>NC_136070.1:1065797477-1075797477 GCF_964261635.1 Lissotriton helveticus | reverse complement strand
ATTTTAGGGAAGTTGGACTCACGTTGAGGCAATCTATCAATACTGGTGCCTTTCACCCAACACCTGACATAGCTCTGTGAATAGAGATTGCTCTGCTTGTTAAAAGGTCGCTAATTTGAGACTTTGCAAGAAGAGAGAAGTGGGCACCAACCACATCTCCTCACTGTAATCAGGCCCGGACTGGCCATAGCGAGCACCCTTACTGTAATACCAAGTCCTGAAGATCACAATCGATTTGGACAGTGGTGACTCTTCTCGACCCCTAAGACTTGAGTAATGGAATTAAACTGGATCACATTGATCATTTTTGGACATCCATGACGTAGAGCATCTCTCAGCTGTTATTTTCCGTAAACCACTGGAAGTTGATGGCCATTTCTAAGGAAGAATGTTTCAAGGTGCTTTCATGTGCTCACACCTACATACACACTGCTTTGGTTTGCCATGAAGGGGAAAGGAACAATTGGCATGCAAGGTAAGCAGTAGTTGAACACGTACCGGACTGTGTGTTTATAGAGCTGGGAGGGGCTGACCAGAAGAAGCCCACAGGGTTCATTTTCGGCGATGGACTATCTTACAGACTGGCTCTAGGGCAGCGTCGGCAGCATGAAGCTTCTTATAGATGATCTGTATGTATTACAAGTTTCTGCATGACGACTGTTACTCCTGGAGTATGACCTTGAAAGGAGTTGAGTGACCAGAGCGGGCGACCTGTGGGAAAAACATATATATTGCCTCCATAGGTACCCATATAGAAGGGAATTCCCACTCTATGGAACAGGAAGAAAGAAGGCAAGCCCCGCCCATTATTTGAGGGCAAGTTATGGCACAAGTTCCTCTTGATCTGCGATTATCAGGGCCTGAATGAGAACCAAAAGAAACCCTGGAAAAATTTAAAAAACAGCCCCACTTCTCTCTCTCCCTCTTTTGTTCTTTTGCTCTCACTCTCTTTATGTCCAGTTCTGCTTTTCCTCCTGCCATATACCCTGGAAGCATGACAGAAGGAGCGGTGGGCTTTCAAAAACAACCTCCAATGGCTTCGGACCCCTTGCAAAAATGCCCAATAACCTAAATGGTCAGTTCCGCCCTGGCGAGTAGGTGGGTGTTCCTAGCTGAACAGGGAATTAGTCAGCAAGGTATGGGGCAGACACTCACTGGAAGGATTTCCACCAGATGGTCCAAGCAATGATGATGAAATATCTTTGTATTTCATGTTAATACCAATAGACTGTGCATATATTATGGAGTGATTAATCAAAAAGTACTTCCGTTTAGTGAGCAGTTGAAGGACATAAGTCATTGAAATCAAGAGGAGGGTAAAGAGGCCATGATCTAGGGTAGGAGCAATCATAAGATGAAACAAGATGGACAAGGAAGCCATTGAATAAGGAGCAAGGAAATGAGAGTGACAACAAAGCAAACCAATGGTAAGCAATGGGTGGGTTTTAACCCCTTCCATGTTGCCGTCGGCCAACACTACCATTGCTGGTGCTGACGTCGGCCAATGGCCGACGCGGCCCCGCCCGTTTTGCGGAAGTGCCGCACTTCCGCAAAATCGGCGGCGCAGCCAACGGGTTAAGCCCACTGCAAGTTCTTGGTAAGCACACAATATGTCTTTTGCAACTATACAACTTGTGATGTCTGGTACGGATGACCTTAAAAAAGAAAATCACAATTTTGGTCTGTGTTAGGTGGTGCACGGCTAACGCAGACGGACAGTCGTAGGATAGGGAACTCTAGGCACCCTGTAGGACCAAAAGTGTCCAGAGCTGACCCATAGCTATGTCCCTGAGCGATTCAAAGTGACACAAGGATATCTGGGTGTTTACATCGCCTCAACTATAACCCCTTTAATGAGCTTTTTTGGCCCACAACAAATCATTACCAATTAAGGGCAGCAAAACAAAGTAATGCACTTCAGGCAAATATAGGGGCACATTTACAAGCCCCTATCGCCAGCACACTTTGTGTTGGGGATAAGGGCTGCGCCTTATTTACAAGGCAGGGTTAAGCCGCTTAACTTGGCCTAATGCTGCCTTGTAAATAAGGCACCCTTTAAAGCTGTACTCATCGTGAATGGGGAGGGCAATGGGTGTGGTGGTGGGTGTTCCACCGCAACACCCATTGATTCTGACACTGACCCCTATTTACAATGGTGGCCTAAATGGGAGGCAGAGCCAAAATGAAGACCACGGAAAACCTGGTCTTAAACAGGCGTTTTTGGGCACATAGAAACCGCAAATTGCCAATGATTGTTTATGTGCAGGAAGGTTACCCTTCCTACACATAAATAATCAAAAACAAAACAACGTTTTGCAACTTCTATGTGAGCTGCATTAAGCAGCACACATAGAAGTTTCAAAACACCAAGAATTATTGTTTATGTGCAGGAAGATGACCTTCCTGCACATGAATATTCGTTCACCCCAACACAGACGCCCTTCCATTATGGTACTAGGGTGCCTGAGTTGGCGTTAGGCAGCGGAACTCAGCGCCAGCCCTAGGGGAATCACAGGGGTGCATAGCATTCTTGTGTATACGCCACCTCCCTGAGTTTTCATAATGGAGAAGCTTGGTGTTAGAAATGTTTGCTTAGCGCCACGCTTCTCCATTCTGTTGATAATATGGCCCAAAATGTCAAGAAGATTGCGATGCTTAAAAAGAACAAAGCAAACCTAACAAAGACCATAATGCAGCCTGCCTCCTGGACGTCCATTAAACGAGTATAACTGGCTCACAATAACAAAACGTCAAGGAAAATACAGACAAGACATTTTTCAGTGTGACGCAATATACAGACACACCAGTGCTCATCACGAGACAAATTAGCTACACAAGTCTCACTTAACCTACAATTAATGTTGTTTCCCCAACACAGTGCGTGATCTCTCTCTCCTCCTACGCGCAGTCCAAGAAGATCGAGGAAAAATACCACAATGTCAAACCAAAGACAGTGACAGCTGTGCTGTCTGGTAGGCTCGACCTAAAAATGTAAAATGATCACTGCTACTGAAACAGGTTTTACTCAAAGCTACAAATGAGGCCTCTTAACTTTTATGGCAGTGAAATAGGATGGAATTTCCCCTGCTTCCATTAGCAGATACTCTGGTGAAGGCTCCTGGAGCAGACCTTGTAAAGGAAACATGACAGGGTTTCCATCGCCATACACACCTGCTTAGCTGCAATACTCAGGGCAGGAAGACTTAAGATATCTGTGAACCTGAAACAAAAGATTCAGGGGCATATTACCAAGGAATAGCGATATTTATCGCTGCCTATCGCTGGATATGTTAGCGGAGGAAACATGCTATTAGCAACGTTTTTCTCCATGGTGCTAAAATATCCAGCGATAGCGGCGAAATGCGTGAATATCGCTGAGAATACAGTGATATTCACGCATTAGCGACGAAATGCTCTTAGCCATGTTATCCACCTCCCATTGGATAACATGGCTAAGATCTGGGCAGGTGTTAGTATTTGGAGATATTCGCGCTTAGCGCGAAGATTTCCATCGCTACGCCTGCCTTGCTAATAGGCGATAGCGACGTTAGCGCCTGCTTTCAGTCGCTAACTGGTTGGGTACGCCCACTTTGCATGTCATTAGCGATAAACATCCCTGACATGCAAAGGAGGCCCCAAACCGCTCGCTATCGCCTAAAAACTGTCGCTAACATCAGTTAGCGACAGCTTGCTAATAGGGCGATAGAATTATCGCCGTTTTTGGCCGCTAAAGCGGCGATAATTCCCTACGCCCTGCTTGATAATATGCCTCTCACTCCCTTGCTTGAGTGTAGATTTCAGAAAGATTTTTACGAGTGCACCTCGAAAACGGCAGGAGATGCAGGTTTCCATGACTACTGCTGGAAAAATTCATAATTAGTACAGTTCCACATACATGATTGACTAAAGCGTAGACCTTTGCATGCAAAAATGGCTTCTCATTTGTGCAATTGCCAACTTATTTTTACATATTTATTTATTTTATTTTTATATTTTCACCTTTGAAGAAACCCATTCCCTTACACTCCTTCTAATTTTAGGGGTACGTTTCCATGATGACAGTGGGTAGTGGGGACTTCTGAATGACAACACACTATACTGGAGTAATATTGTGCAGGAGTACTTGTTTCACGAGGACACATGCCTCCTGCTGTTAGGTACCTATCAGGCTAAATTCACACATTCTAAAGTTAAAATTGTATACTGCATTTGCACAAGTGAAATCAATTTACATGAATAATGGCTTCATATATGGGCTCCTTAGTAGCTAGATCAGCCTTTGCCCAAACAGTGTGATTATTTAAAATTTGCTGTCACAAATGAGATATATCTTTGGTATTTGGGAATTGAGACATTGCAATAATGTTAAAAAAAACACTTAAAGATCTCTGGAAAATGTATTTCAGATTCTACCCTTATTGGTACTCAAACGGAATATTCTGATTATTTTTGTGGAGGGTTAGCTCCTATACCTTAACCTAGTAAGTGAGATAATATTCGGAATACAAGTAACCCCTCACTGTAACATCACTTCTTTATGACCTAATTAACACGTTCCAGGATTTGGGCCTGTTATGAATGACCGCTGGCATTACAGATACCGGGGTACAGTAACCCCAAGGTGGATGGGTTGGAGGACGGATTGTAGTTGGAACCATTAGGTTCCCTTGAGAAATTGGAAACTACCAGGTAATTTTAGTAACTGAAATCGCCAGGTGAAAGGTAACAGATTTGTAGTGGTCCTATGGATCACATTATACCAATGGAACTCATAGCTGCCGCCAGCAACCCTTCAGAATGGAGGGACCACTGAGAAGTTAGCTTCTAGTCACAGGCTATGTGAGGAATAGCCTACCCGGGCATCCATTGTGTTGGAAAAGTGCCTTTCTGAAGGGTCACCCTAAACTTTTTGTCTTGCTCCTCCGATTTTTCTGACATAATTTTTGTTGGTTTTAGGACTCTGGGCGCTTTACTACTACTGACCAGCGCTAAAGTGCATATGCTCTGTCCTCTAAACATGGTATGATTGGTATACACCAGCTTGGTAAATTTTATTTACTTGTAACTACCTGGTAATGTGGTACACCATATATCCAGGGCCTGTAAATTAAATGCTACTAGTAGGCCTTCAGCACTAATTTTGCCACCCACAGAAGTAGCCTTTCAAACATGTCTCAAGCCTGCCCCTGCAGGACCTATGTGTGCAGTTTACTGCCACTTTGACTTCCCATTTAAAAATACTTGCCATGCCTTAACATCCCTAATATTACATATAAGTCACCCATAAGGTAGGCCTTAGGTAGCCCTAAGGGCAGGGTGCTATGTAAGTAAAAGGTAAGACATGTACATTTGTGTTTTGCATGTCCTGGTAATGAAAAGCAACCAATTTCATGTTGCACTACTGCATTGGGAATTCCTGAATACACTTTTAAGCCGTCATTCCTGCTCAGCGAAGAGTAGTTTTTTCACATTTCATATGTTTGGAATGGTAATGACAAATCCTCCTTACTGGTGAAGTTGGATTTAACATTACTATTTTAGAAATGCCACTTTTAGAAAGTGGACATTTCTCTTTCCTTATAACTCTGTGGTTTGCAGTCTGTCTCCAATACACGTCTGGGCTGGGTGACAGCTACACTTTGTGCATTCTCTCTAGACAGCCACAAACACAGGAAGGTGAGGCTCATCTGCATTATGAGTACTCATCTGCATTTTGATGTGTCTTCCTGGGCAGCGAAGAATGGGAGGGGCTGACACTTACACTTCAATAGGTAGTGTCCTGTCTACACTGATTTACCCCACAGGGTTAGCCTGGCAGAAAGAACTGGGCTGGAAAGGCTCCTTGTGAACTTCAGAGAGTTCCTTTTAAGTCATCCCCTACATTAAAAGCGCTTTTGGGTATAAGAACGGAGTCTCTGACACCTGAAATCCGAAACTACTGGATCTTGAACAGAACATCTGTCAGAAGGACTGCTGCGCTGCTTAAAGGACTCAACTAGGCTGCTTTTCTGCTTGTTGCCCTGCTGCCTGCTGCTTCCTGACTCTGCTGGAAGGAGAGCTGTACTCTGCCTTTCTTCCAAGTAATCTCCAAGGGTTTGTTGGCTTGCCTCCTGTTTTCTGAAGTCTCAAAAACACAAAAGACTTCCTACAATTATACTGGTGCTGCTGGACACTGCCTTCTGTGAGTCTTACCCTTGCCTGAAGTATGCCCTCCATGCTCCGGGCCTCAGAATTGCGTTCTGCAGCTCCTTTAATAACCTACTGCTCCTGGGCCCCTGAAATCAAGCTTTTGGGCTCTTTGCAACTATGAACTGGCCCGTTCCCACCGGGACTGCACTGCTTACTCGAAGGATCAGCGCGAGCCGCCACAGCATCGTATCCTCATACAGCAAGCATTGCCATCCATGACCACGAGTCCCCGTCTGCCATCGCGATGCTCAACCAACTCTTTGCGCCCACAGGATCATCGCTGATGACGCTCTATTTGCTCCTGGTGACTCTCTCTCCCACGAATGGGGCATTTTGCTCAGCTTGGGAAGTTAGAGAAGGTAAAACTTCAGGCGGACCTGTTTGGAACTGTGTCCGACCGTGCTCCATCGTGGTCGGCCTCAACTTTGGATTTACCCCGGTCTAGCACAACGTATAGTATTCTTTTAGTGCTACTTTTGATTTATTCTTTGAAAATTCATAACTCTTGTTCTACTTATTGGATTTCTGTTCTTTTGGTCTTGTTTTATTCATATAAATATAATCTATATTTTAACCCTGTGTACACCTATGGCACACCTAAGTTCCCTATTGTGTGTGACGTTTTAGGAGGAATATACAAAGCCAAACTGTCAGCCATGCCCAGTTATGTGACCCAGAGTCATGCTGAAGGCACTTAATGGTTAAGGTAGGAAAATGCTGACTTTCTAAAAGTGGCATTTTCAAATTGTAATATAAAATATGACTCTACCATGAGAGAACATTTGTCATTACAATTTCAAAGACATCAAACATGAACAGAAAACCTGCTCTCATTTGGAAATTATCACTTATTAAATGTAATAAGGTAACTCCAATGTTGACCTATGGGAGTGGTAGGCCTTCCAGTAGTGAAAAGAGTTTTTCATTAACAGGACATGTAAAACTAAAATGTACATGTCCCACTTTTTAAATACAGTACATCCCACCATCTGGGCTGTCCAGGGCCTACCCTCGGGGTGAATTAAATGCCTTAAAAAGGCAGGTTTGGGCCTGGCAAAAGGTTTATTTTGCCAGGTCAACATAGCAGTTTCAAAACTACACACAAAGGCTGCAATGGCAGACCAGAGTCATGTTTAAAGTGCTACTTCAGTGGGTGGCACAATCTTTTCTGTAGGTCCCCCACTAGTATAATTTAATTTACAGTCCCTGGGTACAGGTAGTGCCACTTTACTAAGACTTACAGGTAAAATTAAAATATGGCAATTGGGTATAAGCCAACCCTACCATGTTTTAGAGAGAGAGCACAAGCACTTTAACACTGGTTAGTATTGGTAAGGTGCCCCGATTCCTAAAGCCAGCATAAACAAATTTAGCAAAACAGGAGGGTTGAAGGGAAAAAAGCTTAGGGGGAAAACTGCACCAAGGACGCCAGGGCTAACTAGGTATATAGCACCCTAGTACTAAATTAGGTTACCCTTTTTTTAAAAGGACCATAATTCACGTCTGTTGCCCTGATGGAGTGATAAAGGCAACCAGCATGATGTTTTGTATAAGTCAAACATGGCTGGAAATAGGGCCTCTTCAAATGGAGTATAACACTTACTTGGCAGAGCATCAGTCCTTACTGCCAGCCCAGAGTGAACCTTCCAGAAGCTTTAGGCAAACATACCTTGCAAATAACATTAGCTCGTGGAGATGTTGTTTTCATAAAAGAAAAATATTCATGTGTTAATGCTAAAGAGAACCTAATCTGTTTCACCAGAAATGTTAGATTGTCACTCAATATAAATTCAAACATTTAATAAAATATCATTATATAATAACTCAGACAGAAAAACATGCTTAGGGCTCATGTGATCACACAGGGAGTGATAAAAACAATGCCAAATGTGTGTGTATATAGAAAAACATTGGAGCAATAAAATTTCATGAATGGCCCTTTTTTCTACAATGAAATGTATTTTGTATGCAATGGTGATTGGCCCTAATGTTGTCGTGTCAACAATGTTCCACCCATCTGGAAACTTTCCAGATCTTCATCAGGATTGAGAGGTAAGTTGACTGAGCACGAAATTTAAAATGAAGAGTGCTTCAAGGATGTGTGCCAGGCAGTCACAAGAACAATGTAGTAATAGAATGGCACATGTATGTTGCTAAGGCAGTGCCTAAGTGGCCATGTTTCTTGATGGTATCCTTGAAGTGGATATGGAAGGTGAAAAAGGTCATCTATTGTTCAGATCGCAGACATGGCCATCAATAGTTCAGAAGCTCTTAGTAGAACTACGTCATCCACTGGCCATTGGAATAAAAATTATCATAGTAGTAGGCAGATCATCTAAGAGAAATCAGGGATCATTAACACAAACTAAACAATACATAAGGATTAAAAACACCCTTAAACTGAATAAAGAAATTGGTGTAATGAAAACTCTATATAGGAAGAAACTTTGGGGGCGTAAGATGCTCAAGAGAGGACCATGCAAGCTTGAGACTATATGAGCTCTACAAATTAAAAGACCCTCAAGACTTTTAGAATTTAGTAAATCTAACCGTGGAACAAGACAAGTTGATTAAACTCTGTCTCCTCATCAAAATTATCATAAATATTAAAATAATATAGTTGTTATGGAATATCTCGTGGGAAACATTCCAGACAAATTACAAAGAACATAGAAGAAGTCCAGCTATTCAATCTGCAATCGAGGTCGAACACATATTAAAATTAATCTTTAGTGGTAGTGCACTGGGACCTAATAGACTTCCTGTCTCTGTGTTTAAAGCAAACATTACTCTTTGGTCCTGGATGCTGTTCCCCTTAGATAACTGCATGGATTCCAATACAATTACTGAAAGCTGGAGAGATTCCCTCCTGGATCCCATCTACAAAATGGACTTGGCCCTGCATCAGAAAATTTTCTTTGAATAGCACTGTTGGATGTGGAGGGAATATTCAACATGAAGATCCTGAATAAAGTACCGAATGAATGGGCAACCATTATGAGACTTGTCCCGTCTTTCAAAACTGGATTCCTTAAAGGGTTTAGCATAGAGGATAATTTAATGATTCTTTCTCTGATAATATACAGAACAAAGATAATAAAGGGCCATCATTTTTATGAGGCAACTAATAAACTTCCCCACAGCTGTTGACAATAACGACAGAGGAATAAAAACTAAAGAACCTAAAATTCATCTCCTGCTAGTAGCAATCATAGGCATTTTTACTGACACTTGCGCAAAGGTGAGAGTCACTGACCAGTGGGCTTCTTTATCAGAGAACATTTACACAAATCAGAGGCTTAAATAAGAATATGTTTTAGTGCCTTGCTATTTAATCCATATGTAGCAGATAGAGGCAGTGCACTCACAGCCTCAACTGGATTTCCACCAAAACCGGCAGGGCTGCAATTAAACATTCTACAATATGCAAATGATACAGTGATACTAGATCAAACTCCAGAGGGGCGCCACAAAACTTTGAACTCATTGAATAACTATTGCGCCAATTAAGCCTAAAGATAAAACCAAGATAGTAATTTCCTGGCAAAAATTACTTAAAAGAGATCTTTGGCAACTGGACAGAACTAACACTGAGTACTCAAAGAACTATAAATATTAGGAGCTTAGTTAGATAAATGTGGGAGTACTTTCTCACAGCATATAGCCCTAAGAAACACAGCACTGGCACTTAACAACTTGTTTATTTGTTTATTCATATAAGCTTTCTGTCCAAAACATCAACACATTACTTAGGGTAGTGGACAGCAAGTTAATGCCAACAATAACTTGTGGGGTGATACTATATCATGGAAAACTAACCAAATGACTAGAGACGGCTCAGTGCCAGAGGTACAGGGTGCTGTTCCACTTGCCAAATGAAATTTCTCAAGCACAAGTACATCTAGAGTTTAAGCTGCCAAAAAATACAATGTGAGATCTGGTGTCGAGGATGTGTCACACAGTCGGGATGATGCGTCGGTTCCGAGGAGCTGTGAGGCTACGATGTGGTGTCTGGCATAGTCATTAAAGCTGCCATCGATGAGGGATGCAAGGGCCTGACTACCCTCTAGGGCGGCCATCGATCGCGTGGCCAGGCACACCTTCTCAGCCAGGACTAACATCACCAAGTGTGACCTGAGCTCCACCTCCTTCCAGATGGTGTGCTCTAGGTCATTGCCAAGCAGACAATCCACACACATGGGCAGACTCACAGCTACCCTTAAGGAACCTGAGACCCCTCCACTCAATGGGAACCAGGGCCACTGGGTAGTGGCTCTCATGGTTGTCAGCTGCAATAATATGGTGAGACGCATTAGGGGCTACCTGCTCTGAGGTCACCAGACGACATCTGACAGTTGCCATACTGGCTCCAGGGTCTCTCAGAGCCTCTACCTCTGACCCTTGATGGTGACCAGCTGCCTTTATTTCATAGTGTTGCTAGGAATGTGAACTCTCTGCACCATCTCTCTATCACACAGGGACGTCAGGGTAACCTCTATTCTATTCCCAACACTTGCTGGGGCAAACCCCTCCCCAAGCGCTACACTAACTGGCCCCAGTGTCTACCCACTAATGGGGACTGTGACTGCTTGGCACACTTGGCCTCCCCCTTGTAGTGCTCAACCTGTGACACTCATAACACTTAGTGGGTACCTTCGATGAGGACTTACTATTAGAGAACCATTTCTTATTATGTTCGGGTAGGGATTAGGAGTCCACACCCTTATATCCAGTTTAGGGACTTTAGAGAACTTCCTGTTTTTATGTTTGTCTCCCCCCTCTTTCTTCTGGTGGAGACGCTGCCCACCCATCCAGATACCTTCCAATGGGCCCTTGTGCTGAGTCAGAGGTCTGCCTCCTTGGCAAGCTCCCTGGGGTCAGGGAGATTGCTATAAAAAAAATGGTGTTGGCGTAGGTCTGCAAAACAAAGACTTAACATGTGCTCTCTCACAATCAAATTGTACAGCCTCTGATAATCTTTCACTTCATTACCCTTCACCGAACCATTGAGTACCTTGCAAAAGGAGTCCACACAATCCACCCAGGATAGATTATAGCTGTCCCTAAACTTCTACCTGCACTTCTCCGGGGTGAGGCCATACTTTCTGACAAGGGTGCCTTTCTTTGGGGGACACCTTATGTTGTCCCCTTTTTAAGGGCCAGGAGGGCGTTCTATCCCACACTAGGGATGTGTTTCCAGAGGCTAGTCCCCAAATCCGCCCGAGGGATCCTGTGCATCTGCAAAGCCACCTCATAAGCTTCAAACCACTTGTCAATGTCAATCACCACAACAAATTTAAGCACCAGACCTTTGGAAATATAGACTCTCTTGTCTCCAGAGGACACTGCAGGTATGCTGCTACCAATATTGCTGGACTGTGCTTGCCTAGCCCCTATGTGCAGCTCCATGAGGCTTCTCTGGTGTGCCATTTTCTTTTCCTCTGCCTCCATGGCCAGTTTCTTTTGCTCTGCCTCCATGGCCATTTTTTTCTGCTCTGCCTCAATGGGCAGTTTCATCTGGTCTATTTTCAATTGGGCCATCTGCAGCCTAAACTCCCTCTCCGCCTTCATGTTTGTCAGGTCCTCTGGGGACAGGCCTCGAGATGACACACTGCTCTCTGCTCTGGCAACTCTGAGTCCCATTATCCCCCTCAGCTGAAGGGCTGTAACTCAGACAGGTTCTGTCCTTGCCTTTCCATCTCATCTTTCCCTTCCGTTGTTGCAACCAATCACTGGTGGGCTTCTGCCAAGGCCCTCATTGCCTTTTGAGCTCCACCTTACTGGTGCTGCTCTTTGCTGGAAGTCCTCTCTCCTTGTAAAACCCCTTGAGCTGGGCCACGATGCAGGCATCTATGTTGGCCAGCTCAAACTCCATCCTTGCAGGTGTGGTTCCAGGCACATCAGTCAGAGAGAGAATTGTGGAAAACAAGATGACCAATCAAGGAGAATTTAGAACTCAAATTGGTCTCAGATATGGGATGGTAGTGTAACACAAAATCACTGTATGGCACTGCACAAACACAAGTCCTAATCCTCACCAATGATAACCAATGATAGAAATTGGGTTGTTGGTTGACTGGGATTTGAGCCACAAACAGGGTGAGGCCCAAGCCAACCCTAAATTAACCAGTGCTCAATCCTCTGGTAGCTTGGCACAGGCTTAATTCCAGGGCAAAGTGTAAAATATTTGTACAACACTTCAAACAGTAACAAAGTGAAAAACACCACACAAATAGGATCCCACACCAGATTAGAAATACAGTTATTTTTTAAATAAATATAACAAAACAAAAATGACAAATATCCAATCAATAGAACCAGTGATATGCAACTTTAAAGACTTTAAAGAAAATAGTGGCAAAAAGCACAAAGTGCCAACTGTGATTAACTGGTCACGCCGGACCAGGAAAAAAAATCACAATTTAAGGCTGACCTCGATGGAGCGTGGGCCAGCTGCAGGGACCCATTTATGCTCACTGAAGAAAGGGGCACATGCATCGGTGTAAGGAATTACGATTCCTTAATAGCGATTATTAAGGAATCGCTTTTGAGGATTCGCAATTCCTTATGCATGTAGGAATCGCCAAAAAATTGTGATTCCTACACATTCCCTAATAGCGAATCGCAAATTGCGATTCGCTATTAGGGAATTCTTTCCCATTCATTCCTATGGGCCTACAGGCCCATAGGAATGAATGGGAATCCACTAGCAATTTGCGCTTACCAAATGGGTAATCGCAAATTGCACTTTAACTTATTTCACGGAGCCGAAACGTCATGCGGCAGATTTCTGTTGAAAAATAAAAGCACTGGAATTTTGGTCCGTGTCCGAAGTCTTTTTCTGGCTTGAAGATGTTGTTACTGCCATTGAAGCACGGTGATATATATATATATATATATATATATTCACTGAAAAAAACCATAGGTTTCAGGAGTTATATAGTTAGGAATTAGCTTTTAAAAAACCTTTGAAATTCACTCAAAAAACTATAAGTTTTAGGGGTGTTATAGTTAGCTGGACATTTCACTCATACAAAACCATTGAAATTGCTCCTATATAGTTAGTTGTACTAACTATATTTCGCGCACCCGCAATCCACTGCTGATGATGTCACATATTAGATCATTCATGACATGGTCAGTGACATCACTGATAACATCACTGATGACATCATCCAGTGAATGTGGTTTGCTTCGTTATTTAAATATGCATTATATATATAGCAATTTGCATTGAAGAATGAGTGGATATATATAAATAAATATTTGGATGGAGGATTTAGTAGCAGTGTAATTGACTGTTTACTTGACCAATTTATAATGTCTCACTAAATATAGTGGATAGTGACTAAACTGTGTGAATATCTGTATCACTTTGTCAGTTGTTGTGTAAACTGATTCTACAGTTGGTTACTAGCTATGTGAAAGTCTATATTAGTTATTGATTAGTTAACTGAGTATTGTATGGGAGTGTGAAAGTGTGTGTGGTTCGGTGGGGTGTGTGTGACTGTCCAAAGATGTGTGAATAGTTGATTCAGTAGATATATGAAGTTAAAACAACATGTTCTAACAGTTTGGGTGAGTGAATCTCTTTATGGGTGTGGTGATGAGCAAATATATTTCTCAATGATACACTTCCAACAAACTAGAAAAATAAAAGGCAGTCTATGTGCAGTTGTTGTATATAAATAAGTATACATAAGACTCAATGATTGCTTGAGTGACTGTATGGATAACTGTATACTTGTAATAATGATTGTATAATTCACTAAGTATGACTTACTATCTAAATGAATAGAAGAAGTGGTGTTTGTATAAGTGTTTTGCTAAGTAAATATGTAAGTATGATCCATTGTTTGCATAAGTGAGTAGGATGACTTCATATGTGAATAGGATGCATGCTGTTGTTTAATGTCGATATAGATGTATAAGTATTTTTGATAGTGTTCTATTGTTCATTGACAGCATGTATGAGTGAATCCATAGGTAAGTGATTAGATGTGTGTATACATCTATGAATCACTGAGTGGATTTTTAGATACTTGTATTGCTGTGACAATGGATTTAAATATGATACTGTATTTTACAAAGAGTGATGAAAAATTGTAATAGTGTATGAAAAGGTGTATGTGATTGTCACGTGGATGATGTCATCTGTGATGTCATCAGTGATGTCATTTGAGATGTCATCAGTGATGTCACTGACCATGTCATGAATGATCTAATATGTGACATCATCAGCAGTGGATTGCGGGTGCGCGAAATATAGTTAGTACAAATAACTATATAGGAGCAATTTCAATGGTTTTGTATGAGTGAAATGTCCAGCTAACTATAACACCCCTAAAACTTATAGTTTTTGAGGGAATTTCAAAGGTTTTTTAAAAGCTAATTCCTAACTATATAACTCCTGAAACCTATGGTTTTTTCAGTGAATTTCAAAGGTTTTTTAAATGCTAATTCCTAACTATATAAGGCCTGAAACCTATGGTTTTTTCAGTGAATTTGCAAGGTTTTTTAAATGCTAATTCCTAACTATATAAGGCCTGAAACCTATGGTTTTTTCAGTGAATTCGCAAGGTTTTTTAAATGCTAATTCCTAACTATATAAGGCCTGATACCTATGGTTTTTTCAGTGAATTTCAAAGGTTTTTTAAATGCTAATTCCTAACTATATAAGGCCTGAAACCTATGGTTTTTTCAGTGAATTTCAAAGGTTTTTTAAATGCTAATTCTATTAGCGGATAACGTTTAAATATATTAATATCCTAGTGGGACCACATGAGCAGCACTAGGGGGTCAGGGTGTTTCTACCCTGCCCCCTTTTTGTGTTCTACACGTTTGTTTTTCTGCTTTCTTGTGCCTCAGACTACTAAGACCCAAGATGGATGCCAAGACTTCCTGGTTAGAAGTGTTGACAGCCAATGAGCATGCAGCTTTCTCGGGAAGGCATGCTGATTGGCTGTCACTGTCTGTCAACACTAGCACAAGATGGATGCCAACACCTCCTGGTTAGAAGTGTTGACAGCCAATGACCATGCAGCTTTCTTGGGAAGGCATGCTGATTGGCTGCCACTGTCTGTCAACACTCAAATCCAGGAAGTGTTGGCAGCCATCTTGTGCCTTGTTAGAACCAAGGCACAAGAAAGCAGTGAAACAAAGGTGTGAAACTCGCAAAGGGGCCAGAGTAGAAGCACCCTGACCCCCTAGGCCTGCTCAGGGGGTCCCACAAGGACTCCCAATGCAAAAAAAAAAAATGTTTAAAAAGTCGTGTTTTTTTTGCCTTGGGGGTCCTTGTGGGACCCCCTGAGCAGGCCTAGGGGGTCAGGGTGCTTCTACCCTGCCCCCTTTTTGAGTTCTACGCATTTGTTTTTCTGCTTTCCTGTACCTCACTCTACCGAGGAACAAGATGGCTGCCCACAATTTCTGTTTAAGAGTGTTGACAGACAGTGGCAGCCAATCAGCATGCAGCTCGTGCACGTAGGGGTACGCGCACGTACGCGTATGGTACGCGTACCGGTAAGCTTAGGGGTAAGCTTAGGGTGAGCTGCTATAGATATATATGTATTTTTGAAGTTAATTTTCATAAAAACCACTGGAGCAATTTTCACCAAACATAGCAAAGGCACATCTGCGTACCAGTCCCTACAATTTTTCCAAGTTTGGCGTAATTCCGTTCAGCGGTTCGGGCTGTAGACTTGTCAGACCGTCCTATGGATATTAACATGGGAAAAACACGTTTTGGGACCCCCCTTTTTTCTCAGCCCCCACTTCACGAATCCCCCTGAAACTTTCAGGGAAGGAGCGCAGTGGAGCTGGCCAAAGTTTTGGAAAATTTCACACAAATTCCTCAACCGGCGCCAGATTTATTCCCAATAGAATGTTGCAGATTTCCTATGGAAAACAATCCTAACTATATATACCTACTGGCGACCGCCAGTAGGTAATATATATATATATATATATATATATTACCTTGCACTCACAGTAAATTCAGCCCCAGATCTGAGAGCAGCGATATCAACATAGCATGAAATGATACAAGCAATTTGTTCCTATCATTATAACCTGCAACAAGCACAGAAAAAACACAAGTCCACAGAGAAAATACGACCCCCCACCCCTCACGGCACATTGGATGACAGTACTTCATTCAGCTGCTGAATCCTAAACATCTCAGACACTTATTAGTGATATCCCCGACAGGGAGCCCAAAGTCCGACAATCTCTGATAAGGCACATAACAGTACTACAGATTCACTGAAAATCAGGATGGTTTAGTAAGTACATAGTAAGTGGGGCCCAGACATCCTTGGGTGGCGAGGCCTCAGGCAACTCCTCTGCACAGATACCCAGCTGTTCTTTACAATAGACCAAATCACGTATCCATTTCTTTACAGTGGGAGTAGTTTTTGCTCCCAAACACTATGCCACAGCCCTTTTTGCCAACAGAGTCGCAACCGCGACAATTAGCCAATTGCATGGCTTAAGGCTCTTCACGCTACCCAGCAGGCAAACCTCCAGCGCACATCTCACTGGTTCCAACACTACATCTTTAAGCATGTGTACCACACTACACCAAAATGCAAATTTCCCTGCACAGAGCCACGCCAGGTGCAGGAAATCAGCGTCTGCCTGCCCACATCGCACACCACAAGCAGTTTCACGCAAGCCGGATCTCCTTAGTTGTATTGGGGTATAATAGAATTGGTGCAAGAACTTAAAATGGATTATGTGGAGATTGCAATTCGCCGTCAGGCAACCTGTTAACTCACAGCAAAACTTTCATTGCTCAAGCGGTAGCGTGAACCCCAGTGCAGTATTCCACCTGAGATAGGAGGGGTGTTCCCCTGGCTCTCTCTCAAGTAATGATACGTTATAAAGCTTAGTGATCAGACCCCTATGCTCTCCCCCTGCCAGCACCGCCTGCAGTGCCAGCAACGTTGTTGGTTCAGTAGGATAGTCAGGGTAGATGGCTTTAACTGCTTGCCGTACTCTCACATATGTAAATCCCAACATCAAGTTGTGGTTCTGAGCCCCCTGAACCTCCTGCAGCAAGCGGAATTGACCCTGAGTATACAGGCCCCATCCGATCTCAACAGCCTTTAGCGCCCGCCGAGCAGGATGCTCTAGTGCTACAGAAATGTTCGGGTGCGCAGATATTGGTAACAACGGGGCATAGAGGTAGTCCAGATGTGCCCTTTTTGCGAAGGTCTTCCAGGACCACGCTGGCCATTGGACAGGGTTCATTTCCGTCCTGGGGCCTCCTCCACTGCCCGAGAGTCCTGCCACAACCTGGGGCATCGGGAGCACCGCATCTGACTCAATCGCTGTGTGGGGCAGAAATCTCTGCGGATAAAACCAATAATGCGCAAACTGCACCTGTGCGCACAGGTAGTATAGCCTCATGTCAGGAGCCTCAAAGCCCCCGCGGTCAAATGGTTGAACAAGAACCTCCCAACTGCATCTTGGCTTTTTACCTCCCCATACAAATGTCAGCAAGGCCGACTGGAGCGTCCGGAACAGTGAGGTATTCAGTCTAATGGGGATATTAACAAATAAATAGAGGAGTTTGGGCAATATAGACATTTTTGTCATCGCAATCCGATCAGCAA
This sequence comes from Lissotriton helveticus, assembly GCF_964261635.1. Taxonomy (NCBI): domain Eukaryota; kingdom Metazoa; phylum Chordata; class Amphibia; order Caudata; family Salamandridae; genus Lissotriton; species Lissotriton helveticus. The sequence continues at coordinate 1,075,779,673 of NC_136070.1, read as the reverse complement.
GCGACAGAGGCAACCAGGTCCACCGCTCTGCTGGTCAATGATCCGTGCAATAACTCAGCCATAATTCATAGAAATGACCTGCTCAGGATCACTATGCATCCATATTCCCAAATATTTCACCGGATCGTGGGTCCAAGTCAGTCGGAAGTCCAGGTCTACATCCGGAGTGCAGTCTGTCAGCGAAAACACCATCGACTTTGCCCAATTAATCCCCAGGCCAGAATATCCCTCAAATTTGACATGCTCACGCAGCAGCTCAGGTAGATAAGTAGCATGTTCGCGAACGTACAACAGCATGTCATCGGCATACAATGAGACCACGAGTGGTCTCTGCTGGAAGCGCAGTGCAGCTGATGCATGTCTCTGGCGCCACTTGCATGCCAATGGCTCGAGCGCCAGTGCAAAGAGCAACGGCGACAGGGGGCGACCCTGCCGTGTGCCCCTTCTGATGGGAAATTCCGAAGATACCCTGCCGTTTACGTGCGCTCTTGCCACGGGCTCAGTAGAAGCACCACTGTAGGTAAAACTGGGGAAGGCCCATTCCTGTAAGCACGGTCAACATATAATCCCACTGAAGGGAATCGAATGCCTTAGCGACGTCGATCAGGTACCTCCACTGCTTGGAAATCAGGGTCGAAATAGTGTAGGGTGGGAAAGACCGTGCGCAGGTTGTGCATGGTGGACCTGGTAGGTACAAAACCCGACTGGTCCGGGAGGACCAGCAGGGCAACAAGTGGCTGGAGCCTGTTAGCAATCATCTTTGCCCAGATCTTGGTGTTGATGTTTAGAATTGAAAGAAGCCTGTAGGAGTCGTATCGATTAGCGGCCTTGTCAGGTTTCAAAAGCATCACCAATAGGGCCTCCTTTAGAAAGGGTGGAAGGCGACCTGTTTCATACACCTCCGCGTAAACCTCCAAGAGCCTGGGGCCCAGATCTTCAACATAGGCCTTGTAAAACCTGCTAGGGAGCCAGACCAGACCTGCGGCCTTACACTTGGGGATTGAAATTATAGCAAGTTTTACATCCTCTACGTCAAAGGAATGTGTCAGATATTCCCTCTGACCCACTGACAGCCATCCCAGTGCAATATCGTCAAGATAGGAGTGTATTTCCGCCGTCTGCACCGTAGGTCTGGTTTTGTAGAGTCTAGTGTAAAAGCTTAATACTGCCTCACTAATTTCAAATGTGATGTAATGTGCCTCCCCTCATCATCAAGCATCTCCGTGATATACTCCTGACTTCTGGGGGCTGCTAGTTTTTGTGCCAGCGAGCGATTTGGTCTGCCCCGCTCCCCGTAATATCGAGCCGTGCACCGTCTGGATCAATGCACTAGCTCCTGGTCACCTGTATCATTGTGCTCCGTCACAAGGTCTCTAGTCGCAGATAGCATCTCTGGGGAAGGGTTCTTCTCATATTCCTGTTCAAGAGTAGAGATTTCTGTGGCTAATTTCTGGATTCTACACCAGATGTCCTTTAATACCCATGCATGCGCACCTATGCAGGCCCCCCTGATAGTCACCTTAAAAGCTTCCCACAGGACCCCAGCGCTCTCAACAGTGCCCTCATTCTCCCTGAAATAATTTTGGATTGCCTAACCTATGGTCTGTTTAAAAACTGGGTCAGTCAAGGAAGTCTGTTGCAGACGCCATGCAAAGGCGGCCTCTCACAGATGGTTACCTGCAGCTCAAAGACCACCGGAGAGGGATCAGAGAACGTTCGAGCCTCATGGCTAACACTAACCCCCCATGTGCAAGCGGCCTCTGTGACAAGCCAGTAATCCAGGCGTGACCACGTCCCATGCACTGAGGATATAAAGGAGCTCTCCCGCACCCCAGGGTGTTGCAAGTGCCAGACATCACATGAGCTCCCTGCATCTAGTAGTCCAAGTAGAACCTCTGAAGCCTGCTTGGGCCACACTGTCCCACTTCCCAAACGATCCATAGTAATATCCAGGCACACATTAAAGTCACCACCCTAGAGTATCTCCACAGGAGGGAACCCCGAGATGCTGCACCATACATCCACAAAAAAGGACGGTTCATCAATATTTGGTCCGTATACATTTACCAATAGAACATTCGCTCCTCCCAGCTTGCCCTGAACAAGCGCCACTTGGCCTTGCTCATCTGTTTCAGCACGCACTACAGTAAAAGGGACCCCCCCTCTTAACAAGGATTATCATGCCCCGTGAGTATGTGGAGGAAGAGGATGCTATTCTGAACCCCGCCCAATGCACACCTAAATTTTTTTCCAAGACCTTAGTGAGGTGCATCTCTTGTAGAAAAGCTATTTGAACGTCCATCCTATCCAGATAGGCCAGTACAGATATAATTTTCTTGGGAGTGTTCAGACCCCGTACGTTCCAAGTCAGGAGCTGCACCTTACCACTCATTTGGTCTGTATGACAGCATGATAAAAGATAATAAGGAGCCAAAAACATGTGCACATAGTATCATAAGACAAGTTGGATTCAACCACATTGAAACAGAAAAGTGCCCTTCGTCCCCTCCCAGCCCCTACCCCAACCCCCCACCTACTTCAGCAACCCAACTTGCTAAAGCCATCCCATCGCTGTCTGAACCTAACCTAACAAAGAAAATAAACAGAAGTATACATATGCGGTTCTCCCATCTGGGGAGTGTCAGCGTGCTACTTGCCTTCTAACAAGTAGGATGTGGCTGAGCAGGTCTATTACCTGTGCCTAGACATAAAGACACAACCGCATTAACGCATATTACATAATAAGTTCACAACGGCAGGGGAAGCTCCATCAGTCCAGCCTGTACGAGAGCGCATATATAACATTATATTATGTAGTGGCAGGGATGCATTCATTTAAACGTGTAAGATGACCAGACAACAAGAGATTGCTTCCTCTCCTTTATGCCATAATATAAACACCCATCCACACTTGCATATTGTAAAATGCCTTGATGCACAATATTGCCCTTATCCCTGGCCATTCGCAAGATAGTGCAGCGGTCCTGTAATTTAACAGTTTTGCAATGATTGGGCAGGGAGGAGTGCCAGGGGCAGGTCTTGCTGCGAGAGAGTTGTGGGTGTGCTCAATAATAAACATGGGAGACAGCTGCTCAGCTCCGAAGATGTCCGTAATGAGGTTTTCAATAAAAGTCTCCATCTTACCCACATTGGTTGACTCTGATAGACCCGTAATTCTAATGTTATTTCATCGGGACCGGGCATCTAAGTCTTCATTCTTAGCCTGGATGAGAGACAGACCTTTTTCCATGTTGAGCGTTTTCCCAACAACCTCGCTTAGGCCATCCTCCATCGCCGAGACCCGCTGCTTGACCTCCCCCATGCAAGTGTTTTGCTTTTCTAGCTGGGATGACATGTGGTCTAATCAGTGATTCACCGCCACCATTGTTCCCTTGATAGATTGGAGGCTATGATGCATCGCCAACAGCGTTGACTCAAGTGTGGGGGTAGCATCGCTTGGTGCCTCAACTTCCGAGTCAGCCTTCTGAAGAGTCTTAGTGGATTTACGTGCCTCAAACGTGAGGCGAGGTTGGGACCTGTCAGTCCTCCCCATGGCTGCCGCAAGTAAGGCCAAGCCTAATCCCCAGGCAAAATGGGTAAAATGGACGTCCCCCAGTCACTCATGGCACCGTTCTGGGGGGTGGGCCTGCTTGGAATGAAAGAAACAATCCACACAAAGGTCCCCTATAGGGCATAAACGTAAAGTCCCTACTCACCCCACACTTCACCTGTATCACTGGGGGGTGTACGGGGCCACCTCTCAGGGGTGCATAGTGGCCCGCAGGAATCAAAGACATACACTACAGGACCCCTACAGGTCCTCCTGCAGTGAGCACTGTCATGCAAAATGAAGGTATCCAACAGCAACAAGGGCCCCCACCCACGCAGATCACCAAGGGCGGTGGGGAGACACCGGACAGTCCACCATGGAGCTAATGCGGACCCAGGCGCAAATGTTCATGCAGCAGTGCCACCAAGTCACTCCCCAGACTGCCACTCACGCAGGGGTCAGGACACTATCCCCTCAAGATATTCAGTAGAATTCACCCACCATGGAACAAATATATCAGGGCAGTTTGCTGGTAGTAATCTTACAGGTATATCAAAGTTAAGCAGCTGATGCACGAAGCGGCCAGATTTATTAATAGGCAGCAGTCAAACGCGGCAGCAAGCTTCCACTTTACACCGGCGTTCACCCTAGGTGCGGCGATGGCCCAGACGCCCAATGTTTCAAGGATGCCACACCAGTCGCCAAAGCACATCTAGATACCTGCCTCAGCTCGCTGGCCGTGACCCCCCCAGGGCATCCAACTGCTGCCGCAGCTAGGGGACCCGGCAAGGCTGCGCCCCACTTACCGCAGCCAGCACCAGGAGAGACGCTATCTCCGTCAGGCACTCCGAGATCCAGCGCCAGGCCCAAGGACAATCAGTCAGGCTGCTGCTCCTTGCCTCACTCAGTCCAGGGCTCCTTGTCCGCGCAGATAGCGCCCGATGTTCTCACACCAGTCACTGCTGCTCCAGGGTCAGCTCAGCACCGGCAGCTCCGCATTCGCCCAAAGCTCGTCGCTTTGTCCTGGCCCACTGGTGAGATCGTCAGCGGACGCGTGCCTTTAACAAGGTCCTGCGGTGGCCGCCATTTTGCGAATTAGCCACTTGGATCAAGCACGGCAGTATTCCAATCACTGTGGCGGCTCCCAGCACTCCGTAGTACCCCCGATGTGTGCAGGGGAGTATTGCGGTTTCAGGGTTCTGATGCTGCAGCTATAAGGCGCATAATAGGCCGGGCAGAGCTACACTAGGGTGCAACCATCTTGCCGTGTGCCCTCTAGCACCCCCCCACCCTGATGCACCCCCAAAATCGGCATGTGTGCACATATGCGCACACACATGCCCTAAGGACATGGGTGTGCGCCACATGGCACTTAGAAAAATGCATTTTTATGCATTTTCTAAGGAATTGCAACTTACCATCAACTTGAAATTGATGGTAATTTGTGATTCGTTAGTTCAAAGTTGCATTCTGTGAATGCCTCTTGCATTGCATTTTTACGGAATCACAAAGAAGTTTACTGAAGAGGTTGTATCTAAGGTCCAATAATTATACCTGGTGCCCTTCCGCAGGAACGAGGGCGAAGCTTCTAGAAATTCTCTTTGATGTCCCCAGAAATCCTGCCTTACCTGTCCTGGCTCCAGACTAACTACAGGGGGTATACGTCCCTTTGTGTGGAGGCAGGACACAGACTGTTAACGTGTAAGTAGCGCTGTGCTCAGCTCTTCCCTTACATCCTGCCAATGACGGCCCATCCAGGCACACCTAAGCTCCTTGTTATCTGTGGCAGTCTAGGAGGAATACACAAAGCCCAACTGTAAGCTACACCCAGTCATGTTACCCAGAGACAGCAGGCACTAAATGGCTAACAGCGGAAAATGGCAACTTTCATAAAAGTGGCATTTTCAAAATTGTAATTTAAAATCCGACTTTACCATGAGAGAGATTTTTCATTACAATTCCACAGGCCCTAAACATGAACTGGTTACCTGCTCTCATTTTGAAATTATCACCTATTAGATGTAATAAGGCAACTCCAATGTTACCCTATGGGAGAGATAAGCCTTGCAGTAGTGAAAAACGAATGTAAGGGTTTCCACTACAAAGACATGTACAACTAAAAAGTACATGTCTCACTTTTTAAATACATCACACCCGCCCTGTGGGCTGTCCAGGAACTACCCTACTGGTGACTTATATGTATTAAAAAGGACGGTTTAGCCCTAGCAAGAGGTTTATTTTGCTAGGTCGATACAGCAGTATAAAACTGCACACACAAACAGGCTACAATGGCAGGCCTGAGACATGTTTAAAGGCCTACCTATGTTGGTGGCACAATCAGTGCTGCTGGCCCACTAGTAGCATTTAATTTACAGGCCTTGGGCACAGGCAGTACCACATTAAATATGCTGATTGGGTATAGGCCCATCCTACTATGTTTTAGAGAGAGAGCATGAGCACTTTAGCACTGGGTAGCAGTGGTAAAGTGTGCAGATTCCTAAAGCCAGCAAAAGTAATGTCAGCAAAATAGGAGGGTAGTAGGCAAAAAAAGTTAGGTGAATAACCACACTAAGGATGCCTGGTCCAACCAGGATGATATCAGCCTAGCACGGCCGGACTGGCAAGAGAAAACAGCTCTGGCAATTCCACTCGACCGGCCCAAGGATTGGTGGGGGTTTGCGGCACTGAGAAGCTCTAGTTGTGAGCACCGCTGCCACTTTTCTTTTGTTACAGGGGGCCGATATTGCAGCACTGCGGCAAAACGGCCTCCAGTGACAAGCCTGGCCCCCCATGGTTGCAAAACTGGCCCTCAAATCACCGCTCCGACCCATCGGGGAAATGCCTGGTGCCCGCGATGGCAGGTCCGGCCCTGCAGCCTAGTACTAAATTAGATTGACTTTTTTCCAAAATTCATGCTTGTTGCCCTGATGGAGGAATAAGGCACCCACTATTATGTTTTGTATAAGTCAAAACTTGGCTGGAAATAGGACCTCCTCAAATGTAGTATACAAATTACCTGGCGGAGCATCAGTACTTGCTGCCAGCCCAAAGTCAGCCTACCACAAGCTTTAGGCAAACATGTCTTACAAATAACAGTAGCTCGTGGAGGTGTCTGTTTCATAAAAGAAAAATATTTATGTGTTAATTAATAGTCCTGCCAAGGAGCACCATATTTGTTTCACAAGAAATTTTAGAGTGTCACTCAATACAAACTAAAACATTTAATAAAATACCATTATATTATAATTCAGAACAGAAAAACTAAACGAAATGGTTAGGGCTCATTTGTACACACAGGGAGTGATAAAAACAGTGCCAAATGCATCCGAAGAACGACTACAGGAGGAAGGTCCTTCTCCTACCTGGCCGCCAAGACCTGGAACTCCCTCCCGACCGACCTGCGCCTGACCCAAGACCACCTCTCCTTCAGGAAGAAGCTGAAGACCTGGCTGTTCGAGCAGTAGCGGCACCCCCCCCCCCCCCCCCCCAGCGCCTTGAGACCCTACGGGTATGTAGCGCGCTTTATAAGTGTCACTGATTGATTGATTGAAATGTGTATGTCTATAGACAAAACATTGGACCAATAAACTTCATGAATGACGCTTTTTTCTACTATCAAATGTATGTTTGTATGCAATGGTGACTGATCCTAATGTTGTCATGTCAACAACGTTCCACCCATCTTAAAACTTTCCAGACCAGGTAAGTTGAGTGAGCACGCAATTTAAAATCAAAAATGCATCAAGGATGTGTGTAAGGCAGTCACAATAACAATGTAGTAATAGAATGGCACATGTATGTGGCTAAGGCCGTGCCTGCCAGAAAGATTTGCAAAAATGTAAATTGGCCTGAAGGTCAAAGCTATAAATATGATAAAGTACTCTGGGTAATTTAGGAGTGTCCTTTTGTGGCACGCTTGTCGTAGCCCTATATATTTCCCCCCTATGGCGCGTGTCATTGATTTCCTCATTTGTGAAGAGTTTAGTGGTCAAATCTTGTGTCTAAATACACACATTTGGCGCTGGGTTTCTCACTCAATGTGTGAACACATAAGTACTGAGGACATTTCATTTAGTAAAGTTTTAGGTTTTGAGTTACTAAATAACGTCAGATAATTAAATGGTTGAAAATGTACTGTTTGATGCTCTGAAACTTCCTCTGAGGCATCTTGGTTGCTCTTTGATGGAACTACTTGTTAACCTGTGAATATTTTTTAAGTCTGGCCAAAAGATCGTTTTCGCCATCTTCATATATGCAAAATCCTAGGGTCAAACAGCTTTATCGATTGGTCGGTTCAATTCTCACTCACATTTTGTTTCCACTCACCACACCATGCAGACTCCAAAAATGGGTGAGGCAACTTCAGCCATCTGCTCTCTGCCACTGTGAGCAGCAGTTTGCCCCATCACAATTGCCTTAAATACGTTTCGGATTGATATCCTTGTGGTGGATATAGAAGATGGAAAAGGTCATCTAATGTGAAGTCCGCAGGCATGGCCATCAATAAAAAAGCGTTAAGTGATCCATCGGCCAGTGATACAAAGAAATATCATAATAGTAGGTAGATTCAGTCAAGAAATATCCGGGATCATAAATACAAACTAAACAAAGCTATGAGCATACATAAGGATATAAATGGCCTTAAACAGAATAACTAATTTGGTTTAATAAAACTTTTATATAGAAAGAAACTTTGGGACATAAGGTGCTGCAGGGAAGGGAGCGTGGCCTGCAGCCGATGGAGACGGACGCAAGCTGAGGAGCTCCCACCGGTGTCTCCTTAGTTTTCCATCACAAGATCCCCTGACACAGCGGGGGGAGCTGCAACTTGCACAGCAGCCCTCAGGAACGTGACTGTGCTGAAATTACAGCCGTCCCCTTGGGTGAATCGCCGCTCGCCGCCTCGGCGGACCTGGCAGCAAGATGTCGGCCGCGGTCTGACTGTTGCCGCGTTTCCTGTCCTGTGAAGCAGACGGACGTCTCGAGGCGGGTGGAATTGCATGTACTGCCTGGCGGATAGTGGCACACTCCCGTGGAGGTGAGGAGGGGGAGCAGCGCAGCCACCTACTCAGCTCCTGGCTGCGATAGATGGCAGCCGGGCCCTGCGATCTCGGCTGTATTGGGCAGTAGCCTGGCTGTGGTGATCCCACTGATGCCCCTCTTATGACCAACGAGTCGAGACAGCACCGATACGACGCGGAGTCGTGCTGTGGCGATTAGGGATCCTATTTTGCCTGCAGTGACGACCTTGCGGCGCCACGGACAAAATGGTGCCAAGCCTCCCATAGGCATACCAGCTTGCCTATCCCTGGCACAATAATTAGGGCGGAGGACATTGTGGCCCTAAGTGGAAGAAACCCTGTTCACCCCGCACACCAACAGAGCCCGGTGCCTCACTCTGACTTGCTCCAACTTAGCTGAGCCCGTGAAGGGTCACTGCAGAAGGGCTTGCGTATATCCTATGAAGAAGGGCCTCCCTCACTGAAGCACACTTATTGCAGTGGGATGCTACATGAGCCATAACTGTGCTAGGGGAAGCACGAGAAGAACCTGCACATGATGTATCTGACCCCACCCGGGTGCAGTGAGTGTCCAGCGATAGTGGTCCTGCGTGGGCATACCACAAGTTAGTGCATATGCAACGAATGTAGCACCTAACAACTGAGCGATAACGGAGGGAGACACTTGCTCTGGTTATCAGGCCTGACATATGCTACGGAGAAGGAGCGGAGGAGAGCAGCTGTGAAGTACTGTGGCGATCAAGCACCGGGGAATTCTAGTGGGCCTGCAAACTGCTGGGTGGCGTTCTGTCTCAGCAAGACCCCTCGGCTCGCATCACCTGCGGTGGGAGAGACTACCCGAGACGAGGATGGCGAGTGCTCTTCGAATTGAGGGAGTGCGGGTGTGGTGTAGTTCCTATTTCCCTTATAGGTTCTGCGCATTGGAATAACATACACGATAGGCTTGGCATAAGACTGAGGTCAGTATGAAATGAAATGAAATGAAATGAAATGAAATGAAAAAGAAATTTCTAAAGCGCACTGCGGCCAAGCGGCTTCCTGGCGCTGAGGAGCACAACAGATTCTACAGAGGGTCCCATGAGAGGTTAGTCGGGAAAAGCCTGAAGAAAAAGAAAAGTTTTAAGGGCTTTGCGGAAGTGGGAAAAGATGGGAATAGAGCGGATGGAGAGAGGGAGATTGTTCCAGATCTGGGGGGCCAGGACAGAGAAGCGGGTGCCCCCGGTTCGGGATTTACGGAAGCGGGGGACATGAAGAAGAGAGAGAGAGGAAGAGCGGAGAGAGCGACTGGGAGCGTGAGAGGAGATAAGAGAGTATGCCCCTATTATGTATATTAAACCTAATTGCTGTGTACCAGCTAGCTCGGAGGCCACTAGAAACTTCTTGAAGACAAGAACGGTATAGCTTCTGGCAACCACATAACATAAAACTCTGATCCCTCAGGATCGTGGAAACAATATACTACTTTTCATTCAGTCACTCATCTCAGAGGAGTACATAGAAGAAACAGTCGGGTGTGTTTACAATAAAATGTATTGCACAGTTGTTATTCTATTACTGGTTATATGTGCTACGACAACTGTTGGACAGTAGCAGAGAATTATGGCCAGCAGTGCAGTTAAATAAAAAGGCATTGTATAGTTCTACCATTTTCCAATAGTAATGAACACATACATGAAATACAGAATGCATTAAGATAAAGCCTATACCCCTATGATGCCTAACTAGATGTACCTAAGTGTACCTAGCATGTGTGTAGGTCTTAGAGAGCCAAAAATCCCCCTAGGATTTAGTCTAACCCCATTACCTTAGTGGGACTTCATCCTGATTCTCGAGCTGGACCCTCCAGGGTGGGTGAGGGACTTCTGCCAGCTGGAGCTGTGGCATGACGCAGGTTGCAGCGTCTCAGATATCAGAGTGTCGGCATGGAAATCTCGGTATCCTCTCTTTTGCTTGGGCAAAGGGAGGTATATTTATACAGGGTAGGTGCCTTGGAATGTTGGTATGACGTCATGTATATTTAATGAGTTCTTGGAGAAATCAATAATCGTGTGCTAGGGAAAATCCTAAGAGCTAAGGGTCTGTTTCTAAGAATTCGTTGTGACTTTAGGTTAGTCACTGTTGGACATGGAGATGACCTATTCAGGATGGACCGTCTTCGGCACCCAGAGCACAAGTCAGATAAGGGACAGCCCACTGTTGCTCGTTATTGTAAAGGGAGGGCTAATCTAGGTGAAAGGGCCTTAACTGGGTGAAAGGACCTGCCTGGCTCTGTGGCATGAAGGATTTGTGCCTCTGAAACAGAGCACCTATGTTAGGACCACAATTTAGTATATAACACGGGTGGATAGAGGCGGGCCAGCGAAATTGGTGGTGTTAAGACGCTCTACTCCCAGAGGTCACTGAGCTCACTCAGACACCGAATCAGCATGCCGTAGCCTCGAGATCGGGAGACCGCAAAAGAAGGGGGATTTCACTGTTCTGAGTGTGGATGTCCCCAGACCCCACTCCGACGATTTCTTATTTATGTGATTTATATAGCGCCTAGCTACGTGCTGACAATGAGAAATGTAGTGAGAGAAAGGCCCATTAGTGGCTAGATGGAAATAGCCAGGTCTTCAGCTTTTTCCTGAGTATTAGTTTATTTTTCTGCCCTCTGAGGTCCAACGGAAGAGCATTCCACAGTTTTGGGACCGAGTGGGAGAAAGAGCTCCCTCCCCATCTGAATTTTTTAATTCTTGTGGTGGTGAGGAAGTGAGCCTGGGTGGATCTTAAAGATCTCGAGGGGGTATAGCACGAGATCAGGGATCTAAGTCTTGGTCGGCCTTTGTTATTTATTGCTCTGTGAGCAATACAGAGGACTTTAAATCTTATTCTTGACGCTACAGAAAACCAGTGGAGCAGTTTCAAAGATTCTCTAGCTGGCGCTTGTCTATGGAGTTTAAGCAGGAGCCTGGCCGCCGCATTCTGCACCATCTGGAGCCTCCTGATCACATACTTGGGAGAGCCCAGATGTAGGGAGTTCCCGTAGTCCAGATGGGAGACTATCAAAGACTGCACAACGGTTTTCATGAGTCGCTCCGGAATCAGTTCTAACATCTTTCTGAGCGTCCTCAGGAATCAAAAGCAGATGCCCGACAATTTATTTGCCTGTTCACACATTGAAAGTGTGCTGTCGAGCCACATACCTACATTTTCTATGACCAGTTTGGGAACTTGAGTCTCACCCATACAAGGAGTCCAGTTATTTAAGGGTCTTGGGATGACTCTGTTGCCCAGGGTCATAAATTCAGTCTTATCACCGTTCAATTTTAAAAAACTATCTGACATCCAGTTGGCCAGGGGTCTAATAAAGAGTCTCCCAATGGTAATCCTGGGGCAGCCCGACGATCAACTGGGTATCGCCTGCATACGAAATGCCTAGGATGTCAAATTCCTGTATTATGTTGTCAAGCTGCCTGACATGAATATTAAATAGGGTAGGGCTTAAGGAAGAGCCCTGTGGCACTCCGGACTGTAGGGGCAGGCTGTCATAGAGGCAGTCCTGATCCATGACTTGAATCGACCGGTCATCTAGAAAAGAGCATAGCCACTCCCAGGCTTTGCCTTGGATACCAATTTCCCTCACTCTGTTTTTTAGCAGGGCGGGATTGACGGTGTCAAACGCCATGCTAAGGTCAAGTAGTATAATAGCGCCCGACCCTCCGCCGTCAAGTAAGAATTTAAGTTCATCTGTGACAGCCAGAAGTGCTGCTTCAGTACTATGGAGGGCACGGAAGCCCATCTGCGTGGGATGGAAACATTCATTCTCTTCCAGGAATTTGACCAACGATTGGTTGACATGTTTTTCCAAGAGTTTACCCAGGAGAGGAAGAAGGGAGATGGGACGAAGATTGCTCTGAGTGTCAGGGTCCAGACGTTTTTTTTTAGGATGGGTTTGATTATAGCATGTTTCCAGGCCTGGGGAACTAGTCCAGATTGAAGTGATTTATTGAGGATATTCATTAGGGAAGGGAGGACCACCTTTGTCATCTTTAGAATAGCATGTGTGGGTGCAGAATACAGAGGAGAGCCTTATATTGATGGATTTGAGCGGATTGAGGGTAGCTTTCTCATTGAGGTTGGGAAAGTGTGTAAGACTAGGGGAGGAGGCTGGGACGCTAACCATGCAGGACTCCACTAGACCCGACAAAGAAGAGGAGTCGCCCAAAACGAGTGGAGACCTGCCCTCCCGGAAACCTACCTTAGCGGACATAATGCAGGCCATAAAGGCCTTTAGAGAGACGCTAGAAGGAAAGGTAGATGCTATCGGCACGGACCTCAGTCTACTCAAAGATGATCATTGCAAGCTCAAAGACAGAGTGTCAAACACTGAAAAGGAAATATGCGGCCTGCCGGACGAAGTGCATGAGATGCGCCGATCTCTTACTGTCCTGGAGATTAAGGTGAAAACCCTGGAACTGCGTACCGAGGACAGTGAAGGGCGATCACGGCGGAACATCCGCGTCATTGGGATTCCGGAAAAAAACAGAAGGGACTGACATGGTCCGCTACTGGGAGGACCGGCTCCTCGCTGAGGTAGCACCAACAGGCCTGTCCATCCCCTTTTTGTGCCCTGGAGCGGGCTCACCGAGTACCAGCTAGGCCACCAAAGCCAGGAGCTCCCCCAGTCCTGTGGTGGCTAGACTCTTACACTTTCGGGACAGGGACAACATCTTACATTGTGCCCGCCAAAAGCAAACTCTACACATCGATGATAGTAATGTCATGATTTCCCTAGACTTTACGAGAGAAGTTCAATGAAGCAGGGCATCCTTCGCTGTTGTTAAGTCTAAACTACGCAAACTGAACCTGTCCTATGCAATGCTATTTCCCGCTCGACTTCGGGTGGCAGACCCCGCGGGAGCTGGTTTCTTCAACTCACCACAGAGGAGGTTTGGGACTGGGTGGAAGCCCACAGCTCAGCAGATCATCCTGCTTTAGCTTTAGGGACCCCGCAGCAGAGTCCTCGTGGCCATGGGCCAAGCTCCAAGGCTTCCTCGCCCAGGGAACTTAGCCTTGAACGACATAAGGCATTGCAGGCAGTGATGTCACACAGCCAGGCCAGCCCTAGTTCCTCTCTGGGCGGCAGCAGACACCGTGATGGTGGATCGGAGACCTCACCGGACTGCAGCGACAACGACAGCCTGGGAGCGAACATGCCAGTGGTTACGCCCCAAACAGCCGATGATATAATGTAAAGTACGTGGCCTGCCATTCACCATGCAGATCTTCCCAGGGCCCCTCATCCCTGCTCCGTAGGTGCAGCTTCCATGAACTTGTGACTTCCCCACTTGGAATTATAGGTAACATCCAACTGAACTGGGGCTTATTGATTGGAACAGTTAACGAGGAGGCGGCACTATGAAGTGCCTTGTGAGGCTTTTAGGGGGAGACCACCCCTGCCTTTGTCACTAGACGTTAGTTGTACTATCATGGTTTGGATGGGGATACCTCGTTGGATACCTGTCCTGGGGAGGGGTAGTTGGGGTTGTTTTTATAGTTGTTTTTTTTAAAGGGGATCCAGGCGTGTAATGGGGGTCATTTTTTAAGGACTATGTGTGTAGGTTTCAGCAATGGGACCCCCATTAGGCTTGGCTTGTCTCTCGTGGAATGTGAGGGGTATGCACTCTATGGTCAGGCGCCACAAAATACACTCCTATCTGTTTCGAAGAAGCATTCAGATCGCATTTTTTCAAGAAACCAACCTCCTGGAAAAAGAAGGGAAGGTGTTACAACGCCGTTGGAGGGGTCAGGTTTATTAAACTACATACTCTGCCTTTGCGAGAGGGGTATTGATATGAATACAGGCGGGCGTCCCATTCCAATGCACACCACAGGTGATTGACCCAGAGGGCAGATTTGTGGTAGTGACGGGGAGACTAGATAGTAGAGGCCTCACCCTGGGTAGCATAGATAAGCCTAATGCGGACCAGTCGGCCTTCTTCTCCTTACTATCAAGAAGATTGGCGACTACCCTTACAGGGTCACTGTTACTGGGTGGTGACTTCAATTGCACCTCTGATGTTACCCTGGATCTTTCCCACCCCCCACTCTCTAATGTACCTGCACACAAACTGGCAGAATCAGGCCGTAACTGGCAACAGAAAAGGGGCTTAATTGACACCTGGCGGGGGCAGCACTCCTTAACCCGAGATTACTCCTTCTTCTCAGCCCTCCATGAATTACATGTTCGGCTAGATGCCATTCTATGTTCACCCGATGTCCATGAGGGAATAAGTTGCAGCGAATACCTCACCAGGACGCTCTCAGACCACAACCCTGTCCTGGGCTGGCACAGTTACAATAGTTGCGCGCACGCACCAAAATCCCCACCTGGCGCTTGCGGCCAGAGGCCTTAGATGACCAGGTTTTCTGTACAACTATTGGGGCAGCTATCACTGACTATTTCCAGGCCAATGAGGGAACAGCTACGTCCATGAGTGAGGAATGGGACGCCTGTAAAGCAGTACTTAGAGGGCGGTGCATATCTGAGCTGCCTGGGGTTCTCCTTCAGGATATTCAGCGAGATGACGAGCATCTGCGCGCCCTGGAGAAAGACAGACCTGAAAACCCGGGCAAGCACCAGGAATTATTAGAGGCAAGGGAGGCACTGCCCGCCCACGTGGAGCGTCTGCGCTGCTTCAACTATAAGACCTATCTCACTCTGGAACATTCGGAAAGGGACAAATCGGAAGCCCTTCTGGCTTGGTTGGCGAATCCGGCTAGGCGGGGTTCAGTTATACTTGAACTTAGAGACCTGATAGGAGTAGCTATGTATGACCAACAGGGGATCAACGACCTGTTTTTAGAATATTACACTGAGCTCTATCGGAGCCAAATGATCCCAACGGAAGATGAACTGCAGGACTTCACACGATAAGTTGACCTACCTGCACTGGACGAGGATGTGGCAACTTTGTTGGGTCGTGAGATCGAGGTACGAGAGGTGCATGGAGCCATTAAAAGTATGGCCCGTAGCAAAACCCCGGGCACTGACGGCCTCCCAACAGAATTTTATCTCACCTACATTGACCTTCTAGCTCCACGACTCACAAGACTATATAACGGTGCCAAGAGGCTCGGCTAACTACCTGTCTCCACTAGAGAGACGATCATCATTCCTCTCCTAAAGCCGGGCAAGCAGGCATGGGATAGAACTTCATATCGTCCTTTATCCATGCTTAATCTCAATTATAAAATACTAAGTAAGATCTTGTCCTCCTCTTTGCTCCCACACATGACCACCCTCATACACACTGACCAGTCTGGGTTAATCAGAAACACAGTGCTAAACATCAGATGACTCTTGCACATATTAGAAGCAGATTCCTACCACGCCGACACTGCTGTGATCTTTGCAGTCAATATAGTAAAAGCTTCAACAGTTTGGAATGGGCTCTCTTGTACACTGACTCCACTGCCAGAGTTAAAACTGGGGGAGTAGTCTCGGAAGCGTGCAGGGTGGGGAGGGGTACACTGCAAGGGTGTCCCCTCTTCCCTTTGTTGTTTGCTCTGGCGATGGAACCATTAGCAGCGCATGCTAGGTCGGGACGGGCATATCGAGGGCTCGATGTATACGGGCAGGTCCATCATATTGCACTTTATGCGAATGATCTTTTACTTTTCCATGCTGACTCGGGGGAGGCCTTATTGGGTGCAAAAAAACTGCTCCACGCTCTCAGCAGAATGGCAGGATTGAAGGTGAACTGGCTGAAATCTTGTCTTTTTCCTGGGATATAGGGATAGAATGGGTCCGCAGTGCACGGAGGAAGTGAACTGGGAAGACAAATGCCTACCCTACCTAGGCACTCTTATTTACCACAGCCAAGAGAACATTCTTGAGGGTAACATTGGAAAGGCCGCCAGAGGGGCAAAAGCTAACTTTGAATTCTGGAGTTCCCTGCCGTTGTCAGTCGCAGGCCGGGTGGCTCTACTCAAAATGGTAACCCTCCCGCGACTCCTCTATTACTTCGGGACCTTGCCGATCTTTATCCCAGCAACCTATTTCAAGCAGCTCCGTTCAATGGTCACAGCTTTCCTATGGGGCAAGGGCATGTGCAGGGTAGTACTCAGCACACTCATGCGACCAAGAGCAGAGGGTGGTCTAGCAGTACCGGACTATGAGACTTATTATTTAGCAGCTCAACTTCAGTGGCTCACACAATGGGTGGCAAGGGCCACTAGAGGGGAGGAAGAGCCGTGGAGGATTGGTGCTGTCCCGCATAGTACTACGACTCCTAATCAGCGCTTCATCCCTCACCCTAGAATTTGCTACGTCATGAAAATACTGGAACAGGTATTTGCGGAGGGCTTCTATTAAGAGCCTCTATGCACTGGAAATACCACTGATAATGTGCAGGGCCCTGCCATACGGTGGCAAATGGCAGAGATTAGAGACTTGGGCGTAGCGGGGACTGACCACCATGAGGAGGGTGCCATGATCCCGTTTAATGATCTGCAGGCCCACTATGACTTACCCGGGGGTGATTTCTTGCGATACACGGCCCTCACAGCGGCCGTCAGGAAACATTGGGGTGGAGGTCTCACAGAACCACCAACTTCCATGGGGTGCCAGTATGTGGTGTTTGCAGCGGGCACCTTTAAAGCAGTGACGTGTCTCTATAGACGCATGATCCTGGAATACGTATTCCCCCTATCTTCCCTAAAGCTCAAATGGGAAACGGATATAGGGGAAGTCATCCCAGACAAGGCATGGGGTGAGCTTATGGAGAGAGCCTGGAAGAGTACGAGAAATGCGAGGTTTCAGTTAGTACACTTCCATATTCTACACAGAGCATATCTTACCCCAGCAAAACTACATGCATATTTCCCGGCCCAGCCATCATCCTGCCCGAGATGAAATGCAGACAGCCCAGATTTTAAACACATGTTATGGGACTGCTCGCTCCTTGACAGTTATTGGGAGGAGGTATCCACATTACTGATGGACCTCACTGATAGAGATCTAGACCCGTCCATGGCACACTGTATCCTACATTGTTTTCCACATACGTCAAAGAACAAAATCACCAGTAAATGTTTAGACTTGGGCTTGCTACTAGCCAAGAGAAACATCACCACACATTGGAAAGCGAAACAGGGCCCTAGCATCGCTAAGTGGAAAGCAGAATTTTTAAAATGGGCTCAGTGTGAGGGAGTGATTAGGTTACAAATTGCAAACCGCACGGTGAGTGAAAAGGCACTGGAGAGGGCGTGAGCCTGGGAAATGCTTGTTGTAGCTCTCAAATCTCCTGAAGATGATGTGGAGGTCGCATCTGTGGATGACCCTGTGATGGCAATAGTTTAATGTATAAACAACGTTGAGCCCACCTTGCTCTGTAACCTCGTGATTAGTAATGGCGCTCGACATGCAAGTCTGCTTTCATTCAGCTTCCCCCATTCCAATAAGTCGCTACACTGCGATATTAGCTCTACTGACCTTTTGCAGCCAACACTTAAGTGACATGCCTGGGGGGGGGGGGTGGTGAGGGAGGAGGGGGTGGGGGTGGGGGTTTAGTTGGGGATGGGAATTTTCAATGGTAGGACAGTGACTATTGCAAGGAACGTACTCATAGCTTGTGCCCGGGCAGTAGGCATGCACATCTTAAAGAGCCATAGATGTGCCTTGAATAACCTGATTTGCCTTGTGTCTTTGCTAAACATCTGGGGTATGTAACTGAACCCCTATGGTCCTTTTTTCATTCTTTGTTTTCCTTCTTGAATGTATGAAAAATCAATAAAAATTGTTTAAAAAAAATAAAATAAGATGCTGCAAGGAAGACCATGCAAGTTTGAGACTATATGAGGTCTGCAAATCAAAATACCCACAAAAGTTTGGGATTTTAGTAAATCTAACAGTGGCAAAAGACAAGACAAGTTGATTCAACTGTGTCTTCCCATCAAAATGGTTATAAGTATTAAAAAAAATATGTTATGGAATATCTCTTGAGAAGCATTCCAGAAATATTACAAAGAACATAGAAAAAATGTGGCTAATGCATCTACAATCCAGGTGGAACGCATATTAAAATTAATCGCTAGTGATGGTGCTCTGGGACCTAAAAGAATTCCTGCCTCTGTGCATAACCCAAACATTACTCTTTGGTCCTGGATGCTGTTCCCCTTATAGAACTGCATTGATTCCAATACAATCCCTGAAAGCTGGAGAGGTTCCCTTCGGAATCCCATTCACCAAAAGGACTTGGCCCAGCATCGGAGAATTACCATTGAATAGCACTGTTGAATGTGGAGAGAAAAAGCAATGTGACGATCCTGAATAAAGAACTGGATGAATGGGCCACCAGTAAGAGTCTTGTCCCATCCTTCAAAACTGGATTCCAAAAAAGCTGCAAAATAGAGTATAATAATGACTCTTTCTCTGATGATATAGAGAACAAAGGGTAGTTATTTATACGTGGCATGCATAGACCTCCCCAGAGCTTTTGACAACATTGACAGAGGGATAAGAACTAAACTTGGCATTTGTTTCCTCAAAGGAGACTCAAGTCTCAGTGGGCTTCATCTGAGAAAATGTACACACAGGAAGGAGCCAGGTCCGTATGTTGTAGATCTGCTCTAGAACCTCAAGACAATGGTACTTTTTTTCAGTATGAGAGCGTGGAGGGGAGAGAAATTATTTGCACTGTCAATCAATTCAATTCCAGTTCTCCTAGACCTATAGTAACCACAGACTAATAAGTAAGGTTAGTTAATTTATTACAAAGCCAAAATATTTGGACATACAGACACCTCAAGATGAGGGTGTAAAAGTACATTGGAACCAACGTAAAGCCAAATCTAGAATAAGATACAAAAGATCAAGAAACCGGAGTCCAAGGTCCCCTGCATCGAGGGTTGATGAAAATAAAACATTAATCTATCTCTACACTAACGTGACATCCCTACTTAAGCATTCTTTGGGGCAGGATAGGTAAAGGAGTCAGAGTGTGGAGTCTTCCTTAGAAGGCTCTCCACTTCAATGGGTCGAGCAGCATGAAGCTACTGACACAGAGCTTGTTCTAAGATGCTCTCTCTCCAAAGGCAGGGAAGAAGAGGGCTCTTTCCAATCTTGATATACTCCAATATCACCATGTGCCTTACCATAATTCCTTTCAGGTCAGGCCATCTGATTACGATACATTCTCATAGGAAGTTTTCCGCAGGACAGCGATACTCCAGAACAGTAATAAGATGACCTTGATTCCCAGGACTTCTCCAGTGAGAAAGTACAACAGCTCTCCTTATCAGCATTAACTCCCAATTATCCTCTTCTCTACTTTCCTAACAACTAAACAAAGACATTATTCTAATTAACAAGGGTGCTTTTTCCACCTACAACACAAACGTGAGAAATAACAGAACCCAACATGCACATAAAATTCAACTATTAACTCTAATGCAAGAGATTCCAGGGAAAATATATTTCAGGCCTACAAAATTCAGCTAACATAACAGAAAAGGAACATGAACTTTACGAAGTTATAGAGAAATTGAGACATATACAGTTAATATTTTCACTTATATATATAATGACACGATTAATTGGCAAATTAAGCAATAAAATAATTGTCTGTTGCACAGCACGAGCGTTTCAGTGAATGTTTTCTGCTGGTTACATTTGAATTTCCACATTAATTCTTCACGTTTTCTACATTTTGGCCTAAACACATCACATTCAAATTCCTAACACTTAGGTTAACACACAAGATTAGGTTAACGACAAAACATTATATGTGGATGCAGTCTACATGGATTATAATGCACCGCTACAATGAAAAATTGATTTTGCACTACATCACACATAAGGGGCTAAAACAAGGGTACATTTGATCGCCCCTGCTATTTAATCCATATGTAGCAGATAGAGGCAGGGTGCTCGAAGCTTCAAATGGATTTCCTCCAAAACTGGCAAAGCAACAGGTAAACATTCTACAATATGAAAATGATACAATGATACTGGATCAAACCCCAGATGGGCACTGCAAAACATTGAACTAATTGAACAACTATTGTGTCAATATTAGCCCAAAGATAAACAAAGATAAAACCAAGGTCATCTCCTGGCTAAACTGGTTTAAAAGAGATCTCTGGCAACTGGCCAGAACTAACATTGAGTGCTCCAAGAGCTATAAATATTTAGGAGTTTAACTAGATAAATGTAGGAGTACTTCCTCATAACATGCGGCCCTAAGAAACACAGCGCAGGCACTTAACAACTTGTTTATTGGTGTTATCTGGCCAAAACACCAACACATTACTTAGGGTAGTGAACAGCAGGTTAATGCCAACAATTACTTGGGGTGATAATATATCATGGAAAACTAACCAAATGGCAAGGGACGGCTCAATGACATAGGTACAGGGTGTTCCACTGGAGTTCAAGCTGCCACAAAAATACACACATACTCCGAGGCATCTATGTGGACAATTGCTTGAAACTGAAAGAAGCCCCTTCGAAATCTTTGAAACCCTGGGTGTGGCGAGCCTTAACTCAGAAAAAAATATATATTACCAAAGTATGACGTGATAGCGCACTGTCATTTACAGACGGTACATTTACCATCGAAATGGCTACTTAATTTGCCGAGACATGAAGTTTTTCTGATAAAACTATATAACACACACTGTGTGGGAATCTCGTGTTTCAGCGAATATTTATCATTTGTCCAACACCGAGTAAACTATGTTGATACTATTAATGTGCTTCATTTGTGGTCTGCTAACAGCTGATCTAGTTTGAAAAAAATTACAGTTCATTACAAGGTATGTACATTGTGTTGTGTGTTAGAAAAAAATTACATCTTACTGCCTTTCCTTTCACACCAGCAATACAGACAACCCCTTACATGGGCCCCCTGAAACCTACCAACCCTTAGTGTTGTCACCGACTGGCATATGCGAGCCTGCTACTGCCAGAGAGTGTTCTTACCTCATTGGGTGAGTGCCTGCACACTCAGAGGTCGAAAAAAATGCCTGTCCTGGACGGAGGTGTTCACACCTCCTCCTGGTCAGTAAGAGCCATCTCCTGTGGCAATGAGCTTCAAAGGCCTTGCAGCCTTTGTAAGGCGACCCCCAACCTCTCCTGTTAGAAGGAGCAGGCCGCCCTCCAGTCCTCATCCCTTTTTGGCAGGGAGACAGATGGGGAAACTTAGAGAGAATAGGAAATGTGCCCTCCTTTGTAAACACGACCCCTCAGGTGCTAGAGGCGAGCTGAAGTACATTTTTCAGTGCCCACCATCTTGAAGATGGTGGGACTCCTCCAGTCAGGAACAGATATATGCCCACCCCCACGTAGCGTGAGCATTTAGAGGGTGTAGTCGCCCTTAAGGTAAGTAGCCCATTGGCTATGACCTGGCACTCCCTTTAAATGCCCCAAAATGTAGTATTTTGGTGGCCACCCCTGAGCCCTGAACTTCAGTTCCTGATGACCGAAGAAGACCCGGACACAACAGAGTCGCACCAGGCAGACACGGTCCCTGCAGGTAACAGTAGTGGGGCCGCGTGGGGGGAGACTTCAAGGGACGATGCAGAGGGAAAATGTATTATTTAATTAATTTTCCTGCTGTATTGTCCCTCAAACCCCCCCCCCCCCACGCGGCCCCACAGCCCCACTGCTGTTACCTGCACGGACCACGGCTGGCACCAGGAGAGAAGACTGCAGAGAACTACTGACTTGGCCCCAGCTCTACTGGCCTGTCTGCAACCCTCAATGATCCTGTGCCATAAGACAACTAGTCCTACAGCCTAGCGATCTCCAAAACCTTGGGATGACTGCCTCCCTTCAACAAAGATCAAGACCTCCTGAGAACAGCGGAGCTGTTCACTAGAAACAAAGTTCAAGTAAAGGCCTCTGTGACATGAAGAACCGCAAACACCTGCTCCCGGTTCCATCTCTGCACCCAACGTCTCCGGCCCGAGTTGAAGAGGTCTACTAGTCCCAGTGATTTTCCCCAGCTCTTCAGAGCCCGAGTCCATTGTGAGTTGACCCCTCGACATCGCCTGCAGCCTCTGCACAGAGACCCCCCTCACCCGCGACCTACTCCAGTAAGTTGTTACCGACACCAAAAGACACCCCTGCACCTGCCGGCCCTGGGCCTGGGTGATGCAGACCAAAAGTGTATCTACATCCCTGAGCATCTCAACATACATCTCTAGCTATTGGTTCCCTTCAACCGGCCTCCTGGCCTGTGCCTACAGACATTTTCAGATTTTGCCTTTCTCCAGTGCTTTCCATTGGGCCCCAGATGCCGTGTTAGGACCCTGAACCCGGCTGCCCCTGTGCTGCTGGTAGTGTAGTGCTGGTGCTGCTTTACACCCTTCCCAGTGCTTGCTTTAACCCCCGGAGACTGGCCCTCCAAGCTGCTGCTAATTATCTGTAAGCAGCCTCTGTCCGATTGCCTCATTCTTCATTGAGTTCTATTGGGCACCCAACACCGTGCATGCACTCTGCACCCGGCCTCCCCTTTGCCACTGGTGGTGTACTGTTGGTGCTAAACTGAACCTGAACCTGATGAGGGGCGATTCCCCGACTCTTGTCCCAGGATGCTGGTTTCTGGTCCAGGGAGGAAATGGCTTCGCAGTTCAGGCTGGGCTGTTCCCACACGGAGCAGGGTCAAGACTGATTTGCATATGGCTGGGCCCAAACTGGGGTAGTGTGGTGAGCAAAAGAATAATAGATTAAACCAAGATCCTTGTGACTGGGGGTGAATGTTTGCATTGTTCAGCATTCCGTCCATCATTTGGTCCTTTTGCTTTTATCGCCCTAAGTGAGAAAGGAGTGCCCAGACGTGGACCCATAGCTCAAAACACCACTGGTTTCAAGCTAGTCTGGCTGATGAAGGATGATGCCCTGAAACTGGTCCCAGGATGCGTGTTCACAGTCCAGGGAGGACCTGGCTTGGCAGTACAGGCTGGACTGTTCCCACAAGGAACAGGGTCAAGACTGATTTGCATATGGCTGGGTTCAAACTGGGGTGGTGTGGTGAGTAAAAGAATGATGGATTTAAACCAGATCCTTGCGACTGGGGGTGAATGTTTGCGTTGTCCTGTATTCTGTCCATCAATTGTTTCTTATGCATATGTTGCCCTAAGTGGGATGGGTATGCCCAGACGTGGGTCCTGTGAAAACTACACCACTGGATTCAAGCTAGCCTGGCTGATGAAGGGTGATGCCTTGAAACTGGTCCCAGGATGCGTGTTTCCAGTCCAGGGAAGACCTGGCTTGGCAGTACAGGCTGGACTGTTCCCACAAGGAACAGGGCCAAGACTGATTTGCATATGGCTGGGTCCAACCTGGGGTGGTGTGGTGAGCAAAAGAATGATGGATTTAACCCAGATCCTTTTGACTTGGGGTGAATGTTTGCATTGTCCAGTATTCTGTCCATCAGTTATTTCTTTTGCGCAGGACCGCTAGTAGCATTTAATTTACAGGCCCTGGGCACGGGTAGTACCACATAACTAAGGACTTACAATCCTACCATGTTTTAGGGAGAGAGCACAAGCTTGTATCACTGGTTAGTAGTGGTTAAGTGTGCAGATTCCTAAAGCAAGCAAAACATAAGGTTTGAAGTCAATAATGTAAGGGGGAAAACCACACCAAGTGTGCCTGGTCTAACCAGGACAACAGCGGCTTAGTATTAAATTAGGTAGTCCTGAAGGAGGGATAAAGGCACCCCCCATTATTTTTTGTATGTCTGTAAATAGGACCTCCTCCAATGTAGTATAAAACCTACTTGGCGGAGCATCAGTAATTGCTGCCAGCCCAAAGTGAACCTACCACAAGCTTTAGGCAAGCATTATACCCCACAAATAACAGTAGTTCGTGGAAAAATATTCAAGCGTTAATTTACAGTCCCGCCAAGGAGCACCCAGTCTGTTTCACAAGAAATGTTATATCGTCACTTTATAGAATTTCACAATTTAAAAAAATATCATTATATAGTAACTCAGAACAGAAAAACAAAAAAATGCTTAGGGCTCATGTGATCACACAGGGAGTGATAAGACTGTTCCAAATGTGTGTATATAGACAAAACATTGGACAAATAAACCTCATGAATGACGCTTTTTTCTACAATCAAATGTATGTTTGATGCAATGGTGATGGATCTCAATGTTGCCATGTCAACAACGTTACACCCATCTGGAAACTTTCCAAATCATCACTAGGAATGAGGGTGAGATGAGTGAGCACGTAATTTAAAATGAAAGTTCATGAAGGATGTGTGTAAGACAGTCACAATAACAATGCAGTAATAGAAGGATGCTTGTATGTGGCTAAGAAAGAGCCTGCTAGAAAGAACTGCAAAAATGTAAATTAACAAGAACGCCCGAGCTATGAATATGATGAAATATTCCTGGGTAAATCAGGAGTGGTCCTTTTGGGGGGGTGCTTGTCATAGCCATATACATTTGTCCTCCTAAGGCGCATGTCCTTGATTTCCACATTTGTGAAGAGTTTATCGGTCCAATCTTGTGTCTAAATACACACATTTGGCATTGGGGTTTTCACTCGCTGTGTGATCACATGAACACTGAGCACGTTTCATTGAGTGTATTTTTCGGTTTTGAGTTATTATCTAATGTCAGTTAATTAAATGTCTGAAACTGTACTGACTGACGCTCTGAAACTTCCTGTGAAGCAGCTTGGTTGCTACTTGATAGAACTACTTAGTAAACTGTGAATGTTTTTAGGTCTCGCCTACGCAACGCATAGGAAAGAGACCTCTTGAGATCGATGCAGCTTTCCAGGTAAAAACGTGCACGTGTTGCATTGCTTTCAATGCAGCGCGTGCACGTTTTGGCGATTTCTTTGCGGGAGCGTGCAGCGCCATGTGGTCGCACGCTCCCGCAAGGGAAATGCTACATGCTCTTGGCCGCACCCCCCTCGCGAGCGCATTGTTTGTTTTTGTAAGTATTGGCTGAGCGCGCACACAACTCCCGCTTCTCCCCCTCCCCACATTGCGCGCGGCCAATGCTTGTTTTGTTTTTTTAACCGAGCGCTTGCGTTTTCTCTCACCCTGGACGGCCTTCAATTTCTATCCCCCCTCTCACCTCCCCCCGCTTCGCGGGAGCCCAGCACCACGGTCTTTCTGCTCCTTTGCTTTGAGGTATAGTGCAGGAGCGGAATGCACGAGCCTCTGGAGGCGCGAGGCACCGGGAACGCTCAGCAGCACGCGTGCCAACAACGTCCTGCTCCACGAGTGAGAAAAGAAAAGACAGCTTTGGCTGTTGTTGCAACACAGCCATCTACAATATTCTTTACTGGCCCACTGCAAACTTGTGCATCTTTCCCAAGCGAAAGACGTTAAAACTCCCTGGTGTTTTGTTTTTTTAGCCGAGCGCTTGCGTTTTCTTTCACCCATGGACGGCCTTCAATTTGTATCCCCCGCCCACCTCCCCGCGGGAGCCCAGCACCACAGTCTTTCAGCTCCTTTGCTTTGAGGTAATACTACCTTTTCCCCCAATTCTTCTGTCCTCACATTAATTCCTCCTTTATTTCCGTTTCCCATTGTCTCCCCTTTGGCTGTTGCATAGTCTTTTTGAATTCTCCTCTCCTGCCCCCTCTCATTTCCTTCATTCCTTTCTTTCTGCGTGCTGCCTGTGGATGAAAGGCAGTTAGCCCCACTAAGCTTTGACTCTGATTCGACATGAAAACTCCCCGGTCTTCTTTTTTAGCTTCTTCTCTGAACGCCTGGAACACTCTGATACAGCCAAGTGTTCTCTCCCTCCCTAATGTGTTCACCGCTTGGAGTAACGCTCTGTTCTAGAGGCCGACACGTTTGTCTCAAGCCTCATTCCTCCTGTAGCCAAGCTATTTCCCTCCTTCCCAGAGCCCGACACTCTACCCGCATCACAGGTCAGGTTCGCGTGCCTTCACGAGAACTGTCCTTCGCTTTTAAAAATTGTATTGTGTG
The DNA here is from genome assembly GCF_964261635.1 of Lissotriton helveticus. Classification (NCBI taxonomy): domain Eukaryota; kingdom Metazoa; phylum Chordata; class Amphibia; order Caudata; family Salamandridae; genus Lissotriton; species Lissotriton helveticus. The sequence continues at coordinate 1,075,753,148 of NC_136070.1, read as the reverse complement.
CACTGTTTGCTCATTTTTACTCAATCTCTTAAGAACAACTCACCGCTTGAGGCATGCTTCCCTGGTCCACCGCGGCAAGTGCCGTTTGAGTGGAGGGAGTCAGCATCGCCATTTTCTTCCACCTAAAAACACCAGAGGTCACTTTAATTGCAGCGGTCCCGCCCACCTCCTACCCCACTTAAGAAGGTGCACCGAGCCGACGCGCGCAGTTAGTGCTTCCTCACGGCATCACAGGTTAAGTTTGCGTGCCTTCACAAGAACTGTCCTTCGCTTTTAAAAATTGTATTGTGTGCACTGTTTGCTCATTTTTAATCAATCTCTTAAGAACAACTCACCGCTTGAGGCATGCTTCCCTGGTCCACCGCGGCAAGTGCCGTTTGGGCGGAGGGAGTCTGCATCGCCATTTTCTACTGCCCAAAAACACCGGAGGTCACTTTAATTGCAGCGGTCCCGCCCACCTCCTACCCCACTTAAGGAGGTGCGCCGAGCGGACGCGCGCAGCGGCGCGCCAAAGGCAAGTCCGTCTGCGCCCATCCGTGCCAGACCGCCGCCAGTTACGCCGCCCGTTTTGTCTTGTCTTTTAAATACATATATTCTTTTTTCCTCATGGCTATCATTCAGTGCTCTAGTCTGGAATTGCACTCCTTAAATACAACAACAAGTAAGACTGTCCATCTCCGTGTATTAGCTAATGATGTTTCCCCTATGCTCAAACCTACTGACAACTGCAAACTCGCACCAGATAAAGAAGCTGTCAAACTTAACCACACTAATCAGGGAATACACAAAATAAATATTTGACGGGCCTCTATTGCAATGCCCTCTCCCTCGCAAAGCACGCTATAGAAAATTGGGCCTTAATAGATCTTGAGAAGCCAGACTTTTTTCTCATATCAGAGACCTGGCTACATGAAAACTCTCACCCTGGTATAGTCATAGCTATCCCACAGGAGTACCAACTATTTAGACTGGACAGGAAAAGTAAAAGAGGTGGTTGATCACCATTGCTTTCAGGACCAACATTAAGATCCACATTATTGAGACATCCCAGGCAGATTGGGGTGAGATCTGCATTTTTTCCATAGAGAGCACCAATCACAAATCTTGGCGGGGCGCTCTAATTTATCGGCCTCCTGGCAATAGAGCGCATTTCTCTACTAACCTCTTAGAAGCTATTGCCCCCCATATTCTGGCTGCAGATCATTTTCTTTTAGTAGTGGACTTCAATTTCCATGTGGAGCTTCTATCAGAACCCCCCACAAGCGACCTTATAAACAGTCTTAATACTCTAGGATTCTCCCAACGCATCACTGGTCCTACCCATTCATCAGGGCACACCCTGGATCTTCTCCTGATCAACTCCTATCTTGTAGAAATCGACCCACCATTTCCTCTATTATGGTCGGACCACTATGTGATAAGGTTCCGCCTCCAGGACTCTTTTAGGATACCCCCACTTTTGAATACAAGCAAATTAAGCCGATCTTGGAATAAGATCAAACTGGACTCTTTTTCCGCACATTTTTCACCCATTCCCATGTTCAAATTAACCAATCTCAATCATGGCGCTAGAGGTCTTGACCTCGCCATAACCACCGCTCTTGACTACATTGCCCCCAAAAAACATACAAAATGCCCCACCAAACTCTCCCCTTGGTTCACCCCCAAACTTAAAATTGACAAACTTGCCGTTAGGAAGGCGGAACGTAAGTGGAGGAGCTCCAAGGACAGCAATGATAAACAGCACTATAAGACCTCTCACCGGCTATATATGAATCATATAGCCGAGGCTAAAAAATAATACGTAGGCAACAGAATCACCCTTGCAGCTAACTCACAGAGGGAACTGCATAAAATCGTTAAGGAATTCACCAACCCTCCCTCCTGTCAACCTCAGCGACTTGCCTCCCAGGAGTGGGTGAACTCGCTTTCCACTTTTTTCATTGAAAAGATCAATGACATTCACAAAGCATTTCCACAATCATCTGACATTCTACATAGCGGGAGCAATCCTGACCCCGTATTTCTCAATACTGCCCCCCTCACTGACTTTCACACAGTCACGGAGGAAGAAGTATTACTAGCCCTTAATCGCATAAAATCAGGTTCTCCCACAGACTTGGCCTCGGCTCAAGTTCTATCTAAAATTGGCCCTGTTTTTCTCCCTCAGCTTACTGTTTTATTTAACCATTCCCTGTCACAGTCTATAGTCCCCACCCTCTGGAAAGAGTCTATTATTAAACCCATTTTGAAAAAACCCTCTGCTGATCCCAAGCAACTATCTAATTATAGGCCAATATCCCTCTTACCACTCTTCGGCAAAATTCTAGAATCCCTGGTTAATGGCCAACTCATCCAGCACCTGGAAAATAATAAACTGTTGGACCCTTCCCAATCAGGATTTAGGGCTTTCCACAGCACCGAAACGGCCCTGCTTGAATTGGTCGATAATATCATACTTTCCCTGGACACCAGGCAATCAGCTATACTGGTTTTACTCGATTTGTCGGCTGCCTTCGACACCATTTCACACAGCATCCTTCTCGATCGCCTGTGCGCATCTGGTGTCGAAGGAGCAGCCCTCAACTGGTTCAGGAGCTATCTGGCAGACCGTTCCTCCAAAGTGCAAATAGGTGACTTCTCTTCGGATAGTCAAGTCATTAATAAAGGGGTCCCCCAGGGCTCAATTCTGAGCCCTACACTCTTTAACCTATATGTATCCCCTTGGCCAAACTTATGAAATCTTTTGTGTTTCAAACAGTGTCGTACGCAGATGATACTCAGCTGTTAATCACCATGGGATCAGATGTCTCCGAAACCAAAAAACGCTTTAAACTCTGTATGATAGCCATAAACAACTGGATGACAAACAATCACCTTCTCCTAAATGCTAACAAAACAGAGATTGTGCTCTTTGGAGATGCAGACAAACTATGGAACAGTGATTGGTGGCCCCCCATGTTAGGTTCTTGTCCTCCACCTACAACAGCTGCACATAATCTGGGCATAATTCTGAATTTCAAACTATCTATGTCAAATCAGATTAACAACTTGGTCCGCATCTGTTACTGACTTATCCGCAGTCTCAGAAAAATATTCAAATGGATCCCACTTTCCTCCCATATGCCCCTTGTACAGGGACTGATCATTAGCCGTTTGGACTACGGTAATTCTTTACTTGCTTCTACAAATGTAGGGCTCCTGGCCAAGCTCCAGGTTGTCCAAAATACGGCGGCTAGGTTGGTTCTCAACCTGCCCTCGCACTCTCCATCTGCACCTAGTCTGAAGACCCTACACTGGCTCCCAATCAAAAAAAGGATCCATTTTAAACTGTGTTGTCTGGTGCATAAGACACTCAATAATAAAGGACCCCATTATCTAGTTAAAAATCTCACTATATACCAACAGGCTAGATCCCTGAGGTCCAACAGCAAATTTTTTCTGACAGTGTATAAGATCCGAACCGCCAGAAATGGGGGCAGATCTTTCTCCCGGGTGGCCCCAGAAATCTGGAACACCTTGCCTTTACCCCTCCTCCTGGAGACTGACCATAAGAAGTTCCGTAGACTCCTTAAAACCTGGCTGTTTAGTTCAGTCACTTAAATCAAAAGCCGCGTTTTCTGCCCTGTCCTGCCTTGAACACTAGCAAGCGCTATGAGACCTTGTGGTGATATATGCGCTCTACAAATACCAAATACATACATACATACATACATACATACCCAGGGCCCTGCAGTCTCCGTCAAGCGTTGCTGATGCCCACATTATTGTGTGCTGCCGATCTATTCATTGGTCATTGTATGTGCCCTCTAATTTCCCCGTGTCCGCTCACCTCCCCCTGCCCCCACATCTCATCCTGCACTATGTCAAGCAAGCAGCAGCCATACAAGGGCCAGAAGTGAGCTGCTGAGTCAAGTCCTCCCTCTTCGCCTTCAACATCATCTTCTGGATGAGTGCCCCTTGTGCGGGTTTGTACTGGGGGGGAGGGGTATGGCTGTGTGTAATGTGTATATTGGGCGTTGTCTACTGTATGCCAGGTAGTTGTGTCATTTGTGTGTGGGGGCGGGGGGATTGGGAAGGAGAGTTTTGAGGGACATTGTTTTTGTGTGCATACCCGCCTTGTGACCTCTTGTCGCGTGTGCCATCTTTCCCTTTCTAGGCTTTGCAGCTAACTGTGGGTTGCATGCCAGGACTTGCAGTTTTATCTTTAGGATGAACGAACATAATAGGAGCGTCAGCATGTAAAGTGGATTATAAGCGCTTGGAGGTATCTCACACGACAATGGGCTAGCCATCTGTGAGCTGTGTGTGTTTTCATGTGAGAGACATAGAATGTGTGTGCTCTGTGTGTGAAGGGGGCGGCAACATGTGCTGTCTCTCTGGGAGCAATGTGTCTGTGGCAATCGCGTGCGAGGGACTGTGCGCTGCAGGAGGGTCAACCAGAGGTGTGAGTCTGTTTGATGTGTAGATGAGTTTATGGCTTGTGTGAGGAAACAGCTTGTGCTTTGCATAGGAACAACGTTTTTTGTGTGGTGTGCCTGCGTGCTGTGCTGCAGAGTGGCACCATGACAACTTGACCAGGCATCTATGTGGACTATTGTTTGAAGATGGGAGTTGCCCCTTCAAAATCTTTGAAAAGCCTAGTGTGGCATGCCCTAATGCGGAAAAGTCATATTACTATAAAATGAAGTGTTAGAGCACTCTCATTTACAGACAGTACATTTTAAATTGAAATAGCAACTATATTTGCACAGACATGCAGTCTTGCTGATATATTTATGATGAAGGGTGTAACCCCAAAACCGGTCCCAGGATGCTAGTTTGCGGTCCAGAGAAGACCTGGCTCGGCAGTTTGGGCAGGACTGTTCCCATGACTGACTTGCATATGGCCGGGACTGAACTGGGGTGGCAAAGTGAGCTATAGAACCATGATGGATTTAACCCAGATCCGTGACTGGGGGTGAGTGTCTGAAAAGTTGCAGCGATACATCCATCATCTCCTTGTGTTTAATCTGTTCACCCTAAGTTGACAGGGTATCCTCAGACGTGGGTCCTGTCCTCACTTTGCCACTGGATTCAAGCTAGCCTGGTTGATGAGGGGTGTTACCCTGAAACCAGTCCCAGGATGCCTGTTTCCGGTCCAGGCAGTTTGGGCTGGATTATTCCCATGAGGAATGATTTGCATATGGCTGGGTCTGAACTGGGGTGGCAAAGTGAGCTAAAGAACGATGATGGATTCAACCCAGATCTGTGACTGGGGTGAGTGTCTGAAAAGTTTCTGCGCTCCGTCCATCATCTCCTTGTTTTTGCTTTGTTTGCCCTAAGTTGGCGGGGTATGTCCAGACATGGGTCCCTTGCTCTGTTCACCCTAAATTGACAGGGTATCCTCAGACGTGGGTCCTGTCCTCACTTTTCCACTGGATTCAAGCTAGCCTGGCTGATGAGGGGTGTTACCCCGAAACCGGTCCCAGGATGCTTGTATCTGGTTCAGGGAAAACCTGCATTCTGTGAACCCCATGAGTAGTAAGTTTAGGATTTTGTTGTAAGTTAGTTCTGTGAATCGGGGTCAAAGACTATACAAAATTAAGTATTCTGTAAGTGGCCCCTATCTTTCACTTGCTCAATAGCCAAAGTAAATATGCCGGGTTCAGCTTGAAATCATCAATTTGTTGATTTAAATGTACAATCCACCATAGGACATTTGCTCCTGTCCCTGTTAAAAGGGCCACTGTGTCAATATTGCCAAATTGTGGAACACAGCTTTGTTTTCAACAGCGGAAATTGGCATTTTAACCACATAAAAATACAGCCATCCTTCAGTGTGTAAGGGACCTAACGAAAAAGTGAAAGTGCTTGTGAACAACATGAGCTGAGAAAGAGGGATATAAGCAAGAGGAGGCACAGTGTAACAGAGATTGAGTGTGTCAGAAGGGACAGTAATTAGGATTTGTGAGGAAAAAGAGGATAAGAAAGAGGGAATGTAATGTGTGCATGTCTGTTTGTGAGAGATGCATTTAATTCAGGGGAAAGGATGTGGGAGAGTGTGTGAGTAAAAATGGAACTGTATTCAGAGAATGTGGAACGGAAGAGAGAGCGATTGAGAGAAGGGTGTGAAAAGAAGGTGATACTAGAAGATATGTGAAAGGGAGTTGTGATAAAGGAGTGTAAGAGATACAATACGGAGATGACTGTCAGACAGGGGACTATGTGTGGTGAGCTTGATGGAAGTGAGATGGATATAGATAGCGGGTAATCAGAGGATGGATAGAAATGGGTGTGTGAATAAAAACTGCAAAGTTGAGAGTGAGATAAAGAAAAGAGCGTGAAGGGTTGAGAAGATAAAGTGTTAGGATCATGAATTTAAGATGAGGAAGGGGGATGAGTGAGAATAGTGTCAGACATTCATATCAACTCACTCATCCACCTACACATTCCTCTTACTGACTTGCGCTCCCCCTTCAGAGCTCTGAATGTAACACACATGTTGCTCATTGACTTAACTAAACATGTTGTGTGAGCAATGAAAACTTGTACAATTCTGCCCAGCAGAATCTGTTCTGCAGGGAATAGAAGATTGCATTGACTGCTTTCTGTGAGAGAGGGAAGCTTGCTTTGCTATGGCCATTGCTGTACCTGTTTTTGGTGGAAGCAAAGCTTGCACTGCTGCTGCCTGATGTGTCCATGTGCTGTTATGGAGAACACATATGCTGCTGCTGCTCTGGGTGTACTTGTTCTCTGAGGTTGGGTAGTTTGCACTGTCCCTACCCAAGGTGTACCTGTCCTATTTAGAAGGGTTGCGTCTACTGCTGTTGTCAAAAAACAAAGAATATATTGAATGCACCTGCATAACATGCCCTTTGAAAGAGGGATTTTTTCACAATGTTTGATGTGAGATACAAAAGACCGGTAGGCCTAAGGAAGGTCCCTGTCCCCGCAGCTGTAATATTTAAGTTCCAAAACATGAAGATGGAAAAGAGAAGCAGGGACCCTTGCTCGAGCAGCCTGTTTTTTGTTTTTTTAAATTTCAAAGTATTTTCTTATTTATTTTTTATAAACTAGTACATTAGCATTTCTGTTACGAGGTTAGTCAAACGTAGTTTGTATTGCAATGGTTACAAGTACTTAATCTTGCGATAGTGCCACACGAATAATATCCATTTCAGCTCACCCACATACAATTTTAATATAGGTCTGACAGTTTAACTAAGGGTGAACATTAGTGTCGGCTTAAAGGACATAACTTTACACAACCAGGGAACCCATATCTAGGAGACTGTACAACTAACAAGCAGAAGTACTCTTGCACGCTGCCCACTGCTAGACGGGAAACCCATTGATGAAGCATACCACACTAGGCAGGTGAGTGTTCACAATCCTATGTGAGTTCATGAATGTATGGTAATTCCATAAGAGGTTTGACTGTTTCTTCCAAGACCGGTATACGTCTGGTATGTTTATGTTGGTTTAGGGAGCGTGTACAACAGCCCTTAAACACCTCTCAATCCCTCTTTAGTGTGTCAGCCACCTTAGTTGTACCTGTTCTATATCTTTGAGAGAACTGTCTGATGTCCCTCCTGCTTCTGTGGCCTTTTACTTATTCTGTGTGCTAGCAAAGGCAGCAATGCTGCTGCCCATGTTGCCCACGTTGTCCCTTTGTTGTGTTGTGAAAATTGACATTAAACTGTCCACTACACAAGACAAAACGATTTGCATTGCCAATGCTTGGTTTAGTGGACATGAATTCTAATTATCATAATTGAATGCATTTGTATGGTGCATCAACACTCAGGCCCATGGACACAGGCCTAGTTTTAAGCTGTTTCCTGAATTTCACTACATTTAGGGCCCGATGTAGGTAATTCTTATTTACCACTTCTTAAATACCGAATTTTACCGATTCGGTATTTAAGAAGTGGTAAATATGAAGGGGGGAGATGTAGGTATTTCCAGATGTGTAAATACCGAATCTTTAAGATTCGGTATTTACCGAATCTGGAAATACCGAATCGGTATTTCCTATTGATTCCTATGGGCTGTGAAGCCCATAGGAATCAATGGGCAATACCGATTCTGTAATTACAGAATCGGTAAATACCGATTTTAGCAAGGGTGCAGGGGGTGTCACTTTGACACCCTCTGGCACCCCAAAAATAGGCATGTGCGCCATGTGGCACACAGACATGCCCTAAGGGCATGTCTGTCTGTCACATGGCTAGGTGTGCATGCACACATGTGCATGCACACCTGAATTCGGTATTTTAACACCCAATTGGATTGGGTGTTAAAATACCGAATTTGTAGGGCCTTTGGGACTCTGAAGAGTCCCACCTACATCTGAGATTTACCGAATCGGTAAAAATACCGATTCGGTATTTTACAGAATCGGTAAATTTACCGAATCTATAAATTTACCGATTCTGTAAAATTGTGCTCCTACATGCCAAATCTGTAATACCGGTCGGTAACGGCCAAAAATACCGATTTTTGGCCGTTACCGACCGACCTACATCTGGCCCTTAGTTCTTCTCTTAAATGGCGTGGGAGGGAATTCCAAACCGTAGAATGGAGACCGACAGAATGAACCCTCACAAAATATGTGAGCAGGGTTTACTCTTTTGGTTTCATATGTAAAACAGGCAGTTTTTGAAATGTACTAGATGGCTTTGGAATAATTCAAATATAGCTGTCAAGTGGCTTTAAGCCATGCAAAAGCCTTAGGTCAATTCTGATATTTTATCCAACAGAACTTTGCCTGCAGGGGTGTCGAGCCCACAATAACAATGTTAAAGGCAAATCGATGAATTCACAATCGCACATCCTGTTCGCTGAAAGTCGGCAGTGGTAAATGGCATTATATGGCATTGTGCTAATTAGCAGACGTGAACTGCTGACATGCAACTTCTGTTTTTTTTTTAGGTCGAGCATTCCAGACCTCTTATATATTCTTTAGTATATACTTATATGTGTATGTACTTTGTGGGCTCTGGAGATCAGCCCTAGTACTTGCCTACTTCCGCTTAGGGACTTTTTTTCTGTTCAACTGCCTCTATTTAACTGTTTTGATAGAAAACGACCAGTAGAAGGCAGTAAAATACCAGCATTGCTTTTTGCTTGTTCAGCTGCCTCTATTTAACTGTCTTGATAGAAAACGGCCAGTAGAGGTCAGTATAATACCAGAATTGCTTTTTGCAGAGGGACTTTCTTTTTTTAATTTTTCTGGCAACTGCCTGTATTTAACTTTCTTGATAGAAAACGACCAGAAGAAAACAGTAAAATACCAGAATCATTTTAGCATTCTCTAGATTCCAGGCCATAGAAATTGTCTTCCACGAGCACCCGTAGACAATAATATTTTTTTCAAATCTTGTATTTTCAGTGATATGACCACCAAAGGCCCTGATTTTATATTAAAAACAGAGCTTTGGACTATACCATTTCCCACTGAAAGGTAATATTTCTCTCCTATGTCACGCATGCCACGCAATTTGATGCTTACTTTCTCTCCATGTTAAAGAACAGTAGATGTTTATGCACCCAGACTAATGTGCTGCATAGCTAAATATATATATAAGGTCCAAAAGGCGATACTGATTGCATTGCAAATGTTTGTTCTTGTAGGTAATCAATGGTTAAATGGCCCACTTGTTAAGGTGGGACAGATAGACTATGACATGCAAATACAAGCATTTTCTTCCAATGAGCTAACATAAACACTTCTTCTATAAGTAAATGGGCATAGTGAAACTAATTTATTTACCAGAACAATGAAGCAGCAGCAGCTGAAGTGCTTGAAGAGACACAGAAACTAAAACAATGTGCTGGCACCCCTCTTCTCTGCCTATTCTTGATCTAGAGGTTGGTGTGAATTAGGGGGAGTGCCCAAAACACCCTGGACAGGTGTTGCATGTGTTACAGGTACTGCCACACAAGGACCACCAGTGGATGGGGGACTTGTGTATGAATAACTACACAGACTTCCTTAACCTGTTGGTGGGGTGAGTTGGTTGTTACACCCAATAGGATGATGCAGCAGTCCATACAATAGAGGCTGGAGTTTTGAGTAACAGTAGGAGCATCCGCGAGATAAACATTACTCCCCGCCTGTGAGATCAGGGATAAACATTACTTACTTCTTGAGAAACTGTAGATGATCTCAGCAGGCCTGAAATGGACTAAGAGAAAGTGACAGTAGTCTATCCACAGAACCCAGGAAAAAATGCAGTACCTATTATAAATCTAAGACAAATGTGGAAACTGGGAAACAGTGGATTCTTACTATGCAGCTCCGGTAAAAATGAATCGACCGTAATTAACTATGGACTTCAGAAAGGGGGTGGGGGGGCGGGGAAACAATGTACTTAGCACACTACAACACACCAGCAGTGGTTTCTTCATAAGGGTGGGCGAGTGTCGCCCCCGCCTGCTGCGAGCCGTGCAGGAAAAAATCCATTGGCAAATATTTAATTGCCATTTTATTTTTTGCTGTTGTGCACACTGCAGCACCACCAGGTCTGAGCCCAGAGGTGTGTTGGGCGTGTCCTTGTTTGCCGAGTGGCAGCACAGGACAGGATCAGTGGCTGGCTGGACGCTCCAAAGTGCGCATGTCGCTTTGGCCTGCAGTCTTGCGCTAACCAAAATGACATGCACACTTTGAAGCTCCTCAACCGGCTGTCTTAATCAGCTGGGTGGAGACCAAGCACAGGCCTCCAGCACCTGAAGGAGCTTCCAGCCAGCCCGCTTCACCCAATCCTGGTGCTACTCTAATGCTGGCTACCAGCATGAGAGCAGTGCCAGGATTCGTTAAGGGAATTGAGGAGACAGAACAGAACATGGAGCGTGGATGGCGTCCGACTCGTGCATAAAGCAAGGTAAGTGGTTATTGTTTCTTTTATTTATTTACACTCAACTTGCTTGCATGCACCCAACCAGCACCCATTTGCCCGCCCCCCAGAACTCTTCTTAAATGCCAGCCAACGCCGCAACATACAGCTAAGAAAGTAGACCCCTCACATCAGCTGTGGAAAGGTACACATCCGCTAGCCGAAATGGTGGTTAATAAGATATGCTCCAGGGTTGGGACAAAGACAAGAATGGAGAAGAAAGCCATTGAATAAAAAGAACTCAACTAAGAGAGACAAGACATACTTTGAATCATGAGGATGGGGCTAACCGAAAGCACACTCTATATGTTGTTTTTTTGACAACAGGTCTTCCACAACAAACAGCCAATGGGGTCTGCAAGCAGACCTAAAAACTGCCACTTATGGATACCGAACCTTTCCAGTTGCAGCAGCAAAATAATGGTGTTTGCTCCACTTAGTACTTTGTGCAGAGACAAATGTGACCAAATTCAGCAAGCTTCTTAAAACCTATCTTTTTATTAAGTACCTCCTCTTCTATTGTTATTTTCTTTCCTTTAATTTAGTTTAGATATGGATAGATTCTGGGCAAAAGTTGTACTATTCCTCTTAAGTGTATTGGTTCGGTTCGTTGTAGTGTTTTATTTTTTAATATGTTAATCCTTTGTTGTTTGTTTTGACAGCACAAGAAGCATGACCTATGTTGTACTAAAAATATTAACAACAACATAACACCTCTATGTGCTAATTGTCCTTTTACTTTTGTGTCTTGATAACATGTTTTTGGTTTACAACTTTTTTATTAGCGAAGAGGTGTTTGCACATATGCTTTCTAGCGATCAAAAACTACTGGCTGTTTGTCCAAAGTATTAACTAAGCAATATTTTGCTATGTGTTACTTTAGGTTCCCCTCTTACTTAATCGTTGAACTCTTTCATAACTCTCTTCTTTGAGAGTACAGTCATCTCTGTTAATGTGGTCTGTTCAGCTTAGATGTCCCAAGATGTTTCTTCGATATGGGACTTTTTTTCGAGGAGAGCTGTGGCAACATATCAAAGTCTCCAGCTACTACCCAAAACTCCCCCAAACAATAGCCACGCCTATTGGTTTGCCAATGCTTGCCCTGGTTTTCCTACATGTCTTCCATGGCCCAGAGGCATTTTCTGTGCCTATCTCCATTGACAAACCTCCTCCTTTCCCCCTCAACCTCTTCTAAATGTTCTCATCCCAACTTCGATTTCTAATTTTCCCCTTATCCCTTTGGTAATGTCTCCTTTTATCTTCTCTTTTGTTACTTCTCTGCAGGGCACAAGTCGAGGGTACACGCGGGTAGACAGCATGTAGCCACTATTTTCACAGGGTGGGCGCCACTGAAATATGCGAAATCTGTCCGGGTGTAATTTTCAGACACCGGGACACATTCAGCAGCACCTGCAAGTTGCCTGCTTTTGTTTGGAGGAGCAATGTGCAGCAGCTGTAGCCCGTGCAGGTAAGAGTGGTGGGGCCGGGTAGGGGGGATCTGACAGCCAACCACGAGGGAAAATTAAATAAATAATTAATTTTCACTCATCGTCGTCTGTCGAAATCTCCCCCACCCAGCCCTACCACTCTTACCAGCACAAGCCGCGGCTGATGTGCAGGCGGGGAAGGGGCTTATCAGATTCCAGCTGGGCCCATAACAAAGGCCAAGTTTAAAGGGTCATCATGCCTCATTTTATTGGCGTAAACTGGCAGGGAGCTATGGGAAGCCTCACACCTAAATGAAATGGAGGGGAAACAACGGCACACGGCTCATCACTTCACAGGTAGTTTAAAGAAGCAATACTTTGTTCAGTGTATATAAGTGATATGCATGAACTGCAATTCCATCTACCTGGGCCTCCCTCTTTTTCTCAGTAAACGCCTTCAACTGGTGCAGAACCAAGCAGCCAGATTGATCCACCAGCAACCTCGTTGACAATCAGCCAGGCCCCTGTTAAAAAAACTCCATTGGCTCCCTATCTCCCGACGAGTAGAATTTAAAACAGCATGTATCGTCTTCAAATCTCTCCATGCTCGCAGTCCCCAATTCATTAACATTCTTCTGCCCAGGTACATCCCTTCCCGTAACCTCCGGTCTGCCAATCTTCATTTTTTGGTTACCCCCACTTTCAAACTGCAACGTCAGAGAGGACGCAGGTTTGCGACCCTTGTTTCCAGACTCTGGACTTCCCTCCCTCCGGAGATCCGCTCTTGCACTGATCTCTTAATGTTCAGGAAACAGCTTAAGTAAGACCAGGCTTTTTACTCAGTCCTAGGCATAACCCTTCCATCCACCTGGGAACCTGCTAGTCAGCGCCATGAAACCTCTGGGTGTGCGCTATATAAAAGGTTATTAACATAACATAACATAACATAACATAACTGTAGGAATGCCAGATGTGTTGGTCTGTCCCAGTATTTACACAAATAACAATTTAAACATCATTATTTTTTTATAGCCCTATGGTGCTACTCATCTCATTGCAGGGTGCCAGAGCGCTTTACATCACCCGTACACAACTCTTCTCGGCCTTTTGGCTAAGATCAAGTTGAGTACATCACACGTACACATTATAAATTGACAATACATCATGTGTGTAAATTAATGTACAACATGGGTTACATAAGACCGTGAGGGTTACAAAGTGTAGGAGCCACATTGCCTCCATAGCTTATTGTGCTAGAAGGATTACAATAAATGAGCTGTAAGTTACAAAATGAACTCTGTGTTAAAAGCAGTTGCTCACTTACCCATTTGTAAAAAAAAATTGATTCAAATAACTGGGACTAGACAAAATACAGACCTCTCCAGCAAATAGTTATCTTACCATTATTATTATTCCCTGAGATTTACTAGGCACACAAAGATCTCTGCAGCAAGTGCCTTAACCCCATTAGATATTTAGAAATTTAGACTTTGCAACCAGTTAAGCAGAACAGATTTACTGCTACCTTTCTCCTTGTTGCTAATTTCTGCGTGTTATAGTTTAAAAAACATAAATGTATAAGTTGAGTCCCAGATTTTACATCGGGTTGCGTAATTTTTTTGGCACAACCCCAACACAAAATCTCATTTGTCAAATATTGTAATGCGCTTAAATATAGAACTGCTAAACATATGTGTGAGGTCTTACGATCTGATGTCACTATTTGTGATGTCACTTCTTGTGAAGTCATGGGTTGTGATGCCGCTTTCTGTGATACCACGTGCGAGGTCATGTACCGTGATGTCACACATTGTGATGTCAGGCACCATTTCACTTGCATGCTCCCTAACTTGGTTAGTCACCCCACTTCTTTTTTTAGGACTAGTGCCCTGCTTCTCTGCCACCGTCTTCCAACCCCCCTGCATCTTTCACTGCTCCCTCCTTCCTCCTCTTCCTGAACTCTGACGTATTGTTTTTAATTCTGCCTGCAGGCAGTGGCCACCGAACCGATAAGATCAAGTCTGTCATAAAACGACTTTTCATGGAGTTTTGCTTCTCTCCCCTATTATGCGCCATACAATGGCGAGCAAAGAATTATATTTAATAGCAGATTGCGACAAGAAACTGGGAAGCCCGCCCAAATCTGTCCTCATGGTCTTGGCTCTGTTTGTACATCTCAGCGGCACTGCTGTGTGCTACAGCTGGCCGGGCCCCAAAGACAACAGCTATAGAATGCATAACACAAAGTCCCCAGCCGAGGGGTGGGACTGGCCTTTCTCCTTTGTAATTTCACTAATGTATTTCAACAATCTCGTCTCTCCCTGTCCATTGACGAAGTCATTTGTGCCGGGCTCTTGACGTGTAGCTTTGAAGATTATGTCTCAAAGTTACAGAATGTTCTAGCATTCACTCACCACAGTGTTGTCAGGTAACGGAAAAATGTGGGTGAAGGTTACTGGGCGTGTGTGTTACTGGCCGGGATCTCACACAGTGTTTTTATTTGCACAGCAAAAAAAAAAATGTCAGGGCTCTCGTCAGGAGGCTCCTGCAGCTTGCACCACACATGCTGCCAGTGATAGTAACAACACAACTACTAACCACCACACTCCTACAAGTGTGACAGTTTGGACGATTTGAGGCCTCCAAAGCTTTCAAATTACGGCTTGGGCGGCAGGTAATAGTCGTTTTTTAATGTATATTGAATTAATAATTACCTGTTGTTGTGGTCATCTCTAAATTAGTCAGAGAGAGCCACCTTGTGGCAGACTGTCACATGCGCCGGTGTGGACAATTAAGTGCTGCTGCCGAGTCCAGGAAACCACCGGCTCAAATTAAGCACTGAATAACACCAGGAGCGGCTCGTGCAGGTAAGAGCGGTGGGCGGTGGGGTGGAGGGGTATTCGACAGACGAAGAGGAGGGAAAATTAAATAAATTATTAATTTTCCCTCGTCGTCGTCTGTCTATTCCCTTCCACCACTCCCCACCGCTTTACCACTCTTACCTGCACAAACCACTCCAGACTAACACCCTCTCTGGCACTTCTCCCTGAAAACACGTCTCTTCTCAGTAAGACGCCCTGCAAATGCAGACGTACATTGGTGGTAGTCTTGGACTATTTACTCAAGAACACAATGTGTCTGGTATAGATCAGTATCTGCAGGTGGGATACCGCTCTGCCCAATTATAATGATAATTTCCCAGTGTTCCTGCACACAAATCGGGGCCAGCGTTAGCGCTGGTGGAACCCACTGCAGCAATATTTGTTGGTACCCCCACAATAACCTCCTTCTCCACGAATTCCCTCACTACCACACACCAACAGTGCACCTCATCTGTCAAAGCCCCACTCTCATATTTAATTTTTTTATAGCGCTACTCATCCCAATGTAGGGTGTCAGAGCGCTTTACAACAGACATACACTGATTATACAAAGACTATGATTTACACAAGTTTGTAAATTGTTGTATTGGAAATGAGGGCTATAAAGTGTAAGGCTTGCATCTCATTCAAACTGGTAGTCATTGAATGTTAAGAGAGCCTGGGCTGGAGAAATGCAGTCAGAATCTAAAATGTAGTGCAGTGGTTGGTTTTGTCTGCACTAATAAGAATGTATTACTACATAAGGGCACCCTTTTTAGCAACCTTAGAATAACGAAAGAGTGAGGGGAATAAAAACAATATATTTCTTAACCAATGCGTGGGTGTTTGCATTCACCTGGTTAATGCTGGTTAATAGCTCTCTGTGCGATATTAGAGGGATTGTTATTTATGCAAGTAACATAAAGATCTCTATGACAAAAGCAGTAACACACTGGTCTATCTACATGAAATACAAATCTGTGATCTACATGTATGACTTTATGCTTTGCAGAAGGACATTAACCATCTTTGCTTATGATGAGTCAAAACTTCCACTAGACAAAAATCAGATCTCTCCAGCAAGAATATTAATGACCACAGTTAACTTGACACTTTTATTATCACCTGAAAATTGCTGGTCAAAGGAAGAACTCAGCAGCAGGTGCCTTCAACCCCTGTAACATATTTTAGAATGAAGCTTCCCACAAGCATGGTGCCCGGTGTAGCAGCACTGGTCGCACCGCGATTGAGCTGGCACTGATCCAAATTTCCAAGATGCCGTAACACAAGGCCCAATTTTACCATCTGGAAATGTGGCTGGTAAAATCGGATGAGGTAGAGGACTCCAAGCGCATCCTGGTCTTGTCCTCAGACCCCCGAACCGAGACTCTCCTATGGCACTGTGGGAGCTCTCCCCAACATAACACAAGGCTTGTCTGCCGCCTAATGCCCTCTCCACCCCACCCTGGAGAGGTTTCAGCGCTTCCTTTTACCACTTGATCTGAGCAGATGATGAATGGGAGCATAAATCCAGCAAATAAGTAAATATCTCGCCGGAATACCCACAATCTGGTGTTAATTGACGATATCTAATGCATTGTGGGTATTCCGGCCTGGAAGCGGAGATTCCGGCCCGATGGTGGAAATTTCGCTCCGGATGTGGAGCTTCCACTCCGAGTGTGGAGCTTCCACTCCGGGTGTGGAAATTCCAGCCCGAGTGCAGACGTAAACTTAGGACAGTCGTAAGTGAGTTCTGTGAAGACCATAAGTAGTAAGTTTAGGATTTTGTCGTAAGTTAGTTCTGTGAATCGGGCCCCTGTTCGCTTACAGTTCAGTTCGTTAAAGTCTATTCCACCCAGAACGAGTGGAAAGGGTGCAAGGAAAGAAATCTCACGATAAGCAAACCGGTGTGGATCAAGGAAGAAACCAACAGTGTGCCAGTCAGGTAATGGAAGAAAGTCAGAAAGACAGCCCTCGTCTCCTCCGTAATTTGGGCAATTATACCCCAATACATCCAGGCTCACACCCCTTAAAGAATAGATTCCGTCAGTCCATGGGGTTTCATTGGTCCTTCACGATGGGCTGTTATGTGGTGATGGGCAAAATATACAAATCCGGAAGAAATAAGTAATCCTTCTCTCACATTTTCTTTAGGATCATTATATTCCATTTATTAGTGTCTAGTAACATCCTCGTAATAAGGCAGTACCTTTAGTCATCTGTTGTCAGTCCTTTACCAGGCGCTTTTTGCTGGGATGTAACAAAGTTTGTTACAAATTCAATCAAATGTGCTACAAGTGAGAATTGAGTCCATTTAAATCTAGAACACAAATGGAAACTTTACAGAAAATTCTCACAAGGCTTGGTGACAGCTTTCACATGATTTAAAGTTGACTAAGGAAAGAAAAACCTTTGAGGCTAAACAGTGAACAGCTAAATTATGAGTATATTAATATTATAAAATATCACACATTTCTAAATACTTCAGTTGTCGAGTTAATTTGCATGTGGGCTCATTTCAACAGGTTACGTTTAAGAAGTGCATATTCATTATTTTCGTTGTTGAAAACCCTCTATAAATCTATGTCAGCTTTCTTGTTAAAAGCATTCTTTACATTTGGTAACATCAATAAGCGTGTTCAATTTCAGTAAAATGAAATACATTCATTTCAATGCACATTAATATTTTGTCAATATATTCGCTATACGTTACTGTTTTTCATCTTTTTCTCATAAACACATAAATGCTTTGGCATAGCTTTGTCAATTCTTAGCATAATTTTTCATTACTATATAATATAGCCTTATAGCCCGCCGTAGTAGGCTATACTGGCTATTGAAGGCCCGCTACCGCGTTAAAGGACCGAGCCAAAGGCTGGTAACGCGCCGCTACGAAGGGCTATAAGGCTATTAGAACAATCTACCACTAGAGGGAAGAATGTTCTAACAAATAAAACAAAGGCCGCTCGAAGCTCGAGGGGATTTAAACGAGCTCCGAGAGGCCTTTGTAAGACTTTGGAATGCTGCTCTGCGGGCCTTTACAGGCCAGTAGAAGCAGGGAGCACTTCATTGTCTAAAATGGAGCTCCCAACATTCCAATGTTCTAATCATTATTATAACATTCTGCATGATTTTATGATGCAGTATCTAAAACAAGACTGTGCAGATGAAATATCTTTCATATAGGTAAACATATTGTTTTGTCCCATCCATTTAAAAAGTGTTGTAAATCATTTTCTCAGATAGGATTTGGTGAAGATGGATGCATGATAACATCTACACTCATCAGTAGTTTCTGAAAATCTACTAGAGCGGCAGCAAAGAAGCAGCGCCCTCTGCCGCCTCGCGTGGGGCCACTCGTGCTGATTTTGCAGTGCAGAACAAGCTCCTGGCGCTAAAAATCAGCACGAGCAGCACATCATGGAAGATTCTGTCCGTTCGCAGAATTACAGTGGATTCTCACTGAGTTTTTATGTAACTCCACAGAGTGAAATTCCACGATTACCACTAACCTCTAGTCTCTAACATAAAACTCAATTCACCAAGCATTTGTACTCTCAGCTGTGGGTTTGCAAAACAGTTTCTTGCCATCTTAAGGATGGCACCCAACATTAGTCATAAAAGGCAAAAAGCTATTATTCCTTATCCTTGACGAAAATAATCCTAAAACAATGTCATGCACAAGGCAATAAGAAATAGAAAGAGTTGAACTCTCCATTCTTAAAAGTAAAATGCAGGCAAAACGTGCTGAAATTACTATATAAAGGGATCAAGCTTTATGCGGTCATGCTTTCTCTGTACTTTACTTATTAAAAAATACCAACGCCACAGAAAACATGTTCATTAAGTTTCTAAGAATTGTAAATGACAGTTGTTACTATTACCCGATGTAATAGTACTTAGAAGACTTCAGAAGGTTCGAAGGCTAAGTAGGTCTTGCCAAGACTCTCATGCCCTGCAGATGGCACCAGATGTCAGCATAAAATTTTGTCACACAGCCTTGTTGCTCGTACATACTGTATCAGAAAATTGATTAGGTTGCACATTGGAAACAGATACATGGGTTACTACTGTTATTTGTGCATAACACTAACCACATCAATAGTAACACCAGAGGAATTAAAAACTGAAAAATGGACTCTGGTATACAAAGCAATGCAGTCAATATGATGATCTCAGTGGAATGCATCAGTGAATGGGTTAACTCAGTGGATATGAGAGAGAGAGCGAGAGAGAGACAGAGAGACAGAGAGACAGAAAGAGAGAATGAATGAGTATGAAGGGGAGACGGCTGATACATAAGGCAAAACAACACATTACAGAGAGGAAAATGGCCTTAACTCCAATAACACTTCCTGTATTTCACATTCATGCATCAATGCTCTGTTCTGAGTATTTTGGAAAGACATTTACAGCCCTGTTACGATGTCGGGTGGACTCATGTCAGTTTTGTGTGGGAACCGACAGACCGAAGGTCGGCGGTTCTGAACACCGTATTACAATGCGACTGCACATGGTGCTGCCACGAACTCCCATTTCAATATGGGAGGTTGTGCGGCGGTCGGAAACAGGCCGCAGCACAAGCGCACATAAAGAAATCGGAGTTTCTCTAAATCCCTGCACCTCAAGGTGCCTCCCAAGCGGTGCAGGGATTTACAGGGGGCCACCATAGGCGCCCTCCAGGCCCTTAACCAGAGGCTGCAGAAGTCCGACATGAAAAGCCTCTCGGAAACCTACATTATAATCCCTATGGCGGAAACGCTGTCTGTAGGGGATTATGTGCAGCCTCAACCTGGTTGACAGGCCACTTGAGTCAGTCGGAAGCCTGTCGGTCCGACCGGCCGGTTTAAGCTCCGACCACCTACATGTAATTAGGTGGTCGGACTTTAAACCAAACCAGGGATGTCAATTGGAACCCCTTCTACCTGCAGTCTGAGGCTTTCCGACCGACATCCTAATCTAGCTCTTATTCTCCAAGGAGCATCTGTGATGCATAATGTTACACCTATGAATTATTCCTCTGTGCCGAACTTATGGTTAGTGCCGCTATGCTTTACTTCTCTGTATTTTGTAAAATGTTTAACCATGTGCATCACTGATGCACATGCCGCACCACATACTTTGCTCCACTTACACATATTTTCTGAAGGAGAGACAGAATAATTATAGACACACAATAACCACTGAAGGAATTATTCAGTCGTAATAAAAACCTGATTATTTTAGGCGATTAGGAAAAGAAAGAAAAAGGGAAAAAGGAAAGGAAAATAAAAGAGTGAAAGAAAGGCTAGAAGAGAGGGGGACAGAAAGTAGGAAGAAAGAGAAAAGGAAAGAAAGAGAAAGAGGAAAGAGGAGGCAGATCAGGGTAGGCGTCTGGAAAGAAACTCAGTTAAGGGTAACCATAACAAATCTCTTTTAATTAAGAGAGAGGTAGTCGTAGCATGTGCACGATCAAGTCTGTGATGTTGACATAATAAGTTCCACCAGGCAGTAGAAGAGATCTTTGAGGTATCTTTCCAATTTGATGTAGTAATCTGCAAAGAAATGGCTATAAACAAATCTATAAAATTACGAACATTACGTGAAACATTCCAAATAGGAGAACCACCACCTAGAAAAATGTGAACAATATCAAAAATATGATTGGAGTTTAAAATCTCATTCAACTTGCACCATATATGCTGCCAAAGGGATGCAACCAACGGACATTGAAAAAACATATGAAACAAAGTGCCATCAGGGTGAGAGCATGACCATCAGCGGCTAGAGTCAAGGACTTTGAACTTAAACAGGTCATTTGGGGTGAGAAAAAGCCTATTATAAAAGAAATAAAGAGTCTGAGTGGTGCTAGCTGAACGGGAGACAGTGTGAATTTTAGACCAGATGGATTCCCAAATTGGAAAAGAAAAATCCTGTGCTAGATCCTTTTCCCATGCAAGTTCAGGTTTGGATTTGGGGCGATCGGAGATAGAACGGGAGAGGATCTTATAAATGGTGGCCGCTTTATGTGGAATAGTAAAAGTTAAGGGAGTGGAATCAGGAGGGGCAATATCTGATAAAGTAGTGTGGTATGAGAGGAGGGTAGATAGGGCAAAATGGAGGCCAGGAAACTGGGGAGAATATTTGTTAGATAAGTGAAATGAGGAGCTAATGGTAGGGAAATCCAGTAAGGAACCATCAACCGAGAGCTCATGTACGTACATAATGCCTTTGTCAATCCATTCCTTCCAGAAGAGGGCCTTGTTGTTGATCTTTAGAGAGTGATTGACCATAACGGGATAAGGGAATGGAGATGCGCTTGATAGAAGGAGGAACGAAAGAATGAGAGGGAAAGCGCCCTAGAGAGCTTAAAAGTGGGAGAAAGGGAGCTTTTTGGGGGTTGAGATAAATGGATAGCAGCGTGAAAAGGGAAAGGCGAAAGCTGAGCTTGCTCTAAAGCACTCCATGCGGTGGGAGGAGGGGAGGGCGAATCTGCAAGGAATGGCCAATTTTGCTTTAAAGTAAAGGAAGAATGAAAACGTACAAGGTTTGGAAAATTCACGCCACCTAAGTGCTTTGGTTGTTGAAGGCGAGATATGGATATCCTGGATTTACAGTTATTCCAGAGGAAACGAATAAGAATACGATTAATTTGATTAAAGAAATAGGCAGGAAGAGAAATAGGCAGCATGGAAAGATAACAATTAGTGATAGGCAGAAGCATCATCTTAACAGTTGCCAATCGACCCCACCAGGATAGGAATAAAGGAAACCATCGCTCTATGAGGGCAGAGAGCTTGGAAAGAATATCCTTATGGTTAGTTTTAACAGTATCTTTAATAGATGAAGAGTATAATACACCCAAACATTTAATACTGGTAGGATTCCATGCAAAACCTGAACCATGAAACATATGCGCAAGACAATATTTATTAAGAGGTAAGACTTCAGACTTATCAATATTTAACTTATAACCAGAGACTGAAGAATATTCGGTAAGTAAAGAAAAAAGTGTCGGTAAGGAGATAGCAGGGTTGGAGATATAAAGTAAAATGTCGTCAGCATAGGCTGTGAATTTAATGTCTAATGATTTATAAACAAAACCGAAATAGGAGGTGGAAAGGCGAATTTTTTCAAGGAAAGGTTCTAATGCTAAAATAAAAAGAAGGGGAGAAAGGGGGCAGCCTTGTCTAGTGCCTCTATGTAAGGGAAAATAGGATGACAGAGCACCATTAACCCAAATGGAAGTAGAGGGGGATGAATATAATAATTGGATAAGTTTAATGATGTGAGGGCTAAAACCATGCCAGCGAAGGGCCCCAAACATGAAATCCCAATTGACCCTGTCTAAAGCTTTCTCAGCGTCAAGGGTGATGACAGCGAGAGGGGGTGTCATTTTGGAAGCTAGGTGAATGATATTGAGGTGAGCTCTAGAGTTATCAGTAATAGACCTGCCTTTAACAAAACCCGACTGATAAATGTTAATAAGGTCTGGAACAAAAGTAGATAAACGAGAAGCTAAGATTTTGGCATAAATTTTGCAGTCCGTATTGATTAAAGAAATTGGCCGATAATTCTTACAGAGGGAGGGATCTTTATCTTTTTTGGGGAGTAAACATAACATAGCTTGGGTAAAAGAGCCTTTAGACTCACCCGCAGAGAGAAAAGAAGAGCTCAAGGAGGATAAGTGTGGTATTAAACAAGTTTTGAACTGAAAATAGAAACGAACCGTAAAGCCGTCTGGGCCGGGAGATTTATCTTTGGGTAAGAGAGTAATTGCTTGTAGTATCTCCTTCTCAGAAATAGGGGCATCCAAAGAGGAGAAATCGAGGGCAGCAGAAGAGGATTTGGGTATATTGAGGAAAAAGGAATCAATTTGAGAAGGAGTTGGGGTAGATTCAGGTGTGTATAAAGAAGAATAATACTGAACAAAACAATCAAGAATCTTATCGTCCGTGCAGTGACAAATCCCAGCGGCATCAGATATAACAGCAATTTTAGATTTTTGTTTCTTAATTTTAAGGTAATTTGCAAGAGACCTGCCCGCTTTATTACGGCCACCATATTTTATTTATTTTTTTATTTTATTTTGACAGTTTTATATAGCGCGAACAAGATCTTTGCAGATATCAGAGCGCTTTACAAAGCTGGGAATAACAACAAGAGAGTGAGTAGCAGGTCATTAGGTATATCGACATTATAGGTAGTAAGAGATGGATAGGTACATGAAGGAGCATAGTGGCATGGGAAAATCAATAGTGCAGGTAGATAGTCAGGTAGGTGAATCATTAATACAGTTAAAACACATACTCGTGGGGATCGAGCAGAATAATACAGGCAAAAACACATAGTCGTAGGGATCGAGCAAAATAATACAGATCGGTGCAAAGACTTTACAGATCCACGTTAGTAAGTCAAATGTATTTGGCCATGAGAATAGCTTTTACTTCTTTCTTAAAAAGTGTGGCGGAAGAGATGAGCCTGGTTTCAGGAGGGAGTGAGTTCCAGATCCTGCGAGCCATTCCTGAAAAAGAGCGTTTATAAGTTTTTTCCTTTCGGAATCTCTGAGGTTTTAACAGAAGTTTGTTTGTGCCTCTGGTGTATCTAGAGCCACCAGAGATTGACAGCTTCTGAGTGAGGTATCCGGCAGAGCTCAGGTGTATAGCCTTGTGTGTCATGCATGCGATTTTCAGATGTATTCTGGCTTCAAAAGGCAGCCATTTCAAGGATTTCAGGTCAGGGGAGATATGCAAGTGTTTTTTAGACCCAGTGATGAGTCTCGCTGCAGCGTTTAGAGAGGCTCTTAGGGGTGCAGTAGTTGTTAACGGGAGACCGCAGAGGGTGATGCTGCCATATTCAATTTGCGGGATTACTAGTGCTTGTACTGCAGTTTGGAAGTCTTTGGCTGGTAGGAAGGGTTTAAGTTTCCTCAGGGTATTGATTTGGAAGTTCGCTCCCTTAGTAGCCTTGCTGATATGTTGCTGCATGTTGAGATTGGAGTCGAGAGTTATGCCTAGAGATTTTGCTGAGTCCACGATGGTGGGTAGGACATTGAGTGCAGTTAGTTGTTTAAGCCAGGTTTGAGTGGTAGAGGTCTTCGCGGGAGGTGAGATCAGAAGGAACTCTGTTTTCAGAGCATTGAGTTTGAGATGATTGTTGGCAAGCCAGGATTGGGTGCTTCTGATCGTTGAGTTCAGGAGTAAAATGTCATTGGGGGATTGTAGTTTGAGATATAGTTGGGTATCATCTGCGTACATGTGAAAAAGTACATTGGATGCTTGTAGCAAGGTGGTGAGAGGTTCCATAACTAGGTTGAACAAAGTTGGTGATAGGCAGGAACCTTGGGGGACACCTAACGAAACAGGTATTGGCGAGGACATCAGGTTGTTACTCTTGAATTTCTGCGACCTGTTGTGTAAAAAGGAGGTGAACCACTTGAGAACAGTCCCAGATAGCCCCATTCTGGTGTTCAAAAGTTCGAGTAAATTCTCACGTTTGACAGTGTCGAATGCTGATGAGAGATCAAGAAGGATGAGGAGGCAGGTATCATTTTGATCTAATATTTGAAGGGCGTCGTCAATTATGTGAGTCATAGCGGTTTCAGTGCTGTGTCCTGCTCGGAAGCCTGATTGATGAGCGTTGAGGAGATCAAACTGATCAATGTGTTTAGTCAGCTGTAATTGTGCGCATTTTTCCAATAGTTTGGCGAGAGTGGGAATATTGGTAATGGGATGGTAGTTGTTTAGGTCGGATGGATCAGCAGTAGGTTTCTTTAGTAAAGGTGTGACTTGTCCAACTTTGAGGGAGTCAGGGATGGATCCTTGTTGGAGCGAGCTGTTGATAATTTTAGTCCACAGTGGAAGGAGCAATGAGGTGAAATCTTTGACAGCGTTGGCAGGGAGGGGATCTGTGAGGTGATTGGAGGGTTTCAAGGTGCTGAGCAGTTTGCCTATTTCTTCTTCGGAGTAGGTGTCGAAGGATGACCATGTAGCATTGTTTTTTAGTTCGGTGGGTGTTATGCAGTTGGGTGTGGTGTAGAGTCTTGCGTCAATGCGGAGATCACTCTTTATGTTGTCAGTTTTTTGAGCAAAGAAAGCGGCGAAGTCTTCACAGGAAGGTGCTTTGCCCAAGGTACTGAGAGGTTGGGGTTGTTCCTTGGCTTGTGATCTGACTAGTTCAAACAGTTTTCTTGGACGGTTTTTTGCTTGGTCGAGCTGGAGGCTGAAGAAGTTTGCTTTTGAGCGCTTTATTTTCCTGAAGTAGGCGTTTCTCTTTTTCTTCAGGGTTTTCAGGTGCAGTGCAGAGGGAGCTGTTCTCCAGGTGCGCTCTGCCATTCGCATGGCTCGTCTATCTTCATTGAGACTCCCATCGTACCATGGATTGGAGATTTTAGCGGAGACTCTTTTTAACTGCATGGGAGCAGCCTCATTAATTATTGAGGTCATGGCGTTGAGATAGTGGTCAGTCAAGGATAGGACATCTGTAGTGCCCGACGGAGGGAGCAGTAGATCGCGGCTGTTTGGGGGTAGGGAGTGTGGGTTGAGTTTTTTCAGGTCTCTTTTCCATATTTTAGGTCTGGTGGATTGAGTCGTGTTGAGTTTGACTTTTTCATTGATGAAGAATGTGACAATGTGATGGTCTGACCAGTCACAAGGTTGGATAGACTCAAGTTGAATAGCGTCCTCTTTGGCGATGATAAGGTCGAGGATAGAACCTTTCTCATGGGTCGGGCTGTTGCATAATTGTGTGAGGTCCAGGGCGTTGAGGACATTTTTAAGACTATTTACAACCGCATCATTGTGATCGTTCCAGTGGAGGTTGAAGTCACCAAGGTATATTTGGGTGAGCTGTCGTCCGGCGTTAGTTGAAATCATGTCCATGATTTGTTGGGCGAAGGTGATGTTGTCTCTGGGTGGGTGGTAAATGCCGTGAAGCCAGCATATCGGTTTGCCCTCGCTGATAATATCAAGGCAGATGTATTCGCAGGATGTTGGGGAGGGTAGGGAGGGTGCGGAGAATTTCAGGACAGATAGGTTGTTCCTGTAGATGCATGCTATTCCACCCCCTATCTTGCCAGACCTGTCAAGCCTAATGATGTGGTAGTTGGGGGGAACCAGAATGTCCATTAAAGGTGTAGAAGATTCTGTTAGCCAGGTTTCAGTCAAGATGATTAGGTCAAGGTCCAATGATAGGATGAGATCGGCGATGGCGGAGGAGTGTCTAGAAGCCGATCGGCAGTTGAGGAGAGTGCATTTGAGACGGGGTGTGTCAGGGGAGGTAGAGGGAACTAGAGAGAGGGGGACTTTTCTAAGGTTATTCGGGACGGAGATTCTGTTGTTTAGTGTGGGTGGTCTACGGGGATTTGAGTGTATCGTGGGAATGGGGAGGTGCGAGGCGGTTGTGTCGTTTAGGGGAGCTGGGTCGTAGGAGCGGAGGAGGTTGAGAGTGTCGACATCCGAAAGAGGGTTGCATGTGCGACGGGGGCGGTTGTTGCGATTGTGTGCCGGGATCACCGTCCAATGTGGGCGGCGGGTGCGGTTGTTGCGATTTTGGGCATGTATCACGGTCCTGCGTGAGGAGTGTAGCTTGGGCGCGTCATCAGGACGGGTGGGGAGACGGTTGAGAGGGGGGGTGGTAGTGAGTGGGGCGTGTCTGGGGGGTTTGATGAGTAGCTCTTTGATGGTGTGAATGTCTTCTTTGATTGTGTGAATGTCTTCTTTGAACTGGAGGAGGGAGGACATAATCTTGTCCAGCGTGGGATAAGTGTTAGTGTTGGGGATGGAAGTCATGGGAGAGTGGCTGACCTGGGAATTAGCGTGCGTGTGGGGGGGGTGGGTTGGTGTTCATGCAGGGTTCCGTGGTGTCGGCGTACGAGATGGTGTTAGGGAGGAGAGAGGGTAAGGGGGCGATGGGAGTGGATGACGTACGGAGGGTGTTGGTGGCGTAGAAGAGGGCAATGGTGGCAGGCGGAGAGGGTGGTGTGATGGTGGAGTGTATGTTGGTGGTGATGGGGGAGCCAGAGGGGCAGTGAGGGCTGAGAGTGGGGGGGGGAAATGGTGTTGGAGATGGTCCTGTCGTGGGGGGGGGAGTTATAATAATAGATGTGGTGTGCTCTGTGTGGTTAATTAGCGGGTGGTAGTGGGGACTGAGATTGGGGGGGGACAAAGGGTGGGAATTGTCGTTATGCGTGTCGTTCTGGTGCTGATCTAGGTTAGCGGTATTGTGGGTGGGGGCTGTGGTGTCAGGGAGGAGAGGAGTGGGGGTGGTATGTGTGGGGGTTCAAGTGTTGGTGTTAGGGGGGCGGCTAGTGTGTGAGGGGGAGAGATTTGTGACTGTGATTGAGGATAGTGGGGTGGTAACAGCAGGTGGGTGATTGACTAGGGTGCTGGGGGTAGAGGTGAGGTGCGTGTCGTTCTGATGCTGAGCTAGGTTAGAAGGGTTGCGTGTGGGGGCTGTGATGTCAGGAGTGAGAGTGCTGGAGGAGATATGGGTGGAGGGTGGTGCTCTTTGAACTTGGGGAATAGGTTGTCTAGTAGTTCCAGGTTCTTGTCTGTGGATTGAATTAGGACAATCCCGTTATTGTAGATAGTAATGGTGGTTCTGCCAGGGAAGAGTTGGGATGGTGTGATGGAGAGAGTTAGGCCATGCGCCGTTTTCCTGGTGGTGGAGACGGTGAGCAGGGTGAGAAACGCTTTTCTCCATTGAGCTCTACGCGAGGTGTGGAAGATGATATCAGTGTTCAGGGATCCATTGACCGGTGAGAAGTAGGTGTCAGCAAAGGGTGTTTCAGGGTGAGACCTCAGGAAGTTGTGTTTAAAGCGTTTAGCGGCTTTTTTGGTGAGTGTGGTTGGGTAGTTGATTCTATACGTGTGCTTGCCGATGAGATCCATGTTGGGATGGCTGTAGAGGTAGGTGTGGGAGGGAGAACGATAATACACATGTGCAAAAATAACTGTCAACCGCAAATTACATAGCACAAACGTGGCAATAGTGAATGGCCAAAAATGAACACAATATAAGAGGTAGCAATCGGTGCAGTCCAGAAATAACGGTGAGTGGGTGCAGCTTTACAGAATGTACAAGGTATGTGAGGTAGCAGTCAATTAATTAACTGGAGCCATAGTGTCACTATTGAATAGCCAAAATAGCCAGGATGCAGGAGGTAGCATCGGTATATTCCAGTAACAGGAAGTGAATGTGTGCGGCTTACAAGAATGAGCAAAATATATGAGGTGGCAATCAGTGCATAATAAGGATAGAAGTGAAATGGGTACAGTTTACACACTATACAATATACAAATGGGAATAAAATACTAAAGTTATACTGGAACCAATATAGGTGCAGACAGAGGCTCCAGTATGCAAATATGGCACTGGTGCGCAACCGGCACAATATGAGGTAGTGATCGGTGCTATACCGGTGGGGAAAAAGTGAGATGGGTGCAGGTTACACAGAATGTATAAAATAAAATACAAGTAGAGGTATAATACTGCAATAAAAGGCAGACACTTAATCACATGAAGATTTAGCTACAGTGCTGTGTATAGTTTGTCGAAGGTGAAAATAGTATAGACAGGCTAGCTCTTAGGGTATGTTCAGATCGTGGGACTGACTAGTCCAAGATGGCCGCCAAAGCGAAAGAGAGACCAGACCAGCACACGATGGCCTCCCAGATAGGGGAGATGATAGTCCTCTTTTGGTGTTGTTGCTTGTAGAGCAGGGGAGGGCAGATTCAGTTTCTGTTTGAGTAAGCCCCAATTCCTAGTTTGCTGGGAGGGAGTCTTATCTCTGTTTTGCTGATCCCTGACCGCGATGGTATGCAGCTTCACGGTCATCTGGTGGGCAGGGGCGATTTATGGCTCCAGCTTATGGCCCCAGCCATATTAACCAATGGTGAGTGAAGAGACCGTAAGCCCGCGAAAATGCGAAGCCTACAGTGCATTCAGGGCATAAAGTGAAAAGTGAAAGACCGGCATGAGTATTTAAAATAATAGTTTTGCGTGCAAAGTTCAGGGCAGAAAGTGGGAAACTGGCATGAGTATATAGTGCATTGCGTTCAGTTACCTTCCGAGTCTTAAGGCTGCACCAACGCTGTTCAATTCAGGCACTTCCCAAGCAGAGCTGTGCCGTGGCCGCCCAGACCCACAAACCAACCAATAGACCAACAAACCAACAGGGCACCAGAGACGCTCTAAAGGCCGATTGCTCCGTTCTCGCTGATCCAATGGGAGGGGGGAGGGGTGGAAGGCATCGAGCCTGCACATTCCCTATCACCCGCACTGCGTTGGTTCGTATCAACTCCCAACCTCTTGTCTCCTGCTCCGGCGGCCCCCGTGGTACTTATTGTGGCAGGGTGGGGGGGGGGGGCGATGAACCCTCCGTTGCGGCAGGGCGCTACCCTCTCCGTGCGTCCCCGGGGTGCGAGGAGTCCAGCCCCCGGACCGAGAAAGCAGCCACCCAGATCACCGGGGCACGATCACCAGGCACGCTCCATAGGCACACAGACCACCGGCATAGCCTCAACGAGCCTCCCGGAACAGCGATGACCGGTCCTCCCGCCGCAGTCCAGCACGGGGTTTCCGAGTAGGGTGGGGGCCAAATGCAGGCGGCGAGTGCAGGCAGGCGAGGCAATCTCCGCACTCACGGGGGCAGAGGGTTCCGTCGTCCGTCAGGAGCCTCCCCGGTGACAGCGATCCAGTTACGAGGGCAGAGTGTTCCGTCGTCCGTCAGAAGCCTCCCCGGTGACAGCGATCCAGTTACGAGGGCAGAGTGTTCTGTCGTCCGTCAGGAGCCTCCCCGGTGACAGAGATCCGGTTCAGGCTCATGCCCCACCAGTCCGTTGCAAGCGGTCCGGTGCTATGGTGATCACAGGCTGGATGGACACCTCCGGTGGCAGGGACAAGCTCACACTCCAGCCGTCCTGGGCTCCGCCGGATGCTCCGCTGCAGGCTGCATGGGTCCAAGCCGTCGGTCCAGTGCATGCGATGGTGATCACAGGCTGGTCGGGCACCTCCGGTGGCAGGGATCAGCTCAATTCCGGCCGTCCTGGGCTCCGCCAATGCTCCGCTGCAGGGGTCCAAGCCGTCCAAGCCGTCGATGTCGCAGGTACGAGTTTACATCGCTTTTCCAGTTACTTTTAACTTCCAGTTACTTGTATTTATTCCGGTTACTTGTTTTCAGACCAGTTACTTGTTTCCACGCTGTAGAAGATGTGTGCTATCAGGGATAATTCCCAGAAAGGGATCCCAAGCACTAGGAGCTCCGGACTAGAGCTCCTACCAGGCGGCCATCTTGAGCATCTTGGAATTGGAATTGGAATTAAATTTTAAGAGTTGGTTGCAGGCAGAGTCACAAGAAAATTTATTAAATTGAAGTTTAGCTTTGATGAGAGAAGAGAGAGCTTCAGGAGAGTTGGATGTATAAAAAATATGTTCTAGATCTTTAATTTGTTTGAGAATAAGAGAGGATTTAGAAAAGGGCCAATTTCTTTTTACGCGAAACAAAATCTATAATGAAGCCTCTGGCCGAAGCTTTAAAAGCATCACAAACAAAATGGAATGAAGAAGTAGTATTAAGATTAGTACGAAAAAAGTCGTCCATAAAAAGAGTGAATTGGTCAATGAACTGCGGATCCAAAAGAAGAGAGTTATTGAAACGCCAACGGCGAGAGCTGGGAGTAGGTGAAGGTAAATCAATATCTAGGATGACAGGGGCATGATCGGAAATGAGAATAGAGCCAATTTCAACATTTGACATGAATTGGAAGGTGTGCTGGGTGAGAAAAATATAATCTATTCGGGAGTGTGAAGCGTGGACAGGGAAAAAAAAAGGAAAATTCCAGAGTATCTGGGTGAGAAAGTCTCCAGGAATCAATTAAACCGCTAGAGGAGATTGCTCGGTAAAAGGATTTTTGCATTTTATTGGGAATATACCTGGTCTGGGATTTACGATCCAAAAAAGGGTCCATTAGCTGGTTGCAATCACCTCCAACAATTAAATCAACACTAGTATGAGAGGAAAGGAGTTTGGCGAAATCAGACCAAAAAGTAGGGTCAATACCATTTGGACCATAAACATTGCAATAGGATAAATCAGTATCATTAACCTTAACATCTAAGTATAACCATCTACCATCAGAATCTGAGATTTCATTTTTTAACTGAATTAACAACGATTTATGGAACAAAATAAGAACACCATTCTTATTGTTAACTGACGGTAAACAGAAAACTTCACCCACCCATTGTTTACGCAGAGAGGAGAGATCTTTTTGGGAGAGGTGAGTTTCTTGTAACAGGGCAACTTGGCATTTTAGTCTGGCTAAGCGAGATAGAACCCGTTGTTTTTTAATCGGGTTACGAAGACCCTTGACATTCCAAGAAATAACAAGAAGACCATTCATTTAAAAATAAAAAAGAAAGGTAAGCATAAAGATAGAAAAAATTGAAGAAAGAGAAAAGAGACACGAGCTGTAGAGAGATTGCCTAGAACTGAGAAGGAAAAATCTGAAAGGAGGGAGATAAGCGAAAAGGAAGATAATAAGCCAATACCACAAGTGTATGAAGAGAGAAAAACTGTAAAAAGTGAGAAAGAGAAGAGAAGCAGAAGTACATGAAAAAATGCCATGAGGAAAGAAAAAGAAAAGGAGAGAGGGACAGTGAAATAAAAGAGGAGTGGGAGAATACAGCTCCCCTGAGAAAGTGAGAAGAGAGGAGGATGGCAAAAAACCAAGAGGGTTCCAGCCATACAGAACAGCTAAAGTGAGGATCAATAGAGTGAGAACGGGAGCAACAAGAAAAGACGACCGCACAAAAAAGAGAAATGACGTCAAATGCATGGTCGCAATAACAGGAAATAAAGGAATGAAAGGGAAGATACAAATCAAATGAAGGACCAAACACGACGATATGAAACAAATGAAGGAGACTTACCAAACAATTGTGAAGGGATGGCAGCGAACTGGGGCGACTAAAACGAACAACAGCACAGTACATTGGGGAGATCAAGGAACCAAAACACTTGAAGAGGAGACCTAGAAAACAAGGTAGTAAAACAAAGGAACATTACTAGGAGGAACAATAAGATGTGGGAATAAAAGAAACAATAGACGGATTACAGTGAACAAAAAAGATTAAGAGATCAAGAGTTGCTGAGTTCCATGAAATCTTCTTTGTGAGAGTGGATAAATTTGCGAAGATCAGCCGGATCGTCGAAGCTGAATGTCCTTTCCTTATATGTAACCTTGAAGAAGCAAGGATGGATAAGGCCGTTTCTGGCGTTCATGGATCGAAGAGTAGGTCGTAAGTCCAAAAATTCCTTGCGACGTGCAGCAGTCTGCTTCGAAACATCCTGAGAGAAAAAGAGTTTGTGACCCGACCATAATAATGGTTTGTGCTGTTTGGCAGAATGTAGAATAGTCATAAGGTCGGAGTAGAGAAGAAAATAAGTGATGATGCCTCTGGGTTTTGAGGAAGAAGAAGAATTATTGGGGCCAAGATGGTGCGCCCTTTGAATGTTCACATCCACATGCTTAGGCAGACCAACAATAGGTAAGACTTGGGACTTCAAAAATTGGATGATATCTGACCCCTCCGAATTCTCCAGAACACCATAAATGCGCAAATTATTGCACCTATTTCGATTTTCCAAATCCTCTGAGGTTTTCTTGAGCATTTCAACATCCTTAGTGAGGCTATGTACTGTGGCAGCAACATCTTGAGCGTCACTAATCTTTTGTTCAACATCTTATACTCTCTTGTCCAGGTTGGACCATTTCTCGTCCAATCTCTGTAAAGTGGTAGTAGTATCCGCCATAAAAGGACGAATGAGGCGAAGTTCCTCCATAATATCCTCAAGAGTAACAGGAGATGGAGATTTGGAGGGAGAAGGAGGGTCCTTCTTAAGGCGTTTACCAGTTGAAGCCGGGTCTTTGCGTGTAGTAGAGGCTGCAGTAGAGGCTTTGGAATTGTGTGCGTTTTCCATCGTTGCAGTGCTGAGGGAACCAGCGCAGCGTGAGATAAAAGGCAACTCTGCTTGATGCGCAGCTAGGAAATCACATTACAAGCCGCGTCAATGAAGCAAGAAAGAACACCTTAAAAAAGGATAAAATGCAGTCAGAGGCAGGAAGTGGCGTAAAGATGGTACCACAGATAAGCGGGTCACAAAGTAAATCCTGAAGCTAGTGCTCGACACTAGAAGAGAGAGTCTGAGGCAAAAAACAGTTTCAGGAAACAGCTTTTGACGGAGAAGAGAAAAAATGCTTCATAAAGCAACAGTAAATGAAGAGGATATGGTTGAAGGGCCAAATCCAGGGAGCAGAAGCCACATAAAAAAATGTTTCACAAAAAACGAGTGAAAAAAAAAAAATGGAGGCCGTTTTCGAGGAGACATCATTTTCGCATTTTTCTACACCAAAAAATGCAGGTGGCAGTCTACAAACATACCCAGCAGCAGGGGGGTAGTTCCGACGCCGAAAACAGCCGTTTCTGCCCAGAAACGCTAGCTGGAAACGGGTCCTTCGTCATAATAGCGCCGCCGAAATCGCGGAGCTCAAGGGGGAGCGGCCATCTTGTCCGCCGCGTCGAGCGCCCTCCTGATGTATTTCTTTCTAACCCTGTTTATTTTGCCACAATGGTAAGCGGAAACAAGAATTCACAATCCAAAAACCACAAAGTTAGAAACTGTGCACTGGACAGAGAAGGGTTGAAAAGAATTGGTTCTTGACACTTTTAGTCAAGAATTACAATGCAAACATTCAACATCACAAAGTTGCTTACTGAAGAGACTTGGCAGTGTGCGTATTAGGCCCTTTGCACAGTGAACAGGAACTTTGTGTCAGAGTCATTTGAGACTATGGCATACGGCTCTTGAAGGATGGCCATCAATTTGATAGCAGGAGAAAGAAACACTTTCAGAAGAAGACCAGTGAGGTACATCTTTGAATGACAGAAGCTCACAAGTAGTTATTGTAAGTGATGGCATCTAAGGTCCAAGTGGGGATCCCTGTACAGCAGATGTGCTTCTAGATGTAAGGAGAACACATGGAGGTCTAGACATCCTCCTTTTTTGAAGGGATATTTGGTTAGTAGTTAAATTCCAGGCAAGTTGAGATTGTTATATAAAGAGGTCTCCATGGTTAGGTAGTTAGGTTGCTTGTTTTACTTGTGATTTTTGGTTACTTATTCTTATTTCTCTATATTTTGGGTGGGGATCTGTTTGGGTCTTTGTCTGTCCTTGTGTATTGTGGCTGAATTACCCTCTGTGGGTGATGCTAGTGTTGGTCAGTGTCAACAATTTCTTCAAGTGTAGTCTGTGTTTTTGTAAGATTAGAGATATGTTATACCATCTAACCTGGACCTGAGCCCCGTCAATGCCAGGTCAGAATGTGGCAGTCGAACTTTGCAATGATTCCATGTGCTTCTGAGAATGTTATGTTTAGACTGGCTGGCAGTTGGAAACTGGTGCCTGGCTGAGAGGCTGCCACGACTCCTTGTACAAGTCTCCTGTTTCTGTCTGTCACTTCAACAGGAAGGTTACAAACGGTCACTACCCGGGCAACTGAGGCAGCAGCAGGATAATACCCCGGCAACTGAGGCAGCAGCAGGATAAAGCAGTGTGTCTTTTTTAGTAGACTAAGGGCCATATGTATCAAGCAAATTCGCATTCGCAAAGTCTGCGAATTTCGGCCTTTGCGATTGCGAATTTGCTAAATGGTATATATTAAGCAAAATCTGGTACAAAACAAGGCATCGCAAAATTTGCGATTCCTTATTTTGCAATTGCATTTAAGGAATCGCAAATTTTGCGATTCCTTAAATGCAATGTATAAAGCTAAAAAAAATTAGCAAAATGTCCTTAAGGAATCGCAAATTACCACCAACTTCTAGTTGTTGGTGGTAAGTTGCGAATTCCTTGAAAAATGCAAATTTTTGCATTTTTCAAAGTGCCATGTGACGCACATACATGCTCTTAGGGCATGTATGTGTGCCACATGTGCACCCATGCATATTTCAGGGGTGCAACAGGGTGTCCTTTGGACACCCCTGCACCCTTGAAATTATTCTCAATTTGCGATTAGCAAATTGCGAATTGCAAATTGAGAATAACTTCCATTCATTCCTATGGGCCTCCTGGCCCATAGAAATGAATGGAAAAGTATTCCTTAATTGCGATTTGCAATTTGCTAATCGCAATTAAGGAATTTTAAGAAATCGCAAAAAAAATGCGATTTTGTACATACATACCTATTTGCGATTCTCAAATAGCGATTTCTTAAAAATCGCTATTTGAGAATCGCAAATCAGGTTGATGATACATATGGCCCTAAGTGAGGCTACAGCAGAAAGAAGGCCTCACTTGCCTTCCCTAGTCCACACTGCCCTTGTTCTTGCACTTTTGTTATTTTTTTCCCTTTTTGAGATTCCCTCAGAATTGATTAGGTTAGTGGGTTGTCACAGTGGCCCTTTTCCTCCTTCCAGCTCTTTTAGGCCTGTTGTATTGTTGGATTTTCCTTCCA
Source organism: Lissotriton helveticus (assembly GCF_964261635.1). Lineage (NCBI taxonomy): Eukaryota > Metazoa > Chordata > Amphibia > Caudata > Salamandridae > Lissotriton > Lissotriton helveticus. The sequence continues at coordinate 1,075,717,485 of NC_136070.1, read as the reverse complement.
GCACACACTCCGTAGAGTAAGATTGCTATACTGAATTTAGGTACCCAAACAGCGGCAGCTCCTCCGCTATGGTGGAGGAGTGCAGCCCCCACTGCTGAGAGCCAGCTGAGGGAAATCGGAAAAATAAAATGATAATAAATTGGTTTAATTATCATTTTATTTTTCCCGTTTCCCACTAGAGCCAGCCAAGTCTGGGCTGGGCTTGGCTGTCGTCACAGACAGTAGGGGAGGAGTAGTGCACTCTGTAAGTGCGCATGACGGTTTGGCATGAATAAAAGGAAGTCCTGCCTCATGGGCAGAGTCCAGGCAGACCACCAGTGTCTGTGCATTGTTGTTGCCTTTCGTCCTCTGCTTCACCCTTTTTCCCAGGATGGTGTACTCTACATTGGCGACAAGGGGGAAAGTTCCACATTATGGTGCTTCACTCACGCAACCGCCCTTTTGCCCTATACAGACTTAAACCTTAATATAGGTGCCTCAGTGTTCTGACAGTTGTGTTTTTCTTCCGCTAGTAAGGGGATATCCGCAGATATCACGGGAGGAGGCGCCAATTGCGACTGCTGCCATGGGCCCCATCATCCCGGAGCATCAGCCCAATGTGGTGCATTGCACCCGAACAATACACTTTTGGCCAGACGAACCGAGACCCGGCGTGCAGCACCCCACTGCGATCAAGCAGCCATGCTCCCATCGCATCACGAAGACTTTCAGTGGTGTTCCTCTTGTACATATTTGATTTAGTTTTTTAGAAAAGTGAATTAAATACTTTAACTATCAGCATCATACTGGTTACATGAAACTCTGTGTAAGCAATTTGAATAGTATCTATCATGAAAAAAGCTATTGGTAGACCATAGGGAATACTTTTTGAGATCTACCTAAAGATTGATAACCAAATTGTGAAACAGAAAACATCTTTACTTATAAAATCACAAAACAATTGTGCCCCCACCTCCCGTGAGTGCACTGATGTCTGTCGGTTCTATGAACTCTCCTTGTGGGAGCAGGCCCCATTACTTGGCTGTACATTCAGATTCACAGCCCCAGGTCTGCAGACATAATGGGTCCTGTCTTACACAAATTCAGTAACCGCATCGAGAACCAACCCATCCCAAACAGGGGCATCTGTAAATGTAAACGAAACAATCAAATATGAAAGAGTTATAACCCGGCCACCGCAAAGTCCCACTAAGATGCAAATCTTTGCCTATGGAAGTTACACTCAGATGTTTGAAGACAGCATATGTAACCGTGTACAAGTAGTCAGAGTGAGATTCTATGTCCTCAGCTGCCGAAGATTTAGGGCGTATGGCATTATTGAGGCAATTCTACAATCTCCAGGTGGAACACCTCCTGCAAGAATTTGAACATGTGCTTAAAGGCCTGGGATGCCTCAGAGATTACAGATTCAAGCTACACACTGATGACATCAGAAGACCTATTGCGTTTAGGCGCGATGCTTTACATTCATCTAAGAGCCCCCATAGAGAAAGAGCTGGTGAGGCTCAAAGGCCTTGGGGTGATCAAAAAGATGTCAGGCCCGATTCCATGGGTATCCCCAGTGGTCATCGCCCTGCAAACAACTCAACCAAGAGCAGTCAGACTCTGCATCAATATGTGACTCTCTAATCAGGCCATTAAGTGAGAACGCCATTTCACTCTCACTATTGATGGCAGACATCAAACCTCACAGCAGCTAAGTGGTTCTCCAAAGTTGTCCTCAACTGAGGATACCACCAGCTATGCCTAGATCTTTGGAGCAGGCATATAGCCTTTTAAAACTTTGGAATATCCCCGGTGGTCAAGGTGTTCCAAAATGCAATTCGTGAAGCACTGTCTGGACTCTCTGGAGTGGTCAATCTCAGTGACGACCTGCTAATATACTCAAAATCTTAGAAAGATCATCAAAGGCACTTGTGAACTGCATTACAGAGGATATCTGATTGAGGCCTCACAATGAAAATAAATGGTGCAAGTTCTGCGACAGGCAGGTTGCATTTTCCGGCTACATCTTGTCATCAGAAGATCTCAGCAAGGACGCCTGCTCGTCAGACAAAATCCGGAATGCTACTGCACTGACCTCAGCCATGGAAGTGAGGAGTTTTCTCAGGATGGCCAATTACTGTGGGCAGTTCATTCCAAGCCTTGCCACTCTACCTGACCGGCTAAGAAAACTGACAAAGTCCATGCTCGATGGGAAAGGGGTGTGACCCTTCAAGCCAAATTTGCAAAGATCATATGTACCCTGCTCCATGATGTTACCATGGTCTACTTCAGCCCTGAGAAAGAGACAGAACTAATCATAGACACCAGCCCAGTGGGGTTAGGGGAAGTCCTTGTCCACCAACAGGATGTAGGTAAATGGGTGCCAGTAGTTTTTTCCCACCGAGCTGTCTTATTTGTGAAGACAGGCTAAGCACTAATAGAAAAAGAATCTCTGTACATAAAGTGGGGTTGTGCCCTCTTCCACCTGTACATTTTTGGAAGAAAGTTCAAGGTGGTGATAGACCACAAGCCATTGGTGCATATATTTCTAGGGAACTTTCAACATCTCCCCCCATGCATTGAGAAGTGGGTCATCCAGCTTTAGCAGTACTAGTTTGATGTCCCCTGCAGGTCTGGCGCTGAAAACCTGGTGGACATCTCTTCCAAGCCAAGAAAGTAGATGGCCATGCAGCTGCCACTGAACAGTACATTCAGCTCGTCACCCAGGCAGCATACCCTCATGCTCTGTCAATAACAGAGGTTTTCCAGGCCTCCCATCAGGACAGCTGCATGGAGCAAACCAGCAATGATGTGAGACACAACAAGCGGGTGAACTTTCTGGCCAGGAGTCGGCAACTCAACCAGACTGTGACAAACCTTCGAAGAACTTTGGTGAGTCCAAACATAACTCAGCGTGACAAGGGATAGCCTTGTCCGCGAGGATGAAGGATCATGGCGCTGCAAGATATGCAGGACCTCACGGTGAGATTAGCTCACCAGGGATACGAAAGTGTGGCGAAGACAAGGGCGCAACTCTACAAAAAACAGTGGTTCCTGGAAATGGTCACTAAAGTGGAGGAGCAAATAAGTCAGAAGCTTGCCTGACAACTGAACAGTGAGGCAGAAAGTCCAGGGCCCATTATCACAAGCCCCCAGTACTGCTCTTTGGATGCAGGTCAGCATAGACTTCAAGGGTTTTCCCGATGGACTCCACACCCTCATTTCCATTGGCACCTAGCCCAAGTTCCCAGCAGTCAATCCGGTGGAATCTACCACATTCTAACATGCAAGACCAAAGATGGAGTAAACATTTCCAATATTTGGCCTACCACTGACAAAGAGGTCAGACAATGAATCGCTATTCCATGGACATGACTTTCATACATACTTAAAGAATCTCATCATAGAACACAGGTGCTTCATGCTGAGATGGCTTCAGGCCAACGAGGACATGGAGAGGTTCCTGTGCACCATTGCAAAGGCACTCCAAATAGGCAGACGCCAAGAACATGACCCCGAGTGGACCCTGCACAACTTCTTAAGAGCCTGCCCCAATATTGCACACAATGCACTCAGGCAGAAGTAGTGTCTGGGAGGAAAATTCGAGATATATTTCTGAGAGTGCCAAAGTGAAAGCCATGGAGTCTTTTCTGAGGGTGCCAAAGTGAAAGCCCTGCGAAGTAACAAACCGGCATTTGAGAGCGCAAACAATAACCAGTCCAGCATGGAACGCTGAGCTACACCGAGGGAAGTCTACATGGGGAATACTGCACTGGTTATAGTGTCATCCTTAGGGACTGATACCGAGGGTGGAAGTTTTGAACCCCTACGAGAAAGGAGTATAGACTGTGAAGTAGGCCTATGGCAATGAGAGGAAATGAAGTAGTGATTAGAAGCATCTCTTGGTTTAAGAAAGTGTATTCAGAACTGTCCACAAGTTTGGAGATTCCCAAGAATGGAGAAGACAGCATGGATGAATCACCCAAGTGCGACATTGAGGAAGACCGAGCTGTTACTTCTAATGCTCTACCTACCGCCCCTCAGAGTGCTGACCCATACAATCTAACAGGAGAGAGTAGAGGTCCTGTCTCATTAGGGACCCCTACAAAACTCACCCTAGATGCTCTCAGCCAATGATACTGCAGCACCCCCAACCCAGCAGCCGGCTAAAAGACTTTGTTAGTGACACCATGTCTACTTTTCTGTCATCTGTGGTGCCTCCTGACAATTGGGGAGGTGCTAGCTAAAGCAGAGAGGATGTAGTGCTCTAGTGGTTGAGAGCACCAGCTGCATCTGAGCGCAGCCTGTATTGCAAGGCTGGGTGCGGCCTCAGATCTAAATAAAAGGACATCCTGACGCTCAGGGCAGAGTCCAAGCAGACCGCCTGTGTGGGTGTTGTTGTTGGTGCCCTTTTGAGCCGGCTACTGCCTTACCCTATTTCCTGGCGATACCAAAGGGGATGATGGACGGAGCGCTTGAGCAAATCAAACACTCACCCCCAGTCAACTGATCTAGGTTTAATCCATCATCATTCTTTAGCTCACTCCACCACCCCAGTTCGGACTTGGCCATATGCAAATCATTCTGACCCTGTGCCTCATGGGAACAGTCCAGCCCGAACTGCCAAGCCGTGTCGTCCCTGGAGCAGAAACAAGCATCCTGGGACTGGTTTTGGGTTTAAAACCCTCAGCAGCCAGGCTATCTTGAATCCAGTGGCAAAGTGAGCAAGGGACCCACGTCTGGGCATACCCTGCCAACTTAGGGCGAACAAAGCGATACCAAAGGGGCTGATGGACAGAGCGCTTGAGCAAATCAAACACTCACCCCCAGTCAACTGATCTGGATTTAATCCATCATCATTCTTTCGCTCACTCCACCACCCCAGTTCAGACATGGCCATATGCAAATCAGTCTACCTTGTGCCTCATGGGAACTGTCCATCATCTGTTGTTTTTGGATTTGTCACCCCGAGTGGGACGGGTATGCTCATATGTGAGTCCAGTGCTCTCCATGCCACTGGAATCAAGCTATCCTGTCTGATGAGGGCTGAAAGTCCGAAACCGGTCCTAGGATACTTGTTTCCAGTCTAGGGACTACCTGGCTTGGCAGTTCGGGCTGGAGTGTTCCCAAAGGGCACAGGGTAAAGACTGATTTGCATATGGCTGGGTTCAAACTGGAATGGCATGGTGAGCAAAAAAACGATGGATTTAGGCCCAGATCTCTGTATTGGGGTGAATGTATGACATTGTTCTGCATTCTGTTCATCAACTGTTGTTTTTGCATTACCCTATTTCCTGGGCATTGTACTAAACAAGCTACACCCTTAATTTTTATAAACAATTATTTTTATTATCTTAGTTGGATGCAGCAGACCAAAGCATAGATTGTACACCACAATCATATTTATTGAATATAGGTTCAGTGTTTGGATTCATAAACTGTTATCATGTCTCTTACGATCAAAGCCTTACAGGGATCAGTAACAGCCCATGTGGTGTAAAGAAACTCCCCAGTTCCTAAAGGCCAGAGGATTGTACCCGAAAATGACTATATAGGTCTGAATGTAGAAATGAGGGGTGGGGACACCTTACTGAATCGCGATGTGGGTCTGCGACTTTATTACAAATTGGTATTTAGAAAGATTTTGTTTAGGCCATCGCTTCCAAATAGTGATTTTGGTTGCAAAACATTAATATTTTTCCAACTTCATAAAAGTAGTGTCAATCCATTTGCAAATGGGAGAGGGTCCTCAAGGGACTCTTTCCCCTATATGAATGTTGGCAAAAATATTTTTTAAGTCTACTCTTAGAAAAATGTTTTTGCTAACATTCAGCAACTAATTTACAGGAGGAAAATCTGGTAAGTATGTGACGAAAGAAAATCAACAAGCATGCATGTGCTAAATACACATCAAAGGACGATACATTCCCAACAGAGTAGCAACAGTAGTCTCTTTATATTTACCAGTGCATGGTCCTGAATTAATCCTTTGAGGAGCCCTCTGTACCTGCCACTGTGGAAATCCCGTCTGCCCTATTGATCTAATCCTGGATTTATAGTCATATTCCAGTCTCCTCGCACTGCCAGTTTTAACTTTCCAAATTCAGTTAGGATGCTGGGCAGGTGAGGCAGAAAGACAATTTGCAATACCAAGTCCCTCCAGGTCCGAACAATATGAGAGTGTCTTGATGAAGAGAACTGCTATCCTCTATCCACTTTTCTTATATGCTCTAGTACTTGTTTGCAACTTCAGCAATCTCCTGTGCCATAGGCATAAACTACCTTTTCCAACCATTCTTTTCTAAGTTTATCAGTTTCTGTATGGGGCTGATGTGTTTCCTAATTAACTCTATGCCTGGGTGTTTCAACGCCATTGTAAGAAATTGGATTATTATTTGGTGTGGGTGCCTATAAATCTCAATGAAACTGCCACAGCTCTTGTCAAGGTGAATCCTCAAAGTCATTAAATTAACCTGAGCTCAAAGCCCTGGTGGGTATGGCACAGAGCAGGCAGCCTTAGGAAGCGTGTACAGTATTTATGCAGACCCAAAATAGAACTAAAGTCAAAACACCCAAAAATAAAAATCACAAACTGATTTAGAAAAATAAAGTAACATTTTCAAAATAAAAGGAAACCAAAACGACAAAACTCTCACAAGGGGCAGTGGAAATATGAGTAGAAATTGACGTGAAAATAGCACCAAAATGCATTAAGTGACAATGAGAGTCAATGGTTGCTGTAGACTGGGACTTTTGGCTGACCTCATTGGAATGTGGGTCAGATCCAGCAACCAGGTTTGACCCAGTCAGAGGTTTTACCTTTGTGCTGAAATGGACGTTAAAATCCTTCAGAGGGGCAAGGCATCAGGCTGTATCTCGAAAAGTCTTCACAACATCGGATAGGCACTGAACAATGTTACGCTAAAATTATTGGCTTTGGTGGATAAAGCACCAAGGGGCATATTTACAAGCCCCTATTGCCACCACAGCGTCACTTTTAGTGCTATTCTTATGGCAATAGGAGCTTCTTCTTATTTACAAGGCAGTGTTGAGCCACTTAATGTGGCTTAATGCTGGCTTGTAAATAAGGTCCCCTTTCAGGCTACACCTAGCGTGAAAGGGGCGGGCAATGGGTGTTGTGGTGGGCGTTTCACCGCAATATCCATTAATTTTGATGCTACCCCCTATTTACAAGAGCAGTGTAAATAGGAGGCAGAGCCAAAAAAACTGGCCTTAAACAGGTGACACGAGGAGAAATGCTTTATTTCTCCTCATTTTTGCTGTTTCCGCATAGAAACAGCAAAACGACAATGATTGTTTAGGTGCAGGAAGGTCCCCCTTCCTGCACATCAACAGTCATCTTAAAAAAATCGCGTTTTGCATCTTCTATGTGTGCTGCGTTAAGCATTAAGCAGCACACATAGAAGTTACAAAACATCATTTCAAGATTGTTTATGTGCAGGAAGGGGGACCTTCCTGCACATAAACAATCTTCCCCTCAACACAGGCACCCTTGCACTTTGGTGCAAGGGTGCCTGCATTTCCGCTAGGCAGCTAAATGTAGCGCCAGCGCAGGGGGAAACGCAGGCCTGCACCATATTCAAGTAAATATGGTGCAGCCCTGCGTTTCTAAAGTAACGAAGCCTGTCGTTAGCCTCCTTGGCTTAACAACACGCTTAGCTATTTTTTTTGTATAATATGCTCCCAAGTGGGAAAAGTTCAAATTACATGCCCAGGAAAGTCCTCCCACCGGTTGGATACTTCTGGTGTCTTTGCCTGGTGTTTGAAATTTGCCCTTTCTGCATGGCCACTCTGGATTTTGTTTTGTCTTTTTACTGAACATTAATCTTGATGGACATAGAACTCTGTGCGCTTTACCTTTGCTAACCAGTGGTAAAGTACTTGTTCTCCTCCTTTCAACATGGTAAAATTGGTATACCCATATAAACATGGCATATAAATATAACAGAATTAACTTACCAATAGGTCTCTAGAATATGATGCCACGGTGTAAGTTAGTTAAATGTCACTAGTGGGCTGCAGCACCCATTGGGCCATCCACTACAGTGACAATGTAAGCATGAGCCCTTCTTAAGCAACAGTCACAATCCCTGTCAGGGTGAACCACAAAATTGACTGAATTAACCCGTAATTAACCCCCTGGTAGCTTGGCACAAAAGCAGTCAGGCTTAACTTGGAGGCAATTTGCAAACAATATTTATGCAGCACTCAAACAGTATTAAAGTGAAACCACAACAAAATGAAAATCTCACGCTGATTTATAATAGTAGAGGAAATTGAATAGATAAAATTAGACAAATATAAAACAACAAAAATCTAATCAGTAGAAATGAAGATATGAAATTTCAAGATTTAGACAAAAGCAGCATCAAAAGTAGCAAAGTGCCAACTGACGGTATCTGGTCCCACTGGACTGGGACAAAGCCACAAGTTCAGGCCGACCGAGCGCAGTACCAAGTTTGGCCCACTGAGGATTGTACCTAATACCTGTTTTGTACGGTCTGCGTGGCATTGCTTTGAGGGGCTTTGTGTTGATTTGCAACAGATTTGGTGGAACCTACAGTTAGACTGGTATAACACCTTTAATCCCTACTATGCATCTGCAACGGTTTGAGAGCGGAAAGGAGACAGTTTCTCAAACAGCTCCTGATTGCAAGTCAGGTTCGATCTTGTAGGGAAGCGGTAAAGGCCTGTTTTGAGGGCAGCAACATCCGTCTTTCCTGCAGCCTTGTTCGGTTTATGAGGGAAGCGAACGCTAAGCTAAGTCGGGAAGACCCCCAAGTCATCGGTCTCTATCCTATGCTATCGTACTTATGAGTCAAGGTCAACAACCGTCTCTACTAGCACTTTGATTAAGTCTTATGAATACCTCCCTGGTTGCTAAGCTCCCAGCAGTCAGTATTGCCTGGCTGTGAGCTCATTGACTCGTTCTCTCCACAAATATCATTTCTTGGTGTGGATCCGCCAATGAGAACAAGCCCTATGCTGACTTATCTTTTTTACTAAGAAGAACTATTTTACCTATAAATTTTTACTCCTTTGCAATTTTAATGACCTACAACATATTTGTAATCTTTTAACATCTTTTGAAGGAGAAGCTTTATCTTGTGAACTAATGTTTTATTTGTTTGCAAAGGTTTTAATTAATCATGCAATAAAGTTATACCTACCTTTAATCCCACTTAAAGTGTCCAGGAGTAGAAGGGCACCACTTGGAGAGTCAGGACTCACTGGGGATGGGACCAGGTGGAGCATTAAGATTTTTGGAGTCTTTTCTGTCCTTGAGGCTTTGATCAGGAAGCCAGCCTACTAGCCTTTGAAGTCACTCTGCTAGTCTTGGGTGCAAGCAAAAAACAGGTCTCAAGCAGCAGGGCAGCTTTCTATGGGCACAAAGTAGGCTTCAGGCAGCAGGGCATTCCTCTTGGTACAGCATTGCAGTCCTCTGAAGTACACAGCAGGCCATGAAAAGTAAGTCAGTGCTCTGACCTTCCGCAGGACCAGAACTGGACTGACGAGTTGGTCCAAGGGTCCTATTTTTATACCTAGTGCCCCCTTCAAAGTGGGAGAGGCTTCTGGAGTTTTCCCCTCACAGAAGTGTCCCTCCCTGCCCTTGTCTCAGGTTGTCTTGGGGCACAATGACCTAGTGTTAAGCCCCTTGTGGGAATGCTGAGACAAGCCCTTTGAAGTGCAAGTGTGGTAGGCATCAGCTTTGCCCCACTATCAGGCCTAGGTGGCCCATCCTGCTCCTACCCAATCACTTAATTGTGTGGTTCTCTGGGAGGAATACTCAAATGTCAACTACCACCCACACCTATTCATGTGACCCAGTACCATGCTGCAGGTACTAAATGGTTAGGACAATAAAATGTAAACTTTCTAAAAATGCCCTTTTTAGAATTGTGACTTAAAACTCGACTTTACCATTAAAGAGGGTTTTAAATTACAATTCTTAAGAGGGCAAATTCAACATTCCTATCTACTCTCAATCAAAATCACTTATTACTTGCAATAGGCAGCCCAATGTTATCCTGTGGGAGAGGCAGGTCTCACATTAATTAAAAATGAAGGTGGAAGTTGTTTACTACGTTGACACGTAAAACTTAAAGGTATATGTCCAGCATTTTGACTACACTACGCCCTGCCCTGGGGCTGCATATGCCTATGCTGGGGGTTTATATTTGCATTAAAAAAGGAGGTGTAGGCTTGGCAAAAGGTTTATTTTTTGCCAAGTTGAATTTACAGTTTAAAGCTCCATGGAGAATGCAATGGCAGACTTGAGACATGTTACGGAGCTACTAAAGTGGGTGGCACAATGAGTGTCGCAGGCCCACTAGTAGCATTTAATTTACAGGCTGTAGCCTATCACTTTAATAGGGATGTATAAGTAAAGTAAATGGTCCAATTGGTTGCAAGCCAATTTTACCATGTTTAAAGGAGAGAGCACAAACACTTTGGCGCTGGTTAGTAGTGGTAAAGTGCACGGAGTATTAAAGGCCAGCAAAAACAGATTCAGTGAAATAGGAGAGGTGATGACAAAATGTTTGGGGGTGACTGCTCAGAGAGGGCCAAGTCCAACAGTTAGGCTTTACTTTTACTAGCCAGCAAGAATTGAACTTGCTAAGGTTTACAGCCTCACCTCCCAGTTACTACTCTTGCTTTAAATGCTAGGAGCCTGATTCCAAAAGGTAAAGTTACACTTCTGTGTAAGTTTACTACTATTAAGTATTTATAAACTAGGTGTGGTGTTATATTACTTCACACTCCTTATAATTGTGTGGGTGGAGATCTATGCCCAGATTGCGGAGACACCAGGTGCGGAGAACCCCACACACATATGTTTAGGGATGGCAGAGTCATAAAACTCTGCACATCATTTTTGAGTACCTCCAAGTAGTAGACATACACAAAAGTGTAAGTTTACCTTTGTGAATCAGGCCCTCTGGGTGCAGTAAAGTCTATACCAGAAGTAAACAAGAAATATAAGAATGTATTGTGTAACAAAGGAAATGAGACTGCCACCACATGACTGTTCCACTGAGCTGATTTCTGTGGCCTGCATTTTGCCTGGAGGAATCATCTAATAAAACCCAAAGAAGAAGAAGTAGTCAAAGAATATCTTGCCAAAAAGTTGCAAAAAGGCTTTATCTGGGCCGCCATATTTTGTGTATCAAAACCTGGTCATTAATGTAGGTTTTGTATTGATTATCAAGAAATGAATCAAATCATGCTCCAGAACTGATATCAGCTACTCTTGATTTCCAATCTCCTGTATAAACTCAAGGATACCAAGTTCTTCACTAAACTAGATCTAAGAGGATATGGACACATCTAGTACTTGGTGATGCATTGGGTGCTGTGAAATGCACTACTGCGCACCGCATACTAGTGGATAGTAAGAAAAGTGATTTAAAAATGCTTCTTGGTAGACAAAATCATGGTTTTAATGGGTCCCCAAGGTGCATACCAACAAGACAAAGAAAAAATGGGGATACAACTTTACCCTGAAAGTGATAAGGGGTCGGGGGCATGGCTTGGCGAGCCAACATGGAGGACGTGTGCTGAGCGAGCTCAGTCCAACCCGCCGAATATCCTTAATTTATCCTGACTACCCCCGCATTTGTGTGACTGCCACGACGTCTCTGCATCACCGGGCCATCCGCAGTGTCCCCCGGTGTAATTTTGGGTCGCCGACTGTAGCTGACGACGGAATGCACGAGCCTCAGCTGGTGTGAGGCCTCGTGGGGGCGTGGCCTGGCTGCCGGCAGTGAAGCCGGGACATCGCATCTGAGCCTGCGGGCAGTGACTGGAGTGCAGGGGGCGGCCTTGGCCCCGTTTGTTGATGCGGAGAGGGAGGGACGCACCCTGGGAACGCCTGAAGGGCCGCAGCTGCTAGCGGGTGATTGTCAGGTGCTCTAGGACGCAGCCAGCGACCCACAGCAGGAGCCTGACCGAGAAGCCCGGCGGCTAGATCGGGCCGCAACGGTGAGGAGATACGCTGGGGTGCAGGACCTACAACCGGAGATCAGGTGCCTTGGCCACCGAGACACATTCGGGGGGGGGGCCCTCCACATTGATCCAGTGCGCGGCTGTGCAGTCGGACAGTCGGACCACGCATGAGTGGCTGGGAGCTTTTGGCGCGGTCTGACACGGCGTGGCCCAGGGGCGGTTCGCTGGCCCTGGTCCCAGTGCGGTTCATTGCAGGCTCTTGTTCGGCGGTCGGGTCGGACCGCAAGAGCCCGTTGCTGGGGGATTAACCGCTCTTGCCCCCTCCCCAGTTCACCCCAGGCCTGTATGGAGAACCCAGCGGCAGTCATGATGAGGGATAAAGGTGGCAGTGGTTCGGCCAAGCAAGGCCCCATAGATAAGTTCACAGGCCCGCGAGCGGCAGCTGGGGCAACTGGGGGCCAGTCAGGGACCATGCCAGACAATGCAGCGCTCATGGCAGCAATCACCCAATTTAAAGACATGTTAAATGCTAAAATTGAGGCAGTAGGGTCAGACGTCATGCTGCTGCGGCAAGATCTGCGCAACGCAGTGACACGTATCACTGATGCTGAGTCCTGAATCTCTGGTGTGGAAGATGATGTCAATTCCTTGAAGCAGAAAATTACTACTATGGAGTCCGTTCAAAAGGGCTGGCGCTGCGAGTGGAGGATGCGGAGGGGCGGGGCAAACGCAATATTCTCCGATTTATTGTGTTTCCGGAGGGCTGCGAGGAGTGCAACATGGAACGCTTTCTTACGCAATGGCTGGAGGGCTGACTCCCCCGGAGGCCATGTCCAGGAGTTTTGTCGTGGAGCGGGCTCACAGGGCGCTCATACAGAAGCCTCCGCCGGGGGCTCGACCGAGGCCAGTGGTATAGCAAAGCTCTTGAACTACCTGGATCGCGACGCAATATTGAAACAGGCCCAGGCTAAGGAGCCCCTGCTCTATGAAAATATCCATATTCTTGTATTTCCTGAGTACACGTGACTAGTACAGCAACAGCCCCAATAGTTCATGGCGGCGAAAGCCCACCTGAGGTACCTCAAGCTTCTATACGCTCTCATGTTTCCAGCCCGCCTGCGGGTGGTGTATCGTTCCCACACTCACTTCTTTGACACCCTGGAGGAGGTCTTTAAATGGACAGATGAAACAGTGCGGGTGAGGGTGCACACGCCGCCTGGACGAGAGCCGGACTCGTTATCGAGCGAGGTGTCCCGGAGGGGTCATCGGGTCAGCAGCAGGAGGGTAGAAGATGGTTGCGATCCCGGTGGCGCTCCATGTCCTGTGGAGCCTCCTCTCGGGGGGCCATACCTCTGAGCGACAGACATTGGAAGCTTAATGAATAGGTTTGCGAGGTGCTGCAGAGTCTTGGACTATTGAATGTTTATTGGGGGAGTCCTAATGTGGGCGGGTTTCTTCGCCGGGCCTGTGCAGTCGGGGGACGTGCCCGGAGGACAAGGGCTGTAAGTTCGGAATCCATTGGTTGGGGGGCTCCCGTCCCCCCGTTGGTGATTGGGGTCCAGCTCCGCCGCAACAGATGCTTCAATGTTCTTGAGGTATGGGGTGGGGGTTGTTTATGTTCACTGGTCGCACTTCTGCCACGGGTCCGCAGGTCTCCGCATGTTCACCACCATGGCCTACTGTCTGCTATGCTAACAGCTGCGCTCCCTTCTGGCTAATACACCCAACACAAGGCAGGTGACCCCGGGTACTCTCCGCATTCTTAGCTGGAATGTGCGCGGGTCTCTCGACAAACTCAAATGCAGGGCCATACTCCATCAGGCCAAACGGGCTGGGGCTGATATCCTTATGCTGCAAGAAACGCACTTGATGGGCAACAAGGCACTCTGCCTGCAGCGGTATGGGTTTCAACAGGTCTATCATGCTGGCTTCACAAGGGGTTCACAGGGGGTAGTGATTCTAGTACACCGCAGGGTTCCCTACACACATGTCCAACAGTGGACCGACATGCAGGGACGCTATTTGTTTATTCGGGGCAAGACTGGTGAGGACCCCCTGGTGTTGGGCAGTGTTTATGCTTCCCCTCCCTTGCCGTGGACCTTGGTGGAGAGACTCCTCACCCTATGGGGCGATATACCGGAGGTATTATCTGCGGTAAGTGGAGATCGGAATGACGTTATGGACTTGACCAGGGATAGGTGTAGGACCGGGGGTAGCTCGGTAAGTAGCCATCCCACTAAACTGCATTTCTTGGTGACGGGACTCGATTGGGTTGATGTATGGCAACGTTTTCATGGGGATAGTCGGGGTTTCACTTACCTTTCGGCGGTTCATGAGTAATTCTCCAGACTCGACTACCTCTTTGTGCCCCGGGCGGAGATTGGGAGAGTGGTATCGGCGGAGATTCTGGCACGCGGCCTATCAGATCATTCCCCAGTGTCTCTAGAGCTCCATATGGGCAGAGGAAGGCAGCCGTTCCGGTGGCGCCTTTCGGTTTGGCATCTACAGAACGATGATTATGGGGTGAACATGAGTGAGGCCATTGATCATTACTTAACATCCAATGTGGGGTCGGTCTCTGGCGCCGAGGCTCTGTGGGAGGCGTTGAAACCCACACTGAGGGGGGTTGACATTTCCTGGTGCGCAGCAGCGCGTAGAAAGCACAGGGAGGAGCTGACCCGTGCGGAAGCGAACATAGAGGCACTTGAGCGAAGGAGTCAGGAGGCGGGAGGGAGTCGGCTTAGGAGACAACTATTCCTGGCCCAACAGACATGCGCTGCTTTTTTGATGGATGAGACCCGACAGGTCTGGTTGGCGACACGTAGTAGGGTCTACTAATGGGGGGACAAGTCCAGCAAGATGCTGCACCGACTCTGTCAGGGAGCCCTACAGTCCCATGCCCTTCCGAGGATTCTGGATCAGGCAGGAATGCCGATTACAGACCCTCCGGCCATAGCGGAGAGCTTCGCCGCATATTATGCAGTGCTTTATGCCCCCCCAGGAATGCTTGTCAGAGCCCACAATTGATAAATTCATAACTGACCTACTGCCCAAAACGGTGTCGGATGAGGTGCGGGATCAGCTGGAGCTGCCCCTGATGGATGAGGAGCTGGGTAAGGCTCTGGGAGAGCTTAACCCAGGGAAGGTGCCGGGGTCTAATGGGTTCCCCAGTGAATTTTCCAACGATATTCTGTGCAGCTAGCCCCTCATTATCGGGCGGTGGTGGAGGAAGCTCGGGAGAAGGGCCTACTCCCCCCGGACTGGAGACATGCTGAGGTGGTGGTGTTCCATAAGCCCGGCTGGCCCCCTGAGCAACATGCCTCGTATCGCCCCATTTCTCTTTTAAACGTGGAGGCCAAAATTCTGGCCAAAGCCTTTGCCAAAGGCATTCTGCCCCACATCTCTGTACTCGGACATCCTGATCAGGCTGAGGTCATGCCCCAGGGGGCGACCAGACACAACATTAGGCGGGCACACGTGGCGGTGGCAGCTATTCGGCAGATGGGGGAACCAGCGGCCCTACTCCTAGCAGATATGGATAGGGCGTTGGACTCCCTGAGTTGGGTATACCTATTTGCCTTGCTGCGCACCCTCAACCTTGGCCCACGCTTCGTGTCCTATCTAACACTCCTGTATACGGATCTGATGGCGTCGGTGAGGGTAGCAGGTGCAACCTCATCCACCTTTTCTATCGGACGAGGCACGTGGCAGGGCTGTCCCCTTTCCCAGTTTTTATTCGCTCACGCCATGGAACCACTGGCAGGCTGGGTGCGCATTGATGCGCAGGTCCGGAAGTACGAGTGGGCCCCGGGCCTGTTGGACAGGATTGCGCTCTATGCGAATGATGTGCTCTTCTTCCTTACAGCAGTTGACAGGACAGGGCCAAGGCTCCTGCGCATCCTACACATATTTGGGGAGACATCAGGGCTCTACATGAACCCTCGCAAATCCATGTTATGGGCTTTGGGGGTTCGGATGAAAGTGGGCGCGTGGTCTTCCTCGTTACAATTGGGAGTGGGGGGACTGAAGTATCTGGGCGTGTTTCTTTTGGATGTGCCGGCAGTCTCCTGGGAGCGGAACTTGGCCCCAGTATGGGAGCGGGTACGTGCAGACCTCAAGACATGGTCCCATATGCCCCTGACGTTATATGGAAGATCGGCAATATTCAAGATGGTGGCGCTCCCCCGGCTCCTCTACCAGCTACAGAATCACCCGTACCCGATCCCGCCCCGGTGGTTCCGGTTGGTGAATGTCGCACTTGGGCACTTCCTGTGGGAGGGGGGAAGGGTGCGTGTGGCTCTACAAACATGCTTCCTCTCCACCTAAAGTGGAGGGCTTGCGTCCTCAGACATTCTCTCGTATTACCAGGACTCGCACTTGCTGGTCCTTAAAGAGTGGTGGTACGGAGTTAGGGGAGACCCGGCATATGCGCTTGAGCGGCAACTCGTGGGTTGGCTCTCGCTCCATGCAATTCTGTATTTGGCGCCATTGCAGGGCGCGTTGCCGTCGGTCACGCGGGTGGTGTTCCTGATTTGGAGACAGGCATTACGACGAATGGGATGGTGGAACACCCTTACTGGGGAGACTCCCCTCTGGAATAATGGGCATTTACCCCAATTGGCGGCCTTGCAGGGTTTCCGGAGATGGGACGACATAGGCATTTCAGTCCTGGGGGATGTTTAGAGAGGCTCCACACTCAAGTCTTTCCAAGACCTCCAGAGGGAATTCTTTATGCCTAGGTCGCAGTTTTATCGCTACCTTCAGTTTCGTCATGCCCTATCCCCCAGCTTAGAGGGTCTGGAGTCTCTCCCCAAATTCAGTCCACTGGAAGCTAAAGTTTTTATGGGGGATCTGAAGGAAAATAAAATTTCCTGGATCTACCAGTCTCTGGTTACGCATTGCTCCCCCACACATCAGAGACTTGGGGGGGACTGGGAAGCGGATGTGGGCACACTGGAGGCGGAGGATTGGATGGAGGCCTTGGCGGCTCCGCGTGGAGCGGCCATAGCACTGCGACTCCGCCTCATCCAATTCAAGTACTTACATAGGGTCTACTTTACTAGGGCGTGCTTGTGGCGGGCGGAGCTTAATGCATCCCCAGAGTGTCTTCGATGTGGCTGGGAGGAGGCTTTTACACTGACTAAGCAGGACACCGCCAAGGCATGGAAGGCGCTGCGGGCACCCTCGGTGACCGCATGGAAGAATGGATTAGATTTTTGTACGGGGCTAGAACAACCTATTTTTGTGGCCAGGGTGTGCTCACGCAAGTACTACAGACTTTGGAAACAGATAGCGGATTATCGAGGCCAGTGGTTGGACTCGCCAGCCATGGCAGAGGCTCATCCGTTTGGGTGATCTCCTCCTATATATTTATCCAGTGGAGATGCTGGGGGGGGGCCTGGGGGTGGCTTTTGAGTATTCCAAGATTCTTCTGGTTTATCTATAGGCTGTGGATGGGATTGTGCGGGCGTTGTGCTACCTAAGGGGGTGGGGTAGGGGTGGGAGAGAGTTAGAGGGGGGGGCTTTACAACATTTTGTATTGCTCTAATGGTTTCTGAAAGTATTTTGATTTTATTCTCCAAAAACAATAAGAAAAGTTGATTGCCCTTGTATCTGTATGGTTTGATTCTGCAGATGTCTCGGGTGTGCAGAACCATGCGGTATATATGCGACTTGACAAATAAAATATGTTTTCAACAAAAAAAAAGTGATAAGGAGTCGACATGTTTCTGCCATGCCTACTAACCCTACTAAGAGATGTATGACATTCTTTGGAACATCAATTATAAGTTGTATCACTCTGCAAGAAAAACATTTGTCTTGACCAATGTTGCCAACATCCACATTATTAGAGTATATAAGTCTCAACTCCTCAATCCATTGTCAGAAAGAGGCACATGTGCCAAATTCCTCTCTGCAGACCCGACTGGTCTGTCAGCAGCGAGGAGCTCCTGTTTTCTGTTCTGATCAGAACTCTTGCATCTTGTGTTTGCCTGGAATACATTGGGAGCGATGCAGGTTGGGTCTTCTAATGCTTTCCTGTAGTTCTTGTTGTGTTGATGGTTTCAGTATAGATGCCCATATGTCAGGTGATGCAATGGAGAAAACAGACATAAATTTGTGAAGTGGTCTTTTTGATGGACAAATAGATCGAGAGGTACAGGAGTACACAACCAAGCCAGGCTCAAACATAGCAAGCCACTGGGCCTAATGCATCCACTACACACACCAAGGCAGAGCTCTTTCCGTCTCCTTAGATTTTATCAAAGATCTTAACAACTCCAACAATCACATCACAATATTACAAGTTGTGGACTATTGTTCCTTCCCTAAACTTCCAGCTGCTTCATGTTCCTATGAGATGTATTCAGGTAGCATGGACTCCCTGAAGTTCTCATAACAAACAGAGCGACTCAGTTTATTTCTCACTGCTGGAAGGATCTCTTTCAGAAAATAAGGATTAGGTTCTTAAAATAAAACAGCTACCATCCACCAGTATAAGGTGAAGGATAAGATTTGGTTATAAATAAAATGTACTATCCCTGACTTTCATCCTAAGTTCTGCCCCATCTCTAGTGTGGCTGTTCACTATCACTGAATTAGTAGGGTCAGCATTGAGACTTGCTCTTTCACACAGGAGGTGTATTTATCCAGTAGTCCACGTATTAACAGCTAAAATGCCGAGAACACCCTGAGCCACTGTTGTGGCAGTCAGCAGACCAGAATATGAAATAGAAATCATTGTAGATTCCAACAGACCTGTAAGTCTAAACAAAATTGAAGACCACGGTTTTGTAGCTTAGAAAACCTTTACAAAATTATCAACTATGAGCTGAGATATATACTTCCCTACAAATGCATCCCGGACAAAAGACAGTTAAGTCCCAATGGCAAAAAGAGGTCTTGTATCGCCCCAGGCACAGGTATATAAAACGGAAAAAAGGAGTAGGAAAAGCTTAGCTCTTCAAACGTATCAATAAGAACCTCAGGATCAGAAAAATAAAGATCTTTGCAATTTTCAAATAGTTGATACACCTAAGCTAATATCTAAATGTCTTCGATTGTTAAACGTCCATAGACAGTTAGAACACACCAGTCTCTGAAAGAAAACGAACTGTTATCATTTCAATAGAGATCATTAGGCTTTATAAGCAACTTCATGCTCAATAACCTCATTATTCGAACAAAAGGTGTAATATATAGTCTATATTTAAAGATCCCCGATTGCATGCTCTCTGTGATGGGAGTATATCCACAGATAAGAGGGATGCTCTTTTGTCTCTGCTAATACTGAGTAAGTTATTTTTTTACCTGCTCAGTAATATCTTTATTTGTTCAGAAAAAAAAAGCAGTGGTTTGTTTTTGAAAAATAAAAAACTCAATGGCACTGACCTGGAAAGGAATTTCTCTCTGCACATGGGGCCATTGATGGTTTTTCCTGTGTGAGATATTGCTTTGCAAGGTGAACACCAAACCACTTGCGCCAACCAAAAAAGCGTGGGCAAAGGTCATGACGTTAAAGGATGTGTTGGATGGACCTTCCAGTCAAGTGTTTTCGCCGGTGGAGCTAGCTGAGGCTACTCATGTAGAAATACAGGGTCTTACCTCTCACAAAATGGGGCAACAAAACCATAAGATTTGGTGGATGAGGCTTCGGGCATCTTCTACAGGATGCCCTAGTCTCGTCATCCAAATTCTAAATTACCCCCAAAGTTTGAAACAAAATAATTTGCAAGCAAAGCATGATTTGTACATTTGAAATTACTCGTTTGGCATATCTGGCATTCTTCACAATGAAAACTATGAAAGTACATGAATTTGATATCCATATAACACTAATCAGCTTTCAGTAGTAATCTATTGGTCACAGAAAAGAAAAAAACAAGTTAATTGAAAGTCCTGGATAAGCTGTGACATTCTGGTAAATTTCACAATAGATAAAAATGAGACAATAAAATATTTTAGATTATTGCAATCTGAGATCAGTATACATATTAAAACGATATGGAACAGCCAACTGTGCAATGCTATAAAAATGGTGCTAATCTCAAATATCTCAAAACATTACCCAAACTATATAAAAAAGATTGCAAACTTAGTAACGTCATATGGCAGGCCTGACAGTAATTTATGAGCGCCGTTGAAATTGTAATGATGAACTAGGGACAATTATTTTTTGGGGGGGGGGGAACTACTTGAAATATTCTCAAAACGTGTACCAAAATGAGTGACCAGTTGATTCAACAGAAGATTGCTACTATCTATAATGGAGCCCATAGAAGGTATATAAACCTCCTATATCAACATTCAATAAGTGTTGGAGGTATATACCTCTAGACACCTATTTAAACATCCTTTAATTTTTGTGCCAACATGAATAATTGTGCAATATCAACATGTACTAGATTTATCAACCCAGGGACCTGATTTTGACGCATTTGGAATTACATTTTTAATAACTATATTGCAACTGTAGATCCTCAGAATTCTGAGTCAATGTTTGCAATTAATTTTAATGAAGGAATTTATTTACATCGAGTATCAGAATTCACTGAAGCATCTGAGCTAAGTGTTTTACAAACAGCAGTTTATTTCGTTTTTTAGGTCTTGCGACCTATCAATGCGCGCAAGCGCATTGAGCGGAGCGAGAATTCAAGTGCTTGAAATCCTCGTCAAACCAAGGGCTTCTTGCCACGGTTTTGTTTGAGTTCACGTGAATCACGTGACCAAACAAGCACGCGCATCAGCCTCCCTCCCTCCTAATTGCATTTTTTTTAACGGCCGCACAGCACATCAAAGGGCTTCGCCCAGCGTGTGCTGTGCGGCTTCTCCTCCCCTAATTATTCATGGCTGGCCGCTGGCCGGCCGTACTTTCAGTTTCCTGGCCGCTCCAGCGGCTATACATCTCTGCCTGTCTCTCGCTGTGTTTCCAGCTCCCAGCTTCCTTCCTTCCCAGCTGCATTAGGTCAAAAAACACATTTGTAGCTATGGCACATCAGGCGCAAAAAAAATTCGTTTCGATATCGGTGTCAATCAAAATTAGAAATACACGCATCACACACAAGACTACCCCACCGCCACCAGAAAGACCCGTCTGTCACACCAGGAGATGCAATGCAACAGACACCAACAATCTGCCACCGACAGACAACACACAGCGTAGGAGAAAACAAATACCATGTGGACAAATGGGAGCTTCGGTGCAGGCTTCCCCCCACAAATCTCGCTGCTTTGAAGTGACAGCCAGCCTCTACTCAATGGTAACGGGAGGCAGGCTAGCCATTTCATAATCAGCTGCATTAAAGCTAGAGAGACACTTATCAGTTTCGTACCACACGCTATTTCATTTTCATCAGGGCATTCTGATTTTGGACCAGAGAGAGTGGCTGTCGCCTACTATTCGTAGGCCAGAGTCCTCTCCACTGCACGCATTCCATTCCTGCACATTTGACATCCTTTCTTCTGATCCTTTAGTCAGACTTTCCTCGCAACTACCCACCCACTTCCGCCGATTACATGTGGCTGTGTGTGCACTGAATGAAGTGCCCACAGCTACAACGTGGCATGAAACCATACAAGCCACAAGCACAGTCTCATTCTAAAACCTTTGTGCACTTCAAAGGAACGACAGTTCAGCATATAAAAATCCGTCTGAATCATGTTATCCGCCGAGCAGCAGTGAGAAGTTAGCTTCGCTTTTTGTCTTTCTGCATTTCTTTCAACACTTCTAAATCAGGGAGATGAGCCAGACACGAGCGCAGGAAATAAAAGAAACTGCTGAACGGCAGATTTAAAGAGCGGATGTTTTGTCAAACGTTTCTAGTGTAACATTCGGTTTTACGAAACTCGGGGCCAGGTGTGAGGCATAACGCCGTCGCAGGATAGTTTGGAGTTTCAAACGTAGTGTGGTACAGAGATACCAGGTGACTGGGCTATTGTCGTCTCTGAGCAAGTGTAGTAAATCACCCCACTTCAGTGCACTTGAAGTGAAGTTTATTGTAATATTAGCCCAGCATCCATCCATCAACCGCCCCCTACGCATGCCGCCCTCGTGCTATATTCCATCCTACCTCACCACATTCTAATCATTCCTTAGTACGGTGTTACCATTTGGACATGCCAGTCAACTACTTACAATTACCTCACAACGGCCATCCTATATACAAAATAATTTAACAACAACACCGTAACATAAAAAAAATATATACATATCACAACAGCAAGGTTTTCTTATATATGTGAGCGCACAATCCACACCTTGAAATGCTGTGTTGTGCAAGTCTTGTACTCTTCTACGCACCAACTGAGCACGTGAAAGGTGTGACTGAATCACTGGAGAAAAGCTCTCGGTAAGGAGAGTGAACCTGTTCTGTGTACATGCTACTGTAAGTCCATAGGTGGCAGTGATGCGAAGTCCTGGAGGGAATAAGATAAAAGGAGGTGCCCCAGTGTATTCAGTGCTTAACACAATTTCTACATTAATGCCTGACAATTAACATTTTCAAGGGACAACTGATTTGGTTTAAACAAGCACTGGCGTTGCCAATAGGTCTCGCAGTAGGAAAGTTGGAGCTATTACAATTGCAAATAACAATGCCTTTTATTTTTGTTTTCATTTAAAAAACATAAAGGGCTTTGTCATTTACAAAACCAATAGCTCCAACTTTCCTACTGCGTGACCTATTGGCAACGCCAGTGCTTGTTTTAGTTTACTGTACTATTACCCGCCAGTGTTGCCCTGAAATTAGGGCCCGATGTAGGTCAGTCGGTAACGGCCGAAAATCGGTATTTTTGGCCGTTACCGATCGGTAAATAGGTGATTGGCATGTAGGGGGCTTTATTTTACCGAATCAGTAAAATTACTGATTCGGTAATTTTACCGATTCGGTAAAATAAAAAATCGGTAAATTTACCGAATCTGAGCCACCCATATGTAGGTGGGACTCATCAGAGTCCCAGGAGCCTTACCAAATCGGAATTTTACCATCAAATAAATTTGATGGTAAAATACCGATTCTGGGGCCAGATGTAGGTCGGTCGGTAACGGCCGAAAATCGGTATTTTCGGCCGTTACCGACCGGTAATCCTGAAATGGTATGTAGGGCCCTGTATTTTACAGAATCGGTAAATTTACCGATCGGTAAATTTACCGAATCTGTAAAATACCGAATCGGTATTTTTTACCGATTCGGTAAATATGAGATGTAGGTGGGACTCTTCTGAGTCCCACAAGCCGTACAGAATCGGTATTTTACCATCAAATCTATTTGATGGTAAAATACCGATTCCGGTGTGCATGCACATGTGTGCATGCACACCTGTGCCATATGACAGGCAGACCTGCCCTTAGGGCAGGTATGCCTGCCACATGGCACCCGAGCCTCTTTTGGGGGTGCCAGAGGGTGTCAAAGTGACACCCCCTGCACCCTTGTGTCAGTCGGTATTTACCGATTCGGTAAATACCGAATCGGTAATGCCCATTCATTCCTATGGGCTTCAAAGCCCATAGGAATGAATGGGCATTACCGGTCGGTATTTACCGAATCGGTAAATACAGATTTTTACCGATTCGGTAAAAGGAACATCTGGATGCTCCTACATGTCCCCCCTTCTCATTTACCGATTCTTATTTACCGAATCGGTAAAATTCGGTAAATAAAAATCGGTAAATGAGTCCTACCTACATCGGGCCCCTGGTGTGCATGCACATGTGTGCATGCACACCTATGCCATGTGACAGGCAGACCTGCCCTTAGGGCATGTATGCCTGCCACATGGCACCCGAGCCTGTTTTGGGGGTGCCAGAGGGTGTCAAAGTGACACCCCCTGCACCCTTGTGGAAATCGGTATTTACCGATTCGGTAAATACCGAATCGGTAATGCCCATTCATTCCTATGGGCTTCATAGCCCATAGGAATGAATGGGCATTACCGGTCGGTATTTACCGAATCGGTAAATACAGATTTTTACCGATTCGGTAAAAGGAACATCTGGATGCTCCTACACGTCCCCCCTTCTCATTTACCGATTCTTATTTACCGAATCGGTAAAATTCGGTAAATAAAAATCGGTAAATGAGTCCTACCTACATCGGGCCCCTGGTGTGCATGCACATGTGTGCATGCACACCTATGCCATGTGACAGGCAGACCTGCCCTTAGGGCATGTATGCCTGCCACATGGCACCCAAGCCTGTTTTGGGGGTGCCAGAGGGTGTCAAAGTGACACCCCCTGCACCCTTGTGGAAATCGGTATTTACCGATTCGGTAAATACCGAATCGGTAATGCCCATTCATTCCTATGGGCTTCATAGCCCATAGGAATGAATGGGCATTACCGATTCGGTATTTACCGAATCGGTAAATACCGAAATCATCCGATTCGGTATTCCAGCACATCTGGAATACCTACATGTCGACCCCATAGATTTACCGATTTTTAATTACCGAATCGGTAAAATTCGGTAATTTAAAATCGGTAAATCTATTTCACCTACATCTGGCCCTAAATGTATAATGATGTCCCACATTTCTCCAGTTTTGCGAATGCTGTCCCTAGTTCTTATTTTTGTTTTTGCTTGTTTTTCTGAAAATTTGATCTCGAATGCCCCCTTTTGGTTTATTTATTTCCCGCTAATGTTTGTTAATTTCCCATAATGTCCAGGAAAATTGGCAGTTGTTAAGGCTTTGGCAATTTAGGCCAGCCACAGGGATTACCCGGCCATTAAAGGGCAGAGGATTGAAATATAATATGAATCTGGGTAAACTGAAGCAAGTTCAGGGAGCTTGAGGCCAGGATAAATGTTGTCTACCAAAATAAAGGAAAAATGAGTCAAAATAGAGCAAAGTATGATAAAAATGTGTACTTACTCAAAGTTAAAAGTAAACATTTTGTGAATTTAGGGCTAGCTTTACCAAACACTTCGAGAAACCTTCCTCCAAACACATTCTGAAAAATCTGGAGGCTGCAATCTACCAAATAGGCACTTTAAATGACATGATTCATATTAAATACGACACGTAGGTATCCAAAGACACTGCATGAGAAAACTATAGAAAACTATAGCAAAAATGTTGGAGACAGATATACACCATTCCAACACCAAAGAGGATTTTTAATCCACCTTCTGTGACACTTCGGAATTACACACAAATACAGAAACTGGTGGAAATGCCAGACTTAAAAAATGATTAATAACGTCCAAAATTGGACTGCTATCAAAATCAGTGGCTCATTGTTGCTACAACAAACATCTTGAGGCATTCCCAGGCAAGGGGAAAGAAAGCTCTCAATGAAGGCTGAAGAATAGACAGTATGGAAGAGATGTCTTCCAGATTAGAAATAAGATGCCTGGAAGACTGCTAATGAATTCATTTTCCCTGTAGGTCCACACCTATTGTGGCTAGCAATTATACGTTCTATCCTTTGATTATGGTCACAGGTAAATATACCATTCTCCGATTAAACGAATAAGAAATGTACATAATGTACTTCATTTTATGTTATTTCATCATTTGTATCGATTTTAATTTTTTTCTGGAAAACTTTGGGATGGGAAGAATTTGTGTATTTTATCATCAATACATGACAAACAACTTTTTTTTTATAATGAACAATTTCTAAGATTATAGGACATCTGCTAACTATTGCTCACAATGCCGAAATTTACAAAATCAAGAAATCTAAGACACTATAATGACCTTCTACATCCAATGTAGGACCTGAAACTTTTACCTGAAGAATCACATCTAGCAAATAACCATTTCACTTCCTGGAAATTCCTGAAAGCTCACGTTTTCAAAATGTTTTTAGGTTTAAAGCATTTTTTATTGCAGTTTAAGAAACAAAGAAAAACAATACATACAATGAATACAGTCATCGCAATAACGGAATGCAAAGTCTTGGCTCCAGATGCGCCTTCAGATTTCCAAGCAGTACCACCTGAGCGATTGTAGAGCCTCAGTCTAGGTGTAAGCGCCGTGATGACAAATTCCAAAACTGACAACCCCCCTCAACTCCCCCCCCGTGCCCTCCCCCCAGAACCACCCTCCCCCCCTTGTGCTGAGCAAATGTCCTACCCATCCATCACCATCTCAAGGGATCCACTCCACCCAGCATACCCCACATCCATGGCAACTAGGCAATCGGGGCCGTCAGTCTCAGCAGCCTAAGGTATCGGGGACAAGTAATTTCTTTGAATTCCGATTGCAATAAAGTATGGAAAGGTTGACACAAGTCCTCAAATCTATCCACCTCACCTGCCACCGTGAGGGACAGTTTCTCCATCCCCAGAACGTGCCATAACCTGTGCAACCAACCTGTGGTGGTAGGAAGGGTGGATGTACGCCAATATATAAGTATGTTCTGGATCGCCGAGCCCAAAGCAATCGCTATCTGTCTGCCCCTCCTAGATCGTAAAGGGTACATCAGGCCATTAGGTAATCCTAACAGGACATAGGCTGGGAAGCGGGGTAATTCAATATTAAAGCACTGGTCTATCTCGTCTAATACCTCTTTCCAGTAAGGACTCAGTAGTGGACAGTCCCACAAGATGTGTGTAAGCGTGCCAGGCTGTCCGCAGTCGCGCCAGCAGGTGCTCGGGATGTTATGGTTCATTTCATGCAACCTCTGAGGCGTGTAGTACCAATATGTGGAGATCTTAGTGAAGGTTTCGGTGAGCCCAGTGTGGTACGCTGAATGACGCGCCCGGTAGGAGATATCGTCCCATTCCCTGTGACTCAGTTCCCTCCCTAACTCTCGTTCCCAGCGAACCCTCCCTGGGTTATGGATGTGGTAAGCGGGGGTTGTAAGAGTCGGTGTAGGTCGGAGATGAGTTTGGCGTCCGATGAACGCGTCGCCAGCCACATCTCGTATGGGGTAAGTTTCCGGTCAGCCAAATCCCGCACCAGCGACTGAAGCGCCCAATGGCGTACCTGCAGATACCGCATACGTTCAGTCTCAGGTAAGTGGTAGTCCCGGCGGAGGTCTTCAAACGACACGGCTCCCTCCGGACCATACACGTGAAACAGAGCGCAGCATCTGGCTGTCTGCCCGCGCGCAAAAGCGCCAGGCTCCATCCCGGGTCGGAAGTCGGGGTTCCCGATCAGTGGGGTAAGCGGAGACGGAAAGGTGGTGAGTTCATGCGTAATATTCACGGCGTCCTACACACGGAGCGGGACCTGCGTGACCAAGGACGCATAGAGATTGGGGGGGCGGTGACTTCTACGCATGAAGGGAACCTCCTGCAGGGTCCTGCCCGCCACAGCCTGGTCCTGAAAAAGCCAGTGTCTATCAGATTCCCATTTGCTCCACTCCACTAGATACCGCAGCTGCGCCGCCTGGAAGTATTTGTGTAGGTCCGGAATGCCAAGGCCACCAGATTCAGGTGCCAGCGTGGACAAGGCTCTCCTGAGTCTGGGTTTGCGGCCCTGCCAGACAAAGCGTGCGACATCGGACTGAGCCTGTCGTATCCACCCCTTCGGTGGCTGGAGCGGCAGGGCCCGGAACAAGTATAGCACCTGCGGCAAGAGAGTCATCTTCACCGCAGCGACCTGTCCCAGCAACGACAGCGTGCCTTTGCTCCAGCGGGATAGCTCCTCCTTAATTTTCTTGCCCAGGGCTGCGTAGTTAGCAGTCACCATGGCAGGCAAAGAAGGTGCCAGGAGTATGCCCAGGTATGGGACCAGATCCTTTGACCATTGCATAGGGAATCGCCCTTGCAGCTCAAGTCTCGTAGCAGTGGTGAGCGAGACATTCAATGCCGCCGACTTTCTCATATTCAAAATGTTTTTAAACTGGTAACTGATTCCCAGTTATTTCCTCCTAGTAATTTTATTGCAAATTTCTTATGAAAACTGATGATGCATTTGTGCTACATGAGAAACTGCTTGCGATTGGTTTAGGAAAGTTAAATTATATATAAATCCAGTTGCATCTTTGTGTATCAATTAAGCACTGGGAGAAAGTTCAGGAATACTAGCTAGTACACATTATCCATTCATAATATGCACCAAACTCTGAACAAGCAACATTTGATGTTCCATTGTTAAGCCATCATATACGTTTACCGTGATCAGGTTTGTTCTATATTTGACTGCAGATTTCTGTGCAGATATCACTTCAGATCCTGACTCTGGATTGAATTCACTCAAACATGTCATCAATTAATTGGGTTCTTGTTAGGGCTCTATACTCAGTATACAAAAACATGGTTGGAAACACCACTAGTAATTGCTCCATACAGTTATGTGATAACATTTAATACCTGGCCATCAACAGTAACGCTCATTGGCAATAAGTCTCACATTTGTGTTTACTTACCACTATGTGGGTCGCTAAAGCGGATATCATGTTATGAGGCACAGTGCTTAACAGTGTGATGGATGAAGATGTGTGAAAGAGCTGTACATAGTTTATTGTTTTCATTAAGTTGGTGGCTTTTAACAGATGTGCAGGCCCATTTATGGTATTTATTATGATCATAGATCACTTAACTGGTTACTGCACTCGAGTGTCCATTGTAAGATATTTTGTTTGAATCTTATGATCCTAAGCAGCCAAAAGTTGGAAAGATCAATTGTGGAGGGTTCTGCTGGGATGGACTTTGTTAA
Source organism: Lissotriton helveticus (assembly GCF_964261635.1). Taxonomy (NCBI): domain Eukaryota; kingdom Metazoa; phylum Chordata; class Amphibia; order Caudata; family Salamandridae; genus Lissotriton; species Lissotriton helveticus. The sequence goes on along the minus strand of NC_136070.1, from coordinate 1,075,688,922 downwards.
TATCATCGCATATCTGATTGTTATTGTGAGATGTCAAGAAGTGGTCATACTAGTGGGGCGCTAAAGAACCTGGCCTCAAGATGGCCGACACTCTGTGAGACTCTGCTGGCTGGGGGCCTTTAGCGTCTTATTATCCAACTACAGCGGCAGCGGCCGCCGGCTGGTGCCTGTGTTCAGACGGCCCTGCTTTTTCCCTAGGACTCTTTCTTTTAAGTGATGACTGACCTGCGACTGCCCGCTGCTTCGTGAGGAGGAGGTGGGGTTGAGGCCAGACTCAGGCCCGGACTGGCCGTTGCGGGCACCTGGCAATCCCCCGGTGCGCCGCAAGGGTGGGGGCCGGTTTTGGGCCCTGTCTGTGGCAGGGCAGTGGTGGAGGCCACTGTGGGGAGTGGGCGAAACTGGCTGCGGGGAGAGCCTCTGTCGATTGGTAACAATGAACGGAAATAAAGCCCTAATTCTGTTAGTGCCTGGCCTGTGGTGTAAACACAGAATACTCCTGTGATACGCAGGATCTCCCCACGTACTTTAAATCCTGCACTTTTGCATGGTGCCTGCTGGCGGGAGCATTGCGAGACCAGGGGCCTCATTCATGAGAAATGACGCATCGCTGCGTGAAAGCAGCGATGCGTCACTTCTCAGTGCGCACTCCTTGCGACATGATTGATGCGTCATATTTACAGTATGACGCATCATGTCGCAAGGAGTTACAGATAGGTCAGTATTTCTGACGTATCTGTAAGCGCAAAAGTCACGCATTGCTGGGGTGTGTCACAAAAGTGACGCAACTCCAGCAATGCGTCCTTTCAAATGGGGAAAGCCCCATGTGAAAGGGCTTGCGTCAGTCTTATGCCTGCTGTGAGGCAGGCGCAAGATTTTGACGCAACAGCGTCCTAAAAGTGACGCAGTGAAATCTCATCGATTTCACTGCGTCACTATTACGAGGCTTTTTGCGGGGGAACGCCCCCTCTGCATACATTATACCTGACGCAGGTATAATGTAGCGCAGGGGTTTACAAAGTGACGCATCTGCTTAGATGCGTCACTTTGTAAATAGTGCGCAACAGGAGGCATGTTTTACGCCGCCGATGCATCACAAAAAGTGACGCATCGGAAGTGCAAAACTGACGCAAGGCCTCATAACTGAGGCCCCAGGTGTTTAGAGAGGAAGTCCAGACAGCTATCATGAAATACTTCTCACACAATGTGGGTACAGTTCCCTCCAGCTCAACTGTATGGCAGGTGTTTAAGACAGGGATCCATCGAGTGTGCATAGCAAAACAGGCTGGCTTGCTGCGTACATTGACAGGTAAGCTAACTCGACGTGAAGCTGAAATTCGTGTGATGGAGCTCCTATTCGTTTACAACTGCAGCACGTCCATGCAAGCTAGTATAAGGAGCAAACTTAATGATTTTGAAGAAAGCTGCACTGAGCGAGACATACTATTTTTTTTTTAAACTGTTTATTCACAGCTGTGCGACAGGAGATGAAACATTACATTTGACATCAACAGTACATTAGCTGTGTGTTTTTGATTTTCCCCCTGTACATAACTTCCCACCTTTATAGAGCTAGTCTTCAATCATGCATCTAATGATAATGCATTACGTCATTTCAAACCGCGTAACAATTCAACTGCATGTCCGTGTCATCCTTCCATAGTTTTGTGGGATTCAACAGAAGGGCTAACTCGTCTTCTTGCCTCCCACCCGCATGCTGCTGCTACCTCCCTGTCTCCCAGTGGTTTAGAATCTCTCGCATCAGATCTCGGTCTTCTCTAGCTCTTATGTACCCCAGTATGTGCTGTTTCGTGGTGTGGTGTACGGGTACTCGGGTACTTTCAGATCCATTCAAGGTAGTACCCTCCCCCTCCCTCTTAGCCCTGTGATCCGCTTCCATATGCCCGGGTTAGGTCTATGCCTTCTAGTGTTAGCAGCATAACCTCCCAATCCTGGGATATGGGGAATTTCCGTTGGCACCGTGCCTCTTCTTTCCTGAGCTCTGCTCCCTCTGCCCGCCCATATTTCATCACCTCTGCCTGCCATAAGTGCCCACCTGGTGCTCTAGGGGATTTCCACCTCATTGTTATCGCCCTGATTGCCAGTAGGAGCGCTAGATCCAGCAATTTCACGTGAGCCTTCAGTGGCTTGGGTCGTCTACGCAGCCCCAATAGGCAGGGCAGTGCTTCTTCCGGTACTGGGAGGTTTGTGACCGTCCGTAGCGTCCGGCACACTTCCGACCAATACTCCCGCAATCGCGTGCAGGACCAGACCATATGGAGGAATCCAGCCTCATCCTCTCCGCAACGCGGACATCCATGGGGGGAGTCCGGAAACATTTTGTGCAATCGGTGGGGGGTCAGGTACGCTCTGTGTAAAACCATCACTTGTATAAATCTAAACTTAACGTTACTTGAGACCCGCTGGGGGTGTTCTAGGACCTTGTGCCATTCCTTCTCAGTTAGTACTCTGCCCGTGTCTTGGCCCCAAACGTGCATAAGCGAAGTGATCGGGATCGCAGCGTGCGCCCTGATGCCCGTATACAGCCACCGGACCAAATGTCCTCCTGCTCCCATATAATACAGTAAATGGACCAGTTCGTGTTGTGGGGGTTGGAGTCGTTGTGGTGCCCATCTGTGTTGTATGTAATGGGTAACCATGGCATGTAGTAAATACAACCGGGGGGGGGGGGGGACCGTGTGGCCTGTAAGAAGGTGTCATGGTCAAGTAGATTGTCATCTCCGAAAAAGTTGCCCACTCTTGTTACTCCAGCCTCCCGCCAGGGGCTTAACAATCTGTCCGTGAGCCTACCCCGTGGTGTTGGAGTTCCCAGCAGAGGGATATTAGCCGCGTACGCCACAGCCGATTATGTGTAAGCTAGGGCCTTCCGCCAGCATATCAGGGCCGTACGGAGGAGCGGGTGACAGTCCGCAGGGATGCGGCTTCGTGGGAGCAGCAGGACGTGCAATTCTCCCCGGCCCAATCTCTCTGGCGTGTAGTCTATTTCGTAAAGGTTCCGTCCTGCCGTCAAGTAGGAGAGCCATTGGAGCTGACTAGCATAATAATAGCCTCTAAAATCTGGGGCCCCTAGACCTCCCGCCCTAGTCCCCAGCTGCAGCTTGCGTAGACCCATCCGTCTCCTCCCAACCCCCATATTAGGGTAACCAGTAACGTGTTGAGTGTGTCAAATATTGACTGTGGTAAGATGACAGGGAGATTAGCAAAAAAATACAATATACAGGGGAGCATGACCATTTTGGAGATCGCAATCCTACCCATTACAGACAAAGGTAGCGCCATCCAAAATCCCACCGAGTTACGAAGTCGCGTGATGGCTCGTTTAATGTTCCAGTCAATCTGGTCTTCCTGTTTTCTGTATACCTGGATCCCTAGGTATTTAAATGTGGTCGGGGCTAGCGGGATACGTTGAGCTCCAAAGGGAATGAGGGTTGGGACTGGTGCGTCTCGGAAGTAGAAGCCAATTGATTTATCTGGGTTTATAGCCAGGCCTGAGACACCAGCGAAGCGGTCAAAGATCTCGTATATAGCGGTGTAGTCCGTCTCCAAGTCTTGAAGGTATAATAATATATCGTCCGCATATATCGATATCACATTGTGTGTACCTCTGTACCTCTGCTCGGTATGCCTCTCTGCTCCTCCCTGGTTTGTAGGGATATGGCCAGGGGTTCTAATGCAAGGACGAATAAAAGTGGGGACAGGGGGCAGCCCTGTCTGGTGCCTCGATGCACCGCGTATCTATCAGAAATATGTCGCCCTGTGCGTGCCCTTGCCGAGGGTGCGGTGTATAACAACCTGATCCAGGCCAAAAGGGAGGCCGGGAACCCAAACTTCACTAAGGTTGGGAACATGAATGACCAAGACAGTGAGTCAAATGCCTGTCTAAGGTCCAACGCTATGCATCCCTCTCTGGGGAGGTCCTGTGGGATGGACGCCATAAGTGCATGCAACCGTCGTGTGTTCATAGAGGTGCTCCTTCCCGGAAGGAATCCACATTGATCTCTATGAATTAAATTAGGGAGGTACGTCTGTAGTCTTAAAGCTATCGCTTTGCTAAGTATTTTATACTCCGTGGGGAGCATCGACAGGGGCCTGTAGTTGGACATATCTATGGGGTCCCTACCAGGCTTCGGCAACGAGACAACCAGTGCCTGCATGGTGGATTCGGGCAGGTGGCCTTCCTCCAGTGCCGTTCGGTATACCTTTTCAAGTATCGGTACCAGGATGTCCAAATAGGTTGCGTAAAACTCCACTGGGAGCCCATCCATGACAGGTGTTTTGTTGCGGTTGAGGGACTTGATGGCGGCCCGTATTTCGTGTTGCGTGATGGGCCCCTCAAGATCTTTCTGGGCATCTACAGTCAGTGTCGGGAAGGGGAGGTCAGCCAGGAAGTCGGATACCCGGTACGGTTCCTCCCGTGTAGTCTGGGCATACAGCGCAGCCAGGTGGTCACAAACCGCCTTGTTAATCTCAGTTTGAGTACTAACTAAATCACCCTCACGCGTCCGTATTTGTGTTATCACCGGGGTATCAGGGTGGTCCCGTACCAGACGGGCTATTAGTGCACCTGACCTGTCCGTCTCAGTGTGTTGTCAGCGGAGGTATTCTTTATGATCTAGGACTCGCAGTGTTTCTAAGGTGTCTGCGTGTTCAATGTTCTCCATCTGGAGCTCTTTCCTCTTTGCAGGGTCTACACCTGCTTCCCGTTCTAGCGTTTTCAGTCTATCTTCTATACTGCAGAGTTTCTGGTGGATTTCCTGTCGGGCTCCTACCAATTGCCCTATTGCTGCGCCGCGCATCACCACCTTCATGGCATCCCACACCACCAGGTTTGTGGAGGCGGAGTCCCAGTTCTCTGTAAAGTAGTTGATCAGAGTCTCGGACAGGGACGTCCGGAAGGGGCCGTCCTCCAGAAGGATCAGTTCTAAGCGCCAATTAGGGACCGGTGTCGGGACCCTGCCCCAGAGAAGGCTAAACGTCAGGGGTCTGTGGTCGGAAAAGATTTTCGCTAGATATTCAGGGTTCCCCGCCTTTGAGACTAGTGATTCGGAGCATAGGAACCAGTCGATCCTTGTGTGGAGCATGTGTACATGTGAATAAAAGGAATATTCCTTTGCTTCCGGGTGAAGCGCGCGCCATATGTCCCTCAGCCCCCATCTAGCCACCCATGTTTGGAACAACTCTGTTAAGTGGGACACTCCAGCCATCTGCAGGGGGGGGGGGTGCGATCTGTCCCGTTCCACATCTAGGACCATGTTCCAATCCCCTCACAAGACCCAAGGAATGCCCGCCCAATCCGCCAGCGCCTGGCCCACCGTCTTTAAAAATTTGTCTTGGTCAAAGTTCGGTGCATAAAGACTTCCAAGCACTATCAGTGAACCATCCAATGTCCCCTTAACTAGGATGTATCGGCCTTGCTCATCCACTTTCCTCTCCAATTCCGAAAATGGTGTACCATGTCTAACCCAGATTGACGCCCCTCTAGAAAAGGCGGAGTAAGTCGTGGAGAAAGCGAGGCATACTACATATGTAGATAAGCTCGGGTGTGGCGCTACGGTGAAGGCGATAGGACAGGCAAGATGCTGGCCAATATGCTGCGGAAGTTCTGGGCTAGCAAGTATATTGCTGAGCTGCGGACAGATGACCAGGAGGTGGTGAAAGGGGTGATGGTGATACCAACCTCCAAGGGAAATGACCAACTTTAACTCCTTGCTGTATACGACTACTCATGCTAGTGCACTGCCGGATCGTGCCTCACTCTTTGACTTGTTGCAGCTGCTCTGGTTAGAGAGCAGTCACTGTAGGTTCCTGTACGAGCCGTTCACAGAGCAGGAAGTTGCAACGGTAATTAGAGCAATGCCTGGGGACATGGCTCCAGGTCTGGATGGCCTTACTGCTGCATTTTATTAAGAACACGCTCACCTACTGGCCCCACACCGCCTCCTCACGTAGGAAGAATCACTTGCGAAGGACGTGCTACCACCTCCCTGCGAGAGGCATTGATTGTCACCATGTTGAAGCCTGACAAAGACCCGCAGAGATGTGATTCATACAGACCACTGTTCATCATTGACATGGAAAAACAAGCTACTTGCTAAACTGATCGCCTCTAGGTTACTTCCGCTATTGCCTCTTATAGCGAGACTGGGTCAGTCTGGATTTGTGCCCAGAAGATCCACTTCCACAATCTTCGCAACTTCTTTGCGCTGCTTCATACCATTGAACCTACCCTCAGCGCAGCAGTGATTTTCTTGGATGTCACCAAGGCATGTGATTCGCTCAATTGGCCATACCTATTTGCTCTATTGTTATGGCTGGGTCTCAGCCCTAAATTCATCAGAATATTCGGCCTTTTATATGCATAACCGGCGGCTAGCCTTTGGGTCAAAGGTTTGATTACAGCTCCTTTCCCTGTGTCGCGCTGTACCTTACAGGGATGCCCCCTGTCAATCATCCTTTTGACCACTGCCATTGAGCTCCTTGCGGCCCGATGCTGGCAGCGTTATTCCCAACAGGGATAGTCTTTTACTCCCCGTGTTGTCCTGGTGTTGATGTAGGCGGAAGATGTCACCCTGTACATTAAGAACCCCCACAACAATTTGTATCCCTTGATTAGGGAATTCACTAGATTTGGAAGGCACTCCAGGATAAACATAAACTGGGTAAAATAAGTAACATTCCCACTCACGACGGAGACCAAAGAGTTTGCTTCAGAGTTCCCTTTGCGACGGGCGACTGAGCCGGTGAATTATCTGGGAATTTGGATAAACCACGACCCCGCTGAAATCTGGCAGCTCAAATTCAAATTCAAATTCAGCTTTATTCGGTTAAAATTTTTAAAAACATCTAAGCACAATACCATACATAAATCGAGGAGAAAATTCATTACATACACAAGATGAATTCGATTAGTAATATACATGATTAATAAACTATACAGAAACACTATTTAGATTAGCTTGCCCCTCACCAAAATAATGCTTGGAATTCAAATAAATATTTAAAAAAATTAAAAAGATTGTCACCCATGGAGTATGTTTTAAAATTCCATAATAATAAAATCTCATATCATCAACAATTTCTTATTCACTAAGTCACTACATACAAAGGTAGAAAATACATATCATAATAATTGCATCTTGTTCCTTCGTCTAATTGCCCCCGTGATATAACTAGCCACGCCAAAACATATCACTGGGGACCTCCGGCTTTGCAAATATATTAAAGCTGGCCTCACCTGTACAAAGTTACAGCCCTTCAACAAAGGCAAAATGAATTTCTTACGTAATGAAACATAAAAATCTCAAAAGAAAATCATATGCAAGATGTTCTGCTCTGAGAAATTATCACAGGGGCAGGGGCCACGAGCCCCCTCCTTGGTGTAACCTTTTGGGAAAGAAAGTAGCCATGGAAGCATATTGTACTTAAATCTTATCAATACAAACAAATGGAATGGTTTGTTTATATAGGTTAAGTACAGCGGAATTCCTCTCCCTGTACTCAATATTACAAAGGTCCTAACTGAAGGTTTACACAGCTCCCCTTCTTCCCTCATTATCATAAATCTGTTTAGGAACTGGGTTTTTATGGCTTTAATGGCCACCTTGCTCAGCGCCCTTGGATTCGTGAACAAATCGGGGCTGCCCAAGATATCCATTTGAGTTTTTACGTATCTGAGCCATGGGATATCAAGGGCTTTCTCTAATGTCATACAATCCCGAATTATTTCTTGATTTAGGTTTGGCAATTGCTGTGCCCAAATTCTTAACCAGCCTAGTAGTGGGGCAACAGCAATCTGATCTTGAATATAACCAGCACCCACGTCCTCATGTACATTAAAAGTAGCAGCAGATGTTGGGAGTGATAGCAATTTCCGTAAAAAGATGTTTTCTGCTACTTGTATTTCTCTAGCATCTGTGTAACCCCATACCTCACTCCCATATAAAACCATGGGGACACACTTAGCGTTATATATCTTCATGAGGGCTGGGAGTGGTTTTGAGCCCAACCGCTTAGCAAACTTTAGGACAGCCCCTGTAGACCTTGCTAGGCTTTTCTTTTTCAAAGTACGTTGCGTCACCCATGACCTTCTATCGTCAAATACAATCCCTAGATATGGCAACGTTGATACTTTAGTCAGCTCCAAGCCTTTACAAAATAATCTCGCCTTTTTGGCCCTCTTTCCACCTATTGTCATTGAATGTGACTTTGTGAAATTAATTACAAGATCGAGAGAGTCCATAAAACTAATAAAACGGTCTAAAAGCAATTGCAGTCCTTTCGCTGTTCTAGCCACCAAAACTGCATCGTCTGCATATAACAGTGCTGGAATTTTTTTTGTGCCTACCCTCGGAATGTCCTCGCAAGATGTTATAAGAGCATTGCCTGGATTATTTATATAAAGCGAAAACAACAGGGGTGCAAGGATACATCCTTGCCTTACTCCAAATGTAACCGGCCACGCTTCAGTCAGACTCCCATTTTCATTAAAACGGACCGCAGCGGTGTTATTCTCATGTATTTCAGCAAGGAAAGATATCAAGGCGGGATCCAGCCCGATGTCATAAAGAGAGGCCCATAACTTTTGCCTATTTACAAGGTCGAAAGCAGTTGAGAGGTCCATAAAGGCTAAATGGATAACCCCCTGCCTTGCGACCGTGTACTTTCCAATGACCAGATGTAAGTTCAGGCATTGGCCCACCGTGATTTTCCCTTGTCTGAAACCGTACTGCAGGTCAGAAATAATGGAGTTTTTATCCAGCCATTCTGTCAGCCGCATCAATACAACTTTCCCCATTATCTTTGCAGCAGAGTCCAAGAGTGATATTGGCCTAAAACAGACCGGATCATCTCTAGAACCCTTTTTGTATACTGGGACTATGACTGCTTTGCCCCAAGTTGCTGGGAAACCTGCCTCAATAGCAGCATTAAAAACGCAAGTTAAAATCTTTGCCCACACAGTAGGATCGGCCCTGTACACATCAGCCGGGACCCCGTCGGGGCCTGGCGCTTTTCCTTTAGATATTGATATTATTGCTTTCATAACTTCCCCCTCTTGAAAGACAATTTTTGGCACATAATTAAAGTCCCTATAAGTAGTAGCCAATGCGTGAGTACTCACTGAGAACAGGCCACTTAAATGTTCCACCCATTTTTCTGGAAGGATAAGGCAGTCCTGGATGGAATTGTCTGCCTCATCAAAGACTGGACTATTTATCACTTTCCAGAAGTGGGTGCTGCTTTTCAGGTTACTGGCTTGAGTTAGCTCCTCCCAAGCCATCTCCTTAAGCTCAATTTTCCGTAACTTAATAGCGTTTTTATAGCTTCTCCTAGCTTCGGCGATACTAATTACATCCTTTACATGGGCTTTCAAGGCCACCATTAAACTATTATGTGCAATAGTGCACTTATGGTCAAACCAATTTTTAAATTTCTTTGGCCTTGGTTTACCTCGCCGAATCAAATTGGCCGCTATTTGACTGGTAATGCGATCAAATGCACCTAGAATTTCTATAGATTCTATGCCTGACTCAATGCAGAGGCTAAAATCTTCCCGGTTACTATCATACAAACTCCCAAGAAAGTCAGCCGGGGTAATTGCTTCCCATCTTAGCCTTCGTCCCTGGCAGTTAGTAGCTATATTGGAATTTGAAATATGAGCCAGAGGTGACTCAGATATAAGAGCCTCAATTTCAATGTCCAATCTGAGGGGGTTATGATCACTTAACTCGATTAGTCCAACTTCAAGAGAGCCTATACGGTTCATTAAAGGGCATGGCACTAAAATATAGTCGATAATGCTGCCATGTCCCCGCCCTGTATAAGTAGGAATCGGGTTTAAAGAATCTAATTGTTCAGGGCAAAACAAATAGTAGGCAGCTAAAAGCCTCTCAAGATACAACCCACTTCTTGTGTGCTCAAAATGCGTGAGCCCTTGTAAATCGGAATCATACTCCATATTTTGCAAACAGTTTTGGGGACAAACATGTATATTAAAATCACCAAGTATTATAAAATGGTGTGGAGCATCACTATTAGACTCAAAATTGTCTAAGAAAGTAGACAGTGCTTCCAAGTTATCTAATTCATCTTCCCTAGTGAAAGAACTGTAAAAATGTACCACCAATAAATTTGGAAGGCTATTTTTACCCTTCAGCTTAGCGGCTAAAATATGGGGAGAGTTAGACTCAACTAACTCTGGGCTATACATCAATTTTAAAATAATCAATAGCAAGAGGCCCCCCCTCGGCCTCCCCATTTGCGATGGCTGAGCGAACTTATTAAAAGAGAGAAAACCGTCTAAATGGTAAGGATCTTTCGCCTCCCAAGTTTCCTGCAAGGCAATCATATGGCTAGAGGATAGAAGGTCCTCCCAAGTTTTATCCCCTCTTTTGGACCGAAGTCCGGCTATGTTCCAAGAGAGGATCTTTACCTTATTCGCAATCTCAGCCTTTCCTATTGTATTTTCCCCCCTAGTCGAAATTGTTGCTAAGTCAGGTTGGGGCGGCTCATTTACGAACACCACCTCTGGGTCAGCTATGGTGGCCATCTCGCTTCCCTCAGTAATTTGCTTAATGACAGGCTGTAGCATTTCGGGCTCGAGCCTGTCCGGCAGTCAGCCTTGATCATCTAAGCCTGATAAAGCTTCATATCGATTTGAAGTCAGGGTATGAGAATTGATCCCCTTTTCTAATCTTTCTTGCGGTTTTTAAAAGTAACCCAGGGGTAGAGCAGCAATGCACGTAGTGGTAAAAGTCCTGTGCTTCCAAAACATTTAAAACAAAATCGCATCTGTCAAAATGAATAATATCACAGTCACCCCTTATTTTTTTGGACGACTTCCCAAGCCAGGCCACTCTACGAACCATCAAAATGTGGTTGGAGAGAAAAGATTTAAAGCCTTTATGCCTTATGAGCCAATCCACTGTTTTATTTTTTAACTCCGCCCATGTCTCAATTTGATCTACCCTTAGCGAGGGAACACCAGCCAAAACAACCACCAAGGGACTTGATGCTGGGGGTAAATCTATCACATCTTTAGCTGGTTTTAACCCACGATCATGTATCTGGTTTTCAAAAGTGAGCACTTGTCCTGAATTGGGCGCATTTTTTTAACTAGTTGGGCTATTCACAGCTTGTGGTTGGGTTACCCCTGCATGCTGCGAATTATTTTTTGAACTGTGTTCTGCTGAGGGTGACTAGCTGGACACTTCTGGCTATTCGAACAGGCTGTCCCTTCTAGTACTGGTAGTTTAGCCATAACTTTTCTAACGTTACCAGAAATTGGAGGAATTCTGATCGTAGAATTTGCCTGCGTGACCAGTGTCTCATTTGGTTGAGAACTCCCTGTAGACATGGCTAATGTACCTGCTCCCCTCACATTTTCCTGTTGATGGATAGTTCCTTCTTTAAACTCTTTGGCTAGGCTACAGATCCTATTTTCCAGGATCTCCAAAAAGAGCAAGAGAAGATGATATCAGGGACTTCATACGTACCCAGAAAGCCTGTGAGCCCCCTGGATCGCCTATGTCACTAACAATGGGGGTTAGAGTTTCCTCACGCTCGGCCCTAGGACCAAAAATACATGTCTTTTTTACTTTATTTGCTTCACTTTTCCCCTGCATTATATTTTGTGACCGCGTTACCGGACCACCCCTTATACATTTTGCAGATGGCTCGGCTCGTCTTCCATTAGCCCCAATACTTTCGCTTGCAGGCCTTTTTGGCCTGGTCGATCGCGTGTCATGAGCATCCCTTAAATTAGATGTTACATGTAAGTTCGTTTCCGAGGGTATCTCATCAGGACCACTACAAACAATAGAGGGATTTGGGGATATTACACTCACATCACGCGTAACGCCAGGAATTGTGTTCACTACTTCAGGGGGACATTCCATAGTAGATTTATTTAACCCCGCCCTCACTTTAATTACTGGACTTAGGGCTATGCCACCCGTGGCCCCCTGTGAAAGATCTAAAGAATCTACGTTAATTAAAGGTAAGGCCGTAGATACTGGGGACTTAGCAAGTTGAATTTTACCTATAGAAGATCTTTTTTGGGCAGCATAGATTCCTAATGAGAGCCTTTTCCCAGTTACAATTATTTCCTGCTGGAGCATGTTCCCTGCTCTAACCAGAAAGGCGTCCATTGTACCAGCAAAACTTCCCCCAACACCTGACTTTCCCCCCACACCACTATTTTTGGAGCTCATTACTTTTTACGCTGCCTTTCAGGAATGAATGCCTCCATTGCATCTTTCATATTCCGCTATGCTGCACATCTTAAGAGGTGTATGTGCTTTAGCATATAGAACTGAAATAGAACTCCATAATATAAACAGAATGTATTTTTAAATATAGAACTTTATATGGCACTTCTCCCATTTTTTAGCACAGCACACAAGAAGTGTTACTATCACTCAACCCAATGATTCTCAATTTACTGAAGCAGATGGATGTCAGCTTTGCTGTTCAACAGGAAGCTTTGACCTCACTGTATTCATTGCACACTCTGGATGCTGCAACAACAAAACAGTGTTTTGTAACAACAGTCTCAGAAATATTGTGGCTTTAAAAGTTCTTTACTTAAGCACCAGTTAGATTACACACAGACATTTGTTTTGTTATTACACAAAGGAGGATTGCGTGATTTGCTCAGGATCTAAGGATGTTGAACTGACACCAAGACTCAAACCCACTTCCCCAATTCTAAGAAGGAGGCACGAATGAAAACCACTCATGCCCTCCCTCAGAAAGTAGTTATCTAATTATGGCTGTTCGAAATGCTGGAACGAGTGGGGCTTCTTCTGCTAGACAGTCTCTCCTCCCACAGTGCCCACCAAGCTCCTTCCCTCTTTTGACAGGCAGCCAGACTCTAAGCCGACGCTCAGCTTCTACAGCATGTTGAAAACTTCAAGTGATGACCCTTCACCTCAGGGAGACTAGCTGCCATGCAAACATTGTCCATGGTCACAAATCAGTACTTCAAGTGCTTTGTGGAGCACTTCCTTCCTTGGCCAAGAAATTGGAACTGGAACAAAGTGGTGTGGTTGGCGTCCTAAGTTTATACTAATTTTCCAGACATGGGATGTTGATCCACTGCCTAAAGTCCTGGAACTGGTTTGAAGTTGTTCTCCTTCAAATATAATTTTCTGGTTGCAATGTAGGCATAGCCTTTGTACAATATTCCGGCTCCAGGCAGGAGTATCAAACCAAGGGCATAATCAAGTGTGAGATTGCTGCCTTCAGTTTTCCTAAACAACAGGGCACAATGAAGTGTGAGATTGCTGTAATCAGCCTTCCCATCAGCATTGATCAGGAAAAACGACAAAAGGGTGGGCCATGGGTACGAGCTGCCTGACCTTGAACAGCAGAAACTGCAGTACCAACCCTCACCCTACCACATACCATATGGCATTTCTCAGGAAGACGTAATTAGCAGCCATCTACTAACAAGGTCCTGATTTAACTTACAAAGAAGCTTTCTCCCAATCCTCACTCACTTCAGTGTCTGGGTCTGCATCCACCAGCCAAAGGAATGCAGACAGCACAGTTCCACTGTATGGGGAAGGGTTTGGCTACCTTCCATCTACTGCAATGCTGTGCCAAGGATCAACCAAAATGGATCCCACTGGCCCCAGTAGTCAGAATGCCACCACACAGAGGGGCATATTACCAACGTTAAGCGATATTTATCGCTAACGATGCTTAGCAACGAATTTTTTAACGCTAAGCATCGTCAGAAATTATCGCAGATAAACCTTGCTATTATCAAGGTTTATCGCAAATGCGATAAAAAACGGCCGCAATGCATGAATATCGCTGAAAAGTCAGCGATATTCATGCATTACCGAGCTAATGCTCTTGGCCATGTTATCCACCTCCCATTGGATAACATGGCTAAGAACTGCTCAGGGCAGGTTTTAGTTTTTGGAGATATTCGCGCTAAGTTGGTAATAGGAGATAGCGATGTTAGCGACTGTTTCCAGTCGCTAACATCTTGGCACGCCCACTTTGCATGTCATTAGTGATAAATATCACTGACATGCAAAGTGGGGCCCAGGATGGTCGCTATCTCCTACTAGCTGTCGCTAACTGGTGTTAGAGACAGCTAGGTAATAGGGAGATAATTTTATCTCCGCTTTCTTGGCTTTTAAATCCAAAAAAGCGGAGATAAACCCCCTTGATAATATGCCCCAGAGTTCTACTACCTCACATTTTTTACACGTTCACTGCACATACATGCACTAGACACACACACAGAATGTCCGTCCAAGTGTCTGTGGTTCACATCCAGCAGAACTTTACATGAGTGGGGTAAGTAGAGCATGTTCTAAGTGCGCACAGAAATGTCTGGTAATAATTATTGATTTACAAAACTCAGTATGCTGCTACCACCGGTTTATGTGACAAGCCGATTTATGAATGTTAGCCCTATGCCAGCTAAGATGGCAGGCTTGGTGCACTTTTGCAGGTTGCAGAACATGTTCTGAAACTTGTATTTCTAGGAACAGACCAAGGCCTCTGTGCACATTAAATTAGCATCATGGACCGGGGGAGTAAATAAAACATTAGGATACCAAATTCACAAGCCGTCGAGCACTCAGAGCTGGGTGCATATCTGTTTATCATGCAAGGACTCAGCAAATAAACTGACATCAACAGTGGAAGCATACAACGCCGTCAATCAAAACATGGTGATACCGAAATGTTCTTTGAGGGAAAGAAACACAAGATTTGCAAGTAAAACCATCAAATCTGTGGAAGGGAAGTGAGATAGACAAGCAAGGCATAGAAACATGAACAAGGTGAGGGCACAAAGTGCCCTTTAAGTCTATATTGGATACAAGATGTCTGTTGCTAACGCTCTATGTAGGTGAGACTTTAAAAGTATCTTATGTACATTTCTGTGATAGGTTTTACTAGTACATTTCACATGATGCCAAACAACAAATCAACAGGTTTTGTATTAGAAACCCTCTATGAGGCCAAATTTATAAGAAGAAATCCACATGGCATAATAAAAACTCTTTTATGTGGTGAAAGAAAATGACAAGCACATTTAAGACTATAAGTCATTTTGAACAATATTCCAAACTCATAAACCTTAATTTCTAATAGTCTTATTGACCCTGGTTTTATAAAAGTGAAAGCACAAACCAGAAATATTGTTTTCTCTGGAAACCTCTTGTACTGTTTCTAACATAATAACTCCTAAACTGTAATATTAGATCTTGCCCAACTTGTGGCCAGGTTGGAGACTCTAAAACGTAAAGAGGAATCAGATGCCATTGATGACAGTCTTCCATATGTACCATATTTACAGTTAGAGCATGTTTCCAACAAAATGGGTACTGTTAACACATGGACTCACACTCCTTTTTTCAGATACCATATAGCAACATTTTTGCTGCAGATGGCTTTTCCTAAATTAATGGTATCTTTTGTGATGTATTTCCACCAATAGTCTTAAAAAACCTTAGAGTCAGCAAGGCAGAGAATACATATTTAATTAGACACTGAGAATTAGATATGTTCCTCGTGCAAATACTAACAGAATGAGGGATCTTGATGCTGATTCAGAAAGTGTATTAAACTTGATGGGCAAGGCAGGTTATCCTGAAAAAGATCCAGATAGAGGACTACAATAATGGATCCAAGAAATTGTTGACAGAAAGTCTGAACAGTGACTGCGAGTTAATAACTTAGGGAAGATAAAACTGGGCACACCGAGGTGGCAGAACACTTGCTGATATCATTTGATTTTTAATCTTAGTATGTAGATGATTTCTTCTCTTTAGTTTCTGGGATTTATTTGTGACACTCGTAGTATTAAATGCTCGTGGTCTTTCTATTAGAACCTTGCTTATCTGTCTTTTTCATGTTTCCCCACCCACGCCAAATATGGTTCTCCTACATGGTCAGTGCTAATATCACCAATTTATTGTACATTTGGAATGAAGCTTTGGTGTACCACTTTTTCGTTGTGGTTGCATTGGTTTGGAAGGATTCCCACTTTTGGCATGATGTTTCAAATATATACGTTTAAAAAGAGCCAATAGGGCTTTCCAAGAACATGCTTTTTTCGGATATTTAAATACAAGTATAAATCACAGACAGAAAAGCAGATCTTGGAAAATATATTTTATATGAATGCGGTTAAATCGTCCAAGTAACCTTTGCGCTACCTTCACACTGATATCCCAAGCACGTGGAAGACCTTCATACCTGACTGTACATCTGCAGCTCAAGAATATTTTCTTACTTTAAGAGTGAGACCTAAACTACTCCCAGGTACTGGAAGATATTGCAAACTATATAAAAGGGGTTTTACTAGTAGAAAGATATAAAAGTTACAGATATGCATGAGAATAGTGAAAAGATAAGACCGTATGCAAAATGGTAACTCTTGCTTTTTTTTTTTTTAAAGAGTATGTTCTTAAGTGTCCTTGTGGAGTCTAAATAAAGTAGCTTAATTGTCTTGATTCCTAATAACACTCAATGTGATTGATATTGCTAAACAAAGGTAGTGAGGCAACCTTTTGACTTGGTATCTGGGTAATTTATCACTCTGAATCACCTGTCCCAGTCTCAGAGTTTGAGGGTGTGTGAAGGCGCCATTTATTATCTGGTGTGTACAATTGTTGAAGTTCAAATATTTGCGTGGGCACTATGCTTTTGTAAAGAGCTTCATTTACTGTTCACAAGAACACAAAGGCAGTGTTGGCAAGGATGCTCAATGATTAATAGCCGGGGATTTTTTCTGAAGGGAGCAAAACTGTGGATACAGCCAATAATAAATTATATGATGGCTTTTAGGCCATAGGTTGAGAATTTTATATAGTTGGAACTGGACATTTCCTTTTTGGTAGCAGAATTGGCCTTTAACAACTCAGAGCCAACCAAATGTAATGCTATTCCATAACAGATGGAGAAGGTCATCATTCTAAATTAAATATGGGCTTGCAAATGAAAAAGGACTTCAGCCAGGGGCTTCAGGAGGCAGCTGCATCTTGGCACACCTACAGTATCAATACTGGCCCTGTCCTTTGAGGGAAGATAGAAATCTATGACATATTAATTTCTATAGGACGTTACATTTTCAAGATAGAAGAGAGAAGCACACTGCCCCTTATTAAAAAGTGCAAAGCACCTTGCAATAATCCTAAGTAAAACTCATCTAGTAAAGTATATATGCCAACTCATGATTGCTGGAAGAGAATAGGAACTAAAGCGAGTAATTTAAAAACAGTGCACTTGAGAATAACTAGAACTGTTTTGTGTTCACTCGAGAATACATTTGGTTGCATTTCACAATATGAAGGACAAAATACTGTGCTCAAAATATTGCCTTCCGCTAAATCATAAAGATACATTCATAGAGAGAAGTAAAGATTTTACTATTCTTAACTCCACATTTTCATATCTTGAAGTCATAGATATCATCCAAGTGTATATATGTGGAGTTCAGATTAGTAAATCTGCACTTACCAATATACACTTATCTTCATTAAAAAAAGAAAGGGGGTACGGAAATTGTTAGACTATTAGACCCATGAAACAAATTTAGGGGCACATTATGATGGCGGACGGACCTGAGTCCGTCCGCCACCATAGAGTAGGAGGGAACCTCCGCATGGCCTGCGGAGGACCCTCCAGTGCAATTAGGATGTGACCGCCACCCTGGCGGTCACATCCTCTATTTTTAACATTGCGGCGGGTGCGGCTTCAAGCTGCACCCGCAGCAATGTTAAAAATGCACGCATTGCATTTGTATGTAGAAAGCGGCAGGCACCGCGCGGTGCCTGCCGCTTTCTGCATACAAATGCAGGGGGGTACCATAGGTACCCCCCATGTGCACCCCCCACCCCCCTTCACCTAGGGGGCCCGCAACGGGCCCCCGCAGTGAAGTTACACATGTTTTTCCACGGCAGAAAAGCCGCCACGGAAAAGCATGTTTCAGAGCCCATCCTAATCTGGCTGACGGTGTCTGAGAGACACCGTCACCATATTAGTGCTTTTACGCCGCGGTTGTGAGCCAACCGCGGCGGAAAAGCTGCGGACGGAAACCGGGACCCACCAGACATCCTAATGTGGCGGAGGGTCTTTGGTCGGTCCGCAGAGGATTTTCCGCATCCTCCGGGCCGGCGGTGGCTTCCGCCGGCCCGGAGGATGCGGAAAATCCTCCATCCTAACGAGGCCCATAGTGTTTAACTCCCCTAATGCTAATTACATAAACTAAACTATTATTTCTTTGAAACATTTCATCTGTCTACTTCTTTGCGCATTATTGCAATTGTGACATACATTCTCCCTCTTTTATTTGAACTGAATACAAATGACGTGTGCTGATTTTGATTATAATGTATGTTTTTTTTCTTCTTTCTGATTCTTGTTATTCTGCAGAATCTTTACTTGGATCATTTGTTTGTTTTGACATTTTGGTTAGCGTTTCGAAACACTTACTTGGCATTGAAGAAGGGACAATTGTAACATATTAATTGCGAAACACGTGTTGGCTATTTTTCTTTTTCCTTTTTATGAATAAATAAACAACCACGAATCTGTGAAAGTAGTTCTTTTTTCTCAAGGCTTAGGGCCTGAATACGATTTTGGCAGATGGGATGCTCCGTCACAAACATGACGGCGAACCCGTCCACCATATTACAAGTTCCATAGGATATAATGGAATTGTAATACGGTGCACGGGATATCTGACATGTTGTGATGGAGTATCCCGTCCACCAAAATGGTAATCATGCCCTTGGTTTTTTCCTGGCCTGGTAACAACCTGTCTTTCTTTACACTCATCTTCATGATATTGTAGTACATGACATTTTGTCCACAATATTTTGGCAGGTTGGTATTAAAACCTCAATGTTGTGGTAGAATACTCTCTTTGGTTGTAAGGACACTTGGCTATCTCAATATGCTGTGGATGGGACCATAAGCCAGAGAGCTGACACCCATCCTGTAACAGATTTGTAAGAGCTTATCTAATTGAAAGTGGTTAATGTTTGCGCATATGTTTGAAGGCAAAGTACTCCACAGTGGATGCTGCAGGACTGAAAACCTTCTACGGTGAAACCGAGGAATATGGGCTCTCCTAACAAACTGCCCAACATAGAGCATCGTTTACCGGTATGGATTAATTTCTAAGATACACTGGAGCCTGCTGCATACAAAATATGTTTTAACCAATGAACCAATGGGCACTAGGCTCTAATGAAGTTGTATAGCGGATGTTATCACAATGAGAAAAATATGATCTGGTTGTGGATTTTTATTCAAACAGAAGTATTTGCCTCAAGTGCCATTTTTTTGAAGCAACCAGATTTTTATGAAGGGTAGGAGTGGGTGTGCCTTTTTATTTGTTGTCGGGTAAAATATTTGTGCTTTATCCACATTGCATGCTTTGGTTCTTATTTAACTTTGCCAAAAGACCTGCTACCAAGTGATTCCTCATATTCTCCAGAACATAGACATAGGGCCTGATTTAGATTTTGGCAAATGGGTTACTCTTCGCAATGGTGACAGATATCCCGTCCACCAAAATATAAATTCCATGATATTATATGAGATTTATATTTCGGCGGATGGGATATCCATTACCTTTGTGACGGAGTAACCCATCCCCCGAAATCAAAATCAGGACCATAGTTTTTTTGTGAAAGTTACTTAAATTTGAATAAGCCTTTGATTCTAATGATTTCACAAATGCAAATTAATGCATTCCTGAAAGCAGCTTAATTATTTTACATCTCACCATTGTCTGAGATTGGGCCAAGTGGTGGTAGATGGGATTTATTTGAACAACATTAGTGTTTCATTACTCTGCTTACTATTATTCTTGTTTGTACATTTTTGGCCTTTTCAGGTTGCTTATTTTTCTCTGACTATGATTATCGCATCTCTCTTTTTATTCATACAAGTCCTTGGTTTAAGAAAGTAAGAGGACTGCCATCACAGATAATGAAGTCTGTAAAGATATGGAGTTACTTGATGGAGAGCACACGACCAAATTAGATGTTAAATCTGGAGTCAATCAGTTTAATCAAAAAGGGTGGTTGGAAAATACTAATTTAAAATTAAGGCAGAATATTTATTTTTAGAAGTCACAGATTGGTGCACTAATTATCTTTTTACATGACGTTTGTCAAGAAAATTGTTCTATTTCATTTCCTGGTTCACACATCAAATACAATATATTTTCTTTTGACTATTAGAAATAAGAAATTTCATGTGAGAATATTTTGCAAGATTTTCCCATTGTTTTTCTGGTAGCAAAGATTCAAGATTCTGTTCTATTAGACAAAGATTTCTTTCAAACCCAGTCATTTATCTGCCAAGGCATTTAAAAAATTTTATAATTCAAATGTATCTATGGTTTTTACTTTAACGTTCACATGGAATGAAGAACTCTTTGTTAAGTGTTCTTCTTAACAGTGGGAAAATAGTTTACTTAATACTATTTCAGGAAAACTCTCTATTGGTATCTATCAAATTCATGTTTTGGTATTAAATACGTGTCTGTGTACCCCTGAAAGAGGATGTAAAGCAAAAGGTCTTGATTCTCCTCTATGTTGACCTTGTAATACAGCCAGTGTTCTCTAAAATGTGTTATTTGACTGTCCAGTAATATTGGGTTTTGGAAAGATTTATTGGAGATTCTTTACTCATACACTTCATATCAACTAATAATTTATGATTTGACAAGCCTTACTATTCCACTTTCTACAGTTCAAGCTAAATTGTTTGATTTGTTTATTCCAGTAGCTTTTAAATCCATCACATAGAATTGGAAAAATGCTCGATTACTTTCCATCCAAGTCAAGTCATAAAGCTTTATTCGGAGCATTTAAAAACATGTCCATAAAAGCACAAACAGTTACAAATACTAACATTTCATTAAACATTACATATTTCCTTAAAAAAAACACATAATACATAATATCCAGAGGGGGATGGAATAAATATTTAAAATATTCAAGATAGTTAAAAACACATTCTTTTCCTGGCGCCAATAGCTTTAAGCAAGAATGTTGCAGTAAAAAAGCAAATGTCCGGATGATTCAAATTAAAAAGCAGTCTCATGGCATCCGTAGTTGTTCTCACTCCAAATCTATTTAACATGGGCTTCAAATAAAATTTCCGTAATTCCCTATACAATTCGCATGTTAATAAAAAGTGCTTAGTGCTCTGTTCCGTTTTGTTATCACATTCACATGGGCCAATAGGGCGCATTTTAATGTTAGGGCACGCAACAAGATAGTGTACTATTCCCATCCTCATTCTGGTTAGTACAAACTGATGCGAGACTCTAGTCACTTGTGACAAATACGGGCTAAAACCGATAAAATCATTCATGCTATTGTACAGTACACATGTGGATAATTTAGAATCCTCCAAAAAGTGCCGTTCATTGCAGTAATTCCAGAATTTTTTTTTCATATTTGATTTGGAGATATCCGAGACACTGTGAGGATCGATAATCACATTGGTCCCGAAAATCTTTTGCGAACATTCGATAATGTATTTGATCCAAGGGATCTTTAAGTGCTGGTCTAATGTGAGACAGTCCTCAATAATTGCTCTGTTCAATGAGGTACCGTCACTGAGCCAAATTGAGCGCCACAGTAATAGGGGCCTTAACATAATCATATCGTTTAGGGTTTGGATCCCTGTTTCCTTGTGAACCAAGGAGTTGGAGGTAGACTTGGGTAAACACAGGAGCCTTTTCAGGAAGATATTCTCCTCTACCTGGAGACTCCTAGCTGGTGACACACCCCAGACGCCAGCCCCGTAAAGGGCCGCAGAAAGACATCTAGATTGGTAAATTTTTAACATGTCTTTAATACGTCTATTCCCCAGCTTCTTGGCAAATAAAAAGACCCCGTTGGCACTCCTAATCATCTTTGTTCTGACAGCATTATGTTCAGTGACCCAGCTCCCATTATTGGAAAAAGTAATTCCCAAATAGCAAAAATGTTCAACTTTTTTAACCAATTCACCATCAATAAAATAATGGGTTTTACTTTTAGTTTTAGCTATTCCGAGCCCACACTCCATGACATATGTTTTTGATTTATTGATCACCAGTTTCCTATTTTTAATAAATCGTACAAAGCAGTCCATTAAACGTTGAAGACCCAGGGGAGTCCTTGACAGTAACACTGCGTCATCCGCATAAAGTAATACAGGTATATTAAGATTATTGACTCTAGGGGCATCCGCAGTGACTGTCTGCAGGGCGGAATCAACCTCATTTATGAAAAGGGTAAAGAGCAGGGGTGCTAAAACGCACCCCTGTCTAATACCCCTTCCAATCCCAAACTTAGTCGTACACTCCCCATTTGGTCCATAACGGACACTGGTGCTAAGCTTTTCGTACAGGCGGGCAAGGAAATATATTATGCCTTCGGGTGCCCCCATTTCTAATAACTTGACCCATAATATAGCGTGGTCTACCAAATCAAAAGCGCTGCTTAGGTCAGCAAAACATAAATAAAGCGACCCTTTTTTGGCCTGGGTGTATTTCCCTACCAAGAGCTCTAAATTCAGGCACTGTTCGATGGTACCACGGCCTTTTCTAAATCCAAACTGGCAATTACTTAAGATCTCATTGGTTTCTGCCCACTCCTCTAGTCTTACTAGAAGGACCCTGCTCATGATTTTGACAGATGAGTCCAGTAAGGATATTGGTCGGTAATTTTTAGCATCCCCCCGGTCACCTTTCTTATAAATGGGGACGATTATTGACTCTTCCCAAGTAGACGGTATTTTACAACAAATGGCTGCATTAAAGATTTTGGTCAACAATGGACCCCAAATCTCTGGTGCGGTCTTGTACACGTCTATGGGGACACCATCCGGGCCCTGAGCCTTTCCTCCTTTACTAGTTCTTATACTAGCCATGACTTCATCTGAAGTAATATCTAGGGCTATGATGGGCCAGCCTTCTCTATGAGAAACTGTTATATTACTTGAATCAAAAATACTAGAGAAGTGTTGGATCCAAGATTCCATGCTCACATTTGATGTGAGTACTGGCGCCTTATCATCTTTTAGGAATGGACTATTCACCGTGGACCAAAACAGGGTACAGTTCTTCGTATCCGCTGCTTGACTGAGGTTGTCCCACGCTTCTTGCTGTAACTCAGCTTTTCTACATTTAAGGGTCAAATTATAACCCTGCCTAAGTTGAGTCACCAAATTCTTATCCCTTGGTTTAGCAGCCAAAGCCTCTTTGAGATCAACCCGGGCAATAGAGCAAGCATGACCGAACCAACCCCTTTTACACCTATTTTTATGCCCAGCCTCTTTAGTAAACTTCCTGTTAATGGTTAAATTGATTCTATTAAAGTGGTCAATACTGACTGTCGAGGTATCGTCCTGTTCTAGAATTGCCGTGATCTCCATCAGACAATTAGAAATAATGGAATCAGATGTTATGTCCGCTTTTTCTCCCTTCCACCTCAGTCTGTACCCATTCTGTCTATGGGGTTCAATATTAGCAATATTACCCTGTTCACATACATAGACATTATTCCAGAAAGTTAATTCTGTGGTCAAACAGTTATGATCACTTAACATAATATCAATCACCTTAGGCATTGGGCATAACGAAACAAGGGTTGAAGACATGCAAATAAAATCAATAACGGTATTGGCGCCCCTTCCTTTAAAAGTTGGAATATTTTCACCCACATCGTTTTTGGCATTATCCATAATTTCCAAATCGTACTGTATCAGAAAGTTATTCAAGGTTTCCCCATAGGTGTGATGAGGAAAATGGATATCAGCATCCCCCAGACGGTTATACACACCGCATCCCTTCTGAGAGGATAGTGGGCACACAGAAACATTAAAATCCCCCACAAAAATAAATTCAAATATACCATTAAAATTCTTCACAAGATTCTTCAATGTCTTATCTAATTCATTAATTGCAACATGTCTAGTGCCATCGAATATATTATTGTAGAAATTAATCAAAAGTATATTTCTACCAGCTTCTTGTGCAAGCCATAGAATTTGTGAATGAGCCCCCACTTTAACATACTTTTTCACTGAGATAGGTAGTTTAACTGAAATCAACACCAGCAACCCTCCTTTAGCTCTACCGTGGGTTGAAGGCAATGCTGGGAGTTCGTAGGATACAAAACCATCGATGCCTTTGAAATTTTTGCACCAGGTTTCCTGTAGGCAAAGAATATTGAATAAATGCACAAAATCCTTCCATCCTAACGTATCCTCCTTAGCCACTAGTCCAGCGATATTCCAGCTGGCAATATGACAAATTACCTTTTCTCTTTCTTGACTTGCGGTAAGCTGTTCAACACTAGATATGGACATGTTATTCCCTGAATTAAAAGGCTCTATGTTACATATTGAATTTGAGACTTCTCCCCCTATCAGCGTACAGTCTAAGCATACATCATTGTCCAGTTCATCAATAGACATAATTACTTCTTCATTGATATTACTATTTACAATGTCCCTTAAAGGGTCGGTTTCATGTCAATCATTTTGGTCTAAGTAGCTCAGGGACTGATACCTGTTCTGAGTTGGGACCTGGTAGACCATCCCACTATCAAACAGAGGGGTACTACCTAAGGTTACAAATGGGTTTGGGGTATGTACTAAAGAATTATTCCCACCTGACATAGAATTCGCCATATGCATCGGTGGGGTGAATAAACCATTTTGCAAACCAGAGCAGAAGTTGGGCAACGCAGGTCTATTTACAAAAGGTGGATAAGTAAAATAGCTCGTTGCCCTCTCCTTACAATTAACGGGAGGTTGCCTGCTTAGGTGATTATAAAAGTAGCCCAGTGGTCTAGCAACTACTTCTGTCTCAGACTGTGCGATTGCGGCTGCTCTGAGCAAGACAGTCGCAACGTGTTGCGGGTGTTTGAAATTAATGATCACACAGTCCCCCCCACAGGCTTTTTTGGTGTTACCAATCCAATTGACTCTTCTGATGGAGATGATTTGATCAGAGTATCCAACTGGGTAGCCACAGTGGCGGTTTAGCCAGGAGATTGTTTTATTCCTCAAAGAGTCCGCCGTCTCATAATCGATAGGGGGCTGGGTTAGAATCGGGACGTTAGTTAAAACCACAACGTAAGGTACACAATCAGGTGGTAGATCAACTGGGCGCCTACATATTCGTATGGGTACCCCATTGGTTCCCCCTGTGACAGCTGATGGAACTGACGCCACTGGTGCCGGTGCTGTCTTAGGAGCTGGTAATGTAGGTCTATCATTCCGTAAAGTACCCGACATAGTGCATGTCGCCCCAGCATTTAATTGCTTTGAAAGTCTACCTGTCTCCTGGGTTGTAGTAAGTAACGGTACGGGCAGCTCTTTAGATGGATGTTTCCTGGTATTAGTGGGGGGGGCACTAGTTGTGATTGGTGGCTGCACCCTATCTTTTGTAGAGACAGTAGCTGTGCATGCTGGTTTTTTAATATCTAATATAGATTTTTCCAATTTATCAGCATGCTGGTCCACCGCGCCCCTTAGTCTAGCTACTTCCGCCTGTAGATCTCCAATTTTAGTTAACAAAGGCTCTAACACCATGTTAAATTTACTATGGATGGTACTCAGTAGTAGCTCAATTTGATCAGGCTTAATGGAAACAAATTTATCATATGCCGAAGACCCTGTTTCCTCGATGTTCTCTGTGTGAGCGATATCTTTTTTGTTCTTTCTAGTGGTGTGATTACCTCGCTTAGGAGCCGTTTTCCTGCAAGCTCGCATAAACTTGGTAGCCCTACCAGAGTGCTGAGGAGTTCCCCCAAAATGATCACATGGGTCTTCTTCCCCCCTCACCAAATTGTCTGGGACCATAGTTAGATCAACATTAACACTAGTATTGTCAGGCTCCACTACAATGTCAGTCTCATTGTCAATATTATCTATAATGTTACAGTTATTAACATCCGCAGACTGAGTCAGTGGGAGGTCTGGAACAGTACTTTTCCCCAGTGATTTCCTTCTATCACTATTAATTTTGGAGACCACTTTCAGTAAATAGTTATCCGGCAAAGTACTTTGGACAGACATTTTTTGGGTTAGTCAAAGGTCTCAAGTGATTAGTTTTTAAAATAAGGGGAACAAACTTGAATTCCACGGTACATCTCCTGCAGGTACTCACAGTTCGAACCAATAGGGGGTGGCCCTGCCCGGCCTCTTCTGGCCCCTGACGGCCCCGCCCTTGTCCCGGGCTTCTCCCGCGCGCGACTCGCCGGGCGAGAGGGGGTGTCAGCCTTTTACAGGCGCCTCCGGGCGCTCTTCGCACGTCACGGGCGCGCTTCCGCCCCAGGGGCTGCTGGGGAGTGTAGTCCGCTGGACCGGGCTGCCTCCCGGCGTTCTGCTGTTGCTGCCGTTTCCCTCACGGCTCTGGCCCGATGGCGTGACGCAGGTAAGTGAATGGTGTTCCCCCACTGGGCTCCCGGGGGGTCAGCCTTTTACAGGCGCCTCCGGGCGCTCTTCGCACGTCACGGGCGCGCTTCCGCCCCAGGGGCTGCTGGGGAGTGTAGTCCGCTGGACCGGGCTGCCTCCCGGCGTTCTGCTGTTGCTGCCGTTTCCCTCACGGCTCTGGCCCGATGGCGTGACGCAGGTAAGTGAATGGTGTACTTTCCATCCAAGCAAGATGGGCTTGGATTGTATTTTTTTAGTCAGAGTGCTGATATATCCTTACCTAAAATGTATAAAAGTTCTCCTGCTTAAGCCTTGTGATAACTATATCACAAAATCAATTTGAATGTTTATTTAGTAAGCTTATATATGTGTGGCAAAAAACAATGATGAATATAAGTTTAATTTTATATTTGTTACTAGCGTGCTACAATCCGATCTCAATTGCCTATGTGTATTTTATGTTTTCTTTCTTTTTTTTTTTAAGTTCAAGTAGAATTTTATTAGGAGAAATAAAGTTGATATTACAAAAAGCAAAATGAAATACATCATCATCAAAAAGGAAAATAAACTAGGTTATCACAATAAATATCATCTGAGAAAGAATGCAGGGGAGGAAAAAGAAAAAGGAAGAAAAATAAAAAGCAAATGAGGCTAGTCAAGTAAAGTGTACACTCACAGAGGCTATGTAACATGGGATATAATACAAAACGTGCGGGAAGTTAAATGCTAAAGAAAGAGAAGGAACAAAAGGTCATTCAAGGGGGCTTTGAAACTTCTTGCTGAGAGGGGGGTAAGTGAGAAGGTCGTTTGGCACAGACATCTAAATAAAGGGTAACAGGAAGCCATAATGCATGTCTTTTCGGGGCCAAAGTAATGGGATAAACGAATGCAGTGTCCAATCTGTGATTATAACAGACATTAAACCACCAGGCTTTGAAAGTAATACCTTCGGAATTTTTCCAATTAACAGTTATCTGTTGAAACGCAACAGCGAGTAACAAATCAATAATATGGACATTTGCTTGAACTGCAGTCCAGGAAGGGGAGAGAGAACCAAGGAAAATGTCAGTGATAGAGAAGGGGATAGAAGTTTGGAAGATAGAGTTGAGTTGATCCCATACTTTAGTCCAAAATGCGTGTGTAAGAGGGCATAGAAAAAGCATGTGAAAAAGCGTAGCATCGGGGGTGGAACAAGACCAACAGAGGTCTGGAACCGCAGGGAATCTTTTGTGAAGGAGAGATGGCGTGTAGAGGAGTCGATTGTAAAGGAAGAAAAGTGTTTGTGTAAGAGAGGCAGCTCTGGACGATTTGCGGATCTTAATCCAAATTTTATCCCACAAGGAGGTGGGCCACGAAATGGCAAGGTCAGATTCCCACTGCTCTTCCACCGTTGTTTTAGGCCGAGGAGAAGGAGGGTTGTGGAAGGAGTGATAAATGGAAGACGCTGAAGAAACGGAACGGAGTAGGAAATGCAGAGAAGAAATCGGAGTAGGGGAGATCGGAGGTGGAGGAGATTGAGATAGGGAAACATAGACAGACAGAACTGCATTCTTAAGTAAGATGTATTTGTGAATAAAGGAAGAAGGGAGAGAGAAGAGACGTCTTAGGACCTGAAAAGGTATGAAGTCAGATCCAGAGAAGAGTTGGGAGACCCAGATTAAGCCTCGTTGTCTCCAAGTTTTCCAATAGAAAGGCTTCAGCTTAATAAGAATGCTATTATTATACCAAATCGTGGTGTTAAGGAGTTCAGTGATTGAGGAGGGAGGAGGTGGAGTAAAGGCCAAAAGTAGTTTCGCTGTATATTTATGAATTGGAGTGGACACAAATTGGGGTTTGCGAGAAAAGGAAAGATATTCGGCAAAGGAAAAGGGAGAAAGAGAAAGACGTTCGAGTTCAGCCCAAAGGGGGAGAGGCTCAGTAGAATCCTTAAGCCAGATAGCAGCCTGTTTCAAGAGAAAGGCTCGATGATAGGCAGGAAAATTTGGGAAGTTAACCCCGCCTTCCGATTTAGGGAGACGAAGTCTCGATAGAGACATACGTGGTTTCTTCCCAGACCATAAAAATGAGGATAAGGTAGTATTGATTTTAGCAAAAAATTTGGCAGGGATGGAAACAGGAATATTGGAGATGGTATAAAGGACAATTGGGGATAACATCATTTTAATAGTATCAAGGCGATCCCACCAAGAGAGATATAGGGGATGCCATCTAGAGGTGAGGTCAGATATCTTCTGAGTGCATTTAGTGAGACATAGTGAGATAGTATCTGAGATAGAAGGAGTAATATGCAAACCGAGGTATTTTATATGGGTCGGGCTCCATTTGAATTGAGATACCGCAAAATCAGACTTGAAGGTGAATTTGGTAAGGGGTAGGATTTCGCATTTGTCATTATTCAGTTTGTAGCCAGAAAGATGGGAATAAGTATTGACTTCGGCTAGGAAAGCTGGGATAGATAACGATGGATTCGAAATGAAGAGTAGAATGTCGTCTGCATAGGCAGCAAGCTTGATTTGCGAGTGAGAAAGAGAGAAGCCATGAATATTTGGGTTTTGACGTAGCTTGGATAAAAAGGGTTCTAGAGCAAGATTAAAGAGGAAAGGGGAGAGAGGGCATCCTTGCCTTACGCCTCTACCGAGGCTAAAAAAGGAGGAAATCAGACCATTAGCACAGACCGCTGCTCTAGGATTGGCATAAAGAAAGGAGATGAGGGAAATGAAATTAGGGCCAAATCCAAACCATTTTAGTGCGGATAAAAGGAATGGCCATTCAACTCTGTCGAACGCCTTCTCAGCATCCAGGGCAATTGCAGCTAGGGAATTACCAAAGCGCGATGATTTGGATAAAACATTAAAGAGGAGTCTGGTGTTGTCGGAAATGAAGCGACCCTTAACAAATCCTGATTGTTCAGGGCCAAGGAGATCTGGGAGAAAAGAGTCCAGCCTAATAGCTACAGATTTGGCGTAGATTTTGTAATCAATGTTGACAAGTGATATCGGTCTGTAATTCTTACAATGTTGAGTATCCTTCCCCTCCTTTGGTATGATACAAATATAAGCGTCTGAGAAAGTGCCCGAGGAAGCACCACTGGTCTTGAAGGAATCAAGAAGAGAGAGTAATTTGGGCAGCAAAAGAGTGACAAAGTGTTGATAGAATTCGACTGTAAAACCATCTGGGCCAGGGGCTTTGTCTTTCTTAAGGGAATGAAGTGCTTTGTGTAATTCGCGAATAGTGAGGGGGGTTTCAAGAGAAGTAAGGTCTACAGGAAAATTGGGAGGAGGTTGAATGCTAGCAAAAAAGGCAGAGAGAGAATGAGCGGAAGGTTGAGTGCCAGAAGAGTATAGTGAAGAGTAGAATCGGGAAAATTCCTCTAAGATATCCACATCTTTATGTCGGAGGATGGAATTAACATCAAAAACAGACTCAATATTCAATTTGTTTTGTTTAACTTTCAAATAGTTAGCAAGAATTTTCCCCGCCTTATTCTTTCCCCCATAAAATTTCGAGCTGGATTTCAATAAGTACAGGGATGCATCATCTGTAGACTGTTTGTTATAGTTCATTTTCGCATTAACAAGAGCTGTTAAACTTTCCTGGGAATGAGAGGTATAGAAGGCGTGTTCTAGAGCTTTGATCTGAGACAAAAGATCACTGGTACGTTTGCGGGCAAGTTTGCGTTTCGTGGCAACATGTCTGAGAATAAAGTCTCTAGCTGCAGCTTTGTAAGCATCCCAAATCGTGTGAGTAGCTAAGGAGGGATTGTCATTAATAACAAAAAATTCGGTAGTAAACTCAATGAAGGAGGCAGTAAATTTGGGGTCAAGGAGGAGGGCATTGTTGAAACGCCATCTTTTGGGACCATTAGATTTGGGTAGAATGTCGATGTTGATGAGAACTGGGGCGTGATCGGAGAATACTATGGGGCCAATCTCAGCTTGGGTGAGGGATTGGGACAGATGATGAGAGAGAAAAATATAATCAATACGTGATTGGGAGTGGTGAACCGGGGAGTAAAATGTAAATTCTTTGCTGGTTGGGTTACATATTCGCCAGGCGTCAATCAGGTTATGTTGGGAAATGGCGTGCGTAAAGAGTTTATGGGATTTATTAGGAACATAAAAAGATTTGGAATGCCTGTCCAAAAAGGGATCAAGTGGTAGGTTGCAATCGCCTGCTAAAATAAAATTGTCATCAATACATTCAGTAATACGAGAGGCAAACTCGCTCCAGAAAATAGGATTCCCACTTGTGGGAGCATAAACATTGAGCAAGGAAAAGGGGATACCTTTAGAGGAAAGTTTAACAAATACCCATCTGCCATCAGGGTCAGATTGGGATTGCAGTACAGAATGAGAAAAGGACTTTCGAATCAACAAAACAACACCATTTCTTTTGCCATCGCCAGGGGCAGAAAACACCTTTCCCACCCAACCTCTTTGGAGCTTAGCAGCCTCGGTATCAGAAAGATGGGTTTCTTGCAAAAAGGCGGCATCTACATTTAATTTAGCTAAATGGGAAAGAATTTTCTGCCTTTTAATGGGCAAATTTAAACCTTTAACGTTCCATGAAACAATGCGCACTGACATCAAGAACAATTAAGAGGGGAGAGTGGAAACAGGAAACATAAGAAAGCCTCATAATATCTAAAAAAGGAAAGATGTAAGAGGGAAAAATAAGAGTGCTCAAAAGAGAAAAGGAGAAAAGGAAGAGAGAGAGGGAATAGTATGGAGAAAAAGAACAGTACAAAGCAATGGGGAAATCTTGATATGAAGGCAGTAGCGATCAGGGACAGGGAGAAAGCAGCAGAGAAAAGGAACCAGAAGAGACAGAGAGAAAATATCATGAAGAAAAAGTGGGGGAAGGGAGGCAGAGCAAATCGAGAAAGTAAAGTATGTAAAATGGTAAGAAAACACTGAGAAAGAGCAGGAGATATAATGTAATGCCATCATGGTAACAGAGTCATGAAGATACACAATAGGAAAAGATCAATAGAAAAGAGTAGTAGAGACGAAGAGCATATAAGTAAAAAGAAAAGGTCATGTACTAGGTAAGAAGAAGAGCAAGCAGTAAGAATTGAAGAAAAAAGAAAAGGTAGAGGAAAGTGTAGAATGTTGCAAGAAAATGAGTAAAAATGTAAGATAGAGGAGAGAAAAGATGATGCAAAAGAAGATTGTAGAAAAGAAGTGGAAAAAGAGAGAAAGAGCGAAATAACAATAAGAGAATGAAATAGGAAAATCAAAAAGAAAATCAGGAACAGACTAAGAGAAAGTAGCACCAAAAGAGCCAGGGACAACCTAGAAAAAAACCAAACGAGAACATTCAGAACGAAGGGAATCATGGCAGCAATGGAAAAGGAAAATGTAGGGTGGTACTTACAAGGAATGGTGGGGAATGGATATGTTCAAAGGGCAGGACACAAAAGGGAAGATGTGGAGACGAAAGGAGGGAGGGAAGGCCAACCAACGGAGGTCAGGTGACGGAGGAACAAGACGTCCAACCGGAGAGACGTGACGGAACACAGAAAAACGATCTGTGGAAGAGAATGAAAACAAGAGATTTAGAAACATGCAAACGGCAACAATTCCAAATAGAAAACAGGATTATACATTCGAAGAACATGTAAGGAAACCAGCACATTCAAAGAACACTTAAGTTGTGCAGCATCTGAAGAACCTGTGGAAAGAAAAACAAAACAGTATATCGAAAACCAGGAACTATGAGTAGCAAGGTAATCCAAAAAATATTAGGAGCAAAAAGTCAGGGTGGAAATGACGAGGAAGAGCTAGAAAACTCCATGTCGGCAGATCCGCAAGAATTCAGGAAACTTCGGAGTCGAAGAGGGTCCTCAAAAGTCATAGTCTTGTTGTTATGAGTGACTTTGAATAAGCAAGGATGAAAAAGTCCATATCTGGCTCCGATGGAACGAAGTTCTGGTCTCATATCAAGAAATGCCTTGCGACGGGAAGCAGTAGCTTTGGCATAATCCTGGGCAAAGAATAAGGTGGAATCTGACCACTTAAGATGAGGTATCGCCTTAGCCGCTGGTAGAACCTTCAGCAGGTCTGTGTATTCAAGAAAGTACATTATTATGCCTCTAGGCTTCATCGCAGGAGAGACAGTGGAGGGAGCCCGACCAAGCCTGTGCGCTCGCTGGATATTAAGAGAGGTACCCTCAGGAAGATGCAGAAGCTTGGGTAAGAGGGATTTGAGAAAGGTGATGGCGTCAGTCCCCTCGCAACCTTCCTTCAGGCCGTAGAGGCGTAGGTTATTGCGCCTATTCCTATTTTCAAGGTCCTCCACTTGCTTCTGGAGGGTCGAGACACGTGCATCTATGTGGACCACCTTGGCGGCGGTTTCCTGGAGGGATGACACAGATTTTTCGACCGTGGAAACCCTGGAGTCCATGAGGGACCAGTTGTCGGTCAGTGTTTGCAATTTGGAGTTTGTCTCCTCCATGAAGGGGCGCAATGCTCTTATTTCCTCAAGGAGAAGCTCCAAGGAAATGGCTGTCGGCGACTTTGGTGGTGACGGAGGATTGTGCTTCAATCTCTTTGGGGTAGTTTTCGATCCTGACGGAGGAGGAACATCCATTGCGAATGATGCTTCGCCGGTAGAAGGGTCTGCGGAGGCTTCTAAATGAGCCAATGCAGTAAATAGTTTTGAATTCTTGATTAAATTCCGTTTAGGAGTCTTACCAGGACACTCCGCCATGAGATCACCGGTAAAAAAGGTCACCAGTAAAATATGAACCAAAGGAGTACTTTTGGTAGTAGAAAAAATCACCAAAGTCAATAGAAGGAGGAGTAAAGAGAAAAGTCCAAAGTATCAGGTGAAATAAGGAATTCAAGATATGGAGAATGAGAAAAAATCAGGTAGCAGTGAAATTGGAGCTGACTTGGTTGAAAGTCTAAAATGGCTGCCAAAGCTGAGGAGAAACCAACAGGTGAGGTGAGAGGAAAAAAAAAAACTGTTCCAAAATGATAAAGAGATCACCTGTGGAAGCTGTAGCAGGGTAATAGCATTTCCTGCTGAATTGCGGTATTTTCAAGTAAATGCCGGTATCAGGAGGCTGCTGCCGTCATATGTTCGTAGCTCAGACGAGCGCCGTCTGAAAAACAAAATGGCGGTCGCGGCTGAAGCAGAGCCGCGACCGGAGCATAACAGGAGCTGCGAGGCAGAGCCGAGTGATTTAGCAATCGGCAATCAGCTTAAGAGGTGCAGGAAGCATTCCGGTTGCAATTGCTGCCGACCATGATGAGGAACGAAGGCTGGAACCGCCGCGAATCCCCGGTAAGGACGGAGCTCTACTCCGGGACCGCCATCCGCCTCGGGCGCTTAGCCACGCCCCATGTTTTCTTTCTTTTAATCTAAAGTAACTGCCTATATTTTAGCATTTTGAAAATAAGATGTTGATTCACAGCTTTTAGCCCACTTATACATTTGATATATAGATGTGTTCCTTTTTTTTGTGTTTGTTCTTTGTGATAAAATCAATCAAATAAACTTGAACACAATAAAGGATGGCTTGAAAAGACTGAACATTCTGTACCCAGACATGTCAACTTCTGAACATTTGTCATTATGTCAGAGGAGGGTATGGAGCATTGAAGGGGCGGAGTTTGTGCCAAGCATGGTTCGCGAGGTACCTCTACTCTCCCTTTGCAATAAAAGGACAAAAAAACAAAATGTCTCAGTCTGCCGCCGATGTCCTGGGGTGTTTTAACACCCAGTAATGGACATCGGTTGTGCATTGGCCTCAAACACGAGCTTGAAACCACCGTGTGAGGGGGTTTCCAGCACAACTTTTGATCTACTGTGTTATGTCAGTGACAGCCTGAAGGGAGCCAATATTATGTGACACACAGTGGCACCAAGTGTGTTTGCAGGTGAGTGTGTCTGTGAGTTACAAAACAAACCTCAAGCTGCAAATGCCCAGAATTTCACTTTCATAGCTTTGTAAGATTAACAAGCATTGGCAAAGCGAATAGCTGATCTACTGTCTTTTTCAATGCTTTTTTCTTTGCCATTTGTATATGAACACATGCTATATGAGCCATGCGCACACAGGATGGTGGTCTTGTAATGGGTTTTCTATTAAAGAAAATCCCTACCAAGATGACAATTGATGCGTATGTATGCACCTCTGAACACAAATGCATGATTGTATCATGCTTGCCTGTTTGTTGGTCTGTAAGTATTTGTGTCTGTATGTATGTATGTCTGTTGGTCTGCAAAAATAGATGTTTATCAGCTCATTGATTTTTGGGCTCTGTTTGTGTGTAACTCAGTACTAACCTGTTGGCTTTGTTCATGCTTGCCTTAGTGGTGCTCAATACTGAGATTGGCCCATCTTTACTGGCTATCAATTTTAGCATGTAGAGTACTGGACATTCATTGTGACAAATTAAAAGATGTGCCCAAGATCACACAATGTTGATCAGTTGGTGAAGCCGGGATTTAAATCCATTCATCAGCTTCTGACACTATCTTCAAAAATACTACTGCCTTTCCTTAATCATCCCCCACTACTTCAAAAATAGTGCTTAAGTAAAAACATCCTGGTTGTATTGAGCGAAGCAAAGTTTTTTTCTGGCATCAGCCTTTGTTAACAAGTAAAACATTTGTAATATAAAAAATTGTGCAACATCCACATCATATGCCCCACAGAAGAATAGAAATGCCTTGATTACCTACCAGTAATCTTCATTACTCTGAGTCATAGTCTTCCTTCTCACAGTTCTAACAGAAATGAGCCTTTATCTCCAGTGCTCAGAATCCACCCTATCTAAGAATACCTACACAGGTGCCTCACCCATCATGGTAGACACAGGAAGCTGAAAATGTGCAAACCATGGGCTAACCTGTGACCATATCCTGTGACTATCAAGCTCTCAAATATTAGCAATTTATTTCCCAACCTTTCTCCAACTAAGGAGGGAATGAGGGATGGAGGAAACCTAAGACTGTGACGAGTAAACTATGACCTGTTGTAATGAAGATTAGCAGTAAGTAACCATTATTCCTAGTGCCAGTTCCAATAGAAATGAGCTCATATCCAAGCCATTAAACAGACATAAAATTGTTTATAGGAATCAAAACAGAGCCTGAAAATGCAACACCATAAAGGATTTATTTTCAGATAGCGCAATCATAAAACCATAACGCCTGAATGAACCATTGAAAGAACCACCAACCCAAGTGAAAAAGGAAACACACACTACATCCTCAATCTGTAATGATAGATGAAGGTGTGCGGTGATAACCCGATAGCTGCCGTACAAATGTCCCTTAGGCATGATCCTTTGTATGTAGCCCAAGAGGAAGCAATTGGTCTTGTGGAGCAGCCCTGAAAGCAGGAGGGCCAAGCCACTTCTTCCTTCTGATATGCTAGGTGAACAACCATCCCTATACATTGACTTACTGTAGTAGATTTTAAATGGTGATCCTTGCTTGCTAAACTAATAGTTAGAAACAGGAAAACCACTTTTGTGCAGAAGGCTGTTCTTTCAAGGTATACTGATAATGCACTGTACAAATCCAAGGAATGTCAGAGCAACTCCTGGTCTGAAGCTGTGGAAAGAAAATAACAGGGAGGATTAGGTACTCTCCTCTCTGGAATTTTGTATAGAGCCAGCTACCACAAGGGAGTAACCAAATTCAATTAGACTTTGCCTCTCAATTTCCAGACCTTCAGAAGAGGAGTTGTAGAGTCTTCTCTGGCAACAGGAGAATCCTCAGAGGCAAGAGATTTACTGGAAAAATCCAAGGAAGATGGACTGCTGCATGTAACCGAAACCTGGGCAGACGAGGCATCAGATGTCGACATATCTTTGGCAATACCGGAAAGATACTCGTTTTTCAGAGCAGACAGAAAAATTAAACGGGGAGGAGGATTAGCGATTATAGCTAAAGAAAATTTCAGAGTCAAGAGCTCTGAAAAAGGAAGTCATCCTGACTGTGAGACTATGACATTCCAAATCCAGATCACTAACAACTACACTTTTAATGTACTACTAATTTACAAACCTCCAAATGCCAAAAGACCGCTCATTGAATTATTAAGTCCATTTCTAGAATCTAGTGTAACGAACCCAGACTATACAATTCTGGGAGATTTCAACCTACATCTCGAGAAAGCCTCAGACCCCAAGGTAAATGCCTTTAAAGATGCAATGGCCAATTTTGACCTAGATCAAAAAGTCCATCTAGATACGCATGTAGCTGGACATACACTAGATGGTATCTTCACTTCATGTCAAAAACTAACGAAGGTAGAAGTCCACCCAATCGCCTGGACAGACCATAAATTGGTCTCATTTCAACTAGAAATTACAGAGGAGCTGAGGAAACCAAACGAAGGTCAAAAAAGAGCCACCTACCCTGACTGGTCTAAAGTCAACCCCCACATGCTGGTAGAGACATTGAAGTCTTCATACCCAATTCTGGATAGTGACTGTAACACAGCCTGTACGCAATTTAATGACTGGCTTAAAACAGCAATCCAGACTTCAGTACCTCAAAAAAGAGTGACATTTAAAAGAAAATCCCCCTCGCAACCCTGGTACTCAGACGCCTTGAAGACACAAAAACAGACCTGCAGAAGAGCAGAGAAAAAGTGGAGAACACATTATGACCCCAAACTACGAGAAAACTATAAAAATGAACTGGCTACTTACAAAAACATGACTAGGGCAGAAAAAAGCAAATTCTTTGTAGAGAAAATAAATGCATCAAAAAACTCAAGCAAAGACCTATTTGCAGTAGTCAAAAAACTTGCTAAAATTGAAAATATTAAACCCGAGGATATATCTTCCGACTTCTGTAATACACTAGGCCACTTCTTCGTAAGTAAAGTGACATCAGTTTATGAGCTGTTTAAAAATAACCAAGTAGAAAAAACTACCTTAGACCCCATCATTGCTGCAAAGCTAACCAACCCACCCATCTTCCCACCATCTTTTCAATGGACCTTACCAACAGTGGAACAAATTAGTAAAGAAATGATGGCAACTAACTCAGGCAGCCCCTTAGACCCTTGTCCACCCAAGGTGATGCAGAGCTGCTCAGAGCAAATAGGACTGGTACTACAAAAATTGTTTGCTATAATTCTAGACACCAACACATTTCCAAACGATTGGAAAACTATATCGATCAGGCCACTCCTGAAGAAACCCAACTTGGATTGTGAGGTTCCTAGCAACTATAGACCCATAGCTAGGATCCCTTTTGCCGCAAAAGTATTAGAAAAATTACTAAATAAACAGCTATCACGATATCTATTGGACAATAATTGGCTTGACCATTCCCAATTCGGATTCCGTGAAGGGCACGGCACAGAGACAGCTCTCCTCACGGCAGTTGAAGAGCTTAGGAAAGTATTGGACAACGGGGAGAAGGCCGCCTTGGTATTGTTGGATCTCTCGGCGGCCTTCGATACGGTCAGCCACGAGATTCTAATAAACCGCATCAGAGAAGTCAGAGCAAGTGAATCTACATGCAATCTCATCAAATCATACCTGAAGGATAGAAAGTTCACAGTGGAAGTAGGAAACTCAAAATCCGACTCATTTGAGGTACCATGTGGTGTCCCGCAGGGCTCATCATTAAGCCCAACGCTTTTTAACTTGTACGTGGCCCCCCTTGCTGAAGTAATAAGGGAAAATGGCTTCACGCCAATCTTGTACGCAGACGATACCCAAATCGTCATATCCATAGATAAAGACACAAAGGTAACAGCCGACAAATTCCTACATTGCATGTTAAAAGTTAGCCATTGGATGCAACAAAATTGCCTTAAACTCAATGGAGAAAAGAGTGAGGTGATGTTTCTGGGAGGTAATTCAGATATCTGGTCCCCAGACTGGTGGCCTGACAAGCTAGGAACACGTCCAGATCCCTCGGAGAAAGTGAAAAATTTGGGATTCATGTTAGACACCAAGCTAGCATACGAAGCCCAAGTAAACAAACTGGCATCTTCGTTTTGGTTAATATTAAAAATGATAAAAAAAATACTACCATATTTGCCTCAAGATGCACGCAAAACGGTAGTCACAGCGCTAGCTTTATCCCGTCTGGACTACGGAAATGCACTGTATGCAGGAGCCAGAATAAAAATCACAGATAAGATGCAGCGCCTGCAAAATGCTGCAGCAAAACTGATCCTGGATATACCAAAGTTTCAGTCCGTCAGCCACAAATTAGCTTCACTTCATTGGCTTCCAGTTGCCAAAAGAGTCAAATTTAAATCATTATGTTTGACCTATAAGGCCCTTCAGGGCAAAGGACCTCTCTTCATAAAAACGCAGTTGAGGAAATATGAACCATCCAGACTACTAAGATCTGGCCAACAAAAACTGATAGCAATACCTAAGTTTAAACGAGCGAACTGGGGGGGAAGAAGTTTCTTCGTCCACGCAGCAAGCACCTGGAATCAACTTCCATTAGATATAAAAAACAGCCCATCCTTGGACTTGTTTAGAAAGCAAATTAAAACATGGTTGTTCACTGCATAAACCTAAGACCAGTTCAGGACTATGGACATATCATAGCGCCAAGACGCCTCCGGGCATTCGCGCGCTTTAGAAATAGATAAATCAAATCAAATCAAATCAAATCATGTAATAGAAGAGGTAACTAAGGACGCTGGTTCCAAGACATACTATCACTAGCACCGCCACCCTCTTCTCCATGATTTTGCATGACACCCTGATAATCAATGGAAAGAGGGGGAAATGTACAGAAGATTCCTGGGCCTCTGGAAACCCTTAGCATCTATTCCCCATGCTCCCTGACATGGAAGGAGGGAGCGGAACATGGGAAGGAGATGTCCTGGGTAGTTATTAATAAGTCCATTTTAGCTACCCAGGACCTCCTCACAAGTTCCTGAAATGCCCCAGCGGACAGTGATATCGAAATTGAGAAGGAGAATTTTGTCTCAGGAGGTCTGTAGGCCCATGAGCACTCCTTGGAAGAAAATTTGCTGCCTTAGATTCCAGATTCTACTATGCCCACAAGCCAACCTGCTAGATAGGCGAGGAGCTCTGGTGCTCCTCATGCAATTTATGTAAACCTTTGTGACTTCAATGTCCATCTGGATTTGTACAGCTTGAGCTTTGAGAAATATAGCCAATGCCAATAGGCTTTTGAAGACTGCTGCCAGTTCTTTCCAATTAGATGAAGAGAGATGCTCTGTGGCTGACAGTAGGCTCATTATAGAGTGGTGGTCCATTCTTGCGCCCAACCCAGATGCTTAAGTATGTAGGTATAGAACTTGGGAAGGGGGCTAATGATACCTCTAGGAAAGTGGGTTAGTAGTAGGTGGGGGCATTCACGCTCAGATATTACCACAATCGTAAATAGACCAAGTAAAGTTTCAGTTTGCCTCTTTACCATCTCTTTGATTGACTGTGTACTATGCTACCGTTGCTTGCTTTTAGACAGCAACTTTTGTTTGCTCAAGCTCTCCATAGGAGTTCATTTTTTTTCCAGCAGTCTCTCTTGTGTGCTTCTCACTCCCATCCTCCGCATTCTATATTGCTGTTCCAGTGGAAACTTAACTCTAATAAAAGTCTAGTCTTGACTAGGTGGGTCTTACACGCTTTCCCCCTTAAATGTATGGATCATGCGCTAGTGCTAATCTCAAATTTTATGGATTAATGTGTTACGTTAAGGCAGAGGTCTTCAAACTTTTGGATGCCGAGACCACCCTGTCAATATTTTCAAGCGTAAGGACCCCCTCCTGACAAAAATTTCGAAACCTCTAGGTTATGCGGAAGGTGAGGACCAAATTATGCGACAGGCTTGACTAAATTGTGTGAGTAGAAAATGTAAATAATGTTCTGTGATGCTGCGTATTTTGTGGTAGCATTGCTTTATTATTTAGAATTTTTTTTAAACACAGTAATACTGAGGAAAGATTTCACCCCATTAGTACCAGTTTATAACCAAAATACAGCAATTAACATCAGAAAGATGTCTAGTCAACCTCTGTGAAGGGCCTCCCAATCCGCAGGAATACGCACTGCCACATTAGAAGCTCACCTGGCCATGGCCGGGAGCAGCAAGGGTTCATTCAAACCGTGGCGGTCTTGTGCAGAGTTAAGCAGTTTACCCATGCCCCTTTCCTCTCCCCCCCTTCCTTTCATCCCTCTCTTCTCTCCTCTCCCAACCCCGGATCCCTCTCTCACATTGCAGGCAGATGGTTATTAGCCCCAGGACACCTTTTGGTAATAGTAGCGCACTACAAATGTAAATATTAGGCAGAAGCAGGGAATCCACTAGACCCGAACTTCGGGGGAGGGTGGTTAACACTCCCAGCCAGGGCTTGTCCAAGCACTGGTCGCACACGGTGCAACAGTCTTTCCACCTTCTCCATGAATTCCCTCACTACCACTCACCAACAATACACCTCATCTCTCTATAGCACCTGTCTGACAAACATTTCATTTTTTATAGCGCTACTCATAGTTTACTCACACTCAGTTCTGTGATGTGCATGGTACATCTTCTTTGTACCAGGCACTTTAACCTTCTGCACTGTGTGGGTGACAAGAGTGCCCATGTGACTGCATGGTGAGCAATGCAACAGTGTGAGAGTAGGGTAAAAGGAGTGACTGCAGGCTGAGTGAGGTGACCATATGAATTTGGGTTTGGCTGTAAGTGCAGAGTGGGACGAATTAGTGCATGGTTAGTGATGGCCTTGTTTGAGTGAGCTACAGATTGAGCAGTAAGGGAGGGACAGGTGAGTGAAGTGTCACATGAGTGCAGGGTGAGAAGTGTGCTCGTGTGACTGCAGGGTGACGTACAGAGTGAACAATGCAAGCAAATATTTAGTGCAGAGTGATCACTGTGAGAGCAGGGTGAGCGGGTGAATGTTGTGAGTGCATGGTGATCAGAGTGAGTGCATTGTGATCACTGTGAATACATTATGATCACTGTGAGTGCAGGGTGAGTGGGTGAATGTTGTGAGTGCATGGTGATTGCTGTGAGTGCATGGTGATCAGTGTGAGTGCATGGTGATCAGTGTGAGTGCATTGTGGTCAGTGCATGGTGATCAGTGTGAGTGCATGGTGATCAGTGTGAGTGCATGGTGATCAGTGTGAGTGCATTGTGGTCAGTGCATGGTGATCAGTGTGAGTGCATGGTGATCAGTGTGAGTGCATTGTGATCGCTGGGAGTGCAGGGTGAATGTGAAAGTGAAGGCGAGAATGAGAAGTGAGTAGTCTGAAAGCAGGGTGCATTCCCAGAAACTTGAAGCGTAGGGTTTCAGATATAAGTTAAACTATTGCTATAATGGCATTAATCAGGGTTCGAGGGTGGAAGAAATAAATAATGTGCTGATCCTGCAACAAACTTCCAGTCTAATGATTAGGGTCACCAGCTCATTATTTTGATGGCCCAGAAATAAGCAGTCACCTACAGCATATTTTTTGCACTTATCTGTGAATACTTAGAACAGCAAATATAAATAGAAAGCACTTTTAATTGTGTTCTAGGGATGCCTTAATGATCCATGACTAATAATTAAAGAGAATAAAGACAGAAAAGTCACACTAATTAATACATACTTTTTTATTTATAACTCA
The DNA here is from genome assembly GCF_964261635.1 of Lissotriton helveticus. Lineage (NCBI taxonomy): Eukaryota > Metazoa > Chordata > Amphibia > Caudata > Salamandridae > Lissotriton > Lissotriton helveticus. Next base: position 1,075,646,896 of record NC_136070.1, on the reverse strand, counting down.
ATTTAGTGTCAAGAGCAGGTCTCTGCAGGATCTTTAAACAACACATAGCAGGCATGTTTCGTTTGGCAACCCAACTTTATATTTCTTTTCATTAAAAGCATTCTCACACTACAGCAGTAAGTGTAAAAATACAAATGTAAGGAATAGGCAGAGTGGGCGCCCAGGGGGTACTGGAACCATAAAAAAAACTAAGCTTTGGTAATCAGTTAACAAAGGCATGTAAATATGCTAATGGTCTTTAAAGACCTGTGAAAATCTCGGGCCGGAGATAAAACTCCAGACACTGCCCAGCCGGGGCCCCAGGAGCGTGAGCTGCACTGCAGCGGCCCGGGCTGAGACACAGGATGGGGGAGGAGGGGGGCTGAAGCCCTGGAGGCCAGGGCAGAAGTGACACTGTAAAGGCGCGACCCCCTTTGCATTGCTCCACGGCCCCCCTGGGGGTCACGCCCCACAGTTTGAAGACCCCTGCGTTAAGGCCATATTTCTAGGGATTATCCCATATTTCTGCAGTATGTATTAATTTCTGACTGATATGTAATTAAGTAGCTTGATACATCGCCTGTTATCTTTTTCAATATAATGTTTCTTGTTATCTGGATTGTGTGCGAAAACTTTGTCCTGATGAAGGTGAAAAAGTAACATTTCACTGAAACGCTGTGTCGACTTTTTAAGTTTTCTTTTCTATTTACTTGAATGTATAAATATATATGCCTGTAACTTCTCTGTTGAGAAGATGTGTTTAACCTTGCAAGAATTGTAATGTTTTTTTATCTTGTGTGTACATATATTTAAAGAAAAATAAACTTCATATGTGTATATTGATCATCTTTTTTTGATGTATTTTTCAGAATAAGGTATTGCGCACTGATATATTGCAAAAAAATTCAAGGCATAGTTTTTGTTTTAAATTGGCTGGCATGTTCTGCACATGATCCATACTGAGGCATTCTCTTTTATACGGAGAATTTTGCCCAATTTCCTGACTCCTGAATAGGGACTTCTGTAGTTTTTCCGAGATTGCTACCCCGTCCCTTTTCTTCGCATTAGGGTAACTCCCTCAATTTTTGCCTTCCAGTGGAAAATGGGCCCTTTTTCATATCTAATCTATTTATTGCAACTCATTTGATCCTCTGATGGTTCCTGTATTGTGCTAATGAGGGGTTGGATATAAGGATCTAATATCCAATGAGGATCAGGAATTGGATAATTGATTCACAAGCTAATAATTAAGTTCATGTATATGACTCTCAAAACCAGACTATTTAAGTAAAGGATTATTACTTCAAGTCTGAACCTTCTGAAGAAGTTTAGCCGGACCAAAATCATGCAAAGATTTCTCTAGGCTGATCTCTCCTTGGCATCAATAAACAAATTTAGAATGCACAATCAAATTTAAAAGGAAAAGTCAGGATATACATATACTCAAGTTTCTAGTAAAAAATGTAGTATATCAAAGATTTCAATAAAAGAGCATCACATTATTAATAAAATGTCTTTGCCTAAAGAGTACAGAATAGTCCAGTTAGTTGGAGATATTAATAATCTGTTTGCGAAGATTTCATGTGCTATGCTATTCTACTGCAATTTCAAAGTACCAAAGTATAAAATTATTTAAAATTATGAAATATTAATCTCGGTTTAAGTGTTTAATTAGCACATACAGAAAGATATTGTCTAAGGATGTCATGAGGTTTACACTCAATATGACTGTATAGCACCACTTTTTGCTTTTCTCATTTGGTGCCCAATTTCACAAATGCAGAAGATAGAATTCAAAACAGAAACCCTTAATATCACATGCAAAGTTATCTAAATTACATTTGATTTAATTAATTCTTTACACAATTTTACTACTTCCTTAAGGGTCATTAGAATATTATAACACATGGACCATTCTATTACATTTTGAAATAATTACACAATGGCTGATTAATAAAATATAAACTTGTATTATTCAAATGAATATGATTTCATCTATCCTACAATCATCTGCATGCTTTTACGATGCAGTAACTACATTTTCCCATGTTTATTTCTCACGTCTCTTTAATGAATAGATGGTGCACGTTTATTCATGTGGTACTTGAAATGTCTCAAAATCAGTTGATGTGTTACGCAAAGATTCTTACAGCTTTTCAGCTGCATCATTGCTCTCATTCACCCATGAGATTCTCTCCTTCTCCCCCCTGTTGCTCTCTTCGTTTCCGTCTCTCTCACTCAACCCACATCCTCCATGTTTCTTTCTCGCTCATCTGCATCTCCCTCATGCACCCATCCTTCCACCCATCATGTTCATGTTACTCTCCTTCATTTTATTACTGCCCGTAATGAGGGCAGTAGCTTCAAAGTGCTGTTCTCTTTACTTTTACACTCCTTACAGCCCACCACTTCCATCCCCAAGAATTCCAAATTGGAGCACATGCACAACATAGTGACCATCAGTAGTGGAGATCACAGCTTCAGCTGCTCCCAGAGACAGTCTGCATGGGGGTGGAATCACAACAAGGATGGGCTGGGACAAACAGCTGATGGCTTGCCTGCCTCTTTACCTTCTCCACTGACCCTCAGCAACGCCTTTATCTTCTCACCATGCCACCAAAGAGGGTAAACACCACATAGGGTGTTTCTCACCCCTTGTTGCTTTTAAACACACTCTGTCTCTGCGCAGCCTCCCAGGACACAGCTCTTGCATTGCAGGAAAGATCCTGGTCCCCAACACAGTACCATCCTGTGGGGCTTCAAAATGTGCCGCATATTTCCTTTTCTTTCGCTCCTAAGAGGGAGAGTTGTGGTACCCTAGCTGCTTGTCACAACCCCTTCCTAGCCCACACCAGTATAAAGATCCCTGCACCATGTGAGTTTTCTGTAGTTGTTTTATTTGTAAATGATAACATTGATTCTGTTCCCCATTTCTGCATATTTTTTTAATACTGAATGAAACGCAGGGGGCATAGCTATCAGTAGTGCAGCAGATGCAATTGCACCCAGTCCTGGCATTGTCAGAGGGACATTGCATCCCGGTTATGGTTGTATTTGATTATTCAGTTCTTGGGGGGGGGGGGGGGGCAGGGGGATCCATCCCTGCTCTAATGACTATGGCAGCCTTGCTTGGTCACTGGTAGAAACAAATGCCTCTTTCTCCCTCCATTCATAGTTGAAAATCCTGTTGCTTATGAATACATTTTCCAGTTGGGTATGTTACGTAATGTAGATCTGTAGAGTGCGCTATCACCCTGTTGGGATCAAACATACAATGTAAATGTACAAAACAGTAATAAAATGTTTTGCCTTATGATTACAGTTTGCTATTTCATTTTGGTATAAAACATATACTGTAATTATACAAGGCAGTAGTCACGTGCTTTGCCTATACGAGGTCTGCACCTTGCAGGACCAGTGGTTACGTGGTTGTTTGCCCTGAAAAAGTACATTAGCTCAAACAAATATGAATTACCAAAAACGTATGTTAAACCGTCTGAAAGACCTTCAACATTATATAAATGTGAAGGTATAGGGTGTTTCCCTACAGAAAAATATATAAAAGCATGACATGGATTAAACTTGCTAAATAACAGTCCAGTCAAAAGTTAGACGCACATTTGAATATGTAGTCTCCTTCATATGAATTTCGGTGTAACTATTTCTGCAACAAGGTCAGGAAATTCTCTTTTTGCCATTTCTTCGCCCCCTTTTCAGTTGTGTTGCATTTTCTCAAATTAACACTCATCCCTCTATGCACCCAGGCTTCATGGCTTGTTCCACATTATGGATATTTAAGTTAGCTAAATGTAGAGCACCCTGTACAGAACCCACTGCCCCATCCCAACCTACAGTGAGATACAATATGGTCACCTTCTAAGGCATTTTGAAGGTACACAGCAGGCTAACACACCTGAACGAGCTGTTGGAGTTTTAAGTCATTATAAAAGCACCCTACAAATATAGAGCATGAGAATAAGCTGTTTCCCAGGTATTGCTGCAGATAAATAAAAGAGCCAACTGTGAACACTTAGTAGTCTTTCTTTGAACTCAATGTTTCTTGAAAATGCGTGAATGTGCTTATTAAAGGGAGATTGATCCTCAAGTTGACAGTACTTTGCTGAAATATAAAATAACAATAATATGTCTGATATTGTTAAAATAAAACGTTTTGTAAATATTTATGGTGATTATTCGATGCTCGACAAGTAGCGGCAGGGATGTTTGGTTATGTCTTGTTTAATGAGACTTTTATTTGTTTGTGTTTCATATTTTGAGTTCCACCCTGTATAGTTCCTGGCACGTTCGCAGAATGTATTTTCTTCTACATTAAATAAAGAATATCAAATCTTGTATCACCCGCGTAGTGTACACATCACTGCTCTATTCAAACAGCAATACAAACAAAACTTTTGAATGGATATAATTAGCACTTTTATTAGTTTCATATCAGGTTGGTTGCGTGTATAGCACTTATTTGTCAAACACTGATTCAAAGTACTGCTATGGACTATAGGTGAAAGAAATTAGACATAAAGCAAACAGTAGGGTTTCTGTGAAACACAAACAAGTTGCAGCCAAACAGCAGGCCCCCATGGCAGCCGACAACCTTAAAATTGGCACCAAAACCGACACCAACCTCACAGCCAGGGAACTCCACGCCTGGATCTCCAGCTGCGCAGAAAAGCACACCCCACTACGCAACTCCAACAGACAGTGCCACAGAAAAGCCACCTGGTTCAACACCGACCTCCAAGAAGCCAGAAGCACATGCAGACACCTTGAGAAGAACTGGAAAAACAATAAGACGCCAAACAACCACACCACCTACAAAAAGGCCATGACACAATACCACCAACGCATCAGATCCACCGAAAGAACCTTCCTCCACAACAAAAACCTCGTCAACGCCAGCAACTTCAAGGAGCTCTTCAGCGTCATTCAAGAATTCACCAAACCCCCCAGCGAAGCCACAGACATCACCCTCTCCCAGGACCTCTGCGACAAGCTCGGATCGTACTTCCATCTGAAAATCAAGAAGCTCTACGACGACTTCAAAGACCACACACATACCCCTGCAACCACTGCGCCCTCCGGCAACACCAGCCAACCCACCATATACTCCTGGACACCGGTCATGACCCAAGAGAAAGCCTTGACCATGAAAGGCATCCGCTCGGGGGCTCCCACAGACCCCTGCCCACAGCACCGCTACCACAGAGCCGCCATCGCACCAGAACTACGATGCACCATCAACGCCACTTTCATGACTGGCACCATACCTGACGACTGGAAACGTGCAGAAGTCAGACCCCAGCCTAAGAAACCCTCGGCAGACCCCACGGACCTCAAGAACTACCGGCCCATCTCTCTCCTTCCATTCACAGCAAAAGTTGCTGAAAAGACTGTCAATGCACGGCTAACAAAGTTCATCGAACACAACTCCATCCTCGACCCCTCCCAATCTGGATTCCGCAGCAACCACAGTACCGAGAATGCCCTACTCACCCCCACAGATGACATCCGCACCCTCCTCGACCAAGGTCGCACCACAGGCCTGATACTACTCGACCTGTCAGTAGCATTCAACACTGTCTTTCACGCACACTCACCGCCAGACTACACAATGCCGACATACAAGGAACCACCCTCGACTGGTTCTGCTCGTTCCTCACCAGCAGAAGCCAATGAATCAGACTGCCACCGTTCCTCTCCGAGCCCACGGAAATCAACTGCGGAGTACCCCAGGGATCATCACTCAGCCCAACCCTCTTCAACATCTACATGGCCCCCCTCGCCGCCATCATCAGACAGTTGTCTGAACTGGGGTGGCAGAGTGGGCTAAAGAACGGTGATGGATTAAACCCAGATCTGTTGACTGGGTGTGAGTGTTTGATTGGTTCAGATGCTCCGTCCATCACCACCCACTTTTGTACCACTTTGTTCGCCATAAGTTGGCAGGGTATGCTCAGACGTGAGTCCCTTGCTCACTTTGCCACTGCATTCAAGCAAGCCTAGCTGAAGACAGCTGAAATGCCAGAAACCGGTCCTCGGAAGCTTGTTTCCGGTCCAGGGAAGGCATGGCTTGGCAGTTCGGGCTGGACTGTTCCCATGAGGCACAGGGTCAGACTGATTTGCTTATGGCCATGTCTGAACTGGGGTGGCCGAGTGGGCTAAAGAACGGTGATGGATTAAACCCAGATCTGTTGACTGGGTGTGAGTGTTTGATTGGTTCAGATGCTCCGTCCATCACCACCCCCTTTTGTACCACTTTGTTCGCCATAAGTTGGCAGGGTATGCTCATACGTGAGTCCCTTGCTCACTTTGCCACTGCATTCAAGCAAGCCGGGCTGAAGACGGCTGAAATGCCAGAAACCGGTCCTCGGAAGCTTGTTTCCGGTCCAGGGAAGGCATGGCTTGGCAGTTCTGGCTGGACTGTTCCCATGAGGCACAGGGTCAGACTGATTTGCATATGGCCATGTCTGAACTGGGGTGGCAGAGTGGGCTAAAGAACGGTGATGGATTAAACCCAGATCTGTTGACTGGGTGTGAGTGTTTGATTGGTTCAGATGCTCCGTCCATCACCACCCACTTTTGTACCACTTTGTTCGCCATAAGTTGGCAGGGTATGCTCAGACGTGAGTCCCTTGCTCACTTTGCCACTGCATTCAAGCAAGCCGAGCTGAAGACGGCTGAAATGCCAGAAACCGGTCCTCGGAAGCTTGTTTCCGGTCCAGGGAAGGCATGGCTTGGCAGTTCTGGCTGGACTGTTCCCATGAGGCACAGGGTCAGACTGATTTGCATATGGCCATGTCTGAACTGGGGTGGCAGAGTGGGCTAAAGAACGGTGATGGATTAAACCCAGATCTGTTGACTGGGTGTGAGTGTTTGATTGGTTCAGATCCTCCGTCCATCACCACCCCCTTTTGTACCACATCATCAGACAGCATGGCCTCAGCATAGTATCCTACACCGACGACACCCAGCTCATCCTCTCCCTCACGAAGGACCCCATCACCACTAGACTCAACTTCCAGGAAGGAATGCAGGACGTCACATCCTGGATGAGCAACAGCTTGCTGAAGCTCAACTCGGAGAAGACAGAAGTCCTCGTACTCTGAACCACACCATCAGCATGTAATAACACCTTGTGGCTCACCACCCTCGGCAGCCCACAGACCCCCACGGACCACACCAGAAACCTCAGCATCATACTCGACACCTCCCTCTCCATGAACAAACAGGTCAACGCTGTCGCCTCCAGCTGTTTCAACACTTTCTGCATCCTCTGGAAGACCTTCAAATGGACCCTTCCCCCCCAAGTCAAGGAAGACAGTCACCCACGCACTCATAACCAGCAGACTGGACTACGGAAACGCCCTCTATGCCGGCATCAACAAGTCCCTGCTCCGCAAACACCAGACGATACAGAACACCGCAGCCAGACTCGTCCCCTGCACCCCCTGACACGAGCACATCAGCTAACACCTACAGGACCTCCACTGGCTCCCCATCAAGAAGAGAGTCACATTCAAGATACTTACCCACGCCTACAAATGCCTACACAACACAGGACCCCAATACCTCAATGAAAGAATCACCTTCCACGTACCAAAGAGAAACCTCCGCTCTGCCACCCTCGCCTTTGCTGAAACCCCGCGCATCCGCAGAGCCTGTAGAGGAGAAAGAGCCTTCTTCTATATCAGACATGACCCCTCCCAGAACACCTTCAGGAAGGCTCTCAAGACCTGGCTTTTCGACTGAACAGAACTGCTACTCCCCACCCCCAGCGCATTGAGACCCTCATGGGTAAATAGTGTGCTTACAATTCCTCTGATTGATTGACTGACAAGGTGGGGGGTGGATGACCCTCCCTCTTGAATAACATCACTTAACAGTATGCTTGTGCTATGTATGGCTGTGGTATTCGTATAGTGCAAACCTATCCAAAAAGAAGCGGAATACTGTACAGAGTAAAATGTTAGCATACAGTCTACACGAGTTTGTAGCAGTAGCTGGTTTTGTGGAATGTTGCTGCATTTGTGATTTATTATTCTTTAAATAACACTTCAACACTAATGAACGTCTAAACTCTTTCCTAAATTGGAGCAGCTGTTTTTCACCCCCATGCAAGAACAGTTTCCCTTGGACCCCATGCTGTTGGTCTCACAGTAATCAAGGTGACAGTGGAAAAACAGTGGCATGCATGAGTCTAGGAGGGATAACGGGTCAGTCAGGTGATGATGTTGAAGCAATATCTGCAGGATGTCTCACAAGTGTTTTTAGAATGTTTGTTTCGTATTCTTCCACTCTGAGAAAAGAGAATGTTGATGTTTAAATAGTGGCAGTTGGTCCCAGGCTCTGGATGGATGAGGTGTAAATAAATACAGCTTCTGGTAGTAATCCCAACCAAGAGGACAATCTCTTCATTTCAAAGTTTCACCTTCACATTTGGCAATGAGGACAAAGTGGACATTACACCTCAACATCGTGGATATGGTCTTCACAAATTAAGTGAAATTTTAGCTAGGGGTTGGCTTTGAAAATGGGTTGGCTCTGCGACCCACCAGGCAACAATAAAGTTGACAGCGCTTGCACTAGATAATGCATTTACACAACTAATTAACAAGATTACAGGCCCAAACATCGGTGCAATGCTGCAAGTTGTTGCCATTAAACTTAATAGCTACCTCACAAACATTTAGCCTTCCTTGGAAAGCTTCACATTTGCCTTGAGTCAATGCAATGCAGAGCACGTCGTAGACTACTATTTCATCTCTCAGAAAGTACAGCTCTGGTACAAGTGAGCCTGGAGTTCAATATAAAAAACAAACTTTGGTGCTGGCAGCTGCATCTGTGTCCTACTGTGCAAAGAAGGAAACAGCTTCTCTAAATCAGATGAAAACAATACTATTGCAAGCAACAACCAGTGAAACTAGTAGATTGCTTTTTTTTCCCTGGCGGAAGCCTTGAAAAGTCGACAGTTTTAGGAGATTTAGAACAAACTTTTGCCAGCTCACCAGGTAGGAACTCTAGAAAAAAGCAGGCACAGCTTATCTTGATCAACAATAGTCCAAGCAAGCAAGGAGTCACCTGTGGATCATCATAAGAGAGTATGGTATGCAACTAAAACAAAAATATCGGAATCTACCTCTACTACTAAAGCAAAAGAGAATTGATAAGAATTAGATTGAAGTTAATTCTGCTATGGGTCCATCGTTATGGCAAACTTAAGGATGAGGCCGATTACACATGCAGTTTGTGTAGAATAATAAATGAAACTCTAATACACTCAGGGGCTCTTTACGATATCGGGCAGAAAGTCTTCTCCCGACAGTCGGAATCTCCTTGACCGTCTGAGAGTCCTTCCAACCGTCTCGGTCGGTTTACATTCCAACCACCCGATTACATTGTTCGCAGTCTAAATGCAGACCAAGGGATCATTCCGAACCAGTTCCGAGCGACTAACGGAGTATCTGTGTAGGTCGGAACCGCATCGTACACCTCTATGGACTGCGTTTCCACCCTCGGGATTACGATATCAATTTCCAACAGCCTTCCGCGTCGGCCTGTCCGACACGGAAAAGCTGTCGAAAGTGACTTTAGGGGCCTTTGCAGGCCCCCAAGGTCCGCGGTTGATGGTCGAGGAAGGACCTACGGGGCCCCCCTGTAAAACCCTGCACTGCGTGGCAGGGAGCATGGGGTTCCTGCATCAGGGTGCAGGGTTTTTCCCAATTACCCCATTTCCCCATAGGAGCCTGTGTTACAGCCGGATGTTGGGCAAAACACAAGCTCCCATTGGGAACAATGGGAATCCGCCAGAACAGTGTTCGGCTTCATCATAATCTGGCAGTGGGAACCACCGACCACAATTTGGTCCATCCTAAACCGAGTCGGTGCCGGGCAGAGGCTTTCCGCCCGACATCGTAATGAGCCCCATAGTCTGCTCTTGTGATCTCGAACTACTCTGAGAAGATTTTGTCTTAATCAAATGTTTATTAAACTGAACATCGGAAGATGCCAAGATGCAATTATATTGCGCCTAAATGGATCAAACCCACAACTAACTGATTGATTTGTTAAATACATGGCATTGTTTATTAAGCTATTATAAATAAACAATTCATTTGAATCATAACATCAATTATTAATATTAATTCCTGAATGAAGCAGTTTAATCCACACCTCCATTTTTTTGTTTGTAATAATTTTTATTATCTGTACAATAAACTTTGACTATCACACAGAAACCATATCACAAAACATAATTAGAGAAAAAGAAAACTACCTATAGGACATAATGAGTTTCGTAAATAAACCCAATACATTGGAAGCATTAGGTACAGAGGTTTTATTTTGTAAAATGGATGTGTCCTCTTTATATACATGAATCCTTTATTTAAAGGAAGCAATGGAATGAATAATGTTGAATTATATATCTGTAGGGGCATGGTAGAAATGTATCTACAATGAGACAGTTTGTTCTTCGCAACTATGACTATTTTCAAAACAAAAACAAATTATATCTAAAACCTGTTTGATCTTGAATGCAGCTTTAATAAACTAAAACAGCTACATACAGAACACTTATTACAGATCACACATTGAAAGACACACAAAAACCTATGTGCAAGCCATATATATAGCATTTTGATAATGGCAGGCTCTTATCAGCAGCAACTAGAAAATATCACAAAACTGAGTGAGGTGAATCTACAAAGAGCATTTCCTCATACAATTAGTAATCCTGAAATTGGTTTTTTGGGTCAAAGGATATGCTTGGTGCATAATGAATTGAGGACAACAATATTTTTAAAACTGACTGATACAAAAAGGTAGGTAAGATACAACTGTTTCCAACCATAAAAAAGGCATTTACACTACTCACAGATGTTGAGGGTAACAAGAATAACATCCAAAACCGAAGACACATTGGAAAAACACACTGAAATGTGATAATGACTTTTGCTTCAAAATATTCTAAGAGTAAAATAATAAAGAAAATAATCAACAAACACTGGCCAATCTTACAAAATAACGTTTTAAGGACTATTTGATTAAAGAGATAACAAAACAATACCCTTCGGCTGGATGCATGATGTTACAACTCACCACTACAACACATGATTTCACAATGAATATGTTACAAAGAGGAATTGCAGGAACTCCAGACGTAGCCATGAGGTACAAAATAAGTGAAGGTTTATTTAAGCTTGGATGGAAGATGGTAGTCACAGGTTGGTAGTTAAGTTAATCCAAGGCTAGGCCCCACTAGGAGCAGCGTCCTTGCTGCTCAGCCCAGTCTCCAACTGTCTCTCTCACACACAACCAGGCACTCCAACATTCTGCTCACTCATCAATATTCTAACAGAATACCATTACAACGCACTCCCAAGAGTAACTTATACTTAACATTACAACGCATACCATTATAACGTAACCATTACAATGCATACCATTACAACGCAATTATAGAAAAACATAAAAATACTGTTGATCAACTTTCCTCCCAAATTATTTTTAAAAACTATAATACGTCAATTTGACATACCAAAAACATAACAAATGCGAGAGTAAATATTTACTGAACTTAACCAGGCTAAAAAAAACAAATCAATATAACGCTGATAGAAAATGAAGCTGATGCATTACAATAAGGATTTTTTTCTGCTGTCCTTTCTCTATTGCTTCTTAGGCCCTCATTACGATGTCGGGCGGAAAGCCTCCGACCTGCAGTCGGATTCCCCAAGACCGTGTCGGAACCCATCTGCCCGACTTGGTTTAAATCCAATCCGCCCGACCGATTACGATGTTCGCAGGCAGAAAAGAAGCCATTCGGACATTCCGAATCGGTTCCAACTGGCTCTTGGAGAACCTGTGTTGGTTGGAGCTGAATCGTACAACAATACGGACAGAGTTTCTGCCCTACTGATTATGATGTCGGATTCCAACAGCCTTTCCGACTCGGTCTGTCTGACACTAAAAGGCTGTCAGAAACTGACTTTGGGGCTCCTAGCAGGCCCCCCTTACCCTTGAGGCCTCCGGTTGGGCGGCTGGGGGTACCCAAGGAACCCCCCTTTAAAACCATGCACTATGTGGAATGCACCAAGGGGTGACCGAGACAGGGTTCAAGGTTTTCGGCTGACACCGATTTTCCCAATAGGAGCCAGTCTTGTTGGTCGAAACACAGACTCCAATAGGAATCAATGGGAGTCTGACCGTACAGTATTCGGAAACATCGTAATCGGTTGTGAGAAACTGGGTGCTGGTTGGTGGTGGGGGGCAAAATTACTAATCCTACTCCAACAGGTGTTTGCCTCAAGGAAGGTGCTGGAGAGAAAAATTGCTATTCCTACTCCGACAGGTGTTTACCTCAGGGAAGGTGATGGATGGTGGTAGTGGGCAAAATAACTATTCCTACTCCAATAAGTCTTTGCCTCAGGGAAGGTGCTAGATGGTGGTGGTGAGCAAAATTAGTATTCCTACTCAGGCAGGTGTTTGCCTCAGGGAAGGTACTGGATGGTGGTATGGGGCAAATTAACAATTTCTGCTCTGACAGGTGTTTGCCTCAGGAAAGGCGTTGGATGTTGATGGAGAGGACTTAAAAAAAGTATTCAACTGCACTCAATTATAAAAAAAATAAAGTGTCAACAGGAAATAATACTTACATTTTCTTTTCTTTATCAGATCTGCAAATATTTACCTTTGAAATTGAAGGTCCTAAAAACATAGCACAACATAATACAGACGTTCCAATGACTTTATGAACATTGAAATAGCAATTAAGGTAACAGAAGGGAAATATAAAATCACTCCTAACCCAATCTCACCAAACAAATTAAAAACATATACTGAGTAAATGGAGTATGTAAAAACTAACCAGAGGAAAAGACTTTGTCTCAGCCAGTCAAATTTACTTTATTCGGTTACTGTGCAAACCATAAAAGCATACTAAAAGACAATTAATGTCACCAAATATAAAACCATGGCATATGATAAATACTCAGATATGTACATATAAAAACAACAATTTGTGATGATTACATCTTAATACAGCTATAGGATGCATACATGGTTTTATGATGTTAAATTATTCTCCTTAGGGTTCTTACGGCCGCTGCCAAAAAACTAGCAATGTTAAAGATTTCCCATACATTTGTCAACATTTGTAGATCAAGTAAGGCTGGTCTAACTGGCATAAAGCCTTTGTTAACTAAAATTGGGGAAATTACACGCTTCCTGATATCATTAAGATGCTCACAGAAAAACACAAAATGCATAATGTCCTGCCCAGAGAAATTGTCACAGGTACAAGCCCCAAGGTCTTCGACCCTCTTCCAGCCTAACTGATCCCCGAGAAGAAAATGGAATTGATTTAATCTAAATCTGATCAGTAAAAATCGGTGGTTAGGTTTTGTGACAATACCCAAATATGGTTCCATGGACAGTGTGGTTTTCCGCAACTGATGAGCCCTTACAGTTCCCTTTTTCAGCTCTCTCTCTTCTCTGGCCATGGTAGCTATGTGTAGGTATGTTTCCTTGGACCATGTTATATCTCCCCTTAGTAATTTTTCCAGCGAGTTATATAATTCTGGTCTACCCAGCTTTGCTGACAACTTCTGAACATATTTGAGCCAGGGGATACAATACCCACGATCAAGTGCCATACAGTCTTTCATGATATCATGATTTAACACTAAATCAGGGTTTAGCCAGGTCACTATCCATTTCAGCAGTGGGGCCACTGCGATTGCATCTTCAACAAAGCCAGGTCCACACTCCTGATGGACGATGTAATTGGCTGTTGATTGCGGAACAGATAGAATGTTCTTAAGAAACCTGTCTTCAACCGTCTGAATGGCCTTCACATTTTTAATGCCCCACAAATCAGCCCCATACATTGCAAGCGATATACACTTGGCTCTGTAGATTTGAAAGAGAGCCTCCATTGGCCTCGCACCTAGTTTCCTAGCAAAACCTAGGACAGCCGAAGTGGCTCTAATCAGGACGTTTTTTTTGGCTAAAATTTGGGTTCCCCAGGTGCCCTGGTCATCGAATAAGACCCCAAGGTATGGGAACGTCGAGACCCTGGTAAGTATATTCCCCTCACAATAAAAAGTTTTAACTTTTAGGGTTCTCTGGCCAATGGCCATTACGTGCGATTTGGAGAAGTTTACACTCAAATCCAGTGATCTCATAAAAGCCGCAAAAGAGTTTAAAAGTAGCTGGAGTCCTACCGCAGTTCTGGCTAAAAGTTCGGCATCATCCGCATATAGCAGTGCGGGGATCATGCGTTTCCCTGCACGGGGAATATCTTTGCAAGAGGCAGTTAAGATGGAATCTAAATTATTAATATATAGTGTAAAGAGCAGTGGCGCCAACATGCACCCCTGCCTAACACCATTAGCAATGGGTATTCCTTCAGTACAATTACCCAGCTGATCATACCTCACGGTGGCAGATAAATCCCTATGTAGGTCCGCTAAAAAGTGGACGATGTTTCTATCTACTCTTAGCGTCAGAAGAATGGCCACAATTTTGACCTGTTCACTCGGTCAAAGGTCGAGGACAGGTCCATAAAGCCCAGATATAGTGCGCCATTCTTCGCCACTGTATATTTCGCTATTAATAACTGCAGGTTTAGGCATTGGTCTATCGTGCCCATCCCTTTTCTAAAGCCATACTGTGCTACGGAAAGTGTTCCCGTCTCCTCCAGCCATCCTGTTAGTTGGGTTAGCACCACCCTTCCTAGTACCTTTACAGAAGAGTCAATAAGGGATATCGGACGATAGCAACTTGGGTCCCCTCTATTGCCTTTCTTAAATATGGGTACTATAACTGATTCTGCCCATGAGGTGGCAGACCCAATTGACAGGCATTGACAAAGACATTATACAGTATCTTTGTCCATGTCTTGATGTCTGATTTAAAAAGGTCTGCCGGAACTCCGTCAGGTCCCGGGGCCTTGTTGCTTGTCAATTGGATTATTGCTTCCGATACCTCTAGCTCTGTGAAGGACAGGGTGTATTCTTCGATATTAAGATCTAAGTTTGCAAGCTTCCCTTCCCCATCATAAACCTGCTTAAAATGACTATGCCAGTCTTCTTCCTGTATACCACAATCAAGCTCACCATTACTGGTGTCCTGAAAAAAGGACCTATTGACCACGGCCCAGAATTTGACGCTGTTATTAACCACGTCAATGGATAAGAGCTCATTCCAGGCGTCCTCCCTAATTTCTTTTTTCCGCTTCCTAAGTGCCATTTTATATAATTTCCTGAGGGTGGCTATCTCCACTTTATCAGGGGGCGTAGTTTTCAATGTCTCTTTTCCAGGTCTAATACCAACCAACCATCCATCCACTGGAAAATTAAAATGTTAAAAATAATATACAGCCATATCTTCTTTAAATTTCTATACAGGTAAACCCATATCACAACACCAGTGTGGAAGAACACATCCTCACAAAATACCAAATTATCACTATCAGAAGTTGCTGTTCATACAACAGACCAATCTATTGAAGGTAAAACTGTATTAAATCACAGTTATCACCAATAATATGTTTCTTTTCATGGGATTTTAAGAGAAAAAAAACTTTTAATTGCAAATCTGCATGGCCTAATGAATATGAACTTTATAATTTAAACAAATTAGAAAGAGAATTGTACATTTTGTAATAAGTAATTTTAAAACAGGTTTCACTTCCAGGTAATATTTTACAAAAACACATTCAGCAACCAAGTCTCTAAAATAATTTTTAAATCTTTTTTCCTTTCTACCTGCAGATAAAGAATGGTAGCAAGAAATCAAGCAAACTATATTAAATCAAGCAGGAGAAACAGACTACTGAGCTACGGTGGCTACCTTTACTGTAAGGAGAGATTAACTGAGCCCTTGGAGGTGTGTGCAGTATTATGCATCCCAGTGCACAGGCAGAGCGGTTACTCTTGGTGTCACTGTTGAAAAAACAACCGAGCATAACCACTCTGCCTCTGTAATAGAGATTGCAGTTTGTTAAGATATTGATCAAATGAAAACCCTTGCATCCACCTCCAATGAACCTTGTGGCTCAACTTCGAGGGGGGTTTCCCAAAACATACCTATGCATATAGCTAGTTCTATGCCTACTATTCCTAATCTACGTCATACTATACAGAGAAAAAAACAGGCAAGTAACCCTCAACGTGTAACAACCCAAACCTACTCAGATATCAACATACCTGAAGAAATGACAGTGACCTTTAATAACAAATCTTTCCTTTTGCATGACAACAAAATCCCTCTAAAATGAATACAAATTTTTCATTTTAAATATGTTTTTATTATATCATAATCAAACCATCACATTACATCAACAACATTTGACAGTAAAGCAATAAGATGCTATGAGGAGCGTTGCAACTGTGCCGGTCCCTTACAGGGCTCCAGGGATGCTACTGACTAGCCAGCAAATTTGTATGCCCAGTATTAAATAAAAAATGGGAGGTAGAGAGAAAAATTGGCCTTTACAGTGAGCGGCTGGTGTAGATTACAAATCAACCATCTCCAATCAAGAATAACTATCCTATCAATTTAAAGAAACAGAAGAGAAAGGCAAAAAGAGGGAGAGCAGAATATAAGAAAGCAGAGGGGGGTGAGAGGTGTCACGCATGGTGGGGGCCTCGCAGGGCAGAGGCGGACTCGCACGTGATACATCTGGTGGATGTGTCCCTGTCATGCCCGTCCCGCCAATGGCCTCTGCAAGAGGGAGGAAGGGCCTCTGGCTTGTCCCACCAAATCCTTATAAGTCTTCCCTTGAGGGAGTATAGCATCCTCGAATAGCTGGAGAGCACTCAAGCGAGGGGGTCGAATTGACCATGTTCCAGTTTAGAGAGGTGGAGCACTAATGGTTGTCAGACCCACGTGAATTTAGTGTTAGTGTGTGCTAGATGGCTGGAGAGAAGCTCCATTGTCATTACATGCTAGAGACGGGTGAACCACACCGCGGACGGGGGATTCAGGGCCTTTTTCCAGTGTAATGCAATGACCTGTTTTGCTGCGCCTAGCATATGAAGAGTCTAGCGCCAAGCTGAGTGTGTCAGTGCTTCAAGAGATTGGGGTCGAAGTCCAAGAGCCGCTGTCCCTGGAGTATTTGGAATGGGAAACCCAGGACCTCCCTGTTGTGGCTCAGCACTTCTTTCCAGAAAATTGTCAGGAGCGGGCATGACCACCAGATATGAATGAACGAGCCTATATCTGCCTTACAGCGCCGACATATAGCCGTGGAGGTAGGAAACATCTTCTGGAGTCTAAGTGGGTATAGTACCATCTGGTCATAACCTTGTAGGCTGTCTAGGGTTTTGCTATACTTTTGAAAGTGCTGTGGATGTCTTTCCATAATTGTTCCCAGTGTTCAGGGTGAATTTCTTCTGCGATATCTGCATGCTATCTCTGTTGGTATGTGTGGAGGGGTAGCAATTTCGAGTGTTGGAGCGCCTTGTAGGTCCGAGAGGGCAGGCCCCTGGAGCCATTAAAGGAGCGAACTAGGGAATCAAATGGGGTGAGCTGACGTGTAGCTCCCTCTGTGTGTGAAGGATTCTGCAGCCAATGCTGGATCTGAAAGTATTGCAAGTGTGCCGTTAATGGTAGTTGGAATTCCTGCCTACAGAGATCAAAAGATGTGAAAGTCCCTCCCTCAAACTAATCGGCGATCCTACAACACTCTTCGGCTGCCCAAGCCTGAAAGGAGGTCGGCTGCAAGGCCGAGGGAAAGTCTGGATTGCGGGCCAGAGGCGTGTTAGGGGAGGGGAAAAAGGTGAGGCCGCGCGAAATCGCAACCTTGTCCCATATCTCCAGGACAGTCCGTGTCGGAGTAGCGAGGTAGGCGCTGCGGTGACGCGTTCTCCTCGACAGCCAGGCAAGGTCCCAGAGTTGGCGGCAGGCCACTGCCCTGTCCATATGACACCAGTGCTTCTCACTTTCTCCACCCACTCTGAGACGAAGTGCAGGTGTGACGCCCAATAGTAGACAAAAAAATCGGGGCACACCAAGTTTTTTTAGGGGAGGATGGACGTCTTAACCGCATTGAGGCGGCCTAGCCATGATATAGGAGGTGACCTCATTTCCTGACATCCTCCCTAACGGAATTCCTGCAGTCAGGCCAATTCGCCTGAGTCCAAGAGTCTAATGTGGCTGTGATGTTAAGGCCCAAGTAGCGAATCGTTCAGGAGGCCCATTGAAAGGAGATGCAGTCACTGAGTTCAGCGATCATCTGAAGGGGGAGCGTGAGGTTCAACTCCTGAGATTTGGTGACATTAATTTTAAGCCCGGAGATCTGCTCAAATTGAGATAGCAGGGTAAGCAGTGCTGGGAGGGAGCTCTCGGGATCAGTAAGAGTCAGCAAAGAGAGCGATCTTGTGCTTGTCCCTCCCGAAAGGTATGCCCTTGATTGCTATTGATTGGAGCACTGCTATCGCTAAGGGCTCTATTGCCAGAGCGAAAAGTAGAGGTGACAGGAGGCATCCCTGTAGCATTCCCCTGCGAATCAAGAAAGGGGGGTTAGGAGGCCATTAACTCTGATCTGCACAGAGGGGGCTGCATGATGCGAGCTATCATGACCGGGCTTAAACCAATCTTCCGCAAAACCACATTGAGAAAGGTCCAATCAACCCGGTCAAAAGCCTTCTAGGCATCCAATGAGAGTAAAAATGCAGGGATGTTATGATGCTGGGCTTTTTCGACCAGGTGGGCCACTCGCCTAATGTTATCCGCCCCCTGTAGTTGAGGTATGAAGCCAGCCTGGTTGGGTTCAATCAGGCCAGGCAGAAATGGCACTAACCGTTGAGCTAGTATTTTGGTGTAAAGTTTAGCATCAACATTTAGCAGAGAAATGGGGCAGTAAGAAGCGCATGAAGTGTGGTCCTTACCCGGCTTGGGGATCAGAACAATTTCCGCCCCTGTCATGGTAGGGGTCACACTAAAAGTGTCAGCAAAAGAGTTGAACAGCCGAAGTAACGGGGCCTGAAGTTCAGAGAGGAAGAGGCGCTAGAAAGGAATTGTGAGGCCATCGGGCTAGGAGACTTGCCTAAGGGGAGGCTCTTCAATGCTTTTTGGAGTTCCTCTGGCCTGATAGGGTCTTCCAGTTGCCGGACATGAGAGGGATCTAGCGGCGTCCAGGTACAGGAGGCTGAAAACGGGTCAATTTAATCCTGGTGAATTGTGCCCTGATCATAAAGAGCGGAGAAAAAAGTGTGAAACGCATGCTGCTTGCCCACCTCCGAGGGTACCCATTCCCCTCCCCTCAGTCCCCATCCTGGAGATATGGTTACTAGAAACCTGCATACGGAGTCGGCGTGCCAATAAGGATCCCCCCTTGTTGCCCCCTTCATAGAATTTGTGCTTCAGGGCGAGAAGAGAGAGCTCCGCCTTATTTACCCGAATCGCCCATAGCGGACCCTGGTGTGAAGCGAGCCTCCTCTGGCCCTGCCTAGAGAGTGCTTCATGTTACTGTTTCTCGAGCGCCTTGATATCTCGGGTAAGGCCAGTCTCAACTAGGCGGGATTCTTGCGTTCCGGCAATTGATATCGAGGTGATGACAGCCCGGATACTGGCCTTGAACGCGTCCCATAGGGTGTGGCCATTGGTGTCGGGGAGGTAATTTATGTCAAAATAGGCCTGGATTGCCTGGCGTATTTCTGACACTTCGACCTGATTGCGTAGGACACTCGGGGTAGCCTTCAGCGAGGGGCAGAGTGGGGAGCCCCACCCATTCCTGTAATGGTGATTCCCAGATGGGCATGATCCGAGACAGATATATCGGAAAGAGCGGCTGATTCCAACGATTGTATGAGGAAGCGAGAGAGGAAGAAATAATCTATCCGAGACTAAGATTGATGGACATGAGAGTAAAATGTGAAGTCTTTCGTCCCTGATTCTTTATATTGCCACGCATCGACGAGGCCCAGGGCATCAATATCTTGCTTGAGCACCGCGTACATAGCCCCAGTTCCCTGGAAAGAGTGTGTAGTGCGATCTAGGCCAGGATCCCAGACTAAATTAGGATCCCCCCCAAGAAGAATTGGATCTACTTCCCGGGAGACCAAGTTCCTAAATAAGGCCCATATATATGTATATTGGGACTGGTTAGGGGCATAAATATTGAGCTGTGTAAGACCACTACTGTGTATGTGTACTTTAAGCTTCAAGTAGCGTCCCTCCGTGTCGCGCAGTGCCCGGGTAGCTTGTTGATGGCTGCCAGATTTAAGGAGGATGGCGAGCCCGCCGTTTTAGCCGATGCAGTCACCCAGAATTGGTTAGGGTCTTTAGTGTGTGCCGTGCGCTGCACGTCTGTTCGCAGGAGATGGGTTTCTTGTGAGAAAATTATATCTGGTCTTGAGCCAGGAGGTAGCGCCACACTGCTTCTGCTTGTTGGGGGCATTGAGTGCTTTTACATTAAGGCTAAGGCATTTAAGCTGCACCATTGTTAGTGATGTATGGAGAGCCGTGCAATGTGAGTTTGTAGTTTACCCTTCCCACTCCCAGAGTCCCCCAAGCCCAGCCAACAAAGCGGTAGTGCAGATGGGGCGGTAGGGAAGGCGTCGTGTTCTCCCAGACCAACTGGTGGATTGTGCCCACTCCAGGGCCTGATGTTGCACGTGCTGGACGAATGGGAACAAAGAGAGTGCTGCGTACCTCCCCCCGGGGGACCAAGAGAGTGAAGAAAGAAAGAGAGAGGGGAAAGAGAAAGAAAAACAACAAACCAAAAAAGAAAGTAGCCAACTAGGCCTAAATAGTCAATTTCAGTCCTTGAGTCGCCCAGCGGTGAGTACCAGGGCGACTCTGAGGAAGTCACTCCTCCTGGGGACTTAGGTGAATGGCGGGGGTGCCAGCTAGGTTGTGAAGGTTGTCGCCGCTCCTCCCCTCAGGGGCCTACCTACGTTACTGGAATGGGAGGGAGACCAGGATTTCAGCAGGAGAGTCCAAGGTCCACCGCCCCCAAGTCGAGCCAAGGGGTGGGCGCGCCGGGCCATAGAGGAGCCCCTTCCATTCAATTGCTACGAGAGTCTTGGATCAAAGCAAATTATCACTGTTGTGAGCAAAAGGGATAGGGCGAGTTGCTCCCCGCATCCAGTGAACTTAGCAAATGCAGGTTTAGGAATGTTCCCATTATCGCTGGGAACCCATTCACCTTGCATCGTGATAGGCCCCCTCTTTGTAATTTTTGACGATCCATCTAGGCTGTTATCTTTACCCTTTGTTGTACTTCGGTCGACCGAGCAACCTCTGCCGATGGAGCTACCCGATGTAGCTTTTGAGGAGCTTGGCTCTGGTCCTCCTCCTGGACCGTCTCATACCCATCCATTCTTTTGACTCTGTTTCTTCTCTAGTCGTCCTTGCATTTCCCAACCCCTCCCTCTCCACTTTCCTCCCTCACTCCTCACTTCCCCTAATTTCTCTCTCCCCTGCCTCCATTTTCTCTCCCCACATCTAACCCATGCCTTTAAATAACTCAGATTTCTCCTTCATTTTTGGTCCTGAAACTGTTGTAACTACGTTCTTGAAGCAACTGTACCTCGTTATGTATAGCGCTCTTATACCTCCTGGTCTGCCAGTGCTATATAAAACTTTTCTCTCCGCTCTACTCTTCTCCACTTTCCTGCTGCTGACCTTTGCCCTCGCCTGTCCTGGCCCTTAGTCCCCACCCTGTTTATCTGTGAGTTTTCCATCGTCAATTGAGATCTAGCTATTTTGTCTGATGCCCGATGGAGCTACCTGGTTTAGCAATAGGGGAGACAGGCCGGGGATTCCCTCCTTGGACGTCACCTACCCAGTCGGTCTTTAGACAGACTTCCTTTCGTCTCTCCCGTCATCTCTTCCCGCCTCCTCCCTCGATTTATGTCTCTCCTTCTCTCCTCTCTCAATGTATTGAGACTGAACTATTTTGTTTGATGCCCGATTGAGCTACCTGGTTTAGCTATAGGGGAGATGGGCCATGGATTCCCTCCTTGGTCGTCAGCTACCCAGTCGGTCTTTAGACACATTTCCTTTCGTCTCTCCTTGTTGTCTCTTCCGTTATCCTCCCTTTATCACCCCCCCTGCCCCCTCCACTACTTTTCTCTCTCCTTTCTCTCCTCTCCTAATTGTATTGCCTATTGTTTGATGTATTGTGTAATTGTTGATCTTTTTCTGTTACATTGTTGATGCTCATGTAAAGCGCTCTGCTACCTTCCGGTCTAGCCAGCGCTATATAAAACTCTTTAAATAAGTAAATAAATACAATAAATGAAATAAGATGCAGTGGGGGAGGGAGGGATGGAGGTCGGCCCAGAGTGATCCGGGGATTGTGAGTTATTCCTAGATTTCAGGTGCTGGATAATGTTCTGCTTGGCCTGTTGGGATGCTTTGCTCGTCTTGCGGGCATGATTGTGAGAAGGAAGCATTGTTGACCACTCCAGATAGATGGGGGCCCTAGGAATGCATCCACAGAGTTTGGGCTAGGGGGTTGAGAGTCTAATTTAAGCTGGAGCAACTGTTGAGCTTCTTTGAGAGACCTCAAGGATCTGCGCTTGCCCTCCCATGGAAAGATCAGGGCAAAGGGATGGCCCCATTTATATTTGATGGCCATGTCTCTTAACTTATCTGTCACCTGTTTAAATTATCTGCAGCGTTGTAAGGTGACGATGGCGAGGTCCTGGAAAATTTGAATATGATGTCCTCCATAGATCAGATCATTGCTACCTCTAGATGCGCAAAGTATTGCTTTCTTTTCTGTATAAAAATGTACCCGTGTCAGGATATCAGGGACCAGTTTTGAATTACCACGTGGGGCAGCGACTCGGTGCTCTCTGTCCAGTGCCTCCGCTCCCTGAGGGACCCCCCTAATGCGAAGGTTGTTTAGCCAACTCCTGTTCTCCAAATCCTCTTTCTTGATTTGGAGCTCTACATGTTGTTCTTCAAGCGCCACCATGCAGCGCCAGAGCTCCTCTTTGTCCTCCGCCCGTGTGTCACGCGTACGTTCTATGTCATCCACCCCAGTTCCGAATTCGGACACATCGCGCCGGATCTCCTTCAGGCAGGTCTTGACCTCAGCTTTGAGTGAGCCAATTTCAGTCTTTTTTTCTTGAAGAAAATTAGACATAAAGGCTTGTGTAATAGGGCTGGCCTCCGGGTTTTCTGGAGACATCGCCATCTTGGAGGGCTGCTGACCGACCGCTGGAGAGAATTCAGCCCACAACGTTGCTACTGTTACGTCCTTTGTGGAGCTCGGAGCGGTGTCCTATCCAGTCTTAGTGTGGGGCATGGCGTTTCAAAGAGTACTTCCACCCCGTATAGCCCTCTCCCAGGGCTCGATCCAGGGCTCCCCAAGGCAGTGACACCAAGCGCTAGGCCTCATTGGGTCGCTCACCCCTGTCCCGGGAGTGGGTCAGCAGGGTCAGGTCCGATTGCCAACAGCTAGCAGGTGGAGGGGGGGGCGCAGTAGGGGCCCAGAGGGGCAGTCTCGCCTCTTCCCCCGGTCAGGTGGGTCAGTTTCTATCAGGAGTCAGATGCAGGGGGGGAAGCGGTCAAAGGCCAGGTCTCTGGCCGATTGCGCAGCCAATCGTTGCACTACCCCACAGATGCTATGAGCGCTCCCTCGTTTGTTAGACCCCAGGCTCACCTGCATACACCACCAGTGATGTGCTTCCCCAGATGCAGCTGCTCAGGGGCCAGTTTCCGCCTTCCTCACCGCAGTGTCAGACTGGACTCTCCGGGGAAGGTATGCAGAGGGAGGGGGCCACCAACATGTCTTCCCTCCTCAGGTTGCTGCCCTCACTGTAGGAATGGGGGGGGGCTAGAGAATGGCGGGCAAATTATTTTTTTGCAGGCCCCAGGTGGTCATGGTCTGCCAGGTGGCGTCTAAAATACTATGGGTCCTACCCCAGCCAGGGTACTCTGCCATGCCCAACGATCTTTGAGGATGTCCCTCTCCGATCCAATGGCACACAGGAGGTCTCGTAGGGCTCCTCAAATATAGGCCCCAGGGCAATTGGAGTGGACTCCCCATAGAGCCAGGGCTGCAGCAAGGGATGCTCCCGCTACGTTGCTCAGGCACACCTACCTGGAAGTTGTTTCTATGTGTCCTGGGGTCGCTATGGCCAGCGAAGCTCCTCTCCTCTGGTCGGTCCCCCGCCTCAGGCCCAGTCCGGGACCGGAGGCAGAGCAGGCCGTAGACAGTCGGCGGGGGAACAGGCAACTGCAGGGAGTGCCCCGATGCTGCTCTCCAGGTTCCGATGTCCCACAATGGTCTTGGTCCATAGATAACGGCCTTGTGACAGTGTCACAAGTTTACTAGGCGAGGTCCAGGCCACGTGATGGCTTACCCCTGTCGGAGCCCCTGTCGCATCACCAGCCGCCATGAAGATCTCATCGGGCCTGTCATCTGGGGACCCCCAGGGCTGCAAACGGGGTCCCGCCTTGGGCCCAGCTCCATTGCGCTGCCTCCCAGCTCTCTGCTTTTC
Source organism: Lissotriton helveticus (assembly GCF_964261635.1). NCBI lineage: Eukaryota > Metazoa > Chordata > Amphibia > Caudata > Salamandridae > Lissotriton > Lissotriton helveticus. Next base: position 1,075,622,438 of record NC_136070.1, on the reverse strand, counting down.
GATGACGACATTCGCTGCAGAGCTCGGAGGCGCTCCAGAGACCAGAGCCTCCACGTTGACTAGAGGCAAGATGGTGGGTGACAGCTCTCTCCTCAGTCGCTCGCCACACACCAAGCCCAGCCCGAAACCAGGAAGCGCAACGGGCTGCCGGTGGCTGGTGGGGGTCAGCTAGGTGCAGGAAGGGGTCCCCGGTCACGCCCCCCCAGGCTCAGTCGCTGCTAAATAGGCTTAGCCAGCCCCCGAGGACAGCGCAAGTGCAACACGCTTCCTACTCCATCGGAGTCCTGGCCACGCCCCCCCGAATACACATTTTTAGCACTCCTGTAACCTTGCAAAACTGGAGAATAGTGATATTTGGATGATGTATGGTACCTTTAAGTCCACCCCCATCCCTTCAGCCAAAGATACACTATTCTGTTCATTTAGTGTACAGTTTACTGACTGATAAACAATCTTCAAATATTCTGAATTTTTGTCAGTAATAAAAACTAAAACTCTAAATAAAAGTTCTAGAAAAGTGAATATTGATTTTGCATTATTAGTGATTAATACCATCACTAAAGTATACCTATAAACCAAAATTCAAGGATGTTTTTTCCACTTTTCACAGGCATATTGGCAAGAAATTACAAAAAAATTCCTTTGCTGAAGACTACACATCAGTCAGTGAACTACAATATCAATTGAAGAAACTAACAGGATTATGCTTCGTGCCACCTAACAGTGTAGATCAATACTACACGTCAATTACATAATCTGACTACTTTACTAGAAACAATAAAAAATTGGGCCCTTTACTAAATTATTTTGAAGATACATGGATTGCCCATCTAAGCAGGTCTGGTCGCAGGAGGAAGTCAAGGTTCCCAATTGACTGGTGGAACTGTTACACGACCTGCTTAGAGGGGGCGCAAACACTACTCCTTCAACAAATCTATCGGAAAAACTCAACCAAACTTCTATCATTTTTTGGAAACCATATAGTAGGAGCAACGGTACCAAGAAATGAGAATAGCTCAATCTTTAACAGGTAGTCTGAATCCACGTATCTCCAAAAAAGTAAAGAAATGTCAGAACGACTATTGATACAAATGCAATAGTTTTCGTTGTCAGTGGCTTCAGACTACCTGGAAAATAATGAAAGCATACTACATTTCTAATACAGGCTAACCCCTTCTAACTTCCTTGCCTGTTTTCTTTTAATTGAATTGCCATTTTTGAAAACATTTTTGTAAAATAATTTGGAATTTCAGCAATCCTACCTGCAGAAGTCTTCTTTCTTCAACTTCTGGTGAAGCTTCAATTCGTGTTGTCACCAAAAGTCTTCTTTACTCAAATAATCCACAGGGTTTAACCATAAATTCATGATTTTCTAAATGTCCCAATCAAAAATTTGAAACACAGCATGGAGTAAACACCAGTACCAACAACATATTAGTTGGTTTAAATATCTGGGTACGAATTGAAAAATGCAAAACCAAAACCAAATATCAAAAACCCGAAAAACAAAGTAAAAAACAAAACAAAAAAGGGCAAATCTGATCCTTAGCTATGGTTTAGGGTCCATATTGAATACAAATTGTCCAAATCTATTCTTGTCCACCCAGTTGCGAAACGCAGTAATCCATAAAAAAATCTGTTCCCCCCAAAAACTTGTTTGCCCTTTTCAAAAGCCTACTCCCAAACCCACAAATCATTTCCTTCTTTTAAATACATAATGTGTATTGTGGAAAAAACTCCAAACAGTACTGAAAAAAAGCCCCAAAAAAAGAAAATATTACTATTATAACAAATACGTTTTAAAAAGTATTCTATTGTTTTTAAGAAATATTAAGAAATACTTTTTTTTAACTTATTTTACAATAACTGCAGTCATCCCAATGTAGACCTACAACAGCTACATGCATAGGATGAAAAATGGGTTAAAACATACATAACATTCAAATTTTACACTATTCACCTTCCAACTACCTCCCTCCTCTCTCCTTACAAAAAAGTTGGCCACCTACAGCTCTAAATTTAAAATATTAAAAGTTCTTACCTGACCGCAGAACTCTCTTGCATCCATTCTTGACTGCAATGCTCCACCAACTGTAGAAACCGACGTTCAGCTGCTTATGTCAAGGCTGAAAGTAAAAAGGAGAAAAGGACAATTAATGCCATTGATTATAATAGAAAAGTGTGGGAAACTATCTTTATTTAAAAAAAATATTTACTAACTTTTGAAAATTGTTTTTCATATTACTTACTATTTATTAAAAGCTATTGTCTGTTTTTAATTATTAATACAATATGCGTAATACTTTTTAGTACCATTAGGTGTTGTGTTATGATTCATTTATTAATAAACTTTTTACGTGTTATTCTAAATTATAAATGTTTTTATGCTTTTTTCATTTTTTAAATATTTCAAAATAAACAATGATTCTTTATAAATTGATACTCAGGTATTAAAATGAATACCTGAGGATTAATGCACTACCCCACCCATAGCCCGTTAATACCTCACATCTCATGCCTAAAGTGTTATAATACACACACTTTTCTTATTATAATTTTTTTTTATATGAAACTATATTTATAAATTCTCTAAGTAAATTAATATTCGGGTGTTAACATTAATTCCTGAGTATTAATACACTTCCCCACCCAAACCTCCTTAATCCCTCACATCCCATTATGTTACAAACCCTTCTTTTATTACAAATTATTGGGAAAACATATTAAATTATATTTATTATTTCTCTAAATAAATTAATACTCAGGTATTAAAATTTAAACCTGAGCATTAATACACTTCCCCGCCCATAACCCCTAAATCCCTCACATGCCGTGCCTAAAGGATTATGTTACAATTCCTTTTATTACTTTAAATTAAATTGATTAATTCTCTAAATAAATTAATACTAAGGTTTCAAAATTAATACGGGAGTATTAATAGTCAAAAATTCCCTCACATCCTGTACCTCATTTTTTAAAAATCGCTAATGATATACCCACCTTTTCATATTACAACAATTATTAAAAAAATCATATAAAAAAATACATTTAAACTCACCTGAACACTTACCTTAACAATAATTGCGATGCAAAGGCATGCATTGTACTGGCACATGCGTTGTAATAGCATGTGTTGTAATGGCATGCGTAGTAATTGTACCTGTGTTGGAATGGTAGTTTCCCCCGACGGCTAGGGTCTATAACTCGGGTTCAGAGCCTTTAAAACCCTGTATAGCTCTCTGCAGCAGGCTATAAGGTGATAGATAGAATGTCAATGTGATGCATTAGCATACTCTACCTGTGTGCCTCAGATATATACTTTTATACAAACAGCAGGCATTACGTAACATGCACTTAGGCTCTTTCACTAAGCCAAGTCATTTAATTGCTGACCTGGCATTGCTATTCTGGTCTCTGTTTTAAGCCATAAAACAAAGAAAAATAAATGAATGAATCAGGATATCTGTTTAATAGGACTAATCGCCTTATCCTGCCACCACCCAGTGGCAGAGGAGCCAGCAATAAATCCTCCACGTCTTTTGGGTGACGCCCTACACAGTTTCACACAGTTTGTTTCAATGTGAGTTCAGGAGCACTCTGCCTCACATGAGATTAACCCTCAAACATTGAAGAGCCACCACAAGATGTGAATTCCCCAGCTCCACCTCTGCTAAAAGATCATTGCATAAGAGTGTACACTACAACGCAAGGGGGCAGGCAGATGTATAGACCAGGGATTTAAGCACTCAGAGAACAGTGATGCAGTGAAAAAAAGAGATCATGCATGCGGTTACTTTCACAGCATTGTTGAGGTCAAGGGCGGTGATGGTGTAACTTGTAGGTCATTGCAATCTGCATATCCCAACAGGGACTCGTGGGCCTTACGCTCATCTAAATTCTGCCACAGCAAACTTTGTACAGAACAGTGTACTACAAATGATTTTTTTCTACTAGCCACTAGCAAAGTCAGGTGTCTAGGTGAATTGATATGGTCACAGGTTCGGGTCCTGGTCTTTCTGAAGGTGATAAAATGAATGCCATTGAGTTGGGTTACAATAAACATCAGTTATGTGTCAATAGCAGCATGAAGCCCCCTTTGGTTACGTTCTCTACAAATATAACTTGTTTGTATCTTTCCTGATTAGTAACTGCGAATAAGCTACAGCTATCCTCTATGTGACAATGCTCTACTCTACACTCGGAAGTGACAATGGGAAATGTCAGTACTAAGTGCTGGCACACCATAGCTCTTCCCCTTGGTAATGACACTAAAGGTCAAGGAACACCCACTGGTCATCGAACAGCATGCTTATGTAGCATAGTGCAGCTCAGTGGCCTCCATTGATCCTGACAGCACCCCAGCCGATGTGCCATAGCAAACTCCACTGATCGTGATGCTCTACGCTATCCCATATAGAGGTTCAACTTGGATAACAACTGCCAGCATATTGTTCATGTTGGTGGGTAATCTGCCACTCCTTTCATATTGCTAATTTGGGGATCCACACATATATGCCCTAGTTACTTGGGGCCTGATTATGAGTTTGGTGGTGTGACACCGGGTCCGCCCGCCGCTGCACCACCAAACCCGTGGTGAGGCCACCTGCCAGATTACGAGTATTCGCATGTCTGGTGAGCTTTGTTTTTGACATTCTTACGGTGATGCCCTGAAAATGGGCACCGCAATGATAACGCCAAAAACTGTTTCTGCACGGCATGGACTGATAAGTCCATGCCATACAGGAATTGGGGTGCATGCACACAGGGGAGAACATGTTGTGCCCCCTTGGGTGCATCCACATTTGGAGGAGGCAGGGGGCCCTGTAGGGCCCCGTTTGTTTCCACTCCGCCACTGTGTTCATGGAGTAAGAACCTCCATGACACTGCCGGCGGAGAGGAAACTCATAGCGGCGGTCCCGCCTAGCATATTGCAGCCTCCTGACTGCCACAACACCACCAGGGAACGACCGGTTCTCTGGCGGATGCAGTGGGGCTGTGGCGGTCCGACCGCCTAATTGTAATCGGGTGGTCAGGAGACCGCCACAACCGCACCCCCACAAGTCTGGCAGTCCATGGACTGCCAGACTCGTAATCAGGCCTGTGGTGTGGAACATTCAAACTTTTCAAAGTCATTCTCCTGTTCCAGTTGCTCTAGAACATTCTCATTCGGTTTTTAAATGTGCACACCAGGCTCTACCAATTTATTGACATGGAGCTTCACAGTTTTGCTTCATCAGTACCTACATTCTGAAAGCAATCCTCTAAAAAGTCTTCCACAGCACAGGTGCTCACAGTCAAGTCAAACTGTATTTATTGGATTTCCTAAGTGATGGAACAGATGAGAACTGTTTGAGTTGCCACTTCCATGTTGAACTCCTATGCATAGACCTCATTTTCTTGATCTTGTACTAAGAAGTGACTATCAGAGGTGTCACATTGATTTTATGCTCGAGGAAAAACCATTGTTATCCATGGCTTATTTGGGGTCGGTGCATATGTATGTAACGTTGTGTGTGTCTCAGTGAGTGTATAGACGGTTGTAATTCTGTCTACATGTATTGGACAATGATTGTGCTGGTGGTTCTCTATGGCGGTGGGTGCTGCTGTTGAGTGAGGACGCGGGCACTGTATGCAGAAACTTGGGAGGAACTTCCCCTATGAAGGCAGTTGGCTACAGACAGATGGCCTACTCACAAAGATAACATAAACGTAGGAGTAATTTAGACATGTGTAATTTACTCTTACACTTTGAATAACTTTACTACATTTGGCTATTCACAAAATCCGAGTTTAAAGTTACTTAAACATGGAGACTTACATGTCTCCACCCCGTAAAAAAGGGTGAGGAGCCAAATGTATGAGTGTCAGTGATAAATGCCAATATGCAACAATAGTAATTCCAGCACCACACATGGCCAACCACTTAAATTAAATTATTTTAAATAGTTTAAATGATTAAATACACATAATTTAGGGCCCGATGTAGGAGCCCTAATACCGGTCGGAAACGGCCGATTTCGGCCGTTTCCGACCGGTATTAGGGTTTTCTAATGTAGGAGCATGCTTTACAGAATCGGTACTTTACCGAATCTGTATTTACCGAATCGGTAAATACAGACTCGGTAAAAATACCGATTCTGTAAAAGCACATGTAGGTAGCACATCTTTGAGTGCCGCAGGCCTTTCAGATTCGGTATTTTACCACCCAATCCCATTGGGTGTAAAATACCGAATTCAGGTGTGCATGCACATGTGTGCATGCACACCTAGCCATGTGACAGACAGACATGCCCTTAGGGCATGTCTGTGTGCCTATTGGCGCACATGCCTATTTTTGGGGTGCCAGAGGGTGTCAAAGTGACACCCCCTGCACCCTTGCAAAATTCGGTATTTACCGATTCTGTAATTACAGAATCGGTATTGCCCATTGATTCCTATGGGCTTCAAGGCCCATAGGAATCAATGGGCAATACCGATTCGGTATTTACAGATTCGGTAAATACTGAATCTTAACGATTCGGTATTTACAGAATCTGTAATACCTACATCTCCCCCCTTCATATTTACCGACTCTTAAATACCGAATCAGTAAAATTGAGTATTTAAGAGTCGGTAAATATGAATTTCCTACATCTGGCCCTAAATGTTGAAAATATCTTAAAATAAAACATATTAATTATCTAATTATAAAATATGTTAACACCATTTCTGGATTTATAAATTGATGTAACATTATTGTTTATTAAAATTAATTCTATGCATCTCTTTTGATCATTATTAATGCCTAATAACAATTTTTTTCATTTTTTTGCTTTAGGAGGAAATGTGTTTTTGACCATAAGCTTCAGAAAAATAACTTTCATTCCATGCAGTATATTTAAATTAATCAAAGATTCAATTCAGATTAAGTTAATACTGCTGTAGCATTTTTTCTCTTGTTCTCCCTAAATCCCTTTCTAACCTTACATCTCCCTAAACCCCTCCCATTTAGTAGTAAGCATGCTTTTATACAGATACTTCTCCTGGCCCCTCCTACGTTTAACACAAAGTCATAAACTTGCATGAGTGAGGATCTTCCCATAGAAAAGACAGGAGTGGTGGAGGTGAAGATTTACACTTATAGGTTTGTGAATAGTGTTTTGTAGCACTTTGGTAGTACTATTGTAGTATTACCAAATGCACTGAAAAAAGCAGTTTGTGAATAGGCCCACACACTTTTGTGCCATGTGATGGGAGTATGTTCTATGTCCACAGAAACAGAAAAAATTTAAATATCTGTGAACTGCCATGGACAAATCTAAAACATGATGGAGAGACACATCATTGCAGTGGCGGAAGGAGGCTCACCCAAACAAGCCAAGGCTGAAGGGGGATCACTCAAAGCACCTCACTGGATAGCGTAATACTTCTGTTGTTCATTGTATCGACTTGAGCTGTAACAACAGTTGACACTGTCTGTAAAAAGAAACATTACCTTGAGACTATATGTTTTTCACTGAAAGTGTGGTAGCTTCAGATGGTTGTTGTAAAATGTACATATATGCACTTGTGTAATGATTACTTACAATTGTTATCAATTAAGCTGAAGAATGGTTTGCAAATGTGAAATGAAACATTTTGAAAATACAAAAGTCCCTATGCAGCTCAAAATTAAAGAACTAGCTAGTTAAAATATATAACTACACATGCAGATGAGATTGAGTTCAACATTGCCTCAAAGATTTCAATGGTTTTTTTATTGCCCACATCTTCAGCAGAGAAAGTGAAAATATGGACTACAAGGATACAAATCTTTCTGTCCTCATTTAGAGATGGATGATGATAGAAATTCTTGTGATTACTAAAACAAAATCAGGAGGAGAATCCATTTGTGGAATTTCTTCCACCGTAATATCTCTGGCTGTGTCAGAGGAAACTCCGTCAGTGGATTCTCTGGATTTAACATTTCCTCCAGAATGGAGAAGATTTTGTATTACCACCCAACTCCAAATCAACATCTATGTAAATATTCGAGCCTGCTGCCTGGTTTCCTGTCTAATCCATAAAGCTACTTTGGGTGTGGACAAATCAGGCACCAATGACGCAAGTTATTAAGGAGACAGGATGAAGCTTACAAAAACACGCCAGGATACGAGTTAATATGACCTTGAAGGTCAAGTAAATAAATACATTGTATAATCTACATCTCAAAACACCCACTAACAAATCAAGCCAATGCACCACCTACTTGTTCTTCACGTTCCTTGATTACTCAGTTCTATAGATTTCCTTGTTTCTGGGTATATCAGTCAAGTGAGAAAACTTTTAGCCACTTTTGATTACTGACCGACAGACCATTGTTTCCACGTCCTCCAGCAAGCATTCTAGTGGGGTTTCATACATCTCCTTTGTCAGAGCAGATTCTCAATCATTTATAAACAAATAACCCCAGGACAAACTTTCCACATATTCCCACAGCTTAATGGCCTCCCTATTGGGTGAGACTCTTATCCCTTGTGCTTTATTCATGCTATCCTTATAAGATCTGTCCTCTGCTTGAGGTCTACGTGACCTCTGTTTCCACAAATCAGTTGCCAACAACCCCTTCTCAACCTCTCTCCCTGAGTAGCTGCACCTATTCTGAAATATCAGATTCAATGCTCGTTCCTGACCCTCTCCTCATTGCATGTGCAGCTCTGAAGTACCCTCAGCTCAGCCCTCTTCTACCCAGTGCTGCCCCTCCAGCTAAGAAGTTCCCTTTTCTTCCCTTCTCTTCTCCCAGGTAGGGGAAAACATGCAGAATTTGGAAACTGTATTTGAGTGTCCACGTGTGATTTCCCATTCTGGGGAAACAACAATCCCAATTAACTCACAAGGAGTTACTGGCTGGAACTGTTAATTCTGGCCCGGGTATCTCCTTGTGGAATTAACAGGGACCTCAGAATGAGGGCCTTAGACTGACACAGTCCTCCCCCTGGTGTACCACGGTATTGAGTTTCTGACACTGATCTCCAAAAACATCAAATCTAGAATATTAACTACCACTATGTTGTCAAGGTACATAATTATAGGTAAGTTTAGATATTTTATCCTTAACTTTACATCTACCTACATATTTACTCGTTTGCCCTTTTTATGGCAGCAGGAAAGCCTTTGCAGTGTTTACAGTACTTAGTGCTCTGTCTGCATCTCCTTGCTTCGCTCTATTTTTGCTCCTTGCCTAAGCTCTACAGTCCTGTTTTGTCTTCTGCAGACCGTCCAGTATTACTTTACTCTGCCCTGTTTGTGTTACTATAGTAGAATTAGCAATCCCTCCAATGCTTATTGAGCCTGTTACTTATCCAAGCCCACAATCATCCTCCCATTTCCTGTTCCGTCACTTCCGGGCACCCATTTGTTAATCTCATCCTCACTTGCTGCTACCCTTTTCTCTCCCCATGTGTCCCTCCATTCCTTTTGCATAGTCCAATGCTCCTAGCCTTTGCTTGTGTTCTCTACAATCTCCCACATTTTCTCCCACCTGCAGTGCTCCAGATTCACCATACATGGGGGAGGCCACCCGCTAGTATAGGCACCAGAAAACCAACTTTGTTCTCAAGCTGAGATGGGTGTTGCTTTCTCCTCTCCTGGGGTGTAAGTGACTCTGGTTTACTTCCTGTACTGTATCTAAGATTCACGCTGTTTGGAACACTGCCACTATGTGCCTCAGAAGTGCATTTGCAAGCGCCTGCTGGAATGACGGCATTCCAATGCGCACTGCATGGCGTTTCAGTACTGATGTGGGCCACCATTTTTCCACCTGCCCCCAGTGTCCCTACTAGCAGAGATGGCCCCCTCACTCAGAACCCCAATTTTGACTAGGCTGGTCTTACATATGTACCATGAAAAAGTATTTTTCAGCAAAGCTTCATTAACCGGGCATCTGTACATTGCCTTGCAACTTGTGTATACCCTAGGATTTGGCCGCGACTGGCCTTGTACAGCACATATGTCTCTCTCTTGAATTATTTTCTACTTTAGCTAATATTTCTTGACTCTAATCCCAAATTCTGCATGAGTATATTGATTTCAGTTATGCATATTACACTACTGTTTCCCTCATTGTTTTTGGTAACTAAATCACCCTTTGTGTAAAGTACTGAGTTTTCTGAAAATATGTTGAAAACCTGAATATGGTATATCTTTGTAGCTCAAACAAGTTTTCTTGTTCTATTCTCCTCTCATCTTCCTGTCCCTTCTTTTCCTCAATGTGGCCTGGACCTATAAATGCTATGAAATTTGATAGAGGTATTCTGGTGACTCACTCACACACTCACTCAGGGCGAAGCTTCATAGAGGATTTGTGTGGTGTCCCACCCCCCCAACAGATGCTGAAGTCAGGTTATGGGAGGCCCTGTCAGGTCTGACAGTGTTTGTCAGCTTTCATTTGGGATTGGGTCATACCTCATCCCTATTGTTGAAACCTGAGTCGGGTCGGGGACAATCGATATTTGCCCGGCGGTATTGCCTCTGTGACCCTCTAGTTATTTAATCAATGAAGAGGCAGGCGCTGGAGACTGGAAAGCAGGAAACAAGGTTTTTATTCTCTCCGGAGGAGAACACAACAAAACCGGCAGAAGGTATCGTTCTGAGGTGCTCTAGATACATTTCTGAGGCCTGGCCTCTTATACACTGTTTTATGACTTTATTGTAGATTACACATTCATGTTAAAGCTTTGATGTATGGAAAAGACATTCCCGGAAATCCCCTTTGGGCCCGTTCCCACACACATTTACAGTTGAAGTCCCCACCCTAGTCACAACAGGTGATGAGTATCACGCAGCTGGATATTCCGCCGATTCACGGAATGTGGGGGGTTTGATCGGATCTCATGGAGTGGGGGCTTTGATCAACCCGGGGATCCTTTGATGGGGGAAGCTTTCTATTGTACGGGGAGGGGCAAGGAATGGTATCGGCAGAGCTGGGTGTCGGCCTGGGAACGGGGAAGACAAAACGGGCACACAGGGAAAAAGGGGGTTTGCATCTAAGGGCCGGAGATCATGAAAGGGAAGCAGGGAGGTGTCGCGCTGGGAACAGGATGAGGGCCTGGGGCAGAGCAGCACCGAAGAGGGGTTTATGACTCAAGGCAGGTGCAAGCAGGGGGTGGTCAGCGTGCAGGCTTAGTGAAGGCGAAGGGCTATGCCAGGGGCCAGCGGCATGCAAAAGGGTTCGTTCTGATCGGGGCATCTTAAAAAAATGGCGGGCGCGCACGACAAAAGTGTGGCATCAGGGGAAGAGGCAAGATGGCGCAGATAACGTTCACCAAAACGTACTAATTTTCAACAGTCCTCCCTTTAACATATTCAAGACATCTTGCTGGTTCATTTTCTACTCGGTTCTATTGTGGTGGGCATGAGAAAGAAAACGGTAGGAACCCTAGATGAAAAGAGTTGTAAACAATACATTTTAACATTTCTAGTTTTTAGGAGGTGGACCTATTTGATAAACTTTGGTCAATTTGTTTAGCAGGAAAGTCATAGGAATGCAATACAAAAACGATTCTGTAGCGAGAGCAGCAAGTATATTTCATACTGGCAGGTGATTACATATATATCAGGTTCGGATTGGAGCATGATCAATACAATGGCGGCTGGGAGAGAAATGAGGTCTAGCAGAAACGGCGATTGGGGATGTCAAATGTTCGAAGTTTAACGAGTTCTCATCATTCTTTGTTGCCTTTCGTTGGCGCTGTTGAGCACCGGCGGTGGAGCTACAAGTCCAGCTCTGTTCTAAGTTCTGCGTTGCAGGGCACGACCCTTTCCTCGCGTTTCTGGTCGGAAAGGTCCTTTTCGCCCTGTGTTCTTTGAGGTGATTGTCAGAAAGTTCAGATGGAAGAAGAGCGTACAAAACAGTCCATAGGGTAGGTCAGAGGCAAAGGGGGATGGAGCAAGGCCAAATTAGGAACAAACTAGGGGAACGAGAGACTTCAAATAGGCGGGCGTGTGACCGAATCCAGAGAGCGGGGACTTGTCGACAAACACTGGACATCGAGCAGGGGCATCAGGTCGACCCTTTCTTCTCATGTTGTCGAAAACAGTGCCTCGTCCTGCAGCTCTTTTCTGTCGTGGTCTCGCCTTGGCTAATGTCGCAGGTGTTCCTTAGTCTGTAGTCAGGCCTCGTGCTCCCACATCCGGTCCTTCTCTCCTCCAACAGCAGTACCCTTAAACAAGTTTGAAAAGACAGTCTTTAGAGAATTTGCAGATGAAGATAATCAAAAAGTCTATTTCTCTCCCAGCTCCAGGCAAAGAATGAAAAATGCCCGTTATATTAGTGTTCACAACTGGCATATGAATGACCGGTGACGGGCCTGTTGGATTTACTATGACTTTCCTTTACAATTATTTATTACAGTCACGACAGTTCATCTGATGGTGACCCACCTTCGTGAGACGAACCTGGCAAAGATATGCCGTTCTCTAGAGTTTTACATTTACAAAGGGTACTGTGAGTCGTCAACATGGTACTACACAGGTATTTTGCTGAGAGACGAACATGGCTAAACATTTCCTTTCTATCGATGCATCCTGCTTTTCAACTACTACGGGGTTCATTTCGATGATTTCTTTACCTTGGACTAGTCTGTTAACCTTGTAAAACATCATTCTGGATCCTACGTAACCTTTTACAGCCCGATTACTTAATTAGGAAGGACAGGGGTTTTATGGGAAACAACCAGGGACATAGGAAACTTGTGGTAAGGGCATAAATCGACCCATCTCTCACAACCGGAAATGAGGGGTAGTTTCATAATTCCAGTTTTTGGGCGGCTGATACAGGGGAGGTAACAGGGGTGATCATTTTTCCGGTTTGGGTATTGTGACAATTCGGGGCGGGGAGGGTCGCGTATTCTGAGGTCCTTGTTTTATACCATAGGAGCCGTTGACATGTAGTTCCCTTATTTCGGGCCAGATTAGGGAACCTCTGTCGTCTTACCTGTCCTTTCCCTTACGGCCCAACCTCGGTTCATTGACTTCTAGCGGAAAAGGAGAGGTAATGACGCGGCCTCAGGGTGATTGTATTAAAGACAAGTTTTTGTGCAAATACTGACGGTATTTGAAGCCAATTAGGTGGTGTGCTAGGGGTGGCAGTCTGCCAATTTCGGGGCTAATCACTCGGAAGAGTGGGAGTGCAAAAATAGAGAGAGAGAGAGAGAGAGAGAGAGAGAGAGAGAGAGAGAGAGAGAGAGAGAGAGAGAGAGAGAGAGAGAGAGAGAGAGAGAGAGCGCGCGCAACGGCAGGCTAAATAGTACACGTGCAACAGAGAGGGTGGCAGTGTATTCAAGAAAGGCTATTTAGTGCATTACACAGTAAAGGGCATTCACGGGTCTGCGTTAGAATCTTGTAATCATGCAGTTTGAGCATTAGACAGGGTAGAGGGGACGTGCCTTGAGAAAAAGGAAAGAAGAAAGGAGGTACCATTTTGTCGCACTTCTCGCATTCTCGGTCCTTCGACCAGTTGGGTCGACGCCTCAGTCACACACACACATTCCCTCATAGTTTCGCATCATACGTGACATGGGTTCATTCGTCCGGTCTGGTTTAAGGGTGATCACTTTTTATCAGGTTGTGCTAATTTTTCGGGTTTGTTCGATACGTGAGTAGTTTGCAGGCGTGCTTAGACACCACCTTGCGGCGCTAGTCCGCTTCGTGTATTAGACATGGCAAGACTTCAGATCTTCGCCACACCTCGGCTGTAATCTCTGATGTAACCTGCAGAGGGAGGAAAAAGGGGGGTGGGGGAGACAGCATTCGCGCATATTCAAATACATGGATTCATAAGTCCTTTACTTACCTCTTACTCGTCTTTCCTCCTCGGGGCAGGGTCCCCGGGGATATGGTTTCTGGAGTCGAGGGGGGGTAGTGTGTCCATATAGGTCGTGTGCGGGGAAACGTAAAAAGGAAACCAGAGGTGCTTAGTGCGAGGTATCTAGTCAAAGGATGTATCTCACTATCGGGATCCTTAAACCTCTTTCAACGCTGTGGCGTTCTAAGGTTCTTCGGTTCTTGGGTCAGCTCCGTTCCCTGATACTTTGGAACGTTGTACTTTATAACATTTACATTATTTCATTTCACCCTCCTTTTACATTCCCTCATTTACACCGTTCGTTTTACCCATCCTTGGAAGTCAAGGTCTTCCTCTACGCGAGAGTTCATGGGTCAGTCGCGTACGTTGAAGGCGGAGTGTCGTGTTGTCGATCCGATCCGTCCTCCAGGGCTGGGCAACCATCTTCTTTTAACCTTAAAGAGAGAGCAGAGTAGGGTGCACAGAAAAGAACTTTCCCACCGATCCCACATTTTTAAAATAAGGCATGCAATACCCGTCCATAGTTTCAAAAAAACTTTATTTTGCAAAATCATTTCAGCATGTGGATTATGAGGGTGCGGTCGTATTTGGCCGGTCGTGGTAATGGCTAAAGTGCGTACAGTGGGGGGTGTCGTTTGCAGCAATAAAAACATCGGAAAGTTTTACTCATTCATTTGTAAGAAACTAAAACGTCTATTAATTGGCTGGGGGTTCGGGGGCATTTTAGAAGCATAATCATAATAGTTGTAATCAGATTTCCTATATGCATACCGTACGTGTGCGTCGTAAATGAGGTTTACATCAGTTATAAAAATATAATACATTGTACATTTGTAATCAACATTTGTAACGGGGATCCTTTCATACTGTTCGTCGAGTGAGTTCTCCTTGTCTTTTCTAGCCAAGTGTACAAAGGATCATATAAAATCTCAGAACATCAAGTTTATATTAGTGCGAAGGAACACCACGAGGTGTTCGTGAGTTCCGATTGATACCAGCGCCATTTTGGGCGGGGCCGGTTCAGTCCGGAAGCAGCATCAGGGGGAAATGTTTCCCATTACTGGCAGTTTGGACCAGAGTCCTTTTCGGCAGTTCTAGAATTCATGCTAACAGAAGGAGTGGCAATGTCATGTTTGTTTCGTTGGCGATCAAGGCAGCCGTCCCTTACCGGAAGCCTGCAAAGGCCGAAGGTTCCGCCGGGGACCTTTGTAGGATCTTCAAGGCTGCGGAGATGCTGTCGGAGATGGGGGCTCGTGCTCCAGGGGGCAAATGTTCGAGTTATATTGCTGGTCAAAAGTTACTCTAGTGGCCGGGGCCCGCCTTCCAGCGGACCCAGACGCCATTTTGAGGCCCTACAGGGGCCACTCTCGTCGAGTTTGCAAGAGTGGGAGAGATCCTTCGGAGTGAACGGAAGAGGTCCCTGTTGTGTGAAAGCGGGACGTTCAGCTGGGGTGCAGCTGTGATGCCCCCACCTGGGGGGGGGGGCGAGGGAGACTCGTTCGCATCGTCTCCTTCTCCCGGTGCACTCCATGCCGCTCCTTTTCATCGCCCCGCATGAAGGTCTCTCCACATCCGGTGTTCCCCAGGTCCTGTGCTCAGTGCTGTGGGAGTATGGCCACCTGTGGCGCGCATTCGGCGCGGCACGAGTATCAGTGCAGTCATTGCAGGTTCGGTGTTCCGAAAATATGGCCACCATTGCACGTTCGGTGCTGCGCAAGTACTGGGGTGCCACCATGGTGTGTTCGGTGCTGTGGAAGTATTGGCACCATCGCCTGACTGGGGGTGTTCGGCGTCGGGCCGGGGGCTGGGAGACCTCCTATCGGTGGAGGTGGGAGAGGCTCGTCCGCGTCGCCTCTCCCTCCCAGCCCAACTTGGACAAATTGTTGTGGAGGTACGTGCAGGACATCCCGCCGTCCAGAGCTGCTGCGGCTGTTACGGAAGGGAAAAGAAAGAGGTGCCTCGTTCTTCTCTGGACATGTGGCGGGACTACTTAAGTCTATCCAGGCCCGTTGCGGCTGGCCGAGGAGACATGTGGCGGGACTACCTACAACTGCCCAGGCTGCTGGCTCCTGCCTCTCCTCCGGCTCCCCCATACGTTAAGATTTCCTGACCAAGAGTTGGCGGCCGGGCCCGCCTTATATGGGTTGCCGTTGGTTGGGCGTAGCCGTAACCCTGCCCTACTTTGGAAGGTTCCAGAATGGGGGGGGGCGAATGTTCTGTTTGACTTTCATTTTCTACAGTTTACCGTTATTATTCCTTGTTTGTTGTGCTAAATTAAAAGTTCAAGTTCATTAATGGTCTACGGATTTTGTTTTACCATTTCTTTCTTTCCAGGTTGCTTTTATGCTAAGTTTCTGCTAACAGAGGTTGAGTAACACGGAAACACGTGTAGAGGGATGACGCAGATTTGTACATTACATACACACAAACTCAGACGGGGGACAGTACAAGTACGACATACAAAGACCCAAGACGAATATAAAACAGTTATTGGTCATAATTATCTCTTTCCGTCTGTGAATTTGAAACGAGGCTGGGTTCCCGTCTTGACGTTGCCCGACCTAGGAGAACTTGAGCATGCCGCTGAAATTGTCCTGGCGAAATCTGTGCCATCGGGCATAATCAAACGTGGTGGTTCTGTCTGGTCTGTCTATGTAAGTCGGGTTCTTCTTTGTCTCGCGCTTTTTCTCGTACTGCCGGTCTGTCGTTCCTGTCGGCCCTTTGCCTTTACTCACGCTCAGTAGAGTCGGGCATTGGGCTTTCCAGTGTCCGACATACCTACAAAAAGCGCATTGGTCTGGCCCTAAGTCTGGTCGTCTTTTGCATAGTGTCGGGGGATAAGTTGTGGGTAGCGGTGTCCTGGGGTTGTCCTGTCGGTATATTTCTCTACTTGGTTTGTCCTCGTCTTTTCTCTGTCGTTGCATAGCCTCTCTGCGCCACATACCGAGACTGTCGAGCATAATTGGCGTTGTCTTATTATTTCGAAGGGCTATTTCTAACGTTTCTATTTTATCAAGGTCAAAGGATCCTGCCAGTGGCCACTGTTTGTCTTGACTCTCTTCGGTATACCTGTGCCACAATTTATTATAGGCTATGGTGACTAATCCATAGTTTATGAACATGTCCTTATTAGGGGTGCCTTCTAGTGGGGCTATATGGTCCACCTCTAATACACGGTCCGGGCTAAACAGGCTATTAATCAGTGGGGAGAAGACAGACATGACGGCTCGTAACGAGGGACTAAAAAGTCAGCACTGCCTATCTTATCACTAGGTGCAAAGACTGGACAGAATATTTCTATTCAACGTTGTTTGCAGGCAGTGAATACCTCATGGATCAAAAAAAAATAACAAAAAGACCAATAAATAACAATGGGGAGAATGAGTAGGTCCGCAAAGATCTGCGTTACCTACCCTTTTCACTATCTGCAAAAAGGGTGGTCTCTTCCCTGTTTGCAGACAGGGAATCTCCAGGAAACAATAGTTTTGCGAACAACAGTTCAGTTTCAAGTAATTATTGAGTGGGGGAGAAAAAAATAAGCACGGCTGCTGCCCTACCTATCCTCCACTGCTTGCAAAGAGAGAGCCCGTTGTTTCTCCGTTTGTAGACAGTGAATCTCCAAATAAATAAAGAGCAATACTAGTATTTTTAAACAATCAAATAATCAAGCAATCATTTCGCAACTTGTCGTGATTACACGACCTTACCCGGACCATGTGGACAGTTTCTTGTCTTCCGAATCCAGCGCCCGATCGTCCTCTTTTTCTCGTATTTCTCACGGCACTCCTGATGGTCCCCAGTCAGGACCGTAGATCACTCGAGAGAGGTCTGTTCGGAACTAGTGAAGTTCGGATGATCAGCTGCCAGACGAGGGTCTATTGGGCAAGAGCTCTCCCGATCGTTGCAGTCGTTCACTCTGTCGTCGGGACCTCTCCCACTGGATCCACGAGTCGCTGATGGGCCCCACGCTTGGGACGCCAATTGTTGAAACCTGAGTCGGGTCGGGGACAATCGATATTTGCCCGGCGGTATTGCCTCTGTGACCCTCTAGTTATTTAATCAATGAAGAGGCAGGCGCTGGAGACTGGAAAGCAGGAAACAAGGTTTTTATTCTCTCCGGAGGAGAACACAACAAAACCGGCAGAAGGTATCGTTCTGAGGTGCTCTAGATACATTTCTGAGGCCTGGCCTCTTATACACTGTTTTATGACTTTATTGTAGATTACACATTCATGTTAAAGCTTTGATGTATGGAAAAGACATTCCCGGAAATCCCCTTTGGGCCCGTTCCCACACACATTTACAGTTGAAGTCCCCACCCTAGTCACAACAGGTGATGAGTATCACGCAGCTGGATATTCCGCCGATTCACGGAATGTGGGGGGTTTGATCGGATCTCATGGAGTGGGGGCTTTGATCAACCCGGGGATCCTTTGATGGGGGAAGCTTTCTATTGTACGGGGAGGGGCAAGGAATGGTATCGGCAGAGCTGGGTGTCGGCCTGGGAACGGGGAAGACAAAACGGGCACACAGGGAAAAAGGGGGTTTGCATCTAAGGGCCGGAGATCATGAAAGGGAAGCAGGGAGGTGTCGCGCTGGGAACAGGATGAGGGCCTGGGGCAGAGCAGCACCGAAGAGGGGTTTATGACTCAAGGCAGGTGCAAGCAGGGGGTGGTCAGCGTGCAGGCTTAGTGAAGGCGAAGGGCTATGCCAGGGGCCAGCGGCATGCAAAAGGGTTCGTTCTGATCGGGGCATCTTAAAAAAATGGCGGGCGCGCACGACAAAAGTGTGGCATCAGGGGAAGAGGCAAGATGGCGCAGATAATGTTCACCAAAACGTACTAATTTTCAACACTATCATATCAGTGGTGGGTAATCAGGATGTCGACCAAACCTCTGCAAACACCAAAAAAGAAAACATGGTGCTCAGCTTGTGTTTGCATTTAGTTCTGTACATGCTCACACGCACAGTGAGTGCATGGTTAGGCACTGCAGACAGTGGAGAGGAAGAAACATCATATGCTGCGTAGCTTCTAAATTCTGCCAGAGGAAGATGGCAAGGCGTTCAGCTTCAAGGTATGGATTAAGATGAGACTTTTCTTTTTTTTAACAAATGTTTTTATTGAGTCTTTAAACAAATAGCAATAAACATTTCGACTGGGCAAAAATTACACTGTATCAGCATAAATGTCCACAAGTTTGATCTTGCGTCAAAAATGGAGAAAAGGAGGTAAGAAGGGAACAGGGATGGGCAGAAGACCAGAACATTTCTGGGAGTAGGATGAAGGTGATAGAGGGGAAATGTATAAAGAGTTTAACCCTTTAACTGATGACAGATGTCCCCAACTCCGTGCCAACTCCGTCTCTCGGTCGACAGATCTTTGCCACCGTGTTAGAATGGAGCTCAAATCAAAATTCCTCAATCCGCAATCCTCTAATAAGTCCAGTGGTGGCTCCTCCGATAAGACAGATGGTGGGCAGGGCTGCTGTGGGGCAGGGGAGGAGTGGTTTGCCCACTCCAAATGTGCAATGGCCATTTGGCCGGCCCTTTGGGGCTGTCTGAAACAGTCATGCGCACTTCTCATGTTCTCCATATAGGCTACATTACAGCCTGTGTGGAGAACATGCCTAGGCACCCAGTCCCATCTGAGCGTCGAACCACGGTGCTCAGACCAATCAAAACACTGCATTGCATTATTGTGATTGGTCAGGGGAGCCTGGGTGCTTACCAATTACACCCCCTTAGGGCATGTCTGTGTGCCACATGGCACACATGCCTATTTTTGGGGTGCCAGAGGGTGTCAAAGTGACACCCCCTGCACCCTTGCCAAATTCGGTATTTACCGATTCTGTAATTACAGAATCGGTATTGCCCATTGATTCCTATGGGCTTCAAGGCCCATAGGAATCTATGGGCAATACTGATTCGGTATTTACAGATTCGGTAAATACCGAATCTTAACGATTCGGTATTTACAGAATCTGTAATACCTACATCTCCCCCTTCATATTTACCGACTCTTAAATACCGAATCGGTAAAATTCGGTATTTAAGAGTCGGTAAATATAAAGTACCTACATCTGGCCCTTAGTGTTAAAGAAAGGGCTAGCATTAGCTTTAGCATAAGGGTAGGTATGTGTTTAAAGTAAGGTTAAAATCAACAATAAAGGGTTTGGGTTAGCGTCATAGAGTAAAGGGTCAGGTAGGGATAGTTTGAGGGTAAAGGAGCAGGTTAATGTTAGAGAAAAGATTGCGGTAAGCAATAGGAATAGTGTTAGGGCTAGAAGTTCAGCATTAGGGTACATAATATATGGTAAATGATGGGGTTAGTTAACATTGGAGTTGGGTTGAGGGCTACATTACCATAGAGCATGGGCAGGTACCTATAAAAACATAGGGCTTGATGCACAACGATTTTTGCCAGTCGCAAACCATAGAATTTGCTAAATCAATCGGGTTTCCAACCAGCTAAAAGCTTTTTCAAATGTAATTGTGATTTGTACCCTGACACATCAATGTTTTGTGACTGAAAATCCTGTCACTAACCATTGACAAGTTACTGAAACCCAAGTTGGTGTGGTGACTGATTTGGTCCCTCCTGACCCCTTACGCTTTGGGAACCATGGTGACAGCTGGGGGAGTCAGTAGTGGTCTATGAGACCACTGCATTCTCCAACTGAAGTGTTTCAAAACCGAAAACTGATTTTTTTACAAGTAGTTCCTTTAAGGAACACAGGCTGCTGTAAAAACAAATATACAAATGTATGCAGTTTTGGAATGAAATCACAGACATGATGGTTTGCCATCCCTTGATTGTAGCCAATAACAGGGGGTGTCGCAAATTGAGATCTACCAAATGAATATTATTTTGGCAGGTCATTCTGCAATCCCCTCCGATTCAGTATTTTGTGAACCTACCTATTAGTACATAAGTTCCGCAAAATTGGATTGCGTTTGCAAATTCAATGCGCAATTTGCAACCACATTTTGCAATTGTAATCTTTATGTACATAAGGCTCATATTTTATAGGAAAAAAAGACAATATTCCTTATTTTTGACATTCTAGCTAATTGTCACTTCTACGGACTGCATTACGTTCCACACTTTAAGATTCTCTCTTTGTCAGACCTTTGGCTCTTGTCACTTTGAACGTCAAATTTTGAACCTAGAATAATTTGTATCCGCATAGGTACTTAATGTACATATTATGCCAAAACGCTCTGTACACTTTGAAGTATTTTGAGAATGTTCTTTTAATGTCATTAACTTTAAATTTATAAAGCAAGTGCAATGATTTTTGTTTTCTGACCTTTCAGAGAAAGTACGAGTAAGAGCGGATGTGAACATTATGACTCTTGCATAGAATAGGTGCTGTTAACACCATCAAAGAGAGCTAGTGACTTCCTCCAGTTTCCTCTAAATTAAGAGCGCAATTCAAACAGTTAAGCAACCACAATTAATTCCCAGACTGATCTAATAAAAACATTTTATACATCTAATTCACTGAAAGGGGAAAATACACTAATTGGCTGTTATGATAAATTGTACTGTCCCTGTAGTAAATAAAGCAAGACTTTGGGTCATGAAAATATGAAATAAGGTGTAGATGAGCTTGGAAATATTGGAAAACATTTTAAGTGGTGTCTAACTTCTACTGCTTGGTTCAGCAGGAGGACTCCGAACTGGACTAAGGACCCTATTTAGAGCTTGTTGGACAGTATACTCCATAACAAACGTGGCGGACGTCCCAACCTCCATATTACAAATCAGTTTGTTACGGGACATCCTCCCCGCCAAACATTAAATATGGCCCTAAGTACATTGTTTCGTATTACTAACTTCGTTAGGTCATCCGCACCTTGTGTGGCGATGATATGCGAAGGATTTTCCAATTTTTGAAAGATCTCTAAAGGTACTCGAGATCTCAAAAAAAATATATATATGGCCCTAAGTTTCGGTCAAGGTTTACAAAAATGAATCAAACTGGATACATTCCAGATGAAGGAGGGTCTGGGTGCTGTGTGGCCAGACACAGTTGACTGTATTCCCGATAAACAGTACTACGTTGGTGCCATCTCTCTCTTAGAGAATGTTTTGCGTTTCAGTGACCAAGGGCCTGATTTAGAGTTTGGCAGCCGGGTACTCCATCACATGACAGATATCATAGTGCACGTGTATTAAGGCAAACAGTATAGCCATCACGTTGTGATGGAGCTACCCGTTCACCAAATTCTAAGTCATGCCTAAAAGTGGTGAAACTTTGTCCCCTGTCTTTCACTGGCAACTATTTCCATCCATGCATCATTTCCATGTGTGATGCATTTACAAAAGACTTTCTAGACTTGTGGCCTGATTTAGAGTTAGGAGGTAACAGTAAATAAAAGAGGAAGAGGTGAATGCACCAGTTTAGTGCTAGAACTTGGGTGCCACTGTGCTCTAGCTATTTAAAAGATTGTTGTATGATCAGATATGAGAGGGTTGGATGGGGAATCCTGCCAGGTGTGTATTGTGGTGCTATGTTTCATAGATATCCATGCATGATGTTGCAGTAGGCTTTGGGCAAAAAAACACAGTGTTCTGAACGTATTCCTTGTCTCCATCTGTCATCAGAGTAAGGGTTTCAGGACTGTCTTTGTGCTGATTCAGTTTCTCCAGATTCAGGCTTATCCTGGAAACCTTGTTTTAAAGTCTCAACAGCATGGGGTGTTTTGGTCCTATCTCTATATATCACTGTACAGCAATCAAGACACAGGCTCTACAGGTTTCCCACCAGCTGTCTCTGCTGTACAGCCTGCAAATCGGCTGCTTAGAGTGAATGAGTGAGTGAGTGACAGGTGTATTGCTGTGCAAGAGTGATTCAGGCGGTGTGAGTCTGAGATTTCCCAACAAGCACTGCAGTGTACCCAATAAGTAAAGATGTCACACAGACTACCCTATATCATCATTAATTCTGACCCACCACCTGAAAGGACCTTAAAGAAACAGTACAAGTCAAGAAACTGTTTCTGTGTTGTTAGATTTGGGGGTCTCTAGTTGGCACAGGTAGGTACTTGGGACAAATAGGGACCCTTGCCTCTAGTCAGGGTAAGGGGGTACACTCCTAAAATAACCCCTGCTTACCCCCATGGCAGCTTGGCACGAGTAGACAGGCTTATCTCAGAGGCAGCGTGTAAAGCATTTGTGACCACATACAGTAACCCAGTTACAACACTACAAATGGACACCAAACCTGGTTTATATAACAAATAAGTATTCTTTATATAGGCTTAGCACAAGACCACAAATGACATATATCCACAATATATACTTAAAAATGGTAGTTTTAGCTAGTTCAGTTCAGTTCTTAAGATGTGACACTTTGCGTCAATGTACCTTACGATGCGTTGCGCTTCCACAACAAGCAATGTTGCAGCAGTGGAAATGCGGCAAAGTTCCGGTGCAAAGAAATAAAGACGTGAAGATCTTCTAGATGCGGCATGCTTCTCCGATGATGCGAGAAGTCTTGATTCGATGCGTCAGCTGCAGCGGCGACACCCTTGTTCCGCGATGCGACGACAACAGCTTCGGCTGCGACACTCTTCTCCGACGTTGCGAGAGGCTTCCGCACAATGCGACAACTACAGTGCCGACATTGAAGATGCGACGGCAGCAGCTCCGACGTTGGCGCACTTCTCCGGGGGATGCGAGGCACTTTTCTCGATGCGGTGCAATACGACAGCTAGAGTGCCGACATCCACGATGCGACAGCAGCAACAGCGAGGGCGACACGCTTCTTCTTCTTTGCGAGACTCTTCTCCTGATGCGGTGCAATACGACAGCTACACCGCCGACATCCACGATGCGACGGCAGCAGCAGCGACGGCCACACGCTTCCTCTTCGATGCGAGACGCTTCTCTCCATGCGGTGCAATACGACAGCTACAGCACAGACATCCACGATGCGACGGCAACAGCAGCGACGGCGACACTCTTCTTCCTTGTTGAGACGCACTTCCAGCTCCTTGCGACACGCAGTCCCTTAGAAGGCCCAAAACAGCAGCAGGCACTTCCAAAGAACTCTGGAGAGCTGGGGTTGAAGTCTGTTGTCCCTGAGACTTGAGCAGGAGGCAAGCTCTTTTCCAAGCCCTTGGAGATCCTTCACAAGTTGAAAATAAAGTACACACAGTTCTTTCTCATTTTTTTTGGCAGTCAGGCAACCACTATCCCTAAGCACTTCAGCTTAGGGATAGTCTCTCCTCAGTTTCTTCATGTTACTCTCCTCAGCAAAGGTTTCTTCTTGTTGTCCAAAAGTGATCTAATTTCTTGGGATCAGGGTCCCAATATTTATACCCCAAAACCCTTTGTCCTCTGAGGGCAGAGGGGCCGTTGCCCAGTCCACACCAGTTCTGGAGCACTCTGTTTACATGACTCCTTTCCTTTCATAGTGCAGGGCAGAAACATCAGACGCCCCACAGGAGGTGGAGCCAGCATTGTGGAGGGAAAGCACAGCCTTGGAGCACTTTATTGACATGATTCCATCTCCTTCTTGCAGTGTGCAGGACAGAGACATCAGCCGCATCCCAGGCGGTGGAACCAGCATTGTGGAAGGCAGGCACAGCCCTATTCAAGGTTCAGGTGCCACTCCTCCCTCCCTTCTAGATGCAAATCTCTCTATTCACCACTGGGCTGACTCATTCTGTCTCTTGGAATCCCCCAGCCCTGTCACTCAAAAACACCAGACAAGGAATACACAACCTAGCAGAGGCAGGCTTGAAGGGTTAGGCAAGAAAATACCTACTTTCTGAATGTTAAAACCAACTTCACTAAAAGATGTATTTTATCATTCTGAATTCAGGCATACTAAACTCGAATTTCTACCATGTTCCCTGAGTCAGTTAGGATTATAAGAATGTAATAATCTAACTGCCCATTCTGGTCTATGGAGAATAGGTAGCCTTGCAATAGTGAAAAACGAAAATGTCTGTAATTCACTATTAGGACATGCCACACACACCAGGGCATGTCCTACCTTATACTTACAATGCGCCCTGCCCTTGGGCCTACCATAGGGGTGTCTGATATGAAGAAAAGGGAAGGTTTAAGGACTGGCACGTGGGTGCACTTGCCCAGTCAGCATGCAGAACCAGACTGCACACAGGCTCTGCAATGGCAGACCTGAGACACACATTTACAGGCTGCTTCTGTGGGTGGCACAACCAGTGCTGCAAGCCCACCAGCAGCATTTGGTTTACAAGCCCTGGGCACTCCTGGTGCACTGTACTAGGGTCTGACAGGTAAACCAAATCAACCAATCATGGAATCGCCAATTAATACATTCATTTACAATAGGAAGCCCTTGCACTGTGGCACTGGACAGCAGTGGCACAGTACCCAAAGCCTCTAACACCAGCAAAAACACATGAGGCAACAGCAAAAATGGAAGGGAGACCCACGCCAATGGTACCAGGTCTAACATGTGTCATATATCCAATAGAGACATGCAGCGTGTTCACAAAGCCATCTACATCATTCATATGAGAAACACAAAACACTGAATAATGTTATAAATGTCTTGATCATAGTAGGTAAAAGAGTTGTTCATATAGCCTCAGACCCAAATAGTTGTTTTCCATAATTTTGTCTAAGTCCGGGAATGTCTAATTTCACACTTCCATAACATGAGTCAGTCATGTTGATCAAGATGTCCACTTTTTCAGAGCATTTCAAATTCTACTCTGCAGCTTTAGAAACTGCTTTGATATTGACAGAATCAAAGCCACTTGATGAAAGTTCTGTATCCTGTCACGTTTATGTTCATTAGTGGTCAGTTCCCGCACTAGGACCTGCTACTTCTTGCTGTCTCTCCCGCAAAGCACCATCAGGCATCTCCTTTGCAGAGCACTTTAGTGCATTCTTTTTAATTTCACTAATGTACAAAAAACATTTGTGTGGATGATGTTGTGGACAGCAGACAGTCCTGTCAGATCTCAGAAATTAGTCAGAGCACTATAATCAAAAACAAGTTTTCTTTTTGAAATAGCAAAGTGTTTTCGATGTACCCAGATGCTCTCTTTGGGCCAGATGTAGGTAATTCGTATTTACCGATTCTTAAATACCGAATTTTACCGATTCGGTATTTATGAATCGGTAAATATGAAGGGGTGAGATGTAGGTAATTTTAGAATTTGAAATACCGAATCGGAAACATTCGGTATTTACAGATTCGGTAAATACCGAATCGGTATTCCCTATTGATTCCTATGGGCTGTGAAGCCCATAGGAATCAATGGGAAATACCGAATCGGTAAATACCGAATGTTGCAAGGGTGCAGGGGGTGTCACTTTGACACCATCTGGCACCCCAAATTCAGGCACGTGTGACATGTGGCACACAGACGTGCCCTAGGGGCATGTCTGTGTGTCACATGGCATAGGTGTGCATGCACACATGTGTATGCACACCTGGATTCGGTATTTTACCACCCAATTGGATTGGGTGGTAAAATACCGAATCTGTAAGGCCTTTGGGACTCAGAAGAGTCCCACCTACATTTGGATTTACCGAATTGGTAAAATTACCGATTCGGTATTTTACAGAATCGGTAAATTTACCGAATCGGTAAATTTACCGATTCTGTAAAATAAAGGCCCCCTACATACTGAAAACCCATTTACCGGTCGGTAACACCCGAAATCGGCCGTTACCGGTCGGTAAATGGCCACCTACATCTGGCCCTAACTCTATATTTTTTATTTTACTTTTGACCTCTTTGGGATTGTTTTTCTTTTTTTCAAACTTTTAATTTTTGGTGTTTATTTTATAACATTTTATATATATAACTTTTATTTGTGATCAATTAAATGTTGAGATGCAATACTCATTGGAACAGAGAAGCTTACACATAGAAAAATATTTACTTTTAAGTTGCTTTAGCGCCTGTAAAAAGACAGTGTTGTCAAATATAAAACAAAAACTATGCACTGTCACAAAGTCACAAAGTTACTAAATAGTAAAGAAGTATAGTTAGTATGTTAGTATTCGCACAATCCAAAAAAGTTAGAACAGGTTTGACTGCTTGAATTCCATTTGGATGTCTGAATGAGGAAGTTAGAGGCATAAAGCCCAAACATGACAAGTATGTTCTTTTCCCCAGGCAACTGCACTCATTTTCTTTCATCTGCTCTGGTGTCTTATTTCTGAAGTCTTAAATTTGACAACACATACAAGCAATCATTGATATCAATACATTCACAGAGAAGTTTAGTAATAATTCATTAAAAAAATGGATCAGGCTTATACCCATATAAGAATAGCCATTTGTCCTTCATTGATGACACGTCTTGAATGAACCTTATGTATTTCAGAGGTGCAGATTGATTTGAATGCAATTCGATAAGCAACACTGTCGCTTTTTGGAAGCACGATTTTCTTGTTTTTTAAGATCCAATACAATATGTTTCTGAAATGCTTAATTATATGCTTTCAGCATTACAATTGTTGTAAAGTTCAAATAAGGAGTTATCAGGTCTCTTTTTGGCGGCATAAAGACAGCTTTAGCTGCCTTGCTTGCCTATAATAAAAATGCATGCATGTGTACATATACTTAAATTTACTTCAGTGACAGGGATCTTAGGCTAATTTCTGCTCTTATTTGTATTTTTCTTCTCGCTCGGCCACTCATATGCTGTGTAGGGTGCACATCAGCTTGCCGTAATTCCAGAAGCCTACTCATTCGGTTCACCAAATTCCCAGCTGCACATGTGCCATCATCACAAGGCCCCTCACTTACTAAACAGAGAGCCCGGTCAGCCTCCACAACACTTTTACCTGGCCATTATTCATTCAGAATTTACTGGGCCCTGAGCTTTTTCTGGTATTTGAACTCTGCATGTTGGGGCACTGCCGTCCTGGCCCCAGTGTACGCCTTCAGCGCCGGGACGCCCCGTTGGGGCCGCTGCGCGCTTTATAAATGACACAAATAATAATAATAATATGTGCTCGAACCCCTAAAACATGGTAAAATTGGCTAATCCCCAAATGACATATATAACTTTAGAGCGCCAGGTAGGTACTGTTAAGGCCCACTGTACCCCTGCAGTGCAGGATATACCCAGGCATGTGGCCGAGTGAAGACCAGGCCAAAATTGGGGCCTTCTTTGCCCGGAGGAAGCAGGGCTACCCCAGACACGCTACAGGTATTGTTGCTGAAATTTTTTTTTTTTTAATAATCTTGTTGTGAAATGGGCAAGTCTCTGGTGATTCCTCCAAGGGCTCCAGGCACTACCCTGGATGGGTTTCTGCAAAGAGCAGTTGGAGTTATAACAAAAGAGAACAAGTTTGAAAAGCGTCGCCCCCTCCCCCCCATTGCACCTCAAAGCGCCCCATTGGCCTCAATAGACGCTCAAAATTGTTATATTAGAGTTACAACCAATATTTATGCTGCAGCGCAAGGCACTGGGGATGCACCAGTATTCCTACTTCGGAACCAGGGTAGGTAAAAACCTAAAGATCACCTAGTGATATCATAACCAGGGGCAGGTGAGAAAAAGAGAGCTCTAGTAGGCACAAAGCCAAAGAGGCCATGCATCTCAATCCTCGCCCAAAAGTAGGATAAGAGGGTAGCAGAGGGGACACACTCATTGATAAAATGAAAGCTGTTTGCAATGATCTTATGGAATCCTTGTTGGGTAAGCTTGAACCCATTTATGATTGCCTGAAGGCAATTTAACTGCAATGATGCAAATTGAATTCCCTTTCCACTGCCCACCAATCATTTGGGGCGCAACCTGTTGCTTCCTGCTCAGCCACTCCACCCAATTCTTCCAGCGCAGTATTGAGTGGCTCTCATCCCACATACAATGTGGCTCTCATCCCACAAACAATGCGCCGGCAGTACAGCCTATGGTGACTGAAAGAGAACAAGTGGGAGAAGGCATAACATCATGGAGCAGGCAGAGGGAAAGAGGAAGGGTTAGAGACATTGGTGAAGTTACTAAAGCACTGGGAAAAAGAGAAAACTTCCTTGCCTCAGCTTCCCCTTGAATGAACCCCGTACGTCATAGTGTTGAGAGACATTCTGACCCTACCTGAACCCACACATGAAGTTTATTTTGCCGTAAAGAATAAAACAAGACATTGGCTCAGGAGCAAGTCTGGGTGGGCTTTGGACTTTTCAACTGTGGTAATAATGAACGGAAGAATCCCTTGGATTGGCCCTGGCAAAAAGGAGGCAAATGGAGATTGTGTGATCATCAATTTCAGATACCCCAAATATGGTGAAAACGCTTTAAATTTTTTTGGTAACCAGGCCCAATCTCCTGGATATATGAAGGTGCCGCCTCTGGGTTACTGCTATAGGCCTTCAGTACTTTCAAGGGAAAATGTTTAAGCGAGCAGTAAATGCCCTGCAATAAATAGGCCCATTTGTAATTTGGGAACCCAAAATTCATTCCAACCATTGGCCTCTTTGAGAGATCTAGATTGACACTGCCCGATTTGGGGAAGATGATTCCAAGTCCTTGAAACAGAAAATTCCCCAACTCATGGGTGAAGGGTAAACTGCAAAAACAACAGTTGATGGACACAATGCAGAACAATGTTATACATTCACCCCAGTACAGGGATCTGGGCCTAAATCCATCGTTTTTTGCTCACCATGCCATTCCAGTTTGAACCCAGCCATATGCAAATCAGTCTTGACCCTGTGCCTCATGGAAACAGTCCAGCCCGAACTGGCAAGCCAGGTCCTTCCTGGACTGGAAACAAGCATCCTAGGACCGGTTTCAGGGTTTCACCCCTCTTCAGCCAGAATAGCTTGATTCCAGTGGCATGGAGAGCACAGGGCCCACGTCTGGGCATAAGGGGGAACTGCCCTTAACACAGGATTTCTATTCTGAACTTGTACTACATGGATTTTATCAGCCACAGATCGAAGCAGCGTTGCCTATAACTCAAGCATCAAGCCCATCCTGGAAGGCAAGTAGTCTTATCTCGTGTAATATCACAGGAACTCATTCAAAAATTACAAATCTTGACTGGGTTAGCTTCATCACTTCTTTTGAAATCATATGTTGCCGAGAAACATGGTTGACAGAAAGATTTTATATAGATGGGCACCGTGCTTTCTTCCAGCCAGGCATGCCCTCGAAGGCAGGAAGGGCCAAAGGCGGAATTGCTACCTTCTTTTCTGACCAAATTACTGCATTTCAAGTTTCGGAATTTTGGTCATCCCCCAGTTTTTAGTCACTCTTTTAACTTTTTCTGTTGAACCTGAGATTATGTGGATCGAATTTTCTTATAACATTTTTAATCAGACTTTGAGTGATTTGATTGACCAACATGATGGGTTGTTACAAGATGTTTTTATCAAAATGCATTGTTTACATAATATGGGTCGGAGATTTTAATGTAGTTCTATGTCAATATTCTCATAATTGAGTTTGTGGCTTTAGTAATTCAAGAAATGACAATGCCACTCATTGTAAGCACACAGTATACACTAAATACCTTGATGTTGAAACATAATTTAAATCAGTCCAGTGACATGTTTTGTAAGGAGAATGCTAGTATTTCTGACCTTTTTAAGGAATCGATACTGGGAGTACTATTGACTATACTGTGTTAGCTGCTGAGCTCTTATTATTAAATGGAATTCCCATATTACGCATGTAGGTCCTAAAAACAAAGACAGAATTGAGTTTTCTAAGCAATAAAGGCGGGGATCCTTCAGCTGGCTGAAAATCGCTATCCGTGCCCACTACTCTCAGTCTCCGGGAGTACTACCACCTTTATATGCCACAAGGAACTTAGATATATCATATTTGTAGGACTTGATTGGGCTTGCACCCTTGTTACTATGGATTAAATAATGAGGAATAATGAGGAATCCCGAGGCTGGTCTTGTCAGTACTGTATCATTGACTGTTTGCCCCTTGACAGGGTAGATCTGATTCCCTGACTTTCCTATCTGAAGGAAACCTTTGAAATCATGGATGTTAGAAATGAGGTTTCTGGTTGGCTAGTTATGCAGCTAAGCCAGGCGGAACCCAACATTCTAGTCAGTGCAGGTAGGTTACACACCAAAGATAACCTGTGCTCACCTCCTGATATCTTGGCACAGAGCAGTCAGGATTATCGACAGAGGCATAGTAAAGTGTTTGCGCAACACACTCACACCAGTAACACAATAAATACACCATAAAAAAGACTATATACAGGATTATAAAAATGTATATTGTATTGTGCATACAACCTAGTCCAATACGACATGAATCAATAATTACTTTGCCAACTAGGTAATGGTCAAACATCACAATAGGTGCAATAAGAGAAAGACATATGTTTGAGACATCATGAATCAACGTTATTGTGCATACTCTGCCCAGTACTGAAATAGCATTTGTTATCCTGATAAAGCAAGCATTGAAAAACGGCATACACCGTACATTAGGGCATGAGATGCAACAAGAAAATCACATATCCCCAGTAATCCTTGCTCTGCTTTTAGCAGTATTATGATAAATGTATGGCTTTCACTGAAACAAGTGCCTTTTGTGAAAGACTTGAGGGCTGTGGCACTTGCTCGCCTATTCAAAATACTATGATAATCTCACAAGCACCCTCTTCTGAAGGCAGGGAAAGCTCTTCATGGTACCTGACAACCGAACAAATGTCCCTGAGGTATGTAATACCCAGGAAAAAGAGAGGGAGGCATAATCTGCATGTTTCAGTTGGAAGACCTTGCAGGGTCTCCTACATGCAAAATGACCAAAGAGCTGCTGCCCACCAACATGCGGTCCAGGTGCAAGCTCCCAATGCCTTCAAGCCCCCGGCAACTGACTGCAGCGTTTAGGCAATGCAGTGCTAGGTCGTCTCTCCCCAAATGGAGGCAGGTGTAGCTTTTCTTCTCGTGTGGCCTCAGAAGCGGGGTTTGGCACTTCCAAAGATACTGCGGAGCCCCAGTTTTTCCACTCCCAGTATCATAGGCTTGGCCTGCCCCTGGCTGCCAGCAATGTGGTTCTGCCGGGGCGACACAGCGATACGAGATCCAGCCCAAGAGGCAATCCATCACCATTCAAGGAAGCACAGTGCCGTGAATCGTCACATACCACTTCCTGCTGCACAAACGCCAGGAGGGAGCTACCCAGCGTTTGGAGGACAACTGGGGGGGGGGCACTAAAGCAGAGAGGCAGCAGGCCAGCACACAGAAACAGGTCACAGTGTGGCAGTCCGTCCTGCAGCTCAGCAAGCAGCAGGCCAACACAGCAAAGCAGTTAGTACAGTAGCAGTCCCTCCTGGCAGCACAGCAGTTCCTCCTGGCAAGGGGCAGAATGTAGGGCCAGCAGCATGTGGCTACATGAGGTCAGAGCCCCCGTACTTACACTCCAAATGTCTTTGATGTAGAGGGGACTTTAAAAGAAACCTTGGAAGTGCACAACACCCCCTTTCATACTCAGCCGTGGTTCCAGACATCAGTAGGGGGTAAATAAGCCCATTGTGTGAGGGCAGGACACAGCCTATACAAATGTGTGCCCCCTCTCCCCCAGCCCAGGAAGACTATCAGTATGTACATGGATGTAGATGCGTCTCATATCACACCCAGCCCTTCCTGTGTGGTGGCTGTCACTCTGCCTTAGAAGTGGTTTGGAGTCAGGCTGCAAAACACTAGAGTTATAGGCACAGAGAAATGCCCACTTTCTAAAAATACAATTTCTAAATTAGTAATGTAAAATCCAACTACACCAGTAAGCAGGATGTATCACCACTATTCCAAACAAACCAAACATGGCAATGATACTCCTTTCAGATCAGGAATTAGACCGTAAACACATATAAGGGAAATCCTAATGCCAGTATATGAGAGGAGTAGGCCTCACAGTAGTAAGAAACCAAATAGGCTGTTTTTCAGTACCAGGACATGCCACACAATAGAGGCACATGCCCTACCTTCTACTTACACAGCACCCTGCCCATAGGGCTACCTAAGGCCTACCTTATAGTTGACCTATATGAAGTAAAAGCGGAGTTTAAGGCTTGACAAGAAATTTTCAATGTCAATTCAATGTGGCAGAAAACTGTGAATGCAGGCCCTGTAGTGGCGACTCGCTATTTGGGAGGGTTGTTCCCTTCCAAATAGCGAGTCTCAAACCCATATACTAATGTTTTGTGACAGCAATTGCGGTCGCAAAACACTCGCAATTACCACCTACTTCAAGTAGGTGGTAATGCATTCGCTAATGGAAGGGGTCCCCAGGAGACCCCTTTCCCTTCACAAATGCATGCGAAGGGAAAGGGGTCTCCTGCGAAGGGCAGGTAGTACTGCATTAAAAAGAAATACTGCTTTATTTAAAAGCAGTCCCAGACATGGTGGCCTGCTGAGCCCAGCAGGCCACCATCCGTGTGAAGGCCTGTCATTTCCAATGGGCTCGCAAATTGCGAGAGGCTCATTAATATTAATGAGCCTCGCAATTTACGACCTCATTGGGAATCGCAAACAGTGTTATACACACTGTTGTTCATTTGATTTTGAGCCTCGCAATTTGTCGCAAATTGAAAGGCGCAAAATCAAATGATGGTACATCTGGCCCAATGTCTCTAAGCAAAGCACATGTCACTTTACATTGTTTGGCTCTTTGTATTCAGCCCTTCGCTCTTCCTTTTTGGTTCCCATCTTACGTAAGACAAATTTGAGACATCACAAGGATGGGTTTGTGTTCCTGCAGTGCCTAGGCTCGTTAGATATTTGCTATGCAATTGTAAATTTTATTGGAGTAGCTTTTACTATTAGAAAAGTTATACATTTAAAATATTTGTGACATATATGTTCAGTGAATTGTTTATGAATAAACTAAATTTCACTTTAGGACATTATGTTTTTTGCTAAAATGTAATTCTTTTTGTACTTTAGTAATGATGCTTTGCTTTTATGGGTTCAGCTGAATATAGATATTTTGATGATGAAATACACCAATAGCATGGAAATTAAATGTCAACTGTGAAGTAGACATATGTGGCCTGACTCCTGCACCTCTTAAACCTGTAGGCAAACCTGCCAAAATAACTTTTTTACATGAAAAAATCACCCTTGTAAATTTCAAATCAATCATCCTAAGTAGATTGTTGGGACGGGGAGGTTCCCTGCATGGTGATTGATGTACATCCCTGCCCTGAATGCCTCAGCTGCAGGCATATGTGGATATTTGGTACCAATTTTTTATCATGGGCAAACATAGATCATGCGTGGGTACCATGACCTAGGCTTGTCCCATAGATTGCAGTCTTGTTAGTAAGGGCACACGAAGTGTAACCCTGGCTGTGGTAAAGGCCTTACCAAGAGTTAAGTAGCCCGAGCGTGGTGGTGGCAGCATACCATAATTGAATAAGAGATCAATAGAGTGAACAGGCCTTTTTACCTTTGTCGCTAGTGAGTCTTACAGGCCCACTCATTGAAAGGTCTGCTGCAGGGTAGGGGTGGGCATAACTCTCATAATTCTGTGTAGCATAATCACATGGAATTATTCAAACATTCTGTGAGATTATGCAGAATAACGAGAGATAGTTGTCTCAACGTCACACCACAAAAATGATGCCAGTATGCCGTCATTTACACTAAAAAAGTGTTCAAAAGCATGTCGTGGTGCGCAAGCGCATAGCCGTTTTGGTTCCTTAGGCCTGCTTCTACTGAGCCATCCTTATGTTTTCTTTTATATTTTCCCAGTCTCCACAGCTGTCTTCCTCCTGCTGGCAGCTTTCTTCCCCTGCCGTTTTTAGTAACCTTAGACACAAACCTGTTTTACATGACTTGTGTTAACAGAAGATTGTTGGTAATGTAAAGAAGAACACTGGCCTAAGTAT
Source organism: Lissotriton helveticus (assembly GCF_964261635.1). Taxonomy (NCBI): domain Eukaryota; kingdom Metazoa; phylum Chordata; class Amphibia; order Caudata; family Salamandridae; genus Lissotriton; species Lissotriton helveticus. The sequence goes on along the minus strand of NC_136070.1, from coordinate 1,075,587,782 downwards.
TCACAACATGCAGGTTGACAGAAGACCTTTTTGAGCAAAATGTCCATAGCAGAGGTACAGAGATGGTTATCATGAACACCAAAAGAATGCCATGTCATAAAAGGTTCCATGATGTCATGACAGTGCAGCATGGCAGGACACCACCAAAAGTCCTTTCGATTCCCTTCCACCTCTTCATTGTTTTTGCGATCCTTTTGGAGCCATGTCCTTACATTACAGAAAAAATATTTTATAGCGTTGAATGGTTGACTACTTACTTGTTCCATTAAACCTTTCAAAGTGATACTTTGAATAGTAGATAACCCAACAATAGTGATGTATTGCTTTTGCAACTTGTGCAATATCACGTGATGGCCGTAGGTTGTCTTACAATGCTCATTATGTTTTTGTCTAGGACCATAAGTATTCCAGACTCATGCAGAGGAGGGCAGAAAAGACCATCCAGTGGAGGAGAGGGAAGTAGCGGTGCTGGGACAAGTGGTAAGTCATTTTACTTTCTCTATGACCACTACTGCATTTGTTAAGGTATTCCTCCCCTTCTACCAAGCCCACTTAGCAATCCTTTTATACATTATCCAGCCTCCTATGTTTCTGTCTCATTCGCTCTACCAATCAGTTGTCAAACCCCTCAGCGCCTTGAGACCCTCACGGGTAAGTAGTGCGCTCTACAAGTGACTGATTGATTGATTGATTGAAAAGAAAAGGTGTGGTGCCCAGTGCCTGCTGCCATGCCATGCCATGCTATGCTATGAAGATGTTTATAGTGCGCTAATCACCCATCAGGTTATCCAGGCACTTGGCGTGGGGGCTTGCATGGAGTTAATAGAAGAGCCAGGTCTTCAGCTTTCTGCAGAATTCGAGGAGTGGCACAGAGGACCTTATGTGGTGGGGGAGGTTGTTCCAAGCTTTGGGGTGATGTATGAGAAGGTGCAACCTACTGCTCTGGTTTTGTGAATGATGGGAACTGCACGTGTAAGAGATCAAAAAAAGGGCCTGGAGGGTTGGTGGAAGTGGATGTGTGCGTTGAGGTAAACAAGGCCTATGTTGTGCAGAGCCTTACAGGTGTGTCTGAGGAGTTTGAAGTGGATGTGTTTGTGTATGGTAAGCCAGTGGAGTTTCTTTAGGTGTGGGGAGGTGTGTCTCAGGAGCTTTCAGATAAGTCTTGTTACAGCATTCTGGAAGGTTTTGAGTCTGCTCAGGAGCTATTTATTGATTCCGGTGTAGAGTTCATTGCAGAAATTCAGTTTGCTAGTTATGCAGGCTTGTGTGCCTGTTTTCCTGATGTTTTCCGGTATCCACTTGAAGATTTTTCACAACTTCAGCAGGTGGAGGTAACTGTTTTGACCAGTGCTGTCATGTCCAGTTTCTCGTCCAGGATGAGTCTTAGGCTTGTGGCTTAGTTGGTAGGGTTTAGGGTGGGTCCGAGGTCTGTGGGTGGTTTTGTTTCCGAAGATCACCACCTCAGTTTTGTCTGTGTTGAGCTTGAGGCAGTTGGTTCTCATTCACATGGCTACTGTAGTCTTGCAGGTGTTGAAGTTGGTCTTGGTCAAGGGAGTTTTGTCTCAGAGTGAGAGTATGAGTTGGGTGTTGTCTGCGTAGGATAAGATGTTGAATTTAGCAGGATCTGATGATGTCCGCCAGAGGTGTCATGTAAATTTCGAATAGGGTCGGGCTGAGAGATGAGCCTTGGGCTACTTCACAGATGATATTTCTGGCTTTTGACTTGTAAGGTGTGATGTTGACCTTCTGTATTCTTCCCATCAGTCCCAAGAGTACAGCCTTGGACGCCAATCTTGTGGAGTCTTTTGATCATGGTGGAGTGGGAGACCATATCAAAAGCGGCAGAGGTCAAGAAGGATGAGGACCGTTGTTTCTCCTTGGTTGAGTAGCATCCTGTTGTCACCTGGGGCTGCAATAAGTCGGATTTCTATGCTGTGGTTTGGTTGGAATCTGGATTGAGAGGTGTCTAGAAGTTGGTGTCGGTATAGGTGGTTGGTAAGTTGTCTCTATATGGCCTTCTCCAAGATATTACCAGGGAAGGGTTGCAGGGAGCTCAGTCTGTAGTTTGCTAGTGGAGTAGGGTCTGCTGAAGATTTCTTGAGCAAGACGTTTATTGCAGTGTGTTTCCAGGGGTCTGGGAAAGTGGTGGTAGAAGTGTACAGGTCGTGGATGAGTGTTCTGCTGATCGTGTGTGTGGCCATGTTGTAGATGTGGTGAGGGCATGGGTCCGGAAGTGATCTGTAGAGGATGGTTCTCATGATGCTTGTTGTTTCTTTCATGGTGATGGTCTTCTATGTGGACAAGGTGCTTTCTGTGTTGTGGGTTGGTAGTCTTCCCCTATTAATGGTTTCTCGCTTTCAAGGATGCATAGGTGCATTCTCTGAGCTGAAATAAAGAAGGCGTCCTTGTGTTCAAGTTGCTCCATCTGCTTTTCATCTAGTCTGCAAATGATTTGTTTTGTAGTAAAGTAACGGTGATGGGGGTGTGGGGGATGTCACACCTTTCTGATAAATGTAGTAATTAATAAATAGTTGGTTGCGGGAGCTTTCAGTCGGGTCTGGTAAGGTGCAATTCAGATTTCATCTGGGATTTAAGTACACCTCACAGTCCGCACTCCAGTCCTTCCCCTTCCACTGGGCCTTAAGCCCTTTTCATGCAATAATTAACATGATATGCCAACATGGGAGTCGGAAAATCTGAAGCTCAAACCTCCCAGTCCTACTGACCAAGCTACACCTCTGATTGCAAGGTTCTAATACACTCGTAAAACACAGTGATGAGAGAGCCTGCCCTCTGTTAGCTAGGACATTGTAAAATTGCTCTTTTGTATTACTGCTGACTCCATAGTTGGCACTGCACACGCACTATTTGCTGTTATTGGGTGATCTTATGTTACCAAGGAAGCAGCGCTCAATCCCTGGCTTTCATTTAGAGATCTGTGTTCTCATTTGCCTTAAGTTCTATTTGATCTACTGAAGTGAACTAGGACTACATCTCCCAGAACGCATTGGTTGTCAGACTAAACCCCAGGAGTGGCACATTACACTCTTCATAACATTCAGTTGTGTACACCATGAACAAACGCATACATGAGTGCATAGGGGAGAATGTATTTACTGAAAGGAGGAAGCAACAGTACAGATGGTGCAATCTCCTTCAGTGCAAGGATATTCAGAGCTCCATGTAAATGCTCTGTGGTGAAGAAAAGTGTGCTGTGCTGTCCTACATTTAACAGTTCCCTATAGAAAGGAAGCTTGCACTGTTTGTGCCCTACCTGTATCAGTCCTCTAAAATAATGAAGTTTGCACATTTTCTGCCCTACCTGCACCTGTCCTTTAAATAAAGGACGCTTACACAGTTTTTGACCTACCTGTACCTGTCCTATATAGAAAGGGAGCTTGCATAGTTTCTACCCTATCTGTACCAGTCCTCTATTGAAAGAAATCTTGTACTGTTTCTGCCCTCCCTGTACTAGCCCTCTGTAGAAAGGAAGCTTGCACTGTTTCTGCCCTACCTAGACCGGTCCTCACACTCTCTGTCGCACTTTCACGCTCTCTGCCAGTCTCTGTCATATTGGTTTAATTCGTGTCTTCAAGCACAGTTTCTTTTCTGTGCCTTTTTAAAAATGTCCATCCCTCAAACTCACGCTCTCCTCCTCTACAGGTGTCTTCTACGTACACAGGGGCTCCTCTATGCAACTGTCCTGCTCTCCCCTTCTCTCTCATACACTTTTTCTGCTCCTCTGTCCTGCACAAACTACATATCCCTTTCTATCTTCCTTTTTGTCTATTAGGTGCAGCTCATGCCTATCTGTTCACCATACCACATAATTCCACTACACAAAAACACTACACCCCACACAATTCGAACCCACACAATTCCACGGCTAACAATTCCAGTTCAACCCACAACACTCCACTCCAAATCACATGCGTCCACTCCACTCCAAACCAAAACGCATTGGTAAAAAGCATTGTCATTTACAATGCCAATAGCTCCAACTCTGACAAATACGAGACCGATGCATTGCAAATGATTCTATATTAAAAACAGAGCTTTGGACTATACCATTTCCCGCTCAAAGGCCATATTTCTCTCCATGTGTTCCCATACCTGCAGTCTCAAGCATGTTTAGTGCTCACTTTCCTTCCATATTAAAGAACAGTACATGTTTCAGCACCCAGGCTAATATGCTGCAATGCGAAATACATATAAGGTACCAAAGGCGAAAACGATGCATTGCAAATGCTTGTTTATAAGGCGAGAAGCCTCTTCTAAAGATGCCCATATTAGGGCAACATCCGACATGGAAGTTGTATCTCAATTCCTATGCCTTCTGTTTTTTTGAGTTACTTATTGGAGAAATGCGTATAGAATAGTCCTTTGTGGTCTTCCGAATCTTCCGTTATTTATTATTAATTCAAAAGTTTGCTAAAGCGTCTGTTACTCGAGAACATGTAAACGCTGTACAATTGAACACACTTTTCCAAGTAATATTTGAGTAATAGTCACCTTTAGTGAAGTAAACCAACAGTCACACAAACAAGGAGGTGCAATGTTTGGTGGTCTACTTATTAGGAAGATGTAACCTAAACAGGTAAGTGTTTATTTGTCTACAGAAAGACAGCAGAGTCAGGTTCATTTGTAGTTCCCTTTGAAAGAGGTACATAAAGTGGTGGCTGCCCCTTAGAATACCTGTTGCTAGAAATTAGATGTTCTAAAAAGGGGGTTTCTAATAAGGGTATATCACTGCTTTTACGGCCTCATTTGCCACTGGAGATTTTAAGAAGATCTCTAAGGTACAAGGTACAAGGTACGAAGGAGGGTACCTGTGTGCCCTCTGCGAGGTACAAATGAGTGTAACTTTGTGCTCTCTGTGAGGTAAAAGGGTGTGAACTTTAGTGCTTTCTGTGAGGTACGAAGGGGTGTAAATTAGTGCTCTCTTTGAGGGACGAGGATGCATATCGTTCTGCTCTCTGTGAGGTACAAGGGTGTGCTCCTTCTTGCTCCCTGTGAGGTAGGATGGAGTGTATGCAGGTGTGCATGTTTGCCCTCTCTGTGAGATACATAGGAACGTGGCTTTTTGCTTCCTGCACGCTCAAAATGTTCCATACCCCATAGATAGTTTGCAACCGGCATTATTAAGTCCTCTAAATGCGGGGAGTGTGGCTTGGCTCCAGAGGAAATGGCGGCTACCTAGGGTTGCTCTGTGCCACGACTGGAGGGTTTTAGCTGCAGCAGACGGCAGGACCGCGCCGTCAGTCTTCTTTTCACGGCGACTCCCTTCTTAAAGATAGAATCAACCGCAATGGATCGCACACTGCTAGCCCCTTCTCCGGATCGCCCCTAAGGATTCTGGTACGTATAGTTCATGAGTGGTTCACCTCAGTAGGTGCAAGTAAGTACTTGTTGTTGTGAAGATCTCTAGACCCGAGACATGGCCCGGGTTTCGGGATATCTTCCCTCATCAGTAGAGAACGTATTTGGGGTGGAAAAGAAGGCCGCCAAGCAACCGTCACAGGCCTCGATGCCTAACCGGCACGCAGGTGCGATACTCCAGAAGCTCGTCAGCTTAAAGGCTCAAGGGAGCCCATTTGTAGAATCAACCGCAATGGATCGCACACCGCTAGCCCCTCCTCCGGATCGCCCCTAAGGATTCAGGTACGTATAGTTCATGAGTGGTTCACCTCAGTAGGTGCAAGTAAGGACTTGTTGTTGTGAAGATCTCTAGACCCGAGACATGGCCCGGGTTTCGGGATATCTTCCCTCATCAGTAGAGAACGTATTTGGGGTGGAAAAGAAGGCCGCCAAGCAACCGTCACAGGCCTCGATGCCTAACCGGCACGCAGGTGCGATACTCCAGAATCCGGGGCGATCCGGAGGAGGGGCTAGCGGTGTGCGGTCCATTGCGATTGTGTCCCTTCTTAAAGATGCCTGGACTCCAGTGAGGACTTCTTGCAGCCGCGGTAAGCCCGATGTCAACGAAATTTCACACAAATGCGCGACGCGTCTCCATGACTGGATTCGCGGACCCCATTTTGCTGCATATCCAATCCACTGACATCATGCTGCGAAAATAACTGCTTGTGTTTTTGAAGTTATTGAAGTTTCCTTCCTTCTCCTGCTATTTCTTATGATTCCTGTCATACTAATGTAGCCTCACATGGAACTTCCTTTAACCACTTGGATGCTATGGCATGATCCACGATTTCATGTAATTTCCATTGAAATCAATGGAAACTCCATGACGAGTTACCCTTGTCATTAGCAGCCAAGTGGTTAATTAAGGAATTTATTTTTTATTTATTTATTTATTTATTTTTTCAGTTTATAGAGCGCGGCAGCTACCCAAAAAGGGTTTCCCGGCGCTAACGGAGATAAGAGCCACAAAAACTGGATCATCGATTATTGATTAAACAGCCAGGTTTTAATTGCTTTCCGAAAACGGCCATAGCAGCTTTCAGCGCGGATGTCCAGAGGGAGGGAGTTCCAAAGCCTGGGACCCATAGAGGCGAAGGACCTCCCGCCAATCCTTGAGAGTCTGACCATAGGCACACAGAAAAGTTCTTGGGTGGACAACCGCAGTGTGCGTGTTGGGGAGTATGTCTTGACCAGTGATTTCAGATATCTTGGGCCCGTGCCTGCTTTAATTTTGTACATATAGCTTAGGGCTTTAAACTTCACACGGCATTCCACTCTGAGCCAGTGAAGGTCTCTAAGACGCCCTGCAATAGGTTCGTATCTTTTGCAGCCGCAGAGTAGATGTGCCGCGGCATTCTGAACCATTTGGAGGAGCCTGGTGATTGCCTTGGTGGCCCCCAGGTAGAGTACATTTCCATAATCCGACCGGGAGGTCACCAAGGCGTTGACCACAGACCTCTGGGTGTCAACAGGCAGCATCCACAGAATTTTCCTCTGCCAGCGCAGGATGGCAAAGCAAGTGGCCGCCACTTTCTTCGCTTGTGTCTGCATTGTAAGCCCCTGATCTATAATCACCCCCAAATTGCGGACATGCTCAGATGCAGATGGAATAGGGCCCATTTCGGCCTGCCAATGCTTGGAACACCACAGATCATGCTTATTCCCAAGGATCAGAATCTCCGTTTCCCCCCCATTCAGCTTGAACAGATTTTGATTCATCCAAGTAGCTATTTCACTGAGACCCGACTGAAGGAGGGAAGTGGGAGACTGATCCAATTGTGAAAGGGAAAAGACGATCTGCGAGTCATCCGCGTAGGTGAACAGTGTGAGCCCCGCTTGCTCGGCGATGTAGGCCAGGGGAGTAACATATAGTTTAAAAAGAAGGGGGCTGAGGATTGAACCCTGGGGCACTCTAAAAGGAGAGGCATGAACCTTCGATGACGAGGACTGGTAGAAGACTTGGAAGGTCCGATCGGCCAGGAAAGATTCCAGCCATTTCAGGGCCTTGCCACCAATGCCTATGGAGGCCAGCGCTCTAAGCAGAATGGCGTGGGAGATGGTGTCGAAGGCCGCACTGAGGTCTAACAGAATCAGTGCGGCTGTGTCTCCTCTGTCCAGCATGAAGCGGAGATTCTCAGTGACTCCCAAGAGTGTTGTCTCAGTCGAGAATCCTGGGCGAAACCCTGACTGAGAGTCATGTAACAAATTGTTTGTCGATACGAACTGGGCCAAATGCTGGTGAATGTGTCTTTCCATTACCTTGGAAAAAACGGGTAATAACGAAATCGGCCTAAAGTTAGCAGGGTTTTTAGGATCTGCCATTGGTTTCTTCAACAAAGGAGAAACCATGGCATGCTTCCAACACACAGGAACGCTGGCCTGATGTAGTGAGACGTTGAGTGTGGAGCAAATCCTGACGAGCTGAGGTTCATTCAGAAGTCTGAGAACAGAGACAGGGAGGGGATCATTAGGTGAGCCTGATTTGATTTTGGCCAGGTGTTCTGATAAAGCAGCCGGATTAAGGTCAGGCCCTTCGACCAGGGGGGCATATGTGACAGGCATGATGCTCGTGATGCTGGGGCTGGTGGCCGTGGTCAGGGGCATGATTCCACCATTGAGCTCAGGTATGTCTTGGTAAATTTTCTCGATCTTAGTGGTAAAAAACTGAGCAAGCTCTTCGCACTGGGTACTGTCCGGGGCAGCGGTCCGGCCACTGTGCCTGATTCGGCTAGGTCCTTGACCAGCCCAAAAAGCACTTTAGACTTATTTACAGCGTTGTTTATGGTTTTAGCGACGTAGGTGGCTCTAGCCTGGCCACACGCTTTATGGTAGCGCTTCAGTTCCTTTTTGTAGGCCTGATCTGCTGCGGGAGAGTAGTCCTTTCTCCATAATCTTTCTAATTTTTTGCAGTAAGATTTGTCTGTTTTTAATTGTTCGTTGAACCACGGGGCCGGTGGTTTGTGAGTGACTGATTTTTTATGGGACAGGGGCAGGCAGCTATTAATGGCTTCCGAAAGCCAAGAATATGTGCTAGCTGCTGCTGCTTCTACATTGCTACTTTTAGTGTAATCTTTTAAAGGATGGGAGTTTACCTGCTGGTTGAAGGCGACCACGTCCAGCTTTTTCCAGTCCCTCCTAACGGTGGACGTGGAAAATTTGGGCTGGACCGAGATGTCACAGAGGGAGAGGCTAAAACAGATCAATGAGTGATCTGACCAATGGATGGGGAGTGCTGGACGGCATTGTATATGGACCAGATTGGAAAAGATAGGGTCCAGCAGGTGGCCCCCTTTGTGTGTGGGACCATGATTGTGTAGAATCATGTTCAAGGCTGCGAGATCAGAAATTAAGTTTGCACTCACGCTGCACATGGAGTCATCCAGATGGATGTTGAGATCACCTAAAATCAGGAAATTTCTAGAGTGCAGCAGTGCGGTGACTGCATATTCTGATAACTGCGGGGCCCAAGCATTGGCTGGGCCCGGGGGGCCATAAACTAGCAGGCCTGTGAGGGTGTACTTAGGATGAAGTGCTAATTTGAAATTGACTGCCTCGCATTCTTTAAGGTCTGCAAGTTCAAGCAAGCAGTGAACATTTCTCTTTATTACAATCACAATGCCTCCTCCCATTCTGTCAACTCTATCTTGCCTGAGAATAGTGTAGTTATCTGGCAGTGCTTCGGCAATGTCCGGCACTGAGCCTTCATGTAGCCATGTTTTAGTCAAAAACAGCGCATCGGGTCGTTCGTCCACAAGGAGATCAAAGATCTACAATTAAGGCTAATAAACGTGAACCCGATGTTGCAGGAAGGTCTAATGCGGGGCACGTAACTCCGGCAGGGGTATGCGGCTTCCAGACCAAACGTACAGTTCCTGCAGGCCCTCGGGGCCTTATCATTCAGATAGAAACCAGTGCAGTCAGACTTTGTAGATGGTCTGAGGGAGATCAGTTGGGCACCTGAGTAGGTAATACTTCAGCTACAATTTCGAGCAGGGGAACTGGCCGATGGGCCCGTATGGGTGCAGACGGGCTTTCCTTTGGCGCGCCTTCGGCACGCCCGCTGCACGGCCGAGTGACGATAGTCATTTGTATCTGATGAGGGCGGGAGTTCTCAACAACTAGACCGCCCCCGAGTTCCTCCTAACATATCTGCTTACCCCGTTAACTCCCTGTGTGTCCCGCGGCAGCGCCTAGTCGGCTGCAGGGACCAGGGTTCAAGTACAGAGGGTAGCGGAATGCGAGGTGTGCAAATCAGCAATTATAAAATCAGGTCAGTGCCAAGGAATAAAATACCGTTCTAAAAATGGATAGCGGCGCAATAATTATCCCGGCTTCTGCCTCAGGATCATTCACAGAATACAATTTTTAAAAAGGTTAGCAGTGCAACAATTATCCCGTCTTCCGCCTCAGGACAATAGAAATGAGCTCTGGAGTCCAAGGAATATTTTCACATAGCCCTATATGTGACAAGTTCTCTACTAATGTGGCACCTATTATAACGATTATAACATCCTTCTCTACAGTGTGTGGTGCATTAGCATGTTTCTTCATTTTGCCTCCTGACGTGCATTGCTTATTATTTTCTGATGCTACTTCATATTCCTGTCACAAACTTCTCTTACCAACCAAGATCGGATAACACCTTCCTCTGCATGTTTGGTGGACGTTTTGTGGATCTTTTTTGCCTTTTTCTCCTCTCAATACAGACATTTTTCTTCTACATATTATAATATTAGTGACTTTCTGCAAAAACCAACGCTTCCTTACTACAATATATATATCTATGGGGAGAATTAAATCTGGTAGAGGTGCAACTTTGTCATCCATCCTCTCTACACGTCCCAAATCCACTGCGATATTCTCTCTGAATTCTTTTTCTGCCTTACAGTCGGACCTAGTCTGATCAAGCCACATCTCCCCAGCGCTCAGATACTCTGTCTTTATCACTTCCATCTACACCAGTTGGGAAAAACGTTTCTAAAATACTATCTTCTTCTACCTCCTCAATGATTAAAAGGATAAAAAAAGATCCTCCTTCCCCAACCACATCTCCACCTCCAGCTTCCTTCGAACTGCTTCTTGATGAGATTCAAGCCCTTAAACCTTATATGACTGAAACAAACACTTGTTTATAAGTCATCGAGGATAAATGGACTGCTCTGGACACTAAAGTAGCTACAATGGAACATCAAATTTCTTCTCTACACATTTCCTCTCAACAAATCCCCTCTATAAAAACAGACATATCTTACCTACAAAAACAAATAGAAAACCTTGAAAATCGAATTAGACGTAATAATCTACACATACATGGACTACCTGAAGGACTGGAAGGTTCCAATTCTATTACTTTTTCCCACTTAACATACAACGTGGCTACTGGGATGGCTGCGGTCTTTCCTATCCGATAGATCGCAATCAGTGCACATGGGCAAGTTCTCATCCCCACGCCGGAACATCAAATACGGGGTCCCACAGGGGGCCTCGCTAAGCCCAACTTTGTTCAACGTTTTTGTGTCTTCCCTGGCTGGAATAGGCAGAAAGTGGGGTGTCGAAATCTGTTCCTATGCCGACGACACTCAACTAACTGTAATCTTGGATGAGAAGAACAACCCCAAAGACAGGTTACTAAACTGTCTCTCTGAATTGGCTGAATGGATGCACAAGCACTGTCTTAAACTAAACGCAGACAAATCAGAGATACTGCTGTTCGGAGGTCACACTCAACTGTGGAACGACAGCTGGTGGCCAGAAGCCCTGGGTACTCCACCTGCTCCGACACCAACAGCAAGGAATCTTGGAATAACAATCGACACCTCCCTATCCATGAAAACCCATGTAGCTGCCATATGCGGCAAAGGCTTTGCAATATTAAAAATGCTTAAAAGAGTCTTTCCCTGGATTCCAATAGAGTGCAGAAAGATCCTAGTCCAGTCTCTCTTGATGAGTAGGCTGGACTATGGAAACTCCCTGTTCGTAGGCATGGCAGAGTATCTCTTCACCAAGCTCCAAATGATGCAGAACGCAGCGGCCAAGGCTATTTGCATGAAAAGAAAATTTGACTCAGCCAAGAGCTGTTTGCGTGATCTCCATTGGTTGCCAATGAAGCAAAGAGCAACTTTTAAAATGATGTGTATCACACATAGAGCGCTGCACAAGACAGGCCCTCTCATCCTCAGAAACAGGATTCGGTCCTATGCTCCCACCAGGAACCTCCGCTCTCAATTCTCGGCACGTGCCAGAACCCTTCGGGTAAAGAGAGCCAGGATGGGTGAGCGAGCCTTCTCCCACATCGCTGCAATCAAGTGGAACGAACTGCCTATGGCCCTCCGACTCACAGAATGCCACTTGGCATTTAGGAAACATCTAAAAACTTTCCTCTTCCCCCATCCAGATTAATCTAACTCGACCCATGCCAACTGTCCATGCACTTTAGCAATCATAGCGCCGTGATATCCTCCTTGGATGATTGTTAGCGCTTTATAAGAAAATAAAAAAAATAAAAAAATAAACGTGCTCATAGGCTTGGTCGACCTCCGCAAAACATATCTAAACAACACAATCCAAGAGGTGTAATTTTATACTTCTTAGAATACACAGATTTATTAAAGATTGTACAGACGGCCAAAACAAAACGTCATATTTCTTAGCAAGAATCTCAACTTTTCTTCTCCCAAGACTATGCAAAAGCCACCGCTGACAAAAGAAATAGTTTTCTAAGCAAGCTTAACGCTAGATTTGGTTTAATGCACCAATGCCTTTTCAAAGTGACATACAAAAACAAGACAACAACTTATGAAGACCCGGCTGTACTTCAACAATTTCTTGATGGCTGCAGAGAGGATTCCATGAAGTTTGCAGGAGCATCTTCTTCTTGAATGCTATTTCTCCATGCTGAAGTTTAATATAACTGTATTTTACAATGTTCTTATGATATGTGTTACTAATTGTTGTCCTCTCCTTGTGTTTTTTCCTATCAGGTATTGATTTCTTCTCCTGACCCATCCATTGTCCTAAAGTCCGTTTTATTCTATGTTTTTCCTCGTGGTCTTGTTCCATGGGGTGTCATGGCTAGCTGTTCCATTTCCCTCCATGTGGCTCCAACTCCCTCCATCCATGTTTGAATATTTGGTATGTTGTAGTGTTTTGTTTGTTTTTTGTTATGGTCTCTTCCCCTTATTTCTTTTTCCTTCCTCCTCTCCCTTTCTCTCCATCGTCTCTTCTCTTTTCATTTCTCCTCTATATTCTAATATTTTCCACTTTATCTCTCTCTCCATTATGATTGGAGTGCTTATTTATTGTTCTTCTGTTTATTGCAATCCTCTTATTATTTTTCTATTTGCTGTAATGTTTTTCAATCATTATAATTATTCTATATAGTTAGTCAATGACGTTACGTATTATTCCATGGAATGTTAAAGGTTTGGGTACGCCTATCAAACAACAAAGAGTTCTTTCTCATTTATCTCACCTTTGAGCAAATATTGTATATTTTCAAGAATCACAGTCAGTGACTTCAGAAGGTCTTAAACAGTTTTTTTCTTCCCCTGGTTCTAGTAAACAAAATGGTGTGGTGATTCTATGTCATAAGAAACTTAAAGTATCTCTTCTTTCTCAAGATTCAGATGATGAAGGACGTTGGTTAATTGTACATCTCAAAATTAATGATATTCCTATTACTTAATTCAATATATATGCTCCCACAAAAAGCGATAACTTTTGGACCCAAATCTCTACCCTCTTAATGTCCATTTCTTCCCCATATGTTGTTTTTGGAGGTGATTGCAATTTAGTTGTTGTTCCATATATTGATCGGACTTCCAAAACATCTTTTGTTCCCTCCACAATCCATCATCAATTCACAAATCTACTTTCTCATAGATCTCTTGTTGACTCATGGCGATTTTGTAACCCACAACTCCGTGAACACGCTTTTTTCTCGCCCATGCATTTCTCACAATCACACATTGACCATTTATTTGTTTCTAAAGCACTCACACAACCTATACTACATGCTGATATTGGTTCTATATTCATTTCGGATCACGCCCCTGTAATATTGGATTTAATCAATCAATCAGTACATTTGTAGAACGCGCTGCTTACCTGTGAGGGTCTCAAGGTGCTGGGGGGTCAGAAGAGCTGCTACTGCTCGAACAGTCAGGTCTTGAGGAGTCTCCTGAATGGCAGTAGGTCCTGGGTCTGTCGTAGGCGGTTGGGGAGGGTGTTCCAGGTTTTCGCAGTGAGGTGAGAGAACGATCTGCTGCCGGTGGTCGCTCGGCGGATGAGGGGGATGGTGGCGAGGGAGAGGTCAGTGGAGCGAAGCTGGTGGTTCGGGGTGTAGAAGGTGAGTATTTCGTTGAGGTACGCTGGTCCAGTGTTGTGGAGAGCTTTGTGAGCGATGATGAGGACCTCCGTCTTGTCGAGTTCAGTTTCAGGCAGCTGTTCGTCATTCATTCGGCGATGGCCTTCATTCCATCGTGGAGGTTGGATTTGGCGGTGGTGAGGGCCTTGGTGAGGGAGAGGATCAGCTGGGTGTCGTAGGCATATGAGACGATGTTGAGGTCGTGCGATGTTGGCGAGCGGTGCCATGTAGATGTTGAAGAGTGTCGGGCTCAGGGACGATCCTTGGGGTACGCCGTAGATGATCTTGGTATCTATAGAGCAGAATGGGGAGGAGAACTCTCTTGGTTCTGCAGGTGAGGAAGGAGATCGTCCAGTCCAATGCTTTGTCGCGGATCCCTGTGTTGTGGAGGTGTGTGCGTGGGGTGTGGTGGCAGACGGTGTCGAAGGCGGCCGAGAGGTCCAGGAGGATGAGGGCCGCAGTTTCTCCGTTGTCCATCGTGGCCCTGATGTCGTCGGTGGCGGCAATAAGCGCCGTTTCGGTGCTGTGGTTGCTGCGGAATCCAGACTGGGATGGGTCCAGGAAGCCTTTCTTTTCAAGGAAGGAGGTCAGTTGCCTGTTGACGATCTTATGACTTTCGCTGGGAACGGGAGGAGGGAGATGGGCCGGAAGTTCTTGGGGTCAGCTTTGGGTTTCCTGAGTGGGGCGTTGATTTCGGTGTGTTTCCAGCTCTCCGGGAAGGTGGCGGTCTCAAAGGAGCTGTTGAGGATCTTGCGGAGATGGGGTGCGATGGTGGAGCTTGCTTTGTTGAAGATGTGGTGCGAGCAGGGGTCGGATGGAGAACCAGAGTGGATGGTGTTCATGATTTTGATGGTGTCTTCCTCGTTGACTTGGGTCCAGGAAAGCAGGGGGTCGCTGTGGTTGGGGGGGCCTGACTCTGAGGTGTCTGTGTCTGACGGGGGGCCTGGTTGCTGAAGCTGCGATCTTGCGGTGGAAGAAGGTGGCTAGGGAGTCGCAGAGGTCTTGTGATGCCTGGATGTCGTTGGAGTTGGAGCTCTTTGCTGTTGTGTGCGTTGTTGTCAATACGCTCTTTGAAGGAGGTTCTTTTTGTGGTTCGGATGAGTTGGTGGTGTCTGCGGATGGCACTCTTGTGGGCTGTGTTGCTGTCCAGTGTCTGTTCGAGGTGCCACTTCTTCTCATGCCTACAGCAGGCCTGCTTGGATGCCTGGAAGTCGGCGGTGAACCAGATGGCTTTTCTGTTGGTGCGTCTGTTTGAGGGTTTCTTGATCGGGGCGAGAGTGTTGGCGCAGTCATTGATCCATCGCCTGAGGTTGAGGGCGGCGGAGTCAATGTCAGTAGTGTCCATTGGTAGGTTTCAGGCGAGGGTGGTGACTAGCTGTTCTTCTGTGACTTTGCTCCAGCTGCAGTGGGGGGCCCGTTGTGTGCGGTGGTGCGTAGTAGGCGTCTTGAATGTGAGGTGGACGCAGCGTTGGTCAGTCCAGTGGAGTTCTGTGGTGTGGCTAAAGATGATGTCGGTGCTGGCTGAGAAGATGGGGTCAAGCGTGTGTCTGGCAGAGTGGGTGGGAGTTGTGATGAGCTGTTTGAGTCCGAGGTTGGCGAGATTGGCAAGCAGGGTGGTGGAGTTGCTGTCGTTGGTGTTCTCAAGATGGAAGTTCAGGTCTCCAAGGAGGATGTAGTCCATGGATGCGAGGGCGTGCTGACGAAGTCGGCGATGAAGTCGCTGAACTGCGGCCGGGGGCCAGGTGGTCTGTAGATTAGGGTTCTTCTGAGGGTGGTGTTGTGGTCTGTGTGGATCTGTAAGTGCAGGTGTTTGGCGGTGATAAGCGTGTCGTCGGTGCTGGTCGAGATTCTGAGGGTGTTTCTGTGGACGATGGCGATTCCTTCGCCTGTTCCGTTGGTGCGGTCCCTGCGGGTGAACTTGTATCCGGCAGGGATGGCTATGGCGATGTCGAGTGCCGAGGAGGGGTTCATCCAGGTCTCCGTCAGGAAGGCGACGTCTGGGGAGGTGGAGTCGAGTAGGTCCCAGAGTTCGATGGCTGGTTTGCGAGCGGAGCGAGTGTTGAGTAGAAGGCATCGAAGGCTGTTGCAGCCTACCCCGGTGGGCGTGGTGGTGGTTAAGGCTGGTGTAGCTGCAGTTCCGGCAGGAGAAGGGTCCTGGGGTGCGCTTCAGGGTGGCCCAGATGCGGGTGAATAATCCGTGGCGCTTGCGGGGTCCAGGGGTCTGGGCCTGGGCGCGGTCCAGGCACGGACGGGCGCAGGCGGGCCTGGTGCACCCGCTGCGTGTGGCCACGCAGCAGTCACTATGAAAAGGTTGGAGGGAGGAGCAGTTGGGAGCAGGACGAATGGGTGAGCAGGGGGTGGGGCTACAGGGGACGCAACGGCGGGAAACAGAGAGAAGAGCGGGCGGAGAAGCCAAGGGCATAACAATGCAGGGAAATACAAGGAATAAAATACAGAATACGAGCACAATATAACAGAATACAATAAATACAGATTTAGAGTTACTCCCGATTAATACTACCAGTAAAAGATAGCGTTTTAATACATCCATATTGACGGATCGCATTTTTACTTCCTCTGTTGAAGATTTCATTTCAGATTTCTTTCAGCGTAACTTTTCTTCTGTATCATCTTTTCCAATTGTTTGGGATGCTTTTAAATCTAGAAACTTTATTATTTCTTATGTTGCCACCAAAAAACGTCTTAATGTTCTGGAAACAGATGAAATCCTTAAAACCATTAAATCACTAGAATCACGTCATACAATTACAAAACTCCAAATTTGATCTTAATAATCTTATCAAAGGGAAATTTAAATATACTATACTATCTATGGAAAACGCATCTGCCTATCTCCTCCGAGGTAGTGCCCATTATTATGGTGGCCAAAATAAAGCAGGAAAATTATTAGCATCATGCCTCAAAATTAAAAAAGATCATAATAACATTGATTATGTGGTAAATTCACATTCATGCCAAGTAACTAAAAATTTGGAAATTCTAGAAGAATTCAAGAAAATCTATACTTCTCTGTATACCTCCGAATCTATTCCTACTCCTACAGACATTCAATCTTACCTTACATCCATACCAAAACAATCACCCCTAGATAATGACTTCTCACCATTAGAAAAAGATATTTCCATTAAGGAATCAAACTTCTCAAACCGGGGAAAACCCCTGGCCCAGATGGTTTCCCCATGGAATTCTATGCCTTTTTCTCCAAATCTTTACTTTCTTATCTCTTTTCATTATTCTTGCATTTTATTTCCTCTAAAGCCTCTAGTGGCACTTTTCAAGATGATCTTATTTGTCTAATTCCGAAAGAAGAAAAAGATCTTCACTTATGTAAAAATTACAGACCAATCTCGTTAGTCAACTGCGATTACAAAATTTTTGCCCAAATTCTTGCTTTTCGTCTTGAACCCTTTCTCCTATCCATTATTTGTAAAGAGCAATCTGGTTTCATCAAAGGGCGACACATCTCGGATAACATTAGAGTTTTCTTTAATCTATTACGTTAAAGCTAATAAATACCCTCATTCATTGGAAGCTATCTCTTTAGATGCGGAGAAAGCTTTCGATTGCATGGACTGGTCATTTATTTTTCATACATTGTCTTGGTTTGGTTTTGGCCCTAAATTTATTTCTTATATTTCTTTGCTCTATACTTCACCCAAAGCCTCTATTTTTGCTAATTGCTCAATTTCTGAATCTTTTTTCCTTGCTGGGAGGCATCTGTCAAGGCTGCCCTCCCTCTCCACTCTTATTTATCCTTGCCCTAGAACCTTTTCTTGCAAAAATTAAGCAAAATCCTAACATACAGGGCTTTCAACATGATAATTTCCATGTTAAAATGAGCGTTTATGCTGACGACATTTTATTATATATCTCTAATCCTGAACAATCTATCCCTTCTTTTCTTACTGAAGTTAAGGACTTCTCTACCATTTATGGTTATAAATTAAATCATGACAAATGCCAGATCTTCCCACTTAATGTTTTATGTTTTAAGCAAGATTTTGTTACTACTAATTTCTCATGGAATCCCCAGAAAATTAAGTATTTAGGTCTTCTATTAAACAAACATTATCCCTGATCCTGTCTCAAATTCTATCCACCTTATCTACATCCGTCTCTAAATGGCATCCCCTATATCTTTCCTGGTGGGGAAGACTTGATACAATCAAAATGATGCTGGCTCCCAATATTTTCTATATGATTTCTGCTACTCCTCTTAGTTTTCCAGTTTCTTTCTTCAAAAACATTAATTATCTTGTATCTACATTCCTATGGAACAAAAAGAAAGCACGCCTGTCCCTAAAAATGCTTCAGCATTCCAAATCACAAGGTGGGGTTTCAACATTATTACAATGCTTTCCTTTTTAAGCAGCTTGCCAAATCCTTGAATCAATCCTCTCCCACTGTTCTTCCTTTATGGACAACTATGGAATGCTCTTTCCTATCCCCTTTCTCTATCACAGAAGCTCTTACATTTACTCATAAGACACGCTTTTTATCTTCCCCCACGTATAAAACAGCTCATAGGCTTTATCAGTCTTTTCTGTTTTCTCATTTTTCTGATAAAGATCAATTTCTTAAGTCCTCCATTTGGCATATTCGCTCTCTTAAAACAAATAATAAACCTATATACTGGAAAACTTGGCAAGATAAAGAACTATCTTGGATCCATCAACTTTACTCTAATGATGCTCTACTCCCTTTTTCCGAAGCACAAACCCTTTATAAATTACCAAATTCCTTTTCTACCAAATTTAATATATTAATACAGAATATCTCCTCTTCTCTATCATCATTATCGTCTGTACCACCATCTTTACCTCCTTATTGTAATATACTCCCACTTTTAAGTGCTCAACCTAGCTCCTCATCCATATATAAATCTCTTATTACATCCCCTAACCCTAGAACTAAAACTAAGACAGAACTCCAATGGGAACATGAGTTCCAGTCAACGTGGCCCACTACCTTTTGGGATAAAATATGGTCAAAACTTCGTAAAACATCTCGATCTGCAAGCACAACCCAAGCTCTCTTTTTTATTTATAACAGACTTATGTTTACGCCAATGTCCTTACATATATTCAACTCTATTTCCTCTTCAAATTGTTGGTCGTGTAACACCCCTCAAGCTTATTTATATCATATGCTATTTGTATGTCCTTCCACTCACCAATTCTGGTTGAAGGTCCGGTCTCAAATCAATACAATTTTTCATACACATTTCCCTTATTCACCTGTAGATATTTTTCTGGATTCCTTATCTGACCACTGGCATGATTTCCCCTCTAACACTAACGTTGTGGATTTATTGATTGCTATTGCCTTCCAACAAATTACCAAAAATTGGAAACAAACTATACAACTCTCCTTCCAAGCTTGGTGGTATAGTGTTTGTTATTACCACCGTCTTAATCGTACATATGTTTCCCCTTTATCTTTACATCTGAAATGACAACTAATATGATCCCCTGTAACTGATTTCATAGATGCTTTAGCACAAAAATCTGCTCAACACCAACCACCTATAGAAGAAGTTCCCAAACCGCCCTCAATTGTTGTTATTAATCCCCATGTTTATTTTATTGTTTACATCTGTATATAATCCATCCTCCTTTTTTCTCATATTATATCATTACAGTTAATCTGTTGTCAATGTCAATATCTATTTTTTACGACATTAGGCCCTCCTACTTTTATACTGTATATTTCACTATATCTGCTGTTGGATCCCCCTTTTTTTCTCCCCTCCCTTTCACCCCAACCCTGTTTTTCCTTCCTCCCTCCTTTCCTATAATGGCAATATGTATTTCCCCTTATACAACCAATCCATTTTAAATTTCATCTTTTTATCTTACTATGTATTATTGATTTGTTGATTGACTTTGTATTCCTGTTAATTTATCCAATGGTTTATATCTGGTTGTATTTGTTCCAAAATAAAAATGTTCTTGTTTAAACTAAAAAGTCCTCTAAATGCCTCGAGAAGACAGAAAAAAAATGGACGAGGAGAAGTGTCATCTTTTCCCGAAGAAAGAGTAATTCATAATGATTTAATTGATACTTGGGCCACATGATTCCACCCAACCATACGCTAGCCCGATTCAAAGAGAACACTCTTTACATGTATTTTCCATTACGCAGGACAGGCACTTGCCCGTAACACTAAAACACAATGAACTTCTTTCCCAGGGCACAGCAAACCTCAAACAGACCACTCACGCTCTTCAACCACACCTAATAGGAATGCAGCACACCTGTGCAGTCCCTGAAATAGAAACCAAGTGGAATGTGAACTTGATCAGGCGGACAGGGTGAAGGAGCAAAAGACTGAGCAACAGTATTAGAGACATAGAATAGGAATCTAAAATCGAGGTTTCTTGTCTCACAGCAGGCTACCAAGGGGTTGGATGAAAATTCATACTTCACAGGCTGCAAACACATTGTTCATGTGCAGCCATTTCAATGATAATGTGTTTTACATTTGTCGTATCTATTTTCTAACTAGAATCATATTTGCCTATTACCAGGAACCTTTTGCAATTGAAAAATTAATCCAGCAATGTACTGAACTATGCTTTTCTGGCATAGATCAAACTAGGAATTAATTAGGCCTCGACTCCATTTTGCATTTTGTGGCTGATTGATAATAGGTATTGTGTGTTTGAATTTCTCATTAACACTGCAAGCAGCAAAACGTGCCAGGATGCTTTCTGATGACATGCTGCTCTCGAACAACTCCGGAGAAAGTCTTTAGTTATTGTTCAGGGCCATTCCAGCGTGCTTACTGTATGCTCTTCATTTATGAGACTTTAATTGTTTATGTAAACTGATATTTTTATAACACTTATGATGACAGCAGGTCAGGTCAGAGGGAGCATATTAATTAATTTGAGGGATAGCCCTAGGATGGTGGAATTCTATAACATTTAATTTGTAATTTGATAATGTGTTGTTGATACGGTTGCTCACCGAATGCTAACTGTGCGATTTGCATTGCTTTCCATTGTAAAATGTATTATAAAATGCCCTGATTACGGGGGAGGCCAGATTCTATGGATCTCTACAAGGGTTGCTGCCCATCTTTTCTTTTGGTTTGCTGCATACTCTGGACTATTTTCCAGTTTATATTTAGGCTGCATGTATTTTAAATACCTAGAGCCTTCATGGCAATTGATTTCTAAACTCCTTAACTGACTTATTGAGAATAACTATTCCCCAGATTCATTATTTTCCTCTTTTGCGAGTCCTTAATAGCGATTATTAAGGATTCGCTATTAAAGACTCGCAAAACGGGATGCATGTAGAAATCGCAATTAATTTTGCGATTGCTAATCGCAATTAAGGAATTGCTTTCCCATTCATTCCTATGGGCCTCAAGGCCCATAGGAATGAATTGGGAGTCATTCCTTATTTGCGATTCGCAATTAGCGAATCGCAATTAAGGAAGCGATTTCAAGGGTGCCAGGGTGTCCAAAGGACACCCTGTAGCACCCCTGAAATGCAAATGTACACAGGTGTTGCGCACTCACATGTCCAAAGGACATGTGTGTGTGTAACATACAACTTAGAAACATGCACTAAAGTGCATTTATCTAAGTTTTCGCTATTTACCACGAAGTTACACTTCGCGGTAAATAGCGGCCCCATATTGCGAATTCGCAATTTTTAAAAGGTTCAAGAATAGCATTTAAGTAATCTCTAAATGAGATTCCTTAAATGCGATTCTTCGCTATTTAGCGAGTTCTCTAATTGCGATTTTTGCATTTGGGATGATGAATCCAAAATGCAAAAATAGCGCTAGCAAAGGGCCTGATTCTCAGAATCTGGCCCTTTGTGGGCCGATTTTACTTTGATGAATCTGGCCGTATATTTTTGAATTCTATATTTCACTTTAATGTTTTAATAGACTTTCATGTTTTTCTAATTTACTTGTCTCAAGCCCTTTTGAGTCTACGCTTATTTAATAACTGTAATTCGAAATAGGTAGTGTATCTCATTCACTTCAATGTACTTTACCATTAAGTGTTGCTTGTTAGTAAGATATTTTCGAGTCATTTCTGCTACCTTTGCATTGCTATTTGTTTCAAATTTGTTTCCTTTTGTTCCACATTTGTCTTTGTTTTATGTCCAGATTGTGCCCAGCTCAGCTTCGTCCGGACTCTAATGGGTGCAGATGGACACCGGTCTGGCCTTTTCTTTGCTGGGACAAAGCCTCACAGTGCCCCTCGCTGTGTGATCACAAGCACACACTATAAAGGGGTCTCCAACCTTTTCTGTACTGAGAGCTACTTATGTTCAATAAAACACATTAACAGCTACTAATATTGTCAGTGTAGTATAATTTCAATTTCTTTATATGTATATTAATTCAACCAAGCAAAGCTTTCTAATTTAATAAGCTGGGCTGCACACAGGCAGGCAAAGAAGTAGTGCAGCCTGCGAGGTGACGTTCAAGTCTTCCAGGCAGAACATAATTCTAAAGCTGTGTGGGTTCACAATACACACATTAAAGCGCCCCCCCCCCCCCAGAAGGCAGGCAGAAAAGGATGCAGGGCAACCTGGAAGGTGTAGTCCTGCCCTCCCAGGTAGGGCACAAGTCTGCAGAGTACTCCTATGTGGGAGCACAAAACACGCTTTATAGTGGTTCTGCAAGTAAACAGATGCAGGGAAGCCTGTGAGGTGAGGTCCTGTCATCCCACGCAGAGCTATATCTAATAAAGAAAAATATATTTTTAATGGTGGAAAAGGTAAGGCAATTAAAATGAGGCACCCCACCAAACATAAAAAGGTCCAAACTTTTTATAAGGCAAGAAATGTTCTCGGTCATTATTTTAGCATTCAGTTCTTAATTTGCATCCCAGCACTGCAGATCTTGTTAAATCCTTGCTCAACAATGGATGAGTTAGGCTACTGATTGCAATAGTGCAAAAATATAAATTGAGAGACACATATTACATATTGAGTGTTCACACAAATACTGAGCGGCTGTAACAATCCGCATTAAACAATATACTATTTAAGCAGTGGATAACGGTGCACAGAACCAAGGAGCACTTCCCTCTATACTCCTTACTAAGAAAGAATCCTATATAAATATCACAACAAATCTTTTTTTTTTTTCTTGACTTTCAAATCGATGTACGGAGGCGCTGCTTGCCACCATGCTGCATTCATGGAAACAAGTAACACATGAATTTCCTCTAGTGAACTCTGTACTGATGAAATATACACCGACTGTGAAAACAATTTGTGACTTTTATGAGCCCTGAAGAAGTCTCTTTTTGAAACAAAACGCGTCGGCTATGGTCCTTCTGAGTTTTAATGAACATTGAATAAAGAATTCATTGGAATTAAAAGAAAACACTTGGAATCCCGGAATCTTCTTTATGTGCTTACTTATTATGGACTTCTTTTTTGATTACACTGTATTGAGTGCTGAACCAACTGTTGTGATGATTACATATCGAGTGTGGATACTATTTGTCTGAGGTCTAGCAGGGAACGAGCAGGGTGATCAGTCAGAGGATAATCTGGGTGAGACTAGGACAAGATTGAATACTGGGTTTGTGTGTCTTCTCTGAAGGAAATACAAAGAGAGTGCCTGACGGCTGGAATGGAAGCAGGCCAGAAGCAGAGGACTGAAGCAGGTTGGTAAGGAAACACGACTGGATAACACAGAGCTGAATACTGAAAACAGTGCTAGGAAAGATCTACACTCAAACAAGGCAAGACAGAAATATGCAGACAAACAGTAACACAGAACACAAGGCAAGGAGTCTGCGTGTAACAGGACAGTTAAAGAAGAATGCAGACAGGAGAGTATGAATAATGGCCATCACAGGAACAGAGATGCAGGATAACAAGGTGCAGAAACAGATACTAAAAATAGCCAAAAACAGTAGAATGAGTTCACGCAACAAGAGAACCAGAATCAAATAACACACCTGTAATAAGAGCAGCAGGAACAAAACAGAGCACAAAGAGACTCAACAGAAATCGGTTGCAAGCCACTGTACACTGCTCTCACAGGGCTGAATTAGCTGGAGGCTAAGGGGAGCAGCATGGGTGCAGAGAGAAAGCCAGGTGAAAGGACTTAACCAGGTGCAGGGAATCAGGGAATCATCAATGAAGGGAAGGCTGAACTGGGATGGGAGATGAGCAGATCAGGAGAACCAGGAGACACAAGACAGGGAATATGAGAGCACGGAACGGAGTATGGATTGTCACAAATATAGAGAAGGTTCCAGAATGCAAATATAATGGGTCAGAATAGCAGTAGGATCCAGGTACAAATCTAGTGAACAGGAAACCATCACTGAGACAAGATCTAGGAAGGGTTTGAAGACTGAGGAAACTACAAGGACCATAATGCATCTGGGTAGAGGAATAGAAACCAGGACTAAAATGTGAAGGCAAACTTAGTATGGTAAGTGATGATGTGTTTAGGGATCTGTTCTGAAGGCAGGTTCATTAAGGGCCCTTGTGAGTGATATCTAATGGCAAGATGGCAGAATCCTGACACTATTATTTACTGC
Organism: Lissotriton helveticus; assembly: GCF_964261635.1. NCBI lineage: Eukaryota > Metazoa > Chordata > Amphibia > Caudata > Salamandridae > Lissotriton > Lissotriton helveticus. The sequence continues at coordinate 1,075,563,437 of NC_136070.1, read as the reverse complement.
TGCATAAACAAGAATTTATGTATTTGTTTCTCAAATCCTCCTTTCCTCAGGAGTCAGATTCTGAATTACTACGGCACTGCTACACTGGTCTGCAAACTTTAGGCATGCTGCGGACTGGAGACAATGGGGCAGATTTACAAAGATTTGATGCAACCCAGAAAGACAACTTGCTGCACTGCTCTGTGCTGCGCTAAATGGAGAGGGAAGGAATGTAAAAGACACACAATTGATGGACGGAATGCAGAACAAATCAAAATATTCACCCCCAATCAAGAGATATGGGTTAAATCCATCATTCTTTTGCTCACCATGCCACCCCAGTTTAGAATTTGCCATATGCAAATCAGTCTTGACCCTGTGCCCCATGGGAACAGTCCAGCCTGAAACCAAGCCAGGTCCTCCCTGAACCGGAAACAAGCATCCTAGGACCGGTTTCGGGGTTTCCCCCCTCATAAGCCAAGATAGCCTGAATCCAGTGGCACAGTGAGCCCGGGACCCACGTCTGGGCATACCCGGGCGTACTTAGGGCGTGAAAGCAAAAGACACACAGTTGATGGACGGAATGCAGAACAAATCAAAACATTCACCGCAGTCAAAAGATCTGGGTTAAATCCATCAGTGGAAGGAATGTGACATATTTCACCCCTCATCAGCCAAGATAGCTTGAATCCAGTGGCACAGTGGGCCCGGGACCCACGTCTGGGCATACCCGGGCGCACTTAGGGCGTGAAAGCAAAAGACACACAGTTGATGGACGGAATGCAGAACAAATCAAAACATTCACCCCCAGTCAAAAGATCTGGGTTAAATCCATCATGGGAAGGTATGTGACATATCTGCTAAGATATGGAAAATTACTGCTCTCCCTCTTTGCTGGCACACTAGGGGCAGCCTAGTGCCAACGTAGACCTCCTTGCCCCATGTTGCAAGCGTGCCTGCGTTAGAGGTAGGATTGGTTTTGTGCAGACAGGGGCACTTTCCTGCACACAAAAAATCCTCTGAGGAATGTTCCTCTTTATACATGTGCTGAACCCTCGGTTATGCAAGTCAAAACAAGTTCAGAGCACATTGAGGGTACTGGTGGCGTGTAGGCGGCAGTTGTATGGACAACAGAATAATTGAGGGAATATGAAGATCACATTTCAACAGTCCAGCCCGAACTGCCAAGCCATGCCTTCCCTGGACATCCAAGCCATGCTTTCCCTGGACCGGAAACAAGCTTCAGAGGACCGGTTTCTGGCATTTCAGCCGTCTTCAGCCCGGCTTGCTTGAATCCAGTGGCAAAGTGAGCAAGGGACTCACGTCTGAGCATACCCTGCCAACTTATGGCGAACAAAGCAGTACAAAGGGGGGATTCAAGCAAGCCGGGCTGAAGACGGCTGAAATGCCAGAAACCGGTCCTTGGAAGCTTGTTTCCGGTCCAGGGAAGGCCTGGCTTGGCAGTTCGGGCTGGACTGTTCCCATGAGGCACAGGGTCAGACTGATTTGCATATGGCCATGTCTGAACTGGGGTGGCAGAGTGGGCTAAAGAACGGTGATGGATTAAACCCAGATCTGTTGACTGGGTGTGAGTGTTTGATTGGTTCAGATGCTCCGTCCATCACCACCCCCTTTTGTATCACTTTGTTCGCCATAAGTTGGCAGGGTATGCTCAGACGTGAGTCCCTTGCTCACTTTGCCACTGGATTCAAGCAAGCCGGGCTGAAGACGGCTGAAATGCCAGAAAACGGTCCTTGGAAGCTTGTTTCCGGTCCAGGGAAGGCATGGCTTGGCAGTTCGGGCTGGACTGTTCCCATGAGGCACAGGGTCAGACTGATTTGCAAATGGCCATGTCTGAACTGGGGTGGCACAGTGGGCTAAAGAACGGTGATGGATTAAACCCAGATCTGTTGACTGGGTGTGAGTGTTTGATTGGTTCAGATGCTCCGTCCATCACCACCCCCTTTTGTACCACTTTGTTTGCCATAAGTTGGCAGGGTATGCTCAGACGTGAGTCCCTTGCCTACTTTGCCCCTGGATTCAAGCAAGCCGGGCTGAAGACGGCTGAAATGCCAGAAACCGGTCCTTGGAAGCTTGTTTCCGGTCCAGGGAACGCATGGCTTGGCAGTTCGGGCTGGACTGTTCCCATGAGGCACAGGGTCAGACTGATTTGCATATGGCCATGTCTGAACTGGGGTGGCAGAGTGGGCTAAAGAACGGTGATGGATTAAACCCAGATCTGTTGACTGGGTGTGAGTGTTTGATTTGTTCAGATGCTCCGTCCATCACCCCCCTCTTTTGTACCACTGTGTCTATAGGCAGGCAGAGGCAGGCCCCATCCAGAGCAAAAGTGAGCTAGAGGAGCAACAACAATTTCTCACTATTTTAGGTTGCCCACCAGGGGACGTATTACAATATGAGCTCCGGGGGCACAACAGGCTTTTGCGCCAGTTTTGCGCGCCCCCGGGCTCTTTGGTATTATAGAAGGGGGCACAGTTGCTTGTGCATCCCCTTCTATAATACCAATAGCGCTGGCGCACTTAAAGCATAGGGGGTGCACTGCAAATTAGGGAATTCCTTTGACTCTGCACCCACGCCATATTTCAGACACGAGCACAGAGTCAAAGCAGCCCTCAAGAGGCGCACTGACAGTACGCCATTTAAAAGGTGGAGCACTATCAGTGTGCCTCCTGAGAGCAGCCCTCTGCAGGGGGTAATGGAGGTCCCATGGAGCCCCAAGACATCCCCTTGCAGGCGGGTGCGCTCACTAACTGTACCCACCTGCAAGGGGATCTCTATTACCCTGTAAAAGTGCAGGTGGGTGCCGCCTGCACTGTGAAAACACGGAGCAGCTGCTCCGTGTTTTTATATGAATGCTCTGACCCCAGGGCTGGAATGGCTACCTGGGGTTTTGGCATGCTGCCAAGCTGGGGGCTGATTTAGTTGATGGGGACCTGCGTGTGCTGAACGAAATTCGTTTTGCTTTGTGAATTTCGTAGCACATGCACGTTTCCTTCAACGAAATTAGCCCCCACCGCATTGACATCAGCCCCCAGCTTGGCAGAATGCCAAAATGCCTGGTAGCCAGTCCGGCCCTGTCTGACCCCAGGGCAGTGCGAGCTCGCAGCTGCCTTGGGGGCAGCGCATACTTCATAATAGGGTGAATTGTGATTGTTTGCGTCTGGTGCACCTTTCAAAAGGTGCGCCAGGAGTAAACAATCACAATGCATAATATGGCCCCAGGTGTACACCTGCCCTCTCTGACCACTGACAAGTTAATTCGGTAATAAGATCAGTGAACTATTGTACACACAGCATTAAGTGACAAGAAAAGTTTTTTTAAATATATGATTAATTTGGTTGGTATAAATTGACAACAGAAAGAAGCACTCTGTAGCATGCGCAGTGCCTGGTCTAAGCTTTCTCGACTATGACATCACTTTCTCTTCTGAATTTAGGCCACCCTTTATATTTCCAAACCATTACAATTTCCATTGTTCTTTGAGCGTGCCAATCTCATAGCTGCACCCATGACATTACTTTCTCCCGTGTGCCTATGGCATCACACACATATCTGTCTCGGCTGTATAGTCCATGCTGTGACAGTCTCTTCTGCCCCTTTGGATCACCTTGGCTTTCTTTTTCTGAATATCACCCTCTTCTGTGTGCCCTTGATTTTACCTTCTCACCTAGCCCGTGATACTCTCTTCCCTGTGGATATGGTTTTACCAAGACCTAGTATCATGGCATCACCCTCTTATTATGTTATTCTTTCTTCTCTGCCCATCTCCACCTAGGCCACACCCTCTCCGAAGACCCACCATTTCACTCTTTCTTTCCCACAATCACCTCTGACCTATGCCCATGAAATTACACATTTTACTTGTACCTTTAGCAGATTTTTAAATGGGCTGGTACGCAGAGACCCTGAACTTTTGTTCGAAAGAAATCAGGCTTGCTTACTGCAATTCAACTTCAGGGGCTGTACATGCCAGGTAGTGGGTGGTGTTAATAGCTGATGTGGGTGGAGCCAGGGACAAGTGGGCTGTGGCCTTCTTAGAAAGGTTTTGCACTCATTGTTTTTCTTTTCCTTTTTTACAAAACAAGCACTAAAAACACCCTCTACCCTTCTTACATTCACTTAACACTCTTCCTTCTGCCTCTGCTATTTCTGTGCTCTTTCCTATAACTCTAACCTCACTCTCCCATCACACAGTTTTTAGGTCGAGACTGGCGTAGGCTGCGCACATGCGCAGTCTCGCCAGCGAGACTTAATGTCTCAGAGTAGCGAGGGTAAACCCTGCCCCTCTTCTCCATTGGCTGGCCTCCTAAACCGCGGCCAGCCATTGGAGAAGAGGTCTCTGTGACGTTCTTTTTTCACTGTAAGCCCCGTCCTTTTCGGATTGAGGGGCGTGTTTTTTTCGTTTCTTTCTCTCCTCTCCTCCAGCCAATGGAGAAGAGGGGAGAACGAAAAACACGCCCCCCCAGTCTGAAAAGGACGGGCTTACAGACTCCTTCTGCCCGTCTGCCCGCGTGTCAGCTGTTTAGGCGTGAGCCTACCCAATGCTTGTTTACCCCACAGTTGTGGGAAACTTCTATCTCTCGAGCATAGGACCGTGGGAAGGGTTGGTACAGAAGGAGGAGGGCGGGCAGCTCTCGGGTTACAGTTTGTGCAGCAGCCACACACAGCACGTTTCACAACACACTGCCAGTCCCACACACCGGGGCCGGCAGGGACAGACTGTCTGACCTATGTGCCGCTGCAGGCAGCCGCGAGGAAGGGAAGAAAACACAGCCCTGAACCTCACCTGGGAGCCCGGGAGTCCTCCTGGAGGCAGCAGGGTGGCTGTGCACCTCCACATGTGCCTCTCCTGTTGGAGAGCCCTCGCTAGATCTTGAACTGCACACAGAGAGGGCATTTCGCAGAGGCCCGTGCAAGGCGGTCGGACAGGGGGAGTGCATCCATATTAGACTGCTTCTTCGAGTGCTTCTTTTTTGCGTGCGCGTGTCTTCGAAGGCTGTGGTGGTGGAGGCTCGCGGGGCCGGTGCTGGGCGCGAAGCTCCTGCCACAGGTTGCAGCTGAGTGAGGCACGAGCGGCCGGAGGTGTTGGGGAGACTTTGGTGATGATTGCAGCAGCTGGGGGCGGCCCGGACCCTGCAGGCGTTTGACTCCACCGGGCACCCATGCCCCATGCGGGCATGCAGCCCAGCCCTTCCCTCCGGTAGGACCCAAGGCAGCACCTCGGGCAAGAGGGGGGACTGACCCAGCGCCAACATGAGCGACAGCAGCGAGGGCATCACCTTCTCCGTGCCCACCTCCCTGCTACCTGGCATTCAGCCGCAGGAGGGGCCGTCTCGGGGCGCCCCCCTGCAGAACCTGGTGGATGGCAGCCTCTGGCACGAGGTGGAGGAGGGCGGCGGGCAGGCGACGGGGTGCCTGGCCCCGCTGCGGTCCAAGCCCGGGTGCAGGAGCACCTCCGTGGTGTACGTGGTGAAGGAGGCCAGCCCAGGGGTGCAGGCCTGCGAGGGCGCCACGCTGGACAGCCTGCGGGAGGCGTGCGAGGGGGCCAGCGTCCGCCTAGAGATGCTGCCCTTTGGCAAGCTGGACTTTGGGGAGACCGGTGTGCTGGACCGCTTCTACAATGCAGGTGTGAGGCCCGCGGGCGAGCCGCGACCGGCCCTGGCGTCTGATAACTACCATGCACCTTATATACCATGCAAGCCTCCATGGAGCTTAGGTAGCGTGCTAACAACCTATCGTGCATAGGTGTCGATGGTGCAGCAAGTGCAGTGGTACTGAGACTCAGGGCCCTAGCGCCCGCGGAATCATGACTGTTGTTGTGTCTTTATTACCCAGCCGGCTGTCAGGTGGCCTATTTCATTACCTGCACGGGGCCGTTGACACCTTACACAGCCTTTTAGCCACACTTCTCAACTGCCAACCAGCCACCAGTTCCCTGCAGCCACACTGCTCCTCATGTATGCCTCCAACCAAGCCGCCCAGACACCTGCCCTGCATCCTGTTCCCTAACTAGAGTCTGTTATCCACTGTGTCCTGACCCCCTCCTCGTGGGTGTGCCACGCCAATTGCTTGCCCTGCAACGTGCATCCTGCCCGAGTACCCTACCCAGCCTAAATGTCAGTTCTGTCAGCACCCTACCTACCCTTCAGCAGCTCCGCAGCTTGTGCCATGCCACTTCCTTCCCAAAACACTCTCTTGCTGCATGTGCCCCATCCCGTCACCTCTGTAGTCTAATTAGCTACCCTAACTAGCATGCTCTTTGACCCGACCTGCTTGCTGCCTACAGTTTGTTTAGCCTGCTCTCTACCATGACCTGCTTGCTTGCAGCTTGTTTAGTCCGCGTTTTTCTTCTTCTGGCTGTTTGCACCCCGTGGTGGGGGTGGGGAGTGTGGAAAGGGGGATCTGGGAGGCAGGACGCGCCCATACTTTTTTTAAGTTTTAGAAAATCAGTAATACTAAATTTTGTGAAAAGACAAGATTAATTGCAACCGTTGGAATGCTTCAGCTGAAGTGTGGGGCAGACGGTCTTCTGTGCTGCGAAACCAAGTAGGTGCAGACAGCTAGACAAGCCTTTTTTGCCAGGGGGCCTGCTTCCCTAGAAGAAACGTAAATGTACTCAACTGGTCAATCTGCCAGTGGGTTCATCCCACTTAAAGCCCTGGGGTACAGTGCACTGGCTCCGGTGAGACTCGCTCCCTCGCCCCAGTTTACAGCAAAGACCTGGGCCGAGGCCAGTCTGCGTGGCATGTAAACAGCATGGCTCCCTTAGGAGGGACTACCATCGGTAGGGCACCTCCTCAGTTTCTGCAGAGTACCCTGGCCGAGGTCAGCGTGCGTGGGATGCAGCAAGCTGGCTCCGATGTCACTAGCTCGCTTGCACTCTTCTGTTTGCAGCAAAGACCTGGCACCGGTTTTCCTCGATTGGGGCTGCCATTGAGATGCAGTGAGGTGCCCTCCCCCACTGGTACCACCGGGCTTATCGGCATTTGGCATACTGGCTGCGTGTGTGTGTGTGTGTGTGGCTCTGTGTGTGTGTGTGGCTCTGTATGGCTCTGTGTGTGTGTATGGCTCTGTGTGTGTGTGTGGCTCTGTGTGTGTGTGTGGCTCTGTGTGTTGCTCTGTGTGTGTATGTGGCTCTGTGTGTGTGTGTGTAGCTCTGTGTGTGTGTGGGGCTGTGTGTGTGTGTGGCTCTGTGTGTGTGTGTCTCTCTGTGTGTGTGTGGCTCTGTGTGTGTGTGGCTGTGTGTGTGTGGCTCAGTGTGTGTGGCTCTCTGTGTGTGGGTGCAAATGCAATAGGTCTTGATTTGCGAGAGATTAAGCTATTGGGATTGTAAATGACAATGCAATTTATTTATCTGTTTTCAAAACAAACACATAAATAAAAAGTTTGTCATTTACAATTCCAATAGCTTTAACTTTTTCGAAGGCGAGACCGTTGCATTGTAAATGCTTGTTACTCTGTTATACTCTGTTACTGTTTATTCGTCTTCCCCTCTCTTGTTTGATCATTATCATCTATGCTGTCTTTCTCCCCTTCCTGCTCTTCTCCCTTTCCTTTCCGTGGTCCAGAGCAAGGGGTGTGGAAGGCGCTGAGCACCCCCTCATTTCATGGAAAAAGAGCAAACCACAATGGTGCCTTTCTCTTGCAGCCTCTGTGTTCAGAATGTGGCCAGCTAATAGGTGTAATTAACCCGAAAACAGTAATACTGCTATTTTTTATTTTTATTTATGCTAACCATGTTTATGGAAAGCAAAATGTGAACAGGTTGCATAGTGGAGTGAACCTTTTATGCTAACCATGTTTATGGAAAGCAAAATGTGAACAGGTTGCATAGTGGAGTGAACCGTAAAACAATATTTAAGAAGTTTATTTCGAAATACATGAGAAAGTACAAATGAGACATTTTACATCTTACTTCTTAATTTTGTTAGTAGGGCTGAAGCGAAACACTATATTAGGTGTAATGTGTGTGATGTACACCAGGTTAAAACTTCTCTCGTTTTGTATTGCTCTCTCATGGTGATTTCCTTTTTCAGTGAAAATTGACACCAATAGAGATGAACAAATCAGGGTAGTATGTAGCATTTAACACTAAACATTGGTGTGATTTGAATATCATGAGTTTGAATGTTGGCAAATATAACTCAGCCCTTCGTCTTTCTGAAGTCAATACTTTGAGTATCGGAGGAGCTTCGCTCGTAACCAAGATGGCCGCATAAGTTCCCGGCTCCGTCGACCTCCACCAGAAGCTCATAAATCCTGTGCACTATTCTGACTTCCCGCTGGACTCCCGTGCTGGTGATTTGCGCCTGATTCGAAAGGTGCAACCCCGAAAATTCTGGCGGCCCGGAGAGCGGAGATATCCCGTGCGCCATTTTTGGCCTGCCCCAGACTTGACGCCGGGGCCTCGAGTTTCAACTTGGCCGGGTTGGAGTCGAACAACATCGGCTGTGGAAAGTGGGTGGATCCGGTCTCCCGAAGTTGCTTTGTTTCTTTCCCTTATTGGATGGCGCTCCAGTGACGGCACTACCCTGCAACTACGGTGGCCTGTTATTATCGAGTATTTGTTCGAGGATTCTTTTCCCGGAGACCCCGTTGAGCTCCCGGTGGTTCTCTGGTATAGATACCTCGTGGGCAGCGACGGTGTACCTCTCGTGCTGTAGAAGTGTTTTACAGTGGACTTTACATCAATTCTGCCCTGTGCCCCGGAGAAGTCGACCTCTGGGGTTTGGATACCCGCCCGGTCGCTCATTGAGAGGCGATGGAGCGGTCTGAAACTACACCGTCGCTACGCACTGTAATGGCCGCCATTTTGCAGCTTCACGAACGGGTCGCCGCCGCCATCCAGGGGATGATTGTCACTGTTGACTGTGTTAGTCCTAGACCGGATTCCGACCCTCTGTTGTTAGAAAGCCGAGCTACTCCACCCGCGGAAACCGTCTTGATTGGCGCCGAGGACCCCGAGCGGGTTATTCATTTGGAACCTCCCAGCAACCCTAAGATGGCGGCGATCGAGGCCGAAACGACTGGATGTGTGTTCAGCCCTGAATTGATACCACCCGAGATGGCTGTGACTATCCCCCTGAGAAAGTATGCCTCCCCCCACGATTGTCAAATTCGACCTTCGTTTCTTCCTGTGAGCGATAGACACCGCTTGGACACTTTCTCTTTGATGGGCAGTGGACTTGCTCTGACTTTTGATCTCTGTGTACGTTTATCCTGCTTTCCCTCTCCTCGTATTAACTTTGACATTCTCCTGTTTTTTGGCATTCTTGTCGTGATGGCGGTCCGATTGGGTGTATCCAACGTGGAGAATCGTGGCGACTTGTTTGTGCTGAGGGGAATTTTTGTTTTTGACCGTGAGGGTTTGGGCTGAACTTGATTGAACTTCGATGCAATGTTTTCTCTATTTTTTGGCTGGGTAGTATATATGGGAGCAGGGCCGACTGTGTATCTGAATAGTCTGGTTATTGTTTTCTACTGTATCTGGACGGGGTCTGCTATCTCTGTTGATTGGGGTCGGACGGGATGTTCTCTTCCCTCTCTGTTTGCGGCTCCCCTACATGCTATTTCTTGATTTGCTCTGCTTTGCTTTTCTGACGGTAGGGGGTGTCTGCTTTTGGCAGGGGGATGGGAGTCCGGGAGCTCGTATCGTGTTGTACATTCTCCTCCTCCACCTTTTTCCCCATCCTTGGGGTGTAGTTTAGGGGGCGACAGGCACACTGCTAGTGGGGTTAGGTCGTAGCCATCGGCAGGGGTGTAGGGTGGGGGGTTGTGGGGGGGTTTATTATTTTTCCTTTGTTATTTTCTATGACCTTTCTATTCCCCTTTCCCTCTCTCACAAGAACTGTGGCATATTCTCCTGTTTTTATCGTATCTGGGTGTCACTTGTATGCTTCTTAAATCCTGTATTTTTGGTGGGTAAATGGGGTGGGGGGAGGCCTGCGGTCATTGACGTTTAATTGTTTTGCTCCAGCCATCCGCTGGTATCGATCATTCTGCCACTCATGACTGTATGGTGTTTCTTTCCTTCACTCGCCCATCCCCAGCTGTAATGTGTTTCGTTTACTGGCACCCGATATGTATATTACCTTTCTTGTGTTTAAAATAATAAAAATATATATAAAAAAAAAAATACTTTGAGTATCATTAAAATTGAGCAATAAAGACAATTTTTCTTTACTTTGCTTAAAAATAGCAAAATTGTGCTATTAAGCACTTCAGAAAAAAAAGTTATTGTAATTCACGTAAAGGGCTGTCAGTACTAGAGATCAATGCCAGAAGCATAGTTTAAGGGGAAGAGGAAATTTCAGGTCACTCCACCATTTCTCCTATCAGGCCAGTCCTGGGCTCAAGATTGGAAAGCAACCTACAAAGCTTTTGTGTGACTGCCGCTGACTAAGGTTCAGTAATATTATAACAGGCACCCACATGGAAGAATTGGAAGATTACCACCACTGATCATGTTTAATTCCAATCATCAAACTTCCTGGTTTACTTATACATCATGCCCCTTTAATCCACAAAACTTACTTTGATGCAGTTATTTTTGTCACACAGTTTTAAAAAAAACACAAATAATAAATGTAAGGAATATTATAGGGAATTATGTCACACACACGCCCACAATTTTTCAAACTGTGACGCAAAATAGTGCCAAAAAACGAAAATACTAGGAAATTGATTCATACTAAAATGGAAATGTGCCTTTTCTGCTGGGTCACCCCAGTTTAGTTTTCCTTCTTTTGCTGGACCTGTTTTTATTGGCCACAGAACTTTACGCTTGCTAACCAGTGGTGAAGTGCTTGTTCTCTACCTTTCAAACCGGATAAAATTAGCATATACCTAATTGACACTTCAATTCACTTAAAAGTTCCTAGTATATTGTCCTACCTGTACTCAGCGCCTGTAAATTAAATGCCACCCAATAAAATAGCAGTATAAAAACATGTCTCCAGGCATGCCCTTGCAGCCTGAGTGTGCTGTTTTAAAACTGCATTTCGACCTGGCAAAACGAATCTTTGTCAGATCTATCCCATCCTTTTTAGTGGTTATAAGGCAGTACTAAGGTAGCCTGTAAGTGCCTATAAAGCAGGGTGCATGGCATTTAAAAAGTAGGGCATATATATTTAATGTTTTACATGCTCTGACAATCAAAAACCTCCATATTCGATTTCACTGTGACAATGCTGGCTCTCTCATTGGAAAACACTAGGTTAGACAATTACAACGTATAGTTCTTAATTTAATTTTGGGAGCACCTAGAAGAATGGAATTATGACATATTTTAATTGTAAGGTAAAACCCAAATTATTGGTCTACTCAGATTGTATATTACTATTCTTAAAATGACTATTTTAGAAAGTTGCAAGTTGTCTGCCTCAGCCAAAAGGCTTTCCTACCAGAATGAATCCACAGCTGTCACCTGACCCCTGATGACTTGTGGCAAGATGCCTATTGCTCCCAGAAAGAGGATAAAGGGTTCTGTATATGGGGAGGGAGTGTTCCTTCTTGACAGAATGGCCTGGGGTGCTGAGCCCAGCCCCTTCCTGAGCTATACAGGATGCTTACCTTGCCACTGGCAGGTGAAGGTCACACCTAGGCCTGCTTACCCGTTGTCTCTCTAGTCAGGGACTCAACAAGGTTCCAGGGGCCCTTACTCTGCAACTGCCCAGATGACCAGTACCAAGAGGACCTGAGTGAGTCCTACCCCCAAATGGGCCCCCCAGGACCAGGACTCTTGGCTGCTGTTAGAGTATATTTTACTTGTCCCCAAACTGCAAGACCTGGGACTTAAAACGTTTTGCCAGTTTTCTGCCTGGAGAACCACTGGAGACCGGGAGAGCTTTCAAAACCACAGATGTCAAAGTTGGATCGCCAGTCGGTCTTAGCTTCCTGCTTTGCCCAGCATCTGATCCAGCTTGCTTGCAGCCTGCCGACTTGTCAACAACCACTTTATCTCCGTATAAGTTTCTACGTCAGTAGGCAAACTTTTCACTGGCAGGAACCTGGTCTTTTTGTCCGACCAGGGCTCCATTGAGGTCGGCCTGGTGTTCTGCCTTGGACTTAATCTAGCGCAACCCAGTAAGCGCGGTTAGCGCTTTGTGCATTTAGGCCCTATTTTTCATACAAACTTTACAATTTCATATCTCTGGTTGTACTGATTGGATGTTTGTTCTTTTAGTTTTATTTTATTTAATAAAATATTCTATATTTTTCTACATTTATTTGGGATTTTTCTTGTGTTGTGTTTCCCTTCATTACTGTTTAAGTGCTGCATAAATAAGTTAAGCCCGCCTACAATGTGCCAAGCTGCCCATGGCCTAAGCACAGGTTTATTTAGTGACTTTAGTTGTTCACGCTAAAAAAGATTATGATTATTATTTGATGTGGGTTCTCACCCTCCTCATGTAATACTCCAATTTCTTACATCAAGGGTCAACCTATCAATTCTGTGTCAACCTGACACATTATCAAAATCATATTGAAGACTTTAACGGAGTATTTTCAAGAATAGAGAGAGATCTGGAAGATTACATCCACCGTAATGATTAGAAAAAGGACAATAGAATGTATTGGGGCCTATTCAGAAGGTTGTATGACACTATATCGAGAAAAACAATCTGAACATCCACAAACATCGCCAATAAAGTATTGAACACCATACACTCAAACAGTAAACACAAAAAAGATTGACTAGAAAAATATTGCGGGAAAAAAAATCTAAATCATAAAAATCTAAAAACTAAGGCATCATAACAATAATAATAAAAACAAAATATCAAGTAACGAAAGACTAACCCAATTCTATATAAAGAATTTACATTGGTGCATACATATAATTTGTAGACACACATATAAAAATGTCCAAATAAAATGAACATAAATTATAGAAATAAGAAAACGCTAATTAATGATTATAATGTGTAGTGTCAGAAAAAAATCTAAGTTGGCACAACCAACCAATTAAATTAAACTTAAATGCAGTTAACAAATCAAAACACTTTTCCAATTAGCAAGCACTATGAAAAGGCCATAAAAACGTACAACAATATTCTTCCTAAAAAAGAATTATAGCAGGCCAGTATCACTCTTCTGGATGTCAAATCTACAAAAGAAGACTTCAACACTTCAACAAACCACTAAATAATACAAAATAGTTTTCACAATAAATCAAAGCTAACACAATTAACAAATACCTACAAATATATCAAGTTAAATAATTAAAATTATGCTATGTTGTTATTTCTACGCATTACAGGTGCATCCTCTGTAAGAAGTAATACAATTCTAAAAGGAAAATAAAATAAAGACAATCATACAGAAAGATTGAAATGCAAAAAAGACCAACATTGAAAGTAAGTATAGTAACAAAAGCATGGAACTAGAATTAAACAAAAAATAATGCTTTAACATATATACAATGTTATTTTAAAACCCGACCTTCATTTCAGATTAAAAAAAGCAATTCGACACAACTAATAAATTCTTCCTCTCAACAGATGGCAACGAAAGAAAACAGTGCTAAAAACAACACCAAACAGATCTTTAAAGAAAACTCTTCCAACTAAAATGAAATAAAGACATGTAAAGACAACACCCATCAAGTAATTTGAAATGTGCACCTGCAGCGGAAAAATATGAAAATAAATATAATATCACATTTTTTTAAATACAAAAAATGTGTATTTTCTATACTCTTAAACCCCATATAAAATGCCAGAAGCACCAAAATACACCAAATCCAAAAAAGGAAGTCATAATTTATTAAAGTACCACTGGAATACTTAAAGGAAGGGGAGCACCATCAGTGACAAAATTCACTGGAAATGCATCAAACATTAATCAAACACATGCTCCACTAGAGGTACTACTGCAATAAAATAGTTTAAAGTATTAGGAAACATAACCATCCCCCTAATATTGCTCAAGGAAGTCAGAAATATGTTAGGGGACCTAAAATAGGCCTGAAGTCAATAGCAACCATACCTAAACATGTTATAACAAATGTTCCTGAACAAACAACAGGTCAAATTCTTGGTATACTAACCCCACAAAATGAATTGTCAGAATACTTAGAACAGCCAGGAAAACACCAGTAACCCCAAATAAATATAAAGACATAGACATACACCAACATTTATTAATCACCCATACAAAACACCTTTTTACTATAATTGTAATAAAATAATCCTGTAAGCTACCAATAACAATTTACTAACTTTAACTCAATGTAACACATGGATGATGCATGGCACTTTTAAACTGTGCCTGCCACTATTCAGTCAAATATACATAATACATGGTCAGCAGCAAAATACAAATATCCCAATACAAATATCCCAAAAGTAAATGAACTGTAACCTAACAATACAATGCAAACATACATAAAGAAAAACCTAATAACTATAACCCACAAACTCTAGACAGCACAGCTGGACCCTTTTAGATCCTGACCAAAACAGTGAATTGCAGAGTCGCACAATGATCACCGTTGAGCTCGACACTTTTTAATGTGTTCGACTCGCCAGTACCCTGGATTGCGAAAAGCATGAGGATTCAGCATCTGCTCTTACGCTGATGATGCACAGTTGATGATAGCAAGAGGGGAAAGACATGCAGACACTAGAGACAAGCTGGTTAATTGTCTATCACTGAGAGGTCAAAAATATTGCTCTTTGGGGGAGTAAATCTAATCTTGGTGGCCTACCCTCCTAGGAACCACGGCAGAGCCCAAATTGGTAGCAAAAAATCCAGGAATCCTGGAAGATAATTCATTATCCATGCAAGATCAAGTAAAGGCAACTTGTGGCAAATGTTTTGCCATTTTATAATTGCCATGGAGACTTTTTGAGTGGATCCCAGACAATTGGAGAAAATCTATAGTTCAGGCTCTATTAACAAGTAGACTTGACTATGGGAATGCATTGTATGTAGGGATGGCAGACTACTTGTTTTCAGGACCGCACATTACTCAAACGGTCAAGTTAATCTGCAATAAGGACAAGTTTAGTTCACCATCAGCATGTCTGGAGATGTTACACTGGCTGCCTATGTAACAAAGAGCAAAGTTTAAGTTACTGTACCATGCGCATAGAGTACTACATAAGACTGGCCCTATAATTTTGTAAGACAGACTAGAATGTTATTTGCCTTCATAAGAGGTGAGATCCGTAATCTTGCATTAGCAAAAAACTAGGCAAATAAAGAAAGTCAGAGTGGGAGGTCGCTCTTTCTCATAACAGACAGCTGCACAATATCATCATTAGACCTACACCTCACTAATGATCATTTGGTGTTTAGGAAGAAGCTAAAAACATGGCTGTTTAGAACATAATGCTTTTGGGGTCCTCATTAATGAATGGCTTCAAAAATGTCATGGAGTGATACCAGTGCCGTGATATCCCACTGAGATGTGTGTTGCACTCTATAAAAACTGTAAATAAATAAATATATCCTAGCTTGCGAAAAGCAATGATTTTGACCATACTGAAAATGTACTCACACACAATTTAGGGATGCTACTATCACTTTAAAGAGAGAATACGGATGTAATTTAAAAAATCCACCCTGAGCACAGAATATGCAAATAACAGATGTTGCACTCAAAACTGAAAAACTAACAGCCTACGCATACGTCCGGTAACCAAAGCCACTAAACATTGTGATATGGTAATTAAATCAACAACTTAGAACCAAACCAGCTTCTCTAATGGATAATTTTGAGGATACTTGGGTTTGGTGCCTGCATCGATTATGCTGCAGATGGCAACCCAATTATTACATTTCATGGTAGAACGTCTATGAGAGCACTATGTCCCATTTGTAGTATCAGCAAATATCTCAAATGAAAAATAAGCATTTCAGACCCTGCCCTACCGTTTTATGTTGTGATTTGGAAATATATTTGCAACATCACAATACTCCGATTATCATAATCTTATTCATTATTTAATACAAGTATAATTTGATGGGTTGATGTGTGCTACATTTTTATTAGCCCTGGGGCTTTCCCGCGTTTGAACAATACCACCACCCGTTCTGTTTCCTCAAGGCTAAAATTATTGGATCAATTGTCTCACTCTTCGTGCTCAGGGGATCCCCATGCACCATGCTTCCCTCCACTACAGGGGCAGAGATATACACGTTTCTAAACTGTGCAATCCAGTCACAGGGTAATATAGATGTTTCTGCAGGGTTGCCAAGTCTCCCTTCCTGCCTGCTGACCACGGTCCAGAACTTATTCTGCTCGTTGGTTACACCTGTGTCTAACAGGTCAGTCCACATTTCTTTCTCCCAGGCTGCTTTTGCTGTTCTAAAGCAAGGGCAGTAGTCTGCCCTATATACCCTTATGACTCTCATGAAACCTCCTTTTAGAGTTTGTAGGAGGTTCAACTTTGCACTTTTACACTTGTCATTCAACCAGCCCATTGTAGTTTTGGACTGCCCCTTACCTCTTTGGTTAGGACATCACTCAGTTTAGAAAATACCAGATGGTGTTCAGCAAGGATCAAGTCGTTCTCCTCCATTTGGCACCCATGGTCTCCATGTGGGGAGCCAAAATTGAATATAGGGCCGAAGTCCCTCTAGGGATGAAGCACCTGTTTCCTGTCTCACGTTTCTCCTGTTGTTTGTGGCTACAAGCCGCCTGCCAGCATGGTCTGTGGGTGTAGGACAAGGGAAAGCCATTGATACTACCAACTTTAGTCTCAAGGGATCATGGTAACTCTCTCCTCTTTCTATTACACTTCTAGTTTAAACCACAATCTTACATCCATCAGTATGTAGTCAATTGGGCTTCCGGAAGCTAGCATCTCTCAGGCCAGAAGCTATGGTCATTAAGCTCTGTCACATTTATTCTGTTTGTTGGTTGGTTTTAGATTCTTGGGATACAGAAGGGTCTTTTTAACTTTCTTCTTTTGTTTTCATTTCCATCTGGGGAGAGGAGGAATGGGGCTCTTGTCATTAGGGGTGAGATGTGATGGAGCCAGCCGGCCTACACCCCCCCTACCCTTTACTTCAAGTACAGTGACCAAGAGCTGTAGCACTAAAGATAAGAAATTCCTTCTTTTTGGCAGCCTGGATATGAGTCAAGTTAACGAAATCATGCTTCCAGGCCGTCTTCATTTATGAGGACTTATAGATGCATTTACAGCTCCCTGTGAATGCAACCAAGAACCCCCGGGGGGAGCACAGCACAGATTGAAGACCTCTACCCTTACTATAGCAGTGTATTTTTAAGGACCCAAACAGACTGATACTTGGCGGATCATTGGACAATGGCTCATTATTTTGAGGGGCACGATACCATTGCGCCTCTGTACTACGAGGCATCATTTCTAATATATGTGCACAGTATTCCTGGTGGCTATTATTTTTCCTTATATTGTATCCTCAATAGAAATAAAATCTGCTCTTGCTCAATGTTTTAGTTCTAGTGCATTTGTCTTTTTAAACAAACATTCTTATGTTGGTCTTCCAGAGTTTCAACTGGCTACATAATTGTTGTGATGTGTTATCAGGAGTGATTTTGTGTGGATCTGTCTATTATCAGGGTCTGTGAATTATCAAAAGTATTTCGTTGAAAGACCTGACTATTAACAGGGGTAGAGTTGCAAGCTACGCTTATTATTAAAAGAAGCATGGTTCTTAGTGACAGTAGATTTTTAGAACAGGGTCTTATGTGATTCTGTATATCATAATGAGTCACTTCTATATATATCTTTAAAAGTGACAATCATTCTGTAAATGTGAAAAGAAATGAATATATGCTTATTAACTGCATTAGGGCTTTAATTAGAGTTTGGCGGTTGGGATACCCTGTCACAAACATGGTGGATATCCCATCCTTTGTGTTACAAGTGTATTATAGCTGAAGGCACTTGTAAGACAGCAGACGGGATGCCTGCCAGGTTCTGATGGTGTACCAAACCCTAAATGAGGCCTAAGTCTGAATTGGTTTCCAGTGGTTAATTCTGGGTATTTCACAGCATTCAGAGGTTATTCAAATTGAGATTGGTGCTTTCTGTAAAGGTGTGATAATATTTTAATAAGGGAGCCCCAAGTATCACTGATGACCTTTGGGAATAATTATAACAAAAGCACACTGGTCCCTTGTAACAATACTTTAGATGCAAAGAACCAAATGGTGAATAAAATGTACTCAAAGGAGTTTATGAAAAATAACTTCAAGCCACATAGTGGAGCAGTGAATATTGGTGTTAAATAAACATGCTCTGTGCCCGCTTTAGAGGTGATGCACTCATGTGATAAATTATGATCAACAAATGTATCAACAAACACATGGACAGCATGGTATGTTACAGCAGGTTCTCAACAATAAGGGTTTGTGTTTTTAAAGTCGACGGCATTTATATCTTAATAAAACTGGTGGGATCATCATCAGGACTCAGGGATATACAACAAGCCTGAGAGTGAGCTGAAACAATAATATAGATAGCGTGTTCAGAGTGAGGCTAAGAAAAAGAAAGGTGAACC
The DNA here is from genome assembly GCF_964261635.1 of Lissotriton helveticus. Taxonomy (NCBI): domain Eukaryota; kingdom Metazoa; phylum Chordata; class Amphibia; order Caudata; family Salamandridae; genus Lissotriton; species Lissotriton helveticus. The sequence continues at coordinate 1,075,544,938 of NC_136070.1, read as the reverse complement.
AGTACAAGGCATAGGGAACACTCCTGAGACCGTACTTATATTATGAAAGGTAATGTGCAGTTGCTATAGGAGGGGGCCCCTAGTGACAAACCTCAGGAACAGATTGGGCGGTAATAGCCCTAAATTGAAAATGAAAATGGAAAGAGGTACTTCTTAAAACCCTTGAAATGGGTAATACTGGTGAAAGAAAGAGTATGCAGTAGTATGAGAGGCACAAGCCTGAGCCAGAAATATGCTGGATACCCATGGGGGCTCCAAAGAGCTCGCTGTGGGAAGCACACGTGTGATCAGGGTCTAAAGGCAGAGTGCCAAATACCTTCACTGGGTTTGACTGAGCCCAAAAATGGAGATGCGCTCATAGCGCTGACTGGCAGCATGGAGTCCTTTAGGGACAATGAGTTCTCCAAGGGGGAGTGTAAGTGGGCAGCATGCTGGTTAATGTAGGCGATAGAAAGACAAAAAAGATCAAGAACTGAAAATTAAGAAACTGAAGACAGCCTAGGCCCCGGGGACAGAACAGGGGGAGGAGTAGTGAGCACCATTTTGGAATGGTATAAGAGACATTGACAAACCTCAAAATAAAACAGCATATGTACACTTAGTCCAAAATATTTAGGACAGTACATTAAAAAATGCAAGTCAGTACAATAAAAATCATATATACCTTGTGAAAAGAACCAAAAAGGCAAATGCAACCAGATTTGAGAGTCCACATAGTTTATGTATGAAGAGAGTTAATTTTTAAATCAAGAATGTCCAATCTTCCTCACGATTCGGAGCTGTACGTACAGTGCCCAAATGAAGAATCCAGCACAATTCCTCTTTCTTTAATAGGGGTTTGATGTCGCCTCTTTTCGTGGGGTGGAAATGGTGCTGATCACTTGCCACGGTAAGTCATCCTCGCAAAGACCACACTCTAAAAAATTTGATACAAGACGGACAGTGAGGACCTTGCATCTGATGCGACACCTATGCTGGCATGTGCGAATTCTTATTTTTTTATGTGGTTTGACCAATGTTCAATAGGTTACAGGGACATAGCATGGCATATATCACATTGGCAGTGTTGCAATTTTAGAAAAATCTCAAACATGAAGTGAAATGCTGATGTGTACATTTTTCATCTCAATGCAAAAAGGGTGCACACTAAATTGTCTGCATTTGTAGTGCCCTTTCATAGTGGGAAGGCACCAACACTCAGTATTTGTGTGAGCTAGTCTGGGTGATAATATGGCTGCACGGACAAGATGGACCTTTAAGTTCCTTCCCTGCTTGTAGGCAAACATAGGTGGCTCAAACGCAAGGTCTACAGTTGCTAAAATATGCCAGTGTTTTTAATGGTTGTGGAGATGAAGTTCAAACTTGGAGAGAAAGTAGTGACGCACACAAGTCTGTTGGATTCCTGTTTTGCATGAGGGCTTAGTAGAGTCTCATGAGGGCAGTGCAATATGTGCTCTGAAAGGATTAGTGTTGGAGAGATTAACTCCTAATTCCAGGTCATCCATGTACAATGCTGCAAAATTTGGTGCAAAAACTGCCCCTATGAAAGTCCCCTTTATCTGTAAATAGAACTTGTTATCAAATTTAAGTGTGAGGTCAGTTCTAGTCATAATATAATGAATGACTTTGGGACCTAGTGGGATCTACGGCTACGGATGACAATGATGCCCTCTAATTGGGGTACATCCGTATAGAGGGATTCTGTGTCCAGAGTAACCAATAAGGATTCTGGTGTGGGTAGATGAAAGTCTTCAATGGGATTTATAAAATCCATGCTATCATGTATATAGCATTCTGTGAGGGGACGCAAAACGGCTTGATGAAGAAGTCAATGTGTTAACCAATTGGCTCCAGGTTGGAGCCGCATCCTGTCAAACAACAAGTCTGCTGGGGGGGGGAGGGTATCAACATTTTGATGCACTTCAGCAAGAGAATAAATAACTGGACTGTGTGGGTTGCACACATTGAATTTTGAGAACTCATTTTTGCTCAGAAAACCCATCTCTTCAGCTTTATTTGTAACTGAGTATTTCACTTTGTCTCTCATTTGTTGTATCCTTATCAAGTTTTGCATAATGGTCAGGGTTATGCAGTTGGCATAAGATCTCCAGTTTGTATGTGTCTATGTCCTGTAGAACAACCTTTGCCTGCAGGTTCAACATTAATGGTATTATCAATTTTGAGAGTGCTGAGTGCTTCACGTTCTTGCATTGTGATGTTATATGGGGTGAAGGTATTTTTTGTTTGTGATACCTTGAGGTCTCTGAGTACTAGATTTTCAAAAGTGAGAATCTCCACAGGTAGGCTGGCTTTGAGTGGAGAAAATTTGGAGGCAGGTCGTAAGCCAGTTACATCAGGTCGCGAACACATGGGAAAAGCAAAAGAAGCGCAAAGAGGGGGCGGGAACCCACCAACAACAGTAACAAAACCCAAACATAACAATAACATAAGAATGGTGGAAATCGTCGAACAGTCAATGTCCGGAGCGTGTGGCTCCTAGGAGAAAAAGTATAGGGTACTTGTGGCCTGCGGCTCCCCGCTCCCCCCAGACAAAGCCCATGCAAATGTCTGGCTTATTTCCATCGACGGACAAGGGAGCTAGTGACTGACTGTCAGTTCTCGTCTTGAGCTTCTCTATCTTCATTCAGAGGATGCTCCTGTCAGGGACGCCAGGACCGCCCGCCGCTCTCTGACCATAGTGTCCAAATCAGGGCTTTCGACGGGCTGGGAGGCTTGATGGTGGTCCATCCATGTCCACTTAGGCATCTGTGATTTTCGTTGTTCTGTTGCGGCTTGTCCGTTGTGGGTTCCCTGATGCCCAGAAGTTCATAGGCTGTATATAGAGAGTGGATTTGTCTCAACTCCCCCTTAGAGTGAAAAATCAGTCTGAAGGGGTGCCCCCAGGAGTATTTTTTTTTTTAAACAGATTTTATTTGTCAGGGGTCACATATGATGCAAGGCTCTGAAACCCGGAGTTTCTGCACACATTAATATACCAGCAGTACAATCCTAGATATTTTACATCAAAACACCCCCATCCCAACTGTGCCAATGCTGCCACCTAATTACATAGAATCGGTGCATTGCATGCCAAGTCCAACGAAACACTCCCTGCTCCCCATCCAGGAGCCACTTGTCAAATATCCGGTAGGTTGGTCCGCTCAGGCGGCGGGTCCAGGTCCAGACCACGATAGTCCGCCCATCGCTTCCATATCTTAAATTGTTTACGGGGGAATCCCCTGGCTACGAATACAGGCTGCTCAAGTCCCATACAAAAGTCCATCCCATTCTTCCAAGCAGGCAGCGGCGGGGCCTGGGGCGCCTTCCACGCCTTAGCAATGTCTCTTTGCCAACGTGAGTCCGAGCGCCAGCGTATGGCGCTTATATCTATTGCCCCCTATCCCCTCCATCACGTGCAGCAGGGCTAATTTCGGTGTGCGCTGGAGCACCCACGCCAGAACCTCAGACAAACAAATGAACACCCCACTCCAGAATCTTTGCAGAGCCGAACACTCCCACACAGTATGGAAAAGCGTGCCCTCCTCTACACCACAGCGGAGGCAGTCGGGAGAAGTAATCATGCCCGCCCTCCAAAGGCGCATCCGGGTGAATGTGCGGTGCAAGTATTTGAATTGAATCAGTCGCAAGCGCGTGGATATGGCCGCTCCCCTCGGACTAGCCAGGGCCTCAGCCCAATCCTCCTCCTCCAAGTCCCCCACGTCCCCGCCCCACGCTGCCCGAAGTCTGTGTAGGTCTGTGGAGCAGTGGTGCACCAAAGTCTGGTAAATACGTGAGATCTTCTTATCTGGGAGGTCTCCCATGAACACCTTGGCCTCTATCGGGCTGAATTCCGGAAGGGACCCTACGTCTGTCAGGTAAGGCAGCAGCGCGTGTCTGAACTGGAGGCATTTAAAAAATTGGGAACGTGGCATCCCGTACTCGTCTTGTAAATTCTGAAAGGACTTCAGGGTACAGCCCATCATGACATCTCCCAACGAGGAGATCCCTATCGCATCCTAACCTCCAAAGCCCCGCAGGGCATTCAGATCGGGAAACCGACCATTGCGCCACAAAGGAGTCTCCTGGGTCGGCACATTCCACCACCCCATCCTACTCAGAGCCCGCCTCCAGACAGAAAAAAACACCTGTGTGGCGGATGGGAGGCATCGCCGAAGCGGTGCAGAATATAGCAGGGAGTGAACGGACGCGGAACCCATCAGGTGTCGCTCCACCGCGTAGGCCGGGTCGCCCCGGTCCCCATACCACCATTCGTTGAGTACCAACAAATGCGACGCCTGATAGTACGAAAGAATATCGGACGTAGCAAGCTCCCCCGAGTAAGTAGATAGAAAGCACGTACGCAAAGCCACCCGTGCAATTCCCCCTCCCAAAGGAACCCACCCAGCGCAGAGTTGACCTGCCGGAACCAATGGGGCGAAATCTGAGAGGGATGGTTCTGTAGCTGGTACAGTAGACGGGGAAGCGCCACCATTTTGAAGATCGCCGATCTGCCATAGATCGTTAAGGGCATGCGGGACCAGACCTTCAGATCCTCGCGCGTGCGATCCCACACTGCAGTGAGGTTGCGATCTCGGGAGGCAGTCGCTTCTTCCGACAGGTAGACCCCAAATACTTAACCCCTCCGGTCGCCAACTGTAACCCGGAAGCCCATGTGCCCACCCGTTTCTGTCCACCCAGCACCCACAGTGTCGACTTGGCCGGGTTCATGTACAGACCAGAGGTTTCACCGAAGATCTCTAAGATACGAAGCAAGCGTGGCCCAAACGATTTAGATCCGTAATAAAAAATAAGACATCGTCCGCATAAAGCGCTATTTTATCGGTGAGACCCGGTGCCCACCGGAAACCCTTGAGCTGGGCGTCTATGCGAACTCACGCCGCCAAGGGCTCCATGGCCAGCGCGAAGAGATAGGGGGAAAGGGGGCATCCCTGCCGAGTGCCCCTCCGGACCGGGAAGGAGCGCGATATTTCTCCCCCCACTCGTACCGACGCCGTAAGGTCAGTGTATAATAACCGTAGGTAAGACATGAATCGTGGACCAAAATTCAGGCGCCGCAAGAGGGCGAATAAGTATACCCAGCTCAGGTAATCAAATGCCCTGTCCATGTCAGCTAGGAACAGCGCCGAATTCATTTCATTTTGTTTGCTGTTGAAGCTGCCTGTTAAGCCTCTGTGAAAGAGAACGCTCGCTGCGGGGACTGATCTTTCAAGACTCCCGTGTCCTCTGAAGCGCTCTCTGTAAGCGCCTGTGCTCCACAGAAATCTGCAGCGCTATCTGACAGCGCTTGAGACCTACCGCTCGCGTTTCCCGCTCCGCGGGAAACACTCGCTGCTGAGGGCTTGTTGGCCGTCCAGGAGGCCAGGGAACACCAACGACCAGAAGCCAGCTGGGCTTGAGAACCTCCCTGCCACGCCCCCCTCAGCTGGAACAAATTGCGCTGAGGCAGCGCTGAAGAGCTGAATTCATTTCATTTTGTTTGCTGTTGAAGCTGCCTGTTAAGCCTCTGTGAAAGAGAACGCTCGCTGCGGGGACTGATCTTTCAAGACTCCCGTGTCCTCTGAAGCGCTCTCTGTAAGCGCCTGTGCTCCACAGAAATCTGCAGCGCTATCTGACAGCGCTTGAGACCTACCGCTCGCGTTTCCCGCTCCGCGGGAAACACTCGCTGCTGAGGGCTTGTTGGCCGTCCAGGAGGCCAGGGAACACCAACGACCAGAAGCCAGCTGGGCTTGAGAACCTCCCTGCCACGCCCCCCTCAGCTGGAACAAATTGCGCTGAGGCACCGCGCATCGCGGGACGCGCGCGGGCGGCGCCGGGCTAAGCCCGGGAAAGGGCGGGCCCTCTGTGGCCCTCAGTGGCCGAGGTAGGCCGGGCTGGGCCCCGTTATTTGATTTGTTTTGCCATATGTTATCCTATTAGGTCCAGTTGTCGTTAGTATCTCTGTTGAGGACTGCATCTTTCCGTCACCTAAAGTACCTGATCGCTGACTGCACTGATTCATTTTTACTCGTTTTTATTGTGCTTCATTAACTTTTACGTATTTTTATATTGTTATATCATTATCTTGCAAAGCCGGAGTGTGGGAAGCCCGCAGTAAAAGATGACAAAAAAACTCCGCTCTGGGAGATTGGTGGGAGGAAGATCTTGCGCGAAAACAAAATCAAATCCCCTGCGAAATAAGTCTGTGAATAACCAGCTGCTAAAGGGCCAATGTCAGCTCTTTGAACTTTGGGAAAAACCGGTGGAAAAATCCTCAATGGCTGCTGGAAAAGATAATACAGTCCCAGATATCCAGGAGAATGATATACACATTACAGATACTATCACTCTTCGTGTGTCCTCTGAGCTACCACAAGTGTCATCCACGGTCACCCCTTGCATTGTGCATTTTGAGGAGGGCAAGGATAATAATCTTCCTGCACTCGTACTTAATGATTCGCTAACCAATAACTCCATTCCACTCTTGGAGTCTCACCTGAACAGCATGGATGGTCAAGCCTCACCGCCGCTCTCTATTGACCTGGAACTCGGTGGCCGCTATGTCAAGCCGATTAGTCCGGTTGCTCCGGAAACTAATAATCCTTTAGGAGGAGCGACTCCATCCGGACTGCTACTTTATAGCAGTACTCCCTCTGCGAATAGCCAATGTATGTCTGATGTATTAAGTACTTCCAGGAGCCCATTTCTTAACTTATCCGGCAGTTGTCCTACTGTCGGGGCAGGAGATAAACCTCTGTCAGAATCTCTGATTGCACTTGAACATCTGTTAGCCTCTATATTGTTCCTACTGGGAAAATTTGTTGGCAGCTCGGACTGTATTCTGGACTCTGTTACACAAATCTTACAAAATCTATTGCAAAAAGCACCGGAAATGAGGAATACCCCCCTCTTCTCACATGGTACTAAACTAAATAAGGGGGAAGCCGAGGTGTGTACAGAAAACTCCAAGTTAAAGGTCCCTGAACCAGTGCCAGCCGCACCACACAATAACAGTGCTAAAGGTTGGTCTGCAACTGCTGCACCTAATTGTATCATGAAGGCGGATTTGGGGATAGCGGAAGAAATTATGCCTAGCACTGACTGTCATGTACCACAAGAACTTTTTCCAATCTTCTGCTCGGAAAATAAAAAAACTAGTCCCGAGGTCAATCAAGAAGGAAGGGAAAAAAATGGAAAACATAAAAAATATAAAGGAAATAAAAGGAAACTGGTGCGTAAGTATAAGAAGAAGAGACAGAGGCGGATAATTTTTCAAGACTCTATAATTCTAACTGACAAAGAAGATAAAGCCATTGAACCTATTCCACCTACCGCAAGGGTGCTTTTGGAAGCCAGGCCTCCCCATCTTGCCTCAGAGTCTTCTGGAAACTCTCCACTCATGATTAGGGAGGTTTTAACACAAAAGGACAGCTTGGCCCCAAAATCTTCCCTTGAATTGAGTTTAAGGACTATTAATCCAGTTAAATCTGAGCTACTTAATCCACTGGCCTCCCCCTTTACTTGTATAGCTGGGACAGGGGAACCGTCACTTTCTACTCTTAAACGAAAAGAGGCCACATCTTATGTGGACACGTATGTGTTGGATTTTCTTCCGCTATTTGAGGTTGATTTACCACTAAATAGAACATGGCTACTCAAACGCTTTAGTGAAATGGATAAATTACACCGTATTCAAACAAGCGACATTGAGTTAGTCACTTTGCTAGGGGGAAATAATGTTTCAAGCATAAGGGTCAAATTTTATTCTAAAATAATTGTAAATCTGGTTTTGCAACAGGCAGAGAATTTCCAACGCACAGGTATCGATGTTTTACCGATAGTGAATTTTGGATATAAAGACGTTTCCCATAGGATGCCCCAAAAGGATGATGGACAAATTGGGTCTACATCACCATTTAAAGATATAAAAATCTGGGTTGCAAAAGGAAAACGCCTGGTTTCCCAGGTAAAACCACCTCCACTGATTCAGAATTCCTCACAAATAGAGGACTCTAATCGGTGGAATTGGCTGCATAACGCTTTATCATCCAAATCCACAGATAACCCCAAATTGTTTCAGCACCTTTAACAATCAATTGAAAATCATTTCATGGAACGCTGCCGGGGTACACAGTAGTCCAGAGAAATTCGAGTTTCTATTCACGTTGGGTGCAAACGTGATTTGTATTCAAGAAACTTGGTGTATTAATAGAATCGATGTTGGAAAGGATTACTTTGTGTTGGAGGTCCCGGCGGCTGCTTCCAAGAAAGGGCATGCTAAGGGGGGTATCGCATGCCTGTTATCAAATAAATGGAACTGGAAATTCTCTCAGTATACTGACCCAAGTAACCTTTTCCAAGCCATAACTATAGCAAATCTCCCCTCCCTCCCAAAGATGGCGTCTGTTATAATTATTAATGCTTATATCCCTCCGGAAGAGTGTTTTAATGGTGTGTTGAAGCAGGTTTTTCAATATATCGGCCAGATTAAAAAAATATCACCTTCTTCAGAAGTTATACTTGTGGGTGATTTAAATTGCAAAATATCTAACTCCAGTATGAATCTTTTTAGAAATAAAGCCAAAGAAGAAGCGCACTTTGTTCCACAATCCCTTCTCCCAGATAAAATAATAACTAGTAAGAGAGGGAAGATCCTATTGGAGGAACTTTCAGGAGTCGAGGGGCTTATTTTAAATGGGAGATTCCCCTCTGACGTACCTGCAAAATTTACGCATAAATCTCATTGTAAGCCCTCTATAATTGATTATGCGATCTCGGACTATAACATGTTTCCGCGTATCCTGGATTTGATGATAGTCCCAACGACATTGAGTGATCACAATATAATTCTTCTGACTATCTCCCTAAAACCTCCCAGTACGGCATCATGGGCGATTAATAGTAAAGATACAGCCTTCCATGCATCCTCTGGTAGATGTTTTTGGAATCCATCTTTAATTTCTGGGGTGCATACTATTCTATGTAAAACCATAGTAGACCTGAATGCTTGGTATGGTTCGGAAATTGCTAGTTTTGAAAACTTTATGCGGAACATCATCTTGGATGCAAAAAAGGTTAGATGTCCCCCGAAGCGGGTATACATGCCTAGTGCCTTACGTACATTGAATAAAGAAATAAATAAATTAGTCCGAGCCCAATTTTTATGTAGATCTGGGGAACGGGAAAAAGAACTTTTGAGGTTAAAAAGAAAGCGAGTTAGATTAAAGGCGAAACTAAAAAAGGAAAAGGAAGACCTAGTATGGATCAATCTAAGGGAAGCAGTAGCGCATGGTAATATCCGCAAATTTTGGTCTATAATCGGGACGGGATGCGGCAATAGATTGACCCCTTGCCCAATCCCTATTGCTGAAGATGTTTGGTCTACCTATATTTGGGATCTATATGGGGGGTATGGTTCTTCAATGGATACTAGCCTCCCCGATTTATCTTCCGAAGGAGAAACTAAGTATGCATCGGAGGAAACAATAGCTGCGGCTATAAAGAATATGCGTTCATCTGGTGCAATGGGGCCGGACGAACTCCCCATGACGGTCCTGAAGCAGGAGCCCTCCCTCTGGAGTAAAATACTCTATCCTCTCTTCAAATCTTGCTTTGATTCGAAGAAGGTACCAGCATCCTGGAGGGGTAGTATCTTGGTCCCTATCTTTAAGAAGGGCGCAAGGGATATCCCTAGCAATTATCGTTTGATTGCTCTCCTCGACTCAGTCGGTAAGATCTTTGCGAAGTGTCTTTTAAATCTACTTTCGGACTGGGTGGAGGAGAATAATATTTTACCACTCGAACAAACGGGTTTCCGTAGGGAGCATGGCACTCTAGACAATTTGACCACCCTTCATGTGATATTGGACAAGTATACGCAAGTGAGAGGGGGAGTTGTGTATGCAGCATTCATCGATTTCTCCACAGCGTTCGATCGAGTGGATCGTGGAACGCTGTGGAGAAAATTATCAACTCTTGGAATTCCCCGATACTTGTTAGAACTTGTTCGTACATTACACATGGAAACCTGGTGCAGGGTGCTGCAGGGGGGAGAAAGGGGTCTTTCTGATCGCATCCCTTCTTTAAACGGCCTGAAACAGGGTTGCCTCCTGGCGCCTCTGCTGTTTTCCCTATACACACAGGACTTACCTGCAGTTATATCCGTCTGTGAGGGCATTGCCCCAGTGATAGGGGGGGCTTCCATTTCCTGCCTGATGTACGCCGATGACATTCTTGTTTTGGATTTAACACCTAAAGGTTTAGCAAATAGGTTGCAAGCACTCCATGATTTTGCAGTTTCCCACTCTATGAGGATTAATATATCTAAAAGCAAAATTATGTGCATAGGGGGGAAAAAGATGTGCCGCTCGGAAAATTTTGGGTGGTTCATTGGCAGTCAAAAGCTGGAGGTAGTCAAAACTTACACCTTTTTGGGAAAAATTATTGCGGCCAACCTGAGTGAGAGGCCTCATATTGATCAATGTTCTCGAAAAGCCCTCGCACATGGTAAAGGCATAAACTCACTATATATAGCGACCGGTAAAAGACACTTCTCTTGTATGCTTGAGGTTTATAGGGCTAAGATCCCTGCTACCCTTCTCTATGGTATTGAACTCGTTGAGTTAAAACTCTGGGATTTCTGCCATAAAATCGAAGGGAAACTCCTCAGATCCTTGGCTTCATTAAACACCAATTGCTCTCTGGCAGCGTGTAGACTTGAGTTTGGGCTAAGGAGCAGTTGGGTGCAGGGATTATGTGCCCTGGTACGTTGGGTGGCTTCACTTGCCAGAGCAGAACCGGGGACGATGAGAGCCTTACTTAAAAGCGAATTATTAGGCAACTTTAAAGAGTTTTCACAACTTGTAAAGAATTTCAGAAAAGCGGTGACTCTTCTGAAACTAGATGAAAGTACTTTGTTCCGGCACTCTCAATTGCAACTAAAAATCCTGTTAAAACAGGCATCCTGGGAACTATGCTTTCAATTAGATAAGAATGAAATACAAAGAAAAGGGGGTTGTGATCTTCTTCTTAACTCATATGTTGCCAAGAAAGCTCAAGCCTATGTCTTATGGAATATACCTCATGGCATTAGAAGGTTGTGGTTCCTCCTCCGACATGACCTATTACCATTAAATGTACTACTATCTAAATGGTATGGATCATCTAAAATGTGTAATTTTTGTAACCTAAGTATACAGGACCGTATGCACGTTTTGCTGATTTGCCCGGTACTTCGCACTTTGCGCCTCAAATGGCTAAAACCAATCTGCATCCGTTTGGGTATATCCAATGTAAATATTTTTTTACAATTTTTATACTCGCCATTAAATGAAATGTTCTGCTTCTACATTTTTAAATTTTTTAAAGGGTTTTTAGATATTTATTAATACGCTATTTTACTTAACTGGCGTCAGCATTCTGTTGTACTTTTGTTAATGGATGATGCATGGACTTGTATAACATATGTTTATGGAATATCATGTTTGAATCTGTAATTGATCTTCAATGTGTTGTATGTCTTTTTATGTGGCCCTCTATGAGAGCCAAAACATAAATAAATAAAACTTGAAACTTGAACAGCGCCGCCTGCTCCCCAGTCTCCCGCAGGCTGAGATTGCAATGTGGGCACGTCTTATATTGTGGCGAGTCGCCCTCTGCGGCATAAATCCCGCCTGATCGGGATGAACCAAGCTGGAAATATGGGGTTTGAGCCTGTTGGCCAGGGCCTTGGCAAAAACCTTGGCCTCCGTATTGAGTAAGGAGATAGGGCGGTAAGATGCATGATTTTCGGGGGGGTCGACCTGGCTTCAAAAGGACCACCACCTCTGAATGTCTCCAGTCCGGGGGGAGCAATCCCACCTCACCCGCCTCCTCAATTACCGGGTGAAAGTGCGGCCCAAGCTGCACGTGGAACCGCCTGAAAAACTCAGACGGAAAGCCATTAGGACCGGGAGCCTTAACGGGGGGCAGTTCCCCCAAGGCCGAACCCAGCTCGTCATCCGACAGCGGCCTGTCCAATAGCTCTCTCAGGTCATCCGTGACCGACCGTGGGGGTAGATCGTCGATAAACCGCTGTATTACGTCCTCCGCCAGACACTCCCTAGGCGCATATAACTCCTCATAATATGCGGCGAAGCTCTCCGCAATGACCGAAGGCTCAGTAACAGGCAACCCCTCTGAAACAACCAACCGGGGCAACGGCTGGGCATGTAGCGTGCCCTGGCACAGGCGGTGTAACATCTTACTTGACTTGTCGCCCCATTGGTACACCCGGCTACGTGTGGCCAGCCAAGCCTGCCTAGCCTCTTCCATCAAAACCGCGGTGTATTGCTGCTGAGCCAGCGCCAGCTGCCGTCTTGCCGGTCCGCTGCCTACCTCCCTACCTCTCCGCTCCAGCGCCTCTATGGCCGCCTCCCGCAGCACCAGATCACGTCGTCGCTCCCTACGCGCCGCTGCGCACCAAGAAATATCTACCCCCCCATATTGTGGGCTTCATCGCCTCCCAGAGGGCGGCTGAGGAATCCACGGAACCTACATTCAAGACAAAGTATTCATTTATTTCTTTGGACAAATGCTCCCTGTACTCCTCTTTCAGCAAGTGCCACCCCGACATCCGCCACCTGAAAGGCTGTCTGCCAGGACCTATACGAAAGGTGAGGGCAATCGGTGAGTGGTCAGAAAGGGCTCTCGGCAGAATTGCAGCGGACTCTATCCTATGTGTCAGTCCCCTGGGCATGAAGATATAATCAAGCCTGGAAAATGAGTCATGCACTGTCGAATAATATGTGTACTCCCTACGCAAGCCGTTCATTTGTTTCCATGTCTCCGTCCAGTCCAGTCCTGTCGCTGATGGAGCAAGGATTCGCATGTAAAGCGACTTGCTTGTAGTCATGAACCTCGAATAACCTTAATGAACTAAATCAACCTGTTTGTCTTATTAATTTCCCCTTTATTCTTACATTTGGGTGTCCCAGAGACGCTTGCCTATGTGTTTACTAAATCTAATACGCTTGCTATTAAAATGACTGCTGCTATGCGGGAATTTCTTCTGCGCATGCGTTGGTCATACCCATGTGACCTGACGTACTCGCAGTTCTGGTGGGAAATCTTTTGCACTTGCGCAGTAAATCTAAGATGGCTGCTTTGTGTTTCTCACATGCTCGAGGCTTGCACCGCAGCTTTTGCAATGCTGTCTGTCTGCATTAATAACTAAGGCTATAGTTATAATGAAGTAATGGGAATAGTGTAAGGATTAATGGTATACAGTGCATTCATTTTTCTGTGTTTTAAAACTGTTTCCATTTACTTTTCATGTATCGTAATCCTTGGGCCTGAGGGATGGGAATACTCCATGTTGAACTGCCTTTCTGCGCATGACAGTCTTTCACCAGAGGATGAACTCTGTGACATTGAACGTGCGCCAATCCAGAGGTCTCAGCCAAGATGTGCCTGGGAAGATGCACCTTCGCCTAGTAGAAGAAGCCGAATTGTACTAAATGTAATACATTGTAATGTTTGTTAAATACATCATTGTTATGTGTGGGGAACATGTCATGGGAACCCGAAAATCAATGGGCGGGTATGAAAGATTCAAATGAGGGGCTTGAGAAAGTCAAATCCTAGGAGCTGTGATGACCTGTCCTTTCTTTGGACCTATCGAAATTGGGAATTCTTACACTTGCAACATTTGGGGGGTGGAACACTGACCCGAAAACAGTATAACTAGCCTAGGGTTAGCTATAGATTTTGTCCGACTTGTCCGAATAGCTGACCTGTCACTGACCCAACGCACTCAATAGCTGATTGAGAAACAGAGGTGCTGCGGAGCACTCTGTCAGACTGACTCACAGACCCATTCGGGGTTTTGACAACCTTAAGTGCTGGCGAAGCACTTTGCTGGGGAATTTGAGAACCCAATCGGGGTTTTGACTGATAGCTGCAGAGAAGGTGTAGCGCAGGCGTTGCAACTGGACTGTGGGTGCTGGTCTCAACTTTGGTGGTCCCGTCCTGATCCTAATCTGGTTTTCCTGTCCTGGGTTTCCATTCTGCACCTGCTGGCCTACTGGCGACTGCATTCCTTGGGGTTCCTACTGTCCTTAACTGACCCGTGGCCAGGGTTGGTCTCCACACCGTTCTAGGTAAATATAAATCTGTGAGGGAAACACACTTGCATCCTTTCTCTTTACCCTTTACTGAAATCTTGCTGAAAACATAATTGCATATGTTCCTTTCTTCACCTTCCCTTTTTATAATTTCTGAAATCGTGAAAGTGCCTTTATTAGCATGTTCCATTTTTCCCCTACCTTATAGGTTGGATTTTAAAGTACTGTCTCTGGATAAATAGATGTTCCTTTTCTTTACCTTCCCTTTACTGAACCAGAGAAGTCCTTCCTGAATTATTAGCGTGTTCCTATTTTTCCTCTCCCTTAGCTGGATGGATATTCCTGCTATTGTAAATTCACATTGAGTTACACTTTAGTATGCTCCTTATGTTCCCGTCCTTTAGAAACACCTTTCTAAATAAAGATTATATGAGTTCATTATAGAATGTTCCCTGTTCTAACCTTTCCTTTAGACTTCTAAATGATTGGCATTCTCTATTTTTTGCATAGCTACACGATTTTCATGATCTTGGTTATTGATAGTTTACTCACTGTGAATTTTATGCTTCCTGAAATTGACGAAGACTAGATAAAGGTTTTCAAAACTTTCTGAGTCTGTGGTTATTATAAAGAGTGCAAATACTATAAATTTTATTGTGTATTTTGGTGAACTACTTATCTTTTGCAGCTAGCTCCCTGATCCATTGTGATCATAGGTACCCGTGACGAGGATTGGTAAGTCGGGTACATTTGGAATATATAGGGATGAACTGGGTTACTGGTAGTAGAGTGTAGGTTACCCGATTAATAAATATGGTGAATTGAATTTATGGGCCCAAATGTGCATATTGGTAAAATTGTTGGTCGGGTGACCTGCGCGCTCTATCATCGCCAGGGCGCACAGTTTCGTGGGAGGGCCCCCCACCCCAGCAGTCGCATCACCCCGCCACCTATCGCAACACAGGTCCATCACATCATTCCAGTCTCCCCCAATCACAGCTAAGGCATCAGGTATGTCTCCCCAAGGAGCCAGGAGCTGCTCCATAAGAGACCACTGCAAGGGCGGCGGAGCGTAAATGCTTCCCAGTGTTACCCTGTCTCCCCCTATTCTACCCTGGACAATCACATATCTACCCTGAGTGTCGGCCCAAAGTCTATCATGTATGTAGGAGACCCTGCGGTGAATTAGTATCGCTACCCCTCTTGAGCCCGTGGTGAACCCGGAGTGGTATACCTGGTGGAACCCATAACGTTGCAAACATAGCTCCTTCGTGCCTACCATGTGGGTCTCCTGGAGTAGAAGAACATCCGCCCCGGCCCTTTTGGCATACTGAAGCTCTGCTCCCCGTTTCACCTTATCCAGAGCCCCCCTCACATTCCAGCTAAGGATGCGTAAGGAGCCAGGGGCTACCCATCCCGTCCCCCCAGTATCAGACATAGCGAATCAACTCTATATAAACTAGTAGTGTTTCTACGACTCAGCACACAGAGAATAAGGCATAAAGGCAGCATCAAGCTAAGCACAAACAGTCCCCAAACACCCCCCCCCCCACTGTACAGCCCCCCCGCCACCCCCTACCCTGCAACTCCCGAACATGGAAGCAGCTGTCGCGGCCAGAGTGTAGCCAAGACCCAAACGGGGGAACAAATGGCACCCCTTCAAATGGATCCCCAAACAGTACCCCAAAACCCTAGGGCGTCACTCCCTTCCGCCCAGTCCTGCAAGGCAAGGCCCCCAGCCCGAAGGAACTGGCCCACCTAGACATCTACCCAAAACAGAATGCAAATCAAACCAAAAGTCTCCAGCTTCACTTCACTGCAGTGTGCTGCTCCGACGATGAGTCCCCCGCCGGACTGCGGAGCCAGAGCGAGAGTTGCGCCAGGATCGCGATCTTCTGTTCCGTCGCCGCTGACTCCTGAGGCCGTCTCGAGCTATCCCGCTGGAGGAAGAATCAGATTCCCTCCCCGGAGGCGTATTGACACGCAGCTTGACAGTTTTGTCCGTCCATTTGAACACTTCCTCCGGGGAGTCGAAGAATAACGTGCGGGACTGGAAGATGACTCTCAGCCGGGCCGGGTACAACAGAGCGTACTGGAGCTTGAGGCCTCAGAGCGGTGCCTTAGCAGCCAGGAAGGATTGTCCCTGCTGTTGCACAAGGCGTGTGTAGTCCAGAAAGATGAGTATGTTCGCGTTATTGCACGTTAGGGAGACCTTAATCCGCGCCTGACGCAGGATAGTGTCCCGTCCGAGGGATTGAGAAATTTGGCAATGATGGGCCTCGGGCGTGCCCCTGGGGGGGGGGCTTCTGCGTCAAGGCCCTGTGGGCCCGCTCCACCACAAAGCAGCGAGACAGCACCTCCGGGGGAAGCCAGCCCTCCAGCCACTGGGTCAGGAAACGTTCCACACTGTCCCCCTCGCAGCCCTCCGGAAAACCCACGAAGCGAAGGTTGTTCCGCCGAGCCAGCCCTTCAGCATCCTCGACGCGCAGGGCCAGGCCCTTCTGCAAGCATTCCATATCAGCCATCTTCTTCTTCAGGATAGACACATCGTCCTCCACCTCCAAGATGCGAGTTTCTGCGCCCGTGATGCGTTCAACAGCGTTCCTCAAGTCCTGGCGGAGCAGCATCACGTCCGAGCCCACCGCGCAAATTTTAGCATCGAGCATATCCCTGGACTGGGTGATGGCAGCCAGGAGGGCAGCATTATCAGGTGACTGGCCCTGCGACCCTGCCGACCCAGTGGAGTGCCCTGCCTCCGTGAACTTGTCCATAGGCCCCTGCTTATTCTGTCCACCCCCGGCTCGGTCCCGCGTCATCTCAGCAATCCTCGGCACAGTCTCAAACATGTGGGACCGGCAGCCACTCCCCACGCCGTGAACAGCAGGACGATGTGACCATGAGCGGGCCCAGCACGCTTCCGCCGCTCCCTTTGCTCAGACACCCCTATGCAGAAGTCGAGCGCCCCTCAGTTTGCAGCCTCCCTCGTGGCCCGATCCGACCACCGACCCTCCTGATGAACCTGTATAGTGGCTGCCCATAGATCTCAGCCAGGGAGGGGGGAAAGAAAGATGAGGGAGGTGTGGAGGCCCCTGCCGCACTCTCCACCCCCCACAGGTCCACTCCAGCTCACCGTGCTCTCAGGGCCAGCGCCAACAGCCTCAGTAGCTCAAGGCCGTGCCGGCCGCATCGCCACATCCAGAGCCACGAATAAAAAAGGAAGGGGAGGGAAGGCCCCCGATCAGGTCCCCGCCGCCACCGACCCAGAGGCAGCCAATGCTGGGCCGGGCACCGGCCCCGCCTGTCTCTCAAGGCGCCCGGCGCGCAGCGCAAAATGGCGGTCACACCCCCGATAACGGACCCGCTCCACCACTTCCGCGCAGGTCTATAGGCGTTCTGGCCCGGCCGCTAACCAGAGACCCCGGCTCGCTCTCCGCCCGCGTCGCGGCAGGCCCCTCTCAGCAGCTGGGTGATTTAGCTCCGCAAAAGCACCGGAGCACAGCCTTTACAGACACCGGAGGATCGCCAAAAGTCAGGCGGCCTCGACGGTGATCAGCTTTGCCCTGCAGATGTCCAAGGGCAGGATATTACGGCAGCATATCTACAGGGCTGGTCGGAGCTCTCACCTCACACGACCGCCATGTTCGCTGGCCAAGCCACGCCCTCTTCGCCCCCAGGAGTATTTGATGCCGGTTTCTCAGAGGTGAGACGTGATTGGTCTGAATGATTCGCGCTTAAGTAAGGGGGAGGCTGCCAAGTCCTGGTACAGTATAGGTTTTTGACCTTTGTATGTAAAATCTGTGTTATGCTGGGCTTTGCGAAGGATCCACTCTTTTAGCTGGTAATCGTGTGCACAGGTTAAAATGTCCACTGTGGGAGCAGGGGCCACCCTCCTGGGGCCCACTCTGTGGGTGCGATCCAGTTTGATGGAGAATTCTGGGTATTCGCCAAGGACGGAGCGGAAGAGATCTGTCACCAAATCTTCAATGTCGCCGTCCCCCTCACCCTGTGCTTTGCCACGGATGCGGATATTGTTCCGCCGGGACCTGTTCTCCAAGTCCTCTGTATGGGCCTGGAGGTCCAGGTTCTTTTTTTTTTTTTTTGCAGAGTTTTATATAGCGCGAACTAGACCCAAACCGAATCAGGTATCAGAGCGCTTTACATAGCACCAGTTACACGTTACATGAGGACACACTTTCATTTTAGGCACGGGGAGATTAAGTGATTTGCCCAGAATCACAGGAGGGTTTTTTTTTTTGCGTCGTTACCGAGACTCGAACCCAGATTCCCAGGTCCGAGGTCGAGCGCCTTAGCCGTTAGGTTAGGTTCTGCTCCAGCAGCTTGAGGACTTCCTGTTGGAGGTCCTCGAGTTCGTCATTGCACCCTGTTTCGTGCTCTTCTGAGGTGTTGATCTTTTCTCCCCGGGAATCTACAACTCGGCGTATCTCTTGCATATCCGCCAGCAGCTCACGTTTCATGGTGGACAGATCGTCGCGAAGGGAGGAGAAAAGGATTTCTAGAAAGGAACGACTAACTGGAGCCTCCGAGCCCTCCCCACCCTCAGTCTCGTCCAGGTGTTTTGCTGCAAATTGGCCCTCTACTCGTGGAGTCGTCGACTTGTGCAGCAGGTCTTTCACCGATCTGTCCTTCCTACCTTTGGAGGCTGTCATCACTCCGCTATGTTATTGGCTCCTGGAGTGGGTCCGGGCCTGATGTGGATGACTCAGTAGGTGATAAGGCGTTGCACAGAGAGATATAGAGAGCTCCCTGAGCTGTCCCCGCTAGGCCGCAGATTCCCCCACTTTGTCCCTCCACCTCATTGGGCTCCCCCCTTGTGCCCCGGATAGATCGCTGGAGAGGGGGGTTCTTCACGTTCACCTGAGAACCGATGCTGCGGCCCCTCTGTTGTGGTTTCGTTCTGCCCACACCTCACCGCCACTCTCACCTCCTGATGGGTCCCGTGCTTGGGCTCCAGTCTCCTTAGGGCCACTGCAATGATGTAGGGCGCAGTATCAAGGCCTACAGGCAAGCGCGCTCATCCAGGTGTCCCCAGCCCGGGCCACTTATGCGTCTGAGTGCTCCGGCGCCCCCAGCAGGGCCGTTGCGCAGGATGGGTCGATAAGAACTCACCTCAGCCGCGGTCGGTGAGTGAGCTTCCATCGGGCCTCGAGAGGCCGCCGACAACTGCCTCGGGGCTCCCTCCTTCCAGCCGCTACAGGGGACCTCGACTTACGGTGCGGCCGCGCGGAGTCTCTTTGCAGCCCGTGCAGGCAACAGCTCAGGCAGCCCGAGATTCCCGCCCAGGCCTGCACAACCGGAGCCTCGCATAGTGCGCGTGGCCCAGGTCCACCGCTGACGGAGTCGATTTGTTCCTATCCGGGTGCGGCCGATGACGCCGCCCGAGTTGTGGTGCTAATGGTGGTCGCCTTACTAGCCCAGGGGTCGCCAAGAGTAGTGTCCAGGCCCGCAGCACACTTGGCTTTCCGATGCATACATGCCAATAGACCCGATTGAGGCGGGAGACTACTGATTTTTCAAGCCAAAAATGGCTTCATTTTAGCTGTCTCCCGTCTGAAATTGCATTTTCTACAATAAAAGTCAATGGAGAATTTTCATTCTCCCGATTTTTTATTTTAAATCTCCCAACTCCCTGTCCTAAAATGTTGGCATGTATGCCGATGCAGCCTCTAGATGTCCGTCGCCTCTCCCCAGGCTGCTCCGCGCCACTTCCTAGCAGCCTCCAGAACCGGGATTTGGTCCTCCGTGGCCCCCTCGGGTTTAGCACAGCCCCCAGGGAAGGTCCAGGCAGGCTCCGGTGCCCTTCCCGTCATCGAAAGTGCGGGGATAAGCCAGGCGGGAGTGGAGAGCGACACAGCTGCGTCCTACCAAGACGCCATCTTGGCCACGTCACCCCGAGTCTATGAATGTGTTTTAGATACACCTGGTTGTTACATAATTGCATGTCCTTTGCTATGAATGTTGTATTTTATGTTCATCTTTTGTTTCAACCAATTTGGTTTAGCAAGGTAACTAGCTTATGTGTTAATAGGTTTTTATTTAATTTGTTGATGTAATATTGGTTGAGGGGGTGATGTGGTGTTCTGTATCTCTACTGTGATGTAAAGATCAGGAATGTAGGATGGTGGCTAATGTGTAATGTTTAGGAAGTAACTTCTGTCGGTTGCTACTGCACATTGATGGAATGGGGTCTCTGCAGATGCCCTCTTAATAAAGAAGATTAACCCCACTTGGACTCTTGTGTGGCCACATCTATGGACTTGACAAGATGCTTCTGAGAACTTATACTTCTTAACTTGGTAGGTGGTTTGAGGATTAACAAGTGAGAGGTAAAAAGGCGAGTGATGAATGTGTGCACGAAGTTCTTGGGCCCTTGTTTTCCGTCTGTCTGGCAGTAATCCTGCATCGGGTGAAAAATGGAGTTTGCCCGGAAAGATGAGGAATCTTTGCGGGTCAAATAATTCGCCGAACAGTGCCTTGTAGGGGAGACTGTTTGGGCCGAATTTATGTCATTTTTGTGAAACTTGACCGATGCTGCTCCAGAATGCCTGGCGTTACAGAAAGTTCATCCTGCTTAAAATGACCCTGGCTCCCTACGGGCCCGTCCGTTTGGAACAGGGCATGCGATTTACATCGGGTTGTTCTACAAAATATTAAAGCCCGAGGCGTGCTCCACGTACAGCACTTCCAGGAAAAAAACCTGCACGGAAGTGGTTAAAGTATCGTACCTCTAATGATAACAGAGACTGGAACGATGAACATAAAACAAACATGGGCAGTGATCCAGCAGGTTGCTGCTGGACAAAGGCAGAAATGCAATATCCTGGTTCACCCGCGGGTATGCCGCGGCACCTGCAGCAGCCGATTGTGAAACGGAGCGAGTGAGGAGGGGGGTTGGACGGCTTGCCCAGGGACTAGCCCCTCCCTTCGGCTACACCCTCCCGAAAGGTTTTAAAATCTCCGCAGGGGCTCTTGCGCACACGCACACACACGTACCAGCACGAGTATGAGGATGGCGGGCAATTTTTTAATCCTACTGGTGGTCGGGCTCTTCCCGGGATCCTACCTGCTGGAGACAGGGGCAACAAACGTAGAAGGTATGTGGGGACGGCCGACGTGTTCCAGGGAACCCGGAGAGGAGGGAATCGGAGAGTGAGACACACCGCTCGGTATTCTGGGGGTGGGGTGAGGGCACTAGTCGAGGGGGGTGGATCTGAGGGGCACGATTTACCCATACTTTTTTAGTTTTTAGAAAAACAGTTCCCTCTACTTTTTGGGTAAAGAAAGCTATCCAGGAACGGATGATTACGACACTTGAAATGCTTCAGCTGAAGTGTAAGTAGGGACTCTCCTGTGCTGTGAAACCGAGGGAGGCGAAGAATGCTACACAGGCTTGCCACGATGCCTGCTTCCCTGGAAAAAAGCAAACGTGTGCAACTGGTCAATCTTCAAATGTAAAGGTGCTTGGAAGCCTGTATTGGCTTTAATCGATTGTTAGGGAGCGATCAGCTAAGCTGTAAAGTGTGTGCTTTCAAAAGACAGTTATGCTCTACGTACATGTGGTATTTTGTATTTCTTTACGGTTTCTTTAATTTACTAGATTGTATTGTTTAGAACTTTGTTATGTGATTTAGCCATTATGCTCATGCCGTGGGCTCCGTTTTGCATACTACTTTTCCTGTTATCTACTAGTAAACGTAGTTTTTGGACTAGACCAGCGTTTCCTGGAATTACTGACGTTCCCCTCCACTACAGTACAGTCCGTATATTACAAAAATCTATACTTTTGAAGCACTTTTTATATCTCAAATCTTTTTGCGCCTTTTGTAGCAGTCTATCTTATATTGAGTGTAATGCACGTTTAGAATAAAGAAATGCATTTTCACAGTTCTTTCTCTCACAGACTTGGACCTCGAAGCACTAAACAATAACATACACAAGTCACTATTCTCCACTGCACCAAACAGGATTCAATTCTGTGGCTTTCTGGTTACAGACACAGACCTATGCAGTGCATTAATTAAAAGAGGTTTCATAATGTACGATAGTACATTTTCCACCAATTAACAAAATTTGCATTTAATTTTCATTCAAACTGTGTTATTTTATGTGTAGTTTCCAGAAGGTGGAAGATCGAAAAAAGTTACAGAATATTTTGTTCTTAGCCACATCTTTGACCACGTTCTCGTTGTGTGCAGCATCACAGTTCCTATACTTTTGTTAATGCACTTCGACCACTTGGTGAGGGGCAGAGACAGAGAAATATGTATAGTGTATGCACGGGATGCATGGTATGGTGGGGTTGTGCTGTGCTGGACCCGTGTATAGGCATGGCCGGTGGTGCGTTTGTTCAAGCATGATATATGGTCTTTGCATGCAGGCATTGTGTTGGTATGCGCAAGCATGGTCTGTTATGTGTGTATGTACATGCAGAACATTGGGTGTGGCGGCCTTCTCAGGGTGGTCATGGCCAGGTATGTGTACTAAGTAAAGAAGTCCAAATTGTAGACAAGGTGGTAGGTTCCAAGATGTACTTTATTGTATTAAGTTCCAGGTAGTAGATAGATGGTAAATTGTAGTAAGATGGTAAGTATTAGTCTAAGCTGGAATAGTAGCCCCACCAGGAGCATCCTCCTTCTGCGCAGCCTCCATCTCCAACTGACGCTCTCCACAAGTCCACACACCAACATTCCATGACATCATACAGCATTCTCCAGCCATGCAGGCTGAACAGAAGGGAGAGCATTGATGTAAAGAAAGAAGAGAGGAATTAACCTTACAACAGTATGCTTGTTATGAGGTAACCTAATATGACATGGTGGGTCTGTGTAGGCTTTGTGAGGTGTGATTTGTTTGTTTAAGCATGGTCTGTGGTGTTTGTGAGTCATATTTGAGCAGGTGAGGCTATCTGTGCATTAGTGCAGGTAAAGCTGACGTGTGTAGGTATGGACTGTAGCATGTTTGAGATGGAGATAGAATAAGATACAGTGCTTTGTAGCGTGGAGTGCATGTGTATACCGCTGCAGGTATCAATGTGCCACCGCATGCAGGGAGCCTGTACAGCACAAGCACCGTGGCACCCACCTGTGGTAATGGTAAATAAGTCCATGTAGCTGAGGTGTAGATGAAGAAGGTGGTACTTTATTGATATAGTCCTTAGATTATAATGTGAGCCCCACCAGGAGCAGCCCCCTTTCTGCTCAGCCCATACTCTCAACTGACACTCCCCAGGCATCCCAACACTCTATGACCTCACCACACATACAAGTGTGCTACAGCACATTCACACTGGCTGAACAGCAAGGTCCATGAATCAGGAAAGATGCATTGCATTGAAGATCAGATACAACACCCCCACTTCTGCAGAGGGATTTCCTAGTCCTTTAGACTGGGGCAAGTGCAAAAAGCACAGTTCTGACAGGGTTCAGGGTTTTAAGTGGGGCAGCCCCGTCCGGGTCTCAGGCCAGACAGTAATTCGAAAGCATATCTTGAAACAGGTCCCTTTTGGATCCTATATTCATGCCCCTCGCTTTACAGAACAAGCATTTACAATGCAATAGGTCTCGCAGCATTAAAGTTTGAGCTATTGGCATTGTATATGACAATGTGTTGCATTAATTTGTTAGCAAACTCTGAATTGGTGTATAAAGATGATTTGCAAGCTGTCAAATGTTGCTGAATAGTAAGCAACGTTGTGCATAATATTGTGTGCTAGTCATCCTTGGGTTCCAGAGTACTTCACTTGAGGCATAGGTATTATGTTTAGACTACGCGTGCCGGTGCCTGTTTTGCCACTAGTGTCATTCCATGTCTGGTGCTCTGCAGCAGTTTCAAGAAGTTATTGGAGTTTCTTGTTGCTCAAATGGCTGTATTTTCTGATATTTAGAAGTTTCCCTAGTCTTCTTTGCATGATTTTCGCTCGCGAGAAAGTGATGTGCTTGCTGGAAACACTGTTTTTATTTTAACTGTAACGGTCTTTGATCTGTGACAACAACAGAACAATCTGCCTCAATTTCTGAAAGTCATCATCGTCATGGATTCCAAATTTATATAGCGCGAACTCGACCCTGTATTTACATTACACATTCAGGCATGGGGAGATTAAGTGATTTGCCCAGAATCACAGGATGTGGACGCGACCTCGAGGCTCGAACCCTGGTTTCAGCACCAGAGTCGGCAGCTTAAGCCGATGGGCCACATCCTGTCACCACGCACAGGGCCTGGTGCTGAGTGTGTCAACACACCAGGGCCTCTGGCTCTGGCAGGAAGCGCCAGGGCTCCATCATTAGACGATGTGCAGCAGGTGGTACCGGGGAAGGGTCGCGGCTGCTTTAAAAAGCAGGAGGCTGAGAGGGCCTCCCCCTAGACATCAACAACCACAGAGAAGGCAGCGGCGGCCCCTGGAGACCCGGTGCTGTCGATGAGTTTCGGCGCAGTCTCTCCAGCTTTTGAACGCTATCTCTGCTGCTACTGAAGTGTAAGTACGCAGCGCTACTGGGGGACAGGGAGAGAGGAAGGCGCTAGGGGCCCAGGCTAGCATCTAAGGGGCCAGAGGTGGCACCGAGGGGGCTTACTAGCAGGTACTGGGCACAACCAGGACACCTCTTCCGCCTGCACACGCCCTCTCTGGCTACTTTCACTTTTACCTCTTGCACCAAAGAGGGTTGTGGCTGTATCACGAAACATTTAGACTGGCGCCGTTCAATGCATGTCCTGGTGGTAACAGGCGGTACTCGTACATCCTCCCCGTACCACGTGTAATAAACATGGAAATGTGTGACAAATGTTTATGCATGTTGATTATGCAGTGTTTCGGTTGCGGTGGTGAATTGTTGTTTTGGTGTGCTGTTGTGTTTTTGTGCATCGTTAGTTCAATGTTTTGTTGTAGGTTTGTACTGCATGGTTTTACTATTTTCTCTTTTTAAGTGTGTGTTGTGTATTATTGATTGTGTTCTAGTTCTGTCTAGTTCAGAGAGGGCTGCGAATGCTGCTACACTCCACACACAGACGCAGTTCTTTTCCTTTAAAGACCCCATGAAAAGGAGCCATTCGCCACAATCGGGGGTGCCACAAACGCTGCTGGTCTTGCGCTGTTCAAGACGCCAGTGACCCCAAAGTGTGGCCCGGACCTGTCTTGACTCAGCAGCTGTGGGGCCCACATCATGCGCCTCCACCAGGGGGAAGTTCGGCACTTTGGTCCTTCTCAAAGCATAAGGTTGGGGCTCAGTCAATAACATCTCAGTAAGTTGGTGCACGCGCATCCAACTGTCGGTCTTTCAGTCTACATGTCTGTTGTGTCTAACCACGATGACTCGCTTCCTCTTGCGTGACTCACTAAGTGACGCTCTGCAGGAAGCAGAAAAGTGGTATCTGCAATTACAAAGAATTTTGTATCAAAATCACTATCAGAGCTTTAAATGGTCGCGTACTCAGTTGCTGAGTACCTGCACTTTAAAAAAAAGTGTAAAGAGGCACTGCTTTCATTTCTCTGCCGGGGCGGGGGGGGTCTCGGTGCGCTTGTGTGTGTGTGTGTGTATATGTGTGCGGCGGGGGGGGGGTCTCTGTATGTGTGCGTGCGTGTATGTGCGCTCGTGTGTGTGTGTCTGTGTGTGCGCGCATGCGTAAGCAGGGGGAGGTGTGTCTGTGTGTGTTAGAGCTTCCCAGGAGACAGGAGATGTGCACACGCGCGCGGCCCGCTCCGATCCCATTTATGCGCGTGGCCATCTCTTGTCTCCTGGGAAACTGAGCCGGTGACTATAGGTCTCTGGCGAGTAAATCGCCACGAGACCTAAAAAAAATATCGATTTCTGAATAATTGCTGTAAAAGCCTTTAAAGTAAAACGTTTCAGATGTAGTTTTAGTTTACAATTCACGTGTTTTACTTAATCTTGCTTTCGCTAAGAGTATTTGCTTTTTCCAGGTTGTTGTCTTTCTGTTATTTTTTTTTTTTTTTTACCTGCAGTAGATTACTCTTGGAAAAACCAAAGGTGATGATGGACGGAGCGGTGACAATCCAAACACTCACCCCCAGTCAACTGATCTGGGTTTAATCCATCACCGTTCTTTAGCTCACTCCGCCACCCCAGTTCAGACATGGCCATATGCAAATCAGTCTGACCCTGTGCCTCATGGGAACAGTCCAGCCTGAACTGCCAAGCCATGTCTTCCCTGGACCGGAATCAAGCTTCCCAGGACCGGTTTCTGGCATTACAGCCGTCTTCAGCCGGGCTTGCTTGACTCCAGTGGCAAAGTGAGCAAGGGACTCACGTCTGAGCATACCCTGCCAACTTAGGGCGAACAAAGAAAAACCAAAGGTGATGATGGACGGAGCGGTGACAATACAAACACTCACCCCAGTCAACTGATCTGGGTTTAATCCATCACCGTTCTTTAGCTCACTCCGCCACCCCAGTTCAGACATGGCCATATGCAAATCAGTCTGACCCTGTGCCTCATGGGAACAGTCCAGCCCGAACTGCCAAGCCATGTCTTCCCTGGACCGAAATCAAGCTTCCCAGGACCGGTTTCTGGCATTACAGCCGTCTTCAGCCGGGTTTGCTAGACTCCAGTGGCAAAGTGAGCAAGGGACTCACGTCTGAGCATACCCTGCCAACTTATGGCGAACAAAGAAAAACCAAAGGAAATGATGGACGGACCTCCAAACTCACCCTGCATCTCTTTCCATTCCATAATAGTAGGACGAGGAGAGAGTCCAGCTCTCGAAAAACCCGATGTGGTATCTCATAGAAGGACCCCTGCATAGTGTATAGACAACGTGGGTGGATCACCATTTTAATTAGGGCTATCTTTCCCATCAGGGAAAGCTTAAGGGTGTTCCAGAAGGCGATGCTTCCCTTTAGACCTCGATTATCCGTCCCATGTTATGCTGGAAAAAAGTGGCTGAATTTCGGCTTATCCATACCCCCAGGTAGCGCAGTCGTCCACCCACGGGAGTCCCATTTCTGGGCACTGAACCCCCTCCCACTCTGCCTGCTCCCCAATCGCATACAACTAGGATTTTGCTTTGTTGACTGCCAAGCCGGAGGCGGCTGTGAACTGCGTTAGTGCGGCCATCAGGAACGGCAGTGAGTGCGTCGGCTGGCGTAGGTAGATCAATGCGTCATCCACATATAGGAACACCACGTGTTCCGTCGCCCCTAATCGAATGCCCTGGCTCTAAGTACCGAACGGAGGTGACATGCCAGCGGCTCCATTGCCAGGGCAAAGAGCAGGGGGGAGAGAGGGCACCCCTGGCGAGTACCCCTCAAAATGGGTATCTCATCCGAGACACATCTGCCCGTGCGGACTCTGGCCACCGGTCTGGTATAGAGCAGATGAACCCACCTTACGAATCCTTCTCCCAATCCCAGTTTTAAAAGCACCTTCCATAAATAGGGCCACCGAATCTAATGCTTGTTCGATGTCCAGGAAAACCAGTGTATTCTGCCCAGCCTGACCCTCCAAGGTCTGCATAACGTGGGCCAAGCGGCGGATATTCCGCATGGTTTTTCGGCCCGGAATAAACCCAGATTGGTCATCATTGACCAGGCGTCGAAGATATGGAAGGAGTCTAGAGGCGAGGACCTGACTGATTATTTTTAAATCCACATTTAACATGGATATGGGTCTATAGGATCCTGGGAGGAGGGGGTCCTTCCCCGGTTTGGGGATCATAACTATCGTTGCCGCTCGCATGGAGTCCGGGAGCAAGCCCCGATCGTATGCCTCCGATGCCACTTCCCGGAGCTTCGGGACCAAAACGTTATTGAAATCTTTATAGAGTTCAGCTGCGAGGCCGTCCAACCCTGGGGATTTAGCCGTCTGTAGATGGGCTATCGCTGCACGTATTTCCTCCTCTCGGAGTGGCCCACCTAAGTCCCCTGACTCTCAGCATCGATACCTGGTAGTTGTACC
This sequence comes from Lissotriton helveticus, assembly GCF_964261635.1. Classification (NCBI taxonomy): domain Eukaryota; kingdom Metazoa; phylum Chordata; class Amphibia; order Caudata; family Salamandridae; genus Lissotriton; species Lissotriton helveticus. The sequence goes on along the minus strand of NC_136070.1, from coordinate 1,075,516,910 downwards.
CCCTCCAGATATAGTTCCATGTCCTCTATGCCCGCTAGGGGCTGTGAGTCCGAGTACATTCTAGATAGATGGGATCGGAACACCTCATTGATTGCCTGCTGAGTATATACTAACTGGCCCAGGTCATCCCTCAACGCCAAAATCGGGTGAGGTTGAGTTTCTGCTCGAATCAAACGTGCCAGTAATCTCCCAGCCTTGTCGCCCTCTGTGTACCAACGCTTCCTACTGGCAGTCTTGTTAAATTTGCCAAGGGAGGCCCAAGTGTCTCCTAGGTGTTGTCGCGTGACCGTCCATTCCGGCCTTTGCTACTTATCAGTGGGGAAGTTGCTCTGTAGTTCTGCCAGACAGTCCTCGTGTCGCCTAAGCTCCCTTTCTAATACCCGCTTGACCCCTACTTCTGTGGAGAGGCAAATACCCCGGACAACCACCTTCATGGCGTCCCTTTCAACTGCCCTGGTACTGGCTGACGCTCAGTTTACATCTAAATATGCCTCGAGTCCTTGCGAGATAGCCTCCCTGTATATGAGATCAGCTAAAGCCTCAATATCAAGCCTCCAGAGTGGGACCTTGGGCCGGGGACCACCCACCAGGTATGTAAGCAAAAGCGGAGAGTGGTCCGATAGGTAGCTCGCCAAATAGTGAATGTCCTCCACCCGACCGGTGACCCTGCCCTGGAGGAAGAAATAGTCCAGTCTACTGTGGGTGTTGGCAGTAGGCGTGTAGAACGAGTATACCCGCCTTACCGGGTTACGGTGCCTCCAAACATCTAACAGGTCATAGCTACGGAGCATCTGGGTCACTGCTTCTCTCATTTTAGGCTTGGCGTCTAATTTGGGAGGCACCTATCTAAATCACAATCCAGTGCACAAATAAAATCTCCAGCTATAAGGAGCTCCGTGTCAGGGTCAATATCCAACTGTCCCAATACTCGACCTAGGAAATCACCATCATCCACATTCGGGGCGTACACATTCACCAGGCATACATTACGGCCATCCAGAGTGCCCACCACTATAACAAATATGCCCTCTGGGTCTATCTTTGAGCGAACAGCTTTAAAAGGGACCCCCGGAGCTACCCAAATAAGGGCCCCCCTGGCGAACCCGGAGTAAGAAGTAGCAAAGAACTGACCCCGCCACCTACGCTGGACATATTTAAGGCAGTCCCCCCAGAGGTGCGTTTCCTGAAGGAAAGCAATACTGGCATTATAACAGCGAAGATAGGTGGCCACCCTGATTCGCTTGATCGTGTTATTGAGCCCTCTGACATTCCATGTGATGAGCTTATATTTACATGTCACCTGTCATGATAGCTGAGTGTGTGACAGAACGACCCCCCAGCGGGAGGTCCTCTGAGCCCCTACCACAGTATGACATGACCCCACAGTAGTTGAACCTTTTAGGCATTTCTGAGCACTCGACCCTCCGTTAGGTAAACATCCCTGACATTGGAAAACAGGATCATAAAAAGTCCCGGCAGCACCCCTCCCTAACCCCCAACATGAAACTGCAGCAACACCCACCCTCAGGCGGTAGCATCGCATCTCCCAATCTGGAACCGGTCGGGAGACCTCTAACCCCGCCCCAAAGAAATACCCCACCTCAGATCCCCCCCTTCAACTTGAAATTAGTGAATTAAACAAGGTTATCACAACAATTGAGTACTTAGTAGTCCTGAAGTGTCCCTTTCCCTTGTAGTTGGATCTTCAGCCGACTGCCTGGTACCACGCAGCCCTGCCCGGCCGAGACCCAGCTGGTCCTTGTGGCACACTACAATCGGCCACGTAAGTGGAAGTTGGCACAATAGTAAAGTCGCTGTATAGGAACAGGTTTATCGCCCCCGTCCCCCCATCCTTCCTCTCCCATCACTTCATAAAATCGCCTCCGCGCCACTCTGTCAGACTGCAGCGTCCCCTCCAGATTAAGATAGTAAAATACTCAGTGTCCAAGACCCCCTGCCTTACATTTGGATCACCTGATGTACCAGTCAATCGTTCTGCACATGTTCAACTGCTGGACTCGTTGCTCCCCCTAAGTCCGACTGGGTTTCCTGTACCAGGCATAAGGGGGAAAATTGGTTCTAGGTTGGGACCGCCGGTATTTCCGTCTGAAGGGTGCCATCCGGTCCCACCATGATGCATTCACTTTCTGCGATGGCTTGTGCCCTCGGAGGTTGATTACTCTCACATCGTCGCCGGCTCCGCCGTCGTGCACTTCGTCGTCGCTGTTCCTGCCACCCCTGTGTGTGGTCGTGGCCCGCCAGTCCCAGTGCGTCCATCCACCCCTCCACGTCCGAAAGGTGGTCGAAGAAGTGTGTCCTATCGTCGTGTTGCACTCAGAGCCGGGCTAGGAAAAGCAGACTGTACTTGACGGTGTGGGCTCGCATTCGTCTTTTGACCTGCAAAAAGTCATTTCGGAGGTCCTGTACCTTCTTAGTATAGTCTGGGAAGATGTGAATGTCATGGTTTTCGAACCTGGGTGGCCCAGTCCTGCGGATATGTTGAAGAACCAGATCACGGTCCCTAAAATTAAAGAACCGGGCTATTATGGCCCTAGGTGGAGAGCCCGGTCCCAGGGTTCTATGGGCCCTCTCGATTGCGAATAGCTTGGATAAGCGCAGGTTCGGGAAGACTTTGCCTATCCAGTCCTCAGGAAACAGGTCTGTCGCTGGGTGTTCGCCCGCTCCGGGAAACCTAAAAAACTGAGATTGTTCCTCCGGGACCGCCCTTCTGCATCCTCTGCCCGTTCCTTTGACCGGGCCGTATGGTCCTGGAGGGCTGCGATCGTGTTCTTCAACTGTTGGACCTCGGTTTGGAGTACCGTTAGATCTCCCTCTGTGGTGGTGACCCTGTCCGCCACCTTTCTAAGGTCCAGGCACAGGTGGTTGATGTCCATAGCCATTCCATCCATCTTGTTCTCTAGTGCTGCCCTGGAGTCCCGGATCGCCGCCAGGATATCTGCTTTGTCTCGTGCCGCCGCCTCAGTGTGGGCCTCCATCCTCTGACCTATTCCAGGGCGTTCCGCCGCAGTGGGCCCCGGGACTGTATACTGGACGATCTTGTTAGCCTGCGCACCCCTCGTTGTCGGTCGGTCCTTCCCCATAATACTGTGTACTCCGAGGGTAGTCCGTCAGGCTTCTCCCGGGGGGTGTCGCCCGGTCCTCACCACCGCTGGAGCGTCAGCAGCACCCCTGGACCCCAATCAGGACAGGGGCGGGGAGGGAAAAGCAGGTTTGCCCCGAGGTGGCTCTGTAGTCACCCCCTCCGTCGGCCGTCTTCTCAGTGGTTCAGGGCCCGGCGACCATTATGGGGGGCCTCACCGTCGCGGCCGCCCTCTCCTCGCGTTCCCTCGCCGGTGTTACTGTACGGAATCCACCCTCCGCCCGGTCTGTTCCACCGCAGGTGCACCAACCAAGTTCATGGGCCCCAATCAGGATGTGGGGGAGGAAAAACACCCCCAGGGGGCCCAGACTCCTCAAGCACCCCAAGACGACAGACCGCAGGGCCCAACGGTGGGTATGGGGGCCTCCTAGCCTCGGCCGCTCTTATTGTAGGTCCCTCGCCGGGGTCACTGCGCGGCCTCCGCCGCCCGTTTCGCTCCGCTTGTTTTTTACCCCCTGGGATCCTGGAGGATCACGGCAGTCCACACAGAGCCTCCACTAGACCCCGGGCCGTTCCTGGTAGGCCGGTTCACCTCACCGGTGCTCCCCGTTCAAATTCGCCGTCGGACCGGGGGGGGGGGGGGTAGAGACCCCCCTGAGTGTCTGCAGGTCCCTCCCCAGCCCCTCTGATGGTACCTGGGGGCTGAGGTGTGCTCAGTATGTGGGGGATTACGCTGCAGGGTCCGCGGCAGCACTTCACACCGCAGCACCGCAGGCCTCTGGAGCGCTCCGGCGGCTGTGCTGTCTGCCTGGGCCACGCGCCCCACCGCAAGCCCCAGCGAGGGACGCCCAGCCGCACCGGCAGGCCTCCTGGATCCCGCGACCTCAGAGCGGGGCGGCCGCTATTTGCAGGTAGTGCGGGCAGGTCCGGCGTAGTAATCAGTCCCTGGTTGCGGCGGCCCGGGTCCGGGGGGGGCTCCTCACCTCAGGAGCACCGCGACGCCCTGGTTACTTCATGTCTTGTTTGGGCACCCCCACCGCACCTCTAGCATCAGCGAGGGATGCCGTGCCGCGCCAGTGGAACTCCCGGCTCTGATGAACTTAGGACGAGTCGGCCGCCATTTGCCGTCCGCGTGAGCAGGTCCGCGGCAGACCGTCTGGTCGCCTGCTTCCTCCGGTGAAGCGGTGAATCTCAAACTGCGGCGTTTCAGGTCCGGGGGGGGGGGGCTCCTCACCTCGGGAGCACCGTGTTGTTTGCTAAATGTGCCAGGATAGTAAAGGATTTATTTTGTTAGGGCAGGAGCTGGGCTGAAATAAGTCTAGCCGGCCATGTTGGTTAAGCCACGCCCCTGGATAATAGGTAGTTACCTGAAGAAAGACATGAGTACTTACTTATTAAGTGTCCTTATTTTGTTCCCTATTCTAAGTTCCTCTTTAGTTTATTTAAATTCTTACCTGTGTTAAATAATTAAATATTATTTCCAAAATTTGTCTAGTCCTGATGGTATGGTAAATGAGGAATTCCCCCTAATACGAGATACTGCAAATAAAATGGATAAATTGCTCTGTCATACATATATTTTCAACTCCCTGTGTTTTGAAAAAGAATGTATTACAACAATAGAACTTGATAAGAATTATATCACAGGGGGTATCTTAGTTTTTTATCTCCATGTTGGAATTGAGTCAGATTTATTTATGGAGTATTGAGGCTTGATCCTATTACCCAGAGTCTGTTTCTCAAAGTCCCTAAAGCATATCCAAAACAACCACAAGTCTAATTAATTGAAAGATACAACTTGCCTATAATCTTTTCTTCAGAAACCCATTTGCTTGGCTAATCATAAATTAAGCACTCTAATGAAGCTTATATATATATATATATTCACTGAAAAAACCATAGGTTATAGACCATATATAGTTAGGAATTAGCATTTACAAAACCTTGAAAATTCACTGAAAAAACCATAGGTTATAGACCATATATAGTTAGGAATTAGCATTTAAAAAACCTTATTTTACTCACGCAAAACCATTGAAATTCCATATATAGTTAGTTGTACTAACTATATATCGTGCACCCGCAATCCACTGCTGATCATGTCACATATTACATCATTCATGACATGGTCAGTGACATCACTGATGACATCTCAAATGACATCACTGATGACATCACTGATGACATCTCAAATGACATCACTGATGACATCACTGATGACAACATCCAGTGACTGTATTTTTCTGTAAAGTTAAAATATGTCTTGAGTGGATGTATAAGTGTCTGGATGAAGGATTTAGTAGGTGCATGACTGACTATGAGTGAGTGATTAAATGTGTCTCACTGAGTGCATGGGTTAGTGACTAAACTGTCTTAATTTGTGCATCATTATGTCTGTTGTTCTGAAAACTGCTGCATGTGTTGTTCAGTAGCTATATGAGTAACTATATGGGTTATTGATTGGTTGCCCAAGTATTTGTATGGGAGACTGAGTGTATGTGTGGGTGGCTGGGAGGTGTATGACTCTGTGCATAGATGTGTGAGCAGTTGATTCACTAGATGTATGGGTTCAAAAGTGCATGTGGAAACAGCTGTATGGGCGGTTGACTGTGCGCATCAGTGTATTGGTGAGTGAATGGATATCTCAGTGCTACATGTCAAAGTAAGTACATATGTAAAACACAGTACATGTGAGACTTGACATATATAAATAACTGTGCATAAGAGCCAGTGAATGTGTGAGTGGCTGTATGCATCATTGTGAACTTGTATCCAGGATTGTATAGGAGAGTAAATATGTTTTAGTATATGTTTGAATAAGTAAGGTGTGTATAACTGTATAGTTGGGAAAATGGAGGTGTGATTGATTGTTTGCATGACTGACTAGGTGTGTGTGTGTAACTTCATGGATGAATGACAATCTGTGAGTCTGTGTTTACACTGAGTGTATCTAAGGTTATATTAGAGTCTGAAGAGGTTCATCGTATTATCACATGAATGATGTCATCAGTGATGTGATCAGTAATGTCAAATGAGATGTCATCAGTGATGTCATTTGAGATGTCATCAGTGATGTCATTTGAGATGTCATCAGTGATGTCATCAGTGATGTCATTTGAGATGTCATCAGTGATGTCATCAGTGATGTCACTGACCATGTCATGAATGATGTAATATGTGACATGATCAGCAGTTGATTGCGGGTGCGCGATATATAGTTAGTACAACTAACTATATATGGAATTTCAATGGTTTTGTGTGAGTAAAATAAGGTTTTTTAAATGCTAATTCCTAACTATATATGGTCTATAACCAATGGTTTTTTCAGTGAATTTTCAAGGTTTTGTAAATGCTAATTCCTAACTATATATGGTCTATAACCTATGGTTTTTTCAGTGAATTTCAATGGTTTTTTAATAGCAAATATCATAAGCTGTCGATTGTCAAGTACGTGGTAAGAAAAAACATTTTCGTGTTTATGCACACTGATCTGCTTTCAATGCTGCCCCCCCCCCCCTCATTTCTATTAGGAGTACTCTCTCTTTGCAGATAGTGAAGGGTAGTTAAAGCAGGCCTTTGCCCCCGTTGTAATCCGTCGTGCCTGCTTCTCTCTCCATTTGATTGATTGTTATCCAAGCATTTACTGTTTTAGAATTGGTTCTCTTTGGTTCATTCTCTATTTACAAACAAGCACAGAGTCGCAATACTCTGTTTAGTCTTTGCAGATAGCGAAAAATCGTGTAAAAAAAACAAAAGGAATCGAGCAAAATCAGTAGGCCACTAATGGGATCTCTTTTTGACCTCGCTAAAATAGAAACATTAGGAACAACCTGTTGAAAATAGCAATGTGTATGTACATAAGCGGCGTTAATTTGTGTTCACAGTACCCCTTGTTGATTGTTTGAATCGAGCATTGAATTGTTCGAAGTTGGTTCTCTTAAGGATCTTCTCTGCCTGCAAACGGGGAAGAATAGGAATATTCTCTCTCCCTTTGCAGATAGTGAAGGGTAGGTAACGCAAACCTTTAACACGTCGTGCCTATTTCGTTCCTCATTGATTGATTGTTTGCCCGAACATTGACTGTTTGGGAATTGGTTCTTTTTGGAGGTATTCCCTGTTTGCAAATAAACGTAGGAAAATCTTTGCAAGTAGTGAAAGGGTAGGTAATGCGGACCTTTCTCCCCCGTTGTAATCTGTCATGCCTATCTACTCCCCACTGATTGATGCACCTGTTTCACCCGGACCATTTACTAGATAGGTCATCTGGCCCGACCAGAGAGCACCCCTAGTGAAAAGGCCATATGCAATAATAACGAAGTGATCACTGTATCCTGTTAACAGAAACTTTAGCATGAAACAACCTGGAAAGAAAGGAATAGGAAAAAGAAAATCAGTAGGCCACTGATGAACTTTTTATTAAATAACAAACAAAGAAACGATAACAATACGTAATGATAAAACCTATTATTGTCCTAGAAACAAGAAACGTTAGAAGTAAGCCCGTAATAAGAAACCTGAAAACAGTAAGAGAAACCAAGTGTGACATTGCAACGGCCACAAGGCAACGAGGCTTCATCGCCCCTCACTGCCCCAAAACGTGTCTGTCCCACCGCCTGCCACGGCCAAATAACGGCAAACTGGGAAAGATACAAGTCAGCAGACATCCGCCCCATTCTGGAAACTTCCAAAGTGCAACAGGTTTGCGGCTACGCCCAGCCGGAAGCAACACATATAAGGCGGGTCCTGCTGCCAACCGTCGGCAGAAGATCATCACGTAGGGTGTAGCCGGAGGAAAGGCCGAGGCCAATGGGACCCGGCCAGGGGGATTGCTACGACAACCCTGGAGAGTTGCAAGGGGGGGAATGTCTGTGTCCTCGACCCTCCCCTCTCTCTCCCAGTCCGGCCACCATCAACCAGAGGCCGAGGCCGACGGGATCCGGCCGCGGTGGCGGTAACCCTGGAGAATTGCAGGTTAGACCCTCTCTCTCCCAGTCTGGGCCAGCATCCATGGAGGGCCTGGGAGTGGAGAGGCCACTGCACGAAAGGCCCAGGAGAGGCACCACACGCCAAGGCCTGCCCCACCGGATGAGCCAAGGAACCCGTTCATGGGGCCAGAGCAAAGGGCGTCCGGCCGCCATCCACCGGAGGTCCGGCCCAAAGACGGACGGGACATTTCTTCTTTCTTTTATAATGGCTGCGACAACACTGGGGGGGGATGTCTTGCACATGCCTCCGACCCCCCCCCCCTCGTCCTCATCGCCTGGTCCGGCCATAACAAATGTCAAGCGAGACGCCGTGGGGTGCACTGGGTGGGAGAGACGGTGCGAACAGGCCTCTCCCGCCTCCCCAGGTGGAGGCTTCCCAGCTGCACCCTCAGCGCTCCAGGCGCCCGGAAAAGGGTTCTTCCACTGTGGCGATGCTGCAACGTCTCGCCCGGCAGGGTGGAGCCCGTCCGCTCATTTGACCCCGCGATCGCCGGTAGCTACCGAACTCTCAAAATGGCGGTCGACCTGGCAAGAGCAGGCCCAGCATAAAGAAATGGCCCGGTCACTGGTTGACTCCACCACCGTAGTCCTCCACGACCTTGAAGATTCTAGAGGAGCCGCGGGAGTCCCCGACCCCCGCAGACACCCCCGATGGGGAATGACTGCCATGATCGCCCGTGGAGTGACGAAACTGTAGCCGCGGGACGTCGGCGCTCCCATGCTGGCGCCAGCCTCAGTTTGAATGACTAGAATCCTGCAGACCACAGTTCGGATCAGTTCCGGTGAAAGCACAGTGTGACCCGGTAGGAAAAATTGTTGCACCCCCTCCCCTTTTTGACTGATGGTTCAAACCACCGATCCTTTCCTTTGCCCTTTTAACGGAACTTTGGACTGCCTCCCCCCCCCCCCCCCCCCCCCGGGGCGCCCCACGCCGTTATTCGGAGGGCGGCAACTTACTGGACATCGCCTTGGTGCCATCCACATTTCAGCGCGTTCTGCTGCCTTGGAACTATTCGCACAACAGACCGCTACTGACGACCCACCCCCCGGGACGCCCCACGCCGGATACCCAAATCAGTGCGGCACCCAGGCAACATCACCTGGGTGCCGTCCAGAAATCTGGACGTTGTGCTGCCTTGGGACTATTCGCACAACCGACCGCTACTGACCATTGTTCCTTCTTTTTCCCTAAAAATGTTTAAATGTTTTTACTGTTTTTGTTTTGTTGTATATATTTATAAGTTATTAAAGTTTTATATTCCTACTACTTTGTTGGAGTGCTATATATTTTTAATGTGACACATAATTGTAAAAACTTTGATGTACAAAGAGTCATCCCTGGAATCTTCCGCTTCAGGCTCGGTCCCCTCCCCAATCACAATACAGGATGGTTTTCAGATAGTAGGAACGCGTGTGGTGTGACGGATCTCATCGGGTGTGGGCCTTGATCTACTATAACTCCTTTGAAGAGGGGTGATTCTTTACAGCTGGGGCCATAAACTACATCTGCAGGGCTAGCTGATAGCCTGGACAATCGGACACAGAGGAAGAGGAGTGTCAGAGGGTGCGGTAGTGAATAGGGCGAAAGGGAGGTGTCGGGCGGGCACAGAGTGTGATTCTCAGGGAAGAGCAGCGCAGATGGGGGGAGGTTTATTGCCCATGCATAAGACAGAGAGCGGGGGTGACCAGTGCCTGGGGGAGATGCTTGCGAGGGTGGGGAGCCATGCTACGGATCGACAGCGTGCAGAGAGTGGGTCTGGTCAAGGCATCTAAAATGGCTGCCGTGCACGACAAAAGTGTGGCATTTGAAAAAAGGCAAGATGGCGCAGACAATGTTTTTCAACACTTCCTGATTTCCTTCGAATCGAACGTTAACAGACGTTGGGGCATATTACCAAAGTTAAGCGATATTTATCGCTAACGATGCTTAGCAACGAATTTTTTACCGCTAAGCATCGTCAGAAATTATCGCAGATAAACCTTGCTATTATCAAGGTTTATCGCAAATGCGATAAAAAACGGCCGCAATGCATGAATATCGCTGAAAAGTCAGCGATATTCATGCATTACCGAGCTAATGCTCTTAGCCATGTTATCCATCTCCCATTGGATAACATGGCTAAGAACTGCTCAGGGCAGGTGTTAGTTTTTGGAGATATTCGCGCTTAGCGCGAATATCTCCAAAAGTTGGTAATAGGAGATAGATATCTTGCATGTTGTAATGCAAGTTATTGTGGTATATGGAACTCATACCATAATCTCTCAGGAAAGCAGGAACTGATCCTTTTGGGACCGCCTGAGAAGGCCTAGGGGGTGAGGGGTACTCTACTTTGCCCCCTTTTCACGTTCTGAACTATTTTATTTTACTCTCTTCTGTAATTACACAAAATGGCAGCGATAGGATGCATCAGAGACAGACAGTGAGAGAAAGGAGGCCGGAGTTGAAGAAGAGATGTCAAATACACATTGGAGATAATATAGTGGGAGAAGGGAAGTAAATATGAGTAAACTTACTATGTAACATAAAAATGTTGCACTCTATACTATAAGTCTCATTTTATTCTACAATCACTTCGCTACAACCTCATAAATTAAAAATAAAAATGAATAATGTCTCAAACAATTTTTGATTTCTAAATATAAATTTATTCTTCTGAATTTTCATAATTTGAAAGAACTAGTAACATGTCCTCATCAGGAATTTCCTCTTCAATCATCTCATCAGGAATCTCCTCATGAAAAGTCTGCAATGATGATTCTTGTAACTCTATGGTCTCCAAACATTCGATAAATTCGCCGTCAAGAGATTGATCAAAAAAATCATTCAAGTCATCTCCTCCTTGTGAGAATATTTCATTATTGGTGCTGTCAATTTCAATAAATGTAGTGGATAATTCAAAAGAAATTGCCACGGTCTCTTCATTGTGATCCATTTTATTTTGAAATTTCTTGCTGTAAATTGCAGAAAAAAATAATCACTTTCATTTATCGTTTTTAGTAATACATAATATAAAACTAACTTTATCAAGTATTTAGTATAACAGAAGGACTGTAAATAAATAACAGAAAACATTTTTCAAATTATCTTAAAGTGTACAACATAGTTCCCCTTACAAATTAACAACTCACCTTTTTGAAAGTAGGAGAAGCGTTAGTACTGTGTAAATCAAACACCAGAAATTGAGCACCAAAAATTCCTCACAAATGTACCTCAGACAGTAGTATCACAAAATGGCTGTGGTTTCCTCTCATTTTAGATATATACATAACCAATTAACTTTCATCACACACAAATACAAAACCAAAGCAACATTTTAATTGGTTCTAAATTTCAACACTTTCAAATGTGTTTTCCCCATGCAATTTTCCATAGGACATTTAGATACGTCTACAGCCTGAATGGCTGAACGGAATTACACCAAACTTGGCAAAATGGTACATCAAACCTAGGGGGTCAGGGAGGATCTACTATGCCCCCTTATGGTCATTTGCCCCTTCGCTTTGGCCTCCTCTTGTCTCTCGATCCTACCGAGAGACAAGATGGCGGCCGCTACGGACTGTTTGGAATGGTTACAGACGCCGGAGAACCAATCCGCTTCGCTTCACAAAGCTCCGTAACGCGAAAAGTACGCGAAGCGGAGCGCTGCCCGGTCCGCTGTCACAGATATATATCTTTTTTTGAACGTTAATTTCTCAAAATCCACTGGAGCACATATATTGAGACCTAGCAAAGGCACATCGGGCTACCAGTCCCTACAATTTTGCCAAGTTTCGTGCAAATCCATTCAGCCGTTCGGGCTAAAAGTGAGGCCAACCGCCCTATGGAAATTAACATTGGAAAAACGCGTTTTGGGACCCCCCTTTTTTCTCGGGCCCCCCCTTGACGAACCCCCCCCAAATTTCCAGGGGCTGCTCAGAAACAAAATATTCCATTTTCCTGAAAATTTCTGCCAATTCCGTCCACAAACGCCAAAGTTATTAGACATAGAATTTTCAAAAATCCCATAGAGAAAAAATCCTAACTATATATACCTAGGTAGGTAATATATATATATATATATATATATATATATATATATATATATATATATATATATATATATATATATATATATATATATATATATATATATATATATATATATATATATATATATATATATATATCCATATATATATATATATATATATATATATATATATATATATATCCAAAGGCAAATCTCCATTTTGCTAGGAGGTCCCGTCCCTGCAGGGTGGCTTCGTTGAACGGGCAAGGAGAGTCCGGTTAATTTATGTGCACTCAACTTTGCTCACCTGTGAACATGACTGCGTAGATCAGCTGAAAAGCGCCAGGGAAAGAGATGCTGCCAGTTGATAAGAATAAATGCTGATGTTCTGAAGATTTGGGCTTAGACATTCTTTTTTGCATGTGATGTATATAATTTCATATACGTAAAAAGTCTGCTTTTGCTGCGCTACCTCTTGAAGGTGTTGCATGGTGCAGAGCGCACCATATATATATTATATATATATAAACATATACGTATGTATATGTATGTACGTATATATGTATGTATATGCACCCTTCTATGTTTAATCTTTTTGATTTCCGATTATGTATGGCTGAATATCCTAGCCCCGGCGCGTCTTCCCTGCAGCTATATGCCAGTCTCACGCCTGCCCTTACCCATATGTTCCCCCACTCGCCTGGATCTCATGTCTGCTCATTTTGTATACGTTGTATATGTTGTGAAGTGCTCTGATACCCTCTGGTCCAGCTAGTGCTATACAAAACTTCTAAAATAAAATAAATTTAAAAAAAATATATATATGTATGTATGTTCATGAGAACGTAATTTGCCAACTCAAAGATCTACAGAAAAGGATCTATAAAAACAAATATAAATACGACAACCAAACATATCAGTATGAGCAATTGGTGGCCAAGCTCAGCAAAGATAAAAACATTGTCGTTCGGGCGAGTGACAAAGGTGGAAATGTTGTGCTTCTAACTCAAGTCAATTACGATAAGGAAGCCTATAAACAACTCAATGACAGACAGCACTATGAAAGAGTGAATATGGCCCAATTGAAAACTATGCAACTTGAATTCCATCAGAAGCTCGCGAAGTGGAGGAGCAATAAATTACTGTCTGAAGCAGAATACAAGTATTTGAAAACGGCCAATCCAACAACGCCCCTGATTTATTTTATACCAAAAGTACACAAAGATCTGACAAACCCCCCCCCTGGCAGACCTATTATCTCAGCCAGGTGTGGGCTGCTAGACAAAACATCAGTGTACATCGATTATTTTCTACAGGGGTATGTCCGATCATTAGACTCCTATATCCGGGACACTGGTGACTTTTTATTCAAGTTGCAAAAAATCATGTGGAAAGACAATTATTGGATGATTGCATTAGACGTTACAGCACTGTATACAAGCATAAGACACTCTGATGGTATTGCTGCTGATAATGTCTATTTATCACGTAGAAGTACACTCTTCAAAAACCACAACAGAATGTTGAAACAAATGCTTATGTTTTGTCTGGAAAACAATGTTTTTATGTACAATAATCTCCTTTACAGGCAGTTGCAAGGAGTGGCAATGGGGGCCAGTTTCTTTCCAAGCTACGCCTGTCTGCACATGGGCGCTTGGGAGGAACTGGTCCTCAAAGCCAAACATGGGGCAACTGTTGAGGCAAATGTGGTCGCTTGGTATCGATTTATCAATGATCAGTTTGTGGTGTGGAGAGGCGATCAAGAGGAAGCAGTAGAATTTGTATCAATGAAAATCAGTATAATCTCAAATTCACTGCAACCATTAGCCAAACTAAGGTGTCCTTTCTGGACACGGAAGTATATGTCTGCAACAATAAATTGGAGACTAGATTGTTCAGAAAGGCCACCGCAGGTAATACCATCCTCCACGCAGGCAGCGCACACCCATCCAATTTGATTATGAGTATACCCTATGGCGAAATGCTTCGCTTAAGAAGGGTGTGCAGTAATAACAGTGATTTGCGCCTAGCCCAGGAAGCCAGTAAGACCAGGTTCCTAGAACGGGGTTACACTAGTCAGGTCATCGATACAGCAATAACCAAATCAATGCTAGTTAGCAGACAAGAATAACTCCACAAGTATGATACCATGGCACTATCTACTATTCCTGCCCCACCTGACAGTATTGGGGTCTGTGGTCAGCCTTTAACTCAATCAGATCCATTCAGGATCATAACAGGGTACAATAGACAACATAAGAAGCTATGTCAGATCATCAACAACAACGGGCCAATATTCTTGAATTACCCTGTTATTGGCAGTACACTTCCCAAAAAAGCCTCTAACTTTTAGCCGGGCTCCCTCGATGAGGGATAGGTTGGTTAATACCAGCCCGGAAGTGATTGAAAAAACTACCTGGCTTCAAACCAATAGTGTTTTTTTCAAATGTAAGACCTGTAAGTCCTGCACCCATTTAACAAAAAGACCTTTACAGATGGATTTAGTAATAAGGAACATCGGATTAGCAAGGTACTCACCTGTAAGACCGAGTATGCCATCTATATCCTTGAGTGCCCTTGTTCACTCAGATATGTAGGAAGCACCAAACATGCAGTTTATAAGCGCATCCTATAGCATCTGAGAGCCATTGTTAATCAGGACAATACTTACCCAGTGGCTAGGCACTTTAGGGAGTGCCATCAAAGTGACAGTAAATGTCTTACATTTTATGTCATAGATGCAGTCAATGCAAGCAGACGGGGGGGGGGGGGACAGAGAATCCAAATTACGCAAGTTGGAAACCAAGTATATATTGCAGCTTGACACCAAACATTTAACAGAAGACTTACACACTAGCCTATATCAGTAGCTCTATGGACTTGCTCTCTTTTAGTCCATGCTGTAATTTTCTAGTTTCAGTAGGTAATATCTTAGAGTGGTCTTAACTTTGTGATATGTATTTATTGTGTTAATATAGAAATGTATATGAATCTAATTTCCCTACTGAAGCAAGTTTTCAGGTATGAGTGTCAAGAGTACAATATAACACTAGGATTTTACCCCCAGTAGGCAGCAAAGCATGAAATGACATGATCTGGGATTCATCATTTTAGTCTCCATATTGTTATGCCCTACACTGTATCCTCATGATTCCTCTTTTTAATATATGCTAGTCTCGAGTACAAGCAAACACCTTTATTCATACAAGTATTTTATTTGTTACGAGGTAGTACCTTATTGATTTTTAGATTAGCAATGATTGTTATCAACTCAGGACAATTGTGAGTCAACAATAGTCTTGATATGTTGGACCGGTATGACTGGGCTCAGTCTACCTATGAATATGAAGTTACACATTTTTAATCTACACTTTGCACTTTATATTTGCACTTTGTTTTTGCACAATTTGTTTAGGGTCGTTGTTCATGTGAAATAGCATTTTAATCGGTTTAGAAAGACAGGAACAGTACGAACTATGGGGATTTATCCCAGGATAACTGTTGTGCTCATTGAAATCAGAAGATGCGGTTATTAAGTATGCTGACCTATCCATTTGCACTTATTTGCTGCTCTGTGGGGTTTATGTCCTCGTGAGTGATTGAGGACAGTGGGTCTAGCTAAGCTATTATAGCGCAATGCTGCCACTTGTCAACGTGAATTAGGGATTTAACCTGGAATACTTGTACTGTTATGAATTGTATATTTACACTCAGCACTGCATGATGCATTAGTATTTTTTTAGGATATTTGAGCATACAAATTGGATTTAGACTTTATTTAACCCCGGCAGCAATAGCGATATTTTGCACATATTTGGTATATAGTTGCATCTTTGCACAAATGATTGGCTACTTTGCACTGTGAAGTGACTGTCGGAAAATGCATTACTTCCTGCAGGTTAAAATGTTTACAGCCACTAATGTTTTAGCACTGTTATTAACTGTTAAAACGGATGTAATCTGTCTTTCATTTCTATCTCATGTGACCAATGTTACTCAATGCACAGGCACTTTAAAAGTGGGTGGTGAATTTACTCACGTTGTCATGTGATCAAGGCTCCTCGGAGCCGAAACGTTATGGCGGCAGAGAAAGCACAAATAAAATATTTGGCATCAGATTTTCGTGGTCCGTGTCCTATGCTGCAAAAACGGCCCTGTAACAAAATCAGCCCCCAGGGGTCCAAAACCGGTCTCCATCCATGCGGCGCACCAGGGGATTGCCCGGTGCCCGCTACGGCCAGTCCGGCCCTGGAGCCAGCTATATTCTCACTGTGCTTGTATTGCTCGAACATGCTCCTTTGCTTAACTACTTCTATAAATGCCTTGCTGTTAAGTTAGAAATAACATTCATTTGCACTTTGCTCTAGATTCAGAGTTAACTAATATTTTATTTCAAAATTTAAATCTTTGATTACAATTGCTCTCTAAAATGTATTGTAATGAGTGGGCAGATGTTACTTAAAGCAAAGCCCTTGAAAAATATATTTTTTAACTATTTTATTTCATGTTTTTAGCATATATATGTAATGGAGTAGCCTGTTGTGTGACTAGCAGCCCAACAGAAACGTTTAAGTTAAACATTAAAACTACAACACCCCCTTTCATTCCCATGCACCTTCCTCAGACCAACCCATATGTGGACTGGGTTGAGAGAAACTGTCGGCCTATGCCATAAGTGGTGGCAGGTGGCTGTTTGTGCTGCAACACCTTAAAAAATATTTGAGCACTTCACTATATTTGTTTTTCAAGCACTGTGTATTGCAGTATGAAAGGTGGAAAGACTCTGAAAAAATAAAAAAAGACATACTTGTAAAAAACAAACTAATATGACTCTATCCTTTATAATTATGTTTAATGTGCTGTTTTTTTCTTCCAGAGAGGCCGGGGGTGTGCCCACCCCCTGTTGGCATGGCGTTGGAGGCCTGCACAGATCTTTGCACCGTTGACGCAGACTGCCATGACCTCATAAGGAAGTGCTGCAAGACAGGCTGCAATGGAATGTCCTGTAAAGTGCCCAACGGTAACAGAAATGCTGAAAAGAACTTTTGACAATCCACAAAACTGCGCCATCTTGCAGAATCATAACCCATTCATTGTGTCCCAGAAATTATCAATGGAGACGTAAAGGCAAGGATGTAATTTAGTTTTACTGGCACAACGTTTGGAACCTGGCATTGTTGGACCAAATCCAGGTCAAACAGTCAACACATTTCCAGTTTTAGGAAAACATTTTTCAGCGTCTCACTTTCTCGCATCAATTGGGCCTGGCTAATTGGGGTAACATATAATTGTCTCAGTCCTATTGAAAGTGGGGTTAAAGTCCATTCGAGCAACCATTTATGATAGACGTCCAGTAATAGTCTGTATTAAACAAGATTGGTAATAAGTAAAGATGTTACATGTAAAGAGTGAGGTCCACACGATGCCGGACTAACTTCGGACCAAAAACCCCTGCCAAGTACAGCTTACAGACAACTTCAACAACCTCTCTCAATTGCCTTCCATCTTATCACCACATTCTCATAGTGTGGCTGAGAATGTGATGACTGGAATGCAAATCACACCACATATCTTCCTCCTTAACAATACTAAGATCCCCACAAAAATGCTACATATAACCTAATGTACAGAGTAATTACAAAAAATGTACAAACAAAAGCATAATTGTATTTCCTAAGATTAAATATTGTACATAGCTTTCCAAAGCAAAAGTATGAATGTTTTTCACATAATTGAATCATGTACATCGTTAGTATATCTGATGTCACATCTGATGTCACCGTACAACATAATCTTTCCATTTGTGAGGAGCATGTACTATATGTCCACCTCTAGAAGAGTGTAGTACATTTCTCCTACTTACACTAGCACTAGAGCCATAAGTAAAGTTCCAGTTGCTTCGGGCATCACACAACGATTCAAGCTTTCAACATCAACTTCCATCAACCACTGTCTGCATTCTCCATTGCTTGTCATCTCATTCTCAGGAGTCTTACTTTCAACACACTTCCGGTATCTAGCAAGTTTTCTAAAATGCCATACCTTCCGATCACTCAATTTGGCAGAATTATTAAACAACTTCACTACTTAGAAAGGACCTATACATTTACTGCAACCCTTGCCCTTTTTACTTGGACCCATTACTTTAGGATAATCTCGAAACTGCAACATTTATATCACCCCATGCTTCTGATCATAGTACTTTTTATAGTTCGGCCTAGAACAATTTTCTTTTTTAACAACCTCAATAGAGACTGTACTCTGCCTCTCTTGCTTCATCTATGCTTAATGTCTATGGTAAATGGATCTCTTCCCTCCAAAGTGTTAAAGGGTGAGTATCCTGTTACTGTAGCAGTTGTGTGATAGTCCCATACAAATTTTCAAATTTCCAACTTTTAGAACTCCTGCCAACCATTTGTATATTGCCTATTGACACTTTGTTGAAGCGTTCCACTGCACTATTGCCAGCAGGATGATAAACAGAGGTATGTTTTAATTAAAAGTTGTTTCTCAATAAGCAATCCTGGAATACACTTGACACAAACTGGATGGCCATTGTCACTGAGTAGACCCTTTGGGATTCCTTCCCACTGGAACACCTCTTCCATGAATTCTACAATTTTAGCCAAATTGACTTTCTCCATCACACTCATTTCTGGCCATTTGGAAAGCAAGTCATATACTACATCAACGTTTTGATCAACTCCCTGTCAATCTTGTATTGGTCCAAGGATGTCAACAGCTAGCATTTCCGATGGCCCGTCTGGACAAGCTAAAGGAGACAATGGTGGCCTAAAAGTAATCAAACACTTATCCGCATTCAAGCATTCTACACATTCATACACAAACATCTCCATCTCAATTCCTGGCTACGAATAATGCAATTTCACTCTTACACTTGACGATTCTCATATACCCTTCATTACATAACTCTAGAACCCTGTAACTGAGCGTTGAAGGGGCAATTAGTTAATTCCTCTTAAAAGGAATTTATCATCACCCCACCACAGCTCATCTCTGAGCTCCCAAAATGGTCTCACAGCTACACTCAACCTCTTTTTATCCGGCCACCCTTTTTCCATGTACTCATTGACGTCACTCAACACAATATCAGACACCTGACCAATCATCCATTGTTCTTCAGTGATGCCATTCACACCTACATCATATCCATGACTACAACACACATCATTCCACTCATTGTCCTCTTCCCAAACTTCTTGCAAAAGTACCTGCTTAAATAATCTGCCACATTGGTTTTTGCTCCTGGTAAATATAGTACTTTGTAGTTGTATTTTAACAATTTCAAAGATAACCTAGTGAGACAAGGGTTGCTTTTTCCATACCAGTTTGGTGAGTGGTGTGTGAAAAGTACCGATCAAGAAATTAGACCTCCCACACATGCTGCCTACATTTATTAATTCTCCCCACACACACTAGAATCTCTCAATTTCTCTCAATATTTCCTCCTCTGAAAACCACAAACGAGATGCACAAGAAATGGTGACTTCAAGAACATTCTCATCAATTTGCGAAAACACAACACCCAACCCCTTCCCTCTGGCATAAGTAGTAATGTCAGTTTTGGTACAAGGATCAAACCCATGCAAGGGAATTGCATTGGAAATGTCTTTCTTAATATATTTGAAGCATTTTTCGTGCACACTATTCCATTCAAGTTTGCTTGAGTACTTTCACAATTGTCTAATTTCAAATGTTTTCATCATAAAATCTTTGAAAAAATTAGCATAAAACTCTGCTACACTAAAAAGAAAATCTAACATCATCTTTTGACTTAGGATCTGGAGCATTCTTTTGCTTTATACAAACTCCTTTTTTTGGTAGGATTCCACGCTCCTAAATTTCATGTCCCAGATATGTAATTAAAGTAACCGCAAGCCTACACTTCTTTAACTCTGCACCTTTACTTTGATAATGTTCAATGCGGTCTTTTCCTAAAATGAGATGTCATCCTAAAAGAAAATAACCCCTTCTTGACTTTTGAACAACTGGTACATTAATCGCTGGAACACAGTGGCAGCCAAGGCTAAACCAAAAGACCTGTGCTTGTACTGGAAGCATTCAAACGGTGTGATGAAAGCAGTTAGATGTCTACTATTAGGATGTAAAACAACTTGATGGTGTGCTGAAGTGAGAGAGTGATCTAAGCCATTTTACTCTCTTTGTCAATCAGCATCTCACACATTTTTGGGAACAGAAACTTATCTACAATTATATTCTGATTAAGATCACGCAAGTCAATGCAAAGTCTTACCATCCATTGCCGTGCCTAGCTACAACTAAAGGAGCTAACCACTCACTCACTTCAATACTTTTAATAATACCTTCTTTAGCCAACCTGTCCAGTTCTTCCTTGACTTCATCCCTAATGCATAACAGTCTGTTCTTAACTTTGTGTTACCCGTGTATGAGTTTCCTTTAAAACGATCCTATGCTGGAACCTATGTAGTTCTCCTACTTTACCCGAGAATACATTTGGAGATTCACTACACATCTGTTGTGAAAAAAAAGTTTATAATTTACCTACAACACTTGATCAGGGCTATTGGGATTAAATGCGATTCCCAAATTTCTCTGATGCTACCATCCCAATACTGACAGGTCTTTCTCTGAAACATAGAGCTTGCCTTCAGCTTCTCAACCTCCGAATTCAAATATGACCACCCAATATATTACCATTGACATGGGTTCCCTTGTAAAGCTCTCAGGATGTACATCAGTTGAAAGTAAGTCTTCTCCTAGGGTGTCCACAAACCTTTCTACCCATACTGATTTATTTATAACCGTGAACGGTGAGTCAAAATCGGCAGTAATGTAACACCCCACCAAGTGTAATAGAACATATAGGTCTGGATCTCTTATGTGTGTTCAACCCTAGGACATCTGACTGTAAACTCAACACACTGTTACTCACACTCCCCATCATTGTCAGATAAAGACTCCAAACAATTGGCAATAAATTGACTGTAGTGATAGGTTTCTTCTACAACACACTTTTACAGAATGTCCCATTATACCACAAAAGGGGCATTTCTGTTTCCAACAGTACAGCACTTATAATTTACCAAATGCTCCTTGTTGCTACATCTATAACATCCATTCCGGTTAGTAAGACAGTGCGGTCCAGGTTTATAGGCTTTCAGTGGTTTATCGTTCTGTTCAGTTACACTCTCGGTCTTGGAACAATTGGTCCCTTACACTGCAATTTTGCAAACACGTTCTTTCTTTTCTATCCAAATTAACAGGAGCTGCCTTAGCACAACATTTAGATAATTCAGCCTTCTTCGCTGTTGCTATGGCATCTTTCAAAGTAGTCTTGCCATATGCCCAAAGTCTTTCTTAGTCACTAGAGTCGTTGTTGTGCATTATAATTTGATCTCTTATGAGGGCATCGTGGAGAATGCTGAACTTACATGACACAGCAATTTTCCTAAGTACAGCCACATAATCCTCAATTGACTCTTGTGCACCTTGTGTGCTCTGGAAAAAATTGAAGCGACCAATGAAAATGTAAACCGAAGTTGAAAAGTAGTTCTCTTAATCTTCAATAGCATGAGAAAAAAACATTGTTCTCGCTTCCTGACCTTTTACTTTGTCTTTTCCATTTGCTCTTATACTCTAATGCCTTCTGGCCCTAAAGTGTGTTACATGTTTTTTTTTCTAGTAGGGAGATAGTTCCTTTCCTTAATCTTTTTCAGTGGTCGATATGTAATTGAGAAGGTATGCCTTCCATTGAGGCCATTTCATTATGGGTTCTCCAGGCGCTGCTAAAATTGCCTAAGGTGGTGTAAGTATAAATGTTAGGCACAAGTGTCTACACAAATTATAAGCAATCCCCATGCAAGTGAAAGTACTCACTGCTGTGTCCACTGTCGTTAAAACAGTTGTTACTAAATCTGTGACCAAAAAAAATAGCTCCCTTGTGAAAACAGTACATACAAAAGAGAAAACGCAGTGTTGTAACTTTGCCAGTAAAGAAATGTTATGAATTTTATACACTGAATCCTGTTCAAAGATGGTGGCACTTAGGGGTCAATTATTTAATGCTTATGACATGCCGCGTAGGAAGTTCTGGGGCACAACTTCATGGAGAATCCATACACTGGGAGCGCTCACTATGTATGAATGCTCGAATACACTATTATCTTATGAATCCAAAGGCAGGGCATGCTCGCTGGAATAATGTGTGCAGGCACTATTACGGTGGGTATAATGTTTGTGAGGCAGCAAGCCTCGTAATTATTGTGGCTGGAGTTTAATTGGTACTCACAGTGTCCATTATGATGTCCATGTACATTAAAGTGATGCTCGTAATACTTGTTGCTGTGAAAGTTGTAGAGTAGCTCATGTAATCAAAATGCAGTCAAACGAGAATTTGGTTCACCTTTTATCTCCTCGTCGCCATTGTGTAAAGATATTTGTTACAGTTGTATCGTGGAAACTGATAAAGTGTCTTAACTGGGGAATTGTGGAAACTGGCTGTATGTGCTGTAAAGCGAAATGAAGCGTGAGCAATGGCGAGGTGGTATACAGACATTATGCTTTTGCGGTCGAGCTATTATGCTTTTATGCGATGAATGCCCAGTATGAACTATATCTTTTGCGCTGACATTTGATTTTGTTATATTGTCCTGGTGATATGGAATAATTTGTAGTTGGTATGGGAGTCACTGAAGGACTGGTGCACGTTTTCCTCTCTGGCTACTGTCTTATGTATTGATTATGGGATCCATGGTGTCAAGATGGCTTTCGCATGTATCAATTGGAGGCACAATTTGAGAATCAAGTTCCAGTTCCCATTAGATGTGTTCTTGCACCACATGCTATTGTCATTGATACCTTTATACACAGTAAAGAAACAAAACTCTTAGCCGATAATTTCCCTAAAAAAATAACTGAGAAGAGGTAAACCCAACTGTAAAGGTAGTCTTACTGTATATAATTGATACTAATGTTATTCTCCATGTATGCTGTAAAACACAACTTTTGGAGAATATTTTCCTAAAAATAACTTGAGAGTTCATAAGAACAAGTGTCTAATTTGGCAAGGAGAGCTGTCCTACTCTGTCCCTCTGACTTTTTTTTGGATTGCCCTGTAGATTTTCCCACAGTAGATTCAACACCCAGTGGTGATGCCCCATTTTTGTTCTGAATTTCCCCAACAGAACAGGCTCTTTTGGCTGGAAAATCAATCCACATGTACCCAAACTCATGGTCGAAGGTGTGGAGTGCCTGATCAACACATGGGATGGGGAGAATGACATTTAGGTTAGCTGATTTTAAATTC
The DNA here is from genome assembly GCF_964261635.1 of Lissotriton helveticus. NCBI lineage: Eukaryota > Metazoa > Chordata > Amphibia > Caudata > Salamandridae > Lissotriton > Lissotriton helveticus. The sequence goes on along the minus strand of NC_136070.1, from coordinate 1,075,493,507 downwards.
AAGTCTTGTCCTACCTGGTGACAATTGTCCTATCACCCTCATTGGGTTTCGTTACTTCTACCAGTGTTTGTGTGCTGTGTGTTTGCATTTGACATATTACTGATGTTTTGTGGCTTAGAGACTGTACATTGTGAATATTGTACAAAAAGCATGGGTCATCCTCCAGTTGTCTTTATCCTTTGTGTGGACATTACAACCTACATGCTGCTGTACCTGAAATCTTGGCACAAGGACCAAGCAAATGTGTGGTTGGTGTAAAGCATATATTCCTTACCTCCCAGGCCACTTCCCTTGGTACAGCAAAAATGCCTATCCTCCGCCTCCTCCCTTAGATGTGCTAAACATTGTCTAAGTACAGAGAGCTCTAACCTGGATTGTGTAGCACTTCTTTTCATGAAATGTTGGTTAATTGATTCCTGCCTCCTTCCCTGTTCTAAAAGAGCTTGGGAAGAAAGCCAGCGAAGATGCATTCAGCTGGGTTTGGCTGAGATTTGGAAAGGGTACAAAAGCTTAAACTATGGTTGGCCTGGCCGCCAAAGTTAGATTAGCACTGGCCTCATTCAGCCAGTAACTTGTACCTTAACAGAAGCTCTAGATCTGTTGCACAAGCTGCGACTGACGTGTAAGAGGAACACAACTGAATGTTGTTGCCTTTGCTCAGGCTTAGCTTGATGCCCAGGATAATTAGCAAGGTCAAGTTGAGTGATACCTGTGTAGACTTTATTGTGAGGAAGTTGCCCGGGAGGCAGAAGTGTCTTGTGGCCCATATGGCCACAACCAACCCACGAAGATCTTCATTTGACATGAGTGGAATACTTGTAAAAGACATTCTAGGACTACAAGTCTGGTGAGCAGAGCTCTTCCAAACCATCTCAGACTTTGCGAGCCAGAATCTCCTTATGTCAGCCTTAGAGGGGCACTGATGCCTTTCCTTTTCACTTTAGGGAGATCCTGCGGTCTTAAAGTCTGATAACGGCCCACCTTCAACAATAAGGAAGTTGGAGACTTTCTGAGCCATCTTAATGTGAAGCATCAGAAGAGAACCCCTCTTTGCCCACAGGTCATTGTCCCTGTCTAACATTTCATGGGTTATCTTAAGAAAGCTGACCAGCATGCTGTACTAGAAAAGCTCGACCTTAAAACTCTCTTAAATTCCACTCTTCGAGCTTACCGCTTGACCCCCTCACTCGTCCACAGGTGAAAGACCTGCAACCGTGATGTTTAAGAGAGGACGACCAAGTTACCTCAATGGACCAACAGAAGAGCAAATACAGAGTAAAAACACGCATGAAAAACTTGGATCTTAAGAGGAAAATGAATGCCTGTACGGACAAGCGTCAACATGCAAAAGATATTGCGTTCACTAGAGGAGATAGAGTGCTTGTTCTTCAGCATAGAACACGAAAGTCTGATGTTCCTTTCGATGCTGAACCATTTCATCTTGTGAACAGCTAAGGACACATGTGGAGTGCCCAATGTCCTGGGAAGTCCATTACGCAAGACTCCTTGCATTTCCAACATGTGGCTCCCCACTTGTCAGGCACTAATGGCATTGTAGAAACTGGGTCTGAAAATACAAGTGAAGAACATCTGACTACTGCTATTTCTCCATTACCAACGCCAGTCATGGACATTTCTACTGCCTGTCCCCAGCTTCTGAAGACACAGTTGCGACATTAGATACAAGCGCCAAAAAGACTCATTTAAGAGCTCTAATTGTATACATTTGTAAAGATTTTTTTTATTTAACAGATGGGGAGATGTAGTGTTGTGAGTTTGTAATGACGGAACCTATGTGCTCCTGATAGACTACGTAGAACTGCGACATAAGAATTAGAGCATAGTAGTGAAGTGAATGCAGTTTTAGGATGTTGAGTTCACTGTTAAACGCAAAAGAATAAAGATGTGTTATACCAAGCTCCGTGTGTGGCATAGTTATTGACGAGTACCCAGGCAGGGGAGGACACTACAAATGGCAGCATGTTTTCATTGTTCTACTTGATTTCTTATAATTTATCTTGCAAATGCAGTTGAATTTTTGTGTTTAATTTTGCTTGTGTTAGAGGCTGAATGAATAAATTAGTAAGTAGATGGATGAACAGAAGCATCAGTTAAAAGATGAGTGACAGGATGCATAGAGTATGCCTTATTGAATGCCTAAACCCACCAATGACACAAAGGGCATTTTGCTTCATAAGCCATGCCTACTGACATTGCCAATGCTTGTTATCAAAGGCAATACCAGCGAACACATCAATGGAAATTATAATTAAATGCCTAGAAGGAGAAAGCCTACCAAACAAAATAGAACGTTTAGTTGTGGAAAATAAAGCATTGCAAAGTGACCAGATTTCTTCGTTAAACACAAAATGTTCTGCATCAAAGGGATGCAGTTTGCATGGACTACCCAAACGTTTGTAAAGCATTTGATAATAGTACTGAATATGTCAGCAGCATGTACCTCAAACTGATAAATGACCAACTCACTAAAGCTTATTTTGTCCTGTTGTCCCACATAACCACAATCCTGTTTTTCTTGAAGATTTCGAAACTTGTAATCTTGCATTTAAAATGACAAAAGGCTTCCTACAAGTCCCAAAATACAAAGATTAAAACCAGGAATGGGTAAGCTACTCACATGACATGGAACGATTAGAGCGCCCAGCCGACCTTGAAAGGAAATGGTTAGCCATGCGTAATTTGAACCTAGAGCTTGCAGATTTCTTGGCAGACGCCCATTCCATTCGTCTAACATAGAGCATTGACAATGGCCACATTACAAGGTAATCAGTAACCTGGTTATAATTACCCTGGCGGTAGATATGGATCAAACACAGGTAAAATGAAAGCAGGCACAGGGAGGCTGTAAATAGTGCAGCTTTAGATTGGGAGAAGTAAACAAGTGCAGACCCTTGGTGCAAAATGCAAGATCTGGTTCAATGCTGCCCAATGTATTGAATTTGGACTTCAGAAAGATGACTCGCCTGGTGATGATTGAATGCAAACACGTGACTAACGTACCAGCTGACCAGAAAGCTGGAAAATGCAAATAGTGGTAATTTAACTGTACATTCAAGCAGCTCGGTGGCAGATTTAACTGTAAATCCATACATCACTTCCACTTGGGACAAATATGGAAATAGTACAGTACAGTTTCACTTTGCTTGGGCACATCTTAGTAAATTCCTGGTGAATCTGCCCCAACGTAGTCTGTTAGCAACATCCTACTGGAAATTGTGCTTGCAAAATGTGTAAGAAGCGGTGTTCCATAGCTCAGTCTCCTGCATGAAGTGTAGATTGCAGAAAAACACAATTGTTTGCAGACTTGGGAAGCTGAGAAATGACTGATGGAAGGAAACCAGTGCAGAGACATTGGTGGGATGTAACAATATGTTTAGTATGAGATGAAGGCATTGGTGGGGAGTAGCAATACGTTTAGTATGAGATCAAGGCATTGGTGGGGAGTAGCAATACGTTTAATATGAGATGAAGGCACTGCTGGGAAGTAACAATACATTTAGTGTGAGATGAAGGCATTGGTAGAATGAAACAATACAGTCAGTATGAGATGAAGGCATTGGTGGGGAGTAACAATACATTTAGTGTGAGATGAAGGCACTGGCGGGGAATAACTACATTTAGTATGAGATGAAGGCATTGGTGGGGAGTAACAAAGTCAGTATGAGATTAAGGCATTGGTGGGGAGTAACAATACATTTAGTATGAGATGAAGGCATTGGTGGGGTGTAACAATACATTTAGTGTGAGTTGTAGGCTGTGGAAGCAGAAAAGTCTACCTTTGGCAACAAGTGTGATGAGATTGCGGGATATCTGATGAGGAAGATTTGTCATTTTTGAGACCGTAGGGAGGATAAGAACTAGACCGACCATTTGTTTTGACAATGTATTGGGTAGACCACAATGTGGATAGATGAGAAATCTGAGGTCTGGTGAATAAAACACACTGATGTCATGAGCACAGATTTCAATGTCATTTTCACTTAACCACCATGAAAAAACAAAGGGAATGATTTAGAGTTTGGCGGGCAGAGGGTAATTCGCTGAGATGACTCTGGACTTCGCTCCCACATTCCAAAGTACCTCTGCCCACTAAATCTAGAGTTTTCTGCCATGCCAGCCCTATGAACAGCTCTAAGCATTAGCAGAAATCTCCGTGATTTTACAAGGTTTTTCATTTTTCAAAAACCAAAAAAGCAGACCAGATGAGAAACTAATGACACCCACACCATGGGAATTTTCTTCTATGGTCCTCCGTCACTGCCAGGTTTTAGCTGGTGGTGACGGACAGCAAAAAAAAACAGAACACCGTCCAATTCAAATTGGGCAGATGGTGATGTGTCAACCTCCGATGTCCTGACAGAGTAGGTTCTTTCATCCACATACTTAAGGTCCGCCCTCTCTAAATCTGGATTGCGGACCTTGAGTTTGGTGAAAATGGTACTCCATTACCATTGTGACAGAGTACCTTCTCTGCAAAAACTCTAAACCAGCCCAAATATTGGAATGGAACCCACTGCAAATTCTATTCTGAACATAAGGCATTACAATTTAATTTTTGGAGTAGTATACTGATTTCTGGGTTCGTGTTCCCCTATCCTAGGCTATCCTACTTTTCACCTAGGGACAGCAAGGTGTCTCTAAGGTTTGGATGTAGGACCTCAACTCTCTCATTCAGAATCTATTAAATATAGTTACAATCATCCCACAGCAGAAGAAACTGGGGAAAATGTAATGTTTTTTTTAACTGTCTTATTTCTCGTGACATTAGTACTCTTGACATACTCGTGCACTTACATTACATTTAATTGCAGTTTGAGATCTAGGATTTGTGGCTAGATCCCAACCTAAGAGATTGGAGGTCATGATGTGAGATTCATCTGCAAAGAAGTGTAGGGCCACACAGCATTGTGCTCTTGTCTGGCCCTTCCACAAAATGTTCCAGTAAAACTATTTGGAGTTTATAATTACCCAGCGATTGTGTGCTTCCAACATTCTCATATTTATCTTTCTGTTTCTCCCTTTTAAATTTACAACATTCTACCTCTAGTGTGTAAAATGTTATAATACATTTATAGCCCTTCTCCACTGGGTTATAATGGTTGGTAAAGGCCCTCACCCTCGAAATAGGCCCACACCTGGTATTGCCCTTGGAAGCAAGCTATAATGCTAAACATACTGACTACAAAAAGCAAAGTGCTCTACATAATCAAGATAAGTTAGAGAGAAGTATAGATGTACTATTTTAACTTCACCTCTACATATTGTGACCATTTGATTTTATATGTGTAGAGTTTCATATTAAGAACTCGGTTTTTGGTACCATGTACGGCAGACTTCCATAGGACCCTTCACAAAGCACAATTACACTTAAACTGTACACAGAGCTGCTAAGAGTACTACTGATTGCACTCAACTACAACCTGTGCAAACGCGTCAAATAGTTTGAACTCAGATGGCTTTTACACATTTGCTGTAATTCTCTGGGGTTTCTTATTGACCTCTTCCTGAAGAACTGTATCGAGAAAAAAAACACACAACCGGGTCCAGCTTAAATACCTTTGCAAAATGAAACCACCTTCGCTCTTTCTAACTTTTATTTTTAGAAACCGATTTTATTGTGTCAAATAGCAGATACAATGCAGAGCCCTGTAACCCAGGAGACACCTGCCACAATATTTATTGACGAATAGCGACATTGACAGTCAGATGACGTATTTCCAATTGAAACAAAAGAACATAAACAATATAACCCCCCTCCCGTTGCTCCGTCAAACGTTTGGTTCATGTTCTTGTCTTATATCATACCTAGATGGGGAAATGTTCATCGGCTAAACAATAGCACAAACTGCAGAAAACGACAATTCAGCAGTAAATTTGAGTGTCGCTGTACACAAACGCCATGATATTTAATCTAGCTACTCCTGTGGATTCAGTGTTTTATTAAAAACATGTATGGGTATGCACAAATGGGTATATGAAGACTGCTACAGCTCCCAGAAACTACAATTTCAATGCTAAAGGGTTTCCTCCATGATGTTAATGGTTAGGATTCAAAGAAATATCAATTTAAAACAGACTAGCTGTATCTGACTGCATATCTATATCTAGGATACACACTATATCTAAAAATCTGAAACCGTTCTTAAGAGTTTGTTGTGTGATTTTAATTTCGCCTTTTTTTTTTTTAATATAAACTACCTGCACACTTTACGCTTGGCAGTTATCAAATTTAACAGAGTGGTCTTAAGAAATAGGGGCTTCTGCACTGTTGCGTTGAACCAAGCACACAATTTGTGTACAATGAACGTATCATAAGATGAGTGGAAGCCAATACAACTGTGAATGAAGTCTTAGCGTGTTGCAAAATAAAGCATCTGGATTGCGTGAAGTCTGCATTTTGCTTGAGAGAAGCAGGACACAAATACGGAGTGCATGGAAAAGAACTGGAGATGGGATTTGCTTTAATAATCCTTGACCTCAAATTGTATAGCAAGTACATTTGAAAATGTCTTGACAAATCTAAATTTTTCTGATTGCAGAAAAGCCTGGTGAGTGTCCTGTGGTGAAGGAGTCGGATACCAAAGATTGTGCTGATAAAAAAGTCTGCACCTCAGATTCAGAGTGTGCCGATTCTCACAAGTGCTGCAACTCCAGCTGTGACAAGTACTACTGCCAAACTCCTGAAGGTAAACCTTCTTCAAGAAGTAGAGTTGTTGCATACATTTATCGCAATAAGACGTACTGGGTTGGACTATGAAGGTAGACAGTTAGCAACTTGGGTCTTCTATTTCTTGCTATACACCCCTTTCCCCCTTAAACTGGACTTGATTTGACTTTTATCTTTTCTTCAGTTGTCCAGTGTGTTTGGTCAGCTTTACCCTAAGTGGAACTGCTACTAACCCACTATATAAAATGAAAGTGGTGAAACGCAGCCAGGAGCCACTGAGGGTATTAATGTTCTCAGTCTTGCTCCATGCGGGTTGCATTAGGGACAGAGGACTACAGGTAAGATGTAATAGGCATGACTATAGAAACAGTGAAAGTGTGCCATTATATATGTCAGGATTCATTCACACTGATAGGGCATCATTGACATACCTTGAGGTGATCCTCTTAGGATCTGGTGATAGTCGATATTTAGAGCATCAACAGTATTGTAAGGTGTTTGTTCTGTTCTTAGCTCACCACAGGTCAGGGATTCATACTGCTGTAGAGAAGGCAGAATAAGGCAACCCATTCATACATTGGGTCAAACTACTAATCTAGCACTGTCCGAAGCTCCTCCTCTAGTAGGACTCGATTGGAAGGCGAGAAGACAATTTGAATGGAAAGAGCTCACAATACAACAGGGTAAATCCAGGGTAAATGCATTCAAGATTTAAAGACTTCACATTATACAATACCAAAGTTGAATCTGGTCTGAGGCAATGATCTCCATTTCCTGTATCACGGGTAGAGGTGAGAAAGTATAGAGGCTTGTCTGCTGGCCAGTTGAGAAGAATGAAATGTCTGGTTGATATTTCAAACGAGCATGCTACCAATGGACCACTTGGCATTAGAATTACAAAAGGCAGCCTCAGTGGTCCTCAAAGCAAGTGGACCTTCAAGGCCTTCCCAAAGGCTGACAAAGGATTGGACTGGTGTAGCTTTTGGGCACTAAATTCCACCAAGTATGGGCCTTGTTGGAGGAGGTGTTCCTTCAATTTAAATTTTTGATCAGCATATGGCAAAGAAACGATGGACGAACTGTAAGCGCTCTTCCTTGGGGCCGTTGGTGCTGGTTGCTTCTCCTGCCAACACTGATGCGCGCCCATATGGCGTTACCATCGGAAACATGCTGACCAGTCCATGTAGTGTTGAAGCTAATGTGGAGAGGCCTATTGTGCTAGATTCACCAAACCAGTTGGACTTTTCAACTGTACTGGAGATGGCAGCTGCTTCCAATAGGGAACACGAGGGTACCAGCAGTATTATGCAACATCAGGGAATTCCAGCACATTCAAAGATGGCGAGTACGAGAATAGCACCCACTAAAAGAAAAAGAATCGGTAGCGGGCTGAGGGGGGGTGTCTTAAAATCGCAAAGAAGTCGAAATTAAAAACACATAGCGTACATGGAAAAGCATTGGGCTTAGGGAGATCAGATAAACCTTTACAGATCCCAACAAGCAGTGAACTAACACCTGCAAATCCTCCTGAGTTGCCAACCACTTGCCCGAAGCGACTTTCCCCCTCAGGCCCTGCAAATGATACTCCCCTTATTGCTCATATTGAGCATATTGTGAAGTCACTTATACTTCCGGTTCTCGAGAGGGTAAAAGTACTGTCAGAAAGGCTGGATAGATTTGAACAAGGCACACTCGACAACTTTTTTCCCCTAAAGGCCTTAATCAAATTATACTCTAGAAATAGCGAGAACGCATCAGAAACAGAAGCAAAACCCACTGGTAGCTCCCACACACACAGGCGATACGGCATCTGTAATTTCGAAAGAAATCTCTGGGCCCTGAATTGGAACTAATCCCCCAGTGATAGTCAATACAATTCAGCAAGGTAGAAAACCCATAAATTTAACATTGGCCAAAGGGGCAATGGGACTCCCCGAAAGTGCACATGTACAGAGCCGGGAAGGTGATCGCAGTCAAAGTAAAGTAACGAGGCAGGGTAGCGATCAACCTGCATTATCCCAAAAGTCTGAGACGGTAGCTACTAATGACACTAATCCTATCCACATGAACCTGCCACCTGATTGTTTGCCTTATGTAGTTGTGCTAACTGGAGTTCCACAGCTTGGAATCTTACCATGAACTCAAAAACAAAACTACATACTGGTTAAACAATATTAGACCTCTTCCAAGTCAACTTGATGGCCAGGTCCGTTTTGTAAGAAGGGTTAATTGGATTGGTAACAGGACTAAGGATACTCCCGGTGATTGCATCCTTGTAAATTTCAGGGATGCTCGGGTCGCAAGGTACATTTGTAATCAACATAATGGGCATAATGGTAGTGGAATTGGCACATATGATTTGGGACACTTCCACTTGCAATCTGCCTATTCGCAACATAGACAGAGCAGTCATTTTCAAATTCGGGGGGGGGGGGGGCTGGGGGTGACAGGCGATTTCTTCAGCAATAATTGCTATATTCACCAAACCCCTGTTTTTAATAGAGGCTTAGAATGCTATGGGATAGATGGCGGATACTGACAAGATGATTACTTATTCTTTAACCCCCTACTCTATACCATCGATAAGAATAGGACCAGGAGGTTCAGGACGCCTGTTGAACTATATGGGACTTCCCTAACCCTTGTCAACACTCCTTTTTCTGATGTCGCTAGCCCTAGAAAAAAAGCTAGTGCCCGAACTTCTAATTGTAGAGAACAACTGCTGGAGCACTGAGATAGAGAGATTAGCCAAAAAGTCCAAACCTCGGATTGGAATGAACGGTGACCAGATTATCCAGGATGGTTCCAATGATACTTGCATGACCCTAGTAGATCAACCTATTGTTTTGTGTGATACCCTTAGGCTACATCCACTCACCCCGTCGCTCTCGGTAATTGAGACTGCAGGGGAGCAAACTAATTTATCCACCGTACCATGACACCTATTCCAGGAGCTAGCTGTGGTCGATACCACGATAAAGATTATTAGTTGGAATATAGCGGGTATTTCCAAAAAATGAGATCTTCCAGAATGGAATACCCTGGTTGCGTCGCACATGATTTGCATTTTCCAGGAGACCTGGAGTTTGGAGCCCAACCATAAGGTCGGGTACACTACTTATTTTTTGCCAGCAGTATCCCCAATATCTGGGAGAGGTCGCCCCTCAGGCGAGCTTCTAATATGGGTCAGTATTTCCCTGGAATGTAGCATTTCACAAAAGCACTGTAATTCACCAGATATCCTACGGATCTCAGTGAGAGGGCCACATCGAGGGAGAACTCTAGAAATATTCAATATATATGCTAGGGGCACCAAAGGTGGCTCTTCATCCACCACAGTCACATTGCTGGAAAATAAACGTAGAGAATGCCATGATGGTATGCACGTTTTGGTTGCGGGGGATTTTAATTGTACATTTGAGCCCCTTGCTGCAGAGGATATTTTAGATCTTACCGAGGACGATGCCAAGAGGGGTATACCTACACTTACAATCCAACCAATAAAAAGATGGTCACAACAGGCCATTCAGTTGAACCCACTCGCTATGGAGTTTGGTTTAAGAGCAGTAAATGGCAGAACTGTCTCAGATCCTTTTGGGGCCCATAAGTACAACAGGGTCAACCATACATCAAGGATTGACTATATTTTCTTTGATTTTAAGCTTTGGCACTTTTTGCAGGATATGGAAATTCTACCAACCATAGATAGTGACCACAACCTGCTTTCTTTGAGTTTGCATCATTTGTGGCCATGCAAACATGGTCCTGTTGCACCAAGCAAAATAATGTCAACCTCAAAAGTTTGCCCATCGAATTGTGGGAGGCGCCTGAAATGGTGCAAAGTTGCCATGGATGAAGAGAAAGTCCAGTCTATAGGGGCCCTTTTGAAAACTATACAGATTAAGCTGGACACGACCGTTCTGATCCTTCAAGGGTGACTGCAGCATTTCAGGACACCACCGAAGCGGTGGGTAACCTATTCTTAGTACAAATTGGAGGTGGGGCTCAGAGAGAGCCTCAGAGGTTTAACCCCATCGACGCTCATGATGAGCTCAGCTCGTCATGAGGTACACCTCTCGTACGCTCATGACGAGCTGAGCTCGTCATGAACAATGGGATTCTGCATTCTTTAGCGCACAGCGGGAAAATGCGCCGCACCGAGGCGGTTAAGGCCAAACAGGGGTGGTACACAACAAAATGGCGAAACAAGAAATCTGCATTAATTAAGGCAGTCAAGTCTAAGAAACAAGCTCTGATCCAGCTGGCTAGGAAAGAGTATAAGTCGTCTGTAATAGAAGCTAAAAAGGAGTGGGAGGACCAGTATTGGCAAACACTCAAGGAGGCTAGCGGTGGGAGGGATGCGGTCAGATTTTGGAATACCATAAGATCTAAGAATAGTCATGCTAGTGATCTCATTACGTGTAACATTACTGGCCAAATGTGGTTCAAGCACTTTTCGAAACTGTATACATTTCAGCAGGGAGGTGACAATGAGTTCTCTCCCCACAGTTTCCAGGTTCCCCTTGGCAAACCTGATGGTTACCCTTTTACAGCCAAAGAAGTGGAAAATGCGATTAGTCGCATTGTGCCACAAAAGGCAGCTGGTCCAGATGGCATCCCCAGGGATTTGCTTCGCTTTGAACTGCCCAAATGGGGAAAGCTTATTCATACCTTACTCATCGCTATTGATAATGGTGCCGCAATCCCTGAATCATGGAAGGGGGCTGAGGTCGTCCCAATTTTTAAAAAGGGGCGCAGGGACGACCCCTCCAACTATCACCCTATAAGCCTAATCGACTCTACCCAGAAGGTTGTCGGGAAGGTGTTACTTGAGAGAATCTTGCATTGGGCTGATGAAAACGAAGATTCTCTCAGATTACCAAGCGGGATTCAGGGCTGGCACTGGGACAATAGAGCAGGCATTTAGATTATTATTAATTTACTGGAAAGTGGTTCTTATAGGCAAAGGCAGTCTTTACCTCGCTTTTATTGATCTAAAGACTGCCTTTGACCTGGTGCCTCGGGAACGCTTATGGGGAGTGCTGTCCGATATGGGGATTCCTTCCAATATTTTGTCAATCCTAGTGAGGCTTCATGAAGGCAATTATGCCCAAGTGAGGTGGGGCACTCAGGGGAAGAAGACAAATAGAATTCCAGTGGAGAGAGGTGTCCGCCAGGGATGTGTTCTTACTCCCACTCTCTTTTCACTATATGTGAATGGTGTGATTGAGCACTTGCTGGAAAATCCATCTGATGCACCATCCCTGGCGGGCGAGCGAATTCCAACCCTCTTATTCGCTGATGATACTCTTTTAATATCCAAGTCCCCTATGGGCCTCCAGAGTCTTAGATAACTTTCAGTCCTTTTGTACTCAAAGAGGGCTTGTAATAAATACAGACAAGACAAAATATTTGGTGTTGAACCCCCTGAAAAAACGTGGGCGACCCCCAGTCCTAAACCATGTATCCTTGGAAAGGGTCACTGTATTTGTTTACTTAGGTATACGTATTTCTGACACCATGCAGTGGAACCCTCATCTTAACAAAATGTTATTAAGCCATAAAAGGGTAGTGGGGGCACTCCTTAAGGAATAGCGCTCCTCTTCAACCAGACCCATCGCCCGCCCCGGTCATCGATATCTATAAAGCGAGGGGAGTCGGTTCGGCCCTCTATGGGGCGGAACTGTGGGGTACTTGCAATATGGAACAGCTGTTAAGATCAGAAAATAAATTCTTAAAGGATTTATTGGCACTCCCGCAGAGCACCCCATCGGTATCCCTGCTACTTGATTTAGGATGCCACTCGATTAAAGATCTGGCAAAAGTCCAGCCGCTACTGTTATGGGCCCGGCTGTGGCGAGTGCCAGAACTAGAAAAGTATGCAGAGGGGTTGGCAGAAGTAATGTCGATGACGGGATGGTACAAAATTAAATGGCTTTAAGATGTAACATTTCTACTTGGTGAAATAGGCCTCAATGAAGCCTGGGTAAGCAGGTCTCCCCTCCCCCCCCCCTCCCCCCCAGGCAACGTTGAAGAATCTTTATTGGAGATGGGTCGCAACTAGAAACCACACTGATCCAAAGCTTGGTAGATTAACAGAAGACTTCTTAAGGTATAAGGATGTGGCATTCCAGGAACCCTATCTTGATATCAGAAACCCACTGATAGGGCTTTGTATTTTAGATTTAGGGTCGGAGTGCTCCCAGTGCGCAAATTTACTGCCCGCTGGAAAGCCCCATTTCACACAACACCCTTTTGCCCTATTTGTAAGTCCAGAACAGAATCTATTGCACATATTCTGTTCGCATGTCCGGCCTATGTGTCACCGAGGAAGTGCTGGCTTAAACCACTATGTAGATTATTGGGTACTAGACATCACAATGAGGCGTTGCGTATCCTGATGTCTGACACTCGGCCGCTGTACGTATGTGGTCTCTCAAATGTTTTATCATGGGCTTGGGCCATTAGATCTAAAAGGCTTAAAGAAAATGTATAATCTGTGATCTTAAAGAAAATGTATCATTTTATGATTCTGATTCTGATTCGTATTTTACTCAACGCATCAGGAGAACAGCAACTCAGCAAAAGAACTGTTCAGAATAGTGAAGGAGCTTAGCAAACCATCCAGCACCTCAGAAACCCTCATCCCCTCAATCGAGGCCTGTGAGCGCATCAGCACTTTCTTTTCAGATAAAATCAACAAAATATACTCCACCTTCACTCCCCTAAATACCCCCAGCACGCCGGACAACCCTGGCAAAAACATAATGACATCAGAAAGATGCAATGACCAATCAGATCCAGGCAATGCACCTTGCCTAACGAGTTTTCAACCACTCTCTGAAAAAGAGGTACTAGCGGTATTGAATTCAGTCAAATCTGGATCCCCTTCGGACCCCTGTCCCCACTTCGTGTTCTCCAAAATAGCCCCCACGCTCTGCCCCCTTGTCACCCGACTCTTCAATAAATCGCTAATTACCGCTTCTTTCCCTGAGGTCTGGAAACACGCCTCCGTGACCCCCCTCCTGAAGAAAGCAGGATCCGACATTTCTAATCCAGAGAACTACAGACCCATCTCCCAGCTCCCTTACCTCTCCAAAGCCCTGGAGAAATTGGTTAACATACAACTGACCCGATATCTGGAGATTAACTCTCTCCTGGATCCCTCACAGACCGGCTTTAGAGCTAACAATAGCACCGAGGCAACGTTGCTGGCAGTGTCGGACAGTATCAGATGCTCCACAGATCAAGGGGGATCGGTGGCACTGATACTGCTTGACCTGTCAGCGGCGTTTGACACGGTATCCCATGACTGCCTGCTAAACACACTCCTGAGTAAAGGAGTGCAATAAACAGCATTGAACTGGATTCAATCTTTTTTGAGCAATCGTACCCAGGCAGTGCATATGGGTCAGTTCCACTCAAAACCCAACCCCATCGGCTGTGGGGTCCCTCAGGGGGCCTCACTAAGCCCCACTCTTTTCAATGTCTATATTTCATCCCTGGCTGACATTATAAGGAAGTGGGGCATTGGCATATGCTCTTATGCCGATGACACACAGCTGATGGTGGCAATGGATGAGGGGCCTGAGACAACAAAAAAAAACCTACACGATTGTCTCTCCGAGATGGCCCAATGGATGCACAACCACTGCCTAAAATTAAACGCTGGCAAATCGGAGATTCTCCTGTTCGGGGGAGCCAAACTTATATGGGACGCCACATGGTGGCCACCCTCATTGGGACTGGCCCCCACTCCAAAACAACACGCAAGAAATTTGGGAATCATCATGGACGACGCCCTGTCCATGAAGGACCACGTCCGTTCACTCTGGGGCAAGGGTTTTGCCATACTCCAACTTCTCGCAAAGATATTCCCCTGGATTGCAGACGCTCAGTCACTCAAGCCCTACTGGTTAGCCGCCTAGACTACGGCAACGCTCTATTCGAAGGGATGAACGAACAACTCTTCTCCCGCTTACAGGTCTTGCAAAATCAGGCGGCCAAACTGGTCTGTAACAAAGGCAAGCGAGACTCGGCATCGGAATGCCTAAAGAAACTTCACTGGCAACCGATGCGCCAGAGGGCGGCCTTTAAACTACTCAGTCATGCGCACAGAGCTCTTCATAAAACCGGCCCCACAATTCTCCAAGGGAAGATTGATTTCTACATTCCCAACAGGAATCTACGATCGAGTCAATCAGCGCTGGCCAAACCTAAGCGTATCTACAAAGTCAGAACAGGTGGCCGCGCCTTTTCCTACCTGGCAGCCAAAAGGTGGAATGACCTACCTTCCGACCTAAGACACACCACAAACTATCTTCAGTTTCGACAAAAACTGAAAACTCACCTCTTCCCTAAAACATAATTCTCCAGCAACGCCTTCAGGAGTCTCTATTGGTTCATCCCTTGGGATGAGTGTCGCGCTCTATAAATACCGCAAAAAAAAAAAATAATAATAATAATAATCTGTAAACTGTGATTTTATCTTTTTATCTGTGTTCTTTTTCTCCCTTTTACCACTGATTTTAGCTTTGATGTTATTTGTGTATCAAATCCTTTTTTTTTTTCTTAAGGTACACATGTAATGTATTTTTTAATATGATGCTTTTAAGATGTCTTTTTATATCGAAATAAAGCCTTATACTACTACTATTGCAACTGCCGCTCTCTGCCTCCTCTCTCAATCGAGAGATGGGGATGTTTAAACTCTGCTGGAACAGAAGTCAGTGGAGAGCACAAATAGCGCTGCCATATGCCCCTGAGATTCCATTGATGGTGTGCACTGCTTTGCAGCACGGTGGTAATTGGGTGGCACTGACTGCCTGGGCTGAAAGGGGGGTTGACCACCATGGGAGATCTCTATGAAGATGGCGCTGCAATTCCTTATGAGGTATTGCAGGACAGGTATGAGTTGGCTCGTGGGGACTACTTATTGCATTTGGCACTTATAACGGCCATCCAAATGCATTGGAAGGATGGGGTCAGAGAACCGCCAACCTCAATGGCTTGTCAATACGTAGTTCTAGCAGCTGGCACCATCAAAGCGGTTACATGTCTGTATCGCGGAATGACACACGAGAGACTAGCTCCACTGGTAGCGCTCCGACAAAGGTGGGAAGAGGACTTAGGCGAAGTAATACCTGAGAAAGCGTGGGCGGGGCTGGTGGAGCGCGCCTGGAAAAGCACCAGGAGCGCGCACTTCCAATTGGTGCATTTTTTTATCCTCCACAGAGCTTATCTTACACCAGCAAAAATTAATAAATATGTTAATGTGAATTCGGCAATGTGTTCGCACTGTAACACGGTGGGAGCAGATTTTTGTCACATGATTTGGAGTTGTCCTCAACTTGGGACATATTGGGAGGAGGTGGTAACACTTTTGCACGATGTCACGGATAGATATATAGAATCCATTATAGGCCTCTGTTTGCTGCACTGGTTCCCCCACACTTCTAAGAAAAAGGTAACTGGTTAAGTTTATAGATTTGGGGCTTTTGCTGGCGAAGAGGGAGATTACAGCTCACTGGAAGGCCAGGAAGGGTCCTAGTTTTCTGAGATGGCGAACCAAGCTCATTAAATGGGCGGAATGTGAGGAGTCCACGAAATTGCAGTTGGCGGCCTGCCTAATAGCGACAAGGCGCTGGAGATGGCGAGAGCATGAGAGGCGCTAGTACATTTATTAAAAATCCCGGACACGAAATCCGATGAGGAATCTTGCACCTCAGACTTAGATGCGCTGCCCTGAGGGGGTTACATCTCCCCAGGGGGATGAACACACTGGTGTCTCACATGGGTGTTACCTCCAACAGAAGAGAATTGCATCCTTATTTGATGTTTTGTATTAATTTACTATCGACGCAGCTGTGCCTTGTTACATATAGTTGTTACGCCAGTGGGGAGGGGGGTGGGATAAGAGGGAGGGCAGGGGGATTGCATTTCATAATGGCAGGTTCAAGGCAAGAGGATGGATTTTTTTATATGACACTGGCAGGACTGTTGATTGCAAATGGGCTCCATTTGATATTACAGTGATCCATGCTTGTCAACTCCTATGGAGCGTGGTTTCTTCTATTACAAATGCCTGTTGGATATGTGAGATATTCCTCAGTTATAGTTCAATCGCATAACATGCTACTCTGAATGTAATATATTTTGACATTGAATGCAATTGTGTTGTGCAATTTAAAACAGTAAAAATATATAATAAAAAAAAATTAGGAAACTTGACTTGGGGAGTGAACTAGAGTCCTTGGAAACAAGGAACTCCACTAGATAGGACTGAAGTAGCTTTTACAGCACTGACACCAGTGTTCTGGTTTATGATCTCACCTGACTTACTGTTTTTATGTTTCAGTGTTGCAGACTACTGCAAGTGGAGCCATCGTTCCCTAGGAAACCACTATTGTTATTCAACACATGATGAATTAAGAAGGTTATTCTCCCCTTGAGTGATTTTCTTGGAATCGTTAAACAATATGCCGGTGGAGTTCAGAGACTTGTCATTGCTAATATGGGTTTCCATAGTTCCCACATTCCTTCTAATTGTTTTTATTATCAAAGTGGGGTTGTAAGTTTCTTGTGCTCGAAAGATTTTTGTCTTTTCAAACGTAGATCTGCATCCCTCTATAGACCTGGCTCCTCCTTTACTTTACATACTCCTACACTCGTCTCATGTTTTATCACTTTTTTATCTGGACAGGAACCATTACTCCCGTGATGTAGAAAGGCATAAGGGTGAACTGGGCAGAATCATGGGTAGGCTGAAGGCTGATGCATTCTAAGTCTGTAGGGAATGCAGATTCTGTCTCTAAACCCCTCACCTGTGAAACACTCCCTCTCTAGAACACCTGCCTAATCCCTTGGATCCCAGGGACTATTTTTAAACTTTGCACTGGATCAGGGGTTTTCGCAAACAGTTCCCGGGGGCTGCAAAGTACTGTTTGAGGCATACCTGAGGATCGCACAGATGCCTGCAATTCAAGAGTCAGAATGATGAAAGACCGGCATAGGGGGACGCAAAGCAGATGCATGGTGTGGACAACAAACCAAGCCTTTCCGTGACTTCTGTCTGGCACCAACGCTCTCTTCTCATGCACCAACAATTAAAGTCAAAGCACTGACTCATAATGTAAAACGTGAGAGGGAAAGAGATACTCATCTGGTGGCTGAATTGCAAAATGTGAAACCAGAAATCCTGGCATCAGTCCTGGCTTCCCCACTTGATGAAATTGTGTGATCCTATGAAATTGGTTAATTTCACTTTTCCTCCTATTTCTTCATTACCACATATGAGAGACCCTTAAAATATAAGATAATTCAGGATGTGTGCTTTACAAAACCTTCTCTTGTGTTTTATAACAACCAAGGCTACGCACAAGGCGCACCTGACAAATGACTTGCCTCTTGGTCCACAAATGGCATTGTTTTCAGAATGGGGGCCGCATGAATGTTTCTAAGATCATGTTTGAAAACTATCACTTCCAATAAAAGCTTCTCAATGCAGTGATATAATCTGATCTATTAAGGTAAAACGCTCATGCATATTATTAAAATACATGTTTTTAAGTTTGCAGAGTTTATTATGTTTTTACCTGTTTAGTGCAATATATCTTTAAAACTAAAGGATTTCCTATAGATAAGTTGTCTAGGACAGCTTCTTTTCTTATTTATCGTTACTTTAGTTAACTTGTAAATAAAGTATGCTAGTCTGTTTCACAGCTTTCTGAATGTTCCTGCTCTGTCAAGTGAACAGCAGCCCAGGGTGCTGTTCACCAGGGGGCCGCAATTAAAGATCAGGAGGGCCACATGTGTCCCTGGGTGTACTTTGAGTATCCCTGTCCTGGATGATACACCGCCTCATACCACTGGAATGAGAGAAATTTGCCCAGACACTCCTTGAATGGATATTGTTACATTTTAGGCTAATGCTAGACACACCATCTCAATAAATAATGCCTTTGTTCAAGCTAATTGAGCACTTAGTATTTGTTATTGAATCATGCAATGTGTGTGGATACACCCTAACTAGCAAAAAGAGGGTGGACTTACAAACACCACAATGGTCACTGTTGTATCTTTTTTCTGCCACAAACCCATCTGTGATGTGCTTAGTTTTATTAATCGCAAATAAATCTATCATCAAGGTCATGCACAATGATATAATAAAAATGCCACCTGGTGGGTAACACCTTAGGCAGAATTGTAGATTATGGGTGAGTGGAAATCAAGATCCAGGGAACTGCATTAAAGGATGCTCAAACAAATTAAAACATTTTGCTGAGCAGTTACGAGAAGCTAAAATTACAGTGCTTTTTCGATTTCGGCCAATCAGTTCAGCTTTCTATTGCTCAGTCAAAGTGAACATACGTCACAAGAGATGTTTTTATGGAAATAAACACTTTTCTTGCAGAATACATAGCTCTTCCCCTGAAACTGGTACGAGCTAAATATATTGCATTTGGGTAATCGCAGCTTCTTAGTGTTGAGGCCGAACGAGCAAGTTATCTGGCATCTCTACAGCCAGACAGGTTGTCTGAAGCAAACAAGTACTGAATGCAAAAACATATTTTTAATATAAACCTCGACCTCTGCATTAACCTATGTATGTAAGATAAAATACTTACTTTGTATTCATTTTTCTAAAGCCTTTAAAATAAAGTATTCCCTCTTGATTATTCTTTCGTGGCCTCTTTATCATGTTTTTATAAAAAAACAGTGAAAAGAAGTGATGTTAAAAAGGTACAGTTTAATTTGATAACTCCCTAGGAGAAACTGAAAAGATAAAAATATGTGCTGACGCGAAAGGATGGTTAGCTTATCAGTCCCCATGTATAGTGTACACTGTTTGACAACTCACTAGATTCTGTGAATCACTCATTCTGCACCGATTGGTACATGGCCTTTCCAACCTAAATCCAGCCTTTAATAATGACCACAGGTTACAGAGTCCTAGCATCCAAAGGATTCTGAAACGATGCCAGCATCACCCTCACTCATGCATCATTTCATGCTCCAGGTACAGCTACTGACTTGGCCAAGACCCAAGTCTTAATGACTGGCATCAATTGGCCCAGCAAGTGGGAAAAGACCATGGCATGGGTTTGCCAGAACTGTCATCGGAAACTTAAAATGTATCGAATATGCACCGCGTAATATTGGGTTCTTGGTTCAAATGCTTTGTTTATCCGGCCTACAACAAAATCCTCAGCGCCTTGGTTCAAATGCGTTCCAAACTGTGCACTGCCGTTTAGTTCATATAGCCTATGATAATTGTGTTTAGCAGAAATATCAGCAGAGGTTTTCAGAGTCTCTAAAATACCAACACTGGGTTTAAACACACCAACATCTTCTTCTACGGCCAATTTATGTAATCTCGCATTCTTGACTGAATTACGATTTCCTTCTACATGGGGCTGCCACTTTCAACTTGTTCAATAACTAGGCCAATCATCTATCTATGCACCCATTTTGATTGATCCTCTGATGCCGTTGTCAACTCTGACTTCTCCAAGAGTCCTGTTGCATAGCAACGGTTGGAAATTGGTGCAGTTTATGGAAAACTACATACACAAAATATTGCTGAAGTCTTGCAAGGCTTCTGAAGAAGAAACAGGGATGGGTTGCAGACGCTCCATTTTAATTGTGTGTGCTCACAATGCCTTCTGAATAAGTTAATACATTTAAGGAAACACAATCACATAATATTGCACATAAAACTAGGGACATGAAGAAGCCTATGCAGCAGGCTTAATGGCGCATGCTGCTCATGAGTCCTCTCTATGATTTCCTTCTCCCACTGATGGACAAACGCCACTCACAAAACACTCTAGCCTGGAAACTACTGAAAAAAAACGTTCTCTGACTGTTTTCTGTCAATTTGTGCCTCAATTTCTGCAAAATGTACAGTGCGACCAGCTGGTAATGAGATATGGACCCCATGAAGTTTAGGTATCTCCATGGATGCCACAATTGGTTGTCATCTGCCTCCAAACACAAACGGCTCCTTAAAGCCCTGACGCTTGACCTAGTTGGACTAGACTGATGTCTCTGAATTATCTCCCATTCCCCTTTTATTGGATCTCTAGGGTCTGTCTTATACGGACACCCGAAGGAATCTATGCGGACCAGGTTACTGTGAGTGAAACAGTAACGTTCTAAAACCTGTGGTTTGGGGTTATGGTTGACTTCTGGGGAGTTGTTGATCAGTCGAAGATAGCAAACCTTTCAACACTAGCTTAGGCCAAGCTTTCTTGAGCCTTAATACAAACACAAAGCTACTGAAAGCTCTTTGGCACACAAGATCATTCGTGACTCGTTTCGTAATCCTATATTTACTTACTGCATGCCAAGTAGCAAGCACATATCAGAAAAGGCTCTAGCTCTATGGTTTCTGCAAGTTCCTCTTCGAGGCCAAGCATTTTCTGCCTTGGAATTCATTACCACTTTCTTTCCTTTCCCAAGATTCCTTACGGAGAGTCGGGAAACTGCTACAACTCTTTCCAAAATATCTGCGTTCGTTCTGGTTGGTGCGTTTCTGACCATTCTTTCTGGTTCGGATTTAGTGCCAGCATACCTTTAGCTAAATGCCCACTTAAATAAAAAAAGAATGCAGGGAAAATTGAGACAAAGAGTTTGAGACCATAAGTAATATTCAGTCACCCACTGAGCTACTTGTAACCTAGACGAGGACAGAACACTGACCTGTGGAAGGCCTTCAGACACTGATTCTGATCAAGAATATAATATAACTTATATTATTTGGTCTGGTGCTGGCAGTTAGGCTTTCTAAATCCCTTTCTGGGATCATATCATGGCTCCAAAAGTGGGTAGTACCTTTGGGTTTCTTTTTTGTACCTAACTTTGACTTTTTCGAGTACAATACTTACCATTAAAAACCTTTTCCTTTCAAGGCCTACAATCGAGTTTGATTCACCTATGTATAGGAATTGTTATTACATATTTACAAAGGCCCAGCTTGATTCTGGCTATGAACGATTCCGTCAGCAGCTTACTGGAAGGAGGAACAAAATAGCCTATATGACTTGTTCAAGGGTGAATGGCAACCGGGTTAAAGAGCATTGAAACCCTTGAATGAAGACCCTGTACATCAGTGATACTCAAAGTTCGGCCCGGGCCCTCTTGACCTTTACATGCGTCCCCCCTGCTGAACACAAATATTCAGAAGGAACAAGCAAGCATTTATTAACCAGCAAATAAATTCTTGCCCATTTATTTAACATTTCTTTAGACATCTTTACCCATTCCCTGATCCACCCAGACCCCCTAGCACCACTCTGCTGGCATCAGTCCAGTCCTCGGTCACATCACAGACCGTACTTTGTGGCCCCTGGGCAAATGTTTGAGTACCCCTGCTGTAGATGATGTAGTGCAGAAATGGGTAGATGCACACTTGTTTCTTGTTAAGCTCTGGCAATTATGGGAAAACAAATCATAACCTATTAGGCGGGTCTAATGCGAGGAGTAAAAGCATGACTTTTCTTCAAAGTGAGGTGGGACCTGAAGCAAAATGGCTTGCTTAGGCTATCCCCACCCTACATCAATGTGGAAGTGGCAAGACCATCTCTTATTTTAGGCGCATTAGCAGTTAGATGTTGCACAACTCACGAGATGGAAGGATAATACCCACCTGCTCTAAAATATGGTTATTGGAGATTCAAATCTAGCTGACCTGGAGAAATGCTAGCACAGGACGGGTAGCTAAAACGGATAATTAGCATTGCTTAATCCGTTTGGGACAGCACTGATTTGAAAAACCAATTAATTTTGTATTCACATTTGTTAATTCCCAATGAGTCATCCATTTGTTATCTTACAAGTTGGCAACGTTCAATCTTTTTAGGTCTTCCATTTTAATATAAGTGAACTGCATCTGGTAACTTTCTTCTCATAAATAGTAAAATACCTATCCTGACTGGACACTGATTTTATTGTTTGATTACTGTGTTGTAATACATCTGCCCTGCCTTACAAGCGGTGGAGAGTACAGTGTACCAAGAGATCTCTCGCGCATCCAACTGAAGTGCAATGGGAACTAGGACCCCAGACAGAAAGAGTAACCATGGACTGCCCTAGGACCCACAGAAAAGGCATCAGATGAAGATTAGAGAAGTAAATAAACCCGCCTGGAAATTATGTTAAAAACAGTTAGCATTTTTTCTGCGTGGACAAGGCTACAACGTTGAGAGAAGGAGTAGGCGCTTAGGTCAAGTTGGCAACTTTAATAGCAGGATCCAGATGTCAGGATGGAAATATTGTGGATCCAAAAAAGGTAAACCTTCCTCTGATTGCTCATTTGTGCCCCAGAAGGCCAATCGTTTATTTCATTTCCATTGGAACTGTTCAGTTTTTTTCAGACATGGATACTTAAAAATAAATGTACTAGGAGGTCTTTATTTTTTAATAAGTTATTTTATTGAAACAATCCCACAGAGACCAATTCTGTCCATCTTGGAATGCATGTTTGCACAAAAACATACTTATGTCACAAAATGTGCCATTTCAAGTTCCACATTTGCACTTTGTAGGTACCCTTCTTTGGGTATTTATATTCCAGGAATGTTGAAAGAAGAAACAGAAGAGGGAAATTTCTTGCTGCCCAAGTGTATCTATCCGTGCTCAGACTCCCGGGATGACATGATTCAAAGTTCCTTTAGGCTCAATTCTGCTTTCCCTAGATTAAACCAACATAGTTTACGTCCAACTAGAGGCTCACTACAGCACATCCCCAATGCTTTTCTTCATGAGATGTTTGTTATGGGCTTACCATAACATCTATTAGATGATCCACACAGATTATTCAAGGCAAGCACATTTAAAATCATTCACAGGCCAAATCTCGAGGATTTTGCTTTAGCCATTTCTTGAAGGTTTTGGTCAATGCTCCTGCTTGGTATCTCCTACCAGAGGCTCCTCATAGTTCTTCTGGCACATGATCATTAGGGTATATTCAGCATTTGTTCCATATGCTATTTTCTGCAAATTCTACTCAGCCTCCATATAGACTATCCTAGTGGAGGGGGATGAAGGGATAGCTCTCAAAGGATCCACTTTGTACAGCGTGTAAAACGCTCCAGAAAATCGCTGGAAGTGGTATCATGTTAGTGGCTGTTGTACTTACACAAGCAGAAGCAGCCAAGAAGGTCTTGGCAGACTGGCTCCACAGCACACTGCTGTTGAGGATCCCCTTGGAATGGTTTAGCAAGGGGACCACAAGGTGTCTCATGGTTGTGATTTCCAAGGATCATTTCGGACAGTGTCTGAATCTAAAGCCTGCCCAAGAAAAACCTGGCAGTGGTTCCACCGGTGTGTCAATGGTGGAGTTTGTCCATAGAATCGTGGTAAATTCATACAGGAAATTCGAGACCGAGGTTTAGCATTGCACTTCAAGATGAGGCTCTTCATGGTCACATGGTAGAGTTTCACCCATGAACTATTTTGGCACAGACCACAATGGAACAAGGTGTGAGCCATGGTACCTTCAAGTTGATGCTTCCTGGTGCAGGCTCATAGATGCTCTATGGTTCATTTTGGCACATGTATCCTTGTATATTCCTGTAGGTGCTTGCTTGGCATGATCAGAGTTTTGACAGCATCTCCTTCAAATATCTGCTTGCCTGACGTAAACCAATGGAATGCTTTTAATTGTACATGGTTATATGTAACCACTAGGGAAGAAAAACAGAGAGAGGAATTAGTATTTACTTTGTAAAAAAACGAATCCTAGTTATCACAAATACAACAACAGTGTAAACAGAAGTGCCCCTAAACAACCTGAGACCCACATGTTAGGAGTCTGTGTGCCATGATGCTGAAGGCATTCAAACTAAGATATTAATGTTCAAAAGTTAAATAAATTTTTTATTAGACTGGGAAAAGAGCCCGCACCAATAAAAAAAGGAACTCTTCTCAGAGTGTTGGAGGCCTGCTATGTCATTTAACAACCCAACAATAAGGAATTATTTCAGTCCATGATAGCCTGCAGAGATATGCAAAACGAGAGATTTCAGAAAGATACCTGCAAGTCCACCCAGAAGTGATTACAATTGATGTGCTGTTACTGAGGGATACTTATGTGTTATGGTGGAAGATATGCAAGATCGCCTAGTGCACCCTGGGGTACACACGTGCCATGTACTGGAAGATGCAAGGCGTAGCCTGGGGGAGGTTACAGGGACCTATTACATTATGAAGCATCTGTGCTAAACTGGGAGTAGTGACCAACCATACAATGAATGATGCTTGCATACTATTCTTCAAGAGACAAAGGAAGAAGAATACGCATCTATAGACTTGCGTGTAGGACAAAGAGTCAGGGGAAAATGAAATGAGGGTCTCATGGTTTGAATAGTATGCACCATGGAGCAAAACGTATCGATGCGACTAAACCACTAAGAACCATGGATGTCATCTGTACTCTAGACCGGCAGACAGAGAAGCCAGGGATGCTGTAAGTAAAGATTCACATACATAAGGGTAAAGAAGAGGAGCGAAGCCTGGTACAATATGAAAGGATCCTGGATATCTATTCTATTGGGGTGCAAGGACAATGGCCTTCTAGTCAGCACTGGTTTTCTGTAATGGAAGGGGACACCCAGGCGCAGGCGAGAAAGAGCTGTGTCCTCAAAGAAATGAGGAGAGGACCAAGCCAGTGTCGATACCATACTCCGCATTGGAAGAGCTGAGGAGAGGCTTGCTCCCCCTACTGGAAAAATCAAGGGGACGTCTGTGGCCCCACGTAGGCCCTGTTGCATGTTGTGGACGAGATGAAAGGCGTCGGGGAGGGAACTGGGGCACTGTCAAGAACACGTTTTCTGTATTGGGAGAACAGGAGCACTGCAGAGACATGGCCTGTAGGACAAAAAGGTAAACGCTGCCAAGGATATTAAGTGCTATGTATGGGGAAGAAATTGGCTGCTTGGGAAGATGGATGTGGAAGAGATGGTTATATTGTGCAATGGGAAAGTATGGGAAATGACAAGGGTACTGTGCTCAGTGTCATGAAATGAAAGTCAGACAACTACTTAATGATTTGCATTGGCTGTATTTCTAGAAATAAAACATGAACAGGGCACTGTGATAGACCATGAGGGAGAAGGACGCTATGGATAGGAGACCTTTATTATATTCTCCATTACAAAATAAGTGACCAAGGAATTAGAAGTAGGCCACAAGCTGTGTACTTAGGTAGGTGATAGTGAGCAAAATACCTAATCTGATAGAGAATTCTAGCCGCAGATTCCATTTCATAGAATTATCCCTAGGTGTCAGACTAGATCCCGAAATTTTTCGTGAGCAGTACCCCTGCGCCCTAGTAGGTGGCACCGCTCGGATACGTGTGTCATTCGTACCGAAGTGATGTATGCGATGCCTATATAGGTGCGACCCAGGTGCGCTGATGTCCGTTCTTTTCTTTCCATGCCAGCCAGCGCAGATCCAGGAATACCCCTTAGTCATTTTTTGGCAAGGTATTTTTTGACGTTTTGTTAAAGTCTTTTTTGAGGTTTACCTCATGGTGTGGCAGGGATGTCAACCAAGTAGGATGGCTTTAAGCATTGTGTATGCCTTTGGTGCCTCAAGCGGCATGAAGACCCGAAGGGCTACTCCAACTGCCACACCATGCACCCGAAGGACTTGTGGGATCACTCCCTCAAGCTTATGGCGGCTCGACAGTTGAGGTAGCGCCTGGGTCGGCTCCGCGCCTCCCTAAGTTTCCAGGTGCCCGAGCAACCCCCACCCAATTGAGAGAGTTTTAGGAGTCCATGCACCTCATCTTTGGGCAGCCCGTTCCCTCCGGCCCGTGTATTCAGGAGGGGCTTCTACTGGATCCATGTCAGTGGCTTCAGCACCATTCGGGCCCCAAGGATCCACAGATAGATCTAGATAGCCGGCTCTACGACCTCGATCTCCCTGACACTGATCTGGAGGCCAATGCTCCTGGTGCCCACCAGCAGCTCCATCCCCATTCTCATCCTCCACTCTGACATGCAGCCGGAGAGGCGTCGTCCTTCCAGAACGGAGCCTGAGCCCAATTCCTAGGGGCTATGACTTGGGGAAGAGGGGTTGCTGGACCCCGAAGAATACCAGCCTTATCAACACCGTCTGGGCTGAGGATCTGGGTGAAATCAGTGGACAGGACACTTCTCCAGATACTAGCATGGTTTCTCCTCCTATCTTTCGCAATGGTGGTGTGGAGGGCAGCTGAGGTCCTAGACCTTAGCTTGCCCTTGGTGGCAGTTAAGACTAATGTCTTGACAGAAGTGCTTCAGCTGAGAGTGCCTCCATCAGAACCGCTTCTCCCTTTCAATGAGGCACTTACTGACATCCTGCTTGGGACTTGGTCCAAGCCCAGCACAGGGGATCCCATGAACAGGAGGATGGCCAGCTGCCACTGCCCCCTTCGGGGACCCACATTTCCTCACCCAACACACTACCTGGAGAGCTTGGTGATCCAAGCCTCTACATCCCATATACGTTTTGGCACATTCCCTACTGCACCCCTGGACAGGGAAACCAAATGGCTGGACAATCTTGGTAATAAGATGTTTTCTTCGACAGCCTGGCACTGTGGTCTGTGAACAACGTATGCCTTTTGAGCTGCTATTACCATGCATTGTGGCATACAGTTGGGCAGCTGCTGCCAACAGCCCCGGAGGAGGCCCTGGCCGTGCTTTCCCAGGCTACTGCCGATGGAAGGGATGCAGCGAAGTTCAAGTTGTGGACTTGAAACCACTGACTAACCAGGCAGAGCGGTTTTATTGAAAGTGTCCCGGGGACGTCATGCCTGCTTGAGGAAGACTGGGGATGTCCAGTCCTCACTCATACACATGCCCTTTGATGGCTTCCATCTCTTCTGAGACAAGGCGGATTCGGCGCTGGAGCGCTTTAAGGACAGCAGTGCTACGGCCAGGTTCTTGGGCCTTTCTATGGCCCCTAGTCGCCCTCAATCGGCCTTTTTCTCCTTTCATGGCCACAAAAAGAACATGCAACCGCGTCTTTACCCACCCAGCCACAGCGGCAGACAAGCTTTCCAACCTTTGCGGGGACACGGTTTCTACCACCACCGTGGGCAGGTGACCAGTGGTTCAGTCAGTCCACCAACCCCCCTACAGCAGCAGCCTCCAAACCCTCTCAGTCTGCTCACTTATCATGGGCACCAAATAGGCAGTAGGATTTCCCATCACCTGCCCAGCTGGCAGTCCATAACATTGTACAGGAGGTTTTTGCAGATTGTCCAAAGGAGCTACTCCCTTCCCAGTCGAGACTACTGCTCCCTCCATGCCAGCTACTTACGACGGGCTGACTGAGTACCACCCAACTCTTCTCCACAGAAAGTGACTGCTCTTTTGGCCAATGGAGCCACACAGAGTGCCTGCACCAGAAGTAGGTCGTGGTTGCTATTCCTTCTACTTTTGGTGCCCAAGGACGGAGGTCTGTGTTCTGTCATCGATCTGCGCTCTCTCAATTTCTTTCTCAAGGCGGAGAAATTCAAGATGCTCACTCTAGCTCAGGTTCTGTCTGCCCTGGACCCTGCAGACTAGATGGTAGCATTAGACTTGCAGAGTGCTTCTTTCACATCCCTGCCCCTCCTACCCACAAGCATTACTATGCTCCGTTTTGGCCTAACCAGCACCCCTCAGGTGGTCACCAAGGTGGTGGCGGTGGTTGCAGCTCATCTGCAGGGATCGGGGTGCCAGTTTTCCCCTATCACGATGACTGGCTGCTGAAGGTGGGCTCACCCCAGGCTGTCTTCTCCCACCTCCTACCTCACTCTATCAATGTGCCAAAGTCGCACCTGACTCCCTCTCAGATGCTCCCTTTCATCGGAGCTGTTCTGGACATGCTGCAGTTTCAGGCCTATCCTCCCAAATGGGGAGTCCAGGATATTCAGGCTATGATGCTGATGTTTTAGCCACTATCCTGGATTTCG
Organism: Lissotriton helveticus; assembly: GCF_964261635.1. Taxonomy (NCBI): domain Eukaryota; kingdom Metazoa; phylum Chordata; class Amphibia; order Caudata; family Salamandridae; genus Lissotriton; species Lissotriton helveticus. Next base: position 1,075,464,870 of record NC_136070.1, on the reverse strand, counting down.
GTGAGACTTACTCTGAAGCTGCTGGGCCCCATGGCCTCCTTCATCCTGCTTGTGACCCAGGCCCGTTGGCATATGCAGGCTCTGCAGTGGGACCTGAGGTTCCAGTGGGCGCAGCATCATGGAAATCTCTCTGACATGGTCCAGATATCCACAGGAACTGCACCGCACCTGCAGCAGTGACTTAAGAACTGAGATTAGGTCAGTGGCAGACGCCTCATCGTTCCCCAACCAGATCTGACAGTGGTGACAGATTTGTCACTCCTGGGATGGGAAGGCAATAAGAAATAAATGAAGATCAGGGGACTCTGGTTTCTGGTGGATTCTGGACTCTGCATCAACCTGTTGGAGCTCTGAGCGATCCGATTTGCATTGAAAGCCTTTCTATCCTCCATCCAGGGAAGGCTAGTTCAAGTGTTCACGGAAAACACCATCACCATTTTGTACTGCAACAAACAGAGTGGGGTGGGGTCGTGGATCCTTTGTCAAAAGGTCCTGCAGCTCTGGACATGACTGGAATGCCATGGCATTTTACCTGATGATTCAACATGTGGCAGGTTCTCTGAATGCCAGAACAGACAAACTCAGCCAAAGTTGCCTAGCGGTTCACAAATGGCATCCCTATCCGGAAGTGATCAAGGTCTCTTTCTGCAGTTAGGAGAGCCTTGGTTAGATCTGTTCCCCAGCGATGAGAAATCGCAATGTCACCGGTTCTGCACGCTGCAGTTTTCAAGGCAGCTCTCGCTCGGAGAAGCTTTTTGTCTTGAGTGAAGCTCAGGCCTCCTGTACGCCTTTCCGCCTGTATTGCTCCTGTCCAGAGTTCTCAAAAAGATCAGAAACAACCCGGCCCAAGTCATCCTTGTGGCTCCAGATTGAGCATGGATAGTTTGTTATCCCAAGCTGTTCAGCACGGCCATCGGTCCTCCAATCAGGCTGCCCCTTCAGGAGGATCTTCTGTAACAGCAGCTGGGGAGGGTTCTCCACCCAAACCTGTCAACGCTTCGCCTTCTTGTGTGGAGATTGAGCGGCGACAGTTGATAGCCTTCGACTTTCCACCTCAAATCTGTAATGTTATGTTGGCAGCCAATCGTTCCTCTACCAAGATGGTTTATGTCTGCAGTTGGGCTAAATTTGTGGCATTGTGTTAAAAAAGAAAAATGTATCCCTTTTCTGTCCCTCTTTCTCAGGTGCTCCTGATTGTTTTTCCCTTGCTCAGCAAGGTTCTGCTCTGGGCACTATTAAGGAATAACTATCTGCAATCTCTGATTTTGTTCGTTGCCTGACCAACCATCCCTTTTCCAATCCCCTATTATACATAGGTTTCTGAAAGGTTTGAAACCTGTTTCCTTCCACTTTTTTCGTTATGCCACAGTGGGATCTCAATCTTGTCTCAATCTCAATATGTGCGCTCCCTTTGAACCTCTTCATAATTGTCCACTCAGGCTCCTTACCATCAAGACAGCTTTTCCTGTGGTTATAACATCTGCCCGGAGAGTCAGAGGGCTTCAGGCCTTGTCATCCAAGCCTTCTTATCTAAACATCTACCCAGACAAACTGGTGCTTCGTACGAGGGCTTCCTTACTTCCGAAAGTGGTCACTTCATTTCACCTAGGCCAAACCATCACTCTGCCTACTTTTTCTGCTCCGCCTCATCTCTCGAAGGAGGAAGAGTGGCTCTACATTCTGGACCCATAAAGTGCGTTGTTGTTCTACCTTGACTGCACACAAGAGTTCCGGGTGGATGACCAAATCTTTGTGGGCTATGTTGGAGCGAAGAATGGCAAGGCTGTACAGAAAAGGATCATTTCCCGATTAATTGTGCTCTGTATGTAAATCTGCTACGCGTTGGCTAAGAAGCAACACCCTGCGGGTATGCATGCAAAAGCTGCTACCACTGGGTTAGCACATGGAGTTCCAGCCCTCGATATCTGCCAGGCAGCAATGTGGGCCTCATTTGACATGTTCACCAAACATTACTGTCCGGATAGTCAGGTCCGTAGAGGTAGGCATTTTGCCTGTTCGGTCCTGCAGGGCTTCCTTGTGTGAAATTGGTCTGCAGACCCACCTCCAGGGAGGTATTGCTTGGGTACCTATTCTAAGGTACGGAGTCTGCAGCTCAAAGTCTCTCTCAGATGAACAAGTTACTTACCTCGGTAATGCCTTATCTGGTAGAGTCTCCATCTAGCTTCAGATCCCTTACCGACCCACCCATCCTTCCAGCTCTGCAAACTGATTTCTAGGGACAAAGTTTTGCCCTTTTAGGGACCTAGTTTTCCACCCCAGTGATCAGTGTACTTCATGGCTAAAGTTGCGAAAAGTAACTGGCGCCTGGGTGGCACCTATATAGGCACCGCAATAGTTACTTCTGCCATGGATGACCCCAACAACGCCACACGGAGCAGAGTGGCACCCCCTACCAGTGCGCAGGAGTAATGCTCACAAAATATTTCCGGATCCAGTCTAACGCCTGGGAATAAATATAAGGTAAGGAATCTCGGGCTAGATAAAATCTCTACTAGATAAAGCGTTACCGAAGGTAAGTAACTTGTTGTTTCATAAACTGAACGAAACAATGAGGGGGTCATTTACTCTATGGGGAGAATTTCTGTGTTGTGCAGTGAAATAGCGCCAGAAGGCTGGGTTCAGTATGAAGCACATGTATGAAAAGATGTGTGGTGAACAAGGGCTCTGTGTAGCTTCACCAATGGCCCTTCACCAATCGCCCAATATATACGTAGACTGTATGAGGAATCACCTGTTGATAATTGAGAGTCACTGTTCCAGAGCTGGCACATACAGCTTCTTGAAACTTTTCTGAAAAGACAAGTGAAAGATATACTTGACAAATTTTCATATAACTATCAGGTCAAAATATAAATCCTTTTAAGATAGAACTTGCGAGATTAAAGGCAAAAATGTAGATTGTAAAATGGAAGGGAACAAGTGGTATAGCAAGATCAGAGAGAGAGATTTTGAAAGAAGTAAAGAGATACAAATTGTCAGAGAAACACGCAGCGAAGAGGGGAAGAAAAATAGCTAGAGAGCACTATAGAAAAGGTTGAGAGGTGAAACAGGTTGGGAGATGAGATATTAATTGGTGTGATTGAGTAAGGAGGCAGAAGTAAAAGAATGTAGGAGGGCTGAAATAGTGCATAAAAGAGTTTGTGGTGGATAGTGGCCGAGAGTGGGAACAGAGAAACAGAAGGCAGGGAGAGAGAGGGCACAAAGATTGAGACAAACGAGTCTAAGGGCAAAGGGAGTTGTCAGAGACTTGACGGCAAAGAGCTCAGAAGGAGGAAGAAGACAATGACTGAAAGCTATCAAATACATTGCAAAAAAAACAGACCTAATTCACCCAGACAGTTGGCTGCCTTCTCTGATCCCCTGGAACAGAATAAAGTCTCTCAGATCAGTTCTTTTGCCCGCGCAACGCGATAGAGCCCTGGCTTTGGGAGAAAAAGTTGAGGCCCCTTTAAAGGACCTAGGGCAGGTTCAGTCGAATCAGGCAACAAGCACTTTGCGCTTCAGGCACCAGAATTATTTGCGATTAGTGCTTCATCCGTGGAGCAGGCAGAGACCTTCTTCCCATTAACGGAAAGGCCCATGGTATTCTCTTGGATCTCTGGAGTTAGGAAGGATGACCAGAACTAAGCCCACATATTCAGACCGACATTTCTTTTCCTAGCCACAGAGGGTTGTGGAGGCTTTGTACCATCTGGCCCTGAAGAAGATAAGCTAAGAATGTTGTTGTTTAAGCCAGCCAAAATGACTTTGGCTTTTTGCGAGATGAGAAATTAATGTTAATATACATTTTCCACAAGGCATTCTAGATGTAATCTCGTATGTCCTCAGTAGCCGTCATTCCAACAAAGGTGTCTGCTAGAAATTGGGTCTCTAGTTTGCAGAGGTATGCACTCTGTCCAAGTTGGGACCACAATCCTAGTCGGGGTAAGTCACAACACAATCCTAAATCATCCTGTCCTCACCCTCTGGTAGTTGCAAACAGAGCAGGCAGGCTTAGCTTAAGAAGGCAATGTGTAATGTATTTGTGCAATACCCCATACAAATACACCACAATAAGACTCCACAACAGTTTAGAAAAATTGAGGATACTTATCTGTGTAAAACAAGGTTAAATTGGTCAAACTCTATCAATAAGAAGTCGATATATTGTATTTTGTACAATTAAATGCAATGAAGCACTTAGAAGCAGGTAACGCCAAAAAGGTACTCCAGGTCGTGAGGGACCGATGCTAATCCAAAGTTCAGGCTAACTGTGATGGAGACTGGCCCGATACTGGTACCCACTTGGGCCCACTGAACAGTGTACCTTGGATCCTGGGGTGCAGTGTGCGCTGCAAGGCTTTGCGCTGTCTGGCGTAAGTTCTGAAGCTGTGCGGCGGGGCTTTGCGGGGCTCCGTGCTGTCCGTCGTGGATTTGGCAGAAACTTAGCTGCAGAACCCACTTCTGAGGCTCAGAACTTGGACGAGGCACCTCAGGCAAGGGTAGGACTCTCAGAAGGCAGAGCCCAGCTGCACCACCAGAACTGCAAGAAGTATTTAGTGTCCCTGAGACTTCAGAAACAGGAGGCAAACTAACAAGCCCTTGGAGATCACTTTGTAGGGAAGGTAGATTCCAGCTCTCCTTCCAGCAGAATCAGGTAGCAGCAGTCAACGGGGCAACCAACTGGAAAGCAGTACTTCCAGAAAATCAGCCCAGTTGAGTCCATTGAGCAGAACTACAGTCCACTGACAGAGGTTCAGTTGAAGATTCAGAAGTGTCTAATTTGGGATGGTCAGAGGCCCAGCACTTATACCCGAATGTGCCTTTGATGTGGGGGAAACTTCAAAGAGTGGTTTTCAAGTGCACAAGCACCCCTTTCTCGCCAGTCCTGTCTTCCAGGTTATCTATGGGGATTCACCAGCCATTTGTGTGGTGTCAGGTCATGACTCCTTGATGTTCTGGTGTAAGCTCCCGTCTGCCCAGGCCAGCCATTGTTATACAGATTAATGCAGAGGGGTGTTCAGCCACTCTTGGCCTTCCTGAGTTTATGGTTGTCGGAGAGGATTGCATGAATGAAATCTATCACCCCGTCCAGATGGGTATTGGAGACAGGCTGGAGGTCACATAGAGCAAAGTTAAGAGCAGAAAGATGCGCACTGTCTGAAAGTGGCATTTCAACACTAGTAGTGTTAAATCTAACCTTACCAGCAGAGTGAATTTATCACTACCATTCTATCCATACCAAACATGATAAAGCACTCCCTTGGGATCAGAAATTACCAGTTAGAAGTGCGTAAGGGAATTGCCAATCCTAGTCTATGAGAGGAGTAGCGCTCACTGAAGTGAAAAAAGACATAGGCCGTTTTTCACTACCAGGATATGTAAAGCAAACAAGTACATGTCCTTCCCTATGCTAACATAGCACCCTGCCTCTGGGTTGCCAGGGGCCATCCTTAAGGGTGACTTATATAAAATAAAAGGGGGAGTCCAGGACTTAGAAAGTAGGTTTACCTGCCAGTCACAATGAACTTCACACGCAGGCCCTGCCATGACAGGCCTGAGATATTGTTAGGGGGCAACTTACATGGGTGACAGAATCAGTGCTGCCGGCCCACTAGTAGCATTTCATGTACAGGCCCTGGGAACTTGTAGTGCATGTTACTAGGGACTTATAATTAAATTAGATATGCCCATTGGATACATTCCAATGTTATCATGTTTTAGAGGACAGAGCACAAGCACTTTAGCACTGATTAGCATAGCTTAAGTGTGCAGAGTCCTGGAGCCAACTAAAATGTATACAGAAAATGGAGGGAAGCAGGTGAAAAAAGTTGCGGGAAGACTCTCCCAAGGATATCATGTCTAACAGTGTCCAAAACAGAGTCTTCAACATGCCTGTCATTGGTCAGATTACTACGGCCCCTGACAGCAACAGGCTAAGAAGACTCATCAGTACTCAGTTCATAAGAACTTTTGAAGCTTGGTTATGAAACAAGCACCTGAGGGTGGTAATGACAGGTTTAGGGATGACACGCTCAAAGCAGAATGTAGGAAACCCAAGGGCTGAGAATGCTACACAGAAGATTTGTGAGGAGATATAGGCTGGGAATTTCCCAGGCCCGTTTAAAGATCCTTGCTCTGGAACAATGGCACACATGCATTGAAGTTGTCTTCCAAGTTGCTTGAGGAGTCACAATTATACCATGTATCATAACGAGGGTGATGGCTTGTGAAGGGTCGTATCCACTCATAGAAGAAGCTCCACGCTGTCTATATAGCAATTCAATAGTTGAAAGCGGAAGTAGAATACTTTCTGAAGGAAGACCTCCTCGCCTTCTGTTGATGCTTTTCAAACCTATAGTAATCCTCTTAAATTGTTATCCTGACAGACATTAAGGGCATCAGACTAAAGCCAGGCTGCCAAAGGATGAATGACAGATTCTTGCACCAGGAGCTGAATCTTGTAACTTATGCCTAAAGTTCTGACAATGCCAGCAAAATTAATTTCCAGACCAAGAATCTTTATCTGCTTTTTTAGCTTTGGCAACAGCTCCGCATGTGGCTGAGATCACAGCTTAGACTGCATGAGTTTCAGATATTTTAAATTTCATGCCGTGGAGGAAACATCAGTCTTTGTGGTTACAAGTAGTATTTCCAAATGTTAAAATGCATCATTACTAATAATCAAACAACATTTTGATTCTAAGAATATTTCGTGCTTTAAGCGAAGTTTCGGGAATATTGTTTCCTTTTCATGTAGACTTCAGGTGAAATGCATTCAGTATCAATCATATGGACAAATTTCAGGATCACCACAAGTTTTGTAATTCTTAGATATCTGTGAGTTCAGGGTAAATTGAGCTGTCTGCCATTGTGTATGGTTTTACAAACTCACATGTCCACACTACTCACGCCTTCATAATTTCTATAAATGTTAACCATTGCATCCCACTCACTGGTCATGGTGTCCAACTTTAGCAAACAGCAGATGAAACTGGAGTAAGTGACTGTCCGATCAGGTGTGCAGTATCTCAAAGCCAAAAGCTGCACCATGAACTCATCCACCTTCAGGCCTAGGCAGAAACAACAGTCAGAGAATTGTACGATTAGAAATTTTGCTTCCAAGAAAAATGTGCAATGTTGATACAGCATGATAAGGAGCAGTTTAGGATACACAATCATACTGACTTAGATGTATCTAAAGTTGTAGAGTTGAATCTAGTCAATGGACATGAAAATGAATCTCGATCTCATCGTCTGGGACTAAAGAGTGTTGAGGGCTTTCTACATTGAAACAGGTGATCTTCACAGACATGGAGATAGCAGAAGAGCACACACGTGGTGTTGTATTTAGGGCACAAACATGGAGAATGATGGCACATATATGGAGGCAGGTTGGGGCACAGAGGTACATACAACCGTAGAGCACAGATAAGGACACACCAGAAAAGTACAGAGCTGATGATGTATAGGGAGACGGGACTATCAAAGACGGAGAAAGTTGGGGACATATTTAAAGAAACTGCTGGATGCTAGAGAGCTTGAGACCACCAGAGGGCACAAATACAGTAATACGTGGAGGTCATCCGGCTGTAAAAGACAGATAACATATAAACGGAGAAAGCTAGAGGGTACAAACAGTTAGTCAAAGCTTTATGGCGATACATGAAGAAAAAGAGAAGGCAGGAGCATGCGAGTGTCCTTACAAAAATAAAAGGGCAGAAGGTAGAGTTAACTGAAGAGCAAAGAGCCCCAATCACACCAGCAGCTAGTGGAACAACTTACATTAATAAAAACTGTGAGGAAAACATTAAATTATGGTGGTCCGAGCATGCATAAGGAAGTAAAGATAAATCCAACATGGGAGAGTGGAGAATTCTGAACAAAGACTGAAAGAATGGAGATTAAGCCGATAAAAGAGTGCAAAGGTTGAATTATTCAAACATACTAGCATACTAGGCTGTGCATGAGTACAGTGATGACCTAAAAGGCAGATGTAGAAGGCTAAAATGACCAACAATTGAGTTAGACTCAGACTTTGAAGCTCAGAAAAGGAGGTGGATTTAGGTCAACGACTACACACATGATCTAAATCTGAAGATATGGAGACAACCCATAGTTCATGGATGAATTAATCTTAATGGCAAAAAAACATGTGCAGGGGCAGACTCAACCCAAGGGTGCTGGGATAGAGTTGGGTATTGAGATGGAAAAAACAAGAATGGCATAGCTCACAGGTTAAAACACATGATGTTCGTACAATAAAGCAAAAAGAAAGAATACAAGACAGTATGCAAAGATGGAAGCAACCAAAGCATGGAGTTGAGCCAGTCCAGGGATGATGGCATACAAAGCTTTGGTAAACTTATGCAAAATTTCTCACCTTCCTTCATTTCTCTTATCTAGGTATTTCAATTCCCTTTTGACCAATTTGTTTCTGTTTGGCAGTATCACGGGTGACCTTTGACCCAACTTACTCCTCACATCCCGCCAGCCCTTGTTCCTCTCACCTGCGGACTGCAGTGCAGGAACCAGCTGATGACAGTTGATGGAGCCAGATCTGCTCTGGTCAAATTGGCAAAAAATAAGCTAAGAAGAAACAAAGTACAACAAGACAGGGTCAATAGCATAAACGTGATTCAGAAAAACACAATGCATAGTGAATTTGTAGAACAATATAACCAATTAGTGGCTGCTTATGAAGTCTGTATAGGTCCTGATTCAGCTGAATAAGGACTTTCAAGGGATGTGGTAATACTGCATTGCCGTAATTCTAATTGTCCACCCTTGCAGTAAATGGGCCCAAAAATTTGGAATTACTGTCAGGATCTGGTTTGGTATCCCAGATTCCCATGGTAATTCCACATTCCGCAGGGGACCTTTGATATCAAACTTGTACTGCTGCAATATTCTTGAGCAACAAAATTACTGATACCTGTGCTGTCAATAATTTCCGGATTGTGAATACTGACGTCTCAGTCTAGTTGGACTCATAATGATGCTCTCACAAGAACATTCAGCAGCTTTCTTTAGAAGTTGGTGTTTTTAAATAAGTTGTTTTTAAATTAATAAAATGTACTCATTAACAGTATTCCTTAACATAAAGACAGTGGAACAATTTAAAACAGAGTAAGCATGGAAAGCTATAATATAACATGAAGATACATTCTTACGCATGTACATCATAAAAGGAGGAAAGAAATAGGGTGAAGAGACAGGCTGTGTAAGACTGAGAAGTTTTAAAGAGCCCCTTGCCCCTTGATGCTTTTACTTGTACCAATGTTTGCTTGTGGTGAAGGGTTTTCCCATAGATGGCCATCTGTGGGGTAGACAAGACCATTCGAGACAGCAACCTTCCCGGAAAGCTGGAAGCACGCCGAGATCAACGCCCTTCTGAAGAAGCCCAAGGCGGACCCCAAGCACCTCAAGAACCCCCAGCCCATCTCCCTGCTCCCGTTCCCGGCAAAAGTGACAGAGAAGATTGTCAACAAACAGCTAACCCGCTACCTCGAACACAACAACATCCTGGACCCTTCCCAATCCGGTTTCCGCAGCAACCACTGTACCGAGACCGCCCTCATCGCCGCCACTGACATCAGGATCCTGATGGACAAAGGAGAAACAGCTGCCCTCATCCTCCTGGACCTTTCAGCTGCCTTTGACAAAGTCTGCCACCGCACCCTATCAGCACGCCTCCATGACGCCGGAATCCAAGAGAAGGCCCTAGCCTGGACCACTTCCTTCCTCACCGGCAGAACCGAGAGCGTCCGCCTACCACCCTTCCGCTCGAAAACCACCAAGATCATCTGCGGCGTACCACAGGGATCCTCCCTCAGCCAGACGCTGTTCAATATCTACATGGCACCGCTCGCCCACGTCGCACGACAACATAACCTCAACATCATCTCCTATGCCGACGATACCCAGCTGATCATATCCCTCACCGAAGACCCCCACACCGCTTAAGCCAACCTCCACAGAGGAATGAAGGTCGTAGCCGACTGGATGAAGGACAGCAGACTGAAGCTGAATTCAGACAAGACGGAGGTCCTCATTCTCGGACCCACCCCATCAGCCTGGGACGACTCTTGGTGGCCACATCGCTAGGCACAGCCCCGGAACCCACAGACCACGCACGCAACCTGGGGGTCATCCTTGACTCCACCATCTCCATGACCAGGCAAGTCAACGCCGTCTCCGCAGCCTGCTTCAACACCCTCCGAATGCTCCGCAGGATCTTCAAGTGGATCCCTCCCGACACGAGAAGAACCGTCACCCAGGCCCTCATCACCAGCAGACTGGACTCAGGAACAACAACCAAGCTCCTGAGACGACTACATTGAATCCAGAACGCCTCGGCACGTCTGATCCTCGACGTCCCCCGACGCAGCCACATCACACCCCACCTAAGAGGCCTGCACTGGCTCCCCGTCAACAAGAGGATCACCTTCAAACTCCTCATCCACGCACACAAAGCACTACACAACACAGGACCTACAAAACTCAACAACCGACTCAGCTTCCATATCCCCACCCGAAACCTCCGCTCAGCCAACCTCGCTCTCGCCACAGTCCATCGTATCCGAAAAGCCACCGCCGGCGGCAGATCCTTGTCCTACCTCGCCGCCAAGACCTGGAACGCTCTCCCTAACAACCTACGACAGACTCAGGACCTGCTAGCCTTCAGAAGACTTCTCAAGACCTGGCTCTTAGATCAGTAGCGCCCCTAGACCCCCCAGCGCCTTGAGACCCTCACAGGTATGTAGCGCGCTTTAGAAATGCAGTGATTGATTGATTGATTGATGCATAATATAGCGCTTGGATGGATATTGAATTTTCCCTATGGTCGGCCATTGAAAATTTCTAATCAAACCATGTGGTCATTATCTGTGAGATGTTTTGAAATTGGGGTGCTGGTCATCTGACTCCATCTAACCTAAGCCACCACTGTTGGTCAATCTACCTTAATCTCTGGGTCTCCCATCTTAAAAGCACGTGGATTTCAATAACATGCATGGGTGCCAGGCAAATTTCGTACTGAGGGAGATGCCACGTTTATGTGGCAAAATTTGAAAGTACACCTTATTGTTTTTTGGGGGAATTTCTATGGGTCTAAGGGCTTGTATTGCATGAGCTACCAATAGTTCAGTTTATTCCGAAGATGTGATGGCTGACTTTCCAAGTATAATTGTGCCTTGAGGGCTAATAGAGATGAACCAAAATGGGAATTACACGGTCAGGGTGATTAGATGGACATCCCAATGGAGGATGAGTGGGCAAATAGACACGCAGAGAAAATGCTTGGACCAAGATGTGCCTCCATTGATGTGTGAGAGAACCATGAACCAGATAAAGGGAATATAATCATCAGAAATTATATTTTTTTTTAAAGAGATGAAGTTCATAGGAGGTAGTTGTTCAATTCTAGACGTAAGTAGTCATAGAGCTACATGCTCGCTCATTCCGGAGACAAGAAACGTTGTTATGTGGAACTAAAGTTTGAAAAATAGAGGACCTTGGGATACTGAAATGCCCATTGAAGTTTGTTATTCACATGAGCTGTGGGAAACAAAAGTTATGTTTACATATGCATGTAGTTTATGCATACCGAGATGACAAAGTATTAGTGCTTGATGAAAATTTACGATGGGAGGGAGAAATGAGAGAATGCTCTGACGCACAAATGGAATGCTCTAGGCTAGAAATTAAAACCATTTCTGATAATCTGCCAAGAAGTGTTTTTATAGACTACAGTGAGAACTGGCAAGAGCATCTAACTGTGTCCAAGTAGTATTGAGTAGTAAAGTGCAAGCAAAGGTACAGTTATCAATGTCTTTTGAATTAAACCATACCAGATCCATTGCTTAGTGGCTTAATGCTAAGATGCCACATATGATTCCAGTAGTGATTTCATGTATAACATCAATATAGATTACAAGTAAGATATGTATGCATGCTTAGTCTGTCCGTTTACGCATCTGTTTGGTTCCTGCTCAGTAGACTATCTTTGAGGCAACATCTTGATCTTGAAAGGAGAGTTTTAGGACATCCAACTTGTGCTCCTTGGATGCGTTTGTAAATATGAAATGAAAATGGGCTTTGTAAAGAGCTTGATTCCCCGTGGGTGTCTTGGCGCTGGTCTAACAACAGAGCGCCTAAGAGACGGAAGACAGACTGAAGGAACTATACATCTTAAAAGCCAGTCTTTCTCAAGGAGGACAGGGAGGGACTAGTCTTGAAGTACAGAGGTAAGGCATTCCACGGTTTGGTTGTTCCGTAAATAAAGCTTTTCCCACCTCAGCAGATTCGTTTGAATTTAGGGACCATGAGATTGGCTGCTGATGAAGACCGTAGTGACCTGGGAGGAACATATTGGATTAATTTATTTTTAAAGTAATCCTCATGCAAAGCTTTAAATGCAATGCATAGACCCTTGAAGTCTATTCGCTTGTGCACTGGCAACCAGTGAGGATGGACCAACGCCTTAGAGGCATACTGGTGCCTAGGCATTCCAAGCAGCAATCGGGCAGCAGAGTTCTGCAAGACCTGTAGCTTATTAAGTAAACGTTTCTGTAAGCTGATGTACAAGGCACTAAAACAATCAATTTTAGAGAGAGTAAGGGCAGTTACTACTAGTTTCCTCAAGTCAAATAGGATAGAAGGCAGGTCCTTTCTCAGGATTTTAGAGTAAGAAAAGTAGAGGAAGTGATTGTGTTCACCTGCTTGTCAATAAAGAAATTGACACCCAAGTTCTTCACTTTTGTCACTGAAGCGGGACCGAACCTAGTTCAGATGGCCACCAGTTAGGAGAACCAAAACATACAATATTGCCCAACAACAAAACTTCAGTTTTGTCGGAATTTAGTTCCAGGCAATTACTTATTATCCATTTGTTAATGTACATTTAAGGAAATTGGCGGCAGAATCTTGCTGATTTCCAGAAACTGGTACAACAACTTGGGTGTCAACAGCATAACTGACAAATGAGAAACCAAATGTTTTAATCAGGGTGGCTAGAGTAGTGACATATAAATTAAGCAGAGTAGGGCGGCTCAATGATGAGCCCTGTTGTACACCACAAGGGAGGGAGAATGAGCTAGAGAGAAAGCCATCCATAGAAACGAATTGTACTCTATCAAAGAGAGTGGAAGATATAAGAGCTAGGGCTGAACCACCAATACCCAGGGATTCGACACAGTCAATTAGAACCTTGTGATTGACCGTGTCGAAAGCGGCCGAGAGATCAAGTAAGATAAGAGCTGCAGGATTTCCATTGTCCACAGTTGCCCTCAGGTCCTCTAAGGCAGTGATCAGAGCAGACTCAGTGCTATGCTGTCCCTGAAAGCCAAATTGTGAGTGGTCTAGTAAGTTATTAGATTGCAAATAGAGAGTCAGTTCCTCGTTAATAGCTTTTCTCACGATTTTGAAGCCGCGAGATGTGACAGCAGTTGCTCGCCACTGAAGGATTCAGGTGCAGTTTTTATAACAGAGGCAACATTGACACAACTTTCCATTCTGTGGGAAAGAAATCCTGCAAAACATTTCATTGAGAATCGCAGCTAGATGGTCAGCAACAATAGAAGAGGCCATCTGAAAAGTGGCCGGGGGCATGGGACCAAAGGTGACCCAGACCGAGTAGTAAGGATTAAGTCCTGCACTTGGTCCACCAACAGCTGAGAAAAAGAAGAAAAAGATGGTAGATTAGAAGCAAATGGTAAGGGTACGGAAATCTGAGAAAGGTCCATTCCAGAGGTTAGGCTCCTCGTCCCCTGCATGGTAGACGAGGTCTGACCCAGAGAACTAGAGAATTAAAAAAAAATATCTAGTACTTTATCCTGGAAAGCTAGTACGATGTCATAACAAAGGATCTGACTGCTTTCAATTTTTTCCTGATAGCTAAAGTTAGTGAGTTTTTGATTGTGGCAAACAGTTCTTTATTGGAATTTTAGCTGAGATAATTTTCTGTGAAAAATAGGGAGATATTTCCATCAAGATCTGGGACTTATATTCCACAATTTTCTGTTAATATTTTTGCTTTTTCTAAGGGGTCATTGTTAAGCCTCCAAAGATGCTTTTGGCGTCTATGCAGCCACTTCAAATTTCCTAAGATTCTGGGAGAACCACAGTTAAGAACGGTTAATCTCTTGGTGAGGAGGGGTCTGTTAGGGACCAATTGATCTACGGCTGAGGTGAGACAAGCATTGTAATCAGAAATATCCTGATCTAGATTTCTCGAGCTCTTAGGGATAGAGGATTGCAGTTTACTTTCCAATTGAGCAGCCTCAATTTTATGCCACGAACGAAAGTTTAACCAGGTTGAGATTGGCTTTATTAGCAACCTTCGAAGCGCAGTTCAGATTAAACATTTCTGCGGCGTGATCTGACCAAGTTAACGGTAACAACTCCAAAAAGACTAATGCGGAGTTGTCAGAGAAAATACCGTCTGACGTATAACTAGCAGTGTGTGAGGGACTGTGACCAGTTGGAGTAAACCAAGCCTGTTCATAAGGTCAATCAGCTTTACAGAATCTCTATTTTCCGGATTCTCCACATGGAAATTGAAATCTCAGACGACAGTAAAATCAGCAAAATTTACCATATTGTCCAGCAGATGGCCAATACTGCCAATAAAAATAGCTCTTGATCCTGGTTTCGATATATTAATAGTCCATTAAAAGAGATATGATCATTAAAAGTAATTCAAAAATTAAGGCCTCAAGGTCATTGGAGGAGCAAACGCCCTAGCATGTACACAAAATACATTTGCTATAAACAAGTGCTAACCCACCACCTCTCTTTCCTACTCAGTCCAATCTAAGCAATGAGTATTTGGCAGGAATGGCAAGCGCTACATCTGAACCAGAGGTGTCATCAGCCCGTTTCTCGGTAGTAAAGACTAACTCGGTTTTATATGTTTGTAAAAATTCGAAGAACTCTAGTTTATTTTTGATGAGTGATCTGGCATTAATAAGTGAGCAGCTTAACCCCTTCCAGGCTGATGACGAGCTCAGCTTGTCATGAGCGTAACCTGCCGTGCGCTCATGACGAGCTGAGCTCGTCATGAACCGCGGGTTTTTTAAAACCGCCGCGCACAGCGGGAAAAGCCACCGCAGCGATGCGGTTAATATAAGGTGAGGGGTTACCTCCCTGCGAGGAAGTGTCACAGTTTTCCAAACTGAGCTGCTATTCTGAGGGTTAAAATCCAGTCAGCAACTGGAACAGATCCAATAAGGTTTCATGTTCTGAGGATCTGGGCACGTCACAGGTTCTTACCGGTAGGCTGTAGGGCAAGAAGTGCCTCCCGGGAGTAAGAGAGTGATACCCCAGCATCTAACTGCCAATGGGCAGCGTGGCTAGCGCTGAGCCCTGCCCGAGCACAGATGGACGCAGACGGGGTTGCCTTTGGCCCGCCAGCAATGCGCCCGCTGGGCGTGGACTCGCTATTCGTCTGCTTAAGAAGCCCAACATCCAGGACGACGGGGAAGGAGAAGGGGCATGTCACTCAGCAATGAAAGTAAAGGTAATTTACAAAAAGAAAACCTCTGTCCAGCTTCTCCGTATGCAGAGAGCAAGCTCTCTTGCCAGACCACAAATACTGGAAAATTACGCCAAACGAAATTAACAGCGAGAAAATGCTAAAACACACAAAAGTATTAAGATAGCGAATTCCATTAGAACATGGCGCTGAAATTGAAAATCAGAAAAGGTTGTGCTCTAGTGCGTACAAGGAAAGAAAAGTAGAGTCGTTAGGAGGATTGTACCTTCTGTGTTAGAGTGCACAGGCACACTATCAGTCTGTTTAAGCATCCCAACATCAGGGACCATGTGGAGAGAAAAGGGGCATGACCAGGCACTCACTCACCAATGAAAGTGAAGGTAAAAGAAAAAGCAAACCGGAATCCAGCTACTCCATATGCAGAAAGGGAAGCTCCCTTGCCAGACTGCAAATATAAGAAAATCTGTTTTTGTGCCTGAAGGTAAAATTCTACATTTGTGGCTTTGACTAAATAAATGAAGCCACCCTATTATTACTAGCTTCTTGTCTCTGCACCACTCAAGGCGAAGTGAACACAAAGTAAGCATCTAGCCTTTCACATAACCTAGTGTTCTGGAACATGAAGTGGTCAGGAACCAATGAAGACAGTACCAGGGCAAACAACGTCACGTTATAAGCCAGAGCCCTTTGGGTTGTTTTTATTGAATGGGCTAGACTAAACCCAACTGTGTTCATGGTTATTGTTCAATTGGGAACTGTACATGAAGCTGCAAAACATGGAGATCAGCAAACTATAGAAGATTGCTTTCACGGAAATGCTTTTATGTGTAGTTGACCAGATGAAGAGGTACTATACTCCCAAATGTTTGCAGATAATCGACTACTGCTACTTTCAGCCGCTTGAGGGTGAGGCCCAGTGGCACCATCTGTAAAACATTTTACGGGACCGAGATTTTTGCAGCTTGGTTGTGTTATGTTACAGTTGTGATATAAACACATATGCATATTTTCATATAGAGGTGCCAAAATGTGCCCTAAGATCTGGTAACGTGTTAGTTTTTCTGAATCTGAAGACTATTCTTAACCCTGAGGATGTTAAAAGTGACTCACTTCCTGAAATAAAGTTGGCATTCCTAACATCTTACTTCTAGGATATGTTGTGGCATTGATGAGGAGGGCCTGAACAGAGCATAAAGTTTCAGTTCTGTAGTGCCAGAAAACTCATTAAGGATGATTTTTAAAAAACAGAGCATAAAGTTCTACTAGGGATATACCGCTATAGTATGGTCATCAGCAACGGGGACTCAAAAGAGTGGAATGAATGCTGGGATTTACACTGATTACTTTCGATCCATTACTCACCGTTCCACAGCAAATTTTACTCCAAAGACTCTGGAACTCCTCCCAGCCAAGTTTACCAAATCCATAGCTCTGTGACTTTGGGGTTAAGGCTTTTGAAAGCATAGTTAGGGATATGGTCTACTGGAACACACATAAGAAAAGTTACAAAGTTGTGCACCAAAACACACTCCTCTTACCACAGTGAGGCAAGACATTCTCAAAAGTTCATATAGTAGAACATAGAAAACAAGTCAAAATTGTGCTACCGCACCCAGTGTTTAATTTGTAGGGGACCAATGTGTTCCTGAAGTGCCCATCACCAGCGCGGTTGAATGCTGGGGTTGCCAAATACCCAGGTCGCTTAGTCTTGATTCCACCTACCTACATTTTCTGTCTATCTCTCTCCTACAAGTTCTTTCTCATCCCTGCTTTCTCAGTTTCTCGCTGCTTTCCTCTCTTTCCCTCCCTCATTACTCCCTTTCTTGTAGCTCTCTTTCTTATTCTGTATGAAGATCTGATAGTGGAAAATAAGGCATACTTCACAAAAAGGAGTACTGGTGAAGCCATCAATCTGCCATGTGTTTAAAATAATTTCGAAAAAGAGAACAGAATGAACCTTATTTACTCTGAAATGTCATTACGCCTGCCTAAGATACAGCACCTCATTCCTGTATAAAGCAAATTGTCAAACCATTACTCATAGATGTATAAGATTAAAATGTGACAGGATGAAAATGGAAACGTTTTCCATTCAGGTGCAGTTCCAATGTACGTGAGTTCATTTTTTGCACAAATGAATGCACAAGGAGAATACTGGAAGCATGTGGCACAGGAGGAGGATGGAATACGTCTAGGTGCTCATATAGGCCTGCCAACAGTCATTATCTGCTATCTATTGTCAATGATGTAATCAGTGGTTGAACTCGACAAAACAACAGGCCTACATTTCCTTGTCTTGAGCACCAGAATAAAAGCAGACATTCTAGGTCTGCTTAGCAGTTCAATCACTGGAGTCAGTGAGTCTCCAGGACCACATCAAGAAAAGTTCAGGGCCAGTATCATGATGGGCTGCGCTGGCACAGGGCATATCCCACCACTTGTTCTTATGTGCCTGCAAGGCGTAAAACGAATTGATTTAACCCAATATTTCTCTGAGTTAGTGGATAGTTTTCAGACTGACTAGCTCAGCAACAGAAAGAGGCAAACCTTGCTCACTATTTCCCAGCTGTACTAGCTGAAAAAACTAACTTGGAGAACTATCGAGTTCAAGTCAAGTCAAAAACAGCTTTATTCGATTTTGATTTAAAATCACAAAAGCACAATAAAACAATAAATATGCATTAACATCATTAATTCAATATATGTATAAAATCAATTAAGTTAGATAATACATTGTAGAGGGAGAGTCACAGTTGAAACCAAGAAATTTTTGGTAAGTTAATTCATTGTAATCCTGGATTTGATTATGGATTTTAAGAAGGATGACACAAGGTACATAATCAGTTCATCTTCCAACATTTGCAGTTTCATTAGCGCAGTCCTACATTGCCTCAATCCTCAGTTTTTTAGGATTGGTATTAAAAATCTTTTCCTTGGCAAAGTGTAGAACTTGCAAAATAATATACAATGTAAACTCAACTGTTCTGAGACATTATCACACGGGCACAAAATCAAGTTTTTGGACCAGCAGTTTAAGTCCGGGAACGTAATCATTCTATAAAAGGTGCCCCTCCTGAATCTTGTCAACAGCATGCGAGAGTAACAATTTTGCACCTGTGACAAGTATGGCTGGATACCCTGCCCCTGGAGAATCAAATGATTCTTCATGACTGATATTTTGGTTTTCTCCACCGTCCAACTCTTACTTTCTAAGTAGTGCAGACAGATGTTTCTCAAAGTCTTCCTAGAAACAGTTGCCAGGCTTTCAGGGGAGTCAAAGTATTCTGCGTGCCCAATATCAGTCAAGAATTTCTTTACGTACCTAAGTCAGGGAATCCTCAAGGCCCCCTCTAGACTAAGACAATCCAAAATTACGTCCCTGTTCAGGCCTGTCTCATCGGTTGACCACACTTTATGCCACAATAAAATCGGGTCGACCTTGATGAGATCTGAGATATAATGTATGCCCAGTTCTTGATGGCACACAAACGTGGAAGTGGGCTGAGGGACGGCTAATAAATAACGGAGGAATTTATTTTCCCAAAGCTGGATACTATGAGCTTCGCTTATCCCCATATCCCTGCACCATACATTGCTGTGGACACACATTTGGTTTTAAAAATGTCCACTAGTGCTGGGACTGGGGACCCCCTAATTTATTTGCGAAATTTCTAACAGCCCCAATAGTTCTTGAAAAGGCCAGTTTTCTTGCCTGCACGGCCAAAGACCAAGTCCCTTTTTTGTTAAAATTGATGCTCAAGTAAGAGAATGTCTCTGCCATAGCTATTTTTGAATCTAAGAGAAAGATCTTGCATTTTAAGGCCATCTTTGTAGTACAGCACATGGTTAAGGTCTTACTTATATTTATCTTTAGGCCTCTAGCGCTCATGCACTGTGAAAATGTAATCAATGATTTTTGAAGGCCGACTTGTGTCCGGGCCATAATTACTGCATCATCTGCGTATAATAATATGGGGACAGAAGTATTCTTAATTCTGGGGTAATCGTGCTGGTCTTCCATAAGGTGGGAGGCTACACTGTTTATATATAAATTGAATAGGAAGGGTGCAAGTATGCACTCCTGCCTCACTCCCTTTTTTATGTTAAATTTAGAAGTGCATTCACCCTTATTTTCATACCGCACCCTTGCCCCAGCTCCCCGATATAATTCCTTTATGAAATCCAGCAGTTTTGGGTCAACTCCCATTTGCAGTAATATTGACCATAATTTCTCGTGATTCAAACAATCGAAGGCCAAGCTTAAGTCTACGAAGCACAGGAATACATTTTCTTTTTTAACCATTACGTACTTCGATATTATAATCGCCAGGTTCAGACCTTGCTCTGTCGTGCCAAGACCAGCCCTGAACCCGTATTGAAAATGTGAGAAGATGCCTTTGTCTTCTACCCATGATTGCAGTCTATTAAGTATCACCTTCCCGGCAACCTTCATGAGTGAATCCAACAAAGAAATTTGTCTATAACATTTTGGATCACTACGGTCGCCTTTTTTAAGAATAGGGATTACGATGGCCTCTTGCTACGTTTGAAAAAACCCATATTTATTACAGCTGTTTAGGATATTCGTTAAAATTGGGGCCCATAGTTCTATGTTAGATTTGTAAACATCTACTGGCACCCCATCCGGTCCTGGTGCTTTACCAACAGCACTAATATTAATAGCCAATTTGACTTCTGTTAGTGAGAATTCAACATTTAGAGGAAAGGAATTCTGAGCCATAACAGGTGCTCCATCCATTTGTTCTAAGCTCCCCACCTCAATTGAGGCGTCTACCTGGTAGAGCTCACTAAAATAGGTTAGCCAACTATCGAGTTAAATATATTCGCTTTCGCCCTCCAGGCGCATAAAACAGGGGCTCGTCTCTTCGCCACCATTCCCAACACAATACGGATCTTTAAATTTGTAAATGCACAACTCAGTAAGTGGAGCCCTCTGAACCTTTGATTAATAGAAATCTTAGGACATATATGGAACAAGATACTGAATACAGCACACACAACACAGTGCGGTCAGCTAAATCATGTCTTCTTAATTGATACATTCTATTGTCTATTATGTGGATATCCAGTCATCAGAAAGAAACAGTATTTTCCCTGCCATCGGCGTAGTCGGTAAGCATAATTAGTGCGTGCCAGGTCACTGAGACCTCTATAGGGAGGGAGCAGTATCTTAATACTTCTACCTTATGCCAGTTCTAGAGGTGCCACAAGGATATAATGTAGGTGAGCAGAAACAGTTCCTTTTTGGAGGGGGTTGGGGATATTTGATACAGGGCAGAGATAGCTAAAAGGCGCAAATGCACCTAAAACATGAAGGGGGAGATTTACTAAGATTTTGTGCCGTGTTTGCATCACAAAAGTGGTGCAAATTGGCCCAAAATCTTTTTTCCCAATTTATTTTCCAGCGCTACACTTGTTATGCGCTGGAAATAACGGAAAAGTAATTCCAAGCAGCGCTATGCGCTGCTTGGTAGTACTTTGCGCCATGGGGGCGTACCAAGGATGGTGCATGGGCATCCTCTTGCAACCACCCAAGGGTTCTCATGCTAAACTCAATTTACTAAATAAAGTAGATTGGGTTTAGCGTGAGAAAACTGCACTCTTTTCAAGTAGGCGCAAGGAAGGAGAAATGCTTTCATTTCTCCTTCCTTTTCCGACTTTGCATACGTGCTGCACTTTACAGCACACATACAAAGTGAGAAAATGGGTAAAGTGAGTCTGTGCATGGTATTTTGTACTGGAAGGGTTCCTTCCAGTACAAAACCTGTGCTAGACTCATGGAGACACCCTTGAACCATGGCCTAAAGGTGTCTCTGTGGTGTACAGCAGCTGATTTCAGCGCCGGCGCTAGTGAGAGGGGAGGAGAGTGCCTTATTTTAGTAAATAGGGCGCTCTCCTCCTCTCTCCTTTTCACGCAGCGCAGCATTTGCAGCTGCTGTAGTGCGCTACGTGAAAAAATAGTAAATCTGCCCCAAAGTGTTGTACAATGTATAAGTTGAGCCGGTGGTTGCAGGTGGGGCCCACGAACATTCATTGTTGAAGACCATCACTTATTTTTCCTCATCAGACATTTTCCATGAGCAAAAGAAGGTGAAACAGACAAAGGGGAAAAACGGTGATAAAGGCAGAAAGCGGCACAAAAAGAACCTGTAAGAGTGGGATAGAGAGGGAGTGTCTTGTGTTGGATGAAAGAGACATGAGGTGAAGTCAAGACTACAATGCCTTAGTTTTCAGCAACCTGGATTAAATCGGATACAGACACGTCAGCTCCTCCGAGAGAGATTGATTCTCCCGCCACCGATCACACTTGGATCGGAGCCCCGATCCCGCCTGACGGGACTTCCTTTTTCCCTCATTCACGCTTGGATCGAAACCCTGATCCCACACGACGGGACATCGATTACCTACCCTGATTCACCCATCGAAACGCCTTTGACCACACAGTGCAATCCTAGGCGCAACATACAGTGTGGTTCATCTAAACTACAGCCAGCCCAAAGTAGAACCAAACACCATAATTCAGCTGGAACCATATTGTTTCTTCGACTCACTGTATATATTCATGCACCAGTCACCTTGCGCCGTTTATGCTGATCACATTGTCACTTGCAGTGCCACCGTGTATATCACTTGCACTATTTGAGCACCAAGTACAATTAGGGTTGTATTATTTGTTTGATTACAGTGCTGATACAACTGTAACTTGTCCATTTCTTGTTTTGGATAATTATGATGCCATGAGCACATTTATAACTACGAAAGATTCTCCTTATTTCCTTTCTGATAATGTTTATAACATATCCTTTGTAACTGTCTTAAAATAATACCAGTTGGGATACCA
Source organism: Lissotriton helveticus (assembly GCF_964261635.1). Lineage (NCBI taxonomy): Eukaryota > Metazoa > Chordata > Amphibia > Caudata > Salamandridae > Lissotriton > Lissotriton helveticus. Next base: position 1,075,442,512 of record NC_136070.1, on the reverse strand, counting down.
TATGTTTATATTATATTAGTTTTCAGCAAGCCCGGCGTTAGGCAGTGGCGGCCAAGGGCTTCTGAGAAATTCTTGGCATCAGTACTTATTATTTGACTAATGAAGCACTGGTGTTGGACATAGACATTGTGTGTGTCATTTGTGTTGGTCATGTGTGGCTTATCGTATATTAAAGAACTGTACATTAATCTCACTGTAATTTGGGATACAATGTAGGCATCCATTGTTTTGAAGTTCGCCTTTCCGTACGTATGAGCTGTGTAGCTGCATGAGACATATGAAATGAGGAAATGTTTGTTTTAATTTGAATATAGTGATTCTTCGAGGTCCATTGTGTGTAATGATGAATGTGTTAAACTCAAAATACCACGTGTAGTTCGCCAACTTTAGTTTACAGTGCACTTGATTTGTGTATGTATATTCAATTTATGCCCCTAAAATTACACTGGAATCTGGACATGAACTTTTGTTTTTTTTAGATTTTGGTGCATAGTTATATCAATATGGAGGTTACTTCTCGTTATTGTGTCAGTGATTATTACTAAAAAGAAATAAATCCACATTTCTAACTTAGTTCAAGTTTACGGCCTCTCCGCGGAAAAATAATTTAGTTGAAATTCAGTGCAAAAAAGAACATAGAGGGGCTAATTAGGATGACGGAGGCTTTCGGACTGACATCCCTGGTTTGACTTCCGACCGCAGTCGGAATTCAAACCGGACGGTCAATCTGCCAGACTTCGGAAAGGCTCAAGGAGCCCATCGGCTAGTCAGAAGGACCACATAATCCCGTGAGGCGTTTCTGCCTTCGGGATTATGATTTTTTAGAACAACAGTGGTCCCATGCATTCAGGAATACATAAAGCAATAAATATAGATGGAATCAAATCTATATTTGAAACAACATGTCCAGCCGGACAGAGGTCTTTCTGGTTTATTCAATAAACAAATGATCCATATAGAGAGAATACCTTCCACAATTTCACCAGTGTGGTGCACAAGCCTGTGCCCAACACTAATGGATCAGATACAGAAGGTAAGTTTAAAAACATAGAAGGGCTTTTTAAGGCAAACAAACGTTTTCTGTTTTAAATCCAATTGTACAGAAGTGTCATCAGAGCACCATTACATTACATAGAAATCAAGTTTTGTATAGGGTGCTAGACAGGTCGACGGCGTTTCGGTCCCCCCATTAAATCATGGGGACCATCATCAGGACATTCAATAATTGCCTTTACGTTATTTAGCCTCTAATTGCCAGGGCAATGTGCTGGTTATAGATTGACAGGGAGGGGTAGCCTGTATTTTCATGATCGCAGCCCGGAATCAGGCGCGATTTCCCGCGTTACAATAACGTAATCCCACGGGGCCAGGGAAGTACCGGGTTAGTCGGTCTGTCAGTCTGTTCCCTGGCGTGGATTATAATGGCACTTTCCGAGAGCAAATCCATGTCGGCCTTTCTGACATGGATTTGCAGTCGGAAGTCCCTTTGGAGACCCCTAGCGGGTCCCCTTGCCCACTAGCCCTCAGTTTGGGGGCACCTACAATGCCCCCTGTAAATCCCTGCACCATATGGTAGACTGCCATTTCTCTATCTTGTGCTACGGCGGTTTATGGCCGCAGCACATGCTCCCATAGAGAAATGGGAGTATATGGTTGCATCGTCATTGCGGTGTCAGGACCGACGACCGAAGGTCAATCGGTCCAGAGACTGCAACGGACTTCGTAATCATGCCCAAAGTTTTAACAAGTAGATCTTTTCATGCATGACATAGTTCCTTAATTAAGATACTTTAAACTATTGCAAGATACTAGAGTATGCCTTCGTTTCCTGCCCACTGGACCATATATGAAAAGGCAGAGCAAGGTGATGCAGGAATAGAGAAAAATAGAAAACAAGACGTAGGTAGGTTATTTGGAAAGATATCAGTGACATCAACAAACTTAGGGTGGTAGGACATTGAAGCAAAAGACAAGAACAACAGATCCAGTGGGTAATGTATGCAGAGGTCACAACTCAAAAACATTTAAGGAAATACAATGGGGCAGAGACAAAAGAGAGATAAAAGCAAAGATTAGGCACAAGCAAACATGTTCGGTACGGATTCCCTACGACAGAAGAACATCATGAAGCCCCCCTGACAACATCATTGACAGAGGACATAGATAGAAAGATACATCCATGAGAGACACTAGGCTCCTGCAGCTCTCCAAGTCAAAACCCTCCGAGTCCTGGAGGGAACCTGAAGAAGGAAAACAAAAGAGAAGTGAGTAACTCTCACAGCCGGGTAACTTACAAAGCTCACATATTTCTTGAAAATATATGTCTATTTTTAGTTCAACTATTCAAAATAATTGCATAAATTGACTTGGTGGAGCCAGGCCCTTTTAAAATATACTATTGTAGAAAACCTAAATTACCACTGACATTAAAATATCTAAAAGGATCTTGCAAAAGACCAAACGAGATTGCTAACCAATTTACAACATATCAGAGTAACAATTACATACTCAGCACTGCACATCTGGAAAATTCATCGCATATTTGGCCGAGGGTGATCTAATGTAACGAGAACACCCTTTGGAAACACTCCCTCAGCAATGAAAGTGAAGGTAAAAGAAATAAGTAAACCGGAATCCAGCTACTCCATATGCAGAAAGGCAAGCTCCCTTGCCAGACTGCAAATATAAGAAAATCTGTGTTTTTGTGCCTCAAGGAAAAATGTCTACATATGTGGCTTTGACTACATAATTGAAGCCACCCTATTATTACTAGCTTAAACCTTGCCTAACCTGCCGTGAGGGGAACGGCCAACGCAATTTCTAAACTTACCCCTGCATAGCTCCAGAACCGCGCCGTGAGGGAAACGGCCAGCGCTCATACCGCCATCCACCGCCATCCACCCGGTGCAGCAGCAGCTGGGGAACTACATCACCCAGCTGCCCCGGGGGTGGACGCGGCGGGCGTGACGTCAGACACGCGCCAGGAGGCGCTTCATTAGCAGGGAGCGCCGAAGCGCTCAGGTGACACTTAAACCTTGCCTAACCTGCCGTGAGGGGAACGGCCAACGCGATTTCTAAACTTACCCCTGCATAGCTCCAGAACCGCGCCGTGAGGGAAACGGCCAGCGCTCATACCGCCATCCACCGCCATCCACCCGGTGCAGCAGCAGCTGGGGAACTACATCACCCAGCTGCCCCGGGGGTGGACGCGGCGGGCGTGACGTCGGACACGCGCCAGGAGGCGCTTCATTAGCAGGGAGCGCCGAAGCGCTCAGGTGACACTTAAACCTTGCCTAACCTGCCGTGAGGGGAACGGCCAACGCGATTTCTAAACTTACCCCTGCATAGCTCCAGAACCGCGCCGTGAGGGAAACGGCCAGCGCTCATACCGCCATCCACCGCCATCCACCCGGTGCAGCAGCAGCTGGGGAACTACATCACCCAGCTGCCCCGGGGGTGGACGCGGCGGGCGTGACGTCGGACACGCGCCAGGAGGCGCTTCATTAGCAGGGAGCGCCGAAGCGCTCAGGTGACACTTAAACCTTGCCTAACCTGCCGTGAGGGAAACGGCCAACGCGATTTCTAAACTTACCCCTGCATAGCTCCAGAACCGCGCCGTGAGGGAAACGGCCAGCGCTCATACCGCCATCCACCGCCATCCACCCGGTGCAGCAGCAGCTGGGGAACTACATCACCCAGATGCCCCGGGGGTGGACGCGGCGGGCGTGACGTCGGACACGCGCCAGGAGGCGCTTCATTAGCAGGGAGCGCCGAAGCGCTCAGGTGACACTTAAACCTTGCCTAACCTGCCGTGAGGGGAACGGCCAACGCGATTTCTAAACTTACACCTGCATAGCTCCAGAACCGCGCCGTGAGGGAAACGGCCAGCGCTCATACCGCCATCCACCGCCATCCACCCGGTGCAGCAGCAGCTGGGGAACTACATCACCCAGCTGCCCCGGGGGTGGACGCGGCGGGCGTGACGTCGGACACGCGCCAGGAGGCGCTTCATTAGCAGGGAGCACCGAAGCGCTCAGGTGACACTTAAACCTTGCCTAACCTGCCGTGAGGGGAACGGCCAACGCGATTTCTAAACTTACCCCTGCATAGCTCCAGAACCGCGCCGTGAGGGAAACGGCCAGCGCTCATACCGCCATCCACCGCCATCCACCCGGTGCAGCAGCAGCTGGGGAACTACATCACCCAGCTGCCCCGGGGGTGGACGCGGCGGGCGTGACGTCGGACACGCGCCAGGAGGCGCTTCATTAGCAGGGAACGCCTCTCGCACCCGCGAGTCGCGCGCGGGAGGGCCCCGGGAGAAGCCCGGGCCCTCTGTGGCCCTCCGGGGACCGAGGAGGCCGGGACAGGGCCATCCCCCTGAGACCCTGCCTAGCTGTCATCTACCAAGGTAAACATCAAATGCTATTTCCATCTTTTGCACTTGCAAGCCGTTACTTTTCCATCAGCAATATTGCCTATAGCTTAAAATAACTCTGCGAAGATGAATAAATGTCGAAACACTCCCGTGACCACAAGATCTGCAACTAGATTGAAAGACGTCACCAATAGCCCTCTTCCCACAATAACCGCCATAGACTTAATGCTACAAAAAACGATCAATGTAGTGGCGGATGCTATTCAGGACTCCGAAAGACGCCTCTCACTTACCCCAGATCTATGTTTCCCGGACCTCTCTTTACACACCACTGGTAACATTAACATTCTGGACAATACTATAAACTCCCAGGAGTCCATCCTAACGTTGTCATTCACAGGGCTCCCTAGTCCTCAAACAAGAAACAACACACAAACAGCTTTGCCTATATCCTCTACAGGCAACAGTAGGAACAACAGCTTTGCGCTACCTGGTGAAAATGGCAGTAACACCCATCTGTCACCTATAGCCCACCTACACCCAGTAGCCCCCTCCCCGGGTGGTTTGACATCCACAACGACGAAACCTGTTACCAAAGTCAGTCGCTTGATAAAGAGCAAAACCAGGCCTATTGGCACACGAGGTACATTTAAGTCATCCATAGCCAAAAAACAAAAATCTCACCTCAAGGCTAAACATCTTAGCTTAGCTAAAGACATCTGGTCTACCTTTAGACTGGCTAAACCTGCCCCAGAAACAGCGACCTTATGTCCCTTTATAAGCAGTCAAGACCCAGATCTGATCTTGAATAAAGAGCCGACAGTACCCACAAATATGCCTATACATACCACAGTCAGGGCTGATCACACAATGATAAATACAAAATCACTTCTGAGTGATCTTGAAAGCCTAATTAAGTCCCTCCTCTTACCCATCAGCGAGAGAGTCCTTAATATTGAGAACGCTTTAGGGAAGTTTGAAAGGGCCCAAAATGATGCAACATCTACCTTGCTTAAAACACTGAAGGTATCACAACCAATTTCTACCTTCACACCAGCCAGTAACTCCCTCGCTTTGACTAGTAATAAAAACTTTAGGGGAAAAAAAGCCATCGCTACCCCTACCTCTGCTAGTAAGCGAAACCTGTCAACATGTCAGGAAAAGACCCCTCCAATTATCCCAGCGACAATTCAAGATAGAGGTACTAACGTATCCCACCCAGTGGCTGCCATACCAAGCGGCGCTCAAACCTCACCTGACGCTGAGATAGAAGATTGTGAATGGGCCGCTGAAAGCTCCCCGATTAAAATAGTTACTACCCAGGTAGAACAAACGAGACCAACTAAAAACCTCAAACAGGGTATACCTATAAAACAATCGGGTGTTACCCTGACAAAATCGAAGGTAGCTAAAAGACCACTTCATGTTAACCTCCCGCCTGAATCTAGCCCGTACACCATTGTAATGATTGGTGTACCTAAATTGGTGGGGGACAGGGTAGAATCTCATGGGGACCTAAAAAACAAGGTGAGCCATTGGCTCACAACCCATAGACCGATCCCTAAACATATTAACGGCCATATTGCACAGGTAAGAAGAGTAGATTGGGTGGGAAACAGATTTAAATCGACCGAGGGCGACTGTATCGTGGTAACCTTTGGGGACAGTCGTGCTGCCAGTTTTATAAGTAGCTGGAAAAGTGGTGTGACAAACAGTTTGATTCGTACCATGGCCTTCAGTTATTTTTACCCAAATAACCTTGGTCATTATCCAACACAAGTACAGCCAACTTATGGACAGGAAGGGTTGCTTGAGCCAATAGTTGATAACCAACCTAGGCCCCATACTTTGCCTATTGGTCCACATACCCGAATAAACTTCACTGACTATAGGCATGAACACTCATGGCTGAGTAGGCCTAGTAGCCATCCTAGTAGATACCAGGAGAGAAGTGAGTTTTTTACTCGCCCCCAACAGCAGCTCTATTCATACCCCTATTACCCAGATACACAATATGGGGTACCCATTTCTAATAGATTTGATGCTCTTTACGACACTGATTATTTAGATGAGATCGATTGACAAATCGTATCTCTATCTTCTTACTCTATTTCTACTGAGCCCCCAACTAAGGTAGCTCCCCTTTATAGAGTACCAAGCATTAGTCTAGAGTGCATAAATGTTTCCTTTCCAGAGGCCAGCGAAGCGCCTATGGCAGCTCCCATAGTACAATCTCACGAAAACACACTGATTGTGAATGGGTGTAGTCACTCATGTCCCTCAAACCAAACCCAATGCATAGTGCCCAGTGGAGTAAAGAATTCTTTAACCACCAGCAATGTAACGCAAGCACACTTAATAACGGATCATGAGGTTCAAGTAATCTCTTTATCCACGGATAAGGCTCAGATAGCAGGCTCGGGCCTCATTGAACAACATTCCATACATCTTTTATCCTGGAACATAGCCGGTTTAGCCGTTAAGGTTAACGATCCAGCGTGGTTAGCCTATGTAAAAAATTATACAATCTTATGCTTTCAAGAAACCTGGTCAGTAGATGAAAATGTACACATTGAGGGCTTTCAAAGTTTCTTCTTACCAGCAGCCCCATCAAACAGTGGAAGATCTAAAGGGGGCCTGGCAACTTATATAAGCCTTGCACTTAGCTGCCAGGTCTCAAACAGAGCATTGGACAACAGACACATTCAAACCTTAGTGCTCAGGAATGGTAAAAAGGCACTGACCCTTATTAATTTCTACAATGCTGTGTCATCAAATAAGGAGTGTAACATTCTTAATTTACAAAACTTTTTACAAGCAAAAGCGGATAGTCTACCTCGAAGTATCATCATCGCCGGAGACTTTAACGCTTACCCCTGTGGCAACCCTGAAACGACACCTATTGGCCTCTTAGGCTGCAACAATAGGTCTGGCTTTCACTTCGATCATTCACCTCGAGGCACCTGTATTAACAATTTAATTGATGGTAGGAATCTAACCGTCGCAATGACCACACTGGAGGACTCACACATTTTTAATGTCCCTACGTACAAAGGCTACGGTAAAGGCTCCTACATAGATCACATGTTTCTTTCAAGGGATCTTGTCGATTTAGCCACTGACTTTGAAATTCAAACAAGCATCTTCAGCGACCATAATCCTTTGTCGATCAGGATTGGAGGAGGCCTTTTTGAACTTAGGAAGCCCCGACCTGATCATGGCGTTCTAAAACCTATCAATGGAAATCGTCGTCTGAAGTGGTCAAAGGTTAACAGTGACTCCTTGTACAGTTCAATCAATACTAGTTGTGGTAGTGACCTAGACCTTTGTGTTTCTCCATCCACTTTGCCCGAAGCGACTCTGATTGCCTTTGCTGCTGTTGTTGACAAAATTGGCCAATTGTTATCTGTACCAACAAAGGGTCATCATGAACACCAACCAGGGTGGTTTGATCAAGTTTGTTCAAAGGCCGGACGAGATTTAAAAAAAGCACTTAAGGCTACCCCAAGAGACCCTGTCCTTATAAAGTCTCTGCGATCTAACTACAAGACAGTCCTGGCAGCCCGGAAAAAAGAAGTAAAAGTCGGTGTTTGGGAGAAGCTATGCGATCCTGCAATTCTGGGCAATAGCTCCAAGTTTTGGAGTATTGTAAATAAACCTATGTTCGACGTCCCCATTAACTCTATGGTTGGGACTAACATACCCGAGGAAGAGTGGATATCACACTATAGTACAATTTTTAAAAGTGATAAACCACAAGCAGACTCTGTTTTTAAATCCTCTGATGAAAATGTGTTGTGCTTCACAGTGGGGGAGGTAGTAAAGGGGATTCAAGGATTAACTTGCAACAAAGCACCTGGCCCTGATGGTATACCACCCGATCTATTTAAATCAAACATCCTTTTATGGGCACCAGTTATTACTGCAGTCGTAAATGCCGGAATTTTGGCTGGTTGCCCAAAAGCTTGGGGGTCTTCGACCATCGTCCCTGTTTTCAAGAAGGGTGATCGTGGCAGTGTCACATGCTACAGACCCATATCCCTGATTAACTCAGTTACAAAGGTGGTGGGGGGTATCATCCTAAATAGATTAACAGCTTGGGCCAACGATAATAATATACTGTCACCAATACAATATGGGTTCAGACCAGGTCACTCTACGATAACCCAATGTCTGAATCTATATCTAATAAACAGTAAATACACTGTAGCAAGAAAAGGGACGATCCATATGGCCTTTATGGATTTATCGTCCGCGTTTGACTGCGTAGACAGAGGCAGGCTTTGAGAGGTCCTGCTAAAAATGGGGGTGGAACAAAACCTGGTCAACCTCCTCGTTGACCTCCACTCGGACACAAGAGCAAACGTCCGTTACACCCATGATATGAAGGTAACAAGGGATTTTAGTATAACTCGAGGTGTCAGGCAAGGGTGCATCCTCGCCCCTTTTCTTTTTAATCTCTACATTAACGAGCTGGAGGAGTACTTATTAAAAACTGGTACAGACTTTCCTTATATTGGCAAGAAGGGCATACCTGTCCTATTATATGCGGACGACGCCGTTTTAATATCCAGAACGGCGCTCGGACTTCAAATCTTGTTAGACTCTTTTAATAACTTCATGAACTCCCGTGGCCTGAGTATTAATAACTCGAAATCCTTTACAATGATGACAGGCGTAACTCCAAAAAAAATATACCCTCACTTTGTAAATGGGGACAAAATACCCACCACCAAGACCTTCTCGTACCTTGGGGTCCTTTTCGATCATAAATTAACCTGGGCACCAGCAATACAAAAGAAAAAGGGTGAGGTAGTGCGGGCCAATGCAGCAATACTGGACTTCTCAAGAAAAATGGGCAACAGTCCGGTGGCTGCCGTCTTGAAGCTATATCAAGCCAAAAGCACTGCAATCGCACGTTATGGAAGTGAAATATGGGGATCAGAATCACTAGGCGCCCTTGAAGTTACTGAGAATAACTTCCTAAAACAGGTCCTAAGGCTACCTAGGGGCACAGCCAACTTCCCAGTACATGAGGAACTTGGCATCCCATATCTAAGCGATAAGCTGGCCGTGAATCCTTTGCTATGCTGGCTGAATAGCTGGCTAAACACAGCCATACCTCTTACCAGAAATATCCTTCAAGAGGCATTAGTGTGGGATGGTAGACTCAAGATCCCATGGTTAAAATATGTAAAAATGTGGCTTTTTGAACTAGGCCGACCAGATTTATTTCTGTCCCCCGAAACAATAACTAAAACTGATGTAACCTTTGTTAGGAACACTTTTATGTTGTCCAGGTGCATGGCGCGGGAGGAAAATGAATACAAGAAAAGTAGTGTGAGACAGTATGTTTTAACTAAAACCTGTTTACACATGGAACCTTACCTGGTTTGGCCCATGTCTGGTTATGACCGTTTTTTACTAACAAGGTTCCGATTTAATACGTTCCATCTTTTATTAGCTGTACCAAGTGGAGCACATAGAGGACAAGTGTTGCCAGCTTGCGGCTGCGACAATAAGTCTCCGCAAGATCTGGCACACTTTTTATTTTTTTGTCAGTTTTATATACTCCCCCGAAATTTGTTTTTAAAACCTTTACTTAAACATCTGAACTTTGTACAATTCAGACCTGCACTCTGTCACCTCCAAATGCCAAATAGTGAATGTACTATGTTTGTATGTAGTTTTTTAAAACTCGCAGTTAAACATAGAAAAAGCATGGAAGGGTAACTAATTTTGCTGCTGAATGCACTCTTATTTCCACTGTATTTTTATCTTTTTTAACCATATTATTGTTTTTATGCTTGTGAATGTCTAGTTGTAATACCACTCTTCCTATTTTTATCTTTACTGTATGGATTAACTTTTATGAAATGCTCTTTTATGATTGTTATATGCAAACAATCGAATAAAGATATTCTATTCTATTCTACTAGCTTCTTGTCTCTGCACCACTCAAGGCGAAGTGAACACAAAGAAGGCATCTAGCCTTTCACATAACCTAGTGTTCTGGAACAAGAAGTGGTCAGCAGCCAATGAAGTCGGTACCAGGGCAAACAACGTCACGTTATAAGAGCCGCCAGAGGCCTTTGGGTTGTTTTTATTGAATGGGCTAGAATAAACCCAACTGTGTTCATTGTTATCGTATAATGGGGAACTGTACATGATGCTGTAAAACATGGAGATCAGAAAACTACAGAAGATTGCTTTCAAGGAAGTGCAATTATGTATAGTTGGCCAGATGAAGAGGTACCATATTCCAAAATGTCTGCAGATAATCGGATACTGCTACTTTCAGCCGCTGCAGGGTAAGGCCCAGTGGCACCATCTGTAAAACATTTGACAGGACCGAGATTTCTGAAAATATATGTCTAATTTTAGTTCAAACTATTCAAAATAATTGCATAAATTGACTTGGTGGAGCCAGGCCCTTTTCAAATATACTATTGTAGGAAACCTAAATTACCAACTGACATTAAAATATCTAAAACGATCTAGCAAAATACCAAAAGAGATTGCTAACCAATTTACAACATATCAGAGTAACAATTACATATCTCAGCACTGAACATCTGTAAAATTCATAGCATATTTGGCCGAGGGTGATCTAATGTAACGAGAACACCCTTTGGAAACATGCAAATAACATGTTACTCAAATAAGTATGCCTTTCTTTCAGACAGTCGGGAACTGACTTAAAATGGATCAAATGTAAGCCATTACTAAGAAAGATAGGCAACAATCAACCGAGTAACCTGTGAGGGTTAGACACCCTTTATTTCCCATATTTTACTACATTTAATGATGATTTTTAAAGAGTTCTATACCTAACTCATGCTAACCTATGCATAGAAGGAGTAGAGTTCTATCTCTGTGGAGGGAGGTTCTGCAGTAATGGAGATAGTGTGATGGATGACTGGTTGACTGGTTGTATTTATTTTGAGTTATTAAGGGGAACTATGGGGAAGATGTTCAACACAGATTTCCATTTGCTCTATGTAACATGCTGTTATAAGAAGGATAGCTTTTAGTGAATGCACAAGAATCACTGATGATGTCATACATGAACTTATCATTGATGTCATCAATGATGTCATTTGAGATAATGAAGTCATTTGTGATGTCCTCGGTTATATCACCTGTGAGATAATGGGTAGCATAAGACGGTTGTGTTACTTGTGGTTATCATAACTGGAAATCACTGGCAAATTTAATAGGTGTTTAACTTATGCATTGTAGGCATAACGTGACTTTAACTGAGATTTTAAGTTAAGACCTTTTCAGTACATAGTGATTGAGAATAATTGTCAGATGAAGAATTAAGCTTATGCTGAATTAATGATCCTGATGTTTGCACAAAACAGAGATCATTCGTGTCAGGGGAAGAAGGGGCGAAAAGGGAGTTAGAGGGCTTTATAATTTGAAGCTTCATTGTAGACCGTGCGTTGGAGTCGCTCCATGCACTATACTGGAGCGCAGAGGTACTGCTGGCAAAATATCCGGAACCAGTCTGGCGCCTGATGAGGATTCGAAGATAAGGAATCTGCGGCTAGATCCTGTCCCTACCAGATAAGGCATTACCAAAGGTAAGTAACTTGTCCATTAATTCATATGAAGGATTTTATATGCTAACTATTTTAAATTTTATGAATATTTATACTTGTTAAAGGTTTCGTTAAAAAAATGATATAATACATTTTATTTCAGATTGTGAAGTTGACTGGGATTTGCTCCAGGTATTTTATTAAATTAAGTGTAGAAATTGATTTTTAGTTGATGAATGTATTAATCATACAAACATTTTAATTAGAAAATAATACATTTCACGTTGAAATAGTATTAACATTTAAAAATATTTGTTTATGTATTTAATTTTTGTTTTTGGTTCTGATGCCCATTACAGGAAGAGGTATTAATTTGATAAAAAATATATTTGTATTTATACATTTTAATCAGTACAGTTTAAAAATGTATGTTTTTGGTTTGTGGGCTTTATGTGTGAGTTTGAGGATTTTTTTAATCCAAATAGTTTTTTGATTACTTTAAAGTTTTTTTTAAATAAGTCAGGTGCATTTTTGAAAAGTATTTTAGTGTTTTAAACTTTTAACATACTTTAAAGATTTTTATGTTTTAACATTTTTTAAATTTCATTTTTAAATAATTTTTAATGGCTAATTAGTTTGTTATTGTTTTCTTGTTTGGGTGCAGTATATCTACACCCTAGATATATGCACTTTCCAAATGCTTGTTGGACTGGAGTGAGAAAAGTAAATAAGACTCCACCTTGGCACTTTTAACAGTGTTTCTTAGGCTGGAGCTAGATTAAATCTGACCCCACCTCAACAGTGTATGCAATTTTCCCAAACTTTAAAAAAATGGAGTTAGATTGGTAAATCTTTCCTCCCTCCCACAATACATGAGCATTTCCCAATGTTTCTTACACTGGCGTTAGAAACTGAACCTGTCTCCAATGTATGCACTTTCTCCCAACATTTGCTTAACCACAGTTATAATAGTAGATTTGACCCTAACAATGTATACATTTTCCTCAACATTTGTTAGATTGGAGTGAGAATAGTCAATTGGACACCCAAAATGTAAGCATTTTCCACAACATTTGGACGATTGTAGTAAGGGTAGTCTATTGAAACTGTTTTTTATTTGTCTATATTTTAATCTTAGAAGATTGGAGTTAGGTTACTATATTTTTACATCCTACTGGACTTTTTTAAAGTTAGATATTTGAGGGTAGTAAAAAAATATATTTTCTAAAATTGAAGTATCATTTTTTAACTATTTCAATTTGTATTTTTTTATTTGCTAGTTTTACGTAAATTAGTATTTTGTTTGTTTTATAAAATCTATTGAATATAAAATATATTGTGATGTTAAACATTATTAATTGTAAATTGTAAGTTTTATTTCATCAAATCGATACAATTATATTTGTATTTACAAATTATATTTCTATAAAAAATGTATTTTAATGCATACATTGATGTTTTAATTTTTAGACTAATTGTTAGATGTATTTTTAAAATATGTATTTTTATGAATATTTGTAATTAAGAAAACATATTTAGACTATGTATTTTATAAAGGTATTGAATTTTTTAGAAATTGGTAAATACATTTAAATAGTTATATGTACCGATGCAATGTCAATATTTTGGTACATAATAGTTATGTAGTCAACAGTCTTGTACTGCAAATTATATGCATGTAAAGTTGATATTTTGACAAATGAAATTTTCGTACCCCAATATTTTTGTGCGTTGATATTTCTCCATACAACTAGGAGTATGCATCTAATGAAGGGTATACTACTGGTGTCTGTTTCGTATTAAATCCAATTACAAATATTTGGAAAGAAAATCACAAACAAACCATACAGAGTTATTCAAAGAAAAGATGTGTAATGCTAGTTTAGGCTCAAAACAAATTCCCACATTCCTTCCAACAAAAACTGCTCCACAAAACCACTAAAATTACTTTTCATCAGCACAAGTCAACTAATTTTCCACAACGGCACTCAGCCCTTAACATCTAGGGCAAACAAAGTCTTTTCCACACCTCCAAGCCAGCGGGGAAAATGATAAGAAGAGCCAGCTCCTGAGGAAAGGTGACCTGGAGACCTGAGCTTTAATGTGAAATCTAAAAAAAAATTGAGAGTTTGCTGAACCAAAAACCATCAGACAATTCTGATGATTCAGGTTTGAGAATATTAAATGTGCTCAGTACAAAACAATGCATATAACTAAAGAGAAAATGTATTGCTGCAACATGCTGTGCTGGCATAAACGTACATCTGAAACCTCAAACCTTTTTCATTCATCCACTGTGAGAGAGGCAGAAGTGAAGCCACATCAGGTACACAGACATAATTCATGTTAACAGATCTTGTCAATGGGAGATTTATTGGCTTTGTCAATGTTTTTTTTATCCATGCTGTTCAGCAGTGTGACCGCTGTGTAGCAAGTAAATAAAAAAATGTGCTGTGACATAGTCAGCTTTGGACGTCTCATAGTGCTTTTTTAAAAAACTTTCAACCATGCTGCCACTTGCTGGAGAACATGGCTTAGAAAACCTTGCAAAGTCAAAAAATAAAGCTATTTGGCTTTGTCAATGTTTTTTTCATGTAGTAAGAGCAGCACGGTTGTTGTGCAACATGGCTGAAAGTAAATGAAAAAAGAAGTGCAATAACGGGGTCACCACTGACCGCGTAACAGCGTTTTTTTCATTCAATCATGCTGCACAATAGCTGTGCTGACGCACAACATGGCTTATAAAACAATGCACAAAGCCAATAGACCTCATATAGGAAAGACCTATTTGCTTTGCCAATGTTTGTTTTCTTTCATTGTAGTGAGCAGGGACAGTGGACAGACTTTGGTTCACTAAATGTGGTAAAGCAGTTCCCCAGTTCAAACTGGTTCAAGTATAGCTCCCCTCCCGCGTTTTGTCTGTCGGAATGCAGTGCAACTGTAGCCCTGGAACTCAGCAGAAAGGAAGGAGAAAAACAAGACTGCTCTGGTGGGAGGCTCTGAGCACTTTCTCCCTCACTTACTACTGACCAACCCCATCCAATCCTCTCCCCTACCTTACCTCCATGCAAAGCTAACACAGGCTTGCATTAGAGCTGAAACAAATCCTACTGACAGTTCACCCCATTAAAGAAGCTCCTTAATTTCATCAGATGTGAAAAGCAACCTGGATAGATTTGTATTTGCTTCTATGACACCGTTAGTGCCCCATAGCTATATCCTGAATACCAACACTATGTGGCCGATTTCGACCGAATCGGACATTGCCAGCCGGATTCCATTCCGACCGAGCCATTCCGATGAGCTCGGTAGGAATGGAATCCGACTCGGATTTCCGATGGCCTACGACGGGCTCCGAGAGCCCGTCTGCCATCCGGAAATCCTCCAGTACTCCCCCGGTCGCCTCTTTACGACCGAGGAAGTACGATGGCAGCTTTTCACTGCCTTTTCGTGTCGGTCTGTCCGGTACGAAAAGGCAGTCGGAAGCTGTCTCTGGGGGCCCCCAGCAGGGCCCCCATGGGTGTGAGGCCACCGGATGGCAGCCTGGGGGGCACCTACGGTGCCCCTCCGTTGATCCCCGCACCCGGTGGCAGGCACCTTGGGGTGCCGGCCACAGGGTTCAGGGATGAACAGCACCCCTACCTTCAGCAATGCAAGCATGCTTTCCGACCGGAAAGCATGCTTGCATTGTCAGGTATACGAATGCAACCGAACCCTGTTCGGTCGAATCGTACTTGCAGGGCTGTGACCGCCGACAACAGGTCGGTCGGTCACAGCTCCTGCTCGATGTCGGACGGACTCAGGCCCGTCCGACAACGGAATAGGCCCCTATATGGTGTTTTCCAGCCTAAATGGAAAACTCAGGGAAAGGTCGGCATCAATTGAAAAAACTGTAAATTTCCCTGCTCCCTCTCCCTTTAACATCACAATTCTCCTAAGCCTCCACATTTGATCACCCAATTATTATATTGCACATAAGTAGTTAGGAGGTTATCACAAGTGGATTATATGCCAAAAATGTAGCATGAAATAAAACCATTTTACATGCAAGTGCCACTTTACTCAAACAAAGGGTGTGGGGGTTAAATATAGCAGTCTTGTAAACTGAATGCATCAATTACATTTGTGGTGTGGTATTGAGGCATAGGAGGGGTAAGCAATGCAGGGCGTGGAAGGAGATGGGATAAGGGCCAGTAAAATGAACTGTGGAATGAGGGTGGGGAGGGCAAGCAAAAAGAGGGACAGGTGGGGACCATGCAAGACAAGGGTTGTCGGGAAGACTGAGGGCTGTGAGGGAGGAAGAAAGCAACACCATGGGCAGCTGATGGAGGGTGGGATGGGGACAGACTGAAAGCACATGTACTGTTATGAGTGCAATAAGTCAAAATCAAAAGAAAGTACCTCCATAAGCATGCGGTCAGTGGAAGGACACTGGCCGTGGACAGGTAGCTGTACTTGGTCCATGCTCCAAGAAACAAACAGACACACTAAGAGAAAGTGAAATCGCCAACCAATGAGAAGCAAGGAAATGAGAGTGACTTTGAGTCCACCCATTTCTTAATGTTGGTTGGCTTCAAAGTCCTTTTTAAGAACAATAGACTTGCATCGAAAGTGCATGCCCTATCTCAGGTGAGACCTAAAAAAGGCTACCCATTACAAACTATCAAAGGACAAGCAATTTGCAATTATAGTTATGAGTCAGGTTCAGACCTGTGTGCAGTAAGGGGTCCATCTTCTGAGTCAGTTAAAGTGCACACAACAGTGTATCAACTTACTGAGCTGGGGAAGAGTCTTCCAGAGAACATGTGTGATCATTTTGCTAATAAGGAAGGCTGTGTCCATTACAAAGAGAGACACAATAGTAAACATATTGAGGGCAAGGAGACTCTTAACTTACTGTACAAGGCTGTATGCATGGTATGTTACCACTCTCCGTCAACAGTGTTATGTGCATCACCATTATAGCTCTCTTCATGTTTTGCTAATAAATGGAATAGCAATAAAGTGCATTTTGGTATTGGTATTGTCCCACCCTTGCAATGCCTGAACCATTCAATGTGTTGGGAAATGGCAGCATCGCATGGAGTGTCTGCCAACTACTGAGTTCTCTCCAGTAGATTATCATTGCAAGTGAGTAAACTGTACTCACCCAATTCTTCCATAAGTTCCTTTAACAGCTGATGTAATTCAACAGCGCTTATCATTTCATCCTGCAAAGGTTACAAAATACAATGCTTTAGTAGATTGAAGGAACTTTATGCAATTTTGTCAAAGAATTTCTACACTATCTTACCTACAGCAATCAGATGTCAAGGTGCTCTGTACGAAAAGATGAGTGTCAAAAAATACAAGACACACACGCTCAAGATCACATTCTGCCTGAAAGTTGGGAAAAAAAGTGTGGTTTGAGCATGGTCTGGATAATAATAAAGGGGCTTCCAGGTGAAAGTAGGGTCATGATATCAAAACGAAGTACGTGACAGCGAAAGAAGGTGTACAGGATTGGAAGAAAATGAAGGGGAAAGAGATGACTCAAAAAGAGAGAAAGAACTTGGAGTTATTAGAGTTGGTGTTATATGCTTTTAATGTGGCCTATTAAAGGGGATAATGAAGGACATTTGGCTTGGACATGAATGTAAAAGTGTCCCTTAAATGTAGACACATTGTAACTGCTTGCCATTTGATAAGGCTATAAATGCATTTTTTTAAGAGGGTCAGTGGCCTGAGAAGCAGCAAGTGGCTGGATTTACTTTCGACCCAGGAGAGGGCATATGTTGTAAAAAATAGATACATGGCATTTGGGTGAGGCATGTGCTATGGGTTGGTGTATGTAGTGGGAGGGAATGCATGAGCTGAGAAAGGTGTGCCTTTTGTACGTAAGTATATCCATTGGAGAAATGGTTTTGCAATAAAGAAGTTCATGGCAGAGAAAAAAGGTTATACTTAGGATTGTTGGGACTTTTTTGTCTGCGACAGTGGGTGAAAACAGCATAGAATCAGCATATAACGTGGATGAGCAGCTGAAAAAAGGTGTGAGATCTAACGTGCACCGAAGAAATTACGTACGCATGATATCGAAGTGTGTGCCATGGCAAAAAGCTGAATGGGATGGGTTGGTATTGCTGATGGGGTAGTAGGTACATGTGATGAGGAACTGGTGCAATTGATGAGGAAACTGATTCATGCAAAAACATTCCAACATTATGCATGTAGTGTAGAAGTACAATATAAAGAGTTGTGTATTACGTGTTGTGACGACGCATAAAATGGAGAGATGGTGCACGCGACAGTCATTTGGTGCAAACAGTGGGAAGGTGGTACTTAAGAATGAAGGGCGGCACCGGGGGTCAGAGGACACTGCATATAATAAATAGGAGCTATATGAGATGGAAAGCAGAAGCATACTACCGACAGATGTAACGGTAAGTGTGGTCTTGGTAAACAAGCAGTGTACATGGGGAGAATGGATATGTGATGAGTGGGAGGTCGTGTAATTGAGAAAATGTTCCTCTGAAGGGGAAGTGAAACATGTGTATAGCCCATGAACAATGTGCCTAAAGCAGGGTATATCTCCAAATTAAAGAATATGTGCCCCTGGGGAGGGGGTGTATAGTTTAGGGAGATGTACAGGTATAGTTATTTGAAGCACCAGGGAGAAGGTGCGCGTGGTGGAAAAGACGTGCATTTCATGGGAAGGAGATGCAAGTAATGGGGAGGAGATGCATGTGATCAGGTTATGTGGCTCTAATGAGGAGGAATGGCTGTGAAGTGTATTTCAGGAGAAATAGTACACTTGATGCATTATTAGGGAGTCGATTACAGACTCACGGATGAGGCTTGCCAGAGGGCACTAGATGCACGTGAAGACATGAACTGTTACGTGTTTACTAATGGAGTGTGCATCAGATGTTCACTATTAAAGAGGTACACCTAATGAATACAAGGAGCATGTGATTTGATGTATGTCCATGTAAAAGGGAAGAGTTGTCCTGCAAGGATGTGGAAGTGGTGTATACAACTGGAAGTACCTATAATAGAGAGGAGGACCACAGTGGCTGGATGGCCTTAATGGTCTAGTGGATAAAGGTATGATCAGATAGAGAAGAGTCAATAGTAGGCAAGAAATGTACCTTGGAACCAGAAAGAAGAGTGATTTAATGGGGCGTGGCACTGAAGAGTATGGGGAGGAAGCTTGTGTCTTTCAAAGTAGAGACCATTAAGACCAAAGACGATACAGCTTTGGAAATGGGACTGGGTTTTTCTACATAAAAAAGAGTCTTATTACGTAGAAAGTTCATAAGAAAGTTTGCCTTTGCAACAAAACACATCAAAAATAAAATACAGAAAAACACACATCAGCATTCTTCATGGAATAAATAGAACCATCCACCCTGTCCAAAATATGCAGATATTTGTAGTGTGCATTACACAAATGTACTAAAACAATCAATCTATCAATAACTAACGTAACTCTTCACCCGCAATCCTTGAATAAGCCCTGTACTCCCTTCTCTCCAACTCTCAGCCTCCTGTTTTAAGTGTAAATTTACAGGCATCTTCTACCCTGAACACTTGTCCAAACCCATGACGTTTTGTAAGCATGCATTAGTACTTATGTCCCCAACATCTACCAGTACATAACCCTTGTGCATTGCAAAACACTGTGCAGCTCTAGGGGACACATTCTGAGTTTAACAAAATAACCCGTATGAAGTAAAAAAACGTTTACTTCTCACTTCTGATCTTAGATATTGATTCACTACAATTCTTACATACATTACAAGATGATGAATGCATATAAGAAAAGTTTGTCCAAGTTGGGGTACAGATTTGGACTTGTGTACTGAGAACAGTTTAAATAAAAGGTCTTTCTTCAAACAGCTGCTGGGTGCAGTGGATTGCGTTTGTGTGTCTGAGGATGCTTCTATTACAGGAAGGTGAAATAAGGAACCATAAATACAGCCACCTCAGGTCGCAACAAACATACATACGTCTATTATTAGACCTTAGACTTAAACATACATTGTTTTATTACCCATCAGTTGAACACAATAAAATAAAAAAAAGTGATTTTATGGTACAAAACAACAGAAGTAGATGTGTTACCTGCTGGAAAACGTTTCATGAGTATTATAGTATGGAAAATACTGGTTGGAGGGTGCAGTGGAAGGATCGTGATTGGCTGTGCAGTCCAGTCAGGGTGGACTGAGAGAGGTAAACAAACTGTAGAAGGGAGAATTCGGCATGGGGGAGTATAGTATGTTTAGAGCTTCTACTGAATTTATACTCACCACACCAGCAAACTGAAGAAATATAGCCCTGCAGCTATCCAGTGATGGAAGTGAGGTGGGAACAACCGAAGGATCATGCTAAAGATACACAAGAGAAAAACCATCTGCACTTTAGGAAATCTTTTAAGACATGGCTGTTTTTTACCTAAATTTGGCTGTTTCTCGTTTTGAGAGGCTGATAGCATCAGCTACCTATTTCCGTGGGGCAGCTATGCACACTATAACATAACATAACATAACATAACCAGAATAAAACAGTGACATTGTCACACTAATCATCAGTGAACAGAAGAATAAAGAACTGCTAGTAAGTGTATTGTATGAAATGTTGATTGGCAGGGTAATCACCCACCATATCCTTTCTACTATGGATAAATGATCCTAGGGACAATAACATGATGCAACAGTGAACAAACGAAAAACTATCCAGAGGTTATGAAGTTCAAATTACATTGTTCGGATAGGAGTATACTGTATCCAACTATAACATTAAAGAACTGTTAGAACTGGGGGTCTCTAGTTGGCATAGGTAGGTGCCACTGTCCAAATAGGGACCCTTGCTTCTAGTCGGGGTAAGAAGGAAACACTCTTTAGATAACCTCTGCTCACCCCCTTGGTAGCTTGGCACAAGCAGTCAGGCTTATCCAAAAGCAATGTGTAAAGTACTTGTACCAACACTCACAGTAACACAGTGAAAACACCACAAACTGACTCCACAACAGTTTAGAAAAATAAAGGTATTTAATCTAAAATACACAAGACCAAAACGACAAAAATCCAACATACACAGTTCAAGAATATGGTTGCAAAAGAGTTCTTAATGTTCTTAAGGTTAGCGATAAAATAATCCACAGTTGCGTCACGTTTTAGCCACAGTACCTTTGTTAGCGATAAAAAGTTCCAAGCAGAGAAGCTGTAGCAGTGAAAACCAAGCAATGCGTTGCTCCTGAGACCCTGGGGAGGCGTTAGCGACAGCCCTCTGCAGCAGCGGGCGTGTTGCGACGAATCCGGTCTGTTTGGGGAGGAAGGCCACTTGTATGGATTCCGGTACGTAGGTTCTGTAGGAAGTTTTCTCCCGCAAAGGCACGATGCGATGATGCTCAGGTGTCAGCCCCCTCTCTTTGCAAAAGGCTTTTATCTCCTCCACTGTGTAGATATACAGGTGGAAAAAGTTGACTTCCATTTTTGCAGAACTTCACAGGTACAACACTAGCCAGAGTCTCAGTGTCCCAAAAAAAATACTGCCAGGAGGACACCAGGAAAAACAAACAGTATGTGGTTGCGTAGTGATCTGCACTCACTAGTGATGTACACCAATCACTGTGGGTCTAGTACAAATACAAGTTCAAATCCCACCGCTGACCAACAATGTTAGAACTGGGGGTCTCTAGTTGGCAGAGGTAGGTACCACTGTCCAAATAGGGACCCTGGCTTCTAGTCAGGATAAGAAGGAAACACTCTTTAGATAACCTCTGCTCACCCCCTTGGTAGCTTGGCACAAGCAGTCAGGCTTATCCAAAAGCAATGTGTAAAGTATTTGTACCAACACTCACAGTAACACAGTGAAAACACCACAAACTGACTCCACAACAGTTTAGAAAAATAAAGGTATTTAATCTAAACTAAACAAGACCAAAACGACAAAAATCCAACATACACAGTTCAAGAATATCGTTGCAAAAGAGTTCTTAATGTTCTTAATGTTAGCGATAAAAATATCCACAGTTGCGTCACGTTTTAGCCACAGTACTTTTGTTAGCGATAAAAAGTTCCAAGCACAGAAGCTATAGCGGTGAAAAACAAGTGATGCGTTGCTCCTGAGACCCTGGGGAGGCGTTTGCGACAGCCCCGCTGCAGCAGCGGGCGTGTTGCGACGAATCCGGTCTGTATGGGGAGGAAGGCCACTTGTATGGATTCCGGTGCGTAAGTTCTGTAGGAAGGTTTCTCCCGCCAAGGCATGATGTGATGATTCTCGGGTGTTGCGAGGATCTCCTGGGCGACGATGCGCGGTCCAGTGCGATCTTTCTCTCGCAGCTCCTCGATGCGATGGCTCTGCGACGTTTCCCGCAGCGACGTGATGTGATGATTTCACCCAGCGATGACAGGCTCTGCGACGATGTTCGCAGCGGCGGAAATCTTCCATCTAATGAAGGGTAAGACGTCTTCAGGCAGCGGCGATAGGCGCTGCGACAATCTCGGTGTTCGTAGCGGTGGGAATTTTCTCGCTCGGCCGGGATTGCGATACATTTTCTGTAGCAAAGTCTTTAAAAGCTTGATTTCCAGCTAAAACTTCCAGAGGCACCACACATGGGCAAAGCACTCCAGGAAGAACAGAGCTCTCTCAGTAGAGCTCAGGGAAGCTGGGGGTGAAGTCCTTTTGTTCCTGGGACTTCAAAAATAGGGTGTCAGCTCTTCTCAGGCCCTTGGAGATTCCTTCAAGCAAGGGGACACAGCACAAAGCAAAGTCCTTCCCCTATCCTTGGCAGCAAAGCAACAGCAGGGCAATCCAGCATCACACAGCAGGACAGTCTTCCTTCCTCAGTTTCAGCTCTCTCCTTGGCAGAGGTTCCTTCTTGATTCCAGGATGATCTAATTTTCTGTAGTCAGGGGTACCTATTCCCCTAAAAGTCTTTGTTCCCTTTGTGCAGGAGGGCTCTGAGCCCGGTCTGAACCAGTTCTGGGTGTTCCTTGAGCACTTTGTTTTCCTGGCCTCTCCTTTCCTTTCAGGGAGAGGGGCAGAGTCGTCAACCGCCCAGCAGCAGGTGGAGCCAGCATTGTGGAAGGCAGGCACAGCCCTATTCAGGCCCAGGTGCTATCCCCTCCCAACACTCAAGTTGCAAATGCAGTCATTCAGTCCAGGGCTAATCCGGCCAGCCTCCTGGGGGCTCCCCAGCCTCTGTCACTCTCAAACCAGACAGTCAATTCACAAACAGGCCAAGGCACACAGAAAGGTCAGACAGGAGAACAGCAACTTTCTAAAAGTGATGTTCTCAAACACAGGATTTAAAAACAACCTTTCCTAAAAGATGTGTTATTAAATTCAGGGATACCAAACCTTTATGTCCTACCTTGCTCCTATGGGAAGATATGCTGGTAGCCACTGTAGCCAACATTCCCCATGATAGCCTATGGGCAAGGTAGCCTTACAATAGTGAAAAGCGAAAATGGCTGTAATTCACTACCAGAGCATGTCACCTGCACTAGTACATGCTCTACCTCTCACATACACTGCACCCTGCCCAAGGGGGTACCTTGGGCCTTCCATAGGGGTGACCAATGTGTACAGAAAGGGAAGGGGTAGTCCTGGTCAGTGGGGACACTGACCAGGAGGACATGGCAGTTCACAGACTGCACACAGGCACTGCGGTGGCAGGCCTGAGACACCATTTTAAGGCTACTCTTGTGGGTGGCACAATCAGTGCTGCAGGCCCACTAGTAGCATTTGAATCACCAGCCCTGGCACACTCAGTGCACTTTACTAGGGACTTCTTGGTAACACAAATATGCCAATCAGTGATAACTAATTACAATAACAATTTACACAGAGAGCATATGCACTTTAGCACTGATCAGCAGTGGTAAAGTGTGCAGAGTCCTATTGCCAACAGCCACAGGTCAGGAAAAATAAGGGAGGAAGAAGCAAAAAGTTTGGGGATAACTCTGCAAAAGGGCCAGTTCCAACAAGAACTAATTAGAGAGAGGCAGATGATGAATGACATCGGAAGGAATTCTAATTTGGAGACATTGTGAATGTATACTGTACAATATTTTGCAACTTTATGGTATACTGAATAAAAAACTGGATTACATTCCTCGAGTCTCACCACACACTCAGATTCTGTGCTTTTCAAGCACCATTTCTTATTCTCTGAACTTATCAGAACTTAGGTATTGGTTGGAGAGATGTGGTCAAGACCCTCTTGCAAGGGAATCTATCTAAACATATCACATCTTTTGTTGACTGCATACCCCAAGCTCTCATTGAACTGTCAGTCCTGTTCTATCTGACAAGAACCTATTGACATAGGGGGGCAGTATAAACCGTCTCTTCAATTATCATCTCATATTTTTCCATTGTAGGAAAACGTGCTGTAAGTTCTATGTAGCAGAGCAAAGGTCAAAGATGGAGGATGAAATCTGTAGCTAAGACACTATTCATCTGTGTTCCAGTCCAGCTGCAGCACTATAACTGCTCCACTATTAATTTGGATTATGCCCTCAGCATAGTGGATTGTGATGATTGGTTAACTTTGATATCTCAGTAGTTTTGGATATGATAGGCTAAGGGACTATCAGTATCATCAAAAGTAATAATATTCGCTTTGGTGCTGGAGGATGTAGAGCATTTTCTATTTTGAGTAGCAGCAGAACTAGCAAGAGGGACTCTGTCACAGGAGACCTCGGGGCCAGCAGAGGAGGCCTCCCCATTCAGCCCACAGCTGCCACTTATTAGCGCTATAAAGCACACATCGCAGCCATGCTGTGGGGGACCTTCTGACCAATGGTAGCACTAGCAGGATATACTCTGTGTCCCAGGAGACCCTAGGGCCAGCAGTGGAGGCCCGTCCACTCCGCCCGCAGCTGGCACTAATTTGCGCTATAAAGCGCACTTTGCAGCCATGCTGCACAGGACGTGCTCGGACAAAGCCCGGGCAAAGGGCAGGCCCATCCTGTGCCCCTCAGTGCCAGGAAGAGGCAGGGCAGGGTCACCCCCTGGCCTTTTCATCTTTTGCCTGGACCTTTCATTTGGCTATTACTTTGACACTGCCTGCCAATTACTTGTTATAACAAGGGAAAACCACATAGCATATTTATTTCTCCACCCCCTCAGGTACTGTGGAAGTTAATTATCTTTTAAAAACAGTGAGCAATCCTCTCTGAAGATTTGTAATGTGTATCTGTACAGTTGTGTTCTGGCTTGAGGGGGATCTGTTGTAGCATTGATTTTCTATTTCTTGCGACGCGCCTGCGCCATCTTTTGACGAGACTCACCAGTCATCGGAACAGTCGCAGGCTGAGAAGTAACTGCAATTTGTAAGAGCTCCCTTTAATTGAGCACCTGAACATCGGCTGAAATGGGGAAACTTAAAAATATCTGCCGCAATTAAGGCCAACTCCTCATCTTCATCTCTAGATGGATAAATTACACGTGCTATGGGTGCTTTCAATGAAGAAATTGAGCATTTGAAACAATGCCTCTCGGCTTACTGATGGTAAGTGCCTGGACTGGTCCTATGCCTCTTGGGGACTCAAGACTTGAGGCTTTGCCTAACTTGGCATAGGCTCATGTGGGTGAGTTAACACCTGCTCTATCTCCCTTAATTGAAAACCCTTCTTCTGGTGTGATTCCAGGCCTGGAAACTACTACTCCTAATAATAATGGCCCCCTGCGAAGAGAAAAAAAAGCCTTGTGCTTCGGAAGAAATTCTCCCTTGTCATCCATCTACCTAATCATGTAACAGACTTCAATTTCGACTCAGAAACTCTGGCTCTACCTCTGAGATCTTTAATGGATAATGGAAGTGATGTGATACTTGACCTGCTTACATGCCCACAGTCTAGGATGGGGTCAACAGAAGAACTTTCAAAGGACCTTAAAATAAAAGGGGTCACTATTCCCATCACATTGTCCTCCAAATCTACACATGGGTTAGAGGGGGCCAACAAACTGTTTACCATCCCTTCCTGATCCAGATGTAGGGATCTTGGGACCAATAACTCACATACTCATAATAATCAGCAGACAGTTTTCCCACTTGTTCCATTGCACATCCAACCCCAACCACGCTTACATGATGGGCCATTTGTGGGCAGGGGAGAGGGTAACAGAACCACTCTTAGGGGGAAACAATACATTTGTACATCCCTCAATTATCTGCAGGCCATGCAACGCAACCCTCCTGCAGGGGCTATTAATACGGCTGACTTCTTTTACGGCCTCAATACCAAGGTACATCCACAGGAAAACCATCATGGGCTGAGGGGGCTAGAGCCTTGCATAATAAACCAGCCGGGGGCTCCAATTTGGAAATTAATAACTTACCCGCTGCATGCTGTCCCTATGTAGTAATTATGGCCAACGTCCCACCGCTATCGGCAGGATCAGGTGAGTCACCCATATAATTAGGGAACAAAGGCGCATATGTATCAAATTCCGTCATTGCAATTCTCAAATAGCAATTTTTAGAGAATCGCTATTTGATAATCGCAAAACGGGATGTAATAAATAATTCACAAATATTTTGCGATTTCTTGGCATTCCTTAATTGCGATTAGCAAATTGCAAATTGCAATTAAGGAATACCTTTCCATTCATTCCCATGGGTAAGGAGGCCCATAGGAATGAATGGGAAGACATTCTCAATTTGCGATTCGCAATTTGAGAATCGCAAATTGAGAATGCAATTTCAAGGGTGCCAGGGTGTCCAAAGGACACCCTGTTGCACCCCGTAAATATGTATGTGTGCATATGTGGCGCACATACATGCCCTAAGGGCATGTATGTGTGGCACATGGTACGTTGAAAAAAGCAAACTGTCAGTTGGTGGTAATTTGCGATTTCTTATGCCAAATTCGTACAACTTAGGTGCTTCATACATTTCATTTAAGGAATAGCAATTTGTGATTTCTTAAATGTAATTGCAAAATAGAGAATCACACATTTTGTGATTCTCTAATTTGTGATACACTTTTGGGATGATACATCCCAAAAGGCCTTTTCCCGTTCGCAAACGGGCCGATTCTGAGAATCGGCCCGTTTGCGAATGGGAAAAGGGCTTTATACATATGCCCCATAGTCCTGCAGTGGTCTCAGTCCAGATCAATATTTTCAATCTCAGCTGCAGACCAAATTCTGCTAACACAGGAGGCTGGGCTGATCAGGCCATCCCAATAATTACTTGCTGGAGATTGCGTCATTATATATTTTAGGCACCCCATGGTTGCTCGGAAGATCCTACATGACACCTCCTTTACTTCTTTGACAGAGAGCAATGTATCTCTTCTTTACCCTGGCTTCTTTTATAAGCACCTATACCAAGCCCCTGCCGGTCCTGTTTCCTGTTCTTTGCCTCTCCTCCAATGGATAATCAGGTTCCCTACCGTATACTTTCAAATAAATACAATCTCCTGAATGATTTGCAGGGGATTGGCCGTCGAGGCTACTTCTCAACTGGGCTCCTAACCTGATCCTTTGGTTCCTAACAACCCTCCTCATTATCACTATATCATGCCTCCACCAATAGAAGCGGACTGAGACTTGTCTACTCACTCCTGGGGCTGTAGTAGGGCCCCGGTTAGGAGCCCTAGCCAGGCTGTGAAAACCACACCCACGCTTCTACAAAGTTATAAAGGGGTATGTGATATTTTTCCATTGAATATTACAGGGCTTTAGAATAAACTAACTGCTCACAAGTGGCTTATAGCACACTTATTACTCATATACTTTGCATAGAGGAAACATGGCCGGGGACTCCCCTGCATATTGAGGGCTTTTTTTCCCTGTTCGCTCAAGTCAACCCATCCCTTGCCGGTCGTGCGATGGGCAGTTTACAACTGTTGATTTCCAACTTATTACCTGTTACGATTAGAAGATCTGACACTTTCTCTCCCTATTATCAAAATCAAAGTCAAACAAGCTTTATTCGACGATTGTCATAAAAGCATAACATTTAAAATTCTTTCATTAAATAGGGGTAAAATTACACAAGAATACAAGCAGGGATAAAATTCATTACAATTACAATAATTTCACCATATTTATATACAACAAATGATCAAAGGATAAACATTCATTGACCCATCCCTTTATACTTTTGTTTCTGATGATCCACGACCAACCTAAAAATTTAGCCACAGCTATGTACACTAGTGGGTTAGGACTTGTGCAAATAATTCTAACGCCCACTATTCCACTCCTTGTGCCCAGCAGCTTAGACATTGGTCATAAGCAAACTCTACGTGGAGCAGAGTATGCAGGGCACCCAAAGAGTAGATGGCTGATTGTTTCTTGGGGATCCGAGCAACATGGACATGAGGCGTTTCCTCCACTAGACCACCTTGAGGTAAATGCTCTGACAGGAATACTGCCAAGTCTTAATTGAAAATAAAGCTTTCTATCTAGTGGCTTTGCTATGTCGTCCCAGAATGGCTCGAATAGAGTCTCATCCTTGAACTCCATGAAAACCCCCGTTAACGAAAGCGAAGCAGTGGTCCTAAAAGCTCTAGAGGATATCAACCCCCAGTATAGACCCTTTATTGCCTTTTTTGAAGGCAATATAGCATTAATTGGGTCCTCCCATACCTCCACAGTACCCAACTCTCTGAGAATCGCTCCAAATCCAGAGAGACATTTTACCTGATGGAAGACATCGCTTTTGATTATGTCCATCAGTCCCATGGCGAATATTTTCAATTCTGGTGTTACCCATAAACGCCTCCAGTATAATACTGGACGGAGATTTGCAATAATCTCAATTGGTCTCATGCCCAAGTCCTGGAAAACGGGGCCCATGGGGTACTCTGCGGTAAATTGACAAGATTGCCTAGGAACCTATTTTCAGAGCCTGTGAGCTTGCTTAAGTTCCCGTGCCCCCATATTTCTACACCGTAAAGTGCTGCGCTCACCGCCTTTGCATTATACACGGCAATTGCCGGGGCAACCGGTTTTGTCAAGGACTTGGCATGTTCTCTATTCAGGGCCCCGGCCAGTTGCCGATGTTTTAGCGTTGCTACATCTATCTGTTCGTTCCATCGCAGATCATCCTGGATGGTTACACCCAGATAGGAGAATGATTTGAGTTGTTCTCGGGGTGAGTCGTTCACAAGTATTTTCCCTCTGTATGACTTGTGTTGGTTAAAAGAAATAAACTTAGATTTTAAAACATTTATTTCCAGCCCATAATTAGTCCAGAAGGCTTCAAAGATCCCTAGTGCTTTTTGCAAGCCACTTGGGGTCTTGGAAATGATAAGACAATCGCCAGCAAACATTAAAATTGGTACCTTCGCACCTGCTAAAATTGGGGCGTCAATGTTTGCCTCAATCAAAACTTTTGCCACATTATTAATGTAGAGAGAGAACAGGGTCGGGGCTAGTATGCAACCTTGGCGCACTCCCCTCTCTACTGGAAACTGGTTTGTGACACTTCCAGGAGGACCCCATCGTATCTGGGCGAAGTTGTGTTCATGTAATTTAACAATCAGGGAGAGGAGGGCAGGGGGCATACCCATATCATTTAGTACAAGCCACAAGTTTGAGCGCGGAACAAGATCAAAAGCTGCCCTCAAATCAATGAAGGCAGCATATAAACTACCCCCCCCCCTAATTGAACAGTCTTCCATTAAAGCATGGTGAAGTGTAATACTTGGTCGACTTTACTTATGCAAGCTCTAAATCCTGCTTGAAGGTGGGATAGGATGTTCATCTCGCACTCCCACTCCTGAACTTTATTTAATACCAGTCTGCCAAAGATCTTCTGGATGGTATCGATCAGACTGATTGGGCGGTAGTTGCCTGGAAGTGACTTGTCGCCCTTTTTAAAAACAGGAATTATTTCCGCCCCATTCCAGGATTCGGGTATGGGTGCTCCTTTGGCTATCATATTTGCCAATAATAATATATACTTGCCCCAAAGTTCTCTGTCATGTAGGAAGATGTCTGCTGGGACGCCATCTATTCCTGGCGCTCTACCAGGTGTGACAGAATCTAGAGCATGTTGAATATCCCTAATAGTAAACACATCTTCCACCCAAGGGGTATATGTAACCCCACCTCTTTTTTCTA
Organism: Lissotriton helveticus; assembly: GCF_964261635.1. Classification (NCBI taxonomy): domain Eukaryota; kingdom Metazoa; phylum Chordata; class Amphibia; order Caudata; family Salamandridae; genus Lissotriton; species Lissotriton helveticus. The sequence continues at coordinate 1,075,412,518 of NC_136070.1, read as the reverse complement.
AGGGTAGTTCCGGGCCTTTAGCGTATTGGGGCCTAAAGTAGTCCACCCACTCATCTTGGGCTACCCAATTTTGAGGCTTTTCTGGTCGGCCTTTAAATCCCCATTTTAACAGAATTGCTTCGAGTTCTTGGTTGAGCTAGCCTCCTTAAGCTCCCCCCACTTTTTTTCATCCCAGACACGCTTGGATTTTTGATTAGTAGTTTTGTACACACCCCTTGCAAGGGGAACGCTGGCACTAGATCCTGTTTTAATAGCCTGCCCTAGATCTAGTCGTGTTTTTCTGCATTCCTTGGTGTGCCAACAGGGAGAGTTATTAGTTAGGGCTTTATTTGGGTTGTTCGTTTTGATAAATAAGCCTTTTAGTTGGAGAAACAGGGTTTCATGGACCTTGATACCATTTTCTCTGTCTACTACTGGAGCTTTGGCATTTGCGCAGATGCTCAGCTCCCTAGTAGCTTGTTCTAGTTTATTTAAAATAAAGACAATGTTTGACTGGCTTTCAGCAACTTTGGCCCAACCTGGCTGGGAGAGGCGTCTCAGCCGGACATTTTCTCTGCCATTCCTCCGGCTTATAACATCTTCCGGCAGGATAGAGGGAAGGGCAGGGGCAGTGGAGTAGCTGTGGTGGTGAGGAAAAACGTTCTTTGCTCAGTTCTCCCTCTGAACTCCATCGGGGGCTCGGAGTCCATTGCCTTTACGCTCAGATTGTCCCCGGTTCAAGCGCTTAAGGGGTTGTTGGTTTATAGGGCGCCAGGCCCTTTGGGCTCCTTCCTGGAGGACTTGCAGGTAGCGATATCTGAGTTGGCGTTGACTACACAGCATTGTGTAGTGGCGGGCGACTTCAATTTCCATCTTGAAGCGACCAGTGACCCGGATACCATCAAACTGCTGGACATTACATCTCCACTGGGCCTCGCACCGTTTGTGTCAGGTTCCACGCACGAGAAAGGGCACACCCTCGATCAGGTGTTCTCGTCAGTCCTGATTGCCGATGTCGAAACTCTGCCGGTGCTATGGACGGATCATAGGCTGATTAGGTTCTCCGTGTTGGAGAGTGGGCGGCCGGCCAACAGCGCCCCCATGCTGCCTAGACCAGCCTCAAGAGCGCTGCATAGAGTGACGCCCGATATGTTGGAGCAGGCGCTCTCGGAACATCCTTGTCATCTTTCGGGTGATCTGGAAAAAGACACGGAGGCTCTGCAGCGGTGGCTGATGGAAAGGCTTGACGATCTTGCTCCAAAGGCTGCCCCTCGTTCCACGGTATTTCGGCAATCTGCGCCGTGGTTCACGGAGGCGCTGCGGTTGGCCCGCAGCCAGTGCAAGGTTGCGGAGCGGGCCTGGCGCCTTCAGTATAATGGGGAGGCCAAACTGGCCTATAGAGCGGCTGTTAAGGCCTATCACCGGGACATCTTAGGTGCCAAGAAAGAATACCTTGCGAGGAGGATTGAGGCGGCGGCGAACTCCTGTAAGGAGATCTGCACCGTGGTGAAGGAGTTCACCACCCCCAGTTCCCACTCACCCCCGTCATTATCATCGGATGCGTGGGCATGTGATCTCGCCAATTTCTTTACCAACAAGATCAAGGCAATTCAGGTTTCTTTCCCGGAGAGCGTGGAGGAGGGCGGCTGCGGCCCCGGGGCGGGACATGGGTCATCGCCCACGCCTGTCGCAGTGCTGGCAGATTTTCCTGCTGTCTCTAGCGAGGCGTCCCGGGTGCTGCTGGCCAGCCTTAAATCAGGCTCGCCACTTGACCCCTGCCCTGCCAAATTTCTGGCAGAGATGGCGGCGGTGGTGAATCCCCTGGTTAATCCCATCCTCAACGCCTCTCTGAGGGAGGGGAGTGTTCCTCGCACCTGGAAAAGGGCGATGGTGATCCCCCTCCTGAAAAAGCCTGGTCTTGATGCCGATGCTCTGGCCAACTACAGGCCAATTTCGCTTCTTCCGGCTTTGGCGAAGATCACTGAAAAACATGTCCATGGTGTCTTGTCGAGCTTTCTTGAAACTAACAACTTGCTCCATCCTTCCCAATCCGGATTCCGTCCTAATTTCAGCACGGAAACGGCGTTGTTGGAGGTCTCAGAGATCATCAGGGAGACCTTGGATGTTGGTGGCAAGGCCATGTTAGTCATGTTGGACCTGTCGGCGGCCTTTGACACCGTCCCCCATGAGGCGCTTCTCGCCAGGCTCCATGACATCGGCATCAGGGGGACGGTGTTCAAATGGTTTACATCCTTTCTGGAAGGCCGCCGCCAGACGGTCTGGGTCTCCCAGAGCTCCGCCGAGATGCCGCCTTTGGGAGTCGGGGTTCCACAGGGTTCTGTGTTGAGCCCATCGTTGTTTAACATCTACATGTCCCCTCTGGCGGCGGCGGTGGAGGCTTATGGGGCCCAGATCGTGTCCTACGCCGACGACACGCAACTCCTCTTCACATGCGGTAAAAATCTAGCATTCGATGGAGAGAATATCCGGGGTTGTCTGGGCATGGTATTCGATTGGCTCCAGCGGAACAGCCTGAAGGCCAACTCCAGTAAGTCGGAGGCTGTGTCACCGACCCTGAGTGGCGGCTATGGTGGCCGTCTGAAATGTGCCCTCCCGCACAGTCATCATTGGTCGCCAAAAATCTAGGGGTTAAACTGGACAATAAGCTTTCGCTGAGAGCGCATGTCCTGGGTCTGGCCGGCACCTGTTTCGGCATTCTAAAAATGCTCCGCAAGTTTCTTCCACTGCTTTCTGCGGAGCATAGGCGGATTACTGTCCAGGCGCTTGTCGGATCCAGGCTGGATTATGCCAACGCCCTTTTTCTTGGCCTCCCTGACTATCTAGTCCAGCGCCTGCAGGTGGCTCAAAATTCTGCTGCCCGTGCCATCTTTGGTTTGCATAGGCGAGCACGAGCTTCTGGGCTGCTGCAAATGCTCCACTGGCTGCCCATCCGGAAGCGGATTATGTTTAAATCCCTGACGCTGATGCACAAAGCACTTTTTGGCTCAGGGGCCGGGTACCTAAGGCGTAGGCTGGCCTTCTATCGCCCAACCCGCTCGCTGCGGTCTGAATCTCTTTTTACAGCTGTGGTTCCGCGTGTGAGGAAGGCCCGCACTGGGGGCCGGTCTTTCAGCTGTAAGGCTCCCCAGCTGTGGAATACTCTTCCACTGGCGCTACGCAGTACCCCCAATCTGCTTCAGTTTCGGAAGAGCCTGAAAACTTGGCTTTTTAATCTCTAGTTTCTTTTGGGTGGGTTTTGTTCTGTCTGTTTCTGTATTTGCTTTTCTTGTTATGTTATTCGGTATTGAGCTGTCTGTGGAAAGCGCCGGGACACTCTTTTAGAGTAGCCGTGTGCTATATAAACTTTGTTTAACATAACATAACATAAAATTTAGGTGGCGCATGTCATTTGTAAGGAGAACAGTTTCGGGGCATTCATCACTCAGTCCCTCAAGTGCCGCGGGCACTTTCCAATATGAAAGGATCTTGCATAGGGGATTATGATCACTCTCAAGGCGGTCAATAACCATCATGTCCTCTAGATGGTTCCACAACTCGAGATGAACTAGTATATAGTCAATTCTGCTTTCTCTTTGACCGCTCTTGAAAGTGATGGCACCCGCCTTATCCTTTGAGGTCCTACCATTGTCCGCCCTTAATCCTTTGTTTAAGCAGATAGAGTTCATCTGGATCACCAGATCTGTCCACCTCTTCACTGGGTCCAGTTCGAGCTTGGGGACCCCCCACTGGTTGTCCTGTTCCTCTGTAAAATAAGACTCACCACTTGACAATGGTTTGAAAGTTGCATTAAAATCTCCTGCAACAATTACATGAGAATGTGCGGAATACTTTTCAATAAGATCTTCAAGGGCAGCAAAAGTACCAGATTTCTTACCCCCTGTGCTCCTAGCATACACATTGTAAACATCTATGGGTTTAGCCTGATTAAATATAAGTGATACAATCTGTATGTCCTTATGGTTCGTCGGGAGCACTTTTACAATGATTTCAGAGTCCTGCTTGACCCAAATTGTTAAACCACCCGAGGGTCGCCCTCTTTCGCTTTTTTCAGCAGGGACACTATAGTTTAAAAACCCTACAACGTGTTGGGGGTCAAGTAGCCATGTTTCTTGAAATATGCATATAGTGAACTGATTGATAAACAGAGCCCACTCCGGGCTTTGGATCTCGACACTCAACCCTGCAATCTTCCAAGAAATGATCGAACCAAATTTTTCAAAGCCTTTTGCAAAACTTGCATTGAGGCTCTGATCTAAAGGGCTATCTCCCCCACCAGTCACCCCAGAGTCTACCAATGTACAAGGGATTCCGGAAAGAATATCTTCTATCATGGTTGGAGTATCTGATACAATGTCACCGGGGAGGCTAGGATTGGTACCATCAGACACCAGTCAATCATTAGAGTCCAAGCACGACCCACCCAGCCCTGTACCTGATGTTTGCTTTCCCCTAACATTCACCCACTGCTGATGGGGAGAAGATCTCATTTGTATAAGGGAGTGGTCTGGGGAGCAGGATCTATATTCTAATAATAACAAATTTTGTGCCAAGTTTTTGTGTTTAAAAGTAAGTTCAATACAGTCAACTCTGCTTCCTGGGTACGAGAGCCTTGTTTCCCTAGAGATATCTTCCCTTATCACAGATCGACATCCTCTAGTATGCCTGATCCAATGAATAGCTTTGTTTGTCAGAGAGTCATTTGTTTCTATGTCCTTCCCTGGGCTCAGTTTTGGAACATTCACCATGTAGACTTTAGATAAATCAACAGGAGTAGGGTGAGGTAGACTGTCAATTTACTAGAAGAAAATGTTGGAATGTTGGGGCTGTTAGCAGAACTAGCATTAGACTTAGGATTCCCACAGTCTTTCCCTGTTTCAGTAAACTTATGCTTGAGGGTTTTCGCAGGCAAAGCTTTCGGTGTCCCCACCCTGTCTCTGGCAGCTTCACTGTGTAAGATTTCCCCCTTCCTCAGCGTGCTACCCCTGCCATGATGTAACACAGTATGCTGAACTATTGGCCTTTGCTTATCCATAGGTGCAATGCTCTACTGCTTTTTAGCTAGACTACAGTTGGAACATGAGCTTGAATTGGAAATGACTTCATGTACTTTAGTTGTTAATGTTTCAATCTTGTCTTGCATACATTCAATAAGATTACATAATCTGTTCACAACGCTACACAAGTCAGCACTATCACCTCCAGCGCCAAAAATGGGTACATGAGAGTTTAGCACCAACCCCTGCGTCCCCTCCCTGGACCTTTGTGAGGCATCAGTTATACTTGGTTGGATTAAAGGATCCCCACTCTCCCTATTTGTACAATCTATATCGATGAGAGCAGAGAACCTGTTTGTGCAATGAACAATTGGGTCAACCGGGGTAGAGTGAATCACTTCTGCCTCTAGGTCTACACTCGCTTTATCGGTAACTGCTAAGTCAACATGACATTCATCGCAATTATGATAGTTTTGTTTTTTCTTCAAGAACATCCCAAGAACCACTGCTGGACCCCGCTTGCCGCACCTCTGTAATGATTCAGCAGCATCTTCCCCTTTACTCTCATCCAGTCTATGTTCTGTGGGGTGCTTAGACGCAAGTATAATAGTACAGTCCTCTATCAAGACATCGATACGGGACATTACACAGTTCTCCCCTGCATGCTTAGCAGCTTCATTGACCTTCTTTGACTTTCTCCTTTTTACCCGCGTACTTGGTCCATCAACCGCACCCTCCATGCTTTTCCTTTTCCCCATTAGACAAATTCAAATGACACAGTACCTTAATGTGCAGAAATAGAATGTAAATGGGGTGGCCCAGCCCGGCCTCCTTCGGCCCCGGACGGCCACAGACGGCCCGCCCTTTGCCCAGGCTTCGCCCCCGCACGTCCCGCGATGCGCAGGAACTCGTTGATTAAGTAATAATAGGGGGAGGGACTTCAGTGCTGGGAGGCATGCGGGCTGACAAGCTTCAGGTGAGTCCGGGAGGCGTAGCAGGCCCAGGGGCTTATGGGACTCGTGGTGGTTTAATCCGCCACAAACACACGAGTGCGGAGAACAAGGTGTCAGTGTCCCCAATACGCAGCCCCAACAGGAAGAGTTCACAGCAAGGGTCCGCGCTTCACCTCCGTAGTGCAGCGGCACCCGCGCCAGCGGGTGCGGCAAGGTTTTTAAATGCTAGAAGGCAGGCGGGCTGACAAGATTCGGGTGAGTCCGGGAGGCGTAGCAGGCCCAGGGGCTTATGGGACTCGTGGTGCTTTCATCTGCCACAAACACACGAGTGCGGAGAACAAGGTGTCAGTGTCCCCAATACGCAGCCCCAACAGGAAGAGTTCACAGCAAGAGTCCGTGCTTCACCTCCCTATTATTAATTTGTGCGGTTGAATTTTAAGTGGGGTGGTCTAATGTGATTATCATTAATTATTACAATAATGTATTTGATTTTACACATTGTGAGTCGTCAGAGCTTTGGAAACCGACCTTGATGTATTTCTTTTGCAATTTAAGTTTCTTTGCCCAATTGCATGGGTTGGGAATTTTAACATACAAAGATGCTGCCACTCAGAAAGGCAGGTGTGTGGTTTCACTAACAGGGTTGCAGAGATTACTAGACTCCTTCACAGATTTTATGGACTCCAGGAAATTAAAGATCAATAAGTCCAAGACATTTATAATGACTTGTGGGAAAACCCCTAAGAAGGTTAGATCATTCTGTCTTGAGGGTGTCCAGATAGCTAAGTTTAAGTCCTTTTGCTACCTAGGAGTCCTCATTTCTAGAAAGGTCTCCTGGGCCGATCATATCCAGAATAGCCGGCTTAAAATGAAAAGAGTCTGTGAGGGGGTGTTTAGATTTTCCGGGAGTCTTGGCAGTCGTCACATCAAAGAAATGCTCACCATCTATAAAGCAAAGGCTCTTTCTGTTGCAACCTATGGCGGGGATTTGTGGGGCCACTCACCCAGTAATTCTTTACAGGTAGAGGAAAATGCCCTTTTGAGGTGTCTGCTGTGTACTAAGCCCTCAGCATCGTCTTGCATCCTGCACTGGGAAGGTGGGCGGAGCCATCTGGAAGACATTTTGTCATCCAAACCCATCTCCATGTGGCGCTCTATAAGGACTAAAGCGGCGCCTGAGCTTACAAAGGTAAATATAAAGGACTGCCTAACTTTAGATCATGTCTTTCATATCCAGTGGCTGTCTTCCATCAACAATACTCCTATGACGGTGTTTGGCTTTCCTGAGGTTACAAGACTCGACTACGATCCTAACACTGGAGAAATCAGCAATGAAGGCAGCCTTGCTTGAAGCGAGGGCAAAGAAGAGAGCCTCTGTAGATGAGACAAAAAAACAGTGGACACATACACTTCCAATGTTTTACTCAACCCTATTTATCCTGGGTGACAAATCAACAACGTCCTTCTTGTCCTGATTAGACTACGTTTGAGTAATATCCCAGACCTTATCTCTTTCCCTAACACAAGCCAATGGGATTTAACAACAGGGAGGACAGTAAGCAGCCTCAATATTCCCAAAGATACATTAATGATTTACTATCAAGCCACTACACCACAATGAACCCATCAAAGACCGGGCTCCCGTCCAACCAAACCAGACGTTCTCCAACCTCTTCTAGAGTCATGGAAATCTGTACCTTTTCAATAATGGAGCCTTAGTTGTGTGTGCCATCAGAAACCTATAATCCGCTTGCCCGTCTGTCACAGGGTCACTGAATCAATGTTGTGGAAGGTCCACTCTAGGTAGATTGGTTCTTTAAATATACATTTGTTTTTCATACCCTGAACCACCATGCGGGAGAATGGCAAAACCAGACAGAAAAACAATGACCCTCATGCACAAGAGGTACTTTTTTTCAGTCTCCGAAACAAATCTCCCTTCTGGGCGTTTGATTCTATAAAGAAAATTCAATTTTACCAAAATATTTTCACCTGACAACTGGAGTACTTTGAACAAAACAATCCCCATTCAAGGTGATGGAGATCTCAGATACGGTGAGTGATTCCTCACTAGGCAAGCAGAGATGAGGGCTTCACACCTGTGGGAAGGCGGGTTTACTGACAATTTTTATTAATGCCCAGAGTGTTTGCTTTTCTTTTTTTTTTTTTTTTTTTTTTTTTAAAAACCTTTATTTGAGCAAGCAAGAAAGTACAAGGATGGGCCTACAACCACACGGGCCGGCCGCTAAAAAGGAGTAGACACATATCATATATGCCCGCAGAGGTAACAGTCAATCAACAATGCAATACTCCACATCATATACAGGACAAAAACAGATTTTATGTATATAAAAGAACAAACACACAAAAAAGGCGAAAGTGTATCACTGAAGGTCAGCTCAAGGGACGCAAGGGGGGGACAGCAACGGAAGTGCAGTAGCAAAATTCTAAGCACTAAGGAGCTCGGGGGGGGGGGAGGGGCACAGAGGTCAGTAAAAAAGGGGGGGGGGGAGCCGGAAACACCAGCTCAGCCCCTATATGAAGGTTCCGAGAACGCTAGCCTAAGGAGACAGGGTAATCTCGATAGTGTCCACAAGGGGAGGAGTACAAATGTCGCCACGGTATTCGTTCCATTGACCCCACACCTTCACCCATGCCCTGGGTCTGCCCCTGGCCACATAGACAGTTTTCTCACGGAACATGGACCAATCCATGTTATCCTCCCATTTCGAGAGGTCAGGGGGCCTGGAGGCCCCCCAGAGTTGAGCAATATCTCGCTTCGCAACCATATAGCCCAGGGTGGCCCATCTAGTCTGTGCCACCGAATAGTCAGTGGGCTCCCAAACATTCAAAAGACAGCGACGAGGTTCCGGACGCAAGGACACCCCTGTCACCACAGCCATCAGATCAAGCACAGCCACCCAATAAGCAGCCACCATCGGGCACTCCCAAAGAATATGCAGGAAAGTAGCACGCAAACCACATCCACGCTTACACAATCCATCGGAGGAAAAGCCCATCACCACCAGTCGCGGTCCCGTCACGTACACCCGATGAAGGATCTTCAATTGGACCAGACGGAGACGAGCCGGAATAGCCACCTCCTTCGGGGAGGAGAGGGCCGATTGCCAATCCTCATCATCAAGTTCCAACCCATCGCCCATCCACATTTCCCGAAGTCGGGCTAATAAGTCAGTCCGATTGTTAATCAACTTTTTATAAATCAGGGAGATAGTGCTATCAGGAAGATGTTCGTCAAGGATATGGTCTTCAAGGGGGGAAGAGTCAGGCGGAATCTCACCAGGAGCAAATACCGAAGCCAAAGCGTGCCTGACCTGTAAATAACGAAAGAATTCCCGACCACTCAGGCCATAGTCAGCCTGGAGGGCCTGAAACGGTCGCACAGAACCCTTAGAGTACACATCCCCCACCTTAGAAATCCCAATCAAGTCCCAACGGTCGAAACCCTTGGAAGACCAAAGACCGCCCAGACGTTCTGAAGCATAAAGCGGCGTCGCCAACGTCAAGCGATCCTCCCAGCCCAAGCTCACATTCGCGGCACGCCACACCGTCAAAGCAGTCAATGTAGGTCCCACAAGATGGCGCCCAGCGGAGCGAGAATAGAGCACTCTGTTAAAGTCACCTCCCGGAAGCTGAAGTTTATCCATCTCAAACGCCGGATTACGACCTGGCGAAAACATAGCGTGATTGATAGCGGACAGATGGGAAGCCCAGTAGTACCTCTTAATGTCGGGGAGCGCCATGCCCCCGTCATACCACGGGATGGAAAGTTTCGCGAGAGCAATGCGCGGTCGCCCATCCCAAATAAGCTGCCTCTGAAGGCTCTCAATCTCCCGAAAATAGGTCTTAGGGATAGGATCATAATAATTCTGGAGAGCGTAGAGAAACCGCGGCAGTGACATCATCTTAAACAGGGCCGCCCGACCCAGGGGAGACAAGGGAAGTTTGCGCCAACGGGCAACGTCCAAACGTAGCCTAAGCAACGGGGGAAGGAGATTACGATCAAAGCGAAGGGACGAGTCCAAGGTAACAAAAACCCCCAAGTATTTGAAGCCATCCCGGGCCACCTGAAGAGGAAGTCTACTCGGCAACGGAGGCAAGATACCAGATAAAACGTATACACAGGACTTAGTCCAGTTGATGACGAGGCCTGAGTTAGCGCCAAAGGACGCAAGAACGTCAAATAAAACAGATAAAGACTTGCGAGGGGAAGTAAGATACAAGAGGATGTCGTCCGCATAAAGCGAGACGCGGTCTTCGAAGTCCGGGGCCCAACGAATCCCTTTAAGGGACGGTTCCCACCGGAGCCAGGCCGCTAACGGTTCAAGAGCGAGCGCAAACAACAGCGGGGATAAGGGGCAACCCTGGCGGGTACCCCTGCCCAAGGAGAAGGGAGCCGACACTCTACCGTTTACTACAACTTGTGCCAGAGGTTCCGCGTACAACAACTTAATCCAGCTAATAAACTCGCACCCGAATCCGAATTTCTCAAGAGTCGCCCATAAATAGGGCCACTCCACAGTGTCAAAGGCCATGGAGGCATCCAGGGACGCCAAAATGGCCGGTTCAGTCAAAAGCCCCGCCCTCGCCAGCACGCCGTGAAGGCGTCGTAAATTCAAAGCAGTGTTGCGATGCGGGATAAAGCCAGACTGATCCGGATGGACCAAATCCCCGAGAACCGAAAGGAGACGGGTCGCCAAAAGTTTTGCCAAAACCTTGGGTTCAACATTTAATAGGGATATGGGTCTATATGAGGACCAGAGGTCACGTGGTTTACCCTCTTTGGGGATGACGACGATTGTCGCCAGACGCTGATCATAGGGAAGTATGTTCCGCTCACGAGATTCTAGAAACATGGCGCGAAGATACGGCGCCACCTTATCGGGGCGTAACTTGTACAACTCAATAGGCAAACCGTTCGGGCCCAATGCTTTGCCCGAACGGAGCGAACGGACTGCAGTAGCTATCTCATCATTCGTAAAAGGGGAGTCCAAAGCAATACGGTCCAAGTCGGTGACACAGGGCAAAGTGATATCACGCAGAAGAAGGCGGGAGTCAGCAACATCCCTCACAGACACGGGAGCATATACAACACGGAAATATTCCGCAAAACGATCAACAATGGCAGTCGGATCAATCACATTCTCACCACTCGCAGACTGAATCACGGGCACCACACGATTAACTCTTTCTTTCTTGTCCAACCACGCTAGGAGTTTGCCCGCCTTATCACCCACATCGTACAATCTGCCTTGTTGCTCACGAAACATCACCTTTGCAGCGTCAGTGACCAGAGATTTATATGCAAACTGTTTTAGACCCAGGGCATGGAGTTTCTCAGGCGTGACACCAGACTCCAACTCGTCCTCCAAAGCAGAGATCTCCCCCTCAAGGTCCACCACCTCCCTCCTCCCAGCCTTCTTAGCTTCAACAATCAAGGAAAGGGCCTGTCCACGAATCACAGTTTTAAAGGCTTCCCACAGGGTCACAGCCGAAGAGACCGACCCCTCGTTTTCCAGGAAATATGCATCCATGGACTTGAGCAAGAGGGTACGAGTCTCAGGGGAGGAAAGATACCAAGGGTTAATGGGAGCCACTCGGCCCGCCGCCTCTACCCCAACCTCGAAACGAAGCCAGAGCGGCGAGTGGTCAGAAATACCCCTTGGCAAATGCAAAATCTCACGAACCGCCGACGACTGGGCCGCGGGCATCAGGAAATAATCCAGCCGAGACAGACTGCCATGAGCCCCAGAATGGAAAGTGTATTGGAGCTGAGTAGGATGCAACAGTCGCCAGCAGTCCACAAGGCCAAAGGTATCTAGAAACCCACCCAACCACTGCTGAGCCTGCGGGGTATCCCTAGGGGGATGGCGATCGTGAAGGCCGGAAAGCACCGAATTAAAATCACCGGCCAGGAAGAGAGTACTATCAGGGAGATCTAACAAAACACGGCCCAAATCAGTAAAAGTAGAAGTCTGCAAACCCGGGGGAACATAAACATTGAAGAGAGATAGGGTGCGGCCTTCATATCTACCCACCAAGACAGTGTATCTCCCACGGTCATCTTGAATCACCTCATCAATCGCCAGGGGGAGGGAGGTTCGAACAAGAATACCCACACCCCTAGATCCGGAGGTAAACCCCGAGTGCGCCACAAGGCGGTAGCCCCATCTATTCATTGCATAACAAACATTACCAATCAGATGGGTTTCTTGCATGAAAACAATGTCCGGTGACAAACGTCGTATACATTTTAAGACCACACTGCGCTTAATGCGATCTCCCAGGCCGTTAACGTTCCAGGAAACGAATTTCAACCCTCTACCCCCCATCCCATCCGCCCGAGCCAAGACCCCTCGTCCATGAGCTAGACATCAGAAACAGCAGCAAACACAGGAGCAATTCGCCTTGAAAACAACACACAGAAAAGAAAAAACTTCCCAACCCTCCTCCCCCAAACTGAAGAGAAACACCCCCCACCCTGCACCCCTGCAAAAAGCTAAAGAGCCACCCCAACCTGCAGTGTGCCTGTCGCCCAAGAACCCCTATTCTACACAAAGACCCCGGAGGAGGAAAGGTCTCCGTTCCACCCTCCCCCTGACCTCAGCAAGAACAAAAAATAACAAACGAAAGACAAAATAATCACAATGTAGAGGAACGCCGGCCAACACTCCTGAAAATGTATTCAAAATAAGACATGAGAGCCGAACAGTTAGATCTCCACACCACCTTCGGCACCACCAGGGTGAGCGGCGGATTCAGTCTCAGGAGGACGGTCAGGCAAGGAGTCCAGCCAGTCAGTAACAGCATCTGGTCGATCAAAGAAAAGGGTACGCTCATTGTATTCGACCCGAAGTCTGGTGGGAAAGAGCATTGCATAGCGTAGGCCCCGATCCCGAAGACGTTTCTTGGCACCACGAAACTCCATACGTTGTCTCTGAACCTGTTGGGAAAAGTCCGGGTAAAAGTTCACCGTAGCATTCTCAAAGGCCACCGGGCCCTTCACCCGCGAGGCCTGCAGGATAGCGTCCCGGTCTCTATAATGAAAAAGCTTCGCTACAATGGGTCTCGGCGGGGCTCCCGGCTTGACTTTGCCCCCTGGAACACGATGTGCGCGTTCCAGCGTGAAAAATTTTGTAAGACCAGAAGGGGCGAGATGGTTCAAGACCAGATCCTCAACCAGGAGATCCACCGAGTGGGGTTCAGGGTTCTCCGGTACACCAACCAGGCGAACATTGCAGCGACGTGCCCTATTTTCAAAATCCTCCAGGCGTCGGGTCATGAAGTCGTTCACCCGACGGAGATTACCGACCTCTGTCTGGAGCTCCGAGACGTCCTTCGTGAGGCTAGACGATTTAATATCCAATGATTGTACCCTCTCATTCGTCTTGCCGAGATCAGCACGAATCAGATTCACCTCAATAGCCACGGTGTCAAGTTTATGGGCCAAGGCCTCGTACTGTAGGCCGATGGATTCCCTCACACCCGAGATGGCGCCCATGATGTCCTGTAGGGAGGGCTCCGCCGACTCTTCCAAAACTCGTTCGGACGCTGTACTGGAACCAGGCAGGGCAGCTCCGGGGGACCCCTTAGAATGGGTATAGCGGTCCATGACATTTGATTGAACTGGAGCTCCGCGCAGAGGTGTTTTCGTCTTGCGCGTCTCTCTGTCCCCTCTGCCCGCCATTTTGAAGATGCGTCACAGGACAAGCCACCAGGGTCGACGGGCCCGACACCCAAAGTACAGGATCAAAAGTACACTAAAAAAGGGGGGCACAACTCGGGTAGAGGTCGCCAGGCCAGCAAATAGGTCACATGAAAGCCCAACAGCCGATCTGCCTCCAAGTCTCAGCCGCAGCACGATATTCACACCCGTGGCCCAAGTCGGAACAGAATCGAAACCGAAACTTAGGAAGGGGGGACCCACAAGGCCAGATCTCCTGCCGTTGTTGTTCAATTCCAGGACGGCTACAGAACCGCACCCCGTCCCGGGCGCACCTCAAGGGCGGAGCCCAAAAGTTCCGATCACCATATCTCAGGAATACGAGATCCAAATCAATTTCTGAAAAGTGCCAGGGTAATCAGCCAAACGTCCTCCACACGAATTCTTGCAAGAAATCAGGATTCAGCCAGGATAAAATGCCGGGAGTGGCGAGGGTCCGGAGAGCGCTGTGCTCAAGCGGCCATCTCGGATGCCCGCCAAGCTCCTCCCCCCGAGTGTTTGCTTTTCAATTGATTCATATCATGTGTATGCATGGTTGCAGGTGTGTACTGAAGAAATGTTCTCACTTTGATTATATTCTGATGTTAAATACCTTGAAGGTTCTCTAGGCAGTCTGACAACAGTCATACTAATGAGGTTGGTCTTTGATGCATTAAAGCACATATTGTTCCTCAGTACACTTTACAATAGTGGATCAGCTCTCATACTCTCTGGGATTTAGTCTTATAATGAGGCAGTACCCAGGTTTCCTAAATCTTCCTTAACACGTATATGATTGTTTTACATGTTGCAGATTGTATAATGGTAATAGAGATCAGATATGAGCATATCACACAGCCGTGAGAGATATCTTGTGCATTAAACTAGAGTTCTGGCTTCATTGTAAGATGGCCTGTCTTCATTAATTAGTACTCTATAGAGTCTTCAAACACAACAACATCATGATGCTCTGGAAATGTAAAAATTAAGTACATCTTTCTAAATTTAAACTTTTAGTAGCGCTTTCATCTCACAGGGACGCCAAAAACAATAAAACCATGTTATTTGCAGCTATGCACATAAAACGTTTGATTCTGTATCTGACATTCTCCTGCTAGTCCTACTTCAGGAGTTGAGAACAGTAACTAGCAAAAGTAGCTTCATAGAGGATACAAACATCCATATTAACTTACCATAGAGGTGGTAAGTTAATATGTTTGACTCCTATGCACATTAAACACAGATAGTTTTAGTTTGGTGTTGACCTCTAGATGGGAATGCTGCTCAAGTGAAAGAGCACATGTTTCATGAAAGACTCTCAAATTCAGATGCATTAAGAATTATTAGAAACAGCAGGGATCTGTGCCAAAGCACTGTTACTTACAGACATATTCACATACATAGAGGATCTGTCCACAGGTCTGCAGAGAACAAAACAAATGGTGAATGATTATTTTATTAGCTAGGAGCAGGGCAAGAGTTAGTTAATATATATATTATAAATAGAGGATTTACTATGATATGTGCAGAGAGACAGCCAACTAGAGGACCAAAAGGACTGACTGCTTCAATAGAAGCGGTCACTAGGGAGCCTAAAAAAGCATAGACTGTATTCCACACCAATGCATTCTGCAACGCTTGTGGAGCAGGTAGTGTACGAGCTATAAGCGAAGTGAAAAGGAAGACCACTAAAAGAAAGAAACTCAGAAAACTTGTGACAGAAATTAAAGACATCCCATGTCAGATTTCTATGCAAACCCATATACCTTACCTGGAAAAGTTCCCTTTCTCTGTGAAGACCCGAAGGAGGAATTCACCCTCATTGGCTGCCTGCTCACATGATGGAATAATGACATATCGTCCCTGGGGGAGGCAGGAATAGATCACAACTTCTTGCCTGTTCCTGTATCCTTCAGTGGAGAGAATAGGTGCTGCCTTACACAAATCTCGTTGACTAAGGAACTTTCTGTCTTTATCCCCCTATAAAAGAAAGAACTTGTATCTGAAATAAGATGAGATGCAATGCTCGATTGAGAATTATTGGAGAATGGCTAGCTTAGTGGAAGAAGGACGAAGTTTTGCTGTGAGTAGAGGCTGAAGCTGGGGTACACAAGGCTTACCTATTGATATAAAACTAGAATCCATGGGCCCAATTCACAAAAGTAATCTGAGACAAAATCCTAACTTTACGACTTTCAGTATTCACAGAAGGCATTTAGGAGTACTAACGTTAGGATTTTGTCCCAGTCTATCTTACGTTTTGGTCTTAAATTCAACTTAAGACACACTTCAGTTTAACGGAGACAAAATCCTAACTTTACAACTAGGATTTTGTCTCAGTTAAACTTAAGTTTGTCCTAACTTTAACTTAAGACCAAAACCTACGATTGACTGAGACAAAATCCTAACTGTAGTACTCCTAAATGCCCTCTGTGAATCCTGAAAGTCGTAAAGTTAGGATTTTGTCTCAGATTACTTTTGTGAATCGGGCCCCATATGTTTAAGTCACTCAGGAAGCCAGAGAACCTATAGGTAATCTTAAAACTAAATGTTTTACTGTACAATTAAATGCTTTGTTGTACATAAATTAGAATGCATCTACAGTTTAGTCAAATAGGTTATACTGCACAAACCACATTTTGACCTGCCACTATGAATAAGCTGTTCATTCAAGATAGGCTAGATCGTTCGCTAACTGAACAGTAAAAGCCCTATTCACAAATGTATCTTCTCCATTAAACACATTTACATCGGAAAATAACTCCATTAATGCCTACCAGAAATCACAAAAGGATTCCAGGCAAGCCTCAATAGATTTATTGCCACAGATTTCTCTGCCACGAGTGTGGAGAAATTTAAAGTGGGGGAAGAGCACTGACTGGATGGAAAGGAGTTGTTCCAAGGTGTGGTCTGTGTTGGAATTTTGGGAACACCCAAAACATATACATCGGTAGGGATTCTCAAACTGATCTGAACCTTTCCCACTGAGGAAATTTGTTGCAAAGCTACTCCAATCAATAGTTGAAGTCCCTCCCATGACCACGTCCGTGATTGCAACGGGAACGTATCTCACATTTGATAGAGGTGTAGAAGGGCTTTCTCCATGGGGGAAAAAGTTTTCCCCATAGCAATACAGAAACAAGTGTGCATTTGCAAAGGGGTTTCCTACTATGCAGGATTCGCACGGGGGGGATAGCCCACTAAAGATAATGTCAGATAACATTCATAGATGCACATCTGGAAAACTGTATCTCTTGTAATCCTGATTCAGGAGAAAACATGAGTCTCCACCCTAAGCGAAAGTACAAGTTTTGTGGAAACAGTGTTCTATTCTCACGTTTCGCTAGGAAAAGCCTCATGAAATATGTTAAGGAAACGACCTACTGGAAATAGTAGAAACACCCGTGGAAGTCAGTGCAGAAAACAAGTTAGTCAAACTTCTTAAGGGGTAAGCTTCAAATAGTGCAGTATGACCATACCACCTGATATTGTAATTCCCAAGTGTAAACGAAACTCTAATTATCAGTACAATTCAAGTGCTTTATTGATGCTCAATGTGGGTGGCTAGCCTGACAAAAGTGATTTATTGTGCGAACATGAACATACATTTTAGTAAGACGTGAACATTAGGCCCTGGCAGTGAAATCCTCTCTGTTGGCTAAGTATTCTGCACTCCACAAAGTATAAGGAGTTCTGAAAAACTCGTGGAGCGGACTATTTTCCTCACTTGCCCTCGCAAACGATTACGAGCATGAGCAAGGAAAATCCAAGGCCAGACCACCACCCACTGAGATTTCTCAACGCGAGCAGTCGCAACCGCTCACGTTGAGAAACTATCCGTTCGAGGTGCGGAAGCTGCCACTCAGATAGAAAATCTACTCAAGCAGCAGAAAGAAGTAGCGCCCTCTTGTGCTGAGCATGATGCTGTTTGCGCTGGTTTTCCAGCACAAAACAGAAACCCGGCGCTAAATCTCAGCTTGAATGGCACAATCTAATGCACTCAACCGCTTGTAGAACTCCACATAGTGCGTCAGAGTTACGTGGAACTCTACCTAGGCCTAGTGAAAAAAGGCTAATAAAAATATGTAGCATGATTTACATGCAAAAAAAGACGTGGAACTTTTCTCCTGTGGAATTAAACCTATGTTGTGTGTGTATTTTCAGGTCTTTTTGGAATTTACAGAGATTTAGAAGAGTACTACTGGAAAGCAACAACAGTTTCAGCTTTCCAAAAGTACTGACACATACGTAATTACATATTGTTAAATGTAACAGACAAACATATACAAACACACAAAGAAAGAGTGGATTTGTATTTTAAAACATTTTTATTTCAATATAGAAAAATATATTCCTCTGTGGAGAAACCACTAAACCCACATCAATTCTAGGGATGTTCCTTTCTTGGCAGAAGCACATTACTGACTACATCCAGGGTGGAAAAGTGCCTGCCGAAAGTTTGAAAACATTCGCAGAACTCAAAGGTTTGTCTTCTTCTTTGGTCTGCCTGTTTTTCCTATACATTTGAGTTCAAACATCACAGCTTCAAAAATGAAATCTAAATTATCCTCTCCATTTCCTCCCTCGCCTACTGTAGTCAAGTCTGGATCATATCTGATTTTCTGCAACTAACACTGAGTGAATATCAGTACAACTGAAACTACAATTGTTTATTTCCCAGCATTATCAGCAGTTACAATCACTATGTCACTCATCAACTTTACCTTTCCATCACTTTCCCTGATACCTCTGCTCTAGACAATCTATACTTTATCTTCAGTAATTGCACCATTAGGCAACCATATGTAACTAGGTCAACAGCCACAAAACATACATAATATGCCACCGTCTTAGATCAGATCACTCCAAACCCCACCCCATCCCTTTTACTGCACTTGTACACACACACACACACACACACATATATATATTATATATACACACACACACACACATTCACACACATACACACACACACACACACACACAAGGGCAAACATTATTCTTCTCGAAATGCTTACCTTGAAAATGTGAATACCTATACACATGCTGGCAGCCCTCCTGAGTCGCTGGTGTTTCTGCGTGAGGGCAATGATGAAGCTGCATGCCTGGTTGGGGTCACCTAGGTTGTGGTCCTGCTCCAGAAGATTAAGTGTAAACTGGGGGTTCAGCCAGTAAAGCTCTAGAGCAAGTCAGAAAATAAAACAGAAATACAAGTAGAAACATTTCAGTCCTTCAAACATAGTAAATTACTATTTATTAATCCTTACAATAAATGATAGTCTCAGAAAACACAACCACTCAGTAACTCTATATTGTGAAATAACATACCCACACACTATAGAGAGGAATTTGCATTACATTTACTATCCATTTTAATTTTTTTCCTGACCTCTCTGCTACACTGGTACAGAGGCAAATCAAAGTATTATTATTTCATTACTATTTGTATATAATGTCGTTCTATCATAAAAAAGTGGCAGCATACAACACTTGACAGCACTTGAATTCATTTCAGAATAACCACAAACTTTGATATTAAAATAACTACAAACGTTGATATTCTCCAATATAAATCGCAGTAACTGTCTGCTCAATGGCCCAAGACACACCACTCGAGCACCCCTAAAAGGGGAAACGGCCTTTACAACGAAGCCGTTTCCACGAAATCTTTAACCACGCATGCAGTACAACGCATGCGTGGTTACCACTAAAGCCTTTACCACGCATACCTTTACTACTAGGTTTGTAGTAAAGGCATATGTGGTAAAGGTAAAAAGTAAAACGGGGGGGGCTTGGGGGGGTCTCCCCCCCCAAATAAAAAAACTCACCAGAAGTCACGTCGGGATCTGCACATAATCAGCGTCGTTTAAGAGAAATCGGAAAAAATATTCCGTTTCCTCTTAACGACGTATGACGTCACCACGCAAGTAGTCGAGGTAAAGTTTATGCGTGGTAAACGAATTCCGTTGTAACGCATGCGTGGTAAAGGCATGCGTTGCAACGGAATTCGTTGTAGCGTCATACATTCCCCTAAAAGGCATACTACACACTGTGACACTTCTCATCACGGACTTAAAGAAGTCCGATATCATCACCTCAGTGCAGAAGGAACACCACTGTCTTCCCCGCCAGACCTGTATCATCTTTAAGACCAGTTGCATTACCTACAAGGCCATCAGAAAACATATCCTTACATACCTCGTCAGGAAACTAAACACCACACCACACCACAGACGGACATCACCAGAGTGGAGACAAATTACCACAAAAAGCCAAAAAACTGAAAGCAGGCTTTTTCCATCTAAACACACGCAATCTAGAGCAACATCCGAATCGATACAATAATTGTTCTAACAGTCCTCCAACTCACATCAAACAAAAGAAGGGGACTGGGGGCACTTATAGGTCAAGCATACATGCCCCTGGGTATATGTTTAACAATAAAGGTATGAAGTTCCTAAAAAATGTAGAACAGGAAAGAAGAGGACTGGTCGGTATATGTTAATGTCCAAAAAGGGGGAGAAGGTGTCTCCCACTTTAGGAACTAGGGCCCTCACACACCCGGCTGGGTGTCATGCTTCATCATAGGGATTGCTCCTCATCAGGCCAGCGCTACAATGCCTGACGGGCACCCAAAGAGTGATTCTTTGTCGGAGATCTTTTATTCCCAATGCGGTAAGGTACGGTGTAGGTATTGGGCCTTGTAATGTAGATGAGCGTCAAAAAGTGTGGGTGAAAGTAATAAAATAGGATATAGTGGTACTCAAAATGAATTTTAATCAGTAAGTACAAACCCATTCTACTTTGCACTTTTGTCCCACCATTTTCAAATACTTAAATTAGACAGGGAAACCAAGGCTGGAGGTGGGATCGCTATTATCTTTAAAGAGAATATTAAGATCTCAATAATTGACACTATCTCAGAGGACTGGGCAGAAATATGTATTTTTAAATTCAATTTTCCCCCCAACCTCTGCTGGAAAGGTACATTAGTCTATTGCCCACTCGATCCAAAAAGGAACTTCAGCCATCGTCTATTGGAATATATAGCACCTCATGTGCTTTCAACTCAACAGTTTTTACTGTTGAGAGATTTTAATTACTATAGGGAAGGTCCCCCTGAATATAGAAACCAGCTAACTATATTCCTATTTAGAAACATTGAGTTTACGTCAACAAGTCATTGGACCAACTCACATTGCGGGCCATACCCTTGATCTAATTTTATGAGTATTCCACAATTTAGCAGCGATCCACCAAAACCTCTACTCTGGACTAACCATGCACTCATTTGTTATCTTATTCCCTCCCACAAGATGAAAAGCCAAGTCCACATTTACCAAAATAATTCATCCAGACAGTGGTGGCAAATTACCCCACTCACATGGGCCAAGGAATAATTGCCCTCTATCAACAAGATGTAGACCTGGTGCTTTTTAACTTTAATAGGGCACAGAATTTTGCTTTTGATAAAATAGTCACTCATGAACACTTCAAAAAGAGCTTTCACAGACCTCAGGCACCCTGGTATTCATTAGGTTTAAAGACAGAGAAAGCCTTGTGCTAAAGATTAGAAAGAAGATGGCGCCAGGCCAATCTTCCCACAGACAAAAATACTTATAAGCTGGCTTTAACTACATACCACAGCAACATCAAGAACGCTCGTAAATGACATATAAGGAAGCAAATTGCTGAGGCTAGAAATTCGTCTAAAACTCTTTTTAAAATACTTAACTCCTTTATAAACCCAGTGTCAGGCTCTCCAGAACCTAATCTGTTGCAACCACTCTGCGACGCCCTAGCTGACCACTTTGAAGAAAAAAATCACAGTGATCTACCAAAAGTCACTGACTCTCCTCAGTCAGTTGAGAAGCAGGTAGTTTTTACTCCTTTTTCTGACGACACTATCAACCTAGGTAAATTTGAAGAAATCTTGCCAGAAACTACTCACAATCTTCTGACCTCTGCGAAATCGGGCTCCCCGCCTAGAATTATGGCAAACTTCGCACACAAATTGTCCTCTCAAATTTGCTCTTTATTTAATCTATCCATCAACAAGGGAATAGTCCCTTTAGATTGGAAGTTGGCTTTGATTAGACCTATCCAGATTAAGGCCAATCTGGCTTCGGCAGACCTTACTAACTACCGGACTATCTTGCTCTGCCGTCTGCTGGGTAAGTTGCTGAAAAAGCATATTGACAAGCCAACTGACAAGCTGCCTCGAATCAAACAACCTATTAGACTCCTCCCAGTCGAGTTTCAGGCTGCTTCACAGTACAGCGACAGCTTTGCTAGCAGTCACCAACCGCATCAAATGCTCCCTTGATGCAGATGTACCCACAATGCTGGTACTGCTAGACTTGTCAGCAGCATTTGATAGGGTGTCCCACACGAGGCTTCTTGGCAGACTACAAGAGAACCATGGTACTGCCCTGCAATGCCTAGCTGGATTCCTTTCAAATAGGACCCAAACGGTCATTCTTGGTCCTTATAAGTCTAGAACTATGTCATTAGACAGTGGAATGCCTCAGGGCTCCTGTCTCAGCCCTACACTTTTTAACATTTATGTGGCTCCCCCCTCACCAAAATTGTCAGAGATGTTGGCTTTGAGATGGTTTCATATGGGGATGATACACAACTGCTCTTCTCCTTGGAGAATAATCTGACCAAATCAAAAGTATCTTTCTCCGCTAAGATGAAAGCCACTGCAACTTGGATGTCGGAAAACAGACTCCAGCTCAACACCGCAAAAACTGAAATGATGCTATTCGGGCAGGCCCAACTTCTTTGGTCACCTGACTGGTGGCCATCAGAACTGGGTGTTGCCCCTATACCCAAATTATTGCTAAAAACCAGGGAGTCCGCCTGGCCCAACCCCTTTCTATGAAAGAATAAAGCTCACCTATTACAGGTTTAGGCTTTTACATGCTGCATATGCTGAGAAGAGTCTTTTCCCTTTTACCACTCTCCACAAGGAAAACAGTAGGCCAGGCACTGGTTATCAGCCGTCTGGACTATGGCAATTCACTTTTGGCCTACCTAAATGAGAAGTTGCTCTCCAAGCTTCAGGTAGTTCAGAACACCGGAACGGCAACTGCCCCGCTTCTTCTGTCCTTGCACTGGTTACCAGTGAGAAACAGAATCATTTTCAAGATCTGCTGTTTAACTCACAAAGCCCAACATGGAAAAGGGTCTATGTATTTATCTTCAAAGCTTTCTCAATAGATCCCTTCCAGATTTTTAAGATCACACAACAAGGCCTGGCTCAAGGTCCCTAGGTTCAGAAAGGCCATGTCAAGTTGCTGATCATTTTCCTTTCTCGCCCCACATCTTTGGAACTAACTGCCATTGCAACAACGCACATGTGAAAATAACTTCCATTCTAGGAAAGCTCTTAAGATCCACCTATTTCAAAGATGGTTTCTTTTTGCCCAGCATCTGGGTCTCACGCCAAGATACCACTTCGGGGACGATTCTAGCGTGTAATAAATGAAAATAACATAACGTAAGGAAAGACATACCTGGGAGGCTCCCTTGTGTCCACTGTAATGACCAGACACATCAAGGAGCTCCAATATGGAATAATTAACATATACACAATGCACTGGTACATCTAAGAACTTCTATTAATTCTTTTACAAATACTCACATTGTGCCTGAATCACAAAGGTAACTTGTACTTTGGAGTAAGTTTACATTTTTAAGTAAGATTTCTACTTTCACAATACACAAACTGCACTTTTGTATCAACTTACACATATAATTTGTACTTTTGTAATAACTTGCACTTTTGTAATAACTTAAACTTTTGTTTTTAAGTCCAGCGCTACAAACGGCCAACCAAAGATACATCAACACCCTCACATAGAAAATAATCGAGGTAAGTTGTTAAAATAAAACCTCACAGAAAATAATGTTAAATACAATTACATTGTTTAAAATAGTTAAAAACAAATAAATATACATTAGTGTTAAAAATGTATAAAAATAGTAAAACCTATTGTTATATGAATAGAAGTAACATTACATGTTATTTAAAACCTTTACAATAATCACAATTAATTGTGAACATCTAGTTTAATAATTACGTATACTCATTATTGAACATTAAAAGTATATTTTGTTTCTTCAGTTGGGAGTTTATTTTTTAATTTAACCTTCAAAAAAGTATTTTAACTTAATATATTTCCATTATTTAAAGTTATAATTCAAAGTCATTTAATAGTTTTTCCAATCTGTTCTACACTTAAAGTGAATATCAAGTCAAACACTTTGTTTAAATTTTCCCTACTTTACCAAAAGAAGTCTCTACAGTCAGAAGTGTTAGGGTATGTAAACATACATTTATAATCATTAAGTACAAAGTTGATTGTCTTCACATGTGATAGCATGCTATGCTGTGACCCTGATGTTATATCTTGTATTCTTTTATTATTGTAACACCTGATTAGTGAGAATGCTGACATTTAGACATACCTCTTAATTTTGGCACAGAGTTGCATGTTCCCTTTCCAACTGTCTTTGTTTGTAAGGAATCATAGCTTTGTAACTGTCTTGGAGACCAAACACAAGGCTCTTACTAAGCAAAGGCTAAGTAGGTAAACAATAGGGTTAGGAAATCCACAGTCAGACCACAAATAATGTAGCTGCCAACATATAGGGATTGCCACATCAAACAAAATACCACAGGGAAAGTCACTGATCTTAAATCATAATCCGGGTAAACAAAGTAATGCAACACTACCACTGAATCGTAATTACACCAAAGGGTTGATCCAATGTATCACTTACCAACTTTGAAGGGAAGGGATAACGATAAGGTGTTTAAATTTAGCTAAGCGAACAGAGCAACACGAATCTTAGTCAGTGCCAGGAGTGCAAAAGAGCAATCTGAGGGTAACAGCTGTTATCTTTAGCTTTCAAAGACACTCTTACAACTGTGACTGAAATCAAGAAATCACAACTCATTTACCCACCTCCCTTCCCACTCAGCACCTGAATAACAGCAATACACACCAAACATACAAACACTAAATATAATTTTATCCCAAGACAATTAGGGGGTAGAAGGTGCAATACTGCTTTAATCACACTCCTGGCAAGGGCAATGAGATGGCACATAAGAAAGGCAAATAGTGTCACTGGCACTAAGTAAGAGTTGGCACAGAAGCCATCGCCCTCTCTTATTACTGCGCCTGGCAACAATAAAAGTGCTTGTTCAACTCGCCCTCTCGCAGCCTCTTTCTATGTTTTATACTTTTTTTCCATACTCTAAATTTCACCTTTCACATGGCTAACTAAACTAGATTTTAACTGTCAGCTTCTTTTTTTATTTGTTTTCTTTACCCCTTCCAGTCTTGTGGCACCAACTACAGAAGGCAATCAATCACTCTAGTGCCCATATACAGTTTACCTTGGATAAGGCACTGGCAGATCGACATCACTTTGGCGTTCTTCTTTCTGATACCTGTATTCCTACTATGGCCCTAGTAACCACTGGAAAGCCATTGTTAAACATAAGGACCTACACAACGACTTCCCTAGGCTAAAGAGGGTGTTGTCCAACAGCACACCACTCTGGAAGAGATCATGTGCTACATCAAACATGATGTTCAAGCCCCCTCTCCCCCCAAGACCATATCGGGGTGGTTGGAAAGGAAGTGACTGATGACTCAGAGGACGACCTCTTCTCCTGTATCTTGCTCTCAAGCAGTGATGATGATAATGATGTGCCTTGTCCTGGTGCTTCCCCCCCCCCCCCAAGACTCTGGATGTGCCTGTTTCTGCGCCTATACTGGCCACTTCCAAATACTCCATCCTGGATTTGCAGTGTGAACCAATGTTTGACCCTTCTGAGTTGAGAAGCCAAAACTCTCAGGATTATCTTCAGTCTCAAGTGTCACATTTTGGTTGCCAATGGTTTTCCTTCTCCTTGGAAATATTTATTAGAAGTACCTTCTGCTCTGAATGCTCTTTGGCTCTCCATATCTTGCAAAGTATGCTTTACCTCACCCTCACATTTTCCTGATATGTTCATGCTAGCAAGTTTCCGTTCTTCCTTTGCCAGTCTGATCTGTGTTCCTTTTTGACTCATTATGCTGCTGCCGTGGTTACCCAGAATGTTTTGCAGCAGTGCTTCTGTTACATCATATATCAGCAGAGCCAATAAGCATACAGTATACTAATCCACCTATCTACAGGAAGTTCTATGACCTATCTCTGCACCTTTGTGACACGTGCTGTTGCTGCATTTGCACATTGCCTCGGTTACCTGAATTGCCTTGTAGCACTGGCTCTATCACATCATCTATTTGCAGAGCGAGGGGGAATATATGAGCCCACAATTTCAGCCAAATTTATTTAGGTTCATATAGTTAGTGACAGAAGCTCCTCTGTGCATCAATATGCTTAAGCCAATGAAATTCCAGAATGTAAATGATGCAATCATAGTTCTAAGTTTACAAAATTTACAAGCATTTGTGCTGCACTAATAAAAAAAATAGTATGAATGTTCCTCAGTATCCTTGCCACAGCCTTAATGTTTGCAAAACATATCTTCGGTATTTCTTTCCTCAGTTTGGTCATAAAAGATTATTTGGCACTTGAATTGCCATACACTGTTTTTAACTGTGGAATCATTTACAGAAGTCATTGTGCCACTTTGGTCCGTATGCCTTATAATGTTTCTGTGAAATAAGCACGTGTTGGCGCGGAAATCTATATCAAATTCTAACTCATGAGTACGCGAACTGCATAGTGGACTGTGCAAAATGCTGTTCACACTGATTGCACAGTGCAGGATGCTTGTCTGCACTGTGCAATCAGTGCAAACTGCATCTTGCACAGGGCAAGCGGTCATTTTCTGCTGCTTGAGTAGATTTCTATTCGAGCTGCAGCTTTCTCAACGCAGACTGGTAGTTTCTCATTGCGAGCGGTCGTGAGCATACGCGACCACTCGAAATGAGAAACCAGACCTCCCTACGTTGAGAATCTCGCCAGGAGGTTTATTTTCCACTCTCGCAATCGGCAACTTGACGTTGCTGATCGCGAACGAGGAAAATGTCTCGCCGGATGTCATTTTGCTCGTTCGCAGTCGCCAACATGGCGTTGAGGACCACGAGCAAGCAAAAAATGGCCGCGACGCTACCCTACACGTGTTTGCACTGTGCTACGTGCAATTCGCGTAGTGCGAAGTAGCGCAAACTTCGCAAACTACGCGAGCGTAGCGTAGTACTTCGCCCAGGGTTACTCATGAGGCATGCAAACATCTAGGACAGGGAGCGGTGTAGTCCAGATACAGACTCTGGTGCTCCCCGACTGGAACCGTCTCATTTTAATTACAAGTATCCTACAATGATGATGAAACATTCTCATAAGAATGACAGACAAATGTTCTCTTTTCAATGCTTTATATACGTGTTAATTGGCAAAATACAGAAAAGGCGCCATGCGGAGATTAAGCAGCAAAGCATTTAAGTTATAAGTTCAAAGAACTCAGTACAGTTCTAAATGGAATTGGGCATAGATTTGCATTTTGAAACGGGAAAAAGTGGGTCTGTCTTGCTAGTAAAATCAACACTCTTCTATTGGGCATTAGACTAAGGGGTTCATACATTCTGTGGGAATAGATGATTCTCAAAGTTTGGACCAATAGGAAACATCCTAGAAGAAACATTTTACAACAGAATACATTTGGAGATTCTCTCAACATAGGCGTACATTGAGATTTACCCATTCCCACAGTCTTAGCTGTACAGTAAGAACCGTCCTTGATTCAGTACAACGTGGGCATTTCTCTGAGAGAATTTTCTGCTTACACAAGTAAAACTAGACAACTTTTTATTTAGAAACGGAATCAACAACAGTCATCACATGATATATTTTGATGTTGGGGCATGATGGAGGACGATGTAAGCCATTAGGAGAATGAAGTCAAAGAATGTTCTCAGTGACTTAATGAGGTTGAAGCAGGTCCCTGCCACAGTGTGGTCGAATGGAGAGGGCAGTGTTGAATTGTACTCCTATGTTTTTTGGCACTTTAACAGTGGTGGATGGTGGTGTCATACCCTCAGGCCACCAAACATTCGGCTGGAAGGGATTGTCTTTTCCCATTAGTAGAATCTCTGTTTTGTTGGTGTTACACCTGAGGTGGTTGTTCCTCATCCAATGAATGACCTCGGCTAGACAGTGTTTAAAATTGAGTTCAGCATCAGTAGAATCTTTATCTAGAGATAGAATTAGTTGTGTGTCGTCCGCGTCTGACGTTACTTCTATCCCGAATGAAGTTTTTAGGGAAATTAGCGGGGTTATGTAAACGTTAAACAGCAGGCTAAGGAACGAGCCCTGTGGCACTCTGGTTTTAATGGGACATTCGGCAGAAACTAATGTTCCGCGGGACACTCCTTGCCTGCATTGGTGAAGAAGGAATCCATGCCAATATGGTTTTGGAGATGCCACTGGATTTGAGCCTTACAAGGAGAATACTATGTGAGATGGTATCAAAAGCGGCCGACAGGTCGAGCAAAATCAGACTGCCTTTCTGCCTTTGTAATGATGATCTTGAGAGTGTCTGATATTTCCAGAAGGGCAGATTCTGTGGAGTGCCCTATTTTAATCATCACTTTTTTGTGTTTTGCACTGCACTGTATTCCCTTGTGATCTGGTATCAAGTAACATATTCTCTATCTTCATTGATTAAGGTTCTGATCCAATCCAGCTGATCTGCATTGGAATGGTAATAAGTCTCAATGATCAAGGGACATACCATCCCGATACATGGATGACCAAATGAGAATATTGATCACTGCGGTAGATTGATGGGAATCCATTTAGCTGTCTTTGAATCTCACTATTAGTCACTTTACTTTCTGCTCTCTTTTTTAATTTTTTCTTTTTGCATTGACTGTTTGGTCCTTGTGGGCTTTCATGTGACCCGTATTTCTGACTCCCTCTGTGAGGAATTGAAGTTCGTTGGCTACAGTGTTGGCCATTAGACCCCTGGTTCTTTTTGTGTTTTTCATTCAAGCAGTAGTTTGCCTTGGAGTTCTAGGACATTAGAGTGTAATGGGGATGTGAACCTGGGCAGGTCTTTAAATATTCCTATGACCCTCTTTCTCTCTTGTTGGTATAGTTAAAAATACTGCTTGACCCATGTTTGTATGAAATGGGAAGCTATCTTATGCATTAGGGCAACACACAGCACATAAGAAGTCGTAGGTGCATAAAGAGTGGAAAGACAATCAACAGCTGGCAATGGCCAGAAGGTAGGCAGTAAGGATATTACCACTTGTTCTCCTCACCTCACTCACACTGGCAGACAAACAGCCCAACTGCCTGTATCTGTACATGCTTCACACATTTGCTGAGCTTGGAAAGCAGACAAAAAAATAACTGCTGGTGCAAGTTTTCCAAGAATTGTCACTGGCTAAGCCAGTCTCCGCATTCTTTAACAATTGTTAGTCAATTCCTTAAAGCTCACAAAAGTGTAATGATTACCTTTTTGTTCAATGCTTCCTCCAGAGGACATTCCTCTCACCCAGCGCCCTTCGTACATGGCACACTCCCAGGGCTGCACAGTTGCCTCTGCACCTGGGAGGCTCTCTGGGCTTATGTGGCAGACATCCATCATTTGGAAATGTTTCTGAAAATCTTCTATTGACATCCTAAGAGATTAAATGAGAAAAAAACCAAGGGACAACTGAATTTGAGCTGTAGAGATACTTGTTTATAGTGAAACAGAGCTCAGTGCAAAGGATGGAGGATACTAAAAGAGCACTTAGTGTGAAGAATGCAACATTAAACAGATATGGGGAGATATGATCCCTAACCATGAGATTTAAGTAGTCGCTCGCAGCCAGCCATTTGTTATATACATGTGCGGTCTCCTCTCTGCCTGTTCCATCATGGAATGTGCACTGAGTCTGAAACCGACAATGGCCCTCTTTACAACCCAGATGGAAAAGGGAGTGGTAATTACCACACATGGTATATACCACTCACCCAGGGTGGAATATACCTCTAATTCCAAGTTTTACATTTAGAATCCATTTTAACACACAGACTTCTGCATGTTTTGTCTTAGTGTGATAATTATCACTCAACTAATAATTCTGATCCCTGTGCCTTTGTTCATGGATCAAAATGTAGTCCTTCGCTTGTGATGAGGGCAAAAGATGGAGCTTTCTCAGCTCTGGCAATTGAGGCTGCTGTCTTTAGCTGTTTCGAGTCTTCTTCAATAACACAGTCATGCATTGCTTTCTGGAGTCCTGATTTTGCCTTCTGGGTTAAGAGTTCAAAGCTTACATGAAACTTTGAGGGATTTTATGGAGAATAAGGGGTGCTTGAATATATCAGTTTACAGTAAACAAGGGTTCCCACTTCTGTTTGGAAGAGAACTCACCAGAACTCTCCGTCTTCCATGGATACAACATCCATCTTCTTCTTTTCATTTGTATCCAGTTTGTCCCATTCAGGAGCTCTGGAAAAGAAAATAATTTCTCAATTAAAAAGGTTTTCCTTCTGTGAACTGAACCGTTTGACCAAGCACCTTTAGGGTGTTTCATATTAAGTGTAGCCACGGTTTTGGAGAGGTTGAGGAGTGATTTGACCATGGGGCTTGCCCACGTGTGGACTAGCGGGGCGTTGGCAAATGATGCTGAGAGGACTGTTGCTAGGATGGGAAAGGAAGGATCATTAGTGTGTCTCAGGAAGTGTGAATCTTCTAGTATTTTGGTGGTATTGTGTATGGATCTGTTCTAGACCTTGGTTGTTGTGGAGATGTTTTAGGTCAGTGGACTACTCTTATCTGACTTAGGACACACTTCTGCTCTGTCCTGCACACTCCTCTCACTACCAAGCTGCTCCACATTTACTATCTGTTGCCAGATACCCATATCTCACCTGGCACTCTATCAAGGGTAGTGGGACGTGAGGGAGGTGGTCCATGGGGCCCCATTTTTTTCCACCTCTAATTATTTATTTCTACCTCTAATTTTCTTCAATCACATTGCCCCATGTGCTTCTCTCTGCAGTGCCCCTTTCCAGCCTTCACTATCTCACCTGTGTCCACCTTTGCCACTTGTTTCCTAAGTATGAAGGGCAGCAAGATGGTTTACTGCGGAAACACTGAAAAACAAAGGTGTGCAGTTCCTATGGAAGGTAGGTCATAAGGGTCCTAAATGATCAAGTCTGGTGGATCTGATCCTTCAGGAGCAGGAGCCCTCACACACCTGAGAGTGTGTCATGCTTCGTCATAGGGCAGCTCCTCACTGGGCCGGCGCTGCAATGCCCAATAGGCCCCGCAAGGGGGCTCTTTGCCGGAGTTATTTTGAGCTGCCTCTCTTCCTCCTGAAGGATCATTCAGGACCCTTCCGACCTACCTTCCATAGGAACTGCACACCTTTGTTTTTCAGTCTTACCAAGGGCGTGTGTGCTGGACCTTCAACTAGCCCTTTGTTCCTCCTTGTGTATTTGTTACTGAGGAAACATTCACTGCTGACCTTCAGTCTCGCCCACTGGACACAAATTTGAGCCCCAGTAATACCAATTCATTCTTCCATCACTCCGAGATAGGCAAACTAGACTATGCCAGCCCTTTCTCACCTCACACTCGCTCTTCCCACAGCTATGTGTACTGCCCTGCGTGTCTCCTGTGCTCCAAAGCCAGGCTTGAAGCCTCCCAGTACCTTTACTTTTGGGCTGAAGATGATATACTCTTAGGGATTTTTAGCAAGGATTGTGGCATACACATAGCAGAACCAGTAAGGCTGGCATTTACAAGACTGGCTGGCATTCATACACTTCCCTGCATGTATACTGGATTCTCGCATGTAATCTAAGGTGCCAGAATGCATAATTATAGGATAGTGCGAGACCAGCGAGATTGCCAACAGGGAAGTAAACAGGGAAAAGAGAAAAACATAGTCAAGAGGCAATGGGTTATCCAGCAATGTCTTGGTGCATAGTCAAGGAGGATGGAGTTGCATCTTAGATGACGTTCACCCTGATTATTGTTATGCCAAAGATCCTGAGGTGCTTCAGTGAAATTGTGGGTCAGCTTGGTTTGGGATTCCATTTAAGATCATCTCATACCCGTCAGAGGTGGAAGGTCTCTCCAGGCGGATTGGCCGGCACTATTATCTGGTGTCGAAGGGGCAGGAATTTCCATTCATCCATAGGAGTGTGATTACAAGTACCTGGGCTCTACCGTCGCCAATGTTTCAGTCACCTTTCTTTTCTGAGGCAGTGGCGGTCCAGGGTATTGCTTAAACCATGAGAAGTTGTCAATCCCTCCCCTAATGGTTAACTGTGACCATGCAATGTGACCGTCCGAAGGCTAGCTTCAAAGGGCATTTGGAATTTGGAGCTTGAGTGGCAGTATTTGTCAACACATGATCCTTAGTGTCGAATTCTTGCATCCTAACTTTAGCTAATATGTTGGTTGTGACTGCACCAGACCGCCTTAAGGCCCCAAGGGTCCAGAACCTTCAGTTCCCAGGAGGTTGCTGTAGGAAAGGACCCCTGGATGATTTATCTTGTGATGGCAGAAGCAGGGACACTTGTCTGGTGGCGTGGAGAGTACTCTGATATTTTTGAAAGAACCTGCACAACAAAATTCAAATCTTTTGCAGCTTTTTAGGGCAGCATAAATGGCAAGCACACTGTGCAAAGACATAGGTCCTCATTGCAAGCTTACTAGAATGCCACGGGGCATTGACTATGTACCCCAGGGTGAGGAATTTACCACATTCTGTGTTTACATTATCAAAATGAAGTATAAACAATTCTTTTTTTAAATTACTGATTAAAAAACGTTTTTAACACAGTTAATTCTGCATGTTTTGCATTTTCTCTGGGCCTTTTTCCCAAATACATTTAGGCAGGTTTGACCTGCCATATTCAGAGGAAACTGCCTTGGTGTGAGAATTATTAGACAACTATAAATGCCTGTGCAAATTCTTGTTTGCAGAATGATCGGAATTTAGCCCTTAAATTGTAATGAAGGCAGGAGTGGTGGAAATCTGTTTCCAAACTCTAAAGAAATTGAGTGTGGGTCCCACGATAGGAAGGTACTGCGAGGTGGACTCAACATCATATTTAACTGTGGGGAGTGTTGTGTGAGAGTGACTGAAATTATACATCAAAATTAACATACCCATGAAGGCTCCTACGAAATGCAGGAATTGTCTCACCCCAGAGAGCCTGTACCTCAACAGTCATCTGAGAAGACCGAGGAAGAGTGTGAACCTTGGGCTGCTTGACTTTCCCATGGTTAGATTCTGTTACTGGATATTTTACAGTTACAGACAACATAAAGCCTTTACCACAAAGTAACTGCTATGAAGTGCACATGAAGGAAATGGGATCCAGGATAGGGTGTGGTCAGAATCCTCTGCAGATCCTGGACCAAAAAAACAGTCAAATTATAAGCCTAAATTTGGAGAAGAGAGAAGATGATAAAATAACACAAGGCTCCTGGACGCTGCTATACTTTCCATTATCTGCATGGAGAACAAAATCAAATATCGTGGAACTCATGCACTGGAATACAAGTCATGGGGTTTACCGCCCACAGAAGAGAAAGAAGGCATCAATTCCCTGTTGCTTCACCTCCTGCAGTCTGAAGTGGAGGGACACGTTCCTATAGTCCATCTGAAGATCCACAAACTGGATTAAATTCAAACAAGATGTGCTGGGGCAAGTAGATATGGAAAGCCTTCTCTGCAAGAGGCTGTTAGATGAGCGTCGACTAAGAAAAGTGATCTTTCCTTCAGCAACTGCAAAATTTGTACCACTCAAAGGAAGAGGCAAGAATTCCAGGTTATACACAAACAATTTCCAACCTAACAGACTACAGCTTGTTCTGGTTTCCTGCCAAGCTCTGGTTGATCACTATTGTTCAAAATATGGCTTTCACACAAACCAAGTGTGTGACTTTATGAAAGTTACGCTGGGACAACATTCTAATCTGGACTTGGGGATCCTTGTGATTGAAATCTCCAACTCTTGTCTGCAAACGAGTGCGATTTGAAGGGGTGAACTGGTTCCTTCTTATTGTAACTTTCAAGATGGTGGCTCTTCAAGCCATTATTCCTCTCATAAGGTCTGGGGACTACCTGTCCAATTGTGATCTGCAGTTGCTTAACTTCAGGTTTCAGTGCATTCCAATTTGTGTTGGGGAAAGGAACCTTTTCAGCTCACGGTGCTGCCAATTGGATTGTCATCTTCCTGCAGGATCTTTACAAAGGTATTGGCTCCATTAAATGGTTTTCTTCAGGTGCAGGGGATTCTAAAATGTACTTACCTTGATGACTGGCGATCTATTCTTCTTTTGTTATTGAGTGATGGGAGGCTAGGTCAACAATCACTCAGATATTTCAAGGTTTGTGTTCCTGATGACGTACACTTTTCTTATGTCGATCCTCCCCGAGACCAGCTCTTCATAAATCTCCTTTCCTTTCTAACCTGATTTGTGGGGGAGGGGGGGGGGGGGCAGTGGTGCAAGGTGTTTTTCCTTTAGGTCCAATAGCCATCTTCAGTTTAATTTTTGCAACCCTCCTGGCAATGTACTCTACATCAATGGGGACTTGGTGAATTTTTTCCCATATGAGTAGATGCAAAACCTCTGGCAATTTCACCTGCCTTTGCATCCGCCTGCCACAGATAAAAAATGTTTTAAACGGCATGTTTGCAGAATGCCATGCATCCTTAGTCCTCGCAGCAAATAATGAGAGAGGTGTGTGTTCCCCACTGCGACAAATTGGGAATACATAACTGCCGTACCACTGTCAGGAGCAGGACAATGTATTTTCTGTAATATTATTTACACCGAGTTAATTACACTGTCCAGCCCCTATTAGTAGCAGGAGGACCCTGCAGGCAGGTGCCTCACACCGGTCCCCAGCTGGGGATGTAGCTAGCAAGAATACTGGTTGGTGCAGGGACAATGTATTTACCCTAATTCAATCCTCATCATTATCTTGGTAGGCGCCCGACAGTTCACCTCAAAACAACAAATGTTTTGGGCATTT
The DNA here is from genome assembly GCF_964261635.1 of Lissotriton helveticus. Lineage (NCBI taxonomy): Eukaryota > Metazoa > Chordata > Amphibia > Caudata > Salamandridae > Lissotriton > Lissotriton helveticus. Next base: position 1,075,377,816 of record NC_136070.1, on the reverse strand, counting down.
TTTTTCTATTTCACCTGGAAAGTAACCCTAGTTCCGCTCTAAAGATGAAAGACAAAAGGGGTGAATATTGCTATTTCTCTTTCCAAACAAAGCAGTCGACCACACTTACAAGCAACCAGGGCAATAGTCTAGTGGGTTCTAATTTGTTGCCAAAGTGTCACTGGCTCCTCCTCTACACCGAGTAGTCACAACAGATGCCAGTCTGACAGGAGAAATGATTCAGGGGATGTGGACACTGAGCAAAATGGGACATTGTTTCAACTCAAAGTTGCCATCAGCAGTGCCCCTTGCCTTCCAGCCTTTCAACCTCCTCCTCCATGGGCAAGCTATTTGTGTCCTAACAGACAAGAAGGTGGCATCAAGTGCCAGTGGGGCACGTGGTACCCGGGACTGGTATTAGTGACACACTCCCTGTGTTTATGGGTGGAGGCCAACAACTTTTACTTGGTCCCTTGAACCTGGCATGGAAGGAAAATGTTCTGGTGGATCAACCGAGCAGGATGTTCCCATCTTCTCCAGACTTGCATACAGAGAAAACGCTCTGCTTCCATGTTTGAGTTCCAGTTGCTACAGAGTGGATTTCTTTTCTCCTGTCCAATTATCCTCTTGTCTTCTGTACACATTTCTCAGAGCTTTGATTTTGGCCTTTTAGGCCGTGGTTTCCTCTTTTATCCACGGTGTCCCTGCTGCTTCCTCTGTGGTTTTGTCATCACCTCGTCTATTCCCAAAGCTATGTATTTTTCCATCTGCCCTTCTCCATCTTTGCTTGAAGTCATGGAGGTTGAGCAGTTAACACTTCATCTTTAGGGATGCTCCATGGACGTGGCAATCTGTGCTCAACAGAGTTGTTGCCAGTTGAACCAGGCCCCAAATGTTCTATAAGCATTTCTTAGGTGGTAGCCTCTTTAAGGGGCTGCATGTGGACTCTTGAAATTTCATTTTGGCGCTGGACTTCCTTTAGGAGATGTGCATCAATGGTCCTGAAGAGTCGTCTTCTAAGGGTGGAATAGGCTGTAATCTGTGCCGATTCAGAAGCCGGATTGGGCCAGATTCTTCTGTGGACACATTACAAAACAATTTGTTTTACATTTCCAGAATGGTGCTTTGTACTTTCTTGTCTTCATGGGGTTTGCTCCCTTTACTTTAGGGTTTTGAAGGGATCCGTTTAAGCAGTTGCAACCTGCTGCCATCTTCACAGACAATGTTTGTTTTTTGATCATCTTAAGTTCATTTCAGCATTTCAGTTAGCTTGGGGCTCTACATTTCATTAACACTTATCTTAAGCTCCCCCTGACAGGGTGATTCTGTCGCCTGCTCAGGAATTTCACCTCAAGGGCCAGAAAGCTTTGGTTTTCAAATTCTTCTTGATGTGCATCTAGTATCATTCAGATCTCATGCTGGGACATCCATAACGTCGAACCCTTGACTGCAAAGGTCTTCCTGGCATGTTTCCGCCATTTGAAGGTTTGTTGGCTGATAAAGTGTGCAGTTGTTGATCATACAGCTTTTAGTTATTAAATAATAAAAACATATAGGCAGAAGGGCACTCAGGGACAGGGGGAATAGGATAGGGAAGATCTACCTATAGGATTAAACATGGACAGGCATAACTTTGGCAGTAAATCACCCAGGTCAAAGAGTCTGGAGGGACAGAAGTCAAACAACAAGGAGCTTTAAGATCAGGAAAGCACAGATACAGGTTAAACCTGCACCTTGCAAATGGAGATACATTCTGATACAGTGACACAGGGTCTGGAGAGTTATCAGACATAGCACAGGATTCGAGAACAGAGAGCAAGGAGAGAGGAGAGATTAGAGTCAAGTGCAAAGATACTTGGTAATACAAAGACGGGATACTGTTAGCATTATTAAAATACATTTTAGGAAAGTAAAACACATTAGAAAAGAAACCGCTAAGGTATGAACACAGCAGAACAAAGACTCTGACCCACTTTCACAATAGGTTGCCCTCAGAGGCCCAAATTCTGTTGCAAGTGAAGTGCTTCATCAGGACTTCATCAACGCTGAACAGCACTGCCATAGCTAACCATTGGTTATATGGGAGCTGTAAGATGCAACCAGGGTATATGGAAAACCCCACAGGGAAAACAACAAAATAGTTGACACTCGCAAGGGTTAGGCAGTATGTTGCAAGATCCGCCAACATCTATGGAGTGCCAGTCGAGAAAACCCTCAAACCACATCACCCAGGCTTACCTAGATGAGTGAAAGTTTAGATGACCCACTCTCCTGTTGAGGCCCTTCCTGAGGAAATCACACAGATATCAGCCCTCAATCTGTTTTAACAACCTGGAATTGGTGAATGCTGGTACTGCACAAAAATGTGCATCATTACATGACAGGACATGGCTTCCACTTCTTATCCAGTATGTGTATCTGGCTTCAACAACCCTTAAGTAGTTCTCCCACATAGTTTCCATTTACCCATCACTCCATGGACCAGTCCACTCGGTATGTCCCCAAGGATTGCGAATTCGGAGCAGCTGAACAGGACCATCTTTTGTCTGGACCTTTGAAAGCAAACCAGAATACAAACAGTTTTTTAGTTAAATATCAATTCAACCTTCATTACCCTAGCAATACCTAAGATGCAGTTTCCCAAAACACCCTAGTCTCCGTTTGCTGGCAATAGGAGCCTCTAAATGATCTACACACCTAGACACACTGTTGAACAATTTACTAGGAAACATCATGTCTGGCAGCATGGATTCCTCTCAGGTCTGTCCATAAGGACCACCTCATCAAGATCCCTAGAAGGGAGTTTCAACAGGCAAAGCCCCATTAGATCCTAATCATATTTACATGTAGGACAATGTATTTAGGAGTTCTGTAGAGCACCCATTAAAAAGGACACCCTATGAACACTTTGGAGTACATGTATGTGTTGTTGATTGGTGTTGATAGCCAACGTCTTGAATCGAGTGCTGTAATGCAGTAAAGGAGAACGCAGCTGATATTGGTTGTCATAGAATATTAGTTGGAAGCTACCAAAAAACGGTTGATTGTGTCACTCCCCAGTAACAATTTCTCAATATAAATTTTCTGATATAATGTAAAACATAGTTCGCTTATTTGCCTCATATGTTCCATGTTCTATCCATTCTATGGATCAATTTTGCCCTTCAACTGGTTCTACATCACCTTTAGTGCAGATGACATGTAACACAGATGTTCTGTTTGCAGCTTCGGCCCATTAGCACAAGATTAGGTGCTAATTGGAATTCTCATAAATTAATTTGCTAATCATTTCTAAATCCATTTTACTTGGTGGGGGGGGGTGAAACAGACATGCCGAGTTAAAGTGATTGCAAGCAGGCGCCCGTGTAAGGGGGCGGGTGTACTGCTTAAAAAACACAAGCGGTTTCAGCTGAAGCAGCGCATGTCCAGCCTGCAGTAAGAGAAACTCAATGATAAGTATGGGAGGAGAGTGGGTGCGGCTTCTCTCCCATACTCTACTACAGCAGTCTGGCAGAGCGAGCAGTGCATGCGTGCTACCGCTAGGCTCGACCTAAAAATAGGCTACCTCTTGGGAAAATCCCAAAACTGTGGCAACATTTTTTTTGTTCAGCTCTGTATGTTCCTGAAAGCTGCTGGGAAGAGTACTTTTTTCCTATTTTACCCAAAACTCAAAATGTAGGTAAATTTTGCATATTTTCTCTGTCTCCTCCAGGGAAATCCATAAACCCTGGGTACTTTTAGAATCCCCAGGATGTTGGAAAAAAAGGACACAAATTTGGTGTGGATACATTTGTGGAAAAATGTTATGGAGCCCTAAGCGCAAACTACCCTAAATTTGCCAAAAAAAGAGCTCAGCACTGGCGGGGAAAAGGCCCAGCAGCTACGGGGTTAACCGTCTCTACCCAAAATGTTTGACTTTATTATCATCTTGAAATCTTTTAAATACCTCATGCACCATCTGTTCACTGTGGAGCCTCACTAATTTGATCTCCTCTTGAAGTAATTCTAAACCCAAACTTTATCCTCAGGTTGGTCAATTGCCACAGCCTGCAGAGCTTGTGCCAGCTTGCGTTCTGGCTCATTAAGGAATGTGCTTTCTACTTTTTTCTTAAGAGTGACAGTGCGCTTTATAAAAACCTACAACATAACATAATACGACCTAACTTAAAAGCCTTGATATTAATACAGCTTAAAAGTAAAATTTTAAAGCATTCAAGACTATCCCAAAGGATGCATTCTCCGTAAATCGAAAGAAAATTCTTGCATCAGTTGTTTATAGTCATTGAACAAGGTATGGTCTTTCAAAAGACACATAACAGCTTAACACCATAGAGGTTTCTAATATGTTGGGCACTTAGTTTGACCTGAAAAATCAATTATACTTTACAGGAGAATCATCAGAAAGCAGAGGGGCAAAATGCCATAAGCAGTACAAACTACTGTATACGAAACCAGAAATGTCAAATCATGCTTGGTTATTATATTTCTCACTGAAAAATGGCTATAGGCAATCTTTACGATTCATTTTCCTTCAAGTGTTAATTTGCAAGCTGTAGCATGTTAGCCCTTCCCTTATTTTAGCTTATCAGAAGTAACAGTGCAAAACTGCTTCATTGTAACATTAAAATACCTTTAATAAAAGAGGATGTAGGGGAAGTAAATAATTCTAATATGACATTTCTCAGGGGTTGTAGGTCATAGTAGGTAATGAAGTACAATGGCTTACTCATTTTCAACTGTGAGCTCCTAGTCCCAATACCCCACTTGTAAAATCTGCCAAACCATTTGAAGTCCTCTTCACTATAATGCCTTGGTTTTGACTAACAATACAAGCCACCCAATACAATACAAGCCAATACAAGACTCAGGCGTGACATTCCAGTCTTTTGTGATAAACTGATGATACCTGGGTTACTTGCAACATAACTCTATCAACCTTCTCTCTTCATAGAGAATCAGAAACTGAATACATTTTCCTTTTCTGGACAATGCATTGACATTTCCTTATAGAAAGTTTAGCCTATCCACCATAATATCACAATTTCCTAAAACCATCTTTTCTTACCCCTCATGCTGATTTTAGAATTCCGTATTCACACAAGGGAATGCAGCAGGATAGTCAGTCTGCTGGGACCTCATCAGCTACCACAAATTCCACCATCCTATCATATGCCTATCATTCATACGTTAAATGATCGCCCAAATCAAAATATTAACCCGATGGAGAATAAAGAACATAGTTTGTCGGGCAGGTACTCCATCACCAACGTGATGGATATACAATCTGCCTTTTTACAAGTGCCATAGGATTCAATGCACTTGTAATAAGGTGGATAGGAAATCTGTCATGTTGGTGATGGAGTAACCTGCCCGTCGAAATCTAATTTAGGGCCTAATAATTATTTTTTTCAAAATGCACTATAGGTGTATTCTCTCTGCCATAAATTCCTATATGAAAGAGGTTTCCGAATTGCTGGTTGTTTTTAGAAACTTGAAGGCAATAAACTCTCTCTATACCTAATAGACCCCCCATGGAATTGATTTTTAACATTATAAACAATGGTCATGAAGGCAGGGACTCATTGATTAAATTTGGGAAGCAGTGGCTGCATTTCTTTTTTTAGGTCTAGCCTCTCAATGCGCATGCGCATTGAGCAGAGCGAGACTATAGGGACTTAAACAGACTTTACCCAACTTGGCGATTTGGTGCTGTGCCCGTGCGCTTTTAGGTCAATGCGCAAGTGCATTGACCTAAAATGCGCGTGCACATCATCAAATCGCCATCTGTTCCCCAGCAGCTCTTCCCGCTCCGCCCCACAAGCTTCCCCCAGCGTGCGCTCTGCCTCAGCCGTACTCCTCCCACACCTTTGAAGTGAAGCTTAGCTTCACTTCAAAGGCCCCTGCTGCTTCACACCCTCATGCCGCTCTCCCTGCTCCGCCCCCTCCCCTGCCCGCCGTGTCGCATTTCTCCTCCCCCCTCCCCACAGCAATGCCCTCCGTCTTGTTCTTTCAGCTGTCTCCTTGCCACTCATGGGTACAATCTCCTCGTGCCTTCGACCAACACCTCATGCTTGCCGCTTCGGAAGAATCAGTTTTTGTTTATATTTTACATAGGCCTTTATTTATAAACTGCGCCGCTTTAACTTCACATTTAAGGAGCGATGCGCTCTGCATGGCGCAGTGCAACTCCTTTTTTGCTACTCTACATAGCTCTGCAGCTCATCAGATTTCATGGGACAGACTGGGAACTCTCCCTTCTCTGGGCTGAGCTCTTTCAATCCTCCCAAAGTAATGATTTTTATACACCCATGCCAGTGTTGTGCCCGACACCATGTGCGATCCTTAGCGAAATGTGATTAGTGTTTTTTATGACCCTGTCAACAGCGGGAGTCACTTTTCTTCTAGCTTCCCAGTTCACATACACAGCTAAGTACAGACAACTAACCTCCCAGACGGACATTTCTTACTAATAATTCATCCCTTGCCCCTGCTGCTTCACACCCTCATGCCGCTCTCCCTGCTCCGCCCCCTCCCCTGCCCGCCGTGTCGCATTTCTCTTCCCCCCTCCTCACAGCAATGCCCTCCGTCTTGTTCTTTCAGCTGTCTCCTTGCCACTCGTGGGTACAATCTCCTCGTGCCTTCGACCAACACCTCATGCTTGCCGCTTCGGAAGAATCAGTTTTTGTTTATATTTTACATAGGCCTTTATTTATAAACTGCGCCGCTTTAACTTCACATTTAAGGAGCGATGCGCTCTGCATGGCGCAGTGCAACTCCTTTTTTGCTACTCTACATAGCTCTGCAGCTCATCAGATTTCACCAGACAGACTGGGAACTCTCCCTTCTCTGGGCTGAGCTCTTTCAATCCTCCCAAAGTAATGATTTTTATACACCCATGGCAGTGTTGTACCCAACACCATGTGCGATCCGTAGCGAAATGTGATTAGTGTTTTTTATGACCCTGTCAACAGCGGGAGTCACTTTTCTTCTAGCTTCCCAGTTCACGTACACAGCTAAGTACAGACAACTAACCTCCCAGACGGACATTTCTTACTAATAATTCGTCCCTTGAGCGATTGTTGGCATGGCGGGAGCACCACCAAATCCACCTCCACATCCACCATCACCTCCACATCCACCATGACATCCACTGCCATATCTACCACATCCACCACCGCATCTACCACCACATCCACCACACCCACCACCACCGCATCCACCACCACCACATCCACCACCACATCCACCACATCCACCACCACATCCTCCACCACATCCACCACCACATCTAACACCACATCCAACACATCCACCACCACTTCCACCACCACCGCATCCACCACCACCACCGCATCCACCACCACCACATCCACCGCATCCACCACCACATCCACCACCACATCCACCATGACATCCACCATGACATCCACCGACACATCCACCCCCACATCCACCACCACTGCATCCACCACCACATCCACCACCACATCCATCACACCCACCACCACATCCACCGCATCCACCACCACATCCACCGCATCCACCACCACATCCACCACAACCACCACATCCACCACCACATCCAACACATCCACCACCACTTCCACCACCACCGCATCCACCACCACCACCGCAACCATCCACCACCAGCACATCCACCACCACCACCGCATCCACCACCACCACCCCATCCACCACCACCACATCCACCACCTCATCCACCACCGCAACCACCACCACCACATCCACCACCATCACTTCCACCACCACATCCACCACCACATCCACCACATCCACCACCACCACATCCACCACCTCCACCACATCCACCACCTCCACCACCACCACATCCACCACCACCACCACCACATCCACCACCACATCCATCCCCACATCCACCACCATCACCACCACATCCACCATCACCACCACCACCACATCCACCACCACCATATCCTCCAGATCCACCACCACCACATCTATATGAGTGTGTGTGTGTGTGTGTGTGTGTGTGTGTGTGTGTGTGTGTGTGTGTGGCTCTGTGTGTGTGTAGGTGCAAATGCAATGTTCTTGGATTTTCGTCACAATAAAATACACTGAACATAATCTTCACAAAAGTTATTTACAAACGTTTAAGCTATTGCCATTATAAATTACAATAAATTTTATTTAAGTAATAATTATTTACAAAATTAAAAGCCATTGTTATTTGTAATATCAATACATCTAAGTCACGTAAATACAACACACATTGCATTACAAATGCTATAGGTGTCACATTTGCAAAAGTTAAAACTATTGACATTGTAACTGACAAAGCTATTAATTTTCCTATTTTCAAAACCAACACATAATAAAAAAAGTGTCATTTACAATACCAATCGCTCAAACTTTCCTAATGCGAGACCTATTGCATTTCCAATGCTTGTCCTTTTGGCCGTCTCATAAGTAAGATTAGATAACACAGAAAATAATTATCCAGAGGGAGTGAATATGTACTTTATTTGGCTTCTTGAAGTATTTAACAATACTGCTGGCCATCTTCCAATTATGGGGCCTAATTACCTCTTGCATTACTAACCTGTCTTGCAGAGAATCCTTCTCTTACCCAGCTGATGCTCTTGTAGAAAGGTCGATACTTAACTCTTAATGTCTTCATCTTCTGGCAGCAAATTCCCATGTTCTCCAATTCTTCTGTTTACCTCACTATATGCAGGTTTGCCCTCCTAGAGTGGATCTTGCGGTCTCCATTTTTCCTCTCAAAGAGCTTACATCAGTTTTCTTGTTGGATGCTGTCTACTCAGACAAGCTCTTCCAGGGTGGTAATCTGCTCCTCCGCCCCACCACCCGTCAATGCTGAGACCTCATTCTTCTCATTAAGGTAATGGACATCCTCGTCGCTGTGCTAGTCTGAGCCAAAGCATTCTGAATGTTACTATTAATGTGTACTTCGTTCATTATTCATTAAAAATGATGTCTGAAGGAGAGCTCTACGGAATGTACGTAGATGTAATCCTTGGCATCAGAACCTTATGTTTGGTGTTGGGCTCCCTGCTAAATCCTAAAACAACACGACAAGTAAAGCGAAGCAAACCTGAAGATTAACAAATCAGCGTGACCAGTCTCGTGAAAAAATAACCCTTATTTTGGACATAGAACCTTCACCCATATATCATGGTATTCTTCATAATAGGGTCTGGATGGCTCTACGAACAATGGGAGCTCTTATAGAGTTGATAGGAGATAATAAAAGGGATCCTAGATGAAACAGAGTTGACATTATCTAGAGCATCACCCAAGGAATAATTAATTCGACCAGGCTCTGATAATATTAAAAAATATCGTTGAGTGTCACAGATTATTAATTATTCCACATCTTTTAATCAACATGTTTCAAGCCAAAATATTAAGTCTCCATGGGTATGGTCTTCCTCAGGCTTATGATATCCCTACCTCTGCTCACTCTACCGTAAACTATAATGTGAAAAAGTATAGAGGGCAGTATAGAACAAACACAATACACACACTAATGTACTCACTCACTGGTAAGCCTTAGATACATTTTCCAAGATCAGGCTACATGAAAGGTGGGGGGTGGGAGGGGATTAGAGTGGGAGCTCACTTTCTTACAGTCAACAGTTTTTAAAGGGTGTGTGTCTGAAAGTACACATAACCACCTCCAACATTTTGAATAATTTTCCCTGATAAGTCATCAGATGTATTGAACATCGGATTAGTGAAGGAACAAACTGAAAACTTGATCCTTTGCCCACCACATATTTTCAAAGTCAGGAAGACTTTTTAAACTGGAGGCTTCTTAAACTCTTGCTTGTACCAGGATGGTTTGAGTTTTCTGGAGGTCATCCGCACTCAAACTCAAGCTCTTTTCCCAAACCCTCACTTTCATTCAAGGTTGAACCTTCTGACGTTTTTCGACAAAGGAATAGCAATGCAAGAATATTTTATTGTAAATTTCTAAAACATTTCTGCTTTTCTTTATTTGTTGAAAGAAGGGCACTGTTGTATTACTGTGAATTCAGATAAGCCTTTCCATTGGTCCAGCATGGACAATGGTACCAGAGGCAAGGTCTGTAAAATCCATAAGGGTCACGCTAATAAGATTCTTTTATAGCGTTCCAGTTTACAGAATACTTAAATTGAGGCACTCTCTTGTGCATAAGCAAAAAAGGGTGGTTTCAAATTGGAAAACGTGTTTCGACTTGACAGGAGAACTCAGAGTACTGGTTTTCTCTCCAATTTTACCTGTTTCATTAACACCTTATATTGCTTCTGGTGCCCCTGTCTCCACCACCAGAGTCTACCATCTATCTGGCAAATCAGCCCCTCCCTCACTATTCTCAGTTATGGTTATTTTCTATCCTGCATCTGAACTCACTGTTATATTCAATGTATCCAGATTCACTCCAGCAGATGAATTTGGGACCTCATTTTCAACTATCTGTGCTTCTTGGTCAGGCATTCGAGCTGGTCCTTCGGACTTCCCAATCTTAACATGTACAGAAGGTGGAGGGCCATCAAAAGCTGGAACACGTAACCTCAGCAGAGAGCAGGTGAGTACCTTCTTGGTCTTGATCCCACAGACCCATCATCCACCTGGAGTGACAATTTGTTGGATAGTTTCCACCCGTCATTGGTCCTCATCAGTATCCCTTCCATTGTCCTTAGTATCACAGGCAAAGCAGACATCCAGCAGGGCATAAACCCTTGTTGTTTATTAACGCCCCAGTCTTTGCACAAACTAGGCAGGAAATCAAATAACTTTTCTTTCTCAAAGCATTGAAATCACTCCTCACACTTAACATACACTAAGAATACAAGCATTTATGTCCATCACTGCTGCCTTAGATTAACTCATAAACATATGCTTTCATGTCTTACCTTAAAGAACACTACAGTCGATCTCTACTATCAGAACCTACCTTCCCCTGCAATGACCTTCTGACTTCAGGCTTACATTTTTCTATACAGTGCTCTCCTGCTTTTTGACTTGGTTTGCAATATACAAATATCACATAAATACATATATACCTTTACTGTCACTAAGATAACACAGTAGGTGCATATATGATAAACACAAGCTGTAAACTATTTATGACTGGCGGAGATTGTACATGCACCATATCCATAAACACTTCTTATTGTTATGTATGTTTCATATCATATAGGAATGTATCTATGAGAAACTCATGTATGTAGAGTGAGAGTGATACAGTCATAGATTTTGTGAGGTGTAGCATTTACCTTTACAATTTTTGTGACTGAAGAGTTGTACATTGAGGAAACTGCCCTTACCTGGTTCATGCCTGTCACAGAATAAGCATGCTTGCTGAGGATCCCTTGTTCATTCTGTTGCTCTAATTCACCCTGGAAACAGAAACAAGTTTTCTTTTATTTTTTGAATGGAAAGACCCCACATTTAGGTTTGGCTAGGGACGCAAGCAGACCAAAACATCCTGCTGAAAATCATTTGTGTTGTATCATTACTTGCTCACATAGAAGTGACAGTAATTTGGCTCTGCATACTGTAAAGCGTCTGTGCTGTACTACTAAGTGTACAGTTGAAGTATGACCTACTTACATTGAAAAGGATATTACAATAAAGAGCTTATTTCCATTAAATAGAGGAAGAAGGTTCTTTATAGAGCCAAACCACTCCAAGGTGACTTGCAGTATCCTTATAATGTAAGGTATAGGGTATTATGTCTGTTGCAGTGTACAGCCACACATTCATTCTTCCCCCAGCCCTCTCCTAAATCCATCTGTCTAATGGCCCTTCTTGTGAAAAAAATATTGTGGTTTCAATATTTCTGTGAAAATAAATATCATTAGAGAGCTTGCATGGCTACCAGGCTTGAGTAGTGATGTCAAAATAAGGCGATAATAGCCAGAAGTATAGATCGTTACCTGTCAATAGCGGGGTTGTTCTCCACTGAGGATTTTCAAGTGATATCAGCTAGACAAGAGCGAAGTAAACCCCAGAGTACAAAACTCCACGTTATTGACAGTCACCCACTTACAACTTTATGGTGTATTTGGACCTCACAGATCCTCTTCCACTGCTCAGAACAGCAGCACAGGGTTAGAAGAGTTATAGGGCTATTCACAACATGGCCTCCACTCTCTATCAGCCTTCCCTTTAAAGTACCAGGTGTCCTGCAACCCAGTTCACCAGTCTTAGAAGAACCCTCTACTACTGATACCAAAATAAACTGACTGGTGTCTTGCCAACCATCCGCATAACTCAACATCTTCCGCTATTCAAAACATGGTACATGTTACATGGCAACCGTCCATCCTTTATGCCTTCTCTCCCCGTCCTACCCCAAAATGCGCTCTCCGCACACACACAAGGCTCAGCTCCGCACTGAGAGAGGCTCTGCTAGAGCCACTTGTCAGTAAGGCCTGCATTTCTCTGTAAGTCACAGTGATTCCTATCCACTCGTACCTCATGGAGAGGCCAGGAGTCGGCACCTGACAAAGAACCTACTTCAGAACCCAGTGTTTTGCTGCTCTAATGCCAAAGCATTGAATAACCAGGAACTTTAACTCAGTCCTCTCGATAGCTGCTCCCAGAGCCATACACAGTAAGTCCATTACAGACAGGTATTATAGGCTTCCACATATTGTATACATACATCTAGAATCTCTAGTGGAAAATAGAAAACATTGAACTTATATCATTAATTTACTCATTTAGAAACACCTCTTCTCCAAGCATGTATCTCAAGACATTAATCTTTACGTAGTATAGATAATAAGCGTCTGTCTCATTGAATGAGTGCTGTACAACATGGTTACCTTGACCAGTAGTGTCTATACTATACTACTGATTGCTTTCCTAGAAGGAAATATAAACTGGACTTGCCGATGCTATTAGTAGTAGAGTACCGCTCTCTGCAAATAGCATGGACACACTGGATAACGTCCAGTTGGTAATGCAGAGATATATCATAGAAATCCCAGAATTCTCTCTCCCCAACTCCAGCACTCCAAGTGGTATAAACTAAAGACTCGCCCATGCATATTTTGCTTACTGTTGCATGATCAGTTTATTCCAAATGATCTGTCATTAACCTACCCAGCAGAAATCCCCATGCAGGACACATGATCCGGATCTCGCTGCATCTGTCTTTAGGTGAAAGCTCCTCAAAGAGTACATTCAAACCTATTTATTTTATTATTATTATTTTATACATTTGTTAGGCGCACAGCTACCCAAAAAGGGTTTCCCGGCGCCGAGACACAAGACAAGATAGGTGTATCAAATGAAACAAGTAGGAATTATTTCTCAAACAACCAGGTCTTTATGCTTCTCCTGAACATGGCGTAATTCTCCTCCTTGCGAATATGAGGAGGGAGTGTGTTCCAGAGGGAGGGTCCCAGGTGTGAAAAGGACCTCTCACCCATTCTTGCCAGCTTAAACCTGGGTACACAGAAAGTAGCTGTAAATTGTGAGCGTAGATTTCGATTTGGAAAGTAAGGGTGGGCTAACGCTTGAAGATATTTTGGCGCCGTACCAGCTTTAATCCTGAACATGTAGCTCAGAGCTTTGAACCTGATCCGGTTCTCAACCCTGAGCCAATGCAGATCCCTCAGGCATCTGGATACGCTAGAGGATTTAGAGATATTGCATAGTAATCTGGCGGCTGAGTTTTGTACCAGTTGAAGTCGCCTAATTACTGCCTGGTTCGAACCAAGGTACAGGATGTTGCCGTAGTCAAGCTGAGAAGTTATAAGGGCGTTGACTACGGTCTTTTGGGTAGTGGGAGGCAACATCCACAGAATTTTTCTTAGCCATTTTATGATGGTGAAACAGAGGCCAGCAACCTTGTTGGCTTGTTGTCTCATAAAGAGGGTGTTGTCAACAACTACCCCCAAATTGCGTACATGAGTAGTAGGTTGGGGAAGTTGTCCTAAGCTTAAAGGCCAATGTGTGGAGTTCCATAAGTGTTGGTGTTTTCCTAAGAGGAGGACCTCTGTTTTTTCTCCATTCAACTTCAGCTGGTTGTTAGACATCCAGCTGAAAATATCGTGGAGACCTAGTCTGAGGGAGGAATGAGCAGAAGGGTTGGATTCGGACAGTGAAAAAATAATCTGCGAATCATCCGCATAGGTCATGAGGGTGAGTCCTGATTTGTCCGCAACATCTGCCAATGGACGGAGGTACAAGTTAAAAAGTAGCGGGCTCAGAATTGAGCCCTGGGGTACTCCATGGGGGGCAATGAACGAATCAGAGCAGGCCAAGGGGGAGGTTATTTGAAATGTCCGATCTGTCAAAAAAGACATGATCCAGTCAAGTGCAGTCCCACAGATGCCATTTCGTTTTAACGTTGTGAGTAGCTTTTTGTGTGAGATGGTGTCAAAGGCCGCACTCAAGTCAAGAAGAATGAGTGCGACCGTTTGACCCTCATCCAGGAGTTTCCGGATGTTTTCAGTTACTCCTAGTAGAGCTGTCTCCGTAGAGAAACCTGCCCTGAAGCCAGACTGTGACGGATGAAGGAGAGAATTTTCTTCAGTGAAATGAGTTAAGACAGAATGAGTATGTCTTTCCAGGAGTTTCGAGAAGACTGGTAAGAGAGAGATGGGTCGGTAGTTGGCTAGTATCTCGGGGTCGGCTGTGGGTTTCTTTAGAAGTGGACTGACCATAGCGTGCTTCCAAATTGAGGGAACTGTGGAGAGGCTGAGGGAGGAATTTAAAGTGTCCATGATAATAGTCAAGGAGGGGATATCTAGTTGTTTCAAGACACTAACGGGAATAGGGTCGCGGGGGGAGCCAGATTTTAAGGTTTTGAGTGTGGATATCAAAGATTCAATGGTGATCAAAGGCCAGTGGTCAAGGAGATTGGTGGCACAGGATGTGGACTCAGTGTCGACATTTGTGGCTGTTGTACCTGTGTTGGTGTTGATGTCGCTAATTATTTTATCAATGTTTTCGGTAAAGAAAATGGCGAGATCTTGGCATTGTGTTTTGTTAAGAGGGCGAGCGGTAGCAGTAGTATGTACACCTGCTAATTCCTTCACCTGTTGAAAAGCGTTTTTGCTTTGTTTGTGGCGGTATGTATAACGTTAGCAACGTGAAGGGCTCAGGCCTTAGTGCAGGCCGTGTGACATTTATTTCGTGCTTTTTGATAACTCTCTTTTTTATCAGATGCGTAGTCTTTCCGCCACTGTCTCTCAAGTGCTTTGCAATTAGATTTCACTAATTTTAAGTGATCATTAAACCAAGGGGCTGGGGGACGGGGGTAGGTACCCTTGATGTGACAAGGAGGAAGACAGGCGTCAGCGGCATCACTGAGCCATTTGTGATTCGCATTGGCAATGCTTTCCATATCCTGTCCTGGAGTTGGAGGGTTTATGGCTAGCGTAAGATTAAGTCGGTTGATGTCAAGTGTTTTCCAGTTTTTCATAGTAGTGGCCGGCTGGACGGGCTGCAGCTGGGTGGAGGTTGGTAGTTTTATACTGAACTGGATTAGGTAATGATCTGACCAGCAAACAGGGGTAGTTTTAAGCCATTTCAGGTCATTAATATTAGAGAAGATTGGATCAAGCAGATGACCTGCTTTGTGTGTGGGTCCAGAATTAAGTAACCTCACGTTAAGTGCTGTAAAATCGTCAAGCAGGTTAGTACATGTAATGTTCGAAGTATCTTCTAGATGCAGATTTAAATCTCCTATCAGTGAAACAAATTTTGAGGCAAGATGGAGGGGCGAGATGTAATTCGCTAAATTCCGAGCCCATGTGGTAGCGTTTCCAGGGGTCCTGTATATCAAGAGGCCGGAAAGAGTGAAATTGGGATTTAACGTGATTTTGAAGCAAGCTGATTCACATTCAGGGATATCGGCCGGTACAAAACTGCAGGTAAGATCCCTATTAAAGATAATGGAGATTCCGCCACCAGTATTACCCTCTCTGTCCTTCCTAACTATAGCATATTCAGGGGGGAGAGCAGCAGCTACGTCAGGGCCAGAGCGATCGTGTAGCCAAGTTTCCGTTAGAAAAAGAGTGCTAGGTTTTTCCTCCAGCAATAGGTTAAAAATGTCGAACTTGTGCTGTGGTAAGGAGCGGCAATTAATACTAAAAAACGAACCAACATAGACCTTGGGGTTAGGTTTCTGTTTCGAAGTCGTATTGTGTAAAGTTGGGTCAGGGTAGGGTGTAAGGTTGGTGAGAGTGAAATTACAATTTGGGCATGAGGTATTACCAGCGTGCTCAGGTCCGAGTATAGTGCAGTTACCCTGGACGGTGGTACGTAAAGACCGCAGTAGCTCAGAGGTCATACCTGGGTTCCTAGAAGCAGTCTGGACATAGCTTACAGCCCCTAGCCCCGTACTGGCCCGGACGGGCACAGACGGGCTGGTCTTAGGCTTGTCTTCGGCGCGTATGCGGCGCTGTTGCTGCGCGTTACCGCTGCACGTTATAGGGGACATTGGGCTTATCTAGAGGACGGGCTCGTATTCAGCTCCGCCTCTACAACATTTGTCCAATCGGTGCCTGCACCGGGAGAGAATCCGGGTGAAGGTCCCGCCTTTCACCCTCCACTCAAACAAGCCTAATGCTTGCGGTGGACCGGGGTTTCAGGGGCAACAAATGGCTCAACAGGAAATGAATTCCTACACAGTTTCAAACAGTGCAATTATTAATCAATCACACGGCGGCAATAAAAAGCTATCTAATGCGCGCTGCTACCAACTATCGTTGCAGCGCGAGGTTCAAATACAAAGTACACGGTGCAGTTTTAAAATTTTACGTTCAGTAAGAGAAATGTTTGATTAAAATCAGATTCGGCTTGTTTTCAGTCTGCGTAGCAGCATGCAATCTTAATGTCTCATCAGCCTAACCTAAACCTGATCAGTAATTAAGTGCTAACAACTCTTCTTCATGTCTTAAACAAAGTGCAGGAATATAGAAATGTAAAGCAAACCAAAACATTATTGAAGCATCCAATAACATTCACCAACCTCACCTAATAACTGATAAGTGACATCTAATAATTCCGCACAGTGCAGAAAAATCTACAGTGCAGTAGGATACGTATTCAATATAAAGTATACCAGGAAGAAGGCGAGTTAATATTCTAGCTCTTGACTTAGAGCTGGGATGTATTAAAATACCTGAAATTTTTCAAAGAACTACATTTTAGTTCCGGGACAGTGGCAAATGTGCTGGCAGAATTATCTTTCCTATATCTGTATGGTTGAGGTAATCCCATCCATGTACACCCCAGAACAGGCCAAGCCTCCTATTTTGGATTTAAAAATGCTCTCCAAATTTTGGAATTTTCTCTTGCCATGAACCCGAAATCATGACCCTTGTAAAATAGAAAGGTTGCAGTTTTCAATGTGAACAGTTCCACCTGGAGAAGGGTTTTTTCCTGCGGATATATGCTTTGCATGAAAATTACAATTTTCATACAAAGCAGGCATGACAAAAAAAATATGCGCAACAATGACTATATCACTAAACCGAAACAAACTGTGCATGTGGTTATTTTGTTGGTAACAAATTAGTATAATCAGGTAGCCCATTCTATATATTAGTGTATGAGTTCTCCATGCAGTAAAGGAAATAATTGAATTCAAGCACTGAGGATCAGCTGAGCCTTGCCTATCGGCCATCATCATGATCTCCTTGTGTGGCCTCTTCTATAACAGAACATAAATGGAAGAAAGTACTTGTGTGACTGAAGAGTTAATTTTGTGTGATTAACAGTAAGGTCATCTCACCGCAGTGTTTCCGCAGCAAACTAAAGCTCCTTTCTCCAGAAGCCTAGACAGAGATCTCCAAAGCTCTGCAGGAGAAACGTTCAGCTGACAGCCATCGGCCACTCCACCAGTCATATCCTCCATGGCTTCACTGGGATAACCCAACTGTAGCGCTCCATATCCACCTTTTAACCTAAGGAGAACAACACTGTTCAGAGCAGAGTCAGAGCTCAGGCTGATACAGAATAGATGTATTTTGATATTTATAAATAAAAATAAAGGTTTTGTGAAAGGGCAAGGACAGTTTGATAGCAGGGACATGTTTATTCAAAAGAGAGATTGTGCTATATGTGGTGTTTTTTAAGACTGCAAACACAACAAGATGATGGACGGAGTGCTGAAAGTTTTCAATCCCTCACCCCCAGTCACAGATCTGGGTTTAATCCATTTGATGCTTGTATCCGGTCCAGGGAAGACCTGGCTTGGCAGTTCGGGCTGGACTGTTCCCATGAGGAACAGGGCCAAGATTGATTTGCATATGGCTGGGTCTGAACTGGGGTGGCGAAGTGAGCTCCAGAATGATGAAGAATTCACCCATATCTAATAGTGACTGGGAATGAGTGTCTGAAAAGTTCCAGTGCTCAATCCATCATCTCGTTGTGTTTGCTTTGTTTGGCCTACGTTGGCAGGATATGTCCAGATGTGGGTCCCTTGCTCACGTTGCCAGTGGATTCAAGCTAGCCTGGCTGATGAGGGGTGTTACCAAGAAACAGGTCCCAGGAAGCTTGTTTGCGGTCCAGGGAAGATGTGGCTTGGCAGTTCGGGATGGACTGTTCCCATGAGGAACAGCTGCAAGACTGATTTGCATATGTCTGGGTCTGAACTGGGGTGGCGAAGTGAGCTAAAGGACAATGATGTATTCAACCCAGATCTTATAGTGACTGGGGTGAGTGTATGAAAAAACTCCTTGTGTATGCTTTCTAAGACTGCAAGCTGCATTGAGAAACTGAGGCAAGATACATGGAAGAGAGAGAGTGATTATTTTCCACACAAAAGGGAACCTACTACTTATTTCATTGTTCCCTCAAATATTTAGTCAGCTGAGTACACTTATCACAAAGGTATGTCATTGCTGCACATCCAACTACGGAGGAGTAAAGATCCTCAAACAACTCTTTGTTTTCAATTAAAAGTTCTTTTTTAAATCATACAAATTCATGCAGTTAAATAATCAGAATCCCTTCTTTACGGCTTATGAAATCAATGAAGAACTTCTTTCCACAATGAAAAACGTCCTCAAGTGTCTCGTCGACAGAGTGGACTTTGTCGAGGCTAATAGTATGCTTGCTGCAATACCGAATGCATCATGGACAAATATCCAGAAATATCCACCCAGTATGACTGAACTAAGTAATGTGAACATAATTAGACTGCCACCATCCAGATATTTCATTATATTGAGAATATATTTGAAGGTGTTTTCCTCAATAAAGGGAATGATAGCCTCTTCACAGTATATTTCTTAAGTTACTGCAGCAAGACAGAAACAATTTTGGATTTTAAACCAACCTTGAGAGTAAAAAGTGCTATCTTTGGCGATGTTCATCCTTGTTTTTTTGGGGTGACTTAGAATGACAAAAATGTTATAGATGTGGATACTTCTGAATTAAGAAAATCCATTGTTTGCGCTTGCAGAGAAGGAGAAGAAAATATGTTTTCTTGAGCTTCTAGAACACGGCCCAGGAGTAGGCCTTCATGATCCCCTGGCACTAAGGACTTTGTCAATGTGCCAACATGAGATAGAACCCCATCGGAGTCGGACTGCAACCACCCCACAAGACACTGGGCAGTACTTGAGTGAGAATAAAATATCACTGAGATAAATAGCGGAATCTAAAACCCCATTTCACACTGGAAAGGCACACTCAAGAACACAAGGAAACAATGGATGCATTTAAAAACTGTATTTTTAAAATCAGAATCCTATCCTACTGCACGTGATATTCACAGTATCTATTATAAAGACAAACATATTAGCAGCTGCAAAGTTTACAAGTAATGTGCACAACAACAAACAGTACAACATTTTGACTGCTTAAATTCAACCCCAACCACATATCTTTGCTATGGTCAGCACCGAAAAAAAGAAAACGTAATTCAAGTTTCAAAGATAGTTCACAGTCTCGTACCTGCATTGAACAATGAAATTACTTTTCAGCATAAAAGCATAATCTGCTATTCTCGTCTGTGCTGAGAGTAAGTCTGATAAACCCTCAGCAGGTGAATGCGCCTCCCATTTGCCTTCCGCAAAAAGGAGGTGAAATGATTGTGCATTGCCCATCTTAACTCAGTCCCCTGGCACACCATTCCTCATTAGCTCAATCTGTTCCTAACCTATATAACATTATTTGTTAATTGTGTCTTTCAGAATAAATAATTAGCAGAAACAGGCCTGGTGCTCTTTCACTTATTTTCATTCTGTGAAAATAATGCTCTTTCAATCATAATGATAGATAGGAAATAAAATTATGATCTTCTATGAAATGTTAGTCACAACTCGATAACAAGTATTTTTGAACAGAGAATGCAAATTGCCTTTGTGATCTACTTTCCTAATTTTTCACAATATCAGCAAAGGAGGTTCATTCATTTTACTCTGTATTCTTTCGTGTTCTCTGTGTTATATAGCTTTCAAATACTCAATGTCAATCTGGAGTTTATATCAGTATGGGTATGGGTTACAGTCACAACCTGGGTAGCTTGCAGTGTCTCTTCCCTGTTCTACTATTTCTCTTACATAATTTAGGGCCAGATGTAGGTGGCCAAATTGGTAGAAGGCCGGCACTATCCTGTTGGAGCCAGTACAGCAGTTTGCCGGACACATCTCCGCATTCATACACCCACAGGATTGATGCTCTCCAGCACTGCTACGCCTCTTCTAGAGAGACCTGTCACAGTCTAGACCGTGGTAGCACCAGTTAGCGTTGGACTTCTGGGTCCAGCCCACGAGCCAGACGTTTGAAGTTAAGGATCTGGGCCTCTCGATCTGCCACCTGCGCTAGCTGGTACTGTTCCTTTCTCCTCACATAATATAAGCAGGTCCCATAAGGTAAGCTTGCTTTTACCCCATAAGGTCCCAGCGGAGGACACTGAGCTGTGATTATTCTGGAAGAAGGCCTGAAGTTCCTTCTCCACAAAGTCCACACATCTCTAGTCCATCAGGTGCCATGCATTAGATCTCCACATTGGACGGAAGGAGCTCGGCTGAGTGCCCCATTTTAGAAGGAATGGTGCATGATTGGATATACCTCGCGGCAGGATCCGAACAGACTGCAGTGGTAGCAAGTCAGAGGCCGGAAGCTAAAGGAGGGCAATTCTGGTCTCTGTTTTGTGGGCTGCAGAAATATGCGGGTAGCACCACTGTGCAGAACTGCCCAAATCCAATCCATCACAGAGACTTATGGAGTCAGCCCAAGAGGTCAAGTGAGCGGAGCATGCCACCCTACCCCGGAACAGAGCGACGGATGTGTCCTGCATAGGGTTTGGGACCGCATTAAAGTCACCTATCAAGGTCGTCCCTTGGGAAAGCACCACCACTAGGGATTGGAGCATCTAGGAGCTGCTGGGGAACATAGTATGAGACAAAATTATAGTGCTTGGGTTCCAGGGACCCTTTAATTCCCACATATCTCCCCTGGGGGGTCTTGGTAGGGAGTAGATACCTCCAATGGAAAAGATCTATGTAGGAGAATTGCGACCCCTGTCGAGAATCCTGTGTGAAATACACAATTGTGTCCAAACTGGCTGAGGAGAGGGCAGTTAGATCTCAAGTGGTGCGTCTCCTAGAGCAGGACCACATCAGGTCTACATCTCTTGAAGTAGCACAGTACAGCTGATCATTTGATACGGTCCAAAAGACAGTTCACATTCTAGGAGATGATTCTAACCACCTGTAAGAGCCCCTAAGAAATGGTGGATCAACCTATGGTCCACAGAGGCTGGGGCAGGTTGGTGCGCAATACCACAGAGTCTAATACATAGTTAGGGACATTTCCGTTGGAGAACCCGCCTGATGTGTGCCTGAAAAGAAAACTTCTCAAAACAACAATCCAACTCAAAACAACATGCCCTTTCAGCTCTCCCTCTACTTCCAACCCCGAAGCATCTGTCACCCATAAGAATAACACAGTACAACTAAATCAGGGGAAAGCTCATTCGAGGTCCCCAGCCGCCCACAGAAAGGATAACAGTGTCTGACACCAGCATCTGACAATTGGAACATGAAACCTATATTTGTACAACTATAGAAATATTGTCCCTGTACCTCTCCACCTCTCAAAATACTCCCACTGTGAGAGATACATCAACTCTCCCGATATGTATATTTATTCGGGAGCACAACAGTGCATGGGCAGTCCAACATGGTGTGCGTTGTCCAGGGGGGCTCAGCGAATCAGTCACGCTCTCAAAGGACTTAAAGATAGCCGGGAGATAGAAAAGGTCAATTCGAGGTTCGCGGCACCTGGGTCCTCCTCTGCAGGAGATGGGCTTGCCTATTCCTGTATTCTACGCTGGCCCAGTCAGTGTCTCTGGGAACGGGTACGTCTTCTGTATGGGCGCTCGAGCGGGGAGGGTTGGAGGGCGTTCCGTCTTAACAGTTACACCAGGCCTCCGGAGCCTGTTGGCCACAGCGGTCTCTGCTTCATCAACCACTCCCAGGCTTGTTCAGGGATGTTGTAAAAATAGGTTGGGCCGGGAAAAGAAGCAAATACTGGACTTTAAGTGCACAAAGTTTCTACTTGACATTCTCAAACGAGCAGCGATGCAGCGGGACTGCTCTGGTGTAGTCCGGGAAGATCAGGATTTTGGCATTGGGGTATCGCAGATCTTGTTCAGTCTGGGCTTCTCGGAGGATAACATCACGGTCTCAATGCTTGAGGATATAGGCTATCACAAGATGAGAGGGAGCCCAAGGTGGAGGTTTTAGTAAGGGCATGATGCGCCCGTTCCACCACAAAACAACAAGACAGTTTCTCCAAGACCTGCGCAAAGTGGCAGAGAGGGTGACGGAAACTTAAACCCAGATTTCGACAGCAGAAGATGAGGTAGTGGCCCTCAAGCGCCAAGCCTCCAAACTGATGTCCAGTACTGGAACCATTCCTCCCGGAGGCTGTTCATCCCAGAGACCCCCACCCCCTATGGACAGTCGATAAGGCGCAGGTTGTTCCAAGTGCATTGTTTTTTTGGCATCTTCCGGCCTTTCTTCCACGGTGGCCACTGTGGGCAACAATTTGGAGCCTTGCTGTTTGAGGGTCACTACCTCATCTTCTGCTGTCGAAATCTGGGCTTAAGTTTCCGTCACCCTCTCCGCCACTTTGCGCAGGTCTTGATGCATGAGGGAGAGGTCAATGCAGATGTTTTCTACTTTGGATTCCACTGCCTTCCACAGGGCATGAATTGCTTTAAGGATGACCATCAAAGCCATTACCTTAGAAAGCCTGATGGGGAGGGAAAGAGAGAAACACCTCCAGCAGGCCTGTGGCAGATATGGGAGGCTGAGTATGAGAAAAGACCAACAGAAGAATCACAAGGGCAGGTATCAGAGGCCCCGGAGGAACTAACAGCTCGGGCAGGAGCACAGACATCAGACCCTGGAGGAGCAAGGTGCAACAAGAGAGGTAGGCAGGATGCTCAATCATAAACATTCTGGGACAGATCAAAGAGATTAGGCTGGGAGAGAACCCCTTTCAGTCCCCAACCTCTTACTGGCTGCTTCTGAAGTTGTATTCTACAAAACCGCGTTGTCTTCTCCCTCCTACTCCATGGCCTCTCTAACAGTGTGTGTGGCACCTCATGGCCAACAGCAACACAGTGCCTGCCCCTAAGCATACCCTCGCAGTAAGAATGCAACTACCTGGGGGATGGGACCCCTTCTCATTTGTGAACGTCAACAAAAACATTTTTAGGAGCAAGCAGTGGTCCCTGAGAGTTTGTAAAATGTTTCACTTTCTTTTTTAAATGCATTCCATTTGCTTTTTAGGAAGAGTGGCCGGATTTAAAAAATAAATAAAAAGATTACTTTGTTTAAAAGTGATCACAGACATGGTGGTTTGCTTTACCCAGCAGGCCACAATATCTGTGACTCTAACCAATCGTAGTGGGTCTCAATTTGTGACATACCTCAAGCATATTAATGAGGTACGTTGAATTGCAAACCACTGTGAATCGGTATTTTGTGAACCTTACAATTAATAAATACATTCACAAAACAGAAATTAATTTGGTAGACGTCAGTGTGCAAGTAACACCCACTTCTACAGAATCGATTGTAGTAGATTCTATTAAGAAATCCCAAATTCCAAATCATTATTTGAAGCAATTTACGATTTATTATTAGGAATCTTTGTACATCAGGCTCTATATTACATACTTTCAGAAACAATGTCTTAATTGAGCTCAATAGATTCCCATAGATGTGCTACTGTGATTTCAGAGGCTATTACAATTTCAAAAATTAACCCTCTCTTATTGTTTTTTCATAACACTACTGCTTCCTATCTAAGAGCAATCCTAATTACTGTGGTTTCCTCTGCTTTTTCTGTTTTGGAACGTTCTGTTTTGTTTATCTCTGTTGTGTACTCAGGCCTGCTTAAACATCCATAGCCACACATGCTCAGCTAAACAGTGGATGATTGTTCTCCAAGTTCAGTTAGTCTTGAGTCCAGAAGGACTTGTCGTACTTCATGGCTAGCCTTAGACAGACACTGCCACTGAAGATGCTAAGGTATTGATAACAAGTACAATGTAGGGACACATTAGAAATGCAGGCCTATCACAACCGGGTCAGTTATGAAACTGAGGAGCAGAATCTAGTTCTAGAAATTCCTAAATTAATTTCCTGTGTGGTAGACAGACAAAATAAACACCAACTGTCCTCTTGGTCAGTCAGCGTCATAAGGACAAATATAAATTAATTATTAGATCTCGAGAACGGCAGTGATGATTATTAACAAATTGGAAAAGACACACAAAGGATGGACGGAATGCAGAGCAAATCAAACATTCACACCCAGTCAAGAGATCTGGGTTAAATCCATTGTTCTTTTGCTCACCATGCCACCCCAGTTTAGATCCAGCTCATGGGAACAGTCCAGCCCAAATTGCCAAGCCAGGTCCTCTATGGACCGGAAAAAAGAATCCTAGGACCGGTTTCGGGGCATCACCCCTCATGAGCCAGGCTAGCTTGAATCCAGTGGCACAGTGAGCCCGGGACCCACGTCTTAACAAATTGGAACCCTATTGGTAACTTTGCCTGAAACTACAACTTTTCATTCTGATTTTCATTATGCATCTGACTTTTAGTGCTTATGTAATATGGCAAGTTGTACTCCTGAGGAAACTGAATTAATATGTTATTCACACGAAGGGATGGATAGCAATACAAGTTTAGATGTTTCTAATGGCTCTGCCTGACTAACTGCAAGCTCAGTGCTTCAAAGAGTTTTAGAGGAACGGTCTTGGGATTTCCAGACGTATCCCACTGAATAGATCTCATGTCACTTGGTCCTACTCAAGAAAGGGTTTATTCAAGACTCTCTTACTTTTCTGCAGGACATCAAGTGGGAGAACAGACAGAAGGTGCTGGAATGCCTTTGGAGAGGACTGTGCAGAATGGACTGCCAAGTAATGATTCTAGGGAAGTAGTGGACAGCTTTCCATACTTTATGGAAAAATACTACGTTAAAGTGTTTCTGCAAAACAGTCTGAAAGACTTCTTGTGCCGGGAGCAGAACTACAAAACAAGGCAGTAAAGAGGGATATGGGGCTGTGGATTTTAATTATAAACTAACATGCAGCCTTCGTTTTTGCCAACTGGACCTCTTGCAGCTCCCACAAAACGAGTAAGTGGTCATTTAGATAACAACCACAGTGGTCCACCAAAGCTGCCAGGACCTGTCTCTATTCTGTCTGTTTGCCTACCTATGTGGTTAATTTATGTCAAAAAAGCTTCCGCCACCAAACAAGGGATCTTTCATCTGAAATTAACATTGGCCTGGCAACAATTTTTTGATGGTCTGCTCAAAATTGCTCTGGTCTCCGCCTAAGAGAATTTCTTACAAAGAAAGACAAAAAACAAAGGCCCTAATTCACAACAAATGTTATCCTAGCAAATTGTGGGAAATTCTTGATTATTTGTCCTGTTGGGGTCTGCCATGCTCTGCTTCGTCAATCCGGGCAAGGAAGGTCTGCATTGAGGTTATTGCCCTAAATAGGGTGCACCACTTGATGCACACAATGTGTCAGCCAGTGTTGGATGGGATGCCATCAATGATTGTGTGCCAGCGGGGGCTCCATTGGTGCGCGACCCGAGGTTCTCTACCTCTAAATGGAGTAGACTGCTGGATTTGCCATAGGGTTCCCACTCTGCCAACCCCTAAATAACCCACGGAATGTAAAAGTCTCCACAGGGAAGAACTGCTGTTTTTCGTACACCTACAAGTGCTTGTCTCCTCGCATAATTGGTTCCCCTTGCTATGCTTGGAATTTTTTTCAACAGCGTCTGCATTTACATAAGTCATATTGATCATGTACCTGAAACTTACGAAGTCCTGCTAGAGAATAGCCCCCGGGGCAAGCCTGCATGACCTGTTCCTTACTCCAAAAATAATTCACATTCTTAGCGAGGCCTAATCACCAACTTTGATCTCACTGTGTATACGGGTATGACGGTAAATGAGGAGCAGCAGTCGCGATTGGGGCTCAAAATAGCACAAGTCCTTTTCCAGCGGCAGCAAAGTATTTACAAGCCACATCTCACAAATAATCTTTTTTGACAACAACGATACACGTTTTGAATTGGAAATACATCTGAAACTCTTTCCTGTAACTGATCAAAAATGTACTTTAAAAGTGTATTAGTGATGTCCTTCGTTTAACCAGTGAAGCCATAATGTTGAGTTCTGAGTGTGATTTACAAGGAGCAGACCAACCCCCACTTTTGAAATCTGCCCAAGAATAATCAATCTTTCTTTTCCAAGCCTAGGATTAAAAGGGACTTCACAAATTAAGTATTGCACCAATCATTATGCCCATTTAATCAAACACACTTTCAAGAAGCCCAGCTCAAAGAGAGATGCTTCGGCTCACTCCTGACACACAACTTGGAGCATTTGTTTTCTTGGACTTCCTGCTCCCAGACAGTGTTAAGAGAAGACAGTAGTCTTTAAGAAGCCCTGAGACATTACCTCATGAAATGAAATGAAAAATTGCATTTGTATAGCGCATAACTGCCCTGGGGCCTCGCAGCGCTTCTGATGTGAAGACAAGCACCTAGCATACCTTTGTCAATTGGTAACTGGGTTAAATGAACACCCAATTCAGAAAATTAGGAGTTTTGTTCAAACCAGCTTACAGATTAATTCTATCTCATACATAGAAGAACTACCCTTCTTTCATACAATCTCATCACCTGCCTGAAGCTTAACCTTGTCACGACTGAGATGATGTACTTTCCATTCACTACTGCACTCAAAATCATTCCATTACACACCTTTCTCCCTTCTCGGTCTACTCCCTTTTCCCACTGTAACCTCGGTGGGGATTTAAACTGCAAATTGCAGTGCTCCACTTTTGTCACTTTTATCAATCTTTCCCCACCTGCCTGCCCCACCCCAAGATCCCTAAAAGTGGTAAACCTCAGCAAGAGCTAAACAGTTGTACCTTTAGCTCTGCCATCATGGTAACCTGTTACTTCCCCGCCAACTGGACAACTGGACAGACGCACAACCTACCAATTGCAACCAGTTGAATAAGGCATAATCTGACAATTAATCGGCTGAATTGCTCAGTGAACACAGCAACATACAAAAGGTTCCTCAAAAAAACCTTGCTTTAGTTTTCAAATCTGCTGACGGCCTCATTCACCCTCGATCATGCCTTGCTTAGACCATCCCTCTATATAAGTGCAGTTGCCCTTTCTTTTCACAGCATTAGAACCTTCATAATATCGCACACATCAGTGCACCATCTCATGCTTAATGTCATATTCAACTTTGGCCACCGCCTTACCACTGTTTTAGATGCAAGATCTGTTTCCTTCTATGTATTTATAAAGTGTCCCTCAAAGAGATCTTCTCCTAGTTGAAGCATCCTGTTGCTTCTACCCTGCTCTTCCAGGGCCATGTCACTTTAAGAACGTACCTCTGTGATCTCTATAAAGACTACTAAGTAACTGATCGATTGCATTTTGGTATCTTACTACCCCATCCTCCTCTAAGCATGCTCAACTATTTACCAAGTACAGGGAACAGTCATATGCACTGTTTTTTGTAGTAAAGAGGATTCTCACACAAGAGAGTTTCAAGCAAGAGGTATTTAATCTACAACCTCATCCAACAGCCAACAGAGATAACTGACACTTTTAGAACTTCTCATTATAGAACACTACGCTGACCTGGTTCCATGCTGGAACATTAGGCATGGAACCAAGTCACATCATCACACTTTTTATTTAAACTTTGACGAAAAAGGCTAAATCCGGCATGCAAGAGAATTGTATTTTTCTATTACTATACGAGCCCATACAGGCTCAGTCATCCCGTAACTAAGTCGAAATGGTGCTTCGCAAGCTTCTCTACATCACACCCTTCTCACCTTATTCCTGAGGTGTTTTTCTCTGCAGTAACTTCTTTAACCCTTCACTTCACCAGATACCAACTCATATACAATGTCATAACTCCAGGATAATTGCCATCTTACTTTGCATACGCTTTCTCCAGTAAAGAGCTCCAGAACTCATTATTTTCTTTGGAGCTGATGAACAGCAGTTTGTAAGATACCGTGATATTCCCAGAAGGGTCTCTTACTTCCTTCTTCACAGTGGGCAGTAGATCATCCACTGACACCTCAATCCATGTTCCGTACTGCCAAAACTAAGCGGGGAAAAGGAAAGATGGTAAGAAGACAAAGAGAAGAAGAAAGAAAAATGCACACTAGAAACATCTTTTTTCTACACCATTACAGATATTGCTTCTTATTCTTCTATACCTTCAAATTACTACGTAGGAAGCCAGCCTACTGTCATTTAAGAGAACACTGAACATGAGCATTTTCAAGAAGGCTTTCATCATTCTCCAAAAATGGATTTGGCTTCCTCAACAACTCACATCATTGCTCCTTAGAACCACATACTAAGATCAGGCTTGACAAATCCCCTAGTCCAAATATCGGAACACCTACATGTACATCTCCCTCCACTTTATACATCACAATCAGATGGCCAATAAATGAATAAATAACTGCAAGGTGCTGCAAAGTGACACACCAGGATTTAAAAAAACTTGTAACAATATATACGGTTTGTTCCCTTTCAAACAGACAAGGGCATGAGTCAAAAGGGTGACGGATTGAAATTCCATCTATCATGGTGGCAGAGAGCATGACCCTCGCTATCCTCACGGAATACCGACTATCAAATTTAGAGCTAACCAAAGGGCTAGCAATCATCTATGTAAATTGAAGGGAACTGCTGTCACCGTTTCTCGCAGGGGTCAGTCATCACTGTCTTTTCTGTCCCTCACCATGTCGTTTTTCCTTGTGGTGATGGACAGAATAAAAGGACATTACACTATCCACTTTAAACAGAGCGGGTGGTGTACTGCCCTGCATTCATTGGTCTGTACCCCTTCAAGCCAGTGGAGGAAGCATTCCATAGACAGAGTCACCTGGGGCTCAGTGGATGGAAACCTTATGGTTTTCCCGTCTCTAACTGAGGTGAACGTACGTATAGTTTGGAAGACAGGGTACTCCATTGCATTTGCAACAGAGTACCCAGTGCGCCAAACTCTGAATCTGCCCCTAAATTGGTTCCAATCACTGCTGAAATAGTAAAATGGATAAAATTTCAGGACATAAAAGATCTTTTTACATTGGGATTAAGCAGGATGCACAAAGAGAAACCGGTCAAAAAGGATTCCATCAGGGCAATTTCACTGAAATTATGAACTAATATTATCTCTGCCTATGTACGGAATCACAGAAATTGGTTTTGAGAGAGAAATATCTCTTTCGCAAAAATATGTAAAAAAGGAACAGTCTCAATTGTAACCATTTTAAATATAACATGAAATAAATATAAAAATGATATTAAAAATTAAAACTAAATAAAGCCCTCATCTGAAAGACATCTATTCATATCAATTATTTCTTCAAATGAAAAAAGGCATGTATTGATTGGTATTACCCTGCTGAAAATTTGACACTCACACATTAAAGGAGCTAGTCAGCATCATGTAGGCAAACTCATCTTGATGGGCCAATCATGCAAAAAATCACAATCGTACATCTTTTACTATTCTCTTGGTTTAACGTGGAGTAGAGTGGGTTGGTTATGAATTGAAGGAAGCTACAAATAATGACCGCTCGAATTACAAGTACATACCTTTCACTTGTTCATCACAGATTTGGCATCTACATTTATATATATGGAATAGAAAGACAAGCTGATTCTCTGATCATGGAGCAGGGGAAACCATTAAAATAGGTAAGACCAGTAAGACAATTATTAAACCAAGGACTTCCTTCCTGTATTACATTTTCAAACTGAGGAACAGCAGACTGACATGTACAGAGCAACAACTCTCCAAATTCACGAAACGTCAAAATGCTGGTGTTCCAAATTGATGACAAATCAGACGAATTTTGCGAAAAAATGCACCAGACCCAATATGGAATCCTGAATTCTAGAGGGAAAATGCATTGTTAAACATAAATGGAATCGTAAGTAAAAATATAAAAAAAAAACAGCAAATGTGATAATAAACAAAAATAAAGACAGCTGTGTTGATAGAGAGGTAAAAGATTAGAGGAGGAATCGGTAAATTTGTTGTTCAACATCCACTCAGCTCAGCTAAAGGTTACGCCAGAGACCTGTATCATGATCTGTCTGTCTTTTGAATCTCACAAAGTATACAGTCTTTGGTATGGGTGGGGAAGACTAAGGGCCTTTCAAAAGTGTGCTGTTTGCTCAAATCTGTTTTTCACTAACTAATTAGGAAATATAAGAAACATCATTTTGACAGCATCTAGGGCTAGTTATACTGAGCAATGCTCACAAAAATGACTATTTTACACATTTAAAACTTCTTTTATTCGTCTGAAAGGTTTTTACGACTTGTAAAGGGAGATTTGCTTTCCATACATAATTACAATTTGTAAGGGAAATGAAAGAATTGTTCTTTCTAAACTGTGATTTTCTATGGTATGTGTCAGCAGTCTGCTAGTGCACATCCAGTCACACCGTTATCCAGTTACCAACTCCTGAAAAGAAGAGGTAACTGATTCACAAAGGGCATTTGACATTCCGGTTGGTGGCCTCAAGGGGAGAAGGCAGAGTCCTGGAGACCACAGCCGGCTCCCCTGGATTGTTTACTAAACGATAAACCTTTATGGTTTTTTAAAGCATCAACTGTTCCATAAAGGAACTCGGACTGCTTTAAAAAAACAAATCTTTTTCAATTGGGAACGCAAACACAGGGATGGTGGTGGCATGCAGTCCCCTGCATGTCACCATCCTTGAAGTTAATCAAAGGAGGTCGCAAATTGTGACCTGCCTAATTAATATTCATTAGGCAGCTTGTTCTCCGAGCCCCTGAAAATTGTGATTTTGCGAACCACCCTAATAGTACATAGGTCGTTTTGCTAAATCAGAGTTTATTTGCAAAAAGTCAGGAAGCAATTTGCAACCACTTTTTGTGACTGGACTCTAATATGGCAGAGCTCCTGGAAGTGGCCATCTAACTCCGATTAAAGGTCTTTTGGCCAGAGTGGATGGTCTTCCTAGTACTAGTGTCTGTGAACACAAACTCATGAAGGAAGGCAGTGTAACAGACAAAGAGGAGCTTTCCACCACACAGAGAGGAAGCACTTGTGCCCAAGAGGTGTAGGATTTGTTTGATCTGTCAGGGACTGGACCGTGTTAATCTGGGAAGAGTTTGGATCAGGAGGAATGGAAATCTTAGGGAGGCTGAGATCAGGCCTCTTGCTGACCCACAAGTAGTAGAGGTTCCAGGATCAGAATAGAAGCTGCTTGCTAACACGCTTTGTTACTGAGACTAGGAAAGTGTGGAAGATTAAAGGAACAAAGACAGTTGCATATGCTTGTAAGTCAAAATAGCAATATTGGGGGTGATTGAACTTTTGGCTGTGCTCTACACTGTTGCTTAAGCATTAGCTTGCCTGGCCTCCTTTTAATAAGTAAAGGAAGAGCATCAGGGGAGGGGCAATAAGAACACAAATTGGTAAAAGGTCAATTAAATTCACATCTAAGTTACCCAAGCAGACCAGAGCACCATGTTGGGCTAAGCCCTTCCCCATTACAGATGGAACCTGCTGTGCTTTAGGACTGACTCTTTTCATGCTTCCTCCCAAAGATCTCCACACAATCAGGGGTCCTACTGATCTTGGAGCACTGGCACCACACACCCTCAAGTAAGGCTCCTGAAGACTTAAGGATACACAAGACTCTTACCTACACAGTTTTATTAGTAACTACCCAGGTGCTGTGTGTATGTGTGCTCCTCCATAAAGAGCACAGAAGGAATTTAAGCTTGACCGCCATCCACCAATGTACATTTTCAGACCTGAAAAGAGGCCACTGAGTGACCCAAGTGCATCAGCCATTGAGTTAATAGCAATTGCACTGGGACCATAGGAGAACTACTTCCACCGATAGACCTCCTAGCCACACACCCCATAGGTTGGTGCCCAGCCTTTTCCTTAAGTATATACATGGGTGTTAAGTCCTAACTAGGGCAAAACCGACCTGGATTGCTTGTGTTCCAGTTCAAGGAGGACCTGGCTTGGTAGTTCGGCCTGGACTGTTCCCATTGGAGCAGGGTCAAGACTGATTTGCATATAGCTTGGTCCAAACTGAGGTGACAGTGTGCAGAACAACAGTGGATTGTGATGCGGCCCGAGTAATTATTATTATTGAATTCTCACACACACCTTTCATTTTTTTCCCTAATTTATGTTGTGGCTAGAAAGCAACCAATGATGATAACATGGGCATACTGTCGAGTACCATCCAGCAGCCCTGTGGGCTTGCGCACGTGAGGTGCTTTCTAGCCTTATCACACATTTTTTCTAAAATTTCCTCACTTTTTGAGTTGTGGTTACACATTAATTTTAGTTAGGTTGAAGGTGTATGTGAATTAGTTATTGACGAAGTCCTCCCTTTTTTCATACTTACAATGTTTGCTGCTTGTCACCACCCAAATTTATTTTCACCCAACCGTGCCTTTATTAGAAGTTTGTGCAGTGGAAAAGCTTTCCTCCTAGTTTCTAAAAAGCTTTCCTCTTTACTGTTGCCTATGCTTCATTTTATAAACCCGTTTGTTGCTGAATATTTTCCACTCTGGAATATATTTTAAAATAGGCATCATCTTTTTATTTGTTGCAACAATTAAGAAAATTATTACACACCGAGGTAATTCACACACTCACATCTACAGCCATTCAACACGTTTTCATTGCCCGTTATAGCGTTTCACATCATGCCCCTCCTTCAAAGCCCTCTCTGAAATAATGTCTCCAAAGAATTGAGGTCAAAGTTATTTGCATCTCATTGGTCACCCCAGGCTTTAGCTGCCGATTTAAACATTCCATTAAGCTTCATGTATTTGACTGAATTGTCTTTAATGAAATGAATATGTTATAGGTCCAGTTTCATTAAAAACCGAGAAAGCCACTGGGTCTTTGTTGAACAGTTACCATACATCTTTGTGCCATTACGGTTTCAGCCACGCGTTTTCATTACATTCAAAGTAGAAGGGTTGTTCTGGTGAAATAAATCATTTGGACTAAAGCAAATGAAAAGAATGATTTGTAAAAGAAAAGCACAGAGCTTGACTGGCTTTTTTCGAATGATGTATTATTGACAGCTAACTTGTAAGTGTTGGCTATTTTGTAATTTAAGGGTTTAGCAATGAAGAAAGTGGTATAAATGGGATTGGAGGCTAACACCCCACTCTGGGGTCGATTAGGATGGTGGACGGACACAGTCCGTCCGCCATCCTGTCTGGGGCAGGGACCGTCCGCCACAAGGGCGGAGGTACCGTGCCCCGAATTAGGATGTACCCGCCACAGTGGCTGAAAGCACCGTCCGCCGCAATGTCAAAAATGCATGTTGTGCGTTTCACAGCACAACATGACAGGCGTGGTGCCTCCCATGTTGTACTGTGAAACGCAGGGGGGTACCATAGGTACCCCCTATGTGCACCCCCCACACCCCTTCACCCTGGGGGCCCGCAACGGGCCCCCAAAGCAAAGCCCGTTTGCCTTTCGGAAAGGCATCTGCATCCGGCCATCGTAATATGGCTGGCGGTGTCTGGAAGGGTAACCAGTCAAAATATCGAGGTTTTTTTATCGACTAGACATAATATCGAGTCAAAAATATAGAACAGACATAATATCGACTAGACATAATATAGACTACCAAAATATCGACTAGAAAATTTTAATATTGAATGGAATGGACATAATATCGAATCAAAAATATAGAATGGACATAATATCGACTAGACATATTATAGACAACAAAAATATCGAATTTTAGGTAAGTTAATATTAATTTTTTGTGTGTAATATAATTCTGTAGCGAGTTGTGGGTTTATAGGGGAATAGGGTGGGAAGTAATTTAATTATAATTAATTAAATATGTTAATTTATTTATTGGTATTTATTTAGAATTAATTGTTAATTAATTATTAATTGGTAATTAATTAAAATATAATTGGTAATTAATTGTAATTGATTAATTGATACATATTTTAATTTTAGTAAATTATTTTCAGTAGCGGGTTGTGGGTTTATAGGGGAATAGGGTGGGAAGTAATTTAATTATAATTAATTAAATATGTTAATTCATTAACTTGTAATTATTTTGAATTAATTGGTAATTATTTTTTAATTGATAATTAATTAATTGTTAATTTGTAATTAATTTTAATTAATTGTTTAATTGACAATTATGTGAATAATTTTTTTTTTCAGTAGCGGGTTGTGGGTTTATAGGGGAATAGGGAGGGAAGTAATTTAATTTTAATTAATTAAATATGTTAATTAAATAATTGATTGGTATTTATTTAGAATAAATTGTCAAATAATTTTTAATTCGTAAATAATTAAATTTTTAATTGATAATTAATTTTTATTAATTGATTAATTGATAATTATGTGAATAATATTATTTTATTTTTAGTAGCGGGTTGTTGGTTTATAGGGGAATAGGGTGGGAAGTAATTTATTATAATTAATTAAACATGATAATTAATTAATTGGTATTTTATTTAAATAAATTGGTGAATAATTTTTAATTGGTAATTAATTAATTCTTAATTGGTAATTAAAATGTAATAATTGATTAATTTATAATTATGTGATTTATATTAATTTATTTTCACTACAGTGGGGATATTAGAAATTACCCCTACGCTATCCAATGCTTTCCCTACTGTTGCACTCGCTGGAGTTGGAATAGTAATTTTTACCCCTACGCTATCCAACGCTTTCCCTACTGTTGCACTCTTTGGAGTGGGAATAGTAATTTTTACCCCTACGCTATCCAACGCTTTCCCTACTGTTGCAGTTATTGGAGTGGGAATAGTTATTTTTACCCCTATGCTATCCAAAGCCTTCCCTACTGTTGCACTCGCTGGAGGGGGAATAGTAATTTTTACCCCTACGCTATCCAACGCTTTCCCTACTGTTGCACTCTCTGGAGTGGGAATAGTCATTTTTACCCCTACGCTACCCAACGCTTTCCCTACTGTTGCACTCTCTGGAGTGGGAATAGTAATTTTTACCCGTACGCCATCCAACGCTTTCCCTACTGTTGCACTCTCTGGAGTGGGAATAGTAATTTTTACCCCTACGCTATCCAACGCTTTCCCTACTATTGCACTCTCTGGAGTGGGAATAGTAATTTTTACCCCTACGCCATCCAACGCTTTCCCTACTGTTGCACTCTCTGGAGTTGGAATAGTAATTTTTACCCCTACGCTATCCAACGCTTACCCTACTGATGCACTTGCTGGAGTGGGAATAGTAATTTTTACCCCTATGCTATCCAACGCTTTCCCTACTGTTGCACTCGCTGGAGTTGGAATAGTAAATTCTACCCCTACGCTATCCAATGCTTTCCCTAATGTTGCACTCGCTGGAGTGGGAATAGTAATGTTTACCCCTACGCTATCCAACGCTTTCCCTACTGTTGTACTCGCTGGAGTTGGAATAGTAATTTTTACCCCTACGCTATCCAACGCTTTCCCTACTGTTGCACTCTTTGGAGTGGGAATAGTAATTTTTACCCCTACGCTATCCAACGCTTTCCCTACTGTTGCAGTTATTGGAGTGGGAATAGTAAATTTTACCCCTATGCTATCCAAAGCCTTCCCTACTGTTGCACTCGCTGGAGTGGGAATAGTAATTTTTACCCCTACGCTATCCAACGCTTTCCCTACTGTTGCACTCTCTGGAGTGGGAATAGTAATTTTTACCCCTACGCTATCCAAAGCTTACCCTACTGATGCACTTGCTGGAGTGGGAATAGTAATTTTTACCCCTATGCTATCCAACGCTTTCTCTACTGTTGCACTCGCTGGAGTTGGAATAGTAAATTTTATCCCTATGCTATCCAATGCATTCCCTACTGGTGCACTCGCTGGAGTGGGAATAGTAATTTTTACCCCTACGCTATCCAACGCCTACCCTACTGTAGCACTCGCTGGAGTTCGAATAGTAATTTTTAACCCTACGCTATCCCTACTGTTGCACTCTTTGGAGTGGGAATAGTAATTTTTACCCCTACGCTATCCAACGTTTTCCCTACTGTTACACTCTTTGGAGTGGGAATAGTAATTTTTACCCCTACGCTATCCAACGCTTTCCCTACTGTTGCAGTTATTGGAGTGGGAATAGTTATTTTTACCCCTATGCTATCCAAAGCCTTCCCTACTGTTGCACTCGCTGGAGGGGGAATAGTAATTTTTACCCCTACGCTATCCAACGCTTTCCCTACTGTTGCACTCTCTGGAGTGGGAATAGTAATTTTTACCCCTATGCTACCCAACGCTTTCCCTACTGTTGCACTCTCTGGAGTGGGAATAGTAATTTTTACCCCTACGCTATCCAACGCTTTCCCTACTATTGCACTCTCTGGAGTGGGAATAGTAATTTTTACCCCTACGCCATCCAACGCTTTCCCTACTGTTGCACTCTCTGGAGTTGGAATAGTAATTTTTACCCCTACGCTATCCAACGCTTACCCTACTGATGCACTTGCTGGAGTGGGAATAGTAATTTTTACCCCTATGCTATCCAACGCTTTCCCTACTGTTGCACTCGCTGGAGTTGGAATAGTAAATTCTACCCCTACGCTATGCAATGCTTTCCCTAATGTTGCACTCGCTGGAGTGGGAATAGTAATGTTTACCCCTACGCTATCCAACGCTTTCCCTACTGTTGTACTCGCTGGAGTTGGAATAGTAATTTTTACCCCTACGCTATCCAACGCTTTCCCTACTGTTGCACTCTTTGGAGTGGGAATAGTAATTTTTACCCCTACGCTATCCAACGCTTTCCCTACTGTTGCAGTTATTGTAGTGGGAATAGTAAATTTTACCCCTATGCTATCCAAAGCCTTCCCTACTGTTGCACTCGCTGGAGTGGGAATAGTAATTTTTACCCCTACGCTATCCAACGCTTTCCCTACTGTTGCACTCTCTGGAGTGGGAATAGTAATTTTTACCCCTACGCTATCCAAAGCTTACCCTACTGATGCACTTGCTGGAGTGGGAATAGTAATTTTTACCCCTATGCTATCCAACGCTTTCTCTACTGTTGCACTCACTGGAGTTGGAATAGTAAATTTTATCCCTATGCTATCCAATGCATTCCCTACTGGTGCACTTGCTGGAGTGGGAATAGTAATTTTTACCCCTATGCTATCCAACGCTTTCTCTACTGTTGCACTCACTGGAGTTGGAATAGTAAATTTTATCCCTACGCTATCCAATGCTTTCCCTAATGTTGCACTCGCTGGAGTGGGAATAGTAATGTTTACCCCTACGCTATCCAACGCTTTCCCTACTGTTGTACTCGCTGGAGTTGGAATAGTAATTTTTACCCCTACGCTATCCAACGCTTTCCCTACTGTTGCACTCTTTGGAGTGGGAATAGTAATTTTTACCCCTACGCTATCCAACGCTTTCCCTACTGTTGCAGTTATTGGAGTGGGAATAGTAAATTTTACCCCTATGCTATCCAAAGCCTTCCCTACTGTTGCACTCGCTGGAGTGGGAATAGTAATTTTTACCCCTACGCTATCCAACGCTTTCCCTACTGTTGCACTCTCTGGAGTGGGAATAGTAATTTTTACCCCTACGCTATCCAAAGCTTACCCTACTGATGCACTTGCTGGAGTGGGAATAGTAATTTTTACCCCTATGCTATCCAACGCTTTCTCTACTGTTGCACTCGCTGGAGTTGGAATAGTAAATTTTATCCCTATGCTATCCAATGCATTCCCTACTGGTGCACTCGCTGGAGTGGGAATAGTAATTTTTACCCCTACGCTATCCAACGCCTACCCTACTGTAGCACTCGCTGGAGTTCGAATAGTAATTTTTAACCCTACGCTATCCCTACTGTTGCACTCTTTGGAGTGGGAATAGTAATTTTTACCCCTACGCTATCCAACGTTTTCCCTACTGTTACACTCTTTGGAGTGGGAATAGTAATTTTTACCCCTACGCTATCCAACGCTTTCCCTACTGTTGCAGTTATTGGAGTGGGAATAGTTATTTTTACCCCTATGCTATCCAAAGCCTTCCCTACTGTTGCACTCGCTGGAGGGGGAATAGTAATTTTTACCCCTACGCTATCCAACGCTTTCCCTACTGTTGCACTCTCTGGAGTGGGAATAGTAATTTTTACCCCTATGCTACCCAACGCTTTCCCTACTGTTGCACTCTCTGGAGTGGGAATAGTAATTTTTACCCCTACGCTATCCAACGCTTTCCCTACTATTGCACTCTCTGGAGTGGGAATAGTAATTTTTACCCCTACGCCATCCAACGCTTTCCCTACTGTTGCACTCTCTGGAGTTGGAATAGTAATTTTTACCCCTACGCTATCCAACGCTTACCCTACTGATGCACTTGCTGGAGTGGGAATAGTAATTTTTACCCCTATGCTATCCAACGCTTTCCCTACTGTTGCACTCGCTGGAGTTGGAATAGTAAATTCTACCCCTACGCTATGCAATGCTTTCCCTAATGTTGCACTCGCTGGAGTGGGAATAGTAATGTTTACCCCTACGCTATCCAACGCTTTCCCTACTGTTGTACTCGCTGGAGTTGGAATAGTAATTTTTACCCCTACGCTATCCAACGCTTTCCCTACTGTTGCAGTTATTGTAGTGGGAATAGTAAATTTTACCCCTATGCTATCCAAAGCCTTCCCTACTGTTGCACTCGCTGGAGTGGGAATAGTAATTTTTACCCCTACGCTATCCAACGCTTTCCCTACTGTTGCACTCTCTGGAGTGGGAATAGTAATTTTTACCCCTACGCTATCCAAAGCTTACCCTACTGATGCACTTGCTGGAGTGGGAATAGTAATTTTTACCCCTATGCTATCCAACACTTTCTCTACTGTTGCACTCACTGGAGTTGGAATAGTAAATTTTATCCCTATGCTATCCAATGCATTCCCTACTGGTGCACTCGCTGGAGTGGGAATAGTAATTTTTACCCCTACGCTATCCAACGCCTACCCTACTGTAGCACTCGCTGGAGTTCGAATAGTAATTTTTACCCCTACGCTATCCCTACTGTTGCACTCATTGGAGTGGGAATAGTAATTTTTACCCCTACGCTATCCAACGTTTTCCCTACTGTTACACTCTTTGGAGTGGGAATAGTAATTTTTATCCCTACGCTATCCAACGCTTTCCCAACTTTTGCTCTCACTGGAGTGGGAATAGTAAATTTAAACCTCTCGCTATCCAACGGAAAAAATATTGTATATGTTTTGTTAATAATATGTATATATAGATATATATATATATTTAAAAATATATATATAATTTTTTTAAGTTACAATAATTATTTATTAATTTTAAGTTTATTTAAGTATTTTAAGTATTTTTTAATTAATTATATTTATTATTTTAGTACTTTAAAATTACTTTTAAGATATTTTAAAAAATCGATATTTTGACTGTCTATTTTTTCCTATCGATATTTTGGAGTCGATATTTTTACCTCGATATTTTGGTAAGTCGATATTTTGACTGTCGATATTATGTCAGTGATCCGTCTGGAAGACACCGCCAGCCATATGAACCCTTTTCCGCCCTGGCTGCAAGGCGACCCGGGGCGGAAAAGCGGCGGACGGCGTCCGCCGCGGGGGGGAAATTGGTGGCGGACGGGCACAGATGGTGGACGGATCGCCACCGCCTGCCTGGCGGTGGCGATCCGTCCACCATCCTAAACGGCCCCTAATTTATGTGTTACAGAGTATTTCCCTGCCTCAAAACTGGTGTGTATTTTACCCATATACCAGGTGTGGGATGCATGTATTTGGCTGTTTCTTAGCCCCCCACAATTAGTGGTGCCCCATCCCAACCTTAGCCAGATCGCCCCGCTTACAGTCCCTATATACATAAAATATTTTTGTTCCCTTGCTGTACTGGTTGCGCAGTGACATCAAAGAGTACAACTTCCGGAAAGCACTACATTACTGTTTCACTGTGACAAAACAGAATGACTGTAGTGTGTTTTAATCAAGCCGTTAAATTAAAAGGTAAGTGATCTGAGAAAAACAAACAGCTGAACTGGAGAGAGGCAAGCATGGCGTTTGTACAAAGCTCTCTCACCGAGCTCCATACCGCTGTTGCAGAGCAGCAGCAGTCTCTTATACATGCTAGTCCTGCTGTCAATCAGCAGTTTGCGTACCCGCTAGCTAGTTCGGTTACACTTGGGCTTCATGCTTTTTCACATGACTTTCAGCCATGCTGAACAGCAGACGTGCTTCTATTAAACTTAGTTAATAGACATTGACATAGCAAATAGCTTTCGGATTGCCGAAACCTATTGGCTTTGCCAATGTTTGTTTATAATGGCAGACCATAATTCAGATGCACGACTAACAAGATTTTCCGCTTCAAGTTAACACATGCAGCAATGTTGTTCCCCAAGCTTAATCCCATTTGGCAAAATAAAGTCTTGAGCCCGGCATAAAGGACTGGCAAAGAATCTGCCCCCCCCATTCCCCCCCCCCCCCCCCTAAAAAAAAAGCAGAAGCAGCTCCAGCATCTAGCACACTGTGGGAGAATCACAGACTCTAGTCACAGTCATGGGGGCGAACAGTAGGGGTGTTCCAGCCCCTGCAGATGACGCGAAATGATGACAGATACAAGACTTCTTACCAGACATTTCACAAGAGCACAATGTACTTATATAGGAGCCTGGACTGCATGTTCGATTCCATTACCGTAGTTATTAAACATGCTGGCTCTCCCAGTTTGATGTATGGCTGAAATTAAACAGTCTTCAGTTATATCAGGTAGGTTCACTACATCTCCCCCAGGGCAGGGCATGCCTTTTAAATTCTCATAGAGCTCAGCCACTCTTCAACATTTACCAGACACTATTACAATGCCATTGATGGTGTCAGGTCAATAACTTCATATACCTCAATCACACTCCTGGGGTAAGGAGATCACACAGGCTGACTATGCCTCCTGTGACTACTGAGATAAGTGAAATACCAAGATAGACCCTTTAGGGACACTATGATAAAAATAAGATTGATAACCCTTGGAGACAAGTAATCCAAGCAGAGGATGATGGCGGTGGAAGGTTTCATCGCAAATGTCACTCAATGAACTTACGAAATATAAACAACCTTCTCTCTGTCCCAGTAAGATAGTGCAGTCTGTCTAGCATCTACCCAAAGAACAGCAGGTGACAAATTTGAATTCCAACTGGCACACTCAGCTTTTTATACTCATCAGTTTGGTAAACTGTATGGCCCCGACTTGATCATAGATAACCTGTCATATAAGCTCCTGTAGACGATTGAGTATGGGATAAACATACAAAAACAACAAAATCTAAGACGTCACAGAGAGGCAACCGCTTATATTGAGTGTTTGTTATTTCTGTGAGTCTTTGAGATTAAAAGAAGGGGTCATTGTGATCACTGGGCTCCCACTGCCTCTTTCATACCATTGAGGAGGTTCTCTGCTCCCCTCAAAACTTTCTTCATTGGACTCTTCCACTGCTCTTGCTTAACTAGATCACCTATTTCAGAGAATATAAATAACAGTTTCCACACAATGAAAAGGGGGAGGAGGGACAACTCCTACTACGACCTCCTCAATAACTAACTACACACACAAAAGGAAGTACGGGTGAATAAAAGAAAATCGCTTAAAGAGTTATATAAGACAAAGTCAACATGTTTGAAAAACTGCCCTCCCCCACACGAATGTGGCATGCTTCCTCATTGGGCTGCTGAACACACCCCTGCGCAGACCAACATCTGGGGTGGAGCAATACGGAAGGGGAGGCAAAACAAACACAGAGAATAGTAGGGATCAAGTGTATAATAAGTGCAGAAAATGTTGTTAAAACTAGCTCAGGGATGTCCCAAAGCCAAATTAATTCCTGGACTCGCTGGCCAGGGTTAAGAAGGTCTAACGACCTAGAGGATGGTGGTGAGCACGGTCTGTTATGCACCGTTCTCCACTCCTCTCTGCAGGTAAGTCAACATGTTTCTGCTGGCTTTTAGTG
This sequence comes from Lissotriton helveticus, assembly GCF_964261635.1. Classification (NCBI taxonomy): domain Eukaryota; kingdom Metazoa; phylum Chordata; class Amphibia; order Caudata; family Salamandridae; genus Lissotriton; species Lissotriton helveticus. The sequence continues at coordinate 1,075,335,254 of NC_136070.1, read as the reverse complement.
TCTTCCCTGGCTTTCTTCAGGACTGATAGATCCCTGTCGTCCTGCCCTCCTTTCTACTGTAGAAGGTCTAAGACTACCAGTGTACTTACGTATGGGTCTCGTATTCACACTTGGAATATGATCGAGTTTCAAAGCAGTATAGGGTGACCAGAATTTTAAAGCCAAAAACCAGGACATTTCACAGAAATAGAAGAAGGACTACAATTTTACTTTAAGCGATGAGAGCGCTCCTCAGTAGCGAATTAGAGAACAGACAGTAAGAACATACAAAAAAGCAATTTTTAAACCCACTAGCTTTCCTGTTAATTAAATTGCTTTCTTGAAACAACTGCTAACTATCCCTGCTTTGCAAAACATAAAAAACACCTCCCACCGTTTTCAGTCGACCCTCTTTAAAAACCGGGACATGAGCTACATTTCTTGAAATTTGCTGGGACAACTGGTTAAAAACTGGGACCGTCCTGGCAAAACGGGGACGCCTGGTCACCCTACCGCAGTATGCTTCCTGCAGTGCATCGCTCCGTACGCCTTCATGGCGCACGGAGCGATGCACTGAAGGAGGCAGGCTCGCCTTGACGCATGTGTGACTACAGGGGGCCGCCCGCACTCTAACGCCCTTTCAAGCACATACTGCGAGGAAGCGCAATCATATTCAAAGTGTGAATACGAGACCCACACATAAGTACAGGGGTAGTCTTAGACCCTCTAAAGTAGACTAGGAAATATATTAATTTTAAAAAAAAGGGTGACTTTTAAAGGTAAACTCTTGCAAGCTACAGATTTCCATCAAACCACTGGCATGTAATCAACATCTTGGTGCCCCCGGAAGGCAGAATATTAGATGGACCACCTTGACCCGACACCCTGCTACGCGTACTGAGAAGTTTTATACATGAAAGCCAATATGCATGTTCACCAACAGGAAATGACACACATGAAAGAGCTTCAAGGGTCTGTACGTGCATGGTTGTTCATTTGCAGGAAACCAGCTAGCGCTCATACCTTAAAGTGAAAGCAGCCATTGTAACCTTCACCAAAACTCTGGTTTGGAGGCACCACTTGCTCCATGAATTCCTGGTGAAGGGCTAGCGAAGCAACAGCAGACACAAACCAGCAGTTGCCTAGAATAGAATGGCAAACGTTAACAGCCTAAAATCAGTTAGATTCACTTAAGCAACACCCAATGGCAAATAAAATGACTTTAAGAGCTATGATCCTACATCACAATTTACAAATATTTCAGGCTAATATGGGACATTCTTCCCCTCCATTCCTCGGATAGCCTAGAGACATTTTGTTCTGTCTATGCTCTCAACCTCCGTGATATATTCCGTCCACAAAGCCAAACTATATGTCAAAATACCGGTAGTAAAATATAATCTGACAGAAATATTGTGTCCTACAGACTGAAAATGTCTTAGTAAAAAATATCCCATTGAATGGATATTTTTTAGTATTAATCCTAAAGGAGCAATATTTTTGTGAACAATATTTAAGGCACTATTTCTGTCAGACAATATTTTAGTTATGATATTTTGGTACTATACCCATAGCACTCCACACTATCTCAGACAACCAAGTGGCACATTGCCATAGCCCATTCACTCCCTTCATTTATGCAAGGCATATGATAAAGATGATTATCGCACGTGCATTAGAGCATCCCACAACAGCAGTCATTTAATATAATTCTTCTAAAGCAATTGGTTATTTTGACATTATTTAATCCCACATTAATTTGTGCCACTTGAAATCCATATTTAATCATGGAATATACTTCTGATTTCCTAGGAAAAGAAGATGAACCGATAAAAAAGATCTCGAGACGTCTAAAGTGAATGGACTGAATTGAAACCTAGATCACCGTACATTTTAAATTACATGGGACCATTATGTAACAGAGGAACAGAACAAGGAACACTATGACACAATGGGGCCTATATGTATATGTAGATTTATGTATATATTTACAACCGACTACACCTTTTCACTAGGCATCATTTCTTTGTGTAGATTTACAGTGAGGTGTATACTTGCATGTCTCTGCCCTCTGAAATCAGGGGGAGAGCCTCCTACAACAGGATTTACAATTTGTAAGTAACTATGAGTAACTTTAAACGCCTGGGTGGCGATCTCTGTCACCTTCTTGAGGGAAAGAATAGAGAAAATTTAAAAATGTAACGTTCTTTAAAAAAAAACAATAACAACCTTTTTATATATATTAAAATGTAAATTAATGTAAAATATTTATTATTAACCTAGGCCTAATAAAAAAAGTTTGCGCACATTAATTCAAACTGAATTTCAATTCAATAATAATTTAAATATGAGTTTAATTTATAAATAATATTTAGCCAATCATTTTTTCAAATCCCATTCTCACTAACATTTTCATTTAATATAGTCAATTTTGTTAAAAGTCGTGTGTTGAAATAGTTTCATTAGTTTTTCATTTTTAGTAACATTTTTAATAATGCATCCGATGGGAGCCTTTGTGCTTTCCCCTAAGCCCCACATGAACGGGAGCAATATTACTTCACGACCCCAGGGAATGCAGTATCCAGAAGCAATATGTGGATCTGGGAGGGGGTCAAACACAGTCTCACTGCCTAATTTACTTAAGAAAAAAATGTCAGGGTCCTGAGGATGGGCCTTTAGGGCAAATAAGTGGCTTGGGGAGGGGAGAGGGTATGCCCCTATGTATTTAAAATGAAGCCGAAAAAATGAATGCCCTGACTTTCCATGCCCTGGTCAACCCCTGGGGGCATCCTAATTGGTATGAGTGATTTTTGGTGCAGAGGGGTTCTTGTGGGATCCCACAAACAGCCTAAGGGGTCAGGGTTGCCTTACCCTGCTCTCCCATCTTATTTTGTATTGGGGACCCGGGGACTGAGTCCTCGAATTGTAAAATGGCGGCAAACATCTTTATTGATGTGAGGGAGCCAACCAGATATTATCTTTTTATCTGCCAGAACGGCGGTACTTCTGCATCTCTAGATATCTATACATTTTGAATCCTAATTTCTCAAAAACCACTGCTTTACACAAAAGGAAAGCTTTCCTGCCAAATTTAGTGAGATACCGTTCAGCCGTTTTGGCGGTAGCTGTTTCAACAGGTACTATTTGAAATTACATTAGGAAAATGTCCCCCATTTTTCTCAGTCCTTGTTTGATGGATCACCCCAAAACTTTCAAGTAAAGAGATGAGGTGCATGAACCTTTGTTTTACAAAGTCTTGTGAAGATTCGTCAAACAGCGTCAAAGTTATTAATTAGCAAAGCAATACATTTATTTTCCATAGAAACCTTGTCCTGCCACTGTGTGATTATATATATATATATATATATTCACTGAAAAAACCATAGGTTATAGACCATATATAGTTAGGAATTAGCATTTACAAAACCTTGAAAATTCACTGAAAAAACCATAGGTTATAGACTATATATAGTTAGGAATTAGCATTTACAAAACCTTGAAAATTCACTGAAAAAACCATAGGTTATAGACCATATATCGTTAGGAATTAGCATTTAAAAAACCTTATTTTACCCACACAAAACCATTGAAATTCCATATATAGTTAGTTGCACTAACTATATATCGCGCACCCGCAATCCACTGCTGATGATGTCACATATTACATCATTCATGACATGGTCAGTGACATCACTGATGACATCACTGATGACATCTCAAATGACATCACTGATGACATGACTGATAACAACATCCAGTGATTTTTTGTTTCTGTAAAGTTTAAATATGTCTTACATATTGAAGAATGAGTGGATGTGTAAGTGTCTGGACGAAGGATTTAGTAGGTGCATGACTGACTGTATGACTGAGTGATTAAATGTGTCTCACTGAGTGCATGGGTTAGTGACTAAACTGTCTTAATTTGTGCATCATTATGTCTGTTGTTCTATAAACTGCTGCATGTGTTGATCAGTAGCTATATGAGTAACTATATGGGTTATTGATTGATTGCCCAAGTATTTGTATGGGAGACTGAGTGTGTGTGTGGCTGGCTGGGAGGTGTATGACTCTGTGCAGATCAATGTGTACTTGTATCAATGATTGTATAAGAAGGTAAGTATGTGTTAGTATATGTTTGAAAATGTAAGGTGCTCTATGTTTAACTGTATAGACAAGAAAATGGAAGTGTCATTGATTCTTTACAGGACTGACTAGGTGTGTGAGTAACTCCATGGATGAGTGGCAGACTGTGAGTGTCTGTATAGGTGTATGAGTGCATATGATAGTGTTGTAAAGATGAGTGATTGTATGTATGAATGATTGTATGGGTGAATGAGTGAAGGTGTGTGTAGACGTAGGAATCAGTGAGTGCGTATGTAGTAACTAGTATTGGTGTGTCAATGGTTTCAAAAATTATACTCTGTATTTAACACTGGGTGAAACAGAGGTTATATTAAAATGTGAGGAGATGCATTGTATTGTCACATGAATGATATCATCAGTGATGTGGTCATTGATGTCAAATGAGATGTCATCAGTGATGTCATTTGAGATGTCATCAGTGATGTCATCAGTGATGTCACTGACCATGTCATGAATGATGTAATATGTGACATCATCAGCAGTGGATTGCGGGTGCGCGATATATAGTTAGTGCAACTAACTATATATGGAATTTCAATGGTTTTGTGTGGGTAAAATAAGGTTTTTTAAATGCTAATTCCTAACGATATATGGTCTATAACCTATGGTTTTTTCAGTGAATTTTCAAGGTTTTGTAAATGCTAATTCCTAACTATATATGGTCTATAACCTATGGTTTTTTCAGTGAATTTTCAAGGTTTTGTAAATGCTAATTCCTAACTATATATGGTCTATAACCTATGGTTTTTTCAGTGAATTTCAATGGTTTTTTAATAGCAAATATCATAAGCTGTCGAATGTCAAGTACGTGGTAAGTAAAAACATTTTCGTGTTTATGCACACTGATCTGCTTTGAATGCTGCCCCCCCCCCCTCATTTCTATTAGGAGTACTCTCTCTTTGCAGATAGTGAAAGGTAGTTAACGCAGGCCTTTGCCCCCATTGTAATACGTCGTGCCTGCTTCTCTCTCCATTTGATTGATTGTTATCCAAGCATTTACTGTTTTAGAATTGGTTCTCTTTGGTTCATTCTCTATTTACAAACAAACACAGAGTCGCAATACTCTGTTTAGTCTTTGCAGATAACGAAAAATCGTGTAAAAAAACAAAAGGAATCAAGCAAAATCAGTAGGCCACTAATGGGATCTCTTTTTCACCTCGCTAAAATAGAAACATTAAGAACAACCCCTCATGACAAATACGAAACTAGTGAGATGAACTGAACTCCACACCATGATGGCTGCAATACAGCTCGGCTCCGCCACCCACCCCGCCCAAAATAACGATAAAGAGCGGCTGCCATGATTGCTCGCGGAATGGCCACGACGGAGCTACGAAATGGTGGTGCTCTCATGCTAACGCCAGCTTCAGTCTGAAACATCCAGAAACACTGTAGACTACCAATTCGATCAGTTCCGGTAGCGCCCCAATGTAACCCGGTAGAGAAGAACTAGCCCTCCCCTCTTTGACTGATGGTTCTTGTTGCCTGTCCCTTCTGTTGTCATTTAACAGAACTATTTAGCCTGCTGAAAGGGGTTGTGTTCCGACCGCTGGTTGGTGGAGACATTTGGACTATATTCTGGACCTGCGTTGTCGCGTAATGCGTCATATGACGCGCCGCGTTAGCGCATCCGGAAGTCATCCGGGGCGCGACGCGCAGCGCGTAACGTAAGCATAACAGGTCATGTGACTTGTTAATAAAACTTTTCATTGGTTCATTTTACTTTTCTTATTCTAATGATGAAAGGCTTGGTCATATGACCTAAAAATTACGCTTTTTATTACTTCCGAACATTATTTTTTCTTAAATATATGTTATAATGTTCCAGGCTAATGTACTTTCCCGGAAAATTTACAACTGTCCTGCAAGTAAAATATATTCTTTTTTCGAGAAAAAGGGCGTTTCTTCGTCCCATGACGGAGCCGTTGAGCAAAAGAGGGTCGACCTGCTGTCTTAGTCGCCGATACGCCTGAATATGAGATTCTTATCGATCACTTTATGTTGCAGGAGTAGAAAACACAACAGCCCTTGACCATTTATCTTTACTGCGTTCCTGCGTATTATACCTTTTACCCTTCATGTAATTGGTCTGCTTTATTTCACTTGCCTTTTAATGATTCTAAAACAGTGACTATTATTAAAAACTTTACCAATGTATATACTACTACCATGTTTTCTTTTAAAAACCTTTATTGTGAAAATTTCATTATACAAATACGAGCCTATAACCACGTGGGCCGGCCACGGAGCAAACTGTAATCGTATATGATGAGTAGACATTTACACTGTAGAGGAACGTAACGGGCGGGCCATTAGGTTGCAAGAACTAAGGTGTCTAACAGTTGCGGAATCGGTGGACGTACATTTTATAATTAAAATACGACAGGGCCAGTTACAATAAAATTATCTAGATATACATTTGCGGGCAAGTACCATGCGTGACGTTAATTCGAACTTTCAATAGTACAGTAATCAATAACACATCAGAACTTAATATCAATAGGGATGTCGAAATACTCAATCAATTCTCGTCCCCGCCCGCCATGTGCTTCAAAACTGCATACGTATCTCGTGATTTCAAGGTTCTGCAACCAGTACACAACAAGGAGTTACGAGTCCCATTTATTCCGGCGCCATTTTGGGCGAGGACGGGCAGGTCCAGGATATAGTCAAAATGTCTCTACCAACCATCGACTATGATGATGTTCATATGCTGTATTTATAGAGTAACACTCATCTGTCCACATGAAATTAATTTGCCACAATCTAAACATGTCATTTTAATCTTTCCAAAGTTCTTCTAAATATTTGGGACCGTTTCCCTTACCTCTGATGCTGTCAGTGCCACTTCTTTGATGAATGTACTGGCAGGTCGGGGGTTCTCCTCCAAATCTCTCTTTTATGCAGCACTATAATTAATTGGTGCCACCTCTACATATGACGATGCATGGTATAGTTACCATAACTATATTTTTTTTCGGTTCCTCTGGAGAGTACATCGTGGCAGATGAAGCGTATAACGTACCGGGCATTTACCTTTTTTTGCATGTAGAGGAAAGGAAAAAAAAATCGAGCGTCCGAGTTCTAAGGTGTCCCAGGGCCATTTTAGTGGACCAGGCCCAAATCCAAAGAACAGGCCGCCATTTTGAGAGTCCTGTTGCAGCCGCCTGTCGCTGTAGCATCAAGAGCGGCCAAAACTCAGCTGAATGGCAACTGAAACGGTAAAGGGGCGCCCCACTACAGCAGACGAGCCTCCACCTAGGAAGGCCCGTTCACGCCGCCTCCCCCCCCCCCTTCGGGCACCCCACGCCGTTATTCGGAGCAGTATTGTAGGATGGCCACACCAGTGCAGCAACTTGCTAGACACCACCTCGGTGGTAACCGAATCTCAGCGCCTTGTGGTGTCTTCTATTCAGAAAACATTGTTGTGCTGCCTTCGACCTATTCGCCGCAAGTGCGCACGCAACTCAGCTGCATAGCTTGCTAGACACCACCTCGGTGCTAACCGAATCTCAGCGCCTTGTGGTGTCTTCTATTCCAAAAATATTGTTGCGCTGCCTTTGGCCCCATTCGCACATCGGTCCGCTACTGCCGCCATCTCACAGGCCAACGGGGCGCCCCACGCCGACTTTCAGCATTGTAGGATGGCCACACCAGTGCACCTTACTAGACACCACCTCGGTGCCATCCGGATCTTGGCATCTCAGCGCCTTGTGGTGTCTTCTATTCAGAAAATATTGTTGCGCTGCCTTTGGCCCCATTCGCACATCGGTCCGCTACTGACGCCATCTCACAGGCTAATGGGGCGCCCCACGCCGAGTTTCAGCATTGTAGGATGGACACACCAGTACAGCAACTTGCTAGACATCACCTCGGTGCCATCCGGATCTTGGCATCTCAGCGCCTTGTGGTGTCTTCTAGTCAGAAAATATTGTTGCGCTGCCTTTGGCCCCATTCGCACATCGGTCCGCTACTGACACCATCTCACAGGCCAACAGGGCGCCCCACGCCGACTTTTACCATTGTAGGATGGCCACACCAGTGCCACAACTTGCTAGACACCACCTCGGTGCCATCCGGATCTTGGCATCTCAGCGCCTTGTGGTGTCTTCTATTCCGAAAATATTGTTGCGCTGCCTTTGGCCCCATTCGCACATCGGTCCGCTACTGACGCCATCTCACAGGCCAACGGGGCGCCCCACGCCGACTTTCAACATTGTAGGATGGCCACACCAGTGCGGCAACTTACTAGACACCACCTCGGTGCCATCCGGATCTTGGCGCGTTGTGCTGCCTTCGGCCTATTTGCACATCGGTCCGCTACTGACGCGAACTCACAGGCCAACGGGGCGCCCCACGTCGACTTTCAGCATTGTAGGATGGCCACACCAGTGCTGCAACTTGCTGGACACCACCTCGGTGCCATCCGGATCTTGGCGCGTTGTGTTGCCTTCGGCCTATTCGCACATCGGTCCGCTACTGACGCCGCCTCACGTGCCAACGTATTTTCTCCGCATTTTATACCCTATGCCGCATAACAGGTCATGTGACTTGTTTATAAAACTTTTCATTGGTTCATTTTACTTTTGGTTTCCTAATGATGGAAGGCTTGATCATATGACCTAAAAATAACACTTTTCATTGGATGAAAACTTTTTTTTTTCCCAAACGATGAAAGCCCCACCTTGTTTCTGGATGTTTCACACTGAAGCTGGCGTCACCATGAAAGCACCACCATCTCGTGGCTCCGTCGTGGTCATTCCGCGAGCAATCATGGCAGCCGCTCCCCACCAGAAGCCTGCAGGAGTCGGGGGCCCCCAAAACTTTTGTTGAATCCTCAAGGCGGAGGGGACGCTTTCGAGAATTGGGTCCAAGACCTAGCAGACAAGCGTCCGATTTCCAAGGTGTCCCAGGGCCATTTCAGTGGACCAGGCCCAAAAAGAAAAGAGCCTGCCGCCATTTTGAGAGTCCTGTGGCAGCCGCCTATCGCTGCACCGCAAGAGTGGGCGCAACTCAGCTGAATTGCGGCTTTTGACACAATGGACCAAAAGCGGACGGAATGGCAACTGAAACGGTAAAGGGGCGCCCCACTACAACAGACGAGACTCCACCTGGAGAGGCCCGTTCACGCCGCCTCCCCCCCCCCCCGGGGCGCCCCACGCCGTTATTCGGAGCAGCATTGTAGGATACCAAAACCAGTGCGGCAACTTACTGGACATCACCTTGGTGCCATCGTTCTGCTGCCTTGGAACTATTTGCACAACAGTTTGCTACTGATGACCCACCCCCCGCGACGCCCCACGCCGGATGCCGAAATCAGTGCGGCACCCAGGCAACATCACCTGGGTGCCGTCCAGAAATCTGGACGTTGTGCTGCGTTGGGACTATTCGCACAGCCGACCGCTACTTCGTTGTTTTTCCCTAAAAATGTTTATATGTTTTTACTGTTTTTGTTTTGTTGTATATATTTATAAGTTATTAAAGATTTATAATCTTACTACTTTGTTGGAGTGCTATATATTTTTAATGTGACACATAATTGTAAAAACTTTGATGTACAAAGAGTCATCCCTGGAATCTTCCGCTTCAGGCTCGGTCCCCTCCCCAATCACAATACAGGATGGTTTTCAGATAGTAGGAACGCGTGTGCTGTGACGGATCTCATCGAGTGTGGGCCTTGATCTACTATAACTCCTTTGAAGAGGGGTGATTCTTTACAGCTGGGGCCATAAACTACATCTGCAGGGCTAGCTGATAGCCTAGGACCGGCCTGGACAATCGGACACAGAGGAAAAGGAGTGTCAGAGGGTGCGGTAGTGAATAGGGCGAAAGGGAGGTGTCGGGCGGGCACAGGGTGTGATTCTCAGGGAAGAGCAGCGCAGATGGGGGGAGGTTTATTACCCATGCATAAGACAGAGAACGAGGGTGACCAGTGCCTGGGGGAGATGCTTGCGAGGGTGGGGAGCCATGCTAAGGATCGACAGCGTGCAGAGAGTGGGTCTGGTCAAGGCATCTAAAATGACTGCCGTGCACGACAAAAGTGTGGCATTTGAAAAAAGGCAAGATGGCGCAGACAATGTTTTTCAACACTTCCTGATTTCCTTCGAATCGAACGTTAACAGACGTTGGGGCATATTACCAAAGTTAAGCGATATTTATCCCTAACGATGCTTAGCAACGAATTTTTTACCGCTAAGCATCGTCAGAAATTATCGCAGATAAACCTTGCTATTATCAAGGTTTATCGCAAATGCCATAAAAAACGACCGCAATGCATTAATATCGCTGAAAACTCAGCGATATTCATGCATTACCGAGCTAATGCTCTTAGCCATGTTATCCACCTCCCATTGGATAACATGGCTAAGAACTGCTCAGGGCAGGTGGTAGCTTTTGGAGATATTCGCGCTTAGCGCGAATATCTCCAAAAGTTGGTAATAGGAGATAGCGATGTTAGCGACTGTTTCCAGTCGCTAACATCTTGGCATGCCCACTTTGCATGTCATTAGTGATAAATATCACTGACATGCAAAGTGGGGCCCAAGATGGTCGCTATCTCCTACTAGCGGTCGCTAACTGGTGTTAGCAACAGCTAGGTAATACAGAGATAATTTTATCTCCGCGAAGCGGAGCGCTGTTACAGATATATATCTTTTTTTGAACGTTAATTTCTCAAAATCCACTGAAGCACATATATTGAGACCTAGCAAAGGCACATCGAGCTACCAGTCCCTACAATTTTGCCAAGTTTCGTGCAAATCCATTCAGCCGTTCGATTATTATTATTATTTTTTTTTTTGCCCCGCGGGGCCCTTTTAAAACCTCCACATCAAACCTAGGGGGTCAGGGAGGATCTACTATGCCCCCTTATGGTCATTTGCCCCTTCGCTTTGGCCTCCTCTTGTCTCTCGATCCTACCGAGAGACAAGATGGCGGCCGCTACGGACTGTTTGGAATGTTTACAGACGCCGGAGAACCAATCAGCTTCGCAAAGCTCCGTTACACGAAAAGTACGCGAAGCGGAGCGCTGTTACAGATATATATCTTTTTTGAACGTTAATTTCTCAAAATCCACTGGAGCACATATATTGAGACCTAGCAAAGGCACATCGGGCTACCAGTCCCTACAATTTTGCCAAGTTTCGTGCAAATCCATTCAGCCGTTCGGGCTAAAAGTGAGGCCAACCGCCCTATGGAAAACTCAATGTTAAAAACACGTTTTGGGACCCCTCTTTTTTCTCGGCCCCCCTTGACGAACCCCCCCCAAATTTTCAGGGGCTGCTCAGAAACAAAATGTTCCATTTTCCTGAAAATTTCAGCCAATTCCGTCCACAATCGCCAAAGTTATTAGACATAGAATTTTCAAAAATCCCATAGAGAAAAAATCCTAACTATATATACCTACTGGCGACCGCCAGTAGGTAATATATATATATATATATATTACAACAACGTTTTCTTCCAAGAAAGGAAACTTGGAGCCGCAATCACCAACCAACTCGTTGAGGTTCAATTAATTTATTCTTAAATCCATTTGGGTCTCAGCACAGACAACCGCAGGAGCGACGCACCTACGCAGTAGCGCCAAGCATGGGGAACAAGGGAGCCATATCGTTGGATATATATATATATATATATTCACAGAAAAAACCATAGGTTATAGACCATATATAGTTAGGAATTAGCATTTACAAAACCTTGAAAATTCACTGAAAAAACCATAGGTTATAGACCATATATAGTTAGGAATTAGCATTTAGAAAACCTTATTTTACTCACACAAAACCATTGAAATTCCATATATAGTTAGTTGCACTAACTATATATCGCGCACCCGCAATCCACTGCTGATGATGTCACATATTACATCATTCATGACATGGTCAGTGACATCACTGATGACATCACTGATGACATCTCAAATGACATCACTGATGACATCACTGATGACATCTCAAATGACATCACTGATGACATCATGACACACCAATACCAGTTACTACATACGCACTCACTGATTCCTACGTCTACACACACATTCACTCATTCACCCATACAATCACTCATACATACAGTCACTCATTATTACAACACTATCATATGCACTCATACACCTATGCAGACAGTCACACACTGCCACTCATCCATGGAGTTACTCACACACCAAGTCAGTCCTGTAAAGAATCAATCACACTTCCATTTCTTCATCTATACAGTTAAACACAGAACACCATACTTCAGTGACATCACTGATGACATCACTAATGACATCTGAAATGACATCACTGATGACATCTCAAATGACATCACTGATGACATCATGACACACCAATACCAGTTACTACATACGCACTCACTGATTCGTACGTCTACACACACATTCACTCATTCACCCATACAATTACTCATACATACAGTCAGTTATTATTAGAACACTATCATATGCACTCATACACCTAGTCAGTCCTGTGAAGAATCAATCACACTTCGATTTCCTCATCTATAGTTAAACACAGAACACCATACTTTTCACACATATACTAACACATACTTACTCTCTTATACAATCACTGATACAAGTACACATTGATATGCACATTGAGTCACACACCTCCCAGCCAGCCACACACACACTCAGTCTTCCATACATCCACTCATTCTTCAATATGTAAAACGTATTTAAACTTTACAAAAACACACAGACACTAGATGATGTCATCAGTGATGTCATTTGAGATGTCATCAGTGATGTCATCAGTGATGTCACTGACCATGTCATGAATGATGTAATATGTGACATCATCAGCAGTGGATTGCGGGTGCGCGATATATAGTTAGTGCAACTAACTATATATGGAATTTCAATGGTTTTGTGTGAGTAAAATAAGGTTTTCTAAATGCTAATTCCTAACTAAGGGGCCGATTAGGATGGCGGACGGACTTGCGTCCGTCCGCCACCCCTGAGTTGGAGGGACCGTCCGCATGGGCAGCGGCGGTCCCTCCATAGCAATTAGGATGTGACCGCCACCCTGGCGGTCACATCCTGTATGTTTTACATTGTGGCGGATGCTGCTTGAAGCAGCATCCGCCGCAATGCAAAAAACGAAAGGTGTGCATTTGCATGCACAAAGCGGCAGGCACCGCGCGGTGCCTGCCGCTTCGTTCACGCAAGGGCAGGGGGGTACCATAGGTACCCCCCACGCAACCTTCACCCAGGGGGCCCGCAACGGGCCCCCAATGTGACTGTCCGTATGCTTTTCCACGGCGGAAAAGCCGCCGCGGAAAAGCATGACTCACCCTGCATCCTAATATGGCTGGCGGTGTCTGATAGACACCGCCAGCCATGTTATTGCTTTTCCGCCGTGGTCGCCTTCCGACCGCGGCGGAAAAGCGGCGGACGGATTGGGAGACCCACCAGCCATCCTGATTTGGCGGTGGGTCTTTCAGGCCTCCTCGGCGGATTTCCCGCATACTCCGGGCCGGCGGTGGCTTCCGCCGGCCCGGAGTATGCGGGAAATCCGCCATCCTAATGACCCCCTATATATGGTCTATAACCTATGGTTTTTTCAGTGAATTTTCAAGGTTTTGTGAATGCTAATTCCTAACTATATATGGTCTATAACCTATGGTTTTTTCTGTGAATTTCATTGGTTTTTTAACAGCTAATATCTGTAGCTGTAAAATGTATTCTTCTTTAAATCCAAAAATATATTTTATATGTTTATGAATAATTTTTTTTTTAAATATTTTTTTTTCTTCGTTCCCGCTTCGCGAATCGGGAAGCTTCCCGTTAGCTGACCTTGATGCCGCGAAATAGACCGCGAGCCGGTAAACGGTTCTTTACCGCAAGTGCCGCGTTAGAAAACAACATCGTGACGCCTCCCGTCCGCATGACGTTTCACGTTGTCGCGTGATACGTCATATGACGTGCTACGTTAGCGAACTGGTACGCGAAGCGAGTCGCAAAGCGCAGGTTTCTGGAAGCAAACCGGGAGGCCCTGCAAAGCGCTTAACGTAAACACAGCAAGTCATGTGACTTGGTAATAACACTTTTCATTGGTTCATTTCACTTTTGGTTTCCTAATGATGTAAGACTAGGTCATATAATCTAAAATGAACACTTTTGATTGGTTGAGAACTCTTGTTTTTCCCAAATGATGAAAATCCCTCCTTCTTTCCTCACTCTGACTTTCATCATTGTGAGAGAAAGACCCTTTGTGATCACTGAGCAATGGCTTCTTTAGTAGCTTCAGCTGGTGCTTCCCCACCACCTCCACCACATCCAAGGAAGAGTGGACCACCTGCTCAAGTTATAATTCAACAAGAAGAGGAAGAAGAGGAACAGGACGACGAGCACGAAGAGAGGCAGTTTTTGCCTGAGCAGCCCAGGACGTCTCACCGGAAAGAAAACTTCATTTGGCAATTTTTTAAAATTCCCAAAGGTCAGAAAAAAGTAAATGCAAGATACGTAACTTGCCTTATATGTCAAGATAGACTGTCCAGAGGAACCGAGAAAAAATACAGTTTCGGAAACTACACAATGCATCGCCATATGACTAGGTGGCATCCTAACAACTACAGTGCTGCACAGTTTCGGAACGACCTAGATAATCTCCCTATTATGGCCAGAAGATCTGTTGTACCGGAAGTAACGGGACCAGAGGGCAGGGAGATGGTGCCAAATATACAAATGAAATTTGGTGAAGTAAAACACATCTGCGTATTTTGCGATGGATTCATTTCCTACGGAGAAAGAAGCATCACTCTGATCAACAGAGCTATTGACTATCATATGCAAGTTTGTACGAAACGCCCAAAATAATAAATACTTCTTTTTTTGTTTTGTTGCTCCTGTTGAGCCCTTTACAATGAATCGTTTTCATTGCCCCCTCCAAGAAAAACCCAAAAAAATATAAAACTGTTCAGAAAAATTCAAAAAAAGTAAAAAAATGTTCCGAAAAATAATAAAAAAAATATAAAACAACAAAAACAATAAAAAAAAAGTTCTTTTCAGAACTACCTCCCTGTTATTAAAAAATTGGTACAATATTTGGAACTGTGCCAACCTCTATTTCTCTTAGTTCGCTTCCCAGTTCGCTCGCCGGTACGCGAACCGGAAGCGAACCAAAAACAGTAAGTATAAGGGAAGGAAACAGACACTTATGTTAAAAGAAAGACAGCTATAGGGGAGTAAACTAGAGATACTATTACCCGTAATCCACTGCTGATGATGTCACATATTACATCATTCATGACATGCTCAGTGACATCATCACCAGAGGATTGCGGGTTTTTTGGCAACGTGCCTTATCCACGGTTTAATAACGCTGCCTTTTGCTTTATATAAGTTTTCAAATTGTATGAAATATATACCAATAGGTCGTTATGAACCTTTAGGTAGTGCTTTTCTTCATGAGGTCTGGTCGCTTCCATACACATACAGATGTTTCAAAGATGATCAAGAAGTTTATCTAAATGGAGAGGAATGCACTGAGACGCCAGATCATTCACTAATGTGTAGGCACATACAGTTACACGGTTCATGTAACAAACACCGACCAAATATGGCTTGCGTGTTGCAAGGCACGCCAGTTCCTGCTATCATCCCCACGTTCAAGTTGTTGGAAAATGGTAGTTATTTGATGCTCAATAATGAAGATTGTTCTGAGTTAATTAAAAGTATTCCTTTAATCGTAACAGTAAGTGAACGGGTTATTTGCTGCAGAAATGTTCTATTTCCTCCCACACATGAACATAGGGAGTTTTCAATCTGGCCACAAATACCAACCTTGGGACAGATTTCAACGGCATGGCAAGAATAAGAGCTCTTTTGTCTCAGAGAGAGGTGGCCTTGAGTTCGGCCCGTGAAACTTTCGTGCTTCACATAGCGAACACCCGTACAGAGGTGCAGACCCTTTTCAATTCAGATTTGCCTTTCAATTTCAGCAAGATGGTTCCGACTATCTTTAACGCATCCTCCACAAAGGCCCTGGCGCACTTTTTTAAAGTTGTTACCAGTGGTCTCGTGACTTCATTTGAGAAAATCTTCGGAGTCATCCCTGCTTCCTTTCATTCTATTTTCTCCACTCTGGTTCGTGGATTGGCATTTTTACTTGCATTACCAGCGGACGCTCTTGTGCTTTTTTACATTTTTAAATATGGATGTCCCTCCTATGCAACCTCCCACCCTGCAGCTGCTGACACTGTTCCGCAATCGCATGCTAGAATATTATGGCACAATGCCGTTGGCGATATTAAGCACGGCATATGGATTCTCTTTTCGATTCTCCTACTTCACCTGTGTCCAGCCTGTATTTCACTGCCTGACCTGTGATTTCGATTGGGCCATTGATTTGTGTCTCTGCGGACCGGTTTCTCCTGACGTCGACTTTAATCAGCTGATGACTCCTATCATTACTCACGAGTTGGTTTGTCCTGGCGAAAGGATTATGGCTGTGGCATTGATGCATGGACTACTTGGTCCCTGGAATTTACTGGCGGCAGCACAGTCTTTCTTGGAACAGAGCTTTCTTGAAAACCCACCGAGCTGTCCTCTGATGGTGATAGAGGATCCGGTGCTGGGAGAGCACGTATGTTCTTTTCCGCTTTTAAATTGGATGGCTGAACTGTTTTCGGATGAAGACGGTGACTTCCTATTGGAGGCTGTTGCAGCTTATTTTGCATACACAGTTATGTCATAGACCTTTTTCATGTTTGATATGCTGAGTACTAGCATTTCATTGACAATTCATTGACTTATTTGTCAAGTTTTTATTATTTACCTTGCCTATTGGCTTAAGACTCGATAAAGTACTTGGCTGTTTTATTTTTCTTTAGCATTAAATTTTCCTAGTTTTTAATGCTTTACCTTGCGGACCGTCCACATATAAACTTGCAATCTGCTCTCATGAGATGGCACTTCTATTATCTTATTCAGTTCGTTTCCGGATCATGGGGAGGTGTCATCTAGGTCCTGGATATCTTTACACCGTGTTAAGTTAGCATGGGCTCATTACCGGTTTAAACGCCATTTTTCCTTTTTTGCAACTTCTGCACACGACACTTAGTTGTTGCTTTAGCTTTCCACCTAGTAGTTCATCGTGGTTTACATGAGAATAATATGTTATTGCTCTACTATCTGCTTTGCTTGTTAAACTATATCTGTACAGCGAGTGCTAAAGTTTCAAGAACAACACGATACAGAATTGTTATGAGGTCTGATCTCCCGACTTCATACTCATAACATAAGTGCAACTTCTGCCAATTCTGGGCATGAGGCGGGTTTTATATTGCTTTGCCGAACACACATACACAACAGTTGATGCGGTTCACATGAAGAGAGAGCTGGTGTATGCTGATGTGATTCCTTCAAATCTAAGACACTAAAGTATGGGCACGCCCTAAACCAACACAAAGAGACCTTCTTAGCAAATAATATAATATGTGTATTAGGGAGGGTGAGATATAAGCAGCCGCGGGCCGTGGAGGGAGTTACGGTGAGGCAGGGAGGCGGGGAGGGGGAGAAGCAGGGTGGAGCCCTCTCTACCTTGCCCCTCCCCCTCCCCGCCTCCCTGCCCCACCGTAACTCCCTCCACGGCCCGCGGCTGCTTATAAGTGTTGCTAACTCTTATTCATTTACAGCATGTTAACATACTGTCACCATTCGCTTTTTATGTACTAGTAACTATGCTGGTAATTTTGCTACTGATAATATGTGTACTTGTATTATCTAAGATACTACGCCTGAGAAGACGGCATTAGTAAATAAACATTTCAAATACACATGTGTTCTTCTTAACTCCATGTTCTGGTTTCTAAGAAATATATAACGACCGACTGTTCATGAGTTCCACGTATCCTGAGGTACTATAAGTTCATATTCTGGATTGTCTAAACATTGAGAGTTTGTTATATCCAATGTGACACTGTACCTAGCTTGCTAAGGAGTTTTTGATTACTAACGTGAGTTTTGGGACACCCTAATTCGCCGAGGTTCCAATCCTCTGTCCACAGTTCTGTGTGAGAACAGAAACCCTGCGACAGGGGCACCCCCGACCCTTGCTGGAGCTTCATCACACTTGCGATACAACTCCAGCAATGCGCCACCTTTACGGCACAGATACATCACGCATCTGTGCTGTTTTTGCCCCATGATGCGCCGCATTGTAAATGCAGCACACCATAGGTGACGGAACAGCGGCACAGAATGACTGAAAGTCATCATAAATGTATCCCTATGCTTCTTATCTTGTTAGAGATGAACCCGCCATATGTATCATCAAAGTTTTTTGCATTTCCTAAATAGCGAACTTTAAGGAATAAATAGCGATTCTTTACCATTCCTAGTTTGCGATTAGCTATTTGCTAATTACAAATTACCCATTCATTTCCTTCATTTCCATAGGGCGGTTGGACTCACTTTTAGCTCGAACGGCTGAATGGATTTCCACGAAACTTGGCAAAATTGTAGGGACTGGTAGCCCGATGTGCCTTTGCTATGTCTCAAGATATATGCTCCAGTGGTTTTTACGAAAATTAACTTTGAAAAATATATATTGGGCTACATTGGCCTATATATATGTTGGAGCCCAAATGTAGCCCAATGTAGCCCAATGAAGCCCAATGTAGCCCAATGTAGCCCAAAGATGGCCGCCAGACACACAAAAAAACAAATGTAGCCCAAATATCAGCCAGATGTAGCCCAACTATAGCCCAGTGACAGAATGACCAATCAGCTTCGCAAACCTCCGTTACGCGAAGCGGAGCGCTGTTACAGATATATATCTTTTTTTGAACGTTAATTTCTCAAAATCCACTGGAGCACATATATTGAGACCTAGCAAAGGCACATCGGGCTACCAGTCCCTAATATTTTGCCAAGTTTCGTGCAAATCCATTCAGCCGTTCGATTATTATTATTATTTTTTTTTTTTGCCCCGCGGGGCCCTTTTAAAACCTCCACATCAAACCTAGGGGGTCAGCGAGGATCTACTATGCCCCCTTATAGTTATTTCCCCCTTTGTTTTGACCTCCTCTTGTCTCTCGATCCTACCGAGAGACAAGATGGCGGCCGCTACGGACTTTTTGGAATGTTGACAGACGCCGGAGAACCAATCAGCTTCGCTTCACAAAGCTCCGTTGCGCGAAAAGTACGCGTCCTGGGACGCTGCCAGGTCCGCTGTTACAGATATATATCTTTTTTTAAACGTTAATTTCTCAAAATCCACTGGAGCACATATATTGAGACCTACAAAAGGCACATCGGGCTACCAGTCCCTACAATTTTGCCAAGTTTCGTGCAAATCCATTCAGCCGTTCGGGCTAAAAGTGAGGCCAACCGCCCTATGGAAAACTCAATGTTAAAAACACGTTTTGGGACCCCCCTTTTTTCTCGGCCCCCCCTTGACGAACCCCCCCCAAATTTTCAAGGGCTGCTCAGAAACAAAATGTGCCATTTTCCTGAAAATTTCAGCCAATTCCGTCCACAAACGCCAAAGTTATTAGACATAGAATTTTCAAAAATCCCATAGAGAAAAAATCCTAACTATATATACCTACTGGCGACCGCCAGTAGGTAATATATATATATATATATATATATATATATATATATATATATATATATAAAATCATAAATATATATATATATATATATATATATATATATATATATATATAACAGCTCCAAAGTCCCAAAAGATGCCCAGCCGGGTTTTTCAGGAAAAATAGCACTCACAAGCACGGCAGTTGCTATTAGCAGGGGGTAGAATTATTCAGATAGACGCGTTTCGGGAGAGAACTCCCCTCGTCAGTATTTACATCTGAGAAACTGAATACTGAGCCCTTATCTATGTTTGTCATTATAGTAGACACAAACGAAGGACTAGGCAAAGCGCGTCGTGGGCGCCATCTTTAAATGTACAAATACAGTGATTGCAAAACATTGCTAGCAAATACATTACACCATCAATTAAGCCGTGTATCGGCACAATCATCATCTTAGTAATCACCCACATCGCTTTTAAATCAGGAGACCATTTATATCCGAATTATGTGACTAAGATGACTAGAACACAACTCCAGCCTAAGAATCAAGTCATGAGTGAGACATAAAAACATCAGGCAAATCTCGCCGTGGATCGGCAATGGCAGCCCCTTAGGACTGCCAGACTTTTTTTTTTTTTTTGGTTAAAAACTTTTATTGAGCAATCACATAAAATTACATAGATGGGCCCACAACCACACGGGCTGGCCGCTAAGTCGCATAGTACGACACATGAAATAAACAATCATTTCCTAGGTCAGGCCAAATCGTAGAACGAAATTGCTACAGACATAGAACAGGATACAACAATTTTCTATATAAAACATGAAAATAACCAACACAAACATAAGGCGAGTGCAATAATCAAGTCAGCCCAGATAGCAGAGGGGGAGGTCACGAAACAGGAGAACAAAAATACATCAATGAGAGTCGGGAAGGCCGTGAGGGGGGGGGGGAGCAGGGAGGACAGGAAAATCCTAGAACAGAGCGAAAAATTTCGGGAACGTCAGCCTAAGGAGACAGGGTAACATCGGAGGTGGCAACCAAGGGAGGGGTACAAATTTCTCCACGGTACGCATTCCATTGACCCCAAATTTTCGTCCACGCCCCCGGCCTGCCCCTAGCCATGTAGACTGTCTTCTCACGGAACATGGACCAGTCCATGTTGTCCTCCCACACTGAAACATCAGGAGGTCGGGATGCGCCCCAGAGTTGCGCAATGTCACGCTTCGCAACCATGTAACCCAGGGTCGCCCATCTAGTCTGGGCCACAGAGTAATCGGAGGGTTCCCACACATTCAGCAGACATCGACGGGCCTCAGGCCGCAGGTCAACACCAGTCACCTCAGTCATCAACGCAAGCACATCCACCCAATAAGCTGCCACCATAGGACACTCCCAAAGTATGTGCATAAAGGTAGCGCTCATCCCACAGCCACGCTTACACAAGCCATCCGGGGAAAAACCCATCACGACCAGACGCGGACCAGTCACATACACCCGGTGGAGGATCTTAAGTTGCACCAAACGAAGACGGGCGGGAATGGCGACCTCCTTCGGGGAGGAGAGTGCCGACTGCCAGTCCTCGTCATCTAGTTCCAATCCATCACCTACCCACATGTCTCGGAGTCGGACCAACAAATCAGCGCGATTATGAATCAGCTTCTTGTAGATGAGAGAGATGGTGCTGTCGGGCAAGTGTCCATCGAGTATACGATCTTCAAGGGGGGAAGACTCGGGCAGGGCCACATCAGGAGTCAGAACCGAGGCCAAGGCATGTCGGACTAGCAGATACCGGAAAAACTCTCTATCACTCAAGTCGTATTCCGCCTTAAGGGCCTGGAATGATTTCACGCGACCATTCACACAAACGTCACCCACTTTACAAATCCCAATCACATCCCAGCGGTCAAAGCCCTTAGAAGACCAGAGACATCCCAAACGTTCAGAAGCATAAAGCGGAGTCGCCAGCGTCAGCCGATTCTCCCATCCCAAACTCACATTCGCTGCGCGCCACACGTTGACCGCTGCCCTGGTCGGGCCCACAAGATGGCGCCCGGCCGATCTGGAGTATAGCGCTCTATTAAAGTCCCCTCCCGGCAACTGGAGCTTATCCATCTCAAACGCCGGATCGCGACCCGGCGAGTACATCGCATGGTTAATGGCCGATAGCTGGCCTGCCCAGTAGTACCTCTTGATGTCGGGGAGTGCCATGCCCCCGTCGTACCAAGGGATAGTAAGTTTCGCAAGGGCTATACGTGGACGCCCATCCCAAATCAATTGTCTTTGCAGACTCTCGATTTCTCTGAAATAAGTAGCAGGAACATCGTCAAAAGAGTTCTGAAGGGCGTAGAGGAACCGCGGCAAAGACATCATTTTAAAGAGAGCAGCCCTACCCAGAGGAGACAGGGGCAGCTTACGCCAACGGGCCACATCCAGTCGCAATCTAAGAAGCGGGGGGAGGATATTACGCTCAAACCGGAGGGAGGAATCCCGGGTAATAAAAATCCCTAAATACTTGAAGCCAGACTGGACCACCTGGATAGGGAATCTGGCCGGCAAAGAGGGCAAAACACCCGAGAGAACATACACACAGGACTTAGCCCAATTAATAACAAGGCCCGAGTTAGCACCAAACGAAGTAAGAACATCAAATAAGACGTTCAAAGATTTACGCGGGGATGTCAGATAAAGAAGAATGTCGTCCGCGTAAAGAGAGACGCGGTCTTCAAAGTCCGGTGACCAACGGATCCCTTTGAGGGAGGGTTCCCATCGAAGCCACGCAGCTAACGGTTCCAAGGCCAGCGCGAAAAGCAATGGAGACAGGGGGCAACCCTGACGGGTCCCTCTACCAAGGCTAAAGGGGACAGAAACTCTACCGTTCACCACCACTTGCGCTAAGGGTTCCACATACAACAACTTCACCCATCCAATAAATTCAGGTCCAAAACCAAATTTTTCGAGAGCTGCCCAAAGATAGGGCCACTCAACCGTGTCAAAAGCCATCGAGGCGTCTAACGAGGCCAAAATGGCCGGCTCCGTCAGAAGCCTCGCCCTCGCAACAGCGCCGTGAAGACGACGTAGGTTAAGAGCCGTGTTGCGATGCGGGATAAATCCGGACTGATCCGGATGAACCAAGTCGCTAATGACCGTCAGCAGGCGGGTTGCCAGGAGCTTAGCCAGGACCTTAGGCTCAACATTTAACAGGGAAATGGGCCTATAAGACGAACAGAGGTCCCGCGGTTTCCCGTCCTTGGGAATTACGACTATCGTGGCAAGACGCTGGTCATACGGGAGAATACCCCGTTCCCGGGACTCCAAAAACATGGCACGAAGATAGGGCGCAACCTTGTCAGGGCGTAACTTGTACAGCTCAATTGGCAACCCATTCGGGCCCAATGCCTTGCCCGAACGGAGCGAACGAATGGCAGTCGCTATTTCATCCGTAGTAAAAGGGGACTCCAACGAGACACGGTCCAGATCGGAAACACTGGGCAAAGCTATATGGCGCAACAAAAGACGAGAGTCAGCCACATCTCGTCCAGACACAGGGGTATACACCACACGAAAATACTCAGCAAAACATTCAACTATTCCAACCGGGTCTGTCACTCCGACACCATTCGACGACTGAATCACAGGCACCACACGATTCGCTCTCTCTTTCTTATCCAACCATGCTAACAATTTACCCGCTTTACCCCCCACATCATACAGACGACCCTGCTGTTCCCGGAACATCAGTTTAGCCGCATCTGTGACCAAGGATTTATAAGCAAATTGTTTCAGACCCAGGGCGTGGAGTTTATCAGAGGTGATCTCAGACTCTAAGTCGGCCTCCCTCTCAGCAATCTCTATCTCAAGGTCCACCACCTCCCGATTCCTAGCCTTCTTGGATTCAGCAATTAGAGAAAGGGCCTGCCCACGAATCACTGTTTTAAAGGCCTCCCACAGGGATACCGCCGAGGAAACCGACCCCTCGTTGTCCAAAAAGTAAGCATCTAAAGACTTAGTCAAAAGGTTTCGGGTCTCAGGGGAGGCAATATACCAGGGGTTAATTGGAGCCACTCGGCCCACCGCCTCCACCCCTAACTCAAAACAAAGCCAGAGCGGAGAATGATCGGAGATGCCCCGGGGGAGGTGTCTGATCTCACGCACCGCCGGCGTCTGCGCCGCGGGCATCAGGAAATAATCCAGTCTAGACAGACTCCCGTGGGCCCCCGAATGGAAAGTGTATTGAAGCTGGGTAGGATGCAGGAGCCTCCAGCAATCCACCAAACCAAACGTATCCAAAAACCCACCTAACCACTGTTGGGCTAAAGGAGTATCCCTAGGGGGGTAGCGATCTTGCAGACCGGAGATCACAGAATTAAAATCGCCTGCAAGAAAAAGAGTACTATCAGGAAGGTCCAACAACACACGGCCCAAATCGGCAAAGGTAGAAGTCTGTAGGCCGGGGGGCACATAAACAGTAAACAAGGAGAGGGTACGACCTTCATAGCGACCCACGAGGACAGCATAACGCCCCCGATCATCAAGGATCACATCATCAATAGCTAGGGGGAGGGAAGCCCGAACAAGGATACCCACCCCCCTGGAACCCGTGGTAAACCCCGAATGTGCAGCAAGGCGATACCCCCACCTATTCATCGCACGACAAGTATTGCCCACCAAATGAGTTTCCTGCAAGAAAACAATATCGGGAGATAAACGGCGTAGACATTTTAACACCACACTCCGCTTAATACGATCTCCCAGACCATTAACATTCCACGAAACAAGCCTCAGCCCGCTATCCCCCATCCCACACAGCAACCCCGAAACCCCCCCGCAATGAGCATGACATAAAAAGGAGCAGAAGCCAGATAGATTCGCCTTGAAAACATAACACAAAAACATCGAACATCCCCACCACCCACCCCCCAACAATCAAGAAAACACCCCCCACCCTGCACCCCTGCAAAATGCTAAATAGCCACCCCAACATGCAGTGTGCCTGTCGCCCAAGAACCCCCATTCTACAAAAAGAACCCCGGAGGAGGAAAGGCTCCGGCCCACCCGCCACCCCGAGTAAGACAGAGAATGAGGAGAATACACAAACAGCAGAGGCACTGAGGCATCAAATCCCTGAAGAGTTTACTCTATTCAAGGGCCCAGGCGTAGGCGGATTGTTCAGCTCTCCACACCACCCTCAGCACCACCCGGGTGGGCGGCGGACTCAGTCTCAGGAGATCGATCAGGCAGAGAGTCCATCCAGTCATTTACAGAATCAGGCCGATCAAAGAAGAAGATTCGGTCGTTGTACTCAACGCGCAGCCTGGTCGGAAAAAGCATGGCGTAGCGAAGCCCCATGTCTCGGAGACGTTTCTTGACATCACGAAAGCCCATACGCTGTCTCTGGACCTGTTGAGAAAAGTCCGGATAGAAGTTCACCGTGGCGTTCTCAAAGGCCACCGGGCCCTTCACACGCGATGCTTGCAGGATAGCGTCCCGATCCCTATAATGGAAGAGTTTCGCAACAATAGGCCTCGGCGGGGCACCTGGTTTACCCTTGCCCCCCGGAACACGATGGGCACGTTCCACAGCGAAAAACTTCGTCAGACCAGACGGAGAGAGGTGGTTCTGGATCAAATCCTCAACAAGGAGATCAACAGAGTGAGGTTCTGGATTCTCCGGAACTCCGACAACGCGTACATTACAGCGACGTGCCCTGTTCTCAAAGTCCTCCAAGCGCCGGGTCATGAAGTCGTTCACCCTGCGAAGGTTGCCGACCTCCGTCTGTATCTCCGAAACGTCCTCCGTGAGACTGGATGACTTAAGATCCAGTGACTTCACCTTCTCATTGGTTTTCGACAGGTCAGCACGAATCAAGTTGACCTCGATGGCCACGGTGTCGATTTTGTGGGCCAAAGCTTCATATTGTTGGCCTATCGACTCCTTCATAGCAGAAATGGCACCCATGATGTCCTGCAAAGAAGGCTCCGTTGACGCGTCCACAGTGGGATCAGCATTACTGGCTCCGGGCAAGGCGGCTCCGGGGGACCCCTTGGAATGGGTGTAGCGGTCCATCACTTTAGACTGGACCGGGCCCCCACGCAGGGGCGTCTTGGTCTTCCGAGTCTCTCGGTCCCCTCTGCCCGCCATATCAGAACTGCGTCACCAGGTAATTAACCAGGCTGGATGGAGTGGCCACAGGAAAGTAGGGCCTCAAGACCAAAGAACCGCAGCTAGGGCACCACTAGTAGAAGGGCCAACAGATAGGAGAATAAGCTAGCCAAAGGCCCGACAGCCGTTCCGTGCCCCGACTGCAGCCCAGGCCAGGCTCCTCTGCCAGACGTCTCAGTCTGAGGCAGAAACGAAACCGAAACTTAAGAGGGGGACCCACAGGTCGAATCCCCCTGCCGTTGTTGTTCAACTTCAAGACGGCCACTGAGCCTCACCCAGTCCCGGGCGTACCTCGAGAGTGGAGCCCGAAAGTTCGAACAGACGTAACTCCGGAACCCCGGGTCCAAATCGAATTCCAAAAAGTCCAGGGCAATCAGCCCAGTGTCCTCTATACAAATCCTCGTAAAAAGTCAGGATAAGTTCAGGATATCATGCCGGGAGTGGCGGGGGTCCGGGGAGCGCTGTGCTCACGCGGCCATCTCGGATGCCCGCCAAGCTCCTCCTCCAGGACTGCCAGACTTAAGGTGCAACAGAAAATGCAGCAATGTACGTTACAGATGTCAATGAAAATGGCATCTTCAACCCCAAGCCACAACTACTGAAATACAAGAATACAATTCATCTCAAAATCATGATTTCATCATGTTTACAAATTCAATGCACTGTAACCCATCTTTATCAACCCAAATGTGAGGCCAGTTCTTCTCCCATGTTCAATCCCTTGGGTGCTCTAGTCTCTAAGTCTATAATGTAACGGGACTCGAGTCTCCTTAATGCGAGCAATCTATTGCCCCCTCTCGGATTTTCTTCAACTCGGTCCAAACAAAAATACCTTAGAAGGTTCCTGTCACTATTGTGTCTGATGGAAAAGTGGCGTGCCACGGGATATGTGAAATCCTTGTTTACTATGGCCCGCATGTGTTCTAATACCCTCAACTTGACAGGATTAATCGCGCTGCCTACATACCTCAACTTACAGGGGCATACAAGACAGTAGACTGCATGGTCGGAGTGGCAAGACATAAATTTGCTGCCAAGGTCGCGGATGGAGCCAACTGCCGTTACAAAGGCGGGTCCGTGGCGGCGCCAAATGATGCTGCTTTGATACGGATGGAGATGAGCGCGCACCAAGCAGTACGATGTGCGCCCACAGCACAGTGATGGCAATAACACATGACACGGATTTTGAAGCTAGGCTGCCATTTATAAAAGGACACTTTGGCTCTGAGAACTCGAACCCACTGGGGTGAAATTATGCACGGACTACGTCTCCCAGGAGGCCATGAGGCAACGCCCAACCGGGCGGGGAGGTGTTTTAAGAACAGGAAGTGCTCTCTATCGTTTTCCCACTGCCTTCCAGATAAGCCACTGAAGAAAGGACTTATGACCTGAAACGCGTCTGGCTTTCAATCTTGGATGCTTTTGCCTGCCCAATCTCCGGTGTTGTCACGCTGTCACTTTTGAATAAAACTGCTGCAAACGATTTTGTCTCCACTAGGCTCTCTCTAAAATTGGTTCTGCAAGTGGCTTGATATATATATATATATATATATATATATATATATATATATATATATATATATATATATATATATATATATATTCACCAACCACACCCGATTCTTCTTCAAAAAACCGGACACCGACACAGGAGCAGATTAGATCATCAGCTTTTCAGGGTTATTTTATTATAAAAGCATGATGCGTTTCGGCATACCTGCCTTGTTCACATGGGCAGTCATTAAAAGTATAATATTTTTATACCAGAGCAAAAGGTCACATGGTCATTTTACACATGGACATGGACAACAGACTCATTTGTTTTTTTTGTTTTTTGGCAATTCACAACATCCGATTAAAATTTCTAACATATTTTCTATTAAAATCATAGAAATTCTGGACATATTTACAAGTTGCAATGTGTTACAATTTTCATGTAATTTATGCTTTCTGATAAAGGCACTTGGATGAAACAGAAACTATTATTTACATTCTATTTTCTATTCATTCTCTAAAATCATGCTGTGCATTACTTCATGCTATCCTGCCCAACCTTTCTTTTCTACACATTGCACCAGATTTTTGTTTTGTTCCACAATAAATACATTGTCCAGATTAAAATTCATCTTAATATCCATTTTCGTGGGATTAGTCTGGTTGTAATACTCGGGTGTTGTTTTGCCATATATACATTCTTTTGTTTGCTTTTTTTTTGGGGGGTTATTGTATGAATCCAAACTTTCCACCGGCACGGAGATACTGGGCAAGTGCCCTATTGCTGTTTCATGAAATATTCAATCATACTTCACTTGCCAATCTGTCAGGAAAGATATTCGTATAGAGCCCATTGTTAGCATATACAAGAATTTTTATTGCTGCGTATATATATATATATATATATATATATATATATATATATATATATATATATATATATATACACACTCACACACACACACATCTAAATAATATAAGTAATTTGACATTAGTTTCTATGGGGTGCTATTTTATTTCTCTGCCTTCATTGTTCTCTATGGGAATATATGGCAGTACCTGTGAGTAGCCATCTTTGGTGCCTGACTTACCGCAAGGCTGGGATGGAGTCAATTTGAGCCTGTTTTGAAACCTTTATGACTACAGTAACTTTTGAAGTGTAGTTTGTCAATAGCAATGGAATTACTCTTTTTATGGGTGTGTGTTTGTATTACATTTAGTCCCAAAAAACAAATACTTCAGTGTGAAGAGATCTCTGCCACCTTGGTAAAGATCTCTGCACAGCGAAGATAGGAGATGCAGAGGCAGACGACTCCACTCGTAGATTTGTGAATAGCATTTTGTAGTATGTGAATAGTACTACTGCAGTGCTACTTTGCGAGCTAAATAATGCAGCTTGTGAAATGCCTCATTGATATTGGGCTGGTATGGTTTTCAATCCTAGTTTTAAACCAAGGGGAAATCTTGTCGAAAAGTTCTTTCAATTCTGCAAAATGTTTTAGCCTGTACAGGAGTGATTAGAAGGAAGCATTAACTATGAGACAAACTGATGTTGCAAGCCTGCATACAGACTTAAGACAAAGATGATTGATTTTAAAAATCAATTCCTGTTCTTAAAAAGCCAGTTTTTGCTTAAAAATGTCTTACTAGCTATATTCAAGATTTCCTGTGTGATCCTCCCTTCAACTTTAGAACGACAGCGACTATTTTTCTGAAGCTCTGCACTAGATGAAAAATAATACATTTAATTATTCTACAACTATATGGCTGACGCTTAGCATCTTGAAGAAGGCTCACTGTGGGTCAAAATATGTTTCACCACACTGGAAGTCATTAGAAAGCATTATCAATAATTTTCCCATAATAGATTTAGAACTAAGATACAAAATTCACACCAGTGAAGCAGAGAGACTTGCCATGAGATTCTTGTACCATTTGCGTAATGCCAATCAAATATTTTATTTGTGGAGAAGTGTGGCTCATTGGTTAGAAGCGGCAGACCCTGAAGCAGAGGGTCTTGGGCTCAATGTCCGCGGACTCGATAATTCTCGCCTCGGTGCCTACTCTAATCATGGGTCCCACTCTGCAACTCTGGGCAATAGCTTACTTAATCTCCACAACGGCCCCAACAGCGTGGGATGCCTGGCTTCACCTTGGGGGTGCCCTGGAGGGGGCATCTCACAGGGAAAGCCATGATGAGTTCCACGGCGGTATACAGCGCCAGGATGCCCCGAGATGGGGCGGCAGTGCGCTTTACAAGTATACACACATTTACATTTACATTATATTTTATTTTAAAAAAACACGTCAGTGCGTTATTGATATTGGATTGATGGTTACCCACTACATAGCTTAAGAACTGACGTTTATGACCTTCAAACAAAATTCACTTGAACCAGTTTGCACCTCTATTCATTTTTAAAGTAAATGTATTTTCCTTAGATGGACTAAATGGACATAGATGGACAAAATGATATATTCAAGTGTAATAGATTCTCTGAACAAGTAGCACACATCAATGATGGATTACTTTGAAAATGACACATGATTCCCGGAAAAAACTATGTTGGCTGGCTGCTATGGTGAGAACAAACAAATAATTCTTTTTAAACAATTAGCCTCCTGCCTTGTGTTAGACAGAGCATTCATTCAAATTGAGACTATTTTGGGCATGTCTTGCTATAGACCTATTGACGCTTCCTTTAATGTTCTCCTTAGGCCTTGTGAATTGGCTTGTTTAGTCAGGATTAGCTGGTCCCCAATCAAGTGTTCTCCACCTGTTCATTCAGAGCCTTCCAATTTGGAATTCTATTCTTCCTTAGAATGGCGCTGCGTGCACAGACAATTCTCTCAGCCTCCAAATACGACATTGAACAATTGCTTCATCAGCCAGGTTCCCTTGGGTCTACCCCTTATGTGTCATTCTCATAGCTTTTTCACTCACAAGCAATGCGGTCTATGACTACTATTTTGTGGTTCATACACTTAGGCCCTGATTAGAAGTGAAAGTTGGGGGTATTATTTATCTCACCAGGTAAAATGTGAAACCACAAGAATTGGAATTTATTGGGTGCGACTAAAAAGGCCTTAATAAATTTTCTCCTAATAATGGGAAATATCATGCTGATGTTGGTACTTTTCACACCAAAATCCGCAGGTTCTGTACTGACAAGCCCTTTTTTCACCCACTAATTAGTCGAAATGTAATAAGGGAAAACTATGGGCCTCTGAAACTAGTAATTACCATACAAAATCAACTCTACACCTCTGGTAATGGTGGTCCCTGCACTAACACAAATTGCGCAGGGATCGTAAATTGACAAAGGACTCAAAAGTGAGGCTACATTTTCTAAAGGGGTGTGTTGCTCTTATATGACCCATTCGTCCTCAGCTCAATCACTCAGACTTTCTCCATCATACTGCTACCAGGCCCGGACTGGCCGTTGCGGGCACCGGGCAAACCCCCCCGGTGCGCCGCAAGGGTGGGGGCCGGTTTTGGGCCGAAAACCGTCCCTGGCAAAGAGCGCGGTCGCGCCCCCCCCCCCCCCCCCCCCGGCCGAGCACTTTGCCAGGGCCGGTTTTGGTTCCCAGTCTGGCCCTGACTGCTACCCCATTCATTCCAAATCCCCAAAGGGTTGGTCTAACAGCAAGGGCGCTTGACCTCGGATCTGGGTTCAAGTCTCGGTAACAACACTAAGGGCCAGATGTAGGTAGGGTTTTACCGGTCGGTAACGGCCGAATTCGGCCGTTACCGACCGGTAAAAGGATTTTGACATGTAGGGAGCAGAATCGGTAAATTTACCGTTCGGTAAATTTACCGATCGGTAATTTTACCGAATCTGTAAATATACCGGTCGGTAAATTTACCGACCGGTATTTTTACAGAATCGGTAAAATTGATATGTAGGTGGGACTCTTATGAGTCCCACAAGGCCTAAGAAATCGGTATTTTACCATCAAATTCAATTTGATGGTGAAATACCGATTCAGGTGTGCATGCACATGTGTGCATGCACACCTGTGCCATATGACAGGCAGACCTGCCCTTAGGGCAGGTATGCCTGCCATATGGCCCTCGACCCTTTTTTGGGGGTGCTAGAGGGTGTCAAAGTGACACCCCCTGCACCCTTGTCAAAATCGGTATTTACCGATTCGGTAAATACCGACCGGTAATGCCCCATTCATTCCTATGGGCTTCAAAGCCCATAGGAATGAATGGAGCATTACCGATCGGTATTTACCGATTCGGTAAATACCGATTTTTACCGAATCGGTAAAATACACATCTGGATGGACCTACATGTCCACCCTTCATATTTACCGATTCTTAATTACCGAATCGGTAAAATTCGGTAATTAAGAATCGGTAAATATTTTTTACCTACATCTGGGCCTAAATATCCTGTGATTCTGGGCAAATCACTTAATCTCCCCGTGCCTAACAAAAATGAATGTGTGTCCTCATGTAACGTAACTGGTGCTATGTAAGGTGCTCTGATACCCGATTCGGGTCAAGTTCGCGCTATATAATACTCTGCAAAAAAAAGAAAAAAAAAAGGTAACTTGTACTTATTCACTCCATAAGTTTTTCCTAGTTCATTCACTTTGAACAACCATGGATCCTTCCACACTCACACTGAAAACAGGCACTCCCTGAGTATGTGCAGCGGTTTCTTTGACAGTTTCAGTCTATATATATTTTCCAAAAGCAATATCCCTGGTTTCAACCACTGTCAGCCAAAAAAGATCACTTACTCAGGCTTCCTTGGCAAATGTCCATTCTTGTTGCTCCATCAACAATGAATTGCGGATTGTCACAAATCTCCTGGATGGATTATCAAATTATATTTAATAGGCAGAAAATCAAATAAAAATATACATTAAAAAATGCAGTAAATATTGCAGTTGAAAGGGATTGTGTTTTTTCTTTGTTTTTACAATTAAATGTGGGTTTTAAAAAAGATTTCTGAAAGTCACAAAGGTAAGATGCATATGTTGTGAAGATTTGATTTTATTAACTTGTTAATGGGTAACAAATGGTCTAAAGAATTTTATCATTGTGCAGCCAACGTTACGGAAACATGTAATAACGTACAAAAAAACTTTCAAACATCATGAAAATGAGTGGTTTTAGGTTTCTGCATTAATGTAGGAAGGAACTGATCGATATGGAGGCTCACCGGCAATATATTCCAGACTGCAGGGCCTTGCCATTAAGTAATTGAGTTTTCTTTATCCCGAATCTCTAATCAAGAGACTGAATTCTGCTTTGCTCTTGAAAAACTATCTGGTAAATTTTATAGATTTATGTGGATTATTTATAGAGGGCAACTGTGACCAAAACTGGTATCCTGGCGCTATAGCTAAGATTGTGTCGGTGTGGAGAGAGAGAGGAGAGGGATTAGATTATAGCGATACAGCCATCTAATTATTTGGAAAACAGGCAGGTCTTTAAAGCTTTTCTAAATTTTAATAGATCTGACCATTCTCTCAGATCAAATGGTAGCCTATTCCACAGCTGGGCGGCCTTCACTAAAAAGGCACCCCCCCTTGTTGACACCTTGGTTTCCAGTGGAAGCCCAGCAAGACTCAAGGACTGTACTGAAAAAGGAATCAGGCCACGTGTCTCCAAAGATGAGCCAGACTACTATACCTTGCATGGCCTTGTGTGAAAGTAGAGGGTTGTAACTGGTTTCACTGTGTAAATTGTGGAGCGAAAGTATAAGTAAGCCTATGCATCACACTGGTATCTAAAACATGTCTATAAAAATGATATCATTTTTAGAAACTCCTTCATCTTGTCCTGTTCTTATTTTATACCTAACATTATGTTTGGTGCCTCCTCCACAGGTGTAAAAGCCCCCATCTTCAGTTCAGAAGTCTTACTTCTGTTTTCTTCAATTCTTTTCATTCCAAGCTTATCCTCTTGGGCCTTCTATATCCAACCCCTGAGAATGATATTATATGTTGTCTATCTCGACATACAAACTTCAGAAGTCATAGGGAAAGCAGTGTGTTTGGGGCTGGGCGGGTGATGCCAGTCTCCCATTTGTAGGTCTAATGAGATGTTGGCCGAAAGCATGGCCAAACACACACCATGCAGCAAGTCTGTGATGAGGTTCTGGGCTGGTTTACATGCAGCAACATCCAGAAATTGGTGGTATTAGAAGGGGAGGGCAGAGTACTGTACTTCGACAACATGGAATACATAGGTCTGTGCAGCCAATCATTGATGCTACAATATTCCCAGCAATGCCTGCTGGTAGCAGAAGCAAGGGTAGTGACCTCCTGTTCTGAGGAGGAGGATCCTGAACCAAGCCCACAGAGAAGCCTCATGGCCATAGAAATGGTGCAACAGGTGCTATCTTATGTAAAGTAAAACGTTGGACATGCTCTTCAAATGGCAGCTTATGGTATGACTGGAGACATGTTTGAAAGGGATGAACTCGCCTCTACATCTACATTTCTCATCTGGTATCATGCACAGTTGGAGGAGAATCACTAATTAATATTGAAAAAAAGACAGTGATACCAGTACCCAGGACAGAATCAGGAGGCTGATTTCATTCCATTGTCGTTTGTGTTTCAAAATGTTATGGGAGGCTTCAGCCGGTGTTGGATTTGAAGGAGCTGAACATAAGGGTGTCAAATTTGCAGTTCCATATGGAGAGTAGACAGGTGATTTAGTTGGTTCCATAATAAGATTTTCTAGCGGCATTAGATCGAGGAGATTCCTATCTTTATGAGCAGATATGCAAGAGTTTCTCCAATACGCCCTCAGGGCAAACATTATCAGATCACAATTTTACCATTCATCCTCAAAGCTGTGCCCAGAGTGTTCACCAAGGTGGGAACACTTCATTCAGAGGGGTTTATGATTCATACCTAGCTGGATGACTGATTGGCCAAAGCTCCTTCACTTCAGCTAGTGACCCTTCAGTTCTCAGTGCTAGCTGCACATGGCCTGTAACTCAACCTTCCCAAAAGTCATCTTTTCCCCTCTTAATGCCTAGAATTCAATAAAGCAGGCTTTCACACTGCAATCAGCAGGATGTTTCTTCAAGAACGCAGGATTCAAGCCTTTCAGGTGAAACTGATGACATTGTTTCAGCTAAAGGCAACGCCAGTTTGAGATTGGTTCTAAATTGAGGATCATATAGCTTTGACAGTCTTCCTAGTCCCATGGAAAAAGAACCATTGATGGACAGAATGCAGAACAATGTCATACATTCACCCCCAGTACAGAGTTCTGGGCCTAAATCCATCGTTTTTTTGCTCCCCATGCCAATCCAGTTTGAACCTGACTATATGCAAATCAGTCGACCCTGCTCCCTATGGGAACAGTCAAGCCCGAACTGCCAGGCCAGGTTCTCTCTTGACTGGAAACAAGCATCCTAGGACCGGTTTTGAAGTTTCACCCCTCAACAGCCAGGCTAGCTTAACTCCAGTGGCATGAAGAGCATGGGGCTCGCGTCTGGGCATACCCATCCCACTTGGGGGTGGCAAATGCAAAAAAAACAATTGATAGACAGAATGCAGAACAATGACATACATTCACCCCCAGTACAGAGATCTGGGCCTAAATACATCGTTTTTTTGCTTGCCCATGCCATTCCAGTTTTAACCCAGTCATATGCAAATCAGTCTAGACCCTGCTCCCTATGGGAACAGTCCAGCCTGAATTATCAAGCCACGTTCTCCCTGGACTGGAAACAAGCATCCTAAGACCGGTTTCGGGATTTCACCCCTCATCAGCCAGGCTAGCTTGTCTCCAGTGGCATGAAGAGCAAGTGACCCACGTCTGAGCATACCCATCCCACTTGGGGTGCCAAATGCAAAAAGAACAATTGATGGACAAGCATATTAGTGCATCGCTTTTTGTGGCACTGGAATCTAGAATCAGAGGAATTCTTAGAAATTATACCTTTTCCTCCATTACGCTTAGAACTTTCTCTCCCATGGTTGCTACATCTAGCCCATTTGAGAGAGAGGATGAATCTTAACTGTCAAGAAAGGCCACATTATTCCAACTAGAGGGAACTGGAGGATGTCCACAGGTGGTTGTTGGTATTTGTTCAAACTCTTCAAAGTCTACCAGACTTGGTAATAACTGTCAATATGGTGGCGTAATCTTTTACAATAGGTGGGGTTCCAGAGGTAAGAGTCTGGCAGCTGTGCCTCTCTACCCCTTGAGCTGGACAGAGAAATGGATGTTTTCCCTTATGAATGTTCATCTTCAATAACTTGTTAATGAATGGGCAGATTTGCTAAATTGTGTACTGTGCTGATGGGTCAGCTGTCCAGTGCTGAATTTGTTTGGCCACAAATGGGACATGGAGGTACCATGCTCTCCTTCCCGGTATTTGATTCCCATGGCACAGACAGGTAAATGCATTGATTTCCCTATGGCACAGAGACCTCTATGCACATATCTTCCTTTTCCTCTAATCCAGAAGGACTGCCTACCACGTGCATCGGAGAAGGCATCAGTTTGGTGGTTCTACTTCGGTAGCATCGCTTGGGTGGTTTCCTCTGGTTCTGCAGGTGGAAGTGGGGAGACTTGGGTAATGCCTCTGTTTCCATTCCAGCAACATCCATGGGTTTGTCTCCCCTCTCATTTTCTAGCATGAGGATAGAGGACTGGAGACTGAAAGGCAAAGTTTAGTACAGTTGGCTCTTTCAACTCTGCATTTGCTCTACAAAAGGTCTTGGTGGGTGTCCACTCTGAAATATTATCCAGTCCTGGGGTTTATTTAAGGTAGTCCTACTCCTAACCCTATCTTTTCATGCATATTTTGCATCTGCTTTTAGATGTTTTGCTTTTTACATAAGCATGTTTGGAGCTAGCCTTAAATTCTGCTATCAAAGATTTTGAGGCCACTGGGAAGGAAGAGTAGTTTGAGGTTCTGGATTCCTTAGTGACTAGCCTTCTGAAGAGGTGACTAAGTCTCAATCCTTCCCAGAAGGCAATTCCTCTATCTTGGCATATGCCTTTATTTTTGGGGGTAGTCCATTCTCCGTCATTTGAACCAAGTGAGGATATATTCTTGATTTCTTGTCTCATAAGGAGTTTTTTTGCTTTTGTGGAACAGGCAACAAGCCTCATGTTATGAATAAAAAGGTGTAGAGATTGAAATAGTACTTTCTTTTTAAAATGTTGATGTAAGATCTCCAGATCCAGCTCACCCCAAAACATAAGAGCTTCCTTTCACCTTTCCCTGCCTACCATTCCCAGCCCCAGAAGCATAGTTAAGCATAGAGATAGTAAAATGAACACTTCCATGGTGAACTGTACTGCTGTTTGTCCCCTAGTCCAGTGCCTCTCCACTTCTATCAAATGAAGATGGATGTGGAATCTTGAGTGGCTTGACTAGCAGCTCACCACGACTGGTAGGAGCCAAATGTGGCTAAAGCTTGACTGTCTTTGTGCCATCATCCAGCGAGGCTTAAATATGGATGGGGCAGACCCACAAAGATATTCAGTTGGCTCATGAGAACTCTTGTGTTCGATATACAGAAGAAATCAAACTGTTGAGAAACACAGTAGACAGGTTTGAACCCAGGGCACAAAGAATCCACTCTATCAAAAATGTGCCCTCTCTAAATAGCCTAAATGTTTCCCCTCCCCAAGCTTCGGAGCTCTACACCCGCGTCATGTTCCCCTATAGAAGTCTGAAAAATATTTCTTCAGGTTTTTTTTCAGATGTAAACAGCCTGAACCAATCTCTTATTTATACATGTTAACTGATTTATTTTGTCCTGACATGCTCTAATGCACTGGGCTGAACACTTAACTAAGCAACCCATCCAAGATAATAAAACAGTGTACCCCCAACCTCACAGGAGTTTCTATGCATCCCATATGGTCAGTCCAGACCTAGTTATTCACATTTTGCAGTTCCCTCAATTTGTGTTTTGTAGCGCCTGCACTTTGTCAAAGTTTATGTATTGCCTTCATAAACTTAGTTGCATAAAATGTTTCCATTGTGCACACCTAAATTATACTTTTTAGAAATAAACCTTGCACGTTTAAAAAGGGAAGATTATATATAAACAATCATAAACAAGTGTAGTAGTGTTCCCTAAAAGGGAGATACCGCACATCAAAGTAATCCAATATTGAACAAATTTTCAGTCAAATGGCGTGAATAGTGAAGAATTGCTGCAAGTACAGCGGGGTGCTTAGCTAGCTTGAAACACCCACCATACAAGAGTGGTGGTCGAAATCAACATACACCACAATGAAAAAAAATGTGTAATCTAATACAGCACACCCCTCATTAGTTGAATAAAGTCCCAGACAGTAAGCAAAATAATGGACAAATGTCTATCACGATTCCATAAGTCAATTCCAATACTCTTTTAATTCCAAGCAGATCCAATAATGCACAGAAAACTTCACAGGACTTCCGTAGACATCATTCATTTTATTGATTTTCAGAAAAAGTTTCCAGCATATGATGCAGAGATTAGATATACTATACATACCTTTGGTCGTTTCCATACAACATTGCCCTCTTCTATAAGAAGCACTGAATCAACAGGAAAACTGGTGTCCACAAATAGCGCCTCGTTGCTACCTTTATTGTCGGTCTGAGGGAGGTTTTGTTCTGCTGGTGGGCACGGCTCTTCCATCAAACGGGCTCTCTTGTATGCAGGGGATCCCATTGCTTTTAGTAACCTAGGATGATGTGAAAATACACATGATCAAAGAACACATTTAAGCTTGGCAAACTAAAAGGGCATAAAATATACTTGAGCTTGTTATGCATCAGGGTATGATAATCTGTCATACTTAGGTAACACCTCCAATGTATTGTTCTTAAATCCGAGTCGATGTACTGTTTCTTTCAAATTCTAACAAAATGGGTCGGCAAAGAATAGCTAATTCTGGAACATTCTAAATCTTATTCTGGAAACCGACCCCCTTTTGTCCAGAGCCCTATGGCATTTGGACAAGTGGGAAAATTAGCTAGGCAAGACAGGTGTGTCCCCCCTCAGGTGAGCATCACCCTTGATATTGGGCTACCTAAAGGGGATGTGACTTTTCAGAAGTGGCCATCTTGGTGATGGCTAATTTAGGATCTCCAGGACAGGGTTATGGCCGCTTCTACAGGAAGTTGTTATATAGGGGGCGTAGTGTCCCCAGGGGTAAGTAGCCCATTGGCTACTACCCTATACTCCCCTATTCAGCATTTAGGGGAGCTCTGGCACCAGGAAATCAGATACTGATGACCTAACAAGAAGAAGGACATGGAAGATGCAGTAATTAGAAGCATTTACCCTCGCAGAAGCTCAATTGTTTATTTGGTTTGTTATCCTCAGTTCTTAACATAATCATTGCTGCTATTGTTTTTAAATATACTGGTGCTATTTTTAATACGTGTTACTGCTCTTAAAACACTGCTTCTATTTTTTAATATACTAGCTCACAGCTCAAACAGTTAAATAAAATCCCAGGGCAAAAATGTGCACACTCGATCTCAATGCTCCAGGATAAGTGTCTTCACTGTCGGATTGAACTTTCTACACTTGTTGTCTCACACCACCCCTCGGGAATTTTTATACATCATTTCTACTTAATTGTAGATCTTTACCCAAACACACGGTGGAAATCTCTATGTTCTTAGAAGACTCAGACCCTGAAGTCTTGTTCCTTACAGAAACCTGGCTCAATCCCAGCTCAGAGCCAGATATAGTCCAAGCACTTCCTCGGGATATATTCAATTCAGATTTGTCGCCTGTCAAGTAGCCCATTATCTGACTACGAGAACTCCCACTTCTCAATAGAATTTACCCCCACCCTCTCAGGTATTCTTATCTATCGCCCTTCAGGGGCGACTGGCCAATTTTGCAAATCCATGCTAGAAACAGTCGTCAATCTTGCCAGTGTCGCAGCTAATTTTACTCTCCTAGGAGATTTTAATTTGCATTTCGATGATCCCTCAGCGATCAAAGCAACTGAACTAGCTCAAGACCTTGGGGCCTATCAACGGCTTCAGAAGGTCCCGCAAGCAACTCATGTCATAGGGCACCTCCTCAACCCTATTTTCTCTAATCTAGTAGACCTACAGGGGAAAGAGCCCTTCCCCCTTCCGTGGTCGGACTATTTTTTAATTCCCTTTTTCTGGTCGCCATCAAGCACTGTATCACACACTCAGTTAATGCAAACCGGAATCCTACCCTGGCCCAAACTCTCCATGGAGAGGTGGT
The DNA here is from genome assembly GCF_964261635.1 of Lissotriton helveticus. NCBI lineage: Eukaryota > Metazoa > Chordata > Amphibia > Caudata > Salamandridae > Lissotriton > Lissotriton helveticus. The sequence continues at coordinate 1,075,295,716 of NC_136070.1, read as the reverse complement.
CAAGAACTCAAAAAAACTAGATCACACCCTGATCCTAATCCAGTTGCAGCCAACAAAAGCTTTTGCAACTAGATTGAGAGATCACTCAATCTAGTTCTCCCTAAAATATCAATTCAGAAGAAAGATGGATCAAACAAGTCCCCATGGTTCTCCCCTAAGTTATGTATCTTAAAACAGAATTGAAAGAGATTGGAAATGGTCTGAGGGAAAGATTTCTCACCCGAGAAGAAGTTGGAATATAGGGCAGCTATTGGACGGTATAAGGCAGAAATAAAAATAGCCCAAGCCACCTATTATGAGGAAAAGATCGTGTCAGCCGCTAATTGCGCTAGAGAAACCTTCCTCATTGCCAAAAAGCTACTCAAAGTCCCTGACCCTCCGGCTGTATCGGACCCCTCAGGTTTCCGTTGCAATGAACATGCGGTATACTTTGCTACTAAAGTACAAAACATCCTCAAGCATATCCCCCAAAAAGGCAGCGACATTTTATTCGAGGAGACGAAGGCGTGTGGGCATACAACTAAACATCAATTGGAGACCTTTACCTCAATGACACAGGAATCATCTCCAGACATCCTGTCATCAGTAAAAAGTGGGTCGCCACTAGACCCTGCACCTCCAAGTATCCTGAAACTGGTCGCACCTACAATCGCCCCCATTGCCACTTGCCTGATTAATGCTTCACTGTCCACGGGTTTGGTCCCTCCCGATTGGAAAAGGTCTATGGTAAAGTCGCTGCTAAAAAAACCAATCTGGATCCAGCCGACTTGGGTAACTATCGTCTCATTTCGCTCCTTCCTGGAATCAGCAAGATGGCGGAGAAATACGTAAACTATACGCTCTCCGCGTTCCTAGAAGCCAATGATTTGCTCCAACCCTCCCAAACGGGCTTTCACCCTCGTTAAGGCACTCACTGAAACTGCCCTATTAGCAGTGGTGGAAGAATCTAGAAAGATTCTTGACTCAGGAGGGTCACAAGCTATAATCCTCCTTGACTTCAGCGCAGCCTTCGATATGGTGAATCACCATATCTTGGTTCACCGCCTCAGGAGTGTAGGAGTGCATGGCACTGCCCTACTATGGCTACAATCTTTCCTCGAAGAAAGATTCTTCAAGGCTTTTGAAGGTGACACCACCTCAAATCCTATTCCTTTATAGTGCGGAGTTCCTCAAGGTTCATCCTTGAGTCCGACTCTTTTTAATGTCTATATGGCCCTGTCATTTTCTCAAGGATAGACTATGGCAATGCCATCTACCTAGTGGCACTGAAATCAGTGGTCGCTAAACTGTAGGTCGTACAAAATTGTGCAGTGAGACTGCTGACAGGGACCCCCAATCGTTGTTCAGCTAGGCCCGCGTTATGCTCCCTCCACTGGCTCCCGGTGCAAGAGAGAATTAACTTTAAGGCCCTCTGATTTGCCCATAAGCCCCATAACTCCCATCAATAAAGCCATGATCAGCCCCTACAGGGCGAATAGAAAACTCCGCTCTGATGAGCTCTACCTAGCAGTTGTCCCCAGGATCAAGAAGACCAGAAGTGGCGGCCGGATTTTTTCATACAACGCAGCCAGTCTTTGGAACACTCTTCCGCTGGACCTTCGTAGGGAGCCTAACCACCTCACCTTCCGAAAACAGCAAAAAGCCTGGCTCTTCCCATAAGGTATCTGTGCTTCTAGATATGGTGTTCAGCAGTGGGAAGCTCCCGGGTAGCCAGGCGCTATATAAAAGCCATTTCATTCAAGAGCTGCAAAAGCAGAAGACTGAAGACGTGCAAATGATTTGGCACCAGCCCTGCGGGCCCGTCTACTGTTCCCCTACGAAACTGCGCCAAAGATATCTCATCTTCCAGCAGTTGTGCCTCCAAAGCCTGGGAGGACTGTTTGCCTTCAGTAATGACTCGAACTCCAGTAGAGCAGCGGGGCTGCTTCCTTGCAGGCACCCCAAAGAAGACTGTGAGTGCTCCAGACAACAAACCCCAACGCCGCAAAACACCACTACACCTGTGCTTCATAGACTGAGCTGAAGAGGGTCAACAGTATCAACGTGGTTCCCCAGCCCTCCAGAGACTTGCCCACTGTGGACTTCCTGACACCATCTGCTGCCTCTGTTTGCAGGTCCCCTCTGCCGCGAGTGCTCCCAGTGATGAAAAATCAGATGCCTAAAGACACCTCTGCAACCGTAACCCTGGCCCCTAGAAAAGAGGACCAAAGGCATCCCCCAGTCCGAGCCTGCAGCGTCTTTTCCGATAGAGCGACCTCCATAGACTTGAATGGGGCACCCAACGCTATAATGCAACTCTGCACCCGGCTGCCCCACTGCTGCCTAAGGTGAACAGCTAGTGCTGCCCTGGGCCTATCAAAATCACCCGATGCTGAAAAACACACCTCTGCACCCGGACGCCCCAGTGCCTCCAGAGGTGACCTGTTGGTGCTGCTTTGGACCTTGCCCTATACTCACCTTAAGTCCCAAGGAATGGTTTTGTAAGTCGTCGTTAAGTGACCATATGCAGCGCATGTTTCCTTCCTAGGTTAACTTTGCAGCACACCTGCTATTTTAAAAAGTAAATACCTGATTTTGATGATTGTGGTGCCTAAAGTTATATAAAGATAAGTGTTATTTTTATAAATTGGTGTGGGTCTCCTTAGTGAGTCATGTGAGTAATGTATTGTCTGTGTGTGAGCAACCGATGTCTGACACTCCTCTCTGATAAGTCTAAGGCCTCTCGGCCACACTACCCCTTAGTAGAGCACCTTGGGATTCCTAGAGCACACCCCCATCCTCTAATACCTGGAGTCTTTTGCCCTGTATACCTCTTTTGGTATACCATATAAAGAGCCAGCTTCATACAATTTCCATAAAGCTCCCTCTATTGCCCACTCCCTTTCAACATGTATATGGCGTTCCTCACAAGCTCTCATAGAAAGTTCGTTTTACTTTGCTGCTGGGGTCACGCTAAGCATGTGGGTCAAGGCTTAGGCCTCTTCCAGGTAATGTGAGGTGCAGAAACTGTTCTGTGGCATGAAGGGCTGCACCAGACATTTCCTTATAGTGGGCAGTGGTCTCCTGTTCATGCCTTGGGTTCATCACTTCAAGCTGCGGTGGAAGCGTACAGTTTTTTGTTAATCTAAAGTGAGACCAGAACTTTTACTATGGGAAAAGAGAGCATGGCCTACTGACCCCTCTTGTGTAAAGTGCCACTATTATGTGATTCCTATAACCTTTGTCTGACATCCCGTGTGCATGTATGTGCAGTGTGTGTGGCACATGTATGGTAGTAGGACGCCATGCCCTCTATGAGCACTGAAGCTAATTGGATCACGATTGGTTCCCTCTGGTTTAGCTTGTCAAAAGATAGAGGAGAAGGACATCCTCCCCCAGACAGTTGAAGTGTTGCCTCATTTCTGCTACCAGAGGGTGGAGACCTAGACAGTGAAACAGGAAGGAGAGAGACAGGGCTGCCTTTAGAGATTCCATGAGACCCTGAAGGGAAATGACTACTGATTAGTTCTTAATGAACTATTTGGGGCAAGGGGTGGAACTGCAATTTCTGGGTTCACCATGAGGGCATTTCTAGGCCAGGCCTGCTCTTTTGTCTGTCCCTGATTACTGCTTCAAGAAGACTGATGACAGCCATGTGCAGAGAGCCCACATATCATTGTCCCCTTATGTTGAATACCCCTGCTTGGAGACATCCCATTGCTACCTGCTGTGAGAATCATCACTTTTCACACAGGATGTGCTGGAGATCAGCCTGGAAATTACATTTGAAAAGAACCCGCACAAATCAATTCTGAAGCCTTAAACAGTGGATCCATATTTCACATCTTAAAATGTGAAAACCTGATCCTACAGGAGAAGAGACTGTCCAGAAGGAGAAGCCCAGCATGTTCCCAGGGAGTGGGATACCCAGAAGCAATTGCCTTATGCAAGGGAGAGAAACCAGCCCTGAACAGAAGTCTGCAAGGTCCTCTGGTCACTCATTGCAGCTCCCACCATGAACTGCATAAAGAAGCATTCACCGAGTTATCACTGTGAGGCCCAGCATACCTGCCATTAACCACAGAGGGCCCAGTGCTGCCGCTGCCTCCCAAGCTACGAGGAACTGCTGCATCAGGCTGGAGACTGCAACAGCCAGAAAACGACTGCCTGCCTGCCATGGGCTGGATCCTGCAACTGCCATAAGATAAGTGGCCGCCTGCATCAGCCTCAAAGGCTGCAACTGCTGAAGACAGTTGGCTTGAAGACTGTGCCCGCGGACATGCCCACCAGACGTGTTGCGTGGCACCAGAGAACCTGGCTGGGGAGACCGCCATCGATGGTCTCCCATCCCAGCGCTAAAAGCCCAAGAGTGTAAAGAGACAAATCGTACCGACTCTGCCACAGACTAACAAACTTCATTGAGTAAGTACAGTGGTACTGTGTATGCACAGAAAGAAAAACTGTATCTAAGGATAAACTGTGGGAAACTGTTGCTCATAACGCTACCCTTTGCAAGCATGAACTTGTTAAGCTAATGGACTGAGCTGCAGGCAATCCTGAAGGTAAGGGGTAGTCATCTACACTGGTGCTAGTATATCCCTGTACTCACACATTTACCTGAGTCACACCGGAGAGTGTGGTAAATGGGGGATGGGAACCATAGGAACAACTGCATTTCATTACATCCTATAGCGGGTGTACAATCCTGTAACGGAACCACCTTTGGAGTGTAGTAGTGTTTTTTTATTTTTTGCTGTACAATTAAAATACAAAAGCTAAGCACTGAGTTGCACAATATACGTTATTGTGTCTGTTGCTTGACCGTGGAGAAGCCTTGTACTGCTTGCCCTCACTACCATGACAATCATGTGGTGAAAGGGTCAGCCCCATTTGCAGAGCCACAGTATGACTGTCCCAGGGTGCCTACTTATAATGTTTCTACCTCAGAAACAGCACTGAGGATTCTACTGCTTTGGCACACTTATTGTTCGAATTGTATTTTTATTTTGTCAGTTTCCCTAGCATGTTTGGAATAATTAGGAAGTGTATATTTTGCTAGGTGTATATTTCCATGTACTTTTATAATCTTAGTTACAATCTTTTAGTAGTTTATTTTTACTCAATGGTAAATGGAAGCAGTTTGTCTCTCACGCACAATGCTTCTTAGAGTCTCGGGTGTCCCTAGGACTTATTGAACTTCAAGAACTTCTTCAGGCTATTACGAACTATGTGTTTATCCAAAGAAATATGGCACAGGCTAGCAATTATTCCCATCTTACAACTGATATATATCATTGTTCAAAGCCACTGTTAGGTAGTTGGGAGAATGAGATGACTAGCCTTCTACAAGAATTTCACAAGTTGTAACCTTTAAGTTGATGGGAAATGATAGGTTAATTTACAGTTGCACACACTGGAGTTGGCATAGTAAATTATACTATTCCAAATTCCAGCGCCCCCCGACAGCAAGTTGGGGTAAAGATTTGCGTAACAACGGCATGCGGGGTAATGGCATGCATAGTAACATCATACAACCGGTGGTTGAATGTGTTCCTGTAGCCTCTTCTGCTGTCAGGTGCTCCTCTGTACTTACCTGAGCTGTGTGCCAACATCCACACCTGGAGGGCAGGCAAGCCCATATCAGGCTACTTGACATTCAGCCTGCTAGCTAAGAGCACATTACGCCTTCGATCATATTAAAGTGAAAGAAGCAGAGGATGCATGCTCTGCTTCCAAGTATAAACCACTAATATTTTGCTTTCCTAACTGCTCTCATGAGTAACAATCTACTAGGAGGTTGGGGACGATGATGCCCTTGTATCAGGGCAGTAGGGTCCAGTTCATGTCAGCACTCAACTCCTGCCTCCAGGTCAAACCAGCATTTACTGTTTGGATGTATCTCTGCCTATATGCATGCTATCAATATCTCATGATGTTTCTGCAGCCATCCCTTGCGTTGTGGGTGTTTTCTCACACAGGTGAAACGGAGGATTTGTTTTTTCTAGTGGATGAACTCAGATGGGACCTAAGCGGAGAGGAATTAGGCCCTCTTGCGGCACATTATAAGGAGTGACGTTTTTGGCTGATGATGAAGGACCTCTCCCAGCTACTGCCTTATATTGAGCATTAAGGTGGTCAGAAGAAAGTCTGCCTCATAAACGTCACAAAAAAGGCTAGAGCTGGATGAAGCAACCATCTTGTCAACTGCCAGACATATTTTCTAGCTGGCTTTTAATATTTGCCACTCTTTGTTATATTTCCTGGGCATACTGTAACCTGAACTGGGGTGGCAGACTGGGCTAAAGAACGCTGATGGATTAAACCCAGATCTGTTGACTGGGTGTGAGTATTTCATTGGTTCAGATGCTCTGTCCATCACCACCCCTTTTGTACCGCTTTGTTCGCCATAAGTTGGCAGGGTATGCTCAGACGTGAGTCCCTTGCTCACTTTGCCACTGGATTCAAGCAAGCCTAATGTCTGAACTGGGGTGGCAGAGTGGGCTAAAGAACGGTGATGGATTAAACCCAGATCTGTTGACTGGGTGTGAGTGTTTGATTGGTTCAGATGCTCTATCCATCACCATCCCTTTTGTACCATACTGTAACCAGCAGGCTGAGGAGACCTTCGGTACTAGGCTGGCATACATAGTACCAGAAATGAACCCTTTTAACTGCGTTCCACTGCACAAACCAACACCTCCTGAACATATCTAGAGTATTTAGTAGGGGTGTGTGCTTCTTGCTAAAGAGTTCTTCTTGCAACTTCATAAACTCAGGTTTGCTCCGCTTACTACTTTTGCTTTTCAACAATAACAGTGGGACTGCTAGCTTGAAAGCTGGACATACTTGAATCGGAAATATAGTATTGACAAGAGTATTTCACTTACATTTGCTTTTTAAAAACGTTTGCTTAAAAGGTAGCCCAGGAGTACCGTTCCATCATGTTTATATTGAGGTAAATATAGAAGGGTGCTATGTCATATTACAGGGCAAGCTTGACAGGAAAGACATACCGATTTTGAACTCCTATGGACCAAATGTAGACGACGGTCATTTCTATGTAACACTACAGAGGGTGCTGCAAGACAGAGCTGGGGCACCTCTAGTGTGGGAAGACAACTTTAATTGCATCCTAGATGGAAATTTGGACCGCCATCCACCGAAAAAGGGCACCAAACACCGAATTACTGTATCCTTGACCCAGGTCATTACATACCTAGGACTCCTTGATAGTTGGTGCACTTTGCATCCACATACACTGCCATTCATTGACACATTCCACATATAGCCACCTGGACCGGCTCCTGATTAGAGGACTAGACTCTGGGGCACCATAGAGGATTGAACACCAGCCTAGATACATGTCTGATCATCCACCAGTGGCACTTTTTCTGGGTTAGGGGAGGGACAAGCGGGCTGTCAGACACTGGCGTATGTCCCAAGATCTCCTGACTTATGTGACCTAGAAAGAAATGCTTCGGGAAGCATTCCAGATATATTTAGACAGAAATTTGGGTTTGTGTGAGATACATGCCATGGAGTGGGACGCCCTTAAGATTGTCCTATGTGGCCACTGTATCGAATAACCTGTGGGGTTAAAGACTGCTTATTCCAGATATTGACAGACATGAGCGGCTAAAACAGCTATATACAGAAGAAACGGGCCTATTACAGGCCCAACATGACCTACAAGGAATGTGGGAGTCCATTCACAGACATACCCTTACCACATGCCAGCAGCATCTTCATCGTAAGGGGGATAAATCCGGACGACTGTTAGCCTGGATACCGCCCATCCTACAGATTCGAGACCCGGGCCGGGGTGGGTGTTAACGCAGAGCAGCAAGATACTGAAAACCCTGGTAAGACACTTCCTAATGTGTATAGAGAATTTGGGAACAGTTTCCCCGACAGGGAGGATCAATTTCATCGGGGAGACTCACTACTGCGTCTGACGCCAGACGATGCCCGTGACCTTGATGAGGAACTTACTTTGGAGGAACTGACAGCAGTACTCCAGGATCGTAATAGAACTAAGGCACCGCGGGGAGACTGCTTCCCTGCCGAATTGTATCATGCATTTCCTGTTACGCTGGGAGGAAACATTTTTAACCGTCTTTATGGAGGCGCGGAATCTTCGCCCCCAAATATGCTGGAAGGAATTCTTAGCCTTATGTTGAAACCTGACAAGGATCCTGAGGACTCCTCCTCCTAAAGAACTATGTCGTAAGTGAGTCCGCTCCAAAGTGAAATGTTGAAGTTGAAGTTTATTAATCTTCACAGGTGCTGCGCAGCAGCCAGCTCAATCAAGTGTCCAAGTCACAGTAACTGCCAACTTCAAAGATCACCATTCCAAATAGAATGCTTGTAGCCAGAACATCATGGCACAAGCATTCTAAACATGGGAGAAAGACACTACATTATCCTCCTCCTCCTAAACAATAAAATAGAGAAGAGGAAAAGAAGAGAAGAAAAACAAAAGAGAAAGAAGAGTAAAAAGAAGAAAAAAAGTAATAACTCTAACGATACTTAGCAGGAACAAAACATTGGCGTCAACTCCTGCGTAAACCCACCAAAATGGGAAGAGATGAAGAGGAAACATCATTTTGACTACACAGTGAATTCTGATTGATGCGCCCAGTGACCTTCACAACTCTAGAGACATTCCACCAGTTCTTTAAATGAACTCTTACAGCATTACCACATACTTTGTCGGTGGTGAAAGGTTCAGAGTATTTTGAGCTGCCCTTTCTACTATAGACAGGAATCTTAATGCATACAATATCACCAACAACAAATGGTTGAGAGACCAATCTTTTCCTGGAGTCAAAATAAAGTTTCTGACGAGACTGGGCTGAGTCACATTATATCTCACAAACTCATCCACATCACACACAGAGTCCATTTTTACCCATCTGGACATCCAGGGCAAACGTTTGAGCAAGGTTTCCTCCCTCAAAGTAGTTTGTAAGGAGACACTTTGGTGGAGGAGTGCGACGTGGTGCGACAGAACCATAACATGGATCTCACAGCATTCTGGACATTACACTTTCCAGCCAAAGTCCACTGTACACAGTTGTTTAGTACTCTAGTCATACGCTCCACCAAACCATTGGTCTGTGGGTGATAGAGCGCACTTTTGAAATGCGTAATACCACCTTGGCGTAAAAAACAATCAAACTCCTGGCTAACAAATTGTACTCCATTGTCACTTACAATTGTGGAGGGAAAACCTTCTCGCAAGAAAAGATCCTTCAAAAAGTCAATAACATTTCTTGAATTAGGTTCATTAATAAAACACATTTCTGGCCATTTTGAATAATAATCTATGGCCACAATCGCAAATCTGGAATTGGCAGGTAGCATATTGAAAGGTCCAACTAGGTCAATCCCAGCCTTTTCCCAAGGCCTATTAGGTAACTCAATGGGTTGAAGAGGTGGTGTTCGAACTTTCAAACTCTTCTCAGAGTTAGAGCACACGGCACACTCCCCAACAAACATGTCAACATCCTTATCCATTTGTGGCCACCAAAAGTGTTCACGTAATCTTCTCTTAGTAAAGGTTTTGCCCAAATGACCTTCATGTGCGCCCATGATCAATCTAGCTCTAAGCACATCAGGAGGAACCAGAGAAAAATGAGTGTTTTTCTCTCTCGGTCAACCACCTTTCACACAGTTGATAACCTCACGAAGTAAAACATCTTTGGACAGTAGATCCCTCCACTCTGTTCCACTAACAGCACACATATCATCCAGCACAAGAGAATCAACGAAATAATCTTCATCATCGTCAATTTCGTTATCGCACTCGACAGGTTGCCTAGAAAAATAACCTGCTCTCACATTCTTGTTTCCAGGAATATAAGTGACTTCAAAATCATATTGTAACAGTTTAGTTGACAGACGTGCAATCCTCGGGGTATGTTCTTTTAATCTATCACCAGAAAGAATAGATACTAACGGACTGTGATCCGTGCGCAATTTGAATTGTTTTCCCCAAATGTACGGGCTAAACATTCTTATTGCCCACCAGCACGCCAACAACTCCCTCTCAATAACAGCACAATTCAATTCTGAACCTCGTAGCACCCTAGAGGCATAACCTAAAGTGTTCTCATGTCCATTGATGTTTTGGGTGAGGACAGCACCCAATCCCAGCCCGCTGGCATCCACTGTGATGGTGCACGTGGCATTTGGGTCAAAAGGTTTAAGTACCTTGGGACTAACAAGCTGATCTTTTATCCACTCAAAAACTTCTTTGGAATGGTTATCCTAAAGAAAAGGAACACTTTTCTTGAGCATGTTGGACAGGAGTTGAACTCTTGAAGCATAATCTGGTATAAATCATGAGTAAAACTCACACAGGCCAATAAATGACTTGAGGCCTATCTTGTCCTTGGGGGCAGGACTATCTACTATTTCTTTTACAAGACCAGGTCTAGGTTCAACACCATGTTCGGAAATAACGTCCTAAATACTCCACTTTCTGTACTCTGAAAACACATTTCTCTTTTTTAAAACAACACCAGCATCAAGCAAAGCCTCCAACACACAAAACATGGGATCATGATGTGAGTCACACGTTTCACCGTGAACCAAGACGTCGCCTTGGCAAACAACTACACCTTTAATATCTTTTAGCAAATTTGACACAATTCTCTAAAAAACTGCTGCCGCAGAGGCCAGCCCAAAAGGCATGCGGCAGTATTGAAAAGATCAAATAGGGGAAACGAAGGCCGTGAAATGCTTAGATGATGGATCCAGAACCACCTGGTGGTAAGTTGACGCCAAATCCAATTTGCTAAACCACTTAGAACCATTGATTAACGATAGCATGTCAGGAATCTTTGGGAGGGGATAAGAATCGATCCAAATATTTTTATTAAGACTGCGTAAGTCTATGCAAACGCGAAGCTCACCATTTTTCCTTTTAGCAACGACCAATGGAGATAGCCAGATAGACAACTCAATAGGTTTGATGATTCCTTTCTTACAGAGACCAATAAGCTCCTGTTCTAACTGATCTCTAACACTGAATGGAACATTTCTAAGCCTATGCTTAACAGGTATAGCGTTGTCCTTGACCTTGATAACATGAGTAAATCCGTTAACCTGTCCAAGACCATCACCAAAAACAGAGGGAAAACGTTTTGTCAATTTGTCAATAAAGTCATCCGAACGAAGGATAGAAACTTGGTCCCTTGTACCTGGTGTAAGTACCTTCTTGGAAAGTCGCTGGTGGAACATCCAAGGATGTCTCAAGGAAAGGTGGAGGTGGAGAGACAGACTGCATATTAAATATACAACTTTATAAAGAAAAAGGAAAAAAATATGATATTTTTAAAGTTATGCACAAAATTCTTGTATTGTGTTTTCGCAACAGAATTGACAAGATATGCACACAAATCTGTGGTGTGTGTATCACCGTGAAGCCAGAGAAGATTTCACAAAAGAATATGCTAAAATATATATTGTGAGCCTGGTGGGCGCATCACCATGAACATAAATATATATATGTGCACCTGGTGTGCACATCACCAAGAGAAAAAAAATATATATCCATTACCGTAGTCCTCTCATGAAAGGACAAAGTAAGAATGCAGTATAAATTAGATCTTTGGAAAAGTCATCCTTTTGCTGATCACTATTTAAAAAACAAAAAAAAGGAAAAACTGTAGCTGAGAAGAACTAAATGTGCTATGTTGAACTCCAACTCGGTTTGCAGAACAGAGGTTACCTGAACTTGAAAGGGTGTGCGTGTCACTAATAACAAGCACATTGATTCTTCAACTTGAAAAACGAGTACAAACATACATTTGAAAATGGTGTGCGTGTCACCGATAACAGGCACGTAGAATCTTCACTTTGAATAGCGAGTGCAAACAGACTCTACGGCAAGATGAAAGCTTACAGTGTTCATAAATAGATCAGACGAAGTATCCAGATACAACTGTAGTGACGCCAACCACAAGATGGCGCCGACGTTGAACGTGATCCGACACGTCAGTAATGCAGAAGATGACGGACTGGTTCTTTTTTTTTTTTTGACACGTAAAGCAACGTTGCTATATATACACCGAAGATGGCTGAGTAAAGAAGGCTGTAACGCTAACCTTTGACTACGCACTGTGAAATGCAGTGACGTGAAGATTAACTGGATGCCCTCTTTCTGCCGCTGCCACAATAAACATAAAAAACAACACAGTACCTCATTGCTTTTAGCACCGGAGGAATGATACTATGATCCCACATCAACGGAAACAACGTGATGAAAGGATATATCAAATGCGCCGATATGCTGATGAAGATTGAAGGCTCGTTTTTTTTCCCGTGGGTTCTGCAGACACCTGTACCCCGTCGCCAAGTATTTTGTAGTAAGTGAGTCCACTCCAAAGTGAAATGTTGAAGTTTATTAATCTTCACAGTAACTGCCACCTTTCAAAGATCACCATTCCAAATAGAATACTTGTAGCCAGAACATCATGGCACAAGCATTCTAAACATGGGAGAAAGACACTACAAACTGCCACTATGATCAACACAGAAGTTAAGAATCTTTAAAAGTTGTTGGTGAAACGATTACAAGGAGGCATCAGTACCTTGGTTCATGAAGATCAGTGCAGCTTTATGCCTGCCCATAGCACAACCTTTTACTTACAGTGCTTGACCCATGTGTTAGATCAGCCCATGGAATTAGACGAGGACCTTGCCCTATTGTCACTATACATTGAGAAGGCATTTGATACTGTCGGGTGGAGCTATCACATGAGGGTGTTGCAGGGAATGGGCCACTGCCCAATCTTCAGGGGTTGGATACAACTGTTATATGTGCAACCTGTGGCCTGCATTAAAGTGGGGAGGGAGATTTCTGAGGCGTGGATAATTGAGCGGTGCACCCAACAAGGATGCCCCCTATCACCACTTTTATTTGCCTTAGCCTTAGATCCCTTTACCATCTGGCTCGGCCAGGAACTGGAGGAATGGGGTATATGTGTCGTTGGATTGACTCTTTATATGCTGATGATGAGTTGGTTTACGTTCAATCTACGGAGGAGGCAGTCTAGTTATTGATGCAAAGCCTGTAGGATTTCGGCCTGGTATCAGGCCTGCGAATAAATATCAATAAAACACTGTTGTTTCCCCAAGGCCGAATGGCCCTATTACAATGGGACCAACTGCCGGACTTGGGCATCTGATGGGAAATAGAGGGATTTTGATAATTAGGCATTATGGTTACTAAGACAGCGGCGGAACACCAGCACCTTAATGCGGATTGTGTGGTGAGAAAACTCACTAAATTGATTGTGTTCTGGAATATGCTCCCCCTGTCTGTTATGGGAAGGGCAGCAGTGGCAAAGATGGTCTTAGTTCCACGATGCTTCTTTTTAATGCGCACTTTACCCTGCAGGAGTTGTTTTTTCAGGGATATGGCGGATGGTGGCTTAGCTATCCCAGACATGTTCCTGTATTACTATGCGGCACATCTCCAGCATGCTGGTCACGGACGCAGAAAATTCTTTATGGCGCTCTGCAAGCACCAGAAAAATAAAGATTATAAGGTAAGAGCCGCATGGGAGACTGAATTAGGTGGGCCTCTGGAAGATGTAGATTGGAATCATGCATGTAATCTAGTGTAAAAGGTGTCTTCAATAATCGGTTCAAACAAATCCATTTAAAATATTTACACCGCACTTACATGACCACCTGCCAGGCACAATGGCATTGACCCGAGTAGAGGGTCATGTTGTCTACGCTACTTGAAGGACTAGCCACTTTCTTACATCTTGCTTGGCACTGTGTAGAGGTTTATAGATTCTGAGAGATGGTAGTACCCAGTGTCTTTGAAATAGTGGGCATTGTTATCCCTTTGACCCCTAGTGCCTGTCTGTTAGGGGGGGATCAAAAGACCCAAGGGAACAGGACGTCATATAAACTCCTTCAATTGGCATTGCTCTAGGATAGGATGGATGGGTCCAAGACTCATTAGGGGGACTTCGTGGGTAAAAGATGTGTTGAAATGGGGTACTGCTGAGGAACATCATACGCAGCTCTCTCACATAGACGACAAAGCCGCTGAGAGTTTAGAGGCATGGGGTGCAATTTTAAACACCTTTAATGAAAATGATATGGCGGATGTGGACTCGGAGGGGGAGGACATGACCTAAATAGGACATTAAACCTCACCATATATGCATGAACTGAAATTGTTGCGTGCCTCTGTTTGGATCCATATTGTTATAAATTACATTATGTACTGACAGTCAGAAAGATTATTCCAAAATACTTGAGAGATGGTTGTGCACCTGCATTCTTTGATTCAGGGTACAGCGAGCTGCGTCTAAAGAAAAGGGTGCAGCCACCATTAAAGTGAAAGTAAGTAACTAGAAACAGGAGTAAACCCGTTATCCCAGTTTAGACCGGGCGTATATAGTAACAATAGAACAATGTCTCAACCGGTGTGTCATACAAGGGGACAGAGTATCATGTGTATCAATCACAAAGCAACAAAGGGTACACGGGAGACCAAGTAAGAGTGGAAGGGTTGTTATTTGCAAATGGGAGCACAACAGACAACTAAATTGCAGTAACCATAACAACCAGATGTGTACTGGAAGTGTTTACAGTGAATAAACGGCACATTTTTTGACCAACAAAGGCACATGGAATGTCTCTTCATGACACCCTTCCTTCTTGTGGTGTCAGTTTCTTGGACGCTTGTGTTGCGTCGCTCATTATCTTAGGAATTACTTTGTATCCTTTTGAGGTGAGCATCCTACTTTTAAATTGAATACTCAATGTGTCCGGAGCGCACTAGTATTTTCGACGTTCTCGGGGGTTGTGTACACAGGATTCAATTTAAAAGTAGGAGGCTCACCTCAAAAGAATACAAAGTAATTCCTAAAATAACGAGCGAAGCAACGCAAGCGTCCAAGAAACTGACATCACAAGAAGGAAGGGTGTCGTGAAGAGACATTCCATGTGCCTTTGTTGGTCAAAAAATAGAAAAGAATAGCTTGATCAAGTTAAGCTTGGTCCGGAGGAGAACTCCACAAGTGGAAGGAGTTCGAAACGCGTAGACCATTTTTTGTTTTGGCCATAAGAGTATTGTACAAAGTGTAAATTGTCAGAATTATAAATGTTGTGAAATTTGGTTCTATAGCTTGTATCTGAAAAATCTAAAAAAGAAATGTAAAGAAATGTATAGTTTGGTGGGTGAATGCTGTGAGTGAATGTGAATGTAGTATGAAAAGTCTGTGAAAGTGGAAAGAATGTAAGAATGGTGAAAAGTTTTGCATTGATAAAGTTTGATGTGTAACGTGTAAAGATGTACAAAGTTGTCTAAATTGTTTTGATATGCAAAAAATGTAAATAAAAGAAAAGATTTATTTCAGACTAAAAAGGTGGTCTATGGCATAAATTGTTGGACTTTCAATTTGGCCGCTCGAGATTAAAAGAGTTTGAATTGGTTAGCAGTATTGGCATGTGTATAGTTTTTTGTTAAATTGAGGCTTGGCCTTACTTTTGGAAGCCCAAACCCAGTGGTGTTTTCAGTTCAGTAACCTAAATACGGCAAGCAGCATCTAAAGAAAGGGGTGTGGCCACTATTAAAGTAAAAGCATGGTATGGGGCGCTTTCACTGAAAGAAAAGAATAAAACGTTTTTGAAGCACGGCTGCGTAAGTTAAAGCGGACCACGCTGACAACTACAATAAATAAAGAAGCGCGACCGCTTTGGTTACAGCTGACCACGCTGGCAAATTAAATAAATAAAGAAGCCCGGCCGCTATACTTAAAGCAGACAGAGCAGCCAAAGTTAATAAATAAAGAAGTGCGGCCACTATAGTTAAAGTGGACCCCCATTACTAATTAAAATATAAAAGCGGGCGGAGTGCTGCATTGTAGGAAAGCATGTTGTGGGTGGAACAGGGGAAAGTCATTAAAGAAAAGAGAGCTCACAGACTAGATAAAGAAGACCATGTAACAACATAAGTAAAAAGTCCAGTCCTCATGGGAGGTTACAAATGCAGACAAGGCGGTACCAAGGAGGGACCACTAAGCCTATTCATGAATCAAATGCAACGATTTAGAAAGGACAGTAACAGGAGCCAATTGAAAAGATGGGCGGGAAATGGACAGAGCTTCAATTCCCTACCTGAATACAGCATGCCTCGCAGAGCAGCACATGCGCCGCGCAGGCTCGACCTAAAAACCCTAGGTGGAGTTCTGCACGAGCCTCTGTGCCTTGTCTCTTCAACTTGACCGAAGTTATACTCTCAGCTCTCACAAAGAGTGGAGAGCTGAGGCTGTGCTGACTGGATCTATGAGAGCTCCTGGAGAGCATACTGCATTGTCCCTTATCAGCACAGGTCAGCAGAAACCTGCGGTGGACAAGGGATTTGAGAGCTGGAGCAGGCAAGGCGGCGTCTCCTGCGTTTCCCTGCCTCCCTTGGTTCTGAAGAGCTGAGTGAGGCAAGGAAAGCATAAGGAGACTGAGCGCTTCCCCTCACAACTGTGAATAACTGGATTTAAGAATCTGTTTATGCACACCAGTCACTCTCCATGGAAGCCATACATTTCAATCTTCTTAATTCACAACAGCCCTAAATAACAGAAGCATACCCAAGCATCTACTAGTAAAGTATTCTTCTTTCCTCTTTTAAAGCTTTTTGTAAAGCTACGCACTCAATTAATACTCACTTCAACTAATATGCTGGCAATTTAAAGCACAGGTTACAATATATATGTTTTTAAAACAAATCAAACTAGCTGTTACAACTAATACCAGTTGGCTGAATCTGTGCTAACGTGCCATGATGCACCACATTACATCATACTGGTCAGTTCACCTCCTAAAACCAAGTATTTGAGTCTAGTAATAATAACAGCACACAGCCCCATGTTCCAAGACTGTCCTTTTTTTATCAATACCAGTCTTCTGTACTGAGGCCTCACAAAAGAGACAGGGAATGGAAAGGTAGAAATCTGTCATAAAGTTTCTAGGTAGGAAAGAAATAAGGCCAAGAAAATAATGTAATTGTCGACTGTGCCCTTTCAGCTCAATCTCACTTTAACTAATGTTGTTAGCATTAGCACCCGTATTGTCGATCTTCATGTCATCTGCACCAAGTATGAGCAAAGTCAATAGGTCTAGAATTTGTTTGGGAGGCGATTGGTAATAGCTGGGTCGCTCTGTACATTGCCCCCTGCTGGCTGTCCAAAAAAGATCTCATAATGAAGCAAGATATTGGACTTTTAACAGCATTCAATCCGGGTGTTACGGCTCCTTCGGCTTTATCAGTCCTTCAGGTGTGTCTAGTGACCTTAATAATCTTCTCAACCTAACTGTAATGTTCCTGACCCATAGGTTGGTCTCAAACTGTGTGGTCCTCGGCAAATATTTTATTTCAAAGTTGGCTTTTTTCATTATCACATATGACAACATCTTCAAATATGTGATGCAGCATGTCTGTTGTACATAACAAATTGTTTGATTTAATTGACTAAACATTTGCTCCATGTAGAACTAGAATTTAGCCCGCATACAGGCTATACATGACACCAGACTTGCCTCTTAGTTTACTAATAGCAATGCCATCAGGCCGGGGCAAGAATGTTTCACAGTTTATGTTTAAAAATTCTCACTTTTAATAAATATATTACTGAAGCATGATGTGGTAGCACACTGTCATTTACAAACAGCACATTTTTCATTGAAATGGCTGTCAACCTACCCATTGACATGCAGTTTTACTGATAAAACTATATAGCGTACAAAGGATAATGTGTGGACTTTGGTTTTCAGCAATTATTTATCATTTGCACATCACCATGTATAGTGTCCTGATTTGTTTTGAACCTATTAAATCCAAATTTCCATTACATTTTAGAATTACCAAAAAATGCTTTCCTAACTGCTACTTTTTAAAATTATTTACAAGCTATTTAAATGCGGTGTGTTTAAAAAAGCTAACATTCTATAGTCTTTCATTTCACACTCCCTTGTCAGACATTGCTGTGCCTCACCATGAACATCAACGTGACAAAGAAGCCTGCCATAGTGCATAGTCCTGGAGTGAGAAGAGATTGGCATGGGTCATGTGGGATGCTGGTGCCTAAGGCAACTTGCTAAAATTTACCCTCGCACATAATGGACCATAATTTAAGCGACCAACAAAGGCAAAGATTCAGAGTTAAGTTTGCTCTACTGCTTAAAGTTAATATTTTAAAACTTTTTAAGTCCTCTCTACCAGACAGTGCAAACTGTCTGTTGGTGAAAAGACCTAGGGCTCTGGCAGTGCGGCCACCACAGCAATCCGACCGCCATATTCCAACTTGAGCGGTTGGACCGCCACATGACCGCAGCATCCGCCATGGATCAGTGATCGCTCCACAATGTAGCAGCGATGTGAGGCCGCAATATGCGGACGGTGCCACGCCAGCACTGCCAAGCATATTACGAGTTTCCTTAATGTGACCCTTTTCATGGCCGTGAGCCCGCCATTAAAAGGGTGGCAGTTAGGAAACTAAGGGGGTCCTACAGGGGTCCCCTTTTGCCTCTATGCACAGGGGTGCTCATGTTGTGCCCCTTTGTATGTCGGCACCCCCAGTTCCAGCACAGAAAGAAAAGCATGACAGTGCATTTTTTTCCGTGCTGGAACGTGCTTTGTTGCTTCTACGACGGTACCTTTCTAAGGATCTTTTAGGAGTTTCAGAATGGCACCGGTGTTAGACCGCCGCCACAGGACCACCTGCCATTATTTCCACTTGTAATCCGGTATACTGACTGACTATGGGTTTGGCGGTCTTGGGCCGAGGAGCTGGCCTAGCTGCCCGCTCCAAGAACGCCAAACTCGTAATAAGGCCCTTAGGGTCAGCTTTGAGTGGCCTTCGAGACCACCCATTGCTTACCATGGTTAGATTTATTGTCACTCTCATTCGCTTGCTTTCCATTCATTGGCTCATGTGGGCTTTCCTTCCTCTTCCAGTGTTTGTCCTTCCCCTAGATGCTATAGAGCATGGCTAAAGGCGCAACCTGTTTGCTTTGCCAATGCCTGATAAAAGTTCTAACCGTACAATTGTATTGATTACATGTTTAACACCTTTGCTACACATCCTGGGGCTACCACATGTCTGCAGGTCTCACGAACATCCAGTTAGCAGTTCAAAGTTTTCCACATACCAATTTTTTTGAGCATTCTGGAACTTGTCATTTTTATTTAGATCTATGGAAACCTTGCACTAGCACATGAAAAGACAATCTATCCGGGCCGGAGAGCCTATTCCCTAATGGCAGTCTCCGATCAAGCCATTTTAATAATTGTAAAGGCAATTCCAAATAGCGCAACAAAGTAACCACTTCCCCCTATATGGCATTACCTGAAAGTCGACCATCAGTCTTCTTTTCCATAATCACAGAGCCATCGAGAGTGGAAAAATCGAGGACATTTTAGATGTAACTTTTTTGAGCCGCCGCGCTTTCATACATTCAAATTAATTAATTGGATACGCTCAAATATATCAACTATTTGAGGAGCATTAAACGACTACGAAGTTTCCATTCGTCGCTCTAATGTAGGTAATTTAATTCCCCCCGCTTAATAATCAGTGAACGGGAAAAAGCGCAAGAAAGCAAGTGATAAAAAAAACGCGCGGCAGAGACATTCTCGCAGAATTCAGCGGGCTTCCGTGTTAATGCTATGCGTGCTCCACCTATTTCGTGTACAAACAGAAACTCAAACGTGCTTTTATTACTAGAAGTCCCCTTGGTCGGCAAACAGGTACCAACACGCCCACTGCCAGGGACCTCTATGACGTCACCCTTGCAGTTCCTGGTGAGGAGGGGAAGAGTCAGCACGAGCAGCCACGACACCGCAGTGAAGCGCTTTAAGTGGGGTGAAGAAGGTGGGGCGACCTGGCGTAGCCAAATAAACTAATTGGGACTTTTTTTTTACGGGAGCCCTGGGCTATGTAATTAAGATTAAGAGCGTGGCTGAACAAATGTAAACTAAATTAAGACTTGAAAATGTTTCAGTGTCAAGTTTCCCAGGTCCAGATATGAAGGGAACACGTCACTATTGTGTTACTCCAGGTCTTTTTCCTTTGAATTCTGTGACCTGTATTCTTGTTTAATCTATAATAATATAGAAATACAAGTCCCAAAATAGAAAAAAAAACTTGGAATGGTCCAGTACATCAGGTATGGACCTGGGAAACTTGGCTCCTACGCCCTGCAGCTGTGAAATTCTGAAAATAGGAGACCCTGAATTAAATTTAACTATGGGCTATGTAAATGGCAGGGTGCTTTGTTGCGACTCAGACAGTTAATTTCTCTGCTTCACACCACTTTCTTCGACAGTCTCCAAGTGCCAACAGACCCCATTCAATTGGCAGACCCCTGATTTTTTTAATCCAAAAATTGCTTTATTTTGGCTGTCTCCCGCTTGAAATGGTCTCTACTTCAATAGAAGTCAACAGGGAAAACATATTCCCCCCAATTGCTTTTTCAAAACCTCTCCCTTTCCTGTTCTGAAATGATGACATGTATGAGTCGCTCACTTTGTTAGACATTTAAGCCTTTTTTCTCTTCACATCTTTCTGAAGTCCTCCTTCTCCATTCCTCACGCGTTGGATGTGCATGCAGTCTTAGGAAAAAATATACAGATACACATCTTTAAAAAAAAGCACTCATATTGACTGCAAGATAACGTAAAACTTTTGAAATATAAGTGAAGATGGCATCACAGACAATGGATTACCTTGAGGGTTTTTACAGCCATTGTTTATGCCACTAAGATATATATATATATATATATATATATATATATATATATATATATATATATATACACAATTTTGCTTGGTAACAACCGTCGCTGCTCCTGAACAAAGGGCGCGTCGTCCAACCGGATCATCCAAGCTCGACCCGTAATGAATTTACAGGATTACCATTCCCGAAGTAAGTCTTTCAAAAATGGCTGTATACTTTACTGCAAACTGTTGGTGAACAAGCCTGCAGGACAAGTGAAATGCATCCAGCAGCTGACTATTAAAAACGCATATTGCAGCAAGACATGGCGTCGTCATCCTTTACTTCGGTAATGGTAATCCTGTAAATATCCTCATAGACACCTGTTTCAAAGTTAGTTTGGGTCATGGGACTTGGCAGCACCTGCGCTATATAAGGCCCTAAATAGAGAGATACCTAAATTATGTTTCAGACTGCCTGTTTTAGGTCTTACTTCTGATTGCTTAATTTGTTTTCAGAGCTCGTGCCATCAAAACCAGAGCTGTACATGGAGTAGGTCTTTTGGTCAGTGATTGAATTGTTTGGGTCAGCCTTCTGAGGCCACCTAGATGTTATGAACTGATGTCACTGGCCTTTCCCTGACAGTATTATTGTGACCCCAAACCTTTGCTCTTTTTTGTCTCTATGCATGGGAAGCACCAAGTACCAGTCCCCTCTGCTAATTATGGGTCCCTTAGCCTCATGAATGCAACTCTATATTGTGTGGTCAATAAAGTCTTCCTGATCCCAGTTTCTGTATACATACATAGGCTCAGAAGTTGAACTGTGAACAAGAAGGGACCCAAGGGGGATTCGGACTAGGTACAGGCTGCCCCCCACTCACTCAACTTCTCAAAACAATGTGCCTGTCCTTATAACAAGGTGAAATCTCCCTTTACTTCTGTTAATTGGAATAATCTTAGTAGTGGGTGTGTTTTACTCCTACTACTGATTTCAGTGTCTACTGTCACGTTGTCTTTACCTATGCATTCCTAAAAACACGTGTGTGTGTACCTGTTAGTCCCTTGTGCAGTTCTTCCCTGTCACTCAACCCTTCTCTAGTGAAAAAAGGGGGAGGGGGGTTGGCAACGCCTCACGGGAGCAACCACCAAGGAGGATGTGTCAAACTGGTTCTCGCTTGACTCCCCACTATATCATCATCAGCAGTTGCCAACCATAAAAGTAAAGGGGATAAAAAATTGTGCTTTAGAAAAGAAACTCCGTGTAGTGATGTGAATGACCCACCTGCGTGATAGGGCCTACCCTCCTGGATGTGAATTGTAGGACCTATTCGGTTAAAAAGAACTTGGCTCCACTAGCACTTTCCCTTTTATTCTTTGCCGTGTGCCTGTTCTAATAAAAACCAACAAGTTTCATCGCCGCTTAATGTATAAAGCGGCGATGAAACATGTTGGTTTTTTCACTAGAGAAGGGTTGAGTGACAGGGAAGAACTGCACAAGGGACTAACAGGTACACACACACGTGTTTTTAGGAATGCATAGGTAAAGACAACGTGACAGTAGACACTGAAATCAGTAGTAGGAGTAAAACAAACCCACTACTAAGATTATTCCAATTAACAGAAGTAAAGGGAGATTTCACCTTGTTATAAGGACAGGCACATTGTTTTGAGAAGTCAGAAGTTGAACTGCCCTGGTTTACAATGGGAAATCCTACATCTGGTGGTACTAGAACATCTGCTTTTTTAATCTTGCACCTGCCTAATGCAAACTTTTGGTCAGAGAATGTATGAATTGTAAGCCTTCCCATGAAACACTCTGGCGGGTGTTACTGCTGAATGAAACAGATGCCTTATGTTGAAAGAGATTCGTTTAACACCCCCACTCCATTACCCAGTTCACTTCTGGCTTTGTACCTTTGATTGGGGCTTAGTGATGTCAGTGGGTTGGTTTTAGAAATGGGGGTCTTTAGTTGGCAGGTTGTTACCCTGTCCAAGTAGGGAACCTTCTTCCTAGTCAGGATAAGGGGGATACACTACTGAAATAACCCCTGCTCACCCCTTGGTAGCTTGGCATGAGCAGTCAGTCTTATCTCAGAGGAAGTGTGTAAAGCATTTGTACATACCCAACAGTAATACAGTGAAAACACTACAAAAGGACACCACATCAGTTTTGGATTAATAACCAATATTTTATCTGTGCAAACAAGACAAAAATCTATAGAATCCACCATACAATTCTCAGAAATATAAATATCAGAAATAGACTTAAAATACAGTGCCTTGAAGTCCGGGGCTACCACGACGTTATGAACCAAAAATCCAAACCGTTCTGGTTGACAGCGGCATCGCGGGCCAGCTATGGCATCGGGGAAACCTGTAAACCAGTACCTTTAGAAATGCAGGGCGTCGGTGACCTCTCGTTGAGCTCTGAAGAGCCAGCGTCAGCAGGCGCCGGTTTCCAGAGGTCAGTGCATGAGTCGTTGGACCCTTGAAGTCACACGCGTTGCAGATCGAACTCCTCGCAATTAAAGTCGTGAGTGCTGGCGTCGGCAAGCATCGGGGCTGCAGTGCGACATGCAGTGGTGTGGCATTTGGTGCCCCTCGGGTCGCGTTGCAGGCAGCTGCTCGGTGATGGTTGTCCAGTGGCATCAGTGAGACCAGGACTGCGGTATGTAGTGATGCGGTACTCGTCGCGGTGCTGCCATGTCACGGTGCATGCAGCGGCGTCGTTGTTGCGGAAGCGATTCTGTCGGCTGATGGACCGGAATTGATGGCGCCGCTTCAGTAGGCCACGGCTGTGGTGTGGAATGAGGGTGGTGTGTTGTGTAACTTACGAGCGGTGCCCTTGAACCATGGTGCAAGCAGGGACGTCGATGTCGATGTGGAGCAGCGTTGTCAAGGATACCAAGGGGTGTCAAGAAACAAGGTGGTGCGAAGTATGGTGCCCACAGGTCGTGGTGCAAGCAGCGGCTTGGTGTCGGTGTCAAACTATGTCGTCTGTGAGACCAGTGTTGCCATGCGCAGTGCGGCGGTGCCCTCTGTGGTGCCTTCAGAACACAGAGCTGGCAGCGCCATGGTTGACGGCGTCAGGTTGCTTTTTTTCTGTTGCAGCACAAAACACACAGTTTCCAGTGCTGGTAGCAGATGAACTTGAATTATTTGCTGTTCCTGAGACTTTTTGAACAGGGGGCATGCTCTACCTCACGCCATTGGAGAAACTCAAACAAAGAAGTTGCAGAAAGTTCAGTCCAGTCCTTTCTCTGCACAATACAGAAGCAGCTACTGCAGGCCAACACAGCAAAGCACACAGCAAAGTAGTAGATCCTCCTCACAGCCTCTCCAGCTCTTCTTCTTCGCAGGTTTCTGAGTCCAAAGAGTTCTAAAGACCCGGGGTCTAGCCCCAATATTTATACAGCCTTTTCCTTTCTTCTCTTGTGGCAGAGAGTCTCAAGCCAATTCTGTGCTCCATGGTCCAGCTTCCTGGCAGGAGGTGGAAGAAGCATTATGGAAGGCAGACCAGGCCAATGCAGGTGCCAGGAAATCTCCTCCTACTACTCTAAATGCAGCCCAGGTCTATTGAGCCCTGACTCATCCAGGAAAGGCAAGACACCTCAACCCCCCCAGTGGCTGTCTACAATGAATGCACATCCCCAGCCCCTGTCACTCCAAAGATAGACAGTCAATCCACATCCCAGCAGAGGCACACAGGATGGTTAAGCAACAAAATACCTACTTTCTAAAAGTAGCATTTTCAACCACACAATATAAAAATCATCTTTACTAAAAGATGCATTTTTATATTCTGAGTTCAGGCATACAAAACTCCCTTTCTCTACCATGTCCCAATGGAAAGTTACACTTGTAAGCTGTTCCTTTGTA
Organism: Lissotriton helveticus; assembly: GCF_964261635.1. Lineage (NCBI taxonomy): Eukaryota > Metazoa > Chordata > Amphibia > Caudata > Salamandridae > Lissotriton > Lissotriton helveticus. The sequence goes on along the minus strand of NC_136070.1, from coordinate 1,075,271,111 downwards.
TCTCCCATTCTATTCTATGGAACACATAGCCTTTTAATCGTGAAAAACGAAATACACTGTATTACTCTGACAGGACATGTCACGCACACACCAGTGCATGTCCTACCTTTCACCTACACTGCACCCTGCCCATAGGGGTACCTTGGGCCTACCTTAGGGGTGACTTACATGTAACAAAAGGGAAGGTTAGGGCTTGTCAATTTGGTGCCCTTGCCAAGTCAACATTGCAGTAAAAACTGTGCACAGACACTGCAGTGGCAGATCGAGATACCTTAACAGGGCTACTTCTGTGGGTGGCACAACCAGTGCTGCAGGTCCACTAGTAGCATTTGATTTACAGGCCCTAGTACTCTCAGTGCACCTTACTAGGGACTTGCCAGTTAATAAAACATGCCAATCATGGAAACACCTATCCATAACATAATTTACAGTAGGAGCACTTGCACTTTAACACTGAACAGCAGTGAGAAAGTGTGCGGAGACACTAAACCAGCAAAAACAGAGTCACAACCAGGACTTCAGAAAGCAAAAAGACAGGGGAAACACGCCAAAAGATGCCAGGTTTAACAGTTGGTGTGCAGTTTGTCATCCTACTCTCTTAAAAGGGCTTAAAGCTGGATGGTATTGTGGCCCATTCACCCTTCCTTTTCTGTTCTCCCCCAACTGAAACATAACTGATCTTGACACTTAATTTGCAGACTTCCCTTACTGTGATTCTCTCAGCAAGTATCTACTATTTCTTACTCTGATTTGGCCCATGGTGCATCCACATTGAAGACCTTGTGATTCAAGATTCAAGTTTGGTTCAAATGTCCAGTGGTCTGCTGCTCTGTGTGCTGGAGCCAGCCGTTCTATGTGTTCTCTCCAGCTTTTCAGTGTGTTGTGTCGTCCACTTGAACAATGGATCTGAACCACCTCTGTATAAAGTCTCCACTATTTTTCCCCTCTGTTCTACGAGGAACTCTCCTTATCCTGATATTCTGCCAGGACAGGTTTTCAAGATCCTTGCATGGGCCTGTAGAGTCAGGCTTTGCATTTGCAGCATCAACAGTTCCTGCCTTCTGAATTCAACTTCCTATGAGTGGTTGTTACTGGATTCACCTAATGGAGAAACCTGCTGCCCCAGCTCACCCACATCCTTCTTAGTTTCTTGAACATCCGCCTTTAGGCCCCTCTCTGGGAAACAATGTCATCTCATTAGCCTTGGAAGAGTTCCTCCTCAAATTTCTTTGTGATCTCCGTGTCAGTAGTCAGATTCCCAGGGAAGTCAGAGTCCGTCGGCAACCGATCCCTTGTGTTTGCCCTACCTTAAGTTCTCTGCCTTCAATGCAGAGGGTTTCAAATTATCTCCCTCACTGATTTATCCTACTTCCCTGTAGTGGCCGCCATCTTTCCTGTGCTTGGCACCTATCTCCATTCTTCCACTGGAGGCCTGTGATCTCCTTTACTGCTATCTTGCACTAAGGTGTGGCGAACACAGTCCCCTGATGGACCGGAGAACAGCCGAAAACAAGATGAGTGCTCCATAGCACTCAGGACTGCCATCTCTATTTGCCCTCTGCACCACTGTTTCCTGTGAATATTGCTTTGAGTCTAGGACTATTGCCCTGCTGTGGTTCAGCATGGTATTACTTTTATCCTTCTTGACCTCCGGTCTGGCATGCCCTACAGGCCTGGGGCCATACCACCATCCCTGGGTCCACGCCAAAATCCCAGAATAGTTCTTTGCATCGCCTGCATCAGGAAATAAGGATCTGGGACACAGGATAGGGGCCATCCTGGCATTCCACATCATCTTAGCTCCTGGACGGTGTAGCACCTTCTTCCCACAATACTCGGTTGACTTCTTTTGTTTACTGTTTCTGAGTGGACCCCTGGTTCGCAGTCACTCCTTGTGCAGGTTGTACAACCTGATCCCTCCTGTATTAAACTTTGGCCTTGGGGTGCCCCTTCTCTATTTTGCCGTGGGTGGGAGGCCACCAAGTCCTCTCAGCTGTTCCCAGTTGGTGGGGTCATCACTATCTAATTCTGTGAGGTTCTCTTTCTGTGGGGTTCTCTTTCTGTGGAGATGGTGGATGTTCACAGTACCCTCCTGTCTATCCCCGAATGAGCACCAGTTGCCCAGGTGCCACCGTACACAGGAGTGTGGTTTCCCTCTGCAAGGGCCATTCCCAAGGAACCCCTTGTATTGTCTTGCTTTGCCTTTCTTTAAAAGAGGCAGGGTTTGTTAGTGCTTTCCACATTGAGATGTTGAGAATATTGTATACTGACCTGAGGACATTGCTTGTGATGCTAAGGCACTGAGGACACAGGCCTACGAATAGTGGTTTATGTACTGGCGTTTTGTGGAAACTGACCTTGATTTGTGGCTTTACATAATAGGGCATTACAAATACTCGCATGTGGATAGTGCATTATACTCAGGAACAATATGGACACTGGTCTGGAGATAGAATTTTACACAATGGGTCATTGGGAATACTGGCCTGAGGTTGATGCTCTACATACTGGGCATAGTGGATTTTGGCATAGGAAATGGCTAGTGATTAATATATTGGAGCATTAGGAATACTAGCCTGGATGTATGACATTACAACGCATGCTTTTACATCGCATGCCTTTACAACGCTGTTTTTACAACGCATGCCTTTACAACGCATAGTGCTTTGGGGCGCTGGATAGTGAATAGTTTAATTTACTATTCCAACTCCAGTCCCCGTGGATAGTAGGGAAGGTGTTGAACAGTAAATTAAACCTATTCCCTACCCTAGAGCGCCCCCCAGCGCAATGCGTTGTAATGGTTTGCGTTGTAAAAGTTGCGTCGTAAAGGCACTGCGTGGTAAAAATTGCATTGTAAAGGATGTTTCCCTATTAGCCTATGGACGGTGCTTTAGGAATTATGGATACTGGCTAAGCTACAGTTCTGGGGAAATACTGGCCTGGCATTGGTGCCTTACATACTAAGACATTGTATAAAATGGCCTGACTACAACATTCTATTTAAATGGACAATAAAAAACTGGCTTGCTCGGGTAACCCACATATTACAACTTTCTGTCAAGAATAGTGACTATAGTGCTGTGTGTGCTGGGCCATTGCAGATATGTGACCAGCTAATCATTTTCAAATAAAAGGAGCAGTGCTGGCCTATATAATGTGGTGCTTTACACTGTGGAGTTTTGTGTAAACAGCCCTTTCCATAATGCTTTACATCCTGGAGCATTGTGGGAATTGCCCTGTCTATGATGTTTTACATGAGGGGCGATGTGGAACTAGCTTGACAATTGAACATTACCTCCTGGAGAATTAGAATATTTCATTAATTTATCTTCAACACTGCTTGTAAAATCTATTGCTGTGGAGTAAATATATTTAATAAATTCTAGTGTAAAATGCACTGATTGACCCAATTTGTTCCAAGATTGTGTTGGTGATGAAAGAACCCCTCCAGCCCCAAAAAAGCATCTAATCTGTGAATGGTGAGAGCTCACTCTCAGTGCTCACTTGCTCAGTGCAATTTGTGGCTGGTATTAAAATGAATTCCAGGGATGTTACGTGTTTCTATCCCTCTAAAAGACAATCACAAGCCAGCTAGAAGTATCCCTTCCATCATTCCTGTGGGAGCTGTTCTCAAATTGCATTTTGTAGCACGTTTAGTAGTACCACAGTATTACTACTGAAGTACTACAAAATGCTATTCACAAACCTATGAGTGCAAATCTCTATCTCCACCTCTGCTACCTTTTCTATGGGGAGTTGCTCACACATGTAAGTTTACTACTTTGGAGCCGATTACAATGTTGTTAGGAAAGACTCTGGATGGGATTCGGTATTGCAGAATCGGATTCAGAGTCCTTGTTTCCTACCAAATCGTTCAGATTTCCCAACAACCGATTACGATGTGCGGAAACCATTGTTTCCGAAAGGCATCCAGACAGGCTGGGTCTTTCAGTGCTGAATCGTACAGCTTTATGGACACGGTTTCCGGATTAGCGATTGCGATGACCGATTCGGACAGCCATACCGATTCAGCTTGTGCGAGACGTAACAGCTGCCGAGATCAGTCTTTAGGGACCCGTTGCGGCCCCCCTTCACCCTGAGTCCTCCTAATGGGCCCCGTGGGGGTACCCATGGCATCCATCTCCCCAACCATGCACAGTGTGGCAGGCACCATGGGGTGCCCGCCACAGGGTTCAAGATTTTCCCCAACCACCCATTTTGTCAATGGTAGCCTGTGTTCACGTTCGGTACACAGGCTCCCATTGAAATCAATGCGAGTCTGACCGAATTATGTTGGAATGCATCGTACTCGGTCGTCCGGACTTACAGGACCCGAGGCGTTTGGAAACTGTTCTGGAACCGATTAGTTCGGGACAGTTTCCTAACGACATCGTAATCGGCCCCTTAGTTTTAAATGTGGGAGGGGCAATGGGGAGTGGCTCGAAAAAGGGGCATACATACTTCTAAATGGGAGTGGTTTAGGTAGGAGTAAGGAGGGATTTAGGGATGCATAGCGAAGGGTTTAAGGAGGGACATGCACCCACCCACAAAAGCATAGGCCCATTCCTATTTACAAACTGCATTTCTCAAGTTACTGCACCCAACAAGCATTGGTAAATGCATTAGGTTTTGCCTATGTAATTAATACTTTTTTGGGGCTGTAAATTTTAGCTTGGTCAGCAATATAAGTTGCTGAAACCTCATAAAAGTGTTATGACTTGTTTATTGAGAAGGGCAATATGTGCAGTAATGGCGTTTTGTACACAGTTATGTATTTGCCGCATTTGTCACATAATTCATCATCAGATGTATAATCTGCATATTTAAAAAAACAAAAGTTTAAAAGTTACTGAAAACGCAGTGACATATGTTGCCGCACAGTGGAATGCCCTTTGCAATGGTTGACTGGTCACCTTTCTGTTGCTTATTGCTATATTTGGGTGTTGCACTGATACTAATGAGCCGCGACCTATGCCCAGACAGTGTTAACAAGTGTAATAAGTGCTGGAGGTCAGTTCAAGTTTTGAGACTGACACCTCCCCCAGCAGGCACATGCATCCTTGCTTCACCTCTGTATGATGTACTTGAAGCTCCCTCCGTCAGACAGCTGAAAAAAGCAAGGCTCAGAGTAAGAATGTAATGGCTCAGACGTGGTGTAACTGCCAGAGCTGCCAACTTTGGAGCTGGGGGACCAGGTTTGAGTCTTGGCATCGACTCAACATCCTGTGATCCTGGGCAAATCACTTAACCGCCCTGTGCCTACGAAATGTGTCATCGTGTAATGTACCTGGTGATCAAATAAAGCGCTCCAATACCTTCAAGTCCATTGTGATGTCTAAAAAAAAAAGGAGGAAGTGATTTTTCCACAAGGGCTGTGATGACACTACTGGGAGGGTGACAGACATGTAAACAATCAGTGCAGCGCTTTGAGAGTCCATTACACAGAAATAATGTTCCAAAAAAGCACATGTTCACAAACTACTTGCAGTCGCAAAAAGACATTGATTATAAAGTAAAAAGAAAATCCTGCAACAAAAGCACTCCATTGCACTGAGGCCCCCTTGGTTGGAGCTTCGCAGTAGACACCTCCAGCAGCCATATAACATAGTTTCTATGAGAGGGGGCCTGCATTGAGGGCAGTGGTGTAACGAACCTTGAGGGTGCCCCCTGCAGGGTAAGTGAAGGGGCCCCCTCCGGACTCAATCTAGAGCTCCACAGCAGAAGTGCGGTGCTGACGGGCCCTTTGGAGAGTGGGGGCCCCCCGCACCGCGGGGGCTACAGGGGCCTGTGTTACGCCCCTGATTGAGGGGGGTTTGCGAGCTGCGGTTAAGGAAAGTTCTTCAGACTCACACCGGATTGTATTGGACTGTGAATGCTGGGAATACAGTGGAAGCAATGTTACCAAACAACTCCAGCACTATACACTGCACAAAAATGAAAGCAAAGCGTTTGAAGGCACGACAGCTTACCTAATGGATTTTATGCATGTACTCTGTAGTTTATGCAATACCTTCATGGGGATAACACTCAGAAGTATAGCAATTACAAGATGGCACATTTTACAATCCACCCACTCATTATACTACTTGTACACAAAGCAAGAGCCCTCTAAAAGGTTTATTCCAGCACACATTAGCAGCCTTCCCCTGTAATTTCAAGTTCTGGAGGGCAGCGTAAGTTTAGAGAGGGACAACTCCCACAGCAGGCACATGTATCTTTACTACACCTCTGCATTATATGCTTAAAGCACCCTCCACCAGACAGCTAAAGAAAGCAAGGCTCGAAGTAAGAGTGTATTGGTTAGGATGTGGCATAATAGCCAGAGCTGACAACTTTGGAGCTGGGGAACCAGGTTCGAGCCCGGTGTCAGCTCAACATCCTGTGAGTCTCTGCAAATCATTTAAACTTCCCAAGCCCACCAAAAAAGTTAATATGTCGTTGTGTAATGTAACTGGTGGTCAAATAAAGCACTCCTATACCTTCAAGTTGATCGCGCTGTCTAAAAAAAAAATCAAGGAAGTGATTTTTCCACAACGGTTGTGGTGGCACTATGCAAGCGGTCCCTTCTTTCTAAGCATGGGCGGATTTTGCGAATTGGCAATCCGCGAACTTGCGTATTTACGGATTCGCAATCCGCAAAATCCGCGAACTCTCGCGAATTTTTTTTTTTTGTGTTCGCAAGGGTTTCTGCCAGTTCGCGAGGGTTGTGTACCAGTTCGCAATTGCGAACTTACTTGTCGCTCGCAACGGCCGCGACTATGTTGTTTCTACGTCTGGTTCATCATCACAGGTTCACAGCACCCTCTGTTTCACCACTGCCACCCTCTGGTACACCCATGCCACCCTCTGGTACATCACTGCCACCCTCTGGTTGGTTTATCACTATAGATTATGGGGGTGAAAAAAAGCAAGCACACCTGCCCTGCTTCAACTGACATGAATTAATTTGGGGTTGATTAATGTGTCACTGAATTTAAACTTCCAGTCCGGCTGGCACCTGCTTCCTTATCTGTAATTTGCTTTCTGTTGCAGTGCAATTTTTTTTCACAGGACCTTTGTGGCCTACTTGTAGCTATTCTATGAGCCTGCTGTGAGGGTCAGAGCAGGGTCATAGAATAGTTGCAAGTAGGCAACTGAACTCTGAAGCGGCCCCTCAGGAAGCACTACAGGGAATGGTTACTAATGATAAGATTGAACGTTTGCACCTGCTGAGTGCTTTCAGTTTTGTCTGTAATTGCTTTCTGTTGCAGTGTAATTTTTTTAACAGGACCTTTGTTGTATACTAGTAGCTATTCTCTGAGCCTGCTGTGAGGGTCAGAGCAGGGTCATAGAATAGTTGCAAGTAGGCAAATAAACTCTGAAGGGGCCCCTCAGGAAGCACTACAGGGAATGGTTACTAATGATAAGATTGAACTTTTGCACCTGCTGAGTGCTTTCAGTTTTGCAAAAATCCAAATATCCAGCAGCATCCACAAAAAGTAATCCTTCCAGGTCAAGATCCAAATCAAAGTGACCAGCACATGAAGAAAGCACTGGGAGGAGCCTGCTGGACAGGAACAGGAAGTTGGAGACTGTGGGGCACTTCCTTCCTCCCAGCCCCCCCCCCCCCAAAATGGACTCCTTGCAAAGAAAAAGTGCAGGCAAATGTCAACCTGAGGAGTTATTCTGATAAAAATCATAATTTTCAAGGTTGATGCTGCCTGCTGGTGGATTTCTTGTGCGAAATTGCAAATTTTGCAATCTCGCAATTGCGAGATTGTCGCTGCCCGCCGCATCTACGTGTTCGCAAGTGTTTACTCCCGCGAAATTGTATAGAATTCTAGTTGGCAAGTGCGACCAAGCAAAAATTCCGCTTCGCACGGATTTTACGAATTTTCGGCAAGTTCGCGAGAGTTCGCGGATTGCGAATTTGCCGAAAATCCTCAAATCCGCGAGCGGAACGGATTTTCCGCTCATGCTTACTTCTTTCCCTTTTCTGTCGCTCGAGTAGATTTTTACTCAAACGGCAGCTTTCTCAACACGAACAAGCAGTTTCTCATTGCGAGCGGTGGCAGGCATACGCAACTACTCGCAATGAAAAAACCTGACCACCCCGCGTTGAGAAATCTCGCTGGGATGTTTATTTTCCACGCTCGCACTCGCCAACTTCAAGTTGACGATCGCGATCGAGGATAAATCTCATGGGAGTTTGATTTTCCTCACTCGCCAACTTGATGTTGGTGAATGCGAGCGAGGAAAAAACTCTGCTCCGCTAAGCGAAGCAGAGTTTTTCAGAACTCCGCGAGCTCTGTGTCACGCGGTGTGCGGGACAGTCCGCAAACTCCGAGAATGGAGTGGTGTTCACCGCCTAGGGTTAATACACTGATTACAAAGTAAACAAGCATTTACAATGCAATAGGTCTCGCAATGACAATATTTTGAGCTCTTGACATTGGTAAATGGCAATGCCTTTAAAAAAATTAAAAGGCATTGTTATTTACAAGACCAAAAGCCACACCTATTGCATTGCATAACGCGGTGTCCGTAAGACGGCGCCACGCTTATTAAAGCAAACATTTCATTTTTTTTTAAAGAGTGGGTTGGGGAGGAGCAGAGCCCCTGTGGTGACTCACTGGAGAGCACCTTGAGTGCTGTGCCCAGCTCGGCAGTGCCAATGCCGCCCTGCCAGGGGCTCCCCGCAATTTATCCGGGGCTAACATTATCATTTCCATAAGGCATCCCGTGTGCCGCATGGCAGGGACAAGGGTCCCTGACAGCCACCCCACACACACAGCACTGGCCGGTGTTTAACCACACTGTGCCCTCACTCCAGTAATCTCATGGACAGAGCACACAATAATAATATTCACACAAACCTCACACTCACCCGGGGCTCTTTGCTGCGGGGGGGACGGGAGCAGCCAGGGCTGTCTCTCCCTGAAACGTGTGTGGGGAGGGCAGCCTCCCTCCCACCAGGGCGGGTGCCTCAGATTCTCAGTACAGTAAGACCAGGGGAAGAGCTCACAATATTAATACCTGTGTACACACCCAGGGCTCTCTGTCTGCATGGGGTGAAAGGTCGTGGCCGTGTAAATCTTCCTGAAAGAGAAAGTCATGCAGACACCTCCAACCCTCCCCCTCACACACACAGCTAGGCATCTCACCACTCTGTGCCCTGCAGTCCCTAGAACTCTGCGTACAGTAACACCAGTGACAGGACAAACACTATTAATGCACGGCCACACATCCGAGGCTTTATCTGCTCGGGGTGCATTGCCCCAGCCAGGGTCGACTCTCTCTGAAAGGGAGGGGTGGTTTTTTGACCTGCTCCCGCAAACTCTGCGAACTGGGAGTACAAGATGCAGCTTTCAGCTTCAGGCGCTGACAGGTGGGAACAGGAAAACCAACTAGGAGATCGTCTTCTCCAAATGCTGAAAAATGTAACCCCCACCATCGTTCTTTATGGACTAAGTGATGAAAGATGGCGTTTTCTGCCAAAGGGCCCTTGTGCTTCTTTTGGCGCTTTGAACGTAAACACTCACTAGAAGCATCACGAAGTTAATGCATGTTTTGCAGACAGAGATATTTCGAGTTAGTGCACACGCTCAACACTAGTGGCACACTAGTTTATATCTTTATTTTACGTAGTGCTGCTCTGTCCCCGATACGTCGGTGTTTTTCTTGGCCTGGCAGAGTGCATCAGCCGGCCAGAATAGGGCACGGTAAACGGGCGCTCCTGCGTATGCGCACTCCTTCAGGAGGGCGTGGTTTAGTGATAAGGACCTGACACCAGTTATTGACCTTGCCGTAGGCCCAAATAGGACGCAGAAAAATTAACTATTGCATAATGTGAATTGATATGTTAGTTTCGGATAGAAAATACCTTGTACTAGAAATATGTTAAGGTTAGCCATCGGAATACCTGTATATATCAATTGTAACATTTTCTGCGTAATTATGTAAATATTGTTTATTTAAAATTTTGATTTATTTTGTATATTTGAATAAATACCCCGCCTTCCAAAGAAAGCCCTCTCACGTCCTGTTAATAATGTTATGTTGGTTAACGGAAGGGTGGGAGTCCTCCGGCAGTCCCATGCCATATAAAACGTTCTCCTTCACGCAATGCGACTGCCCATAGTATAGACCAAATGTGGAGGCTGAGGCTAGCAGCCACAATGTAAATACATTTAGGAATATAGCTGCTGCTATAGACAATTGCTTAGGCAGTTCCAGCGGTTGTACTCTGGTCACGTGATAGTAACATCTGACCCACGGGATGTTTTTTTTCAAGGACGACAGCTCTTTGCGGTGTGAGCTTAAAACCAGTTTTCTCGGAAACGAAAGCAGTGCTGATAAAATGCTCGAACAGCCCTGGGCAGCTGGAAAGAATGGTACTGGTGGGGGCCGCCACTGAGATCCAGAAACCAGCAGTCTTCATACATCCCCCTCCGCAGAGCTTAGTAGAGATTTTTCTAGGAATGTGACTCCTATTCGTGTAAATATAACCTCTAAAATTACTCTCAATAGGGACAGCTGGGACGTGTGTCACAGCGTCCTGAAATGTTACTAAGAAAGGCACAGCAAGTGAGACAAGTAAAGCGACAAGAGCTCCTGTGAAACTTACGGTGCGGCTAACTTTGCCCTCCACCTCAGGAAGCCTCAGGAAGCCCATGAACAATGAACAGAGCAACTCTGGGGAGTTTGCTTTTGGATGGGTGAAGGGGAGGGAGGAGCTGGTAGGATTTCCAATGAGGAGCCAGCGTTTCCCATAAACAGAGCTGGCAGCACACCCTCCTACGTCACGCCAAACAAAGATGGCGTGGGCCAGTCCAGGTGGGCCGTTCCAAAAGGCAACAGGGCGGTAACAAAAAAACCCGATATCGAATCATGCGCCACCGATTACAATGAAGGATGACTCAAGCCAATGGGAAAGAGGGGCAGGGCTTCAAATCCCCTTCTCAAATTATCAATTACTATAGCTCTCGCAGTCTGTTGGATGAGGCTCCCCAGGTTGGAGCTTTGCAGTAGACACCTCCGGCAGCCCCACACCACAGTTCTTATGAAAGGAGGCCAAATTGAGGGAGTTTTGGAGGTGTGGTGGCGAAGTCAGCCTAATGTAAGAAATACAATTTACAGCGCAAGTGAAACCAAAACCAGATAAACTAATGAAGGATATCGGATGGTGAAAACCTTTGACAAACTAATTAAAGCCTCCGAACAGAAATGACAGCACTTTAAAACTAAAAACAATTCAAAACCTTTAAAAAATAGTTTCACAGTAGCAGATTGAAAAAGTACTTGGTCGCCGGGAAACTGATGAAACTGATAAGAAAAGCAAGGAAAGCAAGGGGGCGGGATGTAAGCCCCTCGTGAGATTTATATTAAATATAATAGATTTCATAAGCACAGCCCAAGTGTTGTGCAGGCAAAAACCTCAAAATAGATCCACAACATTATTAAATTACTCCAACTCAGAGCTGGAGTACAACAAACACCATACATGGCTTACCAGTGATACTGCTACACCCTTCTATAGAAATTAAAGGCAGTAGGGACTTAAAATATTCCCTTTTAGGAAATAATGTTCCATTATATAAAATAGTTAAAGATATAAATAAATATAATTTATAATAGTATTTTTGATTTTGTTCTACATTTAGAATCCACATATAAAATTAATTTACATTAATATTCAGTACAAAATAATTTTTTCCCAATTTTTATGAGTTAAATAAACTGTTTTACTTTTCCCTATATTATTGTAGGGATCATCATGTGCCAAATTATAGGGACAACAACAAACAAGCATTTGCAATGCAATAGGTCTCGCATTAGGAAAGTTTGAGCTATTGGTATTGTAAATGACAATTTTTTTATTTATGTGTTGGTTTTGAAAATAGCGAAATTAATAGCTTTGTCATTTACAATGCCAATAGGTTTACCTTTCACAAATGTGACACCTATAGCATTTGTAATGCAATATGTGTTGTATTTACGTGACTTAGATGTATCGATATTACAAATAACAATGGCTTTTAATTTTTTTAAATAATTAATACTTAAATAAAAGTTATTGTAATTTATAATGGCAATAGCTTAAACTTTTGTAAATACCTTTTGCGAAGATTATGTTCAGTGTATTTTATTGTGACGAAAATCCAAGAACAGAAGTGAAATATTAACATCTTTTTGTGACATTTGTAATAAAGCTTGAAACATTGAGAGAACATATTTGAACCAGTTGTTGAATGGTTGCACAGATTGATGCTGTGGTGGCGCTGAGTGATGTGGTGGTGACGAGTGATGCTGTGGCGTTCAGTGATGCTGTGCTAGCGCATAGTGATGTTGTGGTAGCGCATAGTGATGTTGTGGTGCCCCTGAGTGATGCGGTGATGGTGCTGAGAGATGCTGTGGTGATGCGACAGATAGATAGAGTGAGGGCGATAGATAGATAGAGTGAGGGCGATAGATCGATAGTGAGGGCGATAGATAGATAGAGTGAGGGCGATAGATAGAGTGAGGGCGATAGATAGATAGAGTGAGGGCGATAGATAGAGGAGGGCGATAGATAGATAGAGGGAGGGCGAGGCGATAGATAGAGGGAGGGCGATAGATAGATAGATAGAATGAGGGCGATAGATAGATAGAATGAGGGCGATAGATAGATAGAATGAGGGCGATAGATAGATAGAGGGAGGGCGATAGATAGATAGATAGAGGGAGGGTGATAGAGAGAGGGTGATAGATAGATAGAGGGAGGGCGATAGATAGAGGGAGGGCGATAGATAGAGGGAGGGCGATAGATAGATAGAGGGAGGCAGATAGATAGATAGATAGATAGATAGATAGAGGGAGGGCGATAGATAGTTAGATAGATAGATAGAGGGAGGGCCATAGATAGATAGATAGATAGATAGATAGATAGATAGATAGATAGATACCATACAATCTATTCCAGTTCCAAGGAAAAGAATCATGTCCGCATTAAGAGCGGGGCAAGAAGGGGAAGAAGGGGTACATAGATTAATATAAAACAATAACATTTTTATCCATCAATGGTAGGGGGAGAAAGAGGAACCCAGTTTTTGTCCCACTTAAAAAGCCCTCTACGGAGTACAAAGTGTCTAGGCAGCAGTTTACTTAACAGGTCAAACGCACAGATTTTTCTTCCTGCACTTGCCTGGGGCCTGGCTCAGTGTTTACACTATAAATAGTTAAGGGAGCCAGGCGACGGAGCTACACGTCACAAGGATAAGGAATGAAAGAATGGAGAGATACACCAGACAAAGTGGAGATAGATGAAAGAATACAGAGAAAATGCAGAGAATGGATAGATAAAAGGGAGAGGACAGATGAGGAATGTGCGGAGAGACGCTGGGGATAAGGGAAGGAGAGAAAGAGTTAAGAGAACAGAGAAATACAAGGGAGAATAGAGATTAAGAGTGAAGAGCAAATGAAAGAGTGGAGAAAAACAGGTAGTACAGAGAAAAGAAGAGGGCTCAGAGATGCAAGGGAGAATGGAAAGGTTCCGGAGCGAGATGTAGAGCCTAGAGAGCAGAGAAAGAGGAGTTGGTCCAGAGAGAAAGAACGAAAGACAAAGAAGAAAACCATAAGAGGAGAAATGTGTGAACTGTAAATAAAGATAAAAAGACTGAGGGGAGAATGGGAGCATGTAGAGAAGAGTAAAATGAAGGGATAGAAGAAAAGGGACAAAAAGGGCCTAACGTAATTTAGTAGAAAAAAAGAGAGAGAAGCGGTGAGCTAGACATAGTGCACAATGGAAATATCTCCGGAGACTGGATAGAAGGGAAAGTGGAGAGATACGTGTAGGAAAGGTGGGGCGGGGTGAATGAAGAAAAGCAGTGAGATACAGAGCCACCGTGAGGCAGGTAGATGGAAGATATATATGGAAGTCTGGACAGATATGGCAGACAGAGGCAAGAGCAGGGGACAGTTAAGAGATAGAGGGGACAGAGCGAAAGGGACAAGAATTCGGTACTGCTGCGCAGTCACTCACAGTAAAGGTGAGGATTTCAGCAGACACAGGCAAAGGATCACACGCTCGGGTGAGAGGCTGACGAGATTCACAGCTCCTCCCAAGGTATCACTTGCACAAAGGAAGCCCTTATCTGCCAATAGTCCAATTTCATGCTGACAGGAAAGGGAAAACATCTCTCAACAAGCATTGGCAGCCGCAAAATTAACGTAAAAAAAAATCCATTTGGCCTCTGCGAAAAGCTTCTCCTCGGCAACTTGTAGTAAAGGGTGACAGTAGCACGTTACACATATAATAGGTACACACTCGCCAATGACCACTCGATAGCAACCGCCTTCATCTGAAGAACATAAACTTAGTCAGACAAAGAGAATGTAACCTCATGCAAAAGAGAGAACGACGGTTATCGCCACCCAAACTGAGTCCGTACAAACAGCAGCACACAATTCACACCAACACTGAACACTGACACCAGATATGAGAAAACTCCACTAGAATAAAAAAAATACATCACTGTACTTTTGATGGAGACTACCAAAAGCACATCAAAATATTCTAAATGCATGATACATACGTACTAAATATATATGTACACTCCACTTTTAGAGGACATTGGACCGAGCACACAGAACACAGTTTAGAGCAGGAAATAGCCACAATCCACCTTTGAGGGAAACAAACGAACATTTAGCAATCACGCCACACTCTTGAAGAATCTCCTCCCCCCCACATCTAACCCCGGGGCTGGTGGCTCAGTGGACTAATGCGTTCACTCTAGGGGACTATTTGACCTTATGGTCGCAGGTTCAAATTCCGGCGGGTCCACTCAGCCTTTCATCATTCGGAGATCGATAAAATGAGTACCATTGAGTTGGGTAACAATAAGCATCTGTTATTCAGCACTAAGTTGCCCACGGGTGAACGTGCATTTTGTGATGTTATAAAGCAGTTTCCTCCACCTCTCAGTAAGACAGGAGCACTCCGACTACCAATATGGAGTGAGGAAATGATTTATGTGATATGGTATTCAGAACCTATAACTATTTAGCACCAGGTAGGTCAGCAAACAGTAGAATATGAAATTTTGGAACAGGGCCAATACAAACAAACAAAACCCGATGCATACTGGAACCTCGGTAAAGAGCACATTGCTCTCATACAACACCCTCCATTCTTTCAAAGTGTCTGGAGTCAACACATTCGACGCCTTAGTGCTTATTCACTTAAGCAACACATTGAAGAGTGCACAGGTGTTTGCAACCTCCGTGAAGGTCGATGCACCAACCAAGAAGCTTGCTAGGCAATGGATAGCAGCACCTTCAAACACCACTTTATATGCACTGTTCTGCATTCCTTTTCCCTGGTGGATGCCTTTCCTGTCCTGACTCCCCCGGCCAAGTTACCTTTCCCGTACCTAGTGCACTCCTCCACCTCACCACCGTTTCTGCTCCCGCTATAGATTTCTATCCTGGAAACATCGGCGCTGACATGGCGTGACCAGCACAGGTGTGAGATAGGAAACACGACGGGTAAACAGAGGTGTGACGGCAGCGCGGCCGCGCGCATGCCGGAAACAAGGATCTTGTTCACAGACTTCAGCGTATTGGATCACGGCGCATGCGCAAGCACTGTGCTTTAAAGGGACAGCACACGGATGAGCTGCGCTCGCTAAATTATAGGTTTGTAAATAAAAGAGCACTATCCGTCCGCGCTTGCGCGGTCATTCTAGGCATGCTTCTGATCATCGGCTGACCACGCTCCACACGTCAATGGTTGTGCTTTTTGGATTTGTTTTTGGTCAGGTTGGTGCAACTGCGGGAATGCTAATGTAACAGGCTGAGGATCGCCTGGCGCGAAGCAGCGCGGTGGGAACGGACGTCGCCGTGAGCGTGCACAATGGATCGCCGGAGAAGTTAGCCGACCTCCGAGTCTGCCTGCTGCAGACACTGACCCGCTGCAGAAGGAGAGGGAAACGCGGAAAGAGCCGGTGAATGGGGGGGGGCAGAGAGGGAGGGTGTGTGTGTGTACGTGTGTGTGAACAGTGTGCTGCATGTGGCCATCTCTTGTCTGAATGCTGGTTTGCCTGCGGGACAGAAGATGTGCACGGCTCCGGGAGGCTGGGATGCGCGTCCACGATGTGCAATCGGCGCTCGTGCCCAGGTCTATGTCCCTTGAGACCCAACTCGGCAGCAATAGGTCTCGAGCGAGACCTAAAAATTAATTTCCATTTTCTGCTGCTACACTCCAAGGAAGAACTACCCTTCGCTTTAATCTACAATTAATGTATTTTATTGGGCACCACTATGATTTTTCACCACAAAACACGATTATCAAGTCTTGGCAAGGGCAAGTCATCACCACTAACTTAGCAGCAGTCAATAGTAGAAGCACTAGTAAATTCAGACCAAATAATTACAGACTACCAATTGCCACCAACCTTTACTCAGGCTCCTAAAGGCAACGATCCTTATGTTGCCCCAGGAATAGCACTTCACATACCTTGCTTCACCACAAGCTTGACTCAAACCCCAATGCCACCACAAGGGTCTAATATTCAACTTGCTTTCTTTGGCCGCCTAGTTCTTTCAAGTAGCTACATTTGTGAAATGCTTTGGCACTCTGTCAAATCCTACCCATGAACAAATTGTGAGAAGTGAAGAAATGTGGTGGACTCCGAGACAGTTGGCAGTGCAGGACATGTATGCAGACTTCGCTCAGGGAGAAGAGGGCCAATGAAGTACCCGAACAGGGTGGGAAGAGAAGCTGCTAACATGGGGTACAACTAGTCCCTTGAAACTTAGGGCAGATAAACACAGTAGACCTATGTGAATAGGTGAGTGTAGAATACAAGATTCAGCAAGAGGATGAAGAAGGGATATACAGACTAGACCGTAACAAGTGGCATGTTTCAAGAAAAACAGAACTTCAGAGGGCTTTGTTATACTGAAGGCCCTCAAAGCAACTCACAGGCAGCACATCATATCAGCCAAACGCAAAGTACTAGACCATCACCACCAATTAAACCAGCAACAAAATGCTTTAAGACAATTTGCCACTACATTAGTCCCCCTGCCAGGCTAGCCTATTCCTCACTCTATAGGAAGTCCAATGCCATCAACTTCTTCTTCATTGAAAAAAAATACAGAAGATCCAACAGCACATTGACGATACCAAGCCTGCCTCATCTATCACCTTCACTCCTCTCAGTAGGATCAGCGATAGGCAACCTTAAAAAGCTTACCTCTCACACATCGGGCTGACACATTAGTACCTCAAAGCCATTTCCTAGGAAGATTGTCTTACCATTGTCTTTCATTGAAACACTGAGGCTGATCTTACCCCTACTTACCATTGTTAATGCCTCCCTCACTCAAGGCCTCTTTTCAGAAGCTTTCAAGAATTGCCAGATCGTTCCACTCCTAAGAACCCTACACCAGACTGATGACTTCATGAACTAAACACATATCACTCTACTACCGTTCATCAGCAAGATCACTGAAAAAGCAGTCTATGGTAAACTCCAAGATCACAGCAACGCTAATAATCTCCGGCATGGCCTGCCAGTCTAGCTTCAGATCATGCGGCAGCACATGGACCGCTCCGTTACACATTGTAAACGATGCACTTTTGACCACAGATGAAGACGACCCCCCCCCCATCTCCTCTTATTTCTGTAAGTTGCCTTCAACAGTCTAGCATCCCTCCCTCGAGTCACAAATGAGATTCATCATCAATGTCTTTTAATGCTTCTCCTCCAACTGACACCAGTTTCTTCATAAAGGCAGCTCTGGGTCCCAATAGACCCCCATCAGATGTAGAGTCCTACAGAGCTGCTTATTGTCTCTTGCCACCTTGAACCTACACATGAAGCCTTTTGGTGCTCTTCTCACAGATAAAAACCAATCTGCTGATGAAACAACTATACTTAAGTCTCCTCTGCTTTGGAGAGCCAATGAGTCAAACGCTGCTTGTACATCACCCAGACCTGCCTAACTGAAGCTCAACCCAATCAAGACAGAACGCCTGCTATTAGCCTAGAACAATAGTCAATATACAGTGCAAACCTGTCTGAATGATATGACACGCGACTGCTTCAAACCCAAACTCTCACTGAATCCCAAATCACTTTGATTCATTCTGAAAACCAACCTCTCCCTCGAGGAACATGTTACCAAAAAACACAAGGAAAGCCTGGTACCAGCTCTCCCTTCTAAAGAATATCAAACTGTATCCTCCAGAAAGTAACTTTAGAACTAATGTTCATGCCCTTGAAGTCTATTATCTGTATTTAAGAAGTGACATACTCCATGGCCTCACAGACTCTACACTGGCACCCTGTAGGGGCATCCTACATGCTTCAGCACATCTTATCCACGGCCTGACGAAATATGATCACATCACCCCAATCTGATGGAAGTGCTTTGGCTCACATTGCCAGCATACACCATCTTCAAGACCAGCTGCATCATTTGCAAATCTATCACAACCAGCACTCCTGCTTATCTTGAAGGTAAGCTCACCCTGTATATTGGTTTTCAGAATACCTGCATAATGTTGGAGTGGGAATTTAAGAGCTAAATATGTTCACTTTCAGAGTTCTGATGTGTGCAGAGCACCTCTCGGGAGCTGTAGATCACCAGGTAGTGATCACATAACTAGTTACAAGACCCTCCTAAAGAACCCTGTATTGGATTAGAGAAACCACGTTGGAGAGAAAGTGTTGCTCTACTACTTTAAACCATTGGTCTGAATTAGTGTGTTTTGGTATTCTTGTGTTTATTTTGATTTGTTTGCATCTTTCCCCAACGTAACATACTGACATACTGACATTTCCTGCAATGTGCAGTTCCGCCTGACGTAAGAGCTTTGAAAACTTGCCCACATTAATAATGAGGCAGCATAAAACACTTACATAACAGACTTAACAGGTCCGAGGGCAGAACTCTAGTTTGTTCTGCGTGTATTTGCTTTCACTCTAGCTGCATCTAAGATGACAAAATAATTTGCAAGGTGCATAAACAGACCTGTCGCATAAGGGCAGTGCATGAATTCTGCTTAGGCGGTGAGGATGAAGTAAACATGCTTGCAGTGCAGGAATTCAAATACGGTGGAGGAGCGGTAGAAAGATGTGAATCGGGTATAGAGGGGAGGGTGGTCTCTGGAAGGATGAGGGAGTCATACGACTCGGATGGTGCAAGCCACGGAAGAAAGGATTGAGTAACACTGAACTGCAAAAGGGCATGCTGAAGCAGGAAAGTGTAGAGGATTACACAAGCACTACACAGTGGGACGGCTGGGGGCCCCATGGTGACTGCGGGCGAGGATTTCAGACTTACTAGTTGGGCACATTAAGAGGCGGGGAGGAGGGGGGGTGGTGGTGGTGGGATTAGGCCGCAAATGGCGGGAAGTCGGCCTGAGCTCTGACAGGAATGTCACCCGCCAACAAGCCTTTCAGGCAGGAGCGCCGCATGCCCCCGGCCTGAGGAGACCCGCGCCTCAGTCCTCCGGTCTGAAGTGCGCGCCCTGCCTGAGGAGCGCCGGGTGCCCCCCGGCCTGAGGTGCGCCTCCTTCCCCCCGTACCCGGTACCCCGTACCCCGGCAGTTAGTTCATGCCCCGTCCGGCGCCCCCCACACCGGCCTGTGGCCCGAGTTACCTCCGACTCCGCTGAGGAGAGGCGCTCCCTTCCCCGGCACCTGTCACTTTCCTCCACCGATGGCCTCCTCCCTTTCCCGGATCCCTGCCGCCCCGTTCTCCGTGCGGCCACGCGCAGGCCGGAAACAGTTCACAGACTTCAGCGTAATGGATCACGGCGCATGCGCAAGCACTGTGCTTTAAAGGGACAGCACACGGATGAGCTGCGCTCGCTAAATTATAAGTTTGTAAATAAAAGAGCACTATCCGTCCGCGCTTGCGCGGTCATTCTAGGCATGCTTCTGATCATCGGCTGACCACGCTCCACACGTCAATGGTTGTGCTTTTTGGATTTGTTTTTGGTCAGGTTGGTGCAACTGCGGGAATGCTAATGTAACAGGCTGAGGATCGCCGGGCGCGAAGCAGCGTGGTGAGAACGCACGTCGCCGTGAGCGTGCACATCGGATCGCCGGAAAAGTTAGCCGACCTCCGAGTCTGCCTGCTGCAGACACTGACCCGCTGCAGAAGGAGAGGGAAATGCGAAAGAGCCGGTGAGTGGGGGGTGAGAGGGTGTGTGTGTGTGTGTACCTGTGTGTGTATGTGTGTGTGAACAGTGTGCTGCACGTGGCCATCTCTTGTCTAAATGCTGGTTTGCCTGCGGGACAGGAGATGTGCACGGCTCCGGGAGGCTGGGCATGCGCGTCCACGATGTGCAATCGGCGCTCGTGCACCAGTCGATCTCCCTTGAGACCCAACTCAGCAGCTATAGGTCGAGAGAGCTCGACCTAAAAAGGTTTATTAAACTTTATTATACATTAGTAAAAAATATGTTTATATTAAATATTATTGTAGATTAATTTTATATATTTATTTTAAAATCTAGAAGAATTGAAAATAATGCTTCAGCACTATTAACGTAGCTTGTAATTAAATCTTTAACTACTCATTGTAATATATTAAATACAAATTATTTTGCAGATGTTTGAGAAATAAATTCCAACTCAAAGTAAAAAAAAGTATTTATTTGCATTAATGATGATTAAAAGTGATTTACAGAATTAATTAGAATAATGTAATCATATTTTATTAAAATGTAATATTACATTACTTTTTAATTCCATAATTATATAATACATGTGTTTTATTTTTAAATATATATTTTCTTAATATTCAAGTAAATGTACTTGTTTTTTTAACTATTTAAATGAGTTAATTTAACTTAACATTTTTTCCTAAGGGGGTTTGTTGTCGAAGTCTGTAACTCTGGTATTTTCAATAGGATGCTGTTGCAGTATCAGTAGTTGGCCATATGTGCTGCTGGTTTAACTTCGGTTTCAGTTTAGCAGTACAAAATGACACTTGTAAATTAAGCTACAACCCTTTTTCAAAGGGTGGAGACGTGTAAATCTCAGATTTTCTGAATAGCCGTAAGAAGTAAAGTTACTCAAAAATGTAAGAGTATACTAACGTGTAAATTACTCACAGGACTAAGCTACCTTTGTGAATAACACCAAGGGTGTCGAGACCATTTTATGTTTGATGGTGCAGCTCATTCATAAAGTGGGTCTCACTTTATTTTATGACCTCTCTAGGTTGGCTTCTTCAATTGACATTGTTGTATTCTTTCAAAATATTCTTTGGCAACTTCAGTTGACTTGAGCTGTAACTAGATGGAAACTATCGGCTTGATGTGTGTAGCTTTTGTGAATGGCAGGTCTGTTGGTAACTGATCTGAAACAGCTGAACAGAAACAGTGCACAGTGTTGTAAACCTCAGTGCTAAAGTGATAGCACATCATGCAGCAAAAAGGTAAATACGCAGATTGTTTGTGAGAACTGTGTTATCTAATCTAATGATTTCTGTATAGGGATTGGTAAATGATTGTGCAAAGCATTCACAAATAGTTAAGTTATAAAACATGAAAGTGCACTCACTCATAAGTGGTCATAATGCGGAAGCTGATGGTAACAAGGTACAAAGTATAAAAAGAGACCAAAAGGCAGCACCTATTTTCAAAATGGCAGACTTCTGTGTCATGATTAGATGGAAGCCAATCTTGGAAGCCAAGCAGAGTAGACAGGAGTGAATGTTATGCCTGTAGTTATATTGATGAAATAGACGAGGAATAAGTGTGTGGTAGAATCAGGAGGCTAGTCATCTTAGTCTCATTAAAGAGCTGCAGCCAGTGGTAGGCAATCAAACACTGCCCATACAGGCAATTCAAACACATGTTCTGGCCCTGTGTGCACTACTCTTGCTGCTTCTGTAAGCTACCTAACCACAAATGCCGTGGCTAGTGGCATATCACAGAGTGCTCTATTTAGAGCTTTCAGGATATTTCTGGACTTTGTTTTCCAAGATTCATGGACATAGCATTTCCCAAAATGCAAAGGTAATCTGCAGGACATCAACCAGCAATTTTCAAGATTCCAAACTTCCCTCATGTCATATGCTGTGACGATGGCACACATGTAGTGTTTTGTCTCCCCCGCACCAAAAACAAATAATTTTTGGGTGGCACACACACATTATTGTCTCCTGTCAGAGAAGCCAGCATTCAAAAAATACAAATGGTGAGCAATGCTAAATGTTTCAATGACATGTTGGCATGTCATACAAGAATCACACACAACTTATGCACGTCCGACCTCTCTAATGTATATGACTGGCTTGTGAGGGAGAGCTAGGATTAAACTGATGGTTAAGTGAGACACCAATACTAAAGAGCCACTATGTTCTTAGAGACATGCCCAGTGCACCTATAATGCCCATAACCCCTATTGCCCCTGTGGTTCTTGACATCATACTTATATCCACATATGGTATGGACATACAATAGAATATAGGGCACAAACAGATCAGATCTGTAGTGGAAGGCACGTTTGGAATGCTAAAAGGTAATTTCTTGGTGCCTACACCAAAGTAGCAGGACACACGAGTATTCCACCAAGATATGCTACAAAATCACTTCTACATTTACAGTGTTGCATAACATTGCAATCAGAAATGGTCTGTCTCCAGGGATACATGATGAGGAATCTGATTATGAGAACACCCCAGCCCACTTTGCCCTATCCTCCTGGACTGGAGTTCGTGGCAGCTGCAAAAGCAAAGGCTCTTAGGGTAGGAATACCAATATCTGTTTCAGAGGTAGGCAACACATATCTTATTAAAATTAATGCACATGCATAAAATACTCCACTGCCAACAACTGGTCTGTGTTTATTCACAGGTGCACAACAAACACAAGACCAGAGTCCACTTTTGGACTGTACTCGATGACGACATTGTCTAAGAGTACCATCAATATGAATAGATTGCAAATTAAACTAATCACGTCAACTGTATGACATCATAGCCTTGGTCTTTCTTCTCCTCTCTCTGCCAATGCAAGGGCTGTCACTATGGTGTCCCTTGTTACTGCTTCCAACATATCCACTCTACTGCTAGTATGCAGCACTGGGACATCTTCCAAAACAGATCTACTGCTCTTGCGTGAAAACTCCATGCTCTGTTCCACTGGTAGAGCAGCCCCAATTACAGCACTGGATAAACTGAGCCTTTAGTGCAGATGTGACCTTCACAAGAAAAAAAACCTTAAGACATCTCCTCTACAGTGTACCAACTCGACCTGTATGTTTTCAGCGCTTCTTTACGGGTCGCAGGTAGTAATGGCCAGTCTGTCAACAGATTGACTAAAACTCATTAGGCAACCTTCAATACGATGGTAGTAATGTCTATGTGCCAAGAATTCACCCTTTGCAACCCACACAGCCTGGTGGGTATTTGAAACATCTCAGGCACTGAGTGTCAGGGTCACAACAACATTGTTCACATTAATGTTAAGATCACCCACGTTCACATGTATGTATGTACGGGCAGTTGTATCTCGCAAACCCAGCTGGGAATTAACATAGCACTGACCGAACACATTCCTCCTCAGCACCTGATTGCTCTTAGATGCCTGTGCTGCACTCTCTGGATTGCTCTCTCTGATTCTCTGAATTCCCTAGTTGAACGTGGTACCACCGTCATCATTAGCTGCCAATGTGTGCTGTCCTCTAATGTTGGCCCCCTTTATTCATAATGGCTTTTGACAATGTCAATGCTGGTTCTCATCCTGAAGGGGTGTGTGGTACACAGCTCTTGCTGCTGACAAGTGTGGCAGGGGTGTAGATTCCCAGGCTCGTTGTGGAGCTGGTCCTGCTTTGGAACGGATATAAACACTTCTGCAGTCCCATTTGTCCCCATTGTTTGGTTGTCCTCCTCGTTTGGTTGTCCTCCTCTTCTGAATGCTTTACATCAGCATCATCGTGGACTTGTAGGCTGGCTGGATCCAAGCGCAGGGAGTTAAGGGAGCGTGCCAGAGTGTAGTGCTACTTAGCATCTGCACACTCTATATGTGTACAGAGGACACAGACCTGCAGCTCTTGACGGGAGTTATCATACAATGCATACTTATGTGTAAAATTATGGACATGTTGCATGTTTACACTAAGGTCTCAGTCCTCTAATCCTTGGAGGTTGTAACTCTCCCACGCACATTTATTTCTTATGTTACATTTTATTGGGTGAGTTCACATGGCACTGTAGGTTCAATTGTAGATGTGTCAATATTGCTTACTCCAGCATCTCCTTCAAGTTGTAATGTGCTCTCTATGAGTTCCTTCATGGTTTTTACACTTGGACATCACTTGTTGCTGCTGTCTCCTGTTTTCTGGTGTCAACCCTCTCTTCTATGCAACTGCAGGTTGTGCCACCTCTTATGGATCTCATCCTTGTATGGTTTGCATCCCAGAAACATTGGTCCTCTGCTGCACACCCATATTCGTTCGTTTTTGTGTTGCTTCTGAGACAGTTGGGGAGGCACGTTAAAGCAGCTTGCCAATTTGCAGCACACAGTGTTCCACTAGTGTCTCCAATTCAGGGTCACATACATTTTTCTATCACTTTCTACCTGAATCACTTGTCTTGTGGCTCATAGCCACAAGAACCACTTGCCACAGTGATCCAGGGATGTGTGCTGGTGCAGCCTTATTTTCCTATCCTATCCTGAATTACTGATAGTTTCAGCTTCTTCCGAATCACTGTTTATGTTTTAAACACTTATTTATACCGATTCCTTATGCAGGTATGATTAGTACCGACTGTCTTGTGATTCTTCATTTATGAGTCAGGATCATCCAACTTTCCAATAAATTGGAAATCAATATTACAAAGGCAGAGATCATGTCAATAGAGAACAGATCAGATGTTCCTCTGAGAATTAAATTAGGTAATTATAGTATAGAAGAGGTTAACACCTATAAATATTTAGGCTTCCACTTTAATAAGAACTTTAACTTTCAGACACACCAGCAGTACATGAGTAGAAAAAGTAACGCCTTAATACAAGCCTTTTGTGCACTTGTAAAAAAAGCTAGACGGTCCCTCTTGTCAGCCATTACTAGCAATCATCAATGCAAAATTCCTTCCCACACTAGTGTATGCAAGCATGGTGTTGTACGGTAAAGATGCTAAAATCGTTGATAAATTGCAAATAAATACTTATAAGCATGTTTTGGTCTAACTTGTAACGCTCTGCCTGCGCAGATCCAACTGGAATTTGGATTGACACAGCAAGAGATCTGCGACAAAACATCAATTGCCCGAGCTACCTTACCCTCTCAGTTTTTCACTACTACAGACACCAGGTGGATGCCAGAGTTGAAAGGCAGAATGGCACTTCAGACATAGGAGCCCTAGGGGGCTGGAGGCCCCTTCTTATGTCCCCAGGCCTGGGTGAGTCCTTGTTCTGCCAGGGGTGAGGTGGGACTCCTGGGAGGCACAAAGACCCTTTCACAGCTCCAGCAAAGCTTGGAACACCCGCGTGACTCACAAAGCTGCCCTATCTTGTGGCTCCCACTTGTAGGAGGGTGCAGGAACAAAAGGTTCAGTGCAGGCTTGGCATGGGGGCACAGGAGGCATTCCTGGCAAACCTGCACCACAGCTCTGGGTTCCTGCCAGGGTGAGCTCATGCAATCCTAGGCCTCTCAGGCTCTTCAGTCGTCAGTAAGATTGCTGGACTGCAACTCAACAGCTTTTTCACCAGAGAAAGATATAAACTCACTAAAATGTCTTAAATCATAAATAATTCAATCGTATTGCTTTATTAACCTTCCTGCTTCCTCGAATTTGCTTGAAAATGCATCATCTGTCCAATCCTTTTTTCAAAATTTTCTCGGGGGAGAACCTCCACGAACCCCCATAGGTTGTTTGTCCTCGCTTGCTATGCTCGCTCGCCACAATGCAGTAAAACAATAATTTTATGCCTCTACCACTTTCAAATGTCACCAGCCGCCACTGCTTATTCTGTGTATCAAAAGAAAAAGTTACTGGCTATTTGCCTAGGAGTACTGCCATCCATAGCGGACAATCCCCCTTGGAGATACAAAGGTCCTAAAATATGCAGGCTAAGTGGCGCCTTCACAGAGGATTTTTTGCATTTGGTCTGCATATGTTCTGCATTAAAGAAAGCATGCTTCTCTTTGTTAAAAAGTATCTTCAGCGAGAGGGGGATTTGTCCCTGCCGAAAGGCAATAATGAGGAGCCTTGACTCTACAGAACCTCAGCTAAATTGTTAACTTTGGAAATTTTTACAATTACATGACAAATTACTCAGCAGGGCACAGAGGGCACAGCGCCAGCATGAGAAAGCTGGTCTGCATAGCGATTAAACAACCAGATGACTGTGAATGTAAGACAGCTATATGACTCTTTAAAAACTTGGGACTCCGGTATTTTGCACAAATCGAAATAAAAAAACTTGTCACCTTCAAGCACAATGACACTTTATAACAACTTAGGTTTTTTTTTTCTTATTAAAAGTTTTGCAGTAGCATACAGGATAATCACATTCTATAACAACTTAGTTGAAAGACATTGACCATTTCATTTGAAGAAAACAAAATGATAACACCTGTGTTGCTAAATGAGTTTATTACATTTCATATTGTTGAAATAACAAAGTAAACGTTTAAGAAATTGTCAAACCAGAAAAGTAACCATGAAGTATTTTATTCAAAACGGTTTTATTATTTTTGCATTATCTGAAAAAAATATTGTGATGATTTCTATTAACTTATAGCAATACATCGAAATTGGAGTCAGGATCATTCACAAATCGAGAATCACAAGTTTTGATGTTTGAAAATCAGGCCTTATATTCTTGCCAACATATCCTTCCCCACAGCCAAGTGGTGCATTTGTATTAAACAAAGTGAAGTACCCAACCTCATCACTATCTTATTTACCTTTGTCTATTTAACTTGTCCTTGAGTTGGCACTGTCTAAAAGGTCATTGTTCCATTTTGGCACACATTAGTTGGTGTGTACATGTATTACTAACACATTTTAACAAAGGTCAGAAGACTGCAGAATCTAAATCGAGTATGTCTTTTATTGCACACTTGAAAGTCCTTCTCTGTGTAATCTTACACTTTCCTGCTGCATTGTTATTTTCCCTGATAATGGACCTTGTGACATGATTATTGTATGACATGGTGCTTCCGACCAATTAAACACGCTGGGTTACTGAGTCTCATCTTCTGGGTAGCTTGGTTAAAAAACACAAGTACTCAGTAGGCTTATTTTTATAGAAATTTTATGCATATATATTTATGAGTATTACGTTGATAGTACTAGATCTGGTTAATGGTGGTTGTTTACTGGTGTAGGATCACAAGAAGAAAGAAGATAACATCAGATTTCTAGATCTTTACTGGAAGGTATAATATTTTTTTTTTAAATCATGGCTGCGTCAACATCCCAAGGATATCATTCTCTGAAAAGGGGAAAGTGCCTTCTCCTCAAAGCAGGCCAGCTCCATACTTCCTAAAAATATCACATTTCTTGTGCACCAGGCGCCTATAATCATTCCTGATGTTACTGATGCAGGCAATCAAAAGGGCTGCTTAGCATGGGCTGGTTCCAGTCGTTGAGATGGGGACCACTATGTTGCTTAAAGCTTGAAATTGGTACACAGTCCAGGGCAGTGCATTATAACCAGATGACCATGAGAGGTCCTTGGAAAGATGCAACAGACCAATAAAGAAAAAACGCAACAGACCTTGCAAACTGCCATCTGCATTCTGTGTTGTTTCTCTACTACTTACTGATCGTTGTTTTAAAATCGTAATCCTATAGATAATCACAAATACTTGACTCATGTGATGCCTGTACCTGTGATCACAGCAGTACTGCCTCTGCTCCCCGCAAAGTGTCAATTGTGTTTCTCATCCTCCCTGTGGTGCTCCTTGAAGAGTAACCTTCTAAGCATCTATTTATTTAGCAATGGTCAATATTCTAAGTGGCATTGCAGTACATCATTTTCTGCCCACCATGCCCTCTCAAACATGAAACAGCAATATGCAAATCAGCCTTGGTACTGCTCCATTAGGAACAATTCAGCCCAAACATACATGGATCACAAATATGGGACGCAGAATCCTACTTCAAAATGTCCTTTGGGCTTTTAATACATGTTTGTGCTTTCTTCAGATAGCCTCAATGTTGCCACACTGAAGTATGGGACACTTTCAGCATTCTCTGGTGAGATCTATTTGATTTCCTCTGCTGCTTGCATGACTTCTTTTGTCACACGGCATTCAAAGTACTCTGTTGCCACCTGTACTGTTTCAGTGCTCCCTTTATGTAGTGTTCTTCTCGGGTGTATGGTAAGTGAATGTTACAGTGTGGTGGCTGAAAATATTGGTCTATGCTAAACCTTTTCTCCTGACTTTTAGTTTCATGTGTCCTCTTGTAAAAATATACTCTACCACATTTATTTGGATGCCATCCACAAACAGCAGGGCTTGGTTTGTGTGTTTCCTGCTCATGCTATCACAAAGCAAAGAGCATTTTCCAAATGTTCTTCAGATCACCATCAAGGGTGCTATTGCCTTTGCCTTCTGCACCACTGCATTGCAAGTTCCTGGAGACTGATATCATCTTACTTCTGGCTTATAGTAAACAGTGCTTCAAAAATGGTACCTTAGGGACTTTCTTATGTGTGTTTCAAGATGTCAATACACTTCCCCACAAACTAAATCCAATCCACAGTTGCCCTCAGCCTTCCCCGAGTGCAGGAGCGCTCTTCACAGAATCAGAGGTTGTTTCTTTATTGGTTCTCTTTATGTTGCAGCTTTCTTTTGACTCTTTAAATGAATCCTAATTAATAAATTGTGCTATCCTGCTCCCTGTTGCTTTCACTTGCCTGTTTTTGTTTGTTCCTTCTGAACCTATTGATTTTGAAGGTGCTAGTTGTAGCCCATCCCCAAACCAGGCCCGGTTCACCCAAACAGGAGCCTTGGCCCTCGCAGCGAGGGCTTGAAGGCAGGCGTGCAACGCACAGGTCGTGTGTGTCAGCCCGGGCCCAGACAGCTTCCCTGGCGCACACACACACAGTTAGTTTTAGAGATATTATCGCAGCCGCACCCGAGTAGTTCATAGGTCTTTAAAGACCATTTACATGTTAACGAGGCTTTGTTTATTTTTTCACCCCTTCATCTCTGAATGGCGGACAAATCCTTTCTTTGACAAGGGTCACCTTTAGTAAGCTTTGCCTACTGTCCTGCTGCGTTGATATTTCTTTTTCTATGCAGCACAGGAGAAAAGAAGTTTGTTTATGCCTAGTCACCTTTCCTGACCCCTGCTGTGGCTTATCACATCAGGCTGTGACACAAAGTTTGACTAATGGAGTAGGTAAGAGAATGTGTTACTACATTTTTTTCTTTTTAAATCTGCACAGGCCCAGCAGGACACATACTTCATGTGTGCTTCATTTAAACAGTTTTTATCATTATCATGGCCGATGCAGGACAGCAATAAGACAATACAAAGTGCCCAGATAACGCTGGTGATTAATGATCCTGCTGGAGAGCAATCATTTGTCTGTTAGTAGTTTTTAAATGCAGATGAACTGTATTTTGTGTGCATCGCTCAGTGGGATACTGCCTTTGTCACAGAGATCCTTGTGTTACCTGTAGTTCAGAAGTTTCAATCCTAACATAAGACAGTGGCCAATGAACTGTCACCAAAGAGATGCATACAAACATAAATGGTATAGTTATAACTTCGCTTTTATTGTTTTGTGATATAGTTAGAACTTCCCCAGTCTTTCATCATTTTAATGTTGCTAAAATGAGTATGTTTAGTCAGATATACATTTTTATCTGTAAAGCTGACCCCCATGGAATACTCTTTAAGTCCTAAGGTTGTGTTTCCCCAGACCAAACCCTCTTAAAATATCCTACCCACCAGTATGGATGACATGTGATTCATACAACCTGTAATCCTCATTGGTTTATGTGACATCCCCTGTAGGCTGATTTACATACTTGTATGATTCATTGTCTCTGTATATGTGTGTGTGGTGTAAAGTACTGACACACACTACACTATGAGTAGCGCTATACAACAAATGAAATGCATATGAGAACGGGGCTATGTAAAGATAAGGGGTACTGTTGGAGGGTGACAGTGAGGGAATCCGAGGAGGTGGTTGTGGGAGGGGCTACGGCGAGATGAGGGGCACTGTTGAAGGGTGGCAGTGAGGAAATCCGAGGAGGAGGTAATGCGAAGGCCTATGGAGCGATGAGGGGCACTGTTGGAGGGTGGCAGTGAGGGAATCTGAGGAAGAGGTAATGGGGTGGAGGGAGGAGCTAGGGAGACATGAGGGGCACTGATGGAGGGTGGTAGTGAGGGAATCCGAGGAAGTAGTCATGGGGTGGAGGAAGGAGCTAGGGAGAGATGAGGGGCACTGATGGAGGGTGGCAATGAGGAAGTCTGAGGAGGAGGTTATGAGGGGGAGGGGCTACAGAGAGATGAGGGGCACTGGTGGAGGGTGGCAATGAGGTAATCCGATGAGGCCAATAGCGGGGGGCTATGGAGAGATGAGGGGCAGTGGTAGAGGGTGGTAGTGAGGGAGTCCGATTAGGAGTTCAATAGGGGGGGCTACAGAGAGATGAGGGACACTGGTGGAGGGTGGCAGTGAGGGAATCCGTGGAGGAGGTAATAAGGGGGAGGGGCTATGGGGAGATGAGGGGCACTTGTGGCGTGTGGCAGTGAGGGAATCCGAGGAAGAGGCCAATAGGGGGGCCATGGAGGGATGAGGGGCACTGTTGGAAGGTGGTAGTAAAGGTATTTACGTAGAAAGAGGTTATTGGTGAGACGCCAAAAAAGACTTTCGCATCAGCGCTGAAGCCAGCCCTGTTATAACCTTTCTGTTTTTGTTTATTTAATTAGCAGTTAGGCCATAAGGGCTACTGTGGAACATACTTTAAAGTGTGTGCTAATTATATTTACTGCTATATTCAATGTTTAAAGTATGAAGGTGATTTTACTAATGTTTTTACCGGAAAAAATGAAAGTGGAGCCCGATGCTGCCTGATATGGGGCTGGGGCCCATGGTCATCTGTGAGATAAGGTGCACTGGAGAGGAATATTGGCTAATCAAGCCTGTAAGGGAGTGCATTGCAGAGTGCGTGGTCAGGTGGAGGTAGTAATGAAGAGGAATTCTCCCTGAAGGCTCGCACAGAGGGAGCCAGAGAAGTGTCACTTGCCTGATACTCCCACCTCAGAAACCTCTTCTTCCCGTCAAAGGAACATTACATGGAAAAACACTTTTTGAGAGTGATAACATTAAAAAGAGATTTGGAAAAGAGTGAGTTTTACTGGGCCTTGTAAGACTAAGAAGAGATAAATGAGGGACCTGAAGCAGGCCTGCCTAGACATATATGCGACAAATCAAGCCCGCAGTGGCCCACCCAAATGCACCATTGGTCCTCCCAAATAAAAATTCCTGGAGCCGGGCCTGCCCCTAACGTACTTTGTTCCATTGCTTCCAAAGTACAGCTCCTTCTGGCCATTAATATTTTTTTCATTGATTCTACCTAGATACCCATCTTGACTGAAGCAAATAGAAGATTATGCTCTTCAAACAGGACATGATACAACAGGGTAAAATATGACACCAAGGTAAGACCTCAAATTGAGATTACCCTAGTGTGTGAAAGCCAACACTGCTTGCTAAATACCTTTGTTTTAGGGCTCTTTTGTGTGTTTGGTTCACTTTTTTGTGCATTGTGTGTGATCAGCAGAGGCTGCTTATACTGTGTCCCTGGAAATGTGAAGCATTCTTTAGGAAGATTTGGTTCAAGTTGAAAGTTGGTATGGTATACCTCTTTTAGTGCCTGCCTCGTGATGCTTGATGGCCCTGTCTGCTTGTACAATAAACACTACATCAGCTCTTCGAGACGAACCAGATTGTACTGCCTTCTTGAACTCCTGGTGGTCTTGGATGTTTCTTTTCTTTGCTGGGAGGGCGTTGCATGAGTTTCCTGCCTACAAGGAAGCTCCACTGATGTGTTTGTTTTTAGAGGGGAGCTTGATCAAATGGGAGTTTGAAGCAGACCATTGCCTTCTGGGAAATGCAGAGAATCCTGAAGGTTACGCGTTTGCCTATGGGCAGCCACGGAAGCACTTAGAGGGCTTGTTAGATGTGGTACATAGGCGAAAATGTAGGAGGTGACTTGCTGACATATTTTGAATTCTTGAAGTATTCAGATCTGGTCCCCAAGATGTATTTATATAGCATGAGGCGTTGAAGCGCCTTACGATGAATATAGGATTTCTATTGCACTACATTATGTTTTGATATCAAATATGACGGTTGTACGTGAAGCACGAAAACTGTTTTTCAAACAGACTTCATGATTTTGGTTTTACAGCATCGCGTTTTGTAGGGAAGTTCGGCACACTTTATAATATAGCTCAGCCAACATAAGTGTGAATGGAATTCTGTCACAGATTGCGCTCCTAGGGGGGGTTCTACGAAAAATTCGGTGATATGATCATTTCACGAGAATTTCTCTGTATTTTATTAAAATTCCACTAGATGTCGCTGTTGCTACATAGTCATTGTATTGCAACCATGCTGCTTTTTTATTCGGTTGTGCAAAAAAAAAAAAAACACCCTGCCTCTCACCTTTAAAAGGGAAAAACACAACCACTTAATATGAGCCACCGATCTTCCCATAAAATCACGGATCTGTAAATGGCAACTGCCAGAGGCTTCTCCATTCCTCCGAGCATGATGGTGCATAGGGAAATAAGGAGATAGGCGCATTCTGAAGGATTTACAATTTGCAAAACTCGAAGCCCAACCTCTAAAGTTCCTTAATCAACCATCAGATGGCAGTGTTGTTTACTACAAAAATAAGGTATTTTGCTTCACTGTATTTGCTGCAGAAACACCCTAAGGCCGTACGTACTCAATGCAAATCAATGCAAATTATTATTGCTTCAAGGGAACCATGTATCAAGAAATAGTAATATTTCATTCACAGCAAGGTTCCATACTTTCTCCCCAGAAATTGCATGAAAAAAACCAAAAGCTGTAGTTTACCTTTAAATACCACCTCTCGCTTTTAATAAAAAAACAGTTTGATAAAGGGAGGCAAAGCTTGTAGCACGTTAATGTGGCTGATTTTATATACATACATTATGGCCCAGATCGTCTAACGCTTTGTGCCAGAGCACAGCAATGCACAACAAGTCATGAGCATTAACTATCCAGCACAACGGTGTTTTGTGCTGGAATGGTTCCCTTTTCTCAGCTCAAAAACATATAATGTGCTGCTTTCCATTGCATCAAGTGGGTTTTAATGGGGTGAAACTGTGCAAACATCCATGGGTTTTGATGCAAAACTAAATTCACTAAGATAGGCAGACTAGGCTCTAAGTCAAAAAAGTGCCACCTAATTAAAGAAGGGGAAATGTGATCATGCCTCAGAAAAGCCACACTCTGCACGTGTGCTACGGTGCACAACACACATCTAATGCAAGGTTACCTCTGAGTTTGTCTGCTCATAGAAATGTGTCCTGGAAGGGTATGCTTCCTGTAAAAACAGGATGCTAAACAACACACTCACCTCTGCACTGTGGTGTGAAGCTGTGCTTCCCACAAAGCCATCTTGTAATAAGATCAGCTCAGGGGATGACAGCAGCAGTAGGCCAATTTTAGTAGATATAGCTCTTTGCAAATTGGGATGCAGCACTGCATAAAAAATGACGAAATATGGGCCTGTAAGCTCTGATATGTGCGGCTGAACTAAGGGCAAAAACGTGTTTCTGGAGGGTGGGTGAGACCAGGATGGCAAGGAATGGCGAACAGGCATTGGGGTAGTATGCTTATAAGCCACTAGTGAAGATAGAGCCTTAGAGCAGCTTTGAAAAAAGGAAATGAGGTGATTGCTTGCAGGTCACCAGGCAGTGAGTTCTAGTTAATAGTTTCAGGGGGATGAAGGACCTGGATCTGGATGCACCACAGGGGGGTTTCAGTGGTTTGGGAGATTGTGGATGGCAGGTCTCAGATTTCTTGCAGGAGCGTAGATGGAAAGGGTTTAATTGAGGTCTACTGGGTACATTCTATTAACCATATTGAATTTAGAGTAAGATTTTTACATTGTGCTGTTTTTGGTGGGGAGTCAGGAAGGTGAGTGTTAGTATTTGATCTGGGTGTTTGTCATGAAAAGTTGTAAAGGATTCACTAAACAAAGTTAATTTTCTTATCGGGGGCTGATTACTTCTCTGCCAACCCTTAGGCATACAAAAGGCTGGTTGTATAATGCCCATTTCCCTGGGCCACCCCTCTGCCACTCCTGGGTGGACTCCTCAGGGATACACTATACCTTGCTGCAGAGTACCTTTTCCCAATGGACTCGTGTGATGGCCATTCCTATGAGTTGCTCCTCTGCGGCTCCTGGGTGGATTCCTGTGGCGCATGCTATGGTATTCTTGCATAAATCCAAGTCATATGAACCTGTTGTTTAGTGTCTATTCCTATGAGTTTCTCCTCTGCTGCCACAGGGTGGACCGTTCAGAGTATATACCATGGCTGGTTGTATAATATCCAATCCATTGGGGTGCTCCTGCTCCTCCTCCTGTGTGGACTAAAGAACATGTTCTATAGTCAATGGAAAATTCCACCTCCAAAGTGTAGCACTCTTCTATGGGCACTTCCTGACCCTGTAAGCACTGTGGGTTTAAACTTTATAATATAGTTCTCTATGAAGATGGTAGGTATTTACATGCATGACCAGGTTTATTCTTACACTCTTCTCCTTCATCCATGTGCATATAGAAGTACATATTTCCTTGATCTCAGTTTAACCCATCTCTTCCAAAAAGGCACAGAACCAAAACACTTCCTGTAAGGTCACACTGCACACACCCTTATTGTCCCTCCATACACTAGTGTCTAATGTGTAAGCCCTAATCACACACTTTTTCGCTTCAAATAAGGTCAAGGCACTGTGACAAAATATGCTAAGAGCACAAATCAAATTCAATATTGAAATACTACACATAGGCCGCATGATAGACAGGGTTTTGGTTGTGCCAAAGATTGTATGGAAAAAGATCTTGTTTATGATCAGAAACTGAAGTCTGTCTTCTCGACCAACAGTTCAAATGAAGCTTTGCTGGTACATTCTTCTGTGAAAGAGTACACCAAGGTTTCTAAAAGAGGGGTATAGAAATAGAGTG
The DNA here is from genome assembly GCF_964261635.1 of Lissotriton helveticus. NCBI lineage: Eukaryota > Metazoa > Chordata > Amphibia > Caudata > Salamandridae > Lissotriton > Lissotriton helveticus. The sequence continues at coordinate 1,075,235,916 of NC_136070.1, read as the reverse complement.
CTTTCAGGAAAAGAATAGGGTCATGTAGTGTGTGTGGTGGTAATGAGGCTGGGAAGTATAACATTACCATTTTGAGTATGTTCAGCAGAAAGAAATTGAGAACCATCCAGTTATGAAGGTATGAAGGGAGACAGGGAAGAACGATAGGGAGTGGAAAAAAATGGGTGTTCTCAGTCTGGTGTGATAGAAGTAACCAAATGGGAGTATTATTTTACCTAGTAAGGCTGTGTACAAAGATGAGAGAGGACCCATGAAGTGCTATGGGGCACAAAAGTGGGTATCAGAATTGTTGTCTAGTATTAGGAGTACCAGGTGTCTGAGAAAGATTCATTGGAGAGATGAGGGGAGAACCAATAAACCACAGGGTTAGATGCTAAGGGTTTCAAGTGTTGGGACGGTTTTAGGTTACCACAACACAAGGCACTAACACACACAGTTTTACAGCACAAGCTTGCAAAGCATACCATTACAGCATGTCTGCAGATTTATTACTAAATTGATAACTACAAAGCAAACCAAACAGCAAAACAACAATGCCCTGAATATAACATTTTAAATGCATGGTGAAAAACATTTGCATTAAATATGCAAAAGAACTACTAAAAGAAAGCAAACACAGTTGACTAGACACTTAAAAGAAAGCAGACAAAGGAAAATCTAAATACTGAAAAAATACCTACTCCAACATGGCTGCCAAACGAATTTGAAACACTGTAAAAAAATAGTACTTTCCACAGATCTTACATAAGGAATAGAATACTTTCCCAAAACACATTTATAACAAATGTCTTTTTACTATTAAAATTACTTTAAAAATCAATCTTAAGTCTGAAATTGTATCACTGCTGATAAGACGTCAAGAGAGTATACACAGCAACTGACAATAAATATTCTCAAACACGTTTGAGTTATATTTAACCAGTATTTCAAGATATGGAACATTAAAATCACATTGATTATAAGCCAATAACTATAACATTAGAAAAACATAAATTTTAGACATTTAAATTTATAAACATGTTTCAAATGAAATATATAGAAGCAAGACATTCACAATATTCTAAAGCCTTCCTTATATAGGGAGCCCCAGGCACCAAGATTGCGTGATGATTGATGAATCATGGGGGGCGGCGTCTGACGGGATGCACATACTATTAGCCTTTACGCTGATTATGTCTTTGTGACAAACAACATCCCCCTGTACTCCTGCAGCATTCTTGGTGGAGCTGCTGCTCTTCAGGATGGCATCCAGCTTTGAAGTACACTGCAAGAAGTTTCAGGCCCTTAGTCTCTCGGCCACATTGCGTCTTCAGGCGCAGCTGGCTACCCTAAACCCATTGGCTTGGGTCCCTCCTCTATTCCCTATGGCGACGTTCAGATAGCTGTCGCGATTGAGGACACAGTTGCCATCCACTATCGCTCTGTGCGGTGCAAGATTAAGACAGACCTCTCTCAGTGGAGAAACTACTGCCTCCTTTGGCTTGGCCATATAGCAGCCCTGAAAATGACGGTATTTCTTATGGTCCTAAATCTATTTCATGTGCTTCCACTAACACCCCTACGGCACACTTAAGATGATGCAGACAGACCTCCTCCAATTTTATTGGAATGGCAGAGGCCCATGCATGCACTGCTCCTTGACTTATTGCCCTGTGGCGGATAACAGACTGGGGGTCCCCAATCTAATGTGATATTACCAAGCAGCACAACTTTGCTTCTTAGGGCCCGAATCCGATCTTGCTTGGAAGGGCACCGAACGCGATCCAGATGGAAAAAGTATGAGCCGTATGCGTGTTTTCCACCCCACTCATACAGCTGTACGAGATTATTTTTTACATGTATATTTGAAAATAGTGTAAAAAGAAAATAATTCATAGAATAAAAACATTATATTTTAAATTGAGAAAATAGTAATATATATGAAGAATACGTGTTTTTAAATACAGTGTATGCAGTTATTTAAAAAATAAAATGTTAACATAATTCTTTCCTCTTAAAATAGTTAAAAATTAAAAAAAATGAAGAGGCAACGTAAATAAATTAAATAACAAGCAACAGGCTATTAATTTAAAGAATACAAATACTGCAAAGAATGAATGCACTACCCCAAAGCACTTTGAATATTGCTAAAATATTATAGTGATCAATGTCTAGGGTTGGCCATTTCTCTTGGGGATAAAGAATGAAAAGTAACAAAAGAGAGCCACACTGACTCTGCAGTAAAAAAAGGGATTAGAGAGTCTGTACGTACCCTTAAAGCTACAATATCTGCATCTTATACCTGATGATACCATAAGCATAATAGAAAGGCTGGAAAACCACCCTCGATTCATAACATAAAAAGAACCAATTAATAGAAAAAGATATTACGAAAAAACTATCTCCCTCAATCACTCCCTCAATCACTAACTTTATCTGGCATTAAAATTCCCAAATGTTCAAACATAACAGACACTAGTAAAGCTTTCCGACAGTATGATAATAACAATAACGCAAAGAGAGTACTAATTTTCACCACAACTTAACATTTGCTAACACTAGAATAGAGACAGGTTATTAGATGTTTGATAGTACCATAAAAGCATGCTCAACACTCTTCACCCAAACCTACACAATGCATTGAAAGATAAAAGAGCATACAGTACCTCTAATTTACACTTTGATTCCTGACAAAAGTAATCAGGTATATTCAGAACTTTTATACTGGCTGTTGTAAAAAAACCTAAATGCAATACTCAAAAAGTGTAATTCACTTTGAACTTCCCATGTTAAATACAATTTTAAAAAATCTATCCGAAAATACACATTTATGGTATTTTCACTTTGGGCAAGCTATGTGGAGAAAAATCCCCAAAACAACCTAACGCAAGAGTACATCAACAGATAGCAAATTACAGCATGAACTGAAAACAATAACATTGTTGGCTTTTGTTAATCTAATCAAGTTGACCAACACCATTAATGCTTCATGCCAGAGTGAAAACTTTGCTGAAAATGAAAAAAAATACCACAATTCTTAAACTAATTTGCGGGCACATGAATCAGAAACTTGACAAAATTGGAAAACAGGAGACTTCCTAAATTTGAAATAGACTGTTACATCTTTTATACACTTTGACTGGTAGGAGAAGCAAACCCAAACTATGCCATTGAAGGATTACGCAACTACTTCAACTCAACCACAGCAAAGAAACATCTTGACCTTTACAATTTCTTGGAGACTCTGGGAAAGGAACAGGGGGGGATATGTTCAAGGAAGTGGCAGAACGCGGCATTAGTCTCCTCGGCTTAAATCCGTGCTCGGCATGGATGGCAATGTGCTAATCCTATTCTTAAAGACTTTGATAGAAAAGCAGGCATTTGAGGTGAGCAGATTTAGAGTGTCGCGGGTTTTGAGAGTGCTCTATACTGGAGCTGCTTTCCATCTAAACTTGAGAACTACCCAGAGTTCTCTGCTTCTTTTTTGCATAATTTATGCATCACTCTATGCCTGAAAGGGTATTGTTTTGATATATGTATATACTTTTGTAAATGTGAGTGAAAAATTACTAGTATATGTTTTTGAAAAAAATATATATATAAATATATGTTTACTATCTTTCACTAATTTATGTTCTATTTTGTACAGGTTTCTTTAATAAAAATGCTCTTTTTCAATTAATAATATACTTAACCATTTTTTACTGTACCTAATAATCTAATTTATTATTGAACTACCTTATTTAAAATTGTTAATCTGTTAAGAAAAAAAAACTACTACATATTCCAATTTTATATTGCAAGTCATTTTATCTTTTATCCTACAAATGTAATGGATGTATATTATTTGCTATAAAAAAAGCTAATAGAGCATCCTATTAAAGTGTAAGTAAAAAATAATGCTTTCTATTTATTGTAGGCCAATTAATCTTACTCTCTCCTTTCAGTTTATGTTCTCAACCGTCCTGCTCCAATCACAGTGATAAGAAAAAGCAAGAGTAGGAGCATGGACCCACATTTTACAAGTCCATGTCGCTCCTGCAGGAACAAGCACTTAAGAATGTTAGTGCTTTAATTACTTTAAAGCTAATAACATCTTAAAATAATGTAAAATATATATAATATGGTGTATAAAATGTCTTTTTTTATTATAGGTTAGTTTAGATTTGTTTTTTCTCTCTATATAGATATTACTCCAATTTTTGTGAATTTTGTGGACAGTCAGCAGAGTCCAATATATATGGAAAAGGCTACAATGTATTTAAGTCAGTCTACTCAGCATGGCACTCTTGAATTTTACTTCGGAAACCTGGTGCAGGGGATGCTGACTTGGAGAGATGGTATGTCATAAATTAACAACCAGAGCTGCTGACTTTGGAACTGGGGTGCCGGGTTCGAGTCCCGGCATCAGCTAAACATCCTCTGATTCTGGGCAAATCACGCAATCTCGGCGTGCCTACAAAAAAATGAATGTGTCATTGTGTAATGCAACTGATGCTCATGTAAAGTGCTCCAATACCATCAGGTCACTTTATAAAACTGCAAAAAAGACGATTTAAGCCGAAAAGAAAATGCTGATTGGGAGCGTCCACTGTGATTGCCACAGTTCTCAGGGAGGAGCCTTTTCAGCAGCATCACTGGTACTTCATAGAGACTCACCCATGCATACAAGGCCCTCCACAATACCGGAGTAGCATACCTGAACTACCCTCTCTCATTCCAAACACCCAATATACCCCTCTGCTCAGCACAACTGTGACTGGCTACCGTCCCACAGATCACAGGACCAAAACCAGAGGAAGGTCCTTCTCCTACCTCACCAACAAGACCTAGAACACCATGCCCCTACGCCTCAGGCAATCCCCATCCCTGACCCAATTCAGAGCGGACCTCACGACCTGGCATTTAGAATGAACCCATCGCCCAGGCAAATCTAGAGTCCCCCGCGCCATGAGACTCTCTTGGGGGTGTAATCACGCTTTACAAACCCCTGATTGATTGATTCATTAAAGGTGACAGTGCCACTTGGTAGATTGCGCAAGCCTCATTTGAATCTTCATTCTTTCCAGAATGTCAAAGATGGACTGCTAAACAATGCACGTTTTTGATAGACACATATTAACATACTTATTGATGCACAGCCAATTCACTTTGTTCTCCATCTTAGTGGCACTAACCAACTCCATCCTGGTTTTCAGGATCTCTGCAACCATGCCTAATATTTAAATTGCATTATTTTGACAAGAAAGCAACCAGAAATAAACGAGTTTTCTCTATGTAGTAGGTTCCACGTAAGTGAATGCTGTTGTTCTACTAGTAGAACTGGTCTCTACAAATTTTAACTAAATTCATATTGGCCATAATTATAATTATAGCACAAAATAGTGGACCAAAATACAAATAGTTCACGTTTACCGCAGTTAGAGGTAATAAAGAAAATGGGAAAAATAACCAATCATCCTAATGTGCGTAGGCAATGGCACACAATTAACTCTAGATTGTATCCCCTACAGCTTTGATTCGAAGTTCTTAGGCTCCACCCTCTGTAATATTGATATAGCATGATCATTTTAATATTGAGAGTCAGAAGATTAGGTGTGCATGGAATGAGGATGTGGAATTTTAATACTGAAATATTCCATTGCTTCATCACGAGGATGAACATTGTAGAAATGTCCACGTGACTTAATAATATGAGTCACACATGTGTAATAAAACAAATAAGTATTCAAAACATGGTATCAGGTGTGGCTGGACCATCAAGGGTGGAACTTGATAGCCCAGTTTGTTGGGACACTTGTGCAGGTTTGTTAAAGTAGCAGTAGGGTATGAGCTGAAATGGGGCATGCAGGACACAAATAAGTGTTGAACGCAACTTAATTTTTCTTTACCATCAGCCCTATATTGCACTTAGCAAGTGAGGAGCAAGAATTGGGGGCTTATTAGGAGTTTGGCGGTCCGACTGCAGTAGGACTGCATCCTCCCCGCCAGCAGCCCACGGTGCTGGTGGTCCAAAGACCATCATGTTGGCCACGGGGCCGCTGGTGTGGAGGCGGGGCTCTTGCATCAGTGGTGAGTGCTTTTCTCAAATATATTGATGCCTGTGTGTGCATTTCGACTGCAGGTGTGTTGGATGCACACATATGCATGATATATGCAGAAAAATACCATATACCCATTACCAGGCTTCAGCCCATATTTTGGCAGTCATGGCAATGGGTATATGGATTTAAAAGGACTTACCTGTAGATCGCCACAAACAGGATCATAATCCTCGGCGTGAAGATCCTCCTGTGAAGGGGGACCTGGAGCAAGAGATCCACGTTGGAATCTGCCTGGAAGAACAAGAAAGTGGTGAGAACGCACCCCAAGTCCTTTGTCACTGCCACTTTGAAGCAGGCAGTCAGACGGCAGCGGTTCACTCATGGAACAGCCAACTTGTAATATGGACGGCAGTGCAGCTCCCCTTTACTGCCCTATGGTGGCTGCCTTTCCCCAATCACAAACCCAGCTGTCGGCAGTCTGCTGGTGGCCTCAGTGGCGGTCTTCGCACAGCCCAACTTGTAATACGGAGGTCAGATCACCAAGCTTTCCACGCTCGGACCGCTGATACATCGGTCCACAGGACCGGCAAACTTGTAATAAGGCCTATAGCGTTCTAAACCACTTATATGTCACAGCCATTTTCCAGATATACTCACAGTAGGTCATAGATTGTACTTGCTGTTCTCATGGGTAGCAATATTTCTTTGCAAGAGCAAATCATGTAAAGTACTGTTGGAAACTTGAGTGCGTCTTCCTCAGGGCTTCATTTGGGCAAATCTCAGTCCACCCAGCCTTGAAATCAGCGCCATGTCACACATCTGACTAGTGATGTCCCTGTGTCCAGTGCTGGGGTCAGAAAGGTGCAGGGGTGTAGCCCCCTTGACAAAGGTGTTTTAGTTAGTCATACACTTTTGTACCCCTGCACTGCAATTCACCTTCAGAGCAAGCCTATTCTCTGGCTTTCAGTGAAACATTAGGGCTTCATGATGCTTGGCAAATTGCTGCCTCTAAATTAGTGGGTAGGAAGAACAATTTCAGCAAGTTACGCCGAAGTTCCTCCAAAGTTCATAACTTATAAGGATATAGAACTGGCAGGAAAAAGCATCTACTATTTCCTCCTTGGATTAGCTTTAAAGTTTCTGAATGAAGAAGCATTACAATTTGAGAATTTTGCCTCCTATGCAAAGAAAGTTTTGCGGATTTTGAGGTCTTTTGAACCATAACATAAATAGTTATCCAAATGCTTATTTAAGTGCAATCTCGTTTTTGAAATTTCATACGTCTATACTATAAATAATTCAAATAAATCACGGAAGTGGTCATATTTTCTGGCAAGGAGTTACTTTTTTTTACGATTCCAGTTCTGTCTGTCAGACTCATTTGTAGATTCAGAACTTTCAGAGGGGCTTTTCATTAACTGAATTTTAAACTGTCAGTTTGAAATGATATTTGCCTGCATTACAGACAGGGCATATCTACAATGAAATCTCAAAGAGCGGATCCGTGCCAAATTTGGCAGTGCTGCGCTCTGACGTTTCCAAAATGCAGGGATGCGCCATATTTGCAACAATACGGCGCACCCCTGTGTTTTCCCTAGCGCTGGTACTAAAATTACCTGCCTAGCGCCAAAGCAGGTGCCTTTGCACCATAGTGCAAGAGTGCCTGCGTTGCTGGGAACAATTGTGTATGTGCAGGAAGGGACAACTTCCAGCACATATACAATCCATTATGGTGATTTGTTACTTCTATGTAAAGTGCTAAGTGCAATTCGAAGGACCTTTTTGCCACAAAGAAAAGTTGTAAACATAGACTCTAATTTAGCAAAAAAAGAGGCAGTTAAGACACAGGGATTCGCAGAAAAAACAAAATTAAATAGCGGCAGAACAGACATTTAATTCAATGAGACCCTGCCCAAAATGATTAATGGAAGAGAGTTCCATCGAGAGAATAAATCCTGGACTTTTCGCAGAAGTGGGGCAAAATTTAAATCAAATAATTCAGAAATTCCGTAAAATAAACACCCAGATATCTTTTTGGTTTTATATTCAGACAAGGAAGAATATTGAGATGTAAATCCATAGGCTCACATCTACACTGTATAATTTATTTTTATTGATTTTATATCCGCCGAGCAACTCCAATTGCTCGAAAATCTCAAAGGCTTTTGCTTGCACCTCCTTCTCAAGCTTTATAATGAGCATGATATTGTCGGGGTGTAATTTCAATATTCCCATAGTTGTCAGTGGAGGGCAGATATCCAACTGTTCCTAATGGCTATCGCCAATGGCTCGATAAAAAAGGCGAATAACACCGGAGACAGTGGGCAGCCTTGTCTAGTCTCCCGTTTAACATTGACTTGGCCGACCTCCTGAGGCATTGATGATAATGTTGCCTTCTGCATTCAAGTATAACTTCTGAATCAACCCCGAAATTTTGGGAGGTATGCCGAAATTTGACAGAATAAAAATTAAGGTCTCCCAAGCAACTAGGTCAAATGACTTCTCTGCGTCTAATAAGAGGACCAGAGCTGGTATCTTCCGAGTATCAAAATAATCAAGTGCTTCCGCTAGATAATGCGTATAGGTGCCGAAGGGCCTCCTGGCGATATAACTGTTTTGATCAGGATGGATCAAGTGCAAGGCAATATGATTAAATCGATTAGCTAACAGTTTAGTAATTATTTTAGAGCATGATGGGGCGATAAGAATTGGGATCTTCACTATCCTTTCCTTTATTCGAAAAGCTGACTATATTCCCTTTTCTAAATGAAAATGGTATTACCTCACCCCTCTTAAATTGAGTTAGCATTCAGCAAAAGATAATCCGAAATAGTGCTCAAAAAGGTTTTAAAAAATTCGTCCGGTAGGCCATCCGTGCCACAGGCTTTGCCGTTCAGGAGATTTTTAATATCCTTCCCCAGTTCTTCTTTCGTGAAAGGACCATACTCATTTTTTCGATGTCTGAAAGTACGGGCAATTCATATCTCTGAAGAAACTCTCTCAAAAATGTCCTGTCAATGGGCTGTTGTTGGCCATATATATTCCTATAATGTTGTGACATTATATCCCCTATAACTCCCGGATACTGGTTTTTGGACATCTCAGTGCACTTATCTGTTCGGTTACTGCCTGCTCCCTGGCCTGCCACGCGAGAAATCTCCCAGTATAATTACTCTCTTCATATACCTTTTGCCTATGGTGCTGATAAAAAGATTCACTTTTAACATAATATTTTTCTCTAAGATCCCATTTAGCCTGATCAAGTTGCCGCTGGTTAAAAGCGGAGGGGCCATTGAGAAATGTCTCAAAAGACCTTGGCACTTTCTGCTCTAAAATTTGCTTTTCTTCCTTAACTTTCCTTGAATTATCAGCATCTTTTCCGATGGCTAGTCCCACACATATGCTTTAAGCGAGTCCCAGACCACGTCCGGAGGTGCTGAGTCATGATTTCGCTCAAGAAACTCTTTAATCTCAGTATTAATAAAGAGCACCCATCACTCTTTTAATAGATATTGCCTATTTAATATCCATCTTTTAGAAGTCATGATATATTTACCCAACTCTAACTCCAAACTGACCATCGCATGATCCAAAAACCATTTGGAAGGATTCTCTGCTGGCTAAAAGCCAGTCTCCTGGAAATGAGAAAAAAATCAATACGTGAAGAAGTGCGAAACCTGCCTGAAAAACAAGTATAGACGATCTTAGCTGGAAATGCTTCCCTCCATGGACCAGATATGCCCAAATGCATGCCATAGTTTGGTAAAACTTTTAAAGTTTTGGGTTTTAGCTGTTATTTGGATCTAGCTGAGGAGTCAATTTTAAGGTTTATTAGAAAATTAAAATCCCCCCTATGATCCCTATGAATTAAAGATTGAAAAAACTCTTCATATGGCATAGGATTATCCTCTACTGGGGAATATATGCTGGCAAATGTTAAAAGTCTGTTCCTTAGATTACAGGTGGTCCAGCATCACCTTCCACTCTGATCGCTTACAAAATTAACTACCTCAGCCTGAAGTTTTTTGCTAAGGAAGATCGCCGTACGCTGATGGGATGCCGAAGAGGAGGAGAAGCCCCTATAAGCTGCCCAGGACTTAAACATTGGCAAATCTGCTAGTTTCCCCGCTGGTATATGAGTCTCTTCTATTAAAATGACAGCAGGATTTTCTGTCTTAATCAATGCGTCAATGGCCCGTATTTACTTATTATTATTGAGGACATTTACATTGAAAGAGACCACTTTCAAAAATTCCTTTTCTCCACTAGCAGATGGCAAGATAGTATCTGAACAGCCTAGCAACATAGACAAAAATGTTCTGGAAAACTACGACATTGGTCAATAGCCCCATCCTAAGTCTAACAAAATAAGAGTCTATTAATAATAAATGGATGAATCTGGATTTAAAAAATGTATTTTTTTAGTCCCTCATGCTGCCTCTTCCACCCCTGTGACACCACCCTCCTCCCAAAGCCACAATGAGCAGATCTCCGTCCCTGCTCACACCTGACAGGCTATCCCTCCCCCCCTTAACTGGCACAATAATTTGGTGCCAAGTGCTACCGGTCTACCTACCCCACCCTTCAATAGAGAAAAAAAGCAGGGGAAAAAACCGAAGAAAAAAGAAAAATAAATAAGAAAGACAGAAGGCAGTAGAAAAGAGACTGCCTAAGAAAGTATGCCTGAAAAGGAAGAGACATCAGTATAAAAGGCCAAGAATAAATATCAAAAGAAAGATAACATTTTGTAAACTTATTAGGTTACCACTTTCGCATGATATTCACATTTTGAGATCTATAGGCTATTAAAACTTATCCAAAGAGATTTGTTGCAGTAATTCCTGTGCTTCCGGAACATTACAAAATACATGGAACCTGCCTTTGACAAGCACTTTTAACTTGCTCTGTTGGGCTATCATTGCCTTCGCCCCCTGTTCCTTAAACAGATGCAACATTTTAACAAACTCTTTCCGCCTTTTGGCTGTGGGAGCTGACTTGTCTGGGAAGATATGACAAAGTGGGACCTCCGACGATGTGAACTGTCGCTGCTCTATGGCCTTGGATAGAATTTGTTGCCTGACCCTGAAATCCCCCAAATTAGCCAGGATTGTCCGTGGAAATTTAGCATTGGGAGGAAGATGTGCTGACACCCTATGGGCTCGCATAAGAGTTAGATCACCATTAAACTCTGGGAGGACTTTTTTTTAAATAAACAAGTCAACCCATTGTAGAGTCTGCTGGCCCTCGAGGCCCTCCGGAATACCAAGAATATTTCGTATTGTTGTTAATTCGACACATCCCTGTGCTTTGAAAATGCGCAGCACATCACAGCTAAATGGTTTGCAGCACCGTGCTGCATCATCTTCGTATAGATGAGGCCCGATGTCTTTAAAATGACAAGAACTAAGAGAATTAATTCAACTACATTTTTGATTGTCTTGTAATGTTGCCATACACACGTTCAAATAACTTAAAGAAGTAAAAAGTGCTCTACATGTCTCAATAGTGGTAGAATTTAAAAGGGCACAGGTGATGGTATAATTCACCTGTGAATCAAGATAATCAGTGAATGGGTAAACTATTTCAACAAACATGATGGTATCACACTTGCAAATTTCTTTCAGGCAAAAGTAGATGTGTAATTTTTCTCCAAATAAACAAACCACCTCAGAGGTAAATGACGATTGACTTTCCATTGCAGCTATCTAAACTTTCTGCTTTTTCGACCCTCGTACAACCAGGCAGTTAAAACTTGCATTTAATTCTACCACCTCGGGCTCTCCACTTGACCCCTGACTCCCTAAAATGATACAGTTAGTACCAGAGATCATAGGTACTCACCTCACAAACATTTTCAATTGAATGTTTAGCTCAGGGTATTTCCCAAAACAATGGAAAAAGGCATATGTACTTCCTTTAATAAAAAAAAAACCCAATCTCATCCCTCAGGGACCTATATTGTCCTATTTCGTATTTGCCACTGCTAGCCAAAATAGTGGAAATCCCATGTAACGGGAACTAGCCTCCTTTGTCAACATGAACCATCTCCTTGATTCCACTCAGTTTGGATTCAGGAGTGGACACAGCACTGAATCAGCCCTGATTGTTGCCTCAGATGACATAAGGCCTATGTTAGATAGGGGAGATAGAGGAGCCCTCATTCTAATCGATCTATCGCTGGCATTTGACACGGTCTCTCATGACCTATTGCTGACCATCTCCCTAATATTGGAATCAGGGAAGATGCATTACCTCTGTTGGGATCCTTCTCTCAGAACAGGAATTATTTGTTGCCCTGAATGAGTTTGTTTTCATTCACTTTCCCTTGCCCTGCGAAGCCCCCCTAGGGTCGTCTTTGAGCCCTATGCTCTTTTTAATATGTATGCCACACTACTATCCAGTGTAATCAAATCATCTGGCTTCTCTTTGGTGTAATATGCTGATGACACACAAATTGTGGTCTTGTTTTCCAGCAATCCTAATGATACTGCACCTAGATTCCACAACTGCATGGTGGAAGTAGGCAACTCGATGATTGACAATTGCCTCAAGTTGAATACAGGAAAAACTGAGGTGCTTCTCTTTGGCAACATTGTCTCCTTCTCATCCCCTGCCTCCTGGCCACAAGCACTAGGTACTCTTCCAACCCCGGTTAAGAAAGTAAGGAATTTAGGAGTCATGTTTGGCGACAAACTTTCATTTGAAGGTCAAATGAATTCCATCACCTCAGCATCCTTATATTCCCTAAGGGCAATTAGGAAAGTTCTCCCATGCATTACCTTCAAATTACAGAAGACTGTTGTAACAACCCTTGTCTTATCAAAAATAGACTATTGCAATGCTCTTTATCTGAACATACAACAAAGACTTCTTAACAAACAGAATGCAGCAGTTTCTATGCCTATAGGGATTCCCTGGTTCTAATCAGCTTCTCATGCCCTAGGAAAACTGCAATGGTTACCATTCAGAATGTGCATTGCCTTCAAAGGTTCTTCATGATACAGGCCCAGAGTACCTTAAGCTCAGTTTTACTTGGTACATCCCCAATAGGGCGCTCGGTTCCACTTCAGCCAAAAATGTCTCTGCCCCCATGATCAGGCAGTCCTTTTGGGGCAGCAGAAGTTCTGCCACCAAACTCTGGAACAGTCTACCCCTTAATCTGAAATCAATGACCAGTCTCCTGCTTTTGAGGAAAGCTTTAAAAGCCTGGTTATTTGTCAACAAGGAAGGACCCCTCTTGAAGGGCCCACTTTCCATCAGAACAGCAGCAGTGCAGAGACACCTCCGGCCATTCATGCGCTTTATAAAAATACCTTTCATTTCGTTAAAAATTTACAACCAGTGAGAAAATGTACCAAAGTCTCTGGTTCAGAGAGCCAAAAGTGGCATAATTCACTTGCTGATTTTATCTGTTTCTGTAATACTACCAAATTGAATACACATCAAATGCATTACTTTCTGGTGGACAAATAGATCATCATTTAACTCAATAGGTGGTGCATTTTTTCACATTGAAACATATATACAATGAGCAGTTTTGATTCACAAATAGCCTAGATAGGCAAGAAGAGATATGTGTTTAATGGATCATCTCACCTTTTGGTTTTTTAAACTGAAGCAGTCACACCAAATCCATAAAATAATTGATCAATCGTAAGCCAATCTGAGAAAAAGCAATGGTATCAAAATATTTTTTACTATTAGTCTGTGGCAATTAAAGAAAATCAAGATATCAGGTGCTGCTTGTACAATTGAGTTTAACTAGGTGAGAGTGTCCTTCAAGGTGAGAGCCGACATTGATGTTAGACCAATAGCCAGCCTAGTTAGTGTTTGTGTCAATTGGAAAATTAAAAATTGGCTGCCAAATGGGTCGTCCGTAAATTAATTAATGGAGTATATTTTGTTAAATATGTTTGTGCCATTGGCCATAATGAATAGTCCCATGATGAAGATCGACTTTTCCCAGCATGCCCGTGATTAAACATAGTGGTTTCCTCTTTGGTTTTTATAAAGCAACTTTAAGTAAGAACATTATTGAAAAGAAATCCTATATATCAAAAAGCTGTTATTAACTCTAGTTGTACTTTGTTTAAATAGTAATAGGATTTGAAATTATATTTATGAAACCAGAAAAGAAATATTCGTTATTCCTTCAAACAATTAACAAAGTGTTAAGCACTGAGTCATAATTGGTACAGCACAATGATTCAGCACACTAGTGGGTCTTGGGTTGCAATATTAAGATATAGCCTTGCTTGCTACTTTGGCGTCCCATGCTTTCTATCCCACCTCTGGGACCAACAGTGCATTTGAGCCTATCCACAAAAAAGGCCAAATCTTGACCCATCAGTCTGATCACCTTTTCCTTTAAAATCTTCACTCAGGAAATCTTACTTGAATATAACCACTAGTTAGATGAAACCAATCTTAATTCGTTCAGAGCAGTGGCTTCCTTTCCCACATGTGGGACCAACAGTACCATTATTCCTAACTGCAAAGAAAACTGATTCTGTATGATTTACCAGAGGTTACATTATACAGCCTCATCAGTCCAATCAATATTCACTGTAAATTCTTCTCTTGGGTAGTTATAATTACATCAAACTAGCCAGCAGACAACGTTTTATCGCGCATACAAGGTGGCATTCACCTTAGTCTGAAGCCACACTGTTCAGCATATTTATTTCAGCTCCACAAATGCATCAGTTCACTGACAGCTGATAATTTGTGAGCTGCTGTCCCTGTCAACATATCCATAATACAATTGTAAACTGAACATACATACTAATCACTTATTGAGTTATTTTGATAACATAATTGTAAACTGAACATACATACTAATCACTTATTGAGTTATTTTGATATTGATGCAGTTTGCTGCAACGAAAAATTAGCATTTCTTTGTGTTTATTTTCCTAGCAGCTCACCCTAAAGGGAAAAAGGTTGGTTCATTGAAGTGCTGATTAGTATTGAATTTTCCCTGGTTCATGGTAAAGAAGCAGATTTTCTGTCTCATTGAATTATCCCAATGCTATTTCATTTTTTAGGGTTGCTCAACATTGATCCACTAGTGTTGGATCTATGGTGGGTTATCAGAACTCTAATAACTATGTAAATGAGCGTCATTTAGATTAATATTATGTACCTTTATGTTGTGTGGTTAGCATAAATATATATCTTGTACTCATTGATCAACTTAGGACAGACCCCCTTGAAAGGTCTTAAGATTTCAATGCAAATGTCCATGTGCCCCAAAAGCTGCAAACGTTTGCACTGTCTGTGACTTCTTGTGGGAAGAGATTTATAGATTGAAATAGCAAGACAGATACGAAAGATAGAAATAGCAAAAGATAGAAAGAATGCGCATATTTAAGATTAAAATTCAAGCTACTGATCATCCCTGCATACTCAAGCTAATAGCAACATGGATACCAATTGTCTTTCATTTTGCATAGATCTCTTTAAAGCTAACATGGATGCTTTGATCTTTGCTTTTTATTTCCTGTAATGTGTGTCACTTACCTTAAACATTTTATGGAACCTTATATCCCAATCCTCTTGCCATTCCCCTTCTCTCCTCTTCTGCCCCTCGTGTCTGTTACAACTTTAAATTTACATTACCAAAGTTCTAAATACTGACTTTTTTACTGACTTTGCAGGAACATTATTTAAATCTGCAGCTTATGTTATGTTTTACACATTATTCTGGAACACTTTCATCATATTACCAAAAAGATATTATTAATATGTGACATTGACTGATTTTAATAAACTCTGGTGAAGATTTATAAACAGATGTCATGCAAACCGGCACAGCGTTTTGTTTTGGGATTTGCATTGTAAAGTAGCACCAAAATTCAAAAATCAATGCTTCCTTAGGGCTGGTGTAAAGTTTGAGAAAAATTTTGTTTTCTTAGAAAGATTCCAATTTTGCCTGTTTGCTGCACTGTACTACCCACAAACAAAAGGGTATAAGCACTAAAATATGTCTGAGCTTAGTACTTTGTACTGGAAGGGTTCACTTGTGGTACGAAACCTATGCTTGAATGTATGCTTGAATGTCTGCTACCAGTTGGGTCTTTGATGGTTCACAGTCCATATGCTGACCAGTTAGATGTTTATAAATGGTCAAGCTACCAAATAGCTGCCTTCCTAGACATCAGGAAAAACCTATTTCAATGGAATGATGTGCAGTGAAGGACTACTTGTGGTACAACATGGATTATATTCTGCACTTGCTAGCTTGCCCAATAGCTGCTACAGAACAAATTCCGATTGGAAGTGCTGCAGTTGCACCGCTTGCTGGCTCACATCTGTCTTCACAAATTCCACATGAACTTTTAAAGCCACGTCTATAAGATGATAATATCCATGGAAATGCACAGAAATCAATATCCAATACAAAACTAGTGAACACCACCTTTATCAAAATAAAATTCTATGCAATCAAACTGACAGTCTCAATTACCCCAAAACATCTACTTTAAGGACTTGCCCCAGATTTATACACACCACATCCATAGCCTCTCATACCAGAATCTGATCATCAATCTACCTTGATTAAAGCTTGAATATGGAGGACACCATGCATCCGGTTTTATGTATCTGTATGAGAAAGCTTCATCCTAAAAGTTTCCACCAAGTATAACCACTTCCTCAAATAAGAGCTGCTTTTAGGAGGGCTGGTTTTCCAAACTAGATTATCACTACATCTGGTCCCTTTGATTCAAAGATCAGCTACTGAGGATTTTTTTGCAAAAAACATACAATTCTGAAACACAAATGGTCACAGAGGCCAATCAATCCACTCGTACAGCCCCTAAAATAAGAAAATGAAAATGGGTCCCAGTCAGTACCTACATTTTCTTCATATTGTAATAATGTGATCATCACGTCCCAACTCATGCACGGATTTTGAAGTGTGCTATCTCAAACCATCTCCACACATTTTTACACATGCCGAAGATTTTGTGGAAAGCCTACTGTTCATCCATCATCCATGAGTGGGAAAAGAGATAGCATATCAGACACAGTTGTTGAATGCAGGTTTACCACGATGAAGGTCCTGTTGGTACTGACTGATAACCTATGTCTGCTGTTATCCTGGGATACTTCTATCATCAGCTTTGACAAAATGAGAGGCTGATTTGATCCACTGGGTTTCAAATGTGTGACCATGGGAGCGAACACAGATTCTTGTATTACACTAAGCCAAATGATTTAGTCCAGTGAGTCAAAACAATCGGCTTACTGGTTAGTGTCTGATGATCCTGTGATCCATTACTACCTAAAAAAATACATAAAATTTGCTGTAAACTCTTTGATATCAAACATTTCTGCTACCGATTTGATGTTAAGTAGTTTTTTTGTTTTTCTACGTGAGATGACCTAAGTGCAACATATATGCTCACTGTACCATTGGCCTGAAACTGCACCTTACTTGAGAGGCTGAACTAGGCCAAAAATGGTCTTTGGTTGTGTGTGTCCCTTTTGGAAGGGGCCTGGCCTGGTAATTCTGGCTGTACTGTTCCTATTGGAGCAGGACCATGTCTGATTTGCATATTGTCTCTGTCTAGGATGGCACACTGGGTACAAAACTCATTACAGGTAGCTGAGATTCAAGCATTCTGCTCATCGCTTGTTTATTCTCTATCGGACCTGTTGACAAAGGTAACTTACACTTGTAAGTAATTTACACATGGAAGTTTACTATTTTATTTATTTTTTTATTATTTTTTTTGTCCTCATACCACCGTAAGCGTCTGCAATCGTAACATGTTAGACCCCTTTGATCCTGGGCGCCCTGGTCCATGTTCCTGCATTCGCTATGGGCCGCCAGGCCTGCTTCTTTGTACGAGGCTTGGTGTAATCCTTGGACAATCTTATATCAACCTTAGTGCCTTCCCCCAGCACACCAAGGGCGTCCAAATGTTACCTTCTGTACCGTCAAGCCTTGCCATTGCAAATGCGGCCCGGAGCCATTTCTCCTACTCAGGAGCAGCTGGATCATAGTATGCATAATTCCCATCGGGCCAACAGAATCAGATTTAAAAAAAGGCCAGTCTGTGCTCTAGATATACAGTTTTCCAATAAAGAGTTTAAACCAAAAATGACCAATGCTGGGTCTAAATTAACCGTGCGATCAAATATACCCGTTAATGCCAATTCCACATTCTGCCAGTACCTTTTTAATTGAGAACATTCATAAAACATATGCAGATCGTCTGCCTTAAGCATACCACATTTAGGGCACCTAGGGATTGGGTTACTGACAAACTTAGCAATTCTATAAGGGGTATAATAAATCCTATTGATAGTAAAGAAGTGTTTTTTTTTTCAAAGAAGCTGATTTTACGAACTTGTAGAGGTTTATAGTAAATGGAAGATAAAACTCTACAGCTCCCTTTTCTAATATTGATGTTCTCCAAACCTGAAAAGATGGGGGAAGTTCGATGTCTTCTCTATCTAATAGACTCCTGTACCATATCCTGACTTCCTTTTTCAAGGGGGTGGGGTTTTGGAATTTAGACTCTATTTCCCAATTTCCGCCAATATTGTTTTTTTCTGCAATATACCATGAGCGTAGTTGTATAAATTTAAATCGTGAGAAAGAGTCTCCAATCCTTACTCTCAAGACCTCCCAGGGAAGAATCCCTTCTGCAGAAATTAATTCAGACCATATGGCAATGCCAGCGATTTAATCGGCACCGCCAAACTATCCTTTAGACAGTCAGGAAGCCCAGGAGAGTCCCAGATTGGGGCAAAATCTGAGTAATATTTTATACCCCACCTGGTGTTCAGATACTGCCATGAATTAAGTGCCGCCCGGGTTAACCTTTAGACGGACTTTCTTGAAAAACCTTGTAGCTCCAAATTTGTACAGAAAGCCTTCTCCACCCCCTTCATGTATTGCCATAGCCTTCAAGATCCTCCTCCAATTGTTATCTAGGACTGGACACAAGACTACGGATGTTTTTAAACTGAAAAGAAAGGCAATAGCAAAAAATATCTGGTAATGCAAGCCCCCCCTTAAGTAGTCTCCTCTTAAGCTTCTTCCAGGACAATCTGGAGCACTTGTTGGCCCATATAAAACTACCGATCTTACTCTGGATTTTCCCAAGAAGCTTAGAGGGGAATTCGAGAGGGATGGTAAAATTACCATCTTAACTATATTTATTCGGCCATATATTGTAAGTTGAAGGTTTCTCCATCTAAGGAAAAGTTGATCAATTTCCTTTGTTACTCTATTTAGGTTTGACAGGGGGATACTCAGCAAATCTTGCTCTATCATAATTCCCAGGTATTTAAATCCAGGTCTCTCTCGTCTTTCCCAACCTTCGACCCCCCAGCACATTATCTCGGTCTTAAGGGAGTTGACTTCGTAGCCAGAGAATCTTCCAAACTCGCTTAAAGAGTGCTCGACCTTTGGGAAGACCCCAGCTGGGTTGCTAGTATAAACTAGCAAGTCATCCGCGTAAAGAGCGAGTTTGATATTAAGATCTTGAACTCGGAAGGGGGTTATTTGGGGGTCTAGCCTGAGCATTTGCGCCAGTGGTTCTATGTAAATATTAAATAATAGGGGTGAAATAGGGCAACCCTGTCGGGTACCTCTCCTTATTTGGAACCTAGGTGTTAATTTTCCATTTAGGAGGAATGGAAGTTTACTATTACACTTTTGAGTAACTCTACTGCTCTTGGCTATTTGATTCGACTTGATTTATTCATTTATCAAGCGCACTATCACTCCAGAAGGAGCATTTTGGCGCTATGTGGGAGTGAGCAGAAGAATCAGACCGTTATAGATTACACCAAAGAGTGACAGAGGGACTCGGGAGCTGTATAAATCCAGGTCTTAAGCGCTTTCCTGACAAGCATCTCTCACTACAAGAGTCTTAGTTGTGTAGGCAAAAGGTTCCATTCTCTTGTTCCTAGACTTGCCACGGACTTTCCTCATCTAGATTTGAGTCTAAATAGGGGGGGGGGGGGGGGGGTTAAACAAATTAGCTGAGGAGGATCTGAGTGTTCTGGCAGTAATATAGGGTTTAAACCTCGCAGTCAAGTATGAAGGTACTGTTTTCCTAAAGGCTCTTACAATAATTAAAAGGAGCTTGAATACAATTATTTGATGGATCGGCAGGCAGTGATGGGTTTTCGGGGCTGCCCCAGCCAAGGAGCGAGTAGGCAGTTTCAAAACTAGTCGAGCAGCGGCATGTTGAACTATCTGTAACTTTTTTAGCACCTGCTTATTTGCCCTGTTATATAGGCTATTACAATAATCCAGTCTAGATATAATCAGAGCTACTGCTACCGTTTTCCTGCAGCTATGGGGATGAGATCAAATATTTTTTTTGTGATTTGATTAGATTAAAACACATCCTTGCCACTGCCAAGGCGTGTGACCCGATTGAAAGAGTGGCGTCAGATTTGACCCCAAGATTCTTAACTATGTCCACTGTATTGGACGGGCCGGTATATCTTCTGGCCACCATTTGACTGGATCAAAAGGGTTGTCTTTGCCTATTAGCATTATCTCAGTCTTATCTGCATTGCATTTAACCGCATGCGTGCGGCGGCTTTTTTTGCGCTGCGCGGCTTTTTAAAAAAAGACGCGTTACATGACGAGCTCAGCTCGTCATCAGCGTGCGAGCGGCGCAACTGATGACGAGCTGAGCTCGTCATCAGCGCTTAAGTGGTTAAGGTGTTTGGAAGACATCCACTGAATGACCTCTGATAAGCATTGCTTAAAATTCTGTTCAGATTCATTTGAGTCCTTATCCAAGACTAAGAGTATCATCTGCATAGGATATAGTTTTGTTTGGAATGATGAGATTAAAGATATTAGTGGGGCCATGTAGATGTTGAACAAAAAAAGGCTAAAGGAAGAGCCCTGTGGCACACATGTCGAGATAAAATGTTCTTTAGAAAGGAAAGTACCAAAGGCAACCATTTGCCTACAATTGTGTAGAAAATACTGGATCCAAGCTAGGACCGAGTGCGATATACCACAAATTTTCATTCAAGATAAAAGAATATCATGGGAAATGGTTTTGGATGCAGCAGATGGATCTAATGGGATCAGTACTGCATTCTTTCCGATGTCAAGAGTGAGTTTCAATGTATCTTCCACTTCTAGTAGGACAGATTCTGTTGAATATCTAGGTCTCAATCCTGACTGGTGAGGATGAAGAATGCTGGCCTCTTCTAAAAGGCAGATAACTGCCTATTAACACATTTTTCTGTAATCTTGCCGAGGGTAGGACGTAGTGAAATAGGACGGAGATTAAAAAGCGTGGACGGATCCCTGACTTGTTTTTTCTGGAGTGTTTTAACCACTGCCAGCTTCCATTCCTGAGGAACAGTTGCTGTGATTAGCAAGGAATGTATTATGTTGTTAATAACTGTATTAGCAATCCACGCAAAATTCACGAAATCTGATGTAAAGTTACTCAAAAGTGTGGACTTGCACATCTCACAGTGGAGTCAAAATTACAGGTGAAGGTTACTACTGCCAAAAAGAAACAATAGTAAGTCCACGCAAATGGCCAACTACTCATACAGCAACTTCCTCCCATAGAAAACAATTGAGGTAGGGACCTTTTCTAAAATCTCATATAAAATAATGTTACATCAAATTAAGTTATTTCAAATAGATACAAATTTAAATACATAACATTTTATGTTGATGACATTGATTAATACAATATACTTCTTTAATTATAAAATATTTAAACAGATTTATTTAACTTTTACATCTAATGTAACATTAGATTTAATAAAATATAGATAAATTAACTCTAATTGTATATGTGACTTTTAATACATATTAATGCATAGTAAAGCATTAATAGTTTTACATTAGATAGAAATTAAACTTCCCATTTTTTGAAAATTTAACATATTTACATTAATTAATTTAGAATTAACCTAATAGTCCTGTAGCATTTTGGTATTTAGTTTTATAATTGAAATAAATATATACAAATAATTTACGATAATATTGTGCGTAAAAATGATTTTACTAACTTTTTCAAAGTTTAATAAACTTTTTCACTTTTCCTTATATTTTACCATATGGACATCTCCACCACTGACTACACAGTTTCCCTATGGTAAATATGGTGCTTGGCTTACTTCAGCTCTGAGCTAGATTAATTTACTAATGCTTTGGGTCTTTTTTTTAACTGTAGACTTTAAGAAGGGCAATTTGGGAAAAACTGTAGCTTTACCCTTTTGTGGGCGGGTGCACATCCCTTCCTAAACCCCTCCTTGACCCTCCATAAACCCCTTCTCCCTCTTCTTAAATCCCTCCCCCTTAGTCGTAAATATTCCTAATTTTCCAGCCTTCCCCCCTCTGTCCCTCCCTCAATTACTAATGAAACTTATACTTGCATGTGCAGAGATTCTGCAGTCAGAGAAGACTTCGCCACAAAGAAAAAGAAGTGGCAGCGGTGGAACATCCACACGTAACCGTGTGAATAACATTTTGTAGTACGTTAGTAGTATTGTTGTAGTAGTACTACTAAAAGCACAATAAATTGCAATTTGTGAACAGGCCCCTACATGTTTATGTAGTTAGCCATTATGGAAAAGGAAGCATGCCATTATATAGCCTTATAGCCCGCCGTAGCGGGCTATACGACTATTAAAGGCCAACTGAATCGTTAAAGGCCCGAGCCGAAGGCGAGGGACTTTAACGAAACAGCGTGACTTTAATAGCCGTATAGTCCTGCTACGAAGGGCTATAAGGCTATTAGAACATTCTGCCACTAGAGGGCAGAATGTTCTAACAAATTAAACAAAGGGTTCTCGAAGCGCGAGGGGATATAAATCCCCTCGAACTTCGAGAAGCCTTTGTAGAACATTGGAATGTTGCCCTGCGGGCCTTTACCGGCCCGTAGAAGCAGGGAGCACTCCATTGCCTGCAATGGAGCTCCCAACATTCCAATGTTCTAATACACATTAGAACATTGGAATGTTGGGAGCTCCATTGAAAACAGTGGAGTGCTCTGGGCTTATAATGGCTGGTATAAGCCTGGAGCTCCAACATTCCAATGTTTCTTTGTTCACAGCTCTGGCTGTGAACAAAGGCTTCAGGGAGCCTGAGGGGATTCCAATCCCCTCACGCTTCCAAAAGGCTTTGTTTTTTTTGTTAGAACATTCTGTCCTCTAGTGACAGAATGTTCTAATAGCCTTATAGCCCTTCGTAGATGGGCTATACCGCTATTAAAGTCCCTCTCCCTTGTTAAAGGCCCTCGCCTTTGGCTCGGGGCCTTTAACGCTGGAGAGGGCCTTTAATAGCCGGTATAGCCCTCTACGGCGGGCTATAAGGCTATATTCATGTTTGTGAAGAAGCATATTTGACACCACACAGCTGTTGGCTACTTTGGCTCATATATCTGTCTGCTATCAGCTATATTTTTCACTCTCACGCCGTTCAACTACTTCATAATTGTATTTTTCTTAATCAGTATTTAATCGAAAGCATTAAAATGCAATTGGCATGGCATCATGGCGGCAAAAGCCGAATGCCAAAGCAGACAGGGCTTAACTCGGTGAAGCATTTAATATATGAAACACATTAGCACATCTTAGTTGAATTAGAGCACAGAGGACACAAGGCAGAAGTCTCCCTTGGGTCTTGAGAAATGTGATGCCCGGGTGCACTAGCAGGGAAGGTCTGTGACCTTCACCTCCCCTGACCACAGCCCAATTACGAGGTTAACCTTACCTGCTCTGTATGCTGGAGCAGCGACTGCGAGCAGAAGCGCCAAGCCTTTTTCTGATGTGTGAGTAACAGAGCTATTTCTTTAAAATATTTTTGAGGACTTGATAATGTTTTTTTCCAATTGCTTAAGAAACAATATCCATAACATATAATAAATAAACTGAACATTCAGCTATTGAAACTTTGATAGTGCTTATAAAGTTTACCCCCTTCTTTCCCTTGTTGCAAAATGGTAAGTTCTCGTTTTTTGAACATTTTTATTAATTTTCCTTGTTTAAGCTTAAATAAAATATAGCTCATATTTCAATTGGACACAAAAACCTCTAAGTTCTGTTTTTTTATCACGAACCCAGCTGAGATTTATATAAAGATCTCTTAAAAAGGCAACAACTTTCAGCATAAATTCAGATTAAAAAAATGCACAAGGCCTAATGTACAAAGAGCAGGTCAAAATTCTGTGAGTTTTTTGCACACTGACTAGTTTGTTACCTGACTTTAATTTTGCTCTGTAATAGCTTTAGTAGTTAATCGTAGCACAAAAATGCCCATTCAGCAGGACGTCGCAAAACTAGAGAGGAGGCTGGAGCGGTTTTGTGCCCCACTGCGAATGATTGCAATAGCAGAGACGGAGGCCTGTTAGGACAGCAGACCTCCATGCCTGCCTTCGCATTCCCCGAATGAGCACATTTCATGAATTGCATATTAATAGAACTTTACAGTAGGATGAATGTGAGGAGTGCGATGGGAAACATCCGGAACAACAAGGCCAGAGCTGGCGTAACGAAAATTGAGGGGGCCTCCCTGTAAGGTATGTAGAGGGGCCCCCTCCGGGCTCAATTAGGAACTCTCCGGACAGAGTGCAGTGCCGAGGGGGCCCCCTGGATCTTCGGGCCCCCCTGCACCGCGTGGGCTGCGGGGGTCTGTGTTACGCCCCTGCCAGAGCCACGAGTTCCAGAAGCCCGCATTGCCCGAACAACGACTGTGCCTTAACCATGCATGTGTGTGTTTAAGGCAAAGTCGCTCTAGTGTTCGGGATGGGCGGGGAGAGAAGGGTGTCGGAAAGCGGACACGGACAGGTAAGTGGGGTTTCAAGGTAGTTTCATGAAGGGTGGGAGTTCAGGGTACTTTTTAGGGGTAGGGGGTGGGGGTAATATTTAGGGGTGAGGGTTTGAGGTAGTTTTAGGGGTGGGGGTTCGGGGGAGTTTATAAGGCAGGTGGGGTTTCAGGGTAGTTTTCAGGGGTGGGGGTTCTGAGTAGTTTTTAGAGGGTGGGGATTGGGGTAGCATTTAGGGGTGGGGGGGATCTGGGTAGTTTTAAGGGGTGGGAGGTCCGGCATTGTTTTTTGGGGAGGTGGGGTTTCGGGTAATTTTTAGGGGTTGGGTGAGTTGGGGTAGTTTTTAGGGATGGGGATTCAGGGGGTAGTTTTCAGGGGTGGGGGTTCGGGGTAGTTTTCAGGGGCGGTGGGGGTTTCGGCTACTTTTAAGGGATGGTGGGCGTTTAGGGTAGTTTTAAGGGGTGTTAGGGTTTCTGGGTAATTTAGGGGTAATTTTTAAGAGAGTTGGGGGATTGGGGTAGTTTTGCGGGGTGGGGGGTTTGGGGTCGTTTTTAGGGGATGGGAGGGTTTGGGGTAGTTTTCAGGGGTGGAGGCGGGTTCGGGGTAGTTTTTTTCGGGTGGGGGTTTGGGTAGTTTTCTGGGGTGGTGGGGGCTCAGGGTAATTCAGGGGTAGTTTTTAGGGGAGGTGGCGGTTTTGGGGTAGTTTTCTGGGGTGGGAGCTTCGGGGTAGTTTTGAGGGGGTGGGCATCAGGGTAGTGTTCTAGGGTGGAGGGGATTTCCCGGGAACTTTCTGCGGGGGTTCGGATTATTTTCTAAAGGGGTTATTTTTAGGGCTCAGGGAGAGAGATGGGGGTAGTTTTTAGGGATTAGGTGTATATGGGAAATATTTAGGGCTCAGGGGGAGGGGGTGGTAACCTTAGCCATGCATACCCATTTACCATGCATGGCTTTACCACGAAAACTCATGGTAAAGGCATGCATGGAAAAGCAATTTGTGGTTAAGACGCAGTCATTATAGACACTGCGTTGTTTAGGTATGCGGGTAGAGGAACTTGTTGTTCCGACATACAACTGAGTGCCATATCAATTATGCATTGCCTTGAAAAATACTTACAGCTTCTAGAGTTAAGGCAACTGCAGTGCTTAATTTGTAAAATAATAAGTGCCGGGCCCAAACATTTTCTTGGTAACTACCACGGGCGCTGCCGAAGGTCGTGGAGCTGAATAGAAAGGCTGTGTAGTTTTGACTTGTCCCCCGCACCCTATGCATCTTTAATTCATTACCAGAAACTCTCTACCCCTCAATCTATTTCCTTTTCACCCCTGCTTTCTCCTTTTGTTATTATTTTTCTGTCTTTCTTCACCCCTTTTGTGTTTTTTAATCTCTCTTGTTCTGGGTTAAAGTCTGATGAGGAAAAATGAGTGCTGCTACCCAAAAATACGTGCCGGTGGGCCCCACATGCAACCACTTGCTCAAATTGGGCACTCGATACACCCCACCCAGGGTAACAAAAAAGAAAAATACTCAACTGGAGACTTAAAATCCTTGTACCCGCTCTCCAGTGAAGTATTCTCCACGTTCAATGGCATAACATTTAGTTAATTAATGATAAGCAAAGGCCCACACCTATGTTTTCATTCACATTGTCTTAATGATGCAAAATTGTCTATCTTTCAACTGCAACCCGTGCAGGTAAGAGCGGTGGGGTGGTGAGACTGGGTGGAGGGGGTTTTGACAGAGACAACGAGGGAACATTTATTATTTAATTTCTCCTTGTGGTCTTTTGTCGAACACTATTGTGTGGCTGTAAAGCCTGTGCTTTGTGGAATTGCAAGTTCTGCGACTGGAAAACTGTTTCGTAAAACAGGCCATTAGTTCAGTAGAAAAACATGAAAAATCAAATGGTTTCTACTTTGAATAGGATAAGAAGACAAAAACGGTACTTTAGCCTAATGGTAGAGCCAAATGGAGCACTTTATGTAGTTAATTAGATCTTTTATTTCTTCATATTTGGCCACATAGAATTTTGGCATCTATTGTGAGTATTTCATTGACTGGAGAACTGTAATCCATGAATTATTTTCTGTTGAGTGAGCCTTTCAGTTCCAATTGCAATTTCCAGATGCAAAAACACTAGGAATGACTGGTCTCACTTTGGAATCATCTTTCCTTGCCAACAATGCTGGGATTCTAGACCTCAAAATATGATTCCGTTGCAGGTTGTTCTTGGCAAAGGCAATCTCAGTTTTCTTTACATAAATTGAGCCAACCCTGCCTTGTCTTGCCAAGATTTTAGGGAAAACTTTTAAGAAAATATAGCGTGAGGTTAATTTATTTCAGTTATTGACAGGCCACTGACAAAGAGTTAGTCCAAATTATTGTTTTCTGCGTCTCCAATAAATGAAACATATTGAATATCACATTGCATATCAGAGGAGGACTCACTTTGATATAAATGCCAACATAGAGTTCAAAATAAAATACTCCAAAATAGTGTTATTTCTATTATTTAATGGTTTAATTTCTTCTATCATAAAATGGGCAGGCTGTTTTTTTGTTGAAGGCCATTTTTACTGATCCACAATAAATGTGTTTAGGTTTTTTGCTGCCTTAACTTTCACAAAACGCCTGTGTAAAAACACCTGTAGCATCTGAAATGCCAATGTTAGCATAATGCACAAAATTATTTTTTTGATGATTATCTTTTGTTGAAGGTTGGTCTTCAGAACGTGAATGTTTGAGTACTGTGCACATTGGAAAAAGCACCCATGTGAGAGCTTGTTAGATGAAGCCTACCAGGCAGCACAAGCTGTTTGGTTGCAAAACACCTATTGCCAGCTTACCAAGAATTTATTTTGGAATAAATGCCCAATGATTTCATTTTAATTAGTTGGCTTTGTTGTCACTCGTTATTGCTTGCTTCTTATTCGATGGCTTGCCTTGTCCATCTTGTGTGTGTGTTCTTCCCCCGGATCATCGCCTTTTTAAATGTGTCCTTCCACTGCTCACTTTTAGGGAACTGCTTTTTACTTTTTACTCGAGCACTCCGCAACAGTGAATGTGTTGTTTTCCAGATGTCTCTCACTTGTGTGCTTCTCTCTCTTCCCTGTACTCCATGTTGCTCTCGCTCATTCGTGTGTTTCCCTCCTCTGTGCCCCATGTTGCTTTTGCCTATGTGCTTCTCCTTTTGCCACGTACTGTTCACTCTCTCATGTGTGTCTCCCTATCCTCCTTGCTGCTCCCTCCCGCGTATACTTTTTCCCCTCTTCTCTCCCCCCAAACCCGAACCCACTTCTTTGCGTCCCCCGTGGTCCTATTTTTTATTTTAGCTTTGTTTGGAGGGCCAGGCATCATTTGCTGCCATCTCTTCAGCTTTAAAAATAAAAGCCCCTTGATGCTACTCCATTTTCAGAATGGGGGTTGCGTGCACACTGCCTCACATCCCAGCACAGTCCGCCCCTTTACATCTTGGTAAATGCAGTACACAGTTCATGCTTACTTATAAATTAGCTGGAGTTTTTCACCAGTTGGTGCAGACATTGCTGTATATCTCTAGACACATGTTTCTGGGTTGAGCCCTTCATCAGCTTGGCAGTTCGGGCTGGACTGTTTCCATGAGGCACAGGGTCAGACTGATTTGCATATGGCCATGTCTAAACTGGGGTGGCAGAGTGGGCTAAAGAACGGTGATGGATTAAACCCAGATCTGTTGACTGGGTGTGAGTGTTTGATTGGTTCAGATGCTCCGTCCATCACCACCCCCTTTTGTACTGCTTCATCAGTAGAGAGCAGCAGTATTAGAGAGCAAAGAAAACAATCTCTGGGGTTGAAAGAATGCCAAGTTCCTCTCAGCTCACAGTACCCCTCATAGGCACACAGGTGCATCTCTGTCAACTTTCTGGCTCAAGGGAGCCTTTTAAACAGAATGGGCATCCCAGCACAGTTTGCCCCTTTGTTACTTCATTTTCATATGTTTTTTATTTATCAATTGGTAAATGTAATAATGGTACCTGTCTTGCTAGTGTCCTGGATCCAACTGACACATAGAAGAAGTGGTGGAATCCTTATAACAAGTTGCCAGGAGGTCCCTTCATGTTTAGTCTGGAAGTTGGATGTATATGTGGGGAACGAATGTTGTACATTTTAGAGAGATCTAGAGCCTGCACATTTTTATGTAACCTGAGGCATATTTTGGTTAAAAGCCTTTGAAGATTTTGGGGAACGGTGCTGCATTGTTGGAATAGTCTGACTGGAATGATGGTAGTGATAGGGTGCCTCAAAGTTCAACACATCTCGTCCTCTACAACTGTAAATGTGTCCCTATGGATACAAATCTGGCTAAAAAAAGCCTCTATCATGATTTCTTTGTTAGCAGCACTGAAATGTAAGGAGTTTTACCCAGCAATGTCTTCACATTTTTCCTTATGTGGATTGTTCTAAAAGTGGCAAAAGCAGTGGCAAGTCCACAGAAGCTGCAGTGTGACCATCCATAGTGTTTAGGAGTCAGCCTGGAGAATGTTCTGTTTCTCAGGACAGAACTTCACTTGAGACGTCTTGGAAACTGCTCTTCTCTAACCCTTGGAACGACTGCTAAGCTCTGAGACATGGAGTGTTTTAAAAGAACAAAGACACACAGGAACCTTTTTGCTTCCTTAACCGGCAGCACAGCCCTTGTGACTCGATGAGTCCAATCAATTAAATCCTGTTAACATTATTCTTCTTGTACTCCTTATTTTAATCCATTTCTTTATTCAACTGTTTTTTTCTTTGTCTTCAATTAATTTTACTCATTGTAGTTCAATCGGGGATACATCTCACAAACACAGGAGGCAAGATGATTTCCAAATGCCACGAGTTTTATTAAGTAACCCAATGTATTTGGGGACGAATCCCTTCGTCAGGGGTATCTACAATACAAAAAATGAATATACATTGACACCATAGTTACACATCAACCTGTGGGGTATGCTAAATATAATCTGCATAATTGTGTTGTACATAATTTGTACTCACTACAGCGAAAAAACATACTGAGAACATAACAGTTATTTAAAAACCCATTAACAACGTCACCCTTCCTTTATTTTCACATAGACCATAAAAATTTGACTGATACCTCTGCCTTTCTTTAAAGCAATTCAAAAAGGGGGGTGGTGATGGACAGAGTATCTGAATTAAGCAGAACACTCCTACCCAGTCAAAAGATCAGGGCTTGATCCATCACCGTTTTTTAGCTCACTGCACCATCCCAGTTCAGAACCTGGCTACATGCAAATTAGTCTGTCCCTGGCCCAGTGCATCATGGGAACAGGGCAGACCAAACTACCGAGCCAATTCTTTACTGGAAAGGAAACAAGCTTCCGGGGACTGGTTTCTGGCATTACAGCCGTCTTCGGCCCGCCTTGCTTGAATCCTGATGGTGCAGTGAGCAAGGGACTCATGTCTGAGCATACCCTGCCACTCCTACAGTGGCCAAAACGATTCAGAAAAGGGGGTGGTGATGGACAGAGCATCTGAGTTAAACAGAACACTCATACCCAGTCAAAAGATCAGGGCTTGATCCATCACCGTTTTTTGGCTCACTGCACCATCCCAGTTCATAACCTGGCTACATGCAAATTAGTCTGTCCCTGGCCCAGTGCATCATGGGAACAGGGCAGACCAAACTACCGGCCCATTCTTTACTGGAAAGGAAACAAGCTTCCGGGGACTGGTTTCTGGCATTACAGCCGTCTTCGGGCCGGCTTGCTTGAATCCTGATGGTGCAGTGAGCAAGGGACTCACATCTGAGCATACCCTTCCACACTTGTGGTGGCCAAAACGATTCAAAAAGGGGGTGGTGATGGACAGAGTATCTGAAGCTTGTTTCCTTTCCAGTAAAGAATTTTGCTTGGTAGTTTGGTCTGCCCTGTTCCCATGATGCACTGGGCCAGGGACAGACTAATTTGCATGTAGCCAGGTTCTGAACTGGGATGGTGCAGTGAGCTACAAAACGGTGATGGATCAAGCCCTGATCTTTTGACTGGGTATGAGTGTTCTGCTTAATTCAGATGCTCTGTCCATCACACCCCCTTTTCTGAATCGTTTTGGCCTCTATAGGAGTGGAAGGGTATGCTCAGACATGAGTCCCTTGCTCACTGCACCATCAGGATTCAATGCCAGAAACCGGTCCCCGGAAGCTTGTTTCCTTTCCAGTAAAGAATTGGCTTGGTAGTTTGGTCTGCCCTGTTCCCATGATGCACTGGGCCAGGGACAGACTAATTTGCATGTAGCCAGGTTCTGAACTGGGATGGTGCAGTGAGCTAAAAAACGGTGATGGATCAAGCCCTGATCTTTTGACTGGGTATGAGTGTTCTGCTTAATACAGATGCTCTGTCCATCACCACCCCCTTTTCTGTTTCTTTAAAGCAAGCACACTTTGCAAACTGTTCAAGCCTTTCTGCTTTATACTGCCTTGTTATGTCTTATTGTGCTTAGTTATGCTTACCGTGACATCTGTAGTACGTCTTTCACGGTAAAGACCACCATGCCTGTGATTGCTTTTAAATAAAGCAATTTGTTTTTAAAATGCAACCGTTTTTTTTTCTGAAAGAAAAATGGAATGCGTTAAAAAAAAAAGGAAAATGCATGCTTTTTTTTCTGTGAGTATGCAGTGGTCCGTGGGACCACTGCCTACTCTTAAAATGTTTTGGTCAACATTTACAACGGGGAAGAGGTCCCTTGGGGATCCTTTCTCGAATGCAAATGTCCTATCACCTCCTTTGAGGAAGTGGTAAAAGATTAATGTTCTCTAACCATTATTTGGTAGCAAAACATTGATACATACTGTATTTGCAATGAATCCCTTTAATACACCCTTGCCAAATACTGCATCAGTATTAGGTCCACACCCCAAATTGCCATTTGGTAACTTGTTACTGAATCACAATTTGAGGTTTTTACATAAGAAAAGGCATTTTTCTGTGAATCAGGCTGTTTGCAGCCACAAAAATGCTTATATATCTGACACTTAGTAAATTGTTCCTCAGAAGATGGACACTCCCTCTTGTATCATTTTGCTTAACATTGAATGTAGAAGTGTGAAGGCATGTTTTATCTTCAGTTAGTGCAGGTAATGAAGACTACAGATCACCACTTTTAGAGAAACTTGATGGTAAGCATGATGGATTAGAGAACACTTGGGGGGGGGCAGGGACAACCACAGAGCTTTGTTGACAAGGTGCTTTCCAGGGGTGTTTTGAAGTAAATTGATGTTGCCACAGAAAGATGGCCAGGCCCCGGTGGATGGGGTCCCCGGGGCCAAATTCGCCCCAGGGATGGGGCATGCAGACCCCCTCACCCATTTGTAAATAGCCAGGCACCGGAGTTAGGGTTCCCGGGGCCAAAATCACCTGGGGAGGGGGATACGTTTCCCCCTTCCCTATTACATATAGGTTGGGCCCCAGGGGAAGGGCTCACCGGGGCAGGAAGGCTGTACGCCTCCATCCCCTATATAATTTTTTTTTTAAAGGCCGGGCCCTGAGGGGATGGGGTCCCTGGGGCCGAAATAGGCCAGGGAGTCGGGCTGCGTGGCCCCAGTCCACAATTTCAAATAGGCCTGGCCCTTGGGGATGGGGTACTTGGGGACGCAATTGTTCCAGAGAAGTGGAGCCACGCTGCCCCTCGACCATAATAAAAGAAAAAAAGGCCAGCCCCGGGAGAAGTGGCCAGAACCCTGCCCGATTTCTTAAACACTCTGCAAAGGGGCCTCCTGGCACACAACATGTTGGTGGGGTGAAGTCCCCTTCGTTGGTGAGGGCCCTTGGGGGCCAACAACTCCTCCTGTTGCCTCAAGTAAGTCCCACACTGTGGGATTGATGAGAGATTGGCGAGGCCCCTCCACCTTTCACCACCACTTTGCAAACACACCCCTTGCCACACTACTGGTTGGGGAAGACGTCCCCTTAGAAGCTGAGGGTCCTTGGGGTCCAGGAACCCTTCCTGTTATCTTTAGTTAGTTCCACACAATGGGGCAAACCACCTTTCTCCACCACTCTGCAAATGCGCCTCCTGGCACACTACTAGCTGGGGGATGAAGTCCTCTTGAATGCCGAGGGTCTTTGGGGGCCAAGAACTCCTCCTGTTACCTCCAGTGAGTCCCACAAAGTGGGATTGCTGTGAGCTGGTCAGAGAGCCTGCCCCCTTTCTCCACCACTCTGCAAACGCTACTACTTGTTAAAAAAATATAGAAATTCACTTAAAAAACAAAGGTTACAGGGACGTATTACTAAGGAAATAGAATACAAGAAACATTATGAATTCACTTAAAAAAACTAAAGGTTACAGGAATGTTATAGTTAGGAAATAGAATTTTAAAAAACATAGAAATTCACTGAGGTTTTAGGGATGTTGTAGTGAGGCTCAGATTTCACTCATACACAACCTGTGAAATTCAGCAGTTATAGTTACCTGAGTCTATTGTAGATTACCCCCGCAATGCACTGCTTATAACCTCACATACTACATCACTCATGACATGGTCAGTGACATCACTTATGACAACACTGATGACATCTCAAAGTCATCAGTGATGTCATTTGAGATGTCATCAGTGATGTCACTGATCATGTAATGAGTGATGTAAAATCTGAGGTCATAAACTGTGCATTGCCAAGGCATAAGTTATAGTCAGCTCAGATAACTATAACTGCTGAATTTCACTGGTTTTGTATGAGTGAAATCTGAGCCGAACTAGAAGGTCCCTGAAACAAGAGCAGTTTTGCTGTTCCTAATTAGTTTGGTGCCTTTTGACGATCTCAGCCCCTTCCTGGAAATTTTTGGGGTTATCGGTCAAACTGGAGCTGACAAAAAGTCAGTTCCAAGTTCCAAAACACTTTTTTTCCATGCACTTTCCTTATCGATTTTTAAACAGGGTACACAGAGTAATTGTCTAAATAGAGTTAAAACAAATAGATCTTTACTCAAAAAGTGTTCTTTTTGTGAGTTGGTGGAAATATGTTCAGCGTTTTTTGAGATATTAAGGTTAAAAAGTAATGACATCTGGTACTGCAGGACGCCAGCAGCAGACCCGCAGGAAAAAAAGACAGCAAAATAAAACAATCTGATTGGCTGGGCCCACGATAACAAGACCAGCCCCCTAGAACAGACAGCTGTTTTTGGCTGGCCTCAGCATGAAGAGAAATATTGTAACTGCCATTACAGGACTCTGTGACTCGTCCCTGAGTCCTAAAACAAGAATTAAAAAAGGCAATAAGGGGCAGTGCAGGGATCCCCTAATCCTTGTGTGGGAGGGGTGGTGTCCCAAATGGACTCTTCCTGTAGTCCTAATTCAAAAACAAATTGAAGGTCATCACAGTCCCGGGGGCACCGGAAGGAGCCAACGCGACCCTCGTGTACTTCCACAGGACCGAAATCATTTAGAAAAAGGGTTAAGATAGGGTAGGAATGTATGGGGCATTAACTGCCAGCGGGGGGGGGGGGTCGCCAACCACATGCCATGCCAGGCCAATGCAGTGCACAGTGTAAGGGTTGCCTGCAGACGTATCATACAAAGATCTTGTTGCCTTTAGACATAAGTCAGGTATTAAGAGTTTGACTTGCATTACAAAAGCCTTAGAATTCACTGAAAAAACTAAGGGTCAAAGTGGAGTTATAAGTAGGTCTTCTAATAATAAAGAAAAAATTCTTTAAAACTAATAAAACACTGAAATTCACCAGTTATACACAACTGACCTTAGTATAACATGCTACTTTACATACTACATTACTGATGACATATGAAATCTATGGCGGGAACCCCTTCTGTTCAAAACAAAAACAGTGAGTAGGGCATACTAAGTAGCTTGTACCAAGGTACCAGCGCTGGTACAGAATACTGCAAATTCTTTAAAAAATATATACATGGTGTGGGAACAGAAACGAGACAAGAGAGGGTGGGTGGGAGGGGTTGGGGAGATAAAGAACAGCAGGGACCATATAGACCAGGCGGGAAAGGGACAGCACTCAGACCACGTAAGGTAGGTGGGCAGGGCAGGGCAGGGGCAGCAAATAGACAACGGAGGAAGGCACGAGGGACAGCAAGCTGAACAACGAGGCCAGGTGGGAGGGGCAGACGCAGCACAATGGGCAATGAATACCAGTCAGGAGGGGCAGGGGCAGCGCCCAGACCATGGAGGATAGGCTGACTTCTGAGAGTAAACTGGAGCTGCAAGCGCAGCACAATGAACCAGGAAGGGAAGACAGGTGATGCATGGATAGTACACAGACCACGTATGACAGGCAGAAGGGGCACAGGCAGAAAACTGACCACAAGAGGAATGCGGGGGTGACAGGGGCAGAAAAATGGACTACGCAGCGCAGGTGGAACTAGCAGAGGCTGCGAATAGACCACATTAGGCAGGCAGGAATGAAAGCAAGCTGACCACAGAAGGCAGGGGGTAAGGCAGGGACAGCACAAGAGATCATGGACGGCTAGTGGGAGGGGCAGAGCCAGCAAGCTGGCCAAGGAGGTGTGGCAGGAGGGGCAGGGACAGCACAATGGACAGTTGAGGGCAGGTGGGTGGGCCAGGAGAAGCACATGGACCATGGAGGGAAGATGGGAGGGACAGGTTCAGCAAGCTGATCTCAGAGGACAGGCAGAAGGGGCAGGGCAGCAAAATAAATCCTGGAGGGTAGGTAGGAGGGGCAAAGGCAGCACAGTAGACCCGGGAGGACAGGCGAGAGAGGCTGGGTGGCACATGGACCATAGATGGCAGGTGGGAGTGGCATAGATAACCCAACAGGCCACCAAAGACAGGTAGGAGTGTCAGGGACAGCACAACTGACCACAGAGGTCAGGCCAGGGCAGGAAGCTGACAATGGAGGGTAGGCAGGAAGTGAAGGTGCAGCATGATAGACTAAGAAGGGCAGGCGGCAAGGTCAGTGGGTGCATATGGGCCATGGAGGGCAGGTGGAAGGTACAACGCAGCAAGCTGACCATGGAAGGCAAGCGTGAGAGGCAGGTAGAGCCCACCAGACCATGGAGGACATGTGGGTGGGGTTGGGCAGCACATTGACCACTGATGGCAGGCAGGAGGGGCAGCACAACAGACCACCAGGGCGGGTGGGAGGGGCAGCACGAAGACCACAGAGGGCAGGTGGGAGAGGCAGGGGTATCAACCTGAACACTGAGTGAAACCAGGAGGAGTATTGGAAGCACAGCAGACCATAGAGGACAGGCAGAAGGGGCAGGTGCAGCACAATGGGACCACTAAGGGCAGGTGACAAGGTCAAGAGATGCGTATGGACTATGGAGAGCAGATGAGAGACACAGGGGCAGCAAGTGGACCATGGAGGCCAGGTGGGAGAGACGGGGCAGCACAAAGGACCATAGAGGGCAGTCAAGAGGGGCAGGGGCAGCACAACAGACCACAGGGGCAGGTGAGAAAGGTAGCACAAAGGCAATAGGGAGCAGGTGGGAGGGACAGAGGCATCAAGCTGAACAGTGAGGCCAGGTGGGAGGGGCAGGGGCAGTTGGGGGACAGGGAAAACACCACAGACCACGAGGGGGCAGGCAGAGGGACAGGGGCAACACACTGGCCACAGAGGGCAGGTGGAAGGGACAGGGGCAACAAGCTGTCTTCAGAGGGCAGACAAGACAGGAGGGCAGCACAATGGACCACAGAGGGCAGGTGCAGCACAACAGCCCACATATGGCAGACATGAGCAGAGACAGCACACTGACCACAAAGGGCAATTGGGGGTGGTAGAAGCAGCACATGGATCAAGTAGGAAGATGGGAGGGGCAGACTAAGATGATCACAGAGGGCAGCCGGGAAGCACAGGGGCAGCACAACAGACCATGGAGGACAGGTGATAGGGGCGGGGTCAGCACAGAGCCCACACATGATAGGTGGGAAGAACAAGGGCAGCAAGCTTTATAAGGAAGGCAGGTGGGAGGGGAAGGGTAGCACAACAGACAATGGAGAACAGGTGGGAGGGGCAGGGGAGCACACTGACCACACAGGGCAAGCGAGAGGGGCAATGGCAGCAAGCTGATGGCTGAAGGTGGGTGGGAGGTGAAGGGGCAGCACAAAACACCAGAGAGGATTGGCAAAATGACCAGGAACAGCACAAGGACCATTGAGGGCAGACAGGAGGGGCAGGTGTTACACAATGGACCACGGGATAGGCAGAAGGGGCAGGGGCAGCAAGCTGAACACAGAGGGCAGGCGAGAGGGGCAGGGGCAGTAGACCTTGTGGTAAAAAAGCACTGTTCAGAACCTAGGCTGTGTGCATTGGGAGCTGGCCTCCTGCACTAGTTTGGGCACACAGACAAAGCATGGCTGCGCACTGCTGAAGGGCGTGTACAGCAAGGCGTTTGGATGCCCATGACGGGTTGGGCAGGGGGCCTGTGTAACCACCCACTGTGCATGGGCAAATGCCATACATAGCAGGAGTTTGGCCATCTGTGAGGTGGTGAGCCTGGGCCAAACCACAGTTGCGCATGGCTGATAGTCATGTGCTATGGGGTTGTTGGCTGAATATGATCAACAAACCTGAAGGCATTCTCTGACAAAAACGAAGATTAAAGACATGTTCTAATTAGATATGTAAAATGATCTTCCCTAACAATGAACCCCTACCCCAGAAATTTGCTGAAATAAACAAAGGTTACAGTTACATTAGGGTTAGGTGTTGAATTGGATTAAAAACTGATGTCTAACAAAGAAACTGATGTCTAACAAACAAACTGATGTCCATCACACAAAAAAACT
Source organism: Lissotriton helveticus (assembly GCF_964261635.1). Taxonomy (NCBI): domain Eukaryota; kingdom Metazoa; phylum Chordata; class Amphibia; order Caudata; family Salamandridae; genus Lissotriton; species Lissotriton helveticus. The sequence continues at coordinate 1,075,198,358 of NC_136070.1, read as the reverse complement.
CCTGAAATCACCAACTATAGTTCAGTGAGCTAACTCTAACCTTTGCCCTCGCCATGCACGGCTTATCATCTTACATATCTGATGAAATGTTAAATGATATGATTGATGGCATCACTGATGACATCTCAAATTACATCATTGATGACATCACTGATGACGTCAGTCAATGAATGTGGCAGTTTGCTACACACTTTTCTTACTAGAAGGTATTCAGGGAGCTACACCTAGACCCAATTTTCTTTCACCTGTGTAGTCCTAATGGGCATAACCTTTCGCAACATGCTGGACATGAAGAATATCTATGAAATTACCCACATTTAGTAGAAATTATTCTTATTTTACTGGTATTCAGGTGTGAGAGAGCGCTAAACTGAAGTGAAAAATGGTAGAGGTGCATCATATGTACAAGTAGTCAGTACCCGTATATATAAAGGGTTTACTAATCATGTTCAAATGCGATGTAGGGTTGAGAACTGAAGTATTTAATGTTAGAACTACCTGCAGAACAAATGATTAAGGGTTTTGAAACACTAATGATGCCGTTTTAATAGATTATCATTGCGTGTTTAGGCCTGCTTTATTAAAATTCATATTGCATTTATATATATTCATGATAAGCTTGCTTAAAGTAGAAAAATGCATTTACTTTGAGGTTGGAGGCCTAAAGAACGAAAAGATTGTTCATGTAAGATGTTGGGCCTATAAACGTGCAGAGGTCCAGTCCATGGAAATCGAGTAGGCCTGACTGGAAATGTTTTGCTTAGCATTAAATGGTAGAAATGTTTAGTAAAAACGGCCCTTGGCTAAAACTAATCAACGTTAAAGAATGTGTGAGCCGATTCTCATGTATTTCCTTGCAGGTGCCGGACCAAGTAGACAGTAGAGTAGAAGGGCCCATTGTGTATGAGTGTTAGAATGTTAGACTCAGACATGGAGGAGTAGCCGAGGAATTTAAAGATACAACTTGAAGCGACGGAGAGTCTGGGACCCAAGGACGTTTGGACCGACACGGATGGAAAGGTGCCATAATGGAAAATTCTGGAAACCAACACCTTCGAGAGGGGCGTACCTGAAGGCGTGTCGCCGTATTGTGGGGTTTTGCATTAGGGACAGCACCCCGAGGGTGGAGGTAGAGCAGATGGGCAGAGGAGTTAGAGAGAGCGGTTGGATGGGCAAAGAGCTTAGCTAGGACTGAGGATTCTCTAGACTGAGGAGAAGTGAGTGAACTTCTTTGGAAGTCACCACAGCTGACACCTTTTGCTAGGGTGGGCTATTGTTGAGTAGGGATGTCACATAGTGTAGTATAGGGATAGATTAACTTGACTTTTTCTTTTCAATGCATACCAGAACTCAAGTTACAGCAATTTTTGTTAGCCTGATGATTCTGGAATTGATTCTCGTATTATTCATAAGCCGCCTAAGACTTTTCCGTAGGATTATGTTTGTATTAGTGCCTGTGTATCTTCTGAACCTCGTGTTGAGGTGTTTGTATCTTCAGCTGTTTTCATTTCTGTAATAAATCTTCAAACATAGTTTTAGTCAGTGGTTCTTTGGGGGAAGCAACTGGGAATTCTAGAAAGTATTGACTGTTGGTACATAGACTGCCTAATTCACTCTATGACAGATAAAAAGGTCCAGTCGACCTGTGACGGGATTCTGGAAAGTGGTAAGCAGGTTCCAGAATGAAAATCCCGCCTTCTCAGTTGGTAGCAGAGGATGGTTTATCTTCTGGAGTGAGCGTAATCTAGAGTAGGTTGAGATTTCCCGAGGCCCATAGAGAACCAATGACTAGTATCCAGAAAATCGCGGACGGAGGATGGCGTTCCATGGAAACTGACGGAGAGTAACGGTGCGGCAGAAAGCAGCAGCTCGGAAGAGAGTGAGTATGAAAAAGGGTCATGCGTGTTAGATTGCGGTGATACGGTTGTATTGTTGTGTTGTATTGTCTTGCGGAGTTGAGTGCCTGTAGTGTGTGAGGAAGATCAGGTTGTGAGCGCGCAACCGGAGAAAATCTTAAGCTCAAGGGGAGTATAAGTGGTTCGGGTGTATCGAACGCCCATAAGTAATTGTCGACCATTGAAAAGGGGGTCATGAGGTACCATTGATCGCCCGCAGGACCGAGATAGGGGGAATGAATGTGTGAGTGCGTGGATAACGGACGCTGGTCGGAAGTTGCCGTGTGCCTGTAACCTATCAGTGAGGCGATTGTCCGGTCGTTCGTGGACAGACATTTGCCGGTTCGGTGACAATTACAGTTAGACTGTGGCCGTACAGTCAAGGAAGTGGCCGCTTGGTCGGAAGTGATCATTTCCAGTGTATGATTGGGATGCATGCGTGACCGGGAGACGAGCGGAGAGAGGAGGGGAACTGCTGCGAAACGGAGGCGAGTGACGTCAGAAGGAGCAGCGCGGGGATAGGGCGGCTAGTGAGGAGCCGCGCTGGGATTGGTGGATTGTCAGTGGGAAGTAAAAGAGCGCTGTAAACAAAGAAACATTGCTGTTTTTCATCATGAAATGTTTAAAAGTGTTGCGAGATTGTTTTAGAGGTGAAAAGAAGTTAGAACCTCGGGGTGGGGAAGAGGCTCCACCCGAGGATACCCCAGCCTATTATATGGCTACGAATGTTGGGTTGCATACCATATTGTGGCTTGAGAACTGGTGCAAGATGACTGACAGAAAAGAGGAATTGACTTTTCCTAAATATGGAACTTTTAGACTGGAGGTGCTGTGTCAGCTAAAAGCGATTATGACTTCTTTGCAGCCCCTGCCCAGACCAACGCAGTTTGAAGCATTGAATGCGTGGATCAGGGCAGCCCATGAAAGAAACAGAGATAGGAGACAGGAAAGGGTGAAAAGATCAGTTAGGGCGGTTCAAGATGCGAGATGGGATGCATTAGCCAAGAGGTGGAGAGTGCAGACCATCGAAGGAGACAGGTTGTACCCGTTATTGGTCAAGGAAGGGGACGCGCAGAGAAGGAGTACCGAGGATGAGGACAGTGAGACAGACGACAGCCTGATAGAGAGACTGTTGTCGGAGAGACCACCTCCATATAATCCGGAGACGGGAGGGGGGTCAGCACCGACGGGGAACAAGGGAGACCCCGACATAGACGGTGGTGTCCCGATGGAAAGCTGTTTGAGCTCCTTAGGGGACAAGTTTGGCCCGGCAGATGGAGAAAAGGCACCCCAACCATCCCCCACAACGAGAGTAGTGGGAAGATTCACGGTGCAAAAGGTGCACACTGAAGAGGGTGTAGATTCACAGAGATTGCCAGACGCCCTTACGGTGCCTGTTACCATAGGTCCCATAGTATCAGTATACAATCCAGAACAGACAAAGAGCGAGGGTCCGCTACAAACAGAGAGAGAGAGAAGTGTCAGTGAAGGGAGGAGTAATGTGGCGGATGGATGGTGCCAATGGCCAAGGCCGGTAGAAAGGAGCACCCCTTTGGCAGCATCGGCAGATTCCTCTGGAGAACAGGGGGGTTTGAGAGGACCGATGGATTTTAGAGGACCCCGGCCAAGGTCCATTAGAGAATTAAGGCCTGACTTGAGAACTTGGGATACGATTGTTGATACCCAGAGCAACAGGTCGAGGAAGGAGTTCGACAATGGAACCTAGGAAATTAGGGGGGTGTCTCACTGCGCGCCTAGCGAAAGCAGGCAGGAATGGGAACACGGAAGTGTGGAAAGTAGGGGGGTATCCCACCACACCCCTGGCGATAATAGACAGGAGTGGGACCATGAGGGTTGGGAAAACAAGAGGGTTCCCCCTAACACACCTGAAGAAAACAGACGAGGGAATCAGGACGGTGGCGGGAGGGACTTTAATGGAAATTCTAGCCAAGGAACATTGAGAGCAGCAATAAAAGCAAGAAGGATTGATGTGTTGAGACTAAAATCTGAAGTGGAGGAAATAGTGGAAGGTACATTGCCACTAGAGAGAATAGAACTCTATGAGCCAGATGAACTGTTGTTTGTGGCAAAGGATGTCACTCAGAGGGCTAGGACAGCACATGAGAAACTGTCTGAGTTAGCAAACAAGTATGTTGTGGATTTGACAAAGACAAAAGCACTACAGGGTGGCCATAGGTTACAGTACTCAGACCAAGACCTAGAAGAAAAGAGGGTGATCGGATTAAAAACCCACATCAGGGAACTGATAGTGGGAATCCGAACATGGACCCAATTGGACAAATGGGAGGAAAGGTGGTCAAAGAGAAAGAGCGTTAGACGAAGCGCTATTGAGACATCCCCGGGAGGAGGGTTGATGCAGGCAGAAGCGTACCCCTTACGGGAGGTGGCTCACGGGGGATATGTACATGTACCCTGGAGTAGGGAGATTTGGCTGCCTTTACGAACTCATTTCCAAAGCTGCGAGAGAGTCCAGTAGAATGGTACAAACAGGTAGAGAGGGTTGTTAAGATCTCAAAGGTATTGTAGATTGATCTAAACACACTGTTCGACATTGTAGTTCCAGGAGACCTGTGGGTTAGTGTCGAATCGCCCACAGAGGAGTCGGATCGAGACACTAGCACGAATGGACCCTCACCCAAGGTGATGATAAAATATGAGCAGGTGATCACGTGGTTGAAGACTAAGGTACCACCACAGGACATAGACTGGGTGAAGATAGATTGGACTAGGCAGGAACCGAAGGAGACAGTCCATGAGTATTATGAGCGGCTCTTGCAGATTTTTAAGCAGTACAGTGGATTGGACGTGATGGATCCAAAGGACATGGGACAGTTTGTGTCCAAGTTTGTCCTGGGTCTGAGACCTGATATCTGTCTCATGATACAGCAACATTTAATTTGCTGGCAGAACAAGCCTCTGGACGAGATCTTGAGGTTCGCGAGGTATTGCAGTGATGAGATAGACTCCAAGACAAGGAAGCTTAAGGATAAACTGATGTTAGTACAGATGCAATCGGGAGGGCAGGGTCAGACTGGCAATGGCACTTTGGGGAAAAAATCGGGGGGACAGAAAAGGGACAATGAGGAGGGTCCAAGGCCAAGGATAGACTTGGCGGCTCTGAAAAAGACGACAAGGTGTCACCAGTGTCACGAGATCGGACATTGGAGACGCGAGTGTCCCCATAACCCAGACAATCAAGTGCAAAAAGAGAAGGAGGAGGAGGTCCAAGCCCCTCCGGAACCGAGAGTAACAGTAACTAAATTTAAGACGACAAAAGGGGGGACTTCAGCCCCTAGGGCTCCGGTTCCCCAGCCACCGAAGATTACGACAGGAAACAAAGTTTACAAGCAGATGCCCTTCATTGTTGAAGGGGATGAGTATTATTATTTTGATCCAGTGTCAGGATGGTGCCTGAGTGGGGAGGAGGACTGCACCCTCGGGGCAGTGCTGGAGGTAGATCAGAGGGGACCATTCGTAGAGGCCGATGTAGCTGGACACCCCACCACCTTTTTGGTTAATACTGGTGCTTTCCAGTCTAGTGTGCGGTCTGCGGTTGTCCCTAATTTTCCCCTTTCAGGACAGACTATCCAAGTGGTAGGGGTTGCGAACAGAAGAATGACAAACCCTCTGACTGAACCAGTCCCGGTCAAGATCGGGAGTTTCAGGGATAACCACCAATTCGTGGTGTGTGATTCCAGTCCTGTGTGTCTGTTGGGGAGGGATCTCCTGTGTAAACTTAATTGTACCATTTATTGTACCCCACAGGGAGTAGAGTTACAGACGAATGATGATGATGCTGCTTCCAAGGTTGCAAATACACATGTGTGTATAGAGTTGTACCCTGCTTTAACTGTGGAGGAACTCCCTTGGGACCTGAGGGATGCAGTCTCACCGGAAGTGTGGGACTTCACAGGAGAGGAGATCGGGTTGATCAAAGGGGTAGAGCCAGTTAAGATTCAAGTAAGACCGAACGCTGAGTTCCCAAGAACACCTCAATACAAGTTGACCCCAGAGACTATTGCAGGAATAAGACCTGTGATCGAATCCATGATTAGACAGGGAATTTTGAAGGAAGTCATGGGCAGTCCATGCAACTCCCCGATCATGGGCTTGCAGAAGCCTAGCGGGAAGTTCAGGATCGTGCAGGATTTGCGAAAGGTGAACAACATAGTTGTTCCATGCTGTCCAGTGGTACCGAATCCATCAGTGATACTGTTTCATATACCGTTCCAAGCTGAATGGTTTTCTGTGATTGATTTGTGTCAGGCTTTCTTTTTGATCCCATTGCATGAGGAGAGCCAATTTCTTTTTGCGTTCAAAATAGAGAACCGCGTCTTAACATGGTGTCGTATCCCTCAAGGGTATACAGAGAGCCCTTCGATTTTTAATCAGCTACTGAAGAGGAATCTTGAGAATCTGGTGCTGCCACAGAACTCCGTTCTGGTACAGTACATAGACGATCTCCTTGTTGCGTCAGACACAGAAGATGCTTGTAGAATTGACACCATTGCTTTGTTGAACCATTTGGCCGAGAATGGACATAAGGTATCCCCTAACAAGTTACAGTACTGTTTGTCTGAAGTACAGTATCTGGGTCACAGGATAGAGAAAGTAAAAAGGAAAGTGTCGCCAGACAGGATTGAGGCGATCATGAAAATGATGGTGCCTACGACCCAGAGAGAGGTTAGGATGTTCCTGGGTATGGTTGGCTACTGTCGCCAGTGGATTGCCAATTTTTCCCTGAAGGCGAAGCCATTGCAGAAACTGACGCACAAGGATGTCAGTGATCTGGTACCATGGGACAAAGATTGTATGATGGCTTTTCTTGAGTTGCGAGAGGACTTGTGTCGCGCTCCGGCTCTGGGAATGCCCGATTACACCAAATCATTTTCACTGTACTGCTGTGAAAGGGAGGGGTGTGCTTTGGCAGTTTTAGTACAAGATCATGGAGGAGTCCGTAGACCAGTTGCTTACTTCTCGGCTACCTTGGATCCAGTAGCCGCAGCGTTGCCCGGATGTCTTAAATCCGTTGCTGCAACAGGTGTCAGCATTGAGAGGTGTGAAAGCATTGTGATGGGTCACCCACTGATAGTACATGTGACCCACTCAGTGGAATTGTTAATGACCAGGACCAAGACACAACACCTGACCAATAACAGGCTCACACGCTACGAGCAGGTTATACTTGCTGCGGAGAATGTGAACCTTAGGAGGTGTTCGGTCTTGAATCCTGCTACCTTGATGCCCTTACCAAATGACTTAGATGATGATTGCGAAGACCATGATTGCCTTGATGTGACTGAACTGTGCACCAAACCCAGACCGGATATTGTCGATGAGCCACTGGTAGACCCAGACGAAATTTACTTTGTGGATGGCTCATGTGTAAGGGACAATACTGGTCAGTTGAGAGCAGCGTTTGCTGTCTGCACTATCTCTGGAATAGTCGAAGCGGCCTGCCTGGAAGGAGTACACTCCGCGCAGGTGGCTGAGATAATTGCGTTGACGCGTGCCTGCCTGGCAGCCAACAAGATTCGGATCACCATATATACAGACAGCCAATACGGGTTCGGTGTGGTTCATGATTTCGGTCAATTGTGGTCCCAAAGGGGTTACATGACATCATCAGGTTCCCCTATCAGGAATGGAGAATTTATCAGGTTGTTGCTGGAGGCTCTGCAAGGTCCAGCCGAAATTGCCGTCGTGAAATGCACTGCACATACAAAGAATACTGACTTTGTGTCCATGGGCAATCGTTATGCTGATGAGGTTGCACGTTATTGTGCCGAGCAGGGATACTAATTTACTGAACAAACAATTGAGGGGGTGCAGGAAGGAACCGAGTTAAGCATGATGCTTGAGGTGGCAGATACCTGGGAAGAATTGAAGAGCATGCAGGAGCAGGTGTTCCGACTATGAGAAGAGAGTGTGGGAAATGGCTGGTTGTGTCCGAGGAGAGTTGGACCTATGGGTTTCGGCTGATGGGAGAGCGGTGTTGCCGAATGAGCTGGTGAGTCCGATGGCACGACAGATACATGGTCCTGTACATCTGGGAAGAGATGCCATGATGTGTGTGTTCAGACAAACTTGGTACAATCCAAAATTCAGGACGGCTTCGGAAGCAGTGTGTCAAAGGTGTGTTACATGTCAACAAATGAACGTTGGGAAAAGAACGCCAGTTACTATGGGTCACATTGGGAGGTCCGGCGGACCTTTCTACAGGATGCAGCTGGATTTCATTGAGATGCCGAGGTGTAACCGCCTTAGGTATGTCCTGGTGATCATGTGTGTGTTTTCCAGGTGGGTTGAGGCATACCCAACTCGTAGGTGTGATACACTCACAGTAGCAAAGTTGTTGCTGAGGGAGCTAGTGCCACGTTTCGGGGTTCCGACCTCTTTGGAATCGGACAGAGGAACACATTTTAATAGTGAAGTTGTGAAAATGCTCTGCTCTGCACTGAACATTGACCAAAGACTGCATTGTAGTTACCGACCAGAGGCTTCCGGCATAGTGGAGCAAATAAATGGGACCCTCAAGGCCCGAATGGCGAAGGTGTGCTCATCCACGTCCCTGAAATGGCCAGATGCTTTGCCGTTGGTACTAATGAGCATGCGTAGTACACCAGACAGGAGGACAGGACTCTCACCTCACGAAGTACTGATGGGGAGGGCTATGAGACTGCCATCTATTCCTACAACCGCCTTGCTAAATATCACAGATGATCTGATCCTTGATTACTGCAAGGGACTTTCTGATGTCATTCATTCTGTGTCCCTTCAGGTGCGGGCTGCTGAAATTCCGGCTTCCAGAGACCTTTGTCACGACCTGTGCCCAGGTGACTGGGTCCTGGTGCGGAAGCACGTCAGAAAAAGCTGCCTGGATGTGCGCTGGAGAGGACCTTTTCAAGTTATATTGGTGACGAACACTGCTGTGAAGTGTGGAGGGTTGCCAAACTGGGTCCATGCTTCTCACACCCGACGAGTACCAGCACCCTTGGAAGAAACAGCTCCTCTCGTGGAGGGCAACACTGACGAAGAGGAAGATCCACAGGAGGGGACAAGTCAAGCTGTGGGGGAGTCCGAAGAAGCTGGTATCTCCTCCAATAGAGCTGAAGGAGATCACGACAACAGTGACACTGAGTCTGCCTCTGAAGGGGGAACTGGCTGTGAAGGTGATCTGAGCGCAGAACAAGCTGAAAGTGGTGATGAACAGGGTGTGCAAACGAGAAGCAGAAGAGTGAAGAGTGCAGAGGCTCATTGGCCTGAAAGGCGGAGGCGCCTGAACGTGCGATTGGTCTCAGAAAGGGATCTCGCTTCTGTGTCTGAAGAGTCTGAACAGGGCGAGGGAGAACAGGAGATGGAGCAAAGAGGTCCGAGGAGGTCAAGGAGGGTGAGAGTACCTTGTCGAAGATACGCCACTCCCGAGTGGATGTACCCTTTGACAAATGCCAGGTGTACTGAGATCAGGGAGGGTGAGGTCAGTGGCAGTGACCAGTACAATCCCAAATGTTAAGTTGGAAGTGATACTGTTGGTACCTGGACTTGAGATTGAAGGCGTACTGACACTTACCATTCCCAATCCCCCTTAACTGAGCAAGATACGTGATCTAATCTTGGATAGACTGATTTTTCCTACATTTGGTCCAGAAATACCATCTTATGAAGCAGTAGTCCTTCGCATGGAACTGTTGGATTATGTGCTTTGTGCAGTTGGAGCAAATATCATCATAGATTATTAGAGACTTTGTAAATAGCTGTCAAGACCAACCTAGCGCCGAGTGGAGGAAGAAGAAAGTTAGGGACTTTCCACAGAGGACGGAGAAGGGCAAGGGTTGTCTATTGTTGCTGCAGAAGAAAAGGCTGCAAAAGAAAAGCGGAAGGGGGATTTCTGCCTTCAGAGGTGTGGTTCGAGAGACTCAAATAACCAAGAAAAGAGACTTTGAATAGTTGTTGAGAACAAACTACCCTGTCCTGAGACCATGGAGGCTGGAAACCCGACTCGTAGAGCTAAGTGTATAATAGGTACCCTTTTAGGAGGAGTGATACTCCTTATAGTATTAGTAGTTGCAGTTTCCTATTTAGTACCACACGAGCAGGCAGTGAAGGTTGAGGGAACACCGACACCCATCACTCCTAGCAAGAAAGAGGTCAAAGTAGGAGTAGAAAAAGCTTTGTTAGCAGAAGAAAGCCGTAGGTTACACGCAGATCTGTCTAAGGGAAATTTTGGACAGAATGCGTATGCAAAGTTGTTGTATGAATACATTGATGCGATGGATGCGAAAGACTGCTATGTGTGTATGCAATTGCCGGCTTCAGTAGATGAGGGTATTAGATACCATCACCTTCCATTGACATATGGAATTTCATGTAGTATACTGCTTAGCATACTTTATGGGCGTAACCATTTTGAGTATTTCTTTTCGAATTATGATGCTGTGTTACCGGAAGTCCCTGCTTATAAACACTTGAATAAGTTTGACTATTATAAGTCAGAGGACAGACTTGGATATTTTTTCATTCCGACACAAGAATTAGACACCTCATATGCTCACCGACACAATTTGACGTGCTTGTTATCAGAAACAGAGAAGAGGTTCATAGAACAGGTTGAGGACAGGTACACGAAGCAAAAACAGTTGCGAGATTCAGGGCAAGGTAAAGTTGATTGGACCGAGGAGGAGAAGCAGCACAAGTCTAAAGGGAGTTATGGTCCGATAGCCCTAGATGAAGTGCAGAAGGGGAAGTTATGCCTTCACAGACCACAGACGTATTATGAAAATGTGTATGTGGGTCATACTACATGTGAACATACTTTCACACTGGAGTATTATACGAAAGATTTCTTGAAGAGTGTGGTGCAGGTGATTCCAACGGTATACTTTGTCTGTGGAAGGAATGCGTATGTGAGATTGCCGGAAAAATGGTACGGGACGTGTTACCAAGCGATCATTTTTCCCAAAATTTACCATACTGAGGATTTTGCTTTCCTAGAGGGAGGACATCAGACAAGGGTAAAGCGAGGTGAAAGTGCGGGTGCGATAGTGGGAGATGTGTTTGGAGCAATGATACCCATGTTGAGAGTCATTCTGAATGACGTGAAGATACGGCGATTGGCAACTGTGGTGGATGAACTGTCAATGAATACAGCAAAATCACTTGTGTTGGTCGAGGGTGAGATGTTGTCGATAAGGACAATGGTTTTACAAAACCGTCTTGCCTTAGACGTCCTTCTAGCCAAAGAGGGAGGAGTCTGTAAACGTTTGAAGGTCCAGGAATGTTGCACATATATCCCAGATAATTCTAAGGATCTGGAGAAATATATCAGTAACATTACTGCCATTCATTATGAGATTGAAGATTTGACACAAGAGAACGTGTGGGAGAAGGTTGGCAAGGGATTTGAAACCGTGGGAAACTGGTTTGCCAAGTTGGGAAGGAGTTTCCTTGGGTTTGTACTGAAACCCCTCATCATAGCTGAGGCATGTGTGATTGGGCTGTGGGGTTTAGTGAGACTGTACAAGTGGTATAGGTCAACTAGATTGCAAAGATCGATGAGAGTGCAAGAACGAAGAATGGAAAGACTGCAGGATGGTCAATATCGCAGCCTGAGAGCATTGGAGATGCTTAAGAGAGGGCAAGTGGCCACAAGTTCTGTTTAGCTCGGTTCTTACCCTGAGGAATGGTGTGATGGTGGTGATGACACAGGTCATCAAAGGGGGGAACTGAGAGAGCGCTAAACTGAAGTGAAAAATTGTAGGGGTGCATCATATGTACAAGTAGTTAGCACCCGTATATATAAAGGGTTTACTACACATGTTCAAATGCGATGTAGGGTTGAGAACTGAAGTATTTGATGTTAGAACTACCTGCAGAACAAATGATTAAGGGTTTTGAAACACTAATGATGCCGTTTTAATAGATTATCATTGCGTGTTTAGGCCTGCTTTATTAAAATTCATATTGCATTTATATATATTCATGATAAGCTTGCTTAAAGTAGAAAAATGCATTTACTTTGAGGTTGGAGGCCTAAAGAACGAAAAGATTGTTCATGTAAGATGTTGGGCCTATAAACGTGCAGAGGTCCAGTCCATGGAAATCGAGTAGGCCTGACTGGAAATGTTTTGCTTAGCATTAAATGGTAGAAATGTTTAGTAAAAGCGGCCCTTGGCTAAAACTAATCAACGTTAAAGAATGTGTGAGCCGATTCTCATGTATTTCCTTGCAGGTGCCAGACCAAGTAGACAGTAGAGTAGAAGGGCCCATTGTGTATGAGTGTTAGAATGTTAGACTCAGACATGGAGGAGTAGCTGAGGAATTTAAAGATACAACTTGAAGCGACGGAGAGTCTGGGACCCAAGGACGTTTGGACCGACACGGATGGAAAGGTGCCATAATGGAAAATTCGGGAAACCAACACCTTCGAGAGGGGCGTACCTGAAGGCGTGTCGCCGTATTGTGGGGTTTTGCATTAGGGACAGCACCCCGAGGGTGGAGGTAGAGCAGATGGGCAGAGGAGTTAGAGAGAGCGGTTGGATGGGCAAAGAGCTTAGCTAGGACTGGGGATTCTCTAGACTGGGGAGAAGTGAGTGAACTTCTTTGGAAGTCACCACAGCTGACACCTTTTGCTAGGGTGGGCTATTGTTGAGTAGAGATGTCACATAGTGTAGTATAGGGATAGATTAACTTGACTTTTTCTTTTCAATGCATACCAGAACTCAAGTTACAGCAATTTTTGTTAGCCTGATGATTCTGGAATTGATTCTCGTATTATTCATAAGCCGCCTAAGACTTTTCCGTAGGATTATGTTTGTATTAGTGCCTGTGTATCTTCTGAACCTCGTGTTGAGGTGTTTGTATCTTCAGCTGTTTTCATTTCTGTATAAATCTTCAAACATAGTTTTAGTCAGTGGTTCTTTGGGGGAAGCAACTGGGAATTGTAGAAAGTATTGACTGTTGGTACATAGACTGCCTAATTCACTCTATGACAGATAAAAAGGTCCAGTCGACCTGTGACGGGATTCTGGAAAGTGGTAAGCAGGTTCCAGAATGAAAATCCCGCCTTCTCAGGTGCATAAGAAATGTAATGTCTTTGGAGACACTAATGTGATCGTAACCTTAAATGCCGGCTAAAAGAGTCTTTGGTCATTAATTATCTCAATGGTATGTATGTATTAAATACCTCATCTGTATTAGAATTTTAAGTCAATGGCTTCACATGTGTGCACTAGCCAATGAGGGTCAGCCAGGCCAATGGACAACCCTTTGCAGTTTGTAAACTACACTACACATGTTCCTGAAATGAGCATAAAGGCACGCACACTTAGAACAACCCTTACAATCATACTGCAACTTAAACCCTCTAGGAGTCACCCATACATTCTTTAACAATGTGTAATGTCTCAATGTTTCCACTGAATTTGTGTAACAAAATACCTGTACCTTACATATCTCCAATTTATATGGAAATTGTCTGTAACACTACATGACAACTTTTAACGCCAGCAAGTACACAGAAATCCATAGGTGAATAATGTATTGTAAGGAGAAGCTTTAGTTTTTCTCACATATATTTAGCAAGAAATCTTTGATTTACCACTAGTTGTGCTCAATCTCTGTCATGCTTAAACAAAGTACTTTTTGCACATCTAATTTTATTCACATTTTTGATGATTTAGGCCCAATTCACAAAGACATGGATGAATGTGTCAAATACTTTACATACTCCCCAATACCTTGGGAAATACGCCCTAGAAAAGGTAGGAGAGGCCAAGGTGTCTGCTGGTGGGTTAGAGAATCCCATTTTGTTGTACTTAAAGTAGTACTATTGTAGTAGTGCATCACATACTAAAAAATGCAGTTCGTGAATTGGCCACATTAACTTTAATTTCTGCCTGCAAGCAGGTTGGGTATCATAACAGCATGTATCGCTTAACGTGGTTGATAACTCAGAGCTAATGTTTGGGGGCTTTGCCCTCTTAGGTCTTTGAAGATTTCTTCCTTTGCAACAAATTATATAGTAACCCAAGTCACGCATTGCTGTGTTTTTAAGTTATCATTTTATTCAAGGGTGCACCAGGCATTTGTACAAGATGAATGCTGCCAAGCTTTTCATCACCTAAGCAATTTTTTAAAACATTTTGAAAAAGATGCCACATTTTTTTCGCTGTATTTATACATTCTTTGTAGCCACCTTATGTCTGGCTTCTTCACAAACAAGTCCAAAAGACAAACATTTTCCGAATTGGAAATCAAAAACTTCAACTTTATATCACCATATTGGGAAAAGAGTTTGATCATTCCCACCTGTTTTTTGTGCTTTTATAATCAATTCCACCAACTTGAGTTCATTGTAAATCAGTACAAAATACCCTTAAAAACAGCATCATCATGACATTAATGCCTAGTATTAGTTGCAGCCGAGCTGTGAAATATGGCTTCGTGGTAGCTTCACTTCGACTACACACTCTTTTTGACAGAAATTCAAAAATAATGATCTTGGTGCCAAATATTGTTTTCAGTTGTAACTTTTCCTTTGACATGTTTAATATTCAGGTATTAGTGCCCATTCTGGATGTCTGTTTGTTCAATTCATTCTGGAAAGAAGAAAGGCTTAGTTGATATTACTGTGCATTACCTGATTTGCTAGCCAAGTGGCACAGTTCAAATGCCTACTACTCGTAGATCTCAATTCTCCAAAATGCAAAGGTGGGGGAAGTGACATTGAGCACCCTTTCACTACAATGTAATCTCAGGATAATTCCTTGCACCAGCTTTCCCTCTTCATCGGCCTCCTGTTTTCTGCTTATGTAAGATGGAAAGGGCAATGTGTGGGAAAGCACCGAAATGGCTCTATCATTTCTATAAATTGCTATTTCTGCTTCTGCTTCTATGATTCTTTAAAGTAGGACGAGCAAGGGAGGTGATGTTGTACGAATGGTGTTGTTGCCCTTGCTACCACTGGCTAGCCCTAATGGATTGATTTGCTGAGTGTTAGGCACTGTTGTGTATTTTATTATGTAGAGCCAATAATGCTCGCCATTTTGTGACTTGGGCGTGAATTTATTTTGTGGTAATTTACTATATTTCTGATCATATGCCATTTTGGTTACATAGACAACACTGAAATAATTATTTGATCACTCACAAACTCGCAAACAGAGCTGCCCAGACTTGGGTAATAAGCATAATAACACCTAGGATGTCTGATCATTGAGGTAGAGGGGAATGCCCCTGGGTATGTCTTAGCGACAAGGGTTGTTAGTGCATGTGAAGAAAATTGGGCTCCTGAGAACCTAAAGAGAAGGAATCCAAGTGTTTTTTCTTGGAAACATGCAATCCTCTCATTCACACAGAGATTTGGAATGAATTCCAGTTTTTATGATGCACCCTTCATGCGCCAATCAAATTAAGAGAATGGGAACAACTATTTCAGAATGTGCCACAGTATTGCTGACATTATAGCCCCTGGCATCTGTTGGTCTAAAAGGACCAAAGTTGCTAAATGTGGGCTTTGTGGGACTGCTTCAAATACACAAGAGTCTTTGACATAATCATTAGATTGTGGCATTGGCTTGTATGCCACTATAAACCTATGATGGCTTGAGATGCACAAGTGGTTTCAACAACTAATTTAATAGAGAACATAGGAACAGGTATAAAAAATGTTTCTAAAAAGATTTGAATAGCGTTTTTACCCTAGTTAAGGGTTTAAGAAAGTCTGTATCATTGATGTGTCCTCCTAATTGACTCTATTAGACATGCATAGCCCTAGTAACAAAAATCCCCACCTGCTTTGTTGAGTAATTATGTGATCCACCAGGTGGAAATCCCTGGTAGGAATATATTACACAAAGTAATCACTCCTCATCAGGATAGATAGAGAAAAAGGCCAGAACCTTGTCCAGTCCCCTGGGCTATGGCCATCTTTTGCACAACAGGGTGGTGGGGAGGAAATACGTAGGCCCACCCGTTGGAGAGGACTAGTGTCACTATATGATGAATAGATCACTGTGTCCCATCCTTGCAGGTGGATGGCATCCGACGCACACTTCCAAACTCAGTGGGCTTCAAGGAAATGTAGGGCTAAATTTACTACATTCACACAATGTAGGGAGACTGCAGGACCGCACCATATCTATTAAGGGATGACAATGCTGCTGTCATCCCCTGCGCTGGTTCACTTTAGTCTGAGTTTCGCCATGCACACCGCCTTGCACCTTAGTGCATGGGTGTTTGCATGATGCCTAACATAGGTTTAGTACTTGAAGGATACTTTCCAGTATCAAATATTATTTTTAGAGATAGTTTTAATATTTTCTAACTTTGAGTGTGGTTGTTTATTCTCTCAAGCTATTCTCACACCTTATGCCTGTCTCGAGGAGGCGTAGTTTTAATATTTTCTAACTTTGAGTGTGGTTGTAGATTCTCTCAAACTATTCTCACCCCTTATGCCTCTCTCGAGGAGGCATACATTTTTGGTGCAACGCCTTGTCTACTTTTTTAGTAGATACAGTTTTGCATCAAAATCCATAGGAAGCCACCCATGGATTTTGCATGGGAACACACATATACCACTCATGGGCTTCCCCCTCTACACAACGTAGCACAAGCTACTTTCCTGCACAAGTCAAGATTTGCACTGGAAAGTAAAACCCAAATCAAGCCTTAGTGCCTGCTCGCATCATTAGCTAGAACGTTCCTCTGTCTACCAAATTAACCACAAACTTGAAGCTTTACTTCTTTGTGGGCATGATTTTATAATCAAATGAAAAGAAAAAATAAAGGCAATGCTGGCATGGAGGAGGATTTCAATAAGTTTCAAATATTTAAGAACGAAAACAGGCCCACTTGAAAATAAGTAAACTTAAGTTAATTTACATACAAATATCGTCATAAGCATAGTTATAAAAATAATACGAATGCAAGAAATATTAAATACCATGTCCACTGAAATAAATCTTCGCAAAATATTAGAAAGCATAGCACCATTGCTTCGGGCTTTTAGAGCCTCACAGAGCCTGATCAGTGATAAATACATGCATCTTGGCTAGAAAGGTTGTGTACGTCCCTTGACGCCACAACTTCATTTCTACGTCTAATAAGAAGTCCTTGGGCTCCTTGATCTGCCGCTGGAGGAAGACGATGCCGGTGTACTGGTTCAGCTTTCTGGTGCTGAAGTAGTTTTCCTCATTTCCTTTGGTGATTGTGAGTATAATGTTGTCTCCGGCGTAAGCCGGTGAGGGTCCAATGCGGAAAATATGCGACGGCACCACAATGTTGCTTGGGAAGGTTAGAGTATAGTACGTGATTCGCACAGGAGTGTTCTGGCAATCCATGTAGTTCATGCAGTTGATTCGTTCACACCTCCTAAGAGAAAGCAGAAGAATATATGTGAGACAATTGAGTTAGGTAGCTAGACAATCCACCAGCCTACAGTTCATAGGGCAAGCATATGCATGAAGCGGCAATATCGGTTAATGGTACCTTGAATAGATTGATCCGTCTGAGGACTCTTGGCATGATGGTTCTCGATCACAAATGTGACCAAGTACCTGTTCGACTAACCCCTTGGTCTGCCCACTCTATTTGGAGTTGGGCGGGCCATCCGTTTTTTGGCAGTGGCGCCCTCACTGGCATCACTGTCAGAAAATGTACTCCAATTGTGTGATGGAGTAGGGGACGTCAGAGTAAGGTATTAGATTACCCTTACTGTTTAAAGCAGAAGATCTAAAGTCCTTTTTTTCTGTCCTCGTGGTAACAAACAGAAAAAAAAAAATAATGACCCCCACACCCTGGGAGAAAATTCCCAGGGCATGGCTGGGTCTTTCGTTTTCAAAAAGAAACTCCCGCTTGGGGAGTTTTTTTTGAAACACAGAAAAGCTCAGTGCGTGGCCGCCTAAAAGATGGCAGACCCGCACCAAACTTTCAATGAGAAGAGATCACTGCTGGGCCGGCGTTGAACTCAAAATATAGAGAGCTTCTGTCTATAAGGGTGGCAGATATAATGTATTCCACCATTTCGATGGACAGAGTAAAGACCTCCAATGGTTAAATCAGATCTTTATTTACAGCAAAACATTTTTTTGCCGGTTTAAGTGTAAAAATGTTGCCCCATCTCTCTTCACTTTCAGTAGAGAACAACAAAAAAACTACACAAAAAGCAGTAAAAAAAAATACACGAAATGGCCACTGCTACACTGTAAACCTTGAATTTCACTGCTGTGTTGGATTTTACGCTCCACCTGTGCGTGGTGTATTATGATTTATTGGAATTTCTTTTACGTATGGAATTTTAATGATCTTCTCAGAATTCCTCTGTATTGTATGTATTATTTTTTCTGCAGATGGTGGTTTGTGCACCAGTTAGTAGTTAGCCTTTCCTTTGCGATCCACTCCACTGTCCATTGGGAGCAGAGGGAATGTCCGGCTCTACATTGATCCTATTTTACCGGGGCTATGATCTGTTAGGAGTTCCATTCTTGAGGCTTGAAAACTCTGTAAATTACCACTTATCTGACTGTTGGAGTAAGGTAGTAAAATTACTACACCCGGATGATCTTTGCTTCCACTTGTATCTCTTAATAGAAGTAAAATGTCTATTTAAGGTGCATCTTTTAAATTTGACGAAATTACTGTATTAAACTTGTGCTGGTCTTAAGTGGTTCAATGCTCTCACCCACTGCAGAGATCTGTTTGTAACCCCACAGTCGCAGGGTCAAGCCCCAGTAGGTCTACTCAGTATTTCATCCTTTTAAGTTGATCAATGGAGTAGTACAATTGAGTTTGTCAACACAAACTCTGAATTATACCATAAGAACCCTCAGGATGGCATTGCAGGTTCTACGAATATCCCTGTTATGGTTTTAATCTTTATTTAATTTTGATTATGTGACGCAGTAGTGCTGGGAAAGGGATTCAAATGTTTCAGTATGCTTGGGTCTATGCTGACTATGCCACAACTCTATCATTCCTTTAGATGCCATATTCTGCATCTACAGCTTTTCAGAGATGATACTGACGTGCCTACGCCCAGTACTGCACATTTTTCAGTGACATGCCTGTCACGTGACTGACTATTATTCAACAATTTTAGTTTTATCCAGGTGATATGACTACCTCTCTACAGTCCTGCCGTCCTGTCAGGTACAAGTCTGCAAATATTTAAGAGGGGATACTGATATATGACCGCACTATTTCCAAATTACTGGAGGCCATGGGTTATACCGCCAGGCAGGCCAGACCTTTTACCCAACAGAACCCTGCCTTATGGGACATGTAGTTTTGCTTTAACCTGTATGTATTTGTGTATGCTTTCAAGACTCAGCATGTGAAGAGTTGTTTAACATTAAACCATTTACTGGCTGCAGGTGTTGCACTAGACATGTGGGTGTCTGTCCCCCAGTCCTAGCAATCTTTCAGAGCCAGGTTACTGAGTAACCCTCATACATGCAATAAATACAAATTATGTCAATGGCTCAAGAAATCTCTTGGATTATTAAAATTATACTCAAATGATAGCTTTAAATATTATATTTCTATCTTTCCATCTATGAAAAACAAAGGCAGGCTCAAGATGTCAGAACCAGGTCACTGACAGTGGGCTATCGAAGGCTCCAGGTATGCAGAAGGCCGATAAGGTCACAGGGGTGCTGCCACTGGCAAATGAATTCACTTGCCACTTGGTAAAGAGGGCCAATCCACTGGACCTTCGATCAATTTCAGTCGATGCGAGGACATATTTCAAAACCTGCAGTGTTTTAACTTTTTTGGATAAAACTGGGATCTAATGATGGTTTCCTCCTGCAGGGGAGTGGTGGCGGGGCCCAGGGGTATATTAATGGATGAGGAATGCCTCCGAACTTTCAGGAGCAGATGTAAAATATTCCCTGTGGAGTCCCCAGCTCGGAAAGCGATGCAAAGCAGCACAAAGGACTTTTTGTGCTGAAAAGTGGACCCATTTAATGCTGCACCTGACATACAAGATGTGTTTGACAGTTCTTATCTGTTACTAATATTTTATTTATCTATCCTCATTTCAGCAGTGCAGAGCTTTTCCGTGTCTCTAACCCGCCCTGTTCAAATAGGTCTTCTTATCCTTTCACATTTCTACCTGACCCTTTTCTTCGTAGTGTGTGATTCTCTCTTAACCCTACTCTTTTCACATTTGAAGCCCCCTTCTGTATCCGACTCTCACAGTGGCGGCTACTCCTCTATGGCGGAGGAACATCACCCTACTGCTTTTAAGCAGTGTGAAGTAGAAACATAAAATGATAATAACTTTGAGTTATTATCATTTTATGCTTCGTGCTGCTTTGCCGGGGGGCGGGGCTGCTCTGCTCTCGAAGCAGGGCAGGGTTGGAGTGGTTTGCCCACTCTTAAGTGCGCAAGGACTGTTTGGTCAGCCCAAACCAGTCATGCACACTTTCCCCCTTCTCCATGCAGGCTGCATTACAGCTTGCATGGAGAACATGCCCAGGTCTCCATTCCCTGGCTGAGCGTCCAACCTGGATGCTCAGACCAATCACCCGAAGCAGGGCAGGGTTGGAGTGGTTTGCCCACTCTAAGTGCGCAAGGACTGTTTGGTCAGCCCAAACCAGTCATGCGCACTTTCCCCCTTCTCCATGCAGGCTGCATTACAGCTTGCATGGAGAACATGCCCAGGTCTCCATTCCCTGGCTGAGCGTCCAACCTGGATGCTCAGACCAATCACAGCGCTGCACTGCAGCATTGTGATTGGTCAGGGGAGCCTGGGTGCTTACCAATCACAATGCCTCATTGCAGCGTTCTGATTGGTCAGTGGGGGCTTCTGTGCTTCCTGTTCCTTGAGTTCCACGAGGAGAGAAGGAGAAGATATGCGGGACTCGGATGCAACGTAAGTTAATTTTATTATTATTATTTTTTTATATTCACCTTCTTGCAAAACACCCGCGACCTCTCCCGCAACCCCCCAGCGCCCGCCATGCCAACCATGAGCTATGCCTGCATCCACTGGACTCTCAACCCCTCTTTTCAGACCCATGTCTCATTGGAATAGACTATGATTCTATGCAGTAGTTCTAACTGCCTCAGTCATAAGACCTTGTTCTGATTGTGCAGGTTTATTCCATCACATTCGTCTTTATTTCAGTAGATTTAACTGCTACATTTACTAAAACAGAATCCCAATGCCATCGACGGCCTAGCCTTTTCCATAGGAAACCGAAGAAAATAACTTGTCAGTGTAGCACAACAACCATGCAGTGCCCTGAACGAGAACTAAACATACAAATACAGTGGAGTAGCAAGGGTGGGGAGAAGCAGTGCTTAATTTGTGAAGATGGCCGGAGGTGCAGGGCGATGGCAGTTATTTTTGGGGATCTGGACTTATATTTCATCATCATTCTTTGACTAAGAGAAAGCGAGTGATAGGTAGAAAAAGGAGAAAGATAGAGGAAAAGAAAGATGGAAAAAGAATGGCATGGGTAGAAAGGATGGATAAACGAGAACTGGCAAGAGTGAGATAAAGAGACTGTAAGTATAGGGTGTAGAAGTGTAGAAAGGGACATGAGGTTGGATCAAGGCTAGAGAGCCTTTGTATTCGGCTGTTCTCATGGGTGTTACAAATAAAGCACTGTGGTCAAGTCTGCAAAAGAAAACAGGACCAAGATAAGAATTTGGAGACACAGTAGATCCAGAGGAGCGATAAAGGCAGGAGAGAGGGGTGAGAGGGAGTGTAGGGGTGCTAGCTGCACCATGGTTGTCATCCTTTCTAAGGTTTCAGATTTTTACTGCCCTGCCTCATTCTCCTTGCAGTTCTGTCCTGCTCTCTGGTGAATTTATAGAATAATGCACAAGTAGCTTTAAGCTAGAGCTGGGGGTTCAGAACGGACTGTGCAGTACTAACAATTCTACTTTTACCAACTTCTCCAGAAAATGCCTCTACTAAGCTTGGTCTTTTGGTGTGGGAAACACTGCTTGCCCATATCAGTAGTCACACTGCACTGAATGTGTTTACAAACTGAATAGCAGACCCTAGTGCTGTGCATGAACTATATTTAGAAGCGCCTTGTTATTTCTACTCCAACTATAAAACCAGTGTGAATGACGTAAGTGTATGCATGCTTGCCCTATAGACAAATAGTCCTAATATGTAACCAGACAGCTTGTATAAAACACGAATCAAGGGAGCATTGTGTGAAGTGTATGGTCTGGCCTAGGAACCTGAGACTTGTCACACAGCTGCATGCTCTGAGATCATTCGTTTGATAATCATCCCCCACCTCCTCCCCTGGATAACATGCCAGAAAATAGAATAGTCCAAACGAAATAAAGGGTAAGTTGTGACACTGAAAATATTTTGTTAATTAGCCACACCATGGGCCCATATTATGGTGACTACCTTGCTCTGGGACAGTATGGACACTATTGAACTTTTCACCTACAGAACCTTTTTTTCAGGTGTGCAATTTTAATTACTTTACTTTAATGGAAGCAAAACGAGACTACAACAACCACAAAACCCCAAGACTGGAAAATGTGTCCAAAATCACCTGAAGGGAGGCGGTCACGTTCGCTCACATATTTATCTCAATAAAATAAACATTAAATAACTGCTGAAACCCGTAAAAGTAAAGGTGTGTTTGATACTTGTGCACTCTACAGCCAAGGACTGACAAAGCGAGTAAAGTCTTAACCAGTGAAACGTTCAACACAAAACATTTTTGCATCTTTAGTTTACGATCACAGCAACATATATTTAAAGAAAGTTAGACAAAAATAGAAATATGGACAGGGTACAAGCAGTGCCTAATTTGTTAAAATAAATCTATCTATCTATCTATCTATCTATCTATCTATCTATCTATCTATCTATCTATCTATCTATCTATCTATCTATCTATCTATCTATCTATCTGTCTATCTGTCTACCTGTCTATCTGTCTATCTGTCTATCTGTCTATCTGTCTATCTAGCACTGGATATAATTATGTGGTGCATGGGTGCCATACAGTTGTGGTGTGTTATGATGCTGTGGCTCACTCTGATGATCGTCCTGGTACTCTCGAGGATTGACTACTGCAACAGTCTATAATTTTATCTTGAAGTAGGTCCCAGGAAGAGGCTCCAGACTGCAGAATACAGCTCCACACTTCCATTTTAAAATACCAAAATATGAATCTGCCAAAGAAGGCATCAGGAAACTTCACTGGCTACCAGTCAGAAAATGGTGTAAGTTAAAGGCTCTCTGTTTGGCCTACAAATCACTGTATGGATCGGGACCAGGCTGTTTCAAGGACAAGCTCGCATGGTATGTCCCAGGGAGGACTCTCCATTCAGGTTCTGCCAAGAACCTGACTGTCTCCCATTTTTGGAAGACCACCTGGGGTGGAAAGAGCTTTTTTAGGGCGACTGCAGGGCTCTGGAATAGTCTACCACTGGCACTAAACACTGCATCCTCCTTACTCATCTTTAGAAAGTAGTTGAAGACCTAGCTTTTCTCACAAGACTAAGAGGCAGTTGATTCCCTGCAAGATAGATTTCTTTCTCACAGTTTTACACCTACACCCCCTTTCTGTAGCGCCAAGACGCCCCCGGGGATGAGTTTTGCGCTTTATAAATTACATTCACATTAAAATTCAAATGAATACTTAAAATCATGGAGCTTTCGCCACCCACAAGCAAATGACCAACTGCTCCAATAATCCGTTGGGTTATACCTAAGTGATTCTTTTTATGTCTGGCCTAGATACATCTTTACTGTTTCTTTAGCCTCTTGTAATGAAAAAATCGTAAGTGAAAAAAATGCATACATACACGCATAGAACAGCATAGGGTCAACCCTCTTCGTCCAAAGGTCTGTTTAGCTGTGATTAACGTTTTGCTTTCGCCCACCACTGCATACAGCATGGGGCAATGGGTAAACCAGCTTTATACAAAACAACTTATTTATTTAGGGTCCAAGGGCATATTTAAAGACCTCTTGGGTAGCATCCCCCACGACAAGATACTAAGCAAACAAAAAAGCGCCCAAGGGTCAAGAACAATTAACACTTTGTACTAAAAGTAAGACGGAAAACTCCAAAAGGAAGTGAAAGGCTTTCAGGGATAGAAATAAGACTTCTAGACCCTTATAGGTATTAAAGGATACCCATCAGTAGCCATCCTGTACCGCCCTATTTATCATTTGGGCTTCCTCGTATTCTCTATCGTAAGTAATCACCCAAAGGGAGTAGATGTATATCTCCCGTAGGTTGGTATGGGCGGGATAGAGAGAAAAAAACAGGGTATAGATGTTGTGACTACTGAATTTGCAGTGCAAATAGTGTTGTGAAAAAAGAAATATCTAGTGTGTGACAATTAAAATTGGAGAGAATGGGAGAAGAAAACAATTTTAATTGTGTCTCTCATTCGTCCAAATATTAAAAACAGTGCAAAATAGCAGTATGTAACAAATATCTGCTATATCTAGTATATGGTCGACATGTTTCAGCAGACTAATGGACACAAGTGTCCTCTGCCTTCATCAAGACCTGTAGATAGGTGTTTTATATAGCCACTGCAAAGTTAGGTGAATAAATTAAAGAAATATAAATGAATCAAAACCATATCACCTGAATCACTAGGTGTAGTTTATTTCTACCTCCTGACGTAGGAATTGTGCTGGAGAAAGATATCCGTCATAAATGAAGAACAAAGAAAAGAAAGATACACAAAAAGACACATCATATGTAATATATCAATCAATAGTATCCATCACGTCACGTTACGGTCTGCCCTGATTGTGCTGTTCGTGACGTCACACGCCAACAGGAGAGAGTCCGCAGCAGAAACCACACCGCGGACCCGGACCGCGGAGCCGAGAGCTTTCATCAAGCCGCGCCGCGACTTGCACCGGTTTTCACTGCCACCGGCTTTCATTATCATCTGAAGTCCGGTACCCGCCCGCCTGCATCTCCCCGCTCGAGAGCCAGCTCCGTAGGGGCCGCCAGGGGCTGTTAGTGAGCCGCGGGTCCGAGCGGTGGGTCCAGGCGGGTCCAGGCCGATCGCGCCGCTCTAGGCGCTCCAGCCCGCCCCAGCCTGTCCTGGTCCGGGCCCGCCCACCTGGAAAGTGATTACAATGTCTGAGGGCAATCGGGAGCAGCGGGCGCAGGGGCTACGGGATGCTCTGACCCAAGCCCGGTCCTCAGCCTGTCTTCTTCCGATGCCAGGGGCTAAAACAGGCTGAAAGCAGCGGGAGATTCAGCGAGTGAGTGAGTGAGCCTGGAGCCTGGAGAAGCGAGGAGCAGGAAGGTGAGCGGGGACTGCGGGTTGCGGTTGCTTGCTGTTGCTTGCTGTCTTCGCCGGCGCCATCTGGCGCCACCTGGGGGCTCTTCTCCGCTCGCTACAAGCCCTGCAACTCAGGTCCCTGGACCCGGGATTCCGGGACTCCGGGACTTCGGCAGTTGCTTCGCTTCGCTCCACTGTGCTCATTCGTTCGGCACTGAGGAGAAGAGGCGGAGAGGGGATAAAAGGTGAGACCACGCACCTGGAATCTCTTTTACCTATCATCCCCACTCACCTTCATCGATCATCGACCATCGTCCATCGGCGAGGCACAAGGTCTTCCAGAGGCGAGTCTACAAGCGCGAGCACCGGTAGAGGCGCCGCTAAGTAAGAGCCCGGGGGGGTCTGACAGGCAGTCCGACTAGGTCTGACTGACCTACGGCCTCTTTGCGTGCTCCGCTCCGCTCAAAACACAGCCCGCTCACATCCAGCCAGCAAGCTTCTCTGCAAGGCCACACACAACCAGCCCTCTCCCGTGATCTCCGCTACACCCACACATCAGCAGCTACACCTGCTAGAGAGTCTCAGGCGCGGGAGCTCCCAAACGGCTCCTACCGCCCTCGTTGCATTGTCTCAGCGCGCTCAACCCGGCGGGTGCTAGTCCACGTTTTCCAGGAGAGGAGAGAGAGGCGATAGCTGCTCCAGAGAGAGAGAGCGGGACGGCACCTTCAACTTATGGACAGAAAATCAGCGAGCCTACCATCATCGCTACTAACGACATGAGGTCAGGCAAGGTCAGGGGGCCCCTGGAAGTTAAACCAAAGCCCACAGCAAAAACTAACGAAAAACTGGGAAATGGGAAAGGGCACAAGAAAAAGAAAAGGAAAACGAGCGCAAACTCGACCACCGGCACGGAGCCGAACCTCTCTACTTCAGAGCAGGCATTGGGGCTGAGCTGTAATACAACAGAACAAGGTCCTCCAACGGTCCTAATACCATAGACCGTAGCAAGCATATCACAAATGGCTAAAAAACTCTATCAGCCCAAAATATATACAAAGTCTGAATTCCTAAAGGATGCGGGTGCAGCTATATTCTCGAGCAACGGACACCTGTCCGGACTGCAAACACCACTGCTTCCCGCTGTCTTGGGACTAGCACGCTCTTCACCACCACTGCTTGAACCCGAAGGCCCGTCGCCCCAAGGGGGCCTCTCGTCGGATCCTGCGCAGGGCAGCACCTCGGGGCACGGGAACACTAGCACTCCTCTGGAGACCACAAGCGAAAGAGGGAAGCCTTCTAATTCCGTTGTCTTCAACAAGAAGATTTTGCACGCTCATCCAGCTGGCTTGGCTCTTTGCAGCCGGGAAAAACATCTTATCACCCCCACTAGATGATCTTAAAGTCAACCTGAATGAGAAACTCATTTTAGCGCAAAAACCAGCTGACAAATTAGACAGTTGCACCACTAAAGGGGCTTCCGGGGCAGGCCTACAGACACCAGCGCCGGCACCAGCAAATAATTCAGCACCATGCCCGGAGCCAGACTTGCAACCCATGAGCCATACCCATATCACACTCATCAAGTCTCACCCAACGGTTGAACGCGCTCTACCAACTACAGATCAGGAAACCCTCAACTTAGCAAGAAGCGCCTCTGGCAGGGAGGCTGCAAGTTCCCACAATTCCAGCAGCAAAGTCAAAGCAAGGGCACTAGTGTCCTATCTCAATACACAAGAATGGGAAGATATGCTAGCCACTCACACACCTGATCACAAAGAGACTCATGCCCCTGACTCACCCTTGGCAGCCAACAACTTAAACATGCCCGGCAAGGACTCTAAAGAGAATGAGCGAAGAAAGGAACAAAACATCGGAATGTGGAATTCACTGCTAAATACAATCCAACTAGCAGTAGATACCCTGCAATACCAATCAGAGAAAATGGAGCTTCAACTTAATCTTCTCAATACACTGGCAGTCTTCACAGCTGGCATTGACGACAAGCTAGGCAACCTAAACAACCTGATTCTGAGAGCACAATCAAATACCTATCTGAGCTGCAATTGCAGTCAGGCATTAGACAAAGTAGCCTCACTGCCCTCAATGCTAACTGATTTAATAGGAGACATGAAGACTCTACACAGAGGATATGCAATTAAAGAAATTGGTACCACCAACTCTGAAGCAGGAGACATCAGGAGCGAAGCACCCAGAACCGCAGCAGAGCCAACCACCCATTCCACACCCGTAAACGAAGAGACAACCCATACGGGACAGGAGCACTCGCAAAAACTCAACGCCAAACAGCGACATCAACAAAAAATAAAAGGGCGTAAGCAAAAAACTGAAACATCCACGTCTAAACACTTCCCCATCTTCTATGACACAAAGGAGAGATTTTGGGATAACACAAACAAAGCTAACCTCATAGATAGCGAAAACCACTTGCCCTTAGGCTCACATCGGCAGCAGCACAAAATAAACAGCAGTCAGCCGAATCAAGAAGGGCAAGGGTCCCAAGGACCTCCGACAAGAGACCAAACGGAACAAACAGAGGGATTAAGAGAGGCGGCAGCAAAGATCAACCACCCTATATTGCCAAACTGTGCCAAGAACAAGACAGCAAGAGCCTCCGAGGATCAAGCAGGAATCTCAACACTGCAAAGCAAGGAGCCTCCTCTCCAAATGGAAAGGGGAACATCAGAACTAACTACCAACCAAGACTCACCATCAATAGATGTTAGGAAACATCCACTCAGTCCAAATTCTGAGGTGGGGGACAGGAACGGAAAACTTGGCCCAATGCTAAGCCAAACTCATGAAGCCCATGTTACAGAGACATCGGACTTAACTAATCACCCTGTTTCTAATCAGACTGAGCGTCCCCAAGTAAAATGGCCATCCGAAACACGAACAACACTAAACCAAACACCTTCATTCAAAGCATCAACAATTACCGCCAATATGCCAGGTGAAGGCTCTATCCCGGTACCTCGCGAACCTCACACAGGTCATGCGTCACTAACTCAAGAACATCACTCAACAATTCAAGGAGGCAGGAAGCACCAAACAAACAACAGAGACGCAGGTCTTTCTTCCGGAATATAAGTCACAAGGGCAGCACGACACGCTCAACCGTGGCAACATTCTCAAACTAATGGAACATATTCCCAGTCTGGAGGGGTTAAGCACTAAGGACTTAATCTCGGTTGAATTCTTGCCCCCCGCAAATCCAAACAGCCCGGAGGGGACCAGAACCACCTGGTCTTCTAACAATGTCGCGGAGTCCATTGCAGCAGAAGCAGAGCAATTCAAGATCTGGGGCATCAAGTTAGCCCCCATACTAAAACCAGCCTACCCCTCACCCCTTCAGAGGAGGACAAGCTCAAAATCGGAGGCAAGACAGGCAAACACCCTATTCAAACATTAATACATTGAACGTGGCTTTGAGCCACGTAGGATGAATGGGCACTTCTAGATATTGATATGCCAAAACCCGTCAGTCTAACTAATCATGTCCTAAAGAGCGTTTTTTTCCTTTTTCGTTTTTTCGCTTTTTCGTTTTTTAACATGCATATATGAGGTACAGAATGTGATGTAAGGACATTCGCTAAGTCTATACATAATTTCTGCCTTTTCAGCGTGGTGCTCCTTCTACCTGAGCTGCAACCAGGTGAGGTGAGGGAAATCCCTCCTGCACACTAGGTAAGAGGTATGAGTTCCCCTGGGAATCATTCTCAGGGGACATTAGTGTTGGATACACTACATGGGTGACGTGATGGATACTAATGATTGATATGTTACCTATGATGTGTCTTTTTGTGTATCTTTCTTTTCTTTGTTCTTCATTTATGACTGATATCTTTCTCCAGCAAAATTCCTACGTCAGGAGGTGGAAATAAACTACACCTAGTGATTCAGGTGATATGGTTTTGATTCATTTATATTTCTTTGATTTATTCACCTAACTTTGCAGTGGCTATATAAAACACCTATCTACAGGTCCTGATGAAGGCAGAGGACACTTGTGTCCATTAGTCTGTTGAAACATGTCGACCATATACTAGATATAGCAGATATTTGTTACATACTGCTATTTTGCACTGTTTTTAACATTTGGACGAATGAAAGACACCATTAAAATTGTTTTCTTCTCCCATTCTCTCCAATTTTAATTGTTACACGCTAGATATTTCTTTTTTCACAACACTATTTGCACTGCAAATTCAGTAGTCACAACATCTATACCCTGTTTTTTTCTCTCTATCCTGCCCATACCAACCTACGGGAGATATACATCTACTCCATTTGGGTGATTACTTACGATAGAGAATACGAGGAAGCCCAAATGATGAATAGGGCGGTACAGGATGGCTACTGATGGGTATCCTTTAATACCTATAAGGGTCTAGAGGTCTTATTTCTATTCCTGAAACCCTTTCACTTTCTTTTGAAGTTTTCCGTCTTACCTTTAGTACAAAGTGTTAATTGTTCTTGACTCTTGGGCGCTTTTTTGTTTGTTTAAACCAGCTTTAGCCAATGGTTGTCTTGCACTGTGATGGCAGCATTATGTTCACATCTACGTAAAAAATATGTCTTTTTCAGTGCCAGGACTGGTAGACTAATACTCTGCTCTGGTACTGCTTTTTTCTTTCCATTCATTATCGTGTTTTTATGTCATCTATGTATATTTTACTACATCCTCGAGTTGCTAGTAATTCAAAGCCAATAGTACCTTCTCTGTGCAAAAATAAAGAATCATATTTTTCTGTAATGTGCACCAGCCACGGTCCCTGCAGGTAACAGTGTTGGGCCAGGTAAGGGGGGATTTTGAGGGACGATGCGAGGGAAAATTAATTATTTATTTAATTTTCCCTCTGCATCATCCCTCGAAATCCCCTCTGACTTGGCCCGTCACCCCACCACTGGTACCTGCATGGACCGCGGCAGATGTGCACAAAAACTTAAAAGGATTTTTTTATCTGTTCTAAGGTTGCCTGCTCGCTTGGAAGGACCCGTATTGCTCTATTAAAATTATATGTGATCGTTAATTTACTTTTACATTTAACATTTTTTTTACAGGCACATGGCCACCAACTTTAGGCTATGGCATGTTGTCTGTTTTTTCTTCATTTCAAGTTTATGATATATTCTTGCAATAAAAAATTAAAAAATAACAATCTTACTACATTCCTAAAGCAAGACCTAGTAGCTTTGCCAATGCTTGTTTCTACATTGGTAGTCCAGCAGGCAAACAGATAAAAGGTTGATAAAAACAGAATACCAAGTGAAAGCAGACGAGAAGCACAATTTGAACTCTTATGATCTGGACAAAGAGCTTTAGACAAAGTGGAAAAGTAGTGTAAAAACAACAACATGAATCAGTGTAATCCTTGCTTTATCTAAGAGCTCAATTGAAATTGTCAATTCAGGTACCAAGTTCCATTTTCTGACCAAGCTTCACAGAACTTTAGTACCATTGTGTTGGGTAACTTAAAACAGTTCTATAATTGTTTATTTATTCGAATAGAGGAGTATTGGACGGCCGGCTGCAAAAGATCAAAACAGTTTATCATCCTCCAAGACTACTTTCAGGGCTAATGGCTGTTTAGGTTTGCACTACTAGCAGGGTGATCAATTATTTGGGAGGCCTGTGCACTGCAATCCAATTTCGCCATTTCCAAGCATCTGTCTGTATCCCCATGTGGTTTATTTTCAAGAACAGAGGTCTTCTTGTAAATACCCTCTATTGACTACTGAATTGCATGTGGGGCCTAGGTAGGTTAAGACTTACAAATGTAGCCGGTGCTATTTCTAAACTGAGTTGCAATAGGGATTAAGAAATACAGAGGTTCTAATTAGACAAAAAGTTAATTAGTGAAAGCGTATGTCTGTTAACACACAACTTTATGGAAGCAACTGTTGCCAAGATTTGTCACCTCCTCTTGCCTCCCAGATCAGGAGATGGTTCAGCTCGCTTATTTTTAGATTTAAAACCTCATTTTGAGGCCCACCTACCTTCAGAGCAAGCAGAGTCCCTCACCACCTCCTCCTCCCCAGCAGAAAGTACACCCACCAGTGCACAGGATGCACTTTTAACAAAGCTGAATTCTGAGCAGGCTGGCATTATATTGCTGCCTACTTTGAATATTTTTTTGATTTTCAGACCAAGCTCTCCTCCCAATATTGTTGTTTGTTTCCGAAGAACAAAAAAAAACTCCCTCACATTCAAGGGGTTTGTTAGGTCATTTTTCTCCTTTTCCCCCAGTTGTTGATGCTGGACCCTAAATAGGGCTGGCATACACCACTCTGACCGATCAACCTTGTTGCAAATGGGCTGCCAGGTCAATGGATTCCAATGGCAGTTAGCTGGATCTCTGCCATCAGAAACCTGAGGTTGCTAAACATCTAAATAGGATATGACTCACAGGTTTGGCAGAGTCCATTCATTTTATGGTTCAGCTCCTGCTATCCTAAATTCTGCTTGAATATGTTATTCTCTATAGATATGTTGGAGGCTTGCATCTTTCTTCCCCTCGAGGTATCACTTAGTCATATCTTACAACACCAGATACTATGCAAGATATGAATGAAGGCTTTGGGGTCTGAGATAGTCTGGTGGGAGATCTCACCACCACCTCTTTCAATGAGGATGAATCACTAGAGAGCTGCCTCCTCCTTCACTGGGATTGAAAAAAGGTAGTCACACAGGGAGTAGGGAGGATGTGTTGAGGGGCATCAATCCAAATACCAACTTATAAAATGGAAGTGACTGACACCGGTTTCACAACTCTGCAATGTGAGGTTGGGCAGAGGCATGATACAAGGGGAGATTTTGAAGTTAACTCTAAATCTACCAAAAAGGAAATGTTGGTGGTTGAAGACTACCATCTTTCTCTGCTGAGGTTTAATATTTACCATGGTAAGAAACTTTGAAAATTAAACTTAAAGGAATTATAACAACACAGACATGTTGTGTAGTCCTGTAATACACATTTTTCTTATTTCAGTAATGGAGGAGTACACACTTACATGTCTGCTACTTTTCTGTAGTTATCAGGACACACAAATGATAGACATCTGTAACTGCCCTGTATGTTGTAGCAAGACTCCCCCGATGAACAGTTGTGGGATCCTATAGAACATTCATCAATGTCTGAAGAGAAAACAAAAGAACACATAAATATTTGTTACATATAAAGGAGAAAACATTTGTCATTATCTAGAACATTTATTGTGAATCAAAAAGGACACTCTCATTCAAATATATAAAATCATTATTATTTAATATCACATATTTAGCTCCATATTCTATTGCTTCCAATACATAGTTCTACATACCTTTCTGCCAGTTGACATAGATTATGGTCAAGACAAAAAAGACTCGGTTGGATAAAAAAAAAAATCTTAGGCTCAATATTGTTTGACCATAAAAGTACAGGTTTAAAATGTATTTAACGCATGACAAGAAAACATTAAATGGCACTTCATCAGCAATCATCATCGAAATTGTAGTATATACCTTGGTCTACTACATTTCTAAATATATATCAGTAAGAGGGAAACAACCACACCTGATAAAATATTTAAAAACAGTCTGGATATTAAAACTCATAAAATGCAAATAGGCCACATAATGAAAAAGAGGAATAGGCTTTCCAATACAGATTTACATATAAGACAGTATTAAAAACAGAGTAACAGGCCCAATGATAAGTTGGAATCCTCCATAATCTCTATCACTCAGTTTCCAAAAGCACAAATCTGCTAAAAAAAACTACACTTATCTCATCAGATCCTTCTAAAATACAATGCAATGAAACATAAAGTGCATGTGACCTTACAAGAGCTTATAGAACAATACTTTCCATAATATGAACAGCGCCCCATATAAATCAGGCAATACTGAAACATATCAGTGGACCCGTCAAATACATACACATTTTAGGGCAGCCTTATGATCCCTGTTATTTGCAATAAAAAAAAGGCTTCAAATAATATCTCTGCAGTCTGTCATAAATCCGGCAAAAAAGCATAAAGTGCTTTGCTTTGAGGTATTGTCACATGGACAAGCACACCTATCAATGGGTCGCTATTTCATAACTGAAAAAACAACTAAAAAGTGTGATATACCAAGCCGCAGCCTTATTCAAATAAATTGATGGCGGGGCTGTGATACTATGGACAAGTATGGCTGCTGAAAACCTTCCTCAGAGGAGTTTGACATATATAGTGCAACTATATGTTTCGTACCTGCGCTAAGCATCCTATTTTCTGCCCTTGTGCCTAAGAGTAAAGTTTTTATTTCATTCTTATGCAAAGTGATGATGTGTGGTGATGTAATCAGAGTGTGGAAATATAGCCACCTAAATATGTCATTAATCTTGGCAAGCCAGTGTATATTAAAAGCATGATCAGGTGCTAAGCAGTCCATGATAATAGCTCTCGTGAAGGACGTTTAAGATTTGGCCCAGATGAACTGCCAGAGCAAAATTGGCTTAAGTGTAAGTAAATCTTCCAGATAGGTTAACTCGACCTCTTTGTGGGTGATATACGCTGAGGTAGAGAAGGGGATACTTGGCCGCCGTTTGAAGAAGACGTTCTCTTCAGTCTGCAACGGGCCGCACAATGCGAGGCCTTGAATTCCTCCTCTATACACGGCAACTGATAAGGCTTTGGATTTGTATATATTAATTATTTATCTTATAGGCCGACTGCCCAGCTCACAAGAGAATCTAAATACACCCTTGCAAATCCTACTCATTTTTGATCTTGTGTTTTGTACATCATTTCCCCAGGAACCATTGCTAGCAAATGATATACCTAGATATTTAAAAGTGTCATCCCTCACAATCAGGAAGCCTTTAAAGAAATTAGTTCTACATTTCTGGGGTTTTATCCCACAAATCATTGTGAAAGTCTTAGTGCTGGTAATCTTTAGCATCCTCTCCTCCATATAGTCAGCAAATGCGTCCATCAGCCTCTGCAGACCGACAGGAATTCTTGAAATCAATACCTCGTCATCAGCATAGAGTAACACAAACCAAACGACCGGTATCTTTTGACACTAGGCCATGTTCTTTTGTTAGTGGCAAGTTTGTTCTGCATTGGTGTTGCTATCGTTTCCACCTCACCAATGTAAACACAATGCAATTAGCTAGTTTATTTTCCTTACCTCTGCAGCTTCTTCCATTGGCCGCCATTGTATAGCCATGATCAGGACACGCACACTGGTAACTTCCTGGTACGTTTACACAGCGGAACGTACAAAGACTGCCGATACTTTGTACACACTCATCAATATCTGCAAAATGAAACAGAAAGTTTACAGTCCTGCAGCCATCGCAGCATAAACTTTTATGCTTTTCTATGCATTTTAAACATAGGTCTTGGAAGTTTAATTTAAAATATAAGTACCAAACTGACGCAGATAAGCTAAACAATACTAAGAGGTTAAATAAATGTGGATGGTAAGGAAAAAAGATGTTTTGGGAACTATTGGGGATTAATATACCACTGTTACGAACGTTTAACAAAATGTATCTCTCTTAATTATAAACTGTGTCTAAAAAAGCTGGGAGATAGTTAGACCATAGTGATTTGTGGGACCTAGTTCTCCAATCCAAGGGGCAGATATATAAAGACAGGGACGACAACTGTCCTCTCTGTACTGTGTGTATTACAACACAACTCCTTTATCGCAGCCCAAAGCCAAGGTGCAGGCATGCCTATCTGGGAAAAACTGCAGCTACAAAAGATCATGGCAGCAGTCTTTGACCATAAATGACATTGGGTACAACCAAGAAAAAGGTACTCAGTCCACTAAAAAAGGGGCTCTGGCGCCAATTTGTATAAGAGTGTTGTGGCTCCTTTGTATCTATATTTGTCTGGAAATCAAGCTAAATTGCAAGACTACGAAGGATGGCCGGGACGTGGTAGTGTGAAGGGTCCAACGCAACAAGTTCTACTGACATAATTCAGCCCTGCTGCAGGATCAATTCGATTATTTATTTAGTTAGTTATGAGACATTGTCCATGTATCCCAAGGTTGCTCCTTCAATCGTTGTTGAATGTGTTCTCGGCCTTATCCTCAACCCTTCATTGTCAATAAAGAGAACAATTGGAATATTTGTATATCCTTGTTGCTATAGCTTCTTTGTTCTTAATATTTGTTGCCCAAGAGCGACAAATAATTGTTCTTATTTTTTGATTGTCTTTGTCTCCTGAGGACTGTATATAATCACCTTTCTGACAGTTCTGCTGTATATGCAAACATCTTTCTTCATGAAATGCATAATGATCTTAATTGACTAGTCTGATTTACATAAAAATGCAAAAAAGCTTGGGAATTAAATTTTTTTTCTCAAATCAATCTAATCTTGTGTTGCTGGTGCTGGTAATTCAATACCTCAACGTAATAGCTATCAGAACTCTGTTTTTAATCTGAAAAGTGTTTCAGTCTTGCGTTATGCATTGGTTCAAATGGAAGCTTTATACGCTCCCATAACAATATTTTATTCCCAAGATGGTGCCATAACTGTGATGGAGGTTACATCTTTTTTGATCCTTCCAGAAATGATTTAATAATTTGTTGTCAAAAAAACTGTTTTCTAGTGACACCTATGTGAGTGCTAGATTTGTGAAAAAATAAATGAAAGAATGAATGAGCTGTATTTATAAAGTGCACAGCTGGCATATCACGAGAGTAACAGTGCTGTCTTAAGTTAAGACTTGAAACACTTTTGCAAATTAATTTTGGCAAAACAGCCAAGTTTGAATCTGTTCCCTGAAGAGCACCTCCTCACTGTTTATAAATCAGGGAGGGGGCAGGCAGGTCGTTCAATGCTTTTGTGGCCAGAAAATGCCAAGGATCTGTCTCCTAACTAATCTCATCTTTGAGGCATGACATAGCTTGGCTTAGATGATCTTATGATTCTCTTGGTGGTACAGTGTTTGAATCTGGCCCTTAAATACTTGGGGCCTGTCCCTTAGGAGGCTCTATCTGCAAATATGAGAGAATTAAAAAGAATCCAGTTGTGCACAGGTAACCATTGCAGATTTTTTAGGTGGGGTCTAGTGGGTGTTTGTTGGGGTTTAAGAACCATGCATGTGGCAGCATTCAGCACTATCTGCAGATGGATCATAAACTAGTTGGTAGTCCCAGGTAAAGACCGTTCACAGAATCAAGTATGAATCATGGTGTAGACTACCATTATTGTAATTCGAACGGTAGGACCTCCAGTGGTGATGGGAGATCCATGGACCACCAATCCTTGGCACAAAAAACGGTGATTTTCCATAGAGAAATATCTCTTATTTTATTTTTATTACACTTAAGATGGCTGTCGTTCATCCATTCCACTATCCTTCTAAAACTGACCTTAAATGTTTGTTCTGATTCAATGAAGTTCTTGTTCAGTGATAGAATCAATTGGGTATCATCTGCATAAGATACTACGGTGATACCACATGACTATCAGAGTAACTAAAAGAGCCATGTACAAAAGAGCGCTTTAGGATGATCACTGAGGTACTCCACATTTAAGAAGATTTTGTGAGGAACAAAACGCGGAGAGTGCCACTGCTGGCTTTCTGGAGGAAAGAAAGCATTGTTGTCATCTTAGTGCATGGCAAAATTATTTAAAATATTATATTCTTATGAATTATTTCCCTTCTAGGGGAAAGTGAATGTTTCCACCCTTGATCTCTGAAAAAGAACTACTTCTGGAGTATATGAGCGAGTACCTGAGAAAATGACATTACAAACTCCAAAGACATCTAAACATTGACTCCTTGTCCAAGCCTTTGACCCTCAACAGCCTCCTTATTTTTGCTGAAAGGTTTTGCGCGGAGTGTAAACTACAGAAAGTAAATAGAACTCTTTACCCTTGCAAGAATGGCCATCTTCTGCGAGCTGGTAGCCTTGTCTGCAATAACACTGATAGGAGCCGTAGACATTAGCGCACTCCTGACTGCATGGATTGCTCTCACATTCATTCACATCTGAAATAAGAAAAGCAAAAGATGTTAAATCTGATGAAAAATGCAAACTTGTTTTAGCAAAAGACATATTTGAAATGACATAATTTTTTTTAAATTAGGTTTGGTTATGGTATGGGCCTTTCTGTGACAGAAGGTAGGTACACTGGTGATGACATTCGTAACATCAAAAACATTGGTGTAGTAAAAAAATACAGACTTCTCATTGAAGATGCTTTTTTCTACAAGTCACACTGTGTTTTTTTATTTTTCCCGTTGCCTGCTTGGCAGCTAAAATTAAAAGTTAAGTAGATAATTAAAAAGCACCAAAGTTGTTTCAGACATGTATGTGCACTTTTTTGCTGGCTTAAACCGTGTCCATGACAATATTTTATCCTGGTATTTGGACAAAACATTATCACTGCAAAAAGGAATTGGAACTTTTCGTGGAATGGTCATCCAAACTGAAAACTGAAGAGTTCGGCCTTGAGCAATGAGCTTGAGATCATGATTCTGGCTGGTTTTCCTCACACTTCGAAGTGCTCAGTGTAAGTGCTAGCTGTACCTTGACAATGTGACTCGATGGGCAGATGTAGCATCCAAGAAACAGAACAACAATATGCACCAAAATAAAACAAAACAAAAGAAAGATAATGTATTTCAATTGAGGCTACAACATATGATTTCCACTAATATATGGCACGATTTATATTGAATTTTGCACATGACATCTTATGACTTTTATGAATGTCTTAAACATGGCACTACATCGACAATTAATGTTTACTGTTCTTTATTTAACGGAATTATCCAGTGTTTTAAGCACAGTAGGCCAAATACAGGAAGAAATGAAAAAATCTGCATATTACAGGATTCTGGCTGTTGTGTGTGATTTCTACACGTTTTAGGATTCACAAAGTCTTAAGGTGCACGTATCCGAAAGGGACACAGTCGTAGATTTCTATGTATCTTCGCCTGCCTTGCATTTTTCCATATGAAGAAAAGTCTCTCTCAACACTACTGAAAATATGCAGGTATTTGGGAAATGTTCACGAATTATTTGAACATTAACTATTGCAATTTGTTTATGATCAAAGTTGTGTGTAAATGGGGTTTGAAAAGCTAATACAATCGTTTGTGAATACTGACAGAGCTCCATCTTTGTGTGCCTTGACGACTTTTGATTGCGTCCCTACTGCTCACCTATGAAGTCCCATGCCCTCACTCTTAACCTGATATTTACACCACTTAACAATCTGCTGATTTCCACAGTTGTCTATGTCGTGTCTTGACATTATGAGCACTAGGACCCTTGCGGTTCTGGGCTGTCGCTAACCAGAATTACGTAATCTTCTGGGAGGTGTTAAGGTGTGGTTATAAAAGTTATGATGCAACGCGTGCAGTGTGTGATAGTACACTGAGGAAATAAGACGTCTGTTACAGAGCTCCGTGCTTGGCATGCCCATTTGCTTGCCTCAGGGCTGGGGAAGACGCTACAACTAGCAGCGAGTAGGGGATACTTGCCCCAAAGAAACAAGGCTGCTCTCCCTGAAAGTTTGCAAAAGTACAGCACACTGCTTGTGTGTGCCCTTGCTCCCCAATTCGATGCAAAGCAGTCTTCTGTTGGAGTATGTGGAGTCAAAACCCCACTCCAACCCATACACAACCATCGAAGAAGTTGAAGGCCCTGCAGAGGAGCACATTCAAAAAGTCAGCTAAAACCCGCTGATAAGGCTG
This sequence comes from Lissotriton helveticus, assembly GCF_964261635.1. Classification (NCBI taxonomy): domain Eukaryota; kingdom Metazoa; phylum Chordata; class Amphibia; order Caudata; family Salamandridae; genus Lissotriton; species Lissotriton helveticus. The sequence goes on along the minus strand of NC_136070.1, from coordinate 1,075,159,479 downwards.
AAAGAAGAGAATCTGCGCCACACCATAACACAGAGGTTTCATCCATACAAAACAAGCACTAAAGGCAGTGATGACCAAGAACAAAAGGCAAGCGTACTTACTGGCACAAGCGAGTGAAGTGCTATACAACCTCAAAATCGGACGAGACAAACAGGTCCAAGCATGCATGAAGAGTGCTGCCTGAACAGCACGTGCTCTCAATTGCGACGGAAGGGAGTGTAAAGTACAATGCAGCTACATTCCTGAAGCCACCACCACCGTTTGACACTGTGATAAAACTGAACATCGGTGCCAGGTGAACTGCATGGATCAAAACGTTTGATGACTTCATAGATGCAGTAGAAGAAGAAGATAAGAAATTCCTTAAATATTTGAAAAACTTTTCCCTTGATGGAGTGAAAGAAGTGCTAAAGAAAGTCTCACAAACTGATGCAATATAGTACCAAAAGATAAAGGGAGCATTGGATGCCAAGTTCAATCCAATGCCGAATGTCCACTATGAAAGGTACATCTTCACCAAGAACGACAACAGGTTGGTGAAATGATGAATGAGTTTGTTGAGAGACTTCATGCAGTTATCAAACAAGCATCAAAACAGTACAACTCTCTGGCCCCAAGCCAATGGTGTTGCTAAATGGTTCATGGGCACCTTCAAGAGGGTAATTTAACGAGCATGGATCGAAGGAATCGGTCTAAACCAAGCCATGTGTCAAGCCCTTTGTGCACATCAATCAACTCCCCAGTCCATAACTGGTGAGAGTCCTGCAACCTTGCTATTTGGGAGAGCCATCGCAACCAAACTACCACAATGGACATAGGACCGATCGATGAATGCCGTTAAACTTCATGTCACAGACGGACAGAGTGCAAAATGAAAATAAATGCCAGTCAGCGTCAAAACACATCCAGGATAAGGTTTTCGAAGAAGGAGATTGGATACTGGACAAACAGAAGTGGACGCGGAAAACGGACACTACGTTTGCTGCCGAACCTTTGAGGATTGTAACGTGCAAAGGACACATGGGGATGGAGCATTATCCTGGAAAGTTCATCACACATGACTTGAATTGAATTGAATTGAATAAAATGTATACCGCGCAAACAGTAACCCGAAGGCATCAAGGCGCCTAACAAAACAGATCAGAAAGAAAACGCTACATCACTGCAGGTACGCTTGCACAAAGAGGTATGTTTTTAAACCCCTTTTAAAAGCCTGAAGAGTAGACAGGGATCTTATTTCCAGAGGAAGAGCATTCCACCACTTGGGCGCAAGAGTGGAGAAGGCCCTGCCACCCCATTTCACTCTCCTGAAACGTGGGGCAGATAGCAGAAGTCTGCCCGAGGACCGCAGATCCCTAGCAGGGGTGTATCGGGACAGAATAGATCCCACACCAGTGGGACTGTTTCTGGCCAAAGCCCTATATGTCATACATAAGGTCTTAAAATGAATGCGAGACTCGACAGGAAGCCAGTGCAGCAGCTTTCTAGCCGCTGTAGCGGAGGTGCGCCCGGGAAGATCCAAGACGAACCTAGCAGCGGCATTCTGAAATACCTGTAAGCGCTGCAGTAGGCTCCTGTTCATGCCCGCATACAGCGCATTACAGTAGTCCATCCTGGAGCCGATAAGGGCAACAGCAAGCTGTTTCCTTGCCTGTAGGGATAAGTAATGTCTGATCCTCCTCAGGACATGAATAATGCCCCAACAGGTGGAAATGGTTCGGCTGACCTGCTTACCCATATCAAGGGAAGGGTCAATCACAACCCCCAAATTTTTTGCGGAGGATGTAGGGGTGGGACAGGCTCCTAGTGAGTCTGGCCACCAACAGGATGACCATATGTCCTCTCTCCCTCCGAACACCATCACCTCCGTCTTCTCTCCATTTAATTTGAGTGAATTTAAGATCATCCATTGACCGACTGCCTCCATACAAGATCTAAAATTGGAGGCAGTAGGGACGCTAGCCTGGGAGAGAGAGACAAGGATCTGGGTGTCATCCGCATAGGAGACTATCTCCATCCCATAAGATCTAATAAGCCTGGCAAGTGGGGTCACATAGATGTTAAATAGGGTCGGACTGAGAGCCGACCCCTGAGGGACCCCACATTGCACAGGAAGGGATGGAGATAGGAACTCCCCCAGCTTCACCCTTTGAACTCGGTGGGAGAGGAAAGACGTGAGAAGGTCCAGGGCTGCACCTCGCACCCCAATCTCCCTCAGCCGTGATGTTAAAACTGAGGGAGAAAGGGTGTCAAAGGCCGCTGTCAGATCTAAGAGGATCAGGAGGGTGGACTCACCACACTTTAAACACCTACCTCGATTTTCATCAACTCCTGTGGTCACCAGTGAGGCAACCCTGCCTAGTGGAGTAGTGTGGCTCACTGGTTAGAGGCGGCAGACCCGAGAGCAGAGGACGGCCCGGGACCAGGGTTCGATTCCCGACGCGGCAGGTTTCTGGAGCAGGGTCAGCGGACTCGATAATTCTCTCGCCTCGGTGCCCACTCTGATCAGCGATCACACTCGGCAACTCTGGGCACTAGCTTGCCTCATCTTCACTAACGGCCCCACCAGACCGCTGGGGATGCCTGGTCTCACCCTGGAGATACCCATTAAGGGACCATCTCTCAGGGAAGCCAGGAAGGGTTTCGCAGCGGTCGAAGCGCGGAGGTACCCCTTCGGGAGTGATTCCAGCGCTATATAAGCACATAATTAATTAATTAATTAATTAAATGTCCAGGTCAAGCATCTGAGCCTATGTCATCGGTGCCCAATCAAGGCACTCCTCAACTACCTCATTTCACCTGATCTGGCAGACCAGTGCAAGCACCTTGACGACTCATTGAGGAACTATGTGATCAAAGGCGTAGATTCAGGAGGGTTGTATGGGGTGTTTCACCCCCCTAAAAGATGTATTTTCTCATAAATAGTTGGGTACAGAGGCTTTCATCCAGGTATTGAGAGATGTCAGTCGGATTTCACCAGGGATGTTTACATAAACACAGGCAAAAATGTACATACACTCTTTATTTTCAAAGTCCTCAAAATATTGGTTATTTTTCTAAATATTATGTTTTCTCTCTTAGTACTCTTACCAATCCACATTCCTTTCCTTTTCCATTGCCCCTGAGGCCCCTCTCATGCATTGAAACATTATGTGCAAGCATGATTGTCAGAAAGTCTAAATTTCTCCCCGCCCAAATATTACTGACCAAGCATCGTCCCTGTATGTGATGATGAAAACAGCTTATGATTACAGCATGCATACATAGCAACTCAGTCCCAGGGTCGGGCACTTAAGATATAAATAATCAGCATCTTAAGCGTTTATTAATTAGTTCTGAAGCACGAGAAGCTGAATATAAGTCATCTAAGCATGCAGGGAAGAGGGAAACATTAAGCGTTAGTTCACAGCGAGTATGCTACGATAATGATACCGATGAGAAAACGTGGTATACAATCCCAGAGTTAGGCACATTAGTAGAAGGCAGTAAGGGCAGTTAATTTGTAGTCTGTGAGTTGATAGAAAAGTACTGGATATTGGGTAGGGTGCTAAGAGTAGCTCTGTGTAACGAGTAGGTAATTTCTGTGCACTGGTGTAAAGATAACAAACTGATTTCTGTGTACTATTTTTTGCATTTATAGTGACCCCTGAAGAAGTGCAAACATGAGCGAAATGCATTGGGTTTTTACAAAATAAACACTGTCCTGAATGTAAAATGCTTAGTCGTGTTTTCTCTGAGAGGTCCGGATGGACACGGCGGGAACACTAGAAACCTGGATAAAATGGCATGAACACTCCGATTGAGGAAAATGGAAAAACTTGAAAAGATTAATAATGGATGAACTGAGAAGCATGTTAAAATGGAATATATTATGGTATACTTGATGGACAATGTGCCAGAAGGCATTGATGCTGTGCGACGGATTGGCGCGGAATGGCGTTCCAAACTGGTGTTGCAACTACATTTCTGAACACAAAGAGCTTCAGTTTAAGAATTCACAAATATTCGTTTTTTTCCATAGTCCCAACAACTTACAAAATATCCTATGAAATAAGACAATAATATTTTGCCAATTGTGCAAAAATGTCTTCTTTTGTATTTTGATATAATGCCATTTGGTCATTATTTTGTTTAGTTCCAAAACCATAATTCACCCACTGTTTGGCATAGTATGGCTTACGAGGATGTTTTAAATAAACAGGGACAATGAGTTGGCAAGATAGCATATATATCAACTGAAGATATATGCACAACTGTAAGCAGGAAATTCATTTCTGAGATCTATACCCTTAAAAGATTTAAGACCTGCATTATAAAAAGTGCTGTCCTCAGCAAGAACGCTTTTGCCTCAAAACTCATTCAGCAGCACCACATGAGAGTCATTTCAGAAAATACAACATTCAAGAAAGGAAACGACTTATATTACATGGAAAGAAGCATAGCTTAGGCAATGGGGTTGGGGTCTGTGAATCTCAAATTTCCCAACTAAAAATGCAGCTGTTTGCAGGGTGAGGGGTGAAATGACCAAGGTTCAGAATGGGTGGTTTTCACCAGTAACAAGGTCGGCACTAATATGCATTAGGTGGTTCCCTGTCTAGAGTGGCACAGTGGACAAAAGACAATGGGTTAGAATGCTGCCCTGAGAGATTGCCACTGTTTAGACTGATTACAAGCATTCTCCCCACCCATCACCTTTTGGTGTTTGGTTGCCAGTAACATGCCTGCAAACCTGAAACTGGCACAGCTTTCCAAAACTACTATTGCCAATGTGTGTGAATTCCAAAAAAAGGACATTTGCACCCACTCAAGGAGACCTTCTATGGGTGCAAATGTACTATTTTTTTGATAAACCACTTTATACATTTAAGTTTCTGCTCCCCAAAAAATTAACAAGTAAAAAGTTCTTAGCGAAATGAAAACCACAGGAAAGCGGACACAGACATAGCAAATCTGACTCGGGGCCCTCAGGCCTAACTACCAAGCCAAGAATGCATTTGGAGAGTGTCACACCCAAAACAAAAAGCTACTCCCCTGCCCATCTCACCTGGGTATGGTAGTTTTTCCTTGAAACTCATGACTACGGTCACATACAACACAACAGCCTAGAATCCCCTGGGATCACTTATTTTAAATGTATTTTCACTGAATATACTCTTCTTCATGCTGCTACAAAAAGCCTTCATGCAGAGTTGTCAAATCTGTGCATGTAGGCAGGGCTCCAGGTTTCCACTCCTCACCATTTACATTTCATCAAGTGATAGGCGGTCCCATGTACTAAGCCCAAGTTGCAAATAGAGGTGGGTGTGCCTGTAAATTAATAGGGTGACCTAAGTCAGAGCCAAGTCAAGGGCCTGGCTTGACTCTATGAGTTCAAGCACGAACCAAGCCATGGAAACGTTTGGCATGTATGTTGTGCAACAAAAATATGATACAGTCTCCACAAAATTTTAAAAAAAGTGTACTTCTTTAATATGTGGAAGTGCTTCACCTTAGTACATCAGATTATATCACTACATAGATAGACGTTTATTAAAAGTGACAGTTTTTAAACATGAACTTAGAAACATTGTTGGCTCACCCTCAACCACAATGCAGCTAGAGAACTAAGAGGCAAGTCAGTAGTTATGTAAAGCCAAAACATTTCCCAAATTCTTATTATAAATGGAGCAACATTACAGTCTATTAAATCAAACATGATAGGTGCTTGTACAATGCACATCCTGAACTCAAGTGATTAAAAAGGCTCTCATATGTGAAAATAAAGAAAAGGGAGGCTCTGTCAAATTAAATGTTTGCCTGGGTTCTCACAATTGGGAGAAGCAGGAAAACTGGTATTGATCTGGTTTCACATTCTGAAATTCAGCCGGCAGATGTACATCTCCGTCCCTCTCTCTCTCTACTGTTTTACAACAATGGTCACTGTTTTGTATTTTATTCTTGGTGCAAGATGAGGAAATCAGACACAGGAACACAACTCAGAGCCCCCAGGCCCAACTTCCAAGCCAAGAATGCATTTCTTTGGGGTGGGTCACATCCCACACACTACTCATATATTGCTCATATTTTGTTGCTTCTTGCTACAGATTTGGTTCAGGCGGTAATCATGATGGAATTACCACCAAGTGATGTAGTGATACAAGTAGAGCCATTAAATAACTTGTATCCTAAGATAGCTCGTGCCCGACATGCCGACTTGTCATTACTGATGTCATTGCAAATTTTGCAGCGAAATTAATTAGGTCATAATACATGCCACAAGAGATGTAATATGCATGTAATTAGCTGTGCATGTCAAGGGCGTGAGTTATAGTTACCTTAGGGCACAAGTTATAGTTACCTGAAATAACTATACCTGCTGAATTTGAGTGGTTTTGTTTGTTTAAAATGGTATGATTTAACTGACATCTTCTCTGTGTAGTATTACTGCAGACACGAAACCAGGGCTGTTAGAGTGACACTCTTCAGCTAGCGTACATCTCTTGTTCGGGAAGGTATGTTTTGGTTGCTTATGCAAGAAGACGCTTAGTTTAAGTCTCTGACATTTGTGCACAAAGAAGTGTGCATATTAAAAACAGAATACATGTCTGCCATACCAGATGGAAAGAGAATTATGACCATTATCTAAATCAAATCCATTATTCCAAGGATGGGGGAGAAACTATCCCCTTAGTGGTTGCTCTATGGAATGACTTGCCAGAAGATCTTCGCCTCTGCCCCAATTTACAACCTTTTGAAAAACACACATGGTCTAATCCAGCGTTACTGATAGTATAGTGCTCAACGCTTAGATGCGAGATGTTAGATTAATAACAACAGTCAAATTAAGTACTCAGGAGGTCTAGGGTGAGAGCAAGGCGGCCCACTGTCCTCCAGGTGTGTCCTGGACATAGGCAGTCAACACTTTTATTCAATTTCCCCCAATTTGATTTGACTCAGCTCTATAAACAGCAGGAAGATGAAGATAATGCAGATAAAGGCAAGCAAAACTCGTCCTTTAAAGTAAAGCGATGAAAGAACTCTTCTGATGGAGGAGCACTCATAAAAAACACACAGGGAGACAAAATAATATGTTCATCATAATATAATGGAATGGATTAATAAAACTAATTGAACAGTTTAAACTACCTACACACACGAAGTGGATCTTCCATTCCTTTATCGCTGCACCTTAGGCGGGAGAGATCCCCAGACAATTTACAGGATGTGCGCACTGGCCTTTGGTGAAACAGAGACACCCCGACAAAAATCATATGAAAACCATTGAACCAAGGGTGAAAACATGTTGATGATTCATAGTTCTTTAAGTAGCAACTCCACTGGGGCAATGTGTCTCTAAAATCCCATCACTGAATGACTTGTTTCTTACAAAAGAGTCACAAGGGATTCAATTAGTGTCACTTGTCTTGTTTCTATTGGAGAAGTGAACAGAACACCTACACACTAAAGGCTGAACCAAAAGTATCACCTGATTTTACATCAGCCATAATACACAATCCAACATGATTGGATAATAGTCCCCTATGATGGATGGCCCATGTAGTGTAAGACCCTCTAACCTTGGGCTGAATATACATGCTAACCAACTTCCACAACATTGAATCTGTATCAACAACAAGGCAAAGCAGGTAAATTAAGAACAGTACCTTCACAATGTTTCCCGTCGAAGGCTAACCGAAAGCCAGAAGAACATGAGCAGCGGTAGGACCCTGGGGTATTTTCACAGGTGTGTTGACAGAGCTGTCCTGGATAATTCCAACATTCATTTATATCTGTCAGCAAAACAAGCAAAATGCATTCACTGTGAAAAGAATGGATTGCAACAAAGAGAGAGAGATGGTAGGATATTCTGACGGTGGCGTAGATTGATGTGTACAGTGCAAAACCGCAGAGCCAAGGACTTCATATTTTCTGAGCGTTTACTTTAATTGGGGTACAGTGCTGATGTAACTTAATAACATATATTTGGCTTGTCATGCGTTGCTACGATGAATACCCCTGTGACCTTCAGGAAGATGAATTTAGCCCACCTGGGGAAAGCAAGGTAAATTGTCTGAAGGGAATTGATGGACTAAATTAGAAAGCGTCAATGTATCAAAATCTGTGGAATCAGCTCAATTATGACAGAGAGGAATATGGAAGGTACTGGAAATAAGATTGGTCATGAAAAAAACGTGCCTTACAAGTGCTTCCTCATTTAGCAGCTGGGAAAGGAAAAACCCCAAGACATTAAATAATATTGCCAAATCGCATTTGGTTTAACAGATCATCAATCAGAGATCTCCCACCAATCATCCAAACCATCCTCCTGTCTCACTTACCAATGCATATCCTGCTGAACGCATCCGCTTGATACCCCCTCTTGCAGTCACAGTGGTACGTTCCTGGAAGATTGTGACACACCTGGCCCTCTCCACAGCGGTGTACGCCAGTTTCACATTCATCAATGTCTGCAGAAAACAAAAAGGAATAAAGTGGCAGTCAGATCCCTGGTGAGGTACACTATGTGGTGTAAAGATCATGAAAGGATCATTTACAACAATGAAATTCATTTATATGGCAGGAACGCACTGTCTTCGAGCTGAAGGGCACGCACACAGGTTCATGGAGAATGGGTTACACTTCATCATTGTATCCCATGGCAGAACTTTGAAGACATTTATATTTCTAGTGCTGGTGTTGAAAGATGCCAGAGGAATGCTCTCCAAAATAGTTATTTTGCTGTTTTTTTAAATAATAAAAAAACAACTTGTACAAAAGCAAGACACCTAGTTTTTAGATGGAGCCCAATTAGAACATTCCATTGATGACGTGTACAGCTAGAGCCTCAATTAATAAAGACACTTAGAATACTGGAATGTTCAGGTCTCCACTGAAGACAATGAGCTGACAGAGGGTCAGTAACGACTTCTCCTTTAACATTCCAATGTAATGTTTTTGTTTCTCCCTCTTTAATTTAGAGCACTCCACCAGTTTGGTGGAATGCTCTAAAAACATTCTAACCAAACTACATAAGTGTCCCCTAAGGAATTGTTTATCAAATCTTTACTATTTATAAATCGTCACATAGAGTGAACGTATATTACACAATACAAGGGATATTTTGCAATTCTTATTTATTTAAATCAAGAATTTTGTTATGGCAACGACAATACTACTGACATTTCAAATCCCATCGTAAGTAGTATATAACATCCTTTGCTATCTTTGCATGGACAGATAATATACCATACATCAACGAGTTTCAGTTCAACTTATAACTGTTTTCACAATGACACAGAGGTTCACTTGTAAGCAAATCGATGTTAATAGCGTCGACGTTTCGGTCCGCTAATGGTGAAAACATTCCCCTGGACCATCCTCAGGACGATAGATTGTTGCACATTCTCAGAGCTGAAGTCCACAGTAATTGAACGTGCTCAAATCAGAAATTTCACTTTTCTGCTGCTCTGTGTCTTGACTGACTACTAGAGTGAAAGGGCCACGCTGTCGTCTCCGACCGATCGGTAATCCTGGAGGATGGTCCAGGGGAATGTTTTCACCATTAGCGGACCGAAACGTTGACGCTATTAACATCGATTTGCTTACAAGTGAACCTCTGTGTCATTGTGAAAACAGTTATAAGTTGAACTGAAACTCGTTGATGTATGGTATATTATCTGTCCATGCAAAGATAGCAAAGGATGTTATATACTACTTACGATGGGATTTGAAATGTCAGTAGTATTGTCGTTGCCATAACAAAATCTTGATTTAAATAAATAAGAATTGCAAAATATCCCTTGTATTGTGTAATATACATTCACTCTATGTGACGATTTATAAATAGTAAAGATTTGATAAACAATTCCTTAGGGGACACTTATGTAGTTTGGTTATTATCATACCCAGTCCTCGAGGGATTATTGGGTGGCTCTGTCTTTTGTACTAAAAACATTCTAGACTTTCTGCCTCGGGCTTTATCAGTTGTTAAAGTTCCTCATCCACAGCTGGGGCCTATACCTTAGGTGCAGGGCATTCAACAACTGTTATCGCCCATTGCGGCGGGTATTAATGCTATATTAAGCACAAAAGGAGAGATCAAACAATAGCCAGAAAGTCTGTGGTTTTTCCAGTTGCACTCCCTGATCTAAACCGTTATTTAGTGGTTCGCATTGTTTTTTTAATTATGATGTACCATACTCAACAGCTCATAAAAAGATCTGTGAGCTCTATAATAATTCTAATACATTTGAATTTAATCGCAATTTATTCAGCTAAAATCTTTGGCAGTCATTAATTGATAAAACTGTTCTTCTCGAAAAAGTCCAAAAAACGTTCATGTTTTAGAAGATTGGTTGTTTGATTTAGGTTGGATTTTTAGTTTACCAGAGTTTAAAAAGCCTCCTCTCATCTGCCCTTGTAGCTCTTTTTCGAGTGCATGTGTTCTGTCACTTTTTAGATACTGCTTTTTGTCAAATAAGTATCAGTGTTGCGCAGATTATTCACTTTCCCCACAGTAGTAGACCTCCAGAGTTTAAAACCATATATGGAGTCAGAACAATTCCCAATCATTTTGCAGCCCAGCTTTTTTTAGAATATAAAAGAGCCTTCCTCCTCCACCATCACTCCCTGGACCAACATCTATATTAAAAGCTCTGTTTCTTGGTAGAGAGAGTCACACTTTATAAATCAAAAACTTCACTTCATACATTTATTATTTGAACATCCCTTGTGTATAACTTCCAGCACAGAGGAATATTACAGGGCTATGCAGAGTAAGAAAGCAGAAATGAAGGCTTCACATTAAATTGTGGTAAATGCTATTTTATATACCACTTACTTTGTTGAGCCCACAAAAAATGATCAGATTTAACTGGCTTGCGGGGAAGATCACCCTTGGCTTACATGTAATGCAAGCATTTAAAGGGAGAATTGTGCAAGGGAGCAAACCTGCATAGCTGCCTAACTTCATTTTATCACTTCCACTCAATGTCCTGATCAATGTGAGGGGCCATAGATCACTTATGCTGAAAAAGAACATAATAATACAGCTGGGTGCAAAACGTTTCAATTCCTGTTTGCAAGGACAAATGTATGTTCGCTGTGCTAGGGCAGCCATCAATATGGAAATTTAAGTACCGAACTACTAAGCTTTTTAACTATCACACTTTGCTAGAAATCCCACTGCCCTCAAATCTAATTTTAGTAGATGTAACATAACGTGTTTTTATAAAGCACATGCCCACCCTGAAGGGTATCTTGGCGCTGAATAACATATGTTTACTGTTACACAACGGTACTCATTTTATCGACCTCAGAAGGATGTAAGGCTGAGTTGACCAAATGGGATTCGAACCTGTGAACATGAGGTCTACTAGAGGACCCTACAGTAGATGAGTTAGTCCACAAAGCCACCAGACCCAGTGCCCTGTTATTTCTTTATGTTAAATTTTGTAAAGCTCATAAGCACTGCAAAGTAACAAAAAATAAATTTACAAGCGTGCAGACTGGAAACCTTTACCAATTCACTCACCCCAGTATTTCCTTAGGGTAACTAATTTGAAGGTCAAATGGGGATCCTCTTTCGGTTAGCAAGTGTTTGGATGCTTCGATAACAACCCTACTTTTCAACCCCCCCCCCCGTTTTCGTATCATCCCATCTCTTCGATGTGGATACTCTTTATCACACACGTCGCCTAACTAATCTAACCTATCTAACATCAATAAGCTCTGTCTCCTCACTTGTACGCCTGTGTAGCCTAAACCTGCTAAGATTCTCCTCAACTTCCTTGAGAATGAAGATGTGGCTTTCACCTCTACTTCATGTCCTTTCCCACCTTCTTCTCACATTCCCCATCCTCCTCTATCCTACCACGTGCAGCTAACCAACTCCACTCCGCCAATTCCCAACAGCTGAACAGTCTAGCCACTATTAACTGAACTATGTGCAAGTAAGTGACACAATATTTTATACTTAGACTTTGGCTTTTGCACTGACTTTTTCTTTTTTAAACTGAGCTTCTAAATAACGCTAGCATCGCTGTTGCACTTTATTGTCCGATGTTCCTTATTTTTAGTGGTACCTGCTTCCCGCACTGACCTAGAGCAGGGAACGAATCAGGCAGCAGGGGGGGGAGCCTGTAAGAGCTCAGAGCCCATATGTTGTAGGCAGCAGTGTGGACGTTCTAGTAAGTGGCAAAATATTTTAGCCTTATTACTTGTTTGGTGATCTGACTGCCGTAGGACCACGTTCGCCCCCACCAACAGCCCACGGTCCTGGCGGTACAAAGACCACCATATTATGAGTTGGCCACAGGGCCGGAGGTGTCGGGGAAGGGATCTTTCAGCGGTGGTGAGTACTTTTACCAAATATACTTGTGTGCATTTCAACTGCATATGTATCAGAATCACTCATATGCATGATATATGTAGGACAATTGTTCATGGTAAGACACTGAGAGTGTCAAGAGAATGGAGGCGTGAGAGTACCTTGATGACACACTTGCTTATATGAACATCAAACTCATTCACGGGCTAACCACACCACTATCAAATCTTCATTATATTTATCATCCTGAACCTTATTTTTTGGCAAAACCCAATTTTTTGGGGAGTTGCTTGTAACACTGTTTACCACTCCAATATGGCGTCTGTACATGCACAACGGCACAGGACACGGCCACCGGAATTCAGGCAACCGGACGTTAGGCAACAAGGACAAAATCTACATGATAGACGCCGCCCAACAGTGTGGCCACAATTCTGGCACGCATGGTCGAAGGTAGGTGCAGCGAGAAGCGCACTCGGCAAAACCGTAAGCAGTTCTATCTACCTACTGAAGGTAATAACAATGGGACCACGACTCATGCTAACAATGATCTAGGCTTTTAAACATGCCTCCTCTTTCTTCCCTGTTCCCCTTTGATATTGACAGTCCGTAACGGTGCAGTCACTGTGCACTAGCTAATGAAGATCGATTACTAGAAGAATTAGGTAAGACTATGTAGTCTGTCTGACTATGATCTGCATGGCGTTCTCACATTACTACGAATAGCGCAGCGTCACAGAAGTGATACTAACATACAAGGGGCATGTGGCAAGGACAATTATATCACAGTATATAAGATGTTCATAAAGTACTCGAGAGGCGCGATGACCTTGAAACAAACGATGGTGCCTGACAGTGATATTATGTGTTGTACGTTTTAATAATTGTTTAATGACCAGTGAGTCTTTGTCTGATGTCTGTGAACCAACTGGACATGATCCTGCTGGACACCATCTAATATGTTTATTTAATATGTTTGTCTATGTACTGTCTCTCTTCTCTCCTTTCCTCTCTCCCAGCTATCTAGGTCGAACCAACGGTGATAATTATCACGAGCAGGTGCCACCCTTCAAAAAGAGAGGGGGGTGCTCATTCTGAGTCTAAGAGTGGGGTTGACTCACTATTAACTTATATTCATTTTGGTCCTGATGAAGTGGCCAGGATCAGTTTGACCATTTCTAGGCATGAAAATGTTGACCTTTTTTTAGCTACTAGGGGTCATCATTACCCAATAAGTAACACTAACCTACGGGTTTTTTACTCTGACAAGGTAATCAGCATATTAAAACCATTGTGATATCCCCTAGAGACAGTTTTGATTATTTAGTTTCACACTCACTTCTCACTACCCCACTAGGACACTCGCACACTCATCAAACGACAAAATAACAAAGATCACCACTAAAGTGACCCTTTGGAGGACGCTTAGGGCTTTGGAGCCTTGGCCTGACGTGGAGCACCCGCCCGATGATGAAGCATGACATCCCTCGGGATGTGTGAGGGCAAAAAAGAACATTCTTGTTGACTGTCCTCTAAGAATTGGTGCAGTACCTAGTTACCTACTCTCTCGCTTCCTTTCTCTTGACACTCTTAGTGTCTTACCAGGAACAGTAACCCCCCTTGTTGAATTGGATATCGTCTTTTGGAGCACGGTTACTAGACCTTGATTAGCTCCTAGTCCCCCTCTCCCTTTATTTGATAATATGTGGGACAATACCGTATACCCATTACCGGTGTTCAGCCCATATGTGGGCAGTCCTGGCAATGGGTATATGGTATGAAAAGAACTTACCTGTAGATTGCCGCACAGAGGGTTGTAATCCTCGGGGTGAAGAAACTGCTGTGAAGGGGGGACCTGGAGATAGGGCTCCACATTGGAATCTGCCTGGCAGAAGAAGAAAGGAGTGAGTACGCACCCCAAATCCTTCCTTACTGCCACCTTGAAGCTGGCGGTTGAACCGCCATGGTTCGCTTGTGCAACAGACTACTCGTAATACGTACAGGGGTGGAGCTCTACTGTACCGCCCTTTGGCAGCTGCCGTTTCCCGACCGCGAGCCTGGCAGTCTGCTGGCAGTCTCAGTGGTCCAGCGGCAATCTTTGCAAAGCGGATCCACCCAACTTGTAATACGGTGGTCAGACTGCCGAGCACACCGCGCTTAGACCACCCACGCCGATGCGGCGGTCCACGGGATCACCAAACTCGTAATAAGGCCATCTGTCTTTTCCCCTGACTTATTGCACAACTTTTTCATTTTTAAACTGAGCTTTTAAATAACCCTGTCATGGCTGTTGCACTTTATTGGCGAGGGTTTTTGTTTTTAGTGGTTCCTGCTTTGTGTGCTGACCTAGAGCAGGGAACCAATCAGGAAGCAGGGCAACAGCCCGATGCGCCGCTGACACATCAAAGGTACACCAAAGGGAAACCCGCCTCTGCCAGGGCAGTGCCCAGAGCCAGCCCCACTGCCGGTTTCCCACTCCCAACTCAATACTTTACTTAGCTACATGAGGGAAGACTTGCTGAAGCTCTATTCTTCAGGTAAGAACTGCTATTGTTCCATTCTTGATCCCCTTAATTTTGCGGACACTCTGAAGTGTCCAGGTTGTAATCTCACTTCAACCAATCTTAAAATTGGCACAGACAATTTGTTAAATCTGGTAAATACCAACATACCTATATCTCAGCGAATAACATGCTACACTTTAATTAATGCCATAGCCCTTGTGCTAAACGCACTTGAGTTTTCTTAATTTTCTTCGGTCCTGAAACCTAGAATTAGCATTAAGCATTGAAACCTGGGCAGATGCCACTTCGGGTCCTGAACTGGTCCGTCCAATTCTAATGGGTATACCACCTTAAGGCTCGAACGAACAGCGAAGAGAGGTGGTGTACTCGTTATAAATTTCACAGCCATTGAACAGCCACTTTTTCAGCTGTGCCCCCCTTATTTGAGTGGCACTTTCATTTAAAATTGAGCTCAATAACAATGTCACCATCAAAGGTCTGTTGATCTATTGCCCACCCAGTATGAGATTATCGTATACTCAAGCTTTAAGCCACTTACTAGAATCTAAAGTTAACTTTGAAGGCTATACAGTCCTCAGAGATTTTAACTTTCATTTAGGAAACTCTCAGGGCAAGGACTCGGAATTACTGATGGACATGATGAGAAGTTTCGGTGTAGTTCAACTGGCCAACTCCACAACTCATGTGGCTGGCCATCTGTTAGATGGACTTTTATCAGATAACACCTTCGTTTCTCCTACTGATTTACTACCTCTTACCTGGTCTAACCCCATGGCAGTTATGTCTCTGTTAAAGATTCCAGCCAGAACCACGATGGGTATTACCTCTTAATCAGCCATGTAAAACCGACCTTGGCACAAAATTGACTCCACCCTACTAGATGCAGCTCTAGCCTCTCCATGCCTACAATCTCCAAAAATCTTGACTCTGTCACTTCTGTTTAGATTCAGCAACAAAACAGCTAGCTCTTGAAAGTGTTATCACCAATCAGAGAACCACTCCATCACAACCGTGGTTTTCGGTGAATCTTAGATGCCCTAAACAAGTCTGCTGCTGACAGGAGCGCAGATGGAGGCAGAATTATGATCCAATTGAAAAAGATATTTACAAACAAAAAAAGTATGAATACAAATCCTCTTACGTTATCCAGAAGATAGAAACTTATAAAAACTCCACCAAAGAGTTGTTTCCAACAATAAAAAAACTTGCCACTATTCCAGATAAAAACAATACCATCAGCAATCAGTCCTCGTGTAACACTCTAGCCACTTTTTTTCAGGCACAGGTAGAGGATATCTATAATATCTTTATCACAAATAGGCATCAGGCCATATCCTCAATAGAAATTATCACCTGAGCTAGAAACCGGGGACTCATCTCCAGGCCATCGTGTAAACTCTCCTCTCCCACTGGCACACCTATACTCTCTTCATTTCCATTGCTCACGGACGATCAGGTACTGAGCCAAAAATCTAGATCCCTTCTAGACCCAGTCCTCCTAAGATAATTCAATTAGTCCCTGAGATTATATCAAGACATCTGGTTAATTTCTTCAACGAAATGTTCAACCAAATGTTTATCCTTAGATTTTACAGAAGAAATCCAATCTCAGCCCCTTGGATCCCAGCAATTTCTGGCCAATATTACACCTCGCCTTTCCGGCCAAAATTGTTAAAAAGGCTACAAGCAAAGAACTGGCTTTGTTTATCAATTATAATAATCTCATTTTGGGTTCAGGAGTGAACACAGCACTGAATCAGCCCTGATTGTTGCATCCACAGATTTAAGAGCTACTCTGGACAAAGGAGTCAATCCAGATCTGATTTTGTTAAATTTTTCCGCCGCATTGGATACGGCCAATCACAATTTGTTGACTGTCTCCATTTTATTGGAATCAGGGGAGCAGCGCTTGGCCTCCTGAAATCCTCTCTGTCAGAGATGGAACAATTTGCTACTGTGGATGATGATTTCCCATCTAGAAATCCTTCTCATTTCCATGTGGTGTGCCCCGTGGCTTAGCTCCGTGTACGCTCCCGACTGGAGGAAGCTGCACCACTTTTATCCCCAGGCCAGTGCGAGGTGTAGAGACTACGCTCTACACTTGGCCCCCGGCCGACGAGACCCGATAGGAGTCTTAACGAGCGGAGAGAAGTCGCTCCATGCCTTGGGTTTGGCCTGTGAGGCCCGACTGGAATCTTTATGTGCGGAGGTGAAGGCGAACAACAGGGACGGCACCGTGAGCTGGCAGGCCACCCAAACAGGAGTGCTGGTCGAGCAAGTTCTCTGGAGTAAAGCACTGAAAAGCAAGGTTGGTGCAGGGCAGCTCCGCGTGGACCCAGGGAGCCGCTGTCTTTCTCCCTTGGCGCAACGGTCCAGTGAGGGCGCTTGTGATCCTCGGGGAGACCAAGAGAGAAATCTCTCCTAAACGAGGGCGCAAGTGGTTCAAATAGTGGCCCGCGCAACCTACACGGTAAGTGCTGAAGTGCTGTGGTAGCGTAGATGAGATAGAGGTGAGAGGGAGAGGAGTTGGCCTAACGGCTAGGGCGCTCGACCTCGGCCCTGGAGGAACTGGGTTCGAGTCTTGGTAACGACGCCAAACATCCTGTGATTCTGGGCAAATCACTTAATCTCCCCGTGCCTAACAAAAATGAATGTCTGTCCTCATGTAACGTAACTGGTGCTATGTAAAGCGCTCTGATACCCGATTCGGTTTGGGTCTAGTTCGCGCTATATAAAACTCTATAAAAAAGGTGCACGCACTTCGGTGCCAGTAACTGAAGTTGTCTAATGGGCAGATGTTGTCCTGATGTAAGGGCACGTTGCCGGTGAGAAGCCCATGTAGTTTGGATTACGTTGGCTGGACTACACCCTAGATATTCAGTAAGGGTGACCTGCAGATGCCTGAGGCGGGCATACTGGGATTAGATGTGCTCCAGAGACTCTGTGGGCATGATATCTCCCTGTGCGATGCCCTGCTAATTCTGTGTACCTAATGTGATATGCTTAGCAATCCTGACGTAATAGTGCTGTGGACTGCATTCCCAGTAATTGAGGGTTTCTCACTATTAGGGGGTGCTATGGTACACAGCTGATCATGATATACGCATAATGTGGGCTGTTAGGGACAGTCTCTGCCAGTAGTGACTGAGTTGTGCTAATGATTTAGTGCACTGTTGCTAATTAGGATGTTGGCCTAATATGTTTATGCTAAGTGTACCGTTATCAGTTGTTATTGGTTGTTTTCACTAACTGTAAGTGGTGATGTTATGACAGTGGCCCGATTGGCCCTGTAGTGTATATAATCCCTGTAAAGTAATACCTAGTGCTAGGTGGCACAGTGTATATATTTGATTGCGTTCTAATGTGTTTTATGAGTAATACAAAGGCTATTTGTTTATATAACCTTGTGTGGAGTTTCTTTTGTGGTGTGCCTAGTGTGTCGCTGCTGTGTGAGTGTGTTGCACAAATGCTTTACATATTGTCTCTGGGATACGCCTGACTGCTCGTGCCAAGCTACAAAGGGGGTGAGCAGGGAGTTATCTTCAAGGTGTAACTCCCTTGCCCTGACTAGAGTGGTGGTTTCTGCCTGGCTTAGGCGCTAGCCCTAGCCAACCAGAAATCCCATTTCCAACAGCCACCAACAATTTACACATAGGTTGAATGTAAGATTTTGAAACTATTTAATGCCTCCGATAATTATCAGTTGCGTTAGCCTCAACCTTTGTTAAATGTCAGCAGGTCAAACCTGCTGAATTTTAACAGGGGAAAACCATATGGTAATTACCGTAACATGCGGATTTTGGTGCACTGATCAACAAAATCTGCATGCTATTCCCTAGAAACTCATAATAGGTGCTATTTATCGTGCCGGTTAAATAATTAACGCTGTTGTATCGTTATTAACCAGGAGGAATAAATAGCACCAACATTTGTAATCAGGCCCATTGTGTTTTAAATCTACCGAAATAAATAAATGTACTTTTTGACTCCTTGAAGTAGTCTTCTGGACTAAAGTTAGAGGAAAAAAGAGCCTATACATACAGTCAGCCGCAATTAACATAATACCTGCGGCAAAATGCTGCAATCTCAAACTTTAAATCATGACTACTGTCGGCCAGCCAATTTTGACACAAAGCTAAGAAATCTCAGAACTTTATAAAGGAAACTTTCTAGAATAAGATGCAATCTATTAAATCCTGTGGTTTGTGTGGATCCTAGTCCCAGGAGCAATATATAAAAACGTTCTGGCTTTGTTGAGGTTTAGATAAAGCCTCCTAGAAACTAGAAACAGGTCTGCTAGACTGGGAAAAAAGGCTGTTCTGATTTAAATTGTGACACAATACCTTCTGTATTAAAGAACTGTCACTCAACTGAACAAACCCCATAAACAATTCAGAATACATTTTTTCATCCTGCTAAATTAAATGAATGGACTGATATAGGACTGTTACATCAAGTTATCTTTGTCGCTATTTGCCATAGTTGTCTCATTTCTTTATTTTTTACATTTAACCACTTCTAACGCCAACCACAAGGTTAGGGTCACTGAATACAACTATGACCGTTATGCACACCTTATAATCAGATTGAAATATTTGTCCTAATCATCACCCACAATCAGCTTTTACATAATTTGTTCTCTGTTTCCCAAAAAAGATAACAAAGGGAAGAAAGTAACGTCTTGTAGCTTGTAAGTTCAAAATTCAGAAATGGTCATTTTTTGACACCTCACTAGATATATGGACATGGGACATGTTACATGGGACATGTTGCCAAAGGCAGTAGGTATCTGGACTTGTTCTGTCTCGACTGTCCCCGAGTACATGGACTTCTACTTGTCCTGTGCGCCTTTGATCATCAAAGCTGCTCAGGCATTCTTGTTTCTCCTATGTTTATTTAACAGGGGCTTCAATAGCTCTCTTTTCCTGCTGGGGTCTCTGTGGCTTTAGTCACCACTCGAGTCAGCAGTTTTCATAAAGGTCTACCTAGCTAAGCCATCAATTTCTGCAGATCGTTCAAAATGCTGTGGTGCTGTTGCCTACAACAGATAAGTAGCAGGAGCAGGTGTCTCTTCCATGAGAAGTCTGCATTAGCTGAGATGTATGTCACAATATGAGTGACAAAATATTGTTGCGCAATGAAACTGATTCCAGTATATCAACTACCACAATATTGTGAATTTAAGTGTATCTTGGGTCAGTATAGATTTACCATTCTTAACTCCACATCTACCTACCGTGATGATGATGGCGTATATCTTCAAGGTACATATTTTCAGGGTTAAGAATAATAAATATGTAGCACCTGTCTACATACTTCAGTTTACAATATCTGATAGTTGATAATCTGAGTAAGATATCTTGTCAGAACGATATTTAAGGCTTGATATTGTGGCAGAACATCCACTGAAAGAAGTTTAACGAATTCATTGAATTTACGGCTCTCTGTATAGTGCACCTTATACTTCACTATATATGACCTTAGTTGACAAGGGACCACCCCACTATCATGTGCAACCCACAGCCTTAGATTCTTCAGCTCCTGGACCACTGATGCAAAGTCACTATTTTTGGTTTGAATTTAATGACATGCTAACATGTAACACGTATAAACAGTTTCTCCATTTATGCACATGATTTTACATTTGGATTGACTATAACGAGTGATTTTTATAATAAAGATTAGCTAAAATTAATGTACATTCATATCAATTAAGATTGAGTAGTGCTCAGCCTCAGAATGATAGCTCCATTTTAATGAAATGTTGTATTCTTGCTTGCTGTGCATAATCTTTCTTTCATGTCAGACTCCAGGAGCTACTGTGATCTTGTTAGTCTGAAATGTTTTGATTGAAACTTTATGCGACTAATTATTTGAATGTTAGTTTTTGCACCTGGGAAGGAAGGGAGTCAGAGGAGAAGAAGATCTCCCTTTGTCTGATATTTCCAAAGGCTGTGGGACTGGATCTGCTATTTGCCTTATCATGAGAAAGAGACCTACACCAAGTACACTGTGAATGTTTTGATTGTATTGCTTCTTACTCTGTGAGGACTTGTGTAATGTATCTTTATGTGGTAATTTCATGTTTTATTTGTGTGACTCAGACCCTAGTTAGTTAGACTTGTCCACCTTTGCAGAAGAACTTTCCTTTCCCTCTCTCAAGAAGCCTTATTCCTTATTTTTCTGTTCATTTGAGGCTCCAGGAACTATAGTGATGTTGTTAGTTTCAAATGTTATTGAACTTTATGTAAATAATTATTTGAATGTTAGTTTCTGCACCTGGGAAAGAAAGGAGTCAGAGAAGAAGAAGAAGTCCTATCTTTGTCTCATATCTCATAAGGCCGTTGGACTGGAGCTACTTGTTGCCTAATAATGTGAAAGAGTCCAACACTGAGCTCACTATGAATATTTAGATTTCATTGGTTCTTACTTTATGAGAACTTTGTGTAGCTTTTTTAGGTGTTTCAAGTTTTAATTGTGTGACTCTGGCCCTAATTAGTTAAACTTGTCCGTGTCCAACTTTATTTTTTTTTTATTTATTTATTTTTTTAAAAAACCTTTATTTGAGTAAGCAAAAAAGTACAAGGATGGGCCTACAACCACACGGGCCGGCCGCTAAAAGAGGAGTAGACACATATCATATATGCCCGCAGAGGTAAAAGTCAATCAACAATGCAATACTCAGCACTATTTACAGGACAAAAACAAATTTTATTTATATGAATAGAACAAACACACACAAAAGGCGAAAGTATAGTACCGAAGGTCAGCTCAATGGATGTAAGGGGGGGGACAGCAACAGAAGTACAGCAGCAAAACACTAAGCACTGAGGAGCTCGGAGGGGGGGGGGAGGGACACAGAAGTCAGTACAAAAAAGGGGAGGGGGAGGGCCGGAGACACCAGCACAACCCCTATATGAAAGGTTCCAAGAACGCTTGCCTATGGAGACAGGGCAAGCTCAACAGTGCCCACAAAGGGAGGAGTACAAATGTCGCCACGGTAGTCGTTCCATTGACCCCACATCTTCACCCATGCCCTGGGTCTGCCCCTGGCCACATAGACAGTTTTCTCACGGAACATGGACCAATCCATGTTATCCTCCCATTTCGAGAGGTCAGGGGGCCTGGAGGCCCCCAGAGTTGTGCAATGTCTCGCTTCGCAACCATATAGCCCAGGGTGGCCCATCTAGTCTGTGCCACCGAATAGTCCGTGGGCTCCCAAACATTCAAAAGACATCGACGAGGTTCCGGACACAAGGACACACCTGTCACCACAGCCATCACTTCAAGCACGGCCGCCCAATAAGCAGCCACCATCGGGCACTCCCAGAGAATATGCAGGAAAGTAGCACGCAAACCACACCCACGCTTACACAATCCATCGGAGGAAAAGCCCATCACCACCAGTCGCGGTCCCGTCACGTACACCCGATGAAGGATCTTCAATTGAACCAGACGGAGACGAGCCGGAATAGCCACTTCCTTCGGGGAGGAGAGGGCTGATTGCCAATCCTCATCATCAAGTTCTAACCCATCTCCCATCCACAATTCCCGAAGTCGGGCCAATAAGTCGGTCCGATTGTTAATCAACTTTTTATAGATCAGGGAGATAGTGCTATCAGGAAGATGTCCATCAAGGATACGGTCCTCAAGGGGGGAAGAGTCAGGCGGAATCTCACCAGGAGCAAACACCGAGGCCAGGGCGTGCCTGAGCTGTAAATAACGAAAGAATTCCCGACCACTCAGGCCATAGTCAGCCTGGAGGGCCTGAAACGAACGCACAGAACCCTTAGAGTACACATCCCCCACCTTGGAAATCCCAATCATGTCCCAACGGTCGAAACCCTTGGAAGACCAAAGACCGCCCAGACGTTCTGAAGCATAAAGCGGCGTCGCCAACGTCAAGCGATCCTCCCAGCCCAAGCTCACATTCGCGGCACGCCACACCGTCAAAGCAGTCAATGTAGGTCCCACAAGATGGCGCCCAGCGGAGCGAGAATAAAGCACTCTGTTAAAGTCACCTCCCGGAAGCTGAAGTTTATCCATTTCAAACGCCGGATTACGACCTGGCGAAAACATAGCGTGATTGATAGCGGACAGATGGGAAGCCCAGTAATATCTCTTAATATCGGGGAGCGCCATGCCCCCATCATACCACGGGATGGAAAGTTTCGCGAGAGCAATGCGCGGCCGCCCATCCCAAATAAGCTGCCTCTGAAGGCTCTCAATCTCCCGAAAATAGGACTTAGGGATAGGATCAAAATAATTCTGGAGAGCATAGAGAAACCGCGGCAATGACATCATCTTAAACAGGGCCGCCCGACCCAGGGGAGAAAGGGGAAGTCTGCGCCAACGGGCAACGTCCAAACGTAGCCTAAGTAATGGGGGAAGGAGATTATGATCAAAACGAAGGGACGAGTCCAAGGTAATAAAAACCCCCAAGTATTTGAAGCCATCCCTGGCCACCTGAAGAGGAAGTCTGCTCGGCAACGGAGGCAAGACACCAGACCAAACATACACACAGGATTTAGTCCAATTGATGACGAGGCCTGAGTTGGCGCCAAAGGACACAAGAACGTCAAATAAAACAGTTAAAGACTTGCGAGGGGAAGTAAGGTACAAAAGGATGTCGTCCGCATAAAGCGAGACGCGGTCCTCGAAGTCCGGGGCCCAGCGAATCCCTTTAAGGGACGGTTCCCACCGGAGCCAGGCCGCCAATGGTTCAAGAGCGAGCGCAAACAACAACGGGGACAGGGGGCAACCCTGACGGGTACCCCTGCCCAAGGAGAAGGGAGCCGACACTCTACCGTTTACCACAACTTGTGCCAGAGGTTCCGCGTACAACAACTGAATCCAGCTAATAAACTCGCACCCGAATCCGAATTTCTCAAGAGTCGCCCATAGATAGGGCCACTCCACAGTATCAAAGGCCATAGAGGCATCCAGGGACGCCAAAATGGCCGGCTCAGTCAGAAGCCCCGCCCTCGCCATCACGCCGTGAAGGCGTCGCAGATTCAAAGCAGTGTTGCGATGCGGGATAAAGCCAGACTGGTCCGGATGGACCAAATCCCCGAGAACCGAAAGGAGACGAGTCGCCAAAAGTTTCGCCAAAACCTTGGGTTCAACATTTAACAGGGATATGGGTCTATATGAGGAACAGAGGTCACGTGGTTTACCATCTTTAGGGATGACGACAATTGTCGCCAGGCGCTGATCATAGGGAAGGATGTTACGTTCACGAGATTCTAGAAACATGGCGCGAAGATACGGCGCCATCTTATCGGGGCGTAGCTTGTACAACTCAATGGGCAACCCGTTCGGGCCCAACGCTTTGCCCGAACGGAGCGAACGGATAGCAGTCGCTATCTCATCATTCGTAAAAGGGGAGTCCAAAGCAATACGGTCCAGGTCGGTGACACAGGGCAAAGTGATATCGCGCAAGAGTAAGCGGGAGTCAGCCACGTCCCTCTCAGACACGGGAGCATATACAACACGGAAATATTCTGCAAAACGATCAACAATGGCAGTCGGATCAGTCACATTCTCACCACTCGCAGACTGAATCACAGGCACCACACGATTAACTCTTTCCTTCTTGTCCAACCACGCTAGGAGTTTACCCGCCTTATCACCCACATCGTACAATCTGCCATGTTGCTCACGAAACATCACCTTAGCAGCGTCTGTGACCAGGGATTTATATGCAAACTGTTTTAGACCCAGGGCATGGAGTTTCTCAGGCGTGACACCAGATCCCAACTCATCCTCCAAAGCAGAGATCTCCCCCTCAAGGTCCACCACCTCCCTCCTCCCGGCTTTCTTGGCTTCAACAATCAAGGAGAGGGCCTGTCCACGAATCACAGTTTTAAAGGCTTCCCACAGGGACACAGCCGAAGGGACCGACCCCTCGTTCTCCAGGAAATATGCATCTATGGACTTGAGCAAGAGGGTACGAGTCTCAGGAGAGGAAAGATACCATGGGTTAATTGGAGCCACTCGGCCCGCTGTCTCCACCCCAACCTCGAAACGAAGCCAGAGCGGCGAGTGGTCAGAAATACCCCTTGGCAAATGCAAAATCTCGCGAACCGCTGACGACTGGGCCGCGGGCATCAGGAAATAATCCAGCCGAGACAGACTGCCATGAGCCCCAGAATGGAAAGTGTATTGGAGCTGAGTGGGGTGCAAAAGTCGCCAGCAGTCCACAAGGCCAAAGGTATCCAGAAACCCACCCAACCACTGCTGAGCCTGCGGAGTATCCCTAGGGGGATGGCGATCGTGAAGGCCGGAAAGCACCGAATTAAAATCACCGGCCAGGAAGAGAGTACTTTCAGGGAGATCTAACAAAACACGGCCCAAATCAGTGAAAGTAGAAGTCTGTAAACCCGGGGGAACATAAACATTAAAGAGAGATAGGGTGCGGCCCTCATATCTACCCACCAAGACAGTATACCTCCCACGGTCATCCTGAATCACCTCGTCAATCGCTAGGGGGAGGGAGGTTCGAACAAGGATACCCACACCCCTAGATCCGGAGGTAAACCCCGAGTGCGCCACAAGGCGGTAGCCCCATCTATTCATCGCATTACAAACATTACCAATCAAATGGGTTTCTTGCATGAAAACAATATCTGGCGACAAACGTCGTATACAATTCAAGACCACACTGCGCTTAATACGATCTCCCAGGCCATTAACGTTCCAGGAAACAAATTTCAACCCTCTACCCCCCATCCCAACCACCCGAGCCAAGACCCCTCATCCACGAGCAAGACACCAGAAACAGCAGCAGAAACAGGAGCAATTCGCCTTGAAAACAACACACAAAAAAGAAAGAACTTCCCAGCCCCCCTCCCCCAAACTGAAGAGAAACACCCCCCACCCTGCACCCCTGCAAAAAGCTAAAGAGCCACCCCAACCTGCAGTGTGCCTGTCGCCCCATAACCCCTAGTCTACACAAAGACCCCGGAGGAGGAAAGGTCTCCGGTCCACCCGCCCCTGACAAACATCAAGAACGAAAAGTAACAAAAGAAAGATAAAATAATCACAATGCAGAGGAACGCCGGTCAACAATCCTGAAAATGTATTCAAAATAAAACATGTGAGCCAAACAGTCAGATCTCCACACCACCCTCGGCACCACCAGGGTGAGCGGCGGATTCAGTCTCAGGAGCACGGTCAGGCAAGGAGTCTAGCCAGTCATTAACAGCATCTGGGCGATCAAAGAAAAGGGTACGCTCATTATACTCGATCCGAAGTCTGGTGGGATAGAGCATAGCATAACGTAAGCCCCGATCCCGAAGACGTTTCTTTGGCCCCACGAAACTCCATCCGTTGTTTCTGAACTTGTTGGGAAAAGTCCGGGTAAAAGTTCACCGTAGCATTCTCAAAGGCCACCGGGCCCTTCACCCGTGAGGCCTGCAGGATAGCGTCCCGGTCTCTATAGTGAAAAAGCTTCGCTACAATGGGTCTCGGCGGGGCTCCCGGCCGAACCTTGCCCCCTGGAACACGATGTGCGCGTTCCACCGTGAAGAACTTCGTAAGGCCGGAAGGGGCAAGATGATTCAAGACCAGATCCTCAACCAGGAGATCCACCGAGTGGGGTTCAGGGTTCTCCGGTACACCAACCAGGCGAACATTGCAGCGACGTGCCCTATTTTCAAAATCCTCCAGACGTCGGGTCATGAAGTCGTGCACCCGACGGAGATTTCCGACTTCTGTCTGGAGCTCGGAGACGTCCTTCGTGAGGCTGGACGATTTAATGTCCAACGATTGCACCCTCTCATTCGTCTTGCCGAGATCAGCACGAATAAGATTAACCTCAATAGCCACTGTGTCAAGTTTATGGGCCAAGGCCTCGTACTGTAGGCCGGTGGATTCCCTCACGCCCGAGATGGCGCCCATGATGTCCTGTAGGGAGGGCTCCGCCGACTCTTCCAAAACTCGTTCGGACGCTGTACTAGAGCCAGGCAGGGCAGCTCCGGGGGACCCCTTAGAATGAGTATAGCGGTCCATGACATTTGATTGAACCGGGGCTCCCCGCAGAGGTGCTTTCGTCTTGCGCGTCTCTCTGTCCCCTCTGCCCGCCATTTTGAAGATGCGTCACAGGACAAGCCACCAGGGTCGACGGGCCCGACACCCAAAGCACAGGATCAAAAGTACACAAAAATGAGGGGCACAACTCGGGTAGAGGTCGCCAAGCCAGCAAATAGTCCGCAGGAAAAACCCAACAGCCGATCCGCCTCCAGGTCTCAGCCGCAACTCGATAGTCACACCCGTGGCCCAAGTCGGAACAGAATCGAAACCGAAACTTAGGAAGGGGGACCCACAAGGCCAGATCTCCTGCCGTTGTTGTTCAATTCCAGGACGGCTACAGAACCGCACCCCGTCCCGGGCGCACCTCGAGGGCGGAGTCCAAAAGTTCAGACCATCATATCTCAGGAATAAGAGATCCAAATCAATTTCTGAAAGGTGCCAGGCTGATCAGCCAAACGTCCTCCACACGGATTCTTGCAAGAAATCAGGATTCAGTCAGGATAAAATGCCGGGGGCGGCGAGGGTCCGGAGAGCGCTGTGCTCAAGCGGCCATCTCGGATGCCCGCCAAGCTCCTCCCCCGTGTCCAACTTTAAAGGTGGAGTTTCCTTTCTCTCTCTGAAGATGTTATACTCCTTATATTTCTGTTCATAGAAACAGTTTCAACAGCAAGTACATTTCTCTCTTTCTTGACCGACACCTTCATTTGGTTCTATTTGCAATTCTATATTTGCTGACACCTGCTACTTTAAAATTCCCCAATTTGCCTGCACCTTAGCTTAGCGTTTGCGTAGTAGCAACCAGCACTGATCGGGAGTGGCGGGGTGGGCGGGTGGTGGAGTGGGGGGTGCACAGGGGAGAATGAGATGTAAATATAAAAAATAAAAACACTTGTCTTCTCGCCGCTCTCCCGCAACGCACGTCCTCTCTGTCTCTAAGGGCTGGAACAGGAAGCAGCCAGGCTCCCTCCCCTAAGCCAATCACAATGCGGCAATGCAGCGTTATGATTGGTCTGAGAGCTGTGGATCGACGCTCAGCCAGAGAATGGGGGCCTGAGCATGTTCTCCACGCAGACTGCTTTGGCCGTCCCCAGAAGGCCGGCCAAACAGTCACTGCACACTTGGAGTGGGCAAACCACCCCTGCCTCGCACTGAGAACAGAGCAGCCCCGCCACCCTGCAAAGCTGTGCAGCAGGAACAAATACAAGGATAATAACCTTAAGTTATTATCATTGTATTTGTTCTTTATTTTACTGCTTTGCAGCAGAGGGGCGATGCTTCTCCGCATTCGAGGGGGAGCTACCACTGCGTTAGGGAGTCTACTCTTAAGGGGGGTAGAATTTATCTAAGTTTGCATACGCTGTCTTTTAATAACTTGCTTTCACATTTGCTGTTTGACCCATTTAGATTATTATCACATATGCTGTATTCAGGTGATTATCTATTCAAGATTAAGCTGTTTCGATTTGTGATTATATCTTTATCAATTTGTTAATAAACTTCATGGTTTGCAAACGTACTCCTTTCTGTCATTACTGTGGGGCAAAGTCTGCTTCGCTGTCATTGAGATGCTACTAAATTGGTAGTTTTGAGCCTTAGTCTGAGATCAACATCCATCCAAGTGGTCATAGCAGATGCCAGAACCCCTTTCAGATGGCCAAGGGGCATGCAGGTGTTACTGGGCCTAACTTTGGTGGATGAGGCCTTTTATTCCTGATGCCCAGGGCCTGACCTACTGTGGATCCCGAGCAACTGGGCCAAGTACTCTTTCTGCACTTGACTCTCAGTGGTAGCTGTGGTCGAGCTGTCACGACCCCTCAGGGGAGATAAGAGATGCAGATACAGGTCAGTGACTCATAACTCAAAGTGCAAATACTGCAAACATTAATTCAATGTCCAGTCAAAACACATGCTTTTATAAGAAAAAGTAGTATTTTTATTTCTAACTCTACACCTGCAAAGGAATATGATATTCAGAAGCAACAACACAACCCCTTTGAGGTCAGAGCTATGGTAGTTGTCAGGCAAATCCCTGTCCTACCCTCCTTCATGTACCATGTACGCAGTTATTCCCGGTTCACTGGTGGCACATCCAGAAAATACTCACTATCAGGCCGTACTCAAGAGTTACCATTTGACTCTTCAGGTTTTAGTCAACAGTGTCTAAGGTGTCTCAGCACCATTAGCAAGAGAGTTACCTGGGGTCCAACTGGCCCAGTTCATGTCTTACTCGCACTTACAGCACAGAAGAGTTCAGTGGTGCAGTGAGTGCTTTCAGCGCAGGCACCTGTGTGTCCTGTTCTGCTCGGATAAGTCTGACTCCTTGTGGCAGCAATTGTTGATGCAGACCTTTTCTCCGGAGCGGCGCTGCTGAAGTTGACTGAGTTATCAGAGCAGATCCAAGCTCGTGGAGAAGTGGTAAGTTTGGCTTTACCCAATGGGAGGGAAGAATACTTTCTTCAGCTCCCGAATGATGCAAGCAAGGGTGCAGCGTCACCCGCGGCGCTCTCTTCAGTCTTCAGGGGTGAGTTGGGAGCAGTTCCCTCACAGTGCGGGTCCACCCAGCCAAACATAGCATATGTCTCTCCTTCAGGCAGCATCCAGAAACCTTTGGCAATGTTGGTACCGGTAGTGCCTCCTGGCATAAGGGGATGCCATGGTAGAGGATAAAGCGGATGCAGGCTCCTCCGGAACAAGCAGCCTTTGTAGACGATTGCAAGTCTCTACACCTCTCCAGGTAGCATCTTAACCTGTGGCCCCCTCTGGCATACGGGTCACCGCAGCACAGGGGTACAGACTTAGCAAGACCTGCACTGCGCTCAACACACGGCTCAGCCCATGGTGGCCCTCTCTGGCATGCAGAGATTGCTGAGTTGACACTGCACATGGGCAAGGACCTGATCAGTGCACAGCCGAATCCTCACACCTCGCATAGCAAGTCCCCATGGTAGGGCTCCCTACTGGACCTCGCTCCCTCAACACTCTTTTCTTCCTCACAGTGCAGCAGGTGCTGGTACTCTTGGCTTCAGAGCAGGTGTCTTGGTTTCCCTGGGTGATGTCCTCTGACCCAGAAGGAAACTAGCAGGCCTTTGTCCTCAGTTCTGGCCACAGGCAGAAGTCTTGCAGAGCTTCTTCTTCTCACACAGCCTGTGTGGCTGCTTGGCTAATGAAAAACCCCCATTTCTTCTAGTCCCTTTCCAGACATCAAAATGTAATTCAGAGTCTCAGTCTTTGAAGTTTTCTGTTGGGGTTCTGCTTCTCTTGCAGTAGACACTTTTCTTTTTCTTGCCTCATTAAAGACTGTCTGTCAAATGCTAGATTCTGAAGCTGATTGTCCCTCAACAATATTCATCTGAGTGACCAGAGTTCACAATTGGATGTCAGCCACAGTGGGAGTGCTGAGCATCAAAAGATTAATCCCAGATGCCCTGCCCTGATTCCCTTATTGGCCCCATCTCATTTGCTGAGATGTGTCCAAGCCACATCCTTGATATCTATTACTGAATCAAAAGAGCAGTCTTTTGAAGTGTGAAGGGAGTCTCTTCCTTTTCTCCTTCAGTGTGTGACAATTTGCCCTCTAACCTCCTTTGACTGTTTGTTTTTACTTTGTTTTACAGGCTTCAGGAATCTGGGTACTTTACCACTGAAACCTGTGCTAAGGTGCATGTGCTCTTTACTTAACCCCTTCTCTGCTGAGTTAATTCCCCCGCGGTGCCCAGGGGGCCAGGGCCAGTAAATCAGGGGCCCGGGGCCTTTAAATCAAATGCTACTAGTGGGCCTATGGCACTGATTGTGCCACCCACTAAGTAGCCCTTTAAATATGGCTCACGCCTGCCACTGCAGAGCCTGTTTGAGCAGTTTTAAACTCCCATGACAACCTGGCAAGTTAACCTACTTGCCATGCCTAAATATTCCTTTTCATTACATATAGGTCACCCCTAAGGTTAGACAGCCCATGGGCAGGGTGCAGTGTATTTAAAAAGTAGGACATGTACTTTTAAGTCTTACACTGCAGGAAATAAATGGACTCTATGCATTTCAAAGGTCCTACTCAGTTTAAGTACTGGACCTTTGGCACCGCCAAATCAGAACACTTCTGGTACTTGGGACATTTTACCAGAAAGAAGGACTGTTGTGCTGCTGGAGGGACTGCCAATTTACTGAACTGATTTGTTGTGTTGCCCTGCTGCCCTGTTGCCTGTGAGTGAGTAGGACTGGACCTGCATCTCAACATCCCAGAACCTAAGTATCTCCAAGGGCTTGTTGGCCTTCCTCCTGTTTTTGAAGTCTCAGGAATATCAAAGACTTCTCTCTTCAAACTGCAAATCGCACCTGGACCCTGTCTGCTGTGAGTAATGCTCTGCTACGTTGTGCTAACCCAGTACTGGGCCCTTAGAAGTGAGTATAATGTGCTGCTTCTGCCAGAACTGATTGAAACCAATGCATCCCCGCCGTCGCACTAGGAACTGCTGCATCTTGTAACCGGCGCATCGCTCTCAGAACCAATGCATCACCGCCGTGATGAAATTCAGTGCATCGCCTCTGGAACTGGAGCACCTCGCCTCTGGAACTGGAGCACCAGTACCGACACATCGCGGTCACTGCGATGGGGAGGATAGAAGCATCACCTGTGCAATGTGGGGAAACACATCGCATTCGGAACCGATATATCTAGAAAAAGGCACATCGCTCACAGGACTGGCGCATCATTGCCGTTGCGTGTAGCAATCCGGTGCATTACCCCAACTGTGTGTTGGATCATCAACACATCTTGTTGCTGGTGACTTGGATCAAGGTACTTTGCTCAGCGAGCCCTGCGTGGGTCCTATACCCAGCATATGCTCCATCGCATGTGGCCTGAACTCTTGACTCTGTTCTGTTTCAGCATGACCAATTAACTCATTAGGCGCGTACCACTTCTAAGAGCTATTTTCGCATTTAATCTTTAAAAATTCATATCTCCACTTCTACTGATTGGACATTTGCTGTTTAATTTATAAAAGTATTCTTGTTTTTCTACACTGGTGTGGAGTATTTTTGTGTTTTTTTACAGTGCTTCTGTTTGAAGTGTTGCACACATACTTTTCACATTGCCTCTTAAGTTAAACCTGACTGCTCTATGTCAAGCTACTAGAGGTTGAGCACAGTTTAATTTAAAGTGTGTAACTGACTTGCCCTGATTGGTATTGTGGTTCCTGCTTGGACAGGATGCATACCTCTGCCAACCAGAAACCCAGCTTATAACAGTGGCCCGCCCAGCTCTTAGGAATGCAGCAATACACAAATCTGTCTGAGGGGGATTGATCTCCTCCTCATGTCTCCACCAGGCAGGCCTTAGCTTTCTTGAAGGGGAACCCAGAGACTGCCATGTAACGTACCATTGCAGGCACACTTACTCACTGCACATTCACAGCACAATTACTGTCCAGCACTTTTACCCACATGTGTTGTACCATTATAGGCACACATGCATTCAGCACATACACTCAGACTGCATGCACTGTTCAGCACTGAAGCTGCCTATATATAACCACAGTGTGCTATTTACAAACACACACACACTACCAGCACACACACTCACCATGTGCATGCTGCACAACAACACTTCATCCTTCATGTATTGTAGTTTAAACAGGCACACATATACCCAGCACATGCTTTCATTTCTCAAGCACCACACAGCACATTTCTCATCTAATATATTCCTCACAGACATACATACTCTACATCTCAACAACATTGGATTATTTCCCTTCATAGCCATCAACCATTTCAGTCGTTTATATTCTGGTTCCACCACAAACCTAGTGGCTAACACATTCTGGATGGAACTTACGTAAGGCGCACACTATGACAAATCACACTTTCTCAATAGCTGCCCAGTTATGTTCTCAGGATAGTAATCTCCAACTAATAAAGGCTACCGAACACTCTCTACCTTTGTCATCCAGTTGAAATAACACTGATCCAACTCCTTTGTCAGAGGTACCCGTCTGCAAGAGTGAAAGGCTGATGTAGTCAGGGTCTTTCAGTACCAGTGCAGTGCATAGTGCCTTCTTCAGTTCCTCAAATGATTTTTAATCCGAGACGCCTAGCCCTACTTCTTAGGATTATTTTATCAGCCCCATCTCCTTTCCTGAAACATGTCCAGGCCCCTCCCTTGTGATCTACCACTAAATCAAAGAGCACTCTTTTGAATTGTGAACGAAGTCTCTTCCTTTTCTCCTCCAATGTGTGTCCCACTCAGCTCACAGAAATGCAGCAATACACACATCTGACTGGGGGATTCCTCTCCTTCTCAAGTCTTCACCAGGCATGCCTGAGCTTCCCAAAATGCAACCCATGGTTCTCAATATATTGTACCATTGCAGGCACTCTTAGTCAGTGTACATTCACAGCACACTTACTGTTTAGTGAATAGCTGACAGAATATCGGAAACAAAAATATTGTGTGGACAAAATATTGTGCCAAAAATATAGCCAACTTAAATATTGAGAAAGTAAGTGCAAATAAATATAGATTTACTCTTCTTAACTCCACGTCCACGTACTTTGAAAATATATAAATATTGTCAAGGTACATACATGTGGAATTATATATAGTAAAACTTTGCTTACCTACAGTAACTTACCTTCAAGATATTTTTGTCCTCGATATTCCTGACAGAATATTTTGTCCGCACAATATTTTTTCTTCTATATTTTGTCTAAACCCTGTCCAGCATTGTTACCTCCATGCATTCTACCATTACAAGTACACATGCAGTCAGCACACACACTCAGTCTGCGCACACTGTTCAGCACTGAAGCTTTTCTATGTTTAACCAGGGTGTGCTATTTACAAACATTCACACTGCCAGCACACACTGCCACCATGTGCATGCTACACAACATTTCACCCTTCAATTATTGTAGTTCACACAAGTATACATACACCCAGCACATGCGTTCATTGTCCATGTACTGCACAGCACTACATCTCTGATACAATGTATTACTCACAGGCATACATACACCCGGTACATGCACTAACCACAGTACGGCTCTATCCCTGTACGGTACCCTTCCAAAGCTCATATACACCCAGCACAGTCACTACTCTGGTGCTGCGCAGCACTCCACATCTACCTAATGAAGGTCAAGGGTGAGTTAAGCACACAGCAGTGGAACTTTAAAAACGCGAGTGAGCCTGTATGCCCCTCTCTAGTTACACAGGGTAAAAGGTTCTTGTTTTCTACTACTGAGCACTACATGGAATGCTCCCACCACAAACTCATGCTGATTAACTCCTGGTAAAGGCAGTATCCTTCCACCACTATGAGGGTATCGCTTTGGGTGCCCCTCCTGGTCCAACAAGACCGCTATTTGTGAGACAGGCCTATGTAATGGCGTACCTGCATGATGCATGTTTACCTATGACAAAAGATTAGCATTAGGGATCTAGACAATAGTACAGTTGGGCACTCAGGGCAGAAACAAACGTCTCTTACCATGCGCAAGACTTTTCCGCCTGTAGATTTTCGAGTTTGCGCCAAGAGTTTGTGGTGTAAATACCATCCTTACCTTTACAGCTATCACTTGTGAGAAATACTTTTGCAGGTAGCTAAGCCATTTTGGTACAGGCAGCCACTATATAGAATAAACTTCCTCTCACTTTAACATTAAAGAAAACCCTTATCATTGGTTTTTCAAAGTAAGGGCCATCTTTAAAACAGTGGTCTGTCATAGCAGGAATATACCGTTCCCTGATCAACAGTGAAACCTATAAGATCTTCTATAACAAAACACACTGCCATGATTACACTCACTAAGAATAAATAAATATCACAACTATTTTTTATATAGTCATTAATAGTATTTCTGGAGCGTAGATCCTACCGTAACCAAAGAAGAGTGCTTGGTATCAATCTAAGAAGAAGTGCCAGTAGTAATTGGGGAAGAGTGGTGAGGTAGATATACGATGAAGAAGTAAACAGATGTAACTGAGGGCTGGTCATATGAAGGGCCGGGGCGAATTGCAGACACTGTTTGCACATATCTGCAGTGGGACCCAACAGTCCACGATCAGGCTATTCTCAAAGATAACATTCATGACAGGTTTGTGGTTGCAGGGCAGAGGTGTTTTAAGGTTTTGAGATGGAAATTCACCAATTTAGTTCATGTGTTACAGATATCACATCCCGAAAATAGTGAGCAGTTCTCCCTGTTTCCAAGCTATAGAACACATCTTTCAGGATATTAGAGTGTACTAAGCTGTACCTCGAAATGAGAAAAGCTGAAATAATCACATCCTCAAGAGTGTGTGCAGGAGCTACCTACCATCCATCCATATCAGGTTAGCTACTTGTCGAAAAAGCACAGTTCACCGTTAGTGAACTGACTTCTGGCACTCAAGCTTAGTAGAGAGAAAGGTGTGATATAATTTCTAGAGATGCCTCTTTCCCTCCAAACCTCACTAAAGTTCAATATATTAAACATCAACAAAAGTGGCACCCCCAAATGTTTTACAGGAAACCTGAAACATGATATTTGACCCACATAGCATCACAGGAAGTGACTAAAGTTAATTTTCCACAACCTTGGAGGAGCTATAGTTTTTTGCAGTATTCTTATACTTGGATCAGTCTTGACAATAAAGTGGTGCAGCCACTTGGTGTGCTAATCAATTCATACATTAAAACCAGTATTTTTATGACAAAGTGATTCTACTTACCAATGCACCGGGAGCCATCCTCGCTTGAATGGTAGCCTCTGCTGCACATTAGAAGGTTCCTCTGACAGGTGTAGGAGCCCACGGTGTTTATGCAGTTAAATCCAACTTTGCACGGCTCAGGAAGGGACGTGCACTCATTAACATCTGTGAAATGAAACACAGCCGATGACTCTTGCAGTTAGTCAACACAAGAGCTACACTTAATACCATTTCTATTCATTCAGCAAAAAGTGACACCTGGGCAACACAGGTGCAGTGCTCCATTGAAGATATTTCTATTCAATGATTAACATTTATTGACATTTGTGAAACAGAATAGAGCCAGCCACTAAACCTGGGCTCGTATTATAGAAGTGCAACTGGCGTTTGCGCCTCCGTTGCGTGCCCCCGAGGCACTTCGGTATTACAGAAAGGGGTGCAGATGCTTGGGCGTCCTCTTCTGTAATACTGAAAGTGCTGGCGCACATACAGCTCCAGCGCTTCCTTAAGAGGGCGTTCCCTCATTTGAATGTGGGCGTGGCCCCATGCAAATAAGGGATCCCTTTGCCTCTGCACCCGCGCCATATTACAGATGTGGGAACAGAGGCCAAGAAGTTCTCAGGAGGCGCACTGTCAGTGCACCCCCTGATTGCAGCCCTCTGGCGGGGGGGAAAGGGGGTCCCATGGACCCACCCAGACATCCTCTTGCATGCGGGTGCAGTCACTCACTGCACCCGCCTGCAAGGGGATCTCTAATCTCCTTTAAAAGTGCAGGCGGTTGCCGCCTGCACTGTGAAAACACAGAGTGGGTTTAAAGCAGCTGGTCTGTTTACATGAATGCACTGCCCCAGGAAGGCCCTGGGGGCAGCGCATTCACCATATTGCGTTGCATTTTCCTGGTTAGTGCTGGGGGCATCTTTTGAAAGGTGCGCCGAACGCTTACCAGGAAATGTGCCACGTACATCATAAGGCCCCAGGTAGTCAACACAGGTGCTATGCTCCACTGGAGACATTTTTATGGGGTCAATACCATTCCATACATCTGTGAAATGGAATAGAACCCGTCACTAAAGCTGGGGCCATATTACGGAAATTACCCGGGGGAGAAACTAGCGTTAGCGCCCGCTTTTGCATGCCCCTTTGACAATACAGAAGGGAATGCAGATGCTTGTGCTGCTTCTTCTGTAATACTGAAAGCGCTGACGCACATACAGCGCCAGCGCTTTCTCAAAAGGCGTTCCCTTGTTTGCATGGAGACATAGCCCTATGCAAATCAAGGAATCCCGTTGCCTCTGCACCCACGCCGTATTATAGACTCGGGCACAGAGGCAAAGATGCTGTTAGGAGGCGCACTTAAAGTGCGCCATCTAAAAGTTGCCACACTGTCAGTGCGCCACCTGACGGCAGTCCTTTGGAGGGGGAAAATGGTGTCCTGTGGAAGCCCCTGACACCACCTTGTAGGTGGGTGCAGTCACTCATTGTACTCGCCTGCAAGGGGATCTCTAATCCCCTTTAAAAGTGCAGGCGGGTTGCCCCCTTCACAGTAAACACAGGGCAACTGCTTCAAAGCCGCTCTGTTTTTCACGTGAATGCTGCCTCCCCCCAGGGCACCTCGATTATGCGGCTGCCCTGGGAGCAGTGCATTCAATGTGATAGGGCACCCTTTCACCTGTTTTAACGTGCCCCGTGGCGCAAACAGGGAAAGTGCGCATTAACCATGATACGGCCCCAGGTAGTCATCACACGTGTCCTGCTCCACTGGGAATATTTCTATGCGTTCATTAACATTCACTAACATCTGTGAAAAGGAATAGAGACAATCACTAGACCAGCTAGTTAACACAAATGCCGTGCTCCATTGAAGAGATTTCTATGCAACCATCATCAGTCAAAAACATCTAAAAACAGAAGCTAGCCAATCCCTAGACCAGCTAGTCAACACACAAGCCGCTCTCCAGAGAAGACATTGCTTTCATTTTCACAAAGTACAATGTAAGGATCCATCACCAATGCACTGTCACTTCTTTCTTCAAAAGACTACGGGGCATATTAGCAAGGACCATATCGCTGCTTTAGCGGCACTTTTTGCTGCTAAAGCGGCAATATTTTTATCGCCCTATTAGTAAGCTGTCGCTAACAGCAGTTAGCGACAGCTTTTAGGCGAGAGCGACCGGTTTGGGGCCCACTTTGCATGTCAGCGATATTTATCGCTAATGACATGCAAAGTGGGCGTACCCAAACTGTTAGCTACTGAAAGCAGTCGCTAACACAGCTATTGCCTATTAGCAAGGCAGGCATAGCGATAAAAAAGTCACGCTAAGCACGATTATCGCTATATTCTAACGCCTGCTAAAAACATGACTTACCTGTTTATCCAATGGGAGGTGGATCTTCAGATTAAGTCCCCATTGGCGTTAATGCGTGAATATCGCTGGATTTCCAGCGATATTCACGCATTTCACCACTATTGCTGGATATTTTAGCACAATGGAGAAAAACGTTGCTAATAGCAGGTTTTCTTCGCTAACATATCCAGCGATAGGCAGCGATAAGAAAAAATGCGCTAAGCGCATTTAGCGATAAATATTGCTATTTCTTGCTAATAGCCCCTTCTCCCCAGTTAGGGGCATATTAACAAGGGATTTATCTCCGCTTTTTTGGCTTTAAAAGCCAAAAAAGCAGAGATAAAATGATCTCCCTATCAACAACAGGGTGCTAACATGCAAAATCGCATGTTAGCACCCTTTTTCTCTACGCTTCCCTTTGCATCTCTAATGAGATGCAAAGGGGGCGTTCCAGAGCAAAATAATAGGAGAAATGTCGCTAAGCAACATTTCTTCTATTATCAAGCTTCACGCTAACCATCTAAAAGATAAAAAAAAGCAGCGCTAACCACGGTTAACGCTGCTTTTTAAAGTCTGCTAATTTTCAGATTTAGGCATACCTGTAATGGGAGGTGGATTATGTGACTGCAACCACAGTCACTATCACCAAGGTTATCGCAGTTTTTCATTGAATATCGCTGGAAATCCAGCGTTATTCAATGTAAAACGGCGATATTCCTGCTATCCCTGTTTTTTTTTATCGCCATGGCGCTCAGTGTAGATAATACTGCACTACCATGGTGATTATCGCCACGGATAGCCAGCAAAATATTTTTTAACGCTAACAGTGGTCAGCGATAATTTTGGATGCCGCTTGTTATTATGCCCCGTGGTTCTGCAGCAGGCTTTACTTAATAAAAGAAATATCCCACAAAATACTAAGTATCCATTACAACAATAGTTGTTTGCCTCTTAAATTCAAAGGAGGTATGTAAAATAAATAAGGGTGGTCTTCTATGATGTTTTTCATTAAGATGTCTATTATTTCAGTGAGAAATATATCTGATTTTTTAGCTGAAAATTGGCCGTAAAATGTTTTCTTTATTTTTACATAAAGTGCACATTTAGGATCCCAAACCACCTCTCCTGCACTAGGGCATTTGACCTCGAGTGCAGAAAGACGTAGATAGGTGTACTCTGAGAGGTGAGAGGAAGAGATTGGTAGATTGTTATAAGACTTTGCTACCCTCTAAAGCTTCAGTGCGTCAGTAAGCCATCGGGGAAAAAATGAGAAGGGTTCTGGAATGGGCGAGTCAGTGCCTCTGGTTAAATAGGGTGGGTGGGGTAGGAGTGAAGCACTTCTTTGGTATGAAAAAGTTCTTATGCCTGGTCGTTTTGTGCTGTCACGCTACCCTCAACATAACATACACATTTGTTTGTAACAGAACAGGCCTTTATTGTTATCCAACGTAATGGTACTCATTTTATCGATCTCAGAAGGATAGAAGTCTGAGTGGACACGCTGGAATCCGAACCTGAGGTCATGACACTCAGATTTCTGTAGCGGCTGCATTAGCCTACTGAGCGACAAGACCGACTCAATA
The DNA here is from genome assembly GCF_964261635.1 of Lissotriton helveticus. Lineage (NCBI taxonomy): Eukaryota > Metazoa > Chordata > Amphibia > Caudata > Salamandridae > Lissotriton > Lissotriton helveticus. The sequence goes on along the minus strand of NC_136070.1, from coordinate 1,075,119,997 downwards.
AAACGAACACGAGGTTGAATAAAAACAGATATTTCACTAGTTTGAGTTTGTCACAATTAAACCGCTGTTACTATGGACCATATGTATCATCAACCTGATTTGCGATTCTCAAATAGCGATTTTTAAGAAATCGCTATTTGAGAATCGCAAATAGGTATGTATGTACAAAATAGCATTTTTTTTTGCGATTTCTTAAAATTCCTTAATTGCGATTAGCAAATTGTGAATCGCAATTAAGGAATACTTTCACATTCATTTCTATGGGCCAAGAGGCCCATAGGAATGAATGGGAAGTTATTCTCAATTTGCGATTCGCAATTTGCTAATCGCAAATTGAGAATAATTTCAAGGGTGCAGGGGTGTCCAAATTACACCCTGTTGCACCCCTGAAATATGCATGGGTGCACATGTGGTCACATGGCACTTTGAAAAATGCAAAAATGTGCATTTTTTAAGGAATTCACAACTTTTGCGATTCCTTAAGGACATTTTGCTAATATTTTTAGCTTCATACAATGCATTTAAGGAATCGCAATATTTGCGATTCCTTAACTGCAATTGCAAAATAAGGAATCGCAAATTTTGCGATTCCTTGTTTTGCACCAGATTTTGCTTTATATATACCATTTAGCAAATTCGCATTCGCAAAGGCCGAAATTCTGCGAATTTCGGCCTTTGCGAATGCGAATTTGCTTGATACATATGGCCCTATGTCCTGTCTCGGATGTGTCAGTGAAAAGTGGACGTCACTGCCCCACTACTACATGCATCTGCTGGATTTGTGAACTCCCCTACTGCCCCTTCACACTCATAATTGTAAACGAAATCCAAATTGTTGGTCCCCCACTTTAAGGGTCAATGGTGGGAGACATGTTTAATGAGCTTCTCTTTAAGCCATCATTTGCTCTTTGAAGCAAAGTGTGCGCCATATAAACACCCTAAATAAACTGTCATAATGAAATAAGAATCCTTTGGGGTTTCACATAAAATACTCTAGTATACCAACTCATGTCCGGTCAGGTGCTGTCCTTTTACCAAACACAAAAAGAACAATTGATGGACGGAACGCTAAACAATGTTAAACATTCACGCCTAGTACAAAGATCTGGGCCTAAATCTATCGCTTTTTTTTGCTAGTTTGTTCCCAGCCATCTGAAAATCAGTCTTGACCCTGCTCCGCATGGGAACAATCCTGCCCGAATTTTCCAAACAACACATGGATCGCGCTAGGACTTTTGCCCCGATGGGGAGACTTGTCGCGCTTACCGACACAGTTTCCGGCAGGGTCTTGTATGAATCCATCACGGCATCTCTGCTTCAGTTCACAGTAAAATGAACCCTTTGTATTCTGACAAACAGAGTTCACCTTGCAGTCGTGAGTTCCACGCTCACACTCGTCAATATCTAAATAGGAGAGTGAAAGAGAAACAGGAGTCAACAATCTTGGACAGAGCATCGATAATGTACCCGTGTAAATGAACTATCGGTATTTGTGAAAATAACTGTGGGGCATATTATCAAGACAGGAGATAAAATTATCGCCGCTTTATCGGCAGAAAACTGCCCATAAAGCGGCGATAATGGGCTTGATAATATGCTCTATAGAATTCCAATCGAAGTCCATGTTAGACGTCCTCACTTCTAACATGGGCTTCGATTGGAGAGCTTATTATCAAGCCCATTATCCCCGCTTTTTCGGCAGTTTTCTGCCGATATATCGGCGATAATTTTATCTCCTGTCTTGATAATATTCCCCTGTTTTCTTTACCAATTAGTCTTAAGGGCAACAGAGCGATGTACCAGAGTACGTAATTAACAAGAAAAGTACAATGTATGTTTAGAGAGATACAAATTATTAGGCATGTTAGCTTTAAGAAATTATAATACATTATTTTTCATTACAAAACAGTAATAGTGATCTAGAAGGAATCTAGAGGGATATTATCAAGGGTGACGATAGGGAATTTTCACCGCTTTAGCGGCGGTTTTCGGCCACCAAGCGGCGATAATTCTATCGCCCTATTAACAAGCTGTCGCTAACAGCAGTTAACTACAGCTTTTAGGTGATAGCGAGCGGTTTGGGGCCCGCTTTGCATGTTAGCGATATTTATCGCTAATGACATGCAAAGTGGGCGTCCCCAAACTGTTAGCTACTGAAAACAGTCGCTAACATCGCTAGCGCCTATTAGCAAGGCAGGCGCAGCGATGGAAATATTTGCGCTAAGCGTGAATATCTCCAAATACTAACACCTGCCCAGACCAGTTCTTAGCCATGTTATCCAATGGGAGGTGGATAATATGGCTAAGAGCATTTCGTCGCTAATGCGTGAATATCGCTGTATTCTCAGTGATATTCACGCATTTCGCCGCTATCGCTGGAAAATGTATTGCTTTGGAGATAAACGTTGCTAATAGCACGTTATCTCAGCGATAAATTCCGGCGATGCTCAGCGATAAAAAAATCGTCACTAAGCCTATTTAGCGATAAATATCGCTACTTGTTGGTAATATGCCCCCTAGTGACATCCAATTGGTGTGATAAGAATCTGTTAGTGTTTTGGTGAGCTTGTGAATCACATGCACTCAATATGGTTGGAGAAGTGTGGCTCACTGGTTAGAGGAGGCAGACCTGGAAGCAGAGGTCAGCCCGGGGCCAGGGTTCAATTCCCGGCTCGGCGGGGGTCTTGAGTCCTAAAATGTCCATGGACTCGACAATTCTCGCTCCGGTGCCTACTCGATTCACGGGTTCACACTCTGCGACTCTGGGCAATAGCTTGCTTAATCTCCACAATGGCCCCTCGCGGCGGGATGCCTGGCTTTCACCTTGCGGATACCCTGCCGGGGTTATCTCACAGGGGAATACCAGGACGGGTTCCCTAAGCAAGCGCTTAGAAACTGCTTGGTGATTTGCGCTATATAAATTCCTGTACATTTACATGCACTCAATATGGTTATGAAGTAGCTGGATAAGTGGTAGGGACAAGAGGGTTGGGAGGCATAAGTTAAGAGACGAGAAGAGCTTCAATGACCCAAACCTCAGCTTGTGTCCTATCCCGATGTATTTACCTTTCCATTACTTACCAGACCTGCACTGAAAAACCAGGAGACTATATATGGGAGGCGGGAGAGTTCAACAGTGGGGTGAGATTGCATCAATCAATGCATTACACAACCAGAATCACCGGACTTGCACCATATGTAAACTGGTTTAGTCGTAGTAGAGGACGTGTCTGGTTCGAAGGGGGTTTAACACCACATTGGGTACAGTAACCAGCAGTGGTGGATGCTGGAAGGAAGAGTTATGGAACTAGTGCAGACAATGATGGTGCCGACTGTTTGGGGAGAAGATGGGATCAGTTCTCAAAACTGCCGAGGAGAGTAGGGGGGCACAATACTGGGGTTGTGAGTAATATATCCAAGGCAGATTACTAAAGTCAAGTGAGATGACAAGGGAAAGAGGACCTAGGTGAGGCACTTCGATCAGAAATAATCATGAACAAATGGTGGCAGCCATCGTACTTTTGGTCTTTGCACCTTGTGAAATAATTGTTTATGGATCCTCTTTGTAAGATAAGTTTCAAAGAACTGGCTTTTTAAGTTTTTCGTGGGACAATTGTGCAAAAGGGAGCAATGGAACTCTGATAGAAGGGATTCCCGCATTCTTGGAGTCCATCAGCCAAAGATTGTTTCAATGTTTGATTTCTCTTGAAAGAGGGGATCATCAAAAAGGCCTTCTTTTTATTGTGCACCTCTCAGGAGCCTCTGGATACGGATAGCTGGCCAGCTAACTGCCAGGTAAGTACCCTTATGCACTTTGGTGAATGATTTATTACTCAAATAGGCGCCTTGGAAAAAGCAACAAACATCAACTTGAAGCCAGTTGAGGATGATCAAAGAGTTTGGTGGAAGCAGGGCACGTCTGAAAATAAATAAACAGGTCTGTGGATATTGCAATACCTTTAGTAAGGGGTTGCTGTAGTCCAACCTTGAGGGGCATTGTTTTTAGAAGGGCTTTAACCCAGCCAATCTTCTGCTTCGTTAGGAAATACCCTTGACTCAGCAAAACGTTTATAACCATCAATCATCACGGTTCGTCTTTTTAACTCATCTTCCAGCATAAGATGAGTGAAATTCTCCTGGCCTGCTTTTTCTGCGTGGTCAGTTACAAAGACCATATTTCTTGAGTTAAAGTAAGCAATGTAAAGATGTAACTTCATGTGCATTTTTCTTAAAAGAATTCGGAAACTGATGTTTTATATTGAGGATGGAAAGGTGGTTTGTAGAGGTGGACATTTTCAGACTTAATCGGAAATGTTATTCATTCTCTTTTAAAATGCTTCTGTCTCTGCCTTGTTCTGTCTGTGTTTACATTATCTCTATCACACCTTCATGTTGTTCATAGGAAACAAGCATTGCGTGGCGGGTGTGATATTTACCATATACTTCCTGTGGCTCGCAAAAACCTCCTTTCTGTGATACCCACCTAAGGAAGGTCTGATTTATTTTTCTTATTTTAATTTCATTTGATCTTATTTTTCGTATGTAGGAGAGGAAACACTTTGCTGATAATACCTGTCATTTTGTTGTGATATGCACATTGTAAGTCTCTGGCAACCGTTTCTATGTATTTATTTATTTATTTAGTGTTTTATAGAGCGCACAGCTACCTCCGACGGAGGTGTCCCGGCGCTGAAGACCTTATCTCAGAGGAAGGAATGGGGGAGGAACGAGAGTTTAGATCTGGGAGAAGAACCAGGTCTTTAGTTTTTTTCGGGAAAGGGGTTCTGAGGAGGCGAATCTTAACTCTGTGGGTAACTGATTCCAGAGTTTAGAGGTGACAACGGCGAAGGCCCTTCCACCCGTGCGTGTGAGGCGGAAACAGGGGGTAGTGATTAGACGTAGGTTGTTAGATCTGAGGTTACGCTGTGAATGAGAGAGTCTCAGTCTGCGTCGGAGGTATGCAGGGCCACGGTCATTGAGGGCTCTGAAGGCCAGGGTCAGGGCTTTGAATTGTATACGCATTTTTATTGGAAGCCAGTGAAGTTTGATAAGGTGGGGGGAGATGGAGTGTCGAAAAGGAATGTTGTTGATTAATCTGGCTGCTGCATTCTGCACTCTCTGTAACTGGTTGATGAGATAGGCAGGTGCCCCCAAATACAGGCTATTTGCGTAGTCCAGGTGGGAGGTTATCAGGGCATGGACTACTGTTTTCCGGGAGTCAAGTGGTAGATAGGGAATGATTTTTTTTAACATGCGTAGCTTTCCAAAGCAGGCAGAGGTTACTTTACTGATTTGGGTTTTGCAGGAGAGAGCAGTGTCGAATTGGAATCCTAGGTTTCGGGCCGCTGGGACTGGCACAGGGGGAGGGTTTAGTTCGGATGGCCACCAGATATTGGGGGGTAGAGGAGATTTTTGATTAAAGAATAAGACTTCCGTCTTATCAGTGTTGAGTTTTAAGTTGTTCTCGCCATCCATAAGGCAATTTTTACCATGCAGTTGCGGAAGTTGTCAAATGATTTTTCATCATGGTCTTTAAAGGAGAACACCAGTTGTGTGTCGTCGGCGTAGAAAGTCACCTTGACTCCACATGATTCCACAATTTTTGCTAGAGGTTTAAGGTAAACATTGAAGAGGAGAGGGCTCAGGGCAGAGCCCTGTGGGACTCCCCAGGTCAGTGTTTTTTTGTCAGAGAGAAACGACCCTAGCATCACTTGTTGGGTTCTGTTATTTAAAAAAGATTTTATCCACAGGAGGGGAGGGCCGCCAATCCCTGTCTCTTGCAGGCGAGTCATTAGTGTGTCGTGTGAGATGGTGTCGAATGCAGCGGACAGGTCGAGGAGTACCAGCATGGCCTCCTCTCCCCTGTCCGTGCATTCTCTAATTGACTCAGAGACTTCGAGTAGTGCAGACTCGGTACTAAAGTCCGGTCTGAAGCCTGACTGGGTGTCATGAAACAGGGTGTTAGATTCCAGATAGTCTGAAAGTTGGAGCTGGACTGCTTTCTCTAGTACTTTGGCGGGTTTGGGCAGAAGTGAAATCGGACGGTAGTTACTCAGACAAAGAGGGTCCATCCCTATTTTCTTTTGGATAGGGATAAGGAGCGCATGTTTCCAGGCAGCAGGGACCACACTGGTGGAAAGGGAGGAATTCCAGATTTCGAGAAGGGAGTCGATAATTAAAGGAGCAATGTCATTCAGGATTGAGGCTGGAGCAGAGTCTAGAGGAGAGCCCGACTTGCAGTCCAGAAATAATTTCATAGCTTGTTCCTTAGTGAGAAGTTGGAATGCTGTAAAGGCCAGTTTATGATTGTGGTTCGTGTCGGGACTTTTGGTGATGACCTTGCCATTTTGTTGGATGGTGGTTGCAATGTTGATAAATTTCTCTTCAAAGAAATTTGAGAGACTGTCGCATAATGTTTGCGACAAGGGGATAGGGGCAACGAGGGCATTGGGCTGTGTAAAGTCTTTGACTATATTGAAGAGTGTCCTGGTGGAATTCTTAGCTTTGGCAATGGTATCAGAGAAGTACGTGCTCATAGAGTGTTGTTTGAGTTTACGAAACTCTTTAAGGCCTTGTTTGTAGAGTGCCTTGGCTGCAGGGTCATAGCTCTGTCTCCAGAGACGTTCAAGTTTCTTACACTTGCTTCTATGTGTCCTGAGTTCTTGTGTGAACCAGGGGGCAGAAGGTTTTTGCCTATTGGAGGTGAGAGGACGCATTGGGGCTATTTTTTCTATTGCAGAAGTGAGGTCATTATTTAGAGTGCACACAGCGGTGTCTAGGTCCTCCAGAAGAGGGCTGTGAGTTGAGGCATATATTTGTTCTAAGGCTGTAAGAGAGAGTTTGTGCCACTTTCTGCCATGAGTTCTTATGGCGGCGTTGTGTTTAACAATTTGGGGTGGGGAGATCTGAAAAGGTACTAAGTAGTGGTCAGACCATGTCAGGGGTAAAGGGGGAGAGGTTGTAAGTTTCTCATGGTTAGAGAAAATGAGGTCAAGAGTATGTATAGCTGCTACATTGCAAGTATTCCAAACGTGTCACGGTACATAAGTGACATGTTATGACTCATTTTTGGTGGGTTTTCATCTCACCTGTGTGTGTGCTTAATCTGCTGAATTGGGAGATGATAAGCAGTTGATCCAACCAATCACCTATTATGTGATCTTGAATCAAAAGATTGACCTGGACATAATGATGCTTAGAAGAGCACCCCTGTCTTCGGGTGAGCATGTAAATTGCTCTCTTAAGTCATTTGTTTGAAGAAATGATGAGTGAAACATTGTAATAGTTGTAATAGTGGGACTGGGAAACTACCACATTGGAGGTTTAGGTTCCACAGTAAGATATTTGAGTCACATGGTGGTCTGTGCCAATGAGTCTCTGCAGGTCGTTTGACAGATGGCACTGAACCATTTTTCCATCTGCATTATTATATTACAGTTTAATTCATGTAGAGTGTCGGTAAATTCTATGTGATTTGCCATGGTAGAACGGCGATTTGTGTGAGGCAGTTCAAAGGTGTCATTGCACTAATTGTGAAGGAGTTTCAATAGGAAGTTTTATACATTGGGGGTGTTATGTTTAAAAGGGTTCAGCCTGTTGCGGAGTCTATAGGATAAAGGTTGTACAAACATCTGGGTTCAACTGTTAAATCCAGTGATGTTATATGAAATATCACAACTGATAAAGCAGCATTCAAGTCACTCAAAAGAAATTGTTAAAGTAAATCTTGCCTTCATTCTCCAGGATCAAGCTATAGTGGTAGTAATTTCAAAGATACTAAGAAATGTAACAAGCATTTACAATGCAATGGTCTCTGCATCATTAAAGGTAGAGCTATTGGCATTGCTCATGACATTTCTTTTATTTTCTTTAAATCATAAATAAATGGCATTGTCATTTACATTGCCAATACACAGCACTCTGCACTCAACAGCACACAGCACTCTGCACTCAACAGCACACACCACTCTGCACGTGCACTCACTGTTCTGCACACTCACTCTGCACTCACTACTCTGCACTCACTACTCTGCATTCTGCACACACTACTCTGCACTCACACTCTGCACTCACACTCTGCACTCACACTCTGCACTCACACTCTGCACTCACTACTCTGCACTCACTACTCTGCACTCAATACTCTGCATTCAATACTCTGCACTCACTACTCTGCACTCTGCACTCACTACTCTGCACTCTGCACTCACTACTCTGCACTCACACTCTGCACTCACTACTCTGCACTCACTACTCTGCACTCACAACTCTGCACTCACAACTCTGCACTCACTACTCTGCACTCACTACTCTGCACTCACTACTCTGCACTCTGCACTCACTACTCTGCACTCTGCACTCACTACTCTGCACTCTGCACTCACACTCTGCACTCTGCACTCACTACTCTGCACTCTGCACTCACACTCTGCACTCACTAGTCTGCACACTCACTACTCTGCACACTCACTACTCTGCACTCGGCACTCACTACTCTGCACTCTGCACTCACTACTCTGCCCTCACTACTCTGCACACTCACTACTCTGCACTCTGCACTCTGCACTCACTACTCTGCACTCTGCACACTCACTCTGCCCTCACTACTCTGCACTCTGCACACTCACTCTGCACTCACACTCTGCACTCACAACTCTGCACTCTGCACTCACACTCTGCACACTCACTCTGCACTCACTACTTCACACTCTGCACTCTGCGCACTGCCCTCACTACTCTGCACTCTGCACACTCACTCTGCACTCACACTCTGCACTCACAACTCTGCACTCACACTCTGCTCACTCACTCTGCACTCACTACTTCACGCTCTGCACACTCTGAACTGTGCGCACTCTGCACTCTGCACTCACACTATAATAATCCTTATGTCCTGTAACCAAGGGTTTGTGTGTTTAATACACTCCAGCACTGCCAGTTACCAGCGGTTCAGTGCCCCTTTGGACACTGCACAACAAAGTGAACACAGTGTGCTCCGAGGGCAGGGGCTTGTCCCGGCTGAGAAGGGAGGGGGCATTGAAACTACAAAGATTTGTTGATCCTGTACAAATCCGGGCTGACGTTCTTTAAAGAGCCTAAAACAAATCAAGAGCAGCTTAGCGTGTACCTGTGTGCCATTGTACACCCAATTCAATAGTTACGCATAAATGAAAAAAAACTGTATAACAGGCTGGAACAGTTTTCTTGTGCAATTGTTCCAGCGAAACGTCCATTATTGATATAGTTCACTGCAATAACCTACTTTTCTTAGCCTTTGACATGTACTTTACTAAGAACCGGCATGTTAATAAATAAATAAATACGTGCGACGGCAATAAAGCAGCATTGAAAGCGATCACTTTCGCGATCGCTATTGTTAAAAAATGCACAGTGAAGGAGCACACAGCAAAGAATGGGGCACGCGCGCCCGGCATCTGGCTTCAATTACCACGGCCCCTGACAGCTGGTAATTGATAAAATATAGCCTTCTGCTGCGCGTCTCCGCATGGAATATGCAGGAAGCGGAGCAACTCCACAGCCTATGGCCTATTGCGTGCTGGCTTGTAAAAACACAGCCATGCGAGGGCCAATTGCCATGCAGCTGCCATTTATTTATTTATTTATTTATTCAAAGTTTTATATAGCGCGAACAGGATCCTTACAGATATCAGAGCGCTTCACACAGACAGGGTAGGGGCAGTAGGAGTCAACAGGAACAATGGGAACAATATAATAGTCAATAACATGGTAATAACATGGATAATAAAAACATACATAAAACCAATCCATATACAATCAGGTAAGGAAGTAATATAGGACAGCACAAGTCATTGATCCCACTACAGAGGTGTTTAGGTGGATCAGTAAACCAACGTGTAACATATCTTGGTCGGTAGTAAGAGAGTAGCGTAGTAGTGCCCCCAACAAATAGAGTATAGTGCCAAGGGATAGGGTGAGCAGTGGTATAAGGCAATGCAGAGTCTCTGAACCAACATCTATAACGATCAGGAGATCTTGGCCAGAAGGATTGTTTTCACCTCTTTCTTGAAGAGTGCAGTGGAGGAGATCAGTCTGGTTTCAGGAGGGAGCGCATTCCAGATCCTGGGTGCCATTCCTGAGAAGGAGCGCTTGTAAGTTTTCACTTTCCGCAATCTACGAGGTTTCAGGAGTAGATTTTTTGTACTCCTATTGGATCTCGAACCTCCTGATATAGACAGCTTTTGAGCGAGGTAGTTGGGTGCCTTGTGGTGCACGGCCGCGTGTGTCATAACTGCAATTTTTAGCTGTATTCTGGCTTCAAAAGGCAGCCATTTTAGAGACTTTAAGTCTGGGGATATGTGCGAATGCTTTCTAGAGCCAGTAATGAGTCTCGCGGCAGCGTTCAGGGAGGCTCTTAAGGGTGCTGTTGTGGATAGCGGGAGACCGCTGAGGGCCGCAATTCCGTAGTCTATTCGAGGGATGACTAAAGCTTGTACAGCAGTTTGGAAGTCTTTGGCCGGGAGGAAGGGTTTAATTTTCCTCAGCGTGTTAATTTGGAAATTAGCTGCTTTTGTGGCTTTGCTGACGTGCTGCTGCATGTTGAGCTTGGCGTCGAGTGTGATGCCTAGGGATTTCGCCGAATCCACGATGGTAGGTTGGACATTGAGTGCTGTTAGGTTGTTGAGCCAGGTTTGGGTGGTGGAGATTTTCGCCGGGGGTGAGATGAGTAGGAACTCAGTTTTCAGGGCATTTAGTTTGAGGTGATTATCGGCCAGCCAGGATTGGGTGTTAATAAGTGTGGAATTCAGATGTTTGATATCTTCCGGGGATTGTAACTTTAGATAGAGTTGTGTGTCATCGGCGTACATATGGAATTGAACATTGGAAGCTTGAAGCAAGGTGGCGAGCGGTTCCATAACGAGGTTGAACAGTGTAGGGGAGAGGGTGGATCCTTGTGGAACACCTAGATCTGCAGGCACAGGTGTAGATAGCACATTGTCGATCTTGAACCTCTGAGACCGATTGTGAAGGAAGGACGAAAACCACTTGAGAACAGTTCCCGATAGCCCCATTCTAGTACTTAGCAGCTCTAGCAAGTTCTCATGTTTGACCGTGTCAAATGCTGACGAGAGGTCAAGAAGGATGAGGAGGCAGGACTCATTGCGATCCAGAATTTGGAGGGCATCATCAATTATGTGTGTCATAGCTGTTTCCGTGCTATGTTTCGCTCTGAAGCCTGATTGATGAGGGTTGAGGAGGTCATATTGATCAATGTGTTTTGTTAGTTGGAGTTGGACACATTTCTCCAGCAGTTTGGCCAGGGTGGGGATATTGGTGATGGGCCGATAGTTGTTTAGGTCAGACGGATCAGCTGTAGGTTTCTTGAGTATAGGCGTGACTTGCCCCACCTTAAGGGAGTCTGGAATGTGGCCTTGTTGCAAAGAGCTGTTGATGATCTTGGTCCAGAGAGGGAGGAGCAAGGGGATAAAGTCTTTTACAGCGTTAGCAGGTAGAGGGTCTGTGAGATGATTAGAGGGCTTCAAGGTGCAGAGCAGTTTGTGTATTGCTTCTTCCGAATAGGTATCGAAGTGCTGCCAGGATGCCTTGTTTTTAGGTTGAGTGTCTGCCATTCTGGTGTGGTTGGGGTATCGGCTTACATCCATGATGAGGTCATTTCTTATGTTGTCAGTCTTTAGTTTAAAGAAAGCGGAGAAGGCTTCACAGTGTGGGGTATCATTTGTTGTGCTGTTTGATTGTGTGGGTTGTGCCTTTGTTTGGGTCTTGATTAGCTCGAACAGCTTTCTTGGCCTGTTCTTCGCTTGGTCCAACTGGCGGCTGAAGAAGTCCGACTTTGTGCGCTTTATTTTCCTAAAGTAGGCATTTCTCTTGTTCTTAAGCTTTTTGAGATGCAGTGCTGAGGGGTCCGATCTCCAGGTGCGCTCTGCCATTCGCATATTACGCCTTTCGTCATTGAGTCTGTCATCATACCAGGGGTTAGAAATTTTGGTGGAGACTCTCTTCAGTTGCAGAGGGGCGACTTCATTGACTATTGTATTCATAGAGTCAAGGTAGTGGTCAGTCAGTGATTGAACATCTGAGGCCCCTGAAGGGGGAAGGAGGAGGTTGCCGATGTGGGGAGGTAGGGTAGAGGGGTTGAGATTCTTCAAATCCCTTTTCCATGTTTTGGTTTGGTTGGTTGAGTAGGGTTAGGTTTAACTTTTTCGTTGATAAAAAAGGTGATAATGTGGTGATCTGACCAGTCGCAGGGTAGAATCGCCTCCAGATGAATAGCGTTCTCTTTGGCAATGATGAGATCGAGTATCGCGCCTTTGTCGTGTGTTGGTTTATCGCATAGTTGGGTGAGGTCAAGCGCATTGAGGAAAGTTTTGAGACTATTCACCACGGTGTCTTTCTGATCGTTCCAGTGGAGATTGAAGTCACCCAGGTAGACTTGAGTGGTCTGCCGACCGGCATTGGAAGTGATCAGGTCCATGAATTGTTGGGTGAATATGAGATTGTCACCAGGCGGGTGATAGATAAGATGTAAAGCACAGACTTGTTTGCCCTCACTGGTGATGTCGAGGCAGAGTAGTTCACAGGAGGAAAGGGAGGGGGAGGTGACTTGAGTAACGGAGAGGTTGCTCCTAAAAATGCATGCAATTCCCCCGCCCGTCTTGCCAGGAGACCTGTCCAGCCTAATGATGTGATAATTGGGGGGGACTAGTATGTCCATAATCGGGGTAGAGGCTTCAGTGAGCCACGTTTCCGTTAGAATGGCTAGGTCCAGATCCCTATTTGAGACGAGATCCGCGATGTCGGAGGAAAGTCTCTGGGCCGATCTGCAGTTTAGTAGGATGCATTTGAGTTTGGGAGAGAGAAGGGTGGTCGAGCTTTCTAGTGTGAGGGGAACTTTTCTGAGGTTGTTAGGGACGGAGCCTCTGTTGTTGAGTGTTGGGAGCCTTAGAGGGTTTGTAAGAATTGTGGGTATGGGGATGTGTGAGTTGGAAAAGTCTTTTACCGGACCTGGGCCATAAGAGCGTAGGAGAGAGCATAGGTCGCAGTCCGACAAGGGGTTGAGAACACGACGGGGGCGGTGGGAATTATTGCGAACGGGGATAGTAGGCCATTGCTGGTGTCGTCGGGGGCGAGGGTATGTAGGGAGGGTGCGTCGTTTGTAGGGTAGTGGGATGGTGGGAGGTAGACTGGGCTGTGAGGAGAGAAGGTTTTTGATTGCGTGGATGTCTTTTTTGATTTGTAAGATTTCCTCTTTGACTTGTTGGAGGGTGGATAAAGTCAGGTCAGGAGGGTCATTGGGGAAGGTGTTGGTGGAGAGAGCCGTTGGTGAGTGGTTGAGTAGTGGTTGAGTAGTGTGCTGGAGAGCAGGCAGGGTATCGGGGGGGGGTATACTAGCCTTGTTGAGGGGTTCCGCGGTGCTAATGAGTGGGATGGTATTCACGGTGTGAACGTGTTTGTGGGCGAGGGGTGTGGGTGAAGTGGGTGAGACAGGCGGTGGGTGGGAAGCATAGGTAGTGACTTCAGTGGGAGACGGTGCCGGTGAGTAGAAGAGTGAGTGAAGGCTGAAGACAGTGGGGGAGACAGGAGGGTAGTGAGGGCTGAGAATAGGAGGTGGGAGAGAGGGGGATGCTAAGGTAAGGGAGGAGGTATGTTCTGTATCTTTTGTTGGGAGGGAGATAGAATTGTGAGTGGGAGTGGGGAGGGAGCAGGGAAGGGAGAGTTGTCTGCCGTGGGGGGGATGGGTGGATAAACTCCGAGTGATGGTGTGTGCAGATGTAGGCGTGTTGTGGGTGGGAGTTGTTGTGTCAGGTGTGAGAGACTCGTGGGTGGGAGTGGGGAGGGAGATGGGGAGGGAGAGGTGTCTGTCGTGGGGGGGATGGGAGGGGGGTGGATAAACTTTGGGCGGTGGCTTGTTCAGATGGTGGTGTGTTGTGGGCGGGGGATGTTCTGTCCGGGGGGGGGAGGGATGGAGGGGGTATGGGTGGGGATAAGAAGGGTCATGTTAGAGGGGCTGCTAGTATGTGCGGTGGAGTTATTTGTGACTGTCCTTGGGGAGTGGGGGGCGTTAACAGCAGATGGGCCATTTACTGGGGTGCTAGGGGTAGAAGTGTAGTAGGTGGTGGATGCGACGTCAGGGGTGATAGTGCTGGCGGAGTTCTGGGTGGGGGTCCTCAGCTTGGAGAGGTGCTCTTTGAACTTGGGGAACAGGTTGTCTAGTAATTCCAGGTTCTTGTCCGTGGATTGGATTAGGACAATCCCGTTATTGTAGATAGTAATGGTAGACCTGCCCGGGAAGAGGTGGGAAGGTGTGATGGTGAGAATTAGGCCATGAGTTGTTTTCCTGGTGGTGGAGACTGTGAGTAGGGATAGGAAAGTTTTTCTCCATTGGGCTCTGCGTGAGGTGTGGAAGATGATATCAGTATTCAGGGCTCCATTGCCCAGTGAGAAGTAAGTGTCGGCAAAGGGTGTTTCAGGGTGCGACCTCAAGAAGTTGTGTTTAAAACGTTTAGTGGCATTTTTGGAGAGAGGAGTGGAGGGGTAGTTAATTCTAAAAGTGTGCTTGCCGTTGAGATCCATTTTAGAGAGGCTGTGGTGTTAGAAGTAGGAACTAGGACGATAGTACAAACTGTCAGCCGCTAGTTACAAGGCCAAGGAAGACACTAGTGAGTGTCACTAGTGATAGCCTATAATATAAACAATATACTGGAATAAAAATAGAATACCTAGGCAGGCAGTAAAATACCTGAATCGAAAGTGACAGTAGTGAGTAGTCAAAAATATGTGAGGTACATGTGTCAGTAACAAAATACAATTGCAAACAAAAGTCAAATGCAGAAAAAGTATTCTCATTCTGTGCATTACAATGTTCAAAATAAAGCTAGGAGTGTAATACTGCAATAATAGGCAGACATTCTTTCATATATGAGGTAGCAATCTGTGCGATACATATGTTCAAAATATAGGTAGAAGTATAATACTACAATAATAGGTAGACATTCTTTCACACTAGTCTAAAATACTAAAGTCCAATAGAGACTAGTCTAAAATGGCCGCCAGGTAGTACAGATCGAGACAGTAGTCCTCTGTTTGTTGCTTCGATAGCAGGGGAGAGCAGCTTCCCTTCACAACCATGCAGGCAAGGGGAGATAGAGACATTAGTCCTCTGTCTGCTGCTATTACTTTGAGATTACACCTTCTGTTTAAGCAGGCAGAGCTCAAGTCTAGCTGGGAGGAATTCTTATCTCTGTGTGGGGGAGTTAAGCTGAGGGGCCTCGTGGACAACAGAGGTAGGTGGGGGATTTATTACTACAGTTTTATGGCTCCAGCCATTTTGTACAAAAGGAGTTAGTTTTTAAAAGAGAGCAGGCGGGTGGGAGAAGTAAATACCTTAGGTTTCTGTGTGCCTGTTAATTTTGCCCGTAGAGTTATACAGGAGCAATGCTTTAGCCCATGATAATGATGATCCCTTCCGCTTCGTAGATGTGACATTTCATTCACTCCTATAAATAAGTTCTTCTTTTTTTTTTGTTTGTTGAGCTGTGCTTAGCATAGTGATGCCCCTGTGTTTGCTAGCAACCTGCGTCCCAGGCCCCTCTCAGCCCTCAAGACCGTTAGCGTTCCTCTGTTGGGTGAGGGCGGGAGGGGGGGGGTTGCGTTGTCGTGTCCCGGTGCTGCTATCTGCGTCCTCCGCTGCCTTCAGGAAGGGGTTCCTGCTTCAGGTCGAAAGTGGGGGAGGGGTCCGGTGCCCTTTTCGTTGCGCAGAGCGAGGACAACCGCTCTGCATATAGTGTCACCAGCTCCGGTGCAAGCCCACCACACTCCGGTGCAAGGGAGGGGGAGGGGGTCAGCTTCAGAGCCGGTAGTCACCCTCAGCAGCGGCTTTACCGCGCCGCGAGACACCCTCAGCAAACACTCCTAACGAGGTCATCAGAGGCCAAGTCCGGCGCCTCTATGGTTTGCGCTCCACTGCGGCACTGTGAAAGGCGAGAGGCTAGCGGCGGGCAGCCGGTGGGGCAAGGACGAGGACGGCGCCGTCGTCCCGCATCCGGCAGCCGGTGGGGCCAGGGTGAAGTCGTCGGCCTCAGGGGCAGGAGCCCTTCAGGTATCCACAGTCCGGTGGAGGGGATGAACTCCAAGCCGACCGCCGAGCCTCCATAGGATCGAGGCTTGTCGGGAGCAAGAGCCCTGCAGGGTATCCACACTCCGGTGTAGGGGGGGGAGGGGGGAGACTCAATGAGAGCAGGAGTCCTTCACTATGTCCCCAATCCGATGCCGGTTCCACCGTCCGATGCAGGCTCCTCAATCCGGTGCAGGGGGGGGAGGGGGGAGACTCAATGAGAGCAGGAGTCCTTCACTATGTCCCCAATCCGATGCCGGTTCCACCGTCCGATGCAGGCTCCTCAATCCGGTGCAGGGGGGGGGAGGGGGGAGACTCAATGAGAGCAGGAGTCCTTCACTATGTCCCCAATCCGATGCCGGTTCCACCGTCCGATGCAGGCTCCTCAATCCGGTGCAGGGGGGAGGGGGGCGAGCTTCGGAACCTCCGTTGTCCCTCCGATGCAGGCTCCTCAATCCGGTGCAGGGGGGAGGGGGGCGAGCTTCGGAACCTCCGTTGGCCCTCCGTGCAGGCTCCACAGTCCGGTGCAGGGGGGGAGGGGTGAACTTCAGAACCTCTGCCGACCCTCCGTAGGCTCGAGACAGTCCGTTGAGGGTGGTGATGTCTCTAGTCGATCCGGACTGAGAGACGAGTGGCTAGTAGCTGGCTCCAGCCCTCCGCCGTTCGAGGTAGAAAGATCAAAAATAAATAAAAATATGCTGGTTACAATCCTGTTACTCTCATGTAGTCGGTTTCACGGAGCGGTGGGTGCTGACAGGGATAAATCCAACAAGTGGGATCCCCAGCACAGGGAGCTCTTAGCAAGCTCCTGCTCCGTCGGCCATCTTGGCAAATGCCATTAATAACGAACAAAATTCACGCGCTTCTCTGGAATTCGTAGGTTAGATTTTCGAAGTCCTCTCAAAAGGACTCTGAAGCCACACCCACTTCGTGGGATGTAGGCCGAGCCCTAAAAATGATGATGCTGGAAAAGTGCAAATATGTTGTCCCCTCCCTCAAACCGATCTGAGCAAAAAATTGAATCCTAACCCAGACATGCTGTGGCGGATGGGGGTTGGGGAGGTGGCACTCAAACGCGCTGTGCTAATAAGATTTGGGTTAATGCGCCTCAAGTCTTTTAGTCAGACATCCTTCAGAACTCAGTAAAACTGACCCCTGCTGTTATTGGCAATTCAGGTCCCAGTTCATGCTGTATAGAAAGAACACCATTAATACTGAAACTGAATACAGCCATATTCATGCTGACTTTGACTTGAAATGTCACAATAAAGTTTGTAGCAAGCAATATACACACAAACAACACAACCACAGTGTTGTGTCTGTTTGAGTCCTTGTTTGTCCACTATTCCAGTGGATGGATTCAATTCATTCCATGGACTCATCATAACACAGAAGCTGGTCAGTAAGTTATAAAGCACAATGCTATATGACTTTAAATTGCATTAATGTATATATATTGATTAGTGGCCAATCTGAAGCACAGTCTAACCCAACGCTTGCTTTAGATTACTACTTTGAATGCATCTGCACCCCACCTCCTGTTCAAGATCCCTGCTGGAGACTAAAAAGCCAACTGCATGTGGGACTTTTAGTAGGATAGTAGTGTGAGAGTAGAACAACTTTCATTACTAGGAATAGGCATTAATGCACATTTTCTATGTGACAGATGAATCTCCCTTTCCCAAGATGAGCTGACGCAGAGCATGTGTACTGCCAAAGAAGGCAAGGGATTGGTATTAGAAATGTTGTTCTTGGAGATCACATTTGATCACTATGTTTACAAACAAGGAGAGAGCTGATGTATTGTTTTGGCTGCTCAAGCAACGTGTTTCCATGCAAACTTGTGCTGGTGTTGCTGTAGTTTGTGCTTCCTGCTCATTTCCAGCCATTGTGATCAATATTAAATCAGAGGTCCCATCTGCACGTCCCTGTGCTTACTTGTTAGCAGCTAACATTTAAAAGTGTTGCTTGTCACCAAGGAGCAAATAACAAAGCACATTCCTCTTAGGAATATAGAGAACTTCCTCTCTGGTGCACGTAGTAGGGAAAGAATTTGAACACAGGAACATTTCTTAGAAACAAGAAACACTCTGGGGGAATGTGAGAGTTTAGAAAAGGCAGGATTCTGACGGAAGGCTTTTACACTGATTTAAGTACATGGATGGGTGGTTCATTTCAAAAGTCACACTTTTACTGAGGTTGAGTTCATTTTTAATAAGCTGACCTGTTCCTTATTTTAGAATTCTGTAAAGTACTAAAAAGCAGCTGAACCCATTTAAGTGCCCGGAATCAGGAAACTATCAAAACCCAAGGTCTTTCAATGATTTGGTGCATCACAGGCAATAAAATGATTAACTTTTCTACTTGTAACAGTCAATGGACCGCAACCCTCTCCTGAAACAGGTGACCCACTTTTAACTCCATGATAATGTGATCATCAGCCATTTAATGATTTACTACTTAATTTCATAGTCTAATGGAATCTGAGAAAGTTTGGCTTAAAAAGACAATCCTGTGACCACAAGACCTATGGTCCACAGACCAGTGGCTAATTTGTGAAACAAATAGTGCCGGAGCTCTTGTCAGGAGGCAGTTTGCCCCAGCCCGTTGCTTCTATTAGCGCTGTCCATAACAGAACTAACTACTAACCATGAAACCCTACAAGTGGGGAGAGGATGCAGCATAACGGCCAGAGCTGCAAACTTTGGAGCTGTAGAACCAGGTTTCAGTCTTAGGCGTGGGCTCAACATCCTGTGATTCTAGGCAAATCACTTCATCTCCCTGTGCCTACAAATATGAATGTGTTCTTAACTGGTGTTCATAAAAAGTTCTCCAATACCTTTGGGTTGAGTTCGCACAATATGCGCCGGTGTTGACGATTAAGTGCCAGTGCAAAGCACCCAAAACCACCAGCGCAAATTGAGCTTTGCCGCAAAGTAGGGTCGTGTCCGTGCCGGACAAGCCTTTTATTTCACAGGGCATTTACCCAGCTGCCTGGAGCTCACGGAGATGGCTTTTGAAATTCCAGGAGTGCTCCTAGTGACTTTGCCACTTTCCCCAGCTCCCCGAGCTTCATAGCAACAGAATTGCAACAGAAACAAGAGGATTCAAGAGAGAAAGAAAGAACGAGAAGGAGGGAAGGGGAATGTACAGAGAGAAGTCGATCAGAGAGGAGGAAAGAGAGAATGGATGGATGGATAGAGAGCAACAGCACAAGAAGTTGAAGACAGCAGGCTGGTTTGAACATGTTTGCCTGGGTTGCTTTTGGTTCCTCAGTACAGACCTGGGCCAAATCAGTAGGTCACATGAATTCAAAGAAGGTTCTGCGCTGTGTCAAACCAGGTCCTTGCCACGCATATGCTCAAGAAAGACTAAATCACAACTACATACACTTTGACTTGTATTAAGTCACAGAACTAACTTTTTTTTCATCCCTACTAATGCTTCATTAGCTTCCTATAGGCTGCTGACTAGCTTTTGTACCGCTTTGTTAGCCATAAGTTGGCAGGGTATGCTCAGACGTGAGTCCCTTGCTCACTTTGCCACTGGATTCAAGCAAGCCTGGCTGAAGACGGCTGTAATGCCAGAAACCGGTCCTAGGAAGCTTGAGTCCGGTCCAGGGAAGGCATGACTTGGCAGTTCGGGCTGGACTGTTCCCATGAGGCACAGGGTCAGACTGATTTGCATATGGTCATGTCTGAACTGGGGTGGCAGAGTGGGCTAAAGAACGGTGATGGATTAAACCCAGATCTGATCACTGGGTGTGAGTGTTTGATTGTTTCAGATGCTCTGTCCATCACCACCCCCTTTTGTACGACTAGCTTGGGGAAGGCACAGGGTAGAAACTACAGAAGTTACAAGTTGGTAAGGCTCTGTGTGTTTTCTGTCCCTGCTGTCACCTTACTAGATTTGAGGGAGTCATAGCAAGGCCTGGTGTACCACCTGCTGCTTCGGACTAACCATGACTGGTATCAATGTCTGCAACAAATGCAACTTTGTCTGTTATCACAGGAGCTCTCTTTTTTTTAGAACAAAAAATATAATCATCGTGTTTAGTTTGCGCTACATAAAACTGCAAAATACATAACAAAACCAATGTGTTTTGGCCTAAAGCAGAGGATAAAAGTGGTGAGATCAGCTGTAAAGACTGAAGAATGCACAACAGAGGTACCTCTGGGTGCCGGGAATACCCAAGGAGCCAGACATCCTTCTAGAGTAGATAGCTGCTTTGATGTAAGGCTGCCACTGCTGTATTTGCCAAGAGTTATCTTGACGTAAGAGATTGCGACCTCTCACTAGTAAATTCTGATTGACCTTCCTGTTCTAATAACCATGATGTTAGCCATGTGCAGCTTCCTCTGGTGCATGTTTTCCAGAATGCAAGCAGCGCCCTCATTGTGAGAGTCTGACATGTGGGATATCACGTCATTATTATATCTGAGCTGCCAGGGGTAGTATGTAACACTACACAGAATAAATAACATTAAAAACCTATACTTCAGAGACTTGAAACAGACTTCCTAATATTTTATAAGGGACTGATGACACATTAATTCCAAGATTAATCTTTATCACCCTCTACCCTAAAGTGCATACTCGTCCTCATCCAAGGTTGTACCACTATACCTTGGTGGGTGATCTGATTGAAGACTTTAGCTGGAGTCAATTCATCTGTACCTACAATGTATTATCTGCACCCCTCGGGCTGTATTACACAAAGTGCTCCGGAGATGCAACGGGTGTGTGAGTCCACTTTCTGTGCCCCCGGGGCACTTTGGTATTACAGAAGAGACTGCTAACATTTTTGCACAGTCCCTTCTGTAATAGTGATAGTCGGTGCACGTATTGCACCACCATGATCCTCATTTGCTCACTCCCTCTTTTGCTTGGTGGAGGGACCGCATGCAAATGAGAGAAATACTTTATTTTTGCCCCTGCCCTGTTCTATGTTAAAGTCAACAAGGGGACTCCAAACCAGTCAGCATAGGACCTTGGGGAGCATACTATTTCAAAACAACAGTGGTCCCATGGAAAAGAGATGTTAATAATGCAATAAATATAGACACAATCGATTCTATATTCAAAATGACATGTCCAGCCGGACAGAGGTCTCAATCTTTACTAATGAAAAGATGCACGGAAAAGGATTTCTTTTTCAAAACAACAGTGGTACCATGCAAAAGAGATGTTCTAGACATGAGGGTAGAGGTAAAGAGGCCCTCAGGAGAGACACACGCTGTGCCGCAGACAGGTTAAGCACACCTTTTACATAATGTAGCACCAGGTGAACGACCACCTCAATGCCACCAGGCTAATCCATAGCTTCAGCAACCTCTTTTAGTGGCAGACCCAAAAATCTATCACCTTCGAAGAATACTGCAGCTACACCTGTATTTCCTATGTAAAGCCCTCCATACCACCCAAAGTGCTATGAAATGGATTTAGCTGTTTTGCGTGCATCACAATAAAAAAAAAATAATGTTTCAAAACATGACCTGATGCAAACAAGACGTAGATGCATACTATCAGTGCTCATAAGTCACAAGTAAGCTGCCAACTTACTGTCTACAGGATCTTTATGTAACTGTGACCCAACACTGGTGGTTTTGTTAGTTTGAAACTATACGTTAATGAGAAGATGGAGCATTTGATGTTTCCTACACTGTGGTGAACCTCTTTCCACAGTGGCACAGCAGCATAGCGAAGGTGTCATGGGCACTCGTGCAAGCATGAAAAATGACCCACCAGCCCCTGGTTTTGTAGTAAAATAGCAATATTTGGGGTGTAATGGCCCCACAGACCCCTTCACCCCTGGGCCACTGCACCTGCTGTACATGCCCAAAAACACGTAATGATAAACTACTTGAATTGTAAAGGCAAGAGATGAATAGCTTAATGTTGAGGACAGAATTCTAACAGTCTGTCCAACAAGGCTTGGTGGACTATTCCCTGGCCCAAATTACACCCAATGCTAGGTGCAAATGTTATTTATGATGATCTCTTTTGTACCCAATATTTATATATCGGTTTAAATGAGGATAGACGTGTTTCAAATGATTGCCCACTTATGCACAGACAAGCATTAAAAACACAAACACTAACTACATTTGAAAACTCGTCCTTACCCACACAGATGTCGTCCTTGTTTTCGTAGCCTGTATCGCAGACAACCTCTTTCAGGCACGTAAAGGACCCCACGCTGTTTATGCATCGCTCGCCCCTCTGACACGTGTGTTGCTCTGCCACACATTCGTTAATATCTGGAAGGAGAGCAGATTAAGATTTAGTCAATCATCAAGATGCAGGGTAGAAAGTATCTCAGACACTTTGGTCGTTTGCCAAGGAAGCTAAACTAAAGATGCAATAATTTTTTTCAGAAGCTTATATTGGTAAAAGATTTTGTATTACCCACTGGATATTTATTATATGTTGACTCAACATGGAAATATATGTAAATAGTGGTATTTATTAATCTAGCTTAGGAGCCCCAAAGGTCTGTAAATCATGACGATGCCATCTCATATACATCACATTGGGATTTACATCATTAAATTGTAAAATTTTAGTCCATGAGGGACGAACCCAAGTCAGCCTTCCAGGAAGTCACGTGAGATACATTTATACAAAATTCATAAAAAAGTCAAAGATTTTCATGAAAATGTGAAACAGCTCAACCAATTGCTTGCCAGCTGTGGATGATGCAATAGCCCATAAGCAGTCAGCTATTTTTCTAGATCCCCACCCTAACCTCATTTCCAGATATTTAATTATGGATGCTGCTGGGTTGCTTGGTTGCTTGGGGAGGTCTCTGGTGTAAATACAGCTACTATTTAAAAATAAGCACCGACAAAGCAAAATAGCTTGCAAACATTTTGAGACCTGACCAAAACATCTCTAAAAAACATTCTTAAAAAACCTCCTGCAGTGGAAAAACAAAATGAAAAAGCAATCATTTTCTGTATATAATGCATCTATGAGATACATAATTTAATGTGTGATGATCCAGTTCACTTTTGAAATGTAAAATAGCCCATCATGCATTGCAATGGATGTTCTTCACAGGAAGGGGAAAATACAGCAAACAGCCATTAAAGAAGTGAGTGAGAAATAGTCCACTAGAGAAGCGGAAGCTTAACATATTTTAAATTATTAGTAACAATGGCTTTGCATATAACTACAGTGTCAAACCAGACCTAAAAAAGGATTTTACATAAAAACACAAAGTATCATTTAGAAAACCATATCGAAAGACAGTGGAAGAAAGATATTTTTTAGGATCATTTTACAAGACATCACCAATTTGAATATGAGTGCTACTGCTTCTTAACAGTGATGATAATTGCAATGTTCAAGTTTACAGCTTAGTTTACGCTTCTCTTTAGATGCAGCAACTTTATTTACCTTGTAATGAGCATGGGTTAGGTAAGAAATTTAGCATACGGCTGATAAAAACAATATAGGGAAAGCATGAAATCACACGTTGGACAGGTGGAAACACTGAAGACTAAGCCAACTATATGGCCACCACATGTGAGTCTTCCATGCGAGAGAGACCACTCCACATTGTCTAGATCTGTGCTGGTCAATTGCTAGGGCTTGTTATTCCAACCAAACTAATGAGGCATGGTTTCATGGTACATTTCCACTAGAAGCGTCCCAAAGACTTCTGCGCAGATAGTTATCAAGTACACTTCAGACTATATTTTTAGCACCACCACATTTATTACTAATGGAAGGGCGAGATTTTGATCGATACCTCATCACTATTGATCCAAACCTCGATCTGGTCGACTGAACCTTTGTTGCCTGTCTTTGAGGAAGAAAGTGCATCTATTTCCAAGCTAGTTCACCCAATAAAGGACTCTGCTCCCAAAGATCACAAACAACTTCTAGCTTTCAAAAGTTTATTGTAAGGATATGATAAGCTGCAAATACAGGCATCTCAGAATGAGATTCACGAGATACACAGGTCCAACTACATACATGTGCTCTCTGAAAGCCCTCAGACGAGCAACGGAAATTACTAACACAAGTTCTAAGAATAATAAAGCTATCAGCATTGACGCATATCTCTCCTTCATTTAAGTTGGAGGAAAACGCACAGGTTAGGCTGTCCCTACCCTGCTCTAGATGGTATCCCTACTTAACCAAATCCCAACCTAACAAAGGTGTCAGCAGTGAATGACCCCCAAAGGAAGTCACTCACTCTTAGTCTCTTGGTGAAAACCTATAGTTCTCCAGTCATGACCCCTCTCTGTGTCTTAGGCGCATTCATTTTCATGATCGCCTCTATCCTGTCTGGTGACACCTTTCGTTTGCCTTTCTCTATTCTGTGTCCCAAGTACTGCACTTCTGTCAGGCAGTACTGCAATTTTCCCGGGGACACCTTGTGCCCATTGGCAGCTAGGTGATTTAACAAAGCAATGGAGTCCTCCCTGCAAGCTTCTTCTGTTTCTGACGCCACGAGGAGGTCGTCTATGTACTGGACCAGAACTGACTTCTGGGGCAGCACTAGACTTTCAAGATTTTTCTTCAAAAGCTGGTTAAAGATCGATGGGCTCTCTGTATACCCCTGAGGGATACGACACCATGTTAGGACGCGATTTTCCAGCTTAAATGCGAAAAGAAAATGGCTTTCTTCGTCCAGAGGGATCGAAAAGAAAGCCTGACAAAGATCGATCACAGTGAACCACTCAGCTTGGAATGGAATCTGAAACAGTATCACTGATGGATTCGGTACCACTGGACAACACGAAACGACTATGTTATTAATCTTTCGAAGGTCCTGTACTATCCGAAATTTCCCATTTGGTTTCTGCAGACCCATAATCGGGGAGTTGCATGGACTACCCACGATTTCTTTCAGTATTCCCTGTTTAATCATGGACTCGATCACGGGTTTTATGCCTGCAATCGTTTCTGGAGTCAATTTATATTGGGGTGTTCTCGGGAACTCAGCATGCGGTTTCACTACAATTTTCACTGGGTCCACCCCTTTGACCAATCCTATCTCTTCCCCAGTGAAATCCCATACTTCTGGTGCCACTGTCTCTCTCAAGTCCCAGGGGAGCTCATCTACTGTCAAAGTAGGGTACAGTTCCACGCATATTCTTGAGTTTGCAACTTTGAAATCTGCGTCATCATCATTGGTCAATACCTCCACTCCCTGAGGTGTACAGTATATAGTACAATTCAATTTACACAACAGGTCTCTCCCTAGCAGACACACAGGACTTGAATCGCAAACCACAAACTGGTGCTCATCGCTGTACTTCCCTATTTTCACCTGTACCGGTTCTGTCAATTGGCTGGTTATTCTCCTGTTTGCGACCCCCACCACTTGTATGGTCTCTCCAGACATGGGCAGGTCTGGAACTGCAGCTGATCTGATCGTGGATCTAGTGGCTCCTGTGTCCACCAGAAATGTCGTGGGG
This sequence comes from Lissotriton helveticus, assembly GCF_964261635.1. Taxonomy (NCBI): domain Eukaryota; kingdom Metazoa; phylum Chordata; class Amphibia; order Caudata; family Salamandridae; genus Lissotriton; species Lissotriton helveticus. The sequence continues at coordinate 1,075,094,452 of NC_136070.1, read as the reverse complement.
CACCCTGCTACTTCTGCTTCAACATAGGGTCCCCTCTGGTCCACCTCCAAGGCTGCCCCGAGGGTGCAGTCTTCTCTTTCCACTCTCTGTCCGGTTAATGGGTCCACATAATAGCACTCTTCTCCCTCTACAAACAGGGGCATCTGTCTATAGGTCTTACCCATAGTCCCTACTCGGGGAGGTTGCGGGAACTGGGCTCGGGGAGGAGCCCCCCCCCCTTTGAGCACCTTTCCCTGGTATGGCATCACCCCTCTTGTAGGCGCGCTCTGGACCTCTTCCTCCTCTATCTCTTGTTCTCCTATCTCTACATTGTAGGGACACTCGCGTTTCCAATGCCCCACCTCGTTACACTGGTGGCACCTAGTCGTTTTCTTCAAGGCAGCTATGTCTATTCTGGGTCTAAAGGTGGAACTCTCCTCATTGCCCTTGTTCTGACTGTACTGCTTCTTTCCTCCTGTACCTGTCCCTTGCTGCTGTTGCTGCTGTCCCCCCTTCCCTGCTGCCTGCATCTGTACCACCATCAACTTTTCTTTTAGTTTCTTAGCCTTGGAGTCTATCTCATCACAGCAGTACCTGGCATATCTCAGTATTTCGTCTAGGGGTTTACTTTGCCAACAAATCGAGTGTTGCTGAATCATTAAACTAATATCCGGTCTCAGTCCCAGGACGAACTTGGACACGAATTGCCCTATGTCTTTTGGATCCATTACATCCAAGCCGCTATACTGTTTAAACGCCTTCAGCAATCTCTCGTAATATTCGTGAACTGTCTCTTTAGGTTCCTGTCTGGTTCGGTCTATTCTGACCCAATCTATGTCTTGCATTGGCACTTTCTCTTTCAGCCAAGTCATCACTCTCTCGAATTTTGCCATCACAATCTCGGACGGCCCATTAGTCTTAGCATCTCTCTCTGGCTCCGTTGTGGGCCACTCAGCGCTAACCTTGCATGCTGTCCACAGATCTCCTGGTACTACAATGTCAAACAGCGTGTTCAGATCTATCCATAGGACCTTTGAGATTTTTACAAATCTCTCGACTTGCTTGTACCACTCCACTGGGTTTTCCCGCAATTTGGGGAAGGAGGTGGTAAAAGCAGCTAAATCTCCCCTACTCCAAGGGACATGCACATAATTCCCATTTGCGACTTCACGCAAAGGGTATGCTTCTATTCCCTGCAGTCCTGGTGTCATACCAAGCGTGCTTCTCCTGCCGGTCCCTTTCTTGGACCACCTCTCTTCCCACTTATCTAGAGCCCTCCATGTCCTTATTCCAGTAATCAGTTCCCTTATGTGCGTTTTCAGCCCAATCGTTCTCCTCTCATCTAGGTCTCGATCTGTATAATGTAGCCTGTGGTTACCCTGTAATGCTTTGGTTCTTGACAGGTCCACCATATATTTGCCTGCTAGTTCGACTAACTTCTCATGGATTGCTCTCGCTTTTCGAGTAATGTCCTTTGCCATATACAGTATTTCATCTTGCTCATACATTTCCATCCTTTCTAAAGGCAGGGTACCATCTATCATGTCATCCAGGTCTGACCTTAAGCTGGCGACATCAAGTCTCTTGGCTTTTATCTCAGCTCGCAATATGTCTTTCGAAGGGGGCTCACTGGTCTCCCTACCATCCCAACTCCGAGCTCTACGTTTGGGCTCGGGAGAGTTAATGAGTGGTCTCCCTTGCTCCCATCTCTCCAGGTCCCATGCTCGGCCATCCGATCTTGGAAGGTGATGGAACACGGGCCTGTTACCCCCACTCTTGATCTGCCCACTCTCTTCTTCTTCTCTCCTTTCACCGTACGCCTCTCTGTTATTTTCCCTCTGGTCGCTACTCTCCCTTTGCCTAGTATCGCTCAGTATCCGATACGATCCTTCCTGGTTCCCCATTTTCCCTGGGCTGCGCTCATTTCCGTCATCACAGGGACTATGGTGCGACCTCTCACAACTCCCATTCCGTTCTCTGGTGCCGGGCACACAGTGTGGACACTTAAAGCTGTTTCTGTACTCTTGCGCTCTCCTCTCCTCTTCACTGAGTATTGGGCGCGCCACCCTCCCATTCCCGGGGCCCCCGTTTTCCAGGTCTGTTCTACCTCCACTCCGGGCCCAATGGGTGACTCCCCTACTATCTCTCTCTCTACAGTCCCACTCCGGGCTGCTCTCCCCAGCCCCGCAGTGAGTCCGAGCTCTGCTGTCCTGACTTTCCCTTTCAGCTTCTGCCGCTATGATGCTCTTGTGAGCCTCCACTGCCTCATCCCACTTCTTCATGTACTCATTTAGCTCTTGAAAGGATTTTCGTCCAGATCCCCTCAGATCCACTGGCCATCTAGGGCCCCCAGGGTCCTTTTCTGGATCCCCTGCTGTGTGCATCGGGGTGCTCCACTCTCTGGGTATCGGCATCTGACTTGGGGAATTAATCGTATCGTTCCTCCTTGCCGTCCCTGCTCTTTCTCTGTCCTTCCGTACCCGTTCTTCCCCTCTTGCTCTCTCTTGGTCATATATCGATATTATAGGACCTATGGTAACAGGTACCTGTAGTGCATCTGGTAATGCGTAGGATGTGGCACTCTCCGTTTCCGGCGCTCTTTGTACCACAAACCTCCCGACTACCTGTTGCACCTGACTAGGCTGGGACAGCTCTTTCTTTGCCTCAGGATCCCACTCTGAACTGGGAAGCGGTCCATGCTCTCCTGCATTGCCCCCCTTTTCTCCTTCACTATGCTCGACCTCTCCCCCTGCTCTATTATACGGGGGTGGCCTGTCTGTCAATAATCTGTTTATCAGGCTATCCTCTGTTTCGCTCTCATCATCTTCTTCTAGGGGACTTTTATTACCGGGCACCTCTAACACTGGATACAGTTTATTTACTTCCATGTTATGCACTCTCCATCTTTTAGCATCCGCATCCCACCTGGCATCCTGCACTGCCCTTACCGATCGTTTCACCCTTTCTTGTCGTCTGTTCATATTCTTTTCATGCGCTGCCCTAATCCATGCATCAAGAGCTTCAAACTGGGTCGGTCTAGGCAAGGGTCTCATTGAGGTCATGACTGATTTTAATCGATGTAACACCTCTAATCTGAACGTCCCGTACTTCGGGAACGTCAGTTCCTCATTTCCTTCCGTAATCTTACTCCACTCTGATATCCAAAGGATCGTATGCAACCCAACATTTACTGCCATGTAACGAGCCGGCGTACCCTCCGGCGGGGCCTCTTCCCCTTCATACGATCCCCGCTTCTCTTTTTTAAACACCGCTCTCAGCCATTTAAAACACTTCATAATTATGCGCACAATATCCAGCCTCGCTACTCTGTTTACTTCCTGATGACAATCCACCAATCCTGTCGCGGCTTTGCTAACTTGGCCTATCGCAGCGCGGTCTTTCTCCGGTCGGCCAATCACGTCGCGACACTTTCTGACGTCTTTGCTAGCTGGCCTATCACAGCGCGGTCTTTCTCCTGTCGGCCAATCACGTCGCGACACTTCCTGACGTCACTTTTCTCCGCTTCGCAGCAGCACCCCTCCTTTCTCAACTCGTCTCCCGGTCATGCATGCGTCCCATTCATACACCGAAAAATGACTACTTCCGACCAAGCGGTCACTTCCCTCGACTGTACGTCCACAGTCTATATGTAATTGTCAACTCTCCGATAGGTTGCTTACACACACAGTAACCTCCGACCAGCGTCCGTTACTCACGCACTCACTCTTACGTTCCCCCTATCTCGGTCTTTCGGGTGATCAATGGTACCTCATGACCCCCTTCACACTAGTTAACAATTACTCTGGGTGTCCGATACACCCGAACCACTTAAGCTCTCCTTGAACTTAAGATTTCCACCGGTTGCGCGCGCTCACAACCTGTTCCACAGTCACTCTACAGACATTCGACTCCGCCAGACATTACAACATAGATACAATACAAAAACACCGCAATCTAACACGCATGACCCTTTATACTCACTCTCGACCGATACTGCTGCTTTTTCTGTCTCACGTCATCCGGATCTTCTTCAGCGGGCGGTTCTTCCGATCATCGATCTCTAGGGGCCTTGGGGTAAGCTAACCTGGCCTAGGTCACCGTCCTCAAGAAGGCAACCATCCTCTATAGCTACCAACTGGAAGGGCGAGATTTTGATCGATACCTCATCACTATTGATCCAAACCTCGATCTGGTCGACTGAACCTTTGTTGCCTGTCTTTGAGGAAGAAAGTGCATCTATTTCCAAGCTAGTTCACCCAATAAAGGACTCTGCTCCCAAAGATCACAAACAACTTCTAGCTTTCAAAAGTTTATTGTAAGGATATGATAAGCTGCAAATACAGGCATCTCAGAATGAGATTCACGAGATACACAGGTCCAACTACATACATGTGCTCTCTGAAAGCCCTCAGACGAGCAACGGAAATTACTAACACAAGTTCTAAGAATAATAAAGCTATCAGCATTGACGCATATCTCTCCTTCATTTAAGTTGGAGGAAAACGCACAGGTTAGGCTGTCCCTACCCTGCTCTAGATGGTATCCCTACTTAACCAAATCCCAACCTAACAAAGGTGTCAGCAGTGAATGACCCCCAAAGGAAGTCACTCACTCTTAGTCTCTTGGTGAAAACCTATAGTTCTCCAGTCATGACCCCTCTCTTCCTACCCATCCGCTCTCTAAAGGGTCCTCAGGTATCTGCTCTAACTCCACCCAAGGGTGCTGTCCCTAATACAAAACAGTCAACAACATTTGAGACGCCCCTCTCGAGACGCCCCTCACGTGGTGTAGCTTCTGGCTTTTTCCATGCTGCTTTGTGTTGGGCCTCATACGTTGGAGTTGACCTTGCTTCTCAGACTCTTCTCCGGCCCGCTGATACCCCTTAAACATTCCAGAACCCTCCTCCATGTCTGGGCCGTCTACTGAACAGACCTCTATTCATTTTATTTATAATTGGATTCCCCCTTTTCTCTTGCAGACAGACATCTGCAACCAAGATCCCAACTCTCATAGACTTCCAAAAAGGTTTGCAACATTTCTTGGCCCAGACATGTACGTGTAAATCAATGTTAAAACATTTCAGGCCTACAGCATTTCTCATAATAATTATAGCATTCAACTTCTTCATTAATTAAAGCATGTTAATACTCTTATTCTATTATTCAGTAAACACATCTATAAATCATGGCCCATTAATGCAATGACCAAAACATTAGTACAATCTATGTCGTGAAAAGAAACACCTTCCCTTTTTAGCTCTGGCCCTGAGGCCTACCACATTCTGCGTTTAACCACATACCATCTTACATTTTAACAGCTACACGACATGGATTCAGGAATAATCACATCTAATAAAATCATATAGTGTTACACATTTCTGTATTAGTTCCACTTCTACTTACATCTCTACATTAGCTATACATTCAGAATATAATTGCAGATACTACTAGCACTCATGGCATTTCTCCTCATGATTTGTGCTTACTACAGGTAAGTGTGATGCACTCATACATTTAGGTCAGTTTGCGCTCTCTCACTAACAAGAGCAGAGTTTACCATCTCAAATTCTTTTTTTATTCTTCTGTCATAATAAGCTATTTTTCCATCAGTAGCGGCTCGTGGAGGGAGTGTCGCAGGGAGGTAGGGCGGGGGAGGGGCAGGGTGGGGGGTAGTAAACTCTGGCTGAATGTAAATAAATAAAACGAATTTCATTGCGTGGCGTTTCAGCGCGTGCAATGAAAGTCGTTTAATTTATTTATTTACATTACTCCGGTCCGCCGTGAGCCAGATTTTATTACCCCCACCCTGCCCCTCCCCTGCCCCGCATCACCGCCCGCGGCACTCCCTCTTCAAGTACCAACTATTTACCATCATTAAAATTAAGCCTGCTAGAAATTTAAACGGCAACGCAATTCATGTAATTTTGGGAAATTTAGGTTATGCCAAATTTCCTAAAGTATGCCATTTCACCACATCGTGTAAGTATGCCACAGTTTGTGAAAAAAGTATAGTGTGGGACCCTGAGAACAATGCAAACAACCAGAACATGAGCAGATGTTAAGGAAATAGTGTTTTTCGCAATATGTTTTTTAATTGTGAAATGCATCCATGCATCAAAAAAGGAGGACACATTTCATGCTAAAATATAACACTTAAAGAGAGATTTGTATTTCACATAATTACACAAAATCCCACATCATTTTCCCAAGATTTCAAATAATTACACAAAAGCAGATTACACAAATGTTGCACACCACTTCTTAAAATGCAGGCTGTGTGATCAGCAGGAGTCCTAACTTTAGGACTCCTAAATACCTTCTGTGAATACTGAAAGTCTTAAAGTTAGGATTTTTCTCAGTTTAGTAGTAGTAAAGTTGGGACTCCTAACTTTAGGACTCTTAAATGCCTTCTGTGAATACCGAAAGCCTTAAAATTAGGATTTTTCTCAATTTAGTAGTAGTAAAGTTAGGACTCCTAACTTTAGGACTCCTAAATGCCTTCTGTGAATACCGAAAGTCTTAAAATTAGGATTTTTCTCAGTTTAGTACTAGTAAAGTTGAGAAAAATCCTAATTTTAGGACTTTCGGTATTCACCAAAGGCATTTAGGAGTCCTAAAGTTAGGAGTCCAAACTTTACTACTACTAATTTGAGAAAAATCCTAATTTTAAGACTTTCAGTATTCACAGAAGGCATTTAGGAGTCCTAAAGTTAGGACTCCTAACTTCTGTGAATACCGAAATGAGTAAGTGCCTTCTGTGAATACCAAAATGAGTAAGGGCCTTCTGTGAATACCAAAATGATAGTAAGTTTAGGATTTTGTCTTAAGTTAGTTCTGTGAAGGGGCCCTATTTTTCTTAGTGCAGTTTGTGAGCGTGATATTATAGAGATCAAAATACGTTTGTTTTCAATCACCATGGTGTCCTTAGATCTCTGTTAAGGGACTGTTAGTAAACAAAACCAAAAGCATTTATGCCACTTTAACTATATACTGTGTGGTGTTCTGCGGGTCAACAGAAACCTGTCTTTCACATTCAAGCGGTGGTGCATTGAACTAAGTTCACTCATGTCACCTGTGGGTGTGAAAAAAGCTGTGTAGTGCTGAGTCAAAGATGCAGTTTAAGCAACATTGGTGGGACCTGATTTTTTTTGGATCGCTTGAGTAGTATTTTTTGTAATGCACACATACATGAACCATTATTCCATTATTTGGGAGACATCCATAGTAATCGTGGTCACTTCCCACAGGGAATAAGGGAGTATCTATTGCCATAGGTTTGTCAAGGTTGACTTTTAAAAGGTGATTACCCATTCTGCGGGTTTACTAATTCTTTGAATTCATTTCACTTGAATTTGTATGTTTACATCGCAGCCCTAGTTGCGGAAGGAGTCAATTACCCTGTTTTAGTTGCTCAGCACCTCAAGCTTCAAGGTGTCCCCAATGTGGGGGGCAAGTACTTTCATAATAGCTGCTCACACAGTGTGTGCCTTTGAGATGTTTTAATCATGGGTGGAGTTTGAGGCTAATTATACTGCCTCTGGGCATTTTCAAACTTTTAAGATTTATAAGGCAGTACCACTGCATACACATTATAGGGCTTACCAAGATCTAGAAATGCCTTTGACTTACCCTAGAACACCAGAACTGGTTTGCTGCTCAGTTACCACACATGCACAGGAATGTCTTCCTGGAACCCCTGAGCAATGAAATGACTACGTGGCCACTATTAGCTGGTTAAAGACCTATTCTACATCCTAAATTAGCACTTGCTGATGTTGTAGGGATCTTGAATCACACAGTCGCTTTACACACTAGACTTGTACACTTTGTGCTAAGTGCCATAAACTCTAAATCAGCTATTGTGGTGGGACCAGTAGTTCAGACAGGTACAATATATCAATTCATGGACTGTAAAGGGTACCATGGGAAAGATGCCAACAAAGAGTTATGAGATTGCCTTCTGGGTTGCTCACAAGACCAATAAGTTAAATGCGATCTATCCACACAAGACACTCCAAGAAAAACATAGAATACTAACTATGTGTCTTTCTCTAGGGACAAAGTCACCCGAAGAGGAATGCAACACCTGAGGAAGCATATTTTCCTTCATCTATACTAATGCACATGGCACGCCTTCATTGACAGTTCTCTCCAAAGTATTAAAACAAGTACGAACGAACATGGAGCTGCACCAACTTTGGACTTAGAAATGTCATTAATTGGGAACTTTTCTACAGCTTCCTCAATCATCCTGAGCAACACTAAAGGAGGAGAGCAACACTAAAGCAGAAAGTTCGGTTCTCTACAGAAAATAACTGCACCTTTGCAGGTCATGATACCTTGGGTTCATGAGCCGTTAAGCCACATTTTAATCCCCTAAAAGTGACATTGAGGGTTCTGTTAAAGAGAAATCTGCAATTGAATGTAGAAAGAAGCAAAGGAGAGGAGAGCAAAGATGGACTGGATCTCCTGCACATCTTGGCCATTGGATAGGAGTGGTTATAATTTGAGAGACCATAGGAACATTTAAACAAGCATTAGAAATGCAATCGGGCTCAGATTTATTTGAGTTTGAGCTAATGGCATTGTAAATGCCAATGTCTTTTTGCCATGTGTTATGGAGTGTGTGCATGTGGTGTGTAGTGGAAGTATCTTGGTTGAATTGTAATTTTACCAATGGTGGCATGCTGTGCTTTATATGAATATGTTTAAAAGTAAAGTGTACCATACTGCGATTGCTTGGTGGAAAAGTGCACTGCCGGCTGGAGGTGTGTGTGCCTGGTGGAAGGGTGCACTGACGGCTGGTGGGTGTGTGCTTGGTAAAAGCGTGCACAGATGGATGATGGTTGTTGGTGTTTGTGCATGGTGAAAGCATTCATTGACGGCTGGGGGTGTGTTGTTGTGTGTGTTGTTTTCTGTGTGCTGGTGAGTGTGTGGTGGTGAGTCTGTGGGGGTGAGCCTGGGGAGTGAGTGTGGTGGTGAGTGTGTTGTGTTGAGTGGTGACAAGTGTGTGGTGTTGAGAGACTGAGGTGTGTGGTTTGTGTGTGCGTTATGTGTGTGTGGTGTATGTGTGTGTGGTGTTTTCTGCACACTCACACACTGCCCCTACACATTCACACACTGCTCACCCGCACACTCCCAATGTCACCCTGCATAGTCACACACTGTTTACCCTGCACACTCATTCTGCACACTCACACAATGTGCACCCTGACACACTGTCTCTGCAGTCACTCTGCACTCACTGTCACTCTGCACTCACTGTCACTCTGCACACACTGCCACTCTGCACTCACTGTCACTCTGCACTCTACAGTCACTCTGCACTCACTGTCACTCTGCACTCACTGTCACTCTGCACTCACTGTCACTCTGCACTCACTGCCACTCTGCACTCACTGTCACTCTGCACTCACTGTCACTCTGCACTCACTGTCACTCTGCACTCACTGTCACTCTGCACTCACTCTGCACTCACTGTCACTCTGCACTCACTCTGCACTCACTGTCACTCTGCACTCACTGTCACTCTGCACTCACGCTACAGTCACTCTGCACTCACTGTCACTCTGCACTCACTGTCACTCTGCACTCACTGTCACTCTGCACTCACTGTCACTCTGCACTCACTGTCACTCTGCACTCACTGTCACTCTGCACTCACTCTGCACTCACTCTGCACTCACTCTGCACTCACTCTGCACTCACTGTCAGTCTGCACTCACTCTACAGTCACTCTGCACTCACTGTCAGTCTGCACTCACTGTCAGTCTGCACTCACTGTCAGTCTGCACTCACTGTCAGTCTGCACTCACTGTCACTCTGCACTCACTGTCACTCTGCACTCACTCTGCACTCACTGTCACTCTGCACTCACTCTGCACTCACTGTCACTCTGCACTCACTGTCACTCTGCACTCATGCTACAGTCACTCTGCACTCACTGTCACTCTGCACTCACTGTCACTCTGCACTCACTGTCACTCTGCACTCACTGTCACTCTGCACTCACTCTGCACTCACTCTGCACTCACTCTGCACTCACTCTGCACTCACTGTCAGTCTGCACTCACTCTACAGTCAGTCTGCACTCACTGTCAGTCTGCACTCACTGTCAGTCTGCACTCACTGTCAGTCTGCACTCACTGCCACTCTGCACTCACTGCCACTCTGCACTCACTGCCACTCTGCACTCACTGCCACTCTGCACTCACTGCCACTCTGCACTCACTGTCACTCTGCACTCACTGTCACTCTGCACTCACTCTACAGTCACTCTGCACTCACTGTCAGTCTGCACTCACTCTGCACTCACTCTACAGTCACTCTGCCAATGTCACCCTGCATAGTCACACACTGTTTACCCTGCACACTCATTCTGCACACTCACACAATGTGCACCCTGACACACTGTCTCTGCAGTCACTCTGCACTCACTGTCACTCTGCACTCACTGTCACTCTGCACACACTGCCACTCTGCACTCACTGTCACTCTGCACTCTACAGTCACTCTGCACTCACTGTCACTCTGCACTCACTGTCACTCTGCACTCACTGTCACTCTGCACTCACTGCCACTCTGCACTCACTGTCACTCTGCACTCACTGTCACTCTGCACTCACTGTCACTCTGCACTCACTGTCACTCTGCACTCACTCTGCACTCACTGTCACTCTGCACTCACTCTGCACTCACTGTCACTCTGCACTCACTGTCACTCTGCACTCACGCTACAGTCACTCTGCACTCACTGTCACTCTGCACTCACTGTCACTCTGCACTCACTGTCACTCTGCACTCACTGTCACTCTGCACTCACTGTCACTCTGCACTCACTCTGCACTCACTCTGCACTCACTCTGCACTCACTCTGCACTCACTGTCAGTCTGCACTCACTCTACAGTCACTCTGCACTCACTGTCAGTCTGCACTCACTGTCAGTCTGCACTCACTGTCAGTCTGCACTCACTGTCAGTCTGCACTCACTGTCACTCTGCACTCACTGTCACTCTGCACTCACTGTCACTCTGCACTCACTCTGCACTCACTGTCACTCTGCACTCACTCTGCACTCACTGTCACTCTGCACTCACTGTCACTCTGCACTCACGCTACAGTCACTCTGCACTCACTGTCACTCTGCACTCACTGTCACTCTGCACTCACTGTCACTCTGCACTCACTGTCACTCTGCACTCACTGTCACTCTGCACTCACTGTCACTCTGCACTCACTCTGCACTCACTCTGCACTCACTCTGCACTCACTCTGCACTCACTGTCAGTCTGCACTCACTCTACAGTCAGTCTGCACTCACTGTCAGTCTGCACTCACTGTCAGTCTGCACTCACTGTCAGTCTGCACTCACTGCCACTCTGCACTCACTGCCACTCTGCACTCACTGCCACTCTGCACTCACTGCCACTCTGCACTCACTGCCACTCTGCACTCACTGTCACTCTGCACTCACTGTCACTCTGCACTCACTCTGCACTCACTCTGCACTCACTCTACAGTCACTCTGCACTCACTGTCAGTCTGCACTCACTCTGCACTCACTCTACAGTCACTCTGCACTCACTGTCAGTCTGCACTCACTGTCACTCTGCACTCACTGTCACTCTGCACTCACTGTCACTCTGCACTCACTGTCACTCTGCACTCACTGCCACTCTGCACTCACTGCCACTCTGCACTCACTGTCACTCTGCACTCACTGTCACTCTGCACTCACTGTCACTCTGCACTCACTGTCACTCTGCACTCACTGTCACTCTGCACTCACTGTCACTCTGCACTCACTCTGCACTCACTCTGCACTCACTCTGCACTCACTCTGCACTCACTGTCAGTCTGCACTCACTCTACAGTCACTCTGCACTCACTGTCAGTCTGCACTCACTGTCAGTCTGCACTCACTGCCACTCTGCACTCACTGCCACTCTGCACTCACTGCCACTCTGCACTCACTGCCACTCTGCACTCACTGCCACTCTGTACTCACTGCCACTCTGCACTCACTGCCACTCTGCACTCACTGTCACTCTGCACTCACTGTCACTCTGCACTCACTCTGCACTCACTCTGCACTCACTCTACAGTCACTCTGCACTCACTGTCAGTCTGCACTCACTCTGCACTCACTCTACAGTCACTCTGCACTCACTGTCAGTCTGCACTCACTGTCACTCTGCACTCACTGTCACTCTGCACTCACTGCCACTCTGCACTCACTGCCACTCTGCACTCACTGTCACTCTGCACTCACTGTCACTCTGCACTCACTGCCACTCTGCACTCACTGCCACTCTGCACTCACTGCCACTCTGCACTCACTGCCACTCTGCACTCACTCTGCACTCACTCTGCACTCACTCTGCACTCACTCTGCACTCACTCTGCACTCACTGTCACTCTGCACTCACTGTCACTCTGCACTCAGTCTGCACTCACTGTCACTCTGCACTCAGTCTGCACTCGCTGTCACTCTGCACTCAGTCTGCACTCACTGCCACTCTGCACTCTCAAACTGCACTCTAAAAATGCACTCTCAATCTGCACTCTCAATCTGCACTCTGCACTCTCAAACTGCACTCTCAAACTGCACTCTCAAACTGCAATCTGCACTCTGCACTCTGATTCTGCACTCTGATTCTGCACTCTCAAACTGCACTCTCAAACTGCACTCTCAATCTGCACTCTCATACTGCACTCTCATACTGCACTCTCAAACTGCACTCTAAAACTGCACTCTCAAACTGCACTCTCAAACTGCACTCTCAAACTGCACTCTCAATCTGCACTCTCAATCTGCACTCTCAACTCTCAAACTGCACTCTCAACTCTCAAACTGCACTCTCACACTGCACTCTCACACTGCACTCCCACACTGCACTCCCACACTGCACTCTCAAACTGCACTCTCAAACTGCACTCTCAAACTGCACTCTCAATCTGCACTCTCAAACTGCACTCTCAAACTGCACTCTCAAACTGCACTCTCAACTCTCAATCTCCACTCTGCACTCTCAAACTGCACTCTGCACTCTCAAACACCACTCTCAAACTGCACTCCCAAACTGCACTCTCAAACTGCACTCTCAAACTGCACTCTCAAACTGCACTCTCAACTCTCAAACTGCACTCACAACTCTCATGCTGCACTCTGTAACTGCACTCTCAACTCTGAAACTGCACTCTCAACTCTCAAACTGCACTCTCAACTCTCAAACTGCACTCTCAACTCTCAAACTGCACTCTCAACTCTCAAACTGCACTCTCAACTCTCAATGTGCACTCTCAACGTGCACTCTCAACTCTCAATCTGCAAACTGCACTCTCAATCTGCACTCTCAAACTGCACTCTCAATCTGCACTCTGCACTCTCAAACTGCACTCAAACTGCACTCTCAAACTGCTCTCAAACTGCACTCTCAAACTGCACTCTCAAACTGCACTCTCAAACTGCACTCTCAAACTGCACTCTGATTCTGCACTCTCAAACTGCACTCTGCACTCTCAATCTGCACTCTCAACTCTCAAACTGCACTCTCAAACTGCAGTCTCAACTCTCAAACTGCATTTACAAGTTGTGAAATGAATTCTTTGGCAGACTGTTCTAAAAACGACATAATCAAAGTATGTGTTCCAAGTTGCTAGACTTGGGGAGTTCTACAAACTTTCCTACCAATGTTCTTTACTTTATAAAAAATAAAAACAATAAAACTTAGCACACTTCCTCTTTTGCCATCGCGCAAACGCTGCAACTAGCAGGATACCTAGATTCCATTCGGGGTTTCTCCCAGAGCTCGGAAGAATAGAATTTAAGTCAAGAACGGAAATCTACTTCTGCTGCTCCGCCTTTCAGCACGACGGTCAATATACAGTCCCCAATGTTGATAGGGCGCGAGCATCTGTATCAGCCCCACGCAGCCCTCGTGACACGCTTTGCCAGGCGCGTCTTACAAGCGCAGCTGTGGGCAGTCAATTTTCTCGCAAACACCAATCCCATTAGGAAAAACAATACCAATAAAAACCCCAAACGAAGGTCCGTAACTGCAAGCAAACAGTTACCTCATCTTTCGTTGTGTCAACAACTGACGGGCTCCTTGAATCATTCCTTTAAAACTCTGCTTGCTGTCTGAAGGAAGTAACAAGGCGCATTATTCAGAGAGAACAAAACTGTTGGAAATTCGTGTGTGGAAAAAAGTTGACGCAGGCGGTATGGGAAAATACAAACAATACAGCAGCCTGTCAGACTATGCTGAAGTTCAACACCACTGCAGGACTCTGCCCAGAAAGCAAACAGTTCTAAAAGGCGCTGCCTGCCAGCTTGCTATTCATTACCTCAGCTCCGAAAACAAAAGCTGCTGCAAAGAAACACATTATAAACTCGAGAGAACAATTCCATTCACACCGGCCACGGACCATTCCAGAAAAAAAATGAAACTGAGATTAAAAGAACAGCCCATGACAGAACGTCAGACTCTTGTTCTTGAACTAATGAAGCCCTTTCCCCGGCCTGGCATGGAGCAGCTGCGCGCTGAGCGCTGCTGAATGGTGAACGCGCCCGGCCATCTGGATTCACTTACGGAGGCACCCTGACAGCTCCTAATTATAATTAATGTACTTCTTTGCGCGCACACGAACGAAAAATGCCCAACATGGCGGACGAAAACTACATTTACCCTATCACTTCATGGCTATTAAAACGACACCACAACGAAGACGAATCACTGGCCAGATGACATAACACACTAAGGAATGTGTGGAATTTGTCTCGCCAAAGCCCTAGGAGATACTTTTTTTTTTTCTTTAACATTAGGATCTCGAAACTCCTCCCACTTACGTGGGCGGAGGCCGAGCCCTAAAAAGGAAGAGTATTACTGTTCTGATAGACGCTCTTTATGTTCATTTCAAGACACTGAATGTGAACGAGCAGAGAGAGGCAGTTGATCCGAGTACCGAAGAAAGGCAGAGTGTAGCAGGAAAGGTGAAACAGGACAAGAGGCTGAAGTCAGAATGAAGAGGGAAGAGAAAAGGATGTGACCATAAGACTCCAGTTAAAAATATGAAAGTAGCAGGACTTTTTAAAAAAAACTTGCTAATAAGAGTTATGCATTCTACTGCAAAACAAGACTTGGATGAGAGTGCTTCTGGACAGTGCTGTCAGACATCTGAGCCTCAAGATAAACATTAGAGTCCTCCTGATGGGGTGTGCAATTTAGAATGACAAGTTTATGGGGATGTACCTATTCCCCATGTCATTCCATTAGCAGTGAACCTTAAGCACATGCTTAAAACCCTTTAAAGCCAGAAGCCTAGCTTGGTATATAAACAGTATTAGATCAATTGGAATAGCAGGGTATAATAGTACCTTGCCTTTTATCAATGAATATTCCCCTTTTTCCCTACTTTTAACTTGACTAATCCTATAGGATAATTTTAACTCACATATGCGAATATATGCGGTGCAAAATGCGCATAGCACAAGTTTAATGATGAGCCTGGTGCGGAAAAAATACCAAACAACCCTAGACATTCCAAATGGGTTTTTCAGTAAAAATATGATGCCTGAAAGTAAGTTTCTAACAGCCTTTAGTTTCAATAGGGTGTTGTTCTTATTTTGCCGCTTGCCTATGAGCTAAGAACAGTCCTGGCTTATTCTCAGCACATATCATAGAGATCTTACAATCAGATATTGTGATATTATCATATATTGATGATATCTAATTTACTGATGATGACTTGGACGTACACTGAACCTGGGGGAGGGGGGCAGAGCTGTAATACTATTAACATCACACAGTTACAGGATTAATGAGGCCAAGGGTCTGGCTTCTGATTTTCTGATGTGTGCTACCTTGCAACCTCCTCATACATTGAAAAAGTTGCAATCATTGCAGGAAGTCCTTAACTTTGGACCTACCTTCTGCCTCACTATGCTGAGCGGCTGAAGATTTTTTGTGACTTAATTTCCTTAAATACATAAACAACAAAATCTGGTGGTCAAAGCAAAAAGTAAAGGCGCGACACCTGGTTTCTTAACCCACAACAAGTATATGACACCAAATCACATCTCACCCTTTAGGTTAGACTAATATGTGAAAGAGTGACTATTATGAATATGATAGGATTTCCATCAACTGCCCTTAATGGCCAGTGTCATCATCTGGATATCCTTCTTTCCTACCACAGCACCTCTTATTCACAGAGGAAATCATGTGGATCGGATTTCATACCAGTCACTGAAATCTCGGCAGAAAAAAGGCAAGTGAAAATCTAATAATAGATGGTTTGCAAGATACTCTGACCCTAAAGGGTGAGATGTGATTTGGTGTCATATACGTGTTGTGGTTAAGAAACCAGGTGTCGCACCTTTACTTTTTGCTTTGACCACCAGATTTTGTTGTTTATGTATTTAAGTGATATTGGGGATAAAATCTGGTAGTTGGTCGTAAAACTGTCCCTAGGACCCTTTTTCCCGTATGGAATTGTATGTAGTGACTTAATTTCCTCCCATGTTTTCAGCAAAACAGTGGATGAACAGCCAAGATATAAGTACTCTGCATCCTGCAGAGCAGTGTAAATTGTAGTGAAAGACTGTGAAATCCCTCTGCAGCACACCCAAACTTAGATCTTAGGTGACAGCACTGCACAACACAGATCTCAATGCCCTGGTACTTGCATTACAGAAGGGTAATTCATCAATGTTTGCACTCATGGTGTCTGATTTATTCTTCTGTGTGCAAGGGTACAATGTTGACTTGCAACATAGGCATTTTAATAGATTCAAGGATTCAAAGGGAAAACCTATTAAAAATAAACAAGTCTGGTGAAAGGTAACTGTCTTACAAGATAAGCTCCCATTGGTGCATGTGAGGCACACTTTGGCCTATAAGCGTGATGGATTTCAGCCTATAGGGAACTGTGTCGCTAACTTAGCTGTCAAAGCTGGAATTCAGACTGTCATATAAGCAGCCTTAACCAGATCTCAGTTGAAAATTGACCCAGATATTTTAGCAGCCATACACACAATCAAACAAGGCAGAAAGCCTCATGCCGGCTTTCATCCTAAATATTATTACGCCCTTAATTTAGACAACCTTCCTTCAGCTACTCAACCAGGAGTGGGAGACAGAATATATTCTAATAATCTGGTTATATTAGATTTAATTCAGGAAGCACATAAGGAATTAGCATCTGCTCGTGTTGGGGTAAATACAACTGTGGCAATGCTACCGCAACAGTACTGATGGCGTTGTTTATATAAACAGACTTGAGACTTTGTTAGAAAAATTGACATTTGTCAACAAATCAAAACATCTTTTCTTTAGAGACCCCTGCCAACTCCCTTCAGTCTCTCCAACATCCCATTCAGGGTAATTTATGCTGACCATATCTGCCCAAAACATTCAATTAACCAATACAATTATATATTAGTAGCCATTGATTCAGGGTCACAATTCCTATGGATGTGGCCACACAGAAATGAAAATGCTTCAGCAGAAGTAAATGATTTGCAGGGTCTGGTAGCGATGGGAGAATCACATTTATTTCACTCAGATAATGGTTCCGCATTCGCCTCCAAGGCTGTGTCTGATATGGGAATTTTTCTGCAATTCAGCAATCCGTTTAGAACAGTATCCAAAAGGTTAGTTGAGCCTGCTGTTGGCATGATTAAAGAAGCCTTGACTGCTAGGGTACTAAGTTCAAGTTTAAGTTGGCACCATAATCTGTATTGAGTTCAGAAAGCATTAAATAACTTGCTTAGATGAGCATTTGTGGAAAGGCAAACTCCATACAGTGTTCTCTTTTTGGGGTTCCTATGTAAGTGCCTGGCCTAGATAATCTTGTGAAGGTGGGGATGAAGAAATGTTCAACCTGGAAAATGTTTGAATGTCTTACACAGTATCCAAGAGGTCAAAGCTAAGCTGCCTAATATGAATCATTCTGAAGCCGTCACAAGCTAAGGGAAGGTTCTAACTACTGCTGACGGGGGAAGGTCACTAAAATAAAGAATCTAGCTCGACAAAAGATCCATGACAAACAAGCTTTTGAACTGTCCTACAGACCATCCATTACAGTCGTTGGTCTAAAAGACAGATATTTAATTCCACCTTGGATCTTTGCTTGGACCTCTCTAGGAGTGTGTCTTTTCCTCTTATGGCTATCAACGATAATCACAGTTAAACTCTTACTGAATCGAAATTAAGTTCCTGAAAGAACAATTGCACAACCTTTGCTTTGTGAAGTACAACACATCTTTCATCTCCCAAAACTTGATGAAATTTCTGCACTGCAAACATCACATCTTATCCTGTGCCCTAGGGTATAGCTGAGGAAAAGACCCCTTATCAAATTATGGGACCCAGTGAGACATTGCAGGTACCTTATGTCTTAAATGTTTAAATGAATGATGTAATATTTCCTGGCTCTATTTTAGATGACTTGGACATGTCTGATTTATCACATATTTCACTTTGAATAATGAAGATCCTTATTTTAATTTGGTTAATTATAAAGAAATGTATTGCTATTATCACTATGCACACTATTACATACATAGAACTAGCTAAACTGGGGAAATATACAATTACACACAAATGGAGCATTTTGAAGCTTCGGCTACTAATAGTCACCCAAATGTCTTGAAGAAGTTTCCTTTCTTCCAGATCGAGGATAGGTCACATTACCCAACTTTCTATTTTTCACAAACTTCTCAATAACTTAAAACAAATCTAATCACCACTAACAGACTGGTCTATTCAAATGAATTCAGTCAGAAATTTGCTATGCAAGGCTCTGAGTTTTGAAAAATTCAAGGCAAAGAAGCCTTATTTTGGGAGTACATTATGCCTAAAGAAATTATATTTCTGAACAAAACCTTCCAGCAGACCACTTTTCTGTGATTTAGTACTATGAAAGACCTTAACAAATCTTCTATACCAACGGTTGATTTGACCCTGTTTGATAATTATCAGTTACTAATAAACATTTCTCATGCTGATTAAATGAAATGATCTAAAATGAAGCTCAGTTCTCAGCTGAAGATTTACCCTTATGCCTTATGATTCAGACACCTACATGCATTGTTTGGTTTTCTTTCCAACACCCCTGGCCCTAAAGCGAATCATACACTTGTAATAGTCACCACACACAGTGTGGGCAAGCTGTGCCAGTGCTGGTTAACACATTCCAGTCTTTTGGCTACAAAGAACATTTATCTTCAACTAAATAAAACATGGATTATTTTTTATTTCCTTCTGGGTCCAAGTCCCAATTGAAATAAATGATTCATGGTGACAGGATTACATGCCATTTATAATGAATGGAATAAATACTCAGAACGAGAAGCTGCAGAGAGAATTAAGCAAATATATCAAGAAAACATACAAACAGTTTTTAAAGTTATTGGCAATGGCATGCATACAATCTCCGAGAGAGTGTCCTCGCCAATCGACATCCTGTCCTCAGCTTCCTCAAGGGAGACTTTGGTCTGTTACAACATGGTCAAGCTCAATTAAGAGCTATTATACAACTAAATTGGGTTTTACAAACACTCAGATCAGTATGTTTTGTGCCTTGGCAACTTCTGAATGAAACAGCTTTTTTGAGCCTTATAATTTAGCCTTAGCACAAAAAAATAATAGCTAACAAAGAATCTACATAAACTTTGCTAAGTATCATCAAGTGGAAGACGCACCTTTTTCAGGTTGTGTCCATCTACCTGTTGCATGGTTAATACACATCATTATTTCTCAACCAATCCCAAATTTCTATTTTCATGACTGTCAGAAATATAAATCTTTAGGCTGGTACGAAACAATGCACAATTTACATCTGTGCCATTCATGGAAGTTTCCTTTTCTTACATGTGTTTGCAATAAGATAACTCTGTGTTTATAAGCACATGCAGCTGCAGAAACTGCTTAGGTCACTCCCTCCTGTGTAACACCATTTCCTTACATGGAGTGTGTAGTACTTTGATTCCAAGGTTAAGCTGTATTTTATCACTTACTCCTATTACATCCATACCCACGCACCATTAACTACTGTACAATGGTTCCTACTTGATACTAAATAATGTTACTTGTTGTTGTTTGAAACCAGGTCAATTAGACTTGATTACGGTTTCTAAAACAGTACAATATTGTGTTGTGGAAGAACCCTGTACCTAAGTTCCTTGGTCTAGTATTGATATGAGAGGCAGGGCGTTTTGACAAAATTGGCAAGTTGGTTGCTGAGTTAGTACAAAAAGAAGTCCCTTTGATCTCTGCAGCAGCAAAAATGCAATTTGCTGACAGCCAGAACTGCTTTAGAGATTGAGAGGCCATCACAAACACAATACCAACTCACTTTACTGATATTGTGCATATGATATTAAATTTGTCAACAACAAATGGTATTATAAATCTATTAAGGACAATGGATTTGGTCTAGAGACTGGATTAAAAATGGTAGTTGTTCTGATACCATTATTTGTTTCCACTCTTTATTCTCTAGTCTTTTTGGATGATTTCTGTCCTTTCTACTGGTCATCGGCTCCGGTCTTGTCATCTTTCTCCTGATCCGACAAGTAAATCAATAGAAACGAGTACACATATCCAGCCGAACAAAGATGCAGAGAACCTCAGTACGCTATTTGGGACATGCTTGTCTTTCCGAACTTAGTGAAAACTGAATTCTATCTTTTCGTGACCATCCCCACTTTATAGTTATCCACTGTGGTAGCAAAGATATAGGACACTTAACTGGAATGAGATTGGAAAGTGAGATGAAGGAGACATTTTCTATCTTAATGTCTATGTTTCCGTACACAGTTTTGTGTTCTCATATATTTGTCAGAGAGAAAAGTGGAAATGGTCTACTGTAAATGCTGCTAAGTTTGAAAAGACTCGAAGAGATTTGAACAAGACAGTGTCAGCATTTCTTCACAACCAAAAAATGTCATCCATTTGTCATTCAAATATAAAATATACCTATGCAACACTACATCCTCTTGATGGTGTTCATTTTCCAACCTATGGAAACTTTGTTTCCATTTCAAACCTGAAAACTTGGCTTGACATACAAATATAAATTTGTTTATTAATAAAACACATCCTATATTATGTCTAAGTGTATTCTGCCATATAATTGTTTTTAATATTTTAATAGGTACCACTAGATAACTTTGTGATAGTACCGTAGTACATCCTAAACCTTTAACACTTTCCCCTAACTCTAAAGACTTTGCTAAACTGCTTCAGTTCTTCCTCTACATTACAAAAAGGGTAGTAAGATATATTTAACGTAAAAACACAGAGCAAAGATAACGTGTGGTCTAAACAATATGATGACCTGTTTATTTTCCAAGAGCTTTGAATAACCAATAATATTGTGTTTGTTCATCGCTATGTACCGTGGTATACCGCGAAGGTACAGCTGTATCCTGTGGCCTGATATAGCCCTAAAATTTTGTCTTTAATTATTTGAACACAACTGAACAAATGAAGATCAAATAACAAAATGGACCCTTTCCACACCATAATCTATATTCTTGCCAAAATTCATGTTAATCCATTCAGCCTCTTTGCTGCTACATCTATTTGGAAAGTCTACGCAAAAAAAGACATTGGTAGAAAAATGTATTCTGGGACACCCACCTCCCCCGTTTTTTCTGTGCACCCCTTAGCTAATCACCATGAAATCCTGCATCATTAGCCAATCTTGAAAAAAGAATAGGTCTGTAAAGTTTCGTGGAGATTCAACAAACAGTGACAAAGTTATTACCAATCAAAAATCTGAGGTATTCCTATCTTTGGGAATTCTAACTATAACTAAGGAGTGGCTATCACCAGGAAACAGAATCAATAAGTTGAGGTTAATAAGAAGAATGGAGTAGTTGCGTGGAGGCTACCATGGATAGCAGGTGTTAGTGTGGTAAAAGTAACTGGTGGCTCAGGAACTCAGGGCCCATTTAACAAAAAAAGTAAAACTATTTGTTGAGCTTTTCACTCCTGTGTGGGCATTATGAAACAGTTTTTATGAGTCACAAAACTTTCTAAAGCTACGCTTGGAAATCTGTACAAGTCGCAGCTTCTTGATAGACGTTTTGTGGATTATGTGTTTTTGCATAATGGCTGCCATTTTAACACGCATTTGCAATGCAATAGGTCTGGCATTTGCGAGATTTTGAGCTATTGGCATTGTAAATGACAATACCTTTCATTTATGTGTTTAAAAACCTGCAATAATAAAAGGGATCGTCATTTACAATACCAATAGATCAAAGTTTCGAAAATGCGAGACCTATTGCATTGTAAATGCTTTTTTCTTTTGTAACTGGTCTAGTTTCCGACACCTTTTGATTTTATCATGGCAGAGACTGCCGAATGAAACTAATGGCACTACTTCCATCTTAAATGAGAGTTGTTGCTCAGTCAACTTTTTCAAGTCAAGGGCATGTGCTTAAGGACTTGTGTCCCTAAACTTAAACAAAGTGACACCCATCAGTATTTGTCTGCTGACATCTGGGTGCGGCACGACATTGTGCAAATGTAAGTACTGTCATGTTAGCCACCTGTGCTGATCCTGAGAATGCTGCAAAGAGGTATTTGTCCAGTTGGGGGCGGATTGCTTTTCGCAGGGTAGCAAACATCGCCAAAATCAAAAAAAGTGGACACCCTCTACACTGTCTCATTATAGTGCGATAATATGAAATGTAAAATTCGGTGTGCTGTTGGAGTTGTATTTTGCATAACTATAACCAACAGACTTTATTAAATGGCTTCCTGACCGATGACTCCCCTGCAAAACATACCTATTGCAGTTTATGGATCATCGTTTTCATGCCAGTCCCTTATGCATGTACACCGACCCCTGTGCATGAACTATTTCGAAACGACTTATGGCATATGTTGCAGAAAGGAAGCTTTCTTTGAATCGTGTTGCACATTTAAAGAGTGCTCATGAAAAATGTGCTTTTTAAGTATGGTGAAAGTGTAATGCGCCTTTGTCTATGGCCGAGTTACACCTAGAAGTGCTGAAGGGTTGTTTGTTAAACTAATATACAGTTTCCTAAAAACCAACTGGCATGAGAGAAGAAACTGCAAGAAACTTAAAAAACATACCCTCACTGTTCTTCAAGTTGCAAGCAGGAAACTGCTGGAGTTCTTGGCCTCGGGCGGTGGAGCAGACACTATGCGGGGCAATGGACCAAGTCAGACCAACCTCCAGTAACAGTTCACATGCAGAGCCGCCCTTGCGCCATGGAGAAGGAAACAAAAGCGGCGGCAGCCATAGTAAAGTCAAAGTGCGCTGTATTTAAATAAACATGGCACCATGGTGAAACAAAGCTTGGCGCCCGTCTTCATAAAACGTACGCATGTCTGTATGGTAATAAAAAGGAAAAGAAAGGCGGACTGCCATTGTAATAGTATAAGCGGGCGCTGAGCTGACACATTAAGCACGGCGCCCGGGGGCAGGATGGGGTGACGGACTGCGAGCCACGGGCGCATTGTTAAAAGTGTGCGCCCGTGTTATTGATAAAGCGTGATATGCGTTTGGGGTAAAAAAAAAAGTAAAACATAAGGCGTGCACGCTGGTATAATAAACAAGGAGTGAGGGGCACGAACCAGGCGCCATGGCAAAAAAACTACGAAGTAGTCCCTAAATTAAAAGATACCGCCCTGCAGCGTAAGTTAACTGTAGTTGGTTGATGCTGCTTCCCCCAGAAATTAAAGAAAACGGAAGTGACGTGTCGGACCACTAGCCAACAATGAGCGAGATAAGAAGAGCAATTCCAGATTTTACCAATGGCAAGCGACAAAACAAAGAGAGACGCTGTGGGTGGAGTTTCACTAGTAATACTGATTACTTGATGCCTCTGAGAGGCAGTGCATGCGCTGCCTATGCAAGACCTAAAAAGCGTAATTGTTCACGGAATACAACTGAAAACCGTCAAAAACAAGTGACTTTTCACACTGGCACTATTAGAAAAATATACATATTTTCCTCTCCCACCCCACAAAGTTTTGGGTGTTGTGTTGTTCCCACCATGGAAAGCGATTTACTCCTGCACTTGTCAGGAGAAATTCTCCAACTATTTTCATGGTGGAAAACATTCAGAGAGGAGTTAGTGAATGGTAATGCAATGGTATATTTGTATGACATTCACAAACCTTCAAGGCTGAGCACACATTGAAATGCTTTGGGTGGAATGTACGCCTGCATAATAGTATGCTGTTGTGTGATAACGGTCCATAGAAGTAACATGATTTAAGACTTCAAGGTAATCGTTTCTGAGTTCCTTGGAGTTGTAAATTCTGCCATTTGCGCCTGTAATATAGCCTTACAAGTGCAAATGAATTTGAGAATCTGCCCATTAGTATTTTAGTGGAAGGTACAGAGACCCTTATTTATGAGGCCTTGCGACAGTTTTGTGTTGCCGTTGCGTCACTTTTTGGGATGCATCAGTGGCGTAAAACATGCCCCTGTTGAGCCCTATTTACAAAGTGACGCATCTAAGCAGATGTGTCACTTTGTAAACCCCTGCGCTACATTATACTTGCGTCAGGTATAATGTATGCAGGGGGGCGTTCACACGCAAGTAAGCCTCGTAGAAGTGACGCAGTGAAATCTGTGAGATTTCACTGCACCACTTCTAGGACGCAAATGCATCCCTATCTTACGCCTGCCTCACAGCAGGCGTAAGACTGACGCAGGCCTTTTTACATGGGGCTTGCCCCATGTGAGCGGCCATATTGCTGGAAATGCGTCACTTTTGTGACTCTCTCCAGCAATGCGTCACTTTTGTGGCTACAGATAAGTCAGAAATACTGACGTATCTGTAAATTCTTGCAACATGATGCAACATACAGTAATATGACGCATCCATCATGTCACAAGGAGGGCACACTGAGAAGTGATGCATCGCTGCTTTCACGCAGCAATATGTCATTTCTCATAAATGAGGCCCAGAAAGTTTTGGTGTCAAACATACAACTCAAATGTGCATTATCTAGCAAAATTGTAATGAATGGTGAATTAAGAGTATTACTCCTCACCACATGCTCTGAGGCGGCACACTGCTACAACACTACAGAACATGCCCATCAGGAACAGTTGTGCTATTTCTGAGCATGCTCTGGTAGTTAATGTCTTACTTATGTGGACACATCGTAGACCTTCACCTCTATGCTGCCTCTAACCATGGAATTAGTGCTATTGCTCTTTGTTCTGTGGTGCTGTGAAGCTCTGTGGTGATTCACTATGCATTTGCGATTTGTGCTTAATTTTCTGGTACTGTGCTGCATGACGTGAGTGCTGATATTTCTTCAAGTGAGAGTGTGCTCTCCATTTGGTCAAGACCTGAGGCGGTATTAACTGAATTATGAATTATTGTTTACTACTTTCTAATGCTCATAGGATTAGGTGACTGCCCTATGTTAAAAACAACTTCACACAATTGGTAGGAGAGAGCTATTTTTCATTCCGATATCTATTGATGGTCAGACCAGGTTATTTGTGAAAAATTAACTACTGGAGCATACAGTGGAGCAGACATGGGAGGGTGAGCGGAAGAAGAGTAGGGTTGCTGATGGACTTACCATTGTGCACCAGGCACAACATCGAACCATATCTGTTGAGAGTGCCTAGCCACCAAAGATTTCTTTTGTTGAGATTCAGATTAGACTTGGTCCATTTTCTCGTGTCCTACCCCTCTAATGTTTATTTTCTGAGAGGGTTCTGGAGTTATGCCAATGTAATGCAGTTACTCCCCAATCCCAAATGCATATGTTCTTTTTTGTGAGCTTTATAAAGAACAAAGAAATCGTTTTTTTAAAGACACTTTTGAGAATTTTTTAAATCAGGATGTGCAAAAAGGTCTTAGAGCACATAAAATTGCTCCAGACAGATCAAAGGTGTATTACGTTATATAGATTTCCTGCTCACGTTATTAAATATAGGAAATTAATAATGAGTTTTATTAGATCTAGTCTTTTTATTAATGGAATATTTTATTATTAGGGTCATTGTTTTAAATCTGCATCGTATCTTTTTATTACAATATGTATTTTATGATGAATTCTCTGTATATAATATAATCTGTATAATGCTAAAGAACGGTGATGGATCAGATGCTCCGTCCATCACCACCCCCTTTTGTACCGATGATGAGTGTAGGCAGTGAAATGTTTTTTTAATACCTTTTATGACATAAGTAGCATTTGTACGGTTGCATGCCACATCTGCTCTTGATGTGATCAGTTGGGAATAAGGTCGATTTTTCAAAGTTATGTCTGTGCTTGGTGAGATACACGGGTTAGTCAGTTCCCAGGCTTCATGAGGATAAACACAGCACAACTAATTGTCTACGGCCCTAGAATACTCTCCAGAAAAACTGCAATGTCCTTATTAGATGTAGTGTTGTGTTGCCTCTTTATTCTGAGCTGGTTTACCTAAAACACCTTCGGCTCTCTTATCTAAAATGAATTGTTTACTGAATCTACCATACATATGTGTGCGTGTGTGTGTGCTTTAATCTTGGGGCACTCTTTAGAATGCATGTGCACATATAGTTAAAACAGGCATAGATGAATGCACATGAACAGATTCATGAGTGTGTGGCTGGATGGAGTAATGGATTTCTGTATGGGCGGAATTAAAGGTGGATATATGGATGAACCATTATATTGATACAAGTGGGTACACAAATATTTACATTGATGGAGTAGATTGATACAAGAGAAAATAACAGACATATTGAATTTGATTTTTATGATGTTGACAAGTTGACTTGTTATCTGCTATTAAGCACATTATTGTGTCTCCTCCTTTGACAACTGACAGTGTTATACATTTATTGTTGCAACAACAGTGGGTTTACACTTCAATTAAATATTTTTCTACACCATGCACAAAAATTAGTCTAAAAAAATGAAAGCAGAATTCTAATATTCTACGGTGAGTATTTCTTACACTGTTACATACAACTTTTTATGTTGGAGGGGTAGAGGAGACTGAAAGTAGCCAGCGTGAACAAATGAATGACCCACTTTAGTGTAACAAATGCCTTGGAAAAGTAAACATAGAAACAGTTGCAGGATAAGCAACCAAACCCTTTACATGAATGTTCAGAAATGAAGGCTATTATTGTAGAAATTTCACTTGACTTATTGCAAATGGTTTCTGCAGGATCAGCATCTGTTTTTTTCTAGCCATTAGGTTATGTGGATCCAGCAAAAAACAAAATAAAATCTATGAGATTAGGAACCAATAATCAATTCCAGGATGCAACTGAAATAAAATATTAACTTATCCAGGCAAGTTAATACTATGTACAAACTCTCATATGTTAGTAACTAAACGGAGCCGCAACCATTTGCAGCTGATCAAATGGAATTTCTAACAGATTAGGAGTAGGTGAAAATTCAGTACTTCTGCTCCACTGACAAACTCAGAAGCGACATAATTACACAATGAAATCAACATGGCATGCTTATGATTTGCAAGGGAGCAAGCAATGCACCTCTATGTATATTCAGTTGTAAATGATTAGAAAATGATAATAAACCAGAGTTTCGTAATTTTTTACCTTCCCAAAATATGTGTAAAAAACCCCCACAATTTGGCAAATATCCTGATGCGTAAGTACACAGTGTGTGCTTCAACGTCCTGCAGTACAAGTACCATGGCTTGTAGGTCTGACAAGAAACATACGTCAGTCACAGAAGATTAAACAAAGTCAAATGAGATTTGCCCTTGTATCATCAACCACATTGACCGCATAATGTAGCTTTATGCTATAGGACAAATATAGAGTATAGCTGTGAAGCTGTTCAACTGAATGGAACAATTTCCATTCTCATGTTCTGCAGAGGTGTGTCGAATGGCGCTCTTACATACCTGCCAATCTGAACAAAAATCTCACTGTGTGAGGAGGGGGTGGGGCCTTGGAGGGGGCGGAGCCTCGTGCCAAGATGCACCTAAGAGGGACTGTGTAGCCCCCAAGCAGCCCTCAAGACCCCTCCTCCAAAGACTACAAAAAAAGCTTGCTGAGGCTGGTGCTAATTTCATGGGCGTCTTCTCATCCCTTAATGGACATTAGCAGTTCAAAGCCTCGCAAAACGAGCTTGAAAGCCACAATTTACAGTGGTATTTAGCTTGGTGGAACCGTGTGAGTTGGAATGTGTGCTCGTAGATGAGTAAACTCCTAAACACGTTTCAAAACTGTGCTGGTATGGCTTTTATGGAATCTATTTTTCCACTAGTTAAGACCATAAATTCTAGAAATCACTCCTTGTTGCAACTGTTACAATCTTCAACCTAAACAATGCAAATTGATTTACTACATATTAAGATCAGTAAACTGGAGGTTAATGCCAAAGGAGAAAATTAAGCGTATATGTTTCTAAGAGACTGACAGTGGCATAGCGATGCTGTAGCAGAAATGCTGAGAGAGCCCTTTAGCACAGTTGGTTGAAATGCTTAGCATGATGGAGTGCGGCGCTGTCTTGCATGGCGGAAAGTGATTGTCTTACCGACACAATGCCTATAGATGTCGTTGTATATAAAGCCCTCTGCGCAGTTCACTCTCTTGTTGACACAGTCAAATGATCCCAAGGTGTTCACACATAACTCTTGACTGGAACAGGTGTGAATACCTGAGAGGCACTCATCAAGGTCTATGTTTGTAGGGCGTAACCAAAAAGGGAAAACAGAATTCCATTAGAAAGGTTATGGGAAAATGTACATCTTTCTTTGAGTACCTGTAGGAAGGTTGTATTCTTGTGGAGAACAAGATGTGGAGCTTCTGTTGAAACAAATCAAGTCTGTAAGTTATAATAACAATGTCCATGTACAAGTGTGTGGGTGCAAACCATTGCAAACTGCACCCAAAGGTTGTTTGATCTAGAAGTAAAACAGTATAAACAAGGTGCAAAGGATGTGCGAGCTTTTGCACATACCGCATCTATTTTCTTTGATTATTTAGGGCCCGATTCACAGAACTACCTTAAGACTAAATCCTAAACGTACTACCTTTTTGGTATTCACAGAAGGCACTTACTCATTTTGGTATTCACAGAAGACACTTATTAATTTGGGTATTCACAGAAGTTAGGAGTCCTAACTTTAGGACTCCTAAATGCCTTCTGTGAATACCGAAAGTCTTAAAGTTAGGATTTTTCTCCATTTAGGAGTAGTAAAGTTAGGACTCCTAACTTTAGGACTCTTAAATGCCTTCTGTGAATACCGAAAGTCTTAAAGTTAGGATTTTTCTCCGTTTAGGTGTAGTAAAGTTAGGACTCCTAACTTTAGGACTCCTAAATGCCTTCTGTGTATACCAAAAATCTTAAAGTTAGGATTTTTCTCCGTTTAGGAGTCCTAAAGTTAGGAGTCCTAACTTTACTAGTCCTAAACTGAGAAAAATCTTAACTTTAAGACTTTCGGTATTCACAGAAGGAATTTAGGAGTCCTAAAGTTAGGACTCCTAACTTCTGTGAACACCGAAATGAGTAAGTGTCTTCTGTGAATACCAAAATGAGTCAGTGTCTTCTGTGAATACCAAAATGGTAGTAAATTTAGGATTTTGTCTTAAGTTAGTTCTGTGAATCAGGCCCCTAGTCTTGTGACTTGCAGCTTCAACAACAAAGTGAGATTTCAAATGTATTGAAATTCTGTTGTTAACCAATAACTAAGCTGTACTCATTGGAGCAACGTTTAGGTGGAATTCAAATAAAGGGAAAAGAAATAACATAACTCTTAACATTTTTGGTCGACTTTTAGAAGGAATAGTAACCGAAGTAATCCGTGTTTTAAATAGAGTCCAAAACAACAAAGATAACTGGTGTCCTCATATAATAATATATCTGTTGTCACCCCAATTTAGTGAATAAGCAGATAGTGTGTTTGGAGTCACAAACATCCCATACGTTCTTAAGAGTAGCAATAGTGTGCTACACTCTAACACAGATTAAATTATTCAGTTCGCTAATAAAGTAGAATGATTACCAATGAAACATAGGTAACTGCTGTCTATAATGTATCAAATAAAATATACAAACTAATGTATGCAGGCATTTTTACTTCAAATTGTGTCAGCCTACATCTGACTATGTATACATGTGCAGCCAGGGTGAAAACCAAAATTAAGTGTAAAATGCCCTGCACGATTTCAGATATTGTTGATTGTTCTATTTGTTTAATTTGTTGTAATGCCAACCAGAAGCATTTTAATAAAAATGTCGGATCGAGCAGCAGAAGGGGGCGCGTGGCTCCTCTATGCATTTGGATGATTACATTTAGGAATTATACAGACATTCAAAAAACTGAACATAAATATAGTAAACAAACTAGACTGAATACTCCGGTAGGAAAATCACACTTAATACTTTAAAAAACGGAAAAACCTCATACAGAGTACATTTTTGTATGGTTTTAGGCAGGAATAAGGGCGAAAGACCTCAACTGCTTTTGCAGCTGCCATGTTTTCCTTTATCTCTGCAGGTTCCTCTGTATTTATGGTGCTGGCAACCGTTTGGCAGAGCCCCTGAAATGCTCTAATGTTAGTGTACCATGAGATTGTGAGACATAGTCAGGGAAAACGCATGCTGACCTCTACATGTACAGTAAATCCAATGATTAAAGGCAGATAGGTGCATATTTTTACTGCGTTTGAAAATATTTGTGAACATTTATATGCATAGGTTTTGCTTTAATGATCATGAACAACCGAACTTGTGCCATCAGGAGAATGTTTGCAAACACCAGCAGCCCACCTCTCATTGGTGTTACCCTTGGCAGAAAGTAGCCATTACAAGATGGATGATGATTGCACCACAGAGAAAAACAAGAAAAGAGACATACACCTCTTTTCCTACTCTCTTGCTCGCTTTTCCTGAATACTTTACATTTTTTTAAATATATTTCTATTGGGAAAGTTCATCGATATACACAATTCATGAACATATAACGGACAAGCTCATCAAAATTTAACACAATCTGACCGCTACCAGCACCTTTAAAATTCAGAGCATGATAAAATATGATCATTTTAACCAATCAATCACCTAAATACCTTTAAAATGTTTAGATTATATTAAAGGCATCAACACATTACACCATAAAACCCCACCTTAGCCAAATATTTACCACGGTTTAAGAAATTTCCTATGTGACCCAGATCTTAATGTGTATCTTTTTTCCAGCTCTTTAATCCTATTTATTCTGGCTCTTAAATGTTGAAATTTAGGAATTTCCTCGGACCGCCATTTTGGGAGAATTAAATATCTAGCTATTAAAGTCACAATGTACAGGTGTTTTTTCAGTGGCAGATAGGCTTTTAGGTTGGGCGAATACCCAACAACAGCTGTCTGAGTGTCTAATGGCTGTTCCTTGTCCTGGATACTTGTATAATGGTCATCTACAACATTTCCTATCAGGGCAGGTCCAGTAGAATGTACGTCTGGCTAACTGTTAGTAGGCTGTAACCCCAACAATACTTAGGGATAATGGCAAGCGGTGCCTTTTTTGTAAACCACTCTGACGATAGAATCTTCACCAACTTGGTTTGTTGGAATTTTTTAATTTAAAGATGTACAGTATCATTGGCAGTGAGTGTGCTGCTGCTTAACTGTCAGTGCATGGACAAATATGCTGGAGTTTCTCTTCAGTTTACCAAACACATTTTAGGCCCCAGGCCTGCATGGGCCCTGCTAAAGTAAGTGCTTCTGGAGCATGGAACAAGTGCTGCCAATCACTCCCCAAACTCTGAGATAATCTAGTTTTCCTTTGCCGGGATACTGTAACATGCCTGTTTGATTTGCAACAGAATTGATGTTGTGTTTCTTTGTGCTTGCAATCACCAGGTTTATGAATGTATGTGAACCATTAGAAAGTATCAGGTTTTTGTTGGGGGATTGCTTGCCTTCAGCGTTTATTCATGATCATGTACAGTTTGCAAATATTACACGTTTGTGAACAATGTATGACCAACTCAGTGGTATTACTGTAAATGATTTTTTTTTATTGCCGTATCATACCTTTGCATTTCTCTTTTTTATGGGTACCCCTTTATGCCAAGGTTTACATACATTATTTCTGCACATGAATTTAGCCCTTTGTACTGCATACATATATAAGGGTGACCCATATGTTAAAAATTACTCCCAGTATGTCACAGCCAACATTTCTCATTGTTTGTTCCCCCCAACAATGTGCCATGGTTGCCAACTAGTATCTCCAGTATGCCATCACCATCATTTTGCCATATGTGACCACTGTATGACTGTAGCCAGTATCTCAAAGCCTACGTTTTTCAACGGGTGCCCTTCTTGACACCAAGGATTACTTTCAATATGCCAGCAAGTTATCTTGGGTGTTCCTATCTGCCAGGAATAATGTTGATAATGCCATGACCATCAGCAGACTCACAAACATGAAAGATGCTAATGAGGACAGTCATACTCACTTATACTCATACTCACTCATACGTACTCTCTATCTCATTCACTCTCTCATTTACTCTTTCTGATTCATACTCACGCCCAGTTACTGTCACTAACATAAAAATTTACCCTTACACTCACTGATTCACACTCTCACTCACAAATACTCTTTCACAATAATTGACCCTCCCTCAGGCCTCTTGTTCCTGTTGCAAATGCAAGTCCTACATCATTAATAGGGGCACTCCTGACTCACTTCCACTCCCTCTCACAGTCTCTCCTTCATTCATTTATTCTCACACTACTTTACTCACTCCCTTGCCCTCACTTGTTTATACTTGCTCTCACGGTCACTCATTGATTCATACTCTCTTTCACTCTCATTGACACTCTCAAACACCCTAAATTAACATTCAAACTCTCACTCAATCTCAATCCCACTCAATCACTCACAAACAATCTTTTACCCACATATGCACAGAGAAACAATTCTATTTATTTTTCATTAGCTTTCTTCAGATGCTGGCAACTCAAAGGCTTTGTGGCAGAAGCAGGACAGAAACTCAGGCTAGACAGTGAAACCAGCAAGCCGTGATTTCCAGCAAGAAGGCAAAGAGAGCAACAGGGCCAGGTTTAAGAGGAAGACCCACCTCAATCCATTTCCCAGGTTCCTGATAGGACTGGAAGCACAGCCCTAAAGGAAGCTGGGACAGTGCTGGAGGTCCTGCCTCTGCTGCTCTGTGTGGCTACTCATTGGCCTCAATGAGACATTGATGTCCACCCTGACAGCCCCATTTTGGAGGATATAATGTACTCCGTGAGGCATGTGCAGTATGTCTGCTAAATTGAATGAATTATGCCTATGTAGAGGGTATCATAGTTAAACTATGCACCTCACATGTGCAATCCAGATATTCATCTACTGCGTTCTATGGTTTCACACAAAACTCTGTAGAAGGATTGGATTGTTGCTCAGCCCTGTCCCAATCGTTCAGTTATCAGGAGATCAGACCAAAGGCCAAGAGGGCTGACTTGCACACTGGTAGAGTTCACAAAAATCATATATTCATGAACACTGCAAACTTAAATGATTAGCAGTGCAGGCAAAGGCTCAGAGCATCATGTTGCACTTCACAGGTGGCATGGCTGAAAAGATACCAAGAGTGCTATTAACTTCTCTTAATACTACACATAGGGGCGTAACACAGGCCCCTGCAGCCCCCTCGGTGCAGGGGGCCCTCACCCTCCAGGGTGCCCCGTCAGAACCGCACTTCTGCTGGGGAGCTCTAGATTGAGTCCGGAGGGGGCCCCTTCACGTACCCTGCAGGGGGGCCCCCTCAAGGTTCGTTACGCCACTGGCTACACATATATTTATACCTAGACACAACACTAGACCACCTCCTTTCATTGGACATTCACTGCTCATCTATCTCTACCTGCAGAATCAAGGAGGCTTGGTCAGCCAACTTTCATTGCAGACCGAGTAGCGTGGAGCACCAGCACTCCCATCTTCAGTGGAGCATGATAGTCCTTGTGACTTTTAGGATCATGGAAAAACAGCCTGTCAGAATCGATGGTTCTAAGGTCATCTCTCATTGTGGTGCTCCACTAGAGAAAGGTGTGGTTTCAGGGCAGTTTTGAAGAGAGAAAGGTAATACCTCTGAGCTCATTGTGGACACAACTGTAATGCAAAGGAGCTACCGACCTGAGGGACTGGAATCCCCAAGAGGCAGAAAGTCCTTTTGCACATTTAGTAAGCTGATGCTCACTGATCACAGATCACAATTAAAGTATTTAAGGAGGCTTTCAGACAGCTCTCTTCATCCATTGGTCTGTTGTTGTGTCATTAACATTTTGCTTACACCCATTACAGAATAAAGCAAGGGGCAGCGGGCCAGCATACATCAGCCACTGACTAAATTCACTTTGAGTGACTGCATTTTGTTCTTTTACAAGGTTACATCCACACAGAATGTAGCTCCTGTCAATATCAGTGTTTTTTGTTTGTACTTAATTATTACTTTAGTGTTTAGAGTCTGATGTGATAGCAGTACACTGTCCAGCTTCATCAGTTCCTGTCTACTGCCGATGAAATTGTTAATTCCTTTTAGAGCTACATTTGTTTATTTGATTGTTGCTGTTTCAGTCTATACTATATTGTGTCTCTTTGGATTTATTCCTTGTAGATGAATAACTAGTTCTCTTTTTACAATGCACACAATGAAATGCATTTATAATTGCACTCCTGTGCTATCTATCTATCTATATATCTATCTATCTATCTATCTATCTATCTATCTATCTATCTATCTATCTATCTATCTATCTATCTGTCTGTCTGTCTGTCTGTCTGTCTGTCTGTCTGTCTGTCTGTCTGTCTGTCTGTCTGTCTGTCTTTCCGTCTATCTTTGCAACTCTATCTTTGCAAGTCGGTTTGACTTTGTGATCCTCTCTATCTGGTTTTGTAAGCCTCTCTATTTATCTATATTTTCAACCCTCCCTATATGTAATACAGGTTTACCAAAACATTTAGAAAAAAACATTACCAAAGGTAAGAGGATGGCAACCAGCACCAGATTGACTGACTTTTTGTAGGCTGGATATTAATTTGACACTTTAATTTTACTAAAAGTATGTGTGTAACATAGTTACTGATAGGGGTTTTCAGCCAGACTTCATCCATAAGTCTGTTGTCATTCACATTTTTCTTCTACCCGCAGCCCACTTCAGGCATTGCCCGACTTCAGTGTGAGATACAACATGCTTCCCTTTCACAAGGAGAACATCCACACACAAAGTAGTTCCCTTTAATCCCAGGACCTACTATGGTACTGTGTGCCTTTTCGGCCCAAAAAATACTTTTTCCTTTACTCATTGTTTATATAAATTGGTGAGGACCTGACAACTTCCTAACAATAACTTACCTGATGCTCGCTGTAAAAATAGCAAGGTGGGCTATCCCTGCCTCAAAGCCATTAAGGTAAAAGTAAACTTCTACTTGTCCCTTCCATTGGCTCCTCGGAACTATGAAGGAAGCCACTGAATCACTAGTAAGGAGGTTAAAAGAGGCAAATCCCGTGACATCAATACGAGTCAAAGTATATGTATACTCTTCTTGTATCTCACACTGAAGTCGGGCAATGCCTGAAGTGGGCTGCGGGTAGAAGAAAAATGTAAATGACAACAGACTTATGGTTGAAGTCTGGCGGAAAACCCCTATCAGTAACTATGTTACACACATACTTTTAGTAAAATTAAGGTGTCAAATTAATATCCAGCCTACAAAAAGTCAGTCAATCTGGTGCTGGTTGCCATCCTCTTACCTTTGGTAATGTTTTTTTCTAAATGTTTTGGTAAATCTGTATTACAAATAGGGAGGGTTGAAAATGGAGAAGTGTGGCTCAATGGTTAGAGCGGCAGACCCTGATGCAGAGGTCTAGCCCGGGACCAGGGTTCAATTCCCACCTCGGCGGGTCTCGGGCTCAATTTCCTCGGATCTGATAATTCTCGCCTCGTGCCTATTCTAATCATGGGTCCCACTCTGCAACTCTGGGCAACAGCTTGCTTCATCTCTACAACGGCCCCAACAACGCTAGGATGCCTGGCTTCACCTTGGGGGTACCCAGGAGTGGGCACAGGCGTCACTAGGGGGGTGCGGGGGGTGCGGACCGCACCGGGTGTCACCCATCATGGGGTGACACCAATCTTACGCTGGCTGTCTCGCTGTGTGCTGTGTTAAACACAGCACTGCTTAAACAAATACAGCTCTGCACTGCAGTGCATTGTGCAGCCTCACCTCTGCTCTCTGCTGCTTTATTAAAGTGCATGGTGCGCAGCACACGCACCGGCTTTCAGATGAAAATACTGCAGTCATTGCAGCGCACGTCGCCACGCACGCACGCACCACCTACTATAGTGGTGATGTGATTATGGTGCGATG
This sequence comes from Lissotriton helveticus, assembly GCF_964261635.1. Taxonomy (NCBI): domain Eukaryota; kingdom Metazoa; phylum Chordata; class Amphibia; order Caudata; family Salamandridae; genus Lissotriton; species Lissotriton helveticus. The sequence goes on along the minus strand of NC_136070.1, from coordinate 1,075,058,098 downwards.
CACGGCGGCGTACCCAGTTTGTGGATCCCAGGGCCGTCAATCTTTAGCTCTACCAATGACGGCCCTGGGACAACCCCCGCGCGCTGTGTTTCTCTGACGCTTTCCGGCGGTCGTGTCTGTGGAGAGACAGTCAGGGATTAAGAATTGTCACCGACACCTCTGTTGGTGTTTGATATTGCACGAGCGCCGTCGTCTCCCTCCCCTTCATCCGGTAATTGTGGAGGCCGAGGTGAGAAATATAATGTATATATTATTATGAAGTTTACGTGTGACACCCTTTCCCTCGCTGGGCCGGCCCTTAATATATGCAGATTGATTAAGGGCAGCAGGGGGCCTGAGCTGAAGTCGTCGCACATGTATTCATATGTGTATTCACTGTACAAGGCTTTAAGGTTGCAAATGACACTTTCTAATTCCCTGTGGTGTTATTGTGTTCTTTGTTTAGTGTTTCCTAACTGTGTCCTTAATGTCAGATATTACCGAAGCCTGTGAGCAGAAGCAATTGAATGTATCTTTTGTACTAGTGTTTTGCTTCATGACTGGGTAGCAATAAATACGTTCCTGAAGTTTGCTAGGAACTTTACGCATTACACAGCGATGGTGGCATGTACACATTTTGCAACTGATTCATAAAGGTTGAAATTAAATAAAAGGGGGAAAAGCTACGCACCTGATTGCCGCCACCGCCACGAGTCAGAAAGCAGCCAGCAGGCTCCAGGGAACGCCGCCATCTCCGCCGCCACTGCCAAGAGTCCCAGGATACCGGACTCCGCGCCGCCGCTCCGGGAGACCACAAATCCCGGCAGGCCTCGCGGCGGCGCGTACGCAGTGACGCGGGTCGCGCTGCTGAGAGCGCCAGAGCCCTTCAAAGGGAGGAGAGCCCCCGCGTCGCGGGACGCGAGCGGGACGCCCGGGGCGAAGCCCGGGCAAAGGGCGGGCCGTCTGTGGCCGTCCGGGGCAGGAGGAGGCAGGGCTGGGCCACCCCTCTTACATCTACTGCAACAGGTCCTAGTTCGTGGTGCTTCACTGCGGGTCCGGATTCCAGCATGTCAACCCGTTCCGGTAAGGCCTTGAGGGGTGGCGGTGAAAGTGCCCCAGGGGGCGCCATGTTCGGTTCTATGGACAAATTCCTCACCAGGGTGGCGGCTGTTATTGACAATGAGCTCGCCATATCAGAACGGCGCCTTTCTTTTGACTTCCCCCCTTCCAAAAGTCCATCTTCAGCATTAGTGATGTCCTCATCAATCTCCATTTCCCCTGCACCCTTGCTTGGGGATTTACCTGGGGTTTCTCACATTGCACCACTAGAGGTTGGAACAGATGGGGTAGAAAGCTTGCTGATTGATCCTCACCTCGTCAGCCCTTGTACCGTGCTCGTAGAGTCCCGCCCCGACCCTCCCACAGCCGGTTCTCCTGGCATTCAGTCCCATTACTGCTCTGATGCTCCCACACCCGATCCACAACTTCCGCCCAAGACTCGATCTATCCATGGGCCTATGAAAAGGAAGGGGAAAAGGGCGACCACCATCCGAAAGGGCTGTCACTTCACGCTTATTAAGCATGCCAGGTACCAACCCCAGAGGGGCCCCACACTCCCAGGTGCCGGAGGATCTGTACCACCTGGGAACTCTAATGCCCCTCCAATCGCAGCTGACACAGTGCTACCCCCCCTGCTGGTCCCACTAGTACCTGACCTAGCCAATGAGGGTCTCTCTCTGGAGTTGATCGAGAAACTGGTCAGGTCTCTTTTGGTACCACTTACTGACCAAGTCAAAAGTTTGGGGGATAGGCTTGACCGCTTCGAACAGGTTCCCTGAAAACCCTGTTCAAATTACAGCCGAAGCCCAGCGAGGATAGGACCGATAGGAACACTGGGAAAGAGGTTTTAGTGAGACACCCTTTAGGAGAACAGTTGACACAGCCGCCCAAGCGACCAGCTTCTGGGAACGCTTCCTCGGTTGCCTCCCAGGATGGCCCGAGGCAGACAAGGCCGAATGTCTCCACGCATGCTGCACAAGTGCATGCTATCCCTCCCCCAGTTGTAACAACCCCTGTGCCTAACCAAGGCCAAAGGAAACACCAGAAGGGAGGGACGGGTCCAACTTCACAACCGGGGGCCGCTTTACACGCCAAAACTGGCGGCACAGTGACAACCCTTAAGGCTACACCCACCACTCTTCCGCCCAAAAACCCTTCTCCATTGGCTCTTTCTCAGAAACCCACACGAAAGTGTCCCCCAGTTAACCTCCCGCCTGAGTGCCATCCGTTCGTTGTCGTCCTCACCAAAGTCCCCCCTATTAGGAGTACCCAGCAGGAAAACCACCAGGCGCTTAAGAATAAAGTCATCCATTGGCTGAAAATCAACAGGCCCCTCCCTCTGGGAGTGGATGGCATAATTCTTGGCGTACGCAGGGTGGGATGGATTGGTCACGGGAAAAAATCTATTGAAGGGGATTGTGTGGTGGTTAATTTCCAAGACGCAAGAGTCGCCCATTTGATATGCTCCCAAGGGCGATCCACGGCTGGAACGGGTATCGATGCAGTCGACTTAACATTCTTCTACCCACGGTCTATCACGACCACTCCTACCATCCACCTTGGACAACCCCCCTATAATAGCAGTCCTGGGGGCCAATTTTTCGTAGAAAATATCGTCCACGCTCACTCTTCCCCGGGAGTTTTCTCACAGCAGTTATATCCAGCTCCTGTGATACAGAATTGGGGTTCCTGGGGTTGCTGACTCTGTGACGTTCCCGGGGAGGCCCTTGTGGTTTTGAGTCCTGCTGTCGAGCCTACACCCCTCCTTAAAACCCGTAGCCCCTCGATTACATCGCAAAGCCAGGCTACTGCCGAGTTTGTAAAAGAGCAAGGGGAGACCGGGGCATCTTTTGACCTTCTGGTTAGCCTCCCTGGTGTGGGTGTTGTGGACATACCGCACCCTGTCGAGGACTGTAGCATTACGGCTGTGACGGACCCCCCGATTAGGGTTTTCAGCTGGAATGTGGCGGGCCTCGAGAGGAAGCTAGCGCTGCCGGACTGGAACGCGCTAGTGGAGCAATACTCCATATGCCTGTTCCAGGAAACCTGGAGTGGGGCGCCCCTGCACAAGGCAGGATATTCCACCCACTTTTTGCCAGCAGTTCATAGTACAACTGGTAGGGGCCGCCCTTCGGGTGGCCTATTAATTTGGGTGGCTTCAGAACTCAACTGCAGGGTGGTGGAGCGGGATACCAAATGCCCGGATCTCCTCAATATATTGTTGAGAAATTCCCAGGGCCGAGTTATCCTAAATATTTTTAACATTTACGCCCGAGGCACAAAGGGGGGTAGAGAATCCCCAGTAATAGCCTGTCTAGAAGCCCAGCTTCGCTCGTCTCCTTATAGGTCTTGTACCTTGTTGGCGGGCGATTTCAATTGTACCTTTGAGCCCCTGGACCTTGAAATTCTAACTGATCAAGAGGAACATGACAGTAGGTGGGGGATTCCGTCCCTTGAACTCAGTCCCATCAAAAAGTGGACAGAAGTGGCCCTCCAGATCAACTCATTAGCTATGGAGTTTGGTCTGAGGGCTGCCATTGGCAGGACTAGGTCCGACAAAGTAGGGGCCCATACCTACAATAGGCCAGGGCATACGTCACGGATTGATTACTTTCTCCTTGACATACACCTGTGGAGCATGGTGGAGGACATGGTGATTATACCATCTGTTGAGAGTGATCACAATCTCCTCTCTCTCACCTTGTCCCACAGGTGGCTAACTAGCACTGCGAGTAGAACTTCTCGTAACCCCGCCCCGGACCTGTCAGTAGTCGCCAACTGTGGACGGCGGCTAAAGTGGGCGAAGTTGGCACTTTCAGAGGAGAAAACTTCTGCCATTAGGCAGCTTCTTGCCTCAGCCCTAGTCAATCTTGACCCCCAAGAGGATGGGTTGATGGAGGTGGCCCCAAGGTTTTGTACCATAACCCAGGCTATTAGTGACCTCTTTGTAGTTCCAGCTAATACGAACAGAAGGAAACCAAGCTCACGAGCTAGACAGGGCTGGTATAATCAGAAGTGCAGGGAGGCGAAGTCACTTCTCATTGAAGCAGTCAAGTCCAAACTACCGTCCAGGACTAGGGAGGCCAGGAGACACTATGCACTCTGTCAAAAAAATGCTAGGATGGAGTGGGAGGATAAATTCTGGCAGGACCTCCTGGCTGCCAGTCGTGGGAAAGACGCCAAAGGTTTTTGGGACCTGGTGGGCAATAGGAACCGTCCCGATGACACCCTGAGGACCTGTACCATCAATGCCCAGACATGGTTCTCCCACTTCCAAAAACTTTATTCTGCCGCTGAAGGCCCACTAAACTACCCTTTTAACCTCCCGCCCTTTACCCTAGTTCAAGACCTGGAACTTTTTTCTGTTTTGGATGTTACAAAGCAGATTAAAACCTTGGTACCATTAAAAGCAGCTGGTCCGGATGGCCTACCAGGCGATATCCTCCGAGCTTATCCGGAAGAATGGGGGGTACTAATCTCTGCACTCCTCAATGCGATCGTTGTGGGAGGCCCTGTGCCAGATTCCTGGAGAGGTGCGGAGGTGGTCCCCATCTACAAAAAGGGCAGCCGGGATCTACCTGGGAATTATAGGCCTATAAGCCTAATAGACTCGAGCCAGAAACTGGCGGGGAAAGCCATTTTGGGGAGGATCTCCCAATGGGTGGACGATAACCACATCCTGTCCGATATGCAAGCTGGGTTCCGTTCAGGTACAGGAACTATCGAACAGGTCTTTAGGCTCCTGTTACTATACTGGAAGGTGGTGGAACTGGGCAAAGGCAGTCTTTACTTGGCCTTTATTGACCTAAAGACTGCCTTTGACCTGGTACCTAGGGAGGAACTTTGGAGGGTGCTTCACGGACTAGGGATGCCCCCGTATATATTAAACCTCCTTATTAAACTGCACACCAACACCTATGCCCAGGTCAGATGGGGGCTGAACGGGGAAAAGACCGATAAGATCAGGGTCGAGAGGGGAGTAAGGCAGGGTTGTGTCCTGGCCCCCACCCTATTCTCCCTCTATATTAATGGAGTGGTAGACCATCTACTCGGCGTACCAGCAGACGCTCCCACTCTGGGAGGCGTAAAAATTCCAACTTTGCTGTTCGCCGATGACACCCTCCTCATCTCTAAAACCCCCCAAGGTCTCCAGACACTTCTGAACCGCTTTCAGGACTTTTGCACTACCAAGGGACTTGTCATCAACGTGGAAAAAACCAAGTACCTAGTTATGCACCCACCACGCAAACTTGGCCGCCCTCCCATTCTGAACTCCATACCCCTTGAAAGAGTGGCAGAATTCGATTACTTGGGAATTCGACTTAACGACGCGATGAGCTGGACCGCCCACATCAATAAAATGACAATGGCCCACAAAAGGGTGGGGGGGGCCCTCCTCAAGGAGTTCAACAACTCAACAAAACACTGTGTTGCCCCTCTACTAGACATATACAAAGCACGTGCGGTCCCTGCGTCACTCTATGGAGCCGAACTGTGGGGCTTGGGCAAAGTGGACTTACTGAGCAAGGCCGAAAACAAATTCATCAAAGATCTCCTTGCCATTCCATCGAGTAGCCCGACTATCCCAGTGCTCATGGATACTGGCTGCAAAGCTATAAGGGATCAGGCCCGTCTTCGACCCCTCTTGCTCTGGGCCCGTCTGTGGAGGGTTCCTGAGCTAAAATCTTATGCCAATGGTCTAGCTGAGGTGATGCACTCCGACGGTTGGCATAGCATTAAATGGCTGAAGGACATTAAACATCTTTTAGGGGACTTAGGCCTGGATTCCTGCTGGCATGGCCACTCCGCTCCCCCGAAGGAGACCTTAAAAAAAATTTTTTGGGAGTGGGTTTGTGTGAAGCGCATCAGTAGCCAGCAGCACTGCAAAACCACCGCAGCTTTTCTGTTGTTAAAAGATGTTGCCACCTATGAGCCGTACATGGACATAATAACAATTGCCATGGATCGGTCCTTGTACATCAAATTCCGGTTAGGAACCCTACCCTTGGCCGACTTCTGCTCCAGGTGGAATAAATCCCAGCCCCCATCATGCTTCTGTGCTCTTTGTCCCGATAAACCAGAGACGGTGCCACACTTTCTTTTCGAATGCCCGGACTATGGTCGCCCCAGATCACGTTGGCTTGGTCCTATCTGCAGAGAACTGGGTACCCGCCAGCACTCTGTTGCCCTTCGGATTCTTTTAACCAACACAGCCCCTCCCATTGTTTGTGCTGTTGCTAAGTTTTTAAAATGGGCTTGGTTGATTAGATATAGAAGACTGTCCATATCAATTTAATCCTCTTTTTTAATTAATTTATGCTGATCTAATGTGTTTTATTCTTTTACCAAATGTACAGTCATACTTTTTTTCGACATGCTGTTTTTATCTTTTGTACTGCTTTTATGATATATGCATATCGAAATAAAGCAATCAATCAATCAATCAATAAAAGGGGCAAACCCCAGAAGCAGAACTCCGTTCAGCAAAGGCAGTCAGCCTACCTTGTTAAAAAGACGCCATCATATTGAAACAGACAAAGATGTTTTCAAACAAAAGGATTTATCTTGTAATAGATTCCCCGAAGGTGATGGTTAGAGGAGCATCTCTGTAGTCGTGGGGCAGAAGTTAGATTTATTTTTCAGTCCTTTTATGCTGTTTTCCTCCAGGCATTTTTTTTTATCTAAGTGAAAATAGGAAAATATTCCTCTGTTAGAGACCCCCGCCCCCCCTTCTTTTCATAAAATTAAGCCGAAGCAGTGTTTTGCGGAAAGGCAATCCACAAATGTGGGCAACTTTGTAGCATGCCTGCGCCTATTTTCGACCACAATGCAACTCTGGCATTTACACAGTATGCATTTTATTTCCAGCAGTAAGAGCGTGTATGGCCGTTCACTCTGGGCCCACACTGAAGTTTTTGAGCTCTCTAAACGACAGTCTGCTGCTTTTTTTAAACTGAGTGGCAAGCTCTGGGCTGGGGACCAAGGATTTCACATTTGTTAAATGAACAGTAGTTTTACGCAGAGGCATATTTGAAATATTCCTAGTGGATTAAGAAAGCCATTCCTTTTGGACAACTTGTACTTTACTCTATATTCAGCAGTCCTTTAAATTGGGATGAAAAAGGTGGGGAGTCTGTAAAAGGTAGTGACCAAGGAAGCATAACTAGAAGTCCTTTTCAAGAGACCTATGTGGCACACAACAATCAAATCGCAATCGCATTAGACTCCCAGTCCCCAAGGCTGGCCCAAGACAGTCACAGTGCTATAAAAAAGGAAGCTTTAAAGATGTGTCAAGGAGCGATCTAATGGTTTCAGCGCTGGTGCTCGCTATCGTTTCATTATTTATGTGCGTTGCCGTCTTTCTACTCTTTGGGGGTCGGGTTTGATACTGAAGGTCACTGCATATCCGATACCTTTTAAATATAACCAGGCGGCACCACCATGTCCAGGCACCAAATGTGTGCCACCAAACTCAAAACCCCCATTGAAATAGCAGCACCTGCACCATGATGCCGTGTGAGGAGCTGGCCGGTGTCAGGGCCTGGGTGCTCCGGTATCTGTAGCCAGCAGGAGCCAGACAAGCTTGTAGCTTGAAGGAAACTTCTGGATGCTTCGACAATTTGGATGCTGAATTACTTACGCGCGTGACATCATTTTCGCTTTTTTTCCCCCAAACAGGAAGTTTTTTTTTCAAGGGCCAACAAGAATTAGATGAACGATTTGAGCGGGAAGCTAGGGCTGATGGCGAGTGTAACAATGTGTGTGAATTATATGAGAATGAGTGCACAAACCATATATTGCTTAAAAACAACAATAAAATGGCGCCTTTTTGTAAGGACGGACAAAAGGCTTCCTATCTTGGATCTCACTGGACGTGCTCCTTGTTGTTTTTTAAGCCCGCTGGGGTATTGGTACAGTGCCCCCTCCCCAGTCTAAGGGAGACAGGCAGCTAACTGGTGGCAGCTATGACTAGTGAGTGGAACAGGGGGGCTTATTTACAAGCCCCTTGTGCGACCAGTGCATCACTTTTAATATGGGAAAAAGTGGTGCACCGGCGGCGCAAGGGGCTTGTAAATAAAATAAGTCCCAGGGTTTTTACTGGTATCCTTGGTGTCTTCAGGAGAGGAGTCTATTGACAGCCACTCTGTAAAATATGCTAGACTCTCCCTTTAACTAGTGATTCCCCCTTAACTAGCGTGTTCTTTTGTGGTGTTAGCCGGTGACTGAGTGCAGTATAAGTTGGAGTTTATCTCCAGGTTGCCTTCTGATTTTTCCTTCCCCCACACAGAGCCCCTCTACAGTGCCCTGATACCCATCTTGGAGAATCCACACTCATCCCTAGCCAGACGTGAGTCCTTCCAGAGGACACAGTACCTAAAACTGTTTATGCTTGTTACAGACCTGTCTGTAGCTCTGCAGAACTTTGATCAACTGATGGTTGATGTAACTGTTCTGTCTTCTCTTAAACCCACGTTATGTGGCCTGGCCATCTTTGGTCCTGCAATTACAACTCTCTTGAAATTGCAGTGATCCCATATAATAGGAGTACGCCCTCCTATTGAAATACAAGTTCAGTTCTTCGTGTCTGCAGCCACTCTTTCTATGTGGTGAAGTGCTAGGAACCTGTGCCTTTTGGTGGTTGACCTGAGAATATGATTTTGTACACATGGCACCTTTTGCCATGCCCTGACATCCCCCAAACCCTGATACTGATCCCCTTGCCAAAAGATTATATTTCATCTGGACATCAGAGGGAACTTGTTGCATCAGCACAAAGCAATGTTTGTCAGAAGCAGGGTTTTGTGTGCTTGTTCTTTTTTTTGACGAATGCCTATTGTGACCTGGCCAGTAAGAGGATGAAGCCATACACAAAAGCGTAGAGATGCGATGGACTCTGTCCAGGAGGACAAGAAGCGAGCAAAGTAGTAGGAAGCACGCATCAAGGTTGCTTTGAATAGGTGAGCCATTCAGGTACTGAGCGATAACCATCGAAAAGTACCAGCATCATGAGAAAAACCCATCAAATTATGTATAAGATAGGATGTGTGCATTGTTATGTTACGTGAATTTGTAGAGCCTGGCTAATCACCCGATTGAAGTATCACAAGCCCAGGGATGTCTCCTACCTCGACATATATGTGAGGTATTAACGTGAAGGAGATGGGGAAGTAAGAGTTAAGAAGGATTTGTTTAAGTTCTCATTTTTAGAAGCTGCAAGACAGAGTTTATTCCGGAATGTAGGTGGGATAGAATTCCAGACTCTATGTGCACAGCTTGAGAAGGTCTATATCAGGTTTTAGTTTTTTGAAGACCACTGTGTCAAAAAGCAGAGTGTCAGAGCTGGTGAGCTGTAGAGAGTCCTCTTCCCCTGCAGTTCAGATTTTTGGATCAGGAACATACTGCCATTATTGGCTGCTACAACACAATTACTACCCTGCTGGTGCCTTCCCCGACCAAGAAATGGCAGTGAAGTGGGAAATGCCACCAGTCAGCCACACTCCTTGGTGCTGCACACGATTCCTACAGATAGTTGGAAAAATGCATGTCGAGGTTTGTGTTTCACATTACCACATGCTTCAGGGAGCTTAGTCAAGAACCTGGATGGCTTGCAGGGCACAGTCAATCAGCAGATTGTAACGTGTTCAGTGGGACTAAGAGCTGCAAACTGCACTGACAGTTCTTCAGCACCCCCTAACCAGGGAGGAATGGCTAACGAGCTCAAGGTGCACATGGTGGTAGCTAAGCTCAGATGTGGAGTCACAAGGACGCTTAGGGTCACCACAGTTCTTGAAGAACTGGTCCTGTCCCGGGGGTTGCTGTGCTGGTGTTTCACGATGATCCAAGTGTAACCTTCCTCTGGTTAGCTTAATCTCTTCCAGGTAGCTGGGTTGGGATCCCCTTCAGCCAGTTTTCCTTCTGCAAAGGCATATCGAATACTTCGCTTCCCAGAAGCAAGGGCACATTCCTTTCCTGTGGGAGATCTTCGATGCTTCCAGGGGGATTCCTCACTCTTCAGGTTATGTTCCCTAAACTTGCAGTGAAACTGGCTGTCATGAGCACCAATTCTGGATCTGAGACGTTGGCTGTAAATAACTCCTCCAGACCCCAGGACCTTTCTTTCTGCCTTATTTCATTACACTGAGACCACTAGTGCTCATGCTTGATGGCCATAGGTGCTGAGATGCAACTAAAAAGCATCCGCAGACTTGGTACATGTCATGAGTAAATCAGGGCAGGAGTGACCATACTACAAAATGATGCAGCGGACATTCCCCACCCAGCATCTCCCCCATCAGCCATAATTCTGAGCATTAGCCTTAGCCCACCCATTATCATTAACTTGCCCCATTAGTTTTCTTTTTATTAGTCATAATTTGATACAATAGTTGTATCTCCTTTCATTAGTCCGAACGTTCATTTAACCTTATTGCTCCATCACGCTGGTATTAATTCTCACTGATAAATATAACTCTCAGAACTAACCTTAATTCAAACTGATAATTTTAACTCTCCATTGTAGCCTTAACTCTCCTAGTTTGCTCCATCTCTGCAAGTTAACTTGAACGTTCCAGTTAAATTAACTCTACCATTAAACTCAACTCTTGACGTCCTCCTCACCCTTGTTGACCAAAGTTCTTGTGTGATTAGCTTTCTCGCTCCCTGTTCACCGACCTTATCTTCATTCTTAGGTAAATCTTAGTGATTTCAGTGTTGGCTTAAACTTGCCTCATTTGTTTTAACTCTTCATATTGGACTTAACTCTATCCATTGCCATCTTTAACTATTGCTGTTAGTTTTAACTCTCAGCCTTAGATTTATCTATCCCATTAACCATAACTCATCCATTTATCCTAACGCCTCTCTGTTAACCTTAACTCATTCCGTTAATCTTGCTCTCAATATTAGCAGGCCCTTAAATTAGCCTTACCTTGCCCTTCAGCCTTAGATTTTCCAGTAGGCATATGTCACTTTTACCCCATTGCTGTACAACACATTGCGGAGAAAAACCATCACTTGAACTACTGACACACGTCAACCACTCCACCCCAATCAAAGCAAAATCTTCTCAAGAGTGGTAACAAAGCAGCCACAACTTAAGTTGAGGAAACGGCCTGGGTCTGCATTAAGGACTTTCAGAGATATACTCTATCCGTTTCAGGTAGGTGAAGAAGCAAGAATGTATTGCATCTGGGGTGAAGCTTCTTAGTTTTATGTGGGTGTTTTTAGAAAAACATCTATGGTAAACTGAAAGACCATATCTGTGCATTTACTCTTTCCACGCAAACATGTATTTTCTGGAGCAAATACATGTATTCCACCAGACAGCATAATTGTGGCACTGCTTTTTAGTAAATATAACTTTTTTTTTTTTTTTTTTACTCAAACCACGCAGTGCAAAAAATAAGATAGAGAAGAGGGCACTTTCAAGATGGTTTTGTAAAAACGGTGGAGGGGAAATGAATCAGTTATTCTGAGCTCGCAGTTTCCCAGGATACAAGCGTGAGGGGGTGACACCATGAGTTACCCGCACCGGGTGACACCAACCCTAGTGACGCCACTGGGAGTGGGCACTTCACAGGGAAAAGCCAGGAAGGGTTTCACATCGGTATACGTACAAGCGCCGAGATGCCTCATTAGTGATTCGTGCGCTATACAAGTACTACAAATTTACATTTTATATATATAGTGTACTAGTTTCTGCAGGCTAAGCATAACTAGAATCCATATCTGCTGCATATGTAACTTTGTTATCACAGGAGCTCTAAATTCTATTACTAGTAATAATTGTCATATCTAGTTCGCACTATAAAAAACCTGCAAAATAAATACATAAATGAACCAATATGTGTTGGCCTAATGAGGAGGATATGAATTTTGAATTTGGTTGTAAAGACAGAAGGTTGAACAACAGAGTAGTGTCCAGATGTTGGTAGTATCTAAGGAGCCAGACATCATTCTACAATAGATAGCTGCTTTGATTTCATGCTAAAACTGCAGTATTTGCCAAAGTGGGGAGGGATTGACATCTCTTGCTGGCAAATTCTGATTGATCTTCCTGATCTAATAACAATGATGTTAGCTATGTGCAGCTTCCTGTGGTGCATGTTTGCCTGAACACGGCCAGAACCCTCATTGTGAGAGTCTGACATGTGGGAAATCACTCCATTACAATATCTGAAGCTGCCATGGGTAGCATGTAACACTATACACACAATAACCAACAGAAAATACCAACACATCAGAGACTTGAAGTAGACTTCCTCAAATTGTGTAAGGGACTAAATACACCCTAACTCTAAGACCACTATGTATCATTCCCTATCCTATTGCCTAAACTTACCGGTATATCCCTCATTCAAGGGTGTACCATATAGCCATTCTTTGGTTGGTGATCTAATGGAAGATATTACCTGTAGTCCATTCATCTGCCCCTACTATTATCTGCACACCTGGGGTTGTATTACACAAAGTGCTCTGGAGGTGCAATAGGCTTGTGGGCCCGCTTTCCGTGCCCCTGGGGTACTTTGGTATTAATACAGATCACATTGGTTCATGTATTGCACCAGCACAATCATAAGGGGGCATTTCTGCATTTGCATGGGGGCGGTGGCCACAGGAAAGTAAGGAAAACACTTTGCATCAGCGCCCAAGCAGTATTATAGAAATGTAAGTAGAATTAAAGAGCCATCAGGACAAGACACACTGACTGTGCCACGGCACAAACAGAGACTGCACCCTTTACATAGCGCGTCCCCTGGTGAATTTCCACGCCAGATGCCTCCAGGCCAATCCATAGCTGCAGCGACCACTTTTACTGGGAGGCCTGCAAACTTATTATCTTCGGACATTGCTGTGGCTCCACCAAAGTTTCGTATGCAATCCTCCCATCCCACCCCAAGTGCTTTTGCTGTTTTGTGTTCTTCAGGAAACCATAACATTACGGAACAAGACCTGATTACTATAAGATGAGGCTGGGTGCTATCTGTGCTCATAAGTCTCAACAAGTAAGCCACTAACTTCAGGAACTTCAGGTATCTTTGAAACAACACAGGCTGTACGGTAATCCCAGAAAGAAGCAAAAGACTTGAACGTATACGTTGAATAGAAATTGGATAATTTCATTTGTCCCTACCCTGTGGTGAATCTCTTGTGACAGTGGCAGGTTACCTCAAAAGACAGTGGTGCAGCGAAAGTGGCATAGGCCCTCATTCAAGCAAGAAAAATGTCCCAATGCCAAGTTTAGGGGTAGAAAAGTAGCTATATTTGGGGCTTAGTGGTTTCCATAGAACCCTGGCCCAAGGCCCACTGCACCTGTTGTGCCTGCTCAAAAACAGGTAATGACAAACTACTAAAATTGTAAAGGCGCTGAACACCTCAGGAGCTTAAAAGGTTAATACTGAGGAATTGTAAGTCTGTCCTGCAAGGCGTGATAGACCATTGTGTAGCAGTTTTCTCATCTTAAAAGCTTATTTAGCATGTCAGTAAATGATAAAACGGATATCGATTTTAAAATTTACTCCCAAGAGGAGGAGCTGGTGTTCTTCCTCTTTTTCCAGCCACTCATAACCGACTTTCATCTGGTGGAAATTGCCACCGCAATACAGTGAAATACCTGCAACATGGACTTCAAATCCATTTGTTCGTTGATCTGTAAATGTGGTACAAATAACATCCAACGCTCAGTGCAAATTGTATTGGTGGGGATATCTTTTGTATCCGCAATTTATACATCGGTTTAATTGAGCATAGAAGTGTTTCAAAATGTTGCCTGGCAAGCATTAAAAACACAAAAAACCAACAGCATTTGAAAACACGCCCACTTACCCACACAGACGTCGTCCTTGTTTTCGTAGCCTGTTTCGCAGACGATCTCTTTCAGGCACGTGAAGGATCCCACGCTGTTTATGCAGCGCTCCCCCCTCTGGCAGGTGTGTCGCTCTGCCACACATTCGTCAACATCTGGAAGGAGAGAGCATGTTAAGCTTCAGTTTAGTAATCAAAATGCAGGTAGAGAGTAGCTTTGACACCAGGTCTTCACCCATAACAGCTAAACTAACAATGAAAGTATTTTTGCAGAAGCTCATATTATTAAAATATTTAGGGCCATATGTATTATGATTTTGCTTTTTGCGTAGGTGTTGTGCTACTTTTTTGGCACAGCCTGGATGCAAATCTATTTTGGGATTTACAAAGCCATGCAAAGCCCCATTCATTGCTCTGTAAACAAAAATGAAAATGTAACACAAACACTGCATACTTTGTGTCAAGGAAAATGCCCCTTGGGTGGAGTATTCACATTTATATGTATCCACTCATGTATTTTGACACAGTCCCATATATATAAAGATTTGTAAACATGGGGTTGTACCAAAATGGCATAACAAGAAGAAATATATGTATTTCTCCTCATTACTTCCTCTTTCCATGTGTGCTGCATTCTGCATACAAAAATGAATGAGCCTCAATGGATGTTTTTTGTGCCAGAAGGTAGCCCTTCCCGCACAAATACTACCCTGACCTTAATACAGTTACCCTGCGCCATGGCACAAGGGTACCCTCATTCTAAGGCAGCACAAGTTGCACCAGTGCAAGGCGAGAGCTGAACTACTGCACCATATTGTTGTAAATATGGCACAGCTCTGCTCTCTCCCTTTCACACAACGCAGTGCTGCAACATCCCTTGATGCACTGGATTGTGTGAAATCTTAGTAAATATGCCAGAGTACTATTCATTTAAAAACCTTACATATTGAGCCAATATGAAAATTGAAAACTATGTATATAGTAGTATTTGCATAGTGCACACCCAGCTAAAGATGCCTAGAGAACTAGACTTTGTGTCTTGGAAATGTACATCAAGTTGGGATTTACATCATTAAATTATCAATTACAATCACAAATTACCATTGCATTCCAAAGGCATAATTTGTAGTTATTTTTCTAAACACAGAATTTTGTATAAATCCTGTCAGTGGTCTAGAGCCCTTATAGATCTATTGTTATTCTGGTATACGTTCTTAGACATGTACTTCAGTCTTGGGTATCTTACTTTGGTCCATGAGGAACGAAGCCATGTCAATCTTCCAGAAATTCACTTGAGAGTTGCACAAAAAATGAACAAAAAAGGAATCATTTCCATAGTCAGCGGTTTTCCTGGAACTGTTTAACAGCTCAAACAATTGCTTACCAACTGTAGCGAAGGTGATAGCCTATAAGCAGTCACCTCTTTTACAAGATCCCTACCCTAACCTCATTTTTCCGAGGAAAAGCAAAAAAAAAAAAATTCTGAATATAATGCATCTAGGAGATAAAGAGTTTAATGTGTGATGATTCGGTTTACTTTCGAAATGTAATATAGTCCCTCATGCATTACAATGGAAGTATTGGGAGGGAAAACACACCTAACAGCCAATAACATGAGTTGAGAGAGCAATGCTTCTCTGGTAGAGCCGAAGCCTACGCTATGTATAATTGCAATTCTCAAGCTTACACATCAATTTCCAATTCTCTTTAGAAGTAGCAACTTTATTTGCCTTGGAATGTGGATGGTTTAGGCATTAAATCAGCAGACAGCTGATTTTCTTTCGGCAAAAGATGAAATCTTACATTGAAAAGGTAATGCAAAAATACCCTGGCCACTAAACCAAAATATATGTCCCCCACATGAGAGTCTTCATGCGAGAAAGACCACCCAAATTGTCTTCACTTGCGCAAGTCAATTGTCAGAACTTGTTTTTACTTCCAAAATAATGAGGTTTGGTTTTAAGTTGTATTCCCACTGAAAGTGTTTCCACAAACTACTGTGCAGCTAATTGTCAAGTCGATTAACACAAGCAGAATTTACCATCTCAAATCCTTGTTTTTAAATATTGTGTCGAACTCCTGATGACAAGGACCAAAACACAGCATTTGACTAATAACAGGCTGACAAGGTCTGAACAAGTTCTGTTTGCAGCAGAAAATGTACCTTAAAGCGCCGTTCTGTATTACATCCAGCTACCTTGTTGCCTGTTCCAAATGCTGATGGGGAAGATTGTGAAGACCATGACTGTTTGGATTTTACTGAGCTTTGCACCAAAGTGACATTGTCGATGAACCATTGTCTAATCCTGACCAAGTCCTGTTTGTTGATGGTTCATGTCTCAGGGACAATGAAGGTAATCTGAGAGCAGCATTTGCAGTTTGTACCATCTCTGGAGTTGAGGATGCTGCTTGTTTACAGGGAGTTCACTCCGCACAGGTGGCCAAGATCATTGTCTTGACCCGTGCATGCCTTGTCTCTGAGCAGATCCGAGTCACCATCTATACCAACAGCTAGTACGGTTTCGGGGTAGTTCATGACTTCGGACAGCTATGGTTGCAGAGAGGGTTCCTAACATCATCAGGATCTCCCATTAGGAATGGGGGATATATGAGACAGTTGTTGGAAGCATTGCCAGAGGAAGTGGCAGTCGTAAAGTGCACTTGACACAGGACGAGAGATGATTTTGTCACCATAGGAAACTGCTACATGGATTAAGTTGCTCGTTTTGTGCCCACACTCATGCATTTTCAATGAAGAATATGTTTGCGAGAGTACAGAGAAGACCGAACTCAGCATAATGTTACCTGTTGCAAATACATGGGATGAAGTTAGGCTGTTACAATTGGAAGCTACAGATCAGGAACAAGCGAGTTGGATTCGAGTATGCTGTGAGAAGGGAGAAGATGACATTTGCATTTCAACTGATTGTATGGTAGTGTTACCGAATTGATTGCTGAATCCAATGACAAGGCAGATTCATGGAACAGCTCACATAGGGAGATATGCAATAGTGAGATTGCTCAGGCAGACTTGTTTTAATCCGAGATTCAGTTTGATTGCAGAGGAACTGTGTCATTGGTGTGTTGCACGCCAACCAATGAATGCTGAGAAGAAAACCATTCTTGCTTTGAGCCACATTGTGAGATCGGGCAGTCCTTTCAATCGGATCCAGTTGGAATTTATCGTAATGGATTGAGATACATTTTGGTTGTTGTGTGCATCTTTTCTCGGTGGGGGGAAGCTTACCCAATTAGAAGGTGTGACAGCCTCACAGTAGCAAAGTTTTTATTGCTGGAGCTTATACCACGCTTCGGATTTCCAACTACATTGTAGTCGGATAGAGGAACTCATTTCCACAGCGAAATCATGAAGCTGGTATGTACTGCCTTGAATATGGATCAGAGACTGCATTGTAGTTACAGGCCAGAGCCATCAGGCCTTGTGGAGCAGATCAAAGGAAGCTAAAGGCAAGGCTGGCAAAAGTGTGTGCTTCAACATATTTGAAATGCCCCGATGCCTTGCCCTTGGTCCTAATGAGCTTGCACAGCATTACTGATAGGAGAACTGGGCTATCTCTGCAAGAGATCCTCATGGGAATGGTGATGCGCTTATCTGCAGTGCCGTCTACAGCTTTGATAAACATCACAGATGACTTGATCCTTGACTACTGCAAAGGATTGGCTGATGTGATTCGTTTTGTGTCTCACCAGGTTGGATCCACAACTGCACCGACATCGAAAGACCTCTGTCATGACCTGAGCCCCAGAGATTGGGTGCTGGTCTAAAAGCACATAAGGAAGAACTGTCTTGACTCATGGTGGCATGGACCACACCAGGTGATATTGGTGATGAATATCGCTGTGAAGTGTGGAGGAGTGCTGAAATGGATATACGCTTCACATACCCAACGAGTCTCAGAGTCCTCTGATGAAACAGCTCCTCTCCCAGAACTTATTCCAGCTGTGATCACAAGGTCACCAGAGAGAGCCAGCCAAGCTGTGGGGGTTACTGAAGAGGCTGGAAAACCGCTAGGTCGAGCTGAGGGGGGTCAAGCCGCACAAGACCCAGGTATAGACCTTGAAGGAAGACGGTAGCATTGTGAGTGGTATAGAGTCTGACTCAGCAGAAGAGACCGGTGTGGAAATTGGTCATGTGCAGTCAAGGTAGAAAAAGGTCACAAATGAGCTGTGGCCTGTGAGACAGAAAAGAAGAAACTTGAGACGTGCATTTGAGAAAGAACGTGCAACCGATAAGTGAATCACTTGAGTGAGTCTGAACAAGCTCAAGGAAGTGTGAAGAGATCAAGGAGAACAAGAGTGCCATGTCAGACATACTCCTCTCCCGAGTGGACTTATATAGCTACCAATGCCGGGGAGAGCGAGATTCAGGACTTTGATACTGATTGTTGAGATCCTGCTGAGAGTTCCTGGAACAGAGGCTAATGCAATCTTGTCATTGACTGTGCCTTATCCACCAAGGTTGAGTGGTTTATGTACTCTGATCTTGGAAGACATCGAATTCCAGAACTTTAGAAATCAGCCACCTCCTCAGGATTTTGCACTATTTAGAGCTGAACTGTTACAGCTAGTCATCGATGAGATTGGCTCTGACCTCATAAGGAATGCAAATTGAACTTTAAATAAAAACTTTGCTTGAAAGAAGATAACCTAGGTCTGAGTGGAAGAAGAGTACATTTAGGGATTTTCCATTTAGAAGACGAAAGAGGGTTAAGGAAGTCTTCCAAGCTGTGTAAATATTGTGCCAAAGACTGTGGTGAGAATTTTGGATCCAAAATGAAGTTCTTCAAAGGCTTTGTTGCTAGCACATAAGAGGCATAGAAAAGAGACTATGTGTCTAAATTCTCTTAAAGCTACAATCCGAGCCACTTTGAAAATGGAGTCTGGAAATTCGAATCTTAGGCACAAATGTATTATAGGTACACTGATTGCAGGAGTAATCATAGTGATAGCTGTGGTCATTACTGAGTCCATTATAAATGCACACAAAGCTGTGGTACAGGGAGTAGGGGTACATGGGACATCCACACCTACCACTGTTGCCTCAAAAGAGGGTACATTAGGATCCGATAGAGGCTTACTAGACCAATCTAGTCGCTTGTTAATAATAATAATAATAATACAGCTATTTATAAAGCACAAAACAGTTACCGCCCGATGGAGGTGTCCCGGCGCTAAAACAACAAAGCAACAGCACAATAAAAGGACAAGGGCAGAATCAAGAATCAAATTCCCCTACAGAATCAATCTTGGTTCAAAAGCTAAGTCTTGACTGCTTTCCTAAATAAGCATTCTAAGTCCATTTGCCTTAAAGTGGGTGGCAAGTAATTCCAGAGTCTAGCTACTCTCACCACAAAGGATCTACCACCCCAGCGCTCCTTCCTAATTCGTGGGGTGCATGTAGATTTGTCTAAAGGTGATTACACTCTGAATGCCTATGCAAAGTTGCTGTATGAAAACGAGAATACTATGGACGTGTGTATGCAATTGTCTACTTGGGTTGAGGAGGGCATCAGGTACCATCCCCCTACCCTTGACATATGGCATTAGCTGTAGTTTGCTCCTTAGCAAAACTGTTCTTGATTGCTTGGATGAAGAGAATAGGATCAGGCAAGTGGGACTATTGAGATCAAAAGGCAATTGATACAACATTTGCATATCATTCGAGGTATCAGTGTAAGATTCCGGTTGCCACCAGTGCTACTAGATTTTTATTCTCAATAGCTTAGGGGAAAATGGGATATTCACATGGGAATAAATGGCTCCTTGAAGATGGATGGGGATAGATTTTCAGATAAACAGATTTGTGGAATTTCCAGTGTTAGTTGGCCGGTGTACAAATGACATAGTTTCAGAAGTGTAATACAATTTTTGGGGGGTTATGAGAAGGTGTTGGGTTAACAAGAGAGGGGAAATTTCATAAAAATTGCTCTTTTTCACCAAATTAATTTCAACAGTTGCCTGAAAGAAAAGTGCACATGAGTTTATAGCTTGTCTTAAAAAATCACTTGAGACACCTACAGACTAATTAGAGTAGAAAATGTCTTTGGGCCATGGCACATGTAAGTTTCACAATTCATGTGAGACATATTCTGCTGAAATCAGGCTCCTGTGGGTGAAAATGGCCAGAAAGGGGAAAACTACACAACATATGCCGAACGTGAAAAGCTAGGATTACGCAAGATCTTACTCGCATGATGAAAATTTCAACCAGATCTCGTTCTGTAGATAAAAGCTCAACACTAAGGATACAACCATTGTGAGGATTGTGTGCAGGGCACCTATGTCGACTAAAAGCTAAACAGTCGGAGGTGAAGTAAGAGAGAATCTAAAAAGTCCAACAGGGTGATAAAAGCAAAATTGAAGACTTTTAATACAGGCAAATGAGTTCTGTGGGAGGCCAATAAAGAGGATGTTCCAGAATTCCAGCTTTCTGAAGACTAAGGTGTTGGTAATCGTGTCTTCAGTGATTAATGTGATGCCAGCAAATATCTTTTGGATGATGAGTAATTGAAATAAAATGGCTGCGACTTTTGAGCAGATACTGGTGGATAGGGATATGGTGACTGTCAAAGATTTTCTTTATCGTGTAGTAAAATGTGATGATATGTTAAAAAACATTTGGGTTGATTCTTAGGTCTGGTGTTTGCCAAGACATTTTGATTTCATAAAATATATATGTATAATATGCTTACTTCAAGGGGCTTTCAACCAGCTCTCTTCATCCATTGGTCTGTTTTTGTGTCATTCACATTTTGTGTACACCCACCAAAGCATACAGCATGGCGCAGTGAGTCAGCCTACTTCAGCCTCAGGCTAACTTAACGTTGAGTGAATGTATTTTGCTCTTTCATGAAGAGCAAATCCACACAAAATGTTGGTTCCACCAGTACCATTGTTTTTGTTTGTACTAAATTATTAAATTAGTATTGCCTTTGCGTTTAGAGCCTAATGTGATAGCAGGACTTTCTACCAGCTCTTCAAAGCATGCGACAAATTCCAGCTTTATCAGTTCCTGTCTCCTGTCAATGACGTTGTAAATCCTTTTGAAGCTGAATTTGTTGTTTATCTGATTGCTGCTATTTCCGAGTATACCAGATTGTGTCCATTGGAATCTATTCTTTATAAAGTTTATTCTCTTTTTTAAAATACGCGCAATAACACACATTTATAACTGCCCTCCTGTAATTATTCAAATTGAGGACTACAGGTATTCTTTTAAAACAATTTAGTCTGTATTTCGGCTTGTATGTCTTTCTAGTTTGATTTCAGTGCTCTTGTATGTCGGACTTACATAGCTATTTAACTATTGTATTAGTATTTGAATTTGTGCAGTGCGGTCTATCTATTGATCTATTTATCTATCTTTGCTAGTCTATCACTCTTTCTTTAAATTTATATATGTAAGTCTATCTGCCTGCCTGCCTGCCTATCTATCTATACACTACCTCTGTTTTTGTGAGCCTCTCTGTTTTTGCAAGCCTCTCTATGTATCTATCTTTTCATCCCTCTCTATTTGTAATAAATGCTTACTAAAATAGGACCAAAAAAAATAGGTAATGTAGGAGCCTGACAGCCAACACAAAATTGAGTGACTTTTAGTACATTGGATGTTAGTTTGACCTTTTGATTGTTCTAAAATTATGTGTGTAGCATAGTTATGTATAGGGAATTTCAGCTAGACATCATCTATAAGTCTGCTGTTGTGTCAACCACATTTTTCTTCAAACCACTTGAGCCATTTTATGAATTCACATCAACACAGAAAGTAGTTCCCTTTTGGTTCCAGGGACTACTATGGTAAGATGTGCCTTTTTGGACCAAAAACATATTTTTTCTTTTACTCTGTGTTTTTTTAGATTGATGAAGGCCTGACCACTTCCCCAACAATAATGTTTTGCAAAAGCCATGATTGAAAAAAAACAAGAACTGCCAAAGTCAAAAGGCTGGAGGCCAATGCCAGACCTCTTGGCTTTGCCAATGCTTGTTTTTTTTTATAAAATTTCAACGTAATGTGTTTTGTGATTTAGTTAAAAGTTTATGCTGGACTTACCTTCACATGAAGCACCATTAGTCATTAAAGTATAACCAGGAAAGCAGGAACACACAGCCTTTTCTTCAATAGTGTTGCACAATTGTTGGCAGGGTCCATTATCTATTTGGAATACATATTTGAAGAATGAATACTTACGATGCAACATAATACACAAATACCTGCACAGTTAACGCTCCCAAAAAGAAATAGATGAAATGCTATGAAGTGATGTCTATCACTTGCTTTTTGGTGAACGTTTTGTCTGGCAGTTTATGCTGCCAAAAATACCCCCTCCTTTTCTGTATAGCGGCATGTACGAAGAATGTAAGGCCTGAGTAAATCTGATGGAATATGCTCACACACCAAGATCCAGTATCTCAATAATTCTAAATTAAAAGACAATTTCAGAAAACCCAAATTATTTTCTGTTCCAAACGTCCATTCATAAGATTAGCCTCCAGTCCAGCTTTACTCCAAGCTTTAATTCACAAGCTTAGGTTCCAGCCCAGCCACAACATGTTTCGTCAAATGACTCAATGACTTCATAAGGGCTAGGAGAAATACAGAGGATTTGCCACAAATTGCTTGGATATAAACAATGCACTGAGATACCCCCACCAGTGTGGGCAATGCATAATTTCCCATTCATCACCATTTTATGCCTAACATGCCAGAGTTTAAAAAGAAAATATGTGACATGGCAGTAGATTGAACATTGCAATTGCATACATCAGCCTGTGTGAATGGCTGTGTGTACTGGGAATCAACTCAGTGCCCACAAATGCTTCCACAAAATATAGTAAGGGCACCACAACATTAACTTAAAAAATGTTCAGCTGTGTACAAAATGAAACATCAAAAGGGGAATTGAATTATCATGGCTGTGTGCATCACCTCTGTGTATTTAAAATTCGCCTTTGTGTAATCTAGGTAGTAAGTTCACACGCAAGTAATGGAGTGTTTATAACTATCTACTAAAGTGTTCAAGGGATGGCCCTACAAGAGTAGTTAACTTCACATTTCAAACAAGTAGCTGTTTTAAAATTTTAAAAAAGACCCAAGCATTTAGTATCATTCCCATTAGGTGGGAAAGTGTTTTGAGTAAGTTATCAGGGAGGTTTACGTAGGTGTTAGAGTGGAGGTCTAGACCTGGTAAAACAACAAGCATATACCCAGAATAAGAAGCCTCAAACGTGTAATAAAATAATATGGGTCCATAGTGAATCTGCATATCCTTTTACATAAGAAGAATGGCATCCTTCCACATCGTGCCGTGTGTCTCTGTATGCGCAACATGCATTTGAAGACATGTGTTAGGAAGTGTGATTTTAGACGCTTCTGATTCTGGGTGTACCACATATGTAATCAGGGTCTAAAAATGGTTAAATGTAAATGTCAAATGTCGGAATTTGTAAAGCGCACAGCTACCTCCACCGGAGGTGTCCCGGCGCTGTCCGTATACCGCTTAGGAACCCTTCCTGGCTTTCCTGGGAAATGTCCACTCCTGGGCACCACCCAGGTGCAGCCAGGCATCCCAGCGCTTTCGGGGCCGTTGTGGAGACTAAGCAAGCTATTGCCCAGAGTTGCAGCGTGGGACCCATGATCAGAACAGGCACTGAGGCGAGAATATCCAGTCAGGGGAATTAATGAGCCGGAGACCCGCCGAGGCGGGAATCGAACCCTGGTCCCTGGCCAGAGCTCTGCATCAAGGTCTGCCTGCTCTAACCATTGAGCCACACTTCTCCAAGATGTAATTCCTGTAGGCAGATTCTGGGTGCTGAAGCTAGTCTAAAAATAGCCAGATGGCATAAGAATGGGGATCACTGAGAAAATAATACATTGAAATATATATGCTCTGATCACAAATCGCCTTTAAATTCTGATGGGGCCTGTAATGGTTCCACCTATAGCTCCTTGAAGTTTGGGGTGTAAATCTAACTCAACGTGATCAACCACTAGAAAATTGGACTTGGGAATACTGATTTCTTTGTAGCCCTTCAGGTTTCCAACTCATATTGGGCTGGATTTTCCCCGCACCCTAGATATTTCTAAATCCCTGTACCTTAGGTATTTGTAACTCCAGGTCTACTACTAATGTTCTAGCTACACCATCATGCGGAGCATCTAGCATAACACAACTATTGATTGATGATTTAGGCATCAAGACCGGTATGTACCAAAGGCATCATGTTGTAAGACTATGATCGTATCACACGAGGGGCACAATGGCACACCATTGCCTTACGTGGAGCTGGCACATAGTGGAGGTAGTCTGCTATAGCAGAGACACATCACATCTGGGGCCAAAGGTCTTCAATAATATATGAATGCTACATACAAAATATATAACTGAAAAACATAGTTATGCTTATTCAAATAATAAAATTACATTTAATAAAAAAGGCATACCTATGCATTGATCTTCTTGCAACAGGGGAGCTGCAATGGTTGCCAGCTCAAATGCATTTTCTTGTAGAAGTTCTGGAGCAGGGGTATTGGGTAATAACACTGCATTCTCGTCAAAATCATCATTTTCTGCAAATACACATGAATATTGATTTATTAAGCAGACATGAATATGTATTAATTGCAAATGCATACTTAAATAATGCTTTATTAAAAGGTTGATTGTGATTTTGATTGCCAGTCGAATTGCAGCACTAGAATGTTGCTTTGTCCAGTGTCAGTTTTTAAAGGTGGATGTTCCAACATAGTGCACATATGGAATGTAAATGTTCTCTTTTTTGTGACACATTAACTGTTTAGTATCCTGTTTCCTAGTTTTACCAATTGTCACAGTTGCGATAATTGAGACAGGGAAAGATAGTAAGACATAGTTGTGTTGAGAGGATGTGGAAAATGACTAAAATTAGGTATATATAAGCGGCGTTCATTCATGCTCACCACAGCCACTGTTGAAAGTAAAGAGAGAATCGTGAAACAGTGGCCACGCCATCTTGTCCCTTTTAGGCCCCATCATGCACGTAAGTGGCAGCCATTTTGTGTGTCGTGACCTCTCTGCCCACTGCCACTAGCCTGCGCGTCTCTCCCCCTCACTCCCCGGCCCCGCAAGCATTCCCCCGCGCCCCGACAGCCCCCGGTCTCTCCTGCTTGGGCCATAAACGCACCTCTAACGCGACCCTGTCTCCGAGCCACATCCCGTGCTGAACCCCCTCGCTCTTTCATCTCATTCAAAGAACAGGCCCTTTTGATAACCTCTTCCTCCCTGCCCGATTGTCCGGCCTGATCCCAGGCCATCACCTAGCCCAACAGATGCAGTTTATTGCCCCCTACAGTAGGACCTCGCCTCACATCAAAGGAGCGGGGATTAATCAATGCTTTCACACCCCGAAGATCCGACTGATCACACACATCCCCGTTCCCAGCGGAATGTCCAGCTGCGCGATAACCACCACATGCTGAGATCGGGGTGGGAACTCTACTGTAGATGTGTGTGGGAACGGGCCTGGACCGGGGATTCCGAGGATGTCTTTTCTGTCCTTCAAAGAAACATTACGGATGCAGTGTATGTAATAAAGCCATAAACCTGTGTATAAGAGGCCAGGCCTCAGAGATGCGGTTAGAGCACCTCGAGAAGACACCCTGTTGTCTGATTTGATGTGTTCTGCTCCGTCGGAATAAACTCCTGTTTCCTGCCTTCTGTCTCCAGCGCCTGCCTCTTTGTTTGGTAATCTCGAATGGTATGAGAGGCGGCTAACGCCGGGCAAATACTGAAGGGTTCTTGGTCAAATTCGGCCCTACATTTTCACAATTGGCGTCCCAAACGTGGGGCCCATCAGCGACACGTGGATCCAGTGGGAGAGGTCCCAACGACAGAGTGAACGACTGCAACGATCGGGAAGTGCACCTGCCCGATAGACCCTCGTCTGGCAGCCGATCATCCGAACTTCACTGGTTCCGAGCAGACCTCTCTCGAGTGATCTACGGTCCTGACTGGGAACCATCAGTAGTGCCACAGCAATTACGGAGAATAGAGGATGATCAGGTGCTGGAAGCGGAAGACGAGAAACTGTCCATGCGGTCCGGGTAAGGTCCTGTAACACGACAAATTGCGAATTGATTGTTTGATTGTTTGAAAATACTAGTATTACTCATTTGATTGTTTCTGAGAGATTCTCTATTTGCAAACAAGCACAGAGTCGCAATACTCTGTTTAGTCTTTGCAGATAGTGAAGGGTAGGTAACGCAGGCCTTTGCCCCCATTGTAATCCGTCGTGCCTGCTTCCCTCTCCATTTGATTGATTGTTATCCAAGCATTTACTGTTTTGGAATTGGTTCTCTTTGGATCATTCTCTATTTGCAAACAAGCACAGAGTCGCAATACTCTGTTTAGTCTTTGCAGATAGTGAAGGATAGGTAACGCAGGCTTTTGCCCCCATTGTAATCCGTCGTGCCTATTTTTATCCCTCATTTGATTGATTGTTTGTCCGAACATTGACTGTTTGGAATTAGTTCTCTCTTTGGGTATTCCCTATTTGCGAATACTGTAGAATAGAAATATTCTGCCTAGTCTCCGCAAAGTAGTGAAGGATAGGTAGTGCAGACTTTTGTCCCCCTTGTAACCCGTCATGCCTATCTTCTCCCCATTGTTCAGTAGTTGGTTCAGCCCGGACCGTTATTAGAGGTCGATCATCCGGCTCCACTGGAGGACACCCCTAATAAAAAGGACATATATATAAAAATACGGATTAGCCGCTGTATCGTGCTAGCAAACTATAACATAAAAATCGTTAGGGAAAACAAAAGGAATCGAGCAAAATCAGTAGGCCACTGATGGGATCTTTTTGACCCCGCTAAAATAGAAACATTAGGAACAACCCCTCATGAGAAATATGAAACTAGTGAGAAGAGCCGAGCTCGACGCCATGATGGCCGCAAGACAGCTCGGCTCCGCCCCCCACCCCGCCCAAATAACGACAAACCCTATGCAAATATTATAAATATATACAACACTCCAGCAAAGTAAATGTTAAAACGTTTTATTATACAACTATTTACATGGCAGCCGGCTGCAACAACAATCCCAATACATTCGCTGTCTGCTTGACGCTGTTCCTGTCCCTCCTTCCTTAAAGTAGCAATGTTGGGCTACTTTGGGCTACTTTTTAGTTGGCTTTGGGCTATAGAAAGTCTACAAAAGCCATCAGCCGGCGAGGTAGCGTCGGTGGCGGCCTGGGGTGGAGGACCGTTGTGCAAATAGGCCGGAGGCAACCCAACGCGCCGAGACCCGTCCCCGGATCGTCCAGAGGTGATGTCCAGCAAGTCGTGTGCGGGGGATGCCTTGCTGATGGCTCCCCCCTTTGTTGCCTGGTCCAGCCATCTTGTATATCTACGCCAGGAGATGGCGTGGGGCGCCCGCGGAGAGACGGCACAGACGGTCCCCTCTCCCCCGCCCCCCCCCCAGGTGGAGGTTCCTCTCCCGCACTAAGACTGCCATTAGCGTTCCACTCAACGAGCCCCCGCGGTTGACTGGCCGGGGGACCCGCTCCGGCGGCTGTGGTGAAGGGCAGCTGCGGGAGGGGCTCTCAAGATGGCGGCCGGCACCCCGGATTTGGGCCTGGTCCGCTAGGATGGCTCTGGGCTACCATGGAACTCGGATGCTTGCCTGCTCGGGCATGAGCCCCACTCTTGAAGACGTCCTCTCAGTTTTAAAGATTCTACGAGAGTCGTTGGCCCTCGACTCCCGCGGACTTCCGGTGGGGGCAACCGCCACTGTTGCTCGACTATCCCCCATGGATATGCCGCTGCCCCGGGCGACCGCCGCCTTATCCACATCTGGTGCCGTAGGAAAGACTGATTCCACGCATCTGTGGAGGGATACGCCTGCTGTCCCGCTCTCCGGAGTGGCCACAACGTTGTCACAAGATGGTGGCGCTCTCATGTTGACACCAGCCTTTGTCCGAATTACTAAGAGACACTGTAGACTGCCAACTCGATCAGTTCCGGTGGGACCTCAGCGTGACCCGGTAGGGAAGATTTTGCCTTCCTCGCCTTTAAGTCGCGGTTCATGCCGCCTGTCCCTTCTGCTGGCGTTAACGGAATTTTCTTGAACTGCCGAAAGGGATTCTGGTCCGGCCGCTAGTTATTGGAGGCATTCGAACTATACTCTGGACCCGCCTAGCCTCGACCAAAATGGCGCCAGTATGGGCGGGACTTGCAACTCCTTATGACGTTCTAGTTGCTCAAGCCTTGATGTTATGGGGGATGTATGCGATCTTTGTGCACATGGCGGGCGGGGAAGTGTACTGACTGGACATGCGGACAACCCTATTGATGTCGTTTTTTTTTACTATTGATTATTGTATTATTAAAAGCTCCGAAGTAATGTTACTCATGATACTCGCCCATGGTATGCGTATGAACGATTTTATTGTAACTGATCCTGTTATACTTTTAATTATAAAATCAACCTTCACTGATCCTGCAACCGTTTGTCACGTTTAGTTTTTTTTCAATTAAATGGCTTGCTCGTTACGTACTCCTATACTACAGTGTAATCTCTCCTTACCTCATGCGTTTCCCGTCTGCCCCGTGGCCGGCCTGTATGGTTGGAGGCCCGTATTTGAATGCTGACATTTTTACAATCAAGGTTTTAAAAGAAAAATATATGAAACTAGCATCGTAACAGTCAGTTAGATTGATAGGGTTGTTTTTTTTTTAAATACCATGCTCTGCGAACAGGAACGACCCTATACCACCGTAAACCTTTTCTTTTCCTCAAATGAAAACATGAATCCGTCACCCCCCCACCTTATACTGAATACCCCTGGCTTTTGACCATCTCCTACACGCGGTCTGTACTACTGCCCTCGGGCGATCTATGTAATGAACAGACTACCATTGGTTATCTTTGCCGCACTACCAGTTCCTCTGGGCTTCAATGCCGAGACATAAGGGACTGCATCCCAGAGAGATACGTCAAGTACGTGGTAGGTAAAAACATTTTCGTGTTTATGCGCGCTGATGTGCTTTGAACGCTGCCTCCCCCCCTCTTTTTTTTTCCTTTTTGCAGGTTACATCGGAATTTCAGCTGAAGTATGGAGAAGACCTAAAACCGCACCATGTTCCACGCGAGGAAAATAGGCTAGCTCTGTGAGACGGTACATTATATGTAGGAGCTATCTCTGGGAGCGTGAAAAATTGAATGGTATGAATGTGCGCATGGGCCCTGATTTGTACGGTATGAATGCGTATGTGTGGCGCACGTCTGGGTCAATAAAAGAATGCTTTTTGTATGATTGAGGCGTTGGTCGAACGGTTAATGGGATAGGAAAATTAAGCCCGAACATGGTACCTGCATGTGAAAGACGAATAACAATATAGCACTTTCCTTACTTAGGAACGACTCTCTCTGGAGCTAGCGAATGGGAGAGTGGCCTACACCAGAAACTTGAAGGCTTATTTTAGTACGACGAACCCAACCCAAACCGATATCCCAAATGTACACCCAAAATAATGCGTACCAGTGAGTTAATTTATGTGCTGACTAAATAAGAAAAGTTAAGAGTACCCCTGTTTGGGGTTCATCCAGAATCCCCCTCAGCCCAGATATTAGGGATATTGTTATTTTTTTAGATTTACACCTTCTTCTTCCACCCTCATAGAAAAGTCAGAATTGTACCATCGCACGTCCGACTGACACCCCTCCTTTACCTCAGCTTGGATCATCATTTGCTAGATGTTGGAAGACCCCACCGTGAGTATAAGCGCGACTGGACTAGTGTCCGACCAATTAAAAAGGAGTAAGTATTTTTCGAAGCGAGGTTACCGACAAAAATTGTCTACTATTAGGAAGGAAGGAGAACAAAGAGCTCGATCCCCAAAATGAATTAAAAAGAATACTGAGAATACGCAACATACATGACAAAGTCCTTTTGCCCAAAATAGCTCTGTGTTCTGTCTTAGGTTTCCGTACTTGATGTATGTACTGTCGCACCCTATCTGGTATTTGTGTGTACATAAACTATGAATTTATGTTTTCCCTCAGCTTGTGTTTTATACGTGAAACCGACCCGTACTGTTCTATATGTGTGTGCACTGAATAACCTATTATTATACACGTTTCTCTCTCTCTCTCTCTTTATGTTGTACGTGTACTAATAGCCTATTTGGTGCACACGACGCTCTCTCCCTCTGAGGGCTCCCTTGCTCCCTTTTGAATAAATGACGACACTGTACCTCGCCGGCACAGGTATAATTGGCTTTAGACACGACAGTGTTTGAACAAATTGACAGAAACAAAACGATCGTATTTTGCCATATTACTACCTCTCCTTTCTGTAAAATGATGGAACTTAATTGGCTGAGAAAGAAAGGACAGGTAAGACGACTAATGTCCCCTAATCTGACCCTTAAAAGGGAACTATATGTCAGTGGCTTTTGTTTTAGTGCTTTAGTAACACCACCCTCATCATTTGGATTACCACCGCCCATTGCACAAAAGTAGAATGTCCGAAACGTCCCCGTTTTTCCAGAATGGTCCCAGTTCTGTAACCAGCCGTCCCAGAAAATCTTAAAGACTGTAGCTGATGACCTTGTTTTTAAAGATAAATCGTCCAAAAACTGATAAAAGTTAGCCGTTGCTGTCAGAAAAGAGAAAAAAATGCTTAAAGTATGTCCTTCCCTGGAAAAGGTAGCTGTAAGCCCATGATAATAAGCACTTCACATTTTTTATGAATTAGCAGACCTTGAAGAAAAATATAGCTCAACAGGATTTGTTTTAGAAAAACACAAGTCTCTACTGGAGGAGCCGGTTTTGAATTCGATAAACCATGTAATTGTTGGATATCAGACTTCTTGCCATGCTCGCGAATATAACAGGAATAAACACCAGACTGACATGATGTTTGAAAATAGAAAGATACTTGCAGACCTGCACCACAGCCATGATGCATGAGTTAACAGCATACACCGATGTAAGGGTTACTAAGCATCCACCCTATCGTGACCAATAAACGTTTCCCCAACTACTTGGGGTTGGGAGAGAAATTAAAGTGTGTAAACATCTTCCCCTGCCAGTTCTTTAAGACTTGTTTTTTTGTACTCATTTAAAGATAACGTGCGGTCGTCGGAGGAGATGGGCCGGACTTGACGCACAGCCTGGCTGCAGATCGGGGAATATCTATGACCTCGACCAAGGTGGAGCCACAGAGCAAAGGGTTGCGGGACAAGGCACCATTCTCAACGTGGAAAGTGAAGGAAAGAAGGGCTGTCCAGAAGCCCCTGCATGTTGATGAGCTCGTGCCGAAAGTCCCAGCCCATTGTGCCCGATTGATGGGCCCACTTGCTTGAAATTTCCGCCCTCCTTGGTCCGTTTCAGACCTGATCCCACTCCACCCTCTTTTCCCTCGGCCTCCCAAAGCACGCCCCCATCACCCCTTTTTCCATATGGAGTTTTTGAACTTGACTTAAAGAAGAAACACAGCACAAAAGATGGAATACGGGTACCCCGACTAAAGTACCTATGGTAGATTAGTTAGGCAACAGGACAAACATGACTGTGGTCCGAGAGCAAAGAGTGGCCACACCCTGCAACGCGAAATCTGAATCCGAGCTGGACGCATAGCTCCACCGCCGGTGCTCAACAGTGACAACGAAAGAAGAAAAACAATGAGAGCCTACCAGTGATGGCTCGCTGTAATAAGACACTGGAAAGACGAACCCTTTTTTTGAACATTGCCACCCCTTGACTGTCCCTTGTATTAAGTCGAATTCCTCTCCCAACCGCTTTGTATTGATTATCACCCAATTGAGCTTTCGAAACCTTACATCAGTCACTTTCAACTGTACATGGATAACTAAGAAGGCGTTAACTCTGTATCTTGATGATTGTAGAACACCAGTTATGCACATGAACATGCTGTCTAGTTTTGACCCCCATGGAGTCCAGACCTCAAGTGATAATAGCCCTTATCCTGCCAGAACATTTTTGTATGACATCATGTTTGTATTCGAACGAATCTCCTACATCGTTCAATGTAATGTCCCCGCCTCCAAGGTCTAACGTATGACGCAGCTAATGTAATTTTGTATGCACTGTCTCCCCGCCCATCACATTGACTACATATGGTTATGTACGATTCTGTCTGCATTGATAGCGGAATTATTTCCATCTGCCTGTAATGCATATGGGCTACCAAAGCGAATTGTATAACTAACGTCAGCTTGTACATCCTCACCTGTGACATGAACAGGAATGAACTAACTTATGATAAAAACTGGGGACTGTGGAAAATGACTAAAATTAGGTATATATAAGCGGCGTTCATTCATGTTCACCACAGCCACTGTTGAAAGTAAAGTGAGAATCGTGAAACGTGAAACAGTGGCCACGCCATCTTGTCCCTTTTAGACCCCATCATGCACGTAAGTGGCAGCCATTTTGTGTGTCGTGGCCTCACTGCCCACTGCCACTAGCCTGCGCGTCTCTCCCCCTCACTCCCCGGCCTCGCAAGCATTCCCCCGTGCCCCGACAGCCCCCGGTCTCTCCTGCTTGGGCCATAAACGCACCTCTAACGCGACCCTGTCTCCGAGCCACATCCCGTGCTGAACCCCCTCGCTCTTTCATCTCATTCAAAGAACAGGCCCTTTTGATAACCTCTTCCTCCCTGCCCGATTGTCCGGCCTGATCCCAGGCCATCACCTAGCCCAACAGATGCAGTTTATTGCCCCCTACAGTAGGACAGTAGGACCTCGCCTCACATCAAAGCAGCGGGGATTAATCAATGCTTTCGCACCCCGAAGATCCGACTGATCACACACATCCCCGTTCCCAGCGGAATGTCCAGCTGCGCGATAACCACCACATGCTGAGATCGGGGTGGGAACTCTACTGTAGATGTGTGTGGGAACGGGCCTGGACCGGGGATTCCGAGGATGTCTTTTCTGTCCTTCAAAGAAACATTACGGATGCAGTGTATGTAATAAAGCCATAAACCTGTGTATAAGAGGCCAGGCCTCAGAGATGCGGTTAGAGCACCTCGAGAAGATACCCTGTTGTCTGATTTGACGTGTTCTGCTCCGTCGGAATAAACTCCTGTTTCCTGCCTCTGTCTCCAGCGCCTGCCTCTTTGTTTGGTAATCTCAAATGGTATGAGAGGCGGCTAACGCCGGGCAAATACTGAAGGGTTCTTCGTCGAATTCGGCCCTACCTTTTTACAAGGAGACATTGTAAATATTACACAAATCTCAAAAATATCATTAGCCAGTTAGGGGGCTAGTTGGGAACGAGGGGTTAGCAAGATGCTATGGCCTGTACCAGCAGGCCATGAACTCATAGATAGTCTATTTTATTTTGCCTCACCTCTTCCAGAAACGTATAAGAGGTGTGTGATCTACTTGGTGGTAGAGTCTGCAAAAGGTGGAATGTGAGTTCTACTGCAGGGAATGGCAATAAGAGTGGAGGTTGGCACCAGTACGAGGATGGTGGCTCCAGCTGGCACATCAGGGTTATCTGGGTATGCATTTTCAGCATGTGGGGGCTCATTAATTGGGGTCACAGTCCTGAGAAGGGGTAGCAGCTAATGCTGTATGGACGCCATTGCTCCAGTTTTCTACCTTAAATTTGATGGCATCTTCTTGCATCTTAATTGCAAGGACATGATCTCAAGAACAGCCTGTTGCAAAATCCTCCTACAGATTTAGAGAAATAGACATAACAGTGTTAGCTCCTTCAGACTACCTATGCAAAGTGCTCCTAACATATATGAAGGCAATTTCATTGTAATGCCATAGGCCATATTTTCACTGAAGGTTGGAGCGCCCAATGACCTTAATAGAGTTCAGTTGATCATTAATTGTTTTTTTAAATATTTTAAAGATGGAACACTAGAAATGTTCCAGTCACTTTCCATACTTTATGCCTAATGCTAGCTTTTTTAAATAGAGGAGGTAGCCTTGTCATGCACTCTGGCGAAGATAATGTGCCAATTGAATCCCTCAATAGAAACTTGATATATTCTGTGAACATCAGGCAAGAATTGGCGCACAATATTCAGAAACTCCCACTTATTATACATGCTTCAATAGGTTAAATCATTGAATCAGGGGAAGCTGATGTGAGTTCAATATATATGAACACACCCTTTAAAGTTTAGTAAAGTGGATGGAATAGAGAGACCAAAAGAACTTCCAAACACCAGCCCTGCAAATTTCCCAGGTCCAGCCGTAATACATTGCTCCAATTTCTTTCTTTGAATTCAGGCACTTGTAGTTCTGTTTTTTTCATTACAAAACCAGGACTACTAGTTCTATAATTCAAAATATGAATACATACTTTAACACAGGGAAATGGTGAACGTGTTAGAAAACACCTTTTTCCTCAAGAAAACAGAAATGAACATGAATCTGGAACAGAAACCATTATCACAGCTATAGAAGATAAAAGCAATGTTTCCATTCAGAGTTATTTCTCCGTCTGGTAAGTGTGCAGCCAAGAATGTCAGTGTTTGCCCCCATCCTCCTGTCTACTATTCCTCTGCTGTTTATAAAATAACAAATTAGGGTGAAAGCAAACAATAGTTTTATAAACTGCACTTCCCCTCAGTTTTTTCTGAACGTCTAGGCTGAGCCAAATTGTATGAATGTAAAACTGCACATTTCTCATATTAAATTTTGTGAACCAACATATGTTTACCATGACATTGTCAAGGGAGTTGCAGCTTTTAGGGGCTGTGTTAAAATATCTCAAAGACTTAGAAAATGCGTGAAACACATCGGCCCTCATCACGAGTGGCCTTTTATATTGCGATCCATTCACCAACACTTGTTTATGCTGTTTACAATTACAAGCGGTGCGATGTTTATTGCACTCGGTTATTATCACGTGCGATAAAGATTGTACCATTCGCTAAAGTTCGTCCGGTAAAACCTGCTGGAATTTAACGAGGGGAACAGGTCTGGTTCCCCTCCATACCCCGAGACATGATGCTTTTGGTGCGAAAATCAGAAGCAGCTTGGTGCCTGGGATGGGTCTACCACCAGACGTGAGATGAATAGAGAGGTTAACAAGGTGCTTGAGGCAGCAGCAACCCTGTCCCTCCACCTCTTGTCCAGGTCCTTTACTGTCAGTATTACAATGTATAGTGCTGCTGTATGAGCAGCATGATAATTGAGAACAAAAAAGGTCCTTCTAGGTATCATTTGTCAACTCATTCATGGATTTGACCAGCCTGAAAAAATAGAGGTGGGAGCTGGTCATAGGGAGGGACTGAGAGGAAAGAGAATGAGATTTAATTTTAAGACACATACCCTAAAATGCAAAAATATAACTTCATACATAGGATGTGTGTGGTAAAGGAAGATGCGCAGTCCAGTTGTATGGTTGAGTAATCCTTTATTGTAACTTGGTTCCAGGAGAGAGAGTAGGAGAAGATAGATAGTAGAAACACAGCCCCACCAGGAGCAAGCTCCTAGCAGCTCAGCCTGAGATGACCACCAACTGACACTCTAGACACAGAAAGGCACTCAATCTGTATCTTCATTTACAACAATGTGCCTGATGTCCAAATAGTTGTCTAAAATGTAACTGAGTGTAGCAGGTAGACCCCGATGGAGGTAAATAAGACTCCCTCAATGGACTGGTCTGTCGCTGACACCTCAACTCTCCCCTCTTTCCAATCCACCCAGAATGACTGGAATTCGGACACGGAGACGCTCTGGGGACACCTAACAGAAGACAACTAGGATTACGCCTTTAAGGTGTCGTGTACCGAGCTGAAGGAACATCCCTGGTATGACGTAGGAACCTGCCGGTTGGAGAAAAAGGAGAAAGCCCCGGACTCGGTGTGTGACGACATCGAGAAGGAAGCGAGAGAAGAGTGGCGAGGACGTAAGCCAGAGGAAGGAGGACGTGAAGCCGAGTGAAAAAGGAAAGAAGCTGAAGAGGAGGACATGCCTGGAGGACAACGTTCCCGCAAGCCGCCCAGCCACACTCACGGAGGAGTGTGGCTCTCCCAGGTACGACAGAGGGTGTCGAGCTAGGTTGGGAAGCGGGGCGGGTCTGAGAAGAGGTAGTGCCGCTGTAAATATCGAAAGCACAATCCCTGTGACTCCACGCACCATTCTCTTCCCCCCCCTCCTATTTGCACCCCCTTCACGTCAGTGCACTTGAGACGGTCCACCTATTGTATAGTCTCACCAAAGCACCGGTGTTTCCCTCACTCCCTGGGCTCCTTGGCATACGAGTAATCAGACGGATACCTGATTGTTCCACTCTGTTTTTGTTTCTCCCACGCACATGGTCCGGAGGGTACGTCCTACAACTCAAAGACTTCTGCCTTGGTACGAATAGCCACAGAGGAAGCAGCCCTCAGAAGCGGGCCCAAAACCCCAAGGCCATCACGGATCCTGCTGCGCGCACTCGGGAAAGACTCACAACAAAGAAAAAGAAGTCCTTTACAAAAATAAAACCTTACCAGATCTAGTCTCCGGTCCCTTTCTCCTACCCCGCCACACTGAGCCTGGCAAGGGCCTGCGTTAGCCATAGTGGATTAGAAGCATATTTCTACCACATGGTTTCAACATGCCCAGTAAGGTGTACTGGGGTGCCATATCACATACACTAGAAATTACACTGACTACTGTTCATAAACCCGAGATGGACCTGCTAGGATTGATTACCCAAAATAGGAGGTAGAATTTGAGAGATGATTTCTTGAAGTAGTTCCAGTAATTGTCAAAAATGTTAAACACAGACCTGAAATTCAGCCAGAGTGTCAAGACACTGGCAATGGGTGAGACACGTATTATATTGGGCAGACGTTGAGTGAGAAGTCTCTCAATCAGAAAAACAGAAGGGTAAAGGTGGTGCAAATGTGGTCCTGTACTGCGAGGATGTAATCGTACAGCCTGTTTACAAGTATAGGTGTTATTTATCACTCCTGCTATATAGCAAGACCATGGGGGTTGTTATTTATTGGGTGCAATAAATATTACCTATTAAGGTTTTTCTGGGAAATAACAAACAGATTTTGGTGTTTATGGCACCAAAATCTGCATGATACAGTTAATAGTGTATGCTTGTCCTCATTAAATTTCGTTAGGTTTGACCTACCAAAATTTTACAAATGTGGATTTATTTAACGCATTTGATAATAATCAGATGCATTAAATAAAACCAAACTCGAAATTCAAGGGTCAGAATTTAACGAGCAACTTGTAATCTGGGCCTTAGTGTTTAGAAATACCACAATAGATGAAAGCCTGACCTACAAATATCAAGGAATAGGAACTGGGGTCTGGTTGGCTTCTCCCCTTGCAGAAATGGACCTGTAAGAAAAAGCTTGGCATCATCTACTAGAAAGTGCACCCGCCTTTATGGAACTCTGTGGTGGTATAGCAGCCCACTATTTATTTTATTTTAAACAAAATGTTTTATTTTCAATTAAAAACATAAAGCACTAATTACCAGGATATGCTACAAAAAAATTATTAATGCACTGTGACAGTACATAGCAAATAGGTTAAACAAAAAGACAACCAAACAAATACATATAATAAAGAGGATACAAATGACAGTTAAGCAAGTACACATAATAAATAGGTTGAAAATAAGAAGCCAGCAAGTACATATAATAGGTTACAAATGACAAGCAAGCAAGTACAGTCTGAGTGCAAAACATATTCAACCATACCATAGACCACTACAGCTTCTAGCTAGTAAACAACAACATCTAACTCCCCCACCTACAGTAAGCCCTTACCAAGCTGTCATATGTAGTGCACCACAGTGGCCAACATCTTCAAAGTTTAGCACAGTAGTTTTAAATCCCGGTCACAGTAGCCAACATCTTCAAAGTTCACCATTATAGTTTCAAATCCCGCCAAGATGATCCATGCAAGGTCATTTATTACCACCCTCTAGGGGCGCCTGAGAAATCATGGAGCTATTCAACATATCCGTGACATCATTCGGGTCCAACCAGCAAACCACAAGGTGTTCCCATGCTCTCGCCCTATCAATCAGTCCTCGCCCTATTTTCAGCTCTCGAAAAACAGCACTCTCAAGATCTGCTTACTTAACCAGTTCTTCTCACAATTTAATCATTTGAGGGTGTTGCGGAGACTTCAATGCATTGTCAATTCACGTTTTGGCAGAATCAATGCCAAGTCAAAAAATCTAGTGGTTTTCCGCTTTTTGGGGCGAGGGTATCCCCCGAGTAGGCAGGCCAAAGGAATACAGGGATCATTCGTAAAGTTATTTAATTAACACAGTTCATTACTGCTTTCCAGAACTCAACCAAGGATGGGCAGGACCATACCAAATGGAACTTTTCTGGCCCTAACTCCCCACATCTTGGACATATCGCAGCAGCAGTCACATAAAACCTATTGATTTTGCCTGGTGTAAGATAAGCTCTGTGCAGAATATAAAAATGTATTAATATAAACCTGGAATTACGAGAGATAGCAGGTATATATGCTAAAACACTTTCCCAGTCCATATCAGTAATCTGAAGCCCTAGGTCCCTTTCCCTTTCAGATCAGTGAGGGAAGTAGGAACAAAAGCACTAATAGCACAATATAGACACGTGACCGCTTTTACATGACCTGATGTTGTACAGAACAACTGACACACAACGTGTGTTACAGGCTCATCACCTCCATTCCTCCAGTGATTCCTAATCGTGGCAACCACTGCCATGTGCAACAGGAATTGACTTCCTGGTATATCGAATTCTTCAGCAAAGTCTTCAAACATAAGCAATATTCATTACCCTCACTAATCCCCTACATGATTAACCACATAGTCAGCCCACCCCTCAATACCCCCCAGCGCTCCTACGCGAGCCACTATTTTCAACCACTTTACTGGCAGATCAGGTGAATAAGGCACTTGAACAGGAGTCCATTGTAGACAAAGTCACCAGCACTTCGGTATTACTAGGAACTCCCTAGAGACCACAGTTAAGTGTTGCCAGGAAACCAAGAGGACCTGCAATGAGTCCTGCAAATCAAGCGGCGAGCCATTGATACTCTCTACTTCTGGATTCATTCTGCAGTAAACACACTGGTTTAACCATTGCAGTTGGGCCGCCAGGTAATAAGACTCTAGGTCAGGTGCAGGTCCTCCCTCCTCCACAGGGTGCTGTAATTTAGTTAGTGCCACCCTGCGCCTACCTGCCCCCAGATCAGTTCCAAAAGTAGGGATTCCCGGTCCTGGAACAACAAACAAAGCATGGTGAAGAAATAAAGCAATCTTGGAAGTGCCATCAATCTCAGCCACTGCTATTCTGCCAGCCATGGATAATAGAAATGTCTTGCAAACGTTTATTCTAGTTCAAAGAGCTCAGATGGCTGCCCCAACCTTACCATCTAGCATATCTTGTTGGTTATGGTATATTTTAACACCTAAATATTTAAGACATGTAGGGCTCCAGGCGAGTCTCCTCAGGTTCAGAGGAGGAGCGGCATCTCCACAGGTAGGGAACAAATAGGATTTCTGCTGAATAATATGCAGGCGAGAGACTGCACCTAAGTGCTCCAAAAAGTCTATTGTTTCCAGCAAGTCCACTCCAACACCTCGGAGAAAGAGTAGTATATTGTCAGAATATGATGCTGCATAATGGGACTGCCCTCGGGTTACTCCAACCCAGAGAATACCCAACTCCATGCTAGCAAAGTAGGCCTGGGGCTCCACTGCAATGGCGACTAATAAGGGTGAGATTGGACACTCTTGGCTAGTTCCGCATCCCACATCGTAAGGTTCTGCCAGTGTGAACCCGTACCTTGGGACCCATGTAGAGAAGCATTATCCAGAGAATGAAACCAGGACCCAACCCCATTCGAGCCACCACTTGATGCAAGAATTTCTCAACTTGAGCTATCAAAGACCTTGTCAATGTCAATCGCCATGACAGCAGCCAACCACTTATACACAAAATCATTTGTTCAGAAGTGAGATGAGTCTCTGGATAGTAAGTGTCCTATTACAACCAGGAAGAAAACCAGCTTGATCTATATAAATCAGAGTGGACACATGGGGCTGGAGTCGGGTTACAAGAATTCGAGTACGAATTTTATAGTCCACTTTGGGCATGGACAAAGGCCGGTAGGCACTGGCATCTGTGAAAGGCAACCAGGTTTCAGGAAAGGGATGAGAAGAACTTCACATGTAGACACCAGTAGCTGGCCTAACTACACAGCTGCAGAGTAAAGTTCTACTAGTTTTGGTGCCAAGCTGTCCCTGTGTGCAGCAAGGAACTCCACAGGCAGGCCGTCTGCTCCAGGAACCTTACCACACACCATGCTTTTCATGGCAGATTTAACTTCTTGTATAGTGATATCTTCCCCCAAATCATCTGCATCTTCCCCGTAAGTTCCCGCAGACGACTCAGGGACAGAAAACCCTCAAAGTCCAGCAGGTGAGGCCTGTGTGCTGGGGCATAGAGGGATGTATAGAACTCTTGAAATCTAGCGTTGATGGTGGCTTGGCTATATCTAGGTTCTCCTGTGTCAGAGTAGCAGCCCACTAGCCAGTGAGAAGTTGAGTGTCAACCTCGTCTGCACATTTAGACCCACACTGAAAAGTTAACACCCACCCAGGTTAAGGTATTCCGTGTTTTTGTAATAAATGATGAGTGAAATTACAGTGCCTTTACCTTCAAGTCAAAAATGTGGCCTCATAGTTATTACCAACAATTCTGTATGAAAAAGGAGTTGACATTGTTGAAAGTATGGTTACCTACTTACAAAAGCTGTTGATTATAAGGAAAAAGTTCAATACAATAAGTTGGGAAAAAAGCATTGCAGTATTGGGTAAAGGGAACTGTATTTTCCTTTTTACTGAATTAGCTGTTTAATATGCTTTAAAGACAACAAAGCACGTCACTACCCATTATTTGACCATCTCTCAGTCTCTCGCAATTTTTCCTGTACCTCTCGTTCTCCCTAATCTCTATTTCTCAAAAAATGTCTCCTTCGCCTTTTGATGCTTTTCCCATCTCTCTGTTCTTTTACATCTGGCTTTTTTCCTTGGGCTCTCTCCTGTTCTTTATCCTCTCTTCAGCTTACTTGCTTTCCCTTCTTTCTCTTTTTTCTCACTTCCTCTTCCACTATTTAGCTTCCTCTTAGTCTCTCAACAACTCCATTCTTCTCCTTCACATCACTTCTTTTATTTGCTCCCATTTATACTCTATATTTTATCTCTCCATGGCTGTCATTCTTCCTCTTTCCCCCTAACTCTGTGACGTGACTCTGTATCTCTCTCTTACTTTGCTGATTTCTTAATCTCATGCGTCCTCATCTTTTCTTGAATGTTGCTTGAAGGAGGGGGGTGGGGCAGCATTACTTACTTCACCCCAACTGCACTGTAATCTTTTCCCAAGACAATTTACCAAATAGTAAAATGGGGTCTGCTGTTTCACACAGGAAACACTGCTGCGCTCAACTAGTAAACTCTCTGTTTGGTATATAGGTGACTTTGAGCACTCTACTCCTAAATAAGTAACAATGGAAACCCTGCCCATTTGTCACTGCTCACAAATAAAGCAAATGCACAGAATGCGCACATTTAAATTCATGTACACACTCAAAATGCTTTCAGACGTGGCAGCTGCAACACAACACGGATAAAGTGATTTTCCATGGATCAAACAGTGTGATTGATTGGGGAAAACAGGATTATAAAATAAGCCAGGGAGTTCAATTTACCGCTACACCATATGAAAATCATTTTCACTCATGCAATCTCACAAAACCATGAACACAATGCATATTGTTACACAGGCATGAACGTCTCTTATTTGTAAAAAAAACAACAACAAAAACTAGTTGATGGTATCGATGCATAGTGCTTTCTTGCCACATTTACTCTTATCTCCTTTATTAAGTTCCATTCTCTAGTCACATGTATGCTTTGAATCAGGCCTTTCAATTTTTTTTATAATATAACCGAAGGGGTGATTTAGTAACATCTCACCAGCACAAAATGTTTTTTTTAGTATTTGCTTTTCAGTGAAAAACTTGTTTTGCTCTGGAAATTAACTAAAAGTAACGCAAAGTGCTCCTTGCATTAGTTAGCATTTACAGGGCATTGCATGGGCTTTCCGATGCAACCACCCAACCTTTTGACTCAAAACCCTATCCAAAAATGCGAGTCAGGGTTTTGCATAAAAACATAACGCCTTTTGAAACCAGGCATTTAAAGAATATGGGGCATATTATAGAGGAAGAGCGGTAAACATCGCTAAGCGCACTTAGCGGGTTTCTGTTTATCGCCATCTATCGCTGAATTACATCGCCGTGTTAGCGTCGTATTATCAACGCTTTGCAAACTGGCGATGTA
The DNA here is from genome assembly GCF_964261635.1 of Lissotriton helveticus. Taxonomy (NCBI): domain Eukaryota; kingdom Metazoa; phylum Chordata; class Amphibia; order Caudata; family Salamandridae; genus Lissotriton; species Lissotriton helveticus. The sequence goes on along the minus strand of NC_136070.1, from coordinate 1,075,015,898 downwards.
ATTCCAGCGATAGACGGCGAGAAACAGAAACATCGCCTGAAATCCAGCGATGATTATGGAGATGCTTGCTGATAGGGGAGTGGACTCGTAACATGGCGATCCACCTCCCATTATCAGCATAGCTAAGTAGAAGAAAAAGCAGACGTTAACTTCATGCGATAACCGTGGTTAGCGCATTTTTTTACATCAATGGGGCCGCATTGTTAATAGTGAGAAGGTCTGTCTGCCAGGTAAATCATGCAGACATTGTGAGGAACGCCCATTTTGCATGCCATTAGCGATAATAATCGCTGACATGCAAAATGGAGAGAAAACGGCTACTGAATCAAGGAAACACGTGTTTGCGTGTCCTTGAAAATAGTGAGATGTTTATTTCACCACTTTTCGGACGACATCGGCCGCTAAAGCGACGAAAATGGGCTTGTAAATATGCCCCTAAATGTTTTCATTTCTCCTTTCTTTTTCAGCTTTCCATGTGTGCTGCACTATACAGCACACATACAAATTAGGAAAAGTTTTAGAAGTTGTCTAAGCATCGTATTTAACTCTGGAAGGGAATTCTTCCAGTACAAAACCTTAGCTTGATTCTCACACACACCGTTGACTGATGTTAATTCTAGGTGAGAGAATCAGCTCCCATCAGTTAGATGAAGGAGCTGACCACATATGCTCACTCTGCCACAGATGCACCCATGATTGAAGGGGAGAGCCTCAGCTTTCGCCGGCGCCGCGCTGTATATATTCCAAGGTGAAAACGCTTCATTTAACCCGTTGCGTGCACATGACGGAACCACGCCGTCATGAGCCACAGGCGGTGTGTGCTCATGACGGCGTTGTTCCATCATGCAGCATTAATTCCGCCCACGCGCATTAATTCCCCGCTTGTGTGGGCGAAATAATGAGCGGGTGTGGCCATGAAGGAACCATGCCGTCATGAGAACAGGCCGCCCGTGACTCATGACGGTGTGGTTCCGTCATGAGCACAGCGGTGCCGCGCTCACCCCCACCCCCCCCAGTGCTGCGACGGAATTCGCGCAGCGGCCAAGGGGTTAAATAGAAAATGTGCGCAATCCTTAGTTTTATAATAAATAATTACCTATTTATTTCTGTCAAACCTTTATTACACTAAAAATTCTGCCAGCGTCAGGGTCATTTAGAGAGCTGCAAATGAACATTGCCTGGCCTGGCCCTCAACCCCCCTTCTCCCCATGGCTACGATCTTGCACTTTGCCATATTGATTTAGGTGGTTTTCATAAAAACCAGCATACAATTTCTGTAGGCTACGTTTTTTAATAAGTTCAGACTGAGATTCTATTTCCGTGTAGCATAGCTCTGTCTGCAACAATTCGCATCCCACAGACCGTAAGTTCTTCACATTTTGAACCGCCTTTAAATAAAATAACATGGGAATCGATAGGGTTTTCAGAGAACTAAATACAGGTCCAATTTTCACGCATGCATGGAAGCACTTTCCATCTGTCATAAAAATGTGTCATATTGAGTTCAGTAGCTAAGTTATATACCGCATACGGAAACCATTAATTGCATTTGTCTGAAAGCACAAAACAGGTGTTAATATGACCAAACTCGCATTTACTATCTTTATTGAACTCAGAAGAATAACACCTCTGCCATCCCACCGTGATCGAGAGTGGGACATCTTTCTAGCGTTTCATGGATGTTATGGAGAAATAGTATCAGATTGGTGCCATGGTGATGTTTTAGGGGCCCTCAAGAGAAGAACCCTGTGAGGGGGCTTTTCCTTTCTCCTACTGGCCTTATTACCTGAGAGTAGGCCAGCAGTGTTCCCAGTGGTAGATACATCTTATTAAGACATATCCTGTATATTGGCTCCATCAGTGAACCAACATGTATCCCGGAAGCCTTCGACCAGCAATGTCCACGTTGCAGTGCATATTCTGACGTGGAAATGGTTCTCTTCCATAAATAAGACCTAACTTGACTTTCACAAGTGAGGTGGACTGTCTGTGAGTGTATTCACAACGCAGTAGGACGCTGACCTCAAGAGCAATTTGGAATGAATGAATGAAGAATTTGTAGAGCGCTGGAATCACCCCCGGAGGGGTATCTCCGTGCTGACAGCGGTAGAAACAGAGGATGATGGGACGCTCAGTTAATAAAAAGTTAACTTTTCAATAGTTTCCTGAATTTAAGACGATTCGGGCACTTGCGTAGGAGATGGGAGCAAGTTCCAAAAACGCTGGGCAAGATAGGCAAAAGATTTGCCACTGGAAATTCCGGAATACGATACGACAGCATGCTCCAAAGAATTCCTTCAGCTGTAAACGATCTAGAACCCAATCAGCACCAACCCTGAGAGGTGATCGAGGACCTGCAAAATCAAGAGGATCACTACTGGATGCAAAATAAAAATGTGAATGCTCTAACTACAACATCCCTGAGAGGCGAGCCCGGAACAAGGACAATAACAGGATAGCAGGAAACCTGGGACTAGAATGTGTGTTGACTATGGACCGAGGAGAATGTGCTCTCCTTAAATAATCAGACACACATACAATATTTAACTTATTATTTTGGAACACGTGTGGCAAAATGCGCCACTCGTACCCATTTTTATAAGAACAAAGTCTTAGGAAGGTCCAGACACTATCCGGTTGAAGGGATTTTGCCCAAATAGTAAATCTCTTGTTCAATAACACAAATTCCCCATGATTATTGTGAGCAAATGAAACAGCCAATACCGCTGCTCTGACCATTGCACCAATGAATCTGATGGAATTAACAGTCATACTCCAATCTAGTTGAGTGACTGGTGTACACCTGAGAATTGCCTCTGAGTTTCTTTTAAGTGGATCATTCACTAAACTTTAGCTCAATATCGTCATGAACAACCTCAGTCTGTTGATAAAAAAGTGTCACCACCATCAGTATTACTTGGTCTATCTGCAGCTGACCACTGACATCATGGCCTGATAGGCTTTGCTAAAACTGTACTAAAAGGGGCTGTATGTTTTCTGTGCAAGCTTCACAATGGTAGTATCATTGCCCCTGTTTACATCAGTTTTCCATTCTTTAACTTGTGGTGTACCACAGGGGTCTTATTCAAAATCGTATTTTTAAGTTTCGCCTGAGACAGCACATGCACTGTTGTTGCAAAATCTCTGTAAACAAAAAAAACATCCTTAAAACGGGCTTAGAGTCCCCCCTACTTATCATTAGTTGCCATTGGTTGGCTTTGACACCATTCTCATTTCCTTGCTTCTCATTGGTCAGAGCCTCCTGCTTCCACTTTCTCCTTGTGTCTCCTGCCTTCCATGGAGCATGGACCAAGCACATATTCCTGCCTGCAGCAGTGTCCTTCACTGGCTGTACACTAGCAGAGGTACACATTTAGATTTTTAATCTATGCCATACGAGGGAATGTGTTGTGTACCTTCGCCGTCCATCCCACCCACTACCATGTCCTTGCTGCTTCCTCTGTCCCTCCCACCCCCTCCTGTGAACTTCTTTGCTTGTCTCTTCCACCCTCTATCTCAACTTTGTGGCTTCCCCGTCCTTCCCACACACTACCACTTTTTTGTTGTTTGCTTCTTCCCTCCCACCCCGGTCACAACTTTGTTGCTTATCCCGTCCTTCTCACCCCCTCCTGCTTCATCGTTGCTTGCCAAGTCCTTCCAACACCCTCTCGATCCGTCATTGCTTGCCCTCCCACCCTATCCACTTCCTTCTTTCCTTCTTTCTTGCCCACCCCAGTCCATCAGAAAAAGGTGCTATGACGTGTTTCAAAGGCTATGCCATGACACTGGCCATTGTAATTAGAACATATGGCCTAATTTAGAGTTTGGCAGGCAGCGTACTCTGCCACAAATGTAACCTGTCCTCCAAACTGGTTGTTCACTGGCTTAATTTACTCATGTTTCCGCCATTGCTGGCCCCATTGGCTCTGCCAGTGGAAGTCTTACAATGAAAGTAAACACCTAATGGTCCTGTACATAATAAAAACTCTTCCATGCCCAGGGAGAAAACTTCTGCTTTGGGAAACAAGAATGTTTGCTGAGTGGCCACATGAAACATGGTGTTCTCTCTCTCATCAAACTATCAGTGCCTCTGCCTGGCAGGTGCAGATCACTGAATATAGTGGGTTTGTATGCCACCAGGGCTGTGGAATGCATCCCTCTGGTCCCCTGGAGGAATTAATTGTATGCTGCCAGGGTCTAAATGACCATACGTTTTAGCCAGATGATGCTGGAGAAACAGCTGCTATTGCCCAGAAATAGGTAACAAAGGTAACCACTTTGTTCCTGATTAAATTAGGGAGCTTCAGAGATTTTAGTCCTTCTCAAAAATCTGATCCTTTGCTTGGAGCTAGTCCAAAATGCTGCAGCCTTTACTACTTTTGTATCTTCCTTGTAGGGGGCACTAGTTAGGTCATCTGGGAAAGCTCCATTGGTTTACTGTTAGAAACAAACATTGTCAAAGACAATAGGCCGGGTCTTTTTAATCTATTTGTTAAGCCAATGCTTTTGCCAATTATGTGCAGCATCGGCAAAGAAAAGTGCAATTGTATGCGCACATAGATCACCATGCATTTGGTTTGTTTTTTAATCATTTCAAGATTGCGGATGTCAATCTTGGAGTAGTAAATATAGAACAATTAATTGAAATTTGTCCAGAAGCACATTTCTAAACTGGAGAATATATATTTTCTAATGGATGTGATGGGTGGGGTGGCAGAGCAACAGAGGATTGCTTGGGGGAGAAGTCAACATGGGGTGAAATGGGAACTGAGCATGCGCAGGGGGAGCAACAGAGGCGCCAAGCCAGGGATGACACAAAAAAATTAATTTAAAAAGCCAAGGAGCGGTGGAAGAAGTAATGTAGGAGCTGGGATAGGAGATGTGACAGCAACATTTAGTGCACTTGGAGGGTGAGTATTTGAGGAGGGAAGCAGATCATAAGAGAGCAAGCCAATGAGAGTGACTAGAAAGCCAACCAAAGGTAAGGTTTTGCCACGGTCCACAATAGGTCTTTTGACAACCAACAGCTAAAAGCTTTGTATAGGCGACAACTCGAAACAGCAAGGTCTGGCTCTATGGACACTGCTGCTGATATCAAGTATCAATTTGCATGAAAAGGAGATTCTCCTCTCACATTTCCTGACCTGTCTTCCAGCTCTTCCCATTGAATTAAGTATTTACGTACATCATTTCAATCCAATCCAGTTCTATAATTTTCTCTATTGCTTTGTAGGATGTTATCCCATGAGCACTTTTTATACATTCCTAGGCATGTCAAATTGGTATGTCTTGGTCCACGTTGGATCGTTAAATAAATAAAATGAAAAAATGTATGAAAGTTTTCTTTTTAAAAGCGAGTTGTGTGGGTGGGACAATACATGGTGTGCGGAAGAAACACAGGTGGAAAGAGGGGAAGCAACATTGAGGGCTTGGATGGGACGAAGCAACACTGGGCTGCGGTTGGGGGAAGCAACACAGAGGGCATGGGTGGGGGAAGCAACATGGAGGGTATAATTGGGGGGTAGAAAGGTGCATGAGCAAGAAATTAACATGGGGTAAAGCACACGAGGATGAATTTATCACAAGGGGGTGGGGAGAAGCACAAGTGTGGGGGAGAGCAACATGGAGCACAGAGGGGAAGAGAAGGATATTAAAAAGACAGCTGGAAAACACATGCAGTTTTGTGGAGTGTTGAAGACAAACGAAGAAAACAGTTCCCTAAAAGTGTGCAGTAGAAGAACAAAAGTAAATTGGAAAAGCTGCAAGGGAGGGGCAGACAATCGAATGGCAAGACAAACCATTGAGTAAGAAGCAGGGAAATGGGAGTGACAGTAAAGCCAAATAATCGTTAGCAATGGGTGTGTTGCAAGCCCCTCTAGGTTCTTGGTAAGCCTCAAATATGTCTTCGAACTAAAAAAATAACATTTGCACCGACCGTCTAGTGCAAATACTATTTTTGCAATGATTGGTTAATACAAATGTAGAGGCATATTTACTAGTAAAGTGGCGAGGCGTGTCGTTAAGCCAAGAAAGCTAACAACACGCTCCGTCACTTTAGAAATGTAGGGCAGCACCATATGGTCAAGATTATGGTGCAGCCCTGCATTTCCCCCTGTACTAAATGTAGCTGCCTAGCGCCAACGCAGGTAACCTTGCACCATAGTGCAAGGGTGCCTGCATTGCAGGGGAAGATTGTTTATGTTCAGGAAGGTGTCCCTTCATGCACATAAACAATCTTTAAATGGTGTTTTGTAACTTCTATGTGTGCTGCTCAATGCAACACAAGTAGAAGTTGCAAACCCTATTTTTTTAAATGATTGTTTATGTGCAGAAAGGGACACCTTCTTGCACATAAACAATCATTGGTGTTTTGCTGTTTCCGTGTGTTCTGCACAACGCAACATGCTTGTAAGCAGCAAAAACAAGGGGAAATTAAACATTTCCCGCATTTCAGCAGGGTAAAACCAGGTTTATCCTGGTCTTAAATTTGGCGTAGCCCCATATTTATGCCACCCTTGTAAATATGGGGCAGCGTCAAAGTCAATTGGTGTTGCGGTGGAATGCCCACAGCAACACCCATTGCCCTTCCCTTTAACGCTATATGATGAAAGGGGGCCTTATTTACAAGGCAGAGTTAAGGCAGGGTAAGCCGCGTTAAATGACTCAACTCTGCTAGTAAATAGGGCAAAGCCCCTATCACCACCACAACATTCTGAAAAGTGATGTTATGGTGGCAAAAGGGGCTTGTAAATAAAATCCGTAGTTTGTTAAATATCTTTCTTCCCCTGGAAAGTTAGTGCAAATGCCAGATTCCCCAGCACTGTTGGTGCAAATTTTTTTGCACTGGTTGGTTATGTGCAAAGTTGCACAGCACAAACTACGCACCAAGCTCTGGTCAGATGTGCAACAAAACAAGCACTTTTAGAAGCATTATACTTCTTTGCGTTATCATTTTTTTTTATATAATTGCAAGGTGAAACTTTTTGGAGATGCTTTTCGTCTCTACTTTCCAACTTTGAAAAACACTTCTTTAAAATTCTCAAAACACAAATTCTCCATGGGCTACCCTAATTCGAATACTCAGAATCCCTCTAACAGCAGCAGATTTGTAAGTGCATTTAAGTTGCTCCCCTAAGATGTTTTGATGTGAGTTGTATATCTGCCTCGCCAGGTTCTAAGACATTAAAACAATTTGTTTGACTGATATGACAGAGACACTGACTGTAGCTTCCAAGGAGGGGCTCTTACAACACGACAGGAGAAGAAATCATGAAAGAAACAGAGACCCATTATCCTGACAAGAAGAAATGTCTTATACTTCAGTGGCAGACATTAAAAACCTTCACAGGAAAAAGAAATACCACATGAGACTCACGGAGAACTTATAAGAAAGTAAAAGCTCCGTGCTGCTTTTTTTTTATCACAAAACGAATGATCTATTTTCCATACATCATCACAGCGGACCTGACATTTGAAAACAGCAGGCAACCACAGGCTGGTATCAATAAATTGTATATGAAACCAAACTTCCCTCATCGAAATGAGACCAAAACACGAATGTAGAAGTTTGTTTCCAATTATTTTAACAGCAGTGAAATCTAATATCGGAGCGCCTGGCTCCTAACACCTGAAAGCTGCCAGCTGTGATATATAGAGATACATACAACGACATACCTTCTAATGCTTGATCATTCACTGTACAACTTTGGCCAAACGCAAAGAAAATGCCTTAACACTGAAATATAGGGCGAAAATGAGTACAAGGATGCACGATGATGATTCAGTAAAATTGCATTGGGCTGAAACCCAATACCGAATCGCAAAAAGTGGCTCGAGATTGTGGGGCACATGCATCAAGCAAAATACCGGTCGCAAACGGGCCGATTTTCAGAATCGGCCCGTTTGCGACCGGTAAAATGCTATTTGCGATGCATCAAGCCAAAGGCATTTGCAAAACAGGTAATCACAAAATACAGGTAATGGCAAAATACCGGTCGCAAACGGGCCGATTATCCGAATCGGCCCGCTTGCGACCGGTAAAATGTTATTTGCGATGCATCAAGCCAAAGGCATTTGCAAAACAGATAATTGCAATTTCTGCAATTACCTATTTTGCGAAGGCAGTTAGGGAATCGCAAATTGCATTTCTCTAATTGCAATGTATCATGCAATCGCAAACTGCGTTTTCCCAATTTGGAATCGCAAATTTCGATTGCTTTGAATAATGCACTAAAATGCATTTTTCAAAGTGCAATGTGGTGCACACACATGTGCATACTTACCTTTTTCGGGGGTGCATCAGGGTGGCCCTTTGGCCCCCTTGCACCCTTAAAATTGCTTGTGCAATTTCCAATTACCTATTTGGTAATCGCAAATTGCGAATGCTGTCCCATTCATTCCTATTGGCCTCTAGGCCCATAGCAATGAATGGAAAGGCATTCCTTAATTTGCGATTTGCAATTAAGGAATGTGTAGGAATCGCTAATATTTTAGCAAAACCTACATGCATAGGCAATTGCGATTCCTTGATAGTGTTTCCTTAATAATCACTATTAGGGAATCACAATTGCCTAGCTTGATGCATGTGCCTCTGTGACTCGAAATTGCGAATCCCAAAAGGAAAATTGCTAATTATATATACACGCAAGTTAAAAATTGTGTATAGGCCCAAAATTGCCAATTTGTACCTGCAAAATACCATCAAATGGAGTCAGGTGCGAGGTATTAACGCACCTAAAAGGCAATGTAAACATCCACAATGGTTGACTTCTTTAGGATGGTGGTGAGGAACATGCACTGGGAAAGTCACTTTATGATCAGCAGACAGATGAGAAGGGGTATGCCAGATCCAGGCTGAGAAAGCCAGTAAGGACCTGATTATGAGTCAGTCCTTTTTTACAAACCTGTGCGGAAGCCACTGTTTATACCTGGGTTGGAATTATGAGTTGAGCATTATTTAACGCATCTGAGACTATGGTGGTGAGCAACATGGACTGGTAAATAGACCCGACAAATGAGAAGGTGTGTGGCAGATCCAGGCTGAGCAAGCCAGTAAGGGCCTGATTATGAGTCAGTCCTTTTTTACAAACCTGTGCCGAAGCCACTGTTTACACTGGGTTGGAATTATGAGTTGAGCGTCATTTAATGCATCTGATAATTATCAGATGCGTTAAATACCTCAACCTTCTTTAAATTGGAGCAGGTCAAACCTGTCAAAATTTAACAGGGGAAAATCAAGAATTAATTACTGTATCATGCAGATTTATGTGCGTTAAACACCAAACCTGCATGTTATTACCCAGAAACTTGTAATCTGTGGTATTTATCGCACCCAATAAATAACGAATCCGTGGTATTGTTATTTTCCAGGTGCGATAAATACTACCTCTACTTTTAACCAGGCCTATTTGTATATAATGTATTTAGTGAGGTCCCAGACAGTGAAGCAGGTCTGGGGGGATGAATCTTAACCTAACCAAGAGCCTGATTTCCTCCCCCCATGTCCTTTTGTAGTAGCCATGATGGCCAAAGAGCCTCACACCCACCCCTCCCCCATGCTAAGGGGGGGTATTAAAGAAGGTTATGAATGACAAGTAAAGGCCGTAAGGAGGGAACGACTGACAGTCATGACTCAAAAATGACCAACTATGAGGGCACCTCACCATTTGAACCTACGTATGGGAGTGTAACAGGGCAGGAGGATAAAGGACCCTCCTAGAGTCCTCATCAGCAGTTTCTGCCCTGCAGGGATTGGAGGTACATCGCAGGCATCATGGTGTCGGAATTGGCAGCAGTAATGATAGAGGGCTGTCTCAAAAAGATCAATGACAAGCTCGCAGGAATGACTAATTGTTGCAGTCATCCCTTAACCGCTCACCTTGAGATACCAAATGGCTAGGCCACTGGGGTTGACCAGGAAGTAAACAACGGGGGGTGCAGTGCGGACATGGCACTTCCAGCTCAAGCACAGTGGAAGCGGCTGAAAACAGTTGCCAAGGTAACAAGTTAAGCTTAAACACCGCAGTTGGTCAACTGCAACTGGAAGCCATAATTTTGTTTCTCACTCCCTGTCGGTCAGTACTGTAGATCTGCAACAGGGTATTGTCATCAGAAGGCCAGTATTGTTTCCAAAACTGAGGGAAATGAGGATAGGCAATCTCCAATCGAAGGGAAGAAAACTTCAAATTATGACTCCATCCATCCCTGAGCAGAGAGTAACTTTGCAGGCATTTTCCCTAAACTTTCACACTCAAAAAGCAGAGAAGCTACAAATGGACTAAGAAATGTGAATTGCAAAATTACAGATTAGACATCACAAGTGTGTTAAGGTGTTACTTTGCAAATTGGGAAACTTAACTCCCCAAGCAGCTAGGCAGCCAGAGTGGTATGTGTCAGATGCTGTTTCATGGCAGAACTCTGGGCTTACATATACTGCAGTAAAAGAACCAGTATTTACACAGACCATTCTCCATGTGACCCATGCATACCACAACCAAACAGCATGCCTATAAGGTGAAATGAAGAACTCCAGGATTTGGATAAAGGGTCAGTAGAAACCGCTCCTAAGGGTGAAGGCAAAAAATCATGAACAACTGCCAATTGATGAGCGTCCACCAATGTTTACCCAACAAAGCAAGTACCTAACCACTACTGGTGTGGTTTAATTTAGGTATAACCCGAATCCATCTGAGACTTGTGCTCTACTAGGAAAGCAAAACAACTAATCAGTGTTACCCAGAAAAGCAATATAGGACAGGATGACACAGCTGTCTGCAGCACTCAGAGCTCTTTCAGGCATCAGCAGCAGGTTAGGATGTCTCATTATGAAACAGTACAAGTTTTTTTAAAAATTGGATAATTGCTCACTAATGCTAGTGGGAAATTTAATTTCATAACAGGCCAAGGGGTGTATGAGAAAGTCATAGGTGATGGAACGAAGAAAATAACAGCTTGAAATTTTAGAGAGACGTGATGAACCCTGGAGGTGGGAGGAACATTTGAATAACTTGATTTAAGATATGCTAAGACAAATCTTTGTGTTGTGGGGAGGACAGTGGTGGGGATCGTCAATGCTATGTGAAGTGCAGGTTTTCTGAAACACCATGTTTAAATGCCATTGCCCCAGCTCCAGCAGCACAGTGCAATAAATGGTTCAGCTGTGGGGAGTAACAGGCAATGAATCTGTTTTGAGACCAACTGCCCATTGTTTCTCATAAATACCTATCTTCTATGTAGTTTAAACAGAAGAGAAAGGGTTTAGGTAGGTGTTAGAAATTGGGTTTCTGGTTGGCAAAGGGATGCACCCTGTCCATGCAGAAGCCAAAATCCTAGTCAGGGGAAGCTAGAAACACACTAAAAGATAACCTGTGCTCACAGTCTGTCAGGCTTATCTAAAGAGGCAATGTGTAAAGTATTTGTGCAACACACACACAGTAACACAATGAATACACCACAAAAATACTCCACACAGGATTATGAAAATAGATTATTATATTATAAACAAAACAAAACTGAAACAACAAAAATCCAATGTATAGAAGTTGGGATATTGAATTTTAAAAGATTATGGGCCAGATGTAGGTGGCCCATTACCGATCGGTAAACCCGAAATTCTGTAAATTTCAGGTTTACCGACCGGTATTGAGCCATTTGCTATGTAGGGGAGATTCGGTAAATTCCGAATCTGTATTTACCGATTCTGTATTTACCGAATCCTCATTTACTGATTCGGTATTTACTGAATCGGTAAATGACATGTAGGAAGCACTTTGAAGAGAGGTTCTGTGCTTTAAGGATTTGTTATTTACCACCAACTATTAGTTGGTGGTAAATAACGAATACCTCTGTAAATGCAAATCTGTGCATTTACACCAGTGCCATGTGGCAGACATACATGCCCTTAGGGCATGTATGTGTGCAACATGTGCACACAAGCACTATTCAGGGGTGCAACAGGATGTCAATGTGACACCCTGCCACCCTTGACTCTTTCCCTATTTTACCCATAGGAATGAATGTGAATTACCGAACCGGTAAATACCGAATTTTTCCCTACATAGCATTTACCGATTCTAAAATACAGAATCGGTAAAATTCGGTATTTTAGAATCAGTAAATTTTAATTACCTACATCTAGCCCTAAATGCAGTAAAGCGCATAGAGGCAAGTAGTGCTAAAAGGTTACTTTAGATCATGCTGGAGTAGGGCAAAGTCAAAGTTTGGGCCAACCACAAAGAAGTGCAGGCCAGCTACAGAACCCACACAGTGCCCGGTTAACAAAATACCCTTCCTAGTCACAAACAGCAAAATGCATTGATCTTCTCTAAGCAGTGATGGGTATGCATCTGTTCCAAAGACGGGTTACAGAGTTGAGAGGCGTTGAGCGATGCGCGGGATTCTACCAGGCAGTCGAGGGGATGGGCAATGTCACAAAGCTTCAGCAGCGATGATACACTGTCCGATGCGTCAATCTCGGGAGGCAAAGCGCTGGTTCCAATTTGATGCTACACGCAGACGGGAGATGTGTCGAAATCCATGGTGCAAGTATCTGGAACCCCTTCCAGTGAGCCAGGCACAGAGCAGGGGTAGAGACTTTGATTTCCCTGAGTTTCAAGCAATAGGAGGCAAGCCACCAAGCCCTTGGAGATCACTTGGAGGGAAGACAAAGTCAAGCTCTCCTTCGGCAGAGTCAGAGAGCAGAAGGAAGCAGGGCAACACAAGAGAAAAACAGGCCTTCTAAGTCTGCAGTCCAAAGATGTGTTCTTTAAGCAGCACAACAGTCCTTGTAACAAAGGTTCAGTTCAAGATCCAGAAGTGTATGATTTTAGGGGGTCAGAGACCTAGTACTTATGTCCAAAAGTGCCTTTGATGTGTGAGTGACTTCAAAGCAGTTCTCTGAATTGCACATGTTCCACTTTCAGCCCAGTCCTGTCTGTTTGGCTATCAATGGGGGGTAAATCAACCCTTTGTGTGGCGGCAGGACACTACCTATTCAAGTGAAGTGTTAGCCCCCTCCCTTTCAACCTGCCCATCATAATGCAGATGTATGCAGATGGGAGCTCAGACACACCTATCCTTCCTGTATGTGGCTGTCTAATGGGAATGCACAAAGTGTAGCTGTCACCCACTCAAGATGTGTATTGGAAATAGGCTGTCAGGCACACAGAGCAGTAAGTGCAGAGAAATGTCCACTTTCTAAAAGGGGCATTTATACAATAGTAATGTTAAATCCAACTTCACCAGTAAGTAAGATTTATCAATACCATTCCAACCATATGAAACATGAAAAAGCTATCCCTCTCTGATCAGGAATTACAGCTTAAAAGTGTATGAAGGAATTCCCACTGCTAACGTATGAGAGGAGTAGGCCTCACTGTAGTGAAAAACAAAATAGGCTTTGTCAGTACCAGGACATGCAAAATATAAAGGACATATCCTTTATACTTTTTGCATAGATATTATCCTGCCCTTAGGGCTATCTAGGATCTACCTTAGGAGTAACTTCTATGTAATAAAAGGGAAGTTTGAGGCATGTCGAGTAGCTTTAAATGCCAAGTCGACGTGGTAGTAAACTGCACACATAGGCACTGCAGTGGCAGGCATGAAACAGGTTTGAAAGGCTACTTCTGTGGGTGGCACAATAAGTGCTACAGCCCACTAGTGGCATTTAATTTATAAGACCTTTGTATATGGTATACCACTTTACAAGGGACTTACAAGTAAATTAAATAGGTCAATCAGGTATACACCAATTACATACATGTTTGGGGGAAAAGCACATGCCCTTTAGCAATGATTAGCATTGGTAAAGGGCTCAGAGTCCTAAGGCCAACAAAAAGATTCAGCTAAACGTGGAGGCAAAAATCAAAAATATTGGGGAAAGACCAGCCTGAGCCTGACAGGTCTAACTGTATGGCGGGTATTTATAATAAAACAGCTTTTTTAATTATGGGCACATTGACAGCTGCTGCCCATGGGACCATAATTTCAAAAGTGCAATTTAAATGCAATGAGCAGTACCCATAAAGGTCCCTTACTTATATCCCTGTACAATGCTGGTTTTGTGGTGTAGTCCAGATCCCAAGCAGTACACACATGTTTTAGGGACCAAACTGCACCACATATTTTGCTACGGACACCACAGCCAATGCCAGGCAAAGGGTGTGGCATACTGAAGGGTAAAAATCATTCCACAAGTAGAGAACATGGAGGTCTTCAATTAGCTATGAAAATACCAAGGATTCGTTAAACAATAAGAGCGCAGATGCATCACTTTGGGTCCAATTCATAAAAAAGCGGTAAATATGCATGCAAATGTATTACTTGTTGATATTCACAAATATTCCCAGTAGTACGCCTGGAAAACTGCACCAGGCACACGTTTCCAAGCATACTACTGGAAATGTCAAGTGGCATATTACCCAGGCACCTATTTCCCCAATGTATAATCCAAGGTTGGCTCTGATCATGAGTGGATCAATTTCAACTCCTGTGCAAATCCTTGTCTGCACAGTGGTCAGAATTTCAGTTTGTGTGGTATTTATCTCACCTGGTAATTACCAGGTGCATTAAGTACTTCACCCTTTGTTAATTTTCGGCAGCTCAAACTTAACAGAATTTAATAGGGAAAAACAGTACAGTAATTACTGTAATGTTGATTTTTGTACAGTAAGCACCAAAATCTGCATATTATTCCCCAAAACTCGGAATAGGTGCTGTTTATTGCACTTGATAAATTCTGAACCTCGAGAAGTTGGATTTTATTGGGACGATATACAGTCCCTACTCCTCCAATCCACTCATAATTAAAGCAGAAAAAACAGCGTAGAGGAGCCCACTATACAAATGTACATCTTTTTCTCATTTGCTTTTGACCTGGAAGGAGAGTTCATTCGCATTGCGGAAATGGTTGGATATGAGTTTGTGAAGACCTTACGGTGACTTGTGCACTATATAAGAACGTTTGACATTGACATTGACATTGAATGCCCACAAACCAGAAGCTTGTGGGCATTCTCAAACTTGCATGATTACCCACTCCTTGGTACGTCCCCTTCCCACCCCTTGTATTAGATTTACTATCAATAATTTGTCTGTGCTTATTAAGGTCTTGGCAAATGTAAATGTAGGTATTTTTGGTCATGGAGGTTGGTTTAAGGACGAAAATGCAATTGTGGATTGGGCCTTTTATATCAAATTAATATAGGCAGACAGTGGTTACTTTGTAAACAAATAAGTGCAGGAGGTTTCGTCAAGAGGAAGCTTGCACCAGCTCATTTCTCTTGTTAGCGCCGCCTAAAACAGAACCAACTAACCCTGAAAGTAGGGAGAGGATGTGGCGTAATGGCCATAGCTGCCTACTTCGGCGCTGGGAACCAGTTTGGAGTCTCGGCGTTGGCTCAACATCCAGTGATTCTGGGCAACTCACTTAATCTTCCCATTAGCTTGTGCCCCAATCCAGTTTCGCTCTTGGCCTGCAGCCATTTTGTTGTTTGTTGTTGTGCCTTCCTGCCCGGACCTCCACCCCGCTACTGCTTCCCAGCTGCTCCTCCCTCCCACTGATACTGTAGGCTTTACTTGCCTGCATTCACGCTGTGACCGTCCTGAAGCCTTCAGAAGCGGTTGCTCCCCACGCAGCTCCCCGCACTGTTGTGGTATCGTAGCGCTTTGCACTGCCAGACTGCCTTAGTCGCATTGCCATTGTTGCCTGCTTGCTATTAATTATTCTATTGTAGCGCTTTATTTGTAAAACGCGCATTAGTGCCTGTCTGCTGCTCTCTTTAATTATTTATCGTAGCGCTATATTTCGAAAGCGCGCTTCCAACAGCATTGTATTGTGCTTGGCTGCCTTAGGCTGAATAATTTCCTCTGTGCATAGCGTTAATTGAAGGTTGGATTTTGATTTGTGCATAGCGTTTATTTTAGCTTGTGCCCCAATCCAGTTTCCCTCTTGGCCTGCAGCCATTTTGTTGTTTGTTGTTGTGCCTTCCTGCCCGGACCTCCACCCCGCTACCGCCTCCCAGCTGCTCCTCCCTCCCACTGATACTGTAGGCTTTACTTGCCTGCATTCACGCTGTGACCGTCCTGAAGCCTTCAGAAGCGGCCGCTCCCCACGCAGCTCCCCGCACTGTTGTGGTATCGTAGCGATTTGCACTGCCAGACTGCCTTAGTCGCATTGCCATTGTTGCCTGCTTGCTATTAATTATTCTATTGTAGTGCTTTATTTGTAAAACGCGCATTAGTGCCTGTCTGCTGCTCTCTTTAATTATTTATCGTAGCGCTATATTTCGAAAGCGCGCTTCCAACAGCATTGTATTGTGCTTGGCTGCCTTAGGCTGAATAATTTCCTCTGTGCATAGCGTTAATTGAAGGTTGGGTTTTGATTTGTGCATAGCGTTTATTTTAGCTTGTGCCCCAATCCAGTTTCGCTCTTGGCCTGCAGCCATTTTGTTGTTTGTTGTTGTGCCTTCCTGCCCGGACCTCCACCCCGCTACCGCCTCCCAGCTGCTCCTCCCTCCCACTGATACTGTAGGCTTTACTTGCCTGCATTCACGCTGTGACCGTCCTGAAGCCTTCAGAAGCGGTCGCTCCCCATGCAGCTCCCCGCACTGTTGTGGTATCGTAGCGCTTTGCACTGCCAGACTGCCTTAGTCGCATTGCCATTGTTGCCTGCTTGCTATTAATTATTCTATCGTAGCGCTTTATTTGTAAAACGCGCATTAGTGCCTGTCTGCTGCTCTCTTTAATTATTTATCGTAGCGCTATATTTCGAAAGCGCGCTTCCAACAGCATTGTATTGTGCTTGGCTGCCTTAGGCTGAATCATTTCCTCTGTGCATAGCGTTAATTGAAGGTTGGATTTTGATTTGTGCATAGCGTTTATTTTAGCTTGTGCTCCAATCCAGTTTCGCTCTTGGCCTGCAGCCATTTTGTTGTTTGTTGTTGTGCCTTCCTGCCCGGACCTCCACCCTGCTACCGCCTCCCAGCTGCTCCTCCCTCGCCCCTCCCCCCTCCACTACCCACATATGACAGATGCTTTTGCGCGCAGCGTTCACGCGCAGCGGAAGCGCCCCATGCGCGCCGAAGGTGCGCCAAAGGTAAGCCCGTCTACGCCCGTCCGCGCCTGGACTGCGCCCAGCGCCAGATCCCCTGGCCCCCGCAAAATCCACTCCGCCCGCATAACATACGACGCCTCAACCCTCTCCGCACTTAACCCCGGCCGACTCCCAAACTGCTACCAAGCCGCCCCAGGACACACCCATGGACCCTTCACCTGCAATTCCTGCAAGTTCGACTGCATCAAGACCCACACCAAATCCACTAACTCCAAACAGAACTCAGACAACAACCACCTAAAGTGCATCCTGCTCAACACCCGCTCGGTTCACAGACACTCCATTGAACTTTGGAACCTACTCGCCACTACATCACCGGACATCGACTTCCTTACAGAAACCTGGATGAATGCCTCATCAGCGCCCGACATCGCCATAGCTATCCCGGACGGCTACAAGATCATTCGAAAGGACCGCATCAACCAAACTGAAGGAGGCATAGCCATCGTCCACAAGAACACCATCCGCATCACAACCAGCTCTGACGATAACCTCGCTACCGCCGAACACCTTCACTTCCAGATTCACACCGACCCCAAGAACACACTCAGAGGCACCCTTATCTACAGACCTCCAGGACCCCGCACACAATTCAGCGAAGACATCACCGACTTCATCAGCCCACCTGCCCTCCCCTCCGAGAACTACATCCTAAAGGGAGACCTCAACTTCCACCTGGAAAAGAATAACGACAACAACACCACCACCCTTCTGGACAACCTGGCCAATCTCGGACTCAAACAACTTGTTGACACCCCCACACACCTTGCCGGGCACACGCTCGACCCAATCTTCACCTCCAGCAAACACATCTCCTTCGACCACACTACAACCCTCCACTGGACGGACCACAGCTGCGTTCACTTCAACTACAAAAAGACCACGACCCACAACCCCCCACAACCTATTTCCCGAAGAAATTGGAACAAAATCACCACCGTCCAGCTCTCCTCTTCGCTTCACCTAAACCCCCCTGCCAAATCATCGGACCCAAACCAAGCAGCCACCAACCTCACTCAATGGATCACCCTCAGCGCCGACGAACTAGCACCCTCGAAAAACCATCAAGTCAAGCAAGGCACCAAAAAAGCCCCCTGGTTCAACGATGACCTTAAGAAATCCAAGAAGCTCTGCCGTACTCTGGAAAAAGCCTGGAGAAAAAACCCAACCATTGACAACCTGGCCACCTTCAAGAACGCCACCCGCAAACACCACCAGCTGATCCGATCCACCAAGAAATCAGCATTCAAAGATCGACTCGACAACAACGCCCAAAACAGCAAGGAACTATTCAACATCGTAAAAGAATTTACCAACCCCACCGTCAGCACCAACGACATCACTCCCTCCCAAGACCTCTGCGACTCTTTATCCTCTTTCTTCCACAACAAAATCGCCGACATACACAACAGCTTTGATAACCAGTCCGAAGAACAGTACACTCCGCCCACCTCCGAACCAAAACAGCACTCTAACAACCTTTGCGCCTGGAACCCAATCACTACTGAAGACACCATCCGCCTGATGAACTCCATCCACTCAGGATCGCCAACCGACCCATGCCCTCACCACATTTTCAACAAAGCAGACTCCATCATCGCACCCCATCTCCGCGATGTCATCAACTGTTCCTTCAACTCCGCTACCTTCCCGGAAATCTGGAAACATGCCGAACCCAGCGCCCTTCTGAAGAAACCCACAGCAGACCCCTCTGAACTTAAGAATTACCGCCCCATCTCGCTCCTCCCATTTCCTGCCAAAGTCATGGAGAAAGCAGTCAACAGTCAGCTCGCCGCCTTCCTCGAATCCAACAAATCCCTCGACCCCTCACAGTCCGGCTTCCGAGCCAAACACAGCACCGAAACCGCCCTCATCGCAGCTACAGACGACATCCGAACGCTACTGGACAACGGAGAAACAGCTGCCCTCCTCCTACTTGACCTCTCCGCCGCCTTCGACACAGTCTGTCATAGCACCCTCATACAACGCCTCAGCAACGTCTGAATACAAGGAAAAGCTTTAGACTGGATCATCTCGTTCCTCGCCGGAAGAACCCAGAGAGTCCGCCTCCCCCCATTCAAATCAGAGGCCATCAAAGTCATCTGCGGCGTACCACAAGGATCATCACTCAGTCCCACCCTCTTCAACGTTTACATGAGTCCCCTCGCATCCATCGCGTGACAACACAACCTCAACATCATCTCCTACGCAGACGACACCCAGTTGATCCTCTCCCTCACCAAAGACCCAAACAACGCCAAAACCAATATACACGAAGGAAAGAAAGAAGTAGCCGAATGGATGAAGAACAGCCGTTTAAAACTAAACTCGGACAAAACGGAAGTCCTCATCTTAGGATCATCCCCCTCTGCCTGGGACAACTCATGGTGGCCACCAGCCCTGGGTACAGCACCCATACCTACAGATCACGCACGTAACCTGGGCTTCATCCTAGACTCCTCCCTCTCGATGACCAGACAAGTCAACGCCGTCTCATCTTCATGCTTCAACATCCTACGCATGCTCAAAAAAATCTTCCGTTGGATCCCCACCGAAACAAGAAAGACAGTCACCCACGCACTGGTCACTAGCCGACTGGACTACGGAAATACCCTTTACGCCGGAACCACAGCCAAACTACAGAAAAAACTCCAACGCATCCAAAACGCCTCAGCCAGACTCATACTAGACATCCCCCGTCAAGCTCACATTTCCGATCACCTGAAAGACCTCCACTGGCTCCCCGTCAACAAGAGAATAACATTCCGTCTCCTCACCCACGCACACAAGGCCCTCCACGACCTAGGACCCAAATGCCTCAACACTCGATTGTCCTTCTACACACCCACCCGCCAACTACGATCATCCAATCTAGCCCTCGCCGAAATTCCGCGCATCCATAGATCCACCATGGGAGGAAGATCCTTCTCCTACTTAGCGGCCAAAACCTGGAATTCTCTCCCCACTCACCTCCGCCTTACACAGAACCACCTCTCCTTCAGAAAGCAGCTAAAAACCTGGATATTCGATAAGTAAAGCACCCTCCCTCCCTCAAGCGCCTTGAGACCCTCTGAGTGAGTAGTGCGCTATACAAATTCCTGAACTTGAACTTGAACTTGAACATGCCCATGATTGTATTATTAACAGGTGCTCAAAAGCACTGGTGTTGATAATTATGTGCAAGTACTGAGTACCGGAAACCACCGGCTCAAATTAAGCACTGCATGCAGAGGACTGATATGCTGCTTTTTCCATGCACTGTAGCATCGCTTCGTCATACATCAGCAATGCACAGGCTGCTGCAGTTGCCCAAACTTTGAAAATACCATAGTGTTTTACTGTTAAAATAAGATTGATTTAGGTTTTGGCGCTGTCAGCAGCACTGCCGTAAACCCGGAGATCATTTTCCCAGGACAATGTTCTTTAGTGGAATCTGGCAGAAAATACATAGGGGCAGATTTATGACTTCTTGCGCATCTCTGCTAATCAGCAGAGATGCGCCAGAAGAGTTGTGATGCATCTGCCCACCCGTGCGCCACCACTGATGCGCCGCATTTACAATGCGGCGCACATTGGCGCTCGGATGGGCAGATGCATGACGCATCCCTGGCGGAAATGCGGAGCATTGCTGGAGTTGAGTGGCAAGCGCGACGCAGCTCCAGCAAGGCTCGAGGTTGCCCTATCTCTAACATGCTGCGTCAATCCTTACGCCTGCTTCAAGCAGGTGCAGAGTTTTGACGCAGCATGGCCCTAAACGTGACTGAGTGAAAACTTGTAGATTTCACTCATCCACTTTTAGGAGGCGTTCCTGCACCGGAACGCCCCCCCCCCTGCGCAAGAACGCCTTCTTGTGGCGCAGGGCTTTACAACGTGATGCATCTCCCAGATGCGTCACGTTGTAAGTACCCCACACCATGGCGCTGGATTTGCGCCGCCGCAGTGTCACAAAAGTGATGCAACAGCGGCGTAAAAGAGGCGCAAGGGGCTTGTAAATCTGCCCCGTACTGTTTAAGGCATGAAAATAGAACAGAGGCATTCTTCTTCCATCAAATAACTAAACAATTAAGAAAGAATGTCTGAACTTTATGAAATCCGCCAATGGTTTGAGCTCTGGCTGCCAGACGTCAAAACAACTGCAGCACAATGGCCTTTTTTGACATGACTTCCCGCTGAATTCTGAAACTTCAACCTAAAATATCTGGGGCAAGGGCAGGGATGTGAGATAAAATAAAAGCCTCTGGAATAAGACCATGTGTTTAGATTTGATAACAATTATCAGGGGGAATCGGAAAGTTATTTCTGGCTTGTCAAAGGCTAAAGGGAATGTGTGTAAATAAAGATCCTTTAGGATTTTATGGTAAAAAGATGAATCAGTGATAATAAAATCACTATTGAAGTACCTGTCAATTGATGTCTCTTGTGCATAATTGGCCTTCACATACTGATAAACTCTGTGACTGACCAATGGTTGCTTAAAACTGAATAACGTTTTAGTGTACACAAAAGTGATGGGTGGAATTCTTGAATTAATCTCAAAAGACACAAAATAGATGGACGGAATGAAGAACAAATCAAAACATTCACCCCCAGTCAAGAGATCTGGGTTAAATCCATCATTCTTTTGCTAACCATGCCACTCCAGTTCAGACATGGCCATATGCAAATCCGTCTTGACCCTGTGCCTCATGGGAACAGTCCAGACCTAATTGCCAAGCCAGGTCCTCAGCCACTAATAATTACTCTGGGCCGCATCCCACTCAATTGCTTTTCACCATCTATGCCACCTCATTTTGGACCCAGCCATATTCAAACACGTCTTGATGCTGCTCCAGAAGGAGCAGGGCTGCCAGGCCAGATCCTCCCTGGCCGGGAACACAAGCAACCCAAGACCGGCTTAACCCTGACTGGGGTTTGTCAGCAGGGTGTGGCTTGGTTACAGTAGCACCGTGAAGACGGGACTCAGGTATGGATATATGAGTCAGAGTGAAGAATGATAAAAGTGATGGATAGAATCTTGAATTAATCTCAGCCACTAGTAATTACTTGGGCCACACCTGTTATTTGGACACTATGCCACCTCAGTTTGGACCCAACCATATGCAAATCAGTCTTGACCATGGTCAAGTAAGAGCGGTCCAGCCCTAATTGCCAGGTCAGATCCTCCTGAAACACAAGCAAATCAATACCGGTTTTGCCATGATTGGGGCTCATCGGTCGGATGTACCTTGGTTCTACTGGCAGAGTGATCACAGCACCCATGTCGGGGTGTTCCAGTTCAGGGCGGACCTTGCCTGCCAGTTTGAGCAAATTGCTGGGTCCATACTGGGTCCAAACGAAGGAGGCATAGTAAGCAAAAGAACGAAGGGTTGTAATGTTACCCCGAGCAATTGCTAGTGGTTAGACTTATTGCAAGCATTCCTCCCATAAGCTGTTGTGTGCTTGATGTACCACCCTGAGTGGCAAGTGTATGCCTAGATGAAGGTCTATGCATATGAATGAGGCTGCTTGTGGAGTGTAGAATGTTGCATAAGTAAAAGAGGGTGCTCTTTGTGGGGTGTACACATTTTGTATGTCCAGGGCAGGATACCATATTCATAGTGTAAGAATGCTGCAATCGTTAGTAGAGTGTGGCATAAGCACTGGTAGATGATGCATTAAGAGTAGAGAGCTATGAGTGCACTGCAGGCTTCTCAATACAAGTGAAAATTATGCAAGATGAAGCACATAGAGTGCTAGATGGATGTGTGCTGTAAGGTGCTAAATCTGTAGCGAAAGATGCGCCATGTTCTACACAAAATGCTTTATATATAGTCTAGCACGTGCATTTCGGATGCTGGATGTGTAGTGCAGGGAGCTGCCCACGTAGAGCAGAACGCTCCTTATGGAGGGTATGAATGCAGCATGTGCAGTTCAACATACCACATTTGTAAAGCATTAATGCTACACAGTCAGTGTGGGGCATGATACACATTGTGGTGGGTGCAGAATTATAATTATGGAGTACTACATGGCCAGTGAAGGATGCTCTAGGTCCAGCTGAAGTTGTGAATGTGCGGTGGGGGTTGATGTGTTAACCGTGTCAGGTGCTGTATGTTCAGCCCAAAATACTATATGTTTGTGTAGGATGCTGTTGTGCATGTAGCACTATTGGTGTTGCATAGCATGCTATGTGTGCTGTGAGCGTTGCTATATAACAGTGCAGGATGGTATGTGCCATGTGCATAATGGCAGTGCATAATGCAGTGTAAGGTACTAAGGGGCACACTCATCGAGGTGGGATTTTGCGAGTCCTTAATTGTGATTATTAAGGAATCGCAATTAAGGACTTGCAAAAGCCTATGCATGTAGGAATCGCTATAAAAATAGCGATTCCTAAACATTCCTTAATTGCGAGTCGCAATTAAGGAATGGCTCCCCAATGAATGGGAGATTGCATGCGCAATTTGCGAGTACCAATAGGTACTCGCAAATTGCGCCTGCAGTTTCAAGGGTGCAAGGGTGTCAAAAGGACACCCTGGTGCACCCCTGGAATCGTGATGTGTACCCATGTTGCGCAAGGGCATCTGTGTGCGCAACATGAAACTTTGAAAAATGCACTTTAGTGCATTTTTCAAAGTTTTTGTAAATTACCGACCAGTTTAATTGCTCGGTACTTTGCGGCCCCAAATAGCAAAATCGCTATTTAAAAGTGGTTTTTGCATTGCATTTAAGGAATCGTATATTGCGATTCCTTAAATGTAATCGCAATTTAAGAAATCGCAATAAATTGCGATTTCTTAAATTGCGAGTGCCTTACACCTTGATGCATCGTAAAAGCCCTTTTTGCGGGTGCAAACGGCTGATTTTTGCGAATCCCACCGTTTGCGCTCGCAAAAAAGGTTGATGCATGTGCCTGCAAATGATTGGAGTAGTAAACTGTGCCCACACTGAAGGGTGCTGAATATTGAGTACAGAATCCTATATGCACTGTGAATCATGCTGTATTTGCAGTGGAGGGTGTTGTACGTGTAGCATGGAATACTATATATACAATGTAGAAATCTATATATGCAGTGAATGATGTTTTAGGCTGAGTGTAGTATGCTGTATGTGCAATGCAGGATGTAAATGTGTACGAGAGAATATTTATATAGCGCAGCTACATGATGTGCTTTATATTCAGTGTAGGTTGGTGGTCATAGTATAGTGTGCTTTATGGACGCTGCTGGATGTGCAAAGTATGATGTTGAGCATACATAAGAATTACATTTCTGAGGATTCCTATGCAGCTTGGGATGCTGCAGTGATGCAGTGCGGAGCACCGGACACCAATGCACATAGTCCAGTCCAGCCCAGCTAGACTAGTAACGCATCTGCACAGCACATAAAGCTCTGAATCACACCTCCCCTGTTTTTTTATGAACAAAATCTCATGGTATAGCCCTAATAAAAGCATTCGATCAGACACTGACAAAAAAAGTGTTAGTTCGAAAAAAAAATCATAAAGCCTGGGGGTAGCAGAAGCTACATCCCTTCTCTGGAATCGTATGCCGTGGCATTCGAGAAGTCGGCTAAGTCTACAGATTTTCAGAAAACATCTCAAAATTTGATGATTTACTCTTCCCATGTGGTTCTATACTACAGGCAGTTTTTGGTCTTCAGGCAGTCGGACAGTGCCAAGACGCCTACGGGCATATGCTGCTCTCTACAAAACTTAAATCAAACCTAGTAGTCAGCACCCTACAGACCAACACACTGTTTTATAAGTTTTGTAGCATGGGTCTGATATACCTTAATGTGAGGCAAGTGGACCTCTTTATCTCCTCAGTGGTTAATAAACCATAGTCACAATTGGGGTGCAGTTTGCCATCACCTCCTTGGGCTTGGTGCCAATGTACCACCCGCATCAATGATAGCTATGCCCTTGTGCTTCATTGTAAGACTGAAAAACCAACACATGTGAGGATGTTCTTTTCCAGATGCCATACAAAGGGCGTCACAGCATAACACAGAGCCACTGCCATATGCATAGAGGCCTCACCGTGAGCTAAAGGTGAACATTCTCATAATAACACTGAATTATTCATAATATGGCCAACAAGTTTTTGACTCATAGGAGAGGATGGGCCCATGTTGCTTGTATGAGAGCAGAGCGCAATCAAGCCCCTCCTAGAAGTTACTTCGGCACTACTTTTTTAGGTGGAGCCTCCAGACAAACCTTATTTGAAGTCGCAGACAATTGAACAGCTACCGACACCTCAAAGGAGATATTAACTGATTCGCAAAGGGTAAGATGTCCCCGTTGGACAACTTCTCCCTTGGCCACTTTGCTGGGCGACCCTAGGGGCACAGGCAGTGGTCCTGATGATGTGTTCCCAAACTGGGACCTTTTTTTTTGCAGCACGGACTCCGTTCAGGTGCAATGAGGAACAGGGCTGTTCTAAGTGTTTTGCCGCCCTAGGCGAGAATTGAAAAATGCTGCCCCCTCCCTTTTACTACCATCACTCTCTCCCCCTGTCATTCAGGCTAGAAGAATTAATGCATTAGAGATTTCCAAACTCATATTTTTTGCCACCCTCCCCCTTTTGCCACCCTAGGCGGCCGTCTAGTCTTGCCTAATGGTAGAAACGGCCCTGATGAGGAAGTGCAGGGGGAACCATCTTGAAACGTACACGAAGACAGAAAACTTCCAAAGCCTCCTGCCTCAACTCACTGCCTCTATAACTCACCCGCCTCTTCCCTAGTGACAAACCTCCACACTCTCGCAGAGAAGGGAGGCGCAGCAAACGCGTTTAGTGACAGCTTTCGACATGATTAGCACCGTGGAATGGGCTATTTGTCAAGCTCCCGCTGGCCGAACCACCATCGGCGCACGACTTCATGCCTGAGTTGAATTCCACAGGGGACATTTGCATGTATTTTGCATAAATAACAACTTGCCCATCTTATGCTAAACACCTTCAGCTTTTCTGTTCTCCTTTGGATCTTTTCAGTCAATTTTATTACCTGGCTTGCAGCTGACACCATCCTCCTGCATTATGAATCCGGGGAAACAAGCGCACTTGTAACTTCCCACTGTATTGATGCAGAGATGCTGACAGAGCTGTCCTGGATACAGAAGGCATTCGTTCAAGTCATCTCCAGGCAACATGTCATGACTTTCATCTTGGTTTTCAACAGAAAAGGCTTCATTGTGCTCCAGGGGCTCTGAAACTATGAATACATCAAAATTAATAAATACATTACGAGTATAACTTCAACAAAGTTCGGGAACTGGTGTGGATTACAACAGCCAAGTACATACTCTTATCAACAAATGGTATTTACCAAGATGTATAAATAAAATCAGAGAATAACTCATTAAAAACTGTCTACTAAAAGAATAGGTCCTTATTTATACCTGGGCAAGTAGGAGGCTTAAAACTGTGAACAACAAAACAAACTAGAACGTACAGGACCTCCTGGGGCTGTTATAATATGACAATTAAATGTATAGAGCTTTCATAGGATGCATATTCCTATTATATTGCATGCCTAATCATATGAATAATAATTGCATACTTCGACGATGCAGTGAATGTGATATTAATGCACGTCGATATAATTGATCAGTAATAATTATATAATGCCACACACTTCCTAGGAAGTTTCTATAGCTTAAACAACATATGCATTTATGTGCACTGAATGCACCCCCTGTACATCGTGAAGATATATTCATGAGGTGACCGGTTGATCTGACAGTTTCAACTCTATTGAGCAAGCTAACACATTGTCCTGTCAGTGAAATGCTTCGTCCATCTTAGCAAAAATGCCAGCAAACAAAATATTTTAATGCTGGAATATCTTCCTGCTACTACGGTTAGGCCAAGCTCACCCTGTGTCAAGTTTGGGTGAGAGAGTCAGTTTGACATTGTTGTAAGGTTTACTGGATTCCTTCTGGATACTCCACTCTGCTTGAGGAAATACGGTAAAGCTGCATCTCAGACTGCCTGGGAATTGAAAGGGATTTCGAGTGAGGAGTCACTCACAGGGGTGATGGATCAGTTGATTGCTTGAAAAAGCATGTTTTAATGCTGATTTATTTTGAAATGTTTAATGCTATCCTGCACCACCATCCTGCTAAAACCGCCTCCTTTGCATAAACCATTCGTAACCACCGACCTCCTGCTACCTCCTCCTTTACTTGAGCCATCCTGCTGCCATCACCTCCATTACATTAACCATTTGTAGCCACCAGCATGCTGCCACCACCACTTTGTTTGAAACATTCGTAACCATCAGCCTGCTGCCACCACCAGTTTGTTTGAACCATTCATAACCACCAGCCTGCTGCCACTACCTCTTTGTATGGACCATTCATAACCACCAGCCTGCTGCCACCACCTCTTTGTATGAATCATTCACACCACAAGCCTGTTGCCACCACCACTTTGTATGAACCATTCGTAACCACCAGCCTGCTGCCACAACCTTAAGTATGAGCCATTCATAACCACCAGCCTGCTGCCACCACCTCTTTCTACGAACCATTTGTAACCACCAGCAGGCTGCCACCACCTCTTTGTATGAACCATTCATAATCACCAGCCTGCTGCCACCACCTCTAAGCATGAACCATTCATAGCCACCAGCTTGCTGCCACCAAAACTTTGTTTGAACCATTCGTAACCACCCGCCTGCTGCCACCACCTCTATGCATGAACCATTCGTAACCAGCAGCCTGCTGCCACCACCTCTTTGTATGAATCATTTGTAACCACCAGCATGCTGCCACCACCTCTTTGTATGAACCATTTGTAATCACCAGCCTGCTGCCACCACCTCTTTGTATGAACCATTTGTAATCACCAGCCTGCTGCCACCACCTCTATGCATGAACCATTTGTAGCCACCAGCCTGTTGCCACCACCTCTTTGTATTCAAGTGTCCTGGTGGTACTCTTCTGAGACTCATCTTCTGATAATCATCAGCGCAAAAACTACAAAAAACTGTCTTCCATGGCTAATGCTAATTTCAACCACTCTCTCCACAACCCATACAATTTACACTTACTATACACCCACAATACTGTTAAGCAAAAAACAACTCTACCAAAGTTGAGACCTATCGGCAATGCTGTCAATGCTTGTTCGGTGTCGCCTGGCGTTGGAGCGCGCATGCGCTCCTCCCCTGCGAGAGATATTGTATATAAAACATTTCTAAAAGGAACTGTAAGCCCCGCCCCTCATTTCCATTGGGTAGCATCATCGATTATGGTAAACACTGGCTTCCCATTGGAAAGGAGGGTTTTTGGTTGCCGCCCAGTCCGTTTTTTGGACGGCCCCTCCGGACACCATTCCCCGCTTCGCAGCGGTCGTGAAGACTTTTCTTATCTGCTTGTTTATTTAACAAGCAGGCGCAAGTCCTAACAAGCATTTGCAATGCAATAGGTCTCGCATTTGCGGGAGTTTGAGCTATTAGCATTGTAAATGACAATGCCTTTTATTTATGTGTTTTGAAAACCTGCAAGTAGTGCTTAAACACGGACTTTGCAGTTATAGTCCTTGCTTACGAGAAGCAAGGCTGGCAGTAACTGTGCCTCTTTTACTGGCAGCCTTGCTTCTCATAAGAAAGTACTATAAGTACAAAGTGCGTGTTTAATCACTACTTGCAGGTTTTCTAAATACATAAATAAAAGGCATTGTCATTTACAATGCTAATAGCTCAAACTCTTGAAAATGCGAGACCTATTGCATTGCAAATGCTTGTTTTTATTAGTCACTCTGTTGTCAAATGTTCTTCTTTCAGCATTGGAAAATAGAGGTCACTTACTGAACAAGGAGGAGACAACCTTTTGCATTGTGAGGAGGTCCTTGTCTGCCTTGAACCTGATCATCTGTCCCTTGGACAATTCGAGTAGGCTTGAGTACCAGGTTTGTCTTGCCCATTGAGGGGCTATGAGTATTAGGCTTGTTCTTGGTTGTCTGGCTTTACCCAGAACCCATTGTAGTAGAGAAATTGGAGGAAAAGCGTATGCAAATATCCCTGACCAGTTTAGTGGCAGGGCATTCCCTTTTGATAGGTGATGTTGAAACCTGGAGGTGAAGGATTTTTGTTCTTCATTGTTGCGAATGGGTCTATTTCTGAAGGTCCACAGAGGTTGAAGACCTGTTGCAGGCTCTTTTGTTTTATCTCCCATTCGTTTGAGCAGCTGTTCTGTCAGCTGAGTTGATCTGCTTCAGTGATGTCCTTTCCTGGCATGTGAACTGTCTGGAGGCTGATTTTCCTTGGTTTGGCCCATTTCCATATTTCCTGAGCTAGTTTGTTCAGGGTGAATGATTTAGTTTCTCCTTGTCTGTTGAGGTAAAACATTGTCGTGGTATTGTCCATCTGCATCAATACTGTCTTCCCTTCCATGTGGGCTTGGAAGGCCTTTAGTGCCAGGAACACCGTTTTCATCTCTAGGAAGTTGATGTGCTTTATAGAGTCTGCATTGTTCCACTGATCCCGTACCCTCAGGTTTCCTGAATGTGCTACCCAACCATTGTGGGACACATCTGTCGTGATGGTCACTGAGGTATTT
The DNA here is from genome assembly GCF_964261635.1 of Lissotriton helveticus. NCBI lineage: Eukaryota > Metazoa > Chordata > Amphibia > Caudata > Salamandridae > Lissotriton > Lissotriton helveticus. Next base: position 1,074,986,241 of record NC_136070.1, on the reverse strand, counting down.
AGTGTTTTGAATGGTCTGCCTAGTGTTATGTTCTTGGATGCCCACCATTGTATCTCCACCCGAGCCTTTTCTTTTACAACCACTAGATCTTCCCAACTCCCTCTGGTTTGTGACCAACTGCTGCATAGCCACTCCTGTAGAGGGCGCATGTGGAGGCATGCATGAGTGATGAGGGGAATGCATGATGCTACGATGCCCATGCATTTCATGATAGTCCTCATTGTCAGAGACTGACCCTTCTGATAGAGGCGAGTTTCTTGTCTGATAGCTTGTATTCTCCTTTGGGTCAGGTATGCCCATGCAACCTTGAAGTTTAATTTTGCTCCTAGGAAGGTCTTTTCTTGTTCTGGCTTTGTTGATTACTTTGTGTGATTATTGCAACACACAATTTTTGCAGTGTCACCTCATGAATGTGTGTGTAACATCTTTGCTTTGAATTTACCTTCACCATCCAGTCGTCTAGGTCAGGATATATATGCATTCCTCTCCTTCTTAGGGATGCAGCAACTGCTGCTAGTCACTTTGTGAAGACTCTTGGTGACGATTTTATCCCGAAAGCCAGGACTTTGAATTGGTAGTGAATGTTCTCGTGGAAGAACCTAAGGAATTTCTTGTGAGTTTGGTTCATGGGGATGTGCAGATAGGCATCCCTTAGATCTATTGTTGCCATGAAATCCCCTATTTGTAGCTGTGGGATTACCTCCTGTAGTGTTGACATTTCTAAATGCTGCATGCAAATGAATTTGTTTATGAATCTGAGGTCTAAGATGGTTCTTAGTGTGAAATGTTGCTTTGGTACCAAGAAGTAAAGTAGATAGTTTCTTTTGCAGTGTTCCCTCCTTGATACCGTGTCTAAGGCTTGTTTTTGTAGAAGTCCACTAATTTCCTGTCTTAATTGTAAGAGTTCTGTTCCTTGGAACCTTTTCTTTTTTGGTGGGGGTTTGTTTGTTAGCTCTATACAAGAGCCATGGTGGACCATATTTAAAATACAACTGTCTGTGGTGATGTCTTTCCATTGAAGTAGGTGGTGCACTATTCTGCCTCCCACTGGTGTTGTGTGGGGGTCCTTTGTTGTGGGCAAGTCATTTGGAGTTTGCTCCTCCCCCTTTTGAGGGTTGTCCCCTGCCTCTTCCTCTGCCCCGAAAAGGGCTGCCTTGGTTGCTCTTGCCAGGCTTGGTATCTGGACCGCTGGTTTGATTGCTGTCCACCGCCCTGAGTTTGATGGTGTTGTTGTTGGCCTCTTTAAAAGACTCTCCTTCCTGTGTGTCTTCTGAGGTTAAAACCCCCTCTCTTGAAGGTGCCCCTCTGTTGCAGGGCTCCCACAGGGCGACTCCTGTGAAGGGTCTTTTGATTATTGAGGTTTGGACCTCTTGCTTGAAGCCTGATATTCGGAGCCAGGCGTACCTTCTTAATGTTGTGCCTGTGCTGATTTCAGGTAGGTGTTTGCTATGTTCTTTCCCTCCTGTATGGATTTAGTCCCCATTTTATCTTCTTCTGGGAGCTTGTTCATCAGTTCTTCGATGTCATCCTATTGCTGGTGGCCATACCTGTTCAAGAGGGCATTGGAGTTTGCAATACACCATTGTGTTGCAGCTTCTTTCTTCATCTTTCTCCCCACTATGTCCATTGTTTTGCTTTCTCTCTCTGGAGGTGGGCCAGTGGAGGAGTGAGGGGAGCACCTTCTTCTTGCCATGATGACAATGATGGAGCCGGGCACTGTGTTTCCCTGAATGTATTTAGGGTCATTTGTGGAAGACTTATATTTTTTCTCCACCCTTGGGGTTACCCCTTTTGCTGAGACAGGCTCATTGTAAGCCTCCTTGCCCTGGTTCAGGATGCTTGTTAGCATTGGGAGGTATTTTGTCCCCTTGGTGGATGGTGTAAAAGTCTCTAGGAGGAAGCAAGAGTCTCCTTTCTCTTCCTCTAAGGGGACCCGAAGGTATCAGCTGCTCTCTTAATGAGGCTGTTGTAGAAGGCTATGTCATCTGGTGGCAAATTCTTCGAGGGATAGCTACAGACCTCTTCTTCTGGGCTTTCTTTGCTGAGGTCATTCCGTTCTTCCTCAAACATCCCTGAGGCTTCCTCCTTTTCTGGAGCGTCAAGCTCCTCTTCGACATCCTCCTCGTGAGGTTCAGGACTTGCTGATGCTTCGAGGATATTTTCCTTCTCTTCTGCGTTTTTGTTAGTGGTGGGTTGCGCAGAAATTTGGAATTCCTTCAATGGCTTGTCAGACTCCTTTTTTCGTTGAAGAAGTGCCCCCATTTCCGCTTCCAGGTGCTTCTTCTTCTCCACCTCGAGGGCCCTTTCGGCATCTGTGGCTGCATAGATCCGCTACATGGTTGTGGTGGATTCTGCCTTTCGAGGATGTGGTCTTTCCCTTCGCGGCCTCTCGTTCGGTGCTTGCCTTTGTCGATTTCGACAATCTTCCCTCGTCGGTATCCCTTGGGTGGGATCCGTGGGTTTGCTGCATTGACGTCTTCTCGAGTCCCATACTGTGCATATCCCGGCATCTAGTGGTTGGAGAAGAGTCAAGCTGCAAAACTATTGTTACAGGTAAGTAACTAGTTTCCTTCTTTTGGCCGCGGCTGACCCTCAGTCGTCATTTTCTTTGACGCCTCAGCTGCATTTTGTGCCTTCTTTTCTGGGCCATTGGTTTCGGATGGGTGAGGGATTCTTACCTTGTCCGTCTTCTTCTCTGTGTGCTTTGTCGCCTACTTTGGGTACGCCTCTTCTCAGTGACCCCTTCGAGAATCTCGATGTCTGACTCCCATGTGTTGATTCTGCGACCACTCCCTGTCGTCCTTGTCGCTTGAGAGGCCCAAATCACTCAGCGATGGTTGTTTCTGGCTTTGGAGCATGCAGCGTGATGGTCTTCCCTAAGCTTTCGGCGTACCTTGAGTGCCTTCCACAAGAACACCGCGCGGGCCTAGCAGTCTTCATCCTTGCACTCTCTCTGCAGGCAGAGATTACAAACGTCGAACGGAGTACATTGTGCAAACTTGTGGTGGCACTTTTGGCAAAATTTGAAAGGGGTATTTTCCATGGCCCCAATCTCGCCCTCTTTCGATCCATCTGCGTTGTTGCTCCGTAGGGCTCCCCTGACGGTAAAAGGTGTCCGGAGGTCTTGCTCCAGTTCCGGTGTCTTCTCAGTCTGTGTTCGATGGTTTTTTCACTTTGGAGTGTCTCCCTTTGCTTCCAGACCCAACCCGGAAAAAAGAATCTGAAGATGGCTACCAGACACAGGAACTCCCAGGGCATCATCAGATGTCACACAAGGGATGGACCTGGTTGACGATGCCCCAAGTAAGCAGATTTATCTTTTTTTTAAACGAAGACAATTTCGTACCCAACCACTAGATGGCACATGTTGAGCACCCCTGTGTGCCTCAACATATGTGTGAGGCACAGGGGCCCCCTGTTAGTGGAACCACCATGAAAAGCCTGGCGGAGAGGAAACACGTAATATGCTTGGCAGGACCGCCAAGCATATTGCTGCCACTCACTGCTGCTTATTCGCCAGGCAACAGCGGTTCGTAATGGAGCAGTTGGACCACCGGTGGATGCGCCACCGCCGCACCATCACAAGTCTGGTGGTCCTCGAACCGCCAGACTCGTAATAGGTCCTAGGAGTCAACTTTAAAAAGCTACATGAGAGAAAATTTGCCTCTGCACACTTGCCATGACGATTTTGGAAAAATAGCAAATTACCAATTTTAAGGACTTACATTTGAGAAAAAGATGTGATTAATAACTTTGCCCACCCCAATAGAACACCAAGTTATTACTAACATTAGTTGGCAGCCAATTCATGCTTAGTGGGGTGCTTAATGAACCTTTTGAAATTAGTTTGAAATTATTCCATATGTGCTGCATACTTAAGTGGCAAATGTTTTATGAAAATGGCCTTTTAAATTACCTTCACAACCAAGTAACTTAAAGACTGTTTCACTATGTCATCATTAAGGAAGAAGTATATTTTTCTATTACATTTACTTTCATCGCCTAATCAGGCAACATTTATTTTTTAGCATCCAAACGAGAATGATTATACTTGTCAACAATAAAATGACTATTAAGTGAAGAGCAAGTCAATATATCTTGAGCTGCCTGTATATAAAAAATTAATTCCATTTATGACATTAATTTCTTTAGAGAGTCGAGCGAAGTAATTATGATGACGTCAGCCATTTAGTTCCAGAATATGTTCTATCACACTGTAGTTCCTCATTGCGATAGAAGACTTATGAGGATTGCACACATCTTTGAACGAAGTTCAAGCTATTTACTTAGCAGAGAGGCAACACGCAATTACACCACATTAGAAGTTGTTATTAATCCATACAAATGAAATATTTTACAACACGAGACTCGGAGTCAAAACATACATCTGAAAGGGATATTACCTAATCTTACTTTTTCAAAGGATCTCGAGCTAATGTGACTTAACAGAGGAATATGTTTTATTTTCGCCTGAAGCATTAATTACAAAATGTGTACTAGCTGAGTCAATTCTTATTAGAAACAGCAGTTTATAGGAGCCAGCTAGTGTAGAGAAAAAACAGTTCTCTTTATTTCGCCCTACATCTTTACCATTGACAATCAAAAGGCATTCTAGAGCTTTGTGTTATGTCCCTATGTTATGTGTAGACTATTCAATAATAGCGGCGGGAGCGTGTATTGACCGCTGCTGCTTCACGGGCTAAGGAGGGAACGCGGATCAACTCTGGAGCAGTGTGGCGCGGCTGGGCACCGAATTACACCCGGCGAGCAGGGGCAATTTTGGATTGGGCAACAAACGACATAGGGTGCACTGCGTTGTAATATTTCTGGCAGCCATTTAAAAAAAAATATTTTTATTATAAACAAACAATAAAAAAATTACAGATTTACCGGTGTTGCCATTATCACATTTCTGTGGGCTTCAAAGAACACCATTGCTGCCTTGACAATCAATAAGTCCACGATATTTAAGTACAAACCACCCTCTACATCTCCAAGTCATCCAGGGCGGTACGATCTGGTAATTGGGGCGGGGTACATATGTTTCCTCTATATGAATTCCACTTACTCCATATTTGCATCCACTTTTTGGGGCATCCCCTGACAACATACACTATTTTCTCCCTGAACATACACCAATCCATATCCTCAATCCATTCCTTTACTGTTGGTATCTCTTGTGCTCCCCATTTTTTTGCAATATTTCTTTTCGCTACCATTCTGGCAGCCATTTTAGAGGAAAATTATACGTTAACCTTTGCTTTCAAGGAGTTAGCAGTTAAGCTTCACAAATCCAGTGTAAAGATTGGCTACAAGGAGGAAGTGGCACAGCATTTTGTTATTTATGTTGCTAGTATTCAAATCGGTGTTTACAAAACGTGCGTTTAAAACCGATTTCACAGATTACACACATCAAATAAAATGAAAAAAATAGTCTTTATCACGGCAGTGTGTTGTTTCAGGAAGCATTTTAGTTGGTCACTTCTCACTTTGGAAATTACACTTTAGTTTGTGAAGAATGGACAGCGGGTTTTTGTACATTGTTGCACACAGAAGAATTCCACATTCTATATATTTATTCTACAGTGTGTATTGGATTGTTACTACAATGAGCCAATAGACATTTTCATTAAGTCCACCGCAGGCGTTTTGGGTGGCAGGATCGGAACCAGGGTTGAGAAGTAGCGAATGGAAGGAATATTTCCTGAATTATATTAAAACGGTAGATTTGGATGGAAAAATGTCTCCAGAACACAAAAAATTGATTCTGTTACATTCTCTAGGCCCACAAAAACTAAGATCCTATAACTAAATGAATACAACGGTTACAGGGGTGATAGGAGTGCTTTTATTTTTGCGTTTTGGGATTTGGATATGCATTTTTTCCAAGGGTTGCATAGGGATAACAAGGTTCACATTTTTTTCAAAGGAAACAATTGAAGTCTGAGTCCATTGACGATTATGTTAGCGAATTAAGGAAGTTAGTGACAGACTGTGCATTTGGTGGATTGTTAGAGGATTTAATCTGTGATCTGGTAGTTATGAATGTGTCATATCCTGCAATTCAAGACAGGCTGTGGTTGAATGGTGATGCAGGTTTGGATGATATACTTGCAATTGTACACGAAGCAGAAACTTCTAGGGGATGTGCGAGTGCATTGAGGACAGAAGTAAAAGAACAATTGGAGACTGTTGCAAAAATAAAAGCAAATGCAAAACAGAAAAGTGCATGGAATACTTCTAGAAAGGATAAGGTGTTTAAAGACTCACCCAAGTGGTATCGGTGCGGAAGTGATGAGCGTTTGCCGTTTGTGAAATCGTCTCCTGCTAAAAAAGTAAAGTGTAGCACATGTGGTGTGATAGGGCACTACTCAAAGGTTTGTAGGAGAACTAAAGCAGTCAAATGTGTAAAAGAATATGAGAAATCAGATGGCGATACTAGTAGTAATGAGGAAGTCTGTTCGGAATGTAGTTCAGAATTAAGAACTAAACTAGTTTTCAGTATCTCAGAGGAATGTTTGGTAGTACAGAACAAACCCAAGTGTTGGATGAAAATTGTGGGAGGGGGTTTGGAATCAAACTTCAGGCAGATCTCATGGCGCCTTATACAATAATAAACAAGGATGTATGGATTAGGTACTTTGTGGGTCAAGTGGGCAGGAAGCTTTTTTCTCCTGATATTGAACCCGAAAGTTATGGTGGAGAAAGAATGGCAATTGACAGGAGGCAGCTGGTTCAGCTTTGATTTTAAAAACAGTAGTGCTTCTGGAAAACTGTTTGTGGCTAAGAAGGGACCATCGGTACTTGGGTGGAAGGATCAAAAAGGATCGCATATTATTCTGGATCCTAATGGTAAAGAACAAGTTTTGATCATGGACGAAGGTGTAAATGTTAAAGAATTTTCCCTCTGTGTTTGAAAAAAAGATTGGAAAATGAAGAGGTTGCAAACATAAAATCAGTCTCAAAGAAGGGGCTGTATTGCAGATACACATAGTAAGAAATGTTTCTATATCACTGAGAGAGGATGTGGCGAAAGAATGTGATATGATGGTGGATGCAGCAATAATAGAACCTATTGAGGCATCCGCTTGGGTTTCACATTTAGTTGGGGCACACAAGGGTAATGGGAAATTGAGATTATGCACCGATTTACACCATGTGAATAACAACATTATATTTGATTGATTTCCTTTGCCAATGATCAATTAAATGTTGTCATTACTGAAAGTGGCCAAATGGTTCTCGTCAATTGATTTATCTTCGACGTATCACCAGATACCATTGTCGAGTGATAGCAAACTATACACTGCATTCATCATGCCACAAGGCTGTTATCAATATAGAAGGATGCCTTTTGGTTTGCCAGCGGCAGAGGCTGTGTTTCAACGATTAATGCACCACCTATTTGGCAAGATCAAGGGTGCAAAGTTTTCAGGTTGACATACTAGTGTATGGTAAAAGCAAATTCGAGCATGATAGTATCCTGAAGGAAGTGTTGAGAATTCTGGGTTCACATGGTTTCTATTGAATATGCGAAATGTACATTTGCAGAGAAAAGTGTCACCTATCTGGGACATTTAGCTGGACTTACTGTTGAAAAGTGTGTAGACTGCTGAGTATGAGTCAGATTTTTGTAGTGTAAAAAACTGCATTAAGAATGGAGCTTCTTTGAAATGTTTTGACCCAGAGGTCCACAGTGCAATTACTACAGACCAAGCAGTAAGGGGCTAGGGGCTGTCCTGTCCCAGGTTGGGGAGTAATGAAAAGGAAAATGTGATTGCTTATGCCTTCCAATCACTTTTGCCTATGGAGGAAAAGTAGTCCATCATAGAAAAGGAAACATTAGCTTGTGTTTGGGCGACTGATCATTTGAGGGTGTTTGTGTGGGGGAGATGTTTCACGCTGAGATGCGATCACAAACCGATGGTGAAAATCCTTACCACCAAGGGTACACTCAATACATCTGCTAGGGTGGTGACATCGTTGACTAAACTACAAAACTACAATTACACAGTATAATTTGTTTCTTGCAAAGAAAATGGGATTGCTGACTTCCTGTCACGGATGCCTAAGCAACTGGATGTTAGATAAATTGTGAATAGAGTATGTACATGACCTAGGAGATAGGGATATAATAAAGAAACATGGGATACTGAATACCTTAAGGATGAACTGTTAACCAATGTTAGGGAATATCTGGACAAAGGATTGCCAAGTTAAGCAAGATTGGGGACTTTGATAAAACCATTTTAGGAAGTGAGATATGAGCTAGGTGGGCTGGGAGAGTATGTATGGAGAGGAGAGAGAGTAATTCTTCCAACAGGTTTGAGAAGGTAGATAGTGAACTTATGTCATGTAGCAGATTTTGGCATTGTAAGAACTAAACAAGCTGTTAAAGTTTCATTTTGGTGGCCTGGCATGGACATGGAAATTAAGAAATATGTTCAAGACTCTGAAGTATGTAGAAGAACTGATGAGTTCTTAGTCACATGAGGCCTCCAATGGGAGGAAGTCATGTACCTAGTGTTCAATGGAAGTCTGTCACTATTGATATTATGGGACTGATCGGTATAGAACATGGTACTCATTGACATGTATTCTAGATGGCCTATTTTTAAGAGTGTGGAGAAAGTGGATACCAATGAAGTATTGCAATTTTTGGATCATGTGTTTTTGGTAGAAGGCACTCCAGCAAATGTACTTATTGATATTGGGGTGCAGTTTACATTAATCTGAGAGACTGTAGTTATAGATTCCTTTCCTTTAGAATTACCCCTAGGTGTCAGACTCGATCCAGAGAATTTTTGTGTAGCAGTATCCCTGCACGTTGGTAGGTGGCGTCGGTCGACCACACATCCGTCGTCAGCGTCGTGGTCGCTGGGATGACGTCACAATGTCTACTTAGACGCCACACCTACGTGCTAACGTCAGTTCTTTCCTTTTCCGCGTCAACCTAGCGCAGATCCGGAGAGAGCTACCCCTTAGTCACTTTTTGAATATCTTTTTTCTCGACTTTTGTCTACTTCTTTTTCGAATCTGTCGACTCTGGTGTATGAGGGATGTTCCATCGTTGGACTGGGTTTCAGCTGTGCGAAGCCTGTAACCAGCTAATGTCGGTTACGGACCCCCACCTCGTGTGCCTCTGGTGACTGGAGCACGACCACGATTCGAAGTTGCGCTCCGACTGCTGGGCTTTAAATCTGAAGCCTTTGCTGGAGCGGTCCTGAAAGCTCTTGGAGGCCCGGCAGTAGGCTCTGCGTCATTTGAGGTCCAGGTGGAGAGGAATGTCTTGGGACTGGGTACTGAGCCACCATCACCATTCGTCATCGAAGCTCGAAGAAGGCGAAGAAGCAGCGTCACTCTTCACCTGCTCCCCATCCGTCAGCCAATACGATGCAGGACGCGGAGCGTCGTCGATCTCCAGCTCCGTCTTCGGAGCCTGCTTCTTGAACGACTCTGCGCTTCCCTTCTTTTTCAGGAGCGTCCCCAGACCAGCTCTGAGCTTTCTATGAAGCATTTCACGGCATCTTTGGACAGCCCGACTCTGAGCTTTGGGCCCCGTGGACTCGGCTGGGGTCCTGGGCCTTCAATGCCGGCGGCTCTGGCCCCAGAGTCAGAGGGCCAGAGGAACCAGGCCTGTATCCGGATCAACGCCGGTCAACCTCATGGTACCTTCCTCAGCGCCAATTCCATTGACGATGCCCCAACGCCAGTTGTGCCCCGACCGGCGCCGACCCCAGCCTCACCCCTGACTTGCATATGGCACCCAACGTCGGTACCGGCGCCGGAAGGTGTGTTAGTGCCTCTGTTTGTTCCTGGTGTTCCTTTCAGGATGAGTGGCAACCAGAGGAGGGTGAGAAGGACTGGAGGGGTCTGTGGACCCTTTGGTTGACCAGCTTGACGAGCCAGACTGGTGAGAGGAATTGGGTGATGCCAGTGGTTTGGAAGCCTCCCCAGACCTTGGTATGCTCTCCCCTCTAACGTGGCTATGGAGGAGGGAGCTTTATATGCAGTGATGTTGCATAGGGCGGCTGAGGCCTTGTGCCTGGAGCTTCCTACAGTGGCAGTCAGGACTAACCTCCTGACAGAGGTGCTTCAAACCGCAGCAGCCTCTTTGGAGCCTCTTCTGCCTTTTAATGAAGCCCTCACTGATGTCCTTCTGGGCACGTGGTCCAAGCCCAGCACAGGGGCTCCTGTGGACAGGATGATTGCCCGATGACCCACTTTTCCTCCCTCAACATCTGACTCCTGAGAGCTTGGTGGCCCAAGCCTCATCCTCTAAGGGCGCATTCCCTACTGCTCCCCCAGATATGGAATCCAAGAAGCTGGACCACCTTGGGAAGAAGATGTTTTCTTCTGCCAGCTTAGCGCTGCAGTCGGTGAACACCGCATTCCTCTTGGGCTGTTATACCCTTACGGTGTGGGATACAGTTGCACAAGTGCCATCACAGTGCCCAGAGGAGGCCTGGGCCATTCTCACCTGCTCAGTGGCAGAGGGTAGAGATGCAGCTAAGTTCACCATTAGATGTGGGCTGGATATCGCTGACTCTCTGGGCATAACGGTTTCCATGTTAGTAGCCTTGAGGTGCTATGCCTGGTTGAGGACGTCTGGTTTCTCTGGGGATGTCCAATCCACCCTACTGGACATGCCCTTTGATGGTAATCATCTGTTCGTGACAAGGCGGACTCCGCGCTCGAGTGCTTCAAAGATTCTAGGGCTACGGCCAGATTATTGGGCCTCGCGGCAACCTCCCGCCCCATGCAGTCTGTCTTTCACCCCTTTCGTGGCTACGGAAGGGGTGCCCCATCACGTTCACCCCAGTCTAGCCATAGGGTCCTGCAAGCTATCCAGCCTATGCGTGGCCAGGGACATGGGACCCTGCGACCCAGGTCTGGGGCCAGGGGGCGGGCCAGTCCACCCATAACACCCTTGCAGCAGCCTCCAAACCCTCCTAGTCCGGCCTTTCAGGGCCACCAGAGACCAGTGGGTGGCAGGATTTGCCATCACCTACCCCACTGGCAAAACATCACTTTGGACAGGTGGGTTTTGCAGATAGTCCCAATGGGCTACTCCCTCTCCTTTGAGACTACCCCTCCCTCCATGCACCCTCCTTGCATCGCATGTCAGAGGATCACTTGGCCCTTCTCTGCCAGGCAGTTATTTTATTTTATTTTTTTGCAGAGTTTTATATAGCGCGAACTAGAACCGAATCAGTTATCAGAGCGCTTTACATAGCACCAGTTACGTTACATGAGGACGGACACACATTCGTTTTAGGCACGGGGAGATTAAGTGATTTGCCCAGAATCACAGGGGGTTTTTGGCGTCGTTACCGAGACTCGAACCCAGATCCCCAGGTCCGAGGTCAAGCGCCTTAGCCGTTAGGCCAACCCCTCTCCCCAAGAGAGCTATCGAGAGAGTCCCTGTGCCAGAAGTGGGCCGTGGTTGCTACCCCCACTACTTTCTGGTACCCAAGAAGGACAAAGTCCCTTCCCTCAACCACTTCTTCCGGAAGGAGAAGTTCAAAATGCTCACGTTGGCTCAGGTCCTGTCTGCCAACGACCCCGGAGACTGGATGGTAGCGTTCGACTTGCAGGATGCCTATTTCTATATTCCCGTCCTGCCAGCCCACAGGCGTTAGCTACAGTTCACGGTAAGCCACAAGCATTTTCAGTTTACTGTGATCCCCTTTGGCCTTACCACCGCCCCTCAGGTGTTCACAAAAGTGATGGTGGTGGTCGCAGCTCATCTGCACAGATCAGGGGTTCCAGTCTTTTCCTATCTCGACGACTGGCTGTTGAAGGCGGGCTCGCCCCAGGCTGTTGTCTCCCACCTCCAAACTATAGCGGATCTCCTGAACACGCTGTGGTTCACTATCAACATCACACCTGACCCCCTCTCAATAGCTCCTTTTCATCGGGTCAGTTCTAGATACGATACAGTTTCTGGCTAATCCTCCCAAGCAGCGAGTCTGGAATATTCGGGCTACGATACCGATGTTTCAGCTTCTATCCCGTACTTCGGTGAGATTGACTCTGAGGCTGCTAGGCATCATGCCACCTGCATCCTGCTGGTGGATCATGCCAGGTGGCATATGCGGGCTCTGCAGTGGAACCTGAAGTTCCAGTGGGTGCAGGATCAGGGGAATCTTTCCAACGTCGTCCAGATCTCGTAGGGGACTGCATGTCAATTGCAGTGGTGGCTCATGAACCAAGATTGGGTCAGCGGCAGATCCCTCTCTCTTCCCCAACCAGACTTCACAGTAGTGACAGATCCGTCACTCCTGGGATGGGGCGGCCACTTGGGAGAGGTGGAGATCAGGGGTCTCTGGTGGAGTTCGGGCAGAGTTCGGTCTCCACATCAACCTTTTGGAGCTCCGAGTGATTCGTCTTGCACTGAAGGCATTCCTTCCTTCTGTTAAAGGAGTAGTACAGGTGCTCACAGAGAACATCACTACCATGTTGTACTGCAACAAACAGGGCTGGGTGGGGTCGTGGATCCTATGTCAAGAGGCTCTTTGCCTTTGGACATGGCTGGAACATCAGGGCATATCCCTGGCGGTTCAACACCTGGCAGGTTCTCTGAACGCCAAGGCGGACGAGCTCAACCGTCGGCAAACATGCCAAACTCCCAGTTGTAATATCCGTTTGCATCTTATAGCTCAAGCTGGATAGGGGTGACTCACCTGCAAAGCAGATGTACGTATGCACTCCAGTTACCGTGCTGTCTTCTCTATGTGGCCAGACCTTGTGTGTGCGTGACATCCATTGTTTGGCTCCTGTACACAGGGCCATGAATAAGGTGAACAAAACAATGGGATGCAGTGAATTTATGTGCAAATGCATCAGGCAGTTGTGCATTGTAATGGAACAGGAGATTGGTGAATTCCTGCATGTCGCTCAGTAAATTATGGAGGGTTTTCATGGTGTTGGCTGTACAGCCTTGGGTTTATGAACAGTGGGGTTTTGGCAAAGGATATCCCTAAGGGTTACCAGGTGCTGAGATATGCTTGTGGATTTGATACTGACACTCTGGATGATCTTCAAATGTTCGAAGGCAGAAGTTCAACATGGGCTACAGCTATCAATGGTTCAGAGTCAAGTGGATTTTAAGTCTTAGACCTGTAATGTTATTGCTTACTTACCAGTGGAGGGAGCAACATCCACGTGCCTGGTGTTACACTCCCACAGAAGTGTCACAGATGAAAGAGGAAAAAGTTGCCTTCTAGCGTGAAAATATATCCCTGACTGACTGGCTAGGAAATAGCCACAAATGTTGTTCTTGGACTATTCAAACTATTTATTAACATCCCAATTCACTGGTGAAGTCAGATTTTTAATAAGTATTTTATAAACGGTAATTTTAAGAACGTTACCTTCCCCCTGCCTAAATAGCTACTCCCAGAACTAGCTTAGAGTGACCATAGAGGAGGGGGTGCATATTACCTTGGCCACGCCTCAGTGGTGGGTACACAGGTTCTGCACAAGGGGAGACAGGTTTCACCATCTTGGATTTAGACTGAGAGGGGCACTGTGGGATTGTTTACAATAAGGCACCAGGAAGTCCTGCAAATGTGGGTAGGGTAACCCCTGGGAAGTTTGACCTCATTGATTAGAGATGAGTCACTCCCACCTACATGAGACCTCACTGGTGATAAGTGCGCTATATAAGAGAATTTGACATTTGACATGTGACATGGTAGTGCGAGGCATAAATATGACACCCACCGTACCTCTTCAGAGCTTTACTTGACCTGTGGAAAGTCAGAAGAGAACTGAACCTTATGTCTGAGATGTTAGAAGACCCTAGAAGACTGGATCTATTCACCCTCTTGTACCCAGCACTAAGAAGTGAACTCCAAGGGCCATAAAGACGACAGGGTCACAATAAGTGACAAGAGGCATTTCCTGCAACTGACCAGCTGATCAGTTCCAACTGGATCTGCCGTGGACCCTGCTGCTGGCCTCTGCTGAAGTTGGTTTTGACCACCTGTTGCCGTCCCCAAGGTCCTGGGACTCTTGGCTGTGTCAAAATGCATTCCTCCTAATTTACTCTAAAACCTGGGACTTAAAACTTTATGGCTCTTTAAGATCTCGGGAGGACTATCATCAACCTCCCAAGTCAATCCAATGAAGGTGCATTGCAGTTGAGCTGAAGATTTAGGTTGCTCCCACTCTGAGCTTTTCCACAGCAGTAAATCTAATTCAACAGGACCTCGCAGTGAAGGTATCTGGCCTTGTGGAACCCTCTTCGGCTATAGCATGCAGCCTTGCTCCGCTCGAAGAATCTGTGCTCCAAAAAGGTGACTATGGATCTCATGTACGAAGAATGCATTAGGTAAAAGGGGTTCTAATTTCACACTGATTTTGACCAAATGCACTCCTATTTTGCAAACTGACATGCATTAATAAGTCAGAAGGCAAAATACATAAACATAGTGTGTCACATTTAGAACTACCTCATAAATATTATTGAGGCAGGTCGCAAACTCAGATCGGCTTCAATTACATACATCATGGCCTTCTGGGGTCAGCACATCACCATGTCTATGATTGATTTTAAATAAGTGAGTTTTCTTTTTAAATTCAGCCTGTTTTCCTAAATGTAAACTCGGATGTTTTCAAAAGCATAAAAATAAAATGCTTGGAAACTTTTTTTAAGATTAGGCAGTAATCCATGGGACCACGGTCTACTCTTAAAAAATGTGGTTCATGATTCACAATGGTAAAGGGGTCCCAAGGGGACTGCTTCCTATCCTATTTGAGAATGGATTACCACCTCCTGTGAAAATATTAATGCGTTGTGACTGGATTTCACCCTTAAAACACCTCTTCCAAATAGCAATTCCTTAATGTTTCCTAAACCTTTGTTGCTGCCTACGGGGCTTACCGCCATCTCACCGCTGTGCTGCCAGGACTGTAGCCTCCGCTGCCTTCCCTGCCGCCCCCGCCGCCGCAGACCACTCGCGGCCGCCGAGAGGGGCTGGGGGGAAAAACTACAATCCCCAGCGTCCCCTGCTCTGCGGGGACGCCGCCAGCCAGCTGGGACTTCCGCCGGGAGGCGTACTTGAGAAAGCCCTTCCTTCGGCAAAGCGGGGACCTTTGTTGCTGCCTATGGGGCTTACCGCCATCTCACCGCTGTGCTGCCAGGACTGTAGCCTCCGCTGCCTTCCCTGCCGCCCCCGCCGCCGCAGACCACTCGCGGCCGCCGAGAGGGGCTGGGAGGGAAAAACTACAATCCCCAGCGTCCCCTGCTCTGCGGGGACGCCGCCTGCCAGCTGGGACTTCCGCCGGGAGGCGTACTTGAGAAAGCCCTTCCTTCGGCAAAGCGGGGACCTTTGTTGCTGCCTACGGGGCTTACCGCCATCTCACCGCTGTGCTGCCAGGACTGTAGCCTCCGCTGCCTTCCCTGCCGCCCCCGCCGCCGCAGACCACTCGCGGCCGCCGAGAGGGGCTGGGAGGGAAAAACTACAATCCCCAGCGTCCCCTGCTCTGCGGGGACGCCGCCTGCCAGCTGGGACTTCCGCCGGGAGGCGTACTTGAGAAAGCCCTTCCTTCCGCGTCGCGGGACGCGCGCGGGCGACGCCGGGCGGAGCCCGGGCAGAGGGCGGGCCGTCTAAGGCCGTCCAAGGACGACCAGGGACGGGACGGGCCACATCCCTAACAGCATGGGTAAGCGTAAATTAGTCACTCCGGTGATAGGAGAAGTTAAAGCCAAGGTCCCAAAATATACGACCAGCATAATTACATACCTGACAACAAAAGTGGACGAACTATCCACCCAGATAGCTGTCTCTGAACGTGCACTGGGCCTGGAAACTACATCTGGAAGCCCTAGTTCTACAATTTCCTCGCCCATTAGCTGTGTTCCACTGGAGCCGAGGGTTATAATTGAATCATGCCGGACAAACTTGGCGCAGACTCCCACAGTTTTGCCTTCTCCAGTACTCCCTATTACTGTTATACCTCCCACAACTGAGGGTATGGATGTCAAAGAAAACACGGCAAACATTCAATCTGGGGATCAGCGGGCATCTTACATCACTGAGGAGGGTCTCAGGTTACTTCTGGAAAAACTTTTTTCTGATAGGCTAGAATCGGCCTTAATCCAGATTGCCACAGACATAACTGAGACTCTGAAGGATTGTGTTAATAATTTGCTGAAAAAATGTGAACGTATTAATGATTTTTTGATTAGTCAAGCCCCTGCACCACCATCACTAAATTTGATTTGCCCCCATGTCCCCCAGGTTTCAGTACCTTTAGAAATTGACCCTCCTTCTAACCCAGTAATCGATATGCCCGCAGAAAACTCTGCGCCTACTAAAGGGAAAGTTGTAAATGGAAGATACACGCCCATGCCGCCAACAACGTCTAACCTTGTTTCACTGGGAAAGCCGTTAGGTCTTCTGGGAGACCGGACGGGCAGGGTACCTCCAGTGCACCTACCCCCCGATGCAACACCTTTTGTAGCCGTGCTGGTAAATGTACCCAAACTAGATGTGGGGGAGACAGAACATCATGAAACGCTGCGTAACCATACGGAAAAATGGTGCAATGCAAATTGCACGGGTGAAAGCAATATCGCAGCTAATATACTGATGTGTAGAAGGGTTGATTGGGTGGGCAGAACTAAGAAGCGTGTGGCAGGTGACTGTGTTATTGTTAATTTTAAATCTCGTGATGTCATTAGCCGCCTCTTCTGGGATGCTTCCCCCTTGGATCCATTAGTCAAGGGAGTGCGCGCCATGCCGCTGGGTTTCTTCTACCCACCTGTACTTATGACAGCCGTAGGCGGGCATGGCGGGTCGCAGCTAAATAACAATCATGGGTTTCTGGGCAAAAAAATTCTCCCCTCTCAAGGGAATGGATGGGTGACAAAGAAAGCGAGGGGCGGCACCGTAGTTACTTCTGCAAAGCACACACAGCCAGATAACTTGCCACTCTCAAACAGATTTGCGGCTCTCGCTAATCATGACAACATGGATTGACTAGAGCCCGAGCAAACAAACCTGTCAGGCGATGCCCTGGATGACTTTACTAACATCTTCACCCCCTGTATCACTGTTAATATCCCCACCCCCTGTAATGTTGCAGCCAATGAAGGGGAGGTGACAACAGAACTAGGTAACAGAAAGGCTAGTATCTTATCCTGGAACATTGCTGGCTTACGCGCCAAACAGGATGACCCAACTTGGTTGGGTAAGCTGAAAGAACACGACATAGTAGCCATGCAGGAAACTTGGGCAAGGGATAATTCATTTTGGCTGGATGGTTACTCTTCATTCTTTGTCAAAGCACAGTGTACCCAGGCGGGAAGGGACATAGGCGGCCTGATGTTTCTGGTCTCACTAAAAATAGCTGGGAGTGTGAGGGAAATTTCTAGCTCCTCACATTATTTTCAGCTCTTAGAGATCCGCCACTCAGATAAAAATAAGACAGTTCTTATTAACTGTTATAACTCTCTGCAGGGCGGTCCCCAAAATTTTGTTTTAGAAAGTTTAAGTTTATTTATAACTGATTACATGTCAAAACAAACCACTTTCGTACAAATTATTTTAATGGGTGATTTTAACGTTCATCAGTGTGACTCAAATTGCCAGATCAAAGACTTTAATGGGCCTGATTTTACGACTCCTCCCCACTTTGAGCATAATTTAAAGGGATTAGCAATGGAACATTTGCTATCAGCAAATGACCTGTATGAACCAGGCTTTTCTGACCCAAATGATCGTGTGGTCACATATAGTGCAAGGGGTAGTGAATCTATCATCGATTACATTTTTTTGTCCCCAGGGCTTCTTCACTATGTTCACTTTTACAACGCTATTGAAAGTAGATTCAGTGACCACAACCCAGTCTGCTTAATCCTGGATGGGTCGCTTGGATTGCTCAAGGGGGCTTTGTTGGCCACCTCCGTGAAGCACGTTAAGAGCAAAGACCAAGGGAGGCGTTTAAAATGGACCAAAGTTTGCCCAGAGGACTTTTTGAATCTTATTGAACAAGATATGATGGTGGAATTTCAGACCTGTAGGGATCCTGCCAGGGGGGATAAAGCGACTATTGCCGCCTTTGAGGCTATCTGCTCAAGGGTGGATAAAGAACTTACTCTTAGTCCAAAAAGGGGACCTGCCCCAGTCTCCGGTTGGTTCGACCACTCTTGTTCAAAAGCCCACTCTGCATTGATTGCAGCGCTTAAACACTCCCCTAGAAATAAGTTAGTGATAGCGCAGCTAAGGAAAAAATATGCTGAGGCGGTAAAGTTACGGAAAAAAGCTCTAAAAGAAGAAGCATGGGACGCTTTTGTAGTGTAGTTCCTATCTTCCCAATAGGCTCTGCGCATTGGAATAATACCTACAGCAGTAAAGGCCTAGACCAGACGTTAACTAGGTCTACTACTGTCGATACTAGACTTAAGTTTTGGGTTTGCCAGCGTAGCTCAGAGTTCGCTAGAAACTTTCTCGAATGTTCAAGGAGGAATTAACTTCCCTGATTAGACAAGAAGGGATTTCGTTTCTGACAACCATAGAACATGACAACTTTGCTCTCCCCTAATCAAGAGTCAATCTCGAGAGTCGTGTGAACAAAAGGCAAATTATTTTACTCAGTCAGTACGTGCATTCTTAGTCTCATCAGAATGTAGAGAAAAGGAAGAGACGGGCGTGTTCAATAAAAAGGTGTTATTTATTGATCAGTCTCTTTTCTCGTACAAGAGAAATGGATCGATATTATTGCAATACTTATAGTTAAGTAAAGTGCATACATTAAAAGCAATAGTATAAAGTAATACTGTAAAAACATGGATATGGTTTCTAAGCCATAAGATGTTTAAAATGAATAAAATATATTTACATACACATATACATTTGACTAAACGTACTCAACTGGTGTTTCTAAATACGCCTACCCCGTGTACCTGACCTAAGCCTAATACGTGGGCGGGAATAGAAAGTTACAGTTTAAGTTAAGTTTGTTTTTGCCAAGTGAATAACTAAAGAATTCTCTGTGAGGGGTTATTCAGTTCTGTACCTGGAAGTTAGGATGAATGAGGAATGGTATCTCTTTCTCTGCTCTCGATATTCCAGGCTGCCTGCGAGGGCTACCCGGAAGCGCCGGTGCTGGGTCTCTCGGCAGGAGATAGCAGCGCGTCTCTCAGCGCGTCAGGAAGGCGGGGCTGCTGCCAGCGGGGTCTGCTCTGCTTCTGGGCTTCGGCAAGTGTGGCTGCTCCGTCTCGTCACCACGCGTGTGTTTGCATATGGCAAGATCGGTAATATTTATACCTTTAAGGTGCCGAGATTGACGTAAGGATGGACATAGATACGTCAATAAAGATGTCATACGATTTGCTCGTTAGCACATTCTTTACTAAAGTTCTCGGTGAAATCGAAACAATGGCCGCAGGGTTTTGCCCAGGTTGTCATAGGTTTGATTTGTTATGAGAACTCCGTATGCCTTATCAGGGGCTGGAGGAATATCGCTTGTCTAATTAGATCGCAAGCGTTATGACCTAATCAGATAACACGTTCCTGTGCCGTAGTGTGACTGCGTCAGATAACGGTATCTGCATCATGGGGAATTTCTGCCTCATGGGCTGACTGCTAGTTAACTTGTTGGTTTGTTTAACTAGAATAGGGTCAGGAATAGGGGGATCGATTCAGAACCGATAGGAATACATGATGACACCCACTCCACGCTAACTATGGACATATTTACTAATCTAGGCATAGTATAACATAGTACAACATACTATAGAGTAGTGTGTATACCATACCACCCCAAAATACATAAATGCATTTTGAAACTTTCAAATATACTGAAAAGTTGCAGACATAGTATGCACTCAAGCTGTAGAAAAAATGCCAAAGTAACCGCATTTGTATACATTATTGCTTATTTGGTATATGAGATTTACACATGAAATGATTTCTTACAGAAAAAAGTTTCAAGACCATTCCATCACAGAATAAAATATCTTTATGAACATGCCAGCGGGCAGCTAATGTCTATAAGCTATCTAAAATTTAGAAACCTTAGTTCTCTAAGAATAGTTCTTACTTTAAGCAGAAGATAGTGTACCGAAAAATATGCAAAAATATTTGGGGCTGCTGAAAAAACTGCTGTCCGTGAACTTGAGCGAAAATGTTCATGTGACTTTATTTTTAAAGTTGAAGGCCGAATTCAGGGAACGCCGTGTGCGCGCTGGCTCAAAAAGTCTCTATTTCTGTTCGGGTGAGAACATCATATCATTTAGGCTTTCGAAAAAACTGTCAACAGCTTCCTGGGAAAGTTCCACTAACTCGGAAATAGGTGTAATCATGCATTCTTGCGCATGATTGTCTCCATTGGCATTCTGATTTGCATTACTGACAGAAGGTCGTACCTGTTCGATGCTGCTTTCATCTTGAACTTCACTACCCATCAATCGTAGTGGTGAAGCTTCCACGAATGCCGTCATCAGGATTGGTAGCCTTTGAGGGCAGCACAAAGCATGAACCTTGATCGGGCTCAACAATGTTTCTGCATCCATCGGCGCATCCGATTGTAGCGTCAGACAGGTGTCTAACACGCATTCTTCTCCGCATAGCAGACACCTCAATACAGGTAAAACACATCTTTGCCACATTGGTCGAAATGATAGAAACCAAGTCATGTTCAGGTCTCTAAGCCGGGAGAGTCCCAGGATTTTTGATATCCGGTCCCGGTATCCAATGGCTAGGATTGTTTCTTCCCTTGTCGCAAGAGTTTTGTCTGTGACATGGGTTGCCATAACGAAAAATAAGGACTAAGAATAGTATTCCTGCAATTAGTCCCAGGATCAGGGGAAGTCCGCCAAAAATCGAATGGACGAAATCTGGAAAGATACCCAGTATGGCTTTGAATGGTGTTAATGCCATCGAAAATACTGTCTTAAATACCCCTGAGATCCCATTGGTATCAGAAATATTTAGGATTTCATTCAGGATTTCCGCGAAATGTACGGGGGAATTAGTTGATAATAATGTATGTATCTCTGCAGTCGTCCTTGCGACTTGTAGATAATACGTTTCTTTTGATGACGAGAGCCTGGTAGGCGTCTGAAGAAGGACTGTTTTCATTCTGCTTAAAGTATCTATTCGAATAGAAGTAATTTTCAAATCGGGCCATGCCCTTGCCTCCCTGTCTGGGAAGGAGCTGGGGAACAATGAGCGTCCACAGCACTTGACCTTCGCAGTCGTAGTAACTAGATAAGGAGTCCCGGGCATAAGACTACAACATCTGCGGTCTACAATAAGAATGTAACTCCCATTATAGAGTCTTTGAAAGAATGGTTCTATTTCAGTTGCAGGTGCGCCTTGCTGGTGACATGAAAGGTTGTATGAATTCCCTTCACAGGCTCCATGCAAACTAATTCCGTAACACAGAAGTGTGCCACTTAGTGACATCGCACAATTGTTGCCACTAAGAAACACTTTCTGGCCTTTATTACTGACACATGCATGTGAATAGGGCAGGTTCCAAGTTGTTTTAAGGTACCCCTTTCCCAATTTCTCGTACATGCCAGCCTGTATATATTTTTGGCAGTATTGAAACCTGAAGGTTGAGATTGGAATATTTATGATTCCGTGTATTATCCATTCACTGACAGGTCGTTCTGACATTGTCATTGGTAATCTTTCTAGTTTTTCAATGCTCAAGATTGTATAATCAGCACCCTTTTGCGCCATACCGATTTGTCTATCAGTAAGGTTAAAGATTTGGAATAGTGACGTTGTGTTGATTAAACGCCAAGGCACATAGCCTGAACGCAGATTTTGTAACGTCCAGCCAAGCTGTACAATAGAACGCAATTGTGACTGACCATGTTGTAATAACAGTAAGTCCTGCTGTAATATATCGATTGCTGAAGACACAATGCTGTCCAATGAAAAAATTCTGGAGGACAGAGTCATTAACCCATTGTCCACTACAGAAAGTGATTTTTCCAAATTAATACGGTCAATTTCCCGTATTCTTTCTGCTGTTTCAATTTGATTAACCTTCCAGGCCTCATTGTATGCTGCATATACAGAGGCTGCTATGAAACGCTTTTGACGCTGTTTGCGTGGTCCCAAAGTGAAATCACGCAAGTCAGCACCATCAGTAAGTAAAGTTAGGTTTTGCTTAATTTCAGGCAGTGTGGAAGTTTGTAGCCACTGAAGGCATAATTTGCCCACACTGTAGGTGGTTATTATCCCTGGGTGATGTCTTTGAGGATATCTAGGGTCTGGCCTGTTCATTTTGAAACCTTGTGTTTTGTTCAGGAATCTGTCTTGACAGTTATTAGTATCTGTGGGCCAGATCAACCACTGTTTCCAATCAGGATGTGTTCTGTTTTGGTTTAATATATTGTTTACGTCTATCTCTTCATCTTTAGAAGTGTTGCTAAACATTGTTGGCTTTGGAATAGACGGTTTATTTAAATCTTTGATTTTGGCTAGGCCAAGACAGGTGGTTTGTTGAACAGTGTCATTTAAAAATATCATTTGTTCTGGGATCATGCAGGCTCTAAACAAAGCTTCTATACCCTGTACTTGCCAATCTTTTGTACCCCAAACACTTTTCAATTCAACATTTTTGTCCCAATAATCAAATCCAAAGGTATTTATTTGTTCAAAAAATGAGTCTGAATATAACAATTTTGTGTTGGTTATCATGGTTTTGGTTCCTGTCTTGTTTGACAATTTAAAATAAAATGTTTCAGCATTACTTGTGTTATAACCTGAAAAATATGAATATTTGTCGTAAACGGTTCTTGAGCTCCCTTTTGGAGGTGTTGCACAATGTTCCCATTGATTAGAATTTAAAACATTTCTAGGTTGTGCAGATCTATGTAAAAAGTGATTACCATAGTGGTTATAGCAATACATACTGTCATAATTTGTAGAACCCTGCAAATAATCATGTTTGGTAAATTTAGCAGACATTACTAAGTCAGACATCATATTATTAATGCTTTCGAAGTCCCAATCATCAGCAAAAGAGTTTGGTTTTGCAAAGTCACTCAAGGAGATCTTAATTTGGTGTGGATATTTCAGGATCTCGACCGGACCATAAATTTCATAGTCAGTGTTGTCCCAGGCTACCCCACCAGGTATAGGATTGGCTGTGAAGTTGGCTGAAGAAAGTTCTCTTTTCTCGACGTGTGAAGATGTGTGTGGTTTGAGGATCAAGTTGATGTTCTGACTTGCTGTGTCCATTTTAGCATATTTTCCCTCAATGAAGCGTCCCAAAGTAAATACCATGATGAGCCAAAGTATGAGGATAAATGCACCAAAACCCACCCAAAATTCAATCCATGGAGAAATCAGATATGTTTCTTTCAGTTGTTTCAAAAGTTCCTTAGCTTTGTCTTTAAAGGGTTTTGATGATGGCTGTGTCTTTGATTCACTGAGGCTTTCAGAGGAATCATCGAAGTTTATGAAGTAGCCGGATGCAGTTCTGTCAATTGTTCCAATTGGTTCAGGATTTTTGTTTCTTGTATTTTCACTTGGTACTTCATTATAGATTGGTGTGTCTCTGCTAAATGTTTTTATTTGGGTTTTCAGAGGTCTGAGTTCTATTGCATTGTTGCATAGTCCTTCTTGTTCTTTTGTAGGCGTTTCGAATGTGATGAGCCTCTTCGTTAGGACCTCTGTACTGGTAGCAAACCTTGGTGTTCTGCTACTTATTGGGAGTCCACTTGGCCTACTGTTTGTTATCGGCCACATGTTGTGGTTTTACCAGGTCGATGGATACAACTCGGTTCTCCTTTTTTCCAGCAACCGTTGACAGACAAGACAGGAACTGCTTTTCTGTAAGAAGGCCCAAATTCCTTCTTTACCGCGATCTTTTCCCTGACTAGATCCCCGACTTTTGGAATCCAGACAGGTCTTGCTGGGACAGGTGGTGGTTCTTCAGTGGTTGTTGGCTGTTGTTTCAACTTTATGTTGCTCAGGTCTTTTCTTGTTTTGTTTAAGTCCTGCAAAATAGCCAAACGGTCTTTGATATCAAAGGTTTTTTCTTTCACCACTGAAGTCTGACTATCAATGTCAGAGATAATCATCCTAGTTCCAAATAATAATTCGTACGCACTGAATCCCTTCAGAGAATTTCTTGGCAAGTTATTGAGACTACGTTGGACACTTATTAGATGTTTGACCCACCCAGCTCCCGAACCTAATACCTTCGCCGTTATAGATTGCTTTATGTCACGGTTTTTTCTTTCAACAATTCCGTTCCCCTCAGGGTGAAATGGACAAGAGTACCGCAATGTCACGCCCATGCTGACCATGGCCTCCTTATAAGCCCGGGAGCTAAATGCAGGACCATTGTCCGAATGCAGCATGCCAATTGCGTATGTGCCGATAAAGACTCGCAAATCTTTTATAACAGTTCTTGCGTCAGCCGTTCGCTGGGGCCACATCCATATGAATCTCGTGCATGAATCCACTGCCACCAAGATATATTTATAGTTACCATCCCTTTGTAAGGGACCGCAGTGGTCTAGATAAACACATGCTAATGGTTTATCCGAGATTAGAAGGGGCGTCTGAGCTGGACGTCTCACCGTTGATACTTTCATTCTTTGACATATTTCACATTCTAGAACATAGTTCCTTGTTTGTCTTCTCATTTGTGGCCACCAGTATCTCTGTTTTAATAACGATACTGTGGCTGAGACGCCAGCATGTATAGAAGCCAGCCCTTCGTGTGCCGCTATTATCAGTCCTAACCTATGTTCCATGTTTGGAATTGCCCTATCCCCCACTCCAGGGATTCGAGCAAAAGGAACATTGTTTGCATCAGTTATGTATGAGTATTTTACTGGAAAGCCTTTAGGGAGTGGTTCTATCGAATCCTTTTCTGAAGCGCTGACAGCTTGTAATATTTCGCTGTCTATTTTTGTTTTTGACCGGGTGATGGCAGCTACGGAAGCCGTTTGCCCAGCTGCCTTCGCGGCCTCATCAGCCAATGAATTCCCTTCAACGTGAACGCCATCACGTTGATGACTCAACGTATGTATCACGTGAGTCTTTGGTAGTTCTTTCTGTAAAAGAACTACTTGTTCCCAGAGCATTTTATGCTTGATTGTGCCACCTTTCGCATCCTTGAAACCATTCTGAAGCCAGATCTGCAAGTATTCATTGTAAGATTGAACGCAATAATACGAATCGCACACTATGAGTGTGGGGAATTCTCGATCGGTATTTTCAAGCGCCATCTTGAACGCCAGTAGTTCAGCTCGCTGAGCTGTACAATCTCCCAAAGATTGTGTTTTAGTGATTGCTGGTTGAAATTTTCCTTCGTGCCAGCGGCCTTTAACGATCGCGCACGCAGCACTGTAAGCTTGCTTACCCCCCACTGCGGGTTGTGCTGATCCGTCTGTATATATTATACAGCCGTAGTGGTCTAGAGGCAGAATTTCGGTTGGCAGAGGACATTCAAATTCATATTGGAGGAATTCTTGTGTTTTTAAGTAAGGATCAAATTCGTACACCACGTCTGTTGCAGCAAGAGAATTAGCCCATTGTATCCATCTCGGATGGAGTGCTTTAGCATTTGGAATGCTTGCCTTTGTTACCGCCTCTAGGGCTGGTATTGGTGTCACGATTATTATTCGTTTACCTTGTGCCAGGGCTCGTTCTTTTGCTATAGCTGTCTGTGTTGCTGTAAGAATTTTTTCCGTTGGGCTAAATTTCATTTCAGCCTTAGTGTACAAGTGTGATTTGAATGCAATTGGTACCTTTTCTCCCTCATTAGAGGTCAGGTATGTGAATCCGCATCTCCCTGGGATGACTCGAATCACAAGATTGCGTGTGTTATCACGTGTTTCTAATTTTGTTTTAATTAGCATGTCTGTTTGTAAGGATCTCAAAATTTCTGTGTGTATTTGAGTCCAACTGGATCTTTTAAAGTCTGGTTTAATTAGATCATAAAGGGGTTTGACCCTTTCTGCGTAATTTGCAATGTATGTTCTTCCGAAATTTAGGAAGCCTAGAATCGACTGTAAGTTTTTTAGTGTTCTAGGTGCTTGGAGTACGGCACATTTCTCTAGGAAATTGTCAGCCAGGCTTTTGCCTTCACTTGATAACTCATATCCTAAGAATAGGACCGTCAGATGGGCAATTCTGGATTTTTTAAAGTTGAATTTGTAACCCTCTGCAGCGAACCCAAGTATTATGGTGTTCACTCTTTTCAAGTGAGTCTCCAAGTCATCATCTGTTAAGTAAATGTCATCGACATAAGATAATGCTTCATCATCATATAGTTGTAGTAATTCTGTTACTCTCGATGAGAATACCCCCGGGCTGTTCTTGTACCCCTGGGCTAACCGACAGAATTGTTTTTGAGTGCCATTTACTGAGAATGCAGTTAAATATCTGCTCTCTGGTGCTATGTTTTGACAAAAGAATCCATTGGAGATGTCCAAGGTTGTTTTGTATTTTTTGCGCACTATGTTATTCATTAGTGCAGCACTGTGTGAGTTTTGCACTGCAAAAGTTTTGCAACATGTGTTAGGGTGTCGGTAATCCAAAACTAGACGATATGAATTGTCTGGTTTGGAGACCGGAAACAAAGGATTGTTCATTTGTGAGGTGCAAGTTTCAATCACCCCCTGGTATTCTAGCTGATCTAGTATTTCATTTACCTGTTTTTTAGCTTCTTGCTTAATTGGGTACTGCCTTTGTGCAGTAGGTTGTGATTTTAACTGGATTTTGCGAGGAGGAGAATCCTCATCCCATCCTACGTGATTTTTATATAAAGCAGGTGCTAGAGCCACTGCCCACTTTCTAGCAAGTGTGTATTTTTTATGAATTGGAATTTGATTTGAGAAGGCAGGCATAATTACTTCTTCGCCATGAGGGCACTCCCTGACAAACTCTGGTGGCCAGTCTTTTTCAGCTAGAAGGATATCATAGCCCTTGGAGAGATTATCCCAAAATAGTCCCCTTATTTTCCTAGTCTTATCTCCCTCTATACGTAATGTTATCTCGTATATCTTGTGGGGTTTGCTAACTCTGGTGTCCGCAGTTTCCACTTGAAGATATTCATTCGTGTCCACTGTCTCCAGATGATTCATAAGGACTTTGCGAGCTATGCTCACCTCTGCTGTGCTGTCTAGCATTGTCTGAGCCCACTCTCCGTTTTTCAGTTGTGTCCTCAGTATTAACTACCTTGATACTGGCTACCTTCTTTTTTGGAAATTGTAATTTCTTTTTTAGTTGAGCAGGTTCCTTGTCTTTGGACTTGGCGTGCTCTTCTCTTTGTTCTGATCGTCCTCTTCTTTCCGATTTCTGTGAGGAATTCTGAAAAGATTGAGAGGGACGTGTATCAATGTCTTGATATCTATCAGGTTTTTTAATATTATCCCTATTTCTAAGGTTATATCTATTCCCAGAGGGGTCACTCTGTGGTGACCTCTGTCTTCGGTTTGGAGATTTTTCTCTTCGCCTAGGAGACCTTCCTCTGGACTGGAATTTCTTTTCTTTAGGATTGGATTGTTTGTTTCCATCCCAGTTCTTTTTTGGTGAATTATTAAAAAATATTTTTTCTGGACTTTCAGTCAGTTGCGGTTTTACTGGTATTCCACCTAAACTATCTCTACCTAGTTCCTCATAGGATTTTTCTATGATTCTGGCAATTTCAGCTGGTTGGTCTGCTATGTCTGTCTCTTTTAACCTCTGGCGGATCGCCACGTTTGCTGCTTCACCTTTTATGTTGGCTAATAATAATAATATAGCCGAGACCTGCTTGAAGTCTTTCAGTAATTTCATACCAAGGGTTAAAGCAGGCTCTGGACCGTATTCGTCTTGAATTTGTTTTAGCACATCTGGTATCACCGAGATGGATGGAACACCGTGCGTTTTAGTGTAGATGGAAGCAAAGACTGTACCCCAAGTGTCACAGTCCTCTATGTGTGGTGCGATTCCCATTGGAAGACAGATAGTCAGAATCCTGTGTTTTTCTAGCGGGGTGGTGTCAGGAAACACCGCCTCTATTTGGGTAATTTTCTGTGCCAACCAGAATGGTATTTGTTCCCGTTTAGCCGGTACTTTACCTAGGCAAGACTGGATGTTCTGTGGTGTAATCTTATTTGTGTTCCCCTGGTGAGGGGTCAGCTGTGGAAGTTTAATCGTTGGCTGAATTGTTGAAGTCCGCATTACATACTGGACTAATTGTCTATGAATTTTTAGTAATTGTTTCAGCTGTATTAACAGCTCTCCTGTAGACATCCCTTCGATGTCTGGGTGTGGTGTGTATCCGGCTAAGACCGGCCACGTTGCTCCTGGTCTACCTAAAGGACCGAGCCTTGTAATGTGATTGTTATGTATTAGGGCACCATCGAATAAGAGCAAATGCTCCTGGAATTTGAGTGGTACTTCCACCTCCTCGAAAGGAGTGTAAATGTCAGGTGGTACCTCTATTTTGTAATAGTGGAAGTACTTTGTTACAGCATTTGCTGCTGGAAAATGTATCCATGTATAGTATACCTCTGTCTGCCGATATTCGTGTGCCTCAATTACGAATATGACTGTGCCACCTCTAGGTGTCAGTCCATTTTCTAAAAGTTTTAAGGTTATAGATTTCCTTTTGCTGACCGGAATGAGTATTATATCCGCGTCTGCATCCTGTAGTGCAGTATCAGCTGCTGCTATTTCAGCTGCTAATCTAACTGCCTCTCTTTCTTCATCACTGTCTGTCATTTTACTGACTGGATGGTTATTTCTTTTGTTTGCAGATCAGGTTTCTTATGGAAACAGAGATTAGATGCACAATATTTTGGAACTGTGTATCCTTCAACGTTGACTATACCAAGAACCATACATAGGAGTTCCCTCCTGCGAGGTCTGGCGGATATAACCTTTCACCCACTCCAGACGTCTTTGGAGTATTTGGGAAAAGGGGTCTGAGTGAGAAAGCACGACTGAGTTACTCTAAATGTCTTACGTTAGTTTTATCGCCCTTTCCAAACGCGTTGGGCGCCATGTAGTGTAGTTCCTATCTTCCCAATAGGCTCTGCGCATTGGAATAATACCTACAGCAGTAAAGGCCTAGGCCAGACGTTAACTAGGTCTACTACTGTCGATACTAGACTTAAGTTTTGGGTTTGCCAGCGTAGCTCAGAGTTCGCTAGAAACTTTCTCGAATGTTCAAGGAGGAATTAACTTCCCTGATTAGACAAGAAGGGATTTAGTTTCTGACAACCATAGAACATGACAACTTTGCTCTCCCCTAATCAAGAGTCAATCTCGAGAGTCGTGTGAACAAAAGGCAAATTATTTTACTCAGTCAGTACGTGCTTTCTTAGTCTCATCAGAATGTAGAGAAAAGGAAGAGACGGGCGTGTTCAATAAAAAGGTGTTATTTATTGATCAGTCTCTTTTCTCGTACAAGAGAAATGGATCGATATTATTGCAATACTTATAGTTAAGTAAAGTGCATACATTAAAAGCAATAGTATAAAGTAATACTGTAAAAACATGGATATGGTTTCTAAGCCATAAGATGTTTAAAATGAATAAAATATATTTACATACACATATACATTTGACTAAACGTACTCAACTGGTGTTTCTAAATACGCCTACCCCGTGTACCTGACCTAAGCCTAATACGTGGGCGGGAATAGAAAGTTACAGTTTAAGTTAAGTTTGTTTTTGCCAAGTGAATAACTAAAGAATTCTCTGTGAGGGGTTATTCAGTTCTGTACCTGGAAGTTAGGATGAATGAGGAATGGTATCTCTTTCTCTGCTCTCGATATTCCAGGCTGCCTGCGAGGGCTACCCGGAAGCGCCGGTGCTGGGTCTCTCGGCAGGAGATAGCAGCGCGTCTCTCAGCGCGTCAGGAAGGCGGGGCTGCTGCCAGCGGGGTCTGCTCTGCTTCTGGGCTTCGGCAAGTGTGGCTGCTCCGTCTCGTCACCACGCGTGTGTTTGCATATGGCAAGATCGGTAATATTTATACCTTTAAGGTGCCGAGATTGACGTAAGGATGGACATAGATACGTCAATAAAGATGTCATACGATTTGCTCGTTAGCACATTCTTTACTAAAGTTCTCGGTGAAATCGAAACAATGGCCGCAGGGTTTTGCCCAGGTTGTCATAGGTTTGATTTGTTATGAGAACTCCGTATGCCTTATCAGGGGCTGGAGGAATATCGCTTGTCTAATTAGATCGCAAGCGTTATGACCTAATCAGATAACACGTTCCTGTGCCGTAGTGTGACTGCGTCAGATAATGGTATCTGCATCATGGGGAATTTCTGCCTCATGGGCTGACTGCTAGTTAACTTGTTGGTTTGTTTAACTAGAATAGGGTCAGGAATAGGGGGATCGATTCAGAACCGATAGGAATACATGACACTTTGATGGATTCGACCACCCTCAAACATAGCTCCAAATTCTGGTCCATAATAAATAACCCCATATTTGCCCAAACACGTAACCTAGATCTTGAGACAAATATACCTGAATCAGAGTGGCTTAATCATTTTTCAGTTATCTATGGGAGCAATCAAGTTTATGAAACATTTTGTATACCTTGCTACTCTGACATGCAACCCATTTTAGATTTTACTGAAAATGATGTCAAGGTTGCGATTATTGGGTCTGCTAAGAATAAAGCCCCAGGACCCGATGGGGTCCCTCTGGACTTATATAAATCAAACCCAGAGTTGTGGGCAACTATATTAATGAATGTTTTTAATCGTGTACTTGTAGGGGGATTCCCCAGCACCTGGGCATGTTCAATCATTGTCCCAATTTTAAAAAAAGGACTAAGAAGCGACCCGAAATGTTATCGCCCTATATCCTTGCTGGATTCTTCCATGAAGATCCTGGGTAAAGTACTGCTGGCGAAAATCAATATGTGGACACTAGAGAATGATATTTTGTCCAATGCCCAGTATGGTTTCCGGTCAGGCAGAGGGACAGAGGATCAATGCCTAAACTTGCACATGTTAATTTCTAAATACACTAAGGCAAAAAAGGGGGCAATTTTTGTTGCTTATATGGATCTATCCACAGCATTTGATTTAGTGAATAGAGCCAAGCTGTGGGGCATGTTATTAGAAATGGGATTGGATCCTCCTTTGGTTCACTTCTTAGCTGAACTCCATAAGGATTTAAAGGCTTCCATTAGAATGGATCAAGATGGACATCGTACAGCATGGTTTAAATCAGGCAGGGGTGTGCGGCAAGGCTGCATCCTTGTCCCTATGCTGTTTACTCTTTACATAAACTCTCTGGAAAGAAATCTTCTGGCTGCGTCTGCGGACACACCGCGTGCAGGAGACACTCATATCCCAGTGCTCCTGTACGCGGATGATGCCGCCTTAATAGCTAGGACACATCTGGGCCTCCAGAGACTTCTCAATGCATTCAGTGATTTTATGTCTTCTCTTGACCTTGTGGTTAAAAATGCAAAATCTCATGTTATGGTTTTTGGGGGCAGCTAAAAATAATACCAAATCCTTTTATTGTAAGGGGGAAGTAATCACTAACGTAAAAGTCTTCACTTACCTCGGTGTAATTTTTGACACTAAGGGCAGTTGGACCCCCAGTTAACAGCAAAGACCAAAGGAGTGAGGAGCTCTGTTAACGCTATTCTAAGCTTCTCAAGGAGACTTGGGGGGAAACGAAGTGGTGCACTATTAGCTTTGTATAGGGCAAAATCATTGGCTATAGCTAGGTATGGAGCTGGATTGTGGGGATATGTAAAAACTGAAACCATTCAAATAGAGGTTAATAAGTTTTTCTGTTCTATATTAGGACTTCCTTCATCAACCCCCACTTTTTCTGTCCATCAGGAGCTTGGAGTAGGATACATTACTGATATCCTCTCTATGGCACCTATTCTTTTGTGGATAAGGGTCTGGATTAATAATAACCTAGGTCTTAACCACAAAATTCTGATGGATTGTTTAAAACTTGACAAATATAAAGATATTGCTTGGTTGGCATATATTTATAAGTGCTCTGTAGAACTTGGACGTCCGGAGATTTTCTCCTCCCCGCTTGACCTAAAAAAAGCAGACTTAATCTGGGTGAAGGAAAACTTTTATAAGCTTAAGTCTTTGGAGAGAGAACAACTTCAGTTATTAAAACCTATGGTTAGAGCACATTTTATGACAATCACCTGTATAGCCATCCAACCGTATCTTGCCGTAGTTACCATTCCGTTTCACAGGTGGCTTCTGGTTAAGTTTAGATTTAACCAGATTTATTTGGTACTCTGCGACAGACAGGGTTGGTTCAAGCCTGAGGATGCACCTGTATGTAAATGCGACAATTTTTCTATTCAAGACAATATGCACCTTATGTTGTTCTGCCCTCTTTATCATGCTCCAAGGCAGAAGTATCTGTTACCTTTGTTAAAGGGGAAAGCCTTTATGCAAGCAAAACCAGCTCTTCTATTTTTACAAATGCTTGATTCGCCCCTGGTAATGTTTAGTGTAGCAAATTTCCTTGTTGCTGCTGTGCGAATAAGGAAGAGGAAATTACATGCTTAACAGTGTGGAGTGTGACGAACGTGGAATACCTAGCTTTTTTGCACATGTAGAGTCCATTTTTAAACCTGATCTTTTTATTGTGTTTATATTGTATTGTACTGTATGAAACTTTTAAACATGCACTTGGACTGATTTTTAATTGCTGTAGTATGCTTTTATGATTTTTAACAAAATCGAATAAAGTGGTTTTTGACTTGACTTGACTAAACCCATTTATCAATTTAGAAAGTATTTATGAATCGTTAAATGTGGTTAGTACATTTAAAAAAGTGTTTTAGCAATCACAAACAGATTTACAAAATCTGAGGGATTGCAACCATTAAAACACTTTGAACATAAGTCCTCAGGTCTGAATGCAGAAATCTTCACCGGGCGAAGGTGGTAAAATGTATCTGGGTGGGAAGAGACCTTCTCTGGTTACAAAATTCAAATTGCTGTCACTCTTTTCCACCAAAAGTCAACAGCTTCACCAAGACTTCGTCCAGCAGCTATGCGACAACTTTGAGCCCTCTTAAACTACGCCTGCTGCCTTTCCCCACTGAAGATTGTTGACTTCCACTTCAGAGACTAAGTCTGAAAGTAAAACCTCTGAGTGAATCTAAACTGGTTTCTGTATTCAACCTGCTCTCCTTAATCTGCCTTATTTTGTCCGAGGTACCGGTAAAGTGCAACCAGATAACACGGTTTGAGCTAAATGCTTTTAATGCTTTTTGGAACTAGTTTGAACCTTGAAATAGGTTAAAGCAGGTCCTTCGTGACAGCTCCCCCTCCCCCCTTTGCTGCTTCACTGCCTCTCTGGTTTTCTAAATAGTTTGTTATTGTGTTATTGTGCTCAACCTTGTTTAACTCATCTTTGTTCGATGCTGTTCAACTTGTTTACTTTTGTACTGCCTTTGTTTTAATTTCAGTTTTTTGTTGCTCTCCTGCTGTTTTTCCTGTTTCATCTCCCTCTCGCTTCCTGCACCCTCGCCGACCCCACAGACTGTTTCCCAGCGCCCCTCCCTCCCTAGGACCTACTTAATGGAGACCGCAGTGTGATCCCATTGACCAGGTCATTTGCGACAGCTTCCCCCTTGCTGCTTCGCTGCCTCCCTGGTTTCTGAATTGTTTACTTGTTTTTGAGTTATTATGCTCAACCTTGTTTAAATCATATTTAGTCAATTTTGTTCAACTTGTTTACTGTTTTTCTGCCTTTGTTTCAATTTCTGTTTGTTTTTTGCACCAGCTCGCTTTCCCGCTGTTTTTCTGGCCCCATCTCCCTTATGCTTCCCGCCTTCATTGGCCCTGCCCACCACCTCCAAGTGCCCTTCCCTCCTCCCAGGACTTAATTAATGGAGGCCGCAGCGTGGCCATGCTGATGGCATGTTGCCGGTACACCAAAGGCAAGCATGTATGTTCCAAGTTCGCGCTCTGACCATGCTCAGCCCCAGGAACACAGGCTCTTCCTCTCCTCGCAGCTACACCGCTGCCAAGCTCCAAGCCCTGGACCACAAACTCTGCAAAAATAACTGCTGCTGCACCTTCTACGATTAACTGTAAGACCTTTTTCTTGCTGACACTGCCTCTTTCCCAGCAAAGCCAGAGCACCCCACGCACAATGACCAGTACCACACTGACCATGTCCACTTCAGTACAACTCCACTGCCTCCTGCTCAATGCACGATCACTCTGCAAGCACGGCACCAAGATATGGGACAACATCGCCTCCCTCTCCCCGAGGTCATCTTCTTCACCAAGACCTGGCTCAACCCTGCATCCTCAGCAACTCCAGATGGCTACAATATAGCACAACAAGACAGCATCAACAAACACAGAGGTGGATACACCATCATCCACAAAGAAACCATCCACTGCACCACCACTCCAGATGGCACCACCTCGATTGTGGAACACCTCAACTTCCAACTCCATACCGAAGACAAAGCCACCATCAGAGGCACCCTCAGCTACAGACCTCCAGGATCTCGCTCCAGCTTCTGCTGCGCCATCCCTGAATTCATCGTCTCACTCGCATTTGACTGACTACAAGCACTACATCTTCCTTGGAGATCTCAATTTTCACCTCCACAACCTTAACAAAACCAACACTGCCAACCTCCTCAAAAGCATGAACATCGGCGTCACCCAACTTGTCACCAACCCCACACACATCGCAGGACACAGACACGACCCCAACTTCACAGCCAGCAACAGAGTTAGGTACAGCAATGTCACAGAGCTCACCTGACCATGCCATCATTCACTTCCCCATCACAGGTTCCCCCAACACCACCACCAAGGCACTCAGCCCCTCCCACTACAGCTGAAACAAAGTATCAGAGAGCCAGTTGACCAACGTCCGCAACACCTCCCACCCTGCCCCCACGACAAAACAAGAACAGGCTGTCAAGAACTTCTCCGCCAGAATTACCAACTACGTCGAGTCAGGCCAGTTGGTACACCACAGCACTGAGAATCACAAAACAAAACTGCATGTGACTGGAAAGGAAATGGCGCACCAGCAAGGAACCCACAGACCGAGCCACATGCAAGATATCCCTCAGCCAATGTTATGTTATATGAAGTGTTTTTCGAAAGTGCTTGCTTGCCCTAAAGGGAAAATGGAGGATGTCAAGAAACAGTTAATATGTGGCAAAAGGTAGCATTGCGCTACGCTGCTGTGCGCTTGGCGCTTTTTACCGCTGACTAGATAGCGTATTTTAAAACTTGCTGTTATTTCTTGTGTATTTTAGCTGGGATATCCTCCCCTTTTGTGTGCCCCCTTACCTGCACTATTATAGTTAAAGCACCGCCGCTTGTGCGGGTCCGGTTCTGGGGTGGGGTCCGTTTTAGGATTGGCCGCCATCTTTGAGTGGTGTGGGAGTGTAGTGGTCAGGGACTACTTCCGGCGAGCGCTCTAGTGCGCAGGAGCGACGGAGGGACAGTTACTTAAGGCGAGTCGCCCTGGAGCTCGCCCTGACAAGGTAGCATTGCGCTACACTGCTGTGCGCTTGGCGCTTTTTACCGCTGACTAGATAGCGTATTTTAAAACTTGCTGTTATTTCTTGTGTATTTTAGCTGGGATATCCTCCCCTTTTGTGTGCCCCCTTACCTGCACTATTATAGTTAAAGCACCGCCGCTTGTGCGGGTCCGGTTCTGGGGTGGGGTCCGTTTTAGGATTGGCCGCCATCTTTGAGTGGTGTGGGAGTGTAGTGGTCAGGGACTACTTCCGGCGAGCGCTCTAGTGCGCAGGAGCGACGGAGGGACAGTTACTTAAGGCGAGTCGCCCTGGAGCTCGCCCTGACAAGGTAGCATTGCGCTACGCTGCTGTGCGCTTGGCGCTTTTTACCGCTGACTAGATAGCGTATTTTAAAACTTGCTGTTATTTCTTGTGTATTTTAGCTGGGATATCCTCCCCTTTTGTGTGCCCCCTTACCTGCACTATTATAGTTAAAGCACCGCCGCTTGTGCGGGTCCGGTTCTGGGGTGGGGTCCGTTTTAGGATTGGCCACCATCTTTGAGTGGTGTGGGAGTGTAGTGGTCAGGGACTACTTCCGGCGAGCGCTCTAGTGCGCAGGAGCGACGGAGGGACAGTTACTTAATGCTCCCCGCCTAGCGCAGCGGTAACGCGCAGCGGGCGCGTCCTCGCGTGGCCGGAGTCGTGCCAGAGTCCTGCCCGTCTGCGCCCGTCCGCGACAGGACGCGCTAGACGTGGCTGGGCTCTGACTCTGCTCTTGGCTGTCCATCATCATGCTCTGCTATTCTAGAGATAATCTTTTCGCCATTAATCAGTCACAGGGGGTCTGTGGCACGCCTCGGATTGATCCCTTATGCGGTCCTTTTTCGTGTGGGTGCGGAGGTTTCACACTCTCCGCCCCCTTACGTAGGGGCTGTAGGGATGACATCGCTGTGGCAGTCAGTCCTCAGCCTCCCATCAGCATTTGGAATATAAATGTCAGGTCACTTGTCAAGCATCATCTAGACATTTCTGACCTGCTAGGCAATGATTCCCCAGACCTTTTTTGCCTGACCGAGACTTGGCTGCAGGACGCCGATACGGCTGTTGTCAACTTGGCCTTTCCGCCGGGATATTCGGTATTTACCCTTAACCGAGCTTCCAGAGGCGGGGGGATAGCTCTTGCAGTTAAGTCATGTTATACTTGCACCTGGCAGGCTCAAAGAATTTCTGGTTGCGAAAGTGCAATGTTTAAAGTAGCCATCACGCCTAATTTTACCTTGTCGGGGCTACTGATTTATTGGCCCCCAGGGAGCGAAGTGGCTTTTAGAGCGGCGCTACCAGATGCCATTAGTGCACTGGCGGCAGGGTGCTCTAATTTCTCCATTATTGGGGATTTAAACATGCACTTCGATAATCTTGCTAGCACGACGGTGTCCAGTTTTTTGGCAGATCTTGAGGCGCTCCAGCTGACTCAGCTGGTGTCACAGCCTACCCACTTAGGGGGCCACATCCTCGATCCGCTTTTCACTAACCTTTCGGAAACCTGTATCTCCAGCTATACACCACTGGCATGGACGGATCATTATTTGATACAGATCCATTGCCCTACACCGGCTATACAACCTAAGTCGGTGACGTGTTCCATCCCGAGACGACGATGGAACAAGTTAAAGCTGGATGAGTTTTTTCATCTTTTATCAACTAACCCATTTGACATCACTGGGTCAGTTGATCAGGTCTATGATAGGTTTTGTAACTGGGTCACTAGGGCTCTAGACACCCTTATTCCAATTGTATGCTGTAAAGTGGGGGCGGGCAAATCCAGCCCTTGGTATGATGACTCGCTGCGGGTATTGAAGGTCTCCTGTAGGCGTGCAGAGCGGGCCTGGCGTAAATCTTACAACAGCGGGAAGAAAATCTTGTACCTGTCTACGGTGAAATTGTATCACCGGGCAGTGTGCAGAACCCGTGCCGCCTTCTATGCCGCACAATTCAGGATGAGTTCTAACCCGTCTAAGGCTATCTTCAAGGTGCTGAAAGATCTTACGGCCAAAAAGGTAACGACGAACCACCAGAGCTCTGTCGAGCACTGTGAAAAACTAGCTGTTTTTTTCCTGGAAAAGGTTAATGCCATCTATCGGGCTTTTCCGTTGGCGACTCCCCTGGACATTTCACCTCCTAAGCCATTAACATCTGAGGAGTTGCACTCTTTTCCTATTTTAACATCAGAAAGTCTCAACACATTGGCCCACCAAGTGAAGTCGGGGTCCCCTGCGGATCCGCTTTGCTCAGCGGTGTTCAAAGACTTAGCGGTACATGACATCTCACCGTTATGTTCTTTGATTAATACATCGCTTACTTCTGGTGTAGTTCCACTTAAGTGGAAACAAGCAGTGGTTCGTCCTATCCTAAAAAAAACCAATTTGGATGGCAGTAAGCCTGAGAGTTACCGGCCAATCTCACTTTTACCATGGCCTGCCAAGGTGACTGAGGCGCATGTCAACGCGATCCTCTCGGAACATCTACGTCGTGCGGACATCCTCGACGTGACGCAGAATGGTTTTAGAGCCGGTCATAGCACGGAGACGGCTCTGCTGTATATGGTGGAACATCTTCGCTCCGTGCTTGATGCGGGTAAAACGGCGGCGCTGGTGCTATTAGATCTCAGCGCCGCCTTTGACACCGTATCGCACCCGATCCTTCTGCGTCGCTTAGAGGAAGTCGGTGTCACCGGCAGCGCTCTCCAGTGGTTCCGGTCGTTTTTAGCCAATCGGGCCTTTAGCGTGACCGTCCCGCCGCACCAGTCCAAATACCATTCTTTGGATCTGGGGGTTCCTCAAGGCTCCTCGCTGAGCCCTACGTTGTTTAATATCTACGTAAGGCCGCTAGCTGAGGTTGTCAGGCAATGGGGGATGACAATGGTGTCATATGCCGATGACACCCAGCTTGCGGTCACGATCAGCGGGGATGCCGACGTTGATGCCCCCAGATTCCAACAAGGACTGCGGGCTGTCGCTGGCTGGATGACGTCCAACTGTCTCCAGTTGAACGCTAGTAAGACCGAGGTCATGATTTTTGGCAAACAACCGGAACGCTGGGGAGAGAGATGGTGGCCAGGGGATCTGGGTCCGATTCCCATCCCAGTTGCCGAGCTTAAAAACCTCGGGGTCTGGCTGGACCCGTCCCTTTCGTTCGCTTGTCATACCAAGCGCACGGCGGCCTGCTGCTTTGGTATCCTGCGCGGGCTTCGTCCAGTGCTCAAGTTTTTTGATGCCCCCACCAGGCAGCTCATGATCCAAGCTACTGTCATCTCCAGGCTGGATTATGCGAGCTCCCTGTTGGTAGGTCTGAACCAGGCTGAGATTGGACGCCTGCAACGGATCCAGAATGCCGCAGCAAGATCGGTGGTAGGGCTACCTAGATCTTGCTCTACTTCCAGTACCCTGCGTTCATTGCATTGGCTCCCCGTGGCCCAGCGGATCCAGTTTAAGGTCCTCTGTGTCGCCTATAAGATTCTGAAGGGGTCTCCGGCTGTAATTCTGTCAACTCTTCTGGCCCACTACATTCCAACCCGTGCTTTGAGATCTGCTGAGTTAGAACTGGCAGTTGTCCCGCGTTTTAAGCGGAGCAGAGCGGGCGGGCGCTCCTTTAAAGTTCGGGCAGCGGTGCTCTGGAACTCCCTCCCCCCGGAGATTCGTGCCCTTGGGGACTTGCTTGCCTTTCGTCGTGCGGTGAAAACCTTTTTATTCCCTTGGTTCATCTGGTCTGATTATTGTTTCGTTGTGTTGTGCAGCTACCTTGTCGGGCGCCAGGACGCTCCTTGGCTGGAGCATCTGTGCGCCTAATAAAAACGCATAACATAACATAACATAACAAAAATCCAAGTGTGTAACTTCTTTTTAAAAGCCAGTAAATTAGTTAGGTCTTTAATATGTAGAGGAAGGGCATTCCAAGCCTTCGAGGCTCTGAGCACTAAGCTTCTCCCTCCCTGGTTAGCATATCTAAATCTAGGAATTGTCAACAATTTTGGCTGATACAGTGCACCGAGACTGACTTGGTAGATACCAATTAAAGTTCTTTCTCAGAAAGTTAGGGCCTATCTCGGGCAGCACCTTAAACACTGTACACAGGGCTTTAAACATGACCGTCTGCCTGATCGGAAGCCAGTGAAGTTTGGCAATGAATTGAGAGACCGATTTGATATTTTGAATTTTACACAGCAATCGAGTGGCCACATTCTGTTGTGTTTAGAATGTTATTAAGGACCTGGTGATGGGTTTTAAGATAGAGCTCATAACAATAATCACCTTTTGAAATGACAAGAGAGGTAACAACTGTTTTCAGGATATGAACAGGTAGAAAAGGAAGCATTTTCATTATTGTTTTTAAAATGAAAAAAGCTGCAGAGGATACAGTGTTTACTTGAGCAGTATAGGGGAGTTTGTTATTTATTAAACTCCTAGATTTGTAACACATCCGACAGGTGAAGGAAGTGGGCCAAGCTCACAGGACCACCAGTCAGAGGACCAGAATGAGGGCTGGGCACCAAATTCCTCCAACTCCTGAAAGAGACGAAAAGGCTCGCCTCTGCCAACCGCATCAAAGCCATTTCTAACCCCAGCAAATAACTCTTCAACATCGTCATAGAGTTCTCCAATCCCCTCAGCCACCGAAAACATCATCACCCCTTTCCAGGAACTCTGCGACACCCTGTCAGACTTCATCCACGACAAGCTCACCAACTACAAAAACTTCGAACCCCCAACCCACTGCCTCAGCCTCCTCACTCCCACAGATACACCTGTTGACCATATGGGACCAGCTCACCACTCAAAACACCACAGCCATCATGAACTCCATCCACTCAGGAGCACCCACGGACCCCTGTCCTCACTGTATCTTCAACCTCTGGAGCAAGACGATCAGCAACAAGCTCATCACCATCTTCAACGCATCGATCACCACGGTCACCGTTCCCGAAGAATGGAAACATGCAGAGGCCAAACCTCCTGCTCCTTTTTTTATTTTATTTTATTTTTGCATTACATTACATTAAGTATAGCAGCATGCACAGATGCGCAAGCAGCAACAGAATAAGATGATTCAAAGGATACAGAAATGTATCCCATCCCCCTGGTTACATCTTTAAATAAACATCTAGGTGTGCAGAGCAATGTAGTAATTACATCACATGCGTGGGTCTTCTACCCTCAGAGTTCCTGTAATACAGTACAAACATAAAAAATGCCAGTTACTCGTAAGTATTTTATACCATGTCAGGATGTTCCATCAAGTACGCAGTCAATGGTGACCAAAAATCTTTCGGTTTTGACGCGTCTACAGCTCCTCAGCATAAATGTCCATTTGTTCTTTAAAGTACACCAGGTCTTTGATCCATCTTACCAGAGTTGGCACATATTGACCCCCCAATGCATTGTGACAGCACATTTTGCGAACTGAGTAGAAATAGCAACTATGCATCTATTACTAGACTTTATTGTCTTCACCAACCCCAACCAGCAAAGTTCCAGCTTACATTCAACCATTTCCAATACCATATCTGATAGTACCTGAGTAACTTTCAACCAAAAGTTATGAATAGTAGTACAACTCCAGGCCAGATGCACAAAGTTCGTCCCATCAGCCTCGTATCTGATGCACCTTGCATCCTCCCTTAGACCAAACCACATAAATTGTTCGGGGTGTAATACAACTGGTGAAAGTATTTAAAGTGTATTATTCGAAGGTCACAGTTGGCAGTCAATCTCCCGGTCAGTGCACAGCACGCCTCCCAATCCTCCCAAGCCATAGGGTCCACCAGCTCATTATTCCAATTCTCAAGGGATGGGGAACTAGACACATAATCTTTCCTGCTGAGACGCACAGTATAACTTAGTAATCAGAACCTTGCTCTCTCTTATAATCAACACCAATTGCAATGCTTTCAACATCTTCAGCTCATGAGGGAACTCACTGCCTTGCGTAATCTGGTATATGTAAAGCCATGCATTGATTTATATGCTTGCCCAGCAACTAAACTCTCCAGGGTCATAAAAAGGCCATTTCTATACATGACCCCCATCGTTGTGACTCCTGCATTTTGCATTACATTTAGTGCCCCACGTTCTTGGGAAGCTAAGATACCTGGGTGAGCAGCAATTGGCATAGCAGGTGCATATAAATATTCCCTGTCTGCACGACCACCCAGAACCCTCCACCCCCTGACAGTGCTTCTGACCAGGTTAATCTCCATTCTGGGACCGCCATTTTTATCATGCAGGACCATATCAGTAAGTGAGACCGGGAAAATCGTGGCCCCCACCCCACAGTAAATGTGGCAGAAACCGCTGAGGAAAATACCAGTAATGCGTGAATTGCGTTTGAGCACACAAATAGTACAGTTGAAGTCTTCCGCCTCAAACCCTCCCCGCTCAAATGGCAGCATCAATGTGTTCCAGCTATACCTCGGCTGCCTTCCAGCCCACACCAGAGCCAACAAACAGGACTGTAATGTTTTAAAAAGTGCCCTATTTAGAGTTATCTGGATGTTTATGAACAGATAGAGACGCCTAGGGAGAAGGGTCATCTTTACCACTGCAATTCTGTCTGCCAAGGGCAGTGGGATCCACGTCCACCGGATAACTTGTTTTGTAATTTTGGTTATTGCCTGCTCATAATTCATACTGATCACTGTATCTGGGTCTCTATGCACCCAAACACCCAGGTATTTCACTGGCTCAGCGGACCATGTGAGTGGGTACTCCAATACAATTTCTTGAGTGCAATCAGTTAATGGGAATACTGTGGACTTCGCCCAATTTATGCCCAGCCCCAAGTGCCTCTCAAACAAGACATAATTACGAACACAGGTGCCAGATGCGTAGCTGTCTCTTGGACGTTAAACATCATATCGTCCGCATACAATGAAATGGTCAGTGGGCGCTGCCAGAATCCCAATGTAGCGTCAGAATGGAGCTGCCAAACCTTACAGGCCAAGGGCTCTAGCACCAACGAAAAAAGCATTGGGGAGAGACTGCAGCCCTGTCTAGTGCCCCTGCTTATTGTGATTGGGCAAGATACCCAACCAATGACCCGCACTCTGGCGACCGACCAGTGTACAAAAGTTGCACAAAAAACCCCTTCTCAAGAAACCGTCCGCTGACCCCAGCGAACTCAAGAGCTACCGTCCCATCTCTCTGCTCTTCTCTCCCGCCAAAGACCTCAAAAAGGCCCTTAACTGCCAACTCATGGAAAACCTGGAGAACAACAATCTTCTGGACGTCTCCCAATACGGATTCCAGGCCACCCGCAGCATCGAAATAGCCCTGATTGCTGCCATCGACAATATCAGAATGGGGAGAAAAAATTACCCTAATCCTCCTTGACCTCTCAGCAGCTTTTGACACCATATCCCACTACACACTATGATGAGGCTTCACCACATTGGAATCCAACTCAACACAGCCAAAATGGAAGTGCTTATCTTCAGGAACTCGTTAATAAGTAATAAGACATTAAAGCTTATGATAATTAATTAAGGTGGGTTTATTAAAACCTCATCCCAGAAACAGCCATCAGTAACTGACAACAGTCAGAACATTGTCAACACATACATTCTTAGAATATAGAATGTGGGAAAGGAATCTGAGGAATTAAAGGGGAAGTGTGTAAGACATTACACATCTCCCTCTTATACAATAAAACAAAGAACACCAAAGGTGATATACTGTAAAGGCTCTATATAATATAAACTCAAACATAGTCCTTCAGATAAGCAGGAGCTTTTCGTGCTCTCAGACTTTTCCTGGAAGAAACCGAGGACCTGCGAGAAGAAGAAAGGTTAGAGTCTAGACGAGTACCAATACACCGATTATCATCATAAGCAGGAGCATGAGAAGATATTAGATCAGCATTAACAACTACAATTCGACTCTTGTTCCAGATTCTACCATCATCAGTTTTAACAGCATTTTTAAAAATCTTGACTACGGATCTAACATCAGTGTACTTAGACCAAGGTTTACATCCTACAGGTGTCTTAATTCTTACAGCATCACCCACCTTGACCTCACATGGAAACGCACGTTTCCTGAGATCAAAGTTTGTCTTCCGAGCATCTTGTTTGAGGACCTCTTTGGTTCTCCACTCACCAACATCATTATCAACAAGACCCTTGTTAAAACACATCCACCCAGGACACAACAAAGTGTTGGGAGCCCTCCCTTTAAACAGTTCAAATGGAGACTTACCCGTAGTGGAATGGGGGGCAAAACGATAAACATTAATCCTGTCCTGTAAAGTGGACTTCCAATCTAAACCAGAAGAACGGGCAAGCTGTATGGACTCTTTTAGAGTCCTATTTACTCTCTCCACTGCACCATTTGTTTCAGGATGATAAAGTGAACACTTTTTATGGTTTATACCACACTTTCTCAGATAGTCAGCAAACAAAGAGGAACAAAATTGGGGACCATTGTCAGATAAAAGACTATTGGGAAAACTTTCCTTATTAAATATAGGCTCCAAAAACTTAATGACGGAATTAGAAGTAATTTCTCTGACTGCAGAAACTTCAATCCATCTTGAATATAAATCAATTAAAACAATAAGATACGGAGTATCAGAAACCCCAGAGAGAGGACCAAGAATGTCAATTGCAACCTCATCCCATGGATGAGCAGGTAATACCCTCTTCACCATTGGCATTTGTCTTGTCTTTAAGATTTTGTCGCTAGAGCAACA
Organism: Lissotriton helveticus; assembly: GCF_964261635.1. NCBI lineage: Eukaryota > Metazoa > Chordata > Amphibia > Caudata > Salamandridae > Lissotriton > Lissotriton helveticus. Next base: position 1,074,942,053 of record NC_136070.1, on the reverse strand, counting down.
TTCGGGACATTCACGAACCATTCTCTCAATCTCTAAGTCCATGCCAGGCCACCAGAACTGCATCCTAAGAAACTCTTTTGTCTTAACTATGCCCAGATGACCAGAGTGAGCAAGGGCCAACAATTTGTTCCTTAACGAGCAAGGAGGAACAAGCTTAGTTCCACGGGTTAAAAGACCATCATTTACCGACAGTTCATCAGCAACCAACAACCAAGGTTTGTCCAAACGAGAGTTATTCTTCAAGGAAAGAATAACCTTTGAAATGTCCTCATCTTTCTCCAATTCAGCTCTCCATTCAGACTCAACAATGGCACCATCGGTCACTTCACACACATTTACAAACTCCTCTGAATCACACACCTCATCTTGCTCAGAGTTCTCATTTCCAACCAATCTGGATAAACAATCCGCAGATTTGTTGGCAATCCCAGGGATATACTCAACTTCAAATTCAAATTCCTGTAATGAAACAATCCACCTTCTTATCCTGGATGAGATTGCATCTAAACCTTTTTTTGAAAAAACCTCTTTTAAAGGTTTATGGTCATACAAGACACAGATTCTGGTCCCCCAAATCAAATTCTTTAACTTTCTCAATGCCCAAAAAATTGCTAATGACTCCTTCTCTATTACAGAGTAATTTAACTCCGATCCTCTTAGACAACGGGAGGAACAACATATCAAGGAATCTTTTCCATCCTTCTTTTGAACTAAAACTGCACCAAGTCCCTTATCACTTGCGTCAGTAAACAAAATAGTGGGTAAACCAGGGACAAAGGCATGGAGTGAGGGTGCCTTATTCAAATCTTTCTTTAAATTCATAAATTCAGATTTGCAATCAGATGACCAGTTAAAAATAGAATTCTTTACTGTTAACTTTCTTAAATTGTGTGTTTTCTCCGCAAAATTAAAAATGAATTTCCCGTAAAATTCTACCATCCCCAAAAAGGAGAGAAGTTCATCTTTGCAAGAAGGTTCCTTCACTTTATCTATAGTATCAACTAATTCCTTTTTTGGAAAAACCCCATTACACGTGATACGATGACCCAGATAATTGACTTCCTGTACTCCAAACTTGCACTTTGTCCTTTTTAAAGTCATGCCAGCTCTTTCTAACCGTTTCAACACCATTGAAACACGAGTATCATGTTCCTGAGCAGTATCACCATAAATTAGCAAATCATCTTGGTAGCACTTCACACCAGTTAAGCCTTTCAAGATTCTAGACATAATCCTCTGAAAAACAGAGGCCGCTGAAACTAAGCCAAACGGCATTCTTTTGAACTTAAATGTACCCATAGGTGTAATGAAGGCAGTTAAGTCCTGGCATGAATCATCTAATTCCACCTGGTGGTAGGCAGAGGCAAGATCAAGAGTGGTAAAGTATCTTGCTCCTTCCAATGTACAAATCATTTCATCTATATTAGGAAGTGGAAACCTGTCAACTACCACCTCCTTATTTAGTGACCTTAAATCAATGCAAAGGCGAATCTCACCTGTGGGTTTCTTTGCTATGACAACAGGGGCAAGCCATTCTGTAGCTTCAACTGGGACAATTATTCCATTCTTGATGAGCTTATCCAACTCATCTTGTACTTTAGCCTGTTCTGAAAGGGGAATTCTCCTAACTTTGGCCACAACTGGGAGAGCATTGTCTTTTAATCTGATTAAATGTTTATATCCACGCAAACACCCCAAATCATCTTTAAAGACATTAGGAAACTTTTTTGCTAATATCTGAGATAAATTTTCATCACTCGTTGTATTAGGTGCATCAGATATTTCTTGAATTCGAACTTGAGGAACAGCATTGGGATCAAGGGTGACTCCCAACTGTCGTTGATGCAACCAACCTAACAATGCATCTCCTTTTCTTGAAATATATACTTTTCCTACAATTATACGAGAGCCCAGTTCAATTTCAGCCCAAAAATAACCCAACATAGAGATTGGTTTTTCACTGTAACCTAACGGAATAATATCACATTTAAACAATTTTACATATTTCGCAAATAAATCATTAAACATTTTCTCATTTATAATTGTTATCTTAGAGCAAGAATCAAACTTTAAGTTTATCATGTTATTCTCTACTTTGACAAGAAACGAAGGATGATCAGATTCATCATCATTTACTTCAAAGCAAATAGATCTTACTTGAGTTTGTGACCACCTCCTCCTAGGATTAATACCGTTTTGTGGTTTAGATCTGCAAAATCTAGCATAATGACCCCTCCTATTACATAAATTACATGTCGTTTTCAGGGCAGGACACATGGGAGAATTAGCTAAATGGTTACTTTGACCACATCTAAAACAAGACAATCTAGTGTTAAAAGAATTCATTTGCCCAAATGCCTTCTCTTCAAAATTTGCTCCATCAGTTTTTTTAACTTGGCAAATCGTTTCATCAACTTTTATTTCCTCTTTTGAATCTATAACAGAAGGTTTATCTTTCTCTTTTTTAAGTTCACCGACACATTTCGTCATGTGTTCCACTTGTTTGGCAATCTCCAGTACTTCTTCGAGAGGCGGTTCATCTTTCAACCAAAGTTCTTTTCTTATGTCGTCATGAGCACATCTTAAAACAAACTGATCACGAATTCTCTCATCAAGAGATTGGCCAAAATTGCAAGAGGATGCAAGTTTCCTCAAGGATGAGACATAGTCTTCCACGGACTCATCTTTCTTCTGTTCCCTCAGACCAAAATGATACCTTTCCATAATCGTGCTGAGTCTAGGTAAGTAGTGTCTGTCTAGTTGTAAAATAGCTATCTCATACTCATTCAAATTCCTTTGTTCTGCTGCTGAAAGGTCAGGCAAATGTTCCAGAACATCTTGTCCCTCTCCTCCTAAACAATGCAATAGGAGTGAATGTTTTCTTTCTGCACTGAGATTAGTTCCACAAACACTCGCATAGTTTGCAAAAATCTTCTTCCACTTTTTCCATTTTACATTTGGTTCACCAGGACTAACGAGAAAAAATGCAGGCTGAGTAACATTCTGCATCTTTATATTGGATTGTGTACTTGAATGTTTTAATATCCGGCCAAATAGTAAATAATAGGATGAATTTAACTTCAGGCTTCGTCCCTTTATTTATTTATTAAAATTTTTTTTAAAATTTTTTTTTTATTGCCTTTGTAGAGCAGAATTTAGTCTTATTAATTTGCAGAATGACAGAGAATGTTTAATTGAATTTGTTGAATGAGAGAGAATGTTCAATTGAGTTATTATCTTTCAAGTGGTTATGAGGTCATATTATTTCCATTCCATTAACTTCTTCAGGGAGAGATGTTCCTTAGCACAATACAAGAACTATTTGCATAATTGTTCTTTTGTTTATAATGCTTCTAATTGTAGTAGAAGTTCCAAAAGAATAAATAGAACTTGTTGAGAAGCAGTGTTCCTTTGCACTTGCGCGCTCGTTTAATTGTATGGAACGCTGTGTAGCTGACTCGTTGAGCTACTTCACGCTGAAACGCAGCGTTGCCAAGGGACTGACACGCAGCGCACGCCTTCTATCAAAGAAACGTCAAAGATATGCGCGCGCAGCTCTGTCTCGTGAGTAGGATCAGAACGTTAAGCTCGCGCATAAGAAATAGCGCGTCAGTTAAAAATCCCTTAAAATCTCCTTTCTTCCAATATCCCTGATTATTTTAATTTAGCGATTATCCTCCCGCTCTCCTCACCGCGTTGTTGACATTGAAGCAGCCGCTGGGAAGTCGACGCTTCACTTCATATTTCTTCGTTCAGCCGCTGGAGGAGAAAGCGAGGTACTCTTCTTTTCATCTTTGAGCTGGGACGCTCAAGGGCAGCCATGCGCTTTATAAATTTCTTTTCATTTCATTTCATCAAGTTGTCCTGGTTGAGGCGTCCAATCGTCGCCAGTGTGAAATTCGTTAATAAGTAATAAGACATTAAAGCTTATGATAATTAATTAAGGTGGGTTTATTAAAACCTCATCCCAGAAACAGCCATCAGTAACTGACAACAGTCAGAACATTGTCAACACATACATTCTTAGAATATAGAATGTGGGAAAGGAATCTGAGGAATTAAAGGGGAAGTGTGTAAGACATTACAAACACCTCCCTGTGGAGCAATGCCTGGTGGCCTTCCAAACTCGGACCCTCACCCACTTTGACAGACGATACCTGCAACCTAGACATCATCCTGGACAGCAAGCTTGCCATGAAAAACCAGATCATTGCAGTCTCCTCTGCCTGCTTCTTCACTCTTTGTATGCTTTGTAAGATATTCAAATGGCTCCTCATCAACACCAGATGAACTGTCACTCAAGTCTTAGTCACCAGCTGGCTGGACTCTGGCAATGCACTCTACATAGGAATTACCTTGCACCTCCTGAAGAGACTGCAAACCATACATAATTCAGCGGCCAGAAAAATCCTAGGCTTCCAAAAGCGAACCCACATCACCCCCCTCAAGAAGCTCCACTGGCTCCCCATTCAGAAGAGATGTCAACTCAAGATGCTGATCCACACCTTCAAAGCCCTACACAACCAAGGACCAGCATGCATCAACCACTGCCTGAACTTTCAACAACCCTCCAGACACCTGCGTTCCGCTTCCCTCTGCCTCGCTCACACTCCTCGCATTCGCCGATGTAACAGTGGAGGACACTCCTGTTTCTACCTCGCTGCGAAGTCATGGAAAAACCTCCCCCTTCTCCTCCCGACCTCATCTTCTCTGTTGGAATACAGGAAGGGACTCGAACTGGCTGTTCAACTGAACTATCCCTAAGCAGCAGGTTCTCAGCACCTGGATACCCTCATGGGTGATTAGCCATGCTTTATAAGCCCTGTTTGAATGAAACTTTAAAAATTCATGTCTTTGGTTCACCTTATTAGATTTTTGTCATTTTTGTCTAATTTTATTAAAATGTTTTCTATTTGTCTGAACCGGTTTGGGATTTTTCTTGTGTTGTGTTTTGACTTTATTACTGTTTTGGTACAGCATAAATAATTTACACACTGCCTGTAAATTAAGCCTGTCTGTTCTATGCCCCCATTACTAGGGAGTTGAGCTCAGGTTAATATAATGGCTTTACTGTTTCAACCCGACAAGGACTGTAGTTATTGCTTAAGGTGGGTCACCACCTCTTATAATTATTAACCCCAATGGTATTGTATTGAATACATATAATGATACCTTTTTTTCTGAATTCCTTTACAAAGCCTAAGCTTGCAACTGAGGCTAAAGGAACTATTTAGGGTCAAGGTAGAAGATGGGTACATTAAGCACGTGTAAGAGTGTGGACCTGCCTCACAAAGGTCCTCTGCACTCGTGGCGGGGGCCCCGCTGTCCTGTAGGAGTCAACGCACTTGGGTGGAATCTCCTCATTAGAATTCTCAATGAATCAGGCCCTTAATCTTTAAGTGTGATTACCGTACAGGCGTACATCACAGATATTCAAAAGGCCATGTGGTTGTTCGACTGGCATATTAACTTACAACATGAGTGTGAAAGTCTTGAACTTGAAGAAGATGCTACTTTAAACTCAATTTAAAGATGTGCAAGATTAGGTATATTTTTACTCCCTTTATATATTTTTTCTTGAGAAGGTAACAGACAATAGCCACATTAAGTTTTATATATATTAATTTGTAGCAATTTTCTTCTAAATGCAGTGATGTTTTGCACAATGTTTTAACATTTGGAATTTTATGACTTGCCAATGACTTCTTACCTTTTTCTGGCAGGAATGTTGGTTCCGGTTCAGGCTGCTTCTTGATTTCTGGTGGCATCAGCTGCTCTTTCCTTTCACAGCAGGCTAGCATCACTTGATTACAGGGATAGCCGAGATGTTGGTTTGATTCACAAGTCTGCCCCTCACTTTTTACCTTCAATCCAAGGGCACAGCACTCACAGCATTGCTATAAAGTACAGAGGAGCAGAAACAAAAAATGGTAGCTTGTTTTGATTGTTTGAGGTTGTTTTCATAATACTATTGTAAAAAAAATTACTTTTGCATTATCATGTTTTATTGAAGCATAAGAAATTAAAGTGCATTGTTAATGAAGAGTCAGACTGCGTATGAAGGGAGGAAATTACAAAAAGGAAAAGTAGGAATATGCTAATCTTCAACAAATTTATTTTAAAGAACTTGTAATGTTGTATAATGGCATGTAGGACATAATTCTGGCCACACTGCAGATCTCTGACAAGGAGGCTAATAAAGCAGCCAAGGAGGGTGTTAGACCTCAAATCAAATCAACAAGCCCCAAAACTGGGCCGGACTTGGAAACCAAAGCAGCCTTGGCAAATCTGATCAGACCAGCCCCCATATTGTGCACAGAGAGTGAGCACAGCTTGCGAGCAAGAGGTGCTTGGGGGGAGGGTCTCCGCAACCCACACTACCACTTGCGGGGACCGACACTAAAAATCGGACTCCAGGGGACTGAAACCAGCCTCCAAGGGCTCCAGCCTCCCTGGGGTTTGCCCGCTTGCCGGGCTGGCCAGTCCGGCCATGCCCTAAAAGAAATAAAGCTGACAAACAAATAAGCACTAGTCAAGAATCTGGATGCCTATGTTCACAGTAGTAGACAAGTACGTCATAGGTCGACAGAACACTAAACATGCTCAAAGAGAACCACAAAAACAGAAGAGGTCTGTTTGACTGAGAGTGGGAGGGCTCTAGGTATAACTAATGAGTAATTCAATCCAACTATCTGATTGTTTATCGGGAGGAATTCTACCAACAAAAAGGAATGACTGTTAGGAGGTATGTCACCCAGAGTTAAGTGATCTTTTTGCAGACGTGAGCTCACTAGGTAGACTTCTTTGAAGGCAACCTATCTATGCAAAAGCTGTAGGAAAAGGTGGTGAAGGTGGAGGGACTTGTAAATATGCCCCTCTGTTTTTTTTAGTATTAAGCTTTAGCTTTAGCCAACTGAACAATCATTACTCTGTTGATTGTTCAGTCTAAGCAGCAGTTGTGTGTTGTCAACATAGGTTTACAATTGGACAAAGATAAAGATGGTAAGACGTCTGACAGACCAGACAGGTAGGCAGAGAGCACAGATACCTGGGACACCCAACAGGGGAAGTGTTATCTTAAGGATATTGGGCGCCATGAGAAAAACATGTTTTGGGGCCCCGTAAACAACACATTTGAAAGTTATTACCCATTTCAAGTCCACATGATGCCAAACAATACTAAATTATGTTACATTTTTACACAGTCACACAAACACTGTTGAAATACCCTTTGCCTTAATTGTCCTAAATCATTACGATAACACTGGATATCGAAGGTTAGCTAGAGGTAATGGTGGGCAGAGAGGGAGAGAGGTTCAGATAGATAATTAGAATAGACAGAGGTCAAATAGATAAAAAGTTCATTTTTCCAGGTACCCCATTAGAAGGTGGGAGACCTGGGCAATTGCCCACTTTGCACAGGGAACTGAGTCGATTGGGAAGATGGAACATCCAAACGCTACATTCTGAGTTCCAAGTCGGGTCCTCCATTGGAGGAGGAGCATCGCCCCACTTAAATTACCCACAAAGATTAAAAATGAAATGGTAATACATTACCATTTTATCTTTCATCTTCCTGTCCCGAGCCAAGCGTCAGGACAGTGGTGGGGTCGTTGCTGAATGCCAGCAGCAGGAAGGATGGTGGGCTGTCCATTCATTTTTCAAAGTGCCCATGTCTCTTTGGCCGTCCGTCTTGCGACCACCAGTCAGACATACACAATTTGAAACCTCTAATCCAGCTTTCATAAGACAGCTTGGTTAGAGTAAGTGCAGGCCTCCAGAGAGCTGGGGAGCACCAGTGAAGGATGCGCCCTTCAATCAGGGTTCTGCTCTCACAGCCTGTGAGCAGCACCAGGATTGGTGCCCACACAGCAGCTTGCAGTTCATCAGAAGAGATCCGAAGCTGAGGACGTCTGTTCAGGTAAGTTTTATCTTTTAATATTTGCACATGCGCACCTGACCGCTACCCCCCACCCCCCAGGTGTTGCCAGCTGCCACTGCTGTGCTCTTTCTGAAAGAAGTGAGCCACTTGGACCTTGTTTCACAAATGCCAGGGCTGTGTGTGCTTGTAATAGCAGATGGTATATACTGGCATATACAATAAAATTACGGCATTAATACTGTTGATGTCTGCAGTTAGGCAAATATCGTTGCAAACACAATTATAGCACTTTTGGTCCTTCGGTTCGGACAAATACCAACTTTCACATTATTTGCATTCATACAGCGCATACTACCTCGGACAGCGTTGATGCTAGAATGTTCAAATGAAAAAAGGTGCAGAGTTGTTTGGCAGCATGAGATTCAGAAATCATGGATGCCTCAATCAGGAGAATAATGGGGCAGAAGTTGGACTTGTTGAAAAGCTCTGGTTTCTTCATAAGTGGAAGTACAATGCTCAATTTTAAAGGTGCAAGAACTGTCACATGGGTGAGAGACAATTTAAGAATACTATCAAGGTTTCAATACAGGCAAGAAGCATTGTGGAATAGAGTATAAAGGGAATCACAATTTTCGGCCTTCTATATTTGTACTAGGGTGGAACAACCGAGCAGCTCAGATTCTGTCCAAAGTTAAGAGTAGGTTTGACTAGAAGAAAAAGATAGTGATATATGTTGAAAAAAAATCCTTGGCCGAGTTGTCCTTCATCTTCGATCCTTTAGAAATAAAAAAAAAATCCTCCAATTCATCACCCAATGATTACGAAGTAATCAGAGTCTGCTGACGTGGCCGCAGAAGTCACATCAGTGGTGAATTTGATCTAGTGTTGCCCACTACCTGGTCTCTGATCTTGATTGTGTACTCCTTGTTGTTTCACAGTGTTAACCTCCATTGTACGGAGTTTATTCATGCTTTTGCCTCTGTGTACAGCGCTCTGACACCTGCAAGGGTCATGTTCACACTTTATAAAACTTTCCAAATAAATGAAAAAAATCCTTTTGAGTGTTTTGGCTGCCAACATTCTGGAGGAATAGAAGTGTGGGGAGAATCTTTTTTATTGCTGCATTACAACTACGTAGAGCAGATTTTATATTCCATTTTCATCCTGTGATAATGGTTTCACCTCCGCTGGTGTTCATGCGCATCCGTCTATGGGAATCAGGGACTAAGGAATCCCGACCCTAAATGATCCCATCATAGTAGGCTGTGTAGTTTACTGAAGAGCCACCTTGGAGAAGGTTGAAGGGAAGGGATGACTGCAAGGTATGCTCTAAATGAGCGAGCAATAGATTCCTCTAACCTCTAGGCTGTTTTTAAAGGCTCGAAGGCATGTGAGCATGAACTGTTTCAGGAAATGATCTGACGAGCCTGTAGGGGAGATCAGAGTAGGGGATACAGAATCATCAGGGTTCATGACCAAATGTAGATTATGTCCAGATTTATGGATGGTTATGTGTGAGAACTGGGATTACACATGAAATTACTGAAAATTGAGGAAACTTTGAACAACAGGATCAGATAGTACATCAATATAGAGACAGGAATCACACAAAATAATAGGAATTGAGTGGGGGTGCTAAAAGAGTTAATTGCATCACCAGAGGAGACATGCGGAGGAGGGGTTATAGTAGTAGACAAAAGAGGATTTGGTGATCATAAGAGGATGCTCTTATTACTAGGACCTTTGAGCTCCTAAGAAGGAATGAGCAAATACCCTACTGGAAAGAGTTGTGGGCAACGGAAATGGAAGGAAAATGTGGAGATTAGTGGGAGAGGTGTTGGGAATACTGTTTGTTATGTTCTTAAATTGGAAAACTCAATAAAGAACATTGAAATCTCAAATGCAGTTCTGCCACTCACTTATCATCCATGTGATCAGCACAGAAGTCAGAATATAGCTCCGACCAGAGCCATGTTGAACAAATCTTTTATCCAAATTTCCATCCTAAAAGCGATATGAAGGTCTTTTTTCTACTATAAACTCGGGAATTAAATGAGCATGTTTTGTGAACAGGGCAATACTTTATCAGTGAAACCTTTGAAGGTTTACAAAGGCCTGAGGAAAAGCACGACTAGTGGTTGCTGGAGTGCTTTAACAGTAATAAATAATCTAATGACAGATTCAGCAGGAGAAATCCGCCCTGAACTAGAATAAAACAGTTGGGAGATCTGATTTGGATGAGTTTGGAGACAAATAGAGGTTCTTGGTTCTGTGTTTGGCTGGGCATAGCCTGACCCAGGCAGACGCTGGCACGACTGCCGCACGTGCCTTCTGCGCAGCTGCACAACGGGTGAGGAAGTGATATTACCGCCAGACCTGTTGACTTTAAAGGTGAGGAAGAAGGTTCAAGTCCAGGCATCGGCTCAACATCCTATGATTCTGAGCAAGTCACTTAATCTCCTCACACTGAAGAAAAACCTTATCTTTGGTAATGTAACTGGTGCTCATGCAGCACTCCAATGCCCATGGGCCAAGTTCGCGCTAGATAGAACTGCAGAAATAAAATAAACTCTTTTATGTCAGCAGGTTTCCAAGCACATGCAGGTGATGTGTAGGAAGGATGCCATTCTCCTGTCTCTGATCAGGCATCCAGGGAGGACGCTTCTACTCTTCAAAATGCGCAGGTGCATATTCCAGAATGAGCGACATGAGGAATGAGAATATTGGACCTTATTACAATCGTAATAATGACATCATTGTCTTCATATAGTGGTAACGCAACAGTCTTAAAGACTTTGCGGTCTTTAAATAGCAATTTCTAAGTTATGTTACTAAAACTCCCATCAGTGCACGTACACAAACAGCCAGATTCATCAAAGGAAAATCGGCTCGCAAAGGGCCAGATTCTGCGAATCTGGCCCTTTGCGAGCGCTATTTTTGCATTTGGGATTCATCATCCCAAATTTAAAAATCGCATTTGTAGAAATCGCAAATTTGCGAATAACTGAATTTAAGGAATCTCAATTAGAGATTCCTTAAATGCAATTCATAAGCCATTTAAAAATTGCGAATTCGCAATCTGGGGCCGCTATTTACCGCGAAGTCTGACTTCGTGGAAAATAGCGAAAAATTTGAAAAATGCACTTTAGTGCATTTTTCTAAGTTATATGTTACAGACACACATGTCCTGTGGACATGTGTGTGCGCAACACTAATGTACATGAGCATTTCAGGGATGCTACAGGGAGTCCTTTGGACACCCTGGCGCCCTTGAAATCGCTTCCTTATTTGCGATTCGCTAATTGCTAATCGCAAATAAGGAATGACCCCCCATTCATTCCTATGGGCCTTTAGGCCCATAGGAATGAATGGGAAAGCCATTCCTTATTTGCGATTAGCAATTAGCGAATCGCAAATAAGGAGGCAGTAGAAATCGCTATTAATATTGCGATTTCTACATGAATCCCGTTTTGAGAGTCTTTAATAGCGATTCCTTAATAATCGCTATTAAGGACTCGTAAAACGGGACTTTGATGAATCTGGGGGAAAGTCTTTAAGGGTTGTAGGACAGAACAATGCAGGGAAATACTCTGCATGCCTTTACCACCATTTTTTCACCTGCATTTCTTTAGAACCCATATGCTTTCACAACGTATGCCTTTACCACGCATTGTTTATATATATTTTTATACATATAAACAATGTATATGTGGGAGGAGACCCCCCACACCCTCGAACGCGTTGTAAAAGCATTTGTGTTCTAAAACCATGCCTGGTAAAAAAATGTGTGGTAAAGATACAATGTGGTAAAAACCTTGTTGTAAAGGCTATTTCCCGACAATTTGACCTTTAAATATGTAGGTTGCACACACGTCTCTGCAGCAGTCAAGTTAACTGAGCTGAGCAGTCTTAGCCATTTAAGACGTTGTTGCGGGTACATTGGAATGATTCCTTAATCCTGAGAAATATTTTATAATGCGCTATAACAACTTTTATCCAAAAGAACATAAAAACTGAAATTGCTATTGTAAAACAACTGGAAAATTGATATCTGTGCACCATTGTGATAATGATAAACAGCAAAGAACTGCACGAAGCTCCCTCCTGGGCAAATCGCATTGTAATCCTCAACAAGCTCCTTAGCTAGATTAGCCTCTACATGACATTGGACACATATTAATTCCTGTGTTCTTATGTTGCTGTCACCTAGAGCAGAGTTGAGCTAGAACATAACACATGTAAAAAGTGTTTGATCTCTGAGCTGACATTCTACTTCAAGGTTGGTTTATTTGTTCAGGGAGCTGCCTGAATATATTTAGGGAGACACTGGCTCTGGAAATAATTGCATTCCTTTGTGCAAATGAGTATATTTAGGCTGTAACAATGATCAACCATGCTGTGCCAATTACAGGAAACGTGTTGGACGAGTGTGTATCTACCACCGCCAGGCCTGGATTCCATGCTTCAAGGGTCAAATATTGTTGAATTATTTTCAAATTATGTTCCTTATTATGTTGCCATTTTAACAGACGAGCAGTAACAAAAGCATTTAAAAGAGCAATGCACTGCCTCGTCATGCATGTCAAATAGACCATGAGTTTGCATCCTGACGCCACCTTTACGTAATTACTTGTAATCATTAACATTAGTTGGATTACCACTTGTAATTAGTGATGCACGGCTGCAATAGTACATTATCAATAAATAGGGTTAATGACGTCATGGAGACGACATTTCATAGATAATTCTCCCAAATTCATATTGGTATCACTTGGGGGGTAGTGGATGTGAGCTATACAAAGTGTACCATCATCGTCAAAGGCAACCTCATAAAGAGGTACCCTGTAATTCCGAAGAGGCTGGTAATAGAGGTTATGGCCCCATCAAAATTACAAGATTTATTGTAACTTCTCAGATGTGATGTTCTTCACCCAAAAAGCACAGTGACAGATGCCTTCACTTGAAGTTCTGGTGGTAAATGAAGAACGTGGGATCGTTTTATCTAGGAAGTGGAGCGGCTGAACACGCCACATCGGAGCAGGTAAAGAAATTGACCCAAAAAGATACCCATGTGGATGATTGGATTAAGCATCACTAGGAGACGTTTTTAAATATCGAAGACTGCCAATAGATGCATCTCGATAGAAGATAGAAAAAAGGTTTATATCTCAAAGGACTCCATGAATAAATATATGGAAGCATAGAATCTCCGCCCATGATGCACACTCTATTCGAGCTTTAATGAAGATTTGAGGACTTTAGATTCTTGGGCTCTGATCATTTTCGAACTAGGTGTAATGAATTCATGACAACTATAGGAGAGACTAATTATTAATTGTCCTGAAGAAGGTGGTTGCATAAACTGTCTAATTACCACCGAAAAGCGTTGACGCCCTGTTGGTTGAGAGTTATACCCAAGGAACTTTCGGGGTCCCACTTGATTATTGAATAGTGGACATCCTTTTATGTTTGATTGATTCCCATTGGGATAACCGTTTTTATGATGTTTTTAATGTTTCACATGTCTTTTGTCTCTCCCAAAATTTTAATATATTTATATTTGTGATATTATTTTGTGTAAACACGCTTGTGATATTGTACTGCACTGCAATTTTTAATGAATTCTTTATGAGTATAAATAAAAGTAATTTTCATAGAGATAAACTATATGTGTTAATGAATATCTCAGCAATTGTTTTTCAGGGTTCGTTTATATACATATATGTGTAAGGAATGTGTAAGACTGATAGATGCATATGAATGGTTTGAGTATAAGCTTTCTTCAAAATAGTTGTTCCAAGAGAATTTCTGTTTTACCTACCTCTGGTACCCTGTCTCTTGGTCAGTGGGGTCACTCCCTTTTGTTTCCTACAGGTAAATGAAGACTAACCGAGGGAACTGAGATCTCAATTTAAAATTTCCAGACTAATTCCTTATTTCTAAGGGGATCTCATAGTACCACATGCAGTACGCAGGATATCCTTCCAGGTGATAGTGGGCTCTGCCAATCTACATTACAGATCAAAACAATATACCCATGCACTGTAACCCCTGTATCAACAACTCCATACAAGCAATTTCAGCGGGTGTAACTCCAGGGCCCTCGTAATGAAGCCAAAGATCTTGAAATCAGATGCAGAGCGGAGAAACTGTTGGAGACACCCGCTTGCAGGTTCGTCATCTCATACAGGCTTGAGTCCCCAGGGTACATTTGATGCCTTCCAGTACCAATTCTTCTGGAAGTGGAAGACCAGTGTGAGAGGATCTGCATGTTTCCTCACCAGGATGCTGCTGCTCAATTCCTATGGGAAAATGAGCAAGGGACCCACATCGGCCATAGCTGTTACATTTGGTCCTGCACACAGAAGAGAACAAAAAAGTGAAGTATGGAATGTTTGAGTTTTTCTCAGCTACTGGTAATTACTCTGGGCCACACTTACATTTTAAAAATATTTTAATCATGACTCAATAATGGAAGTGCCTTTGGCTTCGCCAATGCTTACTCTAAACCTGCGTTTTTCAGTCCACCCTTCCATGTACCATGTAAAAAAACCACTACCTCCCTCACATTCACCTCTCCATAGCTCATGCTCTGTTGAGCATGTTTTTTTTTATTTTAAAGTATTTGATTGATTTTAATTAACAGATACATCAGCATTACTGTCGCAGGGTTAGCCAAACTTAGCCTGTGTTACAGTCATTACAGGTATATGGGTATATGCCTAGCTAAACCCCTCTACGTGGTTTGCAGGAAAAGAGAAAAAAAGAAGAAAGAGAAAAGGGATAGGGTGACAGATAGAAAGAGACAGTAAAGAAAGAGGTGAAAGACAGGTACGGGAATGGATCCGTAGCGGTTAGTCTGACTGGGGCTATAGTCAACTGACATCCCACTGGTTAACCTATGGCGGATATTGCAGATCCGCAAGTCCCCCCCCCCTCAGGGGCGTAGCAAACACCCCTGCAGCCCCCGCGGGGCGGGGGGGCCCCAGTCTTCAGTGACTGATGGGGGCCCCCTCAGCTCTTCGGTGAGTGCTGTGAGAAAGAGGCTTTCTCTAAAGCAAGCCTATCTCTCTAACCAGTAGCTGTCTGCACTGAGCTGCTCCCGGTGACCCAGGACTGAAGAGAAACAAAGTATCAACATAAACAGAGGTTTTAAGGCATGGGCAAAGAGGATCCTGGCCCAGGGCCCCAGCCTTTAAGGGGGCCCCCTGATAGAGCCAGCTCTGTTCTGCAGAGAGTCTTACCCTGATGATCTTGACTAATTCTTAAACAGTTGCAAATAGCATTTTTCTTTAATTTATTTTTCAAGTAGTTAATGTGTGAGAGTCTAGTGCATACATTTCACAGGCAAATGTGTTTATGTTTCATGCAACATACATATAAAAAAGTTTCTTTTAGAGCCCAACAGTTTATCACATATGAGAAATGGCTTGGTGTTACAGAGATGTTTTGCAGTAATATTAGTGAACACATATCACTATCCTTGAATATTAGATGTAAACACATTTAGAATTTGGACCAGTGTGCCTGTACATTGTCAGTGACCTGGACAAAGAGGACATGAAAGAGCTGAAACTGGATCAGAAATTCAAAGCTGATCCGAAGAGGGGTCCCTAAAATATGTTTGACCCAGGGCCCCCCAAATCCTAAAGATGTCCCTGCTCTGTAAGTAGGTGTGTTAACCCAGTGACCTTTCTGCGTGGGGCGGTGGTGGTTGGGATTTTGGGGGGAACAGGATTATGTTGCAGTGGAAGATTGATCATGAATTAAATGGTGCGCAGGGCATGCCCGGCCTCTTAATAAATTAAATGGAATGCTCGCCCCCTGGGCCCCGGCCTTGCCTCAGAGGCTCACCTCGGCTGGGTTCTGAGTGTCTGCGGGCCTCCTCTACTTCTAAAATCCACCAGGAGGGCTTATGCAATCTGAGGAGTGTGGTGTTCATTATATCACCACTGAATCTGGTGTTGGGTAGTGAGAGGCCTCCTGCACCACAGGACACGTGGTGAGGGGCCCGCAGGCAATAACTCCGTGTGCACCCTGCGGGGTTGGGGCAGGGCTGGGGGATAATCTATCTGTTGTGTGGGGGAGAGGTTTGCAGGGCCCTTGGTGTCATGTCACTCAGCGAAGTGCTAGGCAGTCAGGATTGATGTGCCGGCACTGTTGACTTTAGGTTGCGGACACTGTCCTTTTCATCCTATGGCGGCCCTTCCAAGAGGGCTGGCCTGGTACTGCCCATTCCTGCACTGGTGCTGGAACGGTCCATTTCATGCAGGGTGTCCATTGCTTGTGACTGGCACTGTCCCTTGTGGTGATCTGGCCAAAAGTGCTGGTACTGTCCATTTAACACTCTGGTGTCCCTTGAGAAGTGCTGCACTCTCCTTTTAGGCGCAATGGGGTACTGTTCAGAAGTGTCGCCACTGTCCATGAAATGCTTTAGGACCTGTATTTACTGCCTATGAAATGTCAGAGGTCTGCAAGGATTAATGTATGCAGTGTCCGATTTGTGTATGCACTTTTCATTGGAATGCTGTGTGTCTTTTTAGAAATGTGGTTCTGTCCTATGAAATTGTCTGAGATCTGACTGGGTGTGCCTATATTATCCCCTGAAACATTTGGGACTTGTACTGTTGGCACTGTCCAAAGAAATGTTCTGGGAACTGTTTGTACTGCCCCATGGAATGCTCAGGGATATGTTTGTACTGTTCCGTGGAATGCTCTTAGGTCTGGTGGTGCTACTGCCCGGTAGAATGATCAGGGATATGTTTGCACCTCCCCATAGAATGCCCAGGGTTATGTTTGTAGTGCCCCATGGGATGCTGTTACATCTGTTACTGCTACTGCCCCATGGAATGCTCAGGGATCTGTTTGTACTGCTCCATGGAATGCTCAGGGATATGTTTGTACTGCCCCATGGGATGCTTTTAGCTCTGTTAGTGCTACTGCCCAGTGGAATGCTCAGGGATCTGTTTGTACTGTTCCGTGGAATGCTCTTAGGCCTGGTGGTGCTACTGTCCCTTGTAATGCTCAGGAAACTGTTTGTACTCCCCCCAGGGAATGCTCAGGGATCTGTTTGTACTACCCCATGGAATGTTCAGGGATATGTTTGTACTGCCCCATGGGATGCTCATGGATATGTTTGTATTGCCCCATGGAATGCCCAGGGATATGTTTGTACTGCCCCATGGAATGCTTTTAGATCTGTTAGTGCTACTGCCCAGTGGAATGCTCAGGGATCTGTTTGTACTGCCCTATGGAATGCTCAGGGATATGTTTGTGCTGTAGCATGGAATGCTCTTAGGTCTGTTGGTGCTACTGCCCTGTGGAATGCTCAGGGATCTGTTTGTACTGCCCCATGGAATGTTCAGGGATATGTTTGTACTTCCCCATGGGATGCTCAGGGATATGTTTGTATTGCCCCATGGAATGCCCAGGGATATGTTTGTACTGCCCCATGGAATGCTTTTAGATCTGTTAATGCTACTGCCCAGTGGAATGCTCAGGGATCTGTTTGTAATGCCCTATGGAATGCTCAGGAATATGTTTGTACTGCACCATTGAATGCTCTTAGGTCTGTAGGTGCTACTGCCCCTTGGAATGCTCAGGGATCTGTTTGTACTGCCCTGTGGAATGCTCAAGGATCTGTTTGTACTGCCCCATGGAATGCTCTTAGGTCTGTTGGTGCTACTGCCCCGTGGAATGCTCAGGGATCTGTTTGTACTGCCCCGTGGAATGCTCAGGGATATGTTTGTACTGCCCCATGGGATGCTTTTAGCTCTGTTAGTGCTACTGCCCAGTGGAATGCTCAGGGATCTGTTTGTACTGTTCCGTGGAATGCTCTTAGGCCTGGTGGTGCTACTGTCCCTTGTAATGCTCAGGAAACTGTTTGTACTCCCCCAGGGAATGCTCAGGGATCTGTTTGTACTACCCCATGGAATGTTCAGGGATATGTTTGTACTGCCCCATGGGATGCTCATGGATATGTTTGTATTGCCCCATGGAATGCCCAGGGATATATTTGTACTGCCCCATGGAATGCTTTTAGATCTGGTAGTGCTACTGCCCAGTGGAATGCTCAGGGATCTGTTTGTACTGCCCTATGGAATACTCAGGGATATGTTTGTGCTGTAGCATGGAATGCTCTTAGGTCTGTTGGTGCTACTGCCCTGTGGAATGCTCAGGGATCTGTTTGTACTGCCCCATGGAATGTTCAGGGATATGTTTGTACTTCCCCATGGGATGCTCAGGGATATGTTTGTATTGCCCCATGGAATGCCCAGGGATATGTTTGTACTGCCCCATGGAATGCTTTTAGATCTGTTAATGCTACTGCCCAGTGGAATGCTCAGGGATCTGTTTGTAATGCCCTATGGAATGCCCAGGAATATGTTTGTACTGCACCATTGAATGCTCTTAGGTCTGTAGGTGCTACTGCCCCTTGGAATGCTCAGGGATCTGTTTGTACTGCCCTGTGGAATGCTCAAGGATCTGTTTGTACTGCCCCATGGAATGCTCTTAGGTCTGTTGGTGCTACTGCCCCGTGGAATGCTCAGGGATCTGTTTGTACTGCCCAGTGGAATGCTCAGGGATCTGTTTGTACTGCCCTATGGAATGCTCTTAGGTCTGTTGGTGCTACTGCCCTGTGGAATGCTAACGGATCTGTTTGTACTGCCCCATGGAATGTTCCAGGTTCTCTTTGTAGTGCCTGTGGAATGTTCTGGGATACATTTGTGTACCGTCCCGTGAAATGCTATGGGATCTGTCTATGCTGTCCCACGAAATGCTGTGGATTTGGGTTGGGTGTATTGATACTGTCCTATAAAGTTCTGTTGAGAAGTGCTGCTTCATGTCCTAGAAGATGCTCTTAGATCAGTTTGTGTTTTCACTATTCCACCGCACATGCAGCAGACTCGCAGAGATCCGCATCATATGTACTGCCCCATCAGCAGTGGTGGATGCCTGCTGAGACTGCTGGCTCTGCCTCTGCCCCACTAAAAGTAATCAAATTCTTCAGAAAAGTGCTTCTGCCAGTCCGTGGAAAGCAGTACAGGTATGGTGAGATGTTCCTGGGGTGTCCTGTTAAAAGTGTGCTAAGCCTCAAGCTCGCACTGTCCCTTTAAACGTGATGCACAGTTCTTAATACTAAGTGCTGCTACTATGCCATTGAAAGTGCTTGAAGGGGTGAAGCAGGCGGTGTCCCTTTAAATGTGATGTAGCTGTGGATGCGAACTGCTATCACTGTCCCATTGGTGCGGTTACAGGTTTTGGTTGTGAATTGTCGGTAATTTGGCTGATTTGGCTGATTTATTCTTCGTCGTGTATTGGGTGAGTTACTGCGTTTGTAGCTGCTGTTGTCATGTCACCGTTAACTCATTCAGGACAGTGGGTATTTTGCTGGCCATCCAAGCAGGGAAGAGCCAATGTAGTTACATGAAAGGGACAGCTCTATCTGTAAAGTGCCGCTACTGACTAAATGAATGTGTGTTCCCCGTTGTGAAGTGCAGCAAACAAGTACATTAAAGGCGCTACAGTTAGATATGTACTAAACACATTAGAAGTGCCTTACACCCACTTGGCAGTAGTGTAAGGCTTGCTTTTTTTATGTATTGTTTATGTTGGCCTTCATGTCCTTTTCTTTAACATCAATGGTGTTCTTGCAGAGTGTTGTGTGAGCGACTTTGAAGTATTGGTCCAATCTTTGTGTCTACATCCAACAATGAAGGATTTTGTTTATTTTTATTTTTTCTGTAGATCAGTTTGTCAGGTCTCCCTATGACGTGTATATAACATCGACATGGTCGTGTGTGCTGCCAGGTCCCATTGGATGATTATCAGTGTCACTTCTACAGCGCATAACAGTTGCGCTGCGGATGAGAGTGACAGCCTTGGCCACGAAGAAGGATGTATGGTGGCCAAAGCAGTGTTGGCAAGTGTTGGCCGCAATGGGTTTCTTCCTTTGGGGATTTATAAAATCCATCAGCTAATGGACAATTCCTGTGGCATTGTGAGCTATAGAAAGAGCGGGTCATCCCTACATACTCCACAGGGGCCTACAGTTGTAGTCAAGGGCACAAAGACATGTTGGGCCAGTCTGAGGCATGTCAGCAAGAGGACTTCATGGGGTCACACCTTCTTGAAGGTTTGCAGAACACTAGCCATGAAAGGACAGATGCTCATTTAACAGAACAAATATATTAATAAATACATGATGCCAAACAATAGATAATTAGAATAGACAGAGGTCAAATAGATAGAAAGTTCAGTTTTCCAGGTACCCCATTGGAAGGTGGGAGCCCTGGGCAATTGCCCACTTTGCCCATGGCTTAAAAAGCCTCTGCACAGGGAACTGAGTCGATTGGGAAGATGGAACATCCAAACGCTACATTCTGAGTTCCAAGGCGGGTCCTCCATTGGAGCTGAGGAGCATCGATGAAATGGTAATACATTACCATTTTGTCTTTCATCTTCCTGTCCCGAGCCAAGCGCCAGGACAGTGGTGGGGTCGTTGCTGAATGCCAGCAGCAGGGAGGAGGGTGGGCTGTCCATGCATTTTTCAAAGTGCGCATGTCTCTTTGGCCACCCGTCTTGCGACGACCAGTCAGACATACACAATTTGAAACCTCTAATCCAGCTTCCATAAGACAGCTTGGTTAGAGTAAGTGCAGGCCTCCAGAGAGCTGGGGAGCACCAGTGAGGCTGCGCCCTTCAATCAGGGTTCTGCTCTCACAGCCTGTGAGCAGCACCAGGATTGGTACCCACACAGCAGCTTGCAGTTCATCAGAAGAGATCCGGAGCTGAGGACGTCTGTTCAGGTAAGTTTTATCTTTTAATATTTGCACATGCGCGCCTGACCGCTCCCCCCAACCCCCAGGTGTTGCCAGCTGCCACTGCTGAGCTCTTTCTGAAAGAAGAGAGCCACTTGGACCTTGTTTCACCAATGCCAGGGCTGTGTGTGTTTGTAATAGCATATTGTATATACTGGCATATACGATAAAATTATTGCATTAATACTGTTGGTGTCTGCAGTTAGGCAAATATCGTTGCAAACACAATTATAGCACTTTTGGTCCTTTGGTTCGGACAAATACCAACTTTCAGATTATTTGCATTCATAAAGCGCTTACTACCTCGGACTAGGCGTTGATGCTAGAATGTTCAAATGTAAAAAGGTGCAGAGTTGTTTGGCAGCATGAGATTCAGAAATCATGGATGCCTCAACATGAGAATAATGGGGCAGAAGTTGGACTTGTTGAAAAGGTCCATCTCTGGTTTCTTCATAAGTGGAAGTACAATGCGCAATTTAAAAGGTGCAAGAGCTGTCACATAGTTAAGAGACAATTTAAGAATACTATGAAGGTTTCAATAAAGGCAAGAAGCATAGTGGAATAGAGTATAAAGGGAATCACAATTTACGGCCTTCTATATTTGTACTAGGGTGGATCAATCGAGCAGCTCAGATTCTGTCCAAAGTTAAGAGTTGGTTTGACTAGAAGACAAAGATAGTGATCTATGTTGAAAAAAAATCCTTGGCCGAGTTGTCCTTCATCTTCGATCCTTAAGAAATAAAAAAAAAATCCTCCAATTCATCAACCAATGATTACGAAGTAATCAGAGTCTGCTGACGTGGCCGCAGAAGTCACATCAGTGGTGAATTTGATCTAGTGTTGCCCACCACCCGGTCCCTGATCTTGCTTTTGTACTCCTTGTTGTTTCACAGTGTTAACCTCTATTGTACGGAGTTTATTCATGCTTTTGCCTCTGTGTACAGCGCTCTGATACCCGCATGGGTCATGTTCGCGCTTTATAAAACTTTCCAAATAAATGAAAAAAATCCTTTTGAGTGTTTTGGCTGCCATAATTCTGGAGGAATAGAAGTGCGGGGAGAATGTTTTTTATTGCTGCATTACAACTACGTAGAGCAGATTTTATATTCCATTTTCATCCTGTGATAATGGTTTCACCTCCGCTGGTGTTCATGCGCATCAGTCTATGGGAATCAGGGACTAAGGAATCCAGACCCTAAATGATCCCATCATAGTAGGCTGTGTAGTTTACTGAAGAGGCACCTTGGAGAAGGTCGAAGGGAAGGGATGACTGCAAGGTATGCTCTAAATGAGCGAGCAATAGATTCCTCTAACCTCTAGACTGTTTTTAAAGGCTCGAAGGCATGTGCGCATGAACTATTTCAGGAAATGATCTGACGAGCTTGTAGGGGAGATCAGAGTGGGGGATCCAGAATCAGAATCATCATGGTTCATGACCAAATGTAGATTATGTCCAGATTTATGGATGGTTATGTGTGAGAACTAGGATTACACATGAAATTACTGAAAATTGAGGAAACTTTGAACAACAGGAACAGACAGTACATCAATATAGAGACAGGAATCACACAAAATAATAGGAATTGAGTGGGGGTGCTAAAAGAGTTAATTGCATCACCAGAGGAGACATGCGGAGGAGGGGTTATAGTAGTAGACAAAAGAGGATATGGTGATCATAAGAGGATGCTCTTATTACTAGGACCTTTGAGCCCCTAAGAAGGAATGAGGAAATACCCTACTGGAAAGAGTTGTGGGCAACGGAAATGAAAGGAAAATGTGGAGATTAGTGGAAGAGGTGTTGGGAATACTGTTTGTTATGTTCTTAAATTGGAAAACTCAATAAACAACATTGAAATCTACAATGCAGTTCTGCCACTCACTTACCATCCATGCGATCAGCACAGAAGTCAGAATATGGCTCCAACCAGAGCATGTTGAACAAATCGTTTATCCAAATTTCCATCCTAAAAGCGATATGAAGGTCTTTTTTCTACTATAAACTCAGGAATTAAATGAGCATGTTTTGTGAACAGGGCAATCCTTTATCAGTGAAACTTTTGAAGGTTTACAATAAATATTCCAATGACAAATTCAGCAGGAGAAATCCTCCCTGAACTAGAATAAAACTGTTGGGACATCTGATTTGGATGAGTTTGGAGACAAACAGAGGTTCTTGGTTCTGTGTTTGGCAGGGCATAGCCTGACTGTTGAAATTTTACGCTATTGGTAATCCTCACATGTTTGTTACATATGTGCTATAGTGCAAACATTTTCAAGTGTATAAAAGTGTGTTGGCTTTCCTTAAGGTAGTGAGCCATTTATATACTCAATTAACATTGAAGTGCTCAGTTGTTTTGAATTTTGCTTATATATTGATTAAAATACTACACTGAGTTAGTATATTTAATGGAGGGAGCCATTCTTATGCTCAACTTAGGTTGAGGTGCCCCGTTGTTTGAAATTCAATTTTCTGGTATGTAATTTCTTTTATGAAATCAGCCATAGTGCAGAACCACTATTTAGGTGCTCAAAATTTTATTGAGGTGTTCAAATTTATTAATTCTTACTTTTAATGAACCACATTACTCAGTACCCTAAAATTTTAGAGGGGTTCATATATGTTACTGAGAGGAGTCATGCATTTTCTTTTATTGTTGTGAACCACAAATGTGCTCAAATTATTTTGAGGTGTTCTTTTCAGAGAATTAGTTATCCTAATATTAAATTTATTGGATGTGTATTATGCGGAGCCACATTTTGTGCTCAATTTTGAGGTGCTCCATTTTTTCAAGTTAGTTTTAAGAGCAGTGCTGTGCTCTATTTTGCGGAAGATGTTAATTTATACAAGGAGTTATGCAGTGTTATACGAGGAATTATACTGCTTCTAGATTTTATGTATAAGGTTTGCATCCGAGGATGAGCCATTTCTCAGAAATTTCATTGTGTTAAAAGCGTTAGTGCTGTGCTGAACCACTATATTTAGTGCTCTTATATTTTAGAGGCGTTCAGTTTGTTAAGTTTAAAAGAGCCGTTGGTGGCTCTATTTACAAATGTATTTATGTATCTAACCCATCCATTTTCATTCTTGTGGATGTTATTATGTATCAAATCCATATTTTCCATTCTAGTGGATTTTATTAAGTTATGCATCAAATCCATATTTTCCATTCTAGTGGATTTTGTTGTGGATGTTGTTATGTATCAAATCCATATTTTACCATTCTAGTGGATTTTGTTATGTTAAGGGTGACTGTACTTCTTTCACCAATTGAAGTTTTAACCTTTTCCTATTCACTTTATTTATATATAAAATAATTACTGTATAGGTGTAGTATGTTCTATCTTCTCTACACTATTCATTTTTCATTCTTGTGGATTTTGTGTTTTTATGCATGATTGTATTTTCTTCCATGCTTTCACTATTTTAACTTCCTCCTTTGTATCTTTTCAATAATATTTGTCATGTAGACATTGTATGTTCTTTCATCTACTTTTCTACTTTCTTTGTTTCTCATCTAATTTTATTTCTATTAAAGGGGGAGATGTGTTACATCCTACTTTTCTTTCTTCTCTGTCCTTCTTTAGTGTTTGTTATAACTTGCTCAGCATACATCTATGATGTCACATAGAATACTGGTTGTGTATGCTTGAGAGGAGAGTCAGTTACATCTGAGGCTGAGCAACTGTCCAACTGCTCCTGGTGGGATTATAATTGAATATACTTAATACTTTATTATCATCTTGATCTAATACAAATCTTCAATAAATCAGATCTATTTCTATCAACTGGATTCAAGGCTCCTCTTTTAAATGTTACACTGACCCAGGCAGCCGCTGGCACGGCTACCGCACATGCCTTCTGCGCGGGTGAGGAAGTGACATTACCGCCAGACCTGTTGACTTTAAAGGTGAGGAACCAGGTTCAAGTCCTGGCATCGGCTCAACATCCTATGATTCTGGGCAAGTCACTTAATCTCCTCACACTGAAGAAAAACCTTATCTTTGGTAATGTAACTGGTGCTCATGCAGCACTCCAATGCCCATGGGCCAAGTTCGCGCTAGATAGAACTGCACAAATAAGTAAAATAAACTCTTTTATGTCAGCAGGTTTCCAAGCACATGCAGGTGATGTGTAGGAAGGATGCCATTCTCCTGTCTCTGATCAGGCATCCAAGGAGGACGCTTCTACTCTTCAAAATGCGCATGTGCATATTCCAGAATGAGCGACATGAGGAATGAGAATATTGGACCTTATTACAATCGTAATTATGACATCATTGTCTTCATATAGTGGTAACACAACAGTCTTAAAGACTTTGTGGTCTTTAAATAGCAATTTCTAAGTTATGTTACTAAAACTCCCACAGTGCACGTACACAAAGTCGTTAAGGGTTGCAGGACAGAACAACGCAGGGAAACACTCTGCATGCCTTTAACACTATTTTTTCACCTGCATTTCTTTAGAACGCATATGCTTTCACAACGTATGCCTTTACCACGCATTGTTTATATATATTTTTATACATATAAACAATGTATATGTGAGAGGAGAACCCCTACACCCTCGAACCTACTACCTTAAATACGTGGTAAAGGCATACGTTGTAAAAGCATTTGCGTTCTAAAACCATGCATGGTAAAAAAATGTGTGGTAAAGATACAATGTGGTAAAAACCTTGCTGTAAAGGCTATTTCCCGACAATTTGACCTTTAAATATATAGATTGCTCACACGTCTCTGCAGCAGTCAAGTTAACTGAGCTGAGCAGTCTTAGCCATTTAAGACGTTGTCGGGGGTACATTGGAATGGTTCTATGACGTTACAACACATACTTTTACAACGCACACCTTTACAGCACATTTTTTATAACGCAACATCCATTACAGCGCATTCCATTACAACGCATGCCAATACAAAGAATTTTTAAAAACTACCTTTACAGCGCATTCCATTACAACGCATACTACCTTTACAACGCATACCATTACAACGCATAACATTACATTGCATGTATGGTAAGTGTTGGATAGTGTAGGGGTAAAAATTACTATTCTAACTCCAGGGTATGCAACAGTAAGGTAAGTGTTGGATAGTGTAGGGGTAAAAATTACTATTCTAACTCCAGGGGGTGCAACAGTAGGGTAAGTGTTGGATGGTGATGGTATGCGCTGTAATTGTATGCGTTGTAATGACTGCATTGTAATGACATGCGTTGTAATGGTATGCGTTGTAGTGTCATGCGTTGTAATGGTTGCGTTGTAATGGCATGCTATGTAATGGATGTTGCGTTGTAAAAGTTTCTTTGTAATGGTAGTGCATTGTAAAAGATGCGTTGTAAAGGTTGTTTCCCCATTGGGTATGATTCCTTGATCCTGAGAAATATTTTATAATGTGCTATAACAACTTTTATCCAAAAGAACATACAAACTGAAATTGCTATTGTAAAACAACTGAAAAATTGATTTCTGTGCACCATTGTGATAATAACAAACAGCAAAGAACTGCACGAAGCTCCCTCCTGGGCAAATCGCATTGTAATCCTCAACAAGCTCCTTAGCTAGATTAGCCTCTACATAAAATTGGACACATATTAATTCCTGTGTTCTTATGTTGCTGTCACCTGGAGCAGAGTTGAGCTACAACATAACACATGTAAAAAGTGTCTGATCTCTGAGCTGACATTCTACTTCAAAGTTTGGTTTATTTGTTCAGAGAGCTGCCTGAATATATTTAGGGAGACACTGGCTCGGGAAATAATTACAATCCTTTGTGTAAATGAGTATATTTAGGCTGCAACAATGATCAACCATGCTGTGCCAATTACAGGAAAAGTGTTGGACGAGTGTGTATCTACCACCGCCAGGCCTGGATGCCATGCTTCAAGGGTCAGACACTGTTGAATTATTTTCTAATGATGTTCCTCATTATGTTGCCATTTTAACAGACGAGCAGTAACAAAAGCATTTAAAAGAGCAATGCACTGCCTCGTCAGGCATGTCAAATACATAGAGACCATAGGGCAGATTTACAAGCCCCTTGCGCCACTTTTGCGTCACTTTTCCCATGTTAAAAGTGTTGCAAAAGTAGCGCATGGGGCTTGTAAATCTGCCACCATGAGTTTGCATCCTGACGCCATCTGTATGGCAGTAAAGCAACTATTAAAATACTAATATCACTGTAATGGAGGACTGTGGGAAGTGGTTAGAAGTTTGGTGTGTTGACACGTTTCTGCTCTGTTCCTCTAGCAAGTTTTTAAGAACTCTATTACTAAAGGGCATTCAAAAGTAGCGTTATATTACTTAAATAATTTCCGTG
This sequence comes from Lissotriton helveticus, assembly GCF_964261635.1. Lineage (NCBI taxonomy): Eukaryota > Metazoa > Chordata > Amphibia > Caudata > Salamandridae > Lissotriton > Lissotriton helveticus. The sequence continues at coordinate 1,074,915,035 of NC_136070.1, read as the reverse complement.
ATCTTCATTTAGTTATCAGATACATGCCTACCACCAAAAATATTAAGTCATCTCCATACATTTTCACTGTGATCCCTTTACGTAATTACTTGTAATCATTAACATTAGTTGTATTGCCACTTGTAATTAGTGATGCACGGCTGCAATAGTACATTATCAATAAACAGGGTTAATGACGTCATGGACACAACATTTCATAGATAATTCTCCCAAATTCATATTGGTATCACTTGGGGGGTAGTGGATGTGAGCTATACAAAGTGTACCATCATCGTCAAAGGCAACCTCATAAAGAGGTACCCTGTAATTCCGAAGAGGCTGGTAATAGAGGTTATGGCCCCATCAAAATTACAAGATTTATTGTAACTTCTCAGACGTGATGTTCTTCACCCAAAAAGCACGGTGACAGATGCCTTCACTTGAAGTTCTGGTGGTAATGAAGAACGTGGGATCGTTTTATCTAGGAAGTGGAGCGACTGAACACGCCACATCGGAGCAGGTAAACAAATTGACACAAAAAGATGCCCATGTGGATGATTAGATTAAGCATCACTAGGAGACATTTTTAAATATCGAAGACTGCCGATAGATGTATCTCGATAGAAGATAGAAAAAAGTTTATATCTCAAAGGACTCCATGAATAAATATATGGAAGCATAGAATCTCCGCCCATAATGCACACTCTATTCGAGCTTTAATGAAGATTTGAGGACTTTAGATTCTTGGGCTCTGATCATTTTCGAACTAGGTGTAATGAATTCATGACAACTATAGGAGAGACTACTTATTAATTGTCCTGAAGAAGGTGGTTGCATAAACTGTCTAATTACCACCGAAAGCGTTGACGCCCTGTTGGTTGAGAGTTATACCCAAGGAACTTTCGGGGTCCCACTTGATTATTGAATAGTGGACATCCTTTTATGTTTGATTGATTCCCATTGGGATAACCGTTTTTATGATGTTTTTAATGCTTCACATGTCTTTTGTCTCTCCAAAAATTGTAATATATTGTTTATATTTGTGATATTATTTTGTCTACACACGCTTGTGATATTGTACTGCACTGCAATTTTTAATGAATTCTTTATGAGAATAAATAAAAGTAATTTTCATAGAGATAAACTATATATGTTAATGAATATCTCGGCAATTGTTTTTCAGGGTTCGTTTATATACATATATGTGTAAGGAATGTGTAAGACTGATAGATGCATATGAATGGTTTGAGTATAAGGTTTCTTCAAAATAGTTGTTCCAAGAGAATTTCTGTTTTACCTACCTCTGGTACCCTGTCTCTTGGTCGGTGGGGTCACTCCCTTTTGTTTCCTACAGGTAAATGAAGACTAACCGAGGGAACTGAGATCTCAATTTAAAATTTCCAGACTAATTCCTTATTTCTAAGGGGATCTCATAGTCCCACATGAGAACCCTGTTGGCTCGAGAATTGACTACTCGAACATTCTTTATCTCGGCCTGCCAGAATATCTGCTCCAACGGTTGCAGGTGGTCCAGAACTCAGCAGCACGGGCAATTTTTGGACTATCTCGCCGTGCCAGAGCCTCGGGCCTCCTGCAGGCACTGCACTGGCTTCCCGTCCGGAAGCGGATTATCTTTAAGACCTTGACTTTGGCGCATAAAGCTTTGCATGCCTCCGGAGCGAAATACCTTCAAAAAAGGTTGGCTTTTTACCATCCAGCCAGGCCCTTGAGGTCAGGATCCTTGTTCCTTGCCGCAGTCCCTCGGGTCAAAAGGGCGCGTATTGGAGGCCGCTCTTTTAGATTGCTGGCTCCCCAGCTATGGAATGCGCTGCCAGTGGCCTTGCGCAGTACTTCAAACCTGCTGGCCTTCAGGAAGGGGCTCAAAACTTGGCTTTTTACTTCTTAGCTGCTTCTTTGTTTTTTTTTTTTTTTTTCTTCTTTCTGGATTTTTTGTTTTTCTGTTGTCTTTTCTTGTTATGTTATGAGATAGGTGTGCAAACCAAAGCGCCGGGACACTCTTTGAGTAGCCGTGCGCTATACAAAACCAAGTATAACATAACATAACATAACATAACACATGCAGTACGCAGGATATCCTTCCAGGTGATAGTGGGCTCTGCCAATCTACATTACAGATCAAAACAATATACCCATGCACTGTAACCCCTGTATCAAAAACTCCACACAAGCTATTTCAGCGGGTGTAACTCCAGGGCCCTCGTAATGAAGCCCCAGATCTTGAAATCAGATGCAGAGCGGAGAAACTGTTTGAGATACCCGCTTGCAGGTTCGTCATCTCATACAGGCTTGGGTCCTGGCATTCTCGGACACCCCCGGTTGCGAACAAGTCTCAAAGGGAAGAATGTCGGCTTGAGAATGACTCTGAGAAATTTCCCACAAGACAGTTTCAAGTACATTGAATGGAATTAGCACTGACAGAAACCCACCTCAGACATTGGTTATGGCGTCTGATGCCTTGAGTCCTGCTGTCATATGGAACAAAGACTAGAATGTAAAAATGGTTGAGTAGTTTTGGAAGATTAATGTAACAGTTTTGGTTAAAACGACATTGTACTGCGGTGCTTGCCTAAAGTTGGTTTGGTTTGGTTTGCATTTGTATCAAGTGTAAAAGATCGAAATGCTGTATAGTGCATCAACAAGTTCACAAGAGCCCACCATGGTGATGATGCTCCTTTTCGCCAATTAGAAATACAGGTGACAGCACATTAGTTTGATGGCAGGTTCATCCCCGGTTTGACAGCACCATAAAAACAAAAAGTAAAGCAGCCAAGTCCTAAGGTAGAAAGTAACAAGCTTAGTACTATTTAGTGCACTAAGTGAATGCTTCCCTAGTAATGCTGCTTATGAGCAGAGAACTTCAGATTATCTGTTCATCTTGATGTACAGAACATGATTAAAGAGGTCTGAATAATACACAACTTGGACAATATGTACTGCTGTGCACTAGATCTGAATGAAAGATGAGCCATACCACCGTACCTCTTGACTAGAGACTCTTTGTTATGTTATGTTATGTTAGTCCTTTTTTAAAGCACTCAGATTTCTCCTACTGGAGCATCCCCACGCTAGGATCGCTACCCTGTCAGAGCAGAAAAAGACAGAAAGGCGACACAGGGAGGCTAACAGAACCCTAGAAGAAAATGGCAGCCAAAGTACAAAGTGAATGCCACGGCCTCTAAAGGCTAGAGAATTAACTCTGTCTAAACAGCCAGGTTTATAGTTGTTTCCTAAATATAGCCTCAGTAGGTTTAAGTCTTAGGTACAATGGAAGGGTGTGCCATAGCTTGGAGGCTCGAAAGTCAAAGGAACAACCATGCATCCTGGCTTTTTTTGCTCACAGAATTATAGCTATTGCTATAAATGAGGATCTAAGACTCCAACCAGGTGACTAAGGTTTCACCAAATTTGGCAACTAATGTGGACCTCTATTGTTAATTCTTTTTTCACAGAGGCACACAGCCTTAAAAGTGATGCATTTTTCCAGTGGGAGCCAGTGATGTTCAGACAAGGGCTGGGAAACGCGTGCTCGTCCAGGGAGTTTCAAAAGAAGTCAGGCAGCTGCATTCAGCACTCTTTGGAGCTTCTGGATTCTCCCCTGGGAGACTTTGATATAAAGGCTGTTACAGGAATCTAGGTAGGTACAAAAGGGGGTGGTGATGGACGGAGCATCTGAACCAATCAAACACTCACACCCAGTCAAAAGATCTGGGTTTGATCCATCACCGTTCTTTAGCCCACTCTGCCACCCCAGTTCAGACATGGCTATATGCAAATCAGTCTGACCCTGTGCCTCATGGGAGCAGTCCAGCCCGAACTGCCAAGCCATGCCTTCCCTGGACCGGAAACAAGCTTCCGAGGAACGGTTTCTGGCATTACAGCTGTCTTCAGCCCGGCTTGCTTAAATCCAGTGGCAAAGTGAGCAAGGGACTCACATCTGAGCATACCCTGCCACACTTATGGCGGCCAAAGCGGTACAAAAGGGGGTGGTGATGGACGGCCTCTAAAGGCTAGAGAATTAACTCTGTCTAAACAGCCAGGTTTATAGTTGTTTCCTAAAGATAGCCTCAGTAGGTTTAAGTCTTAGGTACAATGGAAGGGTGTGCCATAGCTTGGAGGCTCGAAAGTCAAAGGAACAACCATCCATCCTGGCTTTTTTTGCACACAGAATTATAGCGATTGCTATAAATGAGGATCTAAGACTCCAACCAGGTGACTAAGGTTTCACCAAATTTGGCAACTAATGTGGACCTCTATTGTTAATTCTTTTTTCACAGAGGCACACAGCCTTAAAAGTGATGCATTTTTCCAGTGGGACCCAGTGATGTTCAGACAAGGGCGGGGAAACGTGTGCTTGTCCTGGGAGTTTCAAAAGAAGTCAGGCAGCTGCATTGAGTACTCTTTGTAGCTTCTAGATTCTCCCCTGGGAGACTCTGATGTAAAGGCTGTTACAGGATTCCAGTCATGAGATCACAAAGGCCTGCCAATCTAATAAATATAACTATGCTAGTGCAGACAACTGTTACAAAGAAATTAGGGAGTTGCAAAAATGCAGCTTATTGATTTGGCATGAACTAATAGCCTGTGCAGGCTCCTGGGTGATCTGACACCGCGTCAAGGGAGCCATGCTTGGACACCTGTGCAAGTCTGTGTAACTGATGTTGTGTAAGATGAGTCTGCAAAACTAGTCTGTCCAACACAGTGGTGCTTAACACTGTCGAGAACAGGGGTCATGGGCATTTGCACTACAAACGATTCTTCTCACTTAAGACCAAACAAGTGCTCAACAAGAAGTTGGCTGAGACCATTTGAGACCCCAGGGCACATTTAATGCCTTCTAGTACCAATTCGTCTGGAAGCGGAAGACCAGGTTGAGAGGATCTGCATGTTTCCTCACCAGTATGCTGCTGCTCAATTCCTATGGGAAAACGAGCAAGGGACCCACATCGGCCATAGCTGTTACATTTGGTCCTGCACACAGAAGAGAACAAAAAAGTGAAGCATGGAATGTTTGAGTTTTTCTCAGCTACTGGTAATTACTCTGGGCCACACTTACATTTTTAAAATATTTTATAAATGACTCAAAAATGGAAGTGCTTTTGGCTTTGCTAATGCTTACTCTAAACCTGCTTTTTTCAGTTCACCCTTCCATTTACCATGTAAAAAAACACTACCTCCTTCACATTCACCTCTCCATAGCTCATGGTCTGTTGTGCATGGTTTTGAGGAGGTCATCACACTAGCATGCTTCATGCTCCATGTTAACCTCTCCTGGATTTCAACAATAAATTGCAAATTTCTAACAAAACTTACTTTTCTTGTGGATTTACCCTCAAAGGCCTCCCTAGGCACCGTTAATTTACTATTTGTTTTTTATTTTGCATTTCAAAATCAGTAATGCACCAGAAACAGAGTATAGCTAAATATTTGGTTGGTAGAAAGAAATGCCTGCAAACCATGGCACACTTCTTTTTAGGTTGAAGTTTACCAGGCAGCACGCTGTTCGGTTTCAAAGACATATGAGGGACATTCAAAAAGCACACCTAGGAATGCATTAGGACAATTGCTTTCTACTCGCTTTGTGTTTTGCCACACACATTTGCTTGGTTTCTATTCACTGACTTTATTTGTTTTTAGCTCGTCCAGCTTGTGTTTGTCCCTCCCATGGAGCATAGCCTGTTTACCATCTCTCTGATCGTCTCCTTCTATGCTTTCATCAACGTCAGATTGTTTGTTTTCCATGAAACTTCCATGAGAGTCCATTTGTTTTCCAGCAGTCTCCCTTCTGTGCTTCTCTTCTCACCATTAGTGCTAGGCCTGGGCAGAAAAGTACTACGCGGTACGCGAATTGCACATAGCACAGTGCAAAAATGCGTAGCGTAGCGGGCATTTTTTGCTAGCTCGCGGTCCTCAACGTCAAGTTGCAGATGGCGAGTGTGGAAAATAAACCTCCCGGCAAGATTCTCAACGCGGGGAGGTCAGGTTTTTCATTGTGAGTGGTAGCATATGCTCGCGACCGCTCGTGATTAGAAACATACCAGTCCGCTTTAAGAAAACTGCTGTTCGGGTACAAATCTACTTGAGCGTCAGAAAACGACCGTCCGCACTGTGCAAGATGCCGTTTGCAATGATTGCACAGTGCTGACAAGCATCCGGCACTGTGCAATCATTGCGATCAGCATTTCCCTACCGCACTACGTAGTTTGCGTAGTGTTACGCGTAGCTCGCAGTCTACTAACTACGCCCAGGGTTAATTAGTGCTCCAAATTGTTTCCTCCTTTGTGCTCTGTTGTCCTCCCGCACTCTACTTTGTTGTCTTTTGCCCGGATCCTTCTCCCCCTGTCCTCCATGCCTCCATGTTGCTTTATCCTCCACCCGCCCCCGCCCATGTGTTTTTAACCCATGCTCCACATTCATCTCTCTCGCCAGTGGGCAGTTCTCCCCCTTCCAGAAGCTTCTAACCATCTGCCCACCCTCCCTTTGTTGCAGATGCTGTTTTCTCTCAGGCCACCATTCCTCTGTTGCAGCTGCTACTTAGTGTCTGCCCTCACTCCCTTCTGACCCCCGGTTGCTGCTGTTGCTTTTTCCCTGCCCTCCCTGTAATCTCTCTGTTACTATTTTCCTGCCCAACCTCCATTACACTATTTAGTAGTATCCACCATACCTCCCTCCCTCTTTTGCTGTTGTTGGTTTTTCCCCGCCCAACCTCCCTCCGTTCCCTCTGTTGCTGCTCTTGCATTTAACCACTCTCCCTCCCTTCATTGACGCTGTTACGTATACCCCATCCGTCCTCACTTTGTTGCTACTGTTGCCGCTGTTGTTAGGTGTCTGCCCACCACCATTGCTGTTGTTGCTTTTACCTCATCCCTTACAGAGTGTCCCTCTACTGCTGCTATTGCTTACTGTTTGTCACCCTCTCTACATTCCCTCTGTTGCTACTATTGCTGTTTCCCTACCCATACTCCCTCTGCTGCTGCTGGTGCTTAGTGTCCGTCCACCCTCATCTCCCTCCATTGCTGTTGTTGCTTTTTCCCTGCCCATCCCCTCACTGCTGTTACTGTTGTTTAGTGTCTGTCCACCCTCCCTCCATTACTGCTTCCTGCCTGTTCACCCTCCATCTGTTTTAGCTTAGTGCCCTCCCATCCAACGTCCCTCCATTGCTCTTTCCCGCCCATCCTCTGTCCATTGTTGCTTTTTGTTGCTTTTTGCACACATAGCCTCTGTTGCAGTTGCCCACTCCCTATTGTTGAATTTCGCCTTGCCTAGTCACCCTCTGATTTTGCTTCCTCTGTCACATCCCGTCCTCCATTTCCATTGTTACTTTCCCCATGGTTTCATTTTCTAAAACTCTTTGGCGAAATCGGCTTTTCCAATGGGTCTTAACAGCGATACCAATTAGTTTTGCCACTGCTTGTTTTTTTCACACACCAGTTCAGTCTACAATGTTAATTAGTACAAGATTCACAGAGTTGGGAAGATGAAAGCATTTGTGAAATGTGGAATGTATTACTTAAAACGTAGTCCAAACCACAAAACTCAGTGGGCAAGTAAGAACTCTGTACTAAGCATGTGCTTTGTTTATTCAACTTCATGTGGTCCAAAAATGTCATTGAATGCAGAAATCCATTCCTTTGTTTCTACACCGCTGCCATCATAAGTATCTACTCCTCAAATCCAAATACAATATACAGAAAACAGTGTTCATGCTCGGACCAGTGCCATACAAAATGTTCAGAGTTTCTCTAAATTATTTCCAAAATGAATGTATGTTCTCGGAAACAATGTCTGAGTTGTCTCTCAGGGCCATACAGAAGGGTAAAACATAAGTTACTTAAAGATTTATGAGAAATAAAGGGTATTCAAGAAAATGGAGCAAAATATTTTCAATTTTAATCTGGTGATATGTGGTGAAGCAGTAAAATAATGTACTCTGATGAGTGGGATAACAAACATTTCCCCCCCGTTTTGCTGCATCTACAGATTTGTGGTAATCACCTCCAAGCGTGGTAGTAATTACCAAAATGCCATCGGCATATAAAGGCTACCAGTGAGGTTGTGGTACTCACTGGCGTTTATTAAGGTACTGCTAATTATTCCCAATGTGTATAAGCTTTCTTTACACACTGTGGTTATTTCCATTACATCTAACTTTAACGTCCTGCTGTGATTACCGACAGCTGATGACTATTCCAAGCAAACTCAGTAAAGATGCAGAATTTGCCAGTAGTAAATATGATACCACTGATTACTCTCCAGTTTGACTGGTAAACTCCTAATTACTGTGACCTGTAGTAACACTATTTGTACCATAGGTGTCCGCAAGGGGGGAGGGTAAGGGAGGCACTTGCCCCCACCCAGGATCATGGATTATTCCCTCACCCTTTGAAAAAAATTAAAGATCGCACTGACGGTATTATACCGGCAGCGCGATCTGGATTTTTTTTTATTATTCCCCCCCCCCCGAAAAAATGTACGCGGACGCCCATGATGTGTACTGGTGGTAATTACTGTGGAATCTGGGAAAACATTGCTATCTATGTTCCTGAATTTAAATGAGGTAGATGGAAGTGGGGGTTGATCGAAATATGGCGGGAAGAGGTATAACGTCCTCGACGTTATGGAACTGTGAGTTTAGTGTACGATTAAGGAAGTCAATTTCCATCCCGCTTGATTAATAGTAGAAAAGTTGATGAGGATAGTGCAAAAAAGGACATATAAATTTTCCCAAGAAAACTAAGTAACTTCTTTATTCGAAAATGTTATATATTTTCAGATAAATAAAGGAATTTGAACAGATAATCATGAGGCTGGTAGAAAGGCATCACTAATCAGCATTTACGCACAGGGCATTTACAAAACCATTTCAAAAATATATATGAAAGAAACACTGCAAGAAGAGGAAGAGGGCACAGAGGCCTTCATAGCCTTGCCCAGTAACCCCCAATAATGGGACATTGCGGTGCCAGAAGGTGGACCAAGACTCGAGCCTTCAAAGCCCAAACGTCCGCTCTGAATTACCCTTACTTACCTTTTCCATTAGCCACCCTTAAACAAAAAAAAAATCACACTTACCTCCCTTTACCACTACCGGCAGATAAACCATTTTTTATTTGAAATATCACAATAATTAGATTATTTGAAAAAGAATACTTACCAAGTATGGTAAAGGTACAAATACTCACCTGTGTGGTACTTATTGGCATGGTAAGGGCTGCGTGGTAAAGGCATTGCATGGTAAAGACTGTGTTGTACAGTCTGCCTCCCAATTTTCACCAGGACCAGACTGGCTACCAGGCTTTTCAGAGGGCTGGTGGGGTAGGGGGTCGGTGTCACTGCGGTGGGGGCCAGTTTTTATTTTTGGGAACTGCTGGCCACGTTCCTACTTGCAGCGCTTCTAAATAAACAATGCAAAAACAAATGGTTATAAAGAGTGCTTAAAGCATACTTTAAAACCATTTGTTTTTGCATTGAGGAGTGCGAATCTTGGAGCGGGGATGCCCGGGAACGTTTTTGTATGAACACAAAACTGTGTTTGTGTGTAGTGACAAACATCTTCTCAGTCCATTCTCTCACTGGACACAGATGGAAATGTACTTCTGTCTAGAGAAGGAGTACATCTGTTTCTAGGTTGGGAAGTTTTAGATTACACCCTAAAGATTGGTCTGATGTAGGCTAAGTGGTGCTTAATTTGTGAAGATGGGAGCTGGTGATGGACACCAACACTCATTTTGGGGACCTGGACTTTTATTCATCATCAGCCTTTGACCAGGTGCAAGAGGGAAGAAACAGAAAAAGAGAGGAAAAAGGTCAGGAAAGATAGGAAAACAGTGGCAAAGGAAGGAAGCCTAGATGAAAAAAACAGGCAAATTTCAGATAAAAAGACAAGAAATAGAAGATGTTGGAACAAAAAGACATGCAGTGGAATCAAAGCTATTCAGCCATACATAGTATTCAGAATCTCTGGAATGCGTATATTTGAAAGGAACCCACAAAAGGATACGGGGTACCCTTTGGAAAACTAAGCCTCCCAGAGGAATTCATGAAAATCTTTGTTAATTCCAAACATATATGTCTTCTTCAAAAGCATAAATTAGTTTTTTTTGTCTGAGACAGAAGTAGCAATAAATGCAAAACTCCACAAGATATAGGCATGAGCCCAGGCACCTGGGGAGTTACATATGTTTTGGGCAATGTAGCCAATAGTTATTGAACACTGTAAGAATCTTATTATTATAAGTATGAAATGATTTATGAAAGCACATCGTGTTGCAATGCTTGCAGTACATGTTAACGATATGAATCTATCTGGCAGTTTTCAGCCAAACTGCTGTATTTGCACTTTGCTGAGAGAAACCTTTTTATTTACTACAGTTTTTTCTAAAGTATACAGTAAAACAGAATGTATAACCTTCACATGAAACAACAGAAAATGGCTCAAATGTCATAATCTATCACTACTTAATGGCTTGATAGGGTACTTTCTAGATAGTACTTGGCAGGTTTCAGCAGAATAGCACGCATCATTTACACGAGCTAAGTGTTATATTTTATTTATGGGCCGCATCTTCCAAACATTTATTTTCTTGCTAAAATATGTTTTCTTTGGCAGCAATATCCACTGCCATAGCTGACTGACACAAAAACGCTATGAAATACTTCTCTGTCATGCATTTTTTAGAAATCCTTGAGTAGGATAATAAACTGTAAGTTCAGTGAGAAAGCTAGGGGGGGAGGCTAGGGGGGGAGGCGGAGGTGAGCAAGGCGTGTCTGTCAACTACCACCATTCCCCCGCCCCGAGAACATGTTGTCTGTCGGCCACCAACCCCCTCCCCGGAACAAGTCGTCTGTCGGTCGCCACCCCCCTCTTACCTACAGAGGGCAGCAAACTTAGGGTCTGCCCCGGGTTGCAGTAGGTCTAGCTACACCACTCTGTAAGTTCTGTCACACTGATTTTAGGTACGACTTACTTTGCCAAAAACTTGAAAAACGTTTGCGTCTACTTTATTCTAGTGTACTCTTGGCCAGTTCAATGTGCCAGTTCAATGTTCCACTATACCCTTGACCTTTCTTAACATTTTTGTATTTCAATATATCCTTGCACTTTCTTAACATTCATGTATTCCACTATATACCCTTGACCCTTCGTAAAGTTTTTTGTATTTCAGTATATATATCCTTGACCCTTCTTAACGTTTTTTGTATTCCGGTATATCCTTTTTTTTAAACATCTTTTTATTAAACAGAAGACATTTACAACTTTAAACTGACCAGAGCGCATTGAGTACTACATTTATACATATAGAGAACATAGACTTCCAGAGGTATACAAATAATGCAAAATACAGTTAATAGGTTTAGGAGTCCTCCAGATCTACACCTGCTGGGTCTATCTCAGGTGGTGTACAGATGTCCCCCCGATAGGCGTTCCAAGCACCCCAGATCTTACCCCACTTACGAGGATGCCCCTTAGATACATACACAGACCTCTCCTGGAACATGCACCAATCAAGGTCCTCCATCCACTTCCCAACCCGAGGTGCCTGAGTCGCACCCCAGAGTTGAGCATTATTGCGCTTAGCAAGTGCGCAAGCAAGAGTGACCCGGATCTTGCCATGGACCGAGAGGTCGGAGGGCTCCCAGACATTCAACAAACAGCGACGCGCTTCCAACTCGATCCGTACACCCCACACTTCACTCATCTTCAAGTGTATCCTTGTCCAGAAATCACAGACACTCCCATAGTATATGTAGGAACGTTCCTGGCCCCCCACACCCTCTCCGGCAATCCGCAGACACAGCCAACCCCATCTTAAATAATCCAAGACCCGTGGTGTAGGAGCGGTGTAGAATCCTAAGTTGGACCAAACGAAGTCTCATTGGAACTGCCACTATTCTAGGGGATGAAACCGCCTCTCTCCAGTCCTCCTCATCCAAAACAAAGCCATCTGCGACCCACTGATCCCTAAGCTTCGCAAGGGGGTCCTCAGTATGATTAATCAGTTTATTGTATGTCAGTGATATGGCTCTGGTCGGCATGTGGCCGTCAAGTAATCGATCCTCAAGCGGAGAAGCCACCGGAGGCTTCTCACCATGAGGGACCACTGCACGTAGAGCATGACTAATCTGAAGGTACCGAAACCGGTCAGTGTCGTGCAACTGGTATTTGGCCTGCAGCTCCTCAAACGTCAACATCCCTTTCTTACCCCACACATCTCGCACCTGTGCAATTCCAATCAAATCCCACCGGTCAAACCCTTTTGTCTTCCACAGTGTCCCCAACTTCTCTGAGCTCCACAAAGGAGTAGCCATTGTTATATGCCCGGCCCAGTTAAGGGCCCTTGTAGCCTCGTGCCAAATCTTCGTTGTCGTCGATGGAGGACCTACCAAGGGGAAACAACCGCATTTCACGTATAACACCCTAGTGTACTCTCCCCCGGGCACTTGGCCACGATCCATAGCGAAACCCGGATCCATCAGCGAGCCATAGACTATCTGATTGATGGGTACCAACTGGGACGCCCAATAGTATTTCCTGACCAATACCCCCGTCGTACCAGGGCAACATCAATTTCGACAATGCAATACGAGGCCTCCCCTCCCACAAAAGGCCTCTCTGCAGTGATTCTATCTCCCTAAAATACGACGGGGGCACCGGATCACAGGAATTCTGTAAAGCATATAAAAAGCGCTGGAGGGCCATCATCTTGAAGAGGACCGCACGGCTCAGTAAATAAAGAGGGAGTGTTTTCCACCTAGCAACATCACTGCATAATCTGGCCAGTGGGGGCAATAAATTCAATCGGAAGCGAACCTTGGGGTCTCTCGAAATCTGGATACCTAAATACCGAAAGCTAACTAGTTCCAACTTCACTGGGCAATTCTCTGGAACTCTGGGAGGCTCCCCACTCAACACGAAGAGAACCGACTTCACCCAATTAATAGCGAAGCCCGAGTACCTCCCGAAAATCAAAAGTATATCCATAAAGACCATCAGGGAACTACGAGGGGAGGTCAAGTATAATAATATGTCATCTGCGTACAACGAGATCTTATCCTCCCAGTCCGAAGTCCAATGCAATCCCCTGATCGAACGGTCCCACCGCACCCAGGCCGCGAGCGGCTCGAGAGCCAGGGCGAACAAGAGAGGTGAAAGAGGGCAAAGCTGACGAGTGCCCCTCCCAAGTAAAAAGTCGCTGGATTTATGGTTGTTCACGACTACTCGAGACAGTGGGCCCGAGTAGAGAAGGTGGACCCAACCGATAAACTCGGGGCCAAACCCCATCTTCTCCCGGAATATCCTTAACCCTTTTAAAAGTTTTTTGTATTCCAGTATATCCTTGACCCTTCTTAACGTTCTTTGTATTTCAGTATATCCTTGACCTTTCTTAACGTTCTTGTATTCCACTATAGCCTTAACCCTTCTTAACGTTTTTGTATTTCAGTATATCCTTGACCTTTATTAAAATTCTTGTTTTCCAGGATATCCTTAACCACTCTTAACGTTGGCTGAACACATTCACTTTAACCAGTGGCATAACGGAACTTGAGGGATCCCACCTAAAAATAACATGGAGGGGTCCCCCCATGCTTTGGACCCATTTGGAGTTCTCAGGCCAGGGGCCCACTGCCCTTTCACAGTACCGGAGGGAGACATCTGGAGCCCGGGGGCTATTGTTACGCCACTGAATTTAACAATGTTCCTTTAGTTCCGAAAATTAAGATTAGTTATGTTCCTACTTGTAGAGGAACAGTACGTATCAATTTTAGGTGCGACTGTACCCTTTCATATTTATTACTGCAACATATCGTATACCGGGGGCCAGATTTCCAAAACCTTTTGCCCCGGATTTGTGTCAAAAACTTGGAGAAAATGTTTTTTGCTGGATTTACTTTTCAGCGCAAAGCAAGTTTTGCACTGAAAAGTACAGTTTCGCATAACTCTGTGTCAAGTAGGCGTTCCACGGGTGGTACTTGTATGTTCCCATGCAACCGCTCAGGGTTACTGGACCAAATCTCTATGTACTAACAATAGTAGACTGGGTTTTGCACATAAATTAATGCCACTTTGAAGCCGGTGTTAACCTTTTCCCCGTCCGACGTCACTGTGGGCGTATGCGGACGCGTCATTTTTTTCCACACCGCGGCGGAATGGCAGCCGCAGCAACTCAGCTAAAAAGGAGCAATGCTTTTCTTTATCCTAACTTTTCCCACTTTGCATCTGTGTTGCTCTGTGCAGTATACACCCGAAGTGGGAAAGCTCTAACGTTAATTTAAGCATGGTATTTTGTACTGGAATGGTATCCTTCCATTACAAACCCTATGTTAGGTTCACACAGACACATTTGCACTATAATGCACGTGTGTGTGTGTGTGACGCTCCGCTGCTTGGTTGTGTGCCAGTGCTAGAGCAAGAGCTGGATAGTGCCATATCTCTGTAGATATTGCGATTTCCTTTTGTGTGACAGATTGGTAAATCTGGCCCCAGGTGTCCTTTTTTATGGTCTGACTTGGCAAGACAGCTGTCGCCAGACAATTATGTGAGCATCACTAGAGAGGGTTTGGCTGTTCCCACATGTTGGGAGCCGGGAGTACATGGTTTGTTTGGGCAGAAGTTGTCTGCTTCCACAAAAAAGTACTAGCCCCTCACACATCTATGATCATTCGATTTATTTGTTTAGCTACTTGAGATTTAATGTTTAGGGCACACACATGACATTATAATGCTTTTCAAGTGTCTTAGAAAACTAGATAACTTAGGGTGTTTTCTCTGGCAGCAGTACAGAAGGAGGAGGGCAGTCATTAACCTACATGGATTTGTAGGTCTGAATAATTAACTTACATTAGTATTATTCTACAGTTCTTGGCTTTCACACAAATGCATCAATCAATCTATCAAACAGCATTGGTATAATGCATCACTGTCACCCCTATGGGTATCTCGGTGCTGTGCCTCCATTGAAGAGCCAGATCTTGAGTCTCTTTCTGAGGTCTGCCAGTGAGGGGGCTGTACAGAGCTGGAAGAGAAGGTCATTCCAGGTCTTGGCAGCGACGTATGAGAAGACACGGCCGCTGCTGCGACTGATGCCGCGGGTGTGTGCGAGTGCAAGTGAAGAGGAGTGTAGGTTTCTTGAGGGCTGGTGGAAGTTCAATTGATTGTTGATGTAGACATTACAGTACATATCCATTACCATCCTATTTACTCATTATGCTTTGGGTTACCATACAACATTCCTTTAAAGCCAGACTTATTGGCCTTGCCAATACTTGTTTAGCTGATTACAGCCAGGGCAGAATATTTGGCGTGGTGCTCTACTAAGAAAAGCTACTAAGGTTAGGCATTCTGCCATTTATATTTCCACTCTAGGAATAATTACATCTTTGGAAATTCAGTAGCCATTTACATGTTTGTGAGTGAAGAAGCTCTTGTACATATGCTGGAAAGTCCATTCCACCACCATCTCCAACTTGTCCACATTCGCTAAAGGTGCATAACATCTAGTCCAAGAATGCTAATGATTCGGAAATACTTTTTAAGTGCCATCAGGCTTCTAATAATCAAAAGACTTGCATCTTAGCACAGTCATCAACTTTACATTACACCTTCATCACCCGTATGCACAGTGTTAGAACACCAGGGATTATATTATCAAAATATTCAGGTGGACTGTTCCCATGGGGATTAGGGCCAAGACGGATTTGCATAGGGCTTGGTCTAAACTGGAAGGGTATGCCCAGACGTGGGTCCCATTGTCGCTATGCCACCAGATTCAAGCTAGCTTGGCTGATGAGGGGTGAAACCTCGGAACCACTCCCAGGACGCTTGTTTCTGGTTCAGGGAGGATCTGGCCTCACAGTTCAGGCTTGACTGCTCCCATGGGGATCAGGGTCAAGACTGATTTGCATATGGCTGGGCCTAAACTGGAATAGCGTGGCATGCAAAGAAATTGTGGATTTAACCCAGATCTGTGACTGGGGGTGAATGTTTGATAGGTTTAGCATTCCGTCCATCATTGTTCTTTTTGCCTTTGTGGCCCTAAGTGGGAAGTGTATGTCCAGACGTGGGTCCCATGCTTGCTACCTCATCAAATTCAAGCTTGCCTGGCTGATAAGGGGTGAAACCCCGAAACCGATTGGGTTCATGCTTTTTTTGTCTACTGTTATACCCAGCGGTGACTGTTAACATGTTACGCTCCATATTATCTATGGTTCTTCACTCTGCTCTAAAGTACTGAGTCCTGCTCTGTGTAATTTATGCCAGTAGCGAGATCCCACGTATTGCAATATTTACAAACTTATGTCATGCTAATCATGTTGACATAAAACAGCATCCTTTTTGCCTCAATCAAGTAACACTATAGCTGCTTTGTGGCCAAATACAATTATCTAATTAAGTTATGTTTTCATGCTGAAATAAGCCAGAAACATATTTCTTAAAATTATCCTTTGTTTTTGGACTCATTTGTTTGTTTTTGTTTCAGCGTTATTGTTGGGTGGATGACATACTTCAAACATGTTGAACAAGAGTGATATTTCTCAAAGCAAGTACCTGAAGAACTAGCCAAGCTAGACTTGTCAGAGGTAGTGCAGAACAGGGTTTAGTTTGGCTTTAGGATCCAGATGACTTCTCAAGCCAGCACGATCTGCCTTATTTCGCCTTTTCTGTTTTGCATCATTTACTTCTCAGTAACTCTCGTTAAGCAATATTTGTATAACTTTAGCTGCAATTACACTTTGCTACTCTGGGAGGAGGACCATGGTTATTTATATGTTTGATGCGACACTACCCTGGCTCTCTTTGTTGGCAGGGAAGTTTTCTAACAACAAAAGTAAGGTCGTACAAGGAAACCAATGTACCAGGGAGGATAGCTCCTTTTCATTATTAATGAAAATGAATGCAAAACCAAAAAAATGAATGGTCAGCACGAAAAAACATACATTTAATCAGCTGTGCCTAAAGCGTGAAAGAGCTTAAAACAACCTACTGCCTGTAACCTCTAGTTATGAAGCAAACCTGGAGTTGTCACAAGGCTTAGAAACTTCTATAATAATGTCAATAATCAATAATGACTTCATGATTAGAGGTTTACATCTGTGTATCTGTATGGTTCTCTCTCTCTTTTTCTCTCACACCTTCCACATACACACACACACACACACACACACATATAGTGTGACAATAAGTGGCTGGCCTTGTTGCAGGCCCTGCACTTTTAATCACAGTCGGGGTGTTGACAAACTGGCCTTGCATTGGTTGGCTGGCCAGTGCCTGTGGCCTTTGCTCTTTGCTGATGCCTGCGTCTGATGACGCCTCCCTGTCACATGAGTCCAACCAGGATTCACTCTCTCGCCCACCTATTTGCATCCTGAGGCCAGCGCAGTAGAGTCAACCCGCTGCTGGTCAGAGGGCCCAGCTGCCCAGGTCCAGCATTGTGCAGCACACATAAAAACAGCAAAACGCCATGCATGATTGTTTATGGACAGGAAGATGTCCCTTCCTGCACATTTTTTTTATTTATTTATTTGAAAAGTTTTATAGAGCGCAAGCATGACCTGAACAGGGTATCAAAGCACGGTACATGTAAGCAAACCATAAAAGAAGTTAAGCAGACATAGGGTGATCAACACAGATATAGCATAGATATCTGGAGACTAAGCCAAATATGGTTAAGTGGTAGATCCTGGCTGTAAAGCATAAGTGAAAAGTAAGTTTGGTGATTTCAAGTCTAGAGTTGCAGGCAGCTTTCACGGAGAAGAGCGTTCCATATTCACGTAAACAATCATTCCCCATAACTCAAGCACCCTTGCACTATGGTGCAAGGGTGCCTGCGTTGGCGCTAAGCAGCTGAAATTGGCACCAGCACAGGGGGAAACGCAGGGCTGCACTGTATTGTTGTAAATATGGTGCGGCCCTGCATTTAAGAAGTAGCAGAGCGCGGCGTTAAGCCAAGAAGGCTAATGCTGTGCTCCGTCACTTCTTTGTAAATATGCTCCCTTGTGTCATTGGTTCTCTTTATTCAGAATCATCATTTCATCAGCATCGTAGGGGCAGCATAAGTGGCAACACCCACTCTTCAGACACCCTACCACTGACAATGACATCACAGAAAATGACATCACAACATGAAGTTTGATCCCACTGATGAGCATTTATCCGAAAAAAAGGAGAGCAGTGCAGTTTGATGTGCAGTGGCTCCCAATAGCCACACACAACCAGTCATTTAAACCAAAACCATCTAAATTAATGATTAATTTTAGCTAGTGATTATTTTCATTTACGGCAAAAGTGCTATTTCCTTTCTCTTTCAAAACCCCATCTCCTCCTTTTTATGCTCACCTCCCACCATAATAAATTAAATGACTCCCTTAGCTGAGCTGGCAATTTCTGAAGAGTGATTGCTTCGCACAGAAAAAGGCCAGCTTTAAAACATCAGCGTTCCCGCGTAAGATATGTAATTTCAGGCTAATGATTCCATCAAACTGCAGAGAACATGTTTCTGATGGCTTTTATTAAATACGTTTTTTTTGTTGCAACAGACATTCTTGAGTTGTAAAACCAGCATGTCTTCTGATATCTCTTTCAGAACTGCCAGGAAGAAATGACCCTCGACTATGCCATTATATCATCCTTCAACCATGCTACCGCGCGGAACTGTCTAAAATCTGTTAACCAAGCAAAGCACTCGAACAGATCTCAATCCAGTGCTGTACTTCTCTTCTGCATGCTTCATGAAGACACTGATGATACTGGCATTTTTTAGTTTTTTTTTCCTTCAAGCCATTAGGGTATGCATCTTCGTGGAAGAACTACTTATTTCTTTACAGCGTTGCTAAAACTCATAATAACTTTAAGACCAAGCCGCATAATTAAAAAAATGAATAGGCCATATCTATTTTATAAGTTTATTGGTTGTTCACTCTGATTTAATGGAAATGTCTAGCTTTTTGCTATTTTTGTACCACGATCTTCGATGTGCGCTGAGATTAAAGGCATTTAACATCTGCCTTCACTTTCCCTCATCTTTTCCTGTTTAAATTAACCCAGGGCAAAGCACTACGCTACGCTCACGTAGTTTGCGTAGTTTACGCAACTTCACACTACGCGAACTGCACGTAGCACAGTGCGAACATGCGTAGCGTAGTGCAGCGGCCATTTTTTGCTTGCTCGCGGTCCTCAACGTCAAGTTGGCGACCGCGAGCAAACAAAATTACATCCTGGTGAGGCTTTTTCCTTGTTCGCGATCAGCAACATCAAGTTGCTGATCGCGAGCATGGAAAATAAACCTGCCGGCGAGATTCTCAACGCGGGGAGGTCAGGTTTCTCATTGCGAGTGTTCGCATATGCTCGCGACTGATCGCGATGAGAAACTACCAGTCCGCGTTGAGAAAGCTGCCGCTCGAGCGGCAGAAAACTACAGCTCGCACTGTGCAAGATGCCATTTTCAATGATTGCACAGTGCCGGATGCTTGTCCGCACTGTGCAATCATTGAAAACGGCATCTTGCACAGTGCGAACAGGGTACTACGCAGCTCGCGCAGTGCTACGCGTAGTTCACGTAGTGCGAAGTGCACTTCGCGTAGCTACGTTTAGCGCTACTTCGCGAACTACGCCCAGGGTTAGTTTAGATGTCTAAGCCTTCCTTCATGTCTACGTGCAATGAGGTGTATGTCTCAAAAGCCACCTAAAAAGCAGAAGATACAGAAATTGATGGCAGATCATGAGCCTCAGACAAAGAGGCACCAACAATGTGTAAAAAGCCCACAGGAGCATCAGTAGTTGAGGGAGATTATCACATTATAAATCATGTGTACGGCCCATACTACATCTAAACAAAATTACTTGGCTACGGTAATACATCTCACGATATGCATTTTTTGCAAACATACACAATGTGTTTTAAAAGTAAAAATAGTAAAATACCTAGTCTAAAGGTGGAAGCCCTTTAAAAAATAATTTTAAAAAACTTAAATGAAAGCATAAATATAGTGTCAGATACTGGGTCTGCAAACAAGACGGACTCGCCCTATAGACGGGTAAATGTGCCGGAGTAAAATCTAGTCACTCACAGAGACGAGAGACATTGGCTGAAGTGAGCTCATCCATTGTACAATGCTAGATGCTGTGATGTGGAAGATGGAAGCAAATTGTGAATGGTATTTGGACAGACCAATGGATGAAGAGGGCTGATCAAAAGCCCCTGCATATATATATATATATACACACACACACGCAAACACACACAAATGCACGCACGCACGCACGCACACACAGAGTCTTTTTAGGGCTTGCGCCCTGCGTTGCAGAGCGCAGTCCTGCTCGCGCAGGCCATAGTCCTTTTGTCCGGGGTTTGAAAACTGAGCCTGGAATCGCACACGCTCTTCTGTGCTTTTCCTTTTGTGTTCCGCTTTTGGGCTTTGTTTGCGTGTTTTTTTTAAACAGAGCACGCAATAGGCCAAAGGCTGGCGCATTGCTCCGCCCATGGCCTATTGGTGTCTGTTACGCGCACCAAAACCCATATGTTTTCAATGATCGTGCCCAGACACGGGCGCGATAATTGAAAACATATGGCTTGCATAGGCGCGCGAGCACCACTCGCAGGCGTGTTTTTTACATTTACACTGAAATGCTCAGTGTTCCTTTATTTACCAGCCTGTCACGGTGCCCCACGCCACCTCCAGATGGCGCACTTGCCTTCCACTGGGTCAGCACCCTCTCCTTGTCGGGCCTTCCTTCTCCCACTGGGCGCTAGGCCCGCTACCGCTGAACATCGCAGCACTGCTATGCCCAGGTTCTTCTCCTCGCCGGCTTAATCTCCGGCGCTGGCCAAGTGTCGGGCCCAACCGGGGCTGCTTCCTCAGTCCTGCCGGCCACGCACCCACTGCAGCCACGGGCAGGGCACCATCGCCGACACCCACAACATGACAACATGCAGCTGGAGACCTCCTGCAGGACACCGTCACTTTCTTTCCCCCCAGGGTAAGTGCTTCTCTCGATTGACCACAGCCTCCGAAGTCGCCACGCATATTTGTTGCCAGTGTGGCCTCATTTCCTTTCTGGCAGCGGTCAAAGGTTCTTTCCCGGCCTGCACAGGGGCTTCACGCTGCCTCTGCACCACTCCTTCCTCTGCAGGCTGAGCACTACTTTGACCACACACAGTTCACAGAGCACTGCACCTCATCTCTGCCCTCAGTGCTGTTTGTACTGGGGTATGCGCAGTGCTATTTGTACTGGGGGATGCACAGTGCTGTGCTGTTTGTATTGGGGGATGCACAGTGCTGTTCGCGCTGTTAGATGATAAGTGATGATTGTTCTGTGTGATGCCTTCGCTGCTTGTGATGAATAACGCGGTGCATAATTTGTGGTGCTCCGTGTGATTTGTGTAGTGTGATGCATAATACTGTCTGTACCCTGTGATGTCCTGTGTAATAAGATGTCCAGTGTTTTGTGTCGTGTGATGCTACATGTTGTGTGTGCTAGACAGGACTGCTTGTAAGTGATGAGCACAGTGTTCCTTGTACAGTGTGATGATAATTTTCGTGTGTGCTCTGTGATTGGCAGTGTTGTAGGATTCCCACTGCTGTTTGTGCTGTGGGACGACCGTGCTATTTGCACTTTGTGATATCAGCATCTGGGACATAACATGGGCCATACTGCTGGTGCTCTGGCACGTGCCATGTTGTTTGTACCAGGGACGCACACTTTTGTTGCGAATTTGTGGTGAACAGTGCCGAGTGGTGCGTGCGCCGCTTTACTTAAGGTGTGATACACTTTGTTGGTGTGTCGTCCAGTGCACCGTGGTGTCTGTGAAGGATACTGTGATATAAGCCTGCACTGCGTGATGCTCAGTTCTTTCTGTGCATCATGCGGTGGGTGCACTGTGCTCTTCGTAGAGTGATGCACGAGACAGTGTGTCCTGCTTCGGGCTGTGATGTTGGTGTGCTGTTGGACAGGGTTGTTTGAGCTGTGTGATGCACATTACTATTACTGCTCGTGTCGTGTTGAATTGTGCACCATACTGTTAGAGTGAACTATGTATAGTGTTTGATAGTATAATGTGTAGTGCTATTTACGCTCTGTGATAGTCTGTACTCTTTGATAATGTGATAGAAAGAATGAAGAACAGTCTGTGCTGTCTGATGGATAGTGCTGTTTGTGGTGTATAATGCACAGTGATGTTTCTCCTTGTACTGTGTGATACATTGTGCTCTATGCTGCTTTGTGATAGGTAGTGCTGCGGTGTGCCTGCAGATTTCGGATTGCAGTTTCTTGCCCTTCCTGGAGTACTTTGAGTGTGTGCTGTTTCTGTCAGTTTCTCTAGGCTTTGGTGAAGTGCTGCACTCTACCTTTCTCTTTTGCTCATCTTTCTGATCTTCTCAGATGTCCATCGCTCTGGCTACTCAGATCTCTCTGGGCCTTGGGTGCCCTATACTAACGATCCCTCCATTCTCTTCAGATTCGCAGCAGTCCATCTCTTCCATGCTTTTGATGTGGCACATTGAAGTGGCCTGTGAGCAGCACGTGTCGACCAATAAATCATTGATACATATTGTAAAAAATAAAGTTCTGGCTCAAAAACACAAATGCAATAGGTCTCGCATTATTACAATTTGAGCTATTGGTATTGCTAAATAATGCAACACCAATAACTCAAACTTTAATAATGCAAGACCTATTGCATTTCAAATGCTTGTTTAAAACCTGAGGCGGTCAAGATATGCAAACCCAGGCTAGGCCTAAAAAAGGGATATAGTGCTGTCCTATTGAAGCATTAGTGGCTAAGTCTGCACTCTCTCCTCGGTTATTCTTGTTGGTAAGAGTCACAATGTTATAATGGCTTATGGTGCTTAACAAGACAATTTCGGCTCTGATTACCTCTCAATCAAGCCCTCGCACATCAAGTGCTCTATCTGTAGGCTCTAGGATAGTAATGGAGGATACACAGGCAGTAACCAAAGGCAGTGCAATTCAAAATGATACTCCTGCAGCAGAGAAGCAGACAGAGGAACTAATGGAATTTAAGCTGTTAGCATCAAAAGTAGCTATTGATGTTGCAGAGTTGAAAGTCCAAGTTGGAATGCAAGCAGGAATGCCACAGTACTAGAGATGATTGAATAGCTAGTCACTGATGTGCGTCAGGCTAAGGGCATTATTTGCACTGTGGCAATGTGGGATACTCCGTGACATTTTGATGAAGTCTCCAATCCGTTAAAGTCTAAATAAAGCCTACCCCTGACTCAGGCAGTGACTGCTACCTTGCTCATTAAGATGATGGACAACATTGACACCAAACCTGAAGTGCTTTCAGAACAATGGGGCATATTTAAAAGGGTATTGTATCATTTTTTAGGACACTCCTGTGGCACAATGCCCTGCTCCAAATTTACAGAGCGGCGTTAAGCCACTTAGCGTGGCTTAAAAGCCGCTTTGTAAATATCATACCTTTTAGCGCAGGTATCTGCTTGAACGGGATGTGTAATGGGTGTTGCTTTGGGCCTTCCACCGCAACACACATTACTTTTTGACTTTTCCCCAGATTTACAAAGATGTGAAAATCTGAGGCAGTGTCAAAAACTAACACCACAGGAAAGTAGGCATTAGATTGGCGCACCGAGGAGAGATACTTTTATTTCTCCTTGCTTTGGTTTTTCTATGTGTGCTGAATTTTGCGGCACGTACAGAAGGAGGAAATTGCCTTTAATTATTGTTTATGTGCAGGAAGGTGCCACTTGCAGCACATAAAGAATCATCCCTGCAACACAAACATTGTTGCACCATGGTGCAATGGTGCCTGAGTTGCAGGGATGATTTCCTGCAAAGCAGGCATCCTTGCACCAAGGTGCAAGTATGTCTGTATTGACACTAGGCAGCTTTTTTAAGTGTCAACTGAAGGGGATAACCCAGGGGTGTACCTTATTCTTACGAATATGGCACATTCCTATGTTTTTGAAATGACGCAGCACTTCGCAGCTAAATTCCTTGCAGCACTGATCTGTGTCATTTCTTTGTAAATATGCCACAATATGTTTCACATGTTGAGACCTCACAGACAAGAATGCAGACTTAGGCATCACTTATAAGGAAGGAACTGTTATCCATACAAATTAAGCAAGAAAATTTGGAAAATCTGTCTTCTCACACTAATTTGAGACGATTTGGTATTCCGGAGTAAAAAGAGGAGGGCTCAGATCTAATTGAGTTTCTTATCATTTTATTGGCAGGGCCTATTGTCCTGGATGCCCTAGGGGGTTAGACTATTTATTGGGCACAGAGTGTGCCATGACTGGTGTAGTAGGAGTGTGTTAAACCCCACACTATTTTAACCAATTTATCAGAAAATATAGTGAAAGAGCTAGTCTTTTCCAAGGCAATAAAGCTGAAATCTGTGAATGAGCCAAATGAAGAGAGTTTTGCTGGGCACTCAGATCACTGATGTGCTGTTTCCTGGCAGAGGTGGGATCTGGGGCCTACATTCAAGAAGGGCGGGACACAGGCACAACTCCTCCCAATCAAATGGAGAACTGACATCTCACTGATACTTAATGAATCAAGTAAGAAGACTGCAATTCTACTTGTGGCCTATTTGACACACTCCAGGCAGTGAGCGCCATTAACTAAATATACTCAAGAAAGTGTGATCCAGTCGAATCTGAAGTTGAGCCAGCCAAAATGAAAGAAATGGAACACAACCCCTTTATTATATATTCATATAATGTTGATGTATAGGAAATTAACCCTACAACAGAGAAGAAAACCTTAACCTCCACTCAAAATAGACTAGACTCGGAAACGTCTAGATCCACTCATACAAAAGAGGATCCTGATCTCAATCATCTCTATTCACAATCAAATAAGACCTACAAAGCCATGCTTGCAGCCATCAGAGACATGAAGAACTTGCTTTGCTTATCAGAAAACTGGTTGGCAAAAATGAAGGCCCTTCAGTCATCCTCTTTTGTTACAAATGATAATCGCCGCTCTACTCCCTTAGCGACGTGAAACAGAATATGCCGCTCACGCACGCAACTAAACTACCTGACAGACAATGACTTGACATCCATTCTATCCACATATGACCCTTTCCATACTTCGCAAACTAAGTTAAGTGTAAACAATATCAAAACTATTGTATCTAATATGGACAGAACATCCCAGGTTAACAATAGAATGGCCAACACAAGCAACCTAAAAATAGTGAATCTAATGCCTGAAACGTTAGATCCACATATGTCCAATTCCCAGAAACCCTTTTGTTGCATATTACTCAACTGTCGATCTGCAAATAAACACACAGCAGACATAGCCGACCTCATACTAAATCACAAAATTGACGTTACCATTTTAACCGAAACTTGGCTTTCCGACGCATCTTCCCCTTGTCTGGACATGCTAGTTCCCCCAAACTACCAGATTTTGAGACTGGACAGACAAATCAGATTGGGGGGAGGCATCGCGTGCATTCACAGGTCAGACATTACCATTACCAAAATTCATTCGGATCCGTTAGAATCTTGTGAATATCTAGGCATGTCTTTAAGATCTGCGGACAACCAAAACTGTAAACTCCATGCATTCTACCACCCGCCTGGCACAAAGACTAAGTTCCTAGACCAACTGATGGAAATCATTACAGTCAACTCCAGTCTAATGATATATTCCTAGGTGATTTCAATATTCACTGGGAGAATCAGGCTGACAATCAAATCAAACTATTTAAAACGTTCCTGGAAGAACAATCCTTAGTCCAGGGATGTCATCTCCCCACCCATTCCAAAGGTTCAACGTTAGACTGGATCATAGCCAAAGAAAAAGGAATTGAGAACATTACAATCACACCATGCGGTTGGTCCGATCACCACATAATTACATTCGAAATTCCTCTGAGGAAAACTAAACCGACCTCACAAGCTGTTAAGCCAAAAAAATGGAGCAGGGACACCAGAGGAATCAATATGGAAAACATAGCAGCTCGTTGTGAAAATGAACTGCAGACACCCAAGAACATGATTGATGTCAATGACCTCACTTTGCACTATAATAAATCTATTTTAAGCATTATCGAGGAGGTCGCCCCTCTAAAACTTAAAAGGATCTCTGACAAAGACAAAAATCCATGGTTCAATAGTTCCCTAAACGAAGAAAGACGTTCACTCAGACTCTCTGAGCGTAAATGGCGTCAATACCCTACCGCATCAAACTTAGGCCAACTGAGACAATACAGGAAAGCTTATAACAAAAGCATCCTTAAATCAAAAAAAGACTTCTTTAGGAAAGAACTAGACAATGCTACAAACAGACCTAGGAAACTATTCGATATACTCAAAGAACAGTCGAATAAATCTGTCAAATCAGCACCGATCTTCGCCAAAACAAGCTTAAATAGTGAGGATTTCTCAGTCTTCTTTAACAACAAAGCTAACACTCTAGAAAGGGAACTTAAAAAATCAGCGGATGACTTGGAAAGGGAGAAAGGTTTCTTGGATCAACCACAATTCCAACAAGAAGATGACAATCCAAAAAACAACGCGCGATAGTCAGGATTTAAGCCAATCAGCGAATTAGACATTTCAAAGATCATTGCATCTACTAAACCTAACAACCATTATAACGACCCCCTTCCAGCAAAGTGCTGGTCCTCACTTAACCATTTGTTAATCCCATCGTGGACTAAGATCATAAATGCCTCGTTATCTCAAGGTCAAATCCCAGACTGCCTAAAAACTGGGGAAGTCACTCCTCTTCTAAAAAAACCAACTGAAAACCCTTCCGATCCAAACAACTTCAGACCTGTTACTAACATCCCTATGCTTGCCAAAGTTCTGGAAAAATGTGTCCAGCAACAACTGAGTCTTCACATCTTGGATTTCAATCTTCTAAATGATTACCAATCAGGGTTCAGACCGAACCATAGTACAGAAACTGCAATACTGCAAATAGTAGATGACGCACTAAGAGCTCTCGATCACAATGACACATGTCTCCTAATACTGTTCGATTTATCATCTGCGTTCGATATGGTAAATCATGCCAGAATCTTGGATAGGTTGGAAAAGAGAATGGGGCTAGATGGTTTAGTACTTAAGTGGTTCAGCTCCTTCCTAGAGAATAGATCTCAAAAATTCATTGTCAACCAAACCCTGTCAGGATCTACCAGAAACACAATTGGAGTTCCTCAAGGCTCTACGCTATCCCCGGCGATTTTCAATCTTTATGTAGAACCACTAACGGCTATACTACAAAAAGCGAACATTGCATTCCATATGTACGCTGATGACACGCAACTGTACATCAAGGTAACATCAACTGAAGACATAAAAACTATGAACCAAGCCCTTACGAGTACCCTCCAATGGCTAACCCTAAATCACCTGAAGCTAAACCCGCAAAAAACTGAATTCTTACTGATTACACCTCAGAAAAGTAAACTCAAGTCAGCAGAGTGGTCAAGCTTTATCACAGCTTTAAAATGCACCCCGAAGATTGTCGACTCAACTAAATCACTGGGAATTACTCTTGACAAAAATCTGAACATGACTGCACACATTAACACTATGGCAAAGAACGCCCGTTTCCACCTAAGCTACCTGCGGAAACTAAAACCATTCCTAAATAAAACAGATCTGAAAACAGCAGTCCAGTCACTGGTCATCTCAAGGATAGAATATGGGTGCACTACTCTGGCAGGGCTTCCTTAGATCACAACAGCCCCTTTGAAAGCATGTCTTAATGCAGCCGCAAGACTGATATCTGGATCAAAAAAGTACGACCACATCTCCCTCCATCTGAAAGTACTCAACTGGCTACCCTTCGAGGCAAGAATTCACTTCACGTTAGCGTGCATCACCCATAATGCATTGCACCATACAACTCCGGTCTATCTTGCACAAAAACTCACGCTGTCAGGAGGAAACAGAGGCACCAGGAGCAAAGACAATCTTCTTCTGCAACCAGGTCGTTTTTGTAAGAAAAAAACGTATGACCGAGCGTTCTCTGGGGCAGCACCACGAATTTGGAACGCTCTCCCCCCTAGCATTAGAAGAATTCCATCCACCGCAGCATTCTTTCGCCCCATCTCGATGCTCCCTGCCGCTGCGAAGATGCTGGAAACGCATCTCAATAAGCATCTTACGGCTTTTCTAGAAAACTCTGGTCATTTAGACCATTCGCAGCACGGATTCAGGAGGGATCATAGCACCGAGTCGGCCCTTACCATAGTGCTAGATAACATCCGCACCCGAGTTGATAAGGGCCAGACCACCCTCCTCATCCTGTTAGATCTTTCTGCTGCGTTTGATACCCTTTCTCCCTCGGTTTTAACATCTCGCCTGAGGGAGATTGGGGTGGAGGGGTCCGCTCTTAGTCTGCTGACCTCCTTCCTCGACCAGAGGGAACAAAGAGTGAAGCTGGGGGAGTTTCTATCTCCATCCCTGTCTGTGCAATGTGGGGTCCTTCAGGGGTCGGCATTAAGTCCGACCCTCTTTAACATCTATGTGACCCCACTTGCCAGACTGATAAGATCTTTTGGGATGGAGGTAGTCTCCTATGCCGACGATACCCAGATCCTGGTCTCTCTCTCCCAGTCTATCAGCGAGGCTGCCTCCAATTTTAGATCTTGTATGGAGGCAGTCGCTCAATGGATGACTTACAATTCATTGAAACTCAATGGTGAGAAGACGGAGATCTTGGTGTTCGGAGGAAAGGAGGATATCTGGTCGGCAAATTGGTGGCCTGCCTCATTGGGAGCCTGCCCGGTACCCGCTGCTCTGGCTAAAAACCTAGGAGTTTTGATCAACCCTACCCTCAATATGCGTCAGCAGGTGAATAGAACAGTCTCTACCTGTTGGGGCATAATCCACATCCTGAGGAAGATTAAACACTACTTATCCCAGCAGGCCAGAAAGCAAGTCGTGGTTGCACTTATAGGCTCCCGACTCGACTACTGTAATGCGCTGTATGCAGGACTCAACAGGGGGTTGCTGCAGCGTTTACAAATGGTCCAAAACGCGGCGGCCAAGTTTGTGTTGGATCTACCCAAACGTGCGTCAGCCACCTCCGCAAGGAAATTGTTACACTGGCTCCCCATTGAGGACAGGATTTCTTTTAAAATCATGTGCCTGACTTTTGGCGCTCTAGCGAGAAATAGGTGAGTAGGGATTGGTGCTCTCCTGGCCCCCTACAGCCCCTCTAGAAATGTGCGCTCTGCCAACAAATCTTTGTTATCAGTACCACGCATTCGCAGAGCTAAATGGGGAGGCAGAGCTTTCTCCACCATAGCACCTAAAATGTGGAATGCTCTTCCTGTGGAAACCAAGGCCCTTCCTACTCTGCAGGCCTTTAGAAAAGCCCTGAAGACACCGCTATTCGCCAAAGCATACCTGTAGTTTTGTTTTTGCCTTTTATGATTTATTTTGATAGGCGCCTTGATGCCCTCGGGTTTTAGTTGCGCAATATAGATTTTCTTTCATTCATTTCATTCAAAAAAGAAGCGAAATTGTTCTATATGGGAAAATTCTACAATGAGTCCTGACATCATTAACTCTGGATATATTCTCTCCACATTTGTACCATTCACACGCCAGCATCTCTCTTCACTCATTTGAGAGGGCACATTTGTAACATACATGGTGGGGTGATATAGTTACGCTTCGGATATATCTGTTATACGCTTTCCCGAAATGTACTGTTGTAAAGAGTTTGTTTGTTTTCTGCAATCTATGGTTATAAATGGTTCTATTATT
This sequence comes from Lissotriton helveticus, assembly GCF_964261635.1. NCBI lineage: Eukaryota > Metazoa > Chordata > Amphibia > Caudata > Salamandridae > Lissotriton > Lissotriton helveticus. The sequence continues at coordinate 1,074,885,305 of NC_136070.1, read as the reverse complement.
GAGACATCTCTGTAAAGCGCTCTGATACCCCCGACAGGGTCATGTTCGCGCTATAAAAAACACGAAATAAATAAATAAAAATAGAAGTGACTACTTCTCTTTCTTGAAAGTTTATATGGAACATCACAACATTCTCTAACCTAGCTAGCACAGGTAAACACATTTCAACCTAAATAATGTAATGAACAAAAATGGAATTCAAAATACTATTAAAAGCTGTCCATACAACATCTCCGACATTGGGTATAACCATGGCAGCCTTGAGAAAACCATGTACACACTAGGCTCAAGAAAATAGCTGCATTAGGCAACAATCATTCCATGGGCCCATGCAGAGCAACATTTTTTTTCAGTTTAGCTATCTCTATCTAACAGAGGGGATCATTAATGGCTAAGAGTCTGGAGACATTCTAGAACATATCACCAAGTAGCAGGAATCAGAATGCTGATTGTTTTCATAACACAAAAAACAGTTGGGAAGCCTGATACACCCGTAATATCCAGAATCAGATAATATTTCCTAGCAGTCTATCATGTGTAATCCTTTCAATTTAAATGTACAAAATCCACTTAAAGATAAATAATTTTTTTTGCTCAAACTGCCATTAATGTTTTTTTATTTCATTGATGATAATTCACGTAATAGCCAGCATTAAATACCTCAGATTTAACGAGAAATGCATCTTATTGTCCTCCCTACTAGAGGTCAGAGAAAACAAATAACTATCTCAGTTTCCTTGATATTTACGTGCATTCACATTAACCCCTTCACTGCTAGGCCTCCCCCCACCCCCACCTGTGCAACGCCTTTTTTTGGTAATTTGGGTAGTTTGTGCTTAGGCCCGTACCTTTTTGTCCACATAAGGTATTCACGCCAAATTTGAGTCCTTTTCTTCTACCATCCTGAGGATTCTAAAGGCACCCAGGCTTTGTTGATTCCCCTGGAGGGGACCAAGAAATTAGCCAAAATACACCTAAAGTTTGTTTTTTTAGGGAAAAATGGGGAAAAGTGCTGCAGAAGAAGGCGTCTGTTTTTTTCCTTGTAAATGGTATCAATAAAGGGTTTGTGGTGCTACAATCACCATCTTCCCAGCCTTCAGGAACAGGCAGACTTTTGTCAGAAAAACAAAATGATCTACACAGTTTTGGCATTTTACTAGGACATAGCCTATTTTTTATGCTTTCAACCTCCTTCCAGTTAGTGGTAGAAATGTGTGTGAAAGCAATAATGGATCCCGGAAAGCTATTCATTTCTGAAAAGTAGACAAAAGTTAGACTTCTGCAAGGGGTCATTTGTGTAGATCCTTCAAGGTTTTCCAATAGAAACTAACAGTCAAAATAAAATCATTTTGAAATTGAGTTGAAAATAACCAGCCAATTGTGCCAACGTTTTCACCTGTAACTTCTTGTAAGTATGGCATATTTTTTAAAGCAATGCACCGTTATATCTGCCGGACACTTCTGGTTGCAGGGACATATAGCACTTCTAGGTTCAACAAGAACCCGAGTTACCCAGAGCCAATAACTGAGCTGCACCCTGCAATGGTTTTTCATTGTGTACTGGGTATATAGCAATTCATTTGGTAAAATATAAATAGTGAAAATAGGTATCAAGGAAATCTATGTATTTTCTAAATGGGAACAAAATATTGAGTTTAGAAGCAATGGTTATTTGCACATTTCCAAATTTGTGGGTACCCGTACTAGCATGTGAATTAGAACACATTTTTCAAAATGTCTTCTTTTTTACACATTGTCTTACATTTGGAAGGCAGAGATGCATAGAAAGTCAATTGGTAATAACACTTGTTCTACTGTTCTGTGTCTCCCCAAGTCTCCTGATAAAAATGGTACCTCACTTGGGTGGGTAGGCCTGGTGCCTGGGACAGGAAATGTCCTAAAATGCAAAGTGGACCCATCACATTTTTACAGTGAAAAGGGACACTTTTTTTACAATGTGACTTGCTGTAGATTTTCGACCCTCGCTCAGTTGGCACCTAGGGAAACATAGTGAACTTGTACATTTTATGAAGACTAGACACCCAGGGAATACAGGACTTGTGTGGCTCTCACAAGCTTCTATTATCCAGAATCCCTAGCAAACCTCAAACTTTGTCAAAAAAATACATTTTCCTCACTTTTCTGTGATGGAAAGTTCTGGACTCTGTGCGGAGCCACAAACTTTCACACACCCAGCAATTCCCTGATTCTACTGATACCTCACTTGTGCGGGTTGGCCTGCATATTTTTAAAAACTGCACACTCAGGGGAATCCAGGATAGGGTGACATGTATGGCTCTCATTAGGTTCTTTTACCCAGAATATCTTGCAAACCACAAACTTTGCCCAAAAACAAATTTTCCTCACTTGTCTGTGATGGAAAGTTCTGAAATCTGTGGGGAGCCACAAACTTCCACCCACCCAGCATTCCCCCTAGTCTCTCGATAAAAGTTGTACCTCACTTGTGTGGATAGGTCTGCTGCCCGTGACACGAAACAGCCCAAAACGCAACGTAGGAACATCACATTTTTCCAGTGAAAGCGGGCCGTATTTTTGCAAAGTGCCTCGCTGTGGATTTTGGACCCTAGCTCAGCCGGCATCTAGGGAAACCTAACAAACCTGTACACTTTTGAAAACTAGACACCGATCTGCCTCTGCAGGGGGCAGGAGACTGTATAATTTATTTGGGGGTGGATATGGGCATTGGCATGCCCATTCTGGGCACCCCCCACCCCTACATATATAAAAAGCATAATCCATGGTGCCTAGTGGGATCTCTGCCCCCCGGGGAGGCAGATAAGGGACTATTGCCCCATAACACTCCGGGGGGTGGGGGGGGTGCAGAAAGACTGTGGCACATATTTTTGGGTATGTGGAATTGGCATGCCCATTGTGGGCAGCCCCCACCACTATGTCTAAAAAAAGCCATAATTGCTGATGCCTAGTTGGTTTTCTGCCCAACCCTCCTGGGTGAACTGATATGGGGCTACTGCTGCCATTTGCCTCGCATGGTGGGAGGCAGAAAAACAGTGGCAATGTTTTTTGGTGGCTGAGGGCATTGGCATTCCCATTGTGGGCAGCCCCCACCACTATATACATAAAATAAATACACCTCTGGTGCCTAATGTGCTTTCTGCTCCCAGGAGGGTGGGGGGGGGGGTAGCAGATCAGGGGCTATTGAGCATCTGCCTCCTGTGGGGGGGCAGAAAGACTGTGGAATTTTGGAGTGGCATTGAAATGCCAATTTTTGGCAGCGCCCATCCCTATATACATAAAAGAAATAAATCCTTGGTGCCTAGAGTGCTTTCTGCCTATTGCTTTCGGAGTCTATTGTCCCCATCTGCCTCCCGGGTAGGGGCAGAAAGACTGTTTGCAATTAGATTTGGGTGGGGGCAGCCACAACCCTATTTTATATAAAATATAATAAATCCCTGTTGTCTAATGGGCTTTCGGCCCCCTTGGGGATGGTGGGGCATAGGCATGTTGATTTTAGGCAGGCCCCACCCCTACATTTGTATAAAAAAATCACTGGTGGCTAGTGTGCTTTCTACCCCTCTATAGGGGGGAGGAGCAGAAAGACTAAATATGGGCAAAATATTTTGGGGGAGCAAAGGCTCTTGCCCATCGAGCCACTCTCGCCTTCCTGGTGCCTAGTGGGTGGATTCTGGCTTGGGGGTCGCCCTACTGCCACGATCACCAAGCAGGGATCCACCAGGGAGGAGTACCATTAACAAGGGGAGATTCTCCCCTTTCCAATGATACCTCTCCCGCCTGCCTCAGTGCTCAGGGGGCTGCTATAGCCCCCTGAGCACTGAGGCAGTTAAAACTGAAATGAGACGATCAGCTCATTTCAGTTTCTGTTTCACTGAAATGACGTCAGCGCGACCTGTGTGGTGATCGTCATTTCAGTGAAAGAATCAGAACAGCCGCGGGATCTGGGGAAGCTCTTCCTCAGCTCCTGAGGCATTTTTTGATTTAACCCTTTAGGTGCTGCCGTCGGCCAACGGTCGTCACGGGCACTACCTCCCCAGTGCTGCGTGCGACCGCTGGACGTCCAGTTCAGCACTGGATAATGGACAGCGCAGCACTGGGGAGGTTTGTTTACGAAGCTCCTAAGGTGTTAAAGGAAATCCTTCTGGTGCCGGCACCAGAGGGATTTCCTGTGTCATGTGTGCGGATGGCAGGGAGGCGTCCGACACACATGGGCACTGTAGCGTCGGATGGCTACCTACCATCTAACGTATGCAAAGGGTTAATTAGAGACTGTCCTCAAATTGTCTTCGAACGTCTTTCTTCATAGAACATTGGGCATCTTACTCACTCAATTTCACTGGGATTAACCTGCACTCAAGATACAAGGACATAATCTTTCTTAATTCAGAAACTAAATATCTTCTGCAACATATTTTTTAATATAATTGCAAGCATTTTTTTTAATTTACAGTAAATAAAAAAGTTGCCTCCTCGTTACCTAGTTGAGCCAATTTGCAGTTGAATGATCAATAATCTCCTGAGGGTTGGGTCAAGTCTAACTAAACTAGATTACTTTTAAAACTACCCATCCACCCAGAGGGTTGGGAATAATGCCATATAATCCTATAGAATATTCCCTTCACTCATCAGACATATTCCTTGATAGCAGTAGAATGCGTTCGCTGAAAAATGGTACTGTATACAGGAATGTTTAGTAAATTAACCCATACTACTATGAATACATTCATCTGTTCATTACTTTACATATTAGTATTTCCAAAAAGAAAAATTCCATCTGCAACTCACTCAGTTTTGGCACTATGGGTGTCCGTTGATGTCTAAATGCATACCTTTGCAACTGTTAGTGAAGTGGTAATCCATCTATGCCATTGGTTGTTTATCTAAGTGATGCTAGAGGTCTCATGCAGCACAGCTAGCTATGAAGAGGCAGTAAATACAACAGAAAATGATATACTTTCCCGAAAAAAACGGACAGAAATAACCTGATTACATATTGTATGGTGTAGGGGTGCCAACATTACAGGGTCTGGGGTTACCAACTCCCACTAGGAGTTGCACTCCTGCACTGTGCAATTATGAGTTTCCCACCATGCAGACCCTGAATTGTCAGATCCTTTTCCACATGGTTATCCCAAACTCTGAAAACAATTATGCTTCTCTGAGAAGGTGCTAAATGGAGCAGGAGGACAATTAAGCTGAGCTTGAAGGTCTTAAGGGTGTATTCAGTCTATGTATGCAGCCACTGTATGGATCTGCACTTGATATCACCTATTGGCATTGCTGCCTGGTAAAATCAGCCACATAGTCCCTGCACTCTGTAATTCTGGGTGTAGGAACACAGAGGCACTCGTAAACGGTTACAGCTTTCTCCCAGAGGGATACCGAAGGGGAAGATACTGCTCTACTCAATCTGTAATCTGCCCCAGAGTATATCAACTTGTGTTAGTATTTATAAATGCCAACCTGTCGTCATCAGACTTAAATTTATCCTAAAAATCCGAATTGGCATAAAGTGTATATTGTAGATTGTGTGTAAACTTTCAAACCATCCCAAATGGTTGTTTTCTATATGCATCTCTACAGAAAGAATGTTTAGAACATTTCTGCGAAATAAATAAAGCAACTATTTGTCTAACATTAATGTATGTCACCAAATCTGATTCCCATGTAATTGCTCAAATTATTTAATTATGTAATTGCTAAAATTATGTATCTTAGGGTGTCTTGCCACATTTCGTCTCAGAAGCTTTAGATGGTCTCATATTCATGCATAATTGCTTTATACTAATTGATGGAATTTAAAAGTTATAAGAACTCTGGTACTGTGAGCACCTTTATAACAATTACATCCACAGGGATGGGCAGTATGAGCTGTGTGATAATTATCTCACCCTTTCAGTTTTTCCCTGATATATTTCGGTAGTTCAATTTGTCAAAATTTAACGGGGAAAGGGCTTGGAAAATAAGGCAAATCAGGTGAGTTTCAGTATGTTAACACTGACTCTGCATGTTATGCCCCATTTTCCATGTGAAAATGCAGAATAGGAGATATTTACATATGTGAAAAATACCTCATCCTTTGTAACAGTATTCCACTTGTAGAAAATACACCGCTTGTTGCTTAAAGTGTGAAACAGATGGTTTCTGGACTGGGGTGTCCGAGTAAGGTCCAGGAGTGCTGGTTCTTAGTCAGCTGGATCCAAGTCAGATTTTCTGAATATTCACATAAATTTAAAAAAATTGAAACTGAACCCATTTACATGGTGATTGGTTGTTTTAAATATCTGTCACGGATCTGGTCCATTGGGACATTTGTTAGCCCAACCTTATTTAATTCATAGTTGCTAAAATTTCGACACTGTGTACTGATCATAAGGATTACAACCTTGGTGATTTTGCCCTTTACTTCTCATACTACAACCTAATGGAAAACATTTTTTAAATGTGGGCTCTGATTGACCCCTCACTGTACTCTTGTTTGTTTTCAACATTGTAAAAATGAAAGTCCACCAACAGTTTATGCCAAAAACTGCACTTCAATTGAAAGTAAAAAAGATGGTTTTACTGAAGGCAAAAATGCATACTGTTACAGTTCATGACTACAAAAGTAACAAAACATACATTTAGTTAACAAAAAAAAAGGAAAAGAATAAAAACAGAAATTATGGAAACTTCCTTCAAATACAGAACAATACGATTTGTTAAAAAAGTAGAATGGTCTTACCTTATAATAAGATCCTCCACACGTGTCAGTGTCATCAATCACACAAAAATCACCTTCTTTGGCTGCGATCATGCCTGCCACACAGCTGTTTTCTTTTAAGTCGGCTACACAGCAATGATTCTGAGCAATTCTGCAATGGAAAAATAGGACCAGGCATCAGCTGAGAGATATGCCATAGTGCTCACTGGTTACAGGTGTAGGTTTACCAAATATACGAACAAATATGCATTGAATACATAAATCTGAAGGCATAATGCATAGATTACACACATTTTTCACAATGGAAAAATTGAATAATAATGTGAAGGTAGTCCAGATCATCTGAAGCACTGCCGAATATAGCGCAGGAAGCAAGAGGTTTCCAAATACACCACATATCTAGTAGGGTCAATGTGAATTAGCCTCGGGGTGTTCTTTAACTGACTAGAGATACATCTGCTAACATTATGGGCCAGATGTAGGTAAATATATTTTACCGACTCATAAATACCGAATTTTACCGATTCGGTATTTATGAATCGGTAAAATATAAGGAGGGAGATGTAGGTAAATCCAGATGTGGATTTACCGAATCTGTAAAAGTCGGTATTTACCGATTCGGTAAATACCGACCGGTAATGCCCATTCATTCCGATGGGCTTTGAAGCCCATAGGAATGAATTTATTTATTTATTTATTTATTTGTTTATAGTGTTTTATATAGCGCGGACAAGACCCGTGGGTATCAGAGCGCTTAACATAAAAAGATTACAGATTACAGATTGACATTATAGTAGCAATTATAACAACAAACATATATGAGGTAGTAGGCGATATGCTATCAGGGGTGATTAGATAAATATATTCCTAACGTCTGTGTCATTAGCATTAGGAGGTGCATAGGCTTAGCTTGTGTCATAGTCATATCGTCAGGCTCGGTGAGGTAGGGTTACATAGTATTATCAGTACAATTCCATGAGTAATTAGCAATAAGAGTTGGATAGGTTTAGCTTGTGGCAAGGATTAAATAGATAAACCAAGTAGGGTAGAGAATTATATCATTATGGGTGTGAGATACAGTGTAGAGATCACATATATATGAGGTAGCCTTAAAGTGCATAGCCGAGGTTTGATCGGGAATCAGTCATTTGTCTAATTGATCTTCAAATTATTCATGATGAGTCCGATCTTCTTTGTCTTGAGTGTTCATATTAATGGTCGGTGCGTGAAGAGGTGTGGCGCCGCGGCCAGGGCGACTGACGCTGGAATCTGGGGACCACGGTTCGATCCCCGGCTCCGGCGGCAGGTTAGCCCAGCACCATATGACTCTGGGCAATAGCTTGCTTAATCTTCCCGACGGCCCCCCAGCGCCTAGAGACCCTTACGGGTGATTGTGCGCTTTACAAATGTGGACTTTTGTGGACTTTATCTCTATGTAGGGTATTTACTCATCAAGTGGTTCTTCAGTTCCTGTATGAATGTTACAGTGTTTTGAATCACCCTGATGTTAGGAGGGAGTGAATTCCAGACTCTGGGGGCGGCTCCGGAGAATGCTCGGTCATAGGTCTTTTTCTTCCGGAAGAAGGCCGGTCGTAATAGCAACTCTTTAGCGCTTCTAGTTGGTCTGTTACCTCCCGATAGCTTAATTTTCTTGGCTAGATATGTAGGCGTGTTGTAGTGAACCGCTTTGTGGGTAATACAGGCCATCTTCATTTTAATTCTAGCTTCGTAGGGTAGCCAGTTTAGTGCCTTTAGGTGGGGAGATATGTGATCGAATTTCCTCGTTCCCGTGATGAGTCTTGCCGCAGCGTTGAGACAGGCTTTTAGTGGTGCAGTGGATGTTTTCGGTAGGCCAGCTAACGTGGTGCAGCCATATTCAATTCTCGAGATCACTAGTGATTGGATAGCCAGTTTTAGATCTGCTTCTGAGATAAAGGGTTTCAGTTTTCTTAGATAGTTCAGGTGGAAACGGGCGCTCTTGGCCATTGTGTTGATGTAGTCTTTCATGTCGAGGTTCTCATCTAACGTAATTCCTAGTGATTTAGCTGAGTTAATTAGGGTCGGAGTACAGTTTAGCGCAGTCACCAATTTAGTCCATTCTTTTACCTCTGGTTGACTCCTTGCTGGTGATATTAGTAGGAATTCTGTTTTATCGGCATTAAGTTTCAGATGATTAGCTGTTAGCCATTGTAACGCTCGCTTTAGTGTTTCATTCATTAGGTCAATGTCATCCCGACAGGCGATCTTCATATATATTTGCGTGTCGTCTGCGTACATGTGATAGGAGATCTGTGATTTTCGAAGAATCTCCGTGAGAGGTTCTACATACAAGTTGAATAGATCTGGGGATAACGTTGAACCTTGCGGGACCCCTATTGCGTTAGGGCACGGGGAGGAGATTGCTTGGTTGACCAGGAATAGTTGTGTCCTGTTCTGTAGGAAGGAGTTAAACCATTTCAGTACGTTTCCAGATAAACCCATCCTGTCTCGTAGCCTGGTCATCAATAATTCGTGATTTACAGTGTCAAATGCTGATGACAAGTCTAGTAGGATCAGTAGGCACGCATGATTTTGGTCTAGGGCTTGTAAGGCGTCATCAACAATATGCAGGATCGCCGTTTCAGTACTATGTCCGGTTCTGAAACCTGATTGGCAGTCATCTAGTAATGAGAACTTAGCGATGTGTTGACTCAGTTGGCCCTGCACGCATTTCTCAATAAGTTTGGCAAGTAAAGGGATGTTGGTCACTGGTCGATAGTTCTTCGGGTCTGTTGCATCCGCTGTTGGTTTTTTGATGATGGGAACTACCTGCCCAGTTTTTAGGCAGTCAGGGAGGGTCCCTTGTGCAAGTGAAGCATTTATTATCTCAGTCCAGATCGGAACTAGGGTGTGGCTGATTTCTCTTACACACTTTGCCGGTAAAGGGTCTTGATAGTGGTTGTTCGGTCTGAGTTCTGCTAGCGTTTTGGCGATCTTTCCCTGGTCATATAGTTCAAATGTGTCCCAATTTGCCTTATTTTTTGTTTGAAGACCTTCAGTTGTCGCATTAGCCTCATTTATAGGTGAGGGAAGGGTCATGAGGTTAGCTGCTGCACTTGTGAGCTCAACTTCTAGTAGTTTGTTTTTTTCCGTGAAAAATGAAGAGAATTCCTCGCAGCTTATGGGAGTTTTTGAGTTCTCTTGAGTCGTTTTGGCTAGTTTATTTGACTGTTGTTTTAAGATCTCGAAGAGTTTTCTTGGTCTGTTTGTGGCATTGTCGAGTTCAGTCCTTATAAATTCTTTTTTGGTGTCGATTATCTTTTTGTTATATTGTTTTCTAGTTTTTCTGAGGGCTTTCAGCTCAGGGGAGGAGGGATGTTGTCTCCATTTCCTTTCAGCCATTCTCAGTTTTCGCCTGTCCTCGTTCAATGCCTCATTAAACCAAGGATTTTTTGGCTTTTCCGAGACACTTTTCAGTTTTTGAGGCAAGGTGTCATTGACTATATTACTGATCGAGGTTATGTAGTGATCCGTCAGCTCGTTGACATTGACATTCTGCCTGTTGTTACGAGGCTTCAGGTCTTTCTCACATCTTTCAACCAGTAGTTCAATATTAGCTTCTTTTGTATCTCGAATCAGTTTTTTGCACTTGCTGGGTTGCACGGTCCTGCCCTTTTTCATTGTGGGTATCGTGAATGTTATGGCGTGATGGTCAGACCAATCACACGGGTCTATAGCAAGGATTGAAGTCTCTTTGTTTCTTGAAATAATCCAGTCTAGAGTCGCTCCTTGTGAGTGAGTGGGCTGGGTGCATGCTTGCGTAAGGTTTAGCTCATTGAGGAAGTCTTTAATCGAGTTAACCATTTTGTCATTGCCGTCGTCCCAGTGGAGGTTAAAGTCACCTAGGAATATGTTGTTGGCATCCGAGTTAGAGTTGGCAGTTATGATCTCTATTAGTTGCTCTGTGAACTTTGTGTTATCTCCCGGTGGGTGGTAGAACGCATGCAGGTTATAGCTTTGATTATTTAGTGATCTTATGTTAAGACCAAGGTATTCACAGGATTCTATGGGGTCAGATTGGAATTGGTTGACCTTAATCTCCGAACGGTGAATGCACGCTATACCTCCTCCCACTTTCCTTGGTCTGTCTAACCTGACAATGTTATATTGAGGTGGTACTAGGAGATCAATGGTAGGAGATGATGATTCACTAAGCCATGTTTCCGTGAGGATGGCCAGGTCGATTTCCTTGTTGATGATGAGGGCGGCTATATCTGACGCATGTTTAGTTGCCGAACGACAGTTAAGAAGTAGGCATTTTAGGGCTTTCTGTGCGTTAACGGGGTTTTCATTTTCAGTTTCGGTTGTAGTTACCTGAATATGTTGTAAGTTGTGGTGGATTGCTTTCCTGTCATTCTTTCTGGACGTTCTATTAGAGTCAATAGGTACAATTTCGATATACTCCTCCTTTCCCCGAGCCGGTTGTTCATAAGATCGAAGTAAGGCCAGGGCTTCTTCATTTGATAAGGGATTGGTCCTGTTTGGTCTGTTGGGTCGGAGTACAAGATTCTGGATGTGTGAGACCTTCGTGTGCGTATTTATCGTCATCTCCCAGATTTTCTCAATTGTCTTTGCGACATTCATCGAGTCTTGTGCCAGGTTGCCTATTAGTTTATTGAGCTCATTGACTTCTTTCTGTGTTCGGGTAGATTTCTTATGTGAGATAGACCTGGCTGTATGCGTTCTACATTTTGCTTTCCTCCGTGAAAGGTCTGTTCTCATTGCCACCGATCTTACCGCTGTATCCTTAGTTTTGTTATGATTCTTGACTTTATTAGGGGGTCTCCATTGCTTCCTATGTTGTTAGGTGTAGAGGGTGTTTTTGTGGATAAGGATCTATGGGACTCCAGACTCGCATTCGAGGGAGATTGGGGAAGGTCGATAACCTCTACCTTGTTCTTTTTGTAGTTATCTTCATAGGCGGACTCACTCGGAGCTGGGCCACCCTCTTCAGGTGTTGTGGCGTCGTGTGGTATCGGCAACGGCTCTTCCATTGGTGCCTGGTTCTTCTCTTTGTTTCGAGGGTTAGGAGATACCGCTATCCTTTCAATCTCCTTCTCCGGTATGGCCATCGCAGTTTCAGGTAAATCTCCGGCGTTAGGGATATGATCGTTCCGGCAGTCCGTTTGGTTGGCTTCTCTGGTGACAGAGTTGTTTATGTCATTTGTGATATCTGGTGGGGTCATGTTTTGTTGATGATTAGGTCTTTCTATGGATTCCTTTAACGTTTGGAAAGTTATCTCAAATTTCTCGAGTTCTTTGTTCGTTGCTTGTATCAGCACAATTCCTGTTTTATACATAGTAATGCATACTTCTGTATTACATCTTTTAGTTAATGAGGTCGTTATTTTTGTGCCATGTGGTATGTTTTTTACAGTTTTTGTGAGCAGCATTTTTGTAAGGGCATTGCGCCATTTAGCTGTTTTGTCTGTGTAGAATATCAAGTCATTCATCATGACACCTTTAACTCTATCGAAATATGGGTCAGCGAACAGAGTGTCCGGGTTTTTTCTCAATGTGTTATGTTTGAATTTTTTGGCAGCATTTTTGGATAGAGTGGAAGGATATTCTATCCTCTTTGCATGAGATCAGGTCGACCCTCGGTATCTTTCCTCCATTTCCGCTTCACCTTCACGTTGTGCGTCTTCAGAAGCCATTGACTATTAGTACTGTGTAGTTCCCTGTTGGTGCTTTGTACTGTGTAGTTCCCTGCTGGTATATCGGGGAGGATATAGGAATCTAGGTAACTCCAGTACTACTGTTTCATAGTGGTAGATGTGCTTTCTTTGTAGTTTGGTTAGCTCTTATTATATATTTGTAGTCGTGGAAGATATAGAGGTTGGAGTGACTTCTGCGGTACTGTTCCGTAGTTCTTTGTAGTTGGTATCCTCTAATTAGTCCTTTGTAATTATGTTATCTTATTGTAATCAATCCTTTGAAATTATGGTGCCATCCACAGTAATTAATTACACCCTTTCCTATCCTTATTTGTGAAGAGATTTGTCTTAAGAGTCTCTAATTAATCCTTTGATGTTATGTTGTTTTATTCTAATCAATCATTTGTAGTTTAAGGTGCTATCATCAGTAAATTAATTAATTGATTGACTATCCCTGTTTGTGAAAAAGGGGTTGTCTGGTGATAAGTTAGCCAGTGCAGGATGTCAGCCGAATCTGTCCATATTATTTCCTGAGGGGAAAGGTCTTTCTCTCTTTCCCCTCTTGAAGTTGTTTTAGTCCCTTATCACTTTTCTTTGTCCCTTCTCTCTTTCCAATCAATCTTGGTTGGTCCCTTGTCACTGTTCCTTGTTTGTTAGTGGGGGTCTGGGATGATTCACTTCCTTTCTTCCACTCGTCAGTCCTCTTTCTCCGTCTGTGCCCCTGTGTTGTTGATCAGCAGGTACATTTCCGATTCAGATTCATCAGACGTCTCGCGCGGCCACCATTTTAGGGTCAGGCGAGCCGTTTTTCATTCCTCTTCACTTTTAATATCCCGCGTTTTCCCTTTTGCGAGTCCTAGGGGTGTTGTAAGCGGTTGTTGGGGCTGCGCAGGGGGAGAGGATGACCATACCTTCTCCAAAGGTCAGCGCGGTCTCTCAGCTCCGTCTTCCGTGATGGCCAGTCTGTGTGTCTACCGGCTCCGGAGCTGCTGCCGATGGCTCCTCCGAGATCCCCCGCCAAGCGCAAACCAGGGAGGCATCGGGTGGCTCCTTTCTTATTTAAGGTCCGCTGAGGGTCTTCTCCGCCCGCTCCACATCAGGCTGTTCGCATCACGTGGGGTCCGACGTCCTAGGAGTCCGAGGAGAGGAGGCAGCCTTGACCATCGACCAGGTACTGTATTCTTTCCTGCGTCTTGTTTCTCCTGTGTTCCTCTCGTTTTCTATTTGTTCCGAAACATGCAGCAGTTGTTCCGCTTCGTCTTGGGCTGTATTGAGGGTTGTTCTGGGGTTGTGCAGGGATTTAATCCATATTTGGAGATCCCTAGCCCCAGCGCTCCTCACTAGAGCTCCCCTTCAGCCGCCATTTTCCTGTAGTTGAGCATGAATGGGCATTGAGTTGAATGGGCATTACCGGTCGGTATTTACCGAATCGGTAAATACCGAATTTCACAAGGGTGCAGGGGGTGTCACTTTGACACCCTCTAGCACCCCCAAAACAGGTTTGGGTGCCATGTGGCAGGCAAACCTGCCCTAAGGGCAGGTCTGCCTGTCATATGGCACAGGTGTGCATGCACACAAGTGCATGCACACCGGAATCGGTATTTTACCATCAAATTGAATTTGATGGTAAAATACCGATTCTGTAAGGCTTGTGGGACTCAGAGGAGTCCCACCTACATATCAAATTTACCGAATCGGTTAAAATACCGATTCGGTAATTTACCGATCGGTAAATTTACCGATTCTGCCCCCTACATCTCAAAATCCATTTACCGGTCGGTAACGGCCGAAATCGGCCGTTACCGACCGCCGTTACCGACCGGTAAAAGCCTACCTACATCTGGCCCTATGTATGTTAGTATGTATGTTTACAAAGATGTAAACTATCCATCTATGTATTACAATGCCTTTTATAATGTTCCCGCTGGATTCCCAGCACTGAGCTCCAAATAAAGAAAATACTTAAGAGAAAAAATAATCGAAAGGATGTCTAAATGGGCAAAATAAAACACGTGAATATATAGTTAGCTCCAAATTTCAATGCATGAACTCTGGGAGAAAAAAAGAGTCTTCCAGAATATCAACAGCAGGACACCACAACCGAAAATATCTTTCCAAACTTACGATTTCATCAAAAATCTGATATTCAGTCAATGTACCAGTGGCTGAGCACATATCCCATGTTTCTCAATAGTGGGTAATCCTACTGTGAAAGATAACTTACCAGTGTGGTATAAAACTTAACAAATAATGTTTACATTTTAAAATACTGTTGCATAATTAATTAGTGGAACGTTCGATTATAATAAAATATTGAATCAATCAATCAAACCAGATTTGTAAAGCTTGGCTAATCACCTGTGAGGGTATCGGGGTGCTGTAGATCGTTCTGCGGGGGCTCAGGCCTACAGCCAGGTCTTGAGTCCTTGCCTGAATGCCAGCAGCAAGGGTGTGGTCCAGGGTTGAAGAGGGAGGTATTTCCCGGCCCTGGCCAAGAGGTACGAGAAGGAGCGATCTCTGCTGTGGCTTTGACATATGTGAAAGGTGTGAGCAAGGTGAAGGGAGGTGGAGTGCATGTGTCTGAAGGGTTGGTGGTAGTTGAGGCGGTGGTTGATGTGTGCTGTGTTCCGTGGTTGTGCAAGGCTTTGTAGGTGTGGATCAGCATCTTGAAGTGATATCTCTTCTGAATGGGGTGCCCCTGGAGCCTCCTGAGGTGGGGGATGATGCGGATCCACTTGGGGAGGTTGAGGTTCAGTCTGGCCTATATTGTCTGTTGTCTCTTCAGGAGGTGCAAGTTGATTTCTGCGTAGATTACATTGCCATAGTCCAGCCTGCTGATGACCTGGGCTCGGATGATGGTACATCTGGTGTTGACCAGGAGCCATCTGAAAATCTTGCAGAGCATGCGACGAGTGAGGAAGTAGGATTCTCTGGGTTGTTCTGGTGAGAAAGCAAGCGATCCACCTGAGGGCATCTCCCTGAATTTCAATGTGGCGAAGTCTTTCGATGAGGGTATGCTGGGATACGGTGTTGAAGGTCACTGAGCGATCGAGGAGGATCAGGGCTGCTGTTTCCCTAGGTCCAGGAGAGCTCTTATGTCATCTCTGGTGGGAGATGTCCAGGAGGTTGTTGTTTTCCAGGGGTCTCGTGAGTTGGCGATTGATGGCTTTCATGAGCACCTTGGAGGGGAAGAGGAGAAGAGAGATAGGGTGGAAGTTCTTGACTTCCGTCTGGTCGGAAGATGGCTTCTTGAGAAAGGGCGTGACCTCAGCATGTTTCCATTCGTTGGGGAAGATGGCCGTAGTGATGGATACATTGAAGATGCTGGTGAGTTCTTTCTTCATGTTTTGCTCCTAAGGTTGAAAATGTGGTGGCGATAGGGGTCCGTTGGTGCTCTTGAGAGGACGGAGTTCACAATGTCGGTGGTGTTTTGAGTGGTGAGCTTGTCCCAGTTCGTTAGTGTCAAGCCTACCTGTTCAAAGAATTCCACAGGAGGAGAAGCTGAACCCAGTGCCTGTCCTTCAGTATTTACACTGATGAGGGCAAAGGGGAAGTAGATAGAGAAACATGAAAGACTGCCTTGTAGAGGATGATATCACTGCTATTCTTGGATTTCAATCTTTTCCTCTTGTTTATGGGTTATACTTTATTCAGAGCCTGCAGTTTCAAGTGTAAAATTCACATGAACATTTCCTATATATATATTTAAAACTTCAAACTTATTACACCACATAACATGTATCATATATAGATATATACATTTGCCTAATATACACAAAAATGGCAAGGTTTGAGCCACTCTCTCACCAGTAATAATCGCTGCTAGTTCTTGTAAAGAAAATGGTTGAAGTTGACACTTGTGACTGGTTTTATGCACATGACAGTCTTAAAAAAATGTTGAACAATTTCAATTAATGTTCAAATGGGTTCCAGCATATTAAAAAAGTTTCCAATAGAATGGAAAGTTTTTGTAAGAGATCTAAATTATATACAATGGAAGAGCTTGTCCTGGTTTCTCATAGCTTCAGATGAATTTAGCTAAATTTCTCCATCAGCAATATTGCTTGTATTTTTTGGCTGATACCTCCATTGTCTTTAAAGATGAAATGGAAAGAATGCCTTACCAGATAGTCAGCTGAGATACTACTCTTCTGTGGTAAAAACGAATACATAGCCGACCTGAATGAGAGGAAGACTGAGACACTACTCCTTTCACAATTCATGAGTTTCTGTCAGGATTTGCTGCAACGTAAATTCACAAGATTTCTGCTCAGATGCAGAGTGGAGATACTAATCTGCATGCGCTTCACAAGCGCTGAAAATGGAACACTACTTTTTCCTTGAGTCTCTGTCAAATTCTCCTCATGAGAGAGGCGCAAAGAAGAGACACTCCCTGTGGCTCAAAAAGATATCGTTGAAGTGTGACGTTTCATAGCTGAAAGTGCGTGTTGAGGAGATCTGAACAGTGCCTGCACTCAGAACTGAATGCTGACCTTGTTTTCACATCAGACGTCCACCATTTTCTCGAACCAATTCTGGTGGAGACTGACAGAAAGTGCAAAATAGAGTCTAAACATAATTTTGTAAATGACTGTGTGAGTTTCCAATGTGTGCATTTTTGTGCTCTCGTCAGTCTGAAGCCTTTCTTTGATTTTGATGCAGAAACAATAACTCCCACTCCCATGCTCCAGACAGTTAGCAGGTGGTCAGGATTTGGTTCTGTGGGAGCAATGAGGATTAGGATGTCAGCGGTGATAGGTTGGGGTGTGCAGCTCTTGTAGATGTTGGAGATCTTTTTGTGGATGAAGTCTGCCAGGATGTTGATGTTTTCGGAGGCTGAGGGGTTGGTGATCTCTCTGACAATGTTGAATAGTTCTTTACTGCAGTTAGCGCTTGCCTTGAAGTGGTTGGTGAAGGAACTCATCTTTGTCTTATTCAGAAGTTGATAGTATTGGTTGAGTGATGTTTTGTAGGCAGGTCAGTCTGTGGAGTTCTTGCTGGGGAGCCACCTTCTCTCTAGTTGCTTGCAGTCATGCTTAGACGTTATTAGTTCGCATTGTACCAGCTGGCCTGCTTGGAGAGTCTCCGGTTTTGCGTGCTTTATGTGGGTGACTGGTATCGGTAAAAAATCGATTGCTGGGTTATAGCACAAAAACCAATGAATCACTTAACCCCATGCTAATTATTTTGTTACCAACATGTTTCGACCCCTATGATAGCCTAAAAGGTCTTAGGTCTTCTTCAGGGGAAAAATAATTATAGTTAGTGATGTAGACACATTGTGCATGCAAGTAAAATACTCAACCCCTGCCAGTTACCTCGTGCTGTTTGCATCATCTGAGATATGCTATTCTACAGGCTTTATGGTACATTGTGGGTTGCAAAGCCTCCATAGTCTCCATAGTCACACATTCATCAGAAAGTCAGTGCTTCCACTACACCTACAGGTGCCACCTTCAATGCCGTATTGATAGAGGTGTCTGGATAGCAGGAGTTGAGGGCGTCAGTCCATTGGTTTTCTGACACTTTGTTCCAGCTTTGTTGAGTGGTGCAGGGCTGTCTGGTGCTGGTGCTGGGTGGCCATGAAAAGATTAAATGAATGTGGTATGTCCAGGTGAGTTTGGTGATTTGGTTGTACTTAACTCTGTTGCTGGCTATGAAATTGGGTTCAAGTGTGTGACCGGCAATGTGCGGGGGTTGGTGACTAGTTGAGTGAGACAGAAGGTGTTCATGCTTTGAAGGAGTTTGGCGGTGTTTGTGTTGTCCGGGTCGTCAAGGTGGAAAATGAGGTCTCTGAGTAGGATGCAATGCCTGGAATCAATGGCGAGCGGGGCCATGAAATCTGGTATGGCGTGGAGAAGTTGGGTCAGGGTCCTGGAGGTCTGTAGGCGAGCGTGTCTCTGATGGTGGTTTTGTCACCAGTGAAGAGTTGGAAGTTGAGGTGCTCCTTGATCGGGGTCGCGTCATCTGTGGTGGTAGTGCAGTGGATAGTTTCTTTGTGGATGATAGCGCGATCCCACCTCCAAGTTTGCTGACACAGTCTTGATGTGTTATCTTGTAGCTGACGTGTGGCTAAGGCCATTGGGGGGCGTATGCGGGTTGATCCAGATTTCAGTGAGGAAGATGATGTCAGGGTGAAGAAGGCGGTGGTGTCCCAGATGTCGGTGGTGTGTTTGCAGAGAGATCGTGCATTGAGCAGGAGGCAGTGGAGATGTTCTGGAGCAGTAGTGGTGGTTGCTGTATGCGGAGGTGATCCAGTGTTGCAGGCAGAGAGGCAGTGCCGGCAGGCAAAAGGTCCTACAGTAGACTGAGGCGAGGTGCAGCAGCAGTGGTTGCTGTGATGTCCTGGGTCCATATCTTTGAGGTCTGAGGCAGTGTGGCTTCAAGTGGCGGGAGCACCAGGGTTCTTGGTGCTGGGCTCAGTCCAGGCACAGATGGGTGAAGACGGACTTGCCTTTGGTCTCCATTAAGTAGTTCCTCGGAGGAGGAAGAGGTGATGGAAGGTGGGAGTGGGTGGGAAAAAAGAACGGCGAAACAGTGGGAAAAAGCAAGAGGAGGTGATGGAGCATGGGAAAAGAATACAGAGTACAGAAAGGAAAAATAATCGGAGAAACAGCAATGAGGTGCAGAGATAAGCAAACTGACGCGATACAACACAGGGGCTATGAAAACAAGTTATTGGCTATACGGGAGGGAAATTCAGCAGAATCGGATAAAATGTAACAGCCTGATAACAATACGATACAATGTAGTCAATTACAGTAAAAGGCTATGCAGTCAAACCGTTAGCTCTAGCAGAGTGTACAATGCAGATAAACATGCAGCTGGGGGCGAGCGAGTGACATTCAGCTAGGGGAGCTGTCACAAGGACCGGCTCAATGGAGTCGCGCTGCGGCCCCCATTAAATAGGTCCTGGAAGGAGGTAGGGGTGCTGGGAGGTGGGAAGTAGGATGGAAAAGATCGGCAAAACAGCAGGAAAAAGTGAGCAGAGGCATGGAAGCGACATGAACAGAATACAGAGCACAGAAAGGAAAAATAATCGGAGAAACAGCAATGAGGGGCAGAAACAAGCAAACTAACGAGATAGAACACAAAAGCTATGAAAACAAGTTATTTGCTATATGGGAGTGAATACAGCAGAATGGGATACAATGTTACAGCATGAGAACAATAAAATACAATGTAGTCAATTACAGTAAAAGGCTATACAGTCAAAATTACATTAGCTTTAGTATTGTGTACAATGCAGGAAAACAGGTGGATGGAGGCGAGCGAGCAACACACAGCGGGGGGGGGGGGAGGGGGGGGAGGGGGAGTGCCAAGAAGACCTGATTAATGGGGTCGCGCTGCAGCCTCCATTAAGTAGGTCCTGGGAGGAGGGAGCGGTGCGGGTAGGTGAAGAATCAGTGAAATGCCAGGAAAACACGAGTGGCGGGAAGAAATTACGGAGTACAGAAAGGGAAAATAATCAGAGAAAAAGCAATAAGGGGCAGAGATAAGCAAACTAACGAGATACAACTCATAAGCTATGAAAACAAGTTACTGGCTATACAGGAGGACATTTAGCAGAATGGGATTCAATGTTACAGGATGAGAACGAAAAGATATTGTGAAGTCAATTACAGTAAAAGGCAACGCAGTCAAAATTATACTGTTAGCTTTAGTAGAGTGTACAATGCAGGAAAACAGGCAGCTGGGGACGAGCGACACACAGCGGTGGAGCTACCATGAAGACCTGTTCCTTAAAGGATAAATAACTCCCTACTATACTTTATAGGCATATTGCAAGTCCTAGAGGAGAGCTATAACCTTCAGCCGAGTTCCTTTATAAGGTTATGGAACCCCGAGTTCACTTGCCATATCCTTATCATGTATGGCTGGGGACAATTTATTCCATATAATACATGGTCAAGCCATAACCTTTCTCACACACCACTTAAAACCTTGGTGTGCAGCTCCTTCATTTGAAAGAGAGAGAATGTTTTCAAATATGAAGAATAAAAATAGAACCAAAATTAAAAACGTCAAAAACCTGTTAGATATTTGTTTAAAAAAGATGTTAGAAACAGTTCAATACTTGTCAGTTTAAAAAAGTAAAAGCTGCAGTCTCAGAATGTGTAAAAACATGCACACAGATTCGAACTTTTTAGGTCTCGCGACCTATCGATGCGCGCATGCGCATCGAGCGGAGCGAGAATTCAAGCGGCGAAAACATCATGAAACCACCAGCTTTTTGCTGGCGTTTTCATGGCGTTTTCATGCAGTTCATGTGAACCACGTGAGCAACATGCACGCGCATTCACGGCCAGGGCTTCTCCTCCCCTAATTATTCATGGCCGGCCACAGGCCGGCCGTACTTTCAGTTTCCCGCTTCTCCTCCCCTAATCATTCATTCCCGGCCGCTCACAGCACATCAAAGGGCTTCGCCCAGCGTGCGCTCTGCATTCTCTCCCCAGCCAGCTTCCCCCAGGCCGTGTTCCCTCATCCCTCGCACCCCCTCCTTCTTCAGGCCCCCACCATTTGCTTCCATTTGTTTTTGCTTGTTTTTAAATGTCTTCCGTCCCCTTTCTTGCCTTCCTTCCTATTCCAAACATTATT
Source organism: Lissotriton helveticus (assembly GCF_964261635.1). Taxonomy (NCBI): domain Eukaryota; kingdom Metazoa; phylum Chordata; class Amphibia; order Caudata; family Salamandridae; genus Lissotriton; species Lissotriton helveticus. Next base: position 1,074,864,314 of record NC_136070.1, on the reverse strand, counting down.
CCCTCGGTTCCCGCGTTTCTTTTTCTTTCTTCCGTCGTCCCCTCCCATCCATCCGTACTCCCTAGCTTGCTTGCTCTCAGCCTTACTTCCCCGACTCCCTCCTATCATTCCTCCCGCTTTTATATCGTCTGGTGATTTCGTTTTGCGTATCCAGTGTTAACTTCAATATGTTTTGTTAATAACATAGCATAGTAAATCCGACGCTCAATTCGGTGAATACTGGTGGTGTGTTGGGGGGGTCGTCACAATACCTTTCATTACATCGTCGCCTTTCAAAATGAAGACTACAGTACCGGAGTGCAAGAAAGCAGGGAAACGAACTAGTCACATTTGCCGTCGGACACCGCCCGACTAATATTCCATATTACAGACTCCCTTGCTTCTTACGCCACAGAGCCATGCCGCGCGCCGCTGGTGCGCCATGTCCAAGCCAGAGTTGTAAGACTAGCCAAAGACGCACAACTCCAGCATTTCTTCCTTCGCTGCGTGCCTGGCTGTGCACGCCAGGGGCGCGCGCATGCTGCAAGACGGCTACACGAACATGTCCAGTCATAGCAGACGCAAGTGACGGTCTTTTTGGTGTATTCTGGGACTTGTTGTTTTGCCGTTCACGATAGTTGATCAAACGCACGAAGCAGACGGTGGGCTGCTCATACGAAATCCATACTCCAGACCAAAGGAAAGTATAATTGCCACTGGCTCCAGAGCCGGCCCTTGCTCCAACAGCACCATCGCCACTGCTAGTTAATGAAGCGAGGCAGCAGCCCGTTCTCACTGGCTGGCTAGCTATATTAAAGCAGCGGCAAGCCTCGAATATACATCGCCAAGGTAGAAGGAAACTGGTTTGCAGTAAGTTTTTATCGTCTAGCCCGCCCATGCGAGATACCGCACGGCCCGGCTGCCTCACACAGCCAATTAAAACGGAGGACATTCTTCCAAGTCAGATTGTGCTTCTCGTATTAAAAAGAATAAAAAACAAGCATTGGCATAGCCAATAGGTAACGCTTGTGGGACCTTATAAGTATTTAGTTACAAGGATATTGTGCTGCCAAACAAAATACTTATAAGGTCCCACAAGCGAGACCTATTGGCTATGCCAATGCTTGTTTATATCTATTTAAGGATTGCAAAAATAATCTTGTTCATTCTGCTTGTCACTGTAAGATAGAAAAAGAGAGCAGAAGAAAGAAAAGCAATGTTTCATTTTGGTTGCTTTAAACTACTGCTCCATGACCCAACCTGCCTTTCACCTTAGCTGCTGGGGCTGGCGGCAGGCACTGTGATGTCAGAACTCAATTACAAAAACTTATTACAGTTGGATTCTGACACCTTTCCTTTGTAATTCGCGACTCAGTGCATCACAAGTCACTGTTTATAAAGAAATAAGAGACAGACGTTTATGAAGGGATTGAAGAATACCATGCATTATAAGGTTATATAAAGCTAGCTGGAGTGTTCTGGACTACATCTCTATAAACACAATGGTGGCCAGAACAGTTGAAACCTGCTCTTCACGTAAAGAGTTTCTTGAGAATACTAACTTGGAGCAAGTATGTTGTTGAAAGTTCCTTAACCAGCCACTCCTATGCAACGCACAAATTATTGGTAAATCCTGCATTTTTAATCCCAGAAATAGGTTTAGGACAAGAACCCATCGGATTAGGCCAGAATGTGGGACTCAAAAATCCTTCACTCCCTCCCACCACTGTGGTCTCAGTCTTATCTGAGTTGTATTTAAGCCAATTGCAGCTCAGTTAGTCAGCAATCACCACCATGCACTACTGAAATCACGCAGCTACAGCATCCAGAGGGCCTTCCATTTTCAGAAGAACCTGGGTATCAGTCGCAAACGTGTGGTAAAGGATGGGCGTTGTAGGAGGTTTGACATAGAGGCTGAACACGATGGGGAAGAGTGGTAAGTCCTAGGACACCCTGCATACCAGCAGCTAAGAATGGCAGTGGTACCTTAGGAGATCTTTTTTTGAGAAAGAAAGAAAACCAAGTAATTAAGTTCTCGTGTTTGCAATCTTCTTACAGTGGACGGAGATAAGGATGTTAGTCAATGATGATCTTACCCAAAGGTGACGTAATATCATCGCAGTGACACCACTGATATTGGTCTCATATCAACTACACCTAAAATATCCTGAAACTCATTTAAACTACCAGCGGTTTCAGTGTAGTCTTAGAACTGTCATATTCTTTCTGAAGGCTAGTTAGAACAAGAAACTGGAAGATAGGCCTGAAAATAGAAGCCACCAAGGGGTTCAATGATAAAAAAAAAAAAAATCTCACAGGACTTCATTTAAAGCGAGACCATATCAAACTTATCTAATTGGAAAAATGTCAGACAGAAATCCCTATATAATATATTCTCGTTTAATTTATGAAACTCGTTTAAAAAGATGGTACAAAAGGCCTGGGATATGTGATGATGCATAATATTATACTATAATCATTTATACAGGTGACAATACAAAGCAAGTACTGCAACAGTGATCACTATACATTAGTTAATTGTAGAAAGCAGTCCAAAATCTAAAAATAAATACACATTTACAATGTGGAATTACAGTTGTACACATGAATTAGCATCAGTTATTTGTTTGAAATAATGTGGATGCCACCAATGAATGAACACCAATAAATGGATGCAAGTTAAAAACAAGCATGTGCAATGCAATAGGTCTCGCATTAGGAAATTTTGAGCTATTGGTATTGTAAATGGCATTTTTTTTATTTCTGTGTTGGTTTTGAAAATAGCTAAATTAGTAGCTTTGCCATTTACAATGCCAATAGTTATAACTTTCGCAAATGTGGCACTTATAGCATTTGTAATGCAATATGTGTTGTATTTACGTGACTTAGAAGTATTGCTATTACAAATAACAATGGCTTTTAAATTTTTTTAAATAATTAATACTTAAATAAAAGTTATTGTAATTTATAATAACAATAGCTTAAACTTTTGTAAATAACTTTTGTGAAGATTGTGTTACGTGTATTTTATTGTGACGGAAATCCAAGAAGAGAAGTGAAATATTAACATCTTTTTGTGACATTTGTAATAAAGTTTGAGACATTGAGAGAACATATTTGAACCAGTTGTTGTTGAATGGTTTCACAGATTGATGCTGTGGTGCCCCTGAGTGGTGGTGCTGAGTGAGTGCGATAGATAGAGTGAGTGCGATAGATAGATAGAGTGAGTGCGATAGATAGATAGAGTGAGTGTGATAGATAGATAGAGTGAGGGCGATAGATAGATAGAGTGAGGGCGATAGATAGATAGAGTGAGGACGATAGAAAGATAGAGTGAGGGCGATAGGTAGATAGATACATAGACAGATAGAAAGTGCCTATAAATAAACCCATCAAAAACATAAAAACCTAATAAACAAAAATGCCTGATTATTGAAAAGGAATAGACCAAGATATCAGATTTGTGCAAATACAATAAACAGAAGCAAGACAGTGAAGGGGCAGGAGAGAGTGAGACGGAAATAGAGGAAGAGTGGAGACGCCAAGACAGTGAAGGGGCAGGAGAGAGTGAGACAGAAATAGACGAAGAGTGGAGAGGCCAAGACAGTGAAGGGGCAGGAGAGAGTGAGACGGAAATAGAGGAAGAGTGGAGAGGCAAGACAGTGAAGGGGCAGGAGAGAGTGAGTAGGAAACTGAGGAAGAGTGGAGAGGCCAAGACAGTGAAGGGGCAGGAGAGAGTGAGACGGAAATAGAGGAAGAGTGGAGAGGCCAAGACAGTGAAGGGGCAGGAGAGAGTGAGGCAGAAATAGAGGAAGAGTGGAGAGGCCAAGGCAGTGAAGGGGCAGGAGAGAGTGAGACAGAAATAGAGGAAGAGTGGAGAGGTCAAGACAGTGAAGGGGCAGGAGAGAGTGAGACGGAAACTGAGGAAGAGTGGAAAGGCCAAGACAGTGAAGGGGCGGGAGAGAGTGAGTAGGAAACTGAGGAAGAGTGGAGAGGCCAAGACAGTGAAGGGGCAGGAGAGAGTGAGACGGAAATAGAGGAAGAGTGGAGAGGCCAAGACAGTGAAGGGGCAGGAGAGAGTGAGGCAGAAATAGAGGAAGAGTGGAGAGGCCAAGGCAGTGAAGGGGCAGGAGAGAGTGAGACAGAAATAGAGGAAGAGTGGAGAGGTCAAGACAGTGAAGGGGCAGGAGAGAGTGAGACGGAAACTGAGGAAGAGTGGAAAGGCCAAGACAGTGAAGGGGCAGGAGAGAGTGAGGCAGAAATAGAGGAAGAGTGGAGAGGCCAAGGCAGTGAAGGGGCAGGAGAGAGTGAGACAGAAATAGAGGAAGAGTGGAGAGGTCAAGACAGTGAAGGGGCAGGAGAGAGTGAGACGGAAACTGAGGAAGAGTGGAAAGGCCAAGACAGTGAAGGGGCAGGAGAGAGTGAGTAGGAAACTGAGGAAGAGTGGAGAGGCCAAGACAGTGAAGGGGCAGGAGAGAGTGAGACGGAAATAGAGGAAGAGTGGAGAGGCCAAGACAGTGAAGGGGCAGGAGAGAGTGAGGCAGAAATAGAGGAAGAGTGGAGAGGCCAAGGCAGTGAAGGGGCAGGAGAGAGTGAGACGGAAACTGAGGAAGAGTGGAAAGGCCAAGACAGTGAAGGGGCAGGAGAGAGTGAGTAGGAAACTGAGGAAGAGTGGAGAGGCCAAGACAGTGAAGGGGCAGGAGAGAGTGAGGCAGAAATAGAGGAAGAGTGGAGAGGCCAAGGCAGTGAAGGGGCAGGAGAGAGTGACACAGAAATAGAGGAAGAGTGGAGAGGCCAAGGCAGTGAAGGGGCAGGAGAGAGTGAGACGGAAACTGAGGAAGAGTGGAAAGGCCAAGACAGTGAAGGGGCAGGAGAGAGTGAGTAGGAAACTGAGGAAGAGTGGAGAGGCCAAGACAGTGAAGGGGCAGGAGAGAGTGAGACGGAAATAGAGGAAGAGTGGAGAGGCCAAGACAGTGAAGGGGCAGGAGAGAGTGAGGCAGAAATAGAGGAAGAGTGGAGAGGCCAAGGCAGTGAAGGGGCAGGAGAGAGTGAGACAGAAATAGAGGAAGAGTGGAGAGGTCAAGACAGTGAAGGGGCAGGAGAGAGTGAGACGGAAACTGAGGAAGAGTGGAAAGGCCAAGACAGTGAAGGGGCAGGAGAGAGTGAGACAGAAATAGAGGAAGAGTGGAGAGGCCAAGACAGTGTAGGGGCAGGAGAAAGTGAGACGGAAATAGAGGAAGAGTGGAGAGGCCAAGACAGTGAAGGGGCAGGAGAGAGTGAGACGGAAACAGAGGAAGAGTGGAGAGGCCAAGACAGTGAAGGGGCAGGAGAGAGTGAGACGGAAACAGAGGAAGAGTGGAGAGGTCAAGACAGTGAAGGGGCAGGAGAGAGTGAGACGGAAACTGGGGAAGAGTGGAGAGGCCAAGACAGTGAAGGGGCAGGAGAGAGTGAGGCGGAAACTGAGGAAGAGTGGAGGGGCCAAGACAGTGAAGGGGCAGGAGAGAGTGAGGCGGAAACTGAGGAAGAGTGGAGAGGCGAAGGCAGTGAAGGGGCAGGAGAGAGTGAGACAGAAATAGAGGAAGAGTGGAGAGGCTAAGACAGTGAAGTGGCAGGAGAGAGTGAGACGGAAACAGAGGTAGAGTGGAGAGGCCAAGACAGGGAAGGGGCCGGAGAGAGTGAGACAGAAATAGAGGTAGAGTGGAGAGGCCAAGACAGGGAAGGGGCCGGAGAGAGTGAGACAGAAATAGAGGAAGAGTGGAGAGGTGAAGACAGTGAAGGGGCAGGAGAAAGTGAGATGGAAACTGAGGAAGAGTGGAGAGGCCAAGACAGTGGAAGGGGCAGGAGACAGTGAGGCGGGAACTGAGGAAGAGTGGGGAGGCCAAGACAGTGAAGGGGCAGGAGAGAGTGAGGCAGAAATAGAGGAAGAGTGGAGAGGCCAAGACAGTGAAGGGGCAGGAGAGAGTGAGACAGAAATAGAGGAAGAGTGGAGAGGCCAAGACAGTGAAGGGGCAGGAGAGAGTGAGACGGAAATAGAGGAAGAGTGGAGAGGCCAAGACAGTGAAGGGGCAGGAGAGAGTGAGACGGAAACAGAGGAAGAGTGGAGAGGCCAAGACAGGGAAGGGGCAGGAGAGAGTGAGACAGAAATAGAGGAAGAGTGGAGAGGTCAAGACAGTGAAGGGGCAGGAGAGAGTGAGACGGAAACTGAGGAAGAGTGGAGAGGCCACGACAGTGAAGGGGCAGGAGAGAGTGAGACGGAAATAGAGGAAGAGTGGAGAGGCGAAGACAGGGAAGGGGCAGGAGAGAGTGAGACATAAATAGAGGAAGAGTGGAGAGGCCAAGACAGTGAAGGGGCAGGAGAGAGTGAGACAGAAATAGAGGAAGAGTGGAGAGGCCAAGACAGTGAAGGGGCAGGAGAGAGTGAGACAGAAATAGAGGAAGAGTGGAGGGCCAAGACAGTGAAGGGTCAGGAGAGTGATTCAGAAATAGAGGAAGAGTGGAGAGGCCAAGACAGTGAAGGGGCAGGAGAGAGTGAGGCGGAAACTGAGGAAGAGTGGAGAGGCCAAGACAGTGAAGGGGCAGGAGAGAGTGAAACAGAAATAGAGGAAGAGTGGAGAGGCCAAGACAGTGAAGGGGCAGGAGAGAGTGAGACGGAAACAGAGGAAGAGTGGAGAGGCCAAGACAGGGAAGGGGCAGGAGAGAGTGAGACAGAATGCTTCATTATTGTAAGTGTGTGCAAAGAAGGTAGGCATTGGCCCACGGAGCTTTTGTGGTGAACACAGGTTATATAAAAAGCTGTATCGGTGGAACCATAGGTGGATGTATGTGGCCTCCCAGCAGCACTCACTCTGGTATAGGCAAACAGTTGGTAGAAGAAAGGTAACAAGGGGTTGTGCAGTAAGTCTCTGCCTATCCTAACCGGGGTATGCTCAAAGGACAGGAAGTAGAGTGTAATCCAGACCTAGGTGACTGGAGAGTGGGCAGAAACCAACCGGGGGACCGGAAGCACACAGGTTTGTCCCCCATAAACAGGCAAAGGTGGTAGAAGCATCAGAGGAAGGGGCTTAATAGGGACGAAGGCAGGAAAGGGGGCACAGTACAGCAGAGGTCCGCCATTACTCACAATTGAGAAGAGAAAGGAAGGAGAAATAAACAGCAAACAGCAGTTTAGATGACGAGCAGAGGGAGACAGGGATTCGTCATGTTTTACGACGTCCTAAGTGTGTCTTCAATTAATTGCAATTTTACTACCCTTGCCCTGTCAATGAATAGATTAAAAATACACTTATGTGTGATTAAATATGTAGTGTGCTCAGAGCGTAACCAAATACCTCAAATGGCGACTTGCTTTTCTTAAACGTTTAACATTTTGCCTCACTTTTGGGTTTCAAGTGGTTATTTTCATAAACCTTGAAAAGGACTTCCACCACTGGTGAAAGTGTGATTTCATGCACAGGGATTTGGAAAAGAACTTGAAGAGGTAACCAGCTTTCTGAAATTACGGCAGAATACCTTTCCGATCCCTAAGTAGACAATAGTTAGGCTGATGTTAGCGCCCAGAAGCCAGGGTGTAGTGATTGTGAGCTTTATGAAACTAACTATGTAATGTAGCAGACTGAGTCTTATCGAAGCCGACATTTCCTTATCAAAAAGCAATGTAAACAAAAAGGGTAGCTGAACCGTTCCTGGTAGTGAAGAAGCTGTGTATTAGGCGTGACCATGGGTGTGTATGTGGCACCCTTGGGCATCCATTTTGTTGGAAATATTTGCCTCACACACCCGGATGGGTGTCATGCTTCATCATCGGCGTTCCTCCTCGTCGGGGAGGCGGTGCAATCCCCGACGGGCTCACCTCAAAGACGGGCTCTTTGACGGAGATCTTTTCTTCCAACAGCCTTATGGTGAAGTGCGGGTATGTGGGCAATGGAGTAAGAGAACTAGAAGGTGATTAAAATGTAGTAGGGGGTACCAAAAAAGTACTACTTTATTCTGGGGGTCTCCCTCTACGGTTAAAAACGTGAAAACAACTTCCTAAGTACCACTAAGTTAAGTGTGGTGGGACTCAGTGAAGTTGGATATTGACATGGTCAACATGTTTCTCGCACAAGGAATTTTCCGCGATTCTTCAGGACCTATAAAATATGTACTATGCAGTCATTCAACAACATGCAGGTGTCATGTGTGTAAATGCAAGCACTGTCGGTTTATTTTACCTCTGTAGTAATATCCTCTGCCTGGATTGGAGAATAAAAATCATGTAAACAAAGTTAATTGCATTGAGACATAGCAAAGAACTCAAGTGTGATCACGCGAAAGTCACACACAGGGTGTCATGCCAGTGTTGGACAATAACATGTCTACTAGCTATAGTGAACTAACGCTGCCAAATGGCAGCGTGCAGTGAGCACATTCCACCAACCATTCGTGTCTATGAGAGTGCTCTACAATTAAAAACAAGGCTAAAAACAATTTAAAAGTAGCAGTATAATGAGGAACTTATATTGTGGTGCACATTGGTTATAAGTCGTGCTAGTCCGGTGATGGTGAATTATGAGGGCAAGCACACATCCATCTCACCTAATAGTCGGGGGTTAATTACCACATGAGTCTTCGGCGGTAATAGAACATCAGGAGAGAGCCATAAGGTGTAGCTGTAGGGGAACAAATGTATAGGCTGAGGGGGACTTGAGTGGAACAATACCCATTAAAATATAGGGCAAGTGGGCGATACCGCGAGGGCATAGGTCAGGGGTAGACATATCATTACCAAAGCATGCCATTTAAAATAACACTCCCCCATCTTTAGGTCTATCTTATGGTCTATGGCCATGAGTGAAAACAGGGGGGCAAACATCAAGGATGGACCCGTTATTACCAATTTATGCCGATTAGAAACACAATCCCCCGTTTCTCAATCTATGTTGTGGTCTATGGCCACGAGCGGACATAGGGAGGTATACATCATGGACGAACCCGCCATGTAAATACCGAGGGTCGCCTTACCTCCATCAGCCCGTGTTCCTGCTCCTTGACCTACCCGTGACCGGCGAGCTCGAATAGGTGATAGAGCTCGGCGGCGCCCGCCATATCAACTATTTCGTGTTGATGGAGTCCCGCAAAGCTCCGCCCATCCGCGGGGATCACGTGACGCGTCTCAGTATCGCGTCCGCCATGTTGGAATGGCAGAGATATCCAATATAACCGGGTGAAATCTCGGATAAGGGGGTAGAATTATTGGGTTCAACTGCGTCTGTAACATTATATGCAGGGCCAATGTGAGTTTCTTAATAATACCTTCGGCGGCGTGGTGCACTGGCCATTATATGTTGGACTTATGTGGGGGTGCTCACCGCGGTCGCCATCTTGGAGAGGTTAAATAAGGTATAAGTGCAAACCGGATCACCTATATGTAACCACATTAGGGCTATGTAGATATAAGCGTGTGTGTTCCGGTGGTCTGCAGGAACACCTAATTTGTGGGAAGATTGCGATGGAGAGGTTGTACCCTGGATATATTATATATAAGTGAGCGATCAGAAAACTCATTAGGCATATCAGTATGTATATTGATGATACAAGGCGGTTGAGTGTGGGCCCTGGCCCTGTGATTTATCTGTCAAGAATAAAGGAGCCAAAGTCATGGTCTGATAGAATTGTGATGACATGAGGACTGTGGGTATATCCAAATTGTATATTATCATGGGTGATACGAGGTATGGTGTCCCCATCATGACACTGGAGGTGGTGTGGTGTCGGAAATGGCACTTAAACAGCGATAATGCTGAAGTGTATCCTGAGTCCCCTCTTCAGTCATAAGGCTCATGTGCCTCCATGGTGTATAATGCTGTCGTGGTAGTTGTAGCAGTGGGGAAACAGGGGGGCCTGTGGATGATTGTGATAGAAGACTGTAATGTGTATACAGTTGCATAGTCACCCTGGCAAGTTGTATTTAGAGAGCATGCCAGGGAATATCTTCATTCAAGCCTCTACTATCGGACGCTAATCGGTGGACCCATCTTTGCTCTTTGCGAAACAGGGCTTGTTTAGGGCAATTGGGGCTAGATTCCAACACAAGCCATTTCAGTGAATCTGCAGTGTGATTCAAGTCGAGAAAATGTTTACACATTTTGGTGTTCGTCTTCTTGCAGCGGAAGTTACTGCGATGTTCTATAATGCGGGTTTTGATTGGGCGGGTTGTCATCCCAATATATTGTAATCCGCATGGACACGTAAGCATATAAATACAGTGGGAGGTATTACAGTTAGTATGGCCCCTTAATTCCCAGCTGAAGGTGTCACTTAATTGGATGATCTTGTGTATGTCCGTATAAGTACATACTCCACAGGATCCACAGGGATAATGGCCTCTGACTGGAGGTAAGTTCCACAGGGTTTGTTGGGTCACTTTCTTTTGTACTTTCGGTCTTGTGCTGATCAGAATGTCTTTTACATTTTGAGATCTTTTGAAAGCAAATCTGGGTGTCTCGAAACTGAGACTGCCAGTATTGAGAATACCCCAGTGCCGCTTAATTACACTTTTGATCTTATTGGACCCTGAAGTATAGGTCGTGACACAGGTCATGGGTTGATTCTCAATCGGTACCACTTCACGTGGTTCAAGTAAGGCTTCACGATTATTGTTTCTAGCTCTTTTTTGGGCCATGGTCACCTCTCTCCTGGGGTAGCCTCTGTCTAATAAATTCCTGGATAGAATAGCAGATTCATGCTTGTAATCAGCTAGCGCACTGCAATTTCGCCGGACCCTCAGGAATTGTCCGAAGGGAAGGTTTGACCGTAAGGCTTTGGGATGGTGGCTAGAATAGTGTAACAAGCTGTTCCGGTCAGTGGGTTTCCTATACATGGTGCTGCAAAGTACTCCCTCTTTCAGTTTTATCGTGAGGTCTAAGAAGGAGATCTCCGTGGGTGAGGCAGACATTGTGAAATGGAGATATGGGTTGATAGTGTTCACCCAATCAAAGAAGGTCTCATGTAGGGTTGGTGGTCCTGTCCACAAGATGAGAATATCATCTATGAATCTTTTCCACATCCTAATATTGTCAAGGAAGGGATTGGACTCATGATGAATGTGCCGTTGTTCAAATTCTGCCATATACAGGCAGGCCACCGAAGGAGCAAATGTACTGCCCATTGATGTCCCTTGGGTTTGATGGTAGAACTGACCCTTAAATTCGAAATAATTTTCCGTAAGTGCTAGAGTGGCACACTCCATGATGAATGTCTGTGGAGTGCTTGAACTCCAGGTCTCAAGTCCAAGTCTTTCCTCTATTACCTCAAGTGTGGCCCTCTGGGGAATGTTCGTGTAGAGGGCTTCTACATCAAGGGTAATTAGAAGATTAATCTGCCCTGTATCATGGACAGTGTCCAGAATGCGTAGGACATCTGAAGTATCTTGAATATAGGAAGGGATTTGTTTCACTAAGGGTTGTAGAAAGTGATCACAAAATTGTGATAATGGTTCCAAGATTGAATCAACTCCTGAGACAATTGGCCGCCCAGGTATAGGTCTAGTATCCTTGTGGGTCTTGGGGAGGATGTAAAAGTATGGGACCCTAGGGTCTTTTTTGGACAGGAAGTCTGCTTCTTTCTTGCTAATCCACTGTTCGCATTCTGCGTTATCCACCAAACCTGTAATTATGGTACGTAGGCGTGGTGTAGGATCACCAGGGATCGGTGTATAGTATCGTCTGTCATTGAGTTGCCTCATACACTCACGATCATAATCTACAGTATTCATCAAAACTGTAGCACCCCCTTTGTCCGCCTGTTTGATGGTAATCAGTGGGTCTTCTGCAAGTGATTTTAGGATGTCCATCTCTTTGCGGGAAATATTGCAATGTTGTCTTTGATGGTCTACGGTTTTCAGGTCTTTCAGTACGGCCTGTTCGTAGGTGAGGACTTCATTGGGAACCATCCCATTGTGAGGTGTAAAGGTAGAGGGATTATGGAGGCCAGAATCTTCCTCTTGGTCCCTGGGTCTCCCCTCAAAGAAAGCTTTCAATCTGATCTTTCGAAAGAAAGACTGGATTTCCCGAGTTTGTAAGAAGAGGTCAGTTTTTGGGGTCGGTACAAAGCCCAGTCCTTTTTGCAAAACTTGCTCCTCTTTGTCTGTCAAAGGGCGGTCTGATAAGTTAACCACCAGGCTTATCTTTGTCCTGACCGGTTCGTGTTCCGTGTGTCCATCCCCTGTGGTCGGGTGTCCTCCCACTGTACTGTCTTCTCTGGAGCGTTGCCTCGCTTTCGCCCTCGCCCTCTGCCCCAGCCTCTGCCTAAAAAAGGGGGGCGTGGGTTACCTTGTGGGGCATAATAGGGTGGATACTGCGGTGCAAAAGGTGGTTGGAAGTGGGGGAATTGTGGGTATTGCCACATGTGTGGGCCCACGGGAGGTCCCTGCGGTGGAAAGTTTTGATAAAACTGTTGTCCACGTCCCCTCCCTCGTTTTCCTCTTGATTGTATATGTGGAGTTCCATAGTCCCCACTGTTATCGGATCCGCTGCTAGATCCCCTTCTGGAAGAGTTAGTGCTTGAATCTGAGTTATAATTATTGCCTGATGGTACATAGTCCTCCTTCAAATAAGGGTAGACTTTTTCTTTTGAGAACCTCTTAATATCCTTTTGTAACTTCGTTACTTTTTGGTTCATGAGGTATTCTCTGTGTTCAGCCATTTCTTTATTGAGTTCCACCAGTTTGGTTTTAAAACCTGGATTGAGAACTGCGGTTTTCAAAGCCGCCTCTGCCGCTTGAATGCGAGTCAATAATTCATCGGCCAATCGTTTGGCAGTGTTCACGATCAGGATGAGGAGGTCGTGGGTACACTTCCATGAAATCTGTGACCACTCTATTTTGAATTGTCCATCTTCCCAGAAGATTCTTGGGAAGTTTTTGACAATTAAGCCGTTTGGTGCTATTTTGGCTTTGAAATATTCGGCCATCATTGCCCCATGTATGGTAATCCTGATCCATTCTCGTTTGAGATCTGATATAGTTTGCCATTCCACTGTATTGCTCCCTGTAGCCGGTTCAATGTCTAAGCCATTAAGTGATGGAGTCCTCATTATAGCTGCTGCATCTTCCTCCCCAAAACTTAACCCCTGGCCATCCATCTTGACGTCAAGCAGACATTTTCCTACGTAAAACCAGAGATTAAGACTTTACCTTAATGGTTGCCTGTCAATCACTATGATTCAACTCCACCAATGGGAGTGCATGAAGTGGATCCCAGAAGCTCGCTTGAGGAGGCAATACAAGCCCCTACACCGTTCTGAGCGGACAAGCAGCGTGTAGTGCCAGAACCCTACAGAAGGCTGTTATTGCATCCAGCACAAAGTGAAAGAGGGTGGGGGCGTGCTGCCTGAGTGTGAGGCAGCATGTTAGTGACTGGGGAATACAAACAAGGGCAGCAAGGTGTGCAGACGTGGCTTAAAGACAGACAAATCGAAGAAGCGGTGATACAAAGCACACCCGCCGGTGGCTTGAGTATGGGAGAAACATCCGGGTGCTAATTGCTGTAAGCCGATTGTGGGGTTTACTCCCACGAGAGTGAAGGTACCACGCAGCCAGGAAATGTTGAGTAGAGGGAGGTTTATTAGTACGGTAGTCAGGGTAGCACACGACACTCCCTTGCAGCTGCTCCAACAACAACTGCTGGAACCGCCACGAGGGACCCTCCATGCCACGTCCCACAGGCGTTCCATAAAGGAACAAAGTACCCAACATGTAAACATAAAGTAAACCGAACACTAACATACTTTGAGACCAGGTGGATAGAAGCGGAGTCAAGTACGGAAACGGCAGAATCCCCGTGTGGCCATACGGTAGCAAGTGGTGACTGCATATGCGCCCGAAAATACAGGCTCGCGGGAGTACAGGATGGTCTGTGTGGAATGCCTGCATATAGGACGCACGCGGGTTTGGTACAGTGGCTGTCACTGTAAGGGAAGACAGTTCAAAACAGACAGTTAGGTATTTAGTTTCCACACACGTTAGTTGAATGTACTGCACACGCGCTGTGACAAAATAAAAGATCAACGCAAAGATTGGAGCGGAAATGCCCCAAACCACCATAGTCGCTGATTTATTGCCTCCTCCCCTCGGGTAAACGAGTCAAACAAGCATTGGCGGCCGCAAAAAAAAATAATCGCCCGCGAAATGAAAATAAAACAAAAAACACGAGTGAATACGCGCGTAGCTGTGTATGTGAAGTAGTGTGCATATAGTGCGTGCGTGTGTAGTACATGTGGATGCACGGATGGTTTGTGAGATTGGTGTGTGTGTGTATGTGCGCATTTCTCTATTGTTTACTGTTGTCAGTGGCCACAGGCTGTCTTGGCATTGCTGTAGGGGCGGGGGGGGGCGGGGCGGGAGCGCATTGGCGGGGGAGCAGCTGCCTTTGATGTGCGAGCGAGTGTGAGGGAACACCATATGGGGTGTGATTAAGAAGTGACCTCAAGCACGGGCTGAGGAAGTGTCACGCTTGAGTAACTCACATGCATTGTGGCAAATCCTCTCTGGTTTCAAGAGCTGTTTTGCCCACTATAATCTCGCAGAACATCGCATGCACATTGATTCAGCGAGACCTAACAAGAAATATTGACAAATTGTGCAGGAAAGGTGGACTGGTTCAAAATAGTTGTGTAAGACAGTCTAGAGAAATTACAGGTTCTATTGGGAGTAACTAAACAAATGTATACTAGAGGCACGGTTCTTCAAGAGTGGATGCAATGGCACCTTTCAGCCCAGAAGAAACAGCAAGAGTGGTCAGAGAGATCATTAATGATGATTAAGGACCAACAAGCCGTTGAGTCAATATCATCATGCATACTAGATGCTGTGAGTCTAGCGGCACAAATCCCTTTACGGTGGAGCACAAGGTTTGTTCACTGCTATTAGATCAAAAGTATGGAAAAGGTGAATTATCAGTAGCATGGCACCTGTAGCTGCCTTTCCCCTCAGTGAAACGTCTCTTTCTAAGATATTTGACCACAGTTGGTAGTTTTGTTTTTTTTCTAAACAAATTCTAAGACAGTACTTTAAATGGGCAGGTCGTGCCAGGTACTGAGCACCTGCACTTCAATAATTTTAATGGCGTGCCTCAGCAGGGAGGCAATGCTTTTAAGGGGAGAGTACCTGCACTTCTTGTTAGCTAACACACTCGGAGACAGTGAGTACCTGCACTTCTATATTTCCATTTCAAGCACTGTCTAAAGAGGATGACAACACCCCATGGAAGGCTCTTGCTACTGTAAACATCACTGATTGCAGGGGCATAGCTATCAATAGTGCAGCAGGTGCAGTGGCTCACTGCATCCCAAACACAGATGCACTTTACTACCAACTCAGGAAGAGGGGTACTGTTTTCCTTGCTTGAAATACAGTAAAATACACCCTTGCTAAGTCTTTAGGAGGTTAATAAAGGCAAAGAGGTATAAAGAATATTGTGCCATTCGAAGGTTAAGAAAGGATGAAAACATGAATTTTCATTTTTGGGATGATTTACAGAACCTGCCTGAGCTGCATTTGTAGCAGGGTCAGAAAGCCCAGCAGTGAAATATGCAAACCGGAGCAGAAGATGTACTGGATTTAACAGGAATGCATGCATCAGGTTCAAGAGCTTTGAAATGGTTGGCAATAGCATCAAACAGAGATTGCCATCAAATTTTTGTTTGGAATGAGAAGCAGATGAGGGTACCCACAGCTGACGATAAAGCGACTACTGGTAACTTTGCCCAAACTTCTCACTGTACTTGCTAACAAAGATGCTTTAACAGTTTTAAGAACATCTCCAAGAAGCATTTTACTGCATATTTTTATAGTGTATTTATCATTAAAGGCTTACACACAGAGCTATTCAGGATTTATTCCCATGCCCAACTACTTGATGAAACTAAGTTCTCCCTGAGTGTTTTATTATAATTCGGGTACCCTGTAAAGAGGTCCACTGCTGTTTTGGCTGGGTCATCACCATAGAAATATGTATAATAAATGCATCTATTCAGAGATGTTGCACCACAGTATAGGAGACTAGTCTGAATCCAGCCATTTATATAATCATCCTTACATCTTAAATATCTACCTTCGAATCTCACACCCAATAGACTTAAATAATAGTAGCCATTAGCTAAACATGTGAGCTAACGTGCAGCACCCAAAGACTCTGCAGACATCTAAGAACATTGCAATCTTTCTGGTGTGATGCGATTAGGGAGCATCAGTGCTCAGCCAGACTCCAGTGAGCCAACCAGTTGGTTTCTAGGAAAAAGAACCAAACCTTGTCATGCCTGCTTTTAAGGCTTTGTATTATTTGCGTTCAGTAAAAGATACAGCGCGTTTGCAGACAGTGTTATTCAGAATCAGTGCCATCTGGAGGAACCAAAGCAACTCATGGAAGAATGCCCAAACCAGCCCTGCTCCCTTCGTCTCCTCGCACAATCATTTGCTTTCCATCAAGCCATGCTCCCACTTTCCTTCTAGCCTCTCTCTCTTCTCCCTCTCTGATCGCTTTCTCTCTACCTTTCCCCCTCTCTCCTCTTTCTCTCTCTCTTGAAGCCTTCCCATGCTTCGGGGAGCTGGGGACAGTGACAGAGGCACTAGGAGCGGCCATCTACCCTAAAAACCATCATCCCAGGGCTCCAGTCCACTGGGGAAATGACTGGTAGAATCAAAGGCCTGTCCAGCCCTGTTCAGAAGCCAATCCATGGTCTCCCCGTGGCTACCCAACCAAGGTTCTCAAGACTTACCAATTGACCAGATGTTTAAGGTCCATCCAGATCAGCCTCCTGGCCTTTCAGGCATCCAGGTACAAAGCATTTGACATAATGTTCTTTCATATCATGGACTCTGCACTCTTGAAAGTCTTCGCGCCACATGCGAACTTGAGGAAGTCAAAGACCGGCCCTGACTCTCATTACAAATGGTACTTGTGGATCCTTGGTGGGCGCGACCACTCTAAAGGGTCAATTTCGTCTCATCAGGGCAAGAAATTGTATTCAACTCTGGCATGGGCCTACAAGATTGCACATCTCAATTTTGTCTTTTGAATTTGTAGAACTGCCCTGTCACCCTTTCAAAAAGTGATCTGGATTGGCTGAAATTCAATCAATTAATAGTTTATTGTATGATTACTTAAAATCTTTACAATGCTATTCAGAATGCCAACCCACGTTAAAATATTGCATTAAAATCACTGTAGGCATAAAACATGGTGTCACCATAAGGAGATAGTAAGTCAAAGTTCCAAAGTGCCACGTGCAGTGGATCAGATTAAAAGCAAGAGCGAAAATAAGAACTATACGAAATACGGAGACACTGACTTACGGTCTAAACCACCTCAATTAAAAAAGAAAAACATAAAGGGTGGGTGACCAAATAGTCTAGAAGTAACATAAGTAACACTGCATCCCTACGAGTTACAAACACAGCAGGAGTAGACAGTTCAAATGAGCAGAGCTTTCAAAGTGCAAGGTGCCAAGTTATCAGAAATGATAGAATTTCTCAAGTCAGTGGAGTCTCCAGACAGAGACCAGCAGCATATGGAGCAAAGGTGCAAATACTTTAAAGTGCCAGGTGCAGATTCGACACCGTTTCAAGACTGGCACATTTTTCAAAGTGCAAGGTGCCAAGTAGTCAAGCCATAAGGAATTACTCTGTACAGTGAAACTATGAGCAAGATTTAAATCATATGGGCCAGCAAAGTTTATAAACATGCAAGTCTTAAAGTGTGAGATGCCACGATGTCAAGATATGACGAGCCTATAGACTCGCTGCTCCGTGCTTATGTTCGTACTTGATGCTATCAGAGGGATGGAACCGGGAGTGGGCCAGCGAATCACAGTAGCCTTCCAGCACTGGCAAAAAACGTGCTAATCCATGCTAGTTCCATCGAGACATCAGATGACAAAAATGTAAGATACTGCCTCTTTGCATGTTCTTACGCCCTGCTGCAGGAAAAGTGGGCTTCTGAGGGAGCAGTATTAGGCAGCAACGTGATCTGTGTGAAACGGATTCTAGAGAAAGAATATGAGCACAGTCTGCACTGCCTATGTCCTGGTAAGTTGCTCTTCCAGAGTTCCCTGTATTCCCATACCGGCAATGTCAAGAGGTGGCCAGGAAAATGTTCTTTAGGGTTTGTCTTCCCAAGGCTGCTTACATATATGGCTGGCAGGCAATATCTTCATCTGAAACGCTCCTCAGATGTTTCTGATTGTGTTAATATCTTGTTCCCTTGATATGAGCTTGCCCTGTTCTTTTAAAGCCCTCTTTAGGAGCTGTACTATTACAAGTGGGTCATTTAGACACTCTGTGGTCAAATTCAGGGTGCCTATCGCATTGCCAAGGTACCTTGACCAGTACCTCTTTTTGTCCTGAAATATCACTCGCAAGGCTCCTTTCATTGAGTCCGTATTTGCTCTGGACATTTGATGGCAGTTATTTTATTAAAAACGTTTCACATTCAATATTCATTTTTGCTCATCCAACCTCTAAGCGAATAAGAGTGGCTCTAATAGTTTTGGGGAGACTGAGGGGCAGATTTACAAGCCCCTTGCGCCTCATTTACGCCGCTGTTGCGTCACTTTTGTGACGCAGCGGCGGCGCAAATCCTGCTCCATGGTGCAGGGGTACTTACAACGTGACACATCTAGGAGATGCGTCACGTTGTAATGCCCTGCGCCACATGTAGGCGTTCCTGTGCAGGAGGGGGGCGTTCCGGCGCAGGAACGCCTCCTAAAAGTGGCTGAGTGAAATCTACAAGACTTCACTCAGTCACTTTTAGGCCCTTGCTGCGTCAAAACCCTGCGCCTGCCTGAAGCAGGCGTAAGGATTGACGCAGCATTAACTAGATAGGGCCTCCAGAGCATTGCTGGAGCTGCGTCGCGCTTGCGACGCAACTCCAGCAATGCGTCACCGCCGCATTGTAAATGCGGCGCATCCATGATGGCGGAGCTGTGGCGCACAATTACTGGCGCATCCCTGCTGATTTGAAGGGATGCGCCAGTTATTGTAAATATGCCCCTGAATATTTTCCTGTATGCAGCTGTACATCAGCACTCTAAATTCTCTATAAGCATGCCAGGAAATGCGAGAAGCCCATAGCTTATGGTGGGTAATAATTTCACCCTCGTTACTGTTCGGATCCACTCAGTCATAGGCATACGCGGTCGGTAGTGGGAGTACCTGCCGGGCGGTGACGTGGGGAGGGGGAGGGGCAGGCTGGGGGCTGGTAATCTATGGATTACAGAGCTTTACAGGTAAGTAAACATATAAATAAATAAAACGAATTTCCTTGCGCGCACTGCATCGCATTTGGGGATGCAGTGCAAACAACAAAATTTGTTTTATTTATTTATATGTTTATTTACCTGTAAAGCTCCATAATCCATAGATTACTACCCCCCACCCTGCCAGTCCCCACGTCACCGCCCGGCACGTACTCCCACTACCGACCGCGGCTGGTCATAGGGCTCTGTAGGTTGTAATGCAGTTTGGTTAAAGCAAACGTAGTTTTGGCTGCTTTTTCTTCCAGGGCCTTTGAGTGCAGGAAGGAGTTGCCAGTGCTCGTAACCAGATGGCAAGATAATTGTATTTGCACGTGGTGCATATACTTAAATGGCCCAGCTGCCATTCCAGCTGATGTTTCTTGGCTCTATTGGCCAAAAAGCAGGACTTTCGTTTTTGGAGCGTTTGTAAGCAGGGCGTTCTTAGTGTTATAGGAAAGTATGCCCAAGGCCCGTTTCATCCCAATTTGTGTGTAATCCAACAGCACCAAGTCATCCGCTTACTGAATGATAGGTAATTTGGTGTAGCTTAGCTGAGGTGGAAAAATATTTACTTTCAACAACTCCACACCTAAGTCAGTTGTATATAGGTTGAACAGGGTGGGAGCAAAACCGCATCCCTACCACTGACCTTTGTTTGTTTGTATTTTTGCTATGGTGTGAGTTTGAGTTATCTTAATCCGGACCCTGGTGTCTGTGTACAGTGCTGTGATAGCAGCCAGGAGCTGCCTTGGTATTCCCCAATCCGCAAGTTTAGCCCCAAGATTATTCCCGTAAATTCCATACAACGCATCACTTAAATCAATAACACAGGTGCAGAACAAGGCCATGAATTTTCCAATGGACTTAGCGCCCAGGTAGGAGAGAGCTATCACATTGTCCATTGTTGAGGTATTCGGGCTAAACCCCATCTGACAGCATGGGATGATGTTGTTATCATTAATCCAGCCCTCCAACTCATGTAAGAGTACCTTCGCAAAGGCTTTACCATCCACATCTAGTCAGGCTATTAGCCTGTAATTTTCAGATAAGTGTTAGGCCCTTTTTAAGTAGTGGATGTAGAATGGAGCTTTTCCATGAATCTGGGATGGCAGACAGAAGAGTACATTTGTTAAAAGGATTGCACATATAAGGGCCCAAAATTCTTCCAGATTCTTCTTGAAGTTACTCCCAGGTAGGGCGTTTCGGTCCAGAGCTCCATCCTTCCTGACTGACTTAAGGATGCTTAATGTTTCCTTTTCAGTGACTTTGGATACACGAGCAACCCATTTTGCAGTTGAAAATGCGTTCGCCTTGTTTGTGGTTTTACTTGCCAAGGGCCCGATTCACAGAACTAACTTAAGACAAAATCCTAAACTTACTATCATTTTGGTATTCACAGAAGGCACTTACTCATTTTGGTATTCACAGAAGGCACTTACTCATTTCGGTATTCACAGAAGTTAGGAGTCCAAACTTTAGGACTCCTAAATGCCTTCTGTGAATACCGAAAGTCTTAAAATTAGGATTTTCTCAATTTAATAGTAATAAAGTTAGGACTCTCAATTTTCACATCACCCGCCGAGCTATCTCATTTTACCGAGTCGTGAATACTCATTTGCGAGATCTATCCCTTATACAGACTTGGTCAAACATGTTTGTAAAGCGCCGATGTGAAAGGTCAAATCCAATGATGTCATTGTCCTAGTTGGCATTTTTGAAACGTCAGAAATCCTATTTCTGGACCTGGAATGTTGGCATGCATGCCAACGCATATCAACCACTTTCTGCATCCCTTTGAAGTGCGACGCCGCAGCACAGTGCCGGGAGTGTTGACATAGGGGTAACGTGAGCTCTGGGAAGAACATGGAGGCCTCTGGTGGGAGCGCCCCACTGATGAGATCAACCCCTCCTCCCCTGCCTAGCTGATCATCGACATTGAAACAAGTGGGTGTGATCCCTAGACCAGGCCTGCTACAATGTCAATAGATGCAGAAGATAAACTATTTAAAAGGACACCGGTACTAGGGACTAAAGTCATAGAGCACGGAAACACGCGGAATGCTTGCAGTATAAAACAAGAAGAACAGGTACATCAGTAAACATGGTGGATGTGTAGGTGTAAGCGAATGACGTTTTCCACTCCGAAACAACACAACCACCACTTATCGTTAGTACTTTGGCCATTCACATGGTGCAGAGCAGTGCTTCAAATGGACATGGAATCACGAGCACTCAATACATGCACTTCTTTAATTTAAAAGGGAAAGTATCTGCACT
Organism: Lissotriton helveticus; assembly: GCF_964261635.1. Lineage (NCBI taxonomy): Eukaryota > Metazoa > Chordata > Amphibia > Caudata > Salamandridae > Lissotriton > Lissotriton helveticus. Next base: position 1,074,842,789 of record NC_136070.1, on the reverse strand, counting down.
ACTTGGCAGAAGTGCAACACTTTTAACAGGAGAGTACATGCAATTGTCAGTAGAGAACAGGTACTCGCGATGGTAGGCACTTTCATTATTTACCAAATAATGAAGAGCACAAACCGAACAGTCCCGTTTTTGCGCTCTATTGCTCAACATGTTATCAGTCAGTGAACGAGGTCAAATAAATTAGGTAAGTACCACAAAAAAGTACACATATTTTACTCATCTGGGTTGCAAAAGCAGTTTGAGTAAGTCTAATGAATAATAAAATACATCGAAAGGATGAGGTAGTGAAATAAATCGAAGCTATGAACATTTGCGATGTCTTATACCTTGTATTCAGTGAGTCCTGTTTTCAGGATACATATGCGTGGACCTGTTAAATGCTAACAGAACACAAGCCTGCCTGCATGACACACACCATCCTAAATGCACATCTGATGCAAAGCTGAAGTAGCGAAGGCTCATTTCCTGGCGCATAAGAGATGAAGAGCCGGATCCCGGGGCGGCGGCAGGTGTCTGACCGAGAATAACCCTGCCGTGGCAGACAGGCTGCACGCTCAGGGATCGGAAGCTTCCTTCCCATACAGCTAATGAAAGCCCACACACAGGCCTCCCACCCACATGTCTCTGTGTGTCTTACACACATGCAGCGTGTCCTCACCTGACGGCGCAAAAGGCGCGCAGTGGGATGCAACCTTCACGTCATCCACCTGTCATTCTGTTGACAGCGTTTACATAGGGACGTGTGGTTCACTGCGTGGCCTGCAGTACCCCGGAGCACAAGCAGGTATCCACTTCTGTCATTACAGCTGATTGCAGCAAAAAGACAGAAGTGGATGGCTGCTTGTGCCCCGGGGGATTGACATAAACAAATAGGCGTGCGTGCCTCGCGCTGGCAGCAGGGGGGAGGAAGATAGGAGGGGGCCTGTGTCTGCTTCCCTCACGGAAACGAGCGCTGACACCATATGTTTGTAAGTTAATTACAAACATATGGTGTCAGGGCTCGAGCCCGCAAGGGAATAGCCACAAATGCACGCGTTGCCATTAAAGGCAATGGGACACGTGCATGTTTTGGCATGAAAAGGCGCATCCATGGCATTAGGTCTCTGTCCTAAGCAGCGCATGCACGCTGCGTAGGCGAGACCTAATACAAATTTAACTGTTCGTTTGTTCAAAATCTTAAATCTCCGAAAGTTCTTCACCGATTCCTTTGAAATTTTGACAAAACGTTGGATTCGCATACGCGCATGTTTTTCTATACACAACATTGGATTCGAATACTCGCGTCGAATACGTGTTATTAATCGAAATTCCGAACAGACACATAAAAATGTAAATGTTCGTTTGTTCAAAATTTTAAATCTCCGAAAGTTCTTCACCGAATGCTTTGCAATTTTGACACAACGTTGGATTCGATTAACCCCTTGCATGCTGGTGACGAACCCCAGCCGTCACGCTCCGCGGTGCTCGTGTGCGGAAGACGGCTGGGGTTCGTCACGGCCCCGCCCCGTTCGTTTGTTTACCGCACAGCGGCGGAAACGGGCCAGCATCAAAGGGGTTAAGCGCGTGTTTTTATTTACAAAACGTTGCATTCGAATACGCGTATGGCCAATACCCGTGTGTTTCTAATCGAAAGCCCAAACAGACCCTATCGATTTGGTTGCTGCGCAACAACTACAAGGGACGCATAGAGACAACAGTCTACATATATTACGCTTGTGGCCAATACGCGCATGTTTTTAATCGAAAGCACAAACAGACCCTATTGATTTGGTTGGTGCGGAACAACTACAAGGGACGCATAGAGACAATAGTCTACATATATTAGGGATGGACAGTTGGTGTCATGATGGCAGATCAGGAAGTGGGTGGAGGGAGGGGGGAGGAGTTGGTTCAGATTGCAACATAATTTAAAAGAACAGGGAGGGGGGAGGAGTTGGTTCAGTTTGCAACATAATTTAAAATAACACGTTGCAACCAAAAATAATAAATAACAAAGCTCAGGGCCAATCTTTAGAATTGTGCTGTTTAGATTTAGACACGGATTGCTTCTCACTTGGACAATTATATGTTGCGTGTTCTAGAGTCGGCAAACCACACAATCTCTATATCTGCACAGACAATGGAACAAGAAAAACATATTGTATACTCACAAGCATTGTGAAATTAAACATATTAGAAACGTGCGCTTACTCTTTTCTTTCTTTTCCATTTAACCAGACTGAGCCATAGCAACGTGTGGCTGGGTACAGCTAGTAAATAAATAAATAAATTAATAAATGAATGAACTATTGAATAAATAAATACGTAAATGCCAACTGCATGTTTGGCCCACGCATGGTTATGTACTACTCAATATTGTGTGTAGTCGGGCTGGTGGTGAGTAGCAGAGGACTGGTATTATAAAGTCTGTCATTAGGATACTGTGCACATTTGAAACAAGGATTTGCAATGCAATAGGTCTCGCATTTATGAGAGTTTGAGCTATCGGCATTGTAAATGACAATGCCAATAGCTTAAACTTGCACATAAGCGAGACCTATAGCATTGCAAATGTTTTTTTTTTAAAGCTCCCCATGCCGCGCTTTCACATTAATGGTGGCTGCGCTCCTCTCTTTAGATCCAGCTCGTCTAAAGAAAGGGTGATGGCCTGCATTAAAGTGAAAGCGATGTACAGATCCCTTTTACAAAAGAAGAATCTGTATATCAAGTTGAACAACAAGTGCTTTGTTTTCAACAGGGCCCCATGCCATGGTTTCACTTGAATTTTGGCCGCAAACCTCTCTTTACACGACCTGCGTCTAAAGAAGGGGGCACGGCCGCCATTTAGATGAAAGTGCAGTGTTGGGCACTTGTAAACAAAACAAGCAGATTTCTTTAATTAAGACAGCACCCCTTTGCGGTATTCCGTGCAGCGGGGTATGGAGTGGGGGAACGTAGAGCATTTAAAAGTTATAGCGCAACGCCCATTAAGCGGTTGCTGTGCTGAGTTACTAAAACCAGATGAAGCGGCAAAGAGTTTGGCAAGCTGTGCATACCCGCGCATCCACCACTGTCAAGAAATTAAAAGTAAAAAGATAGAAAAAAATTAAAGTAGTGCGGTGAGCTGCAAATAAAACAAGAAATGCAAATGATAAGTCTGTTAGGAAGTGGACGCCATTACAGAGGCTAGCGTCTCGTAAGTGCTGTGTACATTATTTAAGTAAATAGTTCTTGGAACTGCTAATGAGAGCTCCCGAGTTAGGACACATGTAAAAGGGCTAGTCCACATGTGAGGTGACAACAGAAGACAGGGACGTCCTAAGGAGGGACTAAAAAGCCTATCAACAAATCAAAAGCCAACATTTACAAAGGACAATGATATGAGCCAATTAAAAATATGGGAAAGGAGTGGGTGGGGCTTCAAGTCCACATCTAAAAAAAAGCATTTCTCACAGAGCAGTGCATGTGCTGCCCAGGCTCGACCTAAAAATTGTTTCTGCAAGGGATGAAAATAAATATGATCTATGCATTTAAATGGTCTGATCAGAGCTCCATATGGGCCACACAGTTAAGGTTGCCAGCTTACTCCATGTTACAAATTATACAATGTTATAGGCCTTTCTATTACATATCGTTGTTTTTAGGTGTGCTAGCATCATTTAATCAATTGAACATCACCAGAGTGCACTAGGATGCTAAACTAAAACATAGTAGTGTGAGCACTACATCCTAGATAATATGAGTCATTTGGTAACTTTGCTTATAGTACACATGGTGGAAATGTATACTGGCTGCTGGCACAATAGAAGTTGTGTGTGAAATGTTGTCATTTATGCCACCTTGTCTATTTAAATGTAATAAGTACCCAAAGGGTTAGAAATGAAGATAATAAGGACCTGGCTATACATTTCCAACTCGTACTTATAACACATTAGTAGTAAGTAGCCTAGTTCCAGCTCAGTCGTCTCATCGTGCCTGATTCTAGTCTTAGAAGCTCCAAATATTCAAGACCCACCAATGTACATATTCTGCAACTACACGCCAAAATAAGGGGTCATTTACAGTTTGGCAGAGTGGAAGCACCGTTGTAAATTGACAGTGCTACTACCCCCGCCATACTTGCCATTCTTCCACTCTATTCAGAGTGGAGCAAAGTGTTTAGTTTCCAATGGCAGAGCCTCAGCTGGCTCTGCTGTCAGAAACCTCTGACCTGACGGGCCACCACCAGAAGGTCATTTGCTAACAGTAAGAGTCACCCTCCCTACTTAAGGTAGAGCAACTGTCACTAGAAAAGGCATATTTGACTGCCTTCAGTGGAGCCATGGCAGCTCCACAGTATGCAGTAAGTTCTCAACCTGCCTGTCATATACTTAACACGGCCCCAAAATGGCCACTTGGAGAAATTATACTATTATTGTGGTAATTGCACACAATCTGTAACCCACTGAAGTTCACCATTATCGGTAACTTATACATTAATAACTGCCTCTAATGCATTGGTCTTGACTACACAATGTTGCAGATTAATGATTACATCCCTGATGACATCACATATCTATTCAAACTTCACACCATTGGAAACATCACTGAAGTAATTCAATTACAATGCAGTCCACAGTTCACAGAGCTCAACCTTTCAATTAACCATCTTGCTTGAAGTGCCAGAATGGGTCCAGCACTTTAACTTTAGCATTACACAGCAAGTACTGAATTCAGGGTTTGGCCTTTGGCTTGGCTTGCTGAAGGGGAAGTGGTTCAGAGGCATGAGTCTGCTTTGACTATATCCAGGGGTTCTGTGGGAAAGTTCTTTGACCAGGCCTGCGCGGACTTACACATTGCACCCCTTTTCCCTTCTGCCAAAGCATTCTTCTATACCCAGTGGGTTCTGGGTGTGCACACATGCCCCCACATGCATACACACCCACACACACACACACACACACCCTGCCTGGAATAAAAGGCCTAAACAGTTAGTTATATCTGGACTGTTGGTATCCATATATGCGTTCACATTTATGGACACCAATGTCCAGATATAACAGTTTAACCCTTTTATGACCACTCTGAACACCTCCATAAACTAACATTTCTCAAACATGCTGAATGTATTCACACCAAATAATGAAAAGCCCACTTTCTTAGTAAAGTTCGAACTTTCTGCCAAATGTGGTGTAATTCTGTTAAACCATGTTCCTGTATTACTTTCCAATTTAACATGGGAAATCAATGTTTGCCCCCCTTCCCTTTTCTTGGCCACATTTGATGGACCAGATTTCCTGATTCACAACTTTTTAAAGGGGACTGGTCAATTGTGATTGACTGGCCACAACCCTAACATTATGTTCTGGCAGCGATTGTGGGAACGAAGGACATGGTTCCTGTGTCTTTAATTAAAAAATATATAAGGAGGCAGGGTGAGCACACCCTGACCCCAGGGGGCATGGGAAAGGGAATACTGGCTGGCCACAACATAGATACCATATTGTGGCAGCTATTACCGAACTCAGGGGCATGCTGTGTATTAAAATGCATGTAGTGAAAGCATGTTTTAAGAGGGTGACAAAAATGACACATGAAGGGTGATAACAGACGTTAATCACAATATAAATCATTAGTTAGTGATACCATACCAGTTTTAGGAATTTTGGTGTGTTCTAACGTGATTTTAACCTGTGGAAAATGTTGATCCTGTGCTGGGATTTGATGAACCATTTCGAGGGAAAACTGTTTTTGCTTATAAATTTCTCATAGACGTTATGAAAGGTGCTTTAAAAGCTAAATGAGAGCACTAACACTTGCAATTTAGACTACCAAAACTTAAACTAAAACCTACTTATTAAAAGTTAGTAGTATAATTAATAGCCTAATTGACAAAATCACAGGGTTCACAGGTCTGACCCAAACTAAAACCTTGGAGCAGGTATGAGTGGTAATTGTTCCGCAAGCTAGCACCCTTTAAATGATACCAATACATGCTTATTCAAAGGAAATACCAACAATGTTAATTATTGAAACACTAATAGAAGGCCTCTGACTCTCCTTTCTACACGTTTTATGTTACAACTACGTAATGTTTTAGTAGGCTGGTGATTAGAATCAGTATTAGGTGACTAGGGATGTGCAAAAAATAAGATGAAAATGGCTAGTTAAGCATTAACGTAGTGTCAGCAGCACAAACCACAGACAGGGTGGGATCTCTGAAATTTCAAATGTGGCATCTGGCAATGTTTCTATTTGTAAATTCTGTAGAAATCATACTTATGTCACACAGCTTCCAAGATTCTGTCTTTGAAAGTAAGCATATGATATTCCCAGATTCTATGGATCAATCAACTGTCTAAGCTGCCAACGCCTGTCCATTGTTGTTCTACAAAAATCCGATCGAAAAAAAAAATTGTCAACAGTGAAAGGCGATCAAGGACCTGCCTTCAGAGAAACAGCCTGCCGAAGCAAAAAGTTCCCAAAATAGATAAGAAAGGGACGTAGAAAGCGAGCATTTTGCCTTCGTTGCGCAAGTGGGAGTCTATGGGCTCTTTGTATCTGACAATCCCAGTCCCAGTCTCGAAGGTCCGGAAAAGCCCTCTGCATTATCTGAAATACACATGCTCTAGAGTCGGACCTCTCGAGTCCTTCTGGAATCCAAAACAGTTTCAAATTCTGCCTCCTTTGACAATTTTCCAAATCCTCTATTTTAAATTGCATTTTCTCCAGCATCTCATCATGTCCCTGAACCCTACTGGATGTTTTGAGTGTTATTTCGTCGCCTTCTGCAACTCTAGTCTGTAGATCTGTTACTTCGTCTGTGAGGGTCACAACCTTTGAAGTTATTTCATTCATTGTTTGCTATATACCTTGATTATCAGCCCTGACTTGGGCAAAGAGTTCCTGAGTTTCCTCTCTTTGCTCTTTAAGAGATTGCAAAATTAATGCCAGCATTGACGTTTCACTTACTTGGGAGTCCTCATCCCCATCAGATATCTCTCCCTCCTCCTCCCTAGCCGGTGTTCTCTCACCATGCTGAAAGCAAGTCTCCTCTAATGTTTCCACAGGAGTCCCTTCAACTGAAAGTCTGGGAGCCCCACACACATCATCAACTAGGCCTGCATCCGATAGCCTAGAAATCAGGGATTTAATCCTCCCTTTTGCTTGCACCCTTTGTCGCATAGGGCTCACAGTCCCTGAATATTTAGCTTCCGTCTTTTTCTGACTGCTGAATTGCTGACCTGACCGAGCAATTAACTCCCTCTTTGCAGCCCTAGGTGTCTTAGACTTAGACTTGGCTCTTGAGTGATTCTTCTTACCATTCAGAGGGTTTAAAATGTGCTTCCTTTTCACCCCTGATGCTGTTACTATTGTATTCTGCAAGGAATTTTGAGGGTTTTGTCCATTGTCACCATTCTGCTGTTTAATATTATTGTTGTTATTAACTGCTAGAGACTCATCCAGGAGATCTATAGCCGGAGTAGTAGTACCAGTTTTTTTCTTCTCCTGAATAGGTAAAGAGCTACCCTCTGAATCATGCCCGATACTCATTACTAAATTCAGACCCTCAATCTCATCACTTCTCAAGTCCAGCACCTCGGGTGTTAATGTTGATGGCCCCTCTTCACTTACTTTAATAATTTCCTCGAGTTCAATATTAGCAGCATGTTCAGTGGTCGACTCAGTTACCATTTCAGCCTCCAGAAAAATATCTGCTTCAACAAACACCTGATCCTGCCTTTCCTTGCAAATGTCAGAGCAGTTTTCTTCCGCTCTCTTTGGGCATATACTGGCTCCGCTCTCACTATTTGCTGCCAAAAAGCCGGGGGACACCATGATACTTTGTTGCTCATTCATAGCATGTTCAAGCATCTCTGCCAGTCTATTGCCAGCGTTTGCTTCAATTGCCCCTTCCGTCATAAACAACTCCGCCGACTGCTTCGTTTGCAAGAAGCGCAAAATCGGCTTCCCAAGTTTTTCAGTCCCCCTTAATTGTCCGGGAGCTTCCGTTTTCTGGGTCCCATCGCCTAAATCGCCCTCCACAGGGGCACAAATGTATCTACAGGAACCAGCACGCTTGAAAGTAATACGGGGAGGGCATTCACAGTTCTTTATGTCTGAAAGGGAAGCAAAGGAAGTGCTTTTTGAATGGCAGGAATCGGGGGGGGGATAGGTACTAAGAGCCAGAGGCAGATATAGTATTTGTTAAGGATCAGCTAGGGGTAAAACCTTAGATAGTAGGCATAACAATTATTTTTTAAGTCAGCAATGGGGAGTGAGCCTCTGGAGCTATCGCGGGGGGCTGGATCTCAGGTAGCTGCCAATCCAACTGCAGCTTTTGAAAGAGGATGAGTCCTCCTTCCAGATGCGGGGGGTGGGTCAACCTCCCACGGAGGTTGGGGAGGTGGGGGGGATGGTGGTGGAGGGGTTTGGAAAAAAATGAGAAAAGTCAACTAGAAGTTGATTAAAAATAAAAAAGATAATAAAGAAGTTGCAAAGGGCATTGAAATGATAGAGAACAAAGCGATAGGAAGTAGTGTGTTATTTTCGCATGGCATGGTTTAATTGTTTAGCATGGAATGTGGCAGGTCTGAATAATAAGATTAAGAGACAATTAGTGGCAGAGGAACTAAAAATGTGTAAAGCACAAATGGCATTGCTGACAGAAACACACTTGGCGTATAAGGATCGTGGTTTACCAAAACAATTAGGATTTGAGGTAGTAGTTAGTACAGCCCAAAGTGTTTCCATACGGGGGTGGCCATATTAAAACACAAAAGGTTTATGGGGGAAACGATTAAGACAGTGACTGATAAAAATGGGAGGTGGCTATAGCTCAGATGATGATCAGGGGGAAAAAATACATATTTTGTGTTGTATATATCCCTAATACAGATGACCCTACTATATTTGATATGATAAATGTCGAATTGTTGAATTGGGAATGAAGGATGTGTGGCGGACACTATATCCAAAGGTTCCAGTTTATACCTATTACTCTGCTCCACACAAACTTTATACACGGATAGATTTGGCTTGGGTCACAACTTCTATTTTGTGGACAACGGACATGGAAATATGCCCAAAAGTGACTTCAGATCACAACCCTATCCTTTTAAAATTTCTGATGAGCATAAGGCACCCAGAAACTTCTCGTTTCCAAGGTATCTATTGCTAGACAAAAAATATGTAGATAAGACTAGAGGACAACTTGAAGCTTTTTTTAAGGAAAATGCAGGATCTGCCTCCCCCACAGTGATATGGGATAATTGTAAGGCTGTTATCAGAGGCCATACCCAACAATATGTCTTACAGCAAAATAAGGATTTGAGAAAGGAAGCTAAGGAAACTATGCTGGCAATAAGGTTGGCAGAAGATCAGCATGCAGAGGCAGCTTTGGGTGGGGTTAAGGATTTGGGAAAATTGGAACAACTGGGATCTAGTCTAATTGACCAGATCAAAATTGAAGAGTAAATTCAGGGAAAAAGCTATAGCAAGTTATAATAAACATCGTAGGACGCAATATGAATTCGGGGAGAATATTGGCAAGATTCTGTCCTACAAGGTAGCAGATGACAGGGCCAAGGCTCACATAAAGGCTATTAGGGGGTTGAACGGTATTTTGTATGAACAACCACAACAGATATTAGAACAGTTTGTTCTGTAGTATCAAAGTCTGTATACTCCATTATCTTACCCTAAGCAAGAGGATATTCTTAGCTATATTCAGAATAGCTCCCTGAAAAATATGGGGGAGGAGGCGCTTGACTTACTTGATTCAAGCATTTCAGTTGAAGAACTGGACAGGGCAATTAGTGCATTACCAGCGGGTAAGGCAGCAGGGGAAGACACAAATCCCCTAGAATTTTATAAGACCTTTAAATATGTTTTGCTAGCACAGCTTAATCAGGTAATAGATTTCATTGGTAATAACGGCACGATTCCTGATTCATGGAATAAGACTCAAATACATTTTTTTCTGAAAAAACATAAGCCATCGGAGAAATGTGGCTCATACCGGCCAATTTCACTTCTAAATGCTGATGTAAAAATATATGCGAAAACTCTGGCCAATCGGCTATCCCCTATAATGCCTAATCTGGTTTCCTGCCACCAGCATGGGTTCATTCAAGAGATGGACACAACAGCCCACGTCAGCATGGCAATAACCGCTTTTGATGCGGCAGATGTTAGATCCACCCCACTTGGCATGATCCTATTAGACGCGGAGAAGGCGTTTGACCGAGTGGGGTGGAGCTTTCTATGGGCTACATTGTCTGCTTTTGGGATCAAGGGCGAATGTAAAAGACTGATACAAGCCCTATATGATAAGCTGTGTGCTAAATTAACATATCTAGGGCTGCACTCCTCAGCTTTCCCAATACTTTGTGGCACTCGTTTGGGGTGCCCTCTCTCAACCTTACCATTTGCTCTTTATATAGAGCCGTTTATCCAAGCCTTACAAAACAATCAGCAAATACGGGCTTTTAATGCGGGAACTAGTTCGCTTAAAGCTATAGCATATGCAGACGACATTGCTGTTTTTCAATAGACCCAGTAGAAGCCCGCAAGCGATAACAGAGGCAGCTAATAAATTCGACTTAATCTCAGGTTATAAGCTAAATGTCAATAAGACACAGGTTCTTCTTAATTACAAAACCACAGTTCCACTATAGGGAGTTTGCTCGGTGGTCACATATCTGGGTGTTAAAATAGCTGCACAAATAGGTAGAATTTTTTCTTTAAATTACGAAGAGCTACTGAAGACAACAACATTGGGCCATATGTAGGTGGCCAAATACCGGTCGGTAACGGTCGATTTCGGCCGTTACCGACCAGTATTTGTAGTTTCAGATGTAGGGGGCCAGATAATTACCGATTCTGTAAATTTACCGAATCTGTAAATTACTGAATCGGTAAATGTACAGAATCGGTAATAAGGGATATAAGGGTGGCACTGGAAACAGTGCCACAGGCCCTTAGGAATTCGTTATTTACCATGAAATACTATTGCATGGTAAATAATGAATTCCTGTGTACATGCACATCTGTGCATGTACACCTGTGCCATGTGGCACACCTACATGCCCTAAGGGCATGTAGGTGTGTCACATGGCACACAAGCCAGAATCAGGGGTGCAACAGGGTGTCAAAGTGACACCCTGTCCCCCTTGACAAATTGGTAATTTTACCGAATCTGTATTTACCGATTCGGTAATTGCCATTGATTCCTATGGGCCTCAAGGCCCATAGGAATCAATGGCAATTACCGAATCGGTAAATACCGATTCGGTAATTACCGAATCTTAACGATTCGGTAATTGTTACCGAATAATTACCTACATGGCATTTACCGATTTGTAAATACCGAATCGGTAAAATTCGGTATTTACGATTCGGTAAATGCCATTTACCTACATATGGCCCTAAGTCTTTAAAAAAACGGCATAAACTGCATATAGGCATTATTGGTAGAATTAATACTATAAAAATGAAGGTTTTACCTAAGTTTCTTTATCTTTTCCACTCCATTCCATTACTGGTTCCGAATTTATTTTTTAAGCGATTGGATGGAATTTTCAGTAGTTTTATATGCGGATACAAGAAAGCGCGACGAGCGATAGATCAGCTAAAACTACCCTTTAGGCAAGGGGGATTGGAATTTCCGGACTTCAAAATGTATTTTTGGTCTGCCTGTTTTACTCATTTTCGGAGTTTTATTAACTCAGCAAATACCCTTTTTGTCACGAATTCACATTATCTACTGAGATTAGGATGTTTCTGTACAGAATCAATGACCCAAATTATTTTAAAAGGGTTAAATTTAAGACAATAAGAGACAATGTATATATATGGTGTGCAATTATTCTTGGCAAAACCATTTCTCTCTACCATTGTAAATTTCCACTGTGGCACAATCCAAGCCTGCCAGGGATATTTCAGGATGTAGCGGGCTGCAAATGGGAAAGCTGTGGGGTTAAAAGTTTGGGGCATCTGTACGACCACAACAACTTTATTCCATTTGAGAGACTGCAGACTAAATATAAATTACCTGATAATATGCTGCTTAAATATTTTCAGATCCAGGATTATTTTTTAAAGGATGTAAAACTGGTAAATACAGTAGATTCTGAGATTTGGGACTTTGTATATGCAGTAGAATCTAAGACATTGATTAGTAGGGTGCATAAATGGTTAAATAGCTTTAGAATTGATGACGGGGGAGATTATAGGATAAATGGAGCAGGCTGCTGGGTGAGACAGTGGCACCCAATACTATATCGCAAGCCTTTGGAATAATAGATAAGGCCGATCACTCTACTAATCTACGATTGCAGCAGCACCATATGCTGTGTTTTTTATACTACACCCCGAATAGGATAGCTAAGTGGTCAGCAGATAACACTATGATTACCGATCGTACAAAGTGCCCTAGATGCAAACTATTTGCAGCTGACATCACACACATATTTGTAACATGTCCAGTACTAGATACTTTCTGGCTGGATGTTGGGAGGGTTCTCTCTCAGAAATTGGGGATAGGGGTATTGCTTTCACCCTTGGAGATTATGTTGGGGTATAGTACGGAATATCTAAAGAATAATAGCTTATATTCCATACTACTGGTTTCGGCAAGATTAACTATAGCCAGAAACTGGATATCACCAAACCGCCATCTGTTATGGATTGGTGGGTTTTGGTGAGACAAACATATGATATGGAATAGGCATTGGCCAAAGTTAGAGGTCTTCGCTCAATGGTAAAGTCTACAACAATCTGGGGGTCTTTGTTTTTGACGGAATTAATTTCTTCTTTGTTTAATTGCAATAATTCGGAACAATGTAAATTCAATGGGTATATTTGTTTCTTTTTTTTCTATATATCATGTATATTGTTTTTTGTTTCTGTAATATCTTTCAGCTGACAAAATAAAAATATTTTTTTTAAAAAGATAATCCCAGATTCTACTGCATTAAAACTTGCTAATATTTAGCCAGAAATATATCAACATTAATATTTTAACAGATATAATACATATCTAACTGGATTATTCAGCATATGAAATAAGTAAGGTTGATCCAAGTAAGCGTAAAAGTCATGGCGAGAGGAGGAACAGTAGAAAGCCCGGCTGGGCGTTAGTTAACATAGATCACTTCCTCATGTCAGCTCCTACTGGCAGATACATTATTCAGAGAAAGTAAGAGCGCAGGCAAAGAAAATGATAATGCTGTCACCCTGCAATCAATTAAGAATGTGAGGCTACAGTATCAGAAAATTGGCCAGTTAATGGATAAAGTTAGACTGTTGTAATATGACTCCACAAACTATGGTTTGCAAAATGGAATCCAGAAGGTCAGTAAAAGCTGGGGTGGCAGGAAAATAATGGTAAGGACATGAAATAATATTAGATCTTCAAAACAATGAGAGGCACATTAAGGTATCCCCATATAAATCTTAGGGGTATGTTAATAAAGGCATTTTAAAGTATGTAAACTTGTATTCCTGTAGTAGTCCTTTACATAATCATATTAACTTTATTTTAATCTCCAGGATCATCAAAGTGCACATATAAACATACACCATCACATCAATATACAAAACATATTTTAAAACATCAAAAAATAAAACGTCATATGTTTGAAATAACATGCTCGCATAAAACCCATAATAGTTGAGTGTCCGGCTACTCAAAAGATCTGAGTCTGCAGTGCAAATATTCACATACCTCAAGTTCCCCTCTTTCAAAATAGTCCTTCAAACCAGTTGGAATAAGGGGACATGTAGTAAAACATAAAATTTAAAAGGTCAATCATTACCCTCCCCACAAGAGTACACAGCTGACATTTTTTAACTACCCAAGTTAACATGCGCAAATTAGTGATAAAATACATAAAAAATTATATAGCCAGTAAGACAACATTGCTCAATTTAAATATAAAATATTAAGACATTTTTACAAAGGGGTATTCAAAAACATTCTTAGTTACTGCTACCACTTTTGCAATCCGCCTTGGCTTAGTACAAATTGGCAATACAGTAAATTAATGCATTATCTGTCCAACATAACAGCACTAATTAATTGAAATATAAAAACAGATACAAAAAAATGAACAGAGGACTACTTAGCTCAGTGAGAATATAATCCGAATTTCCTAAAACATGATTGTGATATACTTTTACAGGGCCAGCCCTTTAACACCCAGGAACAAGTACAGAACGTTCAAGGCGTATTACCTGCAGAAAGGGTATATCATCACTTCTCATCCCTGGCTCGCATACACTTACTGCGTCAGATCCAGAGTGACATAAGAAGTTTCGCAATACAATATACCACAAACCTGTTAGTGTCTGTACTAAGGATCCTAAAACAATTTAGTGGCCGGTGACCAATTTTCTACAAAGGGGAACTATCCACTTTGCCCTTTGGTAGAGAAAGGCAGGACAAAAAAACATATAGCATCTATTACCAGGCATGCCAAAACTACGCATGGCTTAACAATGCAGTCAAACCACGACTGTGTTGTTACCACGAGTTCCATTAAAACGTAAGTCATTACAATGACTTGCTTTAGGGAAGCGCTGGACTTTGAAATAGTTTGAATTACTATTCCAACTCCAGTCGATTTATCAGTAGGGAAGGTGTTGGACTTAAAACCCAACACCAGTCCATCACCGCATTCCCTAAAGCAAGTCATTGTAATGACATGCCTTCTAATGGAACTCGCAGTAACGTCGCAGTTGTGGTACTGACTGCGTTGTAAAGGCACTATGATGTAATGCCTGCGTTGTAGTAGATGTTTCCCCAGAAAAAACATTATATGGGTTAAGGACTCAGGAGCACCTTCACAGGCAGGACAAAAATCTCCTCCAGGTACCGCTTCTGTCCACTTGCTACAGAACAATGTTGTAGGGAGGGATTTATAGCTGCATTGGATGTACTGCGTTTGTGCAAAAGGGGGCGTTATTTCATCTATAGTTAGCTCATACTGAGGAAAGGGTTTGAAGTCAATAAACTCCATGGTCATTGTTCCCTCACATTTACTAACAGTTTAAACAAGCACTAATTCCCAGAACAATTCTTTTAAACATGTGTTGGAAACTGCACCTAAATCCTCTAGGGATAACCAAAATCTCTCTAATTACAATTTCCCCAGCAACACCTTAACATGGCTTAACCAGGGAATTTTCCTTACAGAGGCAGGAGACATAAGGTTTCTTAGGCCATCACGGTAGGTTTCCAATTCTTTCACAGTCCATAATCGATACCAATAAGTCAGTAGTCTGCACTCTACTTTCTGGGCTATTCATCTTAAAGCCAAATCCCAAAACACTGGAGTCATTGGCGTACTTGATGGCAGAACCAAAAGTGCTCTTACAGCTTATTTTCATCCATTGACAAAATATTAGCATTCGCACACACCCAGATTTCTGAACCATACTGGTGTTCCCCCAGAGCCTTAACGTTATATAACTCTAGGGCTGGAACAACCTTCTTGGATGCTGTCCTTTTGTGTACCTTTGAGATGTTAGTTGAATGTAAAAAAAAATTTGATTTCTGCTCTTGCAGAACTCAATCTAGATTTGGTGTTAATCTAACACCCAGATAGTGAAAGCTTTAAATCTGGTCAATTGGATTCTTGCCCACATACATGTTACTCTTTCGATGTTTTTGCTTACCAAGTCTAAATGTTATAAATGTAGTCTTGGAGCTATGCAGCTCCAGCCACCGTTCAACACAGAAAGCATTCAAACTAGTTCACAAATATTGTAAGCCCTGGAGGGATTCCAAGAGCAACTAGTTTTCATCTGCAAAAAGCAGGACTGGCACCCTTCGTCCACCCATGTTTGGAGAAATACACCAGTCCCTGTCCAGGCCTTCCGCAACCGCTACAAGGTAGGGGCAAGAGCTCCACCCTGTCTTACACCATGATTGACTTTGATAGGATTTGTTAGTTGACCATGCTCCTCTCAACTTACTCTGGCAACATTTCCTGATTGTAGGCACACCAAAATGGCCAGCAAGTTTGGAGGAGTACCCATTTCTTCCAAAACCCTCCACGTGTTACCCCTGGGGACAAGATCAAAAAGCTGCACGCAAGTCAACAAAGCAACATACAAGTTGTCCCTATTAAGTATCGAAGTCTTCCAATAGAGGCTATTAAAACAAAAGATCTGAAGCCAGCCTGAAAAGCCATCACCCAGTCATTTTCCTGGATCCAATCTTGAAGATGCGGCAACGCCTGTTTACAAAAAATCTTTTGTAGTGCATCAATCAAGCTTATTGGCGGGTAGTTACTCTGTGAAGCATGCTGTATTAGAGTATGGACTTGAAGCCCCGCCCACTCACAGCCCATATTTGTCATTGGCTTGTGTCATTGTCCTTTGTAAATGCTTGCTTCTGATTCGTTAATAGGCTTGTTAGTCCCTCCTTAGTACCGCCTTCAGTTGTAACCTCCCATGAGAACTGGCCCTTTTACTTCTGTTGTTACACGGTATGTCTTATTTAGTCTGTAAGCACTATTTTCTTTAATGAGCCTCTCCTACTGCAGGCACAACATGCTTTCCTGCAGCGTTCAACGCACCATGCGCTATTTCACTTTCCAAGTAGCCCAGGACAATGGCGGGCGCTACTTTGAAATGAAATAAGTTCCGCATTTACAAGAGTTTGAGCTGTTTGTAAATGACAATGCATTTTATTTCTGTGTTTTTTTGCATTGCAAATGCTTGTTAAAGATAGGAATAATCTCTGCCATTCTTCAGGATGGGGGAATATCCATACCCTGGAGAATATCATTTGATAAGGCATTGATGTTGGGCACCAAGCCTCTGGATGGCCCAAATAGAGGTCATTATTAGGAATCATATCAGGCCCTGGAGCACTTAAAGCAATACTAGACTTAATGGCCAGTACGGTTTCACTAAGCTCAAATTTAAGATGCTTTTATTTACCCAGGTTAGAGACAGCCAATTGACCTTCCTGGTCCCTACAAGAATCTTCTCCCCTCATATATAAGCTGCTAAATTGACCACCCAATCATGGGGTTGTGCACACATTTCAAGTCTCTCTGGTTACCAGTTGCACTCACTGAGGCTTTTTTCCAGCAGGCTTTATTGTCCTTGGATAACATTGCACTGTGTAGATTTTTCCACATGGCAGTCTCCCAATCTCTCTTGGCTTTAGCTAACTCCCTCTTATATGTAGGTCTACATCTCACCAAGGCATTCCTATTCTTGGTTTTGACTGCCACTAATAGGTCAAGTTCTGTAGTCTTGCATGCCATATTATACCATGCCACCTCCTTTTGATTATTGTTATGAACTACTATGTCACGGGCTAAAAGCTCTCTTATCCGTGCGAACAATATTTTGTTGTCTTTCCCTAGCACCACAATTCTTTGCTAGGAGGAAAAATCTTTAAGTTTTTCTACCTCCACATTGTCCTTCCTAGTAACTAGCGCTATATAAACCCGCAATCAATCAATCAATCAAGGCCTCTGGATGCTTCACTACCCAATCCAACATATAGTTTTTCCATTATTGGAATGGGAGATATCCCCTATCAATAGATTCAGGCTCGGGGTATTATGGTCACTATTCATCCTATCCAACACAATCATGTTTGACAAAAATGGCCAGAGTTTAATGTCAACCAAAATTAGTCAATTCGACTGGTATAATAGTCCTTTACATACTCTTACATGCATTCTTGAATTGGCCACAAAATGTCACAACGCCCTAATAGTAAAAATGCAAAGAGGGCACAGTCCTTTCTATGTTATGTATTTGTATATGAACATTCCCTGAATGTTCCTTTTTTATTGTTGTTTTAGATGTTTGGGGCTGATTCAAATAGGCCTGCTACAGTTTTAAGTATCCTAAATACTTTTAGTTGAGTAGCTTGTAGAAACAATACTGGATTCTGATACACAGTTGGTGCATGTATAAGGACCATAGAACTTCAGTGACATGCAATGTGATAAGTGGTTTCATCTTACAAGGGCTATTGGTATTTTTACAATATGGCCAGTAAAGTGCGTGATGGAGGAGACTCTGAAGTAAGTTCCAATTAGTATCTTGGGAAAGCCAAAAATGCATCCAGGGAGGGACTACAGATCAACCAATAACCACAATACTCCTGTAATTGACAGAAGCAGTACTTCATTATCAAAAATAATATCCTCAGATAAGGCTGATAGAAGCCAGATAGAAGTCACATTGGTAATCTAAATCGTGTTGCTTCTTCAGAAAGGAGGCAAAGAAAGGCAGTGCTTATTTCTGACTCTCGGGACAACACACTTTGCTTTACCTGTGCTAGAAGATGCATCGCTCAAATATGTAGGCACTTGTCTTTAATAGCATTTTTCATCTTAAAGTTACTCAACCTTATTCACTTAAATATTTAATATCTTCTTAAAACTAACCACCCACAGTAAATAGATTCTTTCAACTCAAACACTTTCCCATCGTTACTGCATGATGGGCATGTTGTCCACAGCACATTTGATTTAATCTGCAATGTCATTTACCAGTCCATATATAGTTCACTATGTGAGCCGTTCTGTACGCTTGTTATGGATGGCGAGAAATAGGCCCTATGTAGCTGTTCTTTAGGGGGTTCTGGTTGCAGGGGGTGGGGGTGGGCTTGGCCCAGCTGCTGGGTACTAATCTGGTGTTCTAGCACGGGGACACTCTGTTGGAGTATCCAGGCGCTCTATAAGCTGTATAATAATAATAATATATGAACTGTACACATGGAAGCTCATTCATTGGACTTACATTAGCTGTTAAGATGTTTGTGGCTCTAGAACCCTTCCTTAACTTAAAATACCCCAGATTTCTGAACATTTCTTAGAGTTTTCAGAAAATGTGCTCCATGTAACCTTAGAATTACTGTCCAATTACCAAGATCAGTTTTCAGCACGTCATCACATTAATTCCTGCCATGTTATACTTTCCATTGTTTTCCTTCAACTTGCTTAATTTTTAATTGTACTTTTCTATTTTTTCTTCTATTTTTCCAATCCAATGATGTGTAAAATGGTAATGAACTGTATTGTAACGGAATGATTGATATCTTCCCAATTAAATACTGTACTGAAACCATTGCGCATTACTGCTTTATGAAAGCAGTCCATGTGGACCAGATCAATACCAGATTTTCAGAATATGTGAATAAAATGAATTTACATACAAATACTTTGAGGGGAGCTCAGGCACTAAGTGGTTATCCTCCTAATCTGTCTTGGATCCAGTAACTTCTTGACCAACGTTGGAATGCCAGGGTCTATAAAATCCAATCCAACTAACAAGGCCTCGTCAACTGATGATGCATCAATAGATTTTAGGTTTTTCATATGGAATTCTAAAATCCAATTTATTCCAGGATATGGCTCACTAGAACATAATGTACTACATAATGTACTACATATCATGACTAGATTCCTTTGTGAAAAGGAGTTACCAATGGCAGACAAATTCCTACCTGGTTAAGGAAAACATTGGTTGATTGAAATACTTGCATGTATGCCAGGTAGAGGTGTGCATTTGCATCAATTCTACTTTCTCTGGTACATCAATGCCTTTAAATCCTGCTGATGACTTGCCAATGCAAAGAACATCTTTGATATTTCACTTTACAATCTATGTCCCCTGGTTTGGTCTGTATACTTACATTGACATCACTGCAGATGATGAGCATAACCTCTAAGGACTCTCATCTTCTGGATCGTAAAAAAGCTGAAGCACAACATAAAGGGGTATAAAGGGAATATCAGGGCGATCTCAGTTTTAAATGGAGCTGCAAAGCTGCCTTGGCATTGGTGTACTGAACTGCAAAAACTCCAGCTAGTAGCTGCCTCTTCTGCATTTAAAAGGTCTTTGTTTCAGTTGGAAGAATATTAAGTCAACATGACTTTCTCAAGTCATTGATTTGTACAGTCATGACTTTTTAAAGCCTACGGATACTTTGGGCATCAACCCTATTCTTGTAGTCTCTTGTCACTAATGATGCCATTGATGATGTCATTTGTGATATCAACTGTGACACCATGTGTTAAGTCACGAGCAGGGAATTTGTCGGGAGAAGTTTGTCCATTCTCTTATCTAACCATAACTGGCCAATTATAGAGCTGTTTAGGTTTTGTTTCATGACCAAGTTATTTGTTTGTTTTTTGTCACGGAATTTCTGAGCTATTTTAAACTTAGCTTAATATCTTATGATAAAAAGAAACCATAGCTTACACTTAATATTTTTAAGTGAATGCAACCCGGTGTACAGTTAACCCAAATTGACTGGGGGGGTTTGTACACCAGGGTTTAAGCCCTCTCCCCAAACAACTGCACAGCTCTAACGGCTGGGCTGTGTAGTTGCCATGTGTTTTTCATGTCCCAGGATCCTGGGTTCTATGGAGGGCCTCAGCAAAGTTTTGCCTGCAGACCTCGCATAGAAACTGCAGTTTATTTAAGCCTGCATGGACTCCTTTGCCCACATTATACCCCCACCCTTATAAGATATGCTCCGCATGACTCCTTAGGCCCCCGGTATCTTTTTTCACATTTCGGGATCTAAGCCCCGCATTGCATACTGGTAGCCACAAGTAGCCAGCCAGATTGTGTTTTAGTTTTTTTAAATCTGGTTTGTCAACCCTTGTTAAAATCTTACTCAGCAAATAGTATGTCAACGAACCTTTAGGCTATACAACTGATTAACCCTTCAAAGCCCAAACAACACCTTTTTGTAATGCAAATATCACAAAAGCATGCACCAAATTTAGTACAAATTGGTCAAATGATGCAAAAGTTATACGGGGGTTCCAAAAATATCACAATTAGAAAGTTAAAAAAGAATTTTCACATTGCTAATTTCTGGCATGCATAAGTCTGTAACCTCTGGATGAAAGTCCACAAACTTTAATGATGAAGAAACCATTCCATCATATGCTGCCTGTTTAGTTTGGTGACTATTTATTACAACAGTTTCAGAGGTACAAGACAAAATGCGAGATTCTAATGCAGATGCACCACTACTCTATATTTTGTAAGTTGTTGCAATAAAAACATTAACAACCCATCATAAACAATGAAAATAAAAAATAGTGTTCATGCCAAATTTAGGGGCTTGTACAGTAGGCACTCAATTCTCCCTCTTTCCTTAGGTCCACAAACTTAGCAGTGGTTACTAGCACCCCCACCCCATTGTAGGCAGGTCTTCCTCGTTGCCATAGAGGGATTCGTTTGGGGCCCACCCTCCTGCTGTTGTTAAGGGAAGGGGGTTTCATTTTGCTTTCCTCTTCGGCTTTGCCTCAGGACCAGGGAAGGCAATATCTTAGATCTGCCAAGTACATTGAAATATATCATGGTGTCCCACTACCCCACCACCTTTTACCAAGTACAAGTGTGGTACTTCTTACATCCTATTCCTTGCCCAAGGATGCATTGCTTACTAGTAAATCCCCACATTGCCAAAGATTGAAGGGGCATATGCTTGGCTCCTCATTACACAAGGGCTCCTCCAGAGACTCATGGTAAGGCAGTATGCTTTTTCTAAAGCCGATCGTCTGATTTGTTAAAAATGTATTTCAATGCTCTCACCACAATTACTCTGCACTTTCATTCATGTTATTTGGTCAAATTTCCTCTAAAATCCTTAGAATTTAAGGGTGAGCCAGAATCTTTTAGGCGCTACTAGAGATACAGTCTGATTTCTTACTGTCTTTGCTGCACATTTGGGACTTGGCATTTTCTTTGATTTTGTCACTTTTCTTTACTGGTGGCCTTTATTACAATTGATTTCTATGTAACACAACTACTTTTGCATTTAATATCTTGTATTGTATTGTAGGTGGGAGAGGTGTGGTGCTGCGGCCAGGGCGACTGACGCTGGAATCTGGGGATCAGGGTTCGATCCCCGGCTCCGGCGGCAGGTTAGTCCAGCACCATGCGACTCTGGGCAATAGCTCGCTTAATCTTCCCGACGGCCCCCAGCGCCTAGAGACCCTTACGGGTGATTGTGCGCTTTACAAATGTGGACTTTACTTTACTTTTGTACCCTTGTATCTCTAATTTCTCCATACAACTCACTTATTGTCAGTCCTTTCTAAATTGACTGTATTTTTGATATGCTGATTCTATAACTTATCTTGGGACACACTGTGTCATGAAATTACAATTTTAGTTGACATGCTATTCAAAGAATTAAGTTGACATACCTGCAAACAGCACTGTCATTTTCCTTCAGAGGGATTCCAATACATTCACCATTATAAATCGCCCACTGACGCCCTTCCGCACAGCAAGTATCAATCGCATCTTTTGCTGAGACTAAAAATAAAAGATAGGCAAACATGAAGGTGGCATCTTTAATTTCCATGCTAGCAAAGCACAACATATGACCATTACAGTGGTGTAATGCAAAAGGCGGCCTGTCGCAAAATGTGGTGAGGGTGTCTTAAAATGTAAACTACAATGCCCATGTGACAGATCCACATACGCCTACAGTTGAACGACCGCTTTAGAGTTGTGTGCCTCACATACTGCCAGGGCTCAGATATTGGATGATCTATTATGCCATATTAAATAATGGTTTCTTAGTTAGTCAGTGTGCAGTATTTGCAAGTGATTTCTGGGCCTAGTTTCGAATGCTCTCTTACAGGAAAGTGAAACATTTTTAAATCTTAATTGACTGCCTGTCTTGGGTAAGTGATTTCACTTGTTACCCTCTCCCATTTCTGCCTACTGAGCATAGAATTTTCCTTTGCTATGGCCTCTTTCCAAAAAGCAAGAAGAGACATGTTTTTAGTAACTGCATGAAGTTATACAGCTATGCGTGGATGATCTAGTATGTAGATTGACTGTTGCACAGAAACATGCATTCAACAGTAAGTGTATGTCCTTTGCAGATTTTGACGAATACACTCAATAATATAAACTAATTTTGGAACTGATTTCTTTTTATTATCCATCTTGTGTCATATGTCTGTTGTTCATTACTGTTGGTCAATTACACCCTTCTAGGATTAAGAGTCATGCATTGAATGAATGAATGAAATGAATGAATGAATGAATGAAAAATAACTTGTATTGCGCAACTAAAACCCGAAGGCATCAAGGCGCCTATCAAAAAGTTCAAAAGAAGGCAAAACAAAACTACAGGTAGGCGTTGGCAAATAGCCGAGTCTTCAGGGCCTTTCTAAAGGACTGCATAGTAGGAAGGGACTTAATTTCCACAGGTAAGGCGTTCCACATTTTCGGTGCTAAACTAGAGAAAGCTCTGCCACCCCATTTAGCTCTGCGGACGCGGGGTACTAATAGCAGCAACTCATCAGTGGAACGCAGATTTCTGGAGGGGATATAAGGAGCCAAAAGGTCTCTTATCCCACCTGACCTATTTCTTGCTAAGGCCCCATAGGTCAGACACATTATTTTAAAGGAAATCCTGTCCTCAATCGGGAGCCAGTGTAAAGATTTCCTTGCAGAAGTGGCTGACGCACGTTTGGGTAGATCTAACACAAACTTGGCCGCTGCATTCTGGACCATTTGTAGTCACCGAAGCAACCCCTTGTTGAGTCCTGCATATAGCGCATTACAGTAATCAAGTCGGGAGCCTATAAGTGCAACCACGACTTGCTTTCTCGCCTGTTGAGATAGATAGTGCTTAATCTTCCTCAAGATATGGATTAAGCCCCAGCAGGTGGAGACTGTTCTATTCACCTGCTGACGCAAACTGAGGGTAGGGTCGATCAGGACTCCCAAATTTTTAGCTAAGGCAGCAGGTACCGGGCATGTTCCCAATGATGCGGGCCACCAATTCGCCGACCAAATGTCCTCCTTTCCTCCAAACACCAAGATCTCCGTCTTCTCACCATTTAATTTCAATGAATTGCAGATCATCCATTGAGCGACTGCCTCCATACAGAGTCTAAAATTGGAGGCAACCGAGCTGACAGGCTGGGAGAGGGAGACCAAGATCTGGGTGTCGTCGGCGTAGGAGACTACCTCCATCCCAAAAGATCTAATAAGTCTGGCAATTGGGGTCACATAGATGTTGAAAAGGGTCGGACTGCATTCAACACACCTTTCTGAAGTACTACTACCATTACTACCACTACTACATATATGTACCAGTACTAGCACTACTACTACTATTACAACAACTAACAATAAGGATTATTAGGATTATCATTATAAATATTATTATTTGTATAGGTTACACCTAAAATGTAACTGCTGGTTGAGATTCTATAGCATATGTTGTTAATAATTAACAATGTATTTAATAAACCATGCTGATCGACAGTGATACTGCTAAGACTAGTATGTTAGTTCACACAAGTTGACCACCTAGGCCTGACCTACAAATGTCAGGTCTGAAGGGACTTTCTGCTGTTTGCAACCCAACCTCAGTATTGTACTTAGACTGATGTAGAAATGAGTTGCAGCGCTAAACTACCACTGGCAAAGAGTCACAAGTTCTGACTAATGATTTTCATTAGGCAGGATTCCTTTTGCAACTCGTTATGAATGGCTGTGAAAGCTGGAATGCAGGCCTGCTAGGAATAGCAGAACTCCAAGAACAGCAGAACTCTAACCCTACATTCGTATTTGCAGAATGCCCAGTTTTATTTTTATTTCAGCTGCAGTGATAATGCGTGCCTGATTCACTTGAGGTCTGATTTTCCAGCTGTAGACACCATTGCCAAACGACCACATATGGTGTAAACATGCACGCACCTAGTACCCACATGAGTGGAGAATAAACAGAGACTACATGTGTGCCAAGTAATAGCAGCTGTGCGCACATGCTCCAATCAGCATGACCGTTATACACTAACAGGACATTAAAAGACAGAACACCACCACTCACTAGAACGAAACAGACTACATTGGAGGTTTAAAGCAGTGACAGGGTTGGGGGAGGGGGTGATTTGTGGATGGGGCAAGCACCCGGAGGTGCGAGTGAGCAAGCAGAGATGGGAGAGAGAAGGTGAGGGAAAGAAAAATAAAAAACAATAGGAAAAACTGTGAAGTAGGAGGGGTGATCTGTAGACAGGGCATGAGGGTGAATTGTGGGAGACAGAGTTGGTAAAAGAACAAGCTCTGTGTAGAATGCTGCAAAAGAAAGAAAACAGTAGGTCCTAAAATGGTCATAAAAACGGGAGCAGTTGATGTTTATAAGAAGTAGTAGTAGTAAAGTCTCATTATTCGGTTAAATAAATAACCATAAAAGATATAAAACAGATAAAAATTAATGAAACATGCAAGTCCAATCACAAGTAGATAAAATACATTAAACAGGGTCCAAAAAACATAGGTGATAAAACAAGCATAGTTACTGCATGTATCAATAAAAGAAAATGGATTCAATATATGGAGCTGAAGGGCGGGCAAATAAAATACAATCAATTAGTGCAGACAATTAAGGCCAAGTGCCTCGAATCTTAAAAATACTACTTTAAAAAAATGACCCAAGTTTACACTGGTGCACATCTCTCCCAACATAGAGAGGAATACCATTGCTGGCCTTACTTGTCGAAACTGAGCCTCTCTCAGAATGGGAACCAAAGCTTTTTCCTTGGAAGAGTGTATAGTGTACAGAACATTATGACATGCATCATGGACTGACCTGATGTTTTATCACACTCACAAGGGCCTAAAGAGCCATCTGCAGCCCGCACTTTAGGAAAACGTACCAGTGGGAGAAAGGAATTCAACCTAAACCTAGATAAAGCTGAAAATGGTTGACGTTATTAACCCAGGTAAGGTATGGTTAGATGTAACTAACCGTTTTTATTAAACAGAGAGCTCAGACAGCTGGTTTGTATAATTCCTGGTCCTCCCAGAGGAGTGATAGAAAATTCTGCTTGAGCCACAGGTAGATAACCGTAACAATTTCCTCAGGTTGCCTCAAAAGGTTAGGGCGGCCCAAGGCTGTCAATGCAGGCTAGATGTAATGCAACCAGGAAATTGCGTTAGAGTTGGCTAAAGAAAGGCAATCCCACATAATCAGCCTATTAAAAGTTGAGAGCCAACATAGTATGGGCCTGAGTTTGACAATATGCGAGATGTATCTGAGACCAAGTTCCTCATGTACAGCAAATGCTGGTGAACTTGCGGGTACCCCCAGCAACAGCCTAAAAACTTGTTTTTCCTATAACTGAAGGGTACAGTAATCACGATACCCCCAGATATGTAGTGAAATGCAGGATTTCTATTACTTGTGCACTGCTATAATATAATGATGCAGCCAAAGAAACCTTTCAAAAGAGACTTTTAAATTCCCTAAAATGCACCTTTTTAAGTTCAGACCACAGACTGCAGGACTCTGTTTAATGCAAAAAGAGAAGGCCTGCTCCCCACGAAGTGTAAAGAATTCGTTTTTTTTCTAAGACAAATTTTCTCTCTGTAATTTACCTTTCAGTCTTACTGGCTATATCCTCCAATCCAAGTTTTCATTCTATTTTAAGGCAGCTTGGGCTCAAGCGCCTTACGACACCATTAGAGGTAATTTAACATATCTGGTTTTTATACCTAGTTACAGAACCTGGGCCCAGATGCATCAAGGTAAAATCTGCTCGCAAAGGGGCAGATTCTCAGAATATGACCTTCTGCGACCGGTATTTTTGCATTTGGGATACATCCCAAATGCAAAAATCGCAAATTAAGAATTCGCTAAATTGTGATTACTTGCATTTAAGGAATCTCAAATTGAGATTCCTTAAATGCAATGAATCAAAGTTAAAAATTAGCGATTTCGCTATTAGGAGTAGCAAATTACCATGAAGTTCAACTTCATGGTAATATGCAAAAACTTTGAAAAATGCAGTTTTGTG
This sequence comes from Lissotriton helveticus, assembly GCF_964261635.1. Lineage (NCBI taxonomy): Eukaryota > Metazoa > Chordata > Amphibia > Caudata > Salamandridae > Lissotriton > Lissotriton helveticus. The sequence continues at coordinate 1,074,816,000 of NC_136070.1, read as the reverse complement.
CATTTTTTAAAGTTTCATGTTGTGCACACACATGCCCTAAGGGCTTGTGTGTGCGCAACATATGTGCACAGATCAATTTCAGGGGTGCAACAGGGTGTCCTTTGGACACCCCTTCACCCTTGAAATTGCATTCTCAATTTGCGATTCGCTAATTGCGATTCGCAAATTGAGAATGTCTTCCCACTCATTCCTATGGGCCTCTAGGCCCATAGGAATAAATGGGGAGGTATTCCTTAATTGCAAGTCGCAATTTGCGAGTCGCAATTAAGGAATTTTAAGAAATCGCTATTTTTTAGCAAGTTCTTCTTGCATAGCATTTTGCTATTCCTTATTAGCGATTCCTTATTTTTCGCTAATAAGGAATCGCAAAATGGATGCTTGATGCATCTGGGGGTTAGTCCTTGCGGCATTTCCTTCCCTTTGAGTTTATATCATCTATTTCTTCATTTCAGAGTCCATACATACCATCCTACTCCGTTTATATATGTTGTTTATCTTCTTCTGCATGGTCCATAATTCATTTTTTAATGGTAAGCATCAAAATCATGTATTCTTTCCTATTGGCCACTTACCTTTTCAGTTTATCACGGTGATATGGACAACACAATGCTATCCACTTTTTAAGCATTATGTCTCTCCTGGAAGGTATTGCATGACCTTAGGGCAATATCTATACTTTTTTAACGGGTCATTCATTCATGGTGAAGGTTTACTCCCTTTAGTCACTCCTTTTTCTTTTGAAACTTTATCACAGCTATCTTTTCTTTTCAGTCATAGAGTTAGAAAGGTTTTTAAACTTGTTTTAGTTGTTATTTGCATATAGACTCAGTGTACACTTCTTCATTTTCATGTTTAGGAACTATTGTGGCTTTCCTGAGGAAGGCGTCTAGTACGCCGAAACGCGTGGATAACGAGAAGATCCATCAATCAGCCACTTGATTAAATTATATTTCATTTGAAAGATTGGGCTTATTTTTTTGACTTAATCTTGTAGTTTAATAATATTTGTTATTTGTTATGTTAAGTTAAAATGCACGTTTGTCTTCTGTATTTTTCTGTTGTGTTTATTTTGTGAAGCATGCTGTGAAGATATTGTTTAGTACCCTATATCTGTGGAATTATTTATACATTTTCTTTGATCAGATCAAATGAAATTATATTAAAAATATGAAGTTTTAATGGAATTTTGTGTTCAACGCTTTATGCCACGTTACATAAAGGGGGCTCCTATGGTTGGTACATGTGCGTTCCCACACTACTACCAGTTTTTTTAACGCAAAGCCGAATTTACTAAACATAGGATCATTTTTTTAATTTCTTTAAATGTGCACACATTAAAATGGTGCTGCACCAAATAGCACATGTTAAATGTGTGAAAAGTTTAATCGTTTTTCTGGGCATTGTGTTTTGTAATGGAAGGCTACCCTTCTAGTATAAATGCTATGATGTTCATCACTCATACACCTTTGCATGGATGTCTGCACTATGGTTCAAAGATGTGTGCATGCCACCAGGCAGTATGTTGATGCACCTGCGGTGGGGAAAAGAACAGGAGCACAATATTTTAGTAGACATGTCTCTGTACTGGTTTCTTCCCCCAGCGCTACTTTGTTGCGTGCACTATTTTTTCAAGTAAATTTGCCCCTTGTATGCTGGTAAGTGTTTATGTTTATGGATTTATAGAGCGCATAGCTGCCCAAGGGCTTCCCATTGCTGAGGAGAGGCAGTGAGGTGTGAGGGAAATAAGAATCATCAAGGGAAGAGCCACGGTGTTAATTCATTATTTGCCTGTTAACACTCAAATGTCTGTTTTTATCAGTCCTCAGAGCCTCTACAAAGATATTTTCTATGAGGTTAGTCAATTTATTTTCCGTGTAGCTAGTTAATTAATTACATCTTTACATAAAATGTTTTAACAATGTAGAAAAATATGCTTTGGAAAAAAGACAGCTGATAAGAAAATATACATTCTCACATAACTATGGTCACATTCAAAATTCATTAAAATATGTCATGGCTAGCACATTGCATCTTTTAAGGAGTAACTCGTTATCATTGTTTCTGAAGCTGCTGCTCTAATTACCACTTACACCAAGTCTATTATAACCTCTAAAGGGAGCTGCAGTTATGCTTAAAAGATAAAAACCATAAATCGAGCAACATCAATTTTAATTGGATGCTTGCAGTGCTGGGCTGTCTCACATAATGATCACATGGATCTGTTGCCTGGGCTGAACTGAGGTCACCCAGATAGAAAATTACAGTTCAGTGGAAGAAACAATTCGAAAGTATTCATGATCACCAGACCTATATGCACTCTGTCCTCTTAAAGAAACCGATCCTGTACACGCTCCAGCTACACACTTTATTTCATAGTATTGTACTTTGGGCATGATTTAGGGTCTGATTATGAGTCTGGTGGTCCACAGACCACTAGACTCACGGTGGCGCGGTGGTTGTGGTCCAGTCACTGTAGCACCGGCGGACCGACCACCCCATTACAAGTAGAGCAGATGGACCGCCATTGCACTGCCGCAACGGCCATGGATCAGAGATCACTGGCGGTGGCATGGCAGTCTTGAGGCCGCAATATACTTGGCGGGATCGCTGCGATCCAGTTAAGCATAAAATGAGTTTCTTCTCCACCACGTTTTTCATGGTGGTTCCTCCTCCATGAAAATTGTGGCAGAGAGGAAACAAAGGGGGCCCTACTGGACCCCCTGTTGCCTCTGGGCCATGGGGTGCATGCAAGGGGGCAAATGTTGTGTCGCCCTGTGCGCATGCACCCCCAGTACTTCTACAGCATGGATTGCACCAGTCCATGCCGTGCAGGTACTGCCTTTGACGTTCCACTGTGGCGCCGCTGTGGGAACGCAACAGAACCGCTCACCAGTGACTAAAAAAGTCACAATCTGGCATGTGGTGAGCACACAAGTTTGGCGGTGCGGGAGCAGGATGGTGGTGTGGCGGTCCCAGTCCCGCACCCAAAACTCGTTATCAGGCCCTTAGAGTTTGGCAGATGGGGTTACTCCGTCACAAATGTGACAGATATCCCGTCTGCAGTATTACAATTCCATTATATCCTATGGAAATCATAATATGGTGGACAGATAACTGTCGCGTTTGTGATGGTGCAGTAACCCCTCTGTCAAGTTCTAAATCAGGCCCTTTGTCTGTGTAGGGACTTTAGATTAATGAATACATACATTAATTAATGATGAATGAATCAGTAAAAAAGAAGTTAGTGATTAGACTTGTACGGATGCCGGAACTGCAAAGTGATTCAACAGTTACAGACTGATTTTATGGAAGGGGTAAGTGGTGGGACAATGGGACATCAGGTTTAGTTTAATTGTGTTGAGTTTCCAAATTAAACACATTGCGTGCACTGAACATATCTAATAATAACAATATCATATTCTTATATCACTTCATACACCAGATTCCCCTATTGCTAATCATTGTAAATATCCGGTGCTGCATTTGGTAACATGGTGCATTGTCCACCAAGCTTACTCTCAGGAAGATGCACAGTTTCTGACTGGGACAATTCACCAGATAAAAAACAAGCCAATGTCCCCAGGAGAGAACATTTTCCTGTACTGGGGAGAGGGTGGCTGTTAGAACTAGTTGGTAATGGTGTACACCTTTGACCAAATAGGGACCCTTGCTTCTAAGTCAGGACAAGGGAATTACACTCCTAGATAACCCCTGCACACCCCCTTGGTAGCTTGGCACGAGCAGACACGCTTATCCCAGAGGCAGTGTGTTAAGCATTTGTGAATATACACAGCAATACAGTGAAAACACTACAGATGGAACCAACACAGGCTTTTATAAAAATAAGTATTCTTTATATAGACTTAAAACAAGACCACAAACGACAAAAATCCACAATACTATACTTAAAGTTGATTTAAAGATGATAAAAGTTGCTTAGTTCTAAACAAAGTACCTGGATGCGTCACGCAAAACAAACATAAGACTCGCAGTGTAGGAGATGCATTGGTTCCATGATCCGGGGGAAAGGTTGCGTTCTGCATCAATGCTTGCGCAGAATAGGGGATGCGTTGTGATCCTTACCGGTGCGGAGATGATGTGTAGATTCTCGGCCTGTGGGCCCGTTGCGATGCGCAAGATGGTGCTGCGATGCGATGATCCAGTTGCAATGCGAGAAGATGGTGCCCTTGATGCGACGATGTGATGATGGGTGTACGCCCTGGCAGCCTTGCGACAACTCTGTACTTTGGAGCCGCGACAGGCCCTGCGACGCGCTCCTCCGGTGATGCGATGGCGACTCTCTCGATGACATCACGCTTCTCCGGTGATGCGACAGCAGGCAGCTTCGATGAACACACGCTTCCTGGGAGATGCGGCGGCGGCGCGCTTCTCCGGCGATGCGATGATTTCAGCTGCGGCGGCGACACGCTTCCTCTCGGTGCGTTGCGCTTCCAGTTCCCAGCGACAAGCAAATGTCTGTAGGTAGAATTCCCAGCAAGGAAATTCACAGGGGGAGCTGGAGGTGAAGTCTTTTGTCCCTGAGCCTTCAGCAGGAGGCAAGCACAGTTCAAGCCCTTGGAGAATATTCTGTAGACAATGAAAGTCCTTAAAAAGTTATTTCTCCTTTCCTTGGCAATGAAGTATCCACTACAGGCAACCCCAGCAAACAGCACACTGGCTGAGGGGCAGTCCAACTCCTGCAGAATCCTATGGAACATCTCCTTGGCAAAAGGTTTCTTGTTCCCAGAAGTGATCTCAACTTTTTGGGTCTGAGTTCCAATATTTATACCCCAAAATCCTTTGTTCTCTGAAGGAAGAGAGGCCTCTGCCTGGTCCAAACCAGTTCCTGAGCACTTTGTTTACAGGACTCCTTCTTCCCTTTCACAGTGCAGGGCAGAAACATCAGACGCCCCACAGGAGGTGGAGCCAGCACAGTGGAGGGAAGGCACAGCCCTGGAGCACTTTGTTGACATGATTTCTTCTCTCCTTTCACAGTGCAGGGCAGAGACATCAGACAAGCCACAGGAGGTGGAGCCAGCATTGTAGAGGGAAGGCCTAGCCATATTCAGGTCCCAGGTGCAACTCCTCCCTCCCATCTAGATCCAGATCTCTCTATTCACCACTGGGCTACCCCAGCCTGTCTCCTTGAATCCCCAAGCCCTGTCACTCACAAGGATAGGCCCATTATATTCTTTTATTAGAACATTGGAATTGCCAATGATGCCAAGTCTAACAGTGGCATTAAAAGGTGGAACTGTGGTTTGAAATCTCAGTTGGTCTTTCAATAGTAGGGTCCAAGCAACAGAGTTTTTAGGGGGCAGGGATCTCCTACAGCTAACTTCTGTGCATAACAGCACTCACCTGAGGGGATACCAATGGGTCCCAAGGACCCCAAAGTCTGGCTCCCAGGAGGCACCCTTTGGGGGCCCTCTGACTGTATGCCACCTCTCGCATGGCACACTCAGTGTATATCCCATCAGACACATGCCCCTTCACCCACTGTTTAATAAGGCGCAAGTGTATGGACAAAGGCCTTGCCTCCTTTGCATGGGGTCATACCTCCTTGCAAAAAGAGAACCATCTTGATATTGTGCAATGCATATTTTATGTCACCGTCATCCATATTACAGAAGAGCTGCACAATTATCTATGGGACGTTCTATACTATCAAAGTGCTTAAGGTATGCAGACAATGGGTGAAAATGCCCACTGCACCCCCAGAACACCATATGGAATGTAGACCCTTGCATTACTATTAACTAATTTAGGGGCCATCAATCTGGCAGCCTGCATTGGTGTTACTGGGATCTGAATACATGACCTGTACAAAAACAGCAAGGGTTTAGCTTAATGAGTCGTCTTGCTGGTTTGCAGAAATGTAAATAAGACATTTCAGAAGCCAAATTACTGGTTAGGGGGTACTAAGGGTGATTACGGTACAGTTAAATAAACTAAAAATTGCATGTAATAAAAATTACCTTTAAAATTCGACAGTTTTTGAATTGCCACAGGTAATAATGAAGGACACAACACCATTGCCTTGACAATTTCAACTTGACTTTAATGTAGTCAACATTTTTATACATGCAACCATGCGCGCCCTGGTGTGCTGGTAGTACCCTGAAGGTTTGCCAAAGGAAAATCCATCTGTACCGTTCACAGCCGTGGCACCGTTTCACACACCTGACAGGAAACACCTGGCTTGCCAATCCTAGTCTCAGGAAGATCTTGTTGTTTACTTCATAACTAAAATTAGGATCAAAGATACCTCTTTGCTGGAAATTGCTCTTTGCTACCAGTCCTGTTTATACAATCATCCATCTTGACTTAAATAATTGCATGGACAAAAAACAACAATCAATCCTGGGAATCCCTGACCATGCAAGCTCTGGACACTAAGGGTGCACCCAAAACAGAACATGTCTTCTTCAATATCTCTACAAATACTTTTTCTAACATCATAGTTATCTTGGTTTATCATCCTCTGGGCATCGCCACTTAGGTTTGCATCGGGTTCGCATATTGCATCTTGCTGGAAATTGCGTTACCGGTTGAGGTGTGCCAAACTCTACTCAAGCCTGAACAGCAATTTCGGTCAGAGTGAAACACAAGCAAACTCCAAATTAACCTGTGCTTAAACCTCTGATAAATAAGAGCATTTTTCTGGATATGTTTCCAATACCCCGTATTAATGAATTGTTATCAGTAACAAAGGGAATGAAGTGGTTCGCCACAATAAACCTCACATCGGCTTACCACCATGTACCACTACATCATAGCAGTAAACATTTAACTGCCTTCATTACCCCTAAAGGATGCTTTCAATTCAAAAGGGTACCTTTCGGGTTAGCCTTAGCTGCCGGCATGTTCTAATGTCTCATGTTTAAGTTATTCCAGGTTAGGAAAATGTTTATCTTTTTCCAAAATTACATGTTGATAATGGCAAAAGTCAAAAGAGACCACGACCAAGAGTTGTGTGAGATACTTAGAACATTATGGATTTACAGCAGAGGAAACTATACGTGGGTTTGCGGAGAACCCAGTAAAGTAATGTATTTGGGACATAACATTAGTTACAAAGGTTTCACCCCTAAAACCGAGTTGGAAGATGCTATAAGAAAGGCCCCCATGCCAAAAAACAAGGGTGAACTGCAGTCATTTTTAGGATTGTCAGAGTTTTCTCTAAATGTATGTATAATTTCTCTGGGAAGATGTTTTATATCAGGCAACTACTGACGAAGGGTTGCAAATTCTTGTAGACAGAGGATTGTCAGAAAGGTTTTGGGAGTATTAAGGAGGACATTTGCTCAGCTCCGGTGCTTCATGGATTTGACCCAAGAGCTTTATCACCATGGATGCTAGTGGGAAGAGCTTAGGGAAAGTTTTGTCCCAGCTACAGGAGGATGGTACAGAGCATGTTGTTGCCTTTGCTTCTTGAGTGCTTACCCTGGCAGAGCAGAAGTACTCTGTCATTGAGAAGGAAACTCTTGGATGTGTTAGTGGGCTAACACATTTCAGACATTTCATTTGGGGAACTAAGGTAGCTGTAAGGAGTGACCACAAACCCTTTACCAAGGTCTTCCCTTCCCAGGGACTTAGTAATGTATCTCTGATAATAACCAGGCTATCTATGCAGCTGTTAGATTATGTGTATGAAGTATGGTATGTCCCTGGAGCTCGTAATGAGATAGCTGATTTTTTAAGCATTTGACTATAAATGAAGAGACTAAATGTGATTGGGATGTTTGTCTGGTTGCTATGGTAGTTGCAGAGGAATTACAAAGTATAGAAACGGATATATGGACAACATCCCTAGAACATGATGTTGTATTGACTACCGTCATGAAGCATATCAAGGATGGATGGCCAGAGAAGAATCAATTAGAAAAGGAGTTGGTACCGTTTTGGGATGTGAAGAACAAATTATCTGTTGAGGAAAAGTTCTTGATGAGAGGGGGCAGATTGGTGCCTCCCAGAGAGTTCAAAGAGAGAGTTATCAATTATGCCATGAAGGTCATCTTCGCATAGTAAAAACCAGTAGCACAATCAAGCAATCCTACTTGTGGCCGGGTGTTGATAAAAATATTGAAAAGAGGGTGAGAGAATGCATCAAAGGTACTAGTTCTGTCAAGGTGATGATTACATGTGAATTGCCTTTACATCCTGGTAAAGGTCTATTTGTGACATGTGAAGTGGTAGGAGTGGACGTGTTTGGTACGGTGCAGGATATTAATGGTGTTTTCAAATATCCTGGTAATGGTGGATCATTTTTTCTAAATTACCTAAGACCAAGGTGGTGTAAAAAGCAACTCCTTGGGCTTTTGTGAATTTCCTGGATGAAGTGTTTTGCTGGGAAGGTCTACCATAGGTGGTAGTTAGTGACGATGAGAGATAGTTAATTTCTGATGTATTCAAAACTTTTGCTAAGAAGACTGGGAGTGCCCACAAAACCACAGCTATATATCATCTGTTGGACAGGCCGCATGGTCGGGCTGCCCCCTCCCCGCAATGGGACCTGGACCCTGGCTCCCCCTGCATCCCCCAGCCAGAGTCCCCGACGACCACCCGAAGTACACTGCAATTCCTCACCCACAAGACACCAGCTCCGAACCCAGCTGGCCCGGGTCACCATCCACACCACGGCCTCGGCCCAGCCGCCATCTTGGACCACTACAGCACGAGGCCGCGTGGCCTCAACTCGACCCTCACCCCGGGCCCGGCCGGGCCCGACATCGAGGCACCAACCTCCCCCCGGGAGGCAGAGTGACCACTTGGCGAGTCAATGGGAGAAAGGAATCGTCAACGGCTCTCCTCCGCCAGGTGTCGATCACCCCCGGCCGCCTGGGCGCTGGCTCCACCCCCATGCTGGGTGTCTGGACTCCCTCATCCCGGACCTCCCGGCCCCCCAGGCGCGAGGGTCCGGACATCAAAGGGGACCAGACCTATAACTGGGGCAGGACCAGACCAGGAAGGCAGTTGTATCCTGGAGTCGAGAGACCCGAGAAGAACTCATCCGTGACTTGGCCTGCTGGCGCTGCCGCGGCCCCTGCCTCGTGAAACCATCGTCTTGGCCTGCTGGCGCTGCCGCGGCCCCTGCCTCGTGAAACCATCGTCTTGGCCTGCTGGCGCTGCCGCGGCCCCTGCCTCGTGAAACCATCGTCTTGGCCTGCTGGCGCTGCCGCGGCCCCTGCCTCGTGAAACCATCGTCTTGGCCTGCTGGCGCTGCCGCGGCCCCTGCCTCGTGAAACCATCGTCTTGGCCTGCTGGCGCTGCCGCGGCCCCTGCCTCGTGAAACCATCGTCTTGGCCTGCTGGCGCTGCCGCGGCCCCTGCCTCGTGAAACCATCGTCTTGGCCTGCTGGCGCTGCCGCGGCCCCTGCCTCGTGAAACCATCGTCTTGGCCTGCTGGCGCTGCCGCGGCCCCTGCCTCGTGAAACCATCGTCTTGGCCTGCTGGCGCTGCCGCGGCCCCCTGCTTTAAGAGACTATCACCTTGGCCTGCTGGCGCTGCCGCGGCCCGATCCCCAGACACTCCAGCTCGAGGATTGTGAGCTCGCCTGTTCCCACTACCTGTACCGATCCGGTACCAAGACTGTCCCGCTACCCCCTTTCCCTACAGAGACTAGAAGTGAGAGGACCCCCGGGTCCAAGATCTCCTGTATCGCTGATATCCTTGCCTTACGAACCTTCTATAAAGCATTGAACTCGACTTGGTGTGGTGCCTGTTTGTGGGGAGGGAGGGTACTTGTCTGTACGATCGCCGGAGACGGTCCCCCTCGGGGATCTCTCCCTCGGTATCCGGCCGACCCTCAGGGTCCCCGTCTAACATTGGTGGCCAGCGACGGGATCCGAACCTACGCATAATCGTACAGAAAGTCACTCGCCCCACCACACACAACAACCATGTCAATAGAGAGCGGAACAACGGAGAAATTTCAGATGGAAAAATTGGAAGACTACAACCACCGGGAACTGAAGCAATATTGCATAGAACTTGGACTTCCAACCACAGGTCTTAGCACAAAGGAAGACTTCAAACGAGCCCTAGAAGCTTGGGCGGAAACGGGTACGGCCGTACCCCGAACACAAACAACCGAGACGAGCCCCGCACCAACTAAAGAAAGAGCGGATCTCTCCCTGGAAGAGATCCGAGAAAGAGAAAAAACCAGACTCCACGAATTAGAACTTGCCCGACTTCGCTTGGATGGGGAACTCAAGCTGGCAGAACAAAAAATAACCCTGGAACACTTACGGCTCAGGGAAGAGCGGGAAGACAAGCAAAGACAGAGGGAGCTAGAGGAAAAGAGACTAGAGTACGAACATGAGCGCAATCTCAAAGCCCTGGAGGTCCAGAAACAGAATAAAGACCTCGGGCTCCCCGAACGACCGACCCCGTCTGCCTCGACCGAACCCAAGGTTCACATCCCCAAAGATGTCATCCGGGAATACCACAAGAACGATGATATACAGCAGTGGTTTAAAGCCTATGAGGTGGCAATGACCTCCCACCGGATTCCCCGAAGCGATTGGGGGGCCGGTTTATGGGGGAGGTTTGTCAACGAAGGGCGGGACGCCCTGCTACAACTCCCGGACCAGCTGATGACCTCCTACGACCACATGAAGGCCGCCCTCCTCACTCGATACGGGCTCACACCGGAGATGTACCGCCAACGGTTCCGCGACTGCAAACGGATTCCGGGTACAACTTGGGTGGAGTACGTGAACTTTTTTAGCCGAGCCTTCGAGGGGTGGATCAAGGGCAACAAAGTAACCACCTACGAACAACTCTTTGACCTTATCGTATGGGAGCACCTGTCGAACAACTGCTTCGTGGAGCTCCGGCAACACCTCCTGGACAGTAAGCTAACCGACCCTCGACAACTAGCCGTCGAAGCCGACCGGTGGGAAAGCACCCGAGTTGGCAGGAACGCACCCAGCGAATTATCCAGACCGTATCGCCCCCGAGGGGGAGGAGGAAGTCAGGGTCGGGGGAGAGACCCCGGCCCCTCGTCACCCCCCAGAAACCCCTCGACCCCGGTTGGCCGAGGAAGCCCTGCCGTCCGGGCCGGTTTCCGGGCCAACATTACGTGCCACAGGTGCCAGCGACCCGGCCACTACGCCAGTGATCCCAATTGCCCAAAGAACCCGAACACTACCCCCCGCCAAGTTGCAGCGGCGGCCCTAGGGGAAGAACTAATCCCGGAAGACCAGGAAGAGTACGAGACCGATCCCTCCGAATGGGCACCCGCCGCCATGGCACTGGTCTGCTTAGGGGAGAGAGACATGATTCCGCGGGCCCCCCTTCCCGCCAACACCCAGAAGTACGGTCAATGGGTCAACATTAATGGCCGCCGGGCGGAAGCCCTCCGCGACACCGGGGCCAGTGTAACGGCGGTCCGACGCCACCTCGTCACTCCAGACCAAATCTTGCCGAACATTCTTTGCCCTGTCCGATCAGCCGACAATTCCGAAAGCCTATGCCACATGGCCTGCGTCCCCTTCGAGTGGGGGGGAGTAACAGGGATGTTAAAAGTAACTGTCCGCGATGATGCCCCCGTGGACTGCCTCCTAGGAAACGACCTTGAAAGCTCTCCCTGGGCAGCTGTCGAACGGAGGGAGCACCTGGGGATGCTTGGCCTCCCCGAATGGGTCTGCGTCACGACCCGGTCCATGACCGCCCGCGCGGTCCCCAGCCCAGAAGAGCCCGAGTGGCCAGAACCTCCTCCCGCGCTCATCCCCGAGGAGGCCGCCCCAGAAGCCAGTCCATTGACCCAAACCGAAGAAGGATCCGACCAGCTTCGGGACGTCCCTGACCTGGCACAATGGCGGCAGGAGGGAGGCCCCACGCAGGAACAATTCCGGGCCGAACAGAAAACCTGTCCCTCTCTCGAAGGACTCCGGCAGCAAGCCCTGGCCCAGAGCGCCGGGGATACCTCGGGGGCCCACTGGATCTACTGGGACCAAGACCTGCTCTACAGCGAGCAGAAAGTTGCAGAACTAGGGGCCAGTCGGGTGCTGGTGGTGCCCCTTCGCTTCCGAGACTTCCTCCTGAACTTAGCCCACGATGTCCCCCTTGCCGGACACCTGGGGCAGGATAAAACCTACGACCGCCTGGTGACCCATTTTTTCTGGCCCCACATGCGGAAGGATGTCACCAACCACTGCAAGGCCTGCCCCACCTGCCAGGCCAGCGGAAAAAGTGGCCGAAAAATCAAAGCACCATTACAACCCTTTCCTGTCGTCACCACCCCGTTTGAACGAGTGGGAATAGACATTGTGGGGCCCCTCGACCCTCGAACAGCCCAAGGACACCGGTTCATCCTGGTCCTGGTAGACCACGCCACCCGCTATCCCGAAGCCATCCCCCTTCGGACTGTGACGGCCCCCGTGGTGGGCCGGGCCCTGATGGGGATCTTCTCCCGGGTGGGGTTCCCCCGGGAGGTCGTCAGTGACAGGGGCACGAACTTTATCTCCAGATATATGAAGTCCCTCTGGCAGCAATGCGGGGTCACCTACAAATTCACGACCCCCTATCACCCGCAAGGAAACGGACTGGTCGAGAGATTCAACCGCACCCTCAAGGGGATGATTATGGGTCTAGAAGAACCCCTTCGACGCCAGTGGGACGTACTGCTTCCATGCCTCCTGTTTGCCTATCGGGAGGTCCCGCAGAAGTCCCTCGGCTTCAGCCCCTTTGAACTACTGTACGGGCACCCCGTCCGGGGCCCCCTCAGCCTAGTCAAGGAAGGTAGGGAGCAGCCTCCCCAGAAAACTCCCCCGGACATCTACCGATATCTCCTGGCTCTCCGCAACCAGACCCGGCGGTTCCGAGACACCGCCAAAGCCAACCTCGAGGCCAGTCAGGAGGACATGAAGAGGTGGTACGATCAGCACACGTCCTCCATTGAGTTCGAACCTGGACAACAGGTCTGGGTGATGTCCCCGGTTGAGCCCTGTGCCCTCCAAGACAGATGGTCCGGGCCCTTCAAGGTAATCGAACGCAAGGGGCCCGTCACCTATTTAATCGACATGGAGACTGCCCGGAACCCCCTACGGGTCCTCCATGCCAACAGGCTCAAACCCCATTTTGTGCGATCCGAACTCAGCCTCCTGATGGCTACCGATACTGGGACAGAAGAAGACTCCGAACCCCTTCCAGACTTACTGAGGGCCCTCGAGCAGGATGGCTCGGTGGAAGGGGTCCAGCTCTCCGAGGCCCTGTCCCCGGAGCAACGCCAAGACTGCCAAACGCTCCTGAGGCAGTTCGCCTCCCTGTTCTCCCTCACCCCCGGAGTCACCCCCTGGTGCCTCCACGATGTGGACACCGGGGACAGCCCTCCTATTCGACACCGGGCATACCGCGTACCAGACCGGGTACGAGCCTGCATCCAGACCGAGGTGTCCAAGATGCTGACCCTAGGAGTGATCGAACCCTCAGACAGTCCCTGGGCGAGCCCAGTCGTCCTGGTTCCCAAGGCAGCTGCCCCGGGCGTTGCCCCTGAGCTCCGGTTCTGCGTGGACTATCGAGGGCTGAATGCAGTTACCCGGACCGACGCTCATCCCATCCCCCGGGCAGACGAGCTAATTGACCGGATGGGGGCCGCCCGCTACCTGAGCATCTTCGACCTAACAGCGGGCTACTGGCAGATCGGCCTCACCCCTAGGGCCCAAGAACGATCCGCCTTCTCTACCCCAGACGGGCACTACCACTTTAAAGTCATGCCCTTCGGCATGAAAAACGCCCCGGCAACGTTCCAACGGCTGGTAAACCAGGTACTGGCGGGCCTGGAAGACTTCAGCGCCGCCTACCTGGACGACATTGCTGTGTACAGCCACCAGTGGACCGACCACCTCCGCCACCTGCGGGAGGTTCTACACGCCCTCCAGCAAGCAGGGCTCACCATCAAGGCCAGCAAGTGCCAAGTTGGCCAAGGGTCCGTGACCTACCTGGGACACCAAGTGGGAAGCGGGCTGGTGGCCCCTCTCCAACTCAAGATTGCTGCCATCCAGGCCTGGCAACCCCCGACGAGCCAAACGGAGGTCCGGGCCTTCCTGGGGCTCACCGGATACTACCGGCGGTTCGTGAAGGACTATGGCAGCATCGTGGGGCCCCTCACAGAGCTCACCTCCAAAAAGAGCCCCAAAACCGTCAACTGGACCCCGGACTGCCAATCAGCCTTCGAGAAGCTAAAGACCGCCATGTGCACGGCCCCCGTGCTCCAGGCTCCCGACTACAGCCGGGAATTCCTTGTGCAAACGGACGCCTCCGATCATGGTGTGGGGGCCGTCCTCTCCCAACTCAACGCCGAAGGGGTCGACCATCCGGTGGTCTTCATCAGCAGACGCCTCTTGCCCCGAGAACAGCGCTGGAGCACCATTGAGAGGGAGGCCTTCGCCGTAGTCTGGGCACTCAAGAAGCTCCGGCCATACCTCTTCGGCACCCACTTCCGGGTGCAAACAGACCACCGACCCCTGCAATGGCTGATGCAAATGCGGGGGGAGAACCCGAAGCTGTTGCGCTGGTCCATCTCCCTGCAGGGGATGGACTTCACGGTGGAACATCGTCCAGGCCAGGACCACGCCAACGCCGACGGCCTGTCACGCTTTTTCCGCCTCAGCGAGGAGAGTCCCCAGGAAGATGGCTGACTCTCCCCGCCTTCAGCTGGGGGGGACGCATGTTGGACAGGCCGCATGGTCGGGCTGCCCCCTCCCCGCAATGGGACCTGGACCCTGGCTCCCCCTGCATCCCCCAGCCAGAGTCCCCGACGACCACCCGAAGTACACTGCAATTCCTCACCCACAAGACACCAGCTCCGAACCCAGCTGGCCCGGGTCACCATCCACACCACGGCCTCGGCCCAGCCGCCATCTTGGACCACTACAGCACGAGGCCGCGTGGCCTCAACTCGACCCTCACCCCGGGCCCGGCCGGGCCCGACATCGAGGCACCAACCTCCCCCCGGGAGGCAGAGTGACCACTTGGCGAGTCAATGGGAGAAAGGAATCGTCAACGGCTCTCCTCCGCCAGGTGTCGATCACCCCCGGCCGCCTGGGCGCTGGCTCCACCCCCATGCTGGGTGTCTGGACTCCCTCATCCCGGACCTCCCGGCCCCCCAGGCGCGAGGGTCCGGACATCAAAGGGGACCAGACCTATAACTGGGGCAGGACCAGACCAGGAAGGCAGTTGTATCCTGGAGTCGAGAGACCCGAGAAGAACTCATCCGTGACTTGGCCTGCTGGCGCTGCCGCGGCCCCTGCCTCGTGAAACCATCGTCTTGGCCTGCTGGCGCTGCCGTGGCCCCTGCCTCGTGAAACCATCGTCTTGGCCTGCTGGCGCTGCCGCGGCCCCTGCCTCGTGAAACCATCGTCTTGGCCTGCTGGCGCTGCCGCGGCCCCTGCCTCGTGAAACCATCGTCTTGGCCTGCTGGCGCTGCCGCGGCCCCCTGCTTTAAGAGACTATCACCTTGGCCTGCTGGCGCTGCCGCGGCCCGATCCCCAGACACTCCAGCTCGAGGATTGTGAGCTCGCCTGTTCCCACTACCTGTACCGATCCGGTACCAAGACTGTCCCGCTACCCCCTTTCCCTACAGAGACTAGAAGTGAGAGGACCCCCGGGTCCAAGATCTCCTGTATCGCTGATATCCTTGCCTTACGAACCTTCTATAAAGCATTGAACTCGACTTGGTGTGGTGCCTGTTTGTGGGGAGGGAGGGTACTTGTCTGTACGATCGCCGGAGACGGTCCCCCTCGGGGATCTCTCCCTCGGTATCCGGCCGACCCTCAGGGTCCCCGTCTAACATCATCCATGAGGGGTTAGAAATGTTGAGCACTTCAATAGGGTAATAAAAGGTGTTATTGAATTATTGAATGATAAGGGCTTGAATTGGGAGAATAATTTGTGGGAAACTATTGATGCTTATAGAATGGCACTATGTTAAGCGACAGAACATAGTCTTTTTGAGTTGATGAGAGGGATGTCTCCCCGCACAAAGTATATTATGGCTTGGTTAGGGAACAATAGAAGAATCAATTGGTCACTAGGAAGAGTGAGGACTCACATGGAAACTAAGCAAGTGAAATACAAAGATATAACTTTTTGCATGGGGGAAGGAAGTGAATCTCAAGGTGGGAGATGTGAACATGAAAAAAGGAAGATTTGTGAGTAAGGGAGAGAGCAGGTATTCTGTACCTTTGAAGGTAATCAATTCTGTGTAATTCTGTTCTCTTTTATGATAGTAACATGTGGTATGCTAAGAGATCAGCAGGGTTCAAGGGGAATGTCCAGAATATAGTTCCTGGAACAAGGAGGCATGCGCTTAGAGCTAGGAAATATGATTGGATAGATGATACACCTACCAGTGTGGATCATGGTCGAGTGCGGAGCATAGTCAATCAAGGGAGAAGGTGAAAGCTGGAGTAGGTCTAGCAATGAGGAATGTGCAAAAAAAATGACCAAGTCGGAAGAATAAGTGTGAAACCCAAATTTCATGGAATGTCGTGAGCTCATGAGTGGGATGTAGGGTGGTGAGCTCCCGGGGAAAATGTTGGGAGCAGATTGAAGAGAAGGACGGTTGCGGGAAGTGGTATCCTATCCTGCTGATGGCAGGGGCTTGAGTCTATGAAATAAACCATTGAACTTGATCTAAGTGTTGCTGGTGTTATGGACTTAACATATAACACATTCCAAGACTGCCTTGTTTCCATTTTTTGCTTTTAAAACATTGTGAGCACAATTCCGTCTTTCAGCCGGTCTCTATTGCCCAGGGCAAAAGACTCAAGACATTCAGAGCTCTTGCGAGGCACTCTAAGTTGCAGACAAACATTCGAAAAGTGAATTCTGAATTTTGTAATGCCTTTGTAAGCATCTATTGAAATGCTAATATGCTAGTTTAGGAGGGGCATGGGACTGGAAGATGCGCTAATTCCAAAGAAGCTTTACAGCTGCCGTCAGCACTGAAGGTACAGTTGGATGTTAATGATAGGCATTATTCGTCAAAGGAAAGTTGCGAATTGTTGTGTTTTTGTACATGGTGTGATTTATGCAAACAAAACAGACCCGGCAAATGAAGCGAGCATGCATTGAGAGCACAAACATAACAGCTTGGAAGTTTACATCTGAAGTGGCTATAAATGGCTTTGTGACGCACATTAGAAAGAATACCGCGCTTTCCACCAGCCTTTCTCACATACCTTTCACTGCATGAATAAACACAATTGCAAGCTGATTTAAACGACGGGAATAATTCATCACAAATACACAGTGCCATTCGCTAGCACAGAAGCGCTGCATATGTATTAGCTTCGGTAAAACCTTGAATTCCGCACGAAAAATGTAATTATCCTTATCAGCGAGATTGCAGTCGGAAGCAAAAAAAAAAAAAAGTATTCACCGAGAAATGAATTCTAAATATCCACATGTCCCCTCAAAGAATGCTTTCAAACTGCTATCTGATATCCTGTAATTTTCAATTTACTACCGTGTAAAGAAGTGCCTCTCGGAGTGATATTTTAAGATTATCTTTTAGTTGAATACATGATGTATTTGGGATGTTTGACAGCGAGGATAAGGCCAGGCCTCTCAAATTGTTCCAAGTTTATTTAGAAAAGTTGAGGGACGTGCCGTGGAGCCATCACATATATTAAAAATGTCAACACTATGCAGTCAAATTTAAAAGCAGCAAATAATTAGAAACTTTTATAACGAAAATTCCTCCAGAAAGGAAAATGGATCTATGTGGCCAGTAGTCTGAAAGTCAGGAAACAATATATTCTCGGATAAGGGAACAAAAAGGCTTATTTTTTAAACAATAAACCTGATGACTGTGGATAATGAAAAATCAAAGCGACCCTATCCTACCTATTGTGATGAGCGACTTTGTTCCCCCCACAACTAAACATTTTGGTAGAAAGTGCTCCCCATTCCCCACTTTTATAACAACCTGTGAACATGTGCATCATAGGTTACTACTTCACCTACTCCCACCGCCTCCTATCAACCTGCTATGTTATGTGTATTTGTATAGCGCACAAGTCACAGGGGAGTGTATCCTGGCGCTGAAGCAGGGGCTGTGTGGGCCAAGCCAGGGTCGGGGCTAGCAAGAGGGGAGGTGCTGGTAGGCAAGGAACCGTATCCATCCCGCACCAGGAAGCAGGGACTGTGGTAGTGTGCACTCAGAACATCCCGCTTACCAGAAGCAAGAGGGCATCCCTGAAGAATGGGATGTAGCAGGAGGATGCGGGGTGGTAGACTCCTCATAAGACACAGGTAGCTCAGCAATGCAACAGAAGGACAGATGGATAATATATTTAGGGACTCCTTAAAGGTGGGGGGAGAGGAGTGAAAGCAGACAAAGTACACCCCATGAAATTTCAAATTCTATGGTCATCTATAATTCCCAGTGGGGAGACCGCTGGATCATGAGTTTGTCCCTGGGGTTCACAGTAAAATGAGGTATTACCAATGGAATAAGGAATACTGTCTACAAATTCATTCCTCACTTCTCCCATTGTTCATCCGGACATGCTGCCTGCTGTCTGCAAAGGAAGTATCTAGATGAAGCACTCCTACCCAACCTGCGGTATTCCATTAAGATTTGTAAGCCATATGGGCCTAACAACTAATGATACTGGACCCATAGGGGCTTATTTACAAGCACCTTGCACCACCGGTACGTCACTTTTTCCCATATAAAATGCAGCGCACCTGCGGCACAATGGGCCCCATAGGAATTAGAGAGTCCTTCGTAATGAGAACCTAGGAGGTGAGGTGCCAAACAGTCAGCAAGTCAGGCTCTGAGGAAACTGTGGGGGCCATGTAGTATGAGACGCACAGGGAGTTGCGTACAGCTGCACAGCATGTACTTACGAACAGACAGAGTTTGAGAGTGAGATCATGCATGAAACCACTTCCTTTGCACCCAGTATGAGTGAACATGTATTTACCACCTCTACAACAGATGTGTTGCTGTGTATGCCTGTACATCAAACAATATAGGCACTTCACATTTGTGCTGGCTAGAAACACAAATTCAGGAACATTGCTTAGGTGTGTGATTTACAAATGTTGCAACAGTCTGCAAGTTTCGTGCACCTGGGACTCAGTGGGAAAATGGAGAGGGGGTGGCAGGAATAGGCATGGCGATGCAAGCAAAATCTTGCAGATGTTGTTATATTGCATGGCATAACCCTTTGCTGGATGCGGCCCCTACAGCCAGAAGAATCTTCATGATTCTGGGTTTGTCACGGGAGGGTCTGTATACCTCTGGAAGATAATCTTAAGGATTACTGGGGCTCCCGGAAAAAGATGAGGTGCAGTTTACAGCACTCAGACCCTAGTCTCCACGGTCAGCTCATCACCAGCCTTCCTTGCCACATAGCCATTTAAGAATCGGGATTGTTTTTTTTTTTTTAAATTCTTTTTATTAACAGATTTTTAGATATTTTCCACCCTCTGGGACTCAGAGGGGGTGTGGAACAAATAAACAGTAGTACATAATCATAAAATATTTGCACAGTACAACTCATTATGCCATAAACAAAAAACTTCATCTTCGTGTCAAAATGTTACGTCAGTCCCTATTAAGATGGAATCACTCTCCTTGTAATTACATATTGGAGTCGTTTATATACATTATATACATTAGACACTATTTACCAATTATATACAGAGTATATACATTTCCTATACAAGTCATCCTTCTTCCTTCCATTTCGTTATTACCTCCCATATTTTCAGACCTAGCTTCCTCGAGTTTTTCCCCCTTCTTGAGTAGATTGCTCTTTCTAGATTGTATATACTCAACAACCTAGCTAACCATTGCTGGAATGATGGTGCCATTTGTTCTAACCATGCAGAAGCGACACATAGTCTGTACACCGCCATGGCAATAAAAATACAATATTTCCCTGCCTCATCTTCATTACTTCCATCTACCCCTAGCAAAATAATCACAGGTGTTAAGTTAGCGGCTAGTTTTAATGCCCTTTGTAAGAACATTTCTATCTCCTTAAGTGTTGTAACTAAGCATGGACATGTTGCAAACATATGAATAGCATCTGCATTTACACTCATGCACCTAGGACAGTTTATACCAGTTGTCGCCCCCCATTGTCCTAATTTAGCCGGGGTGTAGTATAGCCAGTACATAGTCTTGTAGTGCTGTGCCTGTATTGACGCAGAGCATAGAATTTTTATCCCTAATTCTAATGATACATTAAAGCATTCTTGTTCTATTCCCAACTTCATTGACCAAGTTTCCCCCCATTTAGCCATGTCGTCTGGTCTAGGTTCATTTAACTCAGCGTATAACCTTTTAATTGTACAGTCTACTCCAGTCTCTATTATTTCTAATATGTTGTTTTTTACAAATCCTCTTGTCCCACCTCTTTTATTTTGCAAAAAACTTCTTACTTGTAGGTATTTGAAGAAGTGACTTGTTGGCAAATTAAATTTCTTCTGTATTATTGCAAATTGTTTCATCCCTTGTGTCCCCATAACATCCCCCAGTTTTGTTACCCCTTTCCGATACCACTCTGCATATACTGAGTCAGAGAATATATCTCCCGGAAATACCATATTCTCATATATCCTCGTATACCTATTGAATTTTCCCAAACCAAACTTTTTCATAAA
Organism: Lissotriton helveticus; assembly: GCF_964261635.1. Classification (NCBI taxonomy): domain Eukaryota; kingdom Metazoa; phylum Chordata; class Amphibia; order Caudata; family Salamandridae; genus Lissotriton; species Lissotriton helveticus. The sequence continues at coordinate 1,074,795,370 of NC_136070.1, read as the reverse complement.
AGCCTTCCATATATTGTATGCTCCCAACATAGTCTTGAAGCGTGTTCTTTTAAAGTATGCCGTGTCAAAGTTTTTCAAAAAAATATTTTTGGTTTCTTCACCCATTAGTATGCCATATATTGCCAATGACCCCAGATGGTCTTCTCCTTCAGCTTCAGCTCCACCTATTAGTCACATCATATACTGCAGAGCAGTAGCCCAGTAATAGAGCTTGAAGTCTGGTAATGCCCATCCTCCTCTTTCTCGTGGGAGTGCCAAGAATCTCGCAGCCCTCCTAGTTTTGCCTTTGGACCAAATGAATTTATTGATCATATTCTCAATCTTTTTAAACCAAACATTGTCAAACCATAAGGGAATTGTTCGAAAAAGGTACAAGAATTTCGGCATAATTAACATTTTTACAATATTTACTCTTCCAACCAAAGTAAAGTGGAGGTTATTCAGTCTATCTAACTCTCCCCCTACTTTCCGTACAATAGGATCAATATTTAGTTCAACTATCTTTTCTAAATCTGAGGTTATGGTTATTCCCAGATAAATTCCCGTCTGCGCCACCCGAGAGTCCTGGCATAGAGCCTTATTATTTTTTATAATTTGTGTTTTTCCAGTGTTCAAGGAGTACCCAGACACCTTCCCAAATTCTTTTGCCTCTTGTTCCACGTATCTTATAGCCTCTGTGGGTGAAGATGTTATAACCGCCACGTCATCAGCATATGCCAAAATCTTACACTCACCCCTAAGTGTAACGATTGGGGGAATATTCCTATTTAGCTCCAGTCTTCGAATTAACGGGTCTAGATATATGGCAAACAGTAGCGGGGAGCATGGGCAACCCTGCCTTGTGCCCCTATCAATTTTTACTTTATCCGTTAACCCCGCATTAATTCTAATTGCCGCAATCGGATCTCTATACAATGTCTTTATCGCTGTCAAAAAGCCATTACCAAATCCCAACTTTTCCAAAACACTCCACAAATATACCCATGATACACAGTCAAAAGCTTTTTCAGCATCCAGTAATAATACCGCAAATGGGTCCCCACTAGCCTCTGTATTATCCATAAGGGTAATTAATTTCCTTACGTGATGCGTAGTCCCCCGTCCTGGTATAAAACCATGTTGGGTGGTAGTAACTAGAGGTGTTATTACACTGGCGAGTCTAATTGCCAGTGCCTTCGAATATATCTTTGTATCTGTATTCATGAGAGTGATTGGTCTGTATGACCCCGGATCTGTTGGTATTTTTCCTTTCTTAAGGATGACCACAATTTCAGCCTCAGACCAGGTATTCGGTATTGAGCATCCCTTCTGTGCCTGTTTCAAAGTATAAAGCATATCTCCTCCTAACTCCTCCCAGAACACCTTATAAAACTCTAACGGGATTTTATCTGGACCGGCAGCCTTTCCTGATGGTAAACTCTTCATAGCTGCTTTTAGTTCCTCTAGATCTAACAAGTTATCGATCCTCTGCTTCTCTGTTTCATCCAGCTGCCTCCCCTCATAGTAGTTCAAATACTCCATTATGTCTTCAGGATTTTTTTTTGGACTTTCAGAGTATAACTTCGTATAGAAGTTCCTGAAGACTTCCCTTATTTGTTGTACATTGATTACCATCATCCCTGAGCTATCTTTTATTGCTTTTATCTCACCAAGAGATGCCTTCTGTCTAGTTCTAGCTGCTAGCATTTTGCCAACTCTTTCATTCATCTCATAACAGTTCTCTCTATTCACTGTATATTGTTTAGCTGCCCTCTCTGCTATGTACTCTTCTGCTTCCATTCTTATTTTTACAATTTTCATATATGCAGAATCCGTTGGAGCTCCATTATCAGTTTGCTCTGTCCTATTGTTTAATTCCTCCTCTGCCAACAATAACTCCCTCTTTACCCGGTTATTTCTTTCTTTCTCCAGTTTCCTTTTTCTAGCTCCAAAGCTAATGGTCTCACCCCTTACTCCAGCCTTAAAACAATCCCACACTATCCCTACGGGTGCTGTATGCCTATTTATATTAAAAAATTCAGTTATCCATCTCTTCATATGTTGAATGTATGCATCCTCCACTAACAGTGCCTTTTCAAATGTCCACTCCGATATCTTCCTTACCGCTGTCATACCCTTCAAAGTGGCAATAAGAGGATTGTGGTCCGATAAGAGCCTTGGTATTCTTTCAATCTCTACCCCATCAATACGTTGACTACTAATTAAAAAGTAATCTAATCTCACGCTTATTCTATGGGGTGCTGAATAGTATGTAAAACCATCTTGTCCTGGGTTAAGGGTATCCCATACATCAAGTAATCCATTATTCCTGGCTAAGTTATAGATTGCTTTAAAAACTCTTTTCTTCCTTCCCTTATATTTGACTGGGGGTCCTAGCCCCAACCCCAATCCCCCTGCTCCATTAATATTAAAGTCTCCTCCTATCAATATAAAGGGAGCCCAGGTTGCCAACTCAATGTCAATTTCTTCAAAAATCTCCGGATCATCTCCTGTAGATCCGTAAATAGACCCAAAAGTAACCCATGTTTGCCCAACCAAGCACTCTACTAAGGCCCATCTGCCCCAAACATCCTCCCATTTTTTTCCAGTGGTGATATCTCTTTGCTTTGCCATCACAGCAACCCCCCTATTCCTAGTTCCCTGCCTGGAGTGTGCTATAACAGTAAGGCCTAACTGGTCTAGGAGCCTAATTTCAGACACCTGTATGTGGGTCTCTTGGAGTATTAAAAAATCTAATCTTAAGTTTTTAATCAAGACTGCTGCCTTCTGTCTTTTTGCCTTATCGTTAAGACCACATACGTTCCATGTCATTATTCGAATACTCATCCTGGATTTTTGACAAATATAACCATAGTTTTAATCATTTCACAAAAAAAAGTAACACACTTTGTTGCCACGGCTTTACACATCACAAATATTTCTTCCATTTTGTTTATCCTCTTATTCCATATTATTTCCTGTGTACCAGATTTCCAGCTTACTCTGTGTTCCTTGCCCCCCTGTGTCCCCCACCCTGGACCCCCACCCCAGCTATCCCACCCCCCCTACAGGCAAATAGGTCCAAGGGACCTATGTGTGACAGCTGTGTCTGCTTGGACCCCGCGCCCCCCCGCCCCCCCCACTCCTGTTGTCTTCCTACCCATTGGCAAAGAAGATGCACACTTATTGATACCTATCTACAAATTTACATAGCAATACAATACTATACAATTTTACATTCTTATGCTTCTTCTTCTGCTTCCAGAATCCTTACCCTATATCCTGCTATATCCGGCTATATCCTGCTGTCTTTAGCTAATAGATCTACCACCAGTTCCCTATCAGCATGTGTCTGGGAGTGTGTGTGATTCTGCGATTTCCTTTCTTTAAGCCATGCCAAAAATTCGGCCGCTCTGATCTCAGAATAAAAATTTTTGAATTGTCCATCTTTTACCACCTTCAGCCTACTGGGAAACATTAAATATGCCTCGCAGCCAATGCTCTGAAACGGGGCTATTAGTTCCTGCAATCTCCACCTACGTTCTACCGTTGTGTGGCAGAAGTCTGGTCTAGCAAAAAACTCTACCTCCTGATATCTGCATTTTGCCTGTGGCCTTGCCTTGGCCATTATCTCTTCTCTTAGTAAATAGTTGCCCACATAGATTAAAATTGCTCTAGGCTTATTTGAACCATCCCCCTTCTTCTGCATGAATGGAAATCTATGAGCACGTTGAATCTCTGATTCCCAGTCCCAGCCTTTTATGTCTGGGAGTGCTCCCTTAAGAAGTTCTATTGTATAGGCTCTAACATCCTTTCCCTCTCTTCCTTCCGGAATACCTAGGAGTCTGACATTATTTCTCCTCTGCCTATTCTCAAAATCTTCGAGCTTCCATAATACATCACTATTGGTCTTCTCTTGATCTTGTCTAAATTCCTTCCAGCCTTTCATTTAATCTTCCAAAGTCACAGTTCTTCCTTCAACCTCCTTAAGTCTCCCTGCCAATTCTGTGCATGCTTTATTTACTTTTCGAAGGGAACTTTGTATTTTTTTGCTTTCCTGTCTGGCTCTCTGGCTCTCTACCCTTGCCTCAGTTTGAATTTGTTTAAGCATAGAAAAAATCATTTCGAGCCCCATAGGTGAGTTTTGATGTTGAGATTGTCCCTGGCTATGGGTCCGGGTTTCAGGTTGGCCTTGCTTAACTCCCTCATCATTCATCCGTAAAGAGCCCATGGTCTCATCTAGGGCCGCAGCACCCTCTTTATACATCTGAGATGTAGCTGCATAACCCCAATCAAGCCTCTTTACAACATTCATAGCTGCTGAGCTTATAGATCCTTTTGCTCTTCTCCTTTTTTTAGTCAAGACTTTAGATTTGCGTTTTGCAACTATATCTTGGCCAGAAACCTCTCCAGAACCTGATGTTGATGTAGACCCTGTTTCTAGCCCTGACAGTGTCTGATCACTCCCCAAGTCAGCAGTAGAAGAATCCTCCGACTCACCTCCCCCAACCGCCCCCACCTCTGCTCCTTCCTCCTCACCTTCATTAACAGAGAAGAAACATTCATCATTCGGAGAACCAATTAGAGCTATCAGAACCTTGGGGTCACTGTTAATCATGTCATTCATATTATTATCACCATTACCATTTCCTTTTCCATCCCCCCCCACATCGGAATGTTTACTTATATTGGCCTCGTTATTATCCACCCCTTTAACAGACAGATTAGGAGCGTTAAGACTTCTTTGTCTCCAAGATGTTATCTGATCCCGAGTTTGGAGGTAAAGTACTCTCCTCAGCAAGATATACAGTACTGCCATTCTCTATAATGCCAACGTCTACATCTATATTGCTTGGTACGCTATTAGCATTGCCATTGTCAGTTACCACTTCTCCCTCCTTTGTATGCCTCTGTTTGTCCTGCACAAAAAGGCTCCCTTCTTTCTCCTGTAATGAGCCTCCTTGTGGTGGTTCAATATCTCTGCAACCTTCCTTATTCAGAGTTACCACCTTATCAGTCTCTGTTGAGAAGCTAGATACCAAGCTAGATACCAACAGGTTACTGCCTACCTCTTTCACGAGGGGGCCGCGGTCAGGGTCAGGATGTAAACTCACAGTTTCCACAATTTCCACAGACTCTGGTTGAGCTATAGCGGTACCAGACACCAGGGAGTTAGTTACAGAAACAGGAAAAAAGGTCTCTGAAACTAGCGGCTGCCTCAAGTTCCCTTGATCCGTTGGTTTTCCTTTATTTCCTTTATTTGTCAAAGCCGTCTTATTTTTGTCTTTTTTCTTAGGTTTCTCCCCCACGCCGCTGCCAGCCTCCTTACTTCGTACTGTGCTCCTTCCTTGGTCGGCAGGCTGTAGATCCTCAGCCCCCTCCTGGGTCCGTGTCGGTTTCTTTGTACGGAGGTTAGCCGCCGGAGCATCAGACTCGCTCCAAGCAGCTTTCTCCTCTCTCAAAACTTTTGAAATCTTCGGCGCCATTGAACGCCAAGTTGTGGACAACGCTACCGCTGTGGAGCGCTGCTGCCGATATCGCTTCAACTGCCGATACTGTTGTTTCCAGGTATTCTCCTTCACCATCAGCTGACGTGCATTAGCCAATGCCCGCGTCAGCACTACATCCACTGCCGGGAAGGTTAGTACCTCCGTAATTGCCTGCATAAACAGCCACATAGACTAATTTTCTCCCCGTTTTTTTCCAGAATGAAAGCCGCTGCCACACAGAGTAGATGTAGGCTTTCAAAAACGCCGCCGTTCTATCGCACCATTCTTCCTCTTTCCGCACGTAAGATCAGGAGCCGGGGAGCAACAGGGAGCGCGTCCTCTCCCTACAGACTGTCAGCAGCCATCTTGCCCCCAGCTATCTAAGAATCGGGATTGTGATGTTCCTGCCATATGATTGGTCATATTCTCTCTTCCTGCCACATTGCAATTGGCTGCTGAGAGGCAGATGGGAGGACTGTGGCGGAGGGAGGCTGGATTTTCTGGCCACCAAGGTTGAAAGAGAGGTCTAATTGATGGATAATTTGCTCTCAGATATGGAACATACGGGTACAGATTGTAAACGTCCAGTTAATATTCTTATCAATTCTCAGCACATGGGAAAATGGGAATGAAAAAAAAAACGCACACAACTGTATCATTGCAGGCAGAAAAATGTCAGCCAGAGGGTCTGAAAACAAGCAGACATTCCAATTTAGGACCCCAAAGTTTAGGAAAATAATCATTTTTTGACGATCTTACCTTTTCTTTGAAACTGAATATGCCGATACTTTATTGTTGAATGGCACAGACGTGGAATGTAGTGATTTGCGTGGTATATGGAGGTAAATAAGCAACCTGGCATCTTTGGAACATGCATGATAGAGCCCAGCACAAGGTACTTATTTTCGCCACAGTTTAAAACCATATACACAGGAATATTATGTACAATGAAGAAGAATGCTTTAATTGTCAAAGCAGGTATGTAAAATCACGAGCTGTGCTCAGTCTCATTAGGACATAGTCATTCTCTTTCATCAGAGTTACAGAATGGCTTTATACCAGGGACCACAGTATCCGTTCTTCGGTGACGTGTAACATGGTATCTAACAAAGAACAAACCACTGACCATTTTCTAATAGAGGTGTGCGAAGCTAAAGAGTGAAGAACACAACCCTTGCACCTCGTGAAGTTACCCATTTTGTGTGTGTCAGGAGGCATACTTTTCCTGCAAAACATTTCTTTGCAGGAGGAATTCGTAAAAGAAAAACGTAGAGAAAAACTCTTCAGCTAAAACTTGGATTATGCTCATTTTATTTCAATCAACCATAAATTGCACCCACAGTTTGAGTCATCATCTGAAGGGATCCAGATTATAAAAAAATATTCTAAATTGGGGATTAGAAGGTTATTTTGTCTTTTGCGGCAATACAACTATTCAGTAATTGTATTAGTGCATTGAGTAAATTTAGCATTAAATGGGGAATAACATCCAGAAATGGATAGCCTATTTATATGTCAAATGCAAAAAGAACAGAGGATGGATGGAATGCTGAGCAAATCAAGCATTGCACCCCTCAGCCACAAATCTGGTTTAAATCCACAGTGTTTTGTCCACCACGATATTCCAGTTTGGACCTAGCCATATGGAAATCAGTCTTGACCCTGATCGCCATGGGAGCAGTCCAGCCCAAACTGCCAGGCCAGGTCTGCCCTGGACCAGATTCAAGCATCCTGTCACAAGTTTCAGGGTATCACCCTTCATCAGCCAGGCTAGCTTGAATTTGGTGGCATAGGGAGCACAGGACCCGTGTCTGAGCATACTCTTCCCACTAAAATACAAAAAGAACAGATGAAGCACTGGTAAATGCAAATCAAGCACTGGCAAAGGCAAGAAGCAAGCAAACAAACAGTGACACATAATAAACAAGCATTGGCAAAGAGAAACAAGCAATTGCAAGTGGAAAAGTGACATTGATACACCAGTCCAGAAATGTCAAATTCGCCGCACCAAAATGGTGGTGGTGCCGCATCAGCCGCCCCGGTTGCAACTGGAGTTTCACATCTGCATCCCCCGGAATCACTGGCCCTGGTGGCTGGCGGAAGCATGGGCGCCAGATGGCAGGAGTGGCTAGAGGATTTTGAGGACTATCTTGAAGGATCAAAAGTCACGGGAGACAGAGACAAATTAATTGCACTACGCAATCTGGTCAGTAAAGAGGTTTGCAAATTGATCAAAGAGTTGCCGACAGATGATAAAGGAACATATGACAAAGTGCGAGGTGCGTTAAACAGAAAGTTCGTACACAAAAGAAATGTGGATTACGAGAGATATGTATCCATCAAGCCCGTCAAGACAAGGAAGAAATGATGAGCACGTTCATATCTAGGCTACGCCGACTGTCTCAGTATTGCAACTTTGACGCGTTCTCGACGGAGGATGCTATCCGACTACGAGTCATCGAGGGTTGTCACTCAGAGACTCTCCGAAGGCGGCTGCTAAGGAAAAGCCATAATCTCGACGAAATAGAGGAAATGACCAGGGTGCATGATCAAGCGGAGGAACATGCCAAAAGTATGGAGACGGGCGTAGTGAGAGAAGAGAGCAAGCATATTGGATGCAAACTAACAGCACTCGCAGAAGATCAAATGAGCGACAGAGAAGGTCCCGACCGGCATCCCGTCATCAATACAAAGGTCGCCGACGCTATGAGTCTGGTCGGAGAGACAAGAAATCAGACCATGCAAGAAAACCAGAGCGCTCAAGAAAATGCTATCGATGTGGGTATGACTTCCCACATACAGATGTGTGTTCAGCGATGGGTCAACAATGCCGAAAGTGTGGACGGAAGAATCACTTTGAGGTGATGTGCGGAGTATATAGCAAAGAAATAAGGAGTGAAACAACAAAGTCGTTTCGCCCAGATATCAAGCGACATCATGCAAAAACCGTACAGGATAGAGCGATGTCATCCTCTGGTTCTTCACATTCCAGCAGGGAGTCTCGCAAATCCCAATGGACAAGAAGGTCGCCGAGACGGTCCTCGTCGAGAGAATCGAGATCGACATCTCGGGAGTCTGAATACACGGATGAATATATCTGCATGGTATCGGACCCGGACCAGCTAAAGAAATATCCCACGTTAGACATCAAAGTAGGGACACATGCGACCAAGTTTGTCCTAGACAGCGGAGCGTCACTAAATTACATGCCCGTGACCGAATACAACAAAATGAAGCCACCACCCCCCCTGAGTCCAGCACATGTCAGGGTGTTCACCTGGATGGCGAGAAAACGACTTACATGCCTGGGCAAATTTGCAACGACACTCAAACATGAATCTACCTCTGTGTCGGCGAATATTCATGCCATTGAGGGCCCGGAGGCTGATTGTCTCCTCAGTCTGCCTACAGCGGAGCGCCTCCAACTGGTCAAAATCTTATACCGAGTCAGTGATGATCCGGACATTGTCAGTAAGTTCCCCAAGTTATTCACTGGGCTTGAAAAAATGAACAAATGTCTGATTCGCCTGCACATCAATGATCAAGTGCGCCCTGTGGCCCAACATCCCAGGCGAGTGCCTTTTCATCTTCAGCAAGCGGCCTTCGACACCGTCCCCCACGAGGGGCTCCTCGCCAGACTTTATGACATCGGTCTGAGGGGGACGGTGCTCAGCTGGTTTAGATCATTTTTAGCAGGCCATCGACAAACGGTCTGGGCCTCTCCTAGCACCGCCGTAATGCCGCCTTTGGGAGTCGGAGTCCCGCAGGGCTCTGTGTTGAGCCCGACTCTCTTTAACATCTTTATGACTCCCTTGGCGGCACTGGTGGAGTCTTTGGGGGCCCAGATCGTATCCTATGCCGACGATACCCAGCTCCTCTTTACGAGTGGGAAAGGAGAGGATTTGGACGGAGAGAGTATTCGTGAGTGTCTTGGGGCTGTTTTTAATTGGTTCCAGCTGAACAGCCTCAAATGTAACTCAGACAAGTCTGAGGTACTCTTTTTTGGTTGCACCTCAGACCCTGATTGGCAGAAATGGTGGCCGATTAATATGTTCCCCCCAGCACATGCGTCCCAGCTGGCAACAAATCTGGGAATCAAGATCGACAATGGTCTGACGTTGAGATCTCAGATACTCGGTCTTTCGGGTACATGTTTCGGCATCCTTAAGATGCTCCGGAAGTTTCTTCCTCTGCTCTCAGAAGAGCACAGGAGGATTACGGTGCAAGCCTTAATTGGCTCCAGGTTGGACTACTCCAACGTCCTTTATCTGGGCCTACCGGAGTATCTTTTACAGCGGCTGCAGGTGGTGCAGAATTCAGCCGCACGTGCCATTTTTGGCCTTCACAGGCGAGCCAGAGCGTCCGGCCTGTTGCAGTCGCTTCACTGGCTGCCTATCCGGAAGCGGATAGTTTTCAAGGCTTTGACTCTGGCTCACAAGGCTCTCTTTGGCTCGGGAGCAAAATATCTTCAACGCAGGCTTGAGTTCTATCGCCCGGCTCGTTCCCTGCGATCTGAATCCCTGTTTCTTGCGGCGGTCCCCCGAGTAAAGAGGGCCCGCATTGGGGGTCGCTCTTTTAGACTGAGAGCACCACAGCTCTGGAATGCCCTGCCGTTGGCTTTACGCGGTACTTCTAATTTCTTCTAAAACCTGGCTTTTCACCCTCTAGTATGTATTTTTTTTCAGTTTGTGGATGTCTTTTTTACTGTGTTATGTTTCTTCTTTTATGAGCTGCCAATAAAAGCGCCGGGACACTCCAATCGGAGTAGCCGTGGGCTATAGAAATCATAATGAACATAACATAACATAACATAGAAGACGAAATCCAAGAGCTGTTACAAGCCGACATTATTGAAAAAACGGACGGTCCCACACCATGGGTGTCACCAGTTGTCATCGTCCCAAAGAAAGGCACTCCTGCAAAGGTGCGTTTATGTGTGGACATGAGGCTTCCCAATACGGCCATAGAAAGAGAGCGTCACCCAGGGCCTCACCTGAGTTACATGATATCAGCATTGAATTGAGCCAGGGTATTTTCCAAACTTGATCTGAATAAGGGATACCATCAGCTGGAATTACATGAGAGGTCAAGGTACATAACAACATTTGCCACTCATCTGGGTTTGTTTCGATACAAACGGCTGAGTTTTGGTATCTCCTCTGCGGCGGAAATATTACAAGAAGTCATCCGTCAGACCATCAGACACATACCAAATTCACTGAACTATAGTGATGATATTCTGGTGTATGGGTCGAACACACAGGAACATGACAAAGCGTTTGATCGAGTATGCCATGCTCTCCTAGAAGCTAATCTTACTCTCAATAAGGACAAGTGTGAGTTCCATCAATCCACTCTTAAGTTCTTCGGACATGTGTTCTTGGGGGCTGGGATGAAGCCCGACCCTGAGAAAGTGACAGCGCTCAATACCACCAAGAGCCCTCAAGTATCGAGTGACATCCGATCGTTTTTGGGCATAGCGAGCTATTGTGCCAGATATATAAAGGACTACGCCACTATCAGTCACCCACTACGTGCCCTCACCAAGCAAGGACAACCGTTTGTCTGGAGCTCCCAGTGTGAGCGGGCGTTTCAAGAAATTAAACAGGCGGTGGAATCAGCTGACAATCTAGCATACTTTAACCCCAAGAGGAAGACGGAGATAACGGTGGATGCTAGCCCAGTGGGGTTGGGTGCAACCTAGTTCAGTACGACAATGACTCTGATCAACGACACATCGTGGCTTATGCCAGCCGCAGCCTATCAGACACCGAGAAGGCCTATTCCCAACCAGAGAAAGAGAGTCTCGAGGTCGTATGGGCCTGCGAGCATTTTCATGTGTTCATCTATGGCAAACATTTCACCATGGTTACGGACCACCAGGCGCTCGTCACCATCTTTGGTAATCCCAAAGCCAAGATGCCACCTTGCATTGAACGGTGGGGTTTGCGCCTGCAGGAATACACCTACACAATAATACACAAACCGGGAAAGGCAGAGAATTCTGCGGACTACATGTCCCAACACCCTCAAGCATCCCAGGCCTCACCTCCTTCAATAGCCGAAGAATACATACATTTTGTAGTGGGCTTAGCCCGGCCACCGCCAGTCCCTTTGGAAGCAATACAGGAAGCCACTGCGCAAGACAACATCCTTCAGAAAGTAGTGTGCCGACTGCGCACACATCGCTGGAGACATGACAGTGAGGAGGAAAAGAATGATCCTCAAGTCCACCAGGAAATGCAAGCTTTCAGGCATATCAGTGAAGAGTTATCTGCTACCTCAGAGGGGCTCCTACTGAGAGACCATCGGATTGTCATCCCGAGGCAGTTACGTCAAGGTGTGATTAACCTAGCCCACGAGGGTCATCGTGGAGTTGTTGCGACAAAACAAGCTCTCCGGGAGCAAGTATGGTTCCCACTACTTGATCAAATGGTTGAGCTCACCTTAAAGGACTGCCCCCAGTGTCAACTGGTTAAGCACGGGGATTCCCCAGCTCCTCTTCAAATGACCAAGCTACCCAGTGGGGTATGGCAAGAACTTGCCATGGACTTTTATGGACCACTCCAGTCAGGCAAATACGTGTTGGCTATTATGGATGAATACTCGAGGTTTCCAATAGCACAGTTTGTGTCCTCCACCAATGCCTCCAGCACAATTGCTGTGCTAGATGAAGTGTTCGCCGCCTGGGATTGTCCCCAAGGAACTCAAAACAGACAATCGTCCCCCCCTTTAATGGACATGAGTTTAGTGAATTTGCAAAACATCTCACCTTCCGACATCGCAAGGTCACGCCTCTGTGGCGACAACCCGATGGCACTATTGAACAGTTCATGGCAACCTTAAAGAAGACATTTCAACAAGCTACTTTGGAAAAAAGAGATTTACAAGTGGCTCTCAATGAGGTCCTGAGAGCGTATAGAACAACACCACATGCTACTACAGGAAAGTGTCCTGCCACTCTCATGCTGGGGCGACCCATTAGAACATGGATCCCGACATGGGAAGGAGCTCTGCGATCAGTGTCTCCGGCACGTGTCCATCAAGAACTAGCATTGGCTGATCAAGTCGGCAAGAACAAAATGAAATCTTATGCAGACACTCGAAGGAAAGCAAAGTTTCCATCTCTGCATACAGGAGACTGTGTGGTGGTTAAACAAGAACAGTCAAAGAAAACGGACTGTAGATTCAAAGATGAACCTTTGGTTATCACCCAGCAGAAGGGTACCATGATTACTGCAGAGTCTGAGAACAGACGGATTACCCAAAATGTTTCCCATTTTCAAAAGTGTACCCCAGCCATGTAAGAGGTCCTTGACAGAGCCACGGATCAACGAGATGCAGAGCAGGTGTTAGTTTCCTGCTGCTAACGCGCCTTATCGCATGTTTTGAGCTCTTATCGCCGATCTGGCTGGTCGTTGAGAATGTTGTGGAGAGGTGTTGTCGCGGCTTTTTGCTCGGGAACGCCCACTCTGCATCTCATTAGCGATAGTTGCGGGGTCATCTGTGACGATATTTTTTACAGCTGCTATTGCAGGTAAACTGGTGCTATGGGCTGTTAGCACCCGCTTGTGAATGGGGCGTTAGTTGTATCGTGACTTTGACTGCAATAAAGTGCCGTTAACTCGGCGATAACTCCTTGAGAATATGCCCCATAGAGTTAACACTAGCCATTTCAGCTTCTAACAGGCGCTTATTTTGCATGCAACGGTGATATATTGATGCATCTACTGATGTGATAACATCCCATCACTCAAAATAGCAAAATCACATAATATGCAAGGAAATCCACTTTCCACACAATTTACATGGTTTTCAGAACTACCCACCCTTCTTTGAATTAGGGCCTAAGTGTCAAATGTGAAACTCTAGATCTCGACTGTACCTTTATCCCAAAGAGGCTTTTTCAGACACTATAAATACAATGTTTAGGACTTATTATGGGTATATAAATACTTCAAGTGTTGCAGCAGAAAAAGCACTCTGTTCTTGACCATTATCTTTGTGAATGCAGGGTCGTAAATATATACTGCCACTGAGGATGTCAATTTATGATTCAATGACACCACCACACTTCCCATTCCACAGGCAGTGACATCTGGAAAGAAGAAACTCATAAATTTCACGAGGAAAGGTTGTAAAATCATCATTTCTACTGTAAATTCTCAGGAGATGTGTTGTTGTATTTGCAGAGGGGATATTACATTTGTTCAGCTCTTCAAAATATCTTTAACTACGATAGTTGAGGAAACATATGTTGGTGTTTTTATTTTATAAAAAGCACTGTGAAAAAACCCATTATATTCGTCCTTCTTTTACTAAGGCTCAACAAAATACAAGCCTATGGTATTTACAAAATCACAAACCAAGTCAGGCTGTTATTTTAACCAGGGCACCACGAAATGACGACAAAAATGGACAGTTTGCATAAATGATGGGTCAAAGTTCTGCAAGAACGATTTCCAGTAATTGCAGGAAATGGGAAATTACCCGAAACAGCAGGTCTTCTGATGAAAGCTAGAGGGCCCACTTAAACATAATTCAAGTAATTTTTGCTCAGTGCTGCGATACCCAGCATCGCGAGACATTTAAGTTCTCAGTGTGGGAATTATTGCCATTAAAAGTTAGGGTTGATGATTGCAGCAAATGAGTGTCTCCTCGAGTTACTCTCTGCTGCAGCACTGCACGGTAATTGAGGAGTGCAGATTTCAGAAATGTAGAATGAAATAATTTCATTCCATAGTCTGTAAAGGCTACAACTAAAAGCAACAATATTCATTGTAGTAATTTGCTTTTTTATTAATTAGTAGTTTGAAAGACTACACACTTGTGTTATTTAAACCTTATGCAGGTATTAAGACCACCAGCATAGTTCAGCGGGTTGAATGCTGGCAAGGCAAACTCACATTTACGTCCTTCTCAATTATTTACAGCACTTGGGAATGCATATAGAGCGGGTTGGAGCGCTAAATGAAAAGAAAATGCTTTAAAAATATTTTTTCTCTTAGGCCCTAGACCGCCCGTGGCGACCCCTGTGTTTGCCGCCCACAGCGGCCAAATGTAAGGCCAAATGTAAGAGCGGGGGTGCTGGTGATATCTGTGGCCGCCCCACCCCGCGACAGACACTGATGAGAGGGAAGGGACCACCCCTCACCACTCCCCCCCCTTCTTGACACGCCATTGTTTTAGGGCCTTTATTCAAATTGACATTCTCATTATGTAAATGTGAGATGGATTCCTTGTCAAAACATAGCAATCTTTAGTATAAAGCACTTGAAGATGGGGGCCTCTAACACTTTAGTTGTCTAAAGAAAACAGATGCCACCATTGCAATCCACTTCCACACAAACCTTTCCCATTCGAAATGTAAACGTCACTAAATAGCTTATTACCTTTGACTTGTGACACTACAGTAAATAAAAAATCTATTGCCTATTCCAAAAAAATATAAATTAAGCCAGTGAAGTAGTTAGACCTTTGGCTGCCCCTGATGGTCAGGTAAAGATAATGGCTTCTCTGACAATGCAATGCACAGGATTAGCCTACCTTGTGGTATCCTGGCTGAGCAAAAAACACATACAATATAAGGTATGGGTGTGTAATATAAACGCCTCACAGACTTTTACAAAATGATGGATTAATAGTTATAATATTAACAATAATAATTATAATAATAATATATAAAAATATAATAATAACAATAATATATACAAAATATAATAACAATGATATATATAAATATAATATATAAAAAATGAACAGCTGTGATAGATAAACTATGGTTTAAACAGAAAGCTAACGGATATTAAATGACGGTTACCCTGATTAACAACCCTCTGTATTCCACATTCTCAATAGTAGTACAAAACTATTTGATGAACAAGTCCATGATTCCTTCTTAACCCCATGTTGATGAAGAGTTAGGTTTAGGAGCAGAAAGGAGAAAATGTTGTCGCCTTTAAGGAGCAGAGTGCAGGACACCAACCATTTCCCATGATAGTTTAGCAATTGACATGCCAGCATAGTAGCCTGAAACCAACCCATATGAAATGATTGTTATCTAAAATATCTCACCAAAAGTAACCTCTTTAAACTCCTTTATGTAACTGTGTTACACATTTAAGTTACATGTATTTTGCTATAGCTATGTCTTATCCCTTTCTTTGTGTCCCTGTTCCCCAACCCTTCCAGAATTCCCTTGTTGGATTCTAGTGCTGTTCTTGGTAGAGCTTCTACTTGTGTCAGTTACTCGACTGGTCTGCTGGGGAAGTGTTTGTTATGCTGCTGGCTCAATAATCTCGACATATCCTACTTTAAGAAGTGTCCAGACTACTTCATTTACAACAAACTGTCAGAGAAATCATATATTCTGGAAACTGAGATATGGGCATCCATCAGATAATAAACCCTGATCTCCAAATTATTCTCACCTCGTAAAGTCAAATCATGTTTCAGGAATTGCAAATCAGCGGTGGGAAAGGGACTGCAAGCAAGACCTCGTTGCAACTCACAAGCAGGTTATGCTGAACTCACACAATACACTTTATGTTCAGTCACATCGAATGTTTCAGAATTCCGCTATGTCATTTCTCAGCCCATTCAAGTTGAAAGATTCTCAGAATTGCCTGTATTCATTCCAAGCCAAGCACTGTGTTCCAGTCTAAGTATTTCTTTTAGCCCAGCTGGGACCCAGAAATGAAGTGAAACATGTTTTGCTTAGAAGAGAAAACATGTCATTTGCTGATCGATAACAAGTAGTTAAATGACAAAATTAAAACACGACCTGTTTCATATTTCAAGATGCATCTGTTAAAGAGCATTTTGGTAAAACGTATGTCACTGCACTAATATTGAGAAACAAAAACAGTTTTTCCTAGATTTATGCACTCAACCTCTCTCGAGCTGAAAGGACTTTCACAAATGACTAATCCCTTGCAAATAACACAAATATTTATGTAAGCAATGGAAGGTCTGTCATAAGCTTATGAGAGGTCCGATTCACAAACATCATGAGGGGCCTAGAATTCTGGTACCATGAGCACATCACTCAAAATAAAATTATAACTAGCAATGTTCCAGGGCTCATTTTGAGGCAGCTTCAGCTAATTGTGCTACCCAGTGAAGACTGACATTGACTGACATTGACTGCTAATCATTAATATATCACAACAGCAGTCTAGGACCTATATATATATATATATATACCTATATATATAGACCTATATATATATATTCTTTTCATTAATTACATGAGCATCTGCACTGTCGGATTGGCTTACAAGCAATTGCATTCATGCAGCTAAACAGTTACGACATCATCATAGTATGTTGTTTATGTCTAGTAATAATTATTAGTATTATTAGCACTAGCACTTTAAATTTGAGCACATACGCCCCCAACGTTGTCATGTGATCAAGGCCGTGGTCGGCCGAAACGCGTAATGGTGGTGTGGTGGTGAGCGGAATAAAATAATTGGCACTGATTCCTGGGTTCGTCTCGTCATTCTACAATATTGCTGTGACGTTCGTTTGCATATATATATATATATATATATATATATATATATATATATATATATATATATATATATATATATTACCTACTGGCGGTCGCCAGTAGGTAGTTATAGTTAGGACCTAGTTTCCATAGGAAATCGTCAACATTCTATTTGGATTAACTTTGGCCCTGGTGGATGAATCTTTGCGAATTTCTCAAAGAAGATGGCTCGGTCCGCTGCGCTCCTTCCCTGAAAATTTGGGGGGGATTGGTGAAGTGGGGGCTGAGATAAAAGGGGGGTCCCAAAACGTGTTTTCTCCATGTTATTTTCCATAGGACGTTTAGACACGGCTACAGGTCGAACGGCTGAATGGATTTATAAGAAATTTGGCAAAACTGTAGAGTCCGGCTCGCAGATTACGCTTTTTGTGGAATGGTGTAAATCCGTTCAGTAGTTGCTGAGAAAATGAAAGTTAAAGTCAATTATATATCTATAAGCGCGGACGGGTGCGCGCACTCGAGCGGAATTTTTTTTTGCTGCGTGACGTCTGTTAACGTTCGATTCGAAGGAAATCAGGAAGTGTTGACCGCCATTTTGTCACTGCGAGTAAATATATTGTCATTTCAAAGCGTTGGAACATGGAAAGGGGAGAAGGGAGAGGTTGTTTTGCTGCGTAGGTTTTCTCAGGGTGTGCAGTAAGGTCCTTAAAGGCGAAAATATATATATATTTTTTTTTCAAAAAAAAGTTGCGGGGTGCGCGCACTAGGGCGCGCACACCTATTTACAAGAGTGTGAAAATGGAGATAAATCAGAAGTTTGAGTGCTTTGATATAAGGTGGCTCTGAAAAGAGCCCTTGTGTTTATTGAGTTGTTTCTGCATTTATAAGTAAGTACCGATGCAGAGTCTGATGTTGCAGAGGAAGATTTTGTTTCCCTCATACGTGAAATGAACACCATCTGTCCTATAGATGTCTTGCATGTGGTAACGCAAGTTGTTGTGGTAAATAGAACCCATGCTATAATCTCTGAGGAAAGCAGAAACAGATTTATTAACATGTCTCCTTGCTTTCTCAATTTGTGCACAATGTTGATTGGACCAATTCCATTTCTGTCTTTGGCATATATTGGAATATACCAAGGCAGTTCGAGGAAAAAGTGTCATCAATTGTCTAAAGGTGTCTTTTAGAAGCATTTCCAGACCTACCCCAGTCAATGTGCCTAGATCGTTCCCACCACAGTGCACAATTATAAGGTCTGGTTCTGGGAGACGCATAAAAGTTTTCACCAATGGTATTAATTGGTGACATCTTAATCCTCTTTGCCCAATCCACGTTATCTGCACATTTGGTAAATCAAGGTTGGAAATTCGTCTGCTTGCTGCATATTTTCCACTCCAGTGAATATAGCTGTGTCCTAAAAGCCAAACCTTCATTTTCAAGGCAGATGCAGTCGTGCTCCGATGGGTTGTGGAAGTGGAATGGCAGTTAGAAGCTGAAATTCAGGATAAAAAAAATGGATGAGGCTTGGTGTGGTTGAAAAACAAAAGATGATTGGTTGATTCTAATACGTGAAGATTGAAGACTACGTTGCATGTTAATGTTATGTAAAAGAAAAAGTAGTATTGGGTGTGAAAAAAATGACATGTAACAGAGCTGTGGATAGGCAGGTGTTTCTGGAGGGAAAACAGTGTTGTTAGTTTGCTGTAGAACTTTGAGATATGAACTTTTGACCTGTGCCTTCAGCCAGGTGCAGAATGAGGTGTTACCATGGAAACAGCCAGAGATGGCAGTGGGTGATGGGTGACTTTTATGTGACATTGAAAATATTGTGAGGGACAACCAACTGAAATGTGAATTTGAATACAAAATTTTGCGGGAGGAAATATGATTGGCTGAAGAGACATATATGAGTCTGTATTGACTGGATATCTGTGCCATTGAATTTTGGTTGCAGTGATAGCAGCATAATTGAGACTTCTGTCAAACGAATATCTATTTTGTGACTGTCACTGTTGTACATCGTACCAAGCATTGGTAAAGGTAAGTCTGTAACTGTTTGTTTTGTCATGTACTGTAAAAGAAAGGGTTCACGGGCTATTATAGGCCTGTGGGTTCTAGTATGAGTAAATCAGGTCGACAAAAGAAAATATTAAGTTAGTACAGCTGAAGTTACGTGGAACTCATGAATACTGTTTCAATATACAATCATTTTAGTTGAGATTATGGATTAAAAGAGAGAACGTGTATATTTGAAATGTTTATTCAGAAATGCACTGTTTTCAAGGCAAGTTTCTTATCTAATACGAGTGCAGACATTGTAAAAAACAAAGTAATCGGTATAGCCACTAGTACATAAAATACAAACGGTATAGTTGATGAAAAATGAATATGGTTTAGCAAAATTAATTATACACTCTTATGAGGAAGTATATTGGGGCAGATTTATGAAGGCCTTGCGCCGCCGGTGCGTTACTTTTAACATAAATAAGGCTCATTATATGTTAATAAATGGATGAAGGTCTCTGGCCTTTCAGTTTAGGAACGATACATGAAAATGCTAGTGGTTAGACCAGTGTTTCCCAAACTGTGGTCCGCGGACCCCCAGGGGTCCTTGACCCATTCTCAGGGGGTCCGCAGGCAGCAGTTTTAAAAGCACTTCAAAGTTCCTTGCAGAATTATCAGTTTTGGAGCAACAATAAAAGTGTCAAGATAACACCAGTGATTAATGTACCTGCTGGAGAGAGGAGAGTTTTGTCCAGTGGCAACTTCAACTTATCTAATGTAGCACAGAGGGTTACTGCAAAGAATATGTACCATGTATTTAATTAAAAAAAAAATTATATGCATAGGTCAGTGGGTTACTTACTGCTTTTGTAAGTAACTTATTTTTCTTCCCAGATTGTCGTATCCTTGTGCATAATAAGGTCTTCATTTACTATTCTTTGAAAGCTAATAAAATTCAATCTGTAATGATAACTGTGTTGTAGACTGCACCATTGTTTCCCAAAAACCTTTGGGGGAGAGCATTCCAAAGCACCCTCTGTAGTGGTCAGGCTCACTCATTGCACTTGGTATGCACCGTATGGGGACTGGTCTGAAAACATTTTCTAGGGCTGCTTTTGGTTTCCAGACTGGCCCTTGCAGGAGCAGGAGCCTCGAACAGCAAAATAAAACCAGCCATGTAAAGGTTTGTCACTGGGATGCAGCACCAATCTTCCCATTAAATTATTTAGTTTTTTTTAAATTCACAGAAGTGGAGGAGCGTGTCGTTATCCTCCTTGGCTTAATGACACGGTCCACCACTTCGGAAACGAGGGTTTTGGCCATATTTACAAGAATATGGTGCAGCCCTGTGTTTCCCCCTGCGCTTGCGCTACACTTAGCAGGGTAGCGGCAATGCAGGCACCCTTGCACCATAGTGCAAGTGTGACTGCGTGCAGGGGAAGATTGTTTATGTACAGGAAGATCCTCCTTCCTGAACATAAAAAAATCAAGGCGTTTTGCTTTTTCCATGTGTACTGCATAAGGCAGCACACATGAAAAAAGCAAAATCGAGGAGAAATAAAGCATTTATCCTCGTTTCGTCAAGTTAAGTCCAGGTGTTTCCTGGTTTTAATTATGGCGCAGTCTCCTATTTACGCTGCCCTTGTAAATAGGAGGCAGCGTTAAAAAAATCAATGGCTGTTGCAGTGGAACGCCCATCGCAACATCCACTGCCCACCTCTTTCACGTTAAGTATTTCATGAAAGTGGTTCTTATTTGCAAAGCAGCGTTAAGCCATAGTAAGTGGCTCAACGGTGCCTTGTACATAGGGCGAAACCCATATCGCCACGGGAATATCGCAAAAAGTGACGTTCCCATGGAGATAGGGGTTTGTAAATCTGCCCCAAAAATTGTTAGTAATTCGAGTTTTTCTTTTGTGTACACCTGAAACAATTTCCCTGAGATATGTGGCATACAAGGTAAAACAGAACAGCGGGACCTTTATCGATTGCCTTATGTTGCACAAAAGAAAAAAATACACGTAACAGACTTGGATCATTTACATTTTCACTATTTCTGGACACTTTGATTTTTGACCTTTCAGTAACCGACTTGCTTTATTTCGCCTGTATTTTACGTAGATCGGAAACAATGGCTATGTATTCGAACTTACCAATTCAAGAGCTACTATTATATTTGGTTTTCACAAAATCTTTATTAAAAAATGATGACGTACAAATGCAGGCATACAACCACGTAAGTGATGACGCACAAATGCAGGCCTAAAACTACGTGGGCCAGCCACGGAGCAGACTGGGGCTGTACAAGAGGGCATATTTATCTGAGGAAAACATAACTGAGTCGGTGGTCATTTTATTTCATCAAGGTACGATAAGTGCAATAGAATCATATCGAAAATTCATTGTGGGCTAGTACCATCAGTGTTGAAAAATCGACCTTTCAATAATACTGTAATTAATGATGATCAGAACTTAATATCAATTCATTGTCCGAATGTTCAAGCAATACTCATCCCCTCCCGCCATGTGCTTCAAGAACTGCATCCATATTTCATGATCTGAAGTCTGAGCATCCGGAACACAACGGGGAATTGCGAGTTTCGTTTATATCGGCGCCATTTTGGGTGGGGTCAGGCGGGCCCAAGTATAGTCAAAATGTCTCCACCAACTCGGGGTTGGACCAGAATCTCTTTCGGCAGTCCAGAAGTTCCGTTAAGGGGCAACAGAAGGGACCGGTGACATGAACCATCAATCAAAGAAAAGGGAGGGGCAACAATCTTTCCTACCGGGTCATACTTATGTTCCACCGGAACCGATCGAATCAGTAGTCTGCAGGATTTTTGGTCATTCAAACTGAGGCTGGCGTCAGCATGAGAGCGCCAACGTCTCGTGGCTACGCTTTGGTCGTTCTACGGGCAATCATGGCAGTCCTTTTCCATCGGGGGCGGTCGGAGGCCCGCGGAGGCCGAGGGCCCTCCGCAGCTCTCGTAGAATCTTCAAAGTTGAGGAGAACGCCTCTGGACAGGTGTCTTCCATTCAGAAAATATTGTTGGCAGCATTTTGAAAGGAAAGACAGGGGCCCATTTTCTGGTTAACAGGCGACCAGGCCATCTTTTCACGCCAGGCCCATTCCTGCAAAGTCGACCGCCATTTGTAGGAGATCTGCAACCACCGGCAGTCACTGGGTTGCAGGAGCAGATGGACTCAAGCCTGTCGGGCGAAGCATCGTTGCACCGCCACAGTGGACGAGACCCTGCTGGGTGAGTGGAGCGTCGCTGTACCGCAACAGTGGGCGAGTCCTTTGCTGGGCTCGTGGAGCGTCCCTATACCGCCAGAGTATGCGAACCCTTTGCTGGGCTCGTGGAGCGTCCCTATATCGCCACAGTGGACGAACCCTTTGCCGGGTGCGTGGATCGTTGGGGGTGCAGCTGAGGGGCCTCCACCTGGGGAGGCGGGAGAGGCTCGTCCGCGCCGCCTCTCCCTCCCAGTGCACCCCACGGCGTCTTGCTGACATTTGTTATGGCCGGACCAGGCGATGAAGAGAGGGGGGGGGGTCGGAGGCATATGCAAGACATCCCCCCCTTGTGGCCTGCAAGGCGCCGAAAAAAGAAGAGAATGGGAAGACAACTACAACTCGGGTAGGGCCCATGCCTTCTCTGGCCGATGGCGGCCGGCCGCTCTTTGCCACGGCCCCAGGAACGGATCCCTTGGTTCATCCTGGGGACAGGCCTTGGCGCGTGGTGTCGCCTCCGGACTATTCGCGTAATGGTTCTCCACCCCAGGCCGTTGCCGACGGCTTTTGTAGACTTTCTGACGCTCAAAAACCCTACTAGAAAGCAGCCCAAAAGTAGCCCAACATTGCTACTTTGGGGAAGGAGGGACAGGGACGGCGTCAAGTAGACGGCGAAATGCATTGTGGGTTTGTTGCTGCGGCCGTTTGTCATGTAAATAGTTGTTTTAATATATTTTTGTTCAAGAATAAAAACGTTTTAACCTGTTATTTTGCTGTCGTGTGGTATATTTCTAATATTTATCGCTCTGATGTCGTTTCCCCTCCCAAATGTAACATGTGATTGTAATCTACAGCCGGACATTCCGACAGGACATGAGAGCAAAAGGGGGGGGGTCAGATCTGACGTTGGGCAGGCGATAAGATCACGTTTTGCTATGTGGGGCTATCTATGTTCGTGATGGGGCCTAAAAGGGGGCTAGATGGCGGGGCCACTGTGCCGTGACTTTCGCTTTAACTCCAACAGTGGTGAGGGTGAACACAAATGAACGCCGCTTATGTACATATACATCTTCATTTTCTACACCACATGAAACCTGCGTCAGGTTTCATATAGGCGTTTTGTTGCAGGGTGGGCATTCATTTGCATGAAAGCCCTGTAAAACTAACACAGTGAAATTTAGAAGATTTCACTGAGTCAGTTTTATAGCATTGCTGAATCAAATCCTTACGCCTGTTTGAAACAGGCATAAGGAGTGATGCACCATGCAATGTGTGGCTTGCTCCTGTGCATTGCAGTAGACATGTCGCGCTTACGACGTGATTCCTGCAATGTTCTGCTTTTGCGGCACAGATGCGTGACGCATCTGTGTTGTTTTTGCTCAATGGTGCTCCACATTGTAAATGCGGCACACCATGGGTGGCAGAGCAGCGGTGCACATTAACTGGTGCATCTCTGGGGATGCGCCAGTTAACATAAATCTGCCCCTTTACATTTAAGTATGAGCAGGGGACACAGAGTTGGTGAGGCTTATCCAAGGTTAAAAAGAGATGAGTCCTGTTCACTGAAAACTTGGACATAGGACTCACCTCCTCAGCATCGCTGGACATGGCTAAATAATAGCTGCAAAATGTTACTTTTGTTAAACAATTTTACTATTATAGTCTCTGAGATTTGTCTCTTACTCTGCAACATCTCATTGTTGTTCTCTTTCTTTAAAGATAACGACAACATTAACCATGAGTGATAATGAGCAATCCGTTGATCTCGATCTTATCGTTGAACTTGTCATTGAAACGTCAGTGGAAGTGGATCCCTTAGATGATTTAAATCCTGAGGATGATGAAGAACATGATGAGGATGCCGATTTGTCAGAATTGTATGACATAGGGTGGGAAGCTGACGTGCTTCAGCATATGGAACTATAAACATTTATTTTTAAAATTTACTGGAAATAAAAAGTGAAAATGTAAACCGTTTCATTTAAAATTAAACATAACTTGAAAAACAGGTTATGTGTAGTGTCTTTAATAAAATAGTCAAATATGCTCATAAAAATATTTCTAAACCAATGAAAAGCTTTATTAACAAGTCACATGACCTGTTATGCTTACGATACGCCCTCCGCGCCGCGCCCCGGATTGCTTCCGGGAAGCTGCGCTTCGCGCCTCGCGCCTCGCGCACCAGAGGACTTCCGGGTGCGCTAACGTGGCGTGTCATATGACGCATTATGCAACAACGCTGTGACATCGAAGCATCTCAGTGACCAAGCATATGCAGAGTCCTTTCTACAGCCTCTGCGTTCCTTCTTACCTAGTTATGGTTTTTTCACTGCCACTCCAGGCTTTTAGTCTGTGGATGGCAAACTATGAACCTACACTCACCTATGAAAATCTTACTATTGATGCTTGACTGAGGACAAGGAGATCAGTGAAGCGCTGGGGTGTAGCTGAGAAACCTCCACCTGGGGAGGTGGGGGAGGCTCGTTCGCGCCGCCTCTCCCTTCCAGTGCACCCCACGCCGTCTCCTGGCGGAGATGTTGCAGCAGGCTGCCATGTAAATAGTTATTTAATTAAACGTTTTACCATGTTACTTTGTTGGTGTGTTGTATATATTTATAATATTTGCATAGGGTTTCTCGTTATTTTGGGCGGGGTGGGCGGCGGAGCAAATTCACTGAAAAAACCATAGGTTATAGACCATATATAGTTAAATATCTCAAGTCCTTCTGTGCACTCGATGGAGATACAGGTCGTCGATCAGAAAATGTGCTGGCCACCTCTAATGGTAATAGCGTGGCCAGGGCTTTTGTCGATGCCTCTGCAAATTGCACAGGGTGCACTTGTTTGACATGCCGCACCATGGTATGTATGGAAAAGAAATATTTTTTTGTTGGATTTCCTCTTGAGAGAAACGAGTCACATATCGTGCAGGTTACTTTTAGTGCATTTACTTTCTTTTGATCTTCAGGATAAGTAAAAAATTGCCAGATGAAAGATTCTTTTTTTCTTCTTAAAGGTAGTCGATCATTTTGGAAGTGTTGTTTTCATGTTGCAGCAGGCTGGCATGTAAATAGTTATTTAATAAAACGTTTTACTCTGTTACTTTGCTGGTGTGTTGTATTTATTTATAATATTTGCATAGGGTTTGTCGTTATTTTGGGCGGAATGCGTTACAACGGAATGCTATTTACACGCCTATCTTTTTCCACGTATTTTAGCGTGGTGACGTCATTAGTAAAAAAATGCCGATTGCCTGCATATCACGTCTAATGGTGAGTGTTTTTTTGGGGGGGGGGAAGCCCTCCCCAAACCCCCCTTTTTTATATATACCCTTTACCACACATGCCTTTACTACGTACCTCGTAGTAAAAGTATGCGTGGTAAAGGCTGTCGTTGTAACCACGCATGCATTGTAATGCATGCGTGGTTAAAGTTTTCGTTGAAACGGCCTCGTTGTAGTGGTCGTTTCCCTTCAGGCCCATGCTGTTTCAAAACTGTGCATGTGCTTGAAGCAGGCGTAGGTATTGACGCAGCATAGAAACTACTAAGAACCAATTGGAAGTGTTGTTTTCAAGTCACATGACTTCACATGCGCGTCTCAGGACGTGTACGCGGTGATAGTATCTAGTCACGTACGCCATTTGGAAGTAGCGGTCTAATTCAACGAAGTTTCAAAACGTGAAAAGGAGTAAATTCAAACATATCCGGATTTAATATATCTTTTGAGCTAGATTCAAGCATACAATTGTTAAAGTATAAAACCTTTTATATATTTTTTTGAAAATAGCAAGGTGTGTACATTCGGTCACACACAAAAGTTTAAAAAGACATTCGGCTCCATTTAATGAAAATTTTCATAATAATAAAAAAGAAGCCTAGGTTTAGTGTCTTTGACGTAGTATAAGTTCTTTGATGGGTCTATGAAGAAATTTAATAAGTTGCAATTGTAAAGTTTTCTCGAAATATATAGGCGAGTGCGCGCACACGGTCGCGCACGAACGAAAGCCAAAAAAGCGGAGATAAACCCCCTTTATAATATGCTCCTGGAGCTCTTTTTCATACAATGAGTTAGTTCTGAAAAGAACTTTTTTTTTATTTTTTAAAACAAGTGTTATGTTGTGTTTGATTTTTTAAACTTGCAACAACATTTTCATGTGTGACACAG
This sequence comes from Lissotriton helveticus, assembly GCF_964261635.1. Taxonomy (NCBI): domain Eukaryota; kingdom Metazoa; phylum Chordata; class Amphibia; order Caudata; family Salamandridae; genus Lissotriton; species Lissotriton helveticus. Next base: position 1,074,769,005 of record NC_136070.1, on the reverse strand, counting down.
GATCGAAATGAAATGAAGAAATTTATCTTTTCTCGGGGCATTTATGACTCTCAATTTTTAGTTTAGTAAGAATGAGGCTCTGCTCTCCGTACAGAAGAATTTCTCCACACTCGTTGCATTTCATGTGCACCTTTGCAAGATATGGTCTCAAGTCCATCACAGCACTCGATGGAGATACAGGTCGTCCACCAGAAGATGTGCTGGCCACCTCTGATGGTAATAGCGTGGCCAGGGCTCTTGTCGATGCCTTTGCAAATTCAACAGGGTGCACTTGTTTGACATGCCGCACCATGGTATGTATGGAAAAGGAATATTTTTTTCTTGGATTTCCTCTTGAGAGAACCTTATTGCATATCGTGTAGGTAACTTTTGGCGCATTAACTTTCTTTTGTTCTTCAGGATAAGTGAAAAATTGCCAAATAAAAGATTCCTTTTTTCTTTTTAAAGGTAGTCGCTCATTTCCTTCAGATTCGGAAGATGAATGCGGGGCGGCAGCCATTTCAGCAAAGTCTTCCGAAGGATGTTGAACGTTGTTCTCTTTTGAGAGTACAAAAGATAGTGAGGGAAGTGGGTGGAGTCCTCCGTGTAAATTGCAGAATAGAAACTACTAAGAACCAATTGGAAGTGTTGTTTTCAAGTCACATGACTTCACATGCGCGTCTCAGGACGTGTACGCGGTGATAGTATCTGGTCACGTACGCCATTTGGAAGTAGTGGTCTAATTCAGCGAAGTTTCAAAACGTGAAAAGAAGTAAATTCAAACATATTCGGATGTAATATATCTTTTGAGCTCGATTCAAGCATACAATTGTTAAAGTATAAAACCTTTTATATTTTTTTTTAAAATACCAAGGTGTGTACATTCGGTAACACACGAAAGTTTAAAAAGACATTCGGCTCCATTTAATGAAAATTTTCATAATATTAAAAAAGAAGCCTAGGTTTAGTCTCTTTGACGTATTATAAGTTCTTTGATGGGTCTATGAAGAAATTCAATAAGTTCAGATTGCAAAGTTATATAGGCGGGTGCGCGCAGTCGGTCGCGCACGAAAGCTTGGAAATGCGCTATCCATTTTATTGAGAACTGTTGCCGAGAGTGCGCACACCGGGTCGTGCACGAAAGTTTAGAAAGGCTATTTTTATTTATAGACAAATTTTAATGCGTTGAAAAAAAGGCAAGGTACAGACTTTCTAATTCTGTATCGCTTTACAAGGAGTCTCTATGCAACTTGAACAGTGAAGAAAACGGATTTTTTCCGAAAAAAATATTGCCAGAACTTTATTGACAAAAGTATAGGTTGCATACACGAGATATTTCTGAATTAGCATTTTAAAAACCAATGAAATTCACTGAAAAAACCATAGGTTTTACACACGTTATAGTTAGGAACTAGCATTTACAAAACCTATGAAATTCAATGAAAAAACCATAGGTTTGACACCAGTTATAGTTAGCTGGAAATTTTACTGATATAAAACCAATGAAATTCCACGTTATAGTTAGTTGGACTCACTATAACTTGCGCGTGTAATGCACTGCTGATGACGTCACATATTACATCACTCATGACATCACTGATGACACCATCCTTGTGACACAGTGACAGACCTCCTTTCACTGTAATCTAACCCTTGAAACACATATTCAAAAATAGAAACTAAAATTTTCAAAAAAATGGAGATACCCATACCAGTTACAACAACCAATTCAATAATTCCACCATCTATATACACATGCACTAATTCACCAACAGTTCTATATATTCACTCATACATATATTCACTAATCATATGTAGTGATACACCTACACATCCTGTTACACACCGACAGTCATCCAAAAGTTATTCACACACATACTCACACATGCAAATAAACTATTGAACATCCATTTATTTGCATAAACAGCTATACACACACTACCACTTTACTTCTAAGGAAACTTACACATACTTACTCTCTTAAAAAATCACTTATAGAAACACATACTAATTTAAACAGGAACTCTTACAATCCCTCACTCTCACATATACTCATTTATATACATCAATATTCACATATACTACATTAAAACATATGTAGTTACTGATAAAGACACTAATAAGACAGTCATTCACTCACTAACACAGACATATGCACACTAATCCACCCATACAGTCCTGCACATATGCTGTCTTCAAAACACATTCAAACAGAGACTCAGTCATTCTTGCATCTATGTAGTAAGTAATACTCCCACCAAACACCAAACACCAAATTGCCCATAGGGCAATCTATGGGAAAGCCCCAACTTACATCAAAGATCGTCTGCAACTTTATTGCCCCACGAGAACACTTCGATCCTCAGACTCCCAACTACTGGTCTGCCCCCGCTACAGGCTAGTGACCAAGGGAGGGAGAGCCTTCTCAGTGCTAGTCCCTCAGTTATGGAGCAGGCTGCCGGAGGCACTGCGTCGGGAAGGGAACTTACTACGATTCAGGAAGAACCTAAAAACACTCTTGTTCAGAAAAAGCATGAGCACAGTATAATCCAGCTCCCATCTTGCTAAGTTACTGTTACTACCATCTTTCCTGGCGCTTAGAGGCCTGTAGGTGATTAGGCGCGCTATAAAATCCCATTAACAATAACAATAACAATAACAAACCATGCAAACACTCATACTGATACTAAGAAAAACATGTAATAACCTATATACATACACATGTACCTACTCATCAACCCATGGAGCCACTTATACACAAAGTGAAACACTAATACATATATTTAAATATTTAAGCATTACTCAGTAATATATGTATTCACTAAGATATTCAATAATATATACATATATAACACATATTTATTTTTCAGAAAGACACACATTCACTGGATGGTGTCATCAGTGATGTCATGAGTGATGTAATATGTGACGTCATCAGCAGTGCATTACACGCGCAAGTTATAGTGAGTCCAACTAACTATAACGTGGAATTTCATTGGTTTTATATCAGTAAAATTTCCAGCTAACTATAACTGGTGTCAAACCTATGGTTTTTTCAGTGAATTTCATAGGTTTTGTAAATGCTAGTTCCTAACTATAACGTGTGTAAAACCTATGTTTTTTTTCAGTGAATATATATATATGTGTGTGTGTGTGTGTGTATGCCTATATTATCTACTGGCGGTCACAGTAGTTTCAAGATTAATCGCGAATGCATGCGCCATTGGGAATGCTCTGATTGGCTGGACCGAACCTGAACAGAAAGTTGTGCCCGACATTTTATTGATCAAGAACAGTTCCTGGGGCTGAACATTTCTGAAAAAGTTAAGATAAGGGGTCAGAGTACCTCTACTGTTTGAGAAATGGGTGCGTTAGTGACACAAGTTATGTGTTCAAAATTGTTTTTTTTCCATTGCGTGCAATTTTTGTGATGACGACGCGGCTGTCAGCGCAGCCCTGGGTACCATCGTCATCCCAAATATTTGTGGGAATATGACATATATATCAGTGAATCATTAATACGCATTGTTATAGAGATATTGAGATTCTGATAAATGTTTTTATAGAATTATTTATATAGTGAGTTATCTACTGTGAGGGTTAGAATTATTATATAGTTATAATTTTTGATAGTGGAGGTGGGTTTTGAATTCCTGCTTTTGTTTTTCGTTTTCACGATGAGTCTGGGAGATCGTGATTACCAATGTCATTGTGATCTCCAGAGTAACAGCAAAAACGTAAAATAGGTTTTAGACATGGTTTTTAGAGAAACGCTCTAGAAAAACATGACTTTGGAGCAGGGGTCTTCAAACTAGGGGCGGGCTCCCCTAATGGGGGCCTCAAGTGATAAGGGGGTGGCAGGCTCCGGCCAACAGGAATATTGTGCTGATAACAGTGCTTTGTTTTAAGCAAGTGTCAGTAAACAACTCGAAATGGGACATCACTAACATCTTTTGTCATTTATCTTCTGGCTTGTAGTATATGTCAAAAGGGAAGGGGCTCCAAATATTCTTCAAAACTCTCACCCCCATTTCTAATAATCACACTGTGGAACGTTTGCACTTGATTAAGGCCTGCCAGACCAGAATAGTATGCTTGAAAATCATGTATTTGATTGCATTTTTAAAACTGCATGAGAACTCCACTGCAATGTTTAATTAAGTCTAATTAAGTGGACCGCGTTATCCAACAACCTCAGGAGCGGTTATGACCATTTTGGTGAAGACCTTAACCTCCAGTGGTCCAGCTCTTGCTGGTGAATAGTTTGTCTACTAAAATAATGATCAACATATTATATGTCTTGCAATAGGGTGCAGTGGTTTCATCACAGTTTCGGGCTGCCATGATTCCAATGATTTAACCCAGTCACCAGCCAGTAGATATTATTAGGAATTTTCTTTATTCCCTCAGAGAGTCTTTGTAGAGGGTCCCACAAGTTTAGTGCAACAGTTTGCGGGGTTCCACTTTTGCTCTACCGATAGTAGCTCTGCTTTCTTCCAGCATATATGGTTTATTCTGGGGAACAGCCATTATAACACAGTTTTTACCACGCGTTGCTTTTACATCGCATGCGTTACAACGCATGCGATGTTACAACACATGGTAAAAACCACACATACCATTACATCGCAAGCGCTTTTGCAATGCATGCGATGTAATGTGTAATGGCGGCGGCGGCTGCTATCCAAGTCATTGTGAGGAAACTTAGCCTGTTTCCTTACAAGGACGTGCACCAAGCAGGAAGGAGGAAGCAGGAACCGGGAGCAGAGAAGAGAGGTAAGGGGGTTTGAGCTCAGGGTGGGGGTTACTTTTGTAGGGTTTAGGGTAGTTTAAAAGTAGTGTTGTAATGTTTGTGTTGTGTGTTTTTATAACGTTTTAGTGTGTTTTTTTCGTAGTGTAGTGTAGTGTAGTGTAGTGTTGTAGTGTTTGTTTAGTGTAGTGTATTAGGGTTTAGGGTAGTGTAGTAGTGTTTATGTAGTGTAGTGATTTAGGTTTTAGGGTAGTGTAGTAGTGTTTGTGTAGTGATTTAGGTTTTAGGGTAGTGTAGTAGTGTTTGTGTAGTGTAGTGTTTTGGGGTTTGGGGTAGTGTCGTAGTGTTTGTGTAGTGTAGTGTTTTAGGGTTCAGGGTAGTGTAGTAGTGTTTGTGTAGTGTAGTGTTTTAGGGTTTAGGGCAGTGTTGTAGTGTTTGTGTAGTGTGGTGTTTTAGGGTTTAGGGTAGTGTAGTGTTTTAGGGTTTAGTGTAGTATAGTAGTGTTTGTGTAGTGTTTTAGGGTAGTGTAGTAGTGTTTGTGTACTGTTTTAGGGTTTAGAGTAGTGTAGTAGTGTTTGTATAGTGTATTGTTTTAGGGTTTAGGGCAGTGTAGTGTTTTAGGTTTTAGTGTAGTTTAGTAGTGTTTGTGTAGTGTTTTAATGTTTACTGTAATGTTGTAGTGTTTTAGGGTTTAGGGTAGTGTAGGGGTGGGAGGAGTGTGGGTAGTGTTGTAGTGTAGTAGTGTTGTAGTGTAGTAGTGTTTTAGGGAAGTGTAGATGTGGGAGTAGTGTGGGTAGTGTTGTAGTGTGGTAGTGTTTTTGGGTTAGGGGTAGTGTAGCGGTGGGAGTAGTGTGTTGTGTAGGTGTAGGGGTAGGGATGTTACTTACCTTGCAAACGTTTACTACGAGTATTGCTTTACCACGCATGCCTTTGCGTTGTAATGACATGCGTGGTAAAGGCGTACTCGTGGTAAAAGTATGCGATGGAATGGCATGCGATGTAATTGACATTGCGTAGTAATGCCCGCTTTGTAATGGCATGCGTGGTATTACTATGCGATGTAATGACATACATAGTTTATTCTTTGTAGGCAGGCTGATGTAATAGCCATAGGTATTTTGGAGATGGTTAGGTTGCCTTTCCTTTGAGAGGAAAGACAACTGCAACTGTTGCATTGTACTTGAAAGATCCACCTTAGAGTTACCCAGCCTGCAGAACATATGTATTTCACTTTTTAACTGCTGCTCTTAATCTGGTGATCAGCAGCTTTATCTTGCAAGCCTTAGGATAGAGAAAACATTTGACACATCCATCAGTGAATATCACGGAATGAACAAGAAAGAATACAGAATTGTTGTTTGAAGTCACCACTCAGTGTGGTAACACCATCTGAGTATTATGAGCCTGTATGAGAAACTCTACATCCGGATTTTCAAAATATAATTCCGTGGTTTCATATAAACATTAGGGTAATTGACTATACAGACTGATCTTCTGTTATCTCAAGGTGTGGCATCAATTGTTTATTGATGACATTCACTATTCCTTAATGGGAACTGGTGCCCAGGCCACAGTTTCATTACTTGGAGGGTCTGCTGGTCTAAGGGTATGGGTTCTTCATTGTGTGGCCCCTGACTCCTTTGTGGGAGAAGAATGATAAAATTAGATGTTATTCAGTATTTTAACATATCAACATTTGCCCTTATTATAGACACATTGAACCATGTTGCTATTAGTTAATATTAACTAGTTTGTATTAGGTTTATTCATAAGCTATTCGATTAGTGACACCAACATATTTTGACTAGGATATCCACTTCAGTCACTTCTAAACAGCTTACACTAAATCCCTCACTGCAGAGTGCTCTGATATTAATTGTGGTGTATGCTCCTTTAAGAAAGAACACCACTACTCAACAGCTACGAAATGATCTACTTATAATTCCTCAGGCTGAATAATGATGCCAAGTTTTTAAAGTGCCACCTTTTTTTCCAACCTAGGAACCCTCCTCACACACACGTTATATAGCTAAAGGCTTACAGCTAAAAAATCTGACCTTCCCCAAGTTAAATAATGTGATGATGTCATGATGCTGTAATTCACATCCTTCATTAGAGCAAAACCCAGAGGCACAATCGCCATACTGATTATACTAATCATGACATGGCAGCATCATATTTCATCGGAATCTTTCTGTGTATCTTTTGGTCACGGTCAAAGTCTGAGAAAAATCACTGGTGGAACAGAAGTCTGTAAAAATGGGTCTAAAGTCCTCATCCTGCTTTTTTTTGGACCCCAGGTCATGCATGGAACATCCCCCTCTACCAAATAGACCATTTGGACAAGTACCATTTCACACTCATCACCAGATTTCACAGAGACTATTGAAACAAAGACAACCAAGATGCAGAATCAACAAGTCTTGCTCGACACCTCCATCCACACCCCAGGTCTTTCCAATGGAACCACCAACTCCCTCAAAGAAAACATCGACCTGTGCATCCACCAATTCTAATCCACCAACTCCATTTCTGACCAGGGCTCCCTCTAGTACTGCTACCCAACAGCAATAACAGTGACCTCTGCCCATGTTTTGGTCATTGCTGCCTACTCGACCCAATTGTCTCCAAAATGTTGTTGAATGTCACCCACCAGTATTAATCATCTTTACCATTTGTCATAATTCCATCATTAATATTATTTTAAATTGTAAATTTGACCTAGAGGGGCCACATTTATTTGGTGGGAATGCGCTCAGACAGACTCAGGACCTTCTCACTTTCACCTAAAATGAAAGTGTGTCCTCATGTAACGTAACTGGTGCTATGTAAAGCGCTCTGATAACTGATTCGGTTCGGTTCTAGTCGCGCTATATAAAACTCTGCAAAAAAAAAAAAAAAGAAAGTCACTGAAAACGTGGTTATTCCAGAAATAACACGCATACCAAACTCTTGTCAGCACATTGGCAGCCCCGCCAGGTGGTCTTTCAGCGCCAAGGCATTCTATTGAGTAGGTGCACTTTATAAGTACCTAATTAACATAACATAATCATAAGGCTGTTCAGTAGAGACTCTATGGAGCTTGAGAAATGATGCCTAAAGAAATTCACTCAGCCTTCTACCATGCAACAAACTAAATACAGAACTGTAGCATAAAGTTATATTGACTGCACAAGTATGAATAAGTGGTTACTTTTATATTAGAAATCTTTGCCTTTTCGGCCCCCTGCAGCCGGCGCGCCCATTGACTGGTCCCTGTAATTGACTGTGTTACATATATAAAAGAGCTAGTGACAGGGAAATTGAAGTTAATGATTTTATGAATGCACAGGAATATTTTTCTGTACTTACTGAACATTTAACAAGACTGAAGCCTGAATTTGAATTTCACATAATAGCACTTTATTACTCAGAAATGAAGTAGATTTGCAGTTTTCGGTGAAGTTAGTATAAAAGCAATGCTGCGCTTTTATTGTGCAGAATAATGGCATATATCAAGAAAAGATGCCTCATTAGTGATGCATAAAACATTCAGAGTAATCATTTCCTTACGATTAACAACACGTGCCCTTACGTAGCTTTGTATTAAACACTCAGATTGCCTTCAGCTGGGCAAAGAGATTTGTATCATACAGAACAGCTACACAGCAACAGAGATGACTTGGGATATTCGTACTTCACATGCGTATTTCTAAAGTATGTAAATTAAATATGGAACCTTAAATTGTAACCAGACAGTCCCAGCGAGAACAACAATGATGTCCTTAAAAGATCTGTAACTTGGAAAGCTCCATGCAAAGATATTGCACCCTGGGAGCAAATATGAAATCAGTCTGGAAGATCAGCCACCGTCAACCATAAACCTCATGCACACTCTCGCTGCAGAATTACAAGGGCTGAGTACCTCCAGATAGCAACATAGGGGAAAAATACGTCACCTTATTTTAGTGTGTTGTACAAGATAATCAAACTCCATTGTATTCTGCTCTTAAAAAGCATCATGTGTCTGTCTACAGAAATGTTCTTTCTGAGTGACTACGTCTACTTTAAACCTTGTAAAAAAGGGTTACCACAATTAGAAACATATATGAAACAAACTTGAAAAACTAGAAAAGGAGCAATAGAAATGGAGCCTACATGAACAGGTTCCACCACTACCATCTGGCGATTGCCATTGTAATGGTGTGGACATCCAGCCGCGGCAGGCAGTGGGAAGAAATGCAGGGCGGTGACGTGGGGAGGGGGAGGGGCAGGGTGGGGGGTAATAATGTATGGATTACGGAGTTTTACAGGTAAGTAAACATTTAAATAAATAAAACGAATTTCGTTGTGCGCACTGCATCGCATTTTGGGATGCAGTGTACTCAACGAAATTTGTTTTATTTATTTAAATGTTTATTTACCTGTAAAACTCCGTAATCCATACATTAATACCCCCCACCCTGCCCCTCCCCCTCCCCATGTCACCGCCCTGCATTTCCTCCGCCGGCCGTGGCTGTGGACATCTTCCACAACAAACTCCATAGATAGTTCTGAAATAGGTATAACATCAGGGGCGGCCAGCACGGCTCGTGGGTGGGGGAAGGGTAGTGCAAGGGGGGGCAAGAGACGCAGGCTGCTTAAAAAAAATAATACCTTGTTGCCGCCGGGTCACGCGTCTTTTCTCCTGCTCGCCTGTGTCCGACTCCAGGTCGGAAGAGGAAACAGGCAGCCTTGCTCCCACCCCTAAGCCAACCACAACGCTGCAATGCAGTATTGTGATTGGTCTGAGCACCGTGACACAGCTCTCAGCCAGGGGCTGGAGGGGTGGTCATGTTCTCCCTGCAGGCTGTAATGCAGCCTACATGTCCACCAGGTAGTGTGCCTGACTGTTTTGGGCTGCCCAAGAAGGCCGACCAAACAGTAAGTGCGCACAGGAGTGTTCTACCACTATCCCCCTGCAGTCCTCCCGCCCCTCACACACTGCCGCAGCAGGAGGAAAAAAGAAAATGATAATAACATTCCATTAATATCTTTTTATTTTTTCCTTTCTTTGCTGCGCCTGGCAATGGGATGACGTTCCTCCACCTTAGCGGAGGAGCTGCCACTGTATAACATCAAATCTAAACATGAATTCCTAAGGCACCACAATGTCTCTCTCAGAACAAGGAGAGGCATCAGTATTAGTGGTTAGATAAACACAGAAAACTTAGTTGAGTCAGATGGTAATGGACAATATGTGGGTTAGAACCTGAGGGACTATCCATGTATTCACATATCCAAGGAATGCACCATATGTTCATGCACCACACCTGAGATGCCCAGTGAGACAGAACATGAAAGACAGGTGGTAAGTCAACAGTTGACCGTCCAGCCACACTCTTCGTGGTATTTCCTAATGCCTAATTTAGGAATGAAAACATGTTTAATCCACATTCATAAGTGATCCAATAGAATTCAAAATGTATCTGTGTCCTAGGCAAAGTCCTGGGTTGTTCGGTTTCCTACACTCAGCTAGGTTGAGACAAGTTGTACTTCTGCTTGTCAAGAATTAGATTATAGTACAAGAACTAACACCCAGTGCAACCTTAGAATATAGGATGTGCAACAGCACAATTGGCACACTTATGCACAATAGGTTACAACATATTTTCTTCGGCATGGTGCTGATTTAAAGGCTTAGGTCAACTAGTCATCTAACAGAACTGTTGGATTAACCTAAATCTTTTTCATTACTTCCCAGAGGTCGTCTTCTGGACTAAATCTCTTGTCTGACTTTCTCTAGGAAAGATAGTGCATACCCAATTTGAGCGATAAAACAATTTGTTTCCTTAAAGCAATTTTGTTTCCTAAACTGATTACCAAATTGATTCCTGACCCCTTGGTAATAGGGCCATTGTCACTTGCTGAAGTCCTGGTCTCAGCAGTTTGTAGTTTTGGAGAGAAATCAATCAGCGTCACACGTTTAAGTCTTCACACAGTCACCTTCCGCACTGCTCACACCATTAATACCTACTTGTTTTCTCCCAAATCTTTTAGTATCATCAGCAACGTCCCGCAAACATTTTTGATTCTGTGTTTACATCTTAATGTCAGTCTTCATTTTGTTCTTAACCAAGGTCTGTGATGAAGCTGATAAAATGCTGAATCCCTTAGTTGACACATGAAAATGTTTTGACACCTTTCAGAGAAAAATTTACAATGTGCACAATTTGTGCTCACTATACGTTGAAGAATCTTGAGAAGGATACATAAGTACTGCATCGAAAATCCCTCAGAAGAGTGTAGACTAGGTGATAATACTTGTTTGAATAACATAGGTTCAAGTTTTACTAAATTACACTGGTGTATTCTTTCAATGTGAAATAGAAATGTGAATGTGATGACTCACATATAAAAGAAATGTCATTAATCATCCTCTTTACTTAATAATGTAAGTGAAGAATTAGTTAAACTAAATGTAATTTAGATGACACTATGAATGTTTATTGAAGAGTTCTGTTTCAACTCTTTCTTTGCTCATGTCAAAATGTGCACCAAGTGAGAAAAGAGAAAATGGTGCTGCACGTTTAATACTATTTCAAATTCTTTGAAACTTTCTGAGAATATTCTTCGTATAGGTATTGATATGTCTCACCTATAAACAACATTAGTTATTAGAAGTTTAAAATTAATTTACACGTTGGTACTTTGGAAATGCATCATAGTATTATAGTTACACATGCAATTTATAATGAAATGTGCCTGTTTACTAAGAGAAATTATGTTGAAAACAATACCTAAATGTCATATTTTCCAATGAAAATTTATATATATTTTAATACTTCATATATTGCTTATATTAGCTTAAATTCAATGCAGGCCTGCCTGCTTGCAAACATTTTTTCCTTGTTTTTTTTTTTGTTTGTTTTTGAAAACCTTTATTGGTCATAAACACATGAAATACAGCTCAGAGCCTACAACCCACATTCCTGGGCCGGCTTTCACAGTGCCTCGAAAGAGGATGGACTTGTAGTCCTAATAAAGTTATGGGATGCACACAGCAAGCCGCCTACAACCCATCCGGGCCGGCCGCGTTAGTATGAAACATGGGTCATAGAGGAAATTGCAGGAAATCATCTTGGTTACACTGTGAGTCCTGAGCAGCAAAGCAATGAGGTTACTTTTTACATTTATAACAACTTAACAACATAACATTTCCATTTCCTGCCCCCAGCGACTCTTCCATACCGGGGCAGTGGAATGACGGAGCTTAGTCGCGCGGGGGGCGCAGGGTCGAGGTCACTATCCAGCATCGGACGCCAGTCAACGCTGGCCGTGTCTTTACTACTGCTATAATGTTGACTCAACCCCGGAGAAGGTAGTTTGCTCGCTTGCCATGTAGAGAGTGCGATATTGTGTCTTGCTATGGATGTGTTGCAGTGGATGATCGTCTGAATGAGAATATCAGTTCCGAACCAAGTCCGAATAATACAAGAGGTGAGAGGGGGAGGGGGGGATGTTCGTCACCCCGCAATCCCGTCACACCTCGATCCGTATGTTATGTACCAGGGGGGGCGTAACAGTATGTGCTGCGCGTGTTCACTTACGCAGGCCCTAAAGTAAGCCATGTCCAGCAGGGGGTAGCATATGTTGGGGGCGCGTGTTGGGGTAATGCCATTGAAAGTGTGTGAATGGGCACAGCCCCCGTGTGTGAACAGAGCGGTTATCGCTGCAGTCCACCCCTCAATTATCCCCCTCCACAGAATGCTCATCATTGTGTAAGTGAAGTAGGTACGAAGTAAGAGGGCTCCATAGATCTTTGGGTCGTGATTTAGGTGGTAAGAGGTCAGCATAGTTGTGTAATTGTTCTTGCCAGGTAGCCATGCAACTCAACCAGTCCTTAAATTTAGGTGCCCGCCCTCTGCCCCATCTGCATGCCACCTGACGTTTGGCCAGAAGGAGGCTCAGTGCAAAAAATTTTCGGTTAGTCTTAACAGCAGGGTGAGCTAGTCCGAGCAGCGCTATCCTAGGACAAGGGTCTATGGATAGTCCGAGCATTTCCGAGAGAGCTTCAAACACTTCCACCCAGTACGTGGCGACTGCTTGGCATCCCCATGCTAGGTGTATAAAATCTGCCCCCGGGATGCCACATCGGAGACATCTATCGTTGTCTTTGAGGCCCAGACGGTGCAGTTTTGCCGGCGTGAAATAGAGCCGGTGCAAGAATTTATAATGGATCAGTCGGAGACGTGTGTTTCCGGTTACAGCATGTGTGTGAGAGCAGCTCGTCTCCCACTGCTCGTCTGATATGGGTTCGGGTAGGTCAGCGTCCCAGTCCTGACGGGCTTTAAAGGAGGGGGGCGATGGAGCCACCTGGACGTGTTTGTACAACATGGAGACTACATGCTTCGGGACCGTGGCCTGGAGCAGGGAGTGCAGAGGCGCCATGATTTCTGGTTCGTCCGGAAAATTGGGCGTGACGGATTTTATGTTTTGTCGGAGGCGGACATAGAGGAAAGTATCCATCATCGTGGGGGTGTTGTCCCCAAAAATCTGCACAGCAGTGCGGAAGGCGCCCTGCAGGTAAAGATCTCCCCATGTGTTTATAGCGTATTTGGCAAGGAATTTACGTCCCAATTCTTCTCGGGCGATACTCACCCTGGGGTCATTAGCCACCGCCATTAGAGGCGAGTAGGCGAATAGTACTCCCATATGCCCTGCAATGCGCTTCCAGGCTCTGACAGTACAGTCCACCGTAGACGGGTCTCTGTCGGTCATACTGACCGTAGTGTAGAGATACCCAGAGGGTTTTTCTGGTCTCATATAACCATCCTCAACCGCCAGGTGGGCCATAAATGGAGGGGGATGGAACCAGTACGCCGCAAAATGGCCCTGGGCACAATCGTAATATTTTCGGAAGTCCGGGACTTCAAACCCTCCCTGGTGGTAAGGTAACATCAGGGTTTTTAAACTAAGTCTAGTTTGCTTGCCTCCCCAGATCAGTCGCGAGAGCTGGGAGTTGAGGGCTCTAAAAAAGCAAGACCCCGGGCTATAGGGAATATTCGTAAAAAGATACAATAGTTTGGGGAGGACCACCATCTTAATAAGTGATATGCGGCCCGCCATGGATAGAGGAAGATGTATCCACCGTGTAACGCTGTCTGTCAATTTGTCCAGGACCGTCCCATAGTTAGCTCGGATAAGGTCCTCTCTATTCCTGGTGATTGTGATGCCTAGATACTTTATTTCATCGGATTCCCACACCAGGGGGTAGTCTAGGGGAAACTCCGAGGTCTTGTCTGTCAAGGGGAACATAGCAGATTTCGCCCAGTTGATCTGTATTCCCGCTATAGCCCCAAATTTAGTAATCTCGCGCAATAAGGGATTTAGATTATCTCGTGGATTGTCCACGTATAGGGTCATGTCATCAGCGTATAGTGCAATCAGGAGTTGCCGTTCCGGGTAGACTAGTGCACGATGTTTGTGGTGTTGTCGAAGCTTCGCGGCTAGGGGTTCGATGGCGATAGCGAAGAGTATCGGGGACAGAGGGCAACCCTGTCGGGTACCCCGATAGATTTCAAACGGAGCGGAGCACGCCCCATTGAGTAGCACCGTAGCTTGGGGTTTATAGTATAACAGCCGAATCCAGTCAAGAAAATTAAAGGGGACTCCCATCCTCTCGAGCAGTGTAAGAAGGTAGTCCCACTCCAGGGAATCGAACGCCTTTGTAGCGTCAAGGAAAATGGCAGCAGCCTCGCACCTGGGGTTAATATCTTGCAGTACTGCTTGTAAGGTACGCAAATTATGGGACGTGGCACGGTTCGGAACGAACCCCGCCTGATCTGGAAGGACGAGTCTTTCCATAAGGAGGTTAAGACGTGTAGCGAGAACTTTAGCTAAGATCTTGCTGTCCGTATTCAATAGCGAGAGGGGCCTGAAGGAGTCGCAATGTTCGGGTGGTTTACCTGGTTTCAGCAGCGACGTTATTAAGGCTTCCCGCATCGTGAGGGGGAGTGAGCCTTCTTCCAATGCCGCATAAAAGACCTGTTTCAGTATGGGTGCTAGTACATGTAGAAAGGATTTATAAAAATCTATCGGAAGGCCGTCCGACCCCGGTGCTTTCCCTGACTTCATGGACATGATGGCATCCTTGATCTCATCAAGTTCGAGCTCATGATGAAGGAATTTTTGCTGGGACGGTCCCAGCCAGGCAATAGCAGTGTCCTCCAGATATTCCTGCAAATTGAGCGTGTCGTTCCTATGTGAGGTGTAAAGCGAGGTGTAGTGTTCAGTTAACACTTGGAGCTGTGTCTTGGTATCGTGGTGCGGTGTGCCATGTTTGTCCAGTAAAGTCGGGACATAATTTTGATATCGAGGGGTTCTGACTGCATTGGCAAGCGCCTTGCCAGGTCTGTCTCCCTCACCATATATCCGAGCATTAAAGGGCTTACCCAGAAATTTGCCTTCCCTATCCGCCGCTTCTGAGTATTCGTTCAGTTTGTCCCTGATCTGAGCATGTACTGCGCCGTCCCAATCTCCATTCGCCATTTCTCGCTCCAGCTGACGGTGCTCCAATTCAAGCTTGTGTATGTCTGTTCGCAGCGCCTTGAGAACTCCCCCCCCTTTGGCGATACAGCTCCCCCTCATTGTCACTTTAAAGGCCTCCCAAACTGTAGTGAGACTAGAAACTGAATTAATATTTCGTTCAAAGAACTCTGTGATTTCCTGCTCCAATTCAGCAGTGAAGGCAGTGTCAGTCAGGTGTGCGGGATTTAGGCGCCAGTTCAGGAAAGGGGGAGTTGTAAGGGGAATGGTGAGGGAGAGAAGAACCGGGGAGTGGTCCGAGTATGTACGCGCCAGGTGACTTGCTTTGGTTAACCATGGGGATAGACCTGCTGAGACAAATATATAGTCAAGGCGGGCCCATGTGGAGTGGAATGCAGAGCAATGAGTACCCTGTTTGGCGGTGGGATGCATATGTCGCCACGCATCCACCAGGCGGTGCTCCTTCAGTATTCCCATTAGTGATCTCTGAGTATTAGTATAATGAGAGGCATGTGGGTGCGATCTATCCTGTGCGGGTATGAGGGCCGTGTTGAAATCTCCCCCCAGCACCACGTGATCTATCCCCAAAGCCTGTATTTTCCCCCATAGGGTGAGAAGAGCATCAGGGTCATCCGTGTTAGGACCATAATAACATGCAAACAGTATTGTGTGTGAGTGTAATTTCCCCCATAGCATACAGTAGCGCCCCTCAGCATCTATCTCAGTTCCAGCTGGAGTGAAATGTATTCCCCGTTTCACCAGTATTACCACACCTCTAGCGTAATTAGAATAGGAGGAGAACACCCTGCTCACAGCCCATTTAGAAGCGAATGGAGGGGAACCGCTAGGCATCAGATGAGTTTCTTGCAGCATAGCTACAGATATCCCGTGTCTGTCAAGATATCCCAGTATTTGTCTTTTTTTCTTTGGGTTGTTCAGCCCCCGTATATTCCAGGAGGCTACTCGGAACTGCGAAGCGGGCAGTGGTTCAGCTACGTCTCCCATATTTCTAACGGAAAAAGTGAGCGCCAATCATCCACAACATCCATGCACAAATAACAAATGGCAGCAAATATAGGAATCGAAACCCAACTACCCTCTCGGTATGCCCAACTGCTAACGTGGACAACTAACATTTCTGTCCCGCAGGTAACATGTCGGAACATTCCCCCACCCACTCCGGCAACCCCAACTCGCCGGGCATCCTGAACCCACCCAATCCCCATTATCCCTCCCACTCCCCAACTTAAAAACCCTAGAAATGTCACGTATCCCTCCATTCTACCACAAGAAGGGGGGGTTTGGGGCTCGCCCATTGGGGTACCGCACTAGGGGCACCAAACCTGCCATCCACCTCCCTACTCGCACCCACTTGGAACCAGGCAAAGACCCGGTCTCTCGGCGTGGGACAGAGGTGGGCGATCGAGCCTGCCAAATATGTGTACCAAGTCAAGCAACATTATCGATTTGTATCTCACCGTGGTGTAGGCTTCAAGTCCGTCACCACTTCTTGTCCATAGAGCGGTCACTGTGAATATGGATTATTCCTGCTGGTTCATAGGCGAAGTGGATCTGGAGTGATGGGAGTCAGCGCCTCCTCTGGTTTCGTCCGCCCTGTGGTGCTTAAGAAAGTCCTCCACCTGTTGAGGATTTTGAAAGAAGTGTTGTTTGCCCCCGTAGGAAATCTTCAATTTAGCCGGGTACAACATGGCGTATGTCATCTCTCGATCCTGGAGCTTTTTCTTTACACCTATGAATTTCCTCCTGGCTTCCTGTACTGCTTGGGTGAAGTCCGGGAAAAATGAGAGTGTAGTGTTACAGTAACTCACCGTGCCAATCTCTCTCGCTCGTCGGAGCACTGCGTCCCGGTCTCTATAATTGAGAAATCTCGCTATGATGGGCCGAGGTTGGGCACCTGGCGGTGGGCGTGCGGCCAAGGATCTGTGGGCTCGCTCCACTATTAAGTGCGAGGAGAACGATTCTTTACCAAAGAGTTCGACGACCAGATTTTCAATGAACACCTCCATTTTTCCAGTGTTGGTGGACTCTGCAAGGCCCAGGACGCGGATGTTGTTGCGCCTGGACCTGGCTTCTAAATCCTCGTTTTTCTCCGCGATGATTTTTAAGAGCCTGTCCATTTGGGTCACCTGCCTGGCGTTCGTAGTGGCACCATCTTCCAGATCTGATATTCTATCTTCCGCTTCTTTGATTCTGGTGTCGTGCTGTTCCAGTTTGGTAACCACACTGTCCATGCGAGTATTGATCGTGTCAACCTTGGCGTCAATGCTTGTCAGACTCTGCTGCATGGTCAGCAGCAAGGCTTTCCAATCGTCCCCCGGTGGTCCACGGGCAGGAGGGCTACCGTCGGGTTCGTGCATGGTTCTGGAGGCCCGTTTAGATTCAAACGGTATTTTGGTCTGCTTGGCGTCATTGCGGCCCATGTCGTGTCTAGGTGCACGCGCAGCCGGCGTGGTAGGAGCAGCCAGTGTGTGGTGACGCGAAGTGGCGTCTATGTGACAAGGCGGAGTGGCAGGGCGAGAATGAACACTTGTGGAAGTGGCACTATGGGCGCAGTGCAGCTCAGAGGTGACGTCTGTTTGAATTCTACGGCTCACGAGCCCAAAGTAGTGAGGCAGGGCTAGTGAACAATGTCTCCCCGGCCCCCGGTGAAGCAGGAGAAGCAATCAACTTTAGCTAGATCCGCCCATCGACACATCAGCCAGGGTCCCTCTGTGCGGACTACAACAGGAGAGTAACCAGAAGAGCAACCAGGAAAGCAGTACCTGTAAGGGGGGCCAGATCACATCGCAAGTTGCGTCCTGTAGCAGAGCAAGTGGTTTTGGGCAGATATCGTCGGCCCTGTGTCAATGTTCAGCGTAGCCGGAGGGCAAGGTCACGTAGGCATGCGAAGGAGCAGTGAGGCGGCCTCCGCGCCCCGCCAGTGTGCGCTGGGAACGATGTGCTCTCTGGGCCGGTGTGTTGACAACCCCCCGGCAGTGCACCTCGTGTGTTGAAAGGCGGGAAGGATGCTTCAGGAGAGCAGGCGGGTGCAGAGAGCGCTGTATGAGATGCATGCAGGGTCACACAAGCAGCATGAACGAGCCCACAGCCCTAAGGGAGCCAGCAGGTAGACCACAGTGCTGTGAGGGCGGCGGGAGGGTCAGAAATAGCAAGTGGGACTAGCGTAGCTTCAATGCGCTACAGCGCAGGATATATGGCTGCTCCCTGCAAGAGTTCAGTAGTGCCCCAGCCGTATCAGCGCCTCTGCAGTCCCTAAAGTAGTGTGGGAGGCGGCTCCTGATATTGCGTCCTGTCACTGCTCGCTGAAATCCGCTCCGCCGCTAATGGCCGTGTTCGCGCCTTTTTCCGCCTTTAACGGCCGTCCGCAGTCACTCCCAGGACGCGGCAGTAAGAGGAAGGGCTCACCTTCAATGCAGGGAGGTCTCCATCCAGCAAGAGGCAGGCGTAGAGGAAGCGGCGGTTGAACGTGTGTTCCGCAGTTGATTTGTCCGCAGCCCCGATCAGGCCGCAAATCCCCGGAGTTTCCTGGCCAGTCGGTCCCGGAGCGGCGGGTCACTGGCAGACAACTCGAGCCGCCTCCGAGCAAAGCCGCTGATATCTCCGCTTCCAGGCGGGCGATTTCGACGCTGCTGGCACCGCCGAGTGCAGGAAAGCGCTGCGGTCACCACGGTGGGGAGAGAGAACAGGTATCCTCGGTCAGGATGGTCAGCAGGATCGGTCAAAGGCTCGATCTGGCGAGAGCCTCACTACAGTGCGGCCATCTTGGTTTGGCGCCACCTAGCGCCCCCAACATTTTTTCCTTGTTGCTCAACTTAATTCCCATGGGAAAGTGTGCTTAAATCACAAAGTGAATTGAAACTATGTTTTATTTTGAGAGTTCCCACTCGAACACGAGGACTATTTGAGACAATTTTTGTTACTTTGGGATCATCTGCCTGAGAAACTGTCCTTTTGACTTAGCTCATGTCCCTTTTTGCTTAGGATCTTTGTTTAAAAGTATACTCCTACCGGATGGTCGGACAGGTTACTATTTTGCACCGCCTATATTCCTACAAAATGTGTCTTCTTTATGTTGCATGACAATAACTGCCCAATAGACTGGGTGGTCTGATCAGATGAAGTGACCCAGGAGGTATCACCCCGGAACTTAAGAAATGTATTATACTTTATGGAAGAGAGAAAGATAGTAGTCTTACTTTACATTTTGTTGGAGATCTTTTCAGACTGAGAGATACTATCCATTTCCTTGCAGACTCTACTGGCTGGCATTCCTTGGGCTGACAAATAAGTTGTGTGCAGCGTTTCCAGACTCCTTTCCCTCATTGGGAAAGAACCTTTGAGCTGATATGCCTAACGTCCTTTCCGGTACTTTTCTTCTATAGCTTTGGTAATTGATGGGTCACATGAGATTAATTCGATTATTCTGTATTCCTAAATTTAAATGCCTTATATTGATGCTTTTACTCCTCTTGAATTTGTTGATAAATGAAATCATCCTCAAATCCTGTTTCTGTCTCTCCATGGCTCCTCTTCAATTATTGTGCATTCCAATTGAGCCTTAATGGGGGATGGAATCTAAATAGAGAGATTTCTGGACAGCAGATTTCAGTGTTACTTTTCTGCATTGCTTTAATGAGTTATTGGTTTGCATGATTTTAGCCCAACTGAATTTCTTCAGGAGATTTGCCCTAGCTGTTATATTTCTGTACATGTATAGCGTAGTGTTAAGGGTTATATATATATATGAATCGAACTGCCAGTTTGTAGGTTAGTTATTTAATTCATGGTCCTCATTGGATAACTGGATTGAATCCCCTATATCGGACCCCTCTCAACATGATTCAAGATCCAACGGAGGGCCATGTAAATTAAATCTGCGGTGTAATGTTCGGACACAAAGTGAGACAAAAGTAAATGGGGCCAGTCGCCCTACAGCATCTGCTTGTGGCATTAGATTGATATGGATGGTGGGGAATAGCTCCATGAATTATTTTAAGTTACCATTGTCTCTGGCATTGGTATGCTCAGCATTCTTAAATTTGAAGTGATGCATATTTAAACCAAATGTCAACAATAATTGTTATCTGGACTGGTGATTTATTCCACTTTATTTTTTCTGTAGGCTATCTGAACTTCTGCATTAATTATTGTTTAATCTGCCCCAGATATTATATTGCATTACCTGCCTTTCTCCAACTGAGGCTTAACTTGATTTAGACTTGTATGTAATGTTTCAAAAGATGTCATCAGCACTCACTCATACTTGGTTATGCAAGATAGGGTGTGCAAAAGACCAAATTCCACTATGGCTGCCTCCCTTGGATGCATTGCATGACGTTTATGAAGCTTGAGACCACTTATGTTGATTTGCTGCAAATGCTGGGTAGTTCTAGCCTCTGTTAGCCAATTATGCAACTAAGCATAGTTGAGCGCAGATGAGGTACCTAGTGAATGCAAGTACATCATGTCACTTCATTTATACCTATGTTATGCTTATATCACCCTATGCAAAACATTGATGATTCATTAATCTTAATAGCTTTCTCACTTGCTTGGGGGTGGTGAGAGGGGCTCACAGACTAACTCACATTCCACCTTGTAGGCTATCCGACAACTCATACTGTTATTCTGGCTTCCCTTTGCTCCTTCAAGTACTTTAAAAAGTTTCGGATAACCTGGAATAACAGAATAGAGTTGATTTTCCAGTAACCTATGATCTTACTGTACATGTCATTTTCCGATGTATCTGCTGCATGTTTAGGAGCAGTACTGGGCTACAGCGAATACGCTGTTCAGCTGCGACCACCCACTTTGAGGCCATGGACAAGGTCAGCAAGGAAAACCTAGTGTTGATATAGAACTGGAACCTGAGGGTTTCCTACAAGCTACCAGGGTCCCCCAAGCATACCTCTGTATTGTCCTTAGGATATTATAGATTTCCATTCTGTAGTCCTCTTAGCTCGGCCTTCTATAGGTCGTGAAACGTCTACATCCATTGGTCAGGAAAGGTTTCAAACCTCCATTGGTGCACGTGTACAAACCGGCCGCAGCTGAGGTGATCCCATTATAAAATTCTCAGAATATGCTTCATGTTTGAAGGTCGGTGCATATTTGCCATTCAAGAAGCCTTGCTTCCTTTTCACATACGTGTGAAGGCCATATGACTTAGCCTTCAGAAGGAAACTGAAATTACACCTTTTCTAAGCATGCTTGAGCATCTTCTATGGGACAGTAGGCCCTAATATGATAGTTAAGCAACACCTCCTAGGTAAGAAAATGCATTCCAAAACCAATATTTTAATAAAGGAAATTAAAGAAACTATTTTCCTGTGCATAAGTGACAGTGGGGTGCAAAAAATGTTGACACTATTAAAGTTGGTCAGCAGATAGCGAGTAATATGACTGATACCTCAGCTACAGTGAAATAAATTAAGGTAGTGCAGGGTGCACTCACCTCTCACTTGACTCAAGTTCTGATGATAATCCCTTTATGTTTGTGGATCAAAATGCAGTTGAAAAACTATGCAGACCTGCTGTAATAATTATATTGAGATATACAGGCTGCGTACAGATTGTGTAAATTATGTTACGCTCATTGTGTATTTGTATCATCTGCGCCCGAGCACCAAGCATTTTTTTTGCAGCCTACTGTGACTTATGCACGTGAAAATTGTTTAATTTCCTTTATCAAAACATTATTGTTGGAATGCATTTGTTACTTCTGAGTTGTTGCGTAACTATCATATTAGGACCACTGTCCCTTTAAAAAATTGATAATTTAGCCACACCCCAATAGTTTCCAGGGTTACCTTTATGTTATAAAGCTATGGCAAGAAAGCACCCAGAGGCGATTCAAATTGTCTTGCAATAAAAAGCTCAACATTCACTCATTATTCTGAAATCATATTAAACAAATGACATTAGCCCTTAGAGTTACAAATGACTTAGGGAAAGACATTTAATTCTCAGTTTATAGAAAATATGTGTGTTTAGCTCAGACATGTATTTTACCATCCTTGCAGGAAACTGTGTTAAAAAAAATCTTTATTTCAACAGGTGTCACAGGGCACAGGATACGCTAAATACACTGCAAGATACCAGGTCGAATGACACTTTCCTTGTTATTTTCGCGTGAAGAAAATTTGCATCAAGGGAGTATACGGATCTTAGAAA
This sequence comes from Lissotriton helveticus, assembly GCF_964261635.1. Taxonomy (NCBI): domain Eukaryota; kingdom Metazoa; phylum Chordata; class Amphibia; order Caudata; family Salamandridae; genus Lissotriton; species Lissotriton helveticus. The sequence continues at coordinate 1,074,746,576 of NC_136070.1, read as the reverse complement.
ACACTCAAAGTCTTCTCTCTATTAAAACGATAAGACCAAAAAGTTAGGACCTATTGACCTTGTGAAAAGTACAAACATAGCTACAAATTTAAAGTAGTGAAAGAGATGCCAATAAGTTCTTCCTCATTTGAAATAGGAAAGTGTTTCAGGAACCGCCCACCTTTGAGAATAGCATGAAATTTACAGATTTTTATCTTATATTTATAAAACGTTTGATTACAAATATTAAATTCAACATTTGATCAAATTAGATCTCTACTGCAGTTTAGTGAGCACATTCAGCTTGTTGTGCGACTATTTCCTTCCATATTACCTCGTCTGGAAGCAATTTACGTACACTATCATTAAATGCATGCAAAGACTTTCTTTCAATCTCTGCCTGCTGTAAAGTATCACTCAAGTGGAATCGAGGTCAAAGTTATAAAACCATAAGTACACTGCAATTACCTAGGTAAGTATCCAATAACTACATTTAATTCAGTGTAATCAGAAGTTGCTATTAGCAATTAGGTTCAACAAATTGTGCTATGCTGTAGGCTTTGATAAGGATCAGGAAGCAGAGGGCGGCTACTAACAAATTACTGTAGCAATGAAAACTGAACACACACATTTAAGCCATAAACTATGACCAATTAGGTTCACCAAATTGTGCTATGCTGTAGGCTTTGGTAAGGATCAGGAAGCAGAGGGTGGCTACTAACAAATTACTGTTGCAATGAAAACTGAACACAGCCATAAACTATGAGGTGGATTTGGGCTGAAATTGCACCTGTAGTTGGCAGGAAAACCACAATAGTGATTTCTCCTAATGTATGATACCTCCATAATTGAAGACAGGACTACCAATGGGGCTATGTAGCTACCTTATCTGGAGAACTGCATCCATGCCTGGATATTTAATCTCTGGAAGAACAGGAATTTGGAGGGAGTGTGTCAAATTTCGAAGAGGTACTCTATAAACATTATCATATGCGCATCCAGACAAAAAACCCTCAGTTGGCTAACTCTAGAAGCCTCCTGAGGCAAGCCATATTTTTGCTGAATAGGATTATTCTCATTAACTCCAACCACCAACTGATTGGGCTTTACTCTCCAGTGAGACACAATTTTCAAATACCAGGCAAATATGAGTGGTCAATTGAAGCATACAAAGATATTTGTCTACCACAAATAAATGGTTCAGTAATACAAATATCAAAGAAATCATGTACTGAGAACGCTCAGAGCGTTTTACCACATCAAACAAATGATCTGAAAACCTACATATGTCTCTTCTTCCATTTCCACTTTGTGAAGATCTGTTTGGACCACAATAAATCTTTTGTTCTCATGTCTAATAAGACTGATAATGATGTGATAAATATTCCAGACCCGCTAAACCATTTGTGAGAAAGGTGGGAATTTTAATTGGATAAATACAAGGAAATGGGTTGAGGAAAAAATGGTGGCTCATGAAAATGGTAATACTGGCCTGCCCAATATTATTCCAGGTTAAATACTTTCATAGGATTTATTATATTCCAAAACGGTTGTGGAAGATGATGAGGGGGAGTAGCAGCCCCAGTTGTCTAAACTGTGGCCAAGCCAGAGGTAACTTTATACATGATTCAGGAGTATTGGAATTGAGTTTTCTGCACCCTAGAGAGGGTATGCAAGTTCCAGATAGAACAGGATCCCAAATGGGCAATTATGGGGGTATTGGCAATTATGGGTGTATTCCCAATTTGGGAACGGTGGTCAGAAATGGTTGGTTGGGATAGGAAATGTTTTAGCTAAGCGAGACCTAGAGGCCATTGAAGATCTCAGAAGGCCCCCCAATGTCAAAGTGGCTACAGGGGGTGGATTATTGCTCTTTAACTGAAGAAGCAGTGTATAGGTCGAGAGAGTGCCCCCAGAAGTATGACAGAATCTGGGGGGAGTGGAAAGTGCATCACAAACTACTCTGAGTTGGCCGCCCATTGATAAGTTCTGGGAGCATATGAGCAGAGATTAGTGGTATAGTCCTTTTCCAAGGGCATTGGGGTGGATAAGACAGACTTAAAGGGGATCACATTATGGATTTATGGTATAAAAAGGGGAGGTTGAGCGGGGTTAGGGGGATTGGTGATGCAGTATTACCGTGTTGTATTCTTAATATTGTTGTTGAACACTCAATAAAAAGATATAAAAAAAGACTGAAAATGATATTGCTTTCCAGACCATCAATCCCTAACACTATCCCATATCATACAGCAATATCCCCTTCTTCCCCATGAAAACAGGTGATACCATTAAGATGGTCCAAACTAAATACTGTGGACACACTTTGGTAGCCTTCATTTATCGGCACCATAAACACAAAATTCACACTAGCAACATGGCCAGATACATTAAACAGTCTATGTTAAAACGTTAGTTAATTTTCACTAGCTCTAAACACACAGAGCAGGTAAATCCCCTAAGCTAATTACATGTGAGTTCCTGGAACAAGTGGTGGTCACGAAGCTCCAAGAATATTTCAAACAGCTCACATCCCAGCCCTATTAGTTTGATTTTAAACCCAACCATGTGACTAAAGCCACAAGGGTATCAATCTAGGATGACATCTATACAAAAACTAGTTTAAATTTCCTGACCATGTTCATGTTCCAAAATTGTAACTCTGGTTTGACACACTCTAGACAACACCTTCTTTGAAACATTACACACCATTATCTAGACTTCCATCCATAATGTAATGTGTTCCTCTGAGACATAGAGCATTAGGCCATCGGGACCTTCATCTTAGACACAGTTACTATCTTACACAGTTACTGTCTTCTGTGTCATTTCTCAAGAGTCTTAATCCACTCACTATTACAACAGGACATAGTCTTGCTTATTCTCCTATATCAGGCTATAAGGCAACCAAAACTGCTTTTCAAAATTTTGCAAAGTCTTTGACACACCAGGATAAAGAAAGGACAAAGCAAGACTGACATGTAGAAAGTCCAAAGAGAATGGCATTCCAATTGACCACTTTCTTACCTGATTTGGGATTCTACAATAGCTCTTCTTTTTAACATATGTATGGCAGCCATAGCAGAAATAATGGAAGCCCACACGGTCAACAATTGTACAAAGAGGACATCCAGATTTAACTAAAGTTGCAAGAGATGAGGGTGTAAACCGAAATACAAACTACTTGAAAGATTTGTGTGTTGGATGCAGAAGCAGCATTGCCTTAAGAGCAGCAGCAGGGCTCTTGTTCCTGTGATCAGTGCACCCCCCCAATACCAGCGAAAAATGCATGCAACTTGGGTCTCCTTTTTAACAGCAATTTTACCTTTACACTCAGTTAACCCCTCCCAAGCTGATGGGTGCTCGTGTGCTCATAACGAGCTCAGCTCGTCATGGTCGTTAAAACGCTCACACGTGGGGATAATTTCCCTGCTGTGCTGAGCGTTCTAAGGAAACGGGTGTGGCCGTGAGCACATGAGCACTGTGGCTCATGACGAGCTGATCTCGTCATGAGCACCAGGGCGCTGTGCGGCCCCCGCCCCCCCAGCTCCGCTGGGGAATAACCCCTGCAGTTAAAGGGTTAAACACCTTGCAAAGAACACAGTCCATCATCTATATCAACTTCATGGTGCCCTCTCCATATTGCAACTATCGCAAAAGTTTGCCCTACTGCTTGCAATAGTTACGTCAAGACGGGACTATTGTGATGCTCTCTAAACTGCATTGCCAATAAAGTATCACCGGAAGCTTGATCAAGGCCTGGATTAAGCTGCATGGATCCTCACTGAGTTCCTGCATTGGCTGGCAATTAAAGAGAGAACTCAGTTCAAGTGCTTATGAATAGTTAATAAGGCATTACAATGCCTTGTTCTCAGTATACTACTGTCCTTAATCTCAGACTCCGTCCTCACATGTGCCTCAGCACAGACTCATTCCTACTATTTCGCAGGTCCCAAAGAATTGCCAGTAGACTCAATTCTTCCCAATTTTCTCAGCATAAGGAGAGCATGTTGCTGATCATAGACTCCTTCCATGCTGAATCCTGTGTGATCCTTATTTCCTCCCAATCAGTTCTCTGTATTTCTCATCAATAAGTGATCTGGGGAGGCCTAGCAAGTAGAATTTAATTGTGTAAGAGTTTTACATAGGGCTGCACATTTTCTCATGATTAATGTGGAGTTCTGCACAGTTCAAAGTACAAGTCCAGTGCCGGGGGGGTTGAGGGAGGGAATAACTCCAACCGTGCACAGGGCATGACCTCCTAGTCCCTATTCATTATTCTTCAGTAGTTACCACCAAAGCTATTGTATAGTTATACTCCAGTCTGAATAACTCATAACTTATTTTAGGAGTTTTAGGAGTTTCCGGGAACCTAGTTTCCTGGAAAACAAATAGTTGAATGTTGACCATATAGTCATGTTCAATCAATTCCACAGCTTTGAGCCTTGAAACCCTAGAGATCTAACTTCATGTTTTAACCTCTTGAACGTTTCTTGAACAATATGATACACATACCCAACCACAAATTTCATAGTGGGGTGTAATCAGAGCATGTCTTTTCGAGTATCCTTGTATTTTCTTCCAAATGTTATTATGCACTGTAAAGAGACCCTCATCCCCTAGTCTTTCTTCCAGTTAAAGCCAATAAGATGTTTTCACTACCAGCTTTAAATGGCAACACTTCAGTGATTCAGGCACGGTATAGTTGCCGATTCTACAAGTGTTGTGTTTTTTGGGATATTAATTTGTATAGTCCTAACTTGCCTTTTCCCAAAATCTCATAAGTTTCACATAATGGGTTCAGTGGAGTGCAGCAAGGACAACTGGCCATGGAGATGATTTGAATTGAAAATGATGTGTTTATGCCAAATAAACGTATGTGACGAATTCACAAAGGCATTTATTGGTATGTGAAGTGCTACTCTTGTAGCACTCTTAATTACTTTTGTGGATTGACACCAATACATCGAAAATGGCAATTTTAGGGAAATATTCATACACAAATAGTAGAAATAGAAAAGGCTATGCCTTCTTTGCACTTTTACTAATTGGGAGTTTGACATTTTATTTGCTAAATTCACAAAGGCATTTATGACCATGTGATGTAGTACTATAGGAATACCTCAACGCTGAGCACTCTTGTTGTCATCACTCAACCTATACATGTGCCCTTTGGCCCAGGAACCTAAGAGATGATGGGGTACTCTTTCATGAGTATACCAGAAACATCGTAATGCACATTCTACTAGATAAGTCTCAGGAATATAAGAACAGAATCACAAATAGTCTTAACAACATTTACTACTGGATGTAAGAACATTTCCTGTAATCAAATATAATGATGATTGAGATCCCTTTGTTTGATGGAGGAGACCAGAAATCCGTCTCCTTCAATTGGTCACGGAATTTGGGGAGGCCATCACTTGCATGTTTACAGCGAAAACTGAGGGGTGTATGTGAACTAGTGCTGTAGGAGTACTTCTTCATGTGAAGCACTACTTTTAGGAGTACCACTTCACATGCTCATAAATGCCTTTGAGAAAAACTTGCAAATTCGGGTCAAGTTCGCGCTATATAAAACTCTGTAAAATAAAAATAAATAAATAGTTCACCTACTTATAAATACTTTTAAATTCTACCATTCAACAGCCCTCTCCTTAACAGAATCCATCAGAACTTCAATAGCATGAGAAGCTTTACAAAACGTAAAAAATAAATAAATAAGATGCTTCAATTAACTACGACCTCACGTCCCTCTTTCTTCACCAATCAAATCACTATCACCCAATTGAAAAGGAACCTGACATTGCACCTCTTGGGTGTTCTCAGGTTGCCACTCCATGTAGTAGCACTAAATAAGGCATCCTTCTTCCAACTGATACACCTTAGAACTTAGAAGATGTCTCTCCAACCAGCCCTTCAGCTCCATGCCATTGGGTTTAACACCATGACCAACACCAACCTAAACTACTTCTAATCCCTCTGTGAAAACCTTCCAGAATTACAGTAGCCACCTACAAAATGAAGCAGAACTTGTTCCTGGTGTACAAAAGAGTGTGCAACGGAAAAGACATAAGCAGAGTACACTTTTCTATTCATGCCCACAGACCTTGGAATGAGCCAACGTCATTCATAAGGTCTACAACACCCTCTCAGATGTGGACATTCATGACATTGTTCATGCCAGAGTTCAATTTCAAATCTACAAAAAGTAGAGATAAGGGAGACAAGCAAGCAAAATCTCCTGTCTACCTTATGACTTGCCTAGTTATACGATAAATCTGGCTCTGCCTTTCAGGGTGAGGTTTTAGTGAACCGTTTGGCTTCTTCGCATCTCTTCTTGGACTATTGATCGTTTAGAATTGTCTAACACAGCAAGCAATGTTCAAATGGTATTTCCTTGTTGCCCATCTTAGTTATTGGCAATGAGATAAAACTTAGGGATCTTGGGGGCATATTTACAAGTGCCTATCGCCACGGGAACATCACTTTTTACGATATTCCTGAGGCGATAGGGGCTTCGCCTTATTTACAACGCAGCATTAAGCCACTTAACCTTGAGACCTGTAAGGGTGAGTAGTTCGCGCTTTACAAAGACAAATTTATACAGGAAATCATTTGTGTGGACAATGTGTGACACATTATTTATTTTAAAGCATACAGTACCAATGACAAGAGTCTCAGGCCAATAACACTTCAAACATTTTACAGCAGGCGCAGGGTGCTCCCGCAACACATTTTAACAGGATGGATGGTAAATGTTACATTTAAATACATGGTCGGTGAGGAGACCACATGAGAAGCAAGTTTCGGGGTTGTAGTTTGTACAATATTTGGTGTGAAATCTTGTTGCGTTCTAAAATACACACCACTACTGCTAGTATTGGTAGTAGAACTACACAAGCATTTCCAGGGGGATTGAAAAATTTGTGAAGCACATTTCTTTTAGCATTTAGCTGCAAGCATTACTTTCAAGTCCATTGTCGCACAGGATGTTAGTAAAAATCACAGCTCCCATGCTGGCTCTACAATGCATCACACATTGAATTTGTACTCCACAGTCTTAGGTTATAATTCTAACCTCTAGTTCCTGTCAAGTATTCTGAGTTTTGAAATGCAACCCACATTTGTAAAGATGTTGCTGTAGAAATACACACGAAGCAGAGAAAATTAGCAAAAAGTGTGATATTCTACCCACACTGCGCAAGCACACAACTGACATACATGCTTGAACACTGACTTAAACAGAATATTAGATAGAAATGGAAAGATGCAAAGATGAATAATTGTTCCATAGCTTAAGTCTAAGGATATTTTACATTTGTTTTAAATTTAAAACAGTAACTGTATATTTTAGTAGAATTCTTGTGAGAGCCAAAGATATTATAAAACTGCAAAAAAAACTTGTTGGGGAAATGTTCAAAGGTAGTATAAATAAAGTGAATGATAAATGTATAAAACCGGTTTCTAACAGAAGTGGTATAGATAAATAAGAAATAGATTGAAAATTGATTTGTATAGATAAATAAATAGATTGAAAATTGATTTGAACAATTGCAATTATGGTGGTGCAAAAAGACTACATACTAGGGTCTACATTATTACAGCAAACAGGAAAGTAGTCTGTCCTAATGCCAAAGTCATCTGAAATTCAGAGGCAGAATACTGGATATTGTGAACTGGAAGCTGGTACTCAAGACCAGGAATCAAGCCGCTAGGCTTGTCCATGGCCAGTCGAAATTCAGCCACGTGAAACCCCTGCTAAAGAGTCTGCACTGGCTCCCAGTGACCCAGCGCAGCCTCTTCAAACTTGGATGCCTGATTCACAGAGCATTGTCTTCACACGGACCTGTTTTTATCGCTTCCAAAATACAGCGCTACACTTCATCTCGCGACCTACGCACGATCCTCCAGCTCAAATCTTCTGACTCCTTGTCTATTCAAACGGAAAAAACAAAGTGGCTTAAGATTCTCATCCCTGGCACCACAGCTCTGGAACGCCCTCCCCCCGGTACTGCGCCAAATCCCCTCTTATTCTCAGTTTAGGAAATCGCTCAAAACATGGCTTTTTTCCCTGGCATATAACTAGTCCCCCCCCCCCCCCCCCCGGTCCCCCCCCTCCTGCCCCCCTCGCCGCATCTGTCAATGCCTTCCCGCCTAAGCGCCAAGAAACCGCTGGTGTACGTGCTCTCAATAAATAGTTTTATCATATCATATCACCAGGGTTCTACAAGGTCCCGGAGCGCCGGATCCATGCTAGATTTTTAGGAGAACTAAATTTATCTAAATGGTGATATACAAAAAATCTAGCATGGATACGACCCTCCAGGGCCGACTTTGGAGAACCCTGCTCAAGACCATGAACACCTGCACTTATTATTTTGAAGCATCCGCGATTTGTAGGAAGGCGCAGAGGGAGGGAGGAAAAAGCAATGTGTGGGAGGAGTTAGGGTCGGGATAGGGAAGCAACACAGGGGTTCGAGGCAAGCAATACAGAGGGCACAGGTGAAGGAAGGAGCTATATACACGGTGAGCCAAGGCAGATGTGGGTGGGGAAAGAAATATGGCGGGCATGAGAAGGCAATGGAAAGTAGCATGCATGTAAGTGGAAGGGGAGAAGCACTTGGGAAACAGAGAACAACACAAGTTCCAATGGAAAGCAATGGGCGGGCTCCTCCAATCCCCTCTTTGAACTTGGCAAGCCCAGTATATGCCTTGCAACAGACGCGCACGCCCTGTCTATCAGGCTCGACCAAACGAACCATTGCGCCAGTTTTCGGAGGCCATTCCTATTGGCTTCGGCAGCGTTTTTCGACAAAAAGCTAGATGACTGGTTTCTGGTACACATTCTCAAGTGCGATATCTGAACATGTCCTAAAATGTGGCTCTGTGGTGGTTGAAAAGTTAGCTTTTATATTAAATGATTGTTAGTTTGTGCTCTTCCTTTTAGAGCACAGCGAATCTATTGGGTAAAAATCCTCATCCTGTGAACTCAAGCTGCACACATCACACGAGTTACACATTCCAGTGGTTAAAACTCCGAGGAGTAAATCCGTTGACCCGGCTCCCGAAGGAGAGATAGCTTAGAAGGTAACACGGACCTTACCAGACTGTTCGCTGAGGTAACCTCTCGAAACGACAGATTTATCAGAGGCGGTTCATCCCCAGGAATGCTAAAATCGCAAATCCTCTCTGGGACCATCTGTCACGGCAAGACACGCTGATAACAGATTCCACTTTGAGACCCCTTGACATGCCTTCATCCAGAAACCCCCTCCAGCACCCCCCACGTGCAAACGCATCTGCGCTGGAGGTTTGCAACTTCCGGTGTGAGGTAATGCCATGCTCCCAGCCACACTTATTCATGCAAGTGTGTTGGTTTTATTTTTTACGCTTTTTAATTGGCATGGGAACGTATTTTTTTCTTTAGCACAGCACAGTTGTTTACAAGGCCCTAAACCTGCACCCAGAGTCTATTGAGGGGTGGAGGCGTAGAGGCACTGGAACACCTGTCAAATATTGTAAATAGCGCCTGACATTTCTGCCACCAATTTTATATATTTTCTGTTGTCAGAACTGAGCTCTTGATCAGACACCTCACTGGCAGAAAAAAGGGTTGGGGAGAGCAGGGTCCTCTGGGCAGAGAAGGCCCCTGTACCACGGGGGCTGGAGCCAGGGTTGGCATCAGGCCTCCACCTGTGCTAGCTTGGACTATTATTTTATTGTGACTTAGTAAGGTGCCCCCAATGCAAGCTAAGAAAATGCTGGTGGTGAACAACGTCAGTTAATGGGGTGCAATAGCCCCCTCGATCCACGGGGCCCTGGTGTGACTGCTCCTATTATAATATTTATGTTCAAGTTCAGGTATTTATATAGCGCACTTCTCACCCAGAGGGTCTCAAGGCGCTTGGGGAGGGGGTTTATTATTTGTCGAATAGCCAGGTTTTAAGTTCTTTTCTGAAGGAGATGTGGTTTTGAGTAAGGCGGAGGTGAGAGGGAAGTGAGTTCCAGGTCTTGGCAGCCAAGAAGGAGAAGGATCTGCCCCCCATGGTGGATTTTCGGATGCGCGGGACTGCGGCGAGGGCTTGATTGGAAGATCTTAGTTGGCGCGTGGGTTTGTAGAAGGATAATCGAGTGTAGAGGCATTCGGGTCCAAGGTTGTAGAGGGCCTTGTGTGCGTGGGTGAGAAGACGGAACGTAATTCTTTTGTTGACCGGGAGCCAGTGGAGGTCCTTAAGGTGTCCAGTGATGTGATCATGGCGAGGGATGTCCAATATGAGTCTCGCTGATGAGTTTTGGATGCGTTGGAGTTTTTTCTGCAATTTTGCAGTGATTCCGGCGTACAGAGTGTTACCATAATCCAAACGACTTGTGACTAGTGCGTGGGTCACAGTCTTTCTTGTTTCGAGGGGGATCCAGCGGAAGATCTTTTTGAGGATGCAGAGTACGTTGAAGCAGGAGGAAGATACTGCGTTAACTTGTCTGGACATCGAGAGAGAAGAGTCTAGGATGAAGCCAAGGTTACGTGCGTGGTCGGTGGGTGTGGGTGCTGTGCCTAGAGCGGAAGGCCACCATGAATCGTCCCAGGCAGAGGGTGTGGATCCTAGGATGAGCACTTCTGTTTTGTCTGAATTGAGTTTTAGGCGGCTCTGTTTCATCCATTCGGCTACTTCTTTCATGCCTTCGTGAAGATTGTTTTTGGCGGTGTTAGGGTCTTTGGTGAGGGAGAAGATTAATTGGGTGTCGTCGGCGTAAGAGATGATGTTGAGGTTGTGTTGGCGCGCGATGGATGCGAGTGGGCTCATGTAAACGTTGAAGAGGGTGGGACTGAGTGATGACCCTTGTGGTACTCCACAGATAACTTCTGTGGCTTCTGAGTTGAATGGGGGAAGTCGGACTCTTTGAGTTCTTCCGGCGAGGAACGAGATGATCCAGTCCAGGGCTTTTCCTTGTATGCCGATGTTGCTGAGGCGTTTTATAAGGGTGCTGTGGCAGACTGTGTCGAAAGCGGCGGAGAGGTCGAGTAGAATGAGGGCCGCAGTTTCTCCGTTGTCCAGTAGTGTTCGGATGTCGTCTGTCGCTGCAATGAGGGCGGTCTCGGTGCTGTGTTTGGCTCTAAATCCGGATTGAGATGGATCGAGGCAGTTGTTGCATTCAAGGAAGGTGGCGAGCTGGTTGTTGACGGCTTTTTCAATGACTTTGGCGGGGAAAGGGAGGAGGGAGATGGGACGGTAGTTCTTAAGTTCAGATGGGTCTGCTGTGGGTTTCTTCAAGAGGGCACTGAGTTCGGCGTGTTTCCAGCTTTCTGGGAAGGTGGCAGAGTTAAACGAGCAGTTGATGACATCGCGAAGATGGGGTGCGATGATGGAGTCAGCTTTGTTGAAGATGTGGTGTGGGCAGGGGTCGGTGGGCGAGCCAGAGCGGATTGAGTTCATTAGGCGGATGGTGTCTTCAGTGGTTATTGTGTTCGAGGCGCTAAGGTGGTTAGTTTGCGGGGTGGTGTCTGAGGGGTGTGGGGAGGGTTGATCGTTAGGAGTGTTCTCGAAGCTGTTGTGGATGTTGGCTATTTTGTTGTAGAAGAAGGAAGATAGCGCGTTGCAAAGGTCTTGGGAGGGAGTGATGTCGTTAGATGCAGCGGTGGGGTTGGTGAATTCTTTGACGATGTTGAAGAGTTCCTTGCTGTTGTGGTTGTTGTTGTCGAGACGGTCCTTGAAAGCTGATTTCTTGGAGGATCGGATTAGTTGGTGGTGGATGCGGGTGACTGCCTTGAGGGTGGTCATGTTGTCTGTTGTTGGGTTTTTTCTCCATATTTTCTCCTGGGTGCGGCATAGTTTCTTGGATTTTTTAAGGTCATCATTGAACCAGGAAGCCTTTTTGCTGGTTGTTTTGATTTTATGCTTTTTAAGGGGTGCTAATTCGTCAGCACAGTGTGTGATCCATTGCTTGAGATTGGTGGCCACTTGGTTTGGGTCCAATGAGTGGGTGGGAGGATTTTTGTTGAGTGATGAGAGGAGTTGGTCAGAGGTTATTTTGTTCCAGTTTCTCCGAGGAATAGGTTGTGGGTGGTTGTTGTTCAGGGTTGTTTTGTAGCTGAAGTGAACACAGCTGTGGTCCGTCCAATGAAGCGCTGTGGTGCGATTGAAGGAAATGTGCTTGCTGGAGGTGAAGATAGGGTCGAGCGTGTGTCCGGCTACATGAGTGGGGGTGTCAACGAATTGTTTGAGTCCGAGATTGGCCATGTTGTCAAGAAGGGTAGTGGTGTTTCTGTCGAGTTTGTTTTCAAGGTGGTAGTTGAGGTCTCCTAGAAGAATGTAGTTCTCGGAGGCGAGGGCAAGTGGGCTGATGAAGTCGGTGATGTCCTCGCTGAAATGAGTGCGGGTTCCTGGGGGTCTGTAGATGAGGGTGCCTCTAAGTGTGGTCCTAGGGTCGGTGTGGATCTGAAAGTGGAGAAGTTCGGCGGGTGCAAGTTTGTCGTCGGGGCTGGTCGTGATTTTGATGGAGCTCCTATGGATGATGGCGATGCCTCCTCCAGTTTGATTGGGGCGGTCTTTGCGGATAATCTTGTAGTCGTCCGGTATGGCTATGGCGATGTCTGGTGCTGATGAAGTGTTCATCCATGTTTCTGTTAGGAAGGCGATGTCCGGTGACGACGTGTCGAGTAGGTCCCAGAGTTCGGTAGCGTGTTTGTGGATCGAGCGGGTGTTGAGCAGGATGCACTTCAGGCAGTTGGGGTCGGAGCTGTGAATGGATGAAGTGGATGTGGTGAGAGTTCTGAAGCAGTTGAACTTGCAGGAGAGGCAGGCGAATGGGCCGTGGGTTCGTCCTGGGAAGGCTACGCAGCATTGTGGTGTACGTCCGGGGTTGAGCGCAAGGAGAGTTGCGGCATCATAAGAGGCTCTAGTGTGTTGGGTGTGGTGGGGACCAGGGGGTCTGGCGCTGGGCGCGGTCCAGGCGCGGACGGGCGTAGACGGGCTTACCTTTGGCGCACCTTCGGCGCGGCCGCAGCGCGTGGACGCTGCGCGTTGATTCATCTGATTAAAATAGGGAGTGGAGGGGGCGGAGTGTGGGAGGGGCAGCTGGGAGGCGGTAGCGGGGAGGCGGGTCAGGGGAATGGACAACAAGTAAGATGGAGGTCGGAATGGAAAGCGAAACGGGGGCAGAGGCAACAAGAGATAAAATATTCACAATAAATGCAGCAGCACGCAATTATCCTAATCAAGTCAAATCTACATCTATATCTACTATTTATTTATATCTATTTATATCTACACCCCTGTTGTTTTATATTGTAATGCATTTACCTTTGTTTCATGTACACTGTGAGAGGGAAACTCAGGAGCCCAGCTGTCTTTCAAGCATTATAATTGAGACACAGGTGCTGCTGATCTAATTGAGTTCTCATCCCATATTTGGTTCTCATCCGGTATTTGTTAAGAAAGTCACACAGTATGAGCAAAAGCAAACACGTCTTTTTCAACAGATAATTAGCTTTCCCAACTATCGTGTTTCATGACACTTTCATTCAATCGTGGATCCCTAGGGGCCACTACAGCCATTAGCTGCCCTGGCCAGAATTTGCAGAAATGCATGAGTAATTATGAAGGGAGTTGAAGGATTGCTTTGAAGCCATGCACTTTAATGATGGATTCAGATCAAAAGCAAACCCACTCACTCGGTTTAAAGCAACGTAAACACAAACATCTGCATGCCTTGCTTTGGATGCCTTATCAAGCTATGTTACTAGGATTTGTAAATCATATGTGCATCCTTTGTAGGACTTCAAAGTCTTGGCACCCCGTCTCCACAGTCTGAGATGTCTCATTGACCCGATTATTCGCGGTCTAGTGACATTGCGTTTGGACACCAGATTCTCCATGACTATGGAAGTGCCTTCCCAGTGTGTTCTTATGGTTTGAGCGTCTGCCATTTATTGCAGTACTACCCTTCTACCTGTGTTTGGTACTCTTTTGTAACATGCACACGTCACTCTTCTCTTGTAACACACTGTTTGCTACCTCTTACTTTTTGTTTGCTTTCGATACTTGCACAAGTGCCACCATTGCCCACGTAACGTTTGTTCTTGTGTTTGAGTGTCCTCCATTTGTTGCAGTATTATACCTCTACTTGTACTTTGTATGCTTTGTAACCTGCACACATGTCACTTTTTCCTCCTGTAATGCACCGTTGCTACCTCTTGTATTTTGTTTGCTCATGGTTGTCACTTTGCCTCATGTAATGTAACTTTTGCTTTTGTAATTTGTTCACTTGTAATGTTCTCTTGTATCAGTTCTGTTCCTATTGTGAAGCGCTCTGACACCTTCGTGTAAAGTCCGCGCTATATAAAAACGCATAAATAAAATGTAGTGTCCCCACCAGTGCTTTGAATGGGCAGGTGTGGTTGGGTAGAGATTTCCTGCATCGGACAGTACCAGAACTTCTCAGCAGGGGTGAAATATGTATGTGAGCGTAAAAGAACTACTCTGTAGCAAATGTGTAATTTGAGGTAATAAGTACAGCCAATTAAAAAAAATTGATGCACTGGTCACCACCATGCTCATTTCGCCTCTCACAACAACACATCTGATAATCGCATACAAAGGTGGGTGGGAGCTTTGGTGCCCCCATCGGACAGAGCAGAAATGGAGGAGAAGAGAGTGCGGAGCAACATGTACAATGGACCAAGGAGATATATTAAGTGTACAGCAGGAAGGGTGGAAGTGAGGAATCAAACAGAGAGGAAGTCATTGGGTGGAAAGAGGACAGCATAAAGTAAGGCAGACACTGAAGTGGTACACTATTAAAAGACAATGAGATATAGGATACGTTTGCCGTCATTTGGACAAATCTGGTACAATTACATGAAAGAATCACAGATTCTGTAGAAACTGGAATCACATTCAGACATTGTCTGTGCTTCACTCAGATTTGACCTCACTGTCACCCATTATGGGATTATCAGAAACGATCTGAAGGTAAATAAACAGAGACCATACCTGCTTGCACATATGATGACCACCTCCTAGCTTGGCAGCCAACCTACACCAACATAAACAGTGAAAAGCGTTTGAGTCTGTTGTCTATCTTTGATCACAATGTAACTCAGTAATCAGGCTCTCCTCACACCCTCCTATAATACTGAGGAGATTGCTGTCTGTACTGGACCCCCTTTACGGCTCAAGTAGCCACTGCCCCTGTGCTTTCATATCTGGATCACTTCCATGACCTCTACATTGGTGCTGCAGAATAATTGCCTCTTAGACTCCAACAATTACACAAAATTGCAGAAAGATTTCTCCTGTATCTTAAGCCATATGATAACATTAGCTCTGCTCTCCTTCTCCTGCACCAGCTTCCCAGAGCTCTCTGATAAGCTCTCTGCATTGCAACAATTTGTACCTTCCTTCTTCCAGAGGAAACCTTGAACTGCTCAGACGCAACATTCACCATCCTGAATGCAAAACATGGAATGTCCTCCCTCTCAACTTTAGGAACCATCATGAACACCCGAAAGCCTGAACTTTCATCAACTTGGCAGACATGGCAGTTACTATAGACCTTAGTGACCCACTATGAGAAGCCCTCAAGCCCTCATGGGGGCAAACCTATTGAAGACACTAGTATTGCACCTAATGCAAGATCACTGCAAATAAAAGGACGACAGCGAGAAGACGTGGTTGCTTCCCAAGTAACCCACTCTGAAAAGTCCTCGGTGGAAGCAAATCTGATCTCTGCTTAACCAATGGGAACTAATCTGAATGGTCTTCCTTTCCTCTCGATCAAAAAACGGGGGGAAGTAGAGGGATATGCTAGGTCCACCCTCCTGTTGCAATAGTAGACCTACAAAATCCGAGATGTCGGATAAGGAACCTAGCAAAAAAAAGGGAAAAGATTTTCGCTCAATCGAAGTCGGAAAATCAGCAGGAAAGAAAAGATTTCCTTTCTTGAGTCCTCTCACTCACCAGGGTTTCCCCTTGGTGACATGCTTCATCATAGGGGCCATCTCAATCTGCTGCGGATTGAGGCACTTGCAGTGAGGAACTATGTGTAGTGCAGTGATGTTGTGGATTGGAGTGAGTGCTGATTTTCCAACTCTGATTGAGTGAAAATCCTTTCACTTTGTTTTCTAGGTTCTGTATCCGACATCTCAGATTTTGTAGGTCTTCCTTTCCTCTCACCAGTAGCCAGTGCTCACTGCACCATGATGGGAGCTCAACTCTGACCAACACTTAAACACACACAGACAGCCTCTTCCACAACCTCAGTACAGCTCCTCTAACCTTTACCAGCCATCCTCAGCTTTTCTCCTCCTACTGCTCTTTGCACTACAATATGAGCACATCCCTGGCCCTAACAGAGGACACATACACACTGCTCACCTCCTAACCAACACCGATGAGCTTTCAGCGACATTTCGCTCAACATTTCTCCGCATGCATCTACCACTCTCTCCTGCAACATACTCAATTTAACACACCTGGAGTACTCTGCAGTCATCATCCAAATTACACATCCTTCTTTACATATAGATCACAGCAAGCGAGATATATAATAGCAGTGTCCAATCATATAAAGGTAAAACTCCATTCTCTACATCCATACACTACAAATACAGGATATGGATGAGAAAGTGAGGTTTCTCAACTTTTGTGGTAAGGCACAGTGTTCACTTGCGTTCACAGAAAAATTAGGCCTTACACTTCACAATGAGGTAACGTGCCTGCCTTGTATTAATGAATGCTGATGTCAGCCGAGTGGTGCATCTTATTCAATAAACAGTATTAGAAGTCATGATCTCATTAACTTGGAGTAAGGTCTTCTCCTTCAGAGTGGGTTACTTCCTGGTTCTTGGCATTCTGGGTGATCGTTGCTCTATTTAGGTCGTTAAATGCATGTGTGTGTCTCTGATATTCCTGGATTAATTACTGTTTTATTTAATGTCTCCTTCGTTTATTATGATTGTTTACTAAACCATCATTTACCTTATTTATTGTAGTTGGCTGTTTACTTTCATTTAAAAAAGGGAATTCCCAAATGTAATTTGAGTACCTGTGGATTACTTTCGAGAAAGTTTTAGTTGCATTTGCTTTTGATTGGGGCTGACTTCGAAGTCTGTTTTTAAATGTTGCTGCTGACCTTGTTCCCTCGTGGGTTCCTTGAGTTATAAGTGCTTGTTTCCATTTATTTACGTACATCTGGTAAGGTAGCTCATTGGGTTAATGCACACACTTGAGCGATCTGTAGGGACCTTATTGGTGACAGGGATGACTCCAATTGTACTCATCTAACATCAATGTAGTTAAGCACATTTAAGTTTGTATAAGTGACCTCTGTTACTAATGACAGGTTTGTGCTGCATACTATGTAAATATGGTTGACATTTACTTGCATGGGTTCCTGTATTGCTTTGCAGTCAGTCGGCGTTGTTTGCGCTCTGATCTCACACGTGGATTGAATGTTAGTTAGAATTAACTTTTGCACTGTAAACATATGTCACCATAAAATGCTCTCGTTTCAATTTTCGATGCTAACATTGCCGCGTTTTGTACCCTTTCACAAAAGAGATTCATTTCAGCAGCTGGTGCTACTGAAATGTTTAATGCAACGAATGCCATTGAGTTTGCTATGCAGAGCGTTTTGTTGAATTTCTGTTCATTTTATGAGAAGAATGCGGATAACTGTGCCAATTCATAAGAATTACCCGATTCGCTGAAACAACCAAGTGCGAGAGGCACAAATTATGGAGCTCCAAGCTTCATGGATAATGGAAATGCTATAAAAATCCCATTGGCGCATCCTCTTCCCACAAAGAATGCCTGCCCCACATGTGCTGTACAGATGTTGGCTACCGTGAAGACAAATCTTCAAACCTTGTGTATGTGTTTTGTCTGCATGGCTGTTTTAAATGAATACTTCTTGTTTGTTCAACTACCCAGTAGAATCATTGACTCACAATTATCGTATCCCAAGGATCTTAGATTAGGTGGTCTGATGAGTTTCCATGGTATTTTTAATATTATCTTTAAGGTGTCCATATATCATCATAGACAAGTTCACTTATGAGTTCCTAAATAGGCTTAACATATATTGAAGAACCATAATCCCTTATAAGAATCATAGGAAGCTTTACACTTCCATCTGAAGATACAGTTCACCCCTATTTCAATCTTCCCAAAAGAAATAATTTCCCATTTACCTAACACTATTTTGTCCTCTAGTGTTCTTACCAGACATCTTCTAATTACTTCAGATCTTTCATTCTCATTTGTGATCCGTTTCTCAAAGCACATTTCCCCCATACTTTCATTCGACATCTCAGATAATTAAATGGAGCATTTATTTTTTTATAATGAAGAATCAGATAAATATACTACAATGTATGTGATATTGAAATGATGTTTACTAAGTTTCTTTTTATGCCCAGCACTATATATTCCATGGTTTGCTCCACCAGAGTCTGAACAAATGAACATATTTATTTAATTTCCCATATCCAGTATTATTCCAACTGAATGTATAATTAAAATGTATGCAGTAATATTTCTTCATCCTCACACATTTTGCAGCTAAAGGATGTATTATTGCTACGTTTCATAATTCAACTGAGGCTTGAGCAAAACGCAATTTTATAAGGCTAGAAGAGACAAACAGTGAATAAATAGAGATTTCGCTAAATATTTGCCCATTAAATCTCCCTTCCATCTATCCGTTATTTAACACAAGCCAAGCCATCTCAATCTACACGCTTAGAATCTGGACCAACATTCCCATTTGCATCAGAAGTTCTCCTAACCTCTTTACATTCATAAAGAAACTGAAGACAGATCTTTTCACAGAAGACAACCTCCTCACCCGTTACTTACCCTTCCTCTCTCTCATATCCCGAAACATCCTTATTAATATTCCTTGTGCTCCCGTACGGTGATGCAGCGCTGCATTGCTCCACTGCTAGGTTTCTGTACATTGCTCCATTGCTAGGTTTCTGTACATTGCTCCATTGCTAGGTTTCTGTACATTGCTCCACTGCTAGGTTTCTGTACATTGCTCCATTGCTAGGTTTCTGTACATTGCTCCACTGCAAGGTTTCTGTACATTGCTCCACTGCTAGGTTTCAAACTTTCTGTACATTGCTCAACTGCTAGGTTTCTGTACATTGCTCTATTGCTAGGTTTCTGTACATTGCTCCACTGCAAGGTTTCTGTACATTGCTCCACTGCTAGGTTTCAAACTTTCTGTACATTGCTCCACTGCTAGGTTTCTGTACATTGCTCCATTGCTAGGTTTCTGTACATTGCTCCATTGCTAGGTTTCTGTACATTGCTCCATTGCTAGGTTTCTGTACATTGCTCCACTGCTAGGTTTCTGTACATTGCTCCACTGCAAGGTTTCTGTACATTGCTCCACTGCTAGGTTTCAAACTTTCTGTACACTGCTCAACTGCTAGGTTTCTGTACATTGCTCTATTGCTAGGTTTCTGTGCATTGCTCCACTGCAAGGTTTCAGTACATTGCTCCACTGCTAGGTTTCAAACTTTCTGTACATTGCTCCACTGCTAGGTTTCAAACTTTCTGTACATTGTTCAACTGCTAGGTTTCTGTACATTGCTCCATTGCTAGGTTTCTGTACATTGCTCCATTGCTAGGTTTCTGTACATTGCTCCATTGCTAGGTTTCTTTACATTGCTCCACTGCTAGGTTTCTGTACATTGCTCCATTGCTAGGTTTCTGTACATTGCTCCATTGCTAGGTTTCTGTACATTGCTCCACTGCTTGGTTTAGATACATTGCTCCACTGCTAGGTTTCTATACATTGCTCCACTGCTAGGTTTCTGTACATTGCTCCACTGCTAGGGTTCTGTACATGGCTCCACTGCTAGGTTTCTGTACATTGCTCCACTGCTAGGTTTCTGTACATTGCTCCACTGCTAGGATTCTGCTATACAAGTATTCCTACATGCTTACTTGCAAACAAAGAAATACTTTTTGCATTGACTTAAGTTTGAGTGGATAATAGTTCATATACTATATAGAAATCTTTTCCCAGAGCTTCAGTTTGGAAACAGGTCTTAACAAATATTGGTTTTCTCCTCACGTTTGCTAATTTTGTTATCACTATCACCACTTGGCTGTTCAATGCAATAATACATGTAGTGTACCGGCATCTATTGCTAACCTTTTGAGGAAAGGAATTTTTGCTTTGTGAGGTCATATCTCTGAGCAATTAGCTCAGTCATCACTGCCATTCCCAGTGATTTATTAGGTGAAAGATTTCTGAAAGGGGTAGATTAGCTTCCCCAAAACTTAAACTGAGGGCCAGGATTTAGGATTCCCCTCCTTTGGGAGCTGCATAATTTTGTAAATGATAAAAAGGAGCCAAGGACAAAGGATAGAGCCGAGAAATAACTGGGCAACATTGTAGAGTCAGGACCACAAGGAGCAGCTTTGTACTCAAGCTACAGGTGGTCAAAAGGACAAGTTTACTGACCCTGCTCCAGGATGCCTACCTCCTGAGCTGGACGAGAAAATAGTACAGCCACCACAGTGCAGGTCCTGGCTTTACGTTCTCATGCCATTAGAAGAATAGGACACCCGCTATCCACAAGAGGGCCATCTGAATGGAACATGGCGAAGGTATCTCTGGTTACGCAAAGGAGCGAAAGACCCAAACCCTGACTGCAAACTTATAGGGAGTTGTAGTATACTGATCTTTAATGTAATGCAACCTTCCTGATTCTCTCTGCCTTGCTGCTCAGCCAGTGTGGATGTTCTGTGGAATGTTGGTATGTGTGGTGAGGTAATAGAATGCTGGTATGCCTGTGTGTGGAGTGTCAATTGAGAGGATGGGCTGAGCAGCAAGGACGCTGCTCCTGGTGGGACTCGCCCTGTGGGCATTCTCTTCTGTACTACTTAATGCTTGATACTTACCTACAACTAAGAATTGTATCAATTAAGCATTCATCTTATACTACACCTCGGCTACATTGGACTTATTACAGGAGTGAATACGGAAAATGCATTCTACACTAACAGACGTTAGGTTGGAAGGCCACAAGGTCAACTGCTTTATCGAATAATTTAATAAGGGTAACCCTCAAACTCGTTATCACACTGTTACTCAAATGTGGTTCAGAAACATGTCAAACTGGCCTATAAGGCAATCAAAGCGAAACCAAAGGAAATGATGGACGGAGCGTTGACAATACAAGCACTCACCCCCAGTCAACTGATCTGGGTTTAATCCATCACCATTCTTTAGCCCACTCTGCCACCCCAGTTCAGACATGGCCATATGCAAATCAGTCTGACCCTGTGCCTCATGGGAACAGTCCAGCCCGAACTGCCAAGCCATGCCTTCCCTGGACCGGAAACAAGCTTCCCAGGACCAGTTTCTGGCATTGCAGCCGTCTTCAGCCGGGCTTGCTTGAATCCAGTGGCAAAGTGAGCAAGGGACTCACGTCTGAGCATACCCTGCCAACTTATGGCGAACAAAGCAAAACCAAAGGAAATGATGGACGGAGCGTTGACACTGGAGTCAAGCAAGCCCGGCTGAAGAGGGCTGTAATGCCAGAAACCGGTCCTGAGAAGCTTGATTCCGGTCCAGGGAAGACATGGCTTGGCAGTTCGGGCTGGACTGTTCCCATGAGGCACAAGGTCAGACTGATTTGCATATGGCCATGTCTGAACTGGGGTGGCGGAGTGAGCTAAAGAACGATGATGGATTAAACCCAGATCAGTTGACTGGGGGTGAGTGTTTGTATTGTCAACGCTCCGTCCATCACCACCTTTGGTTTTTCTTTGTTCGCCCTAAGTTGGCAGGGTATGCTCAGACGTGAGTCCCTTGCTCACTTTGCCACTGGAGTTAAGCAAGCCCGGCTGAAGACGACTGTAATGCCAGAAACCGGTCCTGGGAAGCTTGATTCCGGTCCAGGGAATACATGGCTTGGCAGTTCGGGCTGGACTGTTCCCATGAGGCACAGGGTCAGACTGATTTGCATATGGCCATGTCTGAACTGGGGTGGGGAAGTGAGCTAAAGAACGGTGATGGATTAAACCCAGATCAGTTGACTGGGGGTGAGTGTTTGTATTGTCAACGCTCCGTCCATCACCACCTTTGGTTTTTCTTTGTTCGCCCTAAGTTGGCAGGGTATGCTCAGACGTGAGTCCCTTGCTCACTTTGCCACTGGAGTCAAGCAAGCCCGGCTGAAGACGGCTGTAATGCCAGAAACCGGTCCTGGGAAGCTTGATTCCGGTCCAGGGAAGACATGGCTTGGCAGTTCGGGCTGGACTGTTCCCATGAGGCACAGGGTCAGACTGATTTGCATGTGGCCATGTCTGAACTGGGGTGGCGGAGTGAGATAAAGAACGGTGATGGATTAAACCCAGATCAGTTGACTGGGGGTGAGTGTTTGTATTGTCAACGCTCCGTCCATCACCACATTTGGTTTTTCTTTGTTCGCCCCAAGTTGGCAGGGTATGCTCAGACGTCAGTCCCTTGCTCACTTTGCCACTGGAGTCAAGCAAGCCCGTCTGAAGGCGGCTGTAATGCCAGAAAACGGTCCTGGGAAGCTTGATTCCGGTCCAGGTAAGACATGGCTTGGCAGTTCGGGCTGGACTGTTCCCATGAGGCACAGGGTCAGACTGATTTGCATATGGCCATGTCTGAACTGGGGTGACGGAGTGAGCTAAAGAACGGTGATGGATTAAACCCAGATCAGTTGACTGGGGGTGAGTGTTTGTATTGTCAATGCTCCGTCCATCACCACCTTTGATTTTTCTTTGTTCACCCTAAGTTGGCAGGGTATGCTCAGACGTGAGTCCCTTGCTCACTTTGCCACTGGAGTCAAGCAAGCCCGGCTGAAGACGGCTGTAATGCCAGAAACCGGTCCTGGGAAGCTTGATTCCGGTCCAGGGAACACATGGCTTGGCAGTTCGGGCTGGACTGTTCCCATGAGGCACAGGGTCAGACTGATTTGCATATGGCCATGTCTGAACTGGGGTGGCGGAGTGAGCTAAAGAACGGTGATGGATTAAACCCAGATCAGTTGACGGGGAGTGAGTGTTTGTATTGTCAACGCTCCGTCCATCACCACCTTTGGTTTTTCTTTGTTCGCCCTAAGTTGGCAGGGTATGCTCAGACGTGAGTCCCTTGCTCACTTTGTCACTGGAGTCAAGCAAGCCCGGCTGAAGACGGCTGTAATGCCAGAAACCGGTCCTGGGAAGCTTTATTCCGGTCCAGGGAAGACATGGCTTGGCAGTTCGGGCTGGACTGTTCCCATGAGGCACAGGGTCAGACTGATTTGCATATGGCCATGTCTGAACTGGGGTGGCGGAGTGAGCTAAAGAACGGTGATGGATTAAACCCAGATCAGTTGACTGGGGGTGAGTGTTTGTATTGTCAACGCTCCGTCCATCACCACCTTTGGTTTTTCTTTCTTCGCCCTAAGTTGGCAGGGTATGCTCAGACGTGAGTCCCTTGCTCACTTTGCCACTGGAGTCAAGCAAGCCCGGCTGAAGACGGCTGTAATGCCAGAAACCGGTCCTGGGAAGTTTGATTCCGGTCCAGGGAAGACATGGCTTGACAGTTCGGGCTGGACTGTTCCCATGAGGCACAGGGTCAGACTGATTTGCATATTGCCATGTCTGAACTGGGGTGGCGGAGTGAGCTAAAGAACGGTGATGGATTAAACCCAGATCAGTTGACTGGGGGTGAGTGTTTGTATTGTCAACGCTCCGTCCATCACCACCTTTGGTTTTTCTTTGTTCACCCTAAGTTGGCAGGGTATGCTCAGACGTGAGTCCCTTGCTCACTTTGCCACTGGAGTCAAGCAAGCCCGGCTGAAGACGGCTGTAATGCCAGAAACCGGTCCTGGGAAGCTTGATTCCGGATCAGGGAAGACATGGCTTGGCAGTTCGGGCTGGACTGTTCCCATGAGGCACAGGGTCAGACTGATTTGCATATGGCCATGTCTGAACTGGGGTGGCGGAGTGAGCTAAAGAACGGTGATTGATTAAACCCAGATCAGTTGACTGGGGGTGAGTGTTTGTATTGTCAATGCTCCGTCCATCACCACCTTTGGTTTTTCCCTATAAGGCAATCAGGCAGTGCCCGAAGAGCTGGTCCCGAAATCAGTCTGCATGCTTTTTTTGGCTATTTGAAGGCCTGTTTATTGTTGGCTGGGCCGAATTCTACTGTTGATTTCCCTGCTATTAAAGAATCATTGCCTGCAGCAAGACAATCATCCATAGCTCACAAAACACTTATACAGTGTGTCTTTACAAATGAGAGGTTACCGCAGTTTGCAATCAAGGGCCCCCTTTTTAGCTATTTAATTCACTAATGGGGGCAGTAGCGGTCGGTGATGGGAGTAGCTGCCGGGCGGTGACGTGGCGAGGGGCAGGGTGGGGGGTAGTAATCTAAGGAATCCTCCGTAATCCATAGATTACTAACCCCCGCCCTGCACCTCCCTCTCCCCACGTCACCGCCTGTCAGCTGCTCCCACCACCGACCGCTACTGAATGGGGGCCACTTTTAATTTAGTGCCAGGGTTTATTTTGTGTCCCAGTCCGACTCTGACTGTAGGCTAGGTCACCAGCGGACACCCACCAAAGTTACCACCTGACCTTACCTGTTAGGTAACTGAGCAAAACTATGTGGTTATTCTTTTTATTAACTTGTGGGTTTGTATAGCACTTACAAGACCCACCACAGACCGCCTTGGAAATGGTAAAATATACAATTTATATGAGAATGTAAAGTAAACAGTATACATAATTTTTCATCTATAGATACATTATATGATGAGAACAACGAGAGTTCCTACATTTACAATAAGCAATTGAGAGTGTAAAAAATATAGTACAGCAGGTAAGTGAATGTGCATGTGGATTCACTGTAGAACTGATGGAGCATAATAAAAAAAAAAAAATAAAAAAAAAAGATAAATACAAATATACTGTTACCCGTTGAAAACAGGTTAAGTTGGGGAGTTACTCTGCATAAAATGGGGAATAAATACTGTGCAGTGTTTGACCCACAAAAACTGGGTTTGCATGGTTTTATCTCATTCTGGGGGGATTAACTCATATTAGCTGGACTGAGTGTGAGAATACCAGGCACAAACTTCATTCCCAGCCACATAGTATCCTCACACTATTAATCAGGACCTTATTTCAAATATTGGAGCCAACACAGAGTGAAAGACAAAATGTCTTTAAATCTCCCCTATCTGCAGATCCCAGCACCCCCTCTCTTTTGAGCATCAAAATAAATATGAAGCTGATTTGATCATTTTTGGAACTGTAGAAGTTTTTATCTTGAGCTACGACTAGAACATATTTTACATGTTAAGACAAATTACATAGATTACACAGTAAGGTTGGCAGACTAAAATATGACTGGGTGTCCACATTTTCCGTTCTATTACCTAAGAGCAGCCTATATGATGTTAGAGAAATAGTCTATATGACTCTGATTACAAATGGGCTGGGTAATTGTGACAGCTGTACAAACTGTGCAAGGCTTGCAATTATGAGTTGAATGTACTTTACTGTGTCTGATGTTTAGAAGATGCTCAGTTAAGATGTGAGAAACTATTTGCAAAGTGTGTGCATAGATGCTACATTGTGGCGGTGTTGGTGGTCACTACTTCCTAGAAGCCACCGCTTTACCCCTTCCCTATGAAGGTACGCGTAACTATTTTTATTTGTGCTGAACATCTGCAGCACAAATAGATTTTATGTTACTAAATTCCATCTGCAGATGTAAACATTTTTGGAAACTGATTCTTGAAATCAGAATTTCGTAGCTAAGCCCATATAGTAATTTTAAACTGAATTTTGATGTGTAATTACATTGTTGGGTCCTAAATGTTTTGTTGTGAATGGGATGGGAATCAGTAAAACGTTCGTGATGTACTTGTATCTATAACTGTTGGTAACAGATAGGGTAAAGTAATCCATTAAAAGAAGTTAAACACCAAAAAAGCACAAACAGCAGACCAAGGTCAAGCACATTAGTCCCGTGTCTTTCAAATATCAGGTGGTGCAGTCACTTCCAACATCCGCTGTTTAAGGATGTCTCAATTAAATACCTTTTGCTATATTGACTTCATTGGAGTGCACCTTCCTTTTTGTTTTTGTATACCATTAAAGAAGTTTCAATTTAAATACCTGTGCACTTTAAATTGAATTCAAATGAATAAACTGACAATAACAAGAGTTCGTCTCTGAAACGAGTGAGCTTAATAAAAAACAGATTTCATAACAAGCTGCTTTCTGGCATGTGCAGATGCTGCAAGGCCATATGTGAGGCACAGACATTGAGGCACGCACATGGACAGGCAGACATGTCTGTGGTCCAAAGGTAGGAATCACTTTCACAGTGCTGTAGAACAGGAAGTTGAGATGCAGAAGAGCCCCCTAGACCAAACCTCACAGACAGGGTGAGTTCTCAACAGAAGTCAAAATAAACAAGAGCAGCTCATAGTGTACATGACTACTATAAGAAACAGCAACAAGCAACAAGCAACTAGGCGATGGAAGGAATGCTTGAACTGATCTCCGTCACAGGCGATTACTCTGCCCGCATTCCAGTTTTTCGGCCATACTAGACAGAGATCTGGCGTATGAAACTTAGTCTTGGTCCTGCTCTAATAGAGTAAATAAATAAATAAATGAATAAATAAATAAATAAACAAACAAACTGTCCAGCCAAGCTAGGTCCCCACCAGAGAGGAATCCTGGCATCTCCAGACTGGTTTCTGCCTAAAACGCCCTCATGAATGAGGTACAGGTGGAGTCTTTTGGCACAGTGAACACAGGACCCGCGTCTTCAGCATACACGTCGTACTTAGGGTGCCAACTGCAACAAACAACAATGTGATGAATGGAGTGCTTGATTTATCCTCAGGACCAGTTATCACTCTGCCAGCATTCCAGTAAATTGTTTTTCACCTCCTATGACAATCTAGACAGAGACATGCCATCTGCAAATCAGTCTTGGCCCTGCTCCAAAAGGAACAGTCAAGCAGAAGCTGCCATGCCAGGACCCGTCCAAACAGGAACGCAGGCAACCCCGAATGTTTTGGGATCACTGAGGCCTAGTTAGTGAGATGTAGCCTGAATCCTGTCCCACGTTTGGGTACACCCCATGCACCTAGGACTTGAATAGTAACAAACAGAGCAAGGTGATGGAAGGAATGCCTGGTGTTGCACTCAAGTCCATCATTGTTGTCAGAAATGGGCCAGACATGATTCTTGAAGCATGCAGCTCTCCTATCTGTTATCCTGCTGCAGGCTCTATCTCTTGGCATACATAGAAATCCGTAAAATCGTTTTTAGAAATTATTCATTCTGTCACTCATGACTTGTCATTTGGATCCTGAAGGGCTGGTTGCAGGTGTGTTACCATGATTGAGACGACCCTAAAAGTCCAAAGTTACACAAATGTTAGAGGAACTTCCATCAGATCTGACGTAGATCCCTGCCCATTTCCTGTCTATTTCCTGCAGTTGACCTTTGCGCCGGTGCACCAGCCCATTTCCGTTTCCTGAAGTGCTCCACTGACTAAATCAGTTAAACTGGCATGGGAGCACTTTAGAGGGGCACATCTGCTAAAGTTTTTTTTGTAAACGCAAACAGATATTACACATTCATAGCATAAGCAATTTCTTGTTAATCTCGGATTGATCTCTGATAACGTATCCTGACTGAACTGTTAGGTTGTTGAATTTTACAATTATTCCTCTAAATTGATCTTTTGCTTATTTTAAAGCCTTGCCAACTCTGTATTATATGGGCGTGTTCTAAGCATGGGGAGATTGGAAGGAACAACATTCCAGAAAAACATACACATGAAACAATACAAGGTCTTGAATAGATCAAAAAAATATTATACAACTATATCGAAAGCGTTGTATTATTCACTCCTTTTTTAAGCACACATCTCTCCATTGTAGTCATAACCCACGAGGAAATATCTGTTAGGCACACGTTTGGATGGAATGCAAATATCTGTCATAGCAAGCTGTCTGTCATAAAAATTACTACTGTGTGAATGTTTACTATTACAAAGATTGCTTATCGCTATCATGTAGTGACAGGGAAATAAAATGATTATTCCCCATTGGATGATTTCTGATGTTCAGGTCTGAGACACTGAGCCTTCTTCTATCCAATGAAAAGACAAGCCATGTGGCATACAAAGAACCAAGCTCCAGCTGAAATGCTGCCGTAAAACCTGACGAAGGTCATAACATATTCATATAAAATGTTGATTCGTGTTGGAAATAAAACAAAACATTGTGGCATCCTGGATTCTTCATGTTTGTTTATCTGTTTGGTGCCCGATAAAGTGCCAAGTGTCAGTCTACAATAACCTCGGAGCGCTAATCTTTGCCCCATACGTTCGTGGGCCCCATCAAGAGTTGGAGGCTCAAATGAGGGGATGTATGACGTTACAACGCATACTTTTACAACGCATACCTTTACAACGCATTTTTTACAACACAACATCCATTACAACGCATTCCATTACAACGCATGCCATTACAACAAATTTCTAAAAACTACCTTTACAACGCATTCCATTACAACGCATACTACCTTTACAACGCATACCATTACAACGCATAACATTACATTGCATGTTTGGTAAGTATTGGATAGTGTAGGGGTAAAAATTACTATTCTAACTCCAGGGGGTGCAACAGTAGGGTAAGTGTTGGATAGTGTAGGGGTAAAAATTACTATTCTAACTCCAGGGGTTGCAACAGTAGGGTAAGTGTTGGATGGTAATGTTATGCGTTGTAATGGTATGCGTTGTAATGACTGCGTTGTAATGACATGCGTTGTAGTGGTATGCGTTGTAGTGTCATGCGTTGTAATGGTTGCGTTGTAATGACATGCATTGTAATGGATGTTGCGTTGTAAAGGTTTTGTTGTAATGGTAGTGCGTTGTAAAAGTTGCGTTGTAAATGTTGTTTCCCAAATGAGGTGGTAACATCAGGTTTGATATCAGGTATACCTAGTCGTGGTGCCAGACTATTTTACAGCGATTACAAGAGTGAAACCTGGAATAGTAAAGAACAGGTGGCACCAGGTATTAAGGGACTGTTTACCGCATGTTTTTCTTAAATGCCAAGCCCTGTTCAACTTATAAATTCCATCTACTCCGATACTCCAAGCTGGTGAAATTTGTTACTGAAAAGCAAGTGATAATAATGGATGAGGTATTACGTACGGTGTAAAGTAATACCACCTAGTTGTACCACACACAGTAACATTTGTAATCAGGTATGCAGGTAACAGCGGTGGGGCCGCGTGAGGGAGGGATTTAGAGTGACGTTGCAGAGGAAAAATGTATTATTTATTTAATTTCCCCTCGACATCGTCCCTCAAAATCCCCCCCCACGCGTCCTCACCGCCCCACCGCCTTTATCTGCATGGACTGCGGCTGATGTATAGTGTAAGAAGTATTACCACTGAAAACTATGCAAAACAGCCACCACACTCTACTATTAATGAAGACTGCGTTGATTGAGGATAATTGCTCAGAGGATGAAGCTATTTGACCTTGTAAGAGAAGGTGAGGAAATGTGTTTTCTTGCCTGTGAAACTTGTATTAAAATATTTCCAATCCTCACTTTACTAACTCAGTCAGTGTAGAATAATTGCCCATTTGGGCAGATCTGATTATACTTCCTGAGATACCCTTACTTCATTCACTTTATCTCTTAAAGTACCATGTCTTACCTTATTTCAGGGGAATCCATTTTAGATTCATGAGGCCCGGAACTATGTCAAATTTCAAGATATCCCAACTCATAGACTTGCAT
The DNA here is from genome assembly GCF_964261635.1 of Lissotriton helveticus. Classification (NCBI taxonomy): domain Eukaryota; kingdom Metazoa; phylum Chordata; class Amphibia; order Caudata; family Salamandridae; genus Lissotriton; species Lissotriton helveticus. The sequence goes on along the minus strand of NC_136070.1, from coordinate 1,074,716,767 downwards.
AAAATGAAACTCAATGGAAGTAATGTATATTGTTAGAGATAATCCGGAATGTATAGAATCTTCTTTGTCCTCCTTTGGCAACTTTGGACACTCTTACCATAATTCAGCTCTTATAAAAATTCTGTTTATAGTCACGTTCAGTTGATGATTTCAATGATTTTCTCTAGTGTGTTGCCATTCTAATTTTGGCAGCTAACATCAAGCTTACATGGGATTAATGTTTCCTGGCAATGAGATATACATCGGTCGGTATGTGGTTAGGCAGCCTTCCTCTTCACTGCCCCATAGTACCTTATCTGAAATGGGTCACCTTGAACAGCTGGCAGCTTTTCAGGTAGCCTTTGTGAGGAAAGCTGAAAGGCCTAAGCCTGCTGCAATCAGAAGGTCTGTGCATGATTTAAAAACACACTGGCATAATATGCACATATTGGGCATCTCTGCAGAGGTTGCACGAACTAAGTAGACTACGAGGTTGTTGGAATTATGAAGCAAAGCAAGACCAAATTAAGTGGATGGATTCACTTCGCCACACATATAGGGCATGTCACATGAGTGATTTGCCAATACAGATGATTCCCCCTGTATTTATTGTTAAGATCCAAAATCGCTATGTGGATGTTTAATTATCAAGAGAAGAACAACAGATATAAAGCAGATGTAAAAAAAAATAACCAATTGTGCTCCAACCACAGCATTTAGAGTCTCATAAATATTTATATCTTTTGTATTGGTTTAGCCCAACCCTATCCCCTGTGCCTTTATAAAAGGGTTTACTCTCTAAATTATTGATGTCAGCATGAGTGATATGCTACATTTTTGCATCATTACATTGATATTATAAAGTGTGAACACATATAACTGTCAAACAAAAACCAATGTTTTAAAAGGTAATCCAGTTTCTTAACAATGACAATCATACACATTTATCAAATACTGTTCAGAATGTTGCTCACCAACATTTAAAGAGGTTGTTTTGCATTACAGCACAGAAGCAACAGGCTATTACTATCCACCACACTAAACCTCCAAAACTAAAATTGGATCTAATAAACATATGCAAGTTTGCACTTGTCACAATTCAAGCCTTTGCAGACACATTTCTTGACAAAAGTTTTTCTTTCATATTACCCACTTCAGTTATGTTTAAAAACTCTTAAACTGGCTCATGGTTGGATTAATTCTGTGTCTTTGAATATAAAAATTGGCCTGTCCCACCTTATGAGGGTTACTTTCAGATTCTATAATTAAACATATCAAACCTATTGCTTTAGTTTTTGGCTGACACCAAGCATCATCTGCAATGAATTTATTGTGTAAGTGCCAAAGTTACTCACACCTTAAATTTCAATTTATTAGACCTTAAGGTTCTGACAACTTTCTAGAAATACATAATGATTTGAGAACAGGGTGATGCAAGAATAAACTAGAGTCATCAGTGAAGAAAGCCACATACTTGGCGAATGATTAACCAATACTTCAAGCATTGTTATTGTTATTGAAGGTAAAACAGGGACGCCACTCCCACCCAATCCATAATTGGCTACAGCACAATTGAACATTTTACACCATGTGGCAGGAATTCTCACTCCTTCAACGCCCGAATAAAGCAATCTACAGAGTTCTACAGAGGAAGGATGAACAGTTGACATTTGTAAAGTGACAGGAGCGACTTCTCATCATATACAGAACATTCATACTAACTTATGTTCTGATTAATCCACAAAGTCATATTTTAACATCTGTCAAAGCTGATAATCTACTGTAGCTGTGGAAAACACATAATCCCAATTGACTTGGTCATATGCTGCCATCAAGCCCTACAGGGAAGCATTGAGTTCAAGTGGCGAAGTCAGTGCATACAAACACAAATGAGATTATTGACATCCTGGACCTATTAAATGAAACATTGGAATAATTCCTGCTAACCACTGCGTTTAATGCACATTACATGCAAAGGCATTCTCAAACAAGCATTGGCAAAGCCAACAAATCTGGCTTGTATTCTGAGACCTGAATAAAACTTTAAAGAAAAGTCTGCTTAGGTGAAAAAACAAAATAAAAACAGTTCTTTACTGTACACAATGCATCTATAAGATGCAAAATGTAATGTGTGATGTTACATTGTACTTTTGACAAGCAAATTAGTCCCTAATACATTGCAAGCATTGCCACTCCATAGGAGGTGGAATGATATACCCACCACCTGAGGTGAGAGAGTTATAACCCAAAGGGAGGAGCTAAGGTACACTTTATGTATATTTCAAAGAATCAGTTGCTCCAGGTTTTGTAGACCCTTGTGCTGTCAATCAGAACTAAAAAGGACCAGGAAGTAGTTTGCTCTGAACTGTGGGTTTTGCAAATTCAAACAAATTTGTACCAATTTCTGCATTTGTTCTGCACCATTTGACTGTCAATGTTCTCAAAACATATATTCGACAGACAGCATATACATGGAGTAGAAGCCCTGTGGAGCAGATGTCTTGGTAAGCCTATTATATATGAAATGGATGAAAATGTATGGGTTGCCTTAACAACTATTGTGGAGTTTGCTTTACCCATTGTGAAATATAATATCCTGGAAGATGCCGTGTACTGAAAAGTGATTTTCTGCAACCCACAATCCTGCAGTTTTCCAACCACATATTAGTTCCAAGAGGAACTAATATGTCCAAGAGGAACAGAGACTTCGAAAGGTACTGGAACATGAGCTTTTTGGGAAAAACAAGGCAATTCTACAATGAAACCACTGGCCATTGCAGGTTAATAGACAATTTCCTATTTTTATGTAATTTCAAGCACCATATGTATCTATTACAAATTCAATACTAAGGATCACTTAGGATTCGTTGTGTATGCTTTACATTGGCCTCTGATGAGCTGAAAAAATTTTGCAAAATTATGCTATCTTTGGCGTTTTAAAAAAAAGTACTTAGATTATTCAATCTTGGTTTTCTATTCCCTTTTACATCGATAGTATTTAAAGCAAATCTGTAGCTAATCAAAATCGCGAAGTTTTCATTAAAAATTTCAAAGATCCTGGTATAATCCACACCATGGAGGTCGAAGTGCCAAAATTCACATACATTTTAGTAAGCAGTGGACTTTTAATGACCTCTCTGCAGCAGGTGCAACGTGAGCTCCATTTTGGCGCACTGGTAGGCGTCCAAGTTTTCAACATGGTGGAGAAACTGCCCTGGAAGCCACCATCCTGTGATCCAGGGATTGTAAATTAAGTGAAGGAACAGAACATCTCTTCTTGAGGACAGTGGCTCAGATGGGTGGCACACCTCAAGACTTACCTATGGCACCCTGAGTCTTCTGAAGCTGTTGCCATGCATACGTTGCAGTAAATTGGTACGTCAATACAAATATTTTAAAGTAATGAAGATTACCTGATGGAGCCAATTGAGGAATAGAAGGACAATATGCAAGATGCATACATTTTATTTCACATTTTACTCACTGAATCTGGTTAATTAAGCCTAACCTGCAGGCTGATTGGCACGTAAAACAACCTGTGTCTGGTATATGTTGGCCTGTTTTACAGTCATAGGGAGAAAAAAAACAGCCTACTAATTTAGAAAAATAGCAACTGATGCTATAATTGGAACTTGAATCCTCCACAGGCTCCCAATATTTTTCTTTGGCTCATCTCAATGGTCACAATTTTATGAAGAAAAGAAAAAAACTAGGATTCGAAGATTTTTTATGTGAGTGAAATGTTGTGAAATTCCTGATATTTGTCTTTCACATTCCGTGCATAATGTTTCCTTCAGATTACCATTTTTTGCCTAATTTCTTCTCATGAAAAAATGTGTCAAACCAATCTCCTTCTGATATGCCCCTGCATGCAATTTTTACACTTACATCAGACAAGATGTACGTCACATAAAACTGATAATTTTTTATGAAAAATATTCATATTACATGAGGATTTATTTCAGAATGTTGACCAACCCTAGAAACAACACTGAGGTGAAAATAGCTGGGCTTCCACCAGAGCTTTAAAGTGGATGAAAAGGGTGGTGTTCCATAAAATGGGTGTAGCTTGAGAAGCCTTCATACAATGCATGCTCTGTGTAATTAATAAATATGAACTAGCATCCTGTGTTGAACACATTCATAAATGGGGTCTCGCTGGACAACGCATAACCAAAATAGTAGGGTATTTTGTTTAACAGTTTATATAACACCTTATCACCTTTATCAAAGGTGAAAATCAATTTTTAAAAACCTGACTCAGTAAGTTCAAAAAATAAGAGGCAATACTCTAGTGTAGTAGTGTGTAGGTAGGTAAATGTCATAGTGTGATGTGTTCCCATAAAATAGAACTTGTAGAATGTATTGGTGTTCTGGTATTTATATGATGACATGGAATGTGGGGATCACTGAGAGATGGTGCAGAGCTGAGATGCATGTGCACATCCTTGTACGAAAATACGTACAATAAATGTCTTGGAACTTTAACTTATGTTTGCATCTTTATTACAGTGTTTTGGTAATGAGAGGAAGCAGTAGGTTTCAAGCAAGCACCTGCTTTTAGACTTATTTTGACAAAGCTTCGATCAGCAATTATTGAAGTTCCATGTAAAGGTTACACGTATGTGAAAGAAAAATAAAGGAAGTGTACTGGTGACATAAGCATAACTAGTTAGATTCTGCATGCAGTGTTCAGTCCTTTTATGCAGGTGTGCAGCGCGGCATTTGAAGTAGGCCAGCACGAGTCGGTAATGGCAGACTCATTAACATCTAATGTAACCTTAGCGCGGGCGACATTCAGAAGTTGCAACTGGGAATGTGCATCATGTCAAATTAGGTGCTCGGGGGTACACACGTCATTTCGTAAGGTCACACAAACGTTTGGCCATCTGGGATTGTTTATTTGGGAAAATGTATCTCCTCACAGCACTCTATGGTGCAGCAGGATAATCGTGAGTTCAAACCCGATAAGAGCAGCGGAGGCATAACTCGTATAGCAACCCAGCAAGGATCATTGCACCGTTTACTCAGTAGTGCAAACAAGGATGTATGCAGCTTTGTAAGTGAAAAACACATTCTGAGATAAGTTTGTGTACTTTGTTGTGCACACGTTAAACAAACATGTCCAATAAAGCTACAGCAGCTTAATGCAATGGGACCGCACATCATCTACATTTAAGTTCACCCATGGAGTTTTTGGCAACTCCTGGGGAACCTGCTGTTCAGTGGAGTGAGTGGAAGGACTACCTTCTGAACTATATAGTTAATATAGAGGATAGTAGTGGTTTCTTGACAGCAAAGATGAGAAAAAGAATTCTTATGTACTGTCTGGGGCCTGTAGGGCTACGTATCTATAACCAGATACAGAACCCAGAAAGGAGTGTGGGTGATATAGATGACTTCAAAAACGCAATCTTGGATCTGGATGAACACTTTTCGCCAACAGTATGTATATCAATGACAAGACGTGCCTTCTCTCAAAGGTGAGTCTAACCTCAAAGTCACTGTGCCAATTGTAAAGAAGGCAGAGCTGTCTGAGCGTTGCACAAAGCTACCCTAGCACAGGAAAAGAAGTTGTAGACTCTGTGAATAAAGTGTCAGACAGCAAACAGAAGTGTAAGCAGAACAGTGGGCGGTACAACGATCAGAGAAAGGAAAGAAGAAAGGGGAGAATTTGGGAGCAAGGAGTTAGCATTAACATTGTTTGTTTTAGTATGGCAGTGTGTCCCACTCGACTAGGTTTGATAAGTGTCCTGCAAAAACTTAGAGTGTGGCACAACAAGGCATTATTCTAGAGTATGCAAAAGAATGTGTGTAAATTGTACATTGCCAAGAATGGACCCTCAGTACTGGGGTGGAAGGATCAAAAATGATAAAGTATAGTTTTAGATCGTAACAGCATAGAACAGGTCTTGGTAGCATGCGATGAAGAGGACACAAAAATGGGTGCTACAGGACTTTCCCTCAGTACTCTAAGAGAAAATTGGAAAACTGAAAGGGTTTGACTATCAAATATGATTAAAGGAGGGGACCACACCTAAGATACATAAATCACACAACATCCCTTACATTGTCAGGGATGAGGTAAAGAAAGAGTTAGAGAAGTTGTTGGAATTACATATCATTGAACCATGGGAGGAGTCAGAGTTGGTTGCTCCATTGGTCATAGCCAGGAAGGCAAATGGCAAGGTGTGTCTGTGTGTAGACTTGAGGGGACTGAATAACAGCATAGTGGTGGGTCAGTTCCTATTGCCTAGAATAGATGAAATTATGTCATTAACTAGCCAAGCGATGTGGTTTTCCACTATCGAACTGTCTGAAGCGTACCACCAGTTGGTGTTAGATCACAGCAGCAGGCATCTTACAACACCCTTCAGCTGCTACCAATTCAGATGCATGCCGTTTGATTTGGAGTCAGAAGCAGCTGTGTTTCAGAGGCTGATGTCACAGTTGTCTGGGCACATACCAGAAGTTACATTCTTCCAGGATGATATTTTGGTTATGAGGAAAAACAGAAAACATCATGATGAGGCAAGGTGTTGCAGATTGTAATAAATGCAGGTATGCAGAAAAAAGTCACATATTTAGGCCAGGAAATCAGGGATGAGGAGATCAAACCCAAAAGGAAGCTGGTGGAGGCTACAATGGGTGCCCCTTCCCCGAAGTCTAAGATGCGCTAAGATAATTTCTTGGACTAGCTGAATTTTATTCATAATTCGTGGAACATTTCTCACAGAGAACTCATGACATGAGACTTTTATTGAAAAACAAGACCAAGTATGTGTGGGATGAGGAGTGTAAAAAATAATTTAAAGAGATCAAGCAAGCAATCAGCAACGTTCCAGCATTGCAAGATTTCGATCCCACTGCAGACCACTGAAGTGCTAACCACTGAAGTGTTATCCAGAACATCAGCAAGAATTGCAAGATTATCTATGAGACTGCAAGATGTCTTGCATGAAGTGCAACATGTACCAGGGGTCAAAAATGTCACAGCTGATTTCATAAGTAGAAGGTCACTATCCCTCAGAGAAATCAACCAGGACCCCTGGAATGAGTGTTGTGTGGCTGGTATCTTTACGGATGAAGCAGCCAATAGTCTACCGAAAAAGGAGTGGATGGAAGCGTACAGTGAGGGTGATGCATTAAAAGATGTGAAGGCTAAGATTGTGAACGGTTGGGGTAATACCGGTAAATGTGAAATAGTTGTAGAAATGAACGCTTTCTGGGAGGTACATAACAAATTAAGTGAGGACAAAGTGTTTATTTGCGGAGGCGAGAACATCATTCCACCCAATGGAATTAGTGAGAAAATAATCTCAATTGGTCATGAGGGACACTCAGGCATTAAGTACACCAAATGCTATATACAAATGTTATATTGGTGGCCCAGAGTGGATTGATTTAGAAACAGAGAGAGTTGTAAGAGCATGTATTGATTGTGACAATACAGACAAATCCCAGACCTTAAACTCTCATATGTCCCAGTTGGGTAAATTGCTGTGCGATGAGATAGCACTTGGAGACTGTTACGTGATGTGATGGCTCATGCAAGTGCAGTATAGTCCTTGTGGATATGTTCTCCAGGTGAATTGAATTGGAGTTGGTTAATAAGGTGGATACAGCTACAGTAATTACATTTCTTGAGGATGTTTTTCTAAGACAGGGGTTTCCTGCATCAATATTGACAGACAATGGGGTACAGTTCAAATCGGAGTAAATGAAGAAATTTGACAAGTTAGCTGGCATAGAACAGAAATTTACTGCGTTATATCATCCTAGGGGAAATGCTGTTGTGGAAAGGGAAAATAGAGTAGTGAAAGGAATAATACAGTTGGCAAGCAAGAGAAAGAAAAATTGAAAGTATGAATTAAAAAGGATGATGTGGATGTATAGAATGATGCCACATGAGACAGTGAGTGAAAGTCTGTTTGTATTCATGAGAGCCTGTTACCACTTTCCAAAGTGAATCCAGGTTGGATGAAAAGAAGTAAGACATTTAATTGGGGTGTTAAGGATGTAAGAAAGTGCATTTTGGCTTCGTAGGAAAATAATAAAACTTACTTTCATGCCAAACATGGTGTTAGAGAAGTATATATAAAAGGAGGTCAAAGGGTTCATGTGAAATCAGTCAGGAACATAGCCAGAGGAGAAAGCAAAGTCATAAGTCCTAAAGAGGTGGTGAGAGTTATGGAGAATACGGTGGAACTGGACTATGGCAGTATTTGTCACATGAGCCGGATTGCTCCTGCTAAACCTGGCAAGGATAAAGAGAGAAGCATGGAAGATGGGTTGGATAGACTTGGGTTGGACAGATATTGGTGGTTGGAAGTGTCAGATGATAATGAGTAGGAGGAAAGCAGCAGGATTGTGGATGAAGGGAGTGTTCAAGAGACTGCTGAAGTGAGTGGAAATGATCAACAGGAGGTTGGTAGAGAGGATCAGGGTGGTCATTACGGTAAGACTAGTGTGTTTGGAAGAATTATTAGAAAACCTAAGAAGTTAAAGAATTATTTATGGAAATAAACGTTAGTTTCAGATTATTTTTGTTAAATTGAAAAAAGGGGGATATGGGATATCGTTTTATTTTTTATTTTAAGGGAAAGGGATGTGCAGTATTGGGTAGGTAGGTAAGTGTAATAGTGTGATGTGTTCCCTTTAAATAGAACTGGTATACTGTATTGGTGTTTTAGTATTTATATGATGACATGGGATGTGTGGATCAGTGGGTGATGGTGCAGAGCTGAGATGGCTGTGTACATCCTTGTACGAAGATAAATGCAATAAATGTCTTGGAACTTTAACTTATGGGTGCATCGTTACTACAGCTATTCATTCAGTTGAAACAAAAAATATTTTAGTGCCTAGAACACCAGCGACAAACAATAGTAGATACCAGTCACTCAGTCCCTGTGTCACAAAAGGAACTTCTGGTGACAGTGCTTTGCAGCACTGCCATGTGACAGGGAGGAAGGTAGAGCTTTTTAAATATGCTGGTGAATGACAGAAATAAAGAGCCCAATATGTGAAGGCAGTTGAGAAATTGGTGAACAACCAACTTGTGAGCTTTGTGAAGGACAATCTTCTTCTTCACTCCTCCCAATCGGGTTTTAGGGCGAAGTATTCTACTGAGACGGCCCTCCTCTTCTCCACCGAACTGCTTCGACGCAAAGTGGATGACGGTCACACTGCGGCACTGATACTATTGGACCTGAGTGCGGCTTTTGAAACCGTGTCGCACTCGGGTCTTCTTGTACGCCTGAGTGAGATAGGAATAGCGGGCCAAGCCTATGATTGGTTTAGCTCTTTTCTGGCGGACAGGAAATTTCAAGTTCATTGCCCCCCATACAAATCCAGTCAGAGATCTCTTAGACAAGGGGTTCCGCAGGGCTCCATATTGGGCCCCACGTTGTTCAATCTATATATGGAACCCCTTGCAAGACTGGTGGAGTCTTATGGGGTGGATATTGTCTCATATGCAGATGATACCCAACTGGTGATAACGTTATCTCATAACCCAGTTGGGGCTGCAGAGAACTTCTCCTCCTGTCTCGTGGCTCTGGCTGGCTGGATGAAGGGTCATTGTCTGTGTCTTTATGGCAATAAGACTTTTGATTATCGGTCCGTCTCCCTCCATCTGGACCTCAGCCTGGTGGCCAGCTGACTTGGGTGCTATGCCCGCTCCATCTGCCTGGGTGTTATCTTAGATTCAAACCTCTCTTACTCCCAACATGTGAGGATTGTAGCCGGGAAATGTTACGGTACACTCAAGGTCCTCCGTAAGATCTTAGCTCTTCTTACTTTTAAAGCTAGGAAAACTCTGGTGCACGCCCTAGTCCCCCCACACCTCGATTATGGGAACTCACTGCTCTGTGGGCTTAGTAGAAAGGGCCTGAGCCAACTCCAATGTGTCCAGAATGCGGCGGCTAGGCTAGTTTTAAAACTGCCTAGGAGGTCATCTGGTAAGCGGGCACTCCACATCTTGCATTGGCTTCCAATGCAGGAACGCATTCGGTTTAAAACCCTGTGCATTACCCACCGCATCGCTCACGGCCGTGGCCCCACATACCTCCAGAAGATGATGACCATATATCACCCCAGACGGTCGCTGAGATCTATGGGGAGCATGCAGATGACGGTCCCACGCATCCGCCGTGCTCTGATGGGAGGGAGATCCTTCAGGTTCCTTGCCAGTAAATACTGGAATGAACTCCCACTCGAGCTCCGGATGGAGCCTTCGGAAGCACGCTTCAGGTTGAAACTGAAAACGTACTTGTTCCCCACGGTCTAGTTGTTCTGCTGCTTTATGCTCTTCTCCCCCCGGGTGGCTGGGCTTTCATTCAGAGTTCTGTCGGTATGCACCCACAGCGCGGGGACGCACTGTCTTCCTGTGTAACCAGGCGCTTATCAAATGTTTTTTATTATTTTAATTTTTATTATTATGTTCCAGGTTCAATGTCCCATTTTTTCAGGTCCCAATCCAGGCAGGCCCTGGCCCACTTAGGTCACTGGCTTCTACCATCTGGTCCCATTTTTTGCCGTGTGTTTGTGGGACGCTAAGCAGCATTACAAGAAACCTAATCACATTTTACATTTCACATTCGGTGGTAAGTTGCATTGTGCTAGGCACATTAAAAAAACTGAGACGTATTCTATGAGAATGAAAAAAGTGAACATTTCTTGTTTAAATTTTCTCTCATTACATTATGCTTTTGTACAGTTCCTGTACACATGCTAAAGTAATTAAGAAGCAAAATGTCAGCAGAACATGTTCTTTATTTGTTGAATTTGGATAGAAACCTGGCTTCTCTAAATCATGGACCTGCTTTTGAATAGCATTGCAAATCGTCTGTAAATGCCAGAATTCCTGTGGGCGCCTGTTCCTTCGAGCATCACAGTATTTAACATGGAAATGAAAGCGCATCCAGTATTTTCACATGACATAACAGACAAAAAACTATAGCTTGTCTAATTTCAGAAATTAGAGGTGAAGCAAGAATTGTGGGAACGTGAGCCAGCTCACTTACTTAGGGTGGCACAATTGCCTGTGCATGTTATTTATCCAAACACAGGGCTTGCAAGCATGAGAAACTGTTTTCTAACTAAGTGCAATAAAAAACAGACAGATCTAAAGATAATAAGCTTGGCTTTTTCACGAGGGGTGTTTGGTAACAATTGGGCGACTTTGTGTGTGTTGCCCCAGCTGTACTAGAAAGAGAACTCCATAAAAATGCAATGCTTTAAGCTAGAAAATTACAGAAGCAGGAAATAAGGTCCTGTTGGAAAAACACACATGGCAAGAATTTGGGTTTAAAGTGTACACCCCTTTGTATTCTTCTTTACAAGTTTAGTCTTGAGTACATCAACAGCGTCATTGATATTCCTGAAATTTACCAGGTTTAAAAATGTAAGGTATTTTGACCATGTTATTTCCCAGATGTTGTCCTCTCCTCTCCCCTCTTCCATTTCTTTAAACACTTTTCACATAGAGGAACACATTTCTGTTTGTACATTTGGTATAATTCTGGTGGCGACCTGTTTTCCCATTGGCCCTAGCTTGTGAGTATGCCATCTATTTCATTATCAATCTCTTCCTCTGTCATCTTCCCATTACTAGCTGAGTGTGGTCAGTTGTTACTTTAGGGTCGACTTGAATTCTTGTTCTCTTGTAATGTTGATCTGGGGAACATCATTTCTTATAAAAGTGGGGTTTGCTACCAGGGTCAAATTATCATTTCTTATTTATGGCTGTTAAGGTGTGTTTGGACCCTTGTTGTTTCAACGGTAGGGCAAGAATCTGTATGTTTCTCCCCTCTCTCATAGTTTGATACAGAAGAACGTGTGTTGATCACTAGTTGTGCATGAGTGTTGAGGCCATATTTTGCTTTGATCAGTGTGTGTATTGTATCTTGCGTGGGGGATTTAGCATATTGTTTAGTTAGTCTAAGAATGTCAACCTCCAGGCACCACTTTGGCTGCCTTCTCTTGGATAGCCTTAACTCTCATAATCACCTCTTAGATATGCTTTACTAGTGGCTCACTAGATTTGTGCTGACATGACTGTGCCGCCATTCTCCTTTAATTTTGACAGCACGAAAAAGTGAAACTGGTCTTTGTATTTCAGCATTTTGTAATGGGGTGCATTCATCTGCCAGCAGCTCCCCAGCTATGAACAAATAAATCTAGGTTTCTTTTTGTAGACTGATTTTGTGGTTGTCAGAAACACTGTTAGGTGTGATTGAGGTCTCAGAAACTCGGGTCACTAGTAGTGCTGAGATAAGTTAATCTGTACTTGTCCCATGTGTACAGAAGCTAAATATGTAGTCGCTGTCCATATTACATATTTATGAGGCATCCCTCCATCCCTAGAGTGGTGTATTCATCTATTATCATCGAGGTTGATTCTTCATTAATATGTTCAACATCACAATCCCCAATCAATGCACTTCCTGTCTTCGACCTACTTCGGTGACTGTTCCTCTGTTCTTTGCTTCACTAGTAAAGGGACATATTCAGCAGTCATTCACTGAATAGGATGGCCTTTCTTTAACTATTCTCTCTGGTATGTGGGATGGGCTTGGGAGCATACAGTCCTCCAGCCTTCTATAGGTCCATCGTACTCTGGGAATATTTCTCCGTTTTGCCCCAGCAGCTCCCTTGTTCATCTTCCTGAGCCCAAATGCCATCAGACATATGGCTGATGGAGTATGTTTGCTTACTTTCCTGAGAGCTTGCTATTCATATGAGGCATCGTCAATGTCTTTTAAACCTTGCTTTTATTGCCCATGTCTCCATCCTCTGCATTGTTTGCTCCTTTTTTCATTTTCCTCCCTTCTTGTATGTTGTGGAGAAAGGCTGGCCACCATTTGCTAATGAGAGCAATCCTCTTTCGATAACTCTCTGACAAGCACAGTAAAAGTCACTACTGATTCCCAGTTCTGCAACCTGTAAGGGTCAATTAGTGCTTGGTGTGGGAAGGCTGTTTTCTCTCCAGTCATCTCATTCCATCCGCTCAACTTTTTGTGTTGGAAGCCAATGTATGTCCCAGGGTCTCTGCCATTAGGCCCTGCATCAGCCTCTTGTCGTCACTGTCTTAATCAGGATTGGGCACTGCTTTGGTTAAAGTGCTGCTACTCTGGTGTTTCTTTCCTAGATTAACTCTTGCTTTAGCGGTGCCATCCGGGGCCTGTTGTCATCCTGCCTGCTCCGCGGTTGACACGAAAAAGGAGGGGATCTGGGCCTTATTTATGTGGGCAACACTGCAAGGTTTCAGTGATATCTGCTAACTTCTACCCACATCAGGGATCTTTTGTCGGTGCATCCCCCTCCCAGTCTGTCTCTCCAGTGGTCTTTTGCGAGTATATCCGACTGCAGCCATTATAATAGACTTAGGTTAGTGGACTATTACGGAGCTTCAATTGGAAGCAGCCAAAATCTTTGACTCCAGGCTCTGCCCTCTAAACCATCTTCTTGGAAAGTAATACTCTGCTTTGTTGAGGAGGAAGGAGATTCTATACTGGTTTATGTTGGATGCATTTTGCAAAGTGCCATGACCTCAATGTGCGTATTGAGCATATACTGAAAACTTAGTGCCAGTCTACTGTGATCTTGTAGAGAACACAGAACATGATTGGGGTATTTTAATCTTGAGAACTGATCAAGTACTTATAGCATTTCAGGGAATTATTTTGTGTGATACTATTCAGGTTCATAACTTGCACATATTAACAACTGACTCTGATCTCATTGGCACAACTGATGATCCTTCTTGACTTTCCAAAATAAATTTGGTGTTCAGTATGTCATTCACATAGATTGCACATCCTCAACACCAACATTTTAAAATCCATTGAACTCACACTCCCCTAATAAAAGGCTTTTTAAGACATTGATTTAATCAATTAGGTGTGATGGTGGGGTAAGGCAGGGGTGTGCTGACGCATTTGCACAAGAAATAAACCCACACACATACATGATCCTCAATCATCTCACCATTCATAAACACACCAAAAAAAAGCTTCTCTTTAGTTACACAATTTGTACACTTAAAACAAAACATTTCTTCTTAGTTAGAATGTCCTGAAGCTTATGCTATAGATTATATCCTAACCCTAAATTTGTATATCCTTTTCCATCTTCTCCTCATCTTCTTTAAGCGTGTGTCTGAAGAAGAACCTACACCTTTCAAATATTATCAGAAAAAACAAATCATTAACAAAAACCCTGTTGTCAGAGCAAGCGGACTCAAAAACATGCGCTTTATACTAAATAAATAGACAACTAAACTAAGGTCAATGGACAATCAATATTTGCCCGGCGGTATCGCCTCTTTAACCCACAAAATATTAACCAATGAAGAGGCAGGCGCTGGAGACTGGAAGGCAGGAAACAAGGTTTATTCTCTCCGGAGGAGAACACATCAGTTCAGACAGCCAGTATCGTCACGAGGTGCTCTAACCGCATCTCTGAGGCCTGGCCTCTTATACACAGTTAAATGAATTTTATTGCAGGTAACACAGTCTTGTAATGCTTTGAAGTATGAAAGGACATCCTCTGAATCTCCCCTACAGGCCCGTTCCCACACACATTTACAGTTGAAGTCCCCACCCCGGTCACAACAGGTGATGATTATCGCGCAGCTGGACATTCCGCCGATTCACGGAATGTGGGGGTTTGATCGGATCTCATAGGGTGGGGGCTTTGATCAACTCGGGGGTCCTTTGATGAGGGAAGCTTTCTACTGTACGGGGAGGGGTAATAAACAGTACCGGCAGAGCTAGGTGTCGGCCTGGGAAAGAGGAAGACAAATGGGCACACAGAAAAGGGGGTTTGTATCAAAGGGCCTGGGACCATGAAAGGAATGAGGGGAGGTGTCGCGTTGGGAACAGGATGGGGTTCTGAGGCAGAGCTGCGCTGGAGAGGGGTTTATGACCTGAGGCATGTGCGGGCGGGGGGTTTGCCAGCGTGCGGGCTTTGCGAGGGCGAAGGGCTATGCTGTGGGCCAGTGGCGTGCAGAGGGTGGTTCTGATCGAGGCACCTAAAATGGCGGGTGCACACGACAAAAAGTGTGGCATCCGGGGAAAAGGCAAGATGGCGCAGATAATGTTTACCAAACCGTACTAATTTTCCACAGTCCTCCCTTTAACATATCCAAGACATCTTGCTGGCCTATTTCCTACCCATGTCTACTGTGGCGGTCATAAGTAAAGAAATGGGAACCCAGGTGAAGGAGCTATAAACATTACATTTAAAATCTTTCGTCTTAGGAGGCGGGTCCATCGATAAACTCGTATGCAGGAGGATCATAGTAATGCAATATTGGGCAAAACGATTCTGTAGTGTGAGCATTGAGTACATTTCATAGATACTTGTAGTCATTCGGAATGTGAACTGATAGGTTATTACATATGTAAGTTCTGTTCATTTTTTAGTTGGCGCATAATCAATACAATGGTGGCTGGGAGAGAAATGAGACGTAGTAAAAACAATAATCAGAGGCGCCATTGTTCGAAGGGGAGGTCCTATTGTCATGGACCGTTATTAGTGAGTTCTCAGCATCCTTTGTCGTCTTCTGTTGGCACGGTGGAGCGATGAGTCCAGCTCTCTTCTGAGCTCCGCGTTGCAGGGCATGACCTTTTTCTCGCTTTCCTGGTTAAAAAGGTCCTTTTCGCCCTGTGTCCTTTGGAGTCGATTGTCAACAAGTTCAGGCGGAAGAAGAGTGTGTGTAAGTAGTCCATAGGGTAGGTCGGAGAAAAAAGGGGGGATGGAGCAGGGCCAAATCGGGAACAGACCAGGGGGGCGGAAAATTTCAGGTAGGCGGGCTCATGACCGAATTCAGAGTGCGGGGACTTTTCGGCACACGTTGAACATTGAGCAGGGGCATCGGGTCAGCCCTTTCCTCTCATTTTGTCGGAAACAGTGCCTCGTCCTACAGCTCCTTTCTGTCGCGTTCTCGCCTTGGCCAATGTCGCAGATGTTCCACGATCTGTAGTTAGGCCACGTGCTCCCACATCCGGTCTCTCTTTCCTCCGACAGCGGTACCCTTAAATGAGTTTGAAAAGACAGTCTTTAGAGAATTGGCAGAGGAAGGTAATCACATAAATCTATTTCTCTCCCAGCTCCACGCAAATGAGAAACATCCGTTACATTGGGGTTCACAACCATCATATAAATAATTGATGATGGGCTTGTTGGATTTCCTATAACTTTCCTTCGTAACTATCTCTTTGGTGCTTGTTGGTGTTACATTCATTGTCGTGGTACGAAATCTGGTGCCTATTCACCGTATTTTGTGTATTACAGTTACGTCAGTTCTTCTGACAGAGACCCACCTTCCTAGTACGAGCCTTACAAAGCTATACCGTTCTCCAGGACTTTATATTTTTCAAAAAAGTGCAACGTGCTATCACCATGGTCTGATGGGTATCTTTCTGAGGGACGAACACAGGCTAAACATTTTTTTTTTCATCCTATAAATGCATCCTACCTTTCAGCTAAACATTTTACTTTCAACAGGGTTAATTGCAACGATTTCTTCATTTCGGCCTAATCTTTAACTTCGCAAACATCAGTCTAGTTCCTACATAGCCTCTTCCAACCTTATTACTTTATTAAAAAACCGGGGTCTTATGGAAACAACTAGGGACATAGCAAACTGTGGTTAGGGACTATCATCTTGCTTTGTGTCATAAGGGCGTTATTTAGCAGAAGGCCACCGTTCAGTTGGTAAGCGTTCAGTGACATTTCTCGAATTCTAAACTCTGTAGCTTGCTCATCAACAGATCGTTTCTAGGAACAACGGCTGGCCTGTGTTAGTTGTAAGTCGACTTGTTTCTTACAACAGGGGTGAGGGACATTTTTAAAACTCTCGTCCGGGGCAGCTGATACAAAACTGAGGGGTTCTGGGAAGATGGGGATGTTTCGATCATTTTTTTACTGTTCGGGGATTGCGACAATTCGGGATGGGGAAGGTCGCATTATCCTGAGGCAATTTTTTTATAGAAGCCACTGACATGTAGTTCCCTTATTACGGGCCAGATTAGGGAACCTTAGTCGTCTTACCTGTCCTTTCCCGTTTGGCCAATTCTAGGTTTCATCAATATTTAGCAGAAAGGAGAGGTAGTGACACGGCATCAGGGTGATTATATTTAAGACAAATTTTGTGCAAATACTTGCGGTATTTGGAGCCAATTGGGGGGTGCACTAGGGGTGGCGGTTTGCCAATTTTGGTGTTAGTCGTTCGGAAGAGCGAGAGTGTGGAGGGGAGGGAGAGAGAGAGAGAGAGAGAGAGAGAGAGAGAGAGAGAGAGAGAGAGAGAGAGAGAGAGAGAGAGAGATGTGCAACAATAGGCTAAATAGTACACGTGCGACATGGGGGGTGGCCGTGTATTAAGATAGGCTATTCAGCGCATTACACAACATAAGACATTACGGGTCCGTGTTAGAATTTCGAAAACATGCAGTTTGGGACGGACGAGCATTAGGCAGGGTAGAGGGGGCATGCATTGAGTAAAAGACACCATTGTATCGCACTTCTCGCACTCTCGGTCCGCCGACCAGTCAAGTCAGCGCCTCAGTCGCACAAAAACATGTTCTCATAGTTTCAGACATACGTGACACGTGCCCATTCACGCAACACGGATTAGGGGTGACCGTGTTTTATCATATTATACAACTTATTAGCTCTTTCGTTACAAGAGCAGTTTGTGGGTGTGCTTAGGTGCCATCTGGCAACGTTAGTCCGCTTCGTGTATCAGACATGGCGGGGCTTCAGATCTTCACCATACCTCGGTCGTGATCTCCAGTGTAACCTGTAGGGGGAGGAAAAGAGGGGAAGGGAGGGGGACAACATTCGCGCATTTCAAATGCATGGGCACGAAAGTTCTTTACTTACCTCATACTCGTCTTGTCTCCTCGGGATAGAATCCCTGGGGTCTTGGTTTCTGAAGCCAGGGGGGGGAAAAAGGGGCAGTGTGTCCTTATAGGTCGCGTGTAGGGAAACGTTAAAAATCAGGGGCTCTTAGTGTGGGGTATCTAGTTGGTAGATGTATCTAGCTATCGGGGCCCTTAAATCCTTTCCAATGCTGTGATGGTCTAAGGCATACCAGCTCTTCGGCCAACTCTGTTCCCTAGTACCTTTGAGTGTCGTACCTTCATAACGTTCTATTATTTACACCACTTCACGTTACCCATCCTCAGAAGTCGAGGTCCTTCTCCATGCGTTAGTTCCAGAGCCAGTCGCATACCTGGAGGCAGAGTATCGTGTCTTAGATTCGATCCTCCCTCTGGAGCTGAGCAATCATCTTCTAATAACCTTAAAAAGAGAACAAAGCAGGGTGCACAAAAAACTCTCCCGCTGACCCCACATTTTTCAAAAAGTATGCAATAACCATTTCATAGTTCGGAAAACCTTTATTTGCACAATCGTTCAGCATGTAGATATGACAGTGCAATCGTATTTGGCCGGGCACGGCAATGGCTAAAGTGCGTACAGTAGGGGGGTTATTTTGCAGTATTGGGAATATTAAGAATATTAAAAAGGCTTATTCATTCATTTGCAGGGAACTAAAAGGTCTATCGATAGTTGAGGGATCAAGGGGCATTCATTTCATAGTTGGCAGTACAGTTGGACTAGTTGCAATCAAATTTCCTATATGTATACCGTGTGCGTGTGTCGTAAGCGAGGTTATGTATCGGCTATAATAATATCATAATAAATTGTACATTTGAAAAAACATTTTTCACGGGGCCCTTTTACATGTTCGTCGAGTGAACCCTCCCTCTTTTTTTTTTCGTCAAGTGTACAAAGGATCATATACATATTTCAGAACATCGAGTCTTTTTAGCTAAAAACACCACGAGGCGTTCGCAAGTTCTTATTGATTCCGGCGCCATTTTGGGCGGGGCCGGGTTAGTCCGGAAGTAGCATCAGAGACAAAATGTTTCCCATAACCGGCGGTTGGACCAGAGTCCTCTTCGGCAGTTCAAAAACTCGTGCTAACAGAAGGGGTGGCTATGTCGTGGTTATTTTCGTTAGCGACCAAGGCAGTCGTTCCTCGCCGGGAGTCGGCAGGGGCCGAGGGCTCCTGGGACTTTTGTAGAATCTTCAAGGCTGTGGGGATGCTGTCGGAGGTGGGGGCTCGTGCCCCGGTGGACAAGCGTCCGAGTTACATTGCTGGTCAAAGTTACTCTAGCGGCCTAGACCCGCCTTCCAGGGGCCCAGACGCCATTTTGAGGCCCTGCAGCAGCCGCCCTTCGTCGAGTCTGCAAGAGTGGAGGAGACCTTTTGGAGTGAAAGAAAAGGAACTCTGTGTCGTAGGAGCAGGACATTCGGCTAGGGTGCAGCTGTGGCGCCCCCACCTGGGGGGGCGAGGGAGACTCGTTCGCGCCGTCTCCTTCTCCCGGTGTACCCCACGCTGCTCTCTTTCATGGGCATGCATGATGGCCACTCCACATCCCGTGTTCCTCAAGTCCCATGTCCAGTGCTGCGGAAGTATGGCCACCTGCGGTGCATGTTCGGTGCTGTGCAAGTATTGGCGCAGCCGTTGTATGTTCGGTGCTGCGCAAGTATCGGCACCGTTGCATGTTCAGTGCTGCGCTAGTATTGGCGCCGTCTGGCTGGAGGATTTCGGTGCCGGGCCGGGGGCTGGGAAGCCTCCTACCCGTGGAGGTGGGAGAGGCTCGTCCGCGTCGCCTCTCCCTCCCAGCCCAACCTGGACAAATTTCTGCAGAGGTATGTACAAGACATCCCCCCCTCCAGAGTTGTCGCAGCCATTATTCAAGAAAGAAGTGGCACCTGGCGTGTTGCTGCTGCCATTACGGAGGAGAAAAGAAAGAAGTGGCGCCTGGCGTGTTGTCGCTGCCATTACGAAGGAGAAAAGGAAAAAATGTCCCGTCCGTCTCTGGGCCGGGCTTCCGGTGGATGTCGGCCGGACGCCCCTTGCTCTGGCCCCATGAACGGGTTCCTTGGCTCATCGGCTGCAGCCGGATCCAGTTGGCCCCAGTCCCCGGCCATTGGTGGCCGGACCGGGGGAGCATGTGGCGGGACTATCTGCAACTATCACGTGCCACCGCGGCCGGACTGGGAGAGAGAGGGAGGAAGGTCGAGGACATAGACATTCCCCCCCTTACAACTCTCCAGTGTGGTCAAGGCGATCCCCTGGCTGGGTCCCGCTGGCCCCTGTCTCTCCTCCGGCTCCACCCTATGTTATGATTTCCTGGCCGACTGTTGGCAGCAGGACCCGCCTTATATGGGTTGGTGCCGGCTGGGCGTAGCCGCAACCCTGCCCCACCTTGGAAGTTTCCAGAGTGGGGGGGGGTGTTCTGCTGACTTTCATTTTCTACAGTTTACCGTTCTTGTTTCTAACGTTTCCTGTTGTTAGGGCATTAATAGGTGTTATTATTACGTATTGTTATTGTTTCTTGCTCGTTATGTTAAATAAAAGTTCATGTTCATCAGTGGCCTACTGATTTCGTTTTCCCATTCCTTTCTTTCCAGGTTGTTTCATGCTAAAGCTTCTGATAACAGAAGTTAAGTAACACAGAAACACAGGCAGAGGGATGACGTAGATTCATGCATCACGTACACACAAACTCAGACGGGGAGACAGTACAAGTATTATATACAAAGACCCAAGACAAACATAAAACAGTTATTGGCCATAATTATCTTTTTCTGTATGCTGCGCATACTTATTGTTCTGAGTTCTTTTTACCTGTTCCTTGTCTTTTTATTCGTTGGCTGCCTTTTTCTGGTGGCTTTGATTGTACGCACTTACGCCTTTGGCAACTGGTCATGAACTAACCTAGTCGGGCTAATGTTCACAGAGGTTTTTTTTTTTTCGAGTCACTTTAGCAGGTACGTTTCCAGGCTGAGACAAACCGTTGGTGTCAATTGGAGAGCAATGGGGCAGCTTTTAGTTATATGCCTATAAGGATGCGGAAAAGGAGGTAGGAGGTTTTCAAATATTGGCAATATCCTTAGTCCTCTCGGCGGAGGATACTTGTGTAACCCTTACCTCGAAATACCCTAAACTTTTCCCTACTTGGCTAAACGTAAGAATGCTTGATCACGCGTGTACATTATTCTTTTTGCTTTATTCGGGGTTTGTCGTGGTTAATTTAGAGCTAGACTGGGTTTCCCGTCTTAGCGTTGTTTGATCTATGAGGACTCGAACATGTCGCTGAAATCGGCCTGGCGAAATCTGTGCCATCGGGCATAATCAAATGTGGTGGTTCTATCTGGCCTGTCCATGTCAGTCTGATTCGTCTTTGTCTCGCGCCTTTTCCCTTTCTGCCGGCCTGTTATTCCTGTCGGCCCTCTGCTCCTACTCTCGTTCAGTAGAGTCGGACATTGGGCTTTCCAGTGCCCGGCATATTTACAAAAAGCACATTGGTTTTGCCCTAAGTCTGGTCGCCCTGTGCGCAGTGTCGGGGGATTACTTTCGGGTCGTTGTGTCCTGGGGTTGTCCTGTCGATATATTCCTTTACCTACTCTGTCCTCGTCTCTTTTCTTTCGTTGCATTGCTTCTTTGCGCCACATACCGAGACTGTCGAGCATAATAGGCGTTGTCTTATTATTACGAAGGGCTATTTCTAACGTTTCTATTTTATCAAGATCGAAGGATCCTATCAGTGGCCACTGTTTCTCTTGATTTTCTTTGGTATACCTGTGCCACAGTTTACTATAGGCTATGGTAACTAATCCATAGTTTATGAACATGTCTTTATTAGGGGTGCCTTCCAGCGGAGCTAGATGATCCACCTCTAATAAACGGTCCGGGCTGAACCAATTATCGACCAGTGGGGAGAAGACAGACATGACGGCTCGCGAAGAGGACAAAAAGTCAGCACTGCCTATCTTATCACTGTGTGCAAAGACTAGACAGAATATTTCTATTCTACGTTGTTTGCAGGCAGTGAATACCTCATGAACCAATATCAAAACAATAAATAAACGACCAGTGGGAAGAATAAGTAGATCCGCAAAGGTCTGCGTCCTCTACCCTTTCACTATCTGCAAAGGGGAACCTGTTCTTTCCTGTTTGTAGACAGAGAATCTCCAGAAAACAATCCGCGAACAGTAGCTCGGGGTCAAAAAAACAGTTAATCAGTGTGGGAGAGGGAATCTCCCGAAAACAATTCGTGAATAAATAATCAATCAGTGGGGGAGAAAGATAGGCACGCTGGCTGCGTTACTTATCCTTCACTGTTTGCAAAGAGAAAGAGCCTACTGTTTCTCCGTTTGCAGACAGTGAATCTCCAAATAGGTCAACAAAGAGTAATACTAGTATTTTCTGAACAATTAAACAACTATTTCGCAATTCGTCGTGTCTACACGACCTTACCCGGACCGTATGGACAGTTTCTTATCTTCCGAATCCAGCGCCCGATCGTCCTCCTTTCCTCGTATCCCTCGCGGCACTCCTGATGGTTCCCAGTCAGGACCGTAGATCACTCGAGAGAGGTCTGTTCGGAGCCAGTGAAGTTCGGATGATCGGCTGCCAGACGAGGGTCTATTGGGCAAGAGCTCTCCCGATCGTTGCAGTCGTTCACTCTGTCGTCAGGACCTCTCCCACTGGATCCACGAGTCGCTGATGGGCCCCACGCTTGGGACGCCAATTGTTAAAACTAAGGTCAATGGACAATCAATATTTGCCCGGCGGTATCGCCTCTTTAACCCACAAAATATTAACCAATGAAGAGGCAGGCGCTGGAGACTGGAAGGCAGGAAACAAGGTTTATTCTCTCCGGAGGAGAACACATCAGTTCAGACAGCCAGTATCGTCACGAGGTGCTCTAACCGCATCTCTGAGGCCTGGCCTCTTATACACAGTTAAATGAATTTTATTGCAGGTAACACAGTCTTGTAATGCTTTGAAGTATGAAAGGACATCCTCTGAATCTCCCCTACAGGCCCGTTCCCACACACATTTAAAGTTGAAGTCCCCACCCCGGTCACAACAGGTGATGATTATCGCGCAGCTGGACATTCCGCCGATTCACGGAATGTGGGGGTTTGATCGGATCTCATAGGGTGGGGGCTTTGATCAACTCGGGGGTCCTTTGATGAGGGAAGCTTTCTACTGTACGGGGAGGGGTAATAAACAGTATCGGCAGAGCTAGGTGTCGGCCTGGGAAAGAGGAAGACAAACGGGCACACAGAAAAGGGGGTTTGTATCAAAGGGCCTGGGACCATGAAAGGAATGAGGGGAGGTGTCGCGTTGGGAACAGGATGGGGTTCTGAGGCAGAGCTGCGCTGGAGAGGGGTTTATGACCTGAGGCATGTGCGGGCGGGGGGTTTGCCAGCGTGCGGGCTTTGCGAGGGCGAAGGGCTATGCTGGGGGCCAGTGGCGTGCAGAGGGTGGTTCTGATCGAGGCACCTAAAATGGCGGGTGCACACGACAAAAGGTGTGGCATCCGGGGAAAAGGCAAGATGGCGCAGATAATGTTTACCAAACCGTACTAATTTTCCACAACTACCCGACCTCTCCCAATTCTGCTTTGATTATAGAGTTGCTTAAATTATATTTCACTTTTAATGTCCCTTTGGTCTTTAATACAAAGTATCTTATAAGAGGGCCATTTAGTTAGTCACAGTGGGAGCACCACCCTAATCTGACGAAGGCATGGTTCTTCCAATCAATTTAGAGTTGGGGAACCGCTAGGTTTTCAACTGAGGAACCGCAGCTGACTCCACTATCAGAAGCCTCTGAAATCACTGTTGATTTCCCTCAGGCCTGGCGATCATATTGGGGCTCACCTAATACTATTTAGGACAGGGTCACCAACACTGGATTTTCTTCTCTGGGACTTCCATGTGAGGGAACATGGTCAATGGAAGGGAAATCAAAACAATGGACAAAGCACAAAGGAAGAACGCATCCTACATGTGAGGGTCATTGTGTCTTTGTTTTCAGGAAACAATATTCCACATTTGAGTATGTTTTTTGAAAGAAAAAAAGATGGAGGCTGGTTGGCAAAATTCAAACTCTTCAGTGTAGTTATTGCTCCAGCAGGTCACTGAAAGTCTATTGCCTACCTGGTGTGGATCTCTAAATTTTGCATGCAGTCCCATGACAGGTGAGTGGATGTCGTCACCTCTGCTGGCTTGGTTAGTTAGTGGGCTGCCCGCAAAGGTATAAATGAGCCTGTACATTTTCAAAATGTCTGGATTCAATTTTCTTCTCTTGATTGTTTATGTGACACTTTTGACCCAACATTTTTGCAGCATTTGAAGTTTTGATGTCTATCTAGAGTCCTGAGATTAGGGCTTACTCTCTGATTTGGAGAGATATTTTTACAAAGTTCAGTAAGTACAGTTTACTTTCCAGTGATATTGTTAACTCTGAGCCCAAAGGCATATAATAACCACAGAACACAATTGAGGTAAATTGTTTGTACCACAAACGTAAATAAGTACATTGTGCTTAAGAGATGTTCACTGGTAAGATTTGGGAGGTTGAAGAAGAGCACACTTTTCCAAGAGTGAATCGTATCATTCATAAATGAAAACGTTGTGGGCCTATTTGTTATCATGATATAATAGTGTTCCACAAAGTTACACAGAACAGCCAAAAACAACAACATCTAGGGAATGCAATTCCTGTGAAAGCCAAATCTTTCAATCACATTATCAAATTGGCAGAACAACATCATTTTTATTTGGAAGTGAGTAAGCAGAGAAAATACTCAGAGAGAGAGATGATGTAAATTGGAGCCAGATCTGAGCCAGTGGACGTACTTGGTTCAAAGAGCTAAAACACCAACCTGAGAAAGGTTTCCAGTTTCAACATGTAACAGAGTCATTTGATAAATAAAAAAGCAAAAGAGGACCCAAATCCTCATTTGACCTGTATCAGTGAGATCACCCTTAATAAATAGAATGATGTTGCTACTAAAAGGTTTGCTTTCCACAGTGGCCAACCTGGCCACCAAACATAACCAGAGTCTTTTTAATTGGCGAATGAATAACACACCAAATCAGTGTATCATTAAAATTACTGACTGGCGATGTTCCAGCTCTTTAAATCCCTAATCAATGCCAAGCCGACTTGGATCATGTTGGTGGAGATAGGAATTAGGGGGGCTATTAAGATGGCGGAAGGAACTGCGTCCGTCCGCCATCCCCGAGGTGGAGGGACCATCCGCAGGGGCCGCGGCGGTGCCTCCGGTGCAATTAGGATGTGACCGCCACCCTGGCGGTCACATCCTGTATCTTTAACCTTACGGCGGGTGCTGCTTGAAGCAGCACCCGCCGCAAGGTTAAAAAGTATGTTTAACATTTACATGCAAAAAGCGGCAGGCACCGCGCGGTGCCTGCCGCTTTGTGCATGTAAATGCTGGGGGGTACCATAGGTACCCCCCATGTGCACCCCCCCACACCCCGACACCCTGGGGGCCCGCAACGGGCCCCCAAACGCCAAAGACCACATGCTTTTCCACGGCGGAAAACCCACCGTGGAAAAGCATGTTTCCGCATGCATCCTAGTATGGCTGGCGGTGTCTGATAGACACCGCCACCATATTAGAGCTTTTCCACCGCGGGACCGCGGCGGAAAAGCGGCGGACGGTCTTCTTGTCCGCAGATGACCCCCCTGCCATCCTAATCTGGTGGGGGGTCTTTTCAATCACCGCAGCGGTGAATCCGCATCCTCGGGAGGATGCGGATTCACCGCAATCCTAATCGGCCCCTATGTTTCTGTGCCTGTGACCTTTCCAATAGACACCGAAATACCATCAATAGAGCAGCACGGTGACCTTGACTGTTGTATTTGATGTCTATGTAGATCACAAATGGACATCCTTTGATGAAAATAGGAGTAATGAAGTTCAGTAAATTTAATATGGTGCAGAACTGATCTTATATGAGACTTTAGTAATAGTTTGTATTAATGATGGTGCCCTAGAAAGTTAATGCTGCATGGCATCATCAGGACCGGTGTCTCCAAGCTAGTGACCCTATTATTATCATTATCAGTAATGCCATTTACAATCACTACTAGTGTGCCCATAGCAAATACACAAGAAACGCTCACTGCTTAAGGACCCAATGTTTCTGGGCACTATCAACTCTAACTTATCAATGCTAAACTTCTAATTTCCAGTACCCCAGTTAATTCAATTCAAGTACAACCCTATCTAAAACTGAATATATGTAAATATGTATCCAGAAAGGCCACTAGTTCAACATTGGTGGAGAGTGGTAGTAAAAGAAATGCAGGGGAACCCTTCTCATGTTGTAAAATTACCATATACAATATAAGGGGTGTAACTGCCCAGAGCCAGGGATGAAGGGAAGAGGTGTATCACCCTGATCCTAGATGAACTCCCTTTGGCCTATGTTAGCATCAACAAAACAGTCCTATTAAGCTGGCTCCATGGGTGGCAGACATGAGGGCAATGCACTGTTCGTCTCATGGTAATGCCCACTTGGTCAAGCTCTTCTCATTCTTAAGATTTCATTTAATTGAAAATAGTGTGGGGTTCAATGTGTATGCTTACATTACTCAGATATGCCTGCAAAAAAGAAAAAAATCCTTTACATATGCATTAAAGAGGGATATTGCTGTCAACAGAAAACCCAGCACTCTGTAGGTTAACTATCATTTGATGAAAATGTGAGGAGAAAAACCCTGGCCTAGCTGCCTATGAGGGAGATAACACAATTCAAAAGCCTGCTTGCTCGACAAGGAGCTGTAAGCTCAGCTTTCTATGGTGGAGTGTTCACATTCTAATAGCCAGTTATTGAAAAATGAGTGGTGGCAGAGCCCTACACACAGACAAGGTTTATCACTGTACACATCCCCTCTCCCCACAACTCATATTCAAATAGGACTTCCTGCAATTTATGGGCGCCGATTCACCAAAATGGTGGTGATAGCAAAAGTGACATAACATACCCATTGACATTAATCACATCACAGAAAGTGACATCATCATATGACCCTGATTTTTTCCAGGAAGACATGTCAAATGGACGAAACTTCACAACAATTGAGGATTTGCAGTGAATAGTATCACAAACAAATGAACACTAAGGGGCCGATTCCGATTCGGTAAAATCCCTTACAAATAGCCGTACGGAGCATATTTCCCGTACGAATCGTACCCTTATATGTCCCAGTACGTACGATGAAGAACGATTCGGACCCAAAGCAGATCTCCGTACAAATCGTACGAAAGACCATATGACTTAAAAATCTGTACGAATCACATTCGGAACACGCAGTACGCGACGTCCGTACGGACGAAGCAGCATTTTCCGACCCAGCAAGTATGATTCGTCAGGTCAACACTCCATACGACTCTTTTTCTACGGGAGCTCAAAACGTCCGGAAAAGCAGATTTCTGCGTACGAAACGGACCCCCCCGGGTATGGTGCGTACACCCCATGATTGCAGGGGTACGGTGCGTAAGGGTATGGTGCATAGGGGTACGGTGCGTACACACCATGATTGCAGGGGTACGGTGCGTAGACCCCATGATTGCAGTGGTACAGTGTGTACACCTCATGATTGCAAGGGTATGGTGCGTACACCCCATGATTGCAGGGGTACGGTGCGTATGTGATTGTGTGGCTCTCCTTATGAATCGCTCATATGCGGCGTTTTCCGTACGAATCGCGTTCTCATTCCCCAGTCCGGATCGTACTTGTCGGGTCGTACAGCATGTTTACGATTCGTACGGTTCACTGTGAGGGTCTGTGTCGTATGGATTTTCACTTTCTTTTCGTACGGTTCGCAACGATTCATTCGTATATTTTTCGTACTACGAAATTCGGAAGGAATTGTACGAGTCGTACGGAAAGGGCTACGGATTCGATTCGGTCGTACGATTGTTTTACCGAATCGGAATCGGCCCCTAAGTTGCTTGCCATTATTTTGTATCATGGAGGCGTTCCATGGATGGTGCATGCATGCAACCACCCATTTTTTGTTATGCAAATTTCTATTTACAAACGTTGGTAGACAGGAATTTTTACCCAAATCGTATGCATTCTTGAAGCAGGCATAATGAGGAGAATTGTGTTAATTTCTTCTTTTTTTGCAACTTTGCATATGTGGTGCATTAGACAGCACACATACAAAATTGGCAAAAGCCTTCAAGCATAGTTTTTGTACTGGAAGGGACCCCTTTCAGTACAAAACCTAGGCTTCAGAAAATGCACAATCTTTGTACTCTGGCTCACGGGTACGTGCATCTATGCATGGCTGCCAAAAGTGCACCAGCACACAGGAAGAGAAGCAAGCATTGGTAAATGCATTAGGTTTCACCTATGTGATTAATATTATGTTTTGTTTGGTTGTAACTTTTAGCTTGGTGAGCAGTTGTGCAATATAAGTTGATGCAACTTTATGAAAGTGTTATGATTTGTTTATTGAGAAAGACAATATATGAAGTAACAGCATTTTTCACACAGTTATTGATGTGATGCATTTGCCACATAATCCATCATCAAATGCATAATCTGAAGATATTAAAAAAAAAAAAAAATAGCCCAAACGGTTCAAAAGTAAAAGAAAATACAGTGACACGCGGTGGAATATGGTTTTCAAAGTTTGACTGGCCATCTTTCTGTGGCTTATTGCTATATTTGGGTTTTGAACTAGTACTAATGAGCTGCTGCCTATACTCAGACAGTGCTGGAGGTCAGCGCAAGTTTAGAGACGGACACCTCCCCCAGAAGGCACATGCATCCTTGCTACACCTCTGCATGATCTGATGAAAGCACCTTCCGTCAAACAGCTGAGGAAATCAAGGGTCGGGATAAGAGTGTAATGGCTCGGATGTGGTGTAGTGGGCAGAGCTGCCAACTTTTTCTTTTTTAGAGTTTTATATAGTGCGAACTAAACCAGAGACATCGGGTATCAGAGCGCTTTACATTAGCAGCAGTTTCATTACGGATGGACACATTGATTTTTGTTGTTGTTAGGCACGGAGCTGGGGAACCAGGATTGAGTCTCTGCATCAGCTCAACATCCTGTGATGCTGGGAAAATCACTTAATCTCTCCAAGTCTACCAACAAAATGTATGTGTCATTGTGTAATGTAACTGGTGCTCAAATAAAGCGCGCCAATACCTTCAAGTCCATCGCGCAGAGCGAGCAAGCAAGCAAGGAAGACGCCAGAAGAGGCCAGAGCTCCCGGCTCCTGACTCCCGGTTTCTAGCTCCTCAGCCCTCGACACAGCGGGAGGCCCAAACCGGTCTTTTCGAGCACGCCTCCCATACCTGTCTTTCCTGTTGTTGGTGGGCGAGCCGCGAGCACATCGCAGCATTTTCAGCGTTTCCATCCCCCTGTGTTTCTGTGATCCAGCGGTGTGCGAGTAGGAGCGGCGGCGGACACGGCTGGGGTAGCTGACCAGATGTAAAAGACGGATGAGTCTTGTGAGGGCGCTTGCGGTAAGTGGCAAGCACGGCCACCATTAGCAGGCGGCCACCGTGAGAGTGAGCCCCGCGGAGGCAGCACGATTAGATCGTGGTACTGCCTGCGACCTCGCCCTGTGAGACCCGCTTGCCCGCGCTTTGCCTCTCCACTGTCCCACTCCTCTGCGGTTCCTCCTGGCGCTCCGGCTGTAAAAAATATATATAAAAAAAAGCAAGCACCACAAAAGCAATAGTCAAAGCCTGAGCCAGAGACTTAGGACTTAGGGCTCAAGGATCACAACCAGGAGTAAAGTAAAGTAAAGCACACAAAGCAAATAAAGCGAACAAAGCAAATAAGTAAAAACCTCACCCAGGACACAGAGGCGCAAGGTGGCAGCAAGCAAACCAATAAGTAAACCAATAAGTGCTTCCCCAAGCAAGTCGCACTGCTTCAGGCGCTCTTGGTGAGCTAAATTCTGAACAAAAACTAAATGATTTTTTTGTCAAAAACCTATCATGAGATCAGGAAAAGTCAGGGGGACAACAGGCCATCGGCAAAAATCCAGAATGAAGAGAGAAGACCAAATAGCAACGGAAAACTTCAGCAAGATACAGGAAATGGAACAGGAACTAGATTTGGAATCAGACCAAGACCAACAAAAAGATAGGGAGAGTAAAACAAACAACGTCCAAGAAGACAACCACACCCTTACTATTGCCACATGTTTCCCCATCCCCCACACCCTTACCATCGCCACATGTTCCCCCATCAAAACCAGCATCAAAGCTAACAAGAGGGCTCTCCTTACAGATTTCTTAAAAGTCATAGTTTATTCCCGGGAAGCCAAAGGCTCACAAAGAAGCCAAGAAGACCAAGAGAGGCAGTCTAGGCAACGAGACACACAAAGATAGTGTTAGCAAAACAGTCAATAAGGAAGGCACAGAACTAGTGGGTTTAAAGCCTACTACATTAGAAGACCCAAGTAGTGCCAGTCCCACACAGAGCTGTTTAAGCTCACTTACTGACCATCAAGCATCCCATCAACAGTCGGTTCAGGCTGTAGTCCACAATGACCCGGGGTTAAACTGGGAGTCCATGTCCAAACAATGGACCTACCAGGTTCAATCAAACCAACTAACCCAACAACACCAGCAACAACAAACCGCCCAGCAGTGCCCTGAAGTGCAGAGCCTGGAGGACAACGCGGCGCTCTGGCAGGACAGTATTGATAGTTCATGCGCATACCTATACTCACCGCAGACTCTCAACCCTCAGACAGGCATGGGGGACAAACAGTCTATGGCCAAGAACAATCCTCCACTAATTAAAAAAAAACAATAAACCAAATTCAAATTGCACATCAGCTGGAGCAGGGTTCATCTCAACAAAAGAAAAATGGTCCAACATCCTACGATTCCTACGAGGCCGAACAATGCAACCCAGTCAGCCACCCACTAGGTCACTTAGAAACACATAACCTTTCTGCACAACGACAAAGTACTAAGGAACAAGTAGGACAATATTCAACGGGACAACAGAAAGGTCTACCAAAAGGACCATTTTGGGATCAGCTATTATGCACAATGAAAACGATCGGATCAGCTCTGACCTATCACGCCGACAAACTGGATACTCAAGTCGAGCTACTAAACATCCTAGCACTCTATGTTCAGGTGATAGAACAAAAACTACACAATCTAAACATCATGATAATAAAGGTACAACATGCGCAGAACATCACATATCCACGTGCCATTGCTACCAAATAATCGATAAGCTTGCTACTGTCCCAACTATAATGTCAGAGCTATTGGGGGCAGTCAAGGAAACACATCTTAATTCCACTACATCTATAGAAAGAGACCCGAAGGAAGCCGACAGAATTAGTGGGGCACCCCCAATATTAATATCAAACTATTAAAAGAGGAAATTTACTCTGAAGAAGGCGAAAGCAGAAATTTATCAAACGCTGAGAGGGGGTCCAAACAATCACATGAACAGCCACATCCAGAAGGCTCATCACCAATTCTGAATCAAAGCAATTTATCAAAGGAAGCTGTAGAAGTAAGGAAGAAATAAGCATGAAAACATCCCTCACAAAGTGGGAACGGAAACGTCTGCGGAAAGCAAGGAAAAGTGAATGAAACAAAGCCATGTCAGCACCATTATTGACACCCACCCAGAAAATACAAGATAAAGGTGTTGCAAGCATTAGCGGTACAGTCAGTACGCCGGATTACAATAACCCGGCAATAACAGAGGCTGCCGCCTCAAGAAACCATGATGCACAAAAAAAGGAAATAAGTAAAATATATGACATATTCAAACCCTCGGTTAAGAAGGAACAAAACAACATAAAAAGTAAAGAAACAGTAAAAACAGATACAATTAAAATATCACAGGAACTAAAGATAAAGAAAAGTGACATTTTTTCACAGGACGTAGCACTAAGTTGGAAAGGAGCCACACAGGCGCGAACTGTCAATA
This sequence comes from Lissotriton helveticus, assembly GCF_964261635.1. Classification (NCBI taxonomy): domain Eukaryota; kingdom Metazoa; phylum Chordata; class Amphibia; order Caudata; family Salamandridae; genus Lissotriton; species Lissotriton helveticus. Next base: position 1,074,684,936 of record NC_136070.1, on the reverse strand, counting down.
ACGAAATCAAAAATAATCCACAGTCCCAGGGGTTAAGAGAACCCATTGAAAGTATACAAAAAGACCAAGTCAAACATACCCATCACGTCGAAATACACCACCAAGACCTAATAGAAGCATCAAAAGGGACCCCGATCGACCATACAAAAACACAATCGCTAACCGCTCAAGGCCAGATAGAATTGGTGCCACACTATAAATAGAGGGGAGCCCACGATATATTGAATTGAAGCGCAATAATAAGGTTACTAAATTCTCTACCTGCCCTGAAACATATCACATCCAGGGACCTGGAAAGAATAGAATTTAAACCTAACCCAAACCAAATAGGGCCTGAAATAACAATAGCCATCTGGATAAATTAAGCTGTCATTGAACAGATCTTGAGGCACAAGGAGGTATTCGCATCATGGGGTATAGAACTAAAAAAAGGTGGAACCTCCTTGTTATCCGAGCCCCCTGCAACATCCCCACCGCACAGAGGGCGTACTAAAAGGAGCAAAAGGCCCTGAGAATCCAGACCAAACAAAGGATGACGCTCAATCTATAAGACAAATCACGATCACAATCTCACACTCAGAAACATCTAATAAAGAAGACAATCAGTACTGGAGGAGATCCCTAAACACACAAAAAGGAGCAGCATGAGTAAAAATCCATGAAAACCCCAGAACATTGCAGGACTGTAAAATCTGCTCCTGGAACGTGAACGGCCTAGCCTCAAAAATAGAGGAAATCGACTTTGCTGACTTCATCCTACAGTACGACATACTGCTATTGCAAGAAACTTGGCAGATAACACACACCCCAACTGTAGGCTATAAAGAACATCTTATTCCTGCTAAAATGGAGTCATCACGCGGAAGAGCTAAAGGCGGCCTATCAATTTATATCTCAAAAGGGATTCCATGGGCAGAAGAAAACATCGACTTAGACTCCTGCTAGATGCAATGTATTAAACGTACAGTCTCCATCTCCTGCACTTTGCTAATTTTGAACATCTACAGGCACCCAGCTTATAAGCATAAGCGGAGGGATATCCAACAATTGGTGGCCGCCATCAAAACTCTAAAGCTAATCTTCCCACATGCCCATATGATATTGTCTGGGGATTTCAACAAGAACTTGAGGCAAGCCCAAGAAAAAAACCTATCCACCCATATAAATGTCAGGAATGGCAGTACAACTAGGAGTGACACCTTGGGCAAGAAATGCTCTGCATTATTGGATAACCAATCATTGTATACTTTAAATGGTCAAGGCCCACAAGATAGCCCAGCAGCTTTTACAAGAGTAACGGCAAAATCAGGAGCAACCATCGACTTCACTCTAGCAGACCTAGACCTATTTCCCGTCATTACGAACTTTCAAATAATCGAAAGAGTAGATAGCGACCACTACCCTCAATCTTTTAAATTAACTAACATTCGAGAAAAGTCCCAGCCAACCAGCGCCCTCACCCAACTCACCCAACTGTACAATTTAAACCGATTAACATGGAACAACAATACAATAGACACAATTATGGATCTCTGCTCGACTCACTTGGCCGCCACTGATGCAAAACCATTAGGGATAGAGGCCTGGGAGTCACTTATCAACAGCCTGAATAGAAAGTTTTGACACAGTTCTAGACACCAACAATCTGCCAGGACAAGTGGGTCAGTATGGTACACTCATGCCCTAAGGATAAAAAAAAGACAACTAAATAAAGCTCTCAGACAAATGAGAACTCATGGCCATCAACCCCCTCGGAAGGCCCTGACCATAATTAAACAAATGAAAAGCGACCTAAAAAAGAGATTCGTTCAGAAAAACGCACATATAACGAGCAATTTTGGACGAAAATACTCCACGTAAGCCGACAACAAAATTCAAAAGAGTTTTGGGCCCAAATTAATGTCCTACCAAACGGAAAAAATCGGCATCACAACTCTGACATAACCGAGTACGCATGGAGAGCTCAAATAGAAGCTACATTTAACACCCAGAAAGCCTCTGGGGCTATCGTAAAAAACAACACACTGAAGGCAAGACGGCTCAGTGCCAGTATTCCTAGAGACACTCCAATTAGAGAGCATTAGATGGCTCAGACACCGCAATTAACTTCCCAGGCCTCAGATTCCACGACCTGTAAATTGAATTTGAATGATTACAACAACCTCCAAACTCAACAACCTGAAGGCAAACTTCAGCGAGGTCTATCTGAAACACTAGGGTCAGATCAACCAATCCTCAATCTACAGATCACACAAAAACAAGTACTGAACGCCATAAAAAAAACAGAGGCCTAACGGGGCACCGGGACCAAACGGCCTGCCCAACACCCTATTTAAAAAAGAACTAGCATTTTGGTCTAACCATCTATCATTACTGTTCACTCACATTCTAGAATCTCATACAATCCCAGACTCTTGGCTAGGAAGCATATTACACCCAATATTTAAATCAGGAGCTCGTTCAAACCCCTCAAATTATAGGCTAATAGCCCTCATTGATGTTGAGGCAAAAATCTATGCCGCAAACATACTGAAAGATCTAGAGGATTGGGTTGACAGCATTAAACTGATAGCTTCCGAGCTGGAATGGGCGCCTTAGCAAATAAATCTGCCATTACGGTTTTGGCCAACCACGTCATTGCCAGCTCCAAAGTTCTGTATGCATGTTTTGTGGACCTCAAGGCAGCCTTCGACAAGGTCCCTAGACAAGCCCTGTGGGCAAAAATGGAATCCTGCGGAGTCCCCACAAACCTCCTGAAAGCAGTAATTAGTTTGTATTCAAAAACATGGGTTCAAATAAAAATGGGAGATGGTCGAACTTTAACAAATAAAATTACCACTACCAACAGCTTAAAACAGGGGTGCGTTTTAGCCCCCTGTCTATTTAACATATGTACAGCTGACTTAGATAATAACTTACGCTCGACATAAGGGGACCCCCGAAATTGGGGAATGTGAGAATAGTACGTCTGCAATACGCCGATGACATTGTACTGCTATCTCAAACGCCTTGAGGCCTTCAACGACTGATAAACCAACTAACAGAATACACAGTTTCAAATCAATTAGACATAAACTTAAAAAAAACAAAGGTTATTCAAGTCCACACAAAAAATATACCAAAATTCACTTGGACGATAAACAGCAACCACCTGGACCAGTCGAGAATATATAAATATCTGGGAGTAACTTTGGATCATCACCTTAATTACAAGCAATACCTAGAACAGCGGAAAACAAAAGCAAAACAGCTATTATTTGCATTTAAAATCTTACAAAAATAACATAGTGACTGTTCGACGACCCATTTATTAAAGGTTGTGGCAACAAAATATTTACCTTCAATTACATACGGTTCAGAACTCTTAAACACAAAGGACGCAATAAGTCTGAACATCGCCCAAACCAGCCTCTTCAAAAATCTATTCAAAATTCCGTGCCACATCTCTCAAGCTCGGATTAGATTAGAATTTGGGTTAAAAAACCAGATCCCGTCAAGACAAGGAGTGCTGGTAAAATACTACTGGAGAATGCAAACAGCAGCGCAAGAGTCTCTGGCAAATTACTGCTGGCTGGAGACTGAAAGGCAATCCAGATTGAGTAAATCGGTTTATCCATCTTTAAAGCAATCAATTGAAGATTTAAAGTTAGAGGAAGCTTGGCACACAATACCATCCTACTCGGAGTAAAACGAATAGTCAACATAATGATCAATCAAACTTTTCAAGAAAATGACAAAGCCTCATTGACCACGAAAATCAATGCATGGATTGTGTTGCCAGCATACAAAATGTCAAAGCCTCAATCATACCTGTCGGAACATTTTGCAACTCGCATGAAGCAGCAACTGACATTATTGAGACTGGGAGTTTATTCAACTAAAGACCTAACCCAGAAATGGAACCAGCCTTTGCCCTCAATGGACTGCTGCCTTTGTGGACAAGGAGATGAATCATTGCTCCACCTACTTTGTATTTGTCCAGCATAGTTAACCATACGGAAAGAACTTTTGCGGCCAATAATGAAGAGAGCAAATAAGGACCTTTGGATCTGCCGTAATAAAATGTTTGGGAGGCTCGACAGTACAATTGGCATGTAAAGCAATAAAGTTTCTGAGTCTAGCTGCAAATGAACTAGAAAAGAGAGACAGAGAACTTGAACCGGTAAAGGATGGAAAGTGACAAAGTGTAGTTAATCAGCCTACAGCTTACATAAGAACTACGTATCTTATAGCTTGACTCACTATTACAAGACTGAATATTACAAGACTGAAAAACCAATTGCACTCTGTTTTTAAAAGTTTTAATTACAATAATTTTTCAACAAGAATTCGTCAAATAATCTGTATCTTGCTTATGAATTTTATGTGTTTTGGTGGCTAAGCCGCTTTTTTTATGATTTAAACTAAATCAAATAAAGTAATTTCTTCTAGTCCATCGCGCTGTCTATAAAAAACTAGAGTACAATATCACCCATAGGCAACCGTGCAACCTTTAGTAAATGTAAGCGCTAGCCTTTAATGTGTGTGTGTGATTATGCTCCTTATAAATAATATTATAAAGCATGCTTCAAATGTACGCTTAGAGAAAGCAAATAAATCAAGCATGTGGTTTACTAACAAATGTATGGAGCTTGCCAGAATGCTTTAAACAACTCTATTTTATTTGAAAGAGTCAGAGTCCCAAAAGCGTATAAAAGCAAAGACATTAGAAGCACAGTTCACCAAAAGATGCACCAGTAAAGGTGCCATATGTTTTTGCTTTTGTTGTATTTACATTTTTTATATAGCGTGAACTCCACCCGAGGTACAAGTGCACTTTTACATGAGCCCCTGTTACTTTACACAAACACACATTTTTAATTATAGCAATGGTGAGATTAAGTAATTTGACCAAAAAGACTCCTGTTGAGCCTGAGCTGAGACTTTAACCTAGTTTCCGAGTCTTAAAGGCGACAGCTTTGGACGTGCAATCATGCAACCCTTATGTAATGTAGGCGGTAGCTTTAAGTAGATGTGTGATCCTGCTCTCCCATTTGTAACAAGCATTTACAATGCAATGGTCTCGGCATCATTAAAGGTAAAGCTATTGGCATTGCTCATGATTTTTATTTTTTTTAAAATCATAAATAAATAGCATTGTCATTTACATTGCCATTAGCTTAATCGTTAAATAAATGGCATTGTCATTTACAATGCCAATAGCTTAATCGCTTGCATATGCATGACCTATTGCATATACACCCACACAGAGCCACACACACACACATACAGAGCAACCCACACAGTCATTCACATAGAGCCACCCACACACACAGAGCCACCCTCACACAGACAGCGCCACCCACACATAGAGCTACCTACAAAAAAGGCTATCCACACAGAGCCTCACACACACACACACAGAGCCACACACACACACACATAGAGCCACACACACACAGAGCCACACACACACACACACACAGCCACACACACACACACAGAGCCACACACACACAGACACAGAGCCACACACACACACACAGAGCCACACACACACATACACAGAGCCACACACAGAGCCACACACACACACACAGAGCCACACACACACACACACACAGAGCCCCCCCACACACACACACACAGAGCCACACACACACACAGAGGCCCACACACACACACAGAGCCCCCCACACACACAGAGCCCCCCACACACACAGAGCCCCCCACTCACGGCGAGAGCCGGGGGAGGAGGGTGGAGGGAAGGGGGAGAACCCAGGAGGAGAGCTGGCGCAAAGAGGGAGAGCAAGCAGAGGTGGAGGAAAGCAGCACCAGCGAAGGGAAAGAGCACAGCGAGAAGGAGGGGAGGCAGTTCATGTCTAGGGAGGGCAGACAAGTGACGGAGGAGAGGGAACAGACAGGCGGGAGGAGGGTGATTCGAGTGGCGACAGAGAGGGATGGGAAAGAACTGAGACGTGAGAGATGAGACGAAGACGAGCAGAGGCGACCAGACCAGCCGGACAAAGAATAGAGAAAGATGGCTTATCTGTAAAATTGCCATTCATTTTAGAAGCGTCGTTAATTATTATGCAAAGTTGTAAATGATGTCGATTTTTATGATAAACTGAGAATATATGCTTTTTATGTTTATAGTGTTTCAGAAACTGATGATAAACTATTATTTTGATAAACAGTAGATCAGTGGAAGCAAGCAAGAGCCGAGAACTGCTGGGGTGAGAGCCGGAAGTGGGTTCTAGGTCAAGGAATGGAGAGATAGCAGAGGTGTAGAGAACAAGCACAGATTGAGAGAGAGAGTGCAGGAGAAGAAAAAGTAGGCAAAAGAGGGAGCACGGAAACTGCAAAAGCGGGAGGTGGGGGCAGTGAGCAGAGGGGGAGAGGGACAGGTCAGACGGTAAAAGAGAGGGCAGAAAGAGACAGAAGAGGGGAGCAGAGGGCAGCAGTGAAGAGGGGAGGGGGAAGGGAAGGCTTGAGGGATGGGTACAGGGCAGACGGAGGGACATGAGAAAGCGAAGGGGAGATGGAAGGGGCGAGGGTACAGAAAGAGCAAAATATATAGAGGGGGTGGAGGCGAGTTTAGGAGAAAGAACGGAGATAGGACAGAAGAGAGGGAAAGAACAGATGGATGAGAGGGAGAAGAAACAGCAGCAACACAAGGAGAGAGGAATACATACAGGGGAGCAGGGAGAGGATAAGAGTGCGGAGAATCGAGATCAGAGGGAAGGAAGACGGGGGAGAGGGCTGGGGACAAGTAGAGAACAGGGGAACTCCAGAAACCGGCGGTGCGGAGAGATGCGTGCACTTTAAGGAGAGAGGGCAGAGGGAGTACATGGAGGCGAAAGGAGAAATCTGAAAGAGGATGAAAGAGCGGGCGCTGTGATGCGATATGAGGGGTGGAGGCGAGGGTGGTGGGGGTGGAGGCGATGGTGGGGGGGTAGAGAGGAGCAGATGAGGAGATAAAGTTCCGGTCTGAGTTAATGAATGAGAGCTGGGGTGGTGGGGAACTGGAGGTACGCCTTGTAGAAAATACATTGATTAATATCCTGGATAGAATTAAATAAGTAGGAAAAAGTCCAGGAGAAAAAACCCACTCATGGGCAAACAACAGGCAGGGGTAGTGAGCCGGAAATGGGTTCTAGGTCAAGGAATAGAGAGATAGCAGAGGTGTGGAGAACAAGAACAGACAGAGAGAGAGAGAGTGCAGGAGAAGACGAGCATGAGGGCGGCAGAGCTGTAACCCGAGGCGCTATACTCTGCAGGCACCGCCCTGACGGAGGCCGAGCAGCGCATTCCTGGCACGGGTGACTTCACTCCAGCTCGGCCTGTGAAGCGCTGCGGGATTACAGCGGCTGAGGCCACAGAGCGCAGAGTGTGGCCCGGAGCTGCATATAGAACACGATTGTGCGGTGAAATATATACATATAAAAGCAAACACCGTCTTCCTGCACAGCAGAGCCCAGCCGTGCTGCACGGGCACAACTGCAGGGCCAACTCACTCCTTCAGCCTCCCGAAGTCTACAAATGAAGGACTGCTGTAATATTGTATCAGCTCGGTCTGTGTCCTGCGTTATATGAGGGGGACTGTAACCGTGGGCGCTATGTCCAAGACACCACGGCGTGGAAGGCCTGTGTGTGGCAAACGCCAATAAGCGCACCAGCCTCGCAAGGCACTATAGGGTGGCACGGGCTGATGAGCAGACATGTTGCGCTTTAATGTGGACATGCCAACCTGCCACACACACAGCTTCAGCGAGGGTCTGAGAAAACACTATTGCAAGGCCTCAAGGGACACTGGCGGAGTCCACAGAGGTGGCAGTGGGGATATATAGGCAGGGGCTACCCCAAAATCCAGGAAAGTGGCAGCTCGGGGCGTGAACCGTTCCCACCTCTGGCTCCCTGGTGAGTCCTGTAGTGAGGATTTACGTTTATCGTGTTTTTTCCTGTCTTAATGTTATGCTGCACGCCTGCTACAGGAAGGGGGTGCTGGCCCCAGAAGCAGGGGTCTTCATCCGGCCCTGAGGGCTCCACCTGAGGCTGGCAGACACCGGGGGGCCTCACAGCTCGCACGCCCTCTGTTGCAACACACATTCCAACATGTAGCACGAAGCAGCTACAACCAGTCAAAAGGAACAAGTTAGAGAGCAAGGAAACAACTGCAGCATGGAGAGTTTCCCGTAAACTTTCACGGAGGAGTTACGCCAGCCCCCCCCCGAAAATGACAGGCGTTTCTCCGAGCCATTTGTGAATGATCTTGGAGAAACATGGTGGTGTGGAGCGCTCCTCTCTTGCCTTACGATCTCGGAAGGCAAGAGAGGAGCACTCCACACCATCATGTTTCTCCGAGGTCATTCACAAATGGCTCGGAGAAATGCCCATAATTTTTTGGATTGAGAGGCGTGTTTTTCATTCTCTCAGCCAATGAGTAGAAAAGGAGCAAAAAACTAAACAAGAGGTAGCAAAAGGTACATTACAGGAGGAATAGACTGGGAGTCTGGGACCTCAGCGAGAGGGAGGGTGTAACACCCACCACTAGAAAAGGGGCGGACCTTAAAAAACGAGAGAAAAACGCCCCCGAATCTGCTCAAGGCGGGGCTAGAACCGAGTGACGCCCCTCTCATCCAATGGCTGGCCAGCATTTACGAGGCCAGCCAATGGAGAAGAGGGGCGGGTTCAAGCCCCCATACTAGACATCATTAAATCTTCGGCTCCGCCCACCACTGCTTACAGCAGTGCGGACGAGGCCTCGACCTAAAAACGTTTGTATTTCCTCTTGTTTAAAATGTTAATTGATGCTCGTAAGTTCACCTTTAAAACCGGTATGTATGCGCACAGAAAATCAATAAATTACGCATAAATGTGTCAACTCCATGTGCAAACGGCACGCAAAGATTAATTTTAAAGCCTACGATGGCAAAGGCATGCAAAGATGAATCTTAAAGACTAGGGTGCCAAAGACATACGAAGATGAATTTTAAAGACTACGATGCCAACATACAAAAAAATGCCTATTAGCAGAATAACTGAATGAAAGGCCTAAATAAATGTGTGTTCACTCAAAAAGCTAATATCTAAATACTTGTTGTAGAAGTGAAAAAGCATGCTTTAAATGTGCGCAGTGTGGGAAAGTTAACTAAATGCTGGACTAAGTAATAAAAGATAAATAACAAGGGTAGCTAGTGAAATGTAAGTATTGATGTGTGTCACGGTTGGGTTTTGTTACGTTAAACCGCATATTTTATTTTATTGATATTTCTGTGTGGGAATTTTAAAATTAAAGTATTTACTGTATCGCTGTTTGTACCGTGCTCCTGGAGTTTAAAAGTGCTGGTAATAACAACTACTCATTTGAAAGATTTTGCATGAGCCCTAGTTCCGGTACATAAAGACAAATTTTGTTTGGTAGGTACAGGGAGTTAAAGTGAATTGCCCAAATTTACAGAATGTAATGCTGGCGCTAAAACAGGAACCAGTTTCCCTAGTTCCCTAGTCGGCAGATGGAGACGGCAGTAATGTGCGACACGGTTTCACTCGAAAATGAGCAAGCCGTGAAAGCTATAACCCGAAAGAAGTTAAAATAGGGTGACCAGACGTCCCCGTTTTCCCAGGACGGTCCCCGTTTTTGGAGAAATGTCCCTGTGTCCCGACACTTGTCTCCAAGAGACTCAAATGTCCCTGTTTTCAAACAGTGTCCCTGTTAAACACAGAAATGTCCCTGTTTTTCATTGGCTGCCCTTCGGCAATTTAGCATTCCTCAGTTTACCTCCCATGCTTTCTGTCATGAGCAACTAAGCAACATTATTGAGTTGTACTTTACGTGGTGCTGACGCGCAGCTATAGAAACGAGCATTGATAAAGCTAGTAATCTGGCGTTTGCTAGCCTGTGATTTATTGATTTTTGGCAAATATATGTTATAGTCCTTAAAAGTGTAAATGTAATAAAAAGTACTAATGCTGCTGCGTAAAGGAGAGGGGTGCCAATAAAAGACCTCGGATTTGTTGTCTGTAATGCTTCATCTCCGTCTGTGGAGGGAGCTGTCATTGTAGTCCTTTTTCTATGTCTATGACAGCTGTCAAATAGTCCTACTTTTATGCCGATGATTACTGCAAACCATAGTCCTACTTCTATGTCAATGACCTGTCCCCGTTTTTTGTTTTGAGAATCTGGTCACCCTAAGTTAAAAGCCTTAAGAAATTAACCAAATTGGAGAATCAAATAAATGGAGACGGCAGTGCTGCCAGGGAAAGTAAACAAAGTGTGCGATACGGTTTAATGCAGCCAAGGAAAGTAATGCCAAAACAAAAGTTCCGCACAAAAGCGCTTTAACACAGTACTTCGGCAACGGGAACTAATGAGAGCCCCTTTTAAGATATATTGAATACAAGAGATTTCCCACATGTGTAGGCGAAACCTAAAAAATTGCATAATCTCATCAGATATGGCACATTGTTTCTCTCTTTTTTGCCACAAGACAGCGCAGCAACTTTGATGCAGTGTTGCCTTGCGTAAAAGAACAGTAAATCCGGGCCTCAATGCAACCTAATCTTATTCACTACCTGTCACTTAACTCTCACTCACTCACATTCACACTCACTCACACATCACCAAAGAAATTCTCACACATACACAAACTTTTTTCTCATTTAAATATACTCTCATCTGCAAGCACACTTACAACATACATTAAAAACCAATTTTACTTACCACAGATGCCACCATAGGTACTATGTGTGCTCCATTTTTTATTACACTAATAGTGAGTAATAGGATATTATTCACTATAAATTTAATGAAAAACAGGCAGTCAATAAGGAATGGGGACCCCCCCCCCCTGCGTTTTTGGCACTGATTTTGACACCTATGAGGCCAAGGGTTGCCTAGGCAGTGCAGAGGTTGCAAGGGGCAAGCTAGAGGTCGCAGCTGCAACCCCTGGAGACTCCTTACTGACGTCCTTGCTGCAATCCTGTTATGGTACGAACATCTCTGCCTCCAACTAGGGACTGAAGAAAACTACTTAAATTATGACAAGGGCCCCCAGGGATCTTCTTTAAGTCCAACACTTTTCAACGTGTATGTACGTCCTCTTGCAGAGATAGTACAATCACATGGATTAACGCTAGTCTCCTATGCAGATGACACTCAGATTGTCATCTCCCTCACAGCAGAATCCATTAAAACTTCCAATCCACTAAATGCCTGTTTTAAACAAGTCACGCACTGGATGTTCTCCAGTAGTTGAAAAATGAACTTGGTTAAAACCGCGGTTCAGGTTATAGGAACTAATCCTTCTCACTGGTTGGAATTTAACTGGTCGGACAAGCTCAGTCCACTCCCATCACCCTTCCCAACAGTTAAATGTTTGGGAGTCTGCATCGATGATAAGCTCACCATGGAGGTCCAGGCTAAGAAATTGTCTGCATCTTGCTTTGGTTTGCTCTGAACCCTGAGGAAACTGCTAAAATGGGTCCCTGCCCCACTCCTTAGAATGGTGAGACAGGGATTAATCATCTCAGGCATGAATTATGTAAACTCCCTCTACTTAGGGAGCCCAAAATACATCATCAATTGACCACAGTTGATGCAAAATGTTGCGGACCAGATTCTTTATAAAATCCAGAAGCAAAAATCAGCAACACGAGCATTGCACTGATTGTTGCCAATACAAACAAAAAAATCAGTTTAAAACCATGTGTCTTGTTTATCGAGCAATCAACAATAGAAGTCACCACCTCATACCGAACCTACTGGCCCCTTCAGGCCGAAAAGAACATTGAAGTCAGAGGGATAAAATCTACTGCTGGTTCCTAGGATTAAAAGAATGAGATGTGGTGGTAGTTTATTCATATACCTCGTGCCTAAGTGTGGAATGCCCAATCAGCACATTTGAGATTGGACAAATCAGAAACAAACTTTAGGAAAATTCTGAAAACCCATCTATTATAGTAGTATTCTAGCTATGCAAGTTTGTAGAGGAGATGTTGTTACCAGTGCTGGGAGGACCTTTGAGAAGCCATGCACTATATAAAGCTCGGTGAATAGAACATATAGTTGGATGGTATTTTTTTATAACATTCCCATCTGTATTTATCCATATTTATTTTTGGCCATTTTATCAGTATTTATCCACGTTTATTTTGTATTTTGAGAATAAATGAAGACATAAAATTGTATATTTCCACATGTATTTAACCAATAGTCATGTACCTGTTCTGTGATGCCTGTCGTATTTTAGCAAATTAAGAAGCCAAATATAATAAAAACCTATGCCTGTATTTAAATAAATCTAATCCTGTTTTTTAACTCCCTGGGTTGCATATCTACTCTGCTGTTGGGCTGGAATTCATGAAAGACAGCATGGAGAGTCACTCACTTGTAGCCCATTTTTTGTCTTTTTATCTGCTTCTAAAAATAAATACAGACAGGAAACACATTGTCTATATTTATTTGTAAAAATTGAACACTGGGAGCCCTAATTATGACTAAGAATTGTGGTCTAGCATTCTCTCCACCTTAGATGCTTAGATGATCAGAAGCATTTCATTTGTCACCAATTTATAGTTTGTAGATTTATATAGCTAAGCTTATCACCCGTGAGGGTATCCACGTGCTGTTCATGGGCACCGGAAGATTAAGTGATTTGTACCGAAACACAGGATGTTGCACCAATACCATGACTCGAACCTGGATCCCCAACTCCCAAGTAGGCAGCTCTGGTCGCTACACCACATCCTCTGCCCCAGTAGTGCCACTTAAGGAAAAAAAACAGGTGACTGAGCTTAACTCAAGCATTCCACCCATCCTGCTTGATGAACCCATGGTCTGTTCCTATTGTAGCAGGACCAAGCCTGATTTGCCTATGACAATGTCAAGCATAGGTTGCAAAAACCTGTTCGTCCAGGAATAGGGCCCGAGAAATTAGCAGTGGCTGAAATTAATGCAAACATTGAGTACACATGTGCGTTAATACTTAAACATGCGGCAGGCTGTTAAAATTAGAATTTAAATATTGTATCTCCTCATTCATAGTTTCATGACATATATACTTTCAGAAATGTGTAAACAGATGTGCAATCACAGGAAACTTTATTTCTTAGCAAACTTGCCATATCTGCTCTTATGAGGTAAATATAGCCCTGGGGGGGAAAAAACTCATTAAATTGAAGTAAAGGTTCCTGTCTTGCAAACTGTTTTACCATTTTGTTTTTAACTTGAGCCTTCCTTTTTATATCCGTGTTTTCCAGTGTGTCTTATTATTTTTTCAAAATTCCACACTAGGCTATTGCATTCTTAGCCAATGTGACAAGTCGCAGCATTTTGTGTGAGAAAGGGAAACCGGAGATAAATTGGTATAATAATATTTACGGGCCAGTTTACTGGGCTTTCATGAGATTTCATATGTTTTGCTTTGCTTGTGTAATGTCAACACAAAGCCTGGGAGAACACGCTTTGATTGCGGCAAGGAAATATAATTGAGATAAAAAAACAAACAATGCATTTTTAATAAATAGCATTGTCTAGATGAGGAATGAGTTAAGATGGATTGCCCTAGACCTAGTAAAATTGCAGACTGTGGAAATATACACTGTATATTTGTTGTTTCTGCAGGTTCTTCCGTCGTAATAGAAAGGGGTGTAGTCGAGGGAAATTAGCCATACCATAGAATGTGTTTTCACATGGGCCAGCCACACTCACTTTAGTGATATTCGTTTAAGAGAAATAACCACAGCAGGAGTTTTGTTTAGTTTAGCCATTTTTAGAGTGCATGGTTACACCACTGGTGTGTCCACACGCTAAAACGGTCCCTCTTAAAGATTTCAGGAGGTAATTACGGCATGCCCAGTAACTGTGTTTAGTGTGTAGTTATGAATTGCCATGTCTTCAATTGTTTGCGAAATCTGGTTTCGCATTGTTCTGTTCTTAGGTCTATTGGTAGAGTGTTTCACGCTTTTGCCGCAAGATATCTGAAGGAGCATGCACCCATTCTAGCTTTAAAAATTATGGGTACTGTCACCAATGCCCTACCCTGGGATCTTAAGAACTGGCCTGGTGTGTACTGTGTTAACAGTGGTTGTAGATATCGTGGATCTTTTCTTGATAAGATGCAGTGACAGTGACACATTGCCATGAAATGATTCTTTTTTCTACTGGCAACCAGTGTAGTTTTTGCCAGAGCTTTCTTAGCAGAGGCTCTCCTCGGGAGGCTTAGTACCAGGCGAGCCGCCGCATTTTGTACCGTTTGCATTTTGGCCAGCCCTTTTTTTTAAGCCCCTAAGTATAGTATATTGGAGTAATCCATTTGAGAGGTTACCACGGCGTGAACTATGGGTTTCCTCACATTTGGTGGCAGAAGGTCAAGGATCTTTTATAGGATTTTCATGGTTCCGTAGCATTTGCCTGCTACTTTACGAATTTGGCTGTCGAATGTCAATTCGGAGTCAAACCAAACTCCAAGATTTTTTACTTCTGACTCTGCTGAAGTTTGGTAGAACTTTAATTTTGGAGTCCTGGATATTGAACTAGGTATATATCATGAGCGCTTCCGTGTCTATATGAGGGCAGGCATAGGGTGGCACCTTTCATGAGTTAGGAGGTCAGAACATACTCTAAATGCCTGAACACGGTGGCAGTTCCCTGCCATAGGGTGGCAGAACTCGATACTACATGCAGCCCAATATGCACATGTTCTATACCTGGGGGCACCAAACAAACTGTTGAATAGGTTGCAAAGAGTGAAGACTGCAGCAACAAGGTTGGTCCTAAGTATGTCCAACCTCAGCAACATTTCGGAAATGTTTTGGTGGTCAATAAACCAAAGCCCCTGACATAGAAAAACGGTCAGAAATTTTAATTTTGAGAAAACAAAAACCTCAGCCAATCGCAGACTCACTATTTAATGATGGAGCACTGAAATGTAGAGTGATATATTATGGAAATCTCACCCCCTGTACCGGTGACCCGATCCAAATGTGACATAGTATAACCTTATGCAATGGCCAGCACAATATGTCGTCCTGAATTCTTATTTAACCCCTTCCGCGCTCATGACGAGCTGAGCTCGTCATGAGTTACGACGCTCGTACGCTCATGACGAGCTGAGCTCGTCATGTAACGCGGCTTTTTAAAAACCGCCGCGCACAGCGGGAAAACCGCTAGCGCGCATGCGGTTAATGATGGTTCTGGGACGAAAACAACATCCCATACGTTGTCATTCAATAGGTTCCAAATCTCAAATTTATGCTTAGGCAGAGATCTTATATTTATTAGACATGCCTTAAGTTATGAACCCGGTCTCTTTTTGTCTAAACACTCAAAAAAACGTGTTCCCATTTTGGTAACTGAATCCTCTTGATAAACAATTCCCTCACCAAGCATAAATGTGAATCCACATTTATTACATTTGCATGCTTCAACTAGATCAATATCTTTACTAACATGCTCAACACGTTTTAGCTGCTTAAGGGACATAAGCAACTCTTTACTATAAACTAATCTTAGCTTCCCATCTGAAGGGAAAAGGGCAGTGTGGCTGGCACTGGTCATGTTCCAGTCGTGGGTAGGCGCAGATGGTCTTGCCTTTGGCACGCTATTGGTTTTCCAGGGCAAGTCTGCTAAAGTGGTCATTATAAGGGTGAGGAAGTCCCAAAATCCCACCCCAGACTTCAAAAACTAGAGCGTCTATTTCATCAAATTGTTGTACCTGCAAGTGCACTAGTGTGCTTTAGCAGCAATTCGAACCTCTCTAGTACATGAACATTATACACTATAAACAGATTTGCAGCATGAAAGATTGCCATATAGCGAATCCTAATAAACTAAATCTGTCTAAACTTGACTGCCTGCCTAGATCTGGGGATCAAGGGTCGTGGTGCATATCTGACCACCTGCATCTGTGTTAACCAACCTGTCTTCCTGGGTCTTTGGATTAAGGCCTGTGAGGCATACCTGACTGTCACCATCTGTCTGATCCTGACCGACTGTTTAGGTGTATGGATTGAGGTCTGTAGTTCATATCAGACTGCCTGCATCTCTCTAATTCTGACTGGTTTTCAAGGCCTGTGGATTAGGGCCATCGGTGTATATCCGAATTCCTAGATCTGTCCCACCCTTACTGCTAATCTGTGGATTAGGATACCTGGTCGGTGCATGTGTGATTGCCTGCATTTTTGTAATCCTGACTGTTTATCTAGGATTTTGGATTAAGCTCCCTTGTCTGTGGTGCATATCAGACTCCTTATATCTTTCTGATCCTGCCTACTTAGGTCTGTGGATTACGGTTTGTGGTACATATTCGACTGCCTGTATCTGTCTAGTCCTGGCTGCTTGTCTAGATCAGTGGATACAGGGCTGTTGTCCATATTTGACTGCCTCATTTGCCTGCGACTGGCTGGTGACTTATTTCTAAACTGAGTTGCTTATTCTGTCTAACCGTGAAACTCGTACCTTTGTAGATGCCTGAAATGACCTAGTGCATTAGTGAATTTAGGACTGTGTTATATGTTTGACTGACTGTATCACAGGCCACGAGCTTGCTTAGCAAGGCTGGGTCGGTATGAGCCTGCCAATATGTGAACTGCTGACACAGGCTCCTGGTATTGCTCCTGCAATGATGTAAATTAGTTTATCATAAAATGCCCTGTTTAAATAAATCAAGCCCCATTCCTAAAGATTCTGGCTTAAATTAATTCAATTGCTTCTAAAGATTTAGCTGTCTGTAGCATTTACAAAATTCCAGCTCTTACTACACAAACAGAGGCCCCTAAATACATCCCGTGAGCCTTGTTCTTGGACCCACATTCTCTCTGACATAAAACAATAAATATTCTATGATTATCTGGCCAGCCGTCTGAATACAATCCTGCTTGGGGCAATCAACAGCGGTGGTTTATTTCTCCTTTCATTTTTCAGACAAGAATTTGTTCAGTGGAAACGACTGTTGTATATCTAAGTGTCATGTTTCCCTACATGGGAAATGCTGCATTCTGAAAACTGAAACACTACACAATGATGTGGCTGCGGAGAGCTGCAGTACAGGTTCTTGTTTCTAGACCTGAACTTGCAAATCATGGACAGTTGATGGACAGCTTCCAGTGAGAGTCATTTTAGGGAGCTTACCAGGTACAAATCACCATTTTCCTGTCTGAGGTTGTCTCTTCTCAGACCCATCCAGCCTTTAGTTATGGCCAATAGCATCTGCCCTTGGAAATTCCACAGCCAGCCACCTCCATCCATCAGATTCCTGACAAAGTTTGCTAGTGATGCTATACTTTATGTTGCTCTTCGTAAACGTTGATTGGCTCATCTGCTTAGGTAATGAAACTGAAGGAAAGTTGTGTGAATACATAGAGGACGGACTAACCAAAAGCACAGGGATAGCAGAAGTGACATCACAAATCCTTTGACGTTCTCATAGGGTTATCCTCTTTTTCCTCCCTTAGCCTTTCAACAGCTTGATGTTGGTTTTAGGAGACCCAAGACCAGGTGCAGCACCCAAGGGATCTGAAGGGCAAGTTACAGGGCCCTGAGGCCCCCTCCCTGGCATCTATGTGTTGTAACTTGTAAGTATACATAAGCTGGATCCAGCCTGCAATGATGTAATACAAGTTATACTTAAAGCAACCTCCCAAGTGTTCGCTGCAGATAATAGTCAATAGGTCTAGCTTCTGTATAGAGAACTAGCAGCCCGTCCCGACGTTGTCCGGGTATGAAATAGAATGTGTGTAATGTGTGTATTTGGCAAGGGCAATTTATTTTAAAATCTCGCGGTAGACAATATTTTTTGTTTCATTAGAATAGGGACGGAGAAGGCCCAGCTGCAGCCCTGGTTGATGTTAGCATGCGCGTGTTATTGGTGTAGTGATCCGCCGCCTGAGCCCGGCTACAGCCCTGGTTGATGTTAGCAGGCACGTGTAATGTCGTTGAATGAGAGAATTATCAGCCGCTGGTAAATCCGTTTAATGAGAGAGTTGAGTGACAGCGAGTAGGAGAGGCTGCAGTAATTGTCCCCGCAGACACGCTCATTTGCGTGTTCCCCCGCTTGAGGCCCAGATGCAGGCCTGTTTGATGTTAGCAGGCGCGTGTTCCCCCGCTTGAGGCACAGCTGCAGCCCTGGTTGATGTTATCAGGCGCGTGTAATTAGTGTACTGATCCACCGCCTGAGCCCGGCTAGAGCCCTGGTTGATGGTAGCAGGCGCGTGTAATTTCGTTGAATGAGAGAGTTCAGTAACAGCGCGCAGGAGAGTCTGCAGTAACGTTACTTACCAGGCCTCCAGGTGAACACGTTTTTCACGCCCCCAGTACATGGCCACAGCAGACGATTATCTGATTAATATAAGACCCACATGGCATGAAGGGCTGAACGTAGCACACGCCCCCTGCATTTCTCACACCCCCAGCGGCCCCTTGATGCGGCGCAATTGTGTTCACTTGGCATGAAGGCCGGACACACGCCCCCAGCATTTCTCACGCCCCCAGCGTGCCCCTTGATGCTGCGCAGCAACGTAATTGGCGCTTGTATGTACGACTCACATGGCATGCAGGGCGGATAAACACGCCCCCATCGTTTGCCACACCCCCAGCATTTGTCACGCCCCCAACACACGCCCCCACATGCCTCCAGCGTTAGTCACGCCCACAGCACAACGCAGACACACCCACAAGGGACTACTTTGCTGGCACGGTTCTTTTACCTTTTAAATGTATAGAGAAGTTGGCCTAACGGCTCAGGCGCTCGACCTCGGACCTGGGGATCTGGGTTTGAGTCTTGGTAACCATGCCAAACATCCTGTGATTCTGGGTAAATCACTTAATCTCCCCGTGCCTAACAAAAATTAATGTGTGTCCACATGTAACGTAACTGGTGCTATGTAAAGCGCTCTGATACCTGATTCAGTTCGGGTCAAGTTCGCGCTATATAAAACACTGCAAAAAAATATATATATATGGTGGCCGTCTGCATAGCCTATGTCCTTCTGCTGCAACTGCCCTTTCCAACGCTGTATTGGGTGTTGTGATTGGTGCTGTGGTTACTGAGATTACCCGCCTCAAAGGTTTGGGCTCTCTCTTTATAATATTAGTATGGATGTACACAAAGAAATATACCCTATAGGCACACATGCTGAGTCAAAGGACCACAAGTGAATATGTCCATGCGCAAACATACCAAAGCACATGTAAGCATCCCAGCACATAGACCAACAAATAAGCAATCACCCAAGCAAATAGAGCAACATTGATATGAAGTTCTTGGTCAATGTCTAGATGAATCAAACAGCCAAAATCCTAACCTTATTGATCCATGGGAAGCATGTGGAGTTTGTGTTTGTTTTTCGGGGAGCAGATTACATTTGGAAAATAATTTTGTAAATGTCATCCTACACTCAGCGGGTATCTTAGCACTCAAGCACAGCTCTACCAGCGAAACTCACCGAGCATGAGAGCCTTAATTCATACGATGGTGTTATAGCCATGTCTTTACATTTCCCCAAATTTAAACAAGTCGAGTTCAGAACAAATAGAAATAGTGAGAAAGTTCCATTTAATGGCAGTAGCTAGACAGAAAATTGTGGTTCTAATCATTTGTGTTATATTAGAAAATGGAGATCTGTGTTGCTCTCCTGGGGATGTATGACGTTATAACGCATACTATTACTCCGCAGACCATTACAACGCGACTTTTACTCCGCATACCGTTACAACGCATAGCGCCTTGGGGCGCTGGATAGTGGTAAGTATAATTTACTATTCTAACTCCAGTCCCCGTGGACCCTAGGGAAGGTGTTGGATAGTAAATTATACTTATTCCCTATCCTAGAGCGCCCCCCAGCGCAATGCGTTGTAATGGTATGCGGAGTAAAAGTCGCGTTGTAATGGTAGTGCGGAGTAAAAGATGCGTTGTAACGGGTGTATACCCTCTCCTGGACAACAAAGGGAGCATTAATCTGGGTAAAATGGCCTTTACGTGAAGCCACCCTGGTAGGAGTACATAGTAAGGGTATTTTTAAGTGGTTTAGAGTATTGTACAATGATCCATGTGCCAAGTCTTTGAGGAAAGTCACGCCTTCCAGCAGGTTCACTCTGAGGAAGAGGATGATGGATAGATTGCCTCTCTCATCCCTCCTGTTTGCTCAGTGATGCAGTTCCTGATCAGCTCCATGAGTGAGCACATGCATGTTTCTGGTATTAAGAGTGAGGGAGCTCTCACTATTCACTGATGGTGATCTTTGTACTCATTAGCAAATTTAGTACAGCAGGATTTGACCCGCAGATTTTTTCCTCCTAATTCTGTCTTGGAGTGGGGAGCACAAAGTGAGGAGACTGAGATGTATAACATATTAGCCCCTGATAGAACAGAATATCTGAAAGCAAGGTTCCATAAGGAACTGCCACAGTCCTATGGACCATCTGTACATCACATAGTTAGACCATGAACACTGGTGAAAAGCAATCTTCTTTTCAAGATTTCTTTCCTTTGCACAACGTTACCCTTATATCTCACAGATCAGATCTTTAGAGAACTAATACAGCTCTACTTTAGGTGTTCAGACATGACAGAGTGCGGGAATGGATAAAAGAGTGTTGTATTGTCCTTGACTGCAGGAGTTTATATACTTTAAGATATACACATGCATAGTGATGACTGTTGCTTGGCCAAGTTAGGCTGGAGGAATGCTAAGGGTCCCACTAGGAGAAGGTCCCTTAAACTTTATAAATAATTAATTTATAAATAAATAAATAATGCAAAGTGTTGCAGCCTTCAAGTGATTAGGGACATTTGGAAACATTGGAAAGTCATTGGTTTGATCTTAACATGATCTTACCCCAAGACCCATCCATTTATGGTCCTTCATTTACTGTGGGCAACGATAATGAGAAAAGATACCTGTCGTGACTAGATGCTAGGGGGGAGGGGCATCTGCTCTGCAAAAATGGTGTCCTTGAGTGTAAAAACATTAAAGCGGTCTGCAGGAAACGTTTATAAGTATTTGAGTGTTGAGGATATTCCACAGATAAGGCATTGAAAAAATAGGTTTTGTAGAGAAACACTACAGTGGATGACAAAGGTCTAATTTCCGGGTTGCACCGCTGTATTGCAGTCAGCAACTCTGGAAGGAAATCAAAGTTGAAACTGGACTTGGAAAGGGACCTAGGCAGGATTCTGCACAACAAATTGTGGAGACAAATTTGGAAAAACGTATTTCACAGCTCTCATTTGGCATTGGGGTTTAACACCTTGGGCGCGGCCGCGATTCTGCGCCTGTGCGGCAGAATCGCGAGTGGGCGGGTTTATGACGGCCCCCAGCCGTCATCAGCACACGAGCCCCGTGATGCATGACGGCTGGGGGCCGTCATCAGCATCGAAGGGGTTAATGGCTTCCATGGACCAGATACGGTACCATCGATGTTTACTGGAACCTCACAATCTTAAAATAAATTACCCACACCTAGGTCTCTTATATAGGAAGTGTATCTGCAGGTCGGTTGCCAGTGTGGTGAGAATGTGTAAGGAAACTGGTAATCCATACAGCGATAATGCTTGGGTCTTAAGGCAATTAGATTAATTAAAAATCTTTTTTTTTTTAGCTACATCTATCTTCATAGGGCAACTATATAACCATATGTTGACCATCTATCCTCAGTGCTACCGTTGGTGTTTTATGTATTCCTTGTTAGATCCCATGCATTATGAACTCCAGAGGGTGCTAAAGAGCACAAGCATAGAGAATATGGGCATGGAGATAGATGATGAAGGGAATTTATAGTCAATAGTTGGCAAGTATAGGCATGGTCATATGGCACTTCCCAGATGTCCCAGAAAACAGGTCTCTCTTAAGTAGGTGTCCTTGTAAAGTTGAGTTTTCCAAACTCTTGGCTGAAGAAGATGTACATTCTTATACAAAGTGGCGTGATAGATGCATTCCTGTTACAGGTGCCAAACAGGTGCCATATTAAAGGCCACCAAAGGCTCTGAGCTATATGGTCACTGCAAATGTCCACACTTGCAGCACGTGTGCTCGAAAAGGCTTTGTTGCTTGGAGAAGGAAGCACTCAAATGGCAAAATGTTATTTTGCCTGGGTCTCTTTTGATTCTTGCACCAGAGATACTACCTCCTTGGCATTTACTTCATTAGTTTCTGTGTCTCTCATCAATGAGGCTCCCAGCTGTATAATATATTATGGGCCTGGAACGGATCCCCCTCTTTGCTTTTCTTGTTCTCATAGGTTCATGTAACAAAACAGTAAAGACCAACTTCAGAAAAGTAATAAGAATGACCCATGTGTTGCCTGATTGTGATTTTCTTATAGAGTGATTATAAACTAGACACATGTTATTCATTGCCATTATCTTCTGATTACCTTACTCTACAGAATCTGTTTCGAAGCCAAATAGCTAGTGTGGTGTCATGACAAAGCCTCTAATGAAAGGAGAAAACTAGATTACCAAATATGCTGTGGCAGCCTGCCAGTGACCTCAGGTAATCCTTCCTTGGAACTGCAATCTGACCTGTTGACGTCAGCCATGACTTCAGCACTTGGCAATGTCCAACATCTGCCCCACCACTTTGATTTAAAGTCCCATTTAACGTGTTAGCACAATGTTAGTATCTTTTGGTTCAAGATCAAAAACGTGTACCCTAACTATTCATTAGAACAAGCATTACCTAGAGTTTAAACTATTTCCAAGACAATAAGTGTGCAATGCAGTAATGGTAAGTAGCTAGCAAAGTGCATGATCTGTAATATTAACATTCTGTTACTTTGGGGTAAGGAGTGTAACTCTGCAAGCATCTGCTTCCTGTAACGAACAACAGCGAGGTTCAGTTGTATGTTTTTATGAAGTAGTGTCGTAGAAATATATGGAATCGTAATGATTCACAAGGCGCAGAAGCTATTCTTACTGGCCAAAGCTTAGTCCATGTTGAACTGCAAAGTGTAGAATGAAAAGCATTCCTAACTATTGTATGTGGTTTGACGTAAGGATTTATAGGAAAGAGCATTATGAATCTCCCAGGTTGCTTCTGAGTGTGTGCTTAGAGCAAGGGTGTCCAAAGTAGGTCCAGGGGAGTCTATGCCAAGTTTTCAAACTACCCAGAGAAGATAAATATACATACAATCTCATTCCAAACCATTCACACTGTCAGTGTTTATCCTAATATTTGTCTCATTTTCAAACTTTCCTAGATCTACGTTGGAGAACCCTAGACTCGAGTACATGGGAGTGTGGGATGAAAGCAGCATTGTATTTATAGAAATGCTACATGGATCCTAGAGTATGGCACATCAAGCAGGCATATCCCATATGCATAGGAAGCAGCTCGGTCGCAAATCAATATTTTATCCTCTAGAATGGTATCTGAAATATCAGTCAAGATCCTTGCACCCTCAACCAGTTGTCTACACTCTCCAGACTTAACCTCCTTCAACCATGTCAAAATTGTCAGTCATGCGGTTTTAGACCTGAGAATGCAGGATAAACAATACATGGAAAAAGACTCTGGAGGACAGCTTGTTCCTTTTCGATAAAGTGCTCTGTGTACAAGACAAAGTAGTGTGAAATTGATGCATTGGATTAAAAGTGCATAATCCAATCCTACCAGTTCGGGGTGAAAGACAGTCTTCTTTTCTTCCTGATGATGGCCCTGACAGCTCTGTTTTGCCTGAGTTCTAACCTTTCAATCAAACACAATGGCAGAGAGCCCTTTGTATAAAAAATATACACATGGATAAGAGAATTGCCTTAACTAAAACTGGGAGACGTTTTTGCTAAAAACAAAGATCTTTCTGTTAAATGTTAGCTCATGTTTGAAGAAGGCCTCCAGGTCCATCACCACCAGAGATGTTGACGGGTAAGCCCAGAAGGTATAATGATGGTCATAAAGAGCCAGACATAAAGCAGGTCAGCAGCCTTGCTGCTGACCAATCGGAACTTCCTGGTCTCACTGGGAGGAGATTCGGGATGAGGAGGACTAGCCAGGATGTGAGGAGGGTAGCTCTTCATTAGTAGGCTAGATGTAAACTAGCAAGGGCACCCTTTAATAATAACAGCCATAACACCCTCACGTCCCTGCTTTATTAAAAAGCCAGGCTGTCGGGAGGCCGGCCATGATAGGAAGCATCACACAGAAGGTGTGTTCAAAGAAGAGTTATGGGTCTTAACAAAAAGGAAGCCACCTCCATTACGTACTGTAACAGGAATCTGCACCGCAGACCCATCCCCCACAAACCCAGCACCTTGAGACCCTCATGAGTGAGTAGTCACGCTTTACAAGATTCTGATTGATTGATTGGTTGAATACACGCTCAGATATAAAATGGACTCAATCATAACAGTGCTAAACCTACAACATGTTTGTACTGTATTATGGTCAGTATTTTGTAGGCAGAGTTAAAGTGACTGCTATGCATGAGCTATGCAAGTAGAGTATTAAGAGGTCAGTGTGCCACAATTTTTAATTAACTTATGTGCCTACTGGCATGAGCACCTTAGAGATTCTAGTTATTCATTCATTTGTAGAGATCTATGAAAAGTGTTTTGGAAATCCACTGCCCTGAGAGAAGGGTACCTTAAAGTTGAAGACTGGACGGTAATATACTTCCTCATGTTGAATGTAATGTGAAGGATAAGGTTAACTCCTTGCCTTACAGAAATGGTTGCAGTATATGGATAGCCATCACCAACATGGCGGCACTTTTGAAATATTTTCATGTTTTACACCAAATCGTCTAAGACACCAGCTACTTTAACTAAATACATTGACTTTGAGAATGGTAAAAGAAGAAATTGCAATTTCTCACTTTTAAGCTTATTTGGCAATAGGCAATACATTTGTGAAATGTTCAAAGCACACAAAGAAGTTTTCTTTAACCCCTTCCACGCGGGGCTAATTCCCCCGCGGTGCGGGGGAAGGGACCACGTGCGGCGCCGCGGTGCTCGTGACGAGTCCAGCTCGTCATGCTGCACAGTGGAGCTGTGCTCATGATCAGCTGGGCTCGTCACGACTCCGCCCACTCCCATAGAACGCCCGCACAGACGGGGAATTAGCCGCGCGTGGGAGGGCCGCGGCAGTTATGATGAGCTCAGCTCGTCATGAGCACAGCTCCACTGTACCTCATGACGAGCTGAGCTCGTCATAAGCATTGAAGGTGTTATATCTACCCTTTCTTGTTCTTCTAGCGACAGCAAATATTTACTTACAAAAATTTGGAAAACTTGGCTCTATGAGGCTTCTTTAGTGCAAACGACAAAAATAGTATATTAGATGGAAAGGATTCAGCCTACACCTCTGACAGAATTTTATAGGTGAGCTAACATTTTAATTTAGGTTGATACATTTTCTTAAAACAAAAAAACCCCAAGATTATTGCTTCTGAAGCTTCTGGAAAAAAGCATGGATTTCCTTTCACAGATTATGAATAATTAGGAAGAGATCACTGGCCAGGAAGAGCAATGGTCTGTCACACAATTTAATATTTGAAATTAACCAAATAAGGACAGGGATATTTTCAAGACAATGTCAGAGCAGGAATGTGGTGGCCTTCAAAGGCCCTGATTACAAGTTGGTTGGAATTTTCTATCCACTCAGTAAACTCCTATTAGCGCATGTATAGAATTCTATGTTTTGTGGAAATTACTGGGTGTGCTAAATATCTCACTGGTGGACTTGGCCCTCTCTGCAGGGTCACCCCCACAATGTTTACTTTCACCATTCCTGTTTTCAGATCCCATTTTTGGTGCCTTTAGGACTCTATGCACTTTACCACCACTAACCAGTGGTAAAGTGATAGTGTTCTCTCCTTTAAACATGCTAACATTTTCTTACAACCAATTGGCACATTTAATGTATGTATAAGTCCCTTGTAAAGTGTTACTACTTGTACCCATGCCTGTAAATTGAATGCTGCTAGTGGGCTTGCAGCACTTACTGTGCCACCCACTTTAATAGCCTTTTAAAACATGTCTCAGGCATGCCATTGCAGCCTATTTGCATTTTTAAACTGCCTTTTCGACCTGTCAAAAAAAAAAATTCCAGGCCTAAATCCTCCTTTTTAATACCTATAAGTCACCACTAGGTTAGGTCCTAAACAGTCCGCAGGGCAGGATGCATTGTATAGAAAATGTTGGACATGTACTTTTAAGCTTTACATGGCCTGGTAGTAAAAAAAACTCTTAAATTCGTTTTTTACTACTGCAAGGCCTACCTCTACATAACATAGTGTTACCGTATTACATCTAATAAGTGATACCTTTTACATGGAAGCAGGGAGAAATACCATGTTTGGTCTCTTAAGAATTGTAATTTACAATCCTCCTTAACGGTAAAGTCAAATTTTAAGCCGCAATTCTGAAAATGCCACTTTTAGAAAGTTGGTATTTTCTTGTCTTAACCATTTGGTGGCTGCAGCCTTATCCAGGGTCACATGACTAGGTGTAGTTGGCAGTTGGCTTCTGTGCACTTCTCACAGACAGTATCCCAAAGGGGGGCTTGTTATGGAAGGATGGGCCATCCTGACCTGATCGGAGGGGCGGAACTCTCACCGACCACACTTGCAACTTTTAAGGAGCTGCCAATGCACACACACAAATAACTTTACACTAGCCTTTTGTGACTCCAGACATTCTAGGCCCAGGGCAGGGAGGAAAGAAAATCCAGAACTAGATGTGGGCGGGGGAGTCTAGAAGTTCTCCCACTTCAACTCTGGCACCAGATATATATATATATATATTTGTGGAGTAATATATATATATATATATATATATATATATATATATATATCGAACCCTCAGACCCTCTTTAGTACACTCCTGGACCTGTGGCTGCTGCAGAAGAAGGACGGCCCAGCTGCCCAAGCACTGCCCTGCTGCTGGACGTCTGTCCTACTGTCTAAGAAGGAAGACTGGACCTGCTCCCTTCATCCCAAGCAGAGTGAATACAGGGGTCAGCGGACTGACCTCCTGTTCAGAGCTACAGAGACACAACGAGCTCCAGAGTCCTCCCTGCAACTGTCCAGCTGACCTGCTGCACTAGGATTACCTGGACCTGCAACTGGACATTCTTGATCCCTGCTTGTCACTGCTGGAGGGTTTTCCTCATCCATAACAGGTGCCTTCTAGGTCCTACACCCTTGGTAAAAATCAGTTGAGATTCTCCTGTGAAGAAAAGGAGACATCCTGAAGTTTTTGGGCTATTTGGGACCGTGAAGAGGCCTGTTCGTACCAAGATTTTGCTGCCTGCGGCGACTGCCAACAATACCACACAGTTCCAGTGAACCTGACTCTTTGTGCTACAACCGCCAGTGATAACCGGCAATGCGAGATCAGCACTTCGTACTACAGCTTTGACAGCCTGGGGGGGAACGCTAGCGTGAAGCTCCACGTGAAGCTCCAGCAACAACCACATGCAAAACTTACTTACTTACCAAAACTCATATTTAGGGCTATTTATCACACCTAATAAATAATATACCCCAGGGTACCTTTATTTATCTGGTGCAATAAAGAGCACCTGGGTGACTTTCATTTCTCACTTTGCACACTTCGGCTGACTGCCCTAGCAAGGGATATCATTGAAAAAAATGCATTCACATGAATACATTCACACTGTTACACTCACTGATCATAAATTTATCTGATTTTGGGATTCTCATATGCAGAGCCTGGGAACCGATTGAACAGTTTTAGATAGGTGACGTATGGCACCATGAGCAAAGGGCAGCTGAAGACCCCAGATGGCAGCTGAGAACTGTAAATCCGTTATTGTTTAGAGGTGAGGAGGAAAATCAGCAACATTTTATTATGCCTCTGTCACCAAAATCACTACACCATACCTGCTGGTATGTTGTCTAGTTTTTCATGTATACTCACAGTATTCTTCTTTGGTGTGTTTGCTACTTTTGTTTGCAATTTAAAATGTAATAAAATCATTTGGTTAAATGGCTTACATCACTCAAATGGCTTCCATCATCCAAAGTAAACTGAGTCAGCAGGATTCAGTCATGCCGACCATCAATTTGAAATATTTGCTGTTTTTGAGAATTGTATGTGCCCCTGCATCAAATCCAGCTGATTCAAGAGTATTGTCCAACATAAATATTGTGTCCTAAATAATATTTAAAAAATATTGACTGTTGAAGTTAATAATAGAAAAACTACATCCACTTGGATGATATTATTATAAAAAATATTTAGGACACAATATTCCAGTCAGACAGCATTTGTGGAGTTAATATAATGACATATTACCTGGGTGCTAGCAAAGACTATTGTTACCTTAGTGTATCATTGATGAGCTGTGCAGTCACCATAACATTGTCCCTGGACTTGTTTAACTAAAAGTCCAGGCACAGTGATTTCTGTATGTTGACTGTTATCAGGAGGAAATCACTGACACAATAGAGGTTGTTACATTCAAGGAGAAATAAAGAGACACCCAATGAATTTCACCTGTAAATGGAGCAATAAATACCCTTTTTGGCACTGCAAGCTTTCGTTGTTCTCATTAGTAATATATACTCAATTTCCACGTGAACTGATGGTATTCTTCTATAAGAGAATAAATTGCCTTACTTCATCAATGCTTCAGGAGAGGATGAGTTTCTCTGATTACCTTTGGCGATTTATACCCTAAGCACACAAATTGATGATCAAGGTTGCAATTTAATATACACATCTTTAAATGTTGTGTATGGAAGCCAGTTTTTGAGTAAATACAGGATACTGAAATTTATTTATTTACTTTGAGGTATTTGTAAAATGTAGATCTAGCTACAAGATATATCGAAGCACTCTACAGAAAACAGGAAAAGTTTAGAAAATTTCAGGCAGGAACGTGCAGGGGAAATGATGCAGGGACACCTTACCAGGAGGTATGGCGGTGAGGGATAGTACAAAATGACCTGCATACCAAGGGAGAAAACTCCCATGGTGTGGGAGTCATTAGTTTTTCATGTTTTCAAAATCAAACTAACTTTTTTGGAGTTTTTTTTGTAAAATGAAAAACTGCAATAGTGTAACGGGCATGCAGTGCTATTTGATTGAACCATCCGTCAAAGTATTAAAACATTGACATCAGCCCTGTGATTGCAGTTCCTGTCAATGTTTAGAGTTGTCCGCAGGGCTGGCAGACAACTCTAGATTTGATGGGCAGAGGTCCTTCGAATGGCAGAGGAAATGTCCTTTGCCTTCCTGACGGAATACCCTTAGTTGACCAAAGTCTAAATCAAGCCCTATAAGAATCTATACATACTGCTATTTTCTCAGAAACCTTGGAGCAAGGAACTGAAGGTCCAACAATGTAACCTAGGATGACTAATAGCAAGTACCATACCTAACATTGAACTAAGAGAAATTCTTGCATGATAAGCTTCTTTCTTAACAATGAGGTATGTTTAATGATTGTGTTAACATTTACATTTTCAAAATGCCAAAATATTGACTGTTCAACTTGACTTAGAGTGTAAACTAAACCAAAACCAGTTGCTTATTCAATAAGAAGCTGATCTTATATGAAAATGACTCTACATACAGATTATGCAAACTGTCAACCTCAGGATTAGTAGTAGACAGGGTCAGAATCTTTGTCATGCATTCAGATCTCATTCTCCTCTTGCCCCAAGCAAATAGATTCCTGCTCCTATATCTTAGGCAAACAGAACCCCAGTCCTACTACAATGCCCTCAGTATACAGTGGACTTTCCAAAATCATAACTAATTGAAGAAGAGGCCAGAAGATAGGGCGGTGGTTCACCCTACACATTTTGAAAGATAGCAGAGTGTTTGTAATGTCAGCCCTCACTAGAAACACACAATTTAAGATGGTCCCTTAGAAGAGCATCTTTGTACTACTCACACACAATCCTAGAAAGTAAAAGATAGGTACAATAGGCAATTGTCTGGCTTATCCCTTGCATAATATGGCTCATCCTTGATTTGGTGTGCATGACTGCAATATTCTGAGTAAAATAGTAGCCCATCTTTTACAAAATGCGGGTGTTTTTTAGATAACTCTTACTAGCCACTGAGTGATGGTGTTATTTGGACAAAATATGAGGAAAAAATATTGTGATACAAAAATAAAATTGAAAGGAATATCGAAGGTAATAACATCATTTTAAGTGTTTTTTTTAATATTGTTGCACAAAATAAATATGTAGAAAATATTGTTGTATATAATATCGCTTGTAAGTGTCAAACACTATGTAATTTATTGTAGTGTGTTTGTTTATTTGTGTTTTTAGAAATGTAATTGTTTACTTATAAAATTGTTGAAATGTGTATTTTTATTTGTATTCATGTATATAAATATTTGTTTTTTTAGTAGTGGGATATTGGGTTTTAGGGCATTAGGGTGGGTGGATTAAAAAAATGCATATTTTGAATTAAATTGTAAGTTAATAATTTCAAAGATATACAAATTAATCATTTAGGCCCCGATGTAGGTAAAATAGATTTACCGATTTTAAATTACCGAATCATACCGATTCGGTAATTAAAAATCGGTAAATCTAAGGGGTTGAGATGTAGGAACATCCAGATGTTCCTGCTACCGAATCGGTAAAAATCGGTATTTACCGATTCTGTAAATACCGACCGGTAATGTCCCATTCATTCCTATGGGCTTTGAAGCCCATAGGAATGAATCGGGCATTACCGGTCGGTATTTACAGAATCGGTAAATACCGATTTTGACAAGGGTGCAGGGGGTGTCACTTTGACACCCTCTAGCACCCCCAAAAAAGATTCGGGGGCCATGTGGCAGGCATACCTGCCCTAAGGGCAGGTCTGCCTGTCATATGGCACAGGTGTGCATGCACACATGTGCATGCACACCGGAATCGGTTTTTTACCATGAAGTTGGATTTCATGGTAAAATACCGATTCTGTAAGGCTTGTGGGACTCAGAAGAGTCCCACCTACATCTCATTGTTACCGAATCGGTAAAAAATACCGATTCGGTATTTTACAGATTCGGTAAATTTACCGATCGGTAAATTTTCCGATTCTGTAAAATACCTGGACCTACATACCATTTTGTGAATCTCGGTCGGTAACGGCCGAAAATACCGATTTTCGGCCGTTACCGACCGACCTACATCCGGCCCTTAGATTTTTTAATTCATTTTTGTTATATTCATATTGTTTTACATTTCATAATAATGAAGATATATATTGATGAAAAAATTAAATAGTATAAAATAAATAGTTATATAACAACATTTTAAGAAAGTAAAATATTTAGAGATATTTTTATGTAAAATGTTATACATTTTGTACAATAATATTTAATATTTTAGAAATATTTTAAATACTTTTTGTTTTAAAATTGTAATGTTATTTAAACAATATTTTCTTCATTTTTTAAATTATAAAATGTATCTAAATATTGTTCTATTTTGTGGTTGTTAATTTTGTGTTATGATTTTGGTAGTGTGACAGATAGTGATGGGCTGCAGTTTCAATGCCAGTACAAACAGTAAAAGGGGTCATACTATGGCCAAATGATTGCTGCAAAGTCATTGCGTTCCTGTCAAAAAGATGGAGGCTATATCATCCCGGTAAGCACCTGAAAGGGGTAGCCGCACTACACCCAATCAAATGCTTTTAGGGCATCAAGGGAGACGGACACCTGTTTATCTTGTGAATGCCTTGATTCCCATCAGAGATATGGCAGGGCATGCATAGGGTTGCATCAAGAGCGCCATGGTATAAATCTAACTAGAATCTCATGTACTAGTGAAATGATGACTTGGTGCAATCTCATTACCAGGATCTTGGCCAACATCTTGATATTACTGTTGATTCAAGATATGGGCCTCTAGTTTACTCATCCTCTACTATCAAAGTAGATTCTCAATATATACTTGGATGGGAAAGGATGGAAATACAAACTGAAGAAAGACGTGATATGCTTTTTGATATATGAGGCTATGTGAAATTGCATAGTTAGATTTGTGTTTACCTATTTTTAATACATATAACCCTTTGTCCAATTGTGCTGAACAGTCCACTATTTTGATATAATGTTTTCAAAGACTTTTTGAGGATGGCAAAGTTTGCCTCGAATACCATAAAATACTGTATTAATTCATTAGTGCCCCTCATGCACATCTAGGTTTTTTAGTACCTTTATGTGAAAATAGTGCTATAAAATGTAGGTGGGTCTAGC
This sequence comes from Lissotriton helveticus, assembly GCF_964261635.1. Taxonomy (NCBI): domain Eukaryota; kingdom Metazoa; phylum Chordata; class Amphibia; order Caudata; family Salamandridae; genus Lissotriton; species Lissotriton helveticus. Next base: position 1,074,652,779 of record NC_136070.1, on the reverse strand, counting down.
GCTAAGGACAGTGATGAAAGTCATTAGCACCAGTGGTAAATGTGGGTAGGGAAACATTCACAACCTGGGAACTGATTGTGTTTATTTAAGCAAACAATGGACTAGATTTAGATATACGGAAGTTGCCTTGTGACTGAAATGATCTTCTCTAAAAAACCTGCACTTCAGCAGATAACATAATAGTATATCTATTCTCGAGTATATCGTGCTAGCCAGTATTAAGCATCTGATTGGCTTGAAGGAACCGAGGGAGCAGGACATATAATGGAGAGAATGTGCACCCTGAATATTGACACCAGAATATTGATGAGGCATAACATTGAGGAAAATATATTGAAAATAAAATATAAATAAGTTTTGATATTTAGTAGCACAACCACGGAGAGAGGGAAACATGAGTTCTACAATGAAACGAGAGCGAGAAGGAGGTAGAAGTAGAGGGGTGGAACGATGAGAGTTGGAAGTGCCAGGGACCAGTAGAAAGTTGACAGTTTGGGACCCTTTTTCCCACATTATCAACAACTATACCTGTCATGCAACCTCCTTCTAGTAGTTTGGTTTACCTGTGGGGAGGGAGGTGGGGGGAGTTAAAAAATGAGAGTTGGGAGCTACTTGTATTTTTATGTACTTAGACTTCTGGAAGAAAACATTAGGGTTCAAGGAGAAACACTCCACAGGGTTCCGAAGGCATGGTACTCACTAGTCTTCCCTAGTTATTAATGGCTTGGACTAATCTTTCATCACTCAGTACCTCTTTATAGAGCGCCTTGCACTCTTTTTAAGTGAGTCATTGTAGCTGTGTCTCAACGGGGCTGATGTTCCTAAAGAGGATGCATAGTTTATTCCAAAGAATAGAGTCCTGTTAGTTTTACCCAAGGATTTTAGATAATGGAGCCCTGTCCATTTCGCTTTATGATATCAAGTAACATCATGTAGGTTTGTGTTAACTGATTTAGAAGTGCTAAGGAAGCAAGAGTGGATTGATGAGGGACATGTGCCTGTGGGGGTGCAGTTTAAGAGAAAATGAATGTGGCAGAAGTACCTCTATGAGGAAGAACAGAGGATCATTTCAACCAACAACACCACTCTTCCCACTGCCTTATATCTGCAACTCACTAAATCAAAACCAGGTTTGTTTCCCTGTGAGCTCATTTCAGCCTGGTTTCAGCACTAGCCCTAAAAGGTGGAATGCAAACACAGATTTTGGAATGCGGCTTCCTCCCCACATGGCCAATGTTTCTGGCAGGTTCATGTTTATAGCCCCCAAGAATGAAATTGTTATATGTTGTACTTCCAGAGGGTGACATAAAATTCAGGAAAACGATGTCAGACTTGTCTCTACTGGCCTATCATTCGTCTGTCTAGCATCTGCCTAGGAAGCTGCCTGGCAGATGCGGCTACAATTCTGCATACACTGCAGACACATGCAGTGTCACTTAGAGTGGAGAGATATTTACACAGTCAATCTTGGAGCTACACTCTTGTCAGCTATGCACAGTGCGTGAAATCCCTATGTTAAAGTCCGAATATAACATCGAACATTGAGTCTCCCTTAATTGCATGGGTTTGAATTCGTGTTTGCAGATTTCCTCGTTAGTCAGTGATAACTGAACCATCTTGTCGCTGTTAAATTACCATGTACTTGTTCAATCTAGCCCTCTACGCTCATAAAATGCAACACAAACAATGAGACCAAATCGTTCACACATTTCTAGTGACCTGGGTCACAGCGATGATTGGCTGCGAAGTTGTACTTCCAAAGCAAAATAGGCAGAGACAGGAAAGTGCTCCTGCTTGTGCTCAGGCAAAACAACTAATGAAACAGACATTGGAAATCCATCCTCTTGACACTGAATCAGGCCCCATCTTAAAAGGGAAGCCTTTCACTGTGAATGGTACGCAGTATTATTCGACTACAAAAAATAAAATAAAAAGGCACTGTTGTATTGCAAAATAATGTTTCCTTTTCCAAAATAGTATATGTTTATGTCAAAACGGATTTCTTTGTAATGGAAATGCATGTACATACGATAGCGGTGAGAGGGAAAGAGTTACCTGTGGGGTGACACAAAACATATATTCAACCTTGCCCACATGCAATGGGGAAACAAGACGAACAAGCATTGAAAATGCAATTGGTCTCGCAATAACACGAGTCTGAACTATTAGCATTGTAAATGATTATGCCCTTTATTTTTGCGTTCTGGTTTTTGGAACATAAATAAAAGGCTTTGCCATTTACAAGGCCTATAGCTTAAATTTGCGTTAAAACGAGACCTATTGCATTGCAATGGTGGTGGTGCTGCTGAGTTTTCTCTGAATCTGCACCCACAATCTGCACCCACAATCTGCACCCACAATCTGCACCCACAATCTGCACCCACAATCTGCACCCACAATGTGTGAGTGGCGTTGCGTGTGTGAGTGGCGTTGCATGTGTGAGTGGCGTTGCGTGTGTGAGTGGCGTTGCGTGTGTGAGTGGCGTTGCGTGTGTGAGTGGCGTTGCGTGTGTGAGTGGCATTGCGTGTGTGAGTGGCGTTGTGTGTGTGAGTGGCGTTGCCTGTGTGAGTGGCGTTGCGTGTGTGAGTGGTGTTGCGTGTGTGAGTGGCGTTGCGTGTGTGAGTGGCGTTGCATGTGTGAGTGGCGTTGCGTGTGTGAGTGGCGTTGCGTGTGTGAGTGGCATTGCGTGTGTGAGTGGCGTTGCGTGTGTGAGTGGCGTTGCGTGTGTGTGGCATTGCGTGTGCGAGTGGCGTTGCGCGTGTGAGTGGCGTTGCGCGTGTGAGTGGCGTTGCGTGTGTGAGTGGCGTTGCGTGTGTGAGTGGCATTGCGTGTGTGAGTGGCGTTGCGTGTGTGAGTGGCATTGCACGTGTCAGTAGCGTTGCGTGTGTCAGTGGCGTTGCGTGTGTGAGTGGCGTTGCACGTGTGAGTGGCGTTGCGTGTGTGAGTGGCGTTGTGTGTGTGAGTGGTGTTGCGTGTGTGAGTGGCGTTGCGTGTGTGAGTGGCGTTGCACGTGTGAGTGGCGTTGCGTGTGTGAGTGGCGTTGCGTGTGTGAGTGGCGTTGCGTGTGTGAGTGGTGTTGCGTGTGTGAGTGGCGTTGCGCGTGTGAGTGGCATTGCGCGTGTGAGTGGCGTTGCGTGTGTGAGTGGCGTTGCGTGTGTGAGTGGCGTTGCGCGTGTCAGTGGCGTTGCGCGTGTGAGTGGCGTTGCATGTTTGAGTGGCGTTGCGTGTGTGAGTGCCGTTCCGTGTGTGAGGTGAGTGGCGTTGTGTGTGTGAGTGGCGTTGCCTGTGTGAGTGGTGTTGCGTGCGTGAGTGGCGTTGCGTGCGTGAGTGGCGTTGCGTGTGTGAGTGGCGTTGCGTGTGTGAGTGGCGTTGCATGTGTGAGTGGCGTTGCGTGTGTGAGTGGCGTTGCGTGTGTGAGTGGCATTGTGTGTGTGAGTGGCGTTGCCTGTGTGAGTGGCGTTGCGTGTGTGAGTGGCAATGCGTGTGTGAGTGGCGTTGCGTGTGTGAGTGGCAATGCGTGTGTGAGTGGCGTTGCGTGTGTAAGTGGCGTTGCGTGAGTGAGTGGCGTTGCGTGGGTGAGTGGCGTTGCATGTGTGAGTGGTGTTGCGTGGGTGAGTGGTGTTGCGTGGGTGAGTGGTGTTGCGTGGGTGAGTGGCGTTGCATGTGTGAGTGGCGTTGCGTGGATGAGTGCCGTTGCATGGATGAGTGGCGTTGCGTGGATGAGTGGGGTTGCGTGGGTGAGTGGTGTTGCGTGGGTGAGTGGCGTTGCATGTGTGAGTGGCGTTGCGTGGATGAGTGGCGTTGCGTGGATGAGTGGCGTTGCGTGGATGAGTGGGGTTGCGTGGATGAGTGGGGTTGCGTGGATGAGTGGGGTTGCGTGGATGAGTGGGGTTGCGTGGATGAGAGGGTTTGCGTGTGTGAGTGGTGTTGCTTGGGTGAGTGGCGTTGCGTGGGTGAGTGTGGTGTTGCGTGGATGATAGTGGGCTTGCGTGGGTGTGAGTGGCGTTGCGTGTCTATAAGTTTTAGCTGTGTGGTGAAAGTGGCACAGAGCCTTTGATGTGGCCTGGCGCAAGAGAAATGCTGCTGCTGCTAATTAAATACAAGAGTGGCCGGGAAGCGGCCGGGAAACACAAGTACGGCCGGCCACATAATTAGGGGAGGAGAAGCCGCACAGCACACGCTGGGAGAAGCCCTTTGATGTGCTGTGCGGCCGCGATGCGCGCTCTGTGCTGGGGGAGGGGGGAGGGCCATTAGCCTGAACTCGCGGCAAGATCAAACGAAGGGTGGGAGGGACATTGAGGAACAGATGGCCATGAAAGTGTATGGGCCAAAAGCGCGTGCCTGTACGTGCACTCGAAGAAAACGCCACGAAAAAAAGCGGTGGTTTGACAATCAGTTCGAGCACTTGAATTCTCGCCATTTCCCATTCCTTCGGAATGGTAAAGGCGAGCCCTAAAAACGCTAAAGAGGGAGCAGCAGGAGCGGAAGGGGGAAAAATAGTATCTTAATTAAATCAGGAGCAGAGGACGAGCACTGATTAAGTTTAATCAATCTGTGTTTGGTCCGTGCTCCACAGCCAGCACCAGAAGTGACGTTTCGGCTGAATTAGCCAATTAGGAACGCTGGAATGAAGATTGATGCTGCAGCACACAAATGGTAAGCATGGGAGGGCTCCAAGCCCTTTTCTGTATGCAACAGTGTCTTGCAAGAGAGATGCATGTTCAAATGTATGCACTTGCAGGTTCGACTCTAAAAAGGAAGTGAGAAGTCTGTGGTACACCACACCAGGAATGTATGTGCACATGGTATACCTATTTACATAACTTGTCCAAATCATAAATTTCACTGGGAGATTTTTGAATCAGGAAACCATTCATAAACTTGGCAGTGTGTAACCACACATATACATTTTTAGCATTTATGTCTTTTCTTTGTGAGTCACGCCCACTATGGAAAGAATGGTGATTTTATCACTAGTCTTAAATGAGATATACCATCAGAATGAAGATACAGTCCTGTGAAAAAGACGAAAATATCACCTGTTAGTGAAAACCTCCCACAAGATTACCACCACATTACAGTCACTGATAAAATTCTTAACAGTGGTAAATGTGTTACAACGGGCTTTCTCTGTACAGGAAATAAGACCATTCAAACATGGTGGTCTTTGCCACTGAACGAAGATCACCCCTGAAATGCTTTAAATAGTGTCTGATTCCAGAATAACTAGGACCCGCATTACAAAGGTAAACTTACACTTCTGTGTGAGTTTACGAGTAGTATCTTTACAGCTACGGAGTCTCTGCACTAAGGAGCCCATTAGGATCGCGGACGGACTTGAGTCCGTCCGCGACCCCTGAGGAGGAGGGAACGTCCGCATGGGCTGCGGCGTTCCCTCCTGTGCAATTAGGATGTGACCGCCACCCTGGCGGTCACATCCTCTATTGCTAACATTGCGGCGGGTGCGGCTTCAAGCTGCACCCGCCGCAATGGTAAAAAAGCACGCATTGCATTTACATGCAGAAAGCTGCAGGCACCGCACGGTGTCTGCCGCTGTCTGCAGGTAAATGCAGGGGGGTACCATAGGTACCCCCCATGTGCACCCCCCACCCCCCCTTCACCCTGGGGGCCTGCAACGGGCCCCCGAAGTGCACATCCATATGCTTTTCCACGGCGGAGAACCCGCCGCGGAAAAGCATATCTGATACGCAATCCTAATATGGTTGGCGGTGTCTGAGAGACACCGCCACCATATAAGAGCTTTTCCGCCACGGTTGTAAGCCGACCGTGGCGGAAAAGAGGCGGACATAAACCAAGACCCACCAGCCATCCTAATTTGGCGGTGGGTCTTTGGAGGCTCCGCGGCGGTTTTCCCGCATCCTCCGGGCCGGCGGTGGCTTCCGCCGGCCCGGAGGATGCGGGACCGCCGGCCCGGAGGATGCGGGAAAACCGCGATCGTAATGTGCCCCTAAGGGCGGAGATCCCACATATACAAAGATATGTCTTTCCTATCTTTTTATGTGCAGAGTCTACACTATGAGTGCAGAGACTCTGCAGCTGTAAAGATACTACTCATAAAATACCTTTGTAAATAGGAAAAAAACATGAAAAGTGTAAGTTTACCTTTATGAATCGGGTCCCTAGATTGCAGACCTACCCAAAAGCACACCATCAGTATCAGGGCTGGTAGGCCAATATATTACCACTAATATTTTACTGCTAACGTTGTCTGCTTTCCATGCTTTATTCTTATATGTTTTAATCATTTGTGTATGTTTATATATCCATTAGATTACTGTAAATTAAGGTTAGTAGCACATATTGCTTTCACCACTGACAATCTTATTTTCTTGTGATGTCTATTAAAAGTAATAAAAAGGGTGTCTATACCTGTTTTAAGCGTACTTGGTTTCTAGGACGTGCCCACTCTGTTCTCTCGAAATGATAAAATGCTTACTTTTGTTCAATTTAAAATATGAATTATTGCAAGCATACGCCAGCCACTTCTAGGCGGCTGCATTTTCTTTTTGTCATCATGTTAGTTTTGAGGTATATGGTTGCAAAAAAAAAAAAAAATTAAAAGTAGGCAATTCAACAGCTTGACCAGGCCAGACCTTCTGGCCTTTGCTATGTTCGTTACCTACGTCTACCTATCTCAATTGAGTCAATTCTATGAAAGAAGACTGTCTGCAAAGCCTAAAATCTGCGAAAGTAAGGTTAAAAAAAATGATGAGTTGTGTATTGTTTTTCTCTTTTTACATTCAAGTTGAAAACACTTATCCATGTGAAGAAATCACTTACACTATGCCAATGTGATCCACATTTGCAATCACACTCTGATAGGAACAATAATTTCCCAACCCTGCCTTATAACAAATGTGGAAAATCTGAAAACGTGACAGACTTTCTGAAGCTTTAGGTACTATCTGTGTACTACATTCCAAGTTGATTTATAATAAGGATTGAGCGGAGAAATGAGTTTCCACTCCAAATCAGAATTATAAATTATACAATAAAAATTAGCAACATTGCACAAATTTACTGTGCTAAATATGGAGGAATCTGAATAACACAAGTTACCGGAATTCAGGATAATCATCCAAAAATTGCGCAGTAATACTGATTTCAGCATGTTATTGCCTGTTCCTGGCAAACTCAAGATATCCCTATGATATCGCATCGAAGGAATATAGATACTCGCAGTATGAGTAATACCAAGTGCATGGGTGTCTTATTACTGCCCAGCATTGAGCCTGTTGTGTGGCGTTTTAGGCTCCGATTAAATTTTCCCAATTCATGCCCTTATATAGGTAGAATTCACATTGCCCTTATATAGGCATAGAAATCAAGCCCTTATTTAGGCATAGCTCATGCTAATCAAATACAGGCATGGCTACTTGCACCCGTACCAAACGTCACAACGATTTCTTGGAAAACCAGCTTAAGCAGTCAGGGGCTTCCACATGCTTGAATATTGATTTGTGCAGGAACTCAGTTACTTTACAAAGAACAACTATTCCCTAGGGGTTCTTTCCTGACGTTCATATGCCTGACTTTACATCAAACTATGGCATTACTAACCACCATCAAGGTATAAATATACCTTCACTTGCTCTAGCAAGATACGGTGGTTCGGAGCAGTTCAAAGACCTACTTGCCCGACGCAGCTCGCTACAGCAAGTGCAGAAGGAAGCCGACTCTCCAGCTGATGCACTGATCAGGGAGCTGCCTTTCTCCTGCTGAGAATCCAACTCCAGTGTTTCTGGCTCCCCTTGCGGAGTTTTGGGAAATCGAGTCCCGAGACAGAGATACCAGACCTCCTTCATTCTAAACAAGGTATGGAGTTGATAAGAACCTAGAGAAACCTTTGGTAGATTCTTGGCAAAAACTAAACCTATGCTACACAATACTTACTTCTTCCCTTGTACTAGACTTAGGTTAGGTACATTGGGGTAGGCGTATTTTAGAAGAACCAGTTGAGTATTTTAGTAAATGTTATTTATGTATGTATTTTTATATGGCTTAGAAACCATACAATGCTCTTACAGTATTATTTTATAATACTATTCTCGCTGTAAGTATTATACTTTGCAGTCTGCATAACGATTGTAGCAGGTCACTTCTCTTGCATGAGAAAGAAGACTGTTCAATAAACCTTTTTATTGAAAACGCCCATCTCACTATTTCTCTGCAACTCTGCAGAAACGAAGCATGCATGGTTGACTTAGTGAAATACTTATCTATTGTTTCCTTGACTCTGAGAGATATATTCTTATTCTTGGCAAACAAAGTTGTCATGTTTATGCGGCTGTCAGAAACTAATCCCTTCTTGTGTATTCGAGAATGTTTCTAGTGACCTCTGAGTTAGCTGGCACACACACAATTAAGTTTAGTATATTCGATAGAGACCTAGTTGACCTCAGTCCAACGTCTAATCTATATGATATATTATTCCAATGCGCAGAGCCTATTGGGAATATAGGAACTACACTACAAGCCTGCTAATAGTGAGTTTATAGAAGCATTTGTGGGATGTGCAACATTTGCGTCCATGAAAAAATGCATCTTCCCCCATTGACCTCTGATGGTCTTGTTGGCCCCTGCTCTTGCTAAATGATGATGCATCTGTGGCCCACATTTGAAGCGTGCAACTGTGAACACACACCATGGTGCCCAGATGGTCTGGCTCAGGCGACAAACATTTTTAGTCCTGCTCCTAAATAAGCAAGTGAAGTCATGAAAGGAATCCATGCATTTTTCTCCATTCCAAGTTTTGCTTCTCATGAATATTTCAATATAAATGTTCACATTGTGCCCACAGTGTGACCACAGGCATTGTGGACATAAGCTGTGTAAAGTGCCTTATGAATGGCCACCATTTGTTTGTATGTGTGGCTTTGTAGTCTAGACAGGGTCGTGCACAGTTCAGTTTAGCAGTTCTTTTGCTACTAAAAACCCCAGGACTGCCTCTGCCGAGGGAGCCCTTGTTTTGAGGAGGACAGAGAACTATGATCACATGCAGAGAGGCGGCTCTAAACCAGCAGGTAACCAGACCTCAAGGCTTGAATGCAGCTGCTCCACTTGGCATTTTCCTGGAAAGGTTAATGGTTAGTTCACCTCTGGAAATAGTGACTAATTTTCAGCACATCAGGGATCTAGTTGGAGGGGAGATATGGAATGTTTTAGATCTTTAAACAGATTAAGCTGTCAGGTCTAGCTTACTCCCTTAAAACAGATATAAAGTGATGTAGTGCTCATCTATGCTGACCACATTATTCAATCTCATATTAGCATGATGGAGACTGCTAGTTGGAGCTTTGGAGTGGTATGGTTCTAATTATGAAAACAAGGAAATGCTCCAGCTGTTGTCAATAGCAGTGCCATTGGCAATATGGAAATCACTGTACAATTGTCTGGAAGATATTGTGTAGAGATACCGGAGTCAAGAAATGAATAAAAGACTATTAAATCCAACTTAGTTTACATAATTGTAGGAATTTCAAGTACTGTCCCAGGGGGATGTTGAACACTATATAAGTGTGTATTACTTACATTTACCAAAGGCCATCAATTTGTTTTCCTATTGTGCTTCAAAGGTGTATTTTAACTTGATGCAATTATAGCAGGCTTTGTGTTTCTAGGCGAGTGTTTAGTGAACTATTTTAAATAAATGCAAGGACTGACAGGAAAATTAAATAGGAGCAAAGAAGGAAAAAAACGTGCATTTAAATATACAATCCCAATGTTTTGGACAGCAGGGCAAAAGATTTTTGTTACAAAAGTAGGGCTCAAAAGTCAAAGTACTAATCAAAAATGTGATTGGGCAGGCATGTTTTGTGTGGAGAATTTAAAACTTTGTCAAACATCCTTTCCCCAGTCTTGAGTCATGGCCTTGCCCTTCATTAGGTCCGGCGAAGTTCACAAAGAGTTGATCATTTACAGAGCCCTGTCACTTGCGGTTGATGCAGCATGACACCACATATCTAAGTTCCAGTCTAGGCAGTTGTCCACCCTCTTGGTTAAATGTGGAGGAGGAAAGCAAAATGGAAGAGCAATAATCTGACCCATATCAAGTGCAGAAACCCCCTATGGTAAGAAGGATGTACTGGTGCAGACAACCAACTTATTAGGATAGAAAACTGCAAAAGGTGAATGAACTAAGAAGGCCTGAAGCTCTCAGACCATACATAATTGCCAACAATTAAAAGTGTAAGAAGTTGAACTGATAAACTACATTGTTTGCAATGGAGATGATATCAAGAAGGTCAGTACAAGATTCAAATCTCACATAACTTGGAGTAGGAGGAAACAAGTAAAGAAAACATTTTTGAAAATTCACAACTTGTGACAATCTAAACAGAAAAGGCTGGTCAGGAAGGCCATGAAGGAAGACATGGATGCCAGGTAGCATATATCTGTAACCACCCCCAGACCCTTCTGTACAAGGGACAGCATAAGTTGTAAGACTGAAAACAGGCGAGATTACATGAGATTGATGCCTTCTAACTTGCATCACTGGACAAATTGGTTCAAGCTACAAGCCTTGATAGGTTTGGGAGCAAGCTTCCAGGCCACCAAGATCACATAAGCAATCTCATTAGGATGACAAAAGGACTCCATCTGCGACCACTCAATCTCCATGGTTGCAGCTGCAGTGTTTGGGGATTGAGATGGCAGGACCTCGCAATCCTGTTGCAAGAGGAGTTCCACCCTGCATAAAAAGAAGAAGGGATGACTGAATGATGAGTGCCAACATATTGACGTATCCATCCTCCACATTCAACCTATGACAATCAGGATCAGCTGTGCTTAATCCTGCTGCACTTTACACAGACATTTGAGAGACAGAAATGGTGGAAGAATGTACAGGGGGCCCTGAAACTAGTTGAATCTAAAGGCATCTGAGGATACTTCTCATTCTGGTCTATGGCAAAGAGATCCACAAATGGAAACATCAATCTAGAGAACATCCCCTCAATCACTAAGAGCACAAGCCCACTCATAGTCCACCAACAAGAGATGACTGTTCTGCATTTGCTCTCATGTTGAGGGAGCTTGCAAGATGAATTCAGAACGAATTCCATATCACTGCATCCACCTCTAGAGGTGATTCACCACCCCACACGGGTTCAATGACCTTACCCTGCCCTGTATGTGTATTTAATAGACAGTTATGGTGTTGTCTGGTAGAAGCTTCTCTGTAAGATGGAAGGAAGAAGGCCTTTTGTAGCAAGCAGGACCGTACATATCTTGTGCACTTGTATTTGCAGGCACCACACTGAGGATACTCAGATGCTGACCAAAGGCTCAGCACTAGCATCTCACCCAGATGAGTATTACAGCCCAGTGATCAGATGTCTGTAACCATGGTTCTCTGTGTCAGCAGGGGGTTGAATGTGCGCCCTATCAAGAATTCTGAAGGGTCAATTTACCAGTGCAGACCTGGATGCACTGAATGCAACATCTGCACAAGGATTGTCTCTGATATTGAGGCTGTTGCCTCACAGACACCACTGGAGAGCTCTAGCTCATCATCTGGTGTGTGATACTAATAGGATTCACAGGGTCATGGGGCAAAGTAGGTGTAAGACCTGCAGGAGCAAGATCAGAGCTTGGGTCAGTAACCTCTGAATCATTTCCAAAATATACTTGATAGTTTGAGGAGGAGCAAATGCATTCACTTGAGTTGTATTGAGCACCATACATATAAAGGGCAGCTCGATGTGGGATAGAGGTGGGACATTTGGACATTGATGGTAAAGCCCAGGTTATGCAGGATAGTCATTGCCCACTGGAGGTCTTTCCAGACCAGCACTTGAAACTCTGCTTTCACCAGCTAGCTATCCAAATGTAGAAATAAATGGGCTCTCAATCACTGAAGTGAAATTGACACAACTGGCAGCACCTTTGTAAAGATATGTAGGGGTTCTCATAAGTGTGAGTGCTAGGACCACAAATTGATAGTGCTGGGATACCACCATGATTCTAAAGTATGCAGGTGGGGAGAATGGGAAGATGACAATAGTAATCCAGAATGTCCATGTACACCAACAAATCTCTTGTATTGAATGCCAACAGGACTTGGCTCAGGGACAACATTGTGAAGTTGTCCTTTTGCATGAACACATTCAGAAGGTGGAGATCCAGGATGGGCCACATGCCTCCACCCTTCTTGGGAACCAAGAAGCAAAGGGAATACAATCCTGTGCCTCTCCGTCCAGAGGTACTTTCTCTATAGCCTCTTTATTCGGCAAGTCAGGAAGTTTCACCTTTAACATCAAGGTATATGCTGGAGAGCAGACGATGGAGAATGGAGGGTGATCTGAAGGGAAGTTAGGAAAGAGCCACAAAAGACAATCTAGATGAAGCAGCAATCTATTGTGATTACCAGTTAATTTGTATACAAATGTGCTCAGCATCCACCCCAAAAGGAGGTATATTACTGCTGTGGTGTCTGGAGCGGCTGAAAAGGTGGTCTCTGCTGATGTATTTCTCTGCAGTAGTCTCAGAACTTTCAGTACTGTTGGTGGATATGCCCTGCTGCGTCAGCAGTTCATGCTTGTAACACTAATTTTCTTGAAGCTCTTCAAGGAGAAAATATATTTTTCTTGCAGCCACTCACCATCAAAAGCCATGTCCAAAAGGGTAGCGTAGACATCTCTGGAGACAACAGTGGTGACCATGTAAGCAACCTTCCACAATGGAATAAGCAACAGTGTCCACAGGGCCCAGTTTGCAATCTAAGCTCAGCTTTGATTAATCCATTCTTCACCAAATCAGAAAATAGCTTTTTCATATGCATATGGTCTGGCAATCTGGAACTTGAAGGGCCTCATTAAATGGAAAGGAGGGCCCCACAGGGGAGGGGGATGATTGTTAAATCTATTTGTAATAGAATAATAGACTTTGCTTCCACTGAGGGCAACACAATTCTAAGACCTATGTCGCATTTCAAACTATGTAAGAGATAAAACCTCAACTGTGGCAGGTCCAGGAGAATAGGGGACAGAAGAATAGGAATGTCACCTTGTGGCAAAGTTTCCAGGACACTCTCTTTTTGGAGGTGATCAGTTTCCAAAACATCATCCTCCGTAAGAGTATCCTCTTTGTTCTCCAAAGCATCTGAGGTTGAGATTACCATTTTCCACAGACAGGGAAATCTCTGGACACTGGAAAGATGCTCAGTCAAGAGAAAATCTTAATAGTTCACTTTATCCTTGGATAATCATGGCTTCTTGACTGTTGTCAGTTCGGTTGGAGACATTGCCAGCAAAGTTAACACCCAAACGAACAAAGGAAGGACAATATCCTGCATTGACTTTATTTAAGTTCTGAGACTGAAGCCAGTGGAGACATCAGTGTCACCAAACCCCAAGGTACGAGTAATCGACTGGCAAGTGGCCCAGAAGATGGCAGAGCCATCCTGAACCTATTCAGCATTGCCAGCTGGAAGGTATCAACCTGCATTGAGCAACCAAATGGATCCAGAATCTCCAGAGGCATATTTATTGCCACCAGAGTCTACCCAGATGATGACAAAGAGTGTTGCATCAGAGAAGGTGCCAAGACATTGAGCAATACCAGGAGTAGGACCATTTCCTCAAGAAAAAGTATTTGACCTGTCCTTCCTTTGGCACTTCTTAAATTGTTTGAGGAAAACTCTCTTAAGAGAATGTTCCTGGAAGGCAACTTACTCTAGAAAGAGGGACAGTACTTTGGTTTTTCCCTATGGACCGTCTCCAGAAACATTTTGTCATAACACTTCCTGATAATCTTCCAATGGAGGCACACGTGTCACAAGTTGTGGCTTCCTATTCCAATAACAGACATCACAACATGCAGAAGATGTTAAGGGCATTTGACAAAGACATTTAGTAATTGCAGCCACAACTAGACGTGAAACATTACTTTTTAGGAAGACATTTGACATAGTTGCTGTCGAAATGTTGAGGAATTTTATTAATGAGGCACCAAGGGAGCATGGTAGTACATTCATGTTGTGCGACTGGAGGCCAAGTCGCTACTCGATGCACTTGGTGCCATCTAGCAGCACTAAAGAGTTATTGTTAGGTAAAAGCTTTTCCAGACAAGTCTACAGCCTGTACAAAGTATTCATAAGCTGAGGAATCTGTGGGAATGATATATCCATCACCAATACATGTAAGAGGGAAAAGAAGGGAGCCTGCATTGGTCCTCCCAAACCCAGTAGTTACAGACAGATATGCACTACCAGATAGGCAGAGTTGTTAGAATGCATATGAAAGTATTCACGCTTTTTTCCCACTGGATGCACTCCGTGTCTCAGACAGTCAACAGGATGGCTCAATGAGCTGAATGCACCTCTTTGAAACTTGCCTCAGCAGGTCTCCAGTAAACCTTTTTTTCAGAGAATTTTTAAGTAAGATTTTATTACAATTCCTAACTATAACATCACTTAAAAGTTTGTTTTTTCAGTGAATTTCTATAATTGTTTCAACATACCTAAGAGGGCCTTCACAATGCAGGTGTGGGGTCGGGTGCTCTACCCACACTGCACAAGGCCTTTAGCCATGAGCGGCTTGGGCGCAGGGCCTGGCCAACCACCCGCGAGCGCTCATGGCTGACTATGTGATACAACAATATAAAGTGTGTCATTTTAAGTAAGTCAGATATACTGACTTTGTCCAAGGGCCAGAACACCAACATTTAAAAAGCCAATATATAGGCTTTATCAAGGGTTAGCACATCAACATAGATAAAGCAGACTTCTTGTGTTTGTCAAAAAGTCATCAAAACTAATAATCAAATGTATATTTTATAAATCCAAACATAGAAATGTTTAATAAAAGTGATTGTCATAAAATATTTTCAATTAAGCATTTGAGTCTTTTAAAAAACATTTTCTCCATTTTTCAGGCCATATAATGCAGCTATAGAACCAACCACAAAAGGTCTCTGCACTCAAGCTCGGAGTTCTTAACAAAAATATGGTCTCCTGGAGCTCTCCTGGTGTCATGGATTCAATGAACCAAGAAACTTATTATGTTTTTTTTTTTAAATGTTGCTAGGGGGCTGCTGCACTCCCTGCAGTTCTTAGCAACATTAAAAGAACTGCTTGGTGGTGCCCCTACCCCTTCTAGGGACACAATCAGGATCCAAATATATATTTTTTAA
Organism: Lissotriton helveticus; assembly: GCF_964261635.1. Lineage (NCBI taxonomy): Eukaryota > Metazoa > Chordata > Amphibia > Caudata > Salamandridae > Lissotriton > Lissotriton helveticus. The sequence continues at coordinate 1,074,637,626 of NC_136070.1, read as the reverse complement.
AGGCCTTGCAGGACATCATGGGGCACTCCCCAGCTGGAGTTGTGAATTTGAAATGAGCGCCACTCCCCTCATTTCACAGTCACAATTATTTTTGGAGAATGTAGGAGGCCATAGCAGAGAGGGGTGCGTGGGGCTCCATCCCTGACCCACTTAAGGGACCTGCGGACCACATCCTCCGGGCCAATTTTGGAATTTGGGGAGAGGGTGCGGGGCGCCCACCCTGACAATTTAAGGGCCCTGGTAACCCCATCCCACAGGGCTGTTTTTTGGCGACAGGCTCGGGCCCCTCCTCTCTGACATATCCACCAGGGCCATAGCAGTTTTTTGGGGAGGGACCTGAGGCTCCCCCTGCCCAATGACAGCAGTGTCTCTGGGACCCTGTCTCCCTTGACACTACAGTTCCCTGCCTGCAAGAAGGTGGGCAAAGAACATAGGTTTGCTTTTTGCCCAGTGGGAGCAGAGAAAAGCTTTTCAAACCAGGCAAGAGCAAAGAGCTGTAGACAGCCCTTGCTGCACTGCAATGGGTACAGGTAGGGGATGCGACAGGGATCGCAGGGGCCCTAGGACCCACCCTGTGGCCCCATGGCTAGCAGTTCCTGTTGTTGACCTAGGTGGGCAAAAGGGCATTCAAATAGTGTTTAATGTCTTGGGGGCATGGGGTATGGACTCCCTGATGGGGCCTCGTAATGGCCTGGGGGGAGGGGCCACACACCGCCCTCCCCTAAAAATATAATGCACCCCGGGGCCTGATAATGGCTGAAGGAGGAAGACCGCATGGCTCCCTTTCCCATAGAAAAACATTGCGCTGACACCCGGGACCTGGTCCTGACCGGGGAGCTTTTTTTTTTTAATGGCCTGGAACCAGCCCTTTTTTCTTTTTTAATTTTATTGTGGATCCACGGATCCTCTGAGAATTCACTAGTACTTATCTGCGACACACTACCTCTCAAGCACAAGGACCACAATATGCATTCGTACTAAAAGAGTGTATTGGGAACTCATCTGCTCCTTTTTACTATTCATGATGCTGCGAGAGTCCCGCGAGATCGTAAACATTAGTTAAAAATAATATACATTTATTATATTCTCAGTAATTATCCCCTATACACCGCCTCTCTAAATCTAGGGGGACAGCATGACGTTCTGAAGCCCCCTTATTTACCTTTTTTACTTCATTTCCACAACACCTTCAATTTTTCACAGTGAACAGTAATGGCAGCCATTTAATTTCTGACATTCCAGCAGCCAGCTAATTAGAGCGCTCGCTATCACGAGACTTATGGGAGCTTCTCGCTACCACAATAGCATATAGGCTCACTGGAAAAACAGGCCTCTCAACCAATCACAGGGCTCAATTTTGATTTTGCGCTCTCGCAAGCCCAACTGCCAAAATATTCAATTATTTCTTACCCTCAGTATCTCAAAAACTACTGAGCGTATTCACACCAAATCACAAAACGCACAATCTGTGAAGACCAAGATCTAGCTTTCTGCCGATTTCGGTATAATTCCTTCCAGCAATAAACCTGTCTTAAAGAAGTCTATGGAAAATGCATGGAGATTTTACATTTTGGGACTCCCATTTTTTCTTGGCTCCCGCTGAACAGATCACCCCAAACCTTTCCATGAAGGAGCTGAGGCGGATGAGCTTATTTTTTTGGAATGTTTCATGGAGATTCGTCAAACGGGGCCAAAGTTATTAGCAAACCAAACAACGCTCTGTCTATTGAAAAGCAGACCTAATTATAACTACCTACTGGTGACTGTGAGTAGTTAATATATATAAATATATGTGTGTGTATATATTTTATTTCGATTATATATTTAATATAATGTTTTTTTTATTTTTTAGGGAGATATAAATATAGCCCCAATCTTAACACCCACTACCCACCCATACACCCTAAAATTAATATTTAATTTGATTATTTTCAAAAACACCCTTTTGTTTGTAATTTACTCCTAACCTTCCTTTACCACTACCTAACCCTAAACATACACACACACACACACACCTTATATTTACTTTATCCATACCTTATCTATAGTTACCATGCATGTTAATGCATGTGTGCTAAAGGCATCTACACTGGCAAAGGCATATGCATGATAAAGCTCTGCGAGGTAAAGGCATGCCTGGTAAAAGATGTTTCCCTTACAGTGCCAATCAAGAGGGGGGGTCAGTAGAATTCTTCGCCTTACAAGTTGAACTCACCATTACTTGAAGAGCTAATTTTGAACTTTGGACTGTGTTGGAAGACCCATGTAATGGCAGGACTTCAAACATGCTTAAAGATAAACATGAGTACCATAGGAGGGCTCAAAGTTTGGAACATACCAATGAAAATATGTCATTGGAAAAAAATACTCATACATTTCAGGAAGTTTCTAACATTCTTTTTGTTTGATTTGTTTAGTGTTAGGATACATTGTGACCTCTCCGAAACCTTTTTCGGCTTTCTATTTACTTTAAACTATTTCAAGACATTGTTTATTAAGGAATATATTACCATTACTATCCTTGACAGGTTTCATTTGAAGTTCTGCAAGTGCGTTTTATGCCATCCATGAACTAATAGGAGGTGAAGTGACATGCAATAAAATCATATATCATAAGGCAGCATGCTCTTCTCTGTAATGAAACATTGGGCCTGGTACAACTTGGCTGAAAGTCTTTGCAAAAGCTAATTTCCTGCTGACGCTCATTTTCCTCTACCACTCCCTCTAGAAATCAATACATGTCATACAATTACAGTTCTTTCCCAAAGTATGTGCACTTTCTATTTAAAATACGTTTTATATTTACTAGGTTGTCCTTGTCGTAAAACCATATCAAAGAACTGTGTTGTAAGTGTATTAGATGGGGTTAAATAACTTATGTTTGGAAAAACAATATTTTATTTAATTTGTTCACATTGTAAAAGAAGAAAATTGGAAGGGCATGATGGTGAATTTGTCTTTTTCTTTTGATAATCACAATTGTTGAGCTTTTTAACTTGATTGCATTCCCATTTACAACGAATCTCATTGAAGTACAAAAGTCACTCAAAGGGCAAGGACATGTAAGGGAGTAGCCAGAGAAAATAAAATACCCATATTTTGAACCACATCACACTTCATGAGTGACTGAAACATGTGATCGCCACTCTTAAGAATGAGCGACAGGAACTCTTGCTCCAATTCTTTCATTATTCTATTTTTTCACATTTCTATCTTCACTACTTTACATTCTTCTTTACTTCCTTCTTTTGCATTCTCTTTCCATTTGCCTTTCGCATATTTTTTTATTTTCTCCATTTTCTTTTATCAGGGTCGAGTCTGCCAAAGAATGCGCTAGCGCATGTGTTTCAGGCTTGGAGCATGCCCATTGCTTACCATTTGATGGCTTCCGTGTCCCTCTTCTTTGCAACTACTTATTTAGCCAGTGCTGGTCAAATGTCACTTCCGATCGTTTTTGTGGAGCAGGGACCATGTACAGATGAATCCATCTTAATCAGTACCCTTCCACTTTTCCAGATGTGATTTCGATTATATATTTAATATAATGTTTTTTTATTTTTTAGGGAGATATAAATATAGCCCCAATCTTAACATCCACTACCCACCCATACACCCTAAAATTAATATTTAATTTGATTATTTTCAAAAACACCCTTTTGTTTGTAATTTACTCCTAACCTTCCTTTACCACTACCTAACCCTAAACATACACACACACACACACACACCTTATATTTACTTTATCCACACCGTATCTATAGTTACCATGCATGTTAATGCATGTGTGCTAAAGGCATCTACACTGGCAAAGGCATATGCATGATAAAGCTCTGCGAGGTAAAGGCATGCCTGGTAAAAGATGTTTCCCTTACAGTGCCAATCAAGAGGGGGGGTCAGTAGAATTCTTCGCCTTACAAGTTGAACTCACCATTACTTGAAGAGCTAATTTTGAACTTTGGACTGTGTTGGAAGACCCATGTAATGGCAGGACTTCAAACATGCTTAAAGATAAACATGAGTACCATAGGAGGGCTCAAAGTTTGGAACATACCAATGAAAATATGTCATTGGAAAAAAATACTCATACATTTCAGGAAGTTTCTAACATTCTTTTTGTTTGATTTGTTTAGTGTTAGGATACATTGTGACCTCTCCGAAACCTTTTTTGGCTTTCTATTTACTTTAAACTATTTCAAGACATTGTTTATTAAGGAATATATTACCATTACTATCCTTGACAGGTTTCATTTGAAGTTCTGCAAGTGCGTTTTATGCCATCCATGAACTAATAGGAGGTGAAGTGACATGCAATAAAATCATATATCATAAGGCAGCATGCTCTTCTCTGTAATGAAACATTGGGCCTGGTACAACTTGGCTGAAAGTCTTTGCAAAAGCTAATTTCCTGCTGACGCTCATTTTCCTCTACCACTCCCTCTAGAAATCATTACATGTCATACAATTACAGTTCTTTCCCAAAGTATGTGCACTTTCTATTTAAAATACGTTTTATATTTACTAGGTTGTCCTTGTCGTAAAACCATATCAAAGAACTGTGTTGTAAGTGTATTAGATGGGGTTAAATAACTTATGTCTGGAAAAACAATATTTTATTTAATTTGTTCACATTGTAAAAGAAGAAAATTGGAAGGGCATGATGGTGAATTTGTCTTTTTCTTTTGATAATCACAATTGTTGAGCTTTTTAACTTGATTGCATTCCCATTTACAACGAATCTCATTGAAGTACAAAAGTCACTCAAAGGGCAAGGACATGTAAGGGAGTAGCCAGAGAAAATAAAATACCCATATTTTGAACCACATCACACTTCATGAGTGACTGAAACATGTGATCGCCACTCTTAAAAATGAGCGACAGGAACTCTTGCTCCAATTCTTTCATTATTCTATTTTTTCACATTTCTATCTTCACTACTTTACATTCTTCTTTACTTCCTTCTTTTGCATTCTCTTTCCATTTGCCTTTCGCGTATTTTTTTATTTTCTCCATTTTCTTTTATCAGGGTCGAGTCTGCCAAAGAATGCGCTAGCGCATGTGTTTCAGGCTTGGAGCATGCCCATTGCTTACCATTTGATGGCTTCCGTGTCCCTCTTCTTTGCAACTACTTATTTAGCCAGTGCTGGTCAAATGTCACTTCCGATCGTTTTTGTGGAGCAGGGACCATGTACAGATGAATCCATCTTAATCAGTACCCTTCCACTTTTCCAGATGTGATTGAGGTACTATTTCTTCCACCTATCCACGCGCCTTGCATGCTGCTCCCTCCATAGCACTTGATGTTTTTTTTTGTTTTTAGTGAAGTGTTCACATAAAAACCTGCAGGTTCCCAAAACGCATATTCAGTAAATCTGTCCAGTAGAACCATTTGTAACTGGTCCTCTGGATGTTCCATTAAGGTCAATACCTGTTGTAGATTGGGGGGTTTGGTGGGAGGGACAGTCTACAAACACATTTTTTGGTTTTATTTTAGAGGTGATGATAACTCTGTCAAAAAGAGCCGTAACCAGTAAATGCTTTCAGTGCGACTCCACACTATTAAGAAGATTACTTTTAAAACTTTGATATTTTGACAGCAAAAGAGGCTGCTGAGCTTTCATACAGCGGAGCAGTAACTCCAAGCAGCAGTTAAACACATTTGTGGTTAAATACAGAAGATACACATATCATTGGTTCACAGAGGTTCCACGTCAACCCCGCCCCCACCTCCTTATCCCAGATCCCTCTGAAATCATTGAAGGTGCAAAATTTGCAGATTAAATATGCTCCAGCCCCAACAGCACTTTTATGTGCCTGCTAAGCTTTAAGTGCTGAGATCCCCCTCTGTAGTGCATGAGCGTAGAGGGGAATAGTGCCTGGAGTTAGCAACACTTGAAGATATGCCATTTTACATGTACAAATAGCTCAAAAAGAGCCTTTTTTTCATTGGGCTGCTACTTCTTATTAAAGGTGGGCTGAGGCTAACACACATAAAAGGTGCATGTGGAACGTGCAGATGTGCTAGTTTCTGGTCAGTGCTTCTCAACTCTGTGAATGGTGTGGTCTTGGACGTATGACGTTCTTTTCCATGAACAATAATTTCTTTTCATAGCAGACTTTGGAGCACATATGTCCCATAGAGGTTATATAGAATCTTGGCATTCACTTAGTCAGGAGAGAGTTTTGTGCAATATTATCGTTATGTGCGTGTTAATCCAATTTCAAACAAACTCATATGATTGTCAGGCATAATTCATCAAGCAGTGAACCAAGCGCCTCGTGCTTGGGCGTGTGCAGTGAAATGGGACAATGACAGTTTATCTTGTGGTTGAGCTAGTGCGTCTTAGTTTTCCCTTCCCCGGTTACATTGTGAGTGTAACCCAGTGTTTAGTCTGCGGTGTACTGGTGTGCCTGCCTCGAGGCCCAGGCCGAGCCCCACGTCTCTCTCTAGAACAGTCACATCTCCAATGGCAGTGGTGGCTGGCATGTACGGAGAGTGATGGCTGGGTGGGACAAAAATATATAAGAAATAAAATAATAACAGTTACCTTCCTGGCGCAACGTCCTCCTCACTCGGGTGTTCTCAGGGCAGGCTCCAACGCAGGACCCAGGAAACTGCAATAACCAATCCTGGTGCTGCTCTCATGCAGCATTAGAGAAGCACCAGGATTGGAGGGAGCGGGCTCCTTCAGAGCTGCTGAGGACACTGGAGCCCTAACCTTAATCCTACCCAGCTGGGCTGGAAAGGTTTAAAATGTGCATGTTGGCTAGCCGTCGCAAGATGGACGGCCAAAGAGACATGTGCACTTTAATCTTAAAGCCCATCACTGCTCTCTGCTGCTGCCAGTCAGCACCAGTTCCGCTCCCTGTCCTGACACTCGGCTTGGGACGGGGTGATTGACAAAATAATATGGTAAAAAATTAACTTTAATACCATTTTATTTTTCATCGGGGGCAATTTATTTAGTGAGGCGACACTCCTCCGCCGTTAACGGAGGTGTAGCCCCTGTCATGGGCCATCCTGCAGCCAAAGACTGAAGTTCGTCTACATATCCAGCTCTCAGGTAGGCTTGTCTCCTGCTGCCTCTCGTGCTGCAGGCCCTGATTTGCTGGTAAATGGCAATGAAGGATGTACTGGCATCTGAGTGGGCTAGCATTGTTCCCTGGTACAGGCACGTGGAGCTGGCTGATAAGCAGAAAGACCCAGAGGTCTGATGGCTGGGCTGAGCGCTCCCTCTGGTCTTTGCACACATGGTCCTGAACAGTCTGTACTTGCCCATAGAGTGAGGATACATAAAGAGCTGCACACAGTTGTGTGCTCTTGTTTATAGTGGTGTCAGAGGTCTTTGCTCGTCCTATTGACACTAGGGGCCTTATTTCGATGTCGGTGGTGGGACTGCCACCCGCTATCACGGTGGTTAGGACACCGCCTGACAGGAAGGCAGTGGTCCGACCACCGAATTAGGATGCGACCGCCAGGCTGGCAGTCGCGAAGTGCTCCATTACATGACGCAGCACGAGTCTCTGTGAAATGGAGCACTTTGTGCACATCCATGCACCGTGGGCCATGTTTGAGGCCTGCAGAGTCTGTTTCCGACAGTTGGACCGCCATGATAAGACTGTCGGAAACGTACATTGTAATCCCAATGGTTGTGCCTGACTCGGCACCGTCTCCATACGGGATCATGATTCCGACCGCCACACCATCGGGATCACTGATCTTGGTGGAGGCGGTAGTCTGCCCCGACCGACAAGGTTCCAACTGCCAGCATTGTATTGCAGCTGTTGAACTGAAGGGCTGACAGCGGTCAGACCACCATCAACAGCCTATCAGGGGCAGTCAGACCACCATCGTAATAAGCCAGAGCTTCTGCAAAAAAGACACTTATGATGAAATTTTGTGAGGTTTTAGAGGGAATTGTGTTATGAAGGGGTGGCAAGTGTTATAAAAACACAAATTCTAGAGATCATTAGAAGGGGTGCTAGTTGTAAGTAGGCATGCGATGAGCATCAGCCGAGGTAATATCTTTATTAATTAGGGAGCTTGCTGAGATCTCCTGCATCTGTATTGGTCTGTGTATGTGAGTACCCTTGTGTGTATGTGTGAAATAGTACTTTTTTTTATATGTATTATATATGGACTAAGGTACTTTCTGCTCTACAATATAAAGACATTGAAAGCAATTAAATAGTTCTGTGACTGTTTAGCGGAATGCAGTCTGGTGCCCCTTTTCATTTATAGGGACATGGAGACCAGAGGTTACTTGAAATATCCTTTGAATGAACAGCAGGTGATACTTTATTCCTTATAATACATGGTGACACCATCACATGTCTCATAAACCAGTTAAATCTTTAGTGTCCTGCTCCTTCAAATGAAAGAGGTAGAATGGTTGCAGACTTGAAGAATATAATAAGAATGTATAGTGCAAAATTGAACACACCCAAATCAGAAATTTGCTTCAAAAACATTAATTTAATCAGATTATTGCAAATCAGATCAACATATCCACAGCTCATAATGATTGTAAAATGCAGAGGCACTATATTTTCTGTAATGAACCATAGAATAAATCTTGATATATATAATGATATGATAGATATAAATCTCTCCTTTCTGTTAATCACTTCTCATTTTAGAAAAACAAATCATTTGTACAACGTGTTTAAACTGTACCTTAGGAGTCTTATTTGTATAAAGATGTGCTCCTTGTGAAAAATGGATGAAGAGGTCTAGTTGATAGATACTGTAAGGAAATGGTTCACCACCAGACCTTAAAATCAAATTGTAGTTTCCTTTTAAGGAATATCACTCGTACTGAGGCAACAGATCATCCTCATGGACCCCCGAGAAACAAATATTGGCAAAGCCAATAGGTTTCACCTATGCAAGATCTATTGGCTTTCTCAGGTTTCTTTTTTGCTCAGTTGTATAGCAGTGATGAAAGTAAAAAGAAGCATTGGCAAAGCCAATTGCTCTCGCCTATGCACTGACGTATTGGCTTTGTCAATCAATCAATCAATCAATCAATCAATCAATCAATCATTTGTAAAGCATAATACATACCCACGAGGGTCTCAAGGTGCTGGGGGGGGGCGCTACTGATCGAACAGCCAGGTCTTGAGTATCTTTCTGAAGGTCAGCAGGTCTTGGGTCTGTTGTAGGCTCAGTGGGAGGGTGTTCCATGTCTTGGCGGCGAGGTGGGAGAAGGATCTCCCACCAGTGGTTGTTCTTCAGATGAGCGGGGCGGTGGCGAGTGAGAGGTCGGCGGAGCAGAGCTGGCGGTTGGGTGATGTAGAAGGAGAGCCGTCTGTTGAGGTAGGCTGGGCTGGTCTTGTGGAGTGCCTTGTGTGCGTGGGTAAGGAGCTTGAAGGATATACTCTTGTTGATGGGGAGCCAGTGCAGGTTTCTCAGGTGGGGGTGATGTGGCTGTGGCGTGGGATGTTGAGGATCAGTCGTGCTGAGGCGTTTTGGATGCGTTGTAGTCGTTTGATGAGCTTGGTCGGGGCACCCGCGAAGAGGGCGTTTCCGTAGTCGAGTCTGCTGCTGACGAGGGCCTGGGTGACTGTCTTTCTTATATCTATTGGGATCCATCTGTAGATCTTGCGGAGCATGCAGAGGGCGTTGAAGCAGGAGGAGGAGATGACGTTGACTTGCTTGGTCATTGAGAGCGTTGAGTCGAGGATGATTCCCAGGTTGCGGGCGTGGTCGGTGGGTGTCGGGGCTGCCCCCAGTGCCGTCGGCCACCAGGAGTCGTCTCAGGCTGAAGGGTTGGAGCCGAGGATGAGGACCTCCATCTTGTCAATGTTTCTTCTTAGGTATGTTACACAGCAGCACAGTAAAGTAAAGAAACTAAAAGAGGTATGACTCAGTCAACACTGGCCATGTCATAGCGCTTTTTTAACTTTCAGCCGTGTAGTACAGCAGCTGCAATGCAACATTGATGAATGCAGAGCACTGGTGCGTCATAGTGCTTTTTGCAAATAACTTCCAGAGATGTTGCACAGTAGCCATGCTGCTGTACAACGTGGCCAAAAACAAATTGACAAAGCCAGTAACTCTCAAAGGTGAGACCTATTGGCTTTCCCAAAACCATGTTTTGTTCCTTTGCCACCGTTCAGTCCCGACCACACAACTGTGCCTTAATGCCTTAAGAGTTAAGCAGGGTCATTAATGACTAATGAATCTTTCCATGGCAACCCCAGCAGAAGCTGGCATAGCTAGTGCTTCAGCTAAGCCTTTGTGGATGTGGATGTGGTACCATTGCCAATATCTGAAATGAGAAGTGCTAATGTAAGAAGGCAGTGTGTTTCAGGTGGGAGGTATACCAGATTGAACATGAAGGGATGGGCAAGAACAGTGGTATGGGAGAATGAGAACAGAGAACTGACTCATACTAGTGGGGGAAACTGTCCCCAGGCTAGGGAGGCTGTGACCTCCGTGACCCCTGCAAGTGAGATTAGATTAAGTAAATATTTTATAACTTTGAACACTTTTTTGCTTGAGGAATTAATGTCTTCACGAATTGTTCGCTTCTGTGTGTGCTGCCTTGGCACAGAAATATGTGTTTTTTTATTGTTTTCTTCTCTGATATCAAATGGTAAGGTGATCATCAGGTTACAGTTGGTGCACAAGTTTTTCCTTGCTTGTATACAGTATTGAAGGCTGAAGATGATCACAGTGCTGGTGCTAGCTCTGCTTTTTATCACCTTACCTTTAATGGTGGCAAGTTGTGTATCAACTTTGCAGTAGTATTGTGATAATGGCTTTGAGTGGACGTATGCTTTTATTGTATGCAAATCTAGACCAACCTGTAAATGAAATTCAAGTACAACTACGCCTTATTCTTTGAAACTTTGCTTTTGCAGTGTTTTGCTGCACCGGCCATCTCATCATGTGGAGGTAATTTCAAAGGGAAGAGGCATGGTTGTTACAAACTACCTCTTACTAGGTTATGGGTCTAGTTATTTTTATGATCATCTTCAGCTTCAGCAATTTCCCTTCTTTTTGAGCCATTGGAGAGCAGAGCTGTGTGAGGTAATGGCAGGAGTGGTTCATACTGGGGAAATGAGGCGGACAGGGGCAGGTGAGGGGGTCGGGGGCAACGGAGATAAACATTTTGATGACAAAAGAGGCGGGGGGAACGGGGGACAACATATACAAAAAAATAAAACATACCTGCTGCCCTTCAGTATTGCATCGACCTCTCCACTCCTCTCTGCTGCTACAGTCAGTCACAGGCTTCCAGTCTGCCCTGCGGCCAATCCTGCAGCTGCTCTCACATAAGAGCAGCTTCCGGATTGGCTTGAGCACCGACAATGTGGGCTCCAGGACAGCCTGGTAGACTGTGCCTGCTCTCTCCAGCCCCAGCAATGCAGCTGGGGTTGGGGAGGGGTTACTGCGCATGTGGTCTTTGATTGGCCTGAGACGGCCGGCCAAAAACCACATGTGCAGTGTAGGTAGAGCCCACCACTCCCTATCCAGCCTATCATAACCCTGGCCCCACCTGAATAGGTGTCTCCTTCCAGTACCTTATGTAATGCTTTCTGCATACTATGTAAATTGTCTTGACATTCACACCTTCTGGGATATTGTCTTACTTTTATACCCACCTGATGCCCTGGCACATGCTAAAAACCCCCATGATAAAACAGGTTTTTAACCCGCGTTATTATCATTTTATTTTTACATTTTTTTAAGTGCTGGCGGGGGGCGTTGCCGCTGGGGAATAGTGTTTTTGTAGTGCACAGGTTCTATGGAGGGAGTATCACAATTACAAGGAAAGTAGCATAACAAGGATTCAAGTCATTCAAAGAAGGATACAAATCCTTTTGTCACCAACAGGAGTGCTTTCTCCATTAGTGGCATGCTTTTGACCCCACATTGTAAATGGGTTGACATGTTCGGCACCTTATAAAAGTTTTGATTCTATGAAGGAAACAATTGCACTTAATCTTTTGAGGTGGTGTTAGGTGTACCTAAGTTCAAGTAAAATTAAACTTCATAAAATGAATCTAGTATTACCTACATGGTTAAAGCACCTCCAGACCAGATAACACACTTCAATCTGGGATAGAAATAATAGAGATGGTCATACAAGGATTTCTATAGTGAGATATATTATTTCACATATAACGTTGCTGATGACATGTGGGGGAAATGATTCGGTTGGACTGAACACACATTAGGATGCTCAGCTGTAATCCTGTTAGAAAATGACGATTCACTGGTATTGCTGGCTATTGAACTCTGCACATTGGCGGCACTGCTAACCAGTCCCCAGTGTATGAACTCTGACCCCTAAAAAACTGATAAAATTGATAACCCCCCAATCAGCATATTTAAGTTTCCACTAAGGACTTGGTATATGGAGAATGACACAAATCAATGGCATGGAAGATAAAAGTCATCTGAGGACTGAAGCACATATGGGGCCATCTACTAATCTGACAAGGAAAACATGCATTTAGGTCTACATGTGCAAGCTGACTATTGCAGCATTTAAACGTGTAGGCTAATGTGCCAAAATGATAAACTTTTGACAGACAGGAACCTCACTTTTAAATATTAAAAAAGTGACCTCTAATTAGGCTGTGTATCCCACAAGGTAGGATGACTTGTATATAAAAGTTGAACATGTTAGAATTTGAGATTGGAATGTTGCTACAGTGACTAGCCCCTACCAACTATTTTCACAGTGTAGGGCAGCAGCTCCTTATATGAGAGTTCGAAACATCACTTACAACGCAACTTTTACCACGCAATGCTTTTACATCGCAACTTTTACAACGCAAACCATTACACCGCATTGCGCTGGGGGGCGCTCTAGTATAGGGAATAGATTTAATTTACTATCCAACACCTTCCCTACTATCCACGGGGACTGGAGTTGGAATAGTAAATTAAACTATTCACTATCCAGCACCCCAAAGCGCTATGCGTTGTAAAGGCATGCGTTGTAAAGCTTGCGATGTAAAAGCATGCGTGGTAAAAGAATGCGTTGTAATGTCGTACATCCTATGAGAGCCATTTATCACTAGCCTGTCACAACTGCCCTTCCTGTTAGTGCTTTCCGCTTAATGAGGTGTGAAAACTGCATAAACAGTGGTGTGGGCAGAAGGGCCTGGGTAGGAGGTATGCAACTAATAAGGGTGTAGTGAAGCACCCCCTTCCTAGGTCAGCGCTACCAGTGCTTCTGGGGCAGCTTAAATCACCTTTAAGAACCTTCTTAACTTTGACCTGTGACTCGCAGGTCACAGGACAGAACTTAGGAAATACTGCAAAAATAAGGATCCAATCACACAGCGATTGGTATGGGAAAAGATGTATCAGAGAAGTCAAACACAACGGCAGATAAACGGATAAAATGGCAAATAATAGAGTGTGCACAAAAGGAAGGACAGAAGGAGGCACACACTGAAAGGAAACAATATGGAAAGAATTATAAAAATAAATTAAACAGAATGGAAATAAGGCACAAAAGAAGTATTAACAGCAGGCAGGAAAGATGGAAAGGAACAAAGAGAAGGAAAAGAGAGCAAAAAAGAAGGAACTAAGGAAAAAGTATAGAAAGAAGGGATAATTTAAAGAATGGAATAAAGAAGCAATGAAGAAAGGGACTAAAATGGAAAAAGAAAAGCAGAATGAGGGAAAGAAAGAATTCAAGAACATATAAAGAAATAATGGTAAGAGAAAAAGAACTATTGATGGCTTGTGAACATCGTAATAGAAAGTTTTACAGTGATGCAACACAAATAGGTGATTATAATACAGAATTTCTATGGAAGAAACATTGGTAGGATCTATATTCATATAATTAGTTTCGTAAACTTGTGGCATTATTAATATGGAATAAATGGGTGAATTGATAGTGATCTCAGTGACTTGCTGAGATATGATTTATATTTTTATGGATCATAAAGGACGTTTCAAAACATAAAAAGGTTCATATGATGCAACAGAAGACTCCATTAATTGTGTTTCAAGATTAGGGCCAGTTGGGCCAGTGAGATTGAATAATAAGCCTTGCTCTGACAATGGTAAACACATTGGATAGCACCTCATTTGTGCTGGATGATCCCCCTAGGCTTATGTCATGTTAAGTACTGTAAAAAGAGAAATACTGTTCACCCATGTTTCTTAACGTTTTGACTTTTGTGGGCCTCCACTTAATCATTACTGGAATCCAGAGAGCCCCCTCTGTACTATCATTGGAATCTGGGGACCCCCACTGAATCCTTATTGGAATCTAGTGACCCCACCTAAGCAATTTTGATTACATGAACCACAGAACAATACACAAAATACAGAAACATGCATCAAATAAATACGCAAATAATCAAATATTACATTCACAAATTTTAATGGGATGTTTGGAGCTTTCTAAATTCAGTTGAGGCCACACATCGTCCATAATAATAATATATTCTGTTTGATGCACTGATCCCACAACTCAAACTGATGAAATCAACTTAATTTTTAAATTTCAAATTCTTTCACTTTTACAGAAGAGTTTATCATTTAAAAAGTCAAATTTAGCTTCTTTATTTATATGCATTTCATTAATCTGTTAATATTGCTTGATTTTCTAAGCAGTTGTGGACTCCCTGAATAGGCATCAGAGACCCCACGGGGTCCCCGAACCACAGGCTAAAAACCACTGCTGTACACAAAGAGAAACGCATGAATCACTGGAAGTCATCTAGCAATGCCTCATTGTGGCACTTGTTAGAAGTACCTGTCTGAAACTGAATAAAAACAGCAACATTTGATATGGTCATTGGTTTACAAACTAGATTGCACAATTAGAAGAGGCAGGTTGATGTCATCTAGCATGTTATGCCATTATTAGTTAATGACTTGTATAGTGATGTGAGCCATGTCTACAGTGTTTCGTTTTTTGAATGCTTATGGAAAATATAAAACTCAGTGTTTTAAAAATGTCGGATGTGTAGAAATTCCTCAGTATTTCGAATCTTCATTAGATTATAGAACTATTTGAAATTTAAATGTACAGATTACTTGCATGCATTTGGTCTATCTATCCTTCTTTGCTGCACATATTCTGTGATTTTAGTTTGTACAATACACCTCTATTTCAATAAATCATGTATATATAGCCCTAAAAGAATATAAGATGTCGCAGTTTGGGCAAGCTGAAATGTTCATATGTCTTCGGTGGTGAGACCAGCATACGTTTGATACAGCCAAGGTCTGAGTTTACATCCAAGCTGACTAAATATGGTATATGTTAGATCGGTTGAAATAGAAGAATGCTCTGGACATGTGAACGCTTACGAGACATTTTGTCACATTGTTGATCTTGGTAATGAAGGAGAAATGCAAGTGAAAAAGGACTCAGGATTAAGGAACCATAAAATGGTGTTTAATGTTGCATTGGAATCACAGATCCCACAGAAGACATGCTTCTGTGACTTGGAAAGCAAAACAATTGTCACACCTCTATTCATCAATTGAGATGTATCACGGTATCCACAGAAAATCTTAATATCTTAATTTATCAAATGCATAAATACATCAATTCGTTTAATTTTTTTATTTGTAAAACTTTTTATTAAATTGAAATACAACAGCAGATGAAAACACATCATGGCATATTAGTTCTGCTCAACATCATAAACAGTACCCAGCACTGTCACTAATAATCTAACACAGCCATGATGCCAACATCGCAGAGCGGGCAGGTGGCAGTATTCTGTATACTCTAAAGCACAATGTAGTAGGGGCAGCAGTGACAAACTCATATCAAAAATATGGTGAAGATGCACTCCAATGGGCGACCTCCCTCACCCACTCCGGGTCAAGCACTCCAAGCTAATACCCATCCTCCCAATCATCTAGCTAATCGGTTCAATCCCAACAATTACTTCAGCCAACTCCAGCAGGCTCATTAACATTTGAACCATCCAATTCACCCCCATTCGTTGCCTCTTCTCCACATTCGCTCCTCACTCCCTGTACGTATGTAGTATATAGTCCCCCAAAATGTTTTGGTCGCTATAGAGCTCCGACTGCGTAGAGCAATACAGCATGTCCCGGGACCATTGCTGCAGAGTCGGGACAGGCCCCCTCAACCAGCACATAGCAACTCTTCTCTTGGCCATAAGCAAAACCATATCAACCAGCCTGCGGATTGCCTTTGGGAGCATTTTGGTGTACCCAAGGAGGGCAACCAGCGGGTCCAATGCAAGCTCAGTCTCAACCACCCTACTAAGCTCCTCGATTACTCCCCTCCAAAAGGAGTATACTCCTGGGCACAGCCATGCCAGATGAATGAAGTCCGCTGTATCAGAGTGGCATCTCTCACATTCTGCATCTTCTCACAGTCCATATCTATGCAGCCTGTCTGGGGTATAGTATATCCTATTAAGGTACTTAAAGTGGACCATAAATAAGTAAATCACATGAATCTTTATTACAGGGGTAAAGAATAGTTACTTGCTCTGCCCAATGACCCTTCTTTCTATAAAAGATGATAGGAACTAATGTCACAAACCAGATTTGCACTTTGTAGGCAATACTGATTATTATAGAAAGAAATTTGAATTTCATTGTTTGTGATAAGTGTGCCATTTGTTATCTACTGTATGTAAAGTGATCACATGTCATTTCGGATCCATACATACCCAATGAATTAGACCTAAACTTCTGTGTAAATGCTTCTACTCATGAATCCAGTATTACCTAAAATATTGTGAAATTCTCTAAAATTTTGTACGTGGTAAAAATGCATCAAAATATTGTAATGCCTTTTGATTTAGAAACGAGAAAACAAAACAAGCATTAGAAATGCAATCGGGCTCGGATTTATTTGATTTTGAGCTAATGGCATTGTAAATGGCAATGTGTTTTCCTCATGTGTGATGGAGTGTGTGCATGTGGTGTGTTACGGGCTCCCAATGTCACCCTGCATAGTCACACACTGTTTATCATGTACACTCATTCTGCACACTAACACAATGTGCACCCTGCACCCTTACACGCTGTCTCTCTGCACTCACTACTCACTATTCACTACTCTGCACTCACTACTCACTACTCTGCACTCACTACTCACTACTCTGCACTCACTACTCACTACTCTGCACTCACTACTCAATACTCTGCACTCACTACTCACTACTCACTATTCTGCACTCACTACTCACTACTCTGCACTCACTACTCTGCACTCACTTCTCACTACTCTGCACTCACTACTCTGCACTCACTTCTCACTACTCTGCACTCACTACTCTGCACTCACTACTTACTACTCTGCACTCACTACTCACTACTCTGCACTCACTACTCACTACTCTGCACTCACTACTCTGCACTCACTACTCACTACTCTGCACTCACTACTCACTACTCAGCACTCACTACTCACTACTCAGCACTCACTACTCACTACTCTGCACCCACTACTCTGCACTCACTACTCACTACTCACTACTCTGCACTCACTACTCACTACTCTACACTCACTATTCACTACTCACTACTCTGCACTCACTACTCACTACTCTGCACTCACTACTCTGCACTCACTACTCACTACTCTGCACTTACTACTCACTACTCACTACTCTGCACTCACTACTCACTACTCACTACTCTGCACTCACTACTCACTACTCTGCACTCACTACTCACTACTCTGCACTCACTACTCACTACTCTGCACTCACTACTCACTACTCTGCACTCACTACTCTGCACTCACTACACACTACTCACTACTCTGCACTCACTACTCACTACTCACTACTCTGCACTCACTCACTACTCACTACTCTGCACTCACTACTCACTACTCACTACTCTGCACTCACTTCTCTGCACTCACTACTCACTACTCTGCACTCACTACTCTGAACTCACTACTCTGCACTCACTACTCTGCACTCACTACTCACTACTCACTACTCTGCACTCACTACTCACTACTCACTACTCTGCACTCACTACTCACTACTCTTCACTCACTACTCACTACTCTGCACTCACTACTCTGCACTCACTACTCTGCACTCACTACTCACTACTCTGCACTCACTACTCACTACTCTGCACTCACTACTCACTACTCTGCACTCACTACTCACTACTCTGCACTCACTACTCTGCACTCACTACTCTGCACTTAATACTCACTACTCACTACTCTGCACTCACTCACTACTCACTACTCTGCACTCACTACTCACTACTCACTACTCTGCACTCACTACTCACTACTCTGCACTCACTACTCACTACTCTGCACTCACTACTCACTACTCTGCACTCACTACTCACTACTCACTACTCTGCACTCACTACTCACTACTCTGCACTCACTACTCTGCACTCACTACTCACTACTCTGCACTCACTACTCTGCACTCACTACTCACTACTCTGCACTCACTACTCACTACTCTGCACTCACTACTCACTACTCTGCACTCTCTACTTACTACTCTGCACTCACTACTCACTACTCTGCACTCACTACTCACTACTCTGCACTCACTACTCTGCACTCACTACTCTGCACTCACTACTCACTACTCTGCACTCACTACTCTGCACTCACTACTCTGCACTCACTACTCACTACTCACTACTCTGCACTCACTACTCACTACTCTGCACTCACTACTCACTACTCTGCACTCACTACTCTGCACTCACTACTCTGCACTCACTACTCTGCACTTAATACTCACTACTCACTACTCTGCACTCACTCACTACTCACTACTCTGCACTCACTACTCACTACTCACTACTCTGCACTCACTACTCACTACTCTGCACTCACTACTCACTACTCTGCACTCACTACTCACTACTCTGCACTCACTACTCACTACTGTGCACTCACTACTCACTACTCACTACTCTGCACTCACTACTCACTACTCTGCACTCACTACTCTGCACTCACTACTCACTACTCTGCACTCACTACTCTGCACTCACTACTCACTACTCTGCACTCACTACTCACTACTCTGCACTCACTACTCACTACTCTGCACTCTCTACTCACTACTCTGCACTCACTACTCTGCACTCACTACTCTGCACTCACTACTCTGCACTCACTACTCTGCACTTAATACTCACTACTCACTACTCTGCACTCACTCACTACTCACTACTCTGCACTCACTACTCACTACTCTGCACTCACTATTCACTACTCACTACTCTGCACTCACTACTCACTACTCTGCACTCACTACTCTGCACTCACTACTCACTACTCTGCACTCACTACTCTGCACTCACTACTCACTACTCTGCACTCACTACTCACTACTCTGCACTCACTACTCACTACTCTGCACTCTCTACTCACTACTCTGCACTCACTACTCACTACTCACTACTCTGCACTCACTACTCACTACTCTGCACTCACTACTCTGCACTCACTACTCACTACTCTGCACTCACTACTCACTACTCTGCACTCACTACTCTGCACTCACTACTCTGCACTCACTACTCACTACTCACTACTCTGCACTCACTACTCACTACTCTGCACTCACTACTCACTACTCTGCACTCACTACTCTGCACTCACTACTCCGCACTCACTACTCTGCACTTAATACTCACTACTCACTACTCTGCACTCACTCACTACTCACTACTCTGCACTCACTACTCACTACTCACTACTCTGCACTCACTACTCACTACTCTGCACTCACTACTCACTACTCACTACTCTGCACTCACTACTCACTACTCTGCACTCACTACTCACTACTCACTACTCTGCACTCACTACTCACTACTCTGCACTCACTACTCTGCACTCACTACTCACTACTCTGCACTCACTACTTCGCACTCACTACTCACTACTCTGCACTCACTACTCACTACTCTGCACTCACTACTCACTACTCTGCACTCTCTACCCATACCCAAAGACGCTAGAGTCCCCGCAAATCCCACAGATTCCGGCAGCTGGCAGGCACTTCACCTCAAATTACCTTGGCCTTCTTTCAAGGGCACTTCCTCACACGCCCACTTCCCCAGAGCTTTCTGCTTCTTCCCTTGTAGCTCTGATGTTCATCCACACCATATGTGTTGTTTTATGTCTACGTTTTTAATATAGATATTCTAGCCTTTCATCGATTAGTCTTTTATCTATACCTCCTTGCGTCTTCCAAAGCAAAAAAGCCAACCAACATGTCCCACGTAATCGGAAATAAAGCGCAGGTCCTTATAAAATGCGCAGCACAAGCAGCGCTGCACCTTGCTGCCCAAGTGACACCTAATCCTACGGTGCTCATTTCATCAACCATGAAATAATAAATGGCGGAGCCGGCCCTAGTTCATCGTAACAATCCTTGTGTCACACAGATTTTGGCAACAGGTGCTAACCTGTAAATTCGGATTTTCATGATATTCAGAAAAGACACATTTATATAAATCTAATATAAATGGAAGTCATCCACAGAATCAGTGGGTATCTTAAAACATCGGCATGGACTGGCCCTCCTGGACCTAAGTTGGACACCATAACGCGAAAACTACTGCGGTAAGTTTACAGAGTAGCAGGTAAAGAATAAATACCATAGCAACGGAGGGAAGGAGTGGGTAGGTGGCGTCTCTCTCTCGGCTAACGTGTGGCATCGCGGGGTTGTACTAATTAGTAATATTTAAGAAAAGTGGCTTCTGTGCATCCCTTTTACCACCTACGACACAATTAGGTCACAATTATTATAATAAATAAATAAACTCCAGATTCAAATGTGCCTGTCTTTTTCTGTCACACTTGCGGTTCCCATCTTTCCCTGCCTCTCTATTTAAGGTTGGTTTGCATTTGTTCATGTTCTCTCCTACTTTTCTCTGTTGTTCTCTGTCTGTTCCTTCATCCCTCCGTTTCCCTTAACAGCAGTTTCTGCCTCCATGACCTTCGCTCTGTTTTGCCCTTTGTTTCACCTTTGCCTTTTGTGATTTATTTCTGCCGTTTTTAGTTTATTTTGGGCTTTCTGCGGCACACATGCCGTGTTTTCTTTACTTCCATGTGCCGTGCTGTTCTTCTCATATTGACCCGGCCCTCTTCTCTCTCTGTTTTCCGTCCGTCCTCTCACCTGACCCAGAACAGTGCAGACTGCACGAATATTCTCTGTTTTGCCAGAACCCCCTGAAGCGCCTCCTTTAATTTCCCGCGCTCCTCGTATAGCTCAGTGGCAGCGTGCGCCTGCTGCAGTCGCGTGTGGCAGGTTGTGAGTGCTGCCTGATAGCTTCACTTCGCCGGTTTGAATGAAAGCGGGGACTGGCTCAGCATTTCATCCTTTTGATGTGGATAAAAGGAGAATACTTTTGGTGGAAATACCAACAACGGCCAGTAAAGCGCCATAAGCACCGCGCAGTGTCCTCTACATCAGTTTTTGAAAAATATTATATTTACTCCTGAGTCCATGCTCACCACACTCCGACCCAAATACACAAGACATTGACAATGTAAGCACCGAGTTTAGGCAGTAATCCTAATATTGAAAATATTAAACGTGGTACCGCTGCAAATGGTGACTATTGTCATATCGATTTTATATGTCATTGGCTACCACTTGCAAGTACTAACATGACTTAGTAGAGCGCTTCAACGCAGCTTCCCGTAAGAGCTATACACATGAAATGAATAGCGCATCATGCTACATAACTGGCGGAATTACTTCAAATAAAAACGCAAACGAGTCCCCTTTTATACACTTCTATTAAACACGAACCTTAAGGACCAGAAAAGGCCTTTGCAGGAACACGTTTCACTTCAAATTAAATATATTTAAAAACTGTGAGAAAACGAGGTCTGTGGTGCGGAAGCAAAGCGATGAAGCGTTATTATGGGGGTAAAAAAATATATATGTACTCAAACCTGGAAGAACGTGTGTGTGAAATACGTACGTAAAAATCAACTCAAGGTGATGGTAAATAATACACGCCGCAATCTAGGTGTTTTTGTTTATTGCGAAAATCTCTGTTAAACTCTAACATATTGAAGGGAGGAGAAAACAGCAACGGAAATCACTCCTCGCAGAGAAGAGGCAAATGTCCGTGCAACCCTAGAAATATCTTTTCAGAAATCTTGAAAGCCTGCGCACTTTTATTTTAGAAGACACGCGGATTGGCGAGGCAAGGGTGCTTGTCTTAGCTTGAAGAATCTGCGAGGTATCTTAAAAAGTACTGTGACTGGCCTTGAAGCTACAGGAAACTTCTCGCTTTTTCACTTCTTTTTTTTTAAAGGTTTTACACTTTCCTTTGATGCGGACGCTTTCTTACACTGTGGCATGGAGTCATCGTGCTCAGCTCTCGGCCTCGCGCGCGCGCCACGGCAGGCATATGCTTTCAATTATCTCCGCCGTGAACGCGGCACTCTGACAGCTCCTAATTAAAATTAATGGACTGCCGTGCGTGAAACCACACAGAAAATGCCAACAATGGCTACCGGAAATTACATGTAGCCTATCGCGTCAAGGCTACTAAAAAGACAGCACAGCGAAGACGAATCACCATGCAGATGACATAAAAAAAAAGCGCGCACTAAGGAATGTTGCTGCCCGGACCCCTAAAGACACTTTTTTTTTTTTTTTCTTTTACAATAGGATCTCGGAGCTACGCCGCGAGCTCTAAAAAGAATAGCAATGAGGCAGCATCTATTTTTCATTTTAAAAAAAAGCGCTGGCAAAATATTTCTGTCTATTTTACTTTCGGCAAGGTATAATTAGTGCATGATCACTTTACTGAGTGTTAGCCCATTGTCAAGTCTTAGTCTGGCATCCAGGGTGCAAGTCAGGGGCACACGCGGTGGACAGCGTCCACCCACTATTTTCACAGGGTAGAAGCTGTCAGGGCCGGACTGGAAATCCAAAGCAGCCCTGGCAATTTTCCCGAACCAGCCCCTGCCTGGCCCCAGAAGACTGGGAATGCTTGTTTGTTGCTTTTGTCACTGGGGGCCAATAATGCAGCACCACTGCAAAGCAGACCCATAGCAACAAAACCGGCCTCCACCGCTGGAAAATCGCCCCCCACCCTTCCAGCCTCCTGGGAAAATGCCTGATGCACAGTCTGGTCAGTCCAGTCCTGGAAGCCGTCCATTCTGTGAAGAAGTTGGGCTGCACTAAAATATGGTGAAATCATCCCAGTGTAATTTTCAGACACTGGGACACATTCCAGTGATGGCCAGCACGGATCTGGGGTGGTGGGTGGGATGAAAGGGGTAAGGAGGTATAATTTTAAAAAAAGAAAGATTTGCTTAACCTCCTCGCCGCTCTGTCGTATGTCGTCTCGCCTCTGAACAGGAAACAGTCATGCTCCCCTGAGCCAATCATAATGCAGCAATGCAGTGTTGTGATTGGCTCCCATAAACCAAGGCAGCATTGTGATTGGTTTGAGCACCGTGGTCCGGCCCTCAGACGCAGACTGGGGGCCTGTGCATGTTCTCTATGTAGGCTGTAATGCAGTCTGCATAGAGAACATTCTAAAGTGTGCATGACTGTTTAGCCGGCCTGAGAGGGGTGGTCAAAGCATCATACATACTTTAGTGTGCACACCACTCCTCCCCTGCGCTGTCAGCAGAGCTGCCCTGCCCTCATGCTGATACAACAGGGAAGAATAAAATGATAATAACATTGCGTTATTATCATTTTATTTTTCCTATCTTTTACTAATGGGGTGATGCCCCTCCTCCTTAGCGGAGGAGTCGCCACTGATACATTTAGTTGTGCCTGTGCATTGTCAGGTGCAGGCAGCAAGGAGGCTTTGTTATTTTTAATTCCAGCTGGGCACAAAACAAAGGCCCTAGTTAAGTTTGAGTATCCATGGTGGAAGCTATCTGGAGCTTCACACCTAGATGCGAATGCAATGGAGGGGAAACAAAGGCACACAGCTTCTTGTTATTTCACAAGGACTTAAGAGGGGCGTGATTTTGACTATGTTCAGTCTCTGTATGTAAGAGATATGCATGCACTGTAAGAATGCCAGATGTGTTGGTCTGTCTCAGTATTTACACAAATAACAATTTAAATACCAATATTTATTTTTTAAACAGCGCTAATGTTCCCAATGCAGGGTGTGAGAGCCTTTTTCCATCACACGTAAACATTATACAGTGACAATTAATCATATAAGTGTGCAAATCAATGTACAGGATGTGTTACAAAGTATTGGAGGTACCTGTCCTTAATATCTCACTACACTATATTAGAAGGATTACAATTTATGAACTGCACTAAAGGATCTCTGTGTTAAAAGCGGTGACACACTTACCTTTGCACATAAACTAAAATCTGGCATCTGCATTTTATATGATGTTCTTTGCTGGAGACACATTAACCCTCAGTACTAATTTGATTTAAAACTGGGACTAGTCAAAACAACAATCTCTCCAGCGAATGCGTTAAAATGATCCGAATGAAAGAATTTGAAGAGACCTACGCTAAAAGGGTTGGTGCCATTAAAAGATATACTGCTGTATGGAAATATATGGATGAAGTAGAAAGTCTGCAAGTGTGAAAATGGGTTAAAAAATTACAAAAAAGGTTCTTTTTGAGCTCAAGGAATTAGGGAATTTTATGCTAAACTGTTTAGGCATAATCGCACCTTATATCATGAGTTGTTTGCTGCTAGGGGTGGAATACGAGCTGATGCACTTTATTTTAGATTATTTTATTGGAAGGCAGGGATAAATGCACTTTGTGGGAGTTAAATGTACTTCACTTTATCAATAGCACTTTGTTTAGCTTGAATGCATCAATCAATGTGTTTAAAAATGGACGCTCGATTAAAGGGAATAGGCACAATACTTGATTTACTTTTTACTTAGGCTACGAAACAATAGGGAATATAACACCCAAGTAATAGAGGATCCCAAACTTTCAAATGATTGTGTTTATTGGTGAAACCGATTTTGTATTTTATATACATGATGTAATAGTTTATCTTATGCTTCTGCTTAATAAAAAATGAATAAAAATTTAAAAAAGCAAATGCGTTAACCCCCAGATATCTTACCATTATTATTATTATTATTGCCAGATATCTCAGCAGTTGCTGCCTTAACCCCAAAAGATATTTAAAAGAGCAGACTTTGCAACTAAGTGAGCAGAACAGATTTACTGCCACAGTTCTCCTTTTTGCCAATTTCTTTGTGGCAGCTTTTTAAAAAAAAAACCTATATGTTTAAGTTGAAGCCCAGATGTTGTGTTGGGATTGCATCACTTTTTGAAACAATCCCGATGAAAAATCTCGTAATGCACTCAAATGTACTCACGATAGACCAGCTAAACACATATGTGAGGTGTTAAGATCTGATGTACCTTCCTGTGAGGTCATGGGTTGTGAAGCAGCTTCCTGTGATGCCACGTGCGATGTCACGCGCCGTAACGTCACGCTCTACGTAGTCACTTGTACACTTCCTAATTTGGTTAGTCCCCCCACTTCCTTTTAAGGACTTGTGCCCTGCTGTCATCAGTGCTTAATTTGTGCAGTGTCTGTCGTTTGTTGCTGGGCAACTTTTCCTAAACATGGGCATGTATTTACCCACCACATGGTGGCGCTCTGTGCCTATTTTGTTAGCAGAATTACTTGGTGGCGATTTCATATACTTTTTAAAAACTATTACATAGGTACTGCTGTCAGTGACGTTTGGCAGCAGTGACAAGAGATGGATGGCAGGGCCTGCCAGCTGCAGCCGACTTCCATGAAATATGATGAGTCTCGGCGGCTCAATTTATTATTATTTTTTTTTACAAATTAAGCACTGCAGTAGAGTGGCCTAACGCATCCATATTAAGTCCTGTGTTTAAGCTAATTAGAAACGATGCGTTGGGTTGCAATAAACGTTTACCATATATCCAGTTAAATACTCACTCCCACTTCTCTTAACCTCTGCAGGAATTGCGTTTGGATCCTAGTGAAGCATGTTTGCCACTAAGTAATGGTTTCATTAAGTATTCTTGCAGAGTGGTACACGTCAGGCCTTGATTATCAGGAGAAGGAATCTGGGCTCTGCTTACAAATATTAACCAAAACATTGTGTGCGAACGCGGGACGAAAGCTGCCAGGTGATGAAAAGCCAGATCGCCCTATCGCCGAAGAATGTCGGCTAATTCAGGCCTGCTTCTTATCATACCTCTGCAGGGTCGAGAAACAATTCCAAGCATTTATTGTTGTAAGTTCCTCCATTAGCTGTTTCCCACCAACAGGAAGGCCATTCATTTATTTCCTTGTCGCCAGAACAAAAAAAAAGTAGTGTGTTTTGTGTGAGACTTGAAAAGCCTAATTAGGTGAAACACTTCTCCAAGTAATTAACAGTGGTGCACTGGCAACAAACACTCCACGGATGTGGGGCCAGCGAGTCTGTATTATTTAATGCGGTGTCAAACGCAGACCCCTTGTTTAGTCTGAAGGGGACACAGACAAAGGCGGATGCTTGCAGATAGCCACAGACAGGAAGAAGAAGAATGTGCAATAAAAAGGCCTTCTTGGGGACTCACAATAAAAGCGGTATTGCATTTTGTAACACCAATAAAACTTAGAAGAGTGAATAGCAATGGCTTGCAGAGCAGTTGCTGCAGTGCCATATGCAAAGGTAACCTCAAAAGGACCCAGGGGGCCGAGAAACCACGAACACTTTAACGCTATTTCTCGGGGAGGGCATCCAAGGTATGAAACCTTTGCCTCCCACAATCAGGACAAATCCCTCTCGGTTAACTCTCATAAAGAGCTGAGAGTGCTGTGTTTTATATTAAAACATTGAGGGGTGCTTGTAGAGTGTTAGAGCGTATAATACCTTCGCCTAACTGAAGGGATTCATTTTAGTGCAATACTGTTAGCGACACCATTGGGATACTTCGTCTCTTGTGAGTTGCTTCTGTCTGATACGAATAAAATTATATAGGGGGCCACATGTATCATTATTTCAAATAGCGATTATCTAAGTGCGATTATCTGCACATCGCAATTAGGTAATCACTATTTGAATGTATGAACTTCCATGAGTTTCCTTTAACATTTCCTAATGGGTTGCAAAATGACCAACCTCATTAATATTACTGAGGCATGTCGCAATTGTGACCCTTTGGGAATCGCATAAATCACAGGGATGGTGGCCTGCTCGATTCAGCAGACCACCATGTCTGTGATTGCTTTTAAACAAAGCAATCATTTTTTAAAAATGCTGCCAGTCTTTCCTAAAGGAAAACGGGATGCGTTTAAAAAAGAAAAATGAAAGGTTTCCTTAAAATTTTTGAAGAGTAGGCAGTGGTCTTTGATTACCCCTTCCCATTTGCAAATGGGTTACTACCTACTTGAAGTAGGTGGTAAAATGCAAATGTTTTGCGACCTCATTTCCGTCGCAAAACATTCCTGATAACCTCTGCGTTTTGGTATTAGGAAGGGACGCCCTGAACACGCCACTTCCTAATACCAAATCAGTATGCATTTGTTGAACAAAACTATTCAATATGCTCAGTCAGAGGGGCCTATTCACAAAGGTAAATTTACACATGAGTAAATCTTCTACACTTGTAAGTTTACTCTTATACTTTTGAGTACCATCACTACTTTATGTTACGCACCATTTATAAGTGCAAAGCTACTCAAATGTGTAGCCTTACAAGTCCCCACTCATGAATGAGGGAGGGTGGAGCCTAACTTTCCACAAGTAGGTGGAGGTCTCCCTATGAAGTATAAGGAAAATTACGACAGTTTATTAGCTAGTAACATGTAGCTTCGAATTAGCTAGAATTTCCCAGTCTTGCTAACACTTACTATCAACCAGAACTTCACAGCAGCACATTAGGTGATACTTTGCAACTTCTCATCTGCCAGTGGTGTACATACTTGCATCAGCCCACTTAGACTGCTTCACCCATTGCCTATTAGCTGCTGCTGAGCCATCATCAACTTCCACTAGAGAACCCAAGGTTTTAGAAATGAGAGAGAGACTCTATTTGTTATGAATGTTAAATTAGTGTATTTGCATTCCAACTTTTCTCCTTTCTTCCCATGCCACCAATTGTGCTCTGAGAATAGCTAAATAGAATGTTATTTGGGGAGCCCTTAGAGACTTTCGATGTGAGAATGTATCACACATATGTTCTGCTTATGGTCCAAACCTAAACATTCATAACAGATATAATATCACGCTGATTAGAGTAAGCTTCCTTAGTTGCTAGTAATCCCATTTAGAAACCTTTTCCCAGGTGGGCAGTACAACATTCTGACTGTCTCTTTTTATGGCCCAATGGTGTAAAGAGAATTGTTATGTGAAATCCCTTTCTGTGCCTACAGACAACATTTGATACCTGCTGTGAGTGGTACATTTCTCTGCGTCACATGCTCCAGCACTGCCAAAGCCAGTAGGTCTCGCTGACGTGAGGTATTTGCTTTGTCATTGTTTTTTCCATGTTATACTGCAGTGGGGTGTCTGTGCAGATGGCTGATAGTTAAAAAAAAAGGCGCAATGATGCATCCAGCTCTTTTTTTGTATCACTGGCAGGAGGACAAGGTGAGAGGTATCATGAGCATTCAACATGGAGGGACACGGAAAGGAAACCGAGGGTGTGGGGGAAAAAAGTGCTATGACAGGCCAGCAGTGTCTGCGTCGCAGTGCTTTTTTGTTCTGGCGGTGGGTTGGGGCAAAAAACGACAACCGGGTGAGTTACAGCGGGTGTGGGGGCAAGCAATGACAATGAGAGAGGGCGGATGAGTGGAGGCTAGCAATGATGAATGGAAGAAAGGAGGTTGGGTGAGCTGGGCCATGCAATGACAAACAGATGGAGGAGGATAGGTGATGGGGCAAAGAAACAAATGGCAGGAGGTAGGGTGTGTAAGGGGCAAACAATGATAAACGGAATGAGGAAGGAACGGCAGGTGAATGGGGCAAGAAACAACAATGGAAGGAGGAAGGATGGGTGTTTGA
The DNA here is from genome assembly GCF_964261635.1 of Lissotriton helveticus. Lineage (NCBI taxonomy): Eukaryota > Metazoa > Chordata > Amphibia > Caudata > Salamandridae > Lissotriton > Lissotriton helveticus. The sequence goes on along the minus strand of NC_136070.1, from coordinate 1,074,608,686 downwards.
GAGGGGCAAGCAACAACATAAGGAGTGGGCAGGTGGGTGGACGCAGCCAATTTCAACAGAAGACAGAGTGGGTGAGTATGGTCAAGGAAAACAGCATAAGGAGAGTGTGGAGGCCGGCAATGATGAACCAAAGGAGAGAAGGCAGGTGAGTGTGAAAGTAATGACAAACAGAAGGAGAGAGGGCAGCAGAGAGCAATCAACAAAACAACAAAGGGAGGCCAGGAGGCACTCAGAGGAGAGAGAAGAACACTAGAGAGCAAGCTGAAAAAATGCACTCTAGTAGATTGCTAAAACAGAAAGAAAAAGATTGTGCCTAATAAATGAGCAGTGGGAGGATACAAGTAAGGCATCCATGCTCCAGGGGAGGGACAAACACACAAAGAGGAAGGAAGCCTACAGCATCCGGCCAATTAGAAACAAGAAAATTAGAGTTATGAGTAAGCCAACCAATGGTAAGCAATGGTCAGTCTAAGCCCACTGATAGAAACCAAAAGGTTTAACAGCTCATGCGCTATCTAGGTGAAACCTGAAAATGGCATGTTGAGTGCCAGTTTTTTTTAAAGTTTACCATAGTTTCCTTACCTTCACTTACTGCCTCATTCATTATAAAAACACCTGTGGCCTGAGTCTTACAAACTAATGTGTAATATACACTTGTTGCTTTACTCCTAAGCTTGTATATACTCACTGCTGTTTGTTTAAATGTACTAACAAATCTAAATGTGAGTAAATATGCTTGCAAAGCTTAAACTCTGAGAAAACAGAGATTCTCTTTTTTTGGCACTGACTGCTACCCTTATGCCTACAACTGTTGGCCCTTGGAGCTTGCCTGCCCCATCCCCTTCCTGCAGCGGTGGTAAGAAACCTTGGGGTCAAATTTGACTCCAATCTATTCTTTGAACCTCAGCTTAGATCTTTTTCTGCCAACTGTTTTTGACACTGAAATCAGTGAGGAAAATAATCCACCAGATCCTGGAGGAGCACGGTAAATCGTTCATCCATGCTCTGATGGCTTCAAAACTGGACTATGGCAATAGCTTGTACATTGGTTTACCCTCCTGCCTGCTTCACCGCTTGCAGATTATTCGGAATGTGGCAGCTTGGCTGATTTTGAGGTTACCTGCACATGTTTCAGTCTCAGCCCACATGCGCAGTCTTCACTTGCTGCCTGTGGCCAGCCGTATAAAATTCAAAGCCTTAACAGTCGCCCATAGAGCTGGCAAGCATAAAGACCCTGGTTACTTCAGAATAAGACTTCTCCCCTGCCATCAGGCAAGAACACTTTGATCTAATGGACAGAAACTATTTAGGGGCAGATGTATCAAAATACCTATTTGTGATTCTCAAATAGCGATTTTTTGAGAATCGCTATTTGAGAATTGAAAAATGGTATGTATCTACAAAATTGCAATTTTTTAGCGATTTCCTAAAATTCCTTTTTTGCCAATAGCAAATTGCAAATTGCAAATTCGCAAATAAGGAATAATTTCCCATTCATTTCTATGGGCCAGGAGGCCAATACGAATGAATGTGAAGTTATTTGTGAAGTTAATCGCAAATTGAGAATAATTTCAAGGGCATATGGCGCACATACATGCCCTAAGGGTATATATGAGCGCCTCATGGCACCTTTACAAATACCAAAACGTGCATTTGTAAAAGAAATCGCAAATTACCACCAACTACAAGTTGGTGGTAATTTGCGATTTCTTAGTGTAAATTTGCAAAATCTGAATGCTTCATGCATAGCATTTCAGGAATTGCAATTTGTGATTCCTTAAATGCTGACGCAAAATTAAGGAATCACAAAATTTGTGATTTCAATGATACATCGCATTTTCCGTTGTTTTTTTGTCGCAAACGCTGCTATTTTGCGAATCGCAGCGTTTGCGACAAAAAAAACTTTGATACATCTGCCCCTAAGTGTCTCGAGAATTAGTAAGGTCTTTCTCTTATTTAACCACCAAACTTTGGAACTTGCTGACTCGAATCCTCCGTCTTGCGCCCTTTAAAACAGTTTTCCGTAGACCACTGAACACATATCTGTTTGACAATTAGGCTCCCTGTATCGTTGTGGCTTATTCTTTCAGTGCACTTTACAACCACTAGCACTGGGACGCCTCTTCGGAGGCAGCTGTGCTCTTTGTAAATCCTATTGTATTGTTAAAGCATGTTTTCTGAATGGAAAAAGTGTCTTTACACTCATGAAAGTGCTATCTGTGCACGTAACCTAAACTTAAAGTTTCAGATAACTCTGAGACTGGGCCTACCAACGTCTTGCCAAAAAGGTTTGGGCACAGATGTCTTTCTAAGCAAAAACCTTCAAGAACATCCTTGGAACCAATGTAATTGAAAGATAATGTAAAACACCTGGGGCTGGAAGATTCCTAAGTCAGGTCGGCCATCAAAAGAAGTAAATGAAAATAAATTCTTCGAACATTATTTTGGCATGCACAGATGCATTCAGATCATTCCAAGAACACTTCTTTATTAAACCCAACTACTCATGCGAGAGCTCTGCTGCAAAAATGACATGATACTCCAGCCCTAAGCCCTTGAAATGTCCTTCAGGGGAAGCAATGTTGGCCAAAATGGGCTGTGTTATTTTCATCACCTTAACCGAGCTCTACAAAGAGCTGTAAAAAAAGAGAAGCACTGAAATAATGTATAGGCACTTTCTACAAAAAAAAAATGGGCTGACCGGCCTGCCATTAGGCCCACCCATCCTCCACTTAGGTTAATTGAAGGCCTCTGTATATCTGTGAGGCGGCCATGTTAGTTCTCAATGATGGCAGATGGGCCTCTGTATATCTGTGAGACAGCCATGTTAGTTCTCAATGCTGGCAGATCGGCCTCTGTATATATTTGATTTGCATATAGCCATGTCTGAACTGGGGTGGCCGAGTGAGCTAAAGAATGGTGATGGATTAAACCCAGATCAGTTGACTGGGGTGAGTGTTTGATTTGCTCAAACGCTCCGTCCATCATCCCCTTTTGTATCGCTTTGTTCGCCCTAAGTGTGGCAGGGTATGCTCAGACGTGAGTCCCTTGCTCACTTGGCCACTGGATTCAAGATAGCCTGGCTGATGAGGATTATGAATCCGAAACCGGTCGCAGGATGCTTGTTTCCGGTCCAGGGAAGACATGGCTTGGCAGTTCGGGCTGGACTGTTCCCATGAGGCACAGGGTCAGACTGATTTGCATATAGCCATGTCTGAACTGGGGTGGCCGAGTGAGCTAAAGAATGGTGATGGATTAAACCCAGATCAGTTGACTGGGGTGAGTGTTTGATTTGCTCAAACGCTCCGTCCATCATCCCCTTTTGTATCGCTTTGTTCGCCCTAAGTGTGGCAGGGTATGCTCAGACGTGAGTCCCTTGCTCACTTGGCCACTGGATTCAAGATAGCCTGGCTGATGAGGATTATGAATCCGAAACCGGTCCCAGGATGCTTGTTTCCGGTCCAGGGAAGACATGGCTTGGCAGTTCGGGCTGGACTGTTCCCATGAGGCACAGGGTCAGACTGATTTGCATATAGCCATGTCTGAACTGGGGTGGCCGAGTGAGCTAAAGAATGGTGATGGATTAAACCCAGATCAGTTGACTGGGGTGAGTGTTTGATTTGCTCAAACGCTCCGTCCATCATCCCCTTTTGTATCGCTTTGTTCGCCCTAAGTGTGGCAGGGTATGCTCAGACGTGAGTCCCTTGCTCACTTGGCCACTGGATTCAAGATAGCCTGGCTGATGAGGATTATGAATCCGAAACCGGTCCCAGGATGCTTGTTTCCGTTCCAGGGAAGACATGGCTTGGCAGTTCGGGCTGAACAGTTCCCATGAGGCACAGGGTCAGACTGATTTGCATATAGCCATGTCTGAACTGGGGTGGCCGAGTGAGCTAAAGAATGGTGATGGATTAAACCCAGATCAGTTGACTGGGGTGAGTGTTTGATTTGCTCAAACGCTCCGTCCATCATCCCCTTTTGTATCGCTTTGTTCGCCCTAAGTGTGGCAGGGTATGCTCAGACGTGAGTCCCTTGCTCACTTGGCCACTGGATTCAAGATAGCCTGGCTGATGAGGATTATGAATCCGAAACCGGTCCCAGGATGCTTTTTTCCGGTCCAGGGAAGACATTGCTTGGCAGTTCGGGCTGGACTGTTCCCATGAGGCAGAGGGTCAGACTGATTTGCATATAGCCATGTCTGAACTGGGGTGGCCGAGTGAGCTAAAGAATGGTGATGGATTATACCCAGATCAGTTGACTGGGGTGAGTGTTTGATTTGCTCAAACGCTCCGTCCATCATCCCCTTTTGTATCGCTTTGTTCGCCCTAAGTGTGGCAGGGTATGCTCAGACGTGAGTCCCTTGCTCACTTGGCCACTGGATTCAAGATAGCCTGGCTGATGAGGATTATGAATCCGAAACCGGTCCCAGGATGCTTGTTTCCGGTCCAGGGAAGACATGGCTTGGCAGTTCGGGCTAGACTGTTCCCATGAGGCACAGGGTCAGACTGATTTGCATATAGCCATGTCTGAACTGGGGTGGCCGAGTGAGCTAATGAATGGTGATGGATTAAACCCAGATCAGTTGACTGGGGTGATTGTTTGATTTGCTCAAACGCTCCGTACATCATCCCCTTTTGTATCGCTTTGTTCGCCCTAAGTAGGGTATGCTCAGACGTGAGTCCCTTGCTCACTTGGCCACTGGATTCAAGATAGCCTGGCTGATGAGGATTATGAATCCGAAACCGGTCCCAGGATTCTTGTTTCCGGTCCAGGGAAGACATGGCTTGGCAGTTCGGGCTGGACTGTTCCCATGAGGCACAGGGTCAGACTGATTTGCATATAGCCATGTCTGAACTGGAGTGGCCGAGTGAGCTAAAGAATGGTGATGGATTAAACCCAGATCAGTTGACTGGGGTGAGTGTTTGATTTGCTCAAACGCTCCGTCCATCATTCCCTTTTGTATCACTCTGTATATCTGTGAGGCAGCTATGTTAATTCTCAATTCTGGCAGATGGGCAGTCCACATCAAGGGGTAGAAATCTCAGGGGCCTATCACGGCATCATTGTGCATGACATCACTGGGCGTAAAGTGAATATTCTATGCCACTGGGTTTAACCTGAATATTCTTCACTGTTGTTGGTTGGAGTATGGGTGTTGTCAAATTCTCAGGGAGTCACAATCTTGGAGCAGCTTGAGACAAAAGGGAGGACTAATGTCGACCAATAGATTTAGATTTTAAAGTTGCCGATTGTCCTTTTTCTCGCAGGAGCAAATGGTCACATATGAGAGGAATCCACTGGGCTGTAGACTGTAAGCAGTATTTTCAAGTTCCTTATATTATGGGGACGGGACCTGTGACTCGATGAGACTAACCCCCTAGTGACCTAATTGTGTTTGTTTTCTGGCCTACACTATATTATAAAAGGAATACTCTAGTCCAGTTAATCCTTGTTAAGATTAGAATGTATTTGTTTTATTCCACTCAATTCCAGTGAGAAGTCCTGAACTTAGTACTGTTCTGCGCAGAACTGGCCTTAACAAATAGATTTTGTGGTATGAAGATGTATTTTTACAAACAGGCGGAACGTCAATGGGCAGTTTGATAGCTACCAGCCTAGCAAATCTCTATGTCCATTCTTTCACAAGTGAGGCTACATTTACAAATGCCAAACCCTACAGCAAGACCATTAATACTTGTTAAACATTTATCAATAACATTCGCATTGGCTGGGAAAAAACTAGATGTGGAGAAATTATACACCACTGGATAAATGATCAGAATGAGCATTTTAAGTTCACCATAATGATGGAGAGACAGTGTAGTGTGCCTCTTCATGATCTACGTATAGAAGCAAAGAATGGAGAAATGGCAACCAAAGTGAGTTTGGACAATCAACGCCCAAGACCCTAGTGAGAAAATGGCCACTGTGGCCCTTTCTTATGTATTAGGAAAATGTGTTGACATTATTAATGATATTTGGCACCATCAAATGTAAATGTAAATGTAAATGTATTTCGATTTATATAGCGCACGAATCACCCAGGGGTCTCAAGGCGCTTGCTTAGGGAACCCGTCCTGGTATTCCCCTGTGAGATACCCCGGCAGGGTATCCACAAGGTGAAAGCCAGGCATCCCGCCACGAGGGGCCATAGTGGAGATTAAGCAAGCTATTGCCCAGAGTCGCAGAGTGTGACCCCGTGAGTCGAGTAGGCACCGGAGCGAGAATTGTCGAGTCCGTGGAATTTTGAGCCCGAGACCCGCCGAGGCGGGGAATCGAACCCTGGTCCACGGTCAATCTCAGCTTCCGGGTCTGCCGCCTCTAACCACTGAGCCACGCTTCTCCACCCCACTGAGCCACGCTTCTCCACCGTCAACCATCAAACAAGGTGTTTTATTAGAGAGACTAATATTTGAATTTAAATGCTGAGCAAAGCACCAGACATAGAGACATACTTAATGCTTCATGAATTCAAAGTGCAGATTAAGATTGTGGACCACGATAATCTGTATTGTCTATCTGGCATCGGTGCATGGGCCCTTGGTACACACTGAATCTCGTTTACTGCAATGCGAGAACTCTGTCCCTGTTGCCCTTTTAGGAATGGAGCCACATTAGTTGAATAAAGCAGCTTTGCTAGGTGGATCACTGTAATGCACTGTAATGCACCCCAAATCTGGCTTGGAGAAGAAAGCACTCAAAAATGTTGTAACCCATGTTTCTTATCACCTCTTCTTCAGTGGCTTATTGACTGGAGTTGGTGCATAGCCAGATCATAATGAGGACGTTAAGATCTGTAAATCAAAACAGCATGTCTAAAGATTCCACCGATCTCGTCCACCAGCAGAATCTTGAATAATGTCATCGGTATTGTTTGCACGTCATAGCCTATCAATGTTATGCTATTTTTTATATCTCACATTTTTATGTCATTCCAGACAAATATTCCAGAAAATAACCCATAAAAATGCTACTTGATACCACTAAATAGAAAGTTTCATTTATTTTTGGAGCAAAGGGATGTATTAGGATTCGAGAATCTGAAAAGAAAGTCATGGCTCAGAATGGCATTAAAGTAACTGGTTGTGGCTTCTAATATTACAATATTTGCAGCTACTAAAGGTGAAGATTGAGGTTAATAGACGTCTTGCAAGTGGAGTCTGATAACAGAATATTAGGTGTTGCAGAAGATTAAGGTTGAATTGCCTCCTTAGAGCTTTGTATAGATCTTATCAGTAGAACAGCAGCGGTTGCTACTACAAGTCGTGATTGAGGTGAATGGCAGGATTGTGGATCCCAGTATGGGAATAGAAAAGAGTGCTGAAGTTAATGATTTAGAGGTGTACTCTGAAGAGGTGGGTGCGGGTACCAGCCTATGACTAGCAAGAGCGGCTTCAGTTTAACCCCCTGGCTGCGGCCGAAATTCTGCACCTGTGCGGCACATTCCGATCGCAGGCGTGGTCATGACGGCTCCCGGCCGTCATCAGCACATGCCCACCGTAAATGATGACGAACGGGAGCCATCATCAGCACCGAAGGGGTTAAGATTAGGGTATTGATGAATGGGCCATGTGCCGAATTGGACTAGCCTGGGGTGATGCATTTCAGGACTGAGTTGACATGGCCGGGCTAGGTGTTGGCTAAATTCTGGACTTGCAAGCTATACTTCACGTGAGGACTAAGTTGTGGTGGAAGTGCTGTGTATGGGTCTCAATGAAGCAACTGGAGATAGTGCTGCACGTCAGATTCACACTGGCAGACAACTTCCAAGGCCCCAGTACAGGGATAGCAGGGGTGATGTGAGTCAAGTGATAGCAGGTAATTGGCAGAGGTGTGTGCTGATGATAATTCAGGACTAGCAAAGAAAATAGATGAAGTTTGAGGAGCACTGACAGACCTTTCTGTGGGTCTCAATCAGAGAGCACTGTAAGTTGCTGCAGGACATGAATGATGTACATTGGCTGAGCTGTGTTTTGGCCCTAGTAATGGAATAGCAAAAAGTCAGACTAGAGGTGCATTGTTTGAGCTGTGAAAACTAAACTTCGCTTCGGACTCAATATTTGAAATACAGGAGGTGATGCGGCTAAAAATGCATGCACACTGGAACAACAGGGTGTGGGTTGAGGCCGTGGGACTCAATACGTTTCGGTCTGGACTGCTGTCGAATGATGCTCTGAGGCTTAGAGTGAGATCAGCCTGTGTGAAGATCTGCTTGTGTGAGTGTCTCCTTACATGTGTGTTTCGTGTACATCTGCCGGTGTGTGTGTGTGTGCACCATGCACCTGTCTGTATGTGTTTACATGTTTGCGTGTGCTAAGATGCATCTATGTGCGTGTTCTTGTGTGTTCACGTGCCAGGATCTGTATGTGCCTGCCTCTGTCTATCTGTGCCTCATGGGGCAACAACCAAGGATATGGAGCAGGGAGGCAGAGCTTTGCTCGGTCTCATTTCTAACTCTTCCCTAATATAATCATCATTGCTTTACATAAATGATACCACCACACAATTGCTTTTATTACCAAGCAGGAGCATTACAGATAACTTTACTGGAGTGAGAGAGTGTGGGTTTGACGTGGCTCTGTTGAAAAACTCAATTTAAAATGCGAGGTATGCTTCTGGTCTAGGAGGTATGGGATAGTAAGGCATTCGAGGAACAGGTTATGTAGGAAGAAGGAATTATCTATTCATTATCTCTCTCTATGCTCCTTTGAACGCTTGCTCACTCTCTCTCTCTCTCTTGAACCATACTTAGGGCCTAATTATGACTTTGGTGGTGTGGGAGTGGGCTGCCATGCCACCGCCCTGCTCCCACACAGCCAGTCAACCTCCGCCCAACCACCCGCCGGATTACGAGTTTCCTCGTGGTCTGGCGGGTGGGGCTTTGGCGGTCTCATGGAGGTACAGTTCTATGGCCCATATGTATGCCTTAGAACTGCAAACGCCAAAGCCTGCTCCTGCACATTTTGCCCCCCCTGCTTGCACCCCCATGCACAGGGGCACCAGGGGTCCCTGTATGTCCCCCTTACTTTCCTGACCGCCATACTTTTCATGGCAGGCTAACCGCCATGAAAAGTTTGGAGGTCTGGAAAGTCGTAATATAGTTGGGATATTGCTGCTCCAGACCATCGTGCCACTGTTGAGGAATCACGGATACCCTGTTGTCCCATGGCAGTCTGACCACCACAGTTGTGATACGGCGGTCAGACCGCCGTGTGGCGGTAGCTGCACCGCAACGGCTGCACCACAGTCAATTTGGCGGTCCACAGACCGCCAAACTCATAAGCAGCCCCTGAGTCTCCTGTACGGCTGCAGTTAATCTCGAGATCTGGAGACAGTGACCGAGATGCACTAGTAACATCCCTGGCTTTCAAAAACGACCTCCAATGGCTCCAGACCATGGGGACATTCTTGGTGAAATGAAAGGCATTATCCGGCCATAACTTACATTTCCCCTAGGGAAGCAAGAATCCTTATAACACACTGACTTTGATGAAGCAACAAGTTCAGAATCTTTGGTGTGAAACTTTCAGTAGACATGAGAGGCTCTCTGAATAATACATGGATGAAAACTACAATTACAAAGGAACAGTTTAAAGTCATTTTATGAGTGAATTGTTTGTTCTGCACGAGACTGATTCAAAATATCACGAACTACTTTGAGATACAGAGGTACCCTTGACAGTTTCAAAATCTATCATAAAGTTTGTATTCTGATGAAATTGTGTATTACCTATGTTTACGTTGCACAAATGAGACGCGGTCCTAACGAAGTGGTTTAGGATATCAAAATATCATCAAGTTCAATAAAAGACAAACATGACTTATTTATGATACATCATTGACAAACGTCTGAACTTTGCTTGTTCGCTAGAAAGGCCAGAAAGCAAACTTGGCAGAAGAAGTTACAAATCATGTATCATTCTGGAACATAGCAGTGAATGACTAGATTTAGAATCTGGTGTTCATGCTTATGGTTTTCGGAGAGAGCCATTCATAGCAGTATACTAAACACCCATAAGATTCTAAACCAGTGACAAAAGCCTCATCTTGGTGACTGTGTCTTGTTGATTACTGGCAAAACAATTAAACAGAGTTAATTTAGTCGTTTACTCTCATGCATTGTCATGCAATGTATTCAATAAACAAGTTGGCTATATCTGAAAAGGACCTCTTTGCATTTCAAGAATAAAAGTATTCAGTATTTTATAACATTTATACATTTTCTCTGAGGATTATTCTCTTTGAATTAGCATCTAATGCATATATGTCTTGAGGGTAGTACTAGTTAACTATTTTTTTATGGACAATACTTAATTTTCTTACTGTCAATGTGTCTAATTTTTAGTTTTTCCAGCTAATAAGAATTTAGACAAAAATGTAATTCATTAGGCATAGAAACTATAATTTTCAAGGACAGCAGTAATAACATTTAGTAGATTTGTGTCTTTGATTTCGTAGTGGTTGCCTGTGACTCAAATAGAAGAAGATCCTTCCTGCTGGCAAACAACAGACATTAAAGGACTGCTTGTAAAGAATTGAAAAGGCCTGTGTTTTGACAAAGGCTGTGGCATTAAATGATTGCAATACATTTTACAACCTTAACAGACTTCAGACGACATCAACCACTCTATATCACTGCTCTAGCACACCGATAGGCATCTGAATAGTTAAAATTACTTAAAGTAATGATGATGGTAGATGATTAGGGTAAAATGTTTGAGGAAATAAATCATGACCCTTTTAATATTTTGGATAATCTGCGCATTGCCTAATTATTAGGTGGAAATTGCATGTTCTTTGCATAGCTTCAACGTGAACAAGAAGTAGAAATTTACTACATGCATCTCATATCTATTGATAATTTACACATCCAGGTTGGGTGATTATATGGGGGGGGGGAGTAATAAGTGGAGGAGATTACAGTGCAAGATGAAGAGGATGGAACTCTCAAAAAGATACACAGGAAGCAAAATCCACTCTACTTTGGGTTTGCTTGAGTATACAAGCTTCTTTGTCAGACACCTTAGGCCACATTAGCAGTTTATCTGAGTGGTATTTCCACAGGGAATACTGCCATGAGCAACTAAGAGATTCCCAGAGTCTCTGGACCTGGAATTATCGGGTCCACAACTCCGTCCATGATAATTCTGGACCCCGGTCACACCAGACTCAGATAATTGCAAGGATCGGCAGGTGCTTGAGAAACCTTCTGCATTCTGCCTGCAACTGCATACTTGAATATGGGGGAACAGAAAATCACCCCCAGCTAAAAGTAAACCCTCTGTGATTCTGCCTCCCTCACGACCCTGAAACACAACTGAGAGAAACATCCCCACACATAATTTCCCCGCCTGCACTAAGCAGTTTTTTTCAACATCCTGGCCACAGTAGCTTAAATCAACAGCTATATTTTATGCCCCAAGTACAGAATACTCAAAGAAAATTCATAAAACATCGAAAAAGTGGGTCAGGGTTCTAAAAAGACTTTGTGAACCACTTCTCTACACTACACTGAGTTGATTCAAAGGGGTGACAGTTTTTCCCTCCACAACTTCTCATCCAGCCAACATTTTCTTGCAGTGTGGACACATAATGGGGTCGATTCCGATGTTGTTTGGAAGGAACCCTTGTTTCGGACCGAATTGTACACACTTTCCAACGACTGAGTAGGATGCCTGGAAACTGGTAGGGCTGTTCAAATCGGTCCTGAAAGGCATTGGGACAAGTCACGTCCTTCAGAATCGTCAGCTCAATCGGCTCATTTTCCAAGTGAGCGAGTACGAGGAACGATTCGGACAGCCGTTCCGAACAAATCGGCTGCCGAAATCTGTCTTTGGGGGCCCATAGCAAGCCCCCCTTCACCAGGGGCCTTCCGAATTGGGCCCATGGAGGTACCCAAGGGACCCCCCCTTTCCAACCATGCACATAGAGGCAGGCTCCATGGGATGCCCTCCACAGGGTGCAAGGTTTCCCCAAACACTCCTTTCTTCAATGGGAGCCTGTGTTCTCATTCGGAACACAGGCTCCTATTGAAGTCAATGGGAGTCTGATCGAATCGTATCTGGAAGCATCTGGATACATCCAAATCGCTCAGTCAGACTCCACCGATCCGAGTCGTCCGGAAGGTCTTTAGGAACCGATTCGGTAGGAATGCTTTCCGAACAACATCAGAATCGAGCCCTTCGTGTGAATACTCTACTGCCTTCCTGGGAACTAATAGTAGTGAGCAAAGGATGGCTTTGTGGGGTTCTTCAGTATACTCACTAGAATGGAATACTTAGAAGTATTGAAAGTTTGGGTAGTTGCCACTGCAAAAGTTTGAGGGATCAGGTTTTCCAAAGGTCAGATGATCTTTGTTGCAAAGTGGCAAGTGCTTTAAATGTATGTGAGAAAACGATCCAATTCCATGCGTAGCATAATCATATGCTGGGTAATTAGTAAATTACATGTTTAAAGATCTTATCCAATAGGTGGTGTCAGCAGTTTGCTGATGCCTTCACATGTTGCTAATATGGAGCCTTCAATCAGGGCTCTTCTTAGGGGCTTATACAAATACTTAACCTAAGAAGTGTAGCCTTTTAATGTGCACCCATTTCTGTGCAATATGAAACATGGGGTACTCTAGCTCTGCCTCCTGGGGTACCCTTTTTCGCTATATAATCTTATGTTTACCTACAACCAGCCCTGTTCATCTGCCAAGGTAGTTGATTTGATCATTTATTAAATGCTAAATCCTTGCACTTTGCACATTGCATTCAGTGGTCTTCTTTTAGATTCATCTTAACTCCAGTCTATTATATATCACTTATACCTAAAGAAGAAAAATATGAAATATTTAGTGTCTCTCCGAGGAGCTTCTAAACCGTCATAAAATTATTTGATTCATGAAAATCTGTGGAACAAAAACACTGAACTGAAAAAACATGGGAATTGAGGAGGCCCAATGTTAGCATCGTAAATGTTTTTTAATGAGTTTTAAATACATTTTTCAATCAATCCACTGACTGCTTATCTGGTGTTTTTGTCTAATTTCTAATTACATTCCTCTGATCATTAAATGTATGGGCCAACTTTACATTTCCCCTATTAAATAAATAGAAAGACTGGGTTGTACTAACTTGTAGCATTATTCGTTTCTACAATTATGATGTATGAAAACATAATTTCTGCATCGGCTTCCATCATATTTGAATTAATTTATGTTGGATAAAAAAGTGTTGCTTACTTTCTGATGCTCTGTAGCAAGACATAAGTGGTATACTTTCTCATTTAGAATGAATCCAGTGTTTATAATGAACATAAAGCATAGACTCAAGCGTGTTTTGGTTCGCAGGTTAGCAGGAAGGGGCGAGGTTGTTCTCAATACTTTATGATTGAGTGTATTCTGGCAACCAGTCACAATAAATGTGTCAGAGTGAATTAGGAACTTGCTTTTCGGTTCGACTATTATCAGAGAAGGAAACGGTGTTGTAGCACAATGCATTGATACCTGGGAGGCTGCTAGTTCACTTCCAGACTTAATGAACTGCCTTCCTGCACCTGAATGCCAAATAGGGAGACCCAAGAAACAAAAGCTTGCATTCAATGAACAGCAACGTTAAGAAATGGAAAAATGAAACATGGCACTGCATTTCATAAAACATGTATCCTAAATGCAATATGGATCCTGATATGTCAAGAGAGCGACCGAGTCTGCATTCGTCAGTGCAATAAGGGCCACACACATTAACCATAAACTTCCTAACTACTCAGAGGCAGAAGTGAAATATGAGCCAAGGTCTGTCTATGAAAGGCATCATACAATGCATCCCAAATAAATAACCAAGAAAAAAACTTCTGTTACTTTTTTATGTGCCCTAGTCATGATAGGCCCTACTCTCTGCCTGCCACTCACCCTTCATTTGGTATTTCTAATCTGTAGAAAATGTGAACCATGTATTCAGATGTAAACTGTTTTAACAATAAATTGATGCTATGGCGTATTTAAGGGTAGCAGTATGAAATGAAAAGGTTGTGCTTTTTTTTGGGATCATGTTTTTTTAACATTTAGTGGCCAATCAAAAATCCATGTAACTTTTTTTTGTCTGTATAAAACCCTCAATGGAACCGCCTCAAACCACTTTGAAGATTAGGAGGGTTACATAGGAGAGGGAGTTGGTCAGTGGTGCACTAAAGATGTCTTAGGCCTTAAGGCATGCCTGAAGAGAACGGGGCCTCTAGTTTTGTTCGTAAAAGACAGCCAACTGAGGTTACCATATGAGGTATTTTACAAAAATATTAAAATGAAATAAATATTTGAGATGCAGTGGACCCTCACACTCCTCAGGCAGGTGCTACACTTATGATGCCTGCACCGCCTGTGATTGCATAGCAGTCAAGACCTATAAAGATGAAGCTGCAACATTTTACAGAATTGTGGGGTTTAAGCCACCGTCCAGCAATTCTTCAGGTCGGTCATTCATGCATTTGAAGTAAGGAGCATTATCAACAGAAGAGTCTAACAGCTAGATTCATGAACGAAAAATCGGCTCGCAAAGGGCCAGATTCTCAGAATCTGGCCCTTTGCGAGCGCAATTTTTGCATTTGGGATTCATCATCCCAAATGCAAAAATCGCTATTTGCGAAATCGCATATTTGCGAGGAATTGCATTTAAGGAATCTCTATTTGAGATTCCTTAAATGCAATTCATTAACCAATTTTAAATTGTGAATTCGCAATATTTGGCCGCTATTTACCACGAAGTCTGACTTCGTGGTAAATAGCGAAAAAATAGGAAAAAGCACTTAAGTACATTTTTCTCAGTTGCATGTTACACACACACATGTCCTTTGGACATGTGTGTGTGCAACACCTGTGTAAATTTGCATTTCAGGGGTGCTACAGGGTGTCCTTTGGAGACCCCTGGCACCCTTGAAAATGCATCCTTATTTGCGATTAGCAAATTGCTAATCGCAAATAAGGAATAACTCCCCATTCATTCCTATGGGCCTGTAGGCCCATAGGAATGAATGGGAAGTTATTCCTTATTTGCGATTAGCAGTTTGCTAATCGCAAATAAGGAAGATGTAGGAATCGCAATATTTTTTGCAATTCCTACATGAATCCCGTTTTGCAAGTCCTTAATAGCGATTCCTTATGAATCGCTATTACAGACTCGCAAAACGGGACTTTGATGAATCTAGGTGTAAGTGAGTTAGAGGTCTCCAGCTTTAGGTTTGTGAAGTCCATTTTTAGTTTGTGAACTTTACAGAGTACAAAATGCAGTTTGTGCACCAGGCCCATTGTGTCTTCATTTTTAACCCTTTGCTTGATGCAAGAAGGGCAGATAAAGGGACAATGGGCTATGGACATCTGAGATATCATTCTGTGTATATTTTAGCTTATGTATGTAACCATCAGGAGATGACTCCTCACAATCCCTAAAGAGAATGATTCCCTTAAATGTGGATAGAGATATACAGAGCACAGCGACATTGACAAGCTGGTTCTTGTCCGGTGTGAGATGTTCACGTTGTCAGTGACATCAATTCACCAAAATGACAGGCATTCCAGCAGGGACAATACATGTGCTTTGATCCCAATAACAACCCAGTAAGTGATGTCACATATTCTGTGACCTCCTTTAGTGACCCATTTGTTTTCTTTTTACTATAATAATCATTTGGGTAGTGGTACTACAAGTGTAGCATTTTACGTACTCGTACATGCCTTTGTGAATCAGTACTCAAATGCCCCACTCCCTATTAGCAAAAGTGGAAACAAAAATACAGTTCTTTCCAATTTATATAAATTGAAAAGATGGATTCACTGAATAGTCCCATTTTATTTTTTTACATTTTTATCAACATCTTATCAACAAGGAACAATATCAAAGCTATATCGGTATTAGCATATGATATCGCCGAGAGACTTTCAATTGTATTGCCATTTTAGATGTTTTCGGGTAATTCACAAAGGCATGTAAGAGTATGTAAAGGAGTACTACAGGACTACTCCATTAGTGCTTCAAAATCCCTTTATGAAAAGCAGTGCCTTTAGCCGCCGGTAGCCTCAGCATCGCGCCACCTCTCCTCTTCTTCCTGGGTCCCAGCTGCCCCTGGGACAGATTCCCATCTAATCCCTGTGCTGCAGAGCAGCTCAGGAATTGGCCTGAGTGGGCTCAAAAGAAGACCTGCTCAGACCAGTGTGGGGATTTTTCCAGCCCAGCATTCAATGCAGCTGGGCTGGAGAAAACTTAAGTGCGCATGTGTGTTTTAATCAGCCTGAGACAGCCGGCTAAACACACATGAGCACTTAGGGACTGGAGTGCACGTAGCACTCCTACTCCCCTTACCATGCCTAGATCCCGCCCTTCCTTACAGGGTTGGCTAAGTGCCGGCAAATGCAAAATAAAATGATGCAACAACATTGTTTCATTTTACATTTGCTGGCTCTGAGCCTAGAAGTGGGGTGACGCTCCACCGCCATTGCTGAGGAGCCGCCACAGGTGAATAGTCACAAAAACTGAATCTTGACAAAAGTCAGTGATTGGTAAGAGACAAAATACGTCAAAGCTGGCACAAAAAATCAAAGCTAAAGGCATACATTCCTTTAAATGATCAGTAGCCTAATTGGTGAAATCATATAGGTGCAGAATGTAAAACAAAGATTGCAAAGATTAAACTAAGAGTAGTAATTACAACTCCTAACTGTACATAAATGTTGTGGTTGCACCAATCCTAACATGTATACCAACATAACTTTAACTCCTGCTCTTGTAATCTTATTTTTAACGGAAAAAGTGAAATAAAAGTGATGTGGGAAAGCTTGGAATTGTAGGCCACCTCACACAGGCCTTGGGGAATTAACTTGAAATCCCTGCTTGTACCTCTACAAATGTGTACAGCTCAGGTTAAATATTCATAACGCGTTAGTATGCAGTGTGGTGCCTAATGCTCTTTTTGATTAAGAAACACTTTGTATGCACAATTCAGGTGGAACAGCAGCAGCAGTTTTCACACTGATAGTCAGAAGTCTTCCGAGAACTTAAGGACCGATTTTCAAGTCATTCGGATGTTTTAAGCAAACACATCAAAAGACCCGTTTGATGCATATGTGGCATTTTTCTGCACGACAGCTCATTAATCTGTGAGAATATCAGCATGGAAAGAAAGAGTTTGAATAATGTGCCAGTGAATGATTTTCTGCAACCCTGTGGTGAGCACTATATTAAAGCGCCAAATAGCAGCGGAGCCGCAAGATGCCGCTGGCAATGTGCTACGGAAACAGAAATGGCTCAATTGTCAATTAGAGATTTTTCTAAAACACTAAAATACATGCCTTTTAAAAACTACGTATCATAAAAGTCAGAAGCAAGGCATTGGAAGGAGTTCTTACCTTCCTCCTGTCTCGAAGGTACGTGAATTGAGTTGGGGTCCTCCTCTTCGTCTTGTTCGTATTGGTACAGTGTTTGCGACTGCCTTACCGCCACCTCACTATGGTCTTCGAGTGCAATAGGAGGGATTGCTGTTGGGCCAAATCTAACAATAGGGAGTGAATTCTCCTCTTCAATCTCCTCAACTGTCTCTTCCAAAGCATCATTCTCATCGCTTCTTTCTTGTATTGGGTCCTCTGTAGTTTGTATAGCTTTGTCTAACATTTCTTCAGATCCTTGACTTTCCTCCTGGTTGTAGGTTGCGGTTGTGTCTGGTTCCACTGATGTAGGCTGTCTCTCCTTGCCAGAGCTTTGACTTGCCTCCTGAGCTGCTGTGTCTGGTTCATTCACATCTGTGTCAGGAACTTCTGTTGTACTAGAATATACTTCATTCTCTTCTGACACTCTGTTGATGCCAGACTCTGTTGATAGGTCATGCAAATATGAGCTAGTAGACACCTCATTGGGTGGTACGGGTGAAGATATGTTTTTCTCAAATTGAAAGTAGTCCTCTTCTTGTTCTGTATTGCTTTCAGTGTCTGAACTCCTGTGTTTCTTAGAGGTTTCTGGTTGTGTGGGATCTCTTTCGGGGGCATCCTGGTCATCACTGTACAGATCATCATACTGTCGTTCGGGTTCAAGATCTTCATTTTCTGAATTGGACAGAGGATTAAATGTAGATACATCACATTCTGGCAAGGGGTAGCACATCAGCTGACCTCCAGAACTTGGGCAGTGGCAGACTTTGCAAGGAGGCATATGGAATGTATGACCAGCAACATACTTTTCCTCTCCGTCTATACAGCCAATGCTCCCGCACTGGGGGCATCCATCCGCTGGCTGCAAAACCTCAATACAATTTGGGGGAAGCTCCTGGCAAGGAATGAACTGGCAGCTAATCTTACCACCTCCTTTTGGGCACGCGCATTCCGTACTGCCAAAGTCAACAAAGTAGGATTGCCCTTCTGGTACTTTGCCATGCCTAAATCCAAAATTCACGCAATCATAGTACTGGTATCCTTCACAAGTGCAACCGTGTTGTAAACAGGAAGCGCAACAGGCATCTGCTTCGAGCACTTCCTCAAGACAGTGTTGGAGTGGTTCACATTCCACTCCTGTGCAGTCCTTTTGAGCTTGGGACATTCCAAGCCAGACCAGTATGAAAATGGCAGAGCTGAGACATCCCAGGTGTAGTACTCTGAGCATATTGAGAGTCTTCTTGACCAATTGAGTGGAAGGTTAGTCCCTTTTCTACTTCAGTGTAAAAAGTACGACCAGGCCCCAGTTTTTCACTAATTTGGTGAATTAATGCTTCCTTGAAGACCCTAGGTGTGGGAAAAAGAACACCATTAATGAAGAAATGCAATTTAAATTGAGTTTTTTTTTTTATGACAGCACGCAATATAGTATGCATAACAACTACTGCATTCTTTTCTATGCACATAGGAGCTAACATTTTTCACATATTATTCAAAGCCAATAATATCCTTTTAATGTGCCAACAAGAATCATATTTTATTGTAATGTGCATTCGAACTAAAAAAGTTTATTTTCTTAACCTGATTTAAGTACATCTGCCTGCTAGCAAGCCCTCAAACTATTCTATTGAAATTATATGTTGATGGCTATTTTTTTTATCATATTATCTACTTTGTTTATAAAAAAAATTTATTCTTCTGGCAAATGCTTGCAATAAAATAAATAAATAAATAATCGCAGCGGCTAGCGAAGGTCCTGTGTGTTGGTTTTGAGAACGTTTGTTTAGCTTTACTGATGCATTAAAAGATGTCCGTATTGTAAAGCGTACTTTCTGAGCATCAATGTGATGAGGGAAATTGGTCTACTGCTCTTGAAGCCCTTTGACATTAGAAAGGACTTGATACATTTCTTCCGAAGTTCGGAGTAGAAAAAATTCTGGGATTATTTTATCAAATCAGAAACTTGTGGACAACCTGATTTTTGATGCACCAGCTCTACCCAGAGCTATATCAACAAGGTCTGGTCATTCCCATTGTTGATTTACCGTGAGCAATCCACAAGGCCTACACAGCATTTCAAAATCATATTTCCTGTATGGTAGAAAAGAGTTCCAAATCAATTTTTTAGCTCTTGCCTACTAGACAGCTTTTAGCTGTCTATAGGTGAAAGTCTCTTGTGAACCGTACCAAAAATGTAGAGTGGGTTTAGAGCCTATCCAATTTTTGCCATTTGTTTGCTTAATTGTCACTCTTATTTGTGTCATTTCTATTTGATAGCCTCCACTTGCGTTTGTCCCTCCCCTGGAGCATAATCTCCTGTACTATCCTCATGATTGGCTGACTTGTATCCTTCTATTGCTCATATTTAGACAGCGACCTTTTCTTTTTCAATAGGCACTCCATGAGCGTGCACTTATTTGTTTGCTCTCTCTCTCTCTCTCTCTCTCGTGCTACTTCCCCTCAATTTCCCTTGATGGTTCTCTTCCACCCTACCCCTGGCCTGCTCCTCCATTGTGCCCCCTCAGCGCTCATGGTCCTTAAAAATATGCTTTCATTTAAACTTTTTTGAGAGAGTCCAGCAGCTTTCATTTTCTGCAGGGCCACTCCTTACTTCAAAATAACACTTTCTTGAGTACTCCTATCACTCCCTCACACCAGCCCACTCTCCGTTGCTTGTCTCCAACTACCATCCCAACCTGCCCCCCCCCACCCTCGTGGACATTTCAATAAAACATGTATTTATTTATTCATTGGGTGGGTCTGACACTTGCTATTTGCAGCTGGGCTGGTCTGCATTGCTAAAAATGATTTCACGCTATTAACATTTTACTTATAGGTGCATCTGCTATTTTAGGTCGGTAAATTAAAAAAAATAAAACAGCTGCTTCATTCCTAGGCTTCTGTATGTATGGTGATCCATAGACCTGCATATGTGATTGGACATGTGTGCCTATAAGGAATGATACTGTTATTTTTTTTGCCTGAGGATGCACAGCATTAGACAAAAACATTGGCAAAGCAAGTAGGTCAACATGATCAGACCTACTGACTTTGACAATGCTTGTTTCTCCTTTGTAACCAATACTTTTTGACTAACCATCATTTCCTGTCTGACTTAGGGGCCTATTTACATGAGAGAATATTTGCACGAGGAAATTTCTTCTTGCACTTAGTAGCACTTTTACAACTTTTTGCTATTCACCATTTCCATGTGTATAAGTTGCCACAAAGTGCAAACTTAAGTGTCTCCACCCCCTGAAACACAGGGTGGAGCCACATTTTCAAATTTGAAATTACTACTAGAAACTTTCCACACGTAGGGCCTCATTATTTATGATGCATGCCGGACTGGCTTCCATGGTCCTGTAGGAGGCGGTCGGACCACAGAAATCTCGTCAGAGGCAGTTGGTCCGACCGCCGAATTACGATGCAGGCATCCTGTACTCCGACCGTCCTCTGAAAGACCGCCGACTCCAACAGCCCTTCTCCAACAGCCGACATGGCAGTGAAAGAAAAACAGCATCCGTAGAGAAGTACAGGGATCTCTGACTGCCGTTCGGACTATGATGAGCTTTCCGATGACCCGACCATGGCGGCCCGACCGCCTGCCTCACATAATCATAAGCAAAGGATTTGGGGTTCATACTCACCCCAATCTGCTTCTCTCCTGCACTTTCTGCCGTGTATCCTTTCCTCCAGGTCCCCCCTACACCTGGACAGCTGAACCCCTCTAACTACAATCTTATGGGTGCCGGAATCCAGGTAAGTCCTTCTGTGGTATGTATCCCCATTGACAAGACTGTGCACATTCCACACACTCCAACAATGGGGTACATGGATTACAAGGCTTATCCCCACATATAGTGATGATAACAGCCACGGTACACAAGGATTAGCCATCATTCTATCTCGAGTAACAATTTGTTAAATCTAGTCTCCTGGGGTTGTACACGTTAGTAAGTATCTTGACGTCCTCATGAGGGTCATGTTGTTTAAAGAGTGTTACGAGCGCAGTACACAGTGTGCAATTGACTACCTACTTTGAGTAAGGGCTTGGTAATGTATCACGTAGTCTTGTGGGAGGTATCAAGATCAGGAAGGTGGGTGACTGTATGAATAGAACTACATTATTCAGACACCCGTGATACACATGTTAGCACTGTTAGAGACTCCTACTTCCGGGCAATGCCCCCAAGTGGACGCTGGTATGTCACAAGCAGGAAGCTTCTGAGCTGTGCCGCTCCAGCAATGCGATGTACCAAGCGGCGGGGAGTGGAGCGTTTTAGGTTGCCAAGAGTGGCATGCCTTCTGATGAAGTAAGAAGCAGGGGATGGGCTACGGACCCTGGGCCAGGGTTCTTTATGCTTACCACTAGTGGTGGGTTACCATCTGAGTAGCAAGTGGCAAATGGGGCAGATAGCCGCTCGTACTTGAGTTCCGACCACGTGTGGCTTACAGTATTATTTCCAGAAATGCTCCCAACAGACCTGGCATTGATTAACGTTTTACATGTGGTAACCAAAAACATATTTTCTCTGTTTTATTGCAATACATCACTTCTATAAATGAAGCCAAATTTCTCACACTAATCCCACCCAGTATACCTGGTGAGTTAGTATGCATTGTGTGTGGTACCACTGGGTATATTTTCATTGTAACCTACCAGCCTCTATGCATATACATTATGGCTGGTAATAATGGTGAACATTTGATCTACAACCGACAGAGCAAGGGTTTGTCTGTGTTACTCCAATGCCCTATTTCTTGTTTTATGTACTGTTAACACACATATGGTATCGATCTGTAAAGATAACATGACATAAGTTAAATCGAGGTCTAGTGATAGCCAGAATTGACCTTCTTAGATGTGATGCCTTACTTATGTTACCTAAGATCTTAATTCAATTACAACCATGAGATCTTGGGTGTGCCTCTGCCAGGAGTGGTGCATTACGACCTATTTGCTTTGGTCCCCAGAACGAGCCCAATATTTGCAACCGCTATTTAGCCAGTGAATATGTGAATACGGGAAACATCCTTTACAACGCAACTTTTACAACGCACTACCATTATGGCGCAACTTTTACAACGCAAGTCATTACAACGAATTACGCTGGAGGGCGCTCTAGGATAGGGAATAGTTTAATTACTATCAACACCTTCCCTACTATCCATGGGGACTGGAGTTGGAATAGTAAATTAAACTATTCACTATCCAGCTCCCCCCAACGCTAGTCGTTGTAACGACTTGCGTTGTAAAACCTGTGTCGTAATGGCATGCGTTGTAAAAGCATGCGTTGTAACGTCATACATCCGTGAATACTGGAACATACTACATGAGTCTTTTTTTGTACAGCTGCCATCGTCTCCTCCAGGGGGGAACTTCCCTTTCGCTTTTTGTACCCCTATCACATGGATGATATTGACTATATGTACTTGTGGAGTCTTACATACAACCAATGTAATGACACACCCTCCTACCTATTATATGGACCCCCGCACTCACAATCTGTTTTTAACTGACTGCACGTGTTGGGTGGGGTAAAAATCCTGATAGGATGCCTGTGTACATAGTCATGTGGTTCACTACAGAATGGTCTCCGGCATGTGTGTGATGAGCACATTATGGATGGAAAATGCCTTTTCACTTTTCTCTTTTTATTGTGGCTCCCCTGATGACGGTGAATTACGAAATGTATACATTAGCATCCCAGGTAGGACTCACTTCTTCCTCACATTAGCACGTAGAAAAGCAGTGGACATCTGATTCCATTTCTGATAAGGATCCGACAGCCATGACGAATGCCCCAGACCGAGTAGGCTAACAAATATGGTCAGAAACATGTTGGCAAGTTTTAAGATGGACTAGAGTCATCACTCTCTAGGGTTTCCATCACTTGATTTGATTTTAGTGTAACTTAGGTCCTCAACAATAAATGTGACAACCAAGGAACCTAAAGGTAGTTTTAATTAAACTGGATTCCAACCTTTAGACCATCAGTCCATCCGGCATCGTAATGAGGCCCGTAGTCAGAGTTCTTCCTAAAGGTAAAGTACTGGTAAAGTGTATTAAACTTTTTAAAAAGCTTGTAAAGATATTTATGAGTTAAAGATAAATATAAAATAATATAATAAATTTATTTTAAAAGCATAGGCAAATACAAAATGCTATAGCACTATTAACTTAATTTTGAATTACATTTGTAATAATTTAAATATACTAAAATAAATTAAATACATTTTTAATGATTTATAAAAATTATCTAGAGTAAAATATTTATACGTATATATTATGTATTAGAGATTACTAACATTTATGTAGAGGATTAATTTAAATTAATTGAATTACTAAACAAAAATGAAGTTAAACCTATTTTTGATTAAAAAAGTAATTAAAATATTGTTTTTATTTACATTAAATTTTGAACAGTGCATTACATTTATTATAAATGTCTGTGTCTATTATTTTCTATAGGAGGGTGTTGCAGTGAAAGTATGTTGACCATTTGTGGTGCTGAACTTACTGCAGATCCGAGCTAGAGTACATTTTCACAATCTTGGATCTTTTTTGGCTGTAGAATGTTTAGAAGTGCAGCTTGTGAATAGGAATGGACTTAGTCTTTTTTAGGTGAGTGCAGAGTGCATATCCTCACTAAATCCCTCCCTAGGCCTCCCTAAGCCCCTCTCAGGTAGCCGTATGTATTCCCCATTTTTCAGCCACTTTCCTCGTCCGTTCCAGGTTTAATAACAAAATATAGAGAAAGAAGAGTTCGCCACACAGAAAAGATAGGCAAGGTGGAGGCTTAGACCTCCGCAAGTAGGTTAGTGATTAGCATGTATACGTGAGTAGAGCTATTGTAGTGCAACTAAATGTAATACTAAGTGCAGTTTGTGAATAGCCCCCTTTGCATGCACTTCCTCAATATATTTGATTCTTTTGATATTGCAGGAATGGTGTAACCTCAAAATATCACCACTTGCTATTCTCCTTAAGCCCCACAACCGCTACAAAACACAACAGAGCTAGTTGTATTGTCCTAACTCCAGGACCGGGAACAATATTTTCTTTTTACGAACCTGTTTTCTGCAGTCTGTATAGATTCTGAATAGATATGGCCACAGATCCCTGGTCCAAAAGTTGAATCAATTGATTAGATCATTTCTCTTGCAGATTCTCAACCTGGTATGTTTTGGTTTACCACATGGTTGCTTGAAAAGATATAAATTATGGCCTGAATGTAGGCCCTTTCCCCTGAGCACGCATGGAGTACCAATTTATTATTTTGCCAAAATCAATGCCTAAATGTGAAAAGGAACTGGACTAATTAAGAAGGTTTCATTAATACACTTCAGCATTCTGTTCAATGACTTTTGTCCTGTGGATATGATTTGGGACTTTTTCAGAAAAATCCTAGAATCCATTTGCTCTGTAGTAACAGCATGCTGTTAGTTTAAATGTGAAAGCCCACAGGATGTCCAGGAAATCAACATAGCATCATCAGCATATAGTAGGAGGGGATGATTCTTGTCTATATCTAAGTAGAACCATGGCACTCACCCCTTACCTTCTCGTCCAAATGGTTAACACACGTACAAGAGGAGTGGGGACGGAATACAGCCCTGCCTCACCCCTTTATCAAGTTAAAGAATCTGCTCATTCTCATTTTTGTCCGGGTCTAACTATGACAGGTGATTGGCTGTGCATTTATTGATGGGAGCTAACAAAACTCTCCCCCACCACCGAACCGCCAAAACCAGGTGAGAACCGCCTGACGTATTATGTTTTTTAAGGCACTGGCAGGCTGTTTCTTTGACGTTCCTGCGGCAGTGCCTATAAAATAGGTACCACAATGGGAGTGTAAAGTTTATGCCATGCTGGAACTAGGAGTGCATGCACACAGGAAGCACATATTGTGCCCCCCTGTGTGTATCCACATGGAGTGAGGCACAAGGGGGCACTGTAGGGCCCCATTTCTTTCCTCATCACCACTGTTCTAATGGGGGAAAGACCTCAATGAAATCTGTGGCGTGAGGAAAGTTGTAATATGTTTGGCGGGACGGCAGCGCTCCTGCCAAGCATATTGCTGCTTCAAGCGTGCCACTGCCAGGGAATGGCGATTCCTCGGTGGAGTTGGTGGTTCCAGGGTTTCACGAATGCCAAGGTCCTAATGTGGCGGTTGGTAGACTGCCACCACCGCCCACCATGAGTTTGGCGGTCTGAAGACCACCAGACACGTAATTAGGTCCTAATTGTTCGCAGAAGATGTGTAGATTATGTTGCCATCATTTTAGTGCTACTTTAGTGTCAAAGCAAATACATTTTCATGATATGCAGTTCCAGCTACTTTACCCTTCAAATCACGTCATTGACAGATACACCATTTAATTTTCTGCAAAAGATGGTTGCACAACATTTATTGCACTTATTCCTTATCAGAGAATTTGGATTAAGTGGTTCTGAAAAGTGCCCACCAGTAATCCATCACAAAGGGGGAAGTTTAACATTCACTAAGGCAGCTTTTATGAAAACGTCCAACCTTTATCACAATGAGCGTGCTGCTTATGCTTTCAACATAGCAAATTAAATCATTATGTGGTGGAGAGATTGAAATATCAGATCTCTATAGATTGTGACAGCTTAATGTTGCAAAGCATTATATATATTTTTCAGAATTGTATTGAGTTTGGTACTACTTATTACAACCAACCAACAACCAACATTATGGCCATACAACCAGCAATACATGCCACCCATTAGAATTATCACCTGGGATCAAGAACTCACTGGAAAAACTCTAGCCTTTTCTAATTAATTCATATGAGAAGGGTGAAAAATATGCATCCACTGCTTGGTAATTACTCGCTTTGACCAGAAAAGTGTGAATTGCAGGGCCAGTGACACGGATCTAAAACCCCTCCTATACCTTCACATCTGTGCTCGGTGACCATATTTACCTACAGATCATGTGGCAGCACCTGGTTTTAACCTCAGCTCTTTCTAAGACCAGACAAGAGCGATCATGTTTGGATGGTCATATTTCCTGTTACTAAAATCAGGGGTCAACTTGTTGGACAATTTTAAAATGGAACCCGTTCATAAGAGAAGTATGGGTTTATTTATTGAAATTCATGCTGCAATTGGAAATCTGGGTTCAAAAGAGACTGGTCAGAACTCTAATTGTTCTTAGTTGATATTTCCAAATAAATATATGTCCTGGTTCAAAAAGGCACAATAACCACAGATGGTTTTTTCATGCTTGATTTTTGATAAGAATGATAGAGGCGGGGCCACTGTGCTAGTCATGTCCAACAGTCATGCATGCTCCGTGCCTCTGACAAGAAAATTTGTACGGGCAGCCGCAGAGCTTTAAGCCCATCTTCTGCCCTCAGTCCGGGAGAAGTGCAGGAACATGTGGCACGGGTCTTGCCTGAGGATTTATCCTACCACATAGGACTTGGAGACATTTTAATTCCAATAAAATGGAGTCCAGTGATGCAGTTTGCTCACAAAATGGTACAGTTCATGAAGGATCAGTAGATCTGGAAAACTGTGCAAGAGATTTTCATAGAATGTTTCAGTTATCTCTCAACCAAGTGCAGCCTTCCTGAACTCTGATTGATTAAAGGGGAGCCAGATTGGTTATTCACAATGAACTGCTGTTGTAGTCACACAATTATGACATACAGAACCTGCTCTGGTGCAAAACGAGAAAAATCTGCTACCTGTAACACATTTGAAGGGATTCAATCACTTCATCATTTATGAGCATTTCAAGATAGAGATGATCCTTATCATTGGGATTTCTGCTACCTAGAGATTACATGGGGCATCTCAGTCTGAAGGATGCTTTTCTTACTCTACTGCTTGTTAACCTGCACCAGAAATGTCTCCACACTGAGAATTACATTTTCTAGCTTCCTCTGCATATACCAAAAATATTCACATATAGTTCAGGTTTAGACCTTATTTTACATGCATCACATTATGTCATATAGGCAGAAGTGTGGGTCTTTGAAATCTTCCAATTAGTTTCCAGGGTCCCTCCATTATAGGATTCAAAGTTTTAACATTTATAGAATGGTCTACTATAGGAAAAGTCAGATGCAGACATGATTTTGTTGGAATCCACAAGAAGCATAACCTAAATATGTGAGCAATATTTGTAATAATGCCGAGCTCAAGTAATCCCAAAAACCTTTAATTTAGAGTGTGCAGCTTAGCTCCCCTTCTTTTTCAATCTTCTTCCTTATGGCATCCAGATTGGGTAAGGTTGTGTTCATCTGTGGAAATAGTGCTTGTTTCGCAGCACTATTTGCTTCACAGGGGTTTCCCCTCACCTAAGATGGCTGTGGTGTTCACCATAATGACATGATGACCTGCACCTGAAAACCCTTCATATTGCACCAATATCACTGGTGGAGAGGGGTTTCAGGTCATCTGATATGCCTGTTGTGTTGGAAGAGGCTTAGGAAGCTAGTAGTTCTTCTTTTATGTGAATGACTAAAGCCTAGTTTTTATTCTTGCCAGGGCTTTTCCTAACTAGTCATATCTCATGGTTCCCACCAAGTTCCACAGTGTGCAGTATTGCCGTCCACTGCCTGTGGACTAGCTCCACTGTTGAGCATCAGCGCTCTGGTGGCTCAGGCAACGCCCATTCTAAACTTTCTCGCTGTTCAAAGTCCACCCCTTCACAGGGTTGGAGATCTATTGTGACTTTCGCTGTTTGCCTCTTGCTGCTTAAGTGAGTTGCACAGCAGCAGCCCACAAGCTGCCCGCTCTGCAGACTCAGGCATCCACAGCCCCATTTCAAACTCATGAAGCAGAAACTGGTTTACCCTCACCAGTGTCTGTGGCATTCTAGTCTTGTATTCATAGAGGCCCACCATCACCTTCCAGATTTACACTTCACTGTCCATAATCCTCATCTACCCCATCTGCCACTCGCTCAATCAGTTCTCCCCATGAGTACACTTAAGAGAAATGCAGTGGATTTGAGAATGGAGTGTAATTGGTTAAACACTGCAGTGCATTTACTGGTTACAGCAGAAACCCTTAAAGGGGTCGAAATAATACAAATAATTAGAAAGTGCTTCTCATATTGCGTGAAACAAATTTTGCTTTTCTTTTAACAGCCCCCGCGTTAGCCTGTGATGAATACAACATCTGTAGGTACTGTGAAGGTCCATGCCAATTTCAGCTCCACCCAAGTAAGGGTGCTTAGCTGGCACTGCTTAGAGGTTGGATATTACATCAGAATGTTTGTCTATTAGACTTTGTGTTATCTTTGACCAAGCGTATTTGATTTTCCATGATTGGTTTCCCCTTCCTTATGGTAACAACCCATGGCTTGGAAAACACAGTTCATTAAAGAGTTTTTAAACAATGCATTCCATGGTTTTCCTTAAGGGGCCATAAAGAACTCATACATAACAGCCCTTGACACATTTGTGGTGTTACAATAACTACACGGTTCACTTGAAATCACTGGGGACTTTTTTGTCAATGTGATTAACATCTGGTTTCTCGTTATTTACATGCCAATTTTAACAGTTGTTAGCAGTCCGTACTTACGTCACAATGGTAAAACAAAAATTGAATTTGCAGAAATAGAACATAATACTGAACGAGAGGTGTTTCAATTGGCAAAGCCAATACCTTGTTCCTCTATTTCAATTCCTGCTTTTGAAGCGCTGCTGTGTAGAGGAGATGTCTTTATAACACTGATAGATTATTAGAACGTCAGAAAAAGGATATATAAATGTGAGAAACTGGGTTATTGGTTGAGGGGGTGTAACACAAGCAGATCCCAAATAATCT
Source organism: Lissotriton helveticus (assembly GCF_964261635.1). Lineage (NCBI taxonomy): Eukaryota > Metazoa > Chordata > Amphibia > Caudata > Salamandridae > Lissotriton > Lissotriton helveticus. Next base: position 1,074,579,476 of record NC_136070.1, on the reverse strand, counting down.
ACTCTCATTGGCACAAAAGATGTCAGGCTTAACTTAGAGGCAATGTGAAAAGTATCTATGCAGCACACAAAACAGTAACAAAGTGGAAACACAACACAAGAAAAATCCCACACCTATTTAGAAAAATAAAGTACATTTTAATAAATTATCTGATACCAAAATGACAGAACTCCAATCAGTAGAATTGGAAATATCCAATTGCCAAGATTTAGGTAAAAATTGATCTTAAAAGTGCTCCAAAGGTCGTTATCTGTTCAGGAGAGGCAATTCAGACCGACTGCGATGGCGCACAGGTCGGATACAGGGACCAGGTTAGGCCAGCTGAAAATTGTACCTTATGTCCCTGCTGCAGGGTGTTGGGCCAAGCAGAGCAGGGGTGGTTTCAAGGAGTGATGCAGGCTCCTACACCAAAGGCTGTGATGACAGGTCTGGGTCGAGTTGCAACGTGCATTGTAGGTTCCTATGAGAAGCCGCGAGTCCTGCGTCAGTTTGCATTGCGTTGCGTCAGTGCTGAAGGGCACAACAGCTGGGCTGGAAGAGCAACTTTACCCCACTTCCATGGATCCAGGACTGGAGAGACACGACTAGGGGATTAAGGTCTCATAGCAGGCAGAGTCCAGGCGCAGGGTTCAAGATGGTTGGAGCCTTTTCTGGCTCTGAGACTCTGATCAGGAGGCCAGCCAACTAGCCCTTGGAGTAACTCTGGTGGTCCTTGATTCAAAGTACAGGCCCAGGTCCTTGTTTTGAGGCAGAAGGACAGCAAAGCAGCAGAGCAGTCCTTCTTCTAGGAGAGTAGCAGAGCAATTCTTCTTCTGAGTCTTCCACAGGTTCAGAAGTGATCTGAAGAGTGGATCTGAGTATCCGCAAGTTATATCTGGTGCCAATTTTGAAGTGGGAGAAGCTTCTGAAGTTTCCCCTACAGCAGTGTCTAGAATTTCCTGCCTCTCTTCCCTGGTCTTAATCGGTCTGGGGGGCAGGGGACATAATAGACTAGTGTGAAGTCAGGTGTGTGTGAGCTGAGCCAGGGCCTTTGAAGTACAAGTGTTTTAGGTGACAACTCCGTCCCTCATAAAGTCTGAGATGGCCCATCCTGCCAAAACCCAGACCCTCTATTTTTATGATGTCTGGGAGGAACATACAAAGGCCAACTGCCAACTACACCTAGTCATGTGACCCAGGAACAAAACAAACCGCTGGCACTAAACGGTTAGGACAAAAAATGTCAACTTCCTAAAAGGGGCATTTTCAGAATTGTGACTTAAAATTCGACTTTACCATGTAAGAGGATTTAAAATTACAGTTCCTCAGGCACTAACCTTGAATTTTCTACCTGCCCCCAATCAAACATTAGCACTTCTTAAATGTAATAAGTTAACCCAATGTTACCCTATGGGAGAGGTAGACCTCACAGTAGTGAAAAAGGAATTTGTGAGTTGTTCAAAAGAACATGTCCAACCTTTTAATTACAATGCACCGGGCCCTCTGGGCTGTTTAAGGACTACCTTAAGGGTGACCATTATGAATTAAAAAGGCAAGTTTAGGCTTGGTAAAGGGGTTATTTTCCTAAAATGAATTGGCAGTTTAAAAGTGAATTGGCAGTTTAAAAATGGTGGCAGGCTGCAATTGCAGACCTGGGCTAGGTTTTAGGGGCTACTTAAGAGGATGTCACAAAAGGACTTCATGCCAACTAGTAGCATTTAATTTCCCAGCCCTGGGTATATGGTATACCACTTTTCTAGGAACTTAAAAGTAATTGAAAATGCCAATCAGATGTAAGCCAATTTTACCATGTTTAAGGAAAAGAGCATAAGCACTTTAGCATGCTATTTTTTAGGTCTCAGCTCTAAATGGCACACATGCGTTGTCTCTAAAAGATAGCTATTGTGTGTACTTTTTAGGCTTTAGCCCACCCATAGGCTTGCCATTTGCTCCACTATTCATTCTCCCCATTTGCCCATAGCATGCATGCATCATGCCTTTTCCTGTCTTTAGCCTTCTCCAGGAGCAGAGACCAATTACTGCTATATATACTCAGGGGCCATTTTAAGGCATTGTTTTGGGACTACTTTTTTATTAATTTAAGAACGCTTTTTGTGAGTGCTACTATTTTTACTCGTACCATCCTTTGTTTCCTGCTATGGCTCCCTTATTATTTCCTTACTTCTCTTTGCCTCTTGCAATCCATCTATGTTGCTCTCTCACACCCCGTTCTTTCACTGGCAGTTGTTGCATCCTTGCTATGTATCCGGCTAGTTTTCATTTTTCCGTTTTTTATAGTGCTATCTCAACCCGAAGGAGTGGTGGGCGTTTACATGAGCACCAGTTACATTACACAAGGATACATTAATTTCTTGGTAGCCCTGGGGAGATTAAGTGCTTTGCCCTAAATAACTGATGTTGAGCCGACACCAAGATTTGGACCTGGTTCCCCAGCTCCAAAATTGGCAGCTCTGGGTGTTCTGCCACACCTGGGATTTATGATCGCTTGCACAAACATTAATAAGCGAGCATCAAGTTAGTAGGCAGGAAGTCTCACTGCTGCCTGTAGGTAGCTCCCAGATCCTCCAACAACATAGCTGTCGAGGCTAGTTGCTGTCTTTTCAGAACGCACACCCATGAGCCTCTGCAGCCTGTTTGATTTGATTGGACGCCTGAGGTTGTCGGACAAAAGCGGATTTGCTTTACAGAGAAATTTAAAAAAATGTATCCACCTCACTGCTTTTTTCCGGAGAGCAAGAAGTTGGAAGGAAGAAACTACATCCTTGCAACCATTGGCAATAAGTAGATGTTGTAAATTTCATGGGATGCCCCCATTTTTAGGTCTCGGCTCTAGACGGTAAATATGCGGTGTCTCGAAAATAGACCTGCACTATGTACTTAGTGGGCTTCCACCCGCTCATGAGCTTGACATTTGCTGTCCCTGCAGTGGATGTGTTATGGAAAAGTGCTTCTTTCCTCCTTTCACTCACCCCCACTGCTGGACGATGCGATTGACAGCCAAAGATACTAACAAGAACACATTTGGTACTAGGGGAAAAAAAGTAAGGCAATAATCATATATCATAGTGGAGAGATATAACACTCCAATGAACAGCTGTTCATTGGAGTGTTTATCAGGGACTTAATTTCTTTTACATGGTGAAATGGGGACAGTGTGGATAAAGTTGGTTTTATCTCCATCATCTTCTGGTTTATTCAGGACTTTGTGTAATTTATTTGTCTTGACTTGTTTCCTGAATAAAGAAAACAGCTGTTTTAGCATATCCTGCGTCAAGAAAGTCTAATTTTGCAAAACCCATGTTTAACTTTGCCAGAGGCAAAACTGGTTTGAAATTGGGACACTTTGACCAAGGGAAATGAGCCCAAATTCCACTTACTTCATCGATTAAATCCATACTAAAGCAGTGCATTCTCTGTACTGGCTGCACAAGGAAGACCATAGCAGCCCTGTGTTCATTTAAAAGACCTCCTGTTCAAGCCAATCACAGAAGCCCATTTCTATTGGACCAGCTTCCCCCTAGTGTGTCAATTCCACTAGATGCACGGGTCCTCCAAGGAATTAACAAACTCTTTCTTGCCTAAATTACAACACAAATATCGTAGGCAATTTTAACTGGATGTATGATGTTACCACGCGATCAAAATGATCGCGGTACATCACAACGCAGCTTTTACAACGCAAGTCATTACCACGACTTGCGATGTAGGGTGCTGGACTTAGGAATAGTATGATTTACTATTCCAACTCCAGCCTACGTACAGTAGGGAAGGTGTTGGAATAATAAATCCACTATTCCTTAGTCTAGAGCGCCCTCCAGTGCAAGTCGTGGTAACGACTTGCGTTGTAAAATCTGTGTTGTGATGGCACTGCGGTGTTTTGACCGCGTTGTAAAGGTTGTTTACCACTTTAACTTCATAGGAGACTCAAGCACCAACAATATGTGTAAATCTCAATAACAAGGATTGTGATGGATATCCCTAAGATAAAATTTAATTGTAATACAGCGGATGGGGTATCAGTCACTTTTGTGACTGAGTAACCCCATCCGTCCAACACTAAATCAGGCCCTAAATCTTCAAGTGCAGCTCTGCAAGTACAGACTTACTAATTCTCCTTGTCAATTGTTCCACAGTTTCCATCTTGACTATCATGGAATCGTACCTGGAATTAATTTTGGACATTGGTCAAAGATTCTTTCTACAAAAATAAGATTAAGTTGGCTACCTTTGATAGTTAATTGTGATATATGGCACAAAAGAAAATAGAATACTTTTAATGTAATGTGTCCTTGTGACATTGGGCATCTTTAAGATATTATTTTGTTTCTTCTGTAAATAGTACTAAAAAGAGGAATGAACGCTCAGGCAACACACAGCAGAGGTGTTTTTAAAGGACTTTTAACTGCTTACTACTGAGAGACTCTCAATAAACTGTGGTGCTATATTAAAAGGTCATTATGTCTATTAAGGATCGGAAAAAACGATTATTCATAAGTTTTGTATACATGGAAATTACTAAAATTGCGGTGTGTAATGAGACCTGTTTAGAATGAGATTTTGATTTTAAAGTATATGACAGTGCATCGTAAGGAGCATTTTAAAAAGGATATTACTTTACATTCTTTCGTAGAACTAATGGATTACCTACGGCTTTGTATACATGATGGTACCTGAGTATGGATAGAAGTAGGACAGAGTACTGAAGTACGAAGAGAAACCATTGCTCCCCTGCCTTGTTGCATCCTTCAGAACCTTGCTTTCTATTGTTTTGGTGATGGTGTTAGGAATCTAGAGCATATTTAGTTGTTTGTACCTAAGTTCATTTTATGACGAATTTCATGTACTTGTTTTTATGGATTATTTTATATACATCCAATTAAAACGTATTTAATTGAATTGATGATTGATTTCAATGGAAAGAGTGAGGGCAGAAGAGAGGTTGATTTTGTAAAATTTGTTGTATGCAAGACACCCTCCAAACATTAGTGGATACCTCATCTGGCCTATTTATATCATATACATGGGTCATATGTCCTGCATCCGCCAAACTCTAATCATCCCTCTCAGTTTTTTTAAGTTCCAGTAAGAGGGTTGCTTGCCATCCATAGTTGGAACAAGGGTAAAAATTTTACTTTGGGCTGATTACAAGGGCAGTGAACCCGCCATCAACAGGCTGTCAGTGGCAGGTTCACCGCCATCTTAAGGCCATTTTCCCGCCCGCCATATTATTATGGCAGGAGGTACCCACCACACATCCGACGGGATCCTTGAGCCCTCTGGTGCGGCGGAGGGCCTCCCTATCCCTGATACCACTATAGGGATTAGGATGGTCCATCCCCGCCAGCCTTTCTATAGCGGTTCACCCGCAATGGAAAGGCTGGCGGGGATGGACTTTGGGGGCCCGTAGTGGTACCCCTATTTCCCCCGGGCACTATGGATATGGGTTTATGGGCACATAAAGTGCCCCCTTACATTTCCCTGCATCATGTGGCAGGCACCACATTGTGTCTGCCACGTAGTGCAGGGAAATGTGAAATGGGCCATTTTTACATTGCGGCGGGTGCTGCTGTCAGCAGAACCTGCTGCTATGTAAAATATGGGGACTGTGACTGCCGTGGTGGGGGTCGCATTGTAATCAGCATTGTGGGACCGCCGCCTTGTAGGCAGGTGGTCCAACTTCCTGAAACGATGGCGGATGGACTGAAGTCCGTCCGCCATCGTAATCACCTCCTATTGTACCTATGTTTTTGTTTAACTTCCAAGCAAGTAAAGGGTTCTGATCAGTATTCAGCAGATCTGGATTTTGTGCCAAGAGAGATGGTTGAGGAATAATAAGTTATCAGTTACATTACTTAGGAAGAAGGCCACAAACGATCTACTTGCTCATGAGTCAGTATTTAAATTCTGGGTCAAGTAAGCATTTCATTTCCACCATAGGAGCAAAGAGGGGTGGATTCATTACAATGCTTGAGTGGGCTCTTACCCCGCGATTCCTTACCTACCGGTTCTAGGTTGGAGAAGGAGTGTTTCAGAGAGACGGAGTGTTAGTGGGGTACACTAAGCATGGAATTCTCCCCTTCTGCATTCAAGTGCAGTCTGCTGGCATGATTCACCCTGAGGCAAGCTGCCATTGTCTCTTGCATGCATGTATACGTTTTTATAAAGTGTGAACCTAGTTGTCAACCCTCACAGGACTGCAGATTATGTGAGAGGCTGGCAGGCAATGTACAAGGTCATGTAAATATATTGGGGTTCATACAAATTCATTTTACACACATTGCATTTTTTGGCACAGGGAGATTAAATGATTTGCTAGGAATCACAAGATGTAGAGTCTAGTGTGAAGGCTGGGATTTCAACCTGGTGCCCCATATTCCAAAAGCGATACAGAAAAGGGGGTGGTGATGAACAGAGTGTCTGAATTAAGCAGACCACTCTTACCCAGTCAAAAGATCAGGGCTTGATCCATCACCGTTATTTATCTCACTGCCCCATCCCAGCTCAGAACCTGGCTATATGCAAATTAGTCTGTCCCTGGCCCAGTGCATCATGGGAACAGGGCAGACCAAACTACCAAGCCAATTCTTCACCAGAAAGGAGACAAGCTACCGGGGACCGGTTTCTGGCATTTCAGCCTCTTCGGCCCGGCTTGCTTGAATCCTGATGTAGCAGTGAGAAAGGGACTCATGTCTGAGTATACCCTGCCACACCTATAGTGGCCAAAAACGATACAGAAAAGGGGGTGGTGATGAACAGAGTGTCTGAATTAAGCAGACCACTCTTACCCAGTCAAAAGATCAGGGCTTGATCCATCACCGTTATTTATCTCACTGCCCCATCCCAGCTCAGAACCTGGCTATATGCAAATTAGTCTGTCCCTGGCCCAGTGCATCATGGGAACAGGGCAGACCAAACTACCAAGCCAATTCTTCACCAGAAAGGAGACAAGCTACCGGGGAAGGGTATACTCAGATGTGAGTCCCTTGCTCATTCCACCATCAGGATTCAAGCAAGCCGGGCCGAAGACGGCTGAAATGCCAGAAACCGGTCCCCGGAAGCTTGTTTCCTTCCCAGTGTAAGAATTGGCTTTTGTAGTCTGGTCTGCCCTGTTCCCATGATGCACTGGGCCAGGGACAGACTAATTTGCATACAGCCAGGTTCTGAAACTGGGATGGTGCAATGAGCTAAAAAACGGTGTTGGATCTAGCCCTGATCTCTTGACTGGGTGAGAGTATTCTGCTTAATTCAGAGACTCTGTCCATCACCACCCCTTGTTGTAAATATTTTTGTCCACCCTAAGCGTGGAAGGGTATACTCAGATGTGAGTCCCTTGCTCATTCCACCATCAGGATTCAAGCAAGCCGGGCCGAAGACGGCTGAAATGCCAGAAACCGGTCCCCGGAAGCTTGTTTCCTTCCCAGTGTAAGAATTGGCTTTTGTAGTCTGGTCTGCCCTGTTCCCATGATGCACTGGGCCAGGGACAGACTAATTTGCATACAGCCAGGTTCTGAAACTGGGATGGTGCAATGAGCTAAAAAACGGTGTTGGATCTAGCCCTGATCTCTTGACTGGGTGAGAGTATTCTGCTTAATTCAGAGACTCTGTCCATCACCACCCCTTGTTGTAAATATACCATATTCCAAAAGCGACAGCTCTCTATCCGCTAGACCACATCTCCTCCACTTTGTCAGTTGACTGGTAAAGGCTTATCTGGGTCAAGAACTCATTACCTTGAAGGACAACAGTCAACAGCTTTACCTGACAGTCCCTCATTCCCTACTTGACTGCTTAATATACTCTCCTATTACATTTAAATAGGATAGAACAGCATTTGATTATTTAGGATCACACAATTGGGAGCTACATGGTCGGTCCTACAGTGTCCTCAGCTTAGCCTATAATTCTTCGACCTTATATTTATTTCCTGTGCAGAATCCTTATTGAAACTTACAAAAGAATTTTTGTGGCACCACCATTTTTGATTTTTAGTGTGCAGGCATTCAGCTTTGCATATTTGAACCTGCTCAGTAAATGCCGAAGATCTTACAAAAAATTGCAAAATATGTAATACAATAGATGTCCGTCCCAGTTGGTGTGACAAGTTAATAGTTGTGAGGGAACACTCGGTTGAAAGCTGTATATGTGGCATGCAGACCCGCGAAGTGGATTTTAAAGGGATTCTTAAAAATATTTCAATACACTTACACCTCCTAAAGCTGTCACTGCTTGCTAAAATTGGAGTTATGAACTGAAGTGCGATAAAAACTGAAAACCAAGACACAGTTGCCTGCTATCAATGTTAAAACTCTTTTAATGTTCAGACAAAATCCACAATCGATCATTTTCTGTTAAATGGTAGCACAATCTCCTCACTTGAAGCTTTCATCTGTCACTCGGTTAATAAGATGGCAACAACAAATATATTTCATCAATCAAAAGCAAACTCTCGGCACATTTTCTGCAAAAAAAGATTACAAAACTAATTTAGTTTGTTGTGTGCAAACCTGAATAAATGCAAGCTTTTCAGTTTGTGAAACTGTCCATTAATCAGTGGTAGCACCCCGAAGTAGCACAATCTAAAGTCACTAGATTGCCTGATTGGAAATTTCCAATACAGTAAATGACCCTACTGCAGGCCATGTTTCTGCTGCACTGCAACAAAAGGGTGATTAAATATCAATGCCTGAGGAGGTGTTATAGATAAATATTATTCATTGAATGTGCGTATAATGGCTGCCGCTGTCACATTATCATGCCATAGAATATATAGAATAGTCTATACTAGAATCTGCATTGCTTACCAAAGTTGTGATAACCTATTTAAAGTTAGTGATTACAGTTTATCATTTTATATGAATTTAGATATGAATGTTACCACTTTAATGTAGAACTCTGTAGAGTATACTGAGACAGAACTAGTTCAAATAGTACAAGTAGCAATGCTTTACCAGGATTTAAGAATATTTATTGAGTACCTTTGCAGTTAACCCTTGTATGTTCACAAAATTACTTATAACTTCAAAACTGTAATTGAGTAACTTCACCAAAGGATTGCAAGATCTTGGTGATGTGTAGTGGAGGCTAGTGTCAGGGCAGAGTGGTGAGCGGGGGGACGAGGACGGACTACGACGAAAAAAACAAAGAACTTACCTGCAGCCAGCCACATTGCTCTCTTCTGCTCCTCTGCAGACAGGGTCCCTGAATCCCTTGCAGCCAATCCTGATGCCGCTTTCATGCAGCATGAGAGCAGCATCAGGATTGGCCTGAGCGCCCTCGATTTGCGCTCCCAGTGAGACTGGAAGTCTGTGCCTGCTGTCTCCAACCCAGCAATGCAGCTCGGTGCGCATGTCGGTTTGGCCGCCCTGAGATGTCCGGCCAAACCCACATGTGCACTGAAGGCAGTGCATACCACTGCCCCCTCAGTGCCTATCATCCCCCTGGCCCCGCCACCAAGATGTTTTATTTTTAACGTTTTTGAGGGTGCTAGCAGGGGGTGGCGCTCCTCCACCATAGCGGAGGAGCTGCTGATGATGATGTGTTAGTGTGATCATCTGTTTCTCATTTTATCTTTGAAGCATATAACGTCCACATTTTTTTCTGATTCCCTGTGTGAAGTCTGTCTACCTGACTCTATCTGAAGTGTGAATGGAAGGGTTTGGGTATTTTGTGTGGAGTACTTATTTCTTGTTTCCCTATATGTATGTAGACCTTAAGGCTGTAGCGTGCTTCATAAGGTTAGTGGTAATCAATGCTGTTGTCTCCCAGACTTTATCTGCATTTTCCTCTGCACTCCTTCTCTGCACTCCTCCTCTGATCCCCCTCTACCCTGAGAGATCTTTGAGAAACAATGCACAACTCTCAGGCTTGAGCTATAATCTTAGAAAAAGGAGAAGGAACAATCTTTTGTTTCACTGGGCGTTGATGTCAACCAAAAAGTTCTAACAGGGCAGGCTTCGACTTTGCCAGTGCAACACCTGAACAAATGAGTGGTCTTGATGCATGGCGAAGACTACATGCACCTGCCAGATAAGTTGGGCTGTCTCCTCAACCTAACCTGTGTGTCTGAGATTGAATGCATAGACTGAGAGTGACTGTTTCCCTTGAAACCTATTGCAATGAATCTGTGGCCTACTGAGAGGAAAAAGCGCTCTCAGATGATTTGCTACCCCCACCCCCGCAAAAGAAGGTTTGAAGGGACTTTTAAATTTGTTTTTAAATTTGGATAGGGCGAGCTGTCCCTGTACGCTATCCTGCAGCATACCCAGTGTTCAACCCTCACTTGGAAACGCTCTGCAAATTTTTGAAGAGGAAAATGAGGACAAGAGACAGAGGGTCCGATTTAAAGTTTGGTGGGGAGGGAAAGTGGGAGTTTGTTTCTAAAAACCCCAAAAGGTTTGTAGGAAACATTCATCAAAACTGTCAATGGCCTCCTATCAACCTTTTGGTACCTTCAGAGGACCTGCCATCACAGTTAGTCCTCTGAAGGTACAGAGGTCACGGCTGGGCCAGCAGTGACCTCTAAATTTGGCAGGAAGTGGTCTAGCTGTGCAGCACACATAATGTCCTTGGCCAACTTCACTGATGTCTAGTGGCATGGCAAACCTTAAATCCGCCCCTAGATTCTTATCAGTATTCATTTGAGGAGTAAGGATTATTCTCCTAGGACTGAGGAGTGAATCCAAGCCTCTAACTGCTGCTGGAGAATGAAGTAAAATACCTGGAATACTGAAAACCCGTCTGGTATTGCCAGAGTCTGAGATCCAGTTCTACCCATACTGCGCTATGGAACTTATCCTTTCAAAGTCAGACAGAAAGCTGAAGCACTGAACTACTACCCATCCCAGCTCACAAAAAACTGATTTTCTTGAGTGCCCTACTCAATAACACAGTGCTTTGCAGGTGTGAGGCCAGTGTGTGACAATGTTGTGCACCTTTGTTTAGTAACCTGTCAGCATTGTGATTTCTGCAACTGAAACATGCAGCTCCCATTATCAAGCAAACTTTGCAGGTGTGAGCCTGGTATGTGTGACCCCATCGTGTCACCAAAGATAAACATCTGTATCAAGAAGTTGAATGTCACCCACCTGGATCATCAGCAGGTGTGAGGCTGCCATGTGTAACTCCATCAAGGAATCCTCATTTGGTGGTCTGCCACCCTCTGTGAGCCCCTGCACCCGACAAACCTGCCTCCCATGACCCAGCTGTAAACGTAAATATTACAAGGAGTTGGAGAAGAGGTTGTATCTCTCTATAACCCCCAAATAATCCTGGAGGCCAAAGTCAAAATGAATAACTGAATCTTGTCACCACAACCTTTCTGTATCTGTGTTCAGCAGTGCAAGCAGCAGAGCTTGCAATAACTTCTAGTAGCTCTCCCTGTTAGTGAGGCCCTTGCACATCCCATTGGTGAATTGCACATCAACCGCCACATTTCACTACTTGTCCTGCCTAATTAATTGGTGGCCTCTGCAGAGAACACAGATTTTCATGAAGACAGCTACATAGTCAAAACATAAAACCTATGCTTAATGAGCAGTGCTCATCCATAAGGATAAGTATAACTGTGATGCAGCGCAAACGTTGCCCCCCGTTTATACGTCACGAATACGTCTCACATTAGACACACAGTATGAAAGTGCATTTGACCCTTGTTTCTTGTACAGTCATACAAACTAATGTATGTGTTGCACTTGACATCATTATTTAAGAGTGCATTCACTGTAGAATTATAGAATGTACTCATATCATCTCTTTTATCATAATTGATTGTGATAATTAAACCATCCTTATTTATTAGATGACTAGCAGCCCGTCCCGACGTTGTCCGGATATGGATTGCTGCCGGCCAGTAGTATATTGTTTTGTAGGATTTCATTCAGATAGCATTTCTTATCTGTGACAGGCCTATGAAACGCTCCTATTCACAGTGCACTGCTGATGCACTTAAGAGTGCGCGTTCAGTAGTGTGTTAACTCGAGTTTCCCTACTTTATTTTTCCTTGCAATATTATATAGCGCAAACTCGACAACATGGCATTAGCACAATTTACATTACAGAAGAACACATTCATTTGTGGTAGGCACGGGGAGACAACGCGATTTGCCTGGAATCACAGGATGTTGAGCTGATGCCGAGATTCGAACGTAGCTCCCCAGCTCTAAAGTTCCCAATTCTAGAACTTGTGGCGGGAGGTGTGTCTAAAAGTGTATGTCGGTGCTGGCCATCAATGAGAGAGACCTGTACATTTTTCAAATGGGTGGTGAAAAAATATGAGTATGTTGCTGGAGATGTGGGCCGCCGTGCCACCAATGTACTTACCGGGGGAGGGTAAACACCCATTATTCCGCAACTTTCTTTCCGCATACCATCACTCCGCATACTTTCATTACGAAAGTACCATGACTCCGCAATGCCTTTATAACGCATGGCATTACATTTTATATGCTTTTACCACGCATGCATTTACAATGAAATTCGTTGTAAATGCATGAATGGTAAAAGCATGTTTTTTTTTAAATGTTTGGATAAGGTAAGTAGGGGTATAGGGTTATATGTTTTGGGGTACTGAGCTATATGTTTTGGTGTGTTTGGGTATTTTAAGGGTTCAGATATAGTTTTGGGTTATGGGGTACAGGGGTAGTTTTAGGGTTTAGGGATAGGTATGGGTTTTGGGGTACAGGAGTATTTTTAGGGTTCAGGGCTAGGTTTGGGTTTTGGGGTATAGGGGCATTTTAAGGGTTCAGGGGTAGGTTTGGGTTTTGGGGTACATGGGTATTTTAAGGGTTCAGGGCTAGGTTTGGATTTTGGGGTACAGGGGTATTTTTAGGGTTCAGGGCTAGGTTTGGGTTTTGGGGTACAGAGGTATTTTAGGGTTCAGGGGTAGGTTTGGGTTTTGAGGTACAGTGCTATTTCTAGGGTTCAGGGCTAGGTTTGGGTTTTGGGGTGCAGGGGTATTTTTAGGGTTCAGGGGTAGGTTTGGGTTTTGAGGTACAGGGGTATTTATAGGGTTCAGGGCTAGGTTTGAGTTTTGGGGTACAGAGGTATTTTAGGGTTCAGGGGTAGGTTTGGGTTTTGAGGTACAGTGGTATTTTTAGGGTTCAGGGCTAGGTTTGGGTTTTTGGGTACTGGGGTATTTTTAGGGTTCAGGGGTCGGTTTGGGTTTTGAGGTAGAGGGGTTGTGATGTATTCCTATAGGTTCTGTATCGATCCCCCTATTCCTGACCCTATTCTGGTTAACAAGTTAACTAGCAGCCATCCCATGAGGCAGAAAACCCCCATGATGCAGGAACCGTTATCTGATAAAGCCACACTACGGCACAGGAACGTGTTATCTGATTAGGTCATAACGCTTGCCATCTAATTAGACAAGCGATATTCCTCCAACCCCTGATAAGGCATACGGAGTTCTCAAAACAAATCAAACCTATGACAGACCTGGGAAAAACCCTGCGGCCATTGTTTTGATTTCACCGAGAACTTCAGCAAAAGAATGTGCTAACGACCAGGTCGTATGACATCCTTATTGACGTATCTATGTCCATCCTTACGTCAATCTCGGCACCTTAAAGGTATAAATATTACCGATATTGCCCTATGCAAACACACGCGGTGGTGACGAGATCGGAGCAGCCAGACTTGCCGAAGCCCAGAGCAGAGCAGACCCCGCTGGTGCAGCCCCGCCTTCCTGACGCGCTGAGAACGAGACGCTGCTTTCTCCTGCCGAGAAATCCAGCTCCGGCGCTTCCGGGTAGCCCTCGCAGGCAGCCTGGAATATCGAGACCAGAGACGAGAGATACCATCCCTCATTCATCCTAGATTCCAGGTACAGAACTGAATAACCCCTTGCAGAGAATTCTTTAGTCAGTCACTTGGCAAAACAAACTTAACTTAAACTATAACTTTCTATTCTCGCCCACGTATTAGGCTTAGGTCAGGTACACGGGGTAGGCGTAGTTAGAAACACCAGTTGAGTACGATTAGTCAAATGTAAATGTGTATGTATTCATTTTATTCATTTTAAACCTTCATATGGCTTAGAAACGATATCAATGTTTTTACAGTATTATTTTATACTTCTGCTTTTATTGTATGCACTTTACTTAACCATAAGTATTGCAATAATATCGATCCATTTCTCTTGTATGAGAAAAGAGACTGATCAATAAATAACATCTTTTATTGAACACGCCCGTCTCTTCCTTTTCTCTACAATCTGGTGAGACTAAGAATGCACGTACTGACTGAGTAAAATAAGTCGTCTTTTGTTTTCACACGACTCTAGAGATACACTCTTGATTAGGGGAGAGCAAAGTTGTCATGTTCTATGGTTGTCAGAAACTAAATCCCTTCTTGTCTATCCAGGGAGGTTCAACTCCTCCTTGCCTATTCGAGAAAGTTTCTAGTGAACTCTGAGCTAGCTGGCAAAACCCAAAACTTTAAGTCTAATATCGACAGTAGTAGACCTAGTTAACGTCTGGTCTAGGCCTATACTATTGAAGGTATTATTCCAATGCGCAGAGCCTATTGGGATAATAGGAACTACACTACATGGCGCCCAACGCGTTTGGAAGGGCGATAAAACTAACGTAAGACATTTAGAGTAACTTAGTCGTGCTTTTTCACTCAGACCCCTTTTTTCCCATAATACTCCAAAGACGTCTGGAGTGGGTAAAAGGTAATATCCGCCAGACCTCGCAGGAGGAAACTCCTATGTATGGTCCTTGGTTTAGTCAACGTTGAAGGATACACTGTTCCAAAATATTGTGCATCTAATCTTTGTTTCCATAAGAAACCTGATCTGCAAACAAACTAAATAACCTTCCTGTCGGTAAAATGGTAGACAGTGATGAAGAAAGAGAGACAGTTAGGATAGCAACTGAACTCGCAGCAGCTGATAATGCACTGCAAGACACAGACCCGGATATAATACTCATCCCGGTCATCAAGAGGAAATCTATAACTTTAAAACGTATAGAAAATGGACTGACACCTAGAGGTGGCACAGTCATATTCGTGATTGAGGCACACGAATATCGGCAGACAGAGGTATATTATTCATGGATACATTTTCCAACAGCAAATGCTGTAACAAAGTACTTCCACTATTACAAAACAGAGGACCCTCCTAATGAGTACACTCCTTTCGAGGAGGTGGAAGTACCACTTAAATTTCAAGAGCATCTGCTCTTATTTAATGGCGCCCTAAAACATAATAATCACATCACCAGGCTCGGTCCATTAGGTAGACCAGGAGCAACGTGGCCGGTTCTAGCCGGATACACACCACATCCAGACATCGATGGGATGTCTGCAGCAAACCTTTTAACACAGCTAAAACAATTAATGAAATTACATAGACAATTAGTCCAATATGTGATGCGGACTTCAACAATTCAACCAGCAATTAAAATTCCACAGCTGACCCCTCACCAGGGGAACACAAATAAAATTACACCACAGAACATACAATCCTGCCTAGGTAAAGTGCCAGCTAAACGGGAACAAATACCATTCTGGTTAGCACAAAAAATCACCCAAATAGAGGCGGTGTTTCCAGACACCACCCCGTTAGAAAAACACAGGATTCTGACTATCTGTCTTCCAATGGGAATCGCACCACACTTGGAGGACTGTGACACTTGGGGTACAGTCTTTGCTTCCATCTACACAAAAACGCACGGTGTTCCATCCATTTCGGTAATACCAGATGTGCTAAAACAAATTCAAGACGAATACGGTCCAGAACCCGCTTTAACTCTTGGTATGAAATTACTAAAAGACTTCAAGCAGGTCTCGGCTATATTACTAGCCAACATAAAGGGAGAAGCAGCAAATGTGGCGATCCGCCAGAGGTTAAAGGAGACAGATATAGCAGACCAACCAGCTGAAATTGCCAGAATTATAGAAAAATCCTATGAGGAACTAGGTAGAGATAGTTTAGGTGGAATACCAGTAAAACCACAACTGATTGAAAGTCCCGAAAAAATATTTTTTAATAATAATTCAACATCACAAAAAAAGAGCTGTGATGGAAACAAACAATCCAATCCTAAAGAAAAGAAATTCCAGTCCAGAGGAAGGTCTCCTCGGCGGAGAGAAAAATCTCCGAACCAGAGACACAGGTCACCCCAAAGTGACCCCTCTGGGAAAAGATATAACCTTAGAAATAGAGATAATATAAAGAAGCCTGATAGATATCAAGACATTGATACACGTCCCTCTCAATCTTTTCAGACTTCCTCACAGAAATCGGAAAAAAGATGACGATCAGAACAAAGAGAAGAGCACGCCAAGTCCAAAGACAAGGAACCTGCTCATCTAAAAAAGAAATTACAATTTCCAAAAAAAGAAGGTAGCCAGTATCAAGGTAGTTAACAATGCAGAGAATACTGAGGACACAACTGAAAAACGGAGAATGGGCTCAGACAATGCTAGACAGCACAGCAGAAGTGAGCATAGCTCGCAAAGTCCTTATGAATCTTCTGGAGACAGTGGACACGAATGAATATCTTCAAGTGGAAACTGCAGACACCAGAGTTAGCAAACCTCACAAAATATATGAAATAACTTTACGTATAGAAGGGGATAAGACTAGAAAAATAAGGGGACTATTTTGGGATAATCTCTCCAAGGGCTATGACATCCTTCTAGCTGAAAAAGACTGGCCACCAGAGTTTGTCAGGGAGTGCCCTCATGGCGAATAAATAATTATGCCTGCCTTCTCAAATCATATCCCAATTCATAAAAAATACACACTTGCCAGAAAGTGGGCAGTAGCTCAAGCTCCTGCTTTATACAAAAATCATGTAGGATGGGATGAGGACTCTCCTCCTCACAAAATCCAGTTAAAATCACAACCTACTGCACAAAGACAGTACCCAATTAAGCAAGAAGCTAAAAAACAGGTAAAAGAAATCCTAGATCAATTAGAATACCAGGGGGTGATTGAAACTTGCACCTCACAAATGAACAACCCTTTGTTTCCGGTCTCCAAACCAGACAACTCATATCGTCTAGTTTTGGATTACCGATACCTCAACTCATGTTGCAAAAACTTTTGCAGTGCAAAACTCGCATAGTGCTGCACTAATGAATAACATAGTGCGCAAAAAATACAAAACAACATTAGACATCTCTAATGGATTCTTTTGTCAAAACATAGCACCAGAGAGCAGATATTTGTCTGCATTCTCAATAAATGGCACTCAAAAACAATTCTGTCGGTCAGCCCAGGGGTGCAAGAATAGCCCCGGGGTATTCTCAGCGAGAGTAACAGAGTTACTACAAACATATGATGACGAAGCATTATCTTATGTCGACGACATATACTTAACAGATGATGACTTGGATACTCACTTGAAGAGAGTGAACACCATAATACTTGGGTTCGCAGCAGAGGGTTACAAATTCAACTTTAAAAAATCCAGAATTGTACATCTAACAGTCCTGTTCTTAGGATACGAATTATCAAGTGAAGGCAAAAGCCTGGCTGACAATTTCCTAGAGAAATGTGCCGTACTCCAAGCACCTAGAACACTAAAAAACCTACAGTCAATTCTAGGCTTCCTAAATTTCGGAAGAACATACATTGCAAATTACGCAGAAAGGGTCAAACCCCTTTATGATCTAATAAAACCAGATTTTAAAAGAACCAATTGGACTCAAATACACACAGAAATTTTGAGATCCTTACAAACAGACATGTTAATTAAAACAAAATTAGAAACACGTGATAACACACGCAATCTTGTGATTCGAGTCATCCCAGGAAGATGCGGATTCACATACCTGACCTCTAATGAGGGAGAAAAGGTACCAATTGCATTCAAATCACACTTGTACACAGAAGCTGAAAAGAAATTCAGCATTAAAGAAAACATTGTTCATGCAGTTCAAACCACAATAGCTAGAGAAAAAGATCAAGCGGACGGTAGACGTATCACAGTCAGAACAGCAGAATCAGCCTTTGAGGCATTAACAACACCTTGTAATTTACCAACAACAACATTGAATCCGGAATGGATACAATGGGTGAATTCAATTACAACGGACAAAGTATACTACTACTTTGATCCAGAACTAAAGGAATTGAAAAATCTAGAATATGAAAGAACATTCCCTCTGCCTATCGACATTCTGCCCTTACGACAATACGCGTGTGTAATCTATACAGACGGACATGCTCAACCCTCCGTTTGGGGAGAACAAGCATACAACCCAACATGTGAGATTACAAAAGAAGTGTGGCGCGGAGGTAAACTAAGACCTCTATTAACAAAAACACACTCAGTAGAAACTAATTCAGAACAACAGACTGAAATAATAGCATTGAAAATGGCGCTAGATAATGCGGATCGCGAATTCCCGACACTTAGTGTCCGATTCATATTACTGCGTCAAATCATATAACAACGATTTGCAGACATGGATTCAAAACGGTTACAAAGATGACACAGGTGCAACAATAAAGCAAAAACTGCTTTGGGAACAATTAGCTCTTTTACAAAAAGAACTACCAAAGACTCACGTGACACACTCACTGAGTCATCAGCGTGATGGCGTTCACGTTGCAGGGAATTCATTGGCTGAGACAGCCACAGCGGTAGCAACTAAATCGGCTTCCGTAGCTCGAAAAAAGCGTACAGTGAAGTATATTGACGGTGAAACAGTGCTGGCGGTGAAAACGTCATCAAAAGGCGACTGCTCAGCGCTACCGATCAACTATCCACTCAACTATACATACATAATCGATGCAAACTCCGTCCCTTTTGCTCGAATCCCTGGAGTGGGGGATAGAGTGATTCCAAACATGGACAGGAGAAACTTGTTAATAGCAGACACACATATGGGCGAGGGTCTCAGACACCTCAAACTAAAAGATTCTCTGGAAGAATTACAATCAAGGTACTGGTGGCCAGGCATGAGCCTGCATCATACCATTTTTGTAAAGAACTGCCCAAACTGTAACAGAAATCGCAGTGGTGAGAGAAACGGTGTAATACCGTGTCGTTTCACTCCAGAAAAGATCAACAGTAAAAAGCAAAGCGTCCGATTAACATATACAGGCTAGTTTCCACTTATAATGTAGATCATCAGCACTCGGCTGACGTCTGGACTGTTATACAAAGATTTGCGAGTCTAAATGGCATATACGCTAAGAGCATGCTACGTTTGACCATTGTTTTCAATCTGGCCCTCCAGCCTGAGGGGAAACATGGCCAAGTGAGCATAGCACAGCGGGACTCTTCTCACTTCCTTCCTGAGGGATACGGGATGGTGTAAAGAAAAAACCAAGGCATACAGCTATCTATAACAGAAAGGATATTAGGTTCGGGAGCTGGGTGGGTCAAACATCTAATAAGTGTCCAACGTAGTCTAAATAACTTGCCAAGAAATTCTCTGAAGGGATTCAGTCCGTACGAATTATTATTTGGAACTAGGATGTTAGTCTTAGACCTCGACAGTCAGACTTCAGTGGTGAAGGAAAAAAGCTTTGATATCAAAGATCGTTTGGCTGTTTTGCAGGACTTAAACGAAACAAGAAAAGACCTGAGCAACATAAAGTTGAAACAGCAGCCAACAACCACTGAAGAACCACCACCTGTCCCAGCAAGACCTGTCTGGATTCCAAAAGTCGGGGATCTAGTCAGAGAAAAGATCGCGGTAAAGAAGGAATTTGGGCCTTCTTACAGAAAAGCAGTTCCTGTCTTGTCTGTCAACGGGACAAGATCAGTTGTACTACCGCCGCTTGCTGGTAAAAAGGAGAACCGAGTTGTATCCATCGACCTGGTAAAACCACAACATGTGGCCGATAACAAATAGTAGGCCAAGTGGACTCCCGAGAAGTAGTAGAACACCAAGATTTGCTACTAACACAGAGGTTCAATCTAAGAGGCTAATCACATTCGAAACGCCTACAGAACTACAACAAGGACTATGCAACAATGCAATGGAACTTAGACCTCTGAAAACCCAAATAAAAACATTTAGCAGAGACACACCAATCTATAATGAAGTAACAAACGACTATGCAAGAAACAGTAATCCTGAAGCAATTGGAACAATTGACAGAACTGCATCCGGCTACTTCATAAACTTCGATGATTCCTCTGAAGGCTTCACTGAATCAAAAACACAGCCATCAACAAAAACCTTTAAAGATAAAGTTAAAGTACTTTTGAAACAACTGAAAGAAACATATCTAATTTCTCCATGGATTGAATTTTGGGTGGGTTTTGGTGCATTTATCCTCATACTTTGGCTCATCATTGTACTAACTTTGGGACGCTTCATTGAGGGAAAATATGCTAAAATGGACACAGCAAGTCAGAAAATCAACTCGATCCTCAAACCACACACATCTTCACACGTCGAGAAAAGAGAACTTTCTTCAGTCAACTTCACAGCCAATCCTATACCGGGTGGGGTAGCATGGGACAAAACTGACTACGAAATTTATGGGCCGGTTGAAATCCTGAAATATCCACACCAAATTAAGATCTCGTTGAGTGACTTTGTAAAACCAAGCTCATTTGCTGATGATTGGGACTTTGAAAGTATAAATAATATGATGTCTGACTTAGTGATGTCTGCTAAATTTACCAAACATGATTATTTGCAGGGTTCGACAAATTATGATAGTATGTACTGTTATAACCACTATGGTAACCATTTTCTACATAGATCTGCACAACCTAGAAATGTTTTAAATTATAATCAATGGGAACATTGTGCAACCCCTCCAAAAGGAAGCTCAAGAACCGTTTATGACAAATATTCATACTTTTCAGGTTTTAACACAAGTAATGCTGAAACATTTTATTTCAAATTGTCAAATAAGACAGGGACAAAGACCATGATAACAAACACGAAATTGATATATTCAGACTCATTCTTTGAACAAATGAATACTTTTGGTTTTGATTATTGGGACAAAAATGTTGAAGTAAAAAGTGTTTGGGGTACAAAAGAATGGCAAGTACAGGGTATAGAATCTTTGTTTAGAGCCTGCATGATCCCAGAACAAATTATATTTTTAAATGACACTGTTCAACAAACTACCTGTCTTGGCTTAGCCAAAATCAAAGACTTAAATAAACCGTCTATTCCAAAACCAACAATGAACAGCAATAGCTCCACAGATGAAGAGATAGACGTAAATTATGTATTAAACCAAAACAGAACACATCCTGATTGGAAACAGTGGTTGATCTGGCCCACAGATACTAATAACTGTCAAAACAGATTCCTGAACAAAACACAGGGGTTCAAAATGACCAGGCCAGACCCTAGATATTCCCAAAGACAACACCCAGGGATAATAACCACCTACAGTGTGGGCAAATTATGCCTTCAGTGGCTACAGACTTCCACACTGGCAGAAATTAAGCAACACCTAACTTTACTTACTGATGGTGCTGACTTGCGTGATTTCATTATGGGACCGCGCAAACAGCGTCAGAAACGTTTCATAGCAGCCTCTGTATATGCAGCATACAACGAGGCCTGGAAGGTGACTCAAATTGAGACAGCAGAAAGAATACGGGAAATTGACCGTATTAATTTGGAAAAATCACTTTCTGTAGTGGACAATGGGTTAATGACTCTGTCCTCCAGAATTTTTTCTCTGGACAGCATTGTGTCTTCAGCAATCGACATAATATCGCAAGACTTGCTGTTGTTACAACACGGTCAGTCTCAATTGCGTTCTATTGTACAGCTTGGCTGGACGTTACAAAATCTGCGTTCAGGCTATGTGCCTTGGCGTTTAATCAACACAACGTCACTATTCAATATCTTTAACCTTACTGATAAACAAATCAGTATGGCACAAAAGGGTGCTGATTATACAATCCTGAGCATTGAGAAATTCGAGAGATTACCAGTGACAATGTCAGAACGACCTGTCAGTGAATGGATAATACATGGGATAATTAATATTCCAATATCAACCTTCAGGTTTCAATACTGCCAAAAATATATACAGGCTGGCATGTACGAAAAATTGGGAAAGGGGTACATTAAAACAACATGGAACTTGCCCTATTCACATGCATGTGTCAGTAATAAAGGACAGAAAGTGTTTCTTAGTGGCAATAATTGTGCAATGTCACTGAGCGGTACACTTCTGTGTAATGGAATTAGTTTGCATGGAGCCTGTGAAGGGAACTCAAATAACCTTTCATGTCACCAGCTAGGCACACCTGCAACAGAGATAGAACCATTCTTTCAAAGACTCTATAATGGGAGTTACATTCTAAATGTAGATCGCAGATGCTGTAGTCTTATGCCCGGGACTCCTTATCTCGTAACTACGACTGCGAAGGTCAAGTGCTGTGGACGCTTATTGTTCCCCAGCTCCCTTCCAGACAGGGAGGCAAGGGCATGGCCCAACTTGAAAATTACTTCTATTCGAATAGATACTTTAAGCAGAATGAAAACAGTGCTTCTTCAGACGCCGACCAGACTCACGTCATCAAAAGAAACGTATGATCTCCTAGTCGCAAGGACGACTGCAGAGATTCACTCCTTATTATCAACTAATTCCCCCATACATTTCGCAGAAATCCTGAATGAAATCTTAAATATTTCTGATACCAGTGGAGTCTCAAAAGTATTTAAGACAGTATTTTCGATGGCATTAACACCATTCAAAGCCATACTGGGTATTTTTCCAGATTTCGTCCATTCGATTTTTGGCGGACTTCCCCTCATTTTAGGACTAATTGCAGGAATCCTATTCTTAGTCCTTATATTTCGTTATGGCAAACCATGTCACAGACAAAACACCTGCGACAAGGGAAGAAACAATCCTAGCCATTGGATACCGGGACCGGATATAAAAAATCCTGGGACTATCCCGGCTTAGAGACCTGAACATGACTTGGTTTCTTTCATTTCGACCAATGTGGCATCGATGTGTTTTACCTGTATTAAGGTGCTTGCTATGCGGAGAAGAATGCGTGTTAGACACCTGTCTGACTCTACAATCAGATGCGCCAATGGATGCAGAAACATTGTTGAGTCCAATAAAGGCTCATGCTTTGTGCTGCCCTCAACGGCTACCAATCCTGATGACGGCATTCGTGGAAGCTTCACCACTACGATTAAGGGGTAGTGAAGTTCAAGATGAAAGCAGCATTGATCAGGTACGACCTTCTGTCAGCAATACTAATCAAAACGTCAATGGAAACAATCATGCGCACGAATGCATGGTTACATCTTTTTCCGAGTTAGTGGAACTCTCCCAGGAAGCTGTTGACAGCTTTTTCGACAGTCTAAATGATATGATGTTCTCACCAGAGCAGAAATAGAGACTTTTGAGCAAGCTCGCACACGGCGTTCCCTGAATTTGGCCTTCAACTAGAATAGCAAAATACCATGAACAATTTTCCCTCCAGTTCACGGACAGCAAATTTTTTTTTCAGCAGCCCCAAAATATTTTTACGAATTTTTCGGGACACTTATTTTCTGCTTAAAGTAAGAACTATTCTTAGAGAACTAAAATTTCTATTTTTAGATACTTTATAGACATTAGCTGCCCGCTGGTATGTTCATAATTATTTTATTCTGTGATGGAATGGTCTCGAAACTTTTTTCTGTATTAAGAGCCATTTCATGTGTAAATTCTCATATACAAATTAGTGATAATGTATAGATATGCGTGATTACTTTAGCATTATTCTACAGCTTGAGTGCATATATTACATGTGACTGTTTCCGTATATTTGATAATTTCAAAATGCATTTATGTATTTTGGGGTGGTAAGGTATACACGATACTCTACAGTATGTTTTACTATGCATAGATTCGTAAATATGTCCATAGTTAGCGTGGAGTGGGTGTGATGTATTCCTATATGTTCTGTATCGATCCCCCTATTCCTGACCCTATTCTGGTTAACAAGTTAACTAGCAGCCATCCCATGAGGCAGAAAACCCCCATGATGCAGGAACCGTTATCTGATAAAGCCACACTACGGCACAGGAACGTGTTATCTGATTAGGTCATAACGCTTGCCATCTAATTAGACAAGCGATATTCCTCCAACCAAGGCATACGGAGTTCTCAAAACAAATCAAACCTATGACAGACCTGGGAAAAACCCTGCGGCCATTGTTTTGATTTCACCGAGAACTTCAGCAAAAGAATGTGCTAACAACCAGGTCGTATGACATCCTTATTGACGTATCTATGTCCATCCTTACGTCAATCTCGGCACCTTAAAGGTATAAATATTACCGATATTGCCCTATGCAAACACACGCGGTGGTGACGAGATCGGAGCAGCCAGACTTGCCGAAGCCCAGAGCAGAGCAGACCCCGCTGGCGCAGCCCCGCCTTCCTGACCCGCCGAGAACGAGACGCTGCTTTCTCCTGCCGAGAAATCCAGCTCCGGCGCTTCCGGGTAGCCCTCGCAGGCAGCCTGGAATATCGAGACCAGAGACGAGAGATACCATCCCTCATTCATCCTAGATTCCAGGTACAGAACTGAATAACCCCTTGCAGAGAATTCTTTAGTCAGTCACTTGGCAAAACAAACTTAACTTAAACTGTAACTTTCTATTCCCGCCCACGTATTAGGCTTAGGTCAGGTACACGGGGTAGGCGTAGTTAGAAACACCAGTTGAGTACGATTAGTCAAATGTAAATGTGTATGTATTCATTTTATTCATTTTAAACCTTCATATGGCTTAGAAACCATATAAATGTTTTTACAGTATTATTTTATACTTCTGCTTTTATTGTATGCACTTTACTTAACCATAAGTATTGCAATAATATCGATCCATTTCTCTTGTATGAGAAAAGAGACTGATCAATGAATAACATCTTTTATTGAACACGCCCGTCTCTTCCTTTTCTCTACAATCTGGTGAGACTAAGAATGCACGTACTGACTGAGTAAAATAAGTCGTCTTTTGTTTTCACACGACTCTAGAGATACACTCTTGATTAGGGGAGAGCAAAGTTGTCATGTTCTATGGTTGTCAGAAACTAAATCCCTTCTTGTCTATCCAGGGAGGTTCAACTCCTCCTTGCCTATTCGAGAAAGTTTCTAGTGAACTCTGAGCTAGCTGGCAAAACCCAAAACTTTAAGTCTAATATTGACAGTAGTAGACCTAGTTAACGTCTGGTCTAGGCCTATACTATTGAAGGTATTATTCCAATGCGCAGAGCCTATTGGGATAATAGGAACTACACTACAGGGTATTTATAGGGTTCAGGGCTGGGTTTGAGTTTTGGGGTACAGGGGTATTTTTAGGGTTTAGGGATAGGTTTTGGGTTACAGGGTATATTTATAGGGTTAAGATGGGTTAGTGTTTAAGGGTGTTGGGGTATTTTAAGGAGTACGGGTGGGTTATGGTTATGGGGTGCAGGGGTATTTAAAGGGAGCAGGGTGGGATTAGCACACGATATGAGACACGGCATGAAGGGCGGAACATACCACACGCCCCCAGTGTTTGTCACGCCCCCCAACACACGCCCACAGCACAACGCAGACACGCCCACAAGGGACTACTTTGCTGGCACGGTTCTTTTACCTTTTAAATGTATATGGTGGGCATCTGCATAGCCTGTGTCCTTCTGCTGCAACTGCCCTTTCCAACGCTGTATTGGGTGTTGTGATTGGTGCTGTGGTTCCTGAGATTACCCGCCTCAAAGGTTTGGGCTCTCTCTTTATTATATTAAAATGGATGTACTCACAATAAAGGTGGAATTCGACTTTCACAATGTGTGCTTTGATATTTTAAATAAAATGTACTGTTTCGTTAACCGGATAGAAATCATCCTCACATAGGCAGAATGGGATTTTACTTAAAGCTATCAATGAATTTGGTAATGTGTGCATTAATACTTCATAAATTTGAATAAAACGTAGTTCTTAGCCATACTGACGTGATTATTTTGAAGACTTACTGAATGTTGCCAGTAATGTGAATCTAATGCTATTGAAACTCATCTTCGCATAATAAATGTGCACCATTAAGTTAATGTTTTAACTTGCATTAAGTAGGCCTGTATTTCACCATGCTGCATAAAGACTGTTTTTCATTTTCTGCTAACGTCACATTTCTTGCAGGTATTCACCTGCATTGTTAGTTGTAGAATAGCTACATTACTGTACTAGAGATACAGAAAGAGCCTGAGAAGAAGACCTTGACAAAAGAACATGGGAAACCAGAGCATCAACTGAAAGGCCTATTGAACAAATGAAGCAAACTGATGTGTGCGTGAGAAGGAGATGTCGTTCCAATGTCCAGTGTGGAACAACCTGCTGTTGTTACAGTCTGCAACATGACAAGTGGACAAGAACAAGGGGCCCTTGATGCGTACAAAGGGAGTGTTTCCTAGTGGGCTTTGGGTGTTATAATTTAGTGTTCACACCGTTAGAGATTCAGATGCCCCTCCAATGCTTTGCTGATACTTTCCAGACTTCTATAATATTCCCTCGTGAAGCATTCCAGACCCCTGTTTGCAGATCCTAATGCTTTCCCCTGAATGCTCAGAGAATTTTCCCTGAACCATGGGAGGTTCAGACCTCTATGCCTACAGTTACTCCCTGACCCATTGACAACTCTTGAATGAGCTTCTGAGATGCTGACACTTCTTTATCAAATCCTTTCATGCCTTGTTCTGATTTTGTTTATGGAAATGTTTTGATGTTTGAGATTCTTTAGGTTATCCAACCATCCTCTTAGTTTGGACTAGATTTCCGAAATATAGATTTATTGATGCTTAGTCATCAGAACTTGCAACTCTTCACAGAGCATCAAGTGTTATTGTTAATCTTTTATATTGCTATGCCTAAATTGCTTGTCTGCCTTATCCTAGTTCACTTTAATTTCTTTCACAGGCTTGGTCTTCCTGTGTCTATTCTGTATTTTTATAGCATGGTTTTAGGAATTGTGTATTTGAACTTAATTTTAAATCTGTAATAAACATTTTAACCCATAGCTACTGGTTCCTGATCCTCATTGTGTAACCAAATGGGTTGCACTGTAAATTGATTTTGATTGATGATTTATGGTAACTCTCACCACCTTTCAGTTGGACAGAAAGGTCTGTCAGAGGACCAATGGTAAGCAAGTGGGCCCAGAAAACACTGTATCAATTATAGATGTTATCACTGATTTCCTGCACATAATCCACCTACTAAACAAAAATGTTTTACAGAGTATGTTTTGTGATTATTGTGATTATGCTATAGTAGTGTAAGTGTTATACAATTTCTCAGACTTATAGAGCACATTATGATAATAAAAGGCTTATATATTTCTATAAAAGAATAATACTGCTTACATATTATACATATTTTGCACAATTCATGCACTCCTTTGAAGACTCATTCTTTTTTACAACTTCCTCCAAGAGTAACTATTTGACTTCTCTACCCTATGAAAGTTGAAGCCTGAAGAAAAGGTGCTTGACAATTCTGTGAGCTTGTACAATACCTGTTTCCATTGTTCCCAAGAGCAGCGGCAATTTTTTCAAAAGTATTGTCTAACTGCCCGTGAATCGTATAAGCCAAAGAAGCAGGCCCAACAATTACTCACCATCAAGCAGCATCATTCAACAGCCCTGCTCTAAGGAGTTCAGGGGTGATGATCTCTGCAGTCCAGTCAAAGATTTTAAGACTTTCTAACTGTATGACATAGTACCTCTAACAAAAACAATGCACCCATCAATGTTGTGTTACTACAAGCAAAATATGCACAAGAGTATACAAATGTAACTATAAGACAGCAAAATATACAGATAGATGAATATAACGCATTTAATCGCATTTAAATCAAAGACACAGGATCATGAAGTGCATCAGTAAACATCCAATTCAAAGGTTACAATACAGAATATTAACATCCAGACAGCATTTAGGGCACAATGGGCCACAAGCATCAAACTGTACATTTGCGATTCCTAAATTATGATTTTTAAGAAATTGAAATTTAGGAATTGCAAATGCTTATGTATGTAGCAATTACAAAAAAAATGCAATTCCTACACATTCCTTATTTGCGTCTTGCAAATTGCCATTCGCAAATAAAAAATTGCTTCCCATTCATTCCTATGGGCCTAGAGGCTCATAGGAATCAATGGGAATTGCATGCGCAATTTGCGAGTACCAAATAGGTACTCATAAATTGCACATGCAATTTCAAGGGTGCCAAAATTTCACCCTGAAATTGGAATTTTAACACATGTTGCACACACACGCCCCAAGGACATGTATGTGTGCAACATAGAACTTTGGAAAATGCTTTTTTGTGCATTTGTCAAAGTTCTCGCAAATTACCATGAACTTTGAATTGATGGTAATTTGCGTTTCTTAATTGCAAAAAAACTATTTTATTTTGGTTGTTGTATTGCATTTAGGGAATCACACTTTGTGATTCCCTAAATGTAATCACAATTAAGTAATCGCAATTTTAGCGATTACTAGAATAGTGATTTTTGCATTCAGGATGATGCATCTCAGGTGCAAAAATTGCAGTCGCAAAGGGGCAGATTTGCAGAATCTGCCCCTTTGCGACCGCAATTTACTATGATGCATGTGGCTGAATATACTCAACCCTTTTCTGATTGGAAAGCATGTTGTTTACAAAATCACATGCTTTGTGACTTCAAAATGGCAAGTTGGAATGCACAAAGAATATAATGTGTCTCGTAAATTACCTTTCTGACTAGCAAACTGCCCGCTGCGACAGACTGTGGTTTGGAAGGAGGATGGTGTGTAAATGGGGCATCATACTCCTACTGATCTCAATTAAATGTAGCTCACGTCTGTGACTGCTATTGGAGTGAAACACCATTAATCTGTCACCAACTCCCTGAGGTAATGGTATCTCGCTCGCAAAGTGGAAGCTGTCCCACACAAATATTGTACCTGTCTGTCTACTTCTTAGAAAGTGTAGAATGGCCAGTTCCATAATGTCCTTCATGAAACAATGAATTTATTTTTACATTTTTAAGTCTACAGCATTTCGGAACTACTGCCTTGAGGTTACATAGGCCATGGGCACAGTTTCATTTTACATGCTCACATTTAAAGTTGATATTTTTTTAGACAATGACTTTTAACACACATTTTTGTGTGTGGCTTCATGAGAGGTAATGAAAGGGTAACACAGGGGAAAGTGTGCTGGGGATAGGAAGGTGGGAGACATTGATGTGTAGGGAACCAAGGAAATGATTTGGAATGCGATAGCCCCCTATGAGGATTCTGCCAGGAAGAATTTCACCAGACAAAACCTGATGCAAATCTTGTCAACAATTTGCAGACATTTTGAGTTTGTGCA
Organism: Lissotriton helveticus; assembly: GCF_964261635.1. Taxonomy (NCBI): domain Eukaryota; kingdom Metazoa; phylum Chordata; class Amphibia; order Caudata; family Salamandridae; genus Lissotriton; species Lissotriton helveticus. Next base: position 1,074,550,175 of record NC_136070.1, on the reverse strand, counting down.
CTTACTTAGAATGTAGAAGAACAGTCATAAATTAGTTTTGGTGACTTCTTTTTCTATACCTTGTAGCAATTAGTGCCAAATGGTAATAATAAGTGTAAAGATGCAATAAGCTCATTCACTACCCATAACAAATCATAATGTTAGTTAGACAACTAAGAGTCAGTGACAAATGTGTTGGTATTCAAGTAGACATAGCTTGCATTTTTTTAACAAAGCATCACCCAAATTATTTTTAAACTTCTTCAAATATATAGAGTAACATTAAAATTGTATTAAATTTAATATTTACATCTCACCTTAGGGTACACAAAGAAAAACAACAAATATATGCTTAGCAAAAGATTATGACATCTGAATATGATATTATATGATATAGATGAATTGTACATTTGCAAAGCAGTACCTAGGTAACCACTTAATGCACCATCCCTGCTCGGGGCACCAATAATCCAAACTGGTTACACTCCAAGAAAACATAAAACAGTGGGCAACTCCGAGGTGGTATTAAAATGATAAACCATAAGAGGGTCGCGGGTGCTCTGATCTAACAGGTGATCATTACTTTGAGTATACCTGTTCCGACTTTCCCTGCACCAACCCTCCCCACCTTTGTAATTCTGCTGTATATCTGAAGTGTAGGCTCAACTTCCTGCCACTGTTTCATGTTAGATATTGCGAGCAGAGCAGAGGTGGCAGGGTATAGCATCCCACCTCATTCTTTGTGTAAAGATAAGATAGACCTACAGAATGGGGGCCCATAGGAACCATAAATACACACTGGAAGGACGTATATCAGATAGGCTGTCAGCATTAAGGTTTATGGACCAATGCAACCTTGTGTGTCCTATACACACAACAGGAGTCTGATGGCTGCAGCCTGAATCTTTTGAAACCTGACCAATGTGATATGTAAGTAATGCCAGTAAATGAGTAACAGTAATCCACACAAGTGATGCTGTTGTTGAATATATGACAGCATCACTTAAAAATATAACTGATAGGCACAAGTATGAACAGTGTCCATGAAAATGTGTTGGCACAATCTGTGATCTATTAAGTAAGAAGAAACATTGTCCCTATTATTCTGTTTTTGTCTCCTTTTTCCTGGTGCATTTTTCTTACTGAAGTAATTTGCTAACTTACACCAACACACTCAACTCATTGTGCTGCCTAATATCAGACACAGTCACAGCAGTCGCAGAGAAAATGCATGACATATGCTCAACAGCTGTTATGCAAGAATGGTGATGGAGTCTGTCACCATGGGTGGGGAAGAAATGAAGGATGCAATCCATGTCCTTGTTAGGTTTTAGTGTGATGTCCTTGTTAGGCTTTAGTGAGATGAGCTGTAATGTGAAGTAGTCAATCTTGTGCTGAGTTCTGTTTTCAATCCAAATAATTGCATGCAAATGTGAGTGTTTCCAGTACTTAGCATCCGTGCCTGTCTCATATGTATTTGGGCCTTACTTTTAAAGTGATCACTGCAAACCTTCACTATAGGCATGATAATTATCAAGAATGTTTTTAATTTACATCTAGTAAAATAAGGTACTTGTCTGCTGACAAGAACTCAGCAGTGATGCCCCTCCTTTTAAGCACTTAGGATGTTGATTCATGTTAGAAGTTGCTGAATAACAATCTGCTATGTCTACAGATCTATTATCCAAAACATTTTTTTTATAGTTGCCATGTTTATGTGTACTATAAAAATGTCCCAATCAAAACTGGTGCACAACGTGCTGACTTTAGAAAGATGAAAGGCTGGGGGATAGGGTCACCGGGGCCTGGCAAGGCTCGGGGGTGCGAACCCCCTCCACTAAAAAATAAATACAGTCTCAGGGGTGGGGTCCCCAGGGCCTATAAAGGCTTGGGTGGACACCCCCTCCTACAATAGAAACTGAGTGCTGGCAGGGGAGCCACAGGGCAGTGGGGGCCTGGAGCTCCCCTCGCAACCACCAACAAAAAATAAGTATCTGGGTGTCCTGTGTGGGCAACGGGACACCCATAATAGAATAGAAAAAAAGGAACAGAAGAAACAGAAGTCGCTCATTTCTTATTCACTGCTCCTTGAAGGAGAGCCCCATTATGGCCCTGTGAGGGCGCTTTTGAAACTTTTATTTTTAGCTTCCTAATGTCCCTACAACCGTCAGGGGTACCGCCAAACATTTTATAATGGTGTGGGTGAATGCAGGGAGTACAGCAGCCACCCAGCAACATTAAAAAAGCAGATCTCCTCAGTCACTAAATCCAAAAGCACTCCTAGCTGTATCTCTATGCTCTTCAGCTGGAGTGCAGAGCCCCCTTGTGGCTAGCCCCTTAGAAAGATAGGACCCGTCCTCCGCTGCCATATCCCAGGCATTAGCTGGTTTGAGACGGACGTACCCGCCCATCTCTGAGTCCACAGTGACTCACTATCACTGATTCTTTCAACCCAGACCCCAGACGCCGGGTCGGAAATATCACGGCTATATCGACCGTTACCCCATTTGTGCTTACAGCCCTGAAGAGTCACGGGCTCCTTGCCTGCTTGACGAAACACGTGTCAGCTGGTCATTTGCTTTTGAAGTTACCTTTCAACAAAGGAAGGTCAAATACAATCCTTTGAAGATCAAAAAGACTTTCTATCGTGTCCACTTTGTTCAAATCAAATCAAAAACAAGCTTTATTCGTTTTTCAAGTTAAAAATCATAAAAGCATAATATAATCATCCGATACATTTTTAAAATATGTTCCATAGTATTCAAAATAAGCTTGATCAGACAATTATTATAAAAGCGTCCTAATGTTACGCATAAAATCTTATAAGATAAAAAATCATTGATACTTCATCGAGCATGGTTGTACTGCAAAGATATTACATGGTATTCCTGAATTTAATAACAAGTTTTAAAAAACTGGAAACTACAAAAATAACATCATCGTCTTCTAACTGTTGTAGTTTCACGTAAGCTGATCTACAAGTGCGAATCCCCCATGCCTTAAGGACAGGTAACAAGCAACCCTTTGTGGTCCCTGATAGAATTTGCAGAACAACACGCAGTGTATGTTTGATTGTGATGAGGTGTCGTCACAGGGGCATAATACATTTTCCATAGACCAATTATTACAGACAGGGAAGGTGACCAGGCGGAAAAAGGTGCCTAGTCTAAGGCGGGTCAACAGCATACGGGCGTAGGGACTTAAGTGCAAGGTAAGATAATGTTGTAACCCCTCATGATGAGTGATTTCCTGGCATCTGAGGACTGTGTTTTTCTTCTTTTCGAGATTCCATCTAACACTTGCTAAATGGTCAGAAACCCTCTTTTTAATGAGCCTCTCGAAATCCCTTCCATGCTAGTTGGCTTCTCAAAGAATTCTATCTCGATGAACATGTTTCTAACATAGGATAACCATCTGATGTTGGCTGCGCCATCGAGTGCGAGGCAATCGATTATTAGGTCTCTATTTAATGTAGTCTCCTTGGTGACCCAGACCTTGTGCCACAGCAGTGTGGGGGAAATCCTTATGGTATCGGAGATATATGGGATTCCTGCTTCAATGTGTGTCATGTAAGTTGATGCAGATTTAGAGACACCCAATAGATGGCAAATGTACATGTACAGGAATTTATATAGCGCAAATCACCGAGCGGTTTCTAAGCGCTTGCTTAGGGAACCCATCCTGGTATTCCCCTGTGAGATAACTCCAGCTGGGTATCCGCAAGGTGAAAGCCAGGCATCCCGCCGCGAGGGGCCGTTGTGGAGATTAAGCAAGCTATTGCCCAGAGTCGCAGTGTGTGAACCCGTGAATCGAGTAGGCACCGAAGCGAGAATTGTCGAGTCCATGGACATTTTAGGACTCAAGACCCCGCCGAGCCTGAAATTGAACCCTGGTCCCGGGCTGACCTCTGCTTCCAGGTCTGCCTCCTCTAACCAGTGAGCCACACTTCTAAACTGATTCTCACAGCATAGAATCATTTGAGCATTCTCTACCCCCCAAAGCCCGGCACCATATGTAGCTGTAGATACACATTTAGCTTTATAAATGTGTATCAATTCCTTTACCGGTTTCCCACCTAATTTTGTGGAGAAATTACTCAGGGCACCTATGGTCCGTGTGAAGGCTAGTTTCCTGGCAGTCACTGCTGGATACCAACTTCCCCTCCTGTCAAAGGTTACGCCTAAGTAGCAAAACCTATCTATTGTTTCAATTTTCTTGCCTTCTAAGAAAATTGGGCAAGACACCCTCTTAGTCCCTGACCCACAGGACATTGAGTAGGTTTTAGAAATATTCACTTTTAGGCCTCTGTCCCTCATGAAGCTGGTCAATTTAACCACGGCCCTCTGTAATCCTAGCCTAGTCCGTGCCATTATCGCCGCATCGTCGGCGTATAATAATATTGGTACAGGTGTCCCATTTATGGAGGGGTAGTCGTGTTGTGAATCTCTGAGGTGTTGTCCGATGGAATTGACATATAGGGTAAATAACTTTATTTCATTTACGACCTATTGTGTTCTTTTGATTAAGCATGATACATGTATACACTTCGCTTAACGTGTGCACAGGATTCTTGTCATGCAGAGCCCCCTTGTGATGGGCTCTCTAGCTGCAGCTTGAATTTATTTTTTCAAAAACGTTGTTTTTTTAATTAAACTTTAATTAAATGTGTATGACAATCACTTATATTAAACATTGCACTGTGTGATTTATTGAAATATATATTTCACTGTAATTGTTGTTCATTTTTAACTAAGACAATATGTGCCCTTTATATATGTTGGCATCCTGACTCCTTCATAACTTTAATAGGCCCACATGTTATATTTTGGTGTTCTGATCCTTTGACAACGTCAGTTGGTCTGCCTTACTTAAAATGACATCTAGGCCCAGTGCCTAACACCCCATATGTTGCCCATGGCTCAAGTTAAGAGGGAGGGGGTTGGGCACCAGCGGGCTATGGGCACAGGGCCTGGCCTGTGCCAACCCCACACAATGCATGACTGAGAGTCCTGCATGGTGTGGGGTTGCCTGATCAGACCCGTGACCAGACTCACACCAAGCACGACCATAGGCCATGCGCGGCATGGGGTTAGCTGCCCACGAGGGGTTGGATGTAGGCCCATGTCACATACAGCCAAAGGCCATGCACTGCGTGGAGTTGGCATTACGTATGATGATAAAATATTACTTGACATAGAAATAACTGTAAAATTCACTGAACAAAACAAAAGTTAAACTGACATTATAGTTAGGTATTTAAATAATACCTTACTTTGCATGAAAACAAACTTTAGAAATTCACTAAAAAAAACAAAGGTTAAAGGGACTTACACTTAGGTAAAATTGTCTGTTAAGACATAACAAAACCACTGAAATTCATCAGCTATAGTGTTCTCAAATAACTATAACTAGTGCCCTAAAGTAACTATAACTCGTTATAGACAGACCTACATATTTATGTGCGGAATTCTCCACACCAACTGGGGAGAATCCACACTCCTAAACTCACTATTAAAATGCAGTTTTGTAAATACTGAGAAAGCATAAACTTAAACAAACGTGTGAGTTAACCTTTGGGAATCAGGCCCACAGTATGTATTTATTGTAAACCTCTTATGTTTGTGTTTTTACAGATGCTTTTTGTCTGTTCATGATCTGGGCTGTATTTTTTCTCAGCAGAATTGGCTTGAAATACCATCTGTTCTGCACGCAGGGTGCAAAAATTGCATACATCACGTGACATGCCATTACCAAAAGCAATAGGAACTTTTGATGTAGGAGAAGGAAATTCAGTCACAGATAATTAGGGAGATGACAAATTGTTTTTGTTTTTGGCTTTTTACTGCATGGGCCTTGCCAAGAATGTGTATATCTTTGTCATCACAGATCCACCCAAGCCTTCAGGAAATGCAAGCTTTTAGGTAAATCACATACGAAGAAAAAAAACATAAATGTCTTCTGAAACATGTCTGCAATGATGAAATGTTCCTTTTTCAGAAAGTGTTGCATATTATTAACTCACACACAATGAATCGAGTTATTTATTTCCTTAAATCCTCCTGGATTTCACACAATATCATGGAATCCACTGTTATTCATCGCTGTCCTTCGTTGACTGTGGTCTATAAGGAATAGTGAGCACAACTAGCACTTGCCAACACCAAGTAGTAGTAGGTATATTGGATATATATATCATCTAATATATGTGTATCTCATCATCCACTCTTCCTCAGCGTTGTCTTAACTTCAGTGAGTTTTAGTAGGAATAGAGGCTACAATTAGCATCAAACACATGCATATCTCAACATCCACTGTTCCGCATCTCTATCTGTACTTCAGGGAGTAATTGTAACAGTTCGAGAGGACACAGATACCACCTAGCACATGAGTTTCTCATCATCCCCTATTCCTAATTTCTGTCTTAACTTCAATGAATAGTTGTAGCAGGTCGAGAGGACATAGATGCCACCCAACACATGCATATCTCATCTTGCACTCTTCTTTATCAGGGCCTTAACTTCAATGAGGAGTGGTCAGAGTAATCGACAAAGGTTCTGCTTAGCACTGGCATATGTCATCAGCTACTCTTCCTAGGTCGGTATCTCGTTTTCAGTGAGGAGCAGAAGGTATAGTGTAAACAGATACCACATTTCACCAGCATATCTTATCATCCGCATTTTATAACCTTTGTCTTAACATCAATGAGGAGTAGCTGGAACAATGGTTCCACTTAGCACCAGCATATGTCTTCATTCACTGTTCCTCATTCCCTCTCCTAAGTTCAGTGAGGAGTGGTAGATATAGTGACCACATGTGCCACTAGGCACCAGTGATTCTCATAATCCACTCTTCCACACAATTGTCTTAATTCCAGTAAATAGTAGAAGGTATAACAGACACAGGTACCACACATCAACATTGTATATCATCATCCACTCTTACTCACCATTGTCTTCAGTTCAGTGAATAGTGGTAGGTATCGGAGACACAGGTACTACATATCACCAGAATATCTCATCATACACTCTTCCTCACTATTTTCTTAAATGCAGTGAGCAGTATTGGGTATTGTTGACACAGCTAGCACATATTACCAGAATATCTCCTCATCCACTTTTCTTCTTCCTTGTTTTAGGTTCATAAAGGAGCATTAGGTAAGGTGGTCAAATGCCAGAAAATCTCAATATTCACTCCTCCTCACCACTGTCTTAAGTTCAGTGAGGACTCGTCTCACGGAGATCCAGAATTCTTCTTACATAAGGCATTATTAGCTTGATGTGCTATGTTTTTAACTGCATTTTCTTTTTGTTCTATATATGCTACAATTCAGTAGTGGCTGGCAGGGAACGGGGGGGGGCAAATAATATAAATGAATAAAAAAACACTTACCTTTTCAAGGCTGCCCTCCTTCCTCAGCGTTGTTTCCTGATGAGTCCCAGAAGCAGGGTTCTGATTGGCTTAAGTGCCATGGTTCGATGCTCAGACAGGAACTATGAGCCATGCATGTTCCCCACCAGGCTGTGCATTACACCCTGGTGGGGAAAATGTAAAGTGCGCATGACTGTTTAGCCGGCCAATGGCAGCCGGCAAACCATCATGCATGCTTATGAACCACTCCTCCCCCCGTGGCACCAGCCCTGCCCTAACCCAACCCCGTAGCTCTAAAAAACGAATGATAATGATATTATCATTTTATTTGTCCTTTTTTCTGCTCAGAGAGCAGTGGGGCGATGCTCCTCCGCCTTAGCGGAGGAGCCATCCCAGCTACAGTTACTGGATTTTGCTTTTTGTTTGTCAAGAAATCCCTTTAGATTTGGTTGTACAATTCACTATTAGCCAGACAGAAAGAATAAAGGCATGTTGAGTACTAAAGCAATTGCCTGCCAGCTCCATGCTTCTGACTTTTGTTTTTGAAGTGCTGAGGGAGTATTCTCAAATGATTTGATATAATTTCACATTTTCTTTGTGGATCTCTCACTATTTGGCACCAATCATATGTACTTGAATGAACTTCACAAACCTCTTCCTCTCTGGTCTTTAATGGTACTAGTTTGTATCATCAACGTGTATGTTCTATCCTTCTGCCTTTTAGATCGAATATCTACGGTGGATTGTTTTGAAGGAATTCCAGTAAATTATTTTTGTTGGGATACTCCCACTTTGGGTGTTGCCTACAGGTCTTTGATGCTGAAAACCACTTTTGCTAGTTTGATGCAGCATGGAGGATGGACATTTGACTTCCAAGGCAGCCAACAACCATACACAGTGCTTGTCGTCCAAAAACATTTGAACAGGCTTATGCATAAGTGCAATACAATTAAAGGTGTAACCTTGCACACCACCCACATGCTCAGACATCCAACGCACTAGTGCATAGTTACCACAATGCAGACCAAATATCTCACACAAACTGCAACACAAAACTCACATAAGACAGCATGAATATTGTACCTCGATACATTCCCAGATTCTCATCTTGTTGGATTTTTCATGCTGTGTTAAACATGTAAATCCAGAAAACATTGCTTAATTTGAACCAGTGGTTGCAGGTGGGGCCAACTGTCACTCATGTTTGAGATGGCGCTTATTTTTGTCTCATCAGAGTTCAACCCAGAGGAAGAGAGATAAAAATACACCAGGGGGAAATAAGGAGGAAGAGAAAGATGCACAACCTGTGTCAAAGGGTGAAAGCAGAAACTTGCAATAGTGAGATAAAGTGGCACAGTGTGTCTGGTAGTGGATTAAAGAGGCATTAGGTGGAAAGGAGACTACTCAACCTTGGTATTTGGCACCCCAACATTCAATTCTGAGCAAAACTTTGAGCCACAGCATTTGCTCTTTTACAAATTAAGCACTGCTTGAAAAGGTGGATATTGTAAGCCATCTAGGAGTTTTGTGACCCTAGGGAGGCATCAGAGCCACCTAGATCTGTGTTTGTTTGAGGCTATATTACTCCAAGGTTGCATGCAATATCAACATAGCACACATTGGGATACTCAGGCCCCTATTGCAGGTTGAGTGTTAGATATTTACTGACCCGACTAAATACCAATACCCGAGTGAGACCTGTTCCTCTTTATTTTTTGCTTTTTTCCATCAAAAAGAGGAATTACACAGGGAATTGGTGCTTTCCCTACCACTTTTCATGTGTATGAGGATTGAGCCCGGGTTTAATTGTGCCACAATTCACCTGATAGAGAACTTCAGGCTTAGGTAATTACTGCACATATCAAAATTCCAGTTCCTACTTAAAGTGAGGATTTCACTAGCACAGGGATCTGAATGTATTCCTGACGATGGACACAGGACTTCAGTTGCATATACTACTAACGCTCTGAATGAGAAAGAGTGAAAGGGCGTGTCAGCAATTTCCCTTCCAGCCCTTCCCTGTTTTGATTTTCATGATGTGGTAACAAATGTCATGACAAACTACAGTGTTGCCTTTTTTTAAATCCAAGAATTCCTGAGTTCAGGTTGAAGTAGGCTAAATGCAAGATCATTAGTCAAAACATTATGGTCATGTGGATCAAGTTTAATAAATAAAGAAAAACTGCACTGTAACTTTATTTCTGTTTCCTTCAATAACCTGGTCAGGTTCTTCTGATGTTAAAAAAAAAATTCTTCAAAAAGCTTCGACCTGCCAATTTAGTCTTGACTAATTATCGACTGATTCATAAAGCTGAAGTAAGAATATGCACTCAGGGTAGAAAAATACATTTTGGAAACAGTTATCCAATTGTGCAAACATGTTTTCCATCCTTAAAAGATTTTACTGATCAATGTAATCTTATTAGGATCAGGTGATTAAAAGGTCCAGAGAACAGGAAAACAAGAGTGTTATACCATAAGTTGCAGAAGGTTAGCAAAACAAGATTTAGTGAATTGCTGCCCGAAAGAACCTCGCCAGCTGGCTGAAAGCGAACTCACTCTATGAGCAAAAGGAAACAGTGAAATATTCTACCATTATCTTATAAGTGACCCAGCACACCAGCAGAAATGAAACGTGAGAAAATTGTGGGAAGGTATGTAAAATAATATGTATGAAGTAAACGTACAGTGAAAGTAAATGAAGAAATATGTTGACAAAAATCGCATGTTACGGTGAATAGTGTATACCCAATAGGGTAAGGAAGGACGAAATTGAGATTTTGGAAATGTTTGCCTTGGAAGTTATGTTATGTTATTTGAGTTTATATAGCGCACAGCTGCCTCAGCAAAGAGGCGTCCCGGCGCTGCCAGCGTCAGAAAGAACCAAGAGACAAGGAACCAAACAGGAAGGCACACAAAACAAACAGCAGGGCAATAGAAGGCTAAATAGAGGAAAAGAGAAAAGTTTTGATAGCTTTCCTGAAATCCAGCAAGCAGTCCAGGCTACGAATCTGGGGTGGCAAGTAATTCCATAGCTTAGCTGCTAAGCAACGGAAAGATCGACCCCCGATCCGAAGACGCTTCACTCGTGGGACTCTAACCAGGTGCTGTCCCAAAGCGAGCAACTGGAGAGTCGGGACATACGGGTCTAACAAATTAGCTAGAAGGCATGGCGATACAAACTTCAAGATCTTAAAAGACAGGCAAAGCGCCTTGAATTGGATCCATTTGGCCACGGGTAGCCAATGTAATCTCCGAATGGCATCCATAGAGGGGCACTTACGTGGGAGCCCCAGTTGGGCTCTAGCTGCAGCGTTTTGAACACACAGCCAACACATGACCTCAGCCTGATTAGCCCCCAAAAGGAGCGAGCTAGCATAGTCTAGTCTGGATAAAAAAGCAGATTTAACAATCAGCTGGCGTGTAGGAGGATCAAAGAACCTCAATAGCGGCCTAAGTCCCCAAAGGAGCCCAAAACAGGTGCTAGCAACTTTTTTAGTGTGTTCTTAGAAACTGAGGAAGGAGTCCATCCATACCCCCAGATTCTTGACCACCAATTTAGGTGTGGGAGCACTACCAAGAACAGATGGCTACCATTGCTCACTCTAAAGACTCCTATCCTTCCGCACCAGCAATACCTCTGTTTGATTTGCATTCAACTGGAGGCAATTAGTGGTCATCCACTCTGCAACGGCAGCCAGGCCGCTCCTAAACCTAGCAGCATCCTGCGTGGAATCATCAGAGAGGGCCACCACCAGTTGCGTATCATCTGCATACAAAACCATGGTGAGGCCCATGTTCCTGGCCACCCTTGCAGGAGGTTGCACATATAGATTAAACAATACAGGGCTCAACGCAGAACCCTGGGGCACACCCTGACCAATGGAATGGGCCTGGGAGAGAAACGGGGGGCCGGCACTCGGAATGATCTCTCAGTCAAGAACGATTTAAACCATTCCAGCGCTGGGCCCACAACACCCGCTGCCTCAAGTGACCTTGTTATGGCTTAGCTCTGCATTGAAGAAACACAACTCTCTGGGCCATTTAGTAATGAAAGTCTTTAAAAGAAGCAATTGCTTCTGTAAACCCTTCATTGTGTCTGAAATCCTTCAGAAATAGCATTTGCATAGAACAAATTTTATATGCAGTAGCAACTGCTACCAGATTGGGTAGTAGTGCAGAGAGGGAGGGGAGGGCGAGGGGGTAATAAAAGAAAAGAACTTACCTGGGTGCGGCCGGCCACCGCCTCCCCCCATCCTCTTCATCTTTTTCCTGTCTGGAGTCCTGAGACCAGGAAGCACCCTGGCTCCCAGGCTCCCCAAAACCAATCACGATGCTGCTGTCACCATGATAGCAGCTTCGTGATTGATCTGAGTTCCATGGTTCAGCACTCAGAGAGGGACTGTGAGCCTGGGCATGTTCTCCACCCAGGCTATACAAAACAGCTGGTGGAGAACATGCAAAGTGCGCATGACGGTTTGGCCGGCCCAAGGCGACCAACGTAAACCTCATGCGCTCTTAGAGAGTGCCACCACTCCTTCCCCCTGCTCTGGCCAACCCCGCCCCGCATGAAAGTGAGCCACATCAGTGGGAAAAATAAAATGATAATAATGTTGCATTATTATAAAAAAAATCCCTTTTGAACTGCTTTGAGAGCAGTGGGGTGACGCTCCTCTGCCTTAGCACCGCCACTTTAATGATAATGTACTTCTTTCATATTGAAGCCTTTAGCACAAACACAGACTTTTTTAACCAGTTGGTTATTTACTGCTTTGACATCACAGCAGTTTAAAAATCAGGCTTTAGCTGTACTTTTGCCAAGGGTAGTTCTCCACTTACTCTCGCTCACCAGAGATCGGCAGTGGAATGGCTCCTGAATGTCCACAGTCTAACCAACTTTCCCCCACTGATCCCGGGGTGCCGCAGACCTAACAGATTCCGAGTAAGGTGGTTGGTGCTTATGTACAGCCAATCATCTCCTCTCCTGTCAGATGGGGCTCTCTCCGACCTTACTTAACCAGGATTGTAGTCTGTGCTAATAAGCAGCTCTCACAGAGCTGCTGTGGGCACAGTGCTGGCTCTCTGCACTCAGACTCAGAGCCAAGAGTGTCACTTGGGGTAGACACAGAGGAAGATGTACAGAGGCACAGAGGATAATGGAATAACAAGATGTGGAATGGTGGCAGGATGCCAGGAATTATTTTGCTTTTTATGAATGTGGGAGAGTGCAACTGGGCAGTGGCATAATGAAACTTGACGGTCCCCCCTGCCAAGTACATTGATGGGGCCCGCCATACTCCAGACCTAGTCAGGAGCTCTCAGGTCAGGGGCCCGCCGCCAGTGCACAGTGCTGGAGGGGGCCCCTGGAGCTCTGGGGGCCCATGCAAAGCGCGGGCTGTGGGGGCTAATATTATGCCATGGCAGCTGGGTGGACAGTGACAGTGTCAGTGACATTTTGGCTGGGGAGTAGATTAAGGCACTTTGGGCAGTGGAGGTGGGTAACATAGCGGCCTGTATATTAAATATTCATGCTGAGAGAAGAAGACCTTGACAAGGATGGTCAGATGGGTGGTAGTATGATAATTTTTTTTTATATTTTGACATGAAGATTTCCAGAGCGTATTACGAGTGGGAATCAGAACACAAGGTTTGTGAAATTTTGAAAGTAAAATAAGGGTTAATGGGCTGGCACAGTAAGAAAATGTGGTGCATAGCTCTACTGTGACTTCTGTTTCCATGCACTGCTCATCTGAGCAGGGGTATGGGATTGGACAGGGACAGACACAACAAAATTACAGATGTTTAGTTGTCAATAACATGAAGAATTTCCATCTTGGGCTTCCAAGTGGCATTATAGACAACTGAAGCTTCACTGTTGTGTATCTGATGGCTCCTGCAACACTTGTCTGATAACATCCCTGCAGTTGACAGCTACCCATCTTGTATGATACAAGTATGTGATGTTCAATATATAGGTAGGTGCATTTGTGGAGAGTGCATCGATATATAGTTTGGGGTATGTTTTTCTCTGTGTGTGGATGGCTTTTGGCGTGCAGGATGTTTATGTGTTGTCCTATGATTGGATGAATGCTACAATTGCATGCCATTTATTGTCCTCATATGAATGAGCAAAGTGAGAGAGCAGAACAAGACATCCCCAGCAACCTCACTTTTAAATAATAAGGAAGCCTCTTGAACTATTTATAAGTTGGTCTGCAGGACCCAATTCTAAAGCATGTTCTGCTACAGAATTTTTTAGAAAAAACTACTTTCTATGGTTTTAGCATATGGCTTCATCCTATAATCATAGTCCAACAGGAGTTTCTCTTCCTTTATGGCAGAGCGGCTAGCACAGAGGGCTAACTCATGAATAATTTAGCAATAGGCCTGCTGGAGTGTGGTGTGTGACACTCCGAATGGTTACTATGTCAAAAGCTGAAGCTAGTCATGATTGTAGGTGTGCTGCAAACCATATACGACACAGTAGGAAGGCTACATTTTAAAGGAAGTTGTAGTGATTTCCAGCTGAGCTGGAGGATAAAAAATAAACACACTGCGTTGCTGTGAATGGCACTCCTCTTCAGAGTTTTAAAAATTGACCTACAGGATCTTTTCTGCCTAGCAGCGCTGCAAATAAAAAATTAATAAACAGCACACTTCCCTCTGCGCGTTTTCCTATACAGGGCTTAAATTTAAAGTATCACAGGGCAAGCCAATCACTGTACAGGAACCCTGCCAGTTGGGGTCAGTCACGTAAACAATCCTCAAAATGTCAAACAGCTTGATTACATCTCCTATTCCCTTTCATACATAGACAGTTTTGGAGACAGTGATTCATATGGAGAGATTATAATAGTCGGTATTATCTGGTCCTTATACTTATTTCTCATTAGTTGGGTGACTTTGTTTCGTGCAGGTTTTATTCAGTATCATGGCTTTAATTTGGTGGTAGCACTATTTGGTGAGTGCATTCTGGTAATAGCTGCAATTTGCTTTAACAAACTGAACAAAAGATATGCGGCCTAATGTCAACGCTGCCAACTTTGGAACTTGTGGAGCTGGTAATAAATCCTTGCCTCACATTTGACTCAAAAAACTGTGTGCCTCTGGAAAATCACTAAATGTACCTGTCCCTAGCAATGTAAATTCAATGATTGTATATAATAGTGTAATTCAAATATATAAATTCCCAATCGATGGAAACAGTATTGTAATTGTCGCCCCACACCCTCCTTAATGTACACTTACCATTGCTGGGCAGTTCATGTTATGTTGCATAAACACCAATGAATATGGTATTCATCTTTTAAAAGTGGTGAAATTACAACTTGTACGCTAGTACCTCCTTTAAGTTAGCCACAGAGCTTGGTCAAACTCCCAAACATTAATTGGGTTCTTCTCAGACAGTAGATAGCTGCACCTTTATTTGACAGGAGCCCTCTTTTCATAACCATGAATGCCCTTTAGAATTCCTCCCTCTATCTCTAAAAGCAACAAAGTCAGATGGGGCGATAGAGATTTTTGCTCTCGTCCTCCTAGAATCTGGAACACTCTTCCAGCTGAGATCAAGGGACTTACCTCCCACTCTCTCTTCCGAAGGCTTTGAAGACTTGGCTCTTCAGGGAGTCCTACTACTAACCTTCTCATCTCGCTCACCACTTCACCACTCACACAGCTTTTCCATCTCTAGCGCCTTGACGCCTACGGGCAAAGTAGCGCTTTATAAATTTTATCTCAACTCAACTCAACTCTTACCACGTCAGTGAATTCTTAGAAAGTCGCAGACATATTTGAAATTGATTTAGATGTGTTCACAACTTCAGAAGTGTGTCAAGGGTAAAGTTTCAGTTCCCTCGATCCAAATGTAACAATGAGACAAAGTAGTAAGATTGTTTGGTGAAACTAGTGCTGTGCTACTTGTTACGTTATGTTAAATGAATTTATTGCGCGCCAGCTACTCATAAGTGTCCCGGTGCGGAACCATGGGGGATGGCAGAGGGCGTCACATGAACAGATGCGTCTTCAATTTTTTCCTAAATACACTAAGGTCCTGAATGGTGCGCAGGCTCAGAGGAAGGGCATTCCAAGCAACTGCCGCTTTAACTGAAAAGGAACAGCCCCCTATCCTCTGACGCTTAAAACGCAGGACCTGGGCCAGAAGTAAAGACAAGGAGCGCAGAGAGCGCTTAGGAGTATAAGAAGAGACCCACTTCTGAAGATTGATAGGGCCATGCCCGTGAAGCGCACGGTGTGCCATGACCAATGTCTTGAATTTCACCCTAGCAGCCAGGGGCTGTCTTCAAGTTAGAAAAAAATTATCTTGTTAGCTAAAGACACCAAGCATTTGCAAAGCCAATAGATCTGACGTTAACCCCTTAACTGCTGGGCCTTTCCCCCTCCAGTGCTGAGCCCCTTTTTGGCTATTTAGGGTAGTTTGCGCTTAGGGCACCATAACATCTTTTCCACTTAAGCTATCCATGCCAGAGTTGAGTAATTTTTTCCAACATAGTGGGGATTCTAAAGGTACCCAAGGTTTATGGATTCCCCAAAAGGGGACTGAGAAAATGGGCATCATATAGCTACATTTTAAGTTTTGGGGAAAAAATAGGAAAAAGATGCTCCTGATAAAAGTCTGTTTTTTCCCTAAAAATGACATCAATGAATAGTTTATTGTGCTAAGGTCACCATCTTCCCAGCTTTCAAAACATGCAGAACTGAATAAATGATCCTATATTTTTATTATAGTGTTGCCATTTTTCAAAGAGATAGCCCATTTTTCCTATTTTTTGTGCCCTTAACCTACTTCCAGTGGGGGGTCCAGAAATGCTATAGATTTCCAAAAAGTAGACAAAAGTCGGAATTCAGCAAGGGATGTCATATGTGTAGATCCCGCAAGGATTTCCTAAAGAAACTAAGGGGCCTATTTATGAGGGCTTTGTGTCATGCTTGCACCATGCAATGTGGTACATGCATGACGCAAACCTCTAAGTAATATTTATGAAGCCACGCAAAGCCCCTTTGTGGGGCTTAAAAAATATGGAGTAATACAATGCAGCCAAATTGCTGCGCTGCATTACTCTGCACAAGGAAGGCATTCCATGGACGTTGTGGTGGGTGTTCCCACGCAAATTCCATGGTTTTTGATGCATTTCCAGATTTTCCAAACCTGGTAAACCTGGGAATGCTCCAAAAAGATATACCTCCCCAGGTGAAGAGTAACAAGGAGAAATATCTTTATTTCTCCCTAGTTTTATCCTCTTTCTGTGTGTGGTGCATTTTGCAGCACACGTGGAAAGAAGAAAACACCGCTGTGGATTGTTTTTTGTGCAGGAGAGTGCCCCTTGCGTAAGGAAATGGTCCAAAACCCAAGATGGACACATCACATTTTTCCATCCAAAACTGACCCTTTTTTTCTAAGTGTGTAGCTGTGGATATTGGGCAATAGCTCAACCGACACCTAGGGAGACCTACCAAACTTGCATATTTGGAAAATTAGACATCTGGTGAAATCCAGGCTGGGGTTAGTTGTGTGGCTCTCACCAGGTTAGTTTACGCAGAATCCCTTGCAAACTCAAAATATGACTGAAAAAAACACATTTTCCTCACATTTCTGTGATGGAAACTTCTGGAATCTGAGGGGAGCCACAAACTTCCCTCCATCCAGCACTCCCCTAAGTCTCCGATAAAAATGGTACCTCACTTGTGTGGGTAGACCTAATGCCCATGGCACGAAATAGCCCAAAACTCAACATGGATACATCACATTTGTCCACTCAAAACTGACTCTTTTTTGCTGAATGGGTTGTTGTAGATTTTGGGCCATAGCTTAGCCAGCACCTAGGGAAACCCAAGAAATTTTCACATTTGTGAAAACTAGACAACTAGGGGAGACCAGGGGTGCATGGCTTGCGTTGTCCTCACTAAGTAATTTTACCCTGAAGACCTTGCAAATGTCAAACGTTGGTAAAAAACACATATTTTCCTCACATTTCTGTGATGGAACGTTTTGGAATCTGTAGGCAGGCACACATTTCCTATCACCCTGAGTTCCCACGTGTCCCCCGATAAGATCACCCACTTGTGTGGGTGAGCCAGAAAGACCACTACACTGAAGCGATACGTGGATAGAGAAGCAATACTGGTAGCTGTGGTATTTGTATGCTGCGGCATCACCAATGCAGACCTACAAACCACAGACATTTTTTTAAACTAGACAACCAGGCGATTCCAGGATGGTGTTCCTTGCATGGTTCCCATGAGTTTTTCTTACCCACAATGCCCTGAACACGCCAAACTTCACCTGGATTCATGTATTTCCCCTAGAATTCTGTGATGGAAACTTCTGAAATCTGCAGGAATCCACAAAATTCCTACTACCAGCATTACCCCACTTGTACTGACACAAACAATGCACCACTTATGTGGCTGGGTCTAGTGCTCGCAACAGGAACGGATCAAACCGAGGACAATGTGAGTCCCCTCACAAGGGCCCCCATTGACCTTGTGTGGTATTTCCCGCTTTGTTTCCCCCCTGCGCTTCTGTATGTGATGGAGTAGCTCGCGGTGACATCACTTAGAATGTCACCGCGACCAGCATTCCAAGGCGAGCGCCGGCGGGCAGTGTGAGGCTGCCACCTGTTGTGGCCCGTGCTGTGGCTGGGGTCGCTGTTCACTGTCATAGCATAACGAACCCTAATAAATGCTATTTGACTCTTCATGGATTTCGTGTCCGTTACTAAGGCGAATGTTACACTGGCGACGAGGGACTTTCGGTGACAGCGACCTCAACACGCAAATGAGGTCAGAAGCGCAAAGAAGCTGAAGAAGAACAGCAAAGTGCGACTTAAACAGACTGAAGTGCCGTAAAATAAATAAGGATAGGAGCTGGCAACTGGAAACGAGTTGGCAACTGTACGGTGAGCGACTTGTGAAAAAAAAAAGGATACTTCAGAGTGGAGGTCGACAGAATGAGGAGGCACGAAGCCGGTATCCATGTGGTAATTCAACACTAATTGCTCCCGAAGCCGACTTAAGCAACTTGGATAACATATGGTAAGGGGCGGCAGCGGTCTGACACTGAGCGGTGTGCAAAATATGCAAAGGATCTGATCCGGCTAGAGACAAGGTATGATGGGAGTGACAGCAGTATGAAGAGGCACTGTGGCGGTATCGGCGAGTGAAGGGCGCACGAAGCGTGGAAGCTTGGCGAAGGTCACGGAAGAGTGGTGAGTGGCCGGGGAGAGCTAAATGTTGGATGTCTCTTCGAGTTAGGAACACCAGCTGGGAGAAGAGAACGGCGTTACCGGAGGTGTCTGCTGGAAGCGTGGAGGTGCTACGAACAATTGAGGCAGTAGGAGCGCTAGCGGCGCGTGACAGTGTGACCTTTGATTGAACGCTTTGCTGTTGTCATCTGCCCTAGCCTGCCAGTGTGAAGTGGCGCAGGCACAGGGTTAGTACCCTGACTAGATTTGACGTAGTGGTGGTGACGGGCGGTGCGAGCAGCGTGCCACTCGTAGGTGCATCGGACTCCTAAACACAGGGACTTTAGCCCTCTCGTTTTACAAGTATTTGAAAACACCACCCTTTGGGCAACCACCAGACTTACTTGGCCTTTTTCCCATGTATTGTTAGTCAGCCACTCCTAGGAGGAAGTGTGGAAGTGGGCTGGTCTCTTCTGACTGGTAACGCCCTCCTATGGTCAACAACAGGGCGAATTTCATGTTGGTAACTCGCCTCAGTGGAAACTGTTCGTGCCCCACAGTGCCACCCAGTGGTTCAAGAAGTTTTGTCAATATTATCTGCAAGGTTACAGTACAGGGTGTTCCTGTGTAGAAATCTCCTGGGAGAGGTGCATTTAATTTGCTGCATTACTGTCTTGAGCCTAATAATTTTTGTTTGCTCAATAATCTGTAGTCCCTGAACTTGATCTTCCTCACCGACCCGTAGGAGAGTTTCTAGTGACTGTGCTAGCATGCAGAGTGTAACACCCCCGCCTTTCTTTTTGACCAGCCCTGGGGAACCTACCATACTGTGGAAAAAGTGGAAAAAAGTGTTCTTGAATTATGCTACTGTGTGTGGCCCAAACCTTGGGTTAGAAAGAAAGGTAGCGTTATTGGCATATGACCTAGGAGCGGAAGGGGAAGAGGTTCTAGATCACCTCCCAGATCTAGGGGCACAGGAAGCAAGAGGTCTTAATGAGCTAGAAGTGAGTTTGAAGAAATTAGACTTACACTATCTCCCTAAGACAAGTACAGTAATGGAACGTTACCATTTTGGGAAAAGAGTACAGAAGGAAGGAGAATCAATTGAAGATTTTGTATCTGAATTGAGGAAACTAGCTTCCACATGCAAGTTTGGTGGTGCAAGTTAGGAAAGGATCAGGGACCAGTTTGTGCTAGCTTGTAGGATGGAGCGCGTGCGGGAGGAGTTGTGGCTGAAGGATGACCCACCCCTGAGGGAGGTTTTAATTATAGCCAAACAAGTAGAACACATGTTACTGTGCGTTAGTGAAATAAAGCAGGACACCAGTGAGAAAAGAAACAAAGAGAAACCAAAAGTGAGCGAAGTTGTGACTGAATGTGAAGCTGTGTCTGTGGTCAGGGCCAGAAAATAGTGGATAAAGTGCAGAAAGAGAACAAATCAGGAGGGTCATTCAAGGGCTCCTGTTATAGATGTGGGAAGCAAGGGCACATGGCCAATGACAAAGAGTGTCCTGCCCTCAAGTTCACGTGCAACACTCGCGGAAAGAGAGGTCATTTTAGGCAATATTGCAAAAGTGGACAGGGGTTCAGCAGACAGGGTAAAGACAGGACCAACACTGTATGTGACGAAATAGTTGTGCGGGTGAGCGAAGGGCAGAGCCGCAGTTTCACAAACACCACATGTGAAGAAATAGTAGTGCAAGTTGGAGAAGGTCAGGTCTGCAGCCCGAAAGACACAATAAAAGTAAGGGGCACAGAGTTAGAGGCATTGTTTGATTCCTGTTCAAGAATAACAATCATCAGTGCGAAGGAATTTTCCCGTGTGTCAAAGGGGAGGATAATCTTGGAGAGAATGGATGTGAAGCCCGGGGGTATGCTGGTCGCCCTATCTCAATGAAAGGGTACTTCTGGGACAAAGTTGGATACAAGGACAGAACGACAGTATCCAAGGTATATGTGTCCACAGTTGGTGATAACATTTTGGATTGGCAGGCACAGAAGGAATTAGGAGTCTATCTGAATCCCAACAGCAATCCCCAAATCTTAATACAAGAAATACAAGAGTCAAAGGGAGACTTAGTGACTGAGTTCAAGGTGGTATTCAGCGAAGAGCTTGGATGTTTGAAGAACTACTGCCACAAGATCAAGTTAAAAGAGAACGCGAAGCCAGTGGTGGCCAAGGTCAGGAAGCTACCCATAGCCATCCAAGAGGCGGTGAAGACGGAACTTGAGAAACTGTGCAAAGCAGGAGTCATCGAACCGGTAGAAGCGACGGAATTGCTGGCACCTATTGTGGACGCCCAGAAAAAGGATGGGTCGGTTCGGCTATGCATTGATCTCAGAGCTCTCAACAAAGAGGTCGTAGTCAACCGATTCCCACTACCCAACATCACCCAGATGATGAGCATGCTAGAGGGTGCAAGAGTATTCTCCACACTGGACCTTACCTCAGCCTACTTTCAGATCAAACTGCACGAAGAGTCGCAAGAGCTCACAGCGTTTGTGACGCCCATGGGCGCGTACAAGTTCAAGAGGATGCCTTTCGGGTTAGTCTCTGCGGCAGCCGTGTTCCAGAGGCTGATGGGAAATATCCTGAAAGAGATTCCTGGTGTCGTGTGCTATCAGGACGATGTGCTGGTGTTTGCAAGAGACCATGAGGAGCATGATGAGAGGCTGAGACGAGTGCTGGCCAGGTTTAGGTCACAAGGTATAACGGTGAGGAGAGAAAAGTGCGTATTCGGTTGCGCGGAACTGGATTTCTTGGAACACAAGGTGACGGCAGAAGGTATCCGTCCCAAAGCAGAGCTCCAGAACACCATTGCGAATTTGGTGCCCCCTAGGAGCAAGGACGAAATCAAGTCCTTTATGGGAATGCTGGAATACTACGGGAAGTTCATACAGAACCTGGCAGGAAGAACGTATGCTATCAGACTGTTGTTGAAGAAGGAGACAGCGTTCGACTGGAGTCAGGAGTGTCAGAGAGAGTTTGAGGACGTAAAAAATGCACTTGCAGAAGCACCCAGCCTAAAGTCTTTCATACCCAACCGGGCGACAGTGATCACTACCGACGCTAGCGCAAAAGGGTTGGGAGCGGTCCTCACTCAAGTGGGCAAAGACGGAGAAGAAACGATAGCTTTCGCCTCAAGATCCCTCCAGAAGTCAGAAAACAACTACTCAGTGATCGAAAAAGAAGCCTTAGCGGTATTCTGGGCATTGGGCAAATTCAGGGATTTCCTGTGGGGCACAAAATTCACCCTTCGCACTGACCACAAACCATTGGTGGAGGTTTTCAGCAAGAAGGGCCTGGATGCAATCTCAAGCAGGATCAGGCGCTGGGTGGTTGGTCTCCAGGAATACACATTCCATGTCGAGTACGTCCCTGGAACGCGTAATTTTGCTGCGGATTGCCTGTCAAGGCTCGTGAATGAAAATGAGGCAAATGAAGCTAGCGAGAAAGAAGATGATGAAATGGAAAACTATCAGACGGAAAATGTGTGCGCCATCCAGAAGGCGATAGGAGAAGAAACATGGAAAAGTGCGCAAAAGAAGGACGGAGTCCTGGAGGAGGTGTGCAAAAGAGTAAGAGACGGATGGAAAAATAAAGATAAACGAGATGAGGACATGCGGCCATACTGGACTATCAAAGACGAACTGTCCGTGGTCGATGGATGTCTGTTCAGGGGGACGAGACTGGTACCCCCCGCAATGGTGAGAGAGAATCTGATTGACATGGCCCACGATGGCCACCTGGGAATCACCAAGACAAAACAAAGGTTGAGAGAAGATTACTGGTGGCCGGGCATGGATCTCACAATTGAAAGAAAAGTAAGAGACTGTGTTCCGTGCAGCATCAGTGACAAAGTACTGAGACAACAGACACCCCCAATGGTGTGCAGGCCACCACCTTCTGGACCCTGGGAAGAGTTGGCGTTGGACATCGTTGGTCCATTGACGGGTGAAGTGCGCACGCCGTACATTCTAGTACTCATGGATCTGTACTCCAGGTGGCCGGAAGTGAAGGTGGTGAGTGAAGTCACAACTAAGGTCGTCATTGAGTTCCTGCAAGTGTTGTTTATTAGGGAAGGATTACCAAGCAGCCTGCTCACGGACAATGGTGTGCAACTGTGTTCGAAAGAGATGGAAGACTTCCTTGAGGAGAGAGGAGTCACACACAAGCGGTGTGCCCTGTATCACCCGGAGACCAATGGCATGGTTGAACGTTTTAACAAGACCCTCAAGGAGAGTATCCAGTTAGCGAAGGCCAGTGGCATGAACTGGAAAGAAGAAATATGGCGGCGGATCGAAGCATACAGGTTCACCCCGCACCAAACAACGGGAGTCACCCCTTTCGAGTTGCTCCGCACAAGAATACCCAACACCAAACTATCCCCAAGGTGGATGGGGTGGAATAAGGGATGGTCAGATCACTCCAAAGAAGCGAAAGGATTAGTGAGGCAGGAAGGAGTCATGGTGGGGAGGAAAGAAAGATTTGATAGGCTCCACTCTACACAGGAGGCCGAGTTTAAGGTAGGAGATGATGTGAAGATCAGGACACCCACAGGCAGGGCAAGGTGGTCAGAGTACAGTAGACCCACCAAGATCACTAGATTGTTCAAGAATGCAGTGAAGACCCAGGAAGGGAGGATCTGGAACCTGGGAAGAGTTGTGAGGTTTCACCCGCCCGGGCAGGATTACTGTAGAGAATACGAGGGTAACGACGATTCCAAGGGTAACCTGAGTCCCACTCCCAAGAAGCAGTGGCCGGTCTCCCACCCGGGTGTAAGGACTAGCCGGAGAACGACCAGACCACCCAGACATTTAGAACAGTACGTGATGATGTAAGTTTCTGTTGTACCTTATGGTTCCTTTGTTGTAATTCGATGTTTCATTCTGCAGGGAAGGGGGATGTGTGGTATTTCCCACTTTGTTTCCCCCCGGCGCTTCTGCATGTGATGGAGCCGATCGCGGTGACATCACTTAGAATGTCACCGCGACCAGCATTCCAAGGCGAGCACCGGCGGGCAGTGTGAGGCTGCCACCTGTTGTTGCCCGTGCTGTGGCTGGGGTCACTGTACTAAGGCGAATGTTACACCTTGGTTTGATCCATTCCTGTGGTGTGCATTAGTCCCAGTTACACAAGCAGAAATGTGTGATTTCAGGCATAATTTGTGGTTCACAGGGCATTGCGGACAGGAAATCCTCATGGGATCCATGCAAGGCACGCCATCCTTGAAATGCACAGGGTGCCTAGTTTTCAAAATTGTCTGTGGTTCATAAATTCCATTGTGACAGCTGAGCACAGCCACAAATCCCTCAGCTACCCTTGCTTATCTCTCCACATAGCATTTTAGGGCATTTTGTGTCAAAGTCTCTTGGCCCACCCACATAAGTGGCACTGTGGGTAAGAAAATGTTGTGAGATACACGCAAAGCACACTACCCTGAACGTCCCCATGTGTCTAGGTTTCAGAACTGCCTGGGTCTGAAAGGTTCTCCCAGGTGGCAGCCTACCCAACCCCAACAAGTGCAGCCATTCCCCATTTCAAGTGGGATGATATTGAGAGTTAGCAAAACTCTCCAGGCCCTTACGTAAAAACAACACCCAAAGAAACCATATGTTCTCTCATTTGCCATTGCCACAGGGGGGAAGAAAGACTGTCAAGGCTTTAGGGGGTGAAGTTGGGACAGATGTTAGGATTGTCCAGAACGGCCCCAGTCTTTTATTTAAAAATATTATTCAGCCGTTGTTTGGGCTTTCTGGCCTCCAGGGGCAAATTGGGGCAAACCTCTTGTCTGCCACTCGACGGGGGAGGCGGGGGGGGGGCAAAAAGACTGGTTTGTTCCTTTTTTGGGTGTGCAGGAGTGGCCAATGAACAAGTGCCACCCCAGAGCCTCTTTTGTTTGCCCCCAAGGCAGAATCTCTGGTGCCAGGGTGTCAGGTGGGCTTTCTACCCCCTGAGGGCATATTTGGGTAAATCTCTTATTCAACTTGGACCAAACTTCTACCTTCCCGGGCAGGGCAGAAAGACACTATTGCCCCTTCTAGGGAGGGGGTATGGTTAGATGCCAGGGTAACCACATCCTCCTTTTGGTTTTTTTGGCTCTGTTTTGAAATGCCTAGTGTTTAGTGGGCATTCTGTCGCCCGGAGAGCTGATTGGGTGTGAATACCCTTATCCACCCCTGAGGTGATAGAAAGTCTATTGGGCTGTGGGGTGGGGGAGAGCATGGGCCCATGGGCCCATGCCCTGGGAGGGGGCGCCTTCCCCTCCCCCACAACAAACCTACATAATGTAGTTTCTGGTATCTAGTATGCTTTCTGCCCCCTATGGGGACAAATTGGGGTAATTGCCCCATCCAACCTTGAGGGGGCAGAAAGACTGTGCCCTTTTGGGGTGAGGCCACGCCTATGCACATGGTGGGCAGCCCACACCCCTATGTTTTTTACCCTGTTGTCTAGAAGGCTTTCTGACCCCACCTGGGGGGGATGCTGATTGGGGTATTCACCTCATATGCCCTCCAGGGGGACAGAAAGGCAATCACAATATCTTTTTAGGTGTGGGGCATGGACATGCTCACAGTTGACAGCCCCCAACCCTATATTTCTTTTTAATTGACCGTGGTGTCTAGACGGCCTTTTGTCCCCCTTGGGGGGCAGATCAGTGGTAATTACCTCCATCTTCCCCCCAGGGGGCAAAAAGACTGTCTGACCTCTTATTGGGGTGGGGGCATGGCCATACCAATGGTGAGCAGCCCCCAACCCTATAATCTTTTTAAAACAATACATTCCTGGGTGTCTAGTGGGCTTTCTGCCCCCCCCCCCCAGGTGCAGATTAGGATCAATCACCCCCATCTGCCCTGAACAGGGGCAGTAAGACTGTCACCGTATTTTTTTTAGGGGTGGGTCATGGCCAAGCTCATAGTTGGCAACCTCAC
Source organism: Lissotriton helveticus (assembly GCF_964261635.1). NCBI lineage: Eukaryota > Metazoa > Chordata > Amphibia > Caudata > Salamandridae > Lissotriton > Lissotriton helveticus. Next base: position 1,074,524,694 of record NC_136070.1, on the reverse strand, counting down.
TCCTATATTTTTTTTAATTGACCCTGGAGTGTAGTGGGCTTCCAGATCAAAGGTAATTACCCCATCTGCCCCAAAGGTGGACAGAAAGACTGCCTGTCCTCTTGTTGAGGTGGGAGGCAGCCCGCACCCCTAGTGTGCTCCCTCTCCGGTGGGGCAGACTAGGGGTAATTATTATTATTATTATATAAAATTTATAACGCGCTCAGTTACCCAGGGGCATCCCGGCGCAATACAGAGCAAGGGGAGAAAGCTCAGCTCAATCGCTACACTGGAAACAAGTGGGTCTTCAGGAGTTTCCTAAAGCGTAAGATCTTGGGCTCTGATCGGATCTTAAAGGGCAAGGAGTTCCACAGTGCCGCCACTTGCACTGAGAAACGCCTGCCTCCAGAGCGAGCTCTCTTTACTCTAGCCGACTGTAGAAGATGTCTTTGGTCCGAACGCAGTGGACGTGTGGGCTTGTAGGGGCGTGCCATAGTGGAGAGGATAGAGGGGCCCTTACCATGCAAAATGTTATGGGCCGTGCATAATGCTTTGAATTTCACCCGCTCCTTAACGGGGAGCCAGTGAAGAGTTTTCAGGGCAGGGGCAGCTGAGTGTCTTCTGGGAACCTGCATCAAGACTCTAGCGGCTGCATTCTGTACCTGTTGAAGGGTTTTAAAAGTCGCTTCGGGAGCCCCAAGAAACAGCGCATTCCCGTAATCAAGCCTCGACAAGATTAAACCACGAATAAGAAGCTTCCTAGCTGGATCAGGAAGCAGTGGTAGTACCTTGCGCGCTGACCGCAACAGACCAAAACACACCCCCGCGGTCTTCCTGGCGTGGGTCCTAAAGGACAAATCCTCCTCCAACCAAACTCCCAAGGTCTTGATCTCCTTCTTGGGAGATGGTGGGTCACCCAGAGACTGAGGCCAACAGCCAGCGATGATTGAGGGACTGGATTTGCCCAGCAGCATCAGCTCAGTTTTCTCCCCGTTGAGCTTAAGGGCAGAATGGGACATCCAACGATGGACATTAGCGAGACAGTCATGAAAGACTTCAGGTTGTTCCACCAGCTGGGTGAGGCCTACCACCAGCTGAGTATCATCAGCATAGCTGATGATCTTCACTCCTGAAGGGGCGACCACTCTTTCAAGTGGAGTCATATAAATATTAAATAAGGTAGGGCTCAAAGATGAGCCCTGAGGGACTCCACATTGAAGAGGGAACAAGGTAGACTGCTCTACCCCTTCCCAAACTTGATAAACACGATTGGAGAGGAAGGATTCAAGCCATTTCAAGGCCATCCCTGTCACACCCACCTCTGACAGGCGTTGGAGGAGCACCTGATGACTTACGGTGTCAAAGGCAGCACTCAAGTCCAGGAGGATCACTGCCACTGACCCCCCTGTATCAAGAATGCTCCTTGCTTCCTCCACTACTGCCAGTAAGGCTGTGTCCGTCCCCTGACCAGGGCGAAAGCCCGTCTGGGAGTCTCCCAACAAATGATGGGACTCTAGATGGTAAGAGAGCTGACGGTTGACCAACTTTTCTGCGACTTTTGAGAAGCCAGGCAGAATTGAAATAGGCCTAAAATTGGCCAAATTAGAAGAGTCTAATCCTGGTTTTTTCAAAAGTGCTTTTACCACTGCCTTTTTCCATCTCTGAGGCACTATGCCCTGGGAGAGTGAGAGGTTAATAAGGTCAGTAAGCGGAGTGGACAAAGTATTTGCCACTAGTTTGAGATATTTCATAGGCACTGGGTCAAATGTAAATTATTTATTAAATTATATAAATTCCTGTACATTTACATTTACTGGGTCGCTAGGAGACCCGCTCTTCATCCCTTTCAGAACTTTTATAACCTCATCCTCCGAGAAAGGGCCGAAAGAGGACAGCTCAGCGGGACATAATACCGAGCTAAGGTCCATCTCCGGGATCTGAGGGGACGCAGGCAATGAGGACAGAATCTTCTCTATTTTCGAGTGAAAGAAGTCAGCCAGTTCTTTGCATTTTTCTTGAGGGTTATCATGCACAACTGGGGGGACCGGAGCCTTCAGGAGTTCCTTAAAAATTTTAAAGGATTCCCCTGGTGAGTTACTTGCCCTCTCGATCCTATCGCTGAAGAAATTCCTTTTGGCATCCTTCAACGCGACTTTATACTTCCTCATTGCTATCTTATAATCTTCTCGACTTTCTTCCGTCCGCTCTCTCCTCCATGCACGTTCTAATCTTTTACATGATGTTCTGAGACCCCTAAGTTCGGGGGTGTACCAAGGAGCGGAGCCAACTCTTCTTTCCCTGATGGGCCTTTTTTTTTTGGGAATCAGAGAGTCCAAGGTGTTAGTCAGCCAGTTTCCCATATGCTGGTCGGCAATAATGGGGTCAGTGACAGGGGGAGGACAGGTTCTTACTAACTCTGCCGCCCAGCTATCCACTGGCAGCCTTGACCAGAGTCGTTCCACTGTATACCGTCTAGGTGCAGGAACTCTCCACCTCTCCAACTGCCATCTAAGAGGGACTAAGTAATGGTCCGTCCAGGGGAGAGCCAGCGGCTGGAGAGCCTGCAGGTTCACTGAGTTGGCAAAAGCAACATCCAGCTGGTGACCCTTGTTATGGGTAACACCAACATTGGCAAGGTGTAAGTCAAGTGCATTCAGCATACCCTGTAGGTCTCTCGCCACTACATCACAAGGATCATCAAAATGTAAGTTGAGGTCTCCGAGAACTACAAAATTGGAGGACGCGGCAGCCAGTGGTATCACTGCCTCAATAAAAGAATCTACGAAATTTCCCAGCGCTACAGGAGGCCGATAAACAAGAAGACCAGAGATTGAGATAGTAGAAGATATGCGTAGCGAAAATTGACAGCCTTCAGAATTATTAATACCGCAGTCTACCGCTTTGCATACATATTTATCTCTATCTAAATATCACAGCCATCTGCTTGCCCGGGGGGGCAGAGAGGATGTTGACTTATTTTGTAAGGGTGGGGGCATGGCCATGCCCATTGTGGGCAGCCCCCACCCCTGTTTTTTATTACTTGTGGTGTCTAGTGGTAACTATCCCATTGTCCCCCCGGGGGGGGGCAGAAAGACTTACATTTAAAATGTCCTCCTGGGGAGCACAAGCCCTTGCCTAAGGGGCCACTCCCACTGTCCCTGCTGGCTAGTGGGTGGATCCCTGCTTGGGATCACTCTCTTGTAGTGATCCCCAAGCAGTGATCCCCTGGGCAGAGGTGCCATTGGAAAGGGAAGGTTCTCCCCTTCCCAACAATAGAATCAGTGCTCAGGGGCTGAGATAGGCCCAAGCACTGATTCAATGAAGTAAAATTAGCCCATCAGCTCTTTTTACTTTCCCTTGCAATGACATCAGCACACCCTGTGAGCCGATCGTCATTGAAATAAAAAAAGCACTCAGGCTGCTTTTCCAGCTCTTCACGAGCAACTTGAGCTAAAATAAAATAAAGGACTCTCTCTGATGCAGAGCACCACATGGACCTTTATATACTTCCCCAGTGTTAGCCAATGGCCAAAAAATGCATTTTGGAGGTAATGCTGGTTGACACCTGCACTCAAAGGGTTAATGTACCAATATATCCAAGCACAGGCATTCACAAATACTGTTTACATATGTTGCATGGACAAATGCTGTTTTTCACATCAAAGCAGGGGCAAAGTAACAAAAGCTGATTGCTTTCAGCATGTTATGTTATGTTACATGTATATGTAATGCTCAGTTTCACCAGCAAGAGTATCCAGGAACGCTCACATGAGATACAGATTTGAATGTGGCAAACGGCGTGACTATTGAGTGTACTACTCAGGTGTAAAATAGTTCTGTGTACATTCCAATGGAAGTACTTCCTGGAAGCTGGAATAATACATCAAATGGCCAATAGAATGAGGTGAGAGTATAATAGTTCTCTGGGTGGAGCCAAAGCCCACTCTTAGCCAGACATAAAGGGACATATACATATACAAAAAATTAGAGGAGATAAAAAATAAAGTACTGTGAGGCAGCCAAGATAACTAAACTCACATTTAATGAAAATGTAGTTCTGGCAGGCAACCAGTGGATGGGTTTCTCAAGTTTAGTGTTTAAGTTTAATGACCTGCTTCAAATGTCAAATACCTGGTGCCCTGGTGAGGGACTATCATGTGCTCCAAAGAAGTGTGTGGACATTGTCTCCTCTGGGTTTTCTGATACCCTGCAGCAGAGCAAGGATTCAGGGCTCAAGCTGTCCCTGCCCTTCCAAGCAGTCTCATCACAGCACAAAGTGTTTATCTTTCTTGAATAATTGAAAACAATTACCTTTAAAAACTCCCTTTACTTGTGTGTTTCAATTTTCATTTGAGACAAAGGAGATCAAAAATTAAGCAGGGCACCGACCACAAGACCGCAAGTCAGACTCTCTCACTAACAGTCAAGTTTGCTGTGAGTCTTTCTTTCAGTTTCTTGTAATTTTTACGGATGTCAATTTGAGGTGCAGGGGGCATCAATTAACTGTTGCTCCTTGGCACTTCTGGTACTGCCACTGATAACCTGATCTCAAAGGCCATGCAAGCAGTAGAAAGAGAAATAACATGGAGCTTATAGAATCCCTTGTTTAAGTTTCTCCTTACTGCTCCTAGCCCTAATCTATCCCCGCTGTATCAAATATGAGTTGTTGAGGGACTGATGGGATACGGGGTGATGGAGCCCATAAGGAGTCAATGGTATCTGGAGTAGATTCAGCTACCTCTGGCATTTGGAAGTATTGGCATCAATTGTGATTTTATTTGTCATTAGGCCTCATTTGCGAGAAATATTGTATACAACAAGAGACTTGGAGCCCACCCATTACTCAGTATTCATAAGCTTCATTGTCACTCTTATTTGCTGCCTTCTAATTGACCAGTGCGTGCTGGCCTCACTTCCTCTTCTTTCGACTGGAGCATGGACCGAGTACTGATTGCTTCAGCTTGACTGCTTTCCTTCCGCTGATCGGGCTGTGATCAAGAAACTTTTTTTTTCTTTTTCCCTGTCATCCTTATTGAACCTCTTGCTATTTGCAGCTATGTTTTACTATGCCACACAAACTTCAAAGGACCCCTATGCTCCTTTTAAATGGATAGTTATTGTGACAACAGATGTTATCTGCTTTTATTGTGACAACAAGTGTTATCTACTTCCAAATGTATTTTCACTGAGCTGTGGGTGCAATTGCTTTCTTTATGTGATCAATTTTTTTGCCAAATGTCATATTTGTTTTCTTTTTCATGCCTGGGCAGATGAAATGATTTGCGCAGAATCGCAGGGGTGTTATGGGGAGACTTAAAAAAAGCATTTGCAAAGCCAATAGGGCTCGCCTGTGAGACTATTGCCTCTTCCATTTCCTTTTGTTCATGCTGTACAGCATGGGTATTGCCGACTTTGGAAATGATTTATAGCCGTGCTATATAGCAGTGTGGCTGCTGTGCATCGTGGCTAAAAATAATAATAAAAGAAGGCATATAATCATTCAGTGCTATTGCACTTTCAAATAAAAAGCGCATTAGCCCTGGCTGCGTCACAGCACATTTTCAAATTTTGTTTTAGCTACACTGCAAAACATTCAAGCTGCTGAACAGCATGGCTGCAAAGCATTGCTAATGCCAATAGCTCTCAAAGGTGAGACCTATTGGTTTTGCTAATGCTTGTTTATTACATGCTACTGTGTTCTTTATTTGCAAGAATGTATGTTGCATTTGGCTAAGTAACCACTATGGCTAGAACACACATATTCTGCTGTTTTTTTATTGTTTTTCCAATGTTTGCTGTAGAATGGTAGTCAAGTAATGGTGTAATGGAAGGAACGACAAATAAAAATACATCCTTCTCTCCACGTGGAGTGCAGGCAGTGCCTTTGGAAACATCCTTCCAGTCTGCATCAACCCTGATTGGGTTGGACCTCATCTGAACGGCCATTCAATCCATGGCCGCACTGGCGAGATTATTCAAAATAGTAATACCTAGGCAACTGAAGGGTCCTGCTAGGTGATCCGGTACATACAGACAGGAATGATAAGAACACAGAAGGAACTGACATTATACCAAAACCTATGTTTGCACATAGAAGAAACAGGAACATCAAAGACCTGGTCACCCGGTCTAGATTTAAAGAACATCAACCCCTGATCCAAAAAACCATTGATGGAAGCTGCCCTGTCACTGGCACCTACCCCTGTAACACATGTGTTGCTTGCACATCAGCAATTACGGGGGCCAGTTACAATTATCAAGGTACCATTATTCGTCCAGCACACATGTCCAACTGTAAATCCAAAAACATCATTTATTTGCTGGTATGCCCATGCGGCCTTGGATATGTCGGTGAAACAGCTAGACCCTTCAGCACCAGGCTGACTGAACATCGTTCAGCTGTCAGGACCTCTAAAACAGGGGCACCCTTAGTGAAACATTTTAGTGAACAAAAACACCAATCCACAGATATCAAATGGTACATCATTGAGAATTGCAACCTCACCCCCTCAAGCAACATGGAAGCTAAACGCAAAAAACGTGAGGTTTTTTGGATATTCCATCTGTCCACATTTCCCAAGGGTCTCAATCATGAGATACCCTGGGAAAACGCTATAAAATACAATAATAAATGATCATTATTCACATCCTTAAACTCTTCATTTCCGGGACTCCCGAGCACACGGGAGTCTCTCTTCCCTGTCCATGCTCCTCTGTAAACTATCTGACATAGAGCAGTTTCGGTTTATTGGCTCGCGTTTCGGGCCGCCTCGGGTGATGTCATCTCCCTGAGCCACCTAAGAAGCTATGCACCTCGAGGCGGCCGGCGTCCACACTATTTAAGGAGCCTCAGCGATAGCGTCCTTATTTGCATCAGAACCCCATTCGGCGGCCGCAACCACAGATCCGGCATGTAAGTACTTGTTTGCACGCCGATGTGTATTTCCACCCTGCTCCCCTTAGACATTTACAGAATTTCACTAGCGCACCTCGCTGGACATAACTGTCCTTGCCCGGCTGCGCTTCCCATATATCTTAATACCTTAGAGCTCTCGAGTAAGTTGCATTTCCCCCTGACTTACATCCGACTTTTTGCTGCGTGTTACCGCCTTAAATACGGTTATTTTCTTTCCGTATGTGCACTTAAAATTCATAGCATTGTATCCAAAACATGATCAGAGCCAGAGGCTATGAGTAATCTAGACTCTGCACATTAGAGACTAATGCTCGCACATATTCACGTTTATATTTATGTTCACACCCACAGCAGATCATGCAAATTATCATATAATTGGGTATTGCTACTGTTATCTGACGCCAACCACCAGGATAGAAATTACCTTTTACAACTTGTATTGCAGATTCGGTCTATCATTGCCTTTGAGTCATCCATGCTCATCGGCACTTTTCCCTAAGGAACCTGTCCCGCTATATATACAGGTAACTATCAAAGTGGGCAAGGTAATAAGTTGAAACCCGTAATTCATGTGAATACATATACATTTTTCCCTGTTATTGTCTTTTCACAGAGTCAAATATACTTTTCTGCAAGTGATGATTACCTTGTAGTTTGAGCACTATATCAATGTACCTCGTGAACACCTTAATACAATAGCAGGAGGTATGTATCAAGCCCTACCCCCAATACACCTTAGTTGTGCATTCCTAAGCTACTTAAAACTACCCAGTTGTCTTGCATTTTGTCCCACCCTATAGGTTTCTCATCCCCTGTGGTTTAAATAGCACCACGATAATCCCAATACTGTAACCTAATGGTACAGCAGCTTAAGATTTAAAACAAGCTGTGGTTCTTCACTACCAAACAGATATTTGTTAAATAGGTAAACAAATTTTTTTTTCACTACATTTAGTTGCTAATACAAAGAGGAATCTGTACATTCCTTGCCTAATTTCTGCAATTTGGTATTCATTCTAAGGAAGCAAAAAGCCACGAGTCATCGAAGTCCATCCCGCGACCCAAGATATGATATATCTCTGTATGTGGTCTTAAGGAAGGACGTCCTCATTTTTAAAGGTACATCCCTGACTGGCTCACCATAATGATATAATATCAACATCACTGCTATCTTTGGGGTGAGCTTCATAATTCCACTCTGCCTGGCATGTATCCATAGCCCCTCAGGACCCAGCCTCTTCAGACAACTTGTCTTCTCTCTTTACTCAATAAAACACTTCTTTCACATTATGTGTAAATGTAGGGCCACTATTCTAGGTGTGGTGAGTGGGTCTCCTTCCACTTGAGCACGAACCAGTTCATTCTATTCGAGTCTCTTTCTTTATCCTCTCAGTGAGAGCCAATTTCTGAAGTGTACAGCTGTTTTTATGTGATCTTATGTTCATTATCCTTCCTCATTTCCAGAAATATCAAGTGGTCTCCCGAAGAAGGCGTGCGAATACGCCGAAACGCGCGTAGAGACATTCCTATTCATCACTTGTTTGTTCCTGTTTGTTTATTTGATGTATATAAAAACACTATTTTACTTTGTGTAAATTATTTTTACTGTGATAAATATGTTTCTTTTAGTAATTATTTTGTATAGAAATTGATTGTGCATTTGCTTTGTGTAATAACTTTTTAACTACGTCTATAGATTGTTTTATGATATCTGGTCAATAAATTTGTTTTATATGATATTGCATCACTGAATCCTTTGGACTGTACACTGCCTCACTCAACAGCAAGTCTGTGTTCTTATCATTCCTGTCTGTATGTACCTGATCACCTAGCAGGACCCTTCAGTTGCCTAGGTATTACTATTTTGAATAATATTGTGCCCTGACCTAGGAACTTGTATCTAGTCGCAGGGGGTCCCTTTCTTATTTACACGCACTGGCGAGATTGCCAGTATGAGTGCCAAAGGATGTCAATTATGATTGTGGAACTAGAGTACTATTCTTTCTGAGACCTGGATTGGAAGAGCAGCTTTCTACCAGACAATCTGTCAGCTCCTCACAGCTGTTCATCAGGATCAATCTGGGTTAATCTCGGAAACAAAACTGATAATGTGGAGGATGAATATAGTACCATAATTTACTGGAGAAACTATTGGTTTTTTTTTGTTTTTTTTTTAAATGGACATAAGAAAAAAATCACTTGAGAACAAAAGCTCACTTGCCCAAAGTAGTTTTATAATTGAAATAATACAGCAGCGACGTAACTCCCTGAATGATGTGAGAGAAAGTGTTGTGAATACTTGATTACAGTTAACGCAGTCTGGCGAATCATTTCAATATCCTGAATACAATCTTTAAAATAATAATTACAATTTATTAATTTGTAAGCAATGTTGTTAAAGGCTTCTTGCACTGCATCAGTTGTAAGATCGGACCAATCATGCACCTATTGCCCCAAAATCACACACAAGAAATCAATACCAACTGATTATCAGCCCAGAGCCGCATGGAAACCTTATGATCACAAGACAACACAGATTCCAGTCAAAAGACACTCATCCTTCTGGATCACCACCTACCTGACCCTGTCTGTAACCCACAAAACGGGAGTCCATAATACCAACACTTCAGACAACACACTACTGCATGTAAAGTGCCAGTTCCACATCAAGGCAATACCTAGGACCTTCTCAAGAGATGGACACTAATGAAGGATCCACCAAAAATAGCTAATCCCTTATCCCCACCTTTATTGGGATGACTTCCTGATTTAGGGATTCACAGTTGACAGGCAAAACCCCACTGGAGACTTCTCAGCGTCAATTATCGGGTCGGCCAAGGTCCACAGTCAACACTGCCAAGCAGGGTGGTGAAGCAAGCGCTCAGTGTTAGATTGATTTGTCTACCTCTGTGTAAGCCAAATTGTACATTATGAAAGAGCGCCATGGAAAAGGTAGAACCCTTCCATGGAAAGGTACGTTTGGTGTTGCTAGCGTGGCTGAAAAGCTTGGTTTATGTGGAAGATGAAATGTGTACACTGACAATGTATTCCCACATTCTGGGTAAATTTCCAGCAGCCGGGTTTGGAGGTAGCTATAGACGACTATGAAATATCTGCCAAAGGCTTTTCCCCCAAAGTGGCTCCTGATATGACTGATAGGGTTGATTTGGTGAAGAAACGACTTGGGTAGAAATTTAAGAAGATTATCTGAGGGAAATTCCACCAGTCAAACTCTAATCGTGGACTGAAGGCTCCACCACCTGGGTGTGGTAGGGCAGGGGACCGGATCACCGAACAACCAGCACTGCCAAGGGATGGGGTAGTAGACATGCCAGTTATCCTCTGGTGGCCTTGTTGTAAGTACTTCAGGATACTTCTAGTTAGGTTACATGTAGTTTTCTTGTAGAACACAGCTGAGCGCACACCCCGCCAGCTGACTAGACCGTCAACTGACAAGAGTAGAACACTCTGGTACAAGTTACAACACACATAGGTATTCTGAAAGGCTGAGGAGGTAAGAACACAAAGAAAGGGCTACTGACCACTGTCAGCCATATTACATGAATAACTAATATACAACAGGCCACTACCCTGCACATGCTTCACAAGTGTGTCAAACTCTGGATCCTGAGTGTGCACTCATATGACCTGCATATGACATGCACGCTATGCACACAGACCTGGTGCACCAGCACTCTGTGAACACAGCAACACCATTAAATTAGGAACACCAATACATAGCATCAATGAACCCAATAAACAATAAGCCTATGCTAAAACAAAAAGTAAGCGATTTATGTGGAGTACTGGCAAGTCGAGCACAACACACAGCGCTTTCAGCAGGGTCGGCAGGAGTTGGAAAGTGCGCCACCTTTGCCTGGCGAAGCTTTCCTCCCGGCAATAAAACCGACGCCTCCGGTAACAGACAAAACCAAGGCTGCCAAGGACGGGAAACAGCAGCAGCGGAACGTGACCGTGCCACGGAACAATGTGTATACGTCTATCCGAGTTCTCTTGCTTTTTTTCATTCAAGTTTATGTTCCACATAAAAAGAAAGGCGCACAAGTGCGCCTTTGAGAAGCAGTAGCAGGCTGTGTTTTTCATTTCCTATTGAAAGTCACGTCTGTGCCAGCAGCTTCTATGGTAAGACCTTTTATCGCCCTCTACCGACAATGCCAGGTATTGTCCCGTCACTGGCAGGCGCGCCTGCATGCACCGGTTACCCATATTATATTGTAGACATTGTAAATTGTAGACATTTTAGCTACTGCCAGCCACACTGTTGCGAGCAATTATATTTTGGTGACATGTTTGGAAAACCCTACGCATCGCATAGTGTGCGTGTTACATGGAAGTCTTGTTTTCCGATTCCTAGTTTACATAGATGGAAATAAAATCAAAAAACCTTGTAAAATACAGATCAAGGTCTAAAATAGGAAGAACATTGTGAAAATTGCCGCTGCCCTCGTTGAAATGAGACTGGTGCAATTCTTCTGCACCCTAATGCGAGATGTGCCTTTTTGTACGCTAGACTAAAGACATTAGGCAAAAAAAGAGGGGGCTGTTAAAAAATGTACTCAAAATCAATAGACAATACAGGCACTGATAAAATGGTTATTAGAGCCCTTATGACATCAGGGAACACCATGTTCTTGCTTTTACAACTCACTGCTTCAAGGGTTGTTAGTGCCATAGCTTCAATGGTAATTAACCTTGACTACAACTTCCAAAATGCCTTAGGGTGTTAAAGAAAAGGATAGGATTTGAAACGTTACGTGTTGCCCCTGTTGTCATGGAACCAGCAGATGATAACCTCGTCACTTCCAGTATACAATCGGACCCAACGGGAATTGGCTCCGTAATAATGATTTAAAAGCTCCAAAGCTGAAGTAAATCATATTTGTAACGGGTCAATTGGAATTTCAGTCAGGGTGTGAAGCAGACCTCCACCAAATTATTTTTCTAAAGAACAAAAAGTGCCTTAGTAGAAAAAACACACAAAGTCCTAAAAAGTTAGCAGTAGAAAAGTAGCAGTCCACTCCCAAGTTTGGAGCCATCGAGGGCTGAACACGACTGAAAACCCCATATGCATTTCTGAAGAAAATTGCAAATGCATATTTCGAAACTCCCACACGCATTTCTAAAAATGTATTAATAAAACCCTAAAAAGTAAGCAAGAGTGAGTGAACGACATCGTTACTGGTATTTTCGTATCTTTACATTGCCTCATGAACCCCCGCTCACTCAGCACTACTTTCTTATTAAGCATTAGCAAAAAAGTTGCGGTGCTTCGAACGCCCCCGGTGTCAGAATCCCCTCTGAAAGCGCTAGAAGGTTCTGGGCTAACCTGCACAGGCTGACGACGGGTTGTGGCCGGCCGCCTCTCCTCTCCAACCCTGCTCCCGGCGTTCTGCGCTCAAGTGCTCCGATTGTCTGACTAACTCCCCTTTCCTGCCCCGTTTTAGGAGGTGCCCAGATTCGGTGGTGTAACCTGAGCAGGCAAGTACCATGTGCACACGATATGGTACACTTTTTCCACCCAGTGATTTGTGTGGGAATAACTGTGCGTTTCAAAGGGCTGCTATCTGCCCAGTCGGATCAGGTATAATTTAAAGCAGTCTGTGAACTTTCTTCCAAGGCTTGAAGTCAGATATTTAGCTTAATCTGAACGTTTATGGTCTCCTCGTGCTCAGAAACAAAAAAAAAGAACCAATGGATGTATGTTAAGGCACTGTAGAGATGGTATTGTCGTACAAACTGCTGCAATCGCTGTCTCTCTGACGTGCAATTCTGACATCATCAAACTATGACGCACTCGTGTTCAAACCCTGTTATCTGTAGAACTGGGTTGATGTGTAAAGATTTGTTTTCATCCTTTTAATGCTGTCAAGAATCAATGCTTAATTTGTCAATGAAAGGGTGCCGGTGCTCAAAGCTCTGCTCTGAAACTCGGGACTGGCGCAATTAAATATACACACACGGAATTCCAAAGCTGTGTATTCTTAAATCCACCTCATTCATATTTAATTCACTATCAGACACCACATTCACCATGATCTCACTTTTGCATGTCGCTGCTTTCGCTGTTTGTGATGGTGATTTGATACCACTGGCCCAAGTTAAGCACTGGCAAAATAGCTGAGGAACATTTCAAAATGTTTCCCGGTTTTTGGTTTGCCCCAACCCTGTGAAAATTGCAGCCTCAGCCCGTGCAGGTAAGAGCGGTGCGGTCGGTTGTGGAGGGGTAGGCGGGGGGGGGGGGGATTTCAAGTGATGATGACGAGGGAAAATACATTATTTAATTTTCCCTTATCATCGGCGTCGAGTTCCCCCCCCAACCCGGCACCACTGCTCTTACCTGCACGGGTCGCTGCTGGAAAACTGTGACTTTTATGACAAATGGAGAGTAGGTTCATTATTTAACAGAAAATAAAATGGTTCTTCTGCATAGGATGGGATTGACACAAAACAAAACAGGGTTCCTCTAAGCATTGCACAAAAAACCTCAGACTTTGAGAGAGAAAGTCTATGCACATTTGCCATTGTGCATAGAAAAGATCTTCACAACGTAAAGTTGCAGGAAACAGTTCTGCATACTTGTTTTCTAATTTGATTGGGTGAGATCAGAAAGTTCTCATTACTCACAGTAATCTTCATTACTCCTAGTCCTGTTGTCCTTGCCACATTCATTACTTTTGAGGTGAAGTCCACCTCACAAGACAGATTGGAATGCTAGTGAACAAGCCCCGCCCCCTGCGGCTGGAGGCAAAAGAGGCTGCTGAGTTCACTGAGACACCAGAGCTTAATCTGTAAATACATAACTGACAGAGCTCTTTCAGGAGGCCACTGAAGCTTGCAACACACATTGCCCCTGCTATTGTGCCAATGATAGTAACAATATATCTATTAACCATCACACTCCTACAGGTGTGGCAGTACAGATTATTCCAAGCTCCCAAAGCTATAGGCTTTCAGAGAAATTTTGTGCAGGCTGTTAAATCCCTCTATTCTAACCCCCAAGCAAAAATCTTAGTTAATGGTGCTCTGACGGAATGGTTTAGCATCTCAAGAGGCACTAGGCAGGGGTGTCCCTTGTCACCATTATTGTTGGAAAGGCGACCCCGGGGGCGGCAGAAGGTGTCTGACTAACCCCCCCTCGGTCCACCTCTCCGTCAAGAAGTAGCCGGGCGTTACTGAGAGGCCTCCTGGGTGAGGGCCCTCTCCCAGGATCGTACAGCAGAGGAACCACACACTACAAACGGACACCACACCAGAGGTTGAGTTCGTAAGCTTTATCAGGAAATAAAGGCCGCTGGTTCCCAGCGATATGTACAAGTAGACCGAGGGGGTCTGTAAAGTCTCGAACAAGGGGGGTCAGGGTAGCGGGACAGTCTCGGTTAGGGTGTATGAAGGGATACCCTGCGCACAGCTCTCAATCCTCGAGCCGGGGGGTTCCGAGAGGTGGAGCCGCGGCAGCGCCAGCAGGCTCTCAAGATGGTTCGGCAAGGTGGGCCGCGGCAGCGCCAGCAGGCTCTCCAGATGGTTCAGCAAAGGTGGGCCGCGGCAGCGCCAGCAGGCTCCCAAGATGGTCCAGCAACGGTGGGCCGCGTCAGCGCCAGCAGGCTCCCAAGATGGTTCAGCAACGGTGGGCCGCGGCAGCGCCAGCAGGCTCTCAAGAGGGTTCGGCAAAGGTGGGCCGCGGCAGCGCCAGCAGGCTCCCAAGGTGGTTCAGCAATGGTAGGCCGCGGCAGCGCCAGCAGGCTCTCAAGAGGGTTCGGCAAAGGTGGGCCGCGGCAGCGCCAGCAGGCTCCCAAGATAGCGTCAGGTTACAGGCAAGTGAGTTCTTCTGGTGTCGGCCGTGACAGCGTCCGCAGGGCTTCCAGTCCAGGATACAACTGCCGTCCTACTCCGGGGCTGGCCCAGATATAGGACTGGAGTCCTTTGATGTCCGGACCCTCGCTCCTGGGGGTCAGAGGGGCCGGGAAGATGGTGTCCAGACACCCAGCAGGGGGGTGGGGCCAGCACCCAGGGATGCCGGGGGCGATCGATACCAGGCGTCCGGGGACAGTTGGAGGGCCATCGAAACCTCCCTCCTCCGGGATCTGTCGAGTGGCCACTCGACCACCTGGGTAGATCTTGGCGTCTCGATGTCTGGGCTTCGCTGGGCCGGGGCCGGGGCCGCGTGTTCATGACGTGGTGGTCCCAAAATGGAGTCGGGCGAGGCCTCGTGCTCAGGACATGATGGGCCCATGATGGAGTCAGGCCGGTGTGGTGGCCCGGGGTGGTAACCGGGCCGATAGTGTTGGTGCGTGCAGGGTCGGGCGGAAGGGGCCGCCCGGGGCTCTGTGGAGGGCCGATGTCGTCCGGGGCCCGCCATGCGGGAGGGGTAGGACCACGCCATGAGTCCGGGTCCAACAATTATTATTTAATTTATATATTGAACCCCTAGTCTGCTGACTCAGGGTTGATCCTTTAAAATCGCAGAATTAGAGTTAAAATTTGCTCTGTATGCGTATGATCTCCTTATGTATACATCCAATCCAGCAGAAGCTATACCTAGGTTGTTTGAAAAGGCTGAACAATTTGGTGACGTTTCTGGATATAAAATCAACAAGGACAAGACTGAAATAATGGAATGGAACCGAGCCAATGGAATACAGGGGGCGAAGTGTCAAATGAGATACCTTGGGATCCATCTAGCCCAGAATCCGGTTAGATATACCAAAGATTAACTGGAAGAGGGTTTCTAAAGAGGTTGGCAGCCTGTTAACAAGCTGGGCTAACATTCCCTTAAATATTTATGAGAGGGTCAACCTCGTTAAAATGATAATTTTGCCCAAAATAACTTTCCTGTATAACTCAATCCCATTATCCTTCAGCCCAAAAGGATATTGCTAAACTGCAGGGTAAAATTTGCTCTTTTATATGGGCCACTAAAACGCCCAGAATTGCATGGAAAAAGCTTAGGAGAGGTCTCAATGTGGGAGGACTTGCTTTACCTGATTTACTCACTTACTGCCATGCATTCCATTTTAAAAATGTTAGAATTCTGGCCAACAAAACCGACTCATTAGGTTTACTATTTCAGGCAATGCTACAGGACGTTCCTCAGGGGCAGGAGTTTTTTCTCTATAAATTTGGAGATCCCAAGTTCTACAAAAAAGTTAGGCTCAAGATCTTGGGTGCAGCATTAAATAACTGGATTCATATTAGAAGGAGTTTTAAAATTCCATATTATACAGCACAGGCGCCAACATGGGACTCTCCTGGTACTCCTGAATGCCTTCAGGAGCAACTCTGTCAACCTTTTAAGCCGGCTGGTATTTGATATTGGGGAGACCTCCAGAAGGACTTGCAGTTGATTGGTTGGGAGTCACTCTCCAGTTTAACTTGTGGGACACTGACAAGATTTAAGATTTATCAGCTATCTGCATGGTGGGCAACGCAGTCCTGGGGCAACGAGGATGCAAGCCTGAGATTTGATTCAGTCTCTAGAACGGGCAGTTGGAAACGGAAAGTCTCGTTTTGGTACTGGGCCCTTTTGGAAGCAGGTGAAGTGGTTGAATCGGAAGTAAAACAAGCATTGGAAATGCAATAGGGCTCGCATTAGGAACGTTTGATCTATTGGTCTTATAAATGAATTTTTTTTATGTATGTGTTATTTTTTAAAATAGTTAAATTAATTGCTTTGTCATTTACAATGCCAATAGTTATAAGCTTCGCAAATGTGACACCTATAGCATTTTTAATGCAACATGTTTTGTATTTACGTGACTTAGATGTATGGATATTACAAATAACAATGGATTTTAATTTTTTTAATATAATTAATACTTAAATAATTTATTTAATTTGTAATGGCAATAGCTTAAACTTTTGTAAATACCTTTTGTGAAGATTATGTTCGGTGTTTTTTATTGTGACGAAAATCCAAGAACAGAAGTGAAATATTAACATCTTTTTGTGATTTGTAATAAAGCGTGAAAGCTTGAAAACAGCTTGAAACATTGAAAGAACATATTTGAACCAGTGATGCTGTGGTTGCGAGGAGTGATTCTGTGGTTGCGCTGAGTGGTGTGTGCATCGGTGGAGCTTAGTGGGTGCATTGGTGGAGCTTAGTTGGAGCATCGGTGGAGCTGTGTGGTGGGTGCATCGGTGGAGCTGTGTGGTGGGTGCCTTGGCGAAGCTGTGTGGTGGGTGCATCGGCGGAGCTGTGTGGTGGGTGCATCGGTGGAGCTGTGTGGTGGGTGCTTCTGTGGAGCTGTGTGGTGGGTGCTTCTGTGGAGCTGTGTAATGCGTGCATCGGTGGAGCTGTGTGGTGGGTGCATCTGTGGAGCTGTGTGGTGGGTGCCTCGGTGGAGCTGTGTGGTGGGTGCATCGGTAGAGATGTGTGGTGGGTGCCTTGGTGGAGCTGTATGGTGGGTGCCTCAGTGGAGCTGTGTGGTGGGTGCATCAGTGTAGCTGTGTGGTGGGTGCATCTGTGGAGCTGTGTGGTGGGTGCATTGGTGGAGCTGTGTGGTGGGTGCATCGGTGGAGCTGTGTGGTGGGTGCCTTGGTGGAGCTCTGTGGTGGGTGCATCGGTGAAGCTGTGTGGTGGGTGCATCGGTGGAGCTTAGTGGGTGCCTCTGAGGAGCTGTGTGGTGGGTGCATCGGTGGAGCTGTGTGGTGGGTGCATCGGTGGAGCTGTGTCGGTGGAGCTGTGTGGTGGGTGCATCGGTAGAGCTGGGTGGTGGGTGCATCGGTGGAGCTGGGTCGGTGGAGCTGTGTGGTGGCTGCATCGGTGGAGCTGTGTGGTGGATGCATCGGTGGAGCTGTGTCATGGGTGCATCTGTGGAGCTGTGTGGTGGGTGCCTCGGTGGAGCTGTGCAGTGGGTGCATCAGTGGAGCTGTGTGGAGGGTGCATCGGTGGAGCTGTGTAGGTGGAGCTGTGTGGTGGGTGCATCGGTGGAGCTGTGTGGTGGGTGCATTGGTGGAGCTGTGTGGTGGGTGCATCGGTGGAGCTGTGTGGTGGGTGCCTCGGTGGAGCTCTGTGGTGGGTGCATTGGTGAAGCTGTGTGGTGGGTGCATCGGTGGAGCTTAGTGGGTGCATTGGTGGAGCTGTGTGGTGGGTGCATTGGTAGAGCTTAGTTGGAGCATCGGTGGAGCTGTGTGGTGGGTGCATCGGTGGAGCTGTGTGGTGGGTGCATCAGTGGAGCTGTGTGGTGGGTGCATCGGTGGAGCTGTGTCGGTGGAGCTGGGTGGTGGGTGCATCGGTGGAGCTGGGTGGTAGGTGCATCAGTGGAGCTGTGTAGGTGGAGCTGTGTGGTGGGTGCATCGGTGGAGCTGGGTGGTGGGTGTATCAGTGGAGATGTGTGGATGGAGCTGTGTGGTGGGTGCATCGGTGGAGCTGGGTGGTGGGTGCATCAGTGGAGCTGTGTGGGTGGAGCTGTGTGGTGGGTGCCTCGGCGGAGCTGTGTGGTGGGTGCATCGGCGGAGCTGTGTGGTGGGTGCATCGGTGGAGCTGGGTGGTGGGTGCTTCGGAGGAGCTGTGTGGTGGGTGCATCGGTGGAGCTGTGTAATGGGTGCATCTGTGGAACTGTGTGGTGGGTGCATCTGTGGAGCTGTGTGGTGGGTGCCTCGGTGAAGCTGTGTAGTGGGTGCATCGGTGGAGCTGCATGGTGGGTGCCTTGGTGGAGCTGTATGGTGGGTGCCTCGGTGGAGCTGTGTGGTGGGTGCATCAGTGGAGCTGTGTGGTGGGTACATCGGTGGAGCTGTGTCGGTGGAGCTGTGTGGTGGGTACATCGGTGGAGCTGAGTGGTGGGTGCATCGGTGGAGCTGTGTCGGTGAAGCTGTGTGGTGGCTGCATCGGTAGAGCTATGTGGTGGGTGCATCGGTGGAGCTGTGTGGTGGGTGCATTGGTGGAGCTGGAGATGTGTGGTGGGTGCCTCGGTGGAGCTGTGTGGTGGGTGCATCAGTGGAGCTGTGTGGAGGGTGCATCGGTGGAGCTGTGTAGGTGGAGCTGTGTGGTGGGTGCATCGGTGGAGCTTAGTGGGTGCATTGGTGGATCTGTGTGGTGGGTGCATTGGTGGAGCTTAGTTGGAGCATCGGTGGAGCTGTGTGGTGGGTGCATCGGTGGAGCTGTGTGGTGGGTGCATCAGTGGAGCTGTGTGGTGGGTGCATCGGTGGAGCTGTGTCGGTGGAGCTGTGTGGTGGGTGCAACGGTGGAGCTGGGTGGTGGGTGCATCGGTGGAGCTGGGTGGTAGGTGCATCAGTGGAGCTGTGTAGGTGGAGCTGTGTGGTGGGTGCATTGGTGGAGCTGGGTGGTGGGTGCATCAGTGGAGCTGTGTGGGTGGAGCTGTATGGTGGGTGCATCGGTGGAGCTGGGTGGTGGGTGCATCAGTGGAGCTGTGTGGGTGGAGCTGTGTGGTGGGTGCCTCGGCGGAGCTGTGTGGTGGGTGCATCGGCGGAGCTGTGTGGTGGGTGCATCGGTGGAGCTGGGCGGTGGGTGCTTCGGTGGAGCTGTGTGGTGGGTGCATCTGTGGAGCTGTGTAATGGGTGCATCTGTGAAGCTGTGTGGTGGGTGCATCTGTGGAGCTGTGTGGTGGGTGCCTCGGTGAAGCTGTGTGGTGGGTGCATCGGTGGAGCTGCGTGGTGGGTGCATCGGTGGAGCTGGAGCTGTGTGGTGGGTGCCTCGGTGGAGCTGTGTGGTGGGTGCATCAGTGGAGCTGTGTGGAGGGTGCATCGGTGGAGCTGTGTAGGTGGAACTGTGTGGTGGGTGCATCGGTGGAGCTGTGTGGTGGGTGCATCGGTGGAGCTGTGTGGTGGGTGCCTCGGTGGAGCTCTGTGGTGGGTGCATCGGTGAAGCTGTGTGGTGGCTGCATCGGTGGAGCTTAATGGGTGCATTGGTGGAGCTGTGTGGTGGGTGCATTGGTGGAGCTTAGTTGGAGCATCGGTGGAGCTGTGTGGTGGGTGCATCGGTGGAGCTGTGTGGTGGGTGCCTCGGCGGAGCTGTGTGGTGGGTGCATCGGTGGAGCTGGGTGGTGGGTGAATGTGTGGAGCTGTGAGGTGGGCGCATCGGTGGAGCTGTGTGGTGGGTGCTTCTGTGGAGCTGTGTGGTGGGTGCATCTGTGGAGCTGTGTGGTTGGTGCATCTGTGGAGCTGTGTGGTGGGTGCCTCGGTGGAGCTGGGTGGTAGGTGCATCAGTGGAGCTGTGTAGGTGGAGCTGTGTGGTGGGTGCATCGGTGGAGCTGGGTGGTGGGTTTATCAGTGGAGATGTGTGGGTGGAGCTGTGTGGTGGGTGCATCGGTGGAGCTGGGTGGTGGGTGCATCAGTGGAGCTGTGTGGGTGGAGCTGTGTGGTGGGTGCCTGGGCGGAGCTGTGTGGTGGGTGCATCGGCGGAGCTGTGTGGTGGGTGCATCGGTGGAGCTGGGTGGTGGGTGCTTCGGAGGAGCTGTGTGGTGGGTGCATCTGTGGAGCTGTGTAATGGGTGCATCTGTGGAGCTGTGTGGTGGGTGCATCTGTGGAGCTGTGTGGTGGGTGCCTCGGTGAAGCTGTGTGGTGGGTGCATCGGTGGAGCTGCGTGGTGGGTGCCTTGGTGGAGCTGTATGGTGGGTGCCTCGGTGGAGCTGTGTGGTGGGTGCATCGGTGGAGCTGTGTGGTGGGTGCATCGGTGGAGCTGTGTCGGTGGAGCTGTGTGGTGGGTACATCGGTCGAGCTGAGTGGTGGGTGCATCGGTGGAGCTGTGTCGGTGGAGCTGTGTGGTGGCTGCATCGGTAGAGCTATGTGGTGGGTGCATCGGTGGAGCTGTGTGGTGGGTGCATTGGTGGAGCTGGAGCTGTGTGGTGGGTGCCTCGGTGGAGCTGTGTGGTGGGTGCATCAGTGGAGCTGTGTGGAGGGTGCATCGGTGGAGCTGTGTAGGTGGAGCTGTGTGGTGGGTGCATCGGTGGAGCTTAGTGGGTGCATTGGTGGATCTGTGTGGTGGGTGCATTGGTGGAGCTTAGTTGGAGCATCGGTGGAGCTGTGTGGTGGGTGCATCGGTGGAGCTGTGTGGTGGGTGCATCAGTGGAGCTGTGTGGTGGGTGCATCAGTGGAGCTGTGTCGGTGGAGCTGTGTGGTGGGTGCAACGGTGGAGCTGGGTGGTGGGTGCATCGGTGGAGCTGGGTGGTAGGTGCATCAGTGGAGCTGTGTAGGTGGAGCTGTGTGGTGGGTGCATCGGTGGAGCTGGGTGGTGGGTGCATCAGTGGAGCTGTGTGGGTGGAGCTGTGTGGTGGGTGCATCGGTGGAGCTGGGTGGTGGGTGCATCAGTGGAGCTGTGTGGGTGGAGCTGTGTGGTGGGTGCCTCGGCGGAGCTGTGTGGTGGGTGCATCGGCAGAGCTGTGTGGTGGGTGCATCGGTGGAGCTGGGTGGTGGGTGCTTCGGTGGAGCTGTGTGGTGGGTGCATCTGTGGAGCTGTGTAATGGGTGCATCTGTGAAGCTGTGTGGTGGGTGCATCTGTGGAGCTGTGTGGTGGGTGCCTCGGTGAAGCTGTGTGGTGGGTGCATCAGTGGAGCTGCGTGGTGGGTGCCTTGGTGGAGCTGTATGGTGGGTGCCTCGGTGGAGCTGTGTGGTGGGTGCATCGGTGGAGCTGTGTGGTGGGTGCATCGGTGGAGCTGGAGCTGTGTGGTGGGTGCCTCGGTGGAGCTGTGTGGTGGGTGCATCAGTGGAGCTGTGTGGAGGGTGCATCGGTGGAGCTGTGTAGGTGGAACTGTGTGGTGGGTGCATCGGTGGAGCTGTGTGGTGGGTGCATCGGTGGAGCTGTGTGGTGGGTGCCTCGGTGGAGCTCAGTGGTGGGTGCATCGGTGAAGCTGTGTGGTGGCTGCATCGGTGGAGCTTAATGGGTGCATTGGTGGAGCTGTGTGGTGGGTGCATTGGTGGAGCTTAGTTGGAGCATCGGTGGAGCTGTGTGGTGGGTGCATCGGTGGAGCTGTGTGGTGGGTGCCTCGGCGGAGCAGTGTGGTGGGTGCATCAGTGGAGCTGGGTGGTGGGTGCATGTGTGGAGCTGTGTGGTGGGCGCATCGGTGGAGCTGTGTGGTGGGTGCTTCTGTGGAGCTGTGTGGTGGGTGCATCTGTGGAGCTGTGTGGTTGGTGCATCTGTGGAGCTGTGTGGTGGGTGCCTCGGTGGAGCTGTGTGGTGGGTGCATCGGTGGAGCTGTGTGGTGGGTGCCTTGGTGGAGCTGTATGGTGGGTGCCTCTGTGGAGCTGTGTGGTGGGTGCATCGGTGGAGCTGTGTGGTGGGTGCATCGGTGGAGCTGTGTCGGTGGAGCTGTGTGGTGGGTACATCGGTGGAGCTGAGTGGTGGGTGCATCGGTGGAGCTGTGTCGGTGGAGCTGTGTGGTGGCTGCATCGGTAGAGCTATGTGGTGGGTGCATCGGTGGAGCTGTGTGGTGGGTGCATTGGTGGAGCTGGAGCTGTGTGGTGGGTGCCTCGGTGGAGCTGTGTGGTGGGTGCATCAGTGGAGCTGTGTGGAGGGTGCATCGGTGGAGCTGTGTAGGTGGAGCTGTGTGGTGGGTGCATCGGTGGAGCTTAGTGTGTGCATTGGTGGATCTATGTGGTGGGTGCATTGGTGGAGCTTAGTTGGAGCATCGGTGGAGCTGTGTGGTGGGTGCATCGGTGGAGCTGTGTGGTGGGTGCATCAGTGGAGCTGTGTGGTGGGTGCATCGGTGGAGCTGTGTCGGTGGAGCTGTGTGGTGGGTGCAACGGTGGAGCTGGGTGGTGGGTGCATCGGTGGAGCTGGGTGGTAGGTGCATCAGTGGAGCTGTATAGGTGGAGCTGTGTGGTGGGTGCATCGGTGGAGCTGGGTGGTGGGTGCATCAGTGGAGCTGTGTGGGTGGAGCTGTGTGGTGGGTGCATCGGTGGAGCTGGGTGGTGGGTGCATCAGTGGAGCTGTGTGGGTGGAGCTGTGTGGTGGGTGCCTCGGCGGAGCTGTGTGGTGGGTGGATCGGCAGAGCTGTGTGGTGGGTGCATCGGTGGAGCTGGGTGGTGGGTGCTTCGGTGGAGCTGTGTGGTGGGTGCATCTGTGGAGCTGTGTAATGGGTGCATCTGTGAAGCTGTGTGGTGGGTGCATCTGTGGAGCTGTGTGGTGGGTGCCTCGGTGAAGCTGTGTGGTGGGTGCATCGGTGGAGCTGCGTGGTGGGTGCCTTGGAGGATCTGTATGGTGGGTGCCTCGGTGGAGCTGTGTGGGGGGTGCATCGGTGGAGCTGTGTGGTGGGTGCATCGGTGGAGCTGGAGCTGTGTGGTGGGTGCCTCGGTGGAGCTGTGTGGTGGGTGCATCAGTGGAGCTGTGTGGAGGGTGCATCGGTGGAGCTGTGTAGGTGGAACTGTGTGGTGGGTCCATCGGTGGAGCTGTGTGGTGGGTGCATCGGTGGAGCTGTGTGGTGGGTGCCTCGGTGGAGCTCAGTGGTGGGTGCATCGGTGAAGCTGTGTGGTGGCTGCATCGGTGGAGCTTAATGGGTGCATTGGTGGAGCTGTGTGGTGGGTGCATTGGTGGAGCTTAGTTGGAGCATCGGTGGAGCTGTGTGGTGGGTGCATCGGTGGAGCTGTGTGGTGGGTGCCTCGGCGGAGCAGTGTGGTGGGTGCATCAGTGGAGCTGGGTGGTGGGTGCCTGTGTGGAGCTGTGTGGTGGGCGCATCGGTGGAGCTGTGTGGTGGGTGCTTCTGTGGAGCTGTGTGGTGGGTGCATCTGTGGAGCTGTGTGGTTGGTGCATCTGTGGAGCTGTGTGGTGGGTGCCTCGGTGGAGCTGTGTGGTGGGTGCATCGGTGGAGCTGTGTGGTGGGTGCCTTGGTGGAGCTGTATGGTGGGTGCCTCGGTGGAGCTGTGTGGTGGGTGCATCGGTGGAGCTGTGTGGTGGGTGCATCGGTGGAGCTGTGTCGGTGGAGCTGTGTGGTGGGTACATCGGTGGAGCTGAGTGGTGGGTGCATCGGTGGAGCTGTGTCGGTGGAGCTGTGTGGTGGCTGCATCGGTAGAGCTATGTGGTGGGTGCATCGGTGGAGCTGTGTGGTGGGTGCATTGGTGGAGCTGGAGCTGTGTGGTGGGTGCCTCGGTGGAGCTGTGTGGTGGGTGCATCAGTGGAGCTGTGTGGAGGGTGCATCGGTGGAGCTGTGTAGGTGGAGCTGTGTGGTGGGTGCATCGGTGGAGCTTAGTGGGTGCATTGGTGGATCTGTGTGGTGGGTGCATTGGTGGAGCTTAGTTGGAGCATCGGTGGAGCTGTGTGGTGGGTGCATCGGTGGAGCTGTGTGGTGGGTGCATCAGTGGAGCTGTGTGGTGGGTGCATCGGTGGAGCTGTGTCGGTGGAGCTGTGTGGTGGGTGCAACGGTGGAGCTGGGTGGTGGCTGCATCGGTGGAGCTGGGTGGTAGGTGCATCAGTGGAGCTGTGTAGGTGGAGCTGTGTGGTGGGTGCATCGGTGGAGCTGGGTGGTGGGTGCATCAGTGGAGCTGTGTGGGTGGAGCTGTGTGGTGGGTGCATCGGTGGAGCTGGGTGGTGGGTGCATCAGTGGAGCTGTGTGGGTGGAGCTGTGTGGTGGGTGCCTCGGCGGAGCTGTGTGGTGGGTGCATCGGCAGAGCTGTGTGGTGGGTGCATCGGTGGAGCTGGGTGGTGGGTGCTTCGGTGGAGCTGTGTGGTGGGTGCATCTGTGGAGCTGTGTAATGGGTGCATCTGTGAAGCTGTGTGGTGGGTGCATCTGTGGAGCTGTGTGGTGGGTGCCTCGGTGAAGCTGTGTGGTGGGTGCATCGGTGGAGCTGCGTGGTGGGTGCCTTGGTGGAGCTGTATGGTGGGTGCCTCGGTGGAGCTGTGTGGTGGGTGCATCGGTGGAGCTGTGTGGTGGGTGCATCGGTGGAGCTGGAGCTGTGTGGTGGGTGCCTCGGTGGAGCTGTGTGGTGGGTGCATCAGTGGAGCTGTGTGGAGGGTGCATCGGTGGAGCTGTGTAGGTGGAACTGTGTGGTGGGTGCATCGGTGGAGCTGTGTGGTGGGTGCATCGGTGGAGCTGTGTGGTGGGTGCCTCGGTGGAGCTCAGTGGTGGGTGCATCGGTGAAGCTGTGTGGTGGCTGCATCGGTGGAGCTTAATGGGTGCATTGGTGGAGCTGTGTGGTGGGTGCATTGGTGGAGCTTAGTTGGAGCATCGGTGGAGCTGTGTGGTGGATGCATCGGTGGAGCTGTGTGGTGGGTGCCTCGGCGGAGCAGTGTGGTGGGTGCATCAGTGGAGCTGGGTGGTGGGTGCATGTGTGGAGCTGTGTGGTGGGCGCATCGGTGGAGCTGTGTGGTGGGTGCTTCTGTGGAGCTGTGTGGTGGGTGCATCTGTGGAGCTGTGTGGTTGGTGCATCTGTGGAGCTGTGTGGTGGGTGCCTCGGTGGAGCTGTGTGGTGGGTGCATCGGTGGAGCTGTGTGGTGGGTGCCTTGGTGGAGCTGTATGGTGGGTGCCTCGGTGGAGCTGTGTGGTGGGTGCATCGATGGAGCTGTGTGGTGGGTGCATCGGTGGAGCTGTGTCGGTGGAGCTGGGTGGTGGGTGCATCGGTGGAGCTGGGTGGTGGGTGCATCGGTGGAGCTGGGTGGTGGGTGCATCGGTGGAGCTGTGTGGTGGGTCGTTCGGTGGAGCTGTGTGGTGGGTGCCTCGGTGGAGCTGTGTGGTGGGTGCATCGGTGGAGCTGTGTGGTGGGTGCATCGGTGGAGCTGTGTAGGTGGAGGTGTGTGGTGCGTGCATCAGTGGAGCTGTGTGGTGGGTGCATTGGTGGAGCTGTGTGGTCGGTGCATCGGTGGAGCTGTGTGGTGGGTGCCTCGGTGGAGCTCTGTGGTGGGTACATCGGTGGAGCTTAGTGGGTGCATTGGTGGAGCTGTGTGGTAGGTGCATTGGTGGAGCTTAGTTGGAGCATCGATGGAGCTGTGTGGTGGGTGCATCGGTGGAGCTTAGTGGGTGCATTGGTGGAGCTGTGTGGTAGGTGCATTGGTGGAGCTTAGTTGGAGCATCGATGGAGCTGTGTGGTGGGTGCATTGGTGGAGCTGTGTGGTGGGTGCATCAGTGGAGCTAAGTGGTGGGTGCATCGGTGGAGCTGTGTGGTGGGTGCATCGGTGGAGCTGTGTCGGTGGAGCTGTGTGGTGGCTGCATCAGTGGAGCTGTGTGGTGGGTGCATCAGTGGAGTTGTGTCGGTGGAGCTGTGTGGTGGCTGCATCAGTGGAGCTGTGTGGTGGGTGCCTCGGTGGAGCTCTGTGGTGGGTGCATCGGTGAAGCTGTGTGGTGGGTGCATCAGTGGAGCTGTGTGGTGGGTGCATCGGTGGAGCTTAGTGGGTGCATTGGTGGAGCTGTGTGGTGGGTGCATTGCTGGAGCTTCGTTGGAGCATTGGTGGAGCTGTGTGGTGGGTGCATTGGCAGAGCTGTGTGGTGGGTGCATCAGTGGAGCTGTGTGGTGGGTGCATCGGTGGAGCTGGGTGGTGGGTGCATCGGTGGAGCTGTGTGGTGGGTGCATCTGTTGAACTGTGTGGTGGGTGCCTCGGTGGAGCTGTGTGGCGGGTGCATAGGTGTAGCTGTGTGGTTGGTTCATCGGTGGAGCTGTGTGGTAGGTGCCTCGGTGGAGCTGTGTGGTGGGTGCCTCGGTGGAGCTGTGTGGTGGGTGCATCGGTGGAGCTGTGTGGTGGGGGCATCTGTGGAGCTCTGTGATGGGTGCATCGGTGGAGCTGTGTCGGTGGAGCTGTGTGGTGGTTGCATTAGTGGAGCTGGGTGGTGGGTGCATCGGTGGAGCTGTGTCAATGGAGCTGTGTGGTGGGTGCATCGGTGGAGCTCGGTGGTGGGTGCATCAGTGGAGCTGTGTGGTGAGTGCATCGGTGGAGCTGGGTGGTAGGTGCATCGGTGGAGCTGTGTGGTGGGTGCATCTGTGGAGCTGTGTGGTGGGTGCATCGGTGGAGCTGGGTGGTGGGTGCATCGGTGGAGCTGGGTGGTGGGTGCATCTGTGGAGCTGTGTGGTGGGTGCATCTGTAGAGCTGTGTGGTGGGTGCATCTGTGGAGCTGTGTGGTGGGTGCCTCGGTGGAGCTGTGTGGTGGGTGCATTGGTGGAGCTGTGTGGTGGGTGCATCGCTGGAGCTGTATGGTGGGTGCCTCGGTGGAGCTGTGTGGTGGGTGCATCGGTGGAGCTGTGTGGTGGGTGCATTGGTGGAGCTGTGTGGTGGGAGCCTCGGTGGAGCTGTGTGGTGGGTGCATCTGTGGAGCTGTGTGGTGGGTGCCTTGGAGGAGCTGTATGGTGGGTGCCTCGGTGGAGCTGTGTGGTGGGTGCTTCGATGGAGCTGTGTGGTGGGTGCATCGGTGGAGCTGTGTCGGTGGAGCTGGGTGGTTGGAGCATCGGTGGAGCTGGGTGGTGGGTGCATCGGTGGAAATGTGTGGTGGGTGCATCGTTGGAGCTGTGTGGTGGGTCGTTCGGTGGAGCTGTGTGGTGGGTGCCTCGGTGGAGCTGTGTGGTGGGTGCATCGGTGGAGCTGTGTAGGTGGAGGTGTGTGGTGCGTGCATCAGTGGTGCTTTGTGGTGGGTGCATTGGTGGAGCTGTGTGGTGGGTGCATCGGTGGAGCTGTGTGGTGGGTGCCTCGGTGGAGCTCTGTGGTGGGTGCATCGGTGAAGCTGTGTGGTGGGTGCATCGGTGGAGCTTAGTGGGTGCATTGGTGGAGCTGTGTGGTAGGTGCATTGGTGGAGCTTAGTTGGAGCATCGATGGAGCTGTGTGATAGGTGCATTGGTGGAGCTGTGTGGTGGGTGCATCAGTGGAGCTAAGTGGGTGCATTGGTGGAGCTGTGTGGTGGGTGCATTGCTGGAGCTTTTTTGGAGCATTGGTGGAGCTGTATGGTGGGTGCCTCAGTGGAGCTGTGTGGTGGGTGCATCGGTGGAGCTGTGTGGTGGGTGCATCGGTGGAGCTGTGTCGGTGGAGCTGTGTGGTGGCTGCATCAGTGGAGCTCTGTGGTGGGTGCCTCGGTGGAGCTCTGTGGTGGGTGCATCGGTGAAGCTGTGTGGTGGGTGCATCGGTGGAGCTTAGTGGGTGCATTGGTGGAGCTGTGTGGCGGGTGCATTGCTGGAGCTTTGTTGGAGCATCGGTGGAGCTGTGTGGTGGGTGCATTGGCAGAGCTGTGTGGTGGGTGCATCAGTGGAGCTGTGTGGTGGATGCATCGGTGGAGCTGTGTCGGTGGAGCTGTGTGCTGGGTGCATCGGTGGAGCTGGGTGGTGGGTGCATCGGTGGAGCTGTGTGGTGGGTGCATCGGTGGAGCTGTGTAGGTGGAGCTGTGTGGTGGGTGCATCTGTTGAGCTGTGTGGTGGGTGCATCAGTGGAGCTGGGTGGTGGGTGCATCGGTGGAGCTGTGTAGGTGGAGCTGTGTGCTGGGTGCATCGGTGGAGCTGGGTGGTGGGTGCATCGATGGAGCTGTGTAGGTGGAGCTTTGTGGTGGGTGCATCAGTGGAGCTGTGTAGTGGGTGCATTGGTGGAGCTGTGTCGGTGGAGCTGTGTGCTGGGTGCATCGGTGGAGCTGGGTGGTGGGTGCATCGGTGGAGCTGTGTAGGTGGAGCTTTGTGGTGGGTGCATCTGTTGAGCTGTGTGGTGGGTGCCTCAGTGGAGCTGTGTGGTGGGTGCATAGGTGGAGCTGTGTGGTTGGTTCATCGGTGGAGCAGTGTGGTAGGTACCTCGGTGGAGCTGTGTGGTGGGTGCCTCGGTGGAGCTGTGTGGTGGGTGCATCGGTGGAGCTGTGTGGTGGGGGCATCTGTGGAGCTCTGTGATGGGTGCATCGGTGGAGCTGTGTCGGTGGAGCTGTGTGGTGGTTGCATTAGTGGAGCTGGGTGGTGGGTGCATCGGTGGAGCTGTGTCAGTGGAGCTGTGTGGTGGGTGCATCGGTGGAGCTGGGTTGTGGGTGCATCAGTGGAGCTGTGTGGTGAGTGCATCGGTGGAGCTGGGTGGTAGGTGCATCGGTGGAGCTGTGTGGTGGGTGCATCTGTGGAGCTGTGTGGTGGGTGCATCGGTGGAGCTGGGTGGTGGGTGCATCTGTGGAGCTGTGTGGTGGGTGCATCTGTGGAGCTGTGTGGTGGGTGCATCTGTGGAGCTGTGTGGTGGGTGCCTCGGTGGAGCTGTGTGGTGGGTGCATTGGTGGAGCTGTGTGGTGGGTGCATCGCTGGAGCTGTATGGTGGGTGCCTCAGTGGAGCTGTGTGGTGGGTGCATTGGTGGAGCTGTGTGGTGGGTGCATTGGTGGAGCTGTGTGTTGGGTGTCTCGGTGGAGCTGTGTGGTGGGTGCATCGGTGGAGCTGTGTGGTGGGTGCCTTGGTGGAGCTGTATGGTGGGTGCCTCGGTGGAGCTGTGTGGTGGGTGCATCGATGGAGCTGTGTGGTGGGTGCATCGGTGGAGCTGTGTCGGTGGAGCTGGGTGGTGGGTGCATCGGTGGAGCTGGGTGGTGGGTGCATCAGTGGAGCTGTGTGGTGGGTGCATCGGTGGAGCTGTGTGGTGGGTTGTTCGGTGGAGCTGTGTGGTGGGTGCCTCGGTGGAGCTGTGTGGTAGGTGCATCGGTGGAGCTGTGTGGTGGGTGCATCGGTGGAGCTGTGTAGGTGGAGGTGTGTGGTGCGTGCATCAGTGGAGCTGTGTGGTGGGTGCATTGGTGGAGCTGCGTGGTGGGTGCATCGATGGAGCTGTGTGGTGGGTGCCTCGGTGGAGCTCTGTGGTGTGTTCATCGGTGAAGCTGTGTGGTGGGTGCATCGGTGGAGCTTAGTGGGTGCATTGGTGGAGCTGTGTGGTAGGTGCATTGGTGGAGCTTAGTTGTAGGATCGATGGAGCTGTGTGGTGGGTGCATTGGTGGAGCTGTGTGGTGGGTGCATCAGTGGAGCTAAGTGGGTGCATTGGTGGAGCTGTGTGGTGGGTGCATTGCTGGAGCTTTGTTGGAGCATTGGTGGAGCTGTATGGTGGGTGCCTCAGTGGAGCTGTGTGGTGGGTGCATCGGTGGAGCTGTGTGGTGGGTGCATCGGTGGAGCTGTGTCGGTGGAGCTGTGTGGTGGCTGCATCAGTGGAGCTGTGTGGTGGGTGCCTCGTGGAGCTCTGTGGTGGGTGCATCGGTGAAGCTGTGTGGTGGGTGCATCGGTGGAGCTTAGTGGGTGCATTGGTGGAGCTGTGTGGTGTGTGCATTGCTGGAGCTTCGTTGGAGCATCGGTGGAGCTGTGTGGTGGGTGCATTGGCAGAGCTGTGTGGTGGGTGCATCAGTGGAGCTGTGTGGTGGGTGCATCGGTGGAGCTGTGTCGGTGGAGCTGTGTGCTGGGTGCATCGGTGGAGCTGGGTGCATGGGTGGAGCTTTGTGGTGGGTGCATCGTTGGAGCTGTGTAGGTGGAGCTGTGTGGTGGGTGCATAGGTGGAGCTGTGTGGTTGGTTCATCGGTGGAGCTGTGTGGTAGGTACCTCGGTGGAGCTGTGTGGTGGGTGCATCGGTGGAGCTGTGTGGTGGGGGCATCTGTGGAGCTCTGTGATGGGTGCATCGGTGGAGCTGTGTCGGAGGAGCTGTGTGGTGGTTGCATTAGTGGAGCTGGGTGGTGGGTGCATCGGTGTAGCTGTGTCAGTGGAGCTGTGTGGTGGGTGCATCGGTGGAGCTGGGTGGTGGGTGCATCAGTGGAGCTGTGTGGTGAGTGCATCGGTGGAGCTGGGTGGTAGGTGCATCGGTGGCGGTGTGTGTCGGGTGCATCTGTGGAGCTGTGTGGTGGGTGCATCGGTGGAGCTGGGTGGTGGGTGCATCTGTGGAGCTGTGTGGTGGGTGCATCTGTGGAGCTGTGTGTTGGGTGCATCTGTGGAGCTGTGTGGTGGGTGCCTCGGTGGAGCTGTGTGGTGGGTGCATTGGTGGAGCTGTGTGGTGGGTGCATCGCTGGAGCTGTATGGTGGGTGCCTCGGTGGAGCTGTGTGGTGGGTGCATCGGTGGAGCTGTGTGGTGGGTGCATTGGTGGAGCTGTGTGGTGGGTGCATCGGTGGAGCTGTGTGGTGGGTGCCTCGGTGGAGCTCTGTGGTGGGTGCATCGGTAAAGCTGTGTGGTGGGTGCATCGGTGGAGCTTAGTGGGTGCATTGGTGGAGCTGTGTGGTGGTTGCATTGGTGGAGCTTAGTTGGAGCATTGGTGGAGCTGTGTGGTGGGTGCATGTGTGGAGCTGTGTGGTGGGTGCATGTGTGGAGCTGTGTGGTGGGTGCTTCTGTGGAGCTGTGTGGTGGGTGCATCTGTGGAGCTGTGTGGTGGGTGCATCTGTGGAGCTGTGTGGTGGGTGCTTCTGTGGAGCTGTATGGTGGGTGCACCTGTGGAGCTGTGTGGTGGGTGCATCTGTGGAGCTGTGTGGTGGGTGCCTCGGTGGAGCTGTGTGGTGGGTGCATCGGTGGAGCTGTGTGGTGGGTGCCTTGGTGGAGCTGTATGGTGGGTGCCTCGGTGGAGCTGTGTGGTGGGTGCATCGGTGGAGCTGTGTGGTGGGTGCATCGGTGGAGCTGTGTGGTGGGTGCCTTGATGGAGCTGTATGGTGAGTGCCTTGGTGGAGCTGTGTGGTGGGTGCATCGGTGGAGCTGTGTGGTGGGTGCATCGGTGGAGCTGTGTCGGTGGAGCTGGGTGGTGGGTGCATCGGTGGAGCTGGGTGGTGGGTGCATCGGTGGAGCTGTGTGGTGGGTGCCTTGGTGGAGCTGTATGGTGGGTGCCTCGGTGGAGCTGTGTGGTGGGTGCATCAGTGTAGCTGTGTGGTGGGTGCATCGGTGGAGCTGTGTCGGTGGAGCTGTGTGGTGGGTGCATCGGTTGGGCTGGGTGGTGGGTGCATCGGTGGAGCTGGGTCGGTGGAGCTGTGTGGTGGCTGCATCGGTGGAGCTGTGTGGTGGGTGCATCGGTAGAGCTGTGTGGTGGGTGCATCGGTGGAGCTGTGTGGTGGGTGCCTCGGTGGAGCTATGCAGTGGGTGCATCACTGGAGCTGTGTGGTGGGTGCATCGGTGGAGCTGTGTAGGTGGAGCTGAGTGGTGGGTGCATCGGTGGAGCTGTGTGGTAGGGGCATTGGTGGAGCTGTGTGGTGGGTGCATCAGTGGAGCTGTGTGGTGGGTGCCTCGGTGGAGCTCTGTGGTGGGTGCATCGGTGAAGCTGTGTAGTGGGTGCATCGGTGGAGCTTAGTGGGTGCATTGGTGGAGCTGTGTGGTGGGTGCATTGGTGGAGCTTAGTTGGAGCATCGATGGAGCTGTGTGGTGGGTGCATCGGTGGAGCTGTGTGGTGGGTTCATCAGTGGAGCTGTGTGGTGGGTGCATCAGTGGAGCTGTGTCGGTGGAGCTGTGGGGTGGGTGCAACGGTGGAGCTGGGTGGTGGGTGCATCGGTGTAGCTGTGTAGGTGGAGCTCTGTGGTGGGTGCATCGGTGGAGCTGGGTGGTGGGTGCATCAGTGGAGCTGTGTGGTGGGTGCATCGGTGGATCTGGGTGGTGGGTGCATCAGTGGAGCTGTGTGGTGGGTGCATCGGAGGAGCTGTGTGGTGGGTGCTTCGGTGGAGCTGTGTGGTGGGTGCATCTGTGGAGCTCTGTAATGGGTGCATTTGTGGAGGTGTGTGGTGGGTGCATCTGTGGAGCTGTGTGGTGGGTGCCTTGGTGGAGCTGGGTGGTGGGTGCATCGGTGGAGCTGTGTAGGTGGAGCTGTGTGGTGGGTGCCTTGGTGGAGCCGTGCGGTGGGTGCATCACTGGAGCTGTGTGGTGGGTGCATCAGTGGAGCTGTGTGGTGGGTGCATTGGTGGAGCTGTGTCGGTGGAGCTGTGTGCTGGGTGCATTGGTGGAGCTGGTTGGTGGGTGCATCGGTGGAGCTGCGTGGTGGGTGCATCGGTGGAGCTGTGTAGGTGGAGCTGTGTGGTGGGTGCATAGGTGGAGCTGTGTGGTTGGTTCATCGGTGGAGCTGTGTGGTAGGTGCCTCGGTGGAGCTGTGTGGTGGGTGCCTCGGTGGAGCTGTGCGGTGGGTGCATCACTGGAGCTGTGTGGTGGGTGCATCTGTGGAGCTGTGTGGTGGGTGCATTGGTGGAGCTGTGTGGTGGGTGCATCTGTGGAGCTGTGTGGTGGGTGCCTCGGTGGAGCTCTGTGGTGGGTGCATTGGTGAAGCTGTGTGGTGGGTGCATCGGTGGAGCTTAGTGGGTGCATTGGTAGAGCTGTGTGGTGGGTGCATTGGTGGAGCTTAGTTGGAGCATCGGTGGAGCTGTGTGGTGGGTGCATCGGTGGAGTTGTGTGGTGGGTGCATCAGTGGAGCCGTGTGGTGGGTGCATCAGTGGAGCTGTGTAGGTGGAGCTGTATGGTGGGTGCATCGGTGGAGCTGTGTGGTGGGTGCATTGGTGGAGCTGTGTGTTGGGTGCATTGGTGGAGCTGTGTGGGTGTCCGTGGAGGTGTGTGGTGGGTGCAACGGTGGAGCTGGGTGGTGGGTGCATCGGTGGAGCTGGGTGGTGGGTGCATCGGTGGAGCTGTGTAGGTGGAGCTGTGTGGTGGGTGCATCGGTGGAGCTGGGTGGTGGGTGCATCAGTGGAGCTGTGTGGTGGGTGCCTCGGTGGAGCTCTGTGGTGGGTGCATCGGTGAAGCTGTGTGGTGGGTGCATCGGTGGAGCTTAGTGGGTGAATTGGTGGAGCTGTGTGGTGGGTGCATTGGTGGAGCTTAGTTGGAGCATCGGTGGAGCTGTGTGGTGGGTGCATCAGTGGAGCTGTGTGGTGGGTGCATCAGTGGAGCTGTGTGGGTGCCCGTGGAGCTGTGTGGTGGGTGCAACGGTGGAGCTGGGTGGTGGGTGCATCGGTGGAGCTGGGTGGTGGGTGCATCGGTGGAGCTGTGTAGGTGGAGCTGTGTGGTGGGTGCATCGGTGGAGCTGGGTGGTGGGTGCATCAGTGGAGCTGTGTGGGTGGAGCTGTGTGGTGGGTGCATCGGTGGAGCTGGGTGGTGGGTACATCAGTGGAGCTGTGTGGTGGGTGCATCGGTGGAGCTGTGTGGTGGGTGCTTCGGTGGAGCTGTGTGGTGGGTGCATCTGTGGAGCTGTGTAATGGGTGCATCTGTGGAGCTGTGTGGTGGGTGCATCTGTGGAGCTGTGTGGAGGGTGCATTGGTGGAGCTGTGTGGTGGGTGCATCGGTAGAGCTGTGTGGTGGGTGCCTTGGTGGAGCTCTGTGGTGGGTGCATCGGTGAAGCTGTGTGGTGGGTGCATCAGTGGAGCTTAGTGGGTGCATTGGTGGAGCTGTGTGGTGGGTGCATTGGTGGAGCTTAGTTGGAGCATCGGTGGATCTGTGTGGTGGGTGCATCGGTGGAGCTGTGTGGTGGGTGCATCAGTGGAGCTATGTGGTGGGTGCATCGGTGGAGCTGTGTCAGTGGAGCTGTGTGGTGGGTGCATCGGTGGAGCTGGGTGATGGGTGCATCAGTGGAGCTGTGTAGGTGGAGCTGTGTGATGGGTGGAGCTGGGTGGTGGGTGCATCAGTGGAGCTGTGTGGGTGGAGCTGTGTGGTGGGTGCATCGGTGGAGCTGGGTGGTGGGTGCATCAGTGGAGCTGTGTGGTTGGAGCTGTGTGGTGGGTGCCTCGGCGGAGCTGTGTGGTGGGTGCATTGGCAGAGCTGTGTGGTGGGTGCATCGGTGGAGCTGTGTGGTGGGTGCTTCGGTGGAGCTGTGTGGTGGGTGCATCTGTGGAGCTGTGTAATGGCTGCATCCGTGGAGCTGTGTGGTGGGTGCATCGGAGGAGGTGTGTGGTGGGTGCCTTGATGGAGCTGTATGGTGGGTGCCTCAGTGGAGATGTGTGGTGGGTGCATCGGTGGAGCTGTGTGGTGGGTGCATCGGTGGAGCTGTGTCGGTGGAGCTGTGTGGTGGGTACATCGGTGGAGCTGGGTGGTGGGTGCATCGGTGGAGCTGTGTCAGTAGAGCTGTGTGGTGGGTGCATCGGTGGAGCTGTGTGGTGGGTGCATCGGTGGAGCTGTGTGGTGGGTGCATAGGTGGAGCTGTGTGGTGGGTGCCTCGGTGGAGCTGTGTGGTGGGTGCATCAGTGGAGCTGTGTGGTGGGTGCATCGGTGGAGCTGTGTAGGTGGAGCTGTGTGGTGGGTGCCTAGGTGGAGCTGTGTGGTGGGTGCATCAGTGGAGCTGTGTGGTGGGTGCATCGGTGGAGCTGTGTAGGTGGAGCTGTGTGGTGGGTGCATCGGTGGAGCTGTGTGGTGGGTGCATTGGTGGAACTGTGTGGTGGGTGCATCGGTGGAGCTGTGTGGTCGGTGCCTCGGTGGAGCTCTGTGGTGGGTGCATCGTTGAAGCTGTGTGGTGGGTGCATCGGTGGAGCTTAGTGGGTGCATTGGTGGAGCTGTGTGGTGGGTGCATTGGTGGAGCTTAGTTGGAGCATCGGTGGAGCTGTATGGTGGGTGCATCGGTGGAGCTGTGTGGTGGCTGCCTCGGCGGAGCTGTGTGGTGGGTGCATCGGTGGAGCTGGGTGCATGTGTGGAGCTGTGTGGTGGGTGCATCGGTGGAGCTGTGTGGTCGGTGCTTCTGTGGAGCTGTATGGTGGGTGCACCTGTGGAGCTGTGTGGTGGGTGCATCTGTGGAGCTGTGTGGTGGGTGCCTCGGTGGAGCTGTGTGGTGGGTGCATCGGTGGAGCTGTGTGGTGGGTGCCTTGGTGGAGCTGTATGGTGGGTGCCTCGGTGGAGCTGTGTGGTGGGTGCATCGGTGGAGCTGTGTGGTGGGTGCATCGGTGGAGCTGTGTCGGTGGAGGCTGGGTGGTGGGTGCATCGGTGGAGCTGGGTGGTGGGTGCATCTGTGGAGCTGTGTGGTGGGTGCATCTGTGGAGCTGTGTGGTGGGTGCCTCGGTGGAGCTGTGTGGTGGGTGCATCGGTGGAGCTGTGTGGTGGGTGCCTTGGTGGAGCTGTATGGTGGGTGCCTCGGTGGAGCTGTGTGGTGGGTGCATCGGTGTAGCTGTGTGGTGGGTGCATCGGTGGAGCTGTGTCGGTGGAGCTGGGTGGTGGGTGCATCGGTGGAGCTGGGTGGTGGGTGCATCGGTGGAGCTGTGTGGTGGGTGCCTTGGTGTAGCTGTATGGTGGGTGCCTCGGTGGAGCTGTGTGGTGGGTGCATCAGTGTAGCTGTGTGGTGGGTGCATCGGTGGAGCTGTGTCGGTGGAGCTGTGTGGTGGGTGCATCGGTGGAGCTGGGTGGTGGGTGCATCGGTGGAGCTGGGTCGGTGGAGCTGTGTGGTGGCTGCATCGGTGGAGATGTGTGGTGGGTGCATCGGTGGAGCTGTGTGGTGGGTGCATCGGTGGAGTTGTGTGGTGGGTGCCTCGGTGGAGCTGTGCGGTGGGTGCATCACTGGAGCTGTGTGGTGGGTGCATCGGTGGAGCTGTGTAGGTGGAGCTGAGTGGTGGGTGCATCGGTGGAGCTGTGTGGTAGGGGCATTGGTGGAGCTGTGTAGTGGGTGCATCGGTGGAGCTGTGTGGTGGGTGC
Source organism: Lissotriton helveticus (assembly GCF_964261635.1). Lineage (NCBI taxonomy): Eukaryota > Metazoa > Chordata > Amphibia > Caudata > Salamandridae > Lissotriton > Lissotriton helveticus. Next base: position 1,074,488,391 of record NC_136070.1, on the reverse strand, counting down.
CTCGGTTGAGCTCTGTGGTGGGTGCATTGGTGAAGCTGTGTGGTGGGTGCATTGGTGGAGCGTAGTTGGAGCATCGATGGAGCAGTGTGGTGGGTGCATCGGTGGAGCTGTGTGGTGGGTGCATCAGTGGAGCTGTGTGGTGGGTGCATCAGTGGAGCTGTGTCGGTGGAGCTGTGGGTGGGTGCAACGGTGGAGCTGGGTGGTGGGTGCATCGGTGGAGCTGTGTAGGTGGAGCTGTGTGGTGGGTGCATCGGTGGAGCTGGGTGGTGGGTGCATTAGTGGAGCTGTGTGGGTGGAGCTGTGTGGTGGGTGCATCGGTGGATCTGGGTGGTGGGTGCATCAGTGGAGCTGTGTGGTGGGTGCATCGGTGGAGCTGTGTGGTGGGTGCTTCAGTGGAGCTGTGTGGTGGGTGCATCTGTGGTCTCTGTAATGGGTGCATTTGTGGAGCTGTGTGGTGGGTGCATCTGTGGAGCTGTGTGGTGGGTGCATTGGTGGAGCTGGGTGGTGGGTGCATCGGTGGAGCTGTGTAGGTGGAGCTGTGTGGTGGGTGCCTCGGTGGAGCTGTGCGGTGGGTGCATCACTGGAGCTGTGTGGTGGGTGCATCAGTGGAGCTGTGTGGTGGGTGCATTGGTGGAGCTGTGTCGGTGGAGCTGTGTGCTGGGTGCATCGGTGGAGCTGGGTGGTGGGTGCATCGGTGGAGCTGTGTGGTGGGTGCATCGGGGGAGCTGTGTAGGTGGAGCTGTGTGGTGGGTGCATAGGTGGAGCTCTGTGGTTGGTTCATCAGTGGAGCTGTGTGGTAGGTGCCTCGGTGGAGCTGTGTGGTGGGTGCCTCGGTGGAGCAGTGCGGTGGGTGCATCACTGGAGCTGTGTGGTGGGTGCATCTGTGGAGCTGTGTGGTGGGTGCATTGGTGGAGCTGCGTGGTGGGTGCATCGGTGGAGTTGGTTGGTGGGTGCATCAGTGGAGCCGTGTGGTGGGTGCATCGGTGGAGCTGTGTAGGTGGAGCTGTATGGTGGGTGCATCGGTGGAGCTGTGTGGTGGGTGCATTGGTGGAGCTGTGTGGTGGGTGCATCGGTGGAGCTGTGTGGTGGTGTAGTGTAGTTCCTATCATCCCAATAGGCTCTGCGCATTGGAATAATACCTACAGCAGTAAAGGCCTAGACCAGACGTTAACTAGGTCTACTACTGTCGATACTAGACTTAAAGTTTTGGGTTTGCCAGCTTAGCTCAGAGTTCACTAGAAACTTTCTCGAATGTTCAAGGAGGACTTAACTTCCCTGATTAGACAAGAAGGGATTTAGTTTCTGACAACCATAGAACATGACAACTTTGCTCTCCCCTAATCAAGAGTATATCTCGAGAGTCGTGTGAACAAAAGGCAATTTATTTTACTCAGTCAGTACGTGCATTCTTAGTCTCATCAGATTGTAGAGAAAAGGAAGAGACGGGCGTGTTCAATAAAAAGGTGTTATTTATTGATCAGTCTCTTTTCTCATACAAGAGAAATGGATCGATATTATTGCAATACTTATAGTTAAGTAAAGTGCATACATTAAAAGCAATAGTATAAAATAATACTGTAAAAACATTGATATGGTTTCTAAGCCATAAGATGTTTAAAATGAATAAAATATATTACATACACATATACATTTGACTAAACATACTCAACTGGTGTTTCTAAATACGCCTACCCCGTGTACCTGACCTAAGTCTAATACGTGGGCGGGAATAGAAAGTTACAGTTTAAGTTAAGTTTGTTTTTGCCAAGTGAATAACTAAAGAATTCTCTGTGAGGGGTTATTCAGTTCTGTACCTGGAATCTAGGTTGAATGAGGGATGGTATCTCTCGTCTCTGGTCTCGATATTCCAGGCTGCCTGCGAGGGCTACCCAGAAACGCCGGTGCTGGATTTCTCTGCAGGAGAAAGCAGCTTCTCTCAGCGCGTCAGAAAGGCGGGGCTGCGCCAGCGGGGTCTGCTCTGCTCTTCGCTTCGGCAAGTATGGCTGCTCCGTCTCGTCACCACGCGTGTGTTTGCATAGGGCAATATCGGTAATATTTATACCTTTAAGGTGCCGAGATTGACGTAAGGATGGACATAGATACGTCAATAAGGATGTCAGACGACTTGCTCGTTAGCACATTCTTTTGCTGAAGTTCTCGGTGAAATCAAAACAATGGCCGCAGGGTTTTGCCCAGGTTGTCATAGGTTTGATTTGTTATGAGAACTCCGTATGCCTTATCAGGGGCTGGAGGAATATCGCTTGTCTAATTAGATCGCAAGCGTTATGACCTAATCAGATAACACGTTCCTGTGCCGTAGTGTGACTGCGTCAGATAACGGTATCTGCATCATGGGGGTTTTCTGCCTCATGGGCTGACTGTTAATTAACTTGTTGGTTTGTTTAACCAGAATAGGGTCAGTAATAGGGGGATCGATTCAGAACCTATAGGAATACATCACACCCACTCCACGCTAACTATGGTCATATTTACTAATCTATGCATAGTATAACATAGTACAACATACTATAGAGTATTGTGTATACCTTACCACCCCAAAATACATAAATGCATTTTGAAATTTTCAAATATACGGAAAAGTTGCAGTCATATGTATTGTATGCACTCAAGCTGTAGAATAATGCCAAAGTAATCGCATTTGTATACATTATTGCTTATTTGGTATATGAGAATTACACATGAAATGGCTCTTAATACAGAAAAAAAGTTCGAGACCATTCCATCACAGAATATAATAACAATGAACATACCAGCGGGCAGCTAATGTCTATAAGCTATGTCTATAAGCTATCTAAAATTTAGAAACCTTAGTTCTTTAAGAATAGTTCTTACTTTAAGCAGAAGATAGTGTCCCGAAAAATATGAAAAAATATTTTGTGGCTGCTGAAAAATTGCTGTCCGTGAACTGGAGGGAAAATTGTTCTTGTGACTTTATTTTTAAAGTTGAAGGCCGAATTCAGGGAACGCCGTGTGCGAGCTTGTTCAAAAGTCTCTATTTCTGTTCTGGCGAGAACATCATATCATTTAGGCTTTCGAAAAAACTGTCAACAGCTTCCTGGGAAAGTTCCACTAACTCGGATATAGGTGTAATCATGCATTCGTGCGCATGATTGTCTCCATTGACATTCTGATTCGCATTGCTGACAGAAGGTCGTACCTGATCGATGCTGCTTTCATCTTGAACTTCACTACCCATCAATCGTAGTGGTGAAGCTTCCACGAATGCCGTCATCAGGATTGGTAGCCTTTGAGGGCAGCACAAAGCATGAACCTTGATCGGGCTCAACAATGTTTCTGCATCCATTGGCGCATCCGATTGTAGCGTCAGACAGGTGTCTAACACGCATTCTTCTCCGCATAGCAGACACCTTAATACAGGTAAAACACATCTTTGCCACATTGGTCGAAATGATAGAAACCAAGTCATGTTCAGGTCTCTAAGCCGGGAGAGTCCCAGGATTTTTGATATCCGGTCCCGGTATCCAATGGCTAGGATTGTTTCTTCCCTTGTCGCAAGAGTTTTGTCTGTGACATGGGTTGCCATAACGAAAAATAAGGACTAAGAATAGGATTCCTGCAATTAGTCCCAAGATCAGGGGAAGTCCGCCAAAAATCGAATGGACGAAATCTGGAAAAATACCCAGTATGGCTTTGAATGGTGTTAATGCCATCGAAAATACTGTCTTAAATACCTTTGAGACCCCATTGGTATCAGAAATATTTAAGATTTTGTTTAGAATTTCCGCGAAATGTATGGGGGAATTAGTTGATAACAATGAATGTATCTCTGCAGTCGTCCTTGCGACTTGTAGATCATACGTTTCTTTTGATGACGTGAGCCTTGTAGGCGTCTGAAGAAGCACTGTTTTCATTCTGCTTAAAGTATCTATTCGAATAGAAGTAATTTTCAAATTGGGCCATGCCCTTGCCTCCCTGTCTGGAAAGGAGCTGGGGAACAATGAGCGTCCACAGCACTTGACCTTCGCAGTCGTAGTTACTAGATAAGGAGTCCCGGGCATAAGACTACAACATCTGCGGTCTACAATTAGAATGTAACTCCCATTATAGAGTCTTTGAAAGAATGGTTCGATTTCTGTTGCAGGTGCGCCTTGCTGGTGACATGAAAGGTTGTATGAATTCCCTTCACAGGCTCCATGCAAACTAATTCCGTTACACAGAAGTGTGCCACTTAGTGACATCGCACAATTGTTGCCACTAAGAAACACTTTCTGTCCTTTATTACTGACACACGCATGTGAATAGGGCAGGTTCCATGTTGTTTTAAGGTACCCCTTTCCCAATTTCTCGTACATGCCAGCCTGTATATATTTTTGGCAGTATTGAAACCTGAAGGTTGAGATTGGAATATTTATTATCCCATGTATTATCCATTCACTGACAGGTCGTTCTGACATTGTCACTGGTAATCTTTCGAGTTTTTCAATGCTCAAGATTGTATAATCAGCACCCTTTTGTGCCATACTGATTTGTCTATCAGCAAGGTTAAAGATTTGGAATAGTGACGTTGTGTTGATTAAACGCCAAGGCACATAGCCTGAACGCAGATTTTGTAACGTCCAGCCAAGCTGTACAATAGAGCGCAATTGTGACTGACCGTGTTGTAATAACAGTAAGTCTTGCGACAATATGTCGATTGCTGAAGACACAATGCTGTTCAAAGAAAAAATTCTGGAGGACAGAGTCATTAACCCATTGTCCACTACAGAAAGTGATTTTTCCAAATTAATACGGTCAATTTCCCGTATTCTCTCTGCTGTTTCAATTTGAGTAACCTTCCAGGCCTCATTGTATGCTGCATATACAGAGGCTGCTATGAAACGTTTTTGACGCTGTTTGCGTGGTCCCATTATGAAATCACGCAAGTCAGCACCATCAGTAAGTAAAGTTAGGTGTTGTTTAATTTCTGCCAGTGTGGAAGTTTGTAGCCATTGAAGGCATAATTTGCCCACACTGTATGTGGTTATTATCCCTGGGTGATGTCTTTGGGGATATCTAGGGTCTGGCCTGGTCATTTTGAACCCCTGTGTTTTGTTCAGGAATCTGTCTTGACAGTTATTAGTATCTGTGGGCCAGATCAACCATTGTTTCCAATCAGGATGTGTTCTGTTTTGGTTTAATACATAATTTACGTCTATCTCTTCATCTGTAGAGCTATTGCTGAACATTGTTGGCTTTGGAATAGACGGTTTATTTAAGTCTTTGATTTTAGCTAGGCCAAGACAGGTAGTTTGTTGAACAGTGTCATTTAAAAATATCATTTGTTCTGGGATTATGCAGGCTCTAAACAAAGATTCTATACCCTGCACTTGCCATTCTTTTGTACCCCAAACACTTTTCAATTCAACATTTTTGTCCCAATAATCAAAACCAAAAGTATTCATTTGTTCAAAAAATGAGTCTGAATATATCAATTTTGTGTTGGTTATCATGGTCTTTGTCCCTGTCTTGTTTGACAATTTAAAATAGAATGCTTCAGCATTACTTGTGTTAAAACCTGAAAAGTATGAATATTTGTCATAGAAGGTCCTTGAGCTTCCTTTTGGAGGGGTTGCACAATGTTCCCATTGATTATAATTTAAAACATTTCTAGGTTGTGCAGATCTATGTAAAAAATGGTTACCATAGTGGTTATAACAGTACATACTATCATAATTTGTAGAACCCTGCAAATAATCATGTTTGGTAAATTTAGCAGACATTACTAAGTCAGACATCATATTATTAATGCTTTCGAAGTCCCAATCATCAGCAAATGAGCTTGGTTTTGCAAAGTCACTCAATGAGATCTTAATTTGGTGTGGATATTTCAGGATTTCGACCGGACCATAAATTTCATAGTCAGTGTTGTCCCATGCTACCCCACCCGGTATCGGATTGGCTGTGAAGTTGACTGAGGAAAGTTCTCTTTTCTCGATGTGTGAAGATGTGTGTGGTTTGAGGATCAAGTTGATTTTCTGACTTGCTGTGTCCATTTTTGCATATTTTCCCTCAATGAAGCGTCCCAAAGTTAGTATCATGATGAGCCAAAGTATGAGGATAAATGCACCAAAACCCACCCAAAATTCAATCCATGGAGAAATCAGATATGTTTCTTTCAGTTGTTTCAAAAGTTCTTTAGCTTTATCTTTAAAGGTTTTTGATGATGTCTGTGTCTTTGATTCACTGAAGCCTTCAGAGGAATCATCGAAGTTTATGAAGTAGTCGGATGCAGTTCTGTCAATTGTTCCAATTGGTTCAGGATTACTGTTTCTTGCATTTTCACTTGGTACTTCATTATAGATTGGTGTGTCTCTGCTAAATGTTTTTATTTGGGTTTTCAGAGGTCTGAGTTCTATTGCATTGTTGCATAGTCCTTGTTGTTCTTCTGTAGGCGTTTCGAATGTGATGAGCCTCTTCGTTAGGACCTCTGTACTGGTAGCAAACCTTGGTGTTCTGCTACTTATTGGGAGTCCACTTGGCCTACTGTTTGTTATCGGCCACATGTTGTGGTTTTACCAGGTCGATGGATACAACTCGGTTCTCCTTTTTTCCAGCAAGTGGCGGTAGTACAACTGATCTTGTCCCGTTGACAGACAAGACAGGAACTGCTTTTCTGTAAGAAGGCCCAAATTCCCTCTTTACCGCGATCTTTTCCCTGACTAGATCCCCGACTTTTGGAATCCAGACAGGTCTTGCTGGGACAGGTGGTGGTTCTTCAGTGGTTGTTGGCTGTTGTTTCAACTTTATGTTGCTCAGGTCTTTTCTTGTTTTGTTTAAGTCCTGCAAAATAGCCAAACGGTCTTTGATATCAAAGCTTTTTTCTTCTACCACTGAAGTCTGACTATCAATGTCAGAGATCAACATCCTAGTTCCAAATAATAATTTGTACGCACTGAATCCCTTCAGAGAATTTCTTGGCAAGTTATTTAGACTACGTTGGACACTTATTAGATGTTTGACCCACCCAGCTCCCGAACCTAATATCGTTTCCGCTATAGATTGCTTTATGCCTTGGTTTTTTCTTTACACCATCCCGTACCCTCAGGAAGGAAGTGAGAAGATTCCCGCTGGGCTATGCTCATTTGGTCATGTTTCCCCTCAGGCTGTTGGGCTAGAGTGAAAACAATGGTCAAACGTAGCATGCTCTTAGCGTATATGCCATTTAGACTCACAAATCTTTGTATAACAGTCCAGACGTCAGCCGAGTGCTGGTGATCTTACATTATAAGTGGAACTAGCCTGTATATGTTAATCGCAACCCTTCCTTTTTACTCCTGATTTTTCCTGGAGTAAACCGACGAGGTATTAAACTGTTTCTCTCCCCACTGCGATCTCTGTTGCAGTTTGGGCAGTTTTTTACAAACATGGTGTGACGCAGGCTCATGCCTGGCCACCAGTACCGTGATTGTAATTCTTCCAGAGAATCTTCTAGTTTGAGGTGTCTGAGACCCTCGCCCATATGTGCGTCTGCGATTAACAAGTTTCTCCTGTCCATGTTTGGAATCACCCTATCCCCCACTCCAGGGATTCGAGCAAAAGGGACGGAGTTTGCATCGATTATGTATGTATAATTGAGTGGATAGTTGATCGGTAACGCTGAGCAGTCGCCTTTTGATGACGTTTTCACTGCCAGCACTGTTTCACCGTCAATGTATTTTAATGTACGCTTTTTTCGAACTACGGGAGCCGATTTAGTGGCTGCCGCTGTGGCTGTTTCAGCCAATGAATTCCCTGCAACGTGAACGCCATCACGCTGATGACTCAGTGAGTGTGTCACGTGAGTCTTTGGTAGTTCTTTTTGTAAAAGAGCTATTTGTTCCCAGAGCAGTTTCTGCTTTATTGGTGCATCTGTGTCATCTTTGTAACCGTTTCGAATCCATGTCTGCAAATCCTTGTTATATGATTTGACGCAGTAATATGAATCTGACACTATAAGTGTCGGGAATTCGCGATCCGCATTACCTAGCGCCATTTTCAAAGCTAATATTTCAGTTTGTTGTTCTGAATTAGTTTCTACTGAGTGTGTTTTTGTTAATAGAGGTTTTAGTTTACCTCCGCGCCACACTTCTTTTGTAATCCCACATGTGGGGTTGTATGCCTGTTCGCCCCAAACGGGGGGTTGAGCATGTCCATCTGTATAAATTACACAGGCGTAATGTCGTAAAGGCAGAATATCGATTGGCAGAGGATATGTTTTTTCATATTCTAGATTTTTTAATTCTTCTAGTTCTAGAAGATTGTAATCCAGGCTACACTTGATAATTCATATCCTACGAACAGGACTGTCAGATGGGCAATTCTGGATTTTTTAAAGTTGAATTTGTAACCCTCTGCAGCGAACCCAAGTATTATGGTGTTCACTCTTTTCAAGTGAGTCTCCAAGTCATCATCTGTTAAGTAAATGTCATCGACATAAGATAATGCTTCATCATCATATATTTGTAGTAATTCTGTTACTCTCGCTGAGAATACTCCCGGGCTGTTCTTGTACCCCTGGGCTAACCGACAGAATTGTTTTTGAGTGCCATTTATTGAGAATGCAGTTAAATATCTGCTCTCTGGTGCTATGTTTTGACAAAAGAATCCATTAGAGATGTCTAATGTTGTTTTGTATTTTTTGCGCACTATGTTATTCATTAGTGCAGCACTATGTGAGTTTTGCACTGCAAAAGTTTTGCAACATGTGTTAAGGTGTCGGTAATCCAAAACTAGACGGTATGAATTGTCTGGTTTGGAGACCGGAAACAAAGGGTTGTTCATTTGTGAGGTGCAAGTTTCAATCACCCCCTGGTATTCTAGCTGATCTAGTATTTCATTTACCTGTTTTTTAGCTTCTTGCTTAATTGGGTACTGCCTTTGTGCAGTAGGTTGTGATTTTAACTGGATTTTGTGAGGAGGAGAGTCCTCATCCCATCCCACGTGATTTTTATATAAAGCAGGAGCTAGAGCTACTGCCCACTTTCTGGCAAGTGTGTATTTTTTATGAATTGGGATATGATTTGAGAAGGCAGGCATAATTACTTCTTCGCCATGAGGGCACTCCCTGACAAACTCTGGTGGCCAGTCTTTTTCAGCTAGAAGGATATCATAGCCCTTGGAGAGATTATCCCAAAATAGTCCCCTTATTTTCCTCGTCTTATCTCCCTCTATACGCAATGTTATTTCGTATATTTTGTGAGGTTTGCTAACTCTGGTGTCCGCAGTTTCCACTTGAAGATATTCATTCGTGTCCACTGTCTCCAGATGATTCATAAGGACTTTGTGAGCTATGCTCACTTCTGCTGCGCTGTCTAGCATTGTCTGAGCCCATTCTCCGTTTTTCAGTTGTGTCCTCAGTATTCTCGGCATTGTTAACTACCTTGATACTGGCTACCTTCTTTTTTGGAAATTGTAATTTCTTTTTTAGCTGAGCAGGTTCCTTGTCTTTGGACTTGGTGTGCTCTTCTCTTTGTTCTGATCGTCCTCTTCTTTCCGATTTCTGCGAGGAAGTCTGAAAAGATTGAGAGGGACGTGTATCAATGTCTTGATATCTATCAGGCTTTTTAATATTATCCCTATTTCTAAGGTTATATCTTTTCCCAGAGGGGTCACTCTGAGGTGACCTGTGTCTTTGGTTCGGAGATTTTTCTCTTCGCCTAGGAGACCTTCCTCGGGACTGGAATTTCTTTTCTTTAGGATTGGATTGTTTGTTTCCATCCCAGTTCTTTTTTGGTGATGTAGAATTATTATTCAAAAATATTTTTTCAGGACTTTCAATTAGTTGCGGTTTTACTGGTATTCCACCTAAACTATCTCTACCTAGTTCCTCATAGGATTTTTCTATGATTCTGGCAATTTCAGCTGGTTGGTCTGCTATATCTGTCTCTTTTAACCTCTGGCGGATCGCCACATTTGCTGCTTCTCCTTTTATGTTGGCTAATAGTATAGCCGAGACCTGCTTGAAGTCTTTTAGTAATTTCATACCAAGAGTTAAAGCGGGTTCAGGACCATATTCATCTTGAATTTGTTTTAGCACATCTGGTATTACCGAAATGGATGGAACACCGTGCGTTTTTGTGTAGATGGAAGCAAAGACTGTACCCCAAGTGTCACAGTCCTCAATGTGTGGTGCGATTCCCATTGGAAGACAGATAGTCAGAATCCTGTGCTTTTCTAGCGGGGTGGTGTCTGGAAACACCGCCTCTATTTGGGTGATTTTCTGCGCTAGCCAGAATGGTATTTGTTCCCGTTTAGCCGGTACTTTACCTAGGCAGGACTGGATGTTCTGTGGTGTAATTTTATTTGTGTTCCCCTGGTGAGGGGTCAGCTGTGGGAGTTTAATCGCTGGCTGAATTGTTGAAGTCCGCATCACATATTGGACTAATTGTCTGTGTATTTTTATTAGTTGTTTTAGCTGTGTTAAAAGGTTTGGTGCAGACATCCCATCGATGTCTGGATGTGGTGTGTATCCGGCTAGGACCGGCCACGTTGCTCCTGGTCTACCTAAAGGACCGAGCCTGGTGATGTGATTATTATGTTTTAGGGCGCCATCAAATAAGAGCAAATGCACTTGAAATTTGAGTGGTACTTCCACCTCCTCGAAAGGAGTGTACGTTTCAGGAGGTTCCTCTATTTTGTAATAGTGGAAGTACTTTGTTACAGGATTTGCTGCTGGAAAATTTATCCATGAATAGTATACCTCTGTCTGCCGATATTCGTGTGCCTCAATTACGAATATGACTGTGCCACCTCTAGGTGTCAGTCCGTTTTCTATACGTTTTAAGGTTATAGATTTCCTTTTGATGACCAGGATGAGTATTATATCCGGGTCTGCGTCTTGCATGGTAGCATCAGCTGCCGCGAGTTCAGTTGCTAATCTAACTGCCTCTCTTTCATCCTCATTGTCTGACATTTTACTGTCCAAAACATTTTTTCTTTTGTTTGCAGATCAGGTTTCTTATGGAAACAAAGATTAGATGCACAATATTTTGGAACCGTGTATCCTTCAACGTTGACTTGTACCAAGAACCATACATAGGAGTTCCCTCCTGCGAGGTCTGGCGGATATAACCTTTCACCCACTCCAGACGTCTTTGGAGTATTTGGGAAAAGGGGTCTGAATGAGAAAGCACGACTGAGTTACTCTAAATGTCTTACGTTAGTTTTATCGCCCTTTCCAAACGCGTTGGGCGCCATGTAGTGTAGTTCCTATCATCCCAATAGGCTCTGCGCATTGGAATAATACCTACAGCAGTAAAGGCCTAGACCAGACGTTAACTAGGTCTACTACTGTCGATACTAGACTTAAAGTTTTGGGTTTGCCAGCTTAGCTCAGAGTTCACTAGAAACTTTCTCGAATGTTCAAGGAGGACTTAACTTCCCTGATTAGACAAGAAGGGATTTCAAAGTCAAAGTCAAAAAGCTTTATTTCGATAAAAGTAATTATCATAAAAGCAGCTCAGTATCTAAAAATTTACAGTTAAAAACAACAACAATAAATTAAAAAAGTTTTGTGTCTGTGTACAAAACATTTAGAAAAGACAATAATTTCAATGAAAAAATGCTTGTACAATCTTAAACTAGCCAATTAATTGATTGAGTTTTTACAGATCAAGCAAGTATGGCAGTATTTTCAGTTAAGGCATTTCTCTAAAAGTGGAATTAAACAGATTGTTTAAGCTTTTTGGCTCGAATAGCCCAAGCCCAGGATAGAAATTTGGCTAGGGCACAAGCATAGGGTACGCTACTGTCCGAAATGAGTATCCTGATTGCCACGTCATGGCTCCTAGTCCCCAGCTGACGGCAAAGGTTTTTAAGCCAAACCCTCCTTGGAGTCGCGTACTCGCCGCACACGAACAAAAGATGTGCCAGTGTTTCCGGTTTAGAGAGACATGCTGGGCATAGCTCAGACATTTCCATACAGGATTTCCATCTTTTGGTAAAAGTGTTAAGTGGGAGGGTTCCCACTCTGAACCTGAAGTACAAGGCCCTATCAAAGGGTTTTCCAATTGCATCCAGGTACAATTCACGTCTAGAGCAGTCTTTAAACCTCAAAAAGTCCTCTGTAAGCCTGCCCAAGGAGGTACTAGAGTTTCTTTGTGAACTAACCCAGTCCCAGTAGAGTTTTTTGAGTGTTTGCTTTGGGGGTGAAGTTCTGTTCAGCCATGATTCAAGTTGACCCAACTCAGTTAATAGACTCTTCATGTCTTTTAGCCATTTGATTTTATGCCAGCTTGGCGATGACATGATTTCCTTAAGGCCTCTGGCATATCCGCTTAGTTCTTCCACCCGCCAGATGCGTGCCCATAGTAATAATGGGCGGAATTTTGCAATTTCGCCAATCTGGGTGCAGCCAAGGTCCATAAATAAAGGAAGTGTGGGTGTACCTTGTGGGAGGGACATTATTGCTCTGCAGAATTTGTTTTCAGATCTCTGCAGCGCATCGGTAGTCGAAGAGCCCCAAAGTTCGGCCCCGTAGAGGGCAGAGCTAACACCTTTAGCTGAATAGATCTCAAGGACTGTACCTATGGGCCTTATTGTACTGGAACGTTGCTCTCTCAAAAGGGCACCTGTAATCCTTTTGTGGGTCAACAGCATTTTGTCTAGGTGTGGCGTCCAGTCCATTTTATCCGATAGGCGTATCCCAAGGTAATCGAAGACTTTTACCCTTTCCAGAAGCTCAGCATTTAGGGTGGGAGAACGCACATGTTGCTTCGGTGGATTGAGGACAAGGTACTTCGTTTTGTTTGTATTTATTACCAGGCCTCGTTTGGTACAAAAGGATTGGAAATTGTCCAAAAGTCTCTGGAGTCCCATTGGGGTTTTGGAGATTAAAAGCGTATCATCCGCGAAGAGGAGGGTCGGTATGCGTTCGCCAGCCAGGGATGGCTCGTCAGAGGGATGTTTGAGGAGATGCTCAACCACCCCATTGATGTAAAGAGAGAAAAGGGTGGGAGCCAGAACACATCCCTGGCGGACTCCTCTCTCAACCGGAATACTACCCGTTTTCTCCCCTCCAGGGCCCCACCTGACTTGGGCAAAGCTGTCCTGATGTAATCTAACTAATAAAGACAGCAAATAATGGGGCAGCCCCATGTCAGCAAGTACTTCCCATAATGAGTCCCTAGGTACAAGGTCAAAGGCAGTCTTTAAGTCGATAAACGCGAGATAAAGACTGCCCTTGCCTATAACCACTACCTTCCAGTATACCATCATGAGCCTGAATGTTTGCTCAATCGTTCCAGTACCCACTCTAAAGCCCGCCTGGAAGTCAGAAAGAATTTTATTTTCTTCTACCCAATTCAGAATTCTAACTAACAGGACTTTGCCGACAACTTTTTGGCTAATGTCTAACAAGCTGATCGGCCTGTAATTAGATGGGTCGTCCCTCGAACCTTTCTTGTGAATATGGACCACCTCGGCCCCTTTCCACGATGAGGGAATGGGGGCACCTTTACAAATGGCAACAAGGAGGGAGTAAATCAATTTACCCCAGTTAGCACTGTCGGATTTTAGCAGGTCTCCGGGAATCCCATCAGGACCGGCCACTTTTTGTGGAATAATAGTGCTTATTGCGTATTCCACTTCCTTTATCGTAAAATCAAGGTCAATGGGGCAATTTGCATAATTTATGGTGGGCAAAGGTGTAGCAAGCCCTCCCTCATCATGACAGGTATACAGTTTGGAAAAGTGATCCGCCCACGCCTGGCTTGGGATATTGCAGGTTAACAAATCGCTGTCTGGTCTATTGTGTGCCCTTATAGTGTCCCAAAACCATTTTGAGTCTTTTTTCAGGCTGGCTTCTCTGAGGTTTGACCAGTAGGCGTCTTCCCACTCCCTTTTCGCTAGCCGTAATACTCTTTTGTGTTCCATCCTAGCTATTTGTATTGATAATTGGGACTTCCCTTTGACTGCCTCAATTAGGCGTGTCTTGGCTTTCCTGCATGATGCAGAGTACCAATCGTGTCTACCTTTGGATTTGGTTAGAGGCATAGTTTTCCCTGCAGTCCCTTTTACCCAAAAAAGGTCCCCTATTGTTTTTAAGGCTACTTCATAGATAGGTGTTACCTTATCTGCTGCCATAAGTAGGTCTATGGAGCTGATTTCTTTTTGTGAGCCTTTAATCACCTCTTCAATAGTGGACAGTTTATTGGCATTGGATGAGATTTTATTCCACTTAAGGCGTCTCCCACAAGAGGAGACAGTAATCTCCTGAGGACAATTCGATGGTACTATCGGCACTCCGGGGGACCAGGAATTCATTAGGGTTAGAGAAAGGGAATTGTGGTCACTCTCTATGGTAGGAATAACAACCATATCGATGACCGAGCTCCAAAGCCCCCGGTCCAACAGAATATAGTCTATCCTCGTGGAGTGACCAACTCTGTTGAACGTTGGGGCACCCATCTGATCAGAAGGTGTGCGGCCATTGGCTGCTCTTAGTCCGAACTCTAAAGTAAGTGCATTAAGCTGTATTGCCTTACGAGTCCAGCGCTTAATGGGGGTAATAGAAAGCATGGGAATACCCCACCTGGTATCCTCTTCTCCTAGGTCAGGTATTCCTTCTAGGGGGAGTGGCTCATATGTGCAGTTAAAATCTCCTGCTATTATAATGTGGCCAGGTTCGCTATGGTCCCCTAGTTGGGCCTCAAGCTCAGATATTGTTGGTGAGATACACCCATTTTTGGAGCCTCTAGCGTAGATATCGTAAAGATCTAGAGGTAGTCCCCCACATTGGCCCGAAAGAGAGATACCAAGGATATCTGGATTACCTGTCTGCTTTATAGATATTCGGCAGTTAAGCGAGATGCTTACCCAAATGATAAGCCCCCCTGATGGCCGCCCCTTCCCTGTCTTAGATCTTACAGCTGGTGTAAAGAAGGTGACAAACCCAACACGATACAGTGGCTCGGTGCTCCAGGTCTCCTGGAATGCACAGATCTTGTGGGCATCAATCAGGACATTCCACTCCGGCAGGGCTAGTTTCCTAAAGATCCCCGCAAGGTTCCAGCTAAGAATTTTTATCTCGCCATGTTTCGGATCGCCATCAAGAATGGTGGTAGTTTTGGGGTTAGATGGATCTACACTATCCCTAGTTGGTACATGGGAGAGTGGTATAGCAAGTGCCAATGTTGGAGTTTCGGGACAGATAAGAAAAGGGGTAGCTAGGGGAACATCCTCCAGATCATTATTAGTAATAGTAAGATTTGGATCTGGAGCTTCCATACGGTTGAGTCAATCTACCTCATCTAGCACACAAAATCTATTGGGGTGAGTGAACTGTGAGTACAAAGGGTCAAAGGGAGGGGGCAAGTCTTGCCATGGCTGTTGCCACTGATGGTTAGCGGGTTGTGAGGACTGATGAGGTTGCTGCCACTGCTGAGCAGACTGGTAAAGAGGTGGTAAGGGTTGGAAAGGTTGTTGCCACTGGAAACTGGTATGGTGTGGGAGTAGAGATGGGAAATGAGATGATTGCTGCCAGGGTTTGGTAGTATGTTGCGGGGGATACACAAACCCTCTGTTATTTGAAAAAGTGGGCCGATGAGGATTTAGTCTTGGCAGCGTGGGAAGAAAGTAAGACAAAGGGAGTGGATTAATTTGGGTAGCAGGTCCACTATTGGGTGTACTGCATATGTAACTTGCTGCCCCTATGTCCCTGAAGTTAACTGTAATTACATCCCCTGCTATTGTTTTCTTATTCCTGCCCACCCAGTCCCCTCTACGCACAGTAAGAATTTCACCACTCATATGGCTGGGCAAGGGTTTGTTTAACTGGAGCCACTGAGCACATTTATTTCTTAGCTCTACAAAGGTTTCTTTTACTCCCTCCTTCAGTGGTGGAACAGCTGTTAGCACGACCACGAAAGGAGAAACTTCCGGTGGCAGGCTGATTGTCTTAAAACGTACATGTTTTGTCTTGGAACCTTCGGGCTTGTTTGTGGAGAGAGGAACTGTTGGGTTTGTGGACTTCCCATTTAGATCTTTTGCTTGTAGGATGGTGGTTTTATTCCCACCAGCAGGTGATTGCAATGCCTGAATAGGATCCACCACCTTCGGGGTTGATAAAGATAAGGGTTGAGCAAAGTTGTTCCCTGTTTGGGACAGATGTAGTGTAGCTGAATCCTTGGTAGCTAATAGTATTTTAGCCTTGTTGGATGTGTCTTTAGGAAACTTAGCGCAAGGTGCAGACTTGGGAAGTGTTTCTTCAATCCCTTGCGGCTGAGTAGGCCCAGACCCACTCATCTTATTAGGCCATTTCGAGTTCAACAGTGACGTAAGTCTGTCGAGTTTGGAAATTAAGGGCTTGATTTGCGCTGCTATTGTGGCCTCAAGGTCCAGTTTGAGATCTATTACCATATTTTCTACCCAGCAGGGTATGCCAGATGCAGAATGCGGGGTAGGCGATATCAGGTTGTGGTTCCTGGCTTTAGCTTTGGGTTTTTCCTTAGGCTTGGACTTGGGCGCAACCTTTATAGGAGTAGTGACTCTTCCCCCTGAGTCGATAGATACAGGAGCTGTTCCTTTATCAAGTAGCCCATCTGCACTCAGATCTGTCCTGTCAGATAGCTGGCAGGCTTCTAGGTCTGGGGTAGCCTCAAGATCGGCATAAGACGGATCAGAGTCAGATTGGGTAACTGACAAGTCTACAGCATTCGGTACTGTGCATACGCCAGCGGAGGTTAAGGGTAGGGATAGGGAACAATTGTTCAAAGCTTGCTGGGGAGGGGACTTTACAGTTGCAAGAGAACCCAAGGACGAGCGCTTGGCGTTCATGAGATCCAAGGAGACTCTTTTTTCCAGCAATATAATACTTTTATCGATGGTTTCATTCACCCTTGAAATAAAAAGATCTATAGGACCAGTCACTTGTGCTACGGCCATGGCTTTTTTTGTACAGCTTCTGGTTCTATTGCGCATGGTTGACATCTATAGAGACAACCTCATAGAACGGTAAGTGTTGAGACTATGAGGCGGCCACAAGGTATTTGAAGAAAGGATGGGAATCACAATACCGCCTACCTTGCCAATGGATTGTGGGCGAAAAAGCAGGGGTTCAGGGCCAGGGCCGCCCTCTGCCGTCCTTGAACGGCCTTAAACGGCCCGCTCTTTGCCCGGTCTTTGCCCCGGCCGTTGCCCCACGCGCGTCCCGCGTGTGCGTTACTGGCACAGCTTATCTAAGGAGAGAGCAAGTGAAGGGGGCGGGAAGAGGACCAGCTGCGGCCGATCCGCGCCGCTGGGCACGCTGGTCCTCGCAGTCCCGCCTCTAACCTTGGTGATCAGCTGTTGGAATCCAGGAGGCGCGTTGGTGCTCAAATGCACGTGGAGGAAACAAGAGGCAGAATCCACAGCAAAAGTCTTTGCCTACGAGCGGCTCCCGCGAAGCGGGGGCCGCGAGGCGTGGCGAAGTGGCCGGAGAACAACGGAGAGCAGGAACAGCACTCCAAACAGTAAGGAACCCCTTAAGAAGGGATTTAGTTTATGACAACCATAGAACATGACAACTTTGCTCTCCCCTAATCAAGAGTATATCTCGAGAGTCGTGTGAACAAAAGGCAATTTATTTTACTCAGTCAGTACGTGCATTCTTAGTCTCATCAGATTGTAGAGAAAAGGAAGAGACGGGCGTGTTCAATAAAAAGGTGTTATTTATTGATCAGTCTCTTTTCTCATACAAGAGAAATGGATCGATATTATTGTTAAGTAAAGTGCATACATTAAAAGCAATAGTATAAAATAATACTGTAAAAACATTGATATGGTTTCTAAGCCATAAGATGTTTAAAATGAATAAAATATATTACATACACATATACATTTGACTAAACGTACTCAACTGGTGTTTCTAAATACGCCTACCCCGTGTACCTGACCTAAGTCTAATACGTGGGCGGGAATAGAAAGTTACAGTTTAAGTTAAGTTTGTTTTTGCCAAGTGAATAACTAAAGAATTCTCTGTGAGGGGTTATTCAGTTCTGTACCTGGAATCTAGGTTGAATGAGGGATGGTATCTCTCGTCTCTGGTCTCGATATTCCAGGCTGCCTGCGAGGGCTACCCAGAAACGCCGGTGCTGGATTTCTCTGCAGGAGAAAGCAGCTTCTCTCAGCGCGTCAGAAAGGCGGGGCTGCGCCAGCGGGGTCTGCTCTGCTCTTCGCTTCGGCAAGTATGGCTGCTCCGTCTCGTCACCACGCGTGTGTTTGCATAGGGCAATATCGGTAATATTTATACCTTTAAGGTGCCGAGATTGACGTAAGGATGGACATAGATACGTCAATAAGGATGTCATACGACTTGCTCGTTAGCACATTCTTTTGCTGAAGTTCTCGGTGAAATCAAAACAATGGCCGCAGGGTTTTGCCCAGGTTGTCATAGGTTTGATTTGTTATGAGAACTCCGTATGCCTTATCAGGGGCTGGAGGAATATCGCTTGTCTAATTAGATCGCAAGCGTTATGACCTAATCAGATAACACGTTCCTGTGCCGTAGTGTGACTGCGTCAGATAACGGTATCTGCATCATGGGGGTTTTCTGCCTCATGGGCTGACTGTTAGTTAACTTGTTGGTTTGTTTAACCAGAATAGGGTCAGGAATAGGGGGATCGATTCAGAACCTATAGGAATACATCACAGTGGGTGCCTCGGTGGAGCTCTGTGGTGGGTGCATTGGTGAAGCTGTGTGGTGGGTGCATCGGTGGAGCTTAGTGGGTGCATTGGTGGAGCTGTGTGGTGGGTGCATTGGTGGAGCTTAGTTGGAGCATCGGTGGAGCTGTGTGGTGGGTGCATCAGTGGAGCTGTGTGGTGGGTGCATCAGTGGAGCTGTGTGGGTGTCGGTGGAGCTGTGTGGTGGGTGCAACGGTGGAGCTGGGTGGTGGGTGCATCGGTGGAGCTGGGTGGTGGGTGCATCGGTGGAGCTGTGTAGGTGGAGCTGTGTGGTGGGTGCATCGGTGGAGCTGGGTGATGGGTGCATGAGTGGAGCTGTGTGGGTGGAGCTGTGTGGTGGGTGCATCGGTGGAGCTGGGTGGTGTGTGCATCAGTGGAGCTGTGTGGTAGGTGCATCGGTCGAGCTGTGTGGTGGGTGCTTCGGTGGAGCTGTGTGGTGGGTGCATCTGTGGAGCTGTGTAATGGGTGCATCTGTGGAGCTGTGTGGTGGGTGCATCTGTGGAGCTGTGTGGTGGGTGCATTGGTGGAGCTGTGTGGTGGGTGCATCGGTGGAGCTGTGTGGTGGGTGCCTTGGTGGAGCTCTGTGGTGGGTGCATCGGTGAAGCTGTGTGGTGGGTGCATCGGTGGAGCTTAGTGGGTGCATTGGTGGAGCTGTGTGGTAGGTGCATTGGTGGAGCTTAGTTGGAGCATCGGTGGATCTGTGTGGTGGGTGCATTGGTGGAGCTGTGTGGTGGGTGCATCAGTGGAGCTATGTGGTGGGTGCATCGGTGGAGCTGTGTCGGTGGAGCTGTGTGGTGGGTGCATCGGTGGAGCTGGGTGGTGGGTGCATCGGTGGAGCTGTGTAGGTGGAGCTGTGTGATGGGTGCATCGGTGGAGCTGGGTGGTGGGTGCATCAGTGGAGCTGTGTGGGTGGAGCTGTGTGATGGGTGCATCGGTGGAGCTGGGTGGTGGGTGCATCAGTGGAGCTGTGTGGGTGGAGCTGTGTGGTGGGTGCCTCGGCGGAGCTGTGTGGTGGGTGCATTGGCAGAGCTGTGTGGTGGGTGCATCGGTGGAGCTGTGTGGTGGGTGCTTCGGTGGAGCTGTGTGGTGGGTGCATCTGTGGAGCTGTGTAATGGCTGCATCCATGGAGCTGTGTGGTGGGTGCATCGGAGGAGCTGTGTGGTGGGTGCCTTGGTGGAGCTGTATGGTGGGTGCCTCGGTGGAGCTGTGTGGGGGGTGCATCGGTGGAGCTGTGTGGTGGGTGCATCGGTTGAGCTGTGTCGGTGGAGCTGTGTGGTGGGTACAGCGGTGGAGCTGTGTGGTGGCTGCATCGGTGGAGCTGTGTGGTGGGTGCATCGGTGGAGCTGTGTGGTGGGTGCATAGGTGGAGCTGTGTGGTGGGTGCCTCGGTGGAGCTGTGTGGTGGGTGCATCTGTGGAGCTGTGTGGTGGGTACATCAGTGGAGCTGTGTAGGTGGAGCTGTGTGGTGGGTGCATCGGTGGAGCTGTGTGGTGGGTGCCTTGGTGGAGCTGTGTGGTGGGTGCATCAGTGGAGCTGTGTGGTGGGTGCATTGGTGGAGCTGTGTAGGTGGAGCTGTGTGGTGGGTGCATCGGTGGAGCTGTGTGGTGGGTGCATTGGTGGAGCTGTGTGGTGGGTGCATCGGTGGAGCTGTGTAATGGGTGCATCTGTGGAGGTGTGTGGTGGGTGCATCTGTGGAGCTGTGTGGTGGGTGCATTGGTGGAACTGTGTGGTGGGTGCATCGGTGGAGCTGTGTGGTGGGTGCCTCGGTGGAGCTCTGTTGTGGGTGCATCGGTGAAGCTGTGTGGTGGGTGCATCGGTGGAGCTTAGTGGGTGCATTGGTGGAGCTGTGTGGTGGGTGCATTGGTGGAGCTTAGTTGGAGCATCGGTGGAGCTGTGTGGTGGGTGCATCAGTGGAGCAGTGTGGTGGGTGCATCAGTGGAGCTGTGTGGGTGTCGGTGGAGCTGTGTGGTGGGTGCAACGGTGGAGCTGGGTGGTGGGTGCATCGGTGGAGCTGGGTGGTGGGTGCATCGGTGGAGCTGTGTAGGTGGAGCTGTGTGGTGGGTGCATCGGTGGAGTTGGGTGGTGGGTGCATCAGTGGAGCTGTGTGGGTGGAGCTGTGTGGTGGGTGCATCGGTGGAGCTGGGTGGTGGGTGCATCAGTGGAGCTCTGTGGTGGGTGCATCGGTGGAGCTGTGTGGTGGGTGCTTCGGTGGAGCTGTGTGGTGGGTGCATCTGTGGAGCTGTGTAATGGGTGCATCTTTGGAGCTGTGTGGTGGGTGCATCTGTGGAGCTGTGTGGTGGGTGCATTGGTGGAGCTGTGTGGTGGGTGCATCAGTGGAGCTGTGTGGGTGTCGGTGGAGCTGTGTGGTGGGTGCAATGGTGGAGCTGGGTGGTGGGTGCATCGGTGGAGCTGGGTGGTGGGTGCATCGGTGGAGCTGTGTAGGTGGAGCTGTGTGGTGGGTGCATCGGTGGAGCTGGGTGATGGGTGCATCAGTGGAGCTGTGTGGGTGGAGCTGTGTGGTGGGTGCATCGGTGGAGCTGGGTGGTGTGTGCATCAGTGGAGCTGTGTGGTAGGTGCATCGGTCGAGCTGTGTGGTGGGTGCTTCGGTGGAGCTGTGTGGTGGGTGCATCTGTGGAGCTGTGTAATGGGTTCATCTGTGGAGCTGTGTGGTGGGTGCATCTGTGGAGCTGTGTGGTGGGTGCATTGGTGGAGCTGTGTGGTGGGTGCATCGGTGGAGCTGTGTGGTGGGTGCCTTGGTGGAGCTCTGTGGTGGGTGCATCGGTGAAGCTGTGTGGTGGGTGCATCGGTGGAGCTTAGTGGGTGCATTGGTGGAGCTGTGTGGTGGGTGCATTGGTGGAGCTTAGTTGGAGCATCGGTGGATCTGTGTGGTGGGTGCATTGGTGGAGCTGTGTGGTGGGTGCATCAGTGGAGCTATGTGGTGGGTGCATCAGTGGAGCTGTGTCGGTGGAGCTGTGTGGTGGGTGCATCGGTGGAGCTGGGTGGTGGGTGCATCGGTGGAGCTGTGTAGGTGGAGCTGTGTGATGGGTGCATCGGTGGAGCTGGGTGGTGGGTGCATCGGTGGAGCTGTGTAGGTGGAGCTGTGTGATGGGTGCATCGGTGGAGCTGGGTGGTGGGTGCATCAGTGGAGCTGTGTGGGTGGAGCTGTGTGGTGGGTGCATCGGTGGAGCTGGGTGGTGGGTGCATCAGTGGAGCTGTGTGGGTGGAGCTGTGTGGTGGGTGCCTCGGCGGAGCTGTGTGGTGGGTGCATTGGCAGAGCTGTGTGGTGGGTGCATCGGTGGAGCTGTGTGGTGGGTGCTTCGGTGGAGCTGTGTGGTGGGTGCATCTGTGGAGCTGTGTAATGGCTGCATCCGTGGAGCTGTGTGGTGGGTGCATCGGAGGAGCTGTGTGGTGGGTGCCTTGGTGGAGCTGTATGGTGGGTGCCTCGGTGGAGCTGTGTGGGGGGTGCATCGGTGGAGCTGTGTGGTGGGTGCATCGGTGGAGCTGTGTCGGTGGAGCTGTGTGGTGGGTACAGCAGTGGAGCTGTGTGGTGGCTGCATCGGTGGAGCTGTGTGGTGGGTGCATCGGTGGAGCTGTGTGGTGGGTGCATAGGTGGAGCTGTGTGGTGGGTGCCTCGGTGGAGCTGTGTGGTGGGTGCATCTGTGGAGCTGTGTGGTGGGTGCATCGGTGGAGCTGTGTAGGTGGAGCTGTGTGGTGGGTGCATCGGTGGAGCTGTGTGGTGGGTGCCTTGGTGGAGCTGTGTGGTGGGTGCATCAGTGGAGCTGTGTGGTGGGTGCATTGGTGGAGCTGTGTAGGTGGAGCTGTGTGGTGGGTGCATCGGTGGAGCTGTGTGGTGGGTGCATTGGTGGAGCTGCGTGGTGGGTGCATCGGTGGAGCTGTGTAATGGGTGCATCTGTGGAGCTGTGTGGTGGGTGCATCTGTGGAGCTGTGTGGTGGGTGCATTGGTGGAGCTCTGTGGTGGGTGCATCGGTGGAGCTGTGTGGTGGGTGCCTCGGTGGAGCTCCGTGGTGGGTGCATCGGTGAAGCTGTGTGGTGGGTGCATCGGTGGAGCTTAGTGGGTGCATTGGTGGAGCTGTGTGGTGGGTGCATTGGTGGAGCTTAGTTGGAGCATCGGTGGAGCTGTGTGGTGGGTGCATCAGTGGAGCTGTGTGGTGGGTGCATCAGTGGAGCTGTGTGGGTGTCGGTGGAGCTGTGTGGTGGGTGCAACGGTGGAGCTGGGTGGTGGGTGCATCGGTGGAGCTGGGTGGTGGGTGCATCGGTGGAGCTGTGTAGGTGGAGCTGTGTGGTGGGTGCATCGGTGGAGCTGGGTGGTGGGTGCATCAGTGGAGCTGTGTGGGTGGAGCTGTGTGGTGGGTGCATCGGTGGAGCTGGGTGGTGGGTGCATCAGTGGAGCTGTGTGGTGGGTGCATCGGTGGAGCTGTGTGGTGGGTGCTTCGGTGGAGCTGTGTGGTGGGTGCATCTGTGGAGCTGTGTAATGGGTGCATCTGTGGAGCTGTGTGGTGGGTGCATCTGTGGAGCTGTGTGGTGGGTGCATTGGTGGAGCTGTGTGGTGGGTGCATCGGTGGAGCTGTGTGGTGGGTGCCTTGGTGGAGCTCTGTGGTGGGTGCATCGGTGAAGCTGTGTGGTGGGTGCATTGGTGGAGCTGTGTGGTGGGTGCATTGGTGGAGCTTAGTTGGAGCATCGGTGGAGCTGTGTGGTGGGTGCATCAGTGGAGCTATGTGGTGGGTGCATCGGTGGAGCTGTGTCGGTGGAGCTGTGTGGTGGGTGCATCGGTGGAGCTGGGTGGTGGGTGCATCGGTGGAGCTGTGTAGGTGGAGCTGTGTGATGGGTGCATCGGTGGAGCTGGGTGGTGGGTGCATCAGTGGAGCTGTGTGGGTGGAGCTGTGTGGTGGGTGCATCGGTGGAGCTGGGTGGTGGGTGCATCAGTAGAGCTGTGTGGGTGGAGCTGTGTGGTGGGTGCCTCGGCGGAGCTGTGTGGTGGGTGCATTGGCAGAGCTGTGTGGTGGGTGCATCGGTGGAGCTGTGTGGTGGGTGCTTCGGTGGAGCTGTGTGGTGGGTGCATCTGTGGAGCTGTGTAATGGCTGCATCCGTGGAGATGTGTGGTGGGTGCATCGGAGGAGCTGTGTGGTGGGTGTCTTGGTGGAGCTGTATGGTGGGTGCCTCAGTGGAGCTGTGTGGTGGGTGCATCGGTGGAGCTGTGTAGTGGGTGCATCGGTGGAGCTGTTTCGGTGGAGCTGTGTGGTGGGTACATCGGTGGAGCTGGGTGGTGGGTGCATCGTTGGAGCTGTGTCAGTGGAGCTGTGTGGTGGCTGCATCGGTGGAGCTGTGTGGTGGGTGCATCGATGGAGCTGTGTGGTGGGTGCATAGGTGGAACTGTGTGGTGGGTGCCTCGGTGGAGCTGTGTGGTGGGTGCATCAGTGGAGCTGTGTGGTGGGTGCATCGGTGGAGCTGTGTAGGTGGAGCTGTGTGGTGGGTGCATCGGTGGAGCTGTGTGGTGGGTGCCTTGGTCGAGCTGTGTGGTGGGTGCATCAGTGGAGCTGTGTGGTGGGTGCATCTGTGGAGCTGTGTAGGTGGAGCTGTGTGGTGGGTGCATTGGTGGAGCTGTGTGGTGGGTGCATCGGTGGAGCTGTGTGGTCGGTGCCTCGGTGGAGCTCTGTGGTGGGTGCATCAGTGAAGCTGTGTGGTGGGTGCATCAGTGGAGCTTAGTGGGTGCATTGGTGGAGCTGTGTGGTGGGTGCATTGGTGGAGCTTAGTTGGAGCATCGGTGGAGCTGTGTGGTGGGTGCATCGGTGGAGCTGTGTGGTGGGTGCCTCGGCGGAGCTGTGTGGTAGGTGCATCGGTGGAGCTGGGTGGTGGGTGCATGTGTGGAGCTGTGTGGTGGGTGCATCGGTGGAGCTGTGTGGTGGGTGCTTCTGTGGAGCTGTATGGTGGGTGCATCTGTGGAGCTGTGTGGTGGGTGCATCTGTGGAGCTGTGTGGTGGGTGCCTCGGTGGAGCTGTGTGGTGGGTGCATCGGTGGAGCTGTGTGGTGGGTGCCTTGGTGGAGCTGTATGGTGGGTGCCTCGGTGGAGCTGTGTGGTGGGTGCATCGGTGGAGCTGTGTGGTGGGTGCATCGGTGGAGCTGTGTCGGTGGAGGCTGGGTGGTGGGTGCATCGGTGGAGCTGGGTGGTGGGTGCATCGGTGGAGCTGTGTGGTGGGTGGATCGGTGGAGCTCTGTGGTGGGTCATTCGGTGGAGCTGTGTGGTGGGTGCCTCGTTGGAGCTGTGCGGTGGGTGCATCACTGGAGCTGTGTGGTGGGTGCATCGGTGGACTTGTGTAGGTGGAGGTGTGTGGTGGGTGCATCAGAGGAGCTGTGTGGTGGGTGCATTGGTGGAGCTGTGTGGTGGGTGCATCGGTGGAGCTGTGTGGTGGGTACCTCGGTGGAGCTCTGTGGTGGGTGCATCGGTGAAGCTGTGTGGTGGGTGCATCGGTGGAGCTTAGTGGGTGCATTGGTGGAGCTGTGTGGTGGGTGCATTGGTGGAGCTTAGTTGGAGCATCGATGGAGCTGTGTGGTGGGTGCATTGGTGGAGCCTTGTGGTGGGTGCATCGGTGGAGCTTAGTGGGTGCATTGGTGGAGCTGTGTGGTGGGTGCATTGCTGGAGCTTCGTTGGTGCATTGGTGGAGCTGTATGGTGGGTGCCTCGGTGGAGCTGTATGGTCGGTGCATCGGTGGAGCTGTGTGGTGGGTGCATCAGTGGAGCTGTGTCGGTGGAGCTGTGTGGTGGCTGCATCAGTGGAGCTGTGTGGTGGGTGCCTCAGTGGAGCTCTGTGGTGGGTGCATTGGTGAAGCTGTGTGGTGGGTGCATCGGTGGAGCTTAGTGGGTGCATTGGTGGAGCTGTGTGGTGGGTGCATTGCTGGAGCTTCATTGGAGCATCGGTGGAGCTGTGTGGTGGGTGCATTGGTGGAGCTGTGCCGGTGGAGCTGTGTGCTGGGTGCATCGGTGGAGCTGGGTGGTGGGTGCATCGGTGGAGCTGTGTGGTGGGTGCATCGGTGGAGCTGTGTAGGTGGAGCTGTGTGGTGGGTGCATAGGTGGGGCTGTGTGGTTGGTTCATCGGTGGAGCTGTGTGGTAGGTGCCTCGGTGGAGCTGTGTGGTGGGTGCCTCGGTGGAGCTATGTGATGGGTGCATCGGTGGAGCTGTGTGGTGGGGGCATCTGTGGAGCTCTGTGATGGGTGCATCGGTGGAGCTGTGTCGGTGGAGCTGTGTGGTGGTTGCATCAGTGGAGCTGGGTGGTGGGTGCATCGGTGGAGCTGTGTGGTGGGTGCTTCTGTGGAGCTGTATGGTGGGTGCATCTGTGGAGCTGTGTGGTGGGTGCATCTGTGGAGCTGTGTGGTGGGTGCCTCGGTGGAGCTGTGTGATGGGTGCATCGGTGGAGCTGTGTGGTGGGTGCCTTGGTGGAGCTGTATGGTGGGTGCCTCGGTGGAGCTGTGTGGTGGGTGCATCGGTGGAGCTGTGTGGTGGGTGCATCGGTGGAGCTGTGTCGGTGGAGGCTGGGTGGTGGGTGCATCGGTGGAGCTGGGTGGTGGGTGCATCGGTGGAGCTGTGTGGTGGGTGCATCGGTGGAGCTCTGTGGTGGGTCATTCGGTGGAGCTGTGTGGTGGGTGCCTCGTTGGAGCTGTGCGGTGGGTGCATCACTGGAGCTGTGTGGTGGGTGCATCGGTGGACTTGTGTAGGTGGAGGTGTGTGGTGGGTGCATCAGAGGAGCTGTGTGGTAGGTGCATTGGTGGAGCTGTGTGGTGGGTGCATCGGTGGAGCTGTGTGGTTGGTGCCTCGGTGGAGCTCTGTGGTGGGTGCATCGGTGAAGCTGTGTGGTGGGTGCATCGGTGGAGCTTAGTGGGTGCATTGGTGGAGCTGTGTGGTGGGTGCATTGGTGGAGCTTAGTTGGAGCATCGATGAAGCTGTGTGGTGGGTGCATTGGTGGAGCCTTGTGGTGGGTGCATCGGTGGAGCTTAGTGGGTGCATTGGTGGAGCTGTGTGGTGGGTGCATTGCTGGAGCTTCGTTGGTGCATTGGTGGAGCTGTATGGTGGGTGCCTCGGTGGAGCTGTATGGTCGGTGCATCGGTGGAGCTGTGTGGAGGGTGCATCAGTGGAGCTGTGTCGGTGGAGCTGTGTGGTGGCTGCATCAGTGGAGCTGTGTGGTGGGTGCCTCAGTGGAGCTCTGTGGTGGGTGCATTGGTGAAGCTGTGTGGTGGGTGCATCGGTGGAGCTTAGTGGGTGCATTGGTGGAGCTGTGTGGTGGGTGCATTGCTGGAGCTTCATTGGAGCATCGGTGGAGCTGTGTGGTGGGTGCATTGGTGGAGCTGTGCCGGTGGAGCTGTGTGCTGGGTGCATCGGTGGAGCTGGGTGGTGGGTGCATCGGTGGAGCTGTGTGGTGGGTGCATTGGTGGAGCTGTGTAGGTGGAGCTGTGTGGTGGGTGCATAGGTGGAGCTGTGTGGTTGGTTCATCGGTGGAGCTGTGTGGTAGGTGCCTCGGTGGAGCTGTGTGGTGGGTGCCTCGGTGGAGCTATGTGATGGGTGCATCGGTGGAGCTGTGTGGTGGGGGCATCTGTGGAGCTCTGTGGTGGGTGCATCGGTGGAGCTGTGTCGGTGGAGCTGTGTGGTGGTTGCATCAGTGGAGCTGGGTGGTGGGTGCATCGGTGGAGCTGTGTCAGTGGAGCTGTGTGGTGGGTGCATCGGTGGAGCTGGGTGGTGGGTACATCAGTGGAGCTGTGTGGTGAGTGGATTGGTGGAGCTGGGTGGTAGGTGCATCGGTGGAGCTGTGTTGTAGGTGCATCTGTGGAGCTGTGTGGTAGGTGCATCGGTGGAGCTGGGTGGTGGGTGCAACTGTGGAGCTGTGTGGTGGGTGCATCTGTGGAGCTGTGTGGTGGGTGCACCTTTGGAGCTGTGTGGTGGGTGCCTCGGTGGAGCTGTGTGGTGGGTGCCTCGGTGGAGCTGTGTGGTGGGTGCATCGCTGGAGCTGTATGGTGGGTGCCTCGGTGGAGCTGTGTGGTGGGTGCATTGGTGGAGCTGTATGGTGGGTGCCTCGGTGGAGCTGTATGGTGGGTGCCTTGGTGGAGCTGTGTGGTGGGTGCATCGGTCGAGCTGTGTGGTGGGTGCATCGGTGGAGCTGTGTGGTGGCTGCATCAGTGGAGCTGTGTGGTGGGTGCCTTGGTGGAGCTGTGTGGTGGGTGCCTCGGTGGAGCTGTGTGGTGGGTGCATCGGTGGAGCTGTGTGGTGGGTGCATCGGTGGAGCTGTGTCGGTGGAACTGTGTGGTGGGTGCATCGGTGGAGCTGGGTGGTGGGTGCATCGGTGGAGCTGTGTCGGTGGAGCTGTGTGGTGGCTGCATCGGTGGACTGTGTGGTGGGTGCATCGGTGGAGCTGTGTGGTGGGTCGTTCGGTGGAGCTGTGTGGTGGGTGCCTCGGTGGAGCTGTGTGGTGGGTGCATCGGTGGAGCTGTGTGGTGGGTGCATCGGTGGAGCTGTGGAGGTGGAGGTGTGTGGTGGGTGCATCAGTGGAGCTGTGTGGTGGGTGCATTGGTGGAGCTGTGTGGTGGGTGCATCGGTGGAGCTGTGTGGTGGGTGCCTCGGTGGAGCTCTGTGGTGGGTGCATCGGTGAAGCTGTGTGGTGGGTGCATCGGTGGAGCTTAGTGGGTGCATTGGTGGAGCTGTGTGGTGGGTGCATTGGTGGAGCTTAGTTGGAGCATCGATGGAGCTGTGTGGTGGGTGCATTGGTGGAGCTGTGTGGTGGGTGCATCGGTGGAACTTAGTGGGTGCATTGGTGGAGCTGTGTGGTGGGTGCATTGCTGGAGCTTCGTTGGAGAATAGGTGGAGCTGTATGGTGGGTGCCTCGGTGGAGCTGTGTGGTGGGTGCATTGGTGGAGCTGTGTGGTGTGTGCATCGGCGGAGCTGTGTTGGTGGAGCTGTGTGGTGGCTGCATCAGTGGAGCTGTGTGGTGGGTGCCTCGGTGGAGCTCTGTGGTGGGTGCATCGGTGAAGCTGTGTGGTCGGTGCCTCGGTGGAGCTCTGTGGTGGGTGCATCGTTGAAGCTGTGTGGTGGGTGCATCAGTGGAGCTTAGTGGGTACATTGGTGGAGCTGTGTGGTGGGTGCATTGGTGGAGCTTAGTTGGAGCATCGGTGGAGCTGTGTGGTGGGTGCATCGGTGGAGCTGTATGGTGGGTGCCTCGGTGGAGCTGGGTGGTGGGTGCATGTGTGGAGCTGTGTGGTGGGTGCATCGGTGGAGCTGTGTGGTGGGTGCTTCTGTGGAGCTGTATGGTGGGTGCATCTGTGGAGCTGTGTGGTGGGTGCATCTGTGGAGCTGTGTGGTGGGTGCCTCGGTGGAGCTGTGTGGTGGGTGCATCGGTGGAGCTGTGTGGTGGGTGCCTTGGTGGAGCTGTATGGTGGGTGCCTCGGTGGAGCTGTGTGGTGGGTGCATCGGTGGAGCTGTGTGGTGGGTGCATCGGTGGAGCTGTGTCGGTGGAGGCTGGGTGGTGGGTGCATCGGTGGAGCTGGGTGGTGGGTGCATCGGTGGAGCTGTGTGGTGGGTGCATCGGTGGAGCTCTGTGGTGGGTCATTCGGTGGAGCTGTGTGGTGGGTGCCTCGTTGGAGCTGTGCGGTGGGTGCATCACTGGAGCTGTGTGGTGGGTGCATCGGTGGACTTGTGTAGGTGGAGGTGTGTGGTGGGTGCATCAGAGGAGCTGTGTGGTGGGTGCATTGGTGGAGCTGTGTGGTGGGTGCATCGGTGGAGCTGTGTGGTGGGTGCCTCGGTGGAGCTCTGTGGTGGGTGCATCGGTGAAGCTATGTGGTGGGTGCATCGGTGGAGCTTAGTGGGTGCATTGGTGGAGCTGTGTGGTGGGTGCATTGGTGGAGCTTAGTTGGAGCATCGATGGAGCTGTGTGGTGGGTGCATTGGTGGAGCCTTGTGGTGGGTACATCGGTGGAGCTTAGTGGGTGCATTGGTGGAGCTGTGTGGTGGGTGCATTGCTGGAGCTTCGTTGGTGCATTGGTGGAGCTGTATGGTGGGTGCCTCGGTGGAGCTGTATGGTCGGTGCATCGGTGGAGCTGTGTGGTGGGTGCATCAGTGGAGCTGTGTCGGTGGAGCTGTGTGGTGGCTGCATCAGTGGAGCTGTGTGGTGGGTGCCTCAGTGGAGCTCTGTGGTGGGTGCATTGGTGAAGCTTTGTGGTGGGTGCATCGGTGGAGCTTAGTGGGTGCATTGGTGGAGCTGTGTGGTGGGTGCATTGCTGGAGCTTCATTGGAGCATCGGTGGAGCTGTGTGGTGGGTGCATTGGTGGAGCTGTGTCGGTGGAGCTGTGTGCTGGGTCCATCGGTGGAGCTGGGTGGTGGGTGCATCGGTGGAGCTGTGTGGTGGGTGCATCGGTGGAGCTGTGTTGTTGGAGCTGTGTGGTGGGTGCATAGGTGGAGCTGTGTGGTTGGTTCATCGGTGGAGCTGTGTGGTAGGTGCCTCGGTGGAGCTGTGTGGTGGGTGCCTCGGTGGAGCTATGTGATGGGTGCATCGGTGGAGCTGTGTGGTGGGGGCATCTGTGGAGCTCTGTGGTGGGTGCATCAGTGGAGCTGTGTCGGTGGAGCTGTGTGGTGGTTGCATCAGTGGAGCTGGGTGGTGGGTGCATCGGTGGAGCTGTGTCAGTGGAGCTGTGTGGTGGGTGCATCGGTGGAGCTGGGTGGTGGGTACATCAGTGGAGCTGTGTGGTGAGTGGATTGGTGGAGCTGGGTGGTAGGTGCATCGGTGGAGCTGTGTGGTAGGTGCATCTGTGGAGCTGTGTGGTGGGTGCATCGGTGGAGCTGGGTGGTGGGTGCAACTGTGGAGCTGTGTGGTGGGTGCATCTGTGGAGCTGTGTGGTGGGTGCACCTTTGGAGCTGTGTGGTGGGTGCCTCGGTGGAGCTGTGTGGTGGGTGCCTCGGTGGAGCTGTGTGGTGGGTGCATCGCTGGAGCTGTATGGTGGGTGCCTCGGTGAAGCTGTGTGGTGGGTGCATTGGTGGAGCTGTATGGTGGGTGCCTCGGTGGAGCTGTATGGTGGGTGCCTCGGTGGAGCTGTGTGGTGGGTGCATCGGTCGAGCTGTGTGGTGGGTGCATCGGTGGAGCTGTGTGGTGGCTGCATCAGTGGAGCTGTGTGGTGGGTGCCTTGGTGGAGCTGTGTGGTGGGTGCCTCGGTGGTGCTGTGTGGTAGGTGCATCGGTGGAGCTGTGTGGTGGGTGCATCGGTGGAGCTGTGTCGGTGGAACTGTGTGGTGGGTGCATCGGTGGAGCTGGGTGGTGGGTGCATCGGGGGAGCTGTGTCGGTGGAGCTGTGTGGTGGCTGCATCGGTGGACTGTGTGGTGGGTGCATCGGTGGAGCTGTGTGGTGGGTCGTTCGGTGGAGCTGTGTGGTGGGTGCCTCGGTGGAGCTGTGTGGTGGGTGCATCGGTGGAGCTGTGTGGTGGGTGCATCGGTGGAGCTGTGGAGGTGGAGGTGTGTGGTGGGTGCATCAGTGGAGCTGTGTGGTGGGTGCATTGGTGGAGCTGTGTGGTGGGTGCATCGGTGGAGCTGTGTGGTGGGTGCCTCGGTGGAGCTCTGTGGTGGGTGCATCGATGAAGCTGTGTGGTGGGTGCATCGGTGGAGCTTAGTGGGTGCATTGGTGGAGCTGTGTGGTGGGTGCATTGGTGGAGCTTAGTTGGAGCATCGATGGAGCTGTGTCGGTGGAACTGTGTGGTGGGTGCATCGGTGGAACTTAGTGGGTGCATTGGTGGAGCTGTGTGGTGGGTGCATTGCTGGAGCTTCGTTGGAGAATAGGTGGAGCTGTATGGTGGGTGCCTCGGTGGAGCTGTGTGGTGGGTGCATTGGTGGAGCTGTGTGGTGTGTGCATCGGCGGAGCTGTGTTGGTGGAGCTGTGTGGTGGCTGCATCAGTGGAGCTGTGTGGTGGGTGCCTCGGTGGAGCTCTGTGGTGGGTGCATCGGTGAAGCTGTGTGGTGGGCGCATCGGTGGAGCTTAGTGGGTGCATTGGTGGAGCTGTGTGGTGGGTGCATTGCTGGAGCTTTGTTGGAGCATCGGTGGAGCTGTGTGGTGGGTGCATTGGTGGAGCTGTGTGGTCGGTGCATCAGTGGAGCTGTGTGGTGGGTGCATTGGTGGAGCTGTGTCGGTGGAGCTGTGTGCTGGGTGCATCGGTGGAGCTGGGTAATGGGTGCATCGATGGAGCTGTGAGGTGGGTGCATCGGTGGAGCTGTGTAGGTGGAGCTGTGTGGTGGGTGCATCTGTTGAGCTGTGTGGTGGGTGCCTCGGTGGAGCTGTGTGGTGGGTGCATAGGTGGAGCTGTGTGGTTGGTTCATCGGTGGAGCTGTGTAGTAGGTGCCTCGGTGGAGCTGTGTGGTGGGTGCCTCGGTGGAGCTGTGTGGTGGGTGCATCGGTGGAGCTGTGTGGTTGGGGCATCTGTGGAGCTCTGTGGTGGGTGCATCGGTGTAGCTGTGTCGGTGGAGCTGTGTGGTGGTTGCATCAGTGGAGCTGGGTGGTGGGTGCATCGGTGGAGCTGTGTCAGTGGAGCTGTGTGGTGGGTGCATCGGTGGAGCTGTGTCGTGGGTGCATCAGTGGAGCTGTGTGGTGAGTGCATCGGTGGAGCTGGGTGGTAGGTGCATCGGTTGGAGCTGTGTGGTGGGTACATCTCTGGAGCTGTGTGGTGGGTGCATCGGTGGAGCTGGGTGGTGGGTGCATCTGTGGAGCTGTGTGGTTGGTTCATCGGTGGAGCTGTGTGGTGAGTGCATCGGTGGAGCTGTGTGGTGGGTGCCTCGGTGGAGCTTAGTGGGTCCATTGGTGGAGCTGTGTGGTGGGTGCATTGGTGGAGCTTAGTTGGAGCATCGGTGGAGCTGTGTGGTGGGTGCATCGGTGGAGCTGTGTGGTGGGTGCATCAGTGGAGCTGTGTGGTGGGTGCATCGTTGGAGCTGTGTCGGTGGAGCTGTGTGTTGGGTGCATCGGTGGAGCTGGGTGGTGGGTGCATCGGTGGAGCTGTGTGGTGGGTGCATCGGTGGAGCTGTGTAGGTGGAGCTGTGTGGTGGGTGCATCTGTTGAGCTGTGTGGTGGGTGCCTCGGTGGAGCTGTGTGGTGGGTGCATAGGTGGAGCTGTGTGGTGGGTGCATCGGTGGAGCTGTGTGGTGGGTGCATCGGTGGAGCTGTATGGTGGGTGCCTCGGTTTCCTGGTATCTAACTACAGAGTTCGTTACTAGAGGTCTTTCCTGCAATTATATGATTTCAGAGAGACTAGATGCTAGCTAATCCACCAATTAAAGGCAACTTTTAAGTTCAGTATTCTTGTTTAGGTTTTGATGCAAATAAATGACAAAAACATTTCTGACTATACAAACATAAAAGATGCCATGTTAAAATAAACGCGAGACACGGCCTGGCGGCCGAGTAAAGTGAAAGTATGGCCGGCAGTGAAAGGGGAGGAGGCAGCAGCAGCCTTTGATGTTGCCGCCGGCCGTGCAGTGAATAATTAGGGGAGGAGAAATGCCGGCTGGGGGAAGCTGAGATGCCTGTGGGAGGGAGGCTTTGATGTGCTGGTGACTTTGATGTGCACGCGCTTTTTGCCAATGCGCTTGCGCATTAAGCTTTTTTTCTCGGGCACTGCAACAAATCGCCGAGATGGTTAAGCTCTGGATAAAACACTATAGAGCTTCGCCAGCTATGCGCAAGCGCATCAGCAGGCGAGCCCTAAAAACTCTGGGGTAGTGATTTTGGAGGCAGCGATCAGGAAATGTGTAACCTCCGGTGTGACTCTTTTACTATGTTGCAGGTCGTAGTTAAAGCATTTGCACCTAGGAGGAATCATCTTTACACTGCCTACAGAGTTTACTGGACTCCAAGGAAACTTTCCAAAGTGACCAGGAGGATGTATAACTGTCCCAGGTGTAAGTATCCAGCAGCAGATGATTTCCACATGTTTGCGGATTGCCCGAGGATTAAACTTTTTTGGACCGAGGTACGTGGCTTCTTAGAAGATGTGCTGCATCAGCAGGTTGAAGTTAGTCCTAGGTTAATCTTTTTTGGTCTTCTGACGGATTATCGTATGAATGCTCCGGCCTCTAAATTTGTGTTTTATGTAATAATCCTTGCAAGGAGGGAAATTTGTAGGGCTTGGAAATCCGAAATCCCTCCGTCCTTTGCGGAATGTCTGAAGCATATTATCTTTACCAGCGAATCTGACATGGCCTGCGACAATACAAGTATATGCATGATATGGGTGGCTCTAGTGGCCTGGAGGGAGAAGTAAAGCTGGTCCTATGATTATGCCAGGGTACTGTTGGTCCTGTTCTCCCGAGTAACAGACGGTCTTCCAGGTGCTGTGAACAGGAGTGGGATAAGGAAACGGTATTATCTTGAGGGAGTTCTCCTTTTCTCTTTCCATAAGCTTTACATAAAGGTTGATACAGAATTGGCCAGCATAGAATGGATGGAGGTATCCCAACAAGAGCGTCCCTTAAGGCATGTATGAGGACAAAAAAAAATGTTTTTTTAAGAAAAAAGCTATAGGAATGGCTTGGGCGGCAGATAATAGTTATGTTTAATGTAGATTGAATTAATAATTAACTGTTATTGTGGTCATCTCTAAATTAGCCAGACAGCGCCACCTTGTGGCAGACTATCACAAGTGCCGGTGTTGACAATTAAGTGCTGGTGCTGAGCACCGGAAACCACTGGCTCAAATTAAGCACAACACACAAGATGATGGACGGAATGTTGCACAATAGCAAAACATTCACCCCCAGTCACAGATCTGGGTTTAATCCATCGTTATTTTGCTCAACAAGCCACCCCAGTTAAGACATGGCCATATGCAAATCAGTCTTTACCCTGTGCCTCATGGGAACAGTCAAGCCCAAACTGCCAAGCCATGTCTTCCCTGGACCGGAATCAAGCATCCTAGGACCGGTTTCTGGCTATCAGCCGTCTTCAGCCAGGATAGCTTGACTCCAGTGGCTTAGTGAGCACGGGACCCACGTCTGGGCATACCCTTCCCACATAGGGTGAACTGCAAAACACACAAGATGATGGACGGAATGTTGCACAATGGCCAAACATTCACCCCCAGTCACAGATCTGGGTTTAATCCATCGTTATTTTGCTCAACAAGCCACCCCAGTTCAGACATGGCCATATGCAAATCAGTCTTTACCCTGTGCCTCATGGAAACAGTCTAGCCCGAACTGCCAAGCCATGTCTTCCCTGGACCAGAATCAAGCATCCTAGGACCGGTTTCTGGCTATCAGCCGTCTTCAGCCAGGATAGCTTGACTCCAGTGGCTTAGTGAGCACGGGACCCACGTCTGGGCATACCCTTCCCACATAGGATGAACAGCAAAACACACAAGATGATGGACGGAATGTTGCACAATGGCAAAACATTCACCCCCAGTCACAGATCTGGGTTTAATCCATCGTTTGTTGCTCAACAAGCCACCCCAATTCAGACATGGCCATATGCAAATCAGTCTTTACCCTGTGCCTCATGGGAACAGTCCAGCCCGAACTGCCAAGCCAATTAAGCACTGCTGAGCACAAAATAAATGATATGAAGGCCAATGAACCCGGGAGGGAGAGGGTATGTAATGAATGAGGTGAAGATAACAGGATTAGGAGTAACAGTAAGTAATTAGAACATATCCCCACATTTAGTTCTCACCACTTTCATTACTTTTGAGGAATACCCAAGAATACTGTGAATATTGTTCCTATCACAATAAAAATACAACAAACCACTTTCCATGAAAAAAACAAAAAGTGATTTAATCTCAATGTAAATAGAAACTGATTTCAACACTCTTGAATTAAAACGTGTGTTGTTTCTGAAAATGTTTTGCAATCTGTAATATTTAGCAAAAGTGTTTGGAACAGCCCTCATTGCAAATTTCAGAAATAGAAACTGCTACACTTCAGACACTCCTCTGGTTGACCTTCCCTGAAACTCTTCTGAAGAAGGAAGATCCAGAACTGAATAAGCCAAAGAAATTGTTTGCTTCAACCATCTACTGATTGAGACTATGGAGGCCTCTGACGCTTGAGTAGGAAACCCAAATGTGATAAAAACGAGTCTGATTGCCTAAAACAAGATCTCTCCAAATAAATTTGTAATGCCCTTTTAACTTCAATCAAATTCCACTGTAGCTCTTGTGGAGACTCAGAAGTGTTGCATAAGGCTGGAGAACAAACTTTCTGAGATTTATGAAAACAAGAAGACACTTTAGGATTGGAAGGACGGGTTCTCTAGCCATAAGAGCTCCTAGCGCCCTAATCCATCTAGGAGAGGTGATCGCTACAAGACACACAACCTTCATTGCCACACACTTGATATCTACTTCTTGAAAGACACAAAAGGATGAGAAACCAGAGTCTTTAGAACTAAAGATAAATTACACAGGGGAAATGGAGGTTTCACCTCTGGGCAAGAAAGGGTGAAACTTTCAAACAGTCGAGAAACCAAATCTTCCTCATTAGAAAGACTTCCCCATGGACTTCTAAAAGCATTGATAGCTGCTCATTGAAATCTCATGGTAGAAACTGACAGAATATTTTCATTGATGTGTGTGAATTAATGGAAAACGAAAACTGAGAAACCACATTGGAGGAAAAAAATCATAGAAAAACAATTTTAAGGAAATACAAAAAATCGAAAATTAAAGAAAACACTTCAAAGAAAAGGTAATTTTGAGGATAAATCCAAAATGACATTAAACTTGTGTGGAGTTTAAAACTACTGCCGAGGTTTGGGTTTAAGGATAGGTAATGTTTAGGGTGATGAGGGTTTTTTGGGGGTCAGGAATAATTGGAGTTTGGGCATAGGAAGTTGTTTTAGGTTCAGAGATGGGTGGAGTGTAGGGGTGGTGAGGGGCTTTTAGGGTTCACAGATAAGTGATGTTTAGGTGTGTATGGTGTTTTTTGATTTCATGAATGGGTGGAGTGTGAGGGTGTTGAGGGTTGTCAGGGTTCATGGATGGGCGGAGTTTGTGGCTGCTGAGGGTTTTTAAGGTTCAATTATGGGTAGTTGCTGGGGTGGTGAAGAGTTTTTAAGGTTCATAATGGGGTGGAGTTTAGGGTGGTGAGGGGTTTTAAGGATCCAGAGATGGGTGGAGTTTAGATGTAGAAAGAGGTTTTAGGGATGGATAGTTTAGGGTGATGAGGAGTTCCTATGGGTCATGGATTACTAGTGTTTAAGGCTGGTGAGGATTGTTATGGTTCTGACAGTGGCAGCTCACATAGGGCTTGCTGTGGGGCGGTGAGGTGGGGAGGGGCAGGGTGGGGGTGTAGTAAACTCGGACATACAATGGAACAGAGGAACATATTCCTCTGTTCCATCGTATGTCCGAGTTTACTACCCCCCACCCTGCCCCTCCCCTGCCCCGCTCCACCGCCCCACAGCACACCATATGTGAGCCGCCACTGGGTTCAGAGATGGGTGGAGTTTGATTGTGCTGAGATGTTGTGAGGGGTATGGGATGGGTGGGGTTTAGGCAAAGAAAGGGGCTTTAAGGGTTCAGGAATGGGTAGAGTTAAGGGTAGTGAGTGATTTTATGGTTCGGGGATGGTGAATTTTTGAGGTAGAAAGGGCTTTAGGGATAAGTGTTGTTTAGGTGTGGTGAGGGATTTTAGGGGACAGGGATTGATGGTGTTTAAGGATTGTGAGGGTTCAGCGATGGAAGGTGTAATAAAATGTTAAACATATTTCCATACATTATAATTTAAAAGCTCATTCAATTAAATAGTGGATAGTAAAAATTCATGGTTAAAAATCCTCTTGCTATCTCAAAGTTAAACAGGCCTATCATCCTAGAAACTATCTTTCAATCTTCTTTATATACCAATCTATTCAAATGTATATAGGCTTTCCATCTTTTTACAGCCCAGGCAATATAACCTGTAACAGCTTGGCACACTATTTCATTTTCAAGAGTACATATTAAATTCATGGCATACTCATAATAGAAAGGTTTCTTGATTACAAAAAATGTCCGTAAAAAAGTCTGCCTAATATCTTGATAACATCTATAAAAGAGCAGAAAGTGCATCTTAGACTGGGTAGTTGTGCCATCACATGGGCACCTATAAATTATTTTCTTTGATTTTTCATGTCTTGGGAATGCCACTTGTTCATGAATTGCACCCAGCTGCAACCAAGTTAAATAAAATCTATCTTTCATGCACATTTGTAACTTTTACTAGGTATTCAGGTAGTCCTGAGAAGGTTATTCTAGCTATATAAATTGACACACTTATTTTTTGCCCTTCTCTGCTGTCTCTATCTTGAAACTGTTTCTGCAAGCAGATCATTTTAACTTCTTTTTTTCCATATTGCAATATACTTGCAGGTTTTATCACTGATAGATATTCATCAACATCTTTAAGTAGCTTATCCATATATGCTGACCATGGGATTCTGTTATAGTATTCCAGGGTTAGACATTCCTCAATTATTTCCCCGGTAAACTTTGTTCCCTCCTTGCACCAGATGTTATACCAGGAACATAGAGCTCTCACCTGTATTAAATCAGAATAATATCGTACATCCAGTTCCTTATGTAAAATATACATAGAGGAAGACCTTGGTTCTGCCAACAATCGGCAAAGAAAAGCCTTTTTACAAGTTTGTAATGTGAGTGCGTTGGCATTGCCCCACACTATAGCACCATTTGTTGCTAGTGAGATATATTTACTGCTATATAGTTTGATTCAGAAAAGGGGGTGGTGATGGACAGAGCATCTGAGTTAAACAGAACACTCATACCCAGTCAAAAGATCAGGGCTTGATCCATCACCGTTTTTTGGCTCACTGCACCATCCCAGTTCAGAACCTGGCTACATGCAAATTAGTCTGTCCCTGGCCCAGTGCATCATGGGAACAGGGCAGACCAAACTACCAAGCCAATTCTTTACTGGAAAGGAAACAAGCTTCCGGGGACCGGTTTCTGGCATTGCAGCCGTCTTCGGCCCGGCTTGCTTGAATCCTGATGGTGCAATGAGCAAGGGACTCATGTCTGAGCATACCCTGCCACTCCTATAGTGGCCAAAACGATTCAGAAAAGGGGGTGGTGATGGACAGAGCATCTGAGTTAAACAGAACACTCATACCCAGTCAAAAGATCAGGGCTTGATCCATCACCGTTTTTTGGCTCACTGCACCATCCCAATTCAGAACCTGGCTACATGCAAATTAGTCTGTCCCTGGCCCAGTGCATCATGGGAACAGGGCAGACCAAACTACCAAGCCAATTCTTTACTGGAAAGGAAACAAGCTTCCGGGGACCGGTTTCTGGCATTGCAGCTGTCTTCGGCCCGGCTTGCTTGAATCCTGATGGTGCAATGAGCAAGGGACTCATGTCTGAGCATACCCTGCCACTCCTATAGTGGCCAAAACGATTCAGAAAAGGGGGTGGTGATGGACAGAGCATCTGAGTTAAACAGAACACTCCTACCCAGTCAAAAGATCAGGGCTTGATCCATCACCGTTTTTTGGCTCACTGCACCATCCCAGTTCAGAACCTGGCTACATGCAAATTAGTCTGTCCCTGGCCCAGTGCATCATGGGAACAGGGCAGACCAAACTACCAAGCCAATTCTTTACTGGAAAGGAAACAAGCTTCCGGGGACCGGTTTCTGGCATTGCAGCCGTCTTCGGCCCGGCTTGCTTGAAACCTGATGGTGCAATGAGCAAGGGACTCATGTCTGAGCATACCCTGCCACTCCTATAGTGGCCAAAACGATTCAGAAAAGGGGGTGGTGATGGACAGAGCATCTGAGTTAAACAGATCACTCATACCCAGTGAAAAGATCAGGGCTTGATCCATCACCGTTTTTTGGCTCACTGCACCATCCCAGTTCAGAACGTGGCTACTTGCAAATTAGTCTGTCCCTGGCCCAGTGCATCATGGGAACAGGGCAGACCAAACTACCCAGCCAATTCTTTACTGGAAAGGAAACAAGCTTCCGGGGACCGGTTTCTGGCATTGCAGCCGTCTTCGGCCCGGCTTGCTTGAGTCCTGATGGTAGTCCCTTGCTCACTGCAAAATCTGAACAACTTCTGATGAGACTTTGAGATAGGCACATGAAAATAAGCATCCAATGTGCTCTTAAAGTTGTCTTTGGAAATGAGAGGATTTATCCTTTGAAGAGTTTCCATTTTGAATGGAATAGTTCTCGAATATTTGTGGAGTCACTTGAGATCTAGCACCATCCTGTATCCTGCTGAGGCCTTGGGGACCAGGAATACTCTGGAGTAAAAGCAATTCCTGTACTGTTCCTTGGGAAGCAGCGATATTGCATCCTTCATCGGTAGAGTTGAATTGCGTTAGGAAGAGCCATCTTCATCTCTTTATTGTGTGGCCATGGCATAAGAAATAATCCTTAGGAGATTCCAAGAACTCAATACCCTAATCTGACCTGACCAGCTGGAGAAACATTCATCTGAGGTAGATGTGAGCCTGGGTTCCAAGAAGTGATGGATTCTCACACCAACCACACACCCTTGGCCATTTTTAGCATAGTCATTCTCTTGGTGTATAGGGGGTCTTGGGTTGCTTCTTATCCCCTCCATACTTTGATTTAAACTTGCCTGCTCTCAAAGCAAGGTGGGCTCCAGAATAAGCTTATGTTAAAACAAAGTCAATTATCTTGACAGCTTGATCCTTTCTGATAGACTACTCTGTTAAAGAAGTCCTCCCTACAAAACTAGCCACTAATGAATCAATAAGGATGGAATCAGGCATTGCCCTTTGCATATCAGCAAGTGGATATAGTTTGTCTTGAATCTAGGAAGAATTATTTTATCTGGATTCTTCCATTCTCGCTTTAAATCTAATCCATAATATGAGGGTGAACTAGAAGATCTCATTGCACAGAGCGCTTAAATTATCAAAATATTTGGGCTGATGAAATCTCTGGAGTTTCCTACTCCTGAAATCCCAAATTAGCCTTCACATGCAACAAAATATCAGACAGCATCTCTTTTGAGATACATTTTCCTTTCCAATCCTTTGGTACACCTCTCTTCTTCTCCTCAGAATCCGAAGAAACATCAGAAAACATGACATTTTTCATTTTACTTGGAGATACTTTGTAACCCTTATTGTCTGGCAAAGTCCCTCTTATCAGGCACATTCAATGTATCATCCTACTCCTCTCTTCCAAACCTCTTCTTAGGAGAAGGGGAGGACTAAGAATCTGAATGGTATGAGGTTTGAACATATCTCAGTTTCATCAAGTGTTGTTTCCCATGCCACCAAAGCTAAGCACCAAGGAGTCTTACAGCAGGATAGAGCACAGGACGTTCTCTGCTATGAGGACTTACCTGTACTCCATCTTCCTTAAAACACTCTCCTTCCCATCCCAAGAGTGCAAACGGAAAGCATGTGCAGACTGCTGCAACTTCCACGCATGCTCCCTGATGCCCATCAGTTTATCCAAGCCAGCTCGATGGTTTCTCCAGTCAATCCAGGCAGGGATGAAAAAACAACACAATGCTGTGTCTGAATGAAAACACTGCTTCTCGCTGGTCCAGCCAGCAACAAATGAAGAGAAACTCCACATTCTTATATGCCTCAAGCCCAGCAGGAGCCGTACCTGAGGTAATCCAAGCAATCTCGTCTCAGAGGAGACAGAAAAAGCGACAGGAGGAGTGCTGGGTGAGGCAGCCTCTTATGGCTCAAGCTGGAGGGGCTGGGACTTGTTTACTAGCATTCCAGCCTGTTCTTTTTCTGTCTCGTGAGGTAGGCACCTACTCAAAAGTAATGACTTGGGTGAGGACTAAAGGACGGCGAGGTAATGAAACTTACCTCTCTGTGCAGTTGACTCTGAGTTGGCTGGACATAGGTTTGGAGGATATCGCAAGGTCAGAATTAACATTTTCTGCCAGTGTCCAGCTATGACAAGTTATTCGGCTTGGAATGGGAAATAACATGAAGACCCAGTTTTACTGGGTCAAAACCCATGTGCACATACCTATTCAGACAGAAAATGGCAATTTCCACCACTCTCATGTACCAGCTACTTTTAGCTGATGATATGTGGTAGCTAGCAGATCACTGCAGGTCAGAGGGCTATTCCAGCAGATACTAGGCCCTTTTTGATCAATTTATATCACTATCTCTTTCTGACACTCATTTGGTCCTCTGAGGGGTCGTGTTTTGTGCCGATGAGGAGTTAGACATAAGAGGATTCAATATTTGGCTATCCAACGAGGACCAGGAATTGCACAACCAACATACAAGCTAGTAATTAAATTATTGTACATAACTCTTAAACCCATACTATATAAGTAAAGAATTATGACTGCATGTCCAAATCGTATGAAGAAATTTAATCGGACCAGATTCATACAAAGCAATAATTCTGTTAAGGCAATGCAAAACCATAACATTAGTACCAGGTGTTTGGGGACTTCTCTATGCCAACCTCTCCCTGTCATAAATACATTAATTGGAATGCACAATCAACTTGAGAAAATAAATCATGATGAGACAGAACCTATAGTTTAGTAAAAATTAGATTTTATCAAAAGTATTCAAAAGGGCAAAGTACATATTTTTTAAGCATTTAAGATCTAAAGAGTGCAGGGCAATCTAATTGGTTTGGGACTTGCCATATGGTGACAAGGAGCTCTTGTAAGTTCAGCAAGGTAATGAGCCAAGACAGCTGATGGATAGTGTCCCTTCAAGAAAGAGTCAAAGAATGGCGCTCACAGTGAACGCGTCAATTCGAAAGAAGAGCAATTAATGTATTGTAATTGCATTTATATAGCACTTACTACCCCAGATGAGGTGTCGGAGCGCTATTTCGACAAGTAGCATGCTACTCCGTAACCCATAAAGGATTGGTGTTGAATTAATATATTGAAATATGAAAGTAATTGGAGAGGTGGATATGTTAGTCAGTTATTTGGATTCAGAAGAACAGCGGTGGGATAGAAGAGGGATAAAGGTTTGCATTTATATAGCGCTTGTTACTCCTAATGGGGTGTTGAAGCGCTTTTTTGACGAGTAGCATGCTACTCCAGAACCCATAAAGGATTAGTGTTGAATAAGTATAGTGAAATATGAAAGTAATTTGAGTGGTGGATATTAGTCAGTTATTTGGATTGGGTAGGATAGCGGAGAGATAGAAGAGGAAAAAAAGGTTTGTATTTACATAGTGCTTTCCACCCCTGATGGGGGTTTGAAGTGTTTTTTTGGCAAGTAGCACGCTACTCTGGAACCCATAAAAGATTAGTGGTGAGTTAGTAGAGTGAAATATGAAAACAATTTGAGTAGTGGATATGTTAGTCAGTTATTTGGATTGAGAAGTGTAGCGGAGGGATAGAAGAGGGAAAAGGTTTGCATTTATATAGCGCTTGTTCCCCTAATGGGGTACTGAAGCGCTTTTTTGGCGAGTAGCACACTACTCCGGAACCCAGAAATGATTAGTGTTGAATTAGTATAATGAAATATGAAAGTAATTTGAGTGGTGGATATTAGTCAGTTATTTGGATTGAGAAGGATAGCGGAGAGACAGAAGAGGGACAAAAGGTTTGCATTTATATAGTGCTTGCTACCCCTGATGGGGGTTTGAAGTGTTTTTAGGCAAGTAGCACGCTACTCTGGAACCCATACAGGATTAGTGGTGAGTTAGTAAAGTGAAATATGAAAATATTTTGAGAAGTGGATATGTTAGTCAGTTATTTGGATTGAGAAGGGAAGCGGAGGGATAGAAGAGGGAAAAGGTTTGCATTTATATAGCACTTGCTACCCCATATGAGGTGTTGAAGCACTTTTTTGTTGAGTAGCACACTACTTTGGAACCTATAGAGGTTAGTATAGGGAAAGAGGAGTGGACAGGTTAGTCTGTTATTTGGATGGAAAGGGATAGTGGAGGGATAGTAGAGGGAAGGATTTAGACATTATTTGTTTCTTTGTTTAGGAAGTCATAGCAGTTGGAGGAGGCTTGGGATGAGAAAAAGAGATGTGGAGGGGAAGAGTCAGAGGGAAGGGTTTAGAAAAGCTTGTTTTGGGGGATCAGTATAGTAAAAGAGGTATGAGATGATGCAAGGAGGGTAGAGTATTGAAGAGTCTAGAAAGGATTATTTTGGGGATCATAGTAGTGGTATGGGGTTTGGGATGAATGAGCGAGTGGTGGTAGAGGATATATTGATAGAGTTACAGGGCGAGAAATAGGGTAGTGCATTGGAAAGAGTGGTAGAAAGAGGTTTGAGATGAGTCAGAGTTGAGATAGAAGATATATTGAGAGAGGTATAGGGGGAGAAATACGGTAGTGCATTGGATATGCTGAATTAGAAGAAAAGTAATAAATATATAGATACATAAATACATGGAAAGTAAATAGATGCATAAAGGAAGTAAGTATATGTATATTAAAGATATTAGTAGAGGTATAGGGTGAGAAATCGGGTAGTGAATTGGAAAGAGTAGTAGAAAGAGGTTTGAGATGAGACAGAGAGTTGAGGTAGAGTTAATATTGTAGAGGCATAGGGTGAGAAATAGGGAAGTGCATTGGATATGCTGAATTAGCAGAAAAGTAATAAATATAT
Source organism: Lissotriton helveticus (assembly GCF_964261635.1). NCBI lineage: Eukaryota > Metazoa > Chordata > Amphibia > Caudata > Salamandridae > Lissotriton > Lissotriton helveticus. The sequence goes on along the minus strand of NC_136070.1, from coordinate 1,074,444,156 downwards.
AGATCCAAGTACATGGAAGGTATATAGACGCATAGAGGAATAAAATATATGTAGATTAAAGATGCATTAAATCAATTCCGGCTTTCAAGTGTTATACTTAAAAACGAATTTTATTAATTTGTTTAAAAACATATTCTACAAGTTTACACAAAGCAATACACATATATAGGTAAATATCTATAGTACAAATACATTCTTATATACCGAGAGATATGCTGTTTATTTCTGTCTACGTGTGGCGCCTATGTGGGGAAGAGCCAATTCTTGAGTAGTTTTCTGACGATAAAGTGGTTGTGCATGGATCTTATGTTGGGGAGTAAAGAGCTCCATAGTTTGGCTGCTTGAACAGAGAAGGATGTGCCCCCCATGTTTTTTTTCTTGTATCTTGTGATTTTGAGGCGAGGTGCCACCCTAGAGCAGAGGTTCCTTTGCTGAATGTGTTTGGTGATTATATTCCTGATGAAGAGCGTTCCCGTTCCATGTAACATTTTGTGGATGATACAAAGCAGCATGAATGTGGACCTTCTGTCAACCGGTAACCAATGCAGGGCTTTTAAGGCAGGGGAGATGTGGTCTCATAGTTTTATATGTAGGAGTAGTCTGGCAGTCGAGTTCTGAATTTGTTGTAGTCTTTTTATGGTCGTTAAAGGTGGTCCGTGGTAGAGGCTATTAGCGTAATCGAGATTGGACAAAACAAGGGAGATGGTAGATTGGACCTTGTGTGGAAATCCCAAATGGGGGAAGATGTCGCAGAGTTTTAGAAACGAAGCTTGATCTTTCTAGTTTGTCCACTTGGGCATTCATTGATAGCTTAGAGTCCATGGCCATTCTGAGGTTTCTTACTTCCTTTGATACTTCAGGCAGTGATCCCAGTTCATCAGGCCAGGCGGCGAGCGGGTCATAATGTTTCCAATCGCCATACATGAGTATTTCCATTTTGGAAGCATTCAATTAGAGATGGCTCCACGTCATCCATTGATCCACGGCTCTGAGACAACTAAACATTGGCGAGTTTCCAATGTCTTTGGGGCAATCCAGTTGAAGGAGTATTTGCTTGCCATCTGCATAGTTATAGCACGTGAGGTGAAATTGATTGATCAGTACTGGTAACGACTTCATGCAGATGTTAAAAAGCATTGGCAAGGTGATTGAGCCTTGATGGACCCCTGCTTTTGTGGAGTACGGTTTGGACGAGAAAGGTGGGGTATGGATCACATTAGTTCTGTTGCGAAGGTAGGATGCGATCCAGCCTAGAGAAGTCCCCTCTATGCCGGATTCCTAAAGGCAGTCTTTCGGGTCCGAGAGTAAACCAGATGAACCTCTTGATCCAGAAAACCAATGTATAGTATAATCTGCAAGTTCTGGGGTGACACCTCCTTAGTCACTTCATCGTGTCTGACTACTCAGTCCATTTGTCAGTTCATATAGGATGATTGTCATGCAACATGAAGAAGACATGTATTAGAGAAAGAGGTGGTGCTGATCACGTAATTAGTCAGATCATCCAGTATACGTAAACTTTCAAACATTCAAACAATGATCCTTTAGCAGCAGACACATGAGTGAGTTCAAAGAGGAGAGTTTCCCATAGCAAATGTTCCCAAAGTATCGACTTTGTTGCAATCAGTCCTTGTAAGCGAGTGAGAACTCTTCTAGTAAGACTCAGTTTCACTTCCCATAGTAAGTTTATGAAACCTCATGAGTGCAGGGCAAAGCAGAGTAGGAAAATGCAGGCCTATATTACATTTTATTTAAAATCATGCAGAATATAAAGTAATGGAGATATACATTTCATAAGGGAAAACAAGATTCTAAAATTCCTTTCAACTTATAAGCACTCAGAATATATGATTAGTTGTATTGCAAAACTCCCATGTAACTATGACATATTACTGCATTTTCAAAGTACCAATGTATACAATTATTTCAAATCATAAAATATTCATATCGTTTTAAGTGGTTTACACTGGTATATATATGAAGATCATAATCTGAAGATTTTGTTTAGTTTACATTTAATATGACTGCAGCACCATTTCTTCTTATCTCATTTGGTGCACGATTTCACATATGCAAATGATGGAATTCAGAGTAAAAGCGTTCAATATCACACATAAAGCTATTTAGAATATGTTAGATTTCATTAATTCTTTACACACATGAGTACATCACTTTAACATTCTGATACATGTTGAAATAATATTCTAAGGCTGGTTAAGAAATATAAACCTACATTATTCAAATGAATATGATTTCATCTAGTCTTCAATCATCTGCATGCTTTTACGATGCAGTAACTACGTTCTCTCACATTTATTTCTCATGTTTTCTTTAACATATAATTGGTGCACATTTATTCATAGATTAATCAAAATGTCTCATAATAGGTTTATGTGTCAAGTTATGGATTTAGCAGCTTTTCACCTTCATCAGGGCTCAGGGTGGGGAGAGAAGTCCAGGGCTGGGGCGGGTGTTGCCAGACATGGGAAGTGTGCTCCATGCTTCCCCAAAGTAGATATTGGGTGGGTGCCGGGCTGTGCTGATGCCCGCGGTCACGGCTGAGTTTCGCAGTATTCTTACTGAGTGCAGAATCACATCTGGGATTGATGTTCCCTAACCAAAGAATAGTGGGTGTGGGAACACTACAACAGTTGTGATTGGGAAGAGTGGTATCCCACAAGTGATACTGCTCCTGCTGACTGGTAATTGGGCTTAATACTATGAAAATCACCTCATTATTCATAGAAAAGATATGCTCATGGATAGGCAAAGGCAATTTGAAGTAGTTGAGGGACGCATAGGTGAGAAAAAGCAAAAGATTCATTACTCCAACAAGAAAAGACCAGGCACGACAGGCAGTCTGCTGAAGCAAAACTCCAAGTCATCACAATCATAACAAACTCCAAATCATAACAATTCTCACAAGAACCCAGAGCCATTCTCGAACCCATGAAGATTCTTTCATCCTCATCAGCCATTACAAGATATAACAACACAAACCATGAAGCACTGTAAATGTCAGAAGGGCAAAAATCAGCAATTTTCTAAAACTACACCAGGTAAAACAAACATATTGCATACCGTTGATAACACCCTTTCCTTCAAATTTAAAAAAGATGTTTACGGAAATATGTAAAACAAAAGCACAACTGAACAGTGTACTGTCCCATATAAACACTGCACCACCCTCCCGATCATATCTTGATTTCCGTCACATGTTTTCAACCAATCCCCACGCCTCAAAACAGTAACTTGGTTCGATTTAGCACTTATTATTGCAACCTTGGTGTTTCAAAGTGTTGTAGAAAAAATTGTGCAACGTTCACCCAATGTTTAGATACTAATACTATTTTACATGATGTTGAGGTGCTCCTACTACAAATTTGCTTATGATTTCTCCGTTTTCGTTGGCTGTCAATTATGTTCACTGTCAAATGTTGCTGTAAAGAAGTAACGCAAAGATTCTTCCAAAGTAAGGAGGTGTTTATGGACTTAATTAACATATACATTTTTTGCCACATGGTTAAAAATTGAACTCTGAAGAATCTGCAAATCACTATATTATGAAGTAAATAAATGAAAATGCTAAGTCAGTATGCTTCCTACAAGTACAATGCCGGCAGGAATGAGAAAAACATATTTATTTATTTATTTTAAAAATTTATAGAGCGCAGCGTATACCCGTGGGTGTCTTGGCGCTATAACTTTGCTGAAAATCCCAAATTGAAGATGTATCTACCTTAAAACGTATTGTACTGGACAGATTATTGGTCGAATAACCAGGTTTTTACCAATTTTCTAAATTGAAATAACTAGGGTGACAGTTTTATTTCCTTTGGAAGCATATTCCAGAGTTTGGCAGCCGCGTTGGTAAAGCTTCTATCGCCCCATGTCACCGTCCTGGTGCGTGGTACTACCAGTAGGTGTCTCTGTTCGGAGCGTAAGGATCTTTTTGGTAGATAGTAACAGAGTTTCTGTTTGAGAAATGCTGGTCCAAGACCCTTGAGGGCTTTATAGGTGAGACACAAGGTCTTGAATCTAATGCGATTTCTCACTGTTAACCAGTGGAAGTTTCTGATCGCTTGCTTGGTGGACTGAAACTTAGGAATGCCTGCTAGTAGCCTTGCGGCAGCGTTTTGTATGAGCTGCAGTTTGGCCACCACCCGTGCCTGGGCATTTACAAACAGTCCGTTAAAGTAATCAAGTGATGAGAGTACTAAGGAGCTCACCACTGTTTTCCTAGCACTCTCAGGGAGATAGGGCAGGATTTTCCTAATGATCTTAAGCTTGTAGAAAGCAGACGACGCAACCTGGTTGGCATGGTTGGAAAAGTTAAGATTGTCGTCAAATATATTTCCTAAATTCCTGACCTTTTTCACTGGTTCTGGGGGGGCTCCGAGAGGTGTCGGCCACCAAAGAGTGGACCACTGCAGCGATAGATTTCCAAAGATCATTACCTCGGTTTTCTCCGAGTTGAGGCGCAAGCAGTTCTCAGACATCCATTCCGTGATGGCAAGCATGCCTTCTTGGAATCTGGCGGCAACCTCCTCACCATTGTTCTTAATTGCGATCACCAGTTGGGTGTCGTCGGCGTAAGAGGTAAGGCTCATCCGGTAGTTCTTAATCACCCTTGCTAAGTCCGACACATAGATGTTGAAGAGTGTCGGACTTAGGGATGAGCCTTGCGGGACGCCACATGGGAGGGCGAGCTGAGGGGATTGAAATGCGCCCAATGTCACTGCCTGCGTTCTATTGGACAGGAATGAAGCCAGAAGCTCCTTGGCCTTTGAGCAAATGCCCATCTCCTCGACACGGTCAATCAGGACAGCATGATTGACCATGTCGAAGGCCGCCGAGAGATCCAGCAGGACCAGTATAGCTGTTCCTCCTTGGTCCCTAATGGTTCTGATATCATCGGCGGCCTTAATGAGGGCAGTCTCCGTTCCATGAAGTTTCCGGAACCCAAACTGCGACTCATCCAGGAGGTTATTTTGTTCGATATATTCAGCTAGTTGAATATTCATTGCTCTTTCCACTATTTTAGCCAGGTAGGGCAGGCTGGCAATGGGTCTGTAGTTTTTGAGAGTTGTTTTATCAAGACCAGTTTTTTTCAATAGGGGTTTCAGCAGAGTGTTTTTTAACTTATCTGGGAAAATCCCAGATTGGAACATGGCGTTACAGATGGGAGTAATGACTTTGCTCACCACATCAATAACTGGAATGAGGATTTTAGGGGGGCAGTTATCTAAGGATGAACCTGTTTTTACCAGTCTCATGAGATCTCCTATTTCCTGATTCGTCATATCCCTAAATCGAGTAAACGAACAGTCCAAGCTATTTTTTGATGATTTAGGATGTATGCTGGTACTTGATGGAGTAACCGAGAATTCTGCATATATATCGTTTACTTTTGAAAAAAAGAAACCTGCTAGATTATTGCAGAATTCCTGAGTGTGAGGAGGGTTCAGATCTACCACCTTCCCTGCCAGCGTCTTAACTACTTCAAACAGTTGTCGACTCGAATTTTTTGATTTATTAATTTGCGGCTCGAAGTAGTCCTTTTTTACCTCCTGAATCATTTTTTTATAGATGATGAGTTCATCTTTATACTGGGCTTTGCTTAAGTTGTCGTATGTCTTGCGCCAGGTTCTTTCCTTGTTTCTACAGATCTGTTTTTGCTTTCTGAGGGTTTTTGAGTACCACGGTGCTGAAGGCACCTTCCTGTTTTTTGATATGGTTTTTAGTGGAGCGTGCATGTCTACCGCATTGCCTACATGGATGGAATTTGTACAGTTCAATGACATATCATTCAAACTGCAGGCTGGTGAATCAGGAATATGATGCATTTCAAAATGTTGCGCAACTTGCTCATGTGTCACTCAAAAGAAAGATCTATGAGCAAATTCAAATTTTTGCGGTAATGCAGATGATCACATTCATGGTAAGCCAAGAAATCCATGGCGTACGTCAGAATATGAGCTGACTCTTCCAAATATTGCAATGCTACAATACCCAAAACAAGAAGGACAGTGAATATCCTAGACTAAGGTGCTCTAACATATCAATAAACAATATCTGGACTAGATGGATGGCATTGGTGCAGGTGCAGTTATGAACCTATATTTCTGGATTGCCACGATGCTGGAAAACATTTTGCACCAGCATTTCTGGATTGCACTGATTCCACTACTGCAGGTGAAATGTAGCTCCAGCATTTCTAGATTACATGAATTTCATTGATGCTGGAGAGGTGTTGCAGCACCCTTTCTAGATTGCATAGATTGTACTAGTGATGGTGAAATGTTACATCAGAATTCCTGGATTCAATTTATTGCACTAGTGCTGGTGAAAGTTTGTGCCAACATTCGGGCTGACCACCTGGTGCACAATGTATTTGTTTTGGAGTCCAGGTGAAGCAAAATGTAGCCTTTCTACTTACCAGATGGTGCAAATACCAGTGCAAAATAGCACTGGAAACAACACAGTCTATATAATGCTTTTATTTTGATGCTTAACTGCACTTGTGCAATGTATATAATCTGAACCCATGATTCTCTTATCCAATAATGCAGTGAATATTACAAATTCCGCAGCATCATCTTTATGTAGTTAGCAAGTGTTCCAATGGAGAAGCGAATTATCTTGCTAATATGCAGGGTTCTTCAATTAAGGGACTACTAGTTACTTTACCGAGGACTCTAAAGACGGTCTCTGATGAAGACAGATGGCACCAGGTGAATGTGCCAATGGTGCAAACATTTAAACAGTGAAATAGCCTGCATTTGACTTAGACGTGGCAGCAATTCAATCAGAATAAATTCCAATAGCAGTGCTTAATTTGGGCCAGTGGTCTCTGATGTGGTCTCTGATGGGGCCCACTGCCACTCATTTTTGGAGACTAGCACTTATTTTTCCTCATAAGATATTGAACGTGAACAAGAGAGGTAAAAAAACAGAAAGTGGAAAGAAGGAAGAAGAGAATTATTAACAAGTTGGCACAAAGGGAAAGAGTAAGAAACTACAAGAGTGAGATAAAGGGGCAGCACTGTCTAGTAGTGGATTAGAGAGACCTGAGGTGAATTCAACACCACGCAGCCTTCATATTCAACAACTGTTTTTGAATATCACAGCGGGAGCAGAACTTTAGGCACTGACACTCATTATTTTACAAATTAAGCACTGGCCAAAATGCAAAGGCCCCTGGTAATCATTCGTTGCATTTCACTATATGACTGACATTTTATGTGTTTTTAAATATATCAGAGGTACTCGCGGAATAAAGAATATTTTGAGTATACCTCTAGGTATATTTTATACTTTTTCTTGCCCCACCAAAAAAAGGACCCAATCAAATTGTCCTGAACATAGATTTATAAGATATCTAAGGGATAGATTAGCTTCACTCGGTTGAGCTCGCAGGGGTGGCACTGTTCCTACCCTGGAGGGAAAGGTCGTCAATTGATGAAGCATGCCTCAATAAGTTGAGTCTGAGAGGACCTCTCAAAAAGTTTGTGATGACCTACAGCTTGGAAAAGCAAAAAAACATAATGTGTTTATTTTGGTTTTTGTGCCCTTAATTGACGTATGCCGGGTTAGGCAAAATGCAAAGAAGACCCATCTCACTTTGATGAGAAGTTTGAATGCAGTCCAGAGAGAAAGGGAAAGCACCTGGATCACAAGGTGCATAGGGAAATGCATCAGGAAATACTTTGCATATCCTAACTTCTTTTTAGTCCTGGTCTCGTGTAACAGAGTCTCTGAAAAGCTCTGTAACCAACCCAACTCACTAACCTCCATAAAGCAACTGCAGGCTTATTGGCTACCACAATCTTACTGATATCTGGGATATCATCATTCTCTCTAAGTACATGAGTAGGATTGAACAGAATGACCCTACCCTGGGAGTTATTGGGGTGTAAGCTGCATGCTCGTCCTTGTCCTTTGTCCTGTTCTACTTCTGTGACTGGGTAACCTACACAGAGCAGCATACTTATCGAAGAAATACTCAAAAAAGTTATGCAACATACTGCACCATGATTGTTTCAGGTGTTTCAATGATTGGGCCCTTCTTAATGGCAGCGGTTTGGCCACAGAGTGACTGGAATGATTTTCTTGTTGTGCCTACCCTTATTGGTAAGTGTTTTGTTAAATAAGACCACCCTTTATATAATTTATACCAAACACAGGCTGAATACAGAAAAAAGAAATGTATCACCTTTTGTTCTGGGAGGCAGAGAAGGATTTTCTTTTTTCTAGTGGATGCTTTTTTAGTGATTAAAAAAGTCAGTGCCACTTTAGGATACTTTGCAGGATGTGGAGCATGCAAAGTCATCTAACTAGGGCTTCTCCTTTCAAATACTGTAGGATATTTTCCATGCACGCATTGGATCGCAGGGCTCGGTGGTCTCAACCATCCGAATAGGCATGAGTGAACTTTTTGAGAAGTGGACCTCAAATCCTTTCATACAGGCCATTGTAAGGGAGGGTAGCTGGGATTAATTGCTTTGGGTCCTGCACTTTCTTTTTAAATCCATGTGCTCCTCTTGCATTAAGTAATTAAAACACAGGTCTGACCTAGTACTTTGTGATGATGATATTGAAGGAACACCACTATGTTGTGCAAATTACCCTGCTTTTCCTTTACCCAACCTACATATTTTCCTAGGATCAGAAATGAAAGAGAGGCCCTGCAAAATGTTTGGCCGCTGGCCACACAAAGGTTTCTGACATTGTCGAATTGCACCTGCACATTGGTAATTTTGGGTTCTTCGTGGGTCACGTTTGGATTCTGCTGTAAGGCATAGAAAAGCTGTTCATAACATAACTGCTAACAGTGAAATGGTTGCAGACAGGGTGCAACAGAGTGAGTTTGGAAGTTGAGAAACAAGTCAGGAAAGAGGTGGACAATGGCTAAGGAACATTTAAGACTGTGCAGTACAATAAATACAACTGTAAGAAACCTAGGGACATATTTACAAGTGAAAATCACAATAAGGAGAGACAAGGGAATAAGCCTTCTCTAACTCCCCCTCCAAAGCTATTAACTCACTATAAAGAAAAGGACAAAAAACTAAAAAGAACTCTTGGACTTCAGTGTAAGTTTTTGCTAATAAGATACTATTACATATTCCCACTACAGACTACTCTAATTCTACAGTTAGAAACTGGACAAAAAAGGGGGGCGAAGAAAAAATCGAATTTCTTAATAATGCCCTCACACACTTTTCATTGTCATGCTTCATCATTGGGCCGCATCTGGAGCCCAGGGGCAGACCAACACACTGGGCGGAGCGCCAAAGAAATTTTTTCAGCGGGAGTCCTCTTCCCAGTCAGAGTCCATCGTCGGTGGGAAGAGGACTCCTACTGATCTTGGAACAAGTGTGATGAATAGATCACGGTCCCACTGCGGACCCGGGTTTAGCAAATAGCTGTGAAACTCCGTAATTGGGTTCCTCTATGCAAATGCGTAGAAGGCGAAATGGAGAATATCCTGTGATTAGAAATTCGAGACCTGAGTGTGGGTTAAGACCATGACTTTTTAAGGGATCAATACCCTGATGAAGGCCGCCTTGACCCATGGTGGCATCTGATAAAGGCCAAAACATGTTGGTTCCTGCAAACAGGATACAGGGGTACTGATCTCCCTGGTGTATCCTACACATTGATTTTTAACCCTACCGAGGGCGACAAAGAATAGAGGTAACCTCCAGTTCCCCTCAGATAGTTTTAACACTATTGTTTGTTTTTTTGCACTTTATGATTCCTTCTTGAGGGAATAACCTTTTCCCTATTCTTTTGTTTGTTTGTATTGTTTCTTTCCTCAACACTCTATATTGAAAAATAAATTATTTTGCACTCTGCTGGAAGTATCTGATAGTAAAATCAAAATATGAGATGACAAATCTGCAGTTGATCATCTAGCTCCTCGGGTTAGCCACATAATGTTAATTGTCAGTATGGTCTATGTATATTGAATCCACTAGAATATATTGAGGGTCAACATTATAGAATTATTTTGAAAACCTGGCACTGTCTCTACAGAATATATATATTTTTAAAAATCGACATTGACAAGCTCATTGTGTACCCTCACATCACAAAACGAATCGATGTAAACTGAGACAACTAATATTCAAAGTGCTTCGTTATCACCAACATAGTTGTAGTAATTCAGTCGTAGGCAGATTGATCTACAAGATGATTTATTGTAACAAGTGCTGCGCAGCAGCTCACACAGCCAGCAAGATCATCAAATACAGTTAAGGTTTAAACAGCATTCTAAATAGGAATACAGTTGGCAAAGGATGTAGAACACAGTGGATAGGTAAATTCTAATAAAGACTAGAAGGCCAACCTAATCAGAACACTACATCATCCTCTCTCCTACAAACAAAAGCAGAAGAGAAGAACAGTAACAGATCCAGAACAGAAGAAACAAGAAATTTAGCGGAACCTGGCAGGAATGACTCGAGTGCGAGAACTCCTACAGGCAACACAGAAGGAGCAGAAGCAGAAGAGGAAAAAGAAGAAGCAGAAGAAGAAAGAACAGGATGAGCGACAGGCTTGTCTACTTTTACAACTCTGGCAACATTCCACCAGTTTTTCATATTGACTCTCACGGAATTCCCACAGACTTTATCAATGACAAATGGTTCAGAAAACTTAGGATTACCCTTGGTAGAGTGAGTGGGTAATTTGATCCGAATCCTATCTCCCACAACAAATGACTGGGAAACCACCTTCTTCCTGGAATCAAAAACATCTTTCTGTTTAGACTGGGCATGCAAGACATTAGATCTGACTACTTCATCAACATTATCAATCGAATTCAATTTCACCCATCGTGACATCCACCCAGGACAGACTTTTGAACACGGTTTTCTCCCACGCAGCAGTTCGAATTGAGAAACCTTGGTGGAGGAGTGGGGAGTGGTACGATAGAACCACAACATGGACCTGACTGCGTTCGGGACATGACAGTGTTGAGCAATGGCCCACTGAATGCAATTGTTGAGCACCCTGTTCATGCGCTCAACGAGACCATTCGTCTGAGGGTGATAAAGTGCACTCCTCAGATGATCAATGCCACTCAAATTGACAAAAGAACCAAATTCTTGACAAATAAATTGAGGACCATTATCACTCACAATGGAGGACGGAAAACCTTCACGCAAAAACAAGTCTTTCAAAAAATCAATGATATTCTTGGATGTGGCTTCACTTACAAAACGGACCTCTGGCCATTTAGAATAGTAGTCGACTGCAACTATCGCAAATCTGGAGGCAGGAGGAAGTAAATAGAATGGACCAACCAGATCGATACCAATCTTTTCCCACGGTCTGTCAGGAAACGGGATTGGTTGGAGGGGAGGAGAACGTGTTTTCAAACATTTTTCAGCACTGGAGCAAACAACACATTCAGCAACCACGGTGTCTATGTCCTGATCCATCTTAGGCCACCAGCAATGCTCTCTAATCCTCCTTTTGGTTAGTGTTTTGCCAAGATGGCCTTCATGCGCACCTTTGACTATTCTAATCCTAAGATCACTGGGAGGAACGAGTCTATCACCCCGCATGAGGATACCACCCTCCATAGAGAGTTCATCAGAAACTTTGACAAAGGTCTGAAGGGACACATGAACATTCTTTTCCCTGGGCCACCCTCCTCTGACAAATTTGATTACTTCACACAGCAAAGTGTCTCTGGATAAATGTTCCCTCCACTCTCTCTCACTAATAGAACGCATATCATCAATCCCAACAAAAGCCACAAAACAGTCCTCTTCATCATAATCTTCCTCACAATCCTTTTCAGGATCAATATCAATAGGATTTCTAGAAAGATAATCGGCCCTTATGTTCTTATTGCCAGGTATATAGCTGACCTCAAAATCATATTGGAGCAGTTTAGTTGAAAGTCTGGCAATCCTGGGAGAATGATCTTTGATCCGAACACCAGTAAGGATAGAAACCAAAGGACTATGATCAGTCCTCAGACGAAAGCGTTTACCCCAAATATATGGATGAAATTTTCTAATAGCCCAACAACAAGCTAAGAGTTCTTTTTCAATAACAGCAAAGTTGGACTCCGCTCCACGAAGAACTCTTGAAGCATAACCAAGAGTGTGCTCCACCCCATCAACTTCTTGAGTGAGGACAGCCCCTAAACCAAAACTACTGGCGTCTACAGTGATGGTGCACAACAAATTGGGATTAAAGGGTTTCAAAACTTTAGACCCAGTAAGTTCTTGTTTGATCCAAGAAATTTTTTTTTCACAACTTGCATCCCATAAAAAAGGTACTTCTTTCTTAAGCATGTTAGACAATGGTTGGACTCTAGTGGCATAGTCAGGTAAGAACCTAGCATAGAACTCACACAGTCCAATGAACGACTTCAAACCACACTTGTCTCTGGGTGCAGGACTGTCGACAATGGCTTTAACAAGACCAAGTCTGGGTTCTACCCCCTTCTCGGATAGCACGTGTCCAAGATACTCTACCTTTGGCGCTCTAAAAATGCACTTCTCTTTCTTTAAAACAACACCCGCATTACTCAGAGCTTCCAAAACTTCTTTTAAGGTTTTATCATGGTCATCACAACTTTTACCATGAATAAGCACATCGTCTTGAAAAACGACCACACCCTTGATGTTCTTCAAGATATTGGTCATGATCCTCTGAAAGACTGCTGCCGCAGAGGCCAACCCAAATGGCATACGGCAATATTGAAAAGAACCTATTGGGGATACGAAAGCAGTAAAGTGTCTGGAAGCAGGATCGAGGACCACCTGGTGATATGCGGATGCTAGATCCAGCTTGCTGAAACAGCTGGAACCATCAATAAGTGACAACATGTCTGGGATCTTAGGCAGGGGAAACGAATCGACCCAAATATTCCTATTTAGGCTGCGTAAGTCAACACAGACACGAAGCTCTCCAGTCTTTTTCTTAGCAACTACAAGGGGAGAAAGCCATAGAGAGGATTCAATGGGTTCAATTATTCCCCTGCTACAAAGGTCATACTGAATGGGACGTTCCTTAGTTTGTGTTTAATTGGGATTGCATTGTCTTTGACACGGATGGTGTGCATGAATCCTTTCACTTCCCCCAACTTATTGCTAAAAACCCCAGGAAACTCTTTGGCTAAAGTGCAGACAAAATCAACATCTTGGTAGGAAAGGGGATCCTTTGTGGGAGAACAGTCCTCAGATTGAACAACTGCAATGGAAATGGGATCTTTGGTTCCAGGGCGGAGAACCATCTTAAACAACCCTTGGTGAAACCACCCAAGGATGTTCAAGCCTTTGACTGAGACATACACTTTGCCAAAAATTTTCCTCCCTCTAAATTCTATGGAATCTTCAAAATATCCCAAAAGTTCAATCTTCCTGCCTTCATAATTTAAAGGTAGTCTGTCTGGAGGAGAGAGTTTGCGATTACCCCAAACTTCTTCGAAAAGTTCCTGGGTCAGCATAGTTATTCGGGCTCCAGAATCAACTAACAGGCAAACTATTTTATCTCCGATCCCAAAATCGGAATAGGGATCTACACATTCTGACTCAGGATCTTCAATGCTAACCACTGCTACCATGTCTCTCAGATCGTCTTGAATACTAGAATCGTCCTGAGAGAGATCAGATACATATGCAACTGAAGTGGGGTTATAATTAGTGTTCCACTGTTTACCAGATTGAGAGAAAGAAGAATTTCTTTTTACATTTTGGCATACTTTAGCAAAATGTCCCAATTCTGCCACAAAGTCTACATGTGACACTCCTGGCCGGACAAGGACGACCAGACTTCGAATGAGGAAAATTCCCACATTTAAAACATATGTTTGTTTGTTTGAAAAATGTGTTGTCAGCACGACTTAACGTCCCCATCTTATTATCAACAACCTTTACAGCACTGACCACAGTTTCATCTTTAACACTGGAAGAGGAAGATCTAATATCTAATTCCTTGACAGAAACTTTAGAAAATTCGATACTTTTGCTACTCGCACAGTCTCCTCTAGAGAGGGATTATCAAGTGAGAGCAACTTCTGTTGAATATTTTTATCTAAACATTTGCAAATATACTGGTCTCTTATCATTTGGTCCCTAAAATTTTCGAACTCGCACTCGCACTCTGCACTCAATACTCTAAGTGTAGAAATAAAATCCTCCACCTTTTCCCCTTGTTTTTGCTCTGACTTGAAGAATTTGTGCCTTACCACAACTATACTAGGTTTAATATCAAAACGTAGTTCAAGCAGTTTCACTGTTTGGTTATAGTCATCCAAATCTTCTTCTCCAGGAGGATGTACCAAGGGGGGCAAATGCTTGAAAATTGAGCGTCCTTCAAATCCTAGACTGTTCAGCAGCAGGTACTTCTTTCTTTCCGCCCTGTATCTGGACGCACCAACCGCCCCTAAGTACGTGGTGAAAGCGTCAAACCATTTTTTCCAGGTGATTGGAGGTTCACCCGGAAGATCAAGAAAGGGTGGAGGGGGAGAAACAGCTTGTAAGCTCATGTTTATATGGGCGATGAAAAGTGGTGGAGAGATACACAGTCAAATTGTAGGATGAACGTAGGAACAAACCAAAGTTGTAGTATACTGCTGACAAATGACTCTATTGGTTACCATAACCGGGATAGACCCAAATTGTTCCTTCGTTATGTGAGGGAAAATGGTTAAAACCTCGTTTTCTTGTTTCGTGGTTGGCTGACAATTGACTCAATTGGTTACCATAACCGGGATAGAACAAAATTGTTTCTTCGTTATGTGAAGAGAAATGGTTAAAACCTTGTTTCCTTGCTTCGTGGTCATACAATTTTAGAGGCGATTGCCACTCACCTTGTGAACGTTCACTTCGTGTAAGTCAATTTTGTGGAACAGTTCTGCATGACAATTCTGCAATAAAGCTACTACGTTTGAGCTTTGTAACTCGCTAACTTTTGTTGTACGTTAGCGCTGTGTCAATAAACTTTCAGAGAAAAAAAACGGAGATGATCTCAAAATGGCCTCTAACGTTGCGTTCCAACGTAAGGGCCTTGCGTTCCAGTGACGTTTCTGGAATTTGCCTACGCCAGTTGCGTAGAAAAATACCTTTGCTCCAGTGGCTGGGCGTATAGTGATACGTAATTTTCGTAAATGAGATACGCTTGGAGCGCAACTGACGCGACTGAAAGGGCTGACAGGAGACTGCTGCCGCTTCTCATAAGAAGACTTTCAAGAAGGTACAGTACCTTTATCTTGTTTTCTTGGGCTCGGCGAGGTAAGAGCAGGTGAACAGGTTCTCTCATCCGCTTGCCTCTCGACGTAATCTCGAGTGGCAGTTTGGTTCTTCTGGGCGCTCTTCGTCGTCTGTTTTCAATATATGGCCGAAGATCAGATTCGCCGCATTTTACCCAGTAGATGCACGCGTGGAGGGCAGACACTTGTTCAGGAATCGTCGCCACGTTTTTTGTAGTAATTCAGTCGTAGGCAGATTGATCTACAAGATGATTTATTGTAACAAGTGCTGCGCAGCAGCTCACACAGCCAGCAAGATCATCAAATACAGTTAAGGTTTAAACAGCATTCTAAATAGGAATACAGTTGGCAAAGGATGTAGAACACAGTGGATAGGTAAATTCTAATAAAGACTAGAAGGCCAACCTAATCAGAACACTACAATAGTGGTACAGTAAGCTGTCAGAGAAATTCCATCTTTAATGCTGGAAGGAAATACAATATCTATCTATCAGGATTCGGCAAAGGGAACCTTGGCTAAAAGTAAATAATTTTCAGACTTACGCCCCCCAGACTTAGTGACGCAAGTTGTAAGTATAGGCTTTTTGATCCATCAGTTATGAAGATATAGATAAATCAATAGCTCTAAATCTTTCACTTCACCTATAGAACTGGTCACTTAACCTCATCTGTGGAACTGGTCACTTACCTAGATCATCATAATGTTATTGGTATGGATGCTCAAGCTTCTACAAATGCTACATGATATTTTTATGCTACATAATGACACTGTTTTTCTTTGTTAATAGGCACAATACCGCTCTATTTCCTTCTTGGATTGTACATTCAGGGGGATATGTAAAATGAAGTGGTGGAGTGTGATGTTAGCCTCCTGGGCTTAACGACATGCTCGCCACTTCAGAAACCCAAGGCTGCACCATATTTACAAGAATGTGGTGCAGCCTTGCTTTTCCCCCTGCGATGGGACTAAGTTTAACAACTTAGCACCAACGCAGGCACCCTGGCACCAGAGCGCAAGGGTGTCTGTGTGCAGGGGAGGATTGGTTAAGGGTAGGAAGGTGTCCCTTCCTGCACATAAACAATCCTAAAATGCCATTTTGTAAAGGTTTGTTTATGTACGGGAAGGGGGGCACCTTCCTGTACATAAACAAACCATGGGCCATATGTAGGTAATTTTTGTTTTGCAATTCTCAAATTGCGATTTTTTGGGAATCGCAATTAGAAAATCGCAAAACTAAATGTAGGTAGGATTAGCAATTTTTTTTGCCAATCCCAATTATTCCTTATTTGTGAATCGCAAATTGAGATTCGCAAATAAGGAATACCTTCTCATTCATTCCAATGGGCTAGAAGGCCCATAGGAATGAATGGGAAGACATTCTCAATTTGCGATTCTCAATTAGAGAATCGCAAATTGAGAATGCAATTTCAGGGTTGCAAGGGTGTCAATAGGAAACCCTTTTGCACCCCTGAAATTAACATGTGTGCACATGTGGCCCACATACATCAACTATACCCCTGAACCCTAAACGATTTCCTGGTTCTAATGATAATACAGTGGCATTCTATAAATGTTTTATGACCCAAGTGGAGTAATAGAAGAAAAACAAGGGAGGTCCCCATAACAATCCAATTTGGGACAGGGGGGGATTTGAGATTAAAGGAAAAAGTCCCTGTTTGCATTAATGCAATCCAGAAAAACAGGTAGTGTTATGTATCTATAAACTCAGAACAAGCAAGTACTAACACCATATTGAAAACATATTAAGTGCCCAAGACCTGGTCTTATCCATTGTTTGGTCTTGGGCACTTAATATATTTTCAATATGGTGTTAGTACTTGTTTGTTCTGAGTTTATAGATACACAACACTACCTGTTTTTCTGGATTGCATTAATGCAAACAGGGACTTTTTCCATTATTCTCTTATGACCCAAGTGTCCATTCTCATTTTGTATCTATTTTAATACTTTGCAATTAATGCTTCAGATGAGGGCTCTATTACGAAAGCGCCAAATGTTGTTCTTCCACAAGACTATATATTGCTTTTTAATTACCACCCAATTTCTTCTATGAACCAAATCTGTAACAAATATGCAAAAACATTTAGAAAATAAGCCCTTCTACAAATTTGAACTCCACTATAAAATAAGGTCAAATTGGTTTTATGAAGGGTAGGGTTGTATCACATAATACCAGATTACTTTGTCATACTTTATCGTATCGAAATAAAATTAACTAACTTACAGCATTAATAGCTTTGAACGCTGAAAAAGCATATTATAAGGTAATTGGAATTTTCTATTTAGAACTACAAGGAATTCCATCTTTGTATACCTTTATACTGATGGCTAAAGCACTATATTTATCTCCTTTGGCAAGAATCTATGTTAATGGTATTATGTCTTCTTTTAAGTTATTTAGAGGCACAAGATGCATTACATCTGATGTACTGACTATAAGAAAATACTGATAAATAAAGTTTAAAATAAAAAAGATGCATGCCCTCTATCCCTTTTCTTACTTATATTGGCCTTTGAGCCATTGTATGTCTTATTCGTAAATCTGTAGATAATAACTTTGTTACTATAATAATACATCTCTTCAAATGTCTGCTTAAGCAGATGATTTATTTTGTTTATTAATGACTCGATTCATGCCATTCCAGTTGTATTAGACATTAAGTATAGTTACTCATCAGCATCGGAATATATGCTGAATATTTATAAGAATGAATCCTTT
This sequence comes from Lissotriton helveticus, assembly GCF_964261635.1. NCBI lineage: Eukaryota > Metazoa > Chordata > Amphibia > Caudata > Salamandridae > Lissotriton > Lissotriton helveticus. The sequence goes on along the minus strand of NC_136070.1, from coordinate 1,074,426,177 downwards.
GCATTAAATATATTGTGCATCACTGATGCATTGCATAATACTGGGAATAGTTCATATTTATTTTGGTATTTACTTTTCTTTTTAAACACAATTAAACATACAGTTGAATTTAATTCTGAAACATTAATATCTAAAACTACAGAGAAACTAGGAAAATAGTCTTCTTTAAATATATTGAGGTTGGTAAAATTGAGGCTTTTAAAATGTAATCTCGTTGCAAGTGTTGTATATACAATCTATGCTACCTGTTGCCTTTCATCATACCTTCTTCAAAAATCAAAATAACATTTTTGGCAAATTCATTTGGAATAATATAGCTCCTCAGTTTATATTTAACAACTAGAAGTTTCTAAATTAGAAGGTGGATTTGATATTCCTGACTTAAAAAATGTATACGTTCTGTTTTTCTGTTTTTGACTGTGAAAAGTATATTTTGGTTTCAAATTTTGAGCCAAGCATGTTACCCAAATGATCCAAAATTGAGAAAAATATTATGCATACAAAAAAGATATCACAGCACTCACTAAACAACAAAATACACAGACTCGTACGTAAGGTCCAGGTACATATATGTGATCCAATAAGTGAGAAATCCAATTTGTGGAATCCAAATGTCTTTATTATGTGTAAGTCAAAATCTTCATCAATATAGAGTCGGTGACATCATAAACCACAGCCACAATATGGCGTTGGTGACATCAAAAAGCTCAGCCAATACTTGTATCATTACACAACTGACTTCTTCAAGGCTGTTTCTAAAGCGAATCTCACATGAATGATCCGTCTGAAACAGGTTGGCCAGCTTTGAATTCCCAATCAGAATCCAATTGAACATTGTGTATGTGGTTACTTAATGAGTGCTGTGATATCTCTTTTGAATGCATGGTAGGTGCAGTGGTCCAGGAACCGCTGCGTTTTTGACACTTTTGGTAGTAGGGTATCTGGGTTTCTTGATATAGCCCCACAATCTTACTTTTGGAAGATACTTACATACCCACAAACACTGTGTAATATCAGGAGGTGCAACTCATTGGCCACTACCACCGTTTTGTTTGTTTATGAGAAAAATACTACGGCACCTTTTCAATTAAGAGCAATCTTTACTACAGATGTTAAAAAAGGGGCTCATGTTCCACAATAATCAATATCACCAAACATGATTCGTCTAACTTAAGATGCAAAGGGGCATATTAGCAAGAACCTCGTTAAAATTATCACCATTTTAGCAGCAGGAAACTGCCGCTAAAATGGCAATAATGGGCTTGCAAATATGCGTTATAGAATTGCAGTAGAAGCCCAGGTTAGATCTGCAGGACATCTAACCTGGACTTCTATTGGAATTCTATAACGCATATTAGCAAGCCCATTATCGCCGTTTTAGCAGCAGTTTCCTGCTGCTAAAACAGAGATAATTTTAACGAGGTTCTTGCTAATATGCCCGGGAGTTTGTTATTAGGATGACGTCCTCTAAGAAAGTATCTGTACAATTAAACTGAATAAACCAATTTTGAGTTGGGAAACATGGTTTAAAGCTGGTGTATCAGCAATGTCTCAGATATTTGACAAAGTAATATGTTTTTATCTTTTGTTGATATAGAAACTACGCTTTCATATTTCTTCTTCTGATATCAGAAGTGTGCCATATTGTGTAATGCTGTTCTAAATACTTATAACAAATGTATTTGATACACTCTATGTTTTGGTGTTGATCTTTTCCTTAATGTCTATAGTATATCTGGTCATTTTAAATCTAAAGCATATAGAAAGTCAATCTATACCAATTGTATGAACCATTGAAAACCCAGTGAACATTAGAATTCCATTTTATATGATCATTTTATGACACAAAAGTGGAAAAGGATCTGGGTACATAATGTTTCCAGCTGGCTTCCATCATTTATTTGTTAAAGCAATTCTTTAATTTTATAATTGCTACTAACCTCCTATTAAGTTACATAACACAATATAATTGGATCTCTTAATTTCTTCAGCTATGAAATCTGTTGCTATGTATTGGATAATGTTTAAGAGAAATGGAACTGAAATTTCTTTTAACAAGAATGCTAAACCACCTTCAATTATCCTCCCTCAGCCTGACACCGTTCAACATTTACATGGCCCCGCTTGCACACGTCGCCCGACAGCACGACCTCAACATAATCTCCTACGCCGATGACACTCAACTGATCCTCTCCCTCACCAAGGACCCCATCACCGCCAAAGCAAACCTCCATGAAGGAAAGGAGGCCGTCGCCGACTGGATGAAGATCAGCCGTCTGAAGCTGAACTTGGACAAGATGGAGGTCCTCTGTCTCAGCTCCAACCCGTCAGCCTGGGACGACGCCTGGTGGCCAACGGCACTGAGGGCAGTCCCGACCCCCACCGACCATGCATGCAACCTGGGAACCATCCTCGACTCAACGCTCTCAATGACCAAGCAAGTCAATGCCGTCTCCTCCTCCTGCTTCAACACCCTCCGCATGCTCCAAAAGATCTACAGATGGATCCCGACAGATACAAGAAAGACAGTCACCCAGGCCCTCGTCAGCAGCAGACTCGACTATGGAAACGCCCTCTACGCGGGAGCCCCACCAAGCTCATCAATCGACTACAATGCATCCAAATCCAAAACGCCTCGGCACGACTGATCCTCGATGTACCACGCCACGGCCACATCACCCCCCACCTGAGAAACCTGCGCTGGCTCCCCGTCAACAAGAGGATATCTTTCAAGCTCCTCATCCACGCACACAAGGCACTCCACAAGACCGGCCCAGCCTACCTCAACAGACGGCTCTCCTTCTACACCCCCAACCGCCAGCTACGCTACGCCGACCTCTCACTCACCACCGCCCGCGCATCCGAAAAACAACCACCGGCGGGAGATCCTTCTCCCACCTCTCTGCTAACACATGGAACACCCTCCCACTGAGCCTACGACAGACCCAAGACCTGCTGACCTTCAGGAGGACACTAAAGACCTGGCTGTTTGATCAAGAGCATATTATCCCTGGTGAGTTGTTAAAGCGCTTTACAAAGGCCAGCACGCTGATCCAAAACCAAATGTTAGTGGTAAATCCAAAAGTTATTGCAATTAGTCTTGTATGCTCAAGAAAACTAGCAGATGCACGCATGCACTTCAGTTTGTTAGTGATGGATTAAATAGGAGTTAGTTGTGATCATTAGTAGTGGGGAGAATTTGTGAGTTCATGCAGATGACTAGTTGGGTTAATAAATAACATTAGGCTGTTGGGTTGACGATACAGATGGAGTTGAAGTGATTTTTTAACGTTTGGAGAAAATGAGTGCAATTTGCAGAAATACTATAATAAGGATTAAGACAAACATGCAAGGGACTTAATATAGGCTGTACTCTGGGAGAGAAGGCATGCAGAGAATGCAAAGCAAGGAGAGGGTTATTTGAAAGAAAAGAAGAGATGAGTTGCTCATGCAGGGTTTTGGGAGTACAGAGGAGGCTTGTTCAAATAGCAGGCTATGTGATGATGAAATGAAAGTAAAAGAAGCAGACGTGCTCACTATTATGTTCTGATTCGTTACATACTATATTTAGCAGTTAGAGTTTGCTTATGCTGACCACCCACACCCGCTTAGCTTCCACTTTGGTTTAAGCTCCCCTTGTCACTCCTTTCACATTTCTTCTCAACCATCTGGCATCCTGGGCCTGCTCAGAGGCATTTACTTAGCCACACCCCTCCACCCACACCAGTGTTGCTACTCATTGTAGGTCTACCTTATTAGTCAGTGCATGTGCTCTCTGTTGTGTGTTGGGCTGTTTGCTTACTGTGAGTTTAGATCCTGGCCATTGCTCTCTTTTGCTTGCCTCTTATTCACCAGCTTGTGTGGGCTTTTCTTCATCGTCTTGTGTTTGTTCCTCTCTTGGAGCATGGAAGCATTACTTCCGTTCTAAGCACTACCTTTTTTTCAAGCACTCAGCAAGAATGGATGTGTTTTTCACCTGTCTACCTGTTGTACTACTCTCCTTTCCTCCGCTGCATGTTGTGTTCCTCTCTCTCACCTGTGTGCTTCTCCCCACCAGCTGCAAGTTGATCTCTCCTGCCCATTTGCTTTTCTCCCATCTGTGCAGTTACTTTTGCCCCAGCCGAGCCTTCAGTGCTGTTTGTGTCCCCTACTCTGTTATAATTCGCCCCACTCACACACATGTGTTGTATCTAGCCCCACCCATGCCTTCCTGTGTTGCTTCTGCCCCCTCTTTGTTGATTCCCACCACTCAAGCCCCTGTGTTGCTTGTACCCCAACCACACCTTCCGTGTCCCTTCTGCCCCCACACCCCTGTGTTGCTTAACTCCACCTGCGACCTCAGTTTTGCTTCTGCCTCCCATTACCTAATGCCCCCCAGGACCTCAGACGAGGCACTTAGAGACTTACTGTGTGTGAAACAGAGGCCGACAGCAGGGCCCAGTCCAGGTCCAGTTGCAAACAGTCAGTGTGGCAGTTGCAGGGAAGGCCTCCTGTAGCTTGTTGTATGCCTATAGCTTGAACAAGAGGTCAGCTTTATGACTAGGCATTATAGAAATTTAAATTACACTGGTCACATAATTTCAGGATTTTCACCTTAAGCGTGTAAAAGAAATTCCCGAAATTATGCCATTAAGACTTGCTTAATTACCCAATATTGGCGATGAACATTTACAGAGAATGATTACAGTAAACATTTACCTCGAACACACAGGAACAATTGTTCGCGGTGCTTTTTAAGTAAGTCCTTACATCAAAAATTGTTATGAGGATGCATTTTGAGTCAAAATACAGCACAAAACGACTTATGTACATCTTGCGTAAATGCACATAATTTTATTTAATTTTGCATAATTACATGAAAAGAAATTGCACACATTCTGCACACCCCTTAGAAAGAGCATAAAAAGGGTGGAAGCACACTGTCTCACAGTTTGCCCTAATACATCATGTTAAATGCAGTGCATGATAAAACGTACTTCAGTGACAGTCTTTAGTCTTTCACCATTGTTGATGTAGCCATTGCTGTAAATCTCATTTTCTAGACACATGTTTCAGGATACTTGTCCTTCTTCAGTAGAGAGCAACACATTCTTTTTGGGGCGCAGGAAATGACATCCAAAGTCCTCTCAGGTCTCTGTACCACTCACTAAATGCAGGTCCATCAGCCAGAGATCGTCAGCTCATTAGATAAAGGGAGCCTTTTCAAACGAAAAGAGGTTGGGATCACACTGGCTCACATCCCAAGAACTGTCCTGAGGTGGGTGCTTGTAGTTGCCACCTTTATGCGTGGTACAAGCTAGTGGGTGGGAAACACTCTTGGGCACACCCTAACCAATGGGGTAAATATTCCCGGGGCCAACCCTCTCCTATTTGGACATTTTCAAGATGGCAAAAGTCTTTGCCCACACTGAAATTGTGCTGTGAGGGCTGTTTGTTTTTGTGTGTGTGTGTGTTGGAGGGTACTATGATAATTCAAGTGTATTCCAACATGTAACACTAAAATCCAGTGTGGGGCAGCCACTGTATCCACAATAAACCCAGACACAGATGTCTGGTGGAACAAATGTAGGGGTTTTCAGCAACCAGACATGGAATATGCAAGATAGTTTTGGCATCCCAATTCCCATTCTTTCAAGCGTGCCCCCAGTGTTATATGTAAAACACAGAGACAGAAGTCTGGTGGGACAAAGCAGGGTTTTCAGCAGTCAGACAGTGGATACACAAGAATTGTTATGACATCATGCTTCCCTTCTTTACAAGCTTGCCCCAAAGTGTTATATATATAAACTCTTCAGACCTGTCAAGTGGGATTTGATCATTCATGTAGGATTTGACACTTTAAATGTAATATCGACATTTATGCTCACAGCCCCACCTTACATATTCAGTCAGGTTCAGAGATGCCATCTCAACTTATTCATGTCAGCCTATTGATTGCTTCGGAGAGGCATTTCACACCTTCTTCCACATGTATTCAAATGAAAATCACTGACTGGCTGAATTGGGAGAGCAAACACAAATGTAGCCTTCAGGAACTTCAAGCAGGGAAAATGTAACTTTCTAAAAGGTACTGTTCTGTAATATTTATTACAATTCTGACTTCATCATTGAATAACTAATAAAAAATTGTAATTTAATTATTTTTCCAGCAAGGCCCATTCCTGAGATGTATAATATTAATATTTTTTATTTGTACTCTCGATTTCTACATAGAACAGCTAGGCCTGCCACAGTGAAAAAAATGTTTTTGATACTAGTTACTGTAAGGGCATATTATCTCTTAATGTTTACAGGTCCTACTTTTAAATATTTTGCACCAAGCCTTTTGGACTACAAGGCCTACATAGGGGTGCTTTATTAATAGTTAAAAGTGAGGTTTTGCCTTGTCAAAAATGTTTATTGACAGGTTGATTTGACAGTCTTTATATTGCTACGGTCAGGCCACACAAGTTAAGCCTGATGGCACAATAAGTGCTGCAGTCCACCAGTGGCATTTAACCTCCATGCCCTTGGCACACTTTGGACCATACACTGTGGACTTTGAGATATGTTAAATATACCAATTAGGAGTATTCCACTTCACTGTACTAGGCACTGTACTACTTGTTAGCGGGGGTTAAGTGCACAGAGTTCTAACACCAGCAAAAATAAGTGGCCCAGCATAAGGCATAAAATAGTGTGATTATGCTGAAAAAACAGATTTACTACACCCCTAAGTATTGACATGCATAAAATATGTATGACAAGTTGTTACCAATTATGGTGCACGCTCTGGGGAGCAAAGAAATGTGAAATATTTATTTGAATAATCAAGCCAAACTCATATTAATTTAATATACCACAAATAAACTGGAGTACATGCATTGAATGGTTTCCCTGAGAGCACTAGAATAATGCAAATTATCAACAACAACCACTGTATAATCCACTAACCTTACATTTCAGGGTAGCGAGTTATTTGCCAGAAAGCACCTCAATGCCTTTTCATGATAGTAAGAATGTATAAACGAAATTACAATACAATACAATGAAAGAATTGGGCCTATAATTTCTGGGAAGGTGATTTTTTAATGAAAAGAAATTCTAATCCATGTTCTGAGTGTTCCTCTTTAATACTGCTAAGGAGTTAAGTAAAACATTCATACTCATCGACACAAATATTGTGTCAAAAATATATTTAACTGAAAATATGAGGGGCCGAATATAGAAAGTAAGAATATTGTTTTTTTAGGCGTATACGTTTTTTTAAACAGCATATAGTATATTTTTGTTTTTACTATAGTTCTATAAAATATGTTTTTTTAAATTTGATCATGGTAAATATTGTATCATTATAAGACATTAGTATTACTGTGAATGGGATTGTAGGTGATTATGTGTGAAGTTAAACAAAATATTAAATATTATTTTTCACTTTATAATTATTTATTTAAATAATTTAACGTCTTAGTTGGTGACTAATGACACGTAATTACTTTATTGATTTATTGCTATTTTATGTATTTGCTGTTTTTTATTTAATTGTTAATTGGTTGATCTGCATATTCAACTATCCATTTTTAATGTTATATTTATTCATTGTTTTCATTGTAATTGATTTATTTAATAATTAATTGAATATTAATAATGTTTGCTTTCTATCATTTTGGTGAGTATTTTTGGGCAGTAGGGAGGGGTTGAAATTATTTGAGGTATTTATATTTTTTCTATATTTTTTAATTTATGTGTAATATAAACATTTAGGGGGTCATTAGGATGGCGGGCGGACTTAGTCCGCCCGCCATCCTATCGGTAATTGGGACCGCCCGCCATAAGGGCGGGGGTCCCGCGCATCTTGCATTTTTAACATTGTGGTGGGCAGTGCTCTCAGCACCGCCCGCCACAATGCTAAAAATGCACGTATGCATTTGCAGAAACAAAGCGGCAGGCACTGCTCGGTGCCTGCTGCTTTGTTTATGCAAATACAGGGGGGTACCACAGGTACTCCCCGTGTGCACCCCCCACCTCTCCTTCACTCTGGGGACCCGCAGGGGGCCCATAAAGTGAAGACTGCATCTAAAAAAGCTCATGCTAATATGGATGGCGGTGTCTATTAGACACCACCACCATATTAGACCTTTTCCGCCCCGGTCGCAAGGCGACCGAGGCAGAAAAGCGGCGGACGGTCTTACCGTCCGCCGCGGTCCCCTCGCCATACTAATATGGCGGAGGGTCATTTAGGTGAGGATGGTGGGCGGATTGCCCCCGCCAGGCCGGCGGGGGCAACTGCCCGCCATCCTAATGGGCCCCTTAATGTTTGGAAATTAATGCGATTTATATGATTATTATTTTTATTAGCTTATACGTTTTTATTTGTTCTGTATTTAATGGGCCCCTTAATGTTTGGAAATTAATGCAATTTATATGATTTTTTTTATTATCTTATACATTTTTATTTGTTCTGTATTTAATTGGGAGTTGGAATAGTAAAAGATTTTTCCTGCTTTTACTTACTTGGAGTGGGGATAGTAAATTTGACTGCCTCCAAAGTCAAACACTTTCCACTCTGTTGCTCAGATTGGAGTGGGAATACTAGATCTACCCCCTTCAAAGATCAGCACTTTTCTTACTGTTGTTAGTGTTGGAATGGGAATAGTAAATCATCCTCTTCAAAGTTAAACACTTTCCCTGCTTTTGCTTATGTTTGAGTGGTAATAATGAATTTGATCTCTCCAAAGCCTAACATTTTCCCTACAGTTGCTCACATTGGAGTGTGAGCAGTAAATCTAGCCCCTTCAAACAGTTTCCCTGCTTATTCTCAGGTAGGTGTAAGAATAGTAAATGTGATCCCTCTAACATTTAACCCTTTTCCTACTTTTTTGTACGTTAGAGGGGAAATAGTAATTCGGACCACTCCAAAATCCAGCACTTTTGCTACTGTTGCTACGTTGGAGTGAGAATAGTAAATCATACACCATTAAAGATCAACAGTTTCCCTACTGTTGTTTAGTTTTAAATACATTTGATATATTTTTTAATTAAATAATTCGTAATTTTACATTTATATTTTCTTTTTATTGGTTTGTTTTAATTATTTGTTCAATATATTTTTAAATGTTTTGTTATATGTATGTGTTTTAATTTAAATTTGTAATACGCTTTATAATTGTAAAGTGATTTGTTCATGGTTTGGATAGTGTTATAATTGTTTATGTATATGTATATTTTTATTTTACAATTATTTCTAGAAAAATTTAATTTTTTTATTATAATGATATTATTAGTTGAAACTTTATTATTTAAAATAAATGAAAGCTAATGATATCACACAATGGCGTTCACCCCTGGGTAGTTATAGTTAGGTCAGAGATTCCATACGCAGCACATTTTTCTGATATATTTCCTGCGATATTTATGCATTGCAATATATTTGTTCCTGATGTTTTATCATACCAGCTGCTCATCATATCTGGACAAGATGGCTGCCATGTAAGCTTGGTTGAGCTGTATGTCACTGTTTAGTTATGGGGTAAAGGATTAGGATGCTGACCTTTTCATCCTTATGAGAAAAACTCCCAATAGTGCTGAAGATGAAGAACATACCATCTAGAGGTGATTTAAGAGTCGTAACAAATACAGTTTTGGTAGGCTTTTTGATCGCCATTTTTCGAATTATTGTAAACACATACAACATTGATCTAAGGAGCAACTCACAGCTAACAAGAGGAAATAATCTTAAGATTTGTGTAGAAAAGGATCAGGTGATTTCAAACTGAAGGTTTAGCACTTGTGCACCAACAGGATAAAAGTGCTCACAAAGCTGGTGAGCCTCATCTACACAGCCCATATCATATTCTTTGTGATTTTAAGCATAGGTTATATTGGGTATGATAGAAATGATTGGGCAGGAGTCATACGTTCCACAAATCAGAGAAGACTAACTGGTAGGCAGATGCAGAGGTTGGTATACTTTAGGGCGAGTGAGTTGAAGAGCCCCCATTACTAGACTAATGCTTTGCCAACAGTTGCACCTATGAGCAGACCAGAGAACAAGTGTGTGCATAAAGTATAAAAATGTGATCATAGAGTCTCCTAACTATGATTGTTTGTGCCCTTAGTTCTCAGTCTGCAAAATGGGCAATGATTCAAAAGTAGAAGGTTGAAAGAGAGAACTCGTTACTGGACTACTAGCTGTAAATATGCAGTATAAGCAGGCTGGTAAAACAGGGCCACATTCCTCATCAATGTACATGGTGTATATTGTTAAGGGAGGTGACCCTCTTTGTGAGTAGCCTGTGCGGGCAAGATCTGGAGAAAACAGATTCTGTGGTGCCCACTTTGAATAGGGGGTTTTGCTTTTACTTACCATTCCATTCCTGACACACATGATGCCGAGTGTGTGTTTCTTAAATGCAGCATATGTGGTAATGGAGTGACTTTCATAGTATGCCTTATCAGGCACTGAGGTTTGCACACAATGCACAACCCATCTTCATTGTGAAAGTTTAGGAAGAGGAACATATATGGAAATATGAACTTCAAATGTTATTGGGAGGGTAAAAGAAAAGCTTTTGGACTGCTAATGAGAAAAAAATACATTATGTAAACACCTTTTTAATCTTGGACTGAAAATGGGAGACTGTGTGTGAAACGTTTATTCCTAACACTTGCATATTCTTTTCATTGTATCAAGTGTATCAGTCAGCATATAACTTAAGCACATTCTTTGCATTTTAAACAGATGGTATCAAAAAAGAAAACATTTTAAAACACACTTTATCGACCTAAAGCTATTACTGGGAGTGTGAGGAAATTAGCTGCCAGACACCACCGTATAAATCTATTCTTCAAAATTCGTTTCTTGTTTTTCTTGTTCAAAATCCAAGCATGAGCAAAGTGATTAAAGTGATTAACAGTGCAGATTACACTAATCACTCTTGTTTAGTCTGGCAGTTGCCCAGATGACCAGCATGCATTTCTCCTTCACTGTGACTTTTGACGTGGGTCCAGTTCAACCAATGTCACGGGACTGTTTATTTCAAGTGTTCAAGATGGAAGTGTGTTGCTCGTTCAAGGCTCTGATGCTGAAAATTCACTTCCAATTAGATCCCTATTTAGCTTACGTCTGAAAACAGTCGCCTAGATAATGCATAGTAGTTTACGAAGGACTGTGTTAAAACTTTATAGATGTTTTTATTTATAAAAATGATGGTAAGTGATGCAATTTTCTACTGTGTGACCAGATAAGATGATCGGTGGTTTGTATTTCTCATACAGTTATTACTTTAAATTAACATAACACTTAGTATTTTAGATAAGCATAGCGAAAAACACATATTCAGTGGTAGTTAGAGTTAGAATGGGCAAACTACAATACCTAAAAATATGGAATAGGTGGACCACGCTTTGGCGAATCACAAATAATTTACAAACCTGTTTTGCAAAAAAGGCAATGTTCATAAGCATGCTAATTAGGTTTGCATTGCCCAGGGGGGCTCCTCCATTACAGCGGAGGAGCGTCGCCCCACTGCTTTCTCGCAGTGCGAGAAGTAGAAACTTAAAATGGTATTTTAAATACCATTTTATGTTTCCACTTGTTGAGCTGCGAGAAAGCAGAACGGTATGCCTGGTTGGGGGCGTCGGGGAGGAGTGGCTTGCCCAATGCTCTGGGCCCTGACTGCTTGGTCGGCCCTCTGGGCACTGACCAAACCAGTCATGCGCACTCTGGATTTTCTCTATGTAGGCTCCCCAGAGGCACTTGGCTGGGCGCTGTCCGCACCAATCACAATGCTGTCATTGCAGCACTGTGATTGGCTATGGGGAGGGGAGGGAAGATGCCGGCTTCCTGTTCCTGGAGAGCAGGAAAGCAGCAGTAAAATGAGGGTGCATGACTGGCCAGGAGTGGAGGCGGCTGGGACCCGGTAAGTTTTCCTTTTAAAACATTTATACTCCCCCCTCCCCCGGCGCGAACCCCTTCGCGACCTGCCTCCCCACCAGCGAGTCATGCGAGCCGCGTCTGGCATTGCCTAGTAAAACCAACTTACAAATCACCTTTCATCAGGTTGAAAAATGCAGGTCGCAACATGGAACTGTAGAAAAAAATCACCAATTGCCAACAGTCACACAGGTCACAAAATCTGAAAAAGGAAAAAGGGAAAATAAAGACTGTCCAATACTTTAGATGCAGTATATGAAAGGTTACACACAAAGTGCTTTTGGCAGTGGTCAAACAGATGATTGTTTCGGACAGCCGCGGCCCATGCAAGTAAGAGTGGTGGGGCCCGGTGAGGGGGGATTTCGACAGACGATGACATGGGGAAATTAATTATTTATGTAATTTTCCCTCATCATCGTCCGTTGACATCTCACCTCACCCGGCCCCACCGCTCTTACCTGCACGGGCCGCAGATGGTTTTGTAAGTGCTATTTGTATGGCATAAGGAAGAAGTTTATGAAGGTACAGACTCAAAGGTATGTAATTATATATATTTTATAGTGGATAGGTTCCCTGCTAGTGGGGCTCATACAACACTGATTCACATAGTATGAGTTTGAATCAGGAAACTAGATATGTACCGCACTGATAACAGGCGTATACTCTGAAAGTGTGCCATCTTGGACATTCAATGAAATCCTGGACACCAAGCTCATGAGATTAAAAATAAACATACAGCCAGCTGCCCCCGCCTATCCTTTCCTCCCTACCCAAGGACAATGCAGTTATTCTTAAACTTGAATAACTCTTTTCTGAGCCCTCAAAACATTTGTGGCGGTACATGGTCTATCTTCTGATTAGTCAACCTGGGTGAGCTAAGCAAGGCATCTGGGCAATTCAGACTCAGTCAGAATTTTATCCACACAGGCAACCAGTGCATTGGGGCACTATAAACCCTTTTGTCACATATGCTATGAAGTTTTTACGAATATCCCTCTCTCTGTACTGGATCATTTTAACCACTTACTTCAATAGAAGCCACATCTTCTGCAACCAGACAACCCCAAAGGAAGGAATGAGGGCCCCCAACGACCTAGAATCACTTCTGCTAGTAGTAAATGTGAGATAATATTGAACAAGTAATGGTAGGTATGATGATTTTGAAGGGTTCCTCAACAGTATATCCTCTGCACACAATGCTAGTCTTGAACCTGTGTCCTTCTCAATTCCATTAAGCACATCCTTCCAGAAATAGATTATGCTGATTAGGCCACATCACATAAAGAAGTGTATTTACCTCCCTCACTACAAACCCACCAGCATCGCTTATTATTGGATTTGCCAATTGGCTGAAGTTTCCTGTAGGGAATAGCACTAATGATAACAAATCCTGAGGAGAGCAAGTCTCCACCACCTTGTGTGACAGAATCACTTGCTCTTGCCATTATGTCCTCCCACTGGCCATGGTCTACATTAATGTCCAGCTCATTTCCTCATGCTTTTAAGAAGGGAAACCCTTTTTCTGCTCTCTCTTGCATTTGAAGATTCAGCACATGCAAGAAGAAGTACATGAGGTTCTATCACTCTGCTGCAGTAAGATATTTTTGGAGGTAAGCCAGCTGATTCATCACTCATGCCTTCACTTGTGTGTTTTGCACCCGGTGCCTCATTTACATATGATGGAATTGGTCTCCCTCCTGTAAGCCAAAGCCTTTTTTCACCTGCATAAACTATTTGACCTGTCCACACACCAACCAATCTCTCAACATTAAACAACCTTCTCTCTACACACTGCGTATGCTCTTCTTTCCATTCCTGTGGTAAACACTGCATTTCACCAAAGTGAGAAAAACTGAGATCGCAACAAGGTCAAGCCCTGACAGACTATTGCATGGTCCCAGTCTTTTATGTTTTCTCTCATCACTGAGACATACAATTTAAGGTTCTAGAGCCTGAGATGGTCATGGCACCTCCCACAATGGCCATCTGCAGTTATGTGCCTACATGTCAGTGAGGGCCCAATTAAGATACCTGTGTCCAAAGCACGATTCAGAAAACACATCCTACATAATTACCTGGCAAACCCTTTTGAACACCTTTTCGATGACGAGGGATAGCAGCAATGACTTCAATCCTCCTGTCTTGCCTAAGTCTATAAGGTGGAACACCTTGTTTGCATTGTGTCATGTCTGTCTGCTACAGATGAAACCTTTTTGGCTCTGAGTATTGCAGATCACACTGTGCTTCCTTTCCTTTAGGCAGTGCTTACTTTGAGCTGGTGGTTGCAAGTGGGGCCCACTGGCACTCCCTTTTGCATCCCAGCACCTATTTTTAATGATCAGGCTTTGACCCAGAAGAAGAGAGAAAAAGACAGAGAAGGGAGAAAGAGAGGAGGATAATGATGGAAAAACAGTGACAGGGGGGACAACAGAGATTTAAAATGACCTACAAGAGTGTAATAAAGGGGCAGGAGATGTAGGGTGGTGGACAAATGAGGCAGGAATTGCAATCAAGGCTTCACATCCTTGTTATTTGTCAACCCCAACATTCTGAAGTGTTGGCTTTGGGTTTCTGAGAAAATGTTTGGGCACCAAAACTTTCTATTTTACAAATTCAGCACTGCCTTTATGCCAAGGCCGATGTTAACAACTTTGCATCTGTGTTTAACAACCATATAGGCCTATAGGGGGCACAGTCCCCAGGAGGCTAGACAAATTTGAGAATCAAAGAGATTGTAGTCACAGTCATTGACAAGGGCACTGTAGGAGAGGTGGCCACCTCATTAAATATTTTCAAGAGACCATCAGTAATTGTGTTACAAAAGGTTTTAGAAAATTACACAGAGCATTCGTACATATTCACCACATTGGCTGTGTAGAGGTTTTTGATAGTTGGGAAGATTTCACTAAAATATCATATAGAGCCTGGTGGTATGCGGTGTGCCACAATCTTAGGTTAGATGCATCTTTTATTTACCCTATACATATGGCAACGAAACGACTAGAATTATGGTCACCTGTTACATGGTATATTGATGCAAATGCCAAAACATTCTCCCGGTTACCAACATCTCAGAAAGAAAATTTTAAACCACCTTGATCCCCTCAAATGTTCCTAAAAATATTTCTTTTAATTCACTGCTATTCATATTTCCCTTATATCGTATAGCTTTCTCTGTGTTTATCATTTAGTCCAATTCATGCTTTCTTAATGTAGTAAATTTGCAATGTTCGGATGTGAATATTGATACTTTGTAGTGTATACAGACACCTATATCCTTCTTAATAAAATCTTTCTTGAACTAAAAAAAAACAAAAGAGGTGTTTGAAAGTTCCCAAATTCTCATCCATGGCAATCAATGCTTCCAAATTCACCCAGAATGTAGATATTTGCATCGAGTCTCTTTCCCAGTTGATTGTTTGAGAGGTGTGGCTCACTGGTTAGAGGCGGCAGACCTGTAAGCAGAGAATGGCCCAGGACCAGGGTTCAATTCCCGACGCGGCAGGGTCTTGGACCAGGGTCAACAGACTCGATAATTCTCGCCTCAGTGCCTACTCTAACCAGGGAACATACTCGGTAACTCTGGGCATTAAGCTTACCTCATCTCTACAACGGCCCCCCACAGACGCCGGGGATGCCTGATTTCACCCTGGAGATACCCAGAAAGGGACCATCTCACAGGTAAAACTAGGACGGGTTCCCCAGTGGTCTACAGCGCCAGGACACTCGGGTAGAGTAACAGTGCGCTTTACAAGTACCCAACATTTACATTTGGCTCTGTGTAAATCTCGCTAAATGGTTCCTAAACCATTCTGATTTCTCCTTTCCCCTGCTGCAGACTAATCCTTCCTATCCTATATTTCAGTTTTAAAACTGCAGTTGCAGTGGGCTCACAAGGACACAGTTCAATTTCTTCCTCACCAGTATGGTGTCACAGTGTTCTTTACATAGGTCCACAGTAGCCGTCCCCTTCACTCCACAAGGAACTCACCAACCAGGTGCTTGCTCTCACCTACCATCCATGTAATCTGTTTTCTTTTGGTTCCTGTGCCACTGCTGAGCAGTGGTGTGTTTTAAAGCAGTTATCTTGATTCTGCCTTTCATTTGATTTGCTTTGCCACAGAGATGGCATTACTATGTCCCTTTCCGTCGTCCATCAAACTCTGCTCCCTCGAAGCACATTGTAAACAGATGTGTTTATAGCTTCCTTTAGACAGTCATTATTATGGTCTCTACACGTCAGGTCTGATAGACGTGAGTTCTATGGAGAAGATGCTGCACTGCAGAATGAGGACTGAGTTGCACTTTAGGAGTTCTGTTTTTTTGAATTTCCAAAGTCTGGTTGTATAACTGTAGAAACTAAGGTCGGGGACAATCGTTATTTGCCCGGCGGTATTGCCTCTGTAACCCACGAATTATTAATTAATGAAGAGGCAGGCGCTGGCGACTGGAAGGCAGGAAACAAGGTTTATTCTCTCCGGAGGAGAACACAACAAATCAGACAGCAGGTATCGTCATGAGGTGCTCTACCCGCATCCCTGAGGCCTGGCCTCTTATATCCAGGTTTATTACTTTATTACATATTACATATTCATGGCGAAGCTTTGATGTACGGAAAGACATTCTCGGAATCCCCGCTCCAAGCCCGTTCCCACACACATTTACAGTTGAAATCCCACCCCGGTCACAACAGGTGATGATTATCGCGCAGCTGGACATTCCGTCGATCCATGGAATGTGGGGGGTTTGATCGGATCTCATAGGGTGGGGGCTTTGATCAGCTCGGGGGTCCTTTGATGAGGGAAGCCTTCCTACTGTACGGGGAGGGGCAATAAACGGTATCGGCAGGGCTAGGTGTCGGCCTGGGAACGAGGAAGACAAACGGGCACACAGGGAAAAAGGGGTTTGCATCAAAGGGCCTGGGATCATGAAAAGGAATGAAGGGAGGTGTCGCGCTGGGAACAGGATGGGGTTCTGAGGCAGAGCTGCGTTGGAGAGGGGTTTATGACCCAAAGCATGTGCGAGCGGGGGTTTTTGTCAGAGCGCAGGCTTTGTGAGGGAGGAGGGCTATGCCGGGGGTCAGCGGCGTGCAAAAGGGTTGTTCTGATCGAGGCACCTAAAATGGCGGGCGCGCACGACAAAAGTGTGGCATCCGGGGAAAAGGCAAGATGGCGCAGATAAGGTTTACCAAAGCATATTAATATTCCACAGTCCTCCCTTTAACATATCTAGCCAACTTGTCTATTCAACGTCAATCTTCATCAAATTCTTAACCTCGGCGTCATATAAAGCTCCCATGCGTTCGTTTCCAGAGCCCACAGTCTAAGGGCAAATACAGTTTGCGCATAATGAACACAGGGGTGGCAGACATTGGATTCCTAAGCATAGACCACATATTACAACTACAGGAATCAGGATAATGGTGAACAGTCTCCAGCCCCAGGTCTTAACAGTGTTCCAGAACCAGCCACCAAGCGACCACTCTTCCTGCTCCTGGTGGACTTCTGAAGAGAGTCTGTGAAGATGTTCGATGGCCTTGTACACTGAGGGCGAGTTGTCCGGAATGTATGTACAGCAGCTGGACCCAATAATGCGGCATGCTCCACCACGGTCCGCAAGAACCACATCCAGGACAAGGCGGTTCTGAAGGGCCACCAAGCGGACTGCTTGGAGTTCAGCGGTGTTGTTAGCAAAGATACCAGCCGTGATGTTCATTGTTGTCTCAACTGCCTGAGTTAGATGTCGGATGGCACGGCTGTTCGCCATCGGGCCCCAGAGAGGAACAAGTCCCTTCATAGCATCGAGGAACTGCGCCCCAGTTGAGTCGGCTTGTTCAATGTCCTTGGCACGTCTTTGTCTATGGTGATTCGCTGGAGCCACATAAGTCGGAGGAAGGATGAAAGAGATGAAACAAGTGCCCCCCCAGCCTTTGGGGAGCCAGGTGTAGGCTTTTGTGCCACAGACGAAATACATGTTCGGGGACGATACAAAGGAAGGTGGATCCATGGAGTCCAAAGTTCTGGTAAAACGGCAAGCACTGTGGCCCACCAGCTGTGTCCCAAGTCCTTCTATGCACAGGTGGCCTGTGACGTTGATGACTGACAGGGCTACAGTCAAGGTGGCGGCCGTTCGTTTCCGCAGGTAGGAGAAGGTGGGCCTGGTTGGATTGTTGAACACCTGCATTTCGACTCGCTCTTTAGCAGGGATGTCCATTTGAGCTGAGTCGTTGGAGGTCTGTGGGCAGAAGTGTGTCTTTGTTTTGTTTCGCCTGACTCCGTGGGAGAAATTTGTTGCGGTTTTGCTGGAGGTGGTATTGTCCTTATAGCTTTCTTGCAGGAGGATCAGCCAAGCAAGGCAGGAGCCATGAACTGAGAAGGGCGAAGGGATGAATGGTATCGAGTGTCCAGTGGCGTGGGGTAACAACCCACAGATCCAACAGTTGGTAGCATTGGTGGCGAGATTGTGTTGGTGGAGTAATTGTACGAAAGAGTTATTCCAAAACTCCTTTCGCCTCTCTCGGAGTTGAGGAGAGAGCGAAATCAGATAATGTTCCTTTATGGTGGTAGGCCGGGCGGTGGTCAAGAATGTTTCGTGAGCAGGTGCATTCTCTTCCACAATCCAGAGTGTGGTCATGAGGAGAAAGCAGAGGAGGATGGTGATGAAGAGTGCAATCGTCTTTGAGCTGTGGAGTCTGTCCGTTCTTGGGTTTCTGTAGCGGGTATTTCCTGTTGTCTCCATCATCTTCTTATTTGGCGCTTCCATCATCTTCTTATCTGGCGCTTCCATCATCTTCATCTTCAAGGTGCTCGGTAGTGGGCAGAACCACAGACTTAGTTTAGCTTCTCTCCAGGTAACCCTTGGTAGTTTGGAGTCACCGTTCTGAGACTTTTTAACCTAGTCAGTGGCCTACTTAGCCGAAGCTCCCTCCTTTCGACGCAGGAAATACCCTTCTCGAGATGGCACAGTGGGATCAGAATGTTTTGAAAGTTCAAGTGTCTCTGTGTCGGGATAGCAGCTCAATGCTGGTCGGTCTTTGTTAAGGAGCTCTTCTTGGGTACTGACGTTGTCTGTCGTGGCCAGGGCTGAGGAGACCTTTTTGCAGTGATGGGCGTGCAGCCAGTGCTTCTTCCCCTCCACTCGAAGAGCTGTCCGAGTGGTGATCAACACTTGCCAGGGGCCCATCCACCGGGGTTCCAAACTCTTTGACCGCTGAAAATTCCGGATCAGCACGAAATCCCCAGGTTGGATGGCGTGACCCGGACCCCTGGAAGCATCGGGGATGGCCTGCTGCACCTGCTGATGAATGACAGACAGAGTTTCAGTCAATTTATACAGATAGTCAGACATTAGGACGTCCGGGACGTCATGAATGGAAGTTGGTTTTGGTGCAGACCAGATACTCATGGGTCGGCCAAAAAAAACCTCATAAGGGGTTAGGTGATGTCTGGTGGGGGTGGAACGCATCGATAGTAATGCCAGTGGGAGGGCGTCTGGCCATTTCAAACCCGTGGTAGCTACTATCTTGGCCAGTTTAAGTTTTAGTGTGGCATTGTGTCGTTCAACAAGTCCAGCGGACTGGGGGTGAAAGACTGCGTGGAATTTCTGTTTAATGCCCAACCCCCGTAAGATGAATTGGATGACTTCGGCTATGAAGTGGGGGCCGTTATCGCTCCATAAAATACGACAAAGGCCGTAACGGGGGAAAAACTCCTTTAATAGTACTTTTGCAGTGGCCATAGCAGTGTTGTCACGGGTTGGGTATGCTTCCACCCATTTGCTAAAGGCGCACACCACGACAAGTACATACTTCAGGCCTTGGCACCTTTCTAGCTGAATGTAGTCCATTTGCAGGACCTCAAATGGGTGGTTTGGGACCCCAAATCCTCCCCGGGGCACTACAGTTCCTTTCCCGGGGTTGTGTTGCAGGCATATCAAGCATTGTTGGACCAGACGTTTGGCGGAATCTGTGATTTTATCATTGTGCCAAACTCGGGAGACGAGTTCAATCATGGGGGCTGATCCTATGTGGGCAGGGGAGTGTGCCATAGCCAGTATGGGAATCAGGTATGACTCAGGTAGTAACCATTTGTTTGTGTCTTTTGTCCGCCAGCAGCCTTCATCGTCTTTTAGTCCCACCCGTGTCCATTCAGTCAACTCGTGTGGTGTGCTAGCCGTTTGAATGTCCCTGATAGTGTCTCTAGCGTCAGTCCATTTTTCTGCTTGTGACCTGGTCACGTACATATGTGTTGTCATCCTATTTTCAGCTGTCGTTCGGGCAGTGATGTCGGCTAGTGCATTTCCCTGTCCAATAATGTCTGTCACCTTTTTGTGTGCCTGGCATTTGATGACGGCGAGCTTCTTGGGGAGGAGGACGGCTTCGATCAAGGCGGAGACTAGATCCCCGTGCAAAATGGGGGTGCCGTGTGAGGTCAGGAATCCCCTTTCCCTCCAAAGGAGCCCAAAATGGTGAACCACCCCGAAGGCATACTGGCTGTCGGTGTAGATGTTCGCTGTGGTTCCTGCTGCCAGGATGCAAGCTCGTGTCAAAGCAATCAGTTCCGCTGCCTGGGCAGATCGCTGTGCGATGCGGGCTGTTTCTACTACGGTCCGAGCCATGGTGACTGCATAGGCAGCGGAAGTGGTACCATCGGAGAGTTTGATGCAAGAACCGTCCACCCACAGCTCCCCGTCGGGGTCAGGGAAAGCCGTGTCTCTGAGATCAACCCTACTTTTTGTCTGTTCGTCAGTAAGAGTCACGCAGTCATGCACAGGGTGCACATTGGGATCGTTCTCTGGCAAGGGTAACAGAGTTGCCGGGTTCAGTGTGGTGCATCTTTTCAGGGTGATATGGGGCGCAAGCAAAGTCAGTTCGTATCCAGTCAGTCGTGCACTCGTTAGATGTTGCGTCTTGGTTTGGTTCAGGAGGGTGTCGACTGCATGGGGTACCAGTACCGTGAGGGAATTCGAGAGTACAATCCCCTCACTCTGTCGGATAGAGATTGCAGCAGCAGCTACAGCTCGAAGGCAGGCAGGCAAGGCTCTGGCTACAGGGTCAAGAGTGGCAGAGAAGTAAGCGCACGGCCGTTGCTTAGGGCCAATGGCCTGGGTCAGGACAGATAAAGCGCACCCCTCCCTTTCGTGAGTGTAAAGGGAGAAGGGCTTTTCGTAATCAGGGGTACCTAGGACGGGGGCTGAACAAAGGGCATCTCGTAGTTCCGTAAAGGAAGCTTGACACTCAGGGGTCCAAGGGAGTGGGAAAGGGACGTCTTTACTTAGCAGGGAAAGCAGTGGTTTCACAACGAGGCTAAAGTTTGGTAACCACTGTCGGCAGAAGGAGGTGAGGCCTAATAGGGAGCGAACCTGCTTCTGGGTCTTAGGGACAGGAGTATCTAGAATGGTTTGGATTCGATCAGGAGTGAGTTTTCTTCCTTCTTTGGACAAAAGGTGGCCTAGGTAAGTGACCTGGGGTTGGCAGAACTGCAACTTCTTCTTGGAGACCCTGTGGCCGTTTTCCGCAAGGAAGTGCAGGAGTTGAACGGTGGCTGTGACTGCTAATGGAGTGGTGTCGGCTGCTAAGAGGATGTCATCGACATATTGCACTAACACCACTCCATCGGGTAACTGGGCTTGATCCAGTTGTCTCTTGAGGGCCTGACTGTAGATGCTAGGGCTTTCTGTGTAACCCTGGGGTGCTCGGCAAAATCTATATGAGCGGTTTCTTAGGGTGAAGCCGAAGAGGTATCGGCTGTCTGGATGGATGGGGATGGAAAAGAATGCATTTTTGAGGTCAATGACAGTGAAGGTGGTGGCGGTGGAAGGAATCAAAGTCAGGATGGTGGTGATGTCCGAGACCACAGGGTACTGGGGTACTACCACTTTGTTGATCTCTCGAAGGTCAATGATAAAACGGTATGCTTTCTCATCTCCCTCTCCCTGTTTCTTGACGATGGGCAGGATAGGGCTGTTGCAAATGTTACTAATTACTTCCTCTACCACTCCTGCATCTATCAGTGACTGAATAATCTTTACCAATGCCTTCTCGCCCTCGGGCGATATCCGATATTGTGGGAGTTTTGGGAGTGTGGCGTCTGATCGGACAGTAATGTGTACTGGGTCAATTAACATGCGCCCTACGTCTGAGTCCGTCTTAGCCCACAGATGCGGAGGCAGAGTGTCGAGCAGGGACGTGTCAGCGTCGGTGATGGAAAACATGCGTCGGGGAGGGCAATGTCTAAGCAGGGCGGGGTTGTCGTAAAGGAAAACTCGAACTCCGTCTTGGGAGCATCTGATCGTTGCTCGGAAGTGTTTCAATAAGTCAAGTCCCATAATGGCGTCAGGGCTATTAGAGGAAAGCAAAAACGTGGTGTCAGTGGTGTTATTTTCTACGTCAAAGAGGATCGGGCGGACAAAGGGTTAGTGGAGGGCGTTCCATCGAAACCTGTCGATGTTATAAGTGAGCCAGACAAGGGTGCCCCCGGAATCAGTCGTTTAGATAACGCACTACGTGTTGCGCCAGTGTCTACCAGAAATGGAGACTTGGTGCCCAGGACCTTAGCAGTGACATAAGGGCCTTGCTGGTCAACATAGAGCTCGACTGGATCCCTCCCTTGCCCCTGGCAGTCCTATGCAAAGTCGTGGGCGTCATCGTAGTCGGATTGCTGGTATTGGTTCTGTCGGGGTCGATCAAATGTATTGGGTCTGCCTGATCTGTCGTTAGTCGTGTCGTTTGGAAGCCCTCGCTGTTGTCCCTTATTTCTTGGTCCATTTACTATGTCTTTGGGGTCTTTGTTTCTGATTATTTCCAGAAGAACTGGGCACTGGGATTTCCAATGGCCAGTTCCCTTGCAAAAGGCGCACTGGTCCTGTCTAAGGTCTGTACGTCCGGGATGGGGAGTCAAAGTGCGGTCCTGGGGAAATGTAGCCCTAGGGGCGTTCGTCTGGTAGTTTCCCCGGTGTTGGTCTCGCCCTACAGTCACCCCTTGCAGCTGGGCCATCATCACCCTCTCTTTCAAGTCCTTCTTCTTTTTCTCTGTTGCCCTATCGTTTTCATTTTTATGATGTTCATAATATTGGGCCATCTGGAGGATAGCCGTAGGTTTGGAGGCTGCCCAACTACTCTCGCTAGCTTGCAGTTTCTGGGAGACCTGCGACAACAGACCCTTGACATAATTCTGGACAAACAGATGGTGTCCGGTTGCAGTGGTCATGTCCTGGCCGCTGTAATCGGAGAACACCGTTTCAAACCGGGAGAAGTATTCCGATACATCCTCCTGGGGTTTCTGGCGACAGGCCGTTACTATCGACCAATCCACTTTCTTTTCTGGGATCAGGGTTTTTAATTTCAGTACAATTTTATCGGGAAGGTCTAGAATGGGTTTTAAAGGCTTTTGTCCAGGTCCTCGTTGTTTATCGAAGGTATCGAGTTGTGACCAGGTATGTCCGAACAGCTCAAGGTGGTCGACTTTCCGGATTTGCTTCCACACATCAGCCGGTAGACATAACCCGAAAAACAAGTCGATGTCAGCCAAGGTCATGATTGTTGAACCTAGGGCTGTACCTAATTCAGTATAGAAGGCAGTGGGGTTTTTACGCAGGTCAGGCAGAGATTTCCGGAATGTCGGAATCTCTTGCCGGTCCCATGGCTGGTAGACCCAGTTGTACACTACCCTTCCTTTTGCATCTTGGTTGTTTGCATCATCGTGAGTCCCTGTTCCTCGGGGAGGAACCCAGTAAGGGGCAGCCTCTCGTATCGGCATCATGGTGTTAGATTGCTCAGTTTGTGGTCCGGTCGCCACGGATGTCGGGGATTTAGTTCCTGATTCTCGTTCAGTGAGGTGGCGGAAAACCTCAAGCGTACGCGTGAGGAGGTCCGTCACATCATTCTCGCCCTCATCCCCGATATCGACCTTCCGGTACAGAGTCGTTAGGCTCTCGGGACCTTGGTCTCGATATCGGTCCTCATATGCGATCAAGACATGGTAACACAGTCGTACAGTAAAGTGTCGTCTGTGACTCCCTGTATATGATTTAAACATATCCGTGATGTACTCTTCACCTTCCTTCCTTTCTACCAGTGTCCTTGCTATCTTGTCGATCCCTGTTAGCTCATCTTTGCTTAGTCTGTTCGTTCTCGCGGAACCGGTCCTTCGGGTCTCAGGGTCACCTAACGTTGTCGTTTGTGGAGTATTTGGTGCAAGAGGTTCGGCCGGTACAGAGGCCATGGGGGCCGAAGCTGTGGCACTGCCTTCGTTTGTACCAGGGGGTGGTGAGTGTTGTGCTAAGGGTTGGGAGGGGGCATACGGAGGGGGCATGTAGATGATCGGAGGACCTAACAGCAGATCATCGTTGGTTCGTTGTTTCGAGGGTAGATCAGGGTAAAGCGTGGAGGACGTTCTAACCGGGCACTGGCTTGAGGTTTCTCTTTCTAGTTTCTGTTTGGCTTTTTCCCTTTCCTTTATCTCTTTCTCTAGTTTCTGAGCAGCTAGGTGGGCTGCTTTTCGCAGCTCTTTTTCCAACCTACTCTCAATTTTCCTTTTACGTTGTTCAGTTTCTTTGCGCCACATGCCGAAACTATCAAGCATAGTGGGCGTTGTCTTGTTTTTACCAAGGGCTGTTTCTAGCGCATTTATTTTGTCATTATCGAAGGATCCTATCAGTGGCCACTGACTTTCTCGATCCTTTTTCGTATATTTATGCCATAGTTTGCTATAGGCTATAGCGGTCAATCCATGCTTCATGAACATGTCCTTATTAGGGGTGCCTTCCAGAGGAGCCGGATGGTTCACCTCTAATAAGCGGTCCGGGCTAAACAGGCTATTAATCAGTGGGGAGAAGACAGACATGACGGAGTACAATGGGGACAAAAAGTCAGCACTGCCTATCTTATCACTGTGTGCAAAGACTAGACAGAATATTCCTATTCTACGTTGTTTGCAGGCAGTGAATACCTCATGAACCAATATCAAATAGTTAACGTTCGGTAAGAATAAATAATTCGGTGGGGAGAATAAGTAGGCCCGCAAAGGTCTGCGTTACCTACCCTTTCGCTATCTGAAAAAAGGGGAGGGGTGGGCCCTTTCCTGTTTGCAGACAGAGAATCTCCAGAAAACGGTCTGCGAACAATAGTTCAGTTTCAAGTAATTAATCAGTGGGGGAGGAAGATGGGTGCGGCGGTTGCATTACCTATCCTCCGCTGCTTGCAAAGAGAGAGCCTGTTGTTTCTCCGTTTGCAGACAGTGGATCTCCAAATAAATTAACAATGAGTAATACTAGTATTTTCTAAACAATTCAAATAATCATTTCGCCATTCGTCGTGTTTACACGACCTTACCCGGACCGCATGGACAGTTTCTTGTCTTCCGAATCCAGCGCCCGATCGTCCTCTTTTCTTCGTATTCTTCGCGGCACTCCTGATGGTTCCCAGTCAGGACCGTAGATCACTCGAGAGAGGTCTGTTCGGAACCAGTGAAGTTCGGATGATCGGCTGTCAGACGAGGGTCTATCGGACAGGCGCGCTCCCGATCGTTGCAGTCGTTCACTCCGTCGTCAGGACCTCTCCCACTGGATCCACGAGTCGCTGATGGGCCCCACGCTTGGGACGCCAATTGTAGAAACTAAGGTCGGGGACAATCGTTATTTGCCCGGCGGTATTGCCTCTGTAACCCACGAATTATTAATTAATGAAGAGGCAGGCGCTGGCGACTGGAAGGCAGGAAACAAGGTTTATTCTCTCCGGAGGAGAACACAACAAATCAGACAGCAGGTATCGTCATGAGGTGCTCTACCCGCATCCCTGAGGCCTGGCCTCTTATATCCAGGTTTATTACTTTATTACATATTACATATTCATGGCGAAGCTTTGATGTACGGAAAGACATTCTCGGAATCCCCGCTCCAAGCCCGTTCCCACACACATTTACAGTTGAAATCCCACCCCGGTCACAACAGGTGATGATTATCGCGCAGCTGGACATTCCGTCGATCCATGGAATGTGGGGGGTTTGATCGGATCTCATAGGGTGGGGGCTTTGATCAGCTCGGGGGTCCTTTGATGAGGGAAGCCTTCCTACTGTACGGGGAGGGGCAATAAACGGTATCGGCAGGGCTAGGTGTCGGCCTGGGAACGAGGAAGACAAACGGGCACACAGGGAAAAAGGGGTTTGCATCAAAGGGCCTGGGATCATGAAAAGGAATGAAGGGAGGTGTCGCGCTGGGAACAGGATGGGGTTCTGAGGCAGAGCTGCGTTGGAGAGGGGTTTATGACCCAAAGCATGTGCGAGCGGGGTTTTTTGTCAGAGCGCAGGCTTTGTGAGGGAGGAGGGCTATGCCGGGGGTCAGCGGCGTGCAAAAGGGTTGTTCTGATCGAGGCACCTAAAATGGCGGGCGCGCACGACAAAAGTGTGGCATCCGGGGGAAAGGCAAGATGGCGCAGATAAGGTTTACCAAAGCATATTAATATTCCACATAACCTCCTTAAGTGTTTGTTTGTTTCCTACAGTTCTAGAGGTGATCATAAACAGCAGTAGGGAAAGTGATGGACTTTGGAGGGGTTAGGTCTAGTATTCCCACGCCAATCTGAGCAACTGAGGGGAAAGTGTTTGACTTTGGGGCAGTCAAATTTACTATCCCCACTCCAAGTAAGTAAAAGCAGGATGGGAGAAATCCCTGGCTGGTGTAGTCCCATCGATTTTAATTTATTCTCGTTTCCAGAGTGAGCGAATGAGTATCTTTAAGGACAGGGTCAAATATTAAAATTTTTCCTCATTCCCCTGTTCTACCTTATCACCCGGGAAGCGAAGATGCCCCTGTCCTTGAGTGGAGTAAATTTTTAAATCCCTGACGGTGTTCAGGGTGGGCAGGAGCACATGAATGCCTAGAAGCTCAGACGTTTGTGAGTGTTCACAAGCTTTCAAGACGAACCAACCAAAAAAAGCAGAATGGTATGCCTGGTTGGGGGCGTTGGGGAGGAGTGGCTTGCCCAAAGTTATGGGTTGTGACTGCTCGGTCGGCCCTCTGGGCACTGACCAAACCAGTCATGCGCACTCTGGATTTTCTCTATGTAGGCTCTCCAGAGGCACCCGGCTGGGCGCTGTCCGCACCAATCACAATGCTGTCATTGCAGCACTGTGATTAGCTATGGGTAGGGGAGGGAGCTTTCAAGACGAACCAACCATGTCTTGAACCTCCCACCCGCACCCCCGCCACAACCTGCCAGCTATTACTCTGGAACTTTGTACAGTCGTGAGATACACGCAGTCATATTATTTATGCCTCTCAGGTATAATTTTGTGGACAGATCTCTGGCGTCAACGGAGTCATTTTAGGTCTTCAACATAGATTTACGGCCCTTAAATTATTTTGTAAATCATATTCATAATATCAGTAAGACTTGTTTCTATTTTTCAGGAAATAAATACTTTTCGAATTTGAATATTTCTGGAGAACAATCATTGCTATTTTTTTTTTTTACACAAAAGTATATCCAAAATCTGTGAAAGCTGCTACTTATGTAGAGGGTTTGCAA
Organism: Lissotriton helveticus; assembly: GCF_964261635.1. Classification (NCBI taxonomy): domain Eukaryota; kingdom Metazoa; phylum Chordata; class Amphibia; order Caudata; family Salamandridae; genus Lissotriton; species Lissotriton helveticus. The sequence goes on along the minus strand of NC_136070.1, from coordinate 1,074,398,740 downwards.
AAACAAAACTCTGGAGCTGATTGTAACTTCTGCATCCTAGTTATGCTGTACTTGGGGAACATGAGAGATTGCAAGGATTCTCATTATCATTTGACTTTCTTTGGATTTTGAACTTGCTATCTTTCTATTATAATGATTGAAAGGTAATGCTGGAAGTAGACTGTTTCTGGGCATATCTGATCGCTGTGTGGGAATGGAGTTCACGATGTGAACCATGTGCTTTTTATCTGTCATCACTGAAACGGCCTTAGACGGTCCTCGTTACACCCCGTATTGATTTTTGATGTACATAATGCTCTGTTCCTTTTAGCTGTAACGCAATGTCCTAAAGCTTTTATCGATTGTCTACAACTGTATCTGTTTTATTATGTATTGGAATGTGGACAGTTATAAGTGCTGCACTGAACATCTGATAGCAAATAATAACAAAAACAAGGATTTAGTGTCTGGATGGTTCTGCTATTCCCCCCAGAAGTTTAGTGTATGATGGAATAGAGTAACATTTCATCACTCTTATGCCAGTCAAGATATGGGGCTCGGACAGAGGGCGAATTCTGGGGCTCATTACGATGACGGAACGATCCCCACCGCCGGGCCGGTGTTGGCGATCGTTACGCAATCGTAATGAGATTTACCCACCTCCATATTAGGATGGCGGTGGGTATCGCGGCGGCGCAAAGTCCGTCTGCCGCTTTACCGCCGGTGGCAATCGTAACGATTGCCTGGTGGGCGGAGCAGGGGCACTAATATGGTGGTGGGGCTTAGCAGGCACCGTCCGCCATATTAGGATGTGGGGACTGAAAGGCCTTTCCATGGCGGCATCACCTGTTGCGGGCCCCCCTTGTATCTGGGGAGGTGGGGTGCCCTTGGGGGCATTTCGCTGCACCAAGTGGCAGGCACTATGTGGTGCCTGCCATGTGGTGCAGTGAAATGTCAGACATGTGATTTTAACATTGTGGCGGGTGCTGCTGTCAGCAGCACCCGCCAAATGTTAAATTGCAATATGCGACCGCCATGGTGGCGGTCGCATCTCATTCGCTGTGCGGGACCGCCATATGTCTGGCGACCTGTCCCAACACTACGGGGATGGCGGGCAGACTCAGGTCCTCCCGCCATCCTATTGAGCCCCTCTGTGCTGTCTGAAGGGGAATGCACTTGTAGGTTTAGAAGTTCCTGAACCTCTCCAGTATCTGATGCAAATTTGTTGTCAGCCATGCTGGGAGGGAATTAGTCAGAGCACAGATTGCCATACATCACCACATTCAAAAGGCTAAGCAAATGTGCATTTCTATGGTCTGTTTTGACAGGGCAGCTGTCGCCAGACAATTATGTGCTCATCACTAGAGAGGGGCTCTGGCTCCTCCCACTTGTTGGGAGCCAAGAGTACATGTTTTGATTAAGCTTTCCCAATAAAAGTGCTTTCCCTCCACCAGCTGCGATTATATTGTTTACTTATCAAACTTCCTAAGATTCATATTTAACTTTCAGGGGTACACACAGGACATCGGAATGCTTAGATAACTAGATAATTGATGTTGTTTTTTGCTGGCATCAGCACAGTTGGGAAGAGGGCAATCATTAACCTACGTGGATTTTAGGTCTGACTTGACAGGATAACTGTCAGCTGACTTTTTAATTTACACCAGTATTATTTTACAGTTCTTTGCTTCCACACAAATACATATCTATTCCCATGCTAATTACGTGCAGTGCTTCACATTACCGTACAACATTACTTTAAAGCCACAACTACAGGTATTGACAATGCTTGTTAATATAAAGGAAGCCACAAGCTGCCAGAAAAGTAATCTGCAGTTTCCCAAACAGAAAAAAAGGAGAGACTCCAAAATGTTCAACATTGCAAAATATTATCTTCCACAGTATTGTATGGTATTCCAGTATCAGGTATCTAGTGACACGTTTCACCTTAGGAGCTTTTTGATGCCAGGTTTTAATGGTTCCTATTCAAACCTTTGATGGAGCCAAATTGTGTGCTAAATTATTGAACAGTGTCCTGTTATGACACTGCAGAATTTGTATTATATCTATTTCTTAAACGATTGAACTGGACCTCTATTCCCCTGTGGAACGATACTAATACTAACTTGCAGTAGCACTGATGATTATTTGGAACAGTAGCACTCATAGTGATAGGGACACTACAAATTATGGTAATATCAGTATTTATTATAATTAGGGTTACCACCATTGATTTGAACAAAGGTAAATTCCGTAAGACTAAGGAGAGAAACAAGAATTGATGGAGGCAGGTGACTTTCCCAATGAAGGTGACAGAACCACTTAAATAAGGCCACTGGCATAGGCCTCCCCCGGGACAACCCATTAAAATTAATGACATGTCAGTGGAACAGAGAACGGGGTCAGTAAATGCATTGTTTGCTGTGTATACTAAGCGCTGGCTTTCTTCCAAATACCTTGAAGGTTGTGATGTTCATGAAATGCCAGCAGTCTGCTAGAAATTTCTGGACCTTTTGTAGTTTTATATTGTAATTGCATTTATATTTTGCTCACTACACCTGACAAGGCGTTGAAATGCTTTAAGGCAGGAAGCCTGGTGCTCCGCAACCCAACGTCAGTGGTTAATCCAATGGTTATTAATTGCTATTGGTCTTGTGTTCCCAATCAAACAGTTCCACGCATTCACTCCAGTTTCTTTGTGGAAGATTACATTAATACAAATAAGATGTGAACATTAGTGGGGAAGGGGTGACTTCACCCAGACGGTTGGTGGACTAGAGAATGGGCTAGAGGAGATTAGGTATTGTGAGTTTGCTTGGGAAAACATTCAAAGAAGGAGAGGTTGCGATCTTGAAATGAGTTATGGGCAAATTGCAGAAACACATTGATAGAGATTAAGGAAAAATTTTCATGAGTTGGACTAGGCTGTGCTTAGAGAGAGGCGGAAAGCTGTGCATGGAAATTAAGGGAATGGCATTTGAAAGAAAAAAGGAGGGGCAACAATCAGAGGTTTTCAGTAAAGGACAGTTTTTCATGTCGAGTGTTTAGAAATATAGAGGATATTTATGGCAACAGCATGCATATTAGAATGGAAGATGGTAGATAGAAGCATCATTATCTGTCTTTTGGAATACTGCTACATTAAGTACTTTTCATAGGCACTTAAATCAAGTGAACAGTCTGTCACTACTAGGCTACCACAAGACCACTGCTCCAGCAAAGTCATCTGATCTTCTAAGGGGTTGGAAGCATGAAGTAATGACTGGGTGCATTTAGAAGGCAAGAAGGAGATCTTTAGGCTGTGCTCAAAGGAAGCAGTAAGCTCAAGATCATATCAATTTGAGAAAATATATGTGTAAATAGTGCAAACATTAAAAGCAGATTCTCCAAATGCTGAGGGGCATGTCGTCTAATGCTCATCCTCAACTTTGGCTCAGTGTATAATTACAAAGTAAAGTTGAATCCATTTTGGATGCCTCTGGCTTAACATGGTAGAGGAGTCCAGCTCTAAAGACAGTGGAAGTGTATTGCTTGCATTTCTGTGGCTGAACTGTGGAGACCCAGACACTAAGGTGAGAAGCATTGTGGAAGGTGGCAGACCTCCTGAAATAATAAATGGTAGTAGTGAAGGGTGGAAACTGCAGATACTGTTTTATAAGGTGATGCAGACCCGCAGATGCGGCCCAGCATAGTGAAGGTCCTGTTTGTCCTGAGGGACTATTGCTCTCAGTTTTGTAGAGAGATAACTGCAACTGATTATAAATTGGTCAGTATGTTTGAAAAATAGTGTGAGGATTTGCAAAACTTAAAACTACTTGTATACATTTTCTCCAGTTCCAGCCACTGCATCAGGATTTTACACCACATCACCAAGTATACCAGCAGGCTTGAATTATGGATTCAAACTCTTAAATCAGACTTGGTGCCCTTTAACTGGCACAGTTAGTGATCAACACACAAATGCAAACTCCAGCACCCAGCCTAAAGCGATTCTAGAGTCTGAGATCTGTCTCAAATATAGTTGAATTTATTCCACCTGCACCACCAGGAAAAAGTACTGCAAACTGATTTAATTTCAGCTTAATGACTGCAGAGCCGGGCTCGACTCTATTATCCCAATTGACTTTCCAGGCATCTCTACACTTTAGCCAAGTTCAACAGGACTTGACACCCTCTGTGACACATTCAACCTGACACTTCACATCTGCTTCAAGTATTCTTAAACACCAGTAGGTTGACTCATCCGAACCCCTTGCCAGTTAGAACTACCATTAAAATGCAGGCTCAAAAATGATTTGAGGTGATTCTGTTTTTTGTCTTTATTCCAAATGACCTTTCTCTTTTTTTGTTGAACACTTTGATATCTCTGCTCCTTATTTTTCAGAACTGTTTTATGGTTAATGATTCAACCAATCTGGCCCAATATTTTATTGTTTTTGTTTTTGCCTAATAATCCTAATTGATTATTTCCCATCTTTCTGTATCTAATCTTGGTTGGAACTTGATGCTCTTTATAATATTCTGACTATACTGTTGATGTGAATTCTGCCATGCACCAAACACACTTTCCAGTAAACTGTAATCTTCGAGCTAAATTTGCATTTCCAAAGGTGAGTGAAGAATGGCTATGGGGAAATCTAGTCTGCCTGGTGGGACTGGCCAACAGCCTGGATTCTTACATTGAAAGTGAGGCACTGAAGATTATTTTGAACACTGGAATTGATGGTCATTGAGGACATTGACACTTATGGTAACTGAGGGTACTGGCATTGATGGTAATGGAAACATTTCAAAACCACTTATGTGACACTTTTGCCGATTTAGACACAAACCTGAATGCTCATATTGCCCACGATGAACGGAGTGATACAGCAATAGAGACACATGAAGTAACAGCACTGTAAATGTGAGCCTGAAAGAGTTAGGAAAAGGGAAAAGACATTTCTAAATAGTTATAATGCATATTTTTTTTTGTGTTGAAATTTTTTATTAAAGTTCGCAGATGAAAATACAAATACAAATGTATTAATAAATCAGAATAATATATTGGTAAATGCAAGAAAATATAAGTGAAAAAAGATCTCACATAAGGTATAACAAATATGAGGAAATAAGCACAACATATATTCCATTATCCTATATGTGGTAATAATAGGAAGAGAAGTAGGTAAATGATACCATAAAGGGAGGGATAAAGAAAACAAAGAAAAGGAAAAGAGAGGGAAAGAGAAAGAAAGAAAGAAAAGAAAGCAAAAGAATACCAGAGTAACAAGAATAGCTAAGAAGAGAATCGGTACGAAGGAATGGGAAAAGGCAACAATAGTAAAGTAGCAGGGAAAGGCTCATGGAAAGAGGAAAATTAAGCAGAAACAGTACATGTAGAAGAAGGAGTAGGAGCAGAATCATCATCCACCGTGGCTTCCAGGAAAGGGGACCAAATTCGGAGAAAAATGGAAGCCTGATCTTGTAAATTGTAAATTGTGCGTTCTTGTAAGGCTGTTTGCATCATTGCCACCGGCACCAACCACTCTTCCTGAGAAGGAGGCGAGGGGGATTTCCAGTGACGCAGGATACAAATTTTGGCCGTAGCCAAAGCAGTATGAAGAAGACGAATTTGCGGTTTGGAAAGTGTCGGGAGACCACAGAAATCGTGTAAAATAATGTTGGCAGGTGTAAAAGGTAGAGGTAATGTCATTGTAGAAGCCAATGTCTTTCTTACAAAGAGACAAAAGGATCTAGTACGAGGACATTCGCAAATGATATGTGTGATATCACATCCGGAAGCAGAACATTTCCAGCCGGAAGTGTGTGATAACAACTTAGCTTGGTGTAATTTAACAGGAGACCAATGCCATTCATGAATAATTTTGAAAATACAGGATTTGAGACGAGCTTCCCGGACCCCCTTATGTAGTGCTTCTAAAAGTCGATCCCATTGAGTATTGGAATATGCAACTGATAAACGGGCTTGCCATTTCAACTGGAGAGTTTGGGAGAGGGGCTGCGAAAATAGAGGATGAAGGAATGTCTTATAAAGACCAGAAGTCACACCTTTAAGATTTCCCCACAACTGCAAATAAGACAGAATAGGAGACACGGAGAGTAAGTCTGGTGGGGGGCCTAAGTGCTTCGTGATAGCTTTTTGAAGTTGTGTATATTTATAGGATTGCGTAGGAGGCAAATGGAATTCCTCGCTAAGTTGGGAAAAGGGTTTAAAAATTCCATCATGAAAAAGTTGATCTATAAAATTGATGCCAGCTTCTTGCCATAAAGGCCAGGACAAAGTGCGACCACGGATACGAATGGCTGAATTAAGCCATAATGGAGCTTTAACGTGAACTCGCGAATTAGATTTAAGAATACGATGACCTCTCTGCCAAGATTTATGCATTGCAGACAAGACAGGATTTTCAGGATCAGAAGAACTGGTCCCCTTACCATATAGAAGGGACAAACCTAAACCAGGAGCCAAAAGGTGACGTTCAAGTGGAACCCATTGAGGTATATCTTTAGATTTGGGCAGAAAAAAAGTAAGTTGTGAGATAAGAAGGACTAGTAAATAATGCTCAATGGAGGGAAGACCTAAACCCCCATGCTGTTGATGAGCCTTTAATTTGGCCAAAGCGAGGCGTGGTTTAACCGTACCCCAAATACAAAGTTTTATTTTGGAGTCAATGGATCGAAGGGTAGTTAGGGGAATGTGTAGAGGAAGCATGCCTAGAACTTAGAGAAACCGTGGTAGAGTAACCATCTTAACCACCTGGACTCGTCCCCAGAGAGATAATCCCAGAGCTTTCCATTTATCAAAGTCTCTTTGCATTTGCGTGATTAGAGGAGCCAAATTATCTGCAACCATATTATCCAAACCTCCGGGACGGTTGCCAATGAAAGGGAAAGCCAGAGATTGCTGCTTTTGTAGTACCAATGGACATGGGTAATGCTTCACTTTTATCCCAGTTTATTTTGTAACCTGAGAAAGAAGAGAAATCGGTGATAATTTGGAGGAGAGCGGGAAGAGAACGGGGAAGATCAGTAAGGGTAAGGAGAATGTCATCTGCATATAAATAAATTTTAGAATGGCCAATTGGAAGAGGGACGCCTACTACTTCAGCAGATTGCCGGATTGCTGCAGCCAGAGGTTCCATTGCTAGGAGGAAAAGTAGAGGGGAGAGCGGACAACCTTGACGAGTGCCTCTTCGAATTGGAAATGAGGTAGACAGAAAACCGCCGCAGTTAACTTGAGCTAATGGGCTATCATAAAGCAGACGTACTTTATCTATAAATTGATCCCCTAAGCCGAACCTCTGCATGACTGTAAAAAGATAGTACCATTCAATGCGATCAAATGCTTTTTCAGCATCAAGAGAAAGAAGTAATGCATTGTCTGCAAGATGTTTAGCTGACCATAGAGCATGAGATAAAGTACGGAGATGATTCCGAGATGATCGACCTGGAACAAAACCTACTTGTGAATTATGAAATAAAGAAGGTAAAACTTTACGAAGACGTGATGCAAGAATGCTAGCCAGTATTTTAATATCAGAATTCAAGAGAGATATAGGCCGATAACTGCCACACAACAAGGGATCTTTACCAGGTTTTGGTAAAACAGCTATAATTGCTTTGTTAGAAAGCGATCCACAAGAGGATTCCTCAACGGCCTCTTTGAACGCGGCATGTAAGGTGTCAATCATGCTCTGGCCAGTCCATTTATAAAATTCAGGAGGAAAACCATCGTCTCCTGGAGCTTTATGGTAAGGTAAGGCAGTTATAGCAGAGGAAATCTCATCTTTTGTAATGATACCATCAAGCAAAGCTCTACCGTCATCTGAAAGCCGTGGAAGTTGTATTGCATCTAAAAATTTGGACATTTGGAGTTTATCTATATGAGCACTTGGAGAATAAAGAGATCTATAAAAGGAAGCGAATTCTTCAACAATTTCTTGAGGTCTAGTACGTACCGTGCCGCAACTGGATTTAATGGCCGGAATCGCCATGGCGGCCTCCCTCTGGCGCAGTTGCGCAGCCAGTAACCGACCAGCTTTTTCCCCCTGCTCATAGTGTCGCCCTTTCATTTTTTGCAAGGCGTACTCGGCCTTAGAAGTAAAAAGACTGTTGAGAGACATTCGTGCCTGTTCTAACAATTTACGATTCCGGAGGGTAGGATTTGAGATATATGAGTGAGAAAGCCGTTGAATGTCTTGCTCAAGATCTATTTGTTTGGCAGCGTTGTTCTTGTTAATAAGAGCAGCATCGCGCATTAATTGACCTCTGATAGTCGCCTTAGCAGCTGCCCAGACCGTTCTCTTAGAGGAAATTGAATCCTCATTAATAGTGAGATAATCCTGAAGGTGTGATTGTAGAAGAAGTTTACCTGCAGGTGTTTTATATTTGTTTATGTTCAACCGCCATGGTTTGCGTCCTGGACTAGAGAGACCTAGTCAAGAGACAGAAGAACAGGAGAGTGATCGGATATGGCCGCTTCCAAAATCCTCGACTCTGTAACCAACTGAACCGCCTTTTGCGAAAGAAGGAAATAGTCGAGACGAGAAAATGTGCCATGAGTAGAAGAAAAGAACGTATATTCTTTATCCTGTGGGTGACTAAGTTTCCAATGATCAACAAGACCATTGTCAACGAGAACATCACGCATGATAGCTCTATCTGAAGCGTTAACAGTATCAAGACATCCTGTTTTATCAAGGACAGGATCTGGAGCCAAATTCCTATCCCCTCCAATGAGAAATTGAGAGGCATTTATTTCTGTGAGAAGGCGATTTAATCGAAGGAAAAATTGTTTTTTGGTACCAAGTGGAGCATAGATAGAGCCGAGACAAATAAAAGAGTTCCCAATTTTCAGTTTAACAAAAACATATCGACCCTCCGGATCAGACCATGTTTTGGAAACTGTGAAAGGAAGTGACTTCCGGAAAAGAATGGCTACACCACATTTACGGACAGGATTAGGATTAGTGGGATCAGGTTTAGAAACACTACTATGAATAACTTTCCCGACCCAATCTCTGCTGAGTTTACTAGATTCAACATCATCCAAATGTGTTTCCTGCAATAAAGCAATGTCCACATGTTTAGAGTGCAAATAGGAAAGGACTTTCTTCCGTTTAATATAATGGGTGAGACCATGAACATTCCAAGAAATCACTGATAATGGATGAGCAGAAGGCATAATGGAAGAAGTTAAGAATAAGATAAAGAAGAAGAAAAGAAAGAAATATACGGAGAGAAAGATAAAAGGATGTTACTCTGGAGGAAAAAAGAAAAAAGAAAAATAAAGAAAAATAAAATAAAAAGGGGGAATGCGAAAAGGATTAGAAAAGCAGAGTAAGTATACGGAATAAAAAAAAAAAGGTAAATAGAAACGGAGAAATAAGGTAGTGAAAGGAGAAAGAAGAAAATAGAAAAATAAAGAAAAAACGAATAAATAGGATAAAGGAGATAGAGGAAGTGGAGAAAAAATAAAATAAAGAAGGAACCGAGACTGTTAACCGCGGGTCTGGGCGCACTAAAGCAACGCCGTGGGACAGGACCCCATCCGAGGAAAGAAAAATGTGAAGCAAATTAATAAAGGATAATATGGAATATATGGAAAATGTCAACATGCAAAATATTAAGTGTAACATTATCACAATCATAATAAACCCTAACACATTACTACGTAATATAAAGCCATAAAATAAGAACATTGACATCAACAATATGCCATAAGTATAAGAAGAGATTAAGATAAGATTGCAATAAATGAAGATAGAAAATGTTGAGAAGGAAGAAAGACATACTATAGAACATAAGGAATGTGAAAAAGAACAAAAGAGTACGAGGAGATAGGAAAAATTGTAGGATATAGTTTATAAAGCAAGAGGAAGGAGGAAAATGAGAAAGAATGGATAACGTGTATGATAAAAAATAAAGGAGATAATAAGAGGGACCTACCGACACATAGAACAAATAAATAGCAGTGTAAAAAACTTCCTGTGAAGAACTAAGTATATGAAATATGCATAGGTAAATTGAATAATACTAGTAGCTCCTAATGGAGAAAATCAACAAAGTAGAAAAGAAATACAACATATGAATTACCATGACCTAAACCTGCAGAAATTGCACAATGAAATTAGAGTGAATACTGCAATATGAAATATGAAGGAAAAATAAATATGTTATATAATACAACAGATCAACAAAATAAACAATTGAATTTCAAAATCAGCATCCATATCAAGAGATCAGAGAAATACATGAAAGAATAAGAAGAACATCGGAGCAGAGAATGCAACATGAAAAGGAAAATAGAGTTAAAGTCAGGATAGGAGTGAAGAGATAAGAAAGTACAAAATAAACAAGTGAACAATAAGGAAGTACCCAATCAACATCTGGAATAATCAGCATCCGTATCTAGAAATCATAGAAATACATAGATGAAGAAGAAAGAAAAACATCAGAGCAGAGAATGCAACATGACAAAGGGAAATAGAATTGGAATTAGGATAGTAGTGAAGAGATAAAAAGTACAAAAATAAACAATTGAACAATAAAGAAGAATTCAGTCAGCATCTGAAGGAGTTTTAAGAGGCGATCTAGATTTGTCTCGCTGCGGGTCCTTAGTAAGAGTAGAAACAGAGTGCAGGGCTGACAATCTATCATCCTGAGAGCGAGGAAGACGACTTAGATCTCTACCCCTCTGCCTGGAAGTACTAACATTACGTGGATGTTGTAGTGACTTATGTGAGGAAGGAGAAGGAGACCACTGAGACTGGTCACATTGAGAAGAGTGTGTTTCCATGTCTTGAGTTGTAATGTCATCTAAGAATTGTTGTAGAAGAGCAGGATCATAAAATTCTTTGGATTCTCCATTCCAGGTAATACGGAAGCGTGCAGGTTCAAATAAGCCATACTTGATGTCCAACTGACGTAATTGAGGTCGCATTGAAAGGAATGCCTTCCGTCGGTCATTCGTTTCTTTGGAAAAATCTGCGGCAATATGAATAGTGTGACCTTGAAAGAGAAAGGGACCTTGTGAGCGAGCCGCTGACAAGAGTTGTCTGGTTTGTTCATGCCTAAGAAAACAAGCAATAATTGGTCTCGGACGCGCGGAAGTATCTGGACGTGAAGGGCCGAGTCTGTGGGCGCGTTGAATTTCAAGAGGTGGAGCAAAAGAAATACCAGTCATTAGAGGAAGAGTATCATAGAGGAATCGTTTCATATCATTCTTCCCAATGTTCTCCGGAAACCCAAAGAAACGGACATTGTCTCTTCGACTGCGATCTTCTAGATCAATAATTTTACTATGAAGAAAGAGAAGGTCTTGATCTGAAGTGTGAACTGAATCCAAACGATTCTCCATGGCCAATATTTTAGAGTCTAGAGATTCAATTCTTGTTTGAAAAGTGGTGAGATCTGTCCTAATCGATTTGGTTTCTTCAGCCAAGGATGTAATGGTGACGTCCAGCCCCTCCAATCAGAGATTGACCCCAGAAAGCTCTTGTAATATTCTTTGCATGGTGTCGGATAATGCCTGGTCACCGTGAGGCGGTGAAGCTTGGGTAGGAGGTGATGGCGAAGACAAGGCCCCTTTCGATGGCAAAGTAACGGATTGTTTCACAACCTCAGTAAAAATTGGTTGCTTAGGTATTTTACTGCCATTCCTGTGGTTAGACATCATCACTTTCCGCTTCGCAGGTGTTCTACAGAAGCAAATTGATGTTGTAGCTCTGTATGAAGCAATGATGAGAACAACGTCTGAATGAATGACAGGAGGCAGAAAGAGTAGCACAATATGTAGCACAGTGATGGAAAGCTACGTGCAGATCACGCAAGAAAGCAAAAATAAAATGCCATACTGAGGAGAAAGAAGCCACATCAAATCAGCAAATATGTCTTTGTGTAACAAATAATCACATGAAAATTGTAATAGATCAATTAAAGAAAAGGACCTGTAATAAAAGAAGGGTTAACATCAACAACAATCATCATATAGCAGTAGGCATGGTGTTGTAATTCATAACGTACATATAAAAGATGCATAGCTAAGAAATAACAAGCTTAAAATAAAAGAAACGTTGCAATATAGGAAAGAATGTAACCCCATATCTGACAAAATGGGTGAACACCTTAACTGTATGATAGGAAGACTGGCCACCTCAAAGATACAGGCTCATTAGAGTAACAAAAGTATTATGAGTGAGAGCAGATATAGCAAAATTAATTAGGAAATAACATGCGCCGGACAAATGAGGAGATTAGCGGGAATCCTGCAGAAAGAAGGAAACGCTGTCAGGGAGAAGCGCAAAATGAGCGTGAAAGCCTGCAAAGAATAAGGGAGCGCTCTCGTGTGAGGAAAGGAAAACCAATCAGTCCATGACAGAATATTCCATGAGAGCAATTTGTATTAAAGAGTCATTTTCCCCATAAGGTTTTGTCAGAAAGTATTAGGCTGGAGCCAGTAGATATGGAATAAAAGTACAAGTAGCACAGGAAGAATTGACTTTAAAAAATAGAAGCACGCAGCAAACTGTAAAGTTAATTAGTCTGTCCAAAAATCATGAAGAGATAGCACATGGCAAAGTGTGTGAGGAAAAGTTAAATGATAGTTAGGAATGATATTCGCCTCTATCCCAAAAAAAAAAGCCACAGCACATGAAGAGGCAGGGAGTGAGCTGAAAGTCAACGTCGAATAGAGGGGTCTGTAAAAGGGAAAATTATGGTTGAATACTATTTCCCTCCTTGTGCCTTTGTTATATATTCCGCCTCTATTTCGTCATGTTTGTTATTTTGCAGGCTCATGCGCAGGTCTTGAGGAGGCGCGGCCTCTGAAGCGTGAGGAAGCGCGGCCCTGGAGTTAAGAGAAGCGCGGCCCTGCTGTGCGAGGAGGCGCGGCCTCAAATGACGCACACAGTCGGGACGCGGCAGCAGAATGGGCGGTCACCTCACCGGCAGGTCTTAGTGAGTAGGCAGCGCTGCTCCAGCAGTAATGGGACCACCAGGGCCGTCCGCATGCCCTCCGACGCCAACGGAGCACACAAAGGTAGGTCCAGCAGTCCACATGTAGAAATGCAGCTCTTCAGGGGTCCGTCCCACGACGGAGCTCGAACTTCAGGCGGCCATATTCCTGCGTGGCCAAACCAAGCCCCGTTATAATGCATATTATTAGATTTTTAATACAAGATTATACAATCAATCAAATAATCTTTATTCGATCATTTCCCAGATGATCATACAAGACTTACATGATTTAAAACACACATAATTAATAGAAAAACAATCAAATATTTAAAATGTTTCAATAAAAATAGAATACACAAAGCCATAAAAAAACCTGTTCTTAAAACTTGAAATAATATAATACATGATAAGCCTTGAACAGGCAATCACAAAAACACGACATAAGGTACAAGTAGAATTGAGTGATCATTGTTTAGAATAACATTGCAAGATTACTCATGAAATGTTTATTCACGTACTGATGAAAACTAAGGGTTCTAATGACGAGGTCTAACAGTTCTATTGCCTTTAATTGCAAATGCATTATAAATAGATTGTGGTGCAATTATGCAATAACATTTGTTAGGAAATTGAAACTTTCAGATGTGGTAGTAGAGACACTAATGATTATGAAAATATGAAAAGATTTTAGTAAAATGGTCTTTAAAAATAAGGTACATGTATGGATGTTGAAATGCTGTGGCAGTAGGCCACAGCTAACACTAATCAATTTTGTGTAATAATGCATTCCTAAAACATTTAGTATCCTTCACTTATTATGAAATAATGGTTCAATGCAATATTTTTTATAAAAAAGCTAAGTCGTTAACATGAAGTGCTTGGGAAAGATGCAGGAGTAACTAAATGTATTTAGTGACTACATATGTAAACTAATCACACAATGAGCTAACTAGTGGAGCGACACCCTGTCATTAAGGTAAAATAAGAAACCACAAAGGTGTGGAAATGCAGCTAAATTATTTTTCTTTGGGACACACATCCATTTAACACCATTATTTTTCTTTTCCTCACAATGCGAGGATGCCCACATTGCAATGGAATGCCAATTTTCCTTTCTATTGGACACAACTTATCAAACTTTTGATGTTATCCTTTTATCACAATGCTCTAATTTTCCTTATCATTGACTGCCTTTATGCTGATGCTGCTACATTCGTGCAGTAGAACTGGGATTCTTGTTTGCCAAATGAATAGATTTTTGCTTCATATTTCCTTTTTGCCAATGCTCATGGACTCACCCTTAGAGGACTTTAAAATTGATTCCTTTACCCGTTTGCTTTTGAACTGTAGATGCTGTTAAAAAAGGACAGAACTATCCTTCTGACTTTAATTGTGGTAGGAGTCTGTAACCTTGTATCTGATGTTTGTTTGTTTAAACCAATACTCTCTACATTTAAATCTCTGACTAAATTTGTAGTCTAATACTACATGCCTTAATATTCTTGACTGAGATGCTTAAGAAATTGCTTATCTGTATCGATTTTGGAACATTAATACAATAACTAAACTATCTAAATTCCCTGAGTCTATTATTGTGTCCTGATGTTCTTTATTTGAACTGAGTTTATTTTTCTTTTTCTCTAAATGTGTTGTAGGGAGAATCAGTGAATCTTTTCAGAATATCAAATTCTGCTTCTTCTATTCTGAGCCACAGTAGCAGAGCTTCTTGTGTATATATTTCTAGTTAGACTTAATTTCTTTAGGCGGTTGGGGCTCCCCATTGCGATACTTTAATTTTACAGTATGGTCCCGAGGGTGGTGTATTTGAACTTTATTTCAAACTTGTGAGTTAGTCACCAATTAATGGTTGTCATTGGGTGGCTATCATTGTGTTTTAGACATCCTTGTACCATCCCGCCTATCGACAGAGAAAGATCCATCAGAGGACCATTCGCCTCTGTGGTGAGGGTAATGCTGTAATCCATCTAGCTGTAGGGGGCCCAGTACAGTTAGAGGGACAAATGAGTAAGTAGTGAATTGAAAGTTAAACTTAAAATATTTATACTGCTTACACTGTATCCGGAAATTGACACTAATGTTAACTGTGGGCATTGCCATTGATGGTAATGGGGGACATATTCCCCAGGGAAACTGATGGTTATTGGTAACTCTGATGCTTATGGGCTCTTGGAACACTGGAACAAATGGTTACAGGAAACAGTAGCATTGATGCCAGCTGTGAACACTAGAAATGATTTTTATTATTGACATTTGTTCTGATGGTTATAAGGACCCTCAATGGTGACTGGGGACACTAGTACTGGTAGTATCATGAATACGGGCATTGATGGTTGTATTGACATATAGTAAATGGAACCTGAGAAAGTGGAGTACTGATACACCGAATATCATGCACAGTTGAAATTAGTTCCAGGAGACATTGTTGCGTCCTGTCATTGAACATACATCACCTAAATGCAGATGACATTCAACCCTGCTTTAATGTCACTTCCCTGATGAGATCTGTGTTCTGGATGAGACTCTAGACAATCTAAAATGCTGGATGACTGGCAATGATCTTACTACAACCCTTGCAAAGCAGTGTCTATTCTTATCCCTCATACCTCTCCTCTACCAGAATCCAGATTTGAGCGGCTCCACGAATATTCTAGTAAGCATATCATGGAAAACATTTCTTGATTTCATTCTAAATAGTCACCTCAATTTTCACAAATCCATTGCCAGTATAGCCAAAAGCGTCAACTGGCAGCTGAGACTCATCAGTGAGATAAAACTCTTCTTACCGGGTCGTGACCTCAAGGATATTGTTTAATCTCTGGTCATCTCCACATATAATTGAATTCTTATATGTAATCCTAAAATACATTTTGTGCTGTCCCGTTCCTACCACTGACAATGTGGCTAGGAAACGGAGGATTTTGAGGCGATTGCACCAACTATGCTTCTCTGATGATGTTCTCCTTACCTTCAACTAATGACATACCTAGAATAAATGATTCTGCAGTTATACACCTAAAAAGGGTTGACCTCTTAAGCCCATTCATTCAAACTATTTCCTCCTTTCAAAAAGAACTAAAACAACTGCTTTCTCACCAAACTATTTCAAGGGCCTGTAAGGTCCTATAAGATCAGACAATTAATACATTGTGAGAGAGTGCATTGTGTCTATGATATTATTTGCGTGGAGGAAATGTGGAAAGAACACATTCGAGCACTGAAAGTTTTTGACAAATGACCTGTTTGGTGAAGCATTCCTCTACGTACTGAATCAATGTTAAAAGACATCACAATGTTTGGAATTTTGGACATGTTGGTAGACAAAAGATGAAGCAATTAAGAACTGGTGTTAAGAAAAAAAGAAGCCTTCTGGATTTACACATTGAACACAGTAAATTGACAAACAATTATATATTTTTTTATGAGAGTTTACTGTGGAACTTTATGGTGGTATGATTAGATTTCAGCAACCAAGGTTTGCCGGTGAAAAAGCGTAATCAGGAATGTATATTCGAATGGTACAGCCAATACAAAAGGTACAATTGTTATGTAGTTGCAATCGATAATACAAGGTCCAATTAAAAAGTGGCTCATCCTGCACATGACACATGTCGATTAAGAAATTTTAAAGACTCATTTTAAAGATTTACAGTTAAAATTGTCAACATAAATATGTTTTGGAGGGGTCAACAAATGGAAAAGTAAAAATATGCTGCAGCCATAAAGCAATAACAGTAGGACACATTAGAATATGGCTTATAACGAACAGGATAAATGTCAAAAAGAAATTATGGAATATTATACATATTGTATTGCAGTAGGGCCATCACCAGACCTGATTTCAGGAGTATTTCAGGAAGTATTGTGGCTCCCAGATGTTTGCTCACCTGTGTACAGCTTTTGATTTGGTCAAAGCTGTGTGCTTCCGCGGAAAGAGCGCTTAATTTCCAATCAGCTGTGATCATTTATTTATCAAGCTACGTAAACAGGCGGTTATTAAGTCAAGCTACTGTGTTATGACTTGTTGTTTAGGTCACACGCATGCCACTGCAATTTGATATGTCTGCTGGATGGTTAGATAATTACAGAATATGTTCTTCCCTGGTAGCAGCACAGACGGAAGAAAGGCAGTCAGGAGTAATGTGTTGTTACATTGTAGTCCCAGTCCCCTCCCCCTCATCAACTTCGGAGATACCTTAACATGGTTCTCTTTGACAGAATGATTCCTTTTCTTTCTAATTCTTAGATTAAATGTTTATGGGGTAGAGAGATGTGCATTTAAAGGCTCTTTCTGAGCTCCTTTGCTCATATGTGCCTACTCGCCTCTCTATACATCCTTGCCCATGGCTCTGTCAATTGTTTCTTCACTAACCTTTACATCACCCTGTCAACACATCAAGGTAGGTACATTATCTTTATTTTTAGATCTGGTATGCCTTTAGTTTACAAACATTTGTTTAGCTTTATATTTTTAATTTCTAAAACGTTAATTTGAATATTTATTTAATTCATAAAAAATGTTATTACTATACTAATACTATCCTAATACTATATTTAATTTATGTCAAATGTAATTTTTGTATATAGTAAAAAAAAAAATTGTTTGATATAATGTGCATCTTGAACCCTAAGAACTCCTTAATACCACTTAACACTCGCTCAACTTTGGCTGCTGAAAGCAGGTGGAGACGAAGTGAAATACCTGAAAAAATTAGGAATCAAATTACTGTTTTTCCCAGATAATACTACAATTGTAAAGGCAGCCACAGCGTCCCATTTTCTGATTCCTGCTTTTTTGTTTGCCAATGCTCCCTCCCCCACAGTTTTCAATATCCCTGATATCACTAACTCTGGGGAGGATGTACCCAGTGATATCATAGATGATAGGGGTGACTTTCAAGCGATGAGACCGGTGACACCGCACTGGAGCCAAGCTTAGGGACGCTGTGTTCTGAAATATCTTATAGATTTAAAAACATTTGCTGTGGAGTTCCTTGTGTGTCCAGCATTTTTCAGCAACAATAAAAATGTCAAGTTTAACCCAGGCAATTAATGCACCTGCTGGAGAGGGATCAGAGTTTTGTCTAATGGCAGTTTTCACTCATAATAAAGTAGTGCAGTGTGTTAATATGACTGCTGCAAAGAACATCTACCATGCAAACCACAAAATTATACTTTTTGGCCTCGCCTGGTGTTGCAGCGCAAAGCGCAGCTCGCTGGGCAAGAGATTTTGTAGGAGAGTAGATTTGAGAATGGGGCTTGAAGACCCGCCCCTCATTTCCAATGGCTGGCGTCACCGTTTATGCTAACCGGTGGCCTGTTATTGGAAATGAGGGTTTTGTAGTGACGCCTTTTCGTCCGGCCGATCCGGACTGGCTTGTCTGCTTTGCAGCTGTTGCAAAGCACTTTCTTATCTTAATGGGGCCATGTGTTTCTAATTAGCTTGGAGGAGCGCACTGCCCCCTACCTCTCAAAGGTTTCGTCAAGATTTTTTTCCTTTGAGAGGTCGGGGCAATGCGTGCCTCCACGCTAATTTGAAACACATGGCCCCATAAAGAGAAGCATTTTTGCCTAAGCCCCTATACCGAAAACTGTCTGTCTCTCACCCTTGTGCAGACCACAGAGGTAAAATGAGGCAATAGCTGCTTAAGCAGGAAGTGCCACACAGGAAACCGCTTTGTTGTCTAAAATCAGGGTGGGTCCAAATGTCCCAGAAGCAGTTTTACATAATTGTTCTCTGACACCTTCATGGGGCAGAACACCCCCAAGGTACTTCTTGAGTTTCTGAAACAGTTTAGATGGCGCTCTGATCAGAATTAATCATCCTGGTAAGCGCCGAATGCTGTCACAGCTTCTGGTATATTTTAATGTGGGCGTGCACTTGAAACATCCTAGCGCCGTCGGACGTCTTCTAGCAGTGTGGCCCCACCCTTTGCTAATCTAGTGATAGTATCACCCGATAACCAGCAAGTCTACCGTACTGTGCAAGCTTGATTAACAAAGCCCATAGGTCTCACCTGTGAGTCCTTAGCTCTTGACTATGTCAGTGTTGTGCATGTTGACACGCTGCTGCTGACACACCACTGCTGACACACCACTGCTGCTACACCACTGTTGACACACCACTGCTGACACACCGCTGTTGACACACCATTGCTGACACACCACTGTAGGTACCACGAACGCGGAACTTCTGTTTGGCGTGCTGAACTGCGAGTTTTGCCAAATTATGAGGCGAACAGTTGGTTGAAACTCTATGACCACTACACTTATAAATTGAATCCAGTTATAGAAGTGCTGTCTATATCCGCTTTGTGCACCATTTAAAGTATTTCTGGAAGACCTCAATTAAAGATTGGTCTTCCCCCTTTTAAATTGAAGATAATTATTACTCAAGAAAAAAATTAAAGTCCTGAAGATGACCGTAAAATAATGTATCGGTCGAAACGCCGTCGACGCTTCTCTGTGGCTTAAAATGTACTAAGGACACAGTATCTGTGTTTATGTTGTTCCTTTATTTTGATGTGTAGTTCTGTTGCCACACGTCTGGTTTGTATGTTTTTCCCTTTTGTACACCAGTGTCCTTTTTTCTTGAGCTGATTTGTATGTTTATGAATTTTTTTAATATTTACTGAAACTTGTTATAATAAATATCTGATTTTGTTACTAGCAATTTGTCTAGAAGGGCTTCTTTATCACTATTTCACTTTTTCTTTTCACAAATTATTGGATGTATCCCCAATTTTAATGTTCTCTTTCCCTGAACCTCTTTGTTAGATAAACTGACACACCACTGCTGGCACGCTGTTGACACACCACTGCTGACACAACGCTGCTGACACATCACTGCTGCAACACCACTGCTGACACACCACTGCTGACACACCACTGCTGACACACTGCTGCTGACACTGTGCTGTTAACACACTGCTGCAGACACCACTGCTGGCACACCATTGCTGACATACCACTGCTGACACACCACTGCTGACATGCTGCTGCAAACACCACTGCTGACACACCACTGCTGACACACCACTGCTGACACACCACTCCTACACTCTGCTGCTGACACACCGCTGCTGACACCACTGCTGACCCACCGCTGCTGACACAGCCCTGCTGACACTCCTCTGCTGACATGCCACTGCTGAAATCACTGCTGGCACGCTGCTGCTGACACATCGCTGCTGACACATTGCTGCTGTCACATCCCTGCTGACACATCACAGCTGATGCAGCTGCTGACACACTGCTGCTAACACACCACTGCTGACAGGCCACTGCTGACACACCACTGCTGCTATACCACTGCTGACACACCACTGCTGACACACCATTGCTGAAACATTGCTGCTGAAACCACTGCTGACACGCCACTGCTGACATGCCACTGCTGACACACCACTGCTGACACACCGCTGCTGACACACCACTGCTGACACGCCTCTGCTGACATGCCACTGCTGAAACTACTGCTGACACGCCGCTGCTGACACATCGCTGCTGACACACCGCTGCTGACACACCACTGCTTACCTACCGCTGCTGACACACCACTGCTGACACACCACTGCTGACATGCCACTGCTGACACGCCGCTGCTGACACCACTGCTGACACACCTCTACTGACATGCCGCTGCTGACACACCGCTGCTGACATGCCGCTGCTGACACACCGCTGCTGGCACACAACTGCTGACACGTCACTGCTGATGCTGCTGCTGCTACACCACTGCTGCTACACCACTGCTGACACACCACTGCTGACACACCACTGCTGACATACCACTGTTGACACACAACTGCTGACGTGCTGCTGCAAACACCACTGCTGACACACCACTGCTGACACACCACTGCTGACAAACCACTGCTGACACTCCGCTGCTGAAATCACTGCTGACACGCTGCTGCTGACACATCGCTGCTGACACACCACTGCTGCTATACCACTGCTGACACACCATTGCTGACACATTGCTGCTGAAACCACTGCTGACACACCACTGCTGACATGCCACTGCTGACACACCACTGCTGACACGCCTCTGCTGACATGCCGCTGCTGAAACCACTGGTGACACGCCGCTGCTGACACAACGCTGCTGACACAACGCTGCTGACACACTACTGCTGACCTTCCGCTGCTGACACACCACTGCTGACACACCACTGCTGACATGCCACTGCTGACACGCCGCTGCTGACACCACTGCTGACACACCACTACTGACATGCCGCTGCTGACACACCACTGCTGACACATCGCTGCTGACACACCGCTGCTAACACACCACTGCTGACACGCCGCTGCTGACACATTGCTGCTGACACCTTGCTGCTGACACCACTGCTGATACACCACTGCTGATACGTCACTGCTGACACCCTTGCCGACACGACTCTGGTGACACTCCGTTGCTGACACGCCGCTGCTGACATGCCACTGCCGACACACCGCTGCTGACATGCCGCTGCTGACACACCGATGCTGACACACACCTGCTGACACATCACTGCGTATGCTGCTGCTGCTACACCACTGCTGACACACCATTGCTGACACACCACTGCTGACATGATGCTGCTGACACACCACTGTTGACACACCGCTGCTGACATGCCGCTGCTGACACCACTGCTGACACACCACTGCTGACACACAACTGCTGGCACATCCCTGCTGACACACCACTGCAGACACACCACTGCTGACACACAACTGCTTACACGCCACTGCTGACAACCCCGCTGCTGACACACCACTGCTGACACATCACTGCTGACATACTGCTGCAGACACCACTGCTGACACACCACTGCTGACACACCGCTGCTGACACACCACTGCTGACACACCACTGCTGACACACCACTGCTGACACATTGCTGCTAACACACCGCTGCTGACACACCGCTGCTGACACCACTGCTGACACACCGCTGCTGACACATCACTAAGACAAGGACAAAATCCATTTGATCCCAAAGCAGAGTCACGCGGGTGTGGGATAAGAAGGTTAGTGCAAATAAAAGAAGTAGAGTAGGAGGAGGCAAGAGCTCTGATGTAAAGAAACAACTAGCTCCGTAGAGCAGATGGACGACAAGGGGTGCTACCGGGTGAACGAGGCTTTACAGAGCAGATTAAGGCTGCTCGGCCCTCACTAAGGAAAGTCGCAAGTGCAGGTAGAAGGGATGTTTGGCAAGGATTTTGGGGGGGAGGACATGGGAGAGTTACACGAATAGAACAGGCATTGAAAATGCAATAGGTCTTGCCATTGATTAAGTTAAAGCCATTTGCTTTCCTGATGGTATTGTATAGCAAAGCAAAAGGCTTTAACTTAATGAAAGACGAGACCTATTGCATTTTTAATGCTTGTTGTAAATTGGTCAATAGGTTATTGTCAAAGACACCCTTTTGAACTTGCAGTTTTTAAATTACAATCCTCAGAGCACAGTGAGCTATGAAATGCCATCAAGAGAGCTGCATTCAAACTTCAAGTTATAGGTTAGAACATTATGGGCCTCATTCACAAGCCCCTTGCGCCACCGGTGCATCACTTTTTTTGATGCACGAGTGGCGTAATGGGTTTGCCCATATTTACAAGGCCACTTAAAAGTCACTCTGCGTGATTTTTCATGGCCTTGTAAAGATGGACCCCTTTCACGTATTATACTGCATAAAATTAGCGTTCCATAGGTGCTGTTGTGGGTGTTCCATGCAACATCGATTGAGCCTGACATATTCCAAGATTTACAATGTTTTGTAAAGCTGGAAATGCGTCTCCTATGCCTCCCCATGGGAGGCATAGGATTGACACATAAAGAGAGGAAAGAACGAGAAGAAATACATTTATTTCTCCTCCTATGCGTGCTGCATAGAAAGAGGAAATTGGCATCAATTATTTTTTTTTGTGAAGGAAGGTGTGCCTGCCTGCACAAAAACAATCGTCCCACAAAAGCAATCATCCCAGCAGCACAGGCACCCTGACGCAAAGTTACCTGCACTGGCACCTGGCAGTCAATTGTGCACTGGCACAGGGGAAAGCAGACGGATGCACTGTTTTTAATATGACGCATCTGTGTACTTTGAAAATGATGCAGCTTGGTGCAGCAAAAGGGTTTGCAGCACAGCACTGTGTAATTTTCTTGTAAATTAGCTCCTATGTGTTTCTGCAGGTTTTTATTATTCTAATGTTGCTAAAAATTGTTTGTTTCGATAGAAATAAGTTCCTCTGTGTAAAGCCAACCCCAGCCACTGTGTTAAAATCCTGAGCATGTTCTTCTCCATACCAAGCACTCTTAAAATGTACTGCCCAATAGTATGGATGCCATATGACTCCTACACCTTCTTGTCCTCATTTTTATATAACATGTCCTATACACTGATTTACAGATGATTCAATGACTCTGTATAATGTGTGTGTGATGTAAAGTGCAATGACACCCTACACTGGTATGAGTAACAATATTGAACAAATTAAATACATGTGCGAGAGATGATATGGAGAGATGAGGGGCACAGTTGGAGAGTGGTAGTGACGGAATCCATGGGGAAGGAGGTCACTGGGAGGCGCCAACAAATATTATCGCATTGAGCACAACCATCACTAATGCAGAGCCCGAAAGATGTTGTTATAAGGATCTCAGGGGTGTCAAGCAACACAAAAGAGCTTACTTCTTGAAAGAATTAGAAAAAAAATTTTTAGACATCATGGAAGCACTTTTTAGGTTTTGCCTGCACAGCACCTGCACTTGGCTTGCAAACTCTGTTGTAAATAAAAGTAAATTGGACTCAGAACCTGCCCTTACTCACCTGAACTTACCATTGGTTTAGTCCAACATCACTCTAATATACTTGCTTCTGATTGGTCAGCACGTTTTCTCCATGTCATCCGCTTTCACTTCCACTCTTGCTTTGCTGTCCTTGCCTGGTGCAGAGCTTGGACCAAGTACAGCTTTGGTGCACTGGTCACTGTCCTTCCACTGCCTACACACCCTGAATGTGCTTTTTAGGTTTCGGCTACCGTCCCACTGCGTAAGCAGTGGGTGGGCGGAGCCGAAATCTTTTGTTGTTAGTAGGGGGCCTTAACACGCCCCTCTTCTCAATTGGCTGGCCTCGTAAATGCTGGCCAGCCATTGGAGGAGAGGAGCGTCACTGAGTTGAGGGCCCGCCTAGACGCGATTCGGGGGCGTTTCCGGGTCTTTTTTTAAGTCCCGCCCTCTCCTCTTCCCATTGGCTGGAATTTTACCTTCCAGCCAATGGGAAGGGGAGAGCACGCCCCCGAATCCCTACAGGACGCTGTGTTTTCTGAGCAGCTACCGAGGCTTTTAGGTAAGCCTCTGCCCCCCTGTTTGTGCCGTTGTTTCTTGTTGTTTTTGTTTTAGATTGACGAGGGCCCGGTAGCTCCCTCGGCAATATAGATTTGTAAAAACCTTGGCAAAATAAAATGAGCATTGATAAAACAAAACGGCTGTCCGCCAACGTCAGATTCATTGGTTTTGCCAAGACTTGTTTATGTTGGAGTCTTAGAAGGCATACACCCTAGTTACTAGCTGTTGTCGTTGTGCATGTCGCACTATTCGGGTTTTTAAAGAGGTGGATTGCGCTTGTTTCTTAAAAGAGTAAACGATATAATTAGGTCCCGCGCAGCAGGTGTAGCTTATCTTTGTGCACGACCGTCAGCAGTCGCTGGTGCCACCGCCTCCTTTTAGCGCACGTTTGGTTCTTGAACCTTGGTGTGGGAATCTACGGAAGCTACGGAATCGACTGAAGCGAAAGCGAGATCTGTATTTAAAAACGTAGAAGGAAAAAGAGCAGGTTTACTTTATTTTGCGTATCGTAGCATGCTGCATCTATTCACGAAACCTTAAACCAATTGCACGAGGAAACGCCGACTTATGGGGGAGGGGGTGGGGCGTTGACGAACAGCTGCCTAAGGGTCCTGCGTGTCAAGCGTATCTTGCATTCCGTCAAGTCTTTCTGTGTATCTCAAAAAGAGTGTTTCTAAACGCCCATTGTTTTAACTGCTGCTAGCTACAAAGCAAAACATGTCGATGTAATGGGAGACTTGGCATCTAGGCCTGCACTGAAGGGAGGGCTCGCTGGGATGAGAGGATGGCTGATTTTTGCAGTATTTGCTGTCCATCTCTCCTCCCTAAGCAATGCATGTTTCTCATGGCGCGTTGGCACACGGTTACCGTTTCCATCCTATAGTAGACCTTTGTGGTTGACAGAGTCAGAAGTATGCAACTCTCTGTTACTCTATTCCCCCCTCCCGCTGTCCATGTGCCTGCCCGCCCCCCTCCCGCTGTCCGTGTGCCTGCCCGCCCGCCCCCCTCCCGCTGTCCGTGTCCCAGTCTCTGGGTCTATCACATTCAGAGGAGGCTCGGGTGGGGGCTGCCCCCACCCTCCTCTGGAGCGAGAATAACCCGATCATATCCATGTATTTTAAGGCAGATAGCGCCTCGTTACCATGTCGGCGCCTGTCGCCTCGGGGACGCCCCGGGCATCCTTGCTGCGGGCCTGGCTGTTGGTGTTCACAAACATGCGCCGTACTTATCCGTTACTGTTCGGAAATAACCATATAAACACGTTGTGAACATATTTCTTTAAAGATACAGCAAAAAGCAAGATTTAGGAAACCCGACTATAAATCTGACATGCTTCGATCTTATTTCAATTTTACAGCCGCCAGTGTGTAGCAAAGACATCTTCTTGGGCGCGAACTTGTAATTTATGCCCAAGCGCCTTGGCCATGTAGGCGCTGTATTATGGCACCCATAGCCTCCCCAGCCCCGGTTTCAGTCGAGAATAGGCGCCTCTGGTATCACATACGGATTGGGTGACGGTTAAAGAGAGCCAATACACAACAGACAGCTCTTTATTATGGGCCCCAATGTTCTGGTGACATCCAGCCATTCAATATGTAGTTGGTTCGTAACCAGCAGCTGCGTATTGCCCAATGACGTCATGTCTTGTTCCTGCTGACGTGATAATAAACCACGACAAGTGGGCTTAACTATCACCAGCACTCCAAAGGGCTTTGTTAACCTTTATAATGCATGCATTGCGTGCATTTTTGTCAACAGTCGTCCATTTTATTTGCCTTTGAATAGCTCAATCACACCGTTTGAATGGCCTCAAAGCGCTTTATGACCCTAGATGTTTTTGCGATGCTGGGGCTCTCGTTGCGCATAGTATTTTTAACAAAATTATATTTATTCGTGTTTTTTTCGAAACAGTGAAATGTGTGCAGAAATGAGTAATATAGGGACTGCGATTATAGCTTATACGATTATAGCTACTGGGCTTCCAAATGGAGTAGAGTTGTAATGGGAAGTATTTGACAAGTCGGAAAAGGATGACCCAGGAAAAATGTTCTTGCTCTTTGTGGCATGATAACACACCAGTCAGTCGTTTAGCATTCGGGCGTGCATAGAAGGCGGCTCTAACCAGCAGATTTCCATGCTGCCAGGGCAGCTGGGGAGGTTAATGCACCTGTTGCCCAGACCCGCATAAAAGCAGTAGGGCGCGGGTTTCATTCCTGCTAGAAAGCTCAGTGGGCTGCTGTGTCTGCTGCAGACCCGGTGTCTAATTACTACTCCGAGCGCTTGAATCTTAGTAACATAGCTCAGGGGGTTGAGTGAATACTACAGAGATATGTTGCTGACTCGCTGGACACCGGTCAGTATTTAACAACTATAGTGTTACACTAAATATTTAAACGTTGCGGGACACTTTGGCATATGGTGGCGCTTCATAATTGGACAGTGCAAAATATTATTATTCTACTATTGTAAGTTGAAAAGAACTAAATAGGTGTTGCATTTATTTATATAAAATGATATTTGACCGAAAGCAGCTCACATTTATTTTATATAAATAACACGAGTTATTTTCAAGAAAATACAGGGCTTAGGCAGGCCATACAGCTAAATGTACATTTCTAATACTTGCCAAAGGAATTCCTTTTTCCAGTTCCTTTTTGGTTGCACCATTTGAGTCATGAAAACGTGCATTTCTGTGTGATCATTAAGACGACTGAACACTTAAAAAATAATAACAATTGTATTGTGCCCAGGAAAAGCGCGCGCAGCCTCTCATACTTTTTCGGCAATGTATTGTCAGCATACAGTGCAAAAAGAGAATTCTACTAAATATGATAGTCCTCAAGCAAGCGTTTTCCAAGTTTTCGAATCTAGTAGGACTGTGATTGGTGTGTTTGTGCTGAGTGCACTCTGTCTCATGTACAAAACCAGTGTGTATTTTTAATTTTTTTTGTATAGTTTTTTTTATATAGCGCGAACTCGGCCCGAAGGTATCTGGGCGCTATACACGAGCACCAGGTTGCATCACATAAGGATGCATTCATTTTTTGTAGGCACGGAGAGATGAAGTGATTTGCCCAGATTCACAGGCTGTTGAGTCGACGCCGAGATTATTCAGTCCTTGTTCTTCAGTCTATCAGGTTTTAAAAGACATGGCACCGCCGGAAGCGGCCTCTTGTGTATTTCTGAGTTATTTTGCTGACCCACGGGTTTTGTTGCAACATAGTTCTTTTTTATTCTGCATATTGTAGTGTTTGTATTCCCTTGCCCTCTTCAGATCTCAAAGAGAAAGCAGAGTGTTTTTCCCCTAGAAAAATAACAAGCATTTACAATGCAATGGTCTCGGCATTATTAAAGGTAGAGCTATTGGCATTGCTCATGACATTTTTTTCTTTTTTTTTTAAACATAAATAAATGGTATTGTCATTTACAATGGCAATAGGTGAGCATTAGAGAGTATTCGCGGACACAGAGCACACACAGAGCCGCGCACACACACAGACAGAGCCACGCACACACACAGACAGAGCCACGCACACACACAGACAGAGCCACGCACACACACAGACAGAGCCACGCACACACACAGACAGAGCCACGCACACAGACAGAGCCACGCACACACACAGAGCCACGCACACACACAGACAGAGCCACGCACACACAGACAGAGCCACGCACACACAGACAGAGCCACGCACACACAGACAGAGCCACGCACACACAGACAGAGCCACGCACACACAGACAGAGCCATGCACACACAGACAGAGCCACGCACGCACACACACAGACAGCCACACACGCACACACAGACAGAGCCACGCACACACAGACAGACAGCCACGCACACACAGACAGACAGCCACGCACACACAGACAGACAGCCACGCACACACAGAGCCCCGCACACAGAGCCCCCCCACACACACAGAGACACACACACAGAGGCACACACACAGCCACACACACAGAGCCACCCCCCACACACAGACACACAGACACACACACACACACACACACACACACACACACACACACACACACAGAGTCCCACACACACACAGAGCACCTGCTTCCCATGACCATAAAACAAGCAGGTGTTGCACACGGCACCTTTTGTTTTTATTAAAATAAAAATCTGTTATTTGTGTAGCGCTTTCACAAAAGTGCTTTACGTCGAATGCGGAAAGGAACAGGAGTGGTGCCAATGCACTCGCAACCATGGAACATATGCAACAGGGAGGCTAAGTCTAAGGGGGCGTAAAATGCAAGTTTGTGAGCAGCGTGATCTGCATTACATAAATTACTCTCTTACAAGGGGGTTAGTTAAAGGCCTGCCCCTGCCCTTGAAGAATCCTCCATTCCTTCCCAAACAGACCACACACACCTAATAAATGAGCCCATCCTAGGAATATACACTAGTAAAGGAGCTCTTCCAGCGTGCCATGGTTTTTGTGCTTTTAATGTAAAGTTGTAATTGTGCCTTGTATGGAGATTAAGAAGAAGATGTGCAAAAATAACTAACAGAAGTAGGTCCCTCAACCACCTGAAATGTCCGCCATTAATTTAATTTGAAACAAGTTATATTGCGTGACGAGTAGTGGCTTCCAGCCCTGGTCGGGAGGGGGGGAGAGAGGGGCTGTGGGGGAGAATGCTGGAGGGCTAATGAATAACGCTTCCGCATGCCACCTGAGCTTAATAGCAGCACTCATTGTAAAACACTATTTATAATATGCAGGCTACAAGTTTAAAATCTGGCAAACGCATTGTTTCTTTATACTTGGCAATACGTATCATTATCAAAAGTGTATTGGCAAGGCTGCTCGATTTCTGTTCGATGTTGTGCGCTGCTTTTCCAATTGACAATGTTTTCACATGAATGTTGAATTTCAAGCATTGGAGTCCTTTGTCATTTAGGCAACATTCTGCATTGGACGACTTGTCAAGGGTCGGGTCTTTATGGCTGCTTTTAGCTGTCATTCCATGTACACAAAGAAAGCCCACCCCTAAATTGTGCATCTCTTTGCTACTCCTGTGGGGTTCCATGTTTGCATCTTCAGCATGCTCTGTAGGGTGCCACAGGTTTACCTCGCCAGCACTGCCTGGAATGATCATCAGTAGTACTAGCGGTCATAAATACCCGGGTGACTTTACAGGCATTGTATAAACCGGCATTGCCATGTTCGTGCACCCAAGGATAGAAACAGCAGTGCAGAAGACTTCACGTTAGCAACACATATTCTTTGGTGCCAGGTGAAGATACTTAGTTACAGTGGAGCGGACAATGAGACAATGGGTCCTAACTCAAGAAGAAGAATTATCCTCCTACCCTCAGTTTTAGTAACCAATTGGCATAACTGAAGTTCAGTGCTTCGTCGACTCCCTGGGCCCCATTGTGACCCTACCTGCAGTGCTTATGATAGCTACGCCCCTAAGCATGTGATGTCCACACTCACTTCGATTGTTTTTCACCTGCTCCTTTCCAAATGTGTGTCTATCACATGTGCTGCCTTCTCTCACTCTATTCCCTCTGCCCTCCTTCTTGCTTTCTCTCTCTTCTACCATCCCTCTCTTTTCTGCCTTCTTACTCCCTCCTGCCCTCCCTTTCCACCTCTCTTCTGCTCTCTTTCACCTTCTTGTCCTCCATCTCTCTCTTGTTCTCTCTCCTTCCTGTCCTCTCCTCCTCTAGCCCTCCTTCTCCTTCCTGCCCTCCCTCTCCTACCTGCCGCCCTCTCCTTTCTGCCCTCTCTCACACACTCCTACCTTCCCTCCTGCCCTCCCACTCCTTCTTGCCCTCCCTCTCCTTTCTGCCTCTTTTCCTTCCTGCCCTCCCTCTCTCTCCTGCCCTCTCTTCCTTTTGATCTCTCTTCCTTCTTCTTCCTTACTCCTGCTCTCCTTAACTTCTATATCTATCACTTCTTCTCTTGCACTCAGTCTCCATCTCTCTCCCTCTTGCCCTCTCTCTTTATCTACACTCTCTCCTTCTTGCCCTCTCTCTCCTGTCTTCTCTCACACTCCTGGCTTCACTAACATGCTAAAATGCTTTATGAAATAACTTGTATTCTAATTCACTGTACATCTGCATCTAATTGCATTATAAATGCAATCCATATTTCTGTGTAAAGTAAAACACATCAACGTTTTACACATAATTCAAAGAAGTTAGAAAAGACCATTTGTCAAAAGCAATACCAAAAGCTCAAACTTTAACAAAGGCGAAACCATTGCATTGTAAATGCTTGTTTAAAATGTATTTGGTATTGAGCACTTCATGCAAGTGCAGGGATTGCTCAGGGCATGGTGTGCGCCCCCCACAGACACTAGGCCTGGGCCCGAAAATACCCACAGGCCTCTGCCACGCCCCTCCCCACCTTCTCCTCACCTGGACATCGACACTGGGGCTCAATCTGCTGTGCTCTCTCTGAATCTGTGACTCAGACAACAGGCGCCTCAGCCAGGCTGGATTTCACAGGCCTGGGTACAGCAGTCGCCGCCATGTCTGCTGGGGAACCTCCTGATGCAAGTGATGCAACCGGGCTTTCTTCGGTGAGGAGTGGGGGTGCTCCCGCCACACATGTTCGGCACAGTTCAGGGTTGTCACCCTCCACAGCGTCCGGGCAGCGGCACCTCCTCCGTCCTGTGATGCAGAGAGGCACAGCCCACCATCAGCACTCTCCTCCGTGCACCCTGGTGTAGTGGTGGTGCGTGTTATGAAATGCAGACCTACCCAAATCAATACGCAGGAGTGCCTCTACTGATAACAGATCCAAGAGACACCAGGTGGTCTTCTTACACAGGTCAGCAATGTGTCTCCATGCAACCCGTAAGACTTCACCACCAGGTAAGGGCAATGGCTGATGCCTGCCCTCAATGTATACCGCCGCAGCCCACAGACTCGGGCCAGGCACAGCCGGCCTCCACCGTCAGGCTGCAGTAACTCCACAGCACTGGCGTCTCTCACTCCGGGTCTCAGACACAGACCCAGCAAGGCCTCCAGGCCCCGGGGACGGTCCACACTTACAAGCATCGGCCACCATGGTGTCAGAAGGATGGTGCAATAAAAAGTGCTGCATCAATGTTAATTCCCAGCGATGCACAGCTATTAAAAATAAGGCTCTGATTCTGCATTTCCTCTTACCCTGAGACTCTGGCTGGTCATCCCGGCTGTTGGAGGGTTTGGGGGTGTTGTTGACCCGTGCTGAACTTGGTCCTGGCTGCTCCATTCTGCATTCCAGTGTTTTTTTATTTTATTTTTTCCTTAGAGGTGTATTTTTAAGCTCTTTTTGCCTCTAGAGACTGAAAAGGGACATTGGGCAGACTAACGTGATTTTTGTTGCCGCTAATTAGGCGGCCGTCACTTTTTTAACGCTAGTGTGTATTTTTCTATCGCCTTGACGCTAGTGTTAGCGACAATTTTCCCAGCCGCTGGCTAATTTTAACGCCATGTAGCAACTTCTTGTAAATACATAGCAAACATAGCATTTAGCGATCGGCAACGGTAAAAAATTGCACTAAGCAACTTCAAAACTGCTTAGCATCAATTCTTGTAAATATGCCCCTGAGTGCTTTAAATATAGCACATGATTGAAAATGAATGCTAGGGGTTGTTCTGGTGCCTCCTAATTATTGTATACAAAAGGAGGGAGAGGAGATCTTTTGGATCTAGAGGGCAAGATTACCACTCGGGACAAGTGGAAGGTCCAGCCGCAGTATTAGCCCTCAGGTAATATCTGATACAAAAAAAGGACTGGGCTGTTCCTGGGGTATAGGTGCAGGTCACTGGGGTGTGGATATGTAACGGTGGTTAAATGATAACCTACCAGTGGGTATCCATTTTGTTGGATAAGTTGGCCTCACACACCCTTGCAGGTGTCATGCTTCATCATAGGCAATGCTCTTCGTTGGGTGGGCGGTGCAATACCCAACGGGCAACACCTCAAAGAGGGCCTCTTTGGCAGAGATCTTTTTTCCAACTGCCCATGGGTGAAGTGTGGGTGAGAGGCCAGAGTAGTTGTAGACGGAAATGTGAATTTAAAATGACGCAAGGGTACCGGAAGTAACTTGATTCGGGTGGTCCCACGCGTCAACTAAAAACAATAGTTAGTCTGGGAGGTCTGGAAAGTAATGTTTTCCATGCTCAAGACTATACTAATAGGTGTAGATAGTGGTTGACATGTTTCTCGCTCGGGGTGCATTCACCAGCGATTCATCAGGACCTATCAAAAGTACTCGCAGTCTACAATATAGCTGATCTATCTAGGTATCAGTGCTTATATTCATAATTGGGAATGAAGTACCTGCATATACATTGTTCCATGCCTATGTCGTGTATTTCTATAGGTTCTGAATCAGTCCCCCTATTCCTGACCCTATTCTGGTTAAACTAACTATCAAGTTAACTAACAGTCAGCCCATGAGGCAAGAAAACCCCCATGATGCAGATACCGTTATCTGACGCAGTCACACTACGGCACAGGAACGTGTTATCTGATTAGGTCATAACGCTTGAGATCTAATTAGACAAGCGACATTCCTCCAGCCCCTGATAAGGCATACGACGTTCTCATAACAAATCAAACCTATGACAACCTGGATAATCCGTGCGGCCATTGTTTTGATTTCACAGAGAACTTTAGTAAAGAATGTGCTAACGAGCAAGTCGTATGACATCTTTATTGACGTATCTATGTCCATCCTTACGTCAATCTCGGCACCTTTAAGGTACAAATATTGCCGACCTTGCCCTATGCAAACACACGCGTGGTGACAAGACGGAGCAGCCACACTTGCCGAAGCCGAGAGCAGAAGCAGACCCCGCTGGCAGCAGCCCCGCCTTCCTGACACGCTGAGAGACGCGCTGCTATCTCAAGCCGAGAGACCCAGCACCGACGCTTCTGGGCAGCCCTCGCAGGCAGCCTGGAATATCGAGAGCAGAGAAAGAGATACCATTCCTCATTCATCCTAAATTCCAGGTACAGAACTGAATAACCCCTCACAGAGAATTCTTTAGTTATTCACTTGGCAAAAACAAACTTAACTTAAACTGTAACTTTCTATTCCCGCCCACGCATTAGACTTAGGTCAGGTACACGGGGTAGGCGTATTTAGAAACACCAGTTGAGTACGTTTAGTCAAATGTATATGTGTATGTAAATATATTTTAATCATTTTTAAACATCATATGGCTCAGAAACCATATCAATGTTTTTACAGTATTATTTTATACTATTGCTTTTAATGTATGCACTTTACTTAACTATAAGTATTGCAATAATATCGATCCATTTCTCTTGTACGAGAAAAGAGACTGATCAATAAATAACACCTTTTTATTGAACACGCCCATCTCTTCCTTTTCTCTACATTCTGATGAGACTAAGAATGCACGTACTGACTGAGTAAAATAATTGCCTTGTGCTCACACGACTCTTGAGATTGACTCTTGATTAGGGGAGAGCAAAGTTGTCATGTTCTATGGTTGTCAGAAACTAAATCCCTTCTTGTCTAATCAGGGGAGTTAATTCCTTCCTTGAACATTCGAGAAAGTTTCTAGCGAACTCTGAGCTTAGCTGGCAAACCCAAAAATTAAGTCTAGTATCGACAGTAGTAGACCTAGTTAACGTCTGGCCTAGGCCTTTACTGCTGTAGGTACTATTCCAATGCGCAGAGCCTATTGGGAAAATAGGAGCTACACTACATGGCGCCCAACGCGTTTGGAAGGGCGATAAAACTAACGTAAGATATTTAGAGTAACTCAGTCGTGCTTTCTCACTCAGACCCCTTTTCCCAAATACTCCAAAGACGTCTGGAGTGGGTGAAAGGTTATATCCTCCAAAACCTCGCAGGAGGGAACTCCTATGTATGGTTCTTGGTATAGTCAACGTTGAAGGATAAACAGTTCCAAAATATTGTGCATCTAATCTCTGTTTCCATAAAGAAACCTGATCTGCAAATAGACATAATACCATCCTGTCTGTAAAATGGGAGACAGTGATGAAGAAAGAGAGGCAGTTAGATTAGCTACTGAACTCGCAGATGCTACCATGCAAGCAGCAGACCCGAATATAACACTCATTCCGGTCATTAAAAGGAGATCTATAACCTTAAAACTTATAGAAAATGGACTGACACCTAGAGGTGGCACAGTCATATTCGTAATTGAGGCACACGAATATCGGCAGACAGAGGTATACTATTCATGGATACATTTTCCAGCAGCTAATGCTGTAACAAAGTACTTCCACTATTACAAAGTAGAGGAACCTCCTGAAACATACACTCCTTTCGAGGAGGTGGAAGTACCACTCAAATTCCAAGAGCATTTGCTCTTATTTGATGGCGCCCTAAAACATAATAATCACATAACCAGGCTCGGTCCTTTAGGTAGACCAGGAGCAACGTGGCCGGTCCTAGCCGGATACACACCACATCCAGACATCGACGAGATGCCTGCACCACAGCTGTTAATACAGCTAAAACAATTACTAAAAATTCACAGACAATTAGTACAGTATGTGATGCGGACTTCTACAATTCAGCCAGCGATTAAACTACCACAGCTGACCCCTCACCAGGGGAACACAAATAAAATCACACCACAGAACATCCAATCCTGCCTAGGTAAAGTTCCAGCTAAACGGGAACAAATACCATTCTGGTTGGCACAGAAAATCACCCAAATAGAGGCGGTGTTTCCTGACACCACCCCGCTGGAAAAACACAGGATTCTGACTATATGTCTCCCAATGGGAATCGCACCACACATTGAGGACTGTGACACTTGGGGTACAGTCTTTGCTTCCATCTATACAAAAACGCACGGTGTTCCATCCATTTCGGTAATACCAGATGTGCTAAAACAAATTCAAGATGAATACGGTCCAGAACCTGCTTTAACTCTTGGTATGAAATTACTGAAAGACTTCAAGCAGGTCTCGGCTATATTACTAGCCAACATAAAAGGTGAAGCAGCAAACGTGGCGATCCGCCAGAGGTTAAAAGAGACAGATATAGCAGACCAACCAGCTGAAATTGCCAGAATCATAGAAAAATCCTATGAAGAACTAGGCAGAGATAGTCTAGGTGGAATACCAGTAAAACCGCAACTGACTACAAGTCCAGAAAAAATATTTTTTAATAATAATAATTCACCAAAAAAGAACTGGGATGGAAACAAACAATCCAATCCTAAAGAAAAGAAATTCCAGTCCAGAGGAAGGTCTCCCAGGCGAAGAGAGAAATCTCCAAACCAAAGACAGAGGTCACCGCAGAGTGACCCCTCTGGGAATAGATATAACCTTAGAAATAGGGATAATATTAAAAAACCTGATAGATATCAAGACATTGATACACGTCCCTCTCAATCTTTTCAGACTTCCTCGCAGAAATCGGAAAGAAGAGGACGATCAGAACAAAGAGAAGAGCACGCCAAGTCCAAAGACAAGGAACCTGCTCAGCTAAAAAAGAAATTACAATTTCCAAAAAAGAAGGTAGCCAGTATCAAGGTAGTTAACAATGCCGAGAATACTGAGGACACAACTGAAAAACGGAGAGTGGGCTCAGACAATGCTAGACAGCGCAGCAGAGGTGAGCATAGCTCGCAAAGTCCTTATGAATCATCTGGAGACAGTGGACACGAATGAATATCTTCAAGTGGAAACTGCAGACACCAGAGTTAGCAAACCCCACAAGATATACGAGATAACATTACGTATAGAGGGAGATAAGACTAGGAAAATAAGGGGGCTATTTTGGGATAATCTCTCCAAGGGCTATGATATCCTTCTAGCTGAAAAAGACTGGCCACCAGAGTTTGTCAGGTAGTGCCCTCATGGCGAAGAAGTAATTATGCCTGCCTTCTCGAATCAAATCCCGATTCATAAAAAATACACACTTGCTAGAAAGTGGGCAGTGGCCTTAGCACCTGCTTTATATAAAAATCATGTAGGATGGGATGAGGATTCTCCTCCTCACAAAATCCAGTTAAAATCACAACCTACTGCACAAAGGCAGTACCCAATTAAGCAAGAAGCTAAAAAACAGGTAAATGAAATACTAGATCAGCTAGAATACCAGGGGGTGATTGAAACTTGCACCTCACAAATGAACAATCCTTTGTTTCCGGTCTCCAAACCAGACAATTCATATCGTCTAGTTTTGGATTACCGACACCTTAACACATGTTGCAAAACTTTTGCAGTGCAAAACTCACACAGTGCTGCACTAATGAACAACATAGTGCGCAAAAAATACAAAACAACCTTGGACATCTCCAATGGATTCTTTTGTCAAAACATAGCACCAGAGAGCAGATATTTAACTGCATTCTCAGTAAATGGCACTCAAAAACAATTCTGTCGGTTAGCCCAGGGGTACAAGAACAGCCCGGGGGTATTCTCAGCGAGAGTAACAGAATTACTACAACTATATGATGATGAAGCATTATCTTATGTTGATGACATTTACTTAACAGATGATGACTTTGAGACTCACTTGAAAAGAGTGAACACCATAATTCTTGGGTTCGCGGCAGAGGGTTACAAATTCAACTTTAAAAAATCCAGAATTGCCCATCTGACAGTCCTATTCTTAGGATATGAGTTATCAAGTGAAGGTAAAAGCCTGGCAGACAATTTCCTAGAGAAATGTGCCGTAATCCAAGCTCCTAAAACACTAAAAAACCTACAGTCAATTCTAGGCTTCCTAAATTTCGGAAGAACATACATTGCAAATTACGCAGAAAGGGTCAAACCCTTTTATGATCTAATTAAACCAGACTTTAAAAGATCCAATTGGACTCAAACACACACAGAAATTTTGAGATCCTTACAAACAGACATGCTAATTAAAACAAAATTAGAAACACGTGATAACACACGCAACCTTGTGATCCGAGTCATCCCAGGGAGATGCGGATTCACATACCTGACCTCTAATGAGGGAGAAAAGGTACCAATTGCATTCAAATCACACATGTACACAGAAGCTGAATAGAAATTCAGTAATACAGAAAAAATTATTTGTGCAGTTCAAACCGCAATAGCTAGAGAAAAAGACATAGCTGACGGTAGACATATCACAGTCAGAACAGCAGAATCAGCCTTTGAGGCACTAACAACACCGTGTAATTTACCAACAACAACATTGAATCCGGAATGGATACAATGGGTGAATTCAATCACAACGGACAAAGTATACTACTACTTTGATCCAGAACTAGAAGAATTAAAAAATCTAAAATATGAAAGGACGTATCCTCTGCCAATCGACATTCTGCCTCTACGACATTACGCCTGTGTAATCTATACAGACGGACAGGCTCAACCCTCCGTTTGGGGAGAACAAGCATACAACCCCACATGTGAGATTACAAAAGAAGTGTGGCGCGGAGGTATATTAAAACCTCTATTAACAAAATCACACTCAGTAGAAACTAATTCAGAACAACAAACTGAAATAATCGCATTGAAAATGGCGCCAGATAATGCGGATCGCGAATTCCCGACACTTATAGTGTCAGATTCATATTACTGCGTCAAATCATATAACAGCGATTTGCAGACATGGATTCAGAACGGTTACAAAGATGACACAGATGCACCAATAAAGCAGAGAATGCTCTGGGAACAAGTAGCTCTTTTACAAAAAGAACTACCAAAGACTCACGTGACTCACTCACTGAGTCATCAACGTGATGGCGTTCACGTTGTAGGGAATTCATTGGCTGAAACAGCCGCAGCGGCAGCCACTAAATCGGCTCCCGTAGTTCGAAAAAAGCGTACATTAAAATACATTGACGGTGAAACATTGCTGGCGGTGAAAACGTCATCAAAAGGCGACTGCTCAGCGTTACCGATCAACTATCCACTCAATTATACATACATAATCGATGCAAACTCCGTCCCTTTTGCTCGAATCCCTGGAGTGGGGGATAGAGTGATTCCAAACATGGACAGGAGAAGCTTGTTAATCGCAGACGCACATATGGGTGAGGGTCTTGGACACCTCAAACTAAAAGATTCCCTGGAAGATTTACAATCACGGTACTGGTGGCCAGGCATGAGCCTACATCATACCATGTTTGTAAAAAACTGCCCAAACTGCAACAGAAATCGCAGTGGGGAGAGAAAAAATAAAATACGGTGGAATCTGACTGCAGATAACATCACCAGTAAGAAGAATGGCTTGCGATTAACATATACAGGCTAGTTTCCACTTATAATGTAGATCCTCAGCACTCGGCTGACGTCCGGACTGTTATACAAAGATTCGCGAGTCTAAATGGCATATACGCTAAGAGCATGCTACGTTCGACCATTGTTTTCACTCAGGCAATCCAGCCTGGGGGGGAAACATGGCCAAATGAGCACAGCCCAGCGGGAATCTTCTCACTTCCTTCCTGAGGGTACGGGATGGTGTAAAGAAAAAACCAAGGCAGAAAGCAATCTATAATAGAAAGGATATTAGGTTCGGGAGCTGGGTGGGTCAAACATCTAATAAGTGTCCAACGTAGTCTAAATAACTTGCCAAGAAATTCTCTGAAGGGATTCAGTCCGTACGAATTATTATTCGGAACTAGGATGTTGATCTCTGACCTTGATAGTCAGACTTCAGTGGTAATAGAAAAAACCTTTGATGTCAAAGACCGTTTGGCTATTTTGCAGGACTTAAACAAAACAAGAAAAGACCTGAGCAACATACAGTTGAAACAACAGCCACCTAACACTGAAGAATCACCACCTGTCCCAGCAAGACCTGTCTGGATTCCAAAAGTCGGGGATCTAGTCAGGGAGAAGATCGCGGTAAAGAAGGAATTTGGGCCTTCTTACAGAAAAGCAGTTCCTGTCTTGTCTGTCAACGGGACAAGATCAGTTGTACTACCGCCACTTGCTGGAAAAAAGGAGAACCGAGTTGTATCCATCGACCTGGACAACATGTGGCCGATAACAAACAGTAGGCCAAGTGGACTCCCAATAAGTAGCAGAACACCAAGGTTTACTACCAGTACAGAGGTCCTAACAAAGAGGCTCATCACATTCGAAACGCCTACAGAAGAACAAGAAGGACTATGCAACAATGCAATAGAACTAAGACCTCTGAAAACCCAAATAAAAACATTTAGCAGAGACACACCAATCTACAATGAAGTGCCGAGTGACAATGCAAGAAACAAAAATCCTGAAGCAATTGGAACAATTGACAGAACTGCATCCGGGTACTTCATCAACTTCGATGATTCCTCTGAAAGCCTCAGTGAATCAAAGACACAGCCATCATCAAAATCCTTTAAAGACAAAGCTAAGGAACTTTTGAAACAACTGAAAGAAACATATCTGGTTTCTCCATGGATTGAATTTTGGGTGGGTTTTGGTGCATTTATCCTCATACTTTGGCTCATCATGGTATTTACTTTGGGACGCTTCATTGAGGGAAAATATGCTAAAATGGACACAGCAAGTCAGAACATCAACTTGATCCTCAAACCACACACATCTTCACACGTCGAGAAAAGAGAACTTTCTTCAGAACTTTCTTCAGCCAACTTCACAGCCAATCCGATACCTGGTGGGGTAGCCTGGGACAACACTGACTATGAAATTTATGGTCCGGTCGAGATCCTGAAGTATCCACACCAAATCAAGATCTCCTTGAGTGATTTTGCAAAACCAAGCTCTTTTGCTGATGATTGGGACTTCGAAAGCATTAACAACATGATGTCTGACTTAGTAATGTCTCCTAAATTTACAAAACATGATTATTTGCAAGGTTCTACAAATTATGATAGTATGTATTGCTATAACCATTATGGTAACCATTTTTTGCATAAATCTGCACAACCTAGAAATGTTTTATATTATAATCAATGGGAACATTGTGCTACACCTCCAAAAGGGAGCTCTAGAACCGTTTATGACAAATATTCATATTTTTCAGGTTTTAACATAAGTAATGCTGAAACATTTTATTTTAAATTGTCAAACAAGACAGGGATGAAAACCATGATAACCAACACAAAATTGATATATTCAGATTCATTCTTTGAAAAAATGAATACTTTTGGATTTGATTATTGGGACAAAAATGTTGATTTGAAAAGTGTTTGGGGTACAAAAGAATGGCAAGTACAGGGTTTAGAAGCTTTGTTTAGAGCCTGCATGATCCCAGAACAAATGATATTTTTAAATGACACTGTTCAACAAACCACCTGTCTTGGCTTAGCTAAAATCAAAGATTTAAATAATCCGTCTATTCCAAAGCCAACAATGTTTAGCAATAGCTCTGATACAGATGAAGAGATAGACGTAAACCATATATTAAACCAAAACAGAACACATCCTGATTGGAAACAATGGTTGATCTGGCCCACAGATACAAATCACTGTCAAGATAGATTCCTGAATAAAACACAGGGTTTCAAAATGACCAGGCCAGACCCTAGATATCCCCAAAGACATCACCCAGGGATAATAACAACCTACAGTGTGGGCAAATTATGCCTTCAATGGCTTCAAACTTCCACACTGCCTGAAATTAAGCAACACCTAACTTTACTTACTGATGGTGCTGACTTGCGTGATTTCATAATGGGACCACGCAAACAGCGTCAAAAGCGTTTCATAGCAGCCTCTGTATATGCAGCATACAATGAGGCCTGGAAGGTTACTCAAATTGAGACAGCAGAAAGAATACGGGAAATTGACTGTATCAATTTGGAAAAATCACTTTCTGTAGTGGACAATGGGTTAATGACTCTGTCCTCCAGAATTTTTTCATTGGACGGCATTGTGTCTTCAGCAATCGATATATTATCGCAAGACTTACTGTTATTACAACATGGTCAGTCACAATTGCGTTCCATTGTACAGCTTGGCTGGACGTTACAAAATCTGCGTTCAGGCTATGTGCCTTGGCGTTTAATCAACACAACGTCACTATTCCAAATCTTTAACCTTACTGATAGACAAATCGGTATGGCGCAAAAGGGTGCTGATTATACAATCTTGAGCATTGAAAAACTAGAAAGATTACCGTTGACAATGTCAGAACGACCTGTCAGTGAATGGATAATCCATGGAATAATAAATATTCCAATCTCAACCTTCAGGTTT
The DNA here is from genome assembly GCF_964261635.1 of Lissotriton helveticus. NCBI lineage: Eukaryota > Metazoa > Chordata > Amphibia > Caudata > Salamandridae > Lissotriton > Lissotriton helveticus. Next base: position 1,074,357,336 of record NC_136070.1, on the reverse strand, counting down.
CAATACTGCCAAAAATATATACAGGCTGGCATGTACGAGAAATTGGGAAAGGGGTACCTTAAAACAACTTGGAACCTGCCCTATTCACATGCATGTGTCAGTAATAAAGGACAGAAAGTGTTTCTTAGTGGCAACAATTGTGCTATGTCACTAAGCGGCACGCTTCTGTGTAACGGAATTAGTTTGCATGGAGCCTGTGAAGGGAATTCATACAACCTTTCATGCGCACCTGCAACTGAAATAGAACCATTCTTTCAAAGACTCTATAATGGGAGTTACATTCTTATTGTAGACCGCAGATGCTGCAGTCTTATGCCCGGGACTCCTTATCTAGTAACTACAACGGCGAAGGTCAAGTGCTGTGGACGTTCTTTGTTCCCCAGCTCCTTTCCAGACAGGGAGGCAAGGGCATGGCCCAGTTTGAAAATTACTTCTATTCGAATAGATGCTTTAAGCAGAATGAAAACAGTGCTTCTTCAGACGCCTACAAGGCTCACGTCATCAAAAGAAACGTATGATCTACAAGTCGCAAGGACGACTGCAGAGATACATACATTATTATCAACTAATTCCCCCGTACATTTCGCGGAAATCCTGAGCGAAATCTTAAATATTTCTGATACCAATGGGATCTCAGGGGTATTTAAGACAGTATTTTCGATGGCATTAACACCATTCAAAGCCATACTGGGTATTTTTCCAGATTTCGTCCATTCGATTTTTGGCGGACTTCCCCTGATCCTGGGACTAATTGCAGGAATCCTATTCCTAGTCCTTATTTTTCGTTATGGCAACCCATGTCACAGATCAAACTCTCGCGACAATGGAAGATACGATCCTAGCCATTGGATACCGGGACCGGATATCAAAAATCCTGGGACTCTCCCGGCTTAGAGACCTGAACATGACTTGGTTTCTATCATTTCGACCAATGTGGCAAAGGTGTGTTTTACCTGTACTAAGGTGTCTGCTATGCGGAGAAGAATGCGTGTTAGACACCTGTCTGACGCTACAATCGGATGCGCCAGTGGATGCAGATACACTGTTGGTTCCTACCAAGGTTCACGCTTTGTGCTGCCCTCAAAGGCTGCCAATCCTGATGACGGCATTCCTGGAATCTTCACCACTACGATTGAAGAGTAGTGAAGTTCAAGATGAAAGCAGCATCGAACAGGTACGACCTTCTGTCAGTGATGCAAATCAGAATGTCAATGGAGACAATCATGCGCACGAATGCATGGTTACCCCTATTTCCGACTTAGTGGAACTTTCCCATGAAGCTGTTGACAGTTTTTTCGAAAGCCTGAATGATATGATGTTCTCTCCAGAACAGAAATAGAGACTTTTGAGTAAACTCGCACACGGCGTTCCCTGAATTCGGCCTTCAACTTTTAAAAATAAAGTCACATGAACAATTACAATCCAGTTCACGGACAGCAATTTTTTCAGCAAGCCCCTAAAATATTTTTCTTCGTATATTTTTCCCGGGACACTGATCTTCTGCTTAAAGTAAGAAACTATTCTTAGAGAACTAAAATTTCTATTTTTAGATACTTTATAGACTTTAGCTGCCCGCTGGTATGTTCACAAATATTTTATTATGTGATGAAATGGTCTCGACCTTCCTTTCTGTATAGCCATATTAAGAGCCATTTCATGTGTATTTCTCATATACCAATCAGCAATAATGCATAAAAATGCGTGTTTACTTTTGCATTTAATCATAGCTTAAGTGCATACAATATATATGACTGCAATTTTTCAGTATATTTGAAAATTTCGAAATGCATTTATGTATTTTGGGGTGGTAAGGTATACACTATACTCTATAGTATGTTGTACTATGTTATACTATGCATAGATTAGTAGATATGACCATAGTTAGCGTGGAGTGGGTGTCGTGTATTTCTATAGGTTCTGAATCAGTCCCCCTATTCCTGACCCTATTCTGGTTAAACTAACTATCAAGTTAACTAACAGTCAGCCCATGAGGCAAGAAAACCCCCATGATGCAGATACCGTTATCTGACGCAGTCACACTACGGCACAGGAACGTGTTATCTGATTAGGTCATAACGCTTGAGATCTAATTAGACAAGCGACATTCCTCCAGCCCCTGATAAGGCATACGACGTTCTCATAACAAATCAAACCTATGACAACCTGGATAATCCGTGCGGCCATTGTTTTGATTTCACAGAGAACTTTAGTAAAGAATGTGCTAACGAGCAAGTCGTATGACATCTTTATTGACGTATCTATGTCCATCCTTACGTCAATCTCGGCACCTTTAAGGTATAAATATTGCCGACCTTGCCCTATGCAAACACACGCGTGGTGACAAGACGGAGCAGCCACACTTGCCGAAGCCGAGAGCAGAAGCAGACCCCGCTGGCAGCAGCCCCGCCTTCCTGACGCGCTGAGAGACGCGCTGCTATCTCAAGCCGAGAGACCCAGCACCGGCGCTTCTGGGCAGCCCTCGCAGGCAGCCTGGAATATCGAGAGCAGAGAAAGAGATACCATTCCTCATTCATCCTAAATTCCAGGTACAGAACTGAATAACCCCTCACAGAGAATTCTTTAGTTATTCACTTGGCAAAAACAAACTTAACTTAAACTGTAACTTTCTATTCCCGCCCACGCATTAGACTTAGGTCAGGCACACGGGGTAGGCGTATTTAGAAACACCAGTTGAGTACGTTTAGTCAAATGTATATGTGTATGTAAATATATTTTAATCATTTTTAAACATCATATGGCTCAGAAACCATATCAATGTTTTTACAGTATTATTTTATACTATTGCTTTTAATGTGTGCACTTTACTTAACTATAAGTATTGCAATAATATCGATCCATTTCTCTTGTACGAGAAAAGAGACTGATCAATAAATAACACCTTTTTATTGAACACGCCCGTCTCTTCCTTTTCTCTACATTCTGATGAGACTAAGAATGCACGTACTGACTGAGTAAAATAATTGCCTTGTGCTCACACGACTCTTGAGATTGACTCTTGATTAGGGGAGAGCAAAGTTGTCATGTTCTATGGTTGTCAGAAACTAAATCCCTTCTTGTCTAATCAGGGGAGTTAATTCCTTCCTTGAACATTCGAGAAAGTTTCTAGCGAACTCTGAGCTTAGCTGGCAAACCCAAAAATTAAGTCTAGTATCGACAGTAGTAGACCTAGTTAACGTCTGGCCTAGGCCTTTACTGCTGTAGGTACTATTCCAATGCGCAGAGCCTATTGGGAAAATAGGAGCTACACTACACCTAGAGGTCAATTTTTAAATGTAACAGCAGTGCCTGGCGGGATGAACATCGGTGAGACAAGCCAGGACCGGATAGGAGAGGGGTAGGCGAACAAACGCAGGCACAGGAGCATGAGCCTTAGCTACAGAGGCTTGTCTCACCGATATTCATCCCGCCAGGCACTGTTGTTACATTTAAAAATTTAAAAATTGCTAGCCCAAGTGTCACTCATTAGGGGTTTAATATACTATAACTCTTTTCCCTGAGTCAAACGGCTGCAACTAAAAAACTTGCAATATAAAATACCTCCCTTGGGTCATTCAGCAACTGTAAATAAAGTAGAGCGGGTTTGACCTGTATAAAACCTTTACCCCTTAAAATTGGTAATAAAAATCTCATTCGAATGGCACTATAATGTTCACAAAACATTATAAAATGCATAGTATCTTGCATTGAGAAATTATCACACGTACACAGACCTAAATCACATACCCTACTCCAACCTTGCGAATTACCTAAGAGGGTATGGATTAAATTAAAACGAAACCTCGTTAAAAACTGGCGATGATAGTGCTTCTTGACTATTTTCAGATATGGTTCAATCGTTGTTGTAGTTTTTAGCAAGAAATAGGCTTTTACTGTAGATTTTGTTAGCTCTGTCTCTTCCCGCTCAGCCGCCCTCAGGTTCAAGAATTGTAATCTGACCCTTGTTACATCTTTTTTTCTAATTTGATCAGGAAAAAGAAATAAATCTAGGCGCCCTAATTCACTGAAAAAATTCTTTACATAATATAACCACAGGATGCTATTAGCGTTCTCCAGGGCCACACAGTCCCTGATGATCTGATGATTAAGGGTTAGTTCAGGATTAAGCCATGTCTTTAACCAACAGATTACCGGGGCTAACCTCGACAGATCCGTTACATAACCCGCCCCAACCTCTTGTTGAATTATAAACGTTGAGGTATACTGAGGAACAAACAGAAGGGAGCATAAACATGTTTTTTTAACTATCTGTACCACCCTCACCGATCTTGTAACCTCATAGAGCTGAGCCATACAAGGTGATAGCCATGCATTTGGACCTATAAATATTAAGTTGAAGTTGAAGTTGGGGCAATTTATAGAGCGCACGTTTACCAAACAAGGTTTCATGGCGCTAGTAGTGTGCAGTTACTGTAAAAACAGTTTAGACTTCAACCGCTCTGGTGAATAACCAGGTCTTCAAACTTTTACGGAATTCCAAATAAGAAGGAGAAGAACGAAGACTGTCAGGAAGGTCATTCCAGAACCTGGGCGCCAGAAAAGAAAAACACGACCCCCCATGCTTCTTCCTAACAAAGCGAGGGATAACCAAGAGGTTTTTTGACAATGACCGTAGGTTCCTGGAAGGAGTATAGGTAGAGAGCCTAGATGCCAAATAGTGGGGAGCTAAGCCCGCCAAAGATTTAAAAGTGAGGCATCCTAATTTGAATTGGCATCTATAAGAGACCGGCAACCAATGCAATTGTCTAAGGAGAGGAAGGGCATGATGGAATCGAGAGCGACTATAAATCAGCCTAGCAGCCTGATTTTGAATAAGCTGAAGTCAGCGTAATTCATAGGCAGGAATACCAGTATACAAAGAATTGGCATAATCCACCTTAGAAATTACAAGGGCTAGGAGAATAACCTTCAAGGCATCAATAGTGAAAAAACGAGAGACCTTCCGAATTACACGAAGAGACAGGAAGCAAGAAGAAACGATCATACTGATCTGAGTATACATCGACTGATCATCGCTGATTTTAATGCCCAAACTTTTCACGGATTTGGACGCCAAGGGAGGGGGACCAAGAGAGGGGGGCCAGAAGTTGGAGCACCAAGGATTGGGCGAACCTCCGAACAAGACGAGCTCCGTCTTGTCAGGGTTTAACTTTAAGTGGTTCGTACACATCCAGTCATGGATGAAAATCATAGTGTTCTGAAAATGAGTGACTGAATCAGGGGAAGCAGAAAGAGTGAAAATAAGTTGGAGGTCATCAGCGTAATTAAACACTGTGACCTCCAAACGGTCTGGCCCCCAACCTTAGTGCAAAGCCATGAAGAGCAGCAGTTGATCTCGCCATCAGATTTTTTGGGAATAGCTGTTGGGGCCCCCATGTTCCCCTCTCATCAAATAAGACCCCCAAATAGGTAAAAGAGGAAACCCTGGTCAGCTCAACGCCTTCACAATAAAAAGTTTTTTATTTTTAGTTTTTTTGGCCCATGGACATTGATTGAGATTTCGCTATATTAAATACAAGATCCAATGATTACATGTAGGCCCCAAATGAGTCCAATAGCCTCTGCAGCCCTAAGGCTCTACGGGCCAATAACACTGCATCATCGGCATAAAGGAGCACAGGAACCCCCATGTCCCCTATTTGTGGGATGTCCTTACTCGCTGTTTCAAGAGACTTATCTAAATTATTAATATACAAGGTGAATAGTAGTGGCGCTAAAATGCATCCCTGTCGGACACCTCTACTAGTGTTAAAGTGCCTTGTGCATTTGTCTTCCTGATTTACCCTTACACTTGCAGAAAGGTTCCCGTGCAAGTATGCCATGAGGTGAACCAGACTTGGATCAATGCACATGTCCAGCAGGATCAACCACAACTTCGACCTACTGACCAAGTCAAAGGCCGAAGTGAGGTCCATAAAGGCCAAATGCGATTTGGCCCTTATATATTTACCTGCTAGTAGATGTAGATTAAGGCATTGATCCAAGGTGCTCCTTCCTCTTCTAAAACCATACTGAATATTGTTTAAAACCTCGTTCTCATTCAGCAAGTCCATTAGCTTGGTTAAAATGACTCTCCCTAAAACATTTACTGCGGAGTCAATTAATGATATTGGCCTGTAACACCGTGGGTCCCCTCTCTGTCCTTTTTTTAAAACTGGGATAATCGTAGATAGTGACCAAGAGGATGGGAAACCCTGGTGACTAGATACATTAACAACATTTGTCAAAGGTTTGGCCCAGAAGGTGGGGTATTCTTTATATAGATCAGCCGGAACTCCGTCAGGGCCAGGAGCCTTATTACTGGTCATTTGCATTATGGCCTTCACCTTCATTAAAAACAATTCTTTGAGAATCCCTGCGGTACTCATAGCTACCAGAGAAAACCATTATCGTGGAGGCCTCATATATAGAGTCAAAGTGAGAAAGCCACTGGGTATCAGCAATATTGCTATCTAGAGGGGTATTCTCTGTGCCTAGAAAAAAGGGTTTGTTAACAATAGTCCAAAATCCGGAACTATTTTTTAGGACTTCCACTGATAAAAGCTCCTCCCAGGCCTCCTCCTTTATTTCCTTTTTACACAGAGCCAGTGCCAGCTTGTACTGCTTCCTTAATATGGCTATTTGATCTTTATCCTGTGGTACCATTTTTAGGACGGCAATTAATTTGCAATGAGCTATGGAGCAATTGCTGTCAAACCACCCTTCCCCAGTTTTTTTTTGCTATAACTAGTTGCTATGGTGAGGTCTGATGCCTGCACACAAATTCATTCAAAGGCTTTACGTACCTCTGCCCTCTCACTAAAATCATCAAGGCAGGTTTCTAGCCTGTCCTCCACCTTCACACAGAGTTCTTTAAAGAAAAAGGTCTGTGATTACCTTTGCCCACTTTAGCCTACGTCCCTGGTCAGCTACTTTCACACAGTTGTCCCTACCAAGCTTTTCCAGGTTCCCCTTTAAGCCGCAGCCTCTATTCAAGGCAAGAATAACTGGGTTATGATCACTGTAGGAGGACCACCTAGCATTTTAAAAAAACTACGCGGGATAACAAAATAGTATCCTTCCCTCGTCCTTTAAAAGTGGGAACCCTGTCATTGGGAACGACATAACTTGGTTCAGAGAGGTCTACCAAGGCCAAAAACTCCTCCAAACAAGCCCCACTTTGTGTATGCTCAAAATGAGGAATCAAATAGTTCCCTGGGCCTAAAGGATCTTCTAATTGACAGCTTATCTCACAAGCGTGCACATTAAAATCACCCATTAGTACAATTGAGTAAGAAGTGGTTTGCTTCAGACAATACTCCTGTAAAAAAAAATCAGATTACATAAATGTTCATTTAAAAAACTACTTTCGCCAGAATTGTAAAAATTAACAAACACGTTTATTGAGTCAATCCTTTATTATTTTTCTGTACTTTTGATATGCTGTTTTCTACCTTATCTTTGGACACATTTCTGAAAATGAGGTACACCACCCAATGCATGGTTACACTTTTGAGGGTAATATTTTAGGGGTATGACGTGTCCACAGTACATTAATTAAAGCAAGACCTATTGGCTTTGAAAATGCTTGTTTTTAATCTTAGAGGCAAAGTAATCAAACAATTTTGATTGCAGTGTTTGATCCCTGCACATGCATTGAAACTGTCATAAATATTGGTAGAAATATCAAGGAACATGTTGATTTTTTGTGGTTTTAGTTTGCTGATAGTAATAAGTAGTTGAACATGGAGAGTAGACTACATTGGGTGGAACATAAGTTTTCCCACAGCATGAATGTAAGATAAAGTCACCTCGTTTGTAAAACCACCAGTTTAAGTACTAAATTAATGAAGAGCTTCACTTCTGTGTCTCCCTGCACTCCTGAGAAACTAACACAAGTAAATGTTGGTGCGTTTCTCATGATTTTAACGTAAAAATATACACAAGAGCATGCCAAGAACAGTTTAATATGACACACGTAGCAACTTAAAGGAATAGAATTTTGATGTCAAAATTGTCTTTTTATGTAGTTTTGTTTAACCTTTATTGAATCCAGGATGTAACATGGCCTATCAGATTTATGTATAACACCCAGAGTAATCTGTTGGCAAATATTATAGGGATGTGACATATCGAAATCAAATATAATGTGTTGAGCCAAAAGAAAATTAAATTACAACATGGTCACTAAGATAATTTCTCTATTTTTACTTTCACCCAAAACGGTATAGCGTTGATTTGAAATATGGAATTGTGCTTACATGCAGTGGACACCCATTATTCACTAATTAATAGAGTTATTTAGGAATTAACCATATATAGCACCCACTGGCATGGCATACAAATACCTGTGAATCTTATCTAAGATTCCTTGAAATCAGAACACAAACATATCAAATAGAATTGAGTTGAGTGTACAAAAGGTTGGTCTCTTTGGGAGAAGTAGATTTACCCTATTCTTTCCAAATTCTCTCTTACATGTGAAAAAGCATTGCCACATGTTTTATGTGTGCTCCACTTGCATGTTTCTCCATGGGATTGAATTATACTTTGTTATTAATGTGATGAATGAATTTTGATGTAGGACTCAATGCTTCAGGGAGAGTTTATTTTAGTTACTGAGCACTATCTAAGAATAATGAATGTATGATCTCATGTTTTCTTCCATAATCAATATTGCTATATACATTTCATAGTCACAACCCTGAGGAAGCAAATTTGCAAAACATATGTTGGCTGTTTGTCAGATTAATTTTGAAGCCTCATAGCAATCTTGAAGATATTTGATTTGAATGTATTGATTATTGAATACATGTATGGAAGAATTCATTTTTAATGGCACAGGCAATTTAATCATTTAATCCATTCTTTAGATATCCTATTCAGATTTTAGACTCCCTGAAAATCTTGTGCATGAGGTGGATAGTGCCAAACTTGGTGCAATGATAACTGCTCTGTGCAATTCCTTTTTCAATCAATCACCACCTCAACAAATTAGCACTGAGAAATCCTTGGGTAGTGTGTCTGATTTCTTTACTATCTGATCTGATCGCAAGTGCAGCTGAAATCAGTGCCATTGTCAGATGACCTGGATTTATTCTCTGGATAAATTTGTGCGTATTAACGGTATGCTTCTATTTACACCTGATACACTGCAATTCTCTATAGTTTGCATACAAATAGATGTGCACAGCCTATTCCCACCAGAAACAGTGGGCCTGTATATGACTTTAGGTGTTATTTAACACATCTGATATATAACAATACCAGGGGGAATGTTATTTATCTGGTGAGATACATAACACCTATCACCAGTTTGTGAGGAATTGCATGCAGATCCACATGATTTGGTAAATACCATATGCTTTTATCAGGTTACATTTGAACATGTCTGACCTCCTAAAATTTAACAAAGGTTGAGCTACTTAACTCACCCGATAATTATTGCATTTGTTAATACCTTCAAACTCAAAATTCTAACCCATACGTAAACAGTGGTTTAAGCATGGGTCGGAATTAACTGACTGACCCACTCGTAATCAGGTGTGTTGATTATAAGAACATATGTTTTAAAAGCTCTAGATCTTTGGTCATCTGGAATAGCGTCTTCTTCATATTGTCCTCTTTGAGTGATGAGTTCTGCTGAGATTAAGATTAAACAAATCAGCTGGCCCTTGGCCTGGATCCCCACACATGCACCTGTATTTTTTTTTATTTACCATATATTATTATACCTTCCTATTTATGTCATGGCTACAGTTTTCTATGTGTGTAGTATTTACGAGCATATGTTCTTGCCCTCAAATAACTGCAGTTGGTAATTCTTGGAAATGCTTAACTCTGTGTTAAGCGCTTTGACGCTCTTGGGCCCTGTATGCGCTATACAAAACAGCTAAATACATATATAAAATAAATACATACTTGATACATCTATTTGTTTGACCAGCGTGTTTGTAATGATTAAATCCTAAAATTGTTTTCAAATGAAAGCCAGGATGTTTTACTGGCCAAAGCATCTCAAATGGGAAACTACAGTCGTGCACTCTTTTTACAAAATAAGTGATGCTATATTGCTTTAATAACTCAAATGCACTGGGAGGCAACTACAAAAGATTCAGGGTAACATCTTTCCAAATGTTGGATTACTGCAAACTCCTTTCAGATTTAAAGGTAATTTAAGAACACATGAAGTATATCTAAGGCGCACAACATTTTCAGCCCTTTAATTTAGTGAGCACTTGGGAGGTAAATGCGCTGTAATGTCTCTTATGTCAAATTGTTTTACCCTCTGGCTTCAAGCACACGCACTACTTCAAATGAAAAAAATAACAGTCTCCTCTTTTCTCTGGAAAATCTATACGCCATCTGTGAGCTGTGACATAATGCATAACATTCTCCAAGGAAAGTCTAATATTTCCTGCAATTATCGTTTGCTTTACGTGTGTCTCTTGCACTACAGAATGTTCATAACTACGGCCTTGCCAATATCATTACATTGAGTAAAGCTCGCACTGGAAAACTTTTTTTAAAGCTGTTGTCTTTTTGTCCGTTTTGTTTGACAATGTGTCAGGCTTTTCCAAAATAATGAAAGAAAAGTTTGAACTACAATTCAATTTCATGAAGCTTATGAAACCATTTTGGGTTATATTTCTCCTGGGGAACCTTGTTTTTTGTGTTTCCATTACAATCTAAAGGCCTTTGAAGACCACATGTTACTTAATTGTTGCATCTCCCATTAAAGGCTTTCTCTGTATACACAATTCAACAAGCGCCAGTGACCAGCATAACAGAGATTTGGAACTGATGTAGAGTTGGGTGGTGAAAGTAGATTCTTCCCATTTGTGGAGAAAGTGCAAAATCAAGATCAGAATCCGCCACCAGAATTTCTGGTAGCACAGGGACAGAATAGGGGCAGGAAAGTCTGCCTGTAGTTTAACCTATAGATTTAGTACTTGCTCCACAAAGTGGAGGAATTTCCTACAACAGCAAACTCTAAAAGCAGGCTCCCCTGAAATACACAGATAATCAGTGTGTATGATCTTTTTTTATAGGTTTATAGCATCAAAACCATGAAAATGTAACAATTCAGTATTTTTTGGAAATGAAAGAACCCATAAAAATGATTGTGCACATCCATTAACCAGAATTAAAAGGAAATATCCATTATGCAGTGTTTTCACCTTTTCAAAAACTTAAGCCCATCATTTACTACAAAGGACTCATTATGAGTCGTGGAATTTCATCCGGAGTGATTACTACAAGTGGAACTCTACCATCCACTATTCCGAGTGTCTCTGGGCTTAGAATTACTAGGTCCACTAACTCTGGACTTATTAAAAGGGGCAGAGGCGCAACTAGTGTCAAATTTCGGGGGGAGGGGGCTACTAAAAATGTCGGGGATGGGGCAGAGTGGCTCTTAGGAGGGGTGAAAAACCAACAAAGCCTAAATGATCTTTTAAAGAACTGTGAAGTACTTGGGTGCTGCTGCAATAAAACCGACGCCAGACCAGCCAGCCCACAGCAGCTCAAAAACTGTCTGTGTATGTGCCCTGGAAGCTGCTGACACACAGGGCGGTGGGGGGGGGGGGGGGGGGCGGTTTGAGGCTGAAGCCCTTTGAGCCCTATGGGCGTTGCACGCCTGAATTGGGGACCCAGCAACAGTGGCCTAGTTACATGTTGCAGGAACAGACGCCAGGTGCACAGCCCGGCCTTCACAAAAACCCCTGCTGCAGATCCGTGCTGTCTCCCCTTTCAATCACTGTCCTCGGACCTCCCGCCTGGCATACCTCTACCCCATCAACCCTCCTGCTTATACTTTCCATCTGCTCGGAGTAGGTGGAAAATGCCAGCTATTTTCTTGAGGGAATCTGAAAAAGCTTAATGAAAGAGGACCAAGTATTACTGATCCATGCAGATATTCCAGATTACAGGGGTAAAAGTTATAATCAATGGATTTTGGTGGGGGATATCAGCCCCCTGTATACCCGCAACAAATGATGCCACACCCATAAAAAGAGCCTTGGTATATTGTTTGGGTTTCTTTTAAAATAGTATTGTTTTCGTACACATCACTGGGCAAGTGCACAAGGAACAGCACACTTATAAATGATGTAGATCGTATAAAATAAAAAAACATGAGCCACTATTTTCTGATTGATGCACATCTCAAAAGATAAAAATACAATAAATAATAATTGGGGTACTTTAGAAGGAATTATGTAAGATGTTTTTTGCAAACCCACTAGCAGACAGAATTAATATTTCTTTTTCTTTTTTTTAACATGTTTTTTATTGGTATTTTCACATTACAATATATGACATGACATATAACAAATAGCACATTTCGCGGCTGGTTCCATCTGGGCGCTCGTGTTACAATATTGGCTGCATGTATTAGTGGGGTAATCGATTGAGCCTATCTTAATATTAAAAATTACTTTTTCAGAACAACATGTGCCATAGCCCTTTGTGACTCTTTCTTAATGCTTGTCATTTTCAGATGTTTTCCCTTTGTCCCATAGGAAGTTAAAGAGTTAAGCCCAATTAAAAAGATGGTCGCATGCGGAATGTTTCAATTGAAGCAAAAAATCTCTTGAAGATGACTAAACTACAGGAAAGACTTTAAAGGGAATTGTCAATGAAAGGCTCTGGCAGGAGCCAGGCATCAGTGCATGTTGTAATTAGCAATGATTGATGGGCCATTGCCTCTGGTTCCGAGTTAAATAAACACTCCATGCTGTTGGTCAGATTAGGCTGAACACGTCAGCTCCCGCCACTCTCCGACCCGCGCGAGAGGTCCCACAGAGTACAACAGATGCTGTTCGCACTGCACCGCATTGGGCCAGTCCGTCCTCCCCCTGTTTTATTTCTTCTGTGGTTTGTTCTTAAGTGTCCTCGTGGGATCTAAAAGAATGGCTCCTCTGTGGGAAACCGAAGGCCATTTCGTAGGGGTCTGAAAGTTAATGTCCTGCGGGGTGAATTACATGGAGAAGAAGAAAAAGTTTTAAATGAAAGCTACCCTGTCTTTTAGCCCAGGCTTCCTTCCCCCATGAAGCAGTCGACATTCCTAATTAGCCCTCCTCCTTTTAACCTTTGATTCTCCGCGCTCATTCCTTGAAAGAAAAGTCACTTCAGATTTCTTTCACTTCCATGCACTGGCTCTGTTTTTACACGTGTATGTCATGCGTGCTCATGCGCTGTAGCTGCGTCGATTAAATGCATTTTAAATATTTCCCAAACATGTTTTACTTGCCGTCTAGTTTCACATTCTTTTAGATATGTACTGAATTACCTCTGTACTCAGACTTGCAAACAGGGCAGTAGCACATAGCCTGCAGTAGCCTCTGCACGCGCGTCACTCAGTTGGTTAAACCCATAAATCAGTTTTGCATAATTCTGCGGTCTTTCGGAGTCCAAGGGCTGCAGTTTTAAATACATAACTGACATGCTTAACTCTCAGGTGAGTAAATGATAATAATTACAACTGTTCAATAATATTCACATCATTTAATATTTTTTGTTAAGTTTCAGCAGTTCTACAACGACCATTAGCCTGGCTGTTCTTTTATTGGGAGGACCCCCCATCTACAGTTTACAATCTTTCCTGACTATCGATTGTCTATGTGACTGAGCTTGAGATGTCAGGGGGGCCGGAGGGGGGTGGGGGGAGCGGTTGGTTATGGGGGGTAATGAACCAGAATTCCTACCCCTGGGCCTTGCACTTTTTGAGGCCCTCCGCTCCAGTTTCAACATGTGTAAAACAAACATTTGCAATGCAATAGTTATCACATTTCTGAGAGTTTGAGCTATTGGCTTTGTAAATGACAATGCCTTTTATGTGTTGTTTTTAAAACAGACCCATTGCATTGCAAATGCGTTCAGCCCTCGTGCTATAAAGATTAAAACAATATGTAAGGAGAGAGAGTATCCTGCCTGCGGCAGTAGGCAGGACAGAGCTATTTGAGAAAATAGTGTTCAGAGGCTGTAATTAAAGCCAACCGAGTAACAACACATGTAACGGGGTGTCCTCATGCGTGGTTACAAAATGAGACAAGGCGGTACTAAGGAGGGACTACTAAGCCTATTGACCAATGAACAGCCACAATTTACGGTGGACAATGACGCAAGCCAATGAAAAATATGGGTGGAGCTTCATATCCATACCTGAATACAGCATGCCTTGACTTGACCTAAAAGCAGGCCTGACCAGTTACTACTTGATGCATCTGCACCTGATGCAAAGTCACTAGCTGGGACCAAAAACAGTGTGTTCGCCATTGCCCAGCAGACATGATTTCTTAATTATGAGGTGCTCTGTGGATGAGGAACCAAAGAGGGTCCTGACAAAATATTGTAGCCTCCTCCCTACGAAAGTTCCTGACATGCTATTGCTGGGCACCTATCAAACATGGACTGCAAGTGTTGTTTTTGGCCTAGGGGGTAACCCCTTCCTTCACTTCAGTGACTGGCTCTGCTGTTTGGCATCCCTTTGCTCGCCATTTTAAAGGTTGCCCCCACCGGCTGTCCTATGAGCTGTACCTTACTACCATGTATCTGGCCTCTTCATTGTGGGTTGGTTGTCCTACGGCTGGTTGCTCAATTTCCCCTTCCGGCATGTGTGGGTGGGCGACTCACAATTCCTTAGATAAGGTGTTATGAACATCTGGCCTATTGGCCATTTTTATTTTAACTTATAGGCTCTGATTGACCCTTCAAGTGGTGCAGGTAAATAAAGAGTTCTATATACATTTCCTAAACTGACCATTGAACCCGTTTCTTGAAAGTCTTCTCGCTGCCTTTTGTCTACACCCTTGTTGCTGGATACTTCACCAGAGAGGTGCGGTAATGTCTTTAAGGTGCACTCCATGCACCAACACAATATGGCAACCCTAAACCCGTGCCTGGGTTACTTTTGTGACCCTTTTAGACCCTTGTACAAGCCCGTCCCTTTGCTCTTGTGTTGGACAATTTTGCACCATTAATTGCAGCAACCAAATGGTGCAAGAAAGACATTGACATTAAATGACCAGTCCAAAATAACAATTTGTGCCGATAGGTTCCTACACTGCCATTTTGCAGCCGTCACTATGTGCCACAGATGCCAGTGTCAATTTGAACTGGCTGGGGTGTCACATTCTACAACACTGCTGCAAACTATGTTATCCCAGCCTGAGCCAGCAACACCACTCTCTGGACCAGGATGCAGGTCCTGATCCACTTGAATGTTGGTGAAATATTGTCTTGTTTGCATAGCAATGTTAAAATCGAAGAACACTGCACCAGCACGAATCCCTTCACTATGCTATTCCTAAGTTGGGGGGGGGCGTAATGTGCTGTTTTATACTCCTCCAGAGTTATTACTTCCTCCACAAATTGTGAGGACTTAGTTCTATCACCCAACTCTAAATCAGGCTCTAAATGTCTAAAGTTTACTAAAACTGACCATGTCACACATAGGTATTATTGCTGATAAGACAACTCACCACTGTTCATTAACTCCAGAAAACAATTAGTAGATGTTGGCTTCTATGCAAGCTTGATCCTACACCAAATCCTGTTTTATGGGTGTATTTACTTCTGAATAAAGATTATTATTATTATTATTATTATTACTCTAAATCCAGTACACAGTACATGTTGTGGAAAATCATTACATTCAGGTGTTGATGAGGGCACGGGTGTGTTGATTTGCTGTTAAAGCAAATGACTGAGTCACAAACGTGGTAATGATGACATTGAGAATTATTGTAAAGAAATAAGCAGATGGAATTCCATTTAATCAAAAAGTGTTGAAAGTTACCAATGTTTAGTGACTAATTATAGAGTGCCAACCGGATTAGGGGCTAGCTTGTCGAGAACATGCACGTCACACATACAGTGATATATAAAGGAGACAGCAACTTAGTGTGGCCTCCAATTGCCGCATGATCTTGAGACACCACTGCTGTCCATATTATCTGACCCTGAAGCAAGACCTTTTTGTAGACAACGAATATGGTCTCCAGAATCTCAACTTCCACAATGCTGTGAAGGCAAGTAGATGTAGGTGAGTATAGAGTTACAGTACTTAACTACTGAAAAGTAAACTGCAAATGTTGATATTGCTTATATAATCTTCTTGTCAGTGCCTCCACTACAACATTAATAATTACCTTGATGAGTAACATTCTCAACTCGAATGACTCGGTGACTCGCTTCGCTCTCGAGCTGAGTGGTCGCTCCCCTGCTCCCCTGGTGACCTGTGGTATCGTTGCTCCGCATTTACTTTATTTACTGCCTCCTAATTGTTGCCTGCAGTCTGCCCTGCTTGCCGCTTTACTCTTTTAGCATTTTTAAAGCGCTATTGCTACTTTAACTGGTATTGCGCGTTTATCCACAAGCGCTCCGCTCTGCTGACCCCTCCGCCTCCATTTTGTTTGTTGTGGTCGCCCTCTGGAGCCCGCCCCGCCTCCCAGCTGAGCCGCCCTCCCACTAAGCACAAACAGCGCTCCGTTACCTGAACGCGCTGTGACTCGCTTCGCTCTCGAGCTGAGTGGTCGCTCCCCTGCTCCCCTGGTGACCTGTGGTATCGTTGCTCCGCATTTACTTTATTTACTGCCTCCTAATTGTTGCCTGCAGTCTGCCCTGCTTGCCGCTTTACTCTTTTAGCATTTTTAAAGCGCTATTGCTACTTTAACTGGTATTGCGCGTTTATCCACAAGCGCTCCGCTCTGCTGACCCCTCCGCCTCCATTTTGTTTGTTGTGGTCGCCCTCTGGAGCCCGCCCCGCCTCCCAGCTGAGCCGCCCTCCCACTAAGCACAAACAGCGCTCCGTTACCTGAACGCGCTGTGACTCGCTTCGCTCTCGAGCTGAGTGGTCGCTCCCCTGCTCCCCTGGTGACCTGTGGTATAGTTGCTCCGCATTTACTTTATTTACTGCCTCCTAATTGTTGCCTGCAGTCTGCCCTGCTTGCCGCTTTACTCTTTTAGCATTTTTAAAGCGCTATTGCTACTTTAACTGGTATTGCGCGTTTATCCACAAGCGCTCCGCTCTGCTGACCCCTCCGCCTCCATTTTGTTTGTTGTGGTCGCCCTCTGGAGCCCGCCCCGCCTCCCAGCTGAGCCGCCCTCCCACTAAGCACAAACAGCGCTCCGTTACCTGAACGCGCTGTGACTCGCTTCGCTCTCGAGCTGAGTGGTCGCTCCCCTGCTCCCCTGGTGACCTGTGGTATCGTTGCTCCGCATTTACTTTATTTACTGCCTCCTAATTGTTGCCTGCAGTCTGCCCTGCTTGCCGCTTTACTCTTTTAGCATTTTTAAAGCGCTATTGCTACTTTAACTGGTATTGCGCGTTTATCCACAAGCGCTCCGCTCTGCTGACCCCTCCGCCTCCATTTTGTTTGTTGTGGTCGCCCTCTGGAGCCCGCCCCGCCTCCCAGCTGAGCCGCCCTCGCCCCTCCCCCTCCACCACCCATATATGACAGTTGTTCCCGCGCGCAGCGTTCACGCGCAGCGATCGCGCCCAATCCGCGCCGAAGGTGCGCCAAAGGTAAGCCCGTCTACGCCCGTCCGCGCCTGGACCGCGCCCAGCGCCAGACCCCCTGCCCCTCGCACTGCCCAGCCCTCCCGCATTACCTACGATGCCACCACCCTCCTAGCCCTCAACCCCGGCCGTTCCCCCAACTGCGTCCAAGCCGCTCCCGGACACACCCATGGACCTTTCTCATGCTACTCCTGTAAATTCATCGGTACCGTCACCAACTCCGCTACGATCACACCTCAGATTCCCGACACCAACCACCTACAATGCATCCTTCTCAACACCCGATCGGTCCACAGGCACGCCATTGACCTATGGAATCTACTAGACACCATCTCTCCAGACGTCGCCTTCCTAACAGAAACATGGATGAACGCTTCCTCCGCCCCAGACATCACCATTGCCATCCCTGAAGATTATAAGATCATACGCAAAGACCGTACCGGCCACACAGGAGGAGGAATCGCTATCGTCCATACAAAATCTATCCACATCTCAACCAGCTCAGACGTCAATCTCGCCAACTCTGAACACCTTCACTTCCAGATCCACATCGACCCCAAGACCACACTCAGAGGCACCCTCCTCTACAGACCACCAGGACCCCGCGCAAAATTCAGTGAAGACATCACGGACTTCATCACTCCACACGCGCTCCCCTCCAAAGATTACATCCTTCTGGGAGACCTCAATTTTCACCTTGAAAAGAACAACGACCGCAACACCACCACCCTCTTGGACAACCTCGCCAACCTCGGACTCAAACAACTGGTCACTTCCCCCACCCACATCGCAGGTCACACACTCGACCCTATCTTCACCTCCAGCAACCATGTCTCCTTCAGCCACACTACGGATCTCCTCTGGACTGACCACAGCTGCGTTCACTTCACCTACAACAAGCCGAAACCCATCAACCACCCCCAACCAACTCTGCAAAGAAACTGGAACAAAACCACCATTGACCAGATCTCCTCATCGCTCCTTCTAAACACCCCAGCCCACTCTTCTAACCCAGACCAAGCCGCCACCAACTTCACCCTATGGCTATCCAACAGCGCCGACATCCTAGCACCACTGAAAAAACGTCAAAGTAAACCTGGCAGCAAGAAGGCCTCATGGTTCAACGATGATCTTAAGAAGTCCAAGAAACTCTGCCGCTCCCTTGAAAAGGCCTGGAAAAAAGACCCAACCACTAGCACCAAGGACGCCTTCAAAAACGCCACCCGCACACACCACCAACTAATCCGAAAGGCCAAGAAATCAGCATTCAAGGATCGACTAGACAACAACGCTCACAACAGCAAGGAACTTTTCAACATAGTCAAGGAATTTACCAATCCCTCGGCCAACTCCAACGACATCACCCCCTCTCAAGCCCTCTGCGACTCCCTGGCTTTATTCTTCCACAACAAAATTGCAGACATCCACAACAGCTTCGACAACCAACCCGGAGACCAACCCACCCAACCATATGCTGAACATTCTCCCCCCTTGAACACCCTTAACGACTGGAACCCAATCTCCACTGAGGACACCATCCGCCTGATGAACTCCATCCACTCAGGATCCCCCACAGACCCATGTCCTCACCACATCTTCAACAAAGCAGACTCCGTCATAGCACCGCACCTCCGAGACGTCATCAACTGCTCCTTCAACTCCGCCACCTTCCCGGAAAGCTGGAAACACGCTGAACTCACCGCCCTTCTGAAAAAACCCACAGCGGACCCCACCGAACTCAAAAACTACCGCCCCATCTCGCTCCTTCCTTTTCCGGCCAAAGTCATCAAGAAAGCTGTCAACAACCAGCTCGCCGCCTTCCTCGAAGCCAACAAATCCCTCGACTCCTCACAATCTGGCTTCCGAGCAAAACACAGCACTGAGACCGCCCTCATCGCAGCAACAGACGACATTCGAACTCTACTGGACAATGGAGACACAGTCGCCCTCATCCTCCTCGACCTCTCTGCAGCCTTCGACACAGTCTGCCACAGCACCCTTTTACACCGCCTCAGAAACATCGGAATACAAGGAAAAGCACTTGAATGGATCACCTCGTTCCTCACCGGAAGAACCCAGAGAGTCCGCCTTCCACCATTCAAGTCCGAGGCCACTGAAGTCATCTGTGGCGTACCACAAGGATCCTCACTCAGTCCCACCCTCTTCAACGTATACATGAGCCCCCTCGCGGCCATCGCCCGCCAACACAACCTCAACATCATCTCTTACGCGGATGACACTCAACTGATCCTTTCTCTCACCAATGACCCCAGCACCGCCAAAACTAACCTACACGAAGGAATGAAAGAAGTTGCCGAATGGATGAAACACAGCCGTCTGAAACTGAACTCAGATAAAACAGAAGTCCTCCTCTTAGGTACATCCCCCTCTGCATGGGACGACTCTTGGTGGCCGGAAGCCCTTGGAAAAGCACCCATCCCGACAGACCACGCACGGAACCTAGGCGTTATCCTGGATTCTTCACTTTCTATGAACAGACAAGTCAGCGCCGTCTCCTCATCCTGCTTCAACATTCTTCGCATGCTCAAAAAAACATTTAGCTGGATCCCCACCGAAACAAGAAAAACAGTCACCCATGCTCTGGTCACGAGCCGACTGGACTACGGAAACACCCTCTACGCAGATACTACCGCTAAACTCCAGAAAAAACTCCAACGAATCCAAAACGCCTCAGCCAGGATCATATTAGACATCCCGCGTAACGAACACATCTCTGATCACCTGAAAAACCTCCACTGGCTACCCGTCAATAAGAGGATCACTTTCCGACTTCTAACCCACGCACACAAATCACTCTACGATATCGGACCAGAATGCCTCAACTCACGACTGTCCTTCTACACCCCCTCCCGCCAACTACGTTCTTCCAGCCAAGCCCTCGCCACTGTACCTCGCATCAACAAGACCACCATGGGAGGTAGATCCTTCTCATACCTGGCAGCTAAAACATGGAACTCACTCCCCACTTACCTTTGCCTTACCCAGAACCACCTAGCATTCAGAAAGCAACTTAAAACGTGGATATTTGACAAGTAATCCCCGTCCCCTCCCTAAGCGCCTTGAGACTCTCTGGGTATGTAGTGCGCTATATAAATTCTTTGACTTGACTTGACTTGACTTGACTCTCAACATGCAAATCAACTTAGGGGAATAACCATACACACGCTATCGTTAAAATAAGCAGATATAAATTGATGCTCGTATTAGTATCATAAATAGATTCTATATCAACATGGTAATTCATAAACATGTAATCAAGCAAGTATTCACTACGGGGCAGATGTATCAAGGATTTTTTGTCGCAAACGCTGCGATTCGCAAAATAGCAGCGTTTGCGACAAAAAAATGGGAATTGGAATGTATCATGGAAAAAGCCCAGCAATATTAAGGAATCGCAAATTTTGCGATTCCTTAATATTACGTAAGCATTTAAGAAATCACAAATTGCGATTTCTTAAATGCTATGTATTAAGCATTTCAGAATTGCGGATTTAGGCTAAGAAACCGCAAATTACCACCAACTTGTAGTTGGTGGTAATTTGTGAATTCTTTTACAAATGCACATTTTGCAATTTGTAAAGGTGCCATGTGACGCTCATACAT
Organism: Lissotriton helveticus; assembly: GCF_964261635.1. NCBI lineage: Eukaryota > Metazoa > Chordata > Amphibia > Caudata > Salamandridae > Lissotriton > Lissotriton helveticus. The sequence goes on along the minus strand of NC_136070.1, from coordinate 1,074,336,194 downwards.
GCCCTTAGGGCATGTATGTGCGCCATATGTGCACACATGTCAATTTCAGGGGTGCAGCAGGGTGTCCTTGAGACACCCCTGCACCCTTGAAATTATTCTCAATTTGCGATTAGCAAATTGAGAATCGCAAATTGAGAATCATTTCACATTCATTCCTATGGGCCTCCTTGCCCATAGAAATGAATGGGAAATTATTCCTTAATTGCGATTAGCAATTTGCTAATCGCAATTAAGGAATTTTAAGAAATCGCAAAAAAATAGCAAATTACTACATACATACCATTTTGCAATTCTCAAATAGCGATTCCTTAAAAATCGCTATTTGAGATTTGCAAAAGGATATCTTGATACATCTACCCCTAAATGCCTTCTCAGTGTATAGAAACAGTCTGATGTAGCACTTAAACCAACTGGTATCTTTATAATTACGTTTAAAATGTGAAAAATGACAAAATGTATATGTACATAAGCGGCGTTCATTTGTGTTCACCCTCGCCACTGTTGAAGGTAAAGAAAGTCACGAAACAGTGGCCCCGCCATCTTGTTCCCTTTTAGGCTCCATCACGAACATAGATAGTAACCATCTTTGTGTCATGACCTCTCTGCCCATTGCCGATAGCCATCTCTCTCTCTCTCTCTCTCTCGCTCTCTCTCTCTCTCTCCAGCCCCGCAAGCACCCCGCGCCCCGACAGCCCCCGGTCTCTCCTGTTCGGGCCATAAACGCACCGCTAAACACGACCTTGTCACCACTCTGGACCCCTGCCCCCTCGCTCTTTCATCCTACTCATAGAACGGGCCCTTTTGGTAACCTCTTCCTCCCTGCCCGGTTGCGCGGCCTGATCCCAGGCCATCACCTAGCCCAACAGATGCAGTTTATTGCTTCCTACAGTAGGACCTCGCCTCACATAAGAGGAACGGTGACTAATCAAGGCCTTCACACCCCTAGATCTGACCGACACCCCCACATCCCTCCCAGGAACACCCTTCCTCTCTTCTGATGCCCCCCCCCCCGGCTACACCTGGCCTCTCGACCCAGTCCCACATCATAAAACTAGGTCTCGTGGATGTACCCCTCCGGCCCCGCATAGCGAAACATGATCTTATCGCCTGCCCAACCTTAGATCTGACCACCCACTCCTGCCCTCGTGCCCTGTTGGAATGTCCGGCTGCAGATTACAATCACATGTCACATTTGGGAGGGGAAAACAACATCAGAGCGGTCGGTATGGGAATGGGCCTGGAGCTGGGGTCCCAAACATGCCCTTTTTGTACTTCAAAGTGTCTTTATTGCAATAAGGAATGTTTGTACATCATAAACCTGTGTATAAAAGACGGAGCCGTAGAGAAACTTTTCAGAGCACCTCGAGAAGATACCCTGTTGTCTGATTTGACGTGTTCTGTTCCGTCGGAAATAAACTCCTGTTTCCTGCCTTCCAATCTCCAGCGCCTGCCTCTTTATTTGGTAAATCGTAAGTTGGGTGAGAAGCGGCTAACGCCGGGCAAACCTAGAAAAGGGGTAAAACGACCTGATCTGCCTGAACCCTTTTTCATCAATTGGCGTCCCAAACGTGGGGCCCATCAGCGACACGTGGATCCAGTGAGAGAGGTCCCAACGACAGAGTGAACGACTGCAACGATCGGGAAGAGCTCCTGCCCGATAGACCCTTGTCTGGCAGCCGATCATCCGAACTTCACTGGTTCCGAACAGACCTCTCTCGAGTGATCTACGGTCCTGACTGGGAACCATCAGGAGTGCCACAGCAATTACGGAGAATAGAGGACGATCGGGCGCTGGAAGCGGAAGACGAGAAACTGTCCATACGGTCCGGGTAAGGTCGTGTAAACACGACAAATTGCGAATAGATTGTTTGATTGTCATTGGAAAATACTAGTATTACGCATTTTGATTGTTTTGTCCTGAGAGATTCTCTGTCTACAAACGGGGAAGGATAGGAGTATTCTCCCTTTGCAGATAGTGAAGGGTGGGTAGCGCAGGCTTTTGCCCCCGTTGTAACCCGTCGCACCTACTTCCCTCTCCATTTGATTGATTGTTATCCAAGCATTTATTGTTTTGGAATTGGTTCTCTTTGGATCATTCTCTATTTGCAAACAAGCACAGAGCCGCCATACTCTGTATAGTCTTTGCAGATAGTGAAGGATAGGTAACGCAGGCTTTTGCCCCCGTTGTAATCCGTCGTGCCTATTTTTATCCCCCACTGATTGATTGTTTGACCGGACCTTGATCGTTCGGAATTGGTTCTTGGAAAGGATCTTCTCTGCCTACAAACAGAGAGGAACAGGAAGATCTCTCTCTTTGCGGATAGTGAAGGGTAGGTAGCGCAGGCTTTTGCCCCCGTTGTAACCCGTTGCGCCTGTTTTTATTCCTCATTTGATTGATTGATTGTTTGTCCGAACTTGACTGTTTGGAATTGGTTCTCTCTTTGGGTATTCCCTATTTGCGAATACTGTAGAATAGAAATATTCTACCTAGTCTCCGCAAAGTAGTGAAGGATAGGTAGTGCTGACTTTTGTCCCCGTTGTAACCCGTCATGCCTATCTTCTCCCCATTGCTCAGTAGTTGGTTCAGCCCGGACCATTTATTAGAGGTAGACCATCTGGCTCCACCGGAGGACACCCCTAATAAAAAGGACGTATATAAAGAAAATGCGGATTAGCCGCTGTGTCGTGCTAGCAAATAAAAGAACATAAGAATCGTTAGGAAAAACAAAAGGAATCGAGTAAAATCAGTAGGCCACTGATGAGATCTCTTTTCAACCTCACTGAAACGGAAGCATTAGGAACAACCCCTCAGGAAGTATGAAACTAGTGAGGAAAGCCCAACTCAACGCCATGATGACTGCGAGACAGCTCGCAAATATTAGAAATATACAACACTATAGCAAAGTAACAGGTTAAAACGTTTTTATTTGAACAAAAATATATTAAACAACTATTTACACGGCAAACGGCTGCAACAACAAACCCACAATGCATTTCGCCGTCTGCTTGACGCCGTTCCTGTCCCTCCTTCCCCAAAGTAACAATGTTGGGCTACTTTGGGCTACTTTCTAGTAGGTTTTTGGGCGTCAGAAAGTCTACAAAAGCCGTCGGCGGCGGCCTGGGGTGGAGAACCATTAAGCGAATAGTCCGGAGGCGACACCACGCGCCAAGGCCTGTCCCCAGGATGAACCAAGGGACCCGCTCTTGTGGCCTGGGGTGGAGAAGCGGCTGGCCGCCCCTCGGCCGGAGAAGTCGTGGGGTGAATGGCCCGGCCCGGAATGAACTCGTCCTCCCATTCCCTTCTTCTCCCGGCGCCTTGCAGGCCACAGGGGGGGATGTCTTGCATATGCCTCCGACCCCCCCCCCTCTTCTTCATCGCCTGGTCCGGCCATAACAAATGTCAGCGAGACGCCGTGGGGTGCACTGGGAGGGAGAGGCGGCGCGGACGAGCCTCTCCCGCCTCCCCAGGTGGAGGCCCCTCAGCTGCACCCCCAACGCTCCACACCCGGCAAAGGGTTCGTCTACTCTTGTGGTGCAGTGTCGCTCCACACACCCGGCAAAGGGTTCGTCCACTCTTGCAGTATAGGGACGCTCCACACACCCAGCAGGGTCTCGTCCACTGTGGCGGTGCTACGACGCCTCACCCAACAGGCTGGAGTCCGTCTGCTCATTTGAGCCAGTGACTGCCGGTAGCTGCAGAACTCCTAAAAATGGCGGTCGACCTTGCAGGAACGAACCTGGCGTGCAAGGATGGCCTGGTCGCTGGCCAGCTAGAAAAACGAGTCCTCCGTTCAGAAACGTTCTCCTCAGCTTTGAAGATTCTACGAGAGTTGCGGAGGGCCCTCGACCTCCGCGGGCCCCCAACCGCCACCGATGGGAAATGACTGCCATGATCGCCCGCAGAACGACCAAGACGTAGCCACGAGACGTCGGCGCCCTCATGCTGGCGCCAGCCTCAGTTTTGAATGACCCAAGATAATGCAGACTACCGATTTGATCCGTTCCGGTGGAACATCAGTACGACCCGGTAGGAAAGATTGTTGCCCTTCCCTTTTCTTTGATTGATGGTTCATGTCACCGGTCCCTTCTGTTGCCCCTTAACGAAACTTCTGGACTGCCGAAAGAGGTTCTGGTCCGACCACGAGTTGGTGGAGACATTTTGACTATACTTAGGCCCCACCCAAAATGGCGCCGGTACAAACGAAACTCGCAATTCCCCGTTGTGTTCCGGATGCTCAGACTTGATATCATGAGATATGTATGCAGTTTTTGAAGCACATGGCGGGAGGGGATGAGTATTGCTTGAACATTCGAACAATGAATTTGATATTAAGTTCTGACGCATCATTGATTACAGTATTATTGAAAGTTCGAATCTTTTTGACACTGATGGTACTTACCCACAATGAATTTTCGATATGATTTTATTGCACTTATCGTACCTTGATGAAATAAAACAACCACCGACTCAGTTATGTTTTCCGCAGATAAATATGCCCTCATGTACAGTTCCAGTCTGCTCCGTGGCTGGCCCACGTGGTTGTAGGCCTGCATTTGTACGTCAACATTTTTTAAATAAAGATTTTGTGACAAACAAATAGTCGTAGCTTTTGGATTGGTAAGTTCGAATACATAGCCCTTGTTTCCGATCTACGCAAAATATAGGCGAAATAAAGCAAGTCGATTACTGAAGGGTTACAAAGCACAGTACCTAGAAATATTGAAAATGTGAACGATCCAAGTTGTTGCATGTGTTTTTTACTTTTGTGCAACCTAAGGTAATCGATAAAGGTCCCGGTGTTCTGTTTTACTTTGTATGCCATATATCTCAGGGAAATTGTTTCAGATGCCCCTAAACCAGACCCGCTACCACTGTAGACCACCCCGACTCCTCGAAGAAGAACACGAGTTCACCCACTTTACCCTGATTGCCCTTTTATTTCGACCCCCCCCACACGAGATCCGCAATACCACACGTGGACGATCTATGCAATGTGCAGTCCATAAATGATTATGCCTCCCGCACCACCAGTCCCTCGGGGCTTAAAACGCCGAGATGGAAGGGACTGCACCCCGCGGAGATAGGTCGAAATACGTAGTAAGTAAAAAGCCTTTTGGGTTTATGCGCGCGAATGTGTCTTTAAACGCTGCCCCCACCCCCTTCTTCTTCCCCTTCTTTCTGCAAGTCGCATCAGAACATCGACTGAAGTGTGGAGAAGACCTAAGCAACGCGGATTTGGGTGATATGAATGCATGCGTGTATGACCGAATGTGTGTAACTCGACTGGATATACGTTGCACGCGTTGACCTGATAAGAGACATGTTTTTGTACGACTTGAATGATGATTGGACGGCCGATGGAATGGTGAAAAAGGGGGTCTGAACATAGTACCTATACACGACGAACAGACATAGATATAACACACCCTTACTTAGAAACGACCATCTCTCTAATAATGCAACCAAGAATGACGTGCACCTACGAGTAGATTCTTACGCCATGAAACTCGAAGTTGCCCATTGTTCCCCCAACTAACACCCTCCGTTGCCTCAGCCTGGATACCCGTCCGCTAAAAATGATTCAAAGATCCCACCGTAAGTACTAGCCCGACCAGGATAGTTCCCGAACAATTGACAAAAGTATAAGTATTTGCAACAGAGACGAACAGCAAAAGACAGCCAGGCAAATTAAATAGGAAACTAAGGATGCGCAACATGCAGGAGGAAATGTCTTTGGCCAAGTACTGTTCTATGTTTTGTCTTGAGTTCTGTATGTAAATGCATGTACCCCCCCCCCCTCGCCTGAATTCATGTATACGTAGTATATGGGTTTACGTTGTCCCTCAGTCTGTGTTTCTATATAATATGACCCCTACTGTTTTGTGTTTTGTGCGCACCAAAATGGCCTATTATTGTACACGTCTCTCTCTCTCTTGTCCTTTCCCTTCATGTTGTACGTGTACCGAATAGTTAATTTAAAATGCGAACGACCCCTGCTCCCTCTTCCTCTGTGTGGGAATGTTGTGCCCCGCCGGCACGAGCCTAATTGGTTTTTCGAACACAAAGGTGATCGACAAATTGCCAGAAACTAAAACAATTGTAATTTGCCATGTTACTACCTCTCCTTTTCTGTAAAAATGATAGAACTCGAATTGGCTATAAAGGAAAGGACAGGTAAGACGACTGATGTCCCCCTAATCTGGCCCTTTTTATAGGAGGACTATACGTCAGTGGCCTTCTGCTCTCAGCACGTTAGAAACACAATCTCCTAGGCCCAGATTGCCCCACCCCTCCGCACCCAAATATGGATGTCCAAAACGTCCCCGTTCCTCCCGCTTGACCCCAGCTCCGTAAACTCGAGGTATAACTGATGACCCTTCTTAACTATTGCTCCCCGAGAAAAGAGTGTTTAGCCTCTACCCCTCTCTCATGATGATAAAAGACTGCCAGGGCTAGGGTCAGAAAGCCACATGCGACATGAATGAACGCCAAATAGACTTAGTTCAAACTCAGTAGACATGCCTGTATACATACTCCACAGTGATAACTTCTGACCGTGACCGATGAAACGTACCCCCAGCTACCTAGATCTGGGATGGAATTGAAATGTATAAATGCCTCCTCTTGCCAGTTCGCTAAAACCTGTTTTGTACCCATTCAAGGATACACAGCCACCGGAGGAGAGGGGCTGGACGTGACGCACAGCCTGGCCACAGATCGTGAGGCGCGTGTGACCTCGACCTAAGATGGAGCCGCAGAGCAACGGGACGCGGGACGATGCACCACTCTCAAACGCAGAAAACAAAGGAATGGAGGGCTGCCTTGAAGCCCTCTGCTTGTTGACCCACGCGTGCCAGAAGTCCCCGCCCTTTGAGCCCGATTGATGGACCTGCCTGCGCATCACCCTTTTGCTCCCTTGGTCCGTCTCAAAGATCCGGTCCCACTCCGCCCTCTCCTCCCTCGATTATCCGACAAAACCCCTTCTATCCTTTCCACGTGGATTCTGACTCCGAGAAAGAAATGCAGGTGCCCAGCATAAGGCACCCTTAAGAGAGATTAGCTAGGAAACAGGACTGTGGCCTAACGGCAAAGGACAGATCACACCCTGCGACGTGTAAAGAAGGACCCGAGCTGGACCTATAGCTCCACCGCCGGTGCTCAACAGCGCCAACGGAAGAAAACGAACTACCAGAACCTACCGGTGATGACTCGCTACTAAAAAGACACTGTGGCGAAGACCCCCCTTTTTCGGAACTTTCTACACCCCTTGACTAATTGCTTGTATTGGACTAAATTCCTCCCTCAACCACTTTTGCCTGTAAAATGTTTAATCGGTCACTCTTAAGTACGACAAATGTAAATTTATATGTATTCCACCTCGTATGTCGCATCAACTACACACGGTTACCAATATTGACAAACGCTATTTCATTGACTACACACGACTATATGTATGATAAACACGGAAATGATCTATCTTATGTAAAAAGCGGCGACTGTGGAAAATGACAAAATGTATATGTACATAAGCAGCGTTCATTTGTGTTCACCCTCGCCACTGTTGAAGGTAAAGAAAGTCACGAAACAGTGGCCCCGCCATCTTGTTTCCTTTTAGGCTCCATCACGAACATAGATAGTAACCATCTTTGTGTCATGACCTCTCTGCCCATTGCTGATAGCCATCTCTCTCTCTCTCTCTCTCTCGCTCTCTCTAGCCCCGCAAGCACCCCGCGCCCCGACAGCCCCCGGTCTCTCCTGTTCGGGCCATAAACGCACCGCTAAACACGACCTTGTCACCACTCTGGACCCCTGCCCCCTCGCTCTTTCATCCTACTCATAGAACGGGCCCTTTTGGTAACCTCTTCCTCCCTGCCCGGTTGCGCGGCCTGATCCCAGGCCATCACCTAGCCCAACAGATGCAGTTTATTGCTTCCTACAGTAGGACGTCGCCTCACATCAGAGGAACGGTGATTAATCAAGGCCTTCACACCCCTAGATCTGACCGACACCCCCACATCCCTCCCAGGAACACCCTTCCTCTCTTCTGATGCCCCCCCCCCCCGGCTACACCTGGCCTCTCGACCCAGTCCCACATCATAAAACTAGGTCTCGTGGATGTACCCCTCCGGCCCCGCATAGCGAAACATGATCTTATCGCCTGCCCAACCTTAGATCTGACCACCCCCTCCTGCCCTCGTGCCCTGTTGGAATGTCCGGCTGCAGATTACAATCACATGTCACATTTGGGAGGGGAAAACAACATCAGAGCGGTCGGTATGGGAATGGGCCTGGAGCTGGGGTCCCAAACATGCCCTTTTTGTACTTCAAAGTGTCTTTATTGCAATAAGGAATGTTTGTACATCATAAACCTGTGTATAAAAGACGGAGCCGTAGAGAAACTTTTCAGAGCACCTCGAGAAGATACCCTGTTGTCTGATTTGACGTGTTCTGTTCCGTCGGAAATAAACTCCTGTTTCCTGCCTTCCAATCTCCAGCGCCTGCGTCTTTATTTGGTAAATCGTAAGTTGGGTGAGAAGCGGCTAACGCCGGGCAAACCTAGAAAAGGGGTAAAACGACCTGATCTGCCTGAACCCTTTTTCATCAATAATGCCCACTTAAAAATCTTTGGGGCAAATGAGTGTTGCTGCTTTTTAGCAACAACCCTTCGCTCTACTTTCCATGACTAAATCTGCTGTTAAATGTATAGGTGTATGTTTCGAGAACTTTAATTGTTATAGAACTGGGGTCTGTCACGCTAGTCATAAAGCTGATTATCACAATGGAAGGATGGATAGTAGAAGGTGTTCCAGAATATATATTGACGATAGAGGCAAAGGTATTAGGATGTACACCAGCTACCTTATGATACGCAATTCTAAATATTGTTATCTGTGTCTTGTTTTTTAATTAATATTTGCTCCATGTCTTATTCAGAGAATGTTGGATGAAATCAATGACCCACAGCAACAAAAGAATAACATTATTGTAAAAGGTTTTCACACCAGTCAAAATAAGTATTTTGTGTCAGTGGAAGTCAAATAATCTGTAGAGATGAACTAGAGAGAGAGATGAGCATAATTCCTCTATACACACAGAAATAATTCAACAGGTGTAATCTTACAGACAAATAAATAAGCAGAACATTACAATGGATATCAATTGATTTTATGATCCCAATTATTGCACAGTATATAGCATTAGCCTGATAGCATTAACCTAAAAAAACTAATATCTGAAACTGTCATCATGGCTGCAATCAATGTTTTAGGACAAATACGAGACAGGAAGTAGTACCATCAGTGCAAAAACTCTTTACATGGAAACATAGCAGTTTACAGCAGCACATCTTTAGGCACACCAACAGTTGCCTTTTACTAGGCACACCGGTGGGTCTCCCCAGTTTTTGTGGTCTATCTATTTTTTGCAAATATATAGGGCCTGATTACGAGAGCTAAAAACATGGTGGAGGTGCAGTGGTGGTAGGGGACGGCCGCACCAGTGGTCCGAAGCGCCATATTACAACTACGGTGGTCGGACCTGCATGACACCGCTGCAACAGCCAGGGATCCGCAATCTCTGGCTGTGGCGGTGTGAGGCCGTAATATGCTTGGTAGGGCGGCTATGGCCCTCGAAGCATATTACAAGTTTACTCAATGCAGTCTCATGGCAGTGGTCATGCCATAAAACTGCTGGCAGTGAGGAAACTAAGGGCTACTGCACTGCCAAACTCATAATCAGGCCCTTAGTTTGCATATGTGTGTTTGTGCGCAGGATGTAGGTTGGTTGAATAGGTTGTATGTGGTGATGTGGACTTGTGTGTATATGGTGGTAGCAAAAGGTATAATGTGTAGGTGTAATACGGTGTAAGTGATGTAGTTGGTGAAGGATGTAGTAGATTATGTTGGGTGTAGATTGTGATTTACATCGTAGGATGTAATTGAGACGGTTGGTCTGTAGGGTGTAGATGATGGAGTTTGGTCTAAAGGTGTACATTATTGGGTAGAATATAGTTGGAGGTATATGTTGTAGGTGCTTGTAGGTAGAGGTGTAGGGTGTGGGGACTGTAGAGGGCACAGTGGAGAGTATGGGAAGTGGTTTTGTTGGGTGTAGGTGATGCCCACATTTGTAACGTGGGGATAAGGCTTTGTGTGGGAGTGATGGGGTAGGATGCAGGAGGTAGTTTAGGATGTGGGTGATGTTGTGTTGGTGGCATACATGATTGGATCTGGGCATTTTGCTTACGATATAAGGGATTGTGTAGGAGTGTCTGTAGATTATAGAGTACATGTAGCTGGTGATGTCTGTAGTGTGCATGTCTTGGTAGTGGTTGTCAGGCCAGGTATGTCAGAGAACGCGAAGCAAGAGCATAGGGTTTGTTGTGTACTGACAGGTACCCAAGATTTAAGGCCTCATATAAATTAAGAAGAAGTCAGGCATGGAGACTGTGGAAGACAGTGACACGGAAATTAGCATTGGACAAAGCACAGTTACACTTCCATGTTGGGGAAGGAACTCCTGCGAGAGACACAGCAATACTGCTAAATGAGACCCTCACAGGTACTGGGTAGGTGCCTGGCAACACCCTAGTTGTTTTGGCTTTCACTTTCCGAATCAGTTTCTCTCTCTTGTGTCCCTACTGTTTGTTGTTTTTCTCTTGTTCCCTTTTCCCCCATCTTCGTTCCTTTTTAGCGAACTCTGGTTCAGGACTTTCACGTACAGATTCACCAATCCACAAACTTGCCAGCCTCCCAACTACTCATCTGGGCTCACTGTTAATAACGTAATACCATCGATTCTTGTGTTGTGCAATTCACTATTTGTTTTATTACAAGATTTTCTCAACTGGTTGTCCTATATTTTGTTTTGACAAGATTACCGCGCAGTGTATTTGTGATGATGTGATGCTGATGATGGCACCAATCAGTAGATTGTAAGTAGTGGCATGGGTTTTAGGTTGGGTGTAAGGGATGCAGTGTTTGTAGAGTGGTGGTGCTCGTAGTGTAGCATGTAGGGAGAGGTTTTATGGTGCAGATGGTTTAAAGTGGAGGTGGTGATGTAAGTGGTGATGTAGTCTATCAGTGACCTTCTAGGTTATAGGTGGGGTTCTTTGTAGGCATAAAGGGTGATGTAATGTGCATGTGAGACTGTAGGGTGAATGTGTTATAGCTTTATGTTGTATGTGTAAGGGGGTGTTGTAAAGTGCCTGTTCTGGGTAAGAGTGTACCATGTAGGTAGTGCTGTAGAGTGCAGGTTGTAATGCAGGGAATACGGGGGTTATACAGAATGTATAGTATCAGCAATATTTATGTGGGCTTTAGGTGTACGTTAGGTATGTAAGGCTTGGCACAGATATAGGTTGTTGTGTAACTGCACTGCCATTGTTGCCCTATGCAACAACAACATGGTGATGGATGGAATGCTTAAATTAATCTCAGCCCCTGGCAATATCTTTGGGATGCAAACCAGTCCATTATTTATTACCCACCATACCACTCTAGAAAAAGTCCCACCTTATGCAAATCAGTACCGACACCGCTCGCACTGAACTGCCCGGCGAGGCCCCGCCAGAAGGAACCGCAAGCAACTACAGACCAGTCTCATCCTACTTGAGGCTTGTTAGTAGGGTGCAGCTTGAGTACTATGGCACAGTGAGCACGGAACCCACATCCGAACTTAGGACATCAACTGAAACAACAACAAGGTGATGAATGGTTGCTTGAATTATTCTCAGCCACTGACAATCACTGTGGGCCGAATTACAGTCCATCATCTTCGACCATCATGCCCTTTGGTTGCTGCCAGTTGTACCCTGAACCTCTGCCCATAAGCCCTCCCATATAGTTCACCCAATCCAACTCTGCTTAAAGCAATGACTGTTCTAAAATGATGTGTGTGCTAAGCTATCACCATTATGCGCTTCTGCATGATGCACAGCAAGGTTGTAGCCCCTTTGAAGAAGTAGAGATGTGAATCTGAGCTGACAAAAACTTACTTATTAACTATTACCTTTGAATGTGTTATTATTTCTTGCTCTGTATATTTAAGGAGCAACTCTGGTTTCAATTGCAGTTTCAAATTCCCATTTTATTTTATTCAAAATGATGTGCTTTTCAAGTGCATGATTCCATCAACATAGTTATGAAGCTTGTTTTCCTAAAAGTCATTTTTTATATTTTGACGTGTATAACAACCCTGATATATTTGATGTACGTTTTTAATTAAACTTCGAAATCTACGTTTTTAAATCAAGAATCAATAAAGTAATGACGGAGTGCACAGTGAACCTCAAAACTCAATTACAAAACAAACAGGTATTCAGTGAGCGGTAGGGATTACATTTCCTTCTTTGTGTTTATCAAATATTTACAGTCAATTAAATAGCCATTAGGGAGCACTTTAATCTTACATGGAAAACGTTATAGCTTCATTTATTTAAAAAAGGCCATTTAATTATCAAGAAAGAGTATAGCTACAGAAAGTAAAGGACGACCAGGTTTTTTAAACAGCTAATAAAACATTTAAAATTAAATGTAAATATTTATATTTCAATTAATTCTTTCATAGAGTCATACAGTACTATTACATGGAATTTTAAAGAATCAACCTAACTTTGGGCTATAGGGGGTCTATTCACAAGGCACTTTGGGGTACATTATGTAATACTCTTGTAGTGCTCTTTTGCCTTTGTGAAGTGTCACCTAAACATGTGAAATGGAAATAAAGTGGGAATATTCATGTACAATTTCTACAAACAGAAAGGACAGTGCCCTTTTTGCAATGTTACTCATAGAGAGTTGCATGTTTCTCACAAGGCAAGAAAGAGTGCATAAAAGAGTACTCCTGTAGAACTACTTCTCGTACTCCTAAATGCATTTGTGAATCAGTCCTTATGTGGTTTACATTGTGTTTGCCTAAAGAGCACTATTTAGCATTTAAGTGATTATCGTTGTGGATAACTGTTATTAAGTATGTCTGAAGTCAGACTCCAGAATCAGTTAGCAGATGCACTTTACAGAATTGTTGTTTTTACTGTGCAAGGGGACTTAGCGACAATGAGGCAAATTCACAAAAGCATTGATGAGTACAGGAAGTAGTACTACAGGATTACTATTTTATGTACTCTTAGATTTCTTTGTGAATTGGCACCAAAATGTGCAACTCCTCATTAATAAAAGTACAGAGAGCACAGTCCTTTCTATTAGTACTAATTGCACATGAGTAGTCCCATTGCATTCCCGTTTTAAACATTTTTGGGCCAATTCACAAAGGTATGTAAGCGTAGGTGAAAGAATACCATGTAGTACTACTTTAAGTACTCCACAACATCTTTGTGGAGAAGTGTGGCTCAATGGTTAGAGCGGCAGACCCTGATGCAGATGTCTAGCCTGGGAAATTTCAGTTCAATTCCCTGCCTCGGCGGGTCTTGAGCTGAAAAATTCCACAGACCTGATAATTCTCGCCTCGGTGCCTATTCCAATCATGGAGTAATCTCCACAACGGCCCCCAAAACGCTAAGGATGCCTGGCCTCCACCTTGGGGGTGCCCAGAAGTGGACAACTCACAGGGAAAGCCAGGATGGGTTCCACAGTGGTATTCATACAAGCGCCTTGAGACCCTTGCGGGTGAGTAGTGTGCTATACAAGTATCAATTTGCAATTTTTACATTTTTGTGATTAGAACCATTTGTGATTAAAGTAACCCATTGTTGGAACCTACTTTCAGGCTTGGGTGCATAAGACCTCTGCCTTCCAATGTTTGGCCTGTCTGGTGATCCTGGTCTCATGGCTCCTGACCACTGAGTCCTGTTTCTTGCTCCTCTTAATCCTGCTCAAGGGTAATTTATGGCTGTAGTTTACACAGTAAGTTTGGAGTCCTGTGTAATGAAGGTTTATTGGGTTAGAGGGTGTGGTTGGAAGTGGATTCAACGATGGAGGTGCAAAATACCACAGTTCTTGCATAAAGTCTTTTTTAGGTCGAGGTTACTCGAACTAATGTTGTCAACCCAAAAAATTCCTTTCCGAGGATTTTGGACAGTGCACGAGAGTCACGTGACTCCTTGTGGACGAGCATGCCCAGCCCTCCCACTGCCAGCAGCATTTCTCCACCCACGGCCGCCAGGCCACATCAAAGGCTTCCCCAGCACTGCCCCGCCCATCAATCACCCTCCCACTGCTGCCAGCAGCATTTCTCCACGGCCGCCAGGCCATGTCAAAGGCTTCCCCAGCGTGCGATCGGCCGGCCTCGTATTTCTCCTCCCCTAATTATTCACTTCACTTTGGCCGCCAGGCCGTGACTTACTCGCATCCCCGCTTTCCGCCCACCCCCGCCACAGCAATGCCGAGAGCTTGTCCTTCTAAGTTTCAGGTTGATTTTGTTTCCCTTACTCCTAGTTATAACGATACGATCACGATGATACTTTCCTTAAGCCTCCCAGTTATGTAGCATGCCCTCGAGCATTTCGTTTTCACTTATGCACAGTCAAGCCGATAACATTTTCCCCATGCCTCCTAGTTTTACAGCATTCCATCGAGCGCAACCAGGGTTTATTTCTTTTACAACCAAGCTAAGCAAGCTCTCACCCAGCCGATCGTACTACACCATGTACGGAAGCCAACATCACTTTTAAGTTTTTCTCCAAGTGTGTTTTTTATTATTATAATGAATCGGTATTTCCCACGACGTGTTGCTTATGGAGTCAACCTGGCAGAGTCTAAAATCACTGCGGAAATGGGGTCACTACTGTCCCGATGCGTGTTGCTAGAAAGGCAACAAAAAGAGTCTGTGAATAAAACAACAAGTGGGTTCGTTCAGGAAAAGGGGTTTTCTTGCACTAGCTGGCAGGTCGCGGTGTGTGTCCAAAAACGTAGTATTTAAAAAATGTTGTTACGATCACGATGATACTTTCCTTAAGCCTCCCAGTTATGTAGCATGCCCTCGAGCATTTCGTTTTCACTTATGCACAGTCAAGCCGATAACATTTTCCCATGCCTCCTAGTTTTGCAGCATTCCATCGAGCGCAACCAGGGTTTATTTCTTTTACAACCGAGCTAAGCAAGCTCTCACCCAGCCGAGCGTACTACACCATGTACGGAAGCCAACATCACTTTAAAGTTTTTCTCCCGAGTGTGTTTTTTATTATAATGAATCAGTATGACCAGTCAAGCCGATCCCAGGACGTACCATGTTAACTAAGTTGCAAGACATTGTACTCCAGCGATGCTCCCTGCACAGGGCACTCAGCTTGAAAACACTTGACTTGCTAGCTGCAATGCTACATCCACTATGCTTTGCCTCTAGACACTCACTCACTCTCACACCCTCATCTTCCCCCATCACCGTCACAACCCTCTCACTCTCACTCACCCTCACCCCCTCACACACCCTCACCCTCACACACCCTCAACCTCATCCCCTCTCACACCTCCCCACCCTCACACCCTCACCCTCACCCTCAGAACGCTCTCACCCTTACCCCCTACACCTCTCACCCTCATACCCCCTCACCCTCATACCCCCTCACACACCCTCACTCACCCTCACTCACCCACCCTCATCAGCATAGCATAACAAAACATAGCATGGCATAACAAAAAAAGCATAGGATACACAACCTCACAACCCTCTCACCCTCACCCTCGCTCTAACACACTCACCCTCACTCACCCTCACTCACCCACCCACCCACCCGCCCTCACCCACCCACCCTCACCCACCCACCCACCCACCCTCACTCACCCACCCACCCTCACTCACCCACCCTCACCCACCCACCCTCACTCACCCACCCTCACTCACCCACCCTCACCCACCCACCCTCACTCACCCTTACTCACCCTCACCAGCATAGCATAACAAAACATAGCATAGTATAACAAAACAAAGCATAGGATAGGAAAACATAGCATAACAAAGCATAGCGTAACAAAACACAACAAAACATACCATAGCATAACAAAACATAGCATAACAAAACAAAGCGTAGCAAAACAAAACATAGAATAGTATAACAAAGCATAGTATAGCAAAACATAGCAAAACACAACAAAACATAGCATAACAAAACATAGCATAACAAAACATAGCATAACAAAACATAGCAAAACACAACAAACCATAGCATACATAACAAAACATAGCATAGCATAACAAAACACAACAAAGCATAACAAAACACAGCAAAGCATAGCATAGCATAACAAAACATAGCATAACATAACAAAACATAGCATAACAAAATACAACAACACATAGCATAACAAAACACAACAAAACATAGCATGGCTTAACAAAACATAACAAAACATATAGCATAGCAAAACACAGCATAGCATACCAAACACAGCAAAACATAGCATAGCATAACAAAACATAGCATAGCAAAACAAAGCATAGCATAATAAAACACAACAAAGCATAGCATAGCATAAAAAACATAGCATAACAAAGCATAGCAGAGCAAAACATAGCATAGCATAACAAAACATAGTATAGCATAACAAAGCATAGCCTAGCAAAACACAACAAAACATAGCATAGCATAACAAAACACAACACAACATAGCATAACAAAACAAAGCATAGGATAGCAAAACTAAACATAGCATAACAAAACAAAGCATAGGATAGCAAAACAAAACATAGCATAGCATAACAAAACATAGCATAACAAAACATAGCATAACATAACAAAAATTAGCATAACAAAACACAACAAAACAGCATAGCTTAACAAAACAAAACATAGCATGGCTGAACAAAACATAACAAAACATAATAACATAGCAAAACACAGCATAGCATACCAACACAACAAAACATAGCATAGCAAAACAAAGCATAGCATAATAAAACACAACAAAACATAGCATAGCATAACAAAGCAGAGCAAAACATAGCATAGCATAACATAGCATAGCATAGCAAAACATAGCATAGCATAGCAAAACATAGCATAGCATAACAAAACAGCATAGCATAGCATAACAAAACAAAACATAGGATAGCAAAACAAAACATAGAATAGCATACAGCATCACTCAGCACCACCACAGCATCACTCAGTGGCACCACAACATCACTGAGCTCCACCACAGCATCAATCTGTGCAACCATTCAACAACAACTGGTTCAAATATGTTATCTCAATGTTTCAAGCTTTATTACAAATGTAACAAAAAGATGTTAATATTTGACATATGTTCTTGGATTTTCGTCACAATAAAATACACTGAACATAATCTTCACAAATGTTATTTACAAAAGTTTAAGCTATTGCCATTATAAATTACAATAACTTTTATTTAAGTATTAATTATTTTAAAAAATTAAAAAACATTGTTATTTGTAATATCAATACATGTAAGTCACGTAAATACAACACATATTGCATTACAAATGCTATAGGTGTCACATTTGCGAGAGTTATAACTATTGGCATTGTAAATGACAAAGCTATTAATTTCGCAATTTTCAAAAACAAAACCTAAATAAAAAATGTGTCATTTACAATACTAATAGCTCTAACTTTCCTAATACGAGACCTATTGCATTGCAAATGCTTGTTTTTCAGGCCTTGGAGAGCCAAATGAAATTGATGGAAACAGTGTTCTTGGTTGACTGGGGTGTGTGTTCTGGTCAAGCAGAAAACAAATCCCAGTCAGGGTAAGGCACCAGCAATCTTCAAATTAATCTGTGCTCACCCCTTTGTAGCTTGTCACAGAGCAGCCTGGCTTAACTTGAAGGCAATGTATAAAGTTGAAACAAATATTGGCAGTCAGGGGACCTATTGCTGTGCCACCTGAAGTAATCACCAATTAACAGACAAAGTTGCTCACCTCAAATGACCAACTACCAATTGGCTTACATTAAATAAATTATAACATAGAATGAGAGGCAACAAAAAGGCCAAAGTGTAAGAGACAAAGAGTTATACACAGGACCAAATGAAACTAGACGAGTCCGTCCTTGCATGCGTTTTTCTTTTTTGTTCCATTTCTCTTCAAGAATTACAGGCAAGCGCAGCCAACTCATTTGTCCTAAACATAGGCTTCTTAAGGGCAATATCGTCTGAAACTATATTCTAAACACTTACTCTGAAAGACAGAGCATGACAATCTAGCACAGTATCCTCAACAACCCACCCAGTGTTTGTAGTTCACTAAAGTAGATCTCAATAACGATTTAATCCTGGTACCATAAATGATGGTACGAGAACACAATTTCACATGATATTGCCATGAGGAAGTCTATGTTTAGGTGAAACATGTTGGCTGTGCTTGCCTGTAATCCTTGAAGAGGAATGGAATAAAAAAGAAAACCACAAGCAGGGACCGACTCATCTTGTTTCCATTGGTCCTGTCTATAACTCTTTGTCTCCCATACTTTGGTCGCAATGTGTAAAATATTTGTGCAACAATTCAAACATTAAAAATAGTGAAAACACCACACAAAAAAATCCCATACAAGGTTAGGACAATAAAGTATATTTTAATAGATAAAACAAGACCAAAACAATAAACCCCCAACAAGTATAGCCAGAGATATTGATTTTTAAAGATTTAAGTGAAAATAGCATCAAAAAGCGCAAAGTGGCAACAAGGGATATCTGGATGTGCCCGGCCAGGACAAAGTGAAATGGGCAGGCCAACTGCGATGGCTCGCATGTGCCGGCAACAGGGACCAAGTTAGGCTCACTGAAGCAAAGTACCTTAATCCTGGTTGAGTTGACATCGACAATCCTGTTGACGAAGATGATGTGGGATACAGAGGAGCCGATACATCGGTGGCGATTCACGCAGCAGTGGCGATGTACTTGTCCCCAAGCTTGAAAGAGTGGGGTGCTGCGATGCGGAGCTTCATCCTCATCAATGAGGCTGCCATCGACAGAGATGCGAGGACCTAGCTCCGGGAAGAGTGCATTGCAGTGGTGGTTCCAAAGGTGATGAGTGTCAATCACACAGCAGCAACCATGTGTCAGTGTCGAACCACGCAGCAGAAGCGATGAGCCAGTCCCATCCGCGCTGGCCTGCAGTAGTGATGGATGGTGTCGATCATTGCAGCAGCGGTGACGCATTCCCTCTGATCCCCACAGCAGCGGCAACGTGTTGACTGGAAGACTGGCGTGGCACCATTTGGCAGGGTAGACTCACAGATGGCAGAGTCCAGGTGCAGAAACACAGTGGTTTTAAGTCTTTTTTGTCTATGGGACTTTAGATCAGGAGGCCTGCCAACTAGCCCTTGGGGTCACTCAGGATTCTGGGGTCAAAATATGCAGGTCCAGTCCTTTCACCCAGGCAAGAGGACAGCAGTCAGCAGGTCAGCACAAAAGGGTAGCAGTTCTTGCAGAGCAGAGGAACAGCAGAATGGCAGTCCTTTGGCATGATAATAACCCTTCTTTCTTGCAGAGTATCCACAGGTCTATAAGTGTACTGCAGAGTTGGGGTCTGAGGTCCAGTACTCATACTCAGAGTTTTTATTTATTTATTTTATTTATGTTTCTTGTAAAGCGCAAGGAATTCGATCTCCAAGGAGATATCTCCGCGCTGTGTTGTTCCGGAGATAGAGAATGACAGCAAGTTTGTATGACATATCAAAGGATTAATTAGACAGGGAACAAGTACGTCTTCAAGTGTTTTCTAAAAGTGAGAAGATTGGAGTTTTGTCTTAGGAAGGGGGGTAAGGAATTCCATAAGGTAGGACCTCTAAATGCAAGGGCCCGGCCTCCTTGTCTTTCTCTTTTGATCCTAGGGATCTGTAGCAAAGCTTGATTTCCAGATCTTAGAGTTCTTCCAGGCTGATAAAATTGGAAGATTTCTGTCAGATACCTGGGGCCAGTGCCATACAAGCACTTGTGGATGGTACAACAAATCTTAAATTGTACTCTCTGACGTATAGGGAGCCAGTGTAGTTTATTCAGTAAAGGGTGTGAAGGGGATCTAGCCGGGACATTAAGGATCAATCTGGCAGCAGTATTTTGGACAACCTGTAATCTCTTCAGCTGTTCTATGTTAGCGGATATAAGCAATCCGTTGCAGTAGTCAAGCCTACTCATAACTAAAGTTTGTACTAGTGTTCTCCGATGATGGTCAGCTAAGTAAGGGAAAACCCTTCTGAGTAGGCCAATGACTCTCATGCAGGTTCCCGTGACCTGTGTGGCATGATCTTTTAGTACCAGGGATTGATCTAATTTAACGCCCAGATTTTTCACACTTTCCTTGGGGCAAGGAGCTGTCCCTAATTCCGGCGGCCACCACTCAGGCGACCAAAGGAGGGGGGCATTTCCAAAGAGCATGACCTCCGTCTTGCCCACATTGCACTGTAGGCAATTGGAGGTCATCCATCCAGCTATAGCTCTCATTCCAGCAGCAAAGGAGTTCCTTACTGCAGAAGTCATGTTTTGGAATGGAAATAGCAGCTGGGTGTCGTCTGCATAGGATATTGGTATGAACCCAAATTTCCTTGCGACCTTCGCCAGGGGGGCCACATACACATTAAATAATGTGGGGCTTAGGCATGAGCCCTGTGGAACCCCCTTCGTGAGCTCCCTTGAGATGGAATAGTGGGAGCCCAGGCGAACATTTTGTGATCTATTGGAAATGAAGCTTTTCAGCCAAGATAGAGCGGTTCCCTCCACTCCTATTCCCTCCAGACGGTTGATCAGGGTGTCATGAGACACCGTGTCGAAGGCAGCGGACAAATCTAATAGCACTAGAATCATGGATTCTCCTCTATCCTGTGCCATTCGGATGGTATTGGTCACGGAGAGGAGAGCTGATTCTGTGCTATGATTTGGTCGGAACCCAGATTGAGAAGGGTCCAGACCGTCCGCTGCCTCGATGAATTTAGACAAATAGGTGTTGACATGTCTCTCCGTCATCTTACTGATGTACGGTAGGAGGGAAATAGGACGTAGATTGTTAAGGTCAGACCATGGTAGTGCGGTGTTTTTACAGATGGGGTTAACTACCGCCATCTTCCAATCATTAGAGATCCTTCCTTCCTTTAGGGAGATATTGATTAGAGTTCTAAGGCTTGGGGCCAGAATGCTGGCCAAAGATGCAGTCATCATGGCTGGTAGTAAATCAATCGGTGATCCAGATTTGATTAGTTTAAGAAGCAAATCTACTTCAGTGGGACTGATCTCTGGGATCGAAGTTAGCGTGGGTCTACATGTTCCATTATCAGTGGACTCGTCCCTGGGACTATCTATGATATCTCTGTTATTGTATGATGTTTTGGCGATTTTGTCATAGATTAAGTCTATCTTTTCCTCAAAGAATATCGAGATCTCGTCACATAGTTGCCTTTGAAGTGGGGGAGACTTCAAAGACAGGTCTTTGAAGTGAACATAGGTCCTCCTTTCGCCCCCTGGCTCCAGAATCACTACAGTGGGGCGTGCAGTCCTTTGTGTGGGGATAGGACACAGCCTATGCAAGAGGGTAAGTGAGCCTGGGTCAAGCTCCTCCCTCCCATCTGCCAGAAAAACCTGTCAAGTCACACCTAATCTCCTATTGTGTGTGTCTGTCTAGGGGGGATACATAAAGCCCAGATGCCACACAACCCAACATTCAACCAGAGAGGCATATGCCTGCCTGTATGCAGTCATACAGGGCTGAGAGCAGGAAAATGCCAACTTTCTAAAAGTGACATTTTCACAATTGTATTGGGAAATCTGACTTTGCCATTAAAGAGGATTTATCATTACAATTCTGCAGGTACCAAAATGATGGATCCACCTCCTTTCAATTAGGAATTACAGATTATTAAATGTAACAAGGAATGACCAATGTTATTCTTTGGGAGGAGTAGGTCTCACTGTAATAAAACAAAATTTAGGAGTTTTTCACTACCAAGAAATGTAAAACGTAGGAGTAAATGTCCTAACTTTTACTTGCACAGCAACCTTCCCTGTGGGGACCTAGGGCCTACATTAGGGGTGACGTATATGTAATAAAAGGGGAGTTTAAAGCTTAGCAAGGGTTTTTCATGCCGAGTAGATATGGCAGTGTGACACTGCATCAAGGCTGCAATCGCAGGCCTGGGACATGTTTTGGAGTGCTACTTAAGTGTGTGGCACAATAAGTGCTGCAGTCCCACTGGTAGCATTTGACTTACTGGAACTGGGGATATGGTATACCACTTTACAAGGGATGTACAAATAAATTAAATATGCCAATCAAGTACATGCCAATGAAACCATGTTTAGGGGAGAAGCACAATCACTTTAGCACATGTTAGCAGTCCTATGGTCAACAAAAACAATTTCAGCAAAATCTTAGACAAGCAGGTTAAAATGTGTGGGGGAAGATCACCCCAAGACTGACAGGTCTAACACATGTTTCCCCAGCTGATAATGAGGAGAACTACCCAACATCCTGTGAGTTCTCCTCACTGAGGCAGGAAAAACTAGAGAGACCATCAGCATTGGCGTAGTCTGATCCAAGTCTATGTTCCACTGTAAAGTCCATTCCCTGTAGGGAGATGGTCCACCTCAACAATTGTGGTTTTTCACTTCTCATTTGCAGGCAGCAAGTCAGCAGGGCAGCAGTTCTTCTAGAACTGCATTCCAGCAGAGTGGCAGTCCTTCATCAGCACAGCAGTACGCTTTCCTTGCAGAGCATACACAGGTCTAGAAGTGTGCTGAAGTGGTGGGTTCTGAGGTCCAGATCTTACACCCAGTAGTGCCTTTGAAGTAGGGGAGACTTAAAAGACATGCCTTTGAAGTGCACAGAGGTCCTCGCACCCTGACCTGGCTCCAGGCTCACTACAGGGGGGAATGCAGTCCTTTGTGCGGGGACAGGACACAGTCTATTTATGTGTGAGCGAGGCTGGGTCCAGCTGCTCCCTCCCATCCTGCCAGGATGTCCCATCAAGTCACACCTAAACTCCCCATGTGTGTGATTGTCTAGGGGGAATACACAGAACCCAGCTGTTACTCAACCCAGACATACACTCAGAGACAAGCTGCAGGCACACAGAGCTAGGAGCAGGATAATGCCAGCTTCATAAAAGTGACATTTTAAAAAGTGTATTGAGAAATCTGACCTTGCCATTAAAGAGGAATTAGCATTACAATTCCATAGGTCGCAAACATGACAGATTCACCCCCTCTCAATTAGGAATTACAGCTTATTGAATGCAATAAGGAATACCCAATGTTATCCTATGGGAGGGGTAGTCCTCGAAGTAGAGAAAAACAAATGTGGGTGCTTTTCACGAGCAGGACATGTAAAACTTAAAAGTACATGTCCTGCCTTTAACTTACACAGCACCCTGCCCTGTGCGCTACCTAGGGCCTACCTCAGGGGTGATGTATATGTACTAAAAAGGGAGTTAAAACCTTGGCAGGGAGTTTTACATGCCAATTCAACATGGCATTGACACTGCATTCAGGGGAAAATGGCAGGCCTGGGACATGTTTTAAAGTGCTACTTAGGTGGGTGGCACAATAAGTGTTGCAGGCCCACTGGTAGCCTTTAATTTTCAGGCTCTGTTTATATGGTATACCAATCTACAAATGACTTACAAGTACATTTAATATGCCAGGTAGGTGCATACCAATCAAACCATGTTATGGGGAGTGAGCACAAGCACTTTAGCACTGGTTAGCAGTTGTAAACTGAGTCGTAAGGCAAACAAAAACGAATTCGGCAGTATTAGAGACAAGCAGGCAAAATGTGTGGGGGAATACCACCCCAAAAGTGACAGGTCTAACTCATGTCCCCTCAGCTGAAAGTGAGGAGAACTACCTAACCTCCTGGGAGTTCTCCTCACTAAGGTGGAACGACCTGAAGAGACCATCAGCATTGGCATGGT
Source organism: Lissotriton helveticus (assembly GCF_964261635.1). Lineage (NCBI taxonomy): Eukaryota > Metazoa > Chordata > Amphibia > Caudata > Salamandridae > Lissotriton > Lissotriton helveticus. The sequence continues at coordinate 1,074,312,379 of NC_136070.1, read as the reverse complement.
CTGATCCACGTCTTTTTTCTTTCACCGTAAATTCCATTCCCTGAAGGGAGATAGACCACCGCAACAATTTTGGATTTTCACCCCTCATTTGCATTAGCCACCTGAGGGATTGTCTGGGGAATACACAGAGCCCAGCTGTTACCCAACCCAGGCATACAGAGACAGGCTATAGGCACACAGGGCTAAGAGCAGTACAATGTCAACTTCAAAAGAAAGGCATTTTCAAAATTGTAATGAGAAATCTGACCTTCTGGCCATTAAAGAGGATTTATCATTACAATTCCATAGGTATGTTTTAGAGAGCTACATTGGTGGGTGGAACAATAGGTACTGCAGGCCCACTGGATTCATTCATTTGCAGGCTCTGGGTATATGGTATACCACTCTTCAAGGGGCTTACAAATAAATTAAATATGCCCATCAGGATCATGCCGATCAAACCATGATTAGAGGAGTGAGCACAAGCACTTTAGCACTGATTGGCAGTGGTAAAGTGCAGAGAGTCCTAAGGCCAAGAAAAACGAATTCAGCTAAATTGGAAGCAAGCGGGCAAAATGTTTGGGGTAAGAGCACCCTAAGGCTGCCAGGTCTAACATGGATGAATAGGTTGTCACCTCAAAGCCTTTGGATATTTGTAAGAAAGTGCAGATGAGTTTGCCATGGGGATCTCTTTCTCTATTGATGTCTGTGTTACGTCATCTAGTCTCAGCTTAGTAAGACAATTGTAAAATCATAATGTTGGAGTGGGATAACAGGAAGTGATTGAGAGGAGAGCTGGCAAGTGAGCCTGTGGCTGAAGCAGTCCCACCTTACCCTCTCTGAGTGAACTGGGAAGAAAAAGCTTTTTCCCAGTAATGGATATAGACATCCCTGCTGAATGTCTAAGCACTTAAAATAGTTTTAAGATCTATCTTCATTTCTTTGTGGCTTTGTTTTATCTGATGATTGCAGCAACATCTGTGCAACAATCGAAAAATCTTGGTTATTTAATTTAGAATGAATCTCCACATATCAGAGTTATGCTTGCAGCAAGACCCTGTCATCTCTATGTGTTTCACTTGTATGAGTTAAGTATATATAAGTAAATGGCATTCAGTAGTAAGCTCAACATTTTATCAAATCTTCTTTGCTGCCAACTAACTTAACAAAACTATGAATCCACACTATCTGCCTAGAATATATATTGGATAACGAGTTTCACTGCATGAGAATATGGCTCGGTGAATTAATTGCTCTCTGCTGTGATATATTGGTCATGAGTTTCAATGCCAACTTAGCCTTTCTTCCTTCTGGTGTTGGGAACGTTAATGCATTTGAGTTGGATAATAGTAACACCTTTACTTACAGCGCTTAGAAGCGACATTTGATGGTATGCAAAGAAGTCGCCATGATAATTACATTTAATGTATTTTGTCTTAAAATAGTGTTCTCCTCTCACTCCACACAGGGCATAATTGTCAGTCAAAACGGATTTCTTTTTTAGATAATACATTATACATCATTTTGACAAGGGATGTATTACACTTTACACTCCAAAAATAATATTTGCAAACAAAAATGATAGTTATAACACCGAATGGTGCCAAGAAAAAATATAATCTCCAAGAGAGGACGACACATCATTTGAGTAACAATACATATATTCTCTAAAACATTTCAGGTCAGATTTCTCTACCCAAACCCTCAGTAATGAAGCATCTAAACCACAAAGTCTGCTTTGGAATGCCTGAACTGTTTAGAAAATTGTGTTTTGTCTCATTCATTTATGTTGATACAATCCAGACTTTTTACTTTTGTGCCTTATTGTCTGCCCATATGATCACGTAAGAGAGATGGGAGATGTGTTCCCATTCTTGTAAATTTGTTTATTTTATTTAAGAAAATGTATTTCTTTTAATTTTGGACACTTAGATGGCACCAATGTTTCAGGAACTTTTACGACATTTGTGAAGTGCATGATAAGCCATGTAAGGTTTCTGGGGTTTGTGCAACAACTACATAAATTATTCAGGTCCTTATTTTTTTTAGCATATTATCTGAAGCGACTTTCCTCCATGTTATTTGTTACTGCATTTCCTAATTTTTTACCTTTTCTACTTTTATAATTTATATATGTCTTTATATTCCTTTACTTTAATATATAATATGCTGAATTTAGATGTTTTTGAATGACAGGTTTTAAACCTCACTTGAACCCACAAGTGTGTAGTAAAATGTGATTGCAAATGTAACATAAACCACTTTGGATGTAATGATGCAATACTACAAAATTGTGCAAGCTGAGACGAGATACATCCCCTTTGTTCCCCAAGACCCGAGATGCCCTAATCAGAACATTTATTTTCACGAATCCTGAACTGTTACCCTTCAAACCATTCTTCATTTAAAAAAGAAAAACTATGACCTGCTTCACTCGTCTGTTCTTCCTGGAATTAGGGAAGAGGATTTGGACGCTTACAGTCCCATCAGTTTAAATGTGACTGATTATAGCTGGACTATAGATAATAAAATTATCAAATGCACCGACAAACACTAGTTCTGTTAAAGCCGTGGGCACCTACAAGCTAACAGGCTGGTCATGATTCATTCCTTTTTTTCTCCAGCCCCTGACATGCCCTTAAAGTAAGATCAGCCAACCATAACTTTGTTTGCAGGAACCAGGCCTCTTGGATATATCATGTGAGCCATACTTGATTGTAAGTTTATTTTGGAACTCAGTTTCAGGGATTAATCATTGGACAAAGAAAAAAAAAACTTCGAACAGCTGTGATGTAATTGCGGTTCTTCTTTTACTTGTTAGATATCACAGTAGTGGTTGGACCCCTCCACCCTCGGTTTTCTACAGTATGGATTGATCCAATTACTTACCTGTAATTCCATCACTTTACTACTTACGACATCATAAATAGCCATACTCTTCTGCAATTCAGAGACGCATTGGGAAAGACAAAAAGGTCTTGACTTTTGGCTTTGCCAATGCAGGTTTATTGGCTTTGCCAATGGTTGTGGGCAATTATGTTCAACGATGACAAAAAGAAATACAAATGTTTATTATTGATGCTTACAGGGGTGGCTCCTCTGTTGGAGCGGAAGAGCAGTGCGCCACTTAACTGCCCCCGAGATGAAAAATAAAATGGTAATTCATTACCATTTTATTTTTCAATAACCCCGCCCGAGCCGAGCATCAGGACAGGACTTCTGCTGAGTGACAGCAAGAGGGAGGAGTGTTGGCTGCATTTGCACTGTTTATAGTTTGCATGTCTATTTGGCTGGCCAGCCATTCATGCGCACTTTAAATCTCTTAACCTTAAAGGCGCTGGGGGGGGAGCAGCTCCGGTCAGTTGAGGAGCCAGGTCTTAAGGGTCTTCCTGAAGATATGCAGGGTGGGGGCGCGTCTGATGTCGATCGGGATCTCTTTCCAGGTCTTGGCCACGATGTAGGAGAAGGTTCTCCCACCTGTTCTTGCTCTGCAGATGCGTGGGGTTTGGCGAGGGCGAGGTCAGCCGGTCAGAGATTCCTCTTGGGTACGTGGAAGGAGATTCTATCATTGAGAGATTGGGGTTCAGTGTTATGGAGGCATTTGTAGGCGTGGGTGAGTATCTTGAAAGTTACTCTCTTCTCAATGGGGAGCCAGTGGAGGTTACGCAGGTGTTGGGTGATCATGTTCGTGTCGAGGGATGCCGAGGACGTGTCTGTCTGCTGTGTTCTAGTTGGTCTGGAGTTTGCGGAGCAGAGACTTGCTGAACCCGGCATAGAGGGTGTTTCCGTAGTCCAGTCCGCTAGTCATGAGTGCATCGGTGACGGTCTTTCTTCATTGATCCATTCGAAGGTCTTTCTGAGGATGTGGAGGGTGTTAAAGCAGGTGGAGGCGACGGCGATGACCTATCGGGTCATGGAGAGGAAGGAGTCGATTACGATGCCGAGGTTTTGGGTGTGGTCCGTGGGGGTGTGGGGAACTGCCGAGGGCAGTCGGCCACCTGGTGTTGTCCGATGCAGAGGGGGAGGGTCCGAGAACGAGGACCTCTGTCTTTTCCGAGTTAAGCTTCAGGCAGCTGCTCATCCAGGATACGACGTCCTTCATTCCTTCCTGAAAGTTGAGTCTGGTGGTGATGGGGTCCTTGGTGAGGGAGAGGATGAGCTGTGTGTCGTCAGCATAGGATACTGTGCTGAGTCCATGCTGTCTGACAATGGTGGCAAGGGGGGCCATGTAGATGTTGAAGAGCGTGGGGCTTAGCGATGAACCTTGGGGTACTCTGCAGTTGATTTCTGTGGGTTTAGAGAGGAAGGGTGGTGGTCTGATTCTTTGGGTTTGCCAGTGAGGAAGGAGCGGAGCCAGTCAAGGGCGGTTCCCTGTATGCCGGCGTCGAAGGCTCGAGAGAGGTCGAGGAGGGTCAGGGCTGCAGTGTGTCCTTGGTCAAGGAGTGTGCAGATGTTGTCTAAAGCGGCGAGAAGAGTGGTCTCGGTGCTGTGGTTGCTGCGGGATCCAGATTGGGAGGGTTCGAGGATGGAGTGCAGGCCTCCAGTGCGCTGTGGAGCGGCACGACAGGCTGTTGTCTCAAATCAGGGCTCTGCACTCATGCTGTGAGCAACACCAAGATTGGTCAAAGGAGTTTGCTGGGGTCAGCTTTCCAGTTGGAACGAGGTCCGGAGCGAGGGGGGGCTGGTATTACCAGGTAAGTTTTAGTTAAAATGTATGCACCTAACCAGTCACAGGACACATATCTTAGGACCAAATTGGCACAGGAGGGGAGCTGTTTAGTTATGGGAGGGGATTTCAATTTGGTCTGGGATCCTGAGTTAGACCGCAGTGCTGCCTCTTTTCAGGGCACAAGGGCGATGTCCGTTTCTTCAAAAAGGGACTTCAGGACCTGGGCCTTACAGACGCATGGTGTTATAGGTTCCCAGAAGCACAGGACTATTATTTTTATTCTCATGTTCATCACCATGTTCATCACTCTTATTCACTCATACTGAGGGGCCTGGAGTCAGCCCACATTTCCGACATCTTTCTCTCTGACAATGCTTATGTGGAAATGGTATTACAGTGCCAGGGTACCACATCGCGACCCTGCCCTTGATGGCGACTCACCCCCCACCTCCTGCGCGACCCAGTCAACGTGACTGAGATCCGGCGAGAAATTTCAGCTTACTATGAGTCTAACACCCTTTCTAAGACACTGTCCTTTATCCTGTGGGATGCCTGTGAGACGACAATTTGGGGTGCTATTACACCAATTACTATGACCCGTACACCGGAGGATAGGCTGGTGGAGTCTGGTCTGAATGGGGACAATAAGGCTTTGGAGAGGCTGGATCACTCGGTCCCTTCTAGGTGTTACAAAAGGCAGCTGGCCCTGCCTCAGGGCCAACTGAGGGCACAGCGAACAAACAAGGTTAAGAGGTTGTTGCTTGCCTTAAAACAGAGATACTACGAAGGGGGACAAAGTGGGGTCTGTTCTTGCCCGACGGCTCCACCGGCGGCTGGCACAGGTCCACATATCAAATTTTTTACTTGTGGATAGTACGTGGGCAACTTCAGAAAGGGATAAGCAGCGAGTGTTTCACTCTTTTTATACTGCTCTCTATGAGGATGACATTAGATCCTTCCTAGTCTCTTCCTCGTGGACAACTCCTGACGCTCAACACATGCAGCTCCTAGTGGCCAATCACTCTGGCTGAGCTATAACGTGCTCGCTGTGACCTACCAGTGGGCAGAACCCCTGGATCGAATGGCCTTCTGGTCTCGTTTTATCACATGTTCCTGCCTCAGTTTCAGGACCACCTGCTATGACTTTTGAACTTGTTTTCTGACACTACGGGCCTTACCCCTACTAGGTCTGCGGCTGAAATTCTACTCATTCCTAAACCGAGCAAATGCTGTTCTTTGTGCGCGTCTTATCGCCCCATTCCCTTGCTAAATACAAATGGCAAGATCTACACACAGATCCTGGCGCATCACCTGGAACCATACCTCCACAGCTTGGTCGACCCAGATCAGGTTGGTTTTGTACGTCATCGCAAGCTAGCGGATAATATACGCTGAATAGCCTACTTGGTCGAGATGGTCCACCGCCAGGACATTCCAGCCTGTCTTCTCTCTTTAGATGCTGAAAAAGCCTTTGACTGCATTAGTTGGGCCTTCTTACGTGCAGTCCTGCAGAAAATTGATTTGGGTCCTGTCATGACTTCTCAGATTATGATATTCTATACCTCTCCACAGCACAAATTTGGATCAATGGCCTGCTCTCCCCACCCATATCCGTACAACGGGGCACCAGACAGGGCTGCCTGCTCTCACCCCTACCTTTTGCCTTAGTATTCAAACCATTGGCGATCACTATAGGCCTGGCAGAAAATGTCAAAGGCATCCCTTTTGACGGTCTGGAGCATAAGGTTGCTCTTTTTGATGATGACCTATTGATTACCCTGGCCACACCTGATACCTTTCTGCCTGCCCTAGTAACTCTCCTCTGGTCTTTTGAGGAGCTATCTAGATTTAAAACCAACATGGCCAAGTCCCAAGCGCTGAACTTAACAATTCCCCCACAGAATATATCTGGCTTGCAGTCACTCGCCCCTTTTTAATGGGCCCCATACTCGCTCCACTGTCTGGGCTTGAATTTAACTCCGTCCCTGTCAAAATGGACCCAAGCCAATTGGTCGGAATACAGAAGGTTAGTTTTAGAGGACCTGGGGGCATGGAAACTGCTTCCTTAACTCAGTCAAAATGTCCATACTGCTGAATGTTTTATGTTTGTTTCAGACATTGACTACGCCTATCCCTCAGGCTGCTATCCTTTGCCTCCAACGCAACATTACCACCTTTTTATGGGGTAGGAAATGCCCGAGGATCTCCAACAAAATCTCATGTTGCCCAGAGACCAGGTGGGCCTGGTGTGCACCAACCTTTTAGAGATCTAGTGGGCGTCACATCTCTGATATATGTCTGAATGGGTCATCCGCGAAAGCGAAAAACATTGGTTCCACATGGACCATGTAGTGGCCTGTCGCCCCCTCTGGGGTTTGGCTCCCGAATCATCTTCGACCCCGTAGTGCTTACATAGCCAACTCACCGAAAACAGTCCTCGATATTTGGGACAGGATAGAGACCTCAAGGGCACTCCTCACCTTCCCCTCTCCTAAAACTCCTTTGGCCCGCAACCCGTACTTTCCCCCATTCCACAGCTGCAATCGTTCCCAGGTTGGAGGGAGAATGAGTGCAGTATGATTCAAGACCTCTTTGAGAGGGACATGCTGAAAACATTTGACCAGTGAAAAGGGGACATCCACCTCACAGACACATTTGATTGCAAAAATACCAACTGAGACATTGGCTGCTTCAACTGCCTAACGTGCAAGGGGTGACACAGCCACTCACACCTTTTGCGATACTGCGCTAATTTGATGGCACATGGAGTTTGATCTCTCGCATATACCAGGTGCTACAACACTCCACCCCTATCCACCCACATACTTATGAAACACAATGGCATGCAGACTCTTAAGAAGAAATCTCCCTGAAACAAAGGGAGCAGCTCTGGTGGGACATTCCTAAGCTGTATAGGTGTATAACCCCCATGAAACCTCTTATAAACTAAGGACTAGGTGGTACTATACCCCAGCACACTTACAGAAAATTTCCCCCCCTTCCTCCCCTTGCCGCTGGTGCTGTGAATCAGCGGTCAGCAATTTTATCCACATTTAGTGGTCTTGTCCACTACTAACCCTATACTGGAAGGAATTCTAAGCCATATTAAGGGCACCATAGGTTTTCCCCTCCTGAAATCATACACCAGGGTCATTCTAGGCCCACAAGACTTACTGTTATGATTCATGCTGATTGGCACCTTATAGTGCAGATGCTGTGTGTGGCCAAAAAATTGCTTGCCCTCCATTGGAATGAGCCTACTGCACCGCCTACTGCCTTGTGGTTCACATGCCTTTGGCATGTCATGGCGATTAAACTTTTATAATGCAGGGGAACATGCACTGAATCCAAATTTGATCGCATCTGGCAGCCACTGATTGATTATTTTTCAAAATTGGAATACTCTTGCTTTACACCACCCCGGCTCCGAGCCCTCCAACTCTTTCAACATGCCTCTCCTTCCTTTGGAGCTGACACCCCTCAGAGGGATGACCAGCCCCCTACCGCAGGGATCCCGATCTCGTCCCCTAACTCCCCTCAGGGGCTACACCCAGACCCGCCTGGGGCACCACCCTCTTTTTTTTCCCTTTGTATGCTTTTTTGGTTCATATAGGACCCAGACTGTTATATCTTTTGTTCCTTCTTTCCCTTCCTCCCCCTCCTGCCTCTATACTTTGTTGACATACGCTCCAATACCCCTTTAATCAGGGGAGTGTTCTCTTTCACAGTTGCTGTACTACCAGTTGGATGCGGGTTTTGCTTACAGTCTTTCTGTTGCTGGACATGTGGTACATAATGGCATTTGCTTCCATTGTATTACCTTCATGATAATGTGGTATTTTGCATTGCTGACTGTCCGTCATATACTTTATGCTGTGATGCATGATCATGTCCTTTAATGATACAAAAAGATTTGATAGTAATTTTTTTTTTTTTAGTACTCACATCCCACCGTAGATGCCAGCCACACTGGGTGCTAAACAGATTGGCAAAAAAAGAGGATGATGATGTGTTTGCGTGAATTCATCATCACACATACTCACATATGCATCATGATGCTACAGGGGCCTAGCGTTATAACATTTGCTCAAGAAACAGATAACATTTTGTGTGTTCTTTTATTTATTGCTCAAAGCTGGCAAACACTACTCTAGGAGTAGTAATTTAAAAAAAATGTGCACCAAAGCACTTTTTTAACAAACTAGCAATCTGGAAGCTCCCTAACTCATCAAAAAATGGAAAACGTTTGTTAGAAAAGGGGGTCTCTAGTTGGCAGAGGTAGGTACCTTTCTCCAAGTAGAGACCCTTCGTCCTAGTGAGTATAAGGGAGATAAACTCTTAAAATAACCCCTGCTCACCCCCTTGGTAGCGTGGCACAAACAGCCAGGCTTACCTTAGAGGCAGTGTGTAAATCATTTGCACATAACCAACAGTAATGCAGTGAAATCAGTACAAAAGGACACCGCACCAGTTTAGAAAAATATCCAATATTTTTATTTATCCAAAACAAGATCAAAAGGATAAGAATCCAACATACAGTACCTTGCAAATATATACTTTGCAAGATACCCTTAAAATGGCAGAAATACCACAAAACACAGTTCGTACGAGTCAGTAGCTCCGTCTGGGGGTACCTCGATGCTGAAAACAACAGAGTCTAACAGTTCCAGCCGACCACGTCGGTACTGGTCAGCGAAAGCGTGGACAGACTTGATAACAGTATCTTTCTCGTTGGTGCAAGCTGGTCGTGGCAACTGTCATGGTTGCTTTGCAAAATGGAAGCATTGCAGGATGCGGTACCCTCTTGATGCGATGCAGGCAGCGGCTAGGTGACGATTGTCCAGACGATGTCGGTGAGACCAAGGCTTACAGTGCAGGGCGAGGCGGTGCTCAATGCAGTGCTGGAAGGTTGCGGTGCAAGTTAGAGAGCCAGTTAGCGGGAGCTGGCATTGGTCGGCCCAAACTGCTGTGTGGAATGAGGCGGTGCATCATGAAACTTCCGAGCAGTGCCCCCAGCCACGATGCAGTCACGGGTGTCGAATCAGCAGCAGCGACGGTGTCAGTGAGACCAGGATGCGAAGTGAAGTGAGGCGGTGTGGAGTGTTATGCCCACAGGTCACGGTGCAAGCAGCACCTTGGTGGAGGTAAAATTGGTCGTCATTGTCGGTGAGACCAGGATCGCAGTGCAAGATGCGGATGGTGCCTTCTGCTGTGCCGTCATGACACAGATCTAGAAACAGAGTCGGTGACGGAGTCAGTTGCATTTTTCTTCTCTGTGGTAACTGAAACAGTGGTTCCAGAAGCAATACCCAGAGGTTGGTGAAGTCTTTGCAGTCCCTGAGACATCAGAACAGGAGGCAAGCTCTAATTCAAGCCCTTGGAGATACTTAGCACAGGTAAAGAACTTTCAGTCCAGTACTTTCACGGGCCAAGGCAGAAGCAGCAACTGCAGGCCAACCCAACAAAGCAACGACACAGCAAGGCATCAGTACTCCTCCTGGCAGCTCTCCCAGCTCTTCTTGGCAGGTTCCTTGATTCCAGCTAGTTCTAAAGTTCTTGTGTCTGGGCTCCATTATTTAGACTCAAAATCCTTTTGTTCTCTCAGTCAGAGAGTGTCTGTGCTTAGTCCTAACCAGTTCTGTCCTCTCTGGTGCAGCTTCCTGGCAGGAGGTGGAGACAGCATTGTGGAAAGCAGACCTGGCCCATTCAGGAAAAAGGAAATCTCCTCCCCCTTCGCTGAATGCAGCAGAGGTCTATCCAGCCCAGCCCTGACTCATCCAGACTCTCTGGAGCCACTGCACAGCCCCAGCCCCTGTCACTTCAAAGCCAGACAGTCAACCCACAAACACAGCAGAGGCACACAGGAAGGCTAAGCAAGAAAATACCTACTTTCTAAAAGTGGTATTTTCAAACACAGAACATAAAAATCATCTTTACTAAAAGATGCACTTTTACATTCTGAGTACATTCTGAGTCCAGGCATACTAAACTCCATTTCCCAATCTTGTCCCAATGGGAAGTAATGCATATAAGATGTTATAAGTAAAACGTCTATTCTTTCCTATGGGACAGATAGCCTTGCAGTGTGAAAAGCAAAATCCACTGTAATTCACCACCAGGACATGTCACCCACACCAGTACATGCCCTACCTTTAATATACACAGCACCCTGCCCACAGGGGTACCTTGAGCCTACCTAATGGGTGACTTATGTATAACAAAAAGGGAAGGTTAGGGCCTGGTAAGTAGGTGCACTTGCCAAGTCGCGATTGCAGTCATAACTGCGTGCAAACACTGCAGTGGTAGGTCTGAGTTACCTTTACAGGGCTACTTCTGTGGGTGGCACAATCTGTGCTGCAGGCTCACTAGTAGCATTTGATTTACGGGCCCTGTCACTCTCAGTGCACTTTACTAGGGACTTACCTGTAAATCAAATATGCCAATCATGGAAACACCCATCCATAACACAATTTACACAGAGAGCATATGCACTTTAGCACTGATCAGCAGCGGTAAAGGCCCCAGAGTCCTAAAACCAACAAAGACAGGTCAGGAAAAAATAGGAGGAAGAAGCAAAAAGTTTGGGGATAACCCTGCAAAAAGGGCCATTTCCAACAACTTTTGTTTAAAGAAAATTACCCAATGGAGAGGGACAAGGGAGAAAGAGTGGAGTGGATGTGGATGAGTGTAAACACTGCCGAGCAAAGAGAGAAATGGTGAAAAAGAGGATGCTCATGAAGGGGATGGGTTAAATGAATAAAAAAACAAAAATAAGCAGGAACATTCATTACAGACATCACCGGGGAGGGGCAAAGCAGTACGCTAGGGAGACAGACTCACATGAACTCATATGGAGTGCCAAAGGCAAGAGATACAAAAGTAGTCCTCTGAATCCCTGAATGTGAGCATGGAAGCTTACACATTCTAAGTCATACTATCAAAATGATGGCAAAGAAGCTCTAGGAATGAATAAACTCAAAAAGGAAGGAAAGCCATCGAATAAGAAGTAAGCAAAAGAGATTGATGAAAAAGCTAACCAATGATAAGCGGTAGGCTGACCCAAAGCCCTCTGTAGGTATTGGTACTGTCCATAATAGGTCCAAAGTAGGTCTAAAGGCGAGACCAAAGAAAGCAATATCTTCAAAGAGCATTGCTCCCTACGTAGTAGTAAATATCTGTTAACTGCCTCTCTCTTAACAATTTAAACTGCATACACCCTTTGTTAAGTGTTCCATTGGTTCACAGCTAGATTTGCACTATATAAGTCCCATTACACTCTTTCCTCTTACACTCATGACTGGTCAAGGTGAATCCATCTCCCCAGAAAACCCCTTTGCTCCCTCTATTTTCTTTTTACTAACAAAAAAATACCTTTCTTCATGCTGTCTCCCAGGACGTACATAAAAAGGATCACCTATCCAAAATGCATCCTCTTATGTTACAAAGCAAAACTTGAAGATCGACCCAGCAACAGCCCAGGAGGGAGGTAGGGGTGTGATGGCTGGAGCACGGAAGAATGCATTCGGAGTAGCAACACTGCAAGTAAGTAAATGGAACATTACCTACTTGTCTTCTTCCTGGAATCATTAACGGATGATGTATGTCAAAGGAGAACCGCTGACATGGCCAACCTCTCTGGAAAGATGCTGGTGCAGTGAATCTACAGCTGGCTTACTCATATAAGCACACAAAGGTACAATGAGCGTGACACAACCAACTCGTATTTCTGTTACTCCATGAAAGAAAGCATCTTGCCTAGCTCATCACGACTGATAAAGAATCACAAAATGTAAAAAAATTACCCTGATGGCTAACGTGAACCTCTATCAAATGCTCCCTTAGCTCCCTGCCCAGAAGTAAACCTCTCAACACGGATTGGAGATGAACTACAGTCCCAGAGAGAAAAGTGAGTCAGCCAATTGCCCGACATTGGTGTAGACTAGCACAAACTGAAGGATGAAACAGAGTGACCAAAGAAAACAGTTGCCCAAAATATGGGCATTTAGAGTTTGTGAAAACTAATCCAGATACTCCTCTGGAAGCAAGAGAAGACAATCTGAAAAGCATTTCTTCAGATGATACTCTGAGACAATATGTTCCACCATACAAAACTCCCAACACTCATAGTACAGTGACCAAAGAAATACCTTCTAGGAAAAGCCCGTGATCTCCGGATCTGCAGCCTCCATCCACCTGTGTGGCCCGACTGCAGTGTGTGGATGGGGGCCTGTGGCCACAACGAACGGGCGGGACAGGTTACACGACCGGGAGAGGATTTTTATTACAGCGCTCACCCCCTACATATGACGTAGCCACTAACGCCCCATTGTAGAGCCAAGATAGACATCAGCTTTTTGTCGAGCATGAAAGCTGGGTGGAGACCTGGTGATTTGTTTTAACAACCCTCCAGCTAATGGCACGGGTGGACTGTGGTGCCCAGTACAGGAGCGTGGGAGTATTTAGACCAGGGATCATGTGTGTGCAGCAGTGGTGAAAGGAGGTGCAAATACTGAAGATGCTCCTCCTTTTGACTGTCTGGCTCCTTTTCCTCCCTTGTTCTTCCTCCGTTGGGTCGGCTCCCTGGTTTTCTTTGGACATGGCCCTCGTAACTTTTGGACTGGAACTCGTGTGCGCCTCACCATTTCGGGACCCTCTCCTGTTGTCGCTCTTGCCCTGGGTGCATCTTGCCATGTTGAGATGGTTTCCATCGATGCCCACGACCCGGGTCCGCCATTTTGTTGATTCTTGTCCTTTCCTTTGGTCCCTTGGATTCCATCCTGCTGACCTTCAGACATTTCACTTAAGCTGGACTGCCTTATCTCTTTCTCCCCCTCAGGTCCCCCTATCTCCTCTCACCAATCTCAGCCTCCAACTTTTCTCCCCCACATACCGCTCTCTACCCCTTTTTATTTATTTATTTATTTTAATTTCTCTTTTCACTCTGTAAATATGTGATATATACTTGTCCAAGCCGAATCGCTAGTAAAATGGAATCCTGAGAAAATCTACTATTTGTATATATATGTATATAGAGATAACTCTAACCACTAGTATATGTAGTAGACCTTTGTACTCACTACCATTCCTATGTGATTATTAGAGTTTATCCATTTGTATCTCTTCCTTGAGTGACTTTACAACTTGACGTTTGCAATTTTTTTTATTTGTATCTCTTCCCTGTGTGATTTTACAACTTGTACATTTGCAATGTTTTTTTATGTAACTCATGTAATCCAAGGTCCTTATGTATTGCAACTGGCTCTTTTGTAAAGCGCTCTGACACCTTCGGGTAATGTTCGCGCTACAGAAAATCGCATTAAATAAATAGATAAATAAATAAACAGTGACACCCCTACTCTATGGGGAGAGCATTCTGCATTTCGCCCATAAGCGTTCTCACTTTGAAGTCAGCCAAAAGCAAAATAAACACCAGGCCCCCCATGAAAACACAACCTGACATTTGACCTTGGTCTTTGAATGCACAGTAAATGTGATGAGATAAGAACAATGTTTACAGACCTGTTTACAGATATGGAGCCCTCAGAAGGATACTGGTAAATAAAGTTTTGGCATGAGAGGAATGAAGTGAACCTGGAAAGCCTAGGCCAGCAAATAAAAAGCAGTAAAATGTGTGTTACAAACCACAAAGCCAGTGGGAACAAACAGGCAGAATGCATTTCCAGGTCAACTTCTGAAACTCTCCAAGATATTTTTTGCATATCATAGAGCTGGATGTATGACGTTATAACGCATACTTTTACAACGCATACCGTTACAACGAAATTTTTACAACGCAAATACTATTACAACGCATGTATTTACAACGCATGTTTTTACAACGCAGGTACCTTTACAACGCATACCATTACAACGTAAGTATTGGTAAGTATATATTAATTTTTTTATTGTAAATTAATTGAAATTAATATAATTTAATGTAATGTAATGTAATTTAATTTAATTTAATTTACTTAATTTAATTTAAATTTAATGTTACTTTATTTTTACCCTGTACCCCTGTACCCCAAAAACCCAAAACTGACCCTGAACCCTAAAAATACCCCTTTATCCAAAAACCCAAAACTGACCCTGAACCCTAAAAATACCCCTTTACCCAAAAACCCAAAACTTACCCTGAACCCTAAAAATACCCCTTTACCCAAAAAACCAAAACTGACCCTGAACCCTAAAAATACCCCTTTACCCAAAAACCCCAAACTGACCCTGAACCCTAAAAATACCCCTTTACCCAAAAACCCCAAACTGACCCTGAACCCTAAAAATACCCCTTTACCCAAAAACCCAAAACTAACCCTGAACCCTAAAACTACCCCTTTACCCAAAAACCCCAAACTAATCCTGAACCCTAAAACTACCCCTTTACCCAAAAACCCAAAACTGACCCTGAACCATAAAAATACCCCTTTACCCAAAAACCCAAAACTGACCCTGAACCCTAAAAATACCCCTTTTCCCAAAAACCCCAAACTGACCCTGAACCCTAAAAATACCCCTTTACCCAAAAACCCAAAACTGACCCTGAACCCTAAAAATACCCCTTTACCCAAAAACCCAAAACTAACCCTGAACCCTCAAACTACCCCTTTACCCAAAACCCCAAAACTGACCCTAAACCCTAAAAATACCCCTTTACCCAAAAACCCAAAACTGACCCTGAACCCTAAAAATACCCCTTTACCCAAAAACCCAAAACTGACCCTGAACCCTAGAAATACCCCTTTACCCAAAAACCTAAAACTGACCCTGAACCCTAAAAATACCCCTTTACCCAAAAACCCAAAACTGACCCTGAACCCTAAAAATACCCCTTTACCCAAAAACCTAAAACTGACCCTGAACCCTAAAAATACCCCTTTACCCAAAAACTCAAAACTGACCCTGAACCCTAAAAATACCCCTTTACCCCAAAACCCAAAACTGACCCTGAACCCTAAATATACCCCTTAAAAAAAACCAAACATATAACATTTTAATTATAATTATATACTTACCAATACTTACGTTGTAATGGTATGCGTTGTAAAGGTACCTACGTTGTAAAAACATGCGTTGTAAATACATGCGTTGTAATAGTTTTTGCGTTGTAAAAGTTTCGTTGTAATGGTAGTGCGTTGTAAAAGTTGCGTTATAAAGGTAACATACCCATAGAGCTGCACTGTCTTGTAGGCTGCAACCTAAAAATTAGTATGACGCCCATAAGAGCTGCAAAACAAAAGGTTCAATTGACAAACCACTTTTGCAGGATGGCAAATTTGTGCAGTCATTGCTATGTCCCTAGTAAACGCTACAAGGAGAACAAGAATCAGAGCTTCTTATCTGACCAAGGTGCAACACCAGACACTCCTGAAATGAGGCTAAATGTTGGAACAGTAAGCAAAGCACAAGCTCACACCACAATGCTGGAACTACTATTACCATCTCCCATGACTAACCCCAGCCTTTGCAAATTACCCAACCTGACCATGATGCTGAAGCAGTGAAGAGACTGGAGTCAAAATTGAGCTCTGGTTGGGGAATTGGGGAATATATTGGAGCTATACTAAACCTCCTATCAACAGACATAGAATACAAATGTTGTCACAAATCAGGGAGTCAAGAGATGTTAATAGGCAATGTTTAATTCACAAGAAGGTATTAATACACAGGCAACACAGAATGGGACAAGTTTTGGAAGAGATGTAGGATATTCCATGTGACTTTAAATAGTAGAAGCGATAATTAGTCAATGTGCCTAATAACTTGCTTTGACATAAGGTTCCCTCTCCATTCAGTTTGTTCGCTGTTAGCATTCCTGTACCTTTGTTCCTTTTGCCCTTCCCCTTAGTGTTTTCTATCTCTAGGTTGTGTCCTTTGTTTGATGTCCATTTCCATCTGTTGTTACCTCTTGCCATTGACTCTGCTGGCTCCTGTGTCCCTGAACCTGGGAAGGATCTCCTGATAGTGGTCGAGTTTGTCAACGGCTCATGACCTGGAGCATTCGGTAAGTCTACGATTGTCTTAGATTACTGTGTAATGATTGCATGAACATGAACAACCAGAGCGCATTATATTTACTAA
This sequence comes from Lissotriton helveticus, assembly GCF_964261635.1. Classification (NCBI taxonomy): domain Eukaryota; kingdom Metazoa; phylum Chordata; class Amphibia; order Caudata; family Salamandridae; genus Lissotriton; species Lissotriton helveticus. The sequence goes on along the minus strand of NC_136070.1, from coordinate 1,074,295,653 downwards.
AGATTCCACCCAACTATTGTGAACTGTATTCTCTTAATCCTGTCTCAAAACATCCACCTTTGGTCCATTTCTACAAATACAAGTGTATCAGCTCAATGTAGGAACAATCACCTCCTTCTACCTGAATATTGGTATGACTCTCACTACAAGGGCAAACAGAGACTAGCATATCACAAACCTTGAGGAAGCAGAGTATGGCTCATGGCCTCACAGAACAAGAATAGGAACCACCCCTTCTTCCAGAAACAGCTAGAAAAACAGCTGAATCCATAGGAAGGCCTGGAAAGATGAGAACTCTGGTGAGCATGATAGCCCTTTCATTTCTCCTAGACTTGAACCAAACAACTCTGTACTGATCAACAGAGAGAGCTTAGTGGTTAGAGTGGTCAGAGATGTCGCTTGAAGAAAGGACTATGTTACCCGGAAAAACAATAACAACCGCTATGTTACCGATTGAGGTGAAGGTCGAAATACGAAAAAATAACGTTCAAAGCATGGCCCAGACAGCTGACAATCTGATGGTAGAAGGATTTACAAGAGAAAATTTACATGAAAACAAAGACAAAGTCAGACGGGATAGCCAATTTATAATAAAATAACTTACTTCTTCCTTCCCAGGGCATACAATGACGTTAGAAAACGATGAAGTCACAAATCCGGAAATAATTTGTTCAGAACAGTCTAAACTGAGAATTGAATCACCTAATCTATTACCCAGTCGACCAGTCAGGCAACAAAAAATACCACTAACTTATAAACGGGTAAACGGAATAAGCGAAGATAACACACAAGCTCCTGGCGCTATTTCAAATAAAAAATTGGATATTGTGCAATCTGACTGCGATAAGAGGATGAAATATAATGTAGAGGCCGGTACAAAGGAATATTGCAACATCCCAGTAAACACTGACTCGACTCCAAACAATTCTGTAAATATTAAACAGGAAACTGAGAGGGACCGAATGTCCAAAACTATAGACAATCAGGATCTGGGATCTATCTGGGACATCTTTTATCAAATTCCATCACTAACTCTTGAAGCATTGTCACTCCTGTCGAACAAAATGGATATCCAAATTGAAATATTGGGTACAATGGCAAATGCGGTTACTGGAATAGATCCTAAACTAGCGGACTTAAACAGTCTGATTACTTGAGCACAAACCGATACATCAACTTCTTATTTGGAATGCCACTGTGTATCAATTATTAACAAACTAGCTTGAATACCCGAAGGTATTAACAGTATACTGGAGGATGTAAAAGTAAGTCTTCAAGGAAAAGACAATAAGAAACCAAAAAATAAACAAGGTACAGGCTTAGCAATAGAAAGCAATTTTACAATAGCAGAGGAGCTAATCCCTCAAACGAATCTAGACGCCCAGGGCGGATCACCTCCTCTAATAACTGGGGATAAGCAACCGGAGAAAAAAAATGAAACAGGAGATGAACCATCTCTAGTACAAGATGACAAGGAAGTGGACTTGACGTCGTTCACATTGACAAAAAGACAGACAAAAAAATTGCGCAAAGCTAGATATAAAGCCAAGAGGGAGAACCAAATAAAGACACACTCTCAAGAGGAAATGCCGTCCACTATACTAAATAAGGTAAAACACCATCTGGAAGAAGCAATAGGGAAACAAAACCCCAATATATGTAGGGACCAGCCTATATCAGCAACAACAACAGATACTCAGTATTTTGATATTTTTACGAAATCAGGCAAACCCTCGATCGATCAAAAAGTTATGAAAAAGATCAACCATAAAAGTGAAATAACCCTTAATGATCCCATAGAACGTTCCCCTGACAAACCTACCAATGTGTGGAACCAAACACTTCCAGAGAATATTATTCTTGGCCAGCAGGGAAACAGCTGTGAGGAAAAACCGGCCAGGGAAAAAGACCAAAGTGCACCACAAAAAATGGGTGAGCAAAAAATGAGTTTGCTCAACTAGGTAAAAGCTAAAGGTCCGGTTGCTATAATGGATGCAGAACAAATAAAGAGCATTATCCCAGCTCAAAAATCACCTCAAAGAGAGTGCAACACAGTCCCAAATTCAAACTGGAGCTCAAAACAATCAGCGTGCAATCCCGCCTTAGCAATTGGGATACACACATATAATAAAGGAAACCAGGAACCTGTGAAACTGATTGAACAGAGAGATCAAATAGAGGATAAAAATCACATAACAAAATGGGACCATTTAGTTATAGTAAAATATGGCGAGAACAAACGAGTCATACACAAAACTGAGCAAGAATTGGAAAACAACTATGTAAGGGAACTGCCGGTTGAGGGGTCAGAACAATTACCTTTTAAACCTATTTATGACTCCCGAGGGCAGCAAGACACGTTGAATAGAGGTAATCTTCTGTGCCTCTTCAAATCGATTCCATCATTAGCCAACGTATCAACTAGCGACATTGAATGTGTTGGTTTTTCACAAAATCCAGAAGGTGCACAGCCGTTAACACTAATAACCGTAGCATCCCACTTAATAGCGGAACAAATTATGAATGAACAAGAAATCTTCCGCAGTTGGGGGATAATAATTAATAAAGTTACTCCAAAGGTATATCCCACTCCACTTTTAAAAGCCGAAATTCCACTAATCGTGAAAAAGGGAAAAATGGCACCCAGGTCTTCTCTGTATTAAAAAATCCGTTAGGAAAATCTAACATAGAAGTAGAAAAACAACTGATGGACAAAAAGATAGAGAAGACAAGAGGGATAAATGAGAAATGGTTAACAATGGCCTTGCATGGGAACGATAAACAATGACGAAACAATCAACAAAAGATACATAAAAAACTAAGCGAGGAAAGTGAAACACTAACAATCTGCTCATGGAACATTAATGGAATAAGTAAAAAGCTAGATAACATCAACCAAACTTTGATATTTAATACCTATCAGATCATACTCTTGCAAGAGACTTGGGCAATGGACCCTTTTATTCTACATGGATATAAACGATACTTTCAACCTGCGATTAAGCAAAACAAACACGTTCGCCCTTGTGGAGGCTTAGCAATATTTATATCAATTGACTTCAAAGCAGAACATAAGCAACTGGTTATGAATAATTGCAATCTTCAAACGGTAATCTTAAAATATAAAACCCATGACCATGAAAAATCCTTACAGTTGGTTAATATATATATTCCCCCTACAGTGATCTCAAGGAAGACTATGTGTGCTACTCTTACCAGTTATCTACTCGAACAAATGGTGGATGATCCCTTTGTAGACTTTATAGTGACGGGTGACTTGAATTTAAATCTGCTAGTACCATTTACAAGAGACGATCTCACACAGTCGCAAGATCAACAATGGCTTATACCAGAGCAATCAATGGACACTAAAATAAAAACCAAGCATACTAAAACAGGCCTAAATTTTGTGAAAGACATAGAAGCTTTGGGGCTACAAATACTAAATGGACGATTCCAGACGGACTCTCCCCCAGCATGGTCATTTCATACCCAAAATGCTTAATCAAGAATTGATTATACGATGGCATCACTGAGCATTTTTAACAACTTTACTTTGTTTTGTTTAAGGAAGTTCCCTGAGAGCGATCACAGCCAGCAAATAATTACCACCTCATTTAAAAACATGAAACCACAATTGTATTTGTCAATGCCAGGTCAGATTGGAACCATAAATTACAGGAAACTAATCTGGAAACCGAACACCAAAGATCGTACCAGTGAACTAGCTAAAAAACTGGTTATCGAATGCTTTCAAGAAAAAACCTCTGTGTCCGCAATTGATCATTGGGTTAGCTTTCCACGCAAAATAGTGGAATCCCAGTACCCCCCGAATGGAATTAGGAATAAAAATATATTGCGGAAAGAAAAAATGGAAACAAAAATTAATTTGTCATATACGGTCCGAAAAACTGAAACAGTCTAAAAAATAAACTCATGAAAGAGCTATCTAAGCTCCCAAACAACAAAGAAATAATAGCCAGCATAAAAACATTAAATCAAAACCTGAGGAAACTAATCTGGAATGAAAAAACCAAAGCCAATCATGAACTTTGGACAAAAATCTTCTATGCTAGTAATCAAACAAACTCAAGGGAGTTTTGGAAATTGATTAACAGCCTAACAATACCGGATAAAACTGTTGTATCATCTATATTAACTGAGACTGAATGGGTTAATTTTCTGGTGAACCATCTAAACCCGGACTGCAAACCAACTAAAAGCGGATATCACCACAAAAGGAAGAAAACATCGAACCCAGAAATGGATACTGAAACCGAAATATCACAAGATCAAGTGCATAAACTAATAAAAAAGCAAAAAGACGGGGCCCGGGCCCTAACAGTATCCCCTTCGCCCTGTATAAGGAGGATCCAGCCTTATGGGCAGAATACCTAACTCAGGTCTTCAACGAAGTAGTACGGAGCGGGGAGATCCCTGAATCCTGGAGAGGGTCACTAATATCCCCCATCATTAAAAAGGGAAATTGGGCCCAGCCAGAGAACTACCGTTTAATTACGCTACAAGACACGGACGCAAAACTGTTTGCAGGGATTCTGCTGTCAAATTTATCAGACTGGGTAAATGACAATAATATTCTCCCGCCAAATCAAACAGGCTTTATTAAAGGCCTAGGAACAGCAACAAACATCTTAGCCCTATCAGTATTAATGGACAAAGCAATTACAATAAAACAACCTTTGTATTTATGCTTTGTTGATTTTAAATCAGCTTTCGACTGTGTGGATAGAGAATTACTGTGGGAAAAGTTACGACTGCAAGGCATCCCACCCCAACTACTACAGTTGATTTGTCTCCTCCACACTCATACTTGGGTCAGAGTGTGGATGGGGGATGACTTCTCTCTTTTAGTCTTTAGTCTGCGGATGGGGGATGGCCGGTCATTAACTAAGGAAATACCAACATCAGGAGGCCTAAAGCAAGGGTGCGTACTTGCCCCATTGTTATTCAACCTGTTTTTAGCAGATCTAACGGCGGCACTGAATGATACAAATGCCCATCCACCTAAACTTGCTGATAAACATATATCAAACTTCCTATATGCGGATTATGTTGTTCTTTTAAGTAATACAAAAGTGGGACTACAGCGCCTAACAGCACGAACATACAAAGTCATGGTGATTGCAAAAAACGCACAATGGAAATACAAATCTAAATGGTTTCTGGGGAAGTCGCAATTAGAACAGGTAGAAACCTATAGATATTTGGGTGTTATATTTAATGATAATGGAAATTTTCTTCCGCAAAAACTTGATGCCTATAGGAAGGCAAATGCTTTGACAGCCGCGTTTAGGACTACCCAAAAATCAATCAGCCAACTAACTTATCGTCCATTCCTAAAAGTGATTTCTGCTAAACTGCTTCCCTCTCTTAGATACGGCAGTGAGGCCTTAAATGGAAAAGATGCAATTATTATCAACAACGCTACTGCAAAGGTTTTTTAAAATCCTTTTCCATTTACCTATGAATTCATCACAAGCACAAGTTAGACTGGAATTCGGTTTAAATAACCAGCTGTACGCACGAAAGGGACATGCAACTAAAGTCTGGAACAGAAAAAAAATGATCAAGTCAATCTAATTTCCCAGTTAATCTGGAAAGATATTAATGGCAATAGCAAATTACCAGCCTGGCAATATCTGGATACAGCTTTAGACGAATTTGAGGCTAGGTCGTTTTGGGATTCTCCTATAACTCAGGAGTAATTTAAGAAAATTATTAATAAGATAACAGATCACTTGTCGTTGATAAGTGACAAATCAACGTTTGCAAAAAGAAAACATGCCTGGCCTATAATTAATGGATACTCATAAAAGATCACTGAATAACAAACGAATCTTTATTAAAGCACGATTTGGTATATTGCCGGGACTATGCCATTTACCACCATGGAAAGGTATGAAAAGGACACTGTATGTAGGCTGTGTAAATCTGGGGAGGAGAACATCATCCATCTATTGTGTCTCTGTTCTGAAATGAGAAATGAAAGAGCAACTGTACTAAAGAGACTATTTAACAAAAGAGGGGATCGAACATGCAGACAGGCATTGATCCTATGTCTTTCTTCAGATGATATAATTATGAATTCTGCTTTGGTAAAATTTTTAACTAAAGTCTGGAAAAAATTAGAGGTCCAAGAAACGGCGAACTAAAAACCACTATATTTCTCCTTTTTTTCTCCTTTTTGTTTTACATTTTACTGTCATAAATGTTATTGAAAAGGAGCACAGAATTTTAACGAATTGCTGCTAATCAAATTGTATATAATTGTTTACTGTATGAATTTGTTTTATTGTAAGATTTTAATTAATCAAACAATAAAGGATATCTATCTATCACTATCACTCCACACCCCTCCCCATGTTTGTAAAGCTTTTCTAAATGACGGCAGAGTGTTCATGGATCTATATTTGGGATGTGCTGTTCATCAAAGCTTCTTCCGCCCCAAGAGGAGCAGGAGCAATAGGACTTTTGGCCCAGGAGGACAGTGGTGTACTTTCTGGTAAGTACCAATCAAAATAGTTTTTCAAATAGGGTGGTCCAATACCATGCAGAGCTTTGTAGCCAATGCGGCGGGCATTAAAGACAACCCTATGTCTGACTGCATCCAATAACGTTTTTTGATGGCGTTGGAGGTAGACTTAAATGTAGGTATTCCTAACAACAATCCTGTAGCTGCATTTTGCAGGGTTAGCACTTTGCTCAGGAATTGCGAATGCATGTTTATGTAAAGGCCATTGCAATAGTCTATTTTAGAAAGTAACTACTGTTTTCTGTCAATTCAGAGGGATGTGAAGAATAATCTTTTTTGTCACCCTTAGTGTAAGAAAGGATAAGGATGTTACTGCTTTAACCTGGGGACCAAATGTTAGAGTGTCATCAACTAGCACTCCTAGATTTCAGGCCTTCATGACTGGCATTGGTAGGGTAACCAACTCTTGTGGCCACCAAGAGGGGGTCCAAAAGCAGCCTGGTTTGCAAACAGAATAACGTCTTACCGGAGTTTAGTTTCAGACAGTTGTTAGTCATCCAATTACTGACTAAGTGCATACAGTCATGGAATCTAATACCAGTTTCCTTATCACTATGGGAAAGGGATTCAACATTCTGCATATCGTCAGTGTACCACGCGATTGAGAAGCCAAAAGATCTGATTAGATCAGCCACGGTTATAACATAGACGTTAAACAAATTAGGGCTCAGCGAAGACCCCTGAAAGACCGCGCAAGGTAGTGAAAAAGGTTCAGAAACAAATTCACTAAGTGCCACTGATTGTTCTCAACCACAAAGGAAGGATTTCAGAAAGGCCAGTGCAGCCCCTCTGATTCCAGTGTTGAAGAGGGAATCTATCAACAGCTTATAATTGACTGTATCAAATGCTGCCAATAAATTGAGTAGGATGAGGGCTGCTCTCCCACCCTGACCTACTGTTGTCCTAATTTCCTCAGTTGCCATGATCAAGGCTGTCTTGGTGCTGTGGCAACTTCTGAATCCAAATTTAGTACAATCCAGCAGAATGTTGAATTAAAGTGGCCAGTTACATGACTGGGTGTAGTTGGCTGATGGACTTTGTGTATTTCTCCTAGACAGCCACACTCAATAGTTAGCATAGGTGTGCCTGGATGGGCCATTACTAGCAGGATGGGAGGAAAGAGTGGGGCACAGCCTCACTTACACGTGAATAGGCTGTGTCCTTCCCTCACACAAATTATTGCATACCCCCTGAAGTTAGTCTGGAGCCTGGCAGGGGAGGCACGAAACCTGTGCACTTCAAAGGGAAACCTCCAGAAACTTCTCCCACATCAAAGGAGCCACCAGGTATACATTTTGGACACTATATCTTCAGTACACTTCTAGACCTGTAGACTGTGCTAGGAAGAATAACTGTTGTGCTGCTGAAAGGACTGCCACTCTGCTGGACTACTGCTCTGAAGGACTGCTGCCCTGCTGTTCTGACCTACCACCTGCTGCCCTCTTGCCTGGGTGAGCAGGATTGGGCCTGCATCTGTTAATCCCAGGTCCCCCAAGTGACTCCAAGGGCTAGTCATCTGCCCCCCTGAATAGAGCCTCAGAGACAGAAGGCTCCAACAACCTTGAACTCAGCACCTGGTCATCATTATATATAATAAGTCCTACCATGCCAAGTGGTGCACCCTTAGTCCTAGTCCCTTGTAAGTGGGCTTGAAGGGGCTTTGCCAGCCCCTCTGTAGATCCAGCAGAACAGACGTATCTCCTTGGCACGCAGTGCAGCCCTGAGCGAAACGTTTGCATCGCCTCTGCGGTGCGGACCTTCCAGGTGCAAGGACTTCACCTGACAGCCTCGCAGCTCCATTGGAACCTCCTCTGCATGGTGTATCCCTGAAGCAGTTCTCCGCATCACAGCCTCTCTTTGACTGGATCCGTGACAAGGACACATGACCTAACATTGCAGCCCCTCGGAACCCACGCATCACCTTGACTGAGTAACACATCCTCTACCTGGTACTCCACAGCTCTCTGCAACCAGGATTTAAGGTAATCTTGCTCAGCGGGTCTAACTGGGTTTGCTGTAGCCAGCCCGCGCTTCATAGTGATCAACCTGAGCGTATGGCTTTGTCCCGGTCTAGTACGACCACCCGTTGGCTCTTTGTGCTTTTTAGTGCTATTTTCACTCATATATTTACAACTGCATATCTCCGGTTCTAATGATTAGATTTTTGTTGTGTTGGTCTTAAATCATTTATTAAAATGTACTCCATTATTCTAAATTGGTGAGGGATTTTTTTTTGTGTTGTGTTTAACTTTCTTACTATTTGAAGTGCTGCATAACTTCTTTACACATTGCCTCTAAGTTAAGTCTGACTGCTCTGTGCAAAGCTAACAGAGGAATGACAGGTTAATTTAGGGTTTGCTTGTGACATGACCCTGCAAGGAATGTAGTTTCTGCTTGAGTAGGGTTTCACCCCCCTCAACCACCAACCCAGTGTATTATAAGTGGTATATGGAAAAGGTTTCATCAAAGAATACAAATACAATCAATAGGTTAAGGAAGCAGTTTAAGATTCAGGTCAGGATTGTCTGTAATTCTGTTACTCAGTTATTCTGTTGTTCTGTCCATCATCTACAAATAAACCATCCTCTGCACCACAACCGAGTATGATACCACACCGATTATGGAACACCTCAACTTCTAACTCTAAACTGACAGCAAAACTACCATCGGAGGTACCCTCGACTACAGGCCCCAAGGACCACACCCTGGCTTCCACAATGCCATCCCTGAATTAATCGCCCCACCAGCTATTGACTCCAAGCAGTAGATCTTCCTCTGTGACCTTAACTTCTACCTCAATGACCCCGAAGATGCAAACTTCACCAACCTTCTGGAAAGCATGAGAACATTGGCCTCACCCAAATGGTCACTGACCCCACACACAGAGCAGTACATAAGCTTGACCCGATCTTCACAGCCTGGGACAGAGACAAGTACAGTCATGTCACTGAACTCTCCTGGACCAACCACACCATCATCGACTTCACCATCACAGGATCCCCATGCACCACCTCTAAGCCCCCAGCTCCTCCCACTACAGCTGGAACAAAGTGACTGAGACCCAATGGACCGATGTCTTCACCACCCAGCCCGACTCAGTATCCAACCTCAGACAGGCCCTCCAGAACTTCACCCCCTGGACACCAACTGAGCCGACAAAGTTGCCCCCATCAAGCCAGCCAAGACCATCCGATCCACCAAACAAGTCAGTTGGTATACACCAGAACTCAGGGCAACGAAACGCAACTGCAAACAGCTAGTCAGAAGAGGGTGCACCAGTTGAGATCCCACAGACCGAGCCATATTCAATTCAGCCCTCAACAAATACCAACAGCACCTAAAAGATATGGAAAGAGGAGCCCTGGCTGACTGCATCAAAGCAAGCTCCAACCACAGCAAGGAACTCTTCAGCATTGTCAGAAAGTTCTCATTACTGTTAGCTACTGAGAACAAAATCTCTGGTTTCCCTCTGCAACACCCTGGCAGACTATTTCCACCATCTATAGTAACTTTGAACCCCAACCCACCAACCATGACAACCTCCTCACATCAAATGAAGCTACCCACAGCCAACCACTCATGGCATGGGAACAGCTCAGGACCCAGAGCACTACAGCCACCAAGACCTCCATCCACTCAGTGCCCCGACCACTTCTTCAACTTTGGAATTAAGAAAATCAGTGGCGAACTCACCTTCATTCTCAATGCATCCGTCAGACCCCCTTCTCAAGAAACCCTCCGCAGACTGTGAACTCAAAAATTACCACCCCATTTCTCTGTTCCCATTCCCCACTAAAAAATGGGCATCAAACTCTAACTCCTTGAGAGAAACAACCTGCTGAACACCTCCGCACCAACCACAGCACCAAGAACCCCCAGATCGTTGCCACTGACAACATCAGATCTCTCCTAGACCGTGGGGAAACCGTGGCCCTGATCCTCCTCGACCTATCAGCAGTGTTCGACACCGTATCCCACCATACACTTATTAATAGACTCCACCACTTCTAAATCCAGGGAGACGCCATCAAATGGATTGCAACCTTCCTCACAAGTTGAACCCAGAAAATCCACCTACCACCCTTCACTTCCGAACTCAAGAGCGCCATGTGCTGCATCCCTCAAGATTCTTCAATCAGCCCCACCCTGTTCAATACTTACATGACACCCCGGGCCAACATCATCAGAACAGAAAACACTACAATTAGAGAAGGGTCCAAGGGAATGTTTAAAGACCTAGCGTGGATATACTCCCCAAATACAAACCAAATACACTACAACAATGTCCACGGATCTACACAAGAAAGTGGAACCACAAAAAGCCTCAGAACCATAACAATTAGCCTACGTAACTCTTGCAGAATACTAAAGGATAAATCCTTTAATAGGACGGATTGCCATCACTCTCCAATGGTGACATGCTTCATCATCTGGGTCTCCTCCTAGTGTCACACTAGTGGCACTAAGGGCTGCAACCCTTTCAAACGGAAAGGGGAGCTCGCTGATGTTTTGTATAGCTATACAAATTATAGCAATACATCACGCTATGTTTGAACCTACAGAAGTGAATAGTTGATTTGTGTGGGAATACTAAGTGCAGTGCAAAAGTGTTTTTGGAGAAGTGAGTTAAAATTGACAGATGGGAGAAAAAACCTTTTATTAATATCTCTCAAAGATCAAACCTAAAAACAGTGCAAACAACCGTTTTTAACAAATGACTGTCTAGATGTAAAGGGTCTACATGTTTCAGCAACAACTGATATGTTATCCTATGCCTTCTTCAGGACCACAAAAATGATGCTACTGCAGAAAAGTGATATATAGCAAATATGTGTACAAAAAGGTTGGAACTGATACAACCTCTTCACCTGTAATCAGGAATAACAGATCCTCTGTAAGTACGGACTGTTGATAGTTTCTGCAAGAGAATAAAATACAAAGATCTACAATGAAAGATTGGTATGATCTCATAAAGAACTTAAGGATCCACATCAGAACCCATGGCCTCAACATCATATTCTAACCAGTTGACACCTAGCCTATCCTCACACTCTCAGAAGACCCTTCCACCACCAGGACAGACTTTCATAACTAAATGACGAGTGTCGCCGACTGGATGAAGACCAATTGCATGAGGCTCAACATGGACAAGACGGAAATGCTGATTTTTGGGAACAACACCTCTCAATGGAACAACTCCCTGGTGACCTTCTGAACCACGATCCACACACTCACTCCGACAGACTACATTTGCAACCTCTGTATCATCCTGGGTTCACCATGAAATGCCAGATCAAATCATTCTCCGCCACCTTCCACACCCTCCTAATGCTCCCAAAAATCTTCAGATGGCTCTCCATCAGCACCAGGAAAACCATCATTCAAGCCCAAGTCACCAGCCAGCTGGACTCCAGCAACACGCTCTATGCTGGAATCACCACTCAACTCCTGCAAAGACTCCAGACCATTCAGAGCGCAGCTGCCAGACTCATCCTCAACTTCCCTAAATGGACCCACATCACCTCCAACCTCATGGACTTCCATTAGCACCCCATCTATAAAAGATGCAATTTCAAGATGTTGATACACACATACAAGGCCCTCCGTGACCAGGCACCAGCATATATTGCCGTCTGAACATTCATCATCCATCCATAAACCTGTGCTCCGCCTCCCTCGCACAAACTCCCCACATCCGCTAAAGCTACAGTGGAGAAGGATCCTTCTCCAACCTCGCTACCAAGTCCTGGTACAACCTTCCCCTTCACCTCTGAACGGCATTCTCTCTTCTGGAATTCAGAAAGTGCCTCAGGACATAGCTCTTTGACTGATCCCAGCATGATCCACCAGGAAACCCTACCGGGTGATTAGCCATGTTTTAAAAAGTTGAATGACTAATTATTTGATTTTTCCAGCAAGGAATTTTTCTCAACCTAATAGAAAAGGTAGACACTTCAGACAGCTGTGTGATGTGAAAAAAGAACCACAGTATTTGGACAAAATATTGAGTTAAAAATATTGAGATACTCAAATACCATCCACAAAAATATTGCCACTACAAAAATATCATGATACAGAATATCGCTGACATGAATACTGTTTTTTGGATAAGAAATAACGTCTAAAAAATATCTTCATTTTTAATGTCATTTTCATTAATACAGTTGTAAAACAATATTGTTTTAAAAGAAATATAATGTGTTATAGTTAATATATTAGTTTTATATAGTAATATTGTTAGTGTAATTGCTATTTATTTAAAAATATATAGTTTACAATTTTAAATGCTCTAGTAATTTATTTTTAAATGTAAGTAGTAATCTTAAATTTAGAAGCGGGTTGTTGGGTTTGTAGGGGAATAGGGTGTGAAGTTAATCACATTAAAATTCATTAAAATATAATGTTAGGAATGTATTTTTAATTAATTGGTTAATTGATTTTTTTAAATTATTTTGTAATGGTTAGTTTATAGTTTCTATATTATTTTGTTATTTTTATGCAGGATATAAGGGAACATGATCAACAAGCAGAACCCTGACCCTATGAGGAAAGAAAAAGCACCTGATGTTGAAATTGGTCAGGACCTTATTCTCCATTTGAAAGAAAATATCCTGCTTCCCATGAAGAAATCTACAGAAGAGAGGATGTCACCAATGCCTACATCCCCTAGACATGCCTCCACAGTTGGCAGCAGCAAACACTGTCACTAGGGGCCAAAATCAATCCCCTGATCAAAGCAGAATATTTAAGAAAAGTAAACCTTTGAAAATTAGAATCATCAGCTTTTGAAGGCTGTATTCAGCCCCTTTAATTACAGAAGCAAGGGTAGCAAAATATCAGATCACTGTATGAGTAATGTTTGCAGTGAACATATTCACTCTCATTGCCAAGTTGACCACCAATCTAACCATCCTCCAAGGCACTGACAATACACACGTCCAAAACAACAATAGGCCAAGACCAACTAGGGAACACTGAGCCGATTCGTGAGGGTAGCCTACATACAGTGAAAGAAAGAATGGGAGCGAGGATTTACTCATTAACCTTTAGGGATTGTGCTAAACCAGCATCCTCATCACACCAAAGATTGATCATCGCATGAACATCTTACCTGCTATAAGCTGAAAACCAACAGAAGGCCTCTGATAAAATACTAATGAACATATCCATTTATACTGTCAGAGTCACCCAGATCATGAGTCTAACAGCTGGAAACAAAAGTGAGTTGTGTCTGACTCCAAATAATTCATCTGTGATTTGTCCCCAGTCAGTGCTCCACCAGGATCAAGTAACCAAGCAATAGTTCAAAACAGAGTCAGACAGCCCAGTGACCCAATCCAGAATTAGGGATTGGAGAATTCCACTACACCTAGATGTACATGTTTAACAGTTCCCTAGGCACATTTGTGCAGACCAGAACACTATTTGTGCTGCAGACTCTGGTGAGGCAACTTGAAAACCTCACTTAAACCTCTCAGGCACTACATTATAGTTCATGGAGCCAGAGTGCAGGGCAAATAAAAGGATAACACTGTCTGGCTAACAGAGATTTCACAGATACTACCAGCACCGCTGGCTAGGCATTAAACTTTGTATTAAGCCAGAACATTCTTAAATTGTATCACTTGCGCCATTTTTTTACACAGCTCTCCTAGTAGCGATTATCACTACTTTGTAGGTTATAAATATATCATACAGGGGTCACATTCTATCACTTCTCAGGTGTCTCAGAATGCACCTGCCTTAAAAAGGAGGGCTCTCACAAAATTGTGAGAGCCACATGAGTTTGTTGCTGAGAAGCACAAGATCAGGAAGTTCAGTGCACTCCCCCAACCACCATGGAGGAAATTCCTGGTCCATCTTCAGCAGTCCTTTCAATGGAAGCTCTACAACAGATGGTGTGAGCTTCAATAGAAGCAGCTTTTAAAGCTTGTGAGAGCCCTCCACCTAAGACCCCAAGACTTGAACCTAGTATGGAGGATCCATTGGAGGGGAGTAAAAAGTGGGGCTTTGTGCAAGGGGCAGAGCTGGTTGAATCTTTTCAGCATTTAGGAGAAAATTTGAATTTCCATTTGCCTTCCTCTGAGGGAGATGAGGAGTACTTTTTCCACTCACTATAAAATATTGGATCCAGAATCTTTACCCCTCCATGGTGCGGTGCCAGAGTGCTCACACATCAATGGAAGGATATACACAAGGTGTCTTTTCCACAGTTCTTGTCTAAGGGATATTTCTTATTGAGGTTTACTGAGGAATTTCCTCCTTTCGTTAAGGTGGATAATTTGATTGCAGGGCTGTCTTTCCAAGGCACTGTCATCTTAGAAGACACCCTCCCTTCTGACCAGACTGTCTAAAAAACTAGGAGGTACTTTAAAGAGGGCATATGCAGCACCAAATGTCTTAGTTTGCTTATGTAAACTACACTGTGCAGTCTCCATTAAAAGAGCTTCAGTCCCTGGTAGACCATATGAACGAAGAGGCTGATATGTCAGCTCTATTGTCAATGATGAAGCAACAAGTCTGGTTTAGACAACTTGTGTGCATCCGCAGCAGACTCAGGTACAAATATATTGGCACACCACCATTTCTAGTTACGTTCATAGAAGGCTGACTGTGCTCAAATATCAGTCCTCGTAAAACTGCCCTTTGAGGGTTCTAAGATCTTTGGCCCTCAACTGGAAGATATGGTAAAATTCTCTGACGAAAACAAGAAGTTAATGACCCCTATGCGACCTTTCTCCAGAGGCAAAGGTTTCAGACATGCTTTCGGGCCTGGTACATCTAAAGGAGAGGTCTTGCTCTTTTGAGGTAGGGGCCGAGGCCAGGGAGCTGTAAAACAGGCAAATACTAGTTCAATTCAGCTATCGCCTAGTGGGTATTTTGCATTCCAGGGGAATTCAAGTTTACCCGTACCTTGAGGATTGGCTAATTGCTTCTTCTTTTTTAAAGACAAAACAATATGTTAAGATGGTCTGCAATCTCCTCTCATGACATAGTTTTCCCTCTCTGAAGACCAGTCTCCACTGATCTCAATCCCTTCAGTTCCTGGGTGCACTGTTTCAGATGCACTTAGGGGAGGCCTTTCTTTCTGAGAAAAGGAGATTCAACTAGACCTTCCATCTTGTTCAACTTCTTTCCAAGTCTTAGGCTCCAGCAAGACTCTGGCTTCACAGTCAGGGAGAATTGGCATGAGATCTGGCACTTCTCACTTTGAGGTGATTTCATCTCTACCCTGTCATTCCCAACCTCCTACAACACTGGGATCCGAGGTATGAGGATTATGAAAGTTTGGAACCAATAATTCCACAAATTTGCCTGGATCTTCAGTGGTGGTTCAATCCACAGAAGAGGTCCAGGGGTTAGACTCTATCCTGGTAGACCAGATGAAGGGGATAGGGGTGGGGGAAAGTGCCTTGAATCTCCTATCTTCCTTCCTCCTTCAGAGACAGCAAAAGGTCAAGCTAGGTAGCTTTCTGTCTCCCTCTCAGGCCGTGCAATGTGGGGTTCCTCAGGGCTCCTCCCTGAGCCCTCTGTTATTCAACGTCTATGTAACCCCACTTGCCGAGGTAGTAAGATCATTTGGGTACCAAATACTGTCTTATGCAGACGATACCCAGACCATCGTTTCCACCACCCTACCGACTAAAGAGGCTGCCTCCAAATTTCGAACGTGTATGGAGGCAGTCTTGCAATGGATGGTGCGTAACTACCTAAAGCTCAACGGGGAGAAGACGGAGGTCCTAATCTTTGGAGGAAGCCATAACATCTGGTCGGAAGATTGGTGGCCCCCCTCTTTGGGGGATTGCCCCCAACCGACCAACTCGGCCAGGAACCTTGGCGTTCTTATAGATCCAGCTCTCTCCTTTGACCTTCAGGTTAACAGAACAGTATCCACCTGCTGTAATACCATCCGGATGCTGAAAAAGATCGCCCCTTACTTGTCACCTGACGCCAGCAAGCAGTCAACAGTTGCCCTGGTCTTTTCCAGGCTCGACAATTGCAACGCGCTCCATGGGGGCATAAATAAGAAATCTCTCCATCGCCTCCAGATGGTTCAAAATTCTGCAGCCAGGATGGTCCTAAATCTACCCAGGTTATCATCTGTAGCCCAGGCTAGGAAGGATGTCCATTGGCTACCTATACACGCCAGGATCTCCTTCAAGCTCATCTGTTTGGTTCATAGGGCTGTGTTTGGATCAGGTCCTGAAGGTATAAAGACTCTTGTCAGTCCCTACTCCCCCAAGAGAACCCTCCATTCGTCTTCAAGAAATCTGCTTGCCGTTCCCAGATTTAAAAAGGCGAAATGGGGAGGAAGAGCCTTCTCTACTTTGGCCCCTAAACTGTGGAACAACCTCCCCCCCGAACTCTCCAGCCAACCCTCTTTGGTTATTTTTCAAAAGCTCCTGAAGACATGGCTCTTTTCTCAGGCTTAATAACTAATTTTCTTCTTTTTATTTCTTATATCTTTCGGTGTGGACTGCGCCTTGATGCCCCCTGGGTTAAGTTTGCGCAATATAAATAAATAAACTTTCTTTCATTAATAATAATAATAATACACATTTGTAAAGCACGAACAATCACCCGTAAGGGTCTCTAGGCGCTCGGGGCCGTCGGGAAGATTAAGCAAGCTATTGCCCAGAGTCACATGGTGCTGGGCTAATCTGCCGCCGAACCGTGATCCCCAGATTCCAACGCCAGTCACCCTGGCTGCGGCGCCACACCTCTCCCTTATTCATTCATTCATATCACATCATCCACTCACCACCGGGATGACCGATGCCAGCAGTCTGGGTTGGGGTGCAGTTCTGGGCAGCTCAAAAGCTCAAGGGAAATACTAATTAATAGAGATATCCCAAACATCTAATTGGAAGGGGCCTTTAGTAGTTCCCAATGTTCTTCTGTGGTTTACCCCAATTACTAAGTCATCAATCAGTCTGTCCACACAGATAATTAAGTGGTGAGATCCTATATCAATCGTCATGGGTAAATGCAGACTTCCCTGTATCTCCTTTCTCAGGAAATAGGCTTGTGGAAAGACTTGAATCTCCATTCACTGTCAGCAGTCTATCTTCTGGGGAAGAATAGGCCTGTTGACTCCCTCAGCTTGAAGCTCCCCTTTTCAATCTTGCTGTGTCCCTGCTCCCAGACCTTTTCGGAGATTGTATGCAAGTTTGGCCTTCCCTGGTTGAACCTGTTTGTCATTGAAGAGAATTCCTGGCTCCTGAACCTCTGCAGTTTGGAATGTCCGAAAAAGCCTGGTTGATAGACACTCTTGCCATTCCCTGACCCAAAGATTTCCTCTTTGCTTTTCTGCCATTTCCCCCTATTCCCAGAGTTTTGAGGAAGATCCAGGAAGATCACTTGGAGGTTCTGGTAGCGCCAGCTTGATCTAGGTGCCCATGGTTTCCATTCCTTCTGGACGTAGTAGTCCTACGTCATTAGCGGTTTCCACTGAATCCTTGCCCTCTGAGGGCTCCCCTTCTCGGTCCAGCCTCTCTCAAACTGTTGAGGCTGGGGATATGGCTTTTGAGAGGATGTATCATTTAGCCCAAGGTTACTGTATAAAAGCTGCAAGTATTCAGTTGTCTTGAAAACCCTCCACTTTAAAAACCTAGTCACCAAGGCTCTATTCTGAATCCTGGTGTAGGGATAGAGGTTTATCCCCTGCCACAAGTGATCCAATAAAGATTATAGCTCTCTTAACTGATAGATTTCTTTCAGGCCTGACCATTTCTATTAGAGCTGAATAGGCTTCAATTCCAGCCTCTGGAATCTAGAAGGTAGCCTCTGTTGTGCCTCTGGACTCCCATGCCACACCAAGTTGTTTTCTTATGCTGACTGTTTCCCACTATCCTGGGCCTTCTTGAGACCTCCCACTGGTTCTCTAGGCTCTAACAGCACCTCCATTTCAACCTTCAGAGTACATGAATTCAAAATACCTCTCAGCTAAAATAGTGTTATTTGTGGTAATTTGTTTTGACTGTAGAATTGGTGAGATTGGAGCTTTATTGTCTTCTCCCTTCTTGCAGGTTTGAGAAGATAGAGTTGTCCTATATTTTTTCCTAAGGTTCAATCTGAAATAAATGATGAGGAATTATGAGGAAGATCTTTTCTTCCCCACCTTTTACTCTAACCCTTCTTCGCTGAAGGAATAGAGGCTACATACTCTGGATGTTTATAGAGTCATTGCCATTTATCTAACTTGAACATGTCCCTTCCGCAAGGTTGGCTTTCTTTTTGTGACTTATCATCTTTCAGGTAAGAACTTAAGTTGCCAATTGGGAAGTCATATGAATTATCAAATGTTGATATCCCTTCGAATGTCCAGAGCAAAGTGATGTCTTCTTCATCAGAATTGTTTGAAGAGGCATCATTAAAGGACATTTGTTGTGCTGCCAGTTGATCTGCACCACAAACATTAAGGACACACTACAGGCTGCAATTGTGGGGTGGTGTCTCTTCAGAGTTTAGTTCACTTGTGGTCTTCTGTGGTTCACAATTGATTTATTCTCTGTTTCATTGTATATTCATGAGTACAGCCTTATTTTGGGGTGTACCTCTCTTGATTTATCTTTTGCTCATGAATCAATCACATTAAGCTTGATTATTGGCTCATGATGTAAGGACTGGGACAGGAAGATGATGAGAAAGTAATGACCCAGTACTTTTTTAATTCAAACTACGCTATAATGTTTCTCTCCAGCGGGAAACTTGCTCA
The DNA here is from genome assembly GCF_964261635.1 of Lissotriton helveticus. Lineage (NCBI taxonomy): Eukaryota > Metazoa > Chordata > Amphibia > Caudata > Salamandridae > Lissotriton > Lissotriton helveticus. Next base: position 1,074,276,382 of record NC_136070.1, on the reverse strand, counting down.
TGCCATATGTACTGTGACAGAAGTCCTGGACTCGAAGTAATAAAGATTACTGGCAAGTAACCAGGTCATTATCCCATTTGGTAAGCAACCATTTAGCGCTGTGCAACGTGGTAAAAAACGCTGCTCCAGTGCCTAAATGACTTACTACACCAGTTAGTCTAAAACTGTAGACGCTGTTGAGTCTAAACTTAGCACTCACAGTGCTTACTTTACATGATACCACCTACAATCTTTGATACAGTTTTGGAATTAAGAAAGTGGCCTTTACTCACAAAAAAGTATGCAAATAATAACATTACTTTTATAATTGTGTTGTTATACTGCTTTGTGTATGTTGTTACATTATATTCAGCTATTTAGTTTAGTTTAGATATGTCCATAAATGCTGGTAGATTTCCAATCAAAAACAGAACATGCCTTGAAAATTCCTGTGACAAGCAACTATTTACCACTGTATAAGGTGGTAAAGGAGCTATTGAACTACTTAAGATATCAGTCAGCCCAAAACTGCAGCAAATACATAGACCTTATCACATGAAGGAAGCACAGTGTGAGCTAAGCAAGAACCATGAGAGTTAAATTAGGCGCAGTCGCTGCCACAGCTTTGGTGTCTTATATAGTTGAATTGAAGCAACACTCTTTCATCACTCTACATGTAAATGGATGCTCGCCATGGGAACTATAACGTACACAAAGTAACTTAAAACACAATTAAAACATAACATGGGACAAGACAACAGTCATAACAGAAGAAAATGCAACAACCATGGTACAACACATCAGATTACAATAATGCAGCATAATAAACAACACTGCACACAAAACAACAGAACACATCACCAACACAAAAAAATGACACAAACGAATATGAACATTCTTGTTCCCCCTGCAGAAAACTGCTTTCATAACAACATGGTAAAAGGTGTTTTGCACTAAGAACTGCATTAACTTGCCAACAAGAACATACATTACCACCAGCAAAAATGTTTTGTGATCTTGTCTTGATGATATAAGACAAGAAGTGTTTTAGTCAAATCAAATCAAATCATCTTTATTCGGTTTTCCATTATGTTTGAAAGACCATAAAAGTTCATAAAAACATGTTAAAAAGGATAAAACATTCAAAGACAAGAAGAGTTTTAGTCTTATTTGAATTCTCCAAAATTCTCTTTGGTCCTTAGTGGCTTTTCAATGCACACAAATCACGTTTCTACATGATGTTCCATTGTTTTGTATTATCTTGAAGTGTGCCCTAATTATTCCATGAATGAGTCTTTCTGCAAGCAGGTCATGTTGGGAATTGTAGATAAACACAAGGAACCAGAGTTATATGATGGTTACATGGTATTAGATCAAAAGCATATTGTATAAAATCAGTCAAAATCTTTTCATGAGAACAGAGTCTCAGTCTTCACAAAAGCAGTGTTAATTTGTGATTTTCTTACTTTATCTACAGATAAACCAGCAGTCACAGATAACAAACGTTTCTGGAATGTTTCTGCATAGATTTGCATTAATTGCAAATTAAAGCAAGCTGAATGTTAGCCTCTGTAACCTTCATTTGCTACCTCATAATAAAAGGGCTAGACTAATTAAAAACGACCATAAAATGTGTTATGGAATATTGGGCATCTAGTATGGTCTTCTACTTAGACTACACCATGACTAAATTAAAATGATACAATACATTTTGCATTTCAGTTTTGACTTTAGAAATAGGGCCAGTTGTGCAAAGCCCTTGTGATTAGGTGGACTGAGAAACTACAGAAATGCGTATTTAACAATATGAATGTGCAAAGCCACCTACACTCGCAGTTACAACCTTGCAAACACCTAAAACAGAAACTAATGCTTTCCTCGTATGCACTTGTACACAAGAATTACAGAAACCCATAGCAGCATAAAGCACTGACAGACTGGAAGAGATTTAGTGGCAGGCCCAGCATTTAGCTATGTAGTCAATAACCTCGCAGTGAAAGCTAATTACTTTTCAAGCCCTACTTTGGAATACTGGACTGGTAATGGCGGCTGTACTGCGCTTTAACCCTGGGATGATGATGATTTGGCATCCAAAGTAGAACTCATCCCTTAATAAGTCCCACTGCCTTGAGGTAGGCCAATTCTGACTGCATCTACAGTGACCCTTTTGCCCACAGTCAGGTGTGGACACTGCTTGCTAGGGGGCTTCTCTTGCAGTTAGTATTTTCTTTCACCTATTTGTTTCTTTTACTCATGGCAGTGATTGATGATAACTTGAATAGTAAATTGCTCCCCTCATAGATTAAGAGCCTACAGAGTTTAGGCTAGTGTAGAATGGGACAGAATAACCCTAAAGCCTTCTCAGGTCATAATTGATCCTGGCAGGTTTGTTTTGTCAACATATGACACTAGCACTGAGTGAAAGATATTTGAAGGTTTTGCAATTTTCTAAATGTTATTCTAGGTTAATCTGTTCTATCAAAGAGTGAAGATATGATGTAGTTGTCATAATGGGGCAATAGTTACACACTTCTGGAGAATGAAGGCCAATTCCTTTGAAATTGGGATGCACTATTAGGTCTGGAATGTTTTACCTGTCCATCACAGTCACAGGAAGTCGTGAGTGCATGTGGAGAGCAATGCCGAATACTCCTTCTTTGCTGGTGAGTTTCCATCATGGGCAATGACTAGACCATCCATGCAACTTCTGTCTTTTGAAAAAGCAAAGTCCCAAACTTTGCAGAATGCAGCATACATAGAAAGAGGAAAAACTAGGAGAAATAAACACATTCCTCCTCGTTACGCCTGCGCTGGGGTGGTGTACAGTTTTGACACATTCCCAGATTTATAGATCCTTGTAAATCTGGGAATGCATCAAAACCCATGGGTGTTGTGTGGGAACACCAACCACAACACCCATGGATAGCCTTGCCGACGCAGTGTAAGGCAACGCAGCGACTACTCTTACATTCTTCATGTTTACTCACCTTCTTTAGAAAACTAATCCTAAATACAATTTTATTTTTTGAAAAAATTGGTGTCCGGATTTATGTCATTATGTTGATCTCGCATTTTTCCTTCCGCATGTGACGTCAGACACCAACTCGGCATAGAATATAAATAGGGAGTCAGAATGGAATCACTTTCCTCTACTGTTTGTTTAAGTTGAGAGACTGGAGATAAGCTAGAACTCTACTCTTCTAAAATGCCATTGTTATACCTAATACCAGAGAATATGATATCCTGACTGATTCTTAAAATATTGCGATTTGTCATTCTGTTGCTTCCTGTACTGGACGATCCTTCAACTGAATATTACAACGCTGATAAACTGAGAGGTTGTTTTTCAAACTTTAATTCTGTTAGTGAAACAAAAGATTGGTGAAATTGAATGGTTAGTATATCGAATGTGCTTGGAACTGAGAGAATTATGTTAAATATTCAGATCAATTAGTAATACTCAAGTAAATTCTTAAGAAGAGACAAATACTGTCCATTAATTTTTCTCTTGTAATTATGCATTTTATCAATTGATTTGTATATTCAGAAGGAATATAATACCACTATCTCTTGGTTAATATTCAATAACGAACCAAACGTATTTCAACCATATTAATTATTCTGTTAAATGAGAATGTAACCATCAGCAAAGAAGTATACATTAGATATTTTATAGATGTTTTATAAATATCAACAAATAGTTTAAATGCAGTAGTAAAAATGTGGTTTTCTTGAGTTAAACGTTTGCAGAAAGTTCTTCTCAAATATAATTGTCACACCTTTTTAGGTCTCGGCTAGCCGCGCGAAGCGCGTCTCCGCCGAGCCCCTTTTGTCGGCATGTGTGCTTCCCAGGAGACAGTCCTGGCCGCGCGCTTCGCCTTGGAGGCGATTTGAAAGTGACACGCGCACGCGAACGAGCGCTGCGGCCAGGCGCTGTCTCATGGGAAGTGCTTCGTGAAATTGCAGATGACGGTAAGTGGATTTATTTACATTGCATGTGTCCTCTTTTCCCGCCTCCACCCCTGGGGCAATCCCTCGTCTATCCTTGCTCCCCGAACACCAGCCCAGCTCCCTCCCAAGCTCCGGCTGCGGCTTTACCTTTCCAGCGGCGCCGAGATGTGAAGGAACAGATCCCACGGAAATGGAACCGGGAGAGCGAGCGAGCTCCGCCGGGAGGCTCACATCGAGAGGCGCGGGGAGTGGGGCAGCTGCAGTGCGCTTCCACCGACTGCAGGGGGGCGGCACTGAGCGGCTTGCCGAGGAAAGCGGTGGGAGGCAGGGGCCGAGCTTGCGGGAGGAGGTAAGGGGAGGAGGGAGGAGAAACGAGAGCGCGCTCGAGGGCCTGACTGACAAAAGCACGAGAAGGCAGGACTTCTCAGGAAAAACAGAATTGAGCTCTAGTTGACACCCCCGGGGTACCAAAGAGTTGTCGGCGTGTGACCTGCAGCCTACACATTTAAGGCTGCAGGCAGTATATTAACCACTGAACTATTTCACCAGGGTTAGAGATGTAGGGCGTCGATTGCATACACTACTGTGCATTAAGCGTATCACCCGTCTGCTTGTATCCCACTCATATTTTACCTGTAGCACACAAGATTTCTGCATTTTCCCTCTGTTTTCTTTGTATTTATTTCTGCCCTTCATTTCAAGCGTCTTCCTTTTGTATGCAGCCTCCCCTTTCACCCTTCCCCTGGGTAACTATCTTTTGATTTCTCTCATTCCTTCCTTTATACTGTGATATATTCTTTTCCTCCCATTTGGCATTGTCCACTATGTTCCGCATTTATTCTTTATCACACCCCACTCAGTTTTTTCTGCCGTTACTTCTCTTTATTCTTCTCCCCTTTTCTCTACCTATTTTTACTCTGTTCTTTTCCTTGTTTTTTTTTCTCCGTGTTTGCCCTCCCAATGTCTCTTTAAAATTGCTTGCCCTTTGAAATGTTAACATCACTCTGCATGTTTGTTTCGTAGGCAAAAATCTATAAGTAAACAGATAACTCACAACTTCCCCTGGGAACAGGAGCATTCTAGACACCTCCAACTAGCAATGTTAAAAACCCCAGGAAGCTACACACCAATATATAAAGGGAAATGCAGGAGATAAACCCATCTGCGCAACTCACATCAGAGCGGGCTGAGAGCACGATTTCGACAACCCATTAACTGATACTGATCTGTGGGAATACGCTCGTTCACAAACAGGTTAGCTGACTACTACACTATTGATACCTGCCCCACATAACACCCTTGTAACACTACACAAAGGGGCTTAACTTGATAACCGTTGATACACGAGGAGCACATGAAGTGTACTTTGTGTATCTAGCAGGGGGAAACATACTCCGTTCAAAATAATTGGCCTACGTATAGACTTATCTCCAAAGATAGCTTTTCTGGGATGGGTAAAAAAAAATCTCACATCAGTCAAACTCACTATCTTAGAACTGCTACTGGAGGCCTCTCACTGAAGACATATGGCCGGTGCAGTGTCCTTCTAGATGCATAGTGAAGTAGCCCCACCCCTGACGCTGCCCTAACATCCACACCCATCCATCACAAGCGTCACTGGTCAGGTGAACCTTTCAATAAAAGGGCACGGGCCATTTACCCCAACCAAATGTGTCTGTTCTTTTGTCTAGCATGTGGACCTAGAGCCCACATCTCTTTACATTGGCAATGAAGGCGGACGATTCTCCACCTGTCCTTTAGACCATATAGGTGTTCTGTCTGTCGGAGCTCCCTGTAACATATCCTAAGCCAGCCCCTTCTCGTGTACCGCAGCCGCACATTCCTCCTCAGGAACCTATCCTAAGCCAGCACCTTCTCATTTACCACAGTGCACGCCACTCCACAGTAACATATCGTAAGTCAACCACCCATCTCAAGCCCCACAGTGCAGAACCCTCCACAGGAACATCGCAAGTCAACCACTTACCTCATGCCCCACAGTGCTTGCCGGTTCACAGTAACATCATAAGGCACTAACCTCACGCCCCACACTGCCCTCCCTCCCCAGTAACATATTGTAAGTCACCCCCATGCCCCACTATGCACACCCCTTTCAAGCAATGGTCAAGTCCCCTATCTTGTTCATGGGAGCAGTGTCATATCTTCAGAGACGCAGGCCTGGCATCCACCGCCCTACTCCATTTTGCCGGTCCCTTGGTGTCACACAGCAACACACCACAGGGATTTCCAGTTTCACCAGAGGCCTGAAGTGGTCCCACCCTGGGGTCACTGCCTCCTCCTAGGCTGTACACTCACCACCGAGTACTAAAGGGCACTAAAGATGGAACTAAAAAGTAGTAAGTGAGTAGTGAGTGCAGAGTAGTGAGTGCAGAGTGAGTGTGCAGAGTAGTGAGTGCAGAGTGAGTGTGCAGAGTAGTGAGTGCAGAGTGAGTGTGCAGAGTAGTGAGTGCAGAGTGAGTGTGCAGAGTAGTGAGCAGTGAGTGCAGAGTAGTGAGTAGTGAGTGCAGAGTAGTGAGTAGTGAGTGCAGAGTAGTGAGTAGTGAGTGCAGAGCGGTGAGTAGTGAGTGCAGAGTAGTGAGTAGTGAGTGCACAGTAGTGAGTAGTGAGTGCAGAGTAGTGAGTAGTGAGTGCAGAGTGAGTAGAGTAGTGAGTAGAGTAGTGAGTAGTGAGTAGAGTAGTGAGTGCAGAGTAGTGAGTAGAGTAGTGAGTAGTGAGTGCAGAGTAGTGAGTAGAGTAGTGAGTAGAGTAGTGAGTAGTGAGTAAAGTAGTGAGTAGAGTAGTGAGTGCAGAGTAGTGAGTGCAGAGTGAGTGTGCAGAGTAGTGAGTGCAGAGTGAGTGTGCAGAGTAGTGAGTAGTGAGTGCAGAGTAGTGAGTGCAGAGTAGTGAGTGCCGAGTAGTGAGTAGTGAGTGCAGAGTAGTGAGTAGAGAGTGCAGAGTAGTGAGTAGTGAGTGCAGAGTAGTGAGTAGAGAGTGCAGAGTAGTGAGTGGCTGGCCCTGTTTCTAGCTCAAGCGGCACCGGCACCTGTAGTCTAAAGATAATACCTCTGCCTCAAGTGAAGTACTCTGGTACCCAAGGATGACTAGCAAACAATATTATTCACAACGTTGCTTACTATTCAGCAACATTTGACAGTTTGCAATCAATCTTTATAAAACTATTCAGAGTTTGATAACAAATTAATGCAACACATTGTAATATACAATGCCAATAGCTCAAACTTTAATGCTGCGAGACCTATTGCATTGTAAATGCTTGTTTTGGAGAGAATGCATGTGTAGTCTTAAAGATTCGATGCAGTATGAAAGGGTAGATGCTGTCCAAAGATTTAAACTGATTAAAATACTAATTCACTGTAATGTTTTTGTTTTAGGTTTGCTTCTTGATGTTGTACTTATGTTTGTGATAATTTGTCCTAAATTATTGCTCCAATTTTATCATATCTATGCTAATTTATGTTATGTTATTTTGTACCTGATTGTTTATCTATATATTTTGCAACTGTTTAGACAGAAGCAGAACAGACCATCTTCAAAACAGGTGGTCTCCATTTTTGGATCCGGAAATTGATTCTTGAGTAATTTGCAAACTAAGGAAAGATCTTCTCATGATTATTACTAATCATTGTTGTACCTGTAAAGAAAGACCATGGGTAGGGATCGGCAACAGGTGCGAGTTCAATAGTAATCATATGCAAATAATTAATAAGTTCAGTAACATATCAGTCAGTTTAGTTCATATCTGGCTCACTTCCCGATTAAAGGTCATGGAGTGTGGGCAGCATAAGTCATTTTCGGCCGTGCCTACCGGTGTCACATGAAATTGGTTGGCTGTGGTCACTAGGTGTGTGGACAGTTGGAGCACCATGGAGCCTGCTGCTCCTCCGCGTCTCAGCAACAGGGGGGCTTGTCATGCTGCACCTACTGATGCTTTCCTCACTCTCAGGTACATCCAGAGCAGCAGTATGTGCTGACTGAGCATTGACCAGCACCTCTACAGCACTTGTCACCCTTACTAGGCCCCTGGACACCTCATTGCTGCTGTGTGTTAGTCCTTCTTGCATGTTGAGGCATCGCCTGCAAAGAAGGGAAGTTGCAGTGGCCAGGCGGTTAACAGCCTTGGTGTGTTGCTGTGCTTCCTGCCTGTCCCTCCTCCTTGTTGTTCTGTCCTGATCCAGTTTTGTGCACAAGAAAAGCACGGATTGTGACATGTCCCGCATCCCTGCTGCCATCTCCCTCATACCTGATGCCATCTCTTTGTTCTCATCCACCAGTGCACTGATGCCCTTCCCAATGTTTTCCATGTTTGCATTCAGGTGCCTCATCTGGCGTTGCACCAACTGGATGGCCTTCCCCTGCATTCTTTGTATGTTAACCATGCTACCCTCCAGCCCACGGAAGACACTGGGACCCTCCACATGTTGTGCAGCACTGCTGTCTCTGGGCCTGCGGCGTCTGGTACCTGTGCGGGCACCCTCTGCGCTGGACTGCTGTGTAGCAGTGCTTCCTTCCGCAGCCAAGGTTGGTGTCTCATCCCCCTCCATGTCACCTCCTGATGCTTCCATTTCGACTAGTGGGGCAACTACATGCCTCTTGCTCTTTTGAGCTGCAGGTGTTGTTTGCGGCAGTGACGCAGGCCGTTCAGGTGAGGACAGTAGCAGAGGGGATCCTGAATGCTCTGGGGGTGCCTGCAGCTGTGGAGACATTTCAAGGTCTTGGGATGGTGGCTGTGTTGTTGGTTCACCAGTGTCCTCTGTGTCATTTTCTGCACTTGTGCCTGCCTCCTGGCTGTCGTCCCTCTGTGGTGCACTGCCTTCCTTCTCCCTGGTACGCCTGCGAGATTTCTCGCCTGTGGACATAAAAGCGTACATTAGCTATGTGCTCCTGCCTCACTACTTATACAAATAAATTCTTCTCACTGAAACACTGTCAGCTTGATTATCACTGATATGTGTTGCATAACTTGTCGCTTGGTGTGCTGTATGACATGGTAGGTCTTTCCATGACTACATCTCCCATAATGCATTGCTGCTGTATATTGCTACCTCTACTGGAGTGGGGTTAACACTGCCACATAGGGGAAAGGGAAGGTGATGGGGTGGGGGTAATGGCTGTGCATGCTTCTTACCTTTTCTGGTGGCAGCTCTGGCTGAGCTGTCTGCATCTCCCAGTCCACAGACGCTCTCTGGTTCAATGGTGGACTCCACCAGCTCCTCCAGCTCAGTCAGGGGAGGTGCACGGTTCCTCCCTCCTCCAGTTCGGTTTGCCCCTTTGTGGAGCTCTGCAATTTTCTTCTTTTAGTCAAGCTCCTGAGGTCGTACCACCTCTTTTTCAGGTCATCTATGTCCTGTGGTGTCACTCCTACAGCATTCACCTTAGACTGTATTTCCAGCCAAATTTTTCTTTTGGTAGATTCAGCCACAGTCAGGGACTGCTTTCCAATCAATTTATGGTGTTCTTTCACCACCTCCTTCACGAGAACCTGCAGCTCCATGGTGCCGAATTTTATTTTTATTTTTATCTCTGGAGTTCCTTTTCACTGGTGTTTGCCATTTTTCAATTTCAAAAGCACACAAGTTTTCCTGTGGCTCAGGGACTCAGCTCTGCTCTCACAGCCTCTCCAGAAGCTTCGAATTGCTTCCAGCTGCCTGGGTGTAGCCACTTCCTGGTTGGGAGGGGGGTGATTGCACCTGATTGGCTGACTCCTGAGTTTTACTTTTTTTTCTAGCCGATTCGGTATTCACCGATTCGGTATTTACCGAATTGGTAATTCCCATTCATTCCTATGGGCCAATTTGGAACAAATATCATCCCAAAGGGATCTAGATCCACAGAGGGCATTTATGAACAACTCATAATCTATAAATATTTAAAAAAGACAGGTTAATAGACAAAGTTTGTCGAGGATCAAAGTGACTGGTCCGGAGGGAGAGCCCAAGGAGTCAATTATATATATTACAAAACGTTTCTCAGGGATCAGGGTAGTAGATCCAATAAGAATCTAGAGATAGAAATGCGCAGGATAAGGTTTCCCAAGGATCAGTGTAAAAAATCCAATAAGAATTTAGAGATAGAGATGCGCAGAAAATTATTAGTTAGGTCATGGGATAAGTCAAAACATCTTAATACCCCACCCCTGTTGGAAAGACCCGATGGGACGGTGTATCGGGAAGAGATGGACAACAATCCAAAGGCGGTAAGTAGTCACCCAAACAGACATATAGTAATCCATTAATCTCAGGTGCCACCAAGAGATAATGTTGGGTAGTTGGTGTGATAGGAAAGACCCGCATAGTCCTGCTAGAATGTGAAACAACTTAATAGATAAGAATATAGTGCAGTTCCTCATCCGTGTTATCTCCCATTTCCGTGCATCACAGGCGGCATATGCAAGTTGCCTCTCTACGTCGGAGTGCCAGTTCCCGACTTCCACCCCGCGGATTCTGGGGGATATGGTCGATACCATGAAACCAAATTTTACAATCCCCGCCTGTGATGTTCATCCATGTGGAAAGTCATTGGGTATATTAGATCATTGTTCTAGATGGCACGGACATGTTCTTGTATACATTGTTTAAGCAGTTTTACAGTACTCCCAACATATATTTTATCACATCCACAACCTAGCACGTAGATTACATATTTTGTTTTGCAATTTATATAATGGCGTATTATATATTCTTTCTTGGTATTGCATTTGAATTCCCTCATCTTGGTTTTACCAAAAGAACTGACATTAGAAGACTGGCATGTATAGAAACCATTTGGAGCAGAGGGTAACCATGTTCTGTTAGCAGTGCTCGTCGTATAACTCAGACAAAACATATTTCTAAGAGTTTTCCATCTACGGTAAGTGTAATATGATCCTTGAGGCTGGGTACCTCATTTAGTAAATTCCAGTGTTTTTTCTGAATTTTATATAGCTTGTCATTGTTGTTGGTATATTGTGTGACAAAGGCTAAACAAGCATTCATTGGTCTTATCCGTTTCTTTCACTAATGTGCACCCTCTTGTAACATTTTTGATTCTCTGTTCTGTCTTTCTCAATATTGCCTCGCCTTTCTCAATATTGCCTCATTATAGCCCCTGTTTTTAAATCTATTCTTTGCGACCATGATGTTATTTTTGAAAGTGGTTTCGGAGCTACCTCCAACTCCTAGAAACAAAAATAGGACTTCGAGATCTGGTCCAGTCATTACAGCAAAGCAGCCATCTTTAAACATCCTCAATCACTTTGTGATGTCTGAAAGGATGCAAATCTGCCATTTGATGTATTTTCCTTTCTCTGTATGAGAAACATAGGTTTCCTTGAACTACTGACATTCTCAGTTTCATAGTGGAATTCTATATTTGCATGTCTTCAGCTTCGTTAGATACCTTCGCCATAATGGTCTCCCTTGTTGCTCCTTGAAAATAAAGGAGGGACTCCCATGAACCGCTGCACTGGATGTGCAAATACGGCAGCCATCTTGGAACAGTATTGGTCAGTCACCAGTCCCGGACTTCTCTTCTATACGTGTCAGCCTACACACCTCAGGTGGCTAAGAGTACCTCCTTTTGGTCTGGATATGACCACACCTCTTCTGGATTATTTTCTCTCGATTTCCGGAATATTCTCACTCCTCTTATTATACTTCTTTGAACCTTCACTACCCTATTGGCTCCTTCTTCTACCCCCACCCCCTACCCCCATTACCTCATCTCCCTACCATGGCTCCCGTTCGAATTAAGTCTGGAGTTAACTGCTTCAAAGTTATCTATCCCCCTAATCTGTCCAAAGCAGCAGCAAAACGATTTAAGCATAACACCATTGAACTATTCCCTGATTCCCTGATTCCCTCTTTGTTGACCAAATCCACAATGGAAGTCTAGGAAAGCTCTAAAATGACCTCATTTTCTTCTCTCACGACATCCCTTCCTGGTTCACCAGCTTCTTCAATTCCTTCAATTTCTCCTCCACCTCCTCTATCCCACATGGGCAGCTGCTAAAAATGTCCCCCTTCACTTGTTTTAATAGTTCTCTCACCATTACACTTTATAACAATGGCACTGTCATGATCCAAGCTACAGACTCCTGTCTCGCTCTCTTTGACCACCTCTCCTGTAGTGACCTGACAGATGGGCGACTGGACAGGAGGAGACACTAGGACCCTGTGGGTTATGAGGGAGGTGACCAGGTCACCGGACACCACATCCTGTTAGGGGACAGGAAGGACACACACACACCAGAGGACTGACCAAGGGGACAGGACGTGCTGAGGCTTGCTGCTGCAAATGTAATAAAGAAGATTGCGTGTACTCACCGGTGTCCTGTGTGTGGTGTATCGGCAGCCCGGCTACCAGGACATGACAACTGGCGACGAGGGGAAACGAGCCGACGCGCAGATCGACGTGTAGATAGACGCGTGGATCGACGTTCGCATGCTGACCCTGCCATCAGGAGTAACCAGGTGCCCACCCTGGATAAGCTGTCATAAGAATGAACCAGGAGAGGAGCGATATCGGAGCCCACCCGACCGCCTCTGAAGCAAGCAAAGAAACATCTGCGGTAAGCGCGAAGCTTCGAAATTAGACGCGCGAGCTCTCGCGAGAGGCTGAGAGTCTCGGCGGCCATTTTAGATCCAGGCGGCTGGACCAATAGGAGGTGAGAGCGTGGTGGGCGGCCATTTTAAAGTCAGGCGAGAGCGAGATTTCGAGCGCGAAATCTCGCGAGAAGAGCGGCGGCCATTTTAAAGAGGACATCAAAAGAGAAGGGCATTGGAAACGACAGAGCAGCCATAACAGGGTCAGGCAAAAGAAGAAAAAGAAGGAAAGGTGCTAAAAGACTGAAATAAGAGCAAGAGAAGCGAAAGAAAGGTTCAGAGAAAAGCCAAAAAGTGCCAACTTAAGCACAAATGGAGCAATGAAGCACAGGCAAAGGCAAAAAAAAAAAGGGGAAACAACAAAGAGAAAAAGGTCAGAAGAGTGCCAGGAAGAGCACAGGAAGCAACAAAAGAGTGCCAGGAGGAGCACCTAGAATAGAAGAGTGCCAGGAAGAACACAAGAAACAATAAAAGAGTGCCTGGAAGAGCACGGAGAACAGAAGAGTGCCAGGAAGAGCACGGGAAACAACAAAAGAGTGCCAGGAAGAGCACGGAGAACAGAAGAGTGCCAGGAAGAGCACGGGAAACAATAAAAGAGTGCCTGGAAGAGCACGGAGAACAGAAGAGTGCCAGGAAGAGCACGGGAAACAACAAAAGAGTGCCAGGAAGAGCACCTAGAACAGAAGAGTGCCAGGAAGAGCACGAGAAACAACAAAAGAGTGCCTGGAAAAGCACGGAGAACAGAAGAGTGCCAGGAAGAGCACACAAAAGAGTGCCAGGAAGAGCACAGAAAAGAAAAAAAAGAGATAGCACAGGAAACAAACAAAGAGTGCCAAGAAAAACACAGAGAACAGAAAAGTGCCAGGAAGAGCACATAGAATAGAAGAGATGGCAGAAACTAAACCAGAAAGACAAAGTGCACAATACAGAAGACCGCCACCGTTCAAGTTGTCTGCGCCACAAATAGGAATTAAAGAACCAACGTCACTAGAGAAGATCCCGTCGCTAGCAAGAGCGGAGGCAAGAGCGACAGCACACGCTAAGGAAATGGAGCGAGGAGAAGACAAACGAATGGAACAAGATCGCGCGGGCAGTTGGAAAAAGACCGGAATAAAGAGGCCATGTGGAAACACCATGAAGGAACATTTTGTCGAGGCCCATGCCTAACATTTGGCCAGACATGTAAGAAATGGAACGGGGGAACTGAATATGCCAGTGCACGCCAAGGGGTGCAGCTCAGGAACGACAGAGGAAGACTATGGCGATCGCAAGTGTCAACAAATAGACATGTTGAAACAGGAACAAGGAGCTCATCACTAGAATCGGAAGAAGAAGAAGAAGAAAGGACTGAACGACTCTATCTTATGACGGATGTTACCACAGAGTCAACGGATGAAGGTGAAAAAGGAAAAAGAGGGTGCCTGGTGGACAAAAGCAAAATGAAAAAGACAGAGCACGTGACTATAGGAGTAGGATCACACAAAACAAAGTTTGTTTTGGACAGAGGTGAAACATATAACATCATGCGCATATCGGAATACGAAGAGATGAAGGGAAAGCAGACGTCGAGACTGTCCCGAGTTGAGGTTCTCACTTGGGGGTCATGGAAACTCATGACAAACATGGGGAAATTAACAGAAGAGCCGACACACGAAGACCAAAAGATCAAAGAGGACATTCATTTGCTGAAGGGCGACATCGCGGCGCCATGTTTGCTGAGCATCATCACAGCTCAAACAATGGGTCTCATGGCCATGCTAGAGAAAAGAAGCATCCTAAAAGAATACCCCAAGCAGCACACTGAACTGACTGTAAATGCCAGCCCAGTGGGACCGGGAGCAATATTGGCACAACACAAACCAGGAAAAGATTCCCCAAGACACATGGTGGCATATGGGAGCAAAAGCCTATCAAAAGTAGAAGAAGGATACTGCCAGCCGAGATACTCCCAGCCGAAAAAAGAGAGCTTGGCGGCATGGTGGGCGTGTGAACGCTACCACATGGTCATCCACAGAAAGCTGTTCACAATCATAACGGATCACCAAGCACTGATGACAACATACGGACACCCAAACGGAAAGAGACCGCCCAGGATAGAGAAGTGGGGGACAAGGCTGATGGATTATAACTTCAAAATGATACACAAGCCGGGGGAGGAACACAACACAGCAGATGATATGTCAAAGCAAACACTACCACATGTCCCAAGCGACAACAATGGCGGAGGAACATCTAAACTTTGCACTGAAGCATAACACACCGGCAACGATAACAATAAAGGAACTAGAACAAGAGACCAAACAAGACATCACCATGCAGACCATAATGAAGGTGACCAAACAGCAAAGGTGGAAGCACGACAACAACAACAGCAGCTGGGGGGAAAAAGTATTGAAGGAAGAGCTGCTGTTGGCGTTCAAAAAGATCAGCGAAGAACCATCAGAAAGCGAGAACGGAATAGTGATGAGAGGCACCCGGATAGTAATACCACGGACGCTGAGAAGAAGGACAGCAGAATTGGCACATGAGTCACATAGAGGGACTGTGGCAACAAAACAAATGGTGCGGGAAAAAGTATGGTTCCCGGGACTTGACAACATGGGAGAAGAAAGTGTGATGTACTGTCACATCTGCCAAATAACGAGGCCCACATCAAAGCAGGAGCCACTGCAAATGTCCGCATCTCCAAAAGCAGCATGGACAGAGCTGGCAGCTGATTTCTACGGGCATTTGAAAGCAGGAAATTACCTACTGGTAGTAATAGATGTATTATCCAGATTACCCATAGTGAGACAAGTGGCATCAATATCAGCTAACGCAACTTTGCCAGCTCTGGATGACATATTGGCAGCATGGGTGTCACCGCAGACACAACAAACAGACAATGGACCACCACACTCTAGTGACGAATGCAAAAGGTTCGTGGAGTACCTTGGGATCAACGATCGACGAATAGCGTCTCTGTGGCCGCAAGCAAACAGAATGGCCGAACGATCAATGGGAACGATCAAAAAGGCAATACAGAGCAACAAGCTAACACAGATCTCAATTGGACAAGCACTATGTCAGGTGCTGAGAGACTGTCGAAACACCGCTCACAGCCCCACAAGAAGGTGCCCTGCGGAGCTTGTGTTGGGGCGATCAAGTAGAACGAGGTTGCCCCAAGTGAAAGAAGTGGAAAGGGTAGAACAAAAAGACACAGCTGAAAGAGACAAAGAAGCGAAAGCAAGAATGAAGGCGTATGCTGATCGGAAGAGACCTGCAACAGATGCGAAAGCGAAAGAAGGAGACACTGCGCTAGTCCGACAAAGACAACAACGGAAGTCAGACAGCACTTTCGCAAAAGACCCACTGACGGTAACGGAAGTGAAAGGGCAAATGATAACGGTGTCAGCAGGACAATACCACATCACCAGGAATGGGTCATACTATAGAGAATTGAAGACAAAAGAAGAGGAGCGGCCGAACAATGGATTGAAGAAAGACGCCAAAGGGGAAACAGCACAAGAGGATTTAATAGAACAAAGACCAAAAAGAGAAGGCAAGAAGCCCAAGAGACTGATTGAGGAGATGCAAGGAAACGGAGACCTGTGGACACACTTTTTCCGTATATCAATGTCTATCTCTCTCTCTCTCTCTCTCTCTCTCTCTCTCTCTCTCTCTCTCTCTCTCTCTCTCTCTCTCTCTCTCTCTCTCTCTCTCCATACCTCTCCAGTAGCATCAGCAAATACTGTCAACATAAAAGGGGGTGGCAATGTCTAGTGGAATGTAACAAAGATTTGTTGTATGTACCAAAGATTTGTTTGCGACAAGGGGGGAGGTGTAGTGACCTGACAGATGGGCGACTGGACAGGAGGGGACACTAGGACCCTGTGGGTCATGAGGGAGGTGACCAGGTCACCGGACACCACATCCTGTTAGGGGACAGGAAGGACACACACACCAGAGGACTGACCAAGGGGACAGGACGTGCTGAGGCTTGCTGCTGCAAATGTAATAAAGAAGATTGCGTGTACTCACCGGTGTCCTGTGTGTGGTGTATCGGCAGCCCGGCTACCAGGACATGACATCTCCCACTCCCTTCATCCCACCCATCCGACTACGATCTCCCTTGATTCTTCTTCTGCTAGCTCCTCTCCTTTCTCCCTTTCTCCACCCATGACCCCTCTATATTCCTCCAGTTCGCTCTCCCGGGAGACACAGGGCTATCCCTTGTCCCCCCCCCTTCCCTTGCTCTCTCCTCTCCCATTCTGCCCCTTTCCCAATCTGATCTTCCCCATCTCATCTGCTTCACCTCCGCCTTCCCTACTCTGCATCTTGCCAATATTCCAATGCCATCTCCCGCCCCCTAATCCCCCTAATCTTGCCCATCTCCCCCTAATTAATCCACCTTTCTTACAACCTGGTCTACTGGTCAACTTTCCCTACCCTCCCCCTTTCCTCCTCCCTCTCCTCATCCCGTTCCGCTCTTCCCCTTCTCTCGTATCCTTAATTCTTCTCCTTCTACACCAATTACTTGACCAGGCTAGTTAACCTCTTCCTCAGTCAAGGATCCCTCCCTGCTGCCCTCAAAACAGGTCAGGTTACCCCTCTTCCAAAAACAACCTATGCAGATGTGAACAACCTCAACAACTTCCACCCCATCACCAACCTCCCTTTTCTTTCTAAAATCACAGAAAGATGTGTTACAAAACAACTTTCCCTACATATTATGGACAATAAACTTGACGTGTTCCACGTGTTCATGGCTTCATTCAAAATTGCAGCACTGAAACAGCCCTGCTGCAAGTGATTGATGATGCGCTGCATATACTTGATTCTGGGGAATCGTGCCTTCTGATTCTTCTTGACCTCTCCGCAGCCTTTGATACTGTTAATCACAACACCCTCCTTAACACTCTTCAACAGAGAATGGGCGTGGAAGACAGTGCTTAAATGGTTTGCCTCATTCCTCTCGGACAGATCCCAAATGCTCAAGATAGCGAACAGTCTTTCGTCTCCATTGGCGGTAGGTCAAGGCGTCCCTCAAGGTTCTATTCTTGCACCCACTTTATTTAATCTCTGACTGGAACCATTAGGGAACCTCCTAAGGAAATCTGGGATCCACTACCATCTCTATGCGGATGACAATCAAATCTACCTCAAAGTGTCCTCCGCACACGATCTCTCACTACTCAACTCTACTCTCAAATCTATTCACAACTGGATGTTAGTTCACTAACTCATTCTCAATCCCACCAAAACTGAATTCCTCCTCCTTTCTACCTCTCTCTCCCCTCCCCCGGTGCAATCCTGGATGGATTAGCTGAATTTACTCAACAATAAACCCATCATTGTCGACAGCGCTAAATCCCTAGATGTCATACTTGAGAAAAGACTCAACCTAATCTCCCACATCAACTCCATCACTAAGAACGCAAGTTTCCAGCTGCGTCTTCTGTGGGGGATCAGTTGGTTCTACCCGGAGAAAGACCTAAATACATTGGTACAATCTCTAGTTCTATCGAGACTGGATTACTACAATTCTCTTCTGACTGGCTTACTCAAATCTCACCTCTCCCCCCTCAAATACGTACTCCATTCAGCAGCTCGCTTTATTTTAGGGTCCAAACGAAGTGACCACATTACTCCGATCCTGTATTCTCTTCGATGGCTTCCCATCGAGGCAAGATCTATCTAGAAAACTGCCTGCATCACCCATAAAGCCTTGCACACTTCCTCCCCTTGTTACCTGGCGAACAAACTGAAATTGTCAGGAGGTTCGAGACCCGCTCGGAATGCGGAAAAGTTTCTGCTTGAGCCCCCCTCTTTCAAAAAGGAAAGATTGATGGCTCAATCATTCTCCGTTAATGCGGTCAGATTCAGGAATTCGCTTCCACCATTGCTCTGTGCCACCACCTCCATCCAGATTTTCAAAGCTGACCTCAAATCTCTTCTCGTCCAAAGACACTTTCAGAACTAATACCCTCATTCTCAGACCCCTACAGGAAGTTAGTTCTTCATTGTAAATTTGTAATATCTTCTTGATTGCTGTGTTTGATATTGTGTTATTGTCTATATGGTTTTACTCTACCTCTCCTGTTTATTTTTGTAACGATCTATTTTGTACCATTTCTCTCATATAAGGTAACTGATTCTATTGTACAGTGCTCTGACACCTTTCAGTAAAGTCAGCGCTATATAAAAATGCATTAAATAAATAAATAAATAAATAAACATTTCTCCAAATTGTATGTTCCTAATAACCGACTTAGGGTGAGCACTAGTAGCGCGCAAGGTGCTATTGCATGCTGTAGGTTTACTGAACGTGGTGCTATGCACCGTGTTGTCCTCAATGTAAAATAAAAGATCAAGGAATTGAATTTCAGTATAGCTATGTTTGATGGTAAGGGTTGCTGTTTAGAAAGGAGTGATAGTCCCCAGTTGACTCAGTGTCCCTTTCCATAACAGGATGATACCTTCTATATATCTCTCCCAATGGACAATGAAATCCATCCAGAGGAAGGCATATATGCCCCATGCATGCTCCCTCTCCCACAGCCCATAAAAAGACTGGGGTAAGAGGGAGCAAACCTAGAACCCATGACCGTACACTGGATCTGATGGTACCAATTTCCATCATGGAGAAAGACAGTCTTAGACAAGATGATATCAATCATCTCAAGGAGCATCTCATTATGCTCCATATAATCTGCCGTACATGTGCATAAAAAAGATTGCACTGCCATCATACCAAATTGTTTTTGTATATATGTATACAAGCCAGTATCGTCCATTGTAACGAACATCAAATCATCAGACCATGCCATCCTTTCGAATTTCTGGAGTATTTTCCTACTGTCTTGCCTATACACTGAAAGATTCACTACAAATGGTTGCAGGAATCCATAAACGTATTGGGATAATCGCTCAGTAGGTGAATCAATGCCAGATATGATTGGGGGATACGGGGGAAAGTTACCCTCTTAATGAATCTTGGGGAGGATGTCTATGCATGGAAAACGTGGATCATTGATAGTCAAGTATGCATATTCCTCATGTGAGATGAGTACATGTTCATCCCAGTCCAAGAGTCTGGTGTTGATATGCGTGACAAGGGGGACCATGGGGTTGTCTGCAACTCACTCGTAGCATTTGGTATCCACAAGTTATCTATTGATCTCATTCAAATAGTCATCGGTATTCATGATGACCTTGTCCGCCTCCCTAATGACAATGGAGTTATCACTGACAAGTTCACTCAGGGCAGCCTTCTCCTTCTTTGTCAGATTCTGATTTTTTTTGTCCTCATACACCATTTGATATATCCAGAGCTGAATTGATTTACTCTGCGGCCCCCCGGTTTATTAGCACCAGCAAGTGAGCTCTGATCTTAATGGTTTGCACTTTACACAGAACCTCTCGTAATTGGTTAGTTCCATTCTTCTATCTGATAGGCCCCGAGAACTGACCCGAGTGGTAAAGTAATTCCATGTACAGGCATAATCATTGGACATGCATACCCCTGAATTTAAAGGTTGTCCAACCAGCCCGTACATGGTAACCAAAAAGCTTTCTTCTTGCTATTCTTTTTCCGTATGGCTATGTCCACTTTCATTACATACTTAATAGAGTTTAACCAATCTAAGATAGTCGGGGGTGCATTTAATCCAACATTTACAGATTTCTCTGCGGGCAAGTAGGATAAGATTAAAACACAGCTTATTATTATCGGAAGATAACAATTCATAATTCGGGAGGATACCAAAAAATATTAAAGAAATGCTCTCCTGGATGTCAAACCCAAATATATCTTCCATACCTCTTGTTACAGGACCCCAGAATTGATGTACTTATAAACATGTGCTCATCATTAGCTTTTTCTTGCCGGCACTTTGGACAGCATGGAATAATTCCCTTTGCAAACTTTGACAGCTTAGAAGGAGACCAATATACTCTGTGAAGAGAGAAGAGATGATTTCTCCTTAAATGGGCAGCATGAACTGTAGAGTGTAGTAAGTCATAAGATACTTGCCATATTGCTTCTGTACTGGCGCCCGGCAAGCACGCGCCCCACAGCTGTGATGGAAGGATAAAGGCGCCATCTGCCAGGTCTATCAGAGCCAGTAGAGATTTGCCACTTCTAATTATTGTAGTTCTCCTTTCTCTGGTTATCAATCAGGGCATGGATATCTTTAGTAACCCTGTCCCTGAATGTGTCTATGTTTCTATGGGTACCACTTGGAATACATTTTTAGCGGGGCTTGAGCCCACTGTTTATCTGTAAGTTCTCTGTCATGTTTAGGTCCTCCCTCAATTCCTGTATGCTAACGAAATCATCTTCCGGTATTGAAATAATCAATTTCAAAATCTGTAAATCAGATATAGTATGTGTCACAGTTGGTACAGATGGAACAGCAGAACATACATTAGATGCATTTGCATTGAAAAGATCTTTTAATTTGAGCAAACATGTAAATTTATGCAACTTAATCACAAGATTCACCGGATTCCCCAATTGGATGGGACAGAAACCCAAACCCTTTCATAAGACATCACACTCAGGGGCAGAAAGGCTCCGGCAGGACAAGTTGACTATGGTAAGTTCTTATGTGCGATGCCCAAGTCCGAACAGATCCCAAGCTCATTTTCGAACGTATTGTCATGCCTGGAGTGCTGACCTTCTTTTTTTTCTTTTTTCCTGCCACCGTCTCCCCCCCCCCTTGTCTTTGATCTCGTTTTGTGGTTTTGTTTCCAAAGCATAGGCGTTCCATTTCTACTAAAACAAGCATTTGCAATGCAATAGGTCTCGCATTATTTATGTTTGAGCTATTGGAATTGCTAAATAATGCAACACCAATAGCTCAAACTTTAATGATGTGAGACCTATTGCATTGCAATTGCTTGTTGTGCCTTGTTATCGCAGACCTCGGAGACAGATACGAATCTAGCATCCCATGTATTTTGTAATCACTCAGTAATAAACACTCACCAATCGGCATAAGACGCTAGGTAAACAAAAAAAACAGGTAAAGACACCCAAGAATACATACACAAAGGGCCGGGATCTAACCCTTCCATTCTAGTTTGTAATTGTAATGTAAATATTTAGTAATATAAACACACCGACCCCCCATAAGAGCTAAAATAAAATACATGTTTTGGGGCTCTTGTAAACTCCAGGGTTAGCCATAAACGTAGGGCTGGGTCCAACTGGTCCTGTTATGGAATGACAGTAAATATTCAATAATTAAAACCCGCCATCCTCCGGCAGGTGCTACTAAAAACGGGTTTTTAGACTCCTTTAAAACAGTCTCAAACATACAGCAAATGTTTTTTTTTCTATTTCAATATGTTGAAAAGTTTGTTTTTTTAGATAATGTTTTGCATGATTTGGATGTGAAATTTTTGTACAGATCTGGTCGCGCTTTGGCCCAACCGAATGTATTTAAATGTGCGGAAAAATGTCTCGAAGTTGAGAAAGGGTCTGAAGGGGCGCACGGTGCCCTGCATGCGGAGACCACCGCCAAGTCTTCGCTGAAACGGAACACACACATTTTATTTAATAAAATGTACATTTGGCCCCTGAACAAGGCGTATTGAAGCGTCTGCTCATCGTTCCCACAGCGCTAGCTTTCTTCCTGGCGCACAGAAGATGCGTACGCCCTCACACCACCTTCCTGCACCCATAAATGCGGCATACATGGGGAATGAGGAATTACTATTTTAATACTAAAACTAAACATTGTGATTTATTTGCAGTTTTCTAAGCGCGAACTCCACCCAAAGGCACTGGAGCACGTCACAGGAGCAGCAGTTACCTTACATGATGTCACGTAAAGTACATGTTTTTGTTAAGGCTCAGTGGGGGTGGAGGTGGTAAAGAATCCAAGGGCTTGAGCCCGCACTGAGAGACTAACTTGGGAGAAAGTTCAGCGGGGAGAAGAGAAGAAGTGAGAGAGAAGGGGAGACAGCGATGGAGAGGGGGAGGGATGAATGAGCCAGGAGGCTTCAGCCAGCCTACTCTCGGTTTCAATTATCGCGCCCGTGTCTGGGCACGATAATTGAAACCATATGGCAGGAATGCGCGTAATAGACACCAATAGGCCATGGGCGGAGCAATGCACCCGCCTTTGACCTATTGTGTGCTATTATAAAAACAAACACGCAGGCAAAGGCCAATAGCAGGCCACAAAAGTAAACACACACGCACAAGCGTGTACAATTCTAGGGTCCATTTCAGAACCCCGTACAGAAGGACTCTCGCTGCACGTGCACTGCTGCGCAGTGCATCGCTAGGCGCGAGACCTAAAAAGGTGAGGGCCCTTGAGATGTAGCTGAATCAGAATCCCCCTCCTGTGACGCTGTCAGTTGAGATAATTGAGCTACTGCTAATAGAGATGGATTCTCCAGTGTCCTTTCCGGTCCTTTTCCCCTTGCCAGTAGGTTTGGTATTATCGTATTTTCGGGCGAAGGTGTATCTCATCCCATCTCTATAGTAAATATCATCACGCTGTATTTTTTTCTGTTTTTTGTCTCTCAAATAAATTTGATGGCTCTCAATGACCTTGTCATATATTTCATATTTTCTCTTGATTACGTCTTTTAAGTCACCAACCTCGATCTGCCTTTCCAGTTTCTCAATGTACTCCCGTAACCTGATGACCTTCTTATTGGCATGCTTAATTAAAATCTGCATCATGATGTTTGATGCGTTCTGTAAGTTGTCCTCCCAATCTTTGAGAGAGTCCTCATCAAGGTCTTCAAATCTCTGGAATATTAATATCCTAAGGCCTCTTGGTATTTTATTGTTATCGAAATACTTTCGTAAAATTATACCGTCCCACCAGCGTGCCATCTCTTGTTTCTTGAGTCTTTGAAGTCACTGGAACTTGATTTTGAGGCCCTCTCCTGGTTGTGCTTTAGTGGCGTTAGGGTCCCTCATTTGGATATTGGAGAATAGGCCTTCTGACATTTCTTCTCTCCTGTCATTGAATTTTGACATGCCCTGTGTCTGTGGGATGTAAATGGATGTGAGAACAATAAATTGTCCTATTTGCAATGCTAGGCACAGTTGGTGCTTCTCAGCCCTATGTGTCAATTACTCGAGATGTGGGCAGTGAGCAAAAAACTAATCGCAGCACCCAATCGTTTGTCACCTATGTCCTTTATGACAAAGATAATGTCCCTGTGTGCAAATTTCCACATGCACTTCCTGCCCAGTGATGCCCCCTTGAACAAGTATTTTCACCCAAGACTTTTTGTATTGTTTGATATACCCACTGCCCTGAATGAAGGCCCCCCACGTGAAACTTTACTCTCATTATGTGAATAACTCATTGACAGAAATATGGGACCTTTGGCAGATACGATATGTTAAGCTTCTCTAGTCCGTGCATATATGCGCTTAGATTATATTTATAATAATAATAATAATAATGGAGTTTATAGAGTGCATGGTGACGCCATCTCGGCGTGTCCCCGCGCTTGTGGAGAAAGAGACAGTGCCGTGACCTAACAGAGTCTATAAAGTGTAGAGATATGTCTTTGAAAGTTTTCTGAACTTAGTTTCAGTTTCTGCCAACCTAATATTCACTGGGAGTAGATTCCATTTGCTGGCCGCTAGGACTCTAAAAGAGCGGCCTTCCAATCTAGCTCTTTGGACACGGGGGATTTTAAGTAGGCCAGTTCCTTTAGAGCAAAGTGCTCTACTTGGCTCATAAGTGAGGGCTAGATCCGTAAGATACTGAGGAGCTTTGTGCCATATGATCCTATAGCACATTAGGAGTGCTTTGAATAGGATCCTTTTTTTAATGGGTAACCAATGTAGAGCAGCCAAAGATGGTTTGGATGCTGCTCTTTTAGGTAGTCTCAGGACCAAGCGTGCTGCAGTGTTTTGAAGTACCTGCAGGCGCCTAAGGTTTTTTTCGGTGGTTCCCAGGAATAGCACATTGCCATAATCAATACGGGAGGTCACTAGCGCCTGGGTCATGGTTCGTCTGGCATCTAAGGGAAGTAGGTCCTTGGTGCGATTGAGGGTTTTTAATACCCGGAAACATTTTCCCACTAGCCTATGAATATGGCCATCATAAGATAGTTTGGGATCCACCCAAATGCCCAGGTTCTTAGCTTCTTTACAGGGAGTGGGCAGTGGGCCAAGACAAGTAGGCCACCAGTCTCTTGTCCAGCTTGCGTCATTCCCTCCTATCACCAGAACCTCCTTTTTAGAGCCGTTGAGCTTCAGGCAGTGCAGATTCATCCAGCCTGCTAGGTCCTGCATACAGGCCTTAAAGTTAGCAGCTGCCGTGGTAGGAGCCTGTGATAGAGAGATCAGCAGTTGGGTATCGTCGGCGTATGAAACTAATTCCACACCGTACGATTGCACCACGTCTGCTAGAGGAGCCATGTATAGGTTGAACAAGGTGGGGCTCAGGGCAGAGCCCTGAGGCACCCCTTGTTCTAAGGCTATGCTGTCTGAGGAGAAATTTCCCCGCTGTACCTGAAAACTACGGTCGTGAGAAATGCTTTCAGCCAGCCTAGTGCCGACTCAGTGACCCCGGCTTTGTTTAGGCACTGTAGCAAGATGGAGTGTGCTACAGTGTCAAACGCAGCGCTGAGGACCAGCATGATGAGTGCCATGGTATGTCCAGCATCTGCTCCTAGTCGCAGGGTGTCATGTTCACTCAGTTGTGTTGTTTTTTTCTATATACTCAGCGCTACATATGTTTTTTCCGTGATAAACATGCTTGCGACATACTGTGCGCCACATATTGTGTAAACTATTGGGTTTCATCATATATTTGGTCAGTGTGGCCATTATTCAGTTGAATTGATATTTTGAGTTAAAGATAGGAGTCAGGCACAGTGTTATTTCTTTTCTTTGTATTGGACTGTGATTGGAGAAAGACTGGTTGCATCTTATTTTTATCTATATTCTGATTGTTGAAACTATATAAATATTCTGTTTAAGGTGCATAAGGAGGGGTGGATAATCTCCAACATTGGGTGCATTTCTGATTGTGACTTGCATATCGATGCTACTTACTTCAATTGAAAATAACGGCTTATGTTGCTGTCTATTTCGTCGCCATTTGGGAACTCCCTTGTAGTAATTCTTCTCATATAGGACCGCTAATCAGGTAGGGACTTCATACTTTAGGTTATGCATGCTTACTATTGGTACAACTACCAATGCTCAATCATGGACTGTAACTTTAAGATTCACTTCCCTCTCCCTATGCAGAAGTCTAATTTTGGCCCAGAATCAGGAACTGAGCCGGGGACTCTGGTGCAATCGATTTCAGAACTGACATAGGCATTAGACCTATGTACTGGTATATTTAATTACATTTGCTATTTACCTGGATACACTGGGTGTAATTGGCGGCTCTCAATGCTTCCCTCCGGGTCACATTTCATTATGTGACCTCTGTCAGTTTCTAAATAGGCCTTTGTGGTGGAGGGCCTGTCATGCTTTCGTGAATGTATTGCCCACACTTGCATTACCTCTCTTATTCATTTTTAAAACTCATAATCACCTGGGACACTTACATGACTGAGCCAAGATACTGTTGGCTTGTTTATTACTTTTCTCATTCTGATTTCATACTCTTCATTTATTTATAAACAGTGTACTTCACTTGGATTCACACTTTTCGATTTGTGATAGTTCTTGCTTCAAATTTGATATATATCATTTCAGTTATGGATGTTCTGTTATGAGCTCATGGGGCAAAGAGTTGCCCAGGTATTGACACACTAATGAAATGTACATAAACTTGTTTACATATATATATATATATATATATATATATATATATATATATATATATATATATATATATATATATATATATATATATATATATATATATATATATATATATATATATATTCACGCTCAATTTCCTTCACGGGGGCAAAGGAATGGTCCGCACTCCGTAGCTCAAGTAAATACTATTTTATTTTCAAATTCGCAGCATAACAGGACGCCTTTTGGCTTCGCGCCTTCCTCCAGCTGTTACTGCACAAAATATTATTGCATTTTTTAAATAAAGTTTCAGATAGTGACATGAAATTACATAATTTCCTCCATTTCATTGAAACAAACGATGCACTTAGTTCATTTCTTTCAGTGCAGCCATCTTAAAATGTGTTTTGTTTGACCAGCATTTAATCTACGACATATGGCCCCCACAACTCAAACAATAAATTAAGCCCTAAATGGGCACATAGTCAGACAAAATAATTTTAAAAAGTCACAAAAATGATTAATTTGGACTATACATTAATTGTGGAATGAATCCCCAAAATGATTTCCAATAAAAAATCAAGCCCTGGATGGGCGTAATATCAGACACAATTTGTCAGTTTCAAATCCTGATGCAGTACTATCAATAATTCATCCATTTTAGGCATCTCCACATTTCTTAAGAATCAATATTGATATATCTTACTTTGTATTTCAAAAAAATATATAAACTTTTTTCAAAAAGTGTACAGAAAAAACAAATATTCAGTGGGCTTAGTGGTACAAGTACTTTTCTTAATCATTGGGGTACAGGAAATCCGAGATCTATTTGCCCAAATGTATGGCTAATTCCTCCCCAGTGTTGAGACCGAATGGAGTTCTCGTTTTGAGATCGATAATAAATGTTGATTCCAAACGACGCAACTGAAGTTCTCTATCTCCTCCCCTTTCTTTGATGGGCACGTGATCTAAGCAAAAGAAACGCAAGAGATTGCGATCACTCTTGTGTTCTTTGGCAAAGTGTCTCGCCACGGGATAGTTTGGGTCGTTATGCTGGATAGCTCTAGCATGTTCAAGTATTCTCCTTTTTACTGGGTGGATTGTGGTCCCGATATAATACAATTTACAAGGACATACCAGGCAGTATACACTAAAAGGGGTGGTACATGTCAGGAATTTAATAATTTTCCTGGTCTTTAATGTCTCCGGGATTTCATAGTTTGTTTGCTTAGTGCTTGCCTTACATGCTTTACAATTTTGACATGGAAAAAATCCAGTCAAGTTGCCTAGTCTTGGTGTCCGTGGGATTGAGTCAAAGTGGCTGTGTACTAAGGAGTCTCTCAGTGATCGATTCTTTCTATAAGTGATTTTGGGGTAACTCGAGATTTCTTTTCCAATTATACAGTCTCCCTTTAAAATGTGCCAATTATTTGTTATGGTTTTACGAATTTCTTTAGAATCTTTCGAGAAGGTTGTTATAAAGCGGGGTGTGTTTTCATCCTTGCTAATTGGTCTTCTCTGATCTCTAAGGAGATTAACTCTCGGGATCTTTTGGACTTTTTCATATGCTTGTTCTGAAATCTGGTCCGAATATCCCCTTACTCTGAACCTTGATATCGACTCATGGGCTGCGGTTTCAAAATCATTGGCTAATGTACGATTTCGCTTCAGGCGTAGCAGTTTCCCATACGGAATACTATTCTTTAGGGATTTAGGATGACAACTGCTAGCTTCCAAGACTGAATTTCCTGCGGTAGCTTTTCAGTATAGTGAGGTGCAAATTTTTCCTTCTTTAATAAAGACTTTTAAATCTAAAAAGTCTACCTCAGTATCACTAATGTTGCCACTGAAATGCAGATTGGCTGTGTTGGTATTCAAATGTTTAATAAAAGACTCAGCTTCACTTCTAGGACCTTTCCAAAAGATGAAAAGGTCATCAGTGTATCGGTGCCACCCAATAATTGATGAGACCCAATGCTGATTTTTATCAGCCCAGGCGACCTGCTTCTCTCACCAGCCGATGAACAAGTTCGCGTAGCTGGGGGCGAAGCAGGTTCCCATTGCTGCCACCCTACATTGCCTGGAATATTGTTTTTGGAACAAGAAAATATTGTTATTGAGGCAAAAGGACAGGAACTCAAGTAACATTTCATTATGCTTGGAAAACTTTAACGAGCGGGTTTTAAGAAATTATTGCACTGCATGTATACCATGTTCATGAGAAATACATGTGTATAATCCTGTAACATCAAGGATGATCACTAACATATCTGATTCCCATACAATATCAGATATTGTTCTCATGAAGTCAGTAGTATCACAAATATAGGATGGTAAAGTTTTTACGTGATCAATCAGAAAAGATTCCAAATATTGTGACATTTTTTTAATGAGGCTTTCCCTGGATGAAATAATGGGCCTTCCTGATGGTGTGATCAAATTTTTGTGAATTTTGGGCAAGTGATAAAAGGTCGGAGTAACCGGTTGATGACATGTCAAAAATCTGAATTCATTTGTGTCAAGCATGCCCTCTGATGCCCGTTTTTCAAGCAATTCATGATATTTGGCGATGCTACTGTAATACTCCTCTTTACTGATTTTGCTATAACAGGTAGTGTCTCTTAGTTGTCGTAATGCCTCTGTACAATAGTATTCCCGCGTCATCAGGACAATGTTTCCTCCCTTATCGGATGGTTTACAGACTAGATTAGGGTTAGATTTTAGTTGTTCCAATGCTTTGCAATGTGCATAAGATAAGTTCCACTGTTTATTGTTAGTTGAGCTTTGCCTCCTCATTTTGTCCAAGTAATTTTTGGGGGTACAAATTTTGAAGGAGGTTTGAAATCAGTTTTTGCTCTAGTTTGTGTAATGCCAAACTGTTCAGCAGTTTCAGCAATATTCATGGGTTGTTCCTGTACATTTTCGGTGGATTGACTGTCCATGATTTGCAGAACATTTAAATCTTCCTCATCTAAATTATCCATTGTGGATACATTACTTGTAATCCCTTGATTCACATTACTGGAACTTCTGAGCTTATGATATTTTAAAAGCTTTAGTTTCTTCAATTTTTGAAAGTTTATATGGTGTCAAGTTAACTATTGTGAGATCCTCCGATGGGGCTACCTTCGATTGCCTCTTTTGCTCCTTGTTTGTGAGGCCACCCCTTGGTATTCTGATGTTGAAGCCACCTCTTTGTGTCTGTCTTGTCTTTGTCTCTGTTCTGGGGGCTTGCCTTTGGCCCCTCTCTGATACGATTGTCGCATTAGCTGGAACTCCTCGCGAAAATTGGGCTGCGAGGACCCTGCATCCTCCGCGGCCGATCTCTCATCTACAGACTGCTCAGTATCTGTGACATCGGATTCTGATGTAACAACCACTTGAGGACTTTTTTGCTAGCACCGCTTCTCAAGGCTCTTCTTGGTGCATCATATTTGCGAGCAAATGTTAGAATGCGCCCTTGCTCATAGTCTCGAGCGTCTCTCTGAAATTTCGTTTGCTTCCGTTTTCCGATTTTGTCCTCGTAAGCAATGAGGCGTTTTTTCATTGCCTCACGCAGTTGGTCTCGTTGTACCGAGTCTGGGTCCTGTGAAATTAGTGCTACAAGCACTTCAATTTCCTTCCGACATTTCTCTCTATCACTCTACGTGAATTTGATTAATATCTTCAACATGCCACCCGACATTTCTGCAGTATAAGTGGCCCATTCATCCAACAGTTGCGGGTCAGGATTCTCGTAAGAGGGAACTGTGTAAACATGGAGCCCTCGCGGAACCCGTTGGACTTCCAAATATTTCTGAAGCGAGGTGGCCTCCCACCATTTTCTAATCTCTCGTTCAAACAGTCTTTCAAGTTGTATAAATAAAGTTTTCAGGGGAATTTGTTGGCTCTGTGTACTTGTGGCAATATTGTTCGCTGATCCACTCTGTCCTTCTTTTGTCTGTAATATGTCCGCCACAGTTTCGCAGCGTTCTTTTTCTGAGTACATCGTTATTAGTTACTCGTGCAGATTCAATATCATGTGCAGATTTATCGCTGTGCTTGAGCTACTCGCTCCAGTCGTTTGGTTCAAACAGCATAAAGATGCTTTAAATGTCTCGGCTTACATAGCTTGTTTATGCAGTTAACGATGTGGGAAACAAACAAAACAGCGGGCGTGTCAGCCTTCTGACTGTCATGTATTCCTATAGGTTCTGAATCGATCCCCCTATTCCTGACCCTATTCTAGTTAAACAAACCAACAAGTTAACTAGCAGTCAGCCCATGAGGCAGAAAACCCCCATGATGCAGATACCGTTATCTGACGCAGTCACACTACGGCACAGGAACGTGTTATCTGATTAGGTCATAACACTTGCGATCTAATTAGACAAGCCATATTCCTCCAGCCCCTGATAAGGCATACGGAGTTCTCATAACAAATCAAACCTATGACAACCTGGGCAAAACCCTGCGGCCATTGTTTTGATTTCACCGAGAACTTTAGTAAAAGAATGTGCTAACGAGCAAGTCGTATGACATCTTTATTGACGTATCTATGTCCATCCTTACGTCAATCTCGGCACCTTAAAGGTATAAATATTACCGATCTTGCCATATGCAAACACACGCGTGGTGACGAGACGGAGCAGCCATACTTGCCGAAGCGAAGAGCAGAGCAGACCCCGCTGGCAGCAGCCCCGCCTTTCTGACGCGCTGAGAGACGCGCTGCTTTCTCCTGCCGAGAATCCAGCACCGGCGTTTCTGGGCAGCCCTCGCAGGCAGCCTGGAATATCGAGACCAGAGAGAGAGATACCATTCCTCATTCATCCTAAATTCCAGGTACAGAACTGAATAACCCCTCACAGAGAATTCTTTAGTTATTCACTTGGCAAAAACAAACTTAACTTAAACTGTAACTTTCTATTCCCGCCCTCGTATTAGACTTAGGTCAGGTACACGGGGTAGGCGTATCTAGAAACACCAGTTGAGTACGTTTAGTCAAATGTATATGTGTATGTAATATATTTTATTCATTTTAAACATCTTATGGCTTAGAAACCATATCAATGTTTTTACAGTATTATTTTATACTGCTGCTCTTAATGTATGCACTTTACTTAACTATAAGTATTGCAATAATATCGATCCGTTTCTCTTGTATGAGAAAAGAGACTGATCAATAAATAACACCTTTTTATTGAACACGCCCGTCTTCCTTTTCTCTACATTCTGATGAGACTAAGAATGCACGTACTGACTGAGTAAAATAATTTGCCTTTTGTTCACACGACTCTCGAGATTGACTCTTGATTAGGGGAGAGCAAAGTTGTCATGTTCTATGGTTGTCAGAAACTAAATCCCTTCTTGTCTAATCAGGGAAGTTAATTCCTCCTTGAACATTCGAGAAAGTTTCTAGTGAACTCTGAGCTAAGCTGGCAAACCCAAAACTTTAAGTCTAGTATCGACAGTAGTAGACCTAGTTAACGTCTGGCCTAGGCCTTTACTGCTGTAGGTATTATTACAATGCGCAGAGCCTATTGGGAAGATAGGAACTACACTACATGGCGCCCAACGCGTTTGGAAAGGGCGATAAAACTAACGTAAGACATTTAGAGTAACTCAGTCGTGCTTTCTCACTCAGACCCCTTTTCCCAAATACTCCAAAGACGTCTGGAGTGGGTGAAAGGTTATATCCGCCAGACCTCGCAGGAGGGAACTCCTATGTATGGTTCTTGGTATAGTCAACGTTGAAGGATAAACAGTTCCAAAATATTGTGCATCTAATCTTTGTTTCCATAAGAAACCTGATCTGCAAACAAACAAAATAACCTTCAGGACAGTAAAATGTCAGACAATGAAGAAGAAAGAGAGGCAGTTAGATTAGCAACTGAACTCGCAGCAGCTGATGCTACCATGCAGGCAGCAGACCAGGATATAATACTCATCCCGGTCATCAAAAGGAGATCTATAACTCTAAAAACTTTTAGAAAATGGACTGACACCTAGAGGTGGCACAGTCATATTCGTAATTGAGGCACACGAATATCGGCAGACAGAGGTATACTATTCATGGATACATTTTCCAGCAGCAAATGCTGTAACAAAGTACTTCCACTATTACAAAATAGAGGAACCTCCTAATGAGTACACTCCTTTCGAGGAGGTGGAAGTACCACTCAAATTCCAAGAGCATTTGCTCTTATTTGATGGCGCCCTAAAACATAATAATCACATCACCAGGCTCGGTCCTTTAGGTAGACCAGGAGCAACGTGGCCGGTCCTAGCCGGATACACACCACATCCAGACATCGATGGGATGTCTGCACCAAACCTTTTAACACAGCTAAAACAATTAATAAAAATTCATAGACAATTAGTTCAGTATGTGATGCGGACTTCAACAATTCAGCCAGCGATTAAACTTCCACAGCTGACCCCTCACCAGGGGAACACAAATAAAATTACACCACAGAACATCCAATCCTGCCTAGGTAAAGTACCGGCTAAACGGGAACAAATACCATTTTGGTTGGCACAGAAAATTACCCAAATAGAGGCGGTGTTTCCTGACACCACCCCGCTAGAAAAACACAGGATTCTGACTATCTGTCTCCCAATGGGAATCGCACCACACATAGAGGACTGTGACACTTGGGGTACAGTCTTTGCTTCCATCTACACAAAAACGCACGGTGTTCCATCCATTTCGGTGATACCAGATGTGCTAAAACAAATTCAAGACGAATACGGTCCAGAACCTGCTTTAACTCTTGGTATGAAATTACTGAAAGACTTCAAACAGGTCTCGGCTATATTATTAGCCAACATAAAAGGTGAAGCAGCAAACGTGGCGATCCGCCAGAGGTTAAAAGAGACAGATATAGCAGACCAACCAGCTGAAATTGCCAGAATCATAGAAAAATCCTATGAGGAACTAGGTAGAGATGGTTTAGGTGGAATACCAGTAAAACCGCAACTGACTGAAAGTCCAGAAAAAATATTTTTTAATAATAATTCACCAAAAAAGAACTGGGATGGAAACAAACAATCCAATCCTAAAGAAAAGAAATTCCAGTCCAGAGGAAGGTCTCCTAGGCGAAGAGAGAAATCTCCGAACCAAAGACACAGGTCACCCCAGAGTGACCCCTCTGGGAAAAGATATAACCTTAGAAATAGGGATAATATAAAAAAGCCTGATAGATACCAAGACATTGATACACGTCCCTCTCAATCTTTTCAGACTTCCTCGCAGAAATCGGAAAGAAGAGGACGATCAGAACAAAGAGAAGAGCACGCCAAGTCCAAAGACAAGGAACCTGCTCAACTAAAAAAGAAATTACAATTTCCAAAAAAGAAGGTAGCCAGTATCAAGGTAGTTAACAATGCCGAGAATACTGAGGACACAACTGAAAAACGGAGAGTGGGCTCAGACAATGCTAGACAGCGCAGCAGAAGTGAGCATAGCTCGCAAAGTCCTTATGAATCATCTGGAGACAGTGGACACGAATGAATATCTTCAAGTGGAAACTGCGGACACCAGAGTTAGCAAACCTCACAAGATATACGAGATAACATTACGTATAGAGGGAGATAAGACTAGGAAAATAAGGGGACTATTTTGGGATAACCTCTCCAAGGGTTATGACATCCTTCTAGCTGAAAAAGACTGGCCACCAGAGTTTGTCAGGGAGTGCCCTCATGGCGAAGAAGTAATTATGCCTGCCTTCTCAAATCAAATTCCAATTCATAAAAAATACACACTTGCTAGAAAGTGGGCAGTGGCTCTAGCACCTGCTTTATATAAAAATCATGTAGGATGGGATGAGGATTCTCCTCCTCACAAAATCCAGCTAAAATCACAACCTACTTCACAAAGGCAGTACCCAATTAAGCAAGAAGCTAAAAAACAGGTAAATGAAATACTAGATCAGCTAGAATACCAGGGGGTGATTGAAACTTGCACCTCACAAATGAACAATCCTTTGTTTCCGGTCTCCAAACCAGACAATTCATATCGTCTAGTTTTGGATTACCGACACCTTAACACATGTTGCAAAACTTTTGCAGTGCAAAACTCACACAGTGCTGCACTAATGAATAACATAGTGCGCAAAAAATACAAAACAACCTTAGACATCTCTAATGGATTCTTTTGTCAAAACATAGCACCAGAGAGCAGATATTTAACTGCATTCTCAGTAAATGGCACTCAAAAACAATTCTGTCGGTTAGCCCAGGGGTACAAGAACAGTCCGGGGGTATTCTCAGCGAGAGTAACAGAATTACTACAACTATATGATGATGAAGCATTATCTTATGTCGATGACATTTACTTAACAGATGATGACTTGGAGACTCACTTGAAAAGAGTGAACACCATAATACTTGGGTTCGCTGCAGAGGGTTACAAATTCAACTTTAAAAAATCCAGAATTGCCCATCTGACAGTCCTGTTCTTAGGATATGAATTATCAAGCGAAGGCAAAAGCCTGGCTGACAATTTCCTAGAGAAATGTGCCGTACTCCAAGCACCTAGAACACTAAAAAACCTACAGTCGATTCTAGGCTTCCTAAATTTCGGAAGAACATACATTGCAAATTACGCAGAAAGGGTCAAACCCCTTTATGATCTAATTAAACCAGATTTTAAAAGATCCAATTGGACTCAAATACACACAGAAATTCTGAGATCCTTACAAACAGACATGCTAATTAAAACAAAATTAGAAACACGTGATAACACACGCAATCTTGTGATTCGAGTCATCCCAGGGAGATGCGGATTCACATACCTGACCTCTAATGAGGGGGAAAAGGTACCAATTGCATTCAAATCACACTTGTACACTAAGGCTGAAATGAAATTTAGCCCAACGGAAAAAATTCTTACAGCAACACAGACAGCTATAGCAAAAGAACGAGCCCTGGCATAAGGTAAACGAATAATAATCGTGACACCAATACCAGCCCTAGAGGCGGTAACAAAGGCAAGCATTCCAAATGCTAAAGCACTCCATCCGAGATGGATACAATGGGCTAATTCTCTTGCTGCAACAGACGTGGTGTACGAATTTGATCCTTACTTAAAAACACAAGAATTTCTCCAATATGAATTTGAATGTCCTCCGCCAACCGAAATTCTGCCTCTAGACCACTACGGCTGTATAATATATACAGACGGATCAGCACAACCCGCAGTGGGGGGTAAGCAAGCTTACAGTGCTGCGTGCGCGATCGTTAAAGGTCGCTGGCACGAAGGAAAATTTAAACCAGCAATCACTAAAACACAATCTTTAGGAGATTGTACAGCTCAGCGAGCTGAACTACTGGCGTTCAAGATGGCGCTTGAAAATACCGATCGAGAATTCCCCACACTCATAGTGTGTGATTCGTATTATTGCGTTCAGTCTTACAATGAATACTTGCAGATCTGGCTTCAGAATGGTTTCAAGGATGCGAAAGGTGGCACAATCAAGCATAAAATGCTCTGGGAACAAGTAGTTCTTTTACAAAAAGAACTACCAAAGACTCACGTGATACACACACTGAGTCATCAACGTGATGGCGTTCACGTTGCAGGGAATTCATTGGCTGATGAGGCCGCGAAGGCAGCTGTGCATACGGCTTCCGTAGCTGCCGTCACCCGGTCAAAAACAAAAATAGACAGCGAAATATTACAAACTGTCAGCGCTTCAGAAAAGGATTCGATAGAACCACTCCCTAAAGGCTTTCCAGTAAAATACTCATACATAACTGATGCAAACAATGTTCCTTTTGCCCGAATCCCTGGAGTGGGGGATAGGGTAATTCCAAACATGGAACATAGGTTAGGACTAATAATAGCGGCACA
Source organism: Lissotriton helveticus (assembly GCF_964261635.1). Classification (NCBI taxonomy): domain Eukaryota; kingdom Metazoa; phylum Chordata; class Amphibia; order Caudata; family Salamandridae; genus Lissotriton; species Lissotriton helveticus. The sequence continues at coordinate 1,074,240,291 of NC_136070.1, read as the reverse complement.
CGAAGGGCTTGCTTCTATACATGCTGGCGTCTCAGCCACAGTATCATTATTAAAACAGAGATACTGGTGGCCACAAATGAGAAGACAAACAAGGAACTATGTTCTAGAATGCGAGATATGTCAAAAAATGAAAGTATCAACTGTGAGACGTCCAGCTCAGACGCCCCTTCTAATCTCGGATAAACCATTAGCCTGTGTTTACCTAGACCACTGTGGTCCCTTACAAAGGGATGGTAACTATAAATATATCCTGGTCGCAGTGGATTCATGCACGAGATTCATATGGATGTGGCCCCAGCGAACGGCTAACGCCAGAACTGTTATAAAAGATTTGCGAGTCTTTATCGGCACATACGCAATTGGCATGCTGCATTCGGACAATGGTCCTGCTTTTAGCTCTCGGGCTTATAAGGAGGCCATGGTCAGCATGGGCGTGCAATTGCGGTACTCTTGTCCATTTCACCCTGAGGGGAACGGAATTGTTGAAAGAAAAAACCGTGACATAAAGCAATCTATAACGGCAAAGGTATTAGGTTCGGGAGCTGGGTGGGTCAAACATCTAATAAGTGTCCAACGTAGTCTCAATAACTTGCCAAGAAATTCTCTGAAGGGATTCAGTGCGTACGAATTATTATTTGGAACTAGGATGATGATCTCTGACATTGATAGTCAGACTTCAGTGGTGAAAGAAAAAACCTTTGATATCAAAGACCGTTTGGCTATTTTGCAGGACTTAAACAAAACAAGAAAAGACCTGAGCAACATAAAGTTGAAACAACAGCCAACAACCACTGAAGAACCACCACCTGTCCCAGCAAGACCTGTCTGGATTCCAAAAGTCGGGGATCTAGTCAGGGAAAAGATCGCGGTAAAGAAGGAATTTGGGCCTTCTTACAGAAAAGCAGTTCCTGTCTTGTCTGTCAACGGGACAAGATCAGTTGTACTACCGCCACTTGCTGGTAAAAAGGAGAACCGAGTTGTATCCATCGACCTGGTAAAACCACAACATGTGGCCAATAACAAACAGTAGGCCAAGTGGACTCCCAATAAGTAGCAGAACACCAAGGTTTGCTACCAGTACAGAGGTCCTAACGAAGAGGCTCATCACATTCGAAACGCCTACAGAAGAACAACAAGGACTATGCAAAAATGCAATAGAACTAAGACCTCTGAATACCCAAATAAAAACATTTAGCAGAGACACACCAATCTATAATGAAGTACCAAGTGAAAATGCAAGAAACAGAAATCCTGAACCAATTGGAACAATTGACAGAACTGCATCCGGCTACTTCATTAACTTCGATGATTCCTCTGAGGGCTTCAGCGAATCAAAGACACAGCCATCATCAAAAACCTTTAAAGACAAAGCTAAGGAACTTTTGAGACAACTGAAAGAAACATATCTGATTTCCCCATGGATTGAATTTTGGGTGGGTTTTGGTGCATTTATTCTCATACTTTGGCTCATCATGGTACTTACTTTGGGACGCTTCATTGAGGGAAAATATGCTAAAATGGACACAGCAAGTCAGAAAATCAACTTGATCCTCAAACCACACACATCTTCACACGTCGAGAAAAGAGAACTTTCTTCAGCCAACTTCACAGCCAATCCGATACCTGGTGGGGTAGCCTCGGACAACACTGACTATGAAATTTATGGTCCGGTCGAGATCCTGAAATATCCACATCAAATTAAGATCTCATTGAGTGACTTTGCAAAACCAAACTCATTTGCTGATGATTGGGACTTCGAAAGCATTAATAATATGATGTCTGACTTAGTAATGTCTGCTAAATTTACCAAACATGATTATTTGCAGGGTTCTACAAATTATGACAGTATGTATTGCTATAACCACTATGGTAACCACTTTTTACATAGATCTGCACAACCTAGAAACGTTTTAAATTATAATCAATGGGAACATTGTGCAACACCTCCAAAAGGGAGCTCAAGAACCGTTTACGACAAATATTCATATTTTTCAGGTTTTAACACAAGTAATGCTGAAACATTTTATTTTAAATTGTCGAACAAGACAGGAACCAAAACCATGATAACCAACACAAAATTTTTATATTCAGACTCATTTTTTGAACAAATGAATACTTTTGGATTTGATTATTGGGACAAAAATGTTGAATTGAAAAGTGTTTGGGGTACAAAAGAATGGCAAGTACAGGGTATAGAAGCTTTGTTTAGAGCCTGCATGATCCCAGAACAAATGATATTTTTAAATGACACTGTTCAACAGACCACCTGTCTTGGCTTAGCCAAAATCAAAGATTTAAATAAACCGTCTATTCCAAAGCCAATAATGTTTAGCAATAACTCTGATACAGATGAAGAGATAGACGTAAACCATATATTAAACCAAAACAGAACACATCCTGATTGGAAACAGTGGTTGATCTGGCCCACAGATACTAATAACTGTCAAGACAGATTCCTGAACAAAACACAGGGGTTCAAAATGACCAGGCCAGACCCTAGATATCCTCAAAGACATCACCCAGGGATAATAACCACCTACAGTGTGGGCAAATTATGCCTTCAATGGCTACAAACTTCCACACTGGCAGAAATTAAGCAACACCTAACTTTACTTACTGATGGTGCTGACTTGCGTGATTTCACTTTGGGACCACGCAAACAGCGTCAAAAGCGTTTCATAGCAGCCTCTGTATATGCAGCATACAATGAGGCCTGGAAGGTTACTCAAATTGAAACAGCAGAGAGAATACGGGAAATTGACCGTATTAATTTGGAAAAATCACTTTCTGTAGTGGACAATGGGTTAATGACTCTGTCCTCCAGAATTTTTTCTTTGGACAGCATTGTGTCGTCAGCAATCGATATATTATCGCAAGACTTACTGCTATTACAACACGGTCAGTCACAATTGCGTTCTATTGTACAGCTTGGCTGGACGTTACAAAATCTGCGTTCAGGCTATGTGCCTTGGCGTTTAATCAACACAACGTCACTATTCCAAATCTTTAACCTTACTGATAGACAAATCAGTATGGCGCAAAAGGGTGCTGATTATACAATCTTGAGCATTGAAAAACTCGAAAGATTACCAGTGACAATGTCAGAACGACCTGTCAATGAATGGATAATACATGGGATAATAAATATTCCAATCTCAACCTTCAGGTTTCAATACTGCCAAAAATATATACAGGCTGATAACCCTAATGACACAGTTTTAGGTACATGTATTTCAGAAGGAGAATGGGTGTCTCACTTCAGTACAATTTTTAAGAGTAATGAGCATAGGGCAGAAAATGCCTTTTTAACATTACCTGCAAACCAATTATGCTTTACAGTAAATGAGGTTGCAAGGGGGATCCAGGGTCTAACCAGTAATAAGGCCCCGGGTCCGGATGGTTTGCCACCGGACCTGTTTAAGTCTAGCACCTCTTTTTGGGCTCCCGTCCTCACGGCAGCAATAAATGCAGCTGCTATAACGGGGTGCCCAAAAACGTGGGGCCTATCGACCATAGTCCCCGTTTTTAAAAAGGGTGATCGCAGCAGTCCATTATGTTACAGACCGATATCTCTAATAAATTCAGTAGTTAAAGTGGTAGGGGGGGTTATACTTAATAGGCTATCTACATGGGCAAAAGACAATAGCATCCTGTCTCCCATACAATATGGGTTCAGACCTGGCCATTCGACCATCACGCAATGTCTGAACCTATATTTGATTTTAAGTAAATATACCCTGGCTAGACAAGGTACTGTCTATATGGCATTTATGGACCTGTCGTCCGCCTTTGATTGTGTGGACAGAAGCTTATTATGGGCCACTTTGCTGAGAATGGGCGTGGAGAGGAATCTTGTCAACTTCCTAGCCGACTTGCACTCGGATACTAAAGCTAACGTCCGTTACACTCAAGATCTTAAAGTAACGGACGAATTTAGAATAAATCGGGGAGTTCGACAGGGCTGTATCCTGGCCCCATTCCTTTTTAATATGTACATAAACGAACTGGAGGAATTTCTTTTACACATAGAAGCAGACTACCCCCGTGTCGAACAAAAGGGGGTGCCTGTGCTCCTTTATGCAGACGATGCAGTACTTATATCTAGGACAGCAATCGGTCTCCAAAAATTATTAAATTCCTTCTTTAAGTTTATGGAGTCTCGTGGCCTTAGCATAAATAATTCTAAGTCCTACGTCATGAAAACAGGAAAGGGCACTCGGAAAACCGACTCCTTTAGTATAAACGGGGAGAAAATCCCTTTAACCAACTCTTTCTCATATCTTGGGGTCCTCTTAGATCACAAATTAACGTGGGGCCCCGCAATATCCAAAAAGAAGGGCGAAGTAACAAGGGTAAACGCGGCCATTCTTGGTTTTGGGAGAAAAATCGGCAATTGTCCCACGGCCGCACTACTCAAACTTTATCAGGCAAAAAGTGTAGCTGTCGCCTTTTATGGTAGCGAGCTCTGGGGCTATTGCAGGATAAAAGACCTAGAGGTCGCAGAAAACAACGCCCTGAAAAAGATATTGAGGTTGCCTAGGGGCACCGGGACTTACTCTGTACATGAGGAGTTGGGGGTTCCATATTTAAGCGACAGAATAGCAGTCAACCCGGTTTCATGTTGGCTGAACTGTTGGCTTAACACCGACATTCCGCTTACACATGCCTTGCTGAAAGATGTCTTTTCCTTAGATGGTAGGCTTAAAATTCCGTGGGTGAAATACATAAGGGACTGTCTGTCGGCAATAGGCCGCTCTGATTTGTTTTATGCCCCTAACTTAATTACAAAACCCGATGTTGCTTCAGTAAAAAACGCTATACTACTGGCAAGATGTACTGACAGAGAAGCGGTGGAGATACAGAAGGGTAGTGTCAGGAAACATCTACTACTCAAAACCTGCCCACAAATGGAGCCTTATTTGACATGGCCTATGACCAGTTATGACCGGTTTCTGTTAACAAGGTTCCGTTTTGATTTATATCATCTTCTACTGGTGGTACCAAGGGGGGCACAACGGGGAGAAGTGTTGCCAGCTTGTGGCTGCGACAGTAAGTCTCCTCAAGATCTGGCACACTTCCTCTTTATCTGCCCTTATTACTCTATCCCACGGAATTTATACCTTAAACCATGTCTTAAGAAATTGAATTTTTTACAAATTAAGCCCGCACTTTATTACCTACAACTGCTGAATTGTGACTGTACTTTATTTGTCTGTAACTTTTTAAAAAAAGCTATCTGTTTTAGGAAAAGCATGGACGGTTAATTATGCTGTGAAGATTTTAGGTGTCTTTTAACCAATATAGTAATTTATGTTTTTAACCTCACATTGCTCATGCTCATAGCACCCGCCGTACCTTCTCCTATTTGTACTGTATTCTGTGTCCGCTATTTGCCATATGAAATATATTGTCTAGAATTGTTTTTAAAATGAGTATTTATGAATTGTACTTTTATGATTGTATGTTCTACAATCGAATAAAGATTTTTGATTTGATTTGATTTATATACAGGCTGGCATGTACGAGAAATTGGGAAAGGGGTACCTTAAAACAACATGGAACCTGCCCTATTCACATGCATGTGTCAGTAATAAAGGACAGAAAGTGTTTCTTAGTGGCAACAATTGTGCGATGTCACTGAGTGGCACACTTCTGTGTAACGGAATTAGTTTGCATGGAGCCTGTGAAGGGAATTCATACAACCTTTCATGTCACCAGCAAGGCGCACCTGCAACAGAAATAGAACCATTCTTTCAAAGACTCTATAATGGGAGTTACATTCTTATTGTAGACCGCAGATGTTGTAGTCTTATGCCCGGGACTCCTTATCTAGTAACTACTACTGCGAAGGTCAAGTGCTGTGGACGCACATTGTTCCCCAGCTCCTTCCCAGACAGGGAGGCAAGGGCATGGCCCGATTTGAAAATTACTTCTATTCGAATAGATACTTTAAGCAGAATGAAAACAGTCCTTCTTCAGACGCCTACCAGGCTCTCGTCATCAAAAGAAACGTATGATCTACAAGTCGCAAGGACGACTGCAGAGATACATACATTATTATCAACTAATTCCCCCGTACATTTCGCGGAAATCCTGAATGAAATCTTAAATATTTCTGATACCAATGGGGTCTCAAAGGTATTTAAGACAGTATTTTCGATGGCATTAACACCATTCAAAGCCATACTGGGTATTTTTCCAGATTTCGTCCATTCGATTTTTGGCGGACTTCCCCTGATCCTGGGACTAATTGCAGGAATCCTATTCTCAGTCCTTATTTTTCGTTATGGCAACCCATGTCACAGACAAAACTCTTGCGACAAGGGAAGAAACAATCCTAGCCATTGGATACCGGGACCGGATATCAAAAATCCTGGGACTCTCCCGGCTTAGAGACCTGAACATGACTTGGTTTCTATCATTTCGACCAATGTGGCAAAGATGTGTTTTACCTGTATTGAGGTGTCTGCTATGCGGAGAAGAATGCGTGTTAGACACCTGTCTGACGCTACAATCGGATGCGCCGATGGATGCAGAAACATTGTTGAGCCCGATCAAGGTTCATGCTTTGTGCTGCCCTCAAAGGCTACCAATCCTGATGACGGCATTCGTGGAAGCTTCACCACTACGATTGATGGGTAGTGAAGTTCAAGATGAAAGCAGCATCGAACAGGTACGACCTTCTGTCAGTAATGCAAATCAGAATGTCAATGGAGACAATCATGCGCAAGAATGCATGATTACACCGATTTCCGAGTTAGTGGAACTTTCCCAGGAAGCTGTTGACAGTTTTTTCGAAAGCCTAAATGATATGATGTTCTCACCCGAACAGAAATAGAGACTTTTGAGCAAGCTCGCACACGGCGTTCCCTGAATTCGGCCTTCAACTTTAAAAATAAAGTCACATGAACAATTTCGCTCCAGTTCACGGACAGCAGTTTTTCCAGCAGCCCCAAATATTTTTGCATATTTTTCGGGACACTATCTTCTGCTTAAAGTAAGAACTATTCTTAGAGAACTAAGGTTTCTAAATTTTAGATAGCTTATAGACATTAGCTGCCCGCTGGCATGTTCATAAAGATATTTTATTCTGTGATGGAATGGTCTCGAAACTTTTTTCTGTAAGAAACCATTTCATGTGTAATTCTCATATACCAAATAAGCAATAATGTATACAAATGCGATTACTTTGGCATTTTTCTACAGCTTGAGTGCATACCATATATATATGTCTGCAATTTTTTTCAGTATATTTGAAAATTTCAAAATGCATTTATGTATTTTGGGGTGGTAAGGTATACACACTACTCTATAGTATGTTGTACTATGTTATACTATGCCTAGATTAGTAAATATGTCCATAGTTAGCGTGGAGTGGGTGTCATGTATTCCTATAGGTTCTGAATCGATCCCCCTATTCCTGACCCTATTCTAGTTAAACAAACCAACAAGTTAACTAGCAGTCAGCCCATGAGGCAGAAAACCCCCATGATGCAGATACCGTTATCTGACGTAGTCACACTACGGCACAGGAACGTGTTATCTGATTAGGTCATAACACTTGCGATCTAATTAGACAAGCGATATTCCTCCAGCCCCTGATAAGGCATACAGAGTTCTCATAACAAATCAAACCTATGACAACCTGGGCAAAACCCTGCGGCCATTGTTTTGATTTCACCGAGAACTTTAGTAAAAGAATGTGCTAACGAGCAAGTCGTATGACATCTTTATTGACGTATCTATGTCCATCCTTACGTCAATCTCGGCACCTTAAAGGTATAAATATTACCGATCTTGCCATATGCAAACACACGCGTGGTGACGAGACGGAGCAGCCATACTTGCCGAAGCGAAGAGCAGAGCAGACCCCGCTGGCAGCAGCCCCGCCTTTCTGACGCGCTGAGAGACGCGCTGCTTTCTCCTGCCGAGAATCCAGCACCGGCGTTTCTGGGCAGCCCTCGCAGGCAGCCTGGAATATCGAGACCAGAGAGAGAGATACCATTCCTCATTCATCCTAAATTCCAGGTACAGAACTGAATAACCCCTCACAGAGAATTCTTTAGTTATTCACTTGGCAAAAACAAACTTAACTTAAACTGTAACTTTCTATTCCCGCCCTCGTATTAGACTTAGGTCAGGTACACGGGGTAGGCGTATCTAGAAACACCAGTTGAGTACGTTTAGTCAAATGTATATGTGTATGTAATATATTTTATTCATTTTAAACATCTTATGGCTTAGAAACCATATCAATGTTTTTACAGTATTATTTTATACTGCTGCTCTTAATGTATGCACTTTACTTAACTATAAGTATTGCAATAATATCGATCCATTTCTCTTGTATGAGAAAAGAGACTGATCAATAAATAACACCTTTTTATTGAACACGCCCGTCTCTTCCTTTTCTCTACATTCTGATGAGACTAAGAATGCACGTACTGACTGAGTAAAATAATTTGCCTTTTGTTCACACGACTCTCGAGATTGACTCTTGATTAGGGGAGAGCAAAGTTGTCATGTTCTATGGTTGTCAGAAACTAAATCCCTTCTTGTCTAATCAGGGAAGTTAATTCCTCCTTGAACATTCGAGAAAGTTTCTAGTGAACTCTGAGCTAAGCTGGCAAACCCAAAACTTTAAGTCTAGTATCGACAGTAGTAGACCTAGTTAACATCTGGCCTAGGCCTTTACTGCTGTAGGTATTATTCCAATGCGCAGAGCCTATTGGGAAGATAGGAACTACACTACATGACTCACCCTCACCCGCTGTTGAGTCCGCCTTCCAAATTCGGAAATTCCTTCCCAGCTCTGTCGTTACGACAGTGCAATGGCGCTATCAACTCGCTCCCATTTCCAATCAAAAGACTCCAATATGCACTCCGGAACGGGTGCGTATCCATATAATAAGAAGGAATACAGTTATACACAGATGAAGATACTGTTTCCAAATGTTAGAGATTCTATTTTCAAACATATGTGTATATATGTATATATTTGTTAAATGTATGTCTATGTATGTGTGTATTGTTAACACAATATAGTTTGTTTTACACTATATATGTAATCTATTTTAACCTACAGCCCTGAAGATGTCCAATTGTAAATGGACAAAACGCATTGGCTGATGTCTTTTATGAACTGAAACGCAACAAAATAAAGAAAGAAACCACAATTTATGGACTGTGCCGTAATTGTCTTTAAAAAGGAAAATGTCATAGCATTTTGCTGTCTGACATTGTCTTAGTCAAGTTGTCTGTCTGCATGTGGTGCAGCGCCTACTATATATAATTGTTATTTTCAGTTTTAGAAAGTTATTAATGCATGTGCACGGTGAGTAACAGCGCAATGTATGTTCCTAGACAGCCATGTATCCAATTATATATCAAGTGTGATATGTAGAATCCACTCACACATAGCCAAGTAGAAATGGCTAGATGCTTCAAAATAGGTAGTTAGATACTGGCAGAATGACTTAAACAATGAGTAACAGATATAGTCACAACTAACAGCAATGGAGGTCTTTCACAGTAAGCCAAGCACAACTCTGGCATTCATCCAATCACCCAGTCACTACTAAGGCAGTCATCAAATTGCTCAGGCACTATCCACTCACTTATTCAATCACCCAGGCACTACACATGCACTCTTGCAATCATGCAGGCACTAATTATGTAGTCATTGAACTATACAGGCACTACCCATGCATTCATCCAATCACCCAGCCAATAACCATTCACTTATACAATAATCAAGGCTGAACCTATGCAGTCATTCAAACACCCAGGCCCAACCCATGCACTCATCCAAACATCCAATTACAACCCATGCACTCATCGAAATACTGAGGTACAAATCATGCACTCATCCAATTACGCAGGCAGTACCATTGCAGTAAACCTATCACACATCAGTACCTATGCACTCATTCAATTACTGAGGCAATCATGTTGCACTAATACAATCACCCTAGTAGTACACTTGCTTTCATCCAGTCACTCAAGCTGGACTCATGCAATCACTCAGACACTTGTCATGCACTCATCTAATCAGCCAGACACTACTGATGCACTCTTTTCAATTGTCCAAGCACTATCCATTACTTATCTTATCACCTGTTCAGTCAACCAAAAACACATGTGCAACAGCCAAGTACTCATCCAATCACTGAAACACTACTCATGCACTCATCTAATCAGCCAGGTTCTATGCCTGCACTTAAACAATCACATACACACTATCCATGCACTCTATAAATCAACTATATACTGTGCTACTGCAATCATCCAGGCACTGGAGTTGCACTCATTTAATCCTCAAACCACTATCAATGCATGTATTGAATTATTGAGGCATTAGTCATGCACGTATCTAATCATTCAGGCACTACTTATGCACTCATCCAAACACCCAGATAGTAGTGATATACTCATGCAAACCCGCAGGCAGTAACTATGCAGTTATGGAATGACCCACAGAGATCTCACATACTCAGGGAATCACCTGGGCACTACCTGTATCATCAGGGAATCACATAGGCACTACCTATGCACTAGTCTTTTAGAACCACCTGGTGAATTATATATGCAACCTATCACATGCTCTTTGGATGTACTCTGAAGAATTAGTGAGCTATATGCTCTGATAGAGATTAACGTGCAGATTTTTATATGCACCGTTTCCCAAAATTTAAATCTGATGTATCTACGTAGAAAAGTACTGAGATACTAAATCCACCACTGGCACAGTGGTAGAAAGGTACAGAAATATCTTGTATATTGCGTTTTCAGATTTACAGGATTGAGACACTTCATGTACTTCTACACTTTGGTTGATGTTCATTTTAAAATGTACTACAGAAGGGATACACTGGTCTTTTACCATGTATAAGCGAGAACTGATATATATGGTGCAGCTGTGTTGTAGGAGAGTGTGTTATAATGTTAAAAGGTAACGAATAAAGTTTTGTGTTTTGCTTTGGGTTTGGTATATTGAAGTAAGTGCATGTAGGTATATAGCTGTGGATTTAGAACTAAAACAACATAAAAACAGTTTTTGTATTATGTGTAAGTCAGTAGTAAAGTAGTTGGTACATTGGCTAGATTAAAAATTAAAAAAAATTTTTTTTTACAGAACAATATATACAAACGAACAGACAGTTAGAATGCCTACACAATCTCAGAGGGTAAAGCAACAGAAGCAACTAGAATATCTATGCAGAACTGAGATACAAAAGGGGCAACATGCAGAAAAAATGGTGAAAGAAAAAATAGCTACTGGTAAAAGGACAGAATAATTTCTTTAAAATGTAAGTAGAAACCTGCTACAAAATAATGAAAATAAAAACAAACTATGAGAAAGAAAAAAAGTGGACAAAATCTATATCACAAGAACATGAAATAATGTACCAAAAATGGACACACCTTAACCAGGAGACAGAAGAAGATTAAGGAAATCAAAGCCAGGATATTTCGTAGTAGAGTGGTTTTAAATCTACTGAGAAATATGAAGAAGTATAGAAGAAGGATAGAGGCACTGAAACAGAAAGAACAAGTTGAAGGAGTAGTTGATAGGTCTTTGCTTTGAAGAGGAAGCTTTTTATTGTGATTATAAACAGAATGAAGACTCTTGACAAAATGGTGTTGTACATGAGGAGCCAAAACCAGAAGAAAATATTAGTGGATGGAAGTAACATTTGTACAGTTTTTAGCGGAGAATGGATACATATTTCTACTACAGAGCCTTTCTTTAATGAAGGAAGCTATCGCCAGGATTACAGGATTCATGCTATTGATGAAAGTGGACTATGTTATGAAATGAAGAATGGCACTCCTATAGCGAAAAAAGTGATGGTATCTAGAAATGTAGAACAAGTTATTGCAGAAGAGGTACACAGTAGGTGTAGTCAGGCCCTGTATACAAATGGAATTGTAGTAGTGTTTAGTATTCGTCAGCAATCCATTGCTATACTAAGAATATTTCTACATATCTTTCCAAGGGGAAGTTTAGAACACAAAATAAGTACTTTATAAGTATTGGATCCTTTCAAAGTTAGAAAGCAGACACGTTTTGAGGGACACTCACTAGCTTGTTTGTCAAAGAAAGGGTACCAAAGCACCTTTCATCATTTCAGGATGTAAGCTGTCCTCTCAACAATGCAAACTTTATGTAGGAGGCTGTACTATGTGAAAACTACAGCTTTATGTTTGAAGAAATGAGCAGAGCACATTTGCATGGTACTATAGCAGAGGTAGAAAAGTTTTGTGATGATGTGCAGTTTCATTTCTTTTGTCCAGAACAGGACTCTTTGGAAAATGAAGAGTTGATAACGGAGTTGCAGAAGAGGACACAGGTATTATAGTTGATAGTTTTGAAGAAGAGATCACAAAATTTAACACAGTATGCTCTGGAAAACCTGAGTATGCTTGTATATGTTGCCGACAAACTCACTACAAGATTCAAACTCAGACTTTTGACTTGTATTTAAAAAGTGGAAAAGAAAATAATGATAACTGACAAAAGTTTGCTGTGTACTTATTTGTAGAGGAATACTTTGACTTGTCCACAGAGCAAGTTATATGTAAGTACTATTACAATACTTTAGAGGATAATAAAATGCCAGCTAAAGCTGTGCATAATAAGTTAGTACTGGTTCCCATTTCAGAACTACTTCAAGGTTTAAATGTTTATGAGACACTTCTTATCCAAAGTATACAACAATTTTTAATGGTAATGCTAGTACTATTAAACGAGGAGGATGTGAATTTCAATGAATTATTTGGTTTAACTTATAAATGGAACCATAATTGTGAACGATTCCTCTACTTGATGTTACCAGATTGTAAAACTGTGGCCGTTGGAAATGTAAGCAAAAACGCCCATTAAGATATGACCTGTCTAAACTGCAGTTCAGAAGTTAGGTCTACGTTGTTGCTACAAAGGTATGGAAAATATGTGATAGTCATGATACAATGATGAAGAGAGGATGGTACTAAATTAGAAAGTGAAATTACAGACTTTGTAGCTGGACACATTTCCATTTCGAAAAGAACTTTCACAACTATAGCAGTCATATTTCATGAATTAATTAATGTAAACTTTTCACATTCTACACAATATATTTAAGATGTCAAAGAGGATGGACAGAGTGCAATGACATAGAAATGACATTCAAATCAAGAGTACCTAAAAAGTTAACAAACTCATATCTGATATTTGTAGAACCGAATTCTAGGGACAATTGGGGATAACAACATATAAAATTGTGTTGACATAAATATATGAATTATATTTTTCTGAGACATTATTCGGCCTATTAGGGGTATTGTGTACAGCATGCTGTTAGAAATGAAAGACTCTTTTTAACTGCAGGAAAGGAATTTATAAAAAATTACAGTACTACATTCTGTTACTACAGATAAAAACTAAGTGGAGGTACTATAATACCAGCAGTGTTAAGTTGCTTTTAGAAGTTTCTTCACCATTGTATCTTGTTTTGCTGGCCTAATGTTCAAAATGAAATCCTAATAAATGTTTCTTTGCGTATATTTTTTCACAATGGTTGAACTGCTGCAATAAAAAATGAAAAATAATTAACAAGTATGGTTTTTCACCTTCTGCAAATATTACATGCAGCGATTGCTCCCCGACAGTTATGATGGTGTTACAGTGCATGCAGAAGGTAGCAAAATGTTTTAGATCTGGTGACATTTCACTGCATCTTCTCTCCACTTCAGCTAGAACTGTGTCACCAGATGCAGGGGCTGGAGGTCTGGAGGCTGATAATCCCTCTCCATTTTTGTCTCCGTGCAATTTCAAATTGCTTCTTGAGGTATGTTTTCAAGTGGTACAACATGCTTGTTGTACCACATTAAATTATTTTGCTGTGCCCAGAGATAATGTCTTCTCACATATGCTGCACCTCACCAATTTAGTTTTGGTCTTGTTTTACCAGATGGAACAGTGAAAAAATCACGAGCTATGCTTTGTTTCTTCATTGGTGGTCCTTCATCAGAAAACGTTTCATGTGCAGCTGAGTCCCTCGGGTCTTCAACAAATTCAACCAGTTGTAGGTCTTCCTCTGGTTCTTCTGATGCCATTTTATTTTTGTAGAAATAGCCCAAAAAAGTTAAAAACCAGTACAATTTTCAAAATCAGTTTAGGACAGCTCCTATTTAGGTAGTCATGTTCTATTCGTGAGTTCCAATGCAAAAGTTATTTTTTTAAACTGTTGTTCTTGATAAATGTGTTGTGAAAATAAAGTCAAACCAATATGTTAGTAAACAGCTGGACTGAAACTTTGGGTAAAATATATCTATATATCTGTTTTACACTTTATCATTTGTATTTGTGACTACTGACGTCATCACGACCGCCGATGTCGCTGTGAAGAAGGAAAATGCATTTTTGATGTAGTTTTTTCATCTAATGATTAAAAGGGGAAAGTTTAATTAGTATCTTACTAAACAGCAGGACTGAAGCTTTATGTAAAATATGTCTATATATGTGTTTTCACACTTTGTCAAAAACACGCGTTATTCATGGTGTGTCCGTGGCAACCGCAACATCATCGTGAAAACTTAAAAATATCTTGAAATAAGATGATTAATGTACTTTTTAAATAAATAGATATCAAATAAAACAATAAGTTGTGCACCATGAAGATGTAATGTTCAATATCTAATTATAGAACAAAATACAGGGATGTTCTAGTTATGAAATAAAATTTAAAAAAAACTTTTAAAAACGTGCTGCGCTGCCCTACTGCAAAAGAAAAGGGCAGGAATGTGCTGTATGTATTAAATATGGCACATTCATGTCCTTTTCCCCATGGCTGGCGCACAATAGTTCGCTGGGCACCAACAAAGGCACCTTTGGTGCAAGGGTACCTGTGTTGGGGGATGATTTCTTTTGTGCAGGAAGGGAAACCTTCATGCACAAAAACAATCACAAGAGGCTTTTCCCTCTTTCGATGTGTGTTGCAGAAAAATTAGGAGACATAAAGATATTTATCCTCTTTGTGCCTCCCTTGTGCCTCCCTGGGGAGGTGTAGGTTTTTGGCACTGCCTCAGAATTACGATTGCTCTTAAATCTAGGGCAGTGTCAAAAAGCCATGGATGTTACTGGCAACGCCCCCAGCAACACCCATGGAACGCCCCTTGCACACAGCTTTCTGCATGCAAGGGGCACATATTTATGAGGCCTTATAAATATGCCAGTGGCATATTGCGCCACGAGAACATTGAAAACGTGACGTTCCTGTGGCACAATAGTTCCCGTAGGGCCTCCTAAATGAGGCTCATAATTTTAAAGTTGGAACTGCTAAACTCTAGGCCACAGTGAGGAGCCTAAAAGGGCCCTCTATGGAAAACATTTTTTAAAACATCTAAAAATGAGTTGCAGGATTCGCTTTGCCTTTCTGGGATCCTTGGTCGCCAGACAGCTACAGTGGTGGTTAGGATCCTCGGTATCAAGACAAGTATTGCAGGCTCCAATTTTGGTGTTATGGATCGAGGTTCCAGAAACGGTACGGCAAACCACCTAGGGCAAGCTTTGTGGCCAGGTGCCAGGAGCCCAAGACAAGCCTCCCTGACCTTATAGCAGATTCATAGTGGTGAACCTAGATCTGCGAACCTCCCAAAGCGGAGCATGGGTTGGAGACGTTGACCCTGGGTTCACAGTAGTTGGGTATAAAGCTTGCCCTGGATTCGCAGTTCCAAGCTAGGATCCATAAATCCCCCCACCACCCCCAAGAAAACGTTTTTTTAAAAGGCTCTGTTTCAACAACCAGCATGTACCTCTGCCCAGGTGTATGCATCATCACCCATTAAGTCATAAAAATCACTTAAATCTGCATATTTTCCATTCATTTATGTTTTTTATTAACCTCTATCAACATTTTGGGCAATTCATCTTGTTTGCAGTGTATTTGTAACGCTGTGTTTTCTTGTTGTGTTTCGATGTCCAACGATGGTACATTTTTGATAACTCCATGTCTGCCAGTAAATTAGTTCTAGAGAGCATTTATTTGGTATTGGATGCACCTTTTCCAAGCATCTCTTGCAATTTCACTTTAATGTGGATTTTGATGCAATCCTTTTCGAACATTTTTTTTTAAACATCTGGTTGTTGCCATTTTTGCATTTCCATATTAGACATTTTCGTTTGAGTAAAAAACTTAAAAGCAATTTTATAACAACTTTAGCAACTATGCACAACAGATTCACATTAAATACAGGTGATAACCTTAAATTATTCTGCTTTCTCACAGCGCTTCTCCGTAAGGCATTTTATCCTGGGGTTTTATGTAATCTTTACACCACGTTTTACGTATTTTGTGATGTTGGATTAATAATGTAGCTAAGCAAACACTGATTTATTTCATTTTTCTTATCTTGTTCCTAGGTAGTGGAAAGGTATTTTCAATTACGGGAAATGTTGTCAGAGACTTGAGTTAGATGAACAGAGGCATTTTTTCTGTGTTTTCACTCCTTCTGTTCTTTATTTCCCTTGCAATATGTTTTTCAGTTGAACACTTTGGGGCAGATTTACAATTTTTTCACGTAGCATACTGCAGCAGCCTCAAATTTTGTGCTGCGCTACGTAAAAAGGAGAGAGGAGGAGAGCGCCCAATTTACTAAAATAAGGCACTCTCCTCCCCTCTCACTAGTGCCGAAATCAGATGCCGTGAGCCACAGAGACACTTTTGCGCCATGATGCAAGGGTGTCTCTGTGAGTTTAGCATAGGTTTTGCACTAGAAGGAACCCTTCCAGTACAAAATACTATGCACAGATTCATTTGAACCATGTTTACACTTTGTTTGTGTGTTGTACAGTGCAGCAGACATGCAAAGTCTGAAAAGGAAGGAGAAATGAAAGCATTTCTCCTATCCTTGTGCCTACTTGAAAAGGGCACAGTTTTCTCACACTAGACCCAATCTACTTTATTTAGTGAATTGGAATAAGCGTGTGAAAGCCTGGGCAGTTGCATGGGAACGCAGATGCACCACCCTTGGTATGCCCCCATGGCGCAAAGTAATGCAAAGCAGCGATATGCGCTCCTTCGCATTACTTTTCAGGTATTTCCAGTTCTAAACAAGTTTTGTGACGCAAATACAGTGCAAAATCTTAGTAAATCTCCCCCTTTGAATCTGCTTCCATGCCATTTTTAAATGGTATACATATTTCCACTCTCTCACTTATTCATTCATTCATGCACACTCACTTTCTCACTCTCACTGACTCATTTGTGCCACTACACAGCGACCGTATACACTAGTGAGATTTTCACATTTCCTTCTGCATTGTGGATTTGAGAATCAGAGGCTTGAGGCTAATTACATCAGGTAAAATGCTATTTTGATTTTCTTTTGGTCTATGAGAACTTCTCACTTTAGGGCTGTTGCAAAGGTTCAGGGCTGTGGCTGACCCTGGCCAGACAGGTCTGCTGCGATACCGGCAACTTTCTTGATCCAGTTCTTTGTTGATTGTATTGATAATTTCTGGGAGGTAGTAGTCCAGTATCTAACACCTACCTTTTTTATCCACTCCGTTATAGCTTGTCTAGAAGTATACAATCTTGTCGAAGCAAGATGTTATCGAGTAGGGATTTTAGTGATCAACATCCGCGGAAAGTAAACAAAGATGGGGGTAGAACAATGTTTTAATTTTTTTGTGTCTCACTCAGAAAGGATCATGAAGGCGCATATTCCCGAGCGAAGGCACACATAAGAGGCACAACAATATTCCCTTTTAGATATTTAAAAGTGTTTCAGGAGGACAAGTCTTCACAGTCAAAGACTTAAATGACCTGTTCAATTGAAGAATTCGAGACACATGCACAGGTTAAATATTACACAGCAAGGTGGAAACAAAGGAGCAGATTTACAAGAAACTGACGCATCTGTAGAGATGCGTCAGTTTCCCTGTGCCAGCCTTGGATACCCTTGCTCCACCATGGATGCGCTGTATTTACAATACGGCGCGCCATGGCGCAAGGATTGACAGATTCGTCAGCAATCCTGGCACAGCTGTTGGCCCAAAAGTCACACATTGCTGGATTCGTATTGGAAGCACAACACAACTGCAGCAATGCATGTTGAGGCCTATACTAATTGTACTGCGTCACTCCTTACGACTGCTTCAAGCAGGCGTAAGGTTTTGACACAGTGGCCTCCTAGAAGTGGCACAGTGAAATCTTGCAGATTTCACTGCATCACTTTTACGAGGCTTTCCTGCGTGGGAACGCCTACCCTGCATACATTATACCTGTCGGAGATATAATGTGACGCAGGGCTTTAGAACGTGATGCATCTCCCTAAATGCATCTCGTTGTAAATTGGACGCATTGTTAACGCTGCTGCTGCGTCACAAAAGTGACGCAACGGCGGCAAAAAAGTGTTGCAAGTGGCTTGCAAATCTGGCCCAAAATGAGTAGCCTCTGATGTATCTGTCGTTTTCATTCTAAACTTTGATTTTGATGAAAAGTATTTGCCTGCCAGAACACATTGAACGTCAGCTTTTGTGTAAAAAAAATAGCAGCGCCTCACATTATGGTATGATGCCTCCGTCTGAGAATGTGGCCGGGGCAGTGTTTGTCTCATACCATGGAAATAGGACTTATTGTTTCAGCTTGGTCCCTACTGGGCACACGTATGCATGCACTGCCAGACACTGTCTGCTAAAAACATCAGTCTGTTCACGGATTTTGTCAGCAAGCAAAAAAGAAAAAAAAGTCATTTAAATTGAGAATGAAGCTCACTTTTGTGGGTTTAGGGTGTACCTGACCCAGAGGTTGTGGGGCTAAAACAAAAACAAATGAAATGTAGGAAAGGTAAAGTTGATGAAGCTAGTGAGAAGTGGTTAGTGTGCAATTAACGCTGTCATCACGTGACAACACAATCAATGCAATGCCATAAAATTTGCTACAAATGCCAATGATCTGTTTTTTAGCGTATACAAAGTGGAAGTTGACGATTTTGGCTACAGACTGATATTTAGCAAAACGCACAGATCAGATTCAGGAAGAAATAACATGACGATGCAAAGGTAGCCCTTTAAAGATTCGCCCACAGCAAAGCTAGTTTCCTCGGGGAAATGATTTTAAAATAACTGACACACAGCTCCTTGCATCAACTTTAAGGAGATGAGATTATCTGCTTTCTTTCCACTGTGCAAACCTCTTTTTACAGACTTAAGTATCGAAATAAAATTCAAGTGTACCATATGAGACTAATCCATCATCTTATTTGTAATTACCTGCTTTAAATCGCTGGGTGCCAAATAGCACTTCTATTTTGAAAATTGAACACATTATTTGTTTGTGTTTCTTCATATGCTCGTGCATTAAATTTGCTACTAACAATTCTCAGATTTAAATAGGCCAGAATGAAACGTCCTGCAATATCTTTAGATTGAGACTATCTGTGTTGAATACAACTACATTAGAGGGCCTAGCCAGCGTGGAGAAAAAACAGTTTTGTTCTTTTGCATCTTTAACAGTCCCCTGCAACAGGCATTCGGGAATGTTTCTTTTTTGATGACGTCGCTTAGGGTTTTGAGACCTATTGTGACATCATGCCCATTTAAACCCCGCTTTTATCTTCTTGCAGGAGTAAGGGTAGTCAACTAAAATCTCCTTTCAATTACTCCAAGGACCAGGATCCCAACTATAATAGACTTGTGGGGTGAAGGCACTGTAGTTGGTCGGAGGTGGTAGTAGAAAAGACAATGATGCTATCTAGTTGACAATTCATATTCACAATCAACAGCCTCAAATACCTCCACTAATTTCGGATTACATCAATCATTTCAGCATCCTGGAGTTAGTGCTTAAATTGCAAAAGAATAAGAACCGAGCCCAAATTCCAGGGATGCTGAATCTTATGGCTGCATAGTCTTAATTTCACCTCATACCTCTTTCATCCAGCAACATACTTTCTTACACCTTTATCTCACATTCCAGGTTCTTTTCATTCCCTGTTTTCTCACTTTGTCACTGTTTTTTCATCTTTCTCTTCTGCCTTCTTTTCCACTTTGCTGCCTTTCTCTCCCTAATTGTGGGTCAAAGTCTTGGTAAGATAAGTCCCTGTTCCCAGAACAGAGCACCGGTAGGCCCTGCCTGCAACCACCGGCTCAAATTAATCATTGCCTTCAGCAGCTTCCTTATCAATCTATTGCTTCAATGTCATTGAGCAATCCTTATTCGTTTAAAAGTGCCTCAGTCAATCCCTACTACCAGTGCCTATCGACAGTGCTCAGCAATTTGCTCAGTGTCAATCAGTAGTCTCAATGACAATCAATGATGGTAGTACACACCATTTAAGGGGCCATAAAGTAACTGTCTGCGAAGGGATTGTTTGGGCAATCATCATTGTGTATAAGGCTCAATCAATAAATCAAACAGCATTTGAATAGCGCAGCACTATCAACCCAATGTTTATCTGGCACTATCTTTCCGTTGAAGAGCAAGGTCTTGAGTCTCTTTCTGAAGTTTGCCAGCCAAGGGACTGTGCGGCGATGGCCGAAGGTCGTTCCAGGTATTGGTAGCGATGTAGGAGAAGGAGCAGTCACCATTGTGGCTGCGAAGGATGCGAGGAGTGTGCGCGAGGATGAGTGAAGAGGCGCGCAGGTGTCTAACAGCTTGGTGGAAATTAAGTAGATGGTTGAGATAGGCAGGTCCTAGATAATGGAGAGCTTTGTAGGTGTGCATGAGGATCTTGAACTGCCATATTTTCTTGATGGGGTGCCAGTGGAGGTCTCTCAGGTGTGGATGATGTGGGTTTGTTTGGGGAGGTCCAAGATGAGTCTGTCTGAAGCGCTAGGTATGGTCTGGAGTCTTCTGAGGGGCTGGGAGGAGATACTGGCAGACAAGGCGTAGCCGTATTTGAGGCGGGTGATGATGAGGGCCTAAGTGATGATCTTTCTGGTGTTGGTTGGGCTCCACCTGAAGATTCTGAGGAGCGTGCAAAACAGGAGGAGGCGACTGTGTTAACTTGTTATTTCATGGTCAGTTGGCTGTCGAGGATGATGCAGAGGTTGCGTACGTGGTTGGTTGGTGTGGGTATGGGTCCAAGTTCTGCAGGCCACCTGCTGTGGTCCCATGCAGAGGTGTTCTGCCCAAAGATCAGTACTTCAGTTGTCAGAGTTGAGTTGGAGGCAGTTGTCTCTCATCCATTCGGCTACGTTGGTCATAGCGTTGCAGAAGTTGGTTTTGGTGTTGGGTGAGTTGCCATGATATATAAATTCCTGATTGATTAATTGATGGATTTAAGGGTCCTCAATGAGCGAGAGGATCAGTTGGGTTTCATCTGCATAGGAGATAATGTTGAGTTCATGGGATCTGACGACGTCTGCGAGGGTAGTCATATAGATGTTGAACAGGGTGGGGCTGAGGGATGATCCTTGTGGTACTTTGGGTGCGGAGGTGAAGGGAGGCAGTTGAATGCTCTTTGTGCATTCTGTGAGGAAGGAGGCGATCCACTTTAGGGTGTCTTGCTGTATGCCTATTTTGTGGAGTCTGTTGATGAGGGTGTTGTGGGAGACTATGTTGAAACCATGGAGCGGTCGAAGAGGATCATGGCCATGGTTTCTCCATGGTCTAGGAGTATTCTGCTGCCCTCTGTGACAGAAATCAGCTCTGTCTCAGTGCTGTGGGTGGCATGGAATCTGGACTGAGGGTTCTCCAGTTGGTGGTTTTGTTCCAAGAATTCGGTGAGCTGCTGGTTGATAGCTTTCTCTGGAAGTTTGGCCTTGGACAGAAATTTTTGAGATTGTTGGGGTCAGCGGAGGTTTTCTTTAGGAGGGTTCTGATGCCTGTGTGTTTCCATCTGTCCGGGAAGGTTGCTGTGGAAATGGGGGTTTTGAGGATGCTGGTGAGTTGCGTGCTTATAGGGTTTGTTGTGAGGTTGTAGAGGTGGTGGGGGCAGGGGTTGGTGGACGCCCAGCATGGATGGAAGACATGATGGCTGAGGAGGTCAGGGAGCTGAGTGTTGACCTGATGGTTTGGCTGGTGTTTGCTGGTTGGTTGCGGTAGTTGGGGTTGAGGGTGGCGGTTTGAGGTTGAAGTTGTTGAAGATAATGATCTTGCTCTGGAAGTAGTCTGCAAGGGTGTCACAGAGTTCTTGGGAGGGGAGGATGGTGTTCTGTGTGGCTGTTGGGGTGGAGAATTCTTTGACTATCTTTAAGAGTTCCTTTGTGTGGTTGACTGCAGAGTTGATAAGGGTCATGATGGCTGCTTTCTTGGCTTCTTTGATGTGCCGTAGGCAGCTCTATAGGCTGGGTTCTCGGTCGTGTCCATAGTTTCTCTAGTTGGTGCCAGTTTCGCTTGGTGGTTCTGAGTTCTGGGATGCACCAGCTGGCATGTTAGAGGATCTTATTGGATTTTGTAGGTTTCAGTTGGGGAATCTGTCGGTGCTGTAGGTGATCCAGACAGCAAAGTTTTGGATGACCTGGTTGAGGTCTGTTGAGGCCTCTGGTTGGGAGGTGGTGAGGGTCTGTGACCACTGAGGGATGGTAACCTTGCTCCAGCTGTGATAGGAGGAGAGCTGATGACTGGTGATGACGTCCTGGGCATTAGTGATGGTGAAGTGAACAATTGTGTGGTCAGTCCAGGTGACTTCTGTGGTAAGGCTGGATTTGATTCCGTCGCTGGAGGTGAGAATTGGGTTGAGTGTGTGTCTGGCTTTGTGCGTGGGTTTGGTGACCATTTGAGTGAGGCCAATGTTGTTGAGGTTCTCCAGGAGGACGATGGAGTTGGTGTCGCTGGTGTCTTTGATGTGGAAGTTGAGGTCGCTGAATAGGACGTAATGAGAGTTGATTGCTAGGAGGGCGATGAGGTTGGGGATGGCGTCACAGAATGTTTCTAGGGGTCCTAGGAGTCTGTAGGCAATGGTGCCCCTTATTGTGGTGTTCTCGACTGTTTGTAGTAGGAAACTGAGGTGTTCCATGTGAGGTACGGGGTCGTCGTTGGTGATGGTGCTTCTGATGGTTTCCTTGAAGATGATGGTGATACCTCCACCCTGTTTGTTGGCGCAGCCTCAGTGAATCATCTTGTAGCCTTCAGAGTGGCAGTGGTGATGTCTGGGTTTGAGGAGAGGTTGAGCCACATTTTGCTGATGAAGGCAACGTCCATGGAGAGGGTGATGATGGTGTCCCAGACTTCCGTTGTGTGTTTGCAAAGTGAGTGGGCGTTGAGCAGGATATAATGGAGCAGTTGCTGGGTGTTCCTTGTCTTGTGAGCAGGAGTGGTGCGGGATCTTTCAAGGGTTATGTCACAGGAGAAATTGCAGTGTCACCAAGTGAAGTGTTCTTTGGTAGATCATGGGGAGGAGGAGGTGTAACTGATTCGGCATCCGGGGTCCAGGTCCAGTTGTTCCTTGGAGGTGTACCATTGGGTGATGGGGGGACCATGGGTCCTGGCGCAGGGCGTTATCAAACCGGCAGTATGTTGGTGACATGCCCATTGCATGGTCATGCAGAGGCTTCCATAAGTTATCCTGGTGGGTGGTCCAAGTGCAGGCATTGCAGATGCAGAGGGTAGTGCAGGGGCAATGTGGGGACAGGGGTATCACAGATGGAGCAGGCAGTGCAGGGAGTGGGGCAGTATGTGGTGCAGGGGCAGCAGGCAGTGCAGAGGCAGCAGGCAGAACAGAGGCAGGGGTGTACCCTACCTTGAGCCAGGGGTAATCGGTGAAAGAGGGGTGGCCCAGCCCAGCCTTCTCTGGACTCTGACAGGCGTGAACGGGCATGTTCTTGGCCAGGGCTTTGACTGAGTGCAGCCGCGCACGTCCCTTGATGCAGATGCCGCAGACACATTTAATCCTATGCCAGGAGGCATAAAATACAGACTAGTAGCTGGTGCTGCCTCCGGGCTGATGGGAGTTGTAGAGTGATCCGATCTGCATAGTTGGGAGGTAGGAGGGGGTCTTGGGATGATCTCACGAGTGCAGGAGCAAGCAGGAAACAGAAGAGGGGAACCTTCTGCAACAACGGTTGAGGCGACTTCCCACGATGTGGGAGCCATAGGCTCAAAAAACATAGTCAAGTAATTATGGTTAAAACAAAGAAAAATACATATTGTAACAGGTCCAGAGGAACAACCATTTTAGCCTCCCGGCTATAAAAGAGAATCTCGCCTCTCAACACATCACCCCTTTCTGTTGGAAGTTGATCAGAGCACTATGGCTGCGGACAAAGGTTAGGCTATTGAGGAATATTTGCAGCCAATAGGGGATCAAATACTTATGTGCATAGAGGATCCACAGGCTTTGAAAACTGTGTATACTAGAGTACTTGTTGCAGGATCAATGTTGATAGCCACAATATTCATTCCACTGATTGCTCACATTCCTTTCAGCTTTGATACTACTCTTGAATTATTTGTGCACAGTCATTTTGATATGCTTCCGTATCTTGAACTGCTTGAGCACATTTTGAACTGTGGAATCAGTTTAAAAGGAGGACGGGTGATTGACTATTCTAGGATGAGGTAATCCTGTGTCATTCACATTAGTCACTTTACCTTCCTTCTTAAGGGCTATACACCCACACCTACACCCACACCCACCCCCACACACCCACACCCACACACACACACACACACACACACCCACACACACACACACACACACACACACACACATATATATATATATTTATATATATATATATATATATATATATATATATATATATATATATATATATATATATATATATATATATATATATATTACCTACTGGCGGTCGCCAGTAGGTATATATAGTTAGGATTTTTTCTCTATGGGTTTTTTGAAAATTCTATGTCTAATAACTTTGGCGTTTGTGGACGGAATTGGCTGGAATTTTCAGGAAAATGGCACATTTTGTTTCTGAGCAGCCCCTGAAAATTTTGGGGGGGTTCGTCAAGGGGGGGCCGAGAAAAAAGGGGGGTCCCAAAACGCGTTTTTCCCATGTTAATTTCCATAGGGCGGTTGGCCTCACTTTTAGCCCGAACGGCTGAATGGATTTGCACGAAACTTGGCAAAATTGTAGGGACTGGTAGCCCGATGTGCCTTTTGTAGGTCTCAATATATGTGCTCCAGTGGTTTTTGAGAAATTAACGTTTAAAAAAAGATATATATCTGTAACAGCGGACCGGGCAGCGCTCTGGTTCGCGGACTTTTCGCGCAACGGAGCTTTGTGAAGCGAAGCTGATTGGTTCTCCGGCGTCTGTCAACATTCCAAACAGTCCGTAGCGGCCGCCATCTTGTCTCTCGGTAGGATCGAGAGACAAGAGGAGGCCAAAGCGAAGGGGCAAATGACCATAAGGGGGCATAGTACATTGTCGCTCACCCCCTAGGTTTGATGTGGAGGTTTTAAAAGGCCCCCGCGGGGCAAAAAAAAATAAAAATAATAATAATCGAACAGCTGAATGGATTTGCACGAAACTTGGCAAAATTGTAGGGACTGGTAGCCCGATGTGCCTTTGCTAGATCTCAATATATGTGCTCCAGTGGATTTTGAGAAATTAACGTTAAAAAAAAAGTATATATCTGTAACAGCGCACCGCTTCGCGTACTTTTCGTGTTACGGAGCTTTGCGAAGCGAAGCTGATTGGCTCTCCGGTGTCTGTAAACATTCCAAACAGTCCGTAGCGGCCGCCATCTTGTCTCTCGGTAGGATCGAACAGCTGAATGGATTTGCACGAAACTTGGAAAAATTGTAGGGACTGGTAGCCCGATGTGCCTTTGCTAGGTCTCAATATATGTGCTTCAGTGCATTTTGAGAAATTAACGTTCAGAAACAAGATATATATCTGTAACAGCGCTCCGCTTC
This sequence comes from Lissotriton helveticus, assembly GCF_964261635.1. Lineage (NCBI taxonomy): Eukaryota > Metazoa > Chordata > Amphibia > Caudata > Salamandridae > Lissotriton > Lissotriton helveticus. Next base: position 1,074,214,475 of record NC_136070.1, on the reverse strand, counting down.
GCGGAGATAAAATTATATGTGTATTACCTAGCTGTTGCTTTTGTTGATTATTTTTTTTATTTTTTTATTTTTTAAGGATTGTTTATTGTGTTTCATAATTTATTAAACTTTCTAACGCGGCGCGTCATATGACGCATTACGCGACAACGCAGGTCCAGAATATAGTCAAAATGTCTCCACCAACCAGCGGACGGCACACAACCCCTTTCAGCAGGCTAAATAGTTCTGTTAAATGACAACAGAAGGGACAGGCAACAAGAACCATCAGTCAAAGAGGGGAGGGCAAGTTCTTCTCTACCGGGTCACGTTGGAGCGCTACCGGAACTGATCGAATTGGTAGTCTACAGTGTTTCTGGATGTTTCAGACTGAAGCTGGCGTTAGCATGAGAGCACCACCATTTCGTAGCTCCGTCGTGGCCATTCCACGAGCAATCATGCTAGGCGCTCCCCACCAGAAGCCTGCGGGAGTCGGGGGCCCCCAAGACGTTTGTAGAATCTTCAAGGATGAGGGGACGCTTTCGAGAATGGAGCCCAAGCTCTAGCAGACAAGCGTCCGAGTTCCAAGGTGTCGCAGGCCCATTTAGTGGACCACGCCCAAATCTGAAGAGATGGCCGCCATTTTGAGAGTCCTGTGGCAGCCGCCTATCGCTGCACCGCAAGAGCGGGAGCAACTCAAGTACATGGTGAGCGAGACGCTGTAGTCGAAAGAGCGGGCGGTAAACAGCTGAATAGCGGAAGAGGCACAGTGTAGCAAAAGCGGGCTGAATGGCAAATGAAACGGAAAAGGGGTGCCCCACTACAGCGTGTCTTTAGGTGAAACGGATTGTGGGACAAGGTGAAGAATGGAAGAGTCACCAAAAGGAAAAAAGTTCCGCTTGACCCCGGGAGCCGGCCACCTATGTCGGGGGCGATCTCAGGCCACACCAGGGCAACACGACTTGGGGAGGGGGCCGGAGCCAAGCGCCCCCTCCGAGTCCGCGACATGACACCGTCCCTCGGGGGCCTCCGTCAAGCGGTTCAGGGTGGCACCGCGTCACAACAGCCCCCACTTACTTTAAGAATAGTGAAGATGAAGCAATTGCAAATAGGCTTCAGACAATGTTACAAGCACTCCTCAAAACTTTGAACTTTCAGAGTGCATGAGTTGGGACAGCGAGGGGTGATTTGGTTTCTCGGACTGTTTTTCTGGTCTCTCACCACTGGCATACTTTAACGTTTTCTTGTTTCTAGGACATTAATAGGTTTTATCATTACGTTATGTTATCGTTTCTTTGTTTGTTGTTTAATAAAAGTTCATGTTCATCAGTGGCCTACTGATTTTCGTTTTCCTATTTTTTTCTTTCCAGGTTGTTTCATGGTAAAGTTTCTGTTAACAGGATACAGTGATCACTTCGTTATTATTGCATATGTCCTTTTCACTAGGGGTGCTCTCTGGTCGGGCCAGATGACGTATCTCTAGTAAATGGTCCGGGTGAAAAAGGTGCATCAATCAGTGGGGAGTAGATAGGCATGACAGATTACAACGGGGGAGAAAGGTCCGCATTACGTACCCTTTCACTACTTGCAAAGATTTTCCTACGTTTATTTGCAAACAGGGAATACCTCCAAAAAGAACTAATTCCCAAACAGTCAATGTTCGGACAATCAATCAATCAATGAGGAATGAAATAGGTACGACGTGTTAAAGGCTTGCGTTACCTACCCTTCACTATCTGCAAAGGGAGAGAGAATATTCCTATTCTTCCTCGTTTGCAGGTAGAGAAGATCCTTAAGAGAATTAACTTCGAACAATTCAATGCTCGATTGAAAAAATCAACAAGGGGTACTGTGAACACAAATGAACGCCGCTTATGTACATACGCATTGCTATTTTCAACAGGTTGTTCCTAATGTTTCTATTTTAGCGAGGTCAAAAAGAGATCCCATTAGTGGCCTACTGATTTTGCTCGATTCCTTTTGTTTTTTTACACGATTTTTCGCTATCTGCAAAGACTAAACAGAGTATTGCGACTCTGTGCTTGTTTGTAAATAGAGAATGAACCAAAGAGAACAATCAATCAAATGGAGAGAGAAGCAGGCACGACGTATTACAAAGGGGGCAAAGGGCTGCGTTAACTACCCTTCACTATCTGCAAAGAGAGAGTACTCCTAATAGAAATGAGGGGTGGGGGGCAGCATTCAAAGCAGATCAGTGTGCATAAACACAAAAATGTTTTTACTTACCACGTACTTGATATTTGCTATTAAAAAACCATTGAAATTCACTGAAAAAACCATAGGTTATAGACCATATATAGTTAGGAATTAGCATTTACAAAACCTTGAAAATTCACTGAAAAAACCATAGGTTATAGACCATATATAGTTAGGAATTAGCATTTAAAAAACCTTATTTTACTCACACAAAACCATTGAAATTCCATATATAGTTAGTTGCACTAACTATATATCGCGCACCCGCAATCCACTGCTGATCATGTCACATATTACATCATTCATGACATGGTCAGTGACATCACTGATGACATCACTGATGACATCTCAAATGACATCACTGATGACATCACTGATGACATCTCATTTGACATCATTCTTGTGCTAATACGATAAACCTCTTCAGACTCTAATATAACCTTAGATACACTCAGTGTAAACAGACACTCACACACTGCCACTCATCCATGGAGTTACTCACACACCCAGTCAGTCATGCAAAGAAACAATCTCACCTCCATTTCTTCAACTATACAGTTAAACACACCTTACTTATTGAAACATATACTAACACATATTTACTCTCTTATACAATCCCTGATACAAGTTCACAATGATCGATACAACCACTCACTCATTCAGTGGCTCTCATGCACAGTTATTTATATATGCCAACTCTCACATGTACTGTGTTTTACATATGTACTTACTATGACATGTAGCATTGAGATATCCATTCACTCATCAATACACTCATGCACACAGTCAACTGCCCATGTAGCTGTTTCCACATGCACTCTTGAACTCATACACCTAGTGAATAAACTGCTCACACATCTATGCATAGAGTCACACACCTTCCAGCCACCCCCACACAAACTCAATCTCCCATAGAAATACTTGGGCAACCAATTAATAACACATATAGCCTCTCGTATAGCTAATGATCAACACATGCAGCAGTTTACAGAACAACAGACATAATGATGCACAAATTAAGACAGTTTAGTCACTAACCCATGCATTCAGTGAGACACATTTAATCACTCACTCATACAGTCAGTCATGCACCTACTAAATCCTTCATCCAGACACTTATACATCCACTCAAGACATATTTTAACTTTACAGAAAAATACAGTCACTGGATGTTGTCATCAGTGATGTCATCAGTGATGTCATTTGAGATGTCATCAGTGATGTCATCAGTGATGTCACTGACCATGTCATGAATGATGTAATATGTGACATGATCAGCAGTGGATTGCGGGTGCGCGATATATAGTTAGTGCAACTAACTATATATGGAATTTCAATGGTTTTGTGTGAGTAAAATAAGGTTTTTTAAATGCTAATTCCTAACTATATATGGTCTATAACCTATGGTTTTTTCAGTGAATATATATATATATATATATATAATATATAAATTACCTACTGGCGGTCGCCAGTAGGTAGTTATAGTTAGGACCAAGTTTCCATAGGAAATCCACAACATTCTATTTGGAATAACTTTGGCACCGGTGGACGAATCTTCGCAAATTCCTCCAAGAAAATGGCCTGCTTGGTTCCGCTCCTTCCCTGAAAGTTTGGGGGTGATTCGTCAAGTGGGGCCATGAAAAAAGGGGGGTCCCAAAACGTGTTTTCCCCACGCAATTTTCCATAGGGACCTTTAGCCAGGGCTACAGCCCGAACGGCTGAACGGAATTATACCAAATTTGGCAGAGAGGTAGAGTTTGGTTCGCAGATTGTGCTTTTTGTTAATTGGTGTAAATCCGTTCAGTAGTTTCTGAGAAAATGACAAGTAAAAGCATAGCAATATCTAGAGATGGAGTTCTGCACACGTACGGAAATCCGTACAATTACGAGCACGAGCTGCATGCTGATTGGTTGTCAACTGTCTGTGAACACTGCTAACCAGGAAGTGTAGGCAGCCATTTTGTTCATAGCTAGAAGCGAGTCACAAGAAAACAGTAAAACAAAGTTGAGAAATAAGGAAAGGCGGCAGGGTAGTAATATCCTGACTCTCTAGGCTTGCTCAGCGGGTCGTACATGGATTTTTAGGGTCAATTTTTATTTTTTTTAAAATAAAAAATCGCGCCGTTTGCGTATGGTACTCGTACGCGGTGGAAAAGGGAAAAAAACTAGAAGTCCGTTTTATTCATTAGGTCTCAGGTGGTAAATTCCGGGGGCAATTTTTAGAGCTATATTTCTATGACAGTATGTAAAACTTTCCGTTTTTTTTCCTGCATCAGTTGTACTCTCTACGCATGCGCAGCCTTGTTTGCAAGTGCACTTTTTTTTCTTTTTCTTCAAGTTCGCCAAGCAAACCTCTCCTGATTTTAGGTATTAAATTTGCCGCTTTCTTTTCCCGGGTCATGTGTGTCAGCCGGTGCTATACTTTTGTAATATAATAATAAACATATTGTATGTATATTTATTTGAAATGTAGTGTCGAGGCTCCAAACGTTGATTACATAATCCGTCCAAATGCCATTTTAGTAGTTTTCCTCCGTTATTTTTATTATACCTGTTACTTTCATTTTATCCTGCGCATATTTTCTCTGTGATCGATGAGATTTCCTGCCACAGACACCACGGTGTTTGTCCTTGGCCTTCGATCTTATCAGACTTGGTCACACATATACCTAGAAACTAATTTGAAGGAAGTAAGCCACAGCCATTACAACGCGTGTTCGTCAACAAAAAAACATTATTAAGATTATGCGTTTATCATGCGTGGTAAATGCATACTAGTTGTAAAAGCATGTGTGGTAAAGCGATATGCGTGCTAATGGTTTTGTGGTGACGATCACGCGTGCTTATGTTCGTTCGTTCCAAAGCTTTATTGCGGTTTTATATACCATAAAAGCACATAAGATATACACATTACATGCAATCAATTTAACCAAAATTTACATTTGAATCATGTGTGGGCTTCAAGTAAATGTTAATAAGAAGCATTAAAACTTGATGTATACACTTTCTTTAAAAAGTATAAAATGTAATAAAATCCATTAGTGTTAAAATTGCTAAAAAATATAAAATCATTTTAATCCATACTCGGGTATCATTAGAACTCAGTGCAGATTTGTGTTGGCTATCAAGTTCCTTCGAATGAACCACATTCAGAACAAGAACTTCACCACCGCAGACACTATCACAGAGTTGGTATCAGTTTTCAGAATCCTATAGAAAGCTAGATAGTGCTTAATGCCCAGGTTTTTGCACAACTGGATTATCCACTTCTTCCTGATGGTACCATAAGCCGGACAGAAGAGGATAACGTGAGTGGGAGTTTCAGCCTCTGTTCCACATCCTGGGCAAGGACGTGCTGGGCCACCTGTCCACTTATCGATCATTGAGTACAGGGGCAGAGTACCGTATCTGAATTGTAAATATAGCTTCTTTGCCAGGGTAGGTTGAATGGCATCTAACTCCGGCTCAAAGCTATGAGTGGACTTAAAATCCAGGAAGGTATCAGTCAAACTTGAGGATTTAGCTGTGCGGAGAACCTTCCTTAGATTGAAGTCTTTTACAGTACACTACATGGTCTTTTTCGAAATCGCTGGGCAAGAGACCTCGGGGTTTAACCAGAGTTCCTCGAGCCCAACCGAAATGAGGGTCTGCTTTAAAAAAGATAGCCAAGGGATTCTACCAGCACCTAGTGAGGCCATGACCACTTTCAATTCCTCCCTATAGCACAGCAGCTCAGGAGTACTCCACAGCCTCCTCCAATAAAGTATTGGCCGTGCAGCAAAAACATCTGCAATTGGACAGATATTCAAGTCCAGTCTAAGTGGAACCAAGGGGGTACTTCTTGGCAAGGTCAAGAGTTGCCTAATAAAGTTATTTTCTGTGATAGAAAGGTCATTTGGTGTTATGTGCCCCCATAGTTCAGCCCCATAGAGGGGTGATGCCCTGGCTCAGACTCTAAAGATCTCAAGGGGGGCGCTTACTATTTTAAGCGCACAATTTTTTTGCACTTTAAGAATCCCCCCTGCTGCCTGGGTTAATTTTAGATTGGCCTTGGTCATTTGAGGGCCCCACCCCATTTTATCGTTCAGGGATAGTCCTAGGTATTCAAAAATTGGGACCCTTTCCAGAGGTCTGCCTTCCATCGTCGGGTGGGGGCAATTAATGGTACTTGCATTAAAGACCATATACTTGGTCTTATTGATGTTAACATCCAAGTTTCTTTTATTACAAAACTTGGTAAACTGGTTCAACACTCGCTGCATGCCCATTGGCGATTTTGAAAGCAGCAGAGTGTCGTCTGCAAACATTAATGCAGGAAATCTTTGAAGTGCCAATTTGGGGGAGTCAATGTTGTCGATGGCAAGGAGGTCTTCTATGAGCCCATTGAGGAAGAGGGAGAACAGGGCCGGTGCTAAGACACAGCCCTGTCTTACACCCTTCCCAATCGGAAATGGCCCAGTTAGTTGGCCTGACTTGCCAAAGCGAACTCTAGCATATGTACCTTCGTGTAAAATTTTGAATTGGTAGCATAGATACGGTGGTACGCCCATTGATAAAATATTCCATAATTGATTCCGGTCCACCATATCAAATGCGGATTTTAGGTCCACGAAGGTGAGGTATAAGCTTCCCCTTTCCAGAACTTCGTGCTTCCAATGAAGTATCTGTAGTCGCAATAGTTGGTCTATTGTTGAAGTCTTAGCCCTAAAGCCCGCTTGGAGCGGAGTCAAGATGTTATTATCATTAGTCCAATCCTGCAGACGTTGTAAAAGGAGCCTAGCATATATTTTCTGGCTCACGTCAATAAGGCTTATAGGCCTATAGTTAGAGGGTTCAAGTGGGCTAGCCTTCTTGAAGATTGGAATGATCTCCGCCCCCAACCAAGTACAAGGTAGTGGTTGCCCTTGCAGTATCGCCTTGGATAGAACTAAGAAATAGGGGGCCCATATTATCGGCTCCTCTCTAAAAAGATCATCCGGAATCCTATCTAGTCCCGGGGCTTTGTTTGGCTGGATACTTAATAAAGCCTTTTGGACTTCTGCCAGAGTAAACAGCGGTGAAGGCCACATAGGATCCGGGGACAAGAGGCTTGGCAGGGACTCGCTTAGTGATGACGGGGGAACTGAATAAAGCTCTTTGAAATAAGAGGACCAGGCTTCTTCTGGGATGTTAGGGTCGATTGTAGTCCTGCCCTCTGGTTTTCCAGTATGGACAAGTAGCAATCTGGGCATCGGCCTCACTAGTCAGCTGGAAGTCCATCTCAGTGGTCAAAGGATTGTGATCACTTTCAGTACGGGCAATAATCCTAAAATCCAGCACTTTAGGCCACAGAGGCAGACTAACCATGAAGTAGTCTATAACAGATACATGTCCCATACCTCTATAGGTTGGCTGGCCTGGGATATCACCCTGAAAACGCCCATTACATGCACTGATAGAAAAGGTGTAAGTGAGAGAGGTCAGCTATATAGCATGGGCTGTCCAAGATTTCGCTGGATAGACATTAGGGGGTGGAACTGGCCAGATTTCATCATCTTCTTTTGTGATCGGAGGGACCCCATTAAGCGGTTCAAAATGGCAATTGAAGTCTCCTCCGATCAACAGGGCTACATCGCCCCCAATTGAATGCAATAAATTAGACAACAGGTCCAGAGTATTGGGGCTTCCCCCCGATCGTGCTGGGCGTGAGTATATGTTAATAAGTGCCAGTTTTGGTGTCTTTTAATGTGACATCAGGATACACGTGAGGTCAGGACAATTAGTTTCTATTCTTTTCAACGTGAATCCAAGATGGACACCCACCTAAATGCATAACCCCCCTGATGGTCTACCTCTCGGGCCCTTTATTGCAGACTCCACAAAGGAGACGTAACCCATTCTGTGGGTCGGGTTTGTCGCCCACGTTTCCTGGAATAAGCAGATCCCATGAAGGTCTACAAAAGTACACCAATTAGGAATATTTAGATTGGCGATAAGGCCCGCTATATTCCATGATAGGATTTTGAGGGTTGCCTTTGTTGTTGCCTGACCATTATCCTCCCTCTCCCTATCATCAGAACTAGTAGTTTCGTGGACCACGGGGGCAAATACGCTCTGATCTGTGGCTAGGTGGGCGGTCTGGCATTGGGCCAGGGATATCAAGTTATCATCTGTTAAGGTTGATAGGACAGCCTCTGGATCCTGAATGGCTAATGGCAGTTTACCCTCATCATGTGGACTGACTGCAGTGACGGATGGAGGGCCTGCAGTCCGACATATCACCCCCAGTTGATGCTTCCTGGTGGCCCTCAGACTTTCCTTCCCATCATCGTCTACTGGATGTACAGCTTGGGGCCAAAGGGGGGTCTGTAGTCAGTCAACTTTGGTCCAGCAGATTGTATCTATTATTTACTGGGAAACCTAGTACTTCATCCCTGGCCCGCCATTCCCGTGTGAGATCTACATCACGCCAGGAACTATCTGGCAGGCACCATGGGTCTTGTGTCCTATAGTCGATGGTGCAGTGTGAGTTGGCTGGCTGGTAGAAATAGCCTAACCTTTGTGTTTTGATGGTAGTATCCAAACTATTATAGTAAGTGCTGCACACATGATCAACTACCCTGCGGTCTTGGAGATTTATAATTACACAATCCCCAACCTCATTTTTTTGTTTAGGGCCCACCCACCACACCCTTCTAGCAAACAATATTTTACATGTGATGTTTCTTGGCAAAGGTCTATAAGTGTTCAGCCAGTGTATAGTCTTATTCCTGAGTTCTGTGGACGATTCTGTTCTATCCTGTGCCAGCTTTGGGACTCCTGTAAGAACCACCACATACGGAGCGCTTTCCAGGGGCAAATCAATGCATGGCAGGGTCATAAGATGAAGATTGCCCCGAGGTTGATTAGTGCTGGCTTTCCCAGGAGATTTTGTTGTTGCCTGTTTCATGAGCGCGGCATTTCCCACAGATTTAGATCCAGTTTTACTAGGGCATGAATTGGACCGTTGTTCAGTGATCACAGGAGGTAGATTGTTAGAGTTAGTAGTTATTATCTTAGGCTGGGTATGGGTAACGTCTGGAGTGACTTTCAGTGCTTGGATTTGGGTTTTAATAGCGATAAATTCCTCAGCACAGTCCACATTTCTCACGAGTGATTCCTCTATTTTCGCCAGCCTTTTTTCAATGGATTTGAGTCTTTGCTCCAGGGGCTGGATGAAAGTGGACAACACCATAGTCAATTTTCCTACCAGTAAGTCAATGCTGGGTTGAGTTGTACAAACAGGGTCAGTGCCAGCCTCACATGGACTGTCTAGGGGAATCGAAGGTGTGGTATGCTCAATAAATTCCGCACCTGGCGGATCCACTTGGTTATTAAGTTTGGGCTGTTTAGGTTTTCTCCCTCGAGGTGGAGCGCCTGTCCGCTTCCTCTTGGATATTGCACCTGCATTATGTCTGTCTAGGTCAGGCGGGGTATTGCTCGTTTCTGCATGTACAACCACCTTATGTGTATTCTGTTTGGGTGGAACTAACTTAGGCGTGTCCACCAGTTCCACGGCATTGGGGGGAGAATTTTGACATCCAGACAATCCTTCATTTGTGATACTTTGCAAGGAAGGGGGCGGTGAGGGGGCTAATGCTGCTGGACCCAGGGATGATCTCCAAAGGAACACCGGATCCTGTGAGATCCGGCGCTCCGTCATTGCTATTTCTCGTTCCAATACTGACGAGGCCCTCAATATAAATTGGTCCAGGGTCCCAGCTACATGCCCAGCTGGTGTAGGTTTCATTCCCCTTCTTGCTGCCATATTGGCCAACGTTGCAAATCACGGGTCAGGAATATTGTTGGTACTCACAGTTTTCTGATGGGCGTCAGAGGGGTGGCCCAGCCCGGTCTCCTCCGGTCTGTGACGGGCTTGGACGGGCCCGCCGTGGCCCGGGCTTCGCCCGGCGCTGCCCGCGCGCGTCCCGCAGGCCGGGAATGACAAGCTGGTAATACCCTGTAGGATGGGGGCGGGGCTGTGCGCGCTTCTGACTTTCGGGACAACGAGTCCCACGCGCTAATGTCCACCCGCCGCTCTCTCCTTCACAGGGCTCCCCAAGTCTGTTCGCCCGGTGCTCCAGTGATAGGTGTCAGAGTTCAGTGATGGCGCTGCGTCTCCCGCGGAGCGGGAGGCGCGAGGTCGTTTTTCTAGTGCCCGGTAGGTGGGGGCGGGGCTGTGCGCGCTGCTGACTTTCAGGACAACGAGTCCCACGCGCTGATGTCCCCCCGCCGCTCTCTCCTTCACAGGGCTCCCCAAGTCCGTTCGCGCGGTGCTCCAGTGATAGGTGTCAGAGTTCAGTGATGGCGCTGTGTCTCCCGCGGAGCGGGAGGCGCGAGGTTGTTTTTCTAGTGCCCGGTAGGTGGGGGCGGGGCTGTGCGCCCGGCTGACTTTCGGGACAACGAGTCCCACGCGCTGATGTCTGCCCGCCGCTCTCTCCTTCACAGGGCTTCCCAAGTCCGTTCGCCCGGTGCTCCAGTGATAGGTGTCAGAGTTCAGTGATGGCGGTGCGTCTCCCGCGGAGCGGGAGGCGCGAGGTCGTTTTTCTAGTGCCCGGTAGGTGGGGGCGGGGCTGTGCACGCTGCTGACTTTCGGGACAACGAGTCCCACGCGCTGATGTCCGCCCGCCGCTCTCTCCTTCACAGGGCTCCCCAAGTCCGTTCGCCCGGTGCTCCAGTGATAGGTGTCAGAGTTCAGTGATGGCGCTGCGTCTCCCGCGTGCTTATGAACCGGGTCTGGTGGAGTCTAGGGCACTAGGCGGAGGGCCACGCAGCTCCACTCATACAATATAGAAGTAATATAGGATTTGTAAAACTTTAAAAAAATCATTTCACAATTATCCTAGATTAAGTCTTCTGTTAGTATGTTCATTAAATACATGAATATATGTTTTAATCAATTAAAAACATTTGCGTCTTTTTTGTACGGGGCGCCGTACATGACGTCACATGGAAGCTTTGATGTGACGCGTAACGTCAAAGCGTATTCGTAGCGTATGCTGAGAATGATTAGCAGTACAAACTATGGTGCGATCACTCTCTCACTGTCAAATCAGAGCACAGGGGGCACTATGAGAATGGTTAGAAGTGGTCACTCATTGGAGATCCAATTCAGGTGTGTGGCTTATCCACAGTATCATAACGTTATTTATTAACCTGTTTAAGTGTGAGGTTTGCATGAAATACAATGCTATAGGCAGATATGGATGTTTAGGCAGTGCTTATCTCCATGAAGCTTGGTTATTACCATTTACATATAGGTGCCTGAGGGAGGGAAAAGAAGTCTATGTGAATCGCGAGGATTGCCCAATAGCACCAGATCACTCCTTAATTTGTAGACACATACAATTGCATGGCTCTTGTAAACAAGATGCGCCTAATTTGGACTGAGTTTTGAAAGGTAGTCCGACACCTGCTATCATAACAACGTTCAGTTTACTGGAAACGCAAGTTATTTACTTTGAAATAATGGAGATTGTTGTGCAATGTTAGCAGACATCGCTTACATGATTACGGTAACTGAGCGTGTGGTTTGATTTAAAAAAAGTTGTGTTAACTCCTCTGCATAGGAAGCTGAATATTTCCATCTGGCTGTCGATTTCGACCTTGAAAGCAGAGTCAACCAAATGAGTCGTATAGGAGCGCTATTGTCTCAAAAAGAGGTCGCTCTTATATCTGCTACAGAAACATTTGTCCTTCATGTAGCAAACACCCGGACAGAAGTGCATGGTTTATTAAATACAGACGTGCTCTTGAATTTTGGGGAGTTAATTTAGAGTATCTTTAATGTGTCCTTGACTACGGGGTTACCTTACTTTTTTAAAGTTCGAAGCAGTGGCCTTGTGACTTCTGTAGAAAGTATATTTGGTGTCTTTTCGGGATTTTTTCATTCAATTTTTTCCAGCATCTTTGGTGGATTGCACTTAATACTCGCATTAGTTGCCGGTGTGCTTTTATTAATTTGTTTACATAAATATGGATGCACATCCTGCAGCAGATGACAATATGTCCCGGCTGTTGATCGTTCACAACTGAATGATTAGTTATTACGGAGCGCTGCCTCTGGCTACATTGAGTGCAGTTTATGGATTATCGTTTCGATTTTCCTTTTTCACATGCGTTCAACCTGTGTTCCATTGCCTGAGCTGCGATTTCGACTGGGCCCTGGATTTGTGTCTCTGCAGTACGGTGTCTCCCAATGCGGATTATGACCAGCTGATGAGCCCCTTAGTGGTTCATGATGTGCTCTGTTCTGGCGGCGGGATTATGTCCTTAGCAGCGATACATGGAATAATGGGACGTTGGAATGTTTTTGCAGCGGAGCTTGAGTTCTTGGCACGCAGTTACATTGAAGATGACCCGAGTTTTCCTCCGATGGTGATAGAGGCTCCGGTCGTTGAGGAACATGTATGTTCATTCCCACTATTGAATGGGATGGCTGAAATGTTTTCAGATGAGAACAATGACTTCCTGTTGGAGGCTGTTGCTACATACTGTGCTTACACGCTGTTGGATTAAGACTCTTTGATTTTTCTACGTATTCTTTATTATTTAGCTACTGCTTTCTACCAAAGAGCGAATAACTTTTTTTGGGAAATGTGAACTTGACTCTGCTTTTTAGGCTTGGACTCTGCGTTCCAAATTCGCCCAGGTTTAGATCACGTGCTTCGATCAAGGAAGAGTGTCGTGGGGCTGAGCCTTGCACTCACACCCTGTTAAGTTAGCATGGGTTTATTAGAAGCTTACACGCAATTTTTTCTCTCCTGCTCTGCTTTGCACACGACACGTACTTGTGATATTGTTTAGAGAAGGCTAAGTATTTTGCTTTATATGAGAATAATTTGGTATGCTAGATTTGTAAAGTGCCTCGCTAGTTTTGTGTGTATAGTGAGAGCATGGAACATCAAGGTTATCTTGAATACTGTGTCTGTTATTCAGAATGATCCTCGCACATTCGAGCCATAACACATATGCAGCTGTGGCCACCTCTGATACTTGCGCGTTTCATAATGCATTGTGGAGGCAAAGTTACACACAGTTGGAGAACATTCGTATCTTGACAGTTTGTGGAGCACTGAATGTGATCCACTACTGCTGAGTACCAGAGGTATGGGTCTGCCCATGTAATCCTATGAAACTTTCTGTAGTTATGAACTAATCTGCTAGGTAGTTAGGGTAAAATGTAGGTATATTTTAAATTTGTTCACCTTTAGCATTATAGGTTGCTTTTTCTGTGTGTATTTTATAGAATAGTAACAATGCTGACAACCTTGTTTCTGATAATATGTTTGGTTGTATTATCTAAGGTACTGTGCATGAGATTATGGCGTTAGAAATAAACATTTCAAAGTTGCACGTGTCTTTATTTACATCTTGTTTTGGACTGGTGTAAGACTAAAATGAAAGAGTGCTCTTGTTATCCACTTTACTTCATGTAATCTAAGTCACATGTTCTGGGTTGACTAGTCATTGGTGTTTTTGCTCTAGGGCAAAGAACCAATGAGTCACTGATTCCTAGTCTGGTAGGGGGTTTGTGTAGTAAGGTGGGTTTTGGTACACCGTAATTCACTGAGGTCCTAAGTCTTTATGCACAGTTCTGTGTATGAGCAGAATTCCTGGAACAGTAGCTACAACAAAAAGGCTCGATAAAGGGCTTGCACTTTGAATATGAATATAAAATAGAAGAATAGTTGATAATCACAGCTAAGGAATGCAGCAATTAGATGTGTGTATGTGTGGATGATGTGTAGATTGAGTGGAAGATGAAAAACGTGAAAAATAAGAAAGGCTGGAGAGACGCAAACTACCCACTGCATTGTCAGTGAAGTGGATCTTTGGGTTTCCAGGTCATTACACAGATAGGGTGTTGGATTCTGCGGTGGAAGCAAAAGAAACTAGTACCACATCTAAGGAAGAAAGCTAGTGCATAAAGTACACACAGTTGGGAAGATTTACAAGCTCGTGGGAAAAATGATGCAAAAGTTGCGCAAGGGGCTTGTAAACCTGCCCCATTGTGTGGTAGAAAAGACGTAAAAAAGGACGGAAGTGTGCAAATTACCCACTGCTATTCACGGGTAGTAGTTACCAAGAAGGCTGAATAAAGGGCCTGCACTTTGAATTTGAATTAAAGAAGAATAATTGATAAGCTCAGCCAAGAATGGTAGCAAGTAGGTGTGTGTATTTGTTGTGTTGATTGAGCGGAAGATGACTAAGGTGAAAAATTAGAGAGGTTGCAGAGATGCAAACTTTCCATTTCTTTATGAAGGAAGTGGGTGTTTAGTTTTCCAGTGCATATATATATATATATTCACTGAAAAAAACATAGGTTTCAGCCACGTTATAGTTAGGAATTAGCATTTAAAAAACCTTGCAAATTCACTGAAAAAACCCATAGGTTTCACACACGTTATATTTAGGAATTAGCATTTAAAAAACCTTGCAAATTCACTGAAAAAAACATAGGTTTCACACATGTTATAGTTAGCTGGACATTTCACTCATACAAAACCATTGAAATTCCCCCGTTATAGTTAGTTCAGCTAACTATAACTCGTGTGCCCGCAATGCACTGCTGATGACTTCACATATTACATCACTCATGCCATGGTCAGTGACATCACTCATGACATCACTCATGACATCTCAAATGATATCACTGATGACATCACTGGTGACATCATCCTTGTGAAAGAGTGGCAGACCTCCGCTCACCATAATAAAACCTTTGATACATACATTCAAAAATAGAAACTACAATTTTGAAAAGAATGGAGATACCAATACCAGTTACAACAACCTGTTCAGTAATTCCACCACCTACATACACATCCACTCATTCACCAACAGTTCTATATAGTCACTCATACATGTACTCACTCATCATATGTACTCATACACCAATACATCCTGTTACACACCGATACTCATCCATACAGTTACTCACACACATACTCACACATGCAAATCAACTATCAAACATCCATTTACTTGCATATACAGCTATACACACACCACTACACTTACATTTACAGAACCGTACACATACTTACTCTCTCAAACAATCACTTATAGAAACACATACTTATTTATACAGGAACTCTTCCATTCTGTCACACTCTCACATATAATCACTTATATACATCAATACTCACATATAGTAGATTAAAACATATGAAGTTACTCATAAAGATACTATTGAGACAGTCATTCACTCGCTAACACACCCATGCACACACTCATCCAACCATACAGTCCTGCACACATGCTGTCTTCAAAACACATACAAACAGTGAGTCACTCATTCATACATCTGTGCGCTAAGTAATACTCCCCACCGAACCATACAGACACTCATACTGATACTCAAAAAGCCAACTAATAACTCTTACAGACACTCATGTAGCTACTCACCAACCCATCCAGCCACTTATAGACAAAGTGAGAGACTGATACAGAAATTTACATATTTAAACATTAGTTGCTAATACATGTATTCACTAAGATACACTTAATTAGTCAGTTATGCAATCATTTTTACAAAAAAACATCCATTTAGACATGTATTTACCCATTTATTTTTCCAACAACCTTTAGATATACATATATAAAAAATATTTATTTTTCATTAAGACACACATTCACTGGATGATGTCATCAGTGATGTCATCAGTGATGTCATGAGTGATGTCACTGACCATGTCATGAGTGATGTAATATGTGACGTCATCAGCAGTGCATTTCGGGCACGCGAGTTATAGTTAGCTGAACTAACTATAACGGTGGAATTTCAATGGTTTTGTATGAGTGAAATGTCCAGCTAACTATAACATGTGTGAAACCTATGGTTTTTTCAGTGAATATATATATATATATATATATATATATATTCCAATCCCGAATCACAATTTAGAAAACAGGCGCTGACTCCGTGGGATGCGGTGCTTTTCAAAGAGAAGTATTTATTTCATGTGAAGGACTTTGACGCGTTTCGGCAGACGTGTCCGCCTTGCTCACAACATCTGTCCACACTACAGTGAAATACAATTTATACTTGACTTGCCTTGTACAAACGAAAGTGAATTGTCATGGCAACCAACTCTACAACAACGGACATAGAAGAATTGCATACGTGGAAAAAATCATTTGTCATGGTGAGTCATACAGTATTTCTTCTAAATAATAATGCACCTGTTAACGAAAACAGTTTTGTAGGTATTACTTCAATTTGTAGTTAGTCACAAACTTATACCGGCTGTTTCAAAATAAAAGACCATGAGATAATGCTATGTACATAAAAGACCAAAAATTAATATCTGATTAGCCGGTGAGCATCCTATGTGTGAAACAACTGGTTACAACAGTACACCGAGTGTTAGGTACGGGTGCATGGTTTTATGTACTTGGCCATGCATCGCAAGATGTCTAGTGCTTCATACACCTAATGTACAAGTGTACAAAGGTGCACCTGACAGCCATTCGCGGGTGAGAAGACTATCGGCCGAACATACGGGCGTTTCTGCTCTGCGACACAGTGTGGATAAGTTCTAATTTTAATGACATGTATTATGCCCGAGTAGGCGAGATAGCACCTGTCACCATTGTTGAAGCGTGTAGTTGGCTAGAATGCGGGAACCAGTAAGCTTGCATGGATGGTTGGCTATTCAGTGAAATGGTGCCTTTCAATTGTAGAGAGAGTGAAGCGGGCCTTTGTCCAGAGACCAAGAAAGTGAATTAAGTGAAAATTGGGAAAAAGCAAAAGTGAGTCAGATGTTAGGGGAGGGGGTCAAGGAGAAGGAGGGGGCTGATACAGTGAAGTTCAGTTAACCAAAGGCAGGTTAGAGGTGGACACTCATTGCTTCATCAGCATTCAGACAGTTAGGTGTCTTGCAGTCAAGTAGGATTATATATCTGGATTCTAGTCTCCTTAGGGCTAGTTGTCGGTTACCTCCCCTGATGTTCTTTTTGACACTGTCTATGACAAAATATGTCAGGTCTTCTGCTCTACCACCATGGTGCATGTTTATGTGGCGTGCTACAGGGTATGCGGGATTGTCATTGCCAATTGCCCGCAGATGTTGGAGCATCCTCACATGCACGGGATGGATGGTGCTCCCTACATAGCTTTTATTGCAGGTGCATCGCAGTATGTACACTGCAAAATCTGTTTTGCATGTGTAATTTTCCCTGATCTCAAGTGGGGTCTTCCTGAGAGGTAGAGAGACTTTATTTGTATTTATTGCGTGTCTGCAGGCTTTGCACTTAGTGCACTTGTGAAAGCCATTCTGGGATTTAAGCCAGGTGGAGCCCTTCACCTGTGTTGGCGCATTAGTCACTAGCTCTAGTTTCATTGATTTTGCTCACCTGAAGGTCAATTGTGGTAGTTTAGCGCAAACGGGGCCTACAATGGGGTCACTGCGTACAATAGGCCAGTGTCCATAGAGGATCTTGCGTAGTTTAGAATGGTATGTGTTGTACCCTGTAATCAGTCTTGGTGTGCCCTCTGTTTGTTTGCTTGATGTTTGTTTACTAACACTGGACCTGCAGATAAGATCTTCCCTGTTCTTGGCCATTCATTTCGGCTCTGCTTTTGCAAGGGTTTTGGTCTTATACCCTCTGTCTCCCAATCTGCAAAATAGACACTCTTTTCATTTCTTGAAGCTTTCCTCAGTGCTACTATTGCACTTCATTCTTAGGCATTCTGCATAAGGGATACTTGCTATCAGGCTAGTGGGAAGGAAGCTCTCGGCATGCAGGATAGCATTTCCTGATGACGGTTTCTTGTAGGTGCTAGATTGTACCTTATTGTCACAGACGTAGAGTTCCAAATCGAGGAAGACAATGGTATTTTTGCTGGTGGTGCAGGTGAATTTCAAATTGAGTGCATTATTATTGATTTCATTAGCAAAGTCAATTGTGCTCTGTTTGCTACCCCTCCATAGAATGAAGATGTCGTCTATGTAGCGGCAATACAGGGCTACATTGTCAGACATTTGGGTGTTGTATGTCTTTGATGAGTACTTGCTCCTCCCACCAGCCCATATGCAAATTAGCATAGCTGGGGGCGAAGCAAGTACCCATGGCTGTGCCCTGTATTTGTTTATACAGCAGTCTGTCAAACATAAAGGTGTTGTTTTCTGGACACCATTCTGTCATCTGTAATAGCATCATGGTATGTTGGCAAAGTCCTATATCTCTGGTGCCCAAGTAGTGTTTTAGAGCATTTAAGCCATCCCTATGCCTGATGCTCGTGTAAAGACATTGTACATCAAGAGTCACAAATACATAGTCATCATGCCAATTAAAATCGAAGATTTTGGCCAGGAAATCTCCAGTGTCCCTTATGTATGCAGGTAGGCTTTGTACAAACGGCTGAAGGAAAAAAGTCAATGAACTTGCTTGTATTTTCGAAAAGCCCACCAATCGCTGATATAATTGGTCTGCCCGGCGGGCATTGCTTATTGTTGTGTATCTTTGGGATAAGGTAGAGTTGCGGTATTACAGGGTAATTGTTTTTCAAAAATTTAAACTCATGTTTTGAAATTAGCCCTGCTGTTCTCCAGTCATATAAACTACTGTGATATCTTTCTTAGATGTTGGCAATGTTCGTGGCACTGATACATGTGTAGCAGTTCTTATCCATTAACTGCATCATTGCTTCTCTGTTGTACATGTCCAGGGGCCAGAGGACAACGTTGCCCCCTTTGTCAGACCACCTCACAACTATGTCTGTACGTTCCTTGATTTTTTTCATGACAGCCGAGTACTCAGTTCTCTGGTTCTGTTTCATTTTAGTGAAGTCATTACTGCTTTCAATGGCCAGCTCCTTGAGGTCTTTCATTACCTTATCAGAAAAGATGTCAATGTTATCTTTGGGCATGAGTGGACAGAACACAGACGTTGGTTTGAATGGAGTGTGGATAGTTGTGTGAATATTTACGCCTTCATGGGTAGCTGCTTCACCAGTACTCATGATCTCAATTTCCTAGTTGTTGTCCATTTCAGCCATTTCCCTTACAAATGCCATGTCTGCTACATTCAAAATGTCTGTTTTGTTAGATACTGTTTCTTCATTAGGTCTTTCACTTGCTTTGTCTTGTGTGTTAAAAAAATGCTTGCGTAGTTTAAGTCTGTGTACGAACTGATGCATGTCTATTCTGGTTTGGATGTAGTCAAAATTTGTTTCTCTGCAATACGATAAGCCTAGTGATAGGGTTTGTTCTTCCTTACGTGTTAGAGCCATATTTGATAAGTTAATACCCATGTTGTTTGTTTCTGTTATACCGCTGATCTCCGTCTGTTCCGTCTGTATGTTGATTTTCCTGTTCCTTGCGTTGTGCCTGCCCCATCTCCTGTTTTTCCTCCTTCTGCTCCTTGACTGATAGTCATGTTTGAGATTTGCTCCTGCCATGGGGGTCTTGGCCGAAGGCTCATCAGGCGTTCTACATGTAAAAAAGCAAATTCTTGGACGGGTGTTGAGACTCTCCGTGCTTGGTTCCCACTTCCCGCTCCTTCAGGGTCAGATTCGACTTCAGAATTCGCTGGGCTCATTGTATCCTTGCTGGCCACTGCCCGTTGCTGATAATTGTTGACGGCGAATATTGTCAAACTTTCTGGAGAAAGTGTAAATCCTGCCACACAGGTAGTCATTCCTGTCACATTGAAATTTGTTTGCTTTGCGTTCTTTTATCGTTTGCTCATATTTTACTATTTGACTTTTAATCTCTGCTAGTCCTTTGTCATGGTGAGTCATACAGTATTTCTTCTAAATAATAATGCACCTGTAAATGAAAAGTTTTGTAGGTATTACTTCAATTTGTAGTTAGTCACAAACTTATACCGGCTGTTTCAAAATAAAAGACAATGAGATAATGCTATGTACATAAAATACCAAAAATTAATATATATTTTTATATATATATAAAGCAATTCGCCGCATTGAGCCGTAGTGTCGTGGTGTCCACTAGAGGGCTGGCAAAGATGTTAAAACATTCCCCATAATCCACTCGGAACTCTCATGAATTGGGGCAAGACCTTTGAAAAAGTTTTAAGAAAAAACGAAACGCATCAGGTGCCTCAAACTGCTCATTAAAGAATGCTGCCTGCATCTTGTGTAACGTGTGCGTCTCTTCTTCTCTCCACACTGGGAGAGATCCTTTGCTGATACATAGCGACGTGGTCCCGTCGCAGAGAACACGCACCATCAGAGAGAGCGCCATCAGTTTCCCCGACCTGGATCAAAACTGCAAGTCTCGGCAAAACCGAAATCACGGGGAAACAGGCTGCCACCAGACACTGGAGCCTGGTATGGGTCCCTCGCAGCCCCTGAAAACAATTGGGAAGCAACAGGGATTTACACATACTGGAAACCGCAACGTTCCAGGGAGACAGTTAAGAACTCACCGACCACCTCGCAGAGAGTCATCATACAAACAGCATGTGTGGAACTGCAGGAATCAACATACCGAGCAACCACCAGAGGGCTGGTATTTTTTGTTAAAATTTCCCTGCCATCCACTTGGATTTCTCACGGACGGGGTTTAGACCTTAAAAGAGTTTCAAACAAAGAAAAAAGAAATATGAACTAACCGACCACCTCTCAGAGAGTCATCAGACAAACAGCATATGTGGAACTACGGGGACCATCATGCCGAGCAATTCGCCGCATTGAGCCGTAGTGCCGTGGTGTCCACTAGAGGGCTGGCAAAGATGTTAAAACCTTCCCCATAATCCACTCGGAACTCTCATGAACTGGGGCAAGACCTTTCAAAAAGTTTTAAGAAAAAACAAAACGTGTCAGGTGCCTCAAACTGCTCATTAAAGAATGCTGCCTGCATCTTGTGTAACGTGTGCGTCTCTTCTTCTCTCCACACTGGGAGAGATCCTTTGCTGATATATATATATATATACATATATACATATATATATATATATATATATATATATATATATATATATATATATATATATATTCAATGAAAAAACCATAGGTTTGAGACCATATATAGTTAGGTGAATATTTTAATCATACAAAACCAATGAAATTCCCATATATAGTTAGTTGCACTAACTATATATTTCGCGCACCCGCAATCCACTGCTGATGATGTCACATATTACATCATTCATGACATGGTCAGTGACATCACTGATGACATCACTGATGACATCTCAAATGACATCACTGATGACATCACTGATGACATCTCAAATGACATCACTGATGACATCACTGATGACATCTCAAATGACATCACTGATGACATCACTGACCACATCTCATTTGACATCATTGATCACATCACTGATGACATCATTCATGTGCTAATACGATGAACCTCTTCAGACTCTAATATAACCTTAGATACACTCAGTGTATACAGACACTCACACACTGTCACTCATCCATGGAGTTACTCACACACCTAGTCAGTCATGCAAAGAATCAATCTCACCTCCATTTCCTCAACTATACAGTTATACACACCTTACTTATTCAAACATATACTAACACATATTTACTCTCTTATACAATCCCTGATACAAGTTCACAATGATCCATACAGCCACTCACACATTCACTGGCTCTCATGCACAGTTATTTATATATGCCAACTCTCACATGTACTGTGTTTTACATATGTACTTACTATGACATGTAGCATTGAGATATCCATTCACTCATCAATACACTCATGCACACAGTCAACCGCCCATGTAGCTGTTTCCACATGCACTCTTGAACTCATACAC
The DNA here is from genome assembly GCF_964261635.1 of Lissotriton helveticus. Classification (NCBI taxonomy): domain Eukaryota; kingdom Metazoa; phylum Chordata; class Amphibia; order Caudata; family Salamandridae; genus Lissotriton; species Lissotriton helveticus. Next base: position 1,074,192,515 of record NC_136070.1, on the reverse strand, counting down.
CTAGTGAATCAACTGCTCACACATCTATGCACAGAGTCACACACCTCCCAGCCACCCCCACACACACTCAATCTCCCATACAAATACTTGGGCAACCAATCAATAACACATATAGCCTCTCGTATAGCTAATGATCAACACATGCAGCAGTTTACACCACAACAGGCATACTGATGCACACATTCAGACAGTTTAGTCACTAACCCATGCATTTAGTACGACACATTTATTCACTCACTCATACAGTCAGTCACGCACCTACTAAATCCTTCACCCAGACACTTATACATCCACTCATTCTTCAATATGTAAAACATATTTAAACTTTACAGAAACACACTGTCACTGGATGATGTCATCAGTGATGTCATCAGTGATGTCATTTGAGATGTCATCAGTGATGTCATCAGTGATGTCACTGACCATGTCATGAAAGATGTAATATGTGACATCATCAGCAGTGGATTGCGGGTGCGTGAAATATATAGTTAGTGCAACTAACTATATATGGGAATTTCATTGGTTTTGTATGATTAAAATATTCACCTAACTATATATGGTCTCAAACCTAGGGTTTTTTCATTGAATTTTCAAGGTTTTGTAAATGCAAATACCTAACTATATATGGTCTCAAACCTATGGTTTTTTCTGTGAATATATATATATATATATATATATATATATATATATATATATATATATATATATATATATATATATATATATATATATAATATATATATAAAATTTCTATGGCAAAATGAAACCCCTCATTTTGTTCCTTTTCAAAATAAATGTATTAAGTGTTAACACTTTATTCCAATCAAGATGACTTCAGGTGTGCCATACTTTTGTCATAAGTAAGACTGTTAGCGCTCTAGTTGTTCTTTAGAACACTCTGGGACATTCTGTCATTGGGCTATAGTTGGGCTACATCTGGCTGATATTTGTGCTACATTTGTTTTTTTTGTCTCTGGTGGCCATCTTTGGGCTACATTGGGCTACATTGGGCTACATTTGGGCTCTGGCATATATATAGCCCAATGTAGCCCAATATATATTTTTTCAAAGTAAATTTTCGTAAAAACCACTGTAGCACATATCTTGAGACATAGCAAAGGCACATCGGGCTACCAGTCCCTACAATTTTGCCAAGTTTGGTGAAAATCCATTCAGCCGTTCGGGCTAAAAGTGAGGCCAACCGCCCTATGGAAATTAACATGGGGAAAACACGTTTTGGCACCCCCCTTTTTTCTCGGCCCCTGCTTGACGAATCCCCCCCAAACTTTCAGGGAAGGACCGGAGAGTAAATGTGCAATTTTCAGGAAAATTTCAGCCAATTCCGTCCATCAACGCCAAAGTTATTCAACATAGAATTTTGAAAAATCCCATAGGAAAAAATCCTAACTATATATACCTACTGGCGACCGCCAGTAGGTAATATATATATATATACATATATATATATATATATATCCAATTACCGCTCCGGTGCTTAGATCCACCAAATCAAGAAAAACACGAACTCCAAAATGACTTTCTCACTGCTGGCTGCAGTGACTTTTATTAAAGTTAGTGCGAGATATTGTCAGACAGGATGACGCGTTTCGGCTAACGTGTAGCCTTGCATATATAGTACCTACTGGCGATCGCCAGTAGATAGTTATTTTAGGACCATGTTGTGATCGGAAAAGTGTTATTTGACTGCCCTATATCTTTGTCACCGTTTGACGAATCTTCACAACATTTTCCAAACAAAAAGTGTCCCTGTGAATCTATTTGTGCATGGAAAGCTTTGGGCTTATGTAAATTATAATCAAGGTTCCTCGCTTATCCCCCCTGGGCCCCGGGACTACAACCTCCCCAGGACTATATTTAAAAAAATAGACAGAGGCCTCACAGATTCCCCTGGGCCCCAGGGATTCCACCTCCCTGAGGGTACAGTATATATTCAGCCCCAGGGACCATCACCTCACCCGAACCAAAATCCTTTTTCAAAATGAAGAGGGAAGTGTGCATAGCCCCCTTCCACGGGCCATATAAGGCCCCGGAGACCACCATCTCCCCCGGCTGGCCCATGAACAACAAAGGAGGGGGGCCACATGACCCCCCCCCCCCTCCTGGAGATAATAAGGGCCCTGGGAACCTCCACCCACCCAGGGTCGGCTTCTGCCAATTCATGGGTTCCTGTCCCTGGGACATAGCTGTTTGCATCTGATTGGTGGGAGCTGTGACAACTCCCACCAAGCAAAAGCAAACACTCTGATTCCAGCAAGCAGAAGCTGTCAAACCACTCCCACTTGTTGAAAGCAGTGTTTTCATCTCTTTCCCTTCCTGCATACACACGGGCAGGGAAAGAGATGAAAGTACTGCTCTCACACGCAGGGAACTGCATTTCCAGCAGCTCCCTGTGGCAAGAACAATGCCAGCTGCCACAGGAGGCGTGGAGCTGGCTGGGACCGCAGGGGCCTTGAGGCTCCTTGTGGGCCCATGGCACACCGGGTGCCCTAGCTGGGCTCCAAAGCACCCAGGGAGGCATTGTCCAGCCTCAGAGCTGAAATCTGCTGAGGGAGAGGGGCCTCAAATTTGTTTGGGCCCCGGGGAATGGGGTCTCTATGGCTGTAATCAGCCCCATCCCCCATTAAGTTTTGGCAGGGCCGTTTTAGCCCTGATGCAGGCTGCATAGAAATTAAACCTTAATGGGAGGCACTTACAAATACCAGGAACATTGAAGCTCCACTCATTCTAACTCCTGGGATTGGTGAAGGCAAAGCAAGTGTGTTTTCTCACAATTCCATCCTGAAAAACAATCAGAAATCCTTTGTGGAAGTGAGTGCATCATTGATCTATTAGAACACAATCTGTATTTGACTGTGAAGAGTGGGTTCTTTGTTTGTCCTGTTCTGGTTAGAGCAGAGTCAATGGTTCTCCCTTTCAATTACTAAGAATATGCAAATAAATGTTCAAAACACTTGGAAACTATGCCCATTTGGTCCCACCCACCTTACTAATATGCAAAGGCCAACCTGCTTTTTGCAAGGATGATAGACAGCTTAACTAGCGGCCCCCCGGGGCGTTTCCTGCTGATTTTGCTGTGGAGTTCAAGATGCTGAGGAATACGAGGACATCTCCACCAAACAAAGAAGCACTTACTTAATAAAGTTAAGAGGAAAGACCCTTGTTTGCTGGAGATTTACCTCTTTGTAGTCTTGTTGTGTTCTCTATGAGGATTCATGTTATCACATATTTCTGTATAAAGAAGCACCAGAAATAATCACATTGCTAAAATGGTGACATTTCCTCATACTCCATTGTGCAGCTGTAGTGTAGAATACCTACTGGACATATACACAAGGATGTAGCACATTAAACAACTTGGATTGATATTTTGAGCAAAACTGTGGACTCTTGTTTGGATAAAAGGGCAGGTGCGGTTATAGTTAGTTTCTACACTAGTGGCCTTCCCTTAAGAATTCTGTGGTCATAGACCCCAATTAAATTCTACTAATTTTATTAACAAGCCAAGGATGCTCATCAACCTTGTAGCTGTATGTGCTGATCCCAGTCACTCACTTTATTGGTTAAAACCCTGTATGTATGTGTAAGTGTGTATCACCCTCGACTGATCATATTCCCTCACTACACCCTTCTAACTGGAAAAAAGGGGGGTGGGGGGTTGACAGAGCCTCACGGGAGCAACACCCAGGGGAGGATCTGACAGGCTGGTACTCGCCTGGATCCTCACTTATCATCATCAGCTACTGTCAACCATGAAAGAAAAAGGGGAATAAAAATGTGCATTGAAACCTAAGTGTGAAACTACTGTAGAGTGACCCTATGAAGGTGTAATAGAACCCCAGAAATTCCAGTTCTATACTACCACTGTGTTAAAAAGAGCTGAGCTAAACTGGCAACTATATCTTTATTCTGTGCTGTTTGCTCACTCTATTAAAAACAACAACCAACATGTTTCATCACCTCTATACATTTTACCGGTGATTTCATCAGGGTTTTTCAGGGTCAGCGTGAATCTTGCACTGCTGGATTCTCCCTTTATCGTACCTGCAGTGAAAAGAGGGAGAAAAACACACACACATACATTGTACCCACTGTGTCTCGGTTGAGTTATTTTCAAATTAAAATTTCAATCAATAAGACTGAAAATGATTGAGCAAGAAACATCTCCACATTTAAGACATTTGGAACATTTTTGTTCTTCATACGTTACCAGGTGGCCTTTTTATTGTGAGCCTACCCGGCCCCCGTAGAAGAATCTGGTGGACACCACAATATCATTAATGTGTCCCGTTATCCGCCTGCCGGTCGGTTTTCTGTAAAGCAATATGAGGAAAAAAAGAACCGAATTTATTGAGCTGATCACATGTACTTGCGCTCTTATCGGTCTTCTCCCATCTGTCTGCAAACTGTTTACACGACCAATAAGCCGGTTCTTAAAACACGATACGGCTACTCCTCATGATGCCATAAACCCGTCTCACAGAGGACGCACTTGCCTCGGACTTTCTGAGCAAGTGGTTAGATCCTCCCTCTCTCGGGGCATATCATCTATCACACTATCGGTTCCTAGCCTGGCTTAATGTCGGCATCCCTGATATAGCGGAAGCCTTGGAAGCGGACCCCGCCTAGCACCCCAGTCTAGATCTGTAATGGTCAGTCGGTGTCTCTCTTACCGTTATAGAGCAATGGTCTGGCTTCCGCTCACCCTGCTTCAAATGGTGTTCTCCCGCATTTCATTTTTAATCCGTGCAGTCCCGATCACGTGATGCGTGCGTGTGCTACTACGTCGGTGAGACGCGCTCGCCGTGCTGTAACGTTAGTGGCGGCCATCTTTGAATGGGTCTATTAGTTACTCTCGAGTGCATCTAAAACGTGGACTCTTGTCTATGTTCTTTTTGTATTCAGCCCCTCTCAGTATGGGGGTGAAAAAGGGGGGGAAAGAGGGGGGAAGGTACGGGGGGGAAAAGGGGGGGGGAAGAAAGGTTTTTTCCCTCGTCTTGGCAATTGTGTGGCCTGTCCTCTACTCATTTAAAATATTGATCACAGGTCTGTGTGTCTATTGCCCTGGTTTCGGACCCTACATTGCTGATAGCCTATTCCATTCAATGGTATCATTGAGGCCAGTGTGGTCCGTGCCCTCTTCGAATATCCAACGTGCCTCTTTTTTATGTAGTCTGTTACTCATGTTATGCAGATCACCTCTTGCTGCCTCAATCACCACCCACCGGAGATCTCTGGGCTGGTGTTTGAATTCTTTGAAATGTTGCACCAGTTTGGTAGTCAATTTAGCCGCTTTCAGTGTGCTAAGATGTTCCTGGATTCTTATTTTTATTTTTCTACTTCACTTAGTTTGGTCCGCTATAGTTCCCCTGCCCCCTTCCTCCTGCCCTTCATGGTTCGTTATTCTGCAATTGTCACTCCTGTCTGTCCCCTATGGTCAACTTGCTGCCCTTGCCTCTTTCCCCTCTGCTCTGCTATCCATATTCCCTCCCTATTGCTTTCCATGGTCCGTTTGCTGCAATGCCGTCCCGCTTGCCCTGTGTCATGTATTGTGTTGCTGCAACCTCTGACGCCTACCCTGTAAGATTAGTTTGGTGCCCCTGCCCATCTTACTCCTGCCCTCTCTTATCTGAGCCTGTGTCCCTACCCCATTCCTCCTGCCCTCAGTGGTGCAATGTACCAAACCTGCCAATATTTGCTTGGAAAAGAGGGAGATTTTGAAAAAAAAAACTAGGGAATTGATTTTCCCTATTGACTTACATTGAAAAAGAGGAGATGTAAGGCAGGAGATTCACCTGGAAGTGGTTGCTTGCTGCCGTTTGGACCCACGCCACTCTAACTGTCCTGCTGCTGGGTTGTGTTTCGCCGCTGCTCCTCGCCGCACCCGCTCCGCGGGTGCCGCTTCGCGGTTCAAGAAGGGAGAGGCGAACTGCGCGCTGCACCTGGGAGGCGCCTGGAAGCTCAATCTCGCCGGCGCTAAGCAGGGACTCAGAAGACCAGGAGTCCCTGCTTCCCCAGACCGGACGCGCCCACCTTCTGACACGCCCCCGCCTGCAACGCCCTCCATTTAACAATCTGCCTGACGCTAAGCGGGACGCGAGCGGGACGCCGAGCGAAGCCCGAGCAAAGGGCGGGCCGTCTGTGGCCGTCCGGGGCAGGAGGAGGCAGGGCAGGGCCATCCCCCTTACACCCACCTTACAGGTCTCAATTCGTGGTGCCTCACTGTGGGGCCGGAATCCAGCATGTCAACTCGCTCCGGTAAGGCCTTGAGGGGTGGCGGTGAATGTGCCCCTGGGGGCTCTATGTTCGGCTCTATGGACAAATTCCTCACTAGGGTGGCGGCTGTCATCGACAATGAACTCGCCATATCAGAACGGCGCCTTTCTTTTGACTTTCCCCCCTCTAAAAGCCCATCTCCAGCAATAGTGTTGTCCTCACAAAACTCCATTTCCCCTGCATCTTTGCCTGGGGACCTACCTGGGGATTCTTACATTGCACCATTAGAGGGTGGTATAGATGGGGTAGAAAGCTCGCAGACTGGTAACCACTCCACTAGCCCTTGTGTCGTGCTTATAGAGCCCTGCACCGAGTCTTCCATAGCATGCCCTCCTGGCATTCAGTCCCAACACTGCTCTGAGGCTCCTGCTCTTGACCCACAACCTCCGCCTAAGATTCGACCTAACCAGGGGCTTAACAAAAGGAAAGGGAAAAGGGCAATTTACATTCGAAAGGGCTGTCCATCCACGATTACTAAGCATTCCAGGTACCCGCCCCAGAGGGGTCTTTCCCCCCCGGGTGCTGTAGGACCTGTATCTTCAGGGATTCCTATTTCCGCTCCAATTGTAGTTGACACAGTACTACCTTCCCTGCTGGTCCCATCAGCGCCTGACCTAGCCAATGTGGGTCCCTCTCTGGAGTCGATCGAGAAGCTGGTCAGGTCTCTTTTGGTACCACTCACTGACCAAGTCAAGAGGTTGGGGGATAGGCTCGACTGCTTTGAACAGGTTACCAGGGATAATTTTTTTACCCTGAAAACCCTGTTCAAACTTCAGCCAAAGCTCAGTGAGGATAAGACAGACAGGATAGATAAGACCAATAGGTTAGAGGTTCCAGTGAGACCCCCCTCGGGAGAACAGTTGACGCAGCCGCCCAAGCGACCAGTCCCTGGGAACACTATCTCGGTTGCTCCGCAGAATGGCCCTAGGCAGACAAGGCCGAATGTCTCCACCCATGCTGCCCAAGTGCATGCTATCCCTCCCCCAGTAGTAACTACCTCGGTGCCTATTCAAGGCCCAAGGCAACATCAGAAGGGAGGGACGGGCCCAACTTCGCAACCTGGGGCCGTTTTACCTGTTACAACTGGCGGCATAGCATCAACTCCTAAGGTTATACCTATCCCTGTCCCACCCATAAACCCTTCTCCTTCAGGTCCTCCTCAGAATATCAGACGAAAGTGCCCCCCAGTTAACCTCCCCCTGAGTGCCACCCGTACGTTGTTATTCTTACCAAAGTCCCCCCTATTAGGAGCACCCAGCAGGAAAACCATCAGGCACTTAAGAACAAGGTCATCCACTGGCTGAAAGCCAACAGGCCCTTGCCTCCGGGAGTGGATGGTATAATTCTTGGTGTACGTAGGGTGGGATGGATTGGAAACGGGAAAAAATCTCTTGAAGGGGATTGCGTGGTGGTAAATTTCCAAGATGCTAGGGTTGCCCATCTGATATGCTCCCAAGGTCAACCCACGGTTGGAACGGGTATCGACGTAGTCGACTTGACATTCTTTTACCCCCGGTCCATTACGACCACTTCCACCTTCCACCTTGGACAACCCACCTACATTAGCAGTCCTGGGGGCCAATTTTCTGTGGAGAACACCGTCCACGGCCTTTCTTCCCCGGGAGTTTTCCCACAGCGGCTATTCCTAGCTCCAGTGGTACCGAACTGGGGACCCTGGAGTTGCTGACTCAGTAATGTTCCTGGGGAGGTCCCTGTGGCTTCAAGCCCTGTTGTTGAGCAAACACCTCACTTTAAAACCAATGGCTCCTCGTCCTCATCGCAAATTCAGGCTACGGCCGAGCTTGTAGAAGAGAAAGGGGAGACTGGGGCATCCTTTAACCTTCTGGCTAGTCCCCCTGGTGTGGGAACTGTGGACTTATCGCTCCCTGTCGAGGATTGTAGCATTACGGCTGTAACGGACCCCCAGATTAGGGTTTTCAGCTGGAATGTGGCGGGCCTCGAGAGGAAGCTAGCGCTGCCGGACTGGAACGAGCTTGTGGAGCAATACTCCATATGCCTGTTCCAGGAAACCTGGAGTCGGGTGCCCCTACACAAGGCGGGTTATTCCACCCACTTTTTGCCGGCAGTATATAGTGCAACTGGTAGGGGCCGCCCTTCGGGTGGCCTACTAATCTGGGTAGCCACAGAACTCAATTGCAGGGTGGTGGAGCGGGACACTAATTGCCCGGATCTCCTTAATATATTGCTGAGAAATTCCCAGGTCCGAGTCATTTTAAACATTTTTAACATCTACGCCCGTGGCACAAAGGGGGGTAGAGAATCCCCAGTAATAGCCTGTCTGGAAGCCCAGCTCCGCTTATCTCCTCACAGGTCTTGTACCTTGTTGGCGGGCGACCTGAATTGCACTTTTGAGCCCCTGGACCTTGAAATCCTAACAGACCAAGAGGAATATGACAGTGGGTAGGGGATTCCGCCCCTCGAGCTTAGTCCTATTAAAAAGTGGACAGAAGTGGCCCTCCAGATCAACTCACTAGCTATGGAGTTTGGTCTTAGAGCTGCCAACGGCAGGACTAGGTCCGACAAAGCAGGGGCCCACACCTACAACAGGCCAGGGCATATGTCACGGATTGATTATTTTCTCCTTGACATACACCTGTGGAGCTCGGTGGAGGACATGGTGATTGTACCATCTGTAGAGAGTGATCACAATCTCCTGTCCCTCACCTTGTCCTACAGGTGTCTTAATAGCACTGCGAGTAGATCTCCTTGTAACCCCGCCCCGGACCCGTCAGTGGTTACAAACTGTGGACGACGGCTAAAGTGGGCGAAGCTGGCACTTTCAGAGGAGAAAACTTCTGCCATTAGGCAGCTCCTTGTCTCAGCCCTAGTCAATCTTGACCCCCAAGAGGAAGGGCTGATGGAGGTGGCACCCAGGTTCTGTGTTATAACTCAGGCCATTAGCGACCTCTTTGTAGTTCCAGCTTATTCGAGTAGAAGGAAACCAAGCTCACGATCGGGCCAGGGCTGGTACAATCAGAAGTGTAGGGAGGCGAAGTCACTTCTCATTGAGGCAGTCAAGTCCAAATTACCGTCCAGGACTAGGGAGGCCAGGAGACACTATGCACTCTGCCAAAAAAATGCTAGGATGGAGTGGGAGGATCATTTCTGGCAGGACCTCCTGGCTGCCAGTCGTGGGAAAGATGCCAAAGGTTTTTGGGACATGGTGGGCAAAAGGAATCGTCCTGATGACACCCGGAGGACCTGTACCATCAATGCCCAGACTTGGTTCTCCCACTTCCAAAAACTTTATTCTGCTGTTGAAGGCCCACTTAACGACTCTTTTAAACTCCCACCCTTTACCCTAGTTCGTGACCTGGAACTTTTTTCTGCTTTGGATGTAACAAAGCAGATTAAAACCTTGGTTCCATTGAAAGCAGCTGGTCCGGATGGCCTACCAGGCGATATCCTCCGCGCTTATCCGGAAGAATGGGGGGTACTAATCTCTGCACTCCTCAACGCAATTATTGGGGGAGGCCCCGTGCCTGACTCCTGGAGAGGTGCGGAGGTGGTCCCCATCTACAAAAAGGGCAGTCGGGACTTACCCGGGAATTATAGGCCTATAAGCCTAATAGACTCAAGCCAGAAATTGGCGGGGAAAGCCATCTTGGGGAGGATCTCCCAATGGGTGGACGATAATCACATCCTGTCCGACATGCAAGCTGGGTTCCGTTCAGGTACAGGAACTATTGAACAGGTCTTCAGGCTCTTGTTATTATACTGGAAGGTGGTGGTACTGGGCAAAGGCAGTCTTTATTTGGCCTTTATTGACCTTAAGACTGCCTTTGACCTGGTACCTAGGGAGGAACTCTGGAGGGTGCTTCACGGTTTAGGGATGCCCCCGTATATACTAAACCTCCTTATCAACCTGCACACCAACACCTATGCCCAAGTTAGATGGGGGCTGAATGGGGAAAAGACCGATAAGATCAGGGTCGAGAGGGGAGTAAGGCAGGGCTGTGTTCTGGCCCCTACCTTATTCTCCCTCTACATTAATGGGGTGGTAGATCACCTACTGGGCGAACCAGCAGACGCTCCCACCCTGGGAGGAGTAAAAATTCCAACTTTGTTGTTCGCCGACGACACCCTCCTCATCTCTAAAACCCCCCAAGGTCTCCAGACACTGCTGAACCGCTTTCAGGACTTCTGTACCATCAAGGGCCTTGTCATCAACGTGGACAAGACCAAGTACCTAGTTATGCATCCACCTCGCAAACTTGGCCGCCCCCCCATTCTGAACTCTATACCTCTAGAAAGAGTGGCAGAATTCGATTACCTGGGAATTCGACTGAACGACGCGATGAGCTGGACTGCCCACATTGACAAAATGACATTGGCCCACAAAAGGGTGGGGGGCGCCCTTCTTAAGGAGTTCAACAACTCTACAAAACATTGTGTTGCCCCTCTACTTGAGATCTACAAAGCACGTGCGGTCCCTGCGTCACTTTATGGAGCGGAACTGTGGGGCTTGGGCAAAGTTGACTCACTGAGCAAGGCCGAAAATAAATTCATCAAGGATCTCCTTGCCATTCCATCGAGCAGCCCGACCATCCCAGTGCTCATGGACACTGGCTGCAAAGCCATAAGGGACCAGGCTCGGCTTCGACCCCTTTTGCTCTGGGCACGTTTGTGGAGGGTCCCGGAGCTACAATCCTATGCCAATGGTCTGGCAGAGGTGATGCACTCTGATGGTTGGCGTAGCATCAAATGGCTGAAGGACATAAAACATCTTTTAGGGGACCTAGGCCTGGACTCTTGCTGGCATAGTCACTCCGCTCCTCCAAAGGAGACCTTAAAAAAACTCTTTTGGGAGTGGGTTTGTGCGAATCGCTTGAGAAGCCAGCAGCACTGCAAAACCACCGCAGCTTTCCTGCTGTTCAAAGACGCTGTCATGTACGAGCCATACATGGACATAATATCAGTTGCTATGGATAGGTCCTTGTATATTAAATTTCGGTTAGGAACCTTACCCTTGGCCGACCTTTGCTCGAGGTGGAATAAAGCCCAGCCCACATCATGCTTCTGTGCTCTTTGCCATGATAAGCCAGAGACGGTGCCACATTTCCTTTTCGAATGCCCAGACTATGGTCGCCCCAGATCACGTTGGCTTGGTCCCATCTGCAGAGAACTGGGTACTCGTCAGCACTCCGTTGCACTCCGGATTCTTTTAACCAACACAGCCCCTCCCATTGTTTGTGCTGTTGCTAAGTTTTTAAAATGGGCTTGGTTGATTAGACTTAGAAGACTGTCCATATCGATTTAATTCTTTTTTATCTAATTTATGCTGACCTAACGTGTTTTATTCTTTTACGAAATGTACAGTCTTACTTTTTTCGACATGCTGTTTTTATCTTTTGTACTGCTTTTATGATATGTGCATATCGAAATAAAGCACCAATCAATCAATCAATCAATCATTTTTCTACTTGTTAATCCAATGTAGTGCATGCCACATGGGCACGACAGCCTGTAGATCACATTACATGTGTTGCAGTTACTGAAGTTGCTGAGATGCCAGGTCTTACCACTCGCTCGGGTGATAGATTTGGTCTTTGTAGTGAGTGCACAGATGGTACAGCCCCCACAGGGGTAGTGACCAGGTGGAATACTTGAAACAACCTCTGGTGTTTGAGGACGTGAGTGGACCAGCCGGTCCCTCAGGCTAGACGATCGCTTGAAAGCGAATCGTGGTTGTGGCATTTGCATGGAATTAGTGCTCAAGATATGCCAGTGTTTTCGAATTATCTGGCGAATCTGAGTGGAATGTGGCCGAAACGTGGTTATCACAGGGATGCAGTCATGCCGCTCTTTATTCTGTCGGTCAAGGAGGACTTCCCTTGGAGTGTTCAGTGCCCGCTTCCTTGCCTGTTTTACAATTTTTTGTGGGTAGGATCTGGCAACTAGTTTATTGGTTAACTCCTCTGTTTGGTCCATAAAGCTAGTTGCTGAGGAGCAGTTCCTGCGGTACCTCATAAATTGCCCCACAGGCAAATTGGGGTGAAATGACTCATAGTGTAACAACGAGTTCTTGTCCGTCGGTTTTTGATGGACTGTTGTTACAAGTTTGCTGTCTCTGGCCTGTATGTCCAAGTCCAGATATGTTGCTTTCTGCCGGTCCACAGTCCATGTAAATTTAAGGCATGGATCAAGACTATTCACCCATTTGAGGAACTCATCCAACGCCTCTGCAGACCCCCTCCAAATGCATAGGATGTCATCTATATATCTCTTCCAGAGGACAATGTTCCCCTGGAAGAGATTAGATGCATGATAAATGTAGTTTGTTTTGAACTGCCCGACATATATGCATGCCAGGCTGGGGGCAAAGGTTGCCCCCATCGAGGTCCCAGATGTCTGTAGGTATAGTTGTTCTTTGTAGGCAAACAAATTGCGTGTCAATGCAATCTCAATGCACTGCAGCACAAAGGTCAATGCAGTGTCGTAGAACCACTCACATGCCCCCAGGGAGCGCGCTGCCGCCACCAGCGTTGCCTCCTTGGGTATGTTCGTGTATAGTGACTCGATGTCGATCGTCACTAAAAATTGTTCATCCGGATCATATTCCACTGTCTGTAGGTGTTTGAGAATGTCAGTAGTATCTTGCACAAATGAAGGTTGTGTGACCACACATTCACGTAAAAAGAAATCTGAAAACTGTGAGAGTGGCTCAAGTATGGAATTGATGCCAGAAACTATCGGCCGTCCAGGGGGAGGCCATTGTGCTTTGTGTATTTTAGGCACAATATAAAATGCCGGTACTCTGGGAGATGGATTTATCAGGAACTCGGCTTTCTTGGCTGTTAACTATTTCTTTTCACGTGCAGTTGCTACCATAGTTTGTATAATGGTTTGTAGTTCTGTTGTAGGGTCCCGAGCAAGAGGTTGATAATGCTCCCTGACTCCTAAGAGTCTGTGTATTTCATTTTCATAGTCAGTGGTGTTCATCACCACCACCGCCCCGCCCTTGTCGGCCGGTTTGATGGTGATGGACCCGTTCTCCTGTAAGGACTTCACAGCCGTCCAGTCAGCTTTAGACATATTACTGTGTTTCTGGGTTGGCTGTTTTTGTTCCAGCTTCATGATGTCCTGCAGGACTTTTTGTTCGAAAACCGCCACTTCTGGGCCCACTTGTTGGTTTAAGGGGGTAAAAGTGGACGGGCGTCGTAGGTCTGTGCAGAACATCGTGTCTATGGATGTTTTTTCTTTGCCTTCAAAAAATTTACACAGTTTAATTTTTCTCATGACACCATTAAGTTCCCCTCTTAATTGGAAACTGTAATGCTTGGGGGTGGGGACATACCCCAATCCCTTGTTCAGCACTGAATTTTCACTGGTCGTGAGTGGATAGTCCGAAAGATTTACCACGATGTTGTCATTGGTATTTATATTGGCGTTCGGCCCCTGCTGCGGGTGATTCTGGGGGAATATGATTGCTGATTTGGGTTGGAGAATTGACGAGCTCGTCCCTTGCCCCTTCCTCTCGTATTCGCCCCCCTCTGGTCTGGTTGATGTTGACCTAAAAAAGCCCGAAATAACGCCCCCAGATCTTGGTCAGAATTACCCTGAGCATTAAACCTGACCCGGGCATTTCCCTGTGGGGGTTTTGCACTTGGTTCCTCATCCTCACTGCTGGTCTTATCAAACACCCAATTATTTGGGGTTCTCCTAGCTGGGTGTCTTCCTCCCCTCCCTCGTGGGGGTGCCGGGTTAGAGTTGCCCGCCTATTGGTAGTATTGGTCCTCTGTGTAGGGGAATGCCCATTCATGACTAAATCTGTCCAGATTGCATCTTAGGCCCTTAATCTTTTGGTTTACCATATAGGCTTGGTATTCGCCTAGATCGTTTTGAATTTTGGATAATGCTCTTTTGTATCCAATATGGTAGTGTCATTCATTATACTTGTTTCTAAGTCTAGTATTTCCATGAGGAGCTCCTCACTTAGAGGTTTGGCGGTGTTAATAATCAGGATCAGCCAGTCCCGGGTGCACTTGTTAGCTATGTAGCTCCAGTCCACCCGGAACTGCTTATCCTCCAGAAAGATTTTTGGTTCCAACCTCTCCAGTAGACTGGCGGGTGCCGCCCCTGCTCGAAGGTACTCAGTCATTAGTGCTCCATGTAGAGCTATCCTAATTTGTCGTTTTCTCAATGTGGATAGTTTATCCCACTCATCCCGGGCCGTATTGGTGTTTCCTAACGGTGTATCTGGCAATAGGGATGGACCGGCTAAAATGATGGCTATGTGATCATCATTGAACGCTTACCAAAACTGTGCCATAATAAACCCCAGAAATGCAGTGTTTTCAGAACCCAACCGAGACACCTCACGTAAAAAACACGTAAAGAACAAAGTGTCGGGAGACTGCTCCTCAAACACAGTGTGTTCCTGTTTGAACATGACGTTTTATTTAATGGCTCTCACGGCTAGGCTACCGTACTCAAGATACAATCACAACAGGAGCCTCAGGGGAAACACAGGGAAATAGGCCGTCCCCCACTCATAACACTTTCTACACTAGTGGCCTTCCCTTAAGAATTCTGTGGTCATAGACCCCAATTAAATTCTACTAATTTTATTAACAAGCCAAGGATGCTCATCAACCTTCTAGCTGTATGTGCTGATCCCAGTCACTCACTTTATTGGTTAAAACCCTGTATGTATGTGTAAGTGTGTATCACCCTCGACTGATCATATTCCCTCACTACACCCTTCTAACTGGAAAAAAGGGGGGAGGGGGGTTGACAGAGCCTCACGGGAGCAACACCCAGGGGAGGATCTGACAGGCTGGTACTCGCCTGGATCCTCACTTATCATCATCAGCTACTGTCAACCATGAAAGAAAAAGAGGAATAAAAATGTGCATTGAAACCAAAGTGTGAAACTACTGTAGAGTGACCCTATGAAGGTGTAATAGAACCCCAGAAATTCCAGTTCTATACTACCACTGTGTTAAGAAGAGCTGAGCTAAACTGGCAACTATATCTTTATTCTGTGCTGTTTGCTCACTCTATTAAAACCAACAACCAACATGTTTCATCACCTCTATACATTTTACCGGTGATTTCATCAGGGTTTTTCAGGGTCAGCGTGAATCTTGCACTGCTGGATTCTCCCTTTATTGTACCTGCAGTGAAAAGAGGGCGAAAAACACACACACATACATTGTACCCACTGTGTCTCGGTTGAGTTATTTTCAAATTAAAATTTCAATCAATAAGACTGAAAATGATTGAGCAAGAAACATCTCCACATTTAAGACATTTTGGAACATTTTTGTTCTTCATACGTTACCAGGTGGCCTTTTTATTGTGAGCCTACCCGGCCCCCGTAGAAGAATCTGGTGGACACCACAATATCATTAATGTGTCCCGTTATCCGCCTGCCGGTCGGTTTTCTGTAAAGCAATATGAGGAAAAAAGAACCGAATTTATTGAGCTGATCAAATGTACTTGCGCTCTTATCGGTCTTCTCCCATCTGTCTGCAAACTGTTTACACGGCCAATAAGCTGGTTCCTAAAACACGATACGGCTTCTCCTCATGATGCCATAAACCCGTCTCACAGAGGACGCACTTGCCTCGGACTTTCCGAGCAAGTGGTTAGATCCTCCCTCTCTCGGGGCATATCGTCTATCACACTATCGGTTCCTAGCCTGGCTTAATGTCGGCGTCCCTGATATAGCGGAAGCCTTGGAAGCGGACCCCGCCTAGCACCCATGTCTAGATCTGTAATGGTCAGTCGGTGTCTCTCTTACCGTTATAGAGCAATGGTCTGGCTTCCGCTCACCCTGCTTCAAATGGCGTTCTCCCGCATTTCATTTTTAATCCGTGCAGTTCCGATCACGTGATGCACGCGTGTGCTACTACGTCGGTGAGACGCGCTCGCCGTGCTGTAACGTGAGTGGCGGCCATCTTTGAATGGGTCTATTAGTTACTCTCGAGTGCATCTAAAACGTGGACTCTTGTTTATGTTCTTTTTGTATTCAGCCCCTCTCAGTATGGGGGTGAAAAAGGGGGGGGGGAAAGGAGGGGGGAAAAGGGAGGGGGGAAAAAAGGGGGGGAAAAGGGGGGGAAAGAAAGGTTTTTTCCCTCGTCTTGGCAATTGTGTGGCCTTTCCTCTACTCATTTTAAATATTGATCGCAGGTCTGTGTGTCTATTGCCCTGGTTTCGGACCCTACATTGCTGATAGCCTATTCCATTCAATGGTATCATTGAGGCCAGTGTGGTCCGTGCCCTCTTCGAATATCCAACGTGCCTCTTTTTTATGTAGTCTGTTACTCATGTTATGCAGATCACCTCTTGCTGTCTCAATCACCACCCACCGGAGATCTCTGGGCTGGTGTTTGAATTCTTTGAAATGTTGCACCAGTTTGGTAGTCAATTTAGCCGCTTTCAGTGTGCTAAGATGTTCCTGGATTCTTATTTTTATTTTTCTACTTGTTAATCCAATGTAGCGGTTATAGTTAGCTCAGTTAACTATAACTGCTGAATTGCTATGGTTGTGAACGTGTGAAATCTGAGCCTAACTATAATGTCCCTGTAACCTTAGGTTTTTCAGTGGAAAAAAAAAAAATATATATATATTTTTTTTCTCAGTTTGCCTTGTGTAAAATCGCCTCCTCCAAAACGAGAGTTGCTCCGTCTGCACGGACCCCACAGGGCTCGGGTCCGTATATATTCACTTTTCTTCCAAGAAGAATGACGAAGCCATGTGCGGTTCCACAGATTTAATTTGTCGGCCGCTACCAGACGCGTTTTGACTGCGTCGCAGTCTTGGTCACTGGTAACAAGACCAAAGAACGCTGCCATTTTTATTTACATTTCCGTGTTTAATACATGACGTTATACAAACTACACAACTAGTGATAGTGAAGACAGATTAGTAGTTCCGAACTACAGGTTACATATGTCATGAACATACTGCGTGGAAAAACTTTACAGTTTTAAAACAATCCAGTGATTGTTAAAATTCATGCTTAATTTACGCCACAGATTATTTCAGCCGTGCCAATCTTTCCTTGACGTAAATTACAGGCTTATTAACATCTCATTAATGCAATATATCAATTCACTGTTATTTGATTCTGCCCAAGTGGGCTCTCATTGTGATATTACTTATACAGAATTAATAATATAATTCTAATACAATTAGCACCTCTTATGTATGTGGCTTTTTCTTTCTCATATAATGCTTCCTTCATTAAGCCCCAGTGGGCATATGCTCATATAACATGACACTGCCTATGGAACTTTCCCTTATTCAATCTTTACCAACTTATAAAAAAACTTCTACAAAAATCCTGAAAAACTAATCTTTACTATTTCTTAATTCTTTTTTTTTTTTTTTTTTTTTTACTGAATTCATAAATGTGTGTACAAATCTTCTTCAATGTTCAAACCCCCTGGCTGCTTGGATTCAAGCTCTATAATATACCAGGATTCCAACCTCTCAGTTTCTTCTCTCGGTTTCACCTTCTGGGATCATTCTCAACCGCATCAATCACAAAGTAAGTCAACCCTTTGGAGTCTTTAACATGGAATTTTTCAAAGTGACAGGCTACTGGATATGTTCGTTCCCCATTCCTAATAGCCCTCAGATGCTGTAGGACTCTCTTATGGACTTCCAGGATGTTGCTGCCTACATACCGCAAGCCACAAGGGCATTGCTGGAATTGGACAGCAAAACTTGTCTTGCAGGTGTACTTGCCTTTGATCTTCCTCATACTTCTAGTTAGTCCTGGTCTATATTTCTCCATATTGATTCCATGGGTACATGCCTTGCATTTACTGCATTTTACAAAACCTTGTCATCTGGTCAGCCAAGTACTCTTTGATTGAGACTTTTTCAGGGTATTACTCACTAATGCCTGCTTGAACGACCTAGCTTGCCTGAATGTTACCAAGGATGGAATCATTTTTGATTATGTGCCAGTGTTTGTTCAGAATGCCCCTTACCATATCTTACTGTTTGTTGAATGTTGTTATGAGTCTACATTGATTTGTTGCTTCTTTTACTAGCTTTGATTCTTTATCAAACAATATTTACTCTCTTTTCTTTTCTGACACTCTATGAATTGCTGTCTCTATCCATTCGTTGGGGTACCCCCACTTCTAAATCTTCGTTTGAGGGTGTTTAGTTCTTTTTTCATTTCTACCTCATCACTGCAATTGCATTTAGCACGAAGACATTCTCCGTAGGTGATGCTTTGTTTAATGTCGGTTGGATGAAAGCTTTTTGGATGCAATAAAATGTTACCTGAGGTTGGTTTTCTGAACAGCTTAGTTTCTACTCTTCCATTGTCAATATACACAGTCAAATCTAGGAAGTGAACTTCAGTTCTACTTATTTCACTGATAAACTTAAATTCAAGTAATTGTTTTGTAGTTTACCGATTAAGCTTTTTACCTCTTCTTCAGTGCCTTTCCACACTAAAAACAAATCATCTATAAAACGACTCCAGTGCATAATGTGCTCTTCACATTCTTCCTGGCACTGTGACCGGACCACCTGCTCCTCCCACCAGCCCATATGCAAATTAGCATAGCTGGGGGAGAAGTAGGTGCCCATTGCAGTACCACAGATCTGATGGAATAGATCACCATTGAAGAGGAAATAATTACTGCATAAACACTTCTCAATCATGTGCGAAATCATTTGTGTATATGACCATAATCTAATAGGCCTTGTTCCCAAAAAGTGTTTTGTTGCTCTCAATCCATCTTTGTGCCTAATGCTGGTATACAGCGTTGACACATCTATGGTGACTAACAGATAATCATCTTTGCACGAACACCATAGATCCTCCGTAGAAAATCCCCTGTATCCTTGATATAGGAGGTCAATGTTTTTACTAGAGGATTAAGGAATGAATCTACATATTTAGATGTATGTTCCAGGGCGCTTCCTATTGCTGAAATAATCGGGCGCCCCGGAGGATTTTCCACATCTTTATGAATCTTAGGAATTAGGTAATACACTGGAGTGACTGGCTTCTCACTTCTTAAAAATTTTAACTCATCGTGACTCAAGAGGCCTTGATCATACCAATGCTTGAGTTCATCATTTAACTCCATAAAGCTCTCTATCATTTCATTCTCAGCAATTCTTTTATAGTAATGTTTGTTGTTTAGTTGCTTATATGCCTCAGTTAAGTATTTTCTCCTATCCCCAAGGACTAAATTTCCTCCTTTGTCCGCATTGCGTACAATGCAATTATCATTTTTGGATAGTTTCTTAATTAGTGCCCAATAAGTTTTTTGTTCCTGCATATTAGATTTATTCTGTACATTTATTTTTTGCAATTCATTAGTGACTAAGGGCTATATGTAGGTAATCCCATTTTACCGCTTCCAAAATACAGAATTTTACTGATTCGGTATTTTAGAATCGGTAAATGGGATGTAGGTAAAAATTCGGTAATTTTTACCGATTCGGTAAAATTCGGTATCAGCCATTCGGAATTTACTGATTCGGTATTTACCGAATCGGTATTTACAGATTCGGTAATTCCCATTCAATCCTATGGGCCCTTTGGCCCATAGGAATGAATGGGAAATACCGAATCTGTAAATACCGAATCGGCTAGGAAAGAAAAGTGAAACTCAGGAGTCAGCCAATCAGGTGCAACCACCCCCCTCCCAACCAGGAAGTGGCTACACCCAGGCAGCTGGAAGCAATTAGAAGGTTCTGGAGAGGCTGTGAGAGCAGAGCTGAGTCCCTGAGCCACAGGAAAACGTTTGTGCTTTTAAATTTGGAAAATGGCAAGCAGCAGTGAAAAGGAACTTCCAGAGAGGAAGAGAAAAATAAAATTCAGCACCATGGATCTGCAGGTCCTCGTGAAGGAGGTGGTGAAAGCAACCATAAATTGTTTGGAAAGCAGTCCCTGACTGTGGCTGAATCTGCCAAAAGAAAGATTTGACTGGAAATACAGTCCAATGTGAATGCAGTAGGAGTGACTCCACGGGACATAGATGACATGAAAAAGAGGTGGTACGACCTCAAGACCTTGACTAAGAAGAAAATTGCAGAGCTCCACAAAGAGGCAAACCAAACTGGAGGAGGGAAGAACCGTGCACCTCCCCTGACTAAGCTGGAGGAGCTGGTGGAGTCCACCATAGAACCAGAAAGCATCTGTGGACTGGGAGATGCAGACAGCTCAGCCAGAGCTGCCACCAGAAAAGATAAGAAGCATGCACAGCAATCACCCCACCCCATCACCTTCCCTTTTCCCTATGTGGCAGTGTTAACCCCTCTCCAGTAGAGGTAGAAGTATACAGGAGCAATGCATTATGGGATATGTAGTCATTGAAAGACATACCATGTCATACAGCACACCAAGCAACAAGATATTATTATTATTATGGAAGTTTGTAAAGCGCCTGGTTACGCGCACCGGCGTGTCCCCGCGCTAGATGAGAGAGTATGAGGTGACCAGACAGGGATGTTACATCAGTACTGACCGGAACAGGTGAGTTTTGAGAGCTCTGCGGAACTTGGCCTCAGAGGGTTCAAGACGCAGCTCCAGCGGAAGCATATTCCAGCTCTTGGCTGCAAGGAGCCTGAAAGATCTGCCACCCATGCAAAACATATCAGTCATAATCAAGCTGAGGCAATATGTACAGTGTTTCAGTGAGAAGAATTTAATTGTATAAGCAGTGAGGCAGGAGCACAGAGCTAATGTACGCTTTTATGCCCACAGGCGAGACATCTCGCTGGCGTACCAGGGAGAAGGAAGGCACTGCACCACAGAGGGATGACAGCCAGGAGGCAGGCACAAGTGCAGGGAATGTCACAGAGTACACTGGTGCACCAACAACACAGCCACCATCCCAAGAGCTTGAAATGTCTCCACAGCTGCAGTCCTACCCAGAGCATTCAGGATCCCCTCTGTTACTGTCCTCACCTGAACTGCCTGCGTCACTGCCGCAAACAACACCTGCATCTCAAAAGAGTAGGAGGCATACAGTTGCCCCACTGGTTTAAATGGAAACATCAGCAGGTGACATGGAGGGGGATGACACTACAACCTTGGCTGGGGAAGGAAGCACTGCCACACAGCAGTCCAGCACAGGGGGTGCCCGTATACAGGTACCAGACGCCGCAGGCCCAGAGATAGCAGTGCTGCACAACATGTGGAGAGTCCCAGTGTCTTCCGTGGGCGGGAGGGCAGCATGGTAAAGATTCAAAGAATGCAGGGGAAGGCCATCCAGTCTGAGCAACGCCAGATGAGGCACCTGAATGCAAACATGAAAAACATAGGGAAGGGCATCAGTGCACTTGTTGATGAGAACAAAGAGATGGCATCAAGTATGAGGAAGATGGCTGCAGGGATGCGGGAGATGGCCACAGGGGTGCGGGACATGACACAATCGGTGCAGCTTCGGTGCACAAAACTATACCAGGACAGGTCAACAAGGTGCAAGGCAAGAGGGACTTACACAAAGCAGCAATGAGGTGTCCAGGGGCCTTGCAAGAGTGACGAGTGCTGTAGAGGTGCTGCTTAATGCACAGTCAGCACATACTGCTGCTCTGGATGTACCGGAAAGCGAGGAAAGCACCAGTAGGAGCAGCATGACAAGCCCCCCTGTTGCTGAGACACGGAGGAGCAGCAGGCGCCATGGGAATCCAACAGCCCACACACCCAGTGAGGACAGCCAGCCACTTTTATCTGGCACAGGTAGGCGTGGCCGTAAATGACTTATGCTGCCCACACTCCATGACCTTTAATGGGGAAGTGAACCAGGACTACCATTATTACATGGATAACATTTGTGTTGCACATGTGTGCCCTTGAGTACCTGCGTAGTGCCAATGATTAAACTACGTTGGGTACATGCTCCACCTGTCTGTGTCTCTTTATTTACTCAAAAGTAGTTCTGTGTGATCTCTGCCCGTCTCTGTCTGCCATCTGTTGCTGGCGCAATTCCTGCTGTGTTGGGTTCAGGCAGTGCATGTTCATCATCGTGGTCCTCATAGTCGCTCAAATCCACCTCTGTGCCCTTCTTTGTAGCAAGGTTGTGCAACATTGCGCAAGTTGCAATCATCTTACAGCAGATGAGTGGTGAGTACTGCCGTGCCCCTCCGCTTTTGTGGAGGCAGCGGAACCTGCTTTTTACCAGCCCAAAGGTGCGCTCCACAACGTTCCTAGTGGATTTGTGTGCCACGTTGTATCGTCTCTGGCTTGGGGTTGAAGGGTTGAGGTAGGGTGTCAAGATGAACGAGCGGACAGCAAATGCGCTATCTCCTATTTGTAAATGAGAGAGCCATTAATCACATGCACACAAACACATACATCTGCAATATCTATCAGGGTGTGTCACAGTGTTTTACCTAGCAGGTATCCTTCTCCGAATTCCCCCGCTGTCAGGTGTGTGTAGATCCCACTGTTCTGAAAGATGTAGGAGTCGTGGGTACTTCCTGGGAACTTGGCCACTATGTCTGTGATAATGTTGTTGGCATCACAGATCACAGGACCACTCAGCCCTCCACAGGGCTTGGTCGCCCCACTCACTGCTGCCGCTCCTGCCTGCCTTTGCCGCCTCCTGCCTGCAGATTCCTTCGCTCGCTGCCCGCTGCTCCTGGGAATTTCCCGCTGCTCCTGGGCATTTCCCGCTGCCCGCTGCTTCTTGGAGTTTCCCGCCGCTGCCTCCCTGCGGCCCCGCCCCCCTGTGATTCCATTCGCTGCCCCGCTCCCGCCACCCAGCTGCTCTGCCCTCCCGGCTCCTTACTTATGACGCCCCCAGAGCGACCGTGCAGCGGACGCGCGCAGCGGGAGAGCCGATTGAGTGCCGAAGGTGCGCCAAAGGTAAGCCCGTCTGTGCCCGTCCGCACCTGGCCCGCGCCCAGCGCCAGGACCCCTGGCCCTCCCCGCCGAGGCAAGACGACCCAACTGACCTACGACGCCGCCACTTTCAACGCACTCAATGCCAGCCGGACCCACGCCTGCTGCCGAGCCACCCCAAGACGCACCCACAGACCCTTCACCTGCTGCACCTGCAAGTTCACCTGCCTCCGAATCTGCCCCGCACCCGCCAAGACAAACACCAGCAGCAACCACCTCAAGTGCATCCTGATCAACACCCGCTCCGTCCACAGACACGCCGTGGAACTCTGGAACCTCCTCGACGCTACATCACCGGACGTCGCCTTCCTCACGGAAACCTGGATGAACGCCTCCTCTGCACCCGACATCGCCATCGCCATCCCGGACGGGTACAAGATCATCAGGAGGGACCGCATCAACCAGACCGGAGGTGGCATCGCCATCGTCCACAGTAACACCATCCGCATCACGACCGACGCCAACGACTCCTTCGCCGCAGCCGAACATCTCCACTTCCAGATTCACACCGACCCTAAGACGACCCTCAGAGGCACCCTCGTCTACAGACCCCAGGGACCACGCACACAATTCAGCGAAGACATCACAGACTTCATCAGCCCGCACGCCCTCCCCTCCACTGACTACATCCTCCTCGGGGACCTCAACTTCCACCTGGAGAACAACAAGGACCGCAACACCACCGCCCTGCTGGAAAACCTCGCCAACCTCGGACTCAAGCAACTGGTCAACATCCCCACCCACTACGCCGGCCACACGCTTGATCCCGTCTTCTCTTCCAGCAAGTACATCACCTTCAGCCACGCCACCGGACTCCACTGGACCGACCACAGCTGCGTCCACTTCAGCTTCAAAAGATCCACGACCCACCACCACCCACAACAGGTACCTCACAGGAATTGGAGCAAGATCACCGCAGACCAGCTCACCACCTCCCTCAGCCAGAGCCCACCCGCCAACACAACGGACCCCAACGAAGCGCCCACAACTTCACACAGTGGCTGACCGCCTGCGCCGATGACCTTGCGCCACTAAAGAACCCTCCCAGCAGACCCAGAAGCAAGAAGGCATCCTGGTTCACCGACGACCTCAAGGACTCCAACAAGACCTGCCGCACCCTCGAGAAAGCCTGGCTCCTCGACTGGACCACCGACAACATGACCGCCTCAAACACGCTACCCGCAAGCACCACCAGCTCATCCGCACCACCAAGAAGAAATCCCTGAAGGAACGACTGGACAACAACGCCCACGACAGCAAAGAGCTCTTCACTATCGTCAAGGAGTTCTCCAACCCGAGCACCAGCACCAACGACATCACTCCGTCACAAGACCTCTGCGACTCCCTCGCCTCGTTCTTCCACCGCAAGATCGCCGACATCCACAACAGCTTCGGCGCCCCACCCACGCACTCAACCGTCGAACCAACGCCCCCCACCGCCACCCTTCACACCTGGACCACGGTGACCACCGAAGACACAGCCCGCACGATGAACACCATCCACTCCGGATCACCGACCGACCCCTGCCCACACCACGTCTTCAACAAGGCCGACTCCACCATCGCACCCCAACTCCGGAACATCATCAACGCCTCCTTCAACACCGCCACCTTCCCGGAGAGCTGGAAGCACGCCGAGATCAGCACCCTCCTTAAGAAACCTACAGCGGACCCCACCGATCTCAAAAACTTCCGCCCCATCTCGCTCCTCCCTTTTCCTGCTAAAGTCATCGAGAAGATCATCAACAGACAGCTGACCGCCTTCCTCGAGACGAACGGATCCCTCGATCCCTCGCAGTCCGGCTTCAGAGCCAACGACAGCACCGAGACCGCCCTCATCGCAGCCACCGACGACATCCGGACCCTGCTCGACAAGGGGGAAACAGTGGCCCTCATCCTCCTGGACCTCTCCGCTGCGTTCGACACGGTCTGCCACCGCACCCTAGTCCAGCGCCTCAGCAACATCGGTATCCAAGAGAAGGCACTGGAGTGGATCATCTCGTTCCTCGCCGGAAGAACACAAAGAGTCCGCCTCCCCCCGTTTTGCTCCGAGGCCACCGAAGTCATCTGCGGCGTCCCGCAAGGATCTTCACTCAGCCCCACCCTCTTCAACATCTACATGAAACCTCTTGCAGCCATCGCACGCCAGCACATTCTCAACATCATCTCTGATGCCGACGACACCCAGCTGATCCTCTCCCTCACCAGAGACCCCGACACCGCCAGAACCTGCCTACACGAAGGGATGAAAGACGTCGCCGAGTGGATGAAGGACAGCCGCCTGAAACTGAACTCGGACAAGACGGAAGTCCTCATCCTGGGATCCTCGCCCTCCGCCTGGGACGACTCCTGGTGGCCCCCAGCCCTGGGCACCGCACCCAAGCCAACCGACCACGCACGCAACCTGGGCTTCATCCTGGACCCCTCCCTCTCGATGACCAGACAAGTCAACGCCGTCTCCTCATCGTGCTTCAACACCCTGCGTATGCTTCGCAAGATCTTCCGCTGGATCCCGACCGAGACCAGGAAGACTGTCACCCAGGCACTCGTCACCAGCCGACTGGACTACGGAAACGCCCTCTACGCCGGAACCACAGCCAAGCTACAGAAAAGACTCCAGCGCATCCAGAACGCCTCCGCCCGACTCATCCTGGATGTCCCCTGATGCAGCCACATCTCCAGCCACCTGAGGAACCTGCACTGGCTCCCCGTCGACAAGAGGATCACGTTCCGGCTCCTCACCCACGCACACAAGTCTCTCCACGACCTGGGCCCCAAGTACCTCAACGACCGCCTGACCTTCTACACGCCCACCCGCCAGCTACGGTCCACCAGCCTCGCCCTCGCAGCCGTACCACGCATCCGGAGAGCCACCGCCGGAGGAAGATCCTTCTCTTACCTGGCTGCCAAGACTTGGAACTCCCTCCCCATCCACCTTCGGCTGACCCAGGACCATCTCGCCTTCAGGAAACAACTCAAGACCTGGCTGTTGAGCAGTAGCATACCCCTCCCCCCAAGCGCCTTGAGACCCTCCCGGGTGAGTAGTGCGCTATACAAATGGCATGATTGATTGATTGATTGATAGATTACCTGTACATTGATAGAGTGGGATGACTTCCTGTTTCTGTAAATGTACTCTGTGGCAGCATGTGGGCATATTGGGATGTGGGTGCCATCAATACAGCCGATGACGTGTGGGAAATGTGCAATTTGATAAAAGTCTTGGTCTTGAGCAGTTCCGCATGTGTGTTAGGGGAGCAGATGTAATGATGCATCCTCTGCATCATGGCGTCTAGGAACTTCCTGAAGAAACAGGACAGGCAGCTCTGGGACACCCCACCTACCGCAGCAATCACCCCCTGGTAACTCCCAGATGCAAGCAGGTGTAGGCTACAGAGCACCTGCACATGGGGTGGGTTGGCATGCGCCCTTGGGATTGGGTGCTCCAAAAGTGGGTGAAGGTCCCTGATCAAGTCTATGATGGTTTGGGGGTGTAGCCTGTACTTTTGCAATATCTCTGGCTCAGTGAGTTGAAACAGCGTTATCCTCTGTCTGTAGACTTGCTCCTCCCTTCTCCAGACCCTCTCTCCTGCTGCCTGTAGCCGTAGCCGCCTTGCTATCACGTAGAATGCCGCCATTCTGGTCACACTGTTGCATTTTGGGGCCTTTTTTATAGCCTGCACCTGGTTACCACCTGCTTTCAATCCGTGGTAATTACCGACTCTTAAATACCGAATTTCATGAACTTCGGTATTTTAGAAGTTACCTACATCTCAAAACTCATTTTTTACCATTTCTTATTTACCGATTCGGTAAATAATAATTCGGTACATTCCGATTCGGTAAATTCCGATTCGGTATTTTCCGATTCGGTAAATCCGAATCGGTATATTCCGATTCGGTAATTTCCGATTCGGTAAATTACTGACTCGTATTTACCGAATCGGTCTTTTTTGGGCTCCTACATCACATAAGCCCAATGTCGGTCGGTAACGGCAGAAAATTCAGTATTTTCGTCCGTTACCGACCGGTATTTGCCTACCTACATCTGGCCCTTAATCAATAAAAATATCAGTCACATCCCTCGTTGTCGCTAGTATGAAAAAGGGAGTTAGGTCTAAAGTTTGTAGGTGCATCTTCAGAAATATTGATACACTGTTCTCGTGCCATAGCTTCTACATCATCTCCATTTGTTCCCATAGTACTCTCAGAATCCATCTCTCTTAATTCCAACATCTGATTCATATACTCGACTGCCAGTTCTTCTCCTAGAGCCCTAGGAGTGTCTACTATTTCAGCATTTCTCAGTCTTGGATTAGCAAGAAAGTGTTTTTTTTTATTTTAACATTCTGATGAATTTGAACAGGTCAATACTTGTTTGGACATAATCCACATTGGCCTCAGGGAAGAATGTTAAACCCAATTTTAGAATCTCCTCTTCTTGATTGTTAAGAGTATCGGACGTGAGGTTAATTATTGAGGCATCTTCCTTTTCCTGTGCTTCTAGTTGTTGTTCTTCTTTTCGTGACCTCCTCCAACTGGCTGTCCCCTTCCTCCTCTTTGACCTCTGCCTCTTCCTCTTGGCGGTTTTTGGTCCTGTATTGGTGGCCGTGGTCATAAATTGAACCTTTGTTCCTATCGCAAAAAATCAAACTTGTCAATGACTGTAGGAACTGGACCATGTATCTCTTCCTCCAACTCTGTATCCACTTCAGAGCTTTGTACACTACTTATTATTATGCTTGCATCACAGGTCTACTTGATTTTGACATTTTCTGTTTTCTGATAGTTTCAAATTTATGAGCAAATGTATAAAATTGACCTCTATCATAATCCTGCTTGTCCCTTAAACATTTCTGGGCCTTTCTCTCTTTAATGGATATCTCCAGTTTTTTCAGTTGCTCTTTTGCTGAAAGTTTAAATTCTTTGACTGTATTTTGGACCTCTTCTTTACTGAGTATTTAGCTTATTGTTTCCAATTCCGTCAATATCTTTTGCCTGTCAATGTCTGCATACTTTATGAGGATGGCTAGGCATCGTTATTTGCCGCCCATTCACAAACCATTTCCGGGTTGGGTTCTTCGTAACTCGGGGCTACCATGATTCTCAGCCCTCTAGGGATTTGCTGAACTTCTAAATACCGTTGCAGCGACTTTGATTCCCATCATATGGATAATTCTAATTTTTGGAGCTTCTCCCAGCGTTTTAAGCGTGTATGTAAATCTGTTGATTTATGTGCGCCTTGGACTGCTCCTAGCACGTTTCTCCTATTTGCACACTCATCGTCAAAGATTTGCAGTCGAAAGGCATCTGGTAGCCGCGACAAATAAAATCTGTGGAACCACACATGGCTTTGTTATTCTTCTTGGAAGAAAAGTGAATAAATAAATAAATAAATAAATAAATATATGTATATATATATATATATATATATATATATATATATATATATATATATATATATATATATATATATATATATATATATATATATATATATATATATATATATATGAAGCCTTTTTTGGATTGCTAATAATTTTGATGCGGTTTGACGCATCTACATAAAACTTTCCAAAAAACTGCTCTTCTTTAGGTTTGTTCTTTTGTGGAAAGTTTTGAGGGGAGCCGTCAAGTGCAGGCTGAGAAAAAGGGGTCATTTTCCCATCAGCATTCATTTTCCGTAGACTTTATTGTAATGAGATACCACAAAAACTGCTCAATGGAATTACACCAAGTTTGGCAGGAAGCTAGATCTTATTCCACAAAGTGTGATGTTTGTGATTTAGTGTAAATCATTCAGTATTTTTTGAGAAATTAAGGCACAAAAATGTTTGTATGGCTCGACGGTTGGTTTGAGAGACCCACAAGTTCAACTTTAAAAATACAGCATTCTGATTGGCCTAGGAGGCTTGTTTTGTTCCTTTAAGCCACATTGCTCAGGCAGGAGTGAGGGTCCTGTGAGGCCGAGTGCTCTGATTGGCTGGCCCCAACATGAAAGAAAATGTTGCGGTGGACATTACAAACCTCCAGGGACTTAGTCCCTTGTCCTGAAAATGGTTACAAAAATTACAAAGAGGCATGTAATGCAGCAAACAAAAGAAAATTGCTGCTGGTGTGGGCCAGGGCCTGAGAGTCAATATACCAAATATTTAAAAATATTTTGGAAGGGGCATGCATGGGGACCCCCTCCCCAAGTTGATTTTCTCTCCGGAGGTCCCATCTTGCGGCCCACCTTGTAAAACAAAGGGAGAAGGTGCTCAGCCCCCTTCCCCAAACCTTTTAAAGTCCCAGGGAAGGGGGTGAGGGACATGTAGCCCCCTCCTTGAGCCTCTCTGAGGCCCAGCGGACCCCATCCCTGGTGCCTACAAATACATTTTAAGGGGAGTGGGGCACGCTGTGACATCAACACTGTGCATGGTGGGGGCCTGAGTTATATTTAAATTTAGGGCATGAGTTAAAATTACTAGACAAAACTAGTGAATTTCAGGATTTTTTTAATGTAAATTATTACGTTGTGAAGGAGATTGTCAACTAACTAAACATTACTTACATCTTTGTTTTTTCCAGTGAATGAATATATATATATATATATTTATATATATATATATATATATATATATATATATATATATATATATATATATATTATTATTTTTTTTATTTATATATATATATATATATATATAAATGTATATATATCCACTTTCACAGAGCGCAACATTGTCACGGCAATGCACTCCAATCCGAACAGAATATCACACCAATCAGGCTGTAGTCCAAGGATTATTTATTCAGTTCATTTCAGCATGAAAATCAGGCAATAGAATCATAGCCCCAATGTGTTTCAGCGATTGACTCGCCTTGATCACGGGTGATTTACACAATGAATAGCAAAACAATAAATAAAGTTTTCTTGAACACAACTCTCATGTGATTACCAAAGTGAAGAAATAAACAAAGGACTGAGCCCCGTTCTATGGCGGCCATCTTGTAATGGTGTACACTAGCATTCATATCTGTGGACTAACTAATAAACATAACCAACAAGTGCTCTTAAGTGAACAGCCAGTGTAAAAAGAGGCAAAATCCTACTCATGAGTTTAGACACGGCGGTATCTCGCACTACTCAATCCTTATTAATGTATTTTACACCTCGTGATGTGTATAATTAATCAGAATAATCAGAATAACGTCTTCCTCACACTTAAATGTCATACATTACAGGATGTGCTGTCGATAATAATATACAAGTTAAACCCCTGTGGGTACCATTACGGATATTCAGATCAATGCGAAACTATAAGTACAACCCTAAGGTCGAATACATATTCCCAAGTGGGAATAATTTATAGAACACCGAGACATTCAAACATCTTTTTGCCCTCCAGTGGGTATAGGTCACAGGAAAGCAGCTTCTCCGTAGCGCCTAAACAAAGAGAAAAGAGTCAGTCAGACTCTAATAACAAACCTCCACAATGTACACCATCTAAAGACCGACAAAGTACTCAGAGAAATACATAATGCAATAAATTGTGAATGTGCTCATTTTCTAAAAAACAAATTAAAATTGAAATTAAAAATAACAGTATAGCACATAGGAATAATCAAAGGGTCATAGTATTGAACACACATGATACACTTTGAAAACATAAACATGAGGGAATAAAGATGTGCAGCGATCCTACAGAGATGTTAATCCCCCAAGTGCCAAATCATTTCTTCTTCAGAGTTCAAACCTTTGGGAATCAGCGTATCTAGATCTAGAATGTAACGGTTCTCTAGTTGCCGTAGCTTATGAATCTTGACCCCACCTCTTTTCATAGGTGGAAGTTTATCAATCACGAAGAACTTCAGAAGATTACGATTGCTTACATGAAGCTCCTCGAAATGATGGGCAACTGGCGAGGACTGATCATTGTTTTGGATGGCCCGCATGTGTTCTAAAACACGTTTTTTTGCCGGGAGCATCGTGCTTCCAACGTACTTTTTTGAACACGGGCAAACCAATACATATACGCAATATTCAGATAAACAAGTTAAATTTTTGCCAATGATCTTGTCCTTTTCTTCTATGGGGTAGAATACTTTTTTGACATTGTTACTAAACTTGCAGGCCTTGCATTTCATGCAGGTAAAAAAGCCTTGAATATCACTGTTTCTAGATATGTTGATGGTCACTTCATTTTTTGCTGAGCTTATCCCTGAGTGAATCTGCCTTCCGAAATGTCATATTAGAATTGTCTCCCAAGACGTCCACCAAAGAAGGCTCCATCTTGAGCACATTCCAATGTCTTTTAAGGCTACTACGGACCTGCCATGATCTCGAGTGGAATGTGGAAATTAATCTTATCATTTCATTGTCCATTGGCTCTTGTTTGTCACGGGAAACCAGCCGAGTGGAATGACTAATCTTGCTGGCTTTCAAACATGCTTCCTCAATGACTTTGGGATGGTATCCCCTTTCTTTGAAGCGCTCCTTCATAAGCTCACTCTCTAACTTGAAATCTTGATCCGTACTGCAGTTCCTCCGAGCCCGGAGGAACTCACCAAATGGAATACTGAGGATCAACGATTTTGGGTGTTCACTTTCCGCATGCAGCAAAGTATTCTGTTCGGATAGGAGTGCATTGGCGTGACAAATGTTGTGCTCTTTGAAAGTGGATACATTGTAACAGGGAACCTTCCGACCCTGTGGTGCACGTCACGGTGTCCCGGTGCTTTGTTGGAAGACGTGAAAAGAATATATATATGAGGAGAATGCAGCGACGCCCCTGCTCTACCTTAGAAGTGTTTCAGTGAGACTGCGACCGGAGCCTCCGTCTTCCGTGTTACGGAGACCAGTTCCGAGTTTTGAACTCCGGAGGACACCCAGGAAACGGCAGAGGGGAGTGTGCGCGGCAACTGGTAGGACATTAGTTCAGGTTACCAGTTTGTCGTTTCAGTGCATTTTTTATTAGCCACAAAATAAGCGCTTGTAATTATGGCCGCCGACAGACTGCGCAATCGAGCACAAGCAGCTGATTCCATGTTTCTCGATTCCCCGGCCGGGGGATCGTCAATCACTACTTCTTCCGTACAGGAAACGGGAACAACAACGATAAAAGAACTTTTTAGAAAATTGGAACGCGCAATGCGCGCTGAACAATCCAAATGGTGGGAACACCGTTCCCTTTCTCGCTACCTAGAAGAGGGTCGTGTGCCTAGGGGGCTGAGAAGTACTATCGCTCCCAGCTACGAAGATCCGGACCCTGCTATGTTAGCGGAATGCGCGGAAGCTAATTTGAACTGTTCCAGTGTATATTTGCGTATTTTGGTAAAATACGCCAAAAGTGATCGCCTCAAACTACAAACACAGATTGATAACTTGGAGGATGAAATAACCAAAATAGAAGTTACTGATGCCATCAACAAAATGAGAGCCGATATGATGACTCGTTTAGCAAAGGAAGAGGAGACTATTAAGAAAAGAAAAGCTTTTAAGTTCGAGAGGGATCGAATCGACTACCTTAGGGGACAGGTTTTTACTTTCGCCAAGAGATATGATGCAGTTAAGGCGAAAGCACGTTCCAATATGGCTGCTCAGCCCACAAGAGAAGAAACGGTAGCACCTGCAACTTCTTTCTCGAGCCTAAGTTCTGCGGTAGAGAGCGATCTGGAAGGAGAACTAAATCGCGAGGCTAATTTGGGGTTAACCAAACTTTCCCTAGCGCAGGAAGTGGATTGCCTGTGCCAGGACCGACGCGAGACCTTAAGGTCCCACAAAATGTATGCGCCAAGAAACAGCGGGCAAACCTCAAACGCTGGCAACGCCGCAAACAGCGCACCCGGAACTTCAAACGGCAACAATGCAGGCAAACAGGGGCATTGGAAACGCAGCCAACAGAAAACGCGGAAAACCAAACAAAATCAGTAGTCAATCTCTCCTCCTTGAAACTTACTCCCGCGGAAACTGCTGTGTTAAATTTGGGATTATCGTACTGTCCTCCATGCAACTGGAACTACGCGGATGCACGCATGGATATATATCGTTTTACACGCAAGCTTAAACTTCAAAAGTTTTTTCAAGCACATCCCAGAAAAAGTATTACATCTGAGACATTATTACATCCTGTCCCTACCAGCAGTCAGAGTCAGGCCACCTTTGATACTCTTTGGGATCTTCAAAATGAGGCAACATTGAATACTACAGGGGAGGTGCCATTGGATTCACCAGATCAACATGTTACTCCATTCAAACCTAAATCCACTTTCCAACCAATCATGGTTCGTGACAATCTGGATATATTTCAGGAGAGTGTGGTTCGTGATATGAAACAACTTTACATCACAACCAACAAAAAGAAATTCTACATTTCTAAACAAAATCGATGTTATCAACAACTGATCACTAAACTACAAAAGGATCACAACATCATTGTGAAACAGGCCGATAAGGGCGGAAACGTGGTCCTTTGGCCAAGAGAAATGTATCTCCAACAAGCGGAATTACAATTAAATGACACCTCTTGTTACCGCAGAAGCAATATCCAGATTGTAAAGAATACGTGGATTGAACAACATCAAAAACTTCAGGTTTGGAGGAGTGCGGGTTTACTCACTCATGATGAATTCAGATATTTAAAGAAAGACCATCCTGTTATTCCCTCATTTTATTTACTCCCAAAGATTCATAAGGATATTAATTTGCCACCTGGTCGTCCGATCATTTCGGCCATTGACAGTTCTTTGGAGCATGTTTCCAAATATATTGACTTCTTTCTACAAAGCCATGTCAAACATCTAAAATCCTATGTAAGGGACTCTTTTGACTTTCTAGAGAAGATTGATCATTTCATCTGGGAAGAGAACATGGTATGACTAACATTGGACGTTTCATCTCTCTATACTTCGATCAAACATCATGATGGACTCAAGGCCTTGCACTATTATCTCAACAAGGATGTACTGCAACCGACGGCACATTACAAAATGCTGGTAGAGATGACCAGAATGTGCCTGGAACAAAACTTTTTTATCTTCAATGGCGTAATCTACCATCAGGTTAGAGGTGTGGCGATGGGGGCCTGCTTCTCACCCAGCTACGCGTGTTTACACGTGGGGCTGTGGGAGGAGCAGGTCCTGGTCGGCCAACACCATAATATTGTTTCCACCAACATTGCTTTATATTTACGTTACATTGACGATATTTTTCTAATTTGGAGGGGCAGTCAGGAAAGTGCAAAGGCTTTTGTTAATTTAATTAATGTGAATAACGTTAATTTGAATTTTACTTCCAACATGAGTTCTGATTGTATTTGTTTTTTGGATGTTGAAGTTTATGTGACAGGTACCGCCTTACACACGAGATTATACAGGAAGCCCAGTGCAGGGAACACTGTTCTGCATTCAAATAGCCAGCATCCGGCTCATTTGATTCGAAGCATTCCATTTGGAGAAATGCTCCGAATAAAAAGAATCTGTAGTACAGATGTCAATTGTGCGGCTGCACAAGAGGCATGTAGATTACGTTTCCTGGCCAGAGGCTATTCTCCTGAAATTCTCAACAAGGCGATCAGGCGTTCGAACTCAATCAGCAGACAGGAGGCATTGGTCACTAGAAATAGTAACATTAACCTTGACACGGGTTTATCAGAGAAGGATCAGACTGGTTCCCCACGCGTAATTTTAACATACAATCGGCAGCATGGGGCGCTTAGAAAAATTCTGAATGACAACTGGAATTTGGTCCGAAGTGATCCTGTGATTGGTCACAAAATGGATCCTAAGCCAGTTTTAACATACAGGAAGTCTCCCTCAATGTCTAAAGCTCTAGTGAGCAACACCCTAGAGCCCAAAGCCTCCACCACTTGGTCGGCTTTAAAGAAGGGTTTTAAAGCGTGCCCACACTGAAAAGCCTGCCGATTTGGCAGCAACCAGACGCACTTTCAAAGCCCCTTCCATGACCATCCTACTGCTATTTCCAAGTGGCTCACCTGCAAAACCGAATACGCAATCTATGTGTTGGAGTGTCCATGTGGGCTCCAATATGTGGGCAGTACCAAACTGCCCGCCCACAAACGAATACTCCAACACATACGTGCTATAATTGGACATGATCAAAACTACCCGGTTGCCAGGCACTTTCAAGAAAAACATGGTGGCATACCTGATAGGCTCCAATTTTTTCTAATTGATTGTGTCAAAATCTCAAGAAGAGGAGGCGACCGGGAGGCCAAACTCCGTCTTCTTGAGACTAGATACATTTTGGAGCTGAATACAAAAAATCCCTATGGTCTTAATGACAGAGAGGATCTTTACACCTGTCTCTAATACCACTCAGTATGTCTAAAAGCCCTGTCCGGATAGTTCTTCCCATGCATATATACAAAAAAAACAAAAAAAAAATGTAATATCCTTATAAGTTATCCATAAACAGTTCCCGTCCTGTATGGTTTTTTGTATAGTGATGTAAAATGAACTCTTATGAGTAACTGATTTTAACTTGTACATTAGGAATCATCTGTTGATATTTTTCAGCACTTTATTGAAACCAATTGCACAATCAATATTTGCACTTTAACTGTTTTTTGGCAGACAATGTGACTTGCCCACTTGGGCTCTATTGAATAATGTATGACTTATGGTGTCATAAATTTGGACTAAAACTGCTGCTTTAAAAATTGTATGGATCGACTTTATTACCACACAAATTAAGTATATTGTAACAACAGCTACGGCTTGTGTACATAGATGAAAACTTTTTTATCATGTATAGATTCTCAATATATATTTTTCTACTTAGATGTGAGTTATGGATAATTGTGTGTATTCACCAAAGTATATAATTTTGAACATAATATTTTTGAGACAACATTTTTATGATGATTGTGTAAAAAATGCATATACACTGTATCGTCGATCGTAGTATTGCAGCATTATGCAATGTAGTATTTTTTCCATTTTTATGCCACATAATTATGCACTGTCACTTTAAAAGTTCTGCTGGCTCCTACGCAGTTTGTCATGTGATCAAGCCTTCTCGAAGGCGAAACGCGTCATGGCGGCAGCGCTGGCTTTTATGGATTAAATCACCTTGCACCAGCACTTTTGGGTCGACTCTTTGTTGCTTTAAATCAGCAAGGTATCCTGTGGGATGACCGGCAAGCGGCAAGTTCCTCCATATATATATATATATGTATATATATATATTGTTACCTTTGACACTGCTGAAACTCCGTTACAATTGCTGGGTCTGTCATTTTGTCCCAAGAACAGTTTTAAGTATGCTCAAACACGCATTGATGTTTTTAAGTTTATACGCAAACTTAAACTTATTAAACAATTCAGATTGAACAAGGCAAGTGAATCCGCTTCCAGCATTACAAGTTCCAATCAGCTTAGTACTCCCTTTCAAGTTTCAGACATTCCTACTTTAAAATCTATACATACGCTGGCCTCTGACATGGAAGATACTACCAGCAATACCCAGGAAGATCTACATGACATGGGCATTTCTTGTAGTGGAGCAATAAGTAGACCGTTTCGCCCGCCCTCGACTTTTGTCCCCCTTATGCCCAAAGATTCTATTGACACCTTTAATGATGTTGCCACAAATGAACTTAAAAAATTGAACTACCAAGTACTGCGAAAAAAGAAATACAGACAATATTCTGAGATTCAATATTTCGAATTATGCGCAAACTTAAAGAGGCTGACAACATCGTCATCAATAATGCAGAAAAAGATGGAAATATAGTGTTATGGCCAAGACAACTGTATATGCAGGAAGCTGAACGCCATCTTTCTGATACTGCATGCTATAAAAAGGCTACACAACAAGTCTTAAAAAACACTAAAGTACTGGTCTTTGGACATTTGGCACAATGGAAACGTGAAGGTTTGCTCAGCAAGAATGACTATAACTTTTTGAAAAACGATCATCCGATCACTCCTGTTCTTTACCTAATCCCGAAGGTTCACAAAAATGTTACCCCGGTGCCAGGCCACCCGATTATTTCCCCCAGAAAAGTTTGCTCGAAGCTACATATAAATATGTAGATTACTATTTGCAAGACTTCGTGGAGAACTTACCTTCATTTGTCAAAGATACTGGGCATTTTCTTACTAAACTAAGGACGGTAACCTGGAAGAAAGAATACCAACTGATTGGGATGGACATTTGCTCTTTATACACAAGCATCAGACACAGTGATGGACTAAGAGCTGTTAAGTACTATCTAGACTACAGAAACATCCAGTGTTACCAACACAATGCAATGATACTAAAAAGGATTGAACTGTGTTTACTAAATAACTGTTTCCTATTTAATAAGGAAGTGTATCACCAGCTGCGCGGGGTGGCCATGGGGACATGCTTCTCTCCCAGCTATTCATGCTTGCATGTCGGCTGGTGTGAGGAGCATGTCCTCAGGCACACCCACAAACAGCTGTATGATGCACACATTATTAAATGGTGGTGCTTTATTGACGACATCTGTGTAATTTGGCATGGAACTATAGAATCAGCTGAAAGCTTTGTCAATAACATCAATGACAATAATTCAAATTTACAATTCACAGCACATATTAGCGATCATAGTGTTCAGTTCCTAGATGTTGAGATTTATCAATGATGACGCAATACAGACCAAATTGCAAAGGAAGGTCACATCTGGAAATTCCACTTTACACGCCTTCAGCGCCCACCGCAGATACCTCATCAGGCGTATACCCTACAGAGAATTTTTGAGGATAAAAAGAATCTGCAGTACTGAAACTGATCTTAGACATTGCCTAGCGGAAGCAGTACAAAGATTCTTGAAAAGAGGTTACAATAACAAAGATTTAGATACAGCACTACTGAAGGCCAACAGTAACGAGGTCTTATCTGCAACAATCAGTGAATCCGATTCCGTCACCACTCAATCTAACACTACGAATTCAGCCAGTACTAACACTATAAGACTTATAACCACTTATAGTGACCAAGAATCACAAGTAAGAAAGATTATACAAAACAATTGGCATATCGTAAAAACAGATTTGACTCTCTCTCTTATATTGCCAGATTTGCCCTTCCTTACCTTTAGAAGGGCACCTTCTATGAGGGACACTTTAGTTAGAACTAGCCCTGAGGTCACTGCTACACCTACCACTTGGCTGTCCAACAGAACAAGCATTTATAAATGCAATACCTGTCGAGCCTGTAAATTTGGGGTTAACAGACAAGAATACACAGATGCATTCGACCCAACACCCATACAAATCAAGGGTATGTACACATGGCGCACTGATTTTGCGGTTTATGTATTAGAATGTACCTGTCACTTCAAATATGTGGGAAGCACGAAGTTGCAGGTATTTAACCGTATCCTGCAACACGTGTGTGTTATTGTCAACACAGATCCCAACTACCCTGTCGCTCGGCATTTCAATCTCGTGCACAACAACAATTTGAAAGATTTAAATTATTTTGTTATTGATGCAGTTCCGAGGTTACCCAGAGGAGGCAATAGGGAAAAAAGTCTTCGCCAATTGGAAACACAGTATATCCTCACACTTGACACGAAGATGCCAAATGGGTTAAACACGGGGGAGGATATGCACAATTTTCTGTAAATGTCAGGTCATTCTACATTATTGTGTATACCCCCTAAGTTCTGGTTGATCATATATTTAATAAGGAAATGGTGACAACAGTGGAGTATATATATTTTTTTACTTATAGTGTTCTTTTATCTGACTAGTGTGATCTTGTTATTAACCCCCATTTTTACCTGGTTTTCCCTGAATTTCTGGTTTTACTTGTTTTATGGGAATTTTAACGTGGTTTTAGTCGGTTTTATGGGAACTCCATTTAAATTAGCCCTGTTTCATCACATGGTATCAATGTTGTCTTATTGTGCTGTATCTGCATATTTGCACGAAACCTCAGTGTGGGCTTTGTTATTGCACCTCATATTGGCACTAACAGTCTTGTCTATATCTTATAACATCCAATCCATGAAAACTCTTGCGGCACTACTATATATGCTCTTTGTTATATATATACCATCTTGGTTTTGTATAAGGTGTCTTTTCTGCATTTCATGCTTGTGATTTTAACTATGTGTACTTACACGTTTGGGATTTTTTGCTGCTACAACCTGTATTGATTTAAAATTTTAGCTATGATGTTTTTAAATAGCTACATTTTAATGTGTGATGAGATGCACTTTAATTGGCACTTGCACTTTAATTTCAGTATCCACCTTCCTATGGCAGCTTTGCAGTCTGAATAGGATTCTGTAATAGCAGGGATTTAATGAATTCTTTATGAACTGCTACTTTGGTTTTCTTTCAAGAGTCTTTAGCCACTTGGCATTATATTAAGTAATCAAACTTCATTCATTAATTTAGTTTGTCCACTGCAACAATGTGTTCTTTTGTATGCCATTTTAGTAATTACGATATCTTAATACTGATGTGGCTGCTAGAAGTATGTTGTTTATTTAGACTGCTACAGGGGGAGTGGTTTAGCTTACAGCACGTCACTATTTAAGAGGTAGAACTACCAAGGCATGTCATGTGATCAAGAGCCGGGCAACCCGGTCGAAACGCGTCATGCAGTGGAACTTTTTTGCACAATAAAGCACTGATTTCAATACAAGCTTCAAGTGGTCTGTACCTGATTTTCCGTCCGAGTGGAGAGGAATCTTGTTCAGGATTTTACATGCTCATGTCTGGACAAAGCTATACGTCTCTGAAGAGCTCTAATTAGAGCGAAACACTGTGTCAGGGGTTGCTTTTAGTCATTTCAGGTTGGCTTGAGTTGGTATTTTACCAATTCAAAGCTGTAATATTGTGCCTGGAGTGATAAATGGCTTTTGTTATATTACAGCTCGGCAAGGACTGCACTGTACTAGTCCTATGCTTAAAGACTTTGCTGTTTAAATGGCAAAAGACTTTGTCATTTTCTATCTCGGCGTGGATAGCACTGTGCTAATCCTATGGTTAAAAACATTGATAGAAAAACAGACATTTGAGGTGAGCAGATCTAGAGTGTCGCTGGTGTTGAGAGTGCTCTAACTGGAGCTGCTTTCCACCTAAACTGAGACCTACCCAGAGTTCTCTCCTTCTTTTTTGCATAATTTATGCGTCACTCTATGCCTGAAAGGGTTTTGTTTTGACTTAATACTGGGTGCTCCCTTGTGTCTGGACAAAGCTATACCTTTCTGAAGAGCTCTAATTAGAGCGAAACACTGTGTCAGGGGTTGCTTTTACTCATTTCAGGTTGGCTTGAGTTGGTATTTTACCAATTCAAAGCTGTAATATTGTGCCTGGAGTGATAAATGGCTTTTGTTATTTTACAGCTCGGCAAGGACTGCACTGTACTAGTCCTATGCTTAAAGACTTTGCTGTTTAAATGGCAAAAGACTTTGTCATTTTCTATCTCGGCGTGGATAGCACTGTGCTAATCCTATGCTTAAAAACTTTGATAGAAAAACAGACATTTGAGGTGAGCAGATCTAGAGTGTCGCTGGTGTTGAGAGTGCTCTAACTGGAGCTGCTTTCCACCTAAACTGAGACCTACCCAGAGTTCTCTCCTTCTTTTTTGCTCATGTATATATATGTATATATATATATATTCACTGAAAAAAACATAGGTTTCAGACATGTTATAGTTACTTAGGAATAAGCATTTAAAAAACCTTAGAAATTCACTGAAAAAACCATAGGTTTTAGGGGTGTTATAGTTAGTTGGACATTTCACTCGTACAAAACCATTGAAATTCCTCCATTATAGTTAGTTGTACTAACTATAACTTGCGCGCCCGCAATCCACTGCTGATGTTGTCACATATTACATCATTCATGACATGGTCAGTGACATCACTGATGAAATCACTGATGACATCTCAAATGACATCACTGATGACATCATCCAGTGAATGTGGTTTGGTTCGATATTTAAATAAGTATTATATATATATATATATATATTGCAATCTGCCTTGAAGACCGAGTGGATGTATAAGTGTCTGAATGGAGGATTTAGTAGCAATGTGATTGACTGTCTAAGTGATGAATTTAAAGTGTCTCACAAAATATATGGATAGTGATTAAACTGTGTGAATACCTGTATCACTCTTTCTCTTGTTGTATAAACTACTACATAAGTTGGTTACTAGCTATGGGAAAGTCTATATTAGTTTATAATTAGTTAAGTGAGTATTTGTATGGGATAGTGAATGAATGTGTGTGTGGTTGGGTGGGAGTTGTGTGACTGTCCAAAGATGTGTAAATAGTTGATTTAGTAGGTATATGAGGTTAAGACTGTATGTGGAAACAGTTGTTTGGGTGAGTGAATCTCTTTATGGGTGTGGTGATGAGTAAATGTATTTCTCAATGATACACGTCCAACAAACTAGAAATATAAAAGGCAGTGTATATGAAAGTTGTATATAAATAAGTATACATAAGACTTAGTGATTGTATGAGTGACTGTATGGATAACTGTATACTTGTAATAGTGATTTTATAACATACAATACAGTATGAGTTACTTTCTATATGAATAAATAAAGTGGTGTTTGTGTAAGTGTGTAGCTCAGTAAATGTAAGTATGATTAATTGTTTGCATACGTGAGTAGGATGACTGCATAAGTGAATAGGATGTGTGCTGGTGTGTAATGTTGATGTAGGTGTATAAGTAATTTTAATAGTGTTCAATTGATCTTTGTTAGCATGTATGAGTGAATCTATAGGTAAGTGTTTAGATGTGTGTGTAGATGTAGGAATCACTGAGTGGTTTTTAGAAACTTGTATTGGTGTGTCAATGGTTTCAAATACGGTACTTCATATTTTATAATGAGTGTTGAAAGGTTATACTAGTGTATGATAAGATTTATCAGATTGTCACATGGATGATGTCATCAGTGATCTCATCAGTGAATTCATTTCAGATGTCATCAGTGATGTCATCAGTGATGTCACTGACCATGTCATGAATGATGTAATATGTGACATCATCAGCAGTGGATTGCGGGCGCGCAAGTTATATTTAGTACAACTAACTATAACGGAGGAATTTCAAAGGTTTTGTACGAGTGAAATGTCCAACTAACTATAACATCCCTAAAACCTATGTTTTTTAGTGAATTTCTAAGGTTTTTTAAATGCTAATTCTTAACTATAACATGTCTGAAACCTATGGTTTTTTCAGTGAATTTCGAAGGTTTTTTAAATGCTAATTCCTAACTATAACATGTCTGAAACCTATGTTTTTTTCAGTGAATTTCAAAGGTTATGTAAATGACAATTTTTAAATGTATTAATTCTTATATTTATTTTTTTGATACTAATTAACTATTTTTTTTAAACTATTCCTTTTTAGATATTTTATTTTTTAAATTACATTATACATTACATTACAAAATATACTTTCTCAGAATTAATTACTTTAGTTTAAATGCTTTGCAAATAGGCAATAGAGTTTTAAGTACAGTAGTTACAGTTGTT
Source organism: Lissotriton helveticus (assembly GCF_964261635.1). NCBI lineage: Eukaryota > Metazoa > Chordata > Amphibia > Caudata > Salamandridae > Lissotriton > Lissotriton helveticus. Next base: position 1,074,149,883 of record NC_136070.1, on the reverse strand, counting down.
GCAATGGGCAACACAATTTCAAACACAATGCAACATTGAGCTGAATGGGAATTTCTAGATAAATGCAATTAGTTAGTTCATTGATTACTTTTCTAACCACAGACTGGATCCTAGATTCAGTCCTGGGACATCTCCTCTAAACAGTTGAGTAAAAGCGTTTTGGTTACAGTAGTCATTTTTAAGGAATATTATTGGTGAAGGAAGGAGGCTTGGCCTGAGGTGATATGTCTGCAAACACACCCTGTGGCGCGTTTTAAGTTAGATAATTAATTCCTCCTCAATCCTGTGGGTCCCTGGGGGCCAACTAGCCCACCAGGTACCTCCAGTATGCGCCAGGAGTCTGCGTTGCAGAGAGGTGTTCAAAGGCCACGCCCCTTTTTACAACACTCTGCAACGCAGCTCCGTGGCGCTTACTGGAGGTACCTGGTGGGCTAGTTGGCCCCCAGGGACCCTCAGTATTGACAAGGAATTAATTCCCTAACTTAAACCTTGCCACAGGGCGTGTTTGCACACATGTGAACTCAGGCCCCGCCCCCTGCCTTCACCACTGTGCAAACGCGACCCGTGGCACATTTTAAGTTGGGGAATTAAGTCCCTTTGAATCCTGAGGGTCCCTGGGGTTCAACTAGCCCACCAGGTACCTCCAGTAAGCGCCACAAGGCTGCGTTGCAGAGAGGTGTAAAAGGGGCATGGCCTGAAGCACCTCTCTGCAACGCAGCCCTGTGGCGCTTACTGGAGGTACCTGGTGGGCTAGTTGGCCCCCAGGGACCCCCAATATTGAAGGGGAATTAATTCCCCAATTTAGAACGCCGCTCAGGGCGCCTTTGCAGAGTGTGTTTGTGAGGGGGCGGGGCCTAGGGACAATCGCGTCTTTTTAAAAAAAACACATTTTTGAAAGGGGGGGCTGTGTGGCCCCCCTTCCTTTTACTTTTTTTGGGCCCTGGGGACCCCATCCCCAGGGCCTGACTCCCAAATATAAATGTTATCCATTTTTTTATGGGAAGGGGGCTGCGTGTCCCCCTTCCCATGGCCAATTCCGGGCCCCGGGGACCCCATACCCCGGGGCATGGCCAATTAATTTAATATTTTTATGGAGGGGGGATGCATAGCCCCCCTGCTCAGGCCACTTTAAGGCCCCGGAGACCCCATACCCCGGGGCCAGCCATTGTTTAAAAAAAAAAAATTGTTAATGTGGTAGGGGGGCGGCATGGCCCCCCTCCTGGGCCACTGGTAGCCCCCGGGACCCCATCCCCCGGGGCTGGCCCTCACTGTTGGGGACCGGGGGGGTCCCCAATCCCCTCACGGTCCCGCCGGCTCCCTGCCTCCTGCGGGAGCCGGCATTGCTTTTCCACATGGGGAGCAGCTAACATGCCCACTAAAGGCTGTTGCACCGTGATAAAGAAGGAAGAAACAGGTGATGTAAATTGAATGCCCTTATGTTCAGCCCATGAGGAAGAGGGGCGATTGACTCGAAACGCGTCGGGCATGGTAGAATTTAAGGAGGACTGACAGCGAGCTGCAACGGGGCAGAGAACACCGTGAGGTGCAGGACAGCGTTGAGTGTCCGCCTGAGCGCCAGGGCTTTGTAAGAAAAAAAATATATGTATATATCTATATATATATCTATATATATATTGCAACGAGGAAAATCCGGAGAACCAGAAATTAGGCGAGCCCACAGATCAATTTGGCAGTTAAGGTCTTTATTTTCGCCAGCTAGGGACGACACATTTCGACTACAGCCGTAGTCTTCGTCACATAACCCAATATATGTATATATATATTGTATTTATTTGCTATGGCTCGGGAACATGTTGGAATGAGAGAGCTTTACATTGACTGGAGAGATTAATATAGGGTACAAGATTTATAGGAGCACTAATAAAACATTTGGTTGAAATGACATAAAAATGTATGTTGCTTCATCTGAACATAATTCAAAAGTCAGACATTAACTTTCATTACAGTTTATCAAGAACATATTAAATAGTTGAGTTTCAGATAGGGTCTATCTGGTTACACTATTTCTCTAAGATCAGTTAGTCAGCATTAGCTAATCGAATTAAACTTTTGGGGCCAATTTACAATGGCATGTTCATCTATAAAGATATGTGTAAAGCTAAAAATAGATTGACTTACAAATGCTACACATTCATAAAGTGTTTCTAGCGGGTTTGAATCAATTTCACGGGGTGGGTAGTCAGCGCCCTAAAGCATGTTTAGCTTTGTGAATTTGGGAGCTTTCACCAACTTCTCTCTGCAAATTAGTCATAGGGCTGTTCTTGCAAAGGGCTAAAGTAAATTCGTTTTTGTCTACGGTTGGAAAGGAAAGGGAGCTCCCTCAATCCAGATAGGGGTGTGGGGAAAGACGTTTCTCCTTTCAGAAAGAAGAAACAAGCATTTTCAATGCCAAGAAGACTGGTTTGTGAATGCACCATAAAGCCATGTATGTTAATGGCTGCTCTGATCCCATCTGTGCAGCTGCCAGAGAAACGCACCATAAATGATCTAATTATCTAAGACACTTTAATAGCATTATAATATCCTCTGTGTGCACCTGAAAGTTCAAGCTCAGTCAACTGGTTAAGTAAACAAAATGATCACGCTGTGTTGAGGGTAAGCAGTTTTTTGTGGAAGCACACAACTTCTGCCCAATGAAAAAATGTATTCCTGCTTCCAACATGTGGACAAAGCCAACGCTTCTCTCCTGGTGATTCCCACATAAATGTTTGGTGACAGCTGCGCTATCAAGCCAGACCATACAATGAAAAACAAATGTGCAATTGCACAGAGACTTTGAAATCCCCGACGTAGACTAGCACTATATGTGCAATTCCGCATTGTTGAAATCTCTGCATTAGGAAAAGGAACATGACTTTTCCCAGAATAGGAGAACAAAACAGCTTTCCTGACAAGCTTGTGGGAATGTCTGAAAATCCAATAAAGTACAGTCAAACTTCAGAATAAATCTCAGAATGCTAACACTTTTTTGTGAATTGCATTTCTGAATTGACCCTTGGCGTTTAGCCTCTTCATTAATTATGAATTCCTGACGAAAACTGGTATGAGGAGAGCTGCCATCAATAGTCAAGAGAATTAATCTCATACAAATTACTTTGGTGTCAATGCTGTTGTGGTGTGTGGGTTAATTGAGCTGAGTTGTGCGAGTAGCAGATCATTCCAAGTCTGTTATGATTTCCACGCAGTTGTATATCCCGGCTATTTCCTCCTTTCCCTGAAACATTACACCAGCTAGAATATTCTGTGTATGAAAGAGTGAAAAATAAGAAGAAATGAATATACTGTTGTTGTTGGGAAGCACTGGGATCCTTACGCACTCAGGGCCAAATTTATCAAAGATCTGTGTCACCCTTGCGCCACGCAACAGGGCACAAGAGCGCTGCCACACTTAAGTTAGAATTATCAAGCCAAGCAAAGCCACCTTGCGTGGCCCTACTTGGCTTGATAAATCTAAAGTAATGTTGCATTACTCTGCCCCAGGGAGGCTATCCATGGGTGGAGCATGGATGTTCCCACTTATGCAGCCATGAATTTTGCTGCATTCCCGGATTTACAATTACTGGTACACCTGGGAATGCATACAAAAGGCTATGTATTCTCTGGGGAGGTGTAACAAGGAAAAATGACTTTATTTCTCCTTGTTTTTCCTCTTTCTATGTGTACTGCGAAATGCAGCACACAATGACAGAGGAAACGCCTCATGGGATTGTTTTTGTGCAGGAAGGTGTACCTTCCTGCACAAAAACAACCCTGCTTTCAATACAGGCACCCTGATGCAAGGATGCCTGTATTGGCGCTAGTCAGCACATTGTGCACCAGTACAGGGAAAAGACAGGAATGAGATATATAATGTTAAATCTATTTATTTTATGTATTTATTAATGTATTTATTTATTTATCTAAAAGGTTTTATATAGCGCTGCTGGACCCGAGAGTATCAGAGCGCTTTACATAGTTAAAAGAAGATAACATAGGAAAATAAACAGGAATATATTAAATACAGACTACAGTTTTTTAGTTTATAGGAAGATTAAAAGAAACAATAGAAGAAGAATGAGAGAAAGAAGAAAAGGAGTTGGGTATGTGAAGGGGTCATGAGAGGGGAGTAGAGGAGAGATTTGGAGGGTAGAGCATAGTGAAGGAGGGGGAAAGGGGCAGCGCAGCAAGATGACTTGCAGAGCTGCATGATTTTTTAATAAATATGCCCCTCACTGTTCTGAGACTATGCACACTATGCTGTAGTATTTTCTGAGATCCGGCGAAATACAGCGTAAAGAATGCGAGATATGACTGAAACACGATTTACTGAAAGCTTAATGTAAAACACAAATGGTATACATAGTTTTTTTTATCGCTTGAACATATGCCAGTTTCAAGCACCTTTTTCATTTCATTTACTTCTTTTTAAATTACACCATTTTGGTGTGCTGAACTTTATATATGCATGTGGTATTTCTATAGCGCGAGCCGAGCTATTAGGCAACAGAGTAGAAATCCTCTTCTCATATATTCACTAGATCTGTGTGTGAAATTCCATTTCCTCGCTGCTATCACTGCCTGGCCTCGTTTGTCACTTCTCAAGGACTTACCCTAAAATGTTTCCTCTGGAACGATTTGCATGCCATCTCGTGTTCCTAATGCTCGATAGCTGTGACAAATGTTCACCAACAGATTCCAAATGTCTGCTTATCACTGCTAGCACCTGGACCCCTGCTGCAGCTCGGCAATATGCTGAGGCCTGATAGCTTTACTAAACATTTATTACCTGTAATCCTGTTGGAAATTATCACCACATCGCAAGGCTGAAATTTGCAGCAATGCATTTGTTCAGAGTCAGACAGTTATATTAACAAACGGGTAAATGTTTTGTTTGGCAGGACTTGGTGCAGCCCGGACATAATACTGGAAAATGCTACATTAAAGCTGTGACGGGTGGCCCACTGTACAACATATATGGGGCTACGAAAGTGGCCTGTAACAGGTTAAGGTTGTTCATTGTAACCTGGGAAATTGTGGCATGTTGTCATTTAAGTAAGTGCTGGCACGAGCTTAGGGGCACATGCATCAATATTGCTTTTTGCGATTCCTTAAATGCGAAAAATAAGGAATCGCAATTAAGGAATTGCAAACTGCAATGCATCGAGAAATCGCTAAAAAAATAGCGATTTCTTAAAATTCCCTAATTGCGATTCTCTAATTGAGAATCGCAATTAAGGAATACCTCCCCATTCATTCCTATGGGCCTAGAGGCCCATAGGAATGAATGGGAAGACATTCTCAATTGAGAATGCAATTTCAAGGGTGCAGGGGTGTCCAAAGGACACCCTGTTGCACCCTGAAATCTGCCTATAAGTACATCTTGCACACACACATGCCCCAAGGGCATGTGTGTGTGTGTAAAATGGAACTTTGAAAAAATGCACTTTAGTGCATTTTTCAAAGTTTTCGCAAATTACCATGAAGGTCAACTTCATGGTAATTTGCTCCCCTTATTAGCGAAATCGCTAATTTTTTAAGTTTTATGCATTGCATTTAAGGAATCTAAATTTGAGATTCCTTAAATGCATTTGCAATTTAAGAAATCGCAATTTTGCGATTTCTTAAATTGCGAAAAGTACAAAAATGATGATGCATCCCAAAAGTTGAAATTGCATTCGCAAACGGCCGATTTTTGCGATTCGCACCATTTGCGAATGCAATTTACAATGATGCATGTGCCCCTTAATCTTTTATTTGGAAGTGCAATTCTGAGGAGCGACGTTTCAAATTCATAATAGGAAAAAAAAAATACAATAACTCATAGGGATTGTCAAATATGACTTATTTTAATTTATGGTGCACCTTAACCAGAATTTTGGAACCTCATCAGGAAATTATTACACTAAACCCTACTCCCCCACCCATCCTCTAGAGCATTTCTGTAAAGATAAAGATAAACTCTCATAAAGATGAGAGCTACGTTTATATATCACTATTCTAAGTGCTTGCAGATGAGAAGTTAAAATCTTTCATCCTTCTAAGGCTGGAAAATTAGTGCTGGTGAGTAACACTAACACCCAAACCATACTTTACAAAAGCAGGGGTCTCTCAAGGTTCTATCATTTCACCCAAGCTTTTCAACATTTACATGAAGTCATTACCAGCACTGATCAATCAATTTCACCTCAAACACTATAATTATGCAGATGACACACAAATACTCCTTAAAATAGAAAGCCCCAAAGACATTGGAAAATCACCAACTTTCAGTTTTCTCAGAGCCAAGAATTAATGGATGACATGGAGCCATCTCAAATTGAATGCTTCCAAAACTGAAAAACTTACATGGGGCAAATGTAAAATGTATGATCTAGGAACACCGCCTAAAGTATCAAAGGAAGTAAGAAACCTCAGAATTACCATGGACTCCAAGCTATCAATAAATGCCCAAATAGACAAACTAGCAAGATCAAGCTTTGTTACAATAAAATCCTGCTACGCATCTTCCCCCCTCCTGGGATTTCCACAGAAGTTCCAGACTACTATCCCTCTTATTTTGTCTAAATTCAATTATACCAATAAAGTCTACCATGGATCTCCTTGAACAACTATGATAAGATTACATCGGATTCAGAACTCTGATGCCAGACTACTCTTACATATAAAGTCACAAGCCCAAATCTCCCTTGCCTTGAAAGCCCTACATTGTTTACAGGTTGCCAGAATATCCACATTCAAGCTGCTTTGTATCACCCACAAAGCGATACATGCAACAGGACCGCTCTTCAACAGGAATAAAATCACAAAATACATTCAACACAGGAACCGCCACTCTAAATTGCCACCTCGCCTCAAAATCCCACCATACATGAAAAAAATCATAGGTGGCACATCCTTCTCTGTTCGAGCAGCCAAACTATGGAACTCTTTACCCTCACACATAAGATCCATGGATAACTTCCTTATCTTCAGAAAACTACTCAAGAGTTGGTTCTTCCCCACATAACCACCATACTCAAACATAAAGATACAACATATCCCCCTGTATATAAGCATTTATTTGGACTATAGATGTGTACCCACATATGTATATTGCTTTGTATAAACGTGTATAATAATTTTGTTTTTAAATATATAGATATTCGTTAGTTCTGCTTAGCAAATGTACATATTACTTATAGTTATACTATTCTTTTTTAACATGCATATAGATGACTGCATAAATAGGTTAATCTTTTAATATAACTATCTACAATTGCTTCACTATTGAATTACAAAAAAAACACATAAATTTACATAAAGTAAAGCAACACTTGAAAGTCTGAGTTTATTACACACAACTTAAATCTACATATATTACCTTCCTTATACATATATACCTTCCATGTACATATGTATCTTTATATTTATTACTTTGCTTCTAATTCAGCATTTCCAATGCACTACCCTATATATCAAACTTCATTCTACTACTCTTTCCAATGCACTACCCTATTTTTCACCCTGTACCTCTCTTAATATATCTTCTACCTCCACTCTCTCACTCATCCCAAACCCTATTCCACAAATACGATCCCCATATAACCCTTTCTAGACCCTTCCCTCATCTAGCCCACTTGCATCAACTCATACATCTTTTAGTATTCGGATCTCTCAAACAAGCCATTCCAAACCCTTCCCTTTGACTCTTCCCACTCAACCTCCCCTTTACTCATCCAAAACCTCCTCCTACTGCTATTAACTCCAAACATCAATAAAAACTTTCTAGACCCTTCCTTCTTCTATCCCTTTTCACTCCAAATAACAGGCTAAAATATCCACCGCTCAAATTAATGTCATATTTCCCTATACTAATTCCTCGCTAATCCTATTTGGGTTCTGGAGTAGTGTGCTACCCACCAAAAAGCAATTCAACACCTCATCAGTGGATGCAAGCACTATATAAATGTAAATCTTTACCTCTTCTATCCCTCCACTATCCTTTTTCAATAACAAGTAACAAACTCCAGTGTCCACCTCTCAAATAAATGTCCTATTCCCTATATTAATTCCCCACTAATCCTGTTTGGGTTCCGGAGCAGCATGCTATTCACCAAAAAACACTTTGATGCCTCTTCAGGGGTAGTAAGCACTATATAACTGCAATTACAATCTCCCATTTAGATACACCGGGACAAGTCAGGTTATATTGTATAGTAAACTTAGGGTCCTCTGTGGCTGTAGGCAATATCCTGTAAAAGATTTTAGGTTATTGTTTTAGAAGTAAGGGAAATACAATGCATTTGAAAAGAGGTCTATAGCCAAGTTAAGGCATACGATTCTGGCCGCACCTTTCATTCGATCCAAACGCCGGTTGTGACGCGGTGTTTTGAAGCTCGAGGGCCGTACCCCCTTCCATTGTCATACAGATATCCGTGCAAGAGCGCATTAGCAATTTCTTGGCCCTTGATTGGTGCCCAATCGTGTCATTCAGATTATCTGTCAACCATCCGACTATCCTTTTGTGGCACTTGTTGGGCCTTCTTGTTTTCTCGGCGATCCATAGACATTTAAGAAGACTTTATCGAGACCATCCTATCCTGGAGGTATTGTGTCATCCCTTACATTTGTCATCACTTATCATCATTTTCTCTGATTTTGTGGAAAATCTGTTGTTGACGATTGGCTGTTTTAACCTGCTTTTCAGTTTGTGCTTTCTGTTTTGCAATAGAGGGTCACCTGATGAAGGCTGACAAGCCGAAACACGCGTAGTCCCTATCTACCACATTGCCTCCATCGCTTTTCTTGTCTAATGCTATGTGTATGTCTGTCACGTGTTTTTTATGAATTACCACAATGCTGCTGTGTAAATATTGGATCACATTTTGAACGCATAACGGTATGAAAAATAAACAATAATTGCAAAATAAGCTCTATTTGATTAACAAAAATGTAAGAACTTTTCTAGTAATTTGGTGATTAGACTTTTTTATGTGGGTTTTTTAAGTGTTTGCTTATTTAGTTCTGATCTTTATTCGTATGCTTTAACTTGGCTATAGACCTCTTTTCAAATTCAAAGACTTTAGGTTATTACACACACATGTATTGGGATATACGGTGCTGTTGTGATCTTTAGTAGTTAAGTGATATTTGAATATTCAGATCAAAAGTGTGTCTGCTGAATTATCAATACTGGATACTTGTGAACAGAGGCAACAAACAGGCCCCTACAGCCTCTGCGGTGCAGGGGTGCATGGCCATAGGGGCATAGCTCTAGGGGTAGTGTTTGCAGTGTTACAACTCTATAGTAAATGTATTTTGTGAAAAATAGTTCGGTACAGCTGCTTTCAGTCAGGTATGGTGAGATGTCTGTCGGATTTCACCAGAAATTTTTATAACAAAGAGACAAAAACGCATACAATCTCTTCGTTTGAAACACTTAAAAAATGTTGGTTATTTCACAAAATAATATGCTTTCTAGCACTTTGCACCCCTACCAATTAGGATTATTCTCCCTTTCTGCTGCTCCTTAATCCCCTCTCTTGCGCCCTGCTCATTGTATAATATATTTTTACATTATGTGCCAGCACAATTGTTGGGAAATCTCAAGTTTACCCCCCAACCCTAATCTTACTCACCAAGCTACGCCCTGCAGGGGGGGGCAACACTTCAGGGGGCGCAACACTACATGGCGCCCTATTCCGCCCAACCCAATTAATATCTATGAGATATGGGGGACTCAGGTACCCCTTTTCAAATTTTGCAAGGGGAACCATCATTTTGTATTACGCACTGATGGTGATTCCCACCAACATTTATCCTGAAGAAAATGCACACTTTGGAAACAATCAAGAGCCATTGGCCAATCCGTCTGCAGGACTGCCCTGCACTGTCTATGCTAAGATGACTTGCAGAAATTGACATTGGTCTGTCTGAACTGCAAATTCATGGGTGGCAACTTCCTTTACTCCCCCCACGCTTCCTCCATCGCGCATGCACATTACAGTCCTTGCGGAGCAGTAGGCCTTTTTAGAGCAGGGTGATTGATGCATCTCATCTGACCTGTATGAAGCGATGCTTTGGAGAATGAGCCATTTCACAAGGCTTTCTAGGTAAGTAGGATGATCTTTACCTAAATAGTATTCCTCTCCCTCTTACTTGAGAGCCTTGATAAAGACACCTTGGGCTGGAAAACGTGGGCTGACTGCTTTTATGTTGAAAATGTCCTGTTTAGTGTTTTTGTACACCTAATATTTGTACATTTTCAAAAACTAAGAACACAATAAGTCATAATAACTAGTTGATCATAATAAATAATATACATGATAGTTAAGAAAATGTCCAGTCAGCATATCAATGTATTGGGGCTTGCAAAGATGGTTTATTAACGGAAACTGCAGCTTTAGTGCATTGGAACTTGAACCAGGGAGTATCCAGCAAGTCCAGGGAATGGACAGGATAGAAAGAATAAAGAGAAGCCACGCACCGATATATGCCTGGCCTAGCCCTTCTACTTCAGAGGATGCCATGGGGCTACCCAACTATCCTGGCAGGAATCATTTTTAAACACGAGTAAGGGGACACATTTGCTAAAGATTTGTGAGGACAATCATGTAAAGCAACTCAACACAAAGGGAAGTAAACAATAGCATCGCTCATATTTCACTCATAAGGGTTTTTTGCAACAATAATCTCTGAGAGCACAGTGCTAACCCTCTCTGCTTCGTGTGGCATGCAATCTGTGCTATTGACGAAAAGCTGGCATTCTGGGGTGGAAATTACACAAACATCCAAAGGAGTCCATCAAACCCATGCTTACATAAGTTATGCAAAGTAGCATGACCTAAAGTTGCATGAAATCCTAACGACAAATTGAAACAGACACAAGCAATAGCCAAACATAAGGGTGAGTGACAAACAACTTGATGGTCATTTGCAGGAAATAGTTGTACACAAGGGCATGCCTCATATGCAAAAGTCATGCAACGTTCCACTCAATTACTTTTCGTTAAGTGACAGATGTTTCTGTGAATTAATAAATGATTGAATGAATAGTGGGGTTTGTAAACCGCACGGCTACTACTAGAGTGTCCTGGTACTAGACATGAGGCAGAAGGGAGAAGAAACCTGCTTAATCTTTGAACATGTGGGTTTTCAGTTTGCAGAAGATCTTTCTGTCTAGAATGCATCTAAGGGCCAACCGGAGTTCGTTCCAGGGTTTGGCCGCCAGTACTGACCAGGCCGAACTGCCTAATTTCTTTGATCTAGTAAATGGAATACACAACAGATGGGCTGATTGTGACCTCAAGGAGCTTTTAGGGCAGTGGGGCCCAGTTTGTCTCATAAGTATTTAGGACCTGTCCTGTAGAATGAAGCCTATGCCACAGTCAACCCTTTGAAAATGACTCTCTTCTTCACAGGAATCCAGTGCAACTGGCTTAGATGCTGAGCTATTGAAGCATGTTTAAGAAGGCTAAACAGGAGGTGGATGACATATTTTGTATCTTTTGTAGTCTGGGATTTCCTAAGTATAAGATGTTAGCATAGTCTAGTTTGGATAGGATCAGAGCCTGTGCCACAGTTTTCTGGCCTTCCCAAGGGAGGAGTTTAAGGAATTTCTTTAACATCCTGAGAATCCAGCATGATGTTTTAACCATAGCTGAGATCTGTGGCTTGAGGGATAGGTTTGTGTCAGAAAGAACTCCTAAGTTTCTTGCACTTCGGCTGGGGAGGAAGTGCCATGCAGTTGGGAGACCAAGCCCAGACAAGCCGGGCAAGGGACTATTACCAACAGCAGGACCTCAGTTTTATTGGGGTTGCCTTGCAGGGAATTAGCCTTCAGCCATCCCATTACTGCTGTCAGACAGGCAGCGAAGTTTGCTTCATCCTCAGGCTCGTTGTTGTAGGTCAGCAGAAGCCAAAAGTGTCAATAAGGTACGCCAATGACGTCATATATACATTAAAAAGTATCGGGCTCAGGGCCGAGGCCTGAGGAACTCCATACTTGAGTTTCTTGGCAACCAATTAGTAGGGTTTAAGTCAGACTGCTTTCTCCCTATCCCCTAGAAAGGACTTTAGCCAGGCCCAGGCCTTTCCCTTCACCCCAATATAGGTGAGACAGTGGAGTAGGATCTCAGGTGAGATCATAGCAAATGCCGCTGAGGGTAAACAACCTTTACAACGAAACTATTACAACGCACTACCATTACAACGCGGTGATTACAACTCAAACTATTACAACGCATTGCGCTGGGGGCGCTCTAGGATAGGGAATAGGTTAATTTACTATCCAATAACCTTCCCTAGTGTCCACGGGGACTGGAGTTGGAATAGTAAATTAAACTATTCACTATCCAACACCCAAAAGCACTATGCGTTGTAATGGATTGCGATGTAAAAACCGCGTTGTAAAGGCAGGCGTTGTAACGTCATACATCCGCCGCTGAGAGTTCTAATTAAATCAGTGCAGCACTTAGACCAGTGTCCAGTGCAAATTTGATGGAATCAGTGACTTAGATCAAAGTGGACTCCATACTGTGGCGTGCCCTAAACCTGATTGTGAGGGGTGTGGGAGATTTTTAGTGTCCAGGAATCGAGATAGTTGAGTATTAACAAAATTTTCAACAATCGTGGAGGCCCCTGGGAGCAGAGAGATAGGTCTGAAATTAGCTAGATTCTTAGGATCTGCATTTGTTTGTTTTAGCTGGGGGAGGACATTTGCCTTTTTCCATGCAGTGGGCACTATCTCTGATTGAAGAGGAGTAGTAAAGAGAGCATGAAGAGTAGGTCCTAGACAGTTCACTATGAGGCTCATGACTTGCGAGAGAAAAGGGTCTAGCAGTGAACCTGATTTACTTTTGGCAATAAAACATTCCACGTCTTCAACTGTTGGGTGAACTTGAGTAAGTTTGCCCTGGGCCAGGGGCATAGGGTGGCATACAATGTTTACTGGCTCATTGGCTTGTGTTTCCAAGAACTTATCCTGATTTTTTTGAATTTTCAACTTCAAAGTAAGAACTTAATTGGGAGCATAGAGTAGTGCTAGATTAAAATGGGAGATGTAGTGCTTTTGGGGTCTGTGAAGTCGGCTACAATTTAAAAAATTTATTTTGCATTGTTGTTGGCTTTATGGATTTTATCAGCGTAAAAGGTTCGGCGAGCCAGTTTCAGGTTTGTGTGATCAGTTTGTACTGTTTTTTTAAGAAGCATTGTAATGTTTTCGCCATGCACGTTCTAGCGATTTACAGTGTTTCCTTTCCCCCATTAGTTCCCTAGTGAACCAAGAGGCTCATTGCTTGGCTCTAGAGGTCTTCTTAGTAGCTATGGGGACAGCAATGGAGGCGGCCTCTGCAAGCCAGTTGTTGACCTTGCTTTCATCAGACACAACATCTCCTATTAGCGTTGGCCTGGTGGCTGCAAGAGTCTCCTTCAGTAGGGGAATGTCAGTTTTATTCCATTCGCGATAACTGATGGTAGGACCCATTCTTCCTGAACGTTTAGTGGGCGACCAATACCAGGAAAAGGGCATGACGTAGTGATCAGACCATGGGACTTCTTTGTGCCTCTCCAGACCTAGTGAGGTATTAGAGAAAAAGGCATCAATAGTATGGCCTGCTTTGTGAGTGGGTCGTTTTAGAGTCATAAAGAGATCTACATCTGTCTTTGCCTAAGTCATTTTTACTACAGCATTATCCACAGGGCTGTCTAGATAAATATTGAAGTCACCCAGGACGTAAAATTGGAATAGTGAATGATTTTATGGGCCAAAGCATGAGGGATCTAGCTAATAAAATCTCCCTCATATCACAGGGGATGATATAACAGGATTCCTACAAAAGAGCATTGGGCAGAAGATGAGATGATGACACCAAAGTGGTGCATTTTAGTGACTTTTTAAAAGCAATTGCCACTCCACCACCTTTCTTACTAACTCGGTCTATGTGAATGCAGGTGTAGTCTGGGGAAGCGCCAATTGTAGGTCATTGCAAGAGTCCTCATTTAGCCAGGTTTCTGTCTTGAGAGGGACATCTAGTTGATCCTCCTCAATCAGGTTCTAAATGTCTAAGGCATGCTTGGGTAGAGAGCGGACATTAATGAGTGAGGTTTTTAGCATACAATGGGTGGTGATTGAGGTTTAGAGGATGGATTAGTGTCATACAGAAGCAACAGCAGACATTGCCTTAAATGTCTATGAGCACAGGGCTATTAAACCACCGAGAGATCTCAGCTTGAATAAGCCAGTGTTTAACCGAACCTCAGTGGTGCTTCCAGCATAGTGGCTGGCACTGGCTGCGGTCGGGACGTGGACGGGGAAGACGGGCTTGCTTTAGCTGTACCTTTGGTGCGCCAACAGTGCACCCGCTGCATGCATCCAGGCTGCGGCCATCCTTAAGTAGTGGTGTCACTCTTAACCACTAAAGAGCTGCCGTCCAAGGTGGCGTCTCTGTGCACAGCGCCCCACCTCCTAACTTCGGCTTTCTTTGCCATGCCGCAGAGCGCTTGTTTCGGTGCAAGTCGAGGTGCTGGAGAGCATATGTAGGCGCTCGCAGTGAAATTGCTTAGAGTGGTGAGAGCAGTTATATTATTGATGTTTAGGAAATTTGCATTTGACACCTCAGAGCTTGATTCTGTGAGTTTATTGTAAAAACGCAGGTACGCATCCAAATTCAATTGTCAGTTATTTAAAAAACATTGCGGCAGTTTTAAAAAGATGTGAACATTTAAGGCACAAAATTGCCCCAATCTGTGATTTTTTAAAAGCAGAGCGACACATTAATTTCACATCCAGAAACAGTTTCCACAGTTTTTACAAAATATTTCAGCAGTTTTGAAAATATCGGACCAGTGCATTTAAAACCATGAAATCCCCCCAATTACCCAGTTGCTGACTATACTCTCCCTGCAGGCAGAATGCCTAGCGTGTCCGAGCTGTGGCCATCCTTAAGTAGTGGTGTCTTGGGTGCCTGAACTACTAGAGCGCTACCATCTAAGATGGCGCCTCTGTGCACAGTGCCTCGCCTCCAACTCTAACCTCACTTCACGTGTTTCCGTGCAGGTTGGGGTGCTGAAGAGCGTATGTAGGCGCTCGCAATGAAGTGTGTTGTGCAGAATGTTCCAGTGCCAGTCAGAGATGAAGCGCCTGTGATATTATCAATTACATTTTGTAGCTGGTCGTTGGGAGAAGAAAATATTTTTGGAGTTGAATTTGCAAGGCTGAGAAGGGAGGAGTCGGGAACTGACTAGAGAAGGGGTGGAGGGCAGTTTTACACAGGTAACCCTGATATGAGCCAATTTACAGGTGTCACTGCGATAACTCATAGTTTGAGGGTTTCCCATGGCCACTGTCATGCTTACCCTGAGGGGTGTCCCAGATTTCTGAATGGTTTTCAGGAAACCAACCCCTCTTCCTCAGCAGAATTGCTGTTGGATGAACGGTGGACATTGAGGTACATCTTGCCTCTGGTGGACTGCCAGGATTATTCAGTTTAAAGGCACTGAGGTAACAGAGTTTTTTTTTAATCTCTGTGACTGTAAAATCATAGGACTAGTAAGGGAGACATAGAAAGTGATGCATCAACAAGATTGTGACATACCCGAGAAGCCTGTATTACTGTTTAATAGTAGCTTGGCCTATCTGAAGCTAAGGATAGACAGATAAGGGAACCATAGCAGAATCTACCCATTCCACACAGTCACAGCAAAGAGTTTGCTGTATTCACAAGGATACGGTTCAGTTAACGTTGAGTATTGTTTTCGCCTAAATAAGATGCATGGATGTATTCATGGCGAAGATGTGTTCAAAAATATACATAAACAAGTTTGGATCATGGTATTACTGTTTAAAATGTTATTGGAGTATTAGTCAATACTGAGTTACATGAGAAAGATCTAAATGATTTTGGTCTAGCAGAGTTTGTGGCCTGAGGAAGTTTAGTTGCCTATTACATTTGCATGTGATTAGGCCAGCAGTTAGCCAGTGACAAAGGGATCAGAGCTCCTCAACCTGGCCAAGCAGGAGAGACCTCCCCGCGCCTGCTTGACCTCATCCTGGGCTCTAAGTTACACGGTGGACCGGAGAACAGAGTCCAGGGCATGGGCTTCCTCAAGGCTAGCTGGAGCTCTGGCTTCGTTTAGGGCTTCTTAACCCAACCAAGCAGGAGAGCCCTCCTGGTGCCTGTGGGACTTCATCCCAGCCACTTTGCGACAAGGTAGGGCAAATAATGGAGCCTATTAAGGGGGCATCTCCCCCAGGACCAACCAGAAATCTGACTCAGGCCAGGACCTGCAAGAGCCCTATCCATTCTTGAAATCGGTGCACAGCAAGTGACACTGGGGGATGCACGTGAGAATGTATCCATCCACCTGGAACCCTGACTAGGCTTGAATCTTCAAATGAGCTCTCACTGGGACTTCCAGGACGGCTCAAAATTCTTAAAACTGAGTCACATCAAGGAAATTATGTGTTTTGGGATTAGTTCAAGTACAAAATGTTACCAGTGATGTTGGCAAGACACATTTTGCACTACCCATGTAGGCATGCTAAATATCTCACAGGAGTAATTTCACACACCCCTCCCTAATTATAATTTTGCACTTCCCTAAACTGTACTCTGCTAGGTACATAAAAGGAGCACCACATGGACGTCAATTCACAAAACTGGCAGAATAGCAGTGAAAGCAGAAATTAACCCACACAGCATTTGACCTTAAGGATTTTACAGGAAGTGACAAGATATGTTTTTTGACCATGAATGTCCCCCGCAAGTGATGTCACATGACCTTAACAAAGAAGACATCACAATAATTGCTATAGCTGAAGTTCCATAACAACAGCATGATTCATAAAAGCAACCCAACATAGACAAATGTCTATTTTAGATGCCACCTATATTAGTGAGCTCACATCATCTTTGAAAGTGGTGGGGCATAATATGTTTTTGAAGTAACTACTCAGGGCCTGCACAGGGCCAGGTAAGTGGTGAAGCCTTCTTTTTATTGAACGTTCATTCCCACACCTTTCAAGGAATCGCACAACAGTCCCTCGCATTTCAAATGTCAACATTCTGTAACCATAGTACCAGGTTAGCATAGAGGAAACAGGTTATCTGATTACTACAGTTTCCTAAATAGTAACAAATGAAGTGGGTGAGCCAGATGCCTTCTAGAGGTTTTTTTGGAGGAGTTGGGTTCTCCTCAACAGAAAAAACTAAAAATAAAGGAACGGGAGAAGGGCTGGTGGGAGTACTGGCAAATTCACATGACATTTTTTTCCTTGGGGCCCGGGCTAAATTGACTATTTTGCCACCCTGGCATTTGTCTGATGGGCGTCAGGCCAGAGAGCTAGCTTCGCAGAAGAATGGGCTGGCATTACTCAACCATGCCCACATGTCCCCTCTCTATTCTTGGTCTCGTCGAGTGTGGGGTTGGTTTGAAACATTTTATTTGGGTTGATTTGTTTTTCATCCCGGCCCTGCTTGAAGCAACTTAATATATATATAGTGCTACTGATTAATCGCCGTATTTCTGTCCTCTGGCTCGGGCCCTTTCAGCTGAGTGGGTGAAAATAACTAGTGCTATTGGCCTTGTAAGTGGAGAATCCAGTGGTGTTGGAAGCCACGTATGTCTACGTGTTTTTCAGAAACCGAGGTTCAGTCCGGTTTTTAGGTCTCGCCTGCCAATGTGCTTGCCCATTGCTGGCCAGAATTATAGTAACTGGAAAAGAAACGTCTACCAAAATGGCTGTGAATCCCATACAGTTCATGTGAGACAGGCCTGTGCACGCCAGCCACATAACACACCACCATTTGTCTGTGCCTCATCATCAGACTTCAAAGGCTGCCGCTCCCCCGCCCCCGCGTGCATATCGCGCACCACCATTTGTCTGTGCCTAGGCATCAGACTTCAAAGGCTGCGGCTCCCCCGCCCCCCGCCACAGCAATGCCAAGAGCTTGTTATCCCATTCCCTCCTGCACATACTCTCTGCTGTCTATCTTCTCATCAGTATGGTATGCGTGTTTTCCCTATCCACTGTTTCGGGTTCTGACTATTTCTCTTTTGCCTTCCTCTTAATGTCGCTCCTCATTTTCCCTCCTGTTTTCCATCTGTCTCTTTAACATTATTATCTTGTTTCACTTTTTTTCCTCGTCACATTTATCTTTTGCTTTGTTTGCTTTTTTTCTCGTTCCTTACTGTAATCCTGGTGCTTGCTCCGTTTCACTCTTGCCTATCTTTCTTGTTATTTCTTTGAGTCTGTGTGTTTCTCTTGTAGCCGACGTGCCTGTGACCTTACATCATTTCTTTGACTAAGACACTTTATGTAAAACACCTAAAAACACACGTAGATGCTTTCAGGGCTAAAAGTTTGGATATATTGTTCAAGCACCCGCCTCTGAATATATTATCATCCTTTCTCCTACACCCATTATTTAACCAGTCTGTCCGCAGCTGCCAACTTTGTTTACTTTATCTTTAAAATGCTGAATTGCGTCATTCACACTTACTTTAACTATGTTTAATCCTTTACCCTACACCCTTCCTTCTCCATCTGCTCCTGCCCGCACCTTGTCTGTCCGCATCTACCAACTTTGTTTACTTTTTCATAAAAGTGCAGAATCGCGGCACAAGCACTTTTACTTTCGCCATGTTTAAAGTAAAGCGCTTTTGGCGGTCGCTTGTTATTGTATGGGGTGTGTAAAGCAGCATACGGAAAAACGTGCGCTGTTTATGTGAAGTATTACATGGAGCAACTTGTGTTCATTGTCAAGTGTGCGCGAGTATGCACGTGACTATGTGTGTTAATGCTCGAGTTTACTACTGAGCCCTAGTTGTGCATACATGTTTGTACAATTGCGTGTTTGTATGCCGCTTTTTAAAATTTCTTTGAGTGTATGTGTTTCTCTTGTATGCCTGACTTAGCATTAAAGGTCACTGGTGTGCGCTACACATACAGTTGATATAAGACGCAGACCTTTCGTACACCGACTTACATCCCCCCCGGCCGCAATTGAAATGAAGCTATCACCCAACCAGAGTCACAGCAGAACACAATACCCAGAACATATCGGTACAGAATGACCCGGGGCCTGTGCAAAGCAGGGGAGTAGATGCACATAATCACCAGCCACATCACACACCACCATTTGTCTGTGCCTCGGCATCAGACTTCAAAGGCTGCTGCTCCCCCGCCCCCTACCCCAATCAGACTTCAAAGGTAGCCCCTCCCACCCTCCTCCGCGCAATGCCAGAACATCCTTTTAGGGCTGCGACAACCCGCACCACCCCCCTCCCTCCCCCTCCCTCTCTACTTCTCCCTCTCTCCTCTTCCTCGCACAACTCGTGTTTATTTAAAAAAAAAAAATCATATTGCCAATGCTTGTTTTTTTTTACAATAGCGATTGAGGAGATCTAATGCCCTTTCCCAATGCTTGTTTAAGATTTACTATCGCACCAGGGAACGGGGGCCTTTATGGCTCACTTGCTACACTGGAGGCCTTTCTGTGTACTATACATGCTAATTGAGCACTACAATGAGAACTACAGTCATCCTACATTCTCCGGAGTGGCAATCCTATGCAGGAATCCGCAAGTCTATGGGGTGGTCCCCTCCCACCGTCAACACAGCTATGGACCTTCAGATGTGTGAAGGGAAGTCTGAATCAGTAAACAGTACCCCGTGCATTTCCATCGAGAGTCAGTCAAACACTGATCGTTGCTATTTATATGATCTTTGCCGTAAGTTGCTCATTTCTTAGCGGCCGCTTCCGGAAACCGCGTGAGCTTTGCTCGCCTTATCGAAATAAACGATAGCCATGCTCCTGTCGGAGACGGATCCGAAGCAGCGGTTCAGGCTGCCACCCATGAGGACTGTGCACATTAGAGGAATGCAGTGATGCCTGCAGCGCTTCTGCGACATTCTAGTTTTTGATGTTGAACTCAAACTTGTGAATAGTACACAGACTGGACAATCCTTTACTTGGTGCCATCCTGGAGACCGATCCCTGGCAGGGTGTGAGACCAGCAGGACGATGAATGCCACCCCAACGTGGTTACTTCTCCAGGCTTACTGCTGAAAGGGACTGCAGCCTTTCACCGCGTGCTGGTCGGCCCTTTTCAGACCTTCCCAGGCGCTTTAACCCTTTCAATGCTGATGACGGAACCGCTTTGTCATCAGCTGCGGTGGCGCTGTGCTGATGACGGAGCGGTTCCGTCATGGCCCGGCCGCCGCGCCTGCGCGGCGCGGATTCTGCGCCTGCGCTGGGCGTTCTATTGAGCGGGCGGGGCCATGACGGAACCGCTCCGTCATGAGCACAGCCCAACCGTGGCTGATGACGGAGCGGTTCCGTCACCAGCATGCGGTTGCCCCGCCCCCTTAGCACTGCGGCGGATTAGCTGCCGCAGCGATGCGGTTAAATTCAAAGTGCCCACAGATGTGACGTGAGCAGTTTGGGCTACATTTTGGTTAATATTCACTGAAACGTTACAAAAATATAAAATATGCGGGTTGTAAATCCAGGAGTATCAAACAGCCAACACAAACAAAATATAAAAGGGCTGTTTATATATAACGAAATGTCATTTTGCCAGTGCCATGAATTACCATTTTCTATTTGCAAATGGGCTCCATGTGTGTGACGGGCTGACCTGTCTTAATCAGATGCTGGCAAGCACCCAAGACAAAAAGTAAGTGCAGTGCACTTTAAGTGAATTCTATTTTTATAAAGCGCGCATAGAATGGTCTATATTTGTATTTTGAAAGAAAAAATAAATTATATTCGTGCTGTACTTTCGCTGTCTCAAACCCTGATTTTTTTCTGCTATTTGTTGGGATTTATGTTTCCAGTAGATTTTCAAAGACTAGTTAATTGACAATTTAGATGGGTATTAACAAAACTGCATTTCCGTAAATGCAACACACACTCCACACAATACCACTCAGTGCCGCATAATTATATGCTACATAATGACACTGCACTCAATGCAACATACACTCCAAACAATACCACTCAGTGCCACATAATTACACGCCACGCAATTACAGTAATGAATACAACATACACTCCACACAATACCACTCAGTCCCACATAATTATATGCTACATAGTTACACTGCGCTCAACGCAACATACACTCCAAATACCACTCAGTGCCACATAATTACACTGCACTCAATGCAACATACACTCCAAATACCACTCAGTGCCAAAAAATTACACTCCACATAATTACACTGCACTCAATGCAACATACATTCCAAATACCACTCAGTGCCACATAATTACATGCCACATAATTACACTGCACTCAATGCAACATAAACTCCAAATACCACTCAGCGCCACATAATTACACGCCACATAATTACACTGCACTCAATGCAACATACACTACAAATCCCACTCAGTGCCACATAATTACACGTCACATAATTACACAGCACTCAATGCAACATACACTCCAAATACCACTCAGTGCCACATAATTACACGCCACATATTTACACTGCACTCAATGCAACATACACTCCAAATCCCACTCAGTGCCACATAATTACACGCCACATAATTATACTGCACTCAATGCAACATACACTCCAAATACCACTCAGTGCCACATAGTTATATGCAACATAATTACACTGCACTCAATGCAACATACACTCCAAATCCCACTCAGTGCCACATACTTACACACCACATAATTACACTCTACTGAATGCAACACACACTCCACACAATACCACTCAGTGCCACATAATTATATGCTACATAATTTCACTGCACTCAATGCAACATACACTCCAAACAATACCACTCAGTGCCACATAATTACACGCAACATAATTACACTCTACTCAATGCAACATAAATACACGCAACACAATACCACTCAGTGCCACATAGTTAAATGCAACATAATTTCACTGCACTCAATGCAACATACACTCCAAACAATATCACTCAGTGCCATATTGTTATATGCTACATAATCACACTGCACTCAATGCAACATACACTACAAATCCCACTCAGTGCCACATAATTACACGTCACATAATTACACAGCACTCAATGCAACATACACTCCAAATACCACTCAGTGCCACATAATTACACGCCACATATTTACACTGCACTCAATGCAACATACACTACAAATCCCACTCAGTGCCACATAATTACACGCCACATAATTATACTGCACTCAATGCAACATACACTCCAAATACCACTCAGTGCCACATAGTTATATGCAACATAATTACATTGCACTCAATGCAACATACACTCCAAATACCACTCAGTGCCACATACTTACACACCACATAATTACACTCTACTGAATGCAACACACACTCCACACAATACCACTCAGTGCCACATAATTATATGCAAAAAGGGGGTGGTGATGGACAGAGTATTTGAGTTAATCAGAACACTCCTACCCAGTCACCAGATCAGGGCTTGATCCATCACCATTTTTTAGCTCACTGCACCATCCCAGTTCAGAACCTGGCTATATGCAAATTAGTCTGTCCCTGGCCCAGTGCATCATGGGAACAGGGCAGACCAAACTACCAAGCCAATTCTTCACTGGAAAGGAAACAAGCTTCCGGGGACCGGTTTCTGGCATTACAGCCGTCTTCGGCCCGGCTTGCTTGAATCCTGATGGTGCAGTGAGCAAGGGACTCATGTCTGAGCATACCCTTCCACACTCATGGTGGCCAAAATAATTTCAAAAAGGGGGTGGTGATGGACAGAGTATCTGAGTTAATCAGAACACTCCTACCCAGTCACCAGATCAGGGCTTGATCCATCACCATTTTTTAGCTCACTGCACCATCCCAGTTCAGAACCTGGCTATATGCAAATTAGTCTGTCCCTGGCCCAGTGCATCATGGGAACAGGGCAGACCAAACTACCAAGCCAATTCTTTACTGGAAAGGAAACAAGCTTCCGGGGACCGGTTTCTGGCATTACAGCCGTCTTCGGCCGGCTTGCTTGAATCCTGATGGTGCAGTGAGCAAGGGACTCATGTCTGAGCATACCCTTCCACACTCATGGTGGCCAAAATAATTTCAAAAAGGGGGTGGTGATGGACAGAGTATCTGAGTTAATCAGAACACTCCTACCCAGTCACCAGATCAGGGCTTGATCCATCACCATTTTTTAGCTCACTGCACCATTCCAGTTCAGAACCTGGCTATATGCAAATTAGTCTGCCCCTGGCCCAGTGCATCATGGGAACAGGGCAGACCAAACTACCAAGCCAATTCTTCACTGGAAAGGAAACAAGCTTCCGGGGACCGGTTTCTGGCATTACAGCCGTCTTCGGCCCGGCTTGCTTGAATCCTGATGGTGCAGTGAGCAAGGGACTCATGTCTGAGCATACCCTTCCACACTCATGGTGGCCAAAATAATTTCAAAAAGGGGGTGGTGATGGACAGAGTATCTGAGTTAATCAGAACACTCCTACCCAGTCACCAGATCAGGGCTTGATCCATCACCATTTTTTAGCTCACTGCACCATCCCAGTTCAGAACCTGGCTATATGCAAATTAGTCTGTCCCTGGCCCAGTGCATCATGGGAACAGGGCAGACCAAACTACCAAGCCAATTCTTCACTGGAAAGGAAACAAGCTTCCGGGGACCGGTTTCTGGCATTACAGCCGTCTTCGGCCCGGCTTGCTTGAATCCTGATGGTGCAGTGAGCAAGGGACTCATGTCTGAGCATACCCTTCCACACTCATGGTGGCCAAAATAATTTCAAAAAGGGGGTGGTGATGGACAGAGTATCTGAGTTAATCAGAACACTCCTACCCAGTCACCAGATCAAGGCTTGATCCATCACCATTTTTTAGCTCACTGCACCATCCCAGTTCAGAACCTGGCTATATGCAAATTAGTCTGTCCCTGGCCCAGTGCATCATGGGAACAGGGCAGACCAAACTACCAAGCCAATTCTTCACTGGAAAGGAAACAAGCTTCCGGGGACCGGTTTCTGGCATTACAGCCGTCTTCGGCCCGGCTTGCTTGAATCCTGATGGTGCAGTGAGCAAGGGACTCATGTCTGAGCATACCCTTCCACACTCATGGTGGCCAAAATAATTTCAAAAATGGGGTGGTGATGGACAGAGTATCTGAGTTAATCAGAACACTCCTACCCAGTCACCAGATCAGGGCTTGATCCATCACCATTTTTTAGCTCACTGCACCATCCCAGTTCAGAACCTGGCTATATGCAAATTAGTCTGTCCCTGGCCCAGTGCATCATGGGAACAGGGCAGACCAAACTACCAAGCCAATTCTTCACTGGAAAGGAAACAAGCTTCCGGGGACCGGTTTCTGGCATTACAGCCGTCTTCGGCCCGGCTTGCTTGAATCCTGATGGTGCAGTGAGCAAGGGACTCATGTCTGAGCATACCCTTCCACACTCATGGTGGCCAAAATAATTTCAAAAAGGGGGTGGTGATGGACAGAGTATCTGGGTTAATCAGAACACTCCTACCCAGTCACCAGATCAGGGCTTGATCCATCACCATTTTTTAGCTCACTGCACCATCCCAGTTCAGAACCTGGCTATATGCAAATTAGTCTGTCCCTGGCCCAGTGCATCATGGGAACAGGGCAGACCAAACTACCAAGCCAATTCTTCACTGGAAAGGAAACAAGCTTCCGGGGACCGGTTTCTGGCATTACAGCCGTCTTCGGCCCGGCTTGCTTGAATCCTGATGGTGCAGTGAGCAAGGGACTCATGTCTGAGCATACCCTTCCACACTCATGGTGGCCAAAATAATTTCAAAAAGGGGGTGGTGATGGACAGAGTATCTGAGTTAATCAGAACACTCCTACCCAGTCACCAGATCAGGGCTTGATCCATCACCATTTTTTAGCTCACTGCACCATCCCAGTTCAGAACCTGGCTATATGCAAATTAGTCTGTCCCTGGCCCAGTGCATCATGGGAACAGGGCAGACCAAACTACCAAGCCAATTCTTCACTGGAAAGGAAACAAGCTTCCGGGGACCGGTTTCTGGCATTACAGCCGTCTTCGGCCCGGCTTGCTTGAATCCTGATGGTGCAGTGAGCAAGGGACTCATGTCTGAGCATACCCTTCCACACTCATGGTGGCCAAAATAATTTCAAAAAGGGGGTGGTGATGGACAGAGTATCTGAGTTAATCAGAACACTCCTACCCAGTCACCAGATCAGGGCTTGATCCATCACCATCCCAGTTCAGAACCTGGCTATATGCAAATTAGTCTGTCCCTGGCCCAGTGCATCATGGGAACAGGGCAGACCAAACTACCAAGCCAATTCTTCACTGGAAAGGAAACAAGCTTCCGGGGACCGGTTTCTGGCATTACAGCCGTCTTCGGCCCGGCTTGCTTGAATCCTGATGGTGCAGTGAGCAAGGGACTCATGTCTGAGCATACCCTTCCACACTCATGGTGGCCAAAATAATTTCAAAAAGGGGGTGGTGATGGACAGAGTATCTGAGTTAATCAGAACACTCCTACCCAGTCACCAGATCAGGGCTTGATCCATCACCATTTTTTGGCTCACTGCACCATCCCAGTTCAGAACCTGGCTATATGCAAATTAGTCTGTCCCTGGCCCAGTGCATCATGGGAACAGGGCAGACCAAACTACCAAGCCAATTCTTCACTGGAAAGGAAACAAGCTTCCGGGGACCGGTTTCTGGCATTACAGCCGTCTTCGGCCCGGCTTGCTTGAATCCTGATGGTGCAGTGAGCAAGCGACTCATGTCTGAGCATACCCTTCCACACTCATGGTGGTCAAAATAATTTCAAAAAGGGGGTGGTGATGGACAGAGTATCTGAGTTAATCAGAACACTCCTACCCAGTCACCAGATCAGGGCTTGAACCATCACCATTTTTTAGCTCACTGCACCATCCCAGTTCAGAACCTGGCTATATGCAAATTAGTCTGTCCCTGGCCCAGTGCATCATGGGAACAGGGCAGACCAAACTACCAAGCCAATTCTTCGCTGGAAAGGAAA
This sequence comes from Lissotriton helveticus, assembly GCF_964261635.1. NCBI lineage: Eukaryota > Metazoa > Chordata > Amphibia > Caudata > Salamandridae > Lissotriton > Lissotriton helveticus. Next base: position 1,074,123,884 of record NC_136070.1, on the reverse strand, counting down.
CAAGCTTCCGGGGACCGGTTTCTGGCATTACAGCCGTCTTCGGCCAGGCTTGCTTGAATCCTGATGGTGCAGTGAGCAAGGGACTCATGTCTGAGCATACCCTTCCACACTCATGGTGGCCAAAATAATTTCAAAAAGGGGGTGGTGATGGACAGAGTATCTGAGTTAATCAGAACACTCCTACCCAGTCACCAGATCAGGGCTTGATCCATCACCATTTTTTAGCTCACTGCACCATCCCAGTTCAGAACCTGGCTATATGCAAATTAGTCTGTCCCTGGCCCAGTGCATCATGGGAACAGGGCAGACCAAACTACCAAGCCAATTCTTCACTGGAAAGGAAACAAGCTTCCGGGGACCGGTTTCTGGCATTACAGCCGTCTTCGGCCCGGCTTGCTTGAATCCTGATGGTGCAGTGAGCAAGGGACTCATGTCTGAGCATACCCTTCCACACTCATGGTGGCCAAAATAATTTCAAAAAGGGGGTGGTGATGGACAGAGTATCTGAGTTAATCAGAACACTCCTACCCAGTTCATCACCACCCCCTTTTCTGAATCATTTTGTCCACCATAAGCGTGGAAGGGTATACTCAGATGTGAGTCCCTTGCTCATTGCACCATCAGGATTCAAGCAAGCCGGGCCGACGACGCCTGAAATGGCAGAAACCGGTCCCCGGAAGCTTGTTTCCTTCCCAGTACAAGAATTGGCTTGGTAGTTTGGTTTGCCCTGTTTCCATCATGCACTGGGACAGGAACAGACTAATTTGCATATAGCCAAGTTCTGAGCTGGGATGGTGCAGTGAGCTAAAAAACGGTGATGGATCAAGCCCTGATCTTTGGACTGGGTAAGAGTGGTCTGCTTAATTCAGGCACTCTGTTCATCACCATCCCCTTTTCTGAATCATTTTGTCCACCATAAGCGTGGAAGGGTATACTCAGATGTGAGTCCCTTGCTCATTGCACCATCAGGATTCAAGCAAGCCGGGCCGACGACGCCTGAAATGGCAGAAACCGGTCCCCGGAAGCTTGTTTCCTTCCCAGTACAAGAATTGGCTTGGTAGTTTGGTTTGCCCTGTTGCCATCATGCACTGGGACAGGAACAGACTAATTTGCATATAGCCAAGTTCTGAGCTGAGATGGTGCAGTGAGCTAAAAAACGGTGATGGATCAAGCCCTGATCTTTGGACTGGGTAAGAGTGGTCTGCTTAATTCAGGCACTCTGTTCATCACCACCCCCTTTTCTGAATCATTTTGTCCACCATAAGCGTGGAAGGGTATACTCAGATGTGAGTCCCTTGCTCATTGCACCATCAGGATTCAAGCAAGCCGGGCCGACGACGCCTGAAATGGCAGAAACCGGTCCCCGGAAGCTTGTTTCCTTCCCAGTACAAGAATTGGCTTGGTAGTTTGGTTTGCCCTGTTCCCATCATGCACTGGGACAGGAACAGACTAATTTGCATATAGCCAAGTTCTGAGCTGGGATGGTGCAGTGAGCTAAAAAACGGTGATGGATCAAGCCCTGATCTTTGGACTGGGTAAGAGTGGTCTGCTTAATTCAGGCACTCTGTTCATCACCACCCCCTTTTCTGAAACATAATTATATGCTACATAATTTCACTGCACTCAATGCAACATACACTCCAAATACCACTCAGTGCCACATAATTACACGCACACAATTACACTCTACTGAATACAACATACACTCCCCATATTACCGCTCAGTGCCACATAATTACACGCCACATAATTACACTCTTCTCAATGCAACGTAAATTCACTCCACATAATACCACTCAGTGCCATATAATTACACACCTCATACTTACAATCTACTCAATGCAACTTAAATACACTTTAGCTATCTGTCTATCTATCTATCGCCCTCACTCTATCTGTGTGTCTATCGCACTCACTCTATCTATCGCCATCACTCTATCTATCTATCGATCGCCCTCCCTCTATCTGTCTATCTATGTATCGCCCTCACTCTATCTATCTATCTATCGCCCTCCCTCTATCTATCTATCGCCTTCCCTCTATCTATCTATCACCCTCACTCTATCTATCTATCGCACTCACTCTATCTATCTATCGCATCACCACAGCATCACTCAGCACCACAACAGCATCACTCAGGGGCACCACAACATCACTATGCGCTACCACAGCATCACTGAACGTCACAGCATCACTCGTTGCCACCACAACATCACTCAGCGCCACCACAGCATCAATCTGTACAACCATTCAACAACAACTGCTTCAAATATATTCTCTCAATGTTTCAAACTTTATTACAAAAGTCACAAAAAAATGTTAATATTTCACTTCTGTTCTTGGATTTTCGTCACAATAAAATACAATGAACATAATCTTCACAAAAGTTATTTACAAAAGATATTGCCCTTATAAATTACAATACCTTTTATTTAACTATTAAAAATTAAAAGCCATTTTTATTTGTAATATCAATACATCTAAGTCACGTAAATACAACACATATTGCATTACAAATGCTATAGGTGTCACATTTGCGAAAGTTAAAACTATTGGCATTGGAAATGACAATGCTATTAATTTCGCTATTTTCAAAACCAACACATAAAAAAAATGTAATTTACAATACCAATAGCTCAAACTTTCCTAATGCGAGACCTATTGCATTGCAAATGCTTGTTCTATCTGTCTTTGCGAGATACGATTAAAATAGCAGTTGTCGAAATGGATAGTATGTTTCTCATCCCAGAATTAAAAGCTTATCTTTGTGAGTGAAAATATGACAGACCAACTTAAATAATCAGTATAGTCATGAGTGAAAACAGACTCATTTTTGAAAATAAAGACTTAAAAGTGAACATATTAAATGTACATATTTATATCGCGTGACTTATCACCCGTGAGGGTATCCAGGCGCTGTTAATGGGCAAGGTGAGAGTAAGGGATTTGCCAAAAATCACAAGATGCTGAGCTGACGCCGCGACTCGAACATGGACACCCGGCTCCTCAGTCGTCAGCTCTGACCGCTGCCCAGATCATCTGCTGTGAATCACAGTAGAGGGTTTATTAGCTACTTGGTGATGCCTTTCGTATGAATTCCTCTTGCTTAAAGCACATTTGTTTGTCCTTCAAATGTTTTATATTACACACTACTACATTATCCTCTTGCAATAATTATGTGGTTTTCCCCTGCAACGTATTTAAGTAAACCCATGTGGTTTATGCCTGCTGTCCTTCAAGAGAAAACAGATGTGGGTTGTACATTGAATGTACTTTTGTTTTGATGTTCTCCAGTCCTGTTTCTGTGAAATTAAACGTACTTCTATGGAATATTAATCTGAAATCTACCATTATCCTCGGAGCCTCAGTGAGGGTTTTATAGCACAGCATGTAAGCATGAGAAAATTGGCAGAAACTCACACAGCTATTGCAGAAGATTATGCCACGGAATGTTCTACAGCCTCCCCAAGATAATGGGCAGAGCTTAATGTGCTCAAACAGGAATTACTGACCCCCCAACAAGTGATGTGCATATATGGCCAGTGTTGCCTACAGGCAGAAATGCAAACAGCTAAACCAATTAATTTCATAGAAACAAGAGCTCATGTTTGATCTGATTGCTGTAGGAATGTGATCTCAGAATTTTACAAATGGGAAGCTGATGAATGTGTTAATGTTGTGGGGGCTTGGAGTCATGAATGGGAGGATGATCTGCACATCTGTGGCAAAATGAAAGAAAAAGTGCTGGCTCCCGCGCTGCTGTTAACCTCCCCTCTCTCCATGGTGGGCCAAGGCCAGGTGGCCAAAGCACAAATCACTTTTTTTGGGGGGGGGGGACTGAAATTTATCAGCAATAGTTGTCTCAAGTAACTATAACTCATGCCCTAAAGTAACTATAACTTGCACCCCCATGCACAGTTTTCCCATCTGTAATTTTATTGCAAATGTTGCAGTGATATTATCAATGATATCATAAGCCACGTAATTTGTGGGGTAGTTAGCAATGCTTGAAGAGGGCACAAGTTATAGTTTCTTTAGACACAAGTTATAGTTACTTGAGATAACTATAACTGGTGAATTTCAGTAGTTGTTTTCAGTTTAAAACATTAAATAGTCTCAGAAATTTTCATCAAGCTATACCCTTACTTTAACCTTTGTTTTTTTCAGTCTAAATTTCTAGGGTTTTTTAAAAATAAAGTAATATTCTATTATCAAAGACTACCCTTGCTCGCATGGCCTTTGGGAGCACAAGGGCAGAGGGGATTGGCAGATGTTTTTGTTTGCTCCTGCCGGGCAGGACAATGTGTGTTTTGCTGCCCACAAGAGTGCGGGCAGGGAAACAAAAGACTTCTCCCACTCAACGGAGCATTTTTAAAGCTCACACATATTGAAAGCAGATATGCCTTCCCTGCCCATGTTCCTGCGGGCAGGGGAGGCATCTCCACTCATACTCAGAGGGAGTTTTAAGATTGCGCCTGCTGGATGAGTGCAGACATGTGTCCGTGCCAATGCTAATGCAGGCAGGAAAACTACTGTGTTCCAGGGGTGGCCCCCAGAAACATCAGTATATAAAAACTGATAAACATTTAAATGAAATTTATGGACAAATCAATATGTTTAAAGATGGCTGCCAGAGAAACTTACATCCTAATGACATATTAACCCCCTGAATGAATTTGGCTATCTTTATTAAATGAATTGTTAATGCATTAACACAATCGACATTGAGGAAGGCGACCATGCTTAAATGCGTCTGTGAAGCTTAATGCGCGGTGGATTAAACTTTGATTGAAAATAAGCTTCAGAGTGTGCTTCACCTATTTTGCGGTAGGGATGTAACTGCAATATTTCCAATTTGCACCGTGATCCACCCTCATGGAGAGCAGCCCGCAGCATCTGGAGATCTGGTGCACTGGCTGGTGGAACTGGTTACAGTTGCCAGTAGGTAGTTATAGTTAGGACCTAGTATCCATAGGAAAAGCGTTTTTTCTTTTCACAATAACTCTGGCGCCCGTTGGCGAATCTTCGCAAAATTTTCAAAACTAGTGACCCGCTCCAGACAGCTCCTGTCTAGGAAGTTTCAGGGTGATTCATCAAGCGGGGGCCGAGTAAAAAGGAGGGTCACAAAACACGCTGTCCCCATTTTATTTTCCATAGGAAACTTTAGGCAAAGCTACAGGCCAAACTGTGAACTGAATTACACCAAATGTGGCAAAAAGGTAAGTCTTTGTTCCGAAAGAGCCCCTTTTGTTAATTGGTGTAAATCCATTCAGTAGTTCCTGAGAAATTAGAAAAAGAAAAAGTTTTGATATCTGGGGCAGCGGTGGTTTTGCGAACCTGCCTGACCACGAGCTTCATTGACTGCCAACACTTCAAACCTGGAAGTGTTCGCAGCTATCTTGTGTCTCGCCACCACCTCCATGGGGTACAGAAAATGAAGGGAGGGGGGCTGCAAGGCCCCCCTCCTGGAGCTCTAGATGGCCCTGGGGACCGCCACCCCACTTGGCCGGCTCCTGCAATGTCCAGGGGCGCCCACCCCTGGGACATTGCTGTTTGCTATGGCAGGGCAAGAGCTGTGTGGCTCCCGCCCTGTCATGGCAAACTCTGCTTTGGCTTTTAGAAGCGAGAGCAGGGACTTCCAAAAGCCAAAGCAGAATTGCTTTTCCACAAGGGTAGCTGCATGTCAGCAGCTCCCCTGTGTGGAAAAGCAATGCTGGCTCCCGCAGGACGCAGGGAGCCGGCAGGGACTGTGAGGGCATTGAAGCTCCCCCACGGTCCCAACCGTAGCGGCCAGGCCCCAGGGATGGGGTCCCCGGGGCCAGAAGTGGCCTTGGAGGGGGGCCACGTGCCCCCCTTCCCAGTGAAGAAAAAAAATGTAATAAAAAGTAAAGGCCGGCCCCATAGGATGGGGTCCCCAGGGCCATAATTGGTCTGAGGAGGAGGGGTACTCGGCCCCTCCAAAGAAATACATTTAAAAAAAAGAAGAAATGACTGGCCATGTCCCGGGGGATGTGATCCCGGGGCAAAATTAGCCTCGGGAGGGGGGCCATGCGGCCCCCTTACCGATTTTTTGAAAAAATAAATAAATAAAAAGGGGTCAGTCTCTGGGGATGGGGCCCCCAGGGCCCAAGAAATGTATAAGAAGGGGGGTCACACAGCCCCGCTTGTAAAAAATAATATTAAAAAACCCAGCATCTAGCCGGCGATCACGCCCCCCTTTTACCACCACAATGCCCCCTGACGCGTTGTAAGTTGGAGAATTAATTCCCCTTGAATACTGAGGGTCCCTGTGGGCCCACTAGCCCACCAGGTATCTACAATTTGCGCCACATAGCTGTATTGCAGGGAGGTGGTCCAAGGCCCACACTTTTTTACACCTCTCTGCAACACAGCTCTGTGGTGCTTACTGGAGGTACCTGGTGGGCTAGTTGGCCCCCAGGTACCCTCAGGATTGAAGGGGACTTAATCCCCCAATTTACAATGTACAACTGGCCAGGGGGCACATTTGCACACTTGTTGTTTCAGGCCCCACCCCCTCGCTGCACCATTGTGCAAATGCATCCCTTGGTGCGTTGTAAGTTGGGGGATTAAGTCCCCTTCAATCCTGGAGGTTCCTGGGGGCCAAATAGCCCACTAAATACCTCCAGTAAGTGCCACAGCGCTGCGTTGCAGAATGGTGGTCTGAGGCCACGCCCCTTTTTACACCTCTCTGCAACGCAGCTCCATGACATTTACTGGAGGTACCTGGTGGGCTAGTTGGCCCCCAGGGACCCTCAGGATTGAATGGGACTTAATTCCCCAACTTACAACACACCAGGGGGCATGTTTGCACTGTCATGCAGTGAAGGGGCGGGACCTGAAACAACAAGTGTGCAAGCGCACCCCCTGGCGCATTGTAAATTGGGGGATTTAGTCCCCTTCAATCCTGAGGGTCCCTGGGGGCGAACTAGCCCACCAGGTACCACCAATAAGCGCCACAGAGCTGTGTTGCAGAGAGGTGGTCCGAGGCCATACCCATTTTTACACCACTCTGCAAACGCAGATTCTGGGGCACTGCTGGTGGGGCAATGAGGTCCTCTTGTGTCCTGAGGACCTCAGTATACAAGTGGACTTCATGCTACGAGCAGCAGTGAACAAAAAGCCTCATTTGCAGCATGGTGTAAAAAGGGGCGTGAGGTCAGAACACCTCTCTGCAATGCAGCTCTGAGGCTCTTACTGGAGGTATCTGGTGGGCTAGTTGGCCCCCATGGACCCTCAGGATTCAAGGGGATTTAATAGGGACGTTATAGTTAGAAATTATCATTTAAAAAACCTTTGAAATTCACAGAAAAATTCATCGGGTTTTAAGGACGTTAGAGTTAGAAATTAGCATTGAAAAAGCCTTTGAAATTCACCGAAAAACCATAGGTTTCAGGCATGTTATAGTTAGAAATTAGCATTTAAAAAACCCTAGAAATTCACTGAAAAAACCATAGGTTACAGGGACATTATAGTTAGTTGGACATTTCACTCGTACAAAACCAGAAAAATTCCGCCGTTATAGTTACTTCAGCTAACTATAACTCACACCCCCACAATGCACTGCTGATGACATCACATATTACATCATTCGTGACATGGTTCGTGGCATCACTGATGACATGACTGATGCCATCTCAAATGACATCACTGATTACATCAACCACGTGAAAATCTGATGCACCTCCTCACATCCAAATATAACCTTTGATATATCCACTCTAAAATACAGACTACCATTTTCGAAACCATCGACACAACAATACCAGTTACTACATACGCACTCACTGATTCCTAGGTCTACACACACATCCACTCATGCACCCATACAATCACTCATACATGCAGTCACTCATCAATACAACACTATCATATGTACTCATACACCTATACAGACACTCACACACCACCACTCATCCAGAGTTACTCACACACCTAGTCAGTCATGCAAAGAATCAATCACACTTCCATTTACTCACATATACATTTATACAGGATGTATGACGTTACAACGCAGGCTATTACAACGCCTGCCTTTACAACGCGGTTTTTACATCACAAACCTTTACAACGCATAGCGCTTAGAGGTGCTGGATAGTGATAAGTTTAATTTTCTATTCCAACTCCAGTCCCCGTGGACACTAGGGAAGGTGTTGGATAGAAAATTAAACTTATTCCCTATCCTAGAGCGCCCCCCAGCGCAATGCGTTGTAATGGTTTGCGTTGTAATGACCGCTTTGTAATGGTAGTGCGTTGTAAAAGTTTCGTTGTAAAGGTTGTTCACCATTTATACACACACCACATCACTTATTCAGACAGAAACAAACGTATACTTACTCTCTTATACAATCACTGATACAAGTACACACTCATCCATACAGCCACTTTCACTATCACTCACTCTCACGTATAGTCATTTATATACTCCAACACTCACATATGTAGTTACTCACACATATAACACTGAGACATCCATTCACTCACCAACAGAGCCATGCGCATACTCACTCACCCATACAGCCCTGCACAGACGCACTCTTGAACCCATACCCCCAGTGATTCACCTACTCATACATCTATGCACAAAGTAACACACCCCCACCCACCCAAACAAACACTCAGGCACTCATACACAAGCAACCAATCAATAAACCATATAGACACTCATGTAGCTACTCACCAACCCATGCAGCAGCTTACACAACAACAGACACACTGATACAGACATTCATACAGTTTAGTCTCTAACCTATGCGTTCAGTAAGACACATTTAAACACTCACTTCTACAGTCACGCACCTACTAAATCCTCCATCCAGACACTTATACACCAACTCATTCTTCAATACACCTTGGCAGATATATCAACATATTTAAACTTTCTAGAAACACAGTCACTGGATGATGTCACCAGTGATGTCATCAGTGATGTCACTGACCATGTCATGAATGATGTAATATGTGATGTCTTTATCAGTGCATTGCGGGGGCACGCGTTATAGTTAGCTGAACAAACTATAACAGCAGAATGTCTCTGGTTTTGTACAAGGGAAATGTCCAACTAACTATAACGTCCCTGTAACCTCTGTTTTTTTCAGTGAATTTCTAGGGTTTTTTAATTGCTAATTTCTAACTATAACATGCCTGAAACCTATGGTTTTTCAGTGAATTTGAAAGAAATGCTAATTTCTAACTATAACGCCCCTGAAACCTATGTTTTTTCTGTGAATTTATATATACAGATATATATATATATATATATATATATCTGTATATATATATATATATATATATATATATTTTCACAACACACGTTCCCCAATTCTCCAAGAACGACGTCCAGGCCAGCAAAGTTTCAATAAACTGGTGTTTATTTCACAGCCCACTCAACGTTTCGGGAACCACTTCCCTTGCTCACGAGTGATCATGTCTGTTTACACCCAGTGTTTTAAGGTTTGTCATGTGATCAAAGTCAGAGTAAACATAATAAACAGACTACCGTTTCATTAGTTTTCTGGAGCTATGAAGACAGATTTACATGCTTTATCAGTAGAGCGTGGCACATTCAAACATTTTGTCACATTTTATAAAATACAGTTCTGCGTCCTTCAATTGTGACATAATTAAATTAAATATTAGCGGCAAGCTTACTGGCCAAGATAATAAAGAAAATTAATAAGTACGTCAAAATTCATGATTCTACATCACGGTGACCGGTAACATTTCATGGCATTGCGTGTGGTCACATAATTCGGCCCAAGTGGGCTAACCACAATTGGAGTTCAGTCCATAGCACAATTAGTATATCCCATTTCGGCACACTCATAGTTGACTCACTCGTGATTGATCTTATCAGATCATACTGCTCACGTCGTGTATTCATACTGTGATAAAGCCCTAGTGGGCATTGTTCATTCAGTGTCAAATCACTTGCCACTTGACGCATCGTGCCACATTCTTTCTGTACGGCATTAGCTGTCTCACACTCTCCCAAAATAAACGTTTTAGAGGTACCTGTAAGAAAAAATAATAAGTACAGTGATTATAAATCAAACTCCTCCGTATTACTTTCATACCAACCATTAAAAACAACAAAATACTTTGAAGCAGCCAGACACATTGTTACTTAGTTCAATTAAATTCAGGTCATTTAGCCAAGGTGTACACTCAGGGCTTCGTCACAATTATGTCCTTGGGGTTGCATAGTATTGTACTTAATAATGAACCTCGACTCCAATCTCCTCAATTCCTGCACCCTGTTGCCACCTCTCTCTCTTGCAGGTATATGATCTAATACTACAAATGACAGGAGGTTACAATTGCTTTGGTGGTGTGTCGCAAAATGCCTTGCTACTGGGTATTGTTTGTCATGGTTTCTTATGGCCCTTAAGTGCTGCAACACCCTCTCTTTGGCAGGTTTGATAGTGCTACCTATATACCACTTTTTGCAGGGACATTTCAGGGCATATACCACATATTCTGTATGACATGAAACATGTTTAGTGATTTTGTAGGGTTCCCAATCACTAGACAGCTTGATTTCTTTGGTGCTATGGCTGAATTTACATGCCTTGCACCGCCCACACACAAAAAATCCTTGGACTGGGTTCTCATTGCGTTTTTTGTGTGCTACAAGTGTCTGGCAAATTCTGTCTTTGAGAGACGCTGGTCTCCTGTATGTTATCTGCGCATGCTCTTGGATACCTGCTTTGATGTCTTTGTCTGTCATGAGGGCACTCCAATATTTATTAATGGCTCCTCTGACTAGTTTGGCTTGGGGATTGTAGTCTGTGATGAACCTGACCCCCTCGTTATCTTCACTGCTTCCTTCTGCGGCTGCAGGATTTTTGTCATTCCCCATTACCTTGCATATAGCTTCACCAATACATTTCTTGCTATACCCCCTGGCTTTAAATCTTTCACACATAGTGGTTTTTTCTTTTTCAAAGTCTTCTGCCTTAGTGCAGTTTCTTTTTGCTCTAAGAAGTTCACCATAGGGGATGGAGTTTATCAAGTTCCGAGGGTGACAGCTCTGTGCGTGTAGAAGGCTGTTTCCAGCCGTCTCCTTCCGGTACAGGGTTGTCACTAACCGCTCATTCTCTTTTGTGACCCTCAGGTCCAAGAAGTCAACAGTTTTCTCATTTATATGGCTAGTAAATGTGAGGTTGTAGTCATTTACATTTAAAATGTCCACAAACTCTTCTGCCTCCTTCATTGTGCCCTTCCAGACGATGAAAATATCGTCTATGTACCGGAGCCAGGTACGTACTCCGGTACGGTATTCATCTAGCTGTCTGACAACTAGTTCTTCCCACCACCCCAGATAGATTCCAGCAAAGCAAGGAGCAAAGCAAGTGCCCATTGAAGTCCCGAGTAGCTGGTGGTATATGGTGCCATTGAATAAGAAATAATTTTGGGTCAGGCAAATATAGATCGGATGTACCATGTTACTCCGCATACTTTTACTCCGCATACCGTTACAACGCGACTTTTACAACGCATACCATTACAACGCATAGCGCTTTGGGGTGCTGGATAGTGGTAAGTATAATTTACTATTCTAACTCCAGTCCCCGTGGACCCTAGGGAAGGTGTTGGATAGTAAATTATACTTATTCCCTATCCTAGAGCGCCCCCCAGCGCAATGCGTTGTAATGGTATGCGGAGTAAAAGTCGCGTTGTAATGGTAGTGCGGAGTAAAAGATGCGTTGTAACGGGTGTATACCATATAGATCATGTCCAGTAACATGTCTGTGTGAAAAAGGTAAGAAACTGATCTATTTTTAAAGAAATGTCTGCAGGCTTTAATTCCCATCTCATGGGGGATGTTAGTGTATAAACTGTTTACGTCTAACGTCATAAGTATACAGTCTGTGTCTACTCTGACTTTTGTAATCTTTTGCAAAAAGTCTCCTGAGTCTTTCAGATACGATGGTAAATTCTGCACAATAGGCTGCAGAAAGTGGTCCACATATCTGGATGTGTTCTCCAGGCAACTGTTCCTAGAGGACACAATGGGCCTCCCCGGAGGGTTCTTGGCGTCCTTGTGAAGTTTAGGTAACAGATACAGCGCTGGAATTTTAGGGAATTTACATTTAAGAAAATTGAACTCTTCTGTTTCAATGAGTCCTTGATTCCGCCATTCAGTGAGCCTTTCCTGATATGCTTGATTTTTACTTTCATAAATTTTCCTATTGCTTTTCTCATACTTAGTAATATCATTAAGTTGACTCATCCCTTCATTTATGTAATTTCTTTAGACATAATGACAATGTTACCACCTTTGTCAGATTTCTTTATGACAATGCTTGTGTCTCTGGCTAGGCTGTCAATGGCTGATCTATGTGCCTGACTAAGGTTACTATTCACTCTGTTTCTCTTTTGGGCTAGTATTTTCAATTCTGATACCACCCCCCGTTCAAAAACATCAATAGCATCATTGTTCAACATGGGTAGAAAAATAGATTTCGGTTTAAAACCGCTTTTGCTGTTTAGATCCAACCTAATGTTCTCATTGATTAAATTGAGGGTTGGGTTTTCAATAACATCAGGGTTTCCCCCCAGGTCATGCATCACTTGTAACATTTCAGCATCTCCAATCTGAATGGTACTTGGTATTATGATGCCAGTTTCAGTGTTATCACTCATTCTAGTCGCGAACCATTTCATAAGTCTGAGTTTCCTTGTGAATTGGAAAAGGTCAATCCGACTTTGGGTGTAATTAAAGTTAGGGGAGGGACAGAAAGATAAACCAAAAGAAAGTACCTCAATTTCTGCGTCATTGAGTGTTCTGTTAGACAGGTTAACCACAGTCTTCGTGTCCTTCATTTTTGCTTCTTTTGGCCCCTTGTTCTCATTCCCACTGGGCTCGATATGCTGGTGTTTGCAACGTTTTGCTTCTTTCCTCCTCTCCCTCCTCTTCCTCGTCCTCTTGTTCCTCCTGCGTTTACTCTGCTCTGGGATTCCATTCTCCCTTTGGCCATGAGTGAGAATTCGTTTCAAATCTTGTCTTTTGGGCTTAAGAATTTTGACGTACTTATTAATTTTCTTTATTATCTTGGCCAGTAAGCTTGCCGCTAATATTTAATTTAATTATGTCACAATTGAAGGACGCAGAAATGTATTTTATAAAATGTGACGAAATGTTTGAATGTGCCACGCTCTACTGATAAAGCATGTAAATCTGTCTTCATAGCTCCAGAAAACTAATGAAACGGTAGTCTGTTTATTATGTTTACTCTGACTTTGATCACATGACAAACCTTAAAACACTGGGTGTAAACAGACACGATCACTCGTGAGCAAGGGAAGTGGTTCCCGAAACATTGAGTGGGCTGTGAAATAAACACCAGTTTATTGAAACTTTGCTGGCCTGGACGTCGTTCTTGGAGAATTGGGGAACGTGTGTTGTGAAAACGTAGGGAGTGGCGCTCCCGTCCTGGCCCGCCGCTGCAAGCGGCCACCCATGCTTCGCGCCAAGACTCGAGTTGGATATATATATATATATATATATATATTCAAGAGCGTTGCTGCTCGTGTCAGCAAAAGCTGCAGCACACTTAGAGAGTGGGGCCTCTTTGCGCCGCCAACAAGCGCACAAAATTGTTTCCAATGGACCGCTTAATTGTAAGAGATCAAAGGCCACAGCGGGGAACTGTTGGAGGAAACTTTAATAACTTGATGCAAAGCGTGATGCATTTCGGCATTGAGCCTTCTTCAGACGCTGTAGCAAACAGAAAACGCTACCAAGCCCCTCCTTTTGTTCTCCTGCGGTCCTCCCCTCAGAAAGGAAAAGTCAGCTGACCACGCCGAATCACTAGCTGCTGCGGTCCGAGTGTTATAGACCACAACTCCCATCATGCACCAGAGTGGTAAGTGCAATGGCGAAGTTGTTGCTAGGTGCACGCTGAAATACCTGGCAAAAGCGGGGGGTGATGTAGCTCTTGGGTGCGCTAAATTGATAGTCCAGTACCTCCTCAGGTCCCCAACACTCTGCCTGGATACACCAATGTCGGGTAGGGCTGAGGGTGAGGATTTGAATGATCCCACCTTCTCTCAATGATGAGCTGCTCCTGGCAGTAGCCACTTGCCCACGCTGTTGTACGAGGCTGTCCTGCGGTCATCCGATACCTCGGGGATTTCTTCAAGAGCGTTGCCGCTCGTGTCAGCAAAAGCCGCAGCACACTTAGAGAGTGGGGCCTCTTTGCGTCGCCAACAAGCGCACAAAATTGTTTCCAATGGACCGCCTAATTGTAAGAGATCAAAGGCCACAGCGGGGAACTGTTGGAGGAAACTTTAATAACTTGATGCAAAGCGTGATGCATTTCGGCATTGAGCCTTCTTCAGACGCTGTAGCAAACAGAAAACGCTACCAAGCCCCTCCTTTTGTTCTCCTGCGGTCCTCCCCTCAGAAAGGGAAAGTCAGCTGACCACGCCGAATCACTAGCAGCTGCGCTCCGAGTGTTATAGACCACAACTCCCATCATGCACCAGAGTGGTAAGTGCAATGGTGAAGTTGTTGCTAGGTGCATACTGAAATACCTGGCAAAAGCGGGGGGTGATGTAGCTCTTGGGTGCGCTAAATTGATATTGAGGTATCGGATGACCGCAGGACAGCCTCGTACAACAGCGTGGGCAAGTGGCTACTGCCAGGAGCAGCTCATCATTGAGAGAAGGGGGGATCATTCAAATCCTCACCCTCAGCCCTACCCGACATTGGTGTATCCAGGCAGAGTGTTGGGGACCTGCGGAGGTACTGGACTATCAATTTAGCGCACCCAAGAGCTACATCACCCCCCCCGCTTTTGCCAGGTATTTCAGCGTGCACCTAGCAACAACTTCGCCATTGCACTTACCACTCTGGGGCATGATGGGAGTTGTGGTCTATAACACTCGGACCGCAGCTGCTAGTGATTCGGCGTGGTAAGCTGACTTTCCCTTTCTAAGGGGAGGACCGCAGGAGAACAAAAGGAGGGGCTTGGTAGCGTTTTCTGTTTGCTACAGCGTCTGAAGATGGCTCAATGCCGAAATGCATCACGCTTTGCATCAAGTTATTAAAGTTTCCTCCAACAGTTCCGCGCTGTGGCCTTTGATCTCTTACAATTAAGCGGTCCATTGGAAACAATTTTGTGCGCTTGTTGGCGGCGCAAAGAGGCCCCACTCTCTAAGTGTGCTGCGGCTTTTGCTGACACGAGCGGCAACGCTCTTGAAGAAATCCCCGAGGTATCGGATGACCGCAGGACAGCCTCGTACAACAGCGTGGGCAAGTGGCTACTGCCAGGAGCAGCTCATCATTGAGAGAAGGTGGGATCATTCAAATCCTCACCCTCAGCCCTACCCGACATTGGTGTATCCAGGCAGAGTGTTGGGGACCTGAGGAGGTACTGGACTATCAATTTAGCGCACCCAAGAGCTACATCACCCCCAGCTTTTGCCAGGTATTTCAGCGTGCACCTAGCAACAACTTCGCCATTGCACTTACCACTCTGGTGCATGATGGGAGTTGTGGTCTATAACACTCGGACCGCAGCTGCTAGTGATTCGGCATGGTCAGCTGACTTTCCCTTTCTGAGGGGAGGACTGCAGGAGAACAAAAGGAGGGGCTTGGTAGCGTTTTCTATTTTCTATAGCGTCTGAAGAAGGCTCAATGCCGAAATGCATCACGCTTTGCATCAAGTTATTAAAGTTTCCTCCAACAGTTCCCCGCTGTGGCCTTTGATCTCTTACAATTAAGCGGTCCATTGGAAACAATTTTGTGTGCTTTTTGGCGGCGCAAAGAGGCCCCACTCTCTAAGTGTGCTGCGGCTTTTGCTGACACGAGCGGCAACGCTCTTGAAGAAATCCCCGAGGTATCGGATGACGGCAGGACAGCCTCGTACAACAGCGTGGGCAAGTGGCTACTGCCAGGAGCAGCTCATCATTGAGAGAAGGTGGGATCATTCAAATCCTCACCCTCAGCACTACCCGACATTGGTGTATCCAGGCAGAGTGTTGGGGACCTGAGAAGGTACTGGACTATCAATTTAGCGCACCCAAGAGCTACATCACCCCCCGCTTTTGCCAGGTATTTCAGCGTGCACCTAGCAACAACTTCGCCATTGCACTTACCACTCTGGTGCATGATGGGAGTTGTGGTCTATAACACTCGGACCGCAGCTGCTAGTGATTCGGCGTGGTCAGCTGACTTTCCCTTTCTGAGGGGAGAACCGCAGGAGAACAAAAGGAGGGGCTTGGTAGCGTTTTCTGTTTGCTACAGCGTCTGAAGAAGGCTCAATGCCAAAATGCATCACGCTTTGCATCAAGTTATTAAAGTTTCCTCCAACAGTTCCCCGCTGTGGCCTTTGATCTCTTACAATTAAGCGGTCCATTGGAAACAATATATATACATATATATATATATACACCAGCAATCTTCACCACCTCTGAATGACCGGCGAAATGAAGACACGGACCCCAGGCTGTCGGCAAGGTAAATTTATTGTTGACCTCTCAACGGGCGACGCTCTTGTATCCCAAAATATACACACTGTGTGTCAGCGTGCACCAGATCACCACTGTGCTCATTGTGATGTGACAGCTGGCACTCTGTGAATACAGAACCAGCCTTCTCTGTTAAGGAAGAAATGGCACTCCCAGCACTTTGTTGAAAGCCTTTTTTGCAGCTAATGCATGAACGCGTTTCAGTCCCTGCTGGTCCTTATTTACGATATTGAGTGTCATTTTTTGTGATGAATTATACACAAACAAGTATTTTAAAAATAAACAAAGGGCTACATTTTGGTTCAACATAATGGAAATCATGGTGACCATCTTCTAATACAGAGAAACACATTTTGCGGACAGCTAATATTACTGAAAAGAATACATTGTTTAATTTACCCACTCAATATATTTTTTGAGCATCGCACATTGTTAGAAACTGGATTTCTGGTTGGCAGAGGTATGTACCTTTCCCAAGCAGGAACCACCACTCTAGCCAGGGTAAGCCAGGTACACACTAAAATATAATCTGTGATCACCCTCTTGTAGCTTGGAACAGAGCAATCAAGCTTATGTAAAGGGGCAATGTGTAAAGTATCTGTGCAAAACACACACACACACACAGTAACACAATGTAAACACTTTAAAAATATTCCACAAAAGGTTAGGAAAGTAGATTATATCAAGAAAAACATGACAAAAATGGCAAAAATTCAATAAGTGGAACCAGAGTTATGCATTTTTAAAGAATAAATCAAATATAGTGCTTAGAGTCGTAACGTGCCAACTGGGGACATCTGGTTTGCTTGACTGGGGTAAATTCAAAGTTTAGGCTGACCACGATGGAGCACGGTTCGGATACAGGGACAGGCTGCTGCCCACTCAAAACAGTACCTTTAGAGGACCTACTTCGGTGTCGAGGACAAGATGGAGGAGCAGGGAGGCAAAGCGTCATTGTAGATCATAGGGATTTGTAGACAAAGCATTGTCATCGATCCGCGCACTTGAGGAAAGCTTCAGCAAAGGTGGGTGATACGTCGTCATTGAGCCACGCACTCAGGGAGACTTCATTATCGAGCAGCACAGGAGCTGGCAATGTGTCATCATTGGGTGCACTGTGCCAGTTACGATTGGCAGAATGGTGGTGATGCCTCTGCATCGGGAGTTGTAGCACAGAAAAACATACCTTCCATGGGCCCAGGACTGTGTTAGCATTATTTGGCATGGCAGGCACTCATAGATGGCAGAGCCCAGGTGGTGTTCAAACTTTGCAGGATGTCTTAGATGTTACTGAGACTTCAGAACAGAGGTCAAGCCAACAAGCCCTTGAAGTCGCTTGAAATGGTACCCAGTGGCTAGATTTCCACACAGAAGGGGGTTCCTTGATCACCAGAGGGGGACTGGAGGAGAAGGACGATGACTGGGTGACCAATCTGTGTCAAGGATGCGGCCCCATTCCCCTGGGGCATACTCGGGGAGGTCAAGACCTCTCATCAGGACCGCAACATTCCAAGGCCTAATACGGCATGGAAGCCCCTGCAGCCTGTAAGTAACACTGATCCCTGAGACACTGACCCTGCATGGTTGGTGGCCTTGGCTCTGCGGTGCCCTCTCCAGAACTAAACATTGCACCCGCTACCCCTTGACCCCCGGGGTCTACAGGCATCACCACTACAGGAGTTTGAGATGGCCTTTGCCACTCTCCTCTGTCAAGGTACAGTGATGCACTCTTATTTGCCAATGTGCATCACAACGTTGTAGAGACGATATGGACCCACCTCCTAGTGCCCTACCTGTTGTTCTGGATATTGTATGCCATGGTTAGGAGGAACAGGAATTGGGTGTAAATATCCACCTGGGGAACCATGGGCATGTTTGCCGTGGGCACAAATGGCACAAGAATCAACATATCGTTGTACATTATTGGACATCGATGCCCCCCTGAAGTGTCATTTTATAATTTGCAGAGTTTTATGGCTTTTTAGGGCGTCCAGCTGGCACGGTATCCTGACACAAGTGGAGCGCTCGCACATGTAGTGTATGGTTAGGTAAAAACAGACAGTTTTCATATTGTAACCAACCATCTACCTGCAAGCCGTCATAGGAGAATGAACCATGCGTCTCACAGTCAAAGTCCTACAATCTCTTAAATCACAGAGTCACCAAGCGCTGCCAAGGTTTCTATGCTCTTGCACAGGTCTGAATAGTTAGTTTAGCACTTCAGTTTTGGTCTTGAGGTTTAAGAGGTGTCCCAAGAGTTTAAACTGGCAGTTTGAAGTGCAGTACCTCATGAACATGGAAGATCAGGCAGAAGGCAGCTATTAATGCCGTTTTGAGCTTTACCTGGTGTTGGTTGCAATCGTACTGGTCGGGGAATATTGGGAGGGGCTGCAGTCCAAGCTATGAATGTCTCAAACTTTGGGAGAGGACCGGAACAGCTGGAAACTCTGTTGCCTTGAGAGAGCGCCATTTACAGTGAAATTTGTAGGGGTGCATCATATGTACAAGTAGTCAGCACCCGTATATATAGAGGACTTTTAATCATGTTTAGATGCAATGTGGGATGGAGAACTAGAGTAATTGGTATTAGAATTCTGAAGAGCCAAGGTTATGAATTACATTCACATTTGCTGTTAACATAGAGATGTAGTTGAAATGAAATCTTTCACTAATGAGAAGCGTGTTTAAACAAGCACTGTCGTGATTTCAGATTTGCTTATTGAAATGTATAACTGTGTCATTTATATTCGATAACTAGCAACAATAGAAAAATGCATTAGCTATGAAGGTTAGAGGCCTAGGGAACCAAGGGATTGCTCATGCAAAATGTTGGGCCTATAAATCAAGTCGAGGCCTAGTCTATGCAACTCGTGCAGGCCTGTTTGAAAAAGTCTTGCTTAGCATTTAGCTGTGGAAATGTTTTATAAAGATGCTTTTAGAAAACTTTGCAACATTTATGGAATGAGAGCCGAATTGTATGTATTCCTTTGCAGGTGCACCATCAAGTAGATAGTAGAGTAGAAGGGCCCATTGTGTATGAGAGTTAGAAATGCTAGACTCAGACATGGAGGAGTAGACCAGGAATTTGAAGATACAACTTGAAGCGACAGAGAGTCTGAGACCCAAGGACGTTTTAACGGACAAGGATGGAAGAATGCCATAGTGGAAAACGTCTTGAAACCAACACCTTCGAGAGGGGTGTACCGAAAGGCGTGTCGTTCACATTTTGGGGTTTTGTATTAGGGACAGCACCCCGAGGGTGGAAGCAGAGCAGATGGGCTGAGGAGCTAGAGAGAGCGGTTGGATGGCAAGGAGCTTAGCTAGGATCGAGAATTACACCTGATTCAAGAGAACGTGAGTGAACTTCTTTGGAAGTCACCACGGCTGACACCTTTTGCTAGGATGGGCTGTTGTTAAGAAGGGATGTCACCTAGTATAGAGTAGGCACAGTCTAATTAGAACTTATGTCTATTATCCCAATGAGTACTAGAACCCAGGTTATAGCAATTTTGTTTAGTCTGATGATTCTGGAATTGATTCTCGTATTATTCATCAGTCGCTTGAGACTTTTCCGTAGAATTATGTTTGTATTAGTACCAGTGTATCTTTTGAACCTCTTGCTGAGGTGCTTGTATCTTCAGTTGTTTTTGGTTATGTAATAAATCTTCAAACTTAGTTTTGGTCAGTGGTTCTTGGGGGAAGCTGTTGGGATTTCTAAAACTGTTGTTGATTCCATAGACAAGATTGCCTAATTCACTCTATGACAGGTAAAAAGGTCTAGTCGACCTGTGACGGGATTCTGGAGAATGGTAAGCAGACTCTAGAGGTAAAATCCCGCCTTTCCAGTTGGTAGCAGAGTAGGATGGTTTATCTTCTGGAGTGAGGGTTATCTAGAAGTAGGTTGGGATTTCCCCAAGGCCCATAGAGAAGCAATGAAGAGTGTCCAGAAAGCTGCGGACGGATGGCGTTCCATGGAAACTGACGAAGAGTGACAGTGCGGCAGAAAGCAGCAGGTCGGAGGAGAGTGAGTATGAAAAGGGTCATGCGTTGTTAGATTGCGGTTATGTTGTGTTGCTGTGTTGTGTTGTGTTGTCTTGCGGAGTTGAGTGCCTGTAGTGTGAAAGAGAACAGGTTGTGAGCGCGCGCAACCGGAGAAAATCTTAAGCTCGAGGGGAGTTTAAGTGGTTCGGGTGTATCGAACACTCAAAGTAATTGTCGACCATTGTTAAGGGGGTCATGAGGTACCATTGATCGCCCGCAGGACCGAGATAGGGGGAACGAATGTGTGAGTGCGTGGGTAACGGACGCTGGTCGGAAGTTGCCGTGAGTTGTACCCTATCATTTGAGGCGATTGTCCGGTCGTTCGCGGACAGACATTTGCCAGTTTGGTGACAATTACAGATAGACTGTGGAAGTACAGTCAGGGAAGTGGTTGCTTGGTCGGAAGTAACCATTTTTCAGTGTATGATTGGGACGCATGGGAGACCGCGAGACGAACGGAGAGAGGAGGGGAACTGCTGCGAAACGGAGGCGAGTGACGTCAGAAAGAGCCGCGCTGGGATTGGTCGGCTAGCGTAGAGCCGCGCTGGGATAGGGCGGTTAGTGAGAAGCCGCGCTGAGATTGGTGGATTGTCATCAGGAAGTTAACGAGTGCAGTAAACAAGAAAACGTTGTGAATTTTCATCATGAAATGTTTTAAAGTGTTGCGGAAATGTTTCAAGGGCGACAATCACTGTTGTGTTTGCAATTACCGCTCTAAGTGTACTGGGGATGCTCAGACGTGAGTCCCAGGCACTCCACACCACTGGAATCAAGCTAGCCGGGCTGATGAGAGGTGTTACCTCGAAACCGGGCCGGTCCTCGGATGCTTGTTTCCGTTCTGGGAAGGACATGGCTTTTGTAGTTCGGACTGGACTGTTCCCATGGGGCACAGGGTCAGCGCTGATTTGCATATCGCCATTGTCTAACCCAGGGTGGTGTGGAGTGGAAAAATGATGGATTTGGGCCCAGATCTTTGGACTGGGGTGAATGTGTGACATTGATCCACATTCTGTCCATCACTGTTGTGTTTGCAACAACAAGATAGAACCTCGGGGTGGGGAGGAGGCTCCACCCGAGGATACTCCAGCTTATTATATGGCAACAAATGTTGGGTTACACACCATATTGTGGCTTGGTACTTGGTGTAAGATGACAGACGGAAACGAAGAATTGACATTTCCTAAATATGGAACGTTTAGACTAGAGGTGTTGTATCAGCTGAAAGCGATTACGGCTGCGTTGCGACCTTTGCCCAGACCAACACAGTTTGAAGCACTAAATGCATGTATCAGGGCAGCCCATGAACGGAACAGAGATAGGAGACAAGAAAGAGTGAAACGATCAGTTAGGGCGGTCCAAGATGCGAGATGGGATGCCCTGGCCAAGAGATGGAGGGTACAGACCATTGAAGGGGATAGGTTGTACCCGTTGTTGGTAAATACGGGAGATGCACAGAGGAAAAGTACAGAGGATGAGGACAGTGAGACAGACGACAGCCTGATAGAGAGGCTGTTGTCAGAGAGACCACCTCCATACAATCCTGAGTTGGAGGGAACGCAAACACCAGCAAAGAACTGGGAAGTCTCTGACGGGGATGGTGGGGGTAAAATGGTGAGTGGGTCGAGTACCTTAGGGGACAAGTTTTGCCCAGCAGAGGGAGAAAAGGCACCTCCACCTTCCCCAGTGGCGAGAGTAGTGGGAAGGTTTACAGTACAAAAAGTTCGGGTAGAAGAGGGCGTCAACTCTCAGAAACTGCCAGATGCTCTTACGGTACCGGTTACCATAGGTCCCATAGTATCCGTGTACAATCCAGAACAGAAACAATGCGAGAGTCCGCCACGAAGAGAGAGCGAGAGATGTGTCAGTGAGGACAGGAGTAACGTGGCGGATGGGTGGAGGCAGTTGCCAAGGCCCATAGAAAGAAGCACTCCTTTGGCAGCATCAGCAGACTCCTCAGAAGAGCAAATGGGTTGGAGAGGACCAATGGATTTGAGGGGACCGAGGCCGAGGTCGATGAGAGAATTAAGGCCAGATTTGAGAACTTGGAAGACTATTGTGGACACTCAGAGTGATAGATCAAGGAATGTGTTTGGATCTGAGAACCAGGAGAATAGGATGGAGTCTCACTGTGTGCCTAGTGAAAGCAGGCAGGAATGGGTTCGCGAAGGGGTGGGGAATAGGGGGGCGTCCCACCACACCTCTGGAGATAGCAGACAAGAGTGGGACCATGAAGGCTGGGAAAACAGAAGGGTTCCCCCTAACACACCTGAAGAAAACAGACGAGAGAGTGAAGACTGTGGCGGGAGGGACTGTAATGGGACCTCTAGCCAAGGTACATTGAGGGCTGCATTTAAGGCAAGGAGGATAGATGTGCTGAGGCTAAAATCAGAAGTGGAGGAAATAGTGGAAGGTACATTGCCACTAGAAAGAATCGAACTCTATGAACCGGATGAGCTGTTATTTGTGGCGAAGGATGTTATACGGAGGGCTAGGACAGCTCATGAGAAACTCTCTGAATTAGCGAATAAGTATACCGTGGATCTGACAAAGACAAAAGCACTGCAGGGTGGCCATAGGTTGCAGTACTCGGACCAAGATCTAAAAGAAAAGAGGGTGATCGGATTAAAAACCCACATCAGGGAACTGATTGTGGGAATCCGAACGTGGTCCAATTTGGAGAAGTGGGAAGAAAGGTGGTCAAAGAAAAAGACGGTTAGACAAAGTGTTATTGAGACATCCCCGGGAGGAGGATTGATGCATACAGAAGCGTACCCCTTGCGGGAGGTGGCTCATGGCTGTTATGTACATGTACCCTGGAGTAGGGGAGATCTGGCTGCCTTTACGAACACATTCCAAAAGTTGCGTGAGAGTCCAGTGGAATGGTATAAGCAGGTAGAGAGGTTCGTTAAAATCTCAAAGGTGCTGTGGATTGATTTAAACACGCTGTTTGACATTGTGGTTCCAGGTGATTTGTGGATAGCATGTAAGGTCAGTGTGGAATGGCCCACAGCGGAGCCAGAGCGAGATACTGCCACCAATGGACCGTCGCCTAGGGTGATGGCAAAGTATGAGCAGGCGATCACGTGGTTAAAAACCAAGGTGCCACCACAGGCCATTGACTGGGTGAAAATAGACCGGACTAGGCAGGAACCAAAGGAGACAGTGCATGAATATTATGAGAGGCTATTGCAGATTTTTAAACAGTACAGTGGGTTAGATGTGATGGACCCAAAGGACATGGGACAGTTTGTGTCCAAGTTTGTTTTGGGACTGAGGCCTGATATTTGTCTCATGATACAGCAACATTTAATTTGTTGGCAAAACAAGCCTCTGGATGAGATCCTGAGATACGCGAGGTATTGCAGTGACGAGATTGACTCGAAGACAAGAAAGCTTAAGGATAAACTGATGTTAGTACAGATGCAATCGGGAGGACAGGGTCAGTCAGGAAATGGCACCTTGGGGAGGAAATCGGGGGGACAGAAGAAAGACGACCAAGTGCCATCAATGTAATGAGGTCGGGCATTGGAGACGCGAGTGTCCCCATAACCCAGACAATCAGGTACAGGAGGAGGAGGAGGAAGTCCAAGCCCCTCCAGTACGAAAGGTGACTGTGACAAAATACCAGACGACCAAAGGGGGGACTTCAGCCCCTAGGGCTCCGGTTCCCCAGCCACCGAAGATATCAGCAGGGAACAAGGTTTACAAGCAGATGCCTTTCATAGTCGAAGGGGACGAGTGTTATTACTTTGACCCAGTGACAGGACGGTACCTGGATGGGGAGGAGGGCTGTACTCTGGGAGCGGTGCTGGAGGTAGATCAGAGAGGACCATTTGTGGAGGCAGATGTAGATGGACATCCCACCACCTTTTTGGTTGATACTGGTGCTTCTCGCTCTACTGTGCGATCTGCGGTAGTCCCTAACTTACCCCTTTCAGGACAGACCATCCAAGTTGTAGGAGTCGCAAACAGGAGAATGACAAAACCCCTGACCGAGCCAGTCCCTGTGAAGATCGGAAGTTTCAGAGATAGACACTAGTTCGTAGTGTGTGATTCCAGTCCAGTGTGCCTGTTAGGAAGAGACCTTTTGTGTAAACTCAATTGTACCATCTATTGTACCCCAAAGGGAGTGGAGCTACAGACTAACGATGACGATGCTGACTTTAAAGTTGCAAATACGCATGTGTGCATTGAATTGTACCCTGCTTTGACGGTGGAGGAACTCCCTTGGGACTTGAGAGATTCAGTCTCACCGGAGGTTTGGGACTTTACAGGGGAGGAAATCGGATCGATTAAAGGAGTAGAGCCAGTCAGAATTCAAGTAAGGCCGAATGCTGAATTCCCAAGAACACCCCAGTACAAGTTGACCCCGGAAACAATTGCAGGGATAAGACCCTTGATTGAGTCCATGATTAGACAGGGAATTCTAAAGGAGGTCATGGGCAGTCCCTGTAACTCTCCGATAATGGGGTTGCAGAAGCCAAGTGGGAAGTTCAGGATTGTGCAGGATTTACGAAAGGTTAACAACATAGTTGTTCCGTGCTGTCCAGTGGTACAGAATCCATCAGTGATACTGTTTCAGATACCGTTCCAAGCTGAATGGTTTTCTGTGATTGATTTATGTCAGGCTTTCTTTTCCATCCCATTGCACGAGGAGAGCCAATTTCTTTTTGCGTTCAAAATAGAGAGTCGCGTCTTAACATGGTGTTGTATCCCTCAAGGGTATACAGAGAGTCCATCGATCTTTAATCAGTTGCTGAAAAGGAATCTTGAGAGTCTGGTACTGCCGCAGAACTCTGTTCTTGTGCAGTACATAGACAACCTCCTTGTTGCGTCAGACACCGAAGATGCTTGTAGGATTGACACCATTGCCTTGCTGAACCATTTGGCAGAGAATGGACACAGGTATCCCCCAACAAGTTACAGTACTGCCTATCTGAAGTGCAGTATCTGGGTCACAGAATAGAGAAGGGAAAGAGAAAAGTGTCGCCTGACAGGATCGAGACGATCATGAGAATGACGGTGCCTTCGACCCAGAGAGAGGTCAGGATGTTCCTAGGCATGGTTGGCTACTGCCGACAGTGGATTGCTAACTTTTCTCTGAAGGCGAAACCATTGCAGAAACTGACGCACAAGGACGTGAGTGATCCGGTACCATGGGACACAGATTGTATGATGGCCTTTCTCGAGCTGAGAGAGGACTTGTGTCGCGCTCCGGCTCTGGGAATGCCTGATTACACCAAATCATTTGCATTGTTCTGCAGTGGGAGAGAGGGGTGTGCTTTGGCAGTCCTAGTGCAGGATCATGGAGGAGTCCGCAGACCAGTTGCATATTTCTCGGCTACTTTAGATCCAGTAGCCGCAGCGTTGCCCGGATGTCTCAAATCCGTTGCTGCAACAGGTGTCAGCATTGAAAGATGTGAAAGTATTGTGATGGGATATCCACTGACAGTGCATGTACCCCATTCTGTGGAATTGTTGATGACCAGGACCAAGACACAGCACTTGACCAATAATAGGCTCACACGCTACGAGCAGGTTATACTTGCTGCGGAAAATGTGACTCTCAGGAGGTGCTCTGTCTTGAATCCTGCTACTTTGTTGCCATTACCAAACGATATAGAAGATGATTGGGAAGACCATGATTGCCTTGACGTGACTGAACTATGAACCAAACCTAGACCGGATATTGTTGATGAGCCATTGACGGACCCCGATGAAATTTACTTTGTAGATGGCTCATGTGTAAGAGACAATACTGGTCAGTTGAGAGCAGCGTTTGCTGTCTGTACCATTTCTGGAATAATTGAAGCAGCCTGCCTGGAAGGAGTACACTCCGCGCAGGTGGCTGAGATAATTGCGTTGACGCGTGCCTGTTTGGCAGCCAACGGGATTCGGATCACCATATTCACTGACAGCCAATATGGGTTTGGGGTGGTTCATGACTTCAGTCAATTGTGGTCTCAAAGGGGCTACATGACATCATCGGGCTCCCCAATCAGGAATGGTGAACTTATCAGGTTATTGCTGGAGGCCTTGCAAGGTCCTGCAGAGATAGCCGTGGTAAAATGCACAGCCCATACCAAAGGTACAGATTTTGTGACAATGGGGAATCGTTATGCTGATGAAGTTGCACGATATTGTGCGGAGCAGGGATACTCCTTTACTGAACAAACAATTCAGGGACCAAAGGAAAGAACCGAACTAAGCATGATGCTTGAGGTGGCAGACACATGGGAAGAGTTGAGAGACATGCAAGGACAGGCGTCAGACTATGAAAGAAGGGTGTGGGAATCGGCTGGTTGTGTCAAAGGAGAGTTGGACATGTGGGTTTCGGCTGACGGAAGAGCTGTGTTGCCGAATAAGTTGGTGA
Organism: Lissotriton helveticus; assembly: GCF_964261635.1. Classification (NCBI taxonomy): domain Eukaryota; kingdom Metazoa; phylum Chordata; class Amphibia; order Caudata; family Salamandridae; genus Lissotriton; species Lissotriton helveticus. Next base: position 1,074,096,973 of record NC_136070.1, on the reverse strand, counting down.
GTGCAATGGCACGACAGATACATGGTCCTGTGCATCTGGGAAGGGATGCGATGATGCGTGTGTTCAGGCAAACATGGTACAATCCGAAATTTAGACAGGATGCGGAAGCAGTATGTCAGAGATGTGTAACCTGTCAGCAGCTGAATGTTGGGAAAAGAACACCAGTTACATTGAGTCACATTGGGAGGTCCGGAGGACCTTTCTATAGGATGCAACTGGATTTCATTGAGATGCCGAGGTGTAACCGCCTCAGATACGTCTTAGTGATTGTGTGTGTGTTCTCTAGATGGGTTGAGGCATATCCCACTCGTAGGTGAGATACACTCACAGTAGCGAAACTATTGTTGAGGGAATTGGTGCGACGATTCGGGGTTCCGACCTCTTTGGAATCGGACAGAGGAAAGCACTTTAATAGCGAAGTTGTGAAGATGCTCTGCTCTGCCCTGAACATTGACCACAGACTGCATTGTAGCTACCGCCCAGAGGCTTCTGGCATAGTGGAGCAAATAAACGGAACTCTCAAGGCCCGAATGGCAAAAGTGTGCTCATCCAGATCCCTGAAGTGGCCCGATGTATTGCCATTGGTACTAATGAGTATGCGTAGTACCCCAGACAGGAGGACAGGGCTCTCACCTCATGAAGTACTGATGGGGAGGGCTATGCGACTGCCATCTATTCCTACAACTGCCTTGCTGAATATCACAGATGATCTGATTCTTGATTACTGCAGGGGACTTTCTGATGTCATCCGTTCTGTGTCCCTTCAGGTGCAGGCTGCTGAAATCCCGGCTTCTAGCGACCTTTGTCACGACCTGTGCCCGGGTGACTGGGTCCTGGTGCGGAAACACGTTCGGAAAAGTTGCCTGGACATGCGTTGGAGAGGACCCTTCCAAGTCATCCTAGTGACAACGACTGCTGTGAAGTGTGGCGGATTGCCAAACTGGATCCATGCTTCTCATACCCGACAAGTCCCAGCACCCCTGGAAGGAACAGCTCCTCTAGAAGAGAGAAATTCTGACGAGGAAGAAGATCCACAGGAGGGGTCGAGTCAAGCTGAGGGGGTGCCAGTGAAAATTGGGGACTCCCCTAATCAAGCTGAAAGTGACCACGACAACAGCGACACTGAGTCTGCCTCAGAAAGGGGAAGTGGCGACGAAGGCGATCTGAGCGCAGAAGAGGCTGACAGTGGGGACGAACAGGGGGTGCAAACGAGAAGCTGAAGAGCCAGAAGTGCAGAGGCTCATTGGCCCGAAAGACGGAGGCGAATGAATGTGAGATTGGCTTCCGAAAGAGATCTTGCTCCTGTGTCCGAAGAATCAGATCCGGAAGAGGGAGAACAAGAATCAGAGCAAAGGGGTCCGAGAAGGTCAAGGAGGGTGAGAGTACCTTGCCGAAGATACGCCACTCCTGAGTGGACCTAGCTTTTACAAATGCCAGGTGTACTGAGGTCCGGGAGGGTGAGGTCAGTGGCTGTGACCAGTACGATCCCAAACGTTAAGTTGGAAGTGATACTGTTGGTACCTGGACTTGAAATTGAAGGCGTACTGACACTCACAATTCCCAATCCCCCTTACCTAAGCAAGATACGTGATTTACTCCTGGATAGACTGATTTTTCCTACATTTGGTCCGGATATACCAGCCTATGACGCACTTTTAGACTATGTGTTGCAGGCAATTGGACCCAGTATCATCATAGACTATTAAAGACTTTGTAAATAGCTGTTTTACCTAACCTAGAGCGGAGTGGAAGAAGAACAAATTTAGGGACTTTCCACGAGGACGGAGGAGGGTTAGGGTTGTCTGTTGTTGAAGCAAAAGAAGAACTGAAACGGATTTCTGATTCCCAGCTGTGGTTTGAGAGACTCAAATAACAAAGAAAGAGACTTTTGGGTGCTTTCCGAGAGCGGACTACTTTGTGCTGAGATCATGGCGCCTGGAAACCCGAATCGTAGAGCCAAGTGCATAGTAGGCACTCTTTTAGGAGGAGTGATACTCCTTATAGCTATAGTAGTTTTAGTTTCTTATTTTGCACCACACGAACAGGTAGAGAAGGCTGAGGGAACACCGGCACCTACCACCCCTAGCCAGAAAGAAGACAGAGCAAGAAGAGAGAAAGCTTTGCTGGCTGCAGAAAGTCACAGGCTACATACAGATCTGTCTAAGGGAAACTTTGGACAGAATGCATATGCAAAGCTATTGTATGAATACATTGATGCGATGGATGCGAAGGACTGTTATGTGTGTATGCAACTGCCAGCTTCAGTAGATGAGGGCATTAGATACCATCACCTTCCCTTGACATATGGAATATCCTGTAGTTTGCTGATTAGTATACTTTATGGGTGAAATCATTTTGAATATTTCTTTTCGAATTATGATGCTGTGTTACCAGAAGTCTCGAATTACAAGCATTTGAACAAGTGGGATTATTATAAGTCAGAGGACAGACTCGGATATTTTTTCATTCCCACACAAGAGCTAGACACCCCGTATGCACACCGACACAACTTGACATGCTTATTATCTGAGACGGAGAAGAAATTCATTGAACAGGTGGAAGACAGGTACACGAAGCAAAAACAGTTGCGAGATTCAGGGCAAGGCAAAGTAGATTGGACGGAAGAAGAGAAGCAGCATAAGTCAAGAGGGAGTTATGGTCCAATAGCTCTAGATGAAGTGCAGAAAGGGAAGTTGTGCCTACACCGACCACAGACGTATTATGAAAATGTGTATGTGGGTCATACTACATGTGAACACACTTTCACATTGGAATATTACACAAAAGATTTCTTGAAGAGCGTGGTGCAGGTGATTCCTACTGTATATTTCGTTTGCGGAAGGAATGCGTATGTGAGATTGCCAGAGAAGTGGTATGGAACATGCTATCTAGCAATTATTTTTCCCAAGATTTATCATACTGAAGATTTTGCGCTCAAAGGAGGGTAAAGCGAGGGGAAAGTGCTGGAGCAATTGTGGGAGATGTGTTTGGAGCCGCGATACCTATGTTGGGTGTCATTTTGAATGACATAAAGATACGGCGGTTGGCAACTGTAGTGGATGAATTGTCAATGAATACAGCCAAGTCATTAGTGTTGGTTGAGGGTGAGATGTTGTCGATCAGGACAATGGTTTTACAGAACCGTCTTGCTCTCGACATCATCCTAGCAAAAGAGGGAGGAGTCTGTAAACGTTTGAAGGTCCAGGAATGTTGCACTTATATCCCAGACAATTCTAAGGATCTGGAGAAATATATAAGCAATATTACTGCAATCCATTATGAAATTGAGGATTTGACACAAGAGAATGCGTGGGAGACTGTTGGCAAGGGATTTGGGAAAGTTGGAAGCTGGTTTGCCAATTTAGGGAAGAGTTTCCTTGGGTTTGTACTGAAACCTCTCATCATAGCAGTGACATGTGTGATTGGATTGTGGGGTTTGGTGAGACTGTACAAGTGGTACAAGTCCAATAGATTGGCGAGATCAATGAGAGCGCAAGAGATGCGAATGGAGACGCTGCAGGACAGTCAGTACCGCAGCTTGAGAGCGTTGGAAATGCTCAAGCGAGGGAAAATGGCCACGAGCACTGTTTAGAGCGGTTCTTACCCTGAGGATGGTGTAAGGGTGGTGATGACACGGGTCATCAAAGGGGGGAACTGAGAGAGCGCCATTTACAGTGAAATTTGTAGGGGTGCATCATATGTACAAGTAGTCAGCACCGGTATATATAGAGGACTTTTAATCATGTTTAGATGCAATGTGGGATGGAGAACTAGAGTAATTGGTATTAGAATTCTGAAGAGCCAAGGTTATGAATTACATTCACATTTGCTGTTAACATAGAGATGTAGTTGAAATGAAATCTTTCACTAATGAGAAGCGTGTTTAAACAAGCACTGTCGTGATTTCAGATTTGCTTATTGAAATGTATAACTGTGTCATTTATATTCGATAACTAGCAACAATAGAAAAATGCATTAGCTATGAAGGTTAGAGGCCTAGGGAACCAAGGGATTGCTCATGCAAAATGTTGGGCCTATAAATCAAGTCGAGGCCTAGTCTATACAACTCGTGCAGGCCTGTTTGAAAAAGTCTTGCTTAGCATTTAGCTGTGGAAATGTTTTATAAAGATGCTTTTAGAAAACTTTGCAACATTTATGGAATGTGAGCCGAATTGTATGTATTCCTTTGCAGGTGCACCATCAAGTAGATAGTAGAGTAGAAGGGCCCATTGTGTATGAGAGTTAGAAATGCTAGACTCAGACATGGAGGAGTAGACCAGGAATTTGAAGATACAACTTGAAGCGACAGAGAGTCTGAGACCCAAGGACGTTTTAACGGACAAGGATGGAAGAATGCCATAGTGGAAAACTTCTTGAAACCAACACCTTCGAGAGGGGCGTACCGAAAGGCGTGTCGTTCACATTTTAGGGTTTCGTATTAGGGACAGCACCCCGAGGGTGGAAGCTGTTGGGATTTCTAAAACTGTTGTTGATTCCATAGACAAGATTACCTAATTCACTCTATGACAGGTAAAAAGGTCTAGTCGACCTGTGACGGGATTCTGGAGAATGGTAAGCAGACTCTAGAGGTAAAATCCCGCCTTTCCACCTTGTCTCCAGACTTCATGTAGTTGTGAACGGCAAGGTGCACCCCTGGGATCCTCAGCGCGAATCGCGAATCAGCAGTCAGGCATGGTTGATATAGGCCACGCCCAAAACCGCACCCTGGATGCTGCTGATATCTTTAACTTGCTGTTTTTGCTTAAATGGCTAGAGCACAGATGAGCATTTTTACCAGAAAGCATTTTGTTACTAATTCCCTTCAAACAAGGATACAAGCACCACCATTCTCACACTGAACCAGGGTATACAACTTATCAATGGAAACAATGATTCTTGTGGACAATGTATGAATGATTAATGAGAACAAAGCATAATAGCATTCATTCATTGGAATTAGGATGTTGTAGGAAAATCATACTTCAGAAACCAGATACTGTTTTACAAAATAGTATTGTATTTATCAGAGGTGAAATATCAATAGCATGAGTAGAAGCAATATAGGTCAAAGCATACCTGATGGATCTCAAGCCAAGATTGGTGGAGTGCACACAATTAAAGTGAGGATTAAGGAGTCACCATTCTCAGCAGAGTACACATAGGCAAAGTGCAGCCCCCTGCCTTCAACGACAAGGAGGGCAGCTTCCTCAAACTCCACATTTCCAGGAAAGGTACCTCCCTCACACTTCTCAATATATACATACCCAACATCGTGCAAGAGACTTTCCTACACACGCTCTCCAGAGACTAATTGAAAGACGCTAAAGGGGATATAATAGCCGGAGGCAATCTTAACCTGTTTTAGGACATGTCTCATGACAGACACCAGAACTCCTACCAGGGAATAGGGTAATGTCGGCCATTCTCAAAAAAGAAATCACCAGACTAGTCCGGGTGGATGCCTGGTGATACCTCCACCCGGGCATTAGGGATTACACACAGCCATCTCAGGTCGTATAGGACAAATTGCGCTGAGTGATCACTCCTATATTTAAAACAGAGCTTCTTTTACAAGGGGGACAAGGTGGGAACCCTCTTAGTGCACAAACTGCATGTCCAACAAGCGATAGCACATGTAACCCATGTTGAAAGACAGGACGGCACCTGGGAAACTAGGGAACAGGAGAAACAAAGAGCATTCCATGAGATACAGACATACCTGTCAGCATTCAAGTGGACCATCCTACATCTCACTTATCGGAACCTGCTTGAGGCCCCAATAGACCCTGCTGAGATTCACAAGACCCGCTGGGTGCTCCCAACCAGGAAAACCCTGGGGCCCGACGTCCTCTCCGGTACATTTTATAAACCCTTCTTGTCACTGTTTCTTGCCCACCTCACCTTGCTCTTCAACTTCTTCACACCGGCCACAGGCTTAACTCCCACAATGTGCGAGGCTGAAATAGCACTACACCCGAAACCGGCAAAGACCTCACCAAGTACAGCTTTTATCATCCCATTCCACTGTTTAACACGGATGCCAAGCTCTACACCAAAGTTTTAGCTCACTGGCTTGAACGCCTATTACCCAGATTGGGAGGGAAGATACCGTACAGAGGGTGTTTCCAGAGTGTGTCCTCCACAGGACTGGAATGTGCAGCTGAGCCTTGCAACCTGTGGTATTCTGAGGCCCGTCTCAACAAAGACTGCAGCAGCTGGGCGCGACCAAGGTTCTCAGGGGGATCGTAGTGGCTGAGGGGGGATCAAGCTATCCTTGAGTCTACTGTGCCTGTGAGGCGGCAATGACGTTGTATCCAGTGGTGGGTCTGCCACCCTACTTCCCCCTGCCTCAGCGACACCACCGATCTCCTCCTCGCTCCGACCCCTTCCCTGAACACAGTGCAGACCAGCCTTCAGGGGAGGCCCTGCACACTGCTTCATTGCCCCCAGGACCTCTGCAGTGCTACTGCGTGAGGGTTTCCTGGATGGAAGAAACCACTGCAGTGTCACCATGCCGGGCTCCTCTTGATCAGGAGTTGTGCTCCTGCCCGCCTCGCTGTAAATTGGGGCTAATCCAGCGAATTGCTCCAGGTGGCCGCGAAATGCTGGTCCCAATTGCAGCGGCATCCACGGTCAAACTCATGGTTGCCGGGGAGCTCGGTGACCCTGGACACCCCAGCCTCTCTGTTGATGGATCTATGGGTCAGCCAGGGGCTCCCCTGCACAAAGGCGCCTTCCCCACTCATGCGCCGATGCGGAGGGTGACCTCAGTCTGAGATCTTGCTATCACTGACAGCGAAAATGGACAGCAACACTGAATGGCCTGGCCCAACTTTGTTCACACAGTCTTTCTCCTTTCCTGCCACTCCAGCATTGACACACCCCAACTAGGAGAAACTGGGGTAGGACTAGGCAGCATTTATCCAGCAACAGACAACCATGCTGTACCTGCCACGGTGATTGAGCCGCTAGCCATCGGGATTAGAGACACCCCAGGAATCTCGGGGATCCCTTTTGGGGAGCTGTCCATAAAATAACTCTGATCCTCCTTATGCTGACTGATCCCACAGACTTCTTTCTAGCGGCAGTCCAGTTGTTAGACAGCTTTGAGAAGGTTTCCAGCTTTAAAATAAACAAAGAGAAATCCCAGGTCCTGAATCTCAACCTCCTGAGGGACGTGTTTCCCTCCTCAACACCCACGTTTCTTTCCAATGGGCACCTATATCAATCCGATATGTGGGCCTGGTTATCACCCCTCGCCTTGAGGAATGGACCAAATTCAACTGGCCTTACAATGCAACCTTCTGAAATGGAAACCTCTCTGCATCTCCCGGCTGGGGCATATCAGCATGATTAAAATAAACGTGCTGTCCAAGGTTCTCTACCTGTTTCAAACCCTTCCTACACTAAACTTGAAGAAGACATTCACACACTTCAAAACAAGCTATGCACATTTACCGGGAGGGGAGCGAGACCACACATTTCCAACAAGCTGCTGCTTCTGGCCAGTCCCAACTTGATTATTATTGGGCTTTACCCCTCCGACATACCTTGGAGTGGGTAGTTTGGGAATCTGAAAATGGATGGCTGTATGTGGATCGAGTAGTGGCCGGCAGCTCACTATGTGACTGAGCTTGACTACCAAAACATCACGGCCCCAAGAACACATATATAGCTAGGCCTACCTGAGCTGTACTCTAGATTTGGGGCAGCATAGCCACCAAGAAATACGTTACATCTTTCCTTCCCCTCACAACCACATCTTCGGCAGCCCAGACTCCTTTGAGCAATATAAACAAGCATTATGGATCCAGGACACTGCTTGCCTCCAACACTGTCAATTGCAACATTGGGCCCTCCCTCCACAGAACACACAGGCAGCAATGCAATTGCTCAGTCCATTCAGGCTGGTCTGGTCCTTCAAGGACACCAAAGGACTTATCTCACCTATGCCACAATATAAGACTCTAAACCTCGCACCAAACATTTATATCAGGCCTGCTTGGAGACCAACCTGAGTCACCCATTCGCTGACAAGCATGTGGGACAAGCTTTGGAAGAAAAAATCTCCAATACCGACAGAAGTCTTCCCCATAAAACATTTGCTGTGAAGGTAAGATTCCAATGGTACCTGATCCCCGATAGACTCTCCCACATATATCCAAACCCTCTTAAAATATGCTGGTGCTGCCATATGGACACATGCACATTCCTATACATATGGTGGTCCTGCTTGATTATTCAAATATTTTGGAAATACATTATTGGGTATATTAAGGGGGTCCTAGGATAACCCCTCCCCATCACCTTGGTCCTGGGCATGAAACCTTGATACATGACAGTATGACATACGCTTACTGGTCCCTAACATGCCATTTTACTGGGGTGGCCAAACTACTCCTGGCACTATATTGGAAATTACAGGAACCCCGTCCCCCTCGCATCCACAGAAATGAGGTTCACTTACGTTTAGCATCCATTGATCGCTTACTTATCCAAACCTATGCACTATGAACCTCCTTGTCTCAGGGCATTGCAATTCTTTGACTAATTGCCAGATCTCCTCACCCTGCCCCTTCCCTACCCCATCCAGAAGCTACACTGAGGCTGCCCTTCTCCTGGTACACCTGGAACTGTTTTAGTCGCTCTGGTTACATCCTCCCTGCTTTCAACTCTGCACTAAGATTGGTTGGGCCTTTCGCCATCAATAGTACCATGACACAAGCCCACATGAGGGTGCCCAACCATGATGCCTTGGTACTGTTTGTACAAGGCAATGCTGTAATATGATATTGCATCAAAGCTTATGTTTGTTAAAAAATTAAAAACCAAGAAAGGCATTATACAAAAAAAATCATACCTAAGCTTGAGCACTACATTGATAACATTGAAATCCAATAGCAATATCACTGTATAACAGCCCCGGTCTCTTTTTTAAGAAGCAAGGGACCCCTATATTAACGACTAGCTAAACATAGGGAAATTATACAATAAGGAAGAATTTAGCTAGGCATTGATTCAACAGTAGACCAATTTTATGTTTCTCTGAAGTAAGGTGAATTAGAAAAAACAAGAACCACCTTCTTTTAACAGAATGGCTATACACTCATGTATATATCAAACCATATTTCTTTTTATTATTTTATATATAGCTCATATTTAACTTTTGTTATTTTTATATTTCATTTAGAACAGTATAGTTGTACATCCATAATATACGATAGACGTAAGGATGATGGAGGCAGTGCAGCAGGTGTCAACTACGCTCGTTTCGGCATACGTGCCTTCATCAGGTAGCCGTCTATTGCACATATATAAAATGATGCTTGTATTCAAGTTTTACTGAAACTTTACGATATCTTGATGTATTTAATAGTTCAGCTGAGTAGGAGATTTCAATTAGCGGGTCCGATAAGCAACAGCTTTTTTGCAATGATGATGAATTACTCTTCAAGATGAGTCTAATCTCTTTCTTTATATATTATTGCGAGCTGTATGGCAACGAAAATGAGGCAAGACAACTGGTTCCGGCTTTAGTACGGAGAGGGTGTGACCCTGTTCAAAAGGCGTATATTTTCCACCTTTCTTTTCGTCATGCAGAGTCTTCACTGATGAACTAATATCACTGTATAACAGCCCCGGTCTGTGCAGGTAACAGCAGTTGGGCAGTGGGGCAGAGTAAGGGGGGATTTCGAGGGACGATGTAGAGGGAAATTAATTATTTATTTAATTTTCCCTTGGCATCGTCCCTCGAAATCCCCCCTTACTCGGCCCCACCACCGCACCGCTGTTACCTGCACGGACCGCGGCTGCTGTATATTAATCATCAGTGCTTCAGCACACTCCCTCTAGCGTCGTTTGCTCAGTCGTCGGGACAGCCACCTTTGAAATGTGTTAATTGTTTTAATAGCCTTCATTGTGATGATTCAGATACACATTTCTTGTTTCCTTGTCCCATGTATGCAATGGCCAGAAACAAAACATTGTCGTGTTTCGATGAGGGTAATCATGAAAATATGCTAATCCAACATCCAACAGTTCTAACCTGTTTTCCTTGTGCATGTTCCATTTTTCTATTTGCATCACTGAGGGTTCAATGTTCAACAGCTTAACAAGGTTTCCTCTGATGTTTTGGTAAACTGCACATGCTCCGTAAAATCCTTCCCCTTCTCCCTCTGGAGTCTCGCAGGACCATTATTCATGTCCTGATCACCTCACATCTCGACTATGCAAATAGACTGTATGCAGGGGCACCAGTCTAACTGATCAAACGCTTGCAGATCGCTCAAAACGCCGCTGCTAGGCTGATTTGTAATATCCCATATCGCCATTCGATCTCAACCCACTTGAAGAAGCTCCCCTGGCTTCCAGTGATCAAACTTATCCAGTTCAAGTCTCTTGTTTTGGCTTTTAGAGCGATTCAGGGCCGGGGTCCAGCCTACCTTAGAGCTTGACTTTAGCACTCTCAGTCCAACTGCTCACTTTGATCGAATCATCTATGCCTCTTGATGACTCCCCGTTTCCGCCGATCCAGAATGGGTGGCAGAGCTTTCGCAGTGATTACTGCCAAAACTTGGAATAGCCTGCCATTGTCCCTGAGTATGGCTGAATCTGAAACCATTTTCCGACGTGTTCTGAAGACTTGGTTGTTTTCCAGCCCTTAGCCCCTTCTGGTACCTGCATCTGCCACCTGTCTTAGCACCGGGACATCCCCGTTGGGGGTAGCGGTGTGGTTTCTACAATAAATAAATAAATAAGGGTGTTTTTATACAGTTATGCAGACTTGGTATTCAGCCTGTTCTATTTAGAGTCACAAGAATCATCATTTTTCTGCTGGTGAAGCCCACACTGGCTCTGCCAGTTTAAACCTTATGCTAAGACCATGAGGGATCAGACCATCAGTGTAAGTACCTCAGACCATCCTCCCTACTTAGGGCAGATGTTCCAATGTAGTTATTTTCCTGTTTGGGACCACTAGGAAAGCCTCATTATCCCTTTTTAAAAAAAAAATAATTTTTATTATTATTGCAAGAAGAGCATCATCATTTAGCATACATAAGGAAGAATAGCAAAATAATTTTTTTTTCACCCTGTAGTTGAGAAAGAGGAATACAGTACATAGTTAATGGATATTTGAATATAAATACAAATACACATACAAATTAGACTGGTCCCATCAAATAGCTTTACGCCGTATCAAATAAATGTTCCCCAGATTTTTTCCCACCCTTTCAGTGCCCTGGGACCTCTTAATTTAGCTAATGCTAACTCCATTGTGTGTATTTCATTAATGAGGCCCCACCACTCCATAATGCGGGGAGGTTCCTTGGCTATCCAGGACCTAGCTATGACTAGTCTTGGGCAGGCAAATACTATAGATATCAGATCTTTATGATTGCTATTAATGTCTTGTATATCTAACAAAATCAAATGAGCCGAAAGTGATGGTGATACTATTTGTTTACTGTTAAGAATGTCTGTTATTCCCTTCCAGAACAGGACGAGCTCTGGACAATGAAAGAACATGTGCTCAAAGCCTGCTGCTTCCAAGTTGCATTTCGGACATTTAGTACGATCGCTAGCGAGGTTGCCCAATGTCCATCTAGCGATTCTTTGAGGTGTATAATATAATTGACTGACAGTTCTATACAATTGCAACCTTAGGTTAGAAGATTGTACTACCTGATTGATTTGACGAAGTGATGCTGAAATCTGATTAGGACTGATATTAATTCCTAATCTGTTGGACCATTTATCTGCCATTTTACCACAATCGTCTATCTTGCCTAAGCTTAGACACCCATAACTCTCACTTATGAGTGACTTAGTTCGATCCGAATAAAGACATTTTAAAGTATCTGAATGATCAACTTCCTTAATTTTCATTTTACTGACTAAGAAATCCCTGATCTGGATATATTTAAAATACATACCATCATTTAATTTATATAGGAGTTTTAGTGTGGTGAAGCTTAGGAAACCATCTGGACCGTATAAATCCCCCAAAGTGTTTATGCCATATCCTGCCCATTGAGTTCCTGCTCTGTCTGAGAAAATCCCTGCCAATCCTGGGTTCCCCCATGGTTGAAGTTCAGCATTAAAGAAAGACATTTTTATCTAAAATCATAATTTGGTCCCAAATTTTTTTAATGTGTCTGGCGGTCTTAAATTTTACTCTCTTGAAGTAGTTTGGGTCATGTACGCGAAATAAAAGTCGGTTACAGTCTGATCCCAACATAAATTGGTGAAAAAATAGCAAACTTTCGTTTTTAGGAGACTACGTACACGACGAAAAAAGGTTGCAAAAAAATATAGCTTAAAATCCGGAAAATGTAAACCTCCTTTTTCAATTGGCAACTTCAAGAGCGTGATTGATCTACGCGCTTTTTTATATCCCCATATGAAACTACTACAAATGCCCTCTAGTTTTAAAAAAAAAGGATTATTAAGTAGCAGTGGGATGGATCTAAATAAATACAAAAATTTAGGTACAATCTTCATTTTTATTAAGTTTATACGTCCTACCAAACTAAGTGCTATCTTGTGCCAATTTCTTAAAGATTCAGTTACTTCCTTCAGCAGTGGCTCATAGTTCAATGTTAATATTTTGTCAACATCAGCCGCTATCCTTATTCCTAAGTAGATAGCATTTGAGCAAAGACCCGGTATCAGTTGAGCGGGTTTATAATTAGCGATGTCTTGAGTTTTGCTCACATTTAATTTGTATCCTGACACATCTCCCAATTTTATTGCTTCCTCAAATATCTCTGGGATAGCCTTAACTAAATCTGTGCTAAATACTGCTATATCATCCGCAAAAGCGGTTATTTTTAAACTCTTCCCACCATGTTGCACAGGGATGATGTTGCCTTGAGCCACCAGCACATTTAAAAACGGCTCCAAGGATAGGGCGAAGAGCAAGGAGGACAACGGGCAACCCTGCCTTGTTCCCCTCTCTATTGAAAAGTTTGGTGAGTTAGTTCCTGCATAACTTATCTTCGCCGTTGGATGGTCATATAAAGAACAAACTATTGTAGCATTCCCATGGAATATGGGATATGTCCCTCGGGCATCACTATGTCCTTAAATATAAGGTTTCTAGTTCATATATCCAATAATTTGAAGTAAGTTCAGTTTCAATGAAAATTTATTTCATGGTAGTATTTGTTGTTATTCACAAAAACAAGCATATATTCATTGAGGTTAATTTGTAGTTAATCATATCCATAGACTTGTAATGATTCTTAAAATCCCAATGCATTTCGGCAGATATACTGCCTTCATCCAGGGATGTTCTATAACAAAAGAAAAATAGCTCTTGTTTGTACTGTCACTAATGAATGGGGAGACACAGTGTTACATAGATTCACGTTAATGGAGAGTTAAAGGTGAAGTAGTAGGTGAAAGAGACTAGACTACAATGTGCCCGTGTGAGGATAAATAATGGTGCGATTTAAATGCTTTTAAAATATTATCAAAGCATTGTCGAGTAGTTCGGGAATGTGACGTGAAGGGTCGTGTCTTAAGGGATTTACGGCATGGACGATGCGTGCAGTTCGTAATGGACGGCTATTATTTAACAAAGTGGATAAATAAAGTGGATAAATAAAGTATATCGTGGCGGTATAAGGTATAACTATGAGCTTATCAGAATGCTGTAAAGTCAATTCTGCACAGCGGTCGCGTCCGTGAACCGGAAGTGATGGTATCGGGTTATGGAGTGTATTTAAAGTTTGCCGAGGAATTGAAGAAAAGAACATGCATCATAGATAGGCAAAACAAGTGTGAAAAACGAACTAAAAACACCGCATTCAAAGTTAAACGAAGGGGGCTTATAAAGTGTCGTGTATGAATAAACATTACTGTGGTTGCTAATCCTTCAGAATCAAGATAACAATAATAAACATCAAAGATGAAGAAATTACAGGTAGCAATTAAATTCCATACGGTCATTGAGCCCATATGGTTTCATCGAGGATAATAAAGAGATCCAATAGTTCTCGCGTTGTAATAACACGTTGTGCATGTCTTTTCCTTCTGTTTTAGCCACATTTTCTAGAACACAGAATCTTAATTGGCTAACATTATGTCCAGCTTGTTTGAAGTGTTGAGCTACAGTGGATTTTATTTGCTGAGTCCTGATATTTGATTTGTGCTCATTAAGTCTTGTTTTTATTTTCCTCTCTGTTTGTCCCACGTATATCATGCCACAAGGGCACTTGAGCATGTATACCACATGGGTGGTATCGCAGGTTGCTGTAGCTCGAATTTAAATGTTATGCCCTTTCATGGGATGGTTGATGTAGGTGCCTTTGATTATGCTGTTGCAATGATTGCAATTCCAGCACGGTATAGTTCCTTTACATGGTATTTTGACATGAGGGGATCCTGAATACTTGATGAGTTCACCTATATTTTTGCCCCTGGTGTGTGCAAAAACAGGTTCACTGTCAAAAATATTATTGAAGTCAGGTTCTGTTTTAAGTATTTGCCAATGTTTTTTTATTATTCGTTCGTATGCGTTACTCATTGTAGAATATTTTGAAACCACTGTGATGGAATCTTTAGGTTTTTTATGCTGAACATTTAGGAGTTCTTGTCTAGTTTTTGATTCACACCGTTGTCTGGCCTGTTCAAGTACCTGATTAGGATAACCACGTTGTTCAAATCTTTGGGCCATGATGGTCAGTTGTTGATTGGCCTTTTCCGAATTCGAGACGATGCGTCTGACTCTTAACATTTGACTGTATGGAAGGTGTGTTTTCAAAGGTTGAGGGTGAAAACTTGAATAGTGCAAGGTATTGTTTCTGTCGGTTAGTTTCCTGTATAAGTCTGTTTCAAATCCAGTGGGTGTAATGTGAATTTTGACATCCAAAAATGTGATAGTTTTGTTTTGAATCTCATGGGTGAACTGGATTTGTGTGTCAATTTGATTAAGTTTGTGAAGTTCATCTCTTAAGGTGTGTTCGGGCCCCTGCCAAATTATGAAAATGTCATCGATGAATCTCAAAAAAAGTTTGAGATGGTCTCTCCAAAGTTGTGTGGTTATTATATTGTCCTCTTCAAAACGATGCATAAAAATATTCGCGTATGCAGGAGCTGCACAATTTCCCATGGAGGTCCCTGTTTTCTGTTGGTACCACTCATCCTTGTATTTAAAGTAGCTGTGGAGGAGAGTAAATTCCATGAGTTCCATCAGGAAAACCTTAAAATCTTCATCATGTTCTGTTCTCAAAAAGGTGCATTCAATTGCGTCTATCCCCATGTGATGGGGTATGGAAGTATACAATGAAATTACATCCACTGTGCATAAAAGTGTAGTATCCGGGTCGTCAATGTGGACCTGGTTCAGCTTTTCTAAGAAATCGGTGGTGTCCTTTATATATGTACATGTGGTCATAACAATGGGTTGCAGATACCTATCCAAGAACTTCCCAACCGGTTCATGAATGCTGCCCCTGGTAGAGACAATGGGTCGACATGGAGGTTCCTTCAAATTCTTGTGAATTTTAGGTGCCATGAAAAAAGTTGGACTTTTTGGATTGTTTTGTATCAAGTATTTTCTGGTTTTATCATTGATGATGTAATTGTCAAAAGCTTTTTGTACGATCGCCTGTAAGATTTGAGAAAAATGACTTGTTGGGTTGCTGTCCAATTTCATGTATGTATCTAAATCAGAAAGGTGTGAGGATACTTGGTTGTTGTAATAATTGGTGTCTAAAATGACTAGAGCACCACCTTTATCCGCCTTAGTGCAAGTTATTTGTTCGTTTGATGATATGGCTTTCAATATTCCCATTTCTTTGGTGGTGTAGTTCTTGTATTTGGCTTTTTTGTCACAGTTTAATTTCGATATGTCGTTCTTGACAAGGGATTCAAACATGTCTAAACTCTTATGTGATGTTGGTGCCATATAAGTGCTCTTGGGTCGTAGTCCTCTGAGTTGATCTTCCGTGGGTTCGGGTGATTTCTCTAAGACGTTGTCAAAAAAATGCCTTAAGCGAAGTTTCCTCATAAGCTTAAAGAAGGAAATGTTAAGTTCCAGTTTGTTAGTGTTGGCTGTCGGGACAAAGGATGTCCCTTTTTGTAATGTTTTGATTTGTATATCACTAAAGTGATGCTGTGAGATGTTGATGACTAGGTTGTCTGTTGAGTTCCTTTCTTCGTTTTGTCCTTCTTGGCAGTCACTGTTCGTGTCTGAGGTGGTTCTTTTTCTTTGTTTTTTTCTTTTTCCCCTCCTGGTTCTTCCAGTTCTCCGTGGCCTTCCTCTAAAACAGACTGGCTAGTGGTTTCAGTGCTTATTCCCGATGTTGAAGGTCCTTGTGTGGGAGTTGTTTCAGAAGGTGTGGTTTTTTGAAAAGTAGGTCTGATCCATCTGGGCTGGCCCCTTTGGTCACTGTCTGATGAAGAAGTGTCTGTATTGGAAGTATATGGTTTATTTTGACGTCGCTAAGCATAAATGTCAGCCCATGTGTACACTTCACCCATTTTGTAGTCGATCGTGTCTCTTCTTAGTTTACGTATTTTACGTTCATTTACCTCAGTGGTGTGTTTGGCCAATTGGGTATTGATGTCATGCATAATTTTTTTGAGGTCTTCAGAGCTAAGGTTGTTATCGAGTTCAGTTTTTACCTTTGCTATTTCTTTTGCTAGGTCTTCCAAAATGTTCGATAATTCCTCAATTATTAAACGAATCAAATCCAGTGAACATTTATTCAAGATAGCAAACCAGCGATCTTTAAATTTCTGGTCGTTTTTGCATAGTGACGGTTTTAAAGGTATCCTTAATCGTCTCGGGATTCTCTGTGCTTAGTGGTACTTAATCATGGTACTCGCGTGGAGGCGTTGATTAATCTCTTTTTTGGAAAGGTATAATAGTTGACGAATATTTTGTTCCTTGGTTCTGGAGATGGTATATTCTGTGACTTCCTCGTTTATTAGTGCATAAATCCTAGATGCTTCTTCGTTGCCGTAAGCAAAGATTTCTGCTCGGGTTTCTGTGAGATTGAGAATATCTTCATATTGCATGTTGAGGGAGTGGTGTGCGCTGTGTTATTGTTCAGAGCAATTAAACGATTCTAAGGTATGTCAAAGCGCACAACCTTGTTAAACGAAAAGGATTGAAAATTTGTTGGATGCTCCCAGGTATCACTCTCTGAGCACGAGTGTAGAAATGAACTATTGTAGCATTCCCATGGAATATGGGATATGTCCCTCGGGCATCACTATGTCCTTAAATATAAGGTTTCTAGTTCTTATATCCAATAATTTGAAGTAAGTTCAGTTTCAATGAAAATTTAATTCATGGTAGTATTTGTTGTTATTCACAAAAACAAGCATATATTCATTGAGGTTAATTTGTAGTTAATCATATCCATAGACTTGTAATGATTCTTAATAATCTCAATGCATTTCGGCAGATATACTGCCTTCATCCGGGGATGTTCTATAACAAAAGAAAAATAGCTCTTGTTTGTACTGTCACTAATGAATGGGGAGACACAGTGTTACATAGATTCACGTTAATGGAGAGTTAAAGGTGAAGTAGTAGGTGAAAGAGACTAGACTACAATGTGCCAGTGTGAGGATAAATAACGGTGCGATTTACATGCTTTTAAAATATTATCAAAGCATTGTCGAGTAGTTCGGGAATGTGACGTGAAGGGTCGTGTCAGGGATTTACGGCATGGACGATGCATGCAGTTCGTAATGGACGGCTATTATTTAACAAAGTGGATAAATAAAGTGGATAAATAAAGTATATCGTGGTTGTATAAGGTATAACTATGAG
Organism: Lissotriton helveticus; assembly: GCF_964261635.1. NCBI lineage: Eukaryota > Metazoa > Chordata > Amphibia > Caudata > Salamandridae > Lissotriton > Lissotriton helveticus. Next base: position 1,074,079,182 of record NC_136070.1, on the reverse strand, counting down.
CTTACCAGAATGCTGTAAAGTCATCTTTGATGTTTATTATTGTTATCTTGATTCTGAAGGATTAGCAACCACAGTAATGTTTATTCATGCACGACACTTTATAAGCCCCCTTCGTTTAACTTTGAATGCGGTGTTTTTACTTTGTTTTTCACACTTGTTTTGCCTATCTATGATGCATGTTCTTTTCTTCAATTCCTCGACAAACTTTAAACACACCCCATAACCCGATACCACCACTTCCGGTTCACAGACGCGACCGCTATGCAGAATTGACTTTACAGCATTCTGGTAAGCTCATAGTTATACCTTATACAACCATGATATACTTTATTTATCCACTTTATTTATCCACTTTGTTAAATAATAGCCGTCCATTACGAACTGCATGCATCGTCCATGCCGTAAATCCCTTAAGACACGACCCTTCACGTCATATTCCCGAACTACTCGACAATGCTTTGATAATATTTTAAAAGCATGTAAATCGCACCGTTATTTATCCTCACACGGGCACACTGTAGTCTAGTCTCTTTCACCTACTACTTCACCTTTAACTCTCCATTAACGTGAATCTATGTAACACTGTGTCTCCCCATTCATTAGTGACAGTACAAACAAGAGCTATTTTTCTTTTGTTATAGAACATCCCCGGATGAAGGCAGTATATCTGCCGAAATGCATTGGGATTATTAAGAATCATAACAAGTATCTGGATATGATTAACTACAAATTAACCTCAATGAATATATGCTTGTTTTTGTGAATAACAACAAATACTACCATGAATTAAATTTTCATTGAAACTGAACTTACTTCAAATTATTGGATATATGAACTGGAAACCTTATAGTTACGGACATAGTGATGCCCGAGGGACATATATCATATTCCATGGGAATGCTACAATAGTTAATTTCTACACTCGTGCTCAGAGAGTGATACCTGGGAGCATCCAACAAATTTTCAATCCTTTTCGTTTAACAAGGATGTGCGCTTTGACATACCTTAGAATCATATAAAGAACGAACCCATCCAAGATATTGTCCGCGTATGCCAAAAGCCCTCAATACCGCCCACAAGTACTCCCACCCCACTCGATCAAATGCTTTTTCTGCATCCAACATAACCATTCCGAGTGGGGTGAGAGTAGTTGAAGCCACATCGAATGCTGTAATGGCCGTATTAATATGGGCAGTGGTGTCTCTCCCCATCACAAACCCATGTTGTTGACTATTCACTAACTCTGAAATAATAGGAGCCAGCCGGTTTGCTAAAATTTTGATGAAGACTTTGGCGTCCGCATGGATCAATGAAATGGGCCGGTATGACCCACATTCTTCTGGAGATTTACCTTTTTAAAAAAAAACACATTATTTTTGCAGTTTTCCACGATAGAGGGGCATTTCCTGTTTCCCCAATATAGTCTATTACTAGCTGTAAAAGCGGGAGAAGCTCCTGAGTACATATCTTGTAGAGCTCTATAGGTAGGCAGTCTTCCCCAGATGCCTTGCCCGAGGGTAATGCCTGAATAGCAGTTTTTATTTCAGTAGCTGTTATTTTAGAGCTAAGGTGCTTCATAGCTTCATTGTCTGGTTGAATGGGCATATATTCATCTAAATATTGTAAGATATTTTCTTTGGTGGGAGTTTTTACCGGAGTGTATAGATTACAGTAGTATTTGGCGAATTGATCTAAAATATGATACGGTTGGTTATAGCTTTGAGAATTTGAGCCTTTAATTGATTTAATAGTTGTTTTAGCTTTCTTATCCGCTACTTTATAGGCAAGCACTTTGCCGATTCTGTCCCCCCCTTCGTATTGTGCCACATGATATTTGTGAATTTTAGCACTGAATTTCTCCCTGAGCATCTTTTTCACTGCTGACTGCAATGTCACTAACTCAGTTCTTAACTCCTCGACATTTGATTTCCCTTGTGTGAGGGCCTCTACAAACTGTTGTTCCACTAGTAAAATATTAGAGGTGATTGATTTTATATCCCTCCGATTCTCAGCGTTCTTTCTTAAGATATATTGTTGGGTAAAGCCTCTTATACTACATTTGTAAGCGTCCCACCCAAAATTGTTCGTTGTAGAATTGATGTTAAATTCTATGAATTCTCTTATATGTTCTTTTATGTAAGATATAAATACAGCATCCATAAATAAATGTCTAGGAAAGGTAAAATGTCGGGGTGTTCGCTTCCTGTCAAAGATGTTAAATTCTAACAATATAGGATTGTGATCTGATGAAACTCTTGGGCAGAGTTCTATATTACAATTCTCCAAAATACTATCTGTTGCCCACACCATATCTATTCGGGAGCATACTTTATGGGGTGCCGAATAATACGTATACCCTGCTACGTTAGGATGCTAAGTGCGCCAGACATCCTTCAAATTATGTAGCCTACCCAATTCTACAATTGCTGCCCTAACTGTGCGCATCCTTATTGAAGTACCTTGTCTTGTAGAGTCTATCTTGTAATCCATCACGCAGTTAAAATCCCCCATTATCAGCAATTCACCCTCCCATTCCAATAGCTCTATGGTTAGCTGTTCATACAGCTTAGGCTCATCAATATTAGGCCCATAAACCAGACAAAATACATAGTGTTTAAGTTCTAATTGCACCTGGGCGATTACCCACCTCCCCCTTGTAAAAGCTGCTGTTTTGATAGTTTCCATCCTTAAATGTTTCTGTTTCAGAATTGCCACCCACGAATTGATGCCCCTAAAGTTGAACAAACAACAAGCTCACACCACATTTCAGACAGAAGTTTACGATCTTGAAACCCAATTTGAGTTTTTGAGATTAATGCTATATGTGGTTTATACATATTTAATTCGTCCTGTACAAGTCTCCTCTTATATTTACTATTGAGACCAGCAACGTTCCATGCCAAACATCTAAAGAAAAACATGTCTTATAGCTGTATGTTTAGCTTTCCTCTGTATATCAAATATATTAAGAAAAAATAAATATTTAACTTTATTAATGTTAACCATCATTCCTTCTTGCAATAAAATGTTCTCCCTTTTAGACCAAATTAACCCACCCCACCCAAACACTCCCACCCCACCCACGAGTCCCTGTAGGGAGAACACCCCTCTACACCCTGCTGCCGCTGGGAATGGCAGCGTCGCGAAGTGACAGGCACGAAGGCTGGCACCGACTGTCCACCCCAAAAAAAAAAAAAAAAGAAACCCTTTCTTTTCTCCTCATAAGGAGAGAGTGGGCAAGTATCCAAATCAAAACAAACGTGCGTCAGTTCTTATGTTGTTTACTTATTGGCTAATTAGTAAGCTAATCCCCCCAAGAAAAGCAAAAAGAAGAGATAATAGAAGGAAAAGAGAGAACAGATTATCAATCACACCATCTGCTGACCATCTTCAGGTGCTAAATTTGGCTAATGCCAGTTCGGCCTCCTTTATGTCCATAAAGAAATACACTTGGCTATTTCTGATCACCTTGAGGCGAGCTGGCTCCTGCAGATAAACCGTACATCCAATAGCTTTGAATGAATCAATTAACTGGCGTAGCTGCCTGTGCCTATCCATAGTATCTTTACTCAAGTCTGAGCATACAAAAAAAGTTAGATTGTCGATTGTTATAGGATTATTTGATCTGGCTTTTAGAGAGACCGCCTGCCTCAACAAGAAATTCCCAAAGTTAATCAATAAGGGCCGTGGAAATGTACTACTTTTGTTTCTTTGAAAGATAGGCAGTCTATGCACTCGTTGTAATTGGGAGTCCCAATCCCAGTCTGATAAGTCAATGAATGCCTTCTGGAACAGTTTTACCACATAGGATCGGGGGTCAGCACCTTCTGACCCCTCCGGGATCCCAAAAAGTCTGAGATTGTGCCTTCTTGCCCGATTTTCCATGTCCTCTACTTTAGCTTCTAGTTTGGTAATTCGTTCAGTATGTGAATGAACTAGTGAATCAGTTCTGGCAGCCCCTTCTTCCACCTCTACTACTTTTTGCTTAATCTCTTCGACTTCTTGGGTAACCCCCCCCAGTTTGCTAGATACTTCCATCATAAAAGTCTGTAGTTTAGTATTGTCTTCTCGCAGCTTGAGGAAATATTGTTGCCCTTCTTGTCTTTGCGCCATTAAAGTCTGCATGATTAGGTCAGTAGAGGAGGGCATTGAGTGTTCCATTCCCCCTGCTTCTATCCCAGACGAAGCAAGCGTCAAAGCTAAAATGGATACTGGAGCTATAGCTGGGATGCAAACAGTTAGCTGTATGATGGTGTCAGTGTTGGCATTGGTAAGAGAGGTGGCCAAGACAGGGGTATCAGTTTTATCTGTATCAATGCTGGCCCTCACAATATAAGTAACAACAGTTGGTACAGAAGAGCAAGACACATCGGTCAATAACACTGGGGAGCTAGAGTCACCAGATTTTGGAGATGGATTCCCTTTGCCCCTTAAGTTTAAGTGTTCTTCTGGGCTTGTGCCTGATAGTCTTAGGGCCATATTTTTGACCCCTCCTTTCGCCTGTATCCATTTCCTTAAGGGGCTTTAATCTCTAATAGCTTTGTTGCCTCTATTAGCCGAAGAGGTGTCTTTAGTCGTAGTCATAGAATTGCCACCGATTTTCTTCAGCTTAGATTTCGCTTTCATTTTCCCCATTTTCAAGCCGGGTGGCCTAGAAGCATTTGCTATACTATTGGCAATTCCCGTCTCCTCCTCATCAGGGATATCTTCGTATTCTATGCTGGACTCTCATCAGATTCTGCTTCCTCTAGCCCCACAATGGGACCGCTATCATCATCTGGGATAATCATCTACTTTGTTTGTGGCTGAATGGCAGGAGTATTTGAACTTAAGGGTAACAAAGACTCGGTCTGTCTGTCAGGGTGGTCCTCACTCGAGCCGGTAATACATAGAGGGACATGGTTTCCCAGGTCCTTTAGCAAGCCCAAGGCATCCCCAGTAGAACAGCCAGTTTCACTTAAACCTTCATTAGTTAAATCGATTTCTGCTTCATCAACTCGTTCCATTGCAATACCTAGCTCAGTCTCCTTGCCAGACTGTTCTTGAGAAACCGATACATTTTTAACTTCTTTGTTAGAGCTGAAACTCTCAAGCCCTGTTAGGGTTTACTTAGCAGGCATGTTATCTAATAAGATCTGTGCTAAACCTGGGTTCTCAGTATGGCCCTTGTTAAACATGCCAGATACAATATTGCTGCCATTCATATTACTGTTACATTGTTTCAAGTTTGCAACAAATGAGAGAGGTCGCATCAATGGGTTAGACACCCCCTGGGCTATGATCGGAGCAGCTGTCCCAACCGGCACCGAGTGTTCAATTACTTTACTCCCATCCACAGTTGCACAGGATTCCCCACTTATTACCTTCACGGCTGTGTTTGTTGTAGGTGGGGAGTCGATCTTGGCGTTTTTCACAGCCCGAGTCGACCGTGTGTTCTGTTTTGGGGCCATGGTCTCCTCCGCTCGCCGCTTGGCCTCCAATTTTGTCTCCAGCGTTTTACGGTTTGAAGAGCTCTCTCGCTGACCAGCGCTGGATAGAGCAGGGAGCAAGGCGAGGCCCGCCCACCAGGTCCGCCGACCCGCAAGCGGCCGAGTGTGCAGCAGTCTCAGCGCCGACAGCTTCTGCCAGCTCAAACGGAAAAAAAATGTCAGCATCCGCGTTGTCACAAGCTGGCTCACAGGTCAGAAAAGCCCGGTGGTTCGACTTCTCCGATTCCTCCTATTCCCGGTGAGTTTTCGTGGCTTCTATGAGAATCAAACCGCCCTCTCCTCATACATCAAAAAAGGGAAAGTCGGGAGCCTCCAGCACTGCCTCCTTCGCTCGGCGGAGTCAATCCGCCATCTTGATTCTCCCTTCAAAGCCTTGTTTTGCCAAATAGAAGAAAAAACTACTCCCATACTCTGTAAGAAAACTCCTGGGACGTTATTTATGAAAGTGACACCTCGTTATGGGAAAAAAGTGATGCGTCACTTCTCAGTGCGTCCTCCTTTGGACATGATGGATGCGTCACATTTCCTGCATGGCGCATCATGTCACAAGGAGTTACAGATAAAGCAGTATTTCTGACATATCTGTAGGCGCAAAAGTGATGCATTGCTGGGGTGTGTCTGAAAACAGACGCAACTCTAGCAATGTGTCCTTTCACATGGGGCAAGCCCCATTTGAAAGGGCCAGCATCAGTCTTATGACTGCTGTGAGACAGGCATAAAATATTGACTCAATGGCGTCCTAGAAGTGGCGCACTGAAATCTAACAGATTTCAATGCGCCACCTCTACGAAACTTGTTGCGGGGGAACGTCCACCCTGCATACATTATACCTGGCGCAGGTATAATGTGGCGCAGGGGTTTACAAAGTGACACATCTGCCTAAATGTGTCATTTTGTAAATAGGATGCAACATGGCACATTTTTTACAAAAAGTGACGCTCCGGCAGCATAAAAGGGACACAAGGCCTCATGAATAAGGCCCCCCATTGGCTGCATTAAACATGGTGGCCACTTAGCCAACTTCTGGTGCCTTGAGAAAAGCCACCAGGCCGCACATTCCTCTAAAGCTACAGAGATCTCCACTAGGCAGGCAAAGATCTCTAAATATCTCAAGCTGCGGTCCACCAGGGCAGTGGAGTGCATTCATCTCTTGCCTAGGTGGAATAGAGTACAGCCTGCCAAACTCAAAATAACCCCTTAAGTCTGTTTCAAAATTCTAATTAATCTTAGAGCTCAAGTTTTCAACTTTTTCTTACAGCTTTTGATTGGGACACATTATGTATGTATATTTTATAGGTAACTCTGTTTGTAATGCTTTTTTGATGTTATGTTGTCAGCATCTCAGTCTTGAGGTTTTGATTCTAGCCTCCTTCTCCAGAAGTTATGTTATAATTCTTCTGACTAGGAATTTACAGGAACATTTGAACTTATCTTCTGAGAAGAGCTTGCTTCCAGGGAGATTCTGATCAAAAATCATTAGTGATGAGTAGCTGATGAAAGCCACTCTACTGAGCCTAGCCTTCATGCTTTGGACAATCTTTCCATGGAGGGCAAGAGTGCTGAAGGGACAGCTATAGTGATTGAGTTCAGTGGAACTAGCCCTAAAGACCCTAACACTGCACTGAGAATTTCTGAATTGTCTCCTGTTATGAATTATCAGGCAGCTAAGACCGTCCGTGGTCAGGTCTGCAACTAAGCCTATTTCTGCTTCCCAATCAAACGTAGAGATGTAGCCACAAGGGTGCCAGAAATTCTGTGCAGAGTCTGTGAGCAGGTGTAGGTACTCTGCTTGAAGACTCTGTACAGTACTGCTTGGAGCACAATACATTAAGCTACCTGCATCTAGGATAGATCCTACCTCAGCCAGCCTCAGCTCAGGCATCTGTAGTTCAAGCGTTGTCCATCATTCCCTCACTGGAGCCTCAAGCATTTCAGCAATTGAAATTGGAAATTTGACATCTCAGCAACAACTTTCTCTTCATGATTCCTGTTAAACAACTCAGCACCACGGATCTGGACATGGGACTTCTTTGAGTCTGTGCTACAACACCTATTTTTGCATCTTTGGGATTTTGAGTTGCCACACCATGAACTCTACATCGCTGCAGTGGGTGAGATGGCTTGGCCTGTATTTTGAGCTGATAATTTGGACAATTTTTGGCCCGTTTGACTGTGAATTATTTTGAATTTTTTTTTTCAATTCTAATTTGACTTTTTACCTATTTATGCTAGTGTGTGATTTGACATGCTCCATTAAATGTATATTTTTTTACTTAATAATTTGGCATAGACCTGCCAGTTCTTTCTCTAGTACCTCTTATGTTGTTAAGATTTAGCATCATGATCATCATCATCATCGCATATTAAACTTTTAATGAACACAGCTACTCCAGATTTTGTCCCGGCACTAAGAGAGCGGAAAGCTCACAACACCCCTGAAATAATAGAGACAGGAGAAACTCTAGTCAATTGTCTAACCCGAAAAGCTAGGTTTTCAGAAACGTTTGGAAATTAAATTAATTTTCAATCTTAATGGAGCTGCAGAGGGAGACAGCTCCAGGCATGAGCTGCCAGAAAAGAAAAAGAGGAGCCTCCTCTCCTCTTGCACTTAATTTTAGGAAAGAAAAACAACTCTACCTAGGAAGACCATGCCTTTATTTGATGAAAGATCTGCTGCATAAGCCATGCTACCAAGCTGAATGAAGCATTTATAGAAGAGACCTGGTTTACTTAATTGTTTGCAGTGTTTCAGTTTGGTGGAAGTTCATTCACAGCTTAGATCAAAACTGTGGCTTCTCTTCCCAATAGCCTAACATTCTTACTCCCTACATCCGGGTATTGCAAAACTCATGTTGTGATATACAGATGATTGAGATTAGTGTCCAGGGGTGATGTTTTAGTGATTACCTATTTGTTAACTATGATCTTGTGATTATGGTGCACCTATGCTTGTGTACAGCTGCGTGTAGATAGGAGTTATACTGTAATATATTTTATATTGTTATGTTATTTGATGTTTATTGAGGTGTCGGGGTTAGGAAGAGAACCAAGGGGACATGGTCCGCCCGCCACCGTAACGGTAAATGGGACCGACCTCCAGAGGTGCGGCGGTCCCGCTCTGCCTATCAGGGTGCGACCGCCACCCTGGTGGTCGCATCCCACAAATGTAACATTGTGGCGGTTAGTGCTGTAAGCAGCACCCGCCGCAATGTTGAAACGGCATGTTGTGCATTGGCATGCACAACGTGGCAGGCACTGAGCGGTGCCTGCTACCTTGTGCATGCCAATGAAGATTGCACCATGGGTACCCCCATGTGCAGCCTCCCACCCTCCCAACACCCAGGGGCGCACAACAGGCCCCCCAAGCCAAAGACTGCATGCCTTTCCATGGCGGAGTCTCCCCCATGGAAAGGCCTTCTACCGCACCCATCATAATATGGATGGCGGTGGTTGCAAGGCACCGCCACCATATTATGGGGTTTTTCCATCTGGCAGGCAATTGTGACGATTGCCTGCAGGCGGAAAAACGGCGGACAGTCTTTCCGTCTGCCGCGCTACCCCCGCCATGCTAATGTGGCAGGGGTAAAGGGCCGTCTGGCAGTGAGTTTTGGCGGGCGGTGGCTATCCGCCCGCCATGATATTAGGCCCCCAAGTCTTCAGCAGAATAAAGTATTTTTATGGACCTAAAACAATCGATAGAGATCAAAAATCTGAAAATTTGCTGCCAGAGAAGTCCATAATTAGAGGGAGCAGCAGAAAGGAGTGCCCCCATTTCTCTAATTTTTATAATTGAAATTTGCCACAACTTGATGCAGAAGAATGTAAGCACATTGTTGTCTATGTGCCACCATAGTCAATACAAGAAGAGGACAATTTTCAATTGTTTTGTGCATGTTGATTGTTTTTGAACTGTGGAAACAATCGTTTTAGAGATTTTTACATATGTTTATTGTTAAATATCTCAGCAATCTCTTTCACAGATTCACTTTTAAATATTAGAACAGAATAACTCAATGTCTATATCAACACAACATTGGTGTCTCAGTTTTTTTTTTGTTAAGTACGTTTTATTGATGATAAAAAATTGTAAGCATTGCAAAAAAATAAGAAGAATATACCTTACTTAACAATGCATACCATTAATGAATTCGGTTGAACCAGAATTTCCTTAACAACATAGGAATATGAAAGATAAGTGTGGTGATAAACAGAATAAACAGGAAAGGTTATTATGCAGTTATAATGTTTTTTTTAAAAGGGAAGAGAGTATAAAAGGAAAGAGAAAAAGAGAAAAACAAAAGAAAAAAGGAAAGAGATATAATAAGTTATTAGGGAGGTGATGAGTGTGAAGATAAAAAGGTAGTAAAAGGAGACCAAAGTAAGCCAGATTTGATTTTCTGAGTTAAAGAAGAAGAAACAGTTGAAGTACCAAAAAAAACATTGTGGAAAGAAAGTGTAATATTACATGAGAAAATCAATAAACATTTTGCCCAAATAGTTTTCCAAAATACAATAACTTTAGGACAATAATATAGCAGATGACTCAAAATACCATCAGAGGCAAGACATGACCAGCAGGAGAAAGAAATAGCGAGGTACATTTTATGAAGAAAAAAAAGGGGAAATTACAGCTTTATTATAAATAAAAAATAAAGATTGTGTTCTATTGGCAGCTATAGAGGCTTTACATATTTTACACCATAATAAGTCCCATTGTTGGATAGATAATGATTGGGATAAATCTTTCTCCCATAATAGTTCAATAGAAAAATTATTTCTTATAGTGATAGGGGAAGAGAGAGATTTATATATAAAGGAAGCTTTAGGGGTGGAGTCAGTAGTAAGATCGTATAGAGGTGTCACAGGAATAAATGGTGTAACATCAGGTGTAAAGTTGTTGCTTAATAAATATGTATGAAGTACAGGAATTATTGGTTATATTGTTGGAGACAAGAATCAGGAAGGCCATACTTCTCCTGCAATTGTGGGAAGGATAATATAGAATTATGGGAAGTCAAATGATGCACATAAAAAAAAAACTTTTCCTTCCAACGTAAAATGATTTGTGGCGAAATTTAATAAATGTATTGTACAAAATAGAGGAAGCAAGAAGGACTGACGAGAATCAGACCTTGGTTAAAAAGGGTGTGTAATAATTAGTGGGAGTACTTAAGAATAGGGGGGCATATTACCAAGCAATAGCGATAATTATCGCTATTGCTTGGTTAGCGGGAAAAAAATATCTCCGAGCACCGAGGATTTTTACCGCTGAGATACCTTGATATTATCAAGGTTTATCTCAAAAGCAGTAAAAATCCTGCGAAATCCATGAATATCGCTGAAAAATCAGCGATATTCATGCATTATCGTGACAATGCTCTTAGCCATGTTATCCACCTTCCATTGGATAACATGGCTAAGAACTGCTTTTAGTTTAAAAAAAAAAAAAGAACTGCTTTTAGCAGGCGTTAGCTTTTGGAGATATTCGCGCTTAGCGCAAATATTTCCAAAAGTTGTTAATAGGAGTTAGAGATGTTAGTGACTGTTTTCAGTCGCTAACATCTTGGCACGCCCACTTTGCATGTCATTAGCGATAATTATCGCTGACATGCAAAGTGGGCCCCTAAATGCCCGCTATCGCCTACAAGCTGTCGCTAACTGGTGTTAGCGACAGCTTGATAATAGGGCGATAAAACTATCGCCGCATTAGCGGGAAAAAGTCCCGCTAATGCGGCGATAATGCCCTTGGTAATATGCCCCATGGTTTTTAGATATAAATGTACAATTGGACATAGAAACAGTGTCTCAATTGTTCACCAGTATTTTATTCATGTGAAACGTTATTCACACAGGAGTGTGTCTCCAACACAGACCCTTTAGGACAAAAACAGCATTTTGAAAAAATGCTCAGTCACAACTTTCACACCAAGGCCATAGGACATTGCTGTGGAATCGTGTGATTGATGTAATGTAGTGGTGGCATCAGAGATCTGGAAAGGTGAATATTGGAGAGTTGTTATTGCTATCTGATCAATTGATACGTTGTCACTCACATATCCTCAGAAGGAGCTTGTGATCCACACTGTTTCATTGTGACCTCCTCTGAATATTGGAGTTCTCTAAAGGCCTCTGTTAGACATTGTGTTGTTGGTTTACTGGGGTGTGAGCCCTGATCAAGTAACAGCCAAAATTCATTGCACGGTGAACCACAAAAAGTCACTAAATTAACCTGTGCTTAACCCTGGGTAGCTTGGCACAAACAGCCATCAGGCTTCACTTAACAGGCAATGTGCAAAGTATGTCTGCAGCACACAAACAGTAATACAGTGAAAACACAACACAATGAAAATCCCAAGCCAATTTAGAAATCTAGAGTAAATTTTAATAAATTATTTGAGACCAAAATACAACAATACAATCAGTAGAACAGGAATTATGAATTTTCAAAGACTTTAGTGAAAATTGCGACAAAAAGCACAAAGTGCTAACTATGGATATGTGGTCACTCTGGACCCGGGTGAAAGTCAAAGGTTTAGGCCAACCACGAAGGAGAACAGGTCGGCTACAGTCACCAAGTTATGCCAGCTGAAATTTTACCTTCACAGATCCGTGCCAAGAGTCCTGTTCTCAATAGAGGGGATCACATGGAGCAGGGAGGGTGTCTTGTGAGGCTGACAGCGTAGTGCAGAAAGCAGGCTAGGCATCGCAGGCGGACATTGCTGGAGCTTACCATTGGTGATCCCTGCAAGCGGTCAATGCTGTAGAGTGAAGGGTCAGGCTGATTAAGCTTCGCACTAAATCGTGGTGTGAGTGGTGAGGTCTCAGTGTAAATGGGTCCGTTTGTGGTCACAAAGAGCCCAAAAGCTTGAGTTCAGCTCCCTGAGCTACACCAAGGGCCCAGGACCTGAGGGGCACCACTCTGGTGTCAGGAACACACTGCAGCTGGGTGCAGAGGCTGGTGCAAGATGTTGGAGAGTTATTTATGTCCCTGAGGCTCAGATCAGGAGGCCAGTAGATCAGCCCTTGGAGTCAGTCTGGTGTCCTGGGTTCAAGGTTGAAGTTGCAGGTCCATTAACCTGTTGACCCAGGCAGGAGGGCAGCAGGCATCAGGGCAGCACAGCAGTTCAGCATTCCCTTCAGAGCAGCAGTTCAGCAGAGTGGCACTCCTTTCAGCAGCCCAGCAGTCTTTCTCCCTGAGTGCCTAAAGGTCCTGAAGTGAACTGAAGAGTTGGTGTCTGAAGTCCCCTTTTTATACGCTGATCCCCTGGTTCTGGAAGGTGGGAGAAGCTTCTAGGCAGTGGCGTTGAAGTGCCTGGAATTTCCCGACTCCCCTGCCCTGGCGCCAAGCTGGCTGCAGTGACAATGTGAGGTTGTTAAGCCCTTTGTGTGAAGGCAGAGCATAAGCTATTCATATTGATCAAAACCCCGACTTTACCACTAAATATGGCTTTTCACCACAATGCCCAATACTGAAAAACGAATGTAGAAGTTTTTTACTACCAGTACTTGTAAAACTTAAAAATACATGTCCAGCCTTCCATTTACACAGCACCCTGTCGTATGGGCTACCTAGGGGTGATTTATATATAATAAAAGCAAACTTTAAGACTTGACAAGGGGGTTTTAAAGCCAAGTCAACATGGCAATTTAAAACTGTATTCAGGGTGCAATGGCAGGCCCTGGGCATGTTTTAACCGCATGCGTGCGGCCGCTATTTTTGCGCTGTGCGGCTTTTTGCGAAAAGCCGCGTTACATGACGAGCTGAGCTCGTCATGAGCATGCGAGCGGTGCAACTCATGACGAGCTCAGCTCGTCATGTGCATGGAAGGGGTTAAGGTGCTACATAAGTGTATGGCACAAAAGTGTTCCAGACCCACCAGTTGCATTTAGTTTACAGGCCCTGGGCATGTGGTATACCACTCTAAAAGGGACTCATAAGTAAATTAAATATGCCAACAGGGTATGAGCCAATGTAACCATGTTTTAGGGGAGTGACGACAAGCACTTTAGCACTGATTAGCAGTGGTAAAGTGCACTAGTCCTAAGGCCAACAAAAAATAGTTCAGCAGAAATGGAGAAGGTGAAGCAAAACATCTGGGGGAAGACCACTGTAAGGCTCACAGGTCTAACAGTCTCACTATGTATCACCTGGTAATCCAAATCGATGCTGGTTACAGGAGTAACCTCCTTCCTTTAGATTCACACATGCTTGCTGCGTAAGTAGTTCCTTTGAAGGCAGAAATACTGGGCTGGATATCAAAACACATATAGGGCCATTTTACGGCATACATAACCCCCACGTCCTTATAATCAATAGGCCACAATGCAGTTCCAGGCAGCCAGCAAAGCAGAAGTCTTTGTACAGCTTTATAATCAGTAATACAGTTTTCCACCTGTGAGACATGACGTAGTTTAAATATTGTTACATAAAACAGTATTTTATGATATTTTGTCATTAAAATTCGCTTTTCAAATGAAAAAAACCATATGATTAAAAGGGCCTAGTCTACAAATATTCCTAAGAAATCATTAGTATGTGGAAAAATATAAATCTCACTTTTCAAACGTTTTTAGGTTATTTCTTGGTTTGCATGTAACCAACCAATAGACATATTTCTGAAATATATTGACAGGTATCATAATAGATTATTTAAAAGCAGGAGCAATAATGTATTTGAAGTACATGGAAGACTAACTTCTTACAGGGTTTAGGGACAGCATGTCTTCGTGCACATAAGGAAACTCAATTATTTAATGTATTGAGGGGGGAAGTCAAAATGTTCGACCAAGGTCTATAATATTATGAAATAAACTCAGGAGGCCAGAATACACCTTTTGCAAGCTTTAAAGCACATCCAGAGCAGTTTCAAATCACGAGGCCAGCAGGTAAACTCATTATCCCACCCCCATACTCCACAGCACATAAATATTCCAAGGAGCCCCCCGAGATGTCTAACGCATCCATTAACTTCGGTCGGATCAGCTTATCTCATGGCTCTTGAAGCAAACCCAGTGGTTGAAGCACCAGACCGCATCTCTTCCCAGTGATTTTAGTGCTCGATTACTGAACTGTGAAGACACGCCAGACTGGTTTCCTGGTTTTCATGGTGTGGTTAGCAAAATAATGCTCGTCTTTGGAAAAAGCCCACAACGGCCAGAAGAAGCATTAGGTTACATGCTAGCAGGCCCTTACACGTGGATTGATGAAGCGTTATAGAAATACACAAGTTCCACTTTTGCACGCCCAAATCCCATGCAGGCGTTTACACAAATTCGGAAAAGTCTTACAGGGTTGATTTCAGTTGTTATGAGTCCATTTCAAGAAAAGCCGTTTTCCTATCGAATTAAAAGGGCCCCCTTTGATCCTTGATATTGCTGCCTCTAATCTTGGCCGATTTTCCAGAATAACTTTTATTCCATAGTAAATATATTACTAATTATTTACCCTTAAGAATCCTTGTTAATCTTGTTTTCCATTTAGGGTCTTATTGTTTTTTGCCCACACAACGTTTGCTAGAGTTTGCCTGGTGAAAATCAAGTAGGGAAAATATCCTCAGTATGATTACTGTAGCAAAACTCCAACTTTAACTCTTGAATATAAACATTTTGCAAAGAAAAATCCATAGAAGAGTAAGGCCTTTATACGACTTTGGGGTCTTGCAGCAGCCACTAGGCCAGCACCCTGCTGCAAGATCGTCAAAGCCGTCTGCACACCGCCCGCCAAATTCTGAGTTCAATCCTGGCATGGTGGGCAGTGCTTTGGCGGTCCCACGGTGGTACCTTTCCAAGGCTCATAGCGGAGCTTTAGAGAGGCATTGCAATGGGAACGCCAAAGCCCATTTCACCATGTTGTGCAGTCCATATCGTTCAGGAACTGGGGGTGCATGCATACAGGGAGGCACAACATGTGCCCCCTGCATTTATCCCCTGTCCCAGAGGCAACTGGGGGCCCTGGAGGGCCTCCTTAGTTTCCTCAGCATCAACCTTTTCATGGTGGGCTCACAGCCATGAAAAGTAGGACGGTAAGGAAACTCTTAATATGCTTGGGGGTGCCGCAGCAAAACCGCAAGCATATTGCGGCCTCACACCAATGCAACACCGCAGAGGGATCACGGATTCCCAGCGGTTGCAGCTGTCCTTTGGTGGTCTGACTGCCAAACTCAAAATAGGGTGGTCGGAAAGCCGGTGCGGTGCTCCTTATCAAAATTAGACAACATGAGGAAATATGCGCTGGTTCCTTGTTAAAAGCACTTTAGTTATGCACTGGGGCCACTTAATCCAACACGCATTTTTGTCACTATATTTGAATGTTTTGTGATCATGTTTATTGCTTGTTTAGAATGTTCATATTGCTCTAAACATACACAAAATGGAAGCGCAAGAAAGCTTTCCCACTAGTAATGAAAGGGACTATACGTAGGATCAGATATAAAGCCACGTTTGCATAGTTGAAAAATGGCTAACGAGGAAGTTTTCTCCTCTAGGAGTTCTCACATCATCCAGTGCTCCATGACATCTCTATCACATTCTCCACAGGAAGGAGGGGGTAATCACCACTATAAATTCTTCTAAGAGCTTCTTATGTACAGTATGTGATTTGTAGTTTGGAACCTCCTACACTGTCACCTACAGTTTTCCAGGGGATCTTCATTTATACAACACATTTAACAGTTCTAAAATTACATCAAGGGAACTCATGATCATTGTTTCCAGTTGCTACTTTTAGTGCAGCAAATTGCTGACAACTGTGAGAAGAGTCTCATTGACATTGCTTCTAAACTTTTATGCATGTGTCTCTTCAAGCAAATGGTTGGTATAACCCTGGATGGTCGTGTACTTTCAGGACTGTGAATTTATTGAACTAGTATAAAAATGTTAGGACCTGTTCAGCCTGTTTAACATAGAACCTAATGAAGTTATGGCAGAAATGGAAAAAGATTTCTTGAATGTATACTGTTTTATTAAGATTGTAACATTCATCATTAAGATTTTCCTCAGTAGGAGACACATCCATATATACATACTTCATATGTAGTCAGAACCATCATAATATGTACGTTATAGACACTTGCACAACGGATACGCTTTTGAATATTGTATATAGTAGGCTAGGGATAGCCATTTACCCAAATACGAAGAGAATGCTAACGAAAACTTTGAGACAAATATATTTTTGGGGACAGAGCAACCTGCTACAACAGACCTACCTGGACACCGCAGTCTTGCTTCACCACATCTGGGACAGCGTCGCCACCGCCAGGAGTCACGGGGGTATCGAAGCAGCGCCGCCGCTCCGGGACCACGAATACCGGCAGCCTCTGCGGCGGCGCGCTCAGCCGACGCCGCGACAACGCCAGAAGGTGCTTCAAATCACACTGGAGACCGGCGGAGCAGGGGGACAGAGCAACCTGCTACAACAGACCTACCTGGACGCCGCAGTCTTGCTTCACCACACCTGGGACAGCGCCGCCACCGCCAGGAGTCACGGGGGTATCGAAGCAGCGCCGCCGCCCCGGGACCACGAATCCCGGCAGCCTCTGCGGCGGCGCGCTCAGCTGACGCCGCGATAGCGCCAGAAGGCGCTTCAAATCACACCGGAGACCCGCTCCGCGGGACGCCGGGCAAAGCCCGGGCCAAGGGCGGGCCCGTTTAAGCCCGGCCAAGGACGGGATGGGCCACCCCTCTGTTATTTGCCACCGCGAACAAAGGTCAGTCTCCTTTCTTCTGTCTTACTGTAACTGCCCCGTTTTATCCAGGAGTTTAACTGACAGGCCCGTAAAATCAATCATGGCAACTGTACCATCTGAAGTCCCAAACTCTAGGAAATCAACCGGGGGTTCATTATTAGGCACCCTGGATAACTTTCTAGTCAGGGTATCGTCAGCCCTAGCCAAGGATATCAAACTAACCGAATAGAGACTTTCCTTGGACACCCCATTTGACAAAAGATCTTCATTGGGAAGCCTGGCGAGGGCAAGATCACCTATTCGCCATCTATCTATCTCCCAGGATACACTGCCCCCCTCGGGTGTTGTAGAGCGAAGTGACACATCACAGCTGGTTGTTATCAATGACACTAGTTCAAACTCCCCTACTGGGATAGTTGCCCATAATGTCGCCAAGGCTATACCTTCCCCTAATATTAAAACCCGCTCAGCCTCCAATGCAAAATCATGCCTTCCCCAGCGAGATGTGAGGGCGGCTGCTAAAAGGAAGCGCACTGGCGTACAAACCACTCTAGGAGGCAAAAAAACTAAAACAGGTAAAATGGATGCGAATAACGAAGCACCAGCTACCAGACTCCCATCTAGTCCATCTAATCCACCCCATCTACCAACGATTGCCATAGAAGAGCATAGTGGACCAAAATACGCTCTGGGGGGAGAAGTTCAACCTGATATGGGTCCACTGTTTTGGAAGAAACTGGAAAGCACGTTTAAAACATTTTGCACCCCAATTACCACACGACTGGACTCAATTGAGAATAGATTAGTCTGCCTCGAACTCTCAGTCGCATCACTCCAGAAGCAAGTGGGTCTGAGGGCTAACGATTCTACTCTTAGGCAGACTAAAACTCCAGGCCCAAGGCCAATCGATCTCAACGCTGCTGTAGCATCAAAAAGCCGTACCATTACTACCCAAAGTTCCCCTGCCCTAACCTCTGTTGATGCCCTAGTTCCCAGTTTGCCACCAGGAGCAATTACTGCTACAAGGGACCAATCCCACCAAACAGTTGCCAACAGCACTGTAACAAGACTTCAAAACCCCCCCTTGGTCCGGAACACTGATCCGCTGCCCAACATCGATCTTCCACCACAATCAGCGCCCTATGTGGTGGTTTTGGCGGGGGTCTCCGTTCTGGCACAGGGAAAAAGGGAGACCTACGCAGAACTTAAAAATAAGTGCACCTTCTGGCTCAACCAGAAACGACCACTCCCAACAAATATTACAGCAGAAATTCTGTTTGTTAGGAGAGGAACTAGATTGGCAAGAGCACCAAAACCACGGTGGGGGACTGTGTAATTATTAATTTTAGAGACTGGAGGTGCGTCGAATTTATTTGTAATTGGCCCCAAAATATTCTGTTGCCTGGAATTCTCACTCTACCACTATCTCATTTTTATGAACCCCGGTACTCAACTGCAAGAGTCTTATTCTCACAGGATGAATTGTTGAACACATGCCCTTTAGGGAACATCATGCTCTTTAATAGATTTGAAGCCCTTTCAGGTCTGGGGGACTGCGACTGACGCTCTGTGCCCCAATCATCAGTACAGAATAGCACATCTCTAAACATCGGGGGATCTGTGGAAAAGGGATCTGGACAAGACTTTGCCCAGCCACCACTAGATATTAGACTGGAGCTGACGGGCGCAGAAGACCTCACTGACCTCCTATCCTCTAGTGATGAACTCTCCCTGGACAGGGATACACCAAGAGGATTAACATTAACTTTACCAACAGCCCACACTTCTGTCCCTACCCCTGTTCCACCCAATATAGTACGAAAAGGGCCTACGAATGCTCTTGATGGTCCAATTAACTTGGCTAATTGTGGTAATCGGCTACTTAGAATCCACAACCAAAACTCAACCCTAAAAATTCTAACCTGGAACATAGCAGGTCTCGCCGCCAACCAGGATAATCCTGACTGGTGTGCTTTTGTAGACCTTCACGGGATATGTATATTCCAGGAAACGTGGGCTCCTAACCCCACACATAGACTGGGTTATGTTACGTTTATGGAACCAGCATGGAAAGGTCCTAGAGGCAGACCATCGAGGGGATTATGTATTTGGATAGGTGCTCATCTTGGGTTTTCCGTAAAAAGAATAGATACCAACAGCCCTGATATAACCTGTATTATATTGTTACATACCAAAACACCTAAACTGGCACTTATTAATATCTATTCGAGGCCAGTAGGACAGGGGGGCACCTCCAAAACCCTTGACTTACTGTCCTCTCTTTTGCACTCCCTTCCGGGAGATGTCGAGTTGATGATCGGTGGTGACTTCAATTGTCATTACGAACCACTTATTGGAGTCCACCACACCTCAACAGATGAGGACGAAATATGGTCAATCCCCCACCCAAATATGTATCCAGTTAAACAGTGGTCATCAATGGTACTTCAGCTAACCTCCATAACCTATTCCTTTTCTATTAGAGTATGTAATGGGCGTTTTAAGGGGGACAGCCCAGGGTCACCAACCTACAGTGGAAGTTGCCATACCTCCGTAATTGATTATTTCATGGTTAGTATGCCCCTATGGCCTAGGATCCTCAACTTCCAAATCCCTAGTCGTACGGAAAGCGACCATAATCCCCTGTCAACTGAGATTAACTTGGACTTGATAACTGAGGCCAACGAAATTTACGATAATAGTGGCCTCAGAATAACTCAAGGTGGGAGGAGAATCAGATGGGTTAACATGAAGAAATCCACTGAAGATTTGGGTAAATTGTACCTGAGCATAATCCCCCTCCTAGAAAGGGCAAACCTAATCGCGACTCATCCATTTGGCAACAGTGTACAAAAGGCCCTGTCAGGGTTGCATGAGGAACTAATTATCTTATTGACAAACTCCTTTTACAAATCAACCCATATTAAACCTAAGCCTTTTGCTACTAAACACCCCTGGTTTAACGGGGGCTGTAAAAAAATGAAGCAGGGGCTACTTACGGCATTGAAACAAGGCTCCCTGGCCGCCGTGACTGAAGCCAGGCGTGCTTACAAATTAATGCAAAAAAAGAGTGGGAAGAAGAACGATGGTACGCCATCAGATTCGCACTTGAGGCCAAAGATACACAGTCCTTCTGGAACCTAGTCCACACAGGGAAACCAGAAGGTAGGACCTCAATTGATCCAAATATATCCGAAGAATCTTGGTCCCTATATTTTAAAGAGCTATATGCTACCCCCAAACATTAAATAGTTTAGTCTCTACTGCTTTGACTGATATGGACCCTAACAACCCCATACCATTTTTCACCTTGGACGAGGTTCTTATTGCAGTGCATTCCTTGCAATCAAACAAAGCCCCTGGGCTAGATAGGATCCCAGGCAACCTCTTCAAAGAAGAACCAGTAGTCTGGGCTCCCTATCTTTTATTACTGTATAATGCAATTTTGCAGGGCCTACCTCTGCCAGCCACATGGTTGGGGGTAGAGATAATTCCCATTTTTAAGAAGGGTTCTCCGTTAGAACCATCAAATTATAGGCCTATTAGCCTTATCGATGTCAGTCAGAAAATCTATGCAAGACTACTCTTACAACGCCTACAATACTGGGTAAACGATAATAATATACTGACTCCCCTCCAGGCAGGCTTTAGGGCCAAAACATCTACCATTGACCAACTTTTCCGGCTCCAAGTTCTTTATTGGAAGCACGTCGTCCTGGACCGGGGAAGTTTATATCTAACGTTTGTGGACCTAAAGTCCGCGTTCGATATGGTGGATCGTAACCAACTCTGGGCAATCTTATCATCAATGGAGGTGCCAGCCTATTTGTGCCACCAATTCAAACACCTACATGATGGTACCTTTGTCAGAGTGCGTTTCGGGAAGTATGGTCAGCTAACAGGGCCCTTCCCAGTTGAGAAAGCGGTTAGGCAGGGCTGTGTCCTTGCCCCTACCCTCTTCTCCCTTTTTCTTAATGGGCTCATTGAAGACCTACTATCAACCAAAGATATTGATTCCCCAAAATTAGCCTCGCTGAGATTTCCTGCATTAATGTTTGCAGATGATACTCTGCTTTTGTCAAAATCCCCTATGGGTATGCAGAGGGTTTTAAACCAGTTCATTAAATTGTGCAAACATAGAAACTTAGTAGTCAACATCGACAAGACTAAGTATATGGTATTTAATGCCAACACTACTAATTGCCCCCACCCCATGATGGAAGGTAGACCGTTAGAAAGAGTCCCAACATTTGACTATTTAGGGCTATCTCTAACTGACAAAATGGGGTGGGGAGCTCAAATGGCTAAGGCAAACCTAAAATTAGTACAGACATCTGGGGGAATTTTAAAAGTTCAAAAAAACTGTGCAAATAAAACTATAAGTCCCCCCCTCGAAATCTTCAAAGTTCAAGCAAGATCTTCTACCCTCTATGGGGCGGAACTCTGGGGACATGTTCCTTCCACTGACCTAACCATTACAAAAAACAACTTCATTAGGCAAATTCTAACTCTGCCCAGAAGCACTCCTCTAGTCCCACTCAGGCTAGACCTGAATATTAGGCCTGTAGCTGAAGTTATTACCTCACGCCCCCTCCTTTATTGGAGGAGGCTGTGGAGCACCCCCGAGCTAGAAAGCTACAAAAGGGAATTAAAGGTGGTCTTAGCCTCCCCAGGAGCAGGTAGAATCCCATGGCTACGTTTTGTAAGACAGTCTCTTGCTCAAATAGGATATGAAAATCTCTGGCTAAATCCTGAGGTCACTTCTTTAACTATTTCTAAGAAAACATTGTCCGGTGCTGTGAAGGACTTTAGTCTCGGGAGGACCATTAGCTCTGTACCAACAACGAGCCTGACTGGTGCCTTCCTGAGCCATAAGTCCATATACAGCTTTGAACAAGAAATAGATGCAACTCAACCTACTCTAGCGAAGAAACTGTACTTACAGTTTAGATTCGGAACGCTGCCCCTTTACTCTGTGACAGACAGGTGGACGGGGGGTCCAGCTCATTTATGCCCCGGCTGCAGAACCGAAAACGAAACCACTCTGCATGTTACTCTTTTCTGTCCAGCCTATTCACATATACGAAGAAAGTGGATAATACAATTATGTAATAATTTGGGCATAAGGGACTACCAAGGCTTCTTTAGGATTTTGAAGTCTGACACGAACCCCTTGATAGTGTCTGCTATGACTAAATTTCTGTTTTCCATGTGGTCTATTCGAAGGAAATCTCTTAAATAACACAGCACTTTATGTCCCTATTTGCTGAGATGTGAGAACTATTTTGGATCAACAAATGTTATCTTAACTTTAAAAAAAAAAATAATAATCTTAAAAATATTTAAATCCTTAACGTTTTAATAATTTGTCTTCTCCCCTCCGATTGCATATGATGTCTTTTAATTCCTATTTTTACAAATGAACTGTGGAAAAGTGAAAATGTATATTTTATGTACTTTCATGGTTAAAACTAACCGAAATAAAGTCTATTGAACTGAACTGATATTTTTGAAACGTAATGAAAGAATGTATATCCACCATTAATTTCAGTGTTGAATCGAAAGCAGTCTGAACGTTTCGCTTAGGACAACATGTATTTAGATTAATGGAAAGGCCAAGTACTATTGTAAGTATTTGATTTTTAGGAAAATTAGAGCCTTCTAAAGACATTTATACCTCTGAAGACTTAAAATCTGAAACAAATAACCTCATGCATGCAGGCACAATCATGCAGAAATGCTGTTAGCTTGAGTTAGCACAGTAAATTTAGACCTATTGGCTTTGCTAATGCCTCTTCAAGAAGTGTTAGCAATTTTATTGTTTTAAGTAATGTATCTATAACTTAACCCAAACAACGTTCCAGGAGGACTTGAGTAAAAGAGTTGTATATGACCCTACTCTCCTCAATCCACTTTAATCACCCTCCCCTATCTCTGTACCCTGTGTTTATTGTAGGATACTGCGGTTGCTGTCAGTTTTCACAGTTACATACAGCGGGGGGTGGGGCGGGTGAGAGGTTTGGGAAGTCGACAGACGACAGAATAGGTGAAATTAAATAAATTAATAAAACCTATTCCGTTGTCTGTCGTCTCCCCCCTGCCTCACCACGCCCGTACCACCGCGCCATTATGCTTGCCTGCACCGGCCTTGACTGGTTACATGTATGACATTTCAAATAAGAAGGGCCCATCTCAATTTACTATTTGTATTCTTTTATTTCTGTTTCTAAACAATAGTTGAGATGCGTCCCCTTACAAAAAGAAAATGTTTTAAACTGCTATTGAGAACCTGATTATTTTAGTGACCCTCTGCAAACGTCCCTCGGAACAATTTCTAGTTGAGATGGAGTGCAGACTTCACCAGTATAGTTTATTTGAGACAGGCAGCAGACTCCACACACTGCTTTAGCTGGAACAAGGTGCTGAACCTCTAAAATGGTTTAGATGGAATGAAGTTGCCAATCCCCATCATTATAGTCACTGTATAAAGCCTTCTCTACATTGTGTAGCAATATATAGCATTGTTCATGAATAGTTATGATGACATGGACGATTTTACTGAAGGATTCAAAGTGATTATCTGAACAAGAGTGAATTGGTGATGCCACTCTGAACCTAAGGTGAAAAACATCCCTGCTGGGTATTCATATGTAACTATACATATTGTAAATGTCATTTCATCTGAGGGCCATGTTGTTTAGTTGTAGGCATGATGGCACGTGGTTTGTTTTGGGAGTTGTGGTCCAGCTCTATTACTTGAGGGTGGGGAAAATTGGTCTCATAGGAATAATATGTGCTTAGTTCCTTAGGGCCTCATTACGATGGTGGTCGTACGAGCATCTGATTACCATCGCTGCAGTATGGAGACCACCTGACATGTAGTCGGCGGTTCCACCTGCCATATCATGATCGACAAGAACAGCCTGATTTGGAATTTGGAAGTTCCAGAGGACAGGGACAAATACTTTGTATAAACAGACAATTGAAATAGGACAGCTGGTTAGGGAAATTCATAAAATACAAAAATTCATAAACATTATATATAATCAAAATAAAATAGAAACAGATCTACTTCGTTTGCTCAATTTTTAATAAAAAATGTTTAAAACGAGAGAGAGGAGGGGAATTAATAAACATACATATAGCACAAAAAAAGATAACATCACAATAATTAAAAATGACAAAAGGACACAGTTCTTAAACACTTCTCATAAAAATTCCTATCTCAAATAATCTAGTTACATATATTCTCAGCTGGTGACAACCAAAGTTGTCCCTACTTCAGCAACTAAAATCAACCATGTCACAATGGGTGGCAAAACATAATCTGTTCGACGCGCGTTTCGGCGTTTCCACAAACGCCTTCTTCAGGAGCCACAAGTTTGTACTGTAACATATGTATAAAAAAAGAAAAGGAATATTTTACAAACAATTCGTTTTATTCCCAAAAATTCTTTCATATTAATTTTAACTGTTGAAAAAGACATATATACATTCCCTCCTTCATCAATATATCACCTAAAAATGCAGCCAGCATAACATTCGTATGTTAAAAACCAGTAACAAATACAATTTGTTCACATTTCCCTAACTTTACCTAGCTGTCTTTTTTGATAAACAGTTAATTAAAAGAGAAGAAGGTCTCATCTCCTAATAGACTTCTAGAGGACTTTCTATTAGGAGATGAGACCTTCTTCTCTTTTAATTAACTGTTTATCAAAAAAGACAGCTAGGTAAAGTTAGGGAAATGTGAACAAATTGTATTTGTTACTGGTTTTTAACATACGAATGTTATGCTGGCTGCATTTTTAGGTGATATATTGATGAAGGAGGGAATGTATATATGTCTTTTTCAACAGTTAAAATTAATATGAAAGAATTTTTGGGAATAAAACGAATTGTTTGTAAAATATTCCATTTCTTTTTTTATACATATGTTACAGTACAAACTTGTGGCTCCTGAAGAAGGCGTTTGTGGAAACGCCGAAACGCGCGTCGAACAGATTATGTTTTGCCACCCATTGTGACATGGTTGATTTTAATTGCTGAAGTAGGGACAACTTTGGTTGTCACCAGCTGAGAATATATGTAACTAGATTATTTGAGATAGGAATTTTTATGAGAAGTGTTTAAGAACTGTGTCCTTTTGTCATTTTTAATTATTGTGATGTTATCTTTTTTTGTGCTATATGTATGTTTATTAATTCCCCTCCTTTCTCTCGTTTTTAAAAAAATTTATTAAAAATTGAGCAAACGAAGTAGATCTGTTTCTATTTTATTTTGATTATATATAATGTTTATGAATTTTTGTATTTTATGAATTTCCCTAACCAGCTGTCCTATTTCAATTGTCTGTTTATACCAAGTATTTGTCCCTGTCCTCTGGAACTTCCAAATTCCAAATCAGGGGGTCCTTGTTTTTTGCATTAAAAATCCCACAGCTTGTCTGTGCAGGGCTGTTCGAACTAATAATTGAGTATTACTATACACTAATATCTAGATATAGATTCTTGAGCAGTTGTTAGTACATAGAATTAGATTCTATTCTTTTCCCTTCTATCCTCAACATTGGTGTTAGATATGGCTAATTTAAAAACCTTTGGCTTCACCGATGATGAATTTGCTACCTTAGTTGGCATCACGGTTCCTACTAACAACGCTAACCCAAATACTAGAGGTAACGATGATAGTAGGAAATTAATCGATCTTAAAAAGAAATTGATCCGTATGGAAGCCCATGGGGAATTTATGCTGTCTTATTTGAGAACAGGCATAATCCCCAATGGACTAAGGGTTCGTATTACCCCTGGTTTATTTGTACATCATAGACCCTTCCTGGAGAAATGGAGTCTCATAGCTAATAGATGTTCTCGCGATTTTATGATCTTAATCGTTGAAACATCAAAATTGCTAGCAGTTGAAATGAAATCTGAAATTGAAGACCTGGAAGAGAAGTTGAAACAAAGTGAAGGAGTAGAGGAGGCTATGAGAAAGATAGCAGAATGTAATAAAGACCTAGAGTCATTCATTACCTACCTCAATAAACGTAAAACCGATAAATTGAATAAAGATAAAAGATATTATTCAGAAGAAACAACATACCCTTACTTAGGTAAAGACTTCTACCAACAAAATCATTACAGGGACGAATCTAGGAATGTCCAGCAACGCGTGAATAATTTCACAGACACATCAGATTCTGAAGGTGAAAGCACCAATGGGAATCATTATGAACCTGATAGTGGGTTTAATTCCTATGCTGGCTCCCGGCCTTATCAGCGCCCTTTTTTATCCAACAGGGGGCCCCGACGCGGCCGCCCCAGAGTGAGATTCCAGGGTCAGGGGCAAACCAGAGGCAATTTCCAAAACCAGCAACAACAGCAGATACAGCATCACCAATATCCACACCAACAGCAACACCAACAACATCCTCAGCAGGAACCTCAATTTATCAGAGAAACTCAGAGCAGACAGTACTGGGGCCAGGGAATGTAATACCTATTTTCAACCTGTCCAGCACAGAGCTTGATATACATAGTGAAACCTTGTTGTCTAAAGGTCTTTCTTTTGTGCCGCAAGCTCAGGCAAATATATTTGATCTACATAGGGATATCATATCCTTTTTCAGAACAATTAGGTTAAGGAAATTTTTCCAAGATAGGGAAGTTGCTGATGGAGATTACATTAGACAAAGAGAAATAACACTACCTTCCACATTTAGTCCAGGATTAGAACAACTAGGTCCGGAGGTGGCCACATTTGAACTGGTAGTTCTCCAAAAACTGGAAAAATCCCTTAAATTTGTCCCCAAACCCATTTATAACTTAAGTAGAGAAGAATTCCTGGCCCTAAAAAGAATAACAGAAAACAAGGATCTGACCATAAAAGCATGCGACAAGGGAGGAGGTATTGTCGTATTGGACTCTTGTAAATATGAATGTAGTATGATCACAATGCTGAATGATAACTCCACCTATCAAAAAATTCAGACTAACCCCCAAAAGGACATTGTCAAAAAAATCCAACTTTTAACGAATGAGGCCCTTATTAATGGAGATATTACAAATCAGGTACACGAATTTTTAAATACCAGTAGTAATAAAACAGCTTGTATCTATGGCCTTCCTAAGATACATAAGAGTGCAATAGATCCGCCATATAGACCTATTGTATCAACGATTGGTACACCAACTAAAGCTCTCTCTAAATTCGTAGACCATTTTTTGAGGCCACATATTCCAAAAATTAAATCATATGTCAAAGACACGGGACATATGATTAATATTGTGGAAGATCTAGAATTCGTTCCGAATAGAGACATATTGGTCACTATGGACATCACGTCCTTGTATAGTAATATCCCCATCGACGAAGCCATTAGGGCAACGGATCAATTTATTGACAAGCATAACATAGATTGTCCAAAAAGCTTTGTAATTGACTGTTTATATATTGTCTTGACTGAGAATATTATCGAATTTGGCGATTCCATATACCGCCAACTCAGAGGAGTCAGTATGGGTGCCTCTGTTGCCCCATCAATAGCAAACATTTATATGTCTGCCTTTGAGGACCGATTTATTGACAACGAGGTGGCCCCCTTTTTTTAATCTATTTCCCATTGGTCCAGATATATAGACGATATCTTTTTTATCTGGACCAATGGGAATGACTCTCTCTTAGAGTTTTTAGAATGGATCAATTTGACAGATGAAAATTTACATTTTACAGCTCAACATAGTACGAGCCAGGTAGAATTTTTAGATTTGTTAATTCGTGAAAACAACAACAAATTGGAGGTTGATCTGTATGTGAAAAGTACAGCCCGTAACACGCTGTTACATTTCAGTAGTTTCCACCCCAAGAGTCAGCGGGAAAGTATCCCTTTCTCGCAATTTCTTAGAGTGCGCAGAAATTGCACTAACCTTGCTGATTATGATAAACAGGCGTCAATCATTCGCAAGAAGTTTCTCGAGCGTGGATACCCACACAGGCTTATAAGAAGCTCTTATAAGAGAGCCCGTTTCTTTGATCGCGACGCACTGCTAACTCCCAAAGAACAAACGGTAAAAGACCAATTGGTATGCGTAACTACTCATTCTACATTGAATGAGCGTATACGTCAGATAATTAATGCTAGTTGGCATCTGTTGAATTGCAATCCAACGTCGAGTGAAAAAATACCAAAACCATTATTTGCATTCAAAAGAAACAAGAATCTTAAGGATAAAATATTCCACTCCAGATTTAATACCAACATCTCCAACAATGGCCCCAAACAGAGATCATTGCTAAATAATCTGCCAGTACGTGGAACAGTAAAATGTTCCTCGTGCAAATCATGCAACAACATTATCGGAGGTGAGGAATTTACTCACAACGGGTACACGACAAAGGCAAATGATCTCTGGAATTGCAAGACTACAAATGTAATCTACTTTATAAGATGTGTATGTGGCCTGGGTTATGTCGGCGAAACCTGTAGGTCCATCCAGGTCCGCATAACAGAACACAGGTCCGCGATTAGGACTCACAAAATGGCAGCACCACTAGTTAAGCACTTCCTTGAAGAAAACCACATACCCGAGGACTTCCAATGGCGCATCCTTGAAAAAATAAGAACTCCCGATAGTAAAGGGGGATGCGCCATTAGGAAGAAAAGAGAAGTCTTCTGGATTTTTGTTCTTAATACATATAGGATCGGGCTGAATTGCGATATCCCCTGGGAGAACGCAATCATGTAAGGAAACAGTAGATATATGGTATAGTACCATGATATGGTATAGTACCATAATGTGGCCCATCGTCCCCTATATAAAGATAATGTAATATCTCTTTGCCTATGAAGACCGTTATAGCTAATAGAGATATACATATGTCACCCTTAACGAATGCCATCTGTTCGTGTCCAAAAAAAACCCCTTTTTCTCCTTTAAATAGATTAAAATTATAAATTATAAGGCAATGGACTGACAACTTGCATATGTAAAAGGCCTTTGAATCGTGTATGACACGTACATGTCAGTGCATTGAATGCGTTATTTTTACCTGAATCGCATTTATTCGTAACATTATACATTGGCTATATTGTAGATATGCCTTTAAACGTTTACATTCAGATTCTTGGACCCCTTGCGTCATGACCTCATTGGGTCAAATGTGCGCGTAGCTACGTACAATTTAGACCTGAACACGTTAAAAGAAGGACTCCGTGTCCACACACGGAGGATATCATTTCCAACGGTCGGGAGACGCCAGCGGCTATAACCTGCCCGTCCGCGGCTCGACGTTTTTGACTCTGTTACATCCTGATTAGAGGTAAGAAGCGCGATAGATAACGGCCGATGTACTTTAGACAGCTACAAGCTGTTCGAAGTGTTCTTTGAATGAGCGTTTTTGATAAACAGAAAAAATTATTCTAGATTAATATGTTTTTTCCAGTAAACACCGGCGTAATTCCAAAATACAAAGGACAGACCGGATTAAAGAGTTGAAAGTACTTTACTCCATATCTGGGAACGTAAAGCCCTATATCTACGTAAAAATTATGAGATAATATGTTACTAGAATACACATAAAAAGTAAGTGAAAATAATACCCTAAGATAGACTTACAATGTTGTAACTACCAAATATCTTATATAAGTTTTATTTAGTAATTTTGGTTCTTGTATTAACAGCTTTTGCACCGGACATTGTTGAAAGGAAAACAAATAGATTGACGAGTGGCGATCTATCACTGTAGAACCTACCGGGGTGAGCCTTTCAGTCATCTAAAAATTTAAGATTTCTTGTATGCTATAGAGTATGATTGGTAAAATAGCCCCGGTTTACTCCAAAGGTAGCTCTAAAATGAATTTCTCGCTACTTACTGCGTTTAGCTATTCTGGCTTCATTTGAGGCATTTAAGAATTCCTAGAGTCTGGATGTAACAGATAATATTGAGTCTGAGTAGTAAGTTCCCCCTTTGTTGACCTTTACAAAATATAGTATATTCCTTATGGTTTTATTTAGAACCAATGGATTGTCTAACAGAGAGGCCTTAAACTTGTATATCGAACCCTTGAAATTATCGTTGTTTGTAATACAAATTTTTATTGATAATTGCAGACATAAATTGACACCCCTGTCTGACCATAAATGGAGTGTCCTCTATATAGATATGAAGTAATCTGATCATATGAAGACAGATCTTTTTAATTGAAGTAAGTATAATATATATAAAATATGGAGACAACACATTTTTTTGAAAGAAAATAGATTGAGGTAATTTGAGTATCAGCAATTGAGTGCCTTTTGCATTAATAATTCTTGGCCCTTTAGAATGTTAGTATAAAAAATTATCTAGCATTTCCACTGCTCATTGCTTTTAGATTCAACTAACAACTGCTCTAGAAGTCTATTAGGAGATGAGACCTTCTTCTCTTTTAATTAACTGTTTATCAAAAAAGACAGCTAGGTAAAGTTAGGGAAATGTGAACAAATTGTATTTGTTACTGGTTTTTAACATACGAATGTTATGCTGGCTGCATTTTTAGGTGATATATTGATGAAGGAGGGAATGTATATATGTCTTTTTCAACAGTTAAAATTAATATGAAAGAATTTTTGGGAATAAAACGAATTGTTTGTAAAATATTCCTTTTCTTTTTTTATACATATGTTACAGTACAAACTTGTGGCTCCTGAAGAAGGCGTTTGTGGAAACGCCGAAACGCGCGTCGAACAGATTATGTTTTGCCACCCATTGTGACATGGTTGATTTTAATTGCTGAAGTAGGGATAACTTTGGTTGTCACCAGCTGAGAATATATGTAACTAGATTATTTGAGATAGGAATTTTTATGAGAAGTGTTTAAGAACTGTGTCCTTTTGTCATTTTTAATTATTGTGATGTTATCTTTTTTTGTGCTATATGTATGTTTATTAATTCCCCTCCTCTCTCTCGTTTTAAAAAATTTTTATTAAAAATTGAGCAAACGAAGTAGATCTGTTTCTATTTTATTTTGATTATATATAATGTTTATGAATTTTTGTATTTTATGAATTTCCCTAACCAGCTGTCCTATTTCAATTGTCTGTTTATACAAAATATCATGATCGACCGCAGTGCAGGTGGTCGGAAACATGCCGTTTTCTATTGTGGCATGTGCTGCGGGACAGAAAAGAGTTGCAGCACAAGATGAAGAAGAGAAAGGGATGTTTGCAAACATCCTTGCAACCCTGCGGTGCCTAGCACATGGTGCACAAATGTTTGGTGGGGCACCACATGTGCATTGCCGGCCACATAGTGGTGGCCCACAGGGAACAGGGGCCCTGCTAGGGGCCCCCGAAGTACCTTTCCGACAACCTTTCCTGGCAAGTGGGACTGCCATGAGAAGGCTGTGGGAAATGGACATCGTAATCCCTATGGCGGTGCTTCACAGGCTCCACCTTCACTGTGGGGATTACTGCCCGACTGCTGCCCCAACGGGCTCCCTTGAGCCTGTCGGAGGGGGCAGTCTTTCCACCCGCCCGCTGCGATCTGACTGCCGGTATCCTGATCCGTTGGTCGGACCGTTGCCCTGGATGTCAGGCGGACCACCACCGACGGCCTGTGGGTGGTGGTCTGCCCGACATCATAATGAGGGACTTAATGTGGGGCTTGTCTATGGTAGCGGGTAGGATTACAAGGCTCTGTTTTGAGCATGCTAAGGAACCTGTGTTTATGTTGCTTTTCAAGGAATGTGAGAGCAGTAGCTTAGCCACAGACAGCCATTCATCTTTTTATCAAGGAGCATGTCAGAGAGACTAGAGACACTGTGATATAGGCTAAAAAAATTGCTTGTCTTTTTTGGCACCTCCATCACTGGCCGATCTGGGAGTTTCTAAGAGGAGGTGCATCCTGTGGGGATCACATGCAGCCCACTTGTCTCTAGGGTACTTTCTTTGTCTTTCATGCAAGCTTTACTGGTGACATTATTGTGCCTGCTGATGTTGTCAACAGGGGCAGGCTGGTGGGAAGAGGTTGTACTCTTTTGACAGGTCAACTTCTGATTCTACAGCGTTTCATAAATAGGAGCAGGCAGATCTTACAAACAAAAATAAAATGAATAAAAAATAAATAAATATGTAAGTGAGCACAAAGCACGAGCATCTCTGATTTCTATGAGGCAATTCGAGTGCTTAATTTGAGTCGGCGGTTGCCAGCGGGGTCAACCAGCACTCATTTTGGGGACTGGCACTTTCCTTGTCATACATTTACTGAAAACAAAACAGAGACAAACGCGTAAAGGGACAAAAAGAAGTCAAAGAAAGATGGAAAACTGCAAGAGTGAGATTACGAGACAGCGAGTGACTGGTAGTGAATTAGAGAGATTCCATGCTCATGACGAGTTCAGCTCGTCATGCAGTACACTGCTCGTGTGCGCTGGGGGGAAATTGCTGTAGCATTGATGGTGCTAATGGATTCCAGCTACACAGCCTCTGTATTGGGTCTGCTGACATGCAATAGCGCTGGTCTCGGCTCTCTGAGCAGAGCTTTGGGTACCGACACTCATTCTTTTGCAAATTAAACACTGGGCTACTCTGATGTTGAACAGATTTGTGTTTTTAGTGCAATGATATCACAGCGGAGAATGATTCCATTTTGAAAATATATTCATAGTAATGGATATGTCTGAGTCCCGAACACAGCTACTCATGTATAGCAACCCTGGTATATATTGGATATTTGAGTGAAAAAAACTTTGCCTGACATGACCTGCTGCAGATACATTTTTTTCACTCGTCAGCCTCCCACATTTCTTCAAATGCGGGCTTTCCGGATCAAAGACGAGCGAATATATTGGGTTCACTGAGAACAGCTGGAAGGTTCCAGAAGTCTAAAGCAGGTAGATCAACCAAAGTCAACTGAACTAATCTATCCAAGCTAAGGGGAAAGTGTTTTTCCCAGTGGAGTCTGCATACCTGTTCTCTATTATTTTCATACATTCAGTGTGAATAGTAATTACACAGCAAGACAAATCAACCCCAGAAGAGGGAATACATCTGACATGCAAATCCCCAGGGAGATATGAGGTATGTGAATATTCCAACTTTGATTGCTTCAAATTAATGCATGAGTTTTTTTGTTTAATTTCATAGGGGTTTCTGGGAACACCACTTGCACAAAGTGGTTCCTGCCAAATATTAGGAGTAATTTCTGCACTCCAGACAACCATGTCATAGTTTTCATTGAGCGGCCCTTGTTTATTGTTTTAGGAATCTTTTTGAGCCTCCTCCTCTGCTCGGGTGAACCTGTCAGTTACGGGGTCATGCATGGACAAAATGATTCATGTAAGTCTTAATGGGGTCTTTTGAAGGTGTTTTTTTGTATGGAAAATGCACTGCTGCACATAAAAAATAAAAAGTATTTTAAGTGTCTGCACCTGTAGCTCGGCAAGTCCCAAGGCCTGTGTTCCGCACTATGGCACATAATATTTCTTGGGCGATATGGTTGGCAAAACAAAATAGAAGTCTTCCCAGAAATCAGTATAAGAACATCAGTACTGAATTGCATTTAAATATAGCTGTTTGTCTCAAAGTTCGGCTGCTGCTTCGATTTGGATTTCCACCTATTTCCTTTTACAATTAAATATGTACACTTCTATCCTATTGCTTCCCAATTTTTAGATCACCTTTAACACAATAACTTCCCTAAATCATGCAATTTCGAATATCATGGAGGTGATACATAGTTGAATGTGACTTAAAACAAAGGCTTCCAGGAAATATAACATGTATATTAGAAACTAAGAGGCTGATTAGGATGGCGGGCGGATGCACCCTATCGGAAACTGACCGCCCAACAGACTGACGGCGGTCCCGACATAGGCATTAAGATGTTACCACCACCACGGTGGTCGCAATGCCAAAACTTTGCATTGTGGCGGGTGCTTTTGGCTGCAGCACCTGCCGCAATTCAAAATAGGGACACATGACATATCCCTGCACTATGTGGCAGGCACTAAGCGGTGCTGGTGCAGGCATATGTAGGGGGGCCCCAGTGCCCATACCAGAGGGTCAGGAGGAAAGGAGGGACAGCTACGGGCCCCCAAAGTCCCTTTCCACCTGCCTTTTCATTGCAGGTTAACCGCCATTAAAAGGTGGGTGGAAAGGGATACTGGAATCCCTATGGCGGTGCGTGGCAGGCACCGTCACCATGTTAGGGAATACAACCCCCTCCGCCGCACTGCAGGGCTCAAGGAGCCCGTCGGATGCGTGGTGGATGGTCTTGCCGACCACCAACCATCCGCCCGCCATTGAAATATGGTGGGTGGATAGGATGGTTCAGATGACGGGGGGACCCCAAAATCCCTATCCGCTTGCCTTTTTATGGCGGGTTAACCGCCATGAAAAGGCAGGTGGAAAGGGACACTGCAATCTCTATGGTGGTGACTGGCAGGCCCCGCCACCATGGTAGGGAATGCAACCCACTCCCCAGCACCCCAGGGCACAAAGAGCCAGTTGGATGCGTGGCGGATGGTCTTGCCGACTACCAAACGTCTGCCAACCATTGAAATATGGCAGGCGGATAACATAGTTCTGATGGCGGTGGGATCTCCACTGACTGGCTGTCGGTGGCAGTCCCACTATCATCATATTCAAACCCTTAGGGTCACCACATCGGCATAGTTCCGTTCTCACCCATGAGCAAAGCACCACCTTCCATAGTTAAAGATCCCACTCTATCTGGGGTGGGGACCACCACAAATGTGCATCTGCCACACCTTCGAATGCACAGTAGTCACAAAGGAATATAAGACAGGATGCCATTTTTTTACAGCCCAGTCATACCAAAAGCAGTAGTTTGTTTTTTGAAAAAAGAGGATAAATATGCCCCTAACAAGCAAGGAGCTCTCTCCCTGTGTATGAAGTATATTTTCTATTATCTTTCCTGGGACATTCATGACACAGGTGGCACCGGTTTCTCCTGTTCATATATTTCCCTGCACCAAGAATGGCGACCCAGAGTAGGAAATATAAGTAGTGAAGCCCAGCTTTGAATAGGGCAGTGTTAATTCTAGTGTAACTCTACATGCATTCAAGGGCTTCTCCCGACATAGCCAGCTGATGATCCTGCAGAAGAACCCTAACAGTTGCCCCATCATTAAGGGCTTGGTTTTGAGTAGACCGCCAGACTTGCGGGAGCGCTGTGGTGGGGGTCTCCCAACCACCCTATTACAATTAGGGTAGTAGGACTGCCATACCCCCGCCGAGCTGCCAGGCAACAGCTGTTCCTTGGCAGTGGTGCGGCGGTATAGAGGCAGCAATATGCTTGCTTACAAGTTTCCTCTCCGCCATGGTTTTCATGTTGGTTCCACCTCCATCAAAACCGTGGCAGAGAGGAAACAGTGCCTCATGCCATGTGGATGCACAAAGGGGGCACCACATGTGCCCCCCATGTGCATTCACACCAATTCCTGCATGGCATGGACTTTACAGTCCATGCCGTGCAGGAACTGTTTTTGGCATTCCTATTACGGTGCCCATTTTCTTAGGCACCGCCATGGTAGCGTAAAAAAAAGCCCACCAGAAAGGATAAACACTCATAATCTGGCAGGTGGCCCGACCATGGGTTTGATGGTGTGGCTGCGGGGCGGCAGGGCGGCGGGGCGGACCCAGCGCTGCACTTCTAAACTCGTAATCAGGCCCTAAATGGTGTAAGTAATCAATCAATCAATCAAAGCATTTATATAGCGCACTACTCACCCGGAGGGTCTCAAGGCGCTGGGGGGAGGGGGTCCGCTACTGCTCGAACAGCCAGGTCTTGAGCTGCTTCCTGAAGGCGAGGTGGTCTTGGGTCAGGCGGAGGTGGGTCGGAAGGGAGTTCCAAGTCTTGTCGGCCAGGTAGGAGAAGGACCTTCCTCCTGTGGTGGCTCTTCGGATGCGGGGGACGGCGGCGAGGGCGTGGCTGGTCGATCGAAGCTGGCGTTTGGGAGCGTAGAAGTTGAGGCGGCTGTTGAGGTATCCTGGGCCTTGGTTGTGTAGGGCTTTGTGTGCGTGGGTGAGGAGCCGGAAGGTGATTCTCTTGTTGACCGGGAGCCAGTGCAGGTCTCTCAGGTGTCCGGAGATGTGGCTGCGGCGGGGGATGTCCAGGATGAGTCGTGCTGAGGTGTTCTGGATCCGCTGGAGTCTCTTCTGGAGTTTGGCGGTGGTTCCGGCGTAGAGGGAGTTGCCATAGTCCAGACGGCTGGTGACGAGGGCCTGGGTGACCGTCTTCCTGGTCTCGGTGGGGATCCATCGAAAGATCTTGCGTAGCATGCGCAGGATGTTGAAGCACGACGAGGAGACGGCGTTGACTTGTCTGGTCATGGAGAGGGAGGAGTCCAGGATGAAGCCCAGGTTGCGTGCGTGGTCTGTGGGTTTGGGTGCGCTGCCCAGGGCGGGGGGCCACCAGGAGTCGTCCCAGGCGGAGGGTGAAGATCCCAGGATGAGGACTTCTGTCTTGTCCGAGTTCAGTTTCAGGCGACTGTTCATCATCCACTTGGCAACGTCCGTCATCCCTTCGTGTAGGTTGGCTCTGGCGGTGGCGGGGTCGTTGGTGAGGGAGAGGATCAGCTGGGTGTCGTCGGCGTAGGAGATGATGTTGAGGTTGTGCTGGCGTGCGATGGCTGCGAGGGGGCTCATGTAGACATTGAAGAGTGTTGGGCTGAGCGAGGAGCCTTGAGGAACGCCGCAGATGACTTCGGTGGCCTCCGATCTGAACGGGGGGAGGCGGACTCTCTGTGTCCTTCCGGCGAGGAAGGAGATGATCCACTTCAGTGCCTTCTCCTGGATTCCGACGTTGCTGAGGCGCTGTACTAGGGTACGGTGGCAGACAGTGTCGAAGGCCGCGGAGAGGTCCAGGAGGATGAGGGCCGCCGTTTCTCCGTTGTCGAGCAGGGCTCGGATGTCATCGGTAGCTGCGATCAGGGCGGTCTCGGTGCTGTGGTTGGCCGGAAGCCAGACTGCGAGGGGTCGAGGGAGCAGTTTGTCTCGAGGAAGGCGGCCAGTTGCTTGTTGACGGTCTTCTCGATGACTTTTGCCGGAAACGGGAGCAGCGAGATGGGGCGGTAGTTCTTGAGGTCGGTGGGGTCGGCTGATGGCTTCTTAAGTAGGGCGCTGAGTTCGGCGTGCTTCCAGCTCTCCGGGAAGGTAGCGGTGTTGAAGGAGGTGTTGATGATGTCCCGCAGGTGGGGTGCAATGACAGCGTCGGCCTTGTTGAAGACGTGGTGAGGGCAGGGGTCTGTCGGAGATCCGGAGTGGATGGAGTTCATCGTGTTGACGGTGTCTTCGGTGCTGATCGGGGTCCAGGCGCGGAGGGTGGTTGTGGGGGGCGGTGGTTCGGTCGTGGCGTGCGTCAGTTGAGTGCTGAAGCTGTTGTGTATGTCTGCGATCTTGTTGTGGAAGTAGGAGGCGAGGGAGTTGCAGAGGTCTTGCGAAGGGGTGATGTCGTTGTTTCCGGCGTTGGGGTTGGAGAGCTCTTTCACGATGTTGAAGAGTTCTTTGCTGTTGTGTGCGTTGTTGTCCAGTCGTTCCTTGAATGCGGTTTTCTTGGTGGCGTGGATCAGTTGGTGGTGTTTTCGGGTGGCGAGCTTGAGGGCAGTCATGTTGTCCGGTGTTGGGTCTCTGCACCAGGTTTTCTCGAGTGCTCTGCAGTTCTTCTTGGAGCTCTTGAGTTCGTTGTTAAACCATGGTGCTTTCTTGCTGCCGGGTCTGCTCGGCGGGGTTTTCAGCGGGGCGAGGTCGTCTGTGCAGTCGCTGATGCATTTCGTGAGGTTCGTGGCCGCTTGGTTGGGGTTCGTTGTGCTGGTGGGAGGGTGCTTGCTCAGGGAAGTAGCGAGCTGGTCTGCAGTGATCTTGTTCCAGTTTCTGCGGGGAACCTGTTGCTGGTGATGGTGGAGCGTGGTCCTTCTGAAGCTGAAGTGGACGCAGCTGTGGTCCGTCCAGTGGAGTCCCGTGGCGTGGCTGAAGGCGATGTCCTTGCTGGAAGAGAAGACCGGGTCGAGTGTGTGTCCGGCGTAGTGGGTGGGGGTGGTCACCAGTTGCTTGAGTCCGAGGTTGGCGAGGTTGTCCAGCAGGGTGGTGGTGTTGTGGTCGTTGTTGTTCTCCAGGTGGAAGTTGAGGTCCCCGAGGAGGATGTAGTCGGCGGAGGGGAGGGCGTGCGGGCTGATGAAGTCGGCGATGTCTTCGCTGAAATGTGTACGTGGTCCTGGGGGTCTGTAGATGAGGGTGCCTCTGAGGGTGGTCCTGGGGTTGACGTGGATCTGGAAGTGCAGGTGTTCGGCGGGTGCAAGGGTATCGTTGGTGTCGGTCGTGATGCGGATGGTGTTCCTGTGGACGATGGCGATGCCTCCTCCTGTCTGGTTGACGCGGTCCCTCCGGATGATCTTGTAGCCGTCCGGGATGGCGATGGCGATGGCGATATCGGGCGCTGAGGAGGCGTTCATCCAGGTTTCCGTGAAGAAGGCGACGTCTGGGGCTGTGGTGTCGAGTAGGTTCCAGACCTCGATGGCGTGCCTGTGGACAGAGCGGGTGTTGAGCAGGATGCACTTCAGGTGGGTGCTGCTGGAGTTCGGCTTGGTGGGTGCTGGTGTGGCGTGGGTCCGGTTGAAGGTGAACTTGCAGGAGTGGCAGCTGAAGGGTCCGTGGGTGCGTCTCGGTGTGGCTCGGTAGCAGGCCGGGGATCGGCCGGTGTTGAGTGCGTTGAGTTCGGTGGCGTTGTAGGTCCGTCGGGTCGGTTTCCGTTGGTGGGGGCCAGGGGTCCTGGCGTGGGCGCGGGCCAGGCGCGGACGGGCGCAGACGGGCTTACCTTTGGCGCACCTTCGGCGCTCATTCGGTGCTCCCGCTGCGCGGTCGCTGAGGGGGTGTCATAAGTGAGGAGCCGGGAGGGCGGGTCAGCTGGGTGGCGGGAGCGGGGCGGCCAATGGGCAGGAGGGGGGGCGGAGGCGCCAGAGGGCAGTAGCGGGAAGAAGGTGGCAAGAGCACCCCGGAGGGGGAGGGCAGCCGAAGCGGGGGAGAGGGTAACAGGAGGAGAGGGGGCAGGAGCGGCGTAGGTGGGGCGACCTCGCCTGGGCAGGCTCGAGCGGTCACACTAAGTAAGGCATCTTAGAGTCTGGCAGGTGGGCCTCCCGCTCTGCTGAACTCTGAATGACTCACTAGGGGGCATATTAGCAAGAAGCTTGTTAAAATTATAGCCGTTTTAGCAGCAGGAAACTGCCGCTAAAGCGGCGATAATGAGCTTGCTAATATGCGTTATAGAATTCCAATAGAAGCCCAGGTTAAAAGTGCAGGACAGATAACCTGGGCTTCAATTGGAAATTCTG
The DNA here is from genome assembly GCF_964261635.1 of Lissotriton helveticus. Classification (NCBI taxonomy): domain Eukaryota; kingdom Metazoa; phylum Chordata; class Amphibia; order Caudata; family Salamandridae; genus Lissotriton; species Lissotriton helveticus. The sequence goes on along the minus strand of NC_136070.1, from coordinate 1,074,039,679 downwards.
TAGCGCATAATAGCAAGCCCATTATCACAGCTTTAGCTGCAGTTTCCTGACGCTAAAACGGCGATAATTTTAACGAACTTCTTGCTAATATGCCCCTAAATTCCCAAATGTAAATGTATTTGTGTTGACAATCAACATCCATGCTGCAGCTGCTCATCCCTACTGCAGAAAAAAAGCTCGAAAATGTCTCCCTTCTGATCGCAGGCAGGATTCCCTTCTTTGCACAAGGTCCCACTTTGCGTTGGAAGGTATTCACATTGACTGCAGTGATTGATACTCAAATGGCTGTAAAGTGTGCCATTTGAGTCACTAAGTACCTCCCTCTTCATCGATCTTTCTCTGTCTTTATCCCACTGCCTCTGTCCCCAGCTAGTTTCATTCTTTTCATACACCCTTTGCTATTTCTTCTTACTTAATTTTCTTCTCCCTTCCTTCTCCCTCTCTTCTGATCCCTCTCTTCCGACCATGTCCTCACCACTCTCGTTCCCTTTCCTCAATGGTTTCAAGTTGTTCCATGTCAGTTGTAACTCTGGTACTGTGTTTTTAACATTGCAATATAAAACTACTCAAGACAGAATTCAAAGAAACACATCAGCACGAAATAAGCTCCACTTGCTTTATCAGAAAAACTTCGAATCTCTCTTTCTACCTTCATTCTCTACCAGCTTCAGTATTTTTTTGTCTGTTGCATCCAGGTCTTCACCTAATCATCTCTCCTCCTTCTTTGCAACCTTGCTTTCCATATTTCTCTTTCTTCTCTGTGTCTTTGTCTGCTTTCTTCTCTACATGTCATTTATTTCTCCCATTAGTCTATGTTTCGTGCTTCATTAACACACTTGTCTCTCTACCTCTGTGTCTCAATTTCCCTCCCCCGCACTTTCTTTCTCTTGTCCCTCGAATACTCCCTTATTCCTCACAACTGTCCCTGGTGTAAGTAGCTCACCAATTCCTTCTTTTCATTGCCTTCTCAACTCTGTAGATTTAGATTCACAATTGCCAATGCAGCACTATAAATAAAAAAATTCTGAGGAAACACCATGAATGAGTTGGGGCAATTTCACCTACCTGCCCCCTAACTCTATATAGCTCCCTTCCTGTTCTTCCTCCTTCTGCCCGCACACTATTTTCATCTCTTCTCACTCCATTACTTCCCTGCTTTCAAGCGTGTTATTTAATTCACCTGCCGATCTTCCTTTCACTTCCCTCACTTCCAGCTCTCTCGCTCCCCCTCCCCCCCTCCCACCATGATGTCAGAACTCCCAGATTTTCAGCCCCAGTCTGCAGGGAAGAAGTGCAGCTGACAATGATGCCTTGGAAATGTTACACAATACACATAGTGTTGAGTGGAAGGGATTCCTTGCTGTTTCAGTACTGTCGTTAACCCTAACGTCCTCCTGTCTGTAACTTGTGCTTTCCAAGACATTGCACGTGTTTCATCTTCAGAATATCATCCTTATATATAATTACATTTGCAGACAGTGTGTCCGTTGCCAGATGGTGGCTTACATATGTTGTTGTTACTGCTGTGGTGCAGGTGGGTGCCCATGAGATGCACAGGAGGCAGGTGTAGGTAGCACCTCACATGAGGGGGAGGTGAAAAAGAGGGTTCAGGGTGGAGAGGCAGAGCTTGGTCTTTTTTAATCCACCACTCCCTCTCATCTGAGGTGCCATATGGTGGCATAAAGTGCTATACAAAAAAGGAGGGCAGACCCAAAGTAATGTAGGACAGACAGCCTGGGGTGCAGCCTTAGGGGGAGCAGGCGAGGACCAGGTGGAGCCGTCTCCTGGAGCGCAGTGTGTCCTGGGATGCAGTGACATTTCAGGGTGCCATGAATGACGGGGGAGTATCAGGCAATCCTGGGTGCAGATGTAGAGCTAGGAGTCTGCAGTAATCAGCCCTGGGAGACAGAGCGATATTGCAGACAGGCATCCCTCTGATTGGAGAAAGGTAGGCATCTCTCAGAAACAAGCATTGACAAAGCCAATAGGTCTCACCTATGTGAGAGCTATTGGCAATGGCAATGCATTTTAGCCATGTTGTACACCAGTGGGGCTGGTGTTCAGCATGGCTGAAAGAGAGTGGAATGGGGTACATCGGGATAGATTGGGGTGTGGTAGATTGCAGGGGGTATGTAATGGTGGGGTAGATTGGGGTGGGTAGATTGGAGTGCATAGATTGTGGTGGGGGTACGTTGGGGATTGTTGGAGTAGGTTAGGGTGGGGAAGATTGGGGAAGGGTAGGTTATGGTAGATTGGGGTGGGGTAGATTAGGGCAGATTTAGGTACAGTGGGGTGGGGTACATTGGAGAAGGTTGGGGTAGATTGGGACAGGGTACCTTGGGGTAGGGTAGATTGTGGTTGTGTCACGATCGCGCATTGCATTGAAACTACAATTCCCAGCAATGCGCGAGTCGGAACTGCTACTCCCATGCTCATCCGCGAGTCGCGCGAGACATCGCGAGAGGAAGCATAAAGGAGGAAGCAATGCCCGAGCTCGGCATCGGGAATTCCAGCCTGTCCAGTTCTGCCGGATTATATTCTAAAGATCCTTCCTTGGTGCGGTAAGGGTGCTCTGCACCAGGATCGTTTTACCGCTTGTGCCCTAATTTCCTGGTTCGGTGTGTTGGCAAGGAGTGCCAGACACGCTGTGTTCTTATTTACTTTTGGTGGCCTAAATTAACTATTTGGAACTTGACCCGGTCGGTATTGTCGGCCGACGGAGAAGTGCTCCTAATTATTTCACGAATACCTTTTAGTATAAGATTCATTATACTAACCACAGATTCTATTGCCACGAGTGTTGCTATACTACGGGGCAATTCAGTTGCATAGATCTTATTATCATTTCTTGAAGGAAAGTATGGACAGAGAAGTGTTTATAGGATGTATGGTGCAGTAATCACAATGTCTCTGGCTCCCTTTGTTAACAGGGGTTCCACATGAGTGGTAGTGGTCTACACTCTATCCCTGTGACGCGATAAAGGAATGAGTCAGGGGTATGTTCGATACTTCATTAGAGTACCATGCTTTCCCTTCTATGAACCTTATGTGGTGTTGTTATATGTTCATGTTTGTTTTGTATTTATGCAGCGACACCCCTATACAATCCTCAACACTGCTAAACATCTCTGCCCCTCCACAAATTCGTATTTTACTTTACAGGTATTTAGAGTAAAAGATATACATAGTACGAAGTCAGGAATTGTTGGTAGAAACTAGAGTATTAGAGTATTCATCTTGTACGCTCTCTTTGTGTCTTTCAGATATCCCTCCCTGCTGTTCCCTTCCTTTCCTTCCCCCTCAACATACCCTTCTTCCCCCGCTTGATTCTTCCAATGTACTGTGCCATCACGGCAATCCAGAAATTGGTTAGATCTAGAGGTGGACCATAATACATCGAACTGATCCTGAGGACAGCCCGCATAACAGATTGGCAGATTGGGGTAGGTTGCATGGGGTAGAGTGGATGGGATAGATAGGAGTGGGGTATATTGGAGTAGGATATGGATTAGAATTAATTGGGGTAGGTTGAGATAGGTCGGAGTGGGGTAGATTGGGTAGACTTGGAGTAAGGGTAGATGTGAGCAGATATGAGTGGGTAGTTTGGGGTTGAATGGAGTGGGGTAGAATAGAGTGGGGTAGATTGTCATGGAATAAATTGGAGTGGGGTAGATTGGAATAGATTGTAGGGTGGTGGATTGGGGTGGACTGGAGTGGGGTGGGATGAGGTAAAGTGTAGTGGGATAGATTGAGATGGGGAGATTAGGATACATTGGAATGGGGTAAATTGAAGTGGGGTAGATGGGGTAGATTGGAGTGGGGTAGAGTGGAGTGGGGTAGATTGGGGTAGAATGAGGTAAATTGGAGTGGGGTAAATTGTGGTAGATTGGAGTGGGGTAGGCAGGGTAAATTGGAGGGGGGTAGATGGAGTGGGATAGAGGGGTAGGCTGCAGTAGGGTAGACTGGAGTGGGGTAGATTGGGTCATGGTACATTGGGGTAGATTGGGGTGAGATAGATTGATTAGATTGGGGTAGGGTAGATTGGTAGATTGAAGTGGGGTAGGTTGGGGTAGACTGAGGTGGGGCAGATTGGGGTAAATTAGGGTGGAGTAGATTGGAGTGCGATATATTGGGGTGGGGTAGATTGTAGTGAGATAGATTGGGTAGATCGTGGTGCTGTTGTTTGGGGTAGATTGGAGTTGAGTAGGCTGGGTTAGATATGAGCTGGTAGATTGGATAGGCAAATTGGGGTGGGGTAGATTGGGGTGGGCAGATTAAGGTAGATTAGGGTGGAGTATATTAGGCTGGTGTAGATTGGGGAAATTGGGCCAGTTTGGGGTACATTGGAGTGGGCTAAATTGGAGTATGTTAGATTGGGGTAGATTGTGGTAGATTGAAGAGGGGTGGGGTAGATTAGGTAGTAGGAGAGTGGTAGCCTGGGGTAGATTCGAGTGGGGAAGTAAGGGGTAGATTGGAGCAGGGTAGAGAGGGGTAAATTGGGATAGACTGGAATGGGGAAGATTTGTGGTGGATTTGAGTGGGGTAGATTGAATGGGGCAGATTGGAGTTAGGTAGATTTGAGTGGGGTAAATTAGAATGGGGTAGATTCAGGTAAATTGTAGGGGGCTACATTTGGGTAGATTTTGGTGGTGTAAATTGGGTAGATTGGATTGTGTTAGATTGGGTAGAGTAGATTGGAGTGGTACAGATTGGGGTACATTGGTTGGGGTGGACTGGGGTGTGGTAGATTGAGTGGAGTAGATTGGAGTAGATTGGAGTGGATTGGGGTAGACTGGAGTGGGGTAGATTGGAGTACATTAGAGTGGCGTAATTTAGAGTGGGGTGGATTGGAGTTGGGTAGATTGGAGTGAGGTGGATTGAGTTGGGGAAGATTGGAGTGACATAGATTGGGGTAGGTTGGGTGGGGTATATTGGGATAGGGTAGATTGGAGTGGGATACGTTGGAGTGGAGTAGATTGAAATGAGGTAGGTTGGTGTAGATTGGAGTGGGGTAGATTGGAGTAAGGTAATGAGGGAACTGCCACTTGCAGCATATGCAATTCTAATTTGCTCAAGATGCTCAAGATGATTTAGAAACTCTATATTGCAGGGGATAAAGAGAACTGCTCTCAAAGATAGGTGGAATATGGAAGGTCACAAGGGTGGGGAAATATTGATCCTAAACAGACAATGCTTCAGGTCAGTGCCCAATTGCACTGTCCAGGAAAGTGTAAATTTTGTCCTAAAATATCTGTATTAAGAAAACCTGTAGATCGTTTCTAGAATTGTCTGAATGCTAAGCTGTACTTACTTTATTCCATTAATGTAGTAACTTTTTTTAAACGTAGAGTTTAACCTAATTCTATAATCATTAAATTAAATTAGACTGCACTGATTTAGGTATATTTGTATTTTTTATTGATTTCGTTTTTATAGAATTATATTTTTTTTAACTTCACCCCTCCACATTTAAAGAGCTCCTTAGTAAAAAAAGAAAAAATATTTGTTGTATAGGGCATATTTTAAAATGTGATATAATAGTTTGTGAATGGATGAATTTAAACTTTGTTTTCAAAACAACAAATACAACCATTCATAGAAAATGCTGTGTTCGTGTGATTTTGGCATTCCCCGCCCAAGGCTGGCAGATGCTCAATGACTGTGATTGTCTAAGCAGAGCTTAAAAGGGGGAGTTCATGCACAGATGCACAGGTGCCAGTGAAATCTGGCAGCACAAGAGCATCCACTCATCCTTGTCTCTGGGGTTTAAGATCTATATCATGGAATGATTAGGGGGGTCATTTAGACGCTACTCAATGGTCCACTGGTCTACCAAGTGGGCTAAGGCCATGCCTATTGCCAACTTGGTGGTGAAACAATCACCCAATATAGATATTGCTGCCTGTCTGGCATTGATCTCTGTGCTGTTAGGAGAGCCACACTGTACAGATTAAATTGCCAGCTCTTCAAACTTTTTTGTATTGAGAACACAAACTACTAAAGAGGGAGTTTGTTTTCTGCCTACATGTGGGGGAACTTCTATGTATTCTCTGCCCTTTTCTGTCACGTCTCGCATGGCTGACACAGGCTCGGAATATTACTGATGGTCTACCCACCCGTAGTAGTGTGGAATGAACCACCACTTTGACCCAGGCCCCATGTGGCAGAGGGGTACCAGGTCAGAGAGTTACACTAGTGGAACAGCAGAGGCTCTGCAGTTATGAACAGATGCTTCCCCAGACTCTAAACAGAACAGGGCACCCTTGGGTTTGGTAGGGTATGACCACTTCAGACTTACAGTGGTGCTCCTTTTCACCAAACTCTAAATGAAACCGTAAGTGTTTCATGGCAGAAACACCGGCATGCCAGGAACATGGTAACTACTGCTTGCATTAAAATCTGACAGAGCTTTTGGGATTGGATACTACTTTAAAGGAGAGTGTCATGCATATGTTGAGATGGCTGTGCTATTTAAAAGGTTATTCATTATGGGGGACTGAGGATAATAGGATAAAAAGGTTAGTCCTCTGCTCACGTGAAGGAGGTGCTTGTCAGGGCTGTTGTAAAAGAGAGAGAACCATTAGAAGGCCCTTTTGACCTCATGGTCAATGAAACAAAGAGGTCACAATGATTGATTGATAGCCATGAGGTCTGTGGAAGGCAATGACTGAGAGCTGGACTATAACCATGAGCTCAGGGGGTTGGGACAGTAGGGAAATAATGGTGGGTCAATTTATTTTTAGAGGTGGGAGGTTGGATAGTGATTCGGATATGATTAAATGCTGGAATCTTGGGTGCTCAATTGAAGACAATAGAGTGGTAGAGTACCACTGATGGGTGCTGTAGGCCTTCTGCTTCAACATTCCATTATTAGTTTCCTAATTCTCCATGTTTACGTTTAGTCCTTCTGCTTCTGGCTGTGCTGCCTGTAAAATGCTGCATCTCCAGAACTTAGACCAAGGGCCTTTAAATCCCGATATTGACATAAGCAGTAGACTCTAATTTGGTATTTCCTCAGTGTTTAGACTAGTTTTAATTACAGCGGCAATGAGGCTGTGGATGTTTTTTGTTTTGGTTTTCCTTTCATTTCATTGAGTACAGGCTTTCCTGTGCTGCCTTGTTCATGCTGATAAAATTTAAACATGTAATTAATTGCTCATTATATCCTGACTGTGAAAAATGGCTCTTGTCAATCCCAAGGGAATCAGTACAGATCTGTCTCACTAATTGGTAATGTTACTTTCCCTTTATTGAAATTGTCGAAAACGTTGAATAATTATTAAACATGACAGATACACTTTATTATAGCAGAAGTCTATTTCGATAATTGGGATGTAATGTCTTCTTTTAGACTACTGATGCCATACTGCCTGTTTCTAGTTTACAAATTATGTGGAACTGAAAGCTTGAAATGTTGCATACGGCTTGCTGTACTTCAGATTTAAGTAAATGATCCTTAACTTAAAAAAAAATGTTCTCAGTTCACCATCTTGAAGGACTGTTGCTGAATGACTGCCAACATTAACAAAGGCACCTGTAGGCATGTTTTCATTTTGCTCTGTTACAGCTTACTCTTCAAACATGAGGTCTCGGTCAAAGACCCAAACAGATGTGGTTAACATTCTGGAAGCAATAACATCTATTGGCAGAAAAAACAATCTAATATTCTGTTACGTCTACCCATGCAAGTTCAAAGGACCCGAATATACTGCAAGGTGCTGCAAAGAGGATTCAGTGGACTGCCGCTGGAGTCTGCTAACCTGTTCAAAGATACCAGTTTCAAAGTAAAACTTATTTCCATTTAGTGTGTATTGTGAATGTTTCACATCCTTTAACCCAAGTTAGTTTTTATTTCTTTAATGATGTCTTAGCACGAACTATGTGTGACAAAGTTAATAAAAGATGGATTAGCAGAAGCCTAAATGAGGTAAAAATATTAGTAAAAATAAAATTCTTCTTACTATCCAAGAATAGGATCTTGGGTTACCAACATGATACAAATGGACCTGACCAACCGTATCCTGTACAAAATATGTGATCTTTGCAACTAATTTGTGGCTATTTCCTCGCTCTGTGAGGTTTGAAAGTACCTTCTGGATATTTGAATATTAGACATTGAAATTGTACGTTTGTTACAATTTTCTGACAGAATCTTTTAAAGCTATTGATGTGTTTTCAGTGCATCTTTCCATAAAAGATTCATAAATACCATAGAATTTTTTTATATCTACAATAGAATTAACATTTGTAGTGGACCATGTGCAACTTTATCGCTGAAGTTTAAAACAATGTAGTCTGGTCGGACTGGCCTGCTTGACATGTACTATAGAATGTATATTCTAATTTTAATAAAATCTTTGATATGGAGAAACACAAAAATTAAGGTACTATCTCCTCCTTGTTCTCAATTCTATTTCTAGCTTGATCTTGAAAAGGGAAATATCATTGTTTAGAGTTTAAGACCTTTTTTATTCTCTCCGTGTTTCCCCCTCCTTACTGACGTGCACCTACCAGATTCTTATCACTGCTTAAGAGTTCCAATATATCACTTTTCTGCTGGGGGTGCTGATGGAATGTTTCCAATTCCTTCACAACCTAAGCAATAAGCAATTGTCGAAGAGCAGGAGTCTTTAACCTTCTATTCTTCAGGTTAATATCAATGAGTAATACGTGTTAGCAAACACTCCTGGCAAACATAATGATTAGAATATTACAGCTGCACATCTCTGTCTGTTAATCACCTCTAGTAAAATATTAGCAGCCCGTCCCGTCGTTGTCCGGGTATGAATTGCTGCCGGCCAGTAGTATATTGTTTTGTAGGATTTCGTTTTGATAGCATTTCTTATCTGTGACAGGCCTGTGAAACGCTCCAATTCACAGAGCACTGCTGATGCACTTAAGAGTGCGCGTTCAGTAGTGTGTGAACTCGGGTTTCCCTACTTTATTTTTCCTTGCAATATTATATAGCGTGAACTCGAAAACATGCAATGAGCACAATTTACATTACAGAAGAACACACTCATTTGTGGTAGGCACGGGGAGACAAAGCGATTTGCCTGGAATCACAGGATGTTGAGCTGATGCCGAGATTCGAACGTAGCTCCCCAGCTCTAAAGTTCGCAATTCTAGAACTTGTGGCGGGAGGTGTGTCTAAAAGTGTATGTCGGTGCTGGCTATCAATGAGAGAGACCTGTGCATTTTTCAAATGGGTGGTGAAAAAATATGAGTATGTTGCTGGAGATGTGGGACACCATGCCACCAATGTACTTACCGGGGGAGGGTAAACACCCATTATTCCGCAACTTTCTTTCCGCATACCATCACTCCGCATACTTTCATTACGAAAGTACCATGACTCCGCAATGCCATTATAACGCATGGCATTACATTTTATATGCTTTTACCACGCATACATTTACAACGAAATTCGTTGTAAATGCATGAATGGTAAAAGCATGTTTTTTTAAATGTTTGGATGAGGTAAGTATGGGTATAGGGGTATATGTTTTGGGGTACTGAGGTATATGTTTTGGGGTGTTTGGGTATTTTAAGGGTTTAGATGTAGTTTTGGGTTATGGGGTACAGGGGTAGTTTTAGGGTTAAGAGATAGGTATGGGTTTTGGGGTTCAGGGGTATTTTTAGGGTTCAGGGCTAGCTGTGGGTTTTGGGGTATAGGGGTATTTTTAGGGTTCAGGGGTAGGTTTGAGTTTTGGGGTACCGGGGTATTTTAAGGGTTCAGGGCTAGGTTTGGGTTTTGGGGTACTGGGGTATTTTAGGGTTCAGGGCTAGGTTTGGGTTTTGGAGTAAATGGGTATTTTTAGGGTTCAGGATTAGGTTTGGGTTTTGAGGCACAGGGGTATTTATAGGGTTCAGGGCTAGGTTTGGGTTTTGGGGTACCGGGTATATTTATAGGGTTAAGATGGGTTAGTGTTTAAGGGTGTTGGGGTATTTTAAGGAGTAAGGGTGGGTTATGATTATGGGGTGCAGGGGTATTTAAAGCGAGCAGGGTGGGATTGGCACACGATATGAGACATGGCATGAAAGGCGGAATGTACCACACGCCCCCAGCGTTTGTCACGCCCCCAGCACACGCCCACAGCTCAACGCAGACACGCCCACAAGGGACTACTTTGCTGACACGGTTCTTTTATTTTTTAAATGTATATGGTGAGCGTCTGCATAGCCTATGTCCTTCTGCTGCAACTGCCCTTTCCAACGCTGTATTGGGTGTTGTGATTGGTGCTGTGGTTCCTGAGATTACCCGCCTCAAAGGTTTGGGCTCTCTCTTTATTATATTAGTATAGATCACAGTAAAACATCACTGTCAGAACCACATTGTTAGACAACACAAGCAGTGGACACACAACATTTAAAGATTTTGGATTAATGTTAGCCTTTCTTTTGTTCCTGCAGGTAGCTATCACTAGTGCACCAACGTAAGTCTGTCTTTAACTAAAGTCTATAAAGTCTACAGCGTGGGGCATGTCCAAGATGGTGGCCAAGTGAGTTGCATCTCTCAGAGCTCCACCGGACACATTCTGTTCAAGGGTTGAACCTGCAGTGGAAGGCGCCCCCAGAACCACATCCTATTCCCCTCCATCCTCTGGCACCTGTCCCCACTGCCCGGGGGGTGGATGCCGCTGAAGGAGCAAGGAGTCCCCGATTTCAGCAGAAACCGTGCGGCTGAGCTACAAGCAGCAGATATGGCGTGCAGGTGCTGATGGGGAGGAGTCTTACATTAGACCCGCTCCCCCGTATACCGGGGCATCATGCCTATACCATGTAATGGCGGTGCCCCCCAGTGCGCTTGTTGGTGGGTGAGCAAGCTTGTAAGCTCAGGGGAAAGTTTGGCAGTTGACGACTGCGATCTCCCGGCATCTGAGGTGCACTACGTGTGTAGTGTTGGAGCGGTGGCCACCTTGGGTGATCAGCGGCCTACCAGCCCTCCGCACCCCGACTGCCTTCACAGTTCAAGTACTGGCATGGCCCTTCTTCACCTTCCTCGTTCCTCCCCTCATTTGACTGAGGAGAGTTGATATATATTGATGATCTCTGATTTGGGCCTGGATGCGGTGGGCCCTGCTGCACAGCGACCCAGTGAGAATCATGCAGTTCCAGCCACTGTGACTCTGCTACCACCACTGATTTACTTTCTTGCCTCACTGGAGGAGAGGCATGTGATGAGGATTGGCTGGCATAGACATTCTGCAGTCCACTGGCAGTGGGATGGCCTGTCTCCATTATTGGCTTCCTTCTCCCCTACTGACTTTCTATTGACGCTCCTGAGTCACATTGGTGAGCTGGTCTGGAGCTGAATTGGACACATACTGGGGGAGCTGTGTATTGTTGATACTACTGTCACTAATATTGATGACTGGCACCCTGTCCTTCCTACTGGAGATCGCATTGAAAGGGAGAGGCACATCATTCGAGATTCCTGGGTTCTGATGGGTGGAGGACTGTACCTGGTGGTACGTGGCGTGAAGGACACCACCGCGCCTTGCGTTCCCCTGTCCTGGTGCATTGGTCGTGACTTTGGCCCACGCCCTTCAGCAGTTGTCCCCCGGTCAGCCGTTTGGGGGTACTCCAGAACACATCTGAACTGGATACACATCCTTGGTCTTTGGGAGCCCTAGTGGCACATTGTGGTGGGCCTTTCTGTTCCTTGGGCTATTACTTGTCTTGCCAACGCACCACGAAGAAGGACCCTTCGCTAAAGGACCTTTTTGCCAAGAACTCAGCAAGGAGAGCAGAGCAGACACCTGAAGCCACTGTTTCGACGTCACCCACTGAAAGTGCTCGGATGGACGAGTCGACCCCTTGAGATGCACCCATAACTAAAGTGTTTCTGGAGCAGCTATTCGGAACCCTTCAGGATGACTTCGTGGGCCTTAAGCAGGACATAGCCACTGCCGCTGGAGCCGGGTCAGGACGCTCAGGAGGAGGAACTAGATGGCCATCGTCGCAAAATACTGGAATTATGAGATCTCTATCTGTAACTACGTATTCACCTTGTAGATCTTTTGAACAGGTCCTGGTGTTCAAACACACGCAGTAAGGGCATACCTTTGCAGGCAGTTTCAGACAATCTTGAGGAATTCGGTGTCCGTCTCTTCAGACATGTGACTCTATCCCTGGGGGACCAGGAGAATGTTCTAGAGTGCATGCACTGGGCTTGGCGCCCCACTAATGCGCCAGTCCAGCCTCAGGACATACTTGCCTACACTATTTCTGCCAAAAGGATGTCATTATGACTGCGTCAAGGGACAAGACGATCATTGAATTTGAAGGCCATAGCCTGTGCCTTTACCAAGACCTCTCTACACTTACTCTACAGCGGCACAATGCCGTTTGGCCATTGACGGACCTTCTCTTGGAAAAGAACATCAGATATAAATGGGGCCACCCCTTCTATCTTCAATTTGTGTGGCATGATGAGGTATGGCTGATTCGCACCCTTGAAGGTGCCAGGGCCCTTCCTGAAATGCCTACTTTTCAACCAAACTCAGGAGCCATCTCGCCGGTCCGGGACCCATCGGCCGCTGGTTCTGTTTCCTGGCATTTCACCCACCGCAGGAAGAAACTCTTGAATAAGCTCTCTAAAGTTGGTCATCGTAGAGAACGTGCCCGGTTACTCAGGCAGCTACAACATGTGGACGATGTCGCGGAAGCAGAAGGTGACCATTGATTTCCATTTGAATTTGCATTTGTTTAACTTACACTGGAAGGCCTCCCCCACTTAGTTATTGGATGCAGGCTAGAAGCGACCCCCTTCTGTCTCCAGTTCGGCAGATTTTGATAGTGGAGCTCCACCACCCTATGGAGTGATTGCTCATACAGTGTTCTCGCCCAAGGGATGGACCCTCTTATCTTAGTTGTTGAGGTCCTCGGGCATGGGACGCTTTTGGTTCAATGCTCTCCCATCCTTTCCCATGTCTCCTCATCTAATTTCTCTCCTCTCTTCTGTGTTCTGCTCAAGATACCTTTTATGATATGCAACACTTGGTTTGGCATACTCCTGCCTCTGGCATGTTATGCATTGCACCGTCATACACATGGTGATATCGGTACTTAGTCTCAAATTGTGAGGACTTAATGCACCTGTAAAGCGTTTAGCTCTCCTCTCATTCCCTAGGGACACTAAATGCGATGTATGTTTATTACAGGAAACCCACCCGCTGCAGGGGAATTGGAGATGAATGCACTCTCACTGGTTTGACCCTCAATATTTTTCATCCAGGTGGTCAAGAAAGCTGGGGTTGCGATTCTTCTCGCCACACATTTCCTGGGAAAGGTGGTACGGGTTTACATGGAGAATCTGGGCAGGCTCTTTACACTGCGTATTGACGTAAAAGGGGTTGGGTACACCCTGGCCACTATATATGTGTTCAATGATCATCAGGAGGCCTTGTCCTGCTAGTTTTACTGGACAGGAGTTACAGCTTTTTTACACCTAGTCTACCTCTTTATCATAGCGCCAGGTTACTCTTTGGGTGTCAGCTGCGCTTTATAAGCAACTATAATAATAATTTATTAGGGATTCCCTGGATCAGCTGCTGGCTACTACACCAGACAAAGATATTGTGATAGGCTGGGACTTCAACATTGTGATAAATGCGCAGAGGGACAGGTCCACCCTGCGGATGGGTCAGTTTGGTGGCCTTCCTCCAGCCACTAGACAATGATTGGAAGAGGCTGGTCTTATGGACATATGGAGGTGCATGCATTGATTACTTCCTGACATCACCAAGTATAACGCAGGAGTCAGTATTGGTGGATATTGGTGCTGCTGCGCTCTCTGATCACATCCCTATAATATCGCAATATCAGCCATGTAGAGACTCATCGACCCCCAAGTTCTTGAGGCTTAATACAAAACTGCTTACCTATGATCAAATCCTAAGGACACCTCAGCAACCATAACCTAATTTCTGCGGACTAACAACATGCCAGGCACATCTGTCCCTATCCTTTGGGAGACCTTACAAGTGGCTATGTGGGCCATTTCATTGCGATAGTCACAGGCACAAATAGGGACAGACGTACCAATCGGCTCTAGCTAGAAACCCAGGCCAAGATATTGGAGGTTTCTCACATCCAATCTGGTTCAGTGGCAGTGTGGCAGCAGTTAACGGTGGCAGGGAAGCAACTATGAGCACTGGATATGGGAAGAGCGGAATATGCACTGCTTAGGATAAGGCATAAATATTTTATGGGGGCAATATGGCAGGGCGCATGTTGATGCACCGCCTCTGAGCACAGGCAGTTGACTGGAGAATCACTGAAGTGCTGGGAACTGAGGAAATTGCCCAAGACTTTGAGGCCTTCTACGCTGCCTTATATGCAACAGATAGCCTATTAGAATCTGATTTGGTAGCATACTTGTCACATGTTCCCCCTTGTATGACCCCACCAGCCACATTAACCTCCCTTGACGCAGACATGACCCCACAGGAGATCCTGGAAGCCATTCAACGTTTACAACCTGGTAAGGCCCCTGGGCCAGATGGCTATGGTGCTGAATTTTATAAGGGTTTTAGTACACAGCTAGCTCCCATATTGGTGTGACTCTTCAACATGTTTAGAGTGAGTGGGACACTACCAGAGTCGATGTGCCTAGCTACTATCACTGTGTTTTCCCAAAGCGGGCAAGGATCCCAAACACTGCACATCCTATCTTCCGATTTCTCTTTTGAATGTAGACACAAAAATGTTCACAAGCATTCTGACTCGCACACTGCCTCCCTCTTTTCAGGGAGTTAGTTGATCCTGACTAAACCTATGTGTCTCGGAGCGGGGGTGTAGTGACAACACGAAACGATTGTGCCACTTATTTTTTTTATGTAGCGCAAACAAGACCTGAAGGTGTCAGAGTACTTTACATAAAGACCAGTAGTGTTACAAACAGACACATTAATTTTTTTGTTAGACAAGGGGAGATAACAAATTTGCCCAGAATCACAAGATGTAGAGCGTCCCTGCTGGGACTTCAACTTGGTTCGCCAGCTTAAAAGTCAGCCACGCTAGCTATTAGGCCGCATCCTCTCCCCATTAGGCCACTTATTGTATAATGTGCAGCATTCACAGATGCCGGTCCTCCTTTTGTCGATTGACGCCGAAAAGGCATTCAACTGGTTTCACTGGCCCTACTTACATTTATTTTTCAAGGGTATGGGCTTCGGACTGTGATTTCATCAATGGGTTAATTGCTGCTACACCTCATCCGGAGCTAGGGTACAAGTGAATCGAGTGCTCTCCGTGCCTTTCCCCATTACCAGTGGGAACAGACAGAGCTGTCCCCTATCGCCCCTGCTCTTCGCTCTGTATATGGAACCCTTTGCATAGCGAATCCGTGGCAACCCCCAAATTACAGGCATCCAAATGGGTTGCCCGGAACACAAAATCATGCTATACATGGATGACGTCCTTTTGACTCTAACCGACCCAGGCACTTCATTGGAGGCGTGATGGCAGACCTGACCACATTTGGTTGAGCATTCGATTTTAAGATCAACTTGCAAAAATATTCCATTCCTAATTTAACTATCCCTTATCTGGTGAAGGCCAGCCTTATCTCCCAGTTTCACTTTAGGTGGGCGAACCAGGGACTATCATATTTCGATCTAAAGATCCACTCCACAACTGCAGCCACAGCTGCCCACTACTATGGAGTCCTCTGAGTGACCACGAGTCCTGATTTTACAAGTTGGAAAGTCCATGGCCATTCCTGGTTAGGACAAGTGGTATCTGTTAAGATGATGCTTTTGCTCAAGAATCTTTATGTAATGCAAACCCTTCCCCTACAACCTCCTCCATGAATATTAGACAAGCTGCAATCCCTTAGTCTGGGACCTTATTTGGACGAGCAAGCGTGCACGGATGGCCGGGGCCTGCGCATATCATCCATTAGTGACTGGAGGTCTGGGCGTCCCGAACCTACAGTGCTTTTATCAAACTGCACAGCTACAATATATTGTGGAATGGTCCCGACCCTACGCTGAAAAACATTGGTGTTTTATCGACCAGGCTGTCGCTGGCATCCACATTTGGAAGGTGCCCTGGCTCCTGAAGCCTCATAGGCCAGCAGGAGTCTGTGTCTCCCAGTGGTGCGAGCCACAGTTGGGGTTTGGGATAGAGTACAACTGAAACATGGCCTGTCTACTTCCTTATTCCCACTATCATTGTTGATAGGCAATCCAGATTTCCCACCATCTGCGAAGGGGTACAGCGTTCACATTCTGGCAGTAGGCTAACTGCAAGTGAATAGGAGATCTTTTTGATATAGATGTTCTTATGGACTTCCCAACTCTTCAATCAGCTCATAGTCTCCCCAACAGAGCACACTGGCAATATTTGGCAGTCACTCATTGAGTGATGCAGCCCTGGCTTCGTCCACGCCATTTGAGAAGTGGCTTTTCACTTGCTGATATATATACCTTTCTTCTTACTCCTCAGACTCCTTTGAAATCCACTGCACAAACCAGATGGGAGGGGGAGTGTGGGCATACTTTTACAGACATGGAGTGGAATGATATTTTACACCATGCATGAACTTCTGCCCTCAACACCACTAGCAAGGAGAGGTTCCTGAAGATTGTCCACTACTGGTATTGCACCCCAGCCTGAATCACCAAGGACAGAAATTGTTGGTGTCAGTGTGGCCAACAGGGCACATCAGACATTTGCTGTTGCAGTGCCCTAAACTGGAATCTCTTTGGGGAGGCGGAGAATACTATATTCAATTCTGATATCCCTAGATTTCCTAGCTACGTGCTTCTGGGTCTCCATAATCCGCTCACATCTCCATTGAAATCCTGTAGAGGCAAAGCGATTGCCCTGACACTGGGAGCCACTAAACAAGTTCTCCTCTCTAAATGGGCCACAGAGGTCCTACCTATGCACTTACATTGGTTGTACAAATTATTTGAAGTATTGGGAATGGAAAAGTTAACAGCAGTCGCCAAACACCAGCTTCCCCTTTTTGGCAAAAAGTGGTAACCATGCATGCAGTACCTCTCTGAGGAATACTGCATACTATCCTGCCTGCTCTATTTGCAGAAACTCTGATTCACCCCTTCTGTCTTTATCGCTTTTGAGTCCTCCCCTCCTATGATACATATATGCTTTGCAGTTAACTGAAACACCACCGGCCAGTGGATGTAGGTGTGCTGCTATTGTATCTCCTACCCTTTCAATTGATAATAATAAAAAAAATCTAAAACCTAAAGTTTACAGGGTGCTAAAAACATGGCGCATTACCACAAGGTTTCTTGAAGTTATCCTTAAACGCTGTGTTTCTTCCTCGCAGATGTGAAGACGGCTGGGCAGTGAAGTGCGGGATTCCAAGTTGCAAGCCGGAAGATCGGAACATGCAGCCGTCCACAGTGAGTCCTCGAATAGCAAGCATCTTCCAGAAAGCGGGTCTGGCCTTAAATGGCGACCACGCCCAAAATGACAGCCAAGTTTCTTAAATCTTCCTAGTCTCACAAGAGTTCAAACTAAAGTACTTTGGATACAGTTTTTTCAAGTATGTGCTGCGGCACTTGAGGAGACTCTGGTGCCTAATATAGGCGATGGCGATAGGGGTGCATTTAGATCACGGCCATGAGGCGTTGAATGGCTAATACTTGTTTGCCATTCAACGCAGGCCTGACACTCACTTAGGCTTCTTGGTGTGTCAAACACCGAAAGTTTCAGAAATGGGATGAGAACATGCCTTATAAATTGCCCTTTCCATGAAGGTGGTCTGAACTAGGATGCTATCTGTGGTTCCCAATCCAAGATGAAGTAGACAGGTTTCCTGAAATGTCAGTTCCTGCTTGATTCATGTACAAGGAGACATTTCCAAGTGATGGATTTGTCACAGTGCATTTTTTCTCTTATTTTTCTTAACATTTTTCATCCTTTTTTTACTAATTTCATGCCTCATATTTTGGTCGAGCGTGAGCCAGCATGCAAGCACTGCTCTGCGAAGAGCTGTGGTACTTCAGTGAAGAGAGAAGCCACGCTCACTCCCCCGCCCTTATTTTTCATTGGCTTATGTGTTTGTCCTTTGTAAATGCTGTCTTCTGATTCATTATGAGGCTTGTTAGTCCCTCCTTATTACAGCCATGTCATCATTTGTTTCCTTTTATGGCTACTGACCCCTTTACTTCGAGTGTTCCACAGTACGTGTTATTTAGACTGTGAGCACTACTTTCTTTAATGAGGTTCTCCTACTGCCTTCTCTACTCCCCCTCTCTCCGGTTGTCCTTGCCTTGTCACCCCCTCCACCACCCGCACTCCCGTTGTCCGTGCCTTCTCCCCCTTCTCCCCCTGCCCGCACTCCTCTTGTCTGTGCCTTCTTGCCCCCTTTTCCCCCGCCTGCACTCCCGTTGTCCAGGCCTTCTCGCCCCCTTCTCCCCCCACCCACACTCCCTTTGTCCGTGCCTTCTCCCCCCTGCCCCCACTTCTGTTGTCTGTGCCTTCTTGCCCCCTTCTCCTGCCGCCTGCACTCCGATTGTCCGGGCCTTCTCACCCCCTCCCCCGCCTGCACTTCTGTGCCTTCTCCCTCAATCCCCCCGCCCGCACTCCCGTTTGTCTGTGCCTTCTGCCCCCCGCCCGCACTCCTGTTGTCCATGCACTCCCCCTCCCCATTGTCTGTGATGACTACCGTTTGCATTTTCAATGCAATAGGTCGCACGTAAGAGCGAGTCCTATTGCACTGAAAATGCATGTCTTTCTCAGCAGAGGCTCAGAGTCAAGAAGGAAGTAGGCAACAGTCAACAAGCGGGCTAGCCTAAGGTGGTTTTGCTTTTGCACGTGACGCAGGGACATGCACAAATCTTCCAGCAGTATCAGCGTACCGTGGGTGCAGAACAGGAAAGAGCAGAGGTGACATTAATTCTCCCGCATATGGATTGTCGGGTTGTGTCGGGTGCTGGCAGGAGGAGGGCGCCCCGAGCAGAATGCGTGGAATTAGTGTACTCCTGTGGGCAGCAGACATCCAAGTTTCAGCAAGCAAGTACAGAATACGATTTCACACTTAAATAGAGTTTATTTTGAGAGTTTTCTGTGCTACGGCAAAAAAGGAATATGCGGGGGATGGGGGGGGGGGGGTGTTAGGCCCCTCAAAAAGTAAAGGCTGCAGTTGAACACCTAGACAGGTGCAAACATAATTCATATGTCCCAAACAACATCCGTGAGGATTTACAACAGGCTGGACAGACTTTGTGGAACTTCTTCTTTTAGATTGCAAAATAGTTCCATTTCCAGGAACTTGAAAGCAGTCCTTTTCTCGCGCGAATTGCCCGTGCTTCCATACCCTGATCTCTTTTATTCTTCTCACCTTTTTCCTCTACCCTGCTGATCTCTGGATATCGCTGTCGATCAGTCCTGGAAATGAAAAAGTATACTTGGGAAATGCTCAGAATGGTAGAGGGGATGTAAGTGGGCAGAGTCTGTATGTTGTTCTGGTAGTATTTGTGTGTTATTTTTACTTTCTGCTCTAAGAAAAAATTATGTAGTAAAACTGTTTAGGCGTATAAACTCGTCCTAAAACATATCGGGCCTAATTTATGAGGCTGCGCTTCTCTGCGGTAAAAGAAAAGGGCAGGAATGCGCCGTATCTATAAGATACGGCGCATTCCTGTCCTTTGCCCCTGTGCCGGCGCACAATAGGCTGCCGTGCACCAACGCAGGCATGTTTGCACAATGTTGTAAGGGGGCCTGCCTTGCGGCGATGATTATTTTTGAACAGGAAGGGAAACCTCTCTGTACAAAAGTAATCACAAGATGCTTTTCCTCTTTCTACGTGTGCTGCTAAAAAAATGAGGAGAAATAAAGATATTTCTCCCTATTGCGCCTCCCTTATGCCTCCCCTGGGGAGGCGTAAGCTTTTGGCGCTGCCTCAAATTTATGATATCTCGTAAATCTTAGGCAGTGTCAAAAGGCCGTGGATGTTGCTGGGAACGCCCCCAGCAACGCCCATTGCACGCCCCTTTAACGCAGAACACTGCGTTAAAGGAACTGATATTTATCAGGTAGCATTAAGCCAAAAAAAAGTGGCTTAGTGCTGCCTGATAAATATCACACAGGCTTCTGCACCAGGGAACGTCACAAAAAGTGACGTTCCAATGGCGCAAGGGGGCCTCATAAATGAGGCCCATCATGTTATACAAGGCTCACTGTATTTGTTGTGACATTTAACACAAGTTAGTTGAGGCCAACTTCAGTCCCCCTCTAGCTTAATAAAATAAAAGACATTTAACAGAAGGATGCAACCACAGCTTTTTTGCTTGGATACTCCTTTATGTTTCCGTCTCACAGAGAAGAACCAAGGTCTGTGGTCCAAAATCTGTGGTCCAGAGGTCAAAACGAGTAGATTTAAGTATGGCATTGAAAACTGTTTAGTGAATTGGGAGGCACAACTTAAATTCCTTGCCACACTCCTCCACTCTCCCCCAAAAAATAAAATAAAGCAGTGGCTTCAAGCCTTTTTGCCTTTTAAAGGCTAGTTTTATTTTCACATAGATTTTATAAAACGTTAATGTTGTGGGAACTGCTGGGCCCCAAACAATAATAAACAAGCGTTTGCAATCGCTCATACTCGCGTAAATGCGAGACCTGTTGCATTGCAAATGCTTGTTACTTCTAGCAGTTTGAATTACTTGTGGATATTCTTGCTTGGCTCTATCCTACTGGTTGCTTCATTAGAGCACGCGTCTGGGTGGGGCGTATAGAGTGGACAATAACAAAGATTAGCCATGTAATTTTGAATTTAAAGACTAATATCAACATTATAATCTTCGGGTTATGCTAAATCTCCTTGGGACTCATGAATAGTCAGATTCACAGAACCTCCCTTCAGTTTTGCAGCGCACATGATCTTCCAGCATGCACATATATTCCTCGGTCGAGTATGGGTGTGGTTATTATTAACTCATAAACTTGTGAATGGAAAATATCAAGCTACGCCTTCTGGCTCATGTGCAAGCCAGATGTGCGATTGTCTCACTGCTGCCACAGACCCGGCCTGTTTATCGATATGCTTCAGCCTCAAGAAAACTCATTTCATTGCAGAATACAGTGCTCACAAACTAGCTAAAATAGGTGTGTCTTAATATATTTGGCTCACTGTTGTCTTGGATTAGGTCATTCTGTTTTATGAGTGATGATAAATAAATCCACAAGCTCGAATAGAGACAATTTAGCTTCAGGATTTCCAGGAAAATATATATGGTCCATAAACTTGCACTGTACTGTGATGACAATGTTTGTTATAATGTCAGCAATATGCTGTCATTTAACACACACTCATAGGTTGATGTAATGTATGGATGAGTGAAAGAATGAGTAATGCCCCAGCAGATACGCAAAATGACTTTTTGATGCATATGGCCCATAGTCCTTCAGTACTCAAAAGATGAATAGTCCATTCACCTTTTTATGTCTGAAATGTTTTTTCTTTATCCATATTGCATGACAATTTTGATTACAACGTTGTACATAGAATGTGAAATAATATTGAATAACGTTTTTTGTTTTTTTTAATTTGTTTTATTGGTTTCAAAAGTAACAAGAATCATTACAGCGTATAAGAGGCAGAGCAGACAAGAGAAGTCATCGAGGCAGGTAGGTACATAGATTCTGCAAATCAAACAGACTGCAGGTGATGCTCGATCTGACCATGGTGTAATGCCAGGCTTGCGAATGTCACTTGTGATGAGGTACTGAAATTGCATAAGTAAAAACCCAAACCAAAATTCCCGCCTCAACCCCCAACTCCCTACCCATCTCCCACCCCACCCAGTGTGCCAGATCCATGAAACTAACATAGCTGTGATCGTATAGTAGAGGGCGCGATCACCCAGATGAGCTTGGGGGGTCATGTGCGTGCTCTGTTAGGCGTAATATGCGGAGGTATCTAGGACATGTGACCTCGTTGAATTCCCTGGATAATAGAGACAGCAATGGAAGCCATACCTTCCGATAAGCAGCCGTGGAATGTGTGAGCGTTGCCTGGATGCGTTCCATGCCCAAAGTAAACCATATTTTATGCAGCCACCCTGTGTGAGTGGGCTTGGTGTTGGAGCCCCAGAGGGACAGAATGTGCTGTGTAGCAGCCTGCATAGCAATCCCCATCTGGCGGCCTCTGGGGGATTTTAGGGGGAAAGTGAGTGCGTTGGGCAGACCCAGGATGGTGTAAGCCGGGAATCTAGGGACTTCAGTGTCAAATGTTGAGTCTATGTCATCCAGGACTGTCTTCCAGTATTCCTGGACTTCCCTGCCTTCCCAGAGGAGGTGAGTTAAGGTGTCATTTTCCCCGCATCCTCTCCAGCATAGCGCACTACGTGTGGGGTTACTTTTATGGAGCCGGGCTGGGGTAAGATGCCAGTATATAGCTAGCTTTGTCGTCGCTTCCCTGCTTGCAGTGTTTCGAGTGGTGTGAGAGGCTCTGTAGTACACAGCGCTCCATTCCTTGGGTGATAGGGCCCGCCCCAGTTCCGCCTCCCATCTTTTTTGACCAGCCGTCTTGCCTGAAGGGGCGGGAGGTGTGAGCATCTTGTAAAGTTCTGTGATAAGATGTTTGTCCGATTCCTTCGTCACGAGCCACTTTTCAAAGACCGTCATGGGCCTACTGACGAGGGGGGCAACATCTGGGTGTGTGAGCCAGTGTCTAATTTGGAAATATTGAAATAAGTGTGGGGAGGCAACGTCGTAGCCCTGAATTATGTCTGATAGGGTAAGGAATCCGTGCAAATCAAAGAAATGGCCGGCAGAAAGGTGGTTGACGCCGCGCCATTGCAAGAACGCCCGAGGGTCATTACCAGGCGGGAAGTCAGGGTTGTCCAGAACGGGGGTGAGTGGAGAAGGGAAGGTGGTAAGCCCTCTTTTGATCGCCACCGTGTCCCAGATCCGCATGATAGTGCGAGTGATGGGGGATCGCAAGAGATAGCGTGGTCTATGCCGTCGGAGCATGAATGGAATTTTCCAAAGGGATGTGCGAGCCATTGCCCTATCCTGAAAAAGCCAGCGTTTCTCGGACTCTGGTCTGAACCATTCCACCAGGTATCGAAGCTGGGCAGCCTGAAAGTATTGGAAAAGGTTGGGGATCCCGAGGCCTCCCTCGTCCGCGCTTCTATAGGACAGTCGTTTGTGTCAGCGCGCTCGCTTGCCCCCCATATGAAACGGTGGAAGGCAGCCTGTAGAGTCGCAATGGTACCAGCCGGCGGGAGCACTGGGAGAGTCTGAAAAATGTACAGTATTTTAGGCAGGGCTGACATCTTCACTGCCGCGATGCGTCCCAGCAGAGAGAGAGGCTGCCTGGACCAGCGCGTGAGGTCTGATTGGATCTGGGAGGAGAGGGCCGCATAGTTGAGAGTCAGAGTAGATTCTGTGGACGCGGTGAGAGTAACGCCTAGGTATGGGAGGTGCGCGGTCGATGACAGTCCCCCCCCGTAGGCGGGTGTAGGTGGTTGTCATTGGGCATTGCTGCCCATAGGCAGGATGAGGGACTTCCCTTTATTAATCTTGAACCCGGAGACAACCCCAAAGGATTCCAGCTCCACCAAAAAGGCGGGAATTGAGCAATCCGGACGGTCCAGAGCGGCTAGGATATCGTCGGCATATAAGCCTATCACATGAGGTTCCCGGCCGAAGGACATGCCATGAATGGCAGGGTTATCGCGGATTCTTTGCGCCAGAGGTTATACATACAGGGCAAATAGGAGGGGCGATAAAGGGCACCCTTGCCTGGTGCCCCGAGCTTGAGGATGGAGATAGCAGCTCGCAATCCAAGCCTGAAATCGATCCCCAACCCGGAAACGCCGCAAGACCTGTTGGAGGTAGGTCCAGTCTACCCGATCGAACGCTTTCTCCGTGTCGATCGCTAGTAATGCAGAGTCCGAGCCCTGGAAGTGGGCTTTGTCGATCAGATGAAGTATCCGCTTAGTATTGTCGCTGCATTGGCGGTTTGGAACGAAGCCCGACTAGTCAGGCTCCAGAATCCCGGGCAGGCATGGGCCTAGACGCGCCGCCAGGACCCCTATGAAGATCTTCAAATCCAGGTTAAGTAGGGATATAGGCCAAAATGCTGAGCAACACGTGGGTTTTTTACCCGGTTTGGGCAGCATGACTATCTCAGCTGCCAGCATGTCCGAGGGGATGGAGCTCGGACCCTCGAAGGAGTTGAAAAGCCGAGTGAGGATTGGGGCAAGCATACGACCGAAGATCTTATAGAAACCGGCTGAAAAGCCATCAGGTCCCAGGGACTTAAGAGGGCGAAGGCGAGAGATAGCGGCGAGTACCTCATCCACACGGATAGGGGCATCAAGAGTGATCGCGTTGTCCTGCGACAACTCTGTGATGTTCGCTGAGTCTAGGTAGGCACGAGCCTCCTCCGGTGAGACCGAGTCGGCTTTGTACAGGGTGGCATAAAATGTCCTAAAAGCGTCCGCGACTTGGGGGTCACCTGCAACGTCCAGGCCACTGTCGTCAGTGAGGCTAGTGATTTTGGAGCGCTGAATCTTTGCCTTCAGGGCGCTAGCAAGTAAGCGGCCCGTTTTGTTGCCGCCCGTGTAGTATGAAAGACGCAGACGTAATGCGGCGAGTTCGGCACGATCTGTGTCTAACCTGGCTAACTGGGCCCTGGCAGCTTTAAGTTGTCTCCAAATTCGTGGCTATGGATCCTTTCCAGTTCAGCGACCTGGGCAGTGAGGTCATCCCTTTTTGCCTTGCGGTCCTTGGCCTCTGCTGATGCAATGGCAATAAGCTGGCCGCGGACCACGGCTTTCAAAGCCCCCATAGGGCGGACAGCGAGGTTCCGGGGACGTCATTAATGGTTAGGTAATCGGTGAGGCAGGTGCGGATCTGTTCGGTGACCTCCGGTCGCTGCAGGAGGGTCTCCCTCAGCCGCCACGTCCCTGGGGTCCGGGCGGACGCAGGAACTTGTAGTGTCAGTTCCACTACATCGTGATCAGACAACGCCGCCGGGACAATGCTTACATCTTTAAGAGTGGCTAGTAGCTCAGTAGAGCCTAGGTAGTGGTCCAGCCTGGCGTATGTGCGATGAACATGTGAGTAGAATGTAAAGTGTGATGTGTTGGGATGGGTGACTCTCCACAGATCCACCAGCCCCCTCTCTTGCAACCAGTCTTTACCAGCAGCAGTTATGGCGCCGGTGTCCCCATATCGGTGACCCGACCTGTCTGTGTTCGTATCCATTACCAAGTTAAGGTCCCCCCCAATGAGTAGGAGAGAGGCAGGAGATTGAAGTGATTCAGAGATGGCTTTTTTCAAAAATGTTTCTTGCCCTGAGTTTGGGGCGTAGAGGGAGACAATCGTGAGGCGCTGGTTCCCCAAAAGGAAGGTGTGTGCTAGTAATCTACCCTTGATCTCCCCCGCCTTGTCGCCTGTGCTGCCGCGGAAGCGCTTGGAAACTAGAATGGCCACCCCTGCTTTCTTTGTGGGGAGTGAGGAGAAAAACTGCTGGGGAAAAGCACGTGAGCGCATCCTGTGCCAGTCTTTGGGTAGGAGGTGGGTCTCTTGTAAGAGGCATATGTCCGCCTCAGAGTTTTCCAAGTATGAAAGCACGGCCCTGCGCTTAATCGGATTGTTCAGGCCCTTCACATTGAGGGTTAGTACCTTTAAATTAGACTCCATCCCAAGAAGTCAAACGCACCACAAGCCATAGAGAGGCATAGCAAGGTAAACCTGTCTCCAGCGACAAAAGCACATCACCCTGGTGTGTCTGACACTGAGTCAAGGAGCATTGCAGTCCCACAGAAACCCCTGGCACACTGAGTCCCACCCTCTGTCCCACCCCCCATCCCTCACCCCAACTGTCCCCCTGTGAACCTCCCCATGTCCTCCAACTCTCCCCCTCCCCCAAATGACCAACCCCTCACCCCAACTGTGGTCCCCCACCCTGTCCCCCCCTCCACCCCCCTCACCCACTCCCACCAAGAGAAGGTATAGTCCCAGTCCGGTTGGTCCACTCAGGACTGTGGTAACGGGTCATATCCGATGGCGGCCACTTTGGCCTCCCAACCGACTCCCCCCACCGCACGGGCAAAGTGTGTGCTATAGGTAATTTCCCTAACAAGAGTACAGATCACTCAGAGGGAGAGGTCTCCCTGGCCACCTCCGCCACCGCTGTTGCTCGTTCCTGTGTGGTGACAGAGGCGTCCGGTTTCAAGCGGTGCGAGGGGGATCATCTGCGGCCCACCAACTGCCAGCCCCCTCCGGATGGCCCCTGCAATGCTCTCATTATGGGCTCATCCTCTTCCTGGTCAAGTCCCAAGAGGGTGCAGGTGTCTTTAAGCGATCGCAGTTGGTGTAGCTTTCCGTTCCATTTAAATATTAGTCTGAACGGGTGGCCCCAGGAGTAGGGGATTTCTTGTTGTCGCAGGAAGTCCGTCGCTCTCTTAAATTCCTTTCGTTTTTGTAGAGTAATGATCGATAGGTCCTGATATAGGGCTATGGAGTTACCCTGAAATTGAAGGGGCTGTGCTCGCCGGGCCTCTCGGAGAATCCGCTCTTTTAGCGGGAAATCAGGGAGGAAGGCCAAGATGTCCGGCGGCGGGGCAGTGGCGCGCCGAGGCAGCCCAACTCTGTGCGCTCTGTCGATACGGATGGCAAAGTCCCCTGGCTCCCCCAGAATGTTCCTGAATAGGTCTCGCAGGTACCCCTTGACATCAGTCCCCTCTGCTTTCTGAGGGACCCCCCGGACCTGTATGTTGTTGCGACGGGAACGGTTTTCAAGGTCCTCTGCATGGGCCTGAAGGTCCAGCTGCTGGTCCGTGAGACGCAGGACCTCTTGTTGGAGCTGCTCGATTTCGTTGCTTCTGGTTTGGTCCGCTTCTTCAATGGCAGCCACCCGCTCCCCAAGGCCCTCCACGTCCCGCCGGAGCTCTCGGACCTCACCCGCTACTTCCTGCTTTAAGGACTTGAAGTCTTCTCTGAGGGAATTAAACAATGTCTGTAGGAAGGATCTAGTGATGGGTATCTGGTCATTACTGGCGCCGGCGAGGCTTTCGTGGCCGCCGGGGAGGGCGGGTCTTTGCTGGGCTTGGGCTGGGTCTTGGCCAACAGTTCGGGGAGTGTCTGGGGCCCCTTCTTTCCTCTCAGTCCCGCCATGTCGTGATGAGCTCCTAAGACCAACGAGCAATGAACTTCAGGGGCCGGAGGCAAGTGCAGGTGTCCGGTGTGTGAGGTTAAGGGTGAGTCGTGTTATCACTGGGCCGGCTCCTCCCCGAGTCTTTCGGCTTTACCGAGGCCAGTGTCTGCAGGGCGGGTCTGGCTTAATGGTCAGCGGCGTGGCGGCAGGCCCAACTGCACCGGGGCGTTCAACCAGTGATCGGGTCCCCAGGGTTCACCCGGTCATCCCAAGGGGGTAGACAGCCGCAGCCTGCTAGGTGCACAGTGGGACCAGCCCCTCTCTCCAATCAGCCGCACTTCCCCTCTGTCAGAACCTCGTCCAGCACTATTCGGCAGAGGCAGGTGAGATCGGACACCCAATGTCCACACAGGAGTGTGCGCAGTCCCGCTGCCCAGGCGTAAGTGCAGCTCACCCCGCAGGTCTCTCCCGTTAGCCCCCGCACCGGGAGCTCGATTGTGCCCCCCGAGCCCTGTCTGCAGTGCCCACCTCCACTCTCCTCACCTTCTGAGTCTGCCAACTCGAGGGCGGCTCTCCGCTGTGGTACCGGCCCTCCAGCCTCGCTCAGCGCCCTCTCAGATTGCTCCCCGGTCCCAGGGAGACCCACAGGTTAGCCGCGGCGCCGTCCTCTCTGTCTGCCCCGGGGTTGAGCCGGTCCGATCCGGGGCACCCTCCAGGTCCGGTCTGCAGTGGGAGGGTGGCGGCGTGTGGTCAGCAGCCGGTGGGATCCGCTCCTGCGCCGCAGGGGTGTGCCGGCAGAGCCGCGCCGAAGGCCGTTAATGTTGGGGTAGAAGGCCCAAAGCCGGGGCCTCAATTTTCGCGACTCCCGGCCGGTCCACACCTCATCACCGGCCGGGTCGCGGAGACAGCAATGTGCGCCGATCTGGGCTCACGGCTCCGGGGTCAGCAGTGGAGGTTAAACCCGGCAGGCTCCGCAATCGACCAACCAGGCTTGCCACTAGAGAGGTCGGGACAGTGGGTGTTCGGGCCGTTCAGGCTTCCGGAGCGGCCGCCATTACAGTGCCGCGGCTAGGTGTCCTCTGCATCCGGGGCCCCCCACGAGGCATGCAGACTGAGCGGCTTGATTATGGGGCCGCGGCTGTGTTCCGTTGCCACTCCTTGTGCTTTTCCGTGGTTTAGGGAGATCAGGCGATGTATTTAGGTGCTTCTAGGCGGGATTGGGCAGGGAGCCTCGGAGACCTGCGACCGATCACGCCGCCTTCTTGGACACGCCTTGAATAACGTTTTTGAATAGATTATGCAATAATTTATTTATTTATTTACATACTTATTTGTCTCTCCGTTTCCTATAGCGCAGGCGAGACCCTTGGGGTGTCAGAGAGCTTTAGTAAAACTGTAGAAGTGTAACATACAAGGGGGTATATTATCAAGAACGGCGATAAAATTATCGACGCTTTAGCGGCAGGAAACTGCCGCTAAAGTGGCAATAATGTGCTTGATAATATGTCCTTGTGAATTCCCATAGCAGCCTAGGTTCTGGTGTTAACCTGGGCTGCTATGGGAATTCACAAGGGCATATTATCAAGACCATTATCGCCGCTTTAGCGGCAGTTTCCTGCCGCTAAAGCGACGATAATTGTATCGCCGTTCTTGATAATATGCCACAACGTTTGAGAATAGGGTAACAGCAGAGAGTACAGTAAGTACAAACAAGGCAAGCATGCTAAATAGAACTGATACCTCAGAAGAATGAAATATGACATGCTAATAGCATGAGAGAGTTAATGTAGCGAAAGCAGAGATAGGCACGAGGGAGGAAGCAGGCAGGTCCTAAGGGTTAACGCACTCCCCTGATGAGAGAAACCTATCTTTTAGTGAATAAGAGATGTTTCTTGCTCTGAGTGGGACAGAGAGAACTGCTTTACTGGCCTTCATTTTAAGGCGTTACTTAGTAAAGTAGCGTGCCTTAATTGTTTCCAGGAAAAAGCTTTCTTGACAAATCCGATACTATCTCTACTAACATTCCTTGCTAGAAGCTGTTGGAAGGAGAGTTCAGAAAGCTCCTCTGCGCTGAAATATGACTGAAAAGGGAGTTGAGCCGCATCTCAAGAAATAGCCATAGCTTTCAGAATAGTCTCGAAGCAGGAAGTCTTGTATTATATTAATTTATTTTAGTGCCGCCATTTTAGGGCATTATATCTATTGTCTAACAAGACCACAAAGAAGCTTCTTTGGGGCATATTCACAAGCTCCTATTGCCACGTCACATGTGGTGGCGATAGGGGCCTCGCCTTATTCACAAGGCAGCGTTAATCCACTTAACGTGGCTTAACCCTGCCTTGTGAATAGGCCCCCTTTCACGGTGTGTTTAGTATGAAAGGGGCGTGCAGTGGGTGTTGCGGTGGGCGTTCCGCTGCAACACCCATTGATATTTATGCTTCCTCCTATTCACAAGGGCAGCGTAAATAGGAGCTAACGCCAAACTTAAGTCCAGGAAAGGATGTATGACGTTACAACGCATACTTTTACAACGACTACCATTACAACAAATTTTTTACAACGCAAAAACTTTTACAACGCATACCATTACAACGCAAGATTTTACAACGCAAGTACCTTTACAACGCATACCATTACAACGTAAATATTGGTAAGTATATAATATTTTTTTTAATATAAATTATTTTAAATTATTAAAATATAATTAAATTTTATTTAATTTTATTTAATTAATTTAATTTAAATATAATTTTAATTTATTTTTACAAATTAACCCTGTACCCCAAAAACCCAAAACTGTCACTGAACCCTAAAAATACCCCTTTACCCAAAAACCCAAAACTGACCCTGAACCCTAAAAATACCCCTTTACCCAAAAACTGAAAACTGACCCTGAACCCTAAAAATACCCCTTTACCCAAAAACTGAAAACTGACCCTGAACCCTAAAAATACCCCTTTACCCAAAAACTGAAAACTGACCCTGAACCCTAAAAATACCCCTTTACCCAAAAACTGAAAACTGACCCTGAACCCTAAAAATACCCCTTTACCCAAAAACCCAAACATATAATATTTTAAAAATAATTATATACTTACCAATACTTACGTTGTAATGGTATGCATTGTAAAGGTACTTGCGTTGTAAAATCCTGCGTTGTAATGGCATGCGTTGTAAAAGTTTTTGCGTTGTAAAAGTTTCGTTGTAATGGTAGTTCGTTGTAAAAGTTGCGTTGTAAAGGTTGTTTCCCCCAGGAAAGCCCTGGTCTGAAGTTGGCCATATCAGGAAAAATGCTTTATTTCTCCTCGTTTTTGAATTTTACATGTGTGTTGACTTGTGCAGCACACATGGGAAGTGCAAAATCCCATGGTTTGTTTATGTACAGGAAGGTGTTCCTTCCTGTACATAAACAAACCTTTTTAAAAAGTGCAGTTTTGTACCTTAAATGTGTGCTGCATGAAGCAGTACACATGTAAGTTACAAACTGACATTTTAGGTTTGTTTATGTGCAGAAAAGGACACCTTCCTGTAGATAAACAAACCTTCCTGCTTGCAGACACCCTTGCACTCTGGTGCAAGGTGCCTGCATTGGCGCTAAGTTGTGAAACTTAACGCCATCACAGGGGGAAAAGCAAGGCTGCACCATGTCCTTGTGAATATGTGCAGTCTTGCTTTTTTGAAGTGGCGGAGAGAAGCGTTAAGCCAAGAAGGCTAACGCCGCTCTCCGCCATTTCCTTGGGAATATCCCCGTTAGTGTTCAGTGATTTCCACGCACGCGGTTCTTCTATGAAAGAACGTTGTCTCTTTTCTTCTAAGCACTAAAACGGAAAATATCCAATGCACTATATTAACATATGGTGCTGCCCAGCATGCCTAATAATCTACAAAGTAATTTTGTTAACCACAATAAATTCAACTCAAGCCTCAACTCTAAGGGGAGGCTGTCCACAATTTGGCTCCTGCAACTGTGACGCACCACTCTTTTCTGCTAGGTGTTTTCAGTGTAGGGTTTCATTGCAGACATTTAGGGCTAGATGTATGAACAATAATAATAGACCTACCTCATGAATATTAATGAGGTAGATTGCAATTTGTGACCCATAACGATTAGCGGTCATCACAGGGACAGTGGCCTGCTGAGGTCAGCAGACCATCATGCCTGTGATTGCTTTTAAATAGAGCAATCTTTTTTTTTCAAACGCAGCCCATTTTCCTTCAAGGAAAAGGTGATGCGTTTAAAAAAAAAAAAAGAAAACGTCAAAGTATCCTTTTTTAATCCATTCTCAAAGGGGAAGGAGTCCCTTGGGGATTTGTGAATGGGTTACCACCCGCCTTGAGTTGAGGGTGAAGTGTGAATGTTTTGCTGCCGCATTTTTGGTCGCAAAACATTTGTACATACAAATGCAATCAGTATTTTGGAGGGACGCCCTAAAGATGCCCCTTCCAAATACTGATTCAAATACTCAAATTGTGATTCAGTAACAAGTTACAGAATGCAATTTGGGCTTTGTACATTTGGAAATGCCTTTTTGCGTTTGCAAACAACCTGAGTCTGTGAATCAGGCCATTTGCCAGTTTGCCCCTACTTCATTTGTGTTTCGTACATTGACTTCGTCTGATTCCTTTAGGTCGGGAGGATTGTTGTTTATTACAGACTGTGTAGATCTTGACTCTCGGGAAGTACGTGAGCCATTAGTATGTTCTGGCCTATCCTTAATATTTGATTGAGTTTGGCCTTTAGGGATGTTTAATTCCACACTTAGCTCTTGTCGTAATGCCGGTACGGTCACTATACTGTCTTGTGATTCTGTTTGTATTACACTTTGTAGTCTTTATTTGTTTTGTTCGCTTCTTCCTTTTAGTTATTGTAGTTTTTTTTACTTAATGTTTCCTGATTAGTTTGTCTTGAAATCGTTGACTCCTCTGAACTTGTACTATGTCTTGTTGAGTTCCACAAGAGGAGTGGCTCATTGGTTATGTCATTCCCATTTTACCTTACATGGTTTATAGATTTATTTATTTGAACTAATTGTTTTTTATCAAAGATATGGAACAATCTTTTTTCACCATTTTTGCTCTTCCTAGCTTTCCTTGCCCGTTTATTTTGTCTCTTCTTTGGTTTACATGACTTTGAAGCATCTTGAACGATTATCATTGCCTTTTGTTGTTTTAATTGTTTTGTATTATAGTTCTCAACTTCTAGGTCCTCCTCTGGAGGCTTGAGAGCTTCATTTGGTTCCCGTGGTTTGGATTGCTCATAGATTGAAACTCGCTGAGTATTTTTCTTTGCTTCATCTCTTTGGATTACATTTTTTGGGTGCTCCAGGTCATTAGTTTGTCTTGCTATTCAGATACTTTGTAAAATTACTGGTACTGCGCTCAATTTGTCTAATATTCGGCCACATGCACACTCGCTGGACACCACTGCTTTCAAACTTTTTTCAGCAGTTATTAGATCTGTATGATTTTCCAATATAGAATTTATTCCAGCAATATTAGTGGCTATTATATTCATTAAATCGATCTGAATATCTAATTTGTCCGACTGCATATTAAAAGTGATTATTGCTGTTTCTAGCATTTTTAATAGTGAGGCAGGCACAGCTGTGTAGTCCTCTTTCTAGAGCGGCATTCTGGGCATAAATAATGGACAGAAATGCAGCCGGAGAAATTGCCATCAGCTGAGGTTAATTCAAGCATTTCTTCCATCAACTTGTTTTTTGTTGTTGTTCATGCCTAAGGAGGATTTTCATCACCATCACTTGTGACCACTGGTCCTTTTTTAAACTTACATTTCCTTCTTGTAACTTGGTGGTGAGGCGTCTATTCATGGTCACTGCCATCATCAGCTGCTAGTTGACTTAGAGAAGATTTAGGGGCAGATTTACAAGCCCTTTACGCCACTTTTGCGCTGCCGTTGCGTCACTTCTGTGATGCAACGGCAGCATAAAGCCAGCGCCATGCTGCGGGGTATTTACAACGTGATGCATCTCGGGAGATGGAACACGTTGTAAAGCCCTGCGCCACATGAAACCTGCGTCAGGTTTCATGTGGGCGTTCTGGAGCGGGGGGGGGGGGGGCGTGCCGGCGCAGGAATGCCTCGGAAAAGTAGCTGAGTGAAATCTACAAGATTTCACTCAGTCACTTTTCCGACCCCGCTGCATCAAAACCTTGCGCCTGGTTATAGCAGGCGTAAGGCTTGACACACCATGTTAGACATAGGCAGGGCTGGCACAGTGCTGGAGTTGCGTCGCGCCCACTACACAAAGCCAGCACTGCGCCAACGTCATCTGTATTTCCTTGCGCGATGATGCGCCGCATTGTAAATGCGGTACAAAAGGGGGTGGTGATGATGGACGGAGCATCTGAACCAATCAAACGCTCACACCCAGTCAACAGATCTGGGTTTAATCCATCACCGTTCTTTAGCCCACTCTACCATCCCAGTTCAGACATGGCCATATGCAAATCAGTCTGACCCTGTGCCTTATGGGAACAGTCCAGCCCGAACTGCCAAGCCATGCCTTCCCTGGACTGTAAACCAGCTTTCCGAGGACCGGTTTCTGGCATTTGGGTTTAATCCCTCACCCTTCTTTAGCCCACTCTGCCACCCCAGTTCAGACATTGCATTGTAAATGTGGCACATCCGTGGTGAAGCAAGGATTGAGATGTGTGTTGCAAGTTTCCTGGCGCATCGCTGCTGATTTGCAGGGATGCGCCAGGAAACGTAAATCTGCCCGTCAATGTTTCTTGGTGAAGATTACAAAGATGAAAGGTTGCTATTTTCATGTGCACCATTCCAACATTTATCAGAGCTTCGTTTTGCCTATACTATTCTTCCCTAACTTCCTCTTGTTTTGTTTCTAGTACAGTTTCCAAGGACTCTGCTATATCACCCATGATTACCTCCACCACAGCAATGTCAAGTGAAGAGGTACTTTTTTCAAAGAAAGGTCAATTTGAGCACGCACTTCCTACTTCTTCACTTCTAAATGTAAATGTAGTATACTTGTAAAGCGCACAGCTGCCCCAGCAACGGGGCGTCCCGGCGCTGTATAACTCTGGGGAACCCGTCCTGGCTTTCCCTGTGGGATGGTCCCTGCTGGGAGTCCCCAAGGTGGAGCCAGGCATCCCCGGAATTGGTGGGGCCGTTGTGGAGATTAGGCAAGCTAATGCCCAGAGTTGCCGAGTGGAACCCCTGATTAGAGTAAGCACCGAAGTGAGAATTATCGAGTCCGCTGACCAAGATCCACGACCCTGCCGCGTCGGGAATTGAACCCTGGTCCCAGGCTGACTTCTGCTCTCAGGCCTGCCGCCTCTAACCAGTGAGCCACACTACTCCACCTCTGAGTGCATGATGTAAGATACAATGTGTATGTTTGTGTCAAGCTGCCATGGCTCTTCCAAGAGCACACCAATGCGATGTGACTAGGAAATTGGCCATTTCACAGGATGAGGGCTGATCGTTTTGACCACGTTCTGTGCTCTGGAGGTCATGCCCATCCCAGAAGACCTCAGACCTCGCGGTTTTGGCATTTGGGCACGGCAGAAAAAAAGCTAGTTCCAGAGGCCTGCATTTTGCCTACTATTCTAAATACTTACTTATACATACTTACCATGCTGATATTTACTTCTCGAATTCTACTCTCTTTTCCCGTACCATCTGGTAGCTTGAGTTCCTGATCCCTACCTGTCTCCTGCTTCTTGGGGAGACATAGATCTTGCCAATTTCTTTTTCAGCTTCACTTGTCCATGTAAGGAACTTGGGGACCTGCAATAGAATGTAAAACACTTTACCAACAAAGGACTGTTGCTTCTAATTGGTAAGGTGCAATGTACAAATGTGATATCGAGAGGGACTTACCGTAATGGATATCTGTTTTTGAGCATCATCACTTCTGGAGTTTCTGAAGATCCTGAAAATAGAGAGAATATATATGAGTAATATAAAGTTGTCTATTTATGTTTATTTGCAAGACTGTTATCCTGAAGTCTACTGTTGGACATTGGGAGTTCTAATTCGATTTCCAGTATTGGTTCACTATTGGAAATATTGAGTAATTATGCTATTATTCCCCAGATACTTTACGATGGTAGTGGTCCTTCCTATGAGGTCAAATAGGTAATAGGAGTGTTCTTGTAGGAAAGTCACACGTTACTACATTTTTATCAGAATTATTCAGTAGTGGTATTGTTAGTGTTTTTCTAGGGATCATCATTAACATATATTGTTTTGTGTAAAAATCATAGCCTTAAGTGGGAATGAGGGAAGTCTTTGATATACTTAATTCAAGGGAGGTGAATAGGATTATTCCTTAGATCTTGTATCAAAGTACCGTCTACATATCACTTATTTTTCATTCATTAGAAACATGCATTCTGTAATGACCAAAAAGGGAACTAGTGAGGAGTACCTGTACACAGAAGGACCAAACTAGTGGGGGACATTGTTGCTTCTTTTATCCACTTACCCTGAGTCCTGGCACTATTCCAATCTTCAGGCAGGATTCGGCCCAAGCCAGTAGTTGGGCAGCATAGGGAACTAAGGTCTGGGACTTCATCTCTCCCCTAAAGGATTGTACAAATTGAAGAAGAAACTAAATACCAGGTGTGTGCCATAGCGTTACAGTTTTTGAAAGAAGTCAAAATACAGTAATTTAGCCTTCAACCATATTGTGTGCCTGATGTTCAACAGCAAACTTTGTATCCCATTTTTTAAATATCTTTTTATTGAGTTATATATTTTTTCTATAAATTACTTTGGTATGAACTGGTAAACCAACCAAACATCATGGCATACACTAGGTACATAGCATCACAATCGGGAAATTTAACCAGGGCGACTTAACCCAGTACTCGGTGGCCGGAAGCCAGCATTGTGGCCCACATACTTGTCTCTTCCACTGTTTACTGTATGCATCCCCATTAATTCTAGTGAGCTCTTCCCTTACTTGCTTCCACTCTTGATGCTTGTAGGCATTCTCAGTGATTTGCTCTGTGTTCTTGGCTATGGTCCTAGATCTTAAATTTCTGAGGGTAACCTTGTGCTTTATAAATTGATGTGGGAGCCACTACCCAAGTCTGAAAACACTGTTTTGCCCCCAGGAGAGCAGTATTATAGAATAAAAGTTGATATTTGGACAAAGCCTGTTCTCTCCATGCCCCTAGGAGTGCCACTCTAGGTGTAATCTCAATTGTAGTCTCTAGGTCCTGTGAGAGAAACCTTCCAACTCCCACCCCCCCAAAACACCCTCACCCACAGGCAGTCCCACAATGTTTGTATTAGGGAACCCTCTTCGGCACAGCTCCTCAGACATCGGTCATTATCAGTTTGTCCAATCTTATACAACCTAGTTCTAGTGAAGTAGACTCTGTGAGGGATTTTTAGCTGTGCTAGATGGAAGCCTTTTTCTAACTGCAGCTTCCCGATGAGACTTGCATGCCTAGGCATAGTCCCACCTCATCATCCAGAACCCCCAGATCATTTTCCATTTTTTCCTCAGGCCTGAGAGATGCCTGAAAGACTACTC
Source organism: Lissotriton helveticus (assembly GCF_964261635.1). Classification (NCBI taxonomy): domain Eukaryota; kingdom Metazoa; phylum Chordata; class Amphibia; order Caudata; family Salamandridae; genus Lissotriton; species Lissotriton helveticus. The sequence goes on along the minus strand of NC_136070.1, from coordinate 1,074,003,052 downwards.
ATGTGGGTGGCTCAATCAGTGCTGGAGGCCTACTAGTAGCATTTGAATTACAGGCTCTGGGCAAATGTAGTGCACTGTACTAGTGACTTATTAGTAAATCAAATATGCCAATCATGGCGAAACCAAATTCCATTACATTTTAGAAACAGAGTGCATGCACTTTAGCACTGGTCAGCAGTGGTAACGTGCCCCGAGTCCTAAAACCAGTAAAAACAAAGTTCAGCACACATTCAAAAACTGGAGGACAGAAGCAAAAAGACAGGGTAAACCGTTCCAAAAGATGCCAGGTCTAACCTGTGTTCCCACCCCCCAGTGGAAAGTGGGGAGAACTATCCAACCTCTTGGGAGTTCTCTTCACTAAGATGGAAGAACCTGGAAAGATCATCAGCGTTGGCTATATTGTTACAGGAAAGTGTTTCACCTTAAAGTCAATTCCCAGTAGAGAGATGGACCCCCTTAATAGTTTAGGGTTCTCACCCCTCATCTGCATTAACCATCTAAAGGGCCTGTGGTCTGTCTGAACCCGGAAGTGAGTCCCAAAAAAATAGGGTCTTACCTTCGTCACTGCCCAGACCACAGCAAAAGCTTCTCTTTCCATTGCGCTCCACCTCTGTTCCCTGGGAAGTAACCTCCTACTGATGAACGCTACAGGTTGGTCTAGGCCCTCTTCATTTTCATCTTCAGGCGGTCATGATACACATCCAGCATTGGATGAATCAAAATCAATTAAAGCTCAACCCTGGGAAAACTGAGCTTCTCCTTCCTGGGAGAAGTGCTTCCCACTGGGGCCCCAGTATTGGCCAATTGAGCTTGGTTCACCACCTTCTTCTGCTGGCTGTGTAAAGAGCCTCGGGGTCATTATTGACTCTGAGCTTACTCTCAAGGCCCAGGTGAGTGCCGTAACATCTTCCTGTATGTGTGTTCCAGCTACACAGGATACGGAAAGTTGCCCACCTCTTGACTCCCGAAGCTTTGCTACAAGTCCTAATAGCATTGGTGATGTCCCGTCTGGACTTCTCCAATTCCTTGTACCATGGCCTCTCCGAATCCCTGCTGTCTAGGCTACAGATCATTCAAAACCAGGCTGCCAGACTGGCATTTAAAATCCCTAGATGGCAGTCGGCCAAACCTTTATTACATCAATTACACTGGCTACCAGTCAGCGAAAGAACAGCCTTTAAGGTCTGTTGTCTGGTCTTCAAAGCCTTAACTGGCCCTTCCCCTGCCTTCCTACAGTCTCTGATCATCCCCTACTGTCTTTCCCGCACCCTGAGGTCCACCCATCTTCAGCTTCTAGTTATCCCCCGTTTCAAACTCACTAAACTAGGCGGCCGCAGTTTCTCTCACCTGGCTCCTAAGCTATGGAATTCTCTTCCACTCTCACTCAAGACCTCATGCTCTCTCTTATCCTTTAGGAAATCTTTAAAAACTCTGCTTTTCTCACACCCCCACTAACTCTTCTCGCATGGCCCAGTGTCCTATCAGCGCCAGGAAACTCATGGTGACAGTGCGCTTAATAAATCCCCCTTAATAATAATAATAATAATAATAATAATAATAATAATAATAATAATAATAATTTAGCTGTGAAAGCACAGCCGCCACGCCATCCTCTGAAGCATCAGTCTGCACCACAAATTCCTTTGAGAAATCAGGCGTCTGGAGCATGGGCACTAGGCACATGGCTTCCTTCAGGGTGTCAAAAGTGGAGTGGCATTCCTCTGTCCAGATCACCTGAGTTGGCTGCTTCTTGGAAGTCTGCTCTGTCAAGGGAGCAACAATGTTTTCATATCGCTTGACGAATCTCCTGTAATATCCAGAGAGACCTAAGAAGGCTCTCACTTCTGTCTGTGTCTTGAGGCGTGCCCAAGCCAAAATGGTGTCCATTTTTTGCTTCCAGAGGCAGCATCTTGCCGTCCCCTACTTGGTGTTCCAAGTAGACCACAGAACCCTGCCTTATCTGGCACTTACTGGCCTTGATGGTGAGGCCTGTGCTCTGCAATTCCCTCAACACTTCCCCCAGGTGGCACAAGTGACCCTCCCAACTGGAGCTGAAGACTGCAATGTCATCTAGGTAGGCAGCACTTGAAGCTCTCCAACCCACCCCCTGGCTGACCAACATCTGAAAGGTGGCAGGGGCGTTCTTCAACCCAAAAGACATCACACGGAACTGGTAATACTCTTCTGAGTTTGAGAACGCAGACCTCTCTTGTGCCCTTTCAGTCAAGGCAATCTGCCAGTAACCAAACGTTAGGTCAGACGCACTGAGAATATTGGCAGCCCAAAGCCAATCAATGAGTTCATCATCTCTGGGGATGGGGTGCGCGCCAGTCTTAGTGAATGTTTTGAGCCTGCGGTAGTCTACACAGAACCAGAGTTTGGATGTGATGCCGGGTGGAGCAGTCTTAGGCCAGGAACCACTGGACTGGACCAAGGGGTATTGGAAGGCTCAAGAACCCCAAACTGCAGCATCTTAGAGACGTCCACTTTGATGCTGGCCCTCACTCTATCAGAAAACCTGTAAGACTTGTGCTTAACAGGAAGGCTGTCCCTACTGTCAATTTCATGGGTGTGGGTGACTCCTGGGTTGAGTGAGAGCAGAGAGGCATACTGTTCCAGCAACTGGCGGCAGACTCTTTGCTGTTCCAGAGTCAAAGTAGGTGAAAGGCTCACACCTTCTAATGACCCATCCTGCTCTTTGGAGGACAGGAGTTCGGGGAGAGGTTCACTCTACTCTTCACCCAATTATCTGTGACCTAGAGCATGGTCCCCTCAGACATATCAAAGTGGGGCTTGAGACAATCCATATGCATGACCCTCAAAGGTTTCCTAGGAGTCTGCAAGTCCACCAAGTAGCTGACGTCACTCTTGCACTCCTTCACCTCAAACAGGCCAGACCAACAGTCTTGCAGAGCATGGAGCTCCACTGGGTCCATCACCCACACCTTTTGCCCAGGTTGAACTCGACCAGAGTGGTTTATTCTAGTTATACCAGTGTTTCATGTCCTCCAGGCTAGCTTCCAGATTCGATGGGCGAGTTTTCAGAAGCGGGCTGTCTGGTTACAGAAGGCCAGCATGTAACTGAATACCTCCTGGGGTGGCTTCCTGTGAGTTTGCTCCCAGCCCTCCTTCACCAAAGTGAGAGGTCCTCTCACAGGGTGCCCGTACAGAAGTTCAAAAGGGCTGAAGCCAACCCTCTTCAAAGCACCTCCTTGTAGTCGAATAAAGATATGGCAAGAGGACATTCCAAGTACGCCTCATGGGACCCATATTCATGCCTTGAAGGGGTCTGTTGAGCCTTTCAACCAGCCCATTGGTTTGGGAGTGGTAAGAAGTGGAGAATTTGTAGGTTACTCCATAGGCCCTCCACATGGCCTTCATGTACAAGGACATGAAGATGGTACCACAATTAAATACCACCTCCTTGGGAAATTCATGTGGATTAGGATCTCCATCAGTGCCATGGTGGGTGCAGTCACTGTCCTTAGAGGGATAGCTTCCGGGTGACAGGAACCACCAAGACCACCATGAACTTGTTGCCCATGGCTGTCTTGGGATCAAGAGGCCCCACAATATCAATGCACACCCACCCAAAAGGGGGTGTTCATGATAGAAAAAGGTTGCAGGAGAGCCTTGCATCTCTCCCCAGCTTTGTCACTCACCTGGCAGGTAAGACAGGACCTGCAGAATGCATCTGAGGTCTTCCTAATTCGGGGATAATAGAGGTGGGTGAGAAGCCAGTTAAAGGTTTTGTCCTACCCCCAATGACCTGCCAGAGGCACATCATGAACCAGAGGCAGTAGGAAGGCTCTGAAGCGCTGGGGTACCACCAGCACAGGGGCTGCTTAGGCCCAACAACCTTAGGCTCGCTATAGAGGAGATCATTCACTCAATAGATCAGGTGAGTTCCAGAGGCGTCACCAGCTGCCTGGGCTTCAGCTTCCTTCTGAAGACCGACAAGAGTAGGGTACTCTTTCTGTGCTGTACAGAACTGCCCTCTGGAGAGACCTCCGTTCTGCTGCCACCGGGACAGTTCAGGCATGTTCCCCAGTTGGGTCACATCTTCCCCTTTAGGCTCCAAGGTCTCCCCTTCAGGTTCAGCCTCCTCATGGACCATGGGAATTTCAGGAGCGGGTTTCCTGTGTCCCTTGCCCTTCCTCTTCTTGGCAGGGACCTGGGCCACTCTTTCAGGTTCTAGGTCCTTCTGACCACCCACACGTTCTGCCATAGACTGTGTGGACTGTGTGGTCCGGCACACCCTCTTAGTGTGATGGTTCGTAGTTGTGAAGGTACTGTCATTGGCAAGGCTGGCAGCGGCAATGGGTGGTGCAAGCTGCGGTGACCTCCTGACGAGTGCCCTGGCACTTATATTTTTACAAATTAAGCATGCATACATCTGACTAATTTGCAGATATTCTCTGCTGAGGAGACAGCTATGACCCCTAGAAAATTGCCCTGATTGATATATGTGATTTATCTATGGGGATGTCTGACAGTGAACCATTATTTATGGATAATCTACTGGTACCTGTAATATGTGCTATGAGAGAACTATTACAACTTAGGCCCCGATTCCAATGTTGGGTGGACCAGAGTCTGTCCGACTTCGGTTTAGAACTAGAACTGAACTACCTCCTGTCATCGGTTCCAGTCCAGGAAGTAGGATGTGGCCGAACCCTGTTCTGTCACAATCCTATTCTTTACAATGGGATCATGCATTTCAAACAGAATGCATGCTCTCATTGTTGGAACCGTTGCCAACCGCATCGTATTCGAGCCCATGATATTTCATTGCAGGAAACTGCCGCTAAAGCGGCGATAATGGGCTTGATAATATGCTCTTGGTAATTCCCATAGCAGCCCAGGTTCTGGTGTTAACCTAGGCTGCTAAGGGAATTCACAAGGGCATATTATCAAGCCCATTATCGCCGTTAATGTTGATAATATGCCCCCCGATCTTCTATGCTTTTATTTTTTCCCCTCAATGTATTCAAATGTCTCATCTTTCATTATGATTCAGGCACAATTCTTGCAGAATTCTGATAAAAGAAAACTCTTTAGGCCCTCCTTAAGCGTGACCTTTTAACACAGATTTGGGCAGAAACATGGGTTCCCAATCAGATGGGAATTACAAGGCACATGTCACTACGTCATTCCGTATTACTGCACCGCCATCCTCAAGGTCAATCCCGGAGGAATTTCTCCTAGAAAAATGTCCAGAATTAAGAAATAAAGGGCAATATTATCAAGCAAAGGCGATACATTATCGCCGCTTTTATCGGCAGGAAACTGCCGCTAAAGCGGCCATAATGGGCTTGATAATATGCCCTTGTGAATTCCCATAGAAGCCCAGGTTCTGGGGTTAACCTGGGCTTCTATGGGAATTCACAAGGGCATATTATCAAGCCCATTATCGCCGCTTTAGCAGCAGTTTCCTGCCGATAAAAGCGGTGATAATGTATCGCCCTTGCTTGATAATATGGCCCAAAATGCGAAAGAATGTAAAATGTAGAAATCGTTTTAGTAACGATATCCACCTCCTATTCCTCATTCCATATAGGCCTATTGGGGATTAGTTGTAATGCCATGGTACGTGTCATGCTTGGAAACACCGCAGTTCTGACAAGAAAACAAAGCGACTATCCCCTCTGTTCATAAAACAAGTCAAATCTAGTTGAATACATCACCCCCATCTGCTGCTTTGACCCAGAATGAACTATGAGCATATGCGCGCATTTCAAAAAGTGAGTATGCCCGCAGGCAGCTGACAGCCACCAGAGTGTTTGAAGAAGGTTTCCCTGCACTAGGATAAGCCAATTTTTGGAACTGCCTGTTCAGTGATCCGAGAAGGTGTTCAGGCTTTTCACAGGTTGTGCAGGGATCTCCAGACAGCAGCTATTTAAGTGCATCAGAAACCTTCCTATGCTATTACTTTGCTGACATTCATTATTAAAATTCGCACCATTCCGGATTTAAAACAAATATCATTTTTGGAGACGCAGCTGTAGCAAGTATAAAACAATTTATTTCGTACTATTTTTATTATGATAAACAGAAAAGCCTTGAACTAAACGTCTACCAGGTAGAAGATTTGGGCGCTACCGGAGCGAAGCATTTTTGGGGGACCCGCCCCCTGCAGATCACCCTATCACTATATGCCCAGTTTTATATCACTCATCTCATATGCTACCCGCACTGCCTTCTTGCTGCCTTTCTGCACATTACTATTTGCACAGTATTTCTTCTCTCATGGCCTAACTAATGTTGAAAAACAATACAAGTTTGCTGCAGTGCTTGTCACAAGCTCGGCTTGTGGGTTCGAAAGGCCGGTCGCTTCTGACCTTTGAGCATTATTAAGGGGTTATGGAGGGTGCGATTAGTGCTACGATCATGTTTTCCACCCTCCATACGGGACCTTTGATCGACTTTTTCTGCCCGAACGGAGCACGCTTATGAAGGCGCTCCACGGAGCTGACAGGACATTCCACGATACCTACCCAGACGCCGCATTGCGGACATAGCGGTTAGAAACGGAACCCTCCGCTTTTCTAATACACGCCGCCCCACGAGCCTGGCGTGACCATTATGAATTATAGCGCGAAGAGCACCCAGATTTCATTATCAAATCACGAGCGCATAGTTCAAGAGTTTAGCTGTCTGACTGCATGGTCTTTACATCTGACCGCAGAACCCTTACGGGGGCACAGCTCGACTACACAGCCTTACTTTACTTTTCTTTCCTTCTTTCGAGATGATGAAATAATAAGCAATTGTCTGTATAAAAAGAGCTTGATCGCCCGCATGGCCCTCCATAGGCTAGGAGTGCCGCCAGCACAATACAGCACATACAGGGGTTAGTAAAAAGGGCAAAATGTGCAAAGCTAGAATATAATGTCCCCCTACACCTGATATATATGCAGTCACCATTTTTAAATTAAGTAATGCCAAGGAACATACATATCCACGAACCATAGAGATTTCGCAAACAAGTAGTCTGTCAAGCTTAAGATGTGTTTTTATCTGATTGCAACCATCCCTCCATGTATAGCCCAACATACATGGGAGTACAAGCCTGATGTGTTGACTGGCGGGTACTGTTGATGCCTGGAATCTTGACAATATTAGGTGAGTCCTATACGATTTGTCTGCTGTTGTTATGTATATCCACAGGGGCATGCAAAACCACCATAGCTCACTGTAGACACCCAACCACCACGGTTCTTAGTACTTTTATTGTGCCTTAACAGTACACACCACTAAACGTTTTTTTATTTGAAAGTCACCACCAGTCTCCACAGGCATCGCCTGACATTGGTTTACTAATGTATATACCTGTAATGTATGCAATCTTTGTTCTTCCAAAAAAGGTAGATCCAGCTCATCGCAGGTACATTGACACATTAGAAATGTTTTCATTGTGCTCCTGATGATCCTATTAACATATAAACAATTTTAGTGTGGATAGTTCCATCCCTCATGGTCCTGAAGAATCACAAGTCAATTGACGCACACGCGCGATACATGTTGACCGTTATCACTAATTCTTAATAACTGACACACTAATAGGGGACATTGTACTCCAATAAGTGCCGGTTACACTGCTTTTAATTGAGGCAGGAGACCCCAGAATAAAGATATTTTCAGGTACTCCCAGACCCATTTTATACTCACCATCACGTGTACACTTTTCTGGCCCCATACCCGCACTTCACAATACGGCTGTTGGATAAAAGATCTCCGATAAAGTGCCCCTCTTTGAGGTGAGCCCGTTGGGAATTGCACCGCAGACCCGACGAGGAGCAGCCCATATAATGAACCATGACACCTGAAAGGGTGTGTGAGGGCATTAAAATCCAACAAATGGATTCCCCTCTGTAGATCTCAGCGAGACACAGTGGGTTCCGGTTCTCGAGTGACTTTCACAATCCCTACCTGAGGAACAGCACTACTTTCTTGACGTCTTGATCAAGGCACCTGTTTGTGCTGGACCGCCCACTTTTGGCAAGGGGAAATAGCCCCCGCCTATCCATCCCCCACTTTGAATATAATTTGAAAGGCCAGTACCTCGAAAATACTGATACGGTTGCATCATGGATGTCATTTAGGGCTCGCCAGGGGTCGCAGCTGTGACCACTGGCATGCCTTTTGCTACCCCTAGCACTGGCTTTTCAACCCCTGGCCTCAGAGGAGGCAAATTCAGTGCCAGGAACACAGGAGCAGCCGTGGCTCTACTTTTCTTTAGTTTCTTTTTCGATTGCACTAATCTTCTCTATATTAATAAAAATGTAAATGGTCGTTTGTTCAAAATCTTAAATCTCCGAAAGTTCTTCACCGATTGCTTTGAAATTTTGACACAATGTTGGATTCGAATATGGGTGTGTTTTTATATACACAACGTTGGATTCCAATACGCGCGTGTCGAATACGCGCATTGTTTTAATCGAAAGCCCGAACAGGCACATAAAAATGTCAATGTTTGTTTGTTCAAAATCCTAAATCTCCGAAAGTTCTTCAACGATTGATTTGAAATTTGACACAACGTTGGATTCGATTAAGCGCGTGTTAATATATACACAATGCGCGTGGTTAAATATACACAACGTGGGATTAGAATACGCTTGTGTCCAATACGCGCGTGTTTTTAATCGAAATGCCGAACAAACCATATCGATTTGGTTGCTGCGCAAAAACTACAAGGGACTCCTAGAGACAATAGTCTACATATACGGGTGTGTTTTTATATACACAACGTTGGATTCCAATCTGCGCGTGTCGAATACGCGCGTATTTTTAATCGAAAGCCCGAACAGACTCATAAAAATGTCAATGTTCGTTTGTTCAAAATCTTAAATCTCCAAAAGTTCTTCAACGATTGATTGGAAATTTTGACACAACGTTGGATTCGATTAAGCGCGTGTTTATATGTGCACCACATGGGATTAGAATACGCGTGTCTCCAATACGTGTGTGTTTTTAATTGAAAGGCCGAACAGAGCCTATCGATTTGGTTGCTGCGCAAAAAGTACAAGGGACGCATAGAGACAATAGTCTACATATATTAGGATGGACAGTTGGTGTCAGGATGGCAGACCGGGAAGTGGGTGGAGGGAGGGGGGAGGAGTTGGTTCACTGTGCAACATTAAGAAAGGACGCATAGAGACAATAGTCTACATATATTAGGATGGACAGTTGGTATCAGGATGGCAGACCGGGAAGTGGGTGGAGGGAGGGGGTGGAGTTGGTTCACTTAGCATTATTAGCCCGTGTTTATATATACACAACGTTTGATTTGAATATGCACGTGACCAATACGTGCGTGTTTTTAATCGAAAGGCCGAACAGACCCTATCGATTTGGTTGCTGCGCAACAACTACAAGGGACGCATAGAGACAATAGTCTACATATATTAGGATGGACAGTTGGTGTCAGGATGGCAGACCAGGAAGTGGGTGGAGGGAGGGGGGAGGAGTTGGTTCACTTTGTAACATTGAGAAAGGACACAGAGAGACAATAGTCTACATATATTAGGATGAACAGTTGGTGTCAGGATGGCAGACCGGGAAGTGGGTGGAGGGAGCGGGGAGGAGTTGGTTCTCTTTGCAACATTAGCACGTGTTTATATATACACAACGTGACAATAGTCACAAAAACATATTGTGTGCCCACAAGCATTGTGAAATTAAACATATTAGAAATGTGCGCTAACTCTGTTCTTTCTCTTCCATTTGACCAGACTGAGCCACAGCAACGCGTGGCAGGGTACAGCTAGTAGTGAATAAATACAAATATTTTTACAGATAGTGCAATAAAAATGGAGTACAATAAGCTGGAATACGCTAGGACATGGCAGCTGGGGTAAGTAAAAAATACTTTTATATGTATGTTGTGTGAATGCTTGCGGGTAAGAGTGTGTTTATGTGTGAGAGAGTGAATATGTGTGAATTTGTGTGTATGTGTAAGTATGGTCGTGTGAGTGAAATTGGAGGTCAAAGGCGCGTGATGTCACTTCCGCTACACCTGGTATTTTGGTGAAATACATCCATGGTTTGCATCGGAGACTCATGTCTGTGCCTTCCTTGGTGCGCTGTCTGTCTCTCCCTTTCCGCCGTTTTGTTTCTCACTTAAAAACAATGACTCCGAAACACTCCAGTTTTCCGCTTTTTCAGCTAACAAAATGAATCATGCTGGGATTTATAGATGTTACTTTTCCTTTAGAGGACCCACATGTTCCATCATGCTTAACGTGTTACTGAGGTTGCTACTTTCATGACAAAAATAAATCTATATATTTTCCAATATGACGTTTGCATTTGGTTGCAGAAAATCTGCCACAGTTTACACATAGTGTCTGCAGGGCAAAATAGACATGTGGTCTCCCTTTTTGGCCCCCTTTGGTATTATAGAAGGGCCCAAAGACCTTTGTGTGGCCCATGTTGCAGTATGCCTTGTGTTGGTGCAAAATGTGTGCTGCGTCTCCCTGAGGGAAAATGACATCATTTGCATGGGGCTGTGACCTCTCAAATAAAATAAGGGAATACCTTTGCCAGTGCACCCACGCCGTACTACAGAAGCAGGGACAAAAGCAACGAATCAGAGATCCATTGATGGTGCCCCACATATGAGATGGCATACAGGCAATGCACACCAGGTGGGAGCCCTTTTGGCAGTGGCGTAGCTAGCCCTATGGGTGCCCATGGCGATCTCTGCGTTTGCCGCCCCGCGGCGGCCGCAGTAAAGAGCGGGGTGGATACTGGCGAGTATTTTGTCCACTTGCTGCCCCTTCGCGGCAAAGGCATTGAGGGGTGGGGTGGGGGTTGTTGCCGCCCTGAGATGGCCACTGCCCCCAAAACTCGTGACACCGGGGCAGATCGCCCCCCCCCCCAGCTACGCTACTGCCTTTACAATGGGGAGGGGTTTATTGGGACCCTGCCACTCCGGTCTCCAGTATGTAAGTGCAACTGCCTGAAGGGGATCCTTGACCTAACTTCTAAATATGATTGGTTTTCTGGCTGAGCGTGATAGACCTATGATTTCAAACTACAGGGACAAGACTTTCAGGGTCACCTACTTCTTTCTGTGCGTAAGTCAGGGATGTATGAAAATGAATATTTGGTGTTCATGAACAGCCCTTCCTATGTATTATTCTGGGTTCATGTGCGCCCCTGCTGGCTGGTTCTGCTCATCGAAGGATGGGTGGAGGCACATTGGTATTATTTTCATCACATGGTCGGATAGCCTCATTCTAAATTATAATCTCTTAATAATCGATTTTTTATATACACAAAGCTCAAAGTTCAAGGAACGACCTATTAGCTGTTGCCAGTTGAATATGTTCGACCTACAGAGATTTTCTAAATCAGAAGATAAACTTTTGATGTGGATGAACCACCAACTCGTCCCCATCTGTGCTTCATATCCGGTTGCCCCGAAGAGTACCTAGGTACCGGTCTTCTATAAATTTTAATCAGGATAAACAACAATTTTTTTTTTTTAAATATATTTTTTATTGTAACAGTAAGACAAGAGTAGGCAATACAGACATCAGGTGTTTCGCAGTGAAATGCAGAACAGGGCCAGGCGGGGGAAATATACAAACAAGAATCGCTGTAAAAAGTAAAAGGCCCATCACGGGTACACATAACGGAAAAAGGAAATAAGCAATCTATCAATCAATCAAAAAGCAATCCCACCCGCGCGACCTCGTCCACAATGTTACAGGATAATTAAGCAGCGAACACACCCAGACAATAAAGGATCCGTGAAAAATAAACAGCCCATCTCTCGTAGAAGGAAAGGGAAAAGACAAAAGGGGCCATAAAACAAAAGAAAGGCAAAATAAAAAACCCCGCCCCTAACCCTCCACCCTGCACCCCAGCAATTGTTACGGCCTAACCCCACTAGCAGCGTGCCTGTCGCCCAAGAACTACCCTAAAGGAAGGGAAAATAGAAAGCGGAGGAGGAGAAAGCAAACACACTCCCGGTCTCCCATACCCCCCGCCAACAGCGACCACCCCGAAACATGGTAAAATCAATATTTAGCAATTATACAAACCAGTCAGGGGAGGATAAACAACAACCACCCAATTCCCGTCTCAATATAGGCACAACCCCGGCATTGCCAAAAGCTATTATATCGGACCCCATCGATAAAGTTCAGCCCTGGCCAGTACGGTCCGTCAGAAAAGTCTGTACCACTCGAGCCGCCATTTTGATGGTAAAGGCAAAGCGTCCATAAAAGTTCTTGACAGCACAGGAGGATCGAATACAGGATAAAAGTTCACGGCTCGAACGAGGAAAGGTGTCCAAGAACAGCGAGTATCCGGAACCATCACCAAGGAGCTCGTAGCCACATGGAAGACCGTCTATAGATGCGTTGGGCGGCCGCAGGGTCAGGCAAGAGACGCTAGCGAGAAGCACGGGCTGGCTCTTCGGTAACAGGGGACCGTCAAGGTTCATGAATTCTGGGTTATGCACGGGGACCTCGACCTCTGATGGGCAATGCACCGCTGGTACCACCTCTAGCTGGAAACTAAACGAGGTGTCGTCCTCCGGTTCCAGGATACCGTCCACTTTCACCATCAGTGTCCGGAACACAGCGACTGTGTGCGAATGGAGCGCCCCAATGGCGGCCACAATGGCCTGCAGGGATGGCCTGCCTTCGGTCCGCTCCATCCCCTCTCAGTAGGCGACAGAGCCGGACTTGAACCCCGGAGGCCGGCTACTCTGGAGTCGCAGGCCATGCAAATCTGGTATCAAATAATGGGCGCTCCTCGTCTTACAGAACACACCTTCGCCGTCAGAGAGGGCCCCAACCCGTCGACCCCGGGAAGGCAGCAAGGTCTCCGGGCACCGGGCCCCCACCACAGCAGCCGGCGTGACACGCTGGCCTGTCCCCGGTGTAGATCGTTCAAAGGATCTTCACAAAAAGACCACAATTCAGGCACTCTTCGGGAGACCTGGCTCAGTCCAGGTCTCACGGCCGATGTTGTTCAACTCTGACCCGGGTAGTCCAGAAATCGAGGCCCCGGCTTCCACACAGTGTTAGGCCGAGAATGGAAACACGGCGTATCTTCGTCAGCCGATGAGGTAGAAATCTCGGGATTGCACCTTTAGAAGCAGTAGACCTTCATAAACAAGGAGATCAGGCGTGAGGTCAGGATTGAAGACAGGATAATCGAGCTGCTGGCGGAGGTCGGCGAAGCCGGGAGCTTACGCTGCCATCTTGGTTCGTAGCGTAGCTCCTCCCCCCATAAACAACAATTTTAAAGCAACTTCACTCCATTGTGGGGCAACTGCAAAGTGTATTTTGGTCCTGGTCTACCATATTCTATGCATTGCCATTGATTTTGAATTCCCATTTTTTCTTATAGAATGTTGTTACTTTTTAACCCACGACTGAACTTTACATTCAGTTTTCAACATTTGTGTTACATGTTACTCCTTTGTGTTTTCTCTTTTCAACTGCATCAGTTTTGTAAAAGTTAGCACATTTTTAACTCTAATGTTTTAGTGTTGTTTCACTTGTACATTTTCTGATGAAGCCTTATGCCAGGTTTTGATGTATAAGTAAGGTATACCTCATAGAAACCAGTTTACCTAATATAAATCACATTGTTTGCCTCAAAGGCAGAATGACAGCCCCCTAACCATCCTGCAGAGCTTTACCAGAGTCAGAGCTTCTAGGATCAGCGTGGCATGGGAGACAACATTATGTATCAAGACTGTCTAAATTATAGGACAAAAAGGCAAATCAAGCAAAACATTCTCTGGCAGTATTATTTTCATCTATTTGGACAATAAACATTTTTGTGAAATCTGGTGAGAGTGCTAAACAGCCTGGAATATAAAGAAGTATGCAGTCATCCTGAAACTTACACAAAGCAGGAGTCTCTTTACTGGCAAGAATGGTAAATCCACCCCTGCACAATGTATTTCGTAATTAAGGCCTTAAAAGTATCACCATGTAAATGAAGATTGCCCCTCAATTGTATAATATAGAAACTTTAAACGCTCATACTACTAATGACATCAACCTACAAAGTCTTTTGAACTCTGTGGCTCAGTGGTGCAGTTTTTTGTATTGTTTACTGCTGCTCCTTTGCTGTGACAAATTGGCAATGTCAGTAGGTTTTAATAAAATGAGTATTATATCATTATCTTGGGAATTTCAGAAAGTTGGTATTTCTATAACATTTTGATTACCAATGGCTGACGATATGAGGTGGCAGCCAGAGTAATAACATTCTGAAAATAAGGGTCATTCGAACAGCAAAGGCCTGCAGTGCAGGCAATCGTCCAACCAACAAACAATGCTCCAAATGTTGCACTGCCCCCTTTAAAACGAAAAGAGTGTGGGTCTCATTATTTGAATGAGTTTTGAGCTGGTGTTTTGGGCATAAAGACTGGGCTGGATAATAGTCTTAATGACAGGAGTAAAGTACAGCTTGAGTCTCTGCACCAGTATTCCAATAGTGTGCAGCTGGTTCTATCCAGGGACTGTTGCCATAGTGGCTCGACTGTCCCAGCGTGCCTTCTGTTGTTCTCTAGATAAAGCATTATTAAATGTATGTATGTACAACAAGAGTTTCTACATCAAGTTTCTGTGAAATTATGAACAGTGTGTAAGCTGAATTTTATCCATTGACATGCTTCCCCAAGATCTTTGGCTGCACTGACTGTACACATCTTCAGAGTATTACAACAGTACTTGAACAGTTTAAGCAATGTAAAAGTGATCTATTGACTGGGTGTACAAATGGTGTGTATTAGACCAGACAACCTTGACCTGGTTTACCCCAAACCTTTTGCCTTAATTGCTCCTGTTTTGCTGAATTAGTGTTTCTTTGCATTAGGACTCTGCACTTTACCACTGCTAACCAGTTGTAAATGCTCCCTCCCTTCAAATATGGTAAAATTGGACAACACCTAATTGACACATTTCATTTACTTGTAAGTCCCTAGTAAAATGATAGTGCATGTACCCAGGGGCTGTAAATTAACTACTACTTGTAGGTCTGCAGCACTAATTGCGTTACACACTAAAGTAGTCTTTTAAAACATGTCGCATGCATGTTACTGCAGCTTGTAGAGAAATTTTTTAAACTGCATTTTGGCATACAAAAATAAACCTCTGCCAGGCCTAAATCTTACTTTTTAATACATCCCAGTCACTCCTAAGGTAGACCCAAATACTCATAGGACAAATGCATTGTACTTAAAAAGCTGGACATGTGTGTTTACGTTTTACATGTCCTAGCAGTGAAAGACTTCTAAAGTCATTTTTCACTACTGCCTATCTTTCCCATTGGTTACCTTTGAGTTACCTTATTACATTTAATACATGATTGGATTGAGAGCAGGTAGAAATATGCTCTTTAGACTCAAATGAATTGCAATTTTAAACGTTCTTTAATGGAAAAGTCAGATTTCGAGTTCCAATTCTGACAATGCCACTTTTAGAAAGCTGGCATTTTCTTGTCCTAACACACTCTTTAATGGTAAAGTCTGATTTCAAGTTACAATTCTGAAAATTCCACTTTTAGAAAGCTGGCATGTTCTTGTCCTAACCATTTGTGCCTTCTGCCAGCACCCTGGGTCACATGGCTGTGAATGGCTCTGCTGTTGGGGGTTCGGTATTCCTGCCAGACAATGACATAAAAGGGGCTTAGGTGTGTGCAGGATTGACCATCCTGCCAGGATAGCTGGGGACAGAGCTGTGCCTTGCCCCACTTACACTTTGAAGGGCTTGCCTCCAGCACACATAAAGGACCCTGACACCATCCTTTTGTCACCCAAGGGACTTCTTGGAGCCTAAACAGGAGAAGGGAACTTTTCAGAACCAGATGTGAGGGTAGAACAGGGTGCCCCCTCCCACATACAGAGGCTGGCACCAGTTAAAAATATTGGACCTCTTGAGCCACTCATCAGTACTCTCAGTACTTTCCTGGGCCTGTGGACATTACAGAAAAAGGACTGCCCGGCAACCAGAGGATTACCCTAATGCTACCAGAGGACCGCCCGCTTCTTGAGGAATGCCGTGCTTTCTGAGAAAGAAGACTGAATCTGCTCCCTTCATCCTAGGCTAACCTGAGTGGGTCTAAAGGTCAGTTGGATGACCTCTTGTCTAATCTACAGGAAACACAACACGCTCGTTCTAGAGGCCTCCCTGCAACTGCCCAGCTGACCTGCTGCAATAGACCTGCCTGAACCTGCAACTGGGCCTAACTGAGCCCAGCTGACCTCTGCTAGAGTGAGTTCCTGCTCTCCAAGAGGTGCATCCCCAGGCCCAGGACCCTTGGCTGACATCAGTTTAGCTCCTCCTATGAAGAAAAGAGAAATCCTGGAGTTTTGGGCTCTTCATGACAGCAGACCCAATTCCCCAAACGCAATTCCCCTCCGCACGAATCTCTGCCCCCACGATGACCGCCAATGCAAAAGTCGAGTAAAACGACTCCTCATGGTATAGAAACCGCGAGGGATGAAGGGCAATGCAAGATCTGCACTTCACGCTGCAGCATGCAACAGTGACAGCCAACGCAAAGCTCCGGCAATGACTGCTTGTAGTGCCTGACTAGCTTTTTGCTCTACAGCGGTGACAGCCTGTTCCTCCCGGCCTGCTCTTCGCACTAAAGCAATGCCTACCTCCAATACTCTCCCTGCTCCTTACGGCCTCCTCCACTGCAAGCGGAACTCTTTGTGCCAGGCTTCGAGAAGGTAACTTTTTCAGCAGGACTGGTCCATGTATCTGGCCCTGGCTCCATCACAGTCAACCTTAATTTGTGACAATCCTCTGTTCTAGCCTGACCAGTTGACCTTGAATGACGCTTTGTGCTTTTAGGCTCTATATGTACCTGAAACTGTAACATTGCATATATCTGGTTCTATTGATTGCATTTTTGTCATTTTGGTCTCATTATATTTCCTATAATTTACTCAATACTTCTACATTGGTTTGAGATTTTTTTGTGTTCTGTTTTCACTTTATTGCTGTTTGTGTACTGCATAAATGCTTTACACATCGCCGCAAAGTTATGCCTGACTGCTTTTGCACCATGCTACCCGACAGTTAACCACAGGCTAATTTGGTAATTCTGTGGTCACATTGACAAGTATTATGGTTGTTGCCTGAGTGGGGTTTGCACCCCCTCAACTAATAACCCAATTACTTATAGTGTGTAATGATAATTTGCTAATTGTACACAACTGTGTCCATTTTCCTGTATAAATATTTTTGCATACATTTTGAGTGGTAGCAGCATCCCTCACACGGTGAGGAGCCAGCAGCAAGACTGAGGTTTAATGCTAGGTGAGTAAACAAACATGGTCACAATTGCCCATACTAATAAATGCATTTTCTGCTGTAAACATATGCTTATGGCTGAAAATGCATCTGTTTATTATTCCCAGGAATTCACAATAGGATTCCAAGCAGGCATAAGTGAATTTAGTACTGTGGGGAAATCCGCATATGTAAATCCCATTCAAGATTTGCAAGAGGGCATCAGAAGGTGTAATTTGCCTTGGAAGCTTAGTAATGCCCATAAACGTACTGTGTGGGCATTCTCAAACTATAATTCAATCCTTCGCCACTCTTGAACACCGACGACACCCTCAGCACCTCCGAACACCTGCACTTCCAGATCCACACTGACCCCAACACCAGCCTCAGAGGAACACTCATCTACAGACCCCCTGGAGCCCGGCCACAGTTCAGCGACTCGATCGCCGGCTTTGTCAGTACACACGCCCTCGCCTCCGCAGACTACATCCTCCTCGAGGACCTGAACTTCCACCTCGAGAACAACAACAACTCCAACTCCACCACCCTGATCGACAACCTCACCAACCTCGGACTCAGACAGCTCATCACAATACCCACCCACTCAGCCGGCCACATTCTTGACCTCATCTTCTCCGCAAGCTCCCAAGTCTCTTTCAACCGCACCACCGAATTCCATTGGACCGACCATCGCTACATCCACTTTACCTTCCGGAAACCCATCACGCACCACTGCACCCAACAGATCCCCCGCCGCTGCTGGAACAAAGTCACCTAAGACCAGCTAACCATCACCCTCGCCCGGAGCCCACCCACCGACCCTACTGACCACGACACCGCCGCTCGGAACCTCAGACAGTGGATGGACGACTCCGCCAACACCCTCGCCCCGATCAATAAATCCTCCAACAGAAACACCAGCAAGAAAGCCAGCTGGTTCACCGAGAACCTCCAGGCCTCCAAGCAAACTTGCAGAAAACAAAAAGAGAAGAAATGGCACCGTGAACCAACACTTGTTAACTACGCAGCTCAAAAGAACGCCACCCGCAAACAACATTACCTCATCAGATCCACTAAAAGGGCCTCCTTCAAAGACCGCCTAGACAACAACGCGCACAACAGCAAGGTTCTCAACGTCTAAAGGAACTCTCCAAATCCAGCTCCAACACCAATGACATCCCACCTTCGCAAGACTCCCTTGCCACCTTCTTCCATCGCAAGATCACAGACATCAACAACAGCTTCAACGTCACAACCGCCCCGACAGACACTGAGACCTCCCTCCTCACGGCCAGCATCCGCACCGATCCCCGGCACTCCTGGAGAAACATAAGAGACAACGACACCATCAGAACAATGAACACCATCCACTCCGGATCTCCGTCAGACCCATGCCCACACTACATCTTCAACATAGCCAGCACCGCTATCGCACCCCATCTCCGGAAAGCCATCAACATCTCCTTTGAAACAGAAACCTTCCCGGAGAGTTGGAAGCACGCCGAGATCAACGCCTTACTCAAAAAACCCAAGGCTGACCTTTAAGAACTTCCCGCCTATCTCCCTGCTCCCGTTCCCAGAGAAGGTCATCGAGAAGACCGTCAACAAACAACTGACCCGCTACCTCGATGAGAACAGCATCCTGGACCCATCCCAGTCCGGGTTCCGCAGCAACCACAGCACAGAAACTGCCCTCATCGCCACGACCAATGACATCAGGGCCCTGTTGTACAACGGTGAAACAGCAACCTTCATCCTCCTGGACCTGTCAGCTGCCTTCGACACTGTCTGCCACCACAATCTGCACAAACGCCTCCACAAAGCTGGGATCCGAGACAAGGTCCTGGACTGGACCACCTCCTTCCTCTCCGGCAGAACCCAGAGCGTCCGCCTCCCCCCTTTCCGCTCCAAAGCCACGGAGATCATCTGCGGCATACCCTGGGGCTCATCCCAAAGCCTGACATTGTTCAACATCTACATGGCCCCGCTCGCCCACGTCACCCGACTATACGACCTCAACATCATCGCCTACGCCGACGACACCCAGCTAATCCTATCCCTCACCAAGTACCCCCTCACCGCCAAAATCCACCTACACGAAGGAATGGAAGCTCTTGCCGAGTGGATGAGGAACAGCCTCCTGAAACTGAACTCGGACAAGATGGAGGTCCTAATCCTCGGATCCAACCCCTCAGCCTGGGACGACCCCTGGTGGCCGACCGCACTGGGAGAGGCACCGACACTCACCGACCACACACGCAACCTGGGGTTTATCCTCGACTCAACATTCTCCATGACCAAACAAGTCAACGCCGTCTCGTCCTCCTGCTTCAACAGCCTCTGCATGCTCTGCAAGATCTACAGGTGGATCCTCACCAAAACAAGTAGAACGGTCACCCAGGCCCTTGTCAGCAGCAGGTTGGACTACAAAAATGCCCTCTACGCAGGAGCCTTGACCAAACTCCTGAAACAACTGCAACGCATTCAGAACGCCTCTGCACGCCTGATCATTGACATACCCCGCCGCAGCCACATCACACCCCACCTAAGAGACCTGCACTGGCTCCCCATCAACAAGAGGATCACCTTCAAGCTCCTCACCCAAGCACACAAAGCACTCCACAACACCGGACCAGCATACCTCAAAAGACGACTCACCTTCTACACCCCCAACTGCCAGCTCCTCTCTGCCAACCTCGCCCTCGCCTCCATCCCCCGCATCCGAAACGCGACCTCCGGCTGCAGATCGTTCTCCCACCTTGCCTCCAAGACCTGGAACACCGTCCCCATCCTCGTACGGCAGGCCCAGGATCTGCTTACCTTCAGAAGACTACTCGAGACCTGGCTATTCGAGCAGTAATAGCATCCCCCAGCTCCTTGAGATTCCCGCGGGAGAGTAGTGCGTTTTACAAATATTTTGATTAATTGATTGATTGATTGATATAAAGTTACTCTTATTAGTTCCCCTAAAGGGATGCTACGTATCAAATTAGGGGGATGACAGCTCCCTGCATGTAGCAGGCTATTCCCTGCAGTGGGCTTGCGAAAAAGAGAACTAGTTAGTGCCCCATCAATCACCATGTTAATCTGGAGGTGATTGATGGGGCACTAACTAGTTCTCTTTGTTGCAAGCCCACTGCAGGGAATAGCCTGCTACATGCAGGGAGCTGTCATCCCCCTAATTTGATACATAGCATCCCTTTAGGGGAACTAATTAGGGCTAAACGTAATTGCAGCACACAGGAGGGCTATGAAGCAGAGAAGTCTATCAGGTGTCAAAGGTTCCTTGATAGGGGATTTAGCAGCGCAGTGATCAAACAAGCCAAAATCAAAGTTGAACAAATGCACAGGAAGGATCTTCTAGTTCCCAAAATACGTGAGAATTCTGAGCAGATCAGATTCATCACCAATTTTGATAGTCGATCGTGGGAATTGAAGAAAAGTCTCAGCAAATATTGGGGCATTCTTAAATTAGATCATGACCTGAAAGAGGTAATAAGTGAAAACCCTTCTGTGACTTTTAGAAAAGCGAAATCTCTCAAGGACACATTGAGCAGTGCCCTAATACAAGAACCGTCCAAATCCAAACAAATTGCTGGATTTTTTCCTTGCACCAAGTTGAAGGCGTGTAAAAATAGCCATAGATGCAAGAGTCTAAAGATTTGTAAATATCAAGCTGACCATAAAATCACTAAGCTTATGGGATGTAACACTGAGTATGCGGGGTATGCACTGCAATGCCCGTGTGATAAATTTTACATAGGCATGACCACCAAAAAAGCAAAGTTAAGAGTGCTCGAGCATTTGAGGGCTATAAAGAATGTGAAACCACAATATCCAGTGGCGAGACACTTTGCTACAGAACATAACCAGAACCCCAACGTACTGAAATTTTTCGTAATTGACTGTGTGGGGAACAAAGAAAGGGGTGGTAACAGGTTGTTGGAACTACGTAAATTGGAATCCCGTTACATCATTCGTTACAATACCACACACCCCGCAGGACATAATGTGGGGGAAGAGCTAGCAGTCCATTTACAAACTTAATGTAACTCATAAACTGTCTGTTTTCTGATGATCAATTTCCATTCTGTTTTTAAAGTTTTTAATATCACTGTGATCCATGGACTTTAAATAGTAAATATTATGCATATTTGTCCCTTTAATTTACAGATCATGTTGAAGATGCATTCTGCAGCTGGATCGTTTGTGCCCACTTGGGCTACACACCATGAAGCATGAATACTGGTTTAGGCAATATATCTTTCTTATAATTCTAAACCCCAGTCACATTTGGTGATCAAGTGTTGTGTTCCAAACGAAGGGGTAGTCTTGTGTTTTTATCATCAGTAACATGAAATTAGCCTACAAGGGCGGTATAAAATGTTTTAGACAATTTTCGATCATTATATATTAGATCGTTACATTGTTGATCCAAGTATCTGCAAAAAATGTTTTATTTTACATCTTCAATTGTAAATTTGTTATGTAAAAAACTGACTTTTCTTGCAACATAGTAACTTGTCTATGTCGTTGTGATCACGTGCACGGAAGTCTTTCTGAACTAAGCACTTTAAATAGAATGGCCGCCAAAACAAATGTACCCGTGAGCAAGAAATTTAGGCTTCGAAACGCGTAGGGCCTGTGTTCCTGTGATTTTAAAGATTGGATTGTAAGGACTGCCTGCAACCCACTTGGGTTCTATTACTCCGAACTATCAGCCCCAAAATTCAACAATGATGTATAACTCACCTGAGTATGATTGTGTCATCAAAATAAAAGAGGGACAAACGCTGATGTTCACGTAGCTGGCAGTCATTTCAATTGCAGAAAGCCTTTGAGAAAGGGAGTTGTCCTGAAACGCGTCAGGCTCTGCTGATGCTGGGAACATGGGTTTCCTCCCCAAACTGGAGTTTGCTCACAGTGAGTGCATCCTGCATATGGGTAACTGTGAAACTTAATTTGTATCGGCCGACCCGGTCGAAGGAGGCACCGCCGCAAAACTCGCGGTCCCGCTGCTGGTGCGCTGCATCAGCGGAGCAGGACTGTTCAGCAAGAAATTTGAATGGGGACGAACTTTGCCTGTGTTCCTGTGATTTTAAAGATTGGATTGTAAGGACTGCCTGCAGCCCACTTGGGTTCTATTACTCCGAACTATCAGCCCCAAAATGCAACAATGATGTATAACTCACCTGAGTATGATTGTGTCATCAAAATAAAAGAGGGACAAACGCTGATGTTCACGTAGCTGGCAGTCATTTCAATTGCAGAAAGCCTTTGAGAAAGGGAGTTGTCCTGAAATGCGTCAGGCTCTGCTGATGCTGGGAACATGGGTTTCCTCCCCAAACGGGAGTTTGCTCACAGTGAGTGCATCCTGCATATGGGTAACTGTGAAACTTAATTTGTATCGGCCGACCCGGTCGAAGGAGGCACCGCCGCAAAACTCGTGGTCCCGCTGCTGGTGCGCTGCATCAGCGAAGCAGGACTGTTCAGCAAGAAATTTGAATGGGGACGAACTTTGCCTGTGTTGCTGTGATTTTAAAGATTGGATTGTAAGGACTGCCTGCAGCCCACTTGGGTTCTATTACTCCGAACTATCAGCCCCAAAATGCAACAATGATGTATAACTCACCTGAGTATGATTGTGTCATCAAAATAAAAGAGGGACAAACGCTGATGTTCATGTAGCTGGCAGTCATTTCAATTGCAGAAAGCCTTTGAGAAAGGGAGTTGTCCTGAAACACGTCAGGCTCTGCTGATGCTGGGAACATGGGTTTCCTCCCCAAACTGGAGTTTGCTCACAGTGAGTGCATCCTGCATATGGGTAACTGTGAAACTTAATTTGTATTGGCCGACCCGGTCGAAGGAGGCACGCCGCAAAACTCGCGGTCCCGCTGCTGGTGCGCCACATCAGCGGAGCAGGACTGTTCAGCAAGAAATTTGAACGGGGACGAACTTTGCCTGTGTTCCTGTGATTTTAAAGATTGGATTGTAAGGACTGCCTGAAGCCCGCTTGGGTTCTATTACTCCGAACTATCAGCCCCAAAATGCAACAATGATGTATAACTCACCTGAGTATGATTGTGTCATCAAAATAAAAGAGGGACAAACGCTGATATTCACGTAGCTGGCAGTCATTTCAATTGCAGAAAGCCTTTGAGAAAGGGAGTTGTCCTGAAACGCATCAGGCTCTGCTGATGCTGGGAACATGGGTTTCCTCCCCAAACTAGAGTTTGCTCACAGTGAGTGCATCCTGCATATGGGTAACTGTGAAACTTAATTTGTATCGGTCGACCCGGTCGAAGGAGGCACCGCCGCAAAACTCGCGGTCCCGCTGCTGGTGCGCTGCATCAGCGGTATAGGACTGTTCAGCAAGAAATTTGAACGGGGACGAACTTTGCCTCTGTTCCTGTGATTTTAAAGATTGGATTGTAAGGACTGCCTGCAGCCCACTTGGGTTCTATTACTCCGAACTATCAGCCCCAAAATGCAACAATGATGTATAACTCACCTGAGTATGATTGTGTCATCAAAATAAAAGAGGGACAACCGCTGATGTTCACGTAGCTGGCAGTCATTTCAATTGCAGAAAGCCTTTGAGAAAGGGAGTTGTCCTGAAACGCGTCAGGCTCTGCTGATGCTGGGAACATGGGTTTCCTCCCCATACTGGAGTTTGCTCACAGTGAGTGCATCCTGCATATAGGTAACTGTGAAACTTAATTTGTATCGGCCGACCCGGTCGAAGGAGGCACAGCCGCAAAATTTGCGGTCCCGCTGCTGGTGCGCTGCATCAGCGGAGCAGGACTGTTCAGCAAGAAATTTGAACGGGGACGAACTTTGCCTGTGTTCCTGTGATTTTAAAGATTGGATTGTAAGGACTGCCTGCAGCCCACTTGGGTTCTATTACTCCGAACTATCAACCCCAAAATGCAACAATGATGTATAACCCACCTGAGTATGATTGTGTCATCAAAATAAAAGAGGGACAAACGCTGATGTTCATGTAGCTGGCAGTCATTTCAATTGCAGAAAGCCTTTGAGAAAGGGAGTTGTCCTGAAACGCGTCAGGCTCTGCTGATGCTGGGAACATGGGTTTCCTCCCCAAACTGGAGTTTGCTCACAGTGAGTGCATCCTGCATATGCGTAACTGTGAAACTTAATTTGTATCGGTCGACCCGGTCGAAGGAGGCACCGCCGCAAAACTCGCGGTCCCGCTGCTGGTGCGCTGCATCAGCAGAGCAGGACTGTTCAGCAAGAAATTTGAACGGGGACGAACTTTGCCTGTGTTCCTGTGATTTTAAAGATTGGATTGTAAGGACTGCCTGCAGCCCACTTGGGTTCTATTACTCCGAACTATCAGCCCCAAAATGCAACAATGATGTATAACTCACCTGAGTATGATTGTGTCATCAAAATAAAAGAGGGACAAACGCTGATGTTCACGTAGCTGGCAGTCATTTCAATTGCAGAAAGCCTTTGAGAAAGGGAGTTGTCCTGAAATGCGTCAGGCTCTGCTGATGCTGGGAACATGGGTTTCCTCCCCAAACGGGAGTTTGCTCACAGTGAGTGCATCCTGCATATGGGTAACTGTGAAACTTAATTTGTATCGGCCGACCCGGTCGAAGGAGGCACCGCCGCAAAACTCGTGGTCCCGCTGCTGGTGCGCTGCATCAGCGAAGCAGGACTGTTCAGCAAGAAATTTGAATGGGGACGAACTTTGCCTGTGTTGCTGTGATTTTAAAGATTGGATTGTAAGGACTGCCTGCAGCCCACTTGGGTTCTATTACTCCGAACTATCAGCCCCAAAATGCAACAATGATGTATAACTCACCTGAGTATGATTGTGTCATCAAAATAAAAGAGGGACAAACGCTGATGTTCATGTAGCTGGCAGTCATTTCAATTGCAGAAAGCCTTTGAGAAAGGGAGTTGTCCTGAAACGCGTCAGGCTCTGCTGATGCTGGGAACATGGGTTTCCTCCCCAAACTGGAGTTTGCTCACAGTGAGTGCATCCTGCATATGGGTAACTGTGAAACTTAATTTGTATTGGCCGACCCGGTCGAAGGAGGCACCGCCGCAAAACTCGCGGTCCCGCTGCTGGTGCGCCCCATCAGCGGAGCAGGACTGTTCAGCAAGAAATTTGAACGGGGACGAACTTTGCCTGTGTTCCTGTGATTTTAAAGATTGGATTGTAAGGACTGCCTGAAGCCCACTTGGGTTCTATTACTCCGAACTATCAGCCCCAAAATGCAACAATGATGTATAACTCACCTGAGTATGATTGTGTCATCAAAATAAAAGAGGGACAAACGCTGATATTCACGTAGCTGGCAGTCATTTCAATTGCAGAAAGCCTTTGAGAAAGGGAGTTGTCCTGAAACGCATCAGGCTCTGCTGATGCTGGGAACATGGGTTTCCTCCCCAAACTAGAGTTTGCTCACAGTGAGTGCATCCTGCATATGGGTAACTGTGAAACTTAATTTGTATCGGTCGACCCGGTCGAAGGAGGCACCGCCGCAAAACTCGCGGTCCCGCTGCTGGTGCGCTGCATCAGCGGTATAGGACTGTTCAGCAAGAAATTTGAACGGGGACGAACTTTGCCTCTGTTCCTGTGATTTTAAAGATTGGATTGTAAGGACTGCCTGCAGCCCACTTGGGTTCTATTACTCCGAACTATCAGCCCCAAAATGCAACAATGATGTATAACTCACCTGAGTATGATTGTGTCATCAAAATAAAAGAGGGACAAACGCTGATGTTCACGTAGCTGGCAGTCATTTCAATTGCAGAAAGCCTTTGAGAAAGGGAGTTGTCCTGAAACGCGTCAGGCTCTGCTGATGCTGGGAACATGGGTTTCCTCCCCATATTGGAGTTTGCTCACAGTGAGTGCATCCTGCATATAGGTAACTGTGAAACTTAATTTGTATCGGCCGACCCGGTCGAAGGAGGCACAGCCGCAAAACTCGCGGTCCCGCTGCTGGTGCGCTGCATCAGCGGAGCAGGACTGTTCAGCAAGAAATTTGAACGGGGACGAACTTTGCCTGTGTTCCTGTAATTTTAAAGATTGGATTGTAAGGACTGCCTGCAGCCCACTAGGGGTTCTATTACTCCGAACTATCAACCCCAAAATGCAACAATAATGTATAACCCACCTGAGTATGATTGTGTCATCAAAATAAAAGAGGGACAAACGCTGATGTTCATGTAGCTGGCAGTCATTTCAATTGCAGAAAGCCTTTGAGAAAGGGAGTTGTCCTGAAACGCGTCAGGCTCTGCTGATGCTGGGAACATGGGTTTCCTCCCCAAACTGGAGTTTGCTCACAGTGAGTGCATCCTGCATATGCGTAACTGTGAAACTTAATTTGTATCGGCCGACCCGGTCGAAGGAGGCACCGCCGCAAAACTCACGGTCCCGCTGCTGGTGCGCTGCATCAGCAGAGCAGGACTGTTCAGCAAGAAATTTGAACGGGGACGAACTTTGCCTGTGTTCCTGTGATTTTAAAGATTGGATTGTAAGGACTGCCTGCAGCCCACTTGGGTTCTATTACTCCGAACTATCAGCCCCAAAATTCAACAATGATGTATAACTCACCTGAGTATGATTGTGTCATCAAAATAAAAGAGGGACAAACGCTGATGTTCACGTAGCTGGTAGTCATTTCAATTGCAGAAAGCCTTTGAGAAAGGGAGTTGTCCTGAAATGCGTCAGGCTCTGCTGATGCTGGGAACATGGGTTTCCTCCCCAAACTGGAGTTTGCTCACAGTGAGTGCATCCTACATATGGGTAACTGTGAAACTTAAATTATATATATATATATATAATATATATATATATACACACACAAAATAGGACCGTCCCTCTTCAAGTACATAATGTTCTATTGACACCCTTTGATCTGCCTTCTTCTTGGTCAATGGGTGAAGAGACTAGGGATATGAGCAGATAAATGAAGATTTCAAGTACCATATTGAATGTCAGTAATTCTGGTTCCGCCAAGTGAGATGTATTGGCCCCTCTTTTCATATGATGCCTCACTCTTCCAATGAGATACGATTCTCTTTCACTTGCTTTTATACTCCATCAAGGCTTGGAGGAGTCATTTTGAATAGGCTGTCCACATTGTATACATCAGTCCTGAAGAAGACCCACTGTGATGTTTATTTAACTATGCATACTTTCAGGGTCAAAATGTCAAAGCTTCACCCATTGATCAAGAAGAAGGCAGTCCAATGAACTTTATGTACTTGAAGAGGGACGGTCCTATTTTGTGTGTGTGTGTGTATATATATATACATATATTAGGATATGCATATTTTGCACGTTAGCTATTTTGCAACTTATTTTACACTGTAATGTTTTTGCACTGTATGGGGGAGCCAGGATCAATTTTTCAAGTTATTGAATAGGTGATGAAGCGTCATGTATACTCTACATTGTTTGATTGATAAAGTATTGCACATATAAGGAGTCGACATGAGGAACAATTTTTCTTTTTAATGAATTATTCATTATTCGAATTAGTCATGTCTCTCTTTGTTGGCACATTTGGTAATTTTGCAATATTGAAGTCTTTATTTTGACATCAATCAATGTTGATTTCAGGCTAATCCATTTCTTAACCAGTATTTTATGACGTTAGACATTAATTGGTCACATCACTGGACACTAGCACACATGCATGTAGCGCTAAGTATTTCTTTTATTGCTATGGCTCCAAGGGAGGTGTGTTTTTTTTGATTGTGCACTCAATAAATTGGTTTCAATTGGTCCAGCGCGTCATGTGAGCAAGACTGCGGAAACTCGGTAGAAACGTGTCAGGCTTGACACTAGTCTACGCTAACCCTGGGCGTAGTTTGCGAAGTAGCGCGACACGTAGCTACGCAAAGTGCACTTCGCACTACTCGAGCTATGCGTAGAGCTATGCGAACTACGTAGTGCGCTGTTCGCAATGATTGCACAGTGCCGGATGCTTGTCCGCACTGTGCCATCATTGAAAACAGCATCTTGCACAGTGCGAGCTGTCGTTTTCTGCCGCTCGAGTAGATTTTTACTCGAGTAGCAGCTTTCTCAATGCAGACTGGTAGTTTCTCATTGCGAGCGGTCGCGAGCATACACGATCACTTGCAATGAGAAACCGGACCTCCCCGCATTGAGAATCTCGCCGGGAGGTTTATTTTCCACGCTCACGATCGCCAACTTGATATTGCTGATTGCAAACGAGGAAAAAGCCTTGCCGGGGTGTCATTTTGCTCGCTTGCTGTCGCCAACTTGACGTTGATGACTGCGAGCAAGCAAAAAATGACTGCTACGCTACGCGTGTTCGCACTGTGCTACATGCAATTCGCGTAGTGTGAAGTAGCGCAAACTTTGCAAACTACGTGAGCGTAGCGTAGTTGTCCACCCAGGGTCTATGCATTTTATGATGCTGATTGATTTTAACCACACTATGCAATGAAGCACTGCTTGATAATCTGAACACGTCATGGTCCGTACCTGTTATCCCGCCGATATTCCAGGCGTGTGGATTTTTGGGGAATATATATATATATAGATATGTATACATATATCCAATCCAAATGTTTTTCAAGCGTACTCGAGAAGAAAACACACAAGTGCCAGCAAATATCCTTCAACGTGATTTATTCAGGCAAAGTCACTCAACGTGTTTCGGAGCCTTCGCTCCTTGCTCACGAGTGTCGTGCATTGCAAAACAAACATTTTTAAAGTAAATCATGTGACCTTTTGATCATAAACAGTGAAAACAGACTTGGTTATGTCCATAAACCATACATTGTGGAAATGATGAGCTTTCAATAAAATGCCGAACAAATTAACTGGTGGTGGTGTTTGTTTTACAAATCATGATTAATTATGAAAGGGACTTGTGTATATTTTATAATCAATTACAGGTCAGCTTTCGATATGAGAATAAAGAAAAGAGCTGTCTCCCACCAGAGTTCTGAGTGAAAACTACATGTTCCATCCTCCCTGGGCGACGATGTTGTGAATGTGTGGAAACAACTTTATTGAGACCCGGCTTAACAATGAAATGAAAACATGTGTATTCCATCCTACCCCTGTGGGTCTGTCTATATTGCCTTCAAGTAGGAAAAACAGCAATGTAAGTACCAACATTTTCTGTTTAAATAGGACCCTTTGTGTAATTAGACCTCAGTGGGCGGCAACTCACCACTGTTGTCAGTGCAACAGAATTCAAATAAAAAGGGCCTAAAAAAGTGTTTAAATGGTGTCCTGCCGAAGTGGGCCTTTCGAGCGTGCAATTACCGGACCTCAGGACACAAGTGGACTACATACCCCAAGCAGCAGTATGCCAGGAGCTGCGTTTGCAGAGTGGTGTAGAATGGAGCGTGGCCTAGGACCACCTCTCTGCAACGCAGTGCTGTGGAGCATACTGGAGGTACCTGGTGGGCTAATTGGCCCCCAGGGACCCTCAATAATAAAGGGGACTTAATACCCCAACTTAGAACGTACCAAGGGGCGCATTGGCAGAGTGGTGGAGAAAGGGGCGTGGCCTTTGTCCACCTCTCAGCAATCCCACTGTGTGGGGCTTACTGGAGGTAAGACGTAGACTAGTTGGCTCATAAAGGACCCCCAGCAGCGAAAGGGACTTCAATCCCCATCCAAGAGTGCGCCAGGGAGCACGCTTGCAGAGTGGTGGGCAAAGGGGGCGTGGCCTGCTATGAGAACTTAGCAATATCGCTGTGTGGGACTTACTGGAGGTAATAGGAGGGGTAGTTGGCCCCCAAGGTTGTCGTTGGGGGCCAACTACCCCTCTTGTTACCTGCAGTAAGTACCACACAGTGGGATTGCTAAGACGTCTAAGGAGGACATGCCCCCCTTTCTCCAACACTCTGCAAACACGCCTTCTGGCAGACTATGGGATAGGGGATAAAGTCCAATTTACTCCGGAGGGACTTTGGGGGCCAAGAAGCCCTCTTGGTATCTTGTCTAAGTCCTATGCAGCGGAATTCCTGAGCGCTGGTTGGAGGCCCAGCACCCTTTCTCCACCACTCTGCAAATGTGACTACTACTTAAAGAAGCGTCTTTCTGCACCTCTGACTTAGAGGTAGTTTTAATCCCCCACCCCTACTATGTACAAGGGCCTTACAGAGGAAGTCATGCCAATCACATGGGTACCCCGACGTTTATTGTTCCCTAGTGTATGTAGGTGTTTTCACTGTATTCTAAGTGTCTTTTAACATAGTTCTGGCTCTAGGCCTGGTTAGTCAGAGTCAGTTACCACCAGTACATGTCAGCAAAAAGTTAGGGGCACAGGATGACTTTGCAACAAGGCCTCTTTCTGCTCCTCTGTCAGTTTGTTGTGCACATCTCTTGCTTCTTTCTGGACATCTCCTACCTCTGTAGGCATAGTTAGAAATTAGCATTTAAAAAACCTTTGCAATTCACTGAAAAAAAACATAGGTTTCAGGGACGTTATAGTTAGAAATTAGCATTTAAAAAACCTTTGAAATTCACTGAAAAACTTCAGGTTTCAGGGACGTTATAGTTAGAAATTAGCGTTTAAAAAAACCTTAGAAATTCGCTGAAAAAACCATAGGTTACAGGGATGTTATAGTTAGAAATTATCATTTAAAAAACCTTTGAAATTCACTGAAAACCCATAGGTTTCAGGGACATTATAGTTAGTTGGACATTTCACTCGTACAAAACTGGAGAAATTTGGACGTTATAGTTAGTTCAGCTAACTATAACTCGCGCCCCCGCAATGCACTACAGATGACTTCACATATTACATCACTCATGACATGGTCAATGACATCTGACATCACTGATGACATCTTAAATGACATCACTGATGGCATCATCCACGTGATAATTTGATGCATCTTCTCACACCCTAATATAACCATTGATACATCCACTCTAAATTACAGACTGCCATTCTCAAAACCATACACACTCCAACACCAATAACTACATACTCACTCACTGATTCTTAGGTCTACACACCCATCCACTCACTCACCCATACAGTCACTCATACTTTTGGTCACTCATCAGTACAGAACTATCATATGCACTCATACACCTATATAGACTCTCACACGCTGCCACTCATCCATAGAGTTATTCACACACCTAGTCAATCATGCAAAGAATTAATCACATTCCCATTTACTCACCTATACAGTTATACACACACCACCTCACTTACTCATACAGATACTAACACATACTTACGCTCTCATACAATCACTGATACAAGCACACACTCATCCTTATAGCCACTCTCACAATCACTCACTCTCACTTATTGTCATTTATATGCTCCAACACTCACATATACTGCCTTTCACATATGTAGTTACTCACACATGTACCACTGATGCTGACTACTGTCTTCGATCTACATTGCGGACAGCAGGGCTTACAATTCAGATGGAGTCGCGGTTGCAGATGACGCAGTCCAGTGGGCAAGAGACATTGCTCCCAGGGTGGTCCGTGCATCATCGCTGGCTGCGCACACGCTGAGTGCGACACCTATCACTAACTCTATACATCTCAAATCAATGCCATGTGGCTGGAGCCCTTCCTGACCACTGCCTCCGGTCTACACTGCGGTCAGCAGCGCTCACAATTGAAGATTAGTCCCGATGCAAATTGTGTAAGAGACTATAACTGGTTAAGAAAACCAAATGCTCCCAGTCGGTGTAGCTAAAGTCAACACCATATGGCTGTGGGTGTTTGCTGACCGCTGCCTCCGGCCTACACTGTGGTCAGAAGGGCTCACAATTCAAATTCAGTCTTGATTTATTAATTTCAGAGTCCAGTAGGCAACTAACTATAACGTCCCCAAAACCTACACATTTCGACAATGTATTCTATACATATTTCATCTTTTGTTACCTACACTGCGGTCAGCAGGGCTCAAAATTTACATTGAGACATGATTTATTAATTGCAGACAGAATTGTACTCTATGTCCTCGGATTTTGTCAAGAGGAAGTGACAAAAAGCATTCCTCGATGTCTGTACTGACTACTGCCTTCCATCTACATTGCGGACTGCAGGGCTCACAATTCAGATTGAGTTGCGATTGCAGATGAAGCAGTCTAGCAGGCAACAGACATTGCTACCAATACGGCCCTCCCGGACCACGCATCATCGCTAGCTGTGCACACGCGGAATGCTTCTGATGCCCCTACCTCAGTGCACCAGAACTGATGGACCCTTTATGATAGAATCTTTTTTGCATGATTTCAGATCTGCTGCCCCTACTTCAGTCTACCACAAGTCATGAACCCTTTACGATAGAATCTTTTGTTTATTATTTAACATCTGGTGCCCCTAACTTAGTGCAGCACAAGTCATGGACCCTTTATGATTGAATCTCTGTCTGTGATCTAATGATTACTGTTTTACTTGTTGCCAGCACCAACCATTTCCTGAGGGCTGGCTTACACTCACCCCACACGCATCCATCACAGACATCACTGGATATGTTATCCTGGTATAAAAAAGGGGTCGAGTGCACGTGCCCGTACCCAGTTCCACTATCTATCTAACTATGTCAGTGTGTTCATTATGTATGCATGATGATGCCCCTGGGCCCTACCACATTACATTCTGCTGTGGACAGTGCTCGCAACCATGTTACCTCTGGTGTCGGGGAAAACTTTGGTTATGTAACTTTGTCTCGGTCATTGTATAAGTACATAGGTAGAGACTGGATCATTAGAGTACTGCAAGGAGAGTGTATAGTGAATTTATAAGTGCTTCAGAATTGGCGGAGTGATTGGATAAGTACATATGTTGGTGGAGCCTAACCCCCGAGCACAAGCTTGGCTCTAATTGGCTGCCCTCCATGTGCCAAAAAACGGAAATTTGAGCTTTGCATGGCCCTGTATTGCTACAGCTGCAACACTCCACTGAATGTGCAATAAATATTCATATCCACACAGATATTTCATGTGCATGATCTTTCATGTGTGGAAGTATGGATGAATGTAGGGTCAGTGATTCCCCCTACCTTCCATGTTGGCCATGTTTGGGACTTGGTGTAGAATAAAAGAAATCCAGTTGAAATTATAAAAATAACACAGGTTGATTTCTTCTTAAACAGCACAGTACGTCTGCTCAGGATGAAGTCCTCTAGATAACTCCCCAATATAATATAGAATACAACGCACCATAGCAACAGGTTGCAGTACAGTATTTGAAAGAAAGCAATGAAGTAATGCACAAATTAACGAACATGAGGATAAGAATATAACACTTGGGTCACAGGGTGACACATTGGCGCTTGCTGCCCTGGTAGCGGCAGCATTACTACAGGGACACCTGCATCAGTTGATTCCTCATACAGCCCAGGATGGAACCACACCCAGAGCTCCGTAGACATTGTTTACAGCCTCACGCAGGAGTGGCATACGTCAGGTCAGCCCACTCTGCTTATGCATATAGGGAGGGACAACAACACTACATGGCCCAGATTTTCATTGTAGTGATCTGCTGCTCACAGGTCTAGTTGTCAGTATGCCACATCCACTCCCTGATGGCTGGTTTACACCCACACCACACCCATCAAGCACAGGCGTCACAGGACAGTGACTCTGCCAATAAAAAAGGACCGGGCGCACGTGCTCCACTCCATTTCCATTTTAGACTTGGTGGCACCGGATCCACTGCAGCCAGCACAGGCACACCGCCACGGGACAATGATTTTCGGTGCACTGAGGTAGGGGCACTGTAAGTGGTGAGCGGGTGTGCAGCCTGCGATAATGCCCTGTCCCGTCAATCTGGACAGGTCAGGTTTTGTGTGCACTGCTGGACCGCAGTGTAGGCCTGAGCCATCAAACAGTGGGGGCCTACCACCACGTGGTGTGGCCTTACTGGTCACAGAGTTAGTGGCACAGCAAGGGCTGAGCGGGTGTGCAACCTGCGATGATGGGGGGGTGCACTGGTATGTCCTCTGCCATGGTAAAATCAAGACGCTGCACCAAATGTGAGACCTGGTGGCCTGGGAGCGGGGCTGCATGATATGCAGGGTGCCCTGTCTGCGGGCCCTGGGTTTGGGGCATGCAGCAGCACATGGTAGGCCCTCTTTTCTCCATGCGGGTTGCGAAAGGTGAGCAGAGTGCCTTGTTTTCGCAGCGGCGGGCAGTCACCTCCGGGCAGTGGGAGTAGATGTGGTGCAGCAGTCTGGGTGCACAGCAGCGAGTAGTCACCTCCGGGCAGTGGGAGTGGATGGGGTGCAGCAGCCTGGGTGCGCAGCAGTAGGCAGACACCTCCGGGCAGTGGGAGTGGACATGGTGCAGCAGTCTGGGTGCGCAGCGGCGGGCAGTCACCTCCGGGTAGTGGAAGTGGATGGGGTGCAGCAGCCTGGATGCGCAGCAGCGGGCAGACACCTCTGGGCAGTGGAAGTGGATGGGGTGCAGCAGCCTGGGTGCACAGTGGCAGGCAGACACCTCTGGGCAGTGCAAGTGGATGGGGTGCAGCAGCCTGGATGCACAAAGGCGGGACAGCGATTTAGGCGTGCACAAGTCGTATGTACTTTGCCATTACTGATTCTGTACTATGTTTCAGATGAGTGAGCTTGAGGGCTCCACTATGTCCCGGCACGTGGTTGGAGACACACCAGTGGTGGAAAGGTGAGCTGTTAGGGTTTTGTTCACAGTGTGGGCACACACTGTCCCTCTCCATCCCTTCCTTTCACTCCCTCACACTCTCTCTCTCTTCCTCTCTCTCACACTGTTTCTCTATTTCTCTCTCTCTTCCTCTCTCTCTTCCTCTTTCTCGCTCTCTCACTCTTCCTCTGTTTCTCCCTTCCTCTGTCTCACACTATTTCTCTCTTTCTCTCTCTTTTACTCTCTGTCACTGTTTTCTCTCTCTTCCTCTCTCTCTCTCTTTCTCTCTGTCTTCCTTTCACTCTATCTTTCTTTCTTTCTCTTTCTCTTCCTCTCTATCACTCATTCTCTCTCTCTCTCTCTCTCTCTCTCTCGCTCTCTCTCTCTCCTTTGATGGACGCATGACGCACAATCTGATCTTGCTTTTTGTCTATCAGGCTGTGATTCACAGATTGACGACCCCCCCCCCCACACGCACCTCCCGCCACGAGGCAATGATTTCAGTTCCACTGAGTTAGTGCCACCAGAGCTGAACGTGTGTGCAGCCTGCGATGATGTGTGGCCATCCTGGCAATCAACACCCACTCTGAATTGTGAGCTTTCCTTGACCGCTTGTACGCAACAGCTGAGGAGGTTGCTTCGACACGTGGTGGACCCTCGTACACATACGCCGTTGGCAGAAGGTGAGCAGAGAGGCTTTTTTCTGCAGCAGCAGGCAGTCACCTCTGGACGGTGGGAGTGGATAGTGTGCAGCAGCCTGGGTGCACAAGAGCGGGCAGACACCTCCGGGTAGTGGTAGTGGATGGGGTGCAGCAGCCTGGGTGTACAGGAGCAGGCAGACACCTCTAGGCAGTGGGAGTGGATGGGGTGCAGCAGTCTGAGTACACAGGAGCGGGCAGTCACCTCCGGGCACTGGGAGTGGATGGGGTGAAACAACATGGGTGCACAGCAGCGGGCAGACACCTCTGGGCAGTGGGAGTGGATGGGGTACAGCAGCCTGGGTGCGCAGAGGCGGGCAGACACCTCTGGGTGGCAGGAGTCGACGGGATGCAGCAGCCTGAGTGCGCAGGGTGGACAGACACCTCTGGGCGGTGAGAGTTGATGGGGTGCAGCAGCCTGGGTGCGCAGGGGTGAAACTGAAAGTTACGCGTCCGCAGTTGTATGTACTCTGCCATCACTGATTCTATACTATATTTCAGATGACTAAATTTGTAGGCTGCACTATGTCCCGTCATATGGTTGGAGATACACCGGTGGCAGAAAGGTGAGCTTTGAGGATTTTCTCCACAGTGTCAACACTCCCTCTCCATCTCTTCCTTTCTGTCACTCACACTCTTTCTCTCTCTCACTCTCTATCTCTTCTTTCTCTCTCGCACACTCTTTCTCTCTTTCCCTGTCTCTTCCTCTCTCTCTCATTCTTTCTTTCACTTTCTCTTCCTCTCTGTCTTACTCTTTCTCTCTCTCCTTCTCTCTCACACTGTTTCTCTCTTTCTTTCTCTCATCCTTGTATCTCACTCTTTCTCTCTCTCTTCCTCTCTCTCTTACTCGTTCTCTCTTTCTCTCTTCCTCTCTCTCACTATTTCTTTCTTTCTTTCTCTCTTCCTCTCTCTCACTCTTTCTCTCTCTCTGTCTCTCTCATGACGCACAATCTTATCTTTCTTTTTGTCTTGCAGCCTGTGATTCACAAATTGTCGAGGGATGACATGCCATTGCATCTGATGTCATTCAGGTGTGGCTCTGGGCTGGGCTCTATTTCATGTTGCAGGTTGTAGTCCGACTTTACGCCAGATCAGAGCAGGTGTAAACTTCATGCTTCTAACACACCTTATCGCCTGTTTTGTACTCTCTTCAACGATCTTGCTGGTGGTTGAGAAACTTGCAAAGTGATGTGTTTGCTGCTTTTTGCACAGGAACGCCTACTCTACATCTCATTCGCAATATTTGCTGGGGTCATCCGTGACAATGCTTTTTGAGGCTGCTATCGCTGGTAAACTGGTAATATGGGCTGTTTGCTCCAGCTTGTGAATGGTGCGTAAAATTTATCACCATTTTGGAAGATGTGTAAATGTTTTGGATCATGCATATGTAGCAAAAGATCAGTGTGAATTTGGTTGGGAAGATATTGATGGTGTGCTAAAACCTATGAAATTCCTAAAGCCTCTACCCACAGAACGTACAGGTACATGCACATGAAAAATCTGTGCTACAAAAAGATGTCCCTGTCGATATTTTCTTCTCAAATGATCAACATTCTTCAAATGTACAACGAGCGATTGCCGAAACAAATAAAGTCAACTATGAAAATGTGTCAAAAACAGGAGTAATAAAAAACATTTTTTCATATACAGATCATAAACTTTGTGTGGTGTATACATAAAAGGATTACAACTATTATTATTTGTTTCATTTCATTATATGTCTCTTCTTCTTTTATTATAGTCTCCATTTTGGAAAATGAGGTGTTTTTGTCTATCTCTGTAAGACTACTTCAACCCCAAAACCTATGTTTTGACACCAAAATGAAGTATATAGGTTTCATGGTTCCTGAAATATTACATAATCACTGCAACACATCTGCCATTTTTAAAAATGTCGTCCAGGAAAATTTGGCCAGGATCAGCAATGTCTACTCAAGCTAAATTACTTCTCTAATGATCCAAAAACACAAATCAAAAATGAAATTCACTGAACAACAATTTTTCATGAAGGAATATCAGGGCACCGGGATTAAATAATGAGCAACACACTTCCACACCTTATACTTGGAATTGTGTAAGTTATTTTCAAAGATTTCATTCCCTAGGCCTAATATTCTCACATGAATCGCTGACTCCCAGATACCGCCTTGCCTCCTGCCTATCAGCTTTCCGTCTGAGGCCTCATATTTGGTTCAGTGCTACCCTATTATCTAAATTGTTAGGATAATATCTGCAATTTCCTTCCTATTGAGCCAAGTAACTTCACATGCAATCTATTATTTTACAGGAAATAGACATGCCATTATATAAACTGATGAGCAGATACACTAATTGCAAGAGCTGTTCCCATTGCACCATAAAACTTCATTAGGATCTGTTATCTCACAGTCCAAGTGTTTCAATTGTCATTTTAATAAACACAACTGCCTATAGTCAGCTTATTGCACCGGTTCTGCCAGTTCATTGTTCCTTAATTTATTAAGTAAGCCCTGTGCATATCAGATTTTCGATGCTAATGCTGTAAAAAAAATAATTGACATTCCAGTCTCACACACATTTAAAATGCGGTTCAAAATTTTGACTTTTCAGCAAACGAATGAGGCAAAGCTTTCAGTAAGTGTTACAGCATGTTTCTGGCTTTCACTAGAGGGGGACAAGCCACTGAAGCCTTGAGGTTGGCTCTGACTCAGCCCAAGGTCCACTGGAACCCTGAAGCCAAACAACGAGCAGAGCCGGGCCTGGCACCCAGGACCAGACTGGCTACAGCGGGCACCGGGCATTTCCCCGGTGGGCCGCTAGGGTGGGGGCCGGTTTTGGCCCTCTGGGGGGGGGGGCATTTTTGTTACAGGGGGCACGCAATATCGGCCGCCTGTAACAAAATCGGCGAAACCGGCTCGAGCAAACAGCTCGGCTGCACCCCCCTCCACCCCCCGGGGGCCCGGCCGAGCAGTTTTCCAGGGCCGGTTACGGTGTCCAGTCCAGCCCTGCTGGCACCTCCCAACTCGAAGCTACAGAGCACTTAGGGGGGTGGGGGGGGTTGTTTTCAGGTGTATATAAAACTTCATCCAGGTAGTGTTTTGCGGAAAGGCAATATGCAAATGTGGGCCACTTGTTTTTTAGCATGCCAGGGCCGATTTCTAATCCCAATCCAACCCTGTGTACCAGGGCACGAGTCGGGGTTACACGTGGGTGGACAGCTCCCCCCACTATTTTCACAAGGTGAAAAGAAGTTGGGCCCCACTAAAAAATATGCTGAATTTGTCCCAGTATTATTTGCAAACACCGGGACACATTCATTTAGCAGTGCCTTGCACGTTGATGTCTGCTATGGATCGCAACATTGTGCAGGCTGGGACGGGGCCTTCTTAGTTCAGACTCCTGCTGGGCCCATGACAAAGGCCGAATCTGAGGGGTCATTGGGCCTCATTTTGTTAAAGTCTCCTGGCTGGGTGCAGTCAGGAGTCTCACACTTAGAATCAAATGCAGCAGAGGGGAAACACAGTCTCATACCCTGTTAGCACTTCAGACATACTTAAGAGAGGCCGCTTTTCACTATGTTCAGGCTCTGTTTACAAGATATGCATGTACTGTAAGAATGTCAGATGCATTGGTCTTTCCATGTATTTACACAAAATAAATGTAATTTATATAGTGCTTACTGCCCCTGAGGAGGCGTTGAAATAATTTAAGTACCACTATTTTTTCTTGTAAAGCACTATGGGTAGAGGAAGTTTGTGCTGACAAAAAGCACCACTGTTTTATGCATAGCTTTCTAAAGTGTGAATCTCCTTCCTCAATCAGGGGGGTTTGCGTGTATACTCGAAATTTGCTCCAATGTAGTCATGATAGACCTGCTAAACATATATGTGAGGGTTCAAGATATGATGTCACTTCTTAAGATGCCACTTCCTGTGATGTCACAAGCTGCGATGTCCACGTGCATTCAGATTAACTAGGTTAGTCCCCCCACTTCTTTTTTAGGACTTGTGCCCTGCTGTGTACAAAGGCTATGAGAAAATCCAGTGATTTGCGGCAGCTGTGAGTGTCTAAGAGAAGCCTTTCAATTGCCCTTTATCAGCATCACTGGTTTGGAGGCGACGTTGACCTGCTGCAGATTTTCTTGCTGCGAGCAGCTTAACCCCCTGCCGCTCCCCACTGCCGCACTAAGGGGCCTATTATGATTGCGGTTTTCCCACATCCTCCGGGCCGGCGGAAGCCACCACCGGCCCGGAGGAAGCGGGAAAACCGCCGCGGAGCCTCGAAAGACCCACCGCCATATTAGGATGGCTGGTGGGTTTGTCATTCCGTCCGCAGCTTTTCCGCCGCGGTCGCCTTCCGACCGCGGCAGAAAAGCTTTAACATGGCTGGCGGTGTCTGACAGACACCGCCAGCCATATTATGATGGTGTAAAAAGGCATGCTTTTCCGCGGCGGCTTGTCCGCCGTGGAAAAGCATACAGACTTTCACTTCGGGGGCCCGTTGCACCCCCTGGGTGAAGGTGGGGTGGGGGGTGCACATGGGGGGTACCTATGGTACCCCCCTGCATTTGCGTGCACAAAGCAGCAGGCACCGCGCGCTGCCTGCCGCTTTGTGCAAGCAAATACGATGCATGCATTTTTAACCTTGCGGCGGGTGCAGCTAGAAGCTGCACCCGCCGCAATGTTAAAGATAGAGGATGTGACCGCCACCTTGGCGGTCACATCCTAATCTGCTCGGAGGGAACACCGCAGCCCTTGCGGACGTTTCCTCCTGCTCAGGGGTGGCGGACGGACTCAAGTCCGTCCGCGATCCTAATCGACCCCTTACTGCGGTGGTTGGCAATGAGTACAAGGCACAACATCAGTGCATCTGTGCCCTGGAGCAAGTAACTCGATAGTGTTACTGGTAAAAAAACAGGACGGCGTGTATTCTCTCTCCACTGTTTAGCGGTTTCCTATGGTGCTTTCTGTAGATGGACGAGTCCCACCTCACGGCACTTTTACACCTTATAAATTTATGAAATGTACGTGTTCCACCCCCCTAAACTTCCTGTGGAAATATAATGCCTCTTAATAGCTTTATGAAAGTGTTAGTGGTCGCTATCCTTATCCAATGAATTCCAAAGATATTCTCCTACTTATAATTTGGTTTTTTTACATAGCGCTCTGCGTCATACTTCTGTTTTGTAGCACTGTAAGCAATTAATTTGTGTTGCTGCTACTCAGTTAATGGAACTCGCTATCCTGACCGCAGGAAGATAAACTACTGAGTTTGCCTGTCTGAGATTCGCACTAGTGACCTGCGGCTCACTGCCGATATCAGCAGTGAGCGCTGACTCGCTTTGGTAACTTGCAGGAGAGAAGGTGTCCAGGGGGCGAAGGCTCACTAACCTCTGCTCTAGTTCAGCATTAGAAATCTAGGTGGCAAGAGATCACATCCAATGCTTGATGAAAACCACCAGACGCCTTTAAATGAGAAAAATAGCAGTTTCCACGAGCTGCCATAAACAAGGTGAATGTTATGCACAATTTGCAGTCTGAGCCGTCATGTGAAATCAGCCTCATTGCAGACTGGGTAATTGCCTTACTGGGACATGAAATACGAGATCTCCATTAACACCGGGGTTCCTCTAGTGTGCAAGTACAAAAATAACTACAGGAATGACTAACACATGGGAAGAAGGAGGCAAGATGGCCGCTGAAGAGTTGAGCTGAGCAGTCGCATCTCTTTCCTCTCCTGCTTAATTTGGACTTAACAGGATAGAATGCTGTGCTCCCCCTGATGGCCCGTGAGCTGTGGTGGCAAGGTGGAGTGAAAGAATACTGCCGAATCAAGAAGCAGTTTCGACTGAACAGTGCGACTTGGAACTGGATAAGGTCGAGTGTATACAGGCTGCTGAGAGTAATAAGGGGTGAAGAGAACCTGATGATCGAGATGCCCCCCCGTCCACCGCGACAGGACAAGCCGAGAGAGGCGGCGGAACCAGTGGCAAAAGGAGCAGTGACTGGGGAGGCAGGTGCAGGGAAAACTCCTGGAGCGATCCGCAAGGTGCCTAATATACCAGCGAAAAGGAAGGCAGAGGTGCGCGGAAAAACTCCGGCGCTCCCAAAGAATGCGCCTGACAGCTGTACAACATCAACATCAAGGAACGCTAATACGGCGGATCCAAAAGGAGGTGATGCGAGCAAAAACAAAGATAGCGGGATGCGGCAGCCTACCTTGACTGAGGTTTTCTCCACTATGGCCCCCGGACAGCCTGAGGAATCACCGGAGACGTAGGAATCAGGAAAGAGCGTCCGCGTGGACGCTGCGGGAGTAGCCGACGCCGCTGAGAAACCGGTTGCCAGGCAACCAAGTCAGCGCACAGAGGCGGCAGGGATGGCAGACGCGAGCGCGAGTGCAGAGGCTACCGCGGCGGCGACGGAGAGAGCAGCTCACACACCGCTGCAGGGGAATCAAAGCCCAGAAACAGCAGAGTCAACAGAGAATCGAGCGGCCGAGTCAGCAGGTACAGCGCTAATGCCGGTGAAAATGACGATAGGTAGAGACATGAAGAGGCGCTTGGGCACTCCACTTGGGAACGCTGATATGCTGGGGGCTTTGATGCTGGTGGAGGCTGAAATGAATGACGGGAAAAGAAATATCCAAAGCCAAATAACAAACACTTGGGGCAGCATGGAAAGCTTGGCAGGCAAGAGTGTCCAGGGGAGGAGCAACACGGACAAACACTTCACAGAAAAGTTAGACGGGGGCTCAATTGAAGGGGCGTGCTTCTTTTCAGTGAATGAGGAATCAGAGTCAATTATATCATCTGAAGGTAGTCTGGAAGAAGATGTAGATGAGGAGGTTACAGACTCTGGATCTAGCACTTCCGGCAAAGAGTCCACGCAAAAGAAAAGGCCCTCAAAATCAAGGAGGCGCACTTCAGGGTCTCCCCTCCATCATGATAGACAATTGCTATGGGACTATTCAGCTACATCCCAGGTCTATCAGGATAATGGCAGTAGTAGGGGCCCTATTCCTGACGCCTTACCTCAGCAAAACTCTTTCGAAGTTCTATTTGGTACCCTGAAGGAGATGCAAGCAGAGGCAAGAACAGAAAGTCGTAGAGCAAGGCAGGCTTCAAAAAAGATCCAGGGCTCACTGATGTAAAAAATAAACAAATTGTACAAGGAAGTGGAGGGGAGAATAACAGAAGTAGAAGAGCGTACAGGCAAATTGGAGGACGACGTGGGAAACTGGCAGGCATTCAGGACAGAGCAAGAGAAACTAACAGAAGACATGAGCTGGAAGATGGAGGATTTTGAAAATAGGCAGAGATGGAACAATGTTAGACTTTTGGGTGTGGCAGAAAGGGGCAGAAGGGCAAGATGTCAGACAATTCGTTGTTAATCTGTTAAAGGGTGCCTTTCCGGAGTCCCAGTGGCAGTGGGAAAGGGAGGTACAGAGGGCACATAGATTCCCTTTTACGATGAGGAAAGCCCGAGGTACAGGGGGTGCAGGAGGTGAGGGCCAGGGGAACCTGCCCAGGGCAATCTTGGTTAATATTGGGAACTTCTTATTGAGAGAGGAGATAATTGGCAAGGCAAGGCCTGATAGCAGGAGGTCATTCGAAGGCATTACTTTCTTCGCCAGGCCTGATTTCTGTCACGTCACCGTACAGAGGAGATGTAAGCTTAGACAGATGATTGCCCCTTTTCAGGCTTTAGGCTTGGAAGCATACCTCCTATTCACTGCTAGGCTCAAAGTAGTTGTAAGGGGAAAGGCCTGGATGTTCTCTTCAGAGATCAAAGCCCAGCAATTCTTGGAAGAAATGAGGAAGCAGAAAGGTGGTTAAAGGAGAAGGGCCCTGATGTATATACATAACGTACTCTACAAAGGTTAGGTAGAAGAAGATGGGGTAACACAGCACATCAAAAG
This sequence comes from Lissotriton helveticus, assembly GCF_964261635.1. Classification (NCBI taxonomy): domain Eukaryota; kingdom Metazoa; phylum Chordata; class Amphibia; order Caudata; family Salamandridae; genus Lissotriton; species Lissotriton helveticus. Next base: position 1,073,959,566 of record NC_136070.1, on the reverse strand, counting down.
GAGAAGTGGGGGAGGGAGGCGACTGGCACAACTCAAGGCGGGCACACATAGGCCCCTTGACCTATTTGCCTGTAAGGGAGAGGGGGGGAGGGGGTAGGGGGGAGCAGGGGGAGGGTGGGCGGAGGGAGGCATAGGGAGGAAGGGGGGTGAAAAAGGGGCACTAAGTCTGGTTTCTTTATTGGCACATCACACTTATGGGGAAAAAATTGTATTAGAATGTACACAGAATGAAACCGCAATGTATTAGAATGTATACAGTACGTGAAAAGGAGCATATGGAATCAGCAGACGCAGGTTTTTCTTAATGATTTGGTAGTTTCATTGGTAGGAAAAGGGTTGTATTTGTATGCCGTGTAGAATCGCCTCGATAAATGTCTGTGGGTTCAACGAAGTAAACAAGAAACTCAGAGTAGCTGCATTTCTTAAAACGTTGCGCCTTGATCTGGTATGCCTGCAGGAGACACACATAGAGGCTGCTAAAGGTTATCTTTTGGAGCAACTGGGTTTCTCACTATTAGCGAACTCCAAGCAAGGGACTAAGACTAGAGGAGTGGCAGTAATAGGGAGGAGTGGGGATGCAACAGTGAAAAGGAAGAAGGAAGATCAGTGGGGGAGGTGGGTAATACTGGAATTGGCCTTTAAGGGAGATACTTTCACGCTGGTTACGATATATGGGTCGACAGAGGATGACCCAGATGTTTTTCAGTACTTGGATGTTGAGTTGGCACAGTGGCCCGTACCAATCGTCTGCTGCGGAGATTTTAATTTGCATGATCTTAGTAGCTCATTTGTTCAACCTGGTGGACACTATACAGGGAGGAAAAAGAAGGTGTATAGAGCACTCTCAGATATGGTGATACACAATTCCCTGGAAGACCCTTGGGTGAAGTGGCATCCGCACTTAGACGGCAGTACATTTTACTCAGCTCCCCACAAGGTACTAGTCCGTCTGGACTACTTTTTAATTTCGAATAACTTGATCGCCGGCTCAAAAATTGAAAGGCACCCCCGAGTGATCTCAGACCACAGTCCACTGGTAGCGACACTTAATCTGGGCCAGGTCCTAAGGAGTGATGTTTCTTGGACTTTTGAACGCGCACTACAACAAGATCAGTCATATCGGGATCATATGGCTATATGGATAAAGGATTTTTGGGATATAAATAGAGGGACAGCATCACCAGGGGTTGTATGATATTCATTCAAAGCGGGGGTTAGGGGGGAGACACTGAGCTTTGTGTTATCTAATCAAAAGAAGGAGAAATTAAGGTCAGAAGAACTACGACAAAATCTTTTAAATTTGGAAGCAGATTTAGCAGCAGCTATAACTCAGAATTCCCAGCTAGACCAGATACTGCTTAGGATTACCGCAACTAGATCTGAAGCCCTTGAAGGGTTGGCCAAAAAAGCAGCGGAGAAATATCTGACGCAAAGGGAGAAGGCGTACCAATTTAGTGAGAGGGTGGGCCATATCTTAGCGGTTCGAAGTAGGCAGAGGGCAGCAAAATCCGATGTCAAGGAGATTGTAGATGCACAGGGTAACTCCTTCACAGAGGCAGGTCAGGTGAGAGAAGTATTTAGACAGTTTTAAATAGATCTACACTCCTCTGATAATGTTGGGGGTATGGAGGAGGTAGAGGGGTATCTGAGTGATGTCCTACCTCCTATGCTTGAGATGGAGGACAAGGAGGGATTAGAAGCCACATTTCAAATGGTAGAATTGATTATGGCTCTTGATAGCCTACCCTCGGGAAAGGCAGCGTTTCCAGACCAGATCCTGGTGGAATTTTTTAAGGTATTCCAAACGGTATTAGCAGCAGATATGTTTGATATTATGTTACTGGCTCAGAAGGGGGATTCAATACCAGACTCCTGGGGAGCTGCTGACATTACAGTGATAGCAAAAAAAGGTAAACCACCAACGGCTCCAGGATCGTATCGACCTATCACATTAATGAATGCCGACGTAAAAATTTACTCTAAAATGCTGGCCAAAAGACTATCAAGGGTAATTGAGAGCATGGTTAGTCCCTCCCAGCATGGGTTTATCCCAGGAAAAGGCACAACACATCATGTCAGGCAAGTAATCACAATGTTCGACGCAGCAGGTACCCTGGGAGACCCTATGGCAGCATTGTTTTTAGATGCAGAAAAAGCATTTGATAGGGTCTCCTGGGGTTATCTATGGGCTGTCATGTGGTGGAGTGGTATAGGGGAGGGATTTATAAAGGCTACACAAACCTTATATAAAGACCCAAAAGCTAAGATCAGGGTTAACAGAGGGCATTCTGAATGGGTTAAGATCAGTAGGGGGACTAGGCAGGGCTGTCCTTCCTCTCCCTTGCTATTTGCGCTTTATCTAGATCCTTTTCTCCGCCGACTAGAACAAAATCCAGAGATACCAGCAATGCGGATGAATGGCTGCTCGATAAAAACTTTGGCGTATGCTGACGATGTGGCCATCTTGACACCCAATCCGTCTGGGGCCATTAGGGAGGTGGAACTGGAAGCTCAAAAATTCGGTCTGGTATCGGGATATAGCTTGAATAGCTCAAAAACGCAGATTGTAAAAAATAGGTATGTAGACTGTAATGATGGTAGGGTGGCTGGCTCCGCAGTATACCTGGGAATCACAATTTCAGCAAATCTAGAGGACGTAGTAGGAAATAATATGACTCCTTTAATGACACGAGTAAAAGCAGATCTAGACAGGCTTAACAACCTACATTTGACAATAGTGGGCTGTACTAATGTAATTAAGATGCTGATACTGCCTAAGTTTCTTTTTGTTTTTAGATCCTTTCCGTTATTATTTGAAACAAGATGGTTTAATGCACTAGAGGTGATTATGAATAGATTTATATGGGCGCATGGAAAGACACGGAGGGCTTATAGGTTCATCTCCCTCCCGAGAGAGAAAGGGGGATGGGGAGCTCCAGATTTTAGATTGTATTATATGGCCGCCTCCTTACAATACATGCAGGGGTTAATCGGGGGTATGAACCTCGACCGAAGAGTTGCCAGTTTTTCCACGGAGGTGTATTCAACAGTTCTCGGGGCAGAAGCGGGAAATTGCTTGCTAAATAGTATCGACTTTGGATACTTCAAAAGAACAAGGTTTAAAACAATAGCTGCCGCGGTAAACATTTGGAGTGCTTTTTAAAAAAAGTCAAGATTAGGGAGATATAACAGATACACTAGGATGTATAAAAATAGGTCATTTCCGCCTACTGTATTCTCAGACGCAACAATGGCAGATTGGGCGGCAAGGGGGATTACACAAATTGGTGATATCATTAACACGGATGGGATAATGCAGTTTAGTGATATAAGGAACAAATACGGTCTGGATAACAGAGGCTTTTTTAAATATCTTCAGATCAGGAGCTTTTTAGGTAGTAAGCAGGGTGGGGCCCTGGGTTCAGCAGGAATGAGATTCTGGAAAAAATAAAACTGTCTGGGGATTGTACGATACGATCTTTTTATGCAAGTCTGGTAAAGGAGAAGAAGGATGACTTGGAAAAGCACAGCAATAAGTGGGTGGAGAAATTGGGTGGGGAGCAGGTTTGGTTTCAGGAATCACTAGAATTAGGTCGAACAGCACTGTGTTCAGCCCCTTTACAATCCCAACACTACAAAACCATATTCTCTTTGTACTTTACGCCAGCCAGGATTGCAAAATGGGGCGGTACTGCGGGTATTTCGTGTCCCAGATGCAATTCCCTAGAAGCAGACAGCGTCCACATATTTGCCACCTGCCTTCAACTGCACACACTAGTGAGGGATATAAAGGTCTTTTTAAATAGGACATTGGGAATTCAAATAGTGCTCACTCCTCCTCTGATTCTGTTAGGGGTTGGTGCAGACGAGGAAGCAGTACCACGGGAATTTTTGTTTGTAGCAATGGCAGTTTACAGATTAACCATAGCGAGGGCATGGCTTGATAAAAACCCTCCGGGAATGCGAACCTGGTTGGCTAATCTACTATATGTATTTAATCTGGAAAAGAATATCTATGCTCGAAAGGGCAGGAGGAAAAGAACTTTAGGTCTAAGAATCTGGGATCCAGTAAATAAGTGGAAAGAAAGACTAGGCAACCATTGAACTTATGAGAACATTTTTGATGTGTCTTGGTATAATAATGGTAAAAGTTTATGTTAAATATTGATTGTGTACTGTATACAGAGAGGTCATGAATTGATGAAAAAATATATGAAATATATATGAAATATTCATGTAGAAATGTATAAAGTGAAAGTGTGTATAATTTGGAAAATAAAAATATATTAAAAACAAAAAAAAGGAATGACTAACACATATACTCTTTGCTGGAGGAGCTCAGAAGTTACAAGAAGCATTTTTCAACTATCTCCACCATGCAATCTGGACAGAGAGGCCGGCCACATTGCTCTGAAGAAGTTTAATATTTTGAAGTTTTTTAATATTTAAAATATTATTTTTCATTTATAATTACCAGTTTTATTAAATAACTATTAATTTTATACATTGCTTGATTAATGTCACTTGAATTGCCTGATAATTTTAATTGTGAATTGATGTATTAGTTTATCTACTAATTAAATTGGGTTGATTAATTTTATATGTTTTCATTTTAATAGTTTTATTCATTAAGGAATGTAATTGTTTTCAATTTTTTAAATCTTTAATTGAAATTGTTTTACTATTTTTTTACTCTTTTTATTTGTAATATACAGTGAGTATTATTAAATGTAATTTTATGTATTTTATATTTAATGATTGCATTGTATTGTAGCATTTGTATAGCACTTATGACCCCTATGGGGGGCGCAGATGCGCTTACCGGCACGTATAGCACGCTACACAATCTAGGGTGTATCATTCTTATGTTGTTTTTTTTTGTTTTGTGCCTATATAGGAAGTGTTGTAATGGTGTGCCTGATGACCGCCAAGACACGTTTATCGTGTTACTGCCTCAGTGCCTGGAGGTGTGATGGGTGAGGGTATGTGAGCGTTAGACCTGCAAATATAAGGAATAACCATCTTAGCCACAGGGGCAGTGGGATGCTCTGTGCCTTTACACTAGAAAAAGGTGGTAATCAGAAAAGGCCCAGTAATCCATACAGCGACACACACAAAGCAGAGGTGCTATTGAATGAGTAAAATGATGCCAAAAGGGCAAGAATGGGAATTGGTAACACAAGTAGCAGCCTTTCACCATGTTATTTAATTTATTTTATAATGCCTGTTGCTGAACAAATGCACCCCATGAAGGAGGAAGGATTTGGACAAGCAATCAAGTCTGGCAACCTGAGTAGAAACTACACAAACTTTAAAAAGCTCAGATTTCACCTTCTCTTGCTAGGCAAATTAAGCCACAATTTGAACTTCACGCTCCAAGTCCGCCTCAGACTCTCAAAGGCTCTCAAAGGCAGACAAGCACCAGTCAGGCAACCCCTCATCAGGTCATAGCTCAAACCAAAGTTAGAGGGGCTTCCTGCACATGCAAGGGACGGGTGAAAAACAAAGCATTTGGGAAGTTGCTGCCTAAACAAGGCAAGAGCGAATCGGCTTCTCTTGCGTTACCCTGCTGCCTCATCTCTGTATGCATCCCCAATACTTTTTTGGGATCCTATGGACCCTTATTCTTCTAGTTCACATAATGGGGCATCCTCCTGATCTTCTCGAATCTCCTCAGTGAATAACTTTCTCTTTCATTATTGTTAGTGAATGGCATTTCAGCATAAAAAAAAGAGTCAATGTAGGGATAGGGTGACCAGAATTTTAAAGCAAAAAAACGGAAGATTTCACAAAAATAGAAGACGGACTATAATTTTACGTCAACCCAGCGCACAGAATGACAGCGCTCCTCAGCAGATAATTACAAAACAGGCAGTAAGAACATAAATAAAATGCAATTTTTAAACCCAGTAGCTTGGCTGTGAATTAAATTGCTTTCTTGGAACAACTGCCAACTATCCCTGCTTTGTAAAACATAAAAAAAAACACCCCCTCCCCTGTTTTTAGTCAACTCTCTCCAAAAACCGGAACATGTGCTAAATTTCTCGAAATCTGCCCGGACAGCTGGTGAAAACAGGGACCGTCCGGTCAAATTTGGGACGCCTGGTCACCCTATGTAGGGAAAGGAGAATTACGCTGCTTCCATTATGGGGACTAGGACAGTATCATTGTACTGATTTAGAAGTTTGTTCAATCTTAAACCAGTTCTACTCTGACTTGAGAGCCTTGTGAAAAACTATTTTTATATATACCTCCACAAGTTAACTTTCCTTCCAAGCTCCTTAATCTGGTCTAGTCCCACTCTACCCCTCCCCACCCATTAACTGTGCCATCACTTCCAGCCAGAGCCCTATAAACTAAAACAATAGTATCCCATAGGTAGCATTTCCTGTCCTTGTCAACTCCTAATTCAACTCACCTGAATACTAGTTCCAGCCAGCAGAGTGTGTTGTAGAGTCTAGTGGAGACGGCAGCATTGGTATGCTCTGGCCTACAGGCATATTGCAGGTAAACATTAGACTACCCTTTACTACTGTAAGGCTGGTCACCACACCCCGGGTAGCCTCACTGATTCCTTGGCACTTGGCCCCATCCTGCTGACCCTTTGCATTGAATTTATGTGACCTGCAATCTGCCTTTAATAGCATTGGAAGATGCAGTCATGCGGAGGTTTGTGAGCATCCCCTACCACATTAAGGCTAGAAATAATGTCTCATGCTAGCCCTACTGAATCCTTAGAAATAGGTCCTATCATGTTGACCCTTTCCATTGTGAAGATATGCCCAAGAATCTACCTTTATCGGCATCAGAAGATGAAAGCATGCTGAGCCCTGCCAGCCAGAAAGAAAACCAACTACCCCCTACCACATTAAGGCTGATCCTAATGTATCGGGCTAGCTTTGCTGATTTCTGGGCAGTTGGACCCATCTGACTGACCCTTCGCATTGCATAGATATAACCAAGAATCTACCTTTATTGGCATCAGAAGATGAAAGTATGCTGAGCCCTGCCAGCCAGAAATAAAACCAACTACCCCTACCACATTAAGGCTGATCGTAATGTATCGGGTTAGTCTTGCTGATTTCTGGACAGTTGGACCCATCTGACTGGCCCTTCGCATTACATAGATATGACCCAATTCACTGCTGGATCTGTGCATTTGGTATAGCAAACAACTTCACTTCACTACAGGTGAAGGACGATGGCATAAACCCTTAGACCTTTAATGAAATAGCAGCCTGCCTCTGTTTACCCAACACTTCAAAACAACCCAGGAGGACACTCAGAGCCAAATACATAATCATCTTAATATCAAGGGCCAGTGTTCATTCAGTGACTTGGTTCCAGAGGATGTAGGGTGCTGAGTGCTGTTTTCAAAATTAGATTTCCTTTGTTTTCTCCCCACAAGAGTTGTTTTGCTCTCATTTAATGTTCCCTTTACTTCTTTGTGTGCTCTTGAATCAAACGAAAGAGCACGAGAAACAGATGAAACAGATACTTGACAATACATTTATATCACAAAGCAAGTTATTAGTTCCTAAAACATGGTACTGTGTTAATGATGTGTCCTCCAACCTACTTCACTGTGAATGATTTCGAAGTAGCAAGCACTGGCTAAGCCAACAGGACTGGCTTATTGTGCCAGCACACATAAACCACGTTTGTGCACGCTTGGGTTTACAGTTGTTAGCACATCATGATTGGATATACTAACTTTGACAATGCTCATTTTATTAGGTCTGGCAACAGGCCTCTGAAATAAGAAAACAAAATCAACAAAGCAATCTATAAAACTTAGTTCTGTTTCAGATGGGAAACATCCTTTACAACGCAACTTTTACCACGCAGTGCCTTAATGACGCAACTTTTACAACGCAAACCATTACAACGCATTGCGCTGGGGGGCGCTCTAGGATAGGGAATAGGTTTAATTTACTGTCCAACCCCTTCCCTACTATCCACGGGGACTGGAGTTGGAATAGTAAATTAAACTATTCACTATCCAGCGCCCCAAAGCACTATGCGTTGTAATGGTATGCTTTGTAAAAACCGCGTTGTAAAAGCATGCGATGTAAAAGCATGCGTTGTAATGTCATACATCCGTTTCAGATTCCTTTATTCTTGATAAAAAAAAATCCATGACATTAAAATTGTACCACTTTCATTGTTTGCACTGGCTCTTCTTCAGTGATTTTACCTTTGTGTGCAATAGCAAAGAGTACTTCACCAGCAGAGGGGGCCATCGGGGACGGTTGCAAATTCCCTCACCCCCACCAAAAGGTTAGGTGCAAATCAATGCACTGGCATCAGTTCCTGGAATCTTACCAAGCCTCAGCCTCAAGAAAGCAATAACAGTGACAAATACAAAACAAAATATGTTTGCATCCCTTGGAATCTCATTAGTCAGGGCACTAATTCACCAGGAGAGAATGGAGGGTGATGAGGAGGAATCCCCTTTAGGATATAGTCACTAAAACAATCTTGCAGGGCTCTAATCCCTAACCCCTAGCTAGCCAGTCACATTGTTTTTGTTTAATTCAGTGAGACGTAGCCAGTGCAGAAGTCACTGCCCTTCACCTTGTGGTTCACACTAAGATGCCTTCTGGGAATTCATTATTCAAAATCTCAAACCAGACTATGGAGAGAACTGATAAGTGCCCTGGTTCATATTCCAGTCCATGCTTTGCTCACTGTGACATTTCAGATGGGGTCCAATTATTTGCATATCAGCCTTGTTCTAATGGGACAAACTCCAATTCAAATTCCCAAACATTGTCGACTCTGAACAAAATGGGCTTATTTGGATATGGTTAATGGATTAGAATTCAGCCAAGAGTAATTACCAGTGACTGGTTCATTCATGTATTCCAACCATAGCGGATTTTTTTCTTTCAGTGAGACGCACCAAGTGCCTGAGTCTCACAGCTCAGTGTGCCACAGGACATGAGGTGCACCCTAATTATATGAGCCTCCAATAAGGGCTAATATGGTCTGGGGTTGTTCATTTTCCCAGTCAGAGTGAATGAGCCATTCAGAGTGAATTTGGCTTAGCAATTAAGGTTAAACCATTTACAGTGGAGTAAGACCAAGGCTGATTGGCATATGGAAGAGGTGTGGTGCAGCGGCCAGGGGGCCTGACTCCGGACTACGGGGTTCACAGTTCAATCCCCGGTGCCGGTGGCAGGATAGCCCAGCACCATGTGACTCTGGGAAATAGCTTGCTTAATCTTCCAGAGGGCCCAGCATTGGGACACCCTTTTGGATGTAGCTGTGCGCTTTACAAATACTGGTATTTCATTTTCATTTTTTCATATAACCAGTGGCGGCTCCTCCGCTAAGGCGGAGGAGTGTTGCCTCACCTCCTTGAAGCAGCAAAAGAAAGGAAAAAGTAACATGATATTAACGTAATGTTATTATCATTTTAGTTTGTCCTCCTGCTGTGGCAGCTTGCGTGAGGGGGCGGGGCTGCAGAGCAGGGGAAGAGTGGTACAATACTCCTAAGTGCACTGTTTGGCCGGCCCAAAACAATCATGCTCACTTTCCCTCTTCTTCTCAATGCCAGCTGCATTACAGCCTGTGTGGAGAACATTCCCACTCCTCCAGCCCCTGTCTGAGTGCCATGTCACACCGCTCAGACCAATCTCAACGCTGCATTGCAGCATTGTGATTGGCTGGGGGGGAGCGTGGGAGCCCTGGTGCTTCCTGCTTCCTGTTTCTCCCAAGAAGCCAGAAGAGGATGCAGAAGAGGTGGCGACGGCCAGCCAGCCGGCCGGCCGGCCGGTAGGTAAGTGTTTTTTTTTTAACAAGATCCCCCCTGCCCCTTCCCCCCAACTGCCCCACTGCTGATTCCAGGTAGCAGCTGCGACTGCATATAACTGGCCCCTATCAGTATAAGCACAACGAGCAAAAACATACATTGGAATGCAGCTACTGGTGGAGAGGAACAATTCAAGCTGTCCACCCTTTGCTTTTCTTCCAATTCGTTTTTTTAGAAGAATTTGCTTAAAAAGTAGTTAACTATTCTTTCCGTTACATTATATTCCGCATCACTAATGTCAGTATGGCTGCCCTGAGGTTTCCAGGATTTCCACCACATCTGCTTATCCAGAAGAGGAGTAATGTAAGACAGCCTAAGAGGGGTGCCTACCCTGCCTGCAATGCAGAGATTTGAGCAGCTTGAAGGTCACAGATTGCAATATAAAATCTTTCAGTATTTCGAGGTCTGTAGAACAAGTAGAATTTAATGGTATACACAACTGTAGCATGTGTTATTTTAGCACTAAGCAATAATTTGGTGAAAATATGTACTCTGACGGGCAAAAAAATATTATTAATCAGTAACTAATTTGTAAATGAATAAGTGCAAGGGCTTAAAGCATTGTTCAAAAGCCTAAGACTGGCCTATCGAAAGTCAGGGGTACCAAATATTAAGGCTGATTCCACCCTATGTCGCTTTCATCTACCACCAGACACTCCCTGTACTTTCATCTCACTTTTTCAGATTCATTTTCGTTCATGCTTTCTTCATTTGTCACTGTTTTTCTGTCTTTATTTTCGAACTTCTTTCTTTCTTGTGTTTTTCTATCTCTTGCTCTGGTCAAAGCTTGATGAGTAAACATAAGTGTCGGTCCCCCAAAATGAGTATTGATGGACCCACCTGCATCGACCTTAATACTTCTATTTTCCTTTTCAATGCTTTAAAAGTTTCATGTTCATATCTTAATACTTCTCTTTCCTTGTTCTTTGCTTTAAAGATTTCCTTGTTCATTTCGGGTGATGCAATTAACGTTGGGTATAGTTCTTTATACCGCCACATGCAGAACATCAACAGAACTCTTATTTAAATGAATGGCATCTCTCCCCTGTAAGGATTTTATATAATTTCATACTCCCTTTCTAAGATGAAAACTCAACAAATGCAGTAGTTTACAAATTCTGCTGGCTTCTGGTTCTTTGTAACAAATCCTTCTTCAGCTTTAAAAGTCCAGATCTCTTTCTTTGCTTTCCTAAATAACCTTTTCACCATTGACCTATTAGATGCATGAGGAAAGCTGACTATTATTTGGGGTGGGCAAGTGTCAATCCCAAAGGCTAAGGCCACAACTTCTTGATGCCACACAAATGAAAAAACATAAACCTGTGCTCAGTCTCTGGTAATGTGGCACACAACTGTCAGGCTTAAATCAAAGGCAATGTGTACAGTATTTAAGCAGTGCACAAACAGTAGAAAAAGTCACACTAAAAAACAATAAAACCCCACAATCAATTTTAAAATAAAGAGAAGAAATGTATGAGTAAGATTCAAGTGAAAAAGCACCAAGAAAAAATAAAACAGCTAATGTAAGTCAATAGTCAGGGTAGACCTGGACCGAGGTGTAATTTCAAGCTGACCATGACGGAGCCTGGGTTGGAAACACCATCTGGATTTGCCTTGCTGAAAATCTGTAAGTCAAAAAGTTTCAAAAACATTTCTTGGTCACCTTGTCACTTTCTTGAAGGAAGTGTGGCTAAATGGTTAGAGCGGCAGACACTGATGCAGAGGTCTAGCCCGGGACCAGGGTTCAATTCCCCGTCTCGGCGGGTCTAGGGCTCAAAAATTCCACGGACCTGATAATTCTCGCCTCGGTGCCTATTCCAATCATGGAGTCCCACTCTGCAACTCTGGGCAATAGCTTGCTTAATCTCCACAACGGCCCCCACAACGCTAAAGATGCCTGGCCTCCACCTTGGGGGTGCCCAGGAGTGGACACCTCACAGGGAAAGCCAGGATGGGTTCCACAGCGGTATTCGTATAAGCGCCTTGAGACCCTTGCGGGTGAGAAGTGCGCCATACAAGTATCAATTTACATTTAAATTTTCTATGTTCTAAAGCAAAATGGGACTCTGTTACTTTGAAGAAGAAAAACCATCTCAGAATGGGATGTTGCGGACACTGTAGCAACTTAGGACCTAAGGGCTGGATACCTGAAGTAGGTTGGTCCTGCTGGTGCTCTTGAGATTTCTCACTAGACATTATTTTACACCTGGGCAGAGCTCGCGGAGTTTCACTCCTCAGAATTCTACGCAATCACTGAAAAATTATGCAAAATTCCACAGAGTTCCGTGAGCTGGCGGAGTAGCCATGCACATATACTATAGCGCTACACAAGGTAGACCAGGAGGAACACCTGATATGTTAAGGAACAGTCTCATCAGGGGAAAGGACATTAGCGTTCTGTTGAAAACCCTGTACAACATATGTGTGAGAGAAACAAACAACAATGGTGTATATAGCTATGGAGTAAAATCTGCAAAAGAGACAGTACACCTCCTTCCACTGGGCCTTCAATCTATAATAGACAAGGCGAGATGTACTAGGCATTCGTCTAGGAGAGGGAGGTCTGGCTTCTCTGGAATATCAAGTAGTTTACACAGTAGAGCGAAGCTCCCAAAAAAGGCTTTCACACAGCAATAAAACAATGTGCTCAAAATACAGTCTAACTATACAACATGCACACATATCACAATATATAAAAATTCACTATTAGGCTCAGCAGACCCCTTATAAATCAAAGCATCACAAATGATTTTTTTTAAATCTAAAATTATTGTGGATTCAATAAGGGTTACTTACCTCCGAGGATGCTGCTGAGATGTCCACAAAAACTGCCTGGAGCAGAAAAATAATTGTGTATATTTCGAGGTAAAAGCAGTGCTTAATTTGTAAAGTTTTAAGTACAGGTGCTCACATTTTTGTAGGAGGCCATACCCACTCCCCGGCTCCACCCACTTCCTCTACTGGCTCCAACCACTTACTATAGTGGCTCCACCCACATCTCCAACTGGCACTTGCATTGGCACTGAAAGCCAGATGTAATACCCAATCTGAATCTCAGCAAAACAAGTTGTTAATGAAATCAAAGTAAACCCACAAAAGAGACTGGATGTCACAACTTTTGGAATCACAGATAATGAACTTTCTCTGACCATGAAAGGCCTTACTCTAAAGTAATGCTGGAATTACTATCTACTTCTCTTGTGTTTTATTGCACCCCAGGCTTGATTTTCAAATAACACCCTAAACTGTCCTGGCCCATTCTATTAGAAGAAGAGAGTACCCCACCTTACACAATTCTCAATTCTTTTGCTCTGATAATTTGCAGAATTTGCATTTCACTGATTTATGTACGTTAATACCAAAACATATATGGTATTATAGAGCTGAGAGGTACGAGCCCACTATGAAGGCATCTATCACATGAAGAATATTGGACTCTGCTAGATGCACAGTATGCACCTCTCTGGCATATGCACTGCCTGTAACTGATTTATGTACATCATTCAGTCCTGTAATATGCCCAATATAGACATCTAAAACCTCTGAATATATGCTATATCAGGTCTCTAAAATTTGCCTATATCATATGCTCATGTAAAATGTAATGTCACAGATATGGCTATAGTATACAATGCAGACCCTTTGTACATCAACAGTATATAATGCTGTAGTATGGTATCTGAAAATTACACTTTTCAGATGTGCAGATGACTTAAGCATTACATCGCATATAATGGAGGTCTGCAAATGTTACATACATGAGTCAGAAATGTCCAATTGTGCAGGCTTCTGTTTGGTTGGTATATTATATATGGCAAGTTGTGAAATCCTATGCACATCATATGGGTAGCTGATATTTGCTCGCTACCCCATGCCTCTGGCATATACATATTAAATAGCCAGCTGATATTAGCCCAGTACTTCAAACCTTCGGCACATGCATTTTTTGTGGACAAGACTGCCCAGTAGTACAGGCTTCAGGCATAGGCATGATATGTGATCAAGGAACATTCGTCCAAATTTTAAATGTGTTTACATCAATATTCAGGGATTATGACTGCATTTTCAACATTTAACACAGCAGCAGCACACTAATATTGCTGCAAATAATCTCTGTGACGTCCTCCCATTTCTCACTTGAGAAGTACTGCTGTGGTTTAAAAGAAACTTTTTAATAGAAGTTACATGAAACATAAAAACAGGTGCTGTTTCCAAAATGTCCATAATAGACTCTCACTTATCACCCACTTTAAAAAGGAAAAGTATTTAAAACAATCTGTTTGAAAAATAATTAGTCATGGTAATCAGGGCAAGAGTCTCTGCAGAGCAGAGCTAGTTTTATCAAGGTGCCCCCTGAAAGGCTGGGGCCCTAGGCAGGGGCCCTCTTTGCCCATGCCTTAAAACGTCTTGACTGCTGGGTAGGCCAAGGGTAGGTGTAGTGCCGCTGAAAGATCTTCAACAACGTGTGCACCAGAAAGGGCACCTGAAAGTACAACTAATGTAAGAGGATACACAGATGTCTACTGCAAAAGAAAAAGCAAAACACAAAGGTACATGGAGGAAGGGAAACTGGATTAAAGGGAGTCAGAAAGGGATGAAATGAAAAAATGGAGACTGAATGAGTGGATACAAACGAGGTGGAAGCATAGAATGCTAATAGAGATAAAGAACAAGAGAGCGAGAAGACACAGCCTGAAAGAGAGAGACAAACATGAGGAAGACAAAGAAATCGAAGTAATGAGATGGATGAAGCAGAGCGAGTGCTATGAAGGGTGCAAGCAAAGGATAGAGACAGAGACATATGGGAGAAAGAGAATCTAAAGAGGGAAATGGAGTACATCTGTTGAAAAAAATTAAAGTTGTGGAAAGTTGAGTTGACAAAGAAAGACATATAGACAAGAGTGGATGGACAGGCAAACTAAAGAAGGGGCAGATACACAGGAATGGAGGTGGAAAGTTATTTTGGAAATAACATTTTTGAATATTGATGCCCTCTTTGCTCCAGTGAAATGCTGGTTAAAAAAAAAAACAATGATGCTCATGACTTGGTGTGCTCTGGTTTGGTATGGAGCAAAAGTTGATAAATTGATGGTTTGTCTTAATCGCAGGGAAAAATCAACCTCACGTCACCCATGGAAACCAAGGTACTTTACTGGTGTTGCTAAAAATCCATTTAAAGGGACGCTGTTTTTACTTGATGCTCTACATCATTAGGGAAAAGCTAATCCAGTCATGTTCTTTTGCTTTAGTAAACTATGTAATCCTGTTTTAGTACAATGCGAACAATTAAAGTAAACCAAGATTACAGATCCCAGAATGCAATGGGATGTTAAAGAAAATCCAAGGTGAGAGTCCTGTCTTGCAAGTTACAAGAATTCATCCAAATCCCCTATATATGGACCACGTATTGAACTGTATGGACTAAGTCCTTAATGCCTCTGAGCAACGTAAGTGGTGAACATTGTGGGAAAAAAGCTGTCTCACTCGATCAGACGTTGGTGTTCAATCCAGCTGCCCACCTTTCCAAATTTCAGAACTTGTGAATAAGCCAAAAGAACAGTTTGGGGAACACTTTTAACATGGTTACCATTGCTGGGGAAACCACTTCCTTTGTAACTATACTACACCTGACACTGTAGAGCCAGAGTTTTTTCATTCTGAAGCCTATGTCCTGATCACAAAGTGGGCGTAATTGTGCATAAAATGTATTACATTTGTCTTTGTCTTGTAATGAGCTGCAATTTCATTAAACCAATTCCAAGACACATTTTTGATATAATCAATTGCATTCACATCTATCAAATGTGTGTATTGTTTAACACCTTGAACGCTATGGGGATTTTTCCCCTGTGCTGGAAAAGCAGCAGATGCACTTTACATGACGAGCTGGGCTCGTCATGAGCGTAGCAGGAGGCTACTGCATGACGAGCCCAGCTCGTCATGAGCGTCGAAGGGGTTAATACATTGTAATACCAGTCTTTTATGGACATAGTTAAAATCTTAACTGTAATTATAGTTTCAAGTTTATCATTGACTACTATAAATCCTTATGTCAAAAATACTGCAATCTCTAGCATCCTTGTTTCAAGCAAACTCGTCCTCCTCATTCCCTACTACCATTGGTTTCACTTTCTCTTTATACTTATAAAGCCTTAGCTCTCGCCTCGTCATGCTTTTTTCAGATCTCTACAAAATACAGTAAGAAAGAACAGAACACTGTACAAATCCAAAAATGAAAGCTGGAAACCTGGTTGCTGTAGAAACAACATGCAGATACAATTATTTATCATCACTAGGGTAGCCCGGCAATCAGGATTGTACGGCAGGTCATCTGCAGTAGAATTTGCAAATTAATTTACGCTACTTTTACGTAAAAACAAGCGCATGAAATGAGAGTTTACACTTTTTTTGGGCACGTACCTCAACCATTAAACAAGCATACTTGAGCATGTTATGAAAATTAAATCATTACTTACTGCCTTTCTGTTTTAAAACTTTTAATTATAGGGCTGCTGCTGCGTGACACTCTGCTTGCTTCTTTAGCTGACAGACTAGTGCTGCAGCTGCGCAGTGCACTGGGGTGGGTGAAAAGTGAGGACACTAATCCACATTGGTCCGACTCGGGAGGAAACACTTGCCGATTCTCCAAGGAGGGACGGGCCCGGCTATTAATTCATTTAAAAGCATTCATTGGTAGTGCACTAGCGCTATGATTGCTGTTAGTTCAGCTGAGGGAAGGACCTAACCCAGGCAGTTTCTGGAGGTTTGTGCCTCATTATAAAGCGAATTTCACTACCAAGCACACGTTTATGTTTAGTAACGGTTTCCCTATTTAGCGCATACACACAATGATTCCAAACACAGTATAAACAAAATCTTTTGATTCTTTCTGTTCAGGCTTTATTCTGTTGATTTCTGCCACAGCCAGCACGTGTTTCGTCGCAATGGGGCGTGATCTGAAGAACTGGGATTTCAAGTACCCAGCGGCGCCAGGGACACGCCCGAAGTCCTCTGGGTTCCCTTGCCTTGGTATACAGAGACACGGAATACTTCTAGGTGGCGTCAGAGATCAAATTTATTAGCTGCAGCTAGTAACAGTAATCCCAGCAATACAACACGGTGTACAACTCAAGAAACTGTTAAATTTTTGTAGAGCAAGACTTCAGTATTTATACACAATATTCACATTACAAATGGACACCCACTGCAGCAAATTCTAACCAATAGAAACACATTTCTATACATTATCACATTCCAAAAGGCTCACTTTACATTGTACCAACCCCACAAGTTAATCATTAGGATCGTCCCAAATTCAATTACCAAAAGCCGGACAAACCCATAATTGAAAGCACAATGCATATAACGAAGGAACATAAAAAGGAAACGATGATAGATAACGAGCAAGATAAAGCATGTGTAGAAAAGCTAAAAATTAACGGTGTCCTGAACTTTGGACAAGGATCAACTAAGGAAATTTGCCTAGCAAAGGGTCAGTTTCAGATAAAGAGGTCAATTCCTTACAATGCACCTTAGAGTCAAGAAAAGGCTTAGTTAATAAGTGTATGAACAATGAAGCCCATGCAACTTTGTTCGTTTGGTTACTTTCACAGGCCTACGTGAGGGCAACACAAAATGGAGGTAAAGACAAAATGGAACCCATATTCGAAACAAAGTCTCTGAATACGTAATGAACTCGCTAGTTAACATGACGAATTCTCTCCACATTAGTCGTACTCGCTAAATACGGTACAACATCACCAAAATTGTGATGGAACCATAATATCACAGGACAAGGCAGATTTTACAGAACCTCAGCCCCTCCTTTTGCCATTACGTAGGCAATAACCTAAACTCACGTCAGTCTGAATCTAGGTCTATGTCTGTTCTCATCAGGTCATCAAGATGTTGCTGTAACATCATCTTATTATCCTTCACTTCTCTCGAGATGGGTCTTCTCACACAGATTGTAGCACAAAGGCCACAAATGGCGGGACCACACTGGATGCATAAACAACACGAGAAAAGGATAGCTAACGCCATACCAAGGAACATCAGAACCTTCCATCCCCATTTGGACAACAATTCCCAAAACCATCCCATCAACGACCAGTTACCTTCGTCCACATGAATAGACTCAGAGATCTTATGTAGTCTAGAGATGGCTTGGTACACTGTCGGGGCATTATCTGGTATGAAAACGCAGCAACTAGATCTAATCAATTTGCATACCCCACCTCTATCTGCAAGTATAATATCTAAAACAAAGCGGTTTTGTAATGTCATAAGGCGATCCGCTTGAAGCTCAGCTGTAATATTGCTAAGGGCACCTGCAGTCTCATTTATAGTGGCCTCAACCACTCTCGTAAGCTGACGAATATTCCTACTATTAGCCATAGGACCCCAAAAGGGTAGCAAACCCTTAAAGAAGTCTCCAACTTCTTGTACGACAGTATCTTTCGCATCGATTACACCTCTACCATATCTTGTCTTATGGTAATCAAAAGCAGCTGTGTATGTAGGGGGAAGCAAAAACGCTACATAACATGTGCCGGAAAAATCAGATGGCAACCATGTGTATGCTCTATCGTGACAAACAAAATACGTGCCTTTAGCTGGCACGAACGGAGGAGATTTCTGGGACGTATAAACATATGTGTGAACACACACACTCTTACCAAGCTGAGCTCTCGGATTCTGACCATTACCTTGCAAACAAAGATGACCTCTGTGGGGTACAATCCAAATAGGAGGAGACCTTCGCTGTCTTTCTTTCTCCGTCAAGCTAACACTATATGTCGTCTTATTCCAACCGACATGTGCTCGTACCTCATCTTTAGGGATAGCATTATACGCGTCAATATCTCTAATCATATCGACTATTCCCCGTATCAAAGCATTCTTGCTCACGTTATCGTTAACAGAACGCACTGGAGAGGCTTCGTTCGCATAGATAAACATCGATTGGAGTGCCCAAACTGACCCATTAGGTGAAAAAGGCAAAACCAAATATGGCATTCCCTTGTCTGTAGTATGTGGCATAAGACCACACACCCAACAATTCGTGGTATTTATGACTAGCTGATGCTGATGCAACATCTGTATAAACAAATTGTTCACAAATTCTGATCTTCTTGTCTGTTCATGTTCAGGCAACATATGAAACTCATGTGGAGAAACAGTAGAAAAAGAAAGAGTAGGTTGGGAGGTAGATGTGAGCGGCAATTGTGTGACATAGAAAATCCAACCCACACAAGCTAATGTAATATTCACAAGCATAAGAAAACACATTATTCAAAAACATTTGCTACAAATCAATATACATATTCGGACTTTAGAATCTACTTTCCTAACACTCTGGTCAGCATCAAAAAACTCCATCCTCTAACGTGCTGCTCATGGTCGTTACCTTCTTCACTTAAGTGTTTGCCAAGATCGTACTAACGACCCTGGACCACAGACCTTGTGTCACTGCGCGGTTCACCCCTTAAGAACTTCCTACCGTGACCCTGCAGCGGAGTCCGGATGGTGACTCGAAAAAGGAAAAAGCAAAAAAAGTTTCTTGATCTGCCAAAGTGTAAATTCACTATCTAAAAAAATATTTCAGTTTCACTTTATTTGTCCATATGTACAAGCTTTCTTGGTCTGAAATCGTAGCGTTCTTTATCAGGTACAGTTGGATCCTTAAATAAAAGTTCCGGATTGGTGGTGTCAATCTTTAGATGAGGAGGCACAGCAGCTTGCAGAACATCATCATCCTCGCGTTCTGACCGTGTCCATGTCAAATGAGCATCACTAAAAGGCACGAATCTGGGGACTTTTTCACAATCTGTGTCAGCTATACCATCCCTCACTCAGTGATCATACGGTAAAGGCAAAGGAACTTTTTGACAGTGGGTGGCATGCACCCAGTTCTTTTTGCCAGCTACTCTAACAGTGGTTCTAGTAACCAAAAGGACTAAGTAAGGACCAGTCCATCTAGGTTCCAAGTTCTTGGTACGCTGAAAGTTCTTGACAAGGACGTATTGACCAGGTTGGATTGAATGTCCTGGATCTGTAGTAGCTGTCGGCAAACTGTCATAGACCTGTTGGTGGAGAACACGTAATTTAGCAGTCAAGTCATGTAAGTAATCCACCAACATA
Organism: Lissotriton helveticus; assembly: GCF_964261635.1. Taxonomy (NCBI): domain Eukaryota; kingdom Metazoa; phylum Chordata; class Amphibia; order Caudata; family Salamandridae; genus Lissotriton; species Lissotriton helveticus. Next base: position 1,073,939,606 of record NC_136070.1, on the reverse strand, counting down.
GGGTACTCAATACTGCTGTATTCTTTAGGACCAGGCACACCCCAAACATTCGCAGGACGACCAAAAACTATTTTGTATGGGCTAAGTCCCACACGAGAATGCACAGTCGCCCTTGTTGACAAAAGAGCCAACGGCAAGGCATCCGGCCATGTAAGACCAGTGCTCGCTTGTACCTTAGCTAATTTCAGCTTCAAGGTACCATTGTAATATTCAACAAGTACAGCAGACTGGGGGTGATTCGCTGCATGGAACTTTTGATTTAACCCCAAACCAGAGCATACTTTCTTCATGATTTGACCCACAAATTCACTCCCATTGTCCGACCATACAATTCTGGGCAAACCATACCTAGGGAAATATTCTTTGAGCAAAACCTTGGCTGTAGACAAGGCAGTATTATCCTTTAGGGGGTAGGCCTCTATCCACCTGGAAAAGGCACAAACAACCACAAGGACATACTTCAAATTATTGCATCTCTCCATATGTGTATAATCTAGCTGTATCACCTCAAACGGATACGTCGGAGGAGCAAAATGACCAGCTGGAGTTGGAGTTCCCTTACCAGGATTATACTTCAGACAAATCATACAATGTTTCACCACGTTCTCTGCACATTTCGGAATTCCAGCATTCTGCCAAACTGGAGCCAACAACTTGCATATTCCCTTAGAACTAATGCGAGCCATTCCATGAGCCATAGTAACCACTGGGAGCACATGCGCATCTGGCAACAGCCATCGCTGGTGTTCTGACAACTCAACCCAACAACCTGTCGAATCCAACATACCCGTAGTTTCTCTCCAAACACTCACTTCTTTCTCAGTCGCTTCAGCCTGAATCATTTTCACACTTTCTATTGTGTCTTCACACATTCCACCAGCCATAACCCAATTAGCTGGGCCTGCAACATACATACGGCTCATCATGTCTTTCGCCGTTTCCTTCGCAACTTCATCCGCAAACGCATTCCCTCGAGCAACATCGTCCACAACTTTCTTATGCGCACTACACTTCACAATTGCAATCTGCTTTGGGAGAGTGAGAGATTCCAAAAGTTAATTCACCAACTGCCCATGCTGTATTTTTGTCCCATGCGAAGTAAGGGACCCACGCTCTCTCCACAAACGCCCAAAACTATGGGCAACCCCAAACGCATACTGGCTATCGGTGTAAACATTCACTCGCTTTCCTTCTGACAACACACACGCTCTAGTCAGTGCAATCAACTCTGCTGCTTGCGCAGAATTCTGTGGTATGCGTGCTGTCTCAACAACTGTATGTAAAGTTGTAATAGCATACGCTGCAGTCGTTTCACCATTCAGAAGCTTAAAACACGAACCATCTACCCATAGGGTACCATCAACATTCGTAAGGGGAGTATCCCTCAGGTCAACTCTAGCTTTCGTTTCTTCCTCTGTACGAAGAAAACAATCATGCTGTTCCTGAGGATCCGTCTCTGTAGAGATCGGTAACAACGTAGCTGGATTCAGCACATTACATCTTTTAATGTGAACATGACTAGCCAACAATGTCAACTCGTAACCTGACAGACGTGCACTAGTAAGGTGCTGTGTCTTAGTCCTGTTTAATAAGGTATCTACTGCATGTGGAACCATCACAATCAATGTATTATCCAATACCAAACCAGCAGACTGTCGGATAGAAACAGCCGCTGCAGCTGCAGCTCTCAGACAACTCGGCAACGCCTTAGCAACTGGGTCTAACGTTGCTGAAAAATACGCACATGGCCGCTGCTTGTCCCCAAATGGTTGTGTCAACACTGACAACGCACAACCTTCTCTCTCGTGCACGTACAACGTGAAAGGCTTACTATAGTCTGGAGTACCCAACACAGGAGCCGAACACAGTGCATCGCGTAGTTCAGAAAAACTTTTCTGACATTCGTCAGACCAAGGAAGAGGATGCGGAGTATCTTTCAGAGTCAATGCTAACAGAGGTTTCGCTAGCAAGGAAAAATTGGGAATCCACTGTCTACAATATGATGTAATACCTAAAAAGGCACGCACTTCTCTCTGTGTGGATGGTACATTCATTTGCGCAATCGCTTGAATTCGTTCTGGGGTCAATCTCCTTCCCTCCTTCGACAAGAGATGACCTAAGTAGGTCACTTCTTGGTGACAATATTGCAACTTTGAAGGTGACACTTTATGATGAAGGTCAGACAAATACCGCAACAAAGAAAGAGTAGCCTCTTTACAAATCTTTTCATCATCAGCAGTAATCAACAAATCATCGACGTACTGAATAAGAGTAGCACCAACAGGTAACACAAAACCGTCAAGCTGAGTTTTCAACGCCTGACTATAGATGGAAGACTTTCACAATAACCTTGGGGAGCTCTCTTAAACCGGAAGCTTCGGCCTCCTAATGAGAAGCCAAAAATATCCCTGCTCTCCTCAGCAATAGGAATACTGAAGAAAGCATTCTTCAAATTGATGACAGAAAACCAAGCTGCCGAAGCAGGAATCAAAGTCAACAAAGCAGTGATATCAGATACCACAGGAAACTGTGGCACGACTATCTTATTGACCTCTCGAAGGTCGATCACAAACCTGTACACAGGTGGCTGAGAAGCATCAGTACGTTTAAGGACAGGGAAAACAGGACTGTTACACACATTATCTCTCGTTTCCTCAAATACACCCTTCTCAACCAAATCATAGACAATCGCTAAAAGAGCTCTCTCACCATCGCACGAAATCTTGTATTGTGGAATACGAGGTAGCCTAGCATTCGACTTAAGGATAACAACATACGGAGGAATCTGCAAAAGACCAACATCATTTGGACCTGTGGCCCAAAGTGTATCAGGAAGCGAACGCAATTCCAGTGGCAAACAATCCTTAGACATTGGAGAAATCACTTTCTTACCGAGGGTAAGTTGTACAATGCAATGTCGCATACAATCTTTTCAGCAAGTCCAAACCCAACAGATTCTCACCACAACCAGTTGTTAAAATAAGTGGAGCTTCCAATTCACAAGGGCCAATGGTAAGGGACAAAGGACTAGAAACCGGATTACGAACTGGGGCGCCTGAAAATCCTACTGAAACATTGGTCAAGCCAGACAAAGGTGCGCCAGGAAGTTTAGAGTGCATAATAGAACTCTTCATCGCACCAGTATCCAAAAGAAAAGGTTCTACCACACCTGATGTAATCACTTCAACATTAGGTCCACTCTGATCTACTGGAACTGACACTACTCCCTCACTTTGTCCTTGGCTGTCCTAGTTATCATTATAACCAGAACTCTCACCTTCGACATAGTAATCCTCAACATAATACTGGGCGGACTGACCACTCGGAACATTCTGTCTGTCAAAATAATTCACAGAATTCTGTAGGGAAGAGGAACACTCATTCTGAGGGATCACACCACGTCCCCTACCCCTAGGAGCTTGCTGAAAACTACCACGACCTCTCTGACCAGATACACCATTCGCACGCTGTAACAAAGCCGGGCAACTATTCTTGTAATGACCTGCCTCTCTGCAATAAGCACACTGATTAGGGCCAGGAAAGAATCACTGAACATAGGGCTCAGGCTTCTGTAACAATCTCTGAAATTGTGGAGGTTGCTGAAACTGAGGCTGATTCTGACGAGGCGGTTAAGCTTGCTGCAAAAGAACTTTCGTCTTTAACTCTTTCGTTTTCTTCTCCACTTTATCCTTTTCATCTTTATCCCTATTCTCGTAATATTGTGCAGTAGCCAATATCTGGGCCGACGAAGAGACAGCCCATGAACTCTCAGAGTCCTTTAACTTATTAGAACGTTCGGGAAGCAAATTAAAGACAAATGTATCCACAAACAACCTTTGACCACCTTCCGTACTCATATCCTGACCACTATGATCAATAAACGTCTCTTCAAACCTAGTGAAGAAATCAGATACACTCTCGTCTTTCTTCTGCTTACATGCTGCTATCTTATCCCAATTCACTCGTAAAGCGGGCATCATCGTTTTCATCAAATTAATAATTCTACCTGGTAATTCTGAAACTAGAGGTTCAGGTTTAGCACCTCCCTCCTGTCTACCATCTGCGGCAACAATATTCGCCCAGGTATCACCTAATTCAGCAGCATGATTCTCATGACGAATCTTCGCCCACAAGGGTTGGGGGACTACATTACCCATCAACATATCGATGTCAGCTAAATTCATAATACATGCTTCAACTGTCTGGGACAACTCCTTGTAATAACCAGCAGGATTCTTACGAGGGTCAGGTAGGTCTGCTTAAGAGCCAAGACCTCTGCTCTCTTCCAAGGGACATGTACCCATACTCGCTGAAAATGAGCCGGAGCGGCCTGAATACCCAAATTTACATTAGCCTGAACTGCGTCTTTCCATACAGGAGGAACTTCTCTCATAGGATACTGTTTCACTTTCCGCCTAACAGAAGAATCAGGTTCATACAATGTCTGAGGCGGAAGTCTAGATCTGAGAGCAAGTATCGTCTCTACGGCATCTGTAACATCAGATTCCACTATCATCCCTTTAGCAATATCTGACTGAACATCGAGCACATCCTGTGGAATCGGACCCAACTCATTATCTTCCCATTCCTGACGCAGAAAAGTACACATTACATCAAAAACATACCTTTGCTTAGGCGGTTCCCAATGAAAGAAAACATCCATAACTGCTGGCAAATCATACCTCTGAGCATTTAAAATCCACCTATGAGCCAACAAATCCAACACTGTCCGTTCTTCAGAACTAGGAAGCTGACTACGACTCTGCTTACGTTCCGAAACAGGGGTCAAATTCAGTGACCCAAACAATGGTGACAACAGATTAACAACAGTCTCGGCCATTCGTTTTCGAGCAGAAGGGGAAGAAGTTGACATAAGAACAGGAGAATAAGTATTCTGAGGCAAAGAAGGTGTAGGGACAAGAACAGTAGAAGTCGAAGATGCAGAAGCAGAAGGCAAAGGAGTTTGAGGCAAAGCTGGTAGCAAGGCTGGCGACCCTAGAATGGGTTGCGCAGGAGGAGGCAAAACCATCTGTGGAGCACCGGGTGGCTGAACAACAGCAGGAGGTTGAACAACAAAGGGTGGAACAACAAAGGGTGGACCAACCGGGGGTAATGGAGGTGCAGTAGCACCCTGTACATAGGGAGGTGGCAATCTCAGTAAATGAGAGATCAAAGGATCTTTTTCAAGGTCTTCAATCACTTTTGGAGGAGAAGACGCAAGGCCGGATAACATTTATCTATGGCCATACAACGCTGCCTATCTGAGACTTCATTCACACGCTCTTCTCCATCTTCCTTAAACTGCCTAGCAGCTTGTAATACTGACATATTCTTATCTTTCCTATCTCTTTTTGCTTGTTTCATTTCTCTCTGTTTGGCTTCCTTGCGCCAAAGGCGGAAAGAGTCAAACATTGCCGGCCGGGCTTTCTTCTTGAACAGCACAACTTCCAGATTATCTAAAATATTTGATTCGAAACTACCATATTGGGGCCATCGTAAGACACCATCTTTTTTAGTGTAGCGGACCCATACTTCATTATAAGTAATAGGGCCCACTCCGTGTTTTGAATAGAGCTCATAAGTCGGAGTTCCAACCGGAGGTATCGGACACGAATCCTCCAATCGGGACTCCCTGTTACTAACACAAACAAACCAATTACCACATTTACCAAGACCAGGCATCTTGCTCACTAGTCTGGTTTCAAACTTCAAAGGGAATCAAAAAATGATACACTCGTAAATATACAAGCCCTTCGGCTTTGGGTACTGCAGCAACCAAATCAAAACCAAGGAACCAAACAAAGTCGTGGGAGCGACCCACTTATACTTAACCAAATATCTGTCACGCCACCAGAAGACCGTCTATCGTCTCGCTTTACAAACATCAATCGGAGGGTCCAAGACAAGGCGACAGTCAGGGCAGCAGTCTTTCGTAGCCGTTGGAAAGCGGGAAGCCTCGCAGAAAAGACCTTCGGTCCACGTCGACATGCAGGGGTCGATGAAGTGGGGGCCCTCCTCCAGAGTTTCCTCACGTGGCTCCTCGCAATCTTCGGCCTTGGACCGGTACCACTGAAGTCGCCCCACGTTGGCCGCGCCAACTGAAGAACTGGGGTTTCAAGTACCCAGCGGCGCCAGGGACACGCCCGAAGTCCTCTGGGTTCCCTTGCCTTGGTATACAGAGACACGGAATACTTCTAGGTGGCGTCATAGATCAAATGTATTAGCTGCAGCTAGTAACAGTAATCCCAGCAATACAACACGGTGTACAACTCAAGAAACTGTTCAATTTTTGTAGAGCAAGACTTCAGTATTTATACACAATATTCACATTACAAATGGACACCCACTGCAGCAAATTCTCACCAATAGAAACACATTTCTATACATTATCACATTCCAAAAGGCTCACTTTACATTGTACCAACGCCACAAGTTAATTATTAGGATCGTCCCAAATTCAATTACCAAAAGCCGGACAAACCCATAATTGAAAGCACAATGCATATAACGAAGGAACATAAAAAGGAAACGATGATAGATAACGAGCAAGATAAAGCATGAGTAGAAAAGCTAAAAATTAACGGTGTCCTGAACTTTGACTCGCAATCTCAGACAAGGATCAACTAAGGAAATTGGCCTAGCAAAGGGTCAGTTTCAGATAAAGAGTTCAATTCCTTACAATGCACCTTAGAGTCAAGAAAAGGCTTAGTTAATAAGTTTATGAACAATGAAGCCCATGCAACTTTGTTCGTTTGGTTACTTCCACAGGCCTACGTGAGGGCAACACAAAATGGAGGTAAAGACAAAATGGAACCCATATTCGAAACAAAGTCTCTGAATACGTAATGAACTCGCTAGTTAACATGACAAATTCACTCCACATTAGTCGTACTCGCTAAATACGGTACAACATCACCAAAATCGTGATGGAACCATAATATCACAGGACAAGGCAGATTTTACAGAACCTCAGATCCCACGACTTCATCAAGGCTATATTCTTCCAAGTGTTGAGATTTTAAATGTGGTGATAATTCCAACGCACAAAAGGGTTTCCTCGGAGTTTCGCGACTGTCCTGATGCACAATTCTTTCAATTTTTTGGTCCAAGTCCATCGTTTTTTTGCACTCCACACCACCCTGGGTTAGACACTGGCTATATGCAAATCAGCTCTGACCCTGTGCCTCATGGGAACAGTCCAGTCCGAACTACCAAGCCATGTCTTTCCCAGACCGGAATCAAGCATCCAAGGACCGGTTTCTGGCTATTAGCCTTCATCAGCCTGGATAGCTTGACTCCCGTGGTGTGGAGAGCCTGGGACTCACGTCTGAGCATACCCAGCCCACTCGGGGTGAAAATTGCAAAAAACACAGTTGATGGACAGAATGTAGAACAATGTCATACATTCACCCCAGTACAAGGATCTGGGCCTAAATCCATCGTGTTTTTGCACTCCACACCACCCTGGGTTAGACACTGGCTATATGCAAATCAGCTCTGACCCTGTGCCTCATGGGAACAGTCCAGTCCGAACTACCAAGCCATGTCTTTCCCAGACCGGAATCAAGCATCCAAGGACCGGTTTCTGGCTATCATCCTTCATCAGCCTGGATAGCTTGACTCCACTGGTGTGGAGAGCCTGGGACTCACGTCTGAGCATACCTAGCCCACTCGGGGTGAAAATTGCAAAAAACACAGTTGACGGACAGAATGTAGAACAATGTCATACATTCACCCCAGTACAAGGATCTGGGCCTAAATCCATCGTTTGTTTGCACTCCGCACCACCCTGGGTTAGACACTGGCTATATGCAAATCAGCTCTGACCCTGTGTCTCATGGGAACAGTCCAGTCCGAACTACCAAGCCATGTCTTTCCCAGACCGGAATCAAGCATCCAAGGACCGGTTTCTGGCTATCAGCCTTCATCAGCCTGGATAGCTTGACTCCAGTGGTGTGGAGAGCCTGGGACTCACGTCTGAGCATACCCAGCCCACTCGGGGTGAAAATTGCAAAAAACACAGTTGATGGACAGAATGTAGAACAATGGCATACATTCACCCCAGTACAAGGATCTGGGCCTAAATCCATCGTTTTTTTGCACTCCACACCACCCTGGGTTAGACACTGGCTATATGCAGGGTATGCTCAGACGTGAGTCCCTTGCTCACTTTGCCACTGGATTCAAGCAAGCCGGGCTGAAGACAGCTGAAATGCCAGAAAACCGGTCCTCGGAAGCTTGTTTCCGGTCCAGGGAAGGCATGGCTTGGCAGTTCGGGCTGGACTTTTCCCATGAGGCACAGGGTCAGACTTATTTGCATATGGCCATGTCTGAATTGGGGTGGCAGAGTGGGCTAAAGAACGGTGATGGATTAAACCCAGATCTGTTTACTGGGTGTGAGTGTTTGATTGGTTTGGATGCTCCGTCCATCACCACCCCCTTTTGTACCACTTTGTTTGCCATAAGTTGGCAGGGTAGGCGCAGACATGAGTCCCTTGCTCACTTTGCCACTGGATTCAAGCAAGCCGGGCTGAAGACGGCTGAAATGGCAGAAACCGGTCCTCGGAAGCTTGTTTCCGGTCCAGGGAAGGCATGGCTTGGCAGTTTGGGCTGGACTGTTCCCATGAGGCACAGGGTCAGACTGATTTGCATATGGCCATGTCTGAACTGGGGTGGCAGAGTGGGCTAAAGAACGGTGATGGATTAAACCCAGATCTGTTGACTGGGTGTGAGTGTTTCATTGGTTCGGATGCTCCGTCCATCACCACCCCCTTTTATAACACTTAAAAGCAAGGCAACAGTTGCAGACTAAGGTTAGTTAGCCTACAGTGGCTCAATTAAGTAAATACACATTTTCCAAAAGTTATATTTCCGAATTGATTGGAAGCAATATTACTTTAACAATAAATTAGATTTTTTAAAACAGGGAAATTTCTTGAACTTTTTCTGTAGCTGTTCCCCAATAGATAATTTGGAAATAGTGATTTACTCTGCTTCCCCAGTATCTCCTACGGAAATAGCTGACCTCAACACAGGGAAAGTAGCTTTTGGTGATTTATTCACTGTAGGTACTGACTGACACTTCTAGGTACTATGAACCCTCCCTTATGGTAATAAGTTAATTTTAAGGGTGGCTTATTTTTGCTTTGAAGCAGGTTGTTAGGCCTGTACAAGTGTTCATTTAATTTAATTTGGTTTAATTACATTTTCATGTTTTTTTTAAAGGAGAATTCCTCTTTATAGACGAATAATGAATTTAAGTACTTGACTGGGAGATGACAGAATTGGTGTTCCTTCCTAAGAGCCCCACCCCCTTCCATGCCTCACCAGCTGCCCTGTCTGTTCCTGCAAGCCACCGGTGAGAGCATCAACCCTCTCCTCTGATGATGGTCAATCAATCAGACAGGATTTGTAAAGCACAACACTGTCACCCTTAAGGGTATCTGGGAGCTGTGTCTCCTTTGAAGAGCCAGGTCTTGAGTCTCTTTCTGAAGTCTGCCAATGAGAAGGCTGTGAGGAGCTGGAGGCAAAGGTTGTTCCAGGTCTTGGCAGTGATGTAGGAAAAGGAGCAGCCATTCCTGCCGCTGCAATGGATGCGGTGTGTGTGTGTGTGTGCGAGGGCAAGTGAAGAGGAGGGCAGGTGTCTATCAGCTTGTTGGAAGTTCCCTCCATGGTTGAGGTAGGCAGGTCCTAGGTCATGAAGGGCTTTGTAGGCGTGCATGAGGAAATTGAACTGGCTTCTTTTCTGGATGGGTAACCAATGGGGGGCAATGTGGGTTTGTTTGGGGAGGTCCAGGATAAGACTGACTGCAGTGTTCTGTATGGTATGTAGTCTTCTGAGGAGCTGGGTGGAGATGCCGGTGTAGAGGGTGCTGTCGTAGTTTGGCAGCTGGTGATGAGGGCCTAAGTGACAGTCTTTTTGGTGTTGGTTAGGATCCATTTGAAGATTCTGTGGAGCATGCAGAGTGTGTGGAAGCAGGAGGAGGCGATTGTGTTAACTTGTCGTTTCATGGTCAGTTGGCGGTCGTGGATGATGCCGAAGTTGCGTGCATGGTCGGTCGGTGTGGGTCCGAGTTCTGCAGGCCACCAGGTGTGCTCCCATGAGGAGATGTTCTTCCAAAAAATCAGTACTTCAGTTTTGTTGGAGTTGGGTTGGAGGCAGTTGTCTCTCATCCATTCAGGCTATGTTGGTCATGACATTGCTGAAGTTGGTTTTGGCGGTGGAAGGGTCCTCAGTGAGTGAGAGGGTCAGTTGAATGTCATCTGTGTAGGAGATTATGTTGAATCCATGGGTTCTGACAATGGCCGCGAAGGATATCATGTAGATGTTGAACGGGGGGGCTGAGGGATGCTCCTAGTGGTACACCACATATGATGCCTTTGGGTGTGGGTGGAAGAGAGGCAGTTGGATGCTCTGTGTGCATCCTGTAAGGAAGGAGGCGATCCACTTTAGGATGTTCTGCTATATGTCTATGTAGTGGAATCTGTTGATGAGGGTATTGTGGGAGACTGTGTTGAACGCCGCGGAGAGGTTGAGGAGGATCATGGCCACGGTTCCTCCACAGTAAAGGGTTGTTCTGATGTAGTCTGTAGCAATAATCAGTGCAGGTTCAGTGCTGTGGTTGGCATGGAATCCTGCTTGAGAGACGTCTAGTAGGTAGTTTTGGTCCAAAAATTCAGTGAGCTGCTGGTTGATGGCTTTCTCGAAAACATTGGGCTGGTAGGAGAGCAGAGAGATCAGACAATAATTTATTAGATTTTTGGGGTCAGCTAAGGCTTTCTATAGGAGTGCCTGACGTCTGCCTGTTTTCATCTGTCTGGCAAGGTTGCTGGAGAGATGGAGGTGTTGAGGATGCTGGTGAGTTGCGTGCCGATTGGGATCATTGTGAGGTTGTTGAGGTGGTGGGGATAGGGAGTCGGTGGGTGCACTGGTGTGGATGGAAGACATGATGGTTGAGGTGGTCAGGGCGGTGAGTGGTGACTGGGTGGTGATGGTTTGGCTGGTGTTCGCTGATAGGCTGAGGTTGTTGGGGTTGAGGGTGGCTGGTTGGAGGTTGAAATTGTTGTAGATGTTGGTGATTGTGCTGTGGTAGTAGTCTGAGTGGGTGTCACAGAGTTCTTGAGTGGGGTCGATGGTGTTCTGTGTGACTATTGGGTTTGAGAATTCTTTGAATATTTTGAAGAGTTCTTTTGTGTGGTTGGCTGCAGAGTCGATGCAGATGGTGGTGGCTGTTTTCTTGGCTTCTTTGAAGTGCTGGTGATAGTTGCTGAGGGCTGTTTTGTGAGCTGTTCTGTTGGCTGGGTTCTTGGTGGCGTGCCAACGTTTCTCGAGTTAGTGGCAGATCCGCTTGGTGGTCCTGAGTTCTGGGGTGTACCAGCTGGCATGTTTGGGGATCTTGTTAGATTTTGTAGATTTCAGTGGGGCAACTCTGTTGGCACTGTCGATGATCCAGTAGGCAAAGTTCTGAAAGACCTGGTTGAGGTCTGTTGAGGCCTCAGGTTGGGAGGTGGGGAGGGCCTGTGACCACTGAGTTTAGGTGACTTTGCTCTCGCTGTGGTAGGAGGAGATTTGATTCCTGATGATGGTGTGCTGGGAGTCAGTTATGTTGAAGTGTACAATGGTGTGGTGAGTTAAGGTGAGTTCTGTGGAATGGCTGAATTTAATTCTGTCTGAGAAGTCCACCTCCTGCTCATTGTAGGAATGGGTGTCCGTCCATGTTTTTTTTGATACTAAAAAGAGTTTGCATTAATCTCATGCATTGTACCGTGATATACACAGCCCTGACAAGTGGTATTCATCTGGGGAAGAATAACGTATTTTCCTAAATTCCCACATTACTCATATCATCGGTCTTTGGCTTTTTTTATTCTCTCTATCATTCGGACTTTAAGTTTGAACTATGCTAGTAACATGCAACCAATCAGGAGTTGTGTTATAATATTCGAGGGAGGGCACCAGTCCTCTGTAAGTGCCTGGGGAACATAGGCGCAAAGCTTGTTTGGCCCCACCCCACTGTTACTGGATTGGTAAACTACATGCCTCTACTGTTGTCCACTTCATGTTCTTGCATCATATCATGTGCTGAGTGTGTGTATGTGTGTGTGTGCATGTGTGTGTTAGCCCTGTCAGTCTTAGGATGAACTTCCCCCAAATCTTTTACCTTCTCTTCCTCCTGCTTTCCTAAATTTGTTTTGCTGGTTCTAGGAAGATGTGCACTTTCTCACTGCTAACCAGTGCTACATTGTTTATGCTCACTCCTTTCAACATGGTAGAATTGGCCTTCACCCAATTGGCACATTTAATTTAACTATAAGTCCCTAGTGGAGTGGCACTACATGTACCTTAGGGCCTGTAAATTAAATTCTACTAGTGGGCATGCAGCACTTATTGTGCTATCCACTTAAGTAGCCCTTCAGAATATGCCATGGTCCTGCCATTGCAGCCTGTGTGCAGTTTTAAACTGCCAATTTGACTTGGCAAAGGACATATTTTGCCCATCCTAAACCTTCCTTTTTAATACACATGCCCTCTCCACCTCCCTCCGCCAAGGCAGGCCCTAAACAGCCCATAAGGCAGGGTGCATTGTATTTAAAAAGTTGCACATGTACTTTTAAGTTTTACATGGCCTGGTAGTGAAAACCCTTCCATAGGATAACATTGGGTTATCTTATTACATTTGATATGTAATTGCTTTTACCTGGGAAGAGTTAGAAGTGTAATTTTTGGTGTCTAAAGAAGTGGAATATAAAATTCTCCTTAAAGAAAAATTTGAATTTTAAGTCATAATTGTGAAAATGCCACTTTTAGAAAGTTGTCCCAAAAAGGCACGTAACTTGCGCACCCGTCTGTCACACTGCGATGTACAGGAATATTTCCTTCCGGTGGAGCAATTCTTGTGAAATTATCCAATATTTTAACCAAAGTATACCAATAATTCTACTAGACTTTTTTTCATGATTCATCCATGCATTTAAAATCATGAAAAAAGGACTAGTAGAATGATTGGTATACTCTGGTTAAAATATTGGATAATTTCGCAAGAAGTGCTCCACCGGTAGGAAATATTCCTTACATCGCAGTGCAACAGATGGGCGCGCAAGTTATGTGCCTTTTTGGAACATCTTTTGGTAGAGCTGTGATACATGGGACGATTCAAAGCACCTGTTCGCACGCAAGCTTATGGTTCTCTATTCACCGCACAATTAAATTATTTAGAAAGTTAGTATTATCTTCTCCTAACAATTTAGTGCCTTCAGCCTGTGTCCTGGGTCACATGACTCAGTAGGTTGACAGTTGGGTTTTGTGTACTCTTCCAGACAGTGTCACAAAGGAGGACTAGGTGTTGGCAGGATGGGACATCCTGACAGGATGTCTTGGAGCAGAGCTATCACCTTCCACACTTGTACTTCAACAGGGTCTGCCTCCAGCAGGCACAAAGAACTTCACACTAGCCTTTTATCACCCCAGACACATTGGAGACTGGGCAGGAGAAGGAAGGACATTTCAGAACCAGATGTAGATGGAAGTCTAGAGGTTTCTTCCACTTCAAAGGTAATACCAGTTATAAATATTGGACCATGAGTTCCACTCTTCAGAACTTGTCTGGACCTGGGGAATCTACAAGAAGAAGGAATGCCCAGCTGCTGAGGACTTCCCTGCTGCCTGAGGATTGGCCAGCTGTTTAAGGCCTGCCCTGATGCTTGAACCGAGGACTTCCAGAGCATCTCCCAGGGTCAGTCGACTGGCCTCCTGTTCTGTACTACAGGGACACAACATATTCCTAACCGCCAGCTTCATCAGAACCAACGCAGTGTGACGCTTCTCAACGCAAGTCCTTGAATCAAAGCTGATGATCAGCAGCTTCACTGGCATCAACCCATGCAAAATATTTTAACATGTCACGGCAATGCAGCCCCAGACCGGTGGATTCATTGACCCGAAGCAGCATGAAACATCTGCGGCTTTGACAGCACCTACCCTGCTCAACGCATCTTGACACTTGACCATGCATTGCAACCCCTGTTCCACAACTCCTCAATGCACCATGGCACAGGCCGACGTGGGCTTTGCATCTTGATTCAAAGGACATAAGGTATTATCACAGAAGGTCAAACTTGGTGCTGTGTTCGGCCTGCGCTCCATCGCGGTCGGCCTGCACTTGTGGATTTACCTTTGTCCAGCATGACCAGATTACTGTAATTGATGCTATTTTCCCTAAAATCTTTGAAACTGCATGACTCCGGGTCTACTGATTGGGCTTTTGTCATTTTAGTAGCCTTTTATTTATTACGTTTTACTCTATTTTAATACATTTGTTTGGGATTGTTTTTGTGCTGTATTCTCACTTCATTGCTGCTCATGTACTGCAAAAATACTTTACACATTGCCTCTAAGGTAAGCCTGTCTGCTTTTGCGCTACGTTACCAGAGGTTTAAGCACAGGTTAATTTACTGACTTTTTATTCTTCACCCTAGCAAGGACTGTGGTTATTGCTTGAGATGGGGTTCACCCCCTCCTTAACCAATAACCCAATTTTTCACCACTGTGTGTGTGTGTGTGTGTGTGTATTTTACAGGGCAGAGGGATGTGCATCAGTCCTCCTACTTCCTGCACTGTCAGCTAGGCCCCTTGATCCTTGCATACCTTAAGCCCATAATACACCAGGCACGTGTTGACTACTGTGAGTTCAAGGCTTGAACTGGAAAGCTTCTAGGACTATCTTCTTGCATTAAGTGTCAAATTGGAGCCGGTGGCATCCGGTGCTCAGCACCTGCACTTAATTGTTATCACCGGTTCTTCAGACAGTCTGTCACAAGGTGGTTCAGTCTCAGATGACCACAACAGCATGCAATTATTCAATCTACATTAAAAATGACTTTTACCTGCCACCCTAGCCAGTATTATAGCTTTGGGGGCCTGGAATAGTCTGAATTGTCACACTTGTAGGAGTGTGATGGTTAGTTGTTGTGTTGTTACTATCATTTGCAGCCTGGCAGGTGCAATGTGTGGTGCAAGCTGCAGTGGCCTCCTGACAAGAGCCCAGTCACTTACGTATTTACAAATTAAGCACTGTTTGCATCTGCTATTCAACACTTCAGGATTCGCTGGTAAAAAGCTCCTGTGATCCAGCCTTTGTGAAAATAATGTGAATGACAGTCTGGCACAGGACAAATAATCCTCTTTTAGATCTGGAGACAAGACTGTCATATTAGTGCATGCGCCACTGCTAAAATACAAAGCACTTCAGTTTCTTCCATCGTGCAAACATTAAAGGAAACCTCTGAAGTGGTACAAACTCAGCAAATGTTTCCATTTTTAAGTAGATTTAATAAAAGATTTTTGCTAAACAAAAACATTTACCTGCTTTCCCACTCACTGACCTCCATCAGTTTCCTTGGTAACAGAAACAAGAACTGACTCTTCTCTACACAAAGGATTTATGGCTCCCAAGTGATAGAAAACCTGCATCCAATTCTTGCTCTTCTCTCACCTTTCAAGACCTGAAGGTCACTCCTACTGGTGTTGGATTGCGGGATTCAAACAAAAATGCAGCTGTATTTTCTTTGAAAACAAAAAAGCAGTGGCAGTATCCTAATATGTAGATACAGAAATATAGTAAACATGCACACTCTATAAGGTGTGTATGTCTCTCAGTATGTTGCCTTTCAAATACTACCTACCACTGAGTTGTCAAGTGAAAAACTTGTAGTGTCCAATGTAGGCCCAAAGGTTCTCCTTCTTGCCAAATTTTCAGACTAATTGTTACTGAACATGGAAATGAGTTCCATTTTGAAAACGTATTATATCTATCTTATTTGGATGGAATACCTCATGTGGATCCTTCCCTTTTGGACTTATGTTGGGCACACCCAGGGCTTAAAGTGCAATTAAAAAGGTTGAGTGTGGGGGTCTCTTAATAAGAAATGGCCAAAGAAGTGAAATTATGAATCCTTGACAAGATGAGTAGTGTATGTAAATAAGGGTGTGACTTAAAACATTGAAACCAAAATCCTGTGCTTCATGCAGCATGCTGTACAATCAGTAGTTTAGTGCTTCTCTGTGAGCTTCATGTAATTGCAGACAGACACATCATACAATAAAGAACAAGCACCTAAAACAAGCCCCACCTATTTGCTTGGCCAATGGTTGTTAGCAGTATCAGATAAATGAGTAACAATTATATTTTTGTAAAAAACTTGAATTGAAAATGTTTCCTTCTCAAACTATGAGGCTGAATTTAACATTACTAAGGTCAGTGAAATGGGTAGTGGTTTTTGGAGTGTTTCAGTCACTTTCATTCACGTTAATCTGCAGTCTCTCACTCTATTAGACACTTACACTCTTTTTCTTCCCACATCTTTCTGAAGTCCTCCATCTACATATTTCACACCTCATCTCTTTTCTCTGATGCACCATTTTTTAGGTCTCGCCTAGCGAATGCTGCGCATGCGCTGATTCGCTTCGCTTCGCTTTGGTTTGCGAAGGGAGACAAACCATGTGACAAGCGTGGCTCAAATCCACCTGAGCGACTTACCCCACTCATCTATCATTCTCATATAATAAGCCAGCCAGGCAGTGGAGAAGAACTAGAAATATAAAAGTCCAAAGTAAACTAAAGGAAACAATCTGCAACACAGCCAGCCAGAGGGGAGTCTTCTCCCTGTGTCCGTCTGAGCCTCACAGGCAGGCTCGTATTGTCCATCAAAAATTCAAAAATCATCTGCGTTGGAGCTGCACTTGCTAGCAACTCATTACAAAATTAAAAAATCATCTGCGTTGGAGCTGCACTTGCTAGCAACTCAAATGGAAAACAATCTTGGCCAATGATGCAAAGTCTTTCTTGCAGAATTTAGCAACCACCAATCCAGGTAGTGCCCTCTACAAATTTTGTCCAGTGTCTCGCTCAGTACACCAGATATGAATCTAACAGATATTAAGAGCACTGTATCTGTACCCTAAGACTAAAGTCTCTCTCTACCTCCTACTTTTCTTCTCCTGGTGCACCGCTCTTCTGTCGAGGCCATAGATTGTATAAAGTGTGACCAGGTACCTCCTTATCAGCAGACAAAACTGTATATTCCAAAACAAATGGGGAACAGGGAAACCTGAAGCATAACCACTGGAGAACTGGCGGCAGCCTTTTGCACAGACGGAACTTCCCCTCTTAAGTATTTCTGAGAAACCTTTTCCAACCATTGGGAAATGACACAAAAGCGAAGAGTGAGTCCTCCATCTCGGTCAGGCCTGCCCTTTTCTTACCCAGGAATCACACATCTACAGCTGCTTCAGTGGTACCTTGGCTCCAAGCAAGACTTCCGTTGGTATCTTCTGACGACGAGACTTGACTTGCACCAAGTCTTGAATTTGGATCTGATGCTTGGGTCCCCTCTGGCTCCGGCGATGTGATGCATTTCTATTGATGAACAGAACAAAGATCTTTAGACAAGGCATATGAATAAAATTCAAATTCAAAGAAACCAAATGAGGTCTATTCTGTGCTTTCATATCGCTATAATAAATTTGTGCACTGACAATAGGTAATACATTACATATCTGAATTTTCGCTGTATTACCTGTGGACGGACGCATGCATTTACTGAATTCTAAGAGAAGAGAAAAAATAAAACAAACAGACATATAGTATTCCCGCATTTGCACTTGAGAAACAGCAAAAAGGGAAGTTCAAACCGCTCTTCCTATAGCGAGCACACAGCGTCTACTTTGTGAACCTTCACTGTTGTGAAAAACTTCAAACACTTCTAATATTCTTTTTCTTACTCAAAACAACTATATTTTTGGTCATGACCATGCTCACATATTATAGAGGAAGCAGGAAACTAACTTCTACAAATCTTTAATTTCTAAAAACTATTTTGCTGAGGATCACACAAGCATCTTTCACCTTTCTCACTATTTAGACCATGTAACATTTTATTTAGGGGAACACCTGTTCATCAGCTCTAATAGGGATTATCAGCTCAACTATACAGGCTAACTGATAAGAGACTTGTACACCTTTACTTAGTGCTGCACAATAATGATGTTGTTACCTAGGAATGTGACACAAAGGTACCGACCTATTGTTCCCTTCAAATGTCAAATAAGGAAACACTAGTCTGGGCTGTTCCCTTCAGAGGTCAAATAAGGAAACACTAGTCTGGGCTACCAGTCGTTTCATCCCTTTCATCCCTATCCAATTAAAATAATCCTCTAATAAAGACTATCAGTTTATTTTCACAGACTAGCTAATAAAGAACTAGCAATGTACTTGCAAGACTACAATAATGGTGTTATTACCCAACACTTGTAAAACAAAACTACCCACATCTAATTCCCCTTTTAGATCAAGGCAGGACAGGAGGGAGCAATATACATATTACCTAGTTTTAATTTATAGGAGAGCTAGCCGGGACCTAGCCCCCTCCCCCATTTTGACAGAGGGAAATCTGAAACACATTTCACTTCAGTCAACACCATCAACCACTGGGTGTAGCACTGAACATAAACAAAATTCTAGGGGAGACATGGCACTTTTGAGAGGGCTAGAACATCTTTTAGCACATGTACAAATGTCATTGCCATAAAATGATTTGTGTACCTATTAATATCTAATACAATCTAACTAAGGAAAAGGAGTAAGGAAAAGGAAATGGGACTGGGACACAGCTAAAGTCCCCCATAACAAGGCACTATGTGACATTCATTAGGGAAATGGCGGCAAAAGAAAAATCTATAAAAGAACAAAAATTACTTAGGTGATGGTCAGGCTTGTGACACAACACCAGGAGTACCCCGTAGAACTTGTGTATTTTCCTCTATACCCCTTTTAACCAAATAGACATACACTGCTGAAGTGTTGTCTGTGAAATTTAGGGACCAGAACAAATTCCCCACAGAGGAGCTTGTTCTAGTATCAATAAGAGAATTGTCAAAACAATACAATACAGAAACGTACATAAAATAAAAACAAGCATACCAAGGCAGCAGGTATACTTGCTGTGCTAAGCACAGAAAGCATAGACAAATCACAGTAGCACATGCAAATGAGCTGTGACACACAACACGATGCCATGCATTTCATGCACAGTGAGCCTGCCGCCCAAAACCCAGCATGCTGGCCTTCTTAATTTGTCAGGCTTAAGATCGATCAGCATACCATCCACGCAGAACAGAACAAGCAATGCACAATAAGCCAAAGAAAACATAAAACACACAATATAGGTACATGCGTATAACATAAAATAATACGCAACAATACATATACCAAACACAAAGGCCACAAAAGGAAAACACAATATTAGTTACTCAAAGGACTATATTTTTCTCATACATGTCATGCATCATGCGGTGTCAGTGCACACTCAATCTGTCCAGCACAAAGCTGCATCAATACTCACCGTAACACACAGATAAAAATATTTCCCATTGCACTGAAATCAAACCACAAAAAAAACAACAACACACAAAATATTGGACAAAAAGGCAACCACTTAGTCAAAATACCTTCCACAGATACTTACCTTAAAACCTATGCTTGGAGCTCATTCACGCCAGTTTATATATATTATCTATCATCACCCTATATATACTAACTGTTCACTTTCCGTTCTGAAAACCCTGTCTGCTGTCTTTAGACAAGAACCAGTCATAACCTCTTTAACCGTCAGCCAAGAATATAAAACATTTAGCAGCATTGAAAATCACATGACAATCTTGTAATGACATTTAATGCAGCATCGAAAAGGGAAAAATATACACATTTACTGTCACATCTTTAAAGAAAAAGGGCGCCATCTCACCATATTTAATCCTGTTGCCAAAGGTATATTCTCACCCCAGAACATACTAAATACTCCAGTGTACACTAGCAGACATTTGCACAAAACACGCACTTTGCATCTCCACTCAGCGGGTGGGGCACTGGGCCCACTGCAATGGTGTCCCATGGACAAACTGCATACAAATACATTACACACATATATACATTCCCACCAGGCCGCTCCTATGAGCAACACAATCAATATTTTTTTCCTACCCTTGCATCATCAGTACTCCCCACTAGGTATCCACTAGCAAAGACACTAATCAGTATGCCAATCAGAGACCCCCCAACTCAATAATTATTGAAATAGAAAACTTTTATACTATGACATTGTCCAACAGTGAAACAAAAAAAATCAACAACAAAAATGGACACAACAGACA
The DNA here is from genome assembly GCF_964261635.1 of Lissotriton helveticus. Lineage (NCBI taxonomy): Eukaryota > Metazoa > Chordata > Amphibia > Caudata > Salamandridae > Lissotriton > Lissotriton helveticus. The sequence continues at coordinate 1,073,919,400 of NC_136070.1, read as the reverse complement.
ACCAATAAATCTCTCTTTTCTTTTTGCCATTGAACTACACACAAATCAATCACTTACTGAATACAATCCCAAAAATAGGAGTAACATGTGCTTATCTGATACACTCACTAACATATTTAGTAAATTAATGTTTCTCAAAACAATCCTTCTTTTCTCAGACTAGGCATTTTTAAAGTGTAATTCTCTATGTCCAAATGGAATAACCTATTGAAAGTTATTCATGATTTTGTTCCTAATTCTAAATCACATGTGTTCTGAACAACTGCATTATACTTTAGTCTGAACCAGCAGCAGTGTGCTGGAAAGAGCAGAACTCATAATTATGCAGACTCGCTGCAAATTCACAATTCACATGGCTCCAACTGTGTATCTCTGCTGTCTGTGCCAGGAGCTGAGCCTCCTAGCCCCCCCCATAATCTTCTGTCTGTGCTCTGCGAACCCATTGGAATGGTGCTGATAACACCAAGGTCACACCTGCTCTGCTCTACGTCTGCAAGCATCTATGTTTCCATTCTACATAATCTTCCAGAACTGAATAACAATTCACACACTGTTATTCTAAACTTTACCAGCCCAGAGTTCTACAACCCTTTTTTTTATTTTATTGTGGACTGAAACACATCCACTCAACAACTCATGTTTAAAACTAACTAAACAACTTCTGCTCTCCACCCCTTTTGGAGGCCACTTTTTTCAGTTAAAAAAAATGCATTTCACTCTCACCGTCTTCCAAGAGCTAAGAATTCTGGGCTGCTAGCCAGCCTTCCAGCCTTTCTGGCATTCATCACCAAGGCCAAATCTGCCTCACGCTCCACGCTCGTCGTTCTGGCGCTGACAAAGCCAATAAGCCTACCAAACTCTTTCTAACATGCAATAATTAACACTATTTTGGCAAATACATTTCTCTTTCTCTTTTTTTTCTCTTCTTTCTAACTTTACACTCTTCCTACATTCTATTTATATACATTCTGATTACTGGTAATCAAATCCCTTTTTTTTCATCTTCTACTGTTCACAAATTAAGGGGATGAAAGAAACCAAATTCTTTTCCATAGAGCACAGCCTTGCATGCACTTTTAAACTACATGAAAAACACACTGATAGTCAGGCACAACCATCTCAGGGAGCTCACAAGGACCAGACAATCTAACTCATGCAACAAGACGCACTCACTTCATTCAAACAAACATTTACACAAACAAAAGGCAGCTGTCCAGACTGCTCTCAAACCAAACCAATTATAACCAAATCAAACATTTTACATGAAATGCATACCCCATCCTCTTAATCACTGCTCACATTGGCTCACTGAGCCATTAAAAGCAACTTTAAATGTACACATTTTGTCTTCTTTTAAAACTAAACTTTTGATCTGTCCATATTCTGGGCTATCCTCTCATCTGTCTTTGCTGAACCTCTTTCCGCCACAACCTTAGGGAATCAAACATGCTCTGACAGCTGTGCCTAGCAAACAATCCCTCTTGCAAGTAATCTATCTTAGCTGCATCAAAAATATTAAACAAAATCAAGAGTCTTCTACAGGAGCGGGTTGGCTCTCGGCCAATCTGACATCAGTTGAACTGCAGCAACACCTAAAACATCACAACTTACTGAAACATGGCATCTTGCACACTCAATCAAACACCACCAAACTCACTCAATCAGATACCGCCAAAGAACCCACACATTGCCAGACACAAAAGACCCAAGCAACTATCTCCACACACAACCACACACGCACACGCACGTCCTATGCATTGAGTCCCTGCCAAACACGTGTTACCAAAATGGGACAAGGCCCGTCGACCAAGTCCTGGGGAACCTGGACCCTACCGCAGACTGAACAGTACACTAACTGTTCTGAGGTTGGAGGACACATCCGCCACCCGGGCGGCACTACAGACCGTTGCGCACTTTACCCCGGAAGATCTGGGACTCTTCCATCAAACCACGCGCACTAGGGGTTTGGGTCCTTTCCCAGTATTTAACCGTGGTGAGCCACACTCCAGTCTCAGTACCACCCGGTCGGATGCTCTAAAACAGACATCCACCCAATACCCCCATCACCAATAGTCTGTCAGAGCGCCACTTGCACTCTGAGTTCCCCGGAGCACACTAGCCCCAGGAGCACACCGGCTCCTCCAATCACCAGAGACACACCGGTCTCAGAGACACACCGGTCTCATGGAGCATCCCAGCTCCCTCAATCAACAGTCGGACCACTCACCTTCTGCTCGCAGAACCGACATCCACCGTTCTCCACCGCTGGCTGCTGGGACCAACACGGTCAGCTCCAAAGTTCCGCCTTCTGGACTCCGGCGCAGGATCATGAACCGGGACCTCTCCCGATCACCAGGGTGGGGCAGCGCTGCGAGAACCAAGCTCGGCATCAAAGTGGGTACCCAGACCCACCGTGCCGACCAGAGGGTCCCCGGCCTTCTGCTACCCACTTACGGGTGAGAAAGATCCTTATCACGGAGTCCCTGTTCGGGCCCCATCTGATAAGCGTGGCTCAAATCCACCTGAGCGACTTACCTCACTCATCTATCATTCTCATATAATAAGCCAGCCAGGCAGTGGAGAAGAACTAGAAATATATTTATTAGGACATAATATTCATCTGCAGATGGGCCCCGTCAGGTCTACACCCCAGGGAGTGCACCAAGAGGACTGACTCATCCTATCATGACAATACATTATAACATAACATGACAAGGTAAAGACACGCCCAGCCTGGAAAATTACAGAACTAGCGAAATGGTGAACAATGAACTCATACATGAGGCATCTGAACCTGCGAAGGCAACATTGTTATTTCACCTCAAGGTCACAGAGCAGAGGCTCTGCTTCTCCAGGGCATGGAAACATTTCTGCAAAACTAACTCAAGGTAAGAAATGCTGAAACAAGGATTTTCTGCTCCTAAGGGAGGGGGGAAAACTGTACCATGAGACATTGGAGCTGCAGAGCAAATGTCAGCTTTAGAAGTCTGTCTGCCATAGACAAGTCCCTCTCTCCTATGAGAGAAGTTGAAGCTTGCATATTACAAAAATAGCTCAGTGGGTTGCAGCACATGAATTTTAAGCTGTAACTGCATATTGGTCAGACACACTAGGCTAACATTTCATAACATCATTAGAACATTCTGCAACAGGAAAATTACTATCTATCACATGTGCGCGCATAGACAAGCAATGTGCATGCGCAAGGTTTCTCCTCTCTACAAGCACAAAGCGTGCAGCGCTTTCACTTACCGTCCCCCCGGTTGTTTTCTAACCAACACTTCTGAAATCCATAGCTGTCATTGGGCGAGGAGTGTAATACCAGCACGGGACAGCATGCAGCTGCTGTGGATTATACAAGACATGAAATATGATCAGTCAAGTGCAAGCCACAGTTCAGCCTTGCAACGCGGCTTGTGGGCTTTGGTGAAATGCCTGTTTAATATTTGTCTTGAATGTCTAACTTAAAACCTTGTTGAGAGGTTGGAGTGTTTACTACATTCTGTATATATTGCAGTATGCGTTAAACTATTTAGAGGGAGAGCCTGAGTAGGAATTGTAAGGATGCACTCGCACTCCAGTGCACCCTCCCCCTCAGTGTGTGTGTGTTTATCTGTGTATATATGTGTGTGTACATGTGTGTGTATGTGTCTGTGTGTGGGGGTGTGTGTTGTGTGTGGGTGTACATGTTTGTGTGTTGTGTGTGTTTGTGTGCCTATGTGTGTGTGTCTGTGTGTCTATGTGCGTGTGTGTCTGTGTATGTACGTAGAGACAGGTACTGAGACATGCAGCTATGTATAGCTGTAGATATCGGCGGTCATACATGTTATGGTTCTTTACTCAGAACATCTTCTGGCCTACATTTTAACGTATTCCTGTAAATATTATGCAGACAGTAGTTAGGGAGAAATGGCAAAATATAATATACTGGTTCATCATCAAATCGGAAACAAGGAAAAAACAGACACAAGAAAAAGTAGTAGTGGGGGGTTAGGGGAGCGGGATGCTTTTCCCATGAACAAAAGGATTGAAATATAGTACCTACATAGAGAGTCAGCATCACCACTCTACAATACATAACCAAAAAAAGTTTCCTTGTTTGTCAGCTGATTTTGGCCAGCAAAATAAATATTAGAGTTCTTTTCACCCTATTTCATCATTGAACAATGTAGCATTTTGGGAACGTTTGACTCATTAATTTCTTTGTGGTTTTTATTATTGATAATTTATAGCTTGCCTTAAATACCTTAAATTATTGTAGGTGATGTTTATGATATCTTCTCACGCTTGTCCATTTTTATGCATGCTATCCCATCAGAATTATGAATATTGTGCTTCTCCCACTTCTCCCCAGTTACTGCTCCATAGCATTTGAAACTGGCTGTCAAAAATCACACCCATATACATATTAATAATCTGGGTCATTACCAAAGGTTGAAGAGGAAAGGAAATAACGGCAGCTTTCCATAGTTCATGTACCATAATTCTTTAGGCCCAGGCGTCCCCCAGGTATAGATCGCACCCCTCTCCAACTCAAGCAAATCAATGACAAGATATGATTTGAAGATTTTCTCTTTGGTTTTTAGAAACACACAAGTCAAGTTTATGAACATGATACGGCGGGATTTCTCCTCTAGAGTCTGCTTCCCATTCTCTAGAATCCCGTCACAGGTCGACTGGATCTTTTTATCTGTCATAGAGTGAATAAGGCAACCTAGTTGACACTAAACAGATCAAATTAAAAATACCCAATTGCTTTCCCCAAAGAACCACTGACTAAGGACTGAATTTAGAAGGTTTATTACATAACCAAAAATAACTGGAGATACAGGCACCTCAGCAAGAGGTTCAAAAGGTAAACAGGTACTAATACAAACATAATCCTACGGAAAAGTCTCAGTCGGCTAATGAACAGAACGAGAATCAATTCCAGGACCATCAGGCTAAACAAAATTGCTATCACTTGAGTTCTGGTACTCATCAGGATAATAGACATAAATTCAGGTTAGTCTGTCCCTACTCTATACTAGATGACATCCCTACTCAACAACCACCTGTCCTATCCAAAAGGTGTCAGCCGTGGTGACTTCCAAGTGAAGTTCGCCCACATTCTCTTAGACTATCATTCTTGACTTGCATCTATGCCCTTTGCCCATCTGACCGCTCTCTCTAGCTCCTCAGCTCGTCTGCTCTGCCTCCACCCTCGGGGCACTGTCCCTAATACCAAACCCCACAATGTTAACGTCACGCCTTCTGGTACGCCCCTCAAGAAGGTGTTGAGTTCTGTAAATTTCCACATGGCATGAGTCCATCCTTGTCCGTTCAGACGTCCTTGGGTCTCAGGCTCTTCATCCTTTCAAGTTGCTTCTGTAAATTCCCAGTCTACTCCTCCATGTCTGAGTCTAACATCCTAACGCTCATACACAATGGGCCCTTCTACCCTACTATCTGCTTGATGAGGTGCCTGCAAAGAAATACGCACATAACTCACAGTCTACAAATGTTGCAACATATTCTAAAAGGTCTTTCATAAGCATTTCTATCGTTTATGTTTAAGCAAGACATTTTCATACAGGCCTGCACCATTTCCATGTACTAGGCCTCTGCTGGTTATAGGCCCAACGTTTTACATTAGCACTTTCTTTGTTCACTTAGGCCTCCAACCTTAACGGCAAAAGCATTGTCTCTAACTTAAACTAATTATCTAGTACATAAAGCATGATTATACATTTCGCTATAGTTCATCCAAAGGCACGTTATTAATCAATTAAACACTTCTATCATTACTGAAAGATTTCAATTCAAAACACCTCTACATTGCAGTAAGCGTGGAATTGCACCTTGTAACGCTGGTTCTGCACGTTTTCAGATGCCAATTCATTCAAATGCCTTGTCATATATCGCATCTAAACATGATTAAAGTTCCTCTATATATCCGGGTGCTGACTACTTGTACATATGGTGCACCTCTACAAAATTCACTTTATATGGCGCTCTCTCAAACATACAACATGACATCAAAATCTTATCGTAGCTAGCTCTAGACATTATAATAAGCAACCAATATAGTATTTTTCTTATTACAGATCATGGTAGATTACATTCAGCTTCCAAACAGTTGTATCCTTGTACTCCACATAAATTATTTTCATTTATATACACATTTATGATTGCAGGACATGATTGCACAGCGCTTATTTATTTCGAAATTCGATTTCACTTTCCTCTTTTAACTCGCCGCTCTTTAGATTATGTATTTTGCACTTTCAGAGGAAATATTACACTTGAATTTCGTTCGCACCTACCTCTCTGTAAATGCGCTGCATTTTAGAATACTTAATTTGCACTTGACTCTAAGGAAATACTGCACCCTAATTTTACATACCCCAGACCTCCAGGCAGTAGCTGACCCTGTGCCCTGCATTTTCTGCTGGCTCTCCCGGTGCTCGGCCGATTTTGGCGCTGAGTCACACGGACCCGGAGCACAGCGGCCGCCATCTTGAGGGTAGTTTCAAGCAGTAGCGCTCTAGCCCTCAGCGCATAAAAGAGCCCTCAGCTAAGCTCGTGTCTTGCTGTATGTTGTTCCTCCTGAGGCGGAAAGCCGGGAGGTTGTGTTGTGAACTTGCGTGTCTGACTTATTTCGAAATTCGATTTCACTTTCCTCTTTTAACTCGCCGCATTTTAGATTACGTATTTTGCACTTTCAGAGGAAATATTGCACTTGAATTTCGTTAGCACCTACCTCCCTGTAAATGCGCTGCATTTTAGAATACTTAATTTGCACTTGACTCTAAGGAAATACTGCACCCTGATTTTACCTACCCCAGACCTCCAGGCAGTAGCTGACCCCGTGCCCCGCATTTTCTGCTGGCTCTCCCGGTGCTCGGCCGATTTTGGCGCTGAGTCACACGGACCCGGAGCACAGCGGCCGCCATCTTGAGGGTAGTTTCAAGCAGTAGCGCTCTAGCCCACAGCGCATAAAAGAGTCCTCAGCTAAGCTTGTGTCTTGCTGTATGTTGTTCCTCCTGAGGCGGAAAGCCGGGAGGTTGTGTTGTGAACTTGCGTGTCTGACTTATTTCGAAATTCGATTTCACTTTCCTCTTTTAACTCGCCGCATTTTAGATTACATATTTTGCACTTTCAGAGGAAATATTGCACTTGAATTTCGTTCGCACCTACCTCTCTGTAAATGCGCTGCATTTTAGAATACTTAATTTGCACTTGCCTCTAAGGAAATACTGCACCCTGATTTTACCTACCCCAGACCTCCAGGCAGTAGCTGACCCCGTGCCCCACATTTTCTGCTGGCTCTCCCGGTGCCCGGACGATTTTGGCGCTGAGTCACATGGACCCCGAGCACAGCGGCCGCCATCTTGAGGGTAGTTTCAAGCAGTAGCGCTCTAGCCCACAGCGCATAAAAGAGCCCTCAGCTAAGCTCATGTCTTGCTGTATGTTGTTCCTCCTGAGGCGAAAAGCCGGGAGGTTGTGTTGTGAACTTGCGTGTCTGACATATTTCGAAATTCGATTTCAATTTCCTCTTTTAACTCGCCGCATTTTAGATTACGTATTTTGCACTTTCAGAGGAAATATTGCACTTGAATTTCGTTCGCACCTACCTCTCTGTAAATGCGCTGCATTTTAGAATACTTAATTTGCACTTGGCTCTAAGGAAATACTGCACCCTGATTTGACCTACCCCAGACCTCCAGGCAGTAGCTGACCCCGTGCCCCGCATTTTCTGCTGGCTCTCCCGGTGCTCGGACGATTTTGGCGCTGAGTCACACGGACCCGGAGCACAGTGGCCGCCATCTTGAGGGTAGTTTCAAGCAGTAGCGCTCTAGCCCACAGCGCATAAAAGAAACAGACATGCCTCCGCGTAGCGGACGCGTGCAGCGGACGCGCCGGACCTGTGCCGGAGTCGCGCCAGAGTCCTGCCCGTCTGCGCCCGTCCGCGCCTGTTCCTCGCCCTTTGCCCAGGCCCCTGGAGAAACCAAGAAAGGTGAATATAGGTATTCTAGACATGATTTACTAGCTTTCAATTGTTTGGAGAGTAGTTGCCCTATGCTTAACCTTTCACGGAGTAAAACCTACTCTGCCTGTTCCTGCGGCTTTACTCTATCTACGCCCCTATTAACATCGTCCTGTACTAGAGCCCCAAAGCAACATATTAGGATGGGCCAACTGAATGTTAGATCCATGCAGAAACACCATCTGGAAATTCATGACCTATTGTCCAATTACTCCTTAGACATTTTATTCCTAACAGAAACTTGGCTGAAGGATGAAATGGATTCAGTGGTTAACCTAGCCACCCCCAAGGGCTACACAACGTATACCCTAAACAGACACACCACAGGCGGCGGAATAGCAGTAATGGTTAAATCCCACCTCACTTGCACCTTCACTTGATTAGATATTGAAGACTGTGAATGTGCCCGTTATAATATCAAAATGAATTCCCAACTTACCCTTGTAGGTCTTCTGATCTATAGACCTCCGGGAGCTAACGCAAATTTCATTCTATCTCTTCTTGAGAATGTATGCTCCATGGTTACTGGAACTGCCAATTTCTCTATTATTGGCGACCTGAATATTCATCTTGATAGTACCACCGAAAATAAGATCAATACCCTATTAGCTGATTTAGCCGCCTTACAGCTTTGCCAACTGGTGAATGGTCCCACGCATAGTGGCAGGCACCTTCTAGACCCGATCTTTTCTAACCTTACCAATATGAATGTAGAGCCACCTATTCCTATGACGTGGACAGACCACTACTTAGTGATTATGGTACTGTCCATTGGAGGTGACTCACATATTAATTCTACTCAGCAGGTTAGGAAAAGACCATGGAAAAGCTCCGTCTTGAGGAACTCCACGCTCTCCTCACTATGAACCCTCCTATTCTTAGGGAGGACCCTAATTCAGGGTATGACAGTCTGTGCGACTGGATCAACAGACCCTTAGATACTTTAATTCCAGCAAAATGGATAAAGTCGCGACTTCACAAATCCAGCCCATGGTTTAACGATGAGCTCACTCTTCAAAGAAAGGAGTTAAAAATAGCAGAACGTAGATGGAGAAGGGACTATGACCCTACGTTCAAGATCTTATATGTCCAGCTTCAAAAAAGTTACCACCGTAATATATGTAGGATCAGGGCAGCATATTACGCCATCGAAATCCACAATAGCCAGAACGCTTCCAAAACTATTTTTAGAATTTTGAAAGAGCTCAGTGCTAAAATAACAGTAAAAAATCCCAATATCTCACCCGCATTATGTGATAACTTGGCCACCTTTTTCATGGACAAAATCAGGAACATTTACAACTCCTTTCTGACTACTTTCCAACCTACTCTTACTGTAGATCCTAACAGGCCAAAACTTTCCATCATTCCGGCACTTAGTCATGAAAACTTCTTGACACTATGTAACAAAATCAAATCTGACTCACCTACAGATCCCCTGAAACCTGAACAATTCAGAGAAACTGGAGAGATAATACTAGGCCCTCTTAGAGACATTATTAACTTGTCCTTTCTCACGGCCAATCATCCCACCAGCTGGAAGCAAGCTTGGGTTTCTCCAGTTATAAAAAAGCCCACACTTGACCCTAATCTGCCTGAAAATTTCAGGCCTATTCCTCTACTTCCTTGGCCAGCCAAAGTGGCGGAAGCCCATGTTAATTCCATCTTGACCAATTTTTTGTTGTCTAATTCCACTCTAGACAGATCTCAACATGGCTTCCGGGCTGGACACAGCACCGAAACAGCCCTCCTGAGTGTTACTGAACATCTCCGTACTATATTAGACTCAGGAGGAGCGGCAGCACTGATTCTTTTAGATCTCAATGCTGCCTTTGACACTGTTTCCCACAAGGTGCTGTTGTCCAGACTAGAGGAAGAAGGGGTATCTGATCAGGCCCTTAGCTGGTTCGAGGCCTTCCTGTCAGACAGATCCTTCAGGGTCTCCACTCCACCGTATCTCTCCAAGGAATGTCCCATTGAACAGGGAGTACCCCAGGGGTCTGCTCTCAGCCCCACCTTGTTCAATGTTTATGTCCTTCCATTGGCAGAGGTAGCTAGGAAGCATGGGCTTTCTCTTGTGACCTATGCCGACGATACCCAGCTGGTGGTAGCACTAAAAGACGAGAGAGGCCTGAGTGCACAGAATTTTAAACAGTCTCTCGCAGATATCACCAGCTGGATGTCATCAAACTACCTCCAACTTAATGCCGGCAAAACGGAAGTCCTGCTATTAGGTAAAGACACAATGGCCTGGGGGACCAATTGGTGGCCTGAGATTCTGGACCAACCTCCTGTGCCAAAAAATGTGGTAAAAAATCTAGGAGTATGGATAGATTCTGCTCTGAATTTTGTCCATCATACTAAAAAAGTAGCGGCCACTTGCTATGGTATCCTACGAAACCTACGACCCATTTTAAAATATTTTGATCCTCATACTCGCCAACTGGTGGTACAATCAGCTATTCTCTCGCGGTTGTACTACGGTGGCTCCTTGCTGCTAGGAGCTAACGTAGCTGAGAAAGCTAGATTGCAGCGAGTTCAAAATGCTGCCGCAAGAGCCCTGACTGGTCTTCCCCGCCACAAATCTGTCACTACTACTCTCAGGAGTCTACACTGGCTCCCCGTAGAACAGAGGATTCATATTAAAACCCTATGTCTTGCTTTTAAAATTCTGAAACTTGGGTCTCCCCCCATGCTGTACCCGCTCCTCTCATTCTACGTTCCTCGACGCTCTCTACGGTCAGAGGGACAGAATTTGGTCACAATACTGTAGTATTTGAGTCCATACATACATGAAGAGATGTAGTCGAGGCAGATGAGGTAAAGTTGTGAGGTAGGTTTATTCAGTCATATTCAGGATATTGGGAAGTATAACTCTGGAACAAGCAGCCCCACCAGGAGCAGCCTCTTAGCTACTCAGCCCATACTCCAACTGCCAATCCTCATACCAGTCACACAAGCATTCCATCCATGTCAATCACACTCACATTCTAACTTGGAACACTCACACTGGCTGAGTAGCTAGATGCAGAGAAGTGCAGTAACATAAACACTAAACTCAGAATACTACACATCCTCTCCGTCTCGAAATGAAAAACAAAAGAGAACCAGAGAGCGAAGAAGAAAACTATTCACAATCAAAGTATACAGTAGTAATATTTATCCGTGAACCCAGGGATGAGAAGGACTTCACACCGCGAGAGAGTAAACGGACAAAAGCCAGGAAAGAAGGAAGAAGGAGACAGTAAATACTAACACTGACACCATCCTCCTCCTTCAATACTGAAGAAAAAGAAAATGAAATATGAGACGAACTCACAAACAACAAGTGAGCAAGACATAACGTGAAGAAAACGTCTTCACGAAGGTAGACAGTGACCACCTAAAGCCACTCCTCAAGAGAGGAACTAAAAAGACAATGGGACTAACCCATAAGCGAAGGTGTAACAAGGGACAAACCCAAGTAAACACACGCAGCACGGAAAGGTGCAGCACACTGTGGCAAAACAATTCCACTCCTCATGTGAGGAACACTGAAAATATGGGGCTACCCATGAATGAAGGTGTTACAGAGGAAAAACCTAAGAACACACGCAGCACAAGATAGTGCAGCACAATGTGGCAAAAATTCCACTCCTCATGTGAGGAACACTGAAAATATGGGGATACCCATAGACGAAAGTGTTACAAAGGACAGACCTGAAAACACTTGCGGCACAAGAAAGTGCAGCACAAAGTGGCAAAATTTCCACTCCTCATGAGAGGAACTGAGAAAATATGGGGTTACCCATAACCAAACAAAAGGAGGTGTAACAAGGGACAGGACCCAAGCACACACGCGGCACAAACAGGTGCAGCACGAAGTGTCAAACCAACACATAGGTAAAAAGTGAAGCACAACAGCTTACACAAGGCATTGAGAAAATGTGATGCACAGGGCGTCTTACACACTGGACACAAAAGAGAAATTCGCACAGTGCGACATGCACGCACAAACGCACAACAAGGTGTCCAACACAGGTAGAGAAGGCATAAAGTCCTAAACAAAAACTTAAACCCTATAACCCAGACATGAGGGTTAACAAATAGTAAAACCATGAGGGGAAATAGGATTACAACCTAAACCCATCCCTAAAACAGGGATACAGTGATGCAAATGAGGGTGAGAGAACCCTTAACCAAAACTTTGCGCAGACATGAGTGGGAGAACTCATGTACCAAACTAAAGCATTGAAATGAGGGTGAGAGAACCCTAAACGAAGAGGGTGAGAGAACCCACATATGAAAAGTGACACAAGCATAAATGCAGTGTAGACATAAGGGTGAGAGAACCCAACATAAGATAAATGACACATTTCTTATACATTTCAAAATTGAATATGCTGTAAGTTAAAAATATGCACATAAATTAACCACAGTCATAGGTGTGCCTGTCACCGCGATGATAGACAGGCCCTTGAAAATGTTTTCATGACAATTAGAAGAATCTTCTCCAAGGTACATTCCCAAGAACTTTGCAGCATGTCAGATGAAGACAGAAAAGACGAATAATCAAGCAACCAGACCGGAGCAGCTGACACAGATGAACTTTCGGATTACTCACCAAACGGACTGGTAACCAAGTACAGTGTCCAAGACTTAGATAACTGATTAACACAGCGGAAGACATGCTCGATTAAAACATGTGGCGAACAATCTTTCCTGATGTGCACAAGCGAAGAGCAGTCAGTCCGGAGCTGCAGGCACTGGAGCTCACTGAGTTTGATGAACAACCAGGCGGGAGCTGCTGGCAATATGAAACATTACCTTGCTTGCGAGACAGGAAACAGTACCAACACCTCGGATGGTAAAAGTTGATCACGAACAAGTGCAGTGGCACAAGACAACCGAGGCAAAAAAAAAAACGCAAAGAACCAACGTGGCGGACAAAGGCACAGAGCAAATTAATACCTCAAAGCACTTCCGCTACAAAACGCTCCAGCGGCGTCAACATCGGATGGATGCACGCACCTTACGCTGTGCCGGGTGGCTGCAGGCACGCCCCTCCTATGAGACGTCTGACAGCAGCACAGAAGATTGCATAGCTAGGAATGCCTCACAGACAGTTCCACAGAGGCTGAAGGCAAAGAGGTGAGATGCGCGTGCAATTTTTAAAGTTTACACGCAGCGTGACAGTTATTACCGGCTTTACAGTAGAGAAGACCACTGACAGGAAAAGCAGATTAAAAAAACGGAACATTGCTCACTCCGATGGCCTCCTCATGTGGAAAGGAAAGTTTTAATTCACATATCCATTACATATCCATCTGGCACACGTAGAACAGACGATACTGACACTGCTATTAAAAACATCTTTTTTTGTCGATGAACTCCACACCATGTACGCCACCTCCCGATAAGACAAAGATACACTTGGTTCAAAAACAGTAGTCAAAGCGCCGTAAATAAATTAAGCAGGCAGAAATATAGGAGGATCTCATCCATGTTAAGTGCTAGTACGGATGATTAGACGCACACGAAGAAGGTAACACATCCAACATCTTGTGGAAAAGAAAGTCATTTTCAACGCATTAGTCCAGACAGACACCAATTACCTTGGTTCCAGATTAAGTTCATAGTTGACACTGCTTGCTTAAGGTTGTTGCTTCCAAGGCACTATGTTAGACGTTGTTTCTTCTGCATCACATAGGCAGCTTGAGTGATGATTTTCTACGCAGAAACCTTGTTAAAGATGACTTGACAGCACGCTTTTGCTAGGGCTACCTGGTGTGTTCGGCACTGGTGGGGCCACTTTACGTGCTTGTAGAGGTTCGTTACTTTTGAGAAGATAGATGCTTGTTCCACTTCAGTTGCAGGATACTCCCAACTCTTGTAAATAGGCATTTTGCGCAGGAAAGTCTCCAGATCGTCGCCATGAATATTGTAGTATTTGAGTCCATACATACATGAAGAGATGTAGTCGAGGCAGATGAGGTAAAGTTGTGAAGTAGGTTTATTCAGTCATATTCAGGATATTGGGAAGTATAACTCTGGAACAAGCAGCCCCACCAGGAGCAGCCTCTTAGCTACTCAGCCCATACTCCAACTGCCAATCCTCATACCAGTCACACAAGCATTCCATCCATGTCAATCACACTCACATTCTAACTTGGAACACTCACACTGGCTGAGTAGCTAGATGCAGAGAAGTGCAGTAACATAAACACTAAACTCAGAATACTACAAATACCTTACATCAAATTGAGTCGGATGGGCGGTCGCTCATTTAGCTACCTTGCAGCAAAGCTTTGGAATGAACTTCCAGCTCAGATTCGCGGAATGAAGGATCTTTTACCCTTCAGAAAAGCTCTTAAAACTCATCTCTTCTGTTAGTTATGTTATACCATCTATACCTATACATCTATATCTATACCCCTCTGACCTCTAGACACCTTTTGTTATTATAGGGTAAACCCAGAGACCATTTTAGGAAAAGCAGAGGACTCTGGATCACTCAGAGAATAAGTGGGCACACCAGGCGATTAATAAGGAAACTCATGAGCCATCCTATACAAATCAAAAATTAGTATCTGGTGTGGTGCTACATGCCGTAAATGGTGCTGTTTTACGACATGTATTAAATATGTAGCTCGCCCCTGCCCACTTATTGCTGCGGGTGTAAACAGAGGAAAATTGTAAATTATGCTGCATCCTGATTAGCAGTCACATCAGTGGTAACAGAATGATTTGGGCTGGTTGTTTACTTGTTGGCAAAGTGGAAAAGCTCACAACAGGCCTGTGGGGCTTTGCTGTTATGTGTATTTAATCATCACAGTTTCTGCTTCCTTCTTGCTCAGTGGTGCTGTTAATCTCACTTCCTGCTAAATTTCTCTGGCCGAACTCTGCCCGGTAAACCCACTCTTATTATACACCAGGGTGAACTCTTCAGAGCAAATTAGGATATGAGGTGACATTTTACGTTGCCAATTTATAAATAGACCAGGCTTCTTTTCCAGAGGGTTGTTAGTCCCTCATCATCTCAGCCAATGACATTTCAAATGCATTCCCGTGTTCGGGGCACAACTGAATACCCACTCTTTCTTAGACTTTGGGCCACTTACCTTATTTCTTGCCCACTGGTTTGGGAATTAGTCTCAAAACTAGTAGTAATAATAGTAGTAATTATAAAGTAATGGTAGCAAAGGCGGACTACAGGTCTTTTTCTTTTTTGATCAAGCACACGAAAAGAGATGAGAAGAATACATGCAATCTGTCGGACCACTGGCAATGGCTGGGGCAGCATTCCAATCCATCGTTCTTTTGCCTACCATGCCAACTCAGTTTGAACCCTCCTATATGCAAATCAGTCTTGCCCCTGCTACAACTCATATTTTGACCAACTGATCTTTTGTGTTTTTCGCATGAGATTACAGTTGATTCAGAAAGTCATTGTGTACTAGTAATCTTAACCTCTAGAATTCATCTCACTTTTGGGGCATATTTGATGGGGAACACCCTGGTAGAGCAGTACCTTATGAGATAGGTTACCTGGTTGTCATCTCTAGGTCTGGCCTGATATTATCCTGTGACTTGCAAATCTATTCTTGTAACGGCACCCCAAAGCATTTTGAATCAACCGTTGGGTGGTAAATTGGATTTTGCAAAAAAAACCACTAATAAATACATTACAATAAACATATGTGTGTCTTGGAAATCCATTTTTTCATCACATACTGGATAGTCATAATATAAAGGGAAGTGTTGGCTCGTTAAAAGCTATCATATCCGAGATGGGACCCTATCAGGCTGTCAATTTTCGCCCTCACCCTCCATGAACAAATACATAATAACTCTGCGGCAGTGCCACTGCTCACTGCCTTTAAGATAACTTCTAAGAGACTCGTTATAGTTCTTTCTCAGTCTCATAATGTGAAAATGGAAGCATTTTCAATATTCTGTATGCAAAGCACCGTGTAAAGCTCTCCAATACTTTCGGGTCGAATTCACGCTATATAAAACTGAAAAAAATAAAAATAAGAATTGTGCATATACACTGCTTGCTGACAAGGCCTGGCTTCTAAGTGCTGTAGTAGCAGATGCCTCATCTGAGATGTGGCTATTTACACAACTCATTTGTACTGTGGAAGTGAAAGGTTGAGCCAGCCATGGTAGAGCCTGAGGCCTGTACTATAAGCGCACAGCACTGCAGCATGTGCACAAACCCTCTGAAGGTCCTTACTCCATGTCAGTATGTTAGTATGGGGGCTAAAAAAAAAGCATTTGCAATGCAATAGGTCTTGCATTACTGAATGTTTGAGCTATTGGTGTTGCATTATTATTAGCAATGCCAATAGCTCAAACTTCAATAATACGAGACCTATTGGATTGCAAATGCTTGTTAAGCCTTTCTTCCAGCTCCTATGTCCTTGCATCTCCTTCACTTCACCATCAGCATGCACATTCATTTGCAAGCACTTCATTTTCGTTTATTTTCTCCCTGCCAATATTTCAAGTGCTTTCTACCTTGACACACATTTGCATATACTCACGGTTACAAGTGGCACATGGCACCATTACCCTGTGTGTTTAGCAGATAGCCCAATGCTTGCATGAACATGCATTCTGAACACCATTATGGGCCACTGACGGGCAGAATGAGAAGCTCACTCTGCCTTCCCAACCAAAGGTGAACTTTTAACAAATTGATGGTAAACAACTTTAGGCACTAAGGGGCACATGCATCATTGGAAATTGCCGTTCAAAGGGGCAGATTCACAGAATCGCAAGAAACGCAAATTACCATCAATTCAAAGTTTATGGTGATTTGCGAGAACTTTGAAAAGTGCACAGAAGTGAGAGACGCAAATAAGTAGGAATCTCAATTTTTTTTGCGATTCCTACATGTATACGGAATAGCGACTCCTAAATTGCGATTTCTCAAAAATCACAATTTAGGAATCACGATTCCTAACTTTGATGTATGTGGCCCATAGAATCTGCATGCAGCAGCGGCTTTAATGTAAAGGACTATTAATGAATTCATTGCATTTCTTGTCATGACTGACGATTTTATTTCCAGTAATGCAATCAGTCTTTTTCGTCATGCAGCTGTTTGCCCTGTGTTGATTTTGATGTATTTTAAACCCAGCACACTACAGATGAAGAAATAGTTCTTCAACTTCTCCCAAAGTCCAATCTGTATGTGCAGATGATTCAGTAAGCACCGAGAGGACAGGGGTCCAAATAAGCCAATGTACAGAGTTGATTATGAGCGATTACTGCTTTCATTTGTGATTTTAACTTTGGATCGATTTGACCCTACTGCTTAGGTCTTGGTCGGGGTAAGACTCCTGATAAAGGGAGTGCATGGGTCGGGTGACATATGTGGCACAATCTGGAGTGTGTGGTTTTTCTGTTGCATGCAGGAAGTATGTAGTGATGGGGACACCAGGGTTTCTGTTATGGTGCGTCAGACATTTTAAATTGTGTTTCTGCACCACCAAGATAATCATTGAGTCCTACTCTTTTAGAGCACTTCACTTTATTTTCTGGTATTTGTAGTATGGCAATTTCTAATAAAAAAAATAAAACGGTGCTGAAAAACAAGGCGGAACTACCTATTAGTAAAGAATACCCAAGGATCTCACAAATGAGAGGCAACTGCTTGTCATCTCTTCATGAAACTGGAGCAGGTGAGGAATAGATACAGTAACTCTTCCATAGATATATAGACAATCATGGTACATAAAGATGACCAGGATTGTGTAGTTTACTATTTTATCTACTTTCACCTAGCCTATGACTTGGCCTGTCTGTATATGGGCTAATACTGTTCTTTGGCACTCGTGAATGGCCCAGTAAATATGCAGAATCTTCCCCGCCTCTGGAGTTACCGATACTGGCAGTAACTCTAGGGATGAGGTGCGGAAAATCCATCCCATTATGAGATGGACCCGGAGGATCCACTAAGAAATAATGAATTATTGGGGAGTCACTAATTTCAAGTCTGATTCCCTCTCATAAGTCCTCATTTTGGGCCAGAATTTCATCTGGAGCGAATCTCATGGTGAAAGTTAAGAGATCTGCGGTACAAAATGAATGTCTAGACTCCGCTGACCCAATAGACCAAAAGATTAGCTTTCATTGGCTACTGTCAACATCAACAAAGATGTTGAGGCTGCCATTTTAGGAATTAGGTACTCAGGGGCATATTACCAACGATTAGCGATATGTATCGCTAACTAGGCTTAGCAACGAATTTTTTAT
Organism: Lissotriton helveticus; assembly: GCF_964261635.1. NCBI lineage: Eukaryota > Metazoa > Chordata > Amphibia > Caudata > Salamandridae > Lissotriton > Lissotriton helveticus. Next base: position 1,073,901,126 of record NC_136070.1, on the reverse strand, counting down.
GCCTAATCATCGCCGGAAATTATCGCTGAGATAACGTGCTATTAGCAACGTTTATCTCCAAAGCGATACATTTTCCGGCGATAGCGTGAATATCGCTAGGAATACAGCGATATTCACGCATTAGCGACAAAATGCTCTTAGCCATGTTATCCACCTCCCATTGGATAACATGGCTAAGAACTGGTCAGAGCAGGCGTTAGTTTTTGGCGATAGCGGGAATATTTCCATCGCTACGCCTGCCTTGCTAATAGGCGATAGCGACGTTAGCGACTGCTTTCAGTCGCTAACAGGTTGGGTACGCCCACTTTGCATGTCATTAGCGATAAATATTGCTGACATGCAAAGCGGGACCCAAACCGCTCGCTATCGCCTAAAGCTGTCGCTAACTGTTGTTAGCGACAGCTTGCTAGTAGAGCGATAGAATTATCGCCGCTTAGCGGCCGAAAACGGCCGCTAAAGCAGCGATAATTGCCTATCGCCCTGTTTGGTAATATGCCCCTCAGTCCCCTGTCCTGAAGAAAATTTGAAAAAAAATAGGTGGGCGGGAAGTGGTACCCTGACTCCCCCTCAACCTTGGCATGGTGGGTGGTTCAAGAGAGACCCCCCCGTGTGGGTCAAAATGTATTTGCTTACTGCGTAGAATGGCGGGGGGGTCGACGCATCATTAATTCATTTTAAAAAGAGGAGGCCACGTGTGTGTGTGTGCCACCCTCCCCAAGTCATCCAATGGCCCAAGTGACCCCTTTCCCAAGGGCCTGTCGTATTATGTTTGGAGGAGGGAGCATGTTGCCCTGCTCCCCGATCCATAGTATGGCCACATGAACCCCAACTTCAGGGTTTGTTGTATTCCTTTTTGGGGAGGTGGGAAGTGCCTTCCCTCCCAGAACCATCCCAATGGCCTGACACATACCAGTGTCCTGTGGACCCCATTCTATCACTTCCAGAAATAGGCAGGGAAGACTTAATTGCTCCCACCTAGCAGGAGGAGAAAGGCTTCAGCCGGGTGGGAGCAAAATGTATCTACCAGAGTAAAGAAAAGCATCTCCTGCTGGGCGGGAGACCGTGGGGTCTTGAGGGTACCTCAGTGGCCCACAACATTAAAAACAATAGTGGGTGTCCTGGGTGACACCGGGCACCCACACACTAAAAGCATAGACTTGGACTTATGTTGTAAACACTCAGGGCTTAAAGTGCGATTAAAAAGGTTGAGTGTAGGGGTCTCTTAATAAGAAATGGCCAAAGAAGTGCAATTATGAATCCTTGAAAAGATGAGTGGTGTATGTAAATAAGGGTGTGACTTAAAACATTGAAACCAAAATCCTGTGCTTCATGCAGCATGCTGTACAATCAGTAGTCTAGTGCTTCTCTGTGAGCTTCATGTAATTGCAGACAGACACATCATACAATAAAGATCAAGCACCTAAAACAAGCCCCACCAATTTGCTTGGCCAATGGTTGTTAGCAGTATCAGATAAATGAGTAACAATTATATTTTTGTTAAAAACTTGAATTTGAAAATGTTTTCTTCTCAAACTATGAGGCTGAATTTAACATTACTAAGGTCAGTGAAATGGGTAGTGGTTTTTGGAGTGTTTCAGTCACTTTTATTCACGTTAATCTGCAGTCTCTCACTCTATTAGACACTTACACTCTTTTCCTTCCCACATCTTTCTGAAGTCCTCCCTCTACATATTTCACACCTCATCTCTTCCCTCTGATGCACCATTTTTTAGGTCTCGCATAGCGAATGCAGCGCATGCGCTGCTTCGCTTGGCGAGCCTCTATTGTCGTCGCTTTGGTTTGCGAAGGGAGACAAACCATGTGCGTGCATAGACAAGCGATGTGCACGCGCATGGTTTCTCCTCTCTACAAGCACAAAGCGGGCACGCAATTTCACTTACCACCCCCCGGTTGTTTTCTAACCAACACTGTTGAAATCCATAGCTGTCATTGGGCGAAGAGTGGAATACCAGCACGCAGCTGCTGTGGATTATACGAGACATGAAATATGTTCAGTCAAGTGCAACCCACAGCTCAGCTTTGCAACGCAGCTTGTGGGCTTTGGTGAAATGCTTGTTTAATATTTGTCTTGAATGTCTAACTTAACACCTTGTTGAGAGGTTGGAGTGTTTACTACATTCTTTATATATTGCAGTATGCGTTAAACTATTCAGAGGGACATGCTGAGTAGGAATTGTAAGGATGCACTCCCACTCCAGTGCACCCCCCCTCGGTGTGTGTGTGTGTGTGTATATGTGTGTGCACATGTGTGTGTATGTGTCTGTGTGTGGGGGTGTGTGTTGTGTGTGGGTGTACATGTTTGTAAATGTAAATTGATACTTGTATAGCGCACTACTCACCCGCAAGGGTCTCAAGGCGCTTGTACGAATACCGCTGTGGAACCCATCCTGGCTTTCCCTGTGAGGTGTCCACTCCTGGGCACCCCCAAGGTGGAGGCCAGGCATCCTTAGCGTTGTGGGGGCCGTTGTGGAGATTAAGCAAGCTATTGCCCAGAGTTGCAGAGTGGGACTCCATGATTGGAATAGGCACCGAGGCGAGAATTATCAGGTCCGTGGAATTTTGAGCCCAAGACCCGCCGAGGCGGGGAATTGAACCCTGGTCCCGGGCTAGACCTCTGCATCAGGGTCTGCCGCTCTAACCATTGAGCCACACTTCTGTGGCACACACTTTGTGTGTTGTGTGTGTTTGTGTGCCTATGTGTGTGCGTCTGTGTGTCTATGTGCGTGTGTGTCTGTGTATGTACGTAGAGACATGTACTTAGACATGCAGCTATGTATAGCTGTAGATATCGGCGGTCATACATGTCATGGTTCTTTACTCAGAACATCTTCTGGCCTACATTTTAACATAATCCTGTAAATATTATGAAGCCAGTAGTTAGGGAGAAACGGCAAAATATAATATACTGGTTCATCATCAAATCGGAAACAAAGAAAAAACGGACACAAGAAAAAGTAGTAGTGGGGGGTTAGGGGAGCGGGATGCTTTTCCCATGAACAAAAGGATTGAAATATAGTACCTACATAGAGAGTCAGCATCACCACTCTACAATACATAACCAAAAAAAGTTTCCTTGTTTGTCAGCTGATTTTGGCCAGCAAAATAAATATTAGAATTCTTTTCAGCCTATTTCATCATTGTACAATGTTGCATTTTGGGAACGTTTGACTCTTTAATTTCTTTGTGGTTTTTATTATTGATAATTTATAGCTTGCCTTAAATGCCTTAAAGTATTGTAGGTGATGTGTATGATATCTTCTCACGCTTGTCCATTTTTATGCATGATATCCCATCAGAATTATGAATATTGTGCTTCTCCCATTTCTCCCCAGTTACTGCTCCATAGCATTTGAAACTGGCTGTCAAAAATCACACCCATATACATATTAATAATCTGGGTCATTACCAAAGGTTGAAGAGGAAAGGAAAGAACGGCAGCTTTCCATAGTTCATGTACCATAATTCTTTAGGCCCAGGCGTTCCCCAGGTATAGATCGCGCCCCTCTCCAACTCAAGCAAATCAATGACAAGATATGATTTGAAGATTTTCTCTTTGATTTTGGGAAACACACAAGTCAAGTTTATAAACATACAACATGGCATCAAAATCTTATCGTAGCTAGCTCTAGACATTATAATAAGCAACCAATGTAGTATTTTTCATATTACAGATCATGGTAGATTACATTCAGCTACCAAACAGTTGCATCCTTGTACTCCACAAAATTATTTGCATTTATATACACATTTATGATTGCAGGACATGATTGTACAGCGCTTAGGGCCATTTAGGGTCTCATTCTACCCAGGCCACACAGGTGAAACCACATGCATCCCTGACCCTGGCCAACCAGACATCTGCGGGGAACCCGATCCTCCCCACCACCGGGTATGAAGTGGGGTGCCCGTGCCATGTGCCCGGGAGCTACAGCCCCACACCCTCTACTACAAACCCAACCTGACGTGAAAATGTTCGTGCAGGTGAAGGCGGGGTCTGACCATTTCAGTGGTGTCCTGGACGTAATGTTGAAGAGGTATGTTACCCGTAAAAATTAGCTGTGGGTGTAGCCTGCTATTCCTCCATCCCACCTTCAGACCAGCTACTGTACCTAACTCACAAAGAGGAGAGTATGGGTGGGTGGCAATTCACACCAGCGGTGCTGGTGCTTCTTGGTGGTGTGGTTCCTGCTGTAGTGGGAACAACAAGGGAACGCTAAACATGGCGTTGTCTTAAAAAGACCCCCAGCTCCTGCGACAGCGGCATCTCCAGAGTTGCAATTATTGTGAGATACGTTTCTGGCTGACCACTCCCACAACACTTGTTAGAGGCTGCTAGCTGGAAACCCTGTGCGTAACCGGCGCGGCCACTTACTGACCCTGCTCCGGGCCAAAGATTCACAAGAGCAGGGAAGGGGGTAGGGATCCACAGGGGCCCCAGGCCTAGTGCTGCCCCCCCCTGCCCAGTCAGTGGAGCGCTTTGTTCAATGTTAAGCATTTCACCAAATGTCAGATAGACATTCAACCCTAATTCAGAATCAGTACTGAGTATGTGCCCACATGAATGTGGTTCATCCTTCAAATTTGGAGGGTAAACCCAGAGACCATTTTAGGAAAAGCAGAGGACTCTGGATCACTCAGATAATAAGTGGGCACACCAGGCAATTAATAAGGAAACTCATGAGCCATCCTATACAAATCAATAATTAGTATCTGGTGTGGTGCTACATGCCGTAAATGGTGCTGTTTTAAGACATGTATTAAATATGCAGCTCGCCCCTGCCCACTTATTGCTGCGGGTGTAAACAGATGAAAATTGGAAATTATGCTGCATCCTGATTATCAGTCACATCAGTGGTAACAGAAGGATTTGGGCTGGTTGTTTACTTGTTGGCAAAGTGGAAAAGCTCACAACAGGCCTGTGGGGCTTTGCTGTTTTGTGTATTTAATCATCACAGTTTCTGCTTCCTTCTTGCTCAGTGGTGCTGTTAATCTCTGCTTCCTGCTAAATTTCTCTGGCCGAACTCTGCCCGGTAAACCCACTTTTATTATACACCAGGGTGAACTCTTCAGTGCAAATTAGGATATGAGGTGACATTTTACGTTGCCAATTTATAAAAAAAAGACCGGGCTTCTTTTCCAGAGGGTTGTTAGTCCCTCATCATCTCAGCCAATGACATTTCAAATGCATTCCCTTGTTCGGGGCACAACTGAATACCCACTCTTTCTTAGACTTTGGGCCACTTACCTTATTTCTTGCCCACTGGTTTGGGAAATAGCCTCAAAACTAGTAGTAATAATAGTAGTAATTATAAAGTAATGGTAGCAAAGGCGGACTACAGGTCTTTTTTTTTATCAAGCACACGAAAAGAGATGAGAAGAATACATGCAATCTGTCGGACCACTGGCATTCGCTCGGGGCAGCATTCCAATGCATCGTTCTTTTGCCTACCATGCCAACTCAGTTTGAACCCTCCTATATGCAAATCAGTCTTGCCCCTGCTCCAACTCATATTTTGACCAACTGATCTTTTGTGTTTTTCGCATGAGATTACAGTTGATTTAGAAAGTCATTGTGTACTAGTAATCTTAACCTCTAGAATTCATCTCACTTGTGGGGCATATTTGATGGTGAACACCCTGGTAGAGCAGTACCTTATGAGATAGGTTACCTGGTTGTCATCTCTAGGTCTGGCCTGATATTATCCTGTGACTTGCAAATCTATTCTTGTAACGGCACCCCAAAGCATTTTGAATCAACCGTTGGGTGGTAAATTGGATTTTGCAAAAAAAAACACTAATAAATACATTACAATAAACATATCTGTCTCTTGGAAATCCATTTTTTCATCACATACTGGATAGTCATAATATAAAGGGAAGTGTTGGCTCGTTAAAAGCTATCATATCCGAGATGGGACCCTATCAGGCTGTCAATTTTCGCCCTCGCCCTCCATGAACAAATACATATTAACTCTGCGGCAGTGCCACTGCTCACTGCCTTTAAGATAACTTCTAAGAGACTCGTTATAGTTCTTTCTCAGTCTCATAATGTGAAAATGGAAGCATTTTCAATATTCTGTATGCAAAGCACCGTGTAAAGCTCTCCAATACTTTCGGGTCGAATTCACGCTATATAAAACTGAAAAAAATAAAAATAAGAATTGTGCATATACACTGCTTGCTGACAAGGCCTGGCGTCTAAGTGCTGTAGTAGCAGATGCCTCATCTGAGATGTGGCTATTTACACAACTCATTTGTACTGTGGAAGTGAAAGGTTGAGCCAGCCATGGTAGAGCCTGAGGCCTGTACTATAAGCGCACAGCACTGCAGCATGTGCACAAACCCTCTGAAGGTCCTTACTCCATGTCAGTATGTTAGTATGGGGGCTAAAAAAAAAAGCATTTGCAATGCAATAGGTCTTGCATTACTGAATGTTTGAGCTATTGGTGTTGCATTATTATTAGCAATGCCAATAGCTCAAACTTCAATAATACGAGACCTATTGGATTGCAAATGCTTGTTAAGCCTTTCTTCCAGCTCCTATGTCCTTGCATCTCCTTCACTTCACCATCAGCATGCACATTCATTTGCAAGCACTTCATTTTCGTTTATTTTCTCCCTGCCAATATTTCAAGTGCTTTCTACCTTGACACACATTTGCATATACTCACGGTTACAAGTGGCACATGGCACCATTACCCTGTGTGTTTAGCAGATAGGCCAATGCTTGCATGAACATGCATTCTGAACACCTTTATGGGCCACTGACGGGCAGAATGAGAAGCTCACTCTGCCTTCCCAACCAAAGGTGAGCTACTCCAACTTGCGCTTGCGTCATATCTACAGACGACTCTGATAACAGGACGCACAAGGCAAGATTAATGTATTCCATAACAAAACTACAGAAAAACAGCATCCTGGACAAAGCAATTACTCTTAGGGAAGCAAATCAAATACAACCAGGAGCTATCTACCTGGCAAGGATTACCTTACTGTTTTCTTCAGTTATCTTTGAGATATCGTTGAGCAATTCACCAGTGTGGCATGAATTTTGATCCCAATAGATACCCGTCTCAAAGTCAGTTTTAATTACTGCCGGATCTGAGACTCAAAGGAACCTGCCCCACTTAAAGCCCTGAACACAACTCCAGTAAAGGCAAATGTAAGGATTGCCTTCATAATTAGTTTAACTTGCACATGGGGAAGGAAATAGGGATATATTTATTTTCAATGCATTCCTGATTAAGTAGGTATAATAAATGAAACATATAATTGAAAAATATATGGTTTATCTTCAGCAGAATTCGACATGAAAAAGCTCTTCTGCTTTTCTTCCACTTTTAACAAATTGATGGTAAACAACTTTAGGCACTAAGGGGCACATGCATCATTGGAAATTGCCGTTCAAAGGGGCAGATTCACAGAATCTGCCCCTTTGCGACCGCAATTTTTGCATTTGGCATGCATCCTCCCAAATGCAAAAATCGCTATTTAAGTAATCGCTAAATTTGCGATTAAAAACATTGCGATTGCATTTAGGGAATCGCAAAGTGCATTTCCCTAGAGGCAATGCAACAAAAAACAAATGGCGATTTCACATTTAAGAAACGCAAATTACCATCAATTCAAAGTTTATGGTGATTTGCGAGAACTTTGAAAAGTGCACAGAAGTGAGAGACGCAAATAAGTAGGAATCTCAATTTTTTTGCGATTCCTACATGTATACGGAATAGCGACTCCTAAATTGCGATTTCTTAAAAATCACAATTTAGGAATCACGATTCCTAACTTTGATGTATGTGGCCCATAGAATCTGCATGCAGCAGCGGCTTTAATGTAAAGGACTGTTAATGAATTCATTGCATTTCTTGTCATGACTGACGATTTTATTTCCAGTAATGCAATCAGTCTTTTTCGTCATGCAGCTGTTTGCCCTGTGTTGATTTTGATGTATTTTAAACCCAGCACACTACAGATGAAGAAATAGTTCTTCAACTTCTCCCAAAGTCCAATCTGTATGTGCAGATGATTCAGTGAGCACCGAGAGGACAGGGGTCCAAATAAGCCAATGTACAGAGTTGATTATGAGCGATTACTGCTTTCATTTGTGATTTTAACTTTGGATCGATTTGACCCTACTGCTTAGGTCTTGGTCGGGGTAAGACTCCTGATAAAGGGAGTGCATGGGTCGGGTGACATATGTGGCACAATCTGGAGTGTGTGGTTTTTCTGTTGCATGCAGGAAGTATGTAGTGATGGGGACACCAGGGTTTCTGTTATGGTGCGTCAGACATTTTAAATTGTGTTTCTGCACCACCAAGATAATCATTGAGTCCTACTCTTTTAGAGCACTTCACTTTATTTTCTGGTATTTGTAGTATGGCAATTTCTAATAAAAAAAATAAAACGGTGCTGAAAAACAAGGTGGAACTACCTATTAGTAAAGAATACCCAAGGATCTCACAAATGAGAGGCAACTGCTTGTCATCTCTTCATGAAACTGGAGCAGGTGAGGAATAGATACAGTAACTCTTCCATAGATATATAGACAATCATGGTACATAAAGATGACCAGGATTGTGTAGTTTACTATTTTATCTACTTTCACCTAGCCTATGACTTGGCCTGTCTGTACATGGGCTAATACTGTTCTTTGGCACTCGTGAATGGCCCAGTAAATATGCAGAATCTTCCCCGCCTCTGGAGTTACCGATACTGGCAGTAACTCTAGGGATGAGGTGCGGAAAATCCATCCCATTATGAGATGGACCCGGAGGATCCACTAAGAAATAATGAATTATTGGGGAGTCACTAATTTCAAGTCTGATTCCCTCTCATAAGTCCTCATTTTGGGCCAGAATTTCATCTGGAGCGAATCTCATGGTGAAAGTTAAGAGATCTGCGGTACAAAATGAATGTCTAGAATCCGCTGACCCAATAGACCCAATAGACCAAAAGATTAGCTTTCATTGGCTATAAATTGTCCATCCGAGCACGGATGGACAATTTATAGTCTACACCCCTGTGGTTATCTTTGGGGTTGTGGTAACCAGCCCCCTCATCCTTGGAGCACCACATTTACTTTGATCCTAAACTTTACCTGTACCTTTACTGTGCTGAGCGCTCATATCAACTGTTACCATTGTAAATTGTGTAGCTTTCATTGGCTACTGTCAACATCAACAAAGATGTTGAGGCTGCCATTTTAGGAATTAGGTACTCAGGGGCATATTACCAACGATTAGCGATATGTATCGCTAACTAGGCTTAGCAACAAATTTTTTATGTCTAAGCATCGCCGGAAATTATCGCTGAGATAACGTGCTATTAGCAACGTTTATCTCCAAAGCGATACATTTTCCGGCGATAGCGTGAATATCGCTGAGAATACAGCGATATTCACGCATTAGCGACAAAATGCTCTTAGCCATGTTATCCACCTCCCATTGGATAACATGGCTAAGAACTGGTCAGAGCAGGCGTTAGTTTTTGGCGATAGCGGGAATATTTCCATCGCTACGCCTGCCTTGCTAATAGGCGATAGCGACGTTAGCGACTGCTTTCAGTCGCTAACAGGTTGGGTACGCCCACTTTGCATGTCATTAGCGATAAATATTGCTGACATGCAAAGCGGGACCCAAACCGCTCGCTATCGCCTAAAGCTGTCGCTAACTGTTGTTAGCGACAGCTTGCTAGTAGAGCGATAGAATTATCGCCGCTTAGCGGCCGAAAACGGCCGCTAAAGCAGCGATAATTGCCTATCGCCCTGCTTGGTAATATGCCCCTCAGTCCCCTGTCCTGAAGAAAATTTGAAAAAAAATAGGTGGGCGGGAAGTGGTACCCTGACTCCCCCTCAACCTTGGCATGGTGGGTGGTTCAAGAGAGACCCCCCCCCGTGTGGGTCAAAATTTATTTGCTTACTGCGTAGAATGGCGGGGGGGGGTCGACGCATCATTAATTCATTTTTAAAAAGAGGAGGCCACGTGTGTGTGTGTGCCACCCTCCCCAAGTCATCCAATGGCCAAAGTGACCCCATTCCCAAGGGCCTGTCGTATTATGTTTGGAGGAGGGAGCATGTTGCCCTGCTCCCCGATCCATAGTATGGCCACATGAACCCCAACTTCAGGGTTTGTTGTATTCCTTTTTGGGGAGGTCAGAAGTGCCTTCCCTCCCAGAACCATCCCAATGGCCTGACACATACCAGTGTCCTGTGGACCCCATTCTATCACTTCCAGAAATAGGCAGGGAAGACTTAATTGCTCCCACCTAGCAGGAGGAGAAAGGCTTCAGCCGGGTGGGAGCAAAATGTATCTACCAGAGTAAAGAAAAGTATCTCCTGCTGGGCGGGAGACCGTGGGGTCTTGAGGGTACCCCAGTGGCCCACAACATTAAAAACAATAGTGGGTGTCCTGGGTGACACCGGGCACCCACACACTAAAAGCATAGAAAAAGAATAATAAATGAGCCGCTGGAGTCAATCATTTATTATTCACTGCTCTCGGCCAGGAGTGCCCAATAATGTCATTCAAGGCCTCATTTGCATATTTATTTCTGCTTTGTAATGCCCCAGTCTAGTTAGGGGCACCACCAACGTGCTAGAAAAGTGCAGTGGAGGGCTGCAGGTAGTGCAAAAGCCCCAGAAAACGTTTGTTAAGAGTAACCCTATGTTTCCTGGGGTCTATAGAACATAACCCCAGGAAAAGTTAGCCACGTTTTTAAGTTTTTCTCTAGCTGTTCGTCAGCTGAGGACTGCAGTGACCCCATGTGGCTGCTCCTATGGCTACATTATGTGGTATGAAAAATGCAAAAAAACACTATGATATTTAAGGTTGTTCATAAAGCCATTAGACTTGTCATTCTATATTGGAGAAGTGTGGCTCACTGGTTAGAGGAGGCAGACCCTGAAGCAGAGGTCAGACCCGGGACCAGGGTTCAATTCCCGACGCGGCAGGGTCTTGAGCCCAAATATCCACGGACTCGATAATTCTCGCATCGGTGCCTACTCGAATCACGAGTTCACACTCTGCAGCTCTGGGCTTTAGCCTGCTTAATCTCCACTACGGCCTCCCCGCGGCGGGATGCCTGGCTTTCGCCTTGGGTAAGCCAGGACGGGTTCCCAAGGCAAGCGCCAAGATGCCTACGGGTAATCGAGCGCTATATAAGAACGCATAATAATAATAATATAATAGCTCTTTGACAAAGGCAGTATGCTTGCTCTGTATATTTATGTGGCAACTCTTTAACAAAGGCAATAGGCTTGTTTTGAATACTTATGTGGTGACATGTGGTTCACAAAGCCAGTAGACTTGTATTCATATAAACTATGCAATGACACCATCACAAAGCCAATAGAGTTGTCTTTGTTAAATGATATGGTGACACCTTGAGAAAGCTAGTAAGCTTGCCATGTATATAGATGTGATGACCCCTTAACAAAGCAGTTGGCTTGCGTTGAATATGCCTACTTGAAAAGGCTAAAAGGCTTGACTCATATGTTCATGGGGGTCACCTCTTGACGAAGTCAATTGGGCGGCCACATGAATATTGGAGTGGTGACCTCCTTGAGCAAGCCAGTAGACTTGAATAATTTAAAATTACACTATTTTATATTGTGATGGGTGCTCTCATTGGCTGGTCATGCAGGGGCAGTTGACCTCCTGTGTGGCGGGTGGACGTAGGGGTTGCCTGTCTGAGGGGGTGGGCCCCTGCCGCCACCCCCTGCTGCCCATGGCCAAAGGTCATGCATTGTGGGATTGGCCACCCGTGGGGGGGTAGATGGGGGGGGGGTTGGGCGCAGAGCCTGGCCAAAAGGCCAGGCCATGTGCAGCGGGGGTTTGACCTACTTAGGTATAGTAGTAAAATCTTACATAATGCTAAAAGAAACCCAGGCATTCACTGATAAAAACAAGGTTAAAGTGACTTTCTAGCTAGGTAGTGGAATAATATTTTACTTTACACAAAAAAATGACAAAAATGTATTAAAATAGAAGCGTTAAAGTGATGTTATAGTTGGGTGAAAATGTCAGTTAAAATGTAACATTTTTAGCAAAAAAAATATGAATTCACCAGTTAAAATTAAGTCAAATAACTATAGCTCACTCCATGGACTGCTTATGACCTCATTTATTACTGCACTTATGACCTCTTTTATGACATCATCGATCACTTCACATATGAAATTACATTGTTGATGACAATTTGAGAATAAACACATCTGGACCAGTACATAACATGCAATTTTCACGAGGAAGACTGCACAAAGAAAAACAATAGTTCTTGTAGCTATTATGGTATTTCTATTGGATAATATTATGCAATTTCACCACCCCAACAGTAGGGTTCTGAGTTTGAGGTTGTCCAACGATTTCCCATATTACCCCTCCTGCCCCCTCTACATGTGTTGAAGAAGTGTCCTCGTAGTTAGTGGCTTGCCCAGGGGCACAATTCAAGTGGGTGGGAAGGAATGTTACAAAACTGAGTTCATTCTTCCTGGAGAGATACGGGATGTATACCTTGAAAAGAGGCCCTTCTCCCTGTGAAACTGACACCAGTTTGTTCACATGGGCACCTCCAGGCCCCAAAGGATCGCTATCACCTGTGGAGTTCCCCAGGGTTTACTGCTGTCCTCTTTCATCTTCAATCGCTATGTGGAGCCAGTTGGTGCTCTTCTCTCAGATAACAGCATTAGGATTAACCAATATTCTGATGTTACAATACTGTACCTGAAGGTGTCTTCTGCTACAGATATCCAACACCTCAAACACTGCCCAATCATCATCCAAAACTGAATGTTCAGCGCCTACCTGAAGATCAACCCGAACATTACAGAATTCCTGTGATTTGTCAAGAACAACAAACAAGAAACAATACAAACCTGGTTCAATGACATTAATCATTACATCTTCGAACCCCAACTTTCACTCATGCCAGGTTACTTTGATTCATCCTAGATACCAGCTTCCGACTCAAGGAACATGGCCTGGTACCAGTTTTCTTTTGAAAAGAAGATGTATCAGTTTCTTGCAATAAATAACTTCAGAACTGATGCGCAAGCCCTCATAATCTTGCATCTGTATGTTGGTAAAGCCCTGCTTCCTGGCCTGCCAGACTCCGTCCTAGCACCCATTAAGGTCCTACATACTGCGGGACATCATATCCAGGGCCAAAAGAAATATGATTGCATACCGCCCAATGTGATGGAACTCCATTGTGTCCCCTTGCCACACTGCACCATCTATAAAACCAGCTGCATCATTTACAAAGCCATTGCAACCAGCACCCCCATTTATCTAGCAGACAACCTCACCATCTTTGGATGTTCTCTGCATACCCACAGATAGGGCAGCATCAGACTGCAGACTAAGAAGTGTAAAATAGTATAATCAAGGCAGCAGGCCGTTTTCATATATGCACCCAGGATTTGGAACACCCCTTTATGCATTAGAACTGCTCCAGCCTTGCTCCAAATAAGGAAAGAGTTGAAGAAGCACCTCTACACTACATCACTCTTTGACTTTGTGGTGGCCTTTGACCATGTACAGCACTCCAATGCTTTTTGGATAGATTTGCTCTATAGAAATACCATATATACATACTTAAATACATACATACATACATACATTCATGTAAAGGTTGAGAGGAAGGGAATCTAATCACCCTTCTTGATCCCACCAAAGTGGGATGGAATGGCACAATAATGCAGGAGGTCTTACTTTCCTCTTTGTCTAGAAATCCCATTGGCATCAGAGTTTGGGTTTGGCAGCTTGCACCAGCTATCCTGGCCCTATCAGTAGTTACCTTTCAAAAGAAGGGACTTTCTTGGGCGACTTATCCCATGGAGAAAGTGAGGAGCACCATTCAGGGGACACATGATACAAGCTCTTCAAGCATAAATTACAATACAGCACCAAAGCTAGCCTCTGCTACCTCGGCATTGCACTTTTACTTGCCTAACTTGCTCAACAATTTTCATTTGTATTCGGACACATTTAACTCATTGGTTAAATAGGCAAGATTGTTTGTGGTGTAGGGTTTTCTATATTTATAGAAAATGGTACACTAATTTGTGAAAAATATAATTTCTTGCATCTTGTTACGTGACACCATTATTTTTATTATGAAATCTGTTTTAGTACATTCCGCACCGGAGTTTAGTTCTTCGGTTCATCGGTATATTTGTATACCACTCGCACACCACTTTGTGACTCCGATCTAGGGGTTTAGTATCAGATATCCTTTAAAGTCAAAATAAGGCCTTCTGCTTTGCACCCCTCCTAGTCTGTTACTATCTTTTTACTATTGAAGAAATGTAGTCTTCATTCTCAGGGAATACTTACTAATAGAAAAAAGAACTTGGCACAGAAGCTGAAAATATGAAAAGACATCTTTATTAAATTTAATAAGTGAGGCCACGTCACACGGAAGCCGTAGCAACTGAATGAGGTAGTCTGAGGAGTACAGAGAACAGAGGCCTTATAAATGCTCAGGGTTACAAAACTCAGCATAAAAGTAAGGGGCAGTCCTTGCTTTTACAAGCATGCAAAATGCCTAACATGGACATGCAAGGTCTGCCAAACATTAGCCAATAGGACAAACACCCACTATTTACAATTGTCCAATCATAGGTATTATTACGCAAGGTATCGCATGACGACAAACCCACTTTTCAGTTGTCCGGCCCACCATTAATTATACAGAAAAGCCCAACATTCCTTCTTACACAAGCCAGACAAACCCATAATAAAAGGACCACAGCCCATATCATAAACAGACCATAAAAGAAGGACCAGAAAACAGATAAGAAGCAGGATAAGGGGTGTGTGTGTGCATACCAAACTCTACAATGTCCTGTGCTTTGATCCTCAATCTTGATCAGCTACTGGGCAAGGAACTGGCCTAACAAGGTCAGCTTCAGGCAACGGGGTCAGTTCACTCAGGTCATTCAGAAGTCAGCTAAAGTGTACGTGTACTAAAGACTCGTTCGGCCGCAGTCATCGGCCTATGTGAGGGCAACCACAAAATGGTTGCCATACACAAAATGGAACCCAGGGTTCAGAACGAAATCCCCAAATACATAGTGAATCCATCAATCTAACATGACGAAACCACTTGTACTTGCCGCACTCACTAGTTACGGTTCGCTACTATCAAATTCGTAACAAAACCATGACATTTATAAAGTGGGTTCAGAATTCACGGAACCTCAGACCCTCCTTTTGCCCTTACTTAGGCAATCACTCAGTCTGTGTCTGAATCGATATCAATATTATCCGTTATTCCCTTCACTAAGGCATTATTACTCGAGTTATCTTTCATGGAACGCAAGGGATAGACTTCGAGGGCATAAATGAACATCGTCTGAAAAGCCCATAAAGACCCATTCTGACTAAACGGTAAGATCAGATAGGGAACACCTCTATCTGTAGTATGTGGCATAAGACCACACACCCAACAATTAGTGGTGTTCATTACTAACTGGTGTTGATGCATAAGCTGTACAAAGGAATTATTAGTAAACTGTGACCTCCTAACCAGTTCATGTTCAGGTAAAGTATGGATAGAATGCAAAGAAGTAGTAGTAGGAAGAGACATAGGTTGGGAGGTGGGTACAGATGTCAATTGGGTAGCAAAAACAATCCAACCCACAAAAGACAACGTCATGCTTAAAAATACTAGAAAACACGTCGTTAAGAACATATAGACAACAGGAGAAAGTAATGACCACTATTACAAACAAAATTATCATTTTTCACTACCCTAAACAGAAAGCAAATACTAAAATTATCTAGTAACATTTTTATGGCTCCTATGCATTTCAGTAACTTATTATATGTTCAGGTGAAACAGTGGCGATCCTTATCAATGCTCTCAGATGAAAAGGGATACTCTTCCACAGGGAATGGACTTTATTCTGCTTTTACTAAACAGAATACTACTTTAAAACAATGCCAGCAAAAAAGCAAAAATCAGTCTCCTAACACCCATTTTATGCAATCGCACGGGAAATACCTAGAGTCCGTCCAAGCCTCTCCGGCAGGCTTCTATTGTTCATCAAATCCTCTTCTGTTGTTTTCTTCCGCATGGGCCTCTTCATTCAGGCCTTTCATGAAAATGGTCCTTCTTAGTATCCGTTGGAGTGCCCTCCTGGCAAACACTCGCAGCTTATTTGAAAGACTCAATGTCTCAAGGCAGTGCACCAATATCTCTCCTCTGCGGCAGGCACTACAGATAGTGTGCTCTCCATTGATCATGGGCACAGATCATCTCATGCAGACCCAAGTACTATTAATCAGGAAAGAGCAACAGGCTTTCATACTCAGCAACACTTTCAGACTCCAACACTCGCTTTTCAGTGTCAGAGGATGCTCGGGCTGCTCTTTCATTTAATCATAGGTACCACAATGTAGTGCCTTTTGCCGGTCTTGGATCCTCCGGTGCACTGCCTTTCCGTTGGAGCAAAGAAAAGGGGGGTGTGGCCAAATCTCAAGCCAAGGGGCTCAATGGACTGCCTACTGTCAGAGGTTACCAGCACATGACAGGTGAAAAACTAAAACCTCAAAACAACTGGAATCCTTCTCTTTCTCTCTTTTGCACTGAAACTGGTTCTGTGATGCCCAATGTAGTCTGATGGAGCAAGTACGATTCTTTGGAGATACCATGGATGGCGCGCTGGCGATCGCTGTCCAGCCTTGCTGCTTTTCTGGGTGCTGGGACTGTCACTGATGGGAATTAGCTTTTCATCAAAGGTCCGCAGATTATTATGACTTAATCCCGCAGAACCTAGTGACGTAGGAAATTGGACACATTTATTAGTTACCTTCAATTTAGTACAAAAACACAGTTTGTCTTTAACAAGAGGATTGCAAGCAGGTGGTCTGCAATCTGCGAGGGAGTGGCCATACGCCATGAGACAATTCTGGTCTAGAACACACTGTCATTCTCAAAAGCAATACAAAGACAAAGGCAGTAGGCAAAACAGTGCCTCTAGCCTCTTCAATTCATTTCCATGTGAGAGCATATCCTCTACCATCTAAGGGTAGATAGCAACATAGGGATTCTATCTGAATGGATGTCCTCACGCATGATGACATCGTCTAATGGGGTAAACATATTTTTTTCTCTCAATGATTAAGTCTAGGTGTTCCTAAATTCCTTATCTACAACATCTCAAAAGAGAAATGGCATGATACAGATTATCAGGGACATGTAAATACCTCCCTTTTAATAACTTTGCATCATGTGCACTGTGCAATACACAGACTAATGATCAAAATGTGGAAACTCGTCTTATAATAGCATTGAGTCAGTTAACCAGTCCATCACTACCATGACGGTCAGACTGGAAAACATCGAGGTAGGCCTAAAGAAAATTCTTAAAAACCAGTATTGTTATACAAAAGGGATTTATACATAATATGGGGGTCTCTGGTACATTACTGCAATCTGGAAGTGTGAACCTAATACAATAATAATAATAAAAGAAGGCTAACTGGTGAAAGGAATATGGAAAAGGAAAAATGGGACTAGGACACAGCTAAAATCCCCAATTACTAGGCACGATGCAACATCAATCAGGGGAGAAGTGATGAAAGAAAAATCTATAGGAAGAACAAGAAATTACTTGGGTGATAGTAAGGCATGTGACACAACACCAAGAGTGGGGGTGATACATAAAAATCAAAATAGTTCACGAACGTTAGCTCTACCGCTGGCCTCTACACCATATACGGTAATCTCAGCTAATGTTCAAGTTCCCTTTTTCAGGGAAAAAAATTAAACCTTGTTTCCTTTATGGTACAAGGCCATACACTATTTAGGAAGCAGAACAAAACTGACTAATATAATATAAAAATTAGGTCACCATACACAAAAGTCACAGATCTATAATTTATCCTTACGTCCAATTCAGGATACATAAATTTAGGGCTGCCTGTTCCTTACAGGAAAGGGGGCAGCATTGTGACTAACTGTAGGTGAAACCTTGTTTCCTGTATATCTCTTTTATTTTACTTCAATACTATATAGCCAAAATAGACATGCACTGGTGAAGTGTTGTCTGTCTCGCTCACAGGATGAAAAAATATCATATCTGTGAAATTTAGCGCAAATTCACCAAACTGTTGTACAGCGATATACATCGTCATGTAGAACCCTTCACAACACAGGTGAACTTGTAATAGTATCTAAAGCAACAACATAAAACAAAAACATGCATAAAAATAAAAACGCACAGAACGGACATGTCAAGCCATCAGATATACTTGCTGTATATCAAGCACAAAAAAACATAGACAAACAATAGCATTTGTGAATGAGTGGTGACGCACACACTTCAAGTCCTGTACTTTATGCACTGTGAACCTGCAGCCCAAAACCCACTATTCAGGCCTTCTTAATTTGTCAGGTTTTGACAGCTGATCACTAGTCAGTCGTGATCGGCTGGCAAGACAATCTACTGTGTCACTTGAAAACCACCTGAACATTCCTTTCCAAAGGAGTTACGCAAAAACACATCTCTTTTCAACCAACCAAACTTACGTGTCTTGTCAGCCTTAAAATCACCCAGAACAATCCATGAATGATCTGCGGGCAGAAGCCAAAAAAAAAAAACACAACACACAAAAGAGAGACATTTCTCATAACAAACAAATATCCTTTATAACTTGTAATCAGAAAACAAAGCATGATACACATTAACAGACACAAAAATAAATGTCCATTACTTAACTGTTACCATCTTGTCGGTCAGCTTGCAACATTAAGCTAAAACTAAAATTCTTTCACTGACACTCCATGTTAACTTTGTGCCACAATTTTCACTTTGAAAAACAATTCTTAATTGGCAAATCGTTCTCACTTAGGCATGTAGCCTTCAAAATTTGAATAAAGAGCTTCCTCTTATTTTCTGTCTAAAACTTAATGCAATGCCTCATTTTCTGTCAAATAGAAGCAATTAGCGGACATCATTTTTTCTGAACAGAAATACAAATGTATCATTTCTGCAGAGCATTTAGCATGATGTTGGGACTTTCAAAGAAACCCTTTTTCATATTTTTCCTTTGTAATTAAGTTCTTTCATTTTATTGATGTTCTTATGGAGAAACCAGAAACCCTCCCTTTTTAGAGGCCTGTTTAGCAAGGTCATTCTGCATTTCACAGAGACAAGGCCCTAATTTAAAAGGTCACAATTGTCAACATGACAGCCTCCTTCCATTGTTTACAGGGAAACTAAAGATAACACCTCAGCGCGACTTGAGCAAGCCTCTGCAGCTCTACTAGCCCCCACCCTCTGCTCATTCTGAGGCTGACAAAGGCAAAAGGCCTTCCTAATTCCTCCTGACCTGCAATAATTCACTCTATTTTGAAAAATAATGTCTCCTTTTTAGGCGCTAAAAAATTATCTCTGTTTCCAGATTATTAAACAACATTTACTGTGAATAATTCACAGAACCTAATAACACACATACCAGTTTTTAGAACAAATGCTTGTTGCAATGGTACTTATTTCATCAACCTTAAATGGATCTCACTGGGTCATTTAAAAGCAAACCCCAAATGGGGACAGCCTGCAAATTTGTATTATACCTAAATGTATGCATTTACTGAAGCCTAAAGCACTTTAAAGCTATTATAAATGGCAAAAATACCCAAATTCGACTTTGATATTTGGGGCACTTAAAAATAAATATCCTATAAGTATGTTACATATTAATCATCCTCAGAATGTTCTTTACACATTACAGATATAAGACATTAGACATATCTCATGTAAATCCTTAGAAAAATGAGTTTTTTACGCCTGCGCTAAGTGAGATGTCATATGCTAATGTCCTCATTATGCAGTGCAACACAACTCAAATTAAATTATAATGCTAGGAGGTCACAGTATGAGCATTAAGCTTCATGAATAGTAAAAAACGAATTTTGTAGCACTTATTCTAAATAATTATTTTTCATAATTTAATAATTATTTTTAATAAACCCAATCATTTTTGATAATACCACATATAAAAGCAAGCTGCATCTCTTGCCTATTATTTTTAGACGCATTCATTTATAAGCCTAAGCACAGAAGCCTAACTTAAAACATGACAACATTTGGCGCCACATTTTTCTTTCTAAAAAGGACAATTTTTATTTAACAACAGAGCCAATAATATGCGTACAAAAATGCTTAAAGAGAGGAAACCCTTAATTGAAATGTCTTCCTGTAATACAAAATAATGAAGAAATGCTATAAGTTGGTTTTTCTACAAAAACACACCATTCGTTTTTGGGGGCCTTTTTATTCCTCGTGAATGTGAATTTTAATTTAATTTTTTTAAGCATTTAGACATTTTGCTTAATAGACTGAAAACATAAAAAAACACGCTTTAGCCATGCATTTCATAAATAGCGCCATCGCTATGTACTTACCGAAGTTGCACTAATGGGAAAACCACATAAACATTTAAACACACATTTAACCCACAAATCAATACTCAGAACAAAAACAAAGGACAGCCCACAGACTGTACTTAAACCAAACTATTTGCAAATACTAGTTGTAAGTCATATTTACAAGAAACGCTTCTCAATAGTGTTCCAAAAGACTGCAAAAACAGACTGCTGCATATCCAAGAAGCCAAAACACACTCAATTCACTAGCTTTGGCTGGCAGAACACCAAAAATTGCTCTGCATATCTTCATTTATAAAATTGCGCAGAACAAAGGATCCTTGTTTTGTATTATGTCATATTTTAATTCCCTGGGGATACAAAATCACCAAGGGAGAAATATGTTTATATACTTAAATCTATTTAAGTATTCCTTCTAGGAGAGCCGGCTAATTAATTTCACATCACACTATGGTACCGCCAAGAAAAAGCAACACATTTTTCCATGTGAGCTTAGAAAACAGGCCTGCCAAAAATATTTGCAGAATTATGCAAATATTATAATCAAAGTAGTGCTTAATGTACTTTTCGTACGTGCACCGTTCAACAAAACCAAATAGAAAAAAATCTCATCATTACCTGCCTATACAAATTGCAATTTGCATATCCAAAATCCAAAACATATCTAAAGTTGGCCAACACAAATTCCAAAATTCCAAAGTTACAATCCTAAATTTGCTAAGACCAGGCATCTTATAGCTCACTAATCTACCTTCAAACTTCAAGGGGTTATCAAAAACGATATACTCGCAAATATACGAGCCCCTTGGCTTTGGTAATTGCAATAACCAAATCAAAACCAAGAAACCAACCCCTCGGCTTTGGTAATTGCAATAACCAAATCAAAACCAAGAAACCAAACAAAGTCGTGGGAGCGACGCGCTTGTACTTCTTATTCTTACTAATCAAAAGGTTATCCAAATTCTAACTGTCAAGTTCTACATGACCTAACGGTCTTTTTTAGAATACTCACGCCAAAAAGGTTCTCAGTCAGGAGTGACATCATGTGGAGGATCAAAATCAGGAAGATCAGAAATATACTGGGCTGCAGAAACAAAGAATCTTCAGAATCCCTGTGCACAGAGTACCTCCTTAGTAGAATCCTGTTCTGTCCTCCTGAGTAGATTTCAGTCCTCTGACAAGATCACTCCCACAGATAGTCACTTCTCTGATGAAGCCCACGTTGGCCGCGCCATTTGAAGAAATGTAGTCTTCATTCTCAGGGAATACTTACTAATAGAAAAAAGAACTTGGCACAGAAGCTGAAAATATGAAAAGACATCTTTATTAAATGTAATAAGTGAGGCCACGTCACACAGAAGCCGTAGCAACTGAATGAGGTAGTCTGAGGAGTACAGAGAACAGAGGCCTTATATATGCTCAGGGTTACAAAACTCAGCATAAAAGTAAGGGGCAGTCCTTGCTTTTGCAAGCATGCAAAATGCCTAACATGGACATGCAAGGTCTGCCAAACATTAGCCAATAGGACAAACACCCACTATTTACAATTGTCCAATCATAGGTATTATTACGCAAGGTATCGCATGACGACAAACCCACTTTTCAGTTGTCCGGCCCACCATTAATTATAAAGAAAAGCCCAACATTCCTTCTTTATACAAGCCGGACAAACCCATAATAAAAGGACCACAGCCCATATCATAAACAGACCATAAAAGAAGGAACAGAAAACAGATAAGAAGCAGGATAAGGGGTGTGTGTGTGTGCATACCAAACTCTACAATGTCCTGTGCTTTGATCCTCAATCTTGATCAGCTACTGGGCAAGGAACTGGCCTAACAAGGTCAGCTTCAGGCAACGGGGTCAGTTCACTCAGGTCATTCAGAAGTCAGCTAAAGTGTACGTGTACTAAAGACTCGTTCTGCCGCAGTCATCGGCCTATGTGAGCACAAAATGGCTGCCATACACAAAATGGAACCCAGGGTTCAGAACGAAATCCCCAAATACATAGTGAATCCATCGATCTAACATGACAAAACCACTCGTACTTGTCGCACTCACTAGTTACGGTTCGCTACTATCAAATTTGCAACAAAACCATGACATTTATAAAGTGGGTTCAGAATTCACGGAACCTCACTATGTTTATTAATGTGGGGAATGCATTGGGCTGCGCTACAGAGGAAACATAAAGATGTCCATGTGTTTTTTGTATTATTTTGTCATTTTGAGTAGAGGGCGGGTACAAACACATAAGTATAGGCCATGGTGCATTGTTTTCTTGTGTTTTGACTGTTTTACTCCAAAGCATTATTTTAAACCTTACAAATTCAGAAGAAAGAAGGGCCTGGAAACTGTGGTAGAAGGTTGGATACAGAATTAGGTGCTATTTCTTTGGTAACCTTCTTCTAGTCATGAGCATAAGGGAGTGAAGCGAAGACTGGAGTTGGAAGCCATTATTCATTGCTCTATTAACTAGCTGGATCCTTTTCCCTCAGAATCATTTGTATTTAATTTTCATTTACTATTAAAGATTTGAGGAAAGCACGGGGCATTGTGAGCAGTGGTTAATTTGTTACATATATAAGTGCCGGGGCTTTTGTCAGGACACAGCTTGTACCAGCACATTTCTCCTGTAACGCAGCCTAAAACAGAACCAACTACTAACTAGGAAGTGGGAAGAGGATGTGGCCTAATGGCCAGAGCTGCCGACTTCCGAGCTGGGGTACCACATTCGAGTCTCGGCATCGGCTCACCATCCTGTGATTAAGGGCAAATCAGTATATCTCAGTTCCTACCAAAAATGAGTGTGAAACTATAGTGCCGATGTTGAATGATTAAGGGCCAGATGTATCAAAGAGTGTTACCCATTCTGTGTCTGTGGGAAAATGTCTTTGTACATAGGGTCCTAAGTACCGGTGAGCACAAGAAACCACCAGCTCAATATAAGCACTGATTGTGAAGTGTGGGCAGTGCTTAATTTGAGGGTGGTGTCCTCTACCCGACACCTGCACTTAATTGTCAACAACAGGGCTTGTGACAATCTACAACAGGGTGGCGCAGTTTGGATAATTTAGAGATGACTGCAACAACAGTTAATTAATTCAATAGACATTAAAAAGACTCTTTGGAATGGAAGGTGCACCAGAAAAATATTTGAGAGAACGAATTGAGTCCATCCCTCTTCTTTATTTAAAACATATGTTAAAAACAGTACTCAGCCAGCGCGTTTTGTTTCTTGTGCAGAAGGAAATTCATCAAGGCTTAATGAGTGATGTAGGGTGTTCACAAAAGATCCTAATAAAGCGCAGCAGTATAATTCAGGTGTACAAGTCATATCGAGGGGAAAATGGATCAGATCCCATCTCAAATTCTTAATAAATAATGCAGAGTATTCACAAAGGATCCATGTAATAGGTGGTGGTGTTGGTCGGGTGTTACACTCTCAGTTGGGGGAAAATTAATCCGATCCCAGCTCACATTCTTCTCAGAAGGATAATCACAGTAACGGCATGGTGGCCGGCAGCAATACGGCCTGGACAACACCTCCACCTATGACATGGATCCTTTGTGAACACTCTGCATTATATATTAAGAATTCGAGCTGGGATCTGATCCATTTTCCCCTCAATGTGATTTGAACACCTGGATTATACTGCTGCACATTATTAGGATATTTTGCGAACACCCTACATCACTCATTAAGCCCTGATTAACTTCCTTCTGCACAAGGAACGAAACGCGTTGGCTGAGTGCCTTTTTTAACATATGTTTTGAATGAAGAAGATTGATAGACTCAATTTGTTCTCTCAAATAATTTCAGGTGCACCTTCCATTCCAAAGAATCCTTTCTCCACCATGACGCTCAATGACGGAAAGCGCTGGAAGGAGATGCACAGGACACTCATTCAAAAAGCAACTGAGATTGAAATGCTGAACCTTGGTCAGACGTTGTGTACCTTTTTTCTAACTAGACATTAAAAAGACTCTTGTCTGCTGCCCAAGCCATTATTATAGCTTTGAGGGTCTGAAATAGTCTGAATTGTCACACTTGTTGGAGTGTGATGGTTAGTAGTTGTGTTGTTACTATCATTGGCAGCATGGCAGGGGCAATGAGTGGTGCAAGCTGCAGTGGCCCCCTGATGGAAGCCCCAGCACTTATTTTTTTTTACAAATTAAGCACTGGGTGTGTGTCATAGTTGGGGAAACAATGGAATTATTTCACATTCAGTGTTCATTGTCTGTATGTGGGAGGTGTGTAAGAGCACTATAAGGACAGAGGTTGGGTGTGCTGGCTTGCTTTACGCTTTATGTTGTGTTTTCTTACCATTTGAGTAGAATGCACAATTGATTGGGCTTTGGCAGGGGGAGAAACACACAAGCTTTCTTTTTTGTTTGGTATTTGCTTTCCTGATGGTGAGAGGGGGAACATCCTTTACAACGCAACTTTTACTCCGCACTACCATTACGACGCAGCTATTACAACGCAAGTCGTTACAATGACTTGCGCTGGAGGGCGCTGTAGGATAGGGAATAGTTTAATTTTCTATCCAACACCTTCCCTACTATCCACGGGGACTGGAGTTGGAAAAGAAAATTAAACTATTCCACTATCCAGCGCCCCCCAACGCAAGTCGTTGTAACGACTTGCGTTGTAAAAACTGCACTGTAATGGCATGTGGAGTAAAAGCATGCGTTGTGATGTCATACATCCTGGTGGGAGCAAGAGTAGAAGATCTATTATTTGTTCCTAACTTAGAAGGTAACGTGTGTGAAACATATATTGAGGTAGTTTCAGTGTTTAATTGTCAATCCTGACAGCTGGAGTGGATAAATAAAATGTTCTAGGCCAATAAATACAAGGATATGATTACACAATTCAAAGTAAAAATGGAAGTTCTTGTCACAGAGTTTTTCTACAGGGTCAAATAGGGAATCAAACCTTAGGCATATCGAGAAGTGGCACAGAGCCACTGATGCGTTCCCCTTCTCATCCTGAATGGTGCATTCCTCCAGTCCTTGGCAAGTAAATGTCTGACCATTCCCAGAAGGGAAAAGGTTTTGCCAGAGAAATCCGGAGTGAAAAACTCATTTACACCTGCCAAGAATCCTTTTGTGAATTCTTTGCAGCCATAAATGAAGATGTTTTCATCCACAAGGGTATGTTTGCAGCTGAAATTACGTTTGTGAATTGAGCTCAATGTGTTTAGATGTGGTAAAAAAGAGTTCCTGTTGGCATACTTACTCTACACTGTTTACATATTTGTCCTGCTCACTAATTATTTTAATCGGGTATGGCTCAGCCAAAAGAGCCTCAATCCAAACATATATTGAAGCTTTTCTAATTCCTATGTCTGAATAAAGCACCTTCTAGGAAAGTCACTGCACAGCTGGAGGAGTTGCTACGGCAACCTCTGACCTTAGGGGACTGGAACAATTTCAGTCGGGCATTAACGGCATGCATATGCAATGTGAAATGCTGCAACTGTGTACGCACGCAAACAAACACACACACATTGGTCTTATCAATGCACATGGTGGTTGGCTACAGAGAACCCATTTTTATAGTTCAGTGTTAAAATGAGCCAATGAGAAAGTTAGAAAAAGAAACAGAAAAATAATAGCGACACAAAGTAAGTGCACAAGTAATTGTCCATACAGGTTTATGGGTGATGCAAATGCAATATAGAAGACTCACATTTTCTGCTTTTCTCAAAATGACACTTGCGATATCAAAGTAACCCAAGTGAACTTCTGCCGCTATTCCCATTAGAGTATGGAGGTTAGGTAGTGAAGGGTGGACTGTCAAGTGAAGGGCTGGACTTCAAGCAAGTGGTTTCAAACCTTTTACGTACCCTTACAGAGCCTTTTAGACCCATATGCTAGTGTTAAATTGGAAACAAATGCAACTGGCATCAAATTATCTGAAGTTGACATTTTTCTGATTGTTATGCTTGTGCAACCTAGCACTGCCAATTTGGCGGGACTTCCTCATTGATCCCATGCTGCTAGAGACAATGAAACATACAAATGATGCAGAATTGTTGGCCATTATCAGTACATGGGGTGCAAAAACACTGGATACAAAAATGCTATTTGCCCTGTGGTGTTTTTGCACCTGTATATATATCACTCAGGTCTAAATGATCTGGCTATTGTGACCCGAGCAGCTCATGATACATCTGTGCTAAATGTAATCAGTCAGATGATAGGTAAAGCATAACCTATGGGATACTATTACTGTCTCAGGCCTCCAACTGGAGGTGGGTGGGACTGATCGGGGGTGTATGTGTGTGTATGTGTGTGAGTCTGGGTGTCTGTGTGTGTGTGTCCTGAGAGAAAGCTCCATAATCTTGATCAATATTACTAGTCCCAGTTGCTAACATATGCCCCATTTCTTTTATGTTTGACACGTCTTCTGCCAGGTCCATCCCTACAGTAATAACACGAGGGTGTTTTACATGAACCTCCCGCTCCCCACACCTGCCTCCGCTTTCTACACCGCTAAACAAAGTGAAGCTTGATTTTATTTTATTTAATGATGGACTTGTAATGGGCACAGCTACCCCAAGGGGTTTACTGGCGCAGGATAGTTGCCAACCGTGAGGACCTCAGCCAATAGCTAGAAAAGCTAAGTTCCTAATGCAAGTAGGAAGAGGAATCCACAGCTTGGGCCGAGACAGGAAATCAAAAGACCTCTTAATGCGAGATAGGTGAAAAACCTCGATGTGGCGAACCGAGCTGGGAGGAAGACCTCAGCAGACACATGGGTTCATATGGAATTACCAGTCCTTGAATGTATGCAGGTGCCAGGCCGTGTTTGGCAATGTACATATAGCAAAGTGCCTTAAGTTCGATGTGTTTTGAAATCTTTTGCCAGTGCAGTCCTGGAGCAAAGGCAAGGTCAGGGTGTGCCTCGGTAGTCATAGGATTAGCCAGGCAGCAGCATTGTGAATGGTCTTAGGGCGTCTAATTGACGTCTTGTCAGCGTCAAGGTAAAGCATGGTGCCTAAGTCCGTAAAGACCAGGATTGTTGCAATTGAGGTTTAGAGCATTATTGTTCATCCAGACGGCAATATTCCTCAGGCCTGCTTAAAGCAATGACGGATCATGTCAAGGGGGATCCGATAATGAGAAGATGATCTGAGTATTATCAGCATAGGAAAACAGAGTGAACCCACACTTCTCAATGACGTCTGTGAAAGGGCAGACTTAGATGTCAAGAGAAAGGGTCTAAGAATGGATCCCTGAGGGACTACGGAGGACAGACCTAGCATCTTAGATCTATTGTCGGCTAAAGAAACCTGGAAGGTGCGATTCCTTACAAAAGAACTTACCCATTCCAGTGCCAGACCTTTAATGCCTGAGGCCTCGAGTCTGTAAATCAGAATAGAGTGAGATACTGTGTCTAATGCAGCGCTCTAATCAAGCAGAATTAGCCCTACCGTGCCACCTGAATCCAGCTGTTGTCTGAGACATTCAGTCACCCCAAGAAGAGCGTACTCCAATACCTGACCTTAGGCCTCCACATCGGGCAAACCATAGAGACTGCGGGACCCTAATACTGCAAGGCACTGCAAAATATTCAGACCAACATAGCTGGAGCGGTAGGGCAGTAGACAATGTTTTAAGGTTGGAAAAACAGGGTCCAAAAGGTGCCCTGCCATGTGAGTGGGTGCTGAGTTAAGGAGATCTTGATTGAGGATGCTTAAGTCATCAATAACGGCTGATGCCAGGTTGTTGTTGACATCTTCCAAATGAAGATTAATATTCCCTAGCAAGGTGAAATTAGCAGCCCACAGAATGTAAGGGGCCAACAAATCCGGCAGGGCGGAACACCATTCGCTCGGGCACCCAGGGGGTCGGTAAATGAGAACACCCGAGAAAGAACATTTTGGCGTTAGGGAAAGATTAAAAAGCAAGGCCTCGCAGTTTAGAATCTGAAGCTCCTCCATTTTATATTTGATTTTTTTTTTAATAATAGCAATGCCTCCTCCGGTTCAATTGGGTCTATTTAGCCCCAAGAAGGAAAGGTTTGCGGGAAGCGCAGTAATGATATATGGCAGTGAGCTCTCATGCAGCCAAGTCTCCATAAGGAATACTACATCAGGATTTACATCACAGAGAAAATTGAACAATTGCCACTGATGCTTTGGGAGAGGCGGCAATTTAGACTAAAACAGTGAAAAAACTGTGTCGGAGGTGGCTCGGCCAGGTGATACGGATCGGCAGAGTGCCCAGCCTCCTTCACCTGAGGCTCTTTCCCTGAGAGAGGTTGTACAGGTGCCGATGAAGTGACAAAAAGCACAGTGAAAAGGTGGGGGCTAGGTTAAAAAATTTGACAGAGTTTATTATCTATCCTTTATTATATATCCTCCTCCTCTATCCCTTATGGGAAACAGCTAAAAATCTCCCCCTCCACGCGTTTCAACGGTTACCTCACTATCTTACTCTATAACAACGGTACTGTCATGATCCAAGGCAATGACACCTGTCTTTCGCTCTTTGACCACCTCTTCCCCTCCCTACTCCCCTCCTCTGCGACCCTGTTTTCCCCCGACTCTCCTTCTAGCTCCACCCATTACTCCCTCTCTCCTCCCCTGACCCCCCTACACTCCAATTGGCTGCACTCTCAAGAATCACAGATTGGCCCTCTTCCCGCCCCCTCCCCGTGACCTCCTCTCCTATTCCTCCCCCCCTCACAATATGCACCCTCCCACTTTACTTCAGCCTCACCGCTAGCCAATGCGCTCCTCGTCCAATCTGCATCATCCCGGTACTCCAATCTCTTCTCCTCCCCCATTTGCTTTCCAGTCACCCCCCTTTTTAGTCCACCTCTCCTCCAACCTTCTCCCCCAGTGAACTTTCCCTACGCTCCCCTTATCCCTTCTTCCATACCTCCTGTCCACCTCCCCCTCCCCTCGTTATTCACTCGGATTTTGCCTCAATCCCACTGCTTCTCTCCTCCCTCCCACTCCTCCAGCAATGCTATGCTACTCCCTTTCCCCCCTGGTAACCCTGTCCATTTCCCTCCCTCGGGTCCAATAGTACCACTTCCTTTCCCCAACTTCCCTGTCTCTCAACCCCCCCCCACTCTGCGAGATGCCCGTTCCCTCACAGCCTCCTCTCCTACCTGACATGCCCTCCACAACCACCTCACCTCTTTTCCTCCCAAACCTCCCTCATTCCCATGACTCCACACAGTCCTCCCCTCTCCTTCTTCCCTACCGCTGTGTTCCACACCCTTCTCCCCCTAAAGTTATCCCGAATTCCTCTCCTTCTTGCAACACCAACAAAGGCAACTCTCCCTTAACCTCCGACTCATTAACTCCCGCTCTCAACCTCCACCTCTCCCCACTTTTGAACCTTACACCCCAACTCACCTCCTATCCCCCCACCTCTCCCTGCCTCCCACCACCAATTCAACCCCCACCTGTTTCCATCGATCCACCCAACCCTCCGTGCTCTGCTTTACTCTCGCTGGAAAATAAGCTAGGTTCCCTTATCACCTCCATCTCCCAGCTTACAGCTGCAATTTCACTTGTAAGCTGTAAGATTTCTACCTTTCCTTGCACCCCCTCTCCTTCCCAACTTCCCACGAGATGCACCTCGCCCCCTCACCTCAATTTAGCCAAGCTCAATCAGTTGTCTGCAAACTTTGTTAACTCGCACAAGCCTTTGAACGCCGCCCTTCCTCAACCTGCATACCCTAGCAACCCTACTATCTACCCTATTCCAATCATCTCCTCTGTCAGAACCAAGCATCCACCTAAACCCTCCCGAGCACCCCCACATAAGCACAACATCCCGATCACCCTTCAGAGCCCAAGTGCCCCAGTCACCAAAACAGTCCTGACAGAGCTTCACAACTGCAGATCTGCAGTCAAACAAAAACTTGAAATCTCAGATACCATCACCCACCACAATATTGACATGCTCTTCCTCACAGAGACCTGGTTCAAAGATACCTCCCATTCTATGTTTGATCTCCTATTACCTACAGGCTATTCTATACTTAGGAATGACAGAACTGACAACACGGGGGGAGGTGTTGCAGTCATCTTTAGAAACTCCCTTCAACTTAAGGCCTCTCCTATAAGCTCCTTCCACACCTTTGAATGCCTTTCTTTTGAGCTACAAGTGCACCACCATTCACCCCTTAGATTCCATGTCATTTACCGCCTGCCTCGTAGTGGCCCTTTGTTTTTGGAGGAACTCACTGACTTCATCAGTGACCAATACTCGCGTAGTGACAACCAGACCTTCGTGGGTGACTTCAATCTCCACTGGGGCTCACCGCAAGACTCCTCCGCAAACTCCCTGGCCACCTTCCTCTCTGTTAATGATCTCATCCAACACTGCACAGAATCAACACACTCTAAGGGCTCAATCCTGGACCTTGTTATTTCTAAAGCAGGCATACTTTCCATCACTACCCCTATTCACGTAGACTGGTCTGACCACCTCCTCATCCCATTCTCTATTCAACTATCACACGCTATAACACTTGGCCAACCCAAGAGGGCTATCTCCTGGTTCCGTGATGTTAAAAATATTGATGTCGGTCCCCTCTGTAAATCAGCTTTGTTATCACTTACAAGGCTAGACCCGAACCTAGATGTTGATGATCTCACCTCCCAATGCCTCACAGTTCTTGCAGATGAAATCAACAACGTCGCCCCACTCAAAAGCAAAAGGTTAAGGCCCACCCCCTCAGCACCTTGGTTCAACAAATCCCTCTATGAAGAAAGGAAGCAGCTAAGATTCCTGGAGAAACAATGGAGGCAAGTGCCCTCCACCGATAACTTGTCCACGCTTCGCTCCGCAAGATCCAAGTACCACAAACACATCTTCCTTGGGAAAGCGGCGCACTTTAAAACCCTCCTTGACATAGCCAAAAATAGACCCCAAAAACTATTTGATCTCATCAAGAGTTCTGATTGCTCTCCCCCTTCCTCCAAGCTGGAGGATTCTGCAAAGAGAGCAGCGGATTTAGCTATATTCTTCGACGAAAAAGTGAAATCACTTGTGGATCAGGTCGCTCATCCTAGCCCTCCAGAGGAGTGCAAATCCTTAGCCATTTGGCAAAACTTTGACCCCATATCTGAAGATGCCCTTCTCAAGTGCATCAGCGAAACAAAGCCCTCCAACCATCATCTGGACCCCATCCCCAGTGCCATTGCCATTGACTTTTATACCCTTTCCCTCTCCTACTGGACCACTCTGGTCAACCTCTCCCTCTATCAAGGCTCCCTTCCTGTCTCCTTCAAAACTGGGCAGGTCACCCCGCTTCTTAAAAAACCAACTGCTGATGCGTCTGACCTCAACAACTTCCGCCCCATCACTAACTTTCCCTTTCTTGCGAAGATTACAGAAAGATGTGTAGCGAAACAACTCTCTCGTCATATCAAGGACAATGATCTTCTTGACAATTTCCAGTCTGGCTTCATTCAAAACTGCAGCACTGAAACAGCCCTACTGCAAGTGGTTGATGACGCGCTGAGGATCCTCGACTCGGGGGGGTTCTGTCTTCTAATTCTCCTTGACCTCTCTGCAGCCTTTGACACTGTCAATCACAACACCCTCCTCAACATTCTTAAACAGAGAATGGGCATGGAGGGCACTGTGCTTAAATGGTTTGCCTCCTTCCTCTCTGATAGATCACAAATGATCAAAATAGCAAACAGTCTTTCATCTCCTGTGGCGGTAGGTCAAGGTGTTCCTCAAGGCTCTATACTTGCACCCACATTGTTCAACCTCTATTTAGAACCACTAGGAAATCTCCTAAGTAAATCCGGGATCCACTATCATCTCTATGCTGACGACACTCAAATCTACCTCAAGGTTGCCTCCACTCACGATCTCTCTATCCTAAGCTCTACTCTCGACTCCATTTATAACTGGATGTCTACTCATCAACTGATTCTGAATCCCTCCAAAACCGAATTCCTCCTCTCCTCCTCTTCAATCTCTCCTCCCCCGGTGCAATCATGGATGGATCAGTTGAATCTACTGAACACTAAACCCATCATTGCCGACAGCGCAAAATCCCTGGGTGTCATTCTCGACAAAAAACTCAATCTAACCCCCCACATCAATTCCATTGCAAAGTCTGCTCGATACCATCTGCGCCTTCTTTGGGGAATCCGTTGCTTCTTCCCGGAGCAGGACCTTTTAACCCTGGTGCAATCGCTGGTCCTCTCCAGACTTGACTACTGCAGTTCTCTTCTTACTGGCCTCCCCAAATCCCACCTGTCACCCCTTAAATCTGTTTTCCATTCAGCAGCTCGTTTCATTTATGGGGCCAAAAGAAGCGACCACATCACACCGATGTTATCCACCCTCCGCTGGCTTCCAATCGAGGCTAGAGCTATCTACAAGACTGCTTGTATCACCCACAAAGCCTTGCACTCCTCCTCTCCTCGCTACCTGGCGAATAAACTGAAACTCTCTGGAGGCTCTAGACCATCTCGTAATGCGGAAAATCTTCTGCTTGAACCTCCCACTTTCAAGAAGGAAAGAACGATGGCACAATCCTTTTCAGGCAACGCGGTGAGAATCTGGAACTCCCTTCCGCCACAGCTCCGGACCACCACCTCCTCCCAGGCCTTCAAAACTAACCTCAAAGTTCTCCTCCTTCAAAAACACTTCCAAATGTAATCCATGCCCTCTCTATTATCTGAAGGAAGCCCTTCCATTGTATAAAATTCTACTGTACATGACTATGGAAATGTCTTCCCAGTGTACTCTTGTGGTTTGAGAGTCTGCCATTTATTGCGGTATTATCTTTCTACCTGTGTTTGGTACTCGTGTGTAACATGCACCCGCCACTTTATCTTGTAACACACTGTTTTCTACGTCTTACATGTGTTTATTTTTTATACCTGCACAAGTGCCACCATGGCCTACGTAATGTTTGTTCTTGTGTTTGAGGGCCCTCCATATATTGCAGTATTATACCTCTATGTTTACTTTGTATGCTTTTGTAACCTGCACACGTCACTTTTTCCTCCTGTAATGCACCGTTTGCTACCTCTTATTTATTTATTTGGACATTTTTAAAGCGCCTGGTGACGCCAGAAGGCGTGTCCCCGCGCTATGGTAAGTGAGCAGTTGCCATCCTCCCTCCTTGTACTTTGTTGGTTCACGATTGTCACTTTTGTAATGCACCGTTTGCTACCTCTTGTATTTTGTTGGCTCACGATTGTCATTATTGCTTCATTTAATGTAACGTTTGCTTTTGTATTTTGTTCACTTGTAATGTTCTCATGTATCAGTTCTGTTCCTATTGTGAAGCGCTCTGACACCTTCGGGTAAAGTCCGTGCTATATAAAAACGCACAAATAAATAAATAAATTAGGGGAAGGCTTTAAACTATGTTAAAACGAGGCCGAGTAGAATCCTGGTTGCAGCAGACCAGCATTTCTGGCCCCTGACTTAACCCCTTTGCCGTGGGGCTAATCCCGCCGCAATGCGGGGGTAGGGGGGGTGCGTGCATCGCCGCGGTGCACGGTGGCGCTGTCTCTCATGACGAGCTGCTCGTCATGACCACGCTCGTTTGAATGGAACGCCCAGCACAGCAGGGGAATTATCCCCGTGTGGCCGTTCCGCGGAGGTCATGAACACCCAAGAGGTTAACAGATCGAACACCATTTTTGTGGAAGCTTGCAACAGGAAGATAAACAACAATAGTTCTTTCCAGTGATGTAGCAAGGTCAGGTGGTACCCGGTGCGGAAAATTTCTTGTCACCCCCGGCTTGACAAAATGGCAAAAATATGTGTTTAAAACACATTATTTTTGCCATGTTGTCACTCCCCTCAGTGATGACACCCGGGGCAGCCTGCACCCCCCTTCCTGCGCCACTGGTTCTTGCTTCTCAGAGCAATGTATTACACCTGATTGTATCTTTTGCTCTGCGCGGGCGAATCATATCAGTTCTCATGGAACTTATTAAAGAAGCCTAGGATTGTCAGTATTACACCCAAATTCTGTACCAAGATATATTACATTGCATGGTTACAAAACTAACCCAGATGGGCACATGATTGAAATCGGACACAATTTAAAACGCGAGCTTTTCCTTTGGTCTGAGGTATCTAGATCTTGAACTTGGTAATTGGCATTTAACAAGATGAAAAAAACATTGACTTTTTCAGAATTATGCAGAACGTTGACATTTTATAATGAACAGATACTTTCATTAGATTCTGCAGATGAGAACAATTAAACATGTGATCTGTAGACCTTTCAATCAATACAAGTGTCCTCAATTTGCAATACAGTTTCAAGCAAATTGGTAGAAAAATCAATACATACTGCTGATGGGAAACAATATCGCTTGTTTTTTGCCCAATAAATTAAAAGGGCACGAATACGTTGTGTTCCCCTTTCTGTGATAAAATGAATCTCTTGTATTAACATTTTTTCTTGCATTGCGATCTCTGCCTCTTTTTACTTTTTTTATTTTTTTTTAAAGCAGGAAGAAGAATTGTTTCCAAGAACGAGGAGGCTGGCATAGTGCACAGCCAGCCTCGGGGTGGTGCACTTTTTCCAATGTTCCTACTTCGGAATGCAGGATCTGAAGTGGCCTCCGGTTAACAGCTGTATTGAAATTTGGAATGAAAATGGGCCTTTGAGACCAGGCAAGAAGTTACAAGGTCACCTGTCCCTCTCTAGATGCAGCCTGTCTACTGCACTCCCACTCCTGTGACTTGTGTCTTTAATTCTTTCTACTCGACAATTGGTTCCAGTGTTATTCACCCTAACAGTCTAACATCTGCCTCAAAAAAGCATATCAGAGCCACACAAAGGCCATTTCATCCGTGCGCCTCTGTATGAAGGCAAAACCGGCCGCCGGCCTTTGAAGATTAACTAAATAATGTATAGTGAGACTGGGAACTCGTATGCACAATAATCTTTCTGTTAACTAATTTGTCTCCAAATTTATTTCACTGGAACAAACATTTTCACAGAGAAATATTTCTGGAATAATTATTTTAGAATGATTGATTTGTTAATAAATAGTTTCGAAGTTTAAAAGAAATATAATTTATTTGATTCCTGATTGTTATGTACACGGGGGGATATTTATCATTATTAAATGCAGCGCAGCACGCCACCTTACTGCGCTGCGTGAAAGGGAAGGAATGCGCCATATTTTTGCGCCATATTTAATGTCATATGGCGCATTCCTATCCTTTACCTGCGTTGGCGCACAATGTACTGCCTAACGCCAATGCACGCAACCTTGTGCACATATACATACATCTGAGGAATTTTCCTCTTTCCATGTGTGCTGAAGAATGCATAAGGAAGAGCAAATAAAGAGAAGAAATAAAGATAGTTCTCCTCGTTATGCTTCAACTGGGGAGGCAAAGCATTTTGACGCATTCCCAAGTCTACCAGTAATGGCAAATCTGGGAATGCGCCACTATCCATGGGTGGATGCGTGGGAAGACCCACACTCCACCCATGGCGCGCCTCCCTGGGGCAGAGTAACGCAATGCAGCCTTGCGTGGCTTGATAAATGTGACTTAGTAGTTGCATCGCCCTTGCACCCTTTTGCGCGGCACACGGCAGCGTAACTCAATGATAAATCTGGTCCTAGGTATATAGTGAAACCTTAGTATTTCAGCTATTTTGCAGTTTGTAAACAGTGAATGAATGAATGAATGAATATTCGACTTCTAAAGCGCGAACTTAGCCCAAGGGCATCAAGGCGCTGAGACAGACATCCTACAGACAGAAACCGAATCCTACATAAACTGATCTTCAGGGGAACAACCATGTCTTGAGAGCTTTACGGAAAAGTGAATGTTCTTGTTGTCCCGAAAGGGATGTCCGGGAGAGAGTTCCAAACATTTGCAGCTACAAATGAGAAAGCCCTTCCGCCCCATCTCATCTTTTTAACCCTAGGAACCACAAGGAGGTTCTTAGTTGCAGGCCTCAGGTTTCTAGACGGCACATACAGTTGAAAATTGGTCTTTAAGCCCAAAGGGCCCAGGCCATAGTGTGCTTTGTGAGTGAGGTAGAGGGTTTTAAACAGAATCTGAGGTCCACCGGGAGCCAGTGCAGCACCCTGAGGGAGGAAGAAATCGAATGATGTTTAGGGAGGTCCATCACCAACCTGGCAGCTGCATTTTGCACAAGTTGTAAACGTCGCAGCTGCCCTTTGTTGATGCCTAAATAAATGGCGTTGCAATAATCCAGTCTGGACAGTATTAGCGCAAGCACCACGTTATTGCGAACTTTCAGTGAGAGGAACTGAGAAATCTTCCTTATGATCCGGAGGAGCCCGAAACAGGTGGCCACTGTCCTGGAGACCTGTAGATTCATGGAAAGGGAAACATCCTACCACAACTCCCAAATTCTTCCCATGGGAGACCGGGATACGACAGGCACCCAGGGCATCAGGCCACCACTCCCTAGACCAAATGTTAAGACTATCTCCAAAGACCGAGACCTCTGTCTTCTCGCAGTTCAATTTGAGATAGTTTTACACCATCCAGGACGAGACTGCTAACATGCAGTTCTTAAAATTCTGCGCGGAATCCCTGACATTATGCGTGATAGACACCATAATTTGGGTGTCTCCCGCATGGGACAAAACTTCTAACCCAAAGAACTTAACCACCCCTGCCAAAGGGGCCACATAGATATTAAATAAGGTGAGGATCAGGGAGGAGCCCTGAGGAACCCCACAGACTAGGAGGGAGGACTCCGAGTGGAAGCACTGCCCAACAGTGCTGGTTGAATGTTTGCTTTCACTTTCAGTCCCTGTGTCTCTGATATATTGCACCATAAGCCTATATAACACTAATCATTATTCCCTGAAGAAATGGAGATGATGCAGGCAGACTTAAAAGTGTCTAAAAAGTCTGACCCTACCTTTCAAAAAAGCAAAGGACTTCTGTAGCTTCAACCACACAGCTTAATAGGTGACAGAGCAGGGAGCCACTACATGCGTTACCCATTCACAGTAACTGAAACAGTAAAGTCTTCCTTCATTGTAACTACAATGTGATATAGGGCCAGAAGTACAAAGCTTTTTTGCAGTCGCAAATGGCCCGATTTGCAGAATCGGGCTATGTGTGACTGCAAAAATGCTTTTTCAAATGTACAAAATGCAAAATGTGAATCAGTAAATTTTTACTGAATTGCAATTTACATTTCCAATGCGGTACTTATATAGGCTGCGTTTTGGGTGTCCCCAAATACAACATCGGTATTACTGTTTTGGGACTGAATTTTGGGAAACAGTAATCCTTTACCACCAGTTTAAAAGTGGTGGTAACCCATTCGTAAAGGGAAAGGGGCCCCTTGGAGACCCCTTCCCCTTTGAGAATGTAAAATTTTTTTTAAAAAGCAGGCAGTGTATAAAAAATAAACCATTAAAGTTTCATTTTTTTCTTCTTAAACACATCCCGTTTTCCCTTAAGGAAAATGTACTGCATTTTAAAAAAAAGAAAAACTGACTGCTTTATTAAAAAAACATACACTGACATGGTGGTCTGCTGACTGTACCAGCCACCATCCCTTTGATGGCTGTGATTGCCAATGGGTCGCAAATTGCAACTAGGCTTATACAAATACATGCGGTAGATTGATTTGCAACCTGCTAGGAATCGCTATTTGGGAATGGGCCATATGTATCAACATATTTCCCCATAGACACAGAATGGGCAAAACCCTTTGATACATCTGGCCCTTTGAAGGACTTCACACATTAGGAATAACGATTTCCTCATTGCAACTAGGACATCAGTTTTTCTAAGATATGTACATCAGTCCCTTAATCTCATACTAATTTGCAAAAGCTTCAATTCATTCAAATCAATCATTAACTACAACTTCATCAATTCTCCAGAAGAAGGGCTTTGTGGGTCTTTGCTTCACTTTAACCCCTTCGCTGCGGCGGCAATTCCACCGCAGCGCTAGTGGGGAGGGGGGGCCGCGCGGCGCTCCCATGCTCGTGACGGAACCGCTCCGTCACGAGCCTCGGGCACGCTGTACCTGTGACGGAACGGTTCCGTCACGACCCCGCCCGCTCAATGGAATGTCCAGCGCAGGCGCGAAATCAGCGCCGCGCAGGCGCGACGAGCGGGCCGTGACGGAACGGCTCCGTCACCAGCACAGCGCGATCGAGGCTGGTGACGGAGCGGTTCCGTCACCAGCATGGGAGGGGTTAAAGAACGAGAGAATTAACCAACTGAAGGGACCTTGTTTTGACTTAATGAACCATAGACATCGCCTGCCATATCTAGAGATCCCCACTTGCTCCACATGGATCTTTTTGATAAAAGTGTTTGCAATGAAACACCAGGAATGCTTTTTTCAAAAAATGAAATGCCAGCCAGCCAGCCAATATTATCTTATGACACCAGCTGCTAGCATTTATTCATTTTTCGATTTTCAGAACAACAACCCAAAACCCAAAACAGGTGTTGTTTCTAAATTTTAAAAAAAAGAATGTCCCTGAATTGAGTCGTATCTCAGTGCGTGTGGTCAATATTTCATTTCCTGTTTGTTACTGCCATGGTTTCATTTGGTGGTTGCACAGAATGAACCTGAGCACCAAACCACACACCATAAAAAGGGTAACCTTTCCAACCCTATAAAACTGGCGACACTGTGGTGGAAGGGCAGCTGGTTACGGTTTCTGACAGTGAGGCCAGCTAAGGCCCTGCTGTTGAATACTAATTGGTTGCCCATCTCTAAATAAGGTGAAGGAAACCTGAGTTCGACAGATGGTTCCACTGATTTTGGCAATCCCTAAATGAGGCCTAAAGTCTGACATAGAATTGGTTGGTAAACTCTCTGATTGCTGTTACAAGTGATAGGTCTAGGGGACAATCTCTCAGCAGGAGTTCCTACACTTCAGAGACAGTAAGTTGGACCTCTGGTTTTCTCTTTGGTTTCACCCTGGACCCTGGCCCATCATAATACTATGATGGGGAGTAACCTAACAATCAACTTCATCTCTTAAGGTAAAGTGCCATTGTTCATAGTGAATGCTGATTATGCTGTGAATAAAATGACTTCCATAATATTGCCTAGCTCCACTAATGGCATTTTTTCATGTTCTAGCAAATTTTAGTCTATAGGCAAGGAAGTATTAATATTCCACTCCTGTACTGCGAGAGCTCCACCAGCTTTTGTTTAGAGTTTAGCTTTCTTTTAAGACACTATACCTGCAGACACCAAATATGTATTAATCAAATTAACATTTTCAAAGATCTATCATTATGGATGTCAAAGTTACATTTCGTGCTTAAGACCTCAAATGTGCAAAAAAATAAAGATCAACAATCAATAGTTTTCCCTAAGCTCTCATACAAGTAGGACTGGTTGCAGGAGGTGGCATCACCCGAGGGCCTTTTTTAGTTCTATGCACTGGAATGTGCCGATAGAGCAGTGGTGCAACTACATTCGTCGGGGATGCCTGGTTTCACCTTGGAGATACCCAGTAGGGACCATCTCACAGGGATAGCCAGGACGGGTTCCCCAGCGGTCTACAGCGCCACGACGCCTCAGGGCAGCAGTGCGCTTTACAAGACACATACATACATACATACATAATATAGTCAACAAAAATATCGAATTTAAGGTAAGTATTTAATATCGATTTTTATAAATATAGAAAGTCAAAATATCGAAGTAGATAATATAGGTATTAAAATATATCAAATTTTTAATAATATCACATTTTATAAAGTGTTTTCTATCTTAGTATATGTGTGAAAAGTGTATATTTTTATTATAATTTATTTTAAGTAATGAATTTTATGTTATTTAATTTTTGCGTCATTTAATTCTGTAGCGGGCTGTGGGTTCATAGGGGAATAGGGTGGGAAGTAATTTATTGTAATTAATTACATATTTTTATTTATTTATTGGTATTTATTTTGAATTCATTGCTAATTAATTTTTAATTGGTAATTAATTAATTTTTAATTGGTAAATAAGTTTTATTAATTGATTAATTGATAATTATGTTAAATTTATAAATTTATTTTCCGTAGCGGGTTGCGGGTTTATAGGGGAATAGGGTGGGAAGTAATTTGATTGTAATGAATTAAATATTTTAATTTATTTATTGTTATTTATTTTGAATTAATTGTTAATTAATTCGTAAATGCTAATTAATTAATTTTTAATTGGTAATTCATTTTTATTAATAGGTAATGAATTTTAATAATTAATATTTATTTGTATTTTTAATTGATTAATTATTATATTTTATTAAATTTGTAATTACTTTTAATAAATTTTTTATTGGTATTGATATTTAATTCATTTTTATTAATATATTAAATATTTACTTTCTCTACTGTTGCACGCTCAGGAGTGGTAATAGTAATTTTACCCTTACGCTATCCAAAGTTTTCCCTACTGTTGCACTCACTGGAGTGGGAATAGTAATTTTTACCCCTACGCTATCCAACTCTTTCCCTACTGTTGCACTCATTGGAGTGGGAATAGTAATTTATACCCCTACGCTATCCAACGCTTTCCCTACTTTTGCACACTCTGGAGTGGGAATAGTAATTTTTACCCCTACGCTATCCAACGCTTTCCCTACTGTTGCACTCACTGGAGTGGGAATAGTAATTTTCACCCCTACGCTATCCAACGATTTCCCTACTGTTACACTCACTGGAGTGGGAATAGTAATTTTTACCCCTACGCTATCCAATGCTTTCCCTACTGTTGCACTCACTGGAGTGGTAATAGTAAATGTTACCCTCCCGCTATCCTACGGTAAGAATATTGTATATTATGTTAATATATATATGTTTAAAAAATAAAATGGTATGTTTTTTTTCTAACTTAAATTAATTATTTAATAATTTTAAGGTTAAGTATTTTTTTATTTTTGTTAATTATTTTTAATATTTCATTAATTTCAATTATTTTTAAGACATTTAAAAAAATTGGATATTTTGTCTAACTATATATTTTTAAGCGATATTTTTGATTCGATATTTTTGTACTTACCTGTTTGTAGATAGGAATTCGATATTTTTGTAGTCGATATTTTATCCTCAATATTTTTGTAATTTTATATTAGTGTAATCGATATTTTGTCAGTGATCCATTGTCCTGTACTGTCCTGTACTTGCCTTAATTGATTTTCATCTGCTGTTTGATTCTCTCATTTCTATAGCTGTTTTATACTGTGAATTGTAACTGATTGTTGTGACCTGTCTGCTTGTTTTCCTTTGTGTCCCATTTCCCACTGCTGCTGCCCCTGAGGCCCCTCCCCCTAATGGTCCCTGCTCCCGTCTCCCAGCTGCTCGTCCTTCCCTCCTTTTCCATTTAATGGCGTCCACTGCTGGTGCGCCAAAGGCGCGTCAAAGGCAAGCTCGTTTGCACCCATCCGCGACCCGACCACAACCAGCTCCAGGAACCCTTCATCTCGAACCACCCAACAATATGACTCTACCGCCTTCCTCGCATTCAACCCAGGAAGAAACAACAACTGTTCACACCAAACACGACCACCGGCCAGTTCTCCTTCCGTTACTGCCGCCAGACCTTCACCACCGCTCTGGCCGCCATGACCGCCGACGCCCTAAGATGCATTCTCCTCAACGTGCGTTCCACGCCGTGGAGATCTGGAACCTCCTCCTCAACACCCTCTTGCCCAACGTCACCTTCTTCACAAAAACCTGGACCAAAGCCTCCTCCGCCCCTCACACCACCATCCCGGACAGATACAAGATCCAAAGGAAGGACCGCCGCAACCACCCGGTAGGAGGCCTCGCCATCACGTACAAAAACTCCCTCTGCCGTTCCACCTCCAGCAACACCTTTCCCGCTGCCAAACACCTGCATTTCCAGTTCCAGACCAGCCCCAACTTCACACTCCGCGGCACTCTCGCTTATAGACCCCCCGGCCCCTGGGATATCTTCGCCGACACCATCACGAACCTCATCACACCCCATGCCATTGCCACCATGGACTACATACTCATCAGAGACCTGAACTTCCACCTCAACAACCCCAGCGACCCCAACTCCACCACCCTGCACGGCAACCTCACCAATATCGGACTGAAGCAACTCGTCACCACACCGACCCACATGGCTGGACACACCCTCAACCCCATCTTCACAGGAAGAAACATCATACACTTCAGCCACACCATGCAACCCACGTGGATCAACCACCACTGTGTTCACTTCCTCGTTAACAAACCCAAACCGCCCAAACCCTCTCAGTGCCCCAGTGGAGGAACTGGAGCAGAATCACTGTGGACCAGATCAATTCCACCCTCAACCACAACACCCCCACTGCCACAACCAATGCCAACCTCGCAGCCAGGGAACTACACACCTGGATCTCCAACTGCGCAGACAAGCTTGCCCACTACGCAAATCTGACAGACAATGCCCCAAAAAATCCACCTGGTTCACCACCGACCTCCAACAAGCCAGGTGCACCTGCAGACACCTGTAAAAGAACTGGAGATACAGCTAGACACCTCAAAACTACACCACCTACAAGGACAACAAGATGAAATACCACCAACGCATCAGAACAACAAAAAGGACCTTCATCCACAACAAAATCCTCGCAAATTCCAACAGCTCAAAGGAACTCTTCAGCGTCATCCAAGAATACACCAAATCACACCTGAAGATCAAAAACTTTTACAACAATTTCATCAACCACACGCCTGACTCCGCAGCTATCATGCCATCCGGCAACGCCAGCCAGCCAGCTTACCATCTCCGCCTGGACACCGATCACGACAGAAGAGACTGCCTCGACCATGAAAAGCATCCATTCAGGGGCCCCTACAGACCCTGCTCCCCACACATCTACCACAGAGCCACCACCACAATTGCACCAGAATTACAACACACCATTAACATCACCTTCAAGACCGGCATTTTTCCTGGCGACTGGAAACAGACAAAAGTCAGGCCCCTGCTCAAGAAGCCCTCAGCATACCCAACGGACCTCAAAAACGTCTGGCCCATCTTGCTACTCCCTTTCGTGGTGAAACTCACTGAGAAAAC
The DNA here is from genome assembly GCF_964261635.1 of Lissotriton helveticus. Lineage (NCBI taxonomy): Eukaryota > Metazoa > Chordata > Amphibia > Caudata > Salamandridae > Lissotriton > Lissotriton helveticus. The sequence goes on along the minus strand of NC_136070.1, from coordinate 1,073,857,679 downwards.
CGTCAATGCAGAGCTGACAAGGTTCATTGAAGATAACGTCATCCTCAACCCCTCTCAATCTGGTTTCTGCAGTAACCACAGCGCAGAGACTGTCCTGCTCGCCGCCACAGACGACATTCACACCCTTCTCAACCAAGGCCACACCGCAGCCCTGATTCTACTCAACAATTCAGCAGCATTCAACACCGTCAGCCACCACACACTCACCGCCAGACTACACAACACTGGCATACAAGAAACCCACCTTGACTAGATCAGATCATTCCTCACTGGCAGAAGCCAAAGGATCAGATTGCCACCCATCGCTCAGCCCTACCTCCTCAACATCTACATGGCCCCCCTCGCCATCATCGTCCAACAGCATGGCATCAACATAGTATTCTATGCCAACGACACCCAGCTCATCCTCTCCCTCACCAAGGACCCCACCACCACCAGACTCAACTTCCAGGAAGGAATGTAGGCCGTCGCAGCCTGGATGAGCAACAGCTGCCTAAATCTTAACTTGGAGAAGACAGAAGTCCTCATCCTTGGAACCACCCCATCAACATGGAACAATACCTGGTGGCCCACTGCCCTCGGCAGCCATCCGACCCCCACAGATCACGCCAGAAACCTCGGCATCGTACTCAATTCCTCCCTCTCCATGAAGCGGCAGGTCAACGCGGTCGCCTCCAGCTGCTTCAACACCCTCCGCATCCTCCGTAAGACTTGCAAATGGATCCCCAGAGTCAAGGAAGACAGTCACCTACGCACTCATCACCAGCAGGCTGGACTACAGAAACGCCCTCTAAGCCGGCATCAACAAGTCTTCACTCCGCAGGCTCCAGACAATACAGAACACCATCGCCAGACTAGTCCTCGGTATCCCTCGACACGAGCACATCAGCCAACACCTGAGAAAGCTCCACTGGCGCCCTATCGAAAAGAGAGTCACCTTCAAGATACTAAACCTATGCCTACAAATACCTACACAACACCGGACCCCAAAACCTCATTGATAGAATCACCCTCCACATACCCAAAAGAAACCTCCGATCCACCACCCTCTTCCTTGCCGAGACCCCACACATCCACAGAGCCAAAGGAGGGGGGACAGCCTTCTCCTACATCGCAGCCAAGACCTCAGGCGTGCCCCTGGACACCTTCAGGAAGGCTCTGACAACCTGGCTCTTTGGATGAGCAGGACTGCTGACGACCCCATCCAGTGCCTTGAGACCCTCTTGAGTGAGTAGCGTGCTTACAATCCCCCTGATTGATTGATTGAGAAACGTTTGGGGCAAAACCGACACCCATTTAAAGACTGTAGTGGTTCTTAGCATGTAGAATGTTGGTGGATGGCTGGTGCTTTAAATGAGGGGGACGGGAGCATTCTGGTGAGGATGATTGGTGTATGGTTGGAACCAGCTGGTAGTTGTGAATCTGTCTTCCTTTTAACAACATTAAAGCTTCTTGACTTACCCCATGTTGTGAGAAACTACTTTACTCTATGCAAACCAGTGACGTGCGGGGAGAAGGAGGCAGTGCTCACCTGCATGCTATGTGAAGTTTGTCTGAGCATTGGCAAGTTCCGCGTGGCCACTGACAGTGTTGATGAGTGTTGGTTCTTCTGTAGGGGTGAGGTATAGCTGCAGTGAAGCTCCAGAGTCGTGGCAGGTTGTGAGTATCCCTGTCAGGGATTTTAACTCAAGCGCGGTGCATGACCTGAGAAGGCTTTGGGGTGTGCGCTGTCATCTTAGGGGGCTTGTGAGAGGCGGAGTGAGACTGTGGGTATCGGCTGCAGTGTTATCATGCACCGTCACATTTCTTGGTGGCCATTTTGGAAAGGGCTAGATTTTAGGCCTTGATTCATCGCGTTGGTGTCCTGCCTGTATCTATGGTGACATGCACACCCAATTTAAAAGTTTTAAAGCGCCTACAAGTCTACACCCATGGTGACAGGCACACCTGCTGTTGCACAGCCCCAATCTATTTTCACGCCTGCATTTACTGTGGCAGGCACACCTGATTTTGGAGGCAGGTTAATAGTATTTGTAAACATATCAGTTCTATAGTTGAAGGCACACCTGTGTTGGTTTGCCACAGCTACTGTTGTTTAGTGACTACATTCTGGTGACAGGCACACCTGTAGCATTGTGGATTTCTCCTTTATTTGTTCATTTCTTTATTTCAATGTGGCCAATATCGCAGCTCCACCACATTTTCTACATACTGCTGGGAAACCTAAAATGGGAAGGGAATTGTGGTATCCCATGTTTTTGGCTTATGTGTAGGTTTTAGAGGATGAATATTGCTTGGAAAGTAGGAAACTATCTTTATTAAAACATTTTTTTAAGTGGAGCAGGTTTGAAAGAATTCATTAATCTTCCCACTTGGGAAGGTACTAGAGATATGAACGTTTTTGACCAGGCCCTAAAAAAAATAGTTTTCAGTTTGAAAGGAAAATACAATGGTGGAAATGTTTACGTTTTATTCACTTGCATAAGAGGAGGATGGGTCAACTGAATATTATGTATCTGTTTTATGGATGATGGGAGGATCTTGTGCTTTTGAAACAGTAACCTATGAACAGGTGCAGAGGGACCAAATAATAATGAAGGTGAAAAGTAAAAAGATTCAGGAAAGGCTATGCTTGGTACAGACAGGGCCGGCTTTAACACTAGTGGCGCCCAGTGCGACAATTACTTTTGGCACCCCGTCCCATGGCCGCCTCCTCGGATTCTCTTACTACCACCTGCAAAAGTGCACCATATCCCTCCTATCATAAAATATTGCTATACGCAGCACCCCCTGAGGTGACAGCTCCCTCCTCCACAGGCCAGTGTCGAGTGCAGCAGCACCAGTCGCACTGCCCTAAAGCCTCTTTAACTGCAGTTATCAATATTGCGAAGGGAGTTCAACAGTCCGAGAAGTTTGTAAAAGAGATCAGAGGCCAGAGTGTCAAAATCCAAGATAATAATGTGGAGGTTTTCATAGTGAAAAGACAGACAGTTCTCAAGAAAAGTCTGATGACTCATGTTAAGAAATATGCTAAATCTAAAAACTATCAGCCAAATGCATCAAGCTAAAAACCGGTCGCAAACGGGCAGATTCTCAGAATCTGCCCCTTTGCGACCGGTATTTTTGCATTTGGGATGCATCATCCCAAATGCAAAAATCGCAATTTAAGGAATCTCTAAATTGAGATTCCTTAAATTGCGATTGCATCTAAGGAATCCCAAATAGAGATTCCTTAAATGCAATGCATCAAAGTAAATAAATTAGCGATTTTGCTAATAGTAGTAGCAAATTACCATGAAGATCAACTTCATGGTAATTTGCAAAAACTTTGAAAAATGCACTTTTGTGCATTTTTCAAAGTTTCATGGTGCGCACACACATGCCCTAAGGGCATGTGTGTGCGCAACATATGTGCACAGATCAATTTCAGGGGTGCAACAGGGTGTCCTTTGGACACCTCTGCACCCTTGAAATTGCATTCTCAATTTGTGATTCGCTAATTGCGATTTGCAAATTGAGAATGTCTTCCCATTCATTCCTATGGGCCTCTAGGCCCATAGGAATGAATGGGGAGGTATTCCTTAATTGCGACTCGCAATTTGCGAGTCGCAATTAAGGAATATGAAGAAATCACAATTTTTTTTGCGATTTCTTCTTGCATAGCCCCTTGCTATTCCTTATTAGCGAATCCTTATTTTTCGCTAATAAGGAATCGCAAATGGCATTGGTGATGCATGTGGGCCTAAGATCCTAAAAATTTTGGGAAAAGAAGTGTTATCAGTTGTTAGAGGTGTGGAAGTTCATACAATGTGGGGAACTATAAGGAATGAACAGCAAGGGATAAACAGCTAGATTCATCATAGTCCCGTTTTGCGAGTCCTTAATAGCGATTATTAAGCAATCGCTATTAAGGACTTGCAAAACGGGATTCATGTAGGAATGGCACAAAATATGGCGATTCCTACATCATCCTTATTTGCGATTAGCAAATTGCTAATCGCAAATAAGGAATAACTTCCCATTCATTCCTATGGGCCTACAGGCCCATAGGAATGAATGGGGAGTTATTCCTTTTTTGCGATTAGCAATTTGCTAATCGCAAATAAGGATGCGATTTCAAGGGTGCCAGGGGTGTCCAAAGGACACCCTGTAGCACCCCTGAAAAGCAAATGTACACAGGTGTTGCGCACACACATGTCCAAAGGACATGTGTGTGTGTAACATGCAACTGAGAAAAATGCACTAAAGTGCTTTTTTCAATTTTTTCGCTATTTACCACGAAGTCAGACTTCGTGGTAAATAGCGGCCAAAAATTGCGAAATCCCAATTTAAAAATGGGTAATGAATTGCATTTAAGGAATCCCAAATAGAGATTCCATAAATGCTATTCCTCGGTAATTTGCGAATTTGCTATTAGCGATTTTTGCATTTGGGATGATGAATCCCAAATGCAAAAATTGTGCTTGCAAAGGGCCAGATTCTCAGAATCTGGCCCTTTGCGAGCCGTTTTCGGCTTGATGAATCTAGCTGAAAGTGTATGGTAAATGCTAAAAAAGGGGACATTTTGGTAAGGTATGCTGATCATCTCAAAGAGTTAGTTGCATTACTTACAATGAGGAGGTTAAAACTGCAGGTGATTTCAATTCCATTTTATGTGTGTGTGACACTAAGTGCAAAGGTTTTCATAGGTGCACGGTAACAATTGATGGGGAGTCAGTAGTGATGATGATTTACTCATGTGCTTGGTACAGTATTATTGGCAAGGCCTTTTTCAATGATACATGGGGTGATAAGAAATTGTTTATCTTTTTTGGCAAATCTGAAATTTGAGGGGAGAAAAACACCGGGTGAAGTGTATTTGGTAACGAAGGGTGAAGCTAGACTTCGATGGCCCAATTAACAAGAGATGGGTACAAGATCAGATCCCAATGCATGTCCTCTGGTGTATGTAATCACAGCTGCTACAGATGAATATATCACTGGAATTCGGCCATTGTTTCCAGGTGTTTGCAAGGAAGTTTGGGAAAACCTCCTGATTTCAAACATAAGATCATAACAAATAGGGAGGCAATACCTGTGAGGCACAAGGTTAGGAATGTGCCATTGGCCTACAGATACAAACTTACGGTGATGTTGAGTGATTTGATTGAAAAGAGAATCATTGAACCCATAGGGTCTTCTCCTTGGGTTTCTCCCATTGTGCTGTCTCTTAAAGGCTCAGGGGATCTCCTGTTGTGCGTGGATTTATGCAGTTTAAAAAAGGAGATTTGGGGTTACAAACACCCTCTTCAAAACATACATGAGCCAATATCTACATTGGTGGGTGCCTCAGTTTTATCCGCAGTAGATTTAGCAAGGGCCTATCACCAGATTGGAATTACATGAAACTTCCAGACATTTGATGGCGTTTGTCACACTGGAACGTATGTATCAATATTTACATATGCCTTTTGGTTTGGCAAGTGTGGCTTCTGTGTTTTAGCATCTTTTGAAATATTTTTTAAAGGGATTTTGCTGGTTACTGCCTTCCCAGAGGATATTTTGATTATTGGGAAAACACAGGAAGAACATGATAAAAATGTAGTGGATGTATTGGAAAGATTACAGGACAAAGGCCTTAATTTGAAATTCTCTAAGTGCAAATTGAGACAGGATAAAGTGGAGTATTTGGGGCATGAAATTTCAAAGGAAGGTGTTAGACCTAAACACAAACATGTGGAAAGCATTTTGAATGTTCCTGTGCCCGTCTCAAAGGATCAGCGATTGTCCTTTTTGGGGTTAACAGAATATTATGGGAAATATGTACAGGACTATTCAACTAAAGTGCATCCTGTGCGGCAATTGCTAAAGAGAAATGCTAAATATGTGTGGAGCAAACGCCAACAAAGGCTTTTGAAGTGTTAAAAGGGGAGTGTTGGTGAACCATTTTTAAAATCTCAGGTGGTCGGTAGAGAATGCCTGGTTTCAGTGGATGCTAGCAGTGTTGGGTTTGGATATTACTCATGCAGGAATACAGACAGAGTGAATGGGTAGTATCATATGCCTCCAGAACGATGCATAATAATTCTAGTCTAAAGAAAGAATTGTTAGCTTGTGCATGGGCAGCACAACATTTCTGCCAATTCTTATGGGGGACGAAATTTGTACTGAGAACCGACCATAAGCCATTGGTCAATATATTAGCTGCAGGTGGTGGAAGAAAGTTAACAGCTCGGTTAGCAATATTGGCTGCCAAGCTGCAGGAATATCAGCGTTTGGTGGCGTATGTCCCTGGGAATTCTAATGTACACGCGAATTGTCACTACTACCGTTCATGGATAGATTAAAGTGATGGAAGATGTGGAATGTGATGTAGTGTATGCTCTGGAGGATGTTAACAGTTCGTGTGTAAATGAGAATGCAATGAAAACCATATCTGAAGAAAGATGAAGGGAAGCCATGCATCGTGACTGTGTTTTGCAAAAGGTTCAAACCTATTTGAGTAAAGGTTGGCCGTAAGAGAGGAAATTGAGCGGTGAGGTGGCATCATTTTTTAAGGTCAGGGAGGAATTTATAATTAATGATCTCTGATGGTAAGCACACCCTCCACTCAAAAGAGAATCCATTTTCAGTTTGGATCAAAAAGGTCATACCACAAAGAGGAGAATAAGTGACTTTTACTGGTGGCCTGGTGAAGATGGCATGATTGACATTTGAGTGCAGGAGTGCAGTCCTTGTGCCAATAGTGACAAGCCAGCCAAACCATTAGCTGTTGATGAGAGTCCCATTGAATATGCCAAGGTCCTTGGTGGAGATTAGGGATTGATATATTGGGGCAGTTTGGGATGTTACCTGGTAAGTAAGTGTATGCTATTGTGGCAGTGGCTTATTTCACCAAATGGCCAGAGTTAAAAGTGGTGGAAAATGTGACTTCCGCACACATCATTACATTTTTGGATGATATGTTTTTGTCATAAAGGGATACCTGAGGAAAGTATATCTGACAATGACCCACAATTTGTAAGCAGGGAAAAGGACAGTTTTTAAGGAGGTGTGGTATTCTGCACAGTAGAGTACCTAATTATCACACTCAGGCCAATGGTCAAGTAGAGCGCTTTCGCAGATTAACTAAAGAGTCGATACAGTTGGTCATAAAGAGTGGTATACCATGGAGGAAAGCTTTAAGGGCTACCTTATTATCATACAGAACGTCACCCAATATGTTTACAGGTTTATCCCTGTTTGAGATGCTATGGGGTAGGAAGCCAGGGTCTAAATTTATGCTGTGGTGGTTGAAGTTAAGAAATGCATATGATACTGAGATAGAGTTTGCTATAGTCAGGGAGTGTGTGGAGAGTTATCAGAGGAACATGAGGAGAAGTGGTTACAAGGCTTCAGCTGTGGGGTCTAAGTTGAATGTTGGTGATGTTGTACTGGTGAACAGGGTGATGTGTTTAATGGGAAGTTGTCAAAATGGTTGGATCCCATGAAGGTGGTTGAAATTTTAAGGAAGGCGGTGAGTGTTGAGGGGGCAAAATATGGAATTTTAGAAGGATTTCAGTGTATAAAGGTGTTTCAGCGAAAGAAGATGTTTTGACAGGTGTGGTGGACAGTGGTTCAAATGTTGGCGTGTATGAGGATTTAGATGATTTGAATGATGACAGGGTGGCAGTAGGTAGGGAATAAAGGTTAGGTGAGTCCAGTGGTTCAGGTGAGATAGTTGCCAGCCCAAGTGGTACCATGTGATGGTGAACTTGATAGCACAGGTTGTGGAACTTCTAGCACACATGGTATGACTCCTAGTATGAGTGTGACAACTGATGGGAAGTTTTTGAATGATTTGGCTACCAAGAAAGGACAAAATGTGGAGGTACAGACACGTACTCGCTTAAAGAATGTTCCCATGAAATTGGAAGATTTTGTCTTGTACTAATGTATCCATATGACATATATGTATTTTTGTTTCCCTTCAATGTTCTTAGAACTGTATTTGTAAATAGTTTTTTATTAGGATTATTACTTGTTTTGTTTTAAAGGGGAAGGTGTGCAGTGTTCTTAGCATATAGAATGTTGGTGGGTGGCTGGTGCTATGAATGTGGATGATGGGAGGATTCTAGTGAGGATGATTGTTGTAGAGTTGGAGCCAGCTGGTGGTTGTCTTCCTTTTAACTACATTAAAGCTTCTTGACTTACCCCACGTTGTGAGAGACTACTTTTCTCTACACAGACCAGTGAGAAGAATTGGTTAAGCTGTTAAATGACACACTAGACTGAACAGGGCCACAACATGGAACCAAAATGCACCAGGAAGGGAGAAAGGCAATCACTGATACCAATACCATCATTGATTGCAAAATATATACATACTAAAAGAAGGTGGGAGCCATAATACAAGTATACATTGAGTGTTAGGCTACACTAGCATGCGAGAGGGTAATGGGCCAGGAGGGGAGGGGGGAATTTTATGTCTTCCACTTTTGGTTACATTTATTATAGTTTGTATAGTGCACTGTAATGGTCACACTCTGGGACCAACAAGCAGAGTGTCAACTCTGGATGGACCCAGGGTATGATAGTGTAGTGGATGACTCAATGAGTGTGCTTAAAGGAACATTACCCTGGGCAATGGCAGGAATCCGGCGGACATGAAAGTGTGATAAAACAAATCACAGAAGTAGGGGAAGACCTTCGGCCCCCTGGTTCACGGACAGTTTAAAGACCTTGAAATTAGAATGTAAGCAAGCAGAGAGGAGGTGGAGGCGAGGCTATTTGGATAAGGACAAGCTCATCTGGAAATCCAAGATCGTGGGCTACAAACAGGAGATTAACAGGGTTAAGGCGGAATACTTTTCCAAGGTGAGTCTTAATGCCACCAAGAGCTCCAGAAGCATATTTAACATCTTGAACAGCCTCACAAGTCCTGACTGTTCTAAGAACCTGATACCCCCCTCTCAAGAACTTTGTGAGAACCTGGCTCGGTTCTTTCATGATAAAATTAAATCTATTATTGATGACCTGGGGGGATCATCTACAGCCTGGGGCTGTTCCTTCAGTGGCTGTGGGTAGCGATGTTACTGTGGAGAAGGGCTTTGTGGCCCCTTGTGTCATATCTGACTGTGTGGCCGGTAATCATCTTTCTGAGTTCGCGCATTTGACAGTGGAGGATTTAAGCAGGTTGGCACGTAGTATTCCGTCTGGGCCTCCTCTTGATCCGGTACCTCATAAAATCTGATAAGAGTTTGAGGCAGAATTGTTTCCCACACTCCGCTTGGTCTGTAATCAGTCTCTTTCTAACGGAGTGGTTCCGTCTCAATGGAAACAAGCTCTGGCGACACCTTTGTTAAAGAAGTCCTCCCTCGACCCTGAGTGCCCTAAGAACTATAGGCCCATCTCTCTTTTGCCTTTTCCAGCCAAAATTGTGGAACGGGTGGTTGCTAGTACTCTCTCCAAGCATTTGGAACAGCATAAATTACTGGAGGAAATACAGTTTGGACGAGCTTCGGAGGTGGGCAGACATGGGTCAGGCAGCTGTACTGATCCTGCTCGACCTGTCTGCCGCCTTCGACATGGTCAACCATGGGACCTTTCTGAGAAGGCTCAGAGAGGTAGGGGTTACAGGCAATGCTTTGAGGTGGTTACAGTCCTTTCTTCTGGATAGACAGCAAGCAGTGTCCCTCTCTCCTTATCAATCCGCCTTTACTAACATCTTGCATGGCGTGCCACAGGGCTCGGCCATTAGCCCTATTTTATTTAATATCTATATGAAAACCCTGATTGGGGTAATCAAAGAACATAATATTTGTGAGAAGTTAGCCTGGCATATGTTGTCCACTATTGTAGTGGGCCCTTGCACCAGTCTAAACGACCCTTATGGTGATGGTTGTAAAGTCAACCTTATAGACCAGCTACCCTAGTGGTAGCATGGACAAGCACTCTTAGGGTAAAACTTCAGAGAGCATGTAAAGCCAGCTGGTTTACCATATATAATCCCTTGAATACCAAATAAAAGGACACCACACAAGGTATATATCAAATATATATATGTATTTATTACTAACACAACCCCTCTGCACTCTTTATGAGGTCAGAGTTCGAGATATGTTACAAGTTACTCATTAAGCATACTATAAGTTGCACAAATACAATTCTGCCCTAGGGGCCTCACAAACCATATACTAAGTAAGTGGTATAAGAGCCACTTCAGGAAAGGTGAATAGGCCTAGGGCCTAGGGAGTCGCTGGGGCTACACTACAGGACCAAAGGTTTGGAAGTAGGAGACCCACGGGAGACGCGTGCAGTGTGGGAACACAGACGCAAGTTACCATTGACTTACAATGGAGAACGAAGAAGTCACAAAGTTACTGATTAGGGACACTTCTGGGTGGACTACAGTGAAACCCCTTTAAACTAGGACACTTGGATAGTCAATACCCACGGGAGCACCGGGGTACTCGAGTTACCTCACCCAGGGAAGCCAGGTGCATAGGTGTCTTTTCGTGTCGGGTTTCGTCGATGCTTTCAATGGAGACCTGCAAAAGAAGTGCTGCAGGCGGCCGAAGGTAGAGTGTCTGGGTGGATCCAAGGGTGCATCAAGGAGCTAAAGAACCAGAAAGCAGAGCGGACAGAGTCTGGGTCACTAGCCAGTGACCAGGATGGAACCAGGATGGAACCAGGTGATGTCGCAATGCAAACAGGTGAAGAGGTGAAGCTTGTCTCTGCAGCCACGAGGACTAGGAGGCGTCGATGACAACTAGGAGCTGGAGTCGAGCTGTCCCATGAAGGCTCTAGTTGACTGCAGTGTCGGTATCCGTATTGGACCCAACAAGCCTTGATAACCGCAACCCATGCAGGAAGTGAAGATTCACTTCAGTTCAGACCATCAAGGTCTGAGGAGCTTCTCTTTTGGAAGGAAGCTGGAGCAAGCCCAAAGCAACCAGACAAGCATTGAAAATTAAAAGGATCATCTTCACGGGGCTCACTAGCCAACGGGCTAGCAACCGGGAAGACGCATCGAGCTGAAATGCAGTAGAGGGCCACCCGCGGAGCAGTTGAGGAACCTAGGGGTTAGACTGGAAGCTAACCTCTCTTTCGAATGCCATACTAGAGAGGTAGCAGGCAAATGCTACGGCATTTTAAAATGCCTACGCAAAACGCTGGACCTTCTTCCATCGACCAGCAGGAAAATTCTAATCCATACTTTGGTTACACCCCATCTTGACTATGGCAACTCATTATATGTGGGCCTGAGTCAAAAGGGGCTCCATCGCCTGCAATGTGTTCAAAATGCGGCGGCCAGATTGGCACTGAATCTTTCAAGAAAGTCATCCGGGAGCCGTGCTCTAGCCAAACTTCATTGGCTTCCAGTCCGTGAACGTATCCGGTTCAAAACTCTTTGTTTGGCCCACCGTATTGCACAAGGGAAGGGCCCTGCTTACCTCCAAAACTTGCTAACCTTGTACCAGCCTAAACGTCAGCTAAGGTCCTTTGGATGTATGCTCTTCCAGGTGCCCTGAATCCACCGAGTAAGGATGGGGGGGGGCGTTCTTTTAGGTACATGGCCAGTAAGTACTGGAATGAGCTGCCTCTGGAACTCCGAATGGAGCCATCAGAGCCGAGATTTAGGCTAAAACTTAAAACGCTCCTCTTCCCTAAACATTAGGTCCGCTTGGTGCTGCTTGCGGCTATCTCCAAGTGCTAGATGTATGAGCCGGTTCCTATGAGTCTACATAGCGCGGGGACACACTGTTCACTAGTGTAACCAAGCGCTCTACAAATTTGATTATTATTAGTGCAGTGTGGAGGGCTGAGCTCTGGTGCAGATGTTGCTCGGGTCTGGGAGTTACCTCAAGAGTTGATGCAGTTAGCAATTTGCAGGATGTCCAGGGAGTCTGGTCCCACGTCTCTCGTGTCCGTCACGGGTCTCAGCTTTGCTGTGGATGTGGGTCGGAGTCCAAGAAATCTGAAAGTCCAGTCCTTAGTAGCTGAGTTGTCGGGTTCCATCGGGAGCATCGACAAAGCAAACCAGCAAGTTACTGGTGGTGCCTGTTTGAACAGGGTGGTCACTTCTTGACCACAAAGGAGATCTTCTTCAGTCTTCTAGTCAGCATAGAATGTCAAAGTCCAAGAGTTGTGTTTCATAGTTTCTTTCCAGGGTAATCTGATGTCTCTAGACACAGCTCCTAACTCTATACCAAACTAAGGGGCTGGATTACCTGCTAGGTCCTTACTATGGGTGGACCCTGAGAAGGGGGTGGTTACACCCCTTTCTCTTTGTCCAGTTTCACGCCAGAGCTGGTGCTGGAGTGCCCCAGCAACAGGTTTGAACCGGGCTATGCATGGAGCACCTTGTGTGCCCCAGGCAGTGTCTCATTTTGCAGCCTTCCCTGCCCCAATACACTAAAAGCCTGTCTGGGGAGGTGCTAGCAACTCCCAAGGCAGGAAACCGATTGTCCAGGCCTCCCCTGCCGGAGTTTCGTCCAGCAGCAGGAGGTCAGCCTCATGTCTGTGGCAGCAGCATCCATTTTGTGATGCTGAAGCTCTGTTTAACTTTAACCGGGTAAAGCAGTAACCAACATGTCTTTTCCCTCTAGAAGAGTGGAAAGGGGGGGGGGGTAGTATTCCAAAGCGTTTGACACCTTACAGGACATGTTTTGATAAAGCCAAACCAAAGTTAGCATTTAACCACGAGGATTATAATGCACTTAAGAGTATATGGTAGGGCTATATCATAGAACAGCTATAAGGACATGGTTCCGAAGGCTGCAGAGGGGCTCAGCTCATGCTAGGGCACCCTCACATAAAACCAAGCACTCTGCCTCCAGGATTGTTAATGCCTGCCATAGGAGTGACTTATAGGTACATATGTGTCTATATATAAGGGTAGATATAGGTATACTATATCTAAGCAAGGGGTGATTACACCACCTTGTCTAGACTGAGTGATCAGCCTGTGGTGTCAGTTTGGATGGCCAGCCAGGGGTGGCATAATACATGCTGCAGCCCCTGGTAGGCCTTGGATGCACCTATGCCCTGGGTACCTATGGTACACTATACAGGGGCTCACAGAGGTGACCCAATTCCCAATTAGATATGTACCTAAAGTACATGGAGTCCATTTTACAGAGAGAGCAGATAGCCTGGGCCCCTGAATAGCAGGATCCCAGGCCAACTAAGTCAAAAACCAGCAAAACACTAGGTAAAAAGTTGGGGTAACCATACAGTCAGATATCCACCTTCCTACAATATTGACATTGTAAACTATGCTGATGACACACAGCTGATTCTCTCCTTTGAGGGAGATCAGTCGACTTCATTGGAAGTGGTTCATAGCTGCCTGCAAGATACAGCACTTTGGCTGAAGGATAACTCGCTGCAATTTAATGCAGGTAAAACCGAGGTGCTTTACTGCTCAAGGGACAGGGTTCCTTCTGTGCTGCCCAGTAATTTTTGGCCTACTGACACCTCGACCATTGTTCGGCCAGTTAAAACGGTCCGTAACCTGGGCGTAATGTTTGATAATAAACTTACCATGGAGGCTCAGGTTACGAAAACGGTGGCCTGCTGCTTTGCTATTATCAGATCTCTTAGGAAAATCTTCCCTCTGTTGCCTCCTCTAGAGCGGGCGTTAGTGGCGCGCAGCCCAATTCTTAGCAGATTAGATTATTGTAATGCGCTTCTGCTTGAGTCCCCGAAATACCTTCTAGACAGGCTACAGAGAATCCAGTCGGCGGCTGCCAATTTAGCTCTAGGGTGGCCTAGAAGGTCCTCCTCTGCCTTGGCTCTGGCACAGTTGCACTGGCTCCCGTCGAGACAGAGAGTCCAGTTCAAGTCTCTCTGTCTGGTGTTTAAAGCCCTTCATGGGCTGGGGCCTGTCTCCATGCAGAGGAAATTTGCTTGGTATGTCCCTGCGAGGAATCTCCGCTCTTCATCGGCTAGATTGGTGAAGATACTGAGGTTTAAGAAAGTTAAGTCGGGGGGTAGATCCTTTGGTGTAGCAGCCGCCAAACTGTGGAATGAACTCCCTTTGGAGATCAGACAAGTCAGTAATCTCCTTCCTTTTAGAAGGAGATTAGAAACCTGGTTATTTCCCTAGACTTAGTTGGCTGTTTGTTTTCTATGTACCAGATATACTGTCCTCGGAGTCAGCCAGTGCCAGGATGCCTGTTAGGTGATAGTGCGCTATACAAATAAAGTAAATAAATAAGTAATGCTTAAAAATGTTTCTATATACTGTTTACACGAGTACTTGCAAAACACACTAAAATAGTTTTTAAAAGTCTCAAATACACCACAAAAGTGCAAAAGGAATAAATTGCGGTGAACTGGTGGCTCACTCATGACTAGATATAGAACTCAGGCTAGCAGGAGGCAGGCCATTGCAGTGGCTACAACGCTGGGTAATCCGGCGAGAAGCCCAGACAGGCTGCTGGATTCTGAAGAGGAGATGGCTCCAGCAGAGGGACCCTTGACTCTAAAGATAGCTGTGCTACTCCTAACACAACGTCTGGCACCACAGATTATATAATATAACTGGAGATATGATAGCAGGATTGCTGTGCAGGCTCATTGATTTTCTTGTCTGCAGCCCAGGCAAACTCATATCCATTTTGCCTCACTATTGATGGTTCTCAGGGAGGACGGGGACATGATTTGCACAGCTTCCTTCACATTTCTCCTTCTTCCTCTCACCTTTCCTATCAGCCTCCATTGACATGTACCTTCCCACAGTTTGAGTAAAGGGTGTGATTACTGAGTGTTCTTTAACAAATTGGACAGCATGTTTTTGCATGACTGTCCTGTGTGAGAAAGGCTGGGAACGTTGTCAATTGTGCCATAGGTTTGTTTGCTCTTTGTTATTTTTTTCACGCAGGAATGGAGGGCTGGAGGGGGAAATATGTAGGGAGCATGGGCTGTATGGGTGGCCCTATTTGTCAGGTAGCACTACTTTATCTTGATGGTGCAACATCATTTGGGGCAAGTAAAAATGTTGACTTGGAATGTGTGTGGTCTGAACTCTCCTGGAAAAAGATAATAGGTACAGACCTATATCAAAAGACAGGAAGTGCAGATTGCATTTCTGTAAGTAACACATCATACCACAAAAAGAAAGGCAGGCGTTCTGAAAAAAATGGTGCAGCCTTATATATCATACATTGTATTCACATTTGCTAGAGGAGTCCTGATTTGGGTAAGGCTTAGGGCCTTTTGAACCCTTGATAGAACTGTTTGATGCCGAGGGGAAATTGTGGATGGCAAGCTAGATGGAGCAGACATAGGGCCAGATCCATCAAGCTTTTTTCTCCCTGCAAATGGGCTGATTCACAGAATCGGCCCGTTTGCGATCGCAAAAATTGCTTTTGAGATGCATCAAACCCAATGTTACGATTCAGTAACCTATTACAGAATCGCAGAATGGGTTTGCGATTCACTATTTGACAGGGGCGTCTTAGGGCGTCCCTTCCAAATAGCGAAGCCTAACAGTGTGCATGAATGTTTTGTGACCATGAATGCGGTTGCAAAACATCCGCATATTACCACATACTTCAAGTAGGTGTTAAAACATTCGGAAATGGGAAGGTGTCCCTATTGGACCCCTTCCCCTTTGTGAATGTTTGTAAAAGCATTTTAAGAGCAGGCAGTGGTCCCACGGACAAGTGCCTGCTCTTAAAAAATGAAAAGAAAACTTTTCATTTTTCTTTTTGTAAAGCATCTCGTTTTGCTTTAAGGTAAACAGGCTGCTTTACAAAATAAGCAATGGCATAGCCAATAGGTCTCGCCTTTGGGACCTTATAAGCCTTATAGGCGCACAGACATGCGATCAAAAATTATATGAGAGGTGAAAGAACTGGATGTCTTCATTCCACTGAGGTCTGGGCAATCAGGGAGAATATGGGCAGTACAATGTGTGAAAACAAAAAGGATTATAAATATGTTGGTAGGGCACTTCGAGTGGAACTAACCCTCCGTGGATCCGGTCCAGAGAGTGTTTTTACTCCCACTGAGGCATATCAAGGTAATAAAAGTGTGACTCAAAGGGCAAAATGCTTCAGAGATAGGAAGCCCCTTGAATGTTAAATTTGTTCCTGGATATAAATGTGTAGCATGATCTGGGCTCCAAGGAGGAGGGGCCACATGTTGACATCCGTAAGGGGAGATACCCCAGCTGTGTGAGGGCACAAGTGCTGGTGCGAGACAGAGTGTGAAAGTGGAGGGAGAGCAGAAGGGTCTGTATGCCAAGGATAGACACCAAGAAAGCAGATTGTCCAAGTCTGTGAAACAGTGCCACAAACTGGCAGGCATACATGGCCTTGCAGTTCTTCACGTTCATTCTACAATGGAGCGACTGTTCTCTGCTTAGGGGTGTCCATTTCCAAAGAAACTGCATTGCTGGCACTTGGTCTTGAGAGCATCTTCCGAGTCCAGATGGTTGCAGTGTCTCAAACGAGCAAGGCCTGTCTGTTTAGTGTTTGGAAGGGGAATGCTCCAATCCTCGCTGTAACTCCTGCTGTGGTTCTCAAACCTCACTCTTTTCCAATGGACTCACTGTGCTTGATTTACAGAACCTGCAGGCCATTATAAGGATTAGGCACTTCCCTTATTTAACGTTCTTTCAGATTGATACAACAGCTCCCACAGATGACCCTCCCACCTTTCAGTTCAGTTCAAACGTCTTTATTCGAATATTTCATCATAAAAGACATCCATAACAGGGTATACCACAAGAGAATAAAATATAATATAAAAATACCATGATATTATCACATAAGACATGATAAAATACATCATAAATAACCACAATTAATAAAACAGTATTAAATCAGAGAAAAGACGTAAGAAGAAGAGATAATAATAGTAAATCCATTGATTCAATCAATTAACATATGGGTGCCTACTCTAATAATCCACATCCACGCCAGAAATTTGGCAACCGATATTGCCACAAGTTCAGATGTATTGGTCCTCAACAGCCAAACTGCGTCCTGCGCCAACCGGGTTCCCAAGGTTTTACAAATTGGTTTCAACCACTTTAGCCGGGGCGATCTGTAGGCTGGGCAAACAAAAAGGAACGTGGCCTATGGTTTCTTTTAAGTCCCTACACCAAGGACAAAATTCATTAGACTGCCCCCGCCATTTGGATGTAAAGGATCTTACTGGCAGCGACCCAATTCTAAATTGATGGTATAATTTCCTGTCGCTACTCTTTGTGATAAGATCCCAATAATCCTCCAATGAAGGATCCAATTTGTGTGTCAGAAATCTACCGGTCAAAGTGGGAAGGTTAGACTGAATAACAAGTTTATTTCGAAGGGACGCCCAATATAATGCTTTAAAATCCCTTTTTGAAGGAAAAATACTAATGTCAGGCACATGCCAAAGTTGGCCAAGGCCCATATTTTCCAGGATGGATCTTACAGTTCTAAACCAAGGGATGTTACCTGAGCCTAGTATGGATCTTAGCTCAGCAATTTCATTAGCAAATCGGGCTAGTTCGGGGGTTGTCCATATTCTCCTCCACAAAGCAACAGTCCTAAACCGGGCAACATCATCAATAGAATGGCAGCCTAAGTCAGTTAGCAAAGGTATCATAGGACTAGATGGGGGCAGGCCAACCAAGTTGCGCAAAAATTTATATTGAATCTTGACCAAAGAGGAGAGATCCGCATGGCCCCATAAGTCCGCACCATACAAAATGGCCAAACTTATTTTAGCCTTATATACTTTTAGTACTGGACCACCTTTCACTTGCAAGATAAATATATATTTAGGGGCATATTACCAACAAGTAGCGATAACTATCGCTAAATAGGCTTAGCGACGATTTTTTTATCGCTGCCTATCGCTGGATATGTTAGCAGAGAAAACATGCTATTAGCAACGTTTTTCTCCATTGTGCTAAAATATTCAGCGATAGCGGCGAAATGCGTGAATATCGCTGAGAATACAGCGATATTCACGCATTAGCGATGAAATGCTCTTAGCCATGTTATCCACCTCCCATTGGATAACATGGCTAAGAACTGATCTGGGCAGGTGTTAGTATTTGGAGATATTCGCGCTTAGCGTGAATATTTCCATCGCTACTCCTGCCTTGTTAATAGGCGATAGCGACGTTAGCGACTGCTTTCAGTCGCTAACTGGTTGGGTACGCCCACTTTGCATGTCATTAGCGATAAACATCGCTGACATGCAAAGCGGGCCCCAAACCGCTCGCTATTGCCTAAAAGCTGTTGCTAACATCAGTTAGCGACAGCTTGCTAATAGGGCCGCTAAAGCAGCGATAATTGCCTATCGCCCTGCTTGATAATATGCTCCTTAATTCCTATACAAAACATTTCCGGATCTAGTCTAATTCAGTGATATATTTGGGTGAATGTGTTATTTATAGTACAAGTAACAGAAGAGGCTGGGGAAAAGTCTGTTTGGGGGTGGGTAAGTGGGATTACCAGTTGTTTAGGGGACTACTGACGGAGTACACGTTCACAATGTATAGTAAATGGACGAGGTGTACTGACATAGTGCAGGAGTAATGCCCATGCTATGCCCGCTGTAATTATTATTGCACCAACCAAGGATCAGCCCATTGATACTGAACATCCTACGCATGGGACTAAAGGAGCAAGCATATTAGCACACATTTTAATGATTGCCAGAAGTGAAGAATGCCAGATGTTCTGCAGCAATTATAGGGGAACTCGAAGTCATCACTGGAAAATGCAGGTCACTGTGGAAATCCTCAATTTCTTTAGCTCCCTATGAGGTGTAGAGCATACTTTTAAATTTTAGCACTCATCACCTCGTCGAGCTTTAATCTAGTGCCCGGAAAGTAGCTGCTTCAATGCCCTAGCCAGTGCCTGAGGCCCTCAATAACCGTAACACCACACAACCATCCTAAAGTTGTATTAATACACACATATGACATGCTGAAGATATGCAGCCACACAAAAATCTTGCGGAGTGACATGGCACACTGAACCATACTCTATTAAACCAAAATATTGTACACTTATGCAAACTAAAGTTCAAAAGAAATGCCGAAACCCTCTCCTATATACAATGTACCAACAACCCTTGAGTGACAACCTTCCAACATAGACCTCGTCCAAAACCCAGTGAAGCATTGCACAAAATTGTTGAACTGCCTCGTTAGGTCTCACTGAGTCAGCACGCATGCGCTGCTCAGACAGACATTTAGTAGGGGATTTTGTAAGTGCTCCCAAAGCGGCGATCCGCTTGCCCGATTGCGCACAGGAGCGTGCGCAACGTGCACAGCTGCCATTTGCGACTCGCAAGCCTGCGGTTGTGTGCACGCGGAGCCACTTTCAGGGCCGCGACAACCCACCACAGCATTACACTTTCGCTTTCCCGCGTCACTTTTAGGGCCGCGCCAACCCGCCCCAACCCCCCCATCTCCCTCCCCCCTCTTCCTCGCGCCCACCACAGCAGAACACTTTCGATTATAGCAGGAGATGGTATCCCCCTGGACATGTTGAAGAAAGTGGTACTCGCACAGCAGGGTATTCCTTGAAAATGAAGACTTGTAAAGAGTTTTCGTGTGCAGGAGGGTGGAAAACACTGTCTAGCCTTGCAGTGTGTCAATGGACATAGTAGAAGAAGCTCTCCCGCCTAGGGAGAGAACAACCCAACGCACTACTTTCAAAGGACCAAAGGTCTGATTCATTACTTCAACTGTGAGGATATTCGTACTCAAGATGAAAGAATGTTCAAATGTGTGATTTATTCATATCCATATCAGGATTTCAATATAGATGGTACATGTCAATAATCTGTATTCCACACGTATGTTCGGGTGTGTTATCACATCACACAACCCAATGCATTTCGGGCATGGCCCGTCGTCAGGGGAATTACTCTACAAACAAAAACATACAAGAACCAAATGTAATACGTATGTAACAATATCAGCAAAAACCAAACTAGAATCCAATCCCAGTAAACGTGTGTTTGAAAAATGAGAAGTGCTCGACTACGTGAACGTGACAGAGAAGCGAGAGTATGTGACCCTGTAAATGAAATTATAGCCTTAGAACCAAAAGTCACAACCGAACCATAAACCATAGTGAAACGCTATATATAGTGACTACTTCAATCAAACGGGTGCACAAGATAGAATATATCTTCAGTAATCCAGTAACCACCACCAATCATGCAATAAGAAAACGAGTCCCCGATCGTGGGTACTTACTCGTGTGAATGTAACAGCGGGACTCCGAAGAGTTCCACGAGGTGAACGCGCAGTGAGAAAGCAGGAAGTCAGAATATACACGACAGTGAACATAGAGATAGGACTAAACGTAATGAATAGAGTGTGGGCGCCATCTTGAAAGGTGCAAACCAGTAAGGCAAAAGTAAAGTAGACAGATCAGAGATAATTCAACAAAACGGGATGACAAAAAGAATCACAAATAACATAAAAATTCAATGCGATCATTGAGACCCAACGGGGCCATCGTGGAAAGGTACCGGATCCAAAAGTTCTCTCTCTTTAGTAGGTGGTTCTTATTGTTGCATGTGATAGGAACTTGTTCCAATATTTGGAATTTAAGCTGAGCCACTGTATGTCTGTGCTCAAGGAAGTGGGTGGCAACACTAGATTTTTGATTTTCAGTTCGAATGTTGCTCTTATGTTCCAAGATTCTCGTGCGAATCATTCTCTCAGTGTGGCCCACATAGCATTTGCCACATGGGCATTTAAGAACGTAGATCACATTCTTGCTGCTACACGTTGCGTTGACCTTCAACTTGATAGGGAAACCTTTCATCGGGTGGTTCATGGTATTGCCTTGGATGCTGTTATGACAGTTGCTGCAATTGTGGCATGGTTTAAAGCCACTGTATATCACTGCGGATTTGGGACTGCTGGTGTTGTTCAGAATCTCTTTCAGGTTTCTGCCCCTGGTGAAGGCAAAGATGGGGGGTTCTGAAAATAAACCATTAAAATCAGACTCATGTGTCAAGATAGACCAATGTTTACGAATGATCCTTTGAAATTGTGAAGAGGCTTTAGAAAACTTAGAGACTACCACCATACGTTCGGTGGGGGTCTTGCGTTTCGGTTGTAGCAAAGATGCTCTACTGAGTTTCTCACTTC
Source organism: Lissotriton helveticus (assembly GCF_964261635.1). NCBI lineage: Eukaryota > Metazoa > Chordata > Amphibia > Caudata > Salamandridae > Lissotriton > Lissotriton helveticus. Next base: position 1,073,836,591 of record NC_136070.1, on the reverse strand, counting down.
GCTGGATAGCCAAATCCAAGATGGGATTAGGGTATCCCCTTGCGCGTAAACGATCAAGGACAGTTTTGATCTGAGTCTTGCTCTCATCAGGCCTGGAAACGATTCTTTTCACCCTGAGTATCTGAGCATATGGCAAGTTGTTTTTGAGTCCCATCCGGTGGAAGCTATGATAATGTAGGGTAGAGTTTCTGTCTGTGGGCTTGCGGAAGACTGTAGTGGACCAGTCTCCCACCTCTCTTAGTATTTTCACGTCCAAAAAATGGACGCAAGATGTACTATGTTCCCAAGTGAATTGAATACGCTGTGTGACTTGATTCCAAGTGTTGAGAAAAGTAATGAGGGTCTCATTAGAGCCTGCCCAAAGTAAAAAAATGTCGTCGATATACCGCAGATATAATCGACCATTTTCTTGCCAAAGGTCTTGGGAGAGAATGTGATTCTCTTCGAAGATTCGCATGAAAATATTGGCGTAGCAAGGAGCAGCCGAATTTCCCATGGCCGTACCGTTAAGCTGTAAAAACCATTTGTCAGAGACGGTGAAATAGCTATGATATAGCGTAAACAAAGTCAGTTCCATCATAAATATTTTCAGATCTTGGTCAATGTCAGAATGGGCCAAAGTGCTCTCAATCGCATCAATACCCCCGTCATGGGGGATTGACGTATAAAGGGAACTAACGTCCACGGTGCACATGATGAGATGATCATTTTTTAGGGTATTCATGACTGGTTCTAATTTCAAGATGAAATCTGTTGTATCTTTTACAAAAGAATCCGCTGAGATGACAAATGGTTGGAGGTATTTATCCAAGAATTTTCCTACGTTTTCGTGAATGCTGTTTCTAGTAGACACAATGGGTCTACATGGCGGATTTGACGGGTGTTTGTGTAGTTTTGGTAGTAAGTACAAGACAGGAGGTCTAGGATTGGTGGGTGTGAGATATCTTTTGGTTTTGTCGTTAATAGTGCCATTGTCAAACGCCTTGTTGATGATGATCATCAAATCATTAGTATATTCCTTGGTGGGATCTCCAGGGAGAATGTCATATGTGTCGGTATCTCCGACATGAGCTGTGATTTTGTCCATGTAGAAGTTGGTATCCATGACTACCAGAGCCCCTCCTTTGTCTGCATTTTGACAGATGATGTTGGGATTGTCAGCAATTTTCTGGAGTGTGTTTCTCTCTTTACGGGTGAGGTTTCCCCGTTTCGCTGTCTGTATGAATGGAAGTTTTAAAATGTCTTGTCTGACTAAGTTCTCAAACGTGTCGATGATTTTGTGGCTTGATGGTGCCAAGAACGTGCTGTGAGGTCGTAGGCCTCTGAGCATGTCTTCCTCCTGTGTGGTGATCGGACAGATATTGCGAAAGTAGTGTTTCAAACGCATATTGCGTATCAATTTGAACGCGCTCACTTCAAGTTCCAATGTATTCGTACCAGAGGTAGGAACGAATGATTGTCCTTTCTGAAGGATGCGTGTTTCTTCGTCGGACAGGACCGTTGAGGAAATATTGATCACTAGGTTCTCTTCCATGTTCAGCGTCTTCCTTTTACTTTTTTGTTTTTCACAGGCGGTGTTTTTTCCGGTTCCTCGGCGGGTTTTTCCCCCCCGGGTTCTTTTTGTTGAGTGGTACCCGGCTCTAAAAAAGGAACCGCAGTGTTGTTAGAGGTACTGGGAGTTTGGGCATCAGTGTCTGGTCGGCTCTGTGCAGGTCTTGTTCTTTGATCATCCTCTGAGGATGAAGTTTCATTGGCGGAGAATGGATTATATGGCTTGTTAGGACGCCGGCGGGCGTATGCCTCGGCCCAGGAATAGACCTCGCCCAATTTGTAGTCTATAGTATCCCTTTTAAATTTCCTGAGTTTTCGCTCCTGTGTCTCCCGTATATGTTTATCCAATTGGATGTTGATATCCTCCAAGGATTTTTGTAATTCTTCGGCGGTCATGGTGTCGTCTAGTTCCTTTCTCACGTTTGTGATTTCTAGTGTAAGTTCCTCCAAAGTCTTAGATAGCTCCTCCACAATCAATAAAATAAGATCGAGGGAACATTTATTTAAGATCGAATACCAACGTTCCACAAACTTGGTATTATTTTTACAGAGAAGAGGTTTTAGTGGGACCCGTAGGCCACGGGGGATCCGTTGCACACGATGGTACCGGATGAGGGTACTTGCATGAAGTTTTTGATTAGAATGTTTTTTTAAAAGGTAGAGTAGTTGACGAAGATTACTTTCTGCACTTCGGGTGTTGCCAGTGACGATGACATCCTCCTGTATCATCCCGTAGATTTTATCTGCATCATCTGTGGTGTATGCGAAAGTGCTTGCTTTCTGGTCGGTCATTCCAGAAACCGAATCAAAATTCATGGTGTAGGCGTGCTGAGTTCCAGTAGCAGAAAAATAGAAATGTTGAAGAAAGTGGTACTCGCACAGCAGGGTATTCCTTGAAAATGAAGACTTGTAAAGAGTTTTCGTGTGCAGGAGGGTGGAAAACACTGTCTAGCCTTGCAGTGTGTCAATGGACATAGTAGAAGAAGCTCTCCCGCCTAGGGAGAGAACAACCCAACGCACTACTTTCAAAGGACCAAAGGTCTGATTCATTACTTCAACTGTGAGGATATTCGTACTCAAGATGAAAGAATGTTCAAATGTGTGATTTATTCATATCCATATCAGGATTTCAATATAGATGGTACATGTCAATAATCTGTATTCCACACGTATGTTCGGGTGTGTTATCACATCACACAACCCAATGCATTTCGGGCATGGCCCGTCGTCAGGGGAATTACTCTACAAACAAAAACATACAAGAACCAAATGTAATACGTATGTAACAATATCAGCAAAAACCAAACTAGAATCCAATCCCAGTAAACGTGTGTTTGAAAAATGAGAAGTGCTCGACTACGTGAACGTGACAGAGAAGCGAGAGTATGTGACCCTGTAAATGAAATTATAGCCTTAGAACCAAAAGTCACAACCGAACCATAAACCATAGTGAAACGCTATATATAGTGACTACTTCAATCAAACGGGTGCACAAGATAGAATATATCTTCAGTAATCCAGTAACCACCACCAATCATGCAATAAGAAAACGAGTCCCCGATCGTGGGTACTTACTCGTGTGAATGTAACAGCGGGACTCCGAAGAGTTCCACGAGGTGAACGCGCAGTGAGAAAGCAGGAAGTCAGAATATACACGACAGTGAACATAGAGATAGGACTAAACGTAATGAATAGAGTGTGGGCGCCATCTTGAAAGGTGCAAACCAGTAAGGCAAAAGTAAAGTAGACAGATCAGAGATAATTCAACAAAACGGGATGACAAAAAGAATCACAAATAACATAAAAATTCAATGCGATCATTGAGACCCAACGGGGCCATCGTGGAAAGGTACCGGATCCAAAAGTTCTCTCTCTTTAGTAGGTGGTTCTTATTGTTGCATGTGATAGGAACTTGTTCCAATATTTGGAATTTAAGCTGAGCCACTGTATGTCTGTGCTCAAGGAAGTGGGTGGCAACACTAGATTTTTGATTTTCAGTTCGAATGTTGCTCTTATGTTCCAAGATTCTCGTGCGAATCATTCTCTCAGTGTGGCCCACATAGCATTTGCCACATGGGCATTTAAGAACGTAGATCACATTCTTGCTGCTACACGTTGCGTTGACCTTCAACTTGATAGGGAAACCTTTCATCGGGTGGTTCATGGTATTGCCTTGGATGCTGTTATGACAGTTGCTGCAATTGTGGCATGGTTTAAAGCCACTGTATATCACTGCGGATTTGGGACTGCTGGTGTTGTTCAGAATCTCTTTCAGGTTTCTGCCCCTGGTGAAGGCAAAGATGGGGGGTTCTGAAAATAAACCATTAAAATCAGACTCATGTGTCAAGATAGACCAATGTTTACGAATGATCCTTTGAAATTGTGAAGAGGCTTTAGAAAACTTAGAGACTACCACCATACGTTCGGTGGGGGTCTTGCGTTTCGGTTGTAGCAAAGATGCTCTACTGAGTTTCTCACTTCGCTGGATAGCCAAATCCAAGATGGGATTAGGGTATCCCCTTGCGCGTAAACGATCAAGGACAGTTTTGATCTGAGTCTTGCTCTCATCAGGCCTGGAAACGATTCTTTTCACCCTGAGTATCTGAGCATATGGCAAGTTGTTTTTGAGTCCCATCCGGTGGAAGCTATGATAATGTAGGGTAGAGTTTCTGTCTGTGGGCTTGCGGAAGACTGTAGTGGACCAGTCTCCCACCTCTCTTAGTATTTTCACGTCCAAAAAATGGACGCAAGATGTACTATGTTCCCAAGTGAATTGAATACGCTGTGTGACTTGATTCCAAGTGTTGAGAAAAGTAATGAGGGTCTCATTAGAGCCTGCCCAAAGTAAAAAAATGTCGTCGATATACCGCAGATATAATCGACCATTTTCTTGCCAAAGGTCTTGGGAGAGAATGTGATTCTCTTCGAAGATTCGCATGAAAATATTGGCGTAGCAAGGAGCAGCCGAATTTCCCATGGCCGTACCGTTAAGCTGTAAAAACCATTTGTCAGAGACGGTGAAATAGCTATGATATAGCGTAAACAAAGTCAGTTCCATCAGAAATATTTTCAGATCTTGGTCAATGTCAGAATGGGCCAAAGTGCTCTCAATCGCATCAATACCCCCGTCATGGGGGATTGACGTATAAAGGGAACTAACGTCCACGGTGCACATGATGAGATGATCATTTTTTAGGGTATTCATGACTGGTTCTAATTTCAAGATGAAATCTGTTGTATCTTTTACAAAAGAATCCGCTGAGATGACAAATGGTTGGAGGTATTTATCCAAGAATTTTCCTACGTTTTCGTGAATGCTGTTTCTAGTAGACACAATGGGTCTACATGGCGGATTTGACGGGTGTTTGTGTAGTTTTGGTAGTAAGTACAAGACAGGAGGTCTAGGATTGGTGGGTGTGAGATATCTTTTGGTTTTGTCGTTAATAGTGCCATTGTCAAACGCCTTGTTGATGATGATCATCAAATCATTAGTATATTCCTTGGTGGGATCTCCAGGGAGAATGTCATATGTGTCGGTATCTCCGACATGAGCTGTGATTTTGTCCATGTAGAAGTTGGTATCCATGACTACCAGAGCCCCTCCTTTGTCTGCATTTTGACAGATGATGTTGGGATTGTCAGCAATTTTCTGGAGTGTGTTTCTCTCTTTACGGGTGAGGTTTCCCCGTTTCGCTGTCTGTATGAATGGAAGTTTTAAAATGTCTTGTCTGACTAAGTTCTCAAACGTGTCGATGATTTTGTGGCTTGATGGTGCCAAGAACGTGCTGTGAGGTCGTAGGCCTCTGAGCATGTCTTCCTCCTGTGTGGTGATCGGACAGATATTGCGAAAGTAGTGTTTCAAACGCATATTGCGTATCAATTTGAACGCGCTCACTTCAAGTTCCAATGTATTCGTACCAGAGGTAGGAACGAATGATTGTCCTTTCTGAAGGATGCGTGTTTCTTCGTCGGACAGGACCGTTGAGGAAATATTGATCACTAGGTTCTCTTCCATGTTCAGCGTCTTCCTTTTACTTTTTTGTTTTTCACAGGCGGTGTTTTTTCCGGTTCCTCGGCGGGTTTTTCCCCCCCGGGTTCTTTTTGTTGAGTGGTACCCGGCTCCAATCTATGTTCACTGTCGTGTATATTCTGACTTCCTGCTTTCTCACTGCGCGTTCACCTCGTGGAACTCTTCGGAGTCCCGCTGTTACATTCACACGAGTAAGTACCCACGATCGGGGACTCGTTTTCTTATTGCATGATTGGTGGTGGTTACTGGATTACTGAAGATATATTCTATCTTGTGCACCCGTTTGATTGAAGTAGTCACTATATATAGCGTTTCACTATGGTTTATGGTTCGGTTGTGACTTTTGGTTCTAAGGCTATAATTTCATTTACAGGGTCACATACTCTCGCTTCTCTGTCACGTTCACGTAGTCGAGCACTTCTCATTTTTCAAACACACGTTTACTGGGATTGGATTCTAGTTTGGTTTTTGCTGATATTGTTACATACGTATTACATTTGGTTCTTGTATGTTTTTGTTTGTAGAGTAATTCCCCTGACGACGGGCCATGCCCGAAATGCATTGGGTTGTGTGATGTGATAACACACCCGAACATACGTGTGGAATACAGATTATTGACATGTACCATCTATATTGAAATCCTGATATGGATATGAATAAATCACACATTTGAACATTCTTTCATCTTGAGTACGAATATCCTCACAGTTGAAGTAATGAATCAGACCTTTGGTCCTTTGAAAGTAGTGCGTTGGGTTGTTCTCTCCCTAGGCGGGAGAGCTTCTTCTACTATCCCCCTGGACATCCCAGCTCTTCCGATAACATCTTTGCAAAGTACTCACTCCAATGGCAGATTGGCCTACTGCACAGAGCCCCGCGCTTCCAGTCTATCTGTTGGATGGAAAACAGGATACTGGAAAACAGAAATGGCCAGAACAGAGTTCAGCATTGGTGCTGTGCTTTATGAATCTTATTACTCTCATGCTCACCTGCATTCTACAGCCGTAGGATGGCCCTCCTGGTTGCCACTGTAAATTAACCCTTGAGCTTATTTTGTTGTCTTAACTTTATTCACAAGCTAAGCTGCGTTGTGGGGTAACTTCTGTAGGCCGCCCGTTGCTGTCCTACCAACTTGTATTGTTGTTCTGCAAGGCTTTCTACAATCTATTGTTCACAGCTGCCACGGGGACTCCCTCAGACCTATTTGAGCTCCTTTCTCTCCCATGGAATTGCCCTCGACAGTTAATATAATATAATATAAATGTAAATTGATACTTGTATAGCGCACTACTCACCCGCAAGGGTCTCAAGGCGCTTGTACGAATACTGCTGTGGAACCCATCCTGGCCTTCCCTGTGAGGTGTCCACTCCTGGGCACCCCCAAGGTGGAGGCCCAGCATCCTTAGCATTGTGGGGGCCATTGTGGAGATTAAGCAAGCTATTGCCCAGAGTTGCAGAGTGGGACTCCATGATTGGAATAGGCACCGAGGCGAGAATTATCAGGTCCGTGGAATTTTTTAGCCCAAGACCCACCGAGGCAGGGAATTGAACCCTGGTCCCGTGCTAGACCTCTGCATCAGGGTCTGCCGCTCTAACCATTGAGCCACACTTCTCCACAACGTGGTGAGCGTGAAATGAGCCTTACAGCAAGCGGAAATGCGTTTTTGATTTAATCATTTTGCTACGTGCAATACTCTATGAGATGTTGAGAACTCCATGGGCTTCGGTGCCATTGCACCTGCCGCATCGTTGGTGACAACCACAGACTTTGAGAGGGGCCGGGGAATCCGCCCAAACGTCAGTGCACCTTTGTTGACTTGCTCCTGTCTGTAGTCCCAAAGTGAAAACTTTCTTTCAGACCGGCCACTACCAAGCTTCGAAAGCAAACTTATTTACCAAATTGAGTTAGGCAATTGTAGAGGTAAACATCGTTAAAATAAACGGCTCCACTGGTTGAAAAGAAGCATTCATTTAAACACAATACCTCGCGCGTTATATAAACCAGTAAACAGTAACGGTTAGATGTTTGGCACCAGAAACAAGCATGGCAGCAACCTTCATTCCTGCCAAAGACTCCCTCTAACCGTCATCGCTCCATGAACAGGGTACAACCAATTAACACTGAAGAACCGGGTTTTAGAACCCAGCGGCGCCAGGGACACGCCCAAAGTCTTCGGGTTCTCCTGTCTTGGCAAACAGACACACAAAATACTTCTAGGTGGCGTCAGAGATCAAATTTATTAGCTGCAGCTAGTAACAGTAATCTCAGCAATACAACACGGTGTACAACTCAAGAAACTGTTCTATTTCATAGAGCAAGACATCAGTATTTATACACAATATTCTCATTATAAATGCACACCGACTGCGCAAAATTCTGACCAATAGGACACATTTTCTAACTGAGTATCACATTAACAAAAACCCAATTTACAGTAACCCAACCCAAAAGTTAATTATTAGGAATGTACCAAATTCAATTTCCACAAGCTGGACAAACCCATAATTGAAAGCACTACCCATGTAATGAAAAGTCATAAGGAAAGAAACAATTCAGATGCTGATTAGGATAAGATATGTGCAAGGAAACTAAAAGTTAACGAGGTCCTGAACATTGATTGGTAATCTCAGACAAGAATCAAACCTAGGGAAATTGGCTTCGTGAAGGGTCAGTTTCAGGTGAAGAGGTCAGCATCTTTGCAGCTCACTCACAAGTCAGAAAGGGCAAGTTAATATGTACATGGACAACAAAGCCCATGCAACTTTGTTCGTTCGTTTACTTCCAAGGCCTACGTGAGGGCAACACAAAATGGCGTCTCGAGCAACGCAAACAAAACGGAGTCCGGTCCCGAAAACCACGGAACCTCAACACGTGCAATAACCGCCCTCTGTAAAGTTCTAACTAATTGATTCCTACCTTTTCACGTGTACCAGTAGACAATGCGTGCATCGGTGAACTTCACAATGTCACAATTTGGCACTGCTGTGAAGACTGGAGATACTGCCACTCCGGAGTGATGTCATTCCTCGCGTTTCAATTATGTCATACGCGGGTACACATTATTCAGATGGATATCAATGAAACAGAAAGAAGATTTGCCAATTCAGGAAGGTATTGTGACTATCTTTTGTGTAAAACATGTACATTAGATTGTTCTAAGCTAACTTTAGTTTTTGGGGCATCTTAGTGCAAAGTGTATGCATCGGTATCATGCACATAATCACTTTCATGTCAGTGGTAGTTGAGGCTGTCTTTTTGCTAGGGTGTGTACCCCTCATGAAAGTCCGCCACTGAGCAGGCAAATGTGAAACTGGGTACATCGGACCTGGGTGAGGGACACTTGTATACATAACACGTGCATGCAGGTTCCTTTCAAACCACACCCTTTGTCTGCCGCCCACAGTCTCTCCCGAGTAAATCTGATGATAATAATGCACGCGTCGTTTAGCCCCAAAGATGATATATTATTTATAGACTTTGTTTGCTTCACCTATAAGTTGGCCAGTGGGGTTCATGGTCAAGGCAACGCTGTACACACAAACAAAACATTGAATCCTCTCAGTACTACAGGTAAAACAAGCACTGTTTTCCTAGTTTTCACGTGGGACTGGAAAGAAACATAAAGCTTTTTCCCAATCTCTTTGTGGGGCTGAATCAAGAACCCTGCTCCGAGCGCAGTTAGGTTTGGCAAATCAATGCAACGAGTTCTAACTAGTAAAGTAAAGAGGCAGGGCAGCCAGGGCCCTGCACAGGCCGACTGGTTACTCCATAATACGCTTCTGAACAAAGTCCCTCAGCTAATGACAACATTATTTGTCAAGTATTTGTTTACTTGGTAGATGATGGGTGCTCCACAGTGGCTTAAATATGAAAGCGGAGTGGCCTGTCAGCAGGCCAATAACAGATTGTCTTACCTTCAAGGCCATCAATAACCAAGCATAATATTACAACAGCCACTAACGATCTTAGAAACAAACATTGGCATAGCCAATAGGTCTCGCCTTTGGGACCTTCTTTATGTTGTCCCCCCTGTGCATCTCAATTACACATTCACTGACCTCTAGTACTACCACATGCACTAGTTTCAACGTCTGGAAGAACTCGTAAATCCAATATACACAATATTAGCCAGCAGTTGACAATCACAGCATCCAATCACACCCACCATTAACAAATCATGTTCATACTTACCCACCGATATAATAGGTATGTTTATTAACCTAATCTATCAATACACTCTTTGGAAAAGCACTCTGTATCACTCCAGACATCAAGATCTCACTCCAAGTCTATGAACGTGAAACGGGCACTTGCTGAGGAAAGCAAACATCCATTCTGATATCAGCACTAGATGAATCAGAATCCAGTCTATAAATGAACCCTTCCTTATAAGTGTGAGGGGCACTCACACCCAATTAGCACAGTGAGGGCATACCAATGGCAACGACCAATATGCACATGCCTAATACATTACATAAAGCTCACGTTCACTGGAAATAAAGGGAGCCATAATGCTGTATACTATTTCTTTAGAAATGCTAAATAACAAAAATAAAGAATAGACAGAATATCGACATACAAAAATATCGACACAAAAATATCGAAATCAAAAATATCGGAGTCATATCTTCATAAAGGTAAGTACAAAAATATCGAAAAATTAATATCGTAGTACAAAAATATCGAAATTAAAAATATCGTTTTTTAAATGTATAAATAATAATGTAAACATTTTTTTAAAATACATATAATTTTACAAATATTAAATAAAAACATTAAAACATAATAAAAAAATTAAAACTAATACATATACATTTAAAATAAATTAAAAACGTAATAATTTAATATATTTTTATTTTTTTTAATTTCATTTAATTGATTTAATTTAAATATAAATTTATTTTATTTTTACCCTGTACGCCTGTACCCCAAAAACCCAAAACTGACCCTGAACCCTAAAAATACCCCTTTACCCAAAAACCCAAAACTGACCCTGAACCCTAAAAATACCCTTTTACCCAAAAACCCAAAACTGACCCTGAACCCTAAAAATACCCCTTTAACCAAAAACCCAAAACTGACTCTGAACCCTAAAAATATCCTTTTACCCAAAAACCCAAAACTGACCCTGAACCCTAAAAATACCCCTTTACCCAAAAACTGAAAACTGACCCTGAACCCAAAAAATACCCCTTTACCCAAGAACTAAAAACTGACCCTGAACCCAAAAAATACCCCTTTACCCAAAAACTGAAAACTGACCCTGAACCCTAAAAATACCCCTTTACCCAAAAACTGAAAACTGACCCTGAACCCTAAAAATACCCCTTTACCCAAAAACTGAAAACTGACCCTGAACCCAAAAAATACCCCTTTACCCAAAAACTGAAAACTGACCCTGAACCCTAAAAATACCCCTTTACCCAAAAACTGAAAACTGACCCTGAACCCAAAAAATACCCCTTTACCCAAGAACTGAAAACTGACCCTGAACCCTAAAAATACTCCTTTACCCAAAAACTGAAAACTGACCCTGAACCCTAAAAATACCCCTTTACCCAAAAACTGAAAACTGACCTTGAACACTAAAAATACCCTTTTACCCAAGAACTGAAAACTGACCCTGAACCCAAAAAATACTCCTTTACCCAAAAACTGAAAACTGACCCTGAACCCTAAAAATACCCCTTTACCCAAAAACTGAAAACTGACCCTGAACACTAAAAATACACTTTTACCCAAAAACTGAAAACTGACCCTGAACCCTAAAAATACCCCTTAAAAAAACTAAAACATATAAAATTTAAAATATTATTATATACTTACCTATACTTACGTTGTAATGGTATGCGTTGTAAAGGTACCTGCGTTGTAAAAACATGCGTTGTAAACACATGCGTTGTAATGGTTTTTGCATTGTAAAAATTTCGTTGTAATGGTAGTGCGTTGTAAAAGTTGCGTTGTAAAGGTTGTTTCCCCGGTGGATAGCGTAGGGGTAAAAATTACTATTCACACTCCAGAGGGTGCAACAGTAGGGAAAGCGTTGGATAGCATGGGGGTAAAAATTAATTCCCACACTACTCCCACTTTAACACACAACACACTACACATATAAAAAAGACAATTAATATAAATTTCAATTAATCAATAATAACAATTAATATTACTAAATTGATGTAATTATAAATGAACTAAATAACACATATTAATTACTAATTAATTAACAATAAATACCAAGGAAAATTACAATCTCTTTAATTAATTACATTTAATTATATCTCACCCTATCCCCCTATAAACACACAACCCACTACACAGAAATAAATCATATCATTTATTCACTTAATAATTCTTAATTACCAATTAATTATTATTTAACAATAACAACAAATTAAATATATTAGCACATTAACTCTAAATAATTTAATTACATAATTAATATTATTTAATTACCAATTAATTATTAATTAACAATAACAACACATTAAATATATTAGCACATTAACTCTAAATAATTTAATTACATAATTAATATTATTTAATTATCAATTAATTATTAATTAACAATAACAATAAAGTAAATATATTAGCACATTAGCTGTAAATAATTTAATTTACTAATTAATATTATTGTTTCCCAATTAATTAATTAACAAGAACAAAAAATTATATATATAAAAAAATTACTCTAATTAATGTAATTAACTAATTAATATTAATTAATTACCAATTAATTATTAATTAAAAATATGTACAAAATTATATTAATTAATTAACTAAATAATATTAATTAATTACCAATTAAGTATTAATAAAAAATGTTTACAAACATATATTAATTAATTAATTATTATTAAATTACTTCCCACCCTATTCCCCTATAAACCCACAACCCGCTCTGATACTAAAACGCAAAATGTAACCAAATTTACAAATTTTCAAACATACATTACAAAACATGTTTAACAAACATATAAACAACACATTAAAATACATAACACTAAACAAAATTTCGATATTAGTAAAATTCGATATTAGTAACATACATACCTTAAAAAAACGATATTCTGTCTGTCGATATTTTGGACATCGATATTCTATACTATCGAAATTAAAACATCGATATTATTGTATATCGATATTTTAATTTCGATATTTTGTCTCACTACCATTTTCACCTTCTTAAAAAATACCTCCATGATAAAAGTATTCGGGCTATATTAAAAGTAATGCGGTTTAAGGGGAAAAAGCTCGACAATGTACAGGCAAAAAAACACAAGCGTGCGCGCCTCGCGCAAGTAGGGGGTGGGGAGGTGCGGTCGAGAGCAGGCAGCGTTTACCTTGCGAGAGCGAGCACGATAATTGCTACCAGATGGCACGGCTCGCTCCCGCAAGGGAATCGCCAAACGTCCACGCATTGCAATTCATTGCAATGCAACGCGTGCACGTTTTTGCCTCAAAAAGGGAATCGGTGGCTAAAGGTATCCTTCCTATCAGCGAATGCGCGCTGCGTAGACGAGACCTAAAAATTATTGTTTTATCTAAAAGCAATCACAGACATGGTGGTCTGCTGATCTCAGCAGGCCACCCCCCCCCCAGTGATTTTTGAGATTCCTAGGGGGGTCGGATATTGCGACCTACCTCAGTAATGTTCATGAGGTAAGTCACTTGCGACCCCTTAGGGGTCGCAGAAAGTGTCCTGCACACTTTCATGCATGCCGTTTTGCGATTCCCTAATTGCGAATCGCAAAGATTCGCAATAAGGCAATCACAAAAAATGTTTTGATGCATCTGGCCCATAGTGTTGGTAAATGTGTATGTCCAGAATATTGAACAGAAATTTCTGTTCAACTTGGCACCACATTTGTACCAAGTATTGCGTTAGCCATTGCAGATCAGGTAGATTTCAATTGTGTAGCGGATACTAATCTAGATAGTCCACACCCCTCCTCCCTAGATCTCGGATATATAAACTGGCTAAGTCATTCACTCATTGGAATAACCAGTGGGAGGTAATAATGTTCGGAGGGAGCACAATCCACTAACGAAAAGAATATTATTATTATCCTGGCAAGCATGACCTCTGTGTTCGCGTACATCAATTCTTTGGCTGTGGACAGTTGTCCTCTATTGTAGTATGAGCTGCCTATCTTGATAAACCCTATTCTGAATATATCTCCTTAATTTTGACATTGGGCTGGAAGTTGAATGTAGAGGTGTTGGAAGACCTTCCCTTTAAAGCATCGCTTGCTGAAGTGATTAGTAATTATTTGATTGATAACGCTGGAATTGTATCTTCATCCTTGATGGAATATGTGGCTTTCAAGATGGTGGTCACAGGCCACAGCATAGCTGCAAAGGTATGGATGAGGACACAACTTCACAAGGATATAAGTAAAAACTGAATTTTCGACTATGTGCTGAGAGGCAGAAGCTAAAGGCCCAGATGGAGCATCTGAGAGGATATGATTACATAAGCTACCTCACTAAATCACATGATGAAAGGGAAAAGGTCAGGTGGATGTTTGCTTGGTTGGTAAACCAAGACAAGTTGTCTTTACCAACACTGAATACCAGTGCCAACGATGGCCATATGGCATACTCTCTGAGATCAATTATATAAATATTACATACTACGGTATCCTTTATGCAACTAGGAATGTGGTGGACAAACAATTACTGCTTGACTTTGTATCATAGGCTGCTCTGGTGTTCCCCCATTGGACACAGCAGTGGTTCTAGAGGCAGATATTCAAGTGCAAGAGGTGAGAACAGTGATCAAGGACCTTGCAAGGATAAAGACTCCTAGTTTCAATGGACTGTCCATAAACTTTTGCACAGCATATTTTGGTATACTGACCCCTAGACTAGCAAAGTTGTATGCTGTAGCCCACTGATCTGCTGGAGTACCGTTGTCATTGAGGGAAGTGTTTATTGTCTCCCTTCCTAAGAAGGACAGAGATAAATCCAAAGTATCCTCCTGTAGGCCATTATTCATGTGCAACACAACATTTTTAGCACAGTATTACTAACTAGATTGCTTCTGGTGCTGGGAATTCTTTAATATTCAGACCTGTCAAGATTTTATATTGTCATGTAGTACTATAGCTAAAATTAGGCGTGGCTGATACAAGTCCTCGATTCTATGCTCCATGACCACCCGGGAGCAATGGTACTATCTATAGATATAGAGAAAACTTTCGAATCCCTGCAGAGGGATTATTTATGTGCAGTACTGGAGGCAATGGGGCTTGGAGATAGATTATTGGGGTTCGGCCAAGTTGTTATATAATCCAACAGCAAACGATTAAAACTGGTTGGCTCATACCTGATACTTGTGTTGGTAGGAGTAAACAGTAGGGTTGGCCCCTATCCCTATTTCTATTTGCCCTGATAGAGGAACTGCTGGCCTGACTGATTTTCCAAGATCACTGCTTTCAGGGATCCACTTGAATGATAGGCTTTTATATATTTGACACTATGCAGACGATGTGCTGCTATTTTTGCATAGCGAGGAACGTGATTTAGAGTTAGGTAAGATGTTGAAGTGGAAACCAGCCACTATCAAATTCTTAGGTGACCATATATACAGAACAGAAAATATTTTACTGGAAGGACTATTTAGGCAGCACTGGCGTCCCCGACCAGACTGTTGAACTCTAGTTTAAGATACCCATGCCAGTCATGGATAAGATGCAAAAACAACAGTTGATGGACAGAATGCAGAACATTGCCATACATTCACCCCAGTACAGAGATCTGGTCCTAAATCCATCGTTTTTTTGCTCACCATGCCATTCCAGTTTGAACCCAGCCATATGCAAATCAGTCATGACCCTGTGCCCCATGGGAACAGTCCAGCCCGAACTGCCAAGCCAGGTTGTCCCTGGACTTGGAACAAGCCTCCTAGGACCGGTTTCGGTCTTTCAGCCCTCATCAGCCAGGATAGCTTGAGTCCAGTGGCATGGAGGGCACGGGTCTCACGTCTGAGCATACCTGTCCCACTCGGGGTCACAAATGCAAAACCAACAGTTGATGGACAAAATGCAGAACAATGTCATACATTCACCCCAGTACAGAGATCCGGGCCTAAATCCATTGTTTGTTTGCTCACTATGCCATTCCAGTTTGAACCCAGCCATAAGCAAATCAGTCTTGACCCTGTGCCCCATGGAAACAGTCCAGCCTGAACTGCCAAGCCATGTCCTCCCTGGACTGGAAACAAGCATCCTAGGACCGGTTTCTAGGATGCTTGTTTCCAGTCCAGGGAGGACCTAGCTTGGCACTTCGGGCTAGACTGTTCCAATGGGCACAGGGTCAAGACTGATTTGTATATGGCTTGGTTCAAACTGGAATGGCATGGTGAGCAAAAAAACGATGGATTTAGGCCCAGATCTCTGTACTGGGGTGAATGTATGACATTGTTCTGCATTCTGTCCATCAACTGTTGTTTTTGAATTTGTCACCCCGAGTGGGACGGGTATGCTCAGACGTGAGTACCGTGCTCTCCTTGCCACTAGAATCAAGCTATCCCTGCTGATGAGGGCTGAAAGCCCGAAAACAGTCTTTGGATGCTTGTTTCCATTCCAGGGAGGACCTGGCTTGGCAGTTCAGGCTGGACTGTTCCCAAGGGGCACAGGGTCAAAACTGATTTGTATATGGCTGGGTTCAAACTGAAATTGCATGGTGAGCAACAAAACTATGGATTTAGGCCCAGATCTCTGTACTGGGGTGAATGTATGACATTGTTTTGCATTCTGTCCATTAACTGTTGTTTTTGCATTTGTCACCCCGAGTGGGACGGGTATGCTCAGACGTGAGTCCCGTGCTCTTCATGCCACTGGAATCAAGCTATCCTGGCTGATGAGGGCTGAAAGCCCGAAACCGGTCCTAGGATGCTTGTTTCCAGTCCAGGGAGAACCTGGCTTGGCAGTTCGGGCTGGACTGTTCCCATAGGGCGCAGGGTCTACTGAGTTGCATATGGCTGGGTTCAAACTGGAATGGCATGGTGAGCAAAAAAACTGATGGATTTAGGCCCAGATCTCTGTACTGGCGTGAATGTATGACATTGTTCTGCATTCTGTCCATCAACTGTTGTTTTTGCATTTTTCACCCCGAGTGGGACGGGTATGCTCAGACGTGAGTCCTGTGCTCTCCATGCCATTGGAATCAAGCTATCCTGGCTGATGAGGGCTGAAAGCCTGAAACCGGTCCTAGGATGCTTGTTTCCAGTCCAGGGAGGACCTGGCTTGACAGTTCGGGCTGGACTGTTCCCATGGGGCACAGGGTCAAGACTGATTTGCATATGGCTGGGTTCAAACTGGAATGGCATGATGAGCAACAAAACGATGGATTTAGGCCCAGATCTCTGTACTGGGGTGAATGTATGACATTGTTCTGCATTCTGTCCATCAACTGTTGTTTTTGCATTTTGCATTAGTCATGGATAAGATAGCATTATCAAAGATGATCCCTCTCCACAGATTATTGTATTTTTCTTCCTCTCCCGATTCAAATTCCTAGAAGGGTGTTATTGGAGATGGATCATATCCTGCTGGACTTGATATGGGCAGGAAAATGGCACAGAGTGGTACTGACTGAACAAAGCACCCATCTGAGGATTGAGGCCTAGCCGCCCCATATCTGGAGCTTTACTACCTGTCGACTCAACTTCCGTGGGCTGCCAATGGCATGCAGACAGATGGGGGAACGATGGGATGGCGATGTGGAAGCACCTCCAACTGCAGTAATGAATAGTCTATTGTTTTGCCCACATAAGAAGAGGCATTTTTCAGGATCAAGGAATCTTGGTTAGAAACTGTGATATACTGCGGCCAGAGCACTAAGGAGAACAAATAAACATGTACCATACACCTGTGAACTATCAGTGACCTTTTTGAATTTCCTGCCACATATGGAATTGAAAAGCCTGTATGATTGTTTGGACAGGGGAGTCACCACAATAGGGGCTTTATATAGGGAGGCCACATTTCATGACTTTCAGTACCTATTAATGGATTATAGTATTCCGGGCAACCATTTTTTGCTACATGAGGCACTGAGGGCAGGAATGCGAAAGTGGTGGCGCAGGAATTTAGAGGAGCCCTGGGGGCATGAATGCTTGAAGGGTATTTGGACAGTCGACTGAAGAATCAAGTCTGTTACACTCCTGTATCTCTGTCTCCTGTCACAGTCTAGTTGTGATTTGATGTATTATGGGGCAGATGTTCAGAGGTCATGGGGACAGAACTAACGTATGCAGAGTTGGGTACCATGTTAAAAGGTACACCAAAGTATTAAGAAATGCTAGGTTTGAGTTACATAATTAGAGTTCGCATTACGCCCAAAAGAATCAACTATATGTTTCCAAATGCAAATGCGGGTTGTCCAAAATGTGGTATTGTGTGAGAGGATTTCTATCCTATGGTTTGGAATTATCCAGCACTGAGTACTTTTTGGAACACAGTGCAACAATTCATGTGTGCCTCTTCAAGTCGTGATATCCCTTGTCTCTGATGGCATATGTACTTGGTCTTTTTCCAAGGACTAAACGCAAAAGGTGTCAAGTAGATGTATTGACATGACTCTTACATTTGCCAGTCGCTGCATCTCCATGAGTTGGAAAAATCCAGGAAAGCAGGGGAGGGGAGAAATTCTACATGAATGCAGCACTGAGAAAGGAAACCTACTATATGGGCCAATCTAAGAGTAATATATTGCACATGAAAGTTAAAAAGAAATTGCGTCTACACCCAATAACACAAGCTTGATATGCCATCATGTCGTTTAGCCCCTCTCTGAATTAATTTGGACAGGTAATACCTTTCTTTGCAGGATTAGAGTGTAAGGAGGTGGCCCCCTGTCACAATCAAGTTATCATCCTCACTACATACTGGGCAGCTGGAGCCAGGCCCCGCCCCCTACTCTCTCCTCATTACGGTATTGTGATGCTAAATGAATTAAACTGATTGCTAAGGGACCACCAAGCCACAAAGTTTATAATATGTAAGTGTAAACTGGACTGTCAGTCAACCCACATTCCTAGAGATATATTTTATTGTTGTAGGAATAGTTTATTAATGGCTAATGTCCGTATCTATTGGTATTCATGAGCCATCCCCCATATGCACGAGTTTAGTGTATCATCTCATCATTTTTTCCATTTCAACATAAACTATACTTTTGTCAATTCAACTGAAATACTCTTCCACACTGTGTTGATGCAACCATGTTAAATAAATAATAAAAAATGTTTAATAAAATCAATAATTTTCGCAATGTCTGAAACACTTTCAAACAAACAGTCCCCCACATGCATCAATCTAGGATTTTGCATTTCTTAAATAGCAAAAATTAAGGAATCGCTATTTAGGAAATGCAAAATCCTATGCATCAAGAAATCCTAAAAGTTTTTAGGATTTCTTAATTTTCGGAAATTGCGATTCCTTAATTGCGAATCGCAATTAAGGAATGGCATTACATTGATTCCTATGGGCCTAAAGGCCCATAGGAATCAATGCCGTTTTGCATTTTTTTTTTGCACTCGCAATTTGTTGATGCATTGCAAGGGTGCAGAGGGGGGTCCAAAGGACCCCCCCCCTGAAATGTATTTTCAAGTGCATGTTTCACACACACATGTCCTAAGGACATGTGTGTCTGTAACATGCAAGTTTAAAAAATGCATTTTTTTGCTTTTTTTTAAATTTTCGCAAATTAACACGTGGGTCAACCTCATGTTAATTTGCACTTCCAATTTCAAAATTCGCTATTTTTTACAAATTGATGCAATGCATTTAAGGAATCGCACAAATGCGATTCCTTAATTGCATTTGCATTTTTAAGAAATGCAAAAAATAGCGAATTGTTTCATGCATCCCAAAAACGTATTTAGGAAGTGCAAACGGCCGAATTTACCGATTCGCACCGTTTGCACTTCCTAAATAGGTTGATGCATGTGGGGGAGTATCCTTTCAGTGTTTTTAGATATACTGTTGGAAGTAATGCTGTCTTAAGGTTGTTTAAACATTTACAGCACTCCAGCATGCATTTGTTTAAGCTCTTTCGAATCACCAACACTGTAAAATATACATGTTCAATAAATATTCAGCACCAATGGACCCTCTTATTTTGATAGGTATACTGTATAGGGCACTGTGTAAATAACCAAATCGAATAGAAGAAAATTCATGAAAATGGTAAGAGATCCTAGACCTCATTTGAGTAAATCTTGTGCGTTTTCTTTATATACAAGCATCACAAAGAATTTCTAAGCAAATGTATATAGTACGCGTACAAGGAAACACTCACTCTCTCACCCTTCTTACACTTCCCAGCTTCGCTGGGGCCAAGAATATCCAGAATCGGTTGTGTTGTCAAGGTGTAGACTTGTATTCACATTAATCATATAAATCTACACAACCACTACGGGAGAAAATGAGTAAAGCATTATTTGGATAAATATCAATTTGCAGCAACATACTTTGCAATCTCCACATGTCAAATGCAGTAAGGAAATTAGACACATCATTGTAAATGATTTCAGCTTAGCCATGGACATGTAGTTAAATTTGTTGGCCGACTCGGCCGATCCACTCAGCTGCGCACCTCGTGCCGGCAGGCCCCAACGTGCTACAGCCAACATTGCATTACTTGAATATAGGGCACCGCATAGCTCTCCGGCTCACCGAGGTACCTGACCACAGGCTTCCTCCCAAATAGTCCACACAGTTCATATGTTGTGGGATAAGGCAGTATCAGGACCACCGGCTGGTCAGTCCTAACCCTGCGCCTATCCTTGGCAGTAGAGTCCAGGACCACCAGCAGGTCAGTCCCCTCCCCGCTTATCCAATGTACAGTTCCATTGTACCCCCTCTTTGGGTCCCTCCAGTCGCTGAGCCTCCATTGCTGCATATGCCCCCTTTGTGTTAACTGTCAGCGCTCCGCCGAGCCCTTCTGCCGGGTGGGAGGGTGGCTTTAAAAGTTCTTGCGGCTTCCCGGGGTCTTAGGAGACAAAGAGGAGGAGACCCCAGGGGAGCCACCTTATATAACCGATACTCTTAGGTTTCGGTTTCCAGAAGTGGCTCCTACGTCATCCTCAGAAAAAGGTCGGTGGTCGCAACCAGCCCTTCAACTAAGCTTGGTTTCCTGGCGCGACTAAGGGCGCCCCTCCTCTAGGTGAGGGGAGCGCCTGATCATAGTACGCGCACAAGGAAACACTCCCTCTCTCACCCTTCTTACACTTCCCAGCTTCGCTGGGGCCAAGAATATCCAGAATAGGTTGTGTTGTCAAGGCGCTGACGTGTATTCACATTAATCATATAAATCTACACAACCACTACGGGAGAAAACGAGTAAAGCATTATTTGGATAAATATCAATTTGCAGCAACATACTTTGCAATCTCCACATGTCAAATGCAGTAAGGAAATTAGACACATCATTGTAATTGATTTCAGCTTAGCCATGCACATGTACTTAAATATGTTGGCCGACTCGGCCGATCCACTCAGCTGCGCACCTCGTGCCGGCAGGCCCCAACGTGCTACAGCCAACATTGCATTACTTGAATATAGGGCACCACATAGCTCTCCGGCCCACCGAGGTACCTGACCACAGGCCTCCTCCCAAATAGTCCACACAGTCCATATGTTGTTGGATAAGGCAGTAGCAGGACCACCGGCAGGTCAGTCCTAACCCTGCGCCTATCCTTGGCAGTAGAGTCCAGGACCATCAGCAGGTCAGTCCCCTCCCCGCTTATCCAATGTACAGCTCCATTGTACCCCCTCTTGGGGTCCCTCCAGTCGCTGAGCCTCCATTGCTGCGCATGCCCCCTTTTTGTTAACTGTCAGTGCTCCGCCACAGGGTGAGAAGGTCCCTGGCGCACTCGCCCTCCCCCCTCAACCTGACACTGATTATGTTCGGCAATAGCTCCCAGTACAGTGTGGATAAAGATCGCTATTCCTTTGGCAGACAGATGCACCCCATCCTCATGGAACAACTCTCTCATCCCAGGGTGTAGCAATTTATGCCTAATAGCGCCCATGGATGACCTTGCCAAAATGCTACTAATGGACAGGTTCAACTTCTTCACCGATTCGTTCATGGCTTTCACCGAAACCCCACCTGCCCAGGTCGTTCGCGGAATAACTTCCGACCACAATATTGTTGCCTTTGGTATGCAGTGTCAAAATTTAGCCATGACCTAAAACAAGGCCTCGCGCCTTCCTATGGATGCCATATCCTCCACGCCCGCGTGTATGACTACTATGTCCGATCGAGGAAATACTCCAGATCGCAATGCCTGATCAAAATGGCCAAACACCTCTTGCAATTTTTGCCCCCCCGACCAATGGTGCGTGAACCCTGCAGCCTTTTGTGATTCCTCCAGACTGGACCCCCGGAATTGCTGCTCTACTCTGCAAATCAAGGAATGCCCACACCAACATATGTGCACCGGGCTACTGGCATCAACTGAAAGAAAGAGAGAATTGCTGTTACCCACCAATTGTTGTGCCCCGTGGGCGTTCACGCTTTCACTACACGAGGTCCGGCCTCACGTACCGCTGAAAACATGCTGACTGCCATAGACCCACCCTTTTAATTGCTTCTGACGGTAGGCCGAGTGCCGCCGCTGTGGTGGCCGCCCCATCCGAAAGGAATGGGAAGAAAACTGGGAGGCATCCTCCCCCAGGCAGGCTAATGCCCGCCTGCACACTTTAGTGAACTGATATCTCGTCATTGGTGTCCCATCCTGGTGTACCAGGAACAGGGCCGAGGCCACCATTGGCCGTCCTTTAAAGTAATCTTGTGCCAATGCCACAGGACATGCCGCCTTATTGTGAGCTGCAAACAATTTAACCCAGATGCCACTCCGCAACTGATCGGTATTTGACCTCCAAATCCTGATATAGAGCGCCTCATCTTCAAAGCGAACATCCATTACACTTAGCCCCCCTTCACCCTTTGCTGACTGTGGCACTAACTCAGAAATGCGAAGAGCCCCAAAGAAAGCCAGCACGTAAGCAATACTAAATAACTTAGTCTCATACTGACACCGACACACCTGGTGTAAAGCCCCTAAAATCCTTCCCAGCCTTTCCATGTTTATGGGGAGCCTACTGTCTGGAGCACTAGATGCCATACGCTCCCAACCTCTGATAGCCTTATTTACTCTAAAATCTTTAGTGGGATCTCTAGCTCCCTGCAGCCCAGCAAAGAAAGCAATGGCGGACAATTGCCGGCGCACTAATGACAACGACTTCCCCTCTGCCACAACAGAAAATCCAGCACCCCCTCTGGGAAAAACCTGTCTATGCCTGATTCGAATGATGCGGAGTACACCCATCAAGCTTTTTCGTACATATGTTTAGTCTTGGGTGCCAGTGATGCTGCAATTAGGTCTGTTGCAATGGGGCACCAAGCCTCCACAACTCCTCTGGGAAATCCGCCATCACTTCATCCGCCTGCGGCCACCTTGCCCTGAACTCTGCCAACTTAGATCAAGACAAAGCGTCAGCCACTGCATTATCCACCCCTGGTACATGTTTGGCAGAAAAATGCACATTGTGCAACAGACATAAGTGAATGAGATACTTAAGCAACCGCAGCACCCAAAGACATTTGGCACTTTGATTATTTATGGCCATCACTGCAGACATACTATCTGACCAAAAAATAATTCTAGCGCTAGCAATTGATGCCCCCCAGATGTGCAGGGCGACAATAAAGGGAAACAATTCTAGAAAGGTAACGTTGCGTGTGAGCCCAGACGCAATCCAGTCCCCAGGCCAATATTGCATGCACCACCGAGAGCCCAACACTGCCCCAAAACCAATGCCACCAGCTGCATCTGTGTAAACGGCTATCTCTTTATTGCTCTGAGCTGGTCGCTGCCATAATAGTGTCCCATTGAAATTTTTCAAAAAGTTCTTCCACGTTTTTAAGTCCTCTCTTACCTAATCAGACAATTTGGTATGGTGGTGCTTCGCCCGTAATCCTGACATTGCTCGTGCTATGTTTTTTGAAAAAACTCTTCCCATCGGAATCACTCTTAAAGCAAAATTCAATTGTCCCACCAACACTTGCAGTTGGTGAAGTGTGACCTTCGTAGCTGTTAAACAGGCAGTTATCGCCTCCCTGAATGCCCTCACCTTTGCCTGCGGCAGCCGACACTGGCCGATCAGGGGATCTATCTCAATGCCTAGGAAGCATAAACAGGTGGTGGGGCCCTCAGTCTTGTCTTCAGCTAAGGGGACCCCTAATGCCCCCGCTAACTGTTGGAAACCTTGCAAGGCCCTTCCACACGCCTAGTCACCAGGAGGACCCATGAACAAGAAATCATCAAGTTAATGCACAACATCCTCCGATGAAACCAGGTCCCTCACAACCCACTCTTTTAAAGTCTGCTGAACGTCTCAAACACTGAACACGCTATGGAACACCCCATGGGCATACATCGATCCACAAAGTAGTTACCCTCAAAAGTGCAACCGAGCAAATGAGTGTCTTCTGGGTGAACGGGCAAGAGGCGGAAGGCAGACTGTATATCAGACTTCGCCATCAAGGCCCCCCTGCCTAATCTCTGTAGTTTTGCCACAGTGTCATCGAAGGTAGTGTATCAGACTACGCACAGAACTGGGTCCAACCCATCATTGACAGACAAGCCAGCAGGATAAGAAAGGTTGTGAAATAATCGGAACTTGCCAGGCTCTTTCCTGGGCACCAAACCCAATGGTGAACATACTAGGGAAGCCCATGGCGTGGAACTAAAAGGACCTGCCACCCTCCCGGCATGCACCTCCTTCATGATTTTGTCTCGCTCCAACTCCTGATGATGTAAAACTGACAACTGATTTTTTGGAGGTACTGATGTGGGGGGCGTGTGTGAAGGAATGCGGAGCCATCCCTGAAACCATAGTACAACATATGAGCATCCTTGTTGTTTGCATAACGGCTGAGGAGATGAGTGAGAACATGCAGGCGAATTGGCGGAGGGAGCGTCACACCATTAGTTGGGCGGGAGTCGCCCTTTGGGGGTTGTTTGTTCCCCGCGCTTGCCAATCTTCTTGAAACATTTGAACTCTGGGTGTCCTTGCACTCCGCAGAAAGCGCAAAGGTGTTAAACCTACATGCTGTCCCTTTGCTACACTCCTTCCTGTTGTAGTGCCAGCAGGCCAGTTTTTTGTCTCCCAAGGTTCTGTCGAATCGAAAGGACTGAATCGCCCTCCCTGGTGACTGTGACATCTGAAACTCTGCATGCCAAATATTGATCTCTCTCTGGTCCCACGCTTTCTCTGGCCTAACCGCTTTCATCTGACGAAACGTAGTGTCGTACTGCATCCAGGCTGAACCTGTAAACTCAGAGGCTGCCCTATGTATGAGAGACATGTACTCAAATAATTGTGGGGCCAGCGTGGGAGTTTTCTCCGTAAGAATGGCTACATAAATGGCAAACGCCGTCACCCAGTTTCGCAGGGACCACTCTACCCAAACAGTTTTCGGTTTTGAATCAATCCCCTTGCCTTTTCTAGGCCTATTCAGAACCACCCCTGCATTGATCAAATCTAAGACATTCACAATTTCCCCTTTGTGGATTTTCTCCAGTGTCTCCGCTGGAACGTGCCATGAAATCGCTGAAGAAGGGGCCAACACCAGAGACGAAGATCCAAATATCAAAGGGGAAACTACAGGGGGCGATTGGATTACACCCGACCCTGAAGTTGCTAGGGTGGAGGGGGGCTGCGTCCTGCCCGTGACTCCCGTTTCTGGAATCCCTTAGGCTGTGCCCACACCTGCGCTGCCACCGTCCCGAGTAATACCTGCCCCGGTGGTGATGACAGTGGTGAACCCCCTGGCAATACATTAACCTGGAGTGTCGGCGCACTTCCTGCCACTTGTAACCCCCCTTGCGACCCTGTGGATATGCCTGGCACCTGCGAGGACTGCACCAGCGACTCGCTGCCTATCACTGGCAGCTGATGAACGGGGGCGCTCCCTGACGCTTGTGTTACCACTGGTGCCCCACCCTCCTGTGATAACGCCTTCGCAGCCGCTGTCGTTGAAATCGTCAGTATACTGTGCCCCACCGCACCCACATTCATGGTCATTACAGGCCCCTGCGCTGCCTGGTCCAAACTGGGAGCGGCCATGCTTTGGGGAATTGACTCACTCCTCACGGTGGCTGGTGCCGCAGGCCGTACAATGGGTAAAAAAGTAAACTACAGCGAATGCAACCCTAAGATACTACAGTATCCACTAATTTACAACAGAGCATTGCATTTCTTTGTGAATCATGCACAAAGTGTTACACTCTAAAGTTGCTTTGTTTGCAAGACTCGCATACAACATGGTGTCCATTTTGAACAAGCTGGCAGAGAAGGAATGTAACAAGCCTGAAGAAGCTACAAACCAAACCCATTGAGAATCTCGATCTTCATATCCCTGTTGCAGAGTCATCAACAACCCAATCAAATTAATAGAAAAGATTTAAATAGAGCCTGTCTTTCAGAGTATGGTTCCAGACTGGAGTAACAGTCAACGGGTGGTTGTATGCGCACCTAGACTGTGGGTGCTCGGTTCAGGTTGACACTCTTGATTGCAGTATGTGGCTAATAAAAAGCGCACAATGCACATGCCACCACATACACTGCAGTCTAACACTAAAATGATAGCGGTGTCCACCACAGCATGGGTTGCACTGACATTGATTCTCTCTTTCTGGCGCTGATTGTGCTTAGCGTCTTGTGCTGCAGTGCTGAAGGGGTGGGAGCCGAGACTGCGCTGCAGGGGCTTATGAGAAGCAATTTTGATAATATTGATGCTGGTGCTATGTCTATTTTCAAGCCATGTTAATATTTATACTATTACTTCTGTAGAACACAAAACGTAGGGCAATTATAAAGGAGCTACTTTTTTATTGTCCACCTGCCTGTAAATGACTTATGGACATCAGTGGATACCAGGATAGTGATGCACTGCCCATTTTTCATTTTATTATGCCACATGTTCAGGACCACCTAAAGCATTGTACTTATATTTGCAATATTTTGCAAACATACTGTATTTGAGCATCACATAGGTGTCTGAGTCCTGCTACAGATAACCATGGACGTAGTTCACGTAGTAGCACTACGCGTAGCTACGGGAGTGCACTTCGAACTACGCAAGCTACGCTTAGCTACGTGAACTGCATAGTACACTGTGCAAAATGCTGTTCGCACTGATTGCACAGCGCAGGATGCTTATCCGCACTGTGCAATCAGTGCAAACCGCATCTTGCACAGTGCAAGCGGTCGTTTTCTGCCTCTCGAGTAGATTTGTGCTCGAGCGCCAGCTTTCTCAACGCAGACTGGTAGTTTCTCATCGCGAGCTGTCGCGAGCATACCCGACAACTCGCAATGAGAAACCTGACCTCCCCGCATTGAGAATCTCGCCAGGAGGTTTATTTTCCATGCCTGCGATCGGCAACTTGATGAATGTAGCTGATCGCGAACGAGGAAAAAGCCTCGCTGGGATGTTATTTAGCTCGCTCGCTGTCGCCTACTTGATGTTGAGAAATGCACACTACGCTATGCTAACAGTTTTTGCACTCTGCTACGTGCAATTCGCGCAGTGCGTAGTTGCACAAACTACGCCCGCTCCGCGAGCGTAGTGTAGTCCTACGCCCAGGGTTACTTACAGATTGGGAGCACATCTGTAGGTGCACTGGTGCACATCCTAACTGGCTGCTCCCAGCACAGGTCAAGACATTAAACATAATTACACAAAACGTGTGTTTTCTCCAGTGAATGCACTACATTAGAGAGTTGCCGTGTGCCCCAGACATAGTGCAGAAGACATATCAGTGGTTCAAACAGGTGCCCCGTCTTTCACTGCAGGAGGACCCCGCCTGCCTGTGCACACAGGGTGTTCACTGAGACTCTTGTTGCCCCTTCCCCATAAAAGAGCATCCTTTAGGGACACCCATACTAAAGCCCTTTTTCCTAGATGACAGTCCAGTAGCAAAACCCTGGGAGTAGCACAGCAGTGGCTCGCACAGGTAAATGCTGTGGGTCGGTGAGGCGGGTCGGGCCGGGTGGGGGTAGTGGAATCGGACATACGGCGGCAATGTGAAAACTAACAAAATAAATAAATAAAAGCACTTACCTTGCGCGCGCCGCATCGCTGAAGTCTGCGATGCGGCGAGCACAAGGTAAGTCCTTGTATTTATTTATTTTGTTAGTTTTAACATTGCCGTCGGTTGTTCAATCCCACTACCCCCCCTGCCCCGCCCCAGCCCCGCTTCACCGCCCCACAACATTTACCTGTGCGAGGCGCAGCTGGAGTAGCACTACTTAGCAGGTCACTGCTCCCATCAAAGTCATGGCATCTCATAGCCATGGCTAACAAAAGTAGAAGTAGACTGAATTGCCATGGCAATGCATGGCATTTCTAAGATCCATTTGTCACCTACTGAAACTTCCTCTTTCTTACTAGAAGTTGTATTTCTAAGCCCGAAGTTGGGAGGCATATACTCTTTCTACTAAGGTAGCTCCTTTGATGTCAGCTCAGTTGGCCTGCATGAGCCCAGCCCCTATCCCTCAACACTACCTAGACTTAGGCTGTGAGGACTTGGATGGCAAAGACTTAGATCTCCTTTTTCAGTAAAGTTGTGCATCATGATATTTACTTCATTTTTGTTGCCCATTCTTTATTCATCTTACATTTTTAAGATGAGTGGATCAGCCATTACTCAGCACTTTTTGATGAGTAGGGTGATTTTAGTACTACGAGTAGATTGTGTGTTTTATTTACTGTTGTATTTGTAGTTGCCTGTAGGGTTGGGTGTTGTGCCTTTTTGTCTGAGGGGGTAATGGCACAAGCAGGTCTGGAATCCTAGTGTGTGTGTACGACAATATATTGCATGGACATTTTTCTGTTGTAATGTGTAACCTACACTTTTTTTTATAGGTATTGACATGGTGTTTTCCTGTTTGGTGCAACATGTCGGACACACAAAGTCGATTTGGTGCACCTGGACCGTTGTGACCTCACTTCTGGTTCATGTTTGGCTCTGGACTCGTATAGCACTCTAACAGGATCTGGTGACCAATTACCCTGATGAGTCAACTCTTCTTCTCAGATGGTCAATGATATAATTCCCTCTATTCTGTGTATGCAGTTCTTTATTTATTCTTTTCTTATTGATTGGTGGCTCCACACCCTGTGAATTTGAGATGCTCTGAAGGAGATGCCAGCCACTCAGAATCGAAATGTCATTAACAAATGTAGTTACAGATTGTTGTTTAAATACTTGAAAAAATGATGAGCCAAGCTGTAATTTTAGACTGTTTAAGAATAGCTGTTGTATTGCTCTTTTGCTTACATGTTATATCTACCAATTACAAAATCACTGATTACTACCAGAATTCACACTGTTTTTAACCTTGTTTTTATGTAAATATTTGCTGCATACATTGATTGATGATAGTTCACATTCTAGCCTTTTTGCCAATTTTTGTCATTGTTAATATGAACTTTGTGTGGACCACTTATTGATACAGGATCCAATCTTATGCACTCTTGCCATGGTGCTAAATTATACTCACCAATACTTGCTAAACTATTTCTGAAGGGACAAGAGGAGAATTATTAATTGAAGAGAATTATTGACTGGTTGGGGTTTGTCTGCTTTTCCAGGAACCATGCCTCAATGACAATGTGGTCCACTTCTGGGGGAAACATCGTTTACAACGCGGTGTTTACACCGCACTACCTTTACAACAATGCCATTACAACGCAAGTCGTTACTACGACTTGCGCTGGATGGCGCTGTTGGATAAGGAATATTGTAATTTTATATTCCAACACCTTCCCTACTGTTACCTGGGCTGGTGTTGGAATATAAAATTATAATAATCCTCAATCCGCGCACACCAACGCAAGTCGGTGTAACGACTTGCGTTGTAATGGCAGCATTGTAAAGTACCGCAATCTAAAAGGTCGCGTTGTACTGACGTACATCTGCTTCTGGCCTTCAGATCAGTGCCTTTGAAAGGCAAGAAGGTCTGGGGAAGAAGGTAACCACTGGTCTGAGCATTCCAGAAAATGGTTATGGCTCAGATGATTGAATACAAAATAGGAACATTTCATCACACAACAGCACCTTGGAGGCTAGGTAATGATGGAAGAAACTAGAAATCAGTCTCGAGTAAGACATGTCCAACTCAGCCTTTACTTCTGATGTTAATTCAAATGGATACCATTGAGGTAGGGAAGCAAAGCACATGGAGATGTCATCAAACGCCAATGCCTCTTGAAAGCATTAAATGTAGGCATAAGTTAGGAAAGCTTAACTCAGCTATTTGTCTATCTGAATTTGACTAATATTACAATAAATTAAGCGGATAGAAATAAAGCTGTGGCATATTATCTGCTAGTATCTCCTAAACTAGAATACATGGGAGGTTAATGAATTTAGTATCACTGAGATAGAATGTATGGAAGTTCCCACTGCTCGGATTTCACACTGCTCAGAGAGTTTTAAAAATGAATAGATATGTAGCACAGTTAGTCAAATGTTTGACATGCCTGACATAGGCTCCTGTCCTGCTGAGATTGATATAATGATCCAGTTGCATGTAATTGACTGTGTCATAACCTAACATTTCTAGACGCCACTAGTCTTGCTGTAAACCTCCCTGTTTTGCATTAGGCTGGTAGGGTTGGGGCAGTGTCACAATCATGTACCCCTCCTCCTTCAGTTACTGTGGCTGCATCAGATATTAAAGTGCAATCTGCAGCTCCGTTTTAAATTGCCATTTAACCCCTTGGGTGAAGGGCAATTATCTCCAATACTGCCCGCATGAATGTTCAATAATAGAAGCTTCTCTGTGTTACCTTGCTTTGGCCAATTCCCCCTTTTGTTTACTGTTTGTTTTTTGGATGACCTTTCAATTTTTGATTTTGATCATCATAATGTGCTTCTTTGTCATATTTCGTCCACCATTCACATATGATGAATACATGAATAGGTGCTTCATTACACTCTGCTTTTGTGCAAGTAGACTTTTCATATATTTTATGCATCCAACTGAGTTCCCTTTTGGAGAATTTATGATATGAGCAGCAGCAGTGCTATGTATAGACATGAGAAGGATGGATGTGTTAAACACAGCTGCCAATAAGGTGATGTACTAGTGGTCATAATGATAAATAACAGTGTTACCATTAATTAGTTCTTAAGTCATATATCTGTCCATTGATGCCTTGTTGCAAATGTTAATTAATAACTGAGATCCTTCGAGAGACCTCTGAAATCCAATAGCATTACTATTTTAACCACCATTAATTTTTCAAAATGTAAACATTTCTACATTACTATAAACAAGACATTTAAATTGCAATCTGATGTGTGATGAGGGATTTGGATGGGCAGTTAATGAAATCTAAGCACATACATTCTTTAAACCTTAAGTACATACAAACTTTTGGTGAAATAACTATCCCCACATTCTGTAGCCTGAGGAAGGCCTGTAAAATAATCAGTATTCTCAAACAGGTAGCATTTGCAATGTTCTTTGATGGAGCAATTGTTGACTGACATCATTCTACATTTTCATTATGTATTCAGATCCATTGAAAAACCATAAAGGTCTATCATGTGAGCATTCTTTGCAATTGTAATACTTTCATCAAATACCCAAACTTGGGATCGCAATCATTTTTCTGTTTCTTGGCTGTAGTGGGAGGGGTATGAAGGCACTACATGTGGCTTAGGTTGGTTCAGAGACTGCATTATTCACAGTTTTCATTCAGGCCTTGCAGAGCCTTGCACATTGTGTTGATTTTGCTTGCTAAAATAAGACATTCAACATAAAACGAAGTTAAAAAAAAGATTATATGAACAATCAGCTAAACAATGGAAATGTACATTTTGGTTGTAAATAACGAGTGATTTATTAACGAAAAGAGATACAAACTACCACTGCATTCAATAAACCGCACGCACCAAAAGTTGCATGTACAGTTTCTAAGCCTTAACATACATCTTGTAATTACCTTTTCTAAGCAGGCGGATGACATTTGTAATGTAGTCGTTTAACTAAAGCATAAACTACACTCTCACAAGTTAACTAAAATACAAAATATACGTAGAATTCACCCCTGTTTCTTACCAGTTTACTTTCCCTGCATGGTTGTCAATTGCACAAGAAGTATAACTTCACTGTGTGAAAGCTTATTATTAATTTATTGCTACATGGAAGTCTCTTTTGATCTATTCCTTCTGCAATTGCCACGAAAAAGCACATTTGGAGGGTAAAAGATTTTCCAGGTAGTACTTGCGTAAGGTAGCCTATTATTAAACACATAAATCTTTCACAATTGTTCCTTTGTGAGAACTTAAAGATTTCATCTTTGGAATCGATATGGTGTTCCAGCTTTCCTGCTCAGTTGCAAAGGCAAGACGTTACAGGTTACTTTCTTATATAAAGGGCACAGTCTGTTCCCTCTTGGATTTAAAAAGCTGTTCCAAAAATACTAATTCTTTGAGTAATTGTGAACAATGATGTAGCCGCCTTTGAAGCAGTTTTTTAATTATTTTTTCTATATATGGATATCACGTCAGTAGAGAGTTGTGTGGAGAAGCGTGGCTAAGTGGTCAGTGGCGGCACACCCGGAAGCTTAGATTAGCTGTGGACCAGGGTTCTATTCCCCTCGGCGGGTCTCGGGCACAAAAATTCCACGGACTCGCTCCGGTGCCTACTCGACTCACGGGGTCACACTCTGCGACTCTGGGCAATAGCTTGCTTAATCTCCACTACGGCCCCTCGCGGTGGGATGCCTGGCTTTCACCTTGTGGATACCCTGCCGGGGAATACCAGGACGGGTTCCCTAAGCAAGCGCCTTGAGACCCCTGGGTGATTAGTGCACTATATAAATCGAAACACATTTACATTTACTTGGATTTACATTCTGAAGTGTATGTTCAATCTCCCAATTTCCACCTATATGCTCCTTCTCTGCTGAAAACCAGGAGCAAAGTTGCAGATATTTGAATCTAGAAAGGGAGCCACTTAATTCTCAACAACAGCACTAATGTCTGTCCTACACATGGTAGTGTTGTCTGTCCAATTTTTTAGATGAACACAGCAGTGTTTAATATTTCACAATACATTACATATGTATAATATCTTCTGCCCATGCATTTCTAATGGTTTTGTATGGCCTGTAATAATCTGAATTGCCATATTTGTAGTAATGTAATGGTTAGTAGTTATGCTGCTAATGTCATCGGAAGTGCTAGTAGGGGGAATGGGTGGTGCAAGCTGCAGTGACCTCCTGAGAAGGGTCTTCGCACTTCAGTATTAACAAACTAGGCACTGCTTATATAGTGCAAACTAATGTTTAGCCGCAAACCAGTCGGTGTGTAAAAACACAAACTGCTTTCCAACCTGACTTTAACCATATAGGGTCCTGTACTCCTTACACACCCTCCCTCCATACGGTTGTGTAAAAGGCTGTAGTAAGTGTTACATTTTAAATAAAACAAAATTGTGAACATTTACCAATTTAGATATGTGACAGACAACTCCTAGCTCCATGGAACAGCATATTACTATATGGGGGATTTCTTATTGGAACATCTCATACATGAGGTCCTATTATGTGTTGCAGGACCAGTTGAGAATAAATTACAGAAACTAGGGTTTGATGGGGAAGGAACTTGGGATATGTAATTTGGGCAGGTACAGGCAGCCCATTATTTTGCAAGTATATACACAATATTCCATATACTTCGAATTCAAACTACATGCAGATTTAGTTATGTTCTCTGAAAAACAAAATTACATTACAGCCAAATCAATGATTAGAACTAACGTCATCAAGTTGCTCAGTGGGAAAAATCATCACTAGACTACAAAAGTTTGTTCTACTTGATGCTGTTTGTGTTCTTGGAACAAAACTGAAGTATTTGTGTGTTATGAAATCAGAGGCAATATCTGCATACTATTCTATATTGGGGCAATATTGCTATTTTTAAGTCTGGCAATGAAATGTAGAGTGGGAAGGAGAGACTATACAAGCCTGGCCAGTCTCCCTATAACAGCAACCATACACACAAAAAGGGGGCACCGCTCTCAAGAAACAACAAATACTTCAATTACGTTTTTGGTGAGGATGTCAAAAGGTGGAGAATATCCAATAGTGGTGTGCCGACCTGTCCACTGAGATAAGAGAAACAAAAATGTCTAAAATTTGAAGGTATAGCCTCACACACCCAACTGGGTGTCATGCCTCATCATCAGCCAACTCACAATCGCTTTGTTAAAAGGGGGCGAGTGGGCTCATCAGCATAAAGCGTGAGCTCTTTGTGAAAATAGTGTGTTATGCAAACTATATTTCTCTAGGGTAGTCCATATGAAAAGCGAGTGCAGATTAAAAATCCTAACCTAAGAAGAGAGTATAAAACTTTAATTAGGACACCTCTCAGTTGGGATAATAACACAGTGTGGGGAACTCGAGGTACACAATGTACCCAGTTCCTAACAGACAAACATGTTTCTGCCGCTATTCTAACCTAATATAGGAAGCTTAGCATTCGTCAGGACCACAACAATCAAAGTCACTGCTAGGTACTCACACCTTGCTCAACAACTGAACACACAAACACACTAAGAGGTGAACAAAAAATAAGAAAAAAGAAACAGGAAGCAGGCTCCGCAGTCAGTGTAGGTCTACAGGGTTCCAAATAGAGGGGCATAGTTACTGTTGTAGGACTAAAGTTGCGGAAGTGGACGGCAGACCGTACAGTTGATGGAGCTGGAGTTGGCACCTGGTGTGCCTACGGGTCATGACCCCCTGCCTTCCATTTGTGGGGTGATCTATGCCCCTCTATTGTGGGCATCATAGACGAGGAGGGGATGCCCCAGGTGTGCACACTGAAGAATAGAGAAACTTCAACAGAAGAACTTGCGAGGTCTTCTGTGGACTTTGTGCTTCACATGCTATCCCCAGGTGCTAGGAATGGCACTGCTTTCAAGTACTGTTTAACCCCTTCGGTGCTCATGACGAGCTCAGCTCGTCATGGCATATACCTCTCAGGTGCTCATGACGAGCTCAGCTCGTCATGACCACACCCCTTTTTATTGCTGTCCAGCACAGGAGAAGAATTTCATCAGCAGCGATGTGGTTAACTTTTGTTGCCAATGCAGATTGATTGTGAGAGGAATTCTCCCTTTTTGTGCTTTCATGGAGCTTTTAGGAGGTTTTGCTGATTAACTGTTCTACTCATGAGGCTCCTCTTGCTACTGTATTCTGACGCGCTCTAACACGATCATGCTAGCTGTGCCACATTGTCTTTGACGAGGCCCAGCCTTCTGAGGCTCTGCTCATGGCTCCCGCTGCGACTTGGAGCACGCCGCATTGTCCTCAACGAGGAGTCGGAGACATCTGTTTTCCATGCCGCATGGTGTCCTGCAAATCTCCATTGCAAATGCAAGCGTGTGTGTACTGAACTGCAAGCATGCCTGTCTCTCATGATGCTTCCTCCTTTCTAGAGGCAGCGGGGTTCGGCGCATCAGTAGGCAAGTGAGTGTGTTGCTCCCAGGTGCACAGATCCCTTGTATTTCACTTACCCTTTTGGAAGCATATTGATTGTGTCTTCCCAGCATACCAGGTACCTGCCGCTCAACTAAAAGCGAATTACTTGGTTGGTACTTTGGATTTTCCCTGTGATGAAGTTCGGATCCTTATGAAAACAGAAAAAAGACTGGGGTGGTTTCTTTCCCCATGACCTGCTCAATATGATTGTTTAACTTTGATGTTTTTTTCAGGATTTTCCCCAGAGTTAGTCTCAAAAATGTTTTTCTTTCTCTCATTATTACATTGTCATTCTGAACTTATTTCTGCATGTGTAGAACTGTTCTCTGCTTTTTCTGCCAGCTGTTATCTGTGTTATCTGTTCACCTTCTTACAGTGCAGAACGTATCACCGCCCCCATTTTTCTCCCCTCACCTGGCGGCCCTCTTCTTCCATGGGCTAATTGGAAGAAGGTTTTTTATAAAGTATTTAAAAGTGTGTGGTCCCAATATGTAACCTGACAAAAAAAATCTATGCCACTGCAGTGCCTGGGGGTGGAGGGTCAAGAGGTTTTTGAAAAACTGCCTGACACAGAAATCCACGATGATGGTGATACTTCTCCTCCTTTTAATGAATTTGAAAAAGCAATCAATAGTTTCAGATTACCATTATCTGCCAAAAGTCTCAGTAATTTTACAAACGGATTGATTTGGCAGAAGAAAACAGGGTTCTGAGAAATCTGTGAAAGACTCTGTCACTGACTTATGAAAATTACCTTCTTCATGCAACTTTTGAATGAACCCAGAAGAAATAATAAGAGACCAGTTTATGCTAGAAGGCAAGAGCGACAAAGTTTGGGTGGAGCTATGGTCAAAAATTATCCCACGTTAGCTGAAGTACTGATAGTTGTAAAAAGAGTTGTACATTCCATGTTATGCATACAAGAACTACAAAAACACAAAAATCTACTTCTGTCATACACAGTGTAACATCCAATCAGAAGAAAACTACCACTGTAAATAAAAGTAAAAATCTGTGTTTTCAGTGTGGCAGTGCCAACCACTTTGCCAATTCCAAAGATTATCTGGCAGTAAAAGTCATTTGCAAACATTGCAGGAAAAGGGGTCATTTTGCCAAATGCTGTAGACCTAGTTCTGTCACAGACAAAGTGAGGGAATTATATCTTGATTCTCCTCAGATTGTGCTTCAGGTGGCAAATGATGTTAGCTGTGTAGCGGGAGCCATGCACGAATATCCTTCTGATCAGGTATCTCTTAACAACATCACTGTCACCGTGATGATGGGTTCTAGGTTCAAAACTCTCGCCTATTTCTGTCTCTGATTTTATTAAAAGCATCCATGGAAAGGTTGACCTAAGAGGTCTTGATGTCACTCCTTACAGTTATGGTGGGATACCTACAGAGCTGATAGCTTTCTTTGTTGCTAAGATCCAATTTTGCGGAAACGTCATAGAAGGGAAAATGTCCCTGTTCAGACAGACACCATCTTGAGCTGGCCACACCAAAAAAATTGGGAATTTATTTAGACCGCAGTGCTACTCCACAAGTTCAAGTTAGAAAGCTCAACACTTGGGCTATAACATCTGCTAATTTGTTCTTGTGAATTCCCTGAGGTTTTTTCTAAGAAGGTGGGATGTGTAAGGGGGTATGTGCACCAGTCGCAGGGGATGATCTTTATTTTATCAACAGCTTTTTCTTTAGAAATGATCCAGTCTAAGGTACAGCCTTTAGAATGGGATGGTAGATGGCATTCTTGAACCAGCGATTAGTCTTCAAGGAAGGATTTGAGATACCTGGATTATTTTCCAGCTACCCAAATGCTGGTAATGCTCTAATGATGTGCAGCACAACACATGCCTGTTGCTTTGTCCATGTTTTCCAAATTGTACTGACAAATTTTATCAGTGACTTCCAACATTTATGTGACTTTTTTGCAGTGGTACACATAATCTGTTTTCATTTGGCCTGGTCACACAGCCTGAGAAATGTATTGTGATATCTAGGTGGACCAGAATATACCAGGTCTCCAGTGGAAATTGTTAGTGCTTACCAAATGGAATTACAGATTACAATTGTGTGGTATGTCCATCAGTAGATGTACACATTCTCATCCTATCCTTTGTTGTCGCTTCCCTCCCTTTTTCCCATCTGTCCTAGAATGTTGAGATTTGAGAGAAGCTTGTGCCACTAACTGAAGAGAGATGATTTCCCTGGCTGTGTATGGGGCATGTTTCCATTGAAGCTTCATCTTTTATCCTGATGTTTCAAATATCTAAATTTCACAGATTGTCAGCATGATAGCTATGGATATTAGAAACCTTTTGATGAGTTCCAAGTATGAGTGTGCATTTACAGAAGTACGCAATTTGGTTCTTTCTCGGGTTTGTTGACTATTTGGTTTGGCACACAACCTGGTGACATAATTCAATGTAGGTCTTACTTGGTGGCTCTGCAACTCTCATCTGCATATTTTGAAGATATTTATGAAGAGTGACACTGTCTTGAAAAGTTCTTGCACACATAGGAAGCATTGGCTTTTGGAGTGATTCTGAGCTCACTGGAGATTCAAGTCACACTCTGATGCCAGTTGTGTGGAGTGCATTGGTAATCTGAGCACTGCTGGCTCCTGGAGGAGAATGTGCTTTTAATGCTTCTAGAAGCTGTAGAAAATCCTTCAAGTTGCTTAATGTTTCTTACAATAAATATTTGAATGCTCCCATGAGTGCTTTAGAAAATGCATGCTTTGATTTTTATTTCAACTACAAAGCTAGTCACAGCCAAACGCTGTTGTCAGGATGTTTTAGGAGCAGTATGTTTAAAACACATTCCCAGTGGCGATGATAACAATTATCAAGCATAAATTTAGG
This sequence comes from Lissotriton helveticus, assembly GCF_964261635.1. Lineage (NCBI taxonomy): Eukaryota > Metazoa > Chordata > Amphibia > Caudata > Salamandridae > Lissotriton > Lissotriton helveticus. Next base: position 1,073,798,563 of record NC_136070.1, on the reverse strand, counting down.
ATCCTCATATCTTCAACATTTTGCACACCATTGGCGCCGCACAACATTACTTATAAAGTGTGCTTTATTGGTTGAAAAAAAGCATTACAATAGTGGACAAAAGGCAAAAAGCATTACAATAGTGGACATACGAACGATAAAATATGTAACAATTGATGGTTAAGATATTTACACCCAATAAAAAAGAGAAAGAAAAAGTCATACGTTTCTAAATCCATACTGCATATTTTCTTGGCATTACATGGTAGTCCTGAATACGGTCCTTAGTCCATTAAAAAAACTCACATTTAAATAGATCAGGAATAAAGATATTTAACAATAAGTATTCGTGTAAAACATAATCGGCACCCATTAAAATGTCATAGTTTTTCTAGTTTCATGCTAATTGAATTAAGACTGCATTTCAAAAAAGGCACACAGCATTAGCAGGAAGAATGTTTAATGATCTTTTATAAAAAGCGATAATGAAGGGACCACATTAGAGGGGACTACCATCTGGGCACCGGTGATTAAGGTGGTGGAGGGATTGGGAGAGAGCGGGTTGTGATGTGTGAGTCACTGCTGGTGATGAGGAGAGATGAGGCACGACTGGGGACAGAGGGCTAGATATAGAGTCCGACAGACAGGATATTTCATCACAGATATGATTGTCCACCGTAATACAAGTGCATTATATCCTATGGTACTTGTAATACAGCAGACAGAATATCTGTCGCATGTGTGACAGAGTATCACGTCCGCTGAACTTTAAATCAGGCCCAGAGTGCACAGACAATATGAGAGAGTGAAGCAAGTGGAAGAGTGAGGCAATGCCGGATGGAAAGTGCATACCTGCACCAGAAGAGAGTAAAGAGACAAAGTGGAAAAGAAGGATGAGAAAAGGGCAAGAATGTATAATTTGGAGAGGCAGAAGAATCATTTTTTGTATCTTGATCTACTCTCCACGCACAGTTAATTAGAATTTCACCATATTGCATTAGATCAACCTACTCAGAAAGGTAGGAACACAAGTTTAAAGCAAATGGGAATAATACTTTGTACTACTTTGCATCAAACAGGCAGTCCATGGGTAGTAAATGCACATTCCGTAGTATGCTATACTCTATGGTCATATCTAACTCTATGTCTCCTATTATGACATAGAGTGTTTCTTCATAGAATGTTGAAGTTTAACTGTAAAGTTGGGTTTGGGGGAAGTTATTCTCCAGGGAGCTGTGGAGTTGGAAGCCAATAAAAGACTGGCTCCGTTGAACATTTGCCTCAGTGTGGTTACTACACATTCCCATGCAACCATACATGGATTTTGACACAAAATTCTACCCACATTAACGTAGACAGGACTTTACCCAGAAAATGAGTACCGCCTTAAGGCAGGCATAAAGTTTGAGAAAGTTTTTCTTTTCTCTAACATTTCCAGCTTTGAATTTGTGTGCACTGTGCAGCACAAATACAAATCAGGAAAAGTGTGTAACTATGTCAAAGCATAGTGTTTTCTACTGGAAGGGTACCTGCCCCCTTTTCAGGTCAGGATGATTATGTTGTGTTCAGTCACTCCTTGAAGTAACTGCAGAACTCAGCCGATACGCGGAGTTCCGCTAGTGGCGTAGTGCAATAGGTTGCGCCGTTGATGCTGATTTTTAGTGCCTGGTGTTTGTCCCACACTGGAAAATCAGCGTGAGCGGCACCATTTCAGAGCAGGAGGGCATTGCTTCTTTCTGCATTTGAGTAGATGTCCTACTAGAGCGGCAGCTTCCTCAACGTGAATGAAAGGTTTCTCAATGCAAGCGGTTGCGATCATCTGCGCCTGCCCATGCTCAGAAATCTGGCTGAGAGGTGGTCTAGGTGGATTTCCCTTGCTCGCACTCGTCAGCTTAACATTGGCAAGCACAAGCAAGGAAGCTCTGCTTGATGGATTGCAGTTTTTTTTAACTCTACATGCTGCACAGAGAGCGGAGTGCGGAAAACTCAGCAAACTCCATGAATAGAGCGGAGTTCACCACCCAGGCCTATATAAAACGACATGAAAATATACATACAGGAGTGTTTTTCATCTGCTGTTCTATTCCAAGTGCCATTCACAATATGCTTCTGCTCACCACAGTAAATAGTATGGGAATATTGATCAGTAGACTTCAACCATTGGCAGCCTTGCATTGTGAGTGACAGATCTGTTCCAGATCCCATGTGTGCAACTGACTGAAAAGCAGGATGCTTCATTGTTAGTGCTGGTGTTGAGGTTGCTGGCCACACCTTTATTTTTTCAAATATATTTGCCAGTACATTAGGTGTATATTTTCTAAAAAAAAAAAAAAAAGTTTGCAAAGGCCAGTATTACTGGCTTTGCCGATGCTTGTTAGCATATATAGTGGTGACGAGCAAATGCCACAACTGATAAAAGTCTCTCCCGCCAAATCCACGGATACATACTCTCAAACCAAGATCTAATATAAGTGTTTCAGCTGCACACATAGAGCCGAAAATATAGCAGGATCAATCCTAGGCATTTAAATATACACAGAGGTACAAAATACAGCTTCTGGTATGTTTTAACTAGAGGGAACAAAGTTCAACAATGAAATGTTCTGCAGATATGTCATTATACACTATGTTGGAAATGGTGGTTCAGGTTGACTAGGGTATACACCAAAGCCAGGCATAACCTACTACTCTAATCAGGGTAAATAAGTTACACACCTATGATAACCCCTGCTCATCCCCTTGGTAGCTTGGTACAGAGCAGTAAGGCTTTTTTCTTAAACTGCAGCAAAAACGTCTAGATTCCAGGGGCCTAGGAACTGTATTTGACACCATTTGGCAAAACAGGACCCTCAGCAGAACAACCCTAGTGCTGTTAGCAAGAATAGGTGAAGTCTTTGGTCGCAGTCAACGTTAACTACTCCACAAAGACAGTCTAAACTTGATGGAGCGAGGGCCAACTACAGAGTCAGGCAGATCCCAGTACAGTACCTTGGAGGCGTTGAGAAACACAAAGATGATGCGAAGCACAGCGGAGGTGAGGCATGATGGTGGGCAGTCTGGCAACGGTTCCTTAGATATGTGTGTTATTATCCCGCAGTCTTTTTCAACGCAGGGAATCACAACGCAGTCGTTACAACGACCACGTTGTGATTCCCAATACCATTACTCTGTAAGTCGGAACAACAACTTGCGGAGGGGGAGCGATGGATGTTGGAATAGTATAATTTACTATTCTAACTCCAGTGTGTGCAGACACTAGGGAAGGTGTTGGATTTTAAATCCAACACCTCCCCTCCCCTCCGCAAGTTGTTGTTCTGACTTGCGGAGTAATGGTATGCGGAATCACAACGCGTTTGTTGTAGTGACCGCGTTGTGATTCCCTGCGTTGAAAAAGTTTTGTGGTAAATGTTGTTTACTGTTCCTTAGTGCTGCTGGGTAGGTGAGGCACCAGTTCTTTACAGCCAGGCAAGGGCGGTGATGTGTTGGTTCCTTACTGCAGTAGGGGAGGTGATGCTGCGGTTACCATGCCATTCCAGTTTGAACCCAGCCATATGCAAATCAGTCTTGACCCTGTGCCCCATGGGAACAGTCCAGCTCGAACTGCCAAGCCAGGTCCTCCCTGGACTGGAAACAAGCATCCTAGGACCGGTTTTGGGCTTTCAGCCCTCATCACCCAGGATAGCTTGATTCCAGTGGCATGGAAAGCACAGGACTCATGTCTGAGCATACCCGTCGCACTCGGGGTGACAAATGCAAAAACAACAGTTGATGGACAGAATGCAGAACAATGTCATACATTCACCTAAGTACAGAGATCTGGGCCTAAATCCATCGTGTTTTTGCTCACCATGCCATTCCAGTTTGAACCCAGCCATATGCAAATCAGTCTTGACCCTGTGCCCCATGGGAACATTCCAGCCCGAACTGCCAAGCCAGGTTCTCCCTGGACTGGAAACAAGCATCCTAGGGCCGGTTTCGGGCTTTCAGCCCTTATCAGCCTGGATAGCTTGATTCCAGTGGCATGGAGAGCACGGGACTCAAGTCTGAGCATACTCGTCCCACTCGGGGTGACAAATGCAAAAACAACAGTTGATGGACAGAATGCATAACAATGTCATACATTCACCCCAGTACAGAGATCTGGGCCTAAATCCCTTGTTTTTCTGCTCACCATGCCATTCCAGTTTGAACCCAGCCATATGAAAATCAGTCTTAACCCTGTGCCCCATGGGAACAGTCCAGCCCGAACTGCCAAGCCAGGTCCTCCCTGGACTGGAAAAAAGCATCCTAGGACCAGTTTCGGGCTTTCATCCCTCATCAGCCATGATAGCTTGATTCCAGTGGCATGGAGAGCACGGGACTCACGTCTGAGCATACTCGTCCCACTCGGGGTGACAAATACAAAAACAACAGTTGATGGACAGAATGCATAACAATGTCATACATTCACCCCAGTACAGAGATCTGGGCCCAAATCCATTGTTTTTTTGCTCACCATGCCATTCCAGTTTGAACCGAGCCATATGCAAATCAGTCTTGAGCCTGTGCCCCATGGGAACAGTCCAGCCCGAACTGCCAAGCCAGGTCCTCCCTGGACTGGAAACAAGCATCCTAGGACCGGTTTCGGGCTTTCAGCCTCCATCAGCCAGGATAGCTTGATTCCAGTGGCATGGAGAGCACGAGACTCACGTCTGAGCATACCCGTCCCACTCGGGGTGACAAATGCAAAAACAACAGTTGATGGACAGAATGCAGAACAATGTCATGCATTCACCCCAGTACAGAGATCTCGGCCTAAATCCATCGTTTTTTTGCTCACCATGCCATTCCAGTTTGAACCCAGACATATGCGAATCAGTCTTGACCCTGTGCCCCATGGGAACAGTCCAGCCCGAACTGCCAAGCCAGGTCCTCCCTGGACTGGAAATAAGCATCCCAGGACCGGTTTCGGGCTTTCAGCCCTCATCAGCCAGGATAGCTTGATTCCAGTGGCATGGAGAGCACAGGACTCATGTCTGAGCATACCCGTTGCACTTGGGCTGACAAATGCAAACACAACAGTTGATGGACAGTATGCAGAACAATGTCATACATTCACCCCAGTACAGAGATCTGCGCATAAATCCATTGTTTTTATGCTCACCATGCCATTCCAGTTTGAACCCAGCCATATGCAAATCAGTCTTGACCCTGTGCCCCATGGGAACAGTCCAGCCCGAACTGCCAAGCCAGGTCCTCCCTGGACTGGAAACAAGCATCCTAGTACCGGGTTCGGGCTTTCAGCCCTTATCAGCCAGGATAGCTTGATTCCAGTGGCATGGAGAGCACGGGACTCACGTCTGAGCATACTCGTCCGACTCGGGGTGACAAATGCAAAAACAACAGTTGATGGACAGAATGCATAACAATGTCATTCATTCATCCCAGTACAGAGATCTGGGCCTAAATCCATTGTTTTTATGCTCACCATGCCATGCCAGTTTGAACCCAGCCATATGCAAATCAGTCTTGCCCCTCTGCCCCATGGGAACAGTCCAGCCCGAACTGCCAAGCCAGGTCCTCCCTGGACTGGAAACAAGCATCCTAGGACCAGTTTCGGGCTTTCATCCCTGATCAGCCATGATAGCTTGATTCCAGTGGCATGGAGAGCACGGGACTCACGTCTGAGCATACTCGTCCCACTCGGGGTGACAAATGCAAAAACAACAGTTGATGGACAGAATACATAACAATGTCATACATTCACCCCAGTACAGAGATCTGGGCCTAAATCCATTGTTTTTCTGCTCACCATGCCATTCGAGTTTGAACCCAGCCATATGCAAATCAGTCTTGACCCTGTGCCCCATGGGAACAGTCCAGCCCGAACTGCCAAGCCAGGTCCTCCCTGGACTGGAAACAAACATCCTAGGACCGGTTTCGGGCTTTCAGCCCTTATCAGCCAGGATAGCTTGATTCCAGTGGCATGGAGAGCACGGGACTCACGTCTGAGCATACTCGTCCCACTCGGGGTGACAAATGCAAAAACAACAGTTGATGGACAGAATGCATAACAATGTCATTCATTCATCCCAGTACAGAGATCTGGGCCTAAATCCATTGTTTTTGTGCTCACCATGCCATTCCAGTTTGAACCCAGCCATATGCAAATCAGTCTTGACCCTGTGCCCCATGGGAACATTCCAGCCCGAACTGCCAAGCCAGGTTCTCCCTGGACTGGAAACAAGCATTCTAGGACTGGTTTCGGGCTTTCAGCCCTCATCATCCAGGATAGCTTGATTCCAGTGGCATGGAGAGCACGGGACTCACTTCTGAGCATACCCGTCCCACTCGGGGTGACAAATGTAAAAACAACAGTTGATGGACAGAATGCAGAACAATGTCATACATTCACCTCAGTACAGAGATCTGGGCATAAATCCATCGTTGTTTTTGCTCACCATGCCATTCCAGTTTGAACCCAGCCATATGCAAATCAGTCTTGACCCTGTGCCCCATTGGAACAGTCCAGCCCGAACTGCCAAGCCAGGTACTCCCTGGACTGGAAACAAGAATCCTAGGACTGGTTTCGGGCTTTCAGCCCTCATCAGTCAGGATAGCTTGATTCCAGTGGCATGGAGAGCACGGGACTCACTTCTGAGCATACCCGTCCCACTCGTGGTGACAAATGCAAAAACAACAGTTGATGGACAGAATGCAGAACAATGTCATACATTCACCTCAGTACAGAGATCTGGGCATAAATCCATAGTTGTTTTTGCTCACCATGCCATTCCAGTTTGAACCCAGCCATATGCAAATCAGTCTTGACCCTGTGCCCCATGGGAACAGTCCAGCCCGAACTGCCAAGCCAGGTACTCCCTGGACTGCAAACAAGCATCCTAGGACCGGTTTTCAGCCCTCATCAGCCAGGATAGCTTGATTCCAGTGGCATGGAGAGCACGGGACTCACTTCTGAGCATACCCGTCCCACGTGGATGCCAATGTGGTACCTTGGGTACTTACTGTGGAGCGGCTTCGATGAGGTGTTGATGGTCAAGCCATGAGGCTTCAGCTCTGTGGTGTCAATGCAGAAGCTCTGGCATCGGCTGCAATGTAAGTCAAGGTGGTGTATTGTGCTCTTCACAAGCGGTGCCCTAGGCTCCAGTGCAGGCAGCAGCCTCGATGACGGAGTCAATAAATTGCTGTTGTTGGCAACCAGAGCTGCAGTGTAAGTCTGTCGATGTGTTGTGCTCCTCACGAGAAGTGCCCTCAGCTCTGGTGCAGGCAGCGGTGTCGATGACGATGCCAGGGTTACTTTTCTTGAGCTGTAGTTCAAATGTCTTGACTCCAAGGGCCCCGGAACTGGATTTGACACCACTTGGCAAGACAGGACCTTCAGGAGAAGAGCCCAAGTGCTGTTAGCAAGAACAGGTGAAGTCTTTGATGGCCCTGAAACTTATTAACAGGAGTCAAGCTCAACTCAAGCCCTTGGAGAACCTTTGAAGCAGGATGTTGAAAGCAAAGTCCAGTCCTTTCACTCCCAGGACAGAAGCTGCAAAGCAGCAGGCTAACACAGCAATGCAAACAGCAAAGGGGCAGTCCCTCCTGACAGCGATCCAGATTTTCTTCCTGGCAGAATGTCCTCAACCGAGAAGTGTTCTGAGTATATGGTGTCAGAGGTCCAGTACTTATTCCCATGTCAGCCTTTGAAGTAGACAAACTTCAAAGTAAAGCCTTTGTAGTGCACAAGACCCTGCCTATCCCTGCTCTGGCTCCAGACAACACTGCAGGTGGGGAATATGGGGGGGGGGAGACAGCTTTGTGAGAGTACAGGCACAGCCATATTCAGGTGTCATTGTAACCTCCTCCCACCACTCGAGGTCAGGAATGCCCATCAGCCTGGTAATGGGCTATACGGACGTACATGTAGGGTACACATCAGCTCCCTTTCTGTGACTGCCTACAGTTAATGTACACACAGCCCAACTGTCATCCTGACCCAGACGTGTATTCAGAGGCAGGCAGAGGCACAGAATGGTTAAAGTAAGAAAATGCCAGCTTTCCAAAAGTGGCATTTTCAGAAATGCAATTAAAAAACCAACTTCACTAAAAGATGTATTTTTAAATTGTGAGTCCAGAGACACCAAACTCCAATTTTCTATCAGCTCCCAATTGGCAGATGCACTTGTAAGATGTTACAAGGCAGCTCCAATGCTAACCAAGGGAAGAGATAGGCCTTGCCGTAGTGAAAATCAAAATTAGCAGTGTTTACTACCAGGACGTGTAAAACACAACAGTTCATGTCCTACCTTTGAAATACGCTGCACCCTGTCCATGGGGCTACCTTGGGCCTACCTTATGGGTGCCTTACATGTAATAAAAGGGAAGGTTTGGGCCTGGCAAGTAGTTGCACTTCCCAGGTTGAAATGACAGTTTAAAACTGCATACAGAGACACTGCAGTAGCAAGTCTGAGATATGTTTGCAGGGATACTTATGTGGGTGGCACAATCAGTGCTGCAGGCCCACTAGTAACATTTGACTTACAGGCCCTGGGCACACATGGTGCACAGTACTAGGGACTTACTAGTAAATAAAATATGCCAATCATGGAGAAACCAATTACCATTACATTTCATGGAGAAAGCATATACACTTTAGCACTGTTTAGCACAGGCAAAGTGCCCAGAGTCCTAAAGCCTACAGAAAAAGGTGAGAAAAATAGGAAGAAGAATGGAAAACGTTTGGGGAGAAATCTGCAAAAAGGGTCAGGTCCAAAATACTATATTAATACCCACATTTACTTCTAGAAAGTCATGAGTTTTTGTTTTGTCTAACTTTCAATTTTCAATAATTGGACATGCCTGGAATCTTTTGAACAAGGTTGTTACTGTCACTTCTACATTTCCTGAACAGCTGACTTTTATTTTGCTCTGAATAAGTACATGGCTTACACCGTTGGCTATGCTGCTTGGAATTTCTTTATACTGTACGGATATCTGAGGATTACTAACATATGATTGATCTTAAAGAATTATTTTCATGTTTATCTATTTAAGGGCACCAACCTTAGTTGTAACGAAATCAAAAGGCTGAACACACGCACCACAGTTCATTTGTAACTGATATTGGGGAAGCACACACAAAAATCTGGAATGTGGCATTCCTCAGTTAAATGTATCAAATCTTTGGGGATATATTTTAACATCTGTTTCTCGTCTCTCTTTTTTTACGCAAAAAGCAGTGAAACATGGTTTAGAAATGCGTTCTCCAAATGGAGAGCATTTTATTTTGTGTTCACGTTACATTCGAATGAATATTTTAATGATCAATATCCCTTTTATAAAAACTGACTAAGTAAAGTCAACAAAGGGGCAAAATGGACGATGGTGGTTTAGTACTGGAATTAATAGTTTGAATGTCTTGGTGCATCAAATTCAGACTATGTGAATAGCGATATTATACAACCATCTCCCAAATGACGGCTGATGTTGCTGACGTATCCTATATGTGTCTAGTTAGTTGTGAAAGTTAAACTGGTACCCACAAAAATGCCAAGTCACAAATAATAAATAATGGGGCAACCTATTGTTATTTTTGGTTAAACAATATCATTGTTGACAAATTATGCATCACTCAAATGATTTCTCAGAAATGTGTTAGCAACCACTTTCCAGTAACATTTTACACGACTAATTCGGTCTAAAATTACAAATGACATTTCATTTATAGTAATATATTTGTAAATACCTTTGTAAATGTCCAACTATGTAATACGAAATGATTCCTAAGGGTTTTGAAACTATTTTGACCAAAAACAATAGATATATTTTAGATTGCTGAGGAGATGGTTAAACATGGGGTACTGGTGTTACCAGCATAGTTTTGTTCACCAGAGTGAAGAGGTAATATCACATTACAGTATCGTAATTATGAGTTTTGTGATTAGGCCTGCAATCACTGGATAAAATATAGGCAGATCATACCTGCTGACACCTTTTCATATAAATCCATGGCTTTCAACGTTTTGAAATATATATACATTTAATTTAATGCAAAAAATGTAATATAAACAAAATAAATAAAACATATAAATAAAAATATCATTTTATTTTATAATAAAATATTTATCTTAACTTTTTTATTTAAAATGAAATGTAGCTTTAATTTGAGAAAATAATCACATTAATTTAGCTTATCTTTATACAGAACTTGTTGTCATTTGTAATACAAAATTAGTAATTAAAACACTTTTTCATTAGGTGGGATTTGTTTTACAAACATCTTTAAAAAAGTAATTTCATTTTAATATATTTGAACTAATTGAATATTTAGTTCAAAATTAAGGGCCTGATTACGATGGCGGTGAGACTGCCACCGACGGCCAGTCGGTGGCGGTCTTACCGCCATCGTAAGCATGCTTTCCATCTGCCACATTAGGATGGCGGGCGGAGGGGTGTCGGTCAGAAAGACCGACTTCCACAGATTTGGCGAGCTCCCTGCCAGCCGTTTCAGGGCTGGTTACCCAGCATTACCCCGCAGTGTTGGGTTTTGGGGGGCACATATGGTGCCCCCATACATATCCCTGCACTATGTGGTAGGCACCGCATGGTGCCTGTCACATAGAGCAGGCACATGCTCAATATGCGCTTTTTGGACTGCAGTGTGTGCTCGGGCCAGCAGCACAAGGCGTACTACAAAAAATACACTGTGCAACTGCCTTTCTGGCGGTCGCATTGTAATTCGGGGTGCAGGACTGCCGACAGCTTGTTGGGCGGTCCCATCCCCAACAGGATGGCGGTCTGACTTAAGTCTGACCACCATCGTAACCAGCCCCTTAGTTAATAATGTAAAGTTACCATCAAAGGTTTCTATGGTAAATATTAGCCAACTATAAAATTAAAGCAGAAAATATTTATATGGTAAATGTGAATATACATAAATGTTATATATTTATTTTAAGGGTAAAACAAAAGAAACAGCACTAGTTAACCTGGTTTATAAATAAATATTTGTTAAATATATCAAATTATATAATTATTTTTATGAATTATTTGAAAATACACACAAAAATGTTTATATTTACTTTTTATGTATTAAAATGATACAAAATGATGTACATGACTAATTTGAATAAATGTAACTCGTTTTTAAAAATAGTTACATTTATTTTGAAATGAAAATTAAAACTTTATTAAAATAGTTTATCATGAAATATTAGTGTTTATTTATATATATGAATATATGTATCTATATGTATATGCTCCTTCCAGACACACATTAGAATGCCCATCACCCCTGCCCCCATTCAATACATTTACCCTTCACCAGTAGTTGCTCTCACATTTAGCACCTGGCCAGCATTTTTGTAGGTGGGGTTTCGCCAAAAGGGTGGAAAACTGCTTGGAAAAGCATCTGTAAACCCAGATGTGAGATGTTATTCCCTGTTTCAGAAAAAACTCATAATAGCTGGTCTTTGGAACGGAGAAACTGGTCGGTAAATGTAATTCAGGCCATCTTGTATCTCAACTGTAAACTCCAGTCAACTCATACCGAATCCATAACTGTCACTAGAAGCTTCTCCCTGGTGGTAACAGTAAGCACACAACATGTACAACCATACAATAACAGGAAAAATGGGCACACGACTGCTGGCATACGGTTTTCCCCAGCATTAGCAGTATATCGGGTGCAAGAACACTGTAAGCACCTAGCACAAATGTGATATGTGTAGGATGTGTAGATCATGTAATTTAGGTCTGATTATATTTCGAGGACTTCATCGCTATCTCATTTGGCTTCCTCATTGCATTCTTTACTCTGTGAGCCCCACACTGGAAACAGTCAACCCCAGAAAATAAAGATCTTCCCTTAGGATCTCAGGAAAAATATGTAGTCTTTTAACTCCCCATCCCCCCTGAGAGAGCGCAAACTGACCTAAATGTATGAGTGCATCACACTTACCTGTAGTAAGCACAAATCATGAGGAGAAATGCCATGAGTGCTAGTAGTATCTGCAATTATATTCTGAATGTATAGCTAATGTAGAGATTTAAGTAGAAGTGGAACTAATACAGAAATGTGTGACACTATATGATTTTATTAGATGTGATTATTCCTGAATCTATGTCGTGTAGCTGCTAAAATGTAAGATGGCATGTGGTTAAACGCAGAATGTGGTAGGCCTCAGGGCCAGAGCTAGAAGGTGTTTCTTTTTCACGACATAGATTGAACTAATGTTTTTGGTCATTGCATTAATGGGCCATGATTTATAGATGTGTTTACTGAATAATAGAATAAGAGTATTAACATGCTTTAATTAATGAAGAAGTTGAATGCTATAATTATTATGAGAAATGCTGTAGGCCTGAAATGTTTTAACATTGATTTACACGTACATGTCTGGGCCGAGAAATGTTGCGAACCTTTTTGGAAGTCTATGAGAGTTGGGTTCTTGGCTGCAGATGTCTGTCTGCAAGGGAGAAGGGAGGATCCGATTATAAATAATATGAATAGAGGTCTGTTCAGTAGACGGCCCAGACATGGAGGAGGGTTCTGGAATGTTTAAGGGGTATCAGCGGGCCGGAGAAGAGTCTGAGAAGCAAGGTCAACTCCAACGTATGAGGCCCAATACAAAGCAGCATGGAAAAAGCCAGAAGCTACACCACGTGAGGGGCGTCTCATGAGGGGCGTCTCAAATGTTGTTGACTGTTTTGTATTAGGGACAGCACCCCTGGGTGGAGTTAGAGCAGATGCCTGAGGACCCTTTAGAGAGCGGATGGGTAGGCAGAGAGGGGTCATGACTGGAGAACTATAGGTTTTCACCAAGAGACTAAGAGTGAGTGACTTCCCTTGGGGGTCATTCACTGCTGACACCTTTGTTAGGTTGAGACTTGGTTAAGTAGGGATACCATCTAGAGCAGGGTAGGGACAGCCTAACCTGTGTGTTTTCCTCCAACTTAAATGAAGGAGAGATCTCAATATGCGTCAATGCTGATAGCTTTATTATTCTTAGAACTTGTGCTGGTAATTTCCGTTGCTCGTCTGAGGGCTTTCAGAGAGCACATGTATGTAGTTGGACCTGTGTATCTCGTGAATCTCATTCTGAGATGCCTGTATTTGCAGCTTATCCTATCCTTACAATAAACTTTTGAAAGCTAGAAGTTGTTTGTGATCTTTTGGAACTGAGTCCTTTATTGGGTGAACTAACTTGGGGAGAGAGGCACTTTCTTCCTTCAATGACAGGCAACAAAGGTTCAGTCGACCAGATCGGGGTTTAGATCAATAGTGATAAGGTATCGATCAAAATCTCGCCCTTCCAGTTGGTAGCTATAGAGGATGGTTGCCTTCTTGAGGACGGTGACCTAGGCCAGGTTAGCTTACCCCAAGGCCCCTAGAGATCGATGATCGGAAGAACCGCCCGCCGAAGAAGATCCGGATGACGTGAGACAGAAAAAGCAGCAGTATCGGTCGAGAGTGAGTATAAAGGGTCATGCGTGTTAGATTGCGGTGTTTTTGTATTGTATCTATGTTGTAATGTCTGGCGGAGTTGAATGTCTGTAGAGTGACTGTGGAACAGGTTGTGAGCGCGCGCAACCGGTGGAAATCTTAAGTGAGAGCTTAAGTGGTTCGGGTGTATCGGACACCCAGAGTAATTGTCAAATAGTGTGAAGGGGGTCATGAGGTACCATTGATCACCCGAAAGACCGAGATAGGGGGAACGTAAGAGTGAGTGCGTGAGTAACGGACGCTGGTCGGAGGTTACTGTGTGTGTAAGCAACCTATCAGAGAGACGATAGACATTTCGTCAGTTGTGTTGACAATTACATATAGACTGTGGACGTACAGTCGAGGGAAGTGACCGCTTGGTCGGAAGTAGTCATTTTTCGGTGTATGAATGGGACGCATGCATGACCGGGAGACGAGTTGAGAAAGGAGGGGTGCTGCTGCGAAGCGGAGAAAAGTGACGTCAGGAAGTGTCGCGCAGTGATTGGCTGACCGGAGAAAGACCGTGCTGTGATAGGCCAGCTAGCAAAGACGTCAGAAAGTGGCGAGCTGGGATTGGCCGACCGGAGAAAGACCGCGCTGCAATAGGCCAAGTTAGCAAAGCCGCGACAGGATTGGTGGATTGTCATCAGGAAGTAAACAGAGTAGCGAGGCTGGATATTGTGCGCATAATTATGAAGTGTTTTAAATGGCTGAGAGCGGCGTTTAAAAAAGAGAAGCGGGGATCGGATGAAGGGGAAGAAGCCCCGCCGGAGGGTACGCCGGCTCGTTACATGGCAGTGAATGTTGGGCTGCATACGATCCTTTGGATATCAGAGTGGAGTAAGATTACGGAAGGAAATGAGGAACTGACGTTCCCGAAGTACGGGACGTTCAGATTAGAGGTGTTACATCGATTAAAATCAGTCATGACCTCAATGAGACCCTTGCCTAGACCGACCCAGTTTGAAGCCCTTGATGCATGGATTAGGGCAGCGCATGAAAAAAATATGAACAGACGACAAGAAAGGGTGAAACGATCGGTAAGGGCAGTGCAGGATGCCAGGTGGGATGCGGATGCTAAAAGATGGAGAGTGCATAACATGGAAGTAAATAAACTGTACCCAGTGTTAGAGGTGCCCGGAAATAAAAGCCCCCTAGAAGAAGATGATGAGAGCGAAACAGAGGACAGCCTGATAAACAGATTATTGACAGACAGGCCACCCCCGTATAATAGAGCAGGGGGAGAGGTCGAGCATAGTGAAAGAGAAAAGGGGGGCAATGCAGGAGAGCATGGACCGCTTCCCAGTACAGAGTGGGATCCTGAGGCAAAGAAAGAGCTGTCCCAGCCTAGTCAGGTGCAACAGGTAGTCGGGAGGTTTGTGGTACAAAGAGCGCCGGAAACGGAGTGCGCCACATCCTACGGATTACCAGCTGCACTGCAGGTACCTGTTACCATAGGTCCTATAGTATCGATATATGACCCAGAGAGAGCAAGAGGGGAAGAACGGGTACGGAAGGACGGAGAAAGAGCAGAGACGGCAAGGAGGAACGATACGATCAATTCCCCAAGTCAGATGCCGATACCCAGAGAGTGGAGCACCCCGATGCACACAGCAGGGGATCCAGGAGGGGATCCTGGGGGCCCTAGATGGCCAGTGGATCTGAGGGGATCTGGACGAAAATCCTTTCAAGAGCTAAATGAGTACATGAAGAAGTGGGATGAGGCAGTGGAGGCTCACAAGAGCATCATAGCTGCAGAAGCTGAAAGGGAAAGTCAGGACAGCAGAGCTCGGACTCACTGCGGGGCTGGGGAGAGCAGCCCGGAGTGGGACTGGAGAGAGAGAGATAGTAGGGGAGTCACCCATTGGGCCCGGAGTGGAGATAGAACGGACCTGGAAAACGGGGGCCCCGGGAGTGGAGGGGTGGCGCGCCCAATACTCATTGAAAAGGAGAGGAGAACGCAAGAGTACAGAAACAGCTTTAAGTGTACCCACTGTGTGCCCGGCACCAGAGAACTGAATGGGAGTTGTGAGAGGTCGCACCATAGTCCCTGTGATGACGGAAACGAGCGCAGCCCAGGGAATATGGGGAACCAGGAAGGATCGTATCGGATACTGAGCGATACTAGGCAAAGGGAGAGTAGCGACCAGAGGGAAAATAACAGAGAGGCGTACGGTGAAAGGAGAGAAGCAGGAGAGAGTGGGGGTAACAGGCCCGTGTTCCATCACCTTCCAAGATCGGATGGCCGAGCATGGGACCTGGAGAGATGGGAGCAAGGAAGAGCACTCATTAACTCTCCCGAGCCCAAACGTAGAGCTCGGAGTTGGGATGGTAGGGAGACCAGTGAGCCCCCTTCGAAAGACATATTGCGAGCTGAGATAAAAGCTAAGAGACTCGATGTCGCCAGCTTAAGGTCAGACCTGGATGACATGGTAGATGGTACCCTGCCTTTAGAAAGAATGGAAATGTATGAGCAGGATGAAATACTGTATATGGCAAAGGACATCACTCGAAAAGCGAGAGCAATCCATGAGAAGTTAGTCGAACTAGCAGGCAAATATATGGTGGACCTGACAAGAACCAAAGCATTACAGGGTAACCACAGGCTACATTATACAGATCGAGACCTAGATGAGAGGAGAACGATCGGGCTGAAAACGCATATAAGGGAACTGATCACTGGAATAAGGACATGGAGGGCACTAGATAAGTGGGAGGAGAGGTGGTCCAAGAAAGGGACCGTCAGGAGAAGCACGCTTGGTACGACACCAGGAAGGCTGCAGGGAATAGAAGCATACCCTTTGCGTGAGGTCGCAAATGGGAATTATGTACATGTCCCTTGGAGTAGGGGAGATTTAGCTGCTTTTACCACCTCCTTCCCCAAATTGCGGGAAAGCCCAGTGGAGTGGTACAAGCAAGTTGAGAGATTTGTAAAAATCTCAAAGGTCCTATGGATAGATCTGAACACGCTGTTTGACATTGTAGTACCAGGAGATCTGTGGACAGCATGCAAGGTTAGCGCTGAGTGGCCCACAACGGAGCCGGAGAGAGATGCTAAGACTAATGGGCCGTCCGAGATTGTGATGGCAAAATTCGAGAGAGTGATGACTTGGCTGAAAGAGAAAGTGCCAATGCAAGACATAGATTGGGTCAAAATAGACCGAACCAGACAGGAACCCAAAGAGACAGTCCACGAATATTATGAGAGATTGCTGAAGGCGTTTAAACAGTATAGCGGCTTGGATGTAATGGATCCAAAAGACATAGGGCAATTTGTGTCCAAGTTCGTCCTGGGACTGAGACCGGATATTAGTTTAATGATTCAGCAACACTTGATTTGTTGGCAAAATAGACCCCTAGACGAAATACTGAGATATGCCAGGTACTGCTGTGATGAGATAGACTCCAAGGCTAAGAAACTAAAAGAAAAATTGATGGTGGTACAGATGCAGGCAGCAGGGAAGGGGGGACAGCAGCAACAGCAGCAAGGAACAGGTACAGGAGGAAAGAAGCAGTACAGTCAGAACAAGGGCAATGAGGAGAGTTCCACCTTTAGACCCAGAATAGACATAGCTGCCTTGAAGAAAACGACTAGGTGCCACCAGTGTAACGAGGTGGGGCATTGGAAACGCGAGTGTCCCTACAATGTAGAGATAGGAGAACAAGAGGAAGAGGAGGAAGAGGTCCAGAGAGCGCCCACGAGAGGGGTGACGCCATACCAGGGAAAGGTGCTCAAAGGGGGGGGGGCTCCTCCCCGAGCCCAGTTCCCGCAACCTCCCCGAGTAGGGAATATGGGTAAGACCTATAGACAGATGCCCCTGTTTGTAGAAGGAGAAGAGTGCTATTATGTGGACCCATTAACCGGACAGAGAGTGGAAAGAGAAGACTGCACCCTCGGGGCAGCCTTGGAGGTGGACCAGAGGGGACCCTATGTCGAAGCAGAAGTAGCAGGGTGCCCCACGACATTTCTGGTGGACACAGGAGCCACTAGATCCACGATCAGATCAGCTGCAGTTCCAGACCTGCCCATGTCTGGAGAGACCATACAAGTGGTGGGGGTCGCAAACAGGAGAATAACCAGCCAATTGACAGAACCGGTACAGGTGAAAATAGGGAAGTACAGCGATGAGCACCAGTTTGTGGTTTGCGATTCAAGTCCTGTGTGTCTGCTAGGCAGAGACCTGTTGTGTAAATTGAATTGTACAATATACTGTACACCTCAGGGAGTGGAGGTATTGACCAATGATGATGACGCAGACTTCAAAGTTGCAAACTCAAGAATATGCGTGGAGCTGTACCCTACTTTAACAGTAGATGAGCTCCCCTGGGACTTGAGAGAGACAGTGGCACCAGAAGTATGGGACTTCACTGGGGAAGAGATTGGATTGGTCAAAGGGGTGGACCCAGTGAAAATTGTAGTGAAACCGCATGCTGAGTTCCCAAGAACACCCCAATATAAATTGACTCCAGAAACGATTGCAGGCATAAAACCCGTGATCGAGTCCATGATTAAACAGGGAATACTGAAAGAAATCGTGGGTAGTCCATGCAACTCCCCGATTATGGGTCTGCAGAAACCAAATGGGAAATTCCGGATAGTACAGGACCTTCGAAAGATTAATAACATAGTCGTTTCGTGTTGTCCAGTGGTACCGAATCCATCAGTGATACTGTTTCAGATTCCATTCCAAGCTGAGTGGTTCACTGTGATTGATCTTTGTCAGGCTTTCTTTTCGATCCCTCTGGACGAAGAAAGCCATTTTCTTTTCGCATTTAAGCTGGAAGGTCGCGTCCTAACATGGTGTCGTATTCCTCAGGGGTATACAGAGAGCCCATCGATCTTTAACCAGCTTTTGAAGAAAAATCTTGAAAGTCTAGTGCTGCCCCAGAAGTCAGTTCTGGTCCAGTACATAGACGACCTCCTCGTGGCGTCAGAAACAGAAGAAGCTTGCAGGGAGGACTCCATTGCTTTGTTAAATCACCTAGCTGCCAATGGGCACAAGGTGTCCCCGGGAAAGTTGCAGTACTGCCTGACAGAAGTGCAGTACTTGGGACACAGAATAGAGAAAGGCAAACGAAAGGTGTCACCAGACAGGATAGAGGCGATCATGAAAATGAATGCGCCTAAGACACAGAGAGAGGTCAGGATGTTCTTAGGGATGGTGGGTTATTGCCGACAGTGGATCGCGAACTTTTCACTGAAAGCAAAGCCCTTGCAAAAACTGACGCATAAGGAGGTGAGCGATCCGGTACCATGGGACAAAGACTGTTTGATGGCATTCCTACAGCTGCGAGAGGACCTGTGTCGTGCTCCGGCATTGGGAATGCCTGATTACAATAAACCATTTTTGCTTTACTGTTGTGAGAGAGAAGGTTGCGCGTTGTCTGTGTTAGTCCAAATCCATGGGAATGCCCGTAGACCAGTTGCTTATTTCTCGGCTACTTTAGACCCAGTAGCCGCAGCGTTGCCCGGATGTCTCAAATCCGTTGCTGCAACGGGTGTCAGCATTGAGAGATGTGAAAATATCGTCATGGGGCACCCGTTAGAGGTGTGCGTGCCCCATTCTGTTGAACTGTTGATGACCAGGACCAAAACACAGCATCTGACCAACAGCAGGCTCACGCGCTATGAGCAAGTTATTCTTGCTGCAGGGAATGTGACCCTCAGGAGATGCTCTGTTTTGAACCCTGCCACCTTGATGCCACTCCCAAATGATATCGAGGATGATGATGAATGTACAGACCATGACTGCCTCGATGTGACTGAACTATGCACCAAACCCAGACCCGACATCGTAGATGAGCCACTGACCGACCCAGACGAAATTTTCTTTGTCGATGGCTCATGTGTAAGAGACGAAGTTGGGCAGTTGAGAGCAGCTTACGCTGTTTGTACAATTACTGGAGTTGTAGAAGCTGGATGCCTGGAAGGAGTACACTCCGCTCAGGTAGCCGAGATTATTGCCTTGACACGTGCTTGCTTGGCAAGCAATCAAATTCGAGTCACCATATACACCGACAGCCAATATGGTTATGGGGTGGTTCATGATTACGGGCAGTTATGGTCTCAAAGAGGGTTCATGACCTCTTCAGGCTCTCCCATTCGCAATGGAGAGTTTGTGCGCCTGTTGTTAGAGGCGTTGCAATGTCCAGCAGGTATCGCAGTTGTAAAGTGCACCGCACATACCAGAAATGAGGACTTCGTCTCGAAAGGCAATAGATATGCCGACGAAGTCGCGCGGTATTGCGCGGAACAAGGGTACTCTTTCACAGAGGTGGAAGTGGGTGGAATAAATGTAAGGACTGAATTAGCCATGATATTGGAAACTGTTGATACTTGGGACGAACTGGCAAACATGCAAGAAAATGCTCCTGATTTTGAAAAAGAAACATGGGAAAAGGCAGGATGTGTAGTGGGTGAGTCCCATTTTTGGGTCTCAGCAGATGGCAGAGCAGTGTTGCCCAATGAGATGGTGAGCCCAATGGCCAGACACATACATGGTCCCGTACACCTAGGGAGAGACGCTATGCTGAGAGTGTTTAGACAGACTTGGTACAATCCTAAGTTTAGAATAGCAGCAGAAGCAGTGTGCCAGCGTTGTGTGACCTGTCAGCAGCTGAACGTAGGGAAAAGAACACCAGTTGCACTGAGTCACATAGGAAGGTCTGGAGGTCCATTCAATCGAATGCAGATAGATTTCATTGAAATGCCGAGGTGCAACCGCCTCCGCTATGTCCTGGTGGTTGTTTGTGTATTCTCCAGATGGGTTGAGGCATACCCTACACGTAGGTGCGACACCCTCACAGTGGCTAAGTTACTGCTTAGGGAACTCATTCCGCGCTTCGGGGTGCCGGCCTCTTTGGAATCAGATAGGGGGACGCATTTCAACAGCGAGCTTGTGAAGATGATTTGTGCGGCTCTGAACATAGATCAGAAATTGCATTGCAGTTACCGACCAGAAGCCTCAGGAATTGTGGAGCAGATCAATGGCACGATCAAAGCCAGAATTGCAAAAGTGTGTTCCTCAACGACCCTGAGTTGGCCTGACGCCCTGCCATTGGTCCTCATGAGCCTTCGTAGTACCCCAGACAGAAGAACGGGGTTGTCACCACATGAGGTGTTAATGGGGAGAGCAATGAGGCTGCCATCTGTCCCAACTACTGCACTGTTAAATATCACAGATGATATGATCCTGGACTATTGTAAGGGGCTGTCTGACGCCATTCATTCTGTGTCCCTTCAGGTGCAGGCTGCCGAGGTTCCATCGTGCCAGGGCCCGTGCCATGACCTGTATCCTGGGGACTGGGTCCTGGTGAAAAAACATGTGAGAAGAAGCTGCTTGGATGTTCGTTGGCGTGGGTCCTTCCAGATCATCCTGATCGCGAATACGGCTGTGAAGGTGGGAGGCCTGCCCAATTGGATCCACGCGTCACATACGCGAAGGGTTCCAGCGCCTCGGGAAGAAACAGCTCCTCTCTCGGATAGACGTCCAGCAGAGGACCGAGAAGCCATAGAGGGGGCTAGCCAAGCTGTAGAGGTGCCAGCGGAAGCAGGGAACGAGTCTGACCAAGCTGAGGACGGTCAGTACAACAGCGAAACAGACGACGCTACAGAAGGAGAAAGTAGCTGGGAGTACGAGTCAGACACTGACAGGTCTGACAGAGAGCGAGAACAGACAAGAAGGAGACGGAGTAGAAGGGCACGTGGAGAAGCTAATTGGCCGCAAAGAAGGAGCTCTAGCCTGAGGTCAACTCCAGAGATAACCCTTCCTCCGATATCAGAAGACTCAGACCCGGAAGAAGGTGCTCAGGGCGCTGAAGCACCGGACCGAAGAAGGTCAAGAAGAGTGCGTGTGCCTAGCAGAAGATACTCCACACCTGAGTGGACATATCTGGCGACAAATGTCTTTGAAACAGGAGACAGGGAGGATTCGAGCGGTGGTGGTGTCCAGTTCTGAGCCCATCGTCACCGTGGAAATACGACTGTTGGTACCCGGAGTCGAACAAGAAGGGTCACTAACATTCATGCTTCCCAGACCTCCCCGCCTCAGCAAGTTAAAACACATGTTTCTTTCAGAATTGCAATTCCCCGACTTTGGTACAACGATAACAGCCCATGAAGAGCACAATCTTCGTTTGGAAATACTGAACTTTGCTATCGAAGCTGCAGGCACAAACTTGATAGTAGATGCTTAATGGACTTTGTAAATAAAGCGAGCAGAAAAAAGAAGATTACCTAGCGCCCAGGAAGCAGAGAATATTAGGGAACTTCCCTTGAGTTGATGGAGAAGGGCTAGGGTTGTCTTTATTGAACTGTTAAAGGACTTTTGCGAAGAAGGTTGTCAGCTTCCAGTTGTGTGGATTCTAAAGACAAAAGGAGTAAAAAGAGACTGTAAAGGAACGTGAAGAAAGGAACTTTGTGCCAAAATAAGAGAGAGCCATATTGTCTGACGAAATGGAAGCCGGCACCCAGAACCGCAGAGTTAAATGTATAATAGGTACACTAATAGTAGGAGTGATAATATTAATAGCTTTAGTGGTAACAATTTCTTATGTAAAGGGACATGAGGAAGAGGCGAAGGTAACTGATGTGAAATCTGTAGAAACGCTTATACCCACTGTTACTGGTGAGAAAAGGGAAAACACTCAAGAGAAAGCGTTATTAGCTGCAGAAGCCCGCAGGTTACACGTAGATGAGTCCCAAGGAGACTTTAGGTCAAATGCTTATGCTAAACTTTTATATGAATACGTGGATGCCATGGAGGTTAAGGACTGTTACGTCTGCATGCAGTTGCCGGCGTCTGTAGATGAAGGCATTAGATATCATCACCTCCCGCTGACATATGGCATTACATGTAGCTTATTGCTTAGTATATTTTATGAGAGAGATAGTTTTGAATACTATTTCTCCAACTATGATTCAGTGTTGCCAGAAGTCCCAAATTATAAGCAGATGAACAAATGGGACTACTGGAAGAGTGAAGACAGACTGGCCAAGTTCTTCATTCCTTGGATTACCTTAGATACTTCACATGCCCGTAGAAATAACCTGACATGCAAAGTGTCAGAAGTCGAGAAGAAGTTCATAGGGCAGGTGGATGATCGTTACAGGAGACAAAAGATTTTGAAAAAATCAGGACAATGGAAAACAGATTGGACCGAGGAAGAGAAGGCACACAAGAGAAAGGGTAGTAGTGGTCCAATAGATTTAGATAAGACGCAGAAAGGAAAGCTATGTCTTCACCGAGCCAAAACGTATTATGAAAATGTATACGTGGGAGAAGTCAGCTGTGAACATGCTTTCAATATAGAGTACTATACTAAGGATTTCCTGAAGGGAATGCAAGTGATTCCAAATGTGTATTTTGTATGTGGAAGAAATGCCTACGTGAGACTACCTGACAACTGGTATGGATCATGTTACCTAGCAATTGTCTTCCCCAAAATATATCATGCACAAGACTTAGAGATCATCGAGGGCAAGACATCATCGAGGGGAAGGAGAGATATAGGAGATGCAGAAATGGTTGGAGATGTCTTTGGAGCTATGTTCCCTCTTTTGGGACTAATCCTTAATGATGTTAAAATTAGACGACTGGCAACAGTCGTCGACAGGTTGTCTGCCAGCACTGCTCAGTCCTTAATGCTGGTAGAGGGAGAGATGCAATCGATAAGGGCTATGGTTCTTCAGAACCGTCTTGCGTTAGACGTCCTACTAGCAAAAGAGGGCGGAGTCTGTAAGGCTTTGAAGGTCCAGGAATGTTGTACTTACATTCCAGACAATTCGAAGCCCCTTGAGAAAGTTATTAGGAACATAACTGATATTCACAAGGAGATCGAAGACTTGAGTAGAGAAAATGTCTGGGAAAAGGTGGGCCACGGAATGAGTGAAGTTGGAGGGTGGATCTCCACCTTAGGCAAAAGCTTTGTGTGGTATATACTAAAACCTATCATCATAATATTGATCTGTGGGATTATATTGTGGGGATTGGTGAGGGTATTCAAATGGTACAGAGCAAGAAGGTCAGAAAGGGCCCAAAGAGAGCAGCTGCAGAGATTGGCTGCCATACAAGATAATCAGTACAGGAGTCTGAGGGCTCTGGAAGCGCAGAGACAAGTTATGCTAGCAATAACTGCAGTTTAAATGTTAGTGATGACCCCGAGAGGTCATCAAAGGGGGGAACTGAGAGAGCGCAAACTGACCTAAATGTATGAGTGCATCACACTTACCTGTAGTAAGCACAAATCATGAGGAGAAATGCCATGAGTGCTAGTAGTATCTGCAATTATATTCTGAATGTATAGCTAATGTAGAGATTTAAGTAGAAGTGGAACTAATACAGAAATGTGTGACACTATATGATTTTATTAGATGTGATTATTCCTGAATCTATGTCGTGTAGCTGCTAAAATGTAAGATGGCATGTGGTTAAACGCAGAATGTGGTAGGCCTCAGGGCCAGAGCTAGAAGGTGTTTCTTTTTCACGACATAGATTGAACTAATGTTTTTGGTCATTGCATTAATGGGCCATGATTTATAGATGTGTTTACTGAATAATAGAATAAGAGTATTAACATGCTTTAATTAATGAAGAAGTTGAATGCTATAATTATTATGAGAAATGCTGTAGGCCTGAAATGTTTTAACATTGATTTACACGTACATGTCTGGGCCGAGAAATGTTGCGAACCTTTTTGGAAGTCTATGAGAGTTGGGTTCTTGGCTGCAGATGTCTGTCTGCAAGGGAGAAGGGAGGATCCGATTATAAATAATATGAATAGAGGTCTGTTCAGTAGACGGCCCAGACATGGAGGAGGGTTCTGGAATGTTTAAGGGGTATCAGCGGGCCGGAGAAGAGTCTGAGAAGCAAGGTCAACTCCAACGTATGAGGCCCAATACAAAGCAGCATGGAAAAAGCCAGAAGCTACACCACGTGAGGGGCGTCTCATGAGGGGCGTCTCAAATGTTGTTGACTGTTTTGTATTAGGGACAGCACCCCTGGGTGGAGTTAGAGCAGATGCCTGAGGACCCTTTAGAGAGCGGATGGGTAGGCAGAGAGGGGTCATGACTGGAGAACTATAGGTTTTCACCAAGAGACTAAGAGTGAGTGACTTCCCTTGGGGGTCATTCACTGCTGACACCTTTGTTAGGTTGAGACTTGGTTAAGTAGGGATACCATCTAGAGCAGGGTAGGGACAGCCTAACCTGTGTGTTTTCCTCCAACTTAAATGAAGGAGAGATCTCAATATGCGTCAATGCTGATAGCTTTATTATTCTTAGAACTTGTGCTGGTAATTTCCGTTGCTCGTCTGAGGGCTTTCAGAGAGCACATGTATGTAGTTGGACCTGTGTATCTCGTGAATCTCATTCTGAGATGCCTGTATTTGCAGCTTATCCTATCCTTACAATAAACTTTTGAAAGCTAGAAGTTGTTTGTGATCTTTTGGAACTGAGTCCTTTATTGGGTGAACTAACTTGGGGAGAGAGGCACTTTCTTCCTTCAATGACAGGCAACAAAGGTTCAGTCGACCAGATCGGGGTTTAGATCAATAGTGATAAGGTATCGATCAAAATCTCGCCCTTCCACCCCCCCCCAACTCAGGGTTCAAAACCCTTCCACTTCATATTTTTCTACCTCCTTCTATAGATGGGTCCCTGTGTTCATAAGGCTGCCTGGCGGCAAGTATATGTTTCTGCTGGATCTTTGCTCATGTTTTCCTTTCAAGACTTAGGAGAAAATGTGCCTCATGGTTCTCCCAGGGCTCTGTACCCTTGCTCTAGAGGGTGCTAAAGCACGTTGCATCAGGAAAAGTCACTATCCTCTCCTCCTCTTCTGGATGTGAGAAGCTCAGGTAGTGCACTCAGGAGTGTTTTTTGGAGCATGCACTTTGGGTGCTGTTCGAAGCATGAATAAAATAATTAATCATAAATAAATGAATGAATGAATGCATGAATTACTTGTAGAGAGCACTAACACCCAAGATAGGTCACCTAGGCAGTAAGGAACAACTAATCCTATCAGAGTTACAAAGAGAAAATATTTGGGGGCCTTCCTGAAATGC
Organism: Lissotriton helveticus; assembly: GCF_964261635.1. Lineage (NCBI taxonomy): Eukaryota > Metazoa > Chordata > Amphibia > Caudata > Salamandridae > Lissotriton > Lissotriton helveticus. Next base: position 1,073,773,053 of record NC_136070.1, on the reverse strand, counting down.
AAATGAGCAACAGTCATTCTTAGGTGGATGGGAAAGGAAGAGAATTCCACAAATCTTGGTCACAGAAAGTACAAACAGGGCAACCAGGTGAAAAAGTTTGACATGAGAGACTGAGATCAAGTGAGATCAAGAGCAAAGTTCTCTTGCCAAAGAATACCAGGGCAAGAAAGAGGAAGAAGAGATTTCTCTGCTAGATAGAAAATCTTGGGCATTGTGCAGAGAGTTTTGAAGATTTTAAACTGTTTTATTGGCAGCTAGTACAGCCTATTATTTGATGAACTAACATGGTTAAATTTGCACAGTTTACACACAAGAGATATAGAACAAAGTATGTCTTAGTTGAACTAGAGCCGAATTCGGCAAACCTACTTATAGAATATTGTAGTCATCTACCCTGCAGAAAATGAAAGCCACAACTAATTGAACCTAAAATTGAGAAGTGATAAAAGGAAACAAAAAAATGCTGAGACAAAGAAGCAGGTAGAAGAAACAACATTCATTTGACTGAAAGAGTAAGTTTCTGATCAATGTTCACTCTAGACACCTAATTTTAGCTGGGCATAGTGGATCCTCAACTACTTAGGCCAAAGAGAAGAATACCAGCGATCAAAATGGCTTTTGTAGAGCAGATTTTGTTTTATTTATTTATTTATTTATGGGTTTGTAACGCGCCGGCATCACACCCGAAGGTGTATCTCCGCGCGGTGCTATGAAGTGAACAGATCGGGGCATGCGCTCATCCTAGAACAGAGTTGTCTTTAGGCATTTCCTGAAAGCTAGATGGCTCGGGCACTCTCTAAGGGAAAGGGGAAGATTGTTCCACAGACGAGGGCCCATGATGGAGAGGGCACGACCTCCCTGTCTGGTCTTATTATGTCTAGGAATCTGTAGTAACAGCTGATTGCTGGACCTCAGATTGCGGGAAGGACGGTGGTAGACAAATTTTTCGGCCAGATAGTGCGGCCCTAGGTTGTGGAGACTCTTGTGCACCACACAGCAGATCTTAAATTCCACCCGTTTCCGGATGGGAAGCCAGTGGAGGGCTTTGAGAAGGGGCAGGGATGGCGTTCTGGGGGGGGCATTGGTCACCAAACATGCCGCGGTATTCTGAACAACCTGAAGTTTGTTAAGCACTCCTTCCTTTGTTAAGCATGAGACAATCGCAAGACATCTATTTCTGAACATATATAAAATTGCTGTTCATCAATAGGATTAAGTCATAAAGATCAACGGCCTGATATAAATAATAAAAAGTGTTGGAGATACTAAGGAGCCCTGGAGGTTCCAAACATAATGGGACTTGATGCAGAACAAATTGGGGGAAAGGGAACTGACTTAGAACAATTGTTCAAAATTGAAGAAAACCAGTCAACTACAGTACCCTATATACAAATTTGCCCAAGGCATTCTAAAAGAGTGCCATAGCCGTCTGTATAAAAATCCATTCATAGATCCAGGACTACGAGGGTTGCAGAGTCACCTTAATACCAAATTGTCCTCAATTCATCAAGGGTCAATGTTAATGCAGTTTCAGTACCCTGACCTGGACAAATTACCACCTGCCAGACATCTAAGAAGTTGTTAGATTCTAAATCACATGTTCAACTAGCTTTCTTAGGTATGGCAATAGAGTAATAGGCCTATAGCTTTCCAGCTTGGTGCTACCAAGCTTATCTTTTTTTAGAAGAGGAGTAACAACTCCAGATGTCAATTCATTAGGGATCGGGCCTGAGAGACAAAGAGAGATTGATGATTGGAACAGTAAGGGAACTGATGGTCAAGAAAATTGAGTGTCAAAAAGACACAGGACACAGATCAGGGGATCCCGATTTAACTAATTTGGCCAATAAAGAGACAATATCAAGCCGAATCAGAGTGAAACAGCTTCATAAACCAAATTAGTCAAAGGCCTGGGTGAAAGAGATTTGGATTGCATAATCTTGGTAGTAGCATAGATGAGCTGTATTTTTTCAGAGGAGAAAGACACAAGCTCATCACAGAACATTTCAGAAAATCTGATACATGCAGAACAAGTGGGTCTGAAAAAAAGGTATTTTGTGTGTTAACTCTCCATGGATTGCCTGCATTGAGAATATGATTACAAAGGACTTCATATTAGGCATTTTTACATTTATTTTTGTTCATACGGGCTACTTGGTTATGAGCTAAAAAGTTTGGCTTCAAATTAGCAAATTCACCACTTTCTCTTTGGGTGTCTATAAAAGACTGAGCTGTCTTAAAGAGTCAGAGAAACATCTGTTTGATCGCTTATCTGAAGAGACTCACTTAGATTTCAGAGGATCTTCCACATTACACATTTCTTGCAAAGAAGAGTTGAATAAGAATACAACTTCAGACACTGGACTGTATACCTGGTGCAGTTCAGTGAGAAGTTGCAGGGCAGAATTAATTGAGGAAAGGTTACCATGCTTCCAGTCACAATAGCGAGTAGAGAAAAATAGTCTTGACTGGGACATTGGCGCTCAGATTTAAATGTAAATTAAGTCAACAGATGGTCTTTTCAAGGAACAGGCAGTGACTGAGTGACGGTTATAGATAAATTAGAGGACCAAATATGATGAATACCTTTAACATTGGTGACCTGTCAAATTGTTGGAATACCCCAAAGGAGTTCATGCTCTGAACAAAAGATTGAGCTATTGAATCAGGGCAGTTATTGATATGAATGTTAAAATCCAATAAGATAATATAATTGGTTAACATTTGAGCTGCTAAATGTAAAAGCAATATTGAAGATTTGAAACTAGAGAAAGGAGGGCACTATATAATTAAAAACAGGATGAAACACTTGGGTGAAACAATGAAATAGCAAAGCAGAGTAAACATTGGAGCCAGTCAAAAACTTAAAACAAATATGTTCCTGAAGCATAATGGCTATCCCGCACCAGTAGAAACTCCAGCATGATTTTGAAAGTAATGTGAAAAATAATCTTATAACCTACAAGAATGGCCAAAGCCAAGTCTGGGATAAAGACATAATTCACCCAAGACTCATTATGAAACCGAAAATCCTATGAATGACAGAGTAGAAGTTTGAAATGCTCTTCCAGTTGTGCTGGCAGTGAGTGAACACTGAGAAAGGGTAGCCTTCCAGGTATGGTGATATTTAATAGCAGCTGAATTTGATAAGGAATTCAAACTACTATTGTAGCTGGGCTGCGAGTTATGGCAGTGAGTAATGTAAGATGCCAGAAATGGCATTCGATTACCTGCCCCAATACCTAATTCATTAATGTGAGAAGACAGTATTTGAGACATGAGCAGGATTAGGATGAAATGAATTCAACACCGAAGGAGGGTAGGAAATCCTACCTAGAAATACTTGTAGAAAAAAGCTGGAAGTGAAAGCATATCCTGGCAGCCACATGGAAAGATGGGCTTGCCTTTGGTGCCAGTACCTACATAGGAAGTGGGCAGTCAGCACAAGTGAGTGGAGATGGAACACTACAGCGGGTCCAAGGGAAAATGGTCCCTCTATGATACACTGTGAGAAGGTAAGATGGTAGATGAAGAAATTGAGAAGGGACTGGCTCAGAGGCTCTTTCTACAAAAACGAAGGCAGTGGACTGAAGAGCAAGAACCAATGAAAAGGTAAAAGAGTAACAAATGAGAAAAAAACAAAAGTGTCCGTAGTGTCAACAGTTACAAGTAAATGGACAACAGAAGATAAAACAGATACAACTCGTGGTCACTAATAAAACACAATGAGGTGCGCCACACACAGAAGCAAACATCCACAGTAGCCTGGAGTTTACTTGTATAAACAGCAGTTGCAGTCTTCTTTAGAAAGTCCCCATGATTGCCCCTTGTTCAGTCAGGAAATGGTATTTCCACAGTTGTGCCTTTGTGCATTGACAAAGGCAAGTTGGACCTCCTCACTGGAGGTCGGGCCATGCTCCATGTCCATCACCTTTTGGTGCTGTTGCTATTGCTGTCAATGTTATCAATTCATTCTCATGTTATCAATTCTTTAAACATTTACTGAAAGATAGTTGGCTTTGGGCCAACCATCTTCATCTCTTGGCTTTCATCTTTTTTTAATGGCTTTCCCTCGCTTGGATGTGCTGGGTTGGCCGTAGCATTTTTGTGCTTCAGCATGGTTGCATTGTCCCATTTTTGTTCTCATTAGGTTGTGGAGTTATAAAGTATCCTGTTGTTACACTGCAAATGAGACATACAGCTTGATTCTCTGTGTGAGTTCTTGGTGTATTTATTTTGCTGACACCAAGACATTGTAATTGCTGATGTATACGTTTTTGTGTAGGTAGTTTTGGCTGTTTGAAAGACGAGGTCTCATTAAGGCACAGTGCTATTTCACTTTGCTGTCATTGTAATGTGTCAGATTATAGCCTTTATTGTTTAAAAAGTGAAGATACGCACACATATATTATTTTTTGAAGATACAAAGAAAATCCTGATTTTGTCAAAAGTATCTACTATGCAATTTTTTGCTGTGCATACCTTTTAAGTTTACCACTTACAATGCAAACTTCATTTCCAGAATCCTTTCAATAATACTCTTTTTTGAGGGTACCGCTTAACTCTGTTAATGCAGTCTGCTCAACAAAGGGGCCTACTCAACCAAAATATAGCAAAGCACATCAAGTGGTTGTAACTATTATCTAAATTTCCACAATGTGTGGTTCAACCCGTCATAAATAAGTATGCTTTTTTAGAAATTCACAAAGAGTCTTGAATCAGGTCCTTTTACTTGTTTTATTTCATTTCCTTCTACTTCGTGAACAGCAGCAGCCGACGCACGTTTCGCCCCCCTGGGCTTTCTCAAGGCTTTGATTTAAAAAACTGAGTTCATTTCCATATTTTCAAATCGTAAAGTCAAAATTAAATACCCTCAGTCATGATCATTCCGACAAAAATTGTACAATATCAGTCTGACAAGCAGTTATATCAACTCTTGTTTAAAATACGTGCATCTCGTCTCGGAAGTATGCTTGACGATGTTGCTCTTTTATAGACTCGGGACCTTGATACGTCCTCTCTTCGTCTCTCGGTGATCCAGGCATCTCATAATCGGCAGCAGCGCCTACTGCCTGCTCCCTTTTTCTATTCTGTTATTTCCCAGGTGGTTGATTCATTATAGGATTTTCTTCCTAGGATAGCTGAGGACAATATAAGGAGAGCCTTCAAACTATTACCAAACACGACCCCTAGCAAAATAGCAGAGCAACTGGCTTTATCAAAGCTTTTTTAGGTAACTGTGTTGATACATTGAGGCAGCAGGGCCTTTGTTGCTATGTTTGCCTAGCATGGGGTATCAACATTTTGCTGGCTGCAGAGATGGCTCAGCATGTTCAGCACCTAATGCAAATAGCTGGTGGGTCTCATCCCTGTTTGCTTTGATGCTCTAGGAGAGTGTTGCAGTTTCAATTTCGTTGTTTCCCATGAATCCCTACAGGTTGTGCTATGAATCGGTCTGTGGCCTAACCGATATAACGTCTGTTAAAGTTCAGATGCTGTATTTTTAGAAAAAGGGGACCCCTACAAATACAATATGCTTGCTAGTCGCAGGGAAAAAGCTATGTAGGTAAAGGAACAATAGCAAGCTTCCATTTAAGCAAAGGGTTAAATAGTTTGGGCATTGTTAAACGTACAGGTGGAACCACATTGTGTGCCACTTCTCACAACTGACTGAGACATTATAGTGTTTCTTGCTATGAAAATATTTTATTTAGCTTTTAAACCTTTTATTTGTTTACTATTTAATCTTAATCAGTTGTGTTATCATACATATATACAAAATGAATAAATAAATACATAATATATGTACATTGAAAGACAAAATCAATCCAAATATTACAAACAATAATTGTTACTTTCTCAAAAACTGGCCAAATTTGATGAAGGCTAGCGGTAGATAACAGTTATGCGCGTTTCGGCATTTCTGCCTTCGTCAGGGTACCGTCTATAGCGTAAAACTGTATAGGGCACAGAACATTATTTTATTGTTACACCTTTCCAATGTATGAACAGGTTTTATGTACAATTTTGTTTGCACAAACTGTAGCCTAGAATATTGGTTGTACCTCTCATCAATGCACATAATTCAATACAGATGGTGGTATCAAAGACGAGAATTAACATGTGTAAATTACAAGAAAGAACAAAAAATATATATACATTTAAATTCATATATTACTTGATACATTATTTGTCCAGTACTCCTAGTAATAGGAATGATGTATACTGGCCTCTCCACTAATAACAAAAAGCATCGAAAAAGTTTTAAAAGAATGAATTTTTATAGTATATTAAGATATAGGCCATAATGAAGACAGATTCTTGAGAAGACATGAAATGAAAAGAATAATAAAAGATAAAAGCGGTGGGGCCCAAATTATTAAATTGAAGAAGACACTAGTATTTATAGAATCGAGTGTATGTATTAATGTTTATTAAATCACTGCCTCTAGAAACCAATGGTACGAAATATATTTAAAAAGTGACGAGGTCTGAACCTTTGTAGTTAGCGCAAAAAAAAGTACAGATCTGTTGTAAAATAAACAAATTAAATATATGTAAATTCTGAAATAATTCTCACCTTAGGTTTGAGAAGAGGACTAGGTAGTTGATGCCAAGAGGTACAGGGAATAGAGTTCTAACATTCCTGCCTGTCCGTTCAGGTGATTCATAAGTGTATACCTAGAAACAGGGAACATCTAGATTTTAATGCAAATGCCGTATAACAGTGATAGAACTAGAATTTTTCTAATGGTAAGAGGTCTGCAGAACTTCTTACTTCAAGATTGCATGGCGTGCGCGACCATACACAAACTGCGATGTAGCAATAAGTGGATCAAGGCAGGAAAGTCTAAGCTCCTAGTGGTAAAATACCACAATGATGTAAAATCTTAAAAGATAACAATGTCCTCTTAATGTGACACGCCTTAATGTTAGTTAGAATCAGAAGCGTATAAGTTGTTATCATTAGAACAAAAAACTTACTGTATGATCGTTCAGATGCTGAGCATTCTTTGCTCTGCACTTAAATGGATTTTGCTCACCTTTCTTTTAGTTATTCTCCATTTCACTCTCTGACTTAAAAAGAATGGGGCCTGTATGTATTCAATAGTTATGGTTTGTAGGAAAAGTGGCCAATCCCTTCTTCTATTGAGCACTGCCTGGAAATACCATTAAGCATTCTTAAAACAATCCTATAAACTTTAAGTAACCTTTTCTGACAATAGGTAATTTAAACTATAGGGGGCCTACTCAGGAACCGCACTTACATTTTGTAGTACTACAGTAGTACTACAAACGTACCACAAATGGTATTTACAAACTATGTGCATAGGTTTACGCCTCCACATATCCTATCAATTTCTATGTAGAGAATCTCCGCCATAACTGTGAATGTTCTGCACTTGTAAGTTTACATTTTAGTAGTTAATGTTTGTTTTATGTAATCCCCTTAAGTGGCCATGGTATGGTATACCTAGACATGGGTCCCTTGTTCACTGTGCACCTGGAATAAAGTTTCACCCGACTGAAGAGGTCCAATCAGGCCAAAACCACTCTTGGGTTGCATGGGTTCTGGTTCAAAGAGGACCTGGCTTGGTTAGGGCTGGACTGTTCATACTGGAGAAGACCAAAGCATTTGGTTGGGTTTAATCTGAGGTAGCATGGTGGGCAAAAGAATAATGGGTTGGAAAGCTACCCCAATCAATTGCCAGTGGTTAAACAAATTGCAAGCATTCCTCCTGTCAACTTTTGTGTATTTGAGCTAAATGTAAGAAGGAAAGTGGAAGTCGTTGGAAAATTGGAAATATGTATGACTAAAGGGGAGGGGTTTGTGGAGGAACAGGAAGGGGTCAAGGGAGGTCTATGCAGGGGCATAGGGAGCTCTTGATCACTGGCTTGAAAGAAATAAGTGAGGCAGCAATGTGTATCGGAACATAGATTTAATTGATTAAAGAGTCCCGCCCCGAGTTACCAGGCATGGTATTCTGGTAAATGCAGTCCATGTGGCTGCGACGACTCCAGTTCTATAAAAGCCCCAGTGGGTATCGATGCGTCAGTTCAGTATATTTATATATATATCAAGCATGTGCGGTACACAAACTGAGGATGCCAGATGCACGGGAGACTCGAGACGATAGCGACAGCGACGGGAACAGGTAGGCTGCCACATGCCTTTGCTGTGCAGCTTCATTTCCTAGTTCCTTGATCGTGAGATGCTGTTCACACTCCGGGCAATATGTGGAAAGCTGGCTGTGCCTCTACTACCGCCTGACCTCCCCCGTGCTATAATGCTACTGCTACATTGTTGCCAATAAAAGTTCGCTTGAGCCACTGGGGCTCCAATGCGTGATCATATTTCCAGCAGAAAGTGCAAAATCGTTCACCGTTTTCACCATGAAAAGCATGGCAGATGAGTTTTTAAAGGGGCGTGAGGCCTCTTCCAAGGCCATCTTAATAAGAATCAGGCATTGATGCAGTCATCAGGGAATGAAATACCGGATACAGTACCAGTGAGTTTGAAACAAAGAGCCAACACATTGGAGCGCATGAGGCGCAAGGAAATCAGCAGGTGGTGGAAAGCAACCTCACTACAAAACTATCTAGATGTCAACCGTATACCCAGAGGTTTAAGAATCTTTATCACCCCAACACTGGCAATACCCAAGCCACAAGTCCTGAAGGATTGAGTAGAAAACACCAAGGCGTGCTCCAGAAGAATGTTGAAATCCTAGTTATGAATGCCTGAGAGGAGCATAGAGGGCTAATGACACAAATACAAGAACTAATGGATGAGTTTAAGAAAGAAACCGACCAGAAGGAGACAGAGAAAGCACTGAAATTAGTAGATGACAAAATTAAAACCTTTGAGAAAGAGTTGGTGTCAAGAAAACAATGAATATTTTTGTGAGATGAAAGAGATTATGCCTCGGGTTGGATTTTAACTTTTGCAAATAAATTTGCTAAAGCAAGAACAGAGCAAAGATAAGGCATTGGGACTATTGGAAGCCAGTAAAGACGGATCAGTGACAGATCTCGGTTCAGATCAAGAGTCAATTCACAGCATATCATCAGGCACCACTGAGCAACAGTCTATTTCCGAGGAACTTCGCCTCCTCTGGAAAGCAGAAGAACAATCGAACAGAGGGAGGCCGAGAGGAAAAGGGCAACGAAACCGATGCAAAATCGCTAACGAAGAAACAGGCGAAGGAAATCTAAGGAGCACCGGCATGGGAACACGGGACCAAACATTAAAGAAAATATAATGGCGGACTCAGACATTAAATTGACAGTAATGAGCCCTGGTCAAGCAGCAACCACAATCCTAGCCAGGGTGAGGCACAAGCAAACCCCAAATTAACCTGTGCTCAACCCCCTGGTAGCTTGGCACAGATCAGGCAAGCATAACTTAGTGGGAATTTCCAAAGTATTTGTGCACACTTCAAACAGTAATACAGTGCGAACATCACACAAAAAGATCCCAGTCCAGGTTAGAAACATAAAGCCTAATTTTAATAAATAGAACAAGACCAAAATGACAAGAAACCCAATCAGTAGAACTGGAGTTATGCATTTTCAAATAATAAACTGTAAAATAGCGCCTAAAAAGCAGAAAGTGCCAACCGCGGCTATCTGGTCACACTGGACCGGGTCAATTTCAAAAGTTCAGGCCAACCGTGACCGAGGGTGGTCAGATACAGTCCCAAATTTGTCACACTGAATTTTTACATTGTCAAGTTCTGTGCCAAGACCGCGTTCGCATTGGAGAGGATTGTGAGGACCAAGGACAGCATCGTAGGCATCAGTGGTCCCCGCAAGCTGTCAATGCTGATTTGTGAAGAGACAGGTTGGCAGCAGCCCGTGCCAGATTTTGGCGAGAGTGATGGGTTCCAGTGCAATCTGGCCTGTTAGCGGTCATGGTTGCAAGGAGCCCACAAGCTTGATTCCAAGAGCTTGAGATCCACACCAAGGGTCCAGAACCTGAGAGGTACCACTTGGGGCTCAGGAACTCACTGCAGATGGGTCTAGGAGCTCTTTAGGGGGGATTCCATGTTCCTGGAGCTCAGTTCAGGAAGCCAGCAGACTAGCCCTTTGAATCACTCTGGGGTCCTGCGTTCAAGATGAAGGTGCAGATCCAGCTCTTCTTCCCCAGGCAAGAGGCAAACAAGGGGCCGCTCAGCACAGCAGGGCAGCAGTTACTGTAAAGCAGCAGTCCAGCCGAGTTGCAGTTCTTGTAGCAGCACAGCAGTCCTTCTTCGTGGCAGAGTATCCATAGGTCCAGAAGTGCACTAAGGAATTGATATCTGAGGTCCCTCTTTTATACACAGTTGCGCCTTTGAAGTGGGGAGAAGCTCCTAGATGCATGCCTTTGAAGTGCACAGATGCCCTCCCTTTCCGGCCCTGGCTCTAAATTAACCAGAGAGGATATGCAGCCCTTTGTGTGGAGACAGGATACAGCCTAGTCAAGTGTGAATGGGCTGTGCCCAGCTCCTCCCTCCTATCCTGTCAGCAATTGACCATCCAGTCCCATCTAAGCACACATTGATGTGTGGCTGTCTAGGAGGAATACACAAAATCCAACTGTCACCCACAACCAGTCAAATGACCCAGAGACAGGCTGCAGGCACCAAATGCATAAGGCAAGAAAATGGCAACTTTCTAAAAAGGGGATTTTCAGAATTGCAACTCAAAATCCAACCTCATCATAAGTTAGGAGTTTACATTGTGATTCCAGAGACACCAAACATGAACTGATTCTCTCTTCCCATTTGGAAATGACACTTCTAAAATGTAATAAGGTAACTCCAATGATATCGTGTGGGAGAGCAAGGCCTTTCAGTAGTAAAAAACTAATGTAAAAGTCTTTCTCTACCAGGACATTTAAAACTGAAAAATACATGTCCTACTTTTTAGATACATATCAACCTGCCCTTTAGGTTGACTTATATGTTTTAGAAAGGAATGTTTCGGACTGGCAAAAGGTTTATATTGACTGGTAAGATTGGCAGTTTAAATCTACAAACACAGTCTCTGCAATGGCAGGCTTGAGACAAGTTTAAAGCGCTACTTAAGTGGGAGGCACAATCAGTGCTGCAGACCCAGTAGTAGCATTTACTTTACATGCCCTGGGTACATGTCGCACCACTTTACCAGGGACATACAAGTAATTAAATATGCCAATTGGGTATAACCAATTCTACCACATTTTAAGGGGAGAGCACAAGCACTTTAACACTGGTTAGCAGTGGTAAAATGTGCAGAGTCCTATGGCCAACAAAAACAAATTCTGCAACAAATTGGAGGAGTGAAGGCAACAGGTATGAGGATGACCCTGCAGAAAGGGCCAATACCAACACCTGGGTAGAGGTGACTTGACAGCTCAGCGGTGGGTAGAGATAAAGGGGGATGACATTGATGTAAGGGTTCATAGGTGGGCAGAGGTAAAGGGAGTTGAGGGTGACTGGTGAGTGGGACTTGAGGGTTCGGGGTGGGTAGCGTTAACTTGAAGGGTTGAGGGTGGTTTTAAAGTATAAGGATGTAAGGATGATTTTACGGTTCGGGTGAGTAGAGGTAAAGGGAGGTAAGGATGAACTTAAGGTTCAGAGTGGGTAGAGGTAAAGGGAGGTAAGAGTGGATTTAGGTGTCAGTGGTGGGTAGGGATAAAGGGAGGTAAGGGTGATTTCAGTTATTAGAGGTTGGTAAAGGTAAAGGGAAAACATACAGCTTTTTAAGTCACTGCTTCTTTGATGATGAATGAAACATTCTCTAAATTCTAAAAGAAGTTATCAACAAATGAGCAAACGTGGCAAAATGGCAAACGTTAATTCAGAAAAACAGATCCTGTATGGCAACAGTCATAAACGAAAGAGGTATGTTTACAGCTTCATCATCAATCAAAGTGAAAGGCGGCAAAAGTGTATGCTTTGGAAATTGGTCCCATGCCACAAAGTTTTGTTATTGCTAGTTGTTTGCGTTCAGCTCCTCAAAATACCAGGAAACATGAGCTTTAACTTTTATGGCTTCAAATTATCCTGCAAGTAAAAGCAAAAAAAGTGCCACAATACTAGGGCACACTGTGGAGAACACAACGCAAGAAATCAATCAGTATTTGGTCCATGCTCCAGGGATGAAAAAACAAATGGAAACAAAGTGAAGTTGACAGGCGCTGACACACACTCCCCAATGAAAAAGAAGAAAACAAGATTGATAATGGAGCCAACCAATGGTAAAAAATGGGGTGACTAGAAGGCCCTTTTCTGAGTTATTTTTTATAGAAACAATAGATCATCGCAAGTGACAGTGCGTGCACTCTTTTAGGTGAGACTTAGAATGCTGTTGATTTGGGCAAGCTGTAGACTCTTATAATGATGAATGTATGTACAACTAGCAATATCCTACTGGAAACTTTGGCTAAAAAACTATTCAACAATACTAGCTGCTTTGGGAGGAGGCAACACTGAGACACGAAGGTTGTCTTACATTATTCACTTGTTTGGAATTAATCCTCAAGAATCGATTTTGCTGCCATTAATGCTAAGAAACAATATCAAATAACGGATTGAGTCCCAATGCCACTGTTTTTGTCCACTTACAATTGAGATTTGCAATTATTATGTCAGGTGGTAGGATGATTCTCACGTGGCATTTACAAGCACCAGCAAAATGGCATACCAAATATAGATGAAAAATCATGGAGATTTGAGGCTTATTAAATAAGTCAATCATGCTGTGAATTCATAGCTATTGATGTGGTAGGCATGTGGTGAGTAAATACCATTTATATGCCCAGAATATGGAATGCTCATAAATAACTGCATAGGGAGACACCATACAATGAACATCGAATAGACATCAAGAAGATGGTGTAGTATCAGCTCAAAAAGGAAATGCTGAAGGCAAACTGTTTTCATTGGACAGTCATTGATACTGGCTGTATATTACTGCAGAATGGGAAAATCTGAACCCATTTGCCTGTCTTCAACTATGACCTGCTTCATCCATTTTTTCTTGCTAAGACTAACATTGCCCACAGGATATGCCTCTCTCTGATACTGACGTATGCTGTATTTTGGCACTTGAGATTTGAGGTTGTGAATTAGCTTGCTTAGGTGAGCAACGTTTAAATTTTTTTTACTCATGATAGCCATCTTCCAAGAGCTCAAAAGATCACGTAAGCACCTCCTTGTAGTCTTGGTGAGAATTCGATCACCTGATCGATACTAGATACTCCTGGGTCCATTTATGAAAAGTGATGCATCGCTGCGTGAAAACAGCGATGCATCACTTTTCATAGCGCCCTCCTTGCGACACCAGTGATGCGTCATTTTTACAGTATGACAAAGAGTTACAGATACGTCAGTATTTATGACGTATCTGTAGGTGCAGAAATGACGCATCGCTGGAGTGTGTCACAAAAGTGACACAACTCCAGCAATGGGTCATTACACATGGGCAAGTCCTATGTTAAATGTGCCTGCGCCAGTCTTACGCCTGCCATGAGGCAGGCGTAAGATATTGACGCATTTGAGTCCTAGAAGTGGCGCCGTGAAATCTCATAGATTTCACTGCGTCACTTCTACGACCCTTCCTTGCGTCTGAACGCCCCTCCTGCATACATGATACCTGGCACAGGCATAATGTGGCTCAGGAGTTTACATAGTGACGCATCTCCCTAGATGCGTCACTTTGTAAATGTCACTCAACATGGCGCATTTATTACACCACTGGTGCGTCACAAAAAGTGACGCACCAGCGGCGTAAAAGTGACGCAAGGCCTCATAAATAAGGCCCTCCTGTGTTTTAGAGTATACTTTTGGGTTTTGCCAGTTCTCCAGGTAGCTTGCCTCCATCAATGATTTCAGAGGATAAGCTGGTCTGTTGACTCTGATTCACAGACTATTTATTTTGATAAAAGCCTTTAGACTCTATCAAAGCATGTAGTGAGTTTCCTTCATCAAAAACATGCATATGGAGACAACATGGTGGGATTACTCGAGCACCGTTGTCCTCAAATGAGGGAGGTGGAAGAGTGATAACAGCTACTAATGATACAAATGGTCAGATGGTTCCTGATCTCAGTAAGAATAATTCAATCGTTGAAGGATTTTATTGGGCAAATTCACAGATAGTTAGAGTTAACGAAGAAGAGATAGGTCTTTTAGGAAGACAACATCAGAGGATTATTGTATGTCACAAGAGAACTACAGAAGATGTCCTTAACACTGGATGACATGTGATCAGCCAACAAGGAGAAGAGTAAAACATATTGAAGTATTGTTTAGCCCTAGATTTTATTATGAGTTTTTTTTAGATTTTAGCTCATTGTTTATTTAATAAGATACACTGCAAGTCTGATGGGCGGTGAATTGCGATAATCAAGGAGGAACGCAACTATAGTGCAGCTGCAGAAACTGGGCCACATGAATTGGAATGTGGATGCTATAAAACTGGACCACTAAAAACATATACTCTCGAAATAGAACATTTAGAAGAATAGTTACTTTGATATCAGAGTACAATGTTAATGGATAATAAGGCTCACATTCCACACGTAAATTGTGAGCACTACTCGAAAGCGGACCACAAAATACATTTTGTTGAAAATTGTCCATACGTTAATGGTAAGCACATCCCATAACGAGTTACAAATCTTCAGCTTACATATAAAGAGAAAAATTCTGAAAATGTAAGCTTAGTAAGTTCGTCACTAAGCCAAGAAGTATCAGATTGATGCAACAAGGAAAGCAGTTAATGCTCTATACTTAGCATAATACACATGGAAAGATTAAAGCCTGAAAAAGGCCGACGTATGCCATAAACTCATCAGACCAAAACATGTTAGAAATAACTAAACTGAAGGCATGCATGAAAATATAATTTGCGCAATTAGAATTAAGCTAATTATGGCAGAATGCAAAGAAAAAAAATGTTTTGACAATTCCAAGTAAAGCCAGTCTGTACTATTCTTGTATACAGTTCGCATGGTCCAATTGCAACCCGTAATACTGCAGATATATCAAATTAGGATACAGAAAACCATGCCACCACTCACTGAGTTGCAAAAAAGATGTGGTCGGGGGACTGTGGAAGGTAGGGGCGTCAAGTCAATGCAGATGCTGTACAATCATTTTGGCAGTAATCAATGTTAATTTTGTAGAGGAGGCCCCGGCAGTGTTGTCCTTGATCACCCCGGCGTCTCCCACAGCTGGAACAGCTGCTGGCCTTTTTGTTACAGGGTACCCCCACAGATGAAGATACAGAGGTAAGCAATCGTTGGCCTCCTGAAGCCACGCTGCAGACGCCTGTGTCACAAACGATGTGTGCCACTAGGCTCCCTCAAAGTGGTGGCAAGATTATTTTAGCCTGCAGCGTATTGCACAATTTTACATTGCCTCAGGCTACACACACAAATGTAGACAATGCACAACATCCCTTAGTTGTAGCAGAGCCCATGGGCCAATGGACAAGCACCTTCTGGCTTACATCACCTGTGTAACCTGCTCTCATCGCGTTTCATAAAAATGATTCGTATTGCAGGAGGGGGGAACAAATCACAATTTTTTTATTTTTTTATTTATTTATTTTTTAAAACCTTTATTTGAGTCAATCAAAGCAGTATAAGCGCAGGCCTACAACCACAGGGGCTGGCCACAAACTCAGGAAATACAAACAGGAGCATTACACATGTTTACGGCTCAAGGAGCTATCGCGGTGTAGTCATAATACGTGGTTGTAGGCTCCACAAAGCATAAGGATAAAAGAGGTTTCATTTTTATATTTTTAAAGAAGTAACTGTGGCTATATCATCAAAGGCATCACACTGCACGATAAACTAGAAGAGACGGGAGGGGAGTATCCCCCCACGCAATCAGGAATCGGTGATGAGCAATACGCCATAAGGCACAGTATGCCCGCCAAAGGCAGGCCAGGAGGAAGGGTCAAACAATGGCAAGCAATGTATCGAAAGCATCATCCGAAAAACCAAGCCTTCCGAAACCACAAAAGAGAGGCAAGTGCAGATGCCCGACAGAGAGAAGGATGAAAGGAAAAGATACAGCCAACCCTACTAGGAAGGAAAAAGAAAGGGACCATAGAACAAAACAAACTAAAATAACAAAACCCCCCCAACACCCTCCACCCTACATCACCGTAATGGCTATGGCCTATCCCACTAACAGCGTGCCTGTCGCCCCGGAATTACCCTAAAGAGGAAAATAAAGGATCCCGGTGTATAGACCCGAAATTTAGAAAAGAGAGGAAAGGAGCCCATCGCCCAACGAAATAAAAGAAGGGCCCAAGAAAGGGAAGAAGAAAGAAGAAAGGGACCATAGAACAAAACAAACTAAAATAACAAATCCCCCCCCACACCCGCCACCCCACACCACTGTAATGGCTACGGCCTACCCCACTAACAGCGTGCCTGTCGCCCAGGAATTGCCCCACAGAAAGAGAAAGAAAAAGAGTGGATTCGTAAAAACTGGGGGAGGGCCCTCAGTACGGGCTCCCAGCCGACCCTTCCCGCAAAATATACTCCTCCCCAAGAGACATAATCCACAGCAATAATCAATCGAGTCAATCAGTAATGGGGAGAATCATCAACAGTTCGCACTAAAAGGCACAGAAAAATAACACGCGCCCCCCATCCCCGCCAGCCACCTAATTGTCAACATTTTAAGGGATACATCTTATCCTTGGCCTGTCCTTACGAGTCCCCGAAGGCACATCCGCCGATCGATTCCCGCATCCGCCGATACACGGAAACAAAGAGGCCAAGCAATGGCGGAGAGCAACACAAGCATACAAGATGGACGTCGCTGGCCACCAGCAGAGTCTTCGGCCCAGGCGGCCATCTTCCCCAAGACATTCCCAGGACCCGTATTCCACAGCAGGGATGCGAGGACAAAGACGGAGGAAACAGGCACGGGCACCAGCCATCGCTGTGACAAAGCATAGGACGTCGGTAGCGGAGCAACGTACGGAACCGCTAACAGCTGTTGTGAGAGGGAACCATCAGAATAGTCAAAAGCCACGGATAGTTGTCCACAGTTCAACGCATTGTCCATTAGCACCCACACTCCTCCGCGTACACGGGTGGTCACGGTACTCGCCTCGAAAACAATTTGGGGCCGATCTTCATGTACCAAGAAGTCATCCGACCGTGAGTGTCCCAGTGCGAGCATGACACCATCCAGCTTCCTCCAGAGCTCACGTGAACAGTGTTCCCAGGCAAATCGAAAGTCATCAATAGCAGCAAGTATGTCACCGCAGAACAACGTAGCCCCTGTTGTACATACCGCAGCGCCTCTTGATTGCACCCACTCCACCTCTTGTTGCACCTCGGGAGCCAGGATAGCATTCTCCATCTCATCCAGGCAGCATTCCAGTGTTTCCATCGTAAATGGGGACTGGGAGGTAGTCAGAGGCGAGGGCACCTCGATGCGAACACATTCCGGTTCGCAGAAACATGGAGGGCAGAACCCAAAGCAACGGTCTCCTGCAGCGATCATCAGCGCTCCGTTGCAGCGTCAGCCGAAAATTCGGGAGTGGCCCGCGAAAACCGGGCCGAGTCTGAAACAGCGTCGGATTAGTCACCATCTGCGCTCCACATATATATTAAGTTCCCACCAGGTCATCGCTTAAGGGGTGCGCCACGGCCGCTTTGCTTGTCAAGCAGGGCGCCTGTGGTAAGAATCCGATCGCCGGATCCTGCACTCCTGTGGACCGACTCCGCCCCAGAGCAGATGGCCGCTGTTGTTGCATCAGCACCCGGCCATGTTTAGAAGCAGATGCCCCGGCTCCAGAGTCTCTCAGGGCTGCCGACTGCCATCGCAAATATCTCCGGTTATGAGGCCAGCAGGGAGCTCGGGAACACGCTATCAGTTTCAGCGCTCATTCCCACACACCAGATTAAAGCGCAATGTCAGGATAATGACAGGAGAGTCGTGCGGGGCTCGGAGGGTCACGGAGCTGGGAGCCTACACGTCCGTTTGCATGGCCATCTTGGCTCCTCCCCCCACAAATCACAATTTTGCCCATTATACTCACTATGCTGAAGTTGTTATTCGTCACATTATTAAACATTGTTATATGTCACTGTGCAGTTGTGCAGCATAAAAAGCCATTTTTGGTTGACTTTTTCATGATCTTGTTGTTTATAGCTGAATCTTCGTGTAACTGTAATTTGAGGAGTATAAAGTATTTCTGCACTTGCATAGACGTGCACCTGTCCTCAATTATTTCTATATTTTACTTTCATATGTGCAATTCGCCATACAAAGACAATATTGTGCATGTATGTTGCAATATTTCGAATGGAGTCTAAACTTCCTTACCGCTATCTAAACAAGCATTGGCATAGCCAATAGGTCTCGCCTTTGGGCCCTAATAAGTGTTTTAGCCAGGCAACAGTTGATGTTGTTGCACCAAGGATACTGTGCTGCATAACTAAATACTTATAAGGTCCCAAAGGCGAGACCTATTGGCTATGCCAATGCTTGTTTTATAATCTACTTACAGCTCATTGTTTCTAAAGCTAATCACTCCCTTCCCCCTCTGATATCCCATGAAAAGAGCCAGTCTCACTAGAGATGCTGTCAAATCCTGAAATAGCCCAGTCCTGCCTGTAAAATCTATGGCTGAGCGAGGGCCTGAACTAAATGTAGAAATCTAACAAATTTGGATACCATTTTTTAAAAGGTAACTTTTCTACATCCCTGCGCAGGGTACAAATTAATGCATTGGCACACGAACGTTACTTGTGACGTATACTGCTTCAAAACCCCATTAACTAAACAACAAGGGTGACATTTAAACAGGGTAAGCAAAATAATAAGCCAATATATTCGACAAAAATCGCGCATCCTAAACAATAAAGGTGTACTTTCCTCCTCGTAGCACATAGTTTATATATACACAGCATGGCAAAGGAGACCAGATAGTGTTTTTAGTTACTGAAAATGTGTCCTTTCTAAATTCGATTTGCTATTCTCGGGCTCGTCTCTGATGTTTTCCACGGAATGGAGCAAAGCACTGTTCACACTGTGCTCTGCTATTTTCGTCAGAATGAGATCAAGCACCATTTACTTCGCTGAATATGCGAATTTCCACTCTAGGACTTGATTTACAGTGTCGAAGCACTTGATTTAATGTATAAGCTGAGTTCCATGACCTCGACTTGGCGCAAGAGGTTCAACATTTTTATGACGTTTGACAGCCTATCTTCGGTGATTATAGGCATCGAATTATTTTGCAACGTTATGGTCCTGCTGGCAACAAGCCCTTAGTGTGTCCACAACTGAATCCTGCTAGTCACCGGAATAGGACATTTGTTGAGACTGGGCAAAGTCTGTCTTTTCAACATTCGATGTTTCAGTGTTCTTTCGGAAGCCAAATTCCTGTAAATGCCTCCCTAATCACAGTGTGCTGCTTGAACTCGGACTCAAAGTCACTGCATAAAGTAACTAGTGTCTTTTATTGCTTGTGATATTCAGTGCCAGTATAAGCCTGGTGCTGAATATCACAAGGAAGGCAAATATTACACAGCGAGTGGGTGTCTACCTAATTACTACAATATACCGACTACTAAAGAGCCAGGCACCCATGGTTCTGCTACACTGCCTAGTTGCTACACTTGGATTTCTTCAATGAAGCAGTTTTTGAGAAAAGCGTCCCTCATTAGCGGGCGGTACGAAAGGTTCCACCATCCGCCATCTCAAGCGTATATGCCTCTGGACCGAACAATAAAACTTGAAGATGCCATCTACAGACAGAGGCACTTGGGCGTTCGGTCGACGGAGTCATGAGCCATCCTGACTCTTGACAAAGGAAGCTCGTGGCCAAAATAGACGGCCAGCATGTCAGTGCGAGTGACGACGAGCATTTCGGAACGCTAGCCGCATTGGGCTAGACGTCAATGAAGAACTGGCAACTCCGATACTGGCAAGAAATGCCACAGAACATGAGTGCAGCTAATGCGCGTGCTAAGGATGAGAGGACCTATGACTCTGGCTGGTCTAAGAGTGGGAAGAAAGATTCACTGTGCGAGATCTTAGGCAGCCTGTACTGTGTCCACTGAAGGCTTTGAACACCCCTGAGGGGTCTTACGAAGTCAAGCCACAGTCCTCTGTGGTGCTGGAAAGTTCGGTTTTTACCATCTAATAACCACAATAATTAATCGTCTTAAACACTGAAAAGCGGTGGCAATGCTTCAGAGTTCATGCTGGGGTAGAAGCTAAAGCTGGCGATGAATGGTGCCATGACGTACCACTGATGATGGTAGAGTTATGGGCACGCATCAGCAAACAAGAATGGCATTGAGACCCTCAATGAACCTTAAAACAGTCAAGAAGGCAGGACACTATATCCGGTGGCACGAAGGGTGAGGCCAGCTGTTATTGCATCTTCACAAGGTACCCGTTGAAGAAAGGCTGGCACACCTGGAGGCTGTACTCTGCTCTCTCCAAGCCAGGCATTCAACACAGAACAGAATGGCATCAAAACACGGCACCCAAAGCACTGAGGTATAATAAGGGCACAAGCTGTGAAGGATGAGACACCGCCCCCTGACATTTGTAACTGCCACACTAAGGCTGATGTTCAGCTCTAAACCTGTCTAATGTCAGAACTGCGCTTCACCTGGGCGTGCATGAGAGGGGAGCCAGTGTGACATCTCCCACAGAACTCAAGTGACACTGGATGACCTCTGACTTTTTCTACTCCAGCAAAACACACAGATACTATCTAAATAAGCAAATTAAGAGAAATACCAGTCAAATATCGTCACGTTTTAAGCACAGTTAGACAGATAACATACTGGGAAGACTGTATAAAAATGGTGATCTAAACTGGTGTGTTATGGCATAGTCTAAATCATTTATTTATCTCTGCAGGTAACTTCCCTGAAGATAAATGCAAAGGGAGACAAGCGCGCGCCTCGCGCTCAAAGTAAAAAAAAAATAACGTTTGACAAGAGGCAGCAGGGGGAGGGGAGAGAGGAGAGAGGAGGGGGCCTGCACCTGTTTCCCTTGTCGGAGCGAGCAGGAACCATATGGTAATTATAAACAGATGGTTTGAAAGCTCGCTCCCGCAAGGGAATCGCCAAACGTGCACGCGTTGCCATTCAAAGCAATGCAATGAGTGCACGTTTTTTACTGCAAAACTAAATCGATTTCAAAAGATCTTTTTCCTATGCAGCGCATGCGTGCTGCGTATGCGAGACCTAAAAATGACACGACATGAAACACATACTTATAAAACTGATAACTTCTTATTATAATAATGTGTATAAGTGTTTGGTTTATTTGTAGACAGCTTACTTCTAGATAGTGTAAATGTATAGCTAGGTAGTATAGTAGCACGTAAACTATACGTAACTGGAACATGTAAGCTCAATACGACCTGCATTGAGGACCAAACATCTCCATTTTGCTGCTTTAAGCAACAGTAGACTTTGGAATGGTTAAGGGGCGCACTGAGAGTCACCCGACATAGTGACTGAAGAAATGAAGGAAATAGCCTCAACTGTACAACTCCACAGTCATGAGTGATGGAGCTCGACATTCTTGGGAATACCTCCCAAGTAAAGAGGAAGGTGTGATCCAGGCTTACAAAGGAGAATTTTAGCACGTGTAGCATGTGTTATCTCTCTGTGATCTATATTGACATCCATGGTTAGGCTGCCACTATCTAGTCTAAATATGACTCAGAATACATTTTAGTGTTAGTGCAATCATTTTGACACCATTTTTATCATGTTCAAGGACTACCTCAGGGTGGTGGTAACCTGATGTTAGCATTGTGGCCAATATTGCATTGTTCATGTACTCTGTCATGGCATATTAACAGACTGAACATGCTGATGTGACTGATATATGTTTTTCTTTCATTTTTGTCAGCAGGCACATGCCAGATAGGGAAACAGGATCCCACCTTGTGCAGGTGAGAGACCAGTGGCCCAGGGACGTGCAACGCCTACAATTCTATTGGAACAAGATTAAGAAAATAGTGATCAGCCTATATCCACCCGAAGTTCAATGAGACTCTACAACCTGATCTTCAGGACTGCACTGCAGAGTGAGTGGTGTTAATTGACACCACCGCCACCCATTTGGACACAGCCAAGGAGGGAGTTCTTGGGCCAGAAGACATCATGATACGATCTGGCAGGAAACTATTATCACGCCATCCTATGTCTATCTTTCCTGTTCTTCCTCCACTTGAACCATCTGCCCTCTCCGTGGAAACTCATTAGTGATCTGTAGTCTTTTTTACCCTTGGTACCTGCTCCCCTCCTGCCTCTACTTTCCCTGTTTCCCGAGCTCTTGGGAAGCTACAGCCAAAAAGGAGTTAGAAGTATACCTTTATGGGCAGAAAGTACTTCGGAGTGCCATGAACTATTTTAGGAAAGATGTAGCAGAAGGGTTTGCTTTGCTACGGAGCTGCAGACTGCCCAGCACCATACCTGACATGCCTACTGCCCTCTAGGGCTGCCAACTCATCTTCCTCAAAACTCCACCACTGTTTCCCACCTGTCCAAATTCTGAGCCCTGCCTGTCCTTTTACGCAACCTCCTTCACATACTGTGCATCCCGAATGAAGGTATAAAGCCCAAATACACATGTTACCCGGCCCGCGTTACATTGCCAATGCTAGAGAAAATTAACATAGTCATGGTCAATGTAGATGCAGCCGCGGTCCGTGCAGGTAACAGCGGTGGGGCGGTGGGGCCGGGTAAAGGGGGATTTCGAGGGACGATGCCGAGGGAAAATTAATAATTTATTTAATTTTCCTTCAGCATCGTCCCTCGAAATCTCCCCTTACCCAGCCCCACCGCTGTTACCTGCATGGACCGCGGCTGTGTAGATGAGCGGACCCAAGAAATTGACCAGAAGCATAAAGAAACCATCATTGATAAGGAGACATTATTTAAAAAAAAGAAAATATGTTCAAGACTTATTTTGAGTTCTTTTAAATTATTGTACTACTTTTATTGCCTTCCTTTGGTCCTTACCTCTTTCTCAGTTGGACCTCGCCGGTCAAGTTCTTGGATGCATTCCTGTTGTATATTTTTTATTTATATCGATGGGGTTTTTCATATGCACCCAGAACAATATTCTCTATTGCTGTATTTTGCCACTCCTTCATTTATTATTTCATATAAAATGTTCTTTTTGACAATACCACATATTTTTAGCCATCGTCGATTTGATTGCTATGTGAAGGATGATTGGAATTGATGCTTAATGCATGGCATGCATTTAAGGAGGGAGACATCTGGACAAACAGTTCTGTATTAATAGTGAAATTACTGTTGAAAAGTGGCTGCACAGTGTCAGTGTGGAGTTCCTGGTGTGTAAAGGTAAATTTAGAAAACATGCAATTTGCATTACATTTGTGATAAAATTGGGGTGTTGTACACACCTTGGGGATAGCAGCCTGATCCTCAACTGTGCAGGAAAGGGTCGGAATACTTGGCAAGATTTGTACATGATGACTGGGAGAGGTGGGAGCTCTACAAGGAATGGACCCATTGGGCCAGATGCTTCAAGTACATAACTTTTGACTGTTGCTGGTTAATGCTACAGCTGTTCAGCTGTCAGAGTCCCCACATTTCTGAAGAGCTGCAGTACTTCATTGTGTGATCTCACATCCTTCTTAATCATCACAGCCACTCAAATGTTGTGCAAGTCCATTGAGCCCAGCATGACTTCATTTAGCAGCTTCATATTCTTTACAATGCTGACTAATCCGGAGTATCATTGCAGACAACCTTGGTGTTCACAGGTACACGTGGAGATTACATGTGAAAGAGCTGGAGGTTTTTCACAGTGTCATGGTGAAATTGACCATATTAAGTTTAAGAATTATTGAACTTGGCCCTTTTCGCAGGGTTATCCCCAAACTTTTTGCTTCTTCCTCCCATTTTTTTCCTGACCTTTTGTTATTGGTTTGAGGACTCTGGAAACTTTACTGCTGCTAATCAGTGCTTGAGTGCATATGCTCTCTGTGTAAATTGTTATCATGATTGGTTATCCATGATTGGCATATTTTATTTACTGGTAAGCCCCTAGAACAGTGTACTGAGTCTCCCAGGGCCTGTAAGTCACATGCTACTGGTGTGCCTGCAGCACTGATTGTGCCTCCAACATGAGTAGCCTTTAAAAGGTAACTCAGTCCTGCCACTGCAGTGTCTGTGCGCAGTTGTTAACTTCCATGTTGACTTGGCAAGTGCACCCACTTGCCAGGCCCTAACCTTTCTTTTTCTTGCTTGATAGTCGAAGGTAGGCCCTGTGGGCAGGGTGCAGTGTATGTGAAAGGTAGGACATGCCTTGATGTGTGTGGCATGTCCTGATAGTGAAATACTGCCAATTTAGTTTTTCACTATTGAAAGGCTATCTTTCCCCCTAGGATAGAATGGGAGTTTATTTATAACATCTTATAAATATAACTTCCCATTGGAACAAGATAGAGAAATACAGTTTAGTATGCCTGAACTCAGAATGTTAAAATGCATCTTTTAGTGAGGGTGATTTTTGCGTTCTGTGTTTGAAAATACCACTTTTAGAAAGTAGGTATTTCCCTGCTTAGCTATGCAGTGTGCCTGTACTAGGATGTGTATTGGCTGTCTGACTGTGGAGTGACAGGGTCTGGAGAGGTGCAGTGGCTCCAGAGAGTCTGGATGAGCCAGGGCTGGGCGGAATAGACCTGGGCTGCATTTAGAATAGGGGGAGGAGATTTCCTTTCACCTGAATGGGCCTGGTCTGCATTCCAAAATGCTGTCTCCTCCTCCTGCCAGGAAGCTGCACCAGAGAGGACAGAACTGGATTTTACTGAGCACTGGGCTTCTCTGCACAAAGAGAACAAATCCATTTTGGGGTATAAGTATTAGATCTAAAACCCCTGAACTTTAGACTACTTCTGGAATCAAGAGGAATCTTTGCGAAGGAGAAAAGTGGGAGAAACTGAGGAGAAGAACTGCCCCTGCTATGTGTCTGGGGTTGGCCCGCAGTTGCTGTTTCTGTCAAGGAAAGGAAAGGAGAAGGACTTTGCTTTGTGCTGCATCCCCTGCTTGAGGAAAGCCTCCAAGGGCTTGAGTAGAGCTTGCCTCCTGTTTTGAGGTCTCAGGAACACAAAGACTTCACCCCAGCTCCCCTCAACGAATTCGCTGGGAGATCTCACCTGCCAAGAAGTGCCTGTGACTGTGTGGGGCCCCTGGAGGTTGTTTTTTCAGTTGGGAGCTGGAATGCAACACAACAAGAAAATCGATGCATCGCTCTTCTTGCGGCAGTTTTCCGACACAACGCTGTGGTGCGAGAAGAATCTCCCCGCATAGCCGCGCCGCTGCCGAAACTGACACAGCGATTATCGCCGTGCAAGAATCGACGCATCAAGGGATCATGGCTGAAAAAATCAATGCGGCACGGCTCAATGCCGCCGCATCGTTTGCAGCCCCAACACAGATTTGCACGCATCGTCCATGTGCGGCAAGTTTTCCCCAACGAATCACCCGCTGATCGGAGTCGTCTCAGAATCGTCGCATTGCTTCCCCTTACAGACCGGACCCGACACACTGCTCTTCTGTGTCCAGCGGAACTGTTGCATCGCATCCACGAAGGTCTCAGGCAACAACACATTCCTTTGTTTTTCGACGCTTCCGATCGCTTCGGCTGTTTGGTTTGGTGAATTTTGTCGCAATGACAGGTACTTTGCAAGAAATCACGCATCCATAGGTTTTTATGGACTCAGTTGCTAAAACCATTTGAAAGTCATTTTTCTTAATACTTGTATGTTGGATTTTTTGTCGTTTTGGTCTTGTTGATTTTAGATAAAGATATTTTATTTTCTAAACTGGTGTGGTGTCGAGTTGTGGTGTTTTATTGTATCACTGTGTGTTTTGAGTACAATACTTTAAACATTGCCTTTGAGATAGGCATGCCTGCTCGTGCCAAGCTACCGAGGGGGTGAGCAGGGGTTTTCTAAAGTGTGTATCCCCCTTACCCTGACTAGAAGCAAGGGCCACTATTTAGACAAAGGTACCTACCTCTGCCAACTAGAGACCCCCATTTCTAACAAGAATAAGGATATGTGCAATGCAAGACAGGGTCTTTTACCATATAAGGGGCATTGTGGAAAATCCCTAAAGACAATCTCATCTATTTGACTCTGGCTAAGAGATTGGCTGTCTGTGCCATACCAGCACTGTAGAAGATGGGACACAACCTTTGGTGGGAGGAGCAGGACAGGGCAGAAGGTTCAAGAACTAGAGCTGAAAAATAGATCAGGGGATAGGTGCATGGGCCCCCGAATTTAGATGCATTAAACAAGAATGTGTTCCCTACTCATGCTGATGGGCATGCATGCATAGAGACCTGGTAATGGGTGACATTTGATGGGAGAGGGAATTGAAGTGTAGAGGTGTAGGTTGATTAAGAAAAACAAAAACGCATAGATGTAGAATGCTTGACTTATTAACAGCCACTGATAATTACTCAAGCTGAATTCAAGTGAATTCATTTTTCTGCCCACTCCTTCACTTTAGAAGGCACTCCTTCACTTTAGAAGGAGAACAACCATATGCAAATCAGTATCAGTCTTGGTCTTTCTTCAGTGGGATCAGTTCAGCCTGGATTTGCAATCCACGTCCCCTCCAGTCAGGAATACTAGCATCCCCAGAGAAGTGTCAACCTTTTGGGCCTCAACAGTGTGATTTGTGGCTTGAGTCTAATGCCATAGTGAGCACTGGACCGATTTATGGGTGAACCCGTCACACTTAGAGCATTTCTCTAGGAAAAAAAAAATTGATGGGTAAAATGCTTGAATTAATCTCAGTCACTGTTAATTACTTGGTCATCAAGGCCAACATTTCTATGCCCACATTCTAATTTATCAAAGAGATCAGCCACGTGTAAAAAAAATCTTGGTCCAGCCCCAGTGGAACAGTCCAGTCTGAACTACCAGGCCAGTCTCCTCCAGATGAGAAGACAGCAACCCATAAAATGTATAGGCCTTTCGGGCTTCAACAGTGAGGTGCACCTTGAGTCTAATGGTATGCTGAACACAGGCCATGTGCCAGGTCAAAATAATCCAGACCACTGTTGAGCCTCATCAATGAGTTGCAGCATTCGTCCAGTGGCACAGTAATCAGAGGACCCACATCTGGGTTTACCGTAACACTTAGGGCATCTAAACTGAGAAACAAAAAAGTGATGCGTGGAAGACTTAAATTAATCTCAACCACTCCTAATTACAGGAGGCCGTTTTCTTGTCCATTGTTTTTATTACTCAATATGCAACTCTGGACAGAGACCAGACATATGCAAATCAGTCTACACATGAAGGAATGCTGGATGCTGAGCTGTCTCTTCATGCTTCATGTTAATTCTAGGTTTTCACTCTTTAGTTCCTCAAGCTCCAGTTGTAATGAAAATATAGCAGTAAAGAAAGATGATGATCTGAGAGGCTCAATTTGTTGGATAGTTCTAAGTGCAGAGACAGTTACGCTCACAGTGCCAGGAGTGCAGGGCTTTGTTTGCTGGTCAGTGGCTGCAACAGTGGTGTGACTTATGCCTCTTCAGCCCCTGCAGTTTGGGGGAGCCTCAAGCTCCAGGGGGCCCCCTATGCACAGTACCCAGGCCGGTGAGCTCCTGATTGAGTCCAAAGGGAACCCCGACACGTACCTTGCATGGGGGCCCACTAACGTTTTGCTACGCCACTGAGCTGCAACTAAGGGCTGCACACAGAAAAAGCTGCCATTGTGTTGCAATGTAAGGGTCTAAAATAGCTCTATCAGTGAGTACAATGAAGAGCTCGTCCGGGAGATACTGGGATACAAAGAACAAACAATAAAGTGATGGATTGGAGTGTGGTGGCAAAATGAAATCACATAGCCACTGTGATACTAATACCAAAAGCTTCTGCTCTTGGCATGTTTGGCAAGAGCTGATGCTGTGCCTTTTGGTCTAGAGCATAATACTTATTTCATGTTTGCTAAAGATTTTGCATACTGAAGTGCCATTAAAGCCACATATGAAAAGTTGCTGCAACTTTGTACAAATCTCTTAGAGATGCTCATTCTTTAGATTTAAAGGATAGTGTAAATATACTCAATTTATTTCCCTTTTAAGATGTATCAGGTGTAGCATCAGCCCCATCAACTATTTGTTAAAAAAGTCATAGGTCGGAATATAGAGTAAATAATGGGGGGAACAAAGATTTCCAGACAGAATTATAATATTACTATCATGTTTATGAGGCACTAGCCAATGTGAATAAAAGGAGAGGGTTGCAGATGGTTTGTATTTAATTATGTAGTGTGAAATAAACCCACTGCCACCCTTGACCCTGTCACAAGGCAGATCGCTCCCCTCACCGCCACACAGCCCCCCTGTGTGCCCTGTACCCCGCCGCTGCTGCTGCTTGTAACTAGAGTGTGCCTCTTTTTTGGTCTGTGCCTGCTTTCCTCCTCTGTTATTACTGTGTAATCTCTGCTGTTTTACTGTTTTTTTGTATTTTTGCTGCCTTGCCCCCTTTTTTGTGTCCCCCTTGTGCCTTCTGTGACCCCCGCTCGCCCGCTCACCCCTCCGTGTTTCCTGCCGCTGCATCCCCTGCGGCCCCGCCCCCACTGTATTCCAATTGGCAACCCCGCTCCCGCCTCCCAGCTGCTCCTCCCTCCCACAGCCTCTCGTATGGAGGCCGCGCCCCCTCATATGAAGCCCATCTGCGCCCGTCCACGCCTGGACCGTGCCCAGAGCCAGGACCCCTGGACCCCAGAGACGCCATGACACCCGACTGCACTACGACGCTAGCACCCTCCACGCACTCAACCCCGGCCGAGAACACACCTGCTACAGAGTAACCCCAAAGCGCATCCAAGGACCCTTCACCTGCCGGAACTGCAACTTTACCAGCATCCGGCCAGCCAAACCGCCCACCAAGGAACCCAACTACCTCAGATGCATCCTCCTTTACACCCGCTCCGCCCGCAAACACGCCGTTGAACTCTGGGACTCCCTCGACTCTACCTCCCCTGACGTCACCTTCCTGACAGAGACCTGGCTGAACCCTGCCTCCACACCCGACATCACCATTGCCATTCCGGAAGGTTACAAGATCACGCGCAGGGACCGCACCAACGAATAGGAGGAGGAATCACCATCGTCCACAGGAACACCCTCAGAGTATCGACCAACACGGACGACACCCTCAGCACCGCCGAACACATGCACTTCCAGATCCACACCGATCCCAACACCACCCTCAGAGGAACTCTCATCTACAGACCCCCCGGACTCCGACCACAGTTCAGTGACTCCATCAACGACTTCGTCAGCACGCACGCCCTCGCCTCCATGGACTACATCCTCCTAGGACACCTGAACTTTCATCTCGAGAACAACAACGACACCAACTCCACCGCCCTGCTCGACAACCTCTACAATCTCGGACTCAGACAGCTCGTGACAACACCCACCCACACTGCCGGCCACATGCTCGACCCCATCTTCACCGCAAGTCTCCTTCAACCGCACCAACGAACCCCACTAGACCAACCACCACTGCATCCACTTCACCTTCAGGAAGCCCACCACGCACCACCGCACCCAACTGCTACCCTGACGATCCTGGAGCAAAGTCACCGAGGACCAGCTCACCACCATCACCACCCTCACCCAGAACCCACCCGCCGACTCCACCGACCGCAACACCGTCGCCCTGCAACCTCAGACAATGGTTCGACGACTGTGCCAGCACCCTCGTCCCACTCAAGACACCCTCCAACAGCCACACCAGCAAGAAAGCCACCTGGTTCACCGAAGACCTCCAGGCCTCAAAAAGAATATGCCAAAAACTGGAGAAGAACTGGCTCCGCGAACGATCACCGGACAGCTACACAGCCCACAAGAACGCCACCCGCAGCCATCCCCAACTCATCAGAGCTGCCAAGAGGGCCTCATTCAAGGACCGCCTTGACAACAACGCACACAATAGTAAGGAGCTCTACAACATCATGAAGGAACTCTCCAACCCCAGCTCCAACGCCAACGACATCCCGCCTTCACTAGACCTGTGCGACTCACTGGCTACCTACTTCCACAGCAAGATCACCGACATCCACGTCAGCTTCAACGCCATGACCGCACCCATGACTACCGCCCCCACCACCACCACACGCACCAACCATCTACTATCCTGGTCAAGCGTCAACAACAAGGACACCAGCGAGATCATGAAGACCATCCACTCCGGCTCACCGCTAGACCCATGCCCCCACCACATCTTCAACAAAGCCAGCGCATCCATAGCACCCCATCTCAGCAAGGCCATCAACATCTCCTTCGAGACAGCAACCTTCCCGGAAAGCTGGAAATATGCCGCGATCAACGCCTTACTCAAGAAACCAAAGGCATACCCCAAGGACCTCAAGAACTTCCCACCCATCTCCGGCTAAGGTCACCGAGAAAATTGTCAACAAACAGCTGACCCGCTGCCTCGAAGACAACAACATCCTGGACCCATCCCAGTCCGGTTTCCGCAGCAACCACAGCACCGAAACCGCACTCATCGCCGCCACAGATGACATCAGGACCCTGCTAGACAACGGAGAAACAGCAGCCCTCATCCTCCTGGACCTGTCAGCCGCCTTCAACACGGTCTGCCACCGCACCCTACGCACACGCCTACAAGACTCCGGAATCCGAAGGAAGGCCCTGGACTGGACCACATCCTTCCTCTCTGGCAGAACTCAGAGCTTCCGCCTCCCCCCTTCCACTCCAAGGCCACCGAGATCATCTGCGGCGTACCCCAGGGCTCGTCCCTCAGCCCAATGCTGTTCAATATCTACATGGCACCCCTCGCCCACGTCGCCCGTCAACATGACCTCAACATCTTCTCCTACGCCGACGACACCCAGCTGATCATCTCCCTCACCAA
This sequence comes from Lissotriton helveticus, assembly GCF_964261635.1. Lineage (NCBI taxonomy): Eukaryota > Metazoa > Chordata > Amphibia > Caudata > Salamandridae > Lissotriton > Lissotriton helveticus. The sequence goes on along the minus strand of NC_136070.1, from coordinate 1,073,742,129 downwards.
AGACCGCCACACAGCCAAAACCAACCTCCATGAAGGAATGAAGGCCGTCGCTGACTGGATGAGGAACAGCCAACTCAAGCTGAACTCGGACAAGATGGAGGTCCTCATCCTTGGGTCCACCCCTTCGGTCTGGGACGACTCCTGGTGGCCGACCACACTGGGAACTGCTCCGACACCCACAGACCACGTACGCAACCTAGGGGTCATCCTCGACTCCACCCTCACCATGACTAAGCAGGTCAACCCCGTCTCCACCTCCTGCTTTAACATCCTCCGAATGCTACATAGGATCTTCAAGTGGAAGCCCACTGAAACAAGAAGAACAGTCACCCAGGCCCTCGTCACCAGCAGGCTGGACTAGGCTAATGCCCTCCATGCAGGAGCATCGGCGAAGCTCCTGTGATGGCTGCAACGCATCCAGAACACCTCGGTACTTCTGATCCTCGACATCCCCCGCCACAGTCACATCACGTCCCACCTGAGAGTCCTACACTGACTCCCCGTCAACAAGAGGATAACCTTCAAGCTCCTCATCCACGCACACAAAGCCCTCCACGACACCGGCCCAGTGTACCTCAACAGACGACTCAGCTTCTACACCTCCACCCGGAAGCTCCGCTCTGCCGACCTCGCCCTCGCCGCTGTCCTCCGCATCCGAAGAACGACAGCTGGAGGCAGATCCTTCTCCCACATCACCGCCAAGACCTGGAACACCCTCCCCACCAACCTACGGCAGACCCAAGACCTACTGGCCTTCATAAGACTACTCAAGACCTGGCTCTTCGATCAGCGGCAGTACACCCACCTCCCCAGCACCTTGAGACCCTCATGGGTATGTAGTGCGCTCTACAAGTGTCCAGATTGATTGATTGATTGACTGCGCAAAGACAAAACATTTATATGTTACGGATATCCTAAAGTTGGTTTTCCAATGTAAACATCTGTGGCTCTGGAAACTCAGGATTACATATGAAAAGAATAATTGAGAAAAAATAAAAAGACTCATTAACAACTGGTGCTACTGAAAGAATTGGCATAGACTCTTTGGTTGATATACTGGACGGATATGCATTAAGTATATTGTACACCTCAGTCATTGCACAGACTTAATAGTGATTGGCCAGACTTTGCCACAAATGCATGATGGCTTCGAGCAGTCAGATCTTGATATTCTTGGTTTATCTAAAAGTTGTATGCCATTGAAGGGGGGATTCAACTAAACAATAAGATTTTAAATATGGAATCCGAATTTCTTCTATATATCTCAAAAGGTCAACCTATAAACGTGTGTCAATACAGAGTTCCCTAAAACTGCAGATGTGCATATTCTAAAGGTGATTTAATAAAAATGCGAAACGGGTACAATTCGTGGAATATTTTTGTGTAACGTAGGGTAATAAAAAGCTCTTACAGGACTAATGGGCGAGTGTGTAATATGGCTGTGAATGTTTGACATATGGAGGGTAAGAGATATTGAAATAGTTACTAATTTGGGAGTTTGAGAAGAACTTAGGTGGTGGCAACCTCTGTCAGATCATAATGAAAGTGATAGGGTGCATATGATGTGTGTAATTTACCTTCAGGAGTTCAAAATAATAGAGACAATGTTTATCTCAGACAAATTTGTATACAGGTGTAGCCAACTGTTTTACGTGGTGCAGCCAATGCTGCTACAAGCTCAAAAACCACGGGTGCATACTACTATATAATGTCTGAGATGATTCAGTTGTAAAAATAGAACTTGAAGCTTCTCCTATCTCAATAAGTGCATGCATTTTTTATCTGAGAGCAAACAACTAATCACAATAGCTAACAATATACACTCGTTTAACCTCTAATCTTGGGTTCCAGAGTAGTGTTCTACTCACCATAAAGTGCTTTAACGCCTTTTAGGGGTAGTTAGCACCTTATAAATACAATTGAAATTGTTTGAAATAAATATAATGAATATGTCTTTTTATTTGCGTGCATAAAAAAACGCAAGAAACATTGTCCTAGTACAGTTTAAAACATTTCCAATATTCTGGAGAATAATTACATCTGATATCTGTAACAAAGAGGTATTTTGATTTTAGACCTTTTTATTATAATAACAAAACAATTTATAAAGTGCATTGCTACTTTGTCAGAAGTTTCCCAGTGCTAAAAATGTCTTGCTACCGAAAAGAGACAGAGAAAGCCTGAAGGAAACACAGGAAATATCTAAACAACCAGTTTTTTAGATTTTTCTGGAATAAAAGCTCTGTTTTAGATTGTCTGAGGTGCAGTAGAAGAGAGTTCCATAGCTTGAGAGCTAGAAAGCTAAACAAACTTCCCCCAGTACAGGCTTCCTTAACTGTGGGGACTTCAGCCAACAGAGCCAATGAAGGTCTCAAGCACCTCAGGGGGTTGGGGATAGGGTTTGATGAAGCAGTGACGATAGCTGCCACCTGATTTTTTAAAAGCCTTGTAACAAGGACAGACGCTTCTTCATTTGAAGCCAGTGCAGTTTATGCAGAGCCTATCGAAGCCCGCCTGGGAAGGGTCAGCAATAGCCGAGATGCAGAGTTCTGTACGCGTTGGAGTCTCATCTGCCAAAACTTAGATACTCCCAGATATAGGATGCTGCAGTAATCCAGCAGCAAGATGACTAAAGCTTGAGTTACTGTTTTCCTAGCAGCTTCCTGCAGAAGCCCGATGATCTTTTTGAGGGATTTTAACATCCCAAAGCACCTGCCTGCTAAGACAGTGATCTGGCTATCGAATGTGATGTGATGCCACGTCAAACAGGAAACCCTGGTTCTTGACTTTGGCCTTCTGCACCGGGAGGGGGCCAACTGATGGTGGCCACCAGTTGGGGCTCAAAATAGAGACCTGCCCCAGGATGAGGATCTCAGTCGTACCTACATTTAATTTCAGGGAGTTAAGTTCCATCCAGAGGGTCACCTCAGACTGGCAAGTCTTTAGAGAGGCCGCAGCCACGGCCACGTTCTGAAACATGGTGACAATGATCTGAGTATTATCAGCATATGATACGATGTCAAACCTGTGCCATTTGATGATATCCGCCAGGGGGTGAACGTAGAGATTGAATAAGGTAGGGCTCAAGGATGAGCCCTGTTGCACCCTCTGCTGCAGTGAAAAGACCTCAGATTGAAAGGGTTTCTGCAGGACCGGAAAAGTGTGGCCCTACTAAAAGGACGCAAGCCACCACAGGGCCTTGTAACCAGCACCTTAGCTTCACAACTGCTCTAATAGAAGATTGTGGGAGACCGTGTCGAAGGCCGTGCTCGGATCCAGCAGCAATAATGCTGCTGTGTCACCTCTGTCCATAATCTGGAGCACAGACTCAGAGGCAGCAACAGAGCAAATTCTGTGCTGTAACCAAGGGTGAAAGCCCAACTGTGTTCTATACAGTAGATCCTTAGTCTCAATGAAAAATTTACTACAGAATTTTACTAAACTTTTATTTATAATATACTTACATATACGTTTTTTCATCCAGTCCTATTCTTCCATTATTCTGCCATTTTTCTGTTGTCCATTACAGCCTACAGCAAGGCACAATGGGCCTGTCCACTCTAACTATTGTCTAACTTCACTTTTATTACTGCACTCTGCTCTTTCACAAGGAGTACATCCACCCATAAAGTAGTGTGTTTCAGTGTCAGGAGCTACTATGCCACTGAAATTGCTTTAGGTTATATATTTTTTGCAATATGGGTGTATCTACTCCAACTATAACATCTTACAAAACCCATGACAAAACAAGCATTGACAAAGCTAAAAGGTTGAAAGCTAACACCAGATCTACTGCCTTTGCCAATGCTTGTTTTCTTTTATTCTCGTGAGTAGCACGTTAACTGCACCTATGCACACATATTACCTTGAAAGAAATCGAATAAGAATAATACTGGCTGCAAAGAGGATAACAGCTCCGCAGGGCTTATTGATCACGGATACAATTAAACATACACTATGAGCACACTCAATAGATTTTCGCAAGTTACAAGGACTCTCTTAAAGGGCTTTAACAAAATTACGCACCTGAGAGAAATCGAAATAAATGTACTCCTCCGGGCACTTTTACAAAACATGCATGAACATGCCAATAATTGCTAGGTTGCCTTTAGCAGAATCAAGAAACATGGGTTTTAAAGGCAATAAAGTGAGTCGTAGACATTCAATTGACTGCATTAATCAATATCCTTGTATCTTTGATTCCTCCATCCTGACGGAATTTTATCTCATATGTTCCTTCCAGCTGTAGTTATTGACAGCCCAGGTCACAGAGGGCTCTGCTGCTAAAATCAGACCATGAACTTGAAAGGTGTTGGTTTTTAAAACGTCCTTAAACATAAAGAAATTCTCAACAAGCGAGCTTTTAGATCTCAAGTTGCAAACAAACATTAAAGCAAAAGCTCCCCCGAGACACTCACTGATTTTTCTTTCTAATATTTCTCACCTGCTACATCTCATTCTTCCAACGAGCAGCGCTGCAGAATCTGCAACATTAGAAGGGCAAATGCAATCGATAAAGCTATGATTGATTTAAGCGGCCCTTGTGGACATTTTGACTGGGAGGTCACAAGTTCAAAGAGCATCACTGCAGCCCCAGCCCCTCGCTCTTCCGTGGTCAAAAAATAAGTAATTTTTTGGGGACCAATTACAGCTTGTACAGTACTGTTGCGGTGCAAACTCTTCTCCTGTAAACAATGTTAAGGAAGTGTCCACACAATGAAAGTCAGGGGGTCTTATTTATGAGGTCCTGCATCAATTTTATACTGTCGGTGTGTCACTCTTTGTGACGCACTTGTGACGCACATAATTCGCCATGCTGCGCCCTATTTACACAGTGAGGCAGATGCGTCACTTTGTAAACCCCTGCGCCACATTATACCTGCATCAGGTGCAATGTATGCAAGGTGGGCGTTCCCCTGCAAAAAACCTCGTAAAAGTGGCACATTTAAATCTATGAGATTTCTGTGCACCACTTTTAGGACGCCACTGCGTCAATATCTTACGCCTGCCTCACAGCAGGCGTAAGACTGACGCAGGCCCTTTAGGACACATTGCTGGAGTTGCATCTGCTTTCAGACACCTCAGCAATGCATCACTTTTGCGCCTACAGATACGTCAGAAATACTGACGTATCTGTAACTCCTTGCGACATGATGTGTCATACAGTAAATATGACGCATTCATCATGTTGCAAAGAGGGTGCACTGAGAAGTGACGCATCAGTGTTCACTTCTCATAAATAAGGCCCTTGATTTTTGAAGTTTTGAAATGACGGCAGCAAGTACCTTGGGCCTTGGGGATACTAACCAATCCCCGTGTATGTGACAGTGAGAGCCAAATTACGGTGGCCCTGCTTCCAGTTTTGAATGTCAGAAATGTGTGATCCCCTTCTGGCCAATTATGGGCAGACTGGGACCAATTTTTTAATTCCCCATAGCTCAGTGGCGGCTGCTATTAGTGCTCAGTGGTGAGGCGGGGCAGGGGGAGTAGAATAAAAAATTAAAAGCACAACAAAAAATAATCAAAAGCACACTTACCATGCACTCCGATGGCCGCCACCTTCCTTCTCTCCGCTGTTCCTGGACTTTGACTGCACAGGTTCCAAGATGCAAATTCCCAGCGCTTCTCTATTCCCAGCATGAAAATATTGGGATTGGTCTGAGCTGCTTCGTAGATTGAAGCCTTGGGTGTTTTTCCAACTTGACTGTGCAACACAGCTGGGTTGGAATGCACATGTGTGTTTGGCCGGCCTAGGACGGTTGGCCAAACACACAGGCCTCTCCAACAGGCTTGCCTGGCCCCGCCCACTCCACTAAAGACTCGCTCGATAGCTTTTAGGCAAAAATAAATGATAATAAAGTGATTTTATCATCATTTTAGTTTTCCCCTTTTGGCAGGGGGGCGGCGCTGTTCCTCCATTACGGAGGAGCCACTCCTGCCATGGTTAACGGCGGACCTCAAGCGCAAATCTAACCTTCCCATGCTTTATATCCTATTTGGCATTCTACTTTTAATGTCTTACTCAGTTTTTAGGTCTCGCCTACGCAGCGCAGCGCTCATGCGCTGTTGAGGAAGAGACCTAATGCCATCAGCACACCTTTCTCAGCAAAGACGTGCACGCCTTGCATTGCTTGCAATGGCAACGTGTGCACGTCTGGAGATTTCCTTTCAGGAGCGCGCAGCCATATGGTTGCAAACTCTCGAAAGAAAATCGCGCATACCCCCTCCCCTGCTGCCGATGCACACAAAAGAAAGCGCAGTCAAAAGGCTTTCCCTTTTAGCTCCTGAAATTATAGCGGAATGAATAGTGGCTGGTGCTGCGCGACGTAAACATGTACACGCCCCTTGCTAGCATCAGAAGCTGCTTTGGAGTAATGGCGGTAGTGGAGATACTCTCACCGGACAGGGAGTTCGAACGCATAGATGACGGCTCACAGAGTAAGAGGGCGAGAGCGAGAGCAGAGTGTGATTTGTATTGGCCGGGCTTGTTTTAAATGTCTTTCATTAGTAATACTGTAAATGTTCTCAAAGCATGCTGCCCCTGGTAACAACAGAGTTAAAACGTCTTTAATTTATAGGATGTCAAGTGTTTCAGTGCTTGATCTTTTGGGACATATTGTGTTTTACATCAAGTATTGAATTTGAGAAATGACGCTCGCCGCTGCCCTTCCCTTCCTCCTCAGGCGAGCTGTTTCACTGCCCAAAAGTCCCAGGGCAGCAAAAATCAGACTTAAAGCGTCTAGTAGGCGCTGCATTTGAACGGGCCTGCTCCTGTAACTCGTGTGACATCCACATGATAGCCACTGGTTTTAATTTGCACTTTGAAGTAGCTTTTCCTTAGCAAGGAATCTGGCAACATGATCTCCCACCCTGCAGATGTGGCAATTTTTCCAAACAATGCACAACATATTTTACATTGTTCTGTCCACTATATTCAGCCTCACCAACCTCTTTTTTGGTCCCTATCCTCCATAGCACTAATCTCAGACTATATAAAGCCGGCATGATGTTTTTACAGCAACTTCGCACAGTACATATTTGTTATGCTGTGTTAATTTCATAAGAGGGCATTAACAATTAGAAAACGATTCGAAGATCTACATATTTAATCATAGTATAATTGCTCAAAGAGGCACGAATTAAATGGCATACAGTATGCACTCGAAACACACAAATTATTGTGAAAACTTGTCTTCTTAGAAAAATCTTCTTTTATTCTTTATCACCACACCCAACGCGTTTGATCCCAGCGGGCTTCGTTAGGGCTGTTGAAAACAACACACCATTTATAATATGTACACGTTACTAACAAAACATATGTACCCTTCACCATCTGTGCATTTGTGGAAATGTTCTCATTATCTGAAAAGCTTATAAGATGAATACAAGATAGCAAAAGACCACCACACCAGTGACTACAAAAAAGGAAGTTATAGTATGTGCTTGTTTTAATTTACCTAATAGTGGAAGAATTTAATTCCACGTCTTAAACGGTCGTTCGATAGTGCTAAGGAGTTCACTTTTTCTATAGATGTCCTATAACAAGAAAGACAAATGACTACCACATGCTTACATGTCAATCATCATCGAGATTAATAAAGATGGACTGTTACTTAACTGAAAATATATACAGGGCCACACAGGCAGAGCAATGTACCTTATCAAGATGGGGTAACTTGTAATCTAACCACTGTTTTCAATGACGTTATTGTGTGTGTGTAGCTCCAGACAGGTTCAATGTAATGAATTCAAGCATCAATGCGTTCTAGAAAAAAAGGACCAACCGTTAACAAAAGAAGAGGCCAACTCATTTGGCTGTCCGTGTTTGGCCTAGTATACAGACCATATAGGCACCTGCCACATATGCCAAGGGACAGTCATAAGTAAACCACATTATCGTATTGTCCCAGTGATAAATAATCCGTACAAAAATTAATATATTAGAATATAAGCTACCAAGAGAATCCTTCCTAGAGGTTCAAATCATGCTATTTCACACCCATTACTAAAATGTTTCGAATTTACTTATAAAACATAAACCAAAGAGGGTTATGAATCAATAACTTTCCCTCTCACCACCTGAGCAACATCACACCGATAACAACAAATCCCCAATCTTTTGACCCACCATCACCTGTAATAGCGCTGGATCACGCTAAGCCATGTGAGCGGAAACAGCATCTAGCGTTGACGGTCACGAAAAAAGTGACTTCAATGCGACCTATGCAGGCGAATTAATCCAACCTGCATACACAATACCGGTGATACTACTGTGATACGAACTATACTATTACCACATGAGCAACAGAGCAGTTTACACTTACCCAGATTAGGTTCTTCGTTACGCCCTCAATGCCATCAGAGATGTAGTAATCCTCCCGGTCAGCAAATGCGAACAAAATGGAATTGGGGGCATGCATTTTTTTTAAAGACGCCACCATCCAATGAAAAACGTAGTACATTCCCAATCGAGTACAGGTATAGGCGTATTTTGTCGCACCGAATGTCTGTAGCGACCAATCATCTACCATGTCCATGTCATACTGTATGCCATTTAATTCGTGCCTCTTTGAGCAATTATATTGTGTAGTCTAAATTTAAGTTCTGGAGCAGTGGACTTATAAAGGAGGGCATGAGCAAGATTGTTGAGCAAATTCACTTAAAGTGATAAAAGAGCTAGTGCAGCTGTAATTGTTTTCCCTCACTGCCTTTCTGTTTTTGGAGATATTTAATCATAGGTTGATTTCTTTTCTATTGCTTTTGATGAACTTTATTACATAATCTTTCGATCACAGACTTTTAAAATATTTTAAATTATCATGTGCTCATACTATAAGTATTGCATATATCGGCGGCAGGCCTGGCTGATGTCCGACGGTGGGTGCTGTCCCCAGGGGTGTGTCCCGAGCGGCTCTGAAGCTGGTTGTACTTTTCATGTCAGTTGGGCTTCTTTTTGGTAGGGGGATTGGGCTTGTTGAAGTCTGTGTGAATTGTCATCTGAGTGGGTGGAAAAATGCCTCTTCTCAGTACCTCCTTAGGCCCTGCCGCTCACAGGAGGCATTATTCATCAACACGTCCCCAACGCCAAGTGTGCCTGCTTCTTTCAATTACCTAGGAACTTTTGCGTTGTGTATCTGGCTCCGTCTGGGCATAGCAGCACCGGAGCTCTCTTCAGATCACACAGTAAAAAGAGCATCCCCTGGCTGCGTGGGTCCAACTGAGGGCGAACCCTTCCTACGGAGCTGCCTTTCTTCTTCGGTCACAGCTCTGCTCTCTGCTGTTACTGACAGCTCAGCCCTCCCAGGTAGGCCTGAACACTCCACTGTCCTGACTGCCTGGCTGCTGGCATATCTGTGCGCACCACAGACCACCTCACTGGCAACCTCGCAGACACGCCAACAAGCCCCATCTCACACTCTCCTTAACTAACCTTGCTATTTCTCTGTGAAGCAAGCACTTCTTCCAGCTTCCACAATATCTCGTTAGATTCGCTGAGATTATTACCCCTGGTCAAAACCTGGATTTTCAGTACACATTAAAACAATTAAAAGGGGCATGCATCTAATGTATACAGCACAGCGCACTGAGACCATTACACCTTGTCACCGGATACAGCTCACATGCTGCGAACAAGCGGCGCATAAATCTTTAAGGGCCACATGTATGAAGCTCACATGGGTTCGCAAACTCTGAAATTCTGCGAATTTCGGCATTTGCGAACTCATTTTCGCTACATGGTATGTATGTAGCAAATTTGAGTGCAAAATAAGGAATCGCAAATTTGCGATTCCTTATTTTGCAATTGCATTTAAGGAATCGCAAATTTTGCGATTCCTTAAATGCAATGTATGAAGCACCCAAGTTGTGCGATTTCTCATTAAGAAATCGCAAATTACCACCAACTTGAAGTTGCTGGTAATTTGCGATTTCTTTCACAAAAGCACATTTTTGCTTTTGTGAAGGTGCCATGTGGGGCCCATACATGCCCTTAGGGCATGTATGTGCGCCATATGCCCACACATGTGAATTTCAGGGGTGCATCAGGGTGTCCTTATGACACCCTTGCACCCTTGAAATAATTCTCAACTTGCGATTCTCAAATTGCGAATCGCAAATTGAGAATAACTTCACATTCATTCCTAGGGGCCTCCTGACCCATAGAAATGAATGGGAAATTATTCCTTAATTGCGATTCGCAATTTGCTAATCGCAATGAAGGAATTTTACATGCATACCAATTTGGTAGATTCGCAAATCTCGATGTTGATACCTCTGCCCCTAAGTGTCTGGCCATTCATTCCCATACAGATAATGCTAATTGGATTCATTACTTGTTTTCTATAATTTTTAGATACAAAGCTTTCCAGTTAACAAAATGCTGCTATGTACTACACAGAATGTATATAGTGCCTACTCCCTTGACGAAGCGCATCACACGGAACTGAACTTTGTCACATGGGCACACAGTAAAAATACTGTAGGAGGGCCCAGCCACCCCAATAATTAAAACTAAGGAACCCCTATACTGGCCTTCTACTCCTCTCCTGAACAAAAAGACAATGTCCGTTAGATGCATGCCCGAGAAAGGACTGCAGGAGAATGAAACCTATGTTCGGTGCTTTACAGACTGACGTTTCAGCTTCCAGAAAGTCGTTTGGCACCACCAGTTGTCTGTAAAACTCAAACTGCGTTACTTGAGGTGTTCAGACCACGAAGAAGGTAAGTTATTTCCAAGTCGGACACTTCAGAGATTTTTCCAATACTGTCTGGCCAGTAATGGGTTTGGGGTGCTTTTTGTTATGCACTGGAAAACTTTTTGAAGATGCATCGTCGTACTTTCCTCCAGAAGAGTATGACTCGTCATTTTCTAATTGTAAATAGGAGTGCTAAGCATTCACAGCATATTTATCTGAAGCCATGTGATAGAACATTCCAGCTGCAAAAAGTAGTATCAATCTAAACTAGCATTCTGATGTCAGAAGAATGGGCGGCCGAGTTTGCCACGCCTTAGTTTTGAAACTGCCCTGCAGATGGCATACAAGTGGGCATTCACATAGGTTAGTATTTGTGGATAATTCAAGAAAGGCTTTCACTCTCCCCTTCAACAAAAGAGGCTAGTAAACCTGTAACAATGAACTAACTGCAAAGTAGAAATTCAGGGTTGTTGGCGTATTTAGTGTGCGGTAGATGGAGACTGAGAAAACTGTTCAAGCTCCCGAGTTAAAGGCTGCTACATTGCAACCAACCAACACTAACTTATTCAAGGCTTGCCCTCAGATAAAAATCCAAGATTGAGCTGGGCTGGGCGAGAAACCTGTCCCTCACTTCTGTTTTTCAATGCTGGCAGGGCCTACGATGGGCCCCAAAAGTGAGCAGCCAGGTGAAGCGTGCCCAGGCACAGTATGTTCTGCATCTGTGCCACTATGCACAAATGGGCCTTTTATGGACTGTTGCCCATTGAAATGTGCAACAGCTTGAGAAAAATCACCCAAACCATGGGGCCAAGATTCACACCTGTTAAAGTGCTTCTTAAACTGAAGATGGTTGATTCTGGTGGATGTCCCCTCGATTCACCTCAGAGTACTTGTTCAAAAGCAGCACTTGGCCTGCTATGCTGACCACTCTTAGCAAGCCTCCAAGTCTGGTCCACTCTGATGCTCAAAGTGATAACCTCTACTTACCTGCCTTGCTGTACCTGAGGTCACTCTCAGATCTCTTTCCATGGCAGCATTTGAATATTATGAGGTCTTGCCTAGAAAGCTTTTAGCTGCATATTTTCGAAGATCTATCGTGGAAAGCAGTATTAATAGTGGGCTTTAAGTCATCTTGTTATTTACCAGTGGTTTGCTTTCTTGTCAGCCTCATTTACTTTTCTTCTTATCCCCTTTCTCTTTTCCTCTTGTTGTGTTTCTCCCCTCTCTTGAACATAGCTTCTTTACCTTCCTTTTTAGGTCTCACCTGAGAGAGCGCACATGCGCTGCTCTGCGAGGCTTTTAGTAAGGGCTTTTAAACTCTGAACACAGTTTACAGTTCATTGTGCGCGCACACCACTTGCGGGCTTGTTTACAGTTCATTAGCAGTCAAAGAAGAGTGTTGTGTGCTCCCGCCCACCATTCCCGTCCATCAGTATTATTGCATGCTCTCGCTTACCCTCCCAGTCCCTTTGTGTTGTTGCGTGCTCCCTCTCCACCCTAACATGCTGTTTAGATTTCCTCCATGCCGTTTAGCGCTCCCTTCCTCCTTGCTGTTTCGTATTACCTTCAACCCTCCCTCCCATTTCTTCCATGCTGTTTAGGGCTCCCTCGCGGTTCCTCTCTGCTGTTTAGTACTTCCTTCCACACTCCCTGTCCCTGTGCTCTTTAGTGCTTGCTATACCCTCCACTTTCGTCTGTCCAGCTTAGTGCTCTCTCTGACCTCCTAGTCCTTCCGCGCCTTTTAGTGCTCCCTCCCACTCTCCTGTCCCTCCATGTTATCGTTCAGGTCTTGCTCCCCCCTAGAAGCAAGGAGAGCCAGTTACAAAATCCGCTTTTTCTCAGCTTCTCGTCAGGGAACCTCCAATTCCAGCGATGTCACCTGCTCACCCAGCTCATTCAAGAGATCAGATTTCTGAGCTGGCACTCAGGCTTTGCTCTCACTGCAATGAGAAACAAGCATTGGCATAGCCAATAGGTCTCGCCTTTGGGACCTTATAAGTATTTAGTTATGTAGCAGGTCCCAAAGGCGAGACCTATTTGCTGGGCCAATGCATGTTAGTTTTATTGTGTAAGAATGTTGATTCTATGCCTATCCACTGAGATTTTTGAGCCACAGTTTGAGGCTCCTCCTCCTTTCTGTTTTGCATAGATTATTGCTGATTTTTATTTGATTATAACCTTTTGTATGCATGTGCCTGCATGATAATGTTTTAACTCGATTAAGACTTTGATTTTTTATTAATTGCGCCAAATAAAATCCAATCTAGTCTAATGGTAAGATGAAAAACATGTCACAAGTACAATATGTTTGCAAGATTACCACCACAGAATGGCGAATAACCATCTGCACCTACTTTTTTCTGTGTCGAACTACATATGGACTTCCAAACTCCATTTGGATTAACACTCACGTTTGCCACCTGCTCTGGAAGGAGGGTGTTAGGAGGCCGGGCAGGTTCTGGGCTGGCAGGAAGAGCTTTGCAGACTCCCTGTGCCATTCGAAAGGATGAGGTAGAAGCTGCACTTTTGGCCTCAGCCGCTGCCTGAGCCACCCATGATTTCAATTTACCAGCTTGATTTTTAGAATATCCAGGTGTGGGAACTCTGGGCCTCTTGTGTTGGGCAGAGTGGTACCAGCCCTGGAGATACCTATCCTCCTGACTTATAATCATGCTTAATTTGTGCTGGTTCAGCACCTGCACCTATTACTAAACACCAGCACTTATTTATGGCAGTTCACCACATAGTGACGCTGCCTTTCTATTTTTAATAGTGTAAATTAGCAGAACGTCTATCAATTCAATACAAAATGTCCCATGTGTGGATGGTTAGTAAGTTCGCTGACACTGGCATTCAGACAGCACTGGCTTGGATAGTGTGTTACATGCCATGGTGGCTTCCTGAACCTTACTTGAGCCAATGAACTTATGTTTTTTTTGTTTGTTTTTTGGAGAATAAAACCCTGCTAATACCATACGAGCCCTTCTGTCAGTTTCTTGCCAAATATCTTCTGCTGCTTTTTGGACGTATCAATTAGAAACACTTGCTTTTCTAGCTATGTTTGGAGCAATTAAAAATAATACCTCTGTGTAGCCATTGTACTTTATGCACTAAGACAGCGGTTGTTAACCTGGGGTCCGGGACCCCTGGGGCTCCACAACTCCTACTCAGGAGGCATGGGGCTGTGCAGGGAATTAAATAATATTAACAGATTAATGAAGTGTATGTAGATCAAAAGCAAACTGAACATTTTAATACGTTCTGTAAATGTGAAGGAATTTGAGATTGGGGGCTAAGAATTAAGTTGGTACCCTCAGATTGACTTGTGGGAGCAGTGCAAGTGCATCAAACAGAATAAATGTAGAAAAGCCCCAACATTCCCATTAAAATTAAAAGTTAGATTTTTTAAAATATTTACTTGTAAATTAAATAACATTTTTTATCATTTGTGTATTCGTTAGATGAATGTCTGTTTCCTTATGTGTATTGTTTTGTGGTGCAAATCATTGAAATTACTTAGGCCAGGGTCCCTGGATTCCAATAATGACTTACTAACGTGGCATGTGGAATCCGCGATTCTCCTGTGTTTTTTGGAAAAGTAAAGAAACGAACAGAAATGAGTGTAATGGATTGAAAAAACAAAGAATAAGAAGAATAAGAATAGTTAAAATTGTGGAATAAATTAATGGTTGAATACGAATTTAATTCATTAAATTCCTTTATAATAGGCTGTGCAGCCTGATGGGGACCAGAACGCGGTTCCCTTTGTGTTCTTACTGGGGGGTCCCCAGATTGCAGAAATGATTGAGTGGGGGTCCGTAGATTCCAGTATATTAAATGGGGGTCCACAGAAGTCAAGAGGTTAAGATTACTGCTCTAAACAAAAAACACTAGCAAATGAATTAGTCTCTGAAGGGGTTGTTGCTGTGCCAACCCAGATCAAATTTCCACAAACACTTGATCCCATGATCCTGTTACCCTTTTAAATCTAGTATCCTTCTTGTTCAGAACACATCGGAACACAGAACAACTCAGAAGGGAATGCTGCTCCTCGGAAATCCCTCCATTAAATTTCAGAGCCCTGCAGGGTTCAACTCTGCCTCTTCTCGTTTGTAACTTATATAATGTGTGTCTAGCTCACCTGATCACAGAAAAGGGAATTCTCTGTTACTCTCAACTATCTTTCAACACACAGATTCAGCCCAATGTCAATTAAGCCCTATAAAAAAGGCACTCTGTGCTAACGGTGCAAAGCTAAAAACCTTCAACCACGCAGTTATATTGTCGAGAGTTAAATACTGTATGGCTTTGTACCCAAATCTTCCAAGCAAATCTATCAACAAACTTCATCAAGCTTAAAACAGAGCCATTGACATCATATGTGTGCTGATAAGGAATGACCATCTATAGACATCCATAATCCAACTTTCCTTTTAGAGCACAAAATACAACTCAAGGCTGTCAATCTAATTTGAAAACCAACTAATGCAAAAGCTTCTGAACACCTTTTTGAACAACAGATGTTGGCAGATGTTGGATATTACAAAGAATAAACAATTACAATAAACCTTTGAGTAATCTTTCTGTGGCATTGTGCAGGAAATCTGCCTTTTCTGCATGGTCCCCTAGACTTTTCACCTTTTTCTGGACCCGATTTTTGCAGGACTTAGAGATCTGTGTATTATTGCCCATGCCACAAAGGAGAAAAGTGTCTGTGCTCCCCTTTAAACATGGTTATGTTTGCTTATCTCTAACTGACTTCTTTAACTTGCGTATATGTCCCTAGTATATGGTATAGAAAATGTACCCAGTGTCTGGAAGTTAAATGCTACTGGTGGACTGCAGCATTTACCGTGCCTAAAACAGAATGGACCTGTAAAACATGGCTTGAACTCTGCTGCCCAGACCATCAAAATC
The DNA here is from genome assembly GCF_964261635.1 of Lissotriton helveticus. NCBI lineage: Eukaryota > Metazoa > Chordata > Amphibia > Caudata > Salamandridae > Lissotriton > Lissotriton helveticus. The sequence goes on along the minus strand of NC_136070.1, from coordinate 1,073,726,518 downwards.
ACCCTTTTGACAGGTAGGAAACCCGGATTTTAAAATGTAAACAAGTCACCACTAAGCACAACTTGCTACCACTAGGCAAGGTGCAAAATATTCAAGAGTATAACATGTGAAGCATTAGAAATGGCATGCTCCCCAGTGACTGAGAACAAAATAACTTTGTCACTGTTCATGCGGTAACTGGCATATTCGAAAAGTAAAAGTAAAAATTATGCACTTTAATCTATAACATTTAACCTGTACCAAATACAGACTCAATTTAAAGATGTATTTGTATATTTATTAAACATCTAGTCTAATAGTGAAGTTGGATTTTAATAAATATTTTGGAATCCGTACACAGGCAAGAAATGGGCCCCCAGTCAAAGCAGGGCTGAGACTCATGAGCCTCTCAGGCAACGCCCAGGCAGCGAGTGGCCACATTAAACCCCCAATACCAGGCCTCTAAAGCAGTTCAGGCATTGCCTGCCTCTCACCAGCAGCTCCGAAGGATCGCTACTGTATACCACACCTCAGGCTATCTCCTACAACCATCAGTGCTGTTCAAGCAAAGCAGACCTCATGCCAGGGGTCTCCAACCTTTTCTATAACGAGAGCTACTTCTGAGCAATGGAAACGGTCCTGAGCTACTAACGGCTTCAACTATTTCTGCAGTAGTAACCACATCAAATACAATTACTACAGAGACCACAATTTACAGAATTACTAGTAGTGGCCACACACATGCATGTCACACTATCAAGTGATAAAATATTGTGTCATGTCAAAATATCAAACCCAGAAAATGACTAATACAATATCATGAAGTATACATGAATCCGTAAGTATAGGTTTACTATTTTTAACTCCACATCTACGTACCTTGAAGGCTCATATATGTGCAAGATAAATAGATGTGTAATTTAGAATGTAATTGAAATTAAACTCTTCTATAAATACTTACCTTCATGATATTGTGATAGCCAATATTCTGGCCACAATATTTTTTCAGGGCGATATATAATACTCAAAATTGTTGAAGCACACCAACCTCCCAACGTGTAAGAAACAGTGCTTCCACATGACTAATGAAATAACAGCCAAAGGAGAAAATGCGCAATGGTATAAAGGGATTACGAACAGGTATAAACATCCCCAGCTTGGTTTGAATTATTATTCAAAGGGCAGCTATAAATATATTTTGTATTTTTAATCCTTTGTTTTCAAACATTAGCATATTAGTTTTCCAAAATGTGTTTTGTATGAAATACGAACATTTCATATTGGGTAAATACACAGAAGGAATATCTTGCCTTTTGCAACAAAAAAACTCACAATTTGAGGGTACAAAAATGTGTAGCGCAACCATCATTAAAAATGCTAGACCCTCGGAATTACTTACAATGCTGGGCTGCACTACAGAGAGCTACTTCCAGGGTACTGGCGAGCTACCAGTAGCTCCCGAGCTACCCGTTGGAGAACCCTGCCTCATGCCTTTATTCCGGTGTGTTCTGGGGGCTCGTCGGTCACGGGTTCCACCTCCTGCCCCAGTGGCCAGCAGCTGGGAAATGGGTCCTCCAGGCACTGCAGACCCACTATCCACTTTCCACTCATATATGCCCTGCCTGCCCCGCAGGCCGTACTATGACCAGCGGGTGGGCCGAGGCTAGTTTCAATACTAGGCCTCTCCGGACTTTACGGCACCATTTGGCAGCCATCAGATCATGAGAATACCAAGGGGCAGAAGGAGATAGTGTTTTTGATCATACAAACTTCTTAGATGTCAACATTTCTAAGGCAGATTTCACTAATGTGTTTACTGTGTAAAGCCAGAGATTATTTGGAACAGTTGAAAGAGCAAAATTCAAAGTATTTTTGTTAACGCAAGCCCAAAGGCACGTGAGATAGACCATGCCCTTATCAAACCTTACACAAGTGGAAACTCACAAGGAAAGGGATACTAATATGTCCCGTCTTTGGGATATAGAATAGGGTGTTCAATACAAAGCAGATCAGTCAAGGAGAAGAGCCCATTTATTTATTTTCAGATTTATATAGCGCAAACACGTCCCAAAGGTATTGGAGCGCTTTAGACGAGCACCAGTTAAGTTACACAAGAACATCCTGTGATTTGCCCAAAATCCTGTGATTTGCCCAAAATCACAGGATGTGGAGTCAACCTGAGGCTCGAACCTTGGTTTCCCTGCTCCAAGGTCGGCAGTCTAGCCGTCAGACCACATCCTCTCCCCATTAAGAAGATGGACACAATATTAGTGGGATAGGAGACAATTAGGCTTAAGCCCAGAAAGATGAGTGGGTCCAACAAAATGATGTTAGAGAACTAGATTTCAATGATAAGTCACCAAAAGAGAAGTTAACTTGCACAAAGCATTGATTTGTTACTTACTTTTCTTACTGGAAAGTTGCCAAAATGTATAGCTTTGCTCTGCTTTGTATCAAGTGGGCATCCCACGGGTGGTACATGTGCATTCCCAAGCATCCACCCATTTTTTCATTATGCAAAGCCATATCTCTTAACATTTATGGCCAGGGATTTGCAATACAACATTACACCTCCGGGAGGTAGGTGCAAAGAAAGAGAAAAGATGTATTTTCTAAAAACCTTCTAACTTTGCATGTGTGCTGCACTGTACAGTGCACATATCAAGTAAACATTTTTAAAAGTAAGTCTAAGCATAGTATTGTGTTCTATAAGGGTGCCCTTATAGTACAAGACTTATGCTAGACTAATGCAAACAACTTTGCAATATGGGGCAAAGATGTGTGAGTCGTGCTTGGCATCCAGAAGATATAGATATAGAGCCAAATTTACAAGGCCACTGTGCCTCCGGTGCGTCACTTTTTTTAGCCCACCAGCAGTGTAGTGTGCCTGCCAATATTTACAAGGCCACGCAAAGTCACCCTGCGTGACTTCCTAGCCTTGTAAATATGGGCCTCTTTTAGGCATTACTCTGCATTAAAGGGCCATTCCAGTGGTATTGCTGTGGGTGTTCACACGCAACATCCATGGAACCTGAAACATTCCCAGATTTACAAAGTTTTGTAAAGCTGGGAATGTGTCAGAATCCTACGCCTCCCCATGGGAGGAGTAGGAGTGGCACAACGAGGAGAAATACTTTTATTTCTCTTTTTTTTCCTTTTTTTAATGTATACTGCATGCTGCAGCACGCATAGAAAGAGAAAAATGCCATAAAATGTTTCCTTTCTGCACAAAAGCAATCATCCCCGCAATGCAAGCACCCTTCCAACATGATGCAAGGGTGCCTGCGCTGGCGCATGACAGCCAATTGTGCACCAGCACAGGGGAAAGCACACAAATGCATTGTATTGTTGTTGTTAATATGACGCATCCCTGTGCTTTTAAAATAACACAGCTCAGTGCAGCAGAATAGCTTGCGGCGTCAAGCTGCATAATTTTTTAGTAAATGAGGCCCTTGTTTTCCACCCACTTTTGAAAATGTACAAGTAGCACCCTTGGCAATATTTTTCCATAGTGGCTCAGCATAAAAGGAAGTCTATAATTCCTAAAAACCAGTGCACGCTTCCTTTTTGCACAATGACACCAGAATTGATCCTAGTCAAGTTTCAGGAACCTTTCCTAGAAAAAACTTTTTTTTTCCCTGGATGATGTGTTGAAGGCCACCATCTTGAATACTTTTTTTAATGATGATCCAAGCTCACCCATAGGGATCATTTGTTTTGGAGTATTTTGATATATGTAATATTTCGATTAACCTATTGCATGAGATACATATACCCGAAAGGTGTCTCATTTCTTTCTGAACATAGTCTGCTGCTTTATTTACCTATGCTACGTGCTCTTCTCACTTCGAATCCTGAAAGGGAATACCTGTTAATTTCCCAAGGGGGAACCATCCATCACCCATCTCCAAAAAGCCATTATTTATAAATATAGTCATTTTGGCTCAACTCCATGCAAGTCCACGCTTCTCGTTTACGTTTTTCAGAAAATGATGATCCCTTTTCACAATTGCATACATTTCCCACATGTTTCATGCATGGTCTATTCTACTCTCTCTAATCATCCCGCCTACTGCCCTAAACACAAATTCTCTACTAATCCATTCAATCTTATTTCTAAAGCTATTTCCTTCGTTTTATTGTAGGATAAGCATGAAAGGAAATCAAACTATGAAGTAAAAAGCACTAAGGTCAACGACGCTGGGATGGCGATTGAAGATCACATTTAAAAAGTGTTTTATCAATAAGCCTATCCAACTTTTTTAATTGAACTGTGTTCCATCTAATCTTAATAAACTCAGCATAAAATATATTTGGAGTCTCCAATGTACATATATTAGGGTTTATACTCTTTAAATCTGGCAGTGACTATTCTCATGACACTTTTGAATGACAAGTGCGGAGAATGTACTGAAATCTCCACCAGTTACAAAATACTCATTTTTAATTGTAGCATCTGAGATTATGTCACTGTGGTTAATTATTTTCTTCAAAGGAGAGGTGCACTATTCCTTACATAAATACATAAATCAATGAGATTATCTGGCATATATTAGCTATAAATAGTGCTTGTTGGGGCCACAATCCCCAAGAAGAAGAGTTATCGCTATTCACAGACCCAGGAGATTTGGGGCTAGATATAAATCCTTCTTTTTAGCTATACAACAAAACATAAGACAAATGTGTTTCCTTGTAAAACAGGAAACTTCGTCATATTTGCAAACATATATGCAAGGTTTGGGCCAATGGGAAGCACTCAATATATTTTTTTTTAAATACTGGATAATACATGTATGGATACAGTTAAATATGCCTGAACTATGCCTGTGCCAGACAATAATGTGTCTGGAGTGCAGATACACCCCAATAATGAATTCACAATTTGTACGGTTTCAATGCATGAATGCGGTGTTCGAGCTTGAGTGTGGTACTTTTGCTGTGCAATGTAGACTTGCATGAATAGTTATAATTAGAGAACCAGAAAGAACATAATCCATTTAGTGTCTTTTTTTTTTACATAGAATACAACTGCAATGTCTGCCAAACACTCCTTTTTCATTTGACTCTCATTTATAGCTTTATTGTGCTGCCAGATAGCCTCTGCACATTTGTTAGTGTCTAGTTTCCATCAGTTCATTGCCTTCATTCCACCTCCACCTCCCTTTAATGGGCATTCCCAAGTAAGTGCCAGACCTCACTGGGTGGATTCCAGGATGTGGTTCTTAGACATGATAAATTAAAGCTGTCCCCCAAATGTGGCTTTTGCTCTGGATTGAAACCACAAACTGTGCTCTAACTTCCAACAATTCTAATGCTACCCAGAGCCGGGCCCAACAAGTTTAAGTCTCTTTACAGTAAGACTCACTCCATTGAAAGACTTATTCTTCATAGAATACCAATTTTCTCAAGGAGTAAATTACACTTTTCTATGCTAAGTACTTAATTTTTTTATTTGATTTTACTTGTTATTTTCAATTGTGCACATAATGTATAAGAATATAGGTCTATGAATTCGGAAAGAGTAAAGGAACATCAAAAATGGGCTGCATGTATTTTGTTAACTTAATTCTTGAACCACTTTCATGTTTCAGTAACTCTCATATAATCAGATATTGGGGGACAGATTTACAAGCCCCTTGCGTCATTTTTGCGCTGTCGTTGCGTCACTTTTGTGACGCAGCAGCGGCGTAAAAGTTGCGGCCCATTTATAACATGACGCATCTGGAGAGATACGTCACGTTGTAAAGCCCTGCGTGACATTATACTTGCGTCAGGGATAATGTATGCAGGGTAGGTGTTCCCACGCAGGAAAGCCTCTTAAAAGTGAGGCAGTGAAATCTACAAGATTTCACTGCGTGATTTTTAGGACGTCACTGCATCAAAACCTTACGACTGCTTGAAGCAGGCGTAAGGAGTAACGCAGTTTATTGGGAATAGGCCGCAACACGCATTGCTGGAGTTGCGTCGTGCTTGTGACACAACTCCAGCAATGCATTACTTTTCCATCAGAATTTCTGACCCATCTTTCAGTCATTGCATTATGGTGCGCCGTATATTGTAAATACGGCGAATCCATAGTGACGCAAGTGTTTCTCAGGGTGGCGCAGAGAAAGTGACGCATTTCTACAGATGTGTCACTTTCTTGTAAATCTGCCCCTTAATTTCTGAAGTTCCCTGTCAAGAGAGCAGTAAACTGAGATTAAACTCAGAAACACTAAGGGGGGATATTTACAACAAAATGTCAGAGCGCGATGTTGTGCCAACATTGGCAATGGCGGGTAAACAACCTTTACAACGAAACTTTTACAACGCACTACCATTACAATGCAGTCATTACAACGCAGGCTATTACAACGTATTGCGCTGGGGGGCGCTCTAGGATAGGGAATAGGTTAATTTACTATCCAATAACCTTCCCTAGTGTCCACGGGGACTGGAGTTGGAATAGTAAATTAAACTATTCACTATCCAACACGCAAAAGCACTATGCGTTGTAATGGATTGCGATGTAAAAACCGCGTTGTAAAGGCAGGCGTTGTAATAGCCTGCGTTGTAACGTCATACATCCGCAATGGCGCGCTCCAACATTTATAAAACGCAAGGATGCGCCCTAGTTTAAAAAAATACAGTGCACACCTGTGTTTCCTTGAGCGCTGGCACTAATAAAGCTACCTAGCACCAACGCAGGCACCCTTGCACCATGTTGCAAGGGTGCCTGCACTACAGGGGTGACTATGTGCAGAAAGGGACACCTTCCTGCACATAAACAATCTTGAAAGGCAATTTGCTCTTTCTATGTGTGCTTATAATTTATCCTCGCATCGTCAGTCTAAGACCAGGTTTTCCCTGGTCTTAGATTTTAGCGCTGCTCCAGCCTTGTAAATATTGCGCAGCTCAAAAAGCAATGGGTGTTGCGGTGGAAAGCCCACTGCAACACCCATTGCACGCACCTTTCAAGCTAAGGGGAAACAGATCACTTTGAGAAAAAGCTAAAAGTGTGTTCTCAGTATCTAGCTCTCTCCAGTCATGTACAGCTACAACCAGCAAACTCTCGTTGCATTCTGAAATTATATCAATTAGTTTGTAAAAAAAAAAAAAGCTATGTGTATTATTTTGCAATTTTTGCACTCTGATTGATAAATATTCAAATTGCAAACTAAGCTCGCTGCTTTTGTTACTCATGTCTGGGATGATACCGACTTCCGAAAAAAGGTTCTGCTGTCTAAGTCCCACAAGATCTTTGTAATGTGATAGAGTGGGTGACACCCTAGCTTGCGAGATCTCCTTGCACCGAGGGATACGTGTGCGATGCAAGCCTGTGGCTGTATTATCTGTGCAACCTGAAGGATAACCTTGCTGCTCGAGGATTGAGTATGCAGGACCTCTATTCTTCTGCAGTCAAAGGGATGCACTTGGAAGATAGCTGTGGCCTACTGCATATGGTGTCTGTCTGTGGTTGTAGCAGTGTGATGGATGTTAGATGAGGTACAGGGCTATTGTTTAAAGCCAAAGAGATTTGAGTAACACTTGGGAACGCTAAACTGTATGAAGTCTGATACCAGACAAGCTAACTAGGAAAACAGGCATCTCCGAGGACATGTCACACGAGATCTCTACAAACTGATGGATGTATCCCCCCTCCCCAGCCTGCAGGACATGTATAACCTCAGGCCCAGCTTTCCTTCATGCTTCTGGACCTCAGCCTATATTAAGATATATGTAGCATGCTTTTTAAAGATTTGTACGTGTAACTAGGGCGATAGATCTTTTCCTTAAATGCAGGGCCTCTATGACCACCAACTAACACTAAAAGTAAAAGTAAACTCCCCACTCAAAGGTGGGTAGGGGGAACTCGTGTAAAGCAAGCCAATAGTCTAACTTATGCTGTAAGGAAACCCCAGCTCCATTACAAGCATGCACTCAAATGTGAACTCCATTACAAGCATGCACTCAAATGTGACCATGCAAATAGATCAGAGGCTGCACCCATACATCCCATATGTATATTCACATTCATTAACAAAGTGCAAACTGGATCAATGTGACCATGCACACCCTCAAAACATCACATAACCAAGAGTTCTTCTGCTGTAATGTCAAGAAGCAATGACGCTCGGTCCTGCTTCCAAGTTGGAGGGGCGTAAAATGCGGAGTTTCACTCTGCGGAATTCCACGGAGTTACATAAAAACTCCTTGAAATTCCACGGAGTTTCTCAAGCAGGCGGAATTCGGCACATCACTCCGGTTACCTTGATTTTTAGCACCAGGAGCTTGTTCTGCGCTGTAAAGTGAGTGCGAAGGACCACTGGCATAACGAAAAGTGAGGGGGCCTCCCTGCACAGTACTTAGAGGGGCCCCCTCCAGGCTCAATCAGGAGCTCTCCGGCCACAGTGCAGTGCCGAGGGGGTCCCTTGGAGCTAGAGGCCCCCCCACACTGCAGGGGCTGCGTGGGCCTGTGTTACGCCTCTGCAAAGGACACCACGCAGAGTGCCAGAGGTCACTGCTTCTTTCTGCCACTCAAATAGATTTTCTACTCGAGCTGCAGCTTTCTCAATGCAAACAGTTGCGATCTGCTGCGACCATCTGCGTTGGAAAATCTTGCCAGGAGGTGTTCTAGCTCCCAACAATGATGTTAGAGTATGCATTTTGTCACTCTCGCTCTACAACTTAACGTTGATGAGCCATGCACAAGAAAAAACTCCACCACACCGCTGTTGGCAGAGGTTTACCAGAACTCCACGTTACAAGAGGAACGCAGAGTGGGCAAACCTCCACGAACGCTGCAGGCGCAGTGACATTTTTCGCCTATTCCTACTTACAAGTAAAAAACATTAAACTTTTGCAGAGTATTCTGAAGGGTTATAAAATGTAGAGTTATCATAAAATGTTCCAGATACAGCTGAGATATACCCACATTTCGCTGTAAAAAAATCCTAAATCTATGCTCTTCATATCAGTCTTCTTCCTCTACAGACTGGCATTCTGTTTTTATATGTCTGTGATATTTCGAGCACCTTCAGGTCTAAATGTTCCTCATAACGGGCCGCTAAAATCCATACAATGGCTTTTCTCACTACACATGAATGTGCATTTTAAGGAAGTTCGATTTTTGAAAGCCATGCTACATTATTTATATTCTATGATTTTTCAGTGCTCACGTGACTTATCCGACCTAAATCTAGAACATTATTATTATTTATTATACTTGGGACTTCAAAGTGGAAATTTAACATTTTGTGCAAAATATGATTGTTATTGTAAAACTATTGGCCTGGGACAATGGCAGCAACAAGTGTGTTCATAGAACTATATTAATGTGCCTTTCAGAGATTTTTTTATAAGATTGCAGCGCCACCATCTGGAAACAAGGGGAAACATCAATGCACGTTTTTAAAGTGATATTTATTAAGTGTTAAGGTAACGAACTGACTACAGAGTGTCTTTATGTAGAAGTGTGGGTAATATTCTCAGAATCTGATATTAAAGTTAGGTTGTGATAAATTATGAGGAAATAATATGAAGCGCCAACACTACCAGGATACAAAAACTTTGGACCACTTTTCAACTTTCTTCTATGCGAGAGCTGTAAACTCAAGAAGGTGTCGCAGGGTTTGTAGAATTTGCAGTCTAGGGCCATCTACTTCACATGGCAAGTCGTTAAGAGGCTTGGCATTAATTTATCGAACATATTTCACTTTTCATTTGCAATATAATACTGAACTGAACATTTCAAGTAACAAACATATGGAATTTAAATTACCATGAAAGATCGAAATTAAGGCGCATGTTGCCAATTAATGTCATTGAAAAGAGGCCTAACGGTGAATTATTTTCCACAATTCACAATGCTGAATTCATTTGCAGGCTGTTTAGCTTCCCTAAACAAATGAAAAAAAGTTAAACACAGCATTATGTCTTTTTTACTGTGATGCTAAACAAGCATTTGCAATGCAATTGGTGTAGCATTTGTGAAAGTTAGAGCTATTGGCGTTGTAACTTACAATGCTTTTACTCATTTTTTTGTCTGCAGTGGAGTGATCCTTTAGATAACGAGAGTTAGAGCTATTGGCTTTGTAAATGTAACTATTTTTGTGGAGTGGATTATGTGGTGGTGCAGTGGAATTATGTGAATAGCAATTATATGGTAATTAGTTACTGGAATTATGTGGAGTGGGTTTTGCGTGTTATGGAGGGAAATGATGTGGTATGGAATTTTGTTTTATGGAGTGTTAGGTAGTGGAGTTTAATTATGTTTCATACTGTTGAATTTTGTGGTGTGATTTGGAAATATGTGGTGTGGATTGTATGTATGTGGTATGTTATGCAATTATGTTGATTTGTATTATATGGGTTCTTGTTGAATTGTGTGGTGTAGAATGGAAATGTCCTGGGTTGATTTGTGTGGAACTGTGTGGCGTTGAAGGAAATTATGCTGATTGGAATTATGTGGTGCGGAGTGTGTTAATGTGGATTGATGCTATGTGGTATAGATTGGTTTTCTGTGGGGTATATTTATGTGGTAGTGATTAGAGTGTTATGATGTGTAGGTGAATAATGTTGTGCTGAGTGGTATTATGTGTAGTGTAATGCTAGGTATTTTTAATTGTGTGCTGGTGAATTGAGTGTTGTGGAATTGTGTGGTGTCTCAGTAAAATCAAGTCATAATGAAGGAAGGGTGGGTTTGAAGGAAGGATATAGGGAGGAAGGGTGGAAGAGATGTCGCAAGAGAGAACTAAACGAAGTAGGAGGTTAGGGTGTGCTTGAGAGAAGCAGGTAGGGTGGAAGAGAAGAAGAGGAAAGAAATCAGGGAGGAGGGGAGAGAGGAGGTTTAAGAAAGAAAGAAAATGAAAGGACTTTGTGAGAGAAAAGAAGGAATTAGTGAATGAGATAGCATGAGAGGAAAAGTGTGGGGTAGAGGTGATGTAAGCAATGAAGAGAAGGGAAGGAGGTAAGGAACAGTGAAAGGAGTGAAGGAAGGGAAGGAGAGAGGAATGAAGCAATTGCAAGGAATGAGTACCTGACGGAAGGACGTAAGGCGGTAGAGTGTGGATGCAGTAGGAAAAAATTTAAGTGAAATGAGGACTAAAGGATTTAAGGCAGGAAGGGTGTGGAAGCTGTTTTGGCGTCCCTGATAAACAATAGCGAGTATGGATTGCTACAGCAGAATGTGCCATCCCAAGTGGATAACGTGCCTCAGTACATTTATAATTACTAAGTTGAAACTACTTAGGACGGGTCTGCTGTGCCCTTGATGACAAAATAGGCACAGAAGACACAGTTGCCAATTATACATTATCCCTGTCTCTCTATCAGTGTTTTTTTAGCTTAAAATGTTTCATTTTAACTGACATTTTAACGTCACTTTAGCCTTTGTTTTTTCAGTGAATAATAAATATTCACTAACATTTTTTTTTAAACTCAGAAATTCACTGAAAAAAACAAAGGTTAATGTCACCTTAACCTTTGTTTCTGAGTGTTTTTTTAAAACGTTAGTGACTATATATATATATAACATTTAAAAAACGGTCAGAAATTCACTGAAAAAAACAAAGGTTAAAGTGAGATTAACTTTTGTTTTTTTCAGTGAATTTCTCAGTTAAAAAAATAATATATATATATATATATATATATATATATATATATATATATATATATATATATATGTTACTCAAAGTGATCCTTCAGCCTCTGGGACGCGCTCAGCAGTGTGTGCTCTGCCTGGGGGTCGGATCCTGACCCAAGAAATTTCAAAAGACAAAAGAGGCGGCACAATCAGGATGTATGAGTTTAAGCCTTTATTTCAAGACTATTCACCCCACCAACGCGTTTCAGCCTTACACGGCCTTGCTCACGGTCGTGAGCAAGGCCGTGTAAGGCTGAAACGCGTTGGTGGGGTGAATAGTCTTGAAATAAAGGCTTAAACTCATACATCCTGATTGTGCCGCCTCTTTTGTCTTTTGATATATATATATATATATATATATATATATATATTACGAAGTCGAGTGGCAATTTGATCTGGACCGTGCTTGGGTGGTCCAGCACCACGACGCACCCTCTGGTTTGGAGCAGCGGCTGGCCTTACACAAGCAGTGAATCGATTGTAACTCCAAGTCTTCGGCGCAGTTCTAAGAACGGGCAGCACAACCAGATAAAGTACTGCAATTAGTTTATTTCTTATTTTTAAATGTTCATCCTCCTAAGTGCAGACACACACGAGTGGCGATGCGTTTCATCCCAAGCCTTCAACTGCCCATTGAGTCTCTTTGTGTATAGGGGATTTTTAAAGGGGAACAGTCCCCTTCCCTCTACCCTTTTAAAAACTCTGAACCACTTTTCATACATCTTTCTGTTTTTTGGAAACTTACGTATTTTACATCTACCCTCTCTGCTTTCCACCTTGTCGAGCATACCTTAAGGAACATAATTTTCTTTGCAGGGCTATTTTCACTCTGCCACTTCATGTCATATTCATTCCTTAAGTCCCACAATACACAGTTCGGTTTTTTACAATGTTTAAATCATCAAATTCACAGGTCAAAGAATTTTTTTTATATTTACAACTAAACATTCCGTGCCATTTTCTCCTTGTAAAGTACTGTGGCAATTTTCTAAATGTAATTTCATCCTGTGTGCACTTAGATGTCATTATCCATATTAGTTTGGCACTCATAACCCCGCTCTTATTGTTCTATCCAACATTACATTCTGCCAGGTGTACTAGCATTTTTTTTCTCCATAATCAGTTCTATATAATCTGGTTCAAACATGCATTTCTCAATCATATTTACTTGATTGTCGTTGCATATTGCACAAAAGAACATATGACCCTCCTGACTTTGCAAAAGTGACTTGTGCATCTTAGTGTAAATGTTAACAGTAAAGTGCAAAGTGCAAAACAGTGCAACATGCAGCAATAAAGTGAAAGGTGCAAACAAGTGCTTCTGCAACTGCAAAGTGCTTCAAGTAAATGAAAGTACGTCAGGTGAATTCAATCACATGTATCCCTATACTTTTGGTTTATATATTCAAATTCTGATTAGGTTACTGTGAAATGACCTATAGGGTCTAGAATTCTAATGTGCAAAATCAAGAATCATTATTTCTCTTCAATCGTATACAATACAGACTCCTAATTCAAAAAGTGTCATGTGCAGTCAAAATCAATATCCTCCTTTCAATGTTCAAATAATGTTCTACCATAAGAAATCTAAAACTCTGAACAGGAAATTATTAGAGCTCAGATCAAGTATACATGGAGTTCTGGGTCAGTGTTTAAGCCCCATGGAACCAATGTCCCCATATTTAAAATTCATTTTGACTCAGCTTTTCTCAATACTAACTCCTGATTTCCTCATCTGGGTGATTTAAAAATCCTCTACATGCCTTAGTATTTGATTTGTGAGATGTCACCTTTGTGGTTCTCCCAAATGTGATTTGCCATGGCATATGTGAAATTCTTATTACTAATCGCTCTCATATGATGTAACATACGCAATATAAGTGTGTTTACGGTACTACCTATTTACTTCAAACCACACATGCATTCTAAAACATAAATCACAAAGGTAGTTTCATGTGTGATTATCTCTTTGATTGAAACATGGTTAAACTATGTCTAGTTATCCTTGCAAGAATTGGGGCTGGCAGATCTGTGGGTGAACACAGGAAACATTATCAAGGCGTAGATCAAGTTGAAGTTCTTAGACCAAACGGAAAAGCTAAGAATGGAGAAAGCTATTGACATGATGACTGTTCAACAGTATACAGCACTTTCCACGTACACTGTCATAGAGCCCTAGCTTATGTGGATTAAAACTCCCCGACATAGATTTTATCCCTCACGTTTTCTTATGAACATGATGCATTATTTAGGGGCGTTCCTGACCACAGGTTCATGGTGCGCGTCCTTGCCGCCTTGTCTGACAGGATTTCCTGCCAATATACCAAGCACTTCATATTATTCTGCCCACTTTACGCAGTCTATAGATCCCAATTTTTACCGCAATATTTAAAGAGAGGTCTTTTAACTTGCATATTGAAGGTTTGATTTTCTCACAGCGCTTAGAGTACCCATTGATCTGTATCGCTGTTTTAAACTTCATTATTCAAGCCCTGAACCTCAGAAAACGATACATGGAGCTTAAGTGGATATGAAAGGTCATATGACTTGCTTTGTCCTGATATTTAATTACACTCCCTATGTAATCATAATATTTATTGCTGCGTCGGAGTAACATGTATGTAATATTAATTTAAACTGGCAATGAGTGATTTTATGATTTTAGCTGATATTTAATAGTATGTCGGTTGTTTATAAATTGCGATTTGTCAGAGCTTTAATGATCATATATCTGACAGAATAAAGTATTATTAATGTTAATCGATTAATTCCATTGTGTAGTAAGAATAATGATTTGTTCTTTTCATAGCCACAGGCGTTACATTTTGAGCATCACCAGAGCCTTTCTGATTTGTTGATACCAACTTGAGTCCTCTGCATTCAAACTAGTCATGAAGCTTTTAGTAAGAAGATCACCCAGGGATATTTTTATATGCGATCTGGGGATGTTCTGGTAGTATTTCATTAAGATCTGTATCCATTTTTAACAATTTCCAATTTTCCATGATTATTTTTTTTATCACGTGGCTGGAGGCATTAAAGTCCATAATGTATCTTATATTATTCTTTTCTTTCTCATCTTTTCTCTGTTTCGTTTTGGGGATCATAACCTCAGATCTTTTTAATTGTCATACTCTTTTCTTTGTATCCTCTAAAACTAACACAGGATGCCTTTGTCTTATAAATCGATGATACATATCATCCAGTTATATGGCGAATTCCTGATCTTCTGACCAATTCCCCATTGCTCGTAAGAAATGGCCAAAAGATATACTCTATTTCAGTGCATGTGGGTGTCCGCTATTTGCATGTATGAGACTATTTATATATGTCAGTTTTCTGGATATCTTGGTACAGATTTTGTTTTCATGAATATACACTTTCACATGCAGAAATGTTATATCCGTTGCATGGAGTTCATGGAGAAACTTAAGTCTCTGAGGGTTATAACTTAATGATTGGCTAAGATTCATATGTTCTTCTTCACTCCCATCCCAGATTAAAAACAAATCTTCAATAAAACACACCAATAGACTCACATGTTGCACATCTGATGTGTTTCGTTCTGTCCACACTGTCCCCACTCACCACCAGCCCATTGTTAGATTTGCCAAGGTGGGAGCAAAAGATGTACCCATTGCAGATACATATATTTATATAGCTTTTTGAGGAAGAGCGAGGACCTTGGAATATATCCATTTCCCAAATAGGAGCAGGTTTGAGCCCATTCAAAAGAAAATCAAAATACATTCCTCTGATGCCGAAGGATGCAATCGACATCTTTCATGACTGCGTCACCAATGACATTAAAAAACTTTACACTAAGGTTAATAACAACCACAAAAAACGGAAAAAAGAGATACACGTCAAATGCGCCTACGACAAGTTGATGAAAAAATTAGCAGACAACCATGAAATCGTGATCAAAAAATCAGATAAAGGTGGCAATTTAGTAATTTGGCCCAAACAGGACTATATCAAAGAGGCCAAACGTCAACTTGATGACCCCCAGTGCTATGTAAGAGCCTCACACAAAGATTATGACAATGCCAAACAAAAATTACACAAGATGCTAAGCCAGTGGAAAAGAGATGGCTTAATTTCAACTGAGGAGCACAAATTTATGTGTATCGATTTTCCCGTCTTGCCATCCCTTTACCTTATCCCAAAGGTACACAAAGCAGTACAACCAACACCTGGAAGGCCTATAGTGACTGCTATCGGCAGTGTGGGCGAAAAAGTGGGGGAGTACATCGACTTTTTCCTCCAAGACTTTGTGAAACAACTTCCTAGCTTTATACGTGACACCAGCGATTTCATTAGCAAAATTGCAGCTATTGAATGGGATAAAGATATGTGGCTCATTTCACTAGATGTGGAGGCACTTTATACAAGCATTGATCACGGACAAGGACTTTCAGCAGTGAAATATAATCTTTCTAAGCGAACAATTAAGTATTATGAACACAATAAGGTCATTTTGTGTCTCATGGAATGGTGCCTCCACAATAATTTTTTCTCCTTTGGTAAAGAGATTTTTAGACAGCTCAGAGGGGTGGCGATGGGGGCCTGCTTCTCTCCCAGCTATGCGTGCTTGCACGTTGGCTGGTGGGAGAAGCAGGTCCTCAGGGTACACCACAAAGGGTGGATGGACAACCATGTAATTTGTTTCTTGAGGTACATTGACAATGTTTTCATCGCTTGGAGAGGCACTAAAGAGGAAGCCCTTGTATTCATACATGAGATAAATTGTAACAGTCTCAATCTCAACTTTACGGCACATATCGATAAAAATAAAATCCAATTTTTAGATGTTGAAGTATATGTTGCCAATGACACCCTTAAAACCACCCTACACAGAAAGTCGACTGCAGGCAATGCTACGCTGCATGCAACTAGCATGCACCCGAGACACACCATTGCAGGAATCCCCTATGGTGAAATCCTGAGGTTAAAGAGAATTTGCAGTTCCCCATTTGATTATGAAATCTGTCTTAAAGACCTTATGACACGGCTTAAAGCAAGGGGGTATTCTGATGGTATTCTAAAAGCAGCTCTTGATAAATCCTTATCTCGGTCCAGAGAAAGCCTTTTTCCTGCCATAACTACTGTTGAAGAAACATCTATCATTACAGATCCTCCAATAGAATGCCCACGCCTGATTACTACATACAGTAGAGAAGAAAGGAAAATTAAATCCATCATCAATAAAAACTGGCCTATTGTCCTTAGTGACCATGTTCTTAACCCCTTCCACGCTCATGACGAGCTGGGCTCGTCATGCAGTAGCCTCCTCGCACGCTCATGACGAGCCCAGCTCGTCATGAACCAATGAGGATCACGAAATCCCAGCACAGCAGGGGAATTCCCATAGCATCCAAGAGGTTAATACTAGATTGCCGGCCACTCCTACTGTAACTTTCAGACGTGCTAAAACAATGGGCAACTGTTTGGATAGAGCTGCACCGGAGCTCAAAATGAAAAAATCTTGGCTACGACCGACACAGGGTTTCTTTAAATGCACAAGCTGCCGTGCTTGCAAATTTGGCACTACCGTCTCACACTATTCGACTCCATTTAGCTCCATTTCTAAACCTATTTTGGGAAATTACTCTTGTAGAACTGACCATGCTGTATACGTACTGACATGCACCTGTGGGCTCAGATATATTGGTAGCACCAAGCTCCAGGTGCATGTCAGAATACTGCAGCATTTACGGGCAATTCTACACAGTGACCCGGCATATCCGGTCGCCCGACATTTTAAAAGGGCACACAATAATGACCTTTCATGCTTGAGTTACTTTGTGATTGGAGCTGTTCCGCCACAGAAAAGAGGGGGTGATCGTGAACTCCAACTCAGAAAATTAGAAAGTAGATTCATCTTGGAGCTCGATAGCCGTTGGCCAAATGGGCTCAACAACATTGAAGAAATGCACCATTTCTTATAACAATTGATTGCTTATCCCCCGACACTCCTAGTTCGTTTTCATGAGTAATCGATCTATACTCATTTAATTTCCTCTTCTCCTCTTGATAGTATTTTTCTCCTAGTTAGGTTCCCTATTAGGAGAAACTAGATTCAGAAGAGTGGCAGAAGAAGGGTTAGGTGATCATTGAGCGTTGAGGGATTTAGAAGATCTGTACCCTCGCTTATATCTGTGTATTGAAATTTTCAGCTCATTTACTTTGATATCTATATATGAATTGTTTATACCAGTGTATTATGAATTGTCTTTTAACTTTTTCTACTAGATTTTAGATCAAGTTAAATTGTGTCATCATATGTTTCTAACTATGGGGTATGATACTATTTTCACATATGCCCATTTTTAAATTTTGATACATTTTTGATATCTTTTCTGCTTTATGGACTTTGGGAACCGATAATTTAACCATACTGACATTTATGAAATTTGAAAATTCTAATATTTTATATGTATGGAAACTGATGGTATCCTTGTTTTGATGGCAATGCGGTTGACTCTTGCACTTTGCACTTTTTTATTCATACACATTGCACTTTTCTCACTTTTTCGCACTTTATTTGTCGCTGCTAATGCTTAGATTTGCATATGTACATAACCATAGCTACCAATAATTGGTCACGGCAAATATTGAATTGTTGGCGGTATGTAAGATTAAGAGTATTGTATTTATAAAGTCTTGTAACATATTTCGTTAATTTTAGGAAATCCAGATTAGTGATGTTTAATAATACAATTGTCTTTGTACATGTTTTAGAATGATTCACATGGTCAGAATTCTTTTAGAATTACTTGGATTTAACCAGTTACGATTGTGTAAAGACGCAATGCTACACACAGAAAGATGTATGTACATTATACAATTAGCTGCGATAGTACTTTTCCACTGTTTGTACTAACACATGCAACACTGGAGGTCACCACCAGGGGGTGGTGACATTTTCTAAAAATAAGTGTATAAAAGAGCATTACAAACATTACTATGTTGCAACGTGAACAAGGGCACCTTGGCCCGAAACGCGTCGCTGGTTCTGTGGGTGATGTAGTAATAAAAATTACATCTTGCTGACTTGTTGGTCCGGTCCTCTACTTGCTGGCGTGGAAGCGTGGGCTGTGAGCGCAGAGCGTGCAGAGGAGGAGTGGTGTTTTCATATATATATATATATATATATATCTATACTACTATTATAAAGGAAGAACTTTGCACCTTTGAGACGGGTAAACTCGGGAACCACAGCGCCAATCCACACACCCAATACATCATTGTAATCGTCAGGGTGTGCAGATGGACATAGGCTATATAAAGTATAAAAATATGCGTTATTTAAAAAATTAACATTAAAAAAAAGTAGTCCCTTTGAAGTAGCACCGGCCGCGACCTGCGTGCTGACGTCAGGAGCGCGGGGAGGAGCGGCGTCCAGGAACGCAAGGCGGAGCGGCGGACATGGCGCGGGGGAGGAGCGGTGACGAACGGCGGAATGGAGGTGAGGACCAGCGGACAGGCGGTAAGCGGCGAGGAGCGGTGGATCGGTGAAATGAGGAGCGCGGGGGAGGAGTGGCGGCTGAGGTACGGCTCCGGGCAGGCGGGGGTCGGGGCAGGTGGGGGACGGGGCGAGCGGGGGCCCGGGCTGCTTCACAATGTCGGGGCGGGCGGGGGCCGGGCTGCTGCACAATGTGCGGTGAAATGAGGAGCGCGGGGGAGGAGCGGTGGCTGAGGTAAGGCTCCGGGCAGGCGGGGGTCTGGGCAGGCGGTGTCAGGTTCCAAGCTGCCAAACGGTCCTGGCCGCCAACGGGATCAAAAACTACAGTTCCCGGCATGCCGCGCTGACGTCGCGTACCAAACGTGAGCTGCGCGCGCACGCCAGGAAATAAAGGTCAGATTCAAACGGCGGTGAGACGCCGATAATTCCGTTTTGCGGTGGCGTTTCCAGAGTTCTTGTTTGGAGGCGGTAAGAGGTGTCTGGTGATTCCTAGTCCTCCAGAATCGTGAGTAACCCGAATTCGTTGGGGTGTGTGGCGTTGGTAGTTTCGATCCCAACAACTCACCCACAACCTGGTCTTTTGTGTGGAGTTGCACTCGGACGAGTGTTACTCGGAAGTTTCTTTACTTCGTGTTCAGTTACAGAGACTGGTGGCTGTACGTTTGGTCATAGGGAAAAAGACCTGTTTATTGTACATAACCAAACTGAGCCTTCCATGGTATACAAACAATGTACATATTGTAAATACATGTTAGTTTGCACAGTGGCGATAGGACTCACCTGGAGCATTTATTGAGCCTCGTCTACTCAAGCCCTCTCAGGGTTCTATCTTACAGAACGTCATAGGGCGCAAACTACATGAAGAACCCATTTCAGAGTGAGCCTTAACTCTGAGAACCCATTGGGAAGTGGTTCCCCACACTGTTCTTACGGAGGTGATTCTGTAGAGTGCAGTGCTCATTTTTTTCTTACTTATCTCGTTCTAACAGGAGACAGGAGGGGTATTGGAAAAAGGGAACTGTGAAGTCGCCCATTTATAGAAAATAACGCAGTAATTGGGTATGTGTAGTGATCTCTGTTTTGAACAACAACCGACAATCCAGTAAACTTGGAGCGGAGGGAGTTGAATCGTGTTCGTTTTGTTTTCACAGTTGGGCCCAGTTCTTCAAACCTCAACAATCCCCTGTCTCCATTGGATTTGATCATTGTGTATTTTTCTTTAGAGGTATTGAATGGTGAAACGTGGGGAGGTTTTGGGTTAATGGACTGTAGAGTACACTGTTATAGTTTAGGGAGATAGGGTGCTCTAATATCTTGTTCTTTGTCGTTGCAGATCTCCCTCCCTGCTGTTCCCTTCCTTTCCCGCGCCCTGCTGCACTATCTTAGTTGTTCGGTTTTTAACTATTGAACTCTGAGGTCGTTCGGTAGGGCCGGGATTTGGACTCTCATCACAGCCCAGAGGAAGTTTGGAACCGAGCCTGATAGGCGGGGAGCATTATTGAAAAAATTAGGTGGGGGGTCCCAATCCCCCCACACTGCCCGGGGACCGCCACCCCACAGGGCTCTAATTTAATATATGCGGGGGCTCGCGGGGTCCACCGCAGCCCCGGGGACCGCCACCCCCTGGCGATTCTATGAAATGGGGGGGGGGCTCTCAGGCCCTCCCAGCCCCGACCACCGCAGCCCCCCGGGGCATTAGAGTATTAAATGGTGGGCTCTTAGGCCCCCCAGCCCTGGGGACCGCCACCCCTGGGGCTCTAATTTAATATATGCGGGGGCTCACGGGGCCCCCCTGCAGCCCCGGGGACCACCACCCCCCAGGCCTTGTAACAAATGGGTGGGAGGCTCTCAGGCCCCCCCAGCCCCGAGGACTGCCACCCCCGGGGCTCTAATCTATACTACTATTATAAAGGAAGAACTTTGAACCTTTGAGGCGGGTAAACTCGGGAACCACAGCGCCAATCCACACACCCGATACATCGTTGTAATCGTCAGGGTGTGCAGATATTGAATGGTGAAACGTGGGGAGGTTTTGGGTTAATGGACTGTAGAGTACACTGTTATAGTTTAGGGAGATAGGGTGCTCTAATATCTTGTTCTTTGTCGTTGCAGATCTCCCTCCCTGCTGTTCCCTTCCTTTCCCGCGCCCCGCTGCACTATCTTAGTTGTTCGGTTTTTAACTATTGAACTCTGAGGTCGTTCGGTAGGGCCGGGATTTGGACTCTCATCACAGCCCCGAGGAAGTTTGGAACCGAGACTGATAGAATTATCGGCCCAAGAATTTTTCCTCCTCTCGGCTGTGTTGAGAGTTCGCCATGACCACCTTAGAGGACGTCATGGCTGCTTTGGCCTTAGTTCAGGTGGAGCTGGCGGCTTCCAATAGGGAGGTAGCGGCTTCAAGGGCTGAGAACGCACAGTTGCAAGCCAGATTGGATAGATTGCCCACCACTACTGCAACAACCGGGGCCAGTAGCTCTTCTCCTACCACCTCCGTGGTGGTGGACATGCCGGCGCAAATCCCTGTAGCACCACCAGAACGATACTATGGAGACATAAAAAAGATTCAAGTGTTTATGACACAGGTACAGATGCACTTTATGTGCAAACCCAAGATGTTTTCCACACACCAAGCAAGGGTAGCTTTCCTAATTTCATACTTAGGGGGGGAAGCTGCACAGTGGGCGGTTCCAATAGTCAAAAGGGATGACCCACTCCTATACCACTGGGACAATTTCAGGGAAGAATTCGAAAAAACATTTGATAGAAGGGCAGAGACCCTTACGGCGGACAGAGAGTTGTTGAAACTGAAACAGGGGGAGGCTGATCTTGTCACTTATCTCAACAACTTCAGGAGACTCGTGGCCGAAACAGATTGGCCTGAAGCAAAAAGAACAGCCTTGTTCTATCAAGGCCTCCACGAAGACATGAAGGATGTCTTAGCCCAGATAGACCCCCAGCCCCGTACTTGTTCTGCTTTAATAGACCTTGCCTTGCGCTTAGACCATCGCATGAAGGAAAGGAAAGGAGAGCATAAGAAGAAGGATAGAGCCGTGATGCCTTATGAACAAGCTGGTAGCAGTGACAAGCCGGCTCCTTCTTCTGAGGCAATGGAGATAGGGGCGGTGCGAGCCTCCTTGACCGCCAGTGAAAGAGAACACAGACGCAAACAAGGATTGTGTCTCTATTGTGGGAAGAAGGGCCATTTCTTACGTGAGTGCCCTGTTAAACCAAAAGGCAACCGGGTGCGGGGAGGACAGAGTGTAGCAGGAGTTGCCGCAAAGGAGTCGGAAAACTACACGGCTTGATGGTGAACGAAGGGAAACCCTCAGGCATACACATCATCCCTTCACTCACCCCGAATCCCGTGGACGTGAGGAACCACCTCTTTGTGAACATGTTCATAACCATCAACAACAAAAAACACGAGGTGCCAGTGATGATCGATTCTGGGGCTACAGGGTGTTTTATGGACTGTTCAATGGCTCGTCGATTGGGAGTGACAGTAGTCCCCAAAGAAAGACCCGAAACAGTCTACGCTGTTGATGGACATGAACTACAAGCAGGTCCGATTACCTATCATACCAGGGAATACGAAGTAGTTAGTTCTGATTCCCACCATGAAATCCTGATCTTCAACATTATTGAAGCCCCACAATATGGGATCATCCTGGGGCTCCCATGGCTACAAAAACACGATCCTGATATACGGTGGACTACCAAAACGATTCAGTACCTTTCCCCTTATTGCCGCGAACATTGTTTCCCAACGAAAAGGAAGCCGGCACACACCATAGAGCCTATGCAGTCAATAGCCACAGCAGCGGAAAAAGACGTAACCCTGCCTTCGTGTTACGCTGAGCTTGGAACAGTTTTCAGCGATAAAGAGGCCGAGGTGCTTCCACCTCACCGCACGTATGACTGCCGCATTGACCTCATCCCTGGCTCAGAGATCCCCAACGGAAGGATTTACGCTCTTACTATACCTGAAACAGAGACGCTGCGCGAATATCTGGATAAATACCTGGCTTTAGGATATATCCGACCATCTAGATCTCCTGCAGCATCCCCTTTGTTCTTTATACCCAAGGCTAATGGCGAAAAAAGATGCTGCATAGACTATAGAGCATTAAACGCCATCACCGTGAAGAATCAATACCCGCTGCCTTTGATCCCGGTGCTGCTGGAACAGGTTTGGGCGGCACACATCTATACGAAACTGGATCTGCGAGGGGCCTATCACCTTGTTCGCATAAGACGTGGTGACGAGTGGAAAACGGCCTTTAAGACGCGGTACGGACTCTATGAGTATTTGGTGATGCCCTTTGGGCTCTGCAATGCCCCGGCCGCTTTTCAATTTTTTCTAAACGAAGTCCTTCGCGAATACCTGGATCGTCATGTGGTCGTTTATATAGACGATATTCTTATATATTCAAACTCAACGGAAGAACACATCGCACATGTAAAATCAGTGCTGCGAGCACTCCAGGAACATCACCTCTTCTGCAAAATCACCAAATGTGAATTCCACGTCACGACGGTGGAGTTTCTGGGTGTTATGCTTACTCCATCAGGGCAAGTGATGGCCGAAAGAAAAGTGAAAAGTCCAAGCGATTGTGGATTGGCCGCGTCCCAACAACGTCAAAGGCATCCAGAGCCTGTTGGGGTTCGCCAACTTCTACAGGCGATTCATCGCCGGCTTCTCAGGAATGGTGTCACCCCTCACGCGGCTTACAAGGAAGAACACCCCGTTTGTGTGGACTGACGAAGCCCAACTCGCTTTTGATGAGCTCAAGGCAGCGTTCTCCTCCGCGCCGGTGTTGACACATGCCAATCCGGACTTCCCGTTCATAGTTGAGGCGGACGCCTCAGAAATAGCCATAGGGGCAGTGTTGTCTCAAAAAGAAGAACCAACAGGCACCCTTCACCCGATCGCCTACATGTCTAGGAAACTCAGTTCAGCAGAAATTAACTACACCATCGCAGAGAAGGAGCTACTTGCCATTCGAGATGCCTTTATGGAATGGCGACACTGGCTAATGGGGGCTCGACACCAGATCACGGTTTATACAGATCATCGAAACCTACAATTCCTACGGGCCGCGAGACACCTGTCCCCCAGGCAATTACGGTGGATGATGTTCTTCGAAGAGTTCCGTTTTGTGGTTACTTTCCGGCCTGGTACCAACAACAGGAAGGCGGATGCGCTTACAAGGAGAGAAAATCTCTTAATACCAGCGGAGAAACCAGTTCGGTCAATCATTGAACCTGCAAAAGTCATAGGAGTAACCCATACCGACGACTTTTTGTCTCGTGTCAGGAGGGGAGTACTGACCTGTGTGTGGCGCACATGGCTCAGACATCATCCGGAATGGAAACCAAAACACGGCGTTCCAATGAGAGGAAAACAGGTCCTGGTGCCCACAGAAGTTTTACGCAGAACAGTGTCCTCTTGGTGCCACGAGGTTCCGTGTGCTGGTCACATGGGTTTTGTCAAGACGTTGGAGAAGATCCAGAGGCAATTCTGGTGGCCTTCCATCAGACCTGATGTGCGCAGTTGGGTGGCGGAATGTGTCACATGCAGTCAAATTAAAACGGACAGACAAAAACCTCAAGGAATGCTACTGCCTCTGCCCACTCCGGAGAATCCGTGGGAGAGGTTCTCAGTAGACTTCATCGTGGGGCTTCCGAAAGACCAAGGCAAAACCGCCATAATCGTGGTAGTGGACTTTTTGACAAAGATGGGCCACTTCATTTCTTGTGCCCAGGTACCCACAGCAGGACAATTGGCCCAGCTACTCCTAGTGAACATAGTTAGACTGCATGGCCTTCCCCGTGACATCGTGTCCGATCGAGGGGCACAGTTCACTGCTAGATTTTGGAAAACTTGGTGTAAGACATTACACATCACTTCGTCTGTGTCCACCAGTTTCCATCCGCAGACGGACGGACAGACGGAGAGACTGAACCAATCCTTAAAACAGTACCTCCGATGCTATGTGCAAGAAAGCAGCGATTCATGGGTTGATTGGTTGTGGGTGGCGGAAATAGCCTATAACAGCACTCAACATGCCTCCACTCAACACACGCCTTTCTTTTGCTCCTATGGGCACCATCCCAGGTTCACCCCCATGCTGTTGCCTTCTGATAATGTGAAGCTGCCAGAGGTGAGGGAACGGTTATTGAGGGTGCGCAAAATTCTTTTGAGCACACGCAAGAACCTTGTGAAGGCCAAAGCCAGTTATAAACACCAGGCCGACAAGCACCGGAGACCCACTCCGGTGTATCGGAAGGGTGATTTAGTATGGTTATCCACCAAGCACGTCAAGTTCAAGAAGCACAGCGTGTTTAACCCTCGGTTCATAGGTCCTTACCGGGTGGTGGGGCATGTGAATCCAGTAGCTGTACGTCTGCGTTTGCCTGCGCAGCTTCGCATACATCCTGTGTTCCACGTTTCCCTCTTGAAACCCTCCAGATGTCCAATTCGAAGGTCCCCGTTGCCTATCTGGGTGATGCAGGATAAGGAATATGAGGTGCGGTGCATTCGGGACTCTAGATGGGTGAGGGGTCGCTTGCAATACCTACTCTCTTGGAAGGGGTTTGGTCCGGAGGAGGATTCCTGGGAACCGGCGAAAGCTGTTCGGACTCCCCGGTTGGTGGCCCAGTTTCACCGTTTGTTTCCTGGAAAGCCGGGGGGTGATGGGGCCCCTTTGTGAAGGGGGGTGTACTGTCAGGTTCCAAGCTGCCAAACGGTCCTGGCCGCCAACGGGATCAAAAACTACAGTTCCCGGCATGCCGCGCTGACGTCGCGTACCAAACGTGAGCTGCGCGCGCATGCCAGGAAATAAAGGTCAGATTCAAACGGCGGTGAGACGCCGATAATTCCGTTTTGCGGTGGCGTTTCCAGAGTTCTTGTTTGGAGGCGGTAAGAGGTGTCTGGTGATTCCTAGTCCTCCAGAATCGTGAGTAACCCGAATTCGTTGGGGTGTGTGGCGTTGGTAGTTTCGATCCCAACAACTCACCCACAACCTGGTCTTTTGTGTGGAGTTGCACTCGGACGAGTGTTACTCGGAAGTTTCTTTACTTCGTGTTCAGTTACAGAGACTGGTGGCTGTACGTTTGGTCATAGGGAAAAAGACCTGTTTATTGTACATAACCAAACTGAGCCTTCCATGGTATACAAACAATGTACATATTGTAAATACATGTTAGTTTGCACAGTGGCGATAGGACTCACCTGGAGCATTTATTGAGCCTCGTCTACTCAAGCCCTCTCAGGGTTCTATCTTACAGAACGTCATAGGGCGCAAACTACATGAAGAACCCATTTCAGAGTGAGCCTTAACTCTGAGAACCCATTGGGAAGTGGTTCCCCACACTGTTCTTACGGAGGTGATTCTGTAGAGTGCAGTGCTCATTTTTTTCTTACTTATCTCGTTCTAACAGGAGACAGGAGGGGTATTGGAAAAAGGGAACTGTGAAGTCGCCCATTTATAGAAAATAACGCAGTAATTGGGTATGTGTAGTGATCTCTGTTTTGAACAACAACCGACAATCCAGTAAACTTGGAGCGGAGGGAGTTGAATCGTGTTCGTTTTGTTTTCACAGTTGGGCCCAGTTCTTCAAACCTCAACAATCCCCTGTCTCCATTGGATTTGATCATTGTGTATTTTTCTTTACAGGTATTGAATGGTGAAACGTGGGGAGTGTTTGGGTTAATGGACTGTAGAGTACACTGTTATAGTTTAGGGAGATAGGGTGCTCTAATATCTTGTTCTTTGTCGTTGCAGATCTCCCTCCCTGCTGTTCCCTTCCTTTCCCGCGCCCCGCTGCACTATCTTAGTTGTTCGTTTTTTAACTATTGAACTCTGAGGTCGTTCGGTAGGGCCGGGATTTGGACTCTCATCACAGCCCCGAGGAAGTTTGGAACCGAGCCTGATAGGCGGGGAGCATTATTGAAAAAATTAGGTGGGGGGTCCCAATCCCCCCACACTGCCCGGGGACCGCCACCCCACAGGGCTCTAATTTAATATATGCGGGGGCTCGCGGGGTCCACCGCAGCCCCGGGGACCACCACCCCCTGGCGATTCTATGAAATGGGTGGGGGGCTCTCAGGCCCCCCCAGCCCCGACCACCGCAGCCCCCCGGGGCATTAGAGTATTAAATGGTGGGCTCTTAGGCCCCCCAGCCCTGGGGACCGCCACCCCTGGGGCTCTAATTTAATATATGCGGGGGCTCACGGGGCCCCCCTGCAGCCCCGGGGACCACCACCCCCCAGGCCTTGTAACAAATGGGTGGGAGGCTCTCAGGCCCCCCCAGCCCCGAGGACTGCCACCCCCGGGGCTCTAATCTATACTACTATTATAAAGGAAGAACTTTGAACCTTTGAGGCGGGTAAACTCGGGAACCACAGCGCCAATCCACACACCCGATACATCGTTGTAATCGTCAGGGTGTGCAGATGGACATAGGCTATATAAACGTAATAGATATAAATTATTTTAAAAATTTACCGAAGAAAAAGTAGTCCCTTGGAAGAAGCGCCGGCCACGACGTGCGTGCCCGACGTGAGGAGCGCGGGGAGGAGCGGCGTCCAGGAGCGCGAGGAGGACCGGCGGACATGGCGCGGGGAAGAGCGGCGGACAGGCGGTGAGGAGCGGCGGACAGGCGGTGAGGAGCGGCGGACAGGCGGGGAGGAGCAGTGAGCGGCGGATGAGGTAGCTTATTTATTTATATATTTAGGAGCTGTGAGCGGCGGAAAAATGAAGCAAAAATGAAAATCGTGAGCAAGAGGAAGCAAACGGAGCATTACAAAAGTGAGCCAAACGGTGCATTACTGGAGGAAACATTTACGTGTGCAGGTTACAAAAGCGTACATCGTGAGCAAGAGGAAGCAAACGGAGCATTACAAAAGTGAGCCAAACGGTGAAGGTACGTGTGCAGGTTACAAAAGGGTAGAAAGTAAACATAGAGGTATAGGAGGAAAAAGTGACGTGTGCAGGTAGCAAAAGGAAGCAAACGGAGCATTAAAAAAGTGAGCCAAACGGTGCATTACAGGAGGAAAAAGTTACGTGTGCAGGTTACAAAAGCATACAAAGTAAACATAGAGGTATAATACTGCAATATATGGAGGAAGGCTCCGGGGGACCCACGGACAACGTCGGGGCGGGCGGAGACCCTGAAGCCTAATTGCTCCCGGACAACTTCGGGACGGGCTGCTAGTATATATATATCTGTGTGTGTGTTACAAAGGCTCTTGCAAAGAAAAAGCACTCACAGCAGGTAGGATGTTTTCCTGTTTTAATGCGCACCAAAGGTTACACAACAACCGTCCTTTAATCTGCTCGCCAACGCGTTTCTATGCTGTCCGCATCTCCCTCCTGGGCACAGTGACACATATATATATATATATATATATATATATATATATATATATATATATATATATATATATTCAGGTCCACATCCTCCGCAACGCCAGGACACCAAGACAGCGGTGCAGGTCAGGGGCAAAGGTAACCCTGTGTCAATATTTCAATCCACAATGCGTAGCAAAGCCACGCCAACTGCACTCGCCTCGAGAAAACCAGGGATCACACTTCAAACCAAAGTGCGCTATTCCAAGTGTATTTATTTATTCCATTGCAGCATTGTGATACGAACACGGAAAACAACCCAACGCGTTTCGGCGAGGAAACTCGCCGTGGTCACGGGTGGTTTCAAAAAACAGTGAACAAACAATAAATAAAGTTTCACGTGATTGTGTAACAAAAATAGACAACAGACTCATAGCCACAATGTGTCGGCCATCTTGGAGTGTAGTACGCTTATATACAATGAATGGCCAATTATGTACATCTAACCAATACATTTTATACAATTAAACGTGTTATTATTTACAGTGTGTTCATTGATTCAAAGGAACAGTTGCCACTGCTTGCAAAATTGTACATTTTTCTGAAAACATCGCATTTGTATTATATTCTCAAATGGCAACAGATTAACACAATATTATCTCAAGTGAGTAGGCATGTCTGGATTAACATAATAGAAACCCTGGTGAGGTTAATGTATAATCTCAAATCATAAGTAACTATTCCCAAACTCAAGTGAGTTATGATGCGTGGGTTCTGACAAAGTGGCATACTCGCAAAATTACAGGGTCATGACGTGCTACAACATGATAAAGTCTCAAGTGAGTTATCAGTCTACAATACAAACTACGAAGAGAAGAACAGCTTAGTCCACACCCTGATGGGAATGATGCATCATTGCATCATCCTACATGTTTGACTTGTTACCTCACAAGTCATTTATGTTGCACAGACTCTGACAGAGTAATGTATTCGAGTATGTGAAATAGTTTTCATGTAGTATATAGTCCCAAGTGAGAATAAAATAATGCAAATACTCGAACCAATCCCAGCATCCATTCCTCAGAACGGGTTTTCTTCCTTTGCATCTTTACAGTATCAATGCCTACAATTGAAACACAGAAAAAGAGTGGGCCCATCAGAATATTCATAATTTAAAGCATACCAAGAAGCTCTCAGAATGGCCATGAGTCAACAACTAAGTGAATTAAATAGTGAAAACAAAATCATTAATTAATAGAATTTACATTAAAAACAGCAGTAGGCACAGTATTGACCTTGGACCCAAAAACCTAAACTAGGCTAAACCCGCCTGTGTCCTATTCCCCTAGATGCCATTTCATTTCTTCCTCAGAGTTCAAGCCTCTGGGCATCAGAGTATCTAGTTCAAGGATATATCTGTTCTCCATTTGTCGCAACTTGCGGATTTTGTCACCACCTCTTTTCATGGCCGGAAGTTTGTCAATTACGAAGAACCTCAACAAATTTCTGTTGCTTTTGTGCAGTTCTTCAAAGTGACGCGCAATGGGCGAATTTTGGTCCTTATTCTCAATGGATCTCATGTGTTCCAGGACACGTTTTTTTGCAGGGAACATAGTGCTCCCTACGTACTTCCTAGCACATGGACACGTCAAGACGTGTCCATGTGCTAGGAAGTACGTAGGGAGCAACTGTTCCTTTGAATCAATGAACACACTGTAAATAATAACACGTTTAATTGTATAAAATGTATTGGTTAGATATACATAATTGGCCATTCATTGTATATAAGCGTACTACACTCCAAGATGGCCGACACATTGTGACTATGAGTCTGTTGTCTATTTTTGTTACACAATCACGTGAAACTTTATTTATTGTTTGTTCACTGTTTTTTGAAACCACCCGTGACCAAGGCGAGTTTCCTCGCCGAAACGCGTTGGGTTGTTTTCCGTGTTCGTATCACGATGCTGCAATGGAATAAATAAATACACTTGGAATAGCGCACTTTGGTTTGAAGTGTGATCCCTGGTTTTCTCGAGGCGAGTGCAGTTGGCGTGGCTTTGCTACGCATTGTGGATTGAAATATATATATATATATATATATATATATATATATATATATATATATATATTCACCGAAACTGTCACAATCCGCTCTCATTATGTACATGAATATTGTTAATCTCCTGCTCTTTCGCTAGAGGGCACTTGCCAGTAGGGCCGGTATGGTCATTTTAAACTTACAGCATCCTCATTATTATACTCAACTATTTTCTGTTCTCTCGCTATAAGGCACTTGCCAGTAGGGCCAGTATGGTCTGTTTATACATACAGCATTTTCATAAGAATTGTAATAATACTTTGAAGGCTGGTTACACAAATTGGGTCTGCTTATTTTTGCAGGACCGATACTATCATAGAGACAGTAATTCAGCAGGGTGGCACGGTCACTTGTAATTCATAGCACTCCCATACTAGGTTAGAGGCTGCTTGCATTGCTTACATCGTTCGATGTTGCTGCATGCAATAGATACTTGCACCAACACAATTTTGCAGGTTGGGTGCATACTGCCTCACTTTTCATTGTTTACCAGCGCTATGTTGTTTAGCTCATTGAACAGGCGCATGGAACATATTCTCGCAAAATCAATGTAACTTTATTGTTCCGCGTACATCAAGCTGAGACGAGCGGGGATGGACTGTATAACGGTTCCCATGTATAATACCCCAACACTGAGTGCAGCACACGTACTTATAGCGGCATAAAAAATAGTGGAATAGCATGGAAATGTAAGTTATGTGCACTAGACGTGCCATCGTGTAATTCTGAAAATTCAGGACGCTAGTATGTTTGTACATGTACAATAATTCTGCAACATGTGAGTTTTATTTTTTAACTTACTATTGCCAGTGATTTGATTTACAATAGAAATGCACTGGATGTCTTGTTTTACAATTCCAACATGTCGGCCATGTTTAGACATACGAAGCCCTTTCTCATTGTTTACTACCTTTCATAGTATTTATGTTTTCCAGTAATGGTGTTTTTGTACACGTGATCAAGCCCTTTGGCGAAACGCGTTGTGTATGATTAAACAGCAGTGCATCTGATATGGCGTTGGGTCTGATGTTCCTGAGAGCGCGCAGATTGTGACAGTTTTGGTGAAGTATTGAATTTGCAGGTTATCTCCGCCGGCGTGCGCGCCACTCTCCGTGGGTCCCTGGGAGTCCGGAAGAAGTTGCCTTGTTTGACAAAGGCAAACTGCTGAAACGCGTTTGAGCGAAAGTACGAATACATCCTAAAAAAGGATTTAACTCTCCTGTGAGTGCTGGTTGATTATTTATGCATAGATGCACTATTCCTTTGTGTGCCACTCCACTGTATGCCACTCCACTCTATGTTACTCCAGTCACTCCACTTTAAGCCACTGCACTATATGCTACTCCACTCTACACCACTCTGTTCCATTGCATTCTACTCCACTCTGCAACACTCCATTGTACACCTATCCACTCTATTCCACTCCACTCTATGCCACTCCATACTACTCTACTGTATGTCAGTACACTGTACCTCACTCCAGTGTATGCCACTCCACTGTACACCACTCCACTCTACAGCACCTCACTGTACACTATACCACTGCACAACACTCCACTCTACACCAATGCAGTCAACACCACTCCAACATACGCAACTCCACTCTACAACACTGTACTCTGTGATTTTCCACTCAAAGTAACTCCAGCCCACTCCACTCTATGTTATTCCATTTCACTATTCCCCACTCCACTGTATGGCACTCTTCTGTGCGCTATTGCACTGTACGCCACTCCACTCTACGCCACTGCACTGTACACTACTCCATTGTATGCCACTTCAGTCTAGCCAAGTACACTGCATGCCACTCCACTGTTCTCTGGTCAGCAACCCTATACTCCACTCAAAAAGTCTACACTCCTGCACTGTACCACACACTATACTCTGTTGTGTAGCAGTACACTGTACTACAATGTACTCCTGTCAATGCCATTGTACAGCACTCTACTTTACTCTCTAGCATTTATCCACACTGTAAGCCAGTCTACGAGTCTACACAAGTGCCACTAGGCCGCTGTACCCCACTTAATATACTCTACTCTATAAGTCACTACTCCACTGTACTCTGCTACTGCTCTCTATGCCACTCCACTGTATGCTCCAATGTGCCACTCAACTGTACAACAGTCTATCCCACTCCACTTTACCATAATCTACCCCACACTACTCTACTCTATGCCATTCCACTATGCAACAGTTTCATCCACTCTGTGACACTCTACTCTACTTCACTCTATGAGGCTTTCCACCACTCTACAACACACTACTCCACTCCACTGTATCACATACCATTCCACTCTACAACAAATTACTCCATTGTATGGTCGCCATTACATTATAATCGACTCCATGCCACGCTACTGAAGATCACGCTTCACCACTCTATGCTATGCCACTCCACTGGACTGTACTTCACTGCATAACACTTTACCCCACTATTTGGCACTGAACAGCACTCCACTCTGCTCTGCCCCACTGTACCACACTCTACTGCACACGACTCTGTTACACTGTGTGCCACTATACAACACTATAGTCCACTCTATGCCTCTATAGAACACTCTACAATGTTCTACTCTACTCTATGCCCCTGCACCCAACGCAAAACAGTCTACTCCACTCTACAGCTCTTTCGACCACTCTACGCCACACCACTATACTGTACTGTACAAGCTGGTACAGCAATTTCTAACACTTTATTTGACTCTACACTAAGTCTCTCCACTCTAGTGCACTTCACACCATTATTCTATGAATATAGCTTGTTACATCACATGCGTTTACAACACATGTGATTACAATGCAGTTGTTACAACGACTGCATTGTTACATCGCAGTACTATTACAACACAAGTTGTTACAACGACTTGCTCTAGGGAACGCGCTGGATTTAGGAATAGTATATTTACTATTCAACTCCAGTGTGTACAACAGTATGGAAGGTGTTGGATTAGTAAATTATACTATTCCTTAGTTTAGAGCGCCCCCTAGAGCAAGTCGTTGTAACGACTTGTGTTGTAATGGTACTGTGATGTAACAACGCGGTCGTTGTAGCCACTGCGTTGTAATTGCATGCATGGCAACGCATGCGATGTGATGGCTGTTTCCCTTATTCTATACAACAGGCCAATATACTATATAGCAATTTACTCCACTGCATGCAACACCACTAAACTCTACTCCACTCTACTCTACTTCACTCCACTCTACACCACTCCACTCTTCCCCACTCCACTGTACCACAGTCCACCTTTCAACACTCCACTTTAATCCACTCCACTGTATGCGTTTCCACTGAATGCCACTCTACTGTAACACATTCCACTCTGCTCCACTCCATTCTACTTCACTTGAGAATACACTCTAAGACAGCACACTGTACAAAACTCACCTCCATTCTAGTGTACCACACTCTACTTATTTACACTCCACTCAATGACAGTAAACGTTATGATTTGTAACAGATTTTTATTAATAATAAAAAAACATTGAAATGTAAAGAAAAATACAAAGGTCAAAATGTTGATATAGTTACTTATTCGTTCTATACAAACCAAACTTAAAATACATAAACATTACGAATTCTAAAGTTACAGTTATACATTCAATGTATACATTATGTACCACTTTTAAATTAATCTAACATTTTTATTCTTTAAGTACAAACCAAAACTAAACTACACAAAAATAAAAATTGGAAAACTTCTATTCATACATTTAAATGATAATTTAAGCAACACCCTCAAATTATTATAACTCACGCACTTCCATACATATTGTATTCAACTCTGCAGTGACACTACATTAACTATAACTCGAGCCTTCTCCATGCACTGCTTATTCCATTTTGTATTATCTCACTAATACCATTTAAAACAATAGTATTTACAATCATAGTTATGACATCACAAATCACACCTTTTGTGAGAATACAGTGCATGGTAGAGTGGTGAGTTATGGTTAATGTAGTGTGGCTACTGGGTTGTATTTGCGAAGTAAAAGGTACCATAGTGTTTTTTAAGCACCAATTTACTACCTAGGAAGTACTGCGGTACTCTGTGGCATTTTTAAAATATATAAAAATGTATCAATAATTTTTCCTACCTATTACCAGTTTAATACAGTGATAATACTTACCTATATCTAAGGTCCTGAAGCAGATCACAGGCAAAGTGTACTTAAAACAACATGGCTGCCTTTAACTTTTTAAAGGCAGCAATTAGCCTATCACATAATGGCTCATCATCAGCATGTACCATGGTACTTTAGCAAAAGTTTGCAAAACTTCACGACAGATATCACAGTTAAAATACCTTATAACTTAAAAAATACCTTACTTACCAGCACTACCAAAAAAGATCAACTGCACACCATAATCTATAATCCTGCCCAATTTTATGTGAACCCAACTGGCCTTTTGGGTGTTATGTGGGAGTACAAAGACTGTGTAAAATGCATGGGGCCAAAACGTGTTTTGAGCCACCACTATTTTCTTTGCACCCCCATGACGAGTCTCCGCAACACTTTCAATCGTCTGCCAATGTAGAAAAAGCTATAGGCCTGGAAAGTTTATTGTAGAGTTATCAAATGAGCGCAAAGTAATTAGCGAGCAAACATCGGCGGAATTCCTATCTCTTATAATCCTAATTATAACTACAGAGTGGCTATCGGCATTTTTTTATATAAATATATGCATATGTATATATATATATATATATATATTTGAAATCAGCATTTGTTCTCCTTTGGCAACAAACCAGAGCACACATCGGGGGCTTCAGAAAGTTCCTTTTATTCTTCAGAAACAAGCATGACGTGTTTCAGCAAAAGTGCTTTCCTCAGATGCATGGTTCCCAGGTTTTATTTCTCCCTCCTGTTTTAAATCGTACTACCTCTCTTTCATTGGATGAGGTGCATCAGGACTGCAATTCCCTGCATTCCTCATGTTGGAAACGTTTAATCCTGGAGACGCTTTTATGCTCTTTGTTCAAAGCGAGTTGTTCCAATCAGTCCTGTACATTGAGTTTAATAACTCAATCGAATTTTGCCTGGAAATCCATTTGTTTTTAAATTATAGCAGGTTTCTTTCGTCTCTTCATCCAGCCGCATTTAATACCAGCAGATCACACCCGGAGGCGCAGGTACAGTGATCCACGCCTCACCTTGAAGTCAAGGTCCGACTTCTCAGCAGGTTACCGAATGTATATTTGTTTCAGGCCTTACGCCCTTCTTCACTGGCAACTGTAACAAAACAAACAAGCACCACTGCCAGGGATTCCCTTAAGAAATGTATTAACATAGTCACGCCCCTGTGGGATGGCTGATGAACACCGTCTCAAAGCATCCTGGGCCTGGTAGTTTCAATGTCAAATTCAAATCCATGTGGGTTGCTTGTTCCTTAAAAAAATCTTACTGCAAGTTACACGGAGACAAACAAACTCCTTCATAGTGCGCATCCACTATTCACCCACTTGGCTGCCACAATAAACAGCCGCGGACCCGCTATGCATAGCGCAGTGGTGCTTCCCTCGACCTGGCAGGCCGAATTGAATTCACACAAGGGTTTGCCTTTTGTGGGATGCACTCGAGATGGATGTACATAGCACAAAGGAGTTGTTGCCCATAACCTCCAGACAGTTCTTCCGATGCGTTTCGGGCCTTACGCCCTTCTTCACTGGCAACTGTCACAAAAAAAACAAGCACCACTGCCAGGGATTCCCTTAAGTAGCTTATTAACATAATCAAAGCATCCTAGGCCTGGTTTCAATGTCAAATTCAAACCCATGTGGATTGCTTGTTCCATTTGTCAAGATGTTAAAAAAATCTTACTGCATGGGACACGAAGACAAAGAAACTCCTTGATAGAGCGCATCCACTGCTCACGCACTTGGCTGCCCCAATCAACAGCCTCGGACCCGATAAGCAGAGCGCAGTGGTACTTCCCTCAAACTGGCAGGCCAAATTGAATTCACACAAGGGTTTGCCTTTTGTGGGATGCACTGGAGATGGATGCACATAGCACAAAGCACAAAGCACAAAGGAGTTGTTGCCCCTAACCTCCAGACAGTTCTTCCGATGCATTTCGGGCCTTTCGCCCTTCTTCACTGGCAACTGTCACAAAAAAAAAAGCACCACTGCCAGGGATTCCCTTAAGTAATTTATTAACATAGTCATGCCCCTGTGGGCTGGCTGATGAATGCCGTCTCAAAGCATCCTGGGCCTGGTAGTTTCAATGTCAAATTCAAATCCATGTGGGTTGCTTGTTCCAATTGTCAAGATGTTACAAAATTATTACTGTATGGTACAAGGAGACAAACAAGCTCCTTGATAGTGCGCATCCACTACTCACGTACTTGGCTGCCCCAATAAACAGCCGCGGACCCACTATGCATAGCATAGCGCGTGGGTGATTCCCTCGACCTGGCGGGCTGAAGTGAATTCACACAGGAGTTTGCCTTTTGTGGGATGCACTCGAGCTGGACGCACATACCACAAAGAAGCTGTTGCCCCCAACCTCCAGACAGCTCTTGCGATGCGTTTTGGGCCTTATGTCCTTCTTCACTGGCAACTGTCACAAAACAAACAAGTACCACTGCCAGGGATTCCCTTCAGTAATTTATTAACGTAGTCTTGCCCCTGTGGGCCGGCTGATGAACGCTGTCTCAAAGCATCCTGGGCCTGGTAGTTTCAATGTCAAATTCAAATCCATGTGGGTTGCTTGTTCCAATTGTCAAGATGTTAAAAAATTATTACTGTATGGTACAAGGCGACAAACAAACTCCTTGATAGTGCGCATCCACTACTCACGTACTTGGCTGCCCCAATAAACAGCCGCGGACCCGCTATGCATAGCGCAGTGGTGTTTCCCTCGACCTGGCAGGCCGAATTGAATTCACACAAGGGTTTGCCTTTTGTGGGATGCACTCGAGATGGATGTACATAGCACAAAGGAGTTGTTGCCCCTAACCTCCAGACAGTTCTTCCGATGCGTTTCGGGCCTTACGCCCTTCTTCACTGGCAACTGTCACAAAAAAAACAAGCACCACTGCCAGGGATTCCCTTAAGTAATTTATTAACATAGTCACGCCCCTGTGGGCTGGCTGATGAATGCCGTCT
Organism: Lissotriton helveticus; assembly: GCF_964261635.1. NCBI lineage: Eukaryota > Metazoa > Chordata > Amphibia > Caudata > Salamandridae > Lissotriton > Lissotriton helveticus. The sequence goes on along the minus strand of NC_136070.1, from coordinate 1,073,688,878 downwards.
CAAAGCATCCTGGGCCTGGTAGTTTCAATGTCAAATTCAAATCCATGTGGGTTGCTTGTTCCAATTGTCAAGATGTTAAAAAATTATTACTGTATGGTACAAGGAGACAAACAAGCTCCTTGATAGTGCGCATCCACTACTCACGTACTTGGCTACCCCAATAAACAGCCGCGGACCCACTATCCATAGCATAGCGCGTGGGTGCTTCCCTCGACCTGGCGGGCTGAAGTGAATTCACACAAGAGTTTGCCTTGTGTGGGATGCACTCGAGCTGGATGCACATACCACAAAGGAGCTGTTGCCCCCAACCTCCAGACAGCTCTTACAATGCGTTTTGGACCTTATGTCCTTCTTCACTGGCAACTGTCACAAAACAAACAAGCACCACTGCCAGGGATTCCCTTAAGTAATTTATTAACGTAGTCTCGCCCCTGTGGGCCGGATGATGAACGCTGTCTCAAAGCATCCTGGGCCTGGTAGTTTCAATGTCAAATTCAAATCCATGTGGGTTGCTTGTTCCAATTGTCAAGATGGTAAAAAATTATTACTGTATGGTACAAGGAGACAAACAAACTCCTTGATAGTGCGCATCCACTACTCATGTACTTGGCTGCCCCAATAAACAGCCGCGGACCTGCTAGGCATAGCGCAGTGGTGCTTCCCTCGACCTTGCAGGCCGAATTGAATTCACACAAGGGTTTGCCTTTTGTGGGATGCACTCGAGATGGATGTACATAGCACAAAGGAGTTGTTGCCCCTAACTTCCAGACAGTTCTTCCGATGTGTTTTGGGCCTTACGCCCTTCTTCACTGGCAACTGTCACAAAAAAAAACAAGCACCACTGCCAGGGATTCCCTTAAGTAATTTATTAAGATAGTCACGCCCCTGTGGGCTGGCTGATGAATGCCGTTCCAAAGCATCCTGGGCCTGGTAGCTTCAATGTCAAATTCAAATCCATGTGGGTTGCTTTTTCCAATTGTCAAGATGTTAAAAAATTATTACTGTATGGTACAAGGAGACCAACAAGCTCCTTGATAGTGCGCATCCACTACTCACGTACTTGGCTGCCCCAATAAACAGCCGCGGACCCGCTATGCATAGCATAGCGCAGTGGGTGCTTCCCTCGACCTGGCGGGCTGAAGTGAATTCACACAAGAGTTTGCCTTTTGTGGGATGCACTCGAGCTGGATGCACATAGCACAAAGGAGCTGTTGCCCCCAACCTCCAGACAGCTCTTACAATGCGTTTTGGACCTTATGTCCTTCTTCACTGGCAACTGTCACAAAACAAACAAGCACCACTGCCAGGGATTCCCTTAAGTAATTTATTAACGTAGTCTCGCCCCTGTGGGCCGGATGATGAACGCTGTCTCAAAGCATCCTGGGCCTGGTAGTTTCAATGTCAAATTCAAATCCATGTGGGTTGCTTGTTCCAATTGTCAAGATGTTAAAAAATTATTACTGTATGGTACAAGGAGACAAACAAATTCCTTGATAGTGCGCATCCACTACTCACGTACTTGGCTGCCACAATAAACAGCCGCGGACCCGCTATGCATAGCGCAGTGGCGCTTCCCTCGACCTGGCAGGCCGAATTGAATTCACACAAGGGTTTGCCTTTTGTGGGATGCACTCGAGATGGATGTACATAGCACAAAGGAGTTGTTGCCCCTAACCTCCATATAGTTCTTCCGATGCGTTTCGGGCCTTACGCCCTTCTTCACTGGCAACTGTCACAAAAAAAACCAAGCACCACTGCCAGGGATTCCCTTAAGTAATTTATTAACATAGTCACGCCCCTGTGGACTGGCTGATGAATGCCATCCCAAAGCATCCTGGGCCTGGTAGTTTCAATGTCAAATTCAAATCCATGTGGGTTGATTGTTCCAATTGTCAAGATGTTAAAAAATTATTACTGTATGGTACAAGGAGACAAACGAACTCCTTGATAGTGCGCATCCACTACTCACGTACTTGGCTGCCCCAATAAACAGCCGCGGACCCACTATGCATAGCTCGGTGGTGCTTATCTCGACCTGGCGGGCTGAAGTGAATTCACACAAGAGTTTGCCTTTTGTGGGTTGCCCTCGAGATAGATGCACATAGCACAAAGGAGCTGTTGCCCCCAACCTCCAGACAGCTCTTGCGATGCGTTTTGGGCCTTACGTCCTTCTTCACTGGGAACTGTCACAAAACAAACAAGCACCACTGCCAGGGATTCCCTTAAGTAATTTTTTAACATAAATGTACATACATACCCCCGGTAAATCAGAGCTATAAAATTAGTATCCTATCTAGATAGAGGGCTCAAGACAATATATATCTTTGGTGAGTACAAAACATATTTTTGATTAATGATCGACAAAGTTAAATTATTTTAAAAACAAGTGACTCCATCCGATATCATTGTCATATTGGTACATAAACCATTTGTTAGAAATGGGGATTTCCGGTTGGCTAAGGCTTGCGCCAAAGCCAGGCAGAAACCACCACTCTAGTCAGGGCAAGGAATTCACCCGCCAAGATAACCCCTGCTCACCCCCTTGGTAGCTTGGCACGAGCAGTCAGGCTTATCCCGGAGGTAAGGTGTAAAGCATTTGCGCATGCACCCACCAGCAACAACATCCCAGGCCCCCCACAAAAGGAACTCCATACAAGGTTATATATAAAAATAGCCTTTGTATTATACCAAACACATTAGATAATAAACACCCAATTTACACTGTGCCACTTGCACGGGCGGAATTTACAGGTGATTATGTACATAAGACAGGGCCACATGGACCACTGTCAGGAATAAGCACTTGGTAGAATTAGCACTTAGAATTTAGAATAATTGTAGCATAAAATAGCAAATGTAGCACACAACCAGTAACCACTGGTAACAGGTACGTACCTCCTACACAATCCTAACCACCTTATGCATATATCAAGCAGGGAACCTTGAACACACTAGTATAACCCATACTAGATAAAACAACCTCCTAAGCATAAACATATGTCTAGAGGTATCAGAACACAGGGTGCGCAAAACATACTACACACAATACATTTCCTAACATCCAAAAAGCAATAGCACATGAATCATAACAGCACATAAATCACATTAGGGTCCAGGTTGCACTACTGCGCCAAAACCTAAACGTAGCAGCTGCCCACTACTTGCTGGGCAGCTGAGGACAAGAACAGGGCCTAAACGCTGCAGCTGGCACTAGGTGCTGCGCAACTGGGGAAGGCCAAGAGAGGGATGAAGGAGTGCGACTCACTCCTGTGTCCAAAGAACAAGTCCCTAGGAAGAAAAACCTAAACGGTGCAGCTGCCCACTACTTGCTGGGCAGCTGGGAACTCAAAATTGCGACATGGGCCCTCAGAACAAAGACTGCGCAAAACTGAGCCATCTGGCTCTAGAAATACATGTAGCACACAGGGGAGCCCTCTAGGCTCTCAAAACAAACTGGGCCAGGTATGGGAGCCCCAAGGGGCTCAGTATTGCCAAGGCATGCCCCCGGGAGCCTCGTGGGCTCTAAAACAAATATGGCCCCCTTGGAGCCTTGTGGGCTCGACGAACAAATGCCCCGTGACGTCGGAGCGGCCCGCTATCAAGTGGGGCCGCTCAAGGAATCTGCCCGGGCCCCCTGAATGTGGCGATCACCATTGGAGCGGCGCGCTGCCTCTCGGAGCCTCTCCACTCTGGAATACCCCCAACATGAAGATAGCACTACTGGGGGGGGGGATGGGCACCGGCAATGTGCCCCGACGCCCCCTCTCCCCAAATCAACACAACAGGCCCCCACTCACCGGGACCTGGGGCGGGGCCTCCTCTTCGGCGCTGCTTCTCTGCGGCGTCTCTTCTCCTGGGCAACGGCGGTAGCGCTTTGCGGGGCTCTCTCACCACATGAGAGCCCCGCCTTCACAAGGCGCCCGGCCCGCTTCCCCTGGTCTTCACCTGGTCCCCCATCTCGAGACCGGGACTTTTCACCTGGAGCCCGCAAGGCTCCGGGACTCCTTCTCGGCAGCGGACAGCATCTCCGGTCTCCCTCTCGACACGGGAGACCGGCAAAGCAGAAATGGCTTCCCCCAGGCAGGGGGAAGCGGAAGGGACGTACTCCATGCCCCGCCCACTGTCAGTCGGGCGCGGGCCTGGCTTCCGGTTTTGCCACGGCGCCGGCGCCGGCATACTTCGGGGGCAAATACCAAGGGGTAGGCACCCTCGGGCTTAAAACCAAACGTGGAAAAGGGGTGGGCACCTGTCAAGGCCACTAATAAGCAGGGTGGGCACCCGTAGTAAAAATAATTAAATCAGGTCATATGCGGGCATAATGCAGGATGGGCACCTGCGATGAAGGGGCCACAGGGGGAATCCCTACGCCTGGGATTCCCTCTCACAGGGCCACAGGGGAAAGGAACCCAATGCACCCAGGGCGCCCACGGGCAGCATCAATTCCTGGGGCAAATGCAACAGCAAAGAAAAAGGTCCTGGAGGTCAGGGGGGCATGTAGGGCCCAGGGGCCAGCACACAGGCCACTCCAGCAAGGAGACAGCCTCCATGGCGGTTCCTCCTGGGCCCCATCATCAGCAAGCCCCACTCTGTCAGGGTTCAGGATGTAGAGGGGTCCTCCAGGCATCCAGGGGCAGGGCAGGGCCCAGGGAGGCAAGCCTTCTCCTGGGCTCCTGCAGCAGTACGCCCCTGGTAGATTCAAGTCAGGAAAAACAAGAACATTTAACATGAGGTCACAGCCTCTTTTTATACACCAAATCCCTTTGTCTCTAGGGTGCAGGGTGGGGGAAAACCAGACGCAGCTGGTTTTGGAGCACTTTTTTTTGCTCAGCCCCTCTCCCTATTCACAGGACAGGCTAGGGTCATCAGTCGCACCACAGGGGGCGGAGCCAGCATTGTGGAGGGAAAGCCCAGCCCTATTCAGGTCCCAGGTGCAGCCCTTCCTTGCCATCAACATGCAGGTCTCCCCATTCACCACCGGGGCAGACCCATCCTGACTCCTGGAGCCAGGCACACCAGCCAGCTCCAGCCAATCACAAGCCAGACAGTCAAATCACATTTACTGCACAGGCAGGCCAACTTCTAGAAGTGGCACTTCCATACTAGGCACATGAATGCCGCACACATCATCGCGCAGCATTCAATCACACGAGTACGCACATACCAAACTCAACCTTGCACTCCCCACGCATCAGGAATTACCATGGACACACAAATTCCCCATGCATTCCTATGGGAGGGCAGGACAATCTCACACACACACTCAGAGAGCGCTCACACTTTACACTGCGCCACAGTGCTAAAGTGTGCAAAGACCAGAAATCATTATACTGAGGTAACATTAAAAGGCAAAAAGTTCAGGGGTGAATCTGCCAGAAGGGCCAAGTCCAACACCATTGATCCAACAAATATTAATCCTTCATGAATTTCAACACTCATATCCAATATAAATCTCTACGTTTGTATCCTCAGTCAGTCATATCACTCAGACACATAAAGCATAATACACATAATCGATGCAATAATGCAGTCTCTAACACAATATTCATTGATTCTGAATACTTTTCGCAAAAACAGTCATCATGCTCATACTTTAAAGTGTACATCTTTTTTTTTTTCTTCAAAAGTTTTATATAGCGCTGGCTAGACCCAGAGGTATCAGAGCGCTTTACATCAATTTTATCGAATATCTATATTGTGCTTATGAGTCAACTGGTACTCTTTATGGATACATTATATTCAGTCTTCTTGTGGCTTTTACCTACGCGTGTTTCGGCACACAAACTCATTCATCAGGAAAGTCACCTTCACTCAAGAATAATAGATACCTGCAATTATATTACACATTAAGTAGAGCCCTTAAACTAACTATGTTTAATTTAAAAGAACGGTTTGTAACCAGTGGTCAAACTCCCTCACCATGGGAATACCTTCATCCAGTGTAAATATGACACAATTCACTATAAAGGGTAAAAAGTGTGCAGATGGAACTATTTCCAGGCAATACCAAGAGTAGTTCCCCAGATCATAAATATAAATACCAGAAGTAGTGAGTATACTGAGGGGACACATACCTCATGCAGCTTAATTAAAAAAAGGCACTACACATTAAGCTGGGTCAAAATGGAAAGGGATACTGACCAGCAAATGCACAATACTTTTACCATGTACTGGACAGATAAATGCAAAAAGTAGTATCACTTGCTAATTTCAGTTGGGGATATTGAAAAGGAAATATGCAAAGATGTAATTGAAAGGAAGAAAGACTGTACCATAGGGTGATAAGGGATTGGTGTCACTACAACGCATGCTTTTACATCGCATGCCTTTACAACGCGGTTTTTACATCGCATACCATTACAACGCATAATGCTTTTAGGCGCTGGATAGTGAATTATTTAATTTACTATTCCAACTCCAGTCCCCGTGGATAGCAGGGAAGGTGTTGGATAGTATATTAAATACATTCCCTATCCTAGAGCGCCCCCCAGCGCATTGCGTTGTAATGGTTTGCGTTGTAATGGTTGCGATGTAATGGTAGTGCGTTGTAAAAAATTCGTTGTAAGTGATGTTCCCCGGTGATAAGATACAGGGCATTAAAAAGAGGACACACACCTAAGGCACATATGGTATGTTGAGAACTGGTCCAGTTGCTGAGATATGAGATGAGATATGAGATTGTGTCATGCCCAAAGGAAATTCCTGTTCGTGGTTTTTGAACAGCTAGTCGTTTTGAGTTGCTCACAGTTATAGATGTATACGCACAGAGTGTTGAGGGCCAATCTATTTATTAATGAATTGGGGTTTTCAGTATTATTAAGTTTTATTAAATGTATGCTATACTATAGAATATGAATTGTTTCTATTGCCTTATTGGAATGATATTACACTATTAAATAGACTTGGTAGTCTTCCTAATTAAAAAAACTTTTTAGATTAGTATGCTCTTAATCTTATCCAATATTGGTATTATTTTAAAAATCTTAGATAAAGGTTAAGACAACTGTGTACTTGCATCGAATCTCAGAAATGTTTAATTTAGGTTAATCAGGACCAGTCACATGGTTTTTAGCTCCATGGAATAGACATGTGATTGGACGGAAACACAAGACACAAAAGAAAGACGTAAGGAAAAGACAAACAACTTCCCTACCAGAAGATCACCAGTCACAGGCATGAACCCTGACTAGCGGACCCAAATCCTGGAAGTAGTAGCGACAGAATGTCTTTCGTTCTTATCACAGATCGTGAAGATGCCAACTTGGTCTAGGAGTCAGGAGTGACTAAAGGCACAGGATATGACCGTTGCTGCTTTCTAAAGAGAGACTGCCTTCTCGAGAGAAGAGATCCTCAAGTCAATTATTCTCGATTCGTAAAGTCTGTCTGTAATTCTCAGTGTCACATAACCAAGATTGATTACATATTTGCTGGCTGGTCTTCTGGGCTGTATGCTATTTAAGTGATGAGGCTAGTGGATTGGTGTGTCTAGGTTCACTAACCTCATTGTAGGCTCTCTCTTATGGGCTCATGTCTTAGTGACAGGAAGTATTCCTCTGCACTTCCTGTACTAGGATGTTCATATTGATTTACTGAACTTATAATTGCCTGTTTATTGTTGTTTTTATTTTTGGCCTGAACAATTAACTGTCTGCCAGGCTCGTGTATCAAATAAGAAATCACATTAAATAATCATTACATAGATAGAGGATCTTTGGGTAAGCGATTTTTAGTCATATCAAATCAAATTTCAAATTCAAAAATACTTTAGTTAGACAATGAAGTCTGTCAAAGTGCATTAATTTCAAATAAAATCGGAATGATAGCTATTGTCACAATTTTTTTCTTAAATCTCCATAAGTTGAGAAGTAATTCATAGTTCATCCTCAGAATTCCTCACTGGTAGAAATGGTTAAAATACAATTGATAACAAGCTAATGACTTAATAAGAGTGCCTTTGATTAAAAAAATAAAAGCAGTGCTTACTGTTTATTTGAGCCGACATTATTATTATTTTTTTCAGACTACTAAGCTTCAAGGATCCTCCCCTTCTTCATTTTGGGGTTCTGAATGTATTTTTAGTTGCTTCTCCACACACCCCAAGAATGTTACCAGTTTTGTGATCACTTGCAGCTGCTCATTGTTCAGTAAGAAGCTGACGGCAGATGGTAATGTCTGTGTCCCCTCTTTAACCCATAGGAACCTAAGCAATCTGCTGCGGTCTTCCAGGAGTGTAGGGCATATACAGAGGAAATGAGTAATTGATTCCTGGAATAGATTGCATAGCTGGCATATTTTTGGCTCTGGTTTAATCGTCCATGGTGGTTACAGGTCTAAGGACGCAAAAGAGCCGATCAGGAGCTGCAGAAATTTCATTTTATAATAGGAGGAAAATGTTTCCTTGATATATTTTTGCAGGCTATTTCTATCATAGCTGTTGAGGACCAGGTAGGCATGTTCTCTTCTAGCAAATGCTCTTTGATCAGATTTAAGAGATATATTTTTTACATTTCTATTCAGGGCTGTTTAAAAATGAAGATGAGGTAATTTTAAGTTCCACAGCTCCCTTAAGCGAGTTTGCACCAGTCCTTCATTTAGGGCATGCAAACAGGCATTTGAATGATTTGTGCTGTCAAAACACGCAGCTTCCCGCCAAATGAGATGTTTTAACAATCCTTGCTCAGCAGATCTTGTGGAGTGCTGGTATTTTATTATACAGGCCATCTATACAAACAGTTGATCCTTTAGTGTAAATCCCATCCTTATTTGAGCTGGCGAGGTGTTGCCTGGCAGTTGAAATAAAGACCTAAACTTTGCGCTCTGTGCACTCTTTAAGAAAGTTCCCAGTTTTTCCGGACAGGCCTCTGATCCGTATGACAGTGTTGGCACTAATTTGGCAGAGGCTATTTTCAACAATGCTTCATAAGAGAACTTGTTTGTGCTCTTGAATATTTTTCGGAAAGCACCTTGCAACAAAGCTAGTTTTGGTTTTAGTGAGTTCAAGTGCAGTAAATGACCTCCTTTGTTGTCTAACCAGCAGCCCAGGTATTTGTATTGGTTCACAATGGTCAGGCGATGATTATCAAGATGCCATTGATGTTGTTTTCTCTTTTTCCGACCAAAGATAACTATATTTGTTTTTCCATAATTGATCTTCATATCATTTGCCAGGCAATGCTTGACTGAGGCATCTAACAGTCTTTGAAGCCCTACCGGCGTCTGACTGAGCACAACCACTTCATCCGCGTACAGCAGAGAAGAGATATGCAGATTCACCAGTTTAGGAGCATGACTATTAATTTGATTTAATGCAGGTAACAAATTGCTAATACACAGATTAAAATGGGTAGGTGCTAGTACGCACCCCTTGTTCAATGTTGAATTTTCCGAAATCGCGGTTCGTCGTCCTAAGTTTACTCTCGCCCACGTGTTGGAATAGAGCAGCTTGATGATTTGTAATAATGGTTCTGGGATTTGTCAAGCTGTAAGTTTAGCCACAGTAAGTTATGATTGACATGGTCAAAAGCTTTACTGTAGTCAATAAAGCAGCAAAAAAGCTCTTCCTTTTTCTGTACTTATCTAGTGGCAAGCATCCTTATGGCCACCAGATTGTCTGTGGTGGGTTCTAAACCCAGTTTGGTTAAGGGAGAGCAAATTATTTGACATTGCCCAGTCTTGTAGATCCTCAAGTAATAACAAGGCAAAATACTTTGCCTCAATATCCAGTACTGCAATATGTCTGTAGCTGTCTGGGACAGCCATGGGGCCTTTTTAGGTCGAGCAGACCTGCATTCAAAGCGAAGCTTTGATTGCTGTGTCTGCTTCTAGATCTATTGTGGCCCATATTTGGGAATGTGGACAAGAGAGGGTGCACGAGCGCAGATTGCACCTCGTGGGCGCGCACGGCGCCGTGCCCCTCTCCTGCCTCGGAAGCTCCAACACGCATGCGCATACCCAGAGACACACACACACATGAGCACCCATGCACGCACCCATACATACCGAGAACCCACCCCCGCCGTCGCATACACACACGCGCTGCATATACACACTGCATACACACACGCTCCCCCCTTACCTCACCAGAGACACACACACGAGCGCACATACACACACGCACGCATACAGAGACACCCCCGCCGTCGCACACATACACACACACACACGCAGGCAGGCAGGCATGCACACGCACACGCACACACACAAGACCCCCATTCTATGTACTCACCGGTCATTGCTGGCTGTGCTCCAAGGTTCGCAGACACCGAAACTTCGCTCTCTCGTACTCTCCTGACGTCACTGTTTGCCGCCGGACCGACCAAGCGCCGTTTCACTCCACCCTCGAGACCCTACACCCTATTGGTTAACTGGACACCACGTGATTCGTGCTTGTTTTTATCACTTTCCATTCACAGACTGCGTGCGGCCTGAAACACAAAATATCCAATCCCGATCTGTCTACTATTCCCGAAGATAATGCGCCTTGATGATTCTGCCCAGATCGAGGTGTTTATTCAATATTATTCCGCTGTTTAAACTTTGGATTAAATAAAAGCTCGGATATGCGCCACTCAAGGCGTCAGGTGTGAGTTGTTGTCAACGGTAAAAGGTGAGAAAAAAAATTACACTGCCATAGACTGTCATCAGGATGCAGCTTTCTGTAACACATTTTCAAGTATTTACGTCAATAAACAGAATATTAGACTTTTAAATCCATGATCCCTTTCCTAAACTTTGCATACAGAAAGGCCCTCATTGCGTGTAAACTTGTTAAAATCCCAGCTATTTTCGGGGCCTCAAATTACGGTTACCGGGGTCCCGGGAACTTCAGGTGCGGGGAAATAACAATTTGCATTTTTTGGGGATAACATGGAGCAATCGGGTTCTTCGCGTCAATTACAACGTGTTCTTCTCCAAAGTCTGTATGTGACCTTCAGCCTCAGGTGATTATGTGAAAGGCAGATGTATCCACTGTCTGGAACGTAAAGGAGATTGGACGGCGATGAGAAGTTATGAATTCCAAGGCACCACATTGAGAGGATTCTGGGACACAATAACATTTCAACATGCCTTAGATAAGTGAAATGCATACCATTGAGGGCATAATAATTTAAAATATATTGTATGTGTTGAGTGGTGAGAGTTAAACAATGATTGTAATTAAAATAGAAGGCATAAAACAAATGGTGAAAACTCCGAAAATAAAGATAGACACGGCTTATAGAATACAGATGTACTTTCAATAAACAGATTCCTTTGCCGGCCTGCAGCTGCAGAGCTGTTAAATCGTATAGACAAAATGCAGCAAATTAAGTGTAAAGATAAATACCTACACTCTAAAATTTAGCATCAAAACTGGACAATTCCAAAAACAGAGATGTGGAAGTTTCAGTTTGGTATCTTCCTCTGTCTCCGCCTTTTATCAATGCAACGGAAATGTGGTGAGTCAAAGCAGCGAAGAACAGAAGAGTGAGCTTTTTTAGCTAACTAATCATGAGAAGAGAATTCTGATTATTTGATGTGAATAATGTCAGATGTTAATTTTACTCCAGACGGGTTCATTCAGACAACACAAGCAACAGACATCCACAAGCAAAAGACATCCACAAACAACAGACATCCACAAGCAACAGACATCCACAAGCAACAGGCATCAGACATGCACAAACATCAGACATCAGACATGCACAAACATCAGACATCCACAAGCATCAGGCATCAGACATCCACAAGCGTCAGACATCCACAAGCGTCAGACCTCCACAAGCGTCAGACGTCCACAAGCGTCGGATGTCCACAAGCGTCAGACATCCACAAGCGTCAGACATCCACAAGCGTCAGACATCCACAAGCGTCAGACATCCACAAGCATCAGACATCCACAAGTAACAGACATCTACAAGCGTCAGACATCCACAAGCGTCAGACATCCACAAGCGTCAGACATCCACAAGCGTCAGACATCCACAAGCGTCAGACATCCACAAGCGTCACACATCCACAAACATCCAGAGCATCAGACGTCCACAAGCAACAGACATCCACAAGCAACAGACATCCACAAGCGTCAGACATCCACAAGCGTCAGACATCCACAAGCGTCAGACATCCACAAGCGTCAGACATCCACAAGCGTCAGACATCCACAAGCAACAGACATCCACAAGCAACAGACATCCACAAGCAACAGACATCCACAAGCAGCAGGCATCAGACATGCACAAACATCAGACATGCACAAACATCAGACATCAGACATGCACAAACATCAGGCATCCACAAGCATCAGGCATCAGACATCCACAAGTGTCAAGCATTCACAAGCATCAGACATCCACAAGCGTCCAACACCCACAAGCAACAGACATCCACAAGCAACAGACATCCACAAGCAACAGACATCCACAAGCGTCAGACATCCACAAGCTTCAGACATCCACAAGCGTCAGACATCCACAAGCGTCAGACATCCACAAGTAACAGACATCCACAAGCGTCAGACATCCACAAGTAACAGACATCCCCAAGCGTCAGACATCCCCAAGCGTCAGACATCCCCAAGCATCAGACATCCACAAATGTCAGACATCCACAAGCGTCAGACATCCACAAGCGTCAGACATCCACAAGCGTCAGACATCCACAAGCGTCAGACATCCACAAGCGTCAGACATCCACAAGCATCACACATCCACAAGCATCACACATCCACAAGCGTCAGACATCCACAAACATCCAGAGCATCAGACGTCCACAAGCAACAGACATCCACAAGCAACAGACATCCACAAGCAACAGACATCCACAAGCAACAGACATCCAAAAGCAACAGACATCCACAAGCAACAGATATCCACAAGCAACAGGCATCCACAAGCAACAGACATCCACAAGCAACAGACATCCACAAGCAACAGACATCCACAAGCAAGAGACATCCACAAGCATCAGACATCCACAAACATCCAGAGCATCAGACGTCCACAAGCATCCAGAAGCATCAGACGTCCACAAGCGTCAGACGTCCACAAGCGTCAGACGTCCACAGACGTCCACAAGCGTCAGACGTCCACAAGCGTCAGACGTCCACAAGCGTCAGGCGTCCACAAACGTCAGACATGCACAAACATCAGACATGCACAAACATCAGACATGCACAAACATCAGACATCCACAAGCATCAGGCATCAGACATGCACAAGCGTCTGACGTCCACAAGCGTCAGGCATCCACAAGCGTCAGGCATCCACAAACGTCAGACATCCACAAACATCAGACATGCACAAACATCAGACATGCACAAACATCAGACATGCACAAACATCAGACATCCACAAGCATCAGGCATCAGACATGCACAAGCATCAGACATCCACAAGCGTCAGACATGCACAAGCGTCAGACATGCACAAGCGTCAGACATCCACAAGCGTCAGACATGCACAAGCGTCAGACATGCATAAGCATTAGACATCCACAAGCGTCAGACATCCAAAAACATCAGACATCCACAAACATCAGACATCAGACATGCACAAGCGTCAGACATCCACAAGCGTCAGACTTCCACAAACATCAGACATCCACAAACATCAGACATCAGACATGCACAATCGTCAGACATGCACAAGCGTCAGACATGCACAAGCGTCAGACATCCACAAGCGTCAGACATCCAAAAACATCAGACATCCACAAACATAAAACATCAGACATGCACAAGCGTCAGACATCCACAAGCGTCAGACATCCACAAACATCAGACATCAGACATGCACAAGCGTCAGACATGCACAAGCGTCAGACATGCACAAGCGTCAGACATCCACAAGCGTCAGACATCCACAAGCGTCAGACATCCACAAGCGTCAGACATCCAAAAACATCAGACATCCACAAACATCAGACATGCACAAGCGTCAGACATCCACAAGCGTCAGACATCCACAAGCGTCCGACATCCACAAGCGTCCGACATCCACAAGCAACAGACATCCACAAGCAACAGACATCCACAAGCAACAGACATCCACAAGCAACAGACATCCACAAGCAACAGGCATCAGACATGCACAAACATCAGACATGCACAAACATCAGACATCAGACATGCACAAACATCAGACATCCACAAGCATCAGGCATCAGACATCCACAAGTGTCAAGCATTCACAAGCATCAGACATCCACAAGCGTCTAACACCCACAAGCAACAGACATCCACAAACATCCAGAGCATCAGACGTCCACAAGCATCCAGAAGCATCAGACGTCCACAAGCGTCAGACGTCCACAAGCGTCAGACGTCCACAAGCGTCAGATGTCCACAAGCATCAGACGTCCACAAGCGTCAGGCGTCCACAAGCATCAGGCATCCACAAACGTCAGACATGCACAAACATCAGACATGCACAAACATCAGACATCCACAAGCATCAGGCATCAGACATGCACAAGCGTCAGACGTCCACAAGCGTCAGGCATCCACAAGCGTCAGGCATCCACAAACGTCAGACATCCACAAACATCAGACATGCACAAACATCAGACATGCACAAACATCAGACATGCACAAACATCAGACATGCACAAACATCAGACATGCACAAACATCAGACATCCACAAGCATCAGGCATCAGACATGCACAAGCATCAGACATCCACAAGCATCAGGCATCAGACATGCACAAGCATCAGACATCCACAAGCAACATACATCCACAAGCAACATACATCCACAAGCAACAGACATCCACAAGCAACAGACATCCACAAGCGTCAGACATCCACAAGCGTCAGACATCCACAAGCGTCAGACATCCACAAGCGTCAGACATCCACAAACATCAGACATCCACAAACATCAGACATCAGACATGTACAAGCGTCAGACATCCACAAGCGTCAGACATCCACAAACATCAGACATCCACAAACATCAGACATCAGACATCCACAAGCGTCAGACATCCACAAGCGTCAGACATCCACAAGCGTCAGACATCCACAAGCATCAGACATCCACAAACATCAGACATCCACAAACATCAGACATCAGACATGCACAAGCGTCAGACATGCACAAGCGTCAGACATGCACAAGCGTCAGACATGCACAAGCGTCAGACACCCACAAGCGTCAGACATGCACAAGCGTCAGACATGCATAAGCATTAGACATCCACAAGCGTCAGACATCCAAAAACATCAGACATCCACAAACATCAGACATCAGACATGCACAAGCGTCAGACATCCACAAGCGGCAGACATACATCAGACATCCACAAACATCAGACATCAGACATGCACAAGCGTCAGACATGCACAAGCGTCAGACATGCACAAGCGTCAGACATGCACAAGCGTCAGACATGCACAAGCGTCAGACATCCACAAGCGTCAGACATCCAAAAACATCAGACATCCACAAACATCAGACATCAGACATGCACAAGCGTCAGACATCCACAAGCGTCAGACATCCACAAACATCAGACATCCACAAACATCAGACATCAGACATGCACAAGCGTCAGACATGCACAAGCGTCAGACATGCACAAGCGTCAGACATGCACAAGCGTCAGACATCCACAAACATCAGACATGCACAAGCGTCAGACATCCACAAGCGTCAGACATCCACAAGCGTCCGACATCCACAAGCGTCAGACATCCACAAGCAACAGACATCCACAAGCAACGGACATCCACAAGCAACAGACATCCACAAGCAACAGACATCCACAAGCATCAGGCATCCGACTTTCAGAAGCATCAGACGTCAACAAAAATCCACAAGCATCAGACGTCCACAAGCATCCACAAGCAACAGACATCCACAAGCATCAGGCATCAGACATCCAGAAGCATCAGACGTCCACAAGCATCAGACATACACAAGCATCAGGCATCCACAAGCATCCAGAAGCATCAGACGTCCACAAGCATCCAGAAGCATCAGACGTCCACAAGCATCAGACATACACAAGCATCAGGCATCCACAAACATCCAGAAGCATCAGACGTCCACAAGCATTAGACATACACAAGCATCAGGCATCCACAAGCATCCAGAAGCATCAGACGTCTACAAGCATCCAGAAGCATCAGACGTCCACAAGCTTCCACAAGCATCAGACGTCCACAAGCATCAGACGTCCACAAGCATCAGACATACACAAGCATCAGGCATCCACAAGCATCTAGAAGCTTCAGACGTCCACAAGCATCAGGCATCAGACATCCAGAAGCATCAGACGTCAACAAACATCCAGAAGCATCAGACGTCCACAAGCATCCACAAGCAACAGACATCCACAAGCATCAAGCAACAGACATCCACAAGCATCAGGCATCAGACATCCAGAAGCATCAGACGTCCACAAGCATCAGACATACACAAGCATCAGGCATCCACAAGCATCCAGAAGCATCAGACGTCCACAAGCATCCAGAAGCATCAGACGTCCACAAGCATCAGACATACACAAGCATCAGGCATCCACAAGCATCCAGAAGCATCAGACGTCCACAAGCATCCAGAAGCATCAGACGTCCACAAGCATCAGACATACACAAGCATCAGGCATCCACAAGCATCCACAAGCATCAGACGTCCACAAGCATCCAGAAGCATCAGACGTCCACAAGCATCCACAAGCATCAGACGTCCACAAGCATCAGACATACACAAGCATCAGGCATCCACAAGCATCCAGAAGCATCAGACGTCTACAAGCATCCAGAAGCATCAGACGTCCACAAGCATCCACAAGCATCAGACGTCCACAAGCATCAGACATACACAAGCATCAGGCATCCACAAGCATCTAGAAGCATCAGACGTCCACAAGCATCAGACATACACAAGCATCAGGCATCCACAAGCATCAGGTTCAAATATGTCCTCTCTGTTTCAAGCTTTATTACAAATGTCACAAAAAGATGTTAATATTTCACTTCTGTTCTTGGATTTTCGTCACAATAAAATACACTGAACATAATGTTTACAAAAGTTATTTACAAAAGTTTAAGCTATTGCCATTATAAATTACAATAACTTTTAAGTATTAATTATTTAAAAAAATTAAAAGCCATTGTTATTTGTAATATCAATACATCTAAGTCACGTAAATGCAACACATATTGCATTACAAATGCTATCGGTGTCACATTTGCAAAAGTTAAAACTATTGGCATTGTAAATGACAAAGCTATTAATTTCACTATTTTCAAAACCAACACATATATAAAAAAAATGGGTCATTTACAATACCAATAGCTCAAACTTTCCTAATGCGAGACCTATTGCATTGCAAATGCTTGTTTGTATATGGGATGAAGAATCGAGCCTTGCCCAGACGAGTGCACTCTGTGCTGCACTATACATCTCTGGAATAATGTTTGCAATATCCCTGCCCAAAAATCGATGTCCTGTTTGTAAATTGATACCGGGATGCCATTCGGGCCTGGCGCACTGTCACCCCAACTTTTTCAGCTTAATGATTCAATTCTGCCAGCTTCAAAAGATGTTGCATATTGGTGGCTTCCGCCTGCAGTTGATGTTGGTGGGGACTGTGCGATGAACTTTATTGTAGAAGCTTTATATAGAATGGTAACATGCGTTATCCATTCTTCTGCAGTAACATTGTTCCCATTTGTAGCAGTGAACGATGAGTCACTGTTCAGCCTATTTATGATCATTAAAAAACGTCTTGCGTTATTGTGCCTGCAAGACAAGAACAGCTTGGTTTGGAGCAGTTCCTCATGATCTCGTTTTGCTTGTGAAATCTGTTTTTTATACTCGGTGCACAAAGATTTAACCTCGCTAGTTAGTTTCGAGTTTGCTTGTGTTTTAAGTGCACAGCACTTCTTATTCAGTGTTTTTTTTAACATCCTCAGCTTCTTTGTATACCAGGCTTTCTTTGGTCATTGGTCTGTTTGAGTGTCTTTCACATTTTGCTTCCTTTCGTAGGGCTCCGTTCAACATAGGCAATGGTTCAGCCCAATTCAGCCTTCGACTGTGGGTCAGTCCTTCTGTTACTCTATCACCACCAGGACCAGATAGCAAACCTAAAGCGGACCTGGCAACCACTGTCATATTAACCATGTGAGGTGCAATCAAACGTAATGAGTGACCCTGTGTGCTGCAAGCAGGCTTTATTCCCTCCAGGATATCTTTGGAAAAAAACCTGGAAAAGGCTGCATTCTAGAATATATTTTTCATCACACACTACATGTTTCCTCTCATTCTTTTCTAAATCAAACTAAACTTCATATTTTTTTCTCCATCCCTCTTCTACTACTATTTCTAACCATAGCATCTTTGACTTCCTCTCTCATACTTTGTTTCTTCTGCTTTTAACGTATATCCTATCTTAATCCCCCATTGTTCTTACTTCCATCTCCTAAATTTCTCCTCTCTCTCCTCTCTCCTCATCTCCATTCTCCTGACCTCTCTTTATACTCTATTTCTTAACACATAGAGGCCCATTAGGATGGCGGGTGGATTGCCCCCGCCAGGCTGGCGGTAGCCACCGCCAGCCTGCCGGGGGCAATCCGGCCACCATCCGCACCTAAATTCCCCCCGCCATATTAGGATGGCGGGGGGGACCGCGGCAGACGGATAGACCATCCGCCGCTTTTCCGCCCCGGTCGCCTTGCGGTCGGGACGGAAAAGGGTTAATATGGTGGCGGTGTCTATTAGACACCGCCAGCCATATTAGCATTGCCAAAAAACAGATGCCTTTCCGTGGAGCCGATGCCGCCACGGAAAGGCATGCGGTCTTCACTTCGGGGGCTCCCTGCGGGCCCCCGGAGTGAAGGACAGGTGAGGGGTGCACACGGGGGGTACCTGCGGTACCCCCCTGCATTTGCGTTAACAAAGCGGCAGGCACCACACGGTGCCTGCCGCTTGGTTAATGCAAATGCATATGTGCAATTTTGGAATTGTGGCGGGCGGTGCTGAGAGCACGCCTGCCACAATGCTAAACATGCAGGATGCGCCCGTCACAGTGGCGGGTGCATCCTAACTCCCCCACGGGACCCCCGCCCTTATGGCGGGCGGTCCCAAACACCAATAGGATGGCGGGCGGACTAAGTCCGCCCGCCATCCTAATGATCCCCATAGTCTGACCTCCATATACTTTCTTTATCCCTGCTTCTTCCTTCCTTTCCCATCTCACTGTTTTGCCCTTCTAGCTTTCTACCCTCATCTCATACCGTACACAAACCTCACTCTACCTTCCCCGGCTCATCCCTACTCACCCTTATTCCATCCTCCACTTTTGTAATGCCTCCTTCTCTTCTCTCTTGTTCCTGTGTTCTCCTTCCTTCTTTTTCATCTTTCTCACTCTCCATTCTCCTTTTCGTCCTTATCCTTTTTATACCTGTATCATTCCTGGCTTATCCTAAGTGGCACTCAAGGAGAGTCTGACTGCTAAGTCCATCTCATGGTGTAGTTGAGTGTGGCTGGTCACCCTTCTGAATACACCACTGTAGGGGTGTCAGGCTCGGTAGCCTATTGTTTCAAGCTGTATTCTAAGAGAGCGTGGCTGTTCAGCCCATTCTATGAGACCCTAGCTTTTATTACTATTTTTGAGAGGTGCCCTGATGCTCCTTTAATTAGGGGCAAGACTTTAGTGATAATAACTTATAAGCAGAAGTAGTTAGCAATTTACTCTCAATTACTGATTTAATTGATCATTTCTAAGACACTGACAGTGTGTCAAAGCAGAGACAGACATGGTAATGTGTTTAAAGGCAAGAAAAAAGCTTAAAGTCTCAAGGATGTATCCAGCAGTCTTCAAACAGATGATTAACTTCCAGGGGTGAAATATCTGGCATCTTGTATGAAACTATTTCTTCTAAAAGATTATAATCATAATCCCAATTATTGCTTAAAAGTCAGTGAGGTAGCTCAGTGAGTTAAGCGACCTCTAACAGAGAGAGATGTAAATATATTAGTTTGTCATTTTATTCATGTTCGATTACTTAAAATCATTACATGTAAACATGAAAAATAAGCTGTTTCCTGTACACCATAGTAAGAAATGTTAATAAATTACATTTAGTAAAATGATCTATAAGATTTTGGTAGGTTCTAGCAGCATTAATGAACGCGTTGGTGTTCCTTATGATAATGACATTAGAAACTCTAACTCTGCTGTTCATGGGCCTTTATTGTTCTTGGCCGTCAGGGGGCATTAGTGAGCTGGGAGCAATCCATGTATTACAGTGTTTAAAATGTCTTGTGACTTGTCCATTGTCACTTTGCTGTTTTTAAAATCATTGCATGTTGACATCAAGGGACAACAGCTTCCTGTAAAACTTGCTGGAACGTATTTATAAATTACATGAAAAATAAAGTAATACGATTTATAAGATTTTATTAGGTCATAGCAGCATTAATGAGAATACTTTAAGATTCCTTGTGATAAAAACATTGTAAACTCTAGCTCTACTGATAGCCCTTCTTGCTATTGAGCTTGGCATCTTATGAGACTAGGGCCAGTCCATGTATTACAACATTTAAAATGTCCATTGTTGAGTACTTAAGCTGGAAGGAGTATGGGTATTCGCGCTTCAGTGTCACTAACTCTGCGGTTTGAGTTACGTCTGCAGGTAGTCCAAGCCGACCAGAACCTGTGGCTAAGTGGCGGAGTGGTGGAGAGACTTTGACTCTGTGCTTCTCTGCAAGCCTGGGCAACTATCACCCTGTTGTTGTATCCCACAGTGAGGATCAAATGACGTCTGTGAATTTGCCCAACCTGGCCAAGTTCTGTGGTGTGTTGGTGGAAAAACACAGGTCCGAAAATTCCCTACATTGCCTGAGACCATTGGCCCAGCATATAGGAGCTACCGGGCGACGTCAATTACTGGCCTGATTGGGGCAGCAACACAGCAGCTGAAACAAGGATTCTTGAGGGTAATTGCGTAGTCGGCAGGATGGTAACTTGCCCCTCCATGCCCAGGCTGGATTAAAGCCTGCGATGGGCAGCTCAAGAAGCCTCATAAAAGTCATTTTCCATCGTGCCTGGGCTGACAATGTGTCCTTAAAATAGGGCTGGCTAAGATGTAGGAGGCATCCAGTGCAGTGAAGACGGTTCTGTGGTGGAGCCTTTCAGTATCCCTTAAAAAAAAAAGGTTTGTGACCTGCACATTCACAACTTTTTTCCAGGCTGAAAATGGAATATCCTGAATATGCAGGTTGAAGGTCTCAATTTTGAAGCAGCTGGTGGCCACTGCAAGCTGTGTATGCCATGGAGAGCCCTCCTCTTCAAAAATTGTTTTGAGTTGTGCTTTGAGATAGGACGCTAGGGCCTGCAAGGTCCTCATGTAATATTTTGTTACGTCCTCTAAGCTTGGAAGATCTGGGCTTCCAAAGCCCAGCTCCAGGCTCAGCCTTGCTCCCCTGGCCTGCCGGGGAGAATGGACGATTTTTTTGTATACGCAGCGATTTGAGAGTTCATGAGGTACATGTTCAGCGCTCCAGGGAAGGCTAAGTGACCGTAGCGTAGACGGGGGATTCGTTTTTCTCTCAGAACTTTTAAAATAGTTTCTGCAGAGAATGATGTACAACCTGCAACCACTCAGCCTTTAATCTTTTTGAGGGAGATAAAAAGAGAACTACTGAGAAGCAAAACACAAAAAGGTCTGTGTCGGTTAGAAGCATAATATAATACAAGATACGTTATGTAAGCAAAAGCAGAATATCCCCGCTGCTGTTGCACCAGAACAATGGATACGAGAACCACAGGTGTCCTGAGGCATTTTTGTGGTCAGCTGACATGCAACAATGTCTGCCAGCTCAGTCTGAATAAGAAACGACAGCAAAAAAGAATGTCTTCAAATAATACATGGCTGGTTTGGTAATTAAATTACATTTACCCCATTCTACTTTGAAAACTGGTATTCTCACAAAATATCTCACACACATTACAGAGCAGTTTCTGCCCTAACACACTGTCCAAGCATAGCAGTGCTGGCGCACGTGTGTGGGGAAAAGATGAGCAAAGGAGCTGAGTGCAATGCAAGAGTTCTGAAACCCTGTGCAGGTGAGCCTGGCTGGCAATCATTTGACAGGGGTGACTTCCCTTCTCTACTAAGTTCAAGGCAGATGGTCTTTTATTGCCTGCTAAAAAGTGTGTAGGGGGGTAAAACAATTCAAGATAATACTTTCAATTAGACGTGCTTTAAAGGACCACAGACTCCGAAATCCAGTTTTGTGGATTTATTATAAGGCCAAAAATAATTTAATATAAACACACCTCAATATCAGAGTATATAGGTACATAAAAATCAATACAGAGCCGAGTCTACGTATATAATTCATTCGGCATAAAAGGCATAATTTAGTGCTATTTACCCGGAAGGGCTCGGATCTGGACACTAACACCGCCCAGTCGTGCCTAGCATCGGTATTCTGCTGGTTAGCCAAGGCCTCTCTGAAGTGCAACGAGGACAAGTCTGAGGTTCTCTTGGTCGGTCAGTTTCCCTTGGATTTCAGACAATCTCGATGGCCGCTTCAATTCCCCTGCCCTCGTTTTGAGGGTGGACCTGTAAAAAATTTGGCGGTGTGGTTTAGCGAGGACCTTCGGTTTATCGGCCACGTTAAAAAACTGACTGGGGTCTGCTTTGGCACCCTCAAAACACTCAGAAGGATCTTCCCCCTGCTCTCGAGAGTGGCCAAAGAGTCAGTTGCTTGTGCTCTGATCCTCTCGCGGCTAGACTACGCCAATGCTCTGTTCATAGGTATGCCTGGCTACCTGCTGCAAAAACTTCAAACTATACAGAATGCCCCGGCTAGACTCTTGTTTAATGCCACGAGTAGATCCAGTGCTAGGCAATATTTACGGGATCTGCACTGGCTGCCGGTGGCGCAGCGAGTACAGTTTAAAGCCATCACCCTGGCTCACCAGGCCCTACATGGACATGGTCCCATCTATCTTAGGAAGCGTGTTGCCTTCTATATGCCGAACCGACCTCTGCGCTCTGCTTCCTTCTGCCGGATGATTATCCCGCGCTTCCGCAGAGTTCGTTTAGGAGGCCAGTCGCTTTCTGTTAAAGCTGCAGCAGCCTGGAATTTGCTCCCTGTGGATCTTCAGCTTATCCAAGAGTTTCAACTTTTTAAAAAAACACCTGAAATCACATCTGTTTAGTCTGACCATCTAATTGACTCACTCTTCTTCCCCATCCCATCCTCCGCGCCAGGACACTCTTGAGTATTAGTGCGTGCTACAAATCCTCTATAACATAACATAACATAATATGATGAACTCTAAATTCAAAATGCAACAAAGGATAGAAGCTGAGTCCAATTCTCTTTTCATTTGAGAGTAAAACAAAAGTATCTTTCCCTACTCTGCTCTAAATGAGAGTCCTACCTATTTCCCCAATATCCTATCCCAAAGGTGTCAGCACGTGTTGACTTCCTAAGAAGTACTCACGTCAAATGGGTCTGATAGCTTAAAGCTATGGAGCACGCTCTAAGATTCTCCTTAACAAGGTAGAATTACGGCACCTGCAGTAGGATGAGAACATTCTGTTTTCAAGCACAAAAAGGATTCATTTAATTATAATTCTTGAGCAACCAAGGAGAAAGAAAACTAAAAACAACCTACAGTTTGGGCCTACAATTCAGTCAACGTAAACTAAATACAAATTACATTACACAAGTATAATTTCATCCTGCACATTACACATACAGGAATTATACGTTTCTTTAATACATACAGAGGCCTACTTAAATGTGCACACTACATTTCAATGCTAATATAACTCAAATAAATGCATCTTAATAATCATGAAACACAGCAAACAATAAAAATACATGTGAGTGTGTTTAAACCATGATTATAGTGCAGCCATACAGTTAAAGTGCTATAACGCTCTATCAACAGCATCTTCTTCCTGTCATCTCTTCTCCCTTCTACTTCTCTTCTCTTGCTCCTTCCTCCTCTCTACTTGTCTCCACCTCTGTACTGAATTTTCCCTTTCTTTTCTACCTTCCACTGCCTCTTCCTCTTTTGTCAGGCCTTTTTCATTCAAATCTTTTTCATTAAAGGTTTTCCAATCAGCATGTAATGACACCTAGAACAACTCACTTCTACTCATCCCCCTCCATCTCCCTTTTACTCATCCCAAGACTCCTCCTACTGCAATGAGCTCCAAAACACAAAAACAAAAAATTCTATATCCTTTCCTTCTATCCCTCCATTATTCTTTTCCAATCCAAATAAAAGACTACCATGTCCACCAATCAAATGACTTTCATATTCCACTATACTAATTAACCACTAATCCTTTATGGGTTCCGGAGCAGTGTGCTATTTGCTGAAAAAGCACTTTAATACCTTCTCATCAGGGGTGGCAAGCGCTATATAAATGCAAACCTTTTTACCTCTTCTACCTCTTCGCCATCCTTCTCAATCCAAATAACTGATTTACATATCCACCACTCAATTTACTTTCATATTTCACTATACTAATTCACTACTAACAGTGTATGGGTTCCAGAGTATTGTGCTATTCGCCAAAAAACCACTTCAACACCCCATCAGGGGTAGCAAGCGCTATATAAATGCAAACCTTTTTCTCTCTTCTACTCCTCCACTATCCTTCTCAATTCAAATAACCGACTAACCTATCCACCACTTAAATTACTTTCATATTTTCACTATACTAATTCACAACTAATCCTTTATGGGTTCTGGAGTAGCATGCTACTCACCGAAAAAGCGCTTTGACGCCTCTTCAGGGGTAGTAAGCACTATATGAATGCAATTACAATACACTACAATTGTTATAGCGAGGCTACATACAGAGCGGTAGTTGAGAGTCAGAAGGCAAGCAAGCTAGAGTCTTTCAAACCTCTATGCACAATATTGTAAATGTTGGAGTAGAGAACATTCAAACAATTAACAAGAAAAAAAGGAGAAAGACAACATTACGTAAACAACCCTATTCATCTCCTCCAGCCCATCAGCCTTTAACAGTGAGGGACCCAAAAGGGTAAAGGGAAGCGGGAGGGTTGAATCCGAGGGGGGCTTCAGGTCTATAAGGGCCCGACAAGCAGTCCACTACATAACGGATTGAGGGAAGGACATTTGGCTATTGATGACACTCTCCTGGATCAGACCTCTTTTTTGCCTTTTACTATACCACTTTTCCTTTTGTCACTCTCCAATTTCTCCTTTTGTCTCTTTCTCCCTCTACTCACCTCTCACATTCTTCCTTCGTCCCGTTCTCCCAATAATTTCCCTCACTTGTCTCTTACTCTCTTGCCTCCTCTCCTTCCTGCTGATCTCTCTGCCCCTACCTTTCTCCCTGCATCTCCCATTTCTTCCTCGACTGTAATTAATGTATGTACTACGCCAACATGCTCCGTGCCCTCCAGCCTGAGCCGTGGATCAGACACACAGATACAACTGAGTCCAACTCACCATACACGTGCAGAAAAAAGAATGGCTTGGGATGGCTTAGAGTGCCCCAGTGCAGGCCTGGACTGGGAACAATAAAAGACACTGCAGTGATGTGGAGAGTCATGGACCTTTGTCATGGTCCTTTGTGTTATACTTGCCCATCTACTGCCTTTCCTGACCTCCAACAAGAGAGTCGAACTGAGCAAAAGCGAGTCGAACTGAGCACAAGCGACAAAACCTCTGGGCGCCAAACACATTGTGGGCCATCATCTAACTTAAAAGAGCAAGCAAAATACGGATTTGACTTTTAAGTGCATACAGAGATGCTGTGCATCGTATTCAACAGTCACGGTCATCAGCCCTCTCATGCCTCCTAGCTGCTTCCTTGAAAAGGGAAATTGTCATCTATGTTTGAATTTCTGCCTCTGTCTTCTTAAGCTCCCAAATGGAAATTATGAGTTGAAGTGTTCTCTACGGCCCCTATGGCATGGAAGACAACAAAAGGCTCATGGAGAAGGTGGTGGTATCTTCAAGTCACCTCGCACACTGGTGAAGGCAGGACTACCGTTCACCTGCCACCGCAGTAGCAGCGCTCTGCAGAGCCACAGCATGGCAGCCAGTGCATTAATTTATTATAATAACCCTCCTGGATGCAGACTTATGACAATTCCGTGCACAGAAGTATAAACGCATGGATTCCTTCGCCATTTTCGATACCTAATCTATCTTTCCACAAAGCTGTGTGTCTGATAAACTCCTTCATTTTTTCTGGCTTCATTAACCATGCCTTGCAACACTGTCAGACCACTGGGTGCTGAGAATCTGCATGTCGTTAATCATGCCACATCTCCTGCTGGCAGCACAATGTTAAAATCCAGCACACGAGCACCACCTTCAATGGTCTCATTGCTGAAACTGACTTTCTGTTTCCCCGGGCCTGTTTATTTCCATGGATACCGAGGATACCACTTGCAGTGCCTAGTTAATTTCTTTAATTCATCTCTTGGTCTCTGAGTATATTTTGATGAGGTTCAATGTGGTTGTAGTAGAACAACTGGGCATTGTTGGCATCACCTGTCCCTCCCAACACCGCCACCCTGGTAACTGCAGTCAGGTACTTCTCATTCTTTGTTCCCTGCAGCATTAGGGCCCTGCTTGGATATTTGCAAGAACTGTAGTACAGTGAACATAATCTTCCTCTGTCATTGGATTGCTTTTTATTAGGTATTTGCTTTGAAGTTATGTAGAGGTAGCCATGGCATCAGCAGGTATCCCTGGCTCGCCCTGTGGTGACCCTAGCGATGTCCTTGCTACACCTGGGCCCAGGGGAATTGAAGGCAGTAGCAGGAAGAGATAGAGCTCTGAGAGGCCTATTTACTTCCTTTACTTGCCCCTTATTTCTTGAACCATAGCTCCACAGGAGCAAGTGGTAGACAATGGAGGCAGTGCCTAATTTGAGCTGGTGGTTCTAAGTGGGGCCCACGGGACCTTAATTATGGGGACGGGGACTTATTTTTCCTCAGTAGACTTTGATGCAGCAGAAGAGAGAGACAGGCAGGAAAGGGGGAAAGGAGGGGAAGAGAAAGATGGAAAAAGAATGAAGAAGGGAGAAGGCAAGGGTAGGGATTCAAAGGACCTGTAAGTGTGAGATGATGGGGCAGTGATTGTAGAGTGGTGACGGAAGGAGGCATGGCATTTAATCAAGAAGAGGCATTCTTGGTATCGGCAACCATCGCATTGGACAGCTCCAAGTGCAGGCTTTTGAGAGAAACTTTGGGCCCTGGCATTTATTGTTTTAGAAATGACGCACTGGGATAATGGTGGGACAATGGGTCACTTCTATGGTGTCAGAGGATCAAATGTTGCATGATCTCCCTTCTGCTGAGCCTGGTGTTTTGATCAATTATTGTCCATGAGTAGCCTGCTGTTACCACTCATTTGGCTTTTTTAGTATGACATAATAAAAAGATAAAACATACCTTAAGTTAGTTTTTTTGTTTTGCAAAACCCTTTCTCAAATTTTCAGTGGCATAGACACAGTATTATACGAATATTAAACAGCAATTCGAGGGTGTACTGCTATCATAGCAGTCTAGGAATAGTACATCCGAATAAAGATGTCACATCGAGTTAGACATTGCGCGAACTCTTATGAAAAAAATCCCAGCAACCTCAAGTACATAACCTCACAGTGCACATCATTACCAGTACATATCCGATCCCGGACAGATTCCAACCCAACACACAGGACTCCATTCCCCTCTCAACTTGGAGCTATGTAAGATGTCTTCATACCCTCCATGTAGTGTCTATGAAACCTATACCCTCCAAGGGTTGAGTATTTCTGCTACGGCTTGCGGGACATCTGCTACGGATCGGTGTTTGCATGAGAACATGTTGTGACCTGTGTCCGATGGTATGGGTATTCAGTGGTCATATTGTGTCATGCTCCATGTCTCACAGTGGTCTACCATCTGATTTAGCTGCAAAGCCAACAGGAGTATATCCGGTTCTGTGATTAATAGTCCTGGATCTAACTGAGGGTGGATGAGGGTTATGACATTGATGTCTGCATGTTGCCATTGGTGGGGCTGTGGTGGCCTTCCGGCTCATTGTGATGCTTTGCTTGCCCAAAAGTAGGGCAATGTTGAGATATTAAAATGTACGGTTAGCTCCTTTGGGCCGTGTGGATCTACCCAATAAACACAGTGCCATCGTCGACGGTAAATGTCTGCCTGTAAATTCAGTCCGAAAGTCTGCCAAGGATTTCCTGTAAGTTTGTATGCAGGGACAGTCCCAGACCACATGAAACGGAGACCCGAATACGTCTGGCAAGTCAGGTCAAAGACAAATATGTGCAGTGTAGAATAGTTAAGTTGGGTGTTATCTGAAGCAGAGTTTCCTGTTGACTCCCTTTGTTTATTACAATATCTTTCTTAACCCATTCTGTGGGAGTTACATTTCCACCCATTCTGTGTTCCCACCTGGCTTTCAGATCAACTGTAGGGTTCTGAAACACTGGGGCTAGCGCCTTGTACATATATGTTACGGCCTTCCTATTTACCCAGTGTGTTAAATTGTGAAATTGTGGTTAGGGCATCCACTCTATCTAATTCCTTTGTTCCTGTCCTCCATGTGTATACAATTGCTGTTCTCAGTGCTCCATATAAGAGGAATTGCCTCCATGTATCCCATAAAAGTCCTGCAGAGCTTTGTACCATGGAACCATGCTGAGTGTCCCCTATCCTAAAGAACTACGTATTAAAAAAGTATGCTTTAGGATAGGGGGCACTCGGCATTGTTCCACGGTACAAGGCATGTCTAACAGTCCAACAAGATCTTGTCTTTCAGGGTCAGTGTCCACGACCAACCAGCATACTAGCCATATCAATTGAGCCACTATATAGAATGTTTCTGGATTGGGGCACCCGTGGCGACCATGTCCAAGGGATTCATTGTTTTTTTGATAGGGAGCCATCGTCTTTGATTTCCACAAATTATTCCAGAGAATAAGGACCTCAATTCCCTGATGATCGACCCCGGCAAGGCACGGAAAAGGGTCATAAAAGGTATAGCAGCTGAGGCAGAACAATCATATTTAGGACGGCAACCCTTCAAAAGGGGGCAAAGGAAGGCGAAGCCAGAAGAGCATTGTGTCTCTTATACGAGAAACACATTTTTCTAGGTTTCTGTTAGAAACGGGATCCCTGGCTGACCAGGGCTCACGCCAAAGTCAGTCAGAGACCACCATTCCCAAGTCAGGGCAAGGAAGTCACACACCAAGATAACCCCTGCTCACCCTCTAGGTAATGTGACGCGAGCAGCCAGGCTAAACTTGGAGGCTATGTAGGTTAAGTGTTTGCGCGCGCACCCAGCAACAACACCCAAGGCCCACCACAAAGGAAACTCCACACAAGGTTATATGAAAAATAGCCTTTGTATTATATCAAAACACATTAGATAAAACACACACTTTACAATGTGCCAACAGGCACGGCAGAATTTACAGGGGATATGTACAAGACAGGGCCACCTGGACCACTGTCAGGAATCAGCACTTTTAGAACTAGAAATACTGTTAGGAATAGCATGTTGTAGATCATAGAATAATAATCACTTTAGCACAAATTAGCACACAACCAGTAATTACTGGTAAATGGTAAGTACCTCCTACGCAACCCTAACCACCTTAGGAAAATATTGCGCAGGGAACCAGGACCTCACTAGCAACACCTGCACTAGGAGAAAAACAACCCCCTACGTATCACAATACCTGTAGGGGTATCAGCAAGAACACATTACACATGATGCATTATAACATTCAGTGGTGTAGGGAAGGAAAACACATGATGCATCAAAACACATTCAGAGGTGTAGGGAAGGAAAACACATGATGCATCAAAACACATTCAGAGGTGTAAGAACAAGCAATTGCGCAAAACTCACATGAGCCACCACCTGTGGCAGTCCCTAGGCCCTCTGGCCTTGTTGGGGCTAGGACGCCCTGTGTCCCAATGTCAGGGGGGCCTAAACGTGGCAGCTGCCCACTAAGTGCTGGGCAGCTGTGAAGACAATCATGGGGCCAACGCTGGAGCCTCGCAGGCCCTGCACAAATGACTGGGCCCTCAGGAGCCTCTCTGGCTCAACCAGCAAGAAATGCCCCCTACGCAGGAGTCCCTCTCCTGGGGACTCAAAAGGGACAATGGCTGGAAATCGTAGGAGTCCCCCCCTGGGGACTCGGAATGAGGATAGGGCCCGGGGACCCGTGTGGACCTCGCAAAACAAACGGGGCGCTTTTCTGTGGGAGCCCCCCCTCTGGGGACTCGGTGACGTAAAGATGCCGCCTGAGCCTCTCGTGGGCTCGAAATACCACTGAGCCTCTCCGGACTCTAAATTGCCACTGCCCCCGTGGCCCTCGTGGGCCTTTGGACTAAGGACTGCCCGTGCCTTGGAGTCCCACTCGGGGACTCGAGACAACTATGGCCCCCAAGAGCCTCTCAGGGCTCTTCACAATGAAATGCCGCCTTTTGGAGCCTCGGGGCTCTAAGATCACTTGCCCCGTCGTTGAAGCCTCTCTTAGGCTCGATTTAAAAATGCCCTCAAGAGCCTCTCGGTTGTGGATTCTGTTTCCGGGTCGCCGCAGGCAGCGCGGCGACCCAGGAGGGTATACCTCGGCGGCTTGTTTTGGCGGCAATACGGGGTGGGCACCCGTTAAATAAGCAAATAAAACAGGGTGGCCTCCTGTTCATGAAGCACCAAAAATCGGCAAACATGCGGCAAACATGCGGCAAAATGCGGCGTGGGCAGCCGCTAGAGTAAAAATAAAGCGCTCTGAGCGCTAGCAGGCAATAAAGCGCTCCCAAGCGCTCCCAAAAAAAACGATGGATTTGGGCCCAGATCTTTTGACTGGGGGAGTGTGTGACATTGATCCACATTCAGTCCATCACTTGTTGTTTTTGCAATTGCCGCCCTAAGTGCGCTGGGGATGCCCAGACGTGGGTCCCAGGCACTCCACACCACTTGGAGTCAAGCTAGCCGGGCTGAAGAGAGGTGTTACCTCGAAACCGGTCCGGTCCTCGGATGCTTGATTCCGTTCTGGGAAGGACATGGCTTTTGTAGTTCGGACTGGACTGTTCCCATGGGGCAACAGGGTCAGAGCTGATTTGCATATCGCCATTGTCTAACCCAGGGTGGTGTGGAGTGCAAAAAAACGATGGATTTGGGCCCAGATCTTTTGACTGGGGGAGTGTGTGACATTGATCCACATTCAGTCCATCACTTGTTGTTTTTGCAATTGCCGCCCCAAGCGCTGGCACAGCAACCAAAGCGCTTCCAGGCGCTGGAAGCAAAGTAAAGCGCTATTAAGCGCTGGGGGCCAACATAAAGCGCTCCCAGGCGCTAGTTGGCTCAAAAGACAGCAAAAGTCCTCCAGTAGGTGGGGGGGGGGCAAGGCTGGGCCCAGAGCCAGCTCGCTGGGCCTCCAGGCAGGGAGGCAGTCCAAGTGGCGTTCCTCCTGGCGCCCAGCAGAAGCCCCCTCCAGAAAAGGATCCAGGAAGTGAACAGTTTGTAAGGGGACACAGCCCCTTTTTATACATTAAAATCCTTTGTCTGGCTTCAGGGTGAGGGCAAAAACCAGTCGCAGCTGGTTTGTGAGCACTCTTGATGTGCTCAGCCCCTCACTCTATTCACTGGCAGGCTAGGGTCATTAGACGCACTACAGGGGGCGGAGCCAGCATTGTGTGGGGAAAGCCCAGCCCTATTCAGGACCCAGGTGCACTCCTCCCCAGCCTTCAGCATGCTAATCTCCACACTCACCACCGGGCAGACCCATCATGACTCATGGAGCCTGGCATCCCAGCCAGCCACAGCCAATCACACGCCAGCACCTTTACAGCACACGCACAGCCATGTCTAGAAGTGGCACTTCTACACTAGACACATACACACCGCATGCATCATTGCGCAGCATTCAATCACACGAGTCCGCACACACCAGACTCGAGCCTGCACACCCCACACATCAGGAACTACCAGGGACACAGACATTCCCCATGCATTCCTATGGGAGGGCAGGCCAACCTTACTCCACGCACTCAGAGTGCGCACGCACTTTCCACTGGGACACAGTGAAAGTGCGCAGAAACCAATAATCACTACCACCAATTCACATTCAAAAAGCAAAAAGTTTAGGGGTGAACCTGCCAGAAGTGCCAAGTCCAACAGTTACCATCCTTGAGGTCTTGGTCCATACTTTAGATTTGTACCCCCAAATACTTAAGGGTGGTGGGTTCCGATGCCAGAGGCGCCTCCAGGAAGAGAAAACTTTCAAATGACAGTATTGGGTGCAGGTGGAAGAGGGAGACAGCCATGACAACGCGGGCTTTACCCCGCACTGCCATTACGACGCTGCCATCACAACGCAAGTCGTTACAACGACTTGCGCTGGAGGGCGCTCTTGGTAAAGGAATACTTTTATTTTCTATTCCAACACCTTCCCTACTGTTACGTGGGCTGGAGTTGGAATAGAAAATCAAACTATTCCACAATCCAGCGCCTACAGCGCAAGTCGTTGTAACGACTTGCGTTGTAATGGATGCGTCGTAATGGCAGCGCGGGGGGAAAGCCCGTGTTGTCATGACATACATCCGGTGGAAGAGGCAGGACTTATCCCAATGCACCCACAAGCCTGATGCCTCTCCAAACTCGTACAGCAAGTGTCCCAGTGCACGTAAACTGTCTCCAAGTTCCCTAAGGAACAGCAGTGCATCATCTGCATACCAGGCAGCGGCTGGGTATCTGATTCCCACTTTGATCCTCCACTCCAAACCCTTTTCACGTAGAATGCATGCTAAAGGTTCCAGAGCCAAGGACAAATGGAATAGTGGTCAAAGGACAACCCTGTCTGGTGCTTCTTTGCAGCCGCCATTTATCAGAGTAAACCTTCCCTGTTGGTACCTAGCAAGGGGCCTCGTGCACAGTAGTTTTATCCATTTCAGGATGTTTCTCTTTATCCCCAAAGCCTGCAAAACCGGAAATAGATAAGGCCATATGAGGGTGTCAAAGGCTTTTTTCTATGCTGAGTCCATGTAGGGTTGCTCAGGTCCCGATCCACAACGTCCATAATATGGAACCGATGGTGAAAATTGAGGTGGGCATTCCGTCTCGGGATGGACACACACTGGTCTGGGTGTACTAGACCCAGGAGGTAAGGGAGCAGCTGATTTGCAATAGCCATCACAATATTTTGTCCGGAGCAGGGATAAGGGTCAACAGGATCCTACAGTCATTGGATTCATTGATTGTCTTGGCAAAATCACTATGGGCCATATGTATCACAATGTTCTTTTGCAATTCTCAAATAGCGACTTTTGCGAATCGCTATTTGAGAATCGCAAAACGCTATGTATGTAGGATTTGCAAATAATTTTGCGAATCCTACATATTCTTTAATTGCGAATCGCACATTGTAAATTTATTCCTATAGGCCTGGAGGCCCATAGGAATGAATGGGAAGATATTCTCAATTTGCGATTCTCAATTAGAGAGGCAGTTTTTCTTTAATACATACCACTAAGCCCAATTGCGATCGCAAATGCCGAAATGCGAATTTCGGCATTTGCGATTTCCAATTTGGAAAGATGCATATGGCCCTATGACAGTTTCCCTTGTTGATTCAGGAAGTTCCCCCCATTGAAAAACTCCCTTATACGTAGTGTGCAGTCGGGTTGCTAACCAAGACTGGTAGGCTGGATAGAATTTGAATAGGAGGCCGTTAGTCCCATCTTACCGGTTGATATATGGCTAGCTTGATTTCTTGCACTCCCAAGTCCCCATTTAGGGTCCTTGTTTGCTTGACAGAGAGTGATGCCAGTTGCATGGACTCTAGGAAGCAGGTAAGCTGGGCAGGCTGTGCGACTTTATCGGCCGTGTACAGTGTCTGATAGTAATCTACAAACACCTTTTTTACGCATAGCTCCTATAGGTCTCTGGGATTTTTCAGATCTCACCAGCCACACCAGGAGGCAGCCCGCTCTGTCCACCTCACCGTGCTCGCAGGCAAGATCTTCTTTATAGTGCAGACATCGGAGATGTTCCCATGACACCTGATATGGTTTGGTCTGTTCTAGCAGGTCCGGCCTACATGCTGAGACTCTCGTCCGATTGTCATACCTCCTCCATCAGCGTCCACCTTGCACCATAAGAGTTCTTGATGCAGACCCCGTATTACGACTTTAAGGCATCCCACTTCACATTTGTGTTTGTGGCTGTACCTTCATTATTTCAGAAATATTCATCTATCATATTGCCAATAGCGACCCTAAAGGGCTGGTCTAGTAAAGCATCAGGTTGCAGGTGCCAAGTTGGCACCACCATGATTTGTCTGCCCAGTACTAGGATAAAAAGAATAGGGTTGTGGTCTGAAGTGGTGTGGCAAAGGTGTTCTGTTTTATGAACAGTGGGTTTATGAGCAGGAGATCAGAAAAACCTTTCCAATCTGGTGTGGATCTCATGCACCCCGAGGAAAAATTAGTATTTGCGAGTCTCCGGTTTTGTGTCCCTCCATAGGTCCAGCACACCTCATTGAGCTGCCCATTGCCAGAACCCTCAAATCAATGAGGCACATGGGCCCAATGGAAGGGGCAGTGCCAATCATTACAGATTACACAAGAATCAGGTTAAAGTCCAGTCCCACAAATTATATGTTAAGTTACTTTTGAAAGAGTAGTTCGATGAAAGGAACAAGAAAGCATTTATAGGGTAGAGGTTTTTCCAAAAATAATGCTGGTATAAAACTAGAGTTTCATTGTTATAACCAAAAAAGGTGTACAAATATCAACATTAAGACATGTGTGATTAAGCGAGACAGGACAATCAATATTATCAGTACATCACTGAAACAACATAACCACCACGATACACCTTTCAGCATAAAAGCATGAGGTCAGTCAGTTACCCCCTGGCGTGCTCATGACGGGTCCACGCCGTCATGAGCCACTGGCGGCGTGTGCTCATGACGGCGTGGAGCCGCCATGCCGCTGCCGCTCCTCCCACGCGGCACTAATTCCTCACCTGTGCAGGCGAACTAATGAGCGGGTGTGGTCATGACGGAACCACGCCGTCATGAGCACACACCGCGCATGACTCATGACTGCGTGGAGCCGCCATGAGCACCGAAGCGCCACCCTCACCCCCTAGCCCCCCCCCGCACCGCAGCGGAATTTACGGCGCAGGGAAGGGGTTAATATATCTGATGCAGAGTTCTTTGTGAAACCTTTGCGTTACAGGTTCGAATCAAGCAGGCAATAATGACCTGATTTACGAAGGTAATTTTACACGTTTGCGAAAATTTGATCTTTTTCGATATTCACAAAACTGCAATTTAATAGTAACATTGCAACTGAGGAGACTCCTCCGCCGGGGTGAAGAACTCCGCAGGCTATATAAATGCAATTACAATTACATAAAAAGATTGACCAGGTGGAGCTCTCCACCATGACTGCTGAGTCAAACAGTTGTAAAGGTACTATTAAATTGCAGTTTTTGTGAATACTGAAGAAGAGTAAAATAACACAAATGTATACGGTTACCCTTGTGAGTCAGGCCCTAAGTTTTTATATCTTTAAAGATCGATAAAAAGGTTATCTTTTGGGTTGAAAATTATGCACATGAAAAACGGCAAGAGACAGTTCAGTTTGCAATGTCCTCTACGTGCAGCAGTAACCGTCTAAAGGTCCAATGTCTATAAATTTAAGAAATTACTCATTTTGTGAGAAAATTTGACCAAGCATCAACGCTGCATCATTGGCTCGAGTTACAGATCTACAATGGTTAATAACAACCTATGTTCAACTTTTCCATTCCCATTTCGGCTGAGTGGCTGATTTTAATAACCGCAGAAGATTTCTCATTAAAAAAATGTGATTAAAACTATTTCATTGAAGTCATAATCACCCCTGGACAGAATATTATATGTAATAACAGCATTTAAGGCAGCAAACTCCTAGGCAGTGGTGATTAGCTATTAATGTCATTAAGCCTTTTTTTCAAGATTTTCATCTACACAAGAATCTTTTGAATATTTTGCACAAACAGTAATTGTTTAACCTGCATGAAGAAAAGAGCGTTTCTATCCCCATTGTATTTTCAGAATCATGTAATTCGTTGCTGGAATAATATCCTTTTATTTCAGTCTGGAGTTCTTTGTGCCTCATATTACAACACTGTAACAGAACTGGCAAACTTCAATACTTATGTCTACCGGCAAAAAAGTATAATTTTGGAGTTTCGGGTATAATTATTGTAAATATGATTATACAACTATTATGTGTTACGCTGTAACTTAAAATGGGTTATACGCGGTTTGCAAGATTGTAGCAATTTTAAGATTTGCATGTTTGCTAAGACGAAGTTGATATTAAATATCCATTCCATTATTCGAGGTAGCTCAGAGCCTGCACTTTTCTGTGTTAGGCTGTAAATCGCCAGTCAGATATAATTTTAGAACATTTAACTACATGTGAGTCTTGCAGCAAAGTGGTTCACAAATATTATACTGTTTGAAATAGGTATTCTAATTTTATAGCTGTTATTTATTTAGGAAACAATTATTTTTTAACCAAAAAAAAGAACATAAACGTGCTGATGATGTATGATTGAAACATAGTAAGAATTTTAACACCAGGACATTGTGATGTGATTTACTTACAGCATCATCACCACAGTTAATATGTTAAACACACACCTTAAGGGACTGGTTGATGACAGTGGCGACTGGTATCAGGGAAAAGTGGTGGCCAGCGTGGGGGTGCACTAACAAAAAAAAAACCTAACTTCTGCCCGCGGTCTTGTTGCTCTTCTGCTTCTCTAGCTCTACTGCTAGTTCACTGGCTGAGGCAACCAGACTCCCCTACGGCCAATCCATACGCTGCTCTTATGCTGGTTATACCATTACCCAGCATGATAGAAGCAACGGTATTGGCCTGACTGGGCTAGTTTTGCGTGCCCACGGGGAATTCTACCATACACACTTGCAGCCAAGCCCACCACTCCTCCATGCTTGCTGCAGTGCTGTCATCAGGATGGCCCCGCCCCCAAGACTCAGCTCTATCAAAAAAATAATGATAAAAATGTTTTATTATCATTTTATTTTTCAGGTTTGCATCTGCCGGCAGGGGGCAATGCGCCTTTGTGGAAGAATATGTTCCCTGAATTACTTCAGCACGGAAACTCAAGGAGAAGGAGCCAGGTCTTGTATTAAAGGTGCATGTAAACATATCTTTAATCATTATCTCCCTGCGTTCTGGTCTTCCGCATCAAAGTCCTGGCATCTCTCTCCTGCTGTCCTGTGACGGTTGACTTCAGGGGACAATTGGGTTGCACTTAATGTGTCATACATTGTCATCTGTTGGTATTTATGGCATCAGAAAAGGGAGAAATTATATATAGAAACTACAGGCCTGGGATACCACTGTTCATGATCATACACACAACGAAAGGACAAACACAGAAAGGGAAGAGGAGGGAAAAGAAGGAGAGGCATATCACAACAATAAATGCAGACTGCCATTTCAAACAGGGTCAGAGAGAAGGAGAGACGCTCCACGCTACCTAACACAGGAGAAGAATCCTGGGAAGGTAGAGGAAGTTTCACCCGCTGGACTGCTGCTGATGAATGGAATCCAGCCAACACTGACGAGTATATGGAACCCTAGGGCACCACTTACCCCATACCTGAAACTGACTCTGGGGAGGATGTGGATGGTGGAGGCTACTGGCAATGACACATGGACAGAAGAGTGGTGGAAGCCGTCAGTGGACACATGTTTGTCTACCACAGTCCAAGAGGACTGTGGGGAACCGGGTGAGTCCCAAACACAAAGAAGAAGAGGGTCCTTAAGACCAATGTATATTTTTTGCGTGGTTATTTTAAATAACCACAAAAAATATACATTTGTCTTAAGGACCGTGGACAGTGACAGCTGGACCTGGATGGTACAGGGTGACGGGGCGGGGAGGGGAGGTGGGTGTTTTAAAAAAAAAAAAACACTTACCAGATCGCCGCATCTCTCCTCCGTCTCTCTCACGTCGTCCCTCTGCTCCGGGCAGAAGAATGAAGTGCCCAGGGTCCCCTGAGAAAATCACAATGCAGCAATGCAGAGTTTTGATTGGCCTGAGTGCTTCAGTTCGGTGCTCAGATTGGGAATGGGAACCTGGGTATGTTCTCTACCCAGGCTGTAATGCATCCTGGGTAGAGAACATGCAAAGTGTGCATGACAGTTTGGATGGGCCAAGATAGCCAGCCAAACCATCATGCGCACTTTTGGGTACATCCACCACTCCTCCTCCCTCATCCCAGGAGCCCGGCCCTCCCTGCCCGAACCTGGTGGATACTAAAAACAAAATGATAATGACTCATATTATTATCATTTAATTTTTTCTATTACACTGCTCCATGAGCAGTGGGACGACGCTCCTCCGCCTTAGCATAGGAGCCGCCAATGGTTATTTCATTTGGAAGTTTGAAGCTCGGCGGCCCAGTGGAGTATGGTTTTAATACAGAGGGCCTATAATCTGAACCAGAAGAATGGTTTTTTGACCCTCCTCTGTAGCTGGGTGTATATTTAGAGCAAAAGAAATGTATGCCTGTACAGTGAGAATGGGGTGGGGTGGAAGGAAGAGCTGTAAGTATAAAACAAACTAATCTACAAAGGACAGCGGGGACAAGGACTCTGATTATTAAACAATTAGCTTAAGCCACTTTAGGAATAGGAGAAATAGCTATACCGGCCTTTTGGAATGATTCGTTTTTCCTTTAAAGAACCCAAATAAGTTTCTTTGTGGCGAGGAACAAATATCTCTAATTATGATCACCCCAAGATCATGTAAAACTGTAAATAAAGAGAAAGAAAGACACCAGTAGTGATACTGCAAACCATGGTGTGCCAGTCACACACTTGGGGGCCGATTCCGATTCGGGAAAAACCGCTCCGAATAGCCGTTCGGAGCGTTTTTCCTGTACAAATTGTACCCTGCAACGTCCCCTGTACGTACGACAAGTACGATTTGTACCAGGAGCCGTACTCCGTACGAGTCGTACAGAGACTGTACGACTCGAATCTCCGTACGATTCTCCCTCGGAACCCGCTGTACGCGACATCTGTACGGTTCGCGGCTGGTTTTTACGACCCAGCAAGTACGATACATTTCGGGTACGCACCGTACGACCCTTTTTCTATGGGAGCTGAAAACAGACGTAAAAGCAGAGTTTGCGCCGAAACAGGTTCGGAACGGCCCCTCCGGTACGGTGCGTACCCCCCATGATCGCAGGGGTACACACCGCACCCCTGCGATCATGGGGGGTACACCCATCGTACATGGGGTACGGCTCGTACACCATCGTATGGTGCATACCCCTGCGATCAGGGGGGGTACGGACCGTACGGTGTGTATGTGTTTGTGTGCTTTTCTGTACGACTCGCCCTTACCTGACATGGACCGTATGAATCGCGTCCTCATACCCCGGTCCGGATCGTACTCGTCGGGTCGTATGGCATGTGTACGAGTCGGACGGATTCACGGAATACGGATCGTACTACGCGACTCGGACGGACGGGTACAATTCGTACGGAGAGGGCTCCGGATACAATTTGTACGGACATTTTTTTTCCCGAATCGGAATCGGCCCCTTGATTTGTTTTTCTGGGTTAACGGATGATTCACAAAATCTGCAGAATTTGATTGGGTCGCTGCACATCCAAACTGCACAGTCCTTCAGGAAGGCAGACTATACATTTCATTTTGGTTTTTTGCTGTGCTTTACGTTTTTTGGGAACAATACTTATTGGTCCTCAATACCGGCTTCTGAAAAAGAAAATCGGGGCAGAAGAAATGCAGAATAGTAGATGCATGAACAACAAGAAAGACTGGAAGTTAATTAGGCTGAAGGTTCCAGATCACCACCGGAATCCATTGAATTGAACTTTTCCACAATTCCACTTAGCGAAAAAAGATTTAGGTAATTTAGTTGCACTTTAAGAAAGCACTCAACAGAATACAGCTATTACATGGTACTATTTATTGCAGTAAACAGAAGCAAATGGAAAAAACATCAGATTTACAAAAAATATTTTTTTCTTCAGTTAGCCATGGTTTTGATTAGCTTTTCCTACTTGTATTGAAAAAACTAGTGCTGTTAATTTAGGACTGTTTTTGATGTCCCCAAAAACATAAAAATCACAAGTAAATATATGTCTGTAAAACTCAAAAATGGTTCATCGCAGAACCAACTTCAGTGGTATTAAAAGATAAAAACATATGTTGTTTGTTTCTTCTGTGAGTGAGAAAGTGAGAGAAAGTGCAGAAGGTGAGAAGGGTAGTAAATGAAACACTTCGAGTGAGTGAAAAAGGGGAAGTGAGGCAGTGACTAGGTGTGTTTGTGTGAAAGCCATAGAGGCAGTGAATCTGAGAGCATGAATAAAAGACAGCGTGAGGGAAGATGCGAGGGAGCAAGAGTGCCTGAAAAAGAGGTGTGCTCAGCGTGAGTTGGCTACAAGACCTGAGCTCAAACCTATGTGGGCTACCAACTTTTGCTGTGCACAGCCTTCAGTCATGATCTGCAGAAGCTGAGCACAAGGCGTGGCCCCCCGCCAGACTCTGTGCTCAACCCTCTACCATTGGCCATCCAATTCTAGTAAGAGTCTTTGGCTACGCAGAGCCAATATGAATCATAGAGTCTGAGGTCCACCCAGGCCCTGCACCCAATCCTTTACAGGTGATGCTGGCATAATGGGGTTTAGCTGCAGGGTCTGACCTCCGGCCATGCTCTCTCCACCCAGTCAACCTCACTGTGCATGGCCTTCTGCTGCAAACAATGGGGTTGGTCAGGTCCCATGCCCAACATGCTACACAAGGCATTTGAACGTGCACAACAGAAGTTGGCCACTGGTCCTAGCCCAAGGTCAGGCCCTAAAACCAGCTCTCAATGGGTTGCCAACCACTGCTGGGTACCGGGTTGCCTGCAGAGCCGGGCCTTGGGCCAAGCTCTTTTTTGTGTTATTTTTAATTCTGATTCACCTATCCTGCCACAGACTTGTGGGTCAGTGGACCCATGTTATATCTGACATGAGGGCAGCGGATTTGATCTGTGAACTCTGCCTATAGACCATCATGGGTCACTAATGTTGGCTTTGGATTTGTGATCCCATGACTGAGACTAAGGGCCTCATTTTGATAGCGGAAGGTCAGACCGCCATCCGCTGTTGCCACGGTCAGGAGCCCTTCCCAACAAGCAAGCAGTGGTCCGACTGCCACATTATGATATGACCGCCCTGCTGGCAGCTGGAAAGTGTATATAGAAATTTAATGGCTTCTGGGAACTGTAGTACAATTTGCTCTGCAGTCTGTACACGGACATGTGATCTGGGGCAAGGTGCACTCCGACCAATAGGAGTGGAGCAAGATTTTCAAAGGAGCGGGTGGAGCAGCATCCTGTTGTTTAGTGGCATCCGAAGAAGGCTGTAATGCCGAAATGCATCATGCCCGAATTTTCCATTAAAGGTTTTCCTGGATTCCCCTGGGCTTCATACTTTTCTTTATTGGAGGAGTCTGTGGTGATATTTCGCGCCGGCCATAGGAGCTCATGAGGCCCTGTTGTTCAAGAAGCTGGAGCTTGCTGGCATCAGCTGTTTACAGCGTGTTTGTTTCTCCGAGGGATCGGATAGCTCCGGCCCGCCTCCAGTGCTTGCCAAGCCAGTGGCTGCTGCCAGGCGCAGCTCGTGACTTCATGTGGAGCCGCTCTCATTGTACGGTGGCACACAGCACGACGGACACCTGCATGGGGGGCTTGAACATTATAGGGGACCCAGGGAAGCCTTTTGGACTATAATTCACCCCAGGCGCAACCAACCGTCCACTCTGCACCTTTGATATTAACATCACTGAACAACATGGGCTGGATTCCTGCTTGCTTCCCCACACGCAGTACTTACCCACATTTGATGGCTTCTGGGAACTGTAGTTCAATTTGCTCTGCAGTGTGTACACGGACATGTGATCTGGGGCAAGGTGCACTCCTACCAATAGGAGTGGAGCAAGCTATTCAAAGGAGCGGGTGGAACAGCATCCTGTTGTTCAGTGGCATCCGAAGAAGGCTGTAATGCCAAAATGCATCATGCCCGAATTTTCCATTAAAGGTTTTCTTGGATTCCCCTGGGCTTCATACTTTTCCTTATTGGAGCAGTCTGTGGTGATATATATCCATACTAATATTATAAAGAGAGAACCCAAACCTTTGAGGCGTGTAATCTCAGTAACCGCAGCACCAATCACAACACCCAATACAGCATTGGAAAGGGCAGTTGCAGCAGAAGGACATAGGCTATGCAGACGGCCACCATATATATATATTTTTTTGTTGCAGAGTTTTATATAGCGCAAACTTGACCCAAACTGAATCAGGTATCAGAGAGCTTTACATAGCACCAGTTACGTTACATGAGGAGACACATTCATTTTTGTTAGGCACGAGGAGATTAAGTGATTTGCCCAGAATCACAGGATGTTTGGTGTCGTTACCAAGACTCGAACCCAGATCCCCATGTCCGAGGTCGAGCCCCTTAGCCATTAGGCCAATTCCTCTATACATTTAAAAGGTAAAAGAACCGTGCCAACAAAGTAGTCCCTTGTGGGCGTGTCTGCGTTGTGCTGTGGGCGTGGGCTGGGGGCGTGACTAACGCTGGGGGCGTGTGGTATGGCCTTCACATCGTGGTCTGTGGTCATGTGCTGGGGCGTGACAAACGCTGGGGGCGTGACAAACGCTGGGGGCGTGTGTCCGCCCTTCATGCCATTTGAGTCGTACATACAAGCGCCAATTACGTTGCTGCGCAGCATCAAGGGGCACGCTGGGGGTGTGACATGCTCGGGGCATTAGAAACGCTGGGGGCGTGTGTCCGGCCTTCATGCCATGTGAACGCAATTGCGCCGCATCAAGAGGCACGCTGGGGGCGTGAGGAACGCTGGGGGCGTGTGCTACGTTCCGCCCTTCATGCCGTATGGGTTGTACATTAATCAGAAAATCGTCTGCTGTGGCTGTGTGCTGGGGGCGTGACAAACGCGTTCACCTGGAGGCCTAGTAAGTAACGTTACTGCAGCCTCTCCTGCGCGCTGTTACTGAACTCTCTCATTCAACGAAATTACACGCGCCTGCTACCATCAACGAGGGCTCTAGCCGGGCTCAGGCGGCGGATCAGTACACTGATTACACGCGCCTGATAACATCAACCAGGGCTGCAGCAGGGCCTCAACCGGGGGAACACGCACCTGCTAAAATCAAACAGGCCTGCATCTGGGCCTCAAGCGGGGGAACACGCAAATGAGCGTGACTGCGGGGACAATTACTGCAGCCTCTCCTACTCGCTGTCACTCAACTCTCTCATTAAACGGATTTACCCACGGCTGATAACTCTCTCATTCACGACATTACACGTGCCTGCTAACATCAACCAGGGCTGTAGCCGGGCTCAGGCGGTGGATCACTACACCAATTACACGCACCAGCTAACATCAACCAGGGCTTCAGCTGGGCCTTCTCCGACCCTATTCTAATGAAACAAAAAATGTTGTCTACCGCGAGATTTTAAAATAAATTGCCCTGCCAAATACACACATTACACACATTCTATTTCATACACGGACAACGTCGGGACGGGCTGCTAATATATATATATATATATATATTTTGCTAATAACTTTGGCGTTGTTTGACGAATCTTTGTGAAATTCTCAAAAAAAAAGTTCTATCCAGGTCAGCTCTAATCCTGAAAGTGTGGGGGTTGATTCGTCAAGCGGGGGCTGAGAAAAAAGGGGGGATCCCAAAAAGTATTTTCTCCATGTTAATTTCCATAGGAAATTTTATTACAGGCTACAGCCTGAACTGCTGATTAGAATTACACCAAATTTGGTAAAAAGGTTGAGCTTGGTTCAGAAAGCGACCTTTTTTTTACATGGTGTAAATCCGTTCAGTAGTTGTTGAGAAATTCAAAAAATCAATTTCCCATAGGAAACATTAGCCAAGGGTACAGCCTGAACTGCTGAATGGAATTACACCAAATTTGGAAAAAAGGTAGTTCTTGATTCAGAAAGTGACTTTTTTTTTTAAATGTTGTAAATCCGTTCAGTAGTTGTTGAGAAATTCATAAACTAAAAGTTTTGATATCAGGGGCAGCGGTGGGTTTGCGCACCCTCCCGACCACACGCTTCAGTGTGATTGTCTGCCACGAGCTTCACTGTGATTGGCTGCCAACACTCCAAATCAGGAAGTGTTGGCAGCCATCTTGTGATTCGGTAGACCCGAGTCACAAGAAAGGGTTGAAAAAAGACAAAAAATGAAGAAAAGGGGCAGGGTAGAAACACCCTGACCCCCTAGTCCTGCTCAAGGGGGTCCCACAAAGACCCTCAGGGCCAAATTATTATTATTTTTTTAAATGAAGCGGGGGCTCGCCCACTTCATTTAAATGAGCCCCCGGGTGGGCCAGGTTCTGGGTGCAATCCTAAAAATATATTGCGCGGGCCTGCGGGGCCTCCCCAGCCCCGGGGACCGCCACCTCCCCGGGGCTACATAAATTAGGTGCAAGAGGGCACACTGCCCTCCCGCAACCCCGGGGACCACCACCTCCCGAGGCTTGTTTTGTAATTATTGGGGTTTTCTGAGGCCCCCCCAAGCCCCAGGGATCGCCACCCCGGTGCTTTAATTAAATATGCAGGGGGGGTTCGCGGGCCCCCCCCCGAAGCCCCAGGGTCCACCACCATCCCGGGGCTTTGAAAATAGAGGGAGGGGGCCTCCATCCTGGAGCCCTTGATGGCCCTGGGGACTGCCACCCCCCCTGGGCCGGCTCCTGCAATGTCTCAGGGAGCTCACCCAGGGACATTGTTGTTTGCTATGACAGGGTGGAAGCATGTCTC
This sequence comes from Lissotriton helveticus, assembly GCF_964261635.1. Taxonomy (NCBI): domain Eukaryota; kingdom Metazoa; phylum Chordata; class Amphibia; order Caudata; family Salamandridae; genus Lissotriton; species Lissotriton helveticus. Next base: position 1,073,643,998 of record NC_136070.1, on the reverse strand, counting down.
CAGCTGATCCAGCGGGCTATAGAAAATATATCATAAACAACGCTACCCAACTTCATAAACTATAAACAAATTTCTAAACTAAATATGGACCCATTTATAAACCTGATATATTTTGGGCCTACTGAATCAGGTGGTCAGAATAAATCTATATACACATTATCTACAAACTATGTACATATTTATACTTTTGCAGAAAGAATATTGTCATTAGAATAAAACCCAACCATTTAAACGACCACCATAGGCGACGTGATCTAGCTAATAGTAACCTACACTTCTGAATAACCAAGACCAGCTTGTTTGTCAAAAGTAAGATTTTATTTACTAATTTATGGTATATAAGTTGAAAGTTTTATAAATGAAATTTATTAGCAATAATGCAAGCATGATTATAATGAAATATGAGAAAATTACTATTTAAGCAAATAAATCAAATTTAAAGTGAATATATAAAGTTTAGCATTTCTAAAACCTAATTCCCTAACTGAGCTAAATAGATAGAAATTAAAGTAAAGTTCTTTGAGGATTCTTACGTGCTCCAAGTAAAGTCCAGCAGCACATCACCCTCATCGGAAAGTCAGAAAGCAGCAGCCAGCCCATCCCTAAGGGCATGACTTTTTATACCTTTCTACGCTAACTGAACTAAGCAAAGGAAAGTTTTCAGAAATCTTCGACGTCCCATTGGCTGAGAGTGACAAGTGACATGTCACCCAGTTATCAAAAAGTTCCACTAAATCATATTTCATAGAGACCATTGTTCCTTCCACGTGAAGCCAGAAGCTTCCTCATGTTGCAACAAATGTATTAAGTCATTCTCGCAGCGTCCATTGACTTTCATTATACTTCCGCGGATGCCAAGTTAAGGATTGACAAAATGTTCACTTTCGACCTTGGCCATGTCCGACAGAATGATGTCAGCTCATCAGTTTTTGTTTTGTGAATGCAGCTTCAATAAACGTTTTAATTCAGAATGGGCGTCTCGTGACTTTCTGCAGAATTATATGTCAGCTCTTTTTCTGCGGTTCAAATGACTAGGCCCAAAAGCAGGCAACTTATGTTTTCTAGTATAAAACAAACACAAGAAAAGTATTAATGTAAGAAATAAAGTAGATTCTGTATCCACCCCATGGTTTACTAATTAATTAACCCACCCGATTAATCAAAATGTTACCTAGCCATTGCAAACAAATAAAGCAGCGTTTATATTTACCAGTCTCCGTTTTTCCAAGAGACCCATATGCATCTAGAATAGTAGAAATGACATCACACAGACAAGGAAAAGCAAAACAAGCACATGCTTCTTTTAAGTTTGCAGCAATTAGTAATGACAAAAACGAAAACAATAAATTATTTTATTATTTTGCACGAACAAAAAGATGCAACATTTATGCACGTTTATGAGCACACATGTTAGTCCCCCCATGTGTAAAGTTTAATCTAAGTTGTATTAGCACGACATATCACAAATCATTAATATTATTATTCATGTTATGGAAATGTGACTTTGCGAGTTTAAACAAAATTTTGTTTTCTATCTCGCTCCATCAACTCCCTCATCTGGTGATTAACAAATCACCACACCAGCACTCAAAATTTTGGTAAATTAAATTTTTAAGAAATCGATTCAAATTCATTTGTATCAGTAAACCTAAAAGTCTGTTTCTGCATAATCTTTGCAATTAACATGACGCTCTCTATGTAACTCCTGTAATTCGATCTCCCTTTCTTCTTCTTTTCTGAGTTTATAGATTCTTTTCTTTTCTTTCAACTGTTTCTTTCTTTTATGTAACAAACAACCTAATTTGGTCAAAATAAAAATGAATACTATTATAATCAAAGGTGCCAGAATCTTGCCAAGAATTGAACTTCCGATATTATGAAACCAGTTTTTAATTGCTTGAAACCTTTTTGAAAGTTTCCCTGTAAAATCTTCTTCTTCTAATGGAATTATCTCTGAATGCATTTGTGTAATATTCTTAATATACATTTCAATATTCTTACTTTCATCAGGTATATATGTACAGCAATGTTGGACATGTAAAATGCCACAGACTCCTCCCTCTTTTGCTAGGAGTATGTCTAAAGCAAGTCGGTCTTGAATTACCATAGATCTAATTGCAATAACTTCAACATTCACTAATTGAAATCCATCAGCAGTGTCAGTTGATAATCTATCAACTATAGTGGACAATTTTCTAATTCTCCCAGCATTTAGGGTTATACCAACAAAAGGTATTACAGCTTGAAAAATATCTCCCAGAACTTCGGTAAAAGTTTCTCTTTTAGCTCTATTTACATAATTATGAATTTTAAACAATCCTTCTGAATCTCTGTCAACATGAAACACTTTAGGAAAAACAATTCCCACATAACAAGTTCCATACCAATGGTCTGGAAGGTTGTAGTAGGCTTTGTCACCACAAACAAAATAAATCCCAGGAAAGATAGGATCTTTTCCACCTTTAAATCCCCAACCTCCCATAATCTGATAAGTATCTTCACAGTTACTTGCACCTACAAAATAATTATCAAAAAGTGTATTATCTCTTCTAATGCAAAGTTTTCCACTAACTGGTTTGTCTATGTGAATTGCAATATTTTCAAGCATTTTGCCATTTAATTTCTCATCCTCTTTTTGCCAGAAGGCTGACTTAGTCTGCTTGACTAATTCATTTCTCTTATAAATTGCTCTTCTCTCCTCAACCATATTCAAAAATTTCTTTCCTTCAGCACTTAATTTACATGTTAGATTATTCTTGTAAGCATACTCATATGTGAGTTCGTTAGTAACAAGGAAATATTCTCTCATTTGTTTTGCTTTCTTATGCTTATTTAAAGCATTATCAATCTTAACATTAGCAAAAATTTCATCATAATTTGAATAGTAATATTCTAAACGTCCAGTTTGATAAAATAAACTAGTTAATACACTACATGTTACAGCATAAGTGAGAGGAAGCATATTATATGTTACTCCCTCAGAAACAGAAGCAGGTAACTTAACACAGACATAGCAGTCTTTTGCATCCATTACCTTTACATATTCACTCAATAGCTTTGTGAATGTATTACTTGAAAAATCACCTATTGATTTATCTTGATGAATGTTAGGCTGATGATCAATAACTTTTGCAGATGCACTATGTTTAGTTTGGCTAACCAGAGCTTTGCTTGTTATGTTAACTTTGTGTAATTCTCTATTCATTTCTAAAGGAATAATCACAGCTAGTACCAACCAGAGCAGAACTAAAATGAGCAGACATACCAGAGTCATCTTACAGCATCTTTTAAAAACAGAACACTTTGAAGTGCTCTCCTTAACATAAGGCATTTTTAGGTTAGTTTTAGCCTCAAAAATAAAAATAAATTTTAAAATTGATATACACCCCCCTTTTAAAATATATTTTTCTTTTATAACCCTAAACAAGATTTCTTCGACCTTATGTCATACATAAGTTTTCTTCAACTAAACAGTTTTTCTTCGACCTTGTGTCATCTAACAAATTTTCTTCAGCCTTTTGCCAATTTAATAATTCTGTACTTCAATCATTGTCACTAATTTCTTGGATTTCGTTTTCTTCTTCACTACTATCATATATGTCAATAACAGGTGGAATTACTAAGTAAGTCCATTCAGGAGACTTGTATTTTTGATTTGGTCTTATTATCCTCTTCCCTTTTCTTGATATCACTTCAATTTTTCTTCCAACTCCAACTTCTTTTCCAGGACTCTTTTGACTACTGATTTCTTCAACTTGTTCTATTGGCTTTTTGATCAGTCTGACTCTTAATCTTCCACCAGGCCAGTAGTCTGCTTTTCTCACGTACTTCTTCTTTGGTTCAGAATTATTTGATTCTGACTTCCAAGTCCTTTTCTTTCTCTTTTCACTTTCACCTTCCACGTCACTTTCTTCAGTTTCGTAGTCTGAAATTTCAATTGACTCAGGAACTTCTCTATTCGGCAATTTCACTCCTTCAGGAACTTCACTTTGTCTTCCATCACTGGTACTCGGTAATTCCTTCTCCTCTTCTTCCTCAATTACCTCTAACTTCCCAGATTTCGGATTTTTGTTCCTTACTTCAGAGTTTGTTCTCTGCCTTTCGATACTCTCCTGGTCTGAAACTTCCTTTGGTTCAGCTTCTTTGTCTTCAATAGAGACAACTGAATCCTCAGTTATCTTTCCTTTTAACAGATTCTCTTCACCTTCAGAATCTATTTCAATGATTTCTAAGTCTTTTCTTGTTATATTTCCATTCACAGGCACTGTTTCCAGATGTCGACTTTCTTGTCGATCTTCAGAATCTGGAATTACTTCACCTTCTGTTTTGTCTTCTGCCTCAGAATCAGAATCATCTGTGGTTTCACTTTCAACATCAGAACTCTCAGGAGTTGGTACTGGAATAGTATGACTAGGATGTATCCAACGTTTCAATCCTCTGCACTTTACAGCATTAGTAGTGATCAAGATTATCTGCCTAGGTTTCTGCCATCTAGGAGCTAGACAATTCCTTCTCCGATGTACTTTCGTTCTGACCCAATCGCCAGGTCTCAGATCATGAGTCAAAACCTTTTCATTTGATTGAGCTTCAGTTCCCACCTGATTAGACACAGAAGTTACCATATCAGATAACCTTTTACAGTAATCCAAAATTGCACTGTCATTTATGCTCAACAGTTTACCTACAGGTACAAAAGCTTGCCTCATAACTCTTCCCATTAAAATTTCATGAGGACTCAAACCTGTCTTTTTATCTGGTGTACTTCTTAATGACATCAAAACAAGTGGAAGAGCATCTGTCCACTTAACACCTGTCTCAAGACACAATTTTCCAATTCTGTTTTTGATTGTTCCATTTATTTGTTCAACTACACCTGATGCCTCTGGTCTGTATGCACAGTGTATTTTCTGCTCAATGCTCAAAGCTTCACAAATTAACTTCATCAGTTTGTTATCAAAATGGCTTCCTCCATCACTCTCAATAGTGACTGGAAAACCGTACCTTGGGATGATTTCTCTGAGCATTAGTTTTGCTACTGTAATTGAATCACAATGTCGTGTAGGGAAAGCCTCTACCCATCTTGAGAATAAGCATACAATTACAAGTACATATTTCAAACAGTTGTGTAAAGGCATTTCAATGAAATCCATTTGTAACCTGGTAAAGGGACCACCTTCTCGACCAATTATTCCTGTCCCCACCACTGATTTTCTGTTTGGATTCATTTGTTGGCATGACAAACACCTTTGACAAAAAGATTCAGCAATGGTTCTAAATTTGGTATTGAACCATGTTTCTCTAAAAAGTCTGACCATAGAATCTCTTCCTAGATGTGCTGGACCATGATATAATCTGGCCATGTCAGCAATCAAACAATTTGGTAAAACTACTCTGCCATCTTTGTAAACCCACACTCCATCTTCTTCACGTGGTCTACAATCTGATCTTAACCATAGGTCTTTTTCATCATCTTCTGCTTCGTTTTGTAAATCTCTAATCTCATGCCATGTTTCTACAACAGTTGTTAGCATTAATGAATTTGAATCAGTTTCTTTACTCCTCTCCCGATTGTATGAATAATTTTTCCTTGCGCAGTACTTTGCTGTTTCGTCTGCGAAGGCATTTCCCTTGGAAATATAATCAGTTCCTCTAGTGTGCGCTGCACACTTGACAATGGCAATTTCTTTTGGCAATTGTATTGCTTCAATTAATCTTCTAATGAAAACTGCATTTTTAATTGGTGATCCTGTTGATGTCATGTATCCTCTCTGTGACCAGAGTTGTCCATAATCATGTACAACTCCGTACCCATACTGACTATCGGTAATGATGGTAACTCTTATATCCTTTGATATTTCACATGCACGAATTAAAGCAATCAATTCAGCCACTTGTGCTGAACGAACTCCTTCAAGACATGATGCTTCTTCAACATCTACAACTGTACAAACTGAGTATGAAGCTTTCAAGACACCTCCTTCGGATCTTAAGCATGAGCCATCTACAAAGTAGACAAAATCCGATTCAGCCAAAGGTCTGTCTTTGATGTCTTTTCTTGGTTTAGTGCAGAATTCCATGACATCTAAACATTCATGTTCTGTCTCAATGTCATCAACAATTTCAGAATCAGGCAGTAATGTAGAAGGATTCAGATTCAAACATCTTGAAATCGAAACATTATCTGCTCCCAGTATGATTTTCTCATACTTTGTCAATCTGCTACTTGTTAAATGTTGAGTCTTACCTCTTGTCAGTAATATTTCAACTGAATGAGGCACAAAAACTTTCACAGGAAATCCCATAATGATTCCTTCACTTTGTTCAAGACTGATACTTGTAGCTGCAACTGCTTTCAAACAACCTGGTAATGCTTTTGCAATTGGATCAAGAACTGCAGAGAAGTATGCAATAGGTTTCTTTAAATTTCCATGTCTCTGTATTAACACAGATAATGCACATCCTTCTCTCTCACTGCAATACAGTTCAAAATCTTTCTCATAATTTGGCATACCTAAAGCAGGAGCTTGACATAAGCTCTTTTTCAGGTTCTCAAAAGATTCCATCTCAGCATCATTGAGAATAATTGGATCTTTTACATCTGATTTGGTCAGTCTTTGTAGTGGTTTTGCAATTACTGAAAATCCACTTATCCATTGTCGACAGTAACCTACCATTCCCAAGAACATTCTGACCTGTCTTTGTGTTCTTGGTGGTAACATTGCCTGAATCATTTTTATTCTCTCTATTGTTACTTGTCTTTTTCCTTTTGCAATTCTGTGACCAAGATATTTTACTTCTTGTTTGCAAAACTGTAGTTTTGCTGGGGACACTTTATGTCCTTCTTCTGCAAGGCGATTTAACAGAATTATTGTGTCTGTTACACAATTTTCTCTTGTCTTTGCAGCTATTAACAAATCATCAATATACTGCACCAACGTAGACCTACCTGGTAAGTCTAAATCTTCTAATGATCTTTTTAACAATTCATTAAAGATTGAAGGACTTTCTGTATAGCCCTGAGGGATTCTTGTCCATCCAAGGGTCTTACCTTGGAATCTGAATGCGAAGATTTCATAACTGTCTGGATGTAAGGGAACAGTAAAGAATGCATTGCAAAGGTCAATGACTGTATACCATTCAGCATCGTGTGGAATCTGAAATAGAATTACTGCTGGATTTGGAACCACAGGACAACATGGAATGACAATTTGATTAACCTTTCTCAAATCTTGTACGATCCTAAATGTTCCGTTAGACTTTTTAACTCCCATAATTGGTGAATTACAAGAGCTACTCTTCATTTCCTTTAATACACCTTGCTTGATTAATTTTTCGATTATAGGTGTAATACCTTCAATTGTTTCTGTTTTCATTTTATATTGTGGAGTGTTTGGAAATTCTATTCCCTGTTTCAATGCAATTTTTACAGGATCTACGTTTTTCATTAGACCCATCTCATTCCCAGTAAAATCCCATATTTCAGATTTCACTGCTTCTTTTAGCTCTTCAGGTAAATCCTTTTCTTCAAATGCAGGAAACAATTTTGTTTCTTCTGCTTCCATCATCATCATTGTCATTCTATATAAACCATCTTCCTCCATTGTTTGTAACTCAACTCCATCAGGAGAACAATATATTCTGCAATTCATTTTACATAGGATGTCTCTGCCTAATAGATTTACTGGACTACTATTACAAACCACAAATCTGTGTTTGTCTCTGTAGTTTCCAATTTCAACTGGTACTGGATCAGTTAAGTCTGTTTTAATTTGTTGATTACTTACTCCGACAACTTGGATGGTATCCCCAGAGAGAGGTAGGTTTTCAATTTCCACTGATCTAACAGTAGAACGGGTAGCACCAGTGTCCACTAGAAAAGTGATATCTACATCATTAACTTTCCCGTTTATATAAGGACCAGACTGGTCAACCTCAAGAGTGGCTCCAACAACACACTCTTCCTCCTCTCTCGGGCACCGTCAGCAATAATCATCAGAATCACTGTCTTGACTTTCTGTTAATAAAAATTGTTGTGAAGCATTTTGCATTTGAACCCTTTGCTGCTTTTGCTGTTTTTGTGGTTTTATTACCTGTTCACTTCCCTGAAATCCCACGTTTGGATTATATTTTTGAACTCCCCCACAATTCGGAAAAGGTGGTTGTGGCAATTGGTCTTGATGATTATTCACCTGTTGTTGTTGCTGTTGCTGTAACTGTCGCTGAATATTAAATTCGTTTAACCCCTGTTGCATCTGTAGCTGTCGCTGCAGGTTAACACCATTCTGCATCTGTGGATTCAATAAGGGATTCTTTAAGTTTTTAGGAGGATGAGGACACTCGTCCCTCCAATGTCCAATTTCGCCACAATTAAAACAAGGTAATCTTTGTTTCAGCTCTTCTATCTTTGGGCTAAATTTCTTTGGGAAATTATTACCTTTAAACTTTCCTTGTATCTGGTTTGTATTTCCAGTTTGAACAAAATTAGTATTCTTATTTCCCATGCTGGCAATTTGTTGCTCAGCCACCTTTACCTGAGCCCACATGGCTTTCTCCTTCAGCTTCTTCTGTTTTACTTCTATTTCATCGCTACAATATTTTGCTTTTCTTAGAATATCATCTACAGATAGTGATTGCCATCCGACAATACTAGTTCTGATCATTTCTCCAATTTCAGGTTTTAGTCCATAAACAAATCTATAGATAAAATGACTCATGTCTTTTTCATCTAATTTTTCATAACCACTGTATTGTTTAAAGATTAACAGTAGTCTTTCATAAAAAGAATGAACTGATTCTTTTGTTTCCTGTTCTGTTCTTTCTATTTTAACCCAATCAACTTCTTTGGGTGGAATTTTGTTTTTCATCCAAACAATTACTTTTTCATAGAAATCCATTACAAGTGGATTTGGGGCACCTGTTTCTTTAATTCGCTCAGGTTCTGCTTTTGGCCAACTAATAGAAATTTTGCATTCTGTCCAAAGATCAGATGGAACTACAATGTCAAAAAATCCATCTAAATCAATCCACAGAACTTTTGACACTTTGATAAATCTATCAACTTGCCTGTACCACTCAACTGGTTTTTCCCTCAATTTTGGAAAGTCATTTGTAAATAACAGAATGTCCTGTCTCGACCACGGGACATGAACATATCCTCCTCCTGCTACTTCTCTCATTGGAAATTGTTTTGACAATTTATCCAATCTTTCATCTTCCTTCTTTTTCGTCCATTTTACTCTCCATTTATTCAGTTCTCCTAGCTTTTTGATATAGACAATCAAATCTTTAATGTGAACTATTCTTCCCATTGAGTTCAAACTCTCAATGTCGCTTTCTGAAAAATCTAATCTGTAATGCTTTGCAAAATTCTTTTGTTTACTCACATCGATTTCAAGTTCTGCTGCTAGATCCTCTAATTGATCATATTTATTTTTCGTTTTCCATTGAATGCTTTTGCAAATGAATAGTAGTTCATCATCCCGATAGTAATTTAAACTATCTGGACCAATTGTTCCAATTATTAATTCTTCGATATTCGCTTTTAATTTGGCCACATCAAGTTTTGGTGTGGTTACCCTGACTTCAGGACTCCCTATATCTGACATAGCACCCATTGGTGTTTTTGGAGATAAATCCTCATTAAAAGTTAAATCAGGCATTCTTGATTTAGAAGTGTTTAATTCCGTTAAATCTGAATAAAATTTTTCAGCAGCCTTTTCAATTTCTGTATTTAAAGGAATAGTTAATCCATTTTTGTTTGTATTCTGTTGATCAAATACAGGCTGAACAGGACCAATTGTTACTGGAACTGTGACAGCTTCCATGCCTTTTGTCATTCTTTTAATTAATTCTTCTTTAGATCTTAAATATTCATTATAATCAACATCTTCAACATTTCTTGCCTCTCTTGCATAATCTTTTGGAGGTTCCCTTGCTCTTGGAGTCATCGTAAAATGTCTACCTTCATTTCGAGCATTCTCGAATTCTGATCTTCTAGGAGTTTCAGTGATTTCACAATTATTTGGATAAAGTTTAGGAGCTTCACTAATTGGAGGTGCACTCGGTGAAGTTTCAGTAGAAACCACCGGAGTAGACCATGATCTAGGAGGTCTCAAAGGCTGATTAGGCTGATTCTTTCTAGTAGTTGTATATATTTCTTCCATAACTGCATCCTCAGATTCACTTTCCATAGATTTCCCTGTAGGAGAACCCATTACCATTTCATGAATTAAATACAATCCTTCACTCATGTTTCCCTGTCTCCACATTCGCAATCTATCTTCATGAGTTTCTCTTTTCCAAGATGGATTTTTAGAAGGTCTTTTAATTCCACTAGCTTCTCTTTGTAACTGATACATCTCGTCTTCCCACTCAACTAAAGCTTCAAATTGAGTTGGTCTCGGTTTTGGAACAAGAGCATTCATTTTCTCTCGTAAATTTCTTAAAACTCTTACATTAAATGAACCTTCATCAGGCCAAGTTAAAACACCGTCGTTTTTAGTATAGCGTTTCCAACTGTCGAACCATAAGACAGTATGATATCCGTATTCACCTTCCATATACGCTGCAGGTGTTTTATACTTATGAAGTAATTTACCACCTCGCGTTTCGATTTTCTTGTCAGGTGAAAATAAATTTTTGAATTTCTGAAATAATGTTGTCTTTTTCTCAACATGTTTAAAATGATAACTCATTTTTTTAAAGTTAAATTTAATTCACAAAATCGTTCGTAAAATATTTCCGGGATGTTCCGCAAAACAACCAATCCGTGCGCGAAACACACCAACAAGCCAATGACAGTTGAGTTACGTCACTTTTCTGCTCAACCAATAAATTTGGAGATTTTCTGAAGGACCAATCAGTTCACTGGCCGTCAGAGACTCAAGAGCCAATCAGAATACAGCTTGTGACGTAGGTCACCCAATCCCAGCGCGGCTCTGTGACGTACACAGCAGCTGCGGTTTCTCGTTTCTCACTCCTGGCGCTTACCCCTCCTTCACAAAATCTTTTCACAGCGCCATTTTAAGGACACTTTTCAGTGTAAATTAATTTTTAACGATGACTATAAAGACAACATCTGTTCGTTTCACTATTTAGGATAGTTTACATACATTCAAGTATCCACACTTCGGAATAGGCGGCGCTATTCACACTAAGGATAATATTCAATTGTCAGTAGAGTAACCTTACCCCACCCTTCTAACACGTATAATTATGAACTCGCTTTGCTCTGAACCCACCGCGAAGTGAAAGTTCTAAGAGTTCCACTTGAACATAAAATACAATTCAAACTCGCACTTTCATACGGAAAATTCCCTAATTTCAAACACACATGAAATCCGTACAGGACTCTCACCTGTTTATAGATATCATGCACCGTTAGCAAAATAACGACGTTATCCGTACAGGGCTCTCACCTGTTTATAGATATGAAACATGAAATCCGTACAGGACTCTAACCTGTTTATAGATAATCATGCACCGACGTTAATTTTACCCTTCACTCAAGCTCGGATATAACTAATACTCTCATTACAGTGAGTTTTATGGAAGGCGCTTTGTCCCTATTCTCATGCTGCTTTAATTTCTTAGAAAACCCTCACTATACAAGATTCAGACCTAGCCCTAAAACTGTGCTGCTCGGCGACAACACTATGGTACTCGGCGATACCTCTTGTGATACTCGGCGATATCACTACAAACAGAACAGATGGCTTGCGTGACTAATTTCTCGCCACACAATCTATACCGGTATAGCTTACAGATAGCACGAAAAACGAACTCAACAAGTGTTAAAACATCGATCCTATTTCCATACCATAACGCAACCCTTAGCAACCAACATATTACCTTGGTTACCCCTTAGCAACCATCCTCTGCTACCAGAGAATTGATCCAGCGGGCTATAGAAAATATATCATAAACAACGCTACCCAACTTCATAAACTATAAACAAATTTCTAAACTAAATATGGACCCATTTATAAACCTGATATATTTTGGGCCTACTGAATCAGGTGGTCAGAATAAATCTATATACACATTATCTACAAACTATGTACATATTTATACTTTTGCAGAAAGAATATTGTCATTAGAATAAAACCCAACCATTTAAACGACCACCATAGGCGACGTGATCTAGCTAATAGTAACCTACACTTCTGAATAACCAAGACCAGCTTGTTTGTCAAAAGTAAGATTTTATTTACTAATTTATGGTATATAAGTTGAAAGTTTTATAAATGAAATTTATTAGCAATAATGCAAGCATGATTATAATGAAATATGAGAAAATTACTATTTAAGCAAATAAATCAAATTTAAAGTGAATATATAAAGTTTAACATTTCTAAAACCTAATTCCCTAACTGAGCTAAATAGATAGAAATTAAAGTAAAGTTCTTTGAGGATTCTTACGTGCTCCAAGTAAAGTCCAGCAGCACATCACCCTCATCGGAAAGTCAGAAAGCAGCAGCCAGCCCATCCCTAAGGGCATGACTTTTTATACCTTTCTACGCTAACTGAACTAAGCAAAGGAAAGTTTTCAGAAATCTTCGACGTCCCATTGGCTGAGAGTGACAAGTGACATGTCACCCAGTTATCAAAAAGTTCCACTAAATCATATTTCATAGAGACCATTGTTCCTTCCACGTGAAGCCAGAAGCTTCCTCATGTTGCAACAAATGTATTAAGTCATTCTCGCAGCGTCCATTGACTTTCATTATACTTCCGCGGATGCCAAGTTAAGGATTGACAAAATGTTCACTTTCGACCTTGGCCATGTCCGACAGAATGATGTCAGCTCATCAGTTTTTGTTTTGTGAATGCAGCTTCAATAAACGTTTTAATTCAGAATGGGCGTCTCGTGACTTTCTGCAGAATTATATGTCAGCTCTTTTTCTGCGGTTCAAATGACTAGGCCCAAAAGCAGGCAACTTATGTTTTCTAGTATAAAACAAACACAAGAAAAGTATTAATGTAAGAAATAAAGTAGATTCTGTATCCACCCCATGGTTTACTAATTAATTAACCCACCCGATTAATCAAAATGTTACCTAGCCATTGCAAACAAATAAAGCAGCGTTTATATTTACCAGTCTCCGTTTTTCCAAGAGACCCATATGCATCTAGAATAGTAGAAATGACATCACACAGACAAGGAAAAGCAAAACAAGCACATGCTTCTTTTAAGTTTGCAGCAATTAGTAATGACAAAAACGAAAACAATAAATTATTTTATTATTTTGCACGAACAAAAAGATGCAACATTTATGCACGTTTATGAGCACACATGTTAGTCCCCCCATGTGTAAAGTTTAATCTAAGTTGTATTAGCACGACATATCACAAATCATTAATATTATTATTCATGTTATGGAAATGTGACTTTGCGAGTTTAAACAAAATTTTGTTTTCTATCTCGCTCCATCACAGCCCTGTCATAGCAAACCCTGCTTTGCTTCATTGAAGCGAGAGCAGGCCAAAGCAAAGCAAGATTGCAAGGGGAGCTGCTTACATGCCCTTGCCCAAAAGCAATGCCGGTTCCCGCAGTAGGCGGGGAGCCGGCGGAACTGTGGGGGCATTGGGGCTCCCCCCACAGTCCCCAACGAAGAGGCCAGGCCCCGGGGATTGGATCCCAGGGCCAGGAGTGGACAAGGGAAGGGGGAGCACGCGGCCCCCTTCCTAATGATTAATAAAAACATTCAAGAATTGGGCATCCCCTGGGAGATGGGGTCCTCGGGGCGCATATAAATGAATGGAAGTGGACTTTTTTTTTTAAGTCTGGAGTGGCGATCCTAACGTGGCGCTTAGCACGGCCCCTAGTGTGAATGCACTGGGTGCGTGGCTCTCAGCATGACCCCCTAGTGTGAGCGCACTGGGTGCGCGGCTCTCAGCGGCACCGTAGTACTTCACAGGTCTTTAAAAGACCATTCACCTGTTAATGAGGCTTTGTTGTGTTTTCACCCCTTCTTAGAGCTCCTGCATCTCCACTCTACCTATGACTGGAATAATTACCCCCCCCCTGAAATTTTGATCAGCCTCCCCCAAACCCTGGCTCTTGTTGCGCCCCTGACTGGCGTACGCTGACTCTGCCGACTCCGCTTGCGCTTACAGAATTCCATAGATTCTATCGGCCGTATGTCGATGATCCAGCTGCGGGACTGGAAAGATCTGCAGACAGGATTTGGGGCCTTTTATTACCAGTGCTCCACGGACCCAGCAGCTTGCTTTGGGGGATCCAGTGGAAGGGACTCCTGGGATCCAACAGTCAGAATTCCTGATGCAGTATACCACAATGAGAATTCCAAGCTCCTGAACTCGGTTTTCCAGGCATCCGTGCGGTATTCCCCCTAGCCAGTGGCCCAGATTTTATTGGGTGGGAACCCAATATACTCGAGCAAAGGCTGTGGGGATCCCATAGCAAAGGGGGGGCCTCAGGAACCGGCGCAGTGCCTACTCACGCTCCGTGCGTAGCATCGGGTCTCCCAAGTCTTGGTTTGCAATCCTGACACTCCGCCGAGGTTGCCACTGGTAGGCACCCAATTAGAACCAAGCTTGTACACAGGGGTTAGGCTCAGCCAACATATGTTTGTGGCCTTCTTGGGTGTCGGAGCTGCATGATCAGTAGCTCTGTGACATGTGTTGGTCTTCAGATGTGGCTCTGTGCTGGGCTCCCTTTCATACTGTAGGTAGTCATCCTGCTTTACACCAGTAAAAGGTAGATGTAAATTCTTACTGCTATCGCAGCTTATCGCCTGTTTTTGGATCGCAGATTTGGCTGATCGTTGTAAATATCAGGAAGTGGTGTTTTAGTGGTTTTTTTGCACGGGAACGCCTACTCTGCATAGCATTAGCGTTAGTTGTCGCTCTCATTCGTGGCAATTTTTTTTGCGGAAGCTATCACTGGAAAACTGGCGATATCGGCAGTTTTCACCAGGTTGAGAATGGGATGATAATTCTTTCGCCACTTTTGCTGTGCTAAAGTGCCGTTAACTCAGCGATAAGTCCTTGAGAATACGTCCCGTCGTTTAACCCCTTCCATGCTGGTGACGAACCCCAGCCGTCACGCTCCACGGTGCTCGTGTGCTGATGACGGCTGGGGTTCGTCACGGCCCGCCCTGTTCGTTCGGCGGCAGCACACGGGGGGAATCGCGGCCACACGGAAGGGGTTAAAAAAAAATGTAATCTGGATTCGTGCACCCAGCTGCTTTTAAAAAAAAAAAAAGTAGTAATCATTTTTGGACCCTGGGACTTTTTGTAGGATCCCCTGAGCAGGCCTAGGGGGTCAGGGTGTTTGTATCCAGCCCACTTTTCTTGTTTTTTTATCTTTTTTCTTGTGGTTCTCATGTAGCTACAACAAAGTCCTAATAAACACAAGGGCTCGTTTTAGAGTCACACTATAACCCAAAAACCGGGGACTTATCGCCAAGTTATCAGCACTTAAGCGTAGTAAAAGTGGAAAAAGAATTATTGCCCCATTCTCAAATTGGTGCACACACTGCCACATTGCCCACAGGTTGACAGTACCAACACAGCGGACAATCAACATCCTTCTACAGACAAAGCTGCTGGCTGTGCTGTACCTGTTGGCCTCTGGTACCTTCCAACGAACAACAGCGAGAGTCAGAGGAGTCTCACATCCAGCCCTATTAAACTTCCTCACGTGTCTTGGATGCATGTCTACAAAAGCAACGTAGGGCCCCTGTATCCACACCACCTGCTCGTCCCAATTCGTGGTATTCCTGCACAATCAACCCCAACCCTAGCTGTTGTTTAACGCTTGTGTGCTCCAGATCCAAGATTGTAGTCACTGAAATGGGGATGCGCCAGGTCATGAAGTCTAGTAGTCAACACTAGAGGAAAAACAGTACTTTATTAGAAAAACATAAACAAACAACACAAAAACATCAAACAATGAGTGCAATTGCCAACGGGGAATATCAACTTGGGGATCGAAATAACTGTAGATCATCCTGGAAATCCAAAAACTCCGTATTCAGAAACTTGTTGGATAAATGAAGACAATGGTCAAGCATTAGTATGGTCACAAATGTAATATGATACAATGTATTGCACTTGGACAAACCGGAATGCTTACAGGTATGATCAATCCTGCACAAAAAAAACATAACAAGAAGTTTGTGTGGTTGTAACCTTCGTATGAAACAAAAGGAAAGTTACAACCACACAAACTTCTGTTACGGTCTCATTATGCAGGATTTATCATACCTGTAAGCATCACGGTTCGTTTCAGCTTGATACACCTGCATGTTCACTTCGCCCACACTGCGTAGGATCAGCTGAAGACCAAGCAAGGGAACCACGCCATAGCAGGCTTCTTGCACGTGTTGTGGGTAATTGACTGCACACATGTACTACTTGTGCCCCCTGCCAAAACTGCACATAATCACCGCAACAGAAACCACATGCATTTCAACAATGTGCAGGCAAAACTGGACCACCGGAGCCTGTACACTAATGTTGTTGCAAACTTCTCAGGCAGTGTGCATGATTCCTACATCTTTCGCGGACATCCCAGCCATGGTCCCCAGACCAGTCCTCTGTCCAGCGATGACTGCCGGAACCCTGCGCAACCAGACCTCAATGCTCACCTGCCACCACCGGCGTGTCTCTAAGAGGGCAAACTAATGTAAGAAAGTTATAGCTAAAACCAAATTCTAAACAATTGCTATCCTAAATAATACCCTTCAATATCTAGAATATATAGTTTTATGAGACAGGCTCACAACAACAATAATGGTAAAACTTTTCTTGATATGAATCGAATTATTTATTTATTCTTGTTAACTAACATCATATTTTTTCTTTTTTTGGGGTTTTTGTTAAATTATACAAAAATATATAGAGATAAATGACATAAGAGAAAATTAGTTACATCTAGATAAATTCATACAAAGTCAACAATATATACAATTCCAGATGATAGACGGAGACGTTGACTCAGGCAGTGGGGCAGATGTCTACAACGCGCGTTTCGGCATACATGCCTTCATCAGGTAGCCGTCCACTACTCTAGAGAAAGATGATGAACAATGATATGCTGTGGTTTCAGCTCAATCAAAAATTTGATGGGGACACAAGACTATGCATGTGTATAAAATTGATAATATTAGGAGAAACGATAACACGGTGTCATTCCTAAGGTTCGTGTTAACAAAGAGCGACAGACTCGCGTATTTCCAATGCAGATGATAATTTCAGAGTCTCCTCACTAAGGAGTCCCAGGTGTGCAGCAATATCTAAATGCTGAATTCATTGAATGCTGAGGCAAATCATAGCGATCGAATTTCAAATCTGAATCTAAATAGCTTGGTGAAATATGTTCAGTAATAAACGCAGAGTGTTACATGTTCGGTACGTCAGTCAGCCGCTTGGGACTTGTATGACGGTATTTTCCTTAGGAGATGAATGGGCGATCCAGGCAACCTTTCGAGTGACTCTAAGAGGGCCCACCACGTGCGGAGCAACCTCCTCATCCGTCGCTGGGTTCCGTGACACAGGCCCCCAGCGCATCTGCACTGCACCAAGTAGTCATCCCTGTACAGCCAGCTGCCTTTGTCGTATACGGTGTACAGCCGAGCTCACAATTCAAATCGGGTCCTGATAGGCAGGGTGATGTATTGAGTCCTACGCATCATCGCAGGCTGCACACCCGCTCAGCTCTGGGGGCACTAACTCAGTGCAGCTCAAGTCATCACCACATGGCATGAGGCTCGTGTGGGCCAAAATGCATTGGCTGCCACCAACTCTGTGCACCTCAAGTCATCACCACGTGGCAGGAGGCCAGTGTCCGCCAAAGTGCTTCGGCTGCCAGCAACTCTTGCACCTCAAGTCATTGCCACGTGTTGGCCAAAGTGCATCGGCTGCCACTGTTGGACCTGGCCCTCTTTGGCAGGTTCACCCCGAAACTTTTTGCTTTTTCCTAGCCTGTTGCTGGAACCTGGTGTTGGTGATATTAGGCCTTTGCGCACTTTTTCACTGTGGTACAAAGTGCGTGAGCTCTCTGTGTATGTACGGTGAGTGACCTGCCCTCCCATAGGAATGAATGGGGAATATGTATGCCCATGGTAGTTCCTGATGTGTGGGGATTGCAGGGTCGAGTTTGGTATGTGCGAACTCGTGAGATTGAATGCTGCGTAATGGTATATGCGGCATGATTGTGTCTAGTGTAGAAGTGCCACTTTTAGAAGTTGGCATATTTGTGTAATTTGTGTCTGGCGTGTGATTGGCTGAGGCTGGCTGGTGAGCCTGGCTCCAAGAGTCTGGGAGGGTCTGCCCCGGTGGTGAATGGAGTGTTTAGCATGCTGATGTGAGGGGAGGAGTGAGCCTGGGCCTGCTTGTGGATTGACCGTCTGGTTTGAGGGTCCTGAGTGAGGCTGGGTTTTCCCCACACAATGCTGGCTCCACCCCCTGGGGTGAGTCTGATGTCCCTAGCCTGTGAAAGGAATTCCCTATAACCAGTTCTAGCTGGTTCTCACACTGCCTGCACCCTGCTAGACAAATGATTTCTCTGTATAAAAAGGGGCTGTGTCCCCTTCCAAAATGTTCTTGTTTCTAACTTGAATCCTGCCAGGGGCGTGCTGCTGCTTGGGCCCAGGGGAATCCCTGGGCCCTGCCCAGCCCCTGGATGCCTGGAGGACTTCTGGGGGACCCCTCTGCCTTGCCTGGGCTGATAGGGGGACTTTGCTTTGCCCTGGATACCTGATGGACTACTGCAGCCCCTGGACCTCTGAAGGACTTTTTGGAAGACTTCACTGGGGGGGGGGGGGCTTTATTTTCCCTTTTTTAGCGCTTGAGGGTGCTTTTTCTGGACCTTCAGCGCTGGGGAGCGCTCTGAATTGCTTCTAGCGCTGGGGAGCGCTTTATTTGACTTATCCCCAGGATTGCGGAGCCTATCGAGTGCCCACCTCGATTTATTGTTTATGTTTTAACAAGCCGGTGCCCACCCGGCATTTGCCCAGGATTGATGAGCCTATCGAGTGCCCACCTGGCAGGGTTGCCGCCTGGTTCTATTATTTAATTAGCGAGGGAGCCCACCCCTCGAGAAAATCACCGCCGCCGGCCCAGGCGCTGGGCCCGCCTCCCTGCCGAGGGCCGCGCTGCCATTGGCGGCCCTTAGCACAGGAAGTCAGGCAGGCGGGACCGCGAGACAACAGGAAGTCTCGGTAGCTTCCCCCGGGGCTCCCGGGAGCGAGAGAGAGCCCCGGAGTGTACCCCGAGAGGAGACGCCGCCCGTCCCGCAGCGGGGCCCCCGTGGTGTGGGGAGAGCCCCGCAGCTGCCAGCGGAGAGAAGAAGGCGAGCCCCCCGAGCCACAGGAGAAGAGCTCTGCCGCACCCGAAGAGACCGGTGAGTGGTTCCCGGTATTGGTGGTTGCAGAAGGTGGGCGTCGGGGCACATTGCCGGTGCCCGCCCCTCCCTCTAGTGAAAGGCTCGTGGGGGCCTTACTTGTCTTTGAGCCTAGTGAGAGGCTCCGGGGGCAATACCTTGGCATTTATGAGCCCGCGAGGCTCCGGGGGCCATTCTGGTTGTTTGAGGGCCACAAGAGGCCCTTGGGGGTCACGATGATTTTAGGAGCCTGTGCGCTCCACGATGGTGGTGCAATTAGGGCGGCCCCGGTTGGCAGCGGGTCGCCCCAACGTAGTCTAGAGCCCCGAGAGGCTCCCTGTGGGCATATTTTGTTTCAGAGCCCCTGAGGCTCCTGCGTGAGTTAGGGGGCCATTGTCCTTTTCTAGAGGGCCCTGGGGACACATAGTTTCAGAGCCTGTGTGGCTCCAACGTTTGGGCATGGGTTATGTCAGAGCCTGTGTGGCTCCAACGTGGACACGAGTGTTTTCAGAGCCTGTGTGGCTCCAACAGTTGGTGCAGTTCTGTTCTAGGGTCAGTGAGGACCCTGTCGCAGTTTTTGATTCCCAGCTGCCCAGCAATTAGTGGGCAGCTGCACCGTTTAGGTCTTGTGATTGTCCACAGGTGCCCAGCAAGTAGTGGGCACCTGCAACATTTAGGTTTTGCGCCGGTGGCGCACCCCTGACTGGCGCTGCATTGTTAGCGCGCCCTGACATTCTGGACACAGGGTTTTTGAGTCCCCTTGTTGGATGGCCAGTTGGCCAGGGGGCTGGTATGTGATTTCTGCGCAATGTGATTTCTATGTTTTTGATAGTAATTGCTAAGGTGATGTTTGCGCAATGTGGTTACCTGCTATGTTTATGATGGTAATTGCCTAATGTGAGCTTTGCGCAATGTGATGTGGTGCTAGGAAATGTAATGCATTTACTATGATTACGCACCTTGATCTTACACCTCTGAATATTTTTAGGCATCATGTGTTTCTGCGCTATTGAGTTATGTTCTGGCACCTTTGAATGTTTTTATGCATCATGTGTCTTCCTTGATTTTACACCTCTGAATGTGTTGGTTTATGCATCATGTGTTTTTCCTTGTCCTTGCACCTCTGAATGTGTTTTTGATGCATCATGTGCCTTGTTCTCACACCGCTGAATGTATTTTTATGCATCATGTGTTTTCTTTCATTACACCTCTGAATGTTTTAGGCATCATGTGTTTTCCTTCCCTGCACCTCTGAATGTGTTTTGATGCATCATGTGTAATGTGTTCTTGCTGATACCCCTAAATGTATTTTATTCTTAGGTGGTTGTTCTTTCCAGTACAGGTGATCCTAGTGAGGTCCTGGTCCCCTGTGTGACATTCCCCTAAGGTGGTTAGGGTTGCGTAGGTGGTACTTACCTGTTACCAGTAGTTACTGGTTGTGTGCTATACTTGCTAATTTGTGTTACAGTGATTTTATATCCTATTTTCTATGATCTACAAAGTGCTATTCCTAAAAGTGTTGATTCTGACAGTGGACCATGTGGCCCTGTCCGGTACATAATCCCTTCTGAATATTGCCCGTGCCAGTTGGCACAATGTACATGTGTGATTTCTATCTGATGTGTTTTGATAATACAAAAGTTATTTTTATATAACCTTGTGTGGAGTTCCTTTTGTGGTGTGCCTAGGATGTTGGTGCTGTTGTGTGCTGGCGCAAATGCTTTACACATTGCCTCCGAGTTTAGCCTTACTGCTCGTGCCAAGCTACCAAGAGGGTGAGCAGGGGTTATCTTGGCGTGTGACTCCCTTGCCCTGACTAGAATGGTGGTTTCTGCCTGGCTTTGGCGTCAGCCCTAGCCTACCAGAAATAGCCAGTTCTAACAGCCACCAACATAATAAGCACATGTATACACCCAGATAGAGAGTGGAAATGGCGTCGAGCACATCCACCAGGCCCTTTTTATTGGCAGGGTCACATGTCCTGTGACGCCTGTGCTGCATGGGTGTGGTGTGGGTGTAAACCAGCCGTGAGGGTGTGGCTGTGGCATGCTGACAACTAGATCTGCGATCAGCAGATCACTACAGGGAAGACCTGGGACATGGAGCGTTGTAGTTCCCTTCCTGTAAGCGTAAGCGGAGTTGACAGGATGAAACGTGCATCCTTCACGACTTTACCAATATGGCGGTTTGAATCCACACACCCGCCGAGATAGGTACACGATGGGTGCGCAACTCCACTTTTTTGGAAAAAAAAAAATAAATAAATAAATATATATATATAGCCCTGAGATAAAAAAAACGGACATGTGGCTGTCTCCCCGCAAAGTGTTCTTTAAGTGCAGCTCTTGCAGGGCGTGTAAGTTTGGGGTCAAAACTTCCACCTATGTTACCCCATTCGATAGCACTGCAATAGCCCTAAAAGCCCATTACACTTGCCGCACAGAAAATGCGGTTTATGTGTTAAGATGTAGCTGTAATCTGTTGTACATGGGCAGCACTAAGTTGCCGGTCCACGTACGCATATTACAACATCTAAGGGCGATTGTCAACGCCGATCAGACTTACCTCGTGGCATGACATTTCCAGACCACCCATGGCAAGAATCTGTCACATTTGAAATATTTTGTGATAGATGCAATAATCCAAAATAAGAAAGGCGGAGACAAAGAAAGAAAGCTTAGACAGCTTGAGTCCAGGTACATAGTCCAACTGAACAGCAAAACACCAGGGGGCCTCAACATGGGGAAGATTTACACAACTTCTTACAGCTTATGCACCAGGCTTGGTGCATTGAGCAATATAGAGGTGATAGAGAATGACTTCCCTCATCATTTCTATAGTACATACTTCCGTTGATAGAAGACAGGTTAGGAATATGCACTGGACAGGAATTCCGTGAGAATTGTATTGTACTGTATAGTTATAACTGCATGATTACAATGAAATGCCCAATATGATCTAATGCAAGAAGAAAAGAATCCAAAGTAAACTGTATTTTTAATCACGAGCACTATGCACATTATGGGGATGTTCTCATATTCAAGTTCATCACTACCAAACATACGAGCACTTAGAGCACCACACTAGTTAAAGTACACATCACCCGAGGAGGCGCAATATAGGGAGACAGGAGGTTTTCGATATTTAAAATCGATCATCAGATAGCGGTAAGCATTTGAACAAACAAAATAAACTCCCTTAGTTCAAGTCACATAGCCATGACATCGATAACAATAGATTGGTGTTTGGAATCGATCATAAGATAACTGCAAGCATTTGTGCAAGTGAAGCATATTTCTTTTTGTACACATTACGCAGCCACGATATAGATATTGACATCAATAGAGACATGGGACACTACATTCACATCTTTGCGGGATAAAGAGACATTGACGCCCGATATTACGGGTATGGCGAGAGCAGTTATTTCACAAGGCGGGCATAATTTATGCATATAAAGATTGGAAGGAAAAGATTGAAAGAAGCATTGGTACATACATATTTTGAATTGTAATTTTAATTTGCATGGGAAAGTTTGCACATATTGATATTTGCACACGATAATATTTACAGTAGCACTATGCACTTTATATCTGTACCTTTTTAAATCATTGTGTTTCTTCAATGCGCAAAATAACCGTGAAATAGCCGACGATGAAATATGTGAAAAATTATATGTTTGTCATAGAGAATATCTTGCAGAAAGCACTTGAAAGTCCGTAAATGTACATGGGGGGAAAAATAGCCCACTCCCAAAGTCGTATATGATGCAGAGGTATATTAACCTGTACTAGCAACTGCATTTAAAATGTCTTGTGTATGTCAATACTACATTACAAAATGGCGCATATATTGGTATATAGAAATTGTATGCTTGCTAAATGCAAAGTCCTTTGCCTCTGTTAATATGGACATTTTTGGCGCGCAAAGGGTGGTGTTTACAAATCACAGCGGTAGCCCTTCCATTTGCTATCAGTGAGCAAGGACATACGTGTCCGAAACGCGTCTGAAGGCTTGCACCACTTCACGAATATGAAAAAATAAAAGCATTTGAGAAGGAAGTCTGACTCTGGCGATATTTGGTGTCTGCGTACCTGTCTGTGCTGCATGCACGCTATGGGCAAGTTGGATTTCGTATTCATCAGGATTTGGTTGGTTCCTGATTCACGCAGACCCCTCCACCATTAAGCAGGCTGACGAAAGTACGGGCCAACAAGGAATGCTTGTTTCGATTTGGAGCAACGGAGGTCAGCCCCCTGCACGTCACAGAAACGAGCAGCAGAACACCGGAGCGGTATTGCCCAGGCGTAAGTCGAAGGACGGAACCCGGAGGCAGTCCAAGCAGTGAGCGATATCGTAGTGACATTCACGCAGGTTGGAGAGGTGCCGATGGAGTCAGCGTAGGAGTGTATATAATATAACACAGCTCCTATTTTGCTATATCATAAGAAATAACCTAAGTGGTGCAATGTCCGAAGAACGGGAAAGAGAGGAAGCTTTTGATGAACTTTTTATTAACTTGCCAATAATCGGGCAGGGAAGCAATACCAGCAAAAATGAGGAAACCAGTAAAAGCTCTGATGTTAAAACACTTATGAAAGGGTTGGAGAAAAACAGTAGGAGCGAACTCACCAAATGGTGGGAAATACGATCATTGGAGAAATATCATGAGGTGGGAAGGGTTCCATACGGCCTCCGCATCATGTTAGTTCCAAGTTTTGAGAACTTTAACCCGTTATTACTCAAAGACTGGGCGGAGAGTAATTTAGAGGCATCC
The DNA here is from genome assembly GCF_964261635.1 of Lissotriton helveticus. Lineage (NCBI taxonomy): Eukaryota > Metazoa > Chordata > Amphibia > Caudata > Salamandridae > Lissotriton > Lissotriton helveticus. The sequence continues at coordinate 1,073,619,870 of NC_136070.1, read as the reverse complement.
ATGCGACTTCTATGTCTACTAGTAAAATATGCAAAGATCGACCGACAGAAAAATTTAGAGGAAATTACTCGTATAAATATAGAACTGTCGAAAGAACAATACATCAAAGACAAAGCTTACATAGACAAGACCACAAAACAAATGAAGGAGCGTTTGAGAAAACAGGAAGATGTCATCAAAACGCGAAAGGCTTACAAATTTGCGCGGGACCAACAGGATTACAAGTTAGGACAAATTTACACCTTTGCTCGAAAATTTGATCACTTGCGCAAACAAAGGGGAGCCACAACCAACAAACCAAGCACTGCTGTGCGGAGCATGGAATCAGGCATCAGCGACTCAAACGCATCAGGAACAGATGCAAGCTTAGTCCCCAGCGAGACCGAATCAGATGAAAGTGTCCCTGGTTCAAAACGAGGGGATATTGGCCAACTAACATTAGCAGAAGAGATAGAGTATATCCGGATGCAAAGAAAAGTGTCCCTGCATCCGAGGAATCAAAACTCCGCACAAAACAAAGGAGGAACGCAAGAAGACGACAACGCCGCAAATGTGCCCAAATCAAAAGGAAGACAACAGAAGAAACGGTTTTGGCAAAACAAAAAATAATGGATGAAAACACATTTATCAACCTGACAGACACCAAATTAAATCAAGCAGAATGACAACTACTATCCTTGGGCCTATCGTTCTGTCCGGAGAGTAACTTTAGCTACTGTAACACACGCATTGACATCTTTAAATGTATCCGAAAAGTCAAACTTAGAAAGTACTATTCGATCAAGACCAGTTTGGAAGCCAAAAAGCGTGTGGATTTGAACAAAGCCACCGAACTGAGTGGGTTGCAAGCAAGAGACGTGGGTCTTATGCGTGCCATACATGGATTGCAAGATGAAGATGACAATGCCAGTAGCACACAGGATATAGCGGACAGGGAAGGAATGGGGCAACCATCCAACAGTCCCTTCAAGCCATCATCCACATTCATTCCGAGTATGCCGAGAGATGCCATTGACATCTATGCGGACAGAGTAATGGAAGAGCTCAAGTAATTACACTATAAAACCAACAAGACCCACAAACCCAGAAATGCGAAAATGAGACCTTATACAAATCTCATGAGGAAGTTGAAAAATAATGACACCATTGTAATCAACCAATCCGACAAGTAAATGTAAATGTAAATGTATTTCGATTTATATAGCGCACGATTCACCCAGGGGTCTCTAGGCGCTTGCTTAGGGAACCCGTCCTGGTATTCCCCTGTGAGAGATACCCCGGCAGGGTATTCACAAGGTGAAAGCCAGGCATCCCGCCGCGAGGGGCCGTAGTGGAGATTAAGCAAGCTATTGCCCAGAGTCGCAGAGTGTGACCCCGTGAGTCGAGTAGGCACCGGAGCGAGAATTGTCGAGTCCGTGGAATTCTTTTGAGCCCGAGACCCGCCGAGGCGGGGAATCGAACCCTGGTCCACGGCTGATCTCAGCTTCCGGGTCTGCCGCCTCTAACCACTGAGCCACACTTCTCCACATTGGGGGGTAACATCGTTTTGTGGGGTAAAAAAGCTTACATGGAGGAAGCTTATCGTCACCTGAATGATGAACTCTGCTACTCAAAAACCGATATGGCAACAGTTAAGCAAATCCAGGAGACCTATCGGAATGATCTTTACCAATGGAAACGAGATAGGTTAATATCAAGAGATGAATTTAAGTTTCTGTACAAGAAATTTCCAGTACTTCCAAATATTTACTTTATCCCTAAGGTACACAAGCAACAAATACCGGTGCCGGGGAGGCCTATTGTGTCAGCTATTAACAGTACCTTTGAGAACACCTCAAAGTATATTGATTTCCACCTGCAAGAGTTTGTTACTACATTACCAGCCCACATCAAAGACACAACAGAATTCCTATATTTATTGAACCAATGCACGTGGTCTGAGTATTTACTTTTTACGACTATGGACATATCCACGCTGTACACGAGCATTGCCCATACAGATGGTATGAGGGCAATAAAGTACTTTCTGGATAAACGCCCCATAGAAATGTACCGGCACAACCTAATGTTGATCGAAATGGTTGGAAAATGTTTAAATAACAATGTGTTTTTATTTAACAATGCGGTATTTAAACAGCTCAGGGGCGTTGCGATGGGGGCATGTTTTTCCCCCAGCTACGCGGGGCTCCACGTGGGCTGGTGGGAAGAACATGTCCTCAGGGTGCAGCATGCGACCAATTGGTCTTCAAATGTCATGAAGTATTGGCAATACATCGACGATGTATTTATTATCTGGCGTGGCACTGTAGAGCAGGCGACTGAATTTGTCAACAATATCAACATGAATCAATTAAATTTGAATTTCACAGCCAGTATTAGTGCTAGTGAGGCCAATTTCCTGGATGTACATGTTGAGATACAAAATAACAGAATAGTCACCAGTCTGTATAGGAAAAGCACATCAGGCAATACAATATTACACGCTGGCAGTTTCCACTCACGACATACCATAAACAGTATCCCCTATGGAGAGTTTTTAAGGATTCCTAGAGCCTGCAGCTCTATTGAGCTCAGAGATCAACATCAGCAGGAAGCCAAAACCAGATTGATGATAAGAGGCTATAATGCAAACAAACTAGACGAGGCCATGAAGTGGGCTAACACCCATAAGCGTCTAGAACTCCTGAATCCGGGCAAGAAAGGGCCAAAAACTCATGAAGTATGTCCTGGTAAGGATGTAATTAGACTCATTACTGGCTACAGCCGCCAGGCACGACAGATCACAAAGATAGTGAAACAACAATGGCCAATCATTCTGACAGACCACGTACTTAAGGAAGTTATGCCAGATGCCCCCATGATAACGTTCATACGCGCATATGCCATGCGCAATGACCTTGTGACTAGTAGCCCTGAGATAAAAAAAACAGACATTTGGCTCTCTACCCGCAAAGGGATCTTTAAGTGCAGCTCTTGCAGGGCTTGTAAGTTTGGGGTCAACACTTCCACCTATGTTACCCCATTCGATAGCACTGCAATAGCCCTAAAAGCCCATTACACTTGCTACACAGAATATGCGGTTTATGTGTTAAGATGTAGCTGTAATCTGTTGTACGTGGGCAGCACTAAATTGCCGGTCCACGTACGCATATTACAACATCTAAGGGCGATTGTCAACGCCGATCAAACTTACCCCATGGCACGACATTTCCAGACCACCCATGGCAAGAATCTGTCACATTTGAAATATTTTGTGATAGATGCAATAATTCAAAATAAGAAAGGCGGAGACAAAGAAAGAAAGCTTAGACAGCTTAAGTCCACGTGCATAGTCCAACTGAACAGCAAAACACCAGGGGGCCTCAACATGGGGGAAGATTTACACAACTTCTTATAGCTTATGCACCAGGCTTGGTGCATTGAGCAATATAGAGGTGATAGAGAATGACTTCCCTCATCATTTCTATAGTACATACTTCCGTTGATAGAAGACAGGTTAGGAATATGCACTGGACAGGAATTCCGTGACAATTGTATGGTTCTGTAAAGTTATAACTGTATGATTACAATGAAATGCCCGATATGATCTAATGCAAGAAGAAAAGAATCCAAAGTAAATTGTATTTTTAATCACGAGCACTATGCACATTATGGGGGTGTTCTCATATTCAAGTTCATCACTACCAAACATACGAGCACTTAGAGCACCACACTAGTTAAAGTACACATCACCCGAGGAGGCGCAATATAGGGAGACAGGAGGTTTTCGATATTTAAAATCGATCATCAGATAGCGGTAAGCATTTGTGCAAACAAAATAAACTCCCTTAGTTCATGTCACATAGCCATGACATCGATAACAATAGATTGGTGTTTGGAATCGATCATAAGATAACTGCAAGCATTTGTGCAAGTGAAGCATATTTCTTTTTGTACACATTACGCAGCCACAATATAGATATTGACATCAATAGAGACATGGGACACGACATTCACATCATTGCGGGATAAAGAGACATTGACGCCCGATATTACGGGTATGGCGAGAGCAGTTATTTCACAAGGCGGGCATAATTTATGCATATAAAGATTGGAAGGAAAAGATTGAAAGAAGCATTGGTACATACATATTTTGAATTGTAATTTTAGTTTGCATGGGGAAGTTTGCACATATTGATATTTGCACACGATAATATTTACAGTAGCACTATACACTTTATATCTGTACATTTTTAAATCATTGTGTTTCTTCAATGCGTGAAATAACCGTGAAATAGCCGATGATGAAATATGTGCAAAATTATATTGTTTGTCATAGAGAATATCTTGCAGAAAGCACTTGAAAGTCCGTAAATGTACATGGGGGGAAAAATAACCCACTCGCAAAGTCGTATATGATGCGGGGGTATATTAACCTGTACTAGCAACTGCATTTAAAATGTCTTGTGTATGTCAATACTACATTACAAAATGGCGCATATATTGGTATATAGAAATTGTATGCTTGCTAAATGCGAAGTCCTTTGCCTCTGTTTGTTAATATGGACATTTTTGGAGCTCAAAGGATGGTGTTTAAAAATCACAGTGGTAGCCCTTCCGTTTGCTATCAGTGAGCAAGGACATACGTGTCCGAAACGCGTCTGAAGGCTTGCACCACTTCACGAATATGAAAAAATAAAAGCATTTGAGAAGGAAGTCTGACTCTGACGATATTTGGTGTCTGCGTACCTGTCTGTGCTGCATGCACGCTATATGCAAGTTGGATTTGATAAATATATATATATATCTATCTATATATATATATATATATATATATATATATATTTATGTGTATGTGTATATATATATATATATACATATATATATTTCAGAAAAGAGAAGACATATTATTTTATTAACAGACAAAAAAAATTACATAAACTTTTTTTAGGATATTAGTTACAAAATATCACCCCAAAAAAATTCAAAATTACTGAAAAAACCATAGGTTTAATGAACATTATAATTCGAAATTAGCATTTAAAAAACCTTTGAAATTCACAGAAAAAACCATAGGTTTCATGCACGTTATAGTTAGTTGGGCATTTCTCTCGTACAAAACCATAGAAATTCCCACGTTATAGTTAGTTCAGATAACTATAACTCACGCCCCCGCAGAGCACTGCTGATGACGCCACATATCACATCATTCATGACATGGTTAGTGACATCACTGATGACATCTCAATTGACATCACTGATGACATCATCGACGTGAAAATCTGATCCACCTCCTCACACTCTAATATAATCTTTGATACACCCACTGTAAAATACAGACATTTTCTAAACCATCGATACACCAATACCAGTTACTAGATACGCACTCACTGATTCCTAGGTCTACACGCACATCTACTCATTCACCCATACAATCACTCATACAGGTAGCCACTCATCAATACAACACTATCATAAGCACTCATCCAGAGTTACTCACACACCTGGACAGTCATGCAAATAATCAATCACACTTCCATTTACTGACCTATACAGGTATACACACACCACATCACTTATTCAAACAGAAACAAGAGCATACTTACTCTCTTCTACAATCACTGATACAAGTACACACTCATCCTTGCAGCCACTCTCACAATCACTGACTCTTACGTATAGTCATTTATATACTTCAACTTACACACACACTGCCTTTTACATATGTAGTTACTTGGACATGTACCATTGAGACATCCATTCACTCACCAACACACGCATATACACACTCACCCACCCATATAGCTGTTTCCACATGCACTCTTGAACCCACACACCCAGTGAATCAACCACTCACACATCTATGCACAGACTCACATAAATCCCACTGACCCACAGACACACCCAGGCACCCATACAAAAACTCAGGCAACCAATCGATAACCCATATAGACATGCATGTAGCTATGACCAAGTCATGCAGCAGCTTATACAACAACAGACAGACTGATAGAGACATTCACACAGTTTAGTCACTAACCCATGCATTCCGTATAATAATCACTCACTTAGTCAGTCACGCACCTACTAAATCCTCCATTCAGACACTTATACACCCACTCATTGTTCAATACACCTTGGCATATATATAATACATATTTAAACTTTAAAAAAATATATAGTCATTTGAGATGTCATCAGTGATGTCATCAGTGATGTCACTGACCATGTCATGAATGATGAAATATGTGACGTCATCAGCAGTGCATTGCCGGGCCCGAGTTATAGTTAACTGATCTAACTATAACGGGGGATTTTCTATGGTTCAGTACGAGAGATACGTCCAACTAACTATAACGTCCCTGAAACCTATGGTTTTCTCAGTGAATTTATAAGGTTTTTTAAATGATAATTTCTAACTATAACATGCCTGAAACCTATGTTTTTTTCAGTGAATATATGTATATATATATAGATATATATGTTGAACATAAAATATAAAAAATGTCAGTAAGAGAACATATACTAATTAATGTGGATAATAAATAAGAAAAAATATACTAATTAATGTAGACAATAAATAAAATAGTACAAATTTAAAACCCCAAACAACACACTTTCTAGAAATACTATAAACATTAAAATACATTTAAAAGTAAAAACAAATAATATATAATATGACAAAAACAATTAATGTTATAAAATATATTTTACCAATATTATGGAAACTATTGGAGTCTAAGAATATTAAATATACTATTCCCATTTTAAGTTTAGGCAACAGTAGGAAACTGTTGGACTTCGGAGGGGTAAGATGTACTATTACTACTTCAGTCACAGCAATAGTAGTGAAAGTGTTTAACTTCGAATGAGTCAGAATTTCTATTCCTGCTCCAGTCAGTGCAACAGTAGGGAAAGTGTTTGACTTCACAGGAATAAAATGTACTATTCCCAATACAAACAGTACAACAGTAGCAAAAGTGTTGGACTTTGGAGGGGCAAAATGTACTATCCTCACTGCAGTTTGTGTGACAACAGGCAACGTTTTGGATTTCAGAGAGGGTAAATTTACTACTCACACTCCAAACAGTGCAATAGTAGGGAAAGATTTGGACTTCGAAAGGGTTACATTTACTATTCTAACTCCAAACATGACAACAATAGGGAAAGAATTGGATTTTGAAGGGGTAACATGTACTATTCCCACTCCAAATTGTGCACAAGTCAGGAAAGCATTGGACTTTAGAGGGGTCAAATTTACTATTCCCACTCTGAAAAAATAATAGTAGGGAAAGTGTTGAGCAGTGAAGAGGTTCATTTTACTATTAAGTCTAAACAAGAGTTGGGAAAATACTTCAAACACATTACATATGATCCCATAAAAGTAGAAAAAATATTAAACATTTAATTGTTTATTAATTGTTACTTAATAAACTTCCTAGCCTAGACCCCTACAACTCTAGGAGCCAACAAATAAAACATAATTAAAATTAATAAGTATTTCATAATTTAGATATTTAAAATTCTATTAAATACTTTATTTACAAATCATAAATAGTAAATTAATTATTTATTAACTTCCCACCCGATACCCCTACAAACCTAGCATCCCGCAACAAAAATATAAGTAATATGAATAAGCATTCGATATTTTACATACGTAAAAATTAATTAAATAACAATTAATAATAAATGGTTAATTAATTATTACTTAATTAACTTCCCATGTGCACTCTACAGTGCTGGCAGCCTGCAACTAAAATCTAAGTACAATAAATAAGTATTCCATAAATGACATAACTGAAAATCAATGAAATAATTGAATAACAATTAATTGTTAATTCAATATTACTTAACTTCAATCAATCAATCAGTAATTGTTAAGCGCAACTATTCACCCGTGAGGGTCTCAAGGCTCTGACCCTACACCTTTACAAACCTAACAGCCTGCAAATAACATATAACACAAACAAATCAGCATTACATAATTTACATAATAAATATAAATAACACAATTAAATAAAATGTATTAAAAACTAAATAACATTCATATCAACAATAGCAACACATAAAATAACATATCAATTAAAACACAATCAAATAATTAAATATCAATACTTTTAAATACTGGGGGCATCATTACGATGGCGGTTGGATGAACGTCTAACCGCCATCACTTCGGGCAGGTGTCTGACTACTATATGTCTGTAGTCCTACCTGCTAGATTATAATCCATCTGCCTGCAGGCTGTCGGAAAACTGCTCTTTTCCATTGCGGCCCTAGAAATCCACAATGGAAAAGGGTAGTTGTAAAACATCCATGCACCGTGTGCCAGGCACCACACGGTGCCTGGCACAAGGTGCATGGATGTTTGGGTTGGGCACCACATGTGCCCCCCGGGCCCATAGCGGAGGTCTATGGGAGTTGCTAGGGGCCCCAAAGTCCTACGCCGTCTGCTTTTACATGGCGGTTGGACCACCATGTAAAGGCAGAGATAAAAGGGTCAGCGTAATCCCTAAGGTGGTGCCTCCACAGCTACCGCCCCCATTGTAGGGATTACGCTCCGACGGGCTCCTTGAGCTTGTCAGAGGTGTCGGTCAGTCCCTCCACCCGCTGCCCTCCGACTGACTGCATCATTATGTGGCGGTCGGACAGCAGCCACAGGTGTTGGATGGACCGCCACCGACGGGCTGTCAGCGGCAATCCACCAACATCATCATTGGGCCCTTTATGTTTGAAAATGATATTAAAAACATTGTTATCAGTTAAAACAAGCTTACCTCAAAAAGCGATATGCTTGTCGATGATATTTGTGCATCACAATATATCTGTGTCATAATATTTCATTTCTGATATTTCTGTATTCCGATATTTTTAACTCGATATGTTGCCCAAACACCGATTTTTTGCACGGACTATGCCAAGCTTTTATTCAAAACCAACACTGTCACATTAGAGCAGTCTTAATGCCATTAATTAAACAAAAGGATGTCATCCAAGGATGGGGTCCAGATACTACATTAAAGATTACCAGAATCTGAACCATTAAAATAAGTCACTTACCCAGGTAGTGAGTTCAATTTGTTAATGACAACATGTAACCAAAATGTAATAGCCCACTGGTAAATATTTAGGCAGCACAATAATAGTGCAATTAAAATTACACTCTTAGGGATATATTTTTTTAAAGTTTAAAAAACTTTATTTAGAGCAAAAAATCTATTACAAAACAGTAAGCCATATACAATATCTTGGAATAGATAACAACAAATATGAAGAGCAAACTGAACCAATTAAAAAACTGTTTACAGTTTTACATTATGAAAGGAAGGAAAAGGGTAAAAGGTGTAACATAATTTAATAACTGAAGATCGAGTTACAATGCATATTAATAATCAATGAAGAAGTAATTAACACACCAATAAATAGTAGTAAGGACTAATATAAATGTAAAAGGTAGAGAAATAACATCTTCGAAGGTCTTATATTTTTCGAACGTATGAAGGATATAACTTCTTTTTTTGCAACTTTATATAAATAAGTGTTTAATGGTAACCAATATAAATCTCTATTAATAAGTGGATTATGAGAGGAAGCAAAAGCAGTATCTAATCTATGATAGTGGCAAAGGATATTCCACCATGCCTTAACTGAGAGTTTATTTGAACAGTTCCAGTGTAATGTAATTTGCTGAACTGCTAAAGCTAACATAAGATCAAGTAATCTTTTTTCATGTGAAGATAGAGCCAAAGACTCTATTAAACTACCTGCAAAAAGGATATAATTGGACAGGGCTAGGCATAAGGTAAAGGTTTTGGAAATAAGAGATCCAATATCAACCGAGAAGGAGGCAACAGTGGGACATAAGAATAAAAGATGTAACAAGTCAGCAGAAGGGGAATTGCATGTCCAGCAAGAGTCATTGTTTGTAGGAGAAAATGTAGCTATTGAGACGGGAGTGAAGCACAGTCAGTGATAAAGAAAAAACATAGATTGAGTAGTAGAAGCAGACCTAGAAATTTGTAATGATCAAGCCCAAATCTTATTCCAGAAATCAATGCTACAAGTACAGCCCAAATCTGTTTCCCAAGCAAGTTCCAAATTTGTTTTAGAGCGAGTAGGGTCTGGAGAAAAAAGGTATCTATAGAGCAAAGAACCCTTTGGAAACCGCAACAATAATTTTAAAAAAAGGATCAGTTAAAGGTGGGGAAGCCTCTGAGGGGAGGGAGTAGAAGACGTCCAGTATAATTCCCATAAGAGTTGAGAATTTCTGCCAGAAGGAGCGTGGACAGTTGAAAGGAGCTTGAAACTGAGGGAAAGAACAAGGAGTCAAACCATCAAACATGTCTCGGGCCCATACAATACCCCAAGTTCTTCAAGATTTCCAATATAGAGGGCTATTGTTAATAGTAATAAGACTATTAAACCATAAGGGAGATAGTAGAAAAGATTCTCTAGTAGAGAGTGATGGTTGGTAATAAGGTCTTAGTAAAGAACGGTGTGACAAAATAATGAGAGAATGTACTTGTAGTAGTTGATGCACAGCTGATGTTTCAATAAAAATTTAACACAAATTATAGATTCATTACTTATTGTTCGTTGGTGCTCTACCAGGTGGCGTCGCGGGTCCTACCGACGTCAGGTAAACTTAGATAACGTGATGCTAGAGAAGCTCTAGTTTCATCCCCAAGTAGGCACACATTGTTTGTCGACCTCCCTTAGCTAAAGAAAAGACGACTTAGATGCAGTTCCATATATGTTTCTTGATTTTATTTAATTTTTCACAATTTCTTGTTTCAAAGTTTCTTCGAATAAGGCGGATTCACATAACTGTGATTTAAATCATTTTTCAATGTTGCAGTTCAGACATTGTCTACTGAGTATGTCCAATGCATTTCGGGCATTTAGAAAACAGCCCTTCATCAGGGACTTGACACTCTTCGAAACACCTGTGCTCTACGACACAACTTCCGAACTTGGAAGTTGTGTCGTAGAGCACAGGTGTTTCGAAGAGTGTCAAGTCCCTGATGAAGGGCTGTTTTCTAAATGCCCGAAATGCATTGGACATACTCAGTAGACAATGTCTGAACTGCAACATTGAAAAATGATTTAAATCACAGTTATGTGAATCCGCCTTATTCGAAGAAACTTTGAAACAAGAAATTGTGAAAAATTAAATAAAATCAAGAAACATATATGGAACTGCATCTAAGTCGTCTTTTCTTTAGCTAAGGGAGGTCGACAAACAATGTGTGCCTACTTGGGGATGAAACTAGAGCTTCTCTAGCATCACGTTATCTAAAATAATGAGAGAGACATAATACTAGTCTTTCCAGTAAACTAAAGAACTTCCTTTATGGAGAAAGGAGCGAGCAATGTTCTTACCATTTTAGGCTGGGCGTAGTGCATGGAGTTACACTACGCAGAAATCAGCAGAGCCGCCAAAAAACTCTGTGCTTCCAGGCAAAGGGAACCGAACCCCACCCAGTCATGTCTGAATTGATTTATTGTGTACATATATGAATTTGCACATTTTACAGGAGAAGGGGAGGGCTGTGTTTTATTGCCCCTCCTGCTCCTTGAGCAACAACGGCCCCATCGCACTCACATTCCCTGGCTGTCCCAGCTTCCCTCCTACCTGCAAGGCCACCTGGAGTCTGTCAAAGCACTCCCGGCCAGCACCACCAGCTTCTTTTTTCCTGAACTGCAGGTGACTGGAGGCCAGAAGGAATGCTTATCGGGCTGGATACGAGCAGTTCTGTGCTGTGATTTCCCTTCATGGCGCACTTCAGGGCCGCTGTGCAGGCACAACTGCACTATCCCAGAATCCTCTTGCTGAGAGTTCTGGGATTGCCAAGGCAGCCTCTCTTTCACTTAACGATGACACCGTCTCCAGCAGTCTGGGAAGTATAGTCTTCCCACGACTGCTTCCACATTTAAGCACAGTTAAGGGCTCAGCGGGTCGGCAAACTCCTTTACGCTGCAGTTTACGGAGTTTTGCAGATCTACGCATTCCATGCGGAGTGCGGAGTATCAAAATCTTCACAAACTCCGCCGGCAGAGTGGAGTTTGCCACCCAGCACTAATTTTAACCCACAAAGGAGTATAAGGTGTGTCAATTGTAAGGAGCCATTTAGAGGCATGTTTCAAGCAAAAAGCTGTATGATAAAGTCGAAAGTCAGGAAACTTCACACCACCATCAGCTTTTGATTTCTTGAGTAGTTTCAAGGAAATTCTAGATTTCTTATTATGCCATAAAAATTTAGATAGAAGAGAGTCAAATGTTTTGAAGTACGTAGAAGGGATAGGGATGGGAATCATTGAGAGAACGTATAGTAAAATAGGTGTAATCATAATTTTGATAGGATCAAGAAGACCCCATCATGAGAGGAAAAGAGGATTCAAGGATGAATGAAGGCTAAAAACACAGTTAAAAGTTTCCTTCATATTGAGTTTAACTGAGTTTAAGATGGAGTTATTAAACCAAATTCCTAAGTATTTCATTTTAGAGTTGTTGCAACGAAAACCAGTCAAATCAAATTGGTGTTTAAGACAGAGTTTGGTTACGGCCATGATTTCTGTCTTCTCTGGGTTGATTTTATATCCCGAAACCAAAGTCTGAAAATTATTGCAATAGAGAAGGAATAGATGTTTCAGGGTTGGAAATAAAAAGAAAAATATCATCTGCGTAGACTGAGAATTTCAAGTGGGAGTCTCCGTAAGGTAAAACCAGAAATAGAAGTATTTTGAGGAATACGAGACAAGAAGGGTTCAATAGATAGAACAAATAAAAGAGGGGATAAGGGGCATCCTTGGCGAACACCCTGTTGCAATGGAAAAAATTGTGAGATAAGGCCATTAACTAAAACAGAGGCAGTAGAAGATGAGTAAAGCAAAGAAATAAGGGAAATACATTTGGGGCCAACACTATGCCAGATTAGAGTTTTGAATAAAAATGACCAGTCAACTCTATCGAAAGCCTTCTCCGCATCGACAGTAATTGCAGCAAGAGAATAAGAGAGGGCGGATGATTGATTCAGGACATTAAAAAACATTCAAGAATTATCAGAGGTAAGAAAACAAGTTACTTACCTGTAACTTTGGTTCCCCAGTATTGGTAACTTTCACAGATTCCCATGCTTTGTATCATTCCCCGTCGTCGGAATGGGAGTCTCGGTAACAAAAATACCATAGCTGTAGGTACAAAAGACCAAGGAAAAAGGCCTAGGCCTCATTCCCTTTTGTAGCATATCACCCTCTTTGTGTAAAAGAGACCAACCTCAGGCCTCAGCCAATCAGAAGTGCCTCACCCCTTAGAACCTTCCTAAAGGAACCTCATAGCCTCCGATTTTCGTAGCCGTTGTGTACTTAGACACTATATCTGTTGTAGGCTGAGCTTTCCTCGGGGAGGTGGGCGGGCGCATGGGAATCTATGAAAGTTACCAATACTGGGGAACCAAAGTTACAGGTAAGTAACTTGTTTTCTTACCCCAGTATTGGAACTTTCATAGATTCCCATGCTTTGTATCAGAGTAGCAAGCAGTTAGTAACAGAACCAAATTTTGCATCATCACCAATAGCAATAGGCAACATGACATAAAGATACAAAATGTGAAAGACGTAAGGTGGGAAAGAAAGGAAAGCTCACCACTCATTGGAAGAGGTTCCTCAGGACAGCCTGTCCTACTGCCACATCACCTTGTTGTAGGGACTCCAAGCAGTAATGTCTGGTAAATGTGTGAACGCTGCTCCATGTAGCAGCTCTGCAAATGTCTTTGATCTGTACCCCTGCGAAGAAGGCTGTAGAAGAAGCCACAGATCTCGTGGAATGCGCTCGAACCTTTCCAGTCAGAGGTTTCCCTGCAGCAGTGTGACAATGCAGAATGGCACTCGTGATCCATCTGGAAATGCCCTGCTTGGAAAGAGGAAGGCCCTTGCTTGGACCTCCGAAGGCAACAAATAACTGAGAGGATTTCCGAAAACTCTTAGTACGCTCCAAGTAGAATTCCAAACACCATTGCACATCGAGCGAATGTAATGCTCTCTCTGCCGGTGTAGCCGGTTGAGGAAAGTACGCCTTCAAAATGACCGGCTCATTCAAATGGAAGTCGGAGGGAACTTTAGGCATAAACCTCGGGTTAGTTCTCATGATGACAGTGTTTCTCTTGAATTGAAGGAAAGGTTCTTGGATAGTCAAGGCTTGTAATTCACCAACACGCCTAGCTGACGTGAGAGCGAGGAGGATAGCCAATTTCTATGAAAGGTATTTCATGTCAGAACGATGGATTGGTTCAAACGGGCCCTTCATGAGTTGAGAAAGGACTAGATTCAGATGCCATGTCGGAGGCGGTGGTCTCACTGGTGATAAACTCTGAACAATCCCTTTAGAAATTGTTTGACAATTCTGGATGACCACAAGGAGGGTCCAGAGTCCGTCCTCCTGAACCTCGACATTGCCGCCAAGTGGACCTTAATTGATGAATGGGCTAGTCCCGATTTGGCCAAGGACAGCAGATAAGGAAGGACCTGATGAGGCTTGGAAGCGAAAGGATCAATGCCTTCTTTCTTGCACCTGGGATGGTGCAATGAGCTAAAAAACGGTGTTGGATCTAGCCCTGATCTCTTGACTGGGTGAGAGTATTCTGCTTAATTCAGAGACTCTGTCCCTCACCACCCCTTGTTATAAATATTTTTGTCCACCCTAAGCGTGGAAGGGTATACTCAGACATGAGTCCCTTGCTCATTGCACCATCAGGATTCAAGCAAGCCGGGCCGAAGACGGCTGTAATGCCAGAAACCGGTCCCCGGAAGCTTGTTTCCTTCCCAGTGTAAGAATTGGCTTTTGTAGTCTGGTCTGCCCTGTTCCCATGATGCACTGGGCCAGGGACAGACTAATTTGCATACAGCCAGGTTCTGAAACTGGGATGGTGCAATGAGCTAAAAAACGGTGTTGGATCTAGCCCTGATCTCTTGACTGGGTGAGAGTATTCTGCTTAATTCAGAGACTCTGTCCCTCACCACCCCTTGTTATAAATATTTTTGTCCACCCTAAGCGTGGAAGGGTATACTCAGACATGAGTCCCTTGCTCATTGCACCATCAGGATTCAAGCAAGCCGGGCCGAAGACGGCTGTAATGCCAGAAACCGGTCCCCGGAAGCTTGTTTCCTTCCCAGTGTAAGAATTGGCTTTTGTAGTCTGGTCTGCCCTGTTCCCATGATGCACTGGGCCAGGGACAGACTAATTTGCATACAGCCAGGTTCTGAAACTGGGATGGTGCAATGAGCTAAAAAACGGTGTTGGATCTAGCCCTGATCTCTTGACTGGGTGAGAGTATTCTGCTTAATTCAGAGACTCTGTCCCTCACCACCCCTTGTTATAAATATTCTTTCTTGCACCAGCAACAGAATCTCTTCCACTTAAGACGGTAAGTCCTGTTTGTAGAAGGAGCTCTAGCCTGAGAAAGGACCTCCTTAATCTCACTAGAAATGGGCAGGTTCATAAATTCTCGCTGCTCAGGAGCCATGCAGTCAGGTGTAGGGACTGCGGATCCAGGTGCCAAACTTGTCTCTCGGACATCGTGAGGAGATCTGGAAGAACCTCCAAAGGAAGAGGTGGGGCTATCGAGAGCAGATGGAGTTGAACCAGAACTGCCTCGGCCAAGCAGGGGCTATAAGGATCATCCTGCACGGCTCCACCTTGATCTTCTTGATGAGTCGTGGGATCAGAGGTATGGGAGGAAAAGCGTAGACAAATGTCCTCGACCATGCTATCGAAAGCGCACTCCCCAGAGAGTCTCGATGGGGAAGCCTGCTTGCATAAGACCGGCATTTCTTGTTGGTCGGAGTGGCAAAAAGATCGATCTCTGGTCTGCCCTACTGGCTGAAGACCTCCTCCAAGACTCTCTGATTCAATTCCCATTCGTGGCTGACTGAGGATGACCTGCTCAGTCTGTCGGCGTTTTCGTTGAGGACGCCTGGTAAGTGTTCTGCTCTTAGCGAAACCCTCTGAAGGATCGCCCATTCCCAGATCTGCTTAGCTTCTTGCGACAATGGACAAGATCTGGTCCCCCTTCCTTATTCACATAGTGCATGGCCGTGGTGTTGTCCGTCCCGATAAGCACATGTGAACCTTGCAGGCGAGGAAGAAAAGCTTGCAGAGCCAGTCGTATCGCCCGTAGCTCTAACAGGTTGATGTGGAGGCTTTTCTCCTGGGGCGACCAATGACCGCTGACATGCAGGTCTTGCATCACTGCCCCCCAACCCTCCAATGACGGGTCCGTTGTTATCACCTGCGGAGACGGGTCGCTTGCGAAGGATAGACCTTGGGACAAGTTGTCTTGATTAGTCCACCATAAAGCTGCTTCCTTCATGCTTGGAGTGATCACCACTCTGTCTTCGAATGAACCGTGGACCTGCTGCCACTGGTTGTCTAGTTGCTCCTGCAGAGGGTGCATCCTTAGTCTGCAATGGGGTATTAGAGGGATACACGATGAAATCACCCCCATCAGAGACTTGTAGCGGCGAACTGAAAGACACTTTTTTGTGCGTAAGTCCTGAGCCAGGGTTCGTAATTTGTCTCTCCTTTCCTGAGTAGGGAAGGCTTTTGAGAGCTTGGAATCCAAGATGGCTCCCAGGAAGCGAGCCTTCCTGGATGGAAGGAGGGAAGACTTCTCGTTGTTCAGAGTGAGCCCCAGATTCTGAAACAAATTGGTACAAGCTTGAACAGCCTTCAGCGCTGCCTCTCTGGACGGAGCCTTCAGTAACCAGTCGTCCAGGTAGGGGAAGATCTGGAAATGGTTCCTTCACAGGAAAGCTGCTACTGGCGCCAGCACCTTTGTGAAAATTCTTGGGGCTGAACGGAGTCCAAAGGGTAAGACCCTGAACTGAAAATGGCTCTTGGCTACTGTGAATCGCAGAAACCTTCTGTGTGCTGGGTGAATCGGAACGTGGAAATACGCATCTTCGAGATCGAGCGTGGCATGAAATCCCCCGGGTTGATGAGCTTCAAGATGTCCTGGAGAGAGACCATCCGGAAGGACAGGGAGATGAGATGGGTGTTTAGCTCCCTGAGGTCTAAAATAGGGCGCCACTTTTCTTGCGTCTTCTTCACCAGGAAGACCCTGTAATAAAATCCTTGTCCCCTTTGGTTTGCAGGGACCGGCTCTATCGCTCCTTTCCGGAGCATCTGTTGGACCTCGAGCCGCAGGAGACGCTGGTGTTTCGATGGAATGGCTGCCGGGGGCTTGGGTGGAGGGACTTGCGTGAATTCCGGGGTATGTCCTTTCCGAATGATGTTTAGCACCCAACGGTCCGATGTTATCCTGGACCAGTTGTGAAGGTATTTGGAGACCCTGCCTCCAACTGATGATCTCTTGAAGGAGGGTCCAGTAGGAAGAGCCAGGAGGCCGCTATTGGCGTTTGGACGAATCTCGTCCTCGTCTAGCCTGTTTCCCCTTATTGTAAGGCCTGGAGTAGTTGGTAGACTGGCCTTGCCACTGTTGATAAGGCTGACGGTATTGCTGGGAACCTGAACCCGTGGTGGAATAGCGTTGCTGTTGGTGATAGGATCCTCTGTAGTTACCACCTCTACCTCGAGATCCTTTAAAAGGAGACTTTCTGTATTGAAGGGTCCCCAAGGACCTGGCAGTGTCTGTGTCCTTTTTTATGTCCTGAAGAGTGTCGTCAACAAGCTTGCCAAATAATGCTTCCCCATCAAAGGGAAGATCCAGGACCTTGTTTTGAATTTCAGGCCTAAACCAAGTAGCTTTGAGCCACCCTTGGCGGCGGAGGACTGCCGCCCCAGCCAAAGAACGGAACGCCGTTGTCGCAATATCCATTGCGCAGTCAATGATTTCCATCGACGTTGCTTCTCCCTCCTGTAAGATTTTCTTTGCCTCAGTCGTAGATTCCGGAGGCAGCTGGTCAAGGTATGGAGCGACATCACACCAAAGCTGGCGGTCGTATCTACCCATGATTGCCTGGGCATTTGCCACTCGTACCAGCAAACTTGCCATCGACGAGAATCTCTTCCCCACATTATCCAACCTCCGCCCTTTCTTGTCCGGAGGAGTTGTTAAGGGAGAAGAGGGGTTACAGGATTTCCACTGCGCAGCTTGCGAGATCACAGAGTCTGGTCTGGGATGACCCGTTAAGGCTGCCGGGCCATCAACTGGTGCCTTGTATTTTTTCTCTAGACGCGATAGCACCGGGACCACCGTCGCCGGGTTCTTCATGGCTTTTAGGCCCTCCTTCCACACATGATCCACAATAGGAATGGACCTAGTTGACTTTATAAAAAGCTCTTTGAAATCGTATAAAAAGCACTCTGTGGCAACTTTAGGCATGGCCAATTTGAATCTCGCAGCGGCTCTCTCCATCAGCTGATGGAAGCCTCCAATGTCTGCAGGGGGGGAAATCTGCCGGCTCTGGGACTGGCGATGCTGGATCCGGAATGATATATTGTTCATATTCGGTATCGGGAATAGAGCCATGATCCGATTGCTGACCCTCATGCGAGGAATCATCATGGACGTCTTGAAACCCGGAGGACTCATGATGGATGGACATTTGAGGCCGAGGGGAAACTGGAGCTGGAGTGGAAGGCATCACAAATGAGGCTGACATCTCTGCAGGAGTTACTAGCGTTGACGGCACAGGAGTAGGCATACTCGCCTTAGATTTGTAGTCCTGCAGCATCTTATGAAGATCATGGAGAAACGAAGATGGCACTGAAACCATTTCCTGCTCAGCATGATGTTGTGACTGGGCCGACTGATGATGGCCCACTTCCACGCGTCCGTAGTCGCCCTCAGAGTCAGTGTCCTGGCATTTGACCAGTAGTTGGGAGGGACTATCAGCGTAGCTGTATGAGTCCTGGTCCTCCTCCTCAGAATCTCCTTCCTGCAGAAGCATGGTTGACAGTAGAGGAGACATAGCCTTCGGAGAAGTAACCTCCGGCGTGATTCGTGTCACAGAAGTGGTAATTCTCTTTTCAGAGGATAAGATCGTCGACGGTTCCGTCGTCGACGGTTGTATACGCGTCGACGTGATCGGGGTCGTCGAAGTCGTTGACGAGGAAATGGTCGACACGCCAGCCGGTGTCGTTGTTAAAGTCGTCGTCGTCAATGCTCTCGTCGACAAGACCGTCGTCGTCGACATCAACGTCGACGTCGGCACCATCGTCGACGGTGAGATTGGAACTGCCGTCATCGGCACCTTCGTTGTCGGCACTTTCGTCGTCGTCGACACCTTCGGCGACGGCTTTTTCGTCGGCGCCTTCGTCGTTGGCGCCTTCGTTGTCGGCGACGCTTTCGTCGGCGTCTTCTTCGTCGGCGTCGCCGCCGTCGACGGTGAAGAAACCGCTGTCGACGGAACCTTCGTCGACGACTCCCCTGTCGACGGGATCGTCGATGACATCAATGCAGCCTTTGATTTTTTCGTCGACGGAACCTCTGCCGTCGACGTCTTCGTCGTCGAGGACTTGGAACTCCTCTCAGAAGACTGGGATGAAGGTTTTTTGAAGGCTGTGACAGCCTTCTCACCTCTAGAAGGCGAAACTGGTCCTTCCCTCTCCTTTACACCTCGGTGAGGAGATTTGCTGGGACCTGGGCTCTCAGACTCACTGGGGGTCTTTTTTGAGGCCTTGGAAGATCTTTCCATAGAAGGCAAAGGGGAACCCCTACCCCTTTTCACTGACCTTTTTGAAGAAGACATCAATGCTGCATCCTCACTGTCACTGGAGACAGTATCTTTCCTGGTCTTCAGTTTATGGAGCCATGTCAAGAGTCTTCCCTCACGGTCCCGGAGGGTCTTAGCCGAAAAGGTGCGACAGATTTTACAGTCCGCAGCCTGGTGTTCAGGATAGAGGCAGTAAATGCAGTCTTTGTGCCTATCCTCCACAAAAAGCCTTTTCTTACCACAGTTGGAACAAGGCTTGAAAAGGGCTTTTTTCTTCTCCATTTCTGACATCCTGGAAGGCAGTCAACAATTCTGAAGCGAAGTTGAAGATTTTGAAGAAGTAATCCTGAAGAAATCCTTTGTAAAAGTAGAAGTTAAGCAGAGCTCAAAGGAGACTCCCTAAGCACAACGTGCGGTAGAAAATCTGAGGCTCTGAGGTTCCTTCAGGAAGGTTCTAAGGGGTGAGGCACTTCTGATTGGCTGAGGCCTGAGTTTGGTCTCTTTTACACAAAGAGGGTGATATGCTACAAAAGGGAATGAGGCCTAGGCCTTTTTCCTTGGTCTTTTGTACCTACAGCTATGGTATTTGTGTTACCGAGACTCCCATTCCGACGACAGGAATGATACAAAGCATGGGAATCTATGAAAGTTCCAATACTGGGGTAAATCGGCCTTCCACAAAGCTGCAATGTTCTGGCTTGATTAGGGTAGGCAGAAGAGGTTCGAGACGTAAGGCAAGCAATTTAGCGAACATTTTATAATCCATGTTTACAAGGGAAATCAGGCAGTAATTCTTACAAAACTTTGGATCACAACCTTCCTTATGGATTAAACAAATTGTGGCCTCTTAAAATGTACCCTCTACTTTTCGAGTATTGCGAAAGTGTTGGAAGAGGTGAAGCAGTTTTGGTATTAATAAATGTGAGAAGCGTAAAAAAAATTCTACCGTAAATCTATCTAGACCAAGAGTTTTCTGTTTTTTAAGTGAATTTAGGGATTTAGCTATTTCTATAATCGAAAGATCAGATTTAAGAGCATCGAAATCAAGATTCCCACGGGGACAAGGGGTAACTTGGGCAAGGTAAGTAACAATCAAAGAAGGAGAAGCAGGGGATTCCGGCATGTATAAGGACATATAAAGTTTCACAAACTCTCCCAATATATTCTGTTCTTCATAAAGGTGTTTCCCCGCTGCAGGTGGAATAGAATCTATTCACATAGGTTCCTTTTGAAGTTTAAGGTAGTTAGCCAAAAGCTTACCAGTTTTATTTTGTCCGCCATAATAGCGGGCACTACTGCGTATAGATGAAGCATTATCAGTGGTTAGTTTGTTGAAATCTTATTTTGCACGAATAAGTTATTGTAAGTTAGGATCAGATGCAGAAGAATAGAATTGATGTTCTAATCGTTTAATATTAGATAGTAGGGATTTATATTGAGCAAGGGATTTTTTCTTTTTCTTGGAGACGAAATTGATAATGAAACCACAAGCAGCAGCTTTAAACGCGTCCCATATCAATGAAGGAGAAGAATTGGGATCTTGATTCAAGAGAAAAAAATCTTCTGCAAAAGAAATGAAGGAAGAGGAAAAATTAGGGTTCTGTAAGAGAAAATTATTGAAACTCCATCAAGAACATCTAGGCTGCGGTTGGAGCAAATTAAAATCTGCAATCACCGGGGCGTGATCAGAAATCTATTGAAGAGGAAATAAGATTTTGAGACAAATGTTTAGAGAGGAAAATGTAGTTTAACAGTGTAAGAGAACCATGAGGGGGAGAAAAAAGAGAAGTCTGTTACATCTGGGTTGAATAGACGTCAACCATTAATAAGGTGTGACTGAGATATGGTGATGTGGAATTATTTGTGAGTTTTATGGGGCATAAAACAAACCTGGGATTTACGGTCCATAAATGGATCTACAATCTTATTGCAATCACCTCCGAAAAGAAAAAGTTAATCTTTACACTGGATAAATATTTCCGTAATGTTAGGCCAAAAGGAATAGTCCGGTTGAGTCGGGCCATAAACATTAAAGACAGTCAACAAAATATTATTATTTAGTAGCTTAACTAATAACCATCGACCTTCCGAATCTATCTCTTGAGAGACAACAGAACAATTTAACAGTTTTTGACAAAGGATAATTACACCATTTTTCTTATTAGAGGTAAGGGAAACAAGAACTAAACCAACCCAACTTTGTTTAAGCTTCAAAGCCTCTACTTCCGTCAAATGAGTCTCTTGTAAAAGGACTAAGTCTGGATCATAGGAGGCTAGATGAGAAAGTATTTTCTGCCTTTTAATGGGGTTAATAAAACTTTTCACATTCCAGGAAATACCCTGAATGAAGTTCAATTGAACAATATATAAAACCATACGATCAACAGTAACATACAAGGAGAGATAGAAGATCGAAACTGGGAAGGGAAGTAGAGATAAGGAAGATAGTAAAGAAGAAAAAGAAGAAAGAAAAGGGAATGAGAGAAAAGACAATGATAAAAGACAGTACATGTCAACCATTGAAGAGAAAGAAATATATAATTACAATGAGGGTAAAGAAAAGGGATTGATGACTGTAATACGTACCTTTAGGGGGGAACTAGAAGAAAATTACAAGGAGTGGTGAAACAGAAGTGGAGACAACACACCCAATCAGGAGGAATGAACCACAACAGGGAAGTATATAAAACGAGCAGGAAACGGATGCATAAGGAGATTTCAAAGACAAATTCTGTGAGAAGATAAAAGCGGAAGAGAAAAGAAGAATACCATGTTATAAAACAGATATCAACAAACAGATATCAACGAACAACTTGCAAGGGAAAAAAATCAAAGGAAGTTACATAAATCAACCATGTTACAGTAAAAAAGAGATAAGTCAAGGTATCGAAGTTACAGAAGAAGGACCAGCGATTTCCATTGACATTGTGGAATGAGATTGGATGAGTTTCCTTAGGTCTACCTGGTCTTCAAACATGGAAATTTTGTTTTGAAAAGTGACCTTAAATAAGCGTGGATAAAATAACCCATATCGTGCACCCATTGTGCGTAGAGCAGGATGAAGGTCAAGAAAATCCTTCTGACATTTGGCAGTTGTTGAAGAAACGTCCTGTGAAATGAATAATTTGAAACCAGACCATGTAAGTTGTTTTTTGGCTTTAGCTGTGTTTAAAACTTGTAAGAGGTCAGTAAATTTCAAAAAGAGAAAAATTACACCCTGAGGTTTCAAAGGAGCTGACGTAGAAGTCAAATGCGGACCCAGTTTATGAGGCAGTTGAATACTTAGGTTTGTAGATGGAGGGAGATCCAGAAGCTTTGGAAGAAAGGTGGTGAAGAAATGAACAGGATCGTCACCCTCCAAGCCTTCCAAAAGTCCATATAAAAAAAAAATCTGTTTCTATCCTCAAGATCTTCAGCAGATTTCTTCAACAGGAGGACCTCTTTCTCTAAGGTAACAACCTTGACAGACATGTCATGTAACTCTCCAACTTGTTGTTCCACCATAAAAAAACGAGATTCCATAGATGTCCATTTAGTGTCTAAGACTTGCAGATGAGAATTTGTTTCCTCAATAAATGGATGTAGCACGTATTTCATCCAGCAGAGTATCCAAGGATACAGGAGAGACTTCGGCGGAGAAGGAGGAGCCTGTTTAAGACACTTGGTGGCAGAGGATGGAGTTTGCATTTTAATTGAAGAAGTTAGCAAAGCCACTGGTCTCGAACAATTAGATTGCGCAATCTTGCCGGAGCTTTGTAATGAGGAATTAGTATGAGAAGAGCAGGATTCAGGAGAGCTAATAGTAGACTTTTTATTGATAAAAAGTAATATCTTACCCCTTTACATAAGTAAAGAGCAGAGGAAGAACCAGAGGAATGTAGGGAATCAGGAGTAGATTGTTTCAATGTATAGAATTTATTTTTTGCGCTTCAAGAATAAAACGGCAGAAGATTAGGGTTGAAAATTCTACTTGCGTAAAGACTGCCAAATTAAACAACCTCAGAAGTCAGCTGGGCTAAAATGTCAGATGAAAAGCAAACAAACCATGCCTTACACAAGAAAATACATGGTAGGTAAAATTATGTTGAAGTTTTCTTCAAACGTAATGAGGTTGAGGAGAAAAACATCATTGCAGGAAAAACAAAATGGTGGCCGAATATGAGGAGATATGTTTCTTTAGAATATCTCCAGGCAGGAGAAGAAAATAGCCAAGTCAATACCCACAAGGTGATCAGGGCGTCTTCCGATGTCTGTAGAACACCGCTTCAAGTGTAAAGAGTGGCAGGAGCTGCAGAAATCACCGCAGCATCTCTCGTCGCGGAACGGAGCTCCGTGTCAGGCAGCCATCTTGGTTTGCGCCACGCGTCGCTCTCCTCTTAGGGATCTTTTTGAGGAGTATTTTTTGGCTAATAATTATTACTTCCCTGGTGGCTATTTAGATCTGTGGTTAGGAAGTGGAAGGGTAAGGGTTTCCCTTGTTTTGAAGTGAAATAGAAACTTGATGGATGAAAACATATAATGTTATTATTTGCACGTTTGACAGAGGCCTGAATACCAACCTTAAGTCAAATGGTCAGGGCAGTTAAAACTATTGCAATCAAATTGGAAAAATATCAATCGTTTGTAATTAACTAGTGGAAAACATACTTCAAATCAATAGAATTAAGAAAAACACATTTCAGACCTCTACGTGTCACTATAAAATGTTGTATAAATTTACACTAGAGCATTGGAATCTGGCAATACACATCAGTACAATCATAAAAAGATTTCATGCCACTGACAGAGGTAGGCTACCAGGGGTACTTTGATCAATTCACCTTATTTAAAACTCACTTAGCATATCACACAAGACCAGCAGATTTATTTACCTTCCACACCAGTCTGGAGCCAGGAAAATGCCCCTTAACAACCTCTCTGATGCCCTGGTTACATCTGTGGACAAGAACACATAAGGAATTTGCGAAAGGAAAGACTTGGGATCCACAGGTAAAGCACTGGTTCAAGTCATGAAAGCCTTCTGCCTTCAGGCTGAAAATAAGAAGTGCATTTTAGACATTATGCCCCATGTGCATGAAGTGCTGCCTGATTTTAAAGATTAACGTCTCTGTCATTCTGGGCAGATGTTCCAGCCCTGACATTGCTCCTGTGTGTCCTTAGGGACCCCAACCTGCAGGTCTGGAGCTCCTTAGCTTCCACTTTGGCGTGACCTGCCACTAAGGAGACCATAATGGGTTCTCCATTGTATATCCACAAGAGGACAGCTCTCCTCAACCCCTAGGTTACAGTCCTGACTGGCGGCAAAATTGTATAGCTTTTGAGATTCAATTGCTGTAAGCTGTGGTGATGTCAACTGGCCTACATCCCTAAATTAAATCCAATGACTTTGGAACAAATGCAGGCAAAGTGTTAGTTTCAATGAACATGGGTACATTTGTCATTAAGTTTATCCTTGGATGGTAAAGAACATCTTTTTAATTTCAATGGTTAGTGCAATATGGAGGATCCCCAGAGCCCACTGAAAAACAACATGGACAGTCCTATCCCCCACTTTGTTTTTCTTCTTTGTTGAAGTGTTCCCACTCAGTAAGCACCTGGAGATCGTATTTGTAGTTGTTACAACTGTACCAGCTCACACAGTTTATTATGTGAATTGAGCAAAGCATGACCTTCCAAGAGTCCCTCTGAGAAGGGGGAACATTATCCAAATTTTGTTATTTCTAAGTTTTAAGCTTAATTGACATAGGCTCTTATCACATGCTGAACTATCAATGATGGGCATCAATGCACGTTAAGGTTAAATTAATATGTAGATACATGTGAAAATATATGTGTTTCTGTAAAACTGGTTGCAAATTAAAAAATAATCAAGACGGGCTGCAAAACAAATTCCACTAGGCCGCAAGGTGAAAAATCTGGAATAGAAAGCTGGATAGACTAAGATTGAGTAGACTTGAAATGACCACACCCGCGAAGTTTAAAATTAAGCACCATGATATTTCACACATCTTGCACGACTTACAACTCTAATTAGCAGTCTATATTTCCTGCCTATTTAAGCCATGACCATTGATTTATATGCATTGGGGATCATTGGGCATCATAGTTGGGGGTTTATAAGTGATCCAATTCTCTTGGTTTCAGGAACCACCATTCAGCAACTTAATTTCAGAGTTTGGACTGCCTTTCATTGTGGAAAGGTTCACTTTTCTTTCTTGGGAGTCTACATTAGATTGACATTTGAATCAGGGTGCAATTCTGCCTCCTCAGGAAGAAGGGGATCTGGTTGAGATATGAATATACCAATAATATCTGATATGTTGTGCAACCATGAAATACACCTATTGAAGGTTTTGCAGTGCTTTCTGGGCCTGAAACAAGCGATTGGTGCTAAGACAAACCTCTATTCAAATTCTTAGTGATCAAGGCTAGTTTAAGCATATAGTTTACTTTCTTGGTGATTCCATTTGATTGTGGGTGGAAAGGATGTAACAATAGCATATGGACGTTCCAGAGCTGACTGAATTAGCAAATACTTGCTCTATAAATATTGCACCGTTGTCTTGATAAAAGGGTCCCACTCCTCATATTGCTGCTAGGTACACCAAATCATGCTGGAAAGGTTGGGTACGGTCCTGGGGGAGACGATACCATTCAGTCCGCAGTTCGTATTGCTGGGTATATCCACTGACATTGATCTCCCTAAACCAAAGTTAACCTTACTTCAATTGGGATTGGTGGTTGCGAAACGTGACTTGTCGAAGGCATGGGGGGCTGTGGTGATCCCGTCTCTGACAGAGTGGGAAAAAAGTATGGATATTTATATGTTGGGGGAAAAGATGACCTATAAAGCACGGGGCTGCCCCAAAAAGTTCTGGAAAATATATAAGCCTTGGTTGACACACTATGGGTTGTTGCTCTCTGATTCACAGTGATCTCTTGCGATGGATTTGTGGGTTATGCAGCTGAAAGATGCTCCCAACAAGTGTATAAGACTCTAGAACAGTTATCAGATTATCCGCCATTGTTGTTCCTATATGATGCCGATGTCTCGCTTAAGGTACCACTGTGTGCTGCTATTAATCAATGTCTTTGTAATGTATTGAAGAAAATGTTAATAAAAATACTTCACTGATGGCATCATCCATGTGATAATCTGATGCACCTCCTCACACCCTAATAAAACCTTTTATACATCCACTCTAAAATACAGACTACCAATATTGAAACTATAGACAGAGCAAAAGCAGTTAGTACATACCTGGTCAGTGATTCCTAGGTCTACACACACAAATCCACTCATTCACCCATACAGTAACTCATACATGCAGTCACTCATCAATGCAGCACTATCATATGCACGAATACACCTATACATACACTCACACACCGCCAATCATCCACAGACTTACTCACACACCTACTCAGTCATGCAAAGAATCAATCACACCCATTTACTTGCCTATACAGTTACACATAGACCACCTCACTTATTTAAACAAATACTAACATATACTCACTCTCTTATACAATCACTGATACAAGCACACACTCATCCATACCGCCACTTTCACAAACACTCACATATACTGCCTTTCACATATGTAGTTACTCACACATATACCACTGAGACATCCATTCACTCAGCAACACACTCATACACACACTCACCCAACCATACAGCCCTTCACAGATGCACTCTTGACCCAATGCACACAGTGAATCACCCACTCACACATCTATGCACAGAGTCACCTACCCCCCACCCACTCACACAGACACTCAGGCACCCACACAGATACTCAGACAACCAATCAATAACCCATATAGACAGTCATGTAGCTACTCACCAAGGCATGCTTATACACCAACTGACAGACTGATATAGACATTTACACAGCTTACTCACTAACCCATGCATTCAGTAAGCTACGCTTAATCAGTCACTTATACAATCAGTCAAGCACCTAATAAATCATTCATTTAGACACTTATAGACCCATTCATTCTTAGATACACCTTGGCGCATATATATATATAAATATAAATATATATATATATATATATAAAACATATTTAAACTTTACAGTCACACATTCACTGGATGATGTCATCAGTGATGTCACGGACCATGTCATGAAGGATGTAATATGTCATCAGCAATGCATTGCGGGGGCGCGAGTTATAGTTAGCTCTACTAAATCTAACGGCCGAATTTCTCTGCTTTTGTATGAGTGAAATGTCCAACTAACTATAATCTCTCTGAAACCTGTGGTTTTTTCAGTGAATTTCTAAGGTTTTTTAAATACTCATTTCTAACTATAATGTCCCTGAAACCTATGGCTTTTTCAGTGAATTTCTAAGGTTTTTTAAATGCTAATTTCTAACTACATCACCCCTAAAACCTATAGTTTTTTCAGTGAAATGTTAAGGTTTTTTAAATGCTAATTTCTAACTATAACGTCCCTATTAAGTCCCTTTGAATCCTGAGGGTCCCGGGGGGGGGGGAGGGGGAACCAGCCCACCAGGTACCTCCAGTAAGCACCACAGAGCTGTGTTGCAGAGAGGTGTTCAGAGGCCACGCGCCTTTTATACACCACGCTGCAGTCGCGGCATCTGGCGTTTGCACTTTAGGGCCTTACAGCAAATGATGGTTTACTGAACGGATTTTCCTAGTAGGGAGATATTTTCTGATTAAATGCTCTGTGTATGACCAAGAGTACTTTAAATGTAATTCTAGAAATAACCAGCAACCACGAAGCTGCTTTAGGTCTAGTCTAATAGAATGTATTTTTGCAAGTTCAAGACAAGCCGAGCTGCAGCATTCTAGACATGCTGAAGCCGAGTGAGTAGGTCCTGAGAAGCTCCTAAATAGAAAACATTAGCATAATCTAGTCAGGTGGCTAGAGGAAGGTATTTTAAGAACTTTTCAAATATGTTAGAAGCTCAAAATAAGTGGCAGCCATGGCCGGAACCTGGGGTTCAAAAGTAAAGCCGTATCCATCAACACCCCCAGATTCCTTGCAACAATTGAGGGGGTGGGTGCTTGCCCCAACTCAGGAGGTCAAAGTCTTATAGCGTTGACAAGAGAAAGGGTGCCCAATACTAGAATTTCAGATTTATCAAAATTAAGTAGTAAACAGCTGTTATACATCCAATTGGCAACAATAGAGAGACAACCCACATCATCGTCAACCACAGAATCGTCAAGCTGTTGAAGAGCCAACATAAGTTGTGTGTCTTCCTCATATGATACAATATTCCTTTGAGCTATCTGAGCAAATGAGGCCATATAGATGTTAAAAAGAATAGGGCTCAAAGCTGAGCCCTACAGGACACCACAACTTATGGTTTTGAACTGGGATGTAAACGTCGATAAAAAAAAACTGCTTTGTCTCCTCGAAAAGCAGGAGTAAAGCCAGTCTAAAGCTCTACCCACTATTTCTGTCTTCTCAAATCTCTGTATAAGGGTGTTATGAGTCAAAGGGGCCCATTAGGATTACGGGCGGATCGCCCACCACCCAATTCCCCCTGCCGCTTTTCCGCCCGGTCACGAGTTGACCGGGCAGAAAAGGGTTTAATATGGTGGCGGTGTCTGTCAAACACCGCCGTCCATATTACTATGCAGGCAGAGACATGCCTTTGCCACAGAAAGGTATGGGGTGTTTGACATTGGGGGCCCGTTGCGGTCCCCCAGGGACTCTGGGGGGTGGGAGGTGTAACTGGGGGTACCTATGGTACCACCCAGCAGTTCCATGCACAACATGGCAGTCACCACGCGGTGCCTGCCATGTTGTGCATGGAAGTGCACAACATGCCTTTCTGGCATTGTGGCGGGCAGTGCTGAGTGCACCACCCGCCACAATGACAGGAATGCAGGATGCGCCCGCCACTGTGGCGGGCGCATCCTAATTGCCCCCACGGGACCCCCGCCCTTATGGCGGGCGGTCACGTTTCCCGATAGTGTCAAATGGAGGAAAGATCTAATAAAATAACCACTGCCTTACATCCAAGATCATTATATATTCAGTAACCTCAAGGAGGGCAGATTCAGTGCTTAATTCTGCATGCAAGCCTGACTGAGAGAAATGAAGAATATTTTTCCACTCAGTGTACCTGGTGATTTGGCGTTTCACCAGAGATTCAACATTTACCTAAAATAGGGTGGAGGGAAATAGCTGAATAGTTGCTCAAAATGAGTAAATCTGCATTTTTTTTCTAAGAAGGGCAATTGTCCTATGATAATTTGGATTATCAGTCTAAAGAATCGGCTCCAACAACAATATTAATTCTTGAGCGTCCTCTATTTCTGAAAGTGAAATAAATATCAGATTTTATGTTTTGGATAAACCTACCAATATAGTGTAAAAAATTACTTAATTCACCAGCATTTTTAATGATGCATGGGTTTAGAATCTAATTTAGTCATTTGACAGGTCATGGAACACTACTACAGACATGCAGGGTTGCATTGGGATATACCTGGTCACTGAAACACATTCACATTGTGAATTTTAAAAAACATACTTCCCACCCACTAACCTGTCACATTCCTCTACAGGACAGTTATTCAGTCTATATTTACATTGTTTTCTTACAGTTATTGATATTGCATGCCTACCAAATCAGACAAGTGTACTGACTCCATGTCAGTGCAGGCATGCAGTAGAATTGAATGAAGTCATGGAAAATAACATTTTACCCAGAGAGTTAAGTGGATAAGGCCTGCTTAGAAGACTTCATACCACAGCAGGAGTCAATGCCAAGTGACTGAAAATCTAGGAAAAGTGAGCTTGATAAAAAGGTAAATGGAATTTATACTAGCTTTTAACCCACAAAGAGTTAAACCACTTGGTTATTACACCAAGATCGTGTAAGAGCTTCAATAACCTGTGTAACTAATTTCTAAGCCTTTGGCATCATATACAGGTCAACCCACAATGTAGTTTCGCTCTGACGCACCCTGATATTTGCATTCCAAAAGCATAAATAACCAATCCTTTCCAAAATATATTTTTAAAAAACTATAACAATATCAATCATTAACAGTCTTCAGCACTAAGCTATGAAATACTCTTAATAAGAGGATTCCCCAAATAATCTCTTGGAGACATCATTTTAATAGCAGAAAAATGTATGGATTCCCACACTAGTAAAGCTAGTTGACGACAGAAACTCCCCCTAGCCTACGTTGGGAAATATTTTGTAAGTAGTGGATTGTGACTGCAATTCATAAAGCCAGAAATGTCAAAGACACAAATGTCTCATTTACAAATTCTATAAAACAATACACTCTACTGTCACAGGGCTATGCAAAATATGTCCAATTTTAGCAATCATGATACCTAACTATATAGAAGCAGTCATTTCCATGGAAATCCAATTGAGTGGTCCAGGAAAGCAATGTAACTTATGGAAATACTCACACTGTTGTGCATTTGTACGCACATTTGGAATATATTTTCCATAAATATCTGCATTTGATCCAGTGTTTCAAGTTTGACTAACCAGACAGCCTTTTTAATGAAAACGAAGAGGCAGTTTTTAAATCTAACTACTTTCTTATCTGAAAGAAATCACAATTCTCGCAATACAGAGGGTTTCCTCATGCAAAGTTAAGAAACACAGTTTTACTTTGGCTATTTATGTGAATGTTAAATTCTGCTTCAGCATTTTTGGGATTTTGTGTAACAGTATTTCTGCAGTAAATCTTTTTCATGTGTTGGGGTTTGGTATCCTTCCAAACGTTTACAGCTTTCTTTGTAAATTGGACTAAATAGAAATTGGGTCATTTTAAAACCAAATAATCCATCATAGGAGTTAAAAACGGTAAGCATGCATAATATAAATAAACATTCAAACACAAAAAAGAAAAACCTCTTTATAAAACTCTAGATGAAAAAAACACATATACAACAGCATAGCTATTTCATGTTACTATTCTAGGTATCAACATTTTAATGTTTGCCACCTGAAATACTAAATATTTTCAATCTTCTAAAGAACAGAACATATAGTTGCAACAGAAGCCAAATATCTTTTATTTGTTTATTTGTTTCAAGCATTGAGTAATATTTCAATCAAATCAGATTGTTTGCATCCATATCTCAGCAGACTGTTTTCTGTGTAAAGGAAATAAATTACGAACTTGTTAATAATTATGCACAGCAGGAAAGGCACCTCCTATACAGTGGAAATCAAAATGTTAAATGAATAAACACATGGGAAGTAAAACTCAAAATAGTTTACCATTAGTAGAGTTGTGCCTTGTACAGACATGTTTAGCATACCCTGCTAAGCAGGGTTTAAGACATAAATAATACATCAGCATTATTTCAATTTTCACACACGTTATCATTCTAAGAAAGTACAAACTATCAGATAAATTGTGTAATAAATTATATCATCCCCCATTAAATAGTCTTTTTAAAAATATGACTGAAAACAGTTAGTTCTGAATTATTGTCTTCTTAGTATTCACTATCTAAAATTGGTGGTTAGCAAATGTTAACAGAAGATATTTATTCCTCACAAATTGCACATATAATCTCATACAACATCTACAGATAAGCCGGACATATCTGAGAAATACTACTTCTATTTAAAGTGCATTTTTAAATATTTCATTTTGTCACCATCAAATATATATTTTATATACCTGAACATTGCTCTTAAGGTTTTAACTAAGCAAACAATATATTTATTTTATTTTTGTAATTACATAAACAATGTGAAGAAAGCATTGAAAATCGACCATACTGAGCACTTCCCCAGTGACATCCTCCTTCTACCAAATACAGTGCAGTGAGTGATATAATATTGCTATAAGACATTTATGTATTTGCTTTAGATTTCAACAATATGCCACTCTTGGGCAACTTCAGAACATTAAATTAGTTACAACAATGAAGAAATATGTTAACAGTTACATATATATTTTTACAATACCTTATATAAGATACAAATGTGGACATTAAGATAGGGAAAAACATAGAGGTATAAAAAGAGGAAATGACCACCTTAAATAAGTTCTCTTAATAAGATGATAATAAATATTTAAAAAGCTGTTATATTACCATGTTCTATGTAGAACAGATATGTACAACTGTAAAATCTATACTACTATAATAAAGGAAGAAC
Source organism: Lissotriton helveticus (assembly GCF_964261635.1). Classification (NCBI taxonomy): domain Eukaryota; kingdom Metazoa; phylum Chordata; class Amphibia; order Caudata; family Salamandridae; genus Lissotriton; species Lissotriton helveticus. Next base: position 1,073,587,074 of record NC_136070.1, on the reverse strand, counting down.
TTTCAGCCTTTGAGGCAGGTAAACTCGGGAACCACAGTGCCAATCCACACACCCGATACACCGTTGGAATCGTCAGGGTGTGTAGATGGTTATAGCCTATATAAATTTAATATAAATTAAGAAAGTTATTTAAAAAATGTAAAGTAAAAAAAAAAGTAGTCCCTCTGAAGTAGCGCCGGCCGCGACGTGCGTGCTCACGTCAGGAGCGCGGGGAGGAGCGGTGGACATGGCGCGGGGGAGAAGCGGTGATGTGAGGAGCAGCGGACAGGCCAGCGGCGGTGCGAGAAGCAGACAGGCGGGAGGAGCGGCGGCTCAGGTAAGAGGACCCATGTCGGGGCAGGCGGGGGTCGGGGCAGGCGGGGGTCGGGGCAGGCGGGGGACAGGCCGGGCGAGGGCCCGGGCTGCTGCACAATGTCGGGGCGGGCGGGGGGGCGGGGAAGCCTGTTGCACCCGGACAAGGTCGGGACGGGCTGCTAGTGTTATATAAACCAACCCAAAAAATCGAAATTAGATGCCTAACGATTACTTTAACAGTTGCAGGTCACACATTAAGTACAATTGAAACATGATAAAGATATAAAGGTATCATTTTTACACTAATGCGGTTGATGGATTTAAATTGCCACAGATTGTGATGGGCTGAAAGATATAACAATGTGCCTGATGCTATTTACAAAGCTGTATTTTTATCATGGGGCAAGTATTTTTAAGACACAGAAATAAAATTTCTCATATTGCGTATGTATGTTGTTTTAAATGGAAGTAAAATATTTAGCATCATCATCTGTTGAACAGACATGGCAAACATACGTAACTTAAGCTAGTAGATTTGTCAAACCATTCATAGACAGCCTGCTGATTGGCAGGAGACGTGATGTTGCCAAATATGGTTATACGAAATAGATAAAAAAAGACCCTACTTGCCCCTTGTATTCAGTTTCTTTTTTTATACTGAGCAGGTAGTGACCATCCCAAATATTCAAGGGTTTGCATATTCATAGACTTACAGATGCTTCGAAATGGCCAAGTTTCCAGACTGTGACTTGAATAAACCACATTGTTAGATACTTTATATGAAGACCAAATTAGTGGATTTAAGGCAGAAAAAAGCTTTTGTTGCTTCTGCGAAGAAATTTTTCCCCACAATAAGAGCAGCTCTTATTCTTGATAGTAAAGTAAATGGTTTGGAAATAAACAAATAAAAAATGTGCAATTACCATATTTAGAATTTTTAATTAATAAGCACAACCCTAAACTGAAGGCACTTGCAGTATTAATAATGAATATCAAGTCATATGTTAATAGACCAGCAATGCGAAATTATTATTATGATTGTGCATCTTTCATAAAAGTAATATACTCTAGTGAATATAAGCAATGCATTTTTTTTATTACTAAAATAGTATACATATGGAATACAATTAGATTACAGATTTTGCTCACCGCAAGGTAAGAAATCTATGTGATGGTAATGTTATTTAAGATGACAGCAACTGAGAAATTGGTCACATTTTTAATACAGATATTATAATCTCTATGTAGGTTAAACATAAGTCTAACGTGCAATGCACTGTGGTTACAAATAGTGTTACTTTTTAAACAATTATTTTCTTTATTTAATTGTCTCCAAATATTTAACAAAAACAGTAAATCAAAAGCTTCATAATGGTGATCATTAAAATTGAACATTATTATTATTCTCCTTGTGTTTGCATTATTATTTTTATGTCAGGCATGTGCATATATTAATGCCAGAAGCCTCAAACTCAGTCCACATTTCTGTATGCCTTTTGAAGGTAAAATAGATATGCCCTAAAAAGGCCACCTTCATTCCTCCCATCATTTCTCAATAGTGGGGGCTAGTGGTTTTCTCTATATTTCCATTCAATATGTCCAAGTATATTAGCCATAGTTCAGGTAAATTTATGAGACTTATTTGTGGAGTGACAGCTTCAGCTACTGCTCTTGCTAAGTCTTGTGACATAGTCAGAGCATTAATAACTTTATTAAAGTTCTGCCTATTGAATGAGGAACAGAAATCCAAACTTAGAAGTGTTTTATATTCCAAATGTTTTGTTTCACTTCCTTAAAGGGCTAGCCTGAGTGTGTTATACATCAACACAGTTAGTACCTGTTTTTGATTGAATAACATCTGAGGAATTAAATAAATTAGAGCATTTCTTTAGTTGATCCTGAACTACAGCAACAAACCCATACCAAAAGACTTTGGTTTTCCCACATCAAATGTGAGAACTAGGACTGATGTAGTTGTCTGTTTAATGGCCTTCTCATCTACTTAGGAAAGATACAGTGAGGAATGCTCATCCATTACCATTCACCTGACAGTGAGTATTAGACTCCTCTAAGGTATCAGTGGTGCCCCTAGTATTCTGATTAGAAACTTTGAATTGATTACTTTTGCTTGATTGCTTTGGAGTGGACCTCTGAAGGATTCACTTCTGTGAGAGAAAATCCTTGCAACTTCTGGCTTTGGCACAATAACTCTCTCCTCTGCCCTAACGTGGCCCAGGATCAAGGGGGATTCAATAAACTAGATGAGGGAAGATTCTTTTTGAATGTGGCGCAGCTGCTGATGTGGTTGCTGCAGTGAAATAAATTGTATTTGGGCAACTAAGCAAACCCTGAAGGAGGCACCTTGGACTATCTTCAGAAGACTAGGTTGTTCCATTTCTTGTATCCTAATCGCAGCTAACCGAGTCAAACTTACACATCTTTGTGGCTGTGACTCTGGCTACACACTCCAGTCAGATAACAACCGAGCCGAAAAAATAACTGATACCTGCTATGATGAAGCATCATAATGAGTGTTTTTTTACTCATATTATACTGTTTCTTATTACAAACAATGTTCTAGCATTTTTATTCTTTTGAAAGAAATGGTGCAAGTTTTATGAGGCAGGTATTACATTGGGACAGAAATTCTAGGCTTTTTTTAGTGGAAATAAAACCACTAGTTTTTTCTGTTCCTCTCTTCAGTCTGGAACCAGGTATGCTGACATCCCCCAATTAACCTTATTCAAATCATGGAAATAATTGTTCTTTGCCCAAGGTATTTACCAGCCTTTTGAGACTATTCTCTGTTTTTGTGCCACTGATACTTAAGACAGCAAGACAGAACATGAGACAACGAGATGCAAGAAGATTCTGTGGTCCAGGAATTGAAGGAAAGGAAGACTGACATTTATGTAACTTCCAAGAATCCCATTTAAATATTAGGTTATATTATCTATGAAACTGGCTACCTTTTATGAAAAAATGTTTAATGACTTTTCACCATTTTCTCAAGAGGATAGGTCATAAAGCTGTAATTCGGCCTTAATTAAAAAAAAACTTGACAAAGTCAATAGGTTAGGGTTTTTTACAGGACAGAAAAAATGCACACAAAAAGCATGTACACATCCAACACCTCCTTAGACATACTTGTACACACAAAATTAACCAAGTACAAATTCTACATGTATGAATGCTAACAAAAGCATATAGTCATTCATCCAGAAATAGTCAAACCAGTGACCCAGGCACACAGACCAACATACACTTATGCAAATAGGCCAACAAACAAAGATGCCACTATCAAAACATTTCCTATTTTGCCCATGGGGGATGCAATGGCATCCCTATTTGGAATTCCCTAAGGATTCACTCTTAAGGAATCAAAAATTTAGTACATATTCTTTTGCATTTCTTAAATAGCAATTCCTACAGATTCGCTATTTAAGAAATGCAAATGGGAAGCTTTGTACATCATAGTGAACAGTCACACTCAATACACACGCAATTACAAACAACACACTTTCAGACTCACAGAGACAGTGGGATGGACAAAAAGGCAGGAGCATTGACAGGTTAATACATTAAGCGTGGAGAAATGCATGCATAAGAGACTTGACTGACCTTATGGCACCAGCCTATGGCCAGCCATGTATGACAGAGGTCCTATCATTATTAAGGAAATAATTAAGCTGATTTCTGTGTGAACCATTAGCATCTATTGGCTTATACCTTGGAAATGACTTATACTCTGATGTATACTTTTGAATTTTACAGGTGTGCAGTCCAACGAAGGATGTTGGTGCATTGCATATTCAGGGCTCTAATCATAAATGTCCTATTAATACATGTATGTAAGACCTTTTCTATCTGTAAGGTTCCACTGATGTAACCAATGAGAGGTTTGGGGCAGAGTTGTTCATTGGGACTCAGCAAGTTGTGTAAACATTCAAAGGCACAATTTGACCTCAATTCAGAGGTTACCCATCAAAATCCAACATCAAGAAAACAAAATGGATGGCATGGATATGACAAGGTTATTAATAAGGTATCTTTCCACTGTCTGGAAATGGAAGGGGAAATGGTGGCTCATTCTGTGGTGTTGGTTGTTCCTTTCAGAAAGTGTAATGTATGATCTATATAAACAGATTGGCGTTAATGCATTTTATAAGATGGCACCAACCTACTTCAAGAGCATGAGGAGTGCCACTCCTTTTTACTTTGAGCCATATTGCTCGCTTCAGCTAGACATCTGTGAGCAATTTGTTTTCTTTAACACCATGAACATCAATTCACCAAAATGCCAGGGGTAGTGGAAGTGACATCACACACCCTTTGACCTTCAAATTCACTCACTCACACATGCTCACACATTTACACTTACACACACTCTCTCTCTCATGTAAACACTCACCAGCAAGTATGCACACAACATACATTTAATTGCATTTTTATTTACGTACATCCGCTGACAAGAAAGGTCATATTCTATCTAATTGTACTCCAATTTGTATTACACTAATAGTGATTAATGGACCATTATTCATTATTAGTGTAATAAAAAATCTTGAGAAAAAAAGAGAGTGAAGCTCCAATTGATGTCCATAAGGATGAGCTGCCACTGAGCTCCTAGCACTGATTTTGCCGCCCCTGCGTATTGGGGTCTCAAAGGCAGTGCCAGTGGTTGCCAGGGGCAAGCCATGGGTCCCAGCTGCGACCCCTAGCAACTCCTAAATGAAGTCCTTGTTTGGCACAGGTAATTACTGGCCAGGTTTAAAACTAATAAGTGTTAGGTTCGAGGTATGTCCAATGGAAATGAATATTAGGAGGGACACACATTCACTCTTTCGTTTATTTTCACAGGAATGAGCCAAGAATGTAATGGTTCTGTCGGGTAAGAAATATGTTGATAGATGCTCGAAACAAGTAGCATGGAAACACAACATAACCTCTACACAAAATAACTCAAAAGGAAGTAACTCTGTGTCGTTACTTTTTTCTATAGAGCATCCAATACAAACGACTCAAAAGGATTGAGTATGAGACAATCACTTTAAATTGTTACTTTTATCCGAATTGCATCATTCAATTACATCCAAAGTAAACAAACAAAAGTAAATACTGAAAACAAGAAAGTTGCACATGAGTGACGAGTGAAGTGACAAAGGTGCTTATAATATAATAATCCACATTTGTAAAGCGCACAATCACCCGTAAGGGTCTCCAGGCGCTGGGGGCCGTTGGGAAGATTAAGCAATCTATTGCCCAGAGTCACATGGTGCTGGGCTAATCTGCCGCCGATGCGGGGGATCGAACCGTGATCCCCAGATTCCGGTATAGTGTTCAAATTGTGAACAAAATATACAGTATAGGCATATGTGCTGTTTGGCATATATACAGTTTGGGAGGTCAGAGGTTTAATGATACAGTGAATCCTATCCTAGTTCGAAGGAATCCTATAGTCTCTGGGCCTAGTAGTACGTCGACGTTTCGACCCTGAAGGTGCCCCAGTAGGTGGTCACAACGGGTCTTCCTCAGGATGGGAGAGCGGGAGGGCAGGTTGCCTCAGGTTGACAGCCCTTGGACGGCCGGAAGATTGATGGCCTTGAAAGTGTGGATGGTTGAGTCACCACCTCGGAGGGCCAGGAAGATCGGGCCGTAGTACCATCTTCCATCTGGCATGAGTCAGACTCATCTGACTCATGCCAGATGGAAGATGGTACTACGGCCCGTCAAGTCACCTTCGAATTAGATTCCTGCGCATACAGTGGTTACTATTTGACTAATCCACCTTTCTACTCCTACAAGGCCACGATCTTCCTGGCCCTCCGAGGTGGTGACTCAACCATCCACACCTTCAAGGCCATCAATCTTCCGGCCGTCCAAGGGCTGTCAACCTGAGGCAACTCCCCCTCCCCCTCCCGCTCTCCCGTCCTGAGGAACACCCGTCGTGACCACCTACTGGGGCACCGCCAGGGTCGAAACGTCGACGTACTACTAGGCCCAGAAACTACAGGATTCCTTCGAACTTAGGATAGGATTTACTGTATCATTAAACCTCTGACCTCCCAAACTGTATATATGCCAAACTGTACATATGCCTTCACTGTATATTTTGTTCACAATTTGAGCACTATAAGCATCTTTGTCACTTCACTCGTCACTCATGTGCAACTTTCTTGTTGACAGTATTTACTTTTGTTTGTTTACTTTGGATATCATTGAATGATGCAATTCGGATAAAAGTAACATTTTAAAGTGATTGTCTCATACTCAATCCTTTTGAGTCGTTTGTATTGGATGCTCTATAGAAAAAAGTAACAACACAGAGTTACTTCCTTTTGAGTTATTTTGTGTAGAGGTTGTGTTGTATTTTCCATGCTACTTGTTTCGAGCATCTATTATCAACATATTTCTTACCCGACAGAACCATTTAATTGTTTACATATATAATTACCCAGGTTCTGAGGGACACAGGGTTACCCCTTTTTGAATACTCACTAAGAATGTAATGGTGGCAGGTTCAGACACAAAATGTTCAGACACATAGTGTTCCAACACCTTATTTTAATAGGTGAATTATATATGGGATAAAGTACCCTCTGCCATACAGCATAAGGATATTGGAAGTCACTGAGGAGTTCTGTCCCCATACAGATTTTTTTATAAGGTCAGGGAACTTTGAGGTGATTTGCAGTATCCTTAGAAGTAATACATGTTCACACCATCAACCTTCCCACAAACTAATGAAATCCTTGGTGTGTTTCTCTTTCATACAAAAGAGGAAGAATATTTTCAAACATGAAGAATAAAAGTAGAATCTCTAGCACAAAATTAAGCAAACTAAAAGACAGTACATTATTTGTTGCAAAAAGGTTATTAGACTCAGTTTAATACAAGCCAGATTGTGAAATACATACCTGTGTATATTTTCGAAAATTAGCTAAGGAGTGCAAAAACGAACACGTTTTACCATAAATATATATATATATATTTGTAATTATTCATCTGGAAAGAGCAGGTTTCTGTTTTTGTTTCTTTAAAATGAATATGTAATTACAATCCGTGGCCTGACTTTCCCCCTGGCTCCTGGCAGCAGGCATTGTAATTGAACTCAATTGTAGTAAACTATTACAATTCAGCATAAAAATAAATATAAAATCATTTGTTTATTACAGGTCAAAAATCACCTGTAATAAGGAAAGAAGGGCTTGTATACTGGAGTTGCAATCACCCATGTATTATAGTCCATACTAGCAAGAATAAGACCGGATTAATTCAGGGTTGTGATCAAGAAGCCTGATAGTGCGATAAATGAAGCTTCTGTGCCAGGAATGTCAAGAGAGAAGATAAACGGTGAAAATCACAGATTGGAATATAGCAGATTAATGCAGGAAAAAGTGACAGCATAGATGAACATATTTTAAAGCAAAAGCAAAATGTCTCCATTCCCCTACCCTGCCAAAGTATCAGAAAAAGAATAAAAGGAGACTAGGCTCTGAATGAAGCCCGTGGCTATTTGAATCCTCACAGTGACTAAATTCAAGGTGAGTAGAAGGGTGCTGGTATGGTGCATGTTAAAGAAATACTTTTTTTCTTGTGTTAAAAGAAATATATTTTTTTGTAAGCATCATATTTGTGATACTGATAATATTTTAATATTTGGATAAAGAGATAAATACATATTTTTTCATTAAGAAGATTCAAGGGGGCCATCCGTAATCTGTTCTATTGTTAAATATAAGAATTTACTTAATCAATAGCAAAGGCTGATAATGGGTTGAATTTTCTGAGAACAATTGTCATGGTTTTTAAACGAGTGATTTGTGGCACTATGCAGTTTATAGTAGGTATATAATTGTTCCTTGAAGTCGGATTTAGAAATCACTAAATATAAGGTTTAACATACCAAATGTTAACATTTAAATAGGAAACACATTACAGACATTTAATGTCTTCTTCTTTATTTTAATATCATGTTGATTATTGTTATATGCTTTAAAATACAAGTTGAGTTAAAGTTTGCCAACCTCTTTTCACTATACTTTCTTATGCTTATACCATCTTCTGATGAGCTTTCATCAAATTTTAAGAGAATCACATTTCTACTTTTGAAAACCTAATTTAGCCCTAAAAGACGCACTTGCTGTTTTCTTATTCACAGACTGTATTCGTACTATAATTTGAGTCTAAGACCAAATGCAAACTCCATCACAACTTACAAATTCCATTCTACTAAATTAGTGGGCGTATTTAAATTACATCGCTACACATGTATAAATGACTGTCTTCCGGATAAATGAACGGCACAGAGTGATGGAGTATTTTTTTCAATTTAGCAGTCAGACTTTTATAGGGAGAAGGAACACATTTTCTCAAAATTTCTGTGTTAATGTGTTAACGTGAAAAGCTCACAATTACAAGGTATGTCTTGTGGAGCTGTAGTTACAACAATGACTACTGGGTCAGGTTTATAAGAAAGCATGAATATTATAGAATTGTTAATATTCTGGTAGTGCCCTATTAAACTTTCAATGTTCTGTGTTTCATTTAACGTATACAATGTAAATCAATAAACGTACCATGAGTTAAAGAGGTATGAACGCCTTTAACAATGTTGCAGCTACCAATTTAGGTCTGTTTAATGAGTATTCACTGCTTTGTCCAATTTTGGTATATTACTTATGAATGACCTGGTTATTTATTAACCATTTTCATTACTCTGAGTCCAAGTCATCCTCGTCAAAGTTCTGCTCACGGTCACAAACAGTGCTCTCTATCCTAGTAAAACTTTCACTTCAGAAGAAAAACATTATTTACTTTAGTTAACTAATAATAAATCCGCTCCATGTCCACCAGAGTAAAGGAAACGTCATACAGTACATCTTCCTGTTCTACCAAGAAAAAAACAAAGCCCAAGACAAGCTTCTAGGAGGAAGAGGAGGGAAGGAAACATAGAAATGTACTGTACAAGGCTTGGACTCTAAGTAATGAGGATTACCAGAAAGTAGCATGGTCGTTACCTCTTCGGCCATCTTCTATTGTCCCATTCCTAACCAATTGGGGATATACCCAAGCTTTAAGAAGTGGCTTGTCGTAAGGCTTTTGGAACAACATATTCAATACACCAACTTTGTATGTAAGGCAAAACTTTTAATAAACAGAAACATATCATTATGAGGTAACAGCACTCAGAACATGTGAAGCTAAGTCGGCCTAAAAAGCACACCCCCACATGCAAATGATAATGAGATATAAAACTGCGGAGAAGACGTAGTGGCTGTGCAAAATTTGTCTTTGAGAGGAGCACCCTTAAAGGAAGCCAATTAATTGGACATTTGACTCGTCAAACAACCATGTATCATCTTTGGCAAAAGGATAACCCTAGTTCTGAAGCCTATAGAAGTATTAAAACAAATTCATTTGCTTAGGATACATAAAGAGGGACATCCACCCTGGTCCAATACACTAAAGGTAACACAAAACTTAGATTTTCCATTGGACGCCCTCCTATTAACATAAGTGGATAAATCTCTTCTGGCATTGGACATATGTGAACTCCACTCCTCCTAAAGTGATGGCTCGGGACAATACGATGAAAAACAATGTCCTGTGACCAATGGAAAGCAGATGGGACCTTCGGTTGGAAAATGTTAGAAGGGCGAAAGCTCACTGTGTCCTAGAAAAAAACCTAAGGCTCTTCACAAAGTAATGCATCCAGTTCAACAACCTTTCGACCTGAACAGATTACCATTAGAAATAAAACCTTGGGTGATAAGAAATTTAAGTCACCCGACTTTAAGGGCTCAAAGGAAGAGTCTTGAAGGGATTGGAGTACCAGAACTAAATCCCAGGAGGGATGCAGTGAAAGGCCCACTGGTCCCTTCAAGTAAAATTTTTTAGAAAAGTTACACTAAGGTCAGAGATACAAGATGCTCCCTCATATCTGAAAGTCCTAACTGTTGCCCAATGTCTGCTCAAGGTAGAAACTGCCAATCTTAATAAAAAGCCATCATGGAGAAAATGCAGTATTTTTATCAGTTTACTTGGGGTAGGATTAAGATCTTTTGAAGAACACCAGGCTACAAAGTTCTTCCAGTGGCTATCACAGACCTTTAAGGTTTCAGCCAAGTGATACTGCTGAATTTCTATTGCAACAGTGTTCTGACACCCCTGTTCTTCTAAGACAAGACTCCCAAGTTCTAGACCAGCATCCTGACGGATAATATGGGAATGGTTGTGAGTTGAAGGAGAGTGGGATTTAGTGGGTAGATACACAGACTCAGGACTGCTAGATGAAGTAATATCAGAAGCCAAGGACATCTGCTCCAATAAGGAACCACAAGAGGTACACAACTCCCTTCATCTAGATTATTTCTTAGAACTATCTCCAAGGGGTCGGCAAGCCTATACTACCTCCCCAACAGATAAACTGCTGTCATGTGAAGAAGAATGGGCCCCACCTATTGAAATATGTCCAAAGTCAGTAACACTAAGGTTGGTGATCTCAGGCTGCCTGGTCAATTAATATAAGGGCGAACATCTTGAATGTCCAAAAGAATACAAATGAACCTCACCTGAATCAGAAAGTAGAGAACGGCTAAATAAATGCCAACCAATTCCATCCTACTGAAGGGCGTTTTCTCTCTCTCTTAGAGCCAAGAAACTCTGCATGCACTGCTCCCCCAGGATTCCACCCCAACCATGAAGACTGGCATCTGTTGGTATCATCACCAGAGGCAATGTGCCTCTGCTCAGAGTTTCTAGGTAAAGCTACCAACACAACTGCTGCCAAATGGCTTTCTGACAAAGAGGGCAAGAGGTTTGGAGAAGTGAATCCATCATTTTGGCAACCAACTTGAAGGACACATGCATGTGATATTGTCTGCGTCTGGTTTTAGCCGCCAACCCAAAAGAATGTATCCTGAACTCTACAAATGTCAATAGTCAGGATTCTGACAAGGAAGAAGGAGTAGCAGAGCTATGCTTTTTCTGCATCAGGGTCTACCCCCCCCCCCCCCCCCCCCGAGCCGAGACGACTCCCTAGAAAGGCTGGGCTTGAGTTCTCACAAATCTCAATTGGTCAAAATCTCCCCTGGAGCCCCTGACTCTCTTGAACAATAGCTTATAATCCCCTGCCTATATTTTAATCGGGAAACGACCTTAACAACACGATCAAAACACTGCAATACATTTACATCACTGTTTTTACAACACAAGTCGTTACCACGACTTTCACTGGAGGGCGCTCTAGACTAAGGAATAGTGTGATTTACTATTCCAACACCTTCCCTACTGTACGTAGGCTGGAGTTGGAATAGTAAATCATACTATTCCTAAGTCCAGCGCCCTACAGCACAAGTTGTTGTAACGATTTCTGTTGTAAAAACAGCGATGTAATGTACCGTGATCTAAATGATCGTGTTGTAACATCATACATCCATTTTAATCATCTCTTCCGTTTGTGGACTGGTACCCAAAAGGGAAGAGACATTTGCGGGGATTTTTGTTAAGTGTCTGCTCATAGGAATGCCTCCACAAATATTGCTACTGCTTAATGTGTTGCTGCCACTGCTGCACATGACTAGTGAAAGCTTACATCTAATAAAATGTTACATTTTGTTCCATGAAGGACAGACTAAATATAAAATCCTGCCCCTTATATATAGACTTTGATATAAACTGAAAGTTTTTGATCAGTGACTGTACAAAAAAGAAGTATAGGTGTAGCAAGAGATAGAAGAATGCATAGCAGCAGAGGATCTCTTTAATGTCACCTCCATACCACCATAACAGGTGTATTTGTAAAGCGCACGATTACCCGAAGGTGTCCTGGCGCTAAATAACAGATGTTTATTGTTACCCAACTCAATGGTACTCATTTTATAGACCTCAAATGGATGAAAGGCTGAGTAGACCCGTCGGGATTTGAACCTGTGACCATGAGGTCGAACACAGGCCCCTGCAGTGGCTGCTTTAGTCCACTAAGCCACCAGACCAGGCTTCCATCAGAGAGTACACTTTAAATATGGGGGAAACTCTCCTTGAAGCCATTTAAAGTATATATTTTTAAAAGGAACTTGGCTTTTCTGCCTTCTTTCTGTTCCTGGACAACAGTTTCATAATAGCAGACTCGACTACGGAAACGCCCTCTACGCCGGAACCCCGACCAAGCTCATCAACAGATTGCAAAGAATCCAGAATGCCTCTGCACGCCTGATCCTCGACGTCCCGCGCCGCGACCCCATCACCCCCCACCTGAGTAACCTGCACTGGCTCCCTGTCGACAGAAGAATCTCCTTCAAGCTCCTGATCCACGCACACAAGGCACTGCACAAGACCGGCCTAGCCTATCTCAACAGTCGACTCTCCTTCTACGTACCCAACAGGAATCTCCGCTCCGCAGACCTCTCTCTGGCTACCATCCCACGCATCCGCAGAACCACAGCCGGAGGCAAATCCTTCTCCCACCGCGCCGCCAAGACGTGGAACACCCTCCCCCTCATCTTACGACAAACTGAAGACCTTCTAACCTTCAGGACACAACTCAAGACCTGGTTGTTCGACCAGGAGCAACAGCACCCCCTTCCTCTCCACCCCTCAGCGCCTTGAAACCCTTGCGGATATGTAGTGCACTTTACAAATTTATGATTGATTGATTGATAGCACTGCGAATAGGTAATTGCTAAGGCTTTTTGCACTGGTAATGTTATAAGAAATCTTTATCCACTTCTTCAGGGTCTGGGGAGGGCAGATTGGATCTTATGTGAGCCGAACACTCACATACATTAGCTTCTTGAACTTAGCGTCCTTTGACTTCTTGCTCTCCATCAAGGTCATGAACATGAGCCTCAGTCTAGGTTCTGGTGTATTTTGGGTGCAAAAATATCCGAAGGAATTGAATAATATCTTCCCTCTTCTCCTTGAGGTGGGACTTCTTCTAAAGTTTCAATATATTTGCACTTGGCAGAACTATTTTTAGCTTTCACTGTCGGGCAGAAGGCTAACTTCTTGCCAATGAGGAAGCAGCTTCCTACTTTAATCTGCCTCTTCAGTAGCCAAAGAATGAGGCCCCGTAATCCGGCTACCACGCAGCCATGATGAAGCCACATGGAAATGAATAAACAGGGATCACATGGGACCTCACAGCCCCTGAACCCTGCTTTAAAATTAAAGCAGGCATGGAACAGTATGGGCTATAAGAAAATGAGACTGCTATAGCATTACTATTTCCTCTCACTAAGAACAGCCACATCAGGAATTGTCTCAAGCATGGCCGTAGCAAAACCACTGTGACTCTCATTAACGAGACCATTGGAGTATTCGGAACAGCTACAGCAGAGGCCGACCCTGTCTGTCAGCAATTGCGCAGGACGTCAGCTACAGCATGCCCCATCAAAACGTAGACCGCAAGAGCAGGTGTAAAAGCCAACAAATAAAATACAATAATAAAATCAAAGTTACTTACAGAGTTGGTAGCAAACTTAACCATGCATGAGATAGGAACACTGGAAGAAATCCTGTATTAGGGCTCCTTTATTCCGGTGGAGAAGGGGAGACGTTATTGTTAGGAACTTCAAGTAAATAATGTTTTTGATCTAAAGTGAAAGTTTTTACTAGGGTAAATATATCTGTCTTTGACAAAGGTGGAACCTCAATGATTAATGACTGTTATGAGGAAGAGGGAAAATGAAGAAGCAGTTCTCATTCTCTCTTTGTTGAAAAGTTTGTTAATCAATATTGTGAGATCACGTCATTGAAAAAATGAAACATATTTGTGAAAGAAAAACTCATGCATAACAATTTGATCGAGGAGCAGAGTAGATAACTTGAAAGTAACTATTTTATGTTTGCACTTCGAAATTTTAAATTTAAAAGCAACATTTACCGATAAGATTAGCGGGATGCCATGACTTTTCCTGAAAACAATAAACAAAAATGCTCACAGCAAAAGTGTTGGCTGTAGTGTGCTGTCCACTTATATTAGGACAAGAAGTGAAGAGAGCAGTTGATGAAATTGTACTAAAAGCTGAGAAAACACAATGGTATGGGGATGGGCAGGCGAAGAAATGGAAGAAAACAATACAAAACTGTATTAAATAATTGGAAACTGGGTTGAATAGTTTTCCCAAAATAAACGCGGGGGGGGGGGGTCCTGGGATCCCATGCCCCCTCCAGCTGATTAAATAAATGTCAACCCTTTTATAATCAAAAATATTAATTGATAACGAAACCCACCTTTCAGAAACAGGTATGAACAGCAAATAGCAATGGAAGTGTAACACTATCTGGCTCATGGCACATAAGGAATAACACAAAGGCACAGATGTTGCCAGTAACAGCTCAAAATTTAGCTAAAATGTACAATATACTGAAGCAATTTCCTTAAGTCTAGGAGACATATTATGTTACTACATTTATTCGTATCATCTGTATTTAGTTTCATTCAGTTGATTGTTATACGTAAATTTTAATAAAATGATTTAGAAAAATAAAACGTAGGCAATAGATAATTTGTTGATAATCTAACCTGTGTTACATGGGTGAATTTGTAAACTATTAACTGCAAATGCATTTTGTATCTCTGTCAGCAGCAACAAATGCAATAATAAAGTACCCAGTTGAAAGCTACACCCAGTAAGAATATATGGCAAATTTGTAAGTGTATGTTTTATGTTGGCATACACTGCAAGCGGCCAAGGACATATCACTGAAAATAACTACAGCCGTAGAACTTTGCAAACAGCTCTGTACGCTAAATGCTAATTTGGGAAAAGCTTGCATGTGCTAGATACATTGGGCTTGATTCACAAACGTTTATTAACTCATAGGTTCCAACTTTTTGGGAGCTCCCCAATGATTTGCCCGGCCTCAGCCGTCTTATCCATCTGAAAAAGTGCACATCTGCTCAGAAATTTATTTACAGTGAATTACAACAGTGGATGAGAACTCCAGGCTTACTAAATATCTAAGAATTAGGCTCTCTTTAAATGAATTATAAAATGAAGATTACAAGTGACAACCTTAATGAAACCCACATGAAAAAAGCTGCCATGTTACAGTGACCCACAACAAAATATCCGAACATCCTCGAAGAGCATCTTTCTTGTAATTTACATAAATCTAGAGTCTGCTTCTTTCATTTGTTAAACAATGTACAGGAAAATTACAGAGCATATAAAGTGCTACACACCTCCCTACAACTTATTGTAAACCGTGAATATGTTTAACGATATAAATAGCTTGTTTTTCTGTAATTCGTGAAGTGCAATCGAAAAAGTCGACAACGTGCCACTCTGTTCACATCTC
Organism: Lissotriton helveticus; assembly: GCF_964261635.1. Classification (NCBI taxonomy): domain Eukaryota; kingdom Metazoa; phylum Chordata; class Amphibia; order Caudata; family Salamandridae; genus Lissotriton; species Lissotriton helveticus. Next base: position 1,073,571,474 of record NC_136070.1, on the reverse strand, counting down.
ATATGTTGTCTTATCTTATGCATAATGTTATCTATAGACACTTAATAGACATATGTATAATAAACATTTAATATCTCAGCAAATATGATGTTATAAAAGACTAAACATAGATAGCCCGATTCACAAAACAGTTTTCCCTATCTGCCATTTTGTGTATGACTGAAGTGACAAAGAGAATGTTTGTGTGTGCCAAATTGTTATGGCTGTGCACAAATTGACTGGTGCACCTGCATCTTGCCCAAGTGCAAATCTTGCAAACCGGGATGTTCAAGGAGGTGTGGCAGGTGCAGATTTCAGCACCTCGCTCTCTCAAGTAGAGTTGTACTATGATCCTTCCATGATTCATGGCCCCATGTATAGAACAGGCCAGAACATCCCTGCATCCCATACCCTTTAATCCACTGTTCATGGAATACTTGAATTGGGGTGTACAAATTTGAATCCCAGGAGGTGGAACTGTTAATCTAAGAACTGATACGTGGGTAGAGCTATGGGACCCTGATTAAACTATCCCTTCCATATCACCATGCCACTGTGGCTCATTTAAGTCAATGCAAATTAGAGCAGTGGTGCTTAGTTTGTTATGCATTGTGGTTAGGCTGAAAATAGAAGTTCAGGATTTGGGCTCGCTGCTCAGTCCTCTTCCTGCCTAGAGGTCCGGATCGTGAACTGCAACCTGCCTACCTTGAAACTATGCTAAGACAAAATGGCCTTTGGGATGCAAGTGCAGAGCTTTGTGAATCTGACCACGGGGCTTATTATAGCTATGGCGGTCCTTACAAAGGTACCACTGTGGGACCACCAAAGCATCGCCCGCCAGGATTGAACTCCTAATCTGGTGTGTGGTGTGTGGACGGCTTTGGCAGTCTCGCAGTGGGGCACTGGCGTGGAGGCCCACTGCGAGACTGCTAAAGTTGTAATAAGGCCCTAAGGACTTTTCAGAAGTGCCATCATGCACTTACTACAACCTTGCAATCATCTTCTCCAGCTCGGGATTTTGCGCTTCATGGGTTGCACAAGCCTTGTCAATCAGCCCCACACTGTGCAGATGAAGGATGGAATCGGCAATGACCCGAGCTGTCCGTTTCTGATAGCCTCCAGATGTCACCATTAAGATTGGAATCTTGTGACGTTTGGCCTTCTCGAAAACGATTTCATCCCTTTTGATAACTCCCTGTACATTTAAAAAAAAACAAAAAAGGCATTTAAACAAATAAACATCACATAACCTTAGCTTCATTTAATACCATGCATGTTACATTTCATATTCTCTATTCACAACACAAAAGATTAATATGATGCCATTTCAAAAAAGCTGCTTATTCAAAACCATATGTAACACTGTGGGTCATTTTGAGTGTGGCATAGCTGTAACAACCCACTAGTACCCCACTAGGTTACAGATGGCAGAGCCTCAATAGGCTCTGCTGTCAAAAAACCTTTGACCCATGGTAGTGCCACAGTAGGGCCACCAGTTAGTGTACATTGGAATGGCAACCCTAATTCTACCAGCCCTAATTCTAGCAGCCCTTCCAACCCACAACATACCTATTCCTGAACAGTACTGTGATGTATTCCTATAGGTTCTGTATCGATCCCCCTATTCCTGACCCTATTCTGGTTAACGAGTTAACTAGCAGCCATCCCATGATGCAGAAACCGTTATCTGATTACGCCAGACCACGGCACAGGAGCGCGTTATCTGATTAGGTCATAACGCTTGCCATCTAATTAGGCAAAGCAATATTCCTCCAGCCCCTGATAAGGCATACGGAGTCCTCAAAACAAATCAAACCTATGACAACCTGGGAAAAACCCTGCGGCCATTGTTTTGATTTCACCGATAACTTCAGTAAAAGAATGTGCTAACGACCAGCTCGTATGACATCCTTATTGACGTATCTATGTCCATCCTTACGTCAATCTCGGCACCTTAGAGGTATAAATATTACCGACATTGCCTTAAGCAAACACACGCGGTGGTGACGAGATCGGAGCAGCGAGACTTGCCGAAGCCCAGCAGAGAGCGAAGCCCACTAGCTGCCCCGCCTTCCTGACGCGCTGAGAACGAGACGCTGCTTTCTCCTGCCGAGAAATCCAGCTCCGGCGCTTCCGAGCAGCCCTCGCAGGCAGCTTGGAATATCGAGACCTCAGACGAGAGATACTATCCCTCAACCATCCTAGACCTCAGGTACGGAGCTGAATAACCCCTTGCAGAGAATTCTTGAGTCAGTCACTTGGCAAAACAAACTTAACTTAAACTGCTATTTTCTATCCCCGCCCACGAATTAGGCTTAGGTCAGGTACACTGGGGTAGGCGTAGTTAGAAGCACCAGTTGAGTACGATTAGTCAAATGTTTATATGTATGTATCTATTCTGTCCATTTTAAATAACGTATGGCTTAGAAACCATATCAATGTTTTTACAGTATTATTTTATAATTCTGCTTTTATTGTATGCACTTTACTTAACAATAAGTATTGCAATAATATCGATCCATTTCTCTTGTACGAGAAAAGAGACTGATCAATAAATAATATCTTTTATTGAACACGCCCGTCTCTTCCTTTTCTCTACAATCTGGTGAAACTAAGAATGCACGTACTGACTGAGTAAAATAAGTTGTCTTTTGTTTTCACATGACTCTAGAGATACACTCTTGATTAGGGGAGAGCAAAGTTGTCATGTTCTATGGTTGTCAGAAACTAAATCCCTTCTTGTCTATCCAGGGAGGTTCCACTCCTCCTTGTCTATTCGAGAAAGTTTCTAGTGAACTCTGAGCTAGCTGGCAAACCCAAAACTTTAAGTCTAATATCGACAGTAGAAGACCTAGTTAACGTCTGGTCTAGGTCTATACTATTGGAGGTATTATTCCAATGCGCAGAGCCTATTGGGATAATAGGAACTACACTACATGGCGCCCAACGTGTTTGGATAGGCGATAAAACTAACGCAAAACTTTAGAGTAACTCAGTCGTGCTTTTTCACTCAGACCCCTTTTTCCCATAATACTCCAAAGACGTCTGGAGTGGGTGAGAGGTAAAATCCGCCAAACCTCGCAGGAGGGAACTCCTATGTATGGTTCTTGGTTCAATCAACGTTGAAGGATACACTGTTCCAAAATATTGTGCATCTAATCTTTGTTTCCGTAAGAAACCTGATCTGCAAACAAACAGAATAACCTTCCTGACAGTAAAATGCCAGAAAGTGATGATGAAAGAGAGAGAGCTAGATTAGCAGCTGAAATAATAGAAGCTGATAATACTATGCAAGGAGCAGACCCGGATATAAAACTCATCCCGGTCAACATAAGAAGATCTATAACGTTAAAACTTATAGACAATGGACTGACACCAAGAGGTGGTACAGTCATATTCGTAATTGAGGCACACGAATATCGGCAGACAGAGGTATTCTATTCATGGATACACTTTCCAGCAGCAAATGCTGTAACAAAGGAGTTCCACTATTATAAAATAGAGGAACCACCGGATACCTACACTCCTTTCGAAGAAGTGGAAGTACCACTCAAATTCCAAGAGCACCTGCTCTTGTTTAATGGCGCCCTAAAACATAATAATCACATCACCAGGCTCGGTCCACTAGGTAGATCAGGAGCAACGTGGCCGGTCCTAGCCGGATACACACCACATCCAGACATCGAAAGGATGTCTGCAGCAGATGTTTTAGTACAACTAAAACAATTAATTAAAATATATAGACAACTAGTCCAATATGTAATGCGGACTTCAACCATCCAACCTGTAGTTAAAATTCCACAGCTGACCCCACATCAGGGGAACACAAATAAAATTACACCACAGAACATACAGTCCTGCCTAGGTAAAGTACCAGCTAAACGGGAACAAATACCATTCTGGTTAGCACAAAAAATCACCCAAATAGAGGCGGTGTTTCCAGACACCACCCCTGTGGATAAACACAGGATTCTGACTATCTGTCTTCCAATGGGAATCGCACCACACGTGGAGGACTGTGACACTTGGGGTACAGTCTTTGCTTCCATTTACACAAAAACACATGGTGTACCATCCATGTCGGTAATACCAGATGTGCTAAAACAAATTCAAGACGAATACGGTCCAGAACCCGCTTTAACTCTTGGTATGAAATTACTAAAAGACTTCAAGCAGGTCTCGGCAATATTACTAGCCAACATAAAAGGAGAAGCAGCGAATGTGGCGATCCGCCAGAGGTTAAAAGAGACAGATATAGCAGACCAACCAGCTGAAATTGCCAGAATTATAGAAACATCCTATGAAGAACTAGGTAGAGATAGTTTGGGTGGAATACCAGTAAAGCCCCAACTAATTGAAAGTCCTGAAAAAATATTTATTAAAAATAATCTAAACAGTCAAAAGAAGAACTGGGATGGAAACAAACAATCCAATCCAAAAGAAAAGAGATTCCAGTCCAGAGGAAGGTCTCCTCGGCGGAGAGAAAGATCTCCGGACCAAGGACCCAAGTCTCCCCAAAGGGAGCCCTCTGTGAAAAAATACAACCTTAGAAATAGGGATAACATAAAGAAACCGGATAGATATCAAGATTTTGATACACGTCCCTCTCAATCTTTTCAGACTTCCTCGCAGAAATCGGAAAGAAGAGGACGATCGGAACCCAGGGAAGGGCACGTCAAGTCCAAAGACAAGGAACCTGCTCATCCAAATAAAAAATTACAGTTTCCAAAAAAGAAGGTAGCCAGTATTAAAGTATTCAACAATGCCGAGAATACTGAGGACACAGCTGAAAAACGGAGAGTGGGCTCAGACAATGCTAGACAGCGCAGCAGAAGTGAGCATAGCACGCAAAGTCCTTATGAATCATCTGGAGACAGTGGACACGAATGAATACATTCAAGTGGAAACTGCAGACACCAGAGTTAGCAAACCTCACAAAATATATGAAATAACTTTACGTATAGAAGGGGATAAGACTAGGAAAATAAGGGGCCTTTTTTGGGATAATCTCTCCAAGGGCTATGACATCCTTCTAGCTGAAAAAGATTGGCCACCAGAGTTCGTCAGGGAGTGCCCACATGGCGAAGAAATAATTATGCCTGCCTTCTCAAATCATATTCCAATTCATAAACAATATACACTTGCAAGAAAGTGGGCAGTAGCTCAAGCTCCTGCTTTATACACAAATCATGTGGGATGGGATGAGGAATCTCCTCCACACAAAATCCAGTTAAAATCACAACCTACTGCACAAAGGCAGTATCCGATCAAGCAAGAAGCTAAAAAACAGGTAAAAGAAATTCTAGATCAACTAGAATACCAGGGGGTGATTGAAACTTGCACCTCACAAATGAACAACCCTTTGTTTCCTGTCTCCAAACCAGACAATTCATATCGTCTAGTTTTGGATTACAGACACCTTAACTCATGTTGCAAAACATTTGCAGTACAAAACTCGCATAGTGCTGCACTAATGAATAACATAGTGCGCAAAAAATACAAAACAACTTTAGACATCTCTAATGGATTCTTTTGTCAAATATAGCACCAGAGAGCAGATACTTGTCAGTCAATAAATGGCGCTCAAAAAGAATTCTGTTGGTTACCCCAGGGGTACAAGAACAGCCCAGGAGTATTCTCAGCGAGGGTAACAGAGTTACTACAAACATATGATGACGAAGCATTATCTTATGTCGATGACATATACCTAACAGATGATGACTTGGATACTCACTTGAAGAGATTGAACACCATAATACTTGGGTTCGCAGCAGAGGGTTACAAATTCAACTTTAAAAAATCTAGAATTGCCCATCTAACAGTCCTTTTCTTAAGATATGAATTATCAAGTGAAGGCAAAAGCCTGGCTGACAATTTCCTAGAGAAATGTGCCGTACTCCAAGCACCTAGAACACTAAAAAACCTACAGTCAATTCTAGGCTTCCTAAATTTCGGAAGAACATACATTGCAAATTACGCAGAAAGGGACAAACCCCTTTATGATCTAATAAAACCAGATTTTAAAAAAACCAATTGGACTCGAATACACACAGAAATTCTGAGATCCTTACAAACAGATATGTTAATTAAAACAAAATTAGAAACACGTGATAACACACGCAACCTTGTGATTCGAGTCATCCCAGGAAGATGCGGATTCACATACCTGACCTCTAACGAGGGAGAAAAGGTACCAATTGCATTCAAATCGCACTTGTACACAGAAGCTGAAAAGAAATTCAGCATTAAAGAAAACATTGTTCATGCAGTTCAGACCGCAATAGCTAGAGAAAAAGATAAAGCGGACGGTAGACACATCACAGTCAGAACAGCGGAATCAGCCTTTGAGGCATTAACAACCCCGTGTAATTTACCAACAACAGCATTGAATCCGGAATGGATACAATGGGTGAATTCCATTACAATGGACAAAGTAAAATACTACTTTGATCCAGAACTAGAGGAACTAAAATATCTAGAATATGAAAGAATATTCCCTCTGCCAATCGACATTCTGCCATTACGACAGTACGCTTGTGTAATCTATACAGATGGACATGCTCAACCATCCGTTTGGGGAGAACAAGCATACAACCCCACATGTGAGATTACAAAAGAAGTGTGGCGCGGAGGTATACTAAGACCTCTATTAACAAAAACACACTCAGTAGAAACTAATTCAGAACAACAGACTGAAATAATAGCATTGAAAATGGCGCTAGATAATGCAGATCGCGAATTCCCGACACTCATAGTGTCCGATTCGTATTACTGCGTCAAATCATAAAACAGCGATTTACAGAAATGGTTTCAAAACGGTTACAAAGATGACACAGGTGCAACAATAAAGCAAAAACTGCTTTGGGAACAAATAGTTCTGTTAAACAAAGAACTACCAAAGACTCACGTGATACACTCACTGAGTCATCAGCGTGATGGCGTTCACGTTGCAGGGAATTCATTGGCTGAGAAAGCCACAGCGGTAGCAACTGAATCGGCTTCCGTAGCTAGAAAAAAGCGTGCAGTAAAATACATTGACGGTGAAACAATGCTGGCGGTGAAAACGTCATCAAAAGGCGACTGCTCAGCGTTACCGATCAGTTATCCACTCAAATATACATACATAATCGATGCGAACTCCGTTCCTTTTGCTCGAATCCCTGGAGTGGGGGATAGAGTAATTCCAAATAAGGACAGGAGAACTTTGTTAATAGCAGACGCACATATGGGCGAGGGTCTCAGACACCTCAAACTAAAAGATTCTCTGGAAGAACTACAATCAGTGTACTGGTGGCCAGGCATGAGCCTGCATCATCACATTTTTGTAAAAAAATGCCCGGGCTGCAACAGAGATCGCAGCGGCGAGAGGAACGGGGTAATACCATGGCGTTTCACTCAATAAGGGTTAAACAATAATCAGTGAAACAAGTGTAAATAATGCGTCCCATTAACAAATAAAGACTAGTTTCAACTTATAAATGTAGACCCCAGCACTCGGCTGACGTCGGGACTGTTATACAAAGATTTGCGAGTCTAAATGGCATATACGCTAGGAGCATGCTACGTTTGACCAATGTTTTCACTTTAGCCCTCAAGCTTGTGGGAAAGCACGGCCAAATGAGCATAGCGAAGCGGGATTTTTCTCACTTCCTTCCTGAGGGATACGGGATGGTGTAAAGAAAAAACCAAGGCATAAAGCAATCTATAACAGCAAAGGTATTAGGTTCGGGAGCTGGGTGGGTCAAACATCTAATAAGTGTCCAACGTAGTCTAAACAACTTGCCAAGAAATTCTCTGAGGGGATTCAGTCCGTACGAATTACTGTTTGGGACTAGGATGCTAGTCTTAGATCTTGACAGTCAGACTTCAGTGGTGAAAGAAAAAAGCTTTGATATCAAAGATCGTTTGGCTATTTTACAGGACTTAAACGAAACAAGAAAAGACCTGAGCAACATAAAGTTGAAACAGCAGCCAACAACCACTGAAGAACCACCACCTGTCCCAGCAAGACCTGTCTGGATTCCAAAAATCGGGGATCTAGTCAGAGAAAAGATCGCGGTAAAGAAGGAATTTGGGCTTCTTACAGAAAAGCAGTTCCTGTCTTGTCCATCAACGGGACAAGATCAGTTGTATTACCGCCACTTGCTGGTAAAAAGGAGAACCGAGTTGTATCCATCGACCTGGTAAAACCACAATCATGTGGCCGATAACAAACAGTAGGCCAAGTGGACTCCCGATAAGTAGTAGAACACCAAGGTTTGCTACAAGTACAGAGGTGCTAACTAAAAGGCTAATCACATTCGAAATGCCTACAGAACAACAACAAGGACTATGCAACAATGCAATGGAACTCACACCTCTGAAAACCCAAATAAAAACATTTAGTAGAGACACACCAACCTACAATGAAGTAACAAATGAATATGCTGAAGCTGCAAGAAACAGTAATCCTGAAGCAATTGGAACAATAGACAGAACGGCATCCGGCTACTTCATCAACTTTGATGATTCTTCTGAAGATCTAAGTGAATCAAAGACACAGCCATCAACAAAAACTTTTAAAGATAAAGCTAAGGAACTTTTGAAACAGCTGAAAGAAACCTATCTGATTTCTCCGTGGATTGAATTTTGGGTGTCCTTTGGTGTATTTATCCTGATACTTTGGCTCATCATGATACTATGTTTGGGACGCTTCATTGAGGGAAAATATGCTAAAATGGACACAGCAAGCCAGAAAATCAACTTGATCCTCAAGCCACACACGTCTTCACACGTCAAGAAAAGAGAACTTTCTTCAGTCAATTTCACAGCCAATCCTATACCGGGTGGGGTAGCATGGGACAATACTGACTATGAAATTTATGGTCCGGTTGAGATCCTCAAATATCCACACCAAATCAAGATCTCGTTGAGTGACTTTGTAAAACCAAACTCATTTGCTGATGATTGGGACTTTGAAAGTATTAATAACATGATGTCTGATCTAGTGATGTCTGCTAAATTTACCAAACATGATTATTTGCAGGGTTCCTCTAATTATGATAGTATGTACTGCTACAACCACTATGGTAACCATTTTTTACATAAATCAGCACAACCTAGAAATGTTTTAAATTATAATCAATGGGAACATTGTGCAACCCCTCCAAAAGGAAGCTCAAGAACCTTTTATGACAAATATTCATACTTTTCAGGGTTCAACACAAGTAATGCTGAAACATTTTTATTTCAAATTGTCAAATAAGACAGGAACAAAAACAATGCTTACAAACACGAAATTGATATATTCGGACTCATTTTTTGAACAAATGAATACATTTGGTTTTGATTATTGGGACAAAAATGTTGAAGTAAAAAGTGTTTGGGGTACAAAAGAATGGCAAGTACAAGGTATAGAATCATTGTTTAGAGCCTGCATGATCCCAGAACAAATTATATTCTTGAATGAAAGTATTCAACAAACTACCTGTCTTGGATTAGCCAAAATCAAAGACTTAAATAAACCGTCTATTCTAAAAACAACAATGAACAGCAATAACTCTGCAGATGAAGAGATAGACGTAAACTATGTATTAAACCAAAACAGAACAAATCCTGATTGGAAACAATGGTTGATCTGGCCCACAGATACTAATAACTGTCAAGACAGATTCCTGAACAAAACACAGGGGTTCACATTGACCAGGCCAGACCCTAGATATTCCCAAAGACAACACCCAGGGATAATCACCACCTACAGTGTGGGTAAACTCTGCCTTCAATGGCTAAAAACTTCCACACTGACAGAAATTAAGCAACACCTAACTTTACTTACTGATGGTGCTGACTTGTGTGATTTCATTATGGGACCGCGCAAACAGCGTCAAAAACGCTTCATAGCAGCCTCCATATATGCAGCTTACAACGAGGCCTGGAAGACAACTCAAATTGAGACAGCAGAAAGTATACGGGAAATTGACCGTATTCATTTGGAAAAATCGCTTTCTGTAGTGGACAATGGGTTAATGACTCTGTCCTCCAGAATCTTTTCATTGGACAGCATTGTGTCATCAGCAATCGACATAATATCGCAAGACTTACTGTTGTTACAACACGGTCAGTCTCAATTGCGTTCTATTGTACAGCTTGGCTGGACGTTACAAAACCTGCGTTCAGGCTATGTGCCTTGGCGTTTAATCAACACAACGTCACTATTCAATATCTTTAACCTTACTGATAAACAGATCAGTATGGCACAGAAGGGTGCTGATTATACAATCCTGAGCATTGAGAAACTCGAGAGATTACCATTGACAATGTCAGAACGACCTGTCATTGAATGGATAATACATGGGATAATTAATATTCCGATATCTACTTTCAGGTTTCAATACTGCCAAAAATATATACAGGCTGGCATGTACGAAAAATTGGGAAAAGGGTACATTAAGACAACATGGAACTTGCCCTATTCACATGCATGTGTCAGTAATAAAGGACAGAAAGTGTTTCTTAGTGGCAATAATTGTGCAATGTCACTAAGCGGTACACTTCTGTGTAATGGAATTAGTTTGCATGGAGCCTGTGACGGGAACTCAAATAACCTTTCATGTCACCAGCTGGGCGCACCTGCAACAGAGATAGAACCATTCTTTAAAAGACTCTATAACGGGAGTTACATTCTAATTGTGGATCGCAGATGTTGTAGTCTACTGCCCGGGGTTCCTTATCTCGTTAGTACGACTGCGAAGGTCATGTGCTGTGGACGCTTATTGTTCCCCAGCTCCTTTCCAGACAGGGAGGCAAGGGCATGGCCTAACTTGAAAATTACTTCTATTCGAGTTGATACTTTAAGCAGAATGAAAACAGTGCTTCTTCAGACGCCGACCAGGCTCACGTCATCAAAAGAAACGTATGATCTCCTAGTCGCAAGGACGACTGCAGAGATTCACTCATTGTTATCAACGAATTCCCCCATACATTTCGCAGAAATCCTGAATGAAATCTTAAATATTTCTGATACCAGTGGAGTCTCAAATGTATTTAAGACAGTATTTTCGATGGCATTAACACCATTCAAAGCCATACTGGGTATTTTTCCAGACTTCGTCCATTCGATTTTTGGAGGAGTTCCCCTCATTTTGGGACTAATTGCAGGAATCCTATTCTTAGTCCTTATATTTCGTTATGGCAAACCATGTCACAGACAAAACACCTGCGACAAGGGAAGAAACAATCCGAGCCATTGGATACCGGGACCGGATATCAAAAATCCTGGGACTAACCCGGCTTAGAGACCTGAACATGACTTGGTTTCTTTCATTTCGACCGATATGGCAAAGATGTGTTTTACCTGTATTAAGGTGCATGCTGTGCGGAGAAGAATGCGTGTTGGACACCTGTCTGATGCTACAATCGGATGTGCCAATGGATGCAGAAACACTGTTGGGTCCGGTAAAGGCTCATGCATTGTGCTGCCCTCAACGGCTGCCAATCCTGATGACGGCATTCGTGGAAACTTCACCACTACGATTAAGGGGTAGTGAAGATCAAGATGAAAGCAGCATCGATCAGGTACAACCTTCTGTCAGCAATGCTACTCAAAACGTCAATGGAGACAATCATGCACATGAATGCATGGTTACATCCTTTTCCGAATTAGTGGAACTCTCACAGGAAGCTGTTGACAGCTTTTTCAGCAGTCTCAATGATATGATGTTCTCACCAGAGCAGAAATAATGACTCTTGAACAAGCTAGCACACGGCGTTCCCGACACCTTGAATTTGGCCTTCAACTTTAATAATAAAGTAGCAAGATCAACTTTTCCTCCAGTCCACGGACAGCAATTTTTTTAGCGGCCCCAAAATTTTTTACATTTTACGGGACACTTTTCTTCTGCTTAAAGTAAGAACTATTCTTAGAGAACTTATTTCTGTTTTTAGAAACTTCATAGACATTAGCTGCCCGCTGGTATGTTCATAAATATTTTTTTTTCTCTTGAACTGTGATGAAGTGGTCTCGAACTTTTCTTCTGTATTAAGAGCCATTTCATGTGTAATTCCCATATTCGATTACTAATAATGTATACATGCGTGATTAATTTAGCATTAGTCTACTGCTTAAGTGCATATAGTACATATGGCTATTTTCTTTCATTTCGACCGATATGGCAAAGATGTGTTTTACCTGTATTAAGGTGCATGCTGTGCGGAGAAGAATGCGTGTTGGACACCTGTCTGACGCTACAATCGGATGCGCCAATGGATGCAGAAACACTGTTGGGTCCGGTAAAGGCTCATGCATTGTGCTGCCCTCAACGGCTGCCAATCCTGATGACGGCATTTGTGGAAACTTCACCACTACGATTAAGGGGTAGTGAAGATCAAGATGAAAGCAGCATCGATCAGGTACAACCTTCTGTCAGCAATGCTACTCAAAACGGGACACTTTTCTTCTGCTTAAAGTAAGAACTATTCTTAGAGAACTTATTTCTGTTTTTAGAAACTTCATAGACATTAGCTGCCCGCTGGTATGTTCATAAATATTTTTTTTTCTCTTGAACTGTGATGAAGTGGTCTCGAACTTTTCTTCTGTATTAAGAGCCATTTCATGTGTAATTCTCATATTCGATTACTAATAATGTATACATGCGTGATTAATTTGCATATAGTACATATGGCTATTTTATTTTTCCCGTACATTACATAATTTCGAAATGCATTATATGTATTTTGGGGTGGTAAGGTATACACGATACTCTACAGTATGTTTTACTATGCCTAGATTCGTAAATATGGCCATAGTTAGCGTGGAGTGGGTGTGATGTATTCCTATAGGTTCTGTATCGATCCCCCTATTCCTGACCCTATTCTGGTTAACGAGTTAACTAGCAGCCATCCCATGATGCAGAAACCGTTATCTGATTACGCCAGACCACGGCACAGGAGCGCGTTATCTGATTAGGTCATAACGCTTGCCATCTAATTAGGCAAAGCAATATTCCTCCAGCCCCTGATAAGGCATACGGAGTCCTCAAAACAAATCAAACCTATGACAACCTGGGAAAAACCCTGCGGCCATTGTTTTGATTTCACCGAGAACTTCAGTAAAAGAATGTGCTAACGACCAGCTCGTATGACATCCTTATTGACGTATCTATGTCCATCCTTACGTCAATCTCGGCACCTTACAGGTATAAATATTACCGACATTGCCTTAAGCAAACACACGCGGTGGTGACGAGATCGGAGCAGCGAGACTTGCCGAAGCCCAGCAGAGAGCGAAGCCCACTAGCTGCCCCACCTTCCTGACGCGCTGAGAACGAGACGCTGCTTTCTCCTGCCGAGAAATCCAGCTCCGGCGCTTCTGAGCAGCCCCCGCAGGCAGCTTGGAATATCGAGACCTCAGACGAGAGATACTATCCCTCAACCATCCTAGACCTCAGGTACGGAGCTGAATAACCCCTTGCAGAGAATTCTTGAGTCAGTCACTTGGCAAAACAAACTTAACTTAAACTGCTACTTTCTATCCCCGCCCACGAATTAGGCTTAGGTCAGGTACACTGGGGTAGGCGTAGTTAGAAGCACCAGTTGAGTACGATTAGTCAAATGTTTATATGTATGTATCTATTCTGTCCATTTTAAATAACATATGGCTTAGAAACCATATCAATGTTTTTACAGTATTATTTTATAATTCTGCTTTTATTGTATGCACTTTACTTAACAATAAGTATTGCAATAATATCGATCCATTTCTCTTGTACGAGAAAAGAGACTGATCAATAAATAACATCTTTTATTGAACACGCCCGTCTCTTCCTTTTCTCTACAATCTGGTGAAACTAAGAATGCACGTACTGACTGAGTAAAAAAAGTTGTCTTTTGTTTTCACACGACTCTAGAGATACACTCTTGATTAGGGGAGAGCAAAGTTGTCATGTTCTATGGTTGTCAGAAACTAAATCCCTTCTTGTCTATCCAGGGAGGTTCAACTCCTCCTTGTCTATTCGAGAAAGTTTCTAGTGAACTCTGAGCTAGCTGGCAAACCCAAAACTTTAAGTCTAATATCGACAGTAGAAGACCTAGTTAACGTCTGGTCTAGGTCTATACTATTGGAGGTATTATTCCAATGCGCAGAGCCTATTGGGATAATAGGAACTACACTACAGTACCATCATGCCCAGAATGGTTGGCCCAGGCCGGACAAACAATCAATGTCACGGAATTCCCAGAAAGACTGACACCAGGTATAAAAATGGAAACTTCATGTGCGATCAGGAATTGTACAACTGTTATGTCCTGTACACCTCATTCCACTGTTTACAATGTTCCACTGTATTGTGAGAGCATGGCAGGATAGCCTCCAGATGTTTTAGCTATGTCATGTCATATTCAGGTACCAGCTTTGTACGTTCAGATATTGTACAATGTGTGATGAGCATGTTTAATAAAAAGAATAAAAAAATAAAAAAAATGAACCTTCAGAACCAATTATCAGAACATTCCTGGATCTGTGAAAGATTCAGAGGAGGATTGCCGTGCAGCCGGAAGGACTGCCTTGCTGTCTAAAGAAGGAAGATTTGCACTGTTTGCTTTGCTCCCACGCTGCCAAAAGTGACTCTAAGGGTCAGCCGGCTGACCTCCTGTGTGAGCTACAGGGACTCATTAAGCCTCCACAGGCCTCTCTGCAACCGCCCAGCTAATCAGCACCAACTTGCATGACCCTTGCTGCTGTCCTCTGCTGCAATGAGTCCTGATCCCCAAGAGGTGACCCCTAGGTCCTGGCGCCTTGCCTACCATCAGTGGGAATTCCTCCTCAAGAAAAAGTTAAAATTCTGAAGTTTGAGCTCCTCACAACCACAAAGTGACCTTTTCGCGCTGAGAATGGCCCATGCATCACAACTGCCAACTTGACGCTTCAGCGGGACCTGCTATTCGCGTTGAAAGTGACCATCCGTGACGACTGGAAAAGCAAGATCTGCCCTTTGCGCTGACAGTGACTGTCTGCGTCAACCATTATATAGCTCTAGCGTCGCCTGGCTCTTTGTGCTAAAACAACAACCATGCGTAGTGCTCGACCCGCTCCTCATGCCCAAAAACTCCTCATGGCCCCTCCAACGAGAACAGAACACTTTGCACTATACTTTAGAGGGTAACACTTCAGCTGGACTAACTAGATCCCTGTACCGACGCCACTCCACCAGGAGCATTCAGCCTGAACTTGTGATTTCCCCTCAGTCTAGTGTGACCAGATACCCATGAGTGGCACTTTGTGCTTCTTGCCACTATTTTCATCAAAAACGTTTTGAATTAATATCTCCGGTTCTACTGATTAGATTGTTTTAGTTTTGGTGTCATTTTATTTATTACCATTTATTTACTCTATTTTTCTAAATTGGTTAGGGATTGTTCTTGTGTTGTGTTTTCACTTTATTACTGATTGTGTGCTGCATAAATACTTTACATATGGCCTCTATGTTAAGCCGGACTCCTTTGTGTAAAGCTACCAGAGAGTTAAGCAAAGGTTAATTTAGTGTCTTTTGTGGTTCACCCCGACAAAGATTGTGTACATTGTTGGAATGGGGCTTCCAAACCTCTCAACAAACAACCCAATTTCTTACACTCACAAAACGGATTTAATGATATCCATAAAATACCTACAAACGGATGTAACACAAAAAGGAAACAACAGACAAAGGGCTCTGTCAAGTGATACAGGAAACATAGAGGCAACTTCAATGAACTGGAGGGCATATACTAGTCAATGAGGTGGCAAGTAAAAATGTACAACAAGGGGGTATAGCTCAACAACCAACCAGGAGATGGGAGACCGCTTGCTGCTTCAAAATGTAAATGCAGAGGAAAGGAAATATTGTCTCTAGAGAAAGGTGGAAACACTCCTTTGGTCTGTGCTGGTAGAGGAAACTAAATTAAAAAATAATCCACACAGTAGGGATGAGGAAAAAGGAGACACATGCCTCTATAGACGCACTGGGGAAACTGCACTCATATGTCCTGAAAGAAAACTGAAATGCTGAGAACATCCCATGCTCAAAATAATTTTGAACTACAAGGTATAAAAATCCTCCTCCTTCATGACCTCTGTGAGATGACCCTCAACCATAGGAAAATAAGCAGATATTAGATGATGTGATACAGGAACAGCTTCAATATCAAAGGTGTGTTTGGACTTACATTTTCAACTGTAAGCAAGGTAACACTCAATTCAGTGGTAGAAGATAAAAGATGAACACTGAAACTAGAAGACCCAAGGCAAGTCAAACCAAAAAGATTGTACAAGATGAACAGGTGATTGAAACTATCTGAAAGGCTTCTTAAATTCCCTAGGTGTTGGAAGAAGAAAATGTTTTTTACTTTCAGTAACAATCTTATACCTGCAGTTTCCTTACCTTTTGAATATTCTCAAACACCAGATTAGTTCTGGAAACTTTGAGGTAGCTTCCCTATGCTAGTAGATGGTGCTGGCTCCATTTTGGCACTGGATGTAGCGCAGCTTTGATGTCACTGGAGCCATATAGCTTCACCTTGACATAGTTCCTTGTCCTTTTTTCTGAGCTATTTGAAGCAGAGACAAGGACACCATCAATGCAATGTAAATCAATGCAAATATGAAATGGAGCAAAACTAAACTGGAACCTTATTCATTTTCAGAAGCCTCTGACCATCTTTCAGAAGGGGAAGAAGGGTGGGATCTAGGCGGGGTGAATTGGTGATCTGAGGAAGGAGCGATAGTCTTAGATTCGTCAGGCACACTGTGGTGGTTGAGGGCAGGCCTTAGACGAGGATTTACCCATGAGGAAAGTTTTGGCCTCATTCTTGAAACGTGCTAGAGAAGGGATTCTTCTGATGGCGGGTGCTGCCCCGGAGAACGCCCTATTGTTGGTTCTTTTTTTCTGAAAATGGGCAGGTTGGAGCAAGAGGTTTCTAGCGGACCTAGAGTTCCTGCTTCCTCCAGATACCACTAGTTTCTGTGTCAGATAAGCAGGGGAGTTTGCGTATAGAGCCTTGTGTGTAAGACATGCCAGTTTCAGCTGTATTCTGGCCTCTAGAGGGAGCCAGTTCAGCGCTTTCATATGTGGAGAGATGTGGTCGAATTTCCTAGTGCCGGTGAGTAGTCTGGCGGCCGCGTTGAGGCAGGCTTTTAGAGGTGCCAAGGAAAACTTGGGTAATCCCGTGAGAGTGGAACATCCATATTCCAGTCTAGAGAGGACTAGTGCTTGGACTGCCATTTTTAAGTCAGGAGCATCGAAGAAAGGTTTCAGCTTCCACAGGTAGCTCAAGTGGAATCTGGCTGATTTGGCCACCGAGTTAATGTGGTCTCGCATGTTCAGGTTACAGTCGAGGATTATGCCCAGACATTTGGCAGAGTCTTTGGATGATGCACTATGTCGTGGAGGTGAGGCGTCGGTACAGAGGTCGAGGCCGGCTTCCAAGCTGCCACGGGGAAGGCAAGACGTTGTGTCCATGAGAAGGCGACCTGTCGAGTCCAGGACTGGGGAAGTCGGTTGTGTCGGCAGTGAGGCGACGTGGAGGTGAGGCAATGTGAAGTCAAAGACTCGTGGAGCCACCCTCGGGGGTTATCGGCTCCACGATAACGGGATGCAGGCACTGGCAGTGACGGCTTCGGTGTGAGTGCTGGCATCGGGAAGGCCGAGAACTACAGGCATCGGCAGGTGTCAGAGCTGCGGTTCAGGTGGGGTGGTGCGTCGTGCACTTCACCAACGGTGCCCCTGGCCTCAGTGCATGTCACAGATTCACAGCTTCTTTTAGGTTTCTTCTAGCTCCCAAAACTGGAATAGTCCCCTCCTGGCAGGTCATAACTCCTAGCAATGGAGTTCAGGGGAGCCGGTGGTGAAGTTCCTGAGACCTGAGATCAGGAGGCCACCACACACAAGCCTTGGAGATTCTTCTTTAAGCAGGTTTCTCAGCAAAGTTCCAGTCTTTGTCCTTTCCTTGGCAGAAGCAGCAACTGCGGATCAGCCCCACACAGCACACATCAATGAGGCAGTACTCCTCCTCACAGCTCTCCAGCCCTTCTCCTTGGCAAAGGTTCCTCTTAAGTCCAGAAGTGATCTAAAGTTCTGGGGTCTGGGCCCCAATATTTATACCACATTTTCCTATTTTCTCTTCTGGCAGAAAGTTTCTTAGCTTTGTCCAAACCAGTTCTGTCCTCTCTGGTCCAGCTTTTTTTTTCACGTCATCCGCTGAACACAGTTGTATTCACTTCTTGATGCTACTGACGGAAGTTTTTCACCACGAGAGGGCGCTAGTGACCAGTGTTCCTGTGAGCGGAGAGCAGCAGAGAGCAGCAAGCCGGGAGGCTGCGAGGTGCTGCGAGGAGCAGGGACGAGGTGAGGGCGAGGCAAGGAACAGGGCAAGGCAAGGAGCCCCCACCTCCTCCCCCAGCCCCACCTAAAGCTCCGAAAAGCCCGAGCTACAGTGGATACTGGCACCGGCACCTGACACCTGGAAACTCGGTGCGAGAGGAAGGAAGAGGAGCAGTGGGGCAAGCGGCGAACAGTGAGCACGAGCAGGTGAGCTTGTGAGTGGACCCCTGCCTTGCCTTCCCGCTTTGCTCCGGTCCTCCCCGCCTCCCTGCTTCCCTGCCTCCCTTTAGCTCCGTTTACCTCTGTTTTCCACGATCTCGCGGTCTGGCCCAGTACCTGAAATCAGCAGCACCTGGGGCGAGAGGAGGGGTGGGCGGCAGAGAGTGAGGTGAGCACGGGCGGGTGAGTTTGCTCACGGTTCCTGTGGCTCACCGCGGTTCCCTGCCCCGCGCACCGCTCGCCATTTCGTTTCCCTGCTGCCCCACCGTACTGCAACAGGATAGACCGGCAATCTGGGAAAAAGGTCGGTCCAGCCGGGCAAACCAGGAGGGAGCTTCGACTCAGTGCTCATTCAGTGCTCGCTCCCTCCTGTGCTCGAACCTCGCCTACCACCCCAAACACCACTCCCTTGGACATTCAACCTATTTAACGAATTAATTAAGCTGAAAACAAGGAAGCAACCAAGGAACCAAACAACCAATACCGGCTAAACAAAACTAATCAACTAGGGAACTAAGGAAAAAACCTCCTATCAACCTCCTATCAAACCTCCTATCACCTCCAAGGCATCTTCAGGGTGCCTTCAAAGGCAACAGAGTGAGTGAATACGAAGGAAGCAAAGGACAAGGATAAAAGACAAAGGGCAAAGGCCTTAAAAGGATACAAAAAAAAAAAAGGGGACCAAAAGAAGCAGTAAGAGATAGAAAATAAGAATCAAGAAAAAGAAAGGAAAGCAGTGAAATGAGGTCCGGGAAGACAAGGAACTACTCGGTGCCAACAAGCCCACCCAAAAGACTAAGGAAGCAAAAGAATAACTCTAAAAAGAACTTAATGGACGTCTGCAACGAGGGAAACGAGAATGGGAAGGACAAGGGAAAGATTGGAGAGGAAGAGGGCGAACTCCCTCTGATTTCCCCCCTTCATATTAGCCATGGGGACACTAAAGTGCATCAATGCTCACATAGCTCGTTAGGGAGCAAAACGGGCTTTCAACCAAAAATCTACACAAAATTCTCATTTATCAAAGATCCCAGTACGGCTCTCTATCTAAACAGCGCCAATGCAAGCAATTTACCATCACCACTCCAACCAACCAAAACAAACGGAACATCCCCCTCAAAACAAGAACCTCCGGCGAAGGAGAAGATGATCAAAATGGACTATAAAAAAAGCGAATACAGCATAGTGGAGGGTACATCGGCAGCCAGAGGAGAAGAGAGCAAGGGGCCTCCCGGAGACCAATCAGCACAGGCCCAGGCCAAGGGAGAAAGACAGGACTGGGGTGACCCAAGTACAAAAACAAACCGAAACATAATCAGAATCACCGAAGTCCATACGGAGGAACACACCATAGCGGACCAAAGGGCAATCCCAAACTTTAACACCTCAATAACAGACAGCAAGGAAAGGAGCACCACACCCTTCACAAACATAACAAAACACAACAATTACCATAACTGTACTGAGGAGGAATACCTTGAATGCTCAGCAGCCAAGATGAGAAGGCAAGGCTCATCTGGATGCTCACCGGGAAGCGACAAGGGACCGGGCGGACCAGCCGGGGCAGCAAACAGGGGACCTCAGGTCTCATCCTTGCAGGACGACTGGCAGAAGATCGAATTCACGCAGAACGCCGAGACACCAATACAAGGAGAAACGCCAGCCTTCACTCACACAGCGACAACGTCACCGGACAGGCTAGTAAGGTACAACCTCAGGGACATGAGGGAACCCATAACAAGGGCAGACTTAGATACAGCTAGGCAACCAAACAGCACAACTTCGCAGGATGCAAGAGCCCAGGATCTATGCGCACCCCACCCTAATGTCCCACAATGCGAAAAACATGACAAACCCGAGCAGCAAGAGGAGGGTGCAGGGCAAAGGCGCCGCTCTAAACCGACCGAATCAGAACCTCTAGGCCAATCTTCTGTATCCATCCTACAATCCAATAGAGCACCTACACCATCAAGGATAACGGACCTTGAATCCTCGTACCTCACCCCGGAAGAGTGGGAAGAACTGGTAGCATCTTATCCCTCGGTCTCTAAGAGGGACTCTCCAGAGAAAACCATCAGCGAAATCCCGGGGACGGAATCATCAAAGGCAAAGGAAGACATTTGGGCCTCCCTCCTGCATACAATGCAACTATCGGTAAACGCCATCCAATACCAGTCGGATAAGATGGACCTACAACTCTCCGTCCTCAACTCCCGTCAACATTCGTTAATAATATTGACGGTAAGCTAGCAGAGCTGAACGACATGGTAAAAAGGGCGCAAGCTGAGACCCAATTAATACAATCCAATTGCTCCTGTATCTCAATTGTGGTCAAACTGGCGACACTACCAACAGCAATGGACAACCTCCTCTCGGACATTAGGGAAGCAGCAAAAAACAACAGGCCTGGTAATTCCACCAACAATAGATACGAAACGGCATTGCTCACGCACATAGGACCACCGCCCCCACCTCAGGAGAAGCAAAAGTCAACCCCAGATCCGCTTTCGCCCCTGAGAAAAGCAAATGAAAAGAATGCATCGGCTAACAATAGACAAAAACACAAAGGACCCCAAACCCCTCTAACAGAGAGCATAGCGCAAATAGAAAAAACACGTCAAAAAGACGGAGCGCCGGCCCACCATCAACAAGAAAAAGTGGGAAGAAAACAGAAAAGGAAGGGAAGAAACCAAAAGATAACACCTGCAGTGATAGCATGGTGCAACGGTCCCACTAGAGAGAAAGCAACAGCCAACTTATCACAAGATAGGCCGACCGAGATGAGCGAGATGAGCGATGCAACAGACTTCGAGCGCAACACCCCAAATAAAAACAAACCAAGGGAAACAAAACCCGAAAGAAACCCGCCATCAGAAAGAAGGCCTACAGATAGCCCTCCTTCCAAAAGCGTGAAAGTAACGCCCAACCCACCACAAGCATGGCAGAAGGCCAAAAGCGATGACGACGAAAGGGGGTATAACTTGCAAGGAGCCCCAAACCCAACTGATAGGGGGCACAAACTACAGGAAGCCACAATCTCAATCGATAGGGAAAACAATGAAAGTAGCCCACCTCAAGACCGAGGACATTCCAAAAATCCTCTTCAGATAAAGGAAATTACACAACCTGGAGAAAGCCCCGAACTGTGCGCATCGACATCAGTAAGTACGGCCAGACAAAAACCGACGCAAAGTTGTAAAATGGTTGACAAACGACACATAGTAGAGGCGGAGGATCTTCATGGCCAGGCGAAGGATTCAATCGACAACGTAGATAACAGTCGGATACACGACATGGGGCAAACTGGTACGACCTCAATAACATTCCATCCAGAGTATCAATCTAGGGGCCCAATGGACATCCTAAACAGGGGGAACATCCTACGACTACTGAAAACCATAGATAGCCTAAAAGATATTACATCTAGGGACCTGGAATCAGTAGAATTTACAGAACCATCGGGAACACTCAGAGTAGAATCAACAAAAACTGTATGGGCCACGGCAGAATTCCCGGAGAGACTACTAAAAGAAATAGCAAAGTTCGACTCCTGGGGAATAAAACTACAACCTTTCTCGAAACCAATATACCCCGATCCTCTATTACTTGTCAGCCAGCTGAGGATAAGAGCAAAGGAACAATCACACCAGAACACAGTTTTAAGAGGAGCTCGAAGCAAAACACCTGAGATCCTAGGCCATCAAGAACAGTCCTACGAGAGAACATCAGACATCGACAATCCGCCCGAGTATAATTGGAGCTGGTTATCAAGGACTATAAATACCAAAGATACAAATCAATGACAAAGCAAGGCAAAAACAGAAGAACATTTAGTACTGTCAACTTATGCTCTTGGAATATCAATGGCCTTGGAGACAAGTTCTCGGAAGCAGAACTAAATATCTACCTGCAAAGATTCGCCATTATCTCACTGCAAGAAACCTGGTCAGATTCCCCTCCGGCACTGTCTGGATTCAATCTGAACTGCGTTCCGCCCACGCAGAGCTCGCCGTTTGGACATAAGAAAGGAGGTCTTGCAACATACAGTGCAATACAATTGATAGCTAAAACAGTACCACTGGCGTACAAGCTAACCCCCCCAAATGCAATGCAAGCCTTGAGACTGTCACTTTGTGAACAAAATAAAAAAGAAGACATAATCTTAATAAACCTATACTTGCATCCGAGGGAGAAAATCAAGGGAGCACAACAGCTGAAGGAAGAAGTTGCAAAAATAATAAAATCTGAGAACACAAACAGCATAATCATCACAGGGGACTTTAACCTAAATATGCTCTGCATCTCGGTTTCTGAAAGCACCAATGAGGAGGATCCGTTTGCCTGGGAGCAGAATCATCAAGATCGCACTTCGGGAGGCAGAAGTACGAAAACCGCCAGGAGTCTGCTGGTCAAACTTGAAGAGCTGGGCTTCAGGGCACTTAATGGCAGATTTTCCGGAGATCGCCCACAATCTGCAACATTTCACAGCACAACGGCAATCTCCACAATTGACTTCACATTCTTCTCTCGCAGTCTGTACGAAAGGGTAAGAGATTTCCACATTCGCACAACGGACCTCAGCGATCACCTCCCCCAGGAAACTACAATAGATGCAGCAGCAATTCCAAGTCCTCCAGGCGGCAGCAAACTAGGCACGGACTTCACAACAAATGAAAGACGGATAAAGTGTAAAACCAAAGACCCAAAAAACCTCCTATTACAAGCGAAACAAGTGCTAGAAGAGGCACAATCCGCATTTCCAAATGTAATTACATGCTGGGAGGCTTTTACAAAAAATCTGAGAGACACAGCCGGAAAAAAAATCTAGAAACATAAAGCCAGACGGAAAGGGCTACGCCGCGAAACACAAGAGCATCTACAACTTCAGAAATGATACACGGCTAAAAAGGTTGAAGACGCAGATTAACAATACTTTGCGGAGAGTAGAAACAGATCCCACCGCTCGCCAAGCACTGACACAGCTAAAAGGCAGCCGTAGGAAACTATTATGGCAACTAAAAAAAGACGCAGAAGAGGCCTTTTGGGGAAAACTCCTATACGATGTGAAAACAAATAACAGCGCACAGTTCTGGCAAAAGATCAACAGCCTGATTAGTGAACGAAGCCAGGGGATCGAATCCCACGTGACGGAAGAGGCTTGGACATCTTACCTCAGTTCACACTTCAATGACCCCCAGGAACCGCGGAAAAAATCTTGTATCACTAAATCTAGCTGTAAAGAACAGAAGCCCTCGCCCCAAGAATCCATAGCAGGTGACGAGGAACTATTAATCACGAACCAACAAATATGTAATAGGATCTCAAAAGGGAAAAGAGAGGGAGCACCTGGCCCAAATGGCATACCCCCAATCGTATTCAAACAAGAGCCAGAATACTGGGCCGCTGTCCTTAAACCAATGTTTGAAAATATATGGCAGGCTTCAGCAATCCCACACTCATGGAGAGGAGCAATCATCTCTCCAATATTCAAAAAAGGAGACCGAAATGACCCAAGAAGCTACCGCCTCATAGCTCTACTCGACAATGAGGCAAAATACTATGCTGGCCTCCTACTCCAAGAGCTAACATCATGGGCGGATGAAAATTCAGTAATACCACTCAATCAAACAGGCTTTAGGAGAAACATGGGGACGACCACCAACATATTAGCCCTTTCACTTCTCATTGACACAACGCTAGAGGCAAAACAATCTTTATATCTGTGCTTTATCGACTACAGCTCCGCCTTCGACCACATAAATAGCAATCTCCTGTGGAAAAAACTAAAGAGAATGCAAATTCCTACAACACTGCTCAACCAACTAATTCTTCTGCACAGTGATACCTGGGTTCAGGTCAAACTAGGAGCAGGGGACTTCCTAACCAAGAAAATCCCAACTAGTACAGGAGTAAAGCAAGGATGCGTGTTAGCGCCAACCCTATTCAATCTCTTTATGGCCGAATTATCATCCACACTAAATGAAAACAACTCTCACGCACCTAAACTAGGAGGTTTCCAGCTGTCCAACCTATTTTATGCGGATGACCTAGTGCTAATTAGCCGGACCCCAATAGGCCTACAGCGGCTCCTCGACATCACCGCGCAATACTCCAAACTAAACAAACTTAGCATCAACTATGACAAAACAAAAGTCATGTGCCTCAACCATTGCAAAAAGAAATCAACACACAGTTGGTTTATGGACGAAAAGAAATTGGAAATCTCAAACAAATATCGCTATTTAGGAGTAATCATAGACAACAGGGGAAGTTTCACACCACAACGAGAGGAACTAAAAAAGAGAGGCCTAATGACAGCTGTATCTTTAAGAAAGTTGAAAAACAAAATTGCTGGGCCAAACCTCTCCCCACTAATAAAGCTGATCCAAGCCAAACTGACCCCATCCATCACCTATGGAAGTGAAGCAATGAGAGGCAGGGACGCTGAAACAGTAAACGGAATAATAACAAGAGCGATGCGCATGATTCTTGGACTTCCGCGATACACCTCACCGGCGCAAATCCGACTCGAATTCGGGTTGGTAGAAGAGCTGTCGCGCAAGGGAGCTTACCTCAAAAGCTGGTACAAAATCAGTAGGGGAGAGGCAAATACCCTGAACGCACTACTCTGGAAAGAACTTCAAAGCAAAGACAATAGCCCAGCAAGGCTTTTTTTGGAGGACTCGATAAAGCAATTGGGGGCGCGACAACTGTGGGATCTTCAAGGGACCTTGGCAGGCTTTAAAAAAACAGTAAACAATGTCGTCAGAAAAGAATCTCTCTTACAGGATAAAGCCTCACTGACGGAGCGAGCACACGGCTGGCTAACTGTACACACTTATAAAAAGCTTGCACCACAACCGTATCTTTTGACCAGCTTCACCAAAAAAACAAAAGAGGCATTCCTAAAACACCGACTAGGTGTACTGCCCTCTGCAGACCACATGGCCCCTTGGCTGCGACCTCCAAAACCAGCAAAATGCCGCCTGTGCGGGAACGATGAGGAAAATATCATACATCTCATTCCAATCTGCAAGGCGCTGCAGACAGAGCGCAGGAACCTGCTGAGACCACTGTTCAACAAAAAAGGGATCAGGTCCTGCAGGCAAGCAGTTCTGGCTTGCTTTTCAGGCGATGAAGTCCAAATGGCCTCTCGACTGGTAAAATATATCAAAGCCGTAGAAGCCAGAATCAATATAAAGTAAGAACAAATGGACAAAGAAACCGTATCGTCCATACCCCTGGAGCATATAACACTCGATCCACATAGAGGCACAGTTGACTAACTGGCATAAACACGGACAGAGCTCCCAAAAGGCTCGAGCACATGGGGACAAAGAACAGTACTCCTTCGAAAATGGAACGAGATCCGCAACGCTCTACGAAATGGAAAAGAGGCTAGGTTAACCACAAGAAATCGCCCCAGAGGAACTGCAGCAACGCCTTAGTGACGGACAATCATTCACCCCCAAAAAACTTTCCTTCCGTTCTTTAAAACTTTAATTTTCAGTACTGTTTAAGCGAAGCTATCTTCCTTTTATTGGAGTTTTTAACTACTCACAAGAACCAACATTTAGGTTGCTACAGATATCTTCCATTTTTAATTGTTTTTATCGCTGCTGGTTTTTTGTAATGGTTTTTATTAACTGTACAATAAATATTACTTACTTACTTACTTACTCTCTGGTCCAGCTGCTTGGCAGGAGGTGGCGACAGCATTGTGCACACAGGGCCTATTCAGGTGCAAGGGAAACTCCTCCCACCACTCTAAATGCAGTCCAGGTCTATTCATATCAGCTAGAGTCACCCAGGAAAGGTAGGGCACACCTCAAACCTCATTGTGGCTGTCTACAGTGAATGCACATCGCAGCCCCTGTCACTCCAAAACCAGACAGTCAATACACAAAACAGCAGGGGCACACAGAATGGTTAGATAAGAAAATGCCTACTTTATAAAAGTCTCTACGTAAAGGGGTGTGATCCAATAAGGCCAAATCTATGGGGAGGGATAATATAGATATACAACATCTATGTAAAACCCCATGTGGCCATCAATACAAATACCATATAAATAACACAGCGTACACTTGAATCTAGTACGTTCGAGTATTTATCATGTTTCTTGTTTTATATGCTTATTTTTATCTAAATATTTCATTTTATTACATTAGTATCCAATGCCCTGATGATAACCTCATAAAAAAAGTTTAAGCGTACCACCACAAGTATAAAGGTCGAAATGTGTTGGCATTTATCTTGGGGAAGAAGATGGAGAAACTTCTCTACATATATTCAACTTTATCATGTGATGATATTTGAAAAACTTTATCCAGGACCTAAACAAAAGTAATGTGTCTGGTCCGGGTAGAGAAGTGATTATAGGAATGTACCCATGTGAGAATAGGGGTAATACATTGATTGTAGTGAGTTAATTTTTGGACTTTACATAAACTCACTGACATAAGGAAGCTCTGGATCTCTTAAATAAATGTTTGAATAACTATATATTTCCTTTTTCATGTATTGGTACTGTATTGCTGGTACTTGTGTTGATTTTTTATCATTTGTAGTACGTATCCGTATAATTATTAGTACCGAAGACAAAGAGATTGTCATAAAATTAAATATTTAGATATAAATAAGCGTATACAACAAGAAGCAAGATAAATACTCCAACACACTAGATTCAAGTGTACGCTGTGTTATTTAAATGGTATGTGTATTGATGGCCACATGATGTTTTACATAGATGTTGTATTCACTTTATAAAACTGGCATCTTCAAACACACAAATTTAAAAACCATCTTTACTAAAAGATATGTTATCAAATTCTGAGTTCAGAGAGTTTACTCAATTTCTCTATCTTGTCCCAATGGAAAGCTGTACTTGTAAGATGTTACAAAGTAACTCTCATGTGAGCCTATGGGACAGATAGCCTTTCAATAGTGAAAAGCAAAATTGGCAGTATTTCACTACCAGGACATGTCACACACACCTGTACATGTCCTACCTTTCACATTCACTGCACCCTGCCCATGGGGGTACCTTGGGCCTACCTAAAGGGTGTCTTACATGCAAGAAAAGGGAAGTTTAGGGCCTGGTAAGTGGGTGCACTTGCCAGGTCGGCATGGCAGTAAAAACTGTGCGCAGACACTGCAGTGCCAGGTCTGAGGTACATTTGAAAGGCTACTTGTGTGGGTGGCACAATCAGTGCTGCAGCCCCACTAGTAGCATTTGACTTACAGGCCCTGGGCACACTCAGTGCACTTTACTAGGGGCTTACCAGTAAATCAAATATGCCAATCATGGATAACCAATCATGATAGCAATTTACACAGGGAGCACTTGCACTTTGACACTGATCAACAGTGGCAAAGTGCTCAAAGCAACAAAGCCAGCAAAAATGAAATCCAGCACAGCATCAAAAATACAGGAGGTAGAGGCATAACGTCAGGGGAAACCACGTCAAGGATGCCAAGTCTAACACCAATTTAGGAAATAAAGCAGCTTTAATCCCAAGGACTAGGTTGTAGAAGCAGCGCACATGCATCTGGCTGACACATCGCCCTAAAGTGATGCCCATCAAAAGAAATGCATGTTTTGGGTCAATGCTTGCAACTGACACCTGTATAGAAGTTCAAATAGGGCCCTCATCATGAATGTCAGTAACACATTTAGGTTCCATTGGGGAATAACAAAGGATGATGGCGGGAATATGCATGTAAGCCCTTTCAAAAATCTTAAAGCAATTGAGGACAAAAACATGGCTAGTTAGAAAGACAAGTGAACATTGAAAGGGATGCAATGCAACCTCTAGCACCAGCCACCGCACAATCTTTCTGGTATAAAGAAAGAGACAAATGTAACACATCTGACAAGTTTGCCTTCAATAAATCTATGCTGTCACTTGCACACAAGGCAACAAAATACCTCCACTCTCTGCTGGTGTAAACCGATTTTGTGGTGGGGAAACAAGCTGACAGGATAATGTCAACCATCTCTGGAGGCAAGCAAAAGAAGCAAAGGTGTCCCCACTCAATCTACAGACATGAAGGTAGAGGCTCTAAAGGCTGGGCTGTAGAACATGCCCCTCAGACCAGGAGGGGATAACGGCCCTAAAAAGTAGTTGGAGCAGAAAAGATAGGAAGAGTCATAAGAGCTCTGGATACCATATCCTCCTTGGTTAGTCCCGGGTGATCAGAATGACTTTGGCTCAGCTTCCTGAACACACAAGGAGTTCAAGGCACGGGTGAAAATGTGCAGTGGAGCTAATTCTTACACCTCAATCAAAAACAATCCCTCAAAGCTCCTAGTATTTTAAACTGGAGAGGACAGAACTGTGGACATTGTGCATTTTAGCAAGCAGCAAAGAGATCCATCTGAAGAGAGTCCCAAAGTGTTAAGAGGTCATAAACCACCACCAGGTGGAAAAATGGAGCCAACTCAGGCTGCCGGCTCTGGTTCCAGACAGACTGCCAGATGATGAGCGAAAAGCCAGATCTGAGGTGCCTGAGCCCAGGCCCAGAGTGTCAAAGCTTCCTAGCAGTGAAAATGAGATCTCATGAACCATCGCCCCCACTGCTTGTTGAAGTACCACATGGTGGTTGTGTTGTCTGTCAAGATCTGAACAGATCGGCTGTGAAGGGAGGACAGAAAAGTTCAAGGTTAATGTGTCTGCCAATACTGTACACCATGCTGGTGGTTGGCAAAATTATATCCCTCTATCAACCACCAAAATAGGACCATCGCAGTGTGCAGGGAAATTCTGATGGTGTGCCACAGGTCACCTCCAAGTTCGAAGTAATGTATACGAAGATACCTCTGGAGAGCAGCCGTGTGCCAGCATTCAAGCATGACCAATGTAATGCAGGAAGCTAGCGCACCAAGCAGGAATGGACCCATCAAGGCTGAAACTTGAGCTTCCTCGTAACACTCCAAATCATATGGAAGGGAAGGCTCCCAAATATGTTATTTCCAGTACTGTCCCTATGAACAAGACGCACTGAGAGGGCTTCAAGTGTGACTTGGGTAGGTTGATGGAAAAGCCCAAGTTAAACGGCAGGGATTCTGGGGACTTCAGGCATTAAGAGACCAACTGCGGTGAGCCTGCCTCAAGCGACTAATTGGGAAGAGTTGGGGACACTGAGATTCCTAACCGTTGCTGATGTGTCCCAAGCACCTCCATCAACTTGGTGGATTTCTGTCTAAAAAGGAGACTACCATGAATCGCAGGTACTTCCTGACTAACTGCAGGGTCGGTATGTGAAAATACGTGACCTGCAAGTCGTGGGACACTATCCAGCCTTCTGCTTTGAGCACCAAATTTAACTGAGCCATGGACAGCTTCTTGGCATTTCCCTTGCAATTGCAAGAGATTAAGAGCCTGAGACCTAGGACCAGATGCATACTGCTGCCCTTCTGAGGAACTAGGAAGTATGGGGAGTAACACCCCTGTCCTCCTGTTGCAGATTTGAGGAGGGGCCATTATGAGGATTATAGCATATCCTCGTTCTATAATTTGTAAGACCCACTGGTCCATTGGTGCAGCCCTTTAGGCCTGTAGAAAGGCTGGTACCCTCCCACCAACAGGCTACATGTGTTCCCATGAGGGGGAACTAAACACAGCCTGAGCTTTGCCTAAAAAGTTTGAAGAACAAAACTGTGCATGTCTCCTTGGTGCCTCAGTAACTCCATAGCCCTAGGCACAAACTCAACCTGCCAGGCCAGATTTAAGAGTCTGCATCCAGCCGTTTCTTACCACCTCTGCACAGCTGCCCTTCCGGTGGTTAGCATGGCCACCATTTCTCAGAACACATGTATATTCTGGCAAAGGAGGGGGCATTGCAATAATTTTCAAATCTTGCTACGTTTGCAAACTTGAAACCTTCCCTCTTCCTGGATGTGAGGCGGCGCTTTTTAAACTTGCCATTAACCCTCAATTCACTCTATCTGGCCTTTTAATTTACCGCCCTCCCGGGAATGCTCAAACTTGGATATCTGCGCTCATCAACTCTATAGCCCCTCTACTTCTCAAAGCTGCAAACTTTACCATTCTTGGCGACTTAAATTTACATCTCGATGACACTTCTTGCGCCATTAGTAAGAGTTTCTTAAACGATCTTGAGATGTTGAGTCTGATGTTGCGCAACTCGGGTCCTACTCACTCTGCGGGGCATCAATTGGATCCAATTTTTTCCAATCTTTCCTTTGACTGCTCACAGAGTGCTCGTCCTTTGGACTGGACTGATCATTTTGCAGTCCACTTCGCCCTATCTGACATCAAATTGCCTATCTTGAACAGACAGGGTAAGGGCGAACTAGTCCATAGATGGGGTAAATTAGATATTTTAAAATTCAATCAGTATCTTTTTGATACTCGTCCCCTGAACGACGAAGCCCCTCTTAAAGATCTGAACCCGACAGTTGCATCTTGGCTCACGAATGCTGTAAATATCGTGCTTCCTCCTACTCCGAGACTATCCAAACGCCATCGATGTCCGGCCCCATGGTTCTCGCCCGATTTAAAGGTTTTGAGGACTAGCTGCAAGGTCTTGGAAAGGAAATGGAGGCGCACCTATTCTGCTTCTCGGAAGATCGTTTACAAAGAAGCATTGAAGGGATACCACTCTAAGTGCAAAGAGGCAAGAGCTACTTACACGACAAATATAGTGTCACAAGCTCAGAATTGCCCTCGCACTCTTTTTGCAGTGGTCAAAAAATTGACAGGTGCTGACACTCTACCGACCCCTCCAGCCTTGGAAGAAGCCCAATGTAACTCCATTGCGGAGTTCTTTATAGCTAAAGTTGAGCGCATTAACAACTCCATGAGTGCCTCTAACACAGCAACTCAGTCTCAACTGGGGTGTGTGATTACGACCGCCCCTCTGTCCCCGAGGACACTGATAACTAATTGGCTCCCGTTTGACGATGACTCGTTTTTCGCCTGCCTGAACAGTGTGAGATCTGGTTCACCGCGCGATCCGGTGCCTGGAAAAATGTTAAAGTTGCTTGATCTTGAGTGCCGGCGCCCTCTCATGAGACTCCTAAATACCTCCTTAAGTGAGTCTCGTGTGCCGCAAGACTGGAAGCATGCGATGGTGATCCCACTCCTGAAAAAGGCCGGTGCGGATACTTCTAACCTCTCCAACTTCAGACCCATTTCTCTGTTGCCCATCTTCTCAAAGATACTGGAGAGGCATGTCAACACGCAGCTTACTGTGTTCATTGAAGATCAGGGCTTTTTACATCCATCACAGTCCGGTTTTCGGGCCCACTATTCAACTGAGACCGCATTATTAGGGGTGACGGAGAGACTTCGGCACGGTATCGATCGCGGTGAAACTTCTGCTCTCATCCTTTTGGATCTGAGCGCAGCGTTCAATACCGTGTCCCACTCCATCTTACTAAACTCTCTCCGCTCCTTGGAATAGCTGGCCCCGCACTTGCCTGGTTTGCCTCCTTTTTAAGTGAGCGCACATTCCAGGTTTTTTCTCAGAAAGCTGCATCTACGATTTGCTCTTCGGCGTATGGTGTCCCTCAGGGGTCCATTCTCAGCCCGTTGCTTTTTAATATTTACATCAAACCTCTCGCCACCATCGCAGAGGAAGCCGGGCTGAGTATTTTTTCGTACGCCGATGATACGCAAATCGTCTTTTCCCTCTCCAGTGCCGAAGATGGCAACGTGTCTGGTCTGAAAATTGGTCTGTCACTTGTGGCTGAGTGGATGCAGAGGCATCTCCTCAAGCTTAACGGTGACAAAACCGAGATCATCATCTTGGGGAAGCAGAAGGATCTTTGGGGCCCTCAACATTGGCCCAGTACCATGGGTCCTACTCCTCTTCCAGTCCAGGTGGTACGTAACCTGGGTTTTCTTATCGATGACAGACTGTCCATGAGGCAACAAGCCACCAAGGTGGCGGCTATCTGTTTTACCATCTTAAGATGGCTCCAAAAAATTCTCTGGATGTTGCCCCTTGCCACGAGAAGAACAGTAGTCCAGGCTTTAGTAATATCTCGCCTGGACTACGGAAATGTTCTCTATCTTGGTGCAGATGCTGCGACTGTAAGGAAACTACAGGTTATACAAAATTCATCGGCCCGTCTCCTCTGTAATATCCCGAGGAGGTCCTCGGCTGCGCAGGCTCTTCGAGATCTCCACTGGCTCAAGATCTCGAGTCGAATTAAATTTAAAGCCTTATGCTATATTTTCAAAATCAAGCAGGGTTCTGCCCCATTATATCTTCAAAGCTTGGTTCAACCCTACAGGCCCTGTCGTACTTTGAGATCATCGGCCAACTGCGACTATGTCATCCCTAGATTTAAGTTAGTGAAGATGGGTGGAAGATCATTCTCCCATCTTGGCCCCAAACTCTGGAATGCCCTGCCCATTGCCATGAAGACTGAGACTAACATGCTCAGTTTTCGTAAAAAACTGAAAACCCTACTCTTTTAAAATTATTTCTTATAGCCGTGATTGATGTCAGTCTCTTCTTCTTTAGTCTATCCCTTGCGCCGGGAAACCCACTGCGGGTAGCTGTTGCGCATTATAAATTTTAAATAAATAAATAAATAAATAAATAAATGTATATCAGGCCAGAAGAAATGTCATTCTTAAGTCACAGAGACAGACCCTGAGGTGAAAACCCATTTTTGCCCTTTGTATTTGTATTTATTGAGTGCAACATTCATCCCAAGGGATATCACAGTTCTTAGGCGGTGTAAGCCTGAGAAGAGGTAGTGAAAGCCTGAGCGCCTAGTAACAAAGGGAACTATGTTAAGAGGCTGCAGGTACTAATAGCTATATACTGGGGAACAGCCATGTTTTCAGCTTCTTCCTGAACGACATATACTCATCTGTAAAGTTCATTCCAGTGGACAGCTGCCAAGTTGGAAAAAGAGTGACCCCCTGCTCTAGCTTTCTTAATGCGTTTGATTTTGGCCAAGGCATGGTGGCAGGACCTCAGTTTTCGTGTGGGAATATAGAATTCAATTTTATCCTGTAAAATCCGGGGGCCACACTTGTGTAGTGCTCTGTGTGCATAACACATTAGCTTAAACGTGGCCCTTTGACACACAGGTAGCCAATGAACTCCCTCAGACATTCTGATGTTGAGTTGTATTTGCTTTTATTACAGAGCAGCTTGGCTGCGGCATTCTGGATCACTTGCAGTTGGAAGAAAAGATACTCAGGCATGCACATGTAGAGTGCATTCCCGTAGTCTAGTTTACTAGAAAGTAATGCTTGGGTAATAGTCTTTCAGCAGCTTAAGGGGATCCATGAGAAGAGTCTTCTTATTAGCTTTTGCTCAATGCTTTTTCAAATCCATGTCAGGAGGTGACATAGGCAAATCCTACAAGGTTGCTTAGTACATGTAGGTACCTGCAACTGAACTCTAGGAAGAGGAAATCCTATTAATAGCCAAGGCAGACCTCAGCTTTTCCCATGGCTCTTTTATGGGCTTCACAGAGAATCACTGAAAGAAATGAGTGTCTCAGTCACCGCTGAAGAAGGCAGAAGTATCACAGTAAAGATATTCAATAAAGTCTCCACTCTAGGAGGTGGGAACTCTAGCACTTCAGCTGTCTAACTTAACATAGCATTTAAAGAGGCTACTTCTGGGGGTGCCCACCCAAAGTGTACTTCATGTCCATCTATCAAGAAGAATCTAAACCACTGGCATTTTGATATGACAGATAGTAAGCTGTACCTGATTCGGCAGGAAGGGGCAAACTGGCTGCCTCACTTCTGTCATCGTCATCATGAGGTATGATTTGTGGCATTCCGATCAGGTCTGAATAGGACTGGAATAGTTCTACCATGGGTTTCCAGTACTATTTTTGTGGTGCAGGCTCTGGCTGAATATTTTCTCTGTACCTGGCCTCGTCTACAAGGTTTTGTGGCTCCTTCCTGGACCGCATCAGAATAGATTCAGACTGCATTGAAGGACCCTGAGGAGGAGCTGGTGTTGGAGACCGCACCAGTAATGTCGAAGTTGGCACTGGCTCCTATGATGCAGGCACTGACTCTGGCGATGCGGGAGGTAGAGGTAGAGCAGAAATTGCTGGCACCCTGTTGGGAGCCAGGTTGACTCTGGCTGATGCTGCAGGGGCACTGTATACCTTGGCACCGGGGCAGACTGTTCTAGAGGCAAAACCCATTGGTGGTAATCTACTTGGGGCCCAGTGGTGCCACTGGGCCTGCAGGCACACCAGAGGGAATCACAGGGTTCTGAAACAAAGTCATCATAGCATGTATGAACGGTGCCAGCAGTGGACATTCTGGATAGGTAGGACAGTCATTGGTATAGGTGCTGGCAGTAGTGCTGGGGCCGGCAGTGGTAAGGGGGCCAAAAGAGCATATGGATTGGAGGACATGCCCGAGGCTAGTGCCAGAGTTGATGGAGGACATTCAGGCATGATGTCCACAAGCTTTTACTCAGACAACTCATTCGGCGGTGGAAAATGCTGAGAGGACCAACCTCTTGTTCAGGAGTGGTGCTTGGAAATGAAATGAATGAATGAAATGAAAATTGAATTTATATATGAGCACAGTATAGAGTGGGATCCCACAACAGAAATAAATCAATAAATATTGTGATCCTGAACAAATACACTATGACACGGAACCTGACCTTGACAGGCTAGTCACTACATTCACTGAAACTCACAGCATTCTCCATTGAAACTGAAGGGACGCCAGTACAGGTACAGTGGACACAGGACTTCTCACCCCAAACGATAGTAGGCGAGTAGGTGGTGTGATTTGACCCTGGGTGTTCATTCAATTAGAAGTCACCTTGACTTCCAACCACTGAAACAAAAAACATGGGATTTGCTGTGTCAGACACTCTCTCTAAACCTGGGCACTTTTAAAAACGTGTCTGTTCTATACTTGGGAGGAAGGTTTGGCTTATCATTTGCAATAGTACCACAAAACAGAAAACAGGCTGGAGC
The DNA here is from genome assembly GCF_964261635.1 of Lissotriton helveticus. Classification (NCBI taxonomy): domain Eukaryota; kingdom Metazoa; phylum Chordata; class Amphibia; order Caudata; family Salamandridae; genus Lissotriton; species Lissotriton helveticus. Next base: position 1,073,535,993 of record NC_136070.1, on the reverse strand, counting down.
ATGACATGGGATAACTTCATGTGCTCATCCAGTGACATTGTTTCCCATTGCATTCTGGCATTTATGTTTTTGCTTTATTTATTCTAAACACAGAAATATATTTACCAGAACTCAATGAAAATCGAATACGGCATCACAGAACCTTGTAACCTATAAATAGGCCCCTTCAGTAAGGGCTGTGTCCTATTCCCTAAAGATACCCGTTTATGGCATACCGAGGCCCACAATTTATATTTGCATGTCCTCATTGCTGAAGACTCGATTTTACATTATTATTATTATTATTATTACACCAAGGCCATTACCCTACAGTATATCCTCATGCCATTGTCCCTGATCAAATCACCATACAGCATTCTCCTACCCAACAGTATATAGCCATGCCCTTGTCTGTGATGATACCACAGTACAGAATGCCTCTGTGAGAGACTCTGCAGTCTGCATCATAAAAAAAGCAGAGTTCCCTCCCAGTTGATTCGGTTACTGAAAGTGCTGAGGGGGTACCAGAGTCTTATATTTTATGGGCCAGTGCATTTGCAGATACATGATAAGGGTTGCTGCAGGCTCTCTGCAGCATGACTTATGTGCTACTCATCCTTTAGAGGGTGTGGTCATGAGGGATTTAGTTGCTGGTGTGTGTTCCTGTTTCCTTCCATTTCTATCTATGCCTATCTATGTGTGCTGCTCATGCTGATTCTTGGTCCGTGTTAGGCTTCAGTGCGTGTCCATAATCTCCCTCTGGCATATGTACCCTAATTGCAAATTCACATGTATTTCTCCTTTTGTCTCTGCCTTTGTGTGTATGGATCAATATGTGGTCTCTGAATAAAAGCATGGCATATTCTGTGGCATTGATGTGCAGGTCCTTGGTCTGTTGCTGGGTTTAGATGATGTTGTATAGCAGTGTTTCTGAGAATCAAGGTGAGGGCATCACTTTTAATTTTGTCTTTGTAAGGTGTGCAGTGTTCTGGTGTCTACCCTGTATACTATTTTGCACATTGTTGTTTGTTTGCAGATGACGTGTGCATTTCATTGGAAATCAGTATGCAATTTGTATTTTCTCATCAGTTGATGTTTCGCTCCTTGCTCAATCCGGTGTCGACAATGAGTTAAGGCCTAAGCAGAACTCTAATTCACTACATAACAAGAAGTGTGGGTGAGGCCCTAGGCTGATTGCACGAAGACTAGTTTACCCCTGGCACTTGTCAGAAGCCTAATTGAAATAACACAACGCGAACGGGTGGAATGATTGCAAACATCTCAGCCACTGGCCATTAGTCAGGCAGCTTCGCAGTTTATCATTTTTGTGCCCACTGAATCTCTCCAGTGGGAACAACGCAACCATGAGCAAAGAAATCTTGCTTCTGCTCCAATTGGTATAGTCCAACCCGAAATGCCACGACAAGCTGCCTCTGAACAGGAACACTAGCACCTCCAAATACCAAGGGCGAGGCTAGACGAGCCCGCCTTTAGGGCCCGGCCCCCCGGCCCACACCACGCCGCTATTGGCCGAAGGTCCCAGGAGGCTGCCCTATGGGCAGCCAGCCTGGGTAGTACTTCCGGGTCAGGGGGAGGGTGACGCACGTCCGGTGGGGGCGTGGGGCAGAGGCCATGACCTATTTAGGTCTGGGTCACGGGCAACTCAGCCTCTTTCCCCGCCAGCGCCGGACCTGCTCACCCACTCCCTGTCCGTTAGTTAACCAGCTTCAATCTGTTTAGGTGGCCCAGTAGCTTCCCCGCCCCATAGTCAGACCCCTCGAAGGAGAAGACGGAGTGTGGACGAATCTGGACGAGCGGCGGAGGAGAGAGCGCCGACCAGGTCGCCAGGTGAGGTGCCGGGGTTAGCCGAGGCTGGGGGCGGGCGCGGGGTCCGGAACGGGTTGTCGCCTCCTCCCGCAACCTCCTTTGAAAGGTGTTGGGAGAAGAGAGCGAGGTGCGGGCCCGCGCTCGTCCACAGCTGCCTTAGAGAAGGGCAGCAGAGCTCCGGCGCCGTTGCCTGGCGGCGGGGTAGGCGAGGGGTAAGGGAGAGGGGTTAACGGGAACCTGAAGTAGTAGTTGGCGGTTTGCAAAGCGATACCATGTCGTCCAGGGGGCAGAGCCACAAGCGCAAGGACAAGGATCCTGAGATTGCGCAGTTACTATCCTTGCTGTTACAGAAGTTCAATAGGGAGGACGAGAGCAGCGAAGGAGAGGCCGAGGGGCTCCCTTCCGACCCTGAGGGGGAGCCCCCGAGCATTGTTGAGCGCCCACGCAGGCAGGGGGTCCCGCCTAAAGCAGCGTTCCCTCCCCTGCCCAAAAAACCGAGAGCACAGAAACCTAGGAGCAAACGTGTACAGAAAGGGAAAGGGAGCGGTGGGGGCTCGGGGCCGACCCCCCCTCCTAGGGTTCCTTTGGAACCGGTAGTAACGATCGCTCCCCCATCGGCGCCGCATGCGCCAGTAGCTCCTCTTTCTGCGCCACAAGCGCCAGTAACTCCTTTGTCTGCGCCACAAGCGCCAGTAGCTCCCCTATCTGCACCACAAGCGCCGGTAGCCCCTCTATCTGCGCCACAAGCGCCAGTGGCCCCTCCAGCTGCACCATGTGCTCCGGCGATACCCCCGGCCTCTGAGCCTACAGATGGGATCTTGAAAGAAATTTTGGGGGCAATAGCGGCGCTGGGATCTGCCCCGGTGGTACCTGAAAAGGCGGCAGTGCCCCCGCCTGTGGTGGTAAGCCCTCCCGCCCCGCCCCAATCCGGGGGCGCTGGGCCTAGTAGTGCTTTGGGGGAAATTTTAACTGCCTTGAAGGCTCTCACCCGAGCACCGGGTTCAGTGCCCCCTCCTCCGCCAGTAGCCGTGGCGCCGACCTTGGCACCGGCAGTCACGCCTTGGGCCCCTGGGAATAGGGATGAGGGCCCCTTGGGTGAGATCAAGGAACAGTTGGCGCTGTTAGTTAAGGCGCAGTCATTGAATGCCCCTGCTGCACTTCCGGTGGTGGCGGCCCCTGCTAGCGCCCCCAGTACTTCAGGAGGTAAGCCTGAGATGAAGGGCCTAGAGCCCGGTGGGGGGGCGATGGCCGGTGGTGGCCAGGGATATGTCTTGTCTAAACCGGGCCGCCTGGCCACGCACGTATCTCCCGAAATGCGGGAAAAAATTTGGAAGGGTGAATTCGTGGATATATTTGCATTGATTAGGCCCAAGAGAATGGAAGTGGAGAGTAAAGACAAGGAGGGTAAGGATAACTCCTCTAAGGATAGGAGACCTAGGGTTGAAGAATCTATCACAAATTGGCTCTTTGGTTTCCAGGTGTTTATAACAGTAGTCATTGAGAAGAAGCCAGAGTTGGCTGGGCCGCTGGTGTACTATATGCATAGGATTTTGAAGGCGCACACGACGCATGGTGGGACTGCCTGGCTGGATTATGATAGGGATTTCAGGTGGGAGAAAGTGCAGGACCCGGACATGGGTTGGGACCAGGTGGAGGTCAATGTATGGTTAGAAAGTGTGAATGCCAAGGCATGCGGGTCGCAGAACAATAGGCAGCCCTTTCGGACATCCCAAGGGGGACCTGGGGAGAAGCGGGGGACATGTTGGCAATTTAATAGGAAGGTGTGCACCTGGCCTGCGGACAAGTGCAAGTTCAAGCACGCATGCTCCTTTTGCGGGCACCCCTCGCATCCCGAATTCAAGTGCATTAAAAAATCCAAAGAACGGGGAGGGGGGGGCAAAGAGGTTAAGCCCTCTCAGCCATAAGCTGCCCACCCCTGTAGACATCGGGAAACTGTTTTTTTGGCTGAATCAGTATCCAGACCGGGCAGCAGCCAAACTTTTGTACTCAGGGTTCTCAGGGGGGTTTCGCATTCCGGCACTGGGGGTCCCCCCGGTCAGGTTTTGCAATAACCTTTTATCTGCAAGGGCGATGCCTGCAGTGGTTGAGTTGAAGGTATGGAAGGAGCTTAGTGTGGGGCGCGTGGCGGGCCCGTTTGAGGCCCCCCCACTCCCGGGCTTTGTCTGCTCGCCACTGGGGGTGGTGCCGAAGAAGGAACCGGGGCAATTCAGGATGATTCATAACTTATCAGCCCCCAAGGGAGAGTCTGTGAACGATGCTATCAACCCAGCTTTGTGTTCAGTGTCTTACTCGTCCTTCGACGTAGCTTTGAATAAAGTGAGGTCACTAGGACCTGGCGCCATCATGGCCAAGACGGACATAGAATCTGCTTTTCGCCTGTTGCCTGTTCACCCGGATGATTATCACTTGTTGGGATTCCAACTGAACCAACAGTTTTACTATGATAAGTGTATGCCCATGGGTTGCGCTGTTTCCTGCAAGTATTTTGAGACCTTGAGTTGCATGCTCCAATGGTTGTTTTCGCATAGGACAGGGTGCAGGGATGTGGTGCATTATTTGGATGACTTCATGGTCATGGGACCGGCCGCCTCAACAGCTTGTAACCAGGCGTTGGACCAACTGGTGGCCTTGTTCAGGGAATTTAATATTCCGTTGGCTCCGGGCAAGACAGTGGGCCCTGATACATGCATGACTTTCCTGGGAATTGAGATTGACACGGTGGTGGGGGAATGCAGGTTACCGCCCGACAAAGTGAAGGCCTTTTCCCAGGCCATTGACGCGGTCTTGGCATGTACAAAGGTGACTCTGCACCAGCTCCAGGTCGTGGTTGGTCAGCTAAACTTCGCCCTCAGGATCATCCCCATGGGCCGCCCCTTTTCTAGATCTATTGCCAGGGCGATGGTAGGCCTAACTCAGAAGCACCACAGAGTACGCCTGCGGGCTGAGGTGAAAGGAGATTTGAGGGTGTGGCGGGATTTCTTAGCGAATTTCAATGGCACAGTTGTCTGGCCTTCCGCCCCGGTGTCCAATTCAGAGTTGGGATTATTCACGGATGCTGCAGGCAGCGTCGGGTTTGGGGCTATCCTCGGGCCGAAGTGGTGCGGGGCGGAGTGGCCTGAAGAGTGGCACAAAACAGGTTTGACAAAAAATGTAGCCTTTTTGGAGTTATTTCCCATATTGGTGGCGGTGTCCGTCTGGTCAGAGCACTTCAGGAACAGATCAGTGATATTTTGGTCAGACAACATGTCTGTGGTTGAAGCTATTAACCGACAGGGGGCCACGTGTAAGAATGTGCTGAGATTGTTGAAACAGCTGGTGTTGGCATGTTTGAAGTTGAATTTGATGTTTAGGGCGGCACACATACCAGGGGTCGACAATCATGCTGCTGATGCTTTGTCTCGTTCCAAGCTGCAGGAGTTTCGGAGGTTCCATCCGGGAGCGGAGGATCAGAGGACGGTGTTCCCACCATCACTGTGGAGGATTGGAGCCCCGCTTTAGCGGGGCTGGTAGGTGCCTCATTGAGTGACCGCACTCGGAAAACGTATCAGCAGAGTTTTTTGTATTACAGGACATTGGTACAAGAGGCGGGTTTCTCATGTTGGCATTCTGATCAAGCTATGTTTCACTTCCTTCAGCGCATCAGTGATCGGGGCAGGTCACTCTCTTATGCCAGAACACACGTCACTTCTGTGGGATTCTTTGCCAGATTAGCGGGCTTGTATGATCCAGGGATGTCTTATGTAGTCAAGAGAGCATTAACGGGGTGGGCCAGGAGGGAAGGTCCTAAGCGTGACAGTAGACGGCCCTTGGATGTGGGGACTTTGAAGAGTATGCTAGACGCCCTCCCTCGACTGTGCACCTCTGCCTTTGAGAGCTCTTTATTTTCTGCAGTCTTCTCTTTAGCCTTTTATGGGGCGTTTCGTCTGGGGGAGATTGTGGGATCCTCCCGCAATGATCATAATGGGGGGCTGCAGTTCAGGGATCTCAGTTTTAGAGCAGGGACCATGGAGGTATTCCTTAGAAAGTCAAAGACCGACCAGCTAGGGAAAGGGGCCTGGATCCAGTTGTGCCCGGCGCCAGATGCGCCGGTGTGCCCGGTAGCCTGTATGCAGGCATACCTGGCCATCCGCCCTGGGGAGAAGAGTCAGGCCTTGTTCATTCATGAGGGGGGGGGAGTGTGTGTCGCAATACCAATTCAAGGCTGTACTTCAAGTGGCCCTGGTTGACCTGGGCCTCGGGGATTCTGGTTATTCGTCCCATTCATTCAGGATAGGCGCTGCCACATTGGCGGCAGGGGCGGGGTTGTCTTCCAAGGCTGTGAAGAAGGTGGGCCGTTGGTCGTCTGACTGCTTTAAACGATATGTGAGGCCCGAATTGCTATGACGTCATGTAATGCCATGCCCTTGTCTGACTTTTCTATTTCCTCTCCGATCACTAGTATGCCAGGGAAGGTGGTGTGGGTATTGGGACACTCGTTCGTTCGACGGGCAGCGGTGCGACTGCGGCAGCGGCGAGTGCGGAAGCCACCCGGGCTGGAAGGGACGGAGTTTTTGTGGCATGGTGTGGGAGGTATGCGGATCCGGCACCTGCGGCGACTTGTGGAAGACATCAAGGGGCGCGAGAGGCAGTCTCCCGCATTGGTCATCATCCACTTGGGCGGCAACGACATGGTCGACAGGGGCCGCCTCGCAGTCAAGGAGGCACTACTTACAGAATTTGCTTGGCTGGGGCGAACCTTCCCCCAGGCCAGGATAGCATGGTCATGCATGATCCCACGACGATGGTGGGGCAATGGGATCCGGCCGTATCCGGTGAACGTGTCTGTGAGGCGTCTCAACGGGGAATTGGCAAAGATGTGCTCAGGAAAGGGCCGCTTGCTACATCTCCCGCACAGGATGATCTCGGGATCTGAAATGTTTCACCATGATGGGGTGCATTTGTCGGACATTGGTATGGACGCTTGGATTCAAGGCATTTGGTCATTTGTGATGAACTTGGCTGCAGGGGGGAAGGGCGACGGACCTGAGGGCCCTAGTCTCCCTTGTGGCGGAAAAGAGACATTTGAACACTGATAGACTGGAAAAATGGAGTGGAGTCCGCCTTGCGCACTCCCTAGGCCAGCACTGAGGGGAGAGAGGGTAAGCTCTCTGCAGGGGGATGGAGACCACCGGCTGGGGAGGCAAGGGCGTCAGGTACGAGCCTCCTAGCAGCATGGTGGATGAGAGGTGGGGCCCTGGAAATGGCGGACAAGGACCCGAGGGCTGGGGCCCATCGCTCGGGGGGCGCAGGTGGGTTGCACCTGGCGCGGGCATCTTTACTTGGGGGATGCGAACCTGAAGGCCCCTTGGTGCTGGGGGAAGCAAGAAGTTATGAGCAAAAATAAATGCAAGCTGAAACGTATAATAAAGTTGATGAAGAAGAGTTGAGAATAAAGGAGGGATGTTGCTCATAATTTGAGAGATGTATAAATTATTTACATGTCATGTTTATGAAGTGTAATTAAACATGGCCTTTTTAAACCCACCAGTTCCCAAGTGCTTGTTTGGTGGGGAGGCGGGTGTGGAGCATGCTGGGGGATCCGGGGCCTATACCAAGGGCGAGGCTAGACGAGCCCGCCTTTAGGGCCCGGCCCCCCGGCCCACACCACGCCGCTATTGGCCGAAGGTCCCAGGAGGCTGCCCTATGGGCAGCCAGCCTGGGTAGTACTTCCGGGTCAGGGGGAGGGTGACGCACGTCCGGTGGGGGCGTGGGGCAGAGGCCATGACCTATTTAGGTCTGGGTCACGGGCAACTCGGCCTCTTTCCCCGCCAGCGCCAGCGCCGGACCTGCTCACCCACTCCCTGTCCGTTAGTTAACCAGCTTCACCTCCAAAATGCTTTTAGCTTAGTTGGGCCTCATCAGTGAGGTGAAATTCAGTTATTAAGCTAACAAGGAAAGGAGATTCTTGTATTCATTCAGTGAAGGAAATGAGGGGCATCCAGCACGATCTCCATTCCAGCAACTATATCTAAGCCAGATCTATGATCTGGCTGACCAAGTGAAATATGCTGAATTTGTTCTGATATAATTTTCCAACACCAGGATACAATTTAACAGTGTCCGTACATCTGTTCACTTTCTGTTTGGAGAACCAACCTGTAGGCAGCGATTGGGCTTTCTAATTGTCCCTTCCAGCTGGGCCCAAAACAAAAGCCTTTTTAAAGGGCCATCAGCCCTTCTTTTGTTCAAATATCATCTTGGGGCCGTATTACACAAAGTGCCCCGGGTGCGCAATGGGCGTTTGTGCCACTTTGCATGCCCCTGGGGCACATTAGTATTGCAGAAGGTAGCACAGACTATTGGCACATATTGCACCAGCGCTTTTGCAAGAGGGTGGGTGTTCCCTCATTTGCATGGGGCTGTGGCCCCATGCAAATGAGGAAATCCCTTTGCCTCGGCACCCGCTCCGATTTATAGACACATGCACAGAGGCAAAGAAGCTCTAAGGAGGTGCACTCACAATGCTCCACCTAAACGTTGGTGCACAATCAGTGCCCCCCCTGATAGCAGCCCTCTGGAGGGGGGTCCTCTGGACCTCCCCAGACATCCCCTTGCAAGTGGTACAGTCACTCACTGCACCCTCCCGCAAGGGGATCTCTAATCCCCCTCAAAAGTGCAGACGGGTTGCCGCCTGCACAGTGAAACACAGAGCAGCTTCTTCGAAGCAGCTCCATTTTTCACCTGAATGCGCTACCTCCAGGGCAGCATAACTTTGCGGCTGCCCTGGGGCAGCGCATCTATGCAATAGGGTGCACTTTCCCTGTTTGCACCCGGGCCACCTGTTTTAAGGTGAGCTGGGCACAAACAGGGAAAGTGCACCCAATACATAAAAGGGCCCCTAGTTGGGAGTCATGTAAAGCTTAACTCCCAGATGCCAATACAATGGAAGGAGACAAAAGCCCATAGCTTATTACTTCACACATACTTTACATAAACTATGATCTGGAGGCAGGGTTTTGACTTTATTCACGTCCCCTATTTATAAGATGTACTATAAGAATGCCAGATGTGTCTGTGTGTAAGAGTAATTACACAAATGACGATTTAGATGGCATTTACTAATATATTTTGCATTTCATTCTTTTATAACGCTACTCTACTCATTGTAGGGTGTCGCACACACACACAGACAATGAATCATATACGTTTTTCAAATGATTGCAAGGAATGTAACATAAGATAATGAGGGTTATACACTGACATTATAAGATTAGAATCTATGTGGGATGAAACACAAAGTCAGAATTTAAAACGTAATGAAGTGAGAGGGGTTGTCTGTGCTTATACAACTCTATCACTACCCAAAGGAACTTTTGTTTGCCAACTTAAAATAATAACAGACTGATAAAAAAGCAATGAGGATCTAACCCCTTGACTTTGCAGCTCCTCGATGATGTTTCATAATTCACAGTGCTATATTAGAATGAGTGCAAACTATGAACTGAAAATAACAAACTGATCTCTGCATCTAAAACAGTAACCTATTCAACAATCTCTTACAACAGAAATCTATCATGTGCATCATACGCAATGTGTGTTGCAGTGGGCACATTAATCCTCTGAGGTAATTTATGATTCAAAACTGTGACTAGACAAAATACAGTTCTCTCCAGCAAGATTATCCTCTGAAATTTGCTGGGCACACAAAATATTTTGGAGTAGATCCCTTCTTAACCAATAAGATATTTTAAAATGCAGCCTCTTTGTGACCAATTAATTCAGCCAGAACAGATTTACTGGCACATTTGTCAAACTGCTTTTCTTGACTCTGCCCCTCTTGACTCTGCCCCTTCCGCTGCCACACCTTGGCACCCCAATTTATTGGTTCCCGAGTAATATTTTCCAATTCAAAAACTGCATTCACTGTAAACCTTGTTATATGGTGGTAATGCCTTCAGAGCGCGAATAAGAACAAGATGTTCATTGGAAGTGAGTCTTTGTAGATGAGGGAAAGACTACAGCCTTGTTTTTAATACCTGTTTTTACAAAGCACTACATAATTCCAGTGCCTAATTTAAGCCGGTGGTCGGCACTGGCACCTATTTGTCACACCACACTTATAACAATCTGTCACATGGTGGCGCTGTCTCAAACAAAATAGGGGGACTCCAGTGCTTTCTAAGGGGTCCAGCATACGTGCCCTAAAACAGTCATCAACAAAAAGGGTATGCTGTTCCCACAGGGCGGAAAAGAAGAAAGAGGGATAAAGGAAGGGGGTTCTCCGCTAAAGAGCCCCGTTTTGGGTGCCTGTTGGGCATTGCAGCGCCGGCCCGTTGAGGAGCAAGTCCATATGATGAAGCATGACACCTAGCTTGCTGGGTGTGTGAGGACTCTAGTTCCGACTAGGAGGATCCCCCGATCCTTTATCCCACTTTCTCTTTGTCCGCCCTGTGGGAACAGCATGCCCTTCTTGTTGGTGACATGGTGGCGCTGCTCATCTTATTAAAAGATGAGCAGAACAACCGTTGTTTGTAAATTCAATATACATAAAAAATAACTAATACCTGCCTCACTAGCCATTCCCTTCACTTTGGGAACCTGGAATAATCTGATCTGTCGCACTTGCAGACGAGAGAGATAGTTGGTAGTTCTTTTGGTACCATCATTGGCAGCAATGACAGGGGCAGTGGGTGGTGAAAGCTGCAGAGGTCTCCTAGTCAGGGCCCTGACATTTATTATTTCACAAATTAAGCACTGCATAATTCCGTGGCGTGAGAAGCGTGTGAGCCTTAGTTACGCCTATAAACAGTGCATTTTGCATTCAATAAGTTCTGTCACCCTTTGCTGTTACCATTTTGATATGTCCCCTTGCATATATGTTTGGTCTGTCTTGTCGAGTATAGCAGGGGCGAATTACTGTCACGCGTGACCTATAGATGTGTACAGTTTTTTCTCTTTCATGTATGTAGGTGTGGTGGTTCTGGACACACCTGCTTCTGATTGGCATATCAGTTGCTATCACAGACACAACAGTAGAATTATGAAAATATTATGAACAAAGCAGCAAAACAACATCCGCATTTGTGCCACCTAATAATTCATTTTATAATAGAGTGTACCTCTAGCTTTGAACGATTTCACTGCAAAGAAAGCCTCGTGAAGCATTTTACTGACCTGTGGTGATATTGAAAGGCCTCCGAGAGGGTCCCCTTCCAGTATATCAGTCCCCGCATTGTAAACAATGATGTCTGGTTTCATTTCATTTAATGCACCTTCCATTTGTGTATTCACTTTGTGGAGGTATTCTTCGTCTTCTGTACCCCAGTCTAACTCAATCTTTCGCTTTATCGCCCCTGGAAATGATTTAAGAAGCTCTGTTCAATAAGTCTGCAATACAGCGTAAAACATCACAAGTTTTGAAGAAAAGTTCTTCTTAAGACAACAATGAATGGCAAAGCTAAGTGAGTCGAAGTGGTTGCTTCGAATTCTACCGAAGCCGAATAAATAGCACAAATACACAGACATTTAGGGCCTTATTATGAGTTTGGCGGTTCGATGGACCGCAAAACTCATGGTGGCAGTGCAGCTACCACCGCCGCAGTGATCCGATCACCCTATAACAAGTAGGGTGGTCGGACTGCCATAGGACCGCTTCTGCCGCCTGGGATCTGCAATCTCTGGTGTTCTTGCAGTGGTTTTGAGGCTGCAATATGCTTGGTAGGGCCACTGCAAACACAACAGTGATGGACAGAATGTGGATCAATGCCACACATTCACCCCAGTCAAAAGATCTGGGCCCAAATCCATCGTTTTTCCACTCCACACCACCCTGGGTTAGACAATGGCGATATGCAAATCAGCGCTGACCCTGTGCCCCATGGGAACAGTCCAGTCCGAACTACAAAAGCCATGTCCTTCAAGAATATTAGCCCTGCCAAGAATATTAGGAGTTTCCTCCCTCCTCACTTTTCACAGCGGTGAGCCTGCCATGAAAAGTTTGGCGGTGAGGAAACAAAGGGGGGGCCTACAGGGCCCAATTGAGCCCTACAGGGCCCCCCTTGAGCCTCTGGACTTGGGGATACATGAAGGGGGCACATGGTGTACTCTTATGTGTGCATGCACCCCCAGTTCCTGCAGGGAAATTTGCAGATGTTCCCATTGCTATGGTGTTCCCATTTGCTATGGTGTTCATTGCACTGCCTGTTTTATAGGCCCTGCATTGAGACAGTCAAAGAATCTCCCGCCAGTGACGAAAAACGTTAATATCTGGTGGGCAGTGTTCACACAGGTTTGGCGGTGCGGGAGTGGGGTGACCAATTCCGTACCGCCAAACTCATAATAACGGGCCTTAGAGTAGGACACTCCCCTGGTGTACGCTCATGAAAGCTCATGAACAAACATAGCTTCTCATTACCTATTTTCCTCTTCACAGTCCTTTCACACTGAGGTTCAGACGTACACTAAGCAGTGGTGGTGGAAACATTTTCAGAATGGGTGTGCTGCCATCCATGTTACATCCATGAAGTCATACAGATTGTGAAAAGTGTCACACAAAGAACAAGTGTCGCAAATGTATTCAGCCCCAGAGTTGTAAGGGTGTATTATGTAGCTCGTGGTGAATTTTGGAAAACACTATCACAAATATTTAATGCATGGTGTGGTAGTGTACTGTCAATTACGTTTGACCCTCTCCCCTTGTACGTGAACAATGATTTACAGACAGCACTCTTACCTTTTATATGGCCTCTAAATTTGCACAGATGTACAATTTTACTGCTAAAATGACACAGCACACAAACCATAATGTGTGGAAATCAAGTTTCAGTGAGTATTTATCATCTGCGCATCACCAAGTAAAGTGTCTTGATTTGTTTAGATCCTATTAAACTATTTATTTGCATCATATTTTAGAATGACAAAATGTTTACTTTCCTAACCTGTGGGTATATTTCTAAATATTTGTACAGTTTATTTACAGGTATTCAAATTGTGTTGCATATCAGAAATAAATTACATCATACAGCCCTTTCCTTTCACACTTCGCACAAGGCAGCAAGATTGACACATAGTGCACATTACAAAATCCTCCAAATTTGCAGTCAGAGAAAGAAAAGTAAATATCATTCTCCAAGTTAAATGAACAAGCAGCAATTTATTAGAAGACAGAGCCTGACATATGACCTCTGTCTTTAAAGCACTGCGAATGGGACAAGACAAAAACAAAATTAAAAGGAATATTCACTGCTCATTTACCGCCTGAGCTCTAGCTTGTTTTCTTAGGGGGTGCTGCAGCACCCTTAGCACCCCTACTTCCAGCGCCAATGAACCAAGGAGAAGCATACCACAAAGAAAGGCAAACTACAGCTCTCTTTTTTTTAAATTATTAGACCCAAAGGTATTGTCCTGACGACCTTTTTTTACTTTCAGCGTAACACGAGAATTATAACAGCGCTTGCACCGGGAGACATCCATTTCAACGCGGGCATCCCATCCCATGACCTATATTTGTCTTTGCCTGGGAGCATGACGATTCGCTGTATTCAGTGTTGGCAGAGGTATGCACCCTGTCCAAGCAGGAACCACAGTCAGGGTAAGTCACAACACATGTCTACACTACTGGGGTAAAAGTTCCTCTAAAGTCAAAAAGAGATGCAAACCAATTTATGGTTCATGAGGGAGAGAGATGATAGAGAAGAATGATAGAGAAAAATGCTAGGTGGTCAGGCTCTTGGTAGGTTGGTATTGAGAAGTGTAGTGGGGGAATTCCTCCTTTAGTATATAGTGCCCTCAGACATCCTTACGAGTGTCATGTATCATTATAGGGCGTTGCTCCTCGTGTGGGTGGAGCTGCGGTCCTTCACGGGCCCCGTAAAAGGGCTCTTTAGCGGAGATCTTTTAAGGAGATGTCGCAGTTGTGCATGTGGGTGTGAGGGCCTAGGGAAATACGTGAGTGATTGGGTTAAAGTAACCAAACGGTACCCAGAATCTCTATTTATTCAAGGGTCTGGATGGTTAATTAAAAGGGTGTGGATCCTGGAGCTCTCCTACAAACAAATACAAGGGGCAGTTGTGTGACTAGCCGCTGCTCTCAGGATGGGTGCTCTAGTGAAAAAACTAGGTCAACATGTTTCACACCCTCTAGTGGTCCCTAAAGGATCCTATGGCGCTTCGTCAGGACCAGAAATAGAGTGAATATCAATGTAGAAAAGATAGAAAAAATATATAGGTGCCAGGCCTAGAACCCGTGAACCTGTGGTACCTTATTCCTTAAGGTGTGGATTGTCTTAGTGCTGACAGGTACTCTCACTCTGGGTACCCATCCCCAACCCCTGTTGGTGGAGAAAAGACTCCATCGACATCCGCTCGGTCAGAGGCTGAGTAAGGTGCCAGCCTCTCTGGTTGACCACGACCTACCCCTCCGTGTCGGAATTTATCTGTGGGAGCACGGGTACTGGACCTCGTTCTTTTCAATTCTGCTCCCTGTCCCCCCTCTTTTTTGTGTGAGAAGTCACAACACACCCTAAACTATCCTGTGCTCAACCTCTGGTTGTTTGGAACAGAGAAGTCAGGCTTAACTTAAGAGCCAATGTGTAAAGTATTTGTGCAACACTTCACAAAAAGACTCCACACCAGGTTACAAAAATAAAGAATAATTATATCAAGAAAAGAAGACCAAAAACAATAACAATCCAACAAATAAAGTTGAGATATAAATTTATAAAATTTTTTATATAAAATAGCGCTTAAATGGGATATCTGGTTGCGCTGGACCGGGGCAATGTAAAAAGTTCAGGTCGACCACGATGGAGCCCAGGCCAGATACAGGGACCCACTTGGGCCCACTGAACTAAAGCACCTTGGGCCATATGTATCAAGCTAATTTTTAGTCGCAAAGGCTGCGAATAGCAAAAAACAGCGTTTGCGATTAAAAGTTCGCAATTTCCAATGTATGATGCATAATCGCATAGCAAAATGAGAAATCGCAAAAATAGCGATTCCTTACGTTGCGAGACCCAGAATTCTGCGATTTCCCTAGCGATTCCTTATTTTGCGATTTCTCAGTTTACAAAATAAAAAATCGCTATGGGATGTATGAAATAATCGCAAATAGCGAATTCACGAAATTCGTAATTTAGAGAATCGCAATTAACACCAAGTAGGAGCAGGAGGTAACCAGGTGCAAAATATTTAAGGAATCCCAAAATGAAACAGACGTTTTTCCACAATGGCTGGGTTGTACGTGATAACCAGGAGGCTGCGACTCGGAGCTGCTGCACAGAGGAGGAGACGCCAGGAGAGGATATTCCGTGCGCGCATTACCCTTTTCCAGCGGACTGAGGAGGACAGCCATACACACTACAGACTGGATGAAGAGAGCATCCTTGATTTAATTGAGGTACTCAAACCCTTTCTTGAACACCCCACACGCAAGACACAGTCCATCCCCACCCACATCCAGGTCCTGTGCTCACTGCACCTCTTGGCATCAGGTAGTTTCCAGGGGGTGATTGCCTCAACAGGAGGGGTGTCACAGAGTGCGCTCTTGTGCTTTTTCCACGAGTTCCTTGATGCCATGGCTGCATCACCACATTCACTTCCCAGGCACCCCACAGGCACTAGACCAGACCAAGCAGGAGTTCTATTAAATAGCCCAATTTCCCCACGTCACTGGATGCATAGATGGGACACAAGTTGCAATATCCCCCCCTCCCAGAATGAGTACGTGTTCAGGAATCGCAAATCCTACCATTCCCTGAACATACAGGTGGTGTGTGATGCCAAACACATCATCACAGACATTGTTGCTAAATACCCAGGCAGCGCGCACAACGCTTTCATCTACCGTCACAGTGGGATACACCGTAGACTCACAAGTGGGGAGTTTGGCGAGGGATATCTACTAGGTAAATGCATTTGAACAGAGGCCACACTTGTTAAGGATAGTGTTAGAACTGGCTATTTCTGGTAGGCTAAGGCTGACGCCAAAGCCAGGCAGAAACCACCATTCTAGTCAGGGCAAGGAAGTCACACGCCAAGATAACCCCTGCTCACCCTCTAGGTAGCTTGGCACGAGCAGTCTAGGCTAAACTCGGAGGCGATGTGTAAAGCATTTGCGCCAGCGCACAATAGCAACAACATACTAGGCACACCACAAAAGGAACTCCACACAAGGTTATTATGAAAATAATTTCTGTATTGTAAAAATCACATCAGATAGAAATCACACATGTACATTGTGCCAACTGGCACAGCAATATTCACAAGGGATTATTTACAAGACAGGGCCACATGGGCCACTGTCATAATCAGCAATTTTAGAAATAGAAATAGTACTTAGAAAACTTAGAATAAAAGTGTATAAAAATCACTGTAACACAAAGTAACAGTTATAGATCACATCCAGTAACTACTGGAAACAGGTAAGTACCCCCTATGCAACCCTAAACACCTTAGAAGAATGTCACACAGGGGACTTGGACCTCACTAGGATCACCTGTACTAAAAAGAACAACCACCTAAGTATCACACAGCATTTAGGGGTCTAAGAAAGAACACATTACCCATGATGCATAAATATACATTCAGAGGAGTAGTAAAGGAAAACCACCTAAGTATCACCCAGCGTTTAGGGGTCTAAGAAAGAACACATTACCCATGATGAATGAATATACATTCAGAGGAGTAGTAAAGGAAAACACATAATGTATAAACCTACACATTCAGCGGTGTTAAGAATAAAGCACATGATGCAATACAAATACATTCAGAGGTACCAGAATACTACAGTAGCGCAAAAGTCACATGATGTCTAAAAACATTCAGAGGTGCAGGAATAACACGTGATGCAAGGAAATACATTCAGAAGTGCAATAACCATACAATTGCGCCAAACCTACATAAGCCACCACCTGGGGCAGTCCCTAGGCCAACTGGCCTTGTTGGGGCTAGAACGCCCTGAGTCTCAATGTCAGGGGCCTAAACGATGCAGGTGCCCACTACTTGCTGGGCACCTGGGAACACTCACAAGGGCCTAAACGCTGCAGCTGGCACTAAGTGCTGCGCAGCTGTGACTGGCCGGGCACCTCTGTGCCATCTCTATCCCTCTCAGGGACTCACTCTCCATCTTGCGCCTAAACAGTGCAGCTGCCCACTAATTGCTGGGCAGCTGGAGAAAAACTGCGCCAGGGCCCTCACTGGCCCTCAGGCGCCCACTGCGCCACGCTGGAGCCACACAGGCTCTACAAACACCTAGGTCCACGTTGGAGCCACACAGGCTCTGGGCATCACATGCCCCACATGCGGGAGCCACACAGGCTCTGCGTCCCGTTGGGGCGACCCGCTGCCAACCGGGGCCGCCCTTGAAGCCCTCGGGGCGTCAGACTGACGATCAGCGCGCTCGCGCTACTGGGGGGAAGGGCGGACACCGACCATGTGTCCCGGCGCCCCTCCCTTGCGTCTGCACACTCACTAGCGTCCTCCACTGGGGACTCGAAATCGCCACATGCCCGTGGAGCACTCTGCTTCTAAACTAAGTATGCGCCCAGGGAGCCTCTCGGGGCTCTAGACATCGTTGGGGCGACCCGCTGCCAACCGGGGCCGCCCTGCTCGCACCAACTGGGCCCCCCTAGATAGAGGGCAGGACACGGGCCATCGAGAGAGCCTACGGGGCTCTCAAACACCTCGCGGGAAGAAGAGAGGAGCGGCCCGCTGCCTCGATCAGGCACTGCCATCCGCAGAGCTCCCCGCCTACTCCCAGCCCTTCAAACACTCACCGGGCTGGTCGAGGGGGGCTCTGCCTCACACGCGGCTTCCTCTGCTGGGCTCTCCTTCGCCGGCGCTGCTCTCTCGGCTCCTCTCCTCAGCCGGCCGGACTTCCTGTCTCGGCAGGGCTTCCTCGGCACACGGGAGCCCTGTCAACCGGCCGCCACGTTTCTTCCTCGCCGCCTCGTCTCCTCGGGTCACAGGCGATGGGCCAATCCCATCGCGGCTCTTTCGGCGAGCCTCCCCACGACGTCATGCAGCATCCGGGAGCCAGCCAACCACAGTGCGGCTCCTGGACCAGGCCCCATTCAAAGGACCAATCAGAGCACAGCTCTCCTCGGGTCTCGGCCAATCCGGTCGCGGCCCGTTCGTGGATGTTTTTCTCAGCGGCAAATCGAGGTGGGCACTCGTAAATAAGTAATTAAATACGGGCAAGACACCTCAGCGCGTCCAGCGCTAAAAGCGAACATGAAGCGCTCCTAAGCGCTAGGAAAGTCCAGAGAAAGCGCTCTCAAGCGCTTGGGGGGAATGAAGCGCTCCAAAGCGCTAGACAACAGGCAGAGCGCTCCCAGGCACTCAGGGGGAGGCTCAGCGCCTCCATTATGCAGCACTCATTCTCACGAGTTCACACATATCAAACTCGACCCTGCACTCCCCACGCATCAGGAATCTACCATGGGCATACATATTCCCCATTCATTCCTATGGGAGGGCAGGCCACTCACCACACATACACAGAGAGCACACGCACTTTACACTGTACCACAGTGAAAAAGTGCGCAGAGGCCTAAAATCACCAACCCAGGTTACAGAAACAGGCTAGGAAAAAGCAAAAAGTCTCGGGGTGAACCTGCCCAAAGGACCGGGTCCAACAGATAGCATGTGCAGGACAGTGTTTAACCATATTCCTCCCACCCCACAGGTGACAGTGCGTATGCGGTCCAGGACTTCATACTTACGCCCTACCTGAATCCAGCTAACGTTGGAGAGAGGCGGTACAGTAGCGCCCACATAGCAACCGGAGGCACCATTGAGCGTACATTTGGGATACTCAAGAGCAGATTCAGATGCCTTCATAAGAGTGGAGGAGCACTACAATACAGCCCCCAGATCTGTTGCAAGATAGTGGTAGCATGTGCCATGCTGCACAACATCGCCACCAGGAAAGGCACACCGGTGGAGGAAAGTGAATCGGTTCATCAGATGTGGAGGGGCCTGCTCCAGGACATATGCCAGCCGGTGTAGTTGGTGCAGCTGCTGGGCAACAGAGGCAAGATGAGATTACACTCAACTATTTCTAGGTAAGAAAATATGACACAATGCTAGATATCATTTGTGAGACTGTGTTTTATTCCTTAACTTTAGGATGAATGATGTCACACAAACTGAATGACACACAATGTCCAGAACATGTTATTGGCACAGTGCAAGTCTTACATCAGGAGCAAGTGTCCATGTAAAGTGGGTAGCTGCACCCATCCAGTGGTCCCATTTAGTGCACCTCAAATGCGGCGCTGTCGTGAGGAAGCCCCTATTTGGGGTTGCACAGTGCCCTCCTCACTTGGCCCACTAGGCCTACTGGTACGGCCACTACGGCGCTTATCCATGGTGGGTGGGGGCGATGCTGCTCCTTCCTGACTGTGCATCCTCATCTGTGGGAGTTAGGACTCCTGGCCTAGTAGTGCGAACTGCCCGCCGCTCATCTACTGCAGATGTTATTTGGACCAGTGCCCTTGCAACATCCTGGCTGTTGTGTGCCACCTCGCGCTGCATGCAGATGGTGCGCCTTGATAGAACATTGGTAGCAGAGGACAGGCGGTTCACCGCCCGTGTGTACAGGTCTAGGCGCTGCATCTATCTG
This sequence comes from Lissotriton helveticus, assembly GCF_964261635.1. Taxonomy (NCBI): domain Eukaryota; kingdom Metazoa; phylum Chordata; class Amphibia; order Caudata; family Salamandridae; genus Lissotriton; species Lissotriton helveticus. The sequence goes on along the minus strand of NC_136070.1, from coordinate 1,073,516,564 downwards.
CACCTAGCAGCACGGTCAGCCTTAAGTTACTCACAGAGTGCCTCCAAGGCACCCATCATGCCCCTGAAGCCTGCCCTGACTTCCCTCTGTAACGATTTTATATTTTTGGCCTGCAGGCGCTGTACTGGCAACATGTGTATCTCCAGCCTGCCAAACACTATGTCATCCCCTGGATCTGCAGCACTGCTGGATGTACGGGACCTGCGCCTGGTTGGGAATGTTGGGATTCGATCAGCATGTACACGGTGTTGTCGCTCTGGCTGTGTTGGCTCAGGTTGGACATCGCCATCTGTGTCTTGGCCCTCGTCCTCCAATGGGGGTAGTGGTGGCACTACATGTCTCCTGCGGCTCTTTGGAGGGTTTACTGGGCTGCGCTCCTCCTCTGAGTCCTCCTCTTGCCCTGCTGCTTGTCTGTTAGGGGAATCGCCCTGTCTTCAACTGCCTGTTGCCTGTGTTCCAGATGGTGCTGTGGACGTAAAAGCACACATTTATTTACTGTTTTGCATTGCACTTGTCAATTATTAAATATCACTGTTTGGGATTACATGCGTCTTGTATTTGCCTTTCCTGATGTGCACATGCTATTGTGGACAGGCAGGCTAGAAATGCACCACTGTTATGTGCATTTGACTACATCTCCCATAATGCATTGCAGTGTGTGCTTGTGTACCTGCACTGGACTACTAGTTTTGTCCTGCCCCTGGGTCGCTGCTGGGTGTGTAGGGGTGGTTGGGGGGTGTGAGGGGTGTGATGGCATGCGTCTTACCTTGTCCAGGTACCGGGGAGTCGGAGCTGTCAAGGTCAGCCACGCCCATTACGCTTTCCGGAAGCAGGGTCCACTCCACCAGTTCCTCAAGCGGTGTGGAGTCAGTGGCAGTGGAGGTCCCTCCACCGGACTTCATGGCCTGCTCCAACCTGGCAGCCACCTTCTTCTTGGAGCGCTGGCGCATATCGTACCAGCGCTTTCTTAAGTCTTCCACACTCCTGTGTGTAACACCAACAGCATTCACTTTCTGCTGGATTTCTGGCCATATACGCCGCTTGCGTGTCTTAGGCACCCGGAGTGATTTTTTACCAAATAGGTGCTCATGGCTGGTCACCATTTCTTGAATGAGCACCTCCAACTCTGCTTCAAAAAACTTTTCCTCTGGCCTTCCCCCTGCTGCTGCGTGTCCTGCTGGCCATGTCTCCAGTGTCTTCAATTATTTTCACCACTGCAGAGTTCCCTCTCCACCACTCCTTCTCTCTGACTGTGCTTCAGAAACTCAGGTGCAGCATGGGAAATCACACTTCCTGGTTGTGATGTCATCAAGCTGCACAGAGTTTCCGATTAGCAGATTTGCGAAATTTGCGATTTTTTACGTTAAGGAATCGCAAACTTGCGATTTTTTACGTTAAGGAATCGCTATTTGGGGTATCGCAATAAAAATAGCGATTTTTACAGAATCGCTATTATATTGCGATTTTTTACATACATAACGTTTTGCGATTCTGAATTTGCGATTTTCAAAAAATCACAAATTTAGAAGCGCAAAAGGGGAGCTTGATACATATGCCCCCTTGATCCGGAATGCCCTGTGGCTGACCAAGATGTGAGGCGCACCGAAGCAATGGATTAGTGTCGAGTCACCCAGTGGATGAGATGCATCGATTTTCTCAACGCAGCTGCAGCGATGCATCAGTTCCGAGTGCAATGCAGTGGTTTCAAATGCGATGCACGACTGCTGCCCCTGCAGTAGGTGATGCATCGATTCTGAAGGCGTTGCGCTGGTCCCGAAGGTGATGCACCGAGTCCGCTCCACGCAACAACAAGGGTGTGCTGTTTCCGACTTATACAAAGGTGAAGATGCACTGGTACCGATGAGGATTTGTGTGTTCTGGTTGAAGCTGCAATTTATACCTATTTGCGAGGGCCCAGGACTGGGTTGGCACCACTTGGCAGGGCAGGATTTGCAGCAGGCAAAGTCCAGGTGCTGTAGCAGGATAATTTGAAGTCTTTGAGATCCCTAAGAGTTAGAACAGGAGGCAAGACAGTAAGCCCTTGAAGTCACTCTGGGTTCAAGTTATGCAGGTCCAGTCCTTCTCACCCAGGTAGGAGAACAGCAGCCAGCAGAGTCCAGCAAAGAAGCAGTCCAGCAGAGTGGCAGTCCTTTCAGCAGGACAGCAGTTCTTCTTTCTGGCACAGTCTTCACAGGTCCAGTAGTGTATTAAAGTCATGGTGTTTTTTGAATTGGGGGAGACTTCAAAGAAAGCTTTGAAGTGCACGGAAGTCATCCCTTCCTGCCCTTGTTCCAGACTCACTACAGAGGGGTATGAAGCCCTTTGTGTGGACAGGAAAGAGCCTATTCAGGTGTAAGTGTGAGGCTGTGCCCAGCTCCTCCCTCCCATATCCCAAGAAGGCCCCTCAACACACACCTAAGCTCTCTTCAGGAGTGGCTGTTTAGAGGGAATACACAAAGCCCAGCTGTCATCGAACCCACACTGAACAGAGATAGGCAGCAGGCACAAAATGGCTAAAGTAAGTAAATGCCAACTTTCGAAAAGCAAAAAGAACAGATGACGAACGGAATGCTGTACCAATCAAACATTCACCTCCAGAAACAGATCTAGGTTAAACCCATCAGTTCTTTGCACACCGCACCATTCCAGTTTACAACAAGCCATATGCAAATCAGTTTTGACCCTGCTCCCCATGGAAACGGTAGAGTCCAAACTGCCAAGCCAGGCCCTCCAGGGACCGGAAACAAGCATCCTGGGAATGCTTTCAGTGTATCACCACTCATCAGCCAGGCGAGCTTGAATCTGGTGGCGTAAGAAGCATGGGACCCATCTCTGTGCATATCCTTCCCACTTAGGGCAACAAATGCAAAAGGAACAGATGGTGGACAGAATGCTGAAAAAATCAAACATGCACCCCCAGTCACACATCGGGTTTAAATCCATTGTTGTTTTGCATGCCACGCCCTTCCAGTTTAGACTCAGCCATTTGCAAATCAGTCTTAACCCTGCTCTCCATGGGAACAGTCCAGCCCGAATTGCCAGGCCAGGGTCTCCATGGACCAGAAACAAACATCTATCTTTTTTTGCATGCCACACCATTCCAGTTTAGACCTAGTCATATGCAAATCAGTCTTGACCCTGCTTCCCATGGGAACAGTCAGCCCAAACTGCCAGGCCAGGTCCTCCTTGTACCAGAAAAAAGCATCCTGGGACCTGTTTTGGGTTATTACACCTCATCAGCCAGGCTACAGTGAATCTGGTGGCTGGACTGTTTCCATGAGGAGCAGGGTCAAGACTAATTGCTACATGGCTCAGTCTCAACTGGGGTGGCATGGTGAGCAAAAACAATGGATTTAACCTTGACTGGGGTGAATGTTTTTGTTTGTTCCACATTCCGTCCATCACTTGTGTGTCTTTTGCTTTCTCGACCTAAGTGCACCGGGTATCCCCAGAAATGGGTCATGGGCTCACTGTACCACTGGATTGAAGCTAGCCTGGTTGATGAGAGGTGATACCCTGAAACCGGTCCCAGAATGCTTGTTTCTGATCCAGTGAGAACCTGGCTTGGCAGATCGAGCTGGACTGTTCCCATGAGGAGCAGAGTCAAGACTGATTTGCATACAGCTGGGTTTAAATTGAGGTGGCATGGTGAGTAAAACGACAATGGGTTTATCTCAGATCTGGGGGTGAATGTTTGATTTGTTCCACATTCTGTCCATCATTTATGTGTACTTTGCTTTCTTTCTTGCTTTTGCTTTCTTGACCTAAGTGCACTGGGTTTGCCCATACGTGGGTCCTGGGCTCACTTTGCCACTGGATTCAAGGTAGCCTGACAGATGAGGGGAGATACCCTGACACCAGTCCCAGGATGCTTGTTTCTGGTCCAGGGAGGACTTGGCTTGGCAGTTCGGGCTGGACTGATCCAAGGAGGAGGTGGGTCAAGACTGATTTGCATATGGCTTGGTTTAAAGTGGGATGGCATGGTGAGCAAAAGAACACTAGATTTAACCCAGATCTCTTGACTAGGGGTGAATGTCTGATTTATTCTGCATTAAGTTCTTCATTTGTGTGCCATTTGCTTTCTCGTCCTAAGGGCGCAGGGTGCGCCCTGACGCGGGTCCCAACGTGGGTCCTGGGTTCACTGTGCCACTGGATTCAAGCTAGCCTGGCTTACATGGGGTGATACCCCAAGACCATCCCAGGATGCTTGTTTCTAGGCCAGGGATGACCTTGCTTGGCATTTCCTGCTGGACTGTTCCCATGAGGAGCAGGGTCAAGACTGATTTGCATATGGCTGGGTCTAAATAGAGTGGCATGGTGAGCAAAAGAACAATGGATTTAACCCACATCTCTTTACAGGGGGTGACTGTTTGATTTGTTCCGCATTCCGTCCATCAGTTATGTGTCTTTTGCTTACTCATCCTAAGTGCGCCGGGAATGCCCAGCCATGGGTCCCATTCAAGCTAGCCTGGCTGATGAGGGGGACACACTAAAAACGGTCCCAGGATGCTTGTTTCTGGTTCAGGGTGGATCTGGCTTGGCAGTTTGGGCTGGACAGTTCCCATGAAGAGCAAGATAAAGACTGATTTGCACATGGCTGGGTCTAAACTGGGGTGGCATGGTGAGCACAAGAACAATTAATTTAACCCAGATCGCTTGACTGGGTGTGAATGTTTGATTTGTTCTGTATTCCGTCCATCATTTGTGTGTCTTTAACTTTCTAAAAGTGGCCTTTGCCGGTCATGATTCTGTCATGTCAAGCAAACAAACACCAAATCAAGTGATATGGTTGAGGAATATCCAAAACCTATTTATTTTCTTCAGAACATATTTTACTTACTCTTATTTTTACTTGCGAAGTTTGTTATTCATATTTATTCTTGCCAAGGTGCAGTGAACAATAGCAGGTGTACACCTTTGCTTTTCCACTGCTTGTTGATGGATGATAGTCACAGACATGCTGGAAAAGCAGCACAATACTAATTTAAGATAAACATCTTGTTCCAGGTCTCCCTCTTCACAGTACCCTCCCTAATTCCCTTCCCCCTGTCTAGCCACTTTGATACTCTGTGCAATAAAGCCTGAGTCAGAGGTGCTGGAAGGTGGGCTTCTTGAGGGTACTGCTCCTGAGAACCCCATACGATATTACAAGTTCTGACATTTGCCAAACTGTAATTTAAAATTCAACTTCATCATAAGTTGTGATTTTAAATTGTGAGTCCAGTGACACCAAACTTGAAAAGTCTATCTCTTCACAATTGGGAATTTCACTTAAAAGATGTAAAAAGGTAAACCCAGTGTTATCCTTTGGGAGAGATAGGCTTTGACGTAGTGAAAATCGAAATTGGGAGATTTTCACTACCAAGACATGTAAAACTTAAAAAATACACGGCCAGCCTTTTAAATGCATTGCACCTTGCCCTGTGGATTAGACAGGGCCTACCTTAGGGGTGATGTATATGTATAAAAAGGGAAGGTTCAGGCCTGACAAGAGGGTTACCCTTACCAGGTACAAGTGGCAGTGTAAAACGGCACATAAAGGCTCTGGAATGGCAGGCCCGAGCCATGGTTAGGGGGCTACTTAAGTGGGTGGCACAATGAGTGCTGCAGGGCCACTAGTAGCATTTGATTTACAGGTCCTAGGCACATTTAGTGAACTTTACTAGGGATTTATGGTTAAATTAAATATGCCAACTGGGGTTAAGTCAATATTACCACGTTTAGGGGACACAGCACAAGCACTTTAGCACTGCTCAGCAGAGGTAAAGTGCTCTGAGTCCTAAAGCCAGCAAAATCGAGGTAAAAAAAGTGGAGGGAAGCAGGCAAAAAGTTGGGGGGAGACTACCCTAAAGCTGTCAGGTCTAACAAGTGTTTTAGCCCTTCCACTGAAAATGAGTGCAAGTAATAACATAATATATGCTTTAGGCTTTTTTATCGTCTTGGGTACCCTTTCAAGGGTTTGTGATACATGTTTTATGATATCAGCTTCTTGCAATTTAATGTGGTTTTAAAATCTGCTTTCAATTTGTTTTAAAACTGCGGTACTTTGCTTTGTACTTAATTGGGCTCCTTCCGTCCAGTGCTCCTGGTGACTTATAGCTTTTGCCGGTGAGAGGGCACTCTCTTCAGGGGTCAGCTGCTGCTGAGCAGGGCTGATTGGTGGTCTGGGGAGAGTGGCTATATAACCATACAGGAGTGGACGCACAGCCTTCCAAGGGTCTGTGATACATGTTTTATGATATTAGCTGCTTGCAATTGAATGTGCTTTTAAAATTTGCTTTTGATTCGTTTTAAAACCTCACTATTTCGCTTTGCACTTAATTGGGCTACTTCCGCCCTTCCGCTTCCAGCGGCTTTTTGTTTTTGACGGTGAGCGGTGTACTTTCTTTGGGGGTCAGCTGCTACTGAGCAAGGCTGATTGGTGGGCTTGGGGGAAGAAGCTTTATAACCAGGCGGGAGAAGACGCGCAGCCTTCTGAGGGTTTGTGATACATGTTTTATAATAGCAGCTTGAAATTTATTATGCTTTCAAAATCTGCTTTTAATTGATTTTAAAACCTCCCTATTTTGCTTTGCTTTGCTTTGTACTTAATTGGACTCCTTCCGCTGCCGGAGGCTTCACGTTTCTGCCGGTGCATATTCGGCAGGGTGGGAAAAGAGGTGGAGGGGTGGCGTTGATCGTCTAGAAACATCTTGTCACAGAGACATTGCTTGCTGAAACTATAGATGGGGCCAAGGTGCTGGGGGTAAAAGTCGAACTGAAGGCTAGGTGTTTTTGTTACTATGGTGGTCTAGCGCCCACCTCGGGTAACTCCCCTATTTAACCAGCTAATTCTAGAGTTAATGAAGTATGTGTGCTCCATATACAATCAGATAGTATTGGGGGGAATTAAAATTTTGGGTGGGATACTGTACCAAGGCCCCCCCCCGCCAACGGTGGGGTTTGGTGACAGGATGGAAATGCAGGGCTTAGAGCAATTAGTTGAGTCTTAGACTCATGATAAAGGCCACACCATGGACTTGGTATGGTCCACACAACCATTGGCCAGGCTAACAGGGATTGAGCCCTGTGGCTGGTCAGATAATTATCAGATCAGGTTTATGTTTTCCCTGCCTACTCAACAGGCTTGTTGTCAGACAATTTGGCATACAGTACGTAGCTGGTCAAAAATAAATAAAAACCATCTAGTGGAGGCTCAAAGTGAAACAAAATATCCGCCAAACAGGACGGAGGATGTAGAACCGAAAAGTGAGCGGTTTGTGAGTTGAATCGAGGATACCATAAATAAGGTGACACCGGTTCGTAGGGAAAGAGTAAGAGATAGAAGCAGGTGCACCTCTTGGTACATCCCCTAACTTTGTGAGGGGAAGCAGAGGCTTTGCCGGTGTGAAAGGCACTGGCACAAGTATTATGAGCCAGAGGCTCTGAGGATCTATAAAGAGGAGTTGGGCAAATACAAAAGAGTGATTATGGTTGCTAAAACAGCCTTTTATGATGCAAGGATCACCAGAGGCGGCTCCTCCATGTGGGCGGAGGAGCGTCGCCCCACAGCTTTCTTGCAGTGCGAGAAGCAGTAACATACCATTTTATGTTAATGCTTCTCGCACTGCGAGAAAGAAGAAGGGTTTGGTTGGGGGCGGGCAGGTGGGCGGTCCTGCAACAGGTCCGGGGAAGAGTGGCTAGCCCAATGTTGCGGGCTTTGATTGTTTGGTCGGCCCTCTGGGGCCGACCAAACCAGTCCTGCACACTCTGCCGTTTTCTCCACGTAGGCTGCATGCAGCCAACATGGTGAAAATAGCTTCCCCACATGGCGCCTGGCTGGGCTCCGTCCCCACTGATCACAACAGCGTTGTGATTGGCATAGGGGAGGGGAGGGGAGGGGAGGGAGGCTACTTGGTTCCTGTGTGGAGCAGAGAAGCAGAGACAACACGGGACGGATCCGGCCGGCTATGGTAGGTTATTTGTATTAATTAGAATTAAAATTAAACCTCCCCGTGTGACCCCATCCCCCCGTGGGACCCCCTCCCCCGCGCAACCCCGTGGGACCCCCACACCCGCGAGTCATGCCAGCCCCGACTGAGGATCACTGAAGCTAGTGATCCACAAAAGGAGACCTTTAAGGTGCTCAAAGAATTAAGTTGGACGAAAGATTGGGCCTTGGTAGTAGACCCTCAGGATTGCAATAGGATGCAAGATTTTTTATGGATCAGATTAAGGGCATCCTGAAAGAAGTAGGGAACATCAAGCTTTGTTCTTGCCCACTGACAGTGGCTGAGGCGCCCCCTCCAAACAGGGTGAGCGTCTATCTGTATTTCCACCCATGGATCTAGAAACCCTGGCCTCGCCTTTGACACTGTTAAATCTGGCTTACCGGAAGACCCTTATCCCGCTGAGGTGTTTGAAGCAGCCATTCCTGCTGTGGGGGCAAGATTTTGTCTCTCCTGAACGTCTCATTGGCATTAGGAAAAGTGCCTTTGAGATTTAAAGAAGGCTAGGCTACTGTTGAAGAAGGCAGTAGCTGATCCAAAAAACTTAAAGAACTATCACCCAGTTTCCCTGCTGCCATTTCCAGTTAATTCCGAGCCATTGAAATAAGATCCATACAAAATTCATAGAAGATCAGCAAGTGCTCTATTCTCGCCAATCAAGCTTTCGGGTCAATCATGGTACCGAGTTAGTGATGCTCTCGGTTTTGGATGAACTTAGACTGGCATCTAATATGAACAGGCCCTCCGTTTTGATCTTCCTGGACCTTACAGCAGCATTTGATACGGTTGGCCATCAAGTGCTCCTGTACCGGTTAATGGCATGCAGTATTATAGAGTCTGCACTCCTGTGGATCTGATTGTTTCCGAGTGACCGGTCACAAAGGGTGCAGATGGGTGTGCATGTCTCTAGAGACAGGGTTCTCTCTTGTTTGGTTCCCCAGGGATCTGCACTATCCTGGACTGGGTTGGCACCACTTGGCAGGGCAGGATTTGCAGCAGGCAAAGTCCAGGTGCTGTAGCAGGATAATTTGAAGTCTTTGAGATCCCTAAGAGTTAGAACAGGAGGCAAGACAGTAAGCCCTTGAAGTCACTCTGGGTTCAAGTTATGCAGGTCCAGTCCTTCTCACCCAGGTAGGAGAACAGCAGCCAGCAGAGTCCAGCAAAGAAGCAGTCCAGCAGAGTGGCAGTCCTTTCAGCAGGACAGCAGTTCTTCTTTCTGGCACAGTCTTCACAGGTCCAGTAGTGTATTAAAGTCATGGTGTTTTTTGAATTGGGGGAGACTTCAAAGAAAGCTTTGAAGTGCACGGAAGTCATCCCTTCCTGCCCTTGTTCCAGACTCACTACAGAGGGGTATGAAGCCCTTTGTGTGGACAGGAAAGAGCCTATTCAGGTGTAAGTGTGAGGCTGTGCCCAGCTCCTCCCTCCCATATCCCAAGAAGGCCCCTCAACACACACCTAAGCTCTCTTCAGGAGTGGCTGTTTAGAGGGAATACACAAAGCCCAGCTGTCATCGAACCCACACTGAACAGAGATAGGCAGCAGGCACAAAATGGCTAAAGTAAGTAAATGCCAACTTTCGAAAAGCAAAAAGAACAGATGACGAACGGAATGCTGTACCAATCAAACATTCACCTCCAGAAACAGATCTGGGTTAAACCCATCAGTTCTTTGCACACCGCACCATTCCAGTTTACAACAAGCCATATGCAAATCAGTTTTGACCCTGCTCCCCATGGAAACGGTAGAGTCCAAACTGCCAAGCCAGGCCCTCCAGGGACCGGAAACAAGCATCCTGGGAATGCTTTCAGTGTATCACCACTCATCAGCCAGGCGAGCTTGAATCTGGTGGCGTAAGAAGCATGGGACCCATCTCTGTGCATATCCTTCCCACTTAGGGCAACAAATGCAAAAGGAACAGATGGTGGACAGAATGCTGAAAAAATCAAACATGCACCCCCAGTCACACATCGGGTTTAAATCCATTGTTGTTTTGCATGCCACGCCCTTCCAGTTTAGACTCAGCCATTTGCAAATCAGTCTTAACCCTGCTCTCCATGGGAACAGTCCAGCCCGAATTGCCAGGCCAGGGTCTCCATGGACCAGAAACAAACATCTATCTTTTTTTGCATGCCACACCATTCCAGTTTAGACCTAGTCATATGCAAATCAGTCTTGACCCTGCTTCCCATGGGAACAGTCAGCCCAAACTGCCAGGCCAGGTCCTCCTTGTACCAGAAAAAAGCATCCTGGGACCTGTTTTGGGTTATTACACCTCATCAGCCAGGCTACAGTGAATCTGGTGGCTGGACTGTTTCCATGAGGAGCAGGGTCAAGACTAATTGCTACATGGCTCAGTCTCAACTGGGGTGGCATGGTGAGCAAAAACAATGGATTTAACCTTGACTGGGGTGAATGTTTTTGTTTGTTCCACATTCCGTCCATCACTTGTGTGTCTTTTGCTTTCTCGACCTAAGTGCACCGGGTATCCCCAGAAATGGGTCATGGGCTCACTGTACCACTGGATTGAAGCTAGCCTGGTTGATGAGAGGTGATACCCTGAAACCGGTCCCAGAATGCTTGTTTCTGATCCAGTGAGAACCTGGCTTGGCAGATCGAGCTGGACTGTTCCCATGAGGAGCAGAGTCAAGACTGATTTGCATACAGCTGGGTTTAAATTGAGGTGGCATGGTGAGTAAAACGACAATGGGTTTATCTCAGATCTGGGGGTGAATGTTTGATTTGTTCCACATTCTGTCCATCATTTATGTGTACTTTGCTTTCTTTCTTGCTTTTGCTTTCTTGACCTAAGTGCACTGGGTTTGCCCATACGTGGGTCCTGGGCTCACTTTGCCACTGGATTCAAGGTAGCCTGACTGATGAGGGGAGATACCCTGACACCAGTCCCAGGATGCTTGTTTCTGGTCCAGGGAGGACTTGGCTTGGCAGTTCGGGCTGGACTGATCCAAGGAGGAGGTGGGTCAAGACTGATTTGCATATGGCTTGGTTTAAAGTGGGATGGCATGGTGAGCAAAAGAACACTAGATTTAACCCAGATCTCTTGACTAGGGGTGAATGTCTGATTTATTCTGCATTAAGTTCTTCATTTGTGTGCCATTTGCTTTCTCGTCCTAAGGGCGCAGGGTGCGCCCTGACGCGGGTCCCAACGTGGGTCCTGGGTTCACTGTGCCACTGGATTCAAGCTAGCCTGGCTTACATGGGGTGATACCCCAAGACCATCCCAGGATGCTTGTTTCTAGGCCAGGGATGACCTTGCTTGGCATTTCCTGCTGGACTGTTCCCATGAGGAGCAGGGTCAAGACTGATTTGCATATGGCTGGGTCTAAATAGAGTGGCATGGTGAGCAAAAGAACAATGGATTTAACCCACATCTCTTTACAGGGGGTGACTGTTTGATTTGTTCCGCATTCCGTCCATCAGTTATGTGTCTTTTGCTTACTCATCCTAAGTGCGCCGGGAATGCCCAGCCATGGGTCCCATTCAAGCTAGCCTGGCTGATGAGGGGGACACACTAAAAACGGTCCCAGGATGCTTGTTTCTGGTTCAGGGTGGATCTGGCTTGGCAGTTTGGGCTGGACAGTTCCCATGAAGAGCAAGATAAAGACTGATTTGCACATGGCTGGGTCTAAACTGGGGTGGCATGGTGAGCACAAGAACAATTAATTTAACCCAGATCGCTTGACTGGGTGTGAATTTTTGATTTGTTCTGTATTCCGTCCATCATTTGTGTGTCTTTAACTTTCTAAAAGTGGCCTTTGCCGGTCATGATTCTGTCATGTCAAGCAAACAAACACCAAATCAAGTGATATGGTTGAGGAATATCCAAAACCTATTTATTTTCTTCAGAACATATTTTACTTACTCTTATTTTTACTTGCGAAGTTTGTTATTCATATTTATTCTTGCCAAGGTGCAGTGAACAATAGCAGGTGTACACCTTTGCTTTTCCACTGCTTGTTGATGGATGATAGTCACAGACATGCTGGAAAAGCAGCACAATACTAATTTAAGATAAACATCTTGTTCCAGGTCTCCCTCTTCACAGTACCCTCCCTAATTCCCTTCCCCCTGTCTAGCCACTTTGATACTCTGTGCAATAAAGCCTGAGTCAGAGGTGCTGGAAGGTGGGCTTCTTGAGGGTACTGCTCCTGAGAACCCCATACGATATTACAAGTTCTGACATTTGCCAAACTGTAATTTAAAATTCAACTTCATCATAAGTTGTGATTTTAAATTGTGAGTCCAGTGACACCAAACTTGAAAAGTCTATCTCTTCACAATTGGGAATTTCACTTAAAAGATGTAAAAAGGTAAACCCAGTGTTATCCTTTGGGAGAGATAGGCTTTGACGTAGTGAAAATCGAAATTGGGAGATTTTCACTACCAAGACATGTAAAACTTAAAAAATACACGGCCAGCCTTTTAAATGCATTGCACCTTGCCCTGTGGATTAGACAGGGCCTACCTTAGGGGTGATGTATATGTATAAAAAGGGAAGGTTCAGGCCTGACAAGAGGGTTACCCTTACCAGGTACAAGTGGCAGTGTAAAACGGCACATAAAGGCTCTGGAATGGCAGGCCCGAGCCATGGTTAGGGGGCTACTTAAGTGGGTGGCACAATGAGTGCTGCAGGGCCACTAGTAGCATTTGATTTACAGGTCCTAGGCACATTTAGTGAACTTTACTAGGGATTTATGGTTAAATTAAATATGCCAACTGGGGTTAAGTCAATATTACCACGTTTAGGGGACACAGCACAAGCACTTTAGCACTGCTCAGCAGAGGTAAAGTGCTCTGAGTCCTAAAGCCAGCAAAATCGAGGTAAAAAAAGTGGAGGGAAGCAGGCAAAAAGTTGGGGGGAGACTACCCTAAAGCTGTCAGGTCTAACAAGTGTTTTAGCCCTTCCACTGAAAATGAGTGCAAGTAATAACATAATATATGCTTTAGGCTTTTTTATCGTCTTGGGTACCCTTTCAAGGGTTTGTGATACATGTTTTATGATATCAGCTTCTTGCAATTTAATGTGGTTTTAAAATCTGCTTTCAATTTGTTTTAAAACTGCGGTACTTTGCTTTGTACTTAATTGGGCTCCTTCCGTCCAGTGCTCCTGGTGACTTCTAGCTTTTGCCGGTGAGAGGGCACTCTCTTCAGGGGTCAGCTGCTGCTGAGCAGGGCTGATTGGTGGTCTGGGGAGAGTGGCTATATAACCATACAGGAGTGGACGCACAGCCTTCCAAGGGTCTGTGATACATGTTTTATGATATTAGCTGCTTGCAATTGAATGTGCTTTTAAAATTTGCTTTTGATTCGTTTTAAAACCTCACTATTTCGCTTTGCACTTAATTGGGCTACTTCCGCCCTTCCGCTTCCAGCGGCTTTTTGTTTTTGACGGTGAGCGGTGTACTTTCTTTGGGGGTCAGCTGCTACTGAGCAAGGCTGATTGGTGGGCTTGGGGGAAGAAGCTTTATAACCAGGCGGGAGAAGACGCGCAGCCTTCTGAGGGTTTGTGATACATGTTTTATAATAGCAGCTTGAAATTTATTATGCTTTCAAAATCTGCTTTTAATTGATTTTAAAACCTCCCTATTTTGCTTTGCTTTGCTTTGTACTTAATTGGACTCCTTCCGCTGCCGGAGGCTTCACGTTTCTGCCGGTGCATATTCGGCAGGGTGGGAAAAGAGGTGGAGGGGTGGCGTTGATCGTCTAGAAACATCTTGTCACAGAGACATTGCTTGCTGAAACTATAGATGGGGCCAAGGTGCTGGGGGTAAAAGTCGAACTGAAGGCTAGGTGTTTTTGTTACTATGGTGGTCTAGCGCCCACCTCGGGTAACTCCCCTATTTAACCAGCTAATTCTAGAGTTAATGAAGTATGTGTGCTCCATATACAATCAGATAGTATTGGGGGGAATTAAAATTTTGGGTGGGATACTGTACCAAGGCCCCCCCCCGCCAACGGTGGGGTTTGGTGACAGGATGGAAATGCAGGGCTTAGAGCAATTAGTTGAGTCTTAGACTCATGATAAAGGCCACACCATGGACTTGGTATGGTCCACACAACCATTGGCCAGGCTAACAGGGATTGAGCCCTGTGGCTGGTCAGATAATTATCAGATCAGGTTTATGTTTTCCCTGCCTACTCAACAGGCTTGTTGTCAGACAATTTGGCATACAGTACGTAGCTGGTCAAAAATAAATAAAAACCATCTAGTGGAGGCTCAAAGTGAAACAAAATATCCGCCAAACAGGACGGAGGATGTAGAACCGAAAAGTGAGCGGTTTGTGAGTTGAATCGAGGATACCATAAATAAGGTGACACCGGTTCGTAGGGAAAGAGTAAGAGATAGAAGCAGGTGCACCTCTTGGTACATCCCCTAACTTTGTGAGGGGAAGCAGAGGCTTTGCCGGTGTGAAAGGCACTGGCACAAGTATTATGAGCCAGAGGCTCTGAGGATCTATAAAGAGGAGTTGGGCAAATACAAAAGAGTGATTATGGTTGCTAAAACAGCCTTTTATGATGCAAGGATCACCAGAGGCGGCTCCTCCATGTGGGCGGAGGAGCGTCGCCCCACAGCTTTCTTGCAGTGCGAGAAGCAGTAACATACCATTTTATGTTAATGCTTCTCGCACTGCGAGAAAGAAGAAGGGTTTGGTTGGGGGCGGGCAGGTGGGCGGTCCTGCAACAGGTCCGGGGAAGAGTGGCTAGCCCAATGTTGCGGGCTTTGATTGTTTGGTCGGCCCTCTGGGGCCGACCAAACCAGTCCTGCACACTCTGCCGTTTTCTCCACGTAGGCTGCATGCAGCCAACATGGTGAAAATAGCTTCCCCACATGGCGCCTGGCTGGGCTCCGTCCCCACTGATCACAACAGCGTTGTGATTGGCATAGGGGAGGGGAGGGGAGGGGAGGGAGGCTACTTGGTTCCTGTGTGGAGCAGAGAAGCAGAGACAACACGGGACGGATCCGGCCGGCTATGGTAGGTTATTTGTATTAATTAGAATTAAAATTAAACCTCCCCGTGTGACCCCATCCCCCCGTGGGACCCCCTCCCCCGCGCAACCCCGTGGGACCCCCACACCCGCGAGTCATGCCAGCCCCGACTGAGGATCACTGAAGCTAGTGATCCACAAAAGGAGACCTTTAAGGTGCTCAAAGAATTAAGTTGGACGAAAGATTGGGCCTTGGTAGTAGACCCTCAGGATTGCAATAGGATGCAAGATTTTTTATGGATCAGATTAAGGGCATCCTGAAAGAAGTAGGGAACATCAAGCTTTGTTCTTGCCCACTGACAGTGGCTGAGGCGCCCCCTCCAAACAGGGTGAGCGTCTATCTGTATTTCCACCCATGGATCTAGAAACCCTGGCCTCGCCTTTGACACTGTTAAATCTGGCTTACCGGAAGACCCTTATCCCGCTGAGGTGTTTGAAGCAGCCATTCCTGCTGTGGGGGCAAGATTTTGTCTCTCCTGAACGTCTCATTGGCATTAGGAAAAGTGCCTTTGAGATTTAAAGAAGGCTAGGCTACTGTTGAAGAAGGCAGTAGCTGATCCAAAAAACTTAAAGAACTATCACCCAGTTTCCCTGCTGCCATTTCCAGTTAATTCCGAGCCATTGAAATAAGATCCATACAAAATTCATAGAAGATCAGCAAGTGCTCTATTCTCGCCAATCAAGCTTTCGGGTCAATCATGGTACCGAGTTAGTGATGCTCTCGGTTTTGGATGAACTTAGACTGGCATCTAATATGAACAGGCCCTCCGTTTTGATCTTCCTGGACCTTACAGCAGCATTTGATACGGTTGGCCATCAAGTGCTCCTGTACCGGTTAATGGCATGCAGTATTATAGAGTCTGCACTCCTGTGGATCTGATTGTTTCCGAGTGACCGGTCACAAAGGGTGCAGATGGGTGTGCATGTCTCTAGAGACAGGGTTCTCTCTTGTTTGGTTCCCCAGGGATCTGCACTATCCCCACAGCTGTTCAATATTTATTTATACCCTCTGATTACAGCATTAGAACAGTTGGGTTGCCAACTATTCAATAACGCAGATGACACTCAATCTCAGCTACTCAAGAGGCGATTTTTTTTTGCAGACCTGCCCACGCTTCAAGGAAAGCTACTTAGGGCGGTTGGGCATTTTCTGTTATGATACCACAAGCCTGGCAAAACTTCCGGAAGGTTTGATGAAAGAACTGCTCTCCTTCCCTTTCGGAAGAGATTGAAAACATTCCTATTTAAACAAGGTTTCGGAAGAGATTAATGCTTCTTATCCCAACAATATCGGTATTAACATGTTATCATAATTATTGGGCAAGCACCTAGAGACCAGCGGTATTCGTGATTTATGTTAGTATTATTAACATAACATAACATGTGGTCAGGATAACGGAACACCACCTTCACTGCTATCTTGGAGGGATGGACTGCAGAAATACTTTTCTGGTGAGAATGGAAAATCAAGAGGCAAAGGCATATTTGAACTGTCTTGAAGCATAAATCTCAGTACACAATAGCGAGCCGGTAGTCTTTCTGCCTTCATCCAAGCATTTGTCAGCTGATTTCACATAGGTTTGGCATACTTAGCTATACCTCTTTCCCTTCCAAGACAATATAATTTTTCCTGTCTGTCTCTCTCAAATACCAGCTCCATAGAACAAGCATTGAAAATGCAATAGGTCTCGCAATAGAAGAGTTTAACATTTTCCGTTTTGCAAATGGATGAGTGGCGTTGCGTGGGCGAGTGGCGTTGCGTGGGCGAGTGGCGTTGCGTGTGCGAGTGGCGTTGCGTGGGCGAGTGGCGTTGCGTGGGCGAGTGGCGTTGCGTGGGCGAGTGGCGTTGCGTGTGCGAGTGGCGTTGCGTGTGCGAGTGGCGTTGCGTGTGCGAGTGGCGTTGCGTGTGCGAGTAAATGAAGGGAAGCGAAAGAGAGAGAGAGAGTTAAGGGAGGGAGGGAGAGAGAGAGAGAGAGAGAGAAAGAGAGAGAAGGGAGAGAGAGAGAGAGAGTTATGGGAGAGAGAGAGAGAGAGAGAGTTATGGGAGGGAGAGAGAGAGAGAGAGAGAGAGAGAGAACAAGTGATACCAAAAAAAGTAAGCCATGCACGAGTGATTAACGAATGCTGATATTTTTAAGCCCACAGCAAATGTTACTTTGCCCAGTGGGAGAATATAAAAAATTGTTTGTAAAAAATTGACAGAGTGCGCAAACCACAGAGTTAATGGCCAATAAAAATAAATCCAAGAGCGACCATGTGAGTTTTAGGCAAAGGAGACGCTGAAGAGCCCCCGCTGCCTTGGTTTAAAACAAGCATTGAGAGCCTGGTGGGTGTTATTTATTATATTGCACACATTCTAAACGTAGTGTCCACAAGAGGTCTCGGATTCGACTCTTGAGTAAACCGATGCACGGTGAAGCAAAGTCATTTGACAACGATCACACATTTTGTCAAGCTGGGAACCTACGATGATTTGAGTGCAGTTTTCTTGATTAAATGTTGTTTTGTTGAGTCACTGGATAAATGTTGAGTCGGACACGCTGAAGAGCCCCCGCTGCCTTGGTTTAAAACAAGCATTGAGAGCCTGGTGGGGGGGGGGGGGGGGGGAGCCAGCGAGTGGGAGGGAAGGAGCATATGGGGATGGGGTGTGAGACGGTGGTCGTCCCTGGAAGGAGGGGGGGAGGAGGGGAGGAAGGGCTGGTGGCGCCAAGCAGAAAGCGGGAGACTGTCAGCGTCTCAGCAGCAGCTGGCCTGCAGAAGTTACAGGGACTGCTCATGCAGTACACGGAAGCGGCCCAAAGTAATGGTTTTTAAACATTAACTTGACCCCACCTGCAATGTCCTGACAACATCGGCATGAGTGCGCCAAGGAAAGTCAGTGTGTCATGTTCACTGTATGTACAAGCAATATTGTGTGTCTAGTCAGTCACTCACAATTGTTATTTATTATATTGCACACATTCTAAACGTAGTGTCCACAAGAGGTCGCGAAAAGCACAGGCTGGGTATTTATTTATTGATTGTTATGAAATGCTGTATTGATGGGGTGACCAGACGTCCCAGATTTCCCCAGACAGTTCCGGTCTCGGGAAAAGACGGGAAATTGAGTGTGAATGAGTGAAGAAGGGGTGAAATGGCGGGAGTGTCGTGGAGATGGGAGGTGAAAGATGAAAAGATAAGAAGAAGCGTGTAAAAGAGAGATAAGAAGAAAAGAAGGGGTGAAGAAAGAAGGTGAGGCTGCCAGCGACGAGGAGAGACTCTGGGGGCAGCGTGTAAGACATGGGCAGGAAAACCGAGTGCGTGTGAAGAAAAGTTTGTAGGGCTAACGTGAGCGAGAAGGAAGGGTGAAGAAAGAAGGTGAGGCTGCCAGCGACGAGAAGAGACTCTGGGGGAGCGTGTAAGACATGGGCAGGAAAACCGAGTGCGAAGGAAGAAAAGTTTGTAGGGGCAACGTGAGCAAGAAGATGGAGAAGAGTAGGGCTGGAGATGGGTAAATATAGATAGGACGAAGTGTGAGGAAAAAAAGAAATGAGAGGAAAGGGGAAAAGACGGGAAATTGAGTGTGAATGAGTAAAGAAGGGGTGAAATGGCGGGAGTGTCGTAGTGAAGGGTAGAATTGTTTGAGGTGAGAGCACATAGAGGCTATAATAAGACGGAAAAGAAGGCGGGAGATCGGGTGTGAGTCAGAGGGGCAAAAAAAATGGAAAAAGCTGAAGTAAAATGGAAAGAGTGGGCGAGGAAAGAAGGAAAAAATATAAAAAGCAGATTGCGAGTGGAAGAAGCAGAAGAGAAAGAGCGAAGCGTGTGTTTAATAAATAAAGAACAAGCGGGATCCTTGCGCTGAAAGTTAAAATAAAAAAAACAAGACGGAGGGCATTGCTGTGGGGAGGGGGTGGAGGAGAAATGCACACGGCGGGCAGGGGAGGGGGCGGAGCGGGGAGAGCGGCATGTGGGTGTGAAGAAGCCGGGGCCTTTGAAGTGAAGCTAAGCTTCACTTCAAAAGGTGTCGGAGGAATGCGGCTGAGGGAACAGACGGCGATTGCGGCTGAGGGAACTGATGTGCACGCGCTTTTAAGCTCAATGCACATGCGCATTGAGCTTAAAAGTCACGGGCACTGCAAGGAATCGCCACGATTCCTTGCTTGTTAGTTAAAGCGTGGTTAAGCCGCAATAGGCTCGCAAGCTCGATGCGCATGCGCATCGACAGGCGAGACCTAAAAAGGACATTGATGACCTGTACTTCCCAAGGGTCTGCTTTATGCCTTTCTGTAGATTCTACACCTCACTGGATGGCTCAGGAATATTCGGTGGGAGCAGTTTCTGGTCACTCCCCTGTAGGTTCATATGACTCCAAATCACTCCTCTCAGACCCAAACCAATTAACTTAACGACTATGCCATAAAAAACACCATGCAACCACTAACAATTTTCTTGAGTATTTATTTGGTCTTTTGTGTAACACAGGCGCAACCGAGGTTGTGAGTTTTTTCCCTATGTTATCTGGTCTAATAACAGGTATAGATAATGTAGGAAAGTAGTATCTGCTTCTAATGGTTACTCCCACATTTTGCTGATGCCTCACTGTTTTTGGACTAGTCTGACTGGGATCCTGCTATCCAGGAGCCCAGTCGCTCTGCTTTCTCCCTTAAATTGCTATGCATGTACTTTAGGTACACTACAGATTGGATACTGGGGTACCCTTATCAGTCCCTAGTATATAGTACACCATGTACCCAGGGAAGAGGTACCCCAGAGGCCTCCCATGGGCTGAAGCATGTATTATGCCACCACTGTGAGGCTATTCAAAATGACATAACAGCCCTGCTACAGCAGCCTGTATAAGCTGGTGCTTGCACCACTTACTTAGATATAGGTTCACTATATATATATCTAAATCACTACACTTAAAAACCTATTAGACACCCCTGTGGCAGGCCTTATCAATCCTAAAGGCAGGGTGCTGGGTTTTACATGAGAGGGTGCCCCTGCAGGAGCAGAGCCCCTCTGCAGCCTTCGGAGACCATTCTCTGGGGTTGTCTGCAATGCAGCCAAACATATAGGTCTAAGTGCATTACAACCTCGCTGTAAATGCTAACTTTAAAACGGCTGCTTAGAAACATGTCGTGTTTGGTGTCAAACACCTAGGAATCATACCTCCACATCAGTAACTGGTGTGGGAGGTATGATTCCACCCTTCCAAAGGGGACATGTGTGGGTCACCGGTATACCCGGTACCAACTTTCTCAACCGGGGCAGCACAAAATGGACGCTGCCAGCCACAGACACGATTCTGCTCTCCTGCTGCTGAGCCTAACTCGAGCAGGCGAAGGTATGACAATAGGCATCCTGTCACAGGGAGGAGTGACCACCTCCCAGACAGGGTTTGGTGTATTGGGGTTGGGTGTGTGCACTCTGAGAGTGCCAGAAAGTCTGCACTCAGGCACATTTGGTGTCCCCGTGCATAGTCCAGCTCAAACCAGTTCTGTGAACCATTGGCCCTGCTCTGGCGCGAAACTGGACAAAGGACATGGGTGTAGGCACCCTTCTGTCCTGCCCCTCCCCTAGGAGGGTCCCCTGAATCTGTCCAACCCATTCCCATGGGTATAAAGTGGGATACCTGGCTACGGGATTTGGGATTTTACCTGGACTAGAATCTGCTAAGAAGAAACCAAGTACTTTGACTGTATGCACGACGCTGGACGACTGAAGAATCTCCCTAGGAGTAAAGGAGCTACTCCCTTGCAGAAGCAGGCACCTAAGCGCATCTGACCGGTTTGCTTCTCCCGAGCTCCTGAGGACTCCGAAGATTTCAGCAACACAGGAGGTGGGTTCCCGAAGGTCCCTGAGGTAGATCGGACTTCTCAGCAATTCAGAGACCATTATCCCTTGTGGGGACCGTGCAATCCAAACCCCTGTGCACCTCGTACATTTGCAATTACATATGCTTGCTGACAATTCCAAGCTTGTGCATTGGACTCCGTGTTATCTTGACCCCGAGCAGCATTTGCACAGATGATATCCGGCCTCCACTCACCGAGTGCTCTGTGGGCTGGTGCTTTGTAATCTCACTCGAGGTCCCTGGTCTGTTGATTTGTGGGTCCTGGCGAGGGTCACCTTGTTTGTTCTTGAGCTTCCCTGGTTGCTCCAGACATGCCCTGCCTCCCCATTGCTTGGAGAGTCCCGTGGACCTTGCTGGTCCACCCCGTTACCTGTTTGCTCTGCCCGCATGGGTTGCATTTGCCAAGGCTTGTTGGTGCTCCAGCTGGAGGCCGACCCCTCAGCACTCAACATCCTTTGTGGAACAGCTCACCTCCGGATCCTGGTCGCCCTAGACGCCCCCTGCTCCTCGTGGCTGCAGAGTCAAGCATCGCACCTGAAGCACTCGACAACGGTGGGCATTCAACTACCCAGCCGCTGGTCACCTGAAGTGACCTAGACTCTGTCCCCTCTGCTTTCAGGTTCTTCTCACCATGAATCCAGGCTTGGATTCCACCAAACACTCTTCACCTTCCCGGCAGCAGTACTTCTTTGCCACTCTCCACTGAAAACGACGGAGGCTTCCGACACCACTTGACCCCTATCCACCCGCCTCCTCTGGGATAGGTAACAAGGGTACCTCAGTACTCACTGGTGGGTTGGCTCTAGAACCTCTTAAGTTCCAAAGGGTTTGCTGGAAGTCCTCTTAGAAGTGCCCTTAAACTGTAACTTTGCAACCACAACTTTCCCATAGAGTTGTACGGAGCACACTGTTGTGTTTCCCCACTGCACCTGTCCTCCGTGGGCTCCTTGTGTCACTGCCTTGGGTGGTTCCTTGGGGTCCCAGCAATTCTACTTGCTCTAGGCCCTGTGTATAGACAAGTCGTGATTGTTATATCATTTTTTTAGTATATGGTTCGGTCTCCACGATGGAGCCCGCTGTGTATTGTGCTACTTACGAATGTTCTATTGATTCAGTATTGTGTGCTTTATGTTCTAATCTGGTGTAGAGATTTGTAGACAGTGTAATAGTAATAAATACATATTTTTATATAGCTACTGTGTGGATCTCTTTTGATTCAGTCATTCAGGAGGTGATATTCTGGTAAAACAAGCTGCTTTACAAACCTTCAAGATTAAGCCTGAAGGCTGCTCTCCACAGCTACTACTTGGATAGCTTTCTAAAGGTTATCTTTGACCTTGTACATCATAAGGGTCGTGTGGACTGGTACAGGATGCCCACTTTAATTTAGTGGACAGCATATATCGGGCCACCTTATCACAGATAATAACAGATATAAATGAATACATAGTAACAATTAATATAGCAATGATACAAAATAAAAATGTGGAGCACACAGGGGTTGATATCCTCTACTATCTGGAGATGCCTGGGTTGCATTTCATATGCGGCATCGCCTTTGACGCTTCCTGCCTTTGAATGCCATCCCAGCCTGGAGGAGGTGTGACGCACTTCCACCCAGAGCAGGCTTTGTTCCTGGCCTCTGAGAGCACAGTCTCCCACCTCATAAGGTCAGAAACATCTCTGGTTGTGAAAGGCTGATTATGCCTAATCACAGACCACATCAGTGTATGGTAGGTTTTCAGGGGACCCTCAAATATGTCCCCTGTGTGCACCAGCATCATTGTGGATTTATTAAGATGAGATGTTTGGTACCAAACATCCCTGCTTACAGTGAAGCCATCATGGTGCTGGGGAACTCATAGCGACAGGTGTCCAGCCCATGTACTCCCTGTGGTTTCTCTGTGCATTTACACTATTCAAGAATGGACATAAATATTGGAGGCAAAACACAAGCAAATGCAGTGTAGGCCACCTATTGCGCAAGTGTATTGTACCAAATATCATCAGTGATACCACGCTCAACTTTTCAAGGCCCCACTGCCTGGGAGCCACAACAATTCAATTTACACCACAACAATTAGAAAAGGAGCAGCCACTATATTGTTTTGTTTCCGGCCCAAATTCAGGCAATCTAATGGTCACAAATATAACAATGATGAACAAAAAATTAGATTCAGTTGTCAGAAGTCTTAAGAATGCATCCAGTATCCAACTTTTATTTATTTTTCAATACATAAAATTTTCCATTCAGCCCAGCCAATGCTTTTCGTCATCTATGGACTTCATCAGGGTTGCGCTTTCCAAACATGTGTGACTTTCAAATATCATTGTCTTCATGGGTAATAAATCCCTTTTCGGGTGGTGTAGTACCCTCTAAATCATCTTCCACCTTCGTGCGTCAGGGCTCGAGAGTTTCAGAAAAATGCCTCTGCGTCACTCGAGCCTTGACGCACGAAGGAGGAAGATGATTGTTGTAGATATTGTAGGGTCAGACCAGCTCATGCAGATATGTCCACACATGGGATATAGTGCACCCTACTGCAGTAAGGCATGCAGTATGGGTGGCTTACCTATACCTCATGCAGTGTCTGTAGGCATGGCACATGGGGATGTGTACCATGTTGACCCTTCAGTTTTCTCTACACCATGACATGCAGCATGCAGTGTCAGTTTGCATGGTCTTGTTGAGGGGTCCATTGGGTGGCACAATTTGTGCTGCCGCCCTTGTGGACCCTCTCCAGTCCCAATGCCCTGGGTACCATTTACAAGGGACTTAAAGGGGTTGCTGAAGTTGTGCCAATTGTGGTACAGTTTTGGGAAAGAGCTCGGGCACTGGGAACCTGGTTAGCAGAGACCCAGTGCACTTTCAGTCGAAATCACATAATGTTCCATGCAAAAGGTGGGGGCTAACCATGTCAAAAGAGGCTCTTTCCTACACAGGGTAGGTTGGGTTGCAATGATGCGAACATTCGGGGTCTGCTTCTGTTTTTTTCAGCAGGGGGCAAGCTAGAGCTGTAGCTTGTCTATTTTCTCTTTGCAAATAAAGTGTTCACCACTTTCTTTCAAAGATTTGAGTAAGGAGTTGTTTAAAGGATATGTTTGTTGTTAAACTACAACAAATATTTTTGCTGAATGCTAAATACTATTTTAGGAAGTATGATTTGTGGTTAACTGGTCCTTGTTTTTTCCCTTTTGACTTAAAAAAACAATAAACATACTTCTGGGGGAAAATAAATCAATTCTTGTCCTTTTTATCTCTGTTCTGAGGTTTACAAGGTTCATCAAGAAGATAGCCTAAGACAGGTTGATTTAATCATCCTGATGACTTTCCTCCTCTGGTTTAGTTGTTTTAACAAATGCTATGAGGAAGGCATAGATTTTGTTGTTTCTGTTTTAGAGCAGTAAATGTATCCATGAACGCATTAAGGTTCATTTTTATATAAATCAGCCATTGATAAGGTTACTGAAATTGCTGCAATGATCTGAAGGTGCTGCCGCTAAAGAAAACTGGAAGGAAAAAAGTAATGCTTGCCATGTCTCCAGAGTAGGTAATGCAGTCCTACAGACTAGAAGGGCAAACTACTTTAGATGGGCAAGAAAAAATAATATTGGACATAGAATATCAGCACTGCAGTGCACCAACCCCTCTACAGGGGGTGACAATGCAGGCGCGTGCTACTGGGTCACAACCATTGGAATTGAGGTAAGTTTCCACTGGTTTCCTTAGGTCAACCAAACTTTGGCTCTGCAAAGTGGGCCAAGTACACCTTTTACACAATTGACTCAGTCCTGTGCGGGTGAGTAGTCAAAGCTTTCTCAGGGAAGAAGAGTGACCAGCAGAGATTCAGAAATAAAACAGTCAAACAACAGACACAATAACTTAAGTGTCCAGCCCAATGCTTGTCTTCATAGAGAGAGAAGTACTTTAATATCACCACAAAAGAAATACCACACGTGTTAACCAGCCAAAGGATTCTGCAATCAACGGTTCTAAGCTCTAGCCAAATGCTACACTTACCATCCATAGGGGTTTAGTATACCTGCCACAGTCTCCACAGCATTACACTGTTTTGTTTGTTTAAAAAATATATTTTATTGAATTTCAAACATTATCAGCAGCTGACGATATATTGAACGACATGTATTACCATCCCTCAACGTCCCGGTTGTTTACATGGCAGGTGCTGTCGATATGCAGTACACAGAGTATGTTATCAGTAGTTCACCACGCCTATGTGGGTGCTAGTATGCCGTTCCTTAGCTGGTGCTTAGCAGTATTACATTGCATGTAACGTGGTTTCCAGCAGTGTACACATAAACGCAATTGATTAACACAACGAACAATTTAATGGTAAAACAAAAGGAAAACCAAATATAATTTGAACTGGTGCACCCCATCCCTTCCCCTGTATGGGACCTGCTTAGTATTCCTATGCCTGTTGTCTGCACTCGCACATTCACAAAGGCTGCATACTTATGTGCACATGTGTGCTCAGCGTGACCATTGACCAAGTGTTGTGAATAGACTGGAACTGTGACGTGTGTGTGTGTCACTTCAGGTCACAAGGCAAGTGCCCAGGGTCACTTCCGCATGTACCTCGCCAGTGTTTTGCTGCAGTGCCACTAGCATTAAATCCCAACTTGCAGCAATTAAAATTTTACGTATGCCGATCATTTCTTCGTACCGGATTGCGATGCTTTCCACTTTTGCCCATGCGAGGACAGAGTGGGTCCAAGCCTGTATATGTGGGGGGTCTGGGGCCTTCCATCTTTTGGTAATTAATCTCTTAGGGCCACATGCATCAAGCGTTTTTGCATTCGCAAACGGTGCGAATCGCAAAATTCGGCCGTTTGCGAATGCAAAAACCTTTTTTGGGATGCATCATTTTTTTTCATTTTTCGCAATTTAAGAAATCGCAATTTTTTGCGATTTCTGGAATTGCGATAGCATTTAAGAAATCGCAAATTTTGCGATTTCTTAAATGCTATGCATGATTTTTTTTAAATTGCAGGGAAAAATTACCATGAAGTAAACCTTCATGGTAATTTGCGAAAAGTTTCAAAAATGCACAAAGGTGCATTTTTGAAACTTATATTTTACACACACACATGCCCTTGGGACATGTATGTGAGTAAAATGTACTTACGTGACATTTCAGGGGTGCAGGGGGGGATCCTTTGCCCCCCCACTGCACCCTTGAAATTGCATTCTCATTTTGCGATTCCTTAATTGCGAATTCGCAAAATGAGAATGCCTTCCCATTGATTCCTATGGGCCTCTAGGCCCATAGGAATCAATGTAAAGCGATTCCTTAATTGCGATTCGCAATTAAGGAATCGCAAATAAGGAAATTAAGAAATCGCAAAAACTTTTGCGATTTCTTGATGCATAGGAATTTGCAATTCCTAAATTGCGATTCCTTAATTTCCGCAATTTAGGAATCGCAAATTCCTACAATGATGCATGTGGGCCTTAGCTTCCACTATGCCTAAATCCAGGAATCTGGAGGTTGTTTGGTGTTGCGTGTTCTGCGGAATTTGTGTAAGAGGTATGTCGACCATGCAAACAGTATCTCCCTTTCAGTACAGCCATGCAGCGCATCTGCCCCCTCCCTCCAGTATGGGTGGAGGTAGGTGCAGCCCCAGAGCATGTGGAGGTTGGTATTGAAGGTGGCGGATCGTGGGCATGCAGAGTCAGCGCGGCCAATGTACCGGTTAATTTTGGCAGGTGTGAGGTATGCTCTTGTATGGTGAGGTGCTTCTGTGGTTCGACAGCGAGGTCGCCCCATTTAGCACAAGCGTGGTCACTAATAGCGATGTGAAAGGAATCGGCTGGAGGGAGCTCCTCCACCAGAGTAATATACGAGAGAAGTGCCCCATCACGCAATAAGTCCCAAGGGATTGTATGCCCGCCTCATGCCAGTCCCGGAGTTCGGTGGCTGTAAGTATTGACTGACCTCTGGGAGAGCCCTCAATAAGCAGTGCTGGTGCGTAGGGTGTTACGTTCCAGGTTATGTATAGGCTTCTACGGAAACACGGGTACGCCACCCCCAGCACTACACAGTTGTAGTACAATTGCTACAGTTCCCATATCAGTAAAGGGCTCTAGCAGCGAAGTAAAGATCAAAGTCAAATGCGAGCACTCACCAAGTTCAGGAACCTGTAAGGCAGGTAAGTTTATATCATGCAAATGTGTTTGTACTGCCAATCGTTACTTCTTCTGATGAGCAGACCTATCTTTTTAGTGAAAGACAAAGTGTTAAATTATCAACATGGTCTCGTGCTACCCATCGCAGACGTTGTTGTGGTACAAAAGTCACAGCTGCATGGTCTGCATCACTTGTCGGAGGGTCAGGTTCACAGAAGCAGCCCCATCTCTGGGATTACACCTCTAAACACAAGCAGCACAGCAGCCTTGGCAGCGGCTACACATCTTCAGCAGTTGCAGAGTCCTTTGGCTTCAGCAGTATCGTAGATCACTCAGCAGGTCATGGCAGCGGCAGGACAAGTACATCAGGTTGCTATGGGGATGTCGGGCAGCATGCTGTCACTCGTGGGTCATTGATGCTGCAAGCAGTGCACCCCCTGAACTATTAAGAAAGGGCAGATGAACCCTCACAGTCAGTTACACCTATACCATTAAATATTCAGACGTTGCCCCACACACTTGTAGGTTTCTAATATGATATTATTTGTGCCCAGGAGAGGTTTGCTTTACGATAGCTCTCTCTGATACATAAAAAACAGGAGAACCATTCAAGTATCAGCAGAAGAAATCTTGTCTGCCAATAAAGGCTACAATAACTATACAGCCAAGGTACAAGAGGAAGACAATACTGTTGGGCAGCAAATATGAGACAATGTTATTATAATGTAGATGATATATTGTGGGGAGGAAATATATATATCATTTTTTTTGCCTGCTTATTCCGCGGCACTCCTGCAGGGGATTCTGGAAGGCCGTATGCAGCAGGGATTTGACACTTGTGGAATGTTGGCCACCCTGAGACCAACCCTGCACCGCCCACAGCCGACTGGTCTCCCGTCTCATTTTGTAGACACAAGTAATCAACCTACTTGTAGTTTGATCTAACCTTATCTGAGGTAAATCCCCTTTGTTTGCACCATTCATGACTGTTTTGCTTGTGCATATTTAAGGCAGGTCAATCAAGACCACCAGTACAGTGCATCCAGTTTCACTGTGAACAGGATAAGAGGATGTGGTGTAATGGGTCGAGCCGCTAACTTTGAAGCAGTGGGACCGGGTTTGAATATCAGCTGGAAGTTCAGCATCCTGTGATTCTGGCCAAATTACTTAATCTCTCCATGCCTACAAATGCATGTGTCGATCTGTAATGCGACTGATGCTCATGTACAGAGCTCTGATACCTTTGGGTCCAGTTTGCGCTATATACAACTGCAGAAAAAACACAAAAAACAGGCACCCACTTTATATAGCCATGAGATCCATCCAGATGAGTTCTTCACAGCATAACACCATGCACACATGAGCCAATGCCAAAAACATTGCAGTACATGAAAATGTGTGTATGACACTTAAAGTACTGACCTGGAACAAATGCTGGCCTAGGTTTGCAAGTGCATTACTCCACGGACTCATGTGGCTCTTTGGCAGGCTTACAAATACAACAGCTTTAGCGTTGTGATTAGAAACATGCTTATAAAACAAGTATGGTGTCAGGGACCTGCTTTAATGGGGTAATGCAGAGGTCAAAGAACCCAGGGTTGATAACACAATAAGTCTGGGTTCACACCACTGGCAAATAGGATTCCTTGTAAACAGCGTATGCAACTGAGTAGCTTCAGTATATATCTTTATTGATACCACAGCCCTAAACATAAAATCAGATGGAGACTTCACACAGTGTTTAAAAATAGGGTTTACTCTAGATGACGTTTATGACATCAACTGTATGTTTTCCTCAGGTTTGAACATACACTTTTGTAGTGTCCTCAAATAGGACGTCAAGTTTCAAGGTTCATTTTATTTGCATAGTTCGTTAAAACCATGCAACACAAAATTAATTCATTACAACAAATTCTTGTATATAAAAACTCCTTTTGTTATAAAAGCGTAAAAATTCTATGTAAAAGATAAAAGAAAAAAGAAAAACTGTACAATGAGAAAATTCAGGTATTATGAGTCAAGTTTTTAGGCACTCTATAACTGTAATTGTGTGTCATGAGTCTGGATACTTTTCTTTGTTTATAGATACACAGATAGATTTTAAAAGTTAGGCCTCATCCGATATTTTGATTTCAGGCAGTTTCCATTGGCATGCTGTCAAGAATTTTACCAAAGCACAGTTTAATTGAGGGTCACTTGGGGCAAAACAAGCCAGAGCAGCCTGCCTCCTAGTACGAATTCCACGCTGGTTGAATTTGACTTTTAATATTTGTAGCCGTTCGTGTGAAAGTTTTTTTTTTTTTTGTTTTTTTTAAAAAAAAACCTTTATTATGTAAAGTTGATATACCCAGCATGTAGCCACAACCCGGAGGCCGGCAGCAGGAATAGGAGCAGAATCGCTTTCAACATCAATGATACACAGCCTATTAGCCGACAACCCGGGGGTCCGGCGGCACCTTAAGTAATATCATGTTCACACCTTTGGGCATTTGTGTGAGACCTACCACGCACTATGTGCTGTATCATAGAAGTAGGAGTGTAATCCGCGCCCCTCCGCTCTCGTACCCAGGCTCACTCAGCGGCCACATATATGGCTATGGTCCCCATAAGGTTCCTAACAAACATAAATCCCCAAAACCCCATTCCTCCTATTCCAGAACCCCCCCCCCCTACTCTACCTTATCTAAAAATGTAGTACTCTGCTCCGCTGTTCGCCTCCCCACATCTGTGGTGAAATGCAGTATGGTGTAAGCCTAAGCTCTTGATCATGCAACTGTTCTACTGGTTGGCTGGGTCATCACTCCTATGTTGAATCATGTACCTTCTGCTGTGCCGCTTCTACGTGCAACATCCGCTATCCAGAACCACTGCGCCACCTCACGCCAGATCGCGGCGTCTTACCCTCACAATGCATCAGGGCTTTCTGTATTCAAGGGTCTCACCACGTAAACTCTCCTGTCCATCCGGGACTTCCATGGGCAATGGCTTCTCAGCTTCCTTAACCCTGAGGTAGTCTCGGTAAAGGCTCTAGAAATTCTTTGGGCGACTCGTGGGAGGGAGTAGTTCACTGTAGCATTCAGTCTGCGTGCAGCAATATTGCATGTCCCGCTCCCACCTCGTGGTGGTCGGCAATGGGCCCCTCATCCAGCACATTGCTACGACTCGCCTAGCCATCAGCATACCCATATCAGTTAGTCGCCGTACCGCAACCGGAAGGCCCCTGGAGTGACCTAAGAGTGCCAGGGCCGGGTCAATCGGCAGCTCTATTCCTAGGATCCTGCTAATTTCAGTGAATATCCCGTCCGAGAAGTTCTGGATTCCCGGGCACTGCCACGACAAGTGAATGAAGTCCGCGATTGGGGCATGGCAGCGTTCGCATTCGGCAGACTGACGGAGCCCATACCTATGCAGCCTCTCCGGAGTGTAATATACTCGCTGGAGGAATTTGAAATGGATCAGTCTATGTCTGCCGTTTAATGAAAGTTTTCTGGTGTTTTGACAGCAATATGTCCACATGCCGTCGTCTATTGTAATGCGGAGATCATTTTGCCAGGCCGTCCTAGCCTTTGAGTGATGTAGCTTGTCGCACTCTCTGTTCATCCGATATAAGTTTGTGACTAATTTGTGGGGGGAGGAAGATTTAATAACGTGGGTGAGCTCCGGCGGTTCCGCCAGCTCTGGACCCAGGAGAGCCTGCAAAGCGCTACGAATCCTAGGATATTGAAAACGTAGGATTAGTGCGGTCGCGGCCGGAGCCTCTGCAGCCTGCTCCCAAGTTTTCGCCACGCCGTTCAGGAAGAGGTCTCCCGCCTTAATGATACCCAGATTACGCAAAGCCTGGAGCACTCCTCTTTCCGCTATTGGGGACAGCCATAATGTCCATTCAATTGGCATTAGTGGGGAGTACAACAAGGCGCCCTGTTGCATTCGCAGCAGTGTATTCCAGGCGTGGTTAGTGGACTTGATCGAGTCCAATATGCCAATTCTGCAGTCAGTCGGGCAAAATACCGTGGCAGGGAGCGGGAGCGGAGCTGCGAATAGTCGCTCCAACTGGACATGCGGTATTGTCGCTTTCCCGTGTATCCACGTGTGCATATGTGACGCTTGTGCTACTCTGTAGTACCGTTCCATGTCTGGGGCGTTCAATCCCCCCATTTCATACGGCTGTATTAGGGCCGTCCATTTCACTCTCGGCTGTTTACCCCCCCAAGCGAATTTAATAAGGAGCTGTGTCAGGTTATGAAAAAAGGACTTTGACAGCACAATCGGGATGGTATTAAAGAGAAACAAGAATCTGGGTAGGATCACCATATGATTGCTATACGTCCCATCAGGGACATCGGTAGGTTGATCCACTTATCTACATCATCTTCCAGCTTGCTGTACGCAACTCCATAGTTTTCGCGAATTAGGAGGTCCGGGTCAGTGTGGAGCATAATCCATAAATACCTGACCGGCTCCGTCGTCCAATGCAATGGGTACTCCATATCAAACTGAGTGGTCATCGGGGTCAGGGGGAAGGCCACTGATATCGACCAATTGACTCGGAGACCGGAGAGTGCGCCATAACGTACCACCTCCCGTAATACTGAGGTGAGATTCGACTCAGGGTCGCGGACGTACAGCAAGGTGTCATCCGCGTATGTTGATATGACAATTTTGTACGTAGGGAAGTTCACCCCCTCGTTACCATGATACTCCCGGAGAGCACATGCCAGCGGTTCGGCCATCAGCGCATAGAGCAGTGGCAAAAGTGGGCAGCCCTGCCTAGTGCCTCTGCAAATCGCAAAGGACTCCGAGACCTGGTCTCCCACGCGAACCCTGGCTGTGGGGTGATAATATAGCGCTCCCACCAGTTGTAAAAACGGTTCGCCCAGTCCCAGTCGCCTCAGCACACGGAGCATAAAGGGCCACTCAACAGAATCAAAGGCTTTTTCCATGTCCAGGAAGACGGCCATGGCCTTGGTGTCCTGTCTGACATGCTGCATAGTTCCTAATACGGTTCTAATGTAGTGTGTTATCTAGGAAACCTGAATCGATATTCCCATTTCATGCCCTTGTCCGGCTATAATCAATAATATCCATACAACGGCATAATAATCATATCCATACTTCAGTCGTAGCACATGCTGTCACATTAAGCAAGACTACTTCTCCGGCCCCCTAGTAAGCACACCGAGTTCTCTAAACAAAACCAAGCCTCCAGCAACCTGGGAAATCCCCCTTGCTATTGTTTTGATTTCGTCCTAGAACTCCTGTAAAGCACTGTAAGAACGGCCAGTTCTTAGTGACATCTTTATTGACGTCTTATGTCCAACCTTACGTCAAACCCGGCACCTTTCAGGTATAAATATACCAACGTTGCCTTAAGCAAACACACGGTGGTAATCCTGGAGCAGAGCAGCTATCTACTTCCGAAGAGCCCAGCTGATGCGAGAGCCCACGGACGCTGCCCCTCCTCCTTGACGCGCTGAGAAAGACGCTGTCTTTTCTCCTGCCGAGAAATCCAGCTCTGGCGTTTCCAGCCTACCCTCGCGGGTTGCTGGGATATCGAGTCCTGAGAGAGAGATACCAGACCTCCTGCTTTCTTTTACCCAGGTACGGAACTGACTAAACCCTTACAGAGAATTCTTGAGTCAGATTCTTGGCAAAACAAACTTAACTTAAACTACTACTCACTTACTCCCTCCCACGTATTAGGCTTAGGTCAGGTACACCGGGGTAGGCGTAGTTAGAAGCACCAGTTGAGTACGATTAGTCAATGTATATGTATGTATCTATTTTATCTATTTTAAAGTATCATATGGCTAAGAAACCATATCAATGCTTTTACAGTATTATTTTATAATCCTGCTTTTACTGTACACACTTTACTTTACTATAAGTATTGCAATTGTAGCAATTCATTTCTCTTGTATGAGGAAGAAGACTGCTCAATAAATAACACCTTTTATTGAAAACGCCCGTCTCTCTTTTCTCTGCATTCTAGTGAAACTAAGTACGCACCTTTGACTGAGTGAAATAGCTGTCTTTTGTTTTCACACAACTCTAGAGATATACTCTTAATCAGGGAGAGCAAAGTTGTCATGTTTTATGGTTGTCAGAAACTAAATCCCTTCTTGTCTATTCAGGGAGGTTAAACTCCTCCTCGCTTATTCGAGAAAGTTTCTAGTGACCTCTGAGCTAGCTGGCAAACACTTAAGTCTAATATAGTCAGTAGAGACCTAGTTAACCTCAGTCCTACGTCTACACTGCTGAATATATTATTCCAATGCGCAGAGCCTATTGGGACTATAGGAACTACACTACATGACGCCCAACGTTTGGTAAGGTGATAAATCTAACGCAAGACGTTAGAGTAACTCAGTCGTGCTTTTTCACACAGACCCTTTCTCCCGTAAATACTCCACAGACGTCTGGAGTGGGTCAAAGGTTAAAATCCGCCGGAACTTAGTAGGAAGAGATTTCTATGTATAGTTTTTGGTTTATTCAACGTTGAAGGATACAGTGTTCCAAAATATTGTACACCTAATCTTTGTTTCCTTGAAAACCTAATCTGCAACAAAAACCTTTCTGTCAGTAAAAATGTCAGAAACTGAAGTAGAGAGGGAGACAGCTAGAATAGCAGCTCGTCTTCTAGAGGATGACAATAGTCTCCTGCAGTTCGACCCGGATGCAATACTCATTCCGGTCAACATAAGAAAAACCATAACTCTTAAACTAATAGAGAATGGACTAACATCGAGAGGTGGTATAGTCGTATTCGTGATTGAGGCACATGAATATCGGCAGACAGAGGTATTCTATTCATGGATAAACTTTCCAGCAGCAAACGCTGTCACACATGAGTTCCACTATTACAAAATAGAGGAACCACCGGAAGAGTACACTCCTTTCGAGGAGGTGGAAATCCCATTAAAATACCATGAGCACCTGCTCTGGTTTAAAGGCGCCCTAAAACACAATAATCACATCACCAGGCTCGGTCCACTAGGTAGACCAGGAGCAACGTGGCCGGTTCTAGCCAGCTACACACCACATCCAGACATTGAAAAAATGTCAAGCGAAGAACTCTTAGTTAAAATAAAAGAATTAACACAGGCATATAGAGAGTTGGTTCAATTGGCAACGGAGGATATAACTTACCTCCAGAAATTGAAAGAAACAGATATAGCAGAACAACCATTCGAACTTGCCAGAATCATAGAAAAATCCTATGAAGAACTAGGAAGAGATAGTTTGGGTGGGAAACCCGTAAAACCCCAACTAACTGAAAAATCCTGAAAAAATATTCATTAAAAATAATCTAAACACTCCAAAAAAGAGCTGGGATGGAAATAAACAATCCACTCCCAAAGAAAAAAGATTCCAGTCCAGAGGAAAGTCTCCTCGGCGGAGAGAAAGATCTCCGGACCAAGGACACAAGTCTCCCCAGAGGGAGCCCTCTGAGAAAAGATACAACCTTAGAAATAGGGATAATCTAACGAAACCTGATAGATATCAAGATATTGATACACGTCCCTCTCGATCTTTTCAGACTTCCTCGCAGAAATCGGAAAGAAGAGGACGGTCAGAACAAAGGGAAGAGCACGTCAAGTCCAAAGACAAGGAACCTGCTCATCAAAGTAAAAAATTACAATTTCCAAAAAAGAAGGTAGCCAGCATTAAAATAGTCAAACATGCCGAGGATACTGAGGACACAGCTGAAAAACAGAGAGTGGGCCCAGACAGCGCTAGACAGCGCAGCAGAAGTGACCAAAGCTCGCAAGATCCTGATGAATCATCTGGAGACAGTGGACACGAATGAATACATTCAAGTGGAAACTGCAGACAGCAGAGTTAGCAAACCTCATGAAATATACAAGATAACATTACGTATAGAGGGAGATAAGACTAGGAAAGTAAGGGGTCTATTTTGGGATAACCTTTCCAAAGGCTATGATATCCTTTTAGCTGAAAAAGACTGGCCACCAGAGTTTGTCAGGGAGTGCCCTCATGGGGAAGAAATGATTATGCCTGCCTTCTCAAATCACATTCCAATTCATAAAAAATATACACTTGTAAGAAAGTGGGCAGTAGCCCAGGCTCCTGCTTTATATAAAAATCATGTAGGATGGGATGAGGACTCTCCTCCTCACAAAATCCAATTAAAATGTCAACCAACTGCACAAAGGCAGTACCCAATTACGTAAGAAGCTAAAAAACAGGTCAGGGAGATCTTAGATCAACTTGAATACCAGGGGGTGATTGAAACATGCACCTCACAAATGAACAATCCTTTGTTTCCTGTCTCCAAGCCAGACGATTCATATCGTCTAGTTTTGGACTACAGACACCTTAACTCATGTTGCAAGACATTTGCAGTACAAAACTCACACAGTGCAGCACTAATGAATAACATCGTGCGCAAAAAATACAAAACAACATTAGACATCTCTAATGGATTCTTTTGTCAAAACATTGCACCTGAAAGCAGGTATTTGACCGCTTTCTCAATAATGGGCTCGCAGTAATTTCTGTCGACTCCCACAGGGGTTCAAGAACAGTCCAGGATTATTCTCAGCAAGAGTAACAGAGTTACTACAACTGTATGATGATGAGGCATTATCTTATGTCGATGACATCTATCTGACAGATGATGACTTGGATACTCACTTGAAAAGAGTGAACACCATAATACTTGGGTTTGCAGCAGAGGGTTACAAATTCAACTTTAAAAAGTCACGAGTTGCCCATCTAACTGTCCTGTTTTTAGGATATGAATTATCAAGTGAAGGCAAATGCCTAGCAGACAACTTCTTAGAAAAGTGTGTTGTACTCCAAGCACCAAAAACGCTGAAAAACTTACAATCAATTCTAGGTTTCCTGAATTTCGGAAGAACATACATTCTAAATTATGCAGAGAGGGTTAAACCTCTCTATGAATTAATAAAACCAGATTTTAAACCAATCAATTGGACTCAAAAACACACAGAAATTTTGAGATCATTGCAAACAGACATGTTAGCAAAAACAAAATTGCAAACTTGCGACAATACACGCAACCTTGTCATCCCAGGAAGATGCGGATTCACGTACCTGAACTCTAATGAGGGAGAAAAGGTACCAATAGCATACAAATCACACTTGTACTCACAAGCTGAAAAAACATTCAGTCTTGCGAAAAATGTTGTAAATGCGGTTCAAACAGCTGTAGCAAAAGAAAGTGCCCAAGCCGAAGGCAGACGGATTACTGTCTTAACAGCAGAATCAGCCTTCGAGTCATTAACAAGCCCATGTAATTTAACTACCGTGGCATTAGATCCAAAATGGATACAATGGGAAAATTCTCTTGCTACAGAAAAAGTGAAATACTATTTTGACCCGGAAATGAAAAAAATGAAATATCTAACATATGAAAAAGAATATCCTCTGCCTATGCCTATGGCCTAGGCCTATGCAGAACCCTCAGTTTGGGGAAAACAAGCCTACAACGCTACGTGCGAGGTTGTCAAATGCCGGTGGCGCGGACGTAAATTGATGCCACTGGTAACAATGTCACAATCTGTAAAAGACAATTCAGATCAACAAACTGAATGAATAGCTTTAAAAATGGCGCTCGACATTGCGGATCGCGAATTCCCGACACTAATAGTGTGCGATTCGCATTTCTGCGTCAAATCATACAACGAAGACTTGCAGAAATGGGTTGAAAACGGTTACAAAGATGACACAGGGGCCACAATTAAGCAAAAATCGCTTTGGGAACAAGTAGTTCTTTTACTAAAAGAATTACAAAAGACTCACGTGATACATACACTGAGTCATCAGCGTGATGGCGTTCACGCTGCAGGGAATTCATTGGCTGAAACAGCCACAGCGGAAGCAACTAAGCCGGCTTCCGTAGCCACAAAAAAGCGTTCAGAAAAATACATAGACGGGGAAGCCATGCTGGCGGTAAAAACGTCTTCAAAAGGCGACTGCGCAGCATTACCCGTGAACTATCCACTCAATTATACATACATAATCGATGCAAACTCCGTTCCTTTTGCTCGAATCCCTGGAGTGGGGGATAAAGTAATTCCAAACACGAACAGGAGAGGCTTCTTAATACAAGAAGCACATATGGGATTAGGTCTAAGGCATTAAAAGATCAAGGAATCTCTGACAGAATTACAATCAGAATACTGGTGGCCGGGAATGAGCGTAGATAATCACAAATTTGCAAAAAATTGTGAAAACTGCAACAAAGATCGCAGTGACGAACCGGCCGACATAGTGCCAGAACACCTAATAGAAAGCATAAGGGGATCTATTCGCATGATTAAACAGGAAACATGCGTCCCAATGTATATTATTTAAGACTAGATTCACTTAAAATGTGACACTAGCGCTCGGCTGACGCCAATACTGTTATAAAAGATTTGCGAGTCTATATCGGCACATACGCAATTGGCATGCTACATTCTGACCAGGGTCCTGCTTTTAGCTCTCAAGCTTATAAGGAGGCCATGACCAGCATGGGCATTGCATTGCGGTATTCTTGTCCCTTCCATCCTGAGGGAAACGGGATTGTGGAAAGAAAAAAACGAGACATAAAGCAATCTATAACGGCAAGGGTATTAGGTACGGGTACTGGGTGGGTCCAACATTTAACAAGTGTCCAACGTAGTCTTAACAATCTGCCAAGAAATTCTCTAAAAGGTTTCAGTCCGTATGAACTATTGTTCGGGACTAGAATGCATATTCAGGACCTCGATAGTCAGACTTCAGTGGTAGAAGAAAAATGCTTTGATATCAAAGATCGTTTGGCTATTTTACAGGACTTAAATGAAACAAGAAAAGACCTGAGCAACGTAAAGCTAAAACACCAGCCAACAGCCACTGAAGAGAAACCACCTGTCCCAGCAAGGCCTGTCTGGAGTCCAAAGATTGGGGATCTGGTCAGAGAGAAAATCGCGGTGAAGAAGAAATTTGGGCCTTCTTACAGAAAAGCAGTACCTGTCTTAGCTGTCAACGGAACAAGATCAGTTGTACTACCGCCCCTTGCTGGTAAAAAGGAGAACCGAGTTGTATCAATCGACCTGGTTAAACCACAATCATGTGGCCAATAATAAGTAGTAGGCCCAGTGGA
This sequence comes from Lissotriton helveticus, assembly GCF_964261635.1. NCBI lineage: Eukaryota > Metazoa > Chordata > Amphibia > Caudata > Salamandridae > Lissotriton > Lissotriton helveticus. The sequence goes on along the minus strand of NC_136070.1, from coordinate 1,073,478,468 downwards.
CTCCCAAGATGTAGCAGAAGACCAAACCTTGGTACAATCCAAGAGGTTCAAACTGAGAGACTAATCACATTTGATAAACCTGCAGTGATTAATAAAGGACTATGCAATAATGCCATGGAACTTGTGCCTCTTGAAGCCCAAATTGCAACAGCTTGTCAAGAAAAACCAGTCTACAACGATGTAGCCTCAGACTATGCTAATGAAACAAAGAAAATTCCAAAAGCAAATACAAATCCGGAAGCAATTCCAACAATTGACAGAACTGCATCAGGCTACTTCATCAATTTCGATGACTTTTCTGAGGATCCAAGCGAACCTGAGGAACAGCCAACAGAAACAAAGACAAAGCAAAAGAACTCTTTCATCAACTCAAAGGAACCTATCTGATTTCTCCATGGATTGAATTTTGGTTTGTGCTAGGTGTACTTTTCCTCCTGCTTTGGCTCATCATGGTACTGTGCTTGGGACATTTCATAGAGGGAAAATACAGTACAATGGAAACAGCAAGTCAGAACATCAACTTGGTCCTAAAGCCACACAAGTCATCCCACATTGAGAAAAGAGAACTATCATCAGTAAATTTCACAGCCAATCCAATACCCGGTGGGGTAGCTTGGGACAAAACAGAATACGATATTTATGGCCCGGTCGAGCTATTGAAGTATCCACATCAATTCAAGGTTTCATTAAGTGACTTTGTAAAACCGAGCCCATTCTCTGATGATTGGGACTTTGAAAGTATTAATGATATGATGTCAGATTTAGTTATGTCAGCGAAATTTACAGGACTTGATTATTTACAGGGTTCATCAAATTATAAACAGATGTAGTGCTACAATCACTATGCTAACCATTATTTGCATAAATCTGCTCAACCTAGAAATGTTTTTAATTATAATCAATGGGAACATTGTGCAACTCCACCAAAAGGCAGTTCAAAAACATTTTTTGATAAATTCCCATACTTCTCAGGGTTTAACACAAGTGATGCAGAAATGTTTTATTTCAAACTGTTAAATAAGACAGGAATGAAAACCATGCTGACAAACACTAAATTAATCTATTCAGAAACATTTTTTGAAAAAATGACTACATTTGGTTTTGATTTTTGGAAAAACAATATTGAAACAAAAACCATCTGGGGTACCAAAGATTGGCAGGTCCAAGGTATAGAATCTTTATTTAGAGCCTGCATGATCCCAGAATAAATTATATTCTTGAATGATACCATTCAACAGACAACCTGTCTTGGCCTAGCCAAAATTAAAGACTTAAATAAACCGTCTATTCCAAAACCAACACCTGACAGTAATAGCACTACAGATGTTGAGATAGACGTATCCCATATTTTTAACCAAAACAGAACACATCCTGATTGGAAGAAATGGTTGATCTGGCTCACCGACACAAATAACTGTCAAGATAGATTCCTGAACAAAATACAGGGGTTCAAATTGACCAGGCCAGACCCTAGATACTCCCAGAGACAACATCCAGGGATAGTAACAACATACAGTGTAGGAAAACTCTGCCTCGAATGGCTACAGACATCCACACTGGCAGAAATTAAGTAACACTTGACTTTACTTTAAGAAGGTGCTGACTAGCGCGATTTCATAATGGGACCACGCAAACAGCGTAAAAAAGTTTCATAGCGGCCAGTATATATGCGGCATACAACGAAGCTTGGAAAGAAACACAAATTGAAACAGCAGAAAAAATACGAGAAATTAACCGTATTAATTTGGAAAAATCACTTTCTGTTGTGGACAATGGGTTAATGACTCTGTCTTCCAGAATATATTCACTGGACAGTATTGTATCATCTGCAATTGATATAATAGAACAGGACTTACTAATGTTACAACACGGTCAGTCCCAACTACGTTCTATTGTACAGCTTGGCTGGACGTTACAAAATCTGCGTTCAGGCTACGTGCCTTGGCGTTTAATCAACACAACGTCATTATTCTCTATCTTTAACCTTACTGATACACAAATCAGCTTGGCACAAAAAGGAGCGGAATATACAATTCGGAGCATTGAAAAACTTGAGAGATTACCATTGACAATGTCAGAACGACCTGTCATTGAATGGATAATACACTGAATCATAACTATTCCGATAACTACTTTCCAATTTAAATACTGCCAAGAGTATATACGAGCAGGCCAGTATGAAAGGTTGGGTAAAGAATACATTAAGTCATCATGGAAATTACCTTACACACACACATGTTATAGTGAAAAAGGACAGAATGTATTTCTTAGTGGTGATAATTGTAAAAGGTCACTAAGTGGTATACTTCTGTGCCAGGGTATAAACCTACATGGGGCCTGTGAGGGGACTTCAAATAACCTTTCATGCCACCAGCATGGCACACCTGCAACTCGAATAGAGCCATTTTCTAGACGGCTTTCTAACGGGAGCTACATTCTAATAGTGGACCACAGATGTTGTGGCTTGGTGCCAGGAAAAGCTTATCTAGTAAGCGTTTCTTCCATGGTCACTTGCTGTATGCAAGTATTGTTTCCGAACAACACCCCAGACAGGGAGGAAAACATTTGGCCCATTTTTGAATATCTCTTCTAATCGAATTGATACTTTAAGCAGAATAAGGTCTGTCCTTTTACAGACAACTGTGCCCTTGACGTCATCAAAAGAAACGTATGATCTGCAAGTCGCAAGGACAACGGCAGAGATACATAGCCTTTTATCAGCAAATTGCCCCCTACATTTTGCGGAAATGCTAAGCCAAATCCTAAACATGTCCGATACGAATGGTATCCCGCATGTATTTAAGACAATTTTTTCGGGACTGTTAACACCCTTCAAAGCAGTCCTGGGCATCTTTCCTAATTTTGTCCATTCGGTCGTAGGCGGCCTACCACTCCTGTTGGGACTCGTAGCAGGCATTTTTTTTGATTCTCCTGCTTCGTTATGGCAAGCCATGTCACAGACAAGACTCCAGCAACAATGGAAGAAACGATCCTAGCTATACGCTATCGGGACCGCATAACTAAAGTCCTTGGATTAGCCAGGCTAAGAGATCTAAATATGACCTGGTTTCTTTCATTCAGACCCATCTGGCAGAATTGTATCTTACCTGTGTTAAGATGTATGCTTTGCAGAGAAGAATGCGTGTTAGACGTCTGTCTCACACTACAATCAGAAGTACCATTGGATACAGATACTTTGCTAAGTCCTGTAACGGCTCATGCATCGTGTTGTCCCCAGCAGTTACCCATCCTGATGACGGCATTCGTGGAGACTTCACCACTGCGATTAAAGGGTAGTGAAGTGCAAGATGAGAGCAGCATCAACCAGGTACGACCTTCTGTGAGCAATGCTGATCCTGACATCGATGATAGCAATCATTCTCACGACTGCACAGTTGCGGCATTTTCCAACTTGGTCGAACTTTCACCTGAAGCAGTAAACTGCTTTTTTGAAAGTCTGTCTGAAATGATGTTTTCCCCCGAACAAAAAGAATAACTTTTAAGCAAACTAGTACACAGCGTTCCCTGAACTCTGAATTCGGCCTTCGGCTTTGATAACAAAAGCTACTGAACATATTTGGAACAATATTTTTTTCTCTCTCCCCTGAAAGCGAAATTATTTTTTTCCCGATTCCAAAATATTTACCTTTTTTGGCACATGTAGTCTGCTTGAAGTAGAACTATTCTTAGAGAACAGTGCTTCTATTTTAGGAACTCTAGAGACAATATATTTACCTCAGCCTCTAGCATATTTACAAATAACTGTATTTATATGTGATGGGATGGTCTCGACCCTTTTTTCTGTATTAAGAGCCATTTCATGTGTAAATTTCGCAAATCATTCATGCTGATATATATATGCATCCTTTCTTAATGAATGATTACACTGCTTGAAACACATACAGTACCTATAATCATTTTTCATGTATTTCGCATACACCATTTCAAATGCAAAAAATTTATTTTTGGGTGGGTTGATATACACGTGCACCTTTTATGTTTACTATTGCTTAGTTTTAGTAATGATGGACATTAATTCGTGGAGTGGGTGTAGTGTGTTATCTAGGAAACCTGAATCGATATTCCCATTTCATGCCCTTGTCCGGCTATAATCAATAATATCCATACAACGGCATAATAATCATATCCATACTTCAGTCGTAGCACATGCTGTCACATTAAGCAAGACTACTTCTCCGGCCGCCTAGTAAGCACACCGAGTTCTCTAAACAAAACCAAGCCTCCAGCAACCTGGGAAATCCCCCTTGCTATTGTTTTGATTTCGTCCTAGAACTCCTGTAAAGCACTGTAAGAACGGCCAGTTCTTAGTGACATCTTTATTGACGTCTTATGTCCAAACTTACGTCAAACCCGGCACCTTTCAGGTATAAATATACCAACCTTGCCTTAAGCAAACACACGGTGGTGGTTTTGGAGCAGAGCGGCTATCTACTTCCGAAGAGCCCAGCTGATGCGAGAGCCCACGGACGCTGCCCCTCCTCCCTGACGCGCTGAGAAAGACGCTGTCTTTTCTCCTGCCGAGAAATCCAGCTCCGGCGTTTCCAGCCTACCCTCGCGGGTTACTGGGATATCGAGTCCTGAGAGAGAGATACCAGACCTCCTGCTTTCTATTACCCAGGTACGGAACTGACTAAACCCTCACAGAGAATTCTTGAGTCAGATTCTTGGCAAAACAAACTTAACTTAAACTACTACTTACTTACTCCCTCCCACGTATTAGGCTTAGGTCAGGTACACCGGGGTAGGCGTAGTTAGAAGCACCAGTTGAGTACGATTAGTCAATGTATATATGTATGTATCTATTTTATCTATTTTAAAGTATCATATGGCTAAGAAACCATAACAATGCTTTTACAGTATTATTTTATAATCCTGCTTTTACTGTACGCACTTTACTTTACTATAAGTATTGCAATTGTAGCAATTCATTTCTCTTGTATGAGGAAGAAGACTGCTCAATAAATAACACCTTTTATTGAAAACGCCCGTCTCTCTTTTCTCTGCATTCTGGTGAAACTAAGTACGCACCTTTGACTGAGTGAAATAGCTGTCTTTTGTTTTCACACGACTCTAGAGATATACTCTTAATCAGGGAGAGCAAAGTTGTCATGTTTTATGGTTGTCAGAAACTAAATCCCTTCTTGTCTATCCAGGGAGGTTAAACTCCTCCTCGCTTATTCGAGAAAGTTTCTAGTGACCTCTGAGCTAGCTGGCAAACACTTAAGTCTAATATAGTCAGTAGAGACCTAGTTAACCTCAGTCCTACGTCTACACTGCTGAATATATTATTCCAATGCGCAGAGCCTATTGGGACTATAGGAACTACACTACACTAATATTATAGGTGAGATTCCTGTTGGGGATGAATCCAGCCTGCTCCGGTGCCACCAGCTCCGGGGCAAGTAACGCCAAGCGTGTCGCCAAGACCTTGGCATAGATCTTGGCGTCAACATTTAGGAGAGACAGCGGTCTGTAGGAGCTACAGGCATTTGCGGGTTTGCCTGGTTTAAGAATAGTTACTATCAGGGCTTCTCGCATAGACCGTGGCATGCTTCCCTCCACACAGATGTAATCAAATAGTGTGGATAAATGAGGAATCAATACTTCTTTAAACGCCTTATAAAAGCCCACTGTGAGCCCATCCACTCCGGGGGCACTGGCCGATCGCATGGTTGCAAGCGCGTCCGCGATCTCGTCCTTGTGTATGGGCTGCATCAAGAATTCCCGGTCAGAGTCCTTTAAGAAAGGCAGCTGTATATGGCCCAGGTAATCATCAATGCCCTCCTCATTATTCGCAGTTCGAGAAGAGTAGAGCCCGGAGTAATAGTTCCTGAACTCCTCTACAATCTCTGATTCTTCTGTGAGGAGGTGACCATCAGTTGCCTCCAGCTCTGATATTACTTGCGGGCGTTTAGAGTTACGCATTATCCTGGCCAGGTGGGAGCCCGGGCGCTCTCCCTCACCATACGACCGGGCCGTCGCATACTTCCCCATGTGCTGAACTTCTCTGTCAGCTTCCTCGTTGTATTCTGCTATGAGGTTCTTGATGTCTTCCGCCACCGTAGTACTTGAGCCCTCCAGTTGGGATTTCTCCAACTCAGTTAGTCTGGACTCCAAGTGTAATAACCTTTGGCGTATAGCCTTGAGGACACTCGAGTGCTTTGCCATTGCTATACCTCGGATGTAATCCTTAAAGGTTTCCCACACTGTTTGGAAGCATTCCACCGACCCCACATTAGTGTCAAAGAATTGTTCGATTTCTACCGCAATTTCACCCCGAAAGTGCTCATCCAGTAGTGAGTACGGGGGGAAACGCCACGTGAATGGCGGGATCCTCTTCACTGGCGTCTCAAGGACCAAGAGAAGCGGCGAGTGATCTGAGAGGGTGCGTGGCAGCACAGCGCAGGATTTTATGTGTCTCATAACTGAGGATGACGCCAACCAGTAGTCGATTCTGGTGTGTATGTCATGAAAAGCCGAGTAATGAGTGAACCCCACTCTAGCAGTGTGCCTACTTCTCCACACGTCCACTAAGACCAGTTTAATCAGTCCCGAGTGTATTTTCAGTGCTGCCGCTGTAGGTCTGCGTGCGGGGCCTGTGGACCTGTCTAGGACAGGGTCCAACACCAAGTTCAAATCTCCTCCCCATACTAATTGTGTAGTGGAATATGCCTGACAGTGCTGCGCAAGGGCACCATAAAATTCCAGGGAATCATAGTTGGGACCGTAAACGTTGACCAATATTAAATCGTGACCCTTCCCTATACATCTTGTGATTAGAAATCGGCCCTCGGAGTCTGCCCTCAGTAAAGACAGTGTCAGTTTCGACTTAGGGTTAACCCATGTCAAGACCCCTCTAGAGTGGGTTGTGAATCCAGCGGCGGTGCAGTTGCCCGCCAGACCCCTGCTAAGAAGCATTCTGCTCGTGAGCGGAAGGTGCGTCTCCTGTATCAGTGCTAGGTCAACTTTATGTCGCTGTAAATAATTTAGGACTTTCCTAAGTTTCAGATAATCATTCAGACCCCGCACATTCCACGTCAACGCATTAAGCGTCCCAGCCTCCCTGTCCGCTGCTATACGGTCTGAGCTAGCCATCGTGGTAGTAGGGTAATGCAGTGTAAGACAGTTGCAATCTCAAAACCCAGTGAAGACAGAGCGATCAGGCAGAGCAAACCATAACACATCCGAATACTTCCCCACCCCTCCACCCCCCTACCACAGCAGACCCCCCCAACTTGGCCAGCCAGGTCCCCTTCCCACCCCCGCCACCCCAATACCAACTCCCTCAACTTGGCAACCAGAACGTCAGTAGTGCATTGCGCTCGGGGATCGAAGTTGTCTAACAGCCCGTGACTTCCAATGTTCTCAAGGCACTATGTCGGGCTTTCCCCCTCCTTCCACCATGCACCACCCTTAATGTAAATAGTGCATCCTACCTGTGCGTCAGACTGTCCAATGATGTCCACACTAATCCCCTGTCATCCGTCTATCCCTCCCCACACCCCCCAATCACACTCAGTTCAATAGTTTTCAACGCAGGCCGCTGCAGAAGACATGCTTGTACAGTTATATAAGCCAATCGTCCCCTACGTTTCTCCTCTATCCCCTCTACTTATCTTTGCAGTGTTTTTCCGTACGACGAGCGGGCCCGGGCACCGACCACTTCCGCACTATCAGTGCACAACTGCTCTCAGTCTGTCCACCAGCGTCACAGGTGTAGGGCCCCGTATAGCTCCAGCGACTCAGTCATTCCTGTTCGTCCAGGTGGCTATTTTCTTCGTCAGCTGGCTTATCTGCGCCATTGTTCCTCTGGTCCCTCCGCCATCGCTTTATTGCCTGCATCAGTTCTTTTGGGTCTGTGAATATGTGTGAGTGACCCTGCCTGTTGACGCGTAGTTTGGCAGGGTACAGCATCGCATAGTCCAGGCCTAGTTCTCTGAGTCGCTTCCTATGGGGGAGGAAGTGTTTGCGCGCCTCCTGTACTTTCGCAGTAAAGTCAGGGTATATTGATATTGCCGACCCTTCGTATTGAAGTGAGGCCTGTGACCTAGCAAGTCTGAGGGCCGTATCCCTGTCCCGGTAATCAAGCAACTTAGCTATGATCGGGCGGTGAGGCGCTCCCGGCTTCGGGCGGGGGCCCAAGGACCGATGTGCCCGCTCCACCACAAACATCGAAGAGAACACTCCGTCTCCCAAAAGAGTAGTGAGTAACTTTTCCACGAAGAGTTCCATCTTGCCAGTTTGCGTGGTCTCTGGAAGCCCCGTTATGCGAAGGTTGCAGCATCGTGAGCGCGCTTCCAAGTCCTCCAACTTGTCCTGAAGGGAACGCATCAGGTGTTCTATCTTCCTGTGTGCCGTGTCTAACTCGGTCTGCGCCTCTTCGACTTCTGTTATCCTTCTCTCGGCCATGTCGTGTTTCTCAGCATGTTTGTCCAGGCGCTCAGCCATCCGGTCCATTCTGTAGGTCATGGCGTCCATCTTAGCGCCCAGCGCCGATATGCTGGTTTGTAGGCTTTGTTCCATGGAGCGCAGCATACTCTTGATGTCGTCGTCAGGTGCCCGCTCGTCCGCGGGCTGCGTGGGCTCTCTGTGCTCCGCAGGGGGGCTTTGCGTTTGTAATGATCTCTGCGCAAATGGGAGTCTGCTTCGCGTTTTGTCCCCCTTCCCCATCGTCACAGCCGTACCACCGTACCGCAACGGGTGAGAGCACCAAGTATTTCCCCAGGAGATCCTGTTGTAGTGTGCAGGCCCTCTGCAGGCCCGAGGTGAGGGGTTGTAAATAACGCCAGCGGTCCACGCAGGTCCACACACGTCTGCCCCAGCGTCGCAGTATGTCACCGAGTGTCCAGCACACAGGAGCGATGGGGTGACTGTGTCGCTAGGGCCGCACCGCCGCCAAGTTAGCCCCCATGCAGCTTCCACTCCGCGCTATGAGAGTTGCCTCCACCAGCCGGCACAGGCCTCCCTTGGTCACTCACTCAGGTCAGCACTCAGCAGGGAGGTAAGCACTCGGGTGGACCCCTTCCCCAGTCAGGGACCAGCGCCACTCCTATGGGGCCACAGTGGGGCTCCAAAGCCTCTTCCCTGGGACCCCCTCACCACTGATGTCACGTGTGCTCCACCGCTGGTTCACAGGGCTGCAGCGTCGCAAGTCATTCGCCGTTTTCCCGTGGAAGGGGGGCACTCCTCACGTTCTCGTAGGGCTTCTCCCACTTGCCCGCAGAGACCCACTAATGTTCTGAATCCGGCCCCAAGGTGCCCAGGCCGCAGGATCTCCGCCACTCCGAGTTGCCTTCCCGCGACGCCGTCTACGCTGCTCCTTTCTCTCCTGATCCGAATCCCAAGGATGCTGGCAGGGGCGATTTGGTGTCCGCTACTTGCCCCACGGGTAGTCCAGGTGTTATCCGCGGGGGGGCTCAGCGGCCGGTAGGACACCACCACAGGCGGTCGGGCCAATCGCGCTCACCCTCGCCGCACGCAAGGGCACATCGGCCGGCGGAGCGAGCACTGGAGGTCGCGGCTTCTCGGCCCAGGTTTCCGCGGCTCCGCTCGCGCTTGCAGCCGGGCTCCGGAACACCAAATCTCCGCAAATTTGGGATCGCTGGGGACCCGGTGGGGTTCACGCTTCGGGGGGGGGGTGGGTTTGGGGTATTAATATTCGCACTTAGTCAGGATTATGGAGGATAATGGGCAGTGCAGCACGGAGCTCCGGGTTCAAGCAGCCATTTTAGCTGCCGGCAAGCTCCGCCCCCCTCGTGTGAAATTTGGTTGCAAGAGCATGATAGATGCAGCAAGTCTTCTGATGGTGACCCGCATAGGCGGCACCTGGGGTCCACCTTCTCCTTCAGCCAGGGTGGAGAGTGCTGAGTGCCAGGTAGCAGACCGAGTCTAAACTTCATGAAGCTGATTTTTGTATGCTTAGCATACCCCATGTTAAAATACTTCTGGGCTTCTTGCTCACAGTATGTATTCAGGGTCATCCAACCATGAGACCTTTCAGCTAGTGAGGCCTTGTCCTCCAGCCAGGATAGATATTTGACTGATTTCCACACTAGTTTCTTGAATACACCGGAACTAGTGGGGGTTTCCCAAAGTTGGTTCAGTCCCAGTTTGTGTAATCCTTCTTTGAGGTATCTCGCTGCGGGGGAAATAGTGTGTTCGCTTATCTCTTTCCATAACTGGGCGTTTAGTAACCCTGAAGCGCCTTTTCGTATTTTATCCCACGTTATGATATATGCCCCGTGTCTCGCAAGATATTGCTTCTGAATGCCAAACTCAAGCCTTATTTGCGAGGGTGGGGTGTATTTGGGTAGCCCGAATATAATCCTGTACGCGCTTGTTACTGTAGAGTCCAGTAATTTGGCACCTCTTCCTTTCTGGGCTTCGCTTCAATAAGTTATTGTTGGCAGTAACTTTGCACGGATCACCTCCAGTATGGGTAGAATTGATGGGCCGGTTAGTTTAGAGTTCAAAGTTTTTAGGGAGGTTGCCAATGCGATTCCTTTGTGCCTGATGGTGTTTCTATGTGCTAGGACTGCCCTCCCTTGTCAATCTTTACGCCCAAATCTTTATATTCTGTGGTGCTCTCTATTCGGGTATTGCCCCAGAACCATACTGAGGGTTTTTCCCTTTTTTTACTCACAGTGATGGTTTTAGTCTTGTTGAGGTTTATCGTCAGACCATTATCTTTTGAATAGTCCTGTGTGGCATTTATAAGATGTTGAAGGCCTACTTTTGTTTTGCTGATCAGGACTATGTCATCTGCTTATAAGAGGCATGGCAATAGGATGTCTCCCAGTTTTGGAGCATGCGAGTTACAGGCATTTAATACCGGTATGAGATCAGCTACAAACAAATTAAAAAGTGTGGGGGCCAGGACGCAGCCTTATTTAAGCCCTTAGTCCGTTGGAATGCGTCTCGACAAGTGTGTTCCGTCGCCTAGCTTAATCTGGACCCAGGTGTTGGTATGCAAGTTTATCAGAAGATTTAGAAGGGATTGGGGGAGCCCCCAGCTATGCAGTTTGGTCCACAATCTGTTTCATATTACGTTATCGAAGGCAGTTTTATAATCAATAAAGCACAAGTGTAAGGAGCTCCTAGTAGTTTCCACCTTGTCAAAAAGCGTTGCCATAGTTAATATATTTGTGGTCGTGCCCACGTTCTTTGCAAAACCGGTCTGGTTCAAAGGGATGATGGATTTTGCTTCTGCCCAGGCCTGGAGCTCTTCTAAGAGCATTCCCGCAAAGAATTTTGCCTCATTATCCTGTAGTGCAATTAGCCAATAGTTCTGTGGCTCTGTCCTGTCCCCTGACTTGTAAATTGGTGCAATGATGGATCCCCTCCATGACTCTGGCAGAATATTTGTCATCCTGATTTCCCAGAACAATGGTTCTAAAAGCTTCAGCCCAGAATGTTGACTCTTGCTTATAGAGCACAGGCGGTATGCCATTTAGACCGGGAGCTCCTTCCCTCCTTCCCTTGCCTATTTGCCTTTTTATGATTTTGACTCGATTAGTTGATTAGGTGAGTCTACGATTAAGATGTCATTTTTGGCTTTATGTTGTGTGAACTGATTTATTCCTGCAGTTGCAGCGCTGATGTTAGGACCTTCGGAAGCGCCCGAAAAGTTTTCCCTCTTTGATCTCGACTCCGTGGTTTCAGAGAAGTGAGACCCGAGATATGTTATCCAGACTGCCTCCGAAATATTAGAGGTAATTCCCTCGTTGTTAGGGTGAACAAATGTATTTATCGTTCTCCAAAAACTTGCGCTGTTATTAGATTTAATGTCAGCGTGTAGTTTTGCCCACAAAGCATTCTCATTGTCCCTTTTTGCATCCTTTTTTTGTTTTTTCAGCAGAGCCTTTTGTTTTCGCAATTGATTTAGTTGTGTTATATCTTGAGGGTTCCGCCGTAGCTGTCTCAATACGCGATAGATAACTCTCTTAGTGGACTTGATTTCTTTCAGTGCTAATTGCGAGATTGAGTTTTCACCGCCGAATCTTTGTTGGATTTTTGGCTTAGTATTCGTTGTATAGGCTGCCATGATGTCTGTGAAATGTTCCCACTTTTTAACCTCATCTAATCCAGTTCTCAATTCAAAGTGATCTTTAGCAATTCCCGCCATTTTGCAGTGTGTGTCAGGCCCAAATTTAATTCTCTTGAGATTGATAGTATAATCTGCTCCATGGGTGGTCCGGCAGTGCTCAAACATGTCAACTGTTGACTAAGGTCAATTTCTTGTGGCCGATGATCGCTCTCCCCTTTGTCCCCTAAACGAAATAGGGTAATTTGATGGAACAACTCAAGGGAGACAAAGGTGTAGTCTAATATAGTGTTTATTTTTTATGAACAATATGTTGCCACGGGGGGATTATCACCTCTTGATCTACCATTTAATGCTCTTAAGTTTAAGTGTTCCAATTCCTCCAAGGTCGACTGTCCCGCTTTTGTTTGCTTGCTTAAGAGTGGCTCCTCTTGCATTGGAATGTTCCAGATTGTATTTTGTATAGATATTTCGTTGTCCGTGGAGGACCCCATTAAGTTTAGGTTTAGGTCTCCTGTTAAAATGAGCTCCGTAGATGGTCCGTCTGTAATGTGAGTTTCTACCAACTTGCACATTTCTTTTATTAATTTGTCTTTTTGCTTTGGTTGGATATAAACGTTAATTATTGTGATGTTGAGATCAGTTGCTCGTATTGAGCCTGATGAGTATAAGTTTACAGCAAGAGCAAGAGGACGTGAAATTCGATGCTGAGACTCTCAAAGAAAACAGAGACTGGCTCGCAACAATTAGGGAAAGAAATAGTTGAGATTTATTCCCCAAATAGCACACCACAAATGCAGATGCTACGACGGTAATGATAATCTCTCTGTGTGCAACCTCAGGTGGTTGACTCTTCACAACGAATACAGCCGATTCCATGCCACATCTGACTTGTCACATCTGATATCTATGTCACACTGCTGAGAGTGGACCGAGGAATTCTACAGGTGACTAGGGTAGAACATTATGGAAAACCATGGAGCACATACATGTTTTACTCTCCCCTTGTCATCACAAAGTCTGTCCGAGTCCAGAATGCATATTTCTTAACAATGGACTGATATCTGCTGACACATTTAAAAACTTTTTCCAAAAAATCATAGCACATTTTGATTGCGTTTGTATTATAACATAATTAGTAAAAACAGGTGTCACAATTACATCCAGTCCCTACAAGGGAGAAGTCACCGCATCCCAGGATACACATCATCATACACTTTTGAGAGTTCAACTGTCTGCATAAGACACACCTGTTCGTAGGGCTGCATCCATGGGGAATGAGATTTAAAATATTCACAATTAAACGAAGGAGAGGCACACAGTCCCTTTGTAAGTGATGGCCCAATTCCGATAGACGAAAAGCAATGAAACTGCCAACAGGGGCCAAAAATGAAATCGAAACAAAAAATAATCATTTTCCAAGTGCGTGGGTCTAAAAATCGACTTCTTCACCAGGTGAGTTTCTAGTTAACAGTGCTAATTTTGAGGAATGCTTTACTCTGACATGAAGGGCACTGGTTGTGATAGCAACATGCAGATAATGAAGAATGGTACCCTGTTGTCTGCAGTAAAACTTAAAGGAAAACAAGGGACTATAAAGTTATTACCATCAATATTTTGAGTATCGTCGTTGCTGTTTTTTCTCTCACTATATTTTGTTTGTTACTCTTTTTACTCATTATATTATGGTGTTCTCTATTTGTCCTTACTATATTTAGACTGTAAGTAAAAATCGATTTTACGTTTGCTCATTGTTGAGAAATGTAAGTCTCTTACTAAAGTACTAAAGCCCCTTTAAGTTGAATTCTCCATTAACTGTTAAAAAACGGAAAATTACAGAAGATCCCCTTGGCTACACCAGGCAGCCCCAATGCACATCTATACTTCAATTAAAAACCGGGCACAATTAGCCTGTCAACAATGGTTACATTTCGTAGTCATTTGCAAGCAGTTCTGCACTCATAACTATTTCGAATACTTAAACTTACATAAAACGAGCTACCACAATTTAAAGTGATTTATTTCAGCATATCACAGTTAAAAACAAGGACACTGTGTTTTTATTATATTCTGATTTCGAAGATTTACTTACGTTTAGCAAAACCGTCCCCTGGATAAATGTACCGATTGTAGACATCCATAATGTACACTCTGTTGTCTTCTAAAAAATCTCTCTCGTGGCCATTACCCTACAAAATAATGACAAATAATAAATGTAATACATTATAACATGCTGGTGGGCAACTGTGAAGACAAGATCTGGAAGCAGATGTCCAAGACAGAGTGTAGAACAACTCTACCCCATCGTTTCTGGGAGTCATCACTTATTTTGTTCTATATGAACGTACAGATGTTGTTTTCTTTATCAGCTACAAACAGGTTCTCTGTTGATAATAACTCAAGCTTGTATTTTTAAGCCTAAATCTAGTTCAGGAATTTAGGTCATCCTAATACTAGATCCTAACTAACTCCCAAACTTTCAAATCCTACTTTTGTGACAGTGTGATATACTCCCTACACTTATACGATGCTTTATGTCACAAAAGACTTCCCAAAACCCTTTGTACTTCATGATGGTGGGACCCGGTGCTAGCCATGTGGCACTTTCCTCTGCCTGACTACTCAACACAGGTCTGTCCAGTTCTGCCTCTATAAACAAATTGTCTCAGGCCTCCCACAGGACAGGAGCATCCGAAATTCTGCTCTGATCTTGCCTTCTAGCCTGAGAACGGGGGAATTGTGACACCTCCATACTGTTTGTATGTGACCTTTGATTTCGGAACCTGGGCTGAGACTTAGCAGTTAATGTGTCATATCCCATTTCTGCTAGAAGGGCTCGTAGTAAATGGAAACTCACTTCCCAAATGAAGTTTTGTGACCAGAATAGCCATTCACAGCAGTGTTTGGTTTCTGAACCCAAGTATCAAAATAACATAAAAAATCAAATGAACCTCAATATCACTTTTCTTCAGTAGTGGAAACTCTGCAAATTGGCTGTCAAAAGCAGATGTATTTTAAAACAAAACATTATGTATTCAAAATGAGCTATAATGTGTTTATCACTGGCTATTATTTTTCAGATCTGTACTCGGAGCAAGGCACCTGTGAACAGAAAGCTGAATTACTAAACTAACATGTTTGGCCATTTGGTAAATAAAATGGCACCTATGTTAAACTGTGCACATGTGGCTGGACCTGTCAATATCAGAAGTTTAAGGAATAAGAAAAAGGCAGTAGAGGCCAGCCTTGTCTTCTAGAAGGGAGAGAGAGATATGTACTGCTACTGATGAATATGTGCTAAAGTCCAGAGGTACAAACGAACTAGGCAAGTAAGATGTTTGTTCATATAAGTATGTATAAAACAGAGCTAAATAAGTTATAAATACTGGTTATCAAATTGACATTTATGAATGATGGTACTGGCATGTGTGCCTTGTTTTTCACTGTGCATCTGCGGTTTGCCAAGAGGATACTTTAAGATTTGCATTCAGTTTCTGGGTTTTTCAAAAATCATGGTTTGTGAGTTGAGGGTGCTAGGGACCCCTTGACATCTCTTGCAACTACAAACATCTTTGGGCAAAGATGTGTCCTGGTAAAACAGGTTACAAATTTAGGCTTTGATTTTTACTCTGATGCCACTCCAGAGCCACAAGTAGAAGCTGTAATCAGATATTGGTTTTATAATATCACGCACTTCAAATCTCTACTGCCTCTTGCCGGAGAACCATGCATTGGTTGCTTGATACCGCTTTTAATGATTGGCTGGATTATTGCAAAGTCATATCTGCTGGGCTTCTCTGTAATCTTTCGCCCAGACTTCAAAGACTGCAAAATACAGCCGTTCAGCCAAACTTTGGCAAGAATAGATTTCTCGCCAGCACATCAAGCTTTGTACTGGCTCTCGGTTAGGAAGAGTATCACTGGATTGGTGCACAAATACTTACATCAGCAAGCCTCCAGTTGTTTAACTTCCAAAAGCAAGCCCTAAGTGTATTTCCAAGACCGTTGCAGTAAACTCCAGGAAAGATTAGACCCATACACAACCGTAGCTCTTTGGGTGTGAGTGGCTGCTTCTTCGTTTCACATGGATAACTTTTGTGAAGCTAACTGCTGTTAGAAATCAGGCTTACTCCTTCACACTCAAGCACTAGTAAACAAATCAGACTTACTTGGTCAGGGAAGCAACTAACACCAAATAGTCTCTTAGGGGAGGTAGGTGGGTTACAAATGCTGCCACTGACAAATATGTTTTCCTGGCACAGAGGGATACCATCATTCGTGCAAATTCCAGGAACTAGATTGGTTCCTTGCATAATGCAAGGTAAATGCAAGACATATTTCAACAAGCCTCAGACATTGATGACAATAAAGGAAGTGGCATCATGAAAGAAGATAAAACATCAATATATGTAAAATTAATGAGATAACTAAAGACGCTCATGAATGCATTTAAAGGTTTATCCTATTTAACAGTTTACTTGTATCGAATATACTGCTATCTTAAGCTGTGTGTTCTTCCTTCCTTTCACAAATGCTCTTCCAAAGTGTGCTAGGGCTGTATAGGCATCATTTGCTATAGCTGTTGTTTTTTAATTCAAATGGAGGAGCGTGCTGCCGTCATATACCAGGAATAGTGCCATCCTATATGAGAGGTCCTGAAATGACAGCCAGAAGGTGTGCAGACTTCATATCCAATTCTATGTCAGAGACAGTGATGCCATACGTTGGGTGCAATGCATCATGTGCCATGGAGACTGACATAAGATGGCAGGGATGCTGCCATTTTGGCACTGGAGTCCTGGCATCAAACGCCAGGTTTACAGCGTTCATGTGTTGAGGCAGAGAAAGGTTGCTATCCTCTCCACTCCCTGACCCTATATTCTATAAACACTAGACTGAGTTGACCTGAAGAGAGACGGAGAATGCTGGGTCTCTTGGGTAAGATGGCGCGTTGAAGCTCCCCAACCCAGTGCCCATGCTGTCCAGCCTTGAAAAGCACCAGAGAGCCTGGAAGCCATGAGGTCAAATAGCAATTATTGCAATCTCCCACTCTGCAGCTTCCAAGGTGTCCCTGCAATGGGCCAGAGGGAGGGAAGCAGTGGAGCAAGTGGGAAGATGCTCATGAAGTGCTGGCCCATCCTCACACTCCAGCCTAACAATAAAACACCACAGAGCAGCTGATGGTAGCCTACTTGGGCACTTCTGGATGATTCACGGCTACAGTTTTTTCACTTAAACTGTCTCTTTAGTGTGTAATATGGTATTTGGTAGAAAAGTGTTCCTTTTCATGCCACTCAGCATCCGTAACAGCATCTAAGAAGCAAAAGGATGGACAAGAGATGTGAAACATTCTAGTAAGCAGCATGTGTTCCAAATAATATATGCTATCTCCTACTTTGAGGTGTTCTACACCAGACCTAGCCAGGGGAATTAAACGGTACCAGTTACAAACTCTAGCATCTCCCATTTGGCCTATTAGTGCTGATCTCTTTATTGAAAGCTAGTCTTCTGAAAGAGTCTTAACTCTGGTTGAGTATGTTGTATGCATATGTGCCATGAAGCAAATAATAACAATAACATTTGTGATGGAAACCTGGTGTTTAGCAGTCTAAAGCTTTTTACTGACCTTCCAGATAGTCTGTCTGCATGACGAGAGGTCATTTCACTATATTATTCCTCATTGCTGAAAGGGAGTGAACGGTTGTGGTTATAGTAACAGATAATTAAAGCAACAGGGATTCCAGGCTGGAGCCGATAGGAAATAATATACAATGGCTTAAAGGAAGGATTTGTGCTTTTGTGTACTTTATGAGGGTAGAGGACATTCAATGTAACTGTTTGGAAAAGTAACTGCGTACTTCAGGGTTAAGCTAGCTGGTGTTCTGGTAATGTTCTGTTGTGTGTTTCAAGTGTGCAACTAAATGGGAAGTTGGTGGCCTAGCTGGGTTAGGACTGTGTTGCTGTGCACCTTCATGGTGTCTGCCTTTCAGAATGCTGTCTTATTGCTGCAAATTAATGCTTATTACCCCTTGAGTCTGTCTTCACCTTGTTTTTCTTTTAATGTTTACCTTCTGACCATGACACCTATTCAGGCTAAAAAAACAACTTCCAACTGGTGGGGAGGGAAAACAATTGTTTACAGCATGTACGGTGAACTGCAAGTATGTCTGCTCCCCATTTGGAAGGGATCTTCTGCTAGCCGGACTATGGTCTAGCACACCAAGGCGTTACTGGGAAAGATAGAGGGTAGACTCCCTCACCCACAGACATGCCACTTCCATGTCTGTTGGCCAAGGGATCTGGTGGAGTCATGTCTAGGACAATTCCCTATAGAATTCCCAAGAGGGCATGGAAGCATTCTTTGGGGCATTAGAGCCAATGGAAAGCAGGGACTCAACCTACTCTACTCCTGGAGCAGTGGAGAGTGGAGTGAAGATAGGCTGCTAATGATCCTGATGTTCTCCTGTGATTGTGCCACTCTAACTGGAAATGTGATTTACCATGACCATTGCTGCCTTTAATAAAGTATGCTGACAGAGGCCAGAGTAAATAATATTGGGTTTCATTTGAGGATATACTATCTGACTTCACAATGTATGAATGAGCTAATTCAGGATACGTTTGGAGATCTTTAGTTGAGTGCAAATTATTACTGTCAGTTAGCAGTTAGCGTGTCTTTAATTTGTTGGCAGTTGCTTACAGCTATACACAATTTGAAATTTATATACCTTCTTTGTGATCTTCTGTGTGGATCTTTGGAGAAGGGTTTGTTCATTGTACGAGGTCTGTCATTACAGGTCTATTAGTGAATTATTATTATTGATATATGTATTTCGGATAATATATCAATAAACCATACAAACAAAATACCACGATAAATGATATTGAGATGTTAAAAACTAAAAACTAAGGTTCTCTTTGCGGGCACGAACTGAAAAAAATCATAATTGTTCTTATAAGCAGAAATAATTAAACAAGAGCGGATCCTCCAAGCAGCAAGCAAAAAGTGTGAAATTATGTCGGATTTGCACTTTCTTAACATGTTCTCATGGTTAGCCTCACCAAGTTCAGTGGTGTGTAAGACAACCATTTTTTTCTAGGCGCTACATACATTGGACAAAAGAACACAAAATGGTTCTGATTCAACGCAATAAGACCATTGAAACAGTTGTCAGACTTTGCGAATGACTGAAAACTGGACTATTTAAATGAGGCAAGAGGTAGCTTAATGTATCTTTTGTCATTGCCTCATTGATATTATTTAAGTAGTATCCAAACTGGGGTAGAAGATGAATAGTCAAAACTAACTCTGTAATGCTGCCCAAGCCAGGATGACTCCCCCTCTTAGTGTTCAATATGCAGACTTTATGAAGTGTGAGGACCCTGATCAGATAATTTCATGTGTGGAGCACCAAGAGGGTGGGGGCCTGTCTACACCAGCCTAGGTTCCTACTTCATTATTGTTGCAACATGTCCCTCAGGGAGTCTCCACAAGGCTTTAGTCAGTGGAACTCCAGATTCTAGCCCAATACAGCGCTGGTCTCAGTCAAGTGTGAGCTGTGATATCTTCCAACCAAAGGTCCAGACCACACAGTGGGGTAGTCAGCGTACCCATGGCTGCCTTAAAATATTTTTTACAAATCGATTTTGAAAGATAGATGATGTGCTGATGTTTCTTGTTGACAGGAAGTTAAAATGCACACTGATCCTTGAATAAGGTTAAGGAGATCCAGGCTCAGGTCAGGAATACTTGGTGCACGTGTGCCATTTATGGGGACTAATCACACAACCTTACCCTCAGCCCAAACCTGTTGATGTGATTTTACATTTTTGCAGTCCCTCACAATTCTGTCCCATTTGACGCAACATTTTGTCCCTGGGCTTAATAGAAAATGTTTGCCTTTTGTCCCTGGGCTTAATAGAACAGTTTTGCCATTTCCTGTCTCTACCAGATAATGCGTTACTGAAGGTTGTTCATCAACACCTATATTACAACCACAATTACCACTACCATCATTGCTCCAGTCACCATTACCAAAGCCAATTGGTCTGACTTTGATGACAAAACATTTACACATCCCAACATTAACAACTGCTGCTTTAATATGTTGGCTCAATAAATCAGCAATATTGGCTATGCTAGCGCTTGTTCCTCAGGAGGGTGCCAGCCACCGCCAGTGCTAGAGATACCCACTCGTAATACTGCATGCGGCATTGGTGCTCCTGCATGTCACAGTGACCTAAGTCACGGCATCACCACTATTTTTCCCACACATTATTAATTTTGGTATCTAAAATTCTCTCATTTAACTGTTCTCTCCAAAAGCAAATGAAATCAATCATGTATAGGTCATAAAGTCATACCTTCCATGTTCATTTAGGATAATATTAGGGGAAAAGCTGCCATATGTTTCCCTTCTCAAAATTAAATGTTCTACATATACAAAAATATATGAAGTATCCATTAGCAATGAATGCAGTATACTAGGTAATACACATGTATTTTCATACACAATAATGGCAACTATTTCCACTCACCTGGTGTGCATCCAGATCTATTATCGTGGCTTTGGAAACTCCTTCTACTCTTTCAAATAAAAACTGAAATACAAATACAGACTATGAAAATCATACTGATAAAGTAGGTGCAACAAAAGAACAACTGTGTTAATTTTAATTTACATGGTTGATTTCATTTGATGAGCAATACTATGAAACCTTTTTAGGCTAAGCCAGCAAGCTCACAAGAACGTCATACCAGACGATTGTTTCTTAAGTATAATCTTCATGTATGGAATCAAATAAAACTAGAAGGGGTGAATATGAGGTGTGCCATAATAATAATAATAAAGAACCCCACAATATCATCAAGAAACCATAAACATATTTTTTCCATTTTGTATTACTTTAACCACAATGAAGAAACCATATTAAGAAATCCCATAATACTGAAAAGGGGCATCAACCCAAACCTTCACCCTTACCATTAACATAACCCTAATCCAAAAACTTGCTCCATTTCACTTACTGCGACCCTAAGCTAACTACTAACCCATACTCTATTCCTAACCGATGGACTCACCCAAGCCCTATTGTTAATATAACCCTTGCCCTATCACTAAACCTGGCCCTTGCACTGGTCATAACCGCTACTCTAACCCTAATCCTACTCTAGGCCTAATTTAATTTCACACATAACCCATTTCAACTAAAGTTATATAGTGTTTAAAAAATATTTTCTGAATGAATTTGGCCTTAACGTTAATTTTTATTGATTAGTACTCGATACAGCGTTTCTTGACTCTGGATTTGTGTGTGTCAACTCTTGTTTTCTTCATTTCCACAGAATGCTGGGTGTAGACCCCTTTCTAAGAGATCTATGGCAATCAGGGGTTACTGGGCTCAAACCGTAACAGTAAGAGCATTTTACCTCTGAAGTCCTGGGGGTTACCATACTGTTGGACAAAAAAACCAACGACCAAGTACACCTGTGTTAAACTGGGCGGCAAGGAAGAGCCGCCAAGGCTTACTGTGGCAGGTGGTGTGGGGCAGAGACTCAGGACTCAGTAAAGTTGGGAGTATATAACTGTCCTGCAGTTTTTTTTACTTAATAGGGAAAAGGCATTTTTTATCGGGACATACAGCTAAGTAATGCACATGGAAATGCAGAGGGTACAAGGCACATATTAATCCCTGAGAAAACGCACAGGTAGGGTGCAACCCAACTCCAGACTTCCCACATAGTTTACAGGCAGTATTACAACCTCAATGCCAAACTACAGGTTAAAAATATACGCCAGAAGTACTTCTATTATCATGCAAGGTATTTAATACTATCAATCATTAGAGATACTGTGATCCTGTGCCACAGTGTCAGGATTGTGCTATCTTAAGCCAGGGCAAATACCATCATATGCTGGAATATGTGGCCACGCTATGTCAGGGTTGCTGCCATCGTATGTCAGTTGTGTTATAAACCTAGTTGAGGAGTGTGCTGTCCTCTTAGGTTAGAGTTCATCTGCCACTCAATGTCTGAATTATATAAACACCATAGAGTAGGAGATTGCCATTGTATGCAATACGTATGTTTCAATCAAATATCAGGGTAGAGCCTACAAATGTCAGGGAGTTGTACCCAACCACTCCATTCATTCACTTGGCCCTTTTACCGAAGAACTAAAACTTTTAATTGCTATGGTAGATTTGAGAATATTGTCATCCAAGTAGAGGCCCAGGAAGTAAAATGAGCAGAGTGAGGCTATTTTCTAGAGGGTCCTGACTGTGCTAGCTCATATTCAGGACAAGGAGAACCATGGAGGCTGAAGTGTGTATTTCTCGGGGGCGTGGCTTGCGCCCAACGGAGATGGCGGCGGGTTGGTGACGCTCCGGGAGCCGAAGGGAAGAGAATGCCTTCATGAAGCGCTTCCCTTGCTTCCACCACTCTTAAACTGAGGGACCTGCTATGTGAAGTCGTCGAGTTGCTAAAGAAGCTGTTATCCGACCTTCGCTGAGCCGGCTGCTCTCTCCTATCGTCCACGCCTTGCTGAAGCCTCCTCACTGCGGTTGCGGCCGCCATCTTGAGTTCGTCACGAACGCTCTCATTACCTCAGGCGAGCCTCCTGTCTTCGTTATAATGTGGTGAGTGTCGCAATTATGAGGTATGCGCCTTGGTGATTTATAACGGCATCCTACACTGTTTTTTTTCTCTTTTTTCTCCTTCATATATATTTTTGGACTGTGCATCCTCTCATATTCAATGGCGTTTTTCATGAGGGAAGTGACACCATTTCGTATGTTCCGCTGACGGAGTTATCTCCTATGCGGTTTGTGGATTGTTGACCCTCACACCTCTTCAAAAGATGCATTCTTCGGCTCTATCGTCCTATGCCTTTCTATTTAATATGCATGGAGGAAGTTATGCACATCGTATCACGTTTTTTTCTTCTTTGCTTGGGCATACACTGATTTTTTAGACTTTTTCATCTTCATATTGCCGATGAAGTTCTCTTCTGCTGTGTCACTTCTATTTATTACTGTAAACCACCAGAGTGCACATGGCTTTTTACTCGTAGCGCCTTTCATTTATTTATTTAGAATTTTGTAGAGCGCACAGCTACCTCCGACGGAGGTGTCCCGGCGCTGAAGACATAGTCTCAGGAGGGTCGAAGAGGAGTAGGGAGGGGTCTTTAGATCTGTGAGATTAGCCAGGTCTTTAGTTTTTTTCTGAATTGGGGTTCGGACGTCAGGAATCTTAGCTCAGTGGGTAGCTGGTTCCACAGTTTGGAGGTGACTACTGCCAAGGCCCTTCCCCCTGTACGTGTGAGGCGAAAGCGGGGGCAGATCATGAGGCGAAGATGATTGGATCTCAGGTTTCTTGGAGCTTGTGAGAACCTCATTCTTTGACGTAGGTAGGATGGGCCTCGGTCATTGAGTGCTCTGAAGGCCAGTGTTAAGGCCTTGAATTGAATACGGAGTTTTATTGGGAGCCAGTGAATTTTGATTAGGTGGGGTGTGATGGAATGGCGGTAGGGGATATTGCAGACTAGCCTGGCCGCAGCATTCTGGACTTTTTGAAGTTGGTGGATGAGGTAGGTGGGGGCGCCTATGTATAGGCTGTTGGCATAGTCCAGATGAGCAGTAATGAGGGCATGAACCACCGTTTTGCGGGACTCAAGTGGGAGGTATGGCATGATTTTTTTTATCATTCGAAGTTTCCCTAAGCAGGCTGAGGTGACTTTGTTTATTTGAGTTTTGCAGGAGAGGGAGGTGTTAAATTGAAAGCCAAGGTTGCGTGCGTTTTGAACTGGTTCTGGGGGGGGGTTGAGTTCAGACGGCCACCAAAGATTGGCGGATATAGGCGTTTTTCGATTGAAAAATGGGACCTCGGTTTTGTCTGTATTGAGTTTCAGGTTGTTAGCGGACATCCAGGCTGCGATGTTGAGCATACAGAGGCGAAAGTTGTTAAAAGATTTTTCAGTGTGTTCTTTGAAGGCGAACACCAGTTGGGTGTCGTCAGCGTAGAAGGTTACTTTGACGCCCCAGGATTCAACAACTTTAGCCAGAGGTTTGAGGTACACATTAAAAAGGAGCGGGCTGAGGGCAGAGCCCTGTGGGACGCCCCAGATCAGCTGTTTTTTAGAGGAGAGAAAAGGTCCCAGCATCACTTGCTGTATTCTGCCTGTGAGAAAAGATTTTATCCATACAAGGGGGGGTCCGCCAATACCAACTTCTTGTAGGCGAGTCAGAAGTTTGTCGTGTGAGATGGTATCGAATGCAGCGGATAGGTCGAGGAGGACCAACATGTCCTCCTCTCCCTTGTCCGTGCATTCGCGGATCGATTCGGATACCTCGAGTAGCGCCGACTCAGTACTGTAGTCTGGTCTAAAGCCTGACTGGGTGTCGTGGAATAATGATTTGGATTCCAGGTAGTGGGACAGTTGTTTTTGGACGGCTTTTTCCAGAACTTTTGCGGGCTTGGGAAGAAGTGAAATTGGTCTGTAGTTATTTAGACAGGAAGGGTCGATGCCGGGTTTTTTTTGCAGAGGGATTAGCATGGCGTGTTTCCAGGCCGTGGGAACAACCCCAGTGAGTAATGAGGCGTTCCAGATGTCTAAAAGGGGGTTAATGATGATGGGGGCAATTTCGTTCATGATACGAGCTGGAGCTGGGTCCAGAGGTGAGCCAGATTTGCATTCCAGAAGTAGCTTTAGAGCAAGTTCTTTGCTAAGAGGCTGGAATGAGGTAAATGTATGAGTGCTTTAGGGGATAGGCTCTTTGGTGGTAGCGTGATCTTTCTGAAGGATTGCTGCCGCTATGTTGGCAATTTTTTCCTCGAAGAAGTTAGAAAGGTTTTCGCATAGTGACTGTGACCAGGGTACAGGAGTGCAGAGTGCGCTGGGGTGAGTGAATTCTTTCACTATATTGAATATGGCCTTGGTCGAGTTTTTTGCTTTGGCGCTCTATTGCCAATAACTTTTAATATGAATTTTGCGCTGCTTTGTTCACTGAAACGGAACATTCTCTGTGGAATTCTGCACTTTTCTTGCCCTTTTCATGATTTTTAACGGCATTTTTAGTGACTTATTTGGAGTATAGATTCTGCACAACGGAGGCTCACTGGAACCATATTTGTTACTTTTAGTCTCAACTGCGTCTACTGCAGATGGAACTTTGTTTTGTCTTCAGGCACATTCTTGCTCCCCATACCATACTACAGCATGTTATTTCATCTGTTTTTGCACATATATATTGAGCTCTGTCGTACACGCTTCTACTGAAGTATTATTGTAGTGTTTAATACTGCCTTTTTATTTCATGTTTCACTCATTATAGATGTGATACCGTTTTTACATAGATTTATTTCACTTATATATTGTTAAATGCACATTCTCCTTATGCCTGACTGTTATTGCTGTATTTCTTTTTGGGGCAAGCTGTTATCCTAGTTTACAGTGGGTTTAAGTGTCCAACAGTTAAGTGCTTGTTATTTGAACATTGTGCATTTCCTCTCTACGAACAGATACTACGTTATTTGAGTCTTGGTGATGTTCATATATAGAATATCTTCTATCCTGCTTTATAGATATCTGTACCTCTCTTCATCCAGTTTTATTCGCATTATACAATTTAAGGACTGCAGGTTATTTAGTTGTTGAATATTACTAACTTTCTTGCTTTTCAGATTTTCCCTTCATCCTCTATATGGGGAGACAACTGAGAGCTTTTTCTCAGTCCAAACCTGTGCAACATAAGTGTTTGCTTCAAACTAGTTCTCGATTTCAGTGTTTAGATATGAATGACTCGACTAGCAACTCCTCCAAAACTTCCACAACGTCAACGCTCGCTGTCTCCTCTAATACATCGAAGTCAACAACCAAACGACTAAAAAAAGACCCTCCCTCCCCAACGAAGCAACGTTCTGAGGTCACTATGGATTTATTGTTGGAGAAAATCCGTGCCCTCAGGCCATTCATTGAAGAAACTAATTCAGCGCTTCAAACTCTCACCAATAAATGGGCTAATATGGAAGAACATGTCGTCACATTGGAACAAAGCGTTGATTCTTTATCCTCTTCCACTTCCAAAATGGAGTCCCTATCTTCTCAAGTTTTGTCGCTCCACAAACAAATGGAAAATTTAGAAAACAGGAATAGAAGGAACAATCTGCGTATTTATGGTCTGCCTGAGGAGGTGGAAGGCTCAGATTCTATCACTTTTTTAAAGTCCTTTCTTCCGCATATCCTCAAACATCCGGATACCACTGTTCTTAATATTCAAAGAGCCCATAGTCTAGGTTCAAAATTGTCTGCACTATCATCAGCATCTAACAAGAAGCCAAGAGGAGTCATCATCTATTTTTTTGAATATACTGATTTGTTGAAGGTCTTATCCGCAGTTAGAGCACTGAACAGAGTCACTTGGTCTGGGAATACCTTGTTCTTCACGCAGGATTACGCCAAATCAACGGCAGACCGTCGTAAGGAATTCATGTCATTACGACCTCAGTTGCGATCAATTGGAGTACGTTATGGTCATTTCCACCCCTGCCTTTTTAAGGTGACCATAAACAACAAAACCAACACTTACGAAGACCCTCTACAATTGAAGAGTTTCCTCTACTCATTTCAAGCTCATCCGATGGAAACAGCTTCATCCTCACATTCTACATGATCGTTTGCCTTTATATCTCTGTCTGCTTTTCTTTTTCCTCCAGTTTACGACATGATCCTTTTCCATTCTTACAGTGTTACGTTTTTGGATATATGGTAAATCCTTTTTCTTGGTTTTATCTCTTTTTGTATCTGTTTTCATGTGTTTACTTTTCTTTCACAGATTGCTCCAACGTCCCCTGTTCTTTTCCTAAGCATTCCTACAACTTGCTGGTTATGTGTTCTTCTTTCCGTCCTCCTGTGCTGGTCCTGATTGCGTCATCATCCGTTGTGGTCTTCCATCCCTCCACCCCTCGTATGTCTTGGATTTGTTGTAAGTCTTTTGTCTTTTCATCTTCTCTCTATTTGCTCCTCTGGTTGCTCTTTGATTCTTTCTCTTTTTCTTGGATTTTCTCTTCTTCTATCTTTGTATTTTCTCTTATCTTTTTTCATTCTTCCTCTCCTTACTGCATGATTCTTTTTTACTACCATTCTACTCTTTCTCTCCCTTCCTCATTAAATTTCTCTCCTCTTTTTATATTTTATTGGTTCATTGTTGAATATGGTTCTAAGTTTTCAGAATGTTATGCTTTTCTGCATGTTTTATCATGTTATAGTTCTATTATATGCCTCTAAAAATTGTTTTATGGAATGTCAGAGGTTTACATTCCCCTATTAAAAGGCAAAGGGTTTTAACTCATTTGGCCAAATTGGACACAGATATTGCTTGTATACAGGAATCCCACTTATCAATTGAAGAATCTGCAAAGTTAAAAAGAAGTTGGGTAAATTAAATATTTTTCGCCCCAGGTGATGGCAAACGAAATGCGGTTATTATTCTTTTTCGCAAGTCCCTTCCCATAAAGATAATCTCTCATAGCTTTGATCCAAGTGGTAGATGGGTCTTTGTCAAATTTTTGATAGATAATGTCCCACTTTCCTAGTTGAACATTTACGCACCTACAGCAGGTGATCCCTCCTTTTGGAAATCCTTAGCAACACAACTAACACAATGTTATGAACCTAATTTTATTCTTGCGGGAGATTGCAATGAAGTCTTTGATCCTTTTATTGATCGTCATTCCTCATCCTCTTTTATCCCCCATAAGTCTCACAAATTATTCACACAAATTGTAAAACAACATAAACTGTCAGGACTAGGGCGGCTTGCGGTCTAGGGCCCGTCCCATCCTGTAGGCACATACGCCTGTTCCTGTGCGATCAACCTTTATGTGGTAAAAGTCATAGAGTAGCCCCTGGAGGATTGTGGTGGCGAAAATGTTTAAAGATGCATGTTCTTGTGTCCTAGTATGTTTGTTCTCTTTACTAACCTTTTTCCCACTCAGGATGCGTGAGATTTGGCATCTCACGCGAGATGAGTGAGATTTGGCATCTCACGCGAGATGCGTGAGATTTGGCATCTCACGCGAGATGCGTGAGATTTGGCATGGGCGTGCCTGTGATAACGTCAGCGGCCGCGCCCAGTTCCCCGTGCTCACTATTCAGCATCTTTTGGTGAACGAGGAAGAGGATCTTGGGGCTCCGTTTCTCGATGAGGCCAGCCTTCATCTTTTGATCGGTGGAGAGTTCTGGGTGCCTGAAGACTGCTACAAAGCTCGCTGAGCTGCAGGAGGAGTTTAGAATCTGCTGAGGCTTCTTTTCTTGATTGGCTCCGGGTGAGGCTAGTTTTTGGGGGATTACCTGTCACTAACCCAGATTCAGAAGTAGAGTAGGTCGTACTCTACAGGTAGGATTGCGAATCTTGTTAAAAAACATTTCAGTGAATTATTAATAACATTCGTTTTGATTCTCAAGATCATTACCTTATTCACGAGTGTGAATCTTGTGCAGTAGAAATTCTATGTTTTCTCCAGCTCATTTTCATATTCACAAGTATGATTCTTGTTCTATAAGTAGTTCCATGATTGTTTAGGTGATTGAAAACCTAGTCATAGAAAGTCCTAAACCAAATTCTGCCGCTTATGCCTTTGAGCAGCTGATACTGAAGTGAATTATTATCGCCACAATATAGCGGATCTAAGAAAGGTCAGCTAAGAGTCTGATTGTCTGAATAAACGCAAGCCACGAAGCTCTTGAGCTAGTTCCTGGATAGAAGGACAGAATCTGATGTCCTAGTTTACGTCTTTGTGCAAAGGAAAGTGCGTGTATTTTTGTTTGTGAGTAACTTTTCCTTTTTAGATCTCCTTCCCAGCTGTTCCCTTCCTAATTCCCTTTCCCCCGCTTAATCACTTCAATACTCTGTGCAATCATCAGAGTTGGAGGTATTGAGAGGTGGGCCCTTTATGTCATCACTCCAGACCCTGAGGAAGAAGCAACCTGACATAAACTGACTGACACCTGGCGTCTTTGTAATCCCACATTAAGGGAATATTCCTTTTACTCCCCATTACATCACACCCAATCCAGATTAGATAATTTTTTTTCTTTCTCATAACGTTGCTCAGTCACTTTTGAAAGCCGATATTGGTTCCATATTAATAGATGAGCATGCACCGGTTTCCATAAATCTTGATGTTTTGCACAATCCTACATTAAATCGTAAATGGCGCTTCAATAACTCTTTACTTTTAGATCCAGTTTTCACCTCATCTTTTACCTCCTTTTTTCATGAATTTTTTCTCTTCAATCACACAGGCACTATATCTTTTCCTGTTGTTTGGGATTCATTCAAGGCCTCAGCTAGGGATTTCATTATCAGTTATGTTTCTAATAAACGTCGCAAAACCCGACACACCACTACTGCTCTATTAGCTCAAATTAAAGCATTAGAACATTCTTATTATTCTTCTAAATCTAAGGACTGTTTGTCTGATCTTCTTAAGGCTAAGTTCCAATTTAACCAAGACACGACCAACAATGCCTCTAATATTGTACTTAAATCTAGTGCCAAATATTATGGTGGCCAGAATAAAGCAGGCAAACTACTCGCTAATTATTTAAAGATCAAACAACATAAACTCAACATTGAGTCTGTCTTTGGTCAGGATACTCAATTAAAGGTTAAGGATGAAGACATCCTGAGTGAATTTCTTCACTTTTATCAATCACTATATACATCTGAAACTTCTTCTTCTGATCATGATATTACTCAGTTTCTTTCTTCAATACATTACACTTCTATTAATTTGGATTCCTCTTCATTAGAAAATGATTTGTCACAGAAGGAACTTTTGAAAGCCTTACAAACGCTTAAAAAGGACAAGGCCCCGGGCCCAGATGGATTCACTGTAGAATTTTTTACCCACTTCTCAAATGTACTTCTCCCCAAATTATGCCTTCTTTTATCTGATTTTACGAAATTGGGTCAATCATCCGGTTCGTTTGCAGATGCCCTTATCTGTCTTTTTCCTAAGGAAGGTAAAGACCCGCAACATTGTAAAAATTATCGCCCTATCTCCCTCGTTAATATCGATTATAAGATCTTCTCAAAAGCTTTAGCTTTAATATTGGAATCTCATTTGCCTGACTTATTAGGAGCAGAACAATTTGGTTTTGTTAAAGGTCGTCTTATTTTCGACAATACTTGTTTACTTTTCGATATTTTGTCTAAAGCCTCCCACTCATCTCATTCATTAGCGGCCATAGCATTAGATGCTGAAAAAGCGTTTGATAGAGTTGAATGGCCCTATCTCTTTCGTGTTTTTAGATGGTTTGGATTTGGCCCGAAGATTATCACTCTAATTTCCCTTCTTTATTCTAATCCTAGAGCTGCCGTGTCAGCAAATGGCGGCCTTTCTTCTTATCTTCCTTTGCATAGAGGTGTCCGACAAGGTTGTCCACGTTCTCCTTTTTTGTTTAACTTAGCTTTGGAACGTTTCTTGCTACGAATTCGCCCAAAACGCCAATATTCATGGTTTCACATTCAAGGAGACTACGGTTAAAATGGCAGCCTATGCTGATGATATTCTCATGTTTTTATCCTGTCCACAGATCTCTCTTCCTGCCTTCCTGGCAGAAGTTCAATCCTTTGCATTCGTTTCAGGTTATAAATTAAATAAAGACAAGTGTGAAATTTTACCTCCCACTAAGTATACTTTTAGCACTGATTTCACCTCTTCAGGATTTACTTGGAGTCCCCAATACATTAAATATTTAGGATTACATTTCTCCCCGACCATATCAGAGACTATCACCTGTTGTATGGATAACTGTATTCAAAAACTATCCTCCTTAACATCAAAATGGCACCCTCTTTATTTATCTTGGTGGTGTCGCTTGGACACCATTAAGATGAGGCTTTCACCTATAGTCCTATACACAATTTCTAATATTCCACTATCTATCCCCTCCAAATATTTTAAGAAAATTATCTCCATCCTGTCATCCTTTCTTTGGAGTATGAAAAAAGCGCGTATGTCTATTTCCAAACTGATTCGTTCAAAATCAGAGGGTGGGGTGAACTTTCCTGATTTTCCTATTTATCATAAATCATTTCTTCTTTATCTCGATGGTTTTTTGACTCTGATACATATCTCCCTAAATGGGCATTACTCGAGGAATCCTTTCTTTTACCTTTCTCGTTTCAAGAATACCTATCCTTTACGCGCAAGCCACAATCCATTTCCACTCCCATAATGAAATACACCTCCAAAATTATACCACCCGCTTCCTTAAATTAATTTTTTGTCTCACCCATATGGCATAATAAGAGTATTTTCATTAATAATAAACCTGTCTTTTGGAAGACATGGAGACAGAAAGGTATAATTTGGGTCCATCAATTATATGATCAAGACCGTATTATGTCCTTTGATGAACTCGCTTCTTCTTTTTCCTTGCCATCTTCTTTCAGATCTAAATTCTCACTTGGTGACAGCCATTCAACTTGCTTGTTCCCAATTTACATTACCCCTGCGTACCGTTTCTTCAGAGCTTGCGCGCACAGACAAACTTCGGACTCTAGTTCTCAATGCTTCTAAGGCTTCCTTCCTTTACAAGTCTATGCATATCTCCTCTTACCCAAGGGATATATCTAAGATAGAATTGACATGGGAAACTGATTTCGGCACATCCTGGTCGATAGACCTTTGAGATAAAATCTGGCTCAAAATTCGAAAATCTTCCAGGGTGGCTAACACCACACAAACACTCTTTTTTATTTATAACAGACTTTTACTAGTCCCACTCACACATCATGCTAGACATGGCCATATCCCAGACTCCTGCTGGTCCTGTTCAACACCACAGGCGGGCCTTTTTCACATGCTTTTCACATGTACTTCTGTTAATAATTTTTGGAATAAAGTGTGGACTCAAATAAACTCCATTTTTCATACTACTTTCCCTTTGACTTCTCCCATATTTTCCTAGGTAGTGTGTCCCCCATTTGGGTAAATCACGAGTCTAATGTTAAAATCATAGATTTATTGTTGGCAGTGGCTTTCCAGCAAATCACTAAAAACTGGAAGGACTTCTCTAAATTATCATTCCAAGCATGGTGATATGTGGTTTGTTCTAACCATAGACTTGACACATCTTTTGTATACCCATTACACATGGCAACAAAACGTTTAAACTTGTGGTCCCCTGTCACACTTTGTATTGATATGAGCGCACAATGCACTCTTTGTTTGCCTCCTTCACAACAAGAAGTTGCTAAACCTCCATGACATTATTCCAGGTTATTATTGCATACTTTATTTTCCTTTTTCTTATATTCTTTTTATTGTATTTATATATTTCCATATAATGCAGTTTTCCTTTTTCTGCTATTGTTATTCTATCTACACATGATACTTTGTAATGCTTTGCCCTTTTGAACCATATTTGTTTCATTGATTACACAAATGGTATTTTGTATATCGCACATTTAATATATGTTATCTTTATTTTATTGGTTTGTTGACATATTAACTTTAATAAACTTTCTTTTGAACTAAAAAGACTGTATTTCTCACTCTCCACATAGTACATTTTCTCCCTGGACATCAGAGAAAGTGAATGGGAAGAGGACTGAAGAGCTCCAGTCAGGGTGAACCTGATATTGGGTTGCTTATGTTCCAGTCCAATGCCAATCCAGAGGACCTGGATTGGCAGTTCCCATTTGAGCAGAATCAAGACTGATTTACATATGACAGGTCTAATCTGAGGTGGCATGGAGGGCAAAATAACCATGGGTTGGCATGTGACCTCAAGCGATTGCCAGTGCTTAGGCTTGTTACAAGTATCCTCCCATCACCTTTTTTGTGTTTGAATTGGAAGAGAACCCTCAGAATGAGGATCCTGCGACCTTGTTTTCCCACACTCTTCTTAAAGCAAGGAGCAACAAAAATGCAGAAGAATGCCACCATTTGTCACCGTGCCACTTCGATGCATGATATCAAAGCCAAAAGGACAATTCTCACTCCTTATATTCTCCAATAACCAAGCAAAGTTTGCAACAAACAAGAAACAAGAACCAGAGAGAGAACAAGATGGGTAGCAAAGTGGAGTTACTGAGGTGACAACTGCAATGTATAAAGTACCCTGAGTGTTATGGCCAAGGCTGTGATTACACTCACAGGTGCACAGATGGTTCATTGACGGGAGAGAGCTAGAGTTCAAGCAGGCGACATAAGGATGTAAACATGTTTTGTCTACAGTTTCCCTTCTAAGTGACACAAATATTTCATGTATAACATCAGCTTATACAATTAGTAATGTTGCATTAGGAGAATTTGCCAGCTATTTCAACTAATAAGTTCCAAAACATGGTTTGCATTGATCTACTTAAAACATATTCTTACTTTGATGGCCAATGTGATATCAGCATATGCACAGAATCCTCCACCTCTGTCACCTGAACAGTGATGAAATCCACCCCCTGAAACATGAAACATATTTAACCATTACACATGTTTTTAAAGGTAGAAATTAATATAACTTTCATTTACTTTTAAGAAATGCAATACTGCATGTAGTAACAATGTACGAATATCTATGGCCAAAGGAATTTTTGTTAAATAAAATGTACGAAGGCTAAACATGTTTGTATGCCAAACCACTGTATTTAGAGCAGTCTCCGTCATTGTGCATAGTACCCAATTCCACTCACAGACCATCTTTTACCAGTTCTGCTTGCCTGCTATGATGTTGCCATCCTGCTGATGTCACTGTGTGTCACCTTCAACAAGGACACTATACAAGAGAAGAAGTGAAAAGGAAAGGCTAATCTGTTCCTGCTGAAACGTAGGCTTGAGTACCTTACTTTAAATGGTGTGCTGGTGTGTTCTCCCCCTGGCATTATCAACATCCCCATTCGATACAGGAAGGAGGGAAATTGGAAACTGATAAGAGGGAATTTGAATCAGGCAAGAAAATCAGGCATATGTAGAACCTATTTGTATGTACCATATGGCTGATGAGACATAATAAACTTTCAGTAATGGTGATTATAAAAATGTTAGACAATTAATACATTAATGTCCAAAGCTTTTCAGCTGCTACTTGGACTGCAATAAAAGCCATAGAACCAAACTGGAGCAGGTCACGATGTGCTCCCAAATCACATGAACGTTAGATTCACCTATTTGCCAAAGGACAATGAATTTCACTTCCAACTCCTCCTCTCTACTTGTCAACTGCTGGGCCACGCAGCCCCATTCCTTTTCATAAAAAAAAGGCCCTGGGCGATGGGGCTCCAGGGCCTAATAAGACCTAGTGAGGGTGGCCACTTGGCTCCCCTTCCCTTAAAAAAGGGACCTGGGGGATGGGGTCAAATAAGGAAACACATATGATCCTGTGGCTAAACCCCCCCCCCCAACCCATGGGGAGTTGGATTTGTGTATGGTAAAAAAACATTGCTTAACATAAAGTAAAAAAATCGAAATTCACTGAAGACAAGAAAGGTTAAACGAACATTATAGTTAGGTTTGATTAGAAGATCTGTTTTTGTGTAACATTATAGTCAGGAGAATAGGTCAGTGACAACGTTAACCTTTTGAACTAAAACAACACAATAATTGACTAGTTCTATTAGCAGAGCTAACTAGAACTTGCACCACTGCCATGTACTCCTAATGACCACATATATTATTCATGACATGAAGGGAGTTGGCCACAAATCTTTATATTTTTCTAAGGGAAGGGGTCCACATGCCCCCTCCCTGAGCCTTATTAGGCCTTGGGAACCCCATCCCCAGAGCTTTTGTTAATGAAGGAGCCCCCTTCTCAGTGCCTTATTAGGCCCTGGGAACCCTATTCCCCACGGCTGTTCTGTTTTTGTAATTAAAGAGAAGGGAAGGTCGCATCTAATTAG
This sequence comes from Lissotriton helveticus, assembly GCF_964261635.1. Taxonomy (NCBI): domain Eukaryota; kingdom Metazoa; phylum Chordata; class Amphibia; order Caudata; family Salamandridae; genus Lissotriton; species Lissotriton helveticus. The sequence continues at coordinate 1,073,443,499 of NC_136070.1, read as the reverse complement.
GCTCTGTGAACTCCATCTCCCAGGGCCACCACTTAAATTAAGGGGGAGGGTGCATTGCCACTCTCCCGAGCTTTTTAGCTCTTGGGGTCCCCATCCGCTAGGGCCGTGTTTTTAAATTGAAGGAAGCCCGCATAGCGCCCCTCTTTGAGCCATCTGAGGCAATGGGAACACCATCCGCTTGGGCTTTTTTTAATGTTTGGGGATGGGGGACACATGGCCCTCCTCCCTAAACCTTATTAGGTCCTGGGGACCCCATCCCACAGAGCCACTACTTAAAATAAGGGGGAGGGGGGCTGTGCATCACCCCCCCAAGCCTTGTTAGGCCCTGGGGACCCCATCCCCCAGGGGCCCTCTTTAAAATTATTGGGGAGGGGGCTGTGTCGGCCCCCCTCCCCGAGCCTTGTTAGGCCACCGGGACCGCACTACCCAAGGCAGTTTATCGGAATGAAAGAGGAGGGGGCGCTCCTGCAAGAGTTGCTCTGAACTCTCACGGACCTAGGCGGTCCAGATATACCTTCATTTCTCAATAACGGTTTTACTCCAAATCTCAAAAAGCACAATCTGCAAAGCAGGGTCTAGCTTCCTGCCATATGTGGGGTAATTCCATTCAGTAATTTTTGCGGCACCCTCATTTAAAAAAAGTCTATGGGAAAATGCATGGGGATTTTGCAGTTTGAAACCCCCCATTGTTTCTTGGCTTATGCTTCATGGATCACCCTGAAACATTCCATGCCCAAACTATTGAAAAAGGTAGAACCTTTTTGCAAAGTTTCATGGAGATTGGTCAGACGGCGCCCTAGTTATTAGCAACACAAAAAAAGAATTTCCTATGTAACAGCTGAGCTAACTGGGTAATTCACTGTGAAAGAACAAAGGTTAAAGTAACGTTTTAGGTGAATATGTCAGTAACAACATTAACATTTTGAACTAAAAAAAAAAACAACATAAATTCATCAGTTATAGTTAGCAGAGCTGAATATAACTTGTGCCCTCTCCATGCATTGCTTTTTACCTTACGTTACATCACACATGAAACGTTGTATGGCATCATTTATGACATCAGTGATGGTATCTCAAATGACATCATTGATGACATCACTTGTGACATCATCCAAGATTCTTTTGTACACTTTACTCTATAAACTAGTATAGAATTAGAGGCCTGAAAATTGTCTAGTCTGCTTACAATACTCTACGAAGTAAAATCTTTTCTCTGTTGGAAACGTTTACTGCAGAACCAAAACATTTGTGGAACACACTGGATATAAGTTGTCAACTGTCTTCTGCATACAGAGTTACTCTTCAACACAAAGATTTGTATTTTGTTCAGAACTTCTACACACCTATAATGCATTAGGAGCACATGTGTTTTATAAACACTTACACCCACTACCTGGACACAGGCTGTGCAAAATAATGTAGAGAACTAATATGGTAGTTACCCGCCACTATGTAAACTATAACATAAACTAACAGACTCATTGGATGATGTTAACAGTGTGCCCATCGTGCCTTCTCAGGCCCCGGGACCTTTTTTTATTTAAGGCTCATGGAGAGGAGCCGTGGTGACCACTTCCATTTTTAAATAGATTGGGCGCCAGGGGATGGGGTTCCTAGGGCCGAGTACGGCTTGGGGAGGGGAGCCGCGCACCCCCTTCCCAAAGTAATTTAATTGGGCTCCAGGCAATAGAGTCCCTGGGACTGAAAACGGCTCGGGGAGGGTGGCCATGTGCCCCTTTTCCCTTAAGAAACAGAATGGGCCTCAGGGAATGAGGTCCCTGGGGCCTAAATGGCTTGTGGAGAGGGACCCTACCAATATACATTGGCTCCCCTGCCAATATATATTTATAATAAAATGGCAGCTGTGATCCTGCAGTAGTACAGCAAGACCGCTGCAAAACAAGTCAATCTATTTTTTAATTCGGCATCAGGAAGGTCCCTCTGGTTACCCCCCCCACGGGCCTAGGGGGGCAGGGTATCCCTACCCTTCCCCCTTATATTATTTTTTTTCTTTACTTCAGGGCAGAGGACTAAGCCCTGAGTCCTGTAATAGGTGCCAGCAACATTTTTATCATGTTACTGGCAGCCAATCAAAGCGCTCACTCCTGCAGGAGCCCGACTCCCATGTGAGCGTATTGGCCCAAGGGGAAATAAATCTCCCTGGAACAATCAGAATGCACTATTTTTAAATATGCGCTTCCACGAGCCTCTCACAAATCCAACTGTCCAGATATACAAATAGTGATAAACCTTTTTTTTCACAAACTACTGAACGTATTTACACCAAATCACGAAAAGCGCAACCTTCAGACCAAGATCTAGCTTCCTGACAAATTTAAAGTAATTATTCCATTCAGCAGTTTTTGCAGAAGCGTCGCCTAAAGAAGTCTATGGAAAAATGTATGGGGAAATAAGCTTTTTGGGATCCCCCCTTTTTTCTCGGCCCCCACCAGATGGATCACCCCGAAACCTTCCAAGAAGGAGCTAAAGTGAATTTCCTTTTCTGTATGAAAGTTTTGTGAAGATTTGTGAAACAGCCCCAAAGTTATTAGCAAACTAAAAAAGTCTGGCTTATGTAAAGAGCAACCCTAACTATAACTACCCACTGGGTAAGACATATGAATAATATGGGCAAACTATAGGAAATATGCTCCTATATTGCCATCAAGAGATTCTTGTAAGATCACACATCAACCATTATTTCTTAATAAGAATTATAAAATTAATGTTGGTACCACTAGCATGAAAAGATTTTTTTACAAACAGGGACATGTTTATTGACAATAGTTAGTGAAATGCCAAGGACGCAGAGATATGTCCCCGATTTCACTGGTCCCTGGGAAAGATTTATTTTCATACCATTCCATTTTGTACAAATAAGCAAGTATAATTGATTTACTTTGGATGTTCTAGAAATACATGTCCTTTTAAAACTAAATACTATTATCCGTTCTGTAATTTGCCCAATCTCAACCTTTGCAGTCTATAACTCTTGTTTCTGTTTTTCATTTTAGCTCTATGTTTCAGTCTTGATCCAGTATGAATTGTGATATATTGCCTCATCTTACTGTGACATTTCTATGCAAGTAATGATTTCAGAAGATGGTATATGGAGTGATTGGTAAAACATTGTCTTTTCTGTTTTCTTCTTCTCTTTAACTATTAAAATTATTCACATATTAATTTGCAACCCTGAGTGGTGTTGTGGATTAAAATGACAGCATCAGGCAGTTTCCATTTTTAATATATGTAATGTGGGTATTAATATTTAACATTGATCTTTGACAATCATAACTCAGTTCTGCTTTCGAACTTATACTAATCATGAGAGAAAATTACAGAAAGCATTTGTATTAAGCTTCACTGCTACTCAAAACACATATAACAGAATGAACAATTACCCTCCTGAGGTTACAGATACTTAAACAATTCATTCTGGACATATCCTATCATACAATGAATATGCATTTATAGAACAGTAACAGTGAAATTAGAGCATCAGACTTCACGAACATTGAAAGAACATCCATGGTTAAATTGAATGCCTAAGTACTTACCCACATTAATAGCCCATCCTCTTTCCATGGCAAGCTTTCCAGCCTAATCAAAAGAAAAAATAAATTTCAAATACACAAATGGACAAATACTTTGAATGCAAAAACAATACTTTTGTTTCTTTAAAGCCCGCAGGCCACTTAAAGAAACACCGCCTTCTATGAACAGAGAAACCCACAACTAAAACCTGAGAACTAGTTGTAAGAATAATCTTGGGTATAACAATGCCTACTTAAATGTGTCCCTCCTGGCATTGCATGACAGCTACTAAGGTTGGAAACCCTTCACCAGCACCTAAACATCAGTAGGAACATTCTAAACCATAGAACAATATCTGCTTTACATTGTGGGGCACATTTAGATTCTGAGTGATTAAAGATTCATCAGTTTCACCAAACCCTTTGGCTGGACAGACTAAAGACACAAGAAGAGTTATCAGCTTTAACTGTGATCTACATTAAGGAAGTCTAAGCTTTGGCAGTCAGAGAAATAGAGAGAGTGACTTGGCCATGCACAATCTTTGACTAATATTCTCTATGGGGCAAGACTAAAGGGTTTTCGGGTGAGACTAGAATCTTTTTCAAAGCCTGTGCATTTATTGCCCTTTGCTGTTAGACTGGAGCTAAGGCGGGATTCTGGAGATATAAGTATCAGTTTGAGATTCTCATCATGACAGCATTAAGGAATTTGGAGTGTGAGCAGGAATATAATAGCTTGGGAGCACTTTAGATAACTAAAGAATGAGTTGTCTACTTTGTGGATTTAGTTATCATTTTCTCCACAGAACAAAGTATGCCCCAAAGCAAAAAACATATGTCCAAACATCAATCTAATATCTTACTAATTACTACATTTCAATATTACAGATAGCAACAATATACTAATGGTTAAAGTTCACTTTCCATTGACAAAACCTTTTTTGGTTTGCATGTGGCCCTTGCCGGAGCGCCAGAGCGCTTCCCCCCCTGACAACAGCTGCTAACAGTTAGGTCCGGCGAGATGGGCCCTCGGAGCGCGAGTCCCACCAAGACAGATCAAAACCAACAGCAACAAAGTCCTACGATACGGGGAAAGAGGCAGCACTATGAAGTGCGATGTCGGTGGGTCACTCCCCTGACAGCAGCTGCAGCCAATTAAGTCCGGCAAGATGGGCCCTGGCACCGTGAGTCCCACCAGGGCACAGCAACACTAATGGCAACAAATTCCCAGGCTGCGGGAGGGAGAGGTATCGATATGAAGCACAATGTCGGAGCGCTTCCCCCTTGACAGCAGCTGTGGGCAATTAGGTCTGGCGAGATAGGCCCTGGGGTCGCGAGTCCCACAGAGGAACATCATCGGAAACAAAGTGGAATTGGCTATTAACCACAGTAAAGGGGGAAGGGCATCAGGGCCCGACAGGGTACCCATTGATTTTAAAATATAATATAGCCTTCTGGGCCCCCTCTCCTGACCAATGTATTTAATAGCCTTGCTTACTCTGCACTGCCTGCCTCTAGGCGCCCATTGATTATTGTCCCTATATTTAAAGAGAGTTACTGCTTAGATCCCAGCTGTTACAGATTCATTTCACTGATTGATACTACAATGAAAATATTAGGCTGCATAGTTTACAATAGAGTCAAGGACTGGGTCAAATCAGAATCCATATTCCATTCATCACAGTATGGGTTTCGAGACAGGATATGGACAATTGAGCAATGTTTAAATTTGAATCTGGTGCTCAGTAAACATATTGTTGCCAAACAGATGCCCCTTTACCTGGCTTTTATGGATCTGTCCGCTGCTTTTGATTGCAACAATTGTTCCACATTGTGGGGAATGTGTAGTAATAAACTCAAAAGGACGAGATATAGTTAGGTTGAGTTTAATCTTGAACAGCTACATCACAGAGACAGCAAAGTAGATGGCACGACAGCTAAATCCCAACTGCTTTCTCCGCCCATTCAAAACCAAGAATGTCATGACAGTGCATCCAGGCAACCACTAACATTCTACATGACAGAGCCTGGAATGCAGTAAACATTAACTAACCACAATGTTAAACATCAACAGACTAGAGAACTATTGAGAGAATATATGGAGAATATAACAGAATGTTATTATCTTGGGGGCTGGATAGTTTACTTGGGGACTTTCTTGCGTATTTGCACACTGACATGAGACCAGGGTTCAGATTCAGTGATAAGGGTGAAGTATTCAAAGAAACTGAATTTTGTAGAGATGTGAGACAATGCGGTGTGCTGGACCCATTTTTATTTATTTTATATATTAATGATCTTCATCCTTTTTTAATGGAAATTACCAATTATGTTCCAAAGATCAGAGGAAGACTTATACCTAAATGTTTATGTGCGGATGACACAGTGCTTATGGCACGCACCCCGAAGGCGTTTATGGACTTACAGGATTTGCATATTACATTTTCTAAACCTCATTTTGTGGCTTGTAGGCCCAGGCTTAGCCAGCTCTCAACCCTTTCGGTCGGCCCTAATCAGTTGACCAATGTAAGAACCTTCCTGTATTTAGGAGTCACCTTTTCATCTTCTGAGGTGTGTACCCCTAGCATTACACAACGCAGAGTACACCTACCCAAGGCACTTGGTTCTCTTCTTAGTCTCCCAATTGATGCCCCATACGCAGATATATAAGTTCTAGTGTGTCCCCACAGCGACCTATGGGGCTGAGGTTTGGGGTATTACGAATTGAGAGATACTTCAACAGGAAGAAAATAGGTATTGCACACGGACTTTAGCAGCCCCGATTTCACCTACTCATTTTGGTTGCCACAAAGAGCTAGGCTAGCGCTGTCTTGAGGATTATACAAGAGCCCGATCAATATTACTCTGGTGGTCAATCTGGAAAAATGAGAAGGCAGTCCTATCTACAGATATTATAATGAACTGCCTCCTTTGTGACAATGGTCTTCGAATCCCTCGGTTGTCATATGTTAAAATGGAAATCGGCCCTGCAGCGGGCTTTCGCTGAGCCAGATACATGTATAAGTCTTAATAAAAAAGATGTAGCACTTGCACTTTGTGATCATGAGGAGGTCTGTAGTCTTAGAAAAATGGAAGGGAAGACACAGGTAGTGACATATTAATCTCTAAAGGCTCTGAATTTCCCCACAACCTATCTTTGGCTGCGGCTGGGACGCTGGGAACCTTCACTCCTGTTCCGCTTAGAAGCTGACACTGTCAAATACCTGTTGTGTTTCCCCATTGGTTTTAAAATAAATCTAGCTGCCTTGTGCTTGTGATGGGAAAACAGGTCAAACAATGATGCATTTTATGTTTTTATGTACATTTTATGAAATAAATTCCAGCATGTTTTTATTGCCACTTTTTAAAAAAGAATTATTGTAATATTATGCATGTCAAAGATGCATTTAGGCTTCTTCTGCAACTAACTGACAAGGAGGTTTGCTGCCATGCTTCTTAAAATATGGAATAAGGGCTTGAAGTACTGTGCTCCTATAACTGGGGAAACATCCTTTACCACGCAACCATTACAACACGTAATGGTTACATTTTGGTTTTAACAATGCAATTGCACTGGAGGGAACTCTAGAATTACTATTCCAACACCTTCCCTACTGTACGTAGACTGGAGTTGGAATAGTAATTCACACTATTCCTACGCCCAGCGCCCTCCAACGCAAGTCGATGTAACGACTTGCGTTGTCAAAACCGCAATGTAAAATACAGCGTTGTGATGGTATGTGTGGTATCATCATACATTCCTATAATTGTGTTGAGTTATGCTACTATTCTTCTTTTGCATGTTGTATGATATTTTTAAATGTTTTATTTTAACTGATGCATATATTTATGTTACTTTTATGGGTGACATTTTGCCCAAATAAAGTTTATTTGAATTGAATGTGACTCCAGTTGTGTCCTAAATGACTCCACCCTTCATTCTTCTGATGTCGATAACTTGATAAGAAATGATGAACCGAAGTAACTGCCATTACAGAAAGTTGAATTGAATGTGGCCCTTGCGTAGTTAGATGCAGATTCAAGAGAACAGATGAAAACGGAGGCCTAAAAATGTGTTTTCCACACAGTTTCCATAGGAATTTTTGCTCTCCACTACAACAAAAAGAGCTGACTGGAATGACAATAAGCTTGGTATGAAAGACTAAATGTATTCAGAATAGGGCCATTTTCTGGTCTGATCTACGTTGATTCGTTAGTTTTTAATAGGTATGCATTATAAGCCAGCAGACTTAGAAGGTTCCATTTTAGAGATATTATGAGAGTTGAATTTGTGAGTTTAAAACTTTAAAATTCTGTCAATCCAAAAGTTTGATGTTGATAAGAGCTGAGATGTGCTGGTGGAAAGCTTCAATTTAATTTTTGATCTGCCATCTTGAAATTGCAAATCCTCCGCGGTGGTTCATCTGTTTGTAGGGGAAAGTGGACACATAATGAGCACCACTAGAGTGTAGAGTGAGAGATGACAGTGCCGAAATGCCTTTTGTTGTGAAGAAAATTCTGAATGTAAGAATTTGAACGGCCTGAAGTCATAAGTGTATACAAATTGGTGCTGCCATTTTAAATAAACATATGTTGTGGTAAGTTGCAGTTTCATTAGAGAAGGTATATTATGTTTGCTTTTAACTTTGGCGTGGACTGTCAGGTGATCAAGAGCCGATCACCCTTATCTGCAAGCCTCCCAACGGCATGGCGAATGGTCTGGCAAAAGGGGCATCTGCATGAATTCACTGCCTATTTCAACAAAAAGGCCAAATTGATTTTTCTGAATGATCATTAACTGTTTTATCTTTTCTCTTTTACATCTAACCTTGTTTACAGTCCTGACATTTTTCCCAACTTAGCGTTCTCCATTTATTTCATGTTGGATGGATAATTGTTATCTGACCCGAGGGTCCTCACCCTACAGTGTTTTACTATGTTGTGTCAAGGGCACTCTTGCTTGTTTTGCTGAATGTTACAAGAAATATTTTACACCCGAGGAGAATTGGATCGATGGTGGTCCACTACCAGGTCCCTGATCTTGATTGTGTACTCCTTGTGGTTTTACTGTTCTGACCTCTATTGTATGGAGTTCATTCATGCTTGCGCCATGAGTACAGCGCTCTGATACCCGCAAGGGTCATGTTCACGCTTTATAAAACTTTCTAATAAATAAATAAATGAATCCTTTGCATCCAGAGCAGGAACCATCATGTGGAGTTTGAGGTGGTAACTGTCTGGAGAAGTGGAGCTGCCCGTGCGAGTCCTCCTGGGACCAGATAATGACCTTATTATAGGGTGACCGGACGTCCCGAATATGCCCGAAAAGTCATGGGTTTTCACCAGCTGTCCGGACAGATTTCGCAATTTTGTCTCATGTCCCGGTTTTTAGAGGGGGGTCAACTGAAAGCAGTGAGAGGCCGTTTTTTGGGTGTTCTAAGGCTGTGCTAGTTAGCAGCTGTTATAAGTAAGCAATTTAATTAATAGGTATGATGCTGGTCTTAGAAATTACATTTTATTTATTTTCTTAATGCATCTTTTGTTATCCTTTATTGATGAGAGCCGTCATTCTGCACCATTCCATGGATGAAAAATGTTTGTCCTTCTATTTTTCCAAAATGTCCCAGTTTTTTGGTTCTCATGATCTGGTCACTCTACCTTATTACCATCCTGTACCCCTGAAGCACCTGTAGGGACTGGTAGGGGGCCGGACCTGGCTCAGGAAGGGGGCCGTAGCTGGTCAGAGGGAGGCTGCGTTTGGAAGACTGGCCGGAGCTGGGGAAGAGAACTGTGATCTCTTGTGGGAGCCAATCCAGCATGCACCTGTGTGTGCATTAGTGATCGGGGCCTGTCCCCTGTACCTGGAGCTTCGTTGGGATCACTCTTATTACCAGCCTGACGCTGTGGCTTAGCAAGGGGGGGGTCCGTCAGCCCCCTGCAACACAAGTTTTGGGGGCAGCGCCCCCCTCCCCCGTTTGTACCTGTGTCCGTCGCGGGGCAGTAGATGGGTGGGAATTGCTTGCCATCCCCCCCATTTCGCGGGGTGGCAAATGCAGGGGCCACCACGGGTGGCCAAAGGTCTAGCTACGCCACTGGCCTGACGGCTTGTGCCTCGCCTCCCACCATTCTACCAGCAGGGGATAGGGTCGCCTAGGTGAATGAGTAGCGTCTGCCCTCATGGACATTGTTGTAGTGGGTGGGTCGGTGGGGGGCCACAGCAGCTTGAGAGCAGGCTCCAAATATCAGACTGCTTGAATTGCTTGCAGCTGTGACATGGGCTATTCTACAGAGATGGCTGGGTCTCAGCAGGGACTGTAAGAGGCTCATCTACCTCAGGTGCATTGAGAGACCATATGGAGCTGTAGCAATGGATTAACTGTGCTGGAGCTCACATGTATTGCGTTTGTGCCAAGTCAGGGACCCTGCTCTGCTGAATTGGGGCTTGCCTAACTATTCATGACTGTCCTTCCTAGAGGAGAAATTAACTGACCTGCTTGTGTCCATGCATGGAGCAACTGCCTCCGCTGAATGATAGGTTGCAATCGTATCTACTGGATGGTCCATGGCGTCAACCAGCAATGCCCCGAGACCACTGCCTTCTGACCAGAGTTGCTCTGGTCCAACATGTTCCTGTTGATTTTTGGTGAACAGGACTTTTTCTCACTGCAGAAACACCCGGTGACTGTGGGTGTGTCTGTATATATGTCACAGATTACAGCCACTTGGGAATCTCTCCAATGCTACTTTGATCACATAGCCTTTGCTTGTTTTGGTGTTGCCTATCTGCTATATCTAGATCAGATAAACTCCTTCACTGAAATTAGGAATACGTTATAGGGCATGCAGGGTGTTTCGGTCCCTGGCTGCTACTGCCTCTAAATTTTATTTTATAAACAATATACAGAAATACTTCTAACTTATAATGCATGAGTAGGCTGTATCACAGTGTGTCCTTCTGCCTTCATTGAAGGAACCCTGCTGGTAATGATTAAACAGGGCAAGCATTAAACACAAAATGAGTCTTTCATTCTGCTATTGCTTGTTAATACTGAAAATAATATACAATACTGCTATTGTTGCTGACCTGGTACTCCACAATCAGTCGGGCTTCATACTTGGGCACTCAACATCCCATAACCAGCGCATAGCCATCGTCGTCTTTAACAAATTTCCCCTGGAGCAGCTGTCAGTGGCGGTCTTCCTGCATACCACCAAGGCATTCGACTTGTTGGAGAGGAGCCACTCTTTGCCAATCTAAGCAGAATGGCCATGGGAGTGTGGATTTGTTAGTTGGTTCAAACTCTTATATCATAGCATAGTTGCTTTCATCAAACTCAAAGTAGCTATATCCTTTCTGCTGATGGTGGACAGAGCGACTGGGAAGGGATGCCCCCTCTACCCAGTTTTATTTGGGATCACCACATAACAGCTGCTGTGCATGCTCTGTCAGCAGCACAAAGCTTGGCGTCTCACGTTTTGGTCTCAGGAGCATCATTATCAATTTAGGTAGATGATATTTTATTATTCATTAGAATTCCAAGTTCCGTGTGGACACTTCCAGCTCAACTAAAAGAGAGAATTCAAGATATGAAATCTGCACCAGAAAGATGTCATTAACAGAGCAGAAGAAATAGGCCAAATATGTAAAAATATTATTGGAAAAATAAATCAGAAAACTAATTAAAAGCTTCAAATGCACAAGGCGTCAAGGGCAATCAATGTCTGGGACATTGCCAGTGCTAGGCCAGAAAATCAGGAACAAATCACAAGCATTTAATCAAACTGAGAGGAAGCAAAAGATAATTGATACGTTGCCACAAGTTTAATCAAGCAGGGGAATGAAAAAGTACAACTAAGGGTAATCAGAAAGAATCAACAAACATATTATATAATAATACATGTGCTTACAATAATGAATAAATGTGGAAGTGTCATCATGTAGCTGGTGGGCGTATGAAGTTGAATAGCTTTTTGCTTTTGCTTCTGGACTCATCAGAGGGGTTCACAAGGGTTCCCTACGAGGCACTCCTATCTAATCTTTCCAGGGTCGGATAGGGAGCCAAAAGAAGCCCTGGCAAAAATATTCAAATAACCCTTTCCTATCCTCCTCTCTCATCTTTCGGGCTCCTGTTCTCTCCTTTATCTCTCTCCTCCTCCTCTCTTTATTCTCTCTCCTCCTTTCTCTCCCCATTCTGTTCCCTTTTTAGGTTTCGCCTGCACTTGTGCTGTGCTTGTGAAATCTATTGTTATTAAAATAAACTTAAAAGGGGCTTACATTTCCCCCTCTCTTTCCTTGCTTCTCATTGGTTCCTGTACGTGTCACTTATTTTTCCTCCTTTTCTATTGGCTGTATCCAATTTTACTTCATTTACCAATGCTTCTTTTATCAGTTTCCCATTACCGAAATACTGTTAACATCCACTTTGGTGGAACTATTTTTTCATAAAGTTTTGCGTCTTCCTGCTTTTTCGTCTTGCAGCAGATTTATATAGCAACTTATCACCCGGAGAGATTAAGTGATTTGCCCAGAATCACAAAACGCGGTGCCGCTGAGACTCAAACTTGGATCCCTAACTCTCGAGTCAGCAGCGCTGGCCGCTGCATCACATCCTCTCCAGTGCTGTGTTACTTGTCAGGGAGCTCTTTACTTCGTCCCGGACGATGATTGATAAAAAGAGCTTTTTATTCACCACATAGGCAAAACCTATGCATTACCAATGCAGGTTGTATTTTTCTCTTTATCTCCCACAACACCGGCCGTGCTTGCTTTAATGACAGAAGGGAACTGGAGAAAGTGACAGTGATGACAGCAGTGGACCCTCTGCCTTCGAAAACTGGCCTCTAAAGGCTTCATCCACCATGAAAATGCCCCATGTAATGAACAGGGAATCCGGCCTTCATCTTTCCACACTTATAGCTGTAGGAGTTTAAATCTTGGGGTAGTTTTTTTTTTTCCCCGTCAGAGCAAACACATATCATAATGAATAGTCTCCCCGGGTACGTTTACATTTCAGTGACTTTGGGTGTGCCAGAATGATCCCTCATGTAGAACATGTTTCTTTAACAATTTGACGAATCAGCTCAGATCCTAATGTATTGCCCAGGTTTCTTCATCCACCATTTAGAAGATTATCTGCCAATTTGTGAACTTGAGAGACATTTTCTACGTTAAAGAATGTTGGATTCTCCAACACCCCTTTAAACAGAATACCCCCTCCAAGATTGATTTTTTCATTTCACAGTCTCACATCCAACTGCTTGCTGCACAGGAGTGGGTGATTCTTTCTCACTTACCAGGGCACACTTCTTTTCAGCCTCAATGTAAAAATCATTACACTCTTGTTGGGATCACCTTTCAATACTCCCCAGCAACAAACTGTTTCTCCCACCTCCATAAAATGATCTCCGAGACTGGTATTTTATGAGATTACTGAAACTCTGCGTTATATTTGTACTCATCTGAACTCTCTTGGTGTCTGAGCATTACTGTTTCCAGATGGATTATGACGTGACAGAAAGAATCTCTGGTAAATACTGTTTTGAAATAAAGAAAATATATCTATATTTGTTAATAGTAACCAGAATGTATACATATATGGTCAATTAATTTTGGTTGGAATATATTACCTATTATAATTTTCTAGAGTATTTTCCTAAAATTTAATACATAACTAAAAAACATGTTATGGAAAGGAAAATGCAATTAGACTGGAACTGGGAAAATCTTGCTGTACAAGACCCACACCAAATCATAACCTTGAAATTAAGGAATGACTTCTTTATAAAAAGTCAATTTTTAGTACAATGCAAAACAATATACCTGATATAAGTGCAGAACTGTTGAATTTACCAAAGTTTGTTACTTCTAATTTGTTTTGTATTCGGTGGATTATTATCGATGAGTTTCCTCCATATACCATTTCCTTATTAATTAGAAATTATAGTTCTTTATTTACCGTTTAGCAGAGATAGGAGGGAAATATCTTTTTTTTAACATGCTAGAAAGAAAATGTGCAGTTGTGTTCATGCCATTCGTCAATCTAGCACAGAGTGGTAAAACACCTTTGTCTTGGCTGTGGTGTTATGTAAAATGTACCATGTACCGAACACGTGTCCAAAAGGTGAAGATAGTTCTTACCATTATTGTTCCCCCTGTTTGTGTTCGCAGAGGCCTTAACACTCTTCTTTGGATGATACAATTTGGAAGAAAGATGAGAGGAGGAATTTCAGTGATCGAAGCCACTACGCAAGACCACTAGAGGAAAAGGAAACAATAAGACATTACTTTGAAAGAAATCACGTTTACTTTTATAAAGACATGTTATAGTAGTTCATCAAATTTCTACTAATTTTAAAGAAAAGCAAAATCATAGGATTTGTGGATTATTTCGCCTTTTATTTTGCTTTGCCTTATCTTCTTTATAATTATTAAATCTGTGTTCATCTGTTAATTCTCAAACTGTAGCTATTTCTTAGCACATGGAAAAATTAGCAGAAAAATAATGATGTGATGGGTATGTCTATAAATCTACTTTATAGAATGATCTAAACCGGTTTCTAATGGCAAGGAAACAGGAAAGCAAATTTTCTGTATGTGCCTTAGTCGCCACCTCAGCAGTCAGTAACCCACTTTTTAAACTGTGATATTATGGTAGTGATAAAACACCTTTTCCTCTGGCAGGTTGTGTCCTAAGTTTGCTGCATGCAGGTCTCTCCTGAACAAGGAAAGGAGGCTACTCTACCCAAATTGCTAGGTGTCTCCACGATGTTCTCCTGCACAGCGATAGAGGGAGTGGAAAAGTTACAAAGGGCAGTTTTGACACGCTCCCTCAACAGTGAAGATCCAATCATTTTTCTCAGTTTTTCTTAGATTCCCTCATTTATATTGTCAATTCAGAAGGGTCAGCTCATCTGCCTGCACTACGAATCAAAGAGGATCAGCACCTGCGGCATGTGGACAACTCGCACCATCACCTGCCCTGTACTAGGAACATTTAGGATAAATAATCCTCCTCTTCTGTCTGTGAAAAGAGGTCTACTAGGAACTCCAGCAATCCAATCGTTTTCTGCCCCAAAAGTCAGTCCCCTTATCTGCTCACTCGCCAATTGTATAAATGTGCAGTAGGATCTCAGGCGTTTTGTTGTAACTGAGGGTAAAAAAGCAATGCTAGGTATGCACTCTTCCATGCAATGCACACCTGTGACTTGATATGTCTTTGATGCATGGGAGTGGAAATGTGTGGTGTCAGGCTAATCGAGGGCTCAAAGTATGTGGGCCTTAGTCAGGGCGCAGGCATGTGCACGTGAACAGACACACACTACGCTCGGTGTCAGTGCCAGAAGTAACCCCCGAGCGGGTTCTTCCCATTTATTAATCCCCGCAGGCCTGCGGATGACGTGGGTGCATGTGTGTGTGTTTCCGGCACGGATCCAGAAACACACGAGCGCTGACCACTACATCCCTTTACAACTCAGTCTTTTTTTTTCCTTTGAACAACAAAACTTAAAACATTACTGAGACTAATTGAGTACAGTTCAGCATACATGCATGCAGTCTGATGGCACCAGCCTCTGTAACCTCAGCACGCAAAGTCTCAGAGCCGTTGGCTCGGGCGAGGATTGAGTCGCAGACTGTACCTCTGGAGAAGATCTCCGTGGCGTGTGTTCTCGGGTGATGTCTTGGCTGGAGACAGGTGAGGGAGCGACAAGGTGTTGGTGTCCGGCTCCGCTGGGTTTTCTCCACCCGACGGTTCTCTGTCTGCGGCCTCTTGGGCTGGGGTCACTGGAATTTCTGGTTGGCCACCAGCTGACTTGCTCACGATGTCAGTGGGAACTTCTTTGAACCAGGAGATATTTTTAGAAACTTCTTCACCTCCTTTCCTGGCCATTATCATGGTTCCGTTGCTGGTAACTACTGTCCATGTGCCGGGTTCATAGGTTGTCCTAAATTTCCCACATGGTCGGCGATCTCTGAGGATAACAGTTGCTCCCGGCCGGAGAGTCTGTGGCGCTGCTCGGTGTCGGGTACTGTCTTGTATGTTCCGTCGATCTCGTCAGTCTTGTACTTCTTGCGTCTCCAGCTGGGAGGGTGTCCACCCTGGACAGGTGGGGATAAGATCTCTCCTTGTGCCTTGTAGCATTAGTGACCAGGGACTCTGCTGCATGGTGCAGTGTGGGTTACTCCTGTATTCTCTTAGGAACTTGTGGAGTCGCTTCTCCGGGTCAGCTTGCTGCATGCAGGTCTCTCCTGAACAAGGAAAGGAGGCTACTCTACCCAAATTGCTAGGTGTCTCCACGATGTTCTCCTGCACAGCGATAGAGGGAGTGGAAAAGTTACAAAGGGCAGTTTTGACACGCTCCCTCAACAGTGAAGATCCAATCATTTTTCTCAGTTTTTCTTAGTTTCCCTCATTTATATTGTCAATTCAGAAGGGTCAGCTCATCAGCCTGCACTACGAATCAAAGAGGATCAGCACCTGCGGCATGTGGACAACTCGCACCATCACCTGCCCTGTATTTGGAACATTTAGGATAAATAATACTCCTCTTCTGTCTGTGAAAAGAGGTCTACTAAGAACTCCAGCAATCCAATCGTTTTCTGCCCCAAAAGTCAGTCCCCTTATCTGCTCACTCGCCACTTGTATAAATGTGCAGTAGGATCTCAGGCGTTTTGTTGTAACTGAGGGTAAAAAAGCAATGCGTCTAGGTAAGCACTCTTCCATGCAATGCACACCTGTGACTTGATATGTCTTTGATGCATGGGAGTGGAAATGTGTGGTGTCAGGCTAATCGAGGGCTCAAAGTATGTGGGCCTGAGTCAGGGTGCAGGCATGGGCACGTGAACAGACACACACTACACTCGGTGTCAGTGCCGGAAGTAACCCCCGAGCGGGTTCTTCAAATTTATTAATCCCCGCAGGCCTGCGGATGACGTGGGTGCATGTGTGTGTGTGTCCGGTACGGAGCCAGAAACACACAAGCGCTGACCATTACAAAAGGATAGATCCAGTCAATCAAAACCAGTCTTGTTCAACAAAGAAGCAGGAATGTGAATACAAAGAAAGATCACTGTTCATTTGTCGATGAAAACAGGGCTCCTTGTGCAGGAGAGGTATGTTGTAATAGTAAATTAGAAAATAGAGTGGAGCACAGACAAATCTACCAGAAACTGGGAGAGGCGTTCCCGGAAAATAAAAGGGAATGAAGAAGGGACAACACATGCCTTTAAGTGCATTATTGATAACAACTACTAGTAACCAGTAAACAAGGGGGTTACAAAACAATCTACAGAGGAAGCAACGAACAACATAACTACACACACTAGACATTGGGATTTTCTTAGTAGAAAATATAGCTTTTTTTTATTGTTAATCATTCATAAACCAGCGTTTTATTGTATTTTATATTTTACCATTTAGAATTCAATATCATGCATGGACTCCTTTTCTCATCAAGAATCCTGTCCTACAACTGCACTTTTCCTGCCCTTCAGCTTTACAGCATGCAAGCAGTTACTGCCTCCCATCTTAGAGCTATCCAAAATAATAAACTCTGGATTTAGCTACAGAAAGATAGCTAAGCAGAGAGGAAAAAAGTGAGGGGGGCCTTTAGGGACCCGCCACCAATGAGCATTGCAAAAAAATCTGAATCAAGCTAGTGGAAAACAAAAGTGAGTTTAAATGATGCATGCCATTTAAAGAGTGAGTTGCTTCTGTTAAAAGCTGCAATGAAAGCGTCCATGACAAGAATTTTCGTACACAACAGACTAGAAGGTGAAGTCAGTAGGAGAACGTAAATTGCGAGTAAGAGTCTTGAAACAAGATACATCCTTATAAATAACTATTGGACCATTTACTTTAAAGAAATGCGTACTTGCTCAGGTAATCAACTAACGTTACACTCAAAGGGAGGATTTGGGCCTGATTCAGTATTTGGGGGCTAGCTAACCTGTCTGTCAGGGTGGAGGAGTTCATTAAGAAGGATGAAGCTTGAGGTGTGCGTAAAACCTTTAAATTTCCGAAAGGTCCATAGGCAATTCGTGTAACTTATTTCACCACCACGGCTCGACATGTGAACCTCAGTGTGGCATGCACTCTTTCTCTATTTTCGAGCTTGTCCATCAGTCAAGACTGTGCACAGCTGAAGGATATTCAGGTTATTGTGATCATATCACATGTATGAGATATCCATGAAAAAACTAACAAGAAAAATGTGAAACGTATCATATCATTAAAACAAACTGATCTTTCTGAGGACTGTTGTGGAGGCAAAAAGTATTTTTGTGAGATACTTCTGGGTAAAATGAAGGTGCACATACATTTCTGTTTTAGCTTCAAATTCTTCCATTCTGTGGTAGGCATTTCTATGTTTTTCGCTGTGGTGATGTGGTATTTATGGTTTGTGCCTGATTTCCAGCATTCTCTATGATGGGAATGAGTTTCAGAGTTCATTTTCTTACTTTAACTATACTGTGCCTCTACCTGTCACTAGAATACACATCTGGGTAGGATGACAGTTGGGCTTTGTGAATTCCCTCTAGACAGTCACACACAAAGGGAGCTGAGGTGTGCCCTGCATATCCTGATTGCCTATCACCAGGCTGGTGGCTCTTCCTGAGCATAGAGTGGAGGGAAGAGTTGACACTTGCAACTGAACAGCGCTGTGCCTGTCCCTACACAAAGAGCTGCCTACCCCCTGAACTGTGTCTGGAGCCAGGGCCAGGAAAGACAGGGCCCTGTGCACTACAAAGACCTTTCTTTGAATTCTCCCTACTTCAAAGGCCAAAATGGGTACAAGTACTGGACCCCTGACAGTATATACTGAGAACACTTCTACACTGAGGACATTCTGCCAGGAAGAAGAGCTGTTGTGGTGTCAGGATGGACTGCCGCTTTGATGCTTGCTTTGCTGTGTTGGCCTGCTGCGTTTTGCCTGGGAGTAGGATGGCTGGACTTTACTCTCTGCATCCTGCTTTCTAAGGTTCTCCAAGGACTTGACTAAGCTTTCCTCCTGTTGCTGAAGTCTCAGGGACATCACAGACTTCACCTGCATCTTGCTACCAGTACCTGGGCTCCTCTGCTGGGAGCCCTGCCTTGCCAGGTGGTGCTAAATCTATTCCTGGGCCCTTGGACGTGAATTTGGTGCTGCAACCAAGAAATTGACGCATCGACTGCAAAGCTTCAATTTTGAAGAGGCGCATCCCTGCAAAATCGGTGCATCTCCGATGCTTGCACCAGAGCTGTGGTCCCAACTCGTTGAGTGCATGACACATCGACTGTGACTTAAAACGCAACCCGACTTTGCCGAAATGCCTCCAAAGAACCACCACTGCATGAGTTTGGAACACTGCCTCGCCAAAGTCTGTTACGTCCCGTTCCAACTCCGACGCAGTCCTGGCCCAGTGTGGCTTTTGACCAATG
Organism: Lissotriton helveticus; assembly: GCF_964261635.1. Taxonomy (NCBI): domain Eukaryota; kingdom Metazoa; phylum Chordata; class Amphibia; order Caudata; family Salamandridae; genus Lissotriton; species Lissotriton helveticus. Next base: position 1,073,424,547 of record NC_136070.1, on the reverse strand, counting down.
CATCTCCTTTAGCCCAAACGGTTTGACTTTAATGCCGTAGAATCGACACATTGGGCTCTGATATCGACGCATCATTGATGCACGTCGCCTTAATGAACCGAGGCCAGGCACCAGCAACCTATGCATCACCTCCTCTGTGCTCTACATCGTCATCGGGCATTAAAGCTTCAATGACCATGCAGCGATTTCAGGAAGCGACGCATCGCTTGCATCCGCGATGCCTCACCTCCTCTGCGCCACATATTGTCTTCTATTTCCAACGCATCCAAGCTACTGTAAGGAGATCTGCGTGACTATTGCGGTCGGGCTGAACTTTTGGAAGTGTCCTGCTCAAGCATGACCAGATAGCCCCAGTTGGAGCTATTGACTTCTAAGCACTGCATTTTTATTTAATCTTTTAAAAATCTTATCTTGACATGCGTATGTTGGATTTTTTTCGTTTTGGTCTTTTTACACTCAGATAAATATTAGCTATGTTTGTAAACTGATGTGGAGTACTTTTGTGGTGTTTTCACTGTGTTACAGTGTGTGTGTTTGTATGTGTGTACAAATACTTTACACATTGCCTCTTTAGTTTAGCCTGACTGCTCTGTGCTAACTACCAGAGGGTAAGCACAGGTAAACCTTTAGTGGGTACTACACTTGCCCTGACTAGAGGGTGGGTCCCTGCTTGGACAGGGTGCATACTTCTGCCAACTACAGACCCTACATCTAACTGTTAGCAATGCTTCCCAAGGGTAGAGATCAATGACATACATATCAGTATTGAACATATATGTAGCTATTAAGTTAATTTTCCAAAATGTACCTGAAACATTAGTGTTTTAGTTAGCCTAATACAGGATATTTCTAATCCAAGTGAATGATGGAACAGGCTCTGAGACATAGAACATTGCAAACAACAAGTGACTCATTTTGAAGCCAAACCTTGTCGCTAAAGTCACTACCCCAGTATGAGATTGCCACTATAACAAAAATAAACCTATGATCTGTTATTATATAGCAATGGCATGTGCCAATCTGATTGGGCTGCATTACTATGTGATATACAGATATATGATGTAGCACATGATTTACAAATATACCTTAAAAAGCTGTTAGTACCTTCTTGTCTGATATGCTACTTTAAATGGAGAGGTCAGTCAATACATTTCAGTATAAAGGTACATAGAAATGTACATAATTATTGCATTTTGAGTGCAAAAAATCTCTTGAAATACTCTATATGAACAACCAAAAGAGGCATAATGTCAATACAGTGGTTCGATCTCTAATGCATAAGCAAAAACAACTAACTGAAAACACATTTATAGCAGCTGTAGTTTTCCAATTAAACTATTTTATTAAAAAGGCTGATAAAAAAGCAAATACACTACATATATACGTGCATAGAGTAGTACAATAAGAATTACCAATAAATAATGTTTTTCATAGTTAATAACATAGAACTAATGCGTTTTAAAAGTTGTAACTATCCACTACACAGGGTATACACAGTATAAACAATACTACTAACTTAAAGGATGCTTTACTAAAACTATAAATGCGTATCTATTAGCCAATAAAGTTAAACACAACCATTTTCTCAAGCATGTCAATATAGTAAACATCACAGGTCAATCAGAAGCCAATGAAACTGTAATAAAATGAGCAAAGCGCATAGTGAGTAGCATGGATACCTCCAAGAAGCATTCCAAAATAGGCTTCTGTTTGCAATACAAAAAACGAGAAGAAAATCCAACATTTTAAATAGGTTTTTGTAGAAATCAGGCATGCTTAAATTTTTAATAAATTAAAGAATACAGGATTAGCCAACTTTTTCAAAACTATTGGACTTTTTTAGGCAATGTGTATTTTAAAAACCAATGGAACTTTTGTCAAGTGGGAAGTCTACGAACTGTACACACACGCCTACAATCTGGATAGATTTCTCACTTTTAAGAAAGTCTCAAAATGTCACTACGTGCTCACCATCCCATTCCTTAGTTCTGCGGATTGTTTGCAAGACAGAAAACCAGCAAGATAAGATGCAAGAGGAGATTTTCCAGAATGTGCATCAATCAGCATATTTAACTTTTGTTCCTCGTTCCTCACAGGGAATATATATGTACTTGCACGGAAACCATTCCATTAAACTCAAATGAGTCTTGACGGTTTCCTTTTCATTCTGGCGATAGAAACACAGTAACCCCAATCTTTATATTAATAAATGCATAAGTGTTCCCGGGTAGTACATAATCAATGGTGAGTATTTTGTATGCATTTTTCTTGTCCAAGGGCCAGATGTACCAAGCATTTTTGCATTCGCAAACGGGCAGAGTCTGCCCGTTTGTGACCGCAAAAATAGTTTTTTCCAATGCAGCAAACCTAATTTTGCGATTCGGTAACCTGTTCCGAATCGCAAAATGGGTTTGCAATTCGGTATTAGGAAGGGGCCTGTTTAGGGCGTCCCTTCCTAATACCGAATCGCATCTGTGTGTACGAATGTTTTGTGACCGCAATTGCGGTTGCAAAACATTTGCATTTTACCACCTACTTCAAGTAGGTGGTAACCCATTCGCAAATGGGAAGGGGTCCACAAGGGACCCCTTCCCCTTTGTGAATGTTTTTAATCCATTTTTAAGAGCAGGCAGTGGTCTCACGGACCACTGCCTGCTCTTAAAAAATTGAAAATAAAACTTTTCATTTTTCTTATTGTAAAGCATCTCGTTTTCCTTGGTGCTAAGGCAATTCCCCCTGGGTGCTGTTACTCCAGATTTCCCATTGTTCATGACGAGCTCAGCTCGTCATGAGCACAGTAGCAGTGCACTGCATGACGAGCTGAGCTCGTCATGAGCATGGAAGGGGTTAAGGAAAGCGGGCTACTTTACAAACAAAAAAGATTGCTTTATTAAAAAGCAATCACGGACGGTCTGCTGATCTAAACAGGCCACCATCCCCATGAATTTTGCGATTCTTAGGGGGTCGCAAATTGCGACCTACCTCATTTATATTCATGAGGTAGGTCATTTGCAACCCCCTAGAAATCACAAAAAGTGTACTATACACCTTCATACATTGCATTTTGTGATTTCCTAATTGCGAATCCTAGTGATTTACAATTAGGGAATCGCAAGATGCTATCTACATACATCTGTCCCCAAGCCCTCACCCAGAAACTCCCCCTTTCCCACACAACATTAAACTATTCATGGTTGAAATCTAGGACCGTCGAAGATTTCCTGAGGCTGGGTTACGTTTGCAAATGTACATACCTGTAGATCCTTGTACTATGAATTAGAACCAGTGGAATTAGGCCTAAGTGCCACTTTGGTGTGCAACAAAAGTCTAAGAGTCAAATTCACAACGGCGTAAATGTCTGATCAGGCATAAATCTAAACCTAAAAACAATTCACCAATTCCAGGTGTAGACATATGCCAGGTACAAGGAGCATATGTCCCTATTTCATATAGGGATAGGAGCACTTTAAACTGAAAATATAAAAGTACAATTACGACTGAACTTTACAGGCTATTTTTGGCATAAATCCATCAAATGTAGTTCTGCATAGCACAGGCAGGCATCTCCGCTAATGCAATTCAGAACTACAGATCTAAAGACTAGGGAAACAGAGATTATGTGATGCAAATAACACACACCTGACAAACATTACTACTGAAGGAACATAAATAGAGCCCAGACACTGGGATCTGCCCTCTTCCCCATGTGCTGAGAGACATTGTGAGATGAAGACAGCTGTAGTTTGTGTGTGGAGGGTGGGCGTGACAGTGGGAGACAGAAAAAGAGTGTGTGTGTGTTTGTATGCATGTACTTGATATCAAATGTGTACAATGTTTAAGATGGATCTTTGAGTGTGTGTGTGTAGTCTTAGGTGAGAAATGAAGGGCGTTTTCTCTTTATAATTCACTAGCAATTGACATATTCTTCGACGTTTGTGCATTTTTTATGTTTACATTTTTATAATGTGATTTGTGTAGCTGCCTGTAAAATACTCAGTTATATGACTATTTTTTTACGTTAATTTTATTATTTGTATTACATTCTTACACTATGATTTGTACGAGTCTCTTCAATGTCTGACGTTACATGTCTTTTCATAAATTAATTGTATTATGTTTTAAATATATTTGTACAATGTGCTTTGTATTGACGTCTGCAGTGTTTAAAGTTACTTGACCATTGAGTCCATTCATTTTATTCATATTTTTTGTGCAAGTTTTTGCCCCTCTACTTCATTGATTTCAATATGATTCCCACTGCTGCACCTGTGAGTGGCCATACATAGTAATGTATGACTTACTCGATGACTGAATGGAGAAAATTTGAGCATGTTTGAGCTTTAGCGCTAATGGAGCAGATGTGGATGAAAATTTAATGATTTGCAACAGACAGGCCCATATATGTTATGTTATGTTAAATAAACGAGAGCCTCGATCTCAATCAATGTTAAACAGTGAGGTTTACAGGGCCTTCCTAAAAGCTAACAAGTTCGGCATGGCTTTGCTATGTAGAGGAAGGGAGTTCCAGGCAGTGCTTTCTAAGCAATGAATAGGGCTTTAAAGGTGAGTCTATGTCTAACTGGCAACCAATGAAGTTGCTTGGTGGATTTTGAAACTGAATGCTATTTGGGTATCCTCAACAGCAGTCGTGCAGCATTTTGTAAGGTTTGAAATTCATTCATAAAGTGTTGCTGCATGTTAAGATATAGACCATTACAGTCGTCTATTTTTGATAGCACGAGAGAAGTGACAAGCGTTTTCTGTAGTGTGGTGGAATGTAAGGCAAGACCTTCTTTATGGTCTTAAACGTATGGAAGGAGGAACTGGTAACAGAAATGATTTGGTCGGTGTACAAAAGCTTGTCATCAATTAGTACTCCCAAATGCCGAGCTTCCTAACCGGTGTGGGGAGTACACCCGATTCTTGTGGCCACCAGGAAGGGGTTGCTTTACAAGTGCGTTGCTTTGTATTATTTGCATGGCCTTCCCAGTGTCCCACTTTAATTTTCCCTTTCTACCTTCATGTTGTAGTAGATATTCCTAATTTTAATGTTCCAGTCATTCATCCTTGCATATTTACACCAAAAATGTTTATCTATGTGTATATGCATTTCTGTGTACTTGGGGCAGAAAGCTCCTTATATGAGCACCAGGCCAAATGTAAAGGTAGATCTACACTGTACCTATGTGAATTGTATTGATGAGCAAGTGAAGTCGTAGAAGCAAGTATTAGTAATAAATGTTTTTCGTGAATTCGAGCATATCTAGATGTGATTGACATCTGTAGCTGACTATATGACTATAACATCTAAGAATCTAAAATATACAAAATAAATTACTGGTAAAATATTTGTTTCAATTTAGCTTGGTTTGGTTCAGATGCGCACATAATGGCAGAGACATCAAATAAAGCACATTTTTAGCTATGAAATACCTTAACTGCTACCACTGTTGCTGCAGGTGATTTCCCAAATACCCACTACAATTAGTGGAAGGAAATGCTTTTTTGACATGCTTGCATGATAATTATTCCCTGAGTCTCAACTCGAGGGAAGGGAACAGTCTGGTAGAAACTTCTAGCCTAACAACAATACAAGTCTTGCACAAAAGATTTTCTCGTTTTAGGTAGATAAATGTCTTTCTCAGACAGAGAAGTATTTTTCTAGCATCCATGACATACATGTTTCGACGGGTTAGCATGATTAATTGTCAAGTGCTTACCATCCATCATTTTGTTAGCCTTCCCTGAAACCACTTGTAACATGATCATGTCCTTCAGAAGAACACACAAGTGTCTATTAACCGCAATCCATTTTTTTTCCAATTATATGTTTTCCATAGTATCAAATAATCCCAATGGCTTTTTGTTTTTCAGATTGGTTTGCACGATCAGACATTCACCACAGAAAATGTAACAAATGACTCACAAAAACTTCCATTAGTCATTTCTTCACACTCAATTTGTTTAAGCAAATGATATGGGGGTTAAAATTCCTCAACTGTAGCACCTGCCGTGAACGTGGTGAAATGTTCGTGTAGTTAAAAGGAGAATGCACAAACATTTCTATCTACAAAAATCATTTTATAGTAAAACGTGATAGAAAGCTGGTAGTAAAAGAAGGTAATCATTGACATAAAATCAAGTTATATACCAGTCAAGTCAACTCAAGTCAAGGAAAACTTTATTTGATTGCTTTTTTAAACAATCATAAAAGCAATACACATTTCGTTACAGAAAATTACACATGATAATTATGCTAAAACAACAAACACTCCTTAAGATTTAATATAAAATACATGGTAAATATGATGAAAACGCTATTAAAAAATAACAATACGCCTGGACGGTTTCAATCCTTAATTTGCAATGCATTTCCTGTGATATAATGCTTTCTTCAAAAACATAGCTACCCTCCAGGCTATATGTTAATTCTCCATAAGCTGAAGATTAGTTAATGCCGGGCGGCATTGCCTCAGCCCCTGGTTTTTTAAAAGTGGAACTATCCACACTTTCATTAACTCCCTATAAAATAAAAGTAAGTGAATAGTGGATTGGGCAGAGTAGTTGTCATAGGGGCATAATTGTAGATCACGAGCCCAGTCATTCATTCTAGGAAAGGTTATGAGTCTATGAACAGTCTCCAGCCTAAACCTGGTTAAAAGTAACCTATCATATCCACCAGGGACAAATGCTAAGTATGGTTGCATACTAAAAGTAGTTATGGTCACCTGGTGCTGCTGGATACTGGGTTTTAAAATCTCCCTAGACATTCTTAACATATCTAATAACTGGAGACCCTCCTTTTTTAGTTGCTTTCTTGTAATCAACTGGATTGAACTCAGAGCCGTAAAATATTCTAAATGTCCTAAATCACTCATAAAATCTCGGACAAACCTAATCCATGGGATTTTTAAGGCCCCTTCCAGGTTAAGGGCATCCAATAGGATATCCCTATTTAGCTTGGTCTGTTCCTTTGACCAAATCCTGTGCTAGAGGAGAATAGGTTCCAATTTTATGAGATCAGAGATATATTGGAGAGCCAACTCAGTGTGACCAACATATGAGGAGGTGCTGGCTGGTACAGACAAAATATATCTTAAAAAAGTGTTTTCCACTACTTGTAACAGGTTTGTGTCAGCAAAATCCCCCACCCCCACCCCGTATATCGCAGTAGGAATACATTTGGCTTTATATATTTGAATGAGTTCTCCTGGCGGTTTCCTACCCAGTTTTTTCGAAAAGGTAGTAAGGGCAGTTGTTGTCGTTAGAAATGACAGCTTTTTAACAGATACAGCTTAAACCCAAGAGTCATTCTGGTTGAATAAGATACCAAGATATGAAAAGCTCTTTGTGGGGGCTATCTTCTGCCCCTCCACGAACATATCCCTAGCCCGCTGCCTCCCACGGCCGCAACTCATTATAAAGGTCTTAGAGGTATTAATACTAAGACCAAGATCCTTCATAAAATTTGAAAAACTATCCAACACCCTCTGTAGACCTATTTGCGTACGTGACATCAACACTGCATCGTCCGCATAAAGGAGAGCAGGTATGGGACGTCTACCTATTTGAGTGAAGTCACAACCATCCCTAAGCAATGCCTGACCCAATCCCATTAATATAAAGATTAAAAAGGAAGGGGGCCAAGACACAGCCTTGCCTGACCCCCCTCATAATAGGGAAAAGAGCAGTCGCTCACCACCCAGGCCAAAACACACTTGTGCCTTTGCAACACTGTAAAGGCATTTAAGAAAGTTTATAATGTGAGGGTCAACCACCACAATCTCAAGAACCTGCCAGAGTGTATTATGCCTCACAAAATCGAAGGCCGCAGTAAGGTCCACAAAAGCTAAAAACATTCTGCCCTACTTCCCCACAAAGATGGCTAGGTTAAGACTCTGCTCGGTTGTCCCTAGCCCCTCACGAAAACCATATTGTAAATCAAACAGGAACTGACTAGCCTCAGCCCATTCATGTAGGCGTTCCAGGATTATACGGCCAACTAGTTTTACCACAGAATTCAGTAAAGAAATAGGCCTATAACATCCTGGATCCTGGCGGTCCCCTTTTTTGAAAATGGGAACTATGATAGATTCCACCCACGTCATTTGAAACTAGGCCTGACAGCTAGCGTTAGTTACTTGAGTGATAATTGGCCCCCAAATATTAATGTTTGCATTGAACAGATCAACTGGAACCCCATCTGGACCCCGGGCCTTGCCAACTAGACTGGCTGAGAGTGCTCTGTTCACTTCCTCCAAGGTGAACTCTAGGTCCAAATTGTTGTTGGATTCCTCATGGGTATTGCTAGTTTGCATACTAAGGTTTCCCTGCCCAGTGTAAACCAAAGAAACATTTTCAATCCAATGTTCCTCGGAAATAGCAACTTCTATTGAGAGGCCACCTCCAGGTGATAGAATTGGGGCTTTAATTGCTCTCCAAAAGGAGGCGCTATCTTTCATTTGTGAGGCTTTGTGGAGAGATTCCCAGGCTTCTTTTCTCAGGGCACTCTTTCTTTCATTTAGGGCCATCTTATAATCCCTTCTCGCCTGCTTAACATTATCTGCAATTCTTGGTAATTTGTGTAACTCATACTTTAAATTTGAATATGCACGGGTACACATTGAATCAAACCTACCCTGGGGCTTATCCTTTTTTCTGTTTTGAACATACAATACTTCCCTAACCGCACCTGATATTTCTTGGAAGGAGGATAAAATACTGTTCGAGGTGGCTGACTCACTCAGACAAATGTCAAAAGCCAATTTACATTGAACTATCAACTGTTTTGTGACCGCTATAGGATCTACAATTGACCAACGTAGTGAATATCCATCCATTTGATCAATTTTGACATCTGTCAATGCCTTTTCAACTTTATCACCCCTTCCAGGTTTACATGTTGGCAAGAAAACCGACATGCACAAAGGGAAATGGTCACTCAATGGGTTGTCATTAACAATGAAAGAATGCAACCTAGATGCATGACTATATGACAATAATATACTGTTAAACTTAGACCTCTGCCATTAAAAGTATGGGGCATAGAAACCGGTACAATCAATCAATCAATCAATCATCGCATTTATATAGCGCACTACTTACCCAGTGGGTCTCAAGGCGCTGGGGGAGGGGGATCTGCTACTGCTCGAACAGACAGGTCTTGAGTTGCTTCATGAAGGCGAGGTGGTCCTGGGTCAGGCGGAGGTGGGTGGGGAGGGAGTTCCATGTCTTGGCGGCGAGGTAGGAGAAGGACCGTCCCCCTGTGGTGGCTCTACGGATGCGGGGGACGGCGGCGAGGGCGTGGCTGGTCGATCGAAGCTGGCGTTTGGGAGCGTAGAAGTTGAGGCGGCTGTTGAGGTATCCTGGGCCTTGGCTGTGTAGGGCTTTGTGTGCGTGGGTGAGGAGACGGAAGGTGATTCTCTTGTTGACCGGGAGCCAGTGCAGGTCTCTCAGGTGTCCGGAGATGTGGCTGCGGCGGGGGATGTCCAGGATGAGTCGTGCTGAGGCGTTCTGGATCCGCTGGAGTCTCTTCTGGAGTTTGGCGGTGGTTCCGGCGTAGAGGGTGTTGCCGTAGTCCAGACGGCTGGTGACGAGGGCCTGGGTGACAGCACATAGTTCATTTGCAAATCCCAGATCTGAGCTGAGAATCAATTCATTGAACAGCTCCCCCATCTTGGAGTGACAAAAGTGTGTATTGTTTACGCCTTCTTCAGCATTGAGACCACAAATTCTACCATCCTCATAGGAACACAAAGCACAGTTGAAATCACCAACCAAAATTAACATCATATCTTTAGCACTGTCATTACACAAAGATTTCAAATCATTGACCAATTTTTTACCACGTTATCAAGCTTATCTAATGGGATATTATTGTAATAATTGGCCAATACGATACAGTGAGAGATACTTAGATGCAATTTAACCAATAGATAGTAACTTTCCCTTAGTGTGATTCGATCTTTTTTATTACTAACTTATTAGATATGTAAGTACAGAGCCCACCCTTGGCTCTGCCACTTAGGCCCCCCACTACATGTGTATTAAGTGTTTTAAACCCATTTAAATAGGTTGGTTCCTTGAGCCATGTTTCCTGGAAACATAATATATCAAAGTTTAATATGAAATTGCGCCATATTGGGTTATTCACCTTGGAGCGTAATCCAGCTATGTTCCATGAAAAGAGGCTACAATGAGAACTCTGAGTGTTACACGAGAGTCTAGCTGTTACAGGGTTAAGGGGCATGGGGTCACCATTACAAGTAGGTATTTCGCCTGTACATATACGCTCATATGATACTAGAGAGGGAGACGGGGTCTGCAGATTGGTACATATACCTTCGAGTTCCCCCTCATTAGGAACCAGAAATGGCATACAGTTCCCTTGAGCTATATCAGCTTGAACAAAATTATTATCCTGTCTTGATGTCCTATCACCATAAAGCCCATAAGAGCCGCCAGAGAGGTTTAGGAACTGGCTTGGGAAAATCAGTCAGTCAATGTCTTCTAATGTATTTAAGATGTCAAAACAATTACTGACTGGGACTACATACTTTGGCTGTCTGGGCCATTAAAAACGCTCTTCCTCAGCAGAATACCACGGGGTCGAGGTGGTTGGTAGAAAAACCCAAAAAATAGAATATTTATCCCCTTTGACCTTATAGGCCAGTTGCCTACCCTATCAAATATAGTCTTGACCAAGCCTCGGGACCTGAATGTTAAAACCACACTGTTGTGTATCGATTTAGATTCCGTATGAATTTCCAGATTCAGGCCCTTATATAGTTACATTTCACATTGCCCTTATATAGGCATAGAAATCCAGTCCTTATTTAGGCATAGTGCATGCTACCCAAATACAGGCATGGCTACCTACATCCGTTCATCTACTTCACAAGTTCTTGGAAAATCAGACTCTTAAGCTTTAGGGACTTCCCCTTGCCTGGATATTGATTTCTCCAAGAACTCATTTATTATGCATGAACATCCATTCCTCAGGGATTCATTCATGACGTACATATGCCCGACTTCTACGTCAATACTGGCATTCCTAAACACCTTCAAGGTATAAATATAACTTCACTTGCTATGGCAAGGCACGGTGCGGTTCGGCTACCTACTTGCATGACGCGGCCCGCCACAGCAAGTCCCGAAGGAAGTCATCTCCCCAACTGACGCACTGACCAGACGCTGTCATCCTCCTGCCGAGAATCCAGCTCCAGTATTTCTGACTCCCCTAGCGGGGTGTTATAGAATCAAGTCCTGGGAATGAGATACCTACCTCTCTCATTCTAAGGTATGGAGCTGATTAGAACCTAGAGAAACCTTTTGGCAATCCTTGGCAAAACTAAACAAAACTAAACTTATGCTAAGACAGCACCTACTTCTTCCCTTGTACTAGACTTAGGTTAGGTACACTGGGGTAGGATTATTTTAGAAGCACCAGTTGAGTATTTTAGCCTGTGTTATTTATGTATGTATTTTATAAATGTCATAGCTACAGACCATGCTATTACAGTATTATTTTATGTTACTGTTTACGCTGTACGGATTATACTTCGCATTCAGTCTTACGATTGTAGCTGTTCATATCGCTTGCATGAAAAAGAAGACTGTTCAATAAACCCTTTTTATTGAAACGCCCGTCTCTCTATTTCTGTGCAACTCTGTAGAAACGAAGCATGCACGATTGACTGAGTGAAACGGTTATCTATTGTTTCCACGACTCTGAAGATATTGTTCCGACTCTAAGGGAAACAAAGTTGTCATGTTTATGCTGTTGTCAGAGACAAATCCCTTCTTGTTCATTCGAGAAAGTGTCTACTGACCTCTGAGTTAGCTGGCACACACAAGTAATTAAGTTTAATGTACTCGAATAGAGACATACTGACCTCAGTCCTATGTCAAAACTATAGTGTATATTATTCAAATGCGCAGAGCTTATTAGGGATATAGGAACTACACTACAACACAGTCTCGAGTTAGTGTCTTAGTAGACTTTCCCACCCAGCCAATCCGTCATGCCATCTGTGGTGTGGCTCACTGGTTAGAGGCGGCAGTCCCGGAAGCAGAGAACGGCCCGGGACCAGGGTTCAATTCCCGACGCGGCAGGGTCGTGGACCAGGGTCAGCGGACTCGACAATTCTCACCTCGGTGCCCAGGGATCACACTCGGCAACTCTGGGCATTAAGCTTGCCTCATCTCTACAACGGCCCCCCACAGACGCCGGGGATGCCTGGTTTCACCTTGGAGATACCCAGAAGGGACCATCTCACAGGGAAAGCCAGGACGGGTTCCCCAGCGGTCTCCAGCGCCGGGACGCTTACGGGGAGCCGTGCGCTTTACAAGTCCAACACATTTACATTTACATTTACATCTGATATTCTGTAAACAACGTATTGGTTATACCCGTCCTCGTGCTCAATACATGTAATGATTTGTTCCTTAATGTTGACCAGTGCTCTAAATCACCTGGCAGCAAAGGGGGAACATTAACCAGGACCACTGTATAAGGATTTGCTTCTGGAAGAAGGTGCAAGTTTGTGATTGTGGTGGGGAAGTCTCTCTGATCCAAATACTGCTGTCTTTGAGTGCTTCTAATCTGGCCTCCCTCGTTTTGGGTATTATTTTACCTGACAGGGGAGATGCCCGTTGATCAAGCCTTCTTTGGCATTTGGGGTCTCTAGATTGTTTAATGAAGTGGATGCTGCTCCCAAACATGACAGACCAGCCTGTACTATATCTGTATGTCCTATAAATTATAAGATTTAGAATGATGTACATTCCCAAACACAGAATTGCTTTCAGGTTGACTAGACAATGGGCCCATACTTGTACTAGGCGGAATAACCTCCGCTCTACAATGACAGGTATCAGGGCAGTTGCAGAAGTACTAATCACAAGCTTGTCAAGGTTAGCTAATATTGCTTCAATTTGGAAAAGATTTTGAGTCATCTGATCCAAGAGTGTTAAGACTGTTAATTCTAACCTTTTCCAAAAATCCTCCTTCTCCTGATCAGGAAGCATTCCTGTTAGTACAGCATCTTTTGGGAACGGTATAGGTCCCCAAATTGACTCACTATCTACAGGTTTTGTTTTTCGTCCTAGTGGTTTAGGCAGGGGATGGTTTTGTTTATAGGGACCATGCCCCTTCCTTTTCTTGGATGGTAGTGTGAGACTGTTACTATGACTCATTTTTGCATTCTGGCCCCTAGTAATTACGTTAGGCCTAGTTGGTTTGTCTACTGTCTCAGGAATATCGGTGGTATCTAAGGCCGAGGCTGTAGACTGCTGTAGGTTAATCTGAGAGGAATTTGCCTCGATGTTAGTATGTGACATAGGGGCGGTAGGTACAGATCGGCTTAAGGAGCTTTTGGGCTATAAGGATAGCCTGCACTCTGTCAATTCGATTTCATGGATGAATGCAGATTCAGCCCTCATTATAAAGGCATCCAGTGTCCCTACTACTCCCTGCCCTGTACCAGATTTAAGTCTGCTCATTTTCGACGCCCCCAAGATGAAAACTCTGATCAAGAGTAAAAGTTAACACAGTATCTTATAATAGCACCTAATATCATCCAGAAATAATAAATGACAGTGGTGTGGCCCAGCCCAGCCACTTCCGGCCTCTGACGGGCTCAGACAGGCCCGCTTTAGTTCAGGCTTAGCCCGGTCGCGCCAGCGTGCGTCTCGTGCAGTGAAGGGCGGAGCTCGCTTTATGCGCCGCCTGGCACGGTTGGACTAACGCGTGCGTCTCCTACAGCAAAACGCTCTGGATCTTGAAGTCCTCTGACTGCGGGTGAGAAAGTGCAGCGTGCCTCCGTCGGGAGAAGTAAGGTGCAGCGTGCCTCTGTTGCAGGGAAAGTAAAGTGCAGCATGCCTTAAGGTTTGGCAGGGGTTCCCGTGAAGCAGGGGCTCAATCCCGCTTTATGCGCCGCCTGGCGCTGTTGGAATGACATGTGCGGCTCCTGCCGCTACGCGTTCTGGATCTTGAAGTCCTCTGACTGCTGGCAAGAAAGTGCAGCGTGCCTCCATCAGGAGAAGTAAGGTGCGGTGTTCCTCTGTTGCAGGGAAAGTAAAGTGCACCGTGCCTTCAGGTTTGGCAGGGGTTATATACCATTAATCTAAATGGGGCTCATCTGGACCGTCAGTGGCTGTTGCAAAAATTTCTCATAGATTTAGCTTGACCTACGATGAATTACATTGTCCTAATATTCTGGCAAGAAACTAAGGGCCAGATGTATCAATGCTTTTTGCGTTCGCTAACGGGCCGATTCGCAGAATCGGCCCTTTTACGAACGCAAAAATGAATTTTGCAATGTATCAAAGTCTTGCCATTCGCAATATGGGTAATCGCAATTTTTTGCAATTAGCTAAATTGCGAATGCAGTTAGGTAATTCATGTTTCAATCCAGGGATGTGGAATTCCTATAGCCCGACGCCCAGGCCATATTGTTTGGGGTCTAGGGCAACAAGTTTTAATGTGTATTTTGTCCTTGGGACAAGTAGGCCCAACCCCCTGCAGCAGAAACCCTTTGGCTGCCAGTCAGTTTGCAGTGCCACATTAAGGGTGAGGAAAGGGCACTGCCTGCAGTTAATATTTGTGTGCATATGTTAATGCTGTTCAAACTTGTATTTATAGTTCATTAATTTAAAGCCTTTATTATTCAGGTGAGTGCTCTAAGTAAATGTAAATTCTGACTGCACTCGTGATAGGGGTTCCAGTATAAAAATGTGTACACACGGTTTTAATGTTTAGCAGTATGAAGCTCTGCATAATGCTCCCAGAATGCTTTCTGATTAGATGCAAATATTTGCAAAGCTTGAAATCAAGAATAAGGATTCTTTGCTTTCAATATAAAATGTTCCTAAAAAATGAAAGTAGGGGAAAAAAACATTTAGCTAAACTACTGTAAAATTTCAGGTACCATTTCATTGCAGCATCATTTAGTAAAATGTGTGAATGCATGCTAGTATTTCCCAAAAATATTCATATTGGAAAATCAGTGTAACCAGTTTCAATAAGATCATGGGAAACATAAAAATAAACAAGCTTTGGCAAAGCCAGTAGGTCTGAAATTGTTAGTCAGCTTTTTAGTGTGAATTGTTTTCGCATAGTTTTTGTAAACCCTTATTGATGTGAGAGCTGCCCTGCCCTCACCATTATAACAAACATTGGCAAAAGCAAAAATAGTTTTTGGTCTCAATAAAGCACACACTGTGACATTAGTTATTGGCACTGAACAAAACTACTTTTATGTGCCGTTATGCTCCTTGTGAAAGAGCAGAATGCTGTCACTCACAGTGAAGCCAGCTGTTACCGAGAGAGAGAGAGAGGTCAACGCCAGACCAAATTAGGGGCCCAATAATTAAAGAAAGTCTCAAAAGTGCACCCTTGGTATATGTCCTTGCATTAAGCACAGCTATATGGCTTTCGTGAATTCACAAGAATTGACAGAAGTAGGGCAAGAAATTGTACTCCTAGAAAATGTTTGTGAACTGCATTTTAGCATGAGCAAATATGCATGTGTAGATTTGCTCATGCGAAAACCTAAGTGTTTGCAAGTTCATTTTCCCTCCAACCAATTTTTCCCCAACTCTGAAATAAGGTTTACGTTTGCCATTATCAAGAGTAAATTTCCAACATTTCTCAGTATGGGAAAAGATTAGAGAAGAGTTGTTGAAAACCCTTAAAACATGCAAGTTAGTAGGTTTACTCCGACTCAAAAGGGCATTCCAACACTGGAACTATTGCTTACCACTACCTTCAGTCTCAGTATGTATATCTGCCGAAAAGGGACAACATAAAGGGATTGCTAGTATTCAAACACTACTATGGTATGAGCCCTGTCATAATCAGAGAGGCTATATAAGAGCTCTTAAATAATGATATTGCTGCCCTAATTTGTCACAGCACTACATGGCACCAAAGGGACAAGTGGATTTGGTTACAGGGCAAGTAGATTTATGAATCAACTTGCCCCAGGGACAAGTAGATATTTTAATAAATTCCACACCCCTGCAATCGCAAATTTGCATTTAGGAATCGCAAATTACCACCAACTTCAAGTTGGTGGTAATTTGCAAATTCCTAGAAAAATGCGTCATGTGCATTCTTACCTTTTTTGGGGGGCATCAGAGTGGCTTTTTGGCCTCCTTGAAATTGCATGCGCAATTTGTGAGTACCTAGTTGGTACTCGCAAATTGCGAATGCAATCCCATTCATTCCTATAGGCCAAAGATCATGGACATAAAACAAGCAGACTGAGCACTGAGAGACCTAGAGACGAGGCGCCCCGGGCATCCAGAGCTCCGTCAAGAACTCCTGGAGGTAAAGGAGGAAGTCGCTGCTCAGGAAGAACGCCTGAGATGCTTTGACTACAAAAACTACATGGATCGGACTCAGGCAGAGAGGGACAGGGTGGTTAAGCTGCTGGCATGGTGGGCCAACCCATCCCGCAGAGGCAATAACATTATAGAAATAGCTACCCCAGATGGACATCACTTTACAAGCAGATTGACATAAATAAGAGGTTTCTAGATTACTATAAACAGCTATATAAGAGCTCTGGGCCCCGAGGGGGCGAGGCAGTAAGAGAATACCTAGAGGTGTTCCCCCTTTCAAAATATCCGGGGAAGACTCGGACCAACTGGGAGCTGAAATCTCAGAAAATTAGATTAGGGTAACCATTAAGGGCCTGGCGAATGGTGAAACCCCAGGCACAGACATGCTCCCTACGGAATTCTACGCCACCTACGTAGAGGAACTGGCTCCCAAACTGGTGGAACTATATGCAGTGGCCGGGGAGGAGAGAACCCTGCCACAGACTACCCGAGAAGCAGTGGTGATCCCACAACTAAAATCAGACAATTCTCCGCTTGACTGCACAGCTTACAGACCTTTATTGATGCTTAACCTCGATTTCAAAATCCCAAGTAAATTACTGGCATACAGACTGCTCCCACACATGACCTCTCTGGTCCATTTGGATCAGGTGGGTTTCATACCAGGCAGAAACACGACCCTGAACATCTTGGAATCGGGCAGCAGTGTAGAGCTGGAGGCGGCGATTTTCACTATAGACATAAAAAAGGCCTTTGACAGCCTGGAGTGGGAATTTCTCCACGCTGTCTTAGCAAAGATGGGAATGGGCCAGGGATTCATATGCTAGGTGAGACTGGCCCGATGGCTAGGGTGCGCACGGGCTGCATGATCTCGGAGCAATATTGAGTGGAGAGGGGCACGGGTCAGGGGTGCCCCTCTCCCCCCTGCTGTTTGTCCTGGTGGTGGAACCCTTGGCCTGTGTGTCATGGATGGGTGACAGTTACAGGGGACTACGACTAGGGGGACCTGTACACCATATAGCGCAATATGCTGATGGCCTCTTGCTGTTCCTGACTCAGGGGAGGATCTGCAGGGGGCCAGGATTATGATGGAAGAGTTTGGGGCTCTTTCGGGCCTAAGAGTAAACTGGCAAAAATCCCGGTTGGTCCCCATGGTGACGGACCAACAGCCGCCCAAGGGGTTGGGGGATCTGAGGTGGGAACCCCGCTGTTTCTGATACCTGGGGGTGAAGATCTTCCATTCACTCCAGGATGTGCAGGAAGGACACCTAGGGGGGTGCTGAGGGCCTTGAAAGACAGCATGGGATTTGGGGGGGAAACTCCCCATCTCGGAATCTCCTTGCTAAAAATGGTGGCCTTTCCCCAGCTGTGCCGTGGGTGTGAGCCGGGGGGCGGGTACAGCTGGGAGAGTGGAGCGACCCACCTCTGGGACAGACTCAGGAGCACCGAAGATTGAGCACCCCAGCTGCAGGAGAGCACGCAGCCAGGGTTGAGACTGAGACTGGGAAGCAGTCAGTTGCTTCCGGCAGTCCCTAAACCGCACCATAAACAAAACAGGCAGAAGATTGCAGCCCAACGGATAGAGGAGCCGGAGCCCATCCCGGGACTTAAATACTCGGAAGGCACGTGGTCATCTCCGGCACACGTTGAGAAGGGCGAAGGTGAGTGGCGCGAAAGCCCAGGGGAGAAGGCCTGGAGCCGGCACTGTGCAGTGGGGTCACTGCTCCGGAGTGGGGGCCGGGCCTCTGTGACCACCCTGAGGCCATGAGAGTGTGTGGGGGCCTAGAGCCGACAAGAGAACTGAGAGGCCTTCTCCATGACGGCCCTTGCTGACACTGCCGATTGAATACCCAAGCTGCAGGCGGGCCCGCAGTCGGGGCTGAGAGTGGAGCAGCGGAGCGGTCTGTGTCCGACAGTGCTCGCAGTAAGAGTGGGCAGAGGACCACGGCTGAGCCCTACCTGGAGGTACGTCTTGCCCCCTTCCCCTTGTCTTCCCAGTCGCAGGTGGGCACGCGACCAGGGCTATCGGGGGCGGCAGTGGGGCCTATCCCGCTGAGGTGAAGGCCCCTCTGGGAGAGCGATCCTGACACATCCAGTTCCCCAGTCGCAGGAGAGGGCTCACGACCAGGGCTACAAGAGTGGCCGAGGGGCCTGCCTGTATGGGGCTGACTGCTGCTGGAGAAGCGGTGGACTGGGGGGCCTGGGACAGACATCGAATCTAGTTGAGCCGCATGGCCTGGCAGTCCTGTTTTCCTTTTTCTACCTCCTTCCCTCCTCTGGGACGGTGCGGAATGCGGCTAAAAGGTGACGCTCTACCAATGGGGCTTGCACACTGACCACCATGGGTGACCTGGTGACTATTGGTTGATGGAGCTGGAGTCGCGATGATGGGACCCTGCTCACACATTTGGAGTTCCTGGTTGTACTTCACTGACACGACCTGGGGAGTGAACTTGGCGAGGCTCTATGGCGGTCCACCAGAGACGGACTCTCTGTGGCGTGCCTGTGTTTGGCAGTGGAGAGTGCATAGAGGGGCAGCTCTTGATCTCGGGGCCTGTCGAGCGCATCTTCAATCGTAAGAGAAGCAGCATTTGGAAGTCACTGCTGTATGATGGCAGACTCAGGGATATTATTGAACCACTGGCCTCATCACAAGTGGGAGGAGCGGTAGAACTCGTTTGAAGGATAGATCCGAGATCACAGAGACATGGTGAAGCCCAAGGGGCAGGGAGACAGTTGCAAACCAATAAGATGGATAAATATGCAGTTCCCGAGACAACACGTGGAGGAAGCTGGACAACCCAGAGAACCGGTGGGGACCCCAGAGCCCTCCCTTGGGGCAATTAAACAAGCCATCCAGGATCCTAAGGCCTCCCTTGAGCGGATGCATGGGACTCCTGTGCGCTGACTTTCAAAAGATGTCAGAAAACGTGCGGACAGCAGAGCCCCACATCTACGATCTCCAGGCCTCCTCCAAGTCCCTGGAGGAACAAGTTGGTACACTGATGAGGCAGCAGGAGTTGCTCGCGGCAAGAGTCAGGGCCCAGGAAGGGATGGCCTGACGCAACAACGTGCACATAGTGGGGGTGCCGAAGGGCGCAGAAGCATACAGTGTGGACTTCTTTGTGGAATACCTGTTAATTATCCATCTTCGTCCCAAGCGCCTCTCCAAATTATTTTCTGTTGAGAGGGCGCACAAGGCGCTGGTGCCGCCGCCAAAGCCGGGCCCCGTCCCTGCATACCATCATAGCCAGGATTTTCAACCACTGGGACAGGGACTCAATCCTACAAGCAGCACAATCGCAGGGAGACCTGAGGTGCTAGAACACATGGTGCACTTTTTCCGGATTTTACTTTGCAGCGGCAACAGTGCAGTTTCAAAGAAGTTAAGAAGGTGCTCTGAGAAAAAGAACTGAAGTGTATGATGCTATTCCCAGCCAAGTTGCGGATCCTTGCCCAGGGGAAATCCTGGTTCTTTCATTCGCCGGTGGAGACATGGGACTGGTTAGAGGGATGGTGCACACCCGACCAGCAGTAGCCACAGGCCCTAGGAAGATCCATCCCTAGGGCGGTCAATATGGAGGCTCCCCAAGGCGGGACTACAGCCGGCGAGACGAAGAGACTGATCCACAAGTGACTTAACTGCAAGGTATAAGAGGTTTTGTGGCCTGCACCTCAACCCAGCTGGTGGGGCCTGCTGTGGTGGGAGGTGAGATATTGTGAACCTTGGGCCAGGGACCCATGTACAATTATATTAAGTGGTATGATTTTCCTTTACCATTTGGAGATAGGGGGCCAGGTTTGGCCTGGGGGAGAGGGGTTCTGGGTTGGCTAATATGAGGAATCCGGTTAACAGGATGTTCATCCTACAATCCCTGATCATCCCATTGAGACATGTGGGACGTTCCTTTGACCCCTTGGGGCACTAGCAGGTGGCTCTGGGGTATTCTTCTATCACTGAGTGCCGGCGGGTGCTCTGTGCTCATGGGATTAGGCAGGTGGAGCTGCACACCCCCTGACAAGTTTCAGTTACACTCAAGGGCGACAGGCGCTCTGCAAATTGGAGAGGTGGGTAGTTCTAGACCCACAGTGCAGAGTAGCAGGGAGGGGAAAGTTCAGGGAATAGTTCAGATTCAGATTAGCTTTATTCGATTTTTGATTTAAAATCATAAAAGCAGCAGCAAAACAAACAATTACATCAATATTTCATTACATATCAATTGTTAAAAACATGATTAAATTGATAAAACGAATCCGCTAATCAATATAAAACGATTCCCTGTCAAGTGGAGCACCTATAAAAAGAAAAATAAGAAAGGATCGTACATTCAGTGCTATTTAATAGAATGGGGATCTAGGGAAAATCATCAAGCAGGGCTCTGTCAGCAGTTTTTCTGATTGGTTTGGATGCTTATGGGTGGGCTCTTGTGAATAGTGCTCAGGAAGTGCAGTATTTCAACAGAGGTTCGAATCTGTTAGGAGCTAGGAAGCTAGGGGCATTAGATGCACAGAGTCCCCCGCCCCAAACGTTATAATTCTTTACTGCTGTTCTTGATGGCTGAATAGGTGGAATGCTCGGATAGAAGTCGTGTAAATCCCAAATGCGAATTGGGCCATCCCCCTCTTTATGCTTGCAGGATCGTAAATAAGGGACTATATTCCTGTGCTTGAATTTGATTAGGACCAAGTCCCCAGCGATGGCTTTTGGCAATGCGCCCAACCACCCCACCCTCCTAATCCCCCCCATCTAAGTCAGGTGGCAAAGGTCTATTAGTCTGTAACCAGAACATAACCTTATTTAACAGGTCTTGACGTGTTTCATGTTTTCCATGATTTGGTGGTGGGACCCCAGAAATAACAGTCACATAAGGGGCAGCTTCAGGGGGTAAGTTAATTTGTGGCATTCTAACAGGTTCAGGTTTAGCCGCAGTATGGTTTATTGACGAGTGCTTTATGGGCAGTTTAAAGCCTGTTGCAAAAGGTAATGTTTGCGAATGGGCGTTCTTGCGGGAATTGAGCTTGGGTTTTTCCGGGATAGTGAGGGGAATAGAAGCGTCTGATAATACCGGTTTGGTACTTGATGGAGTATGCGTTTTGATTATCAGTTCGATACTGGATAACCTGTCCCCCAGATCATTAATTTTGGCCACCAGTGGTGATATGAGAGATGTTAATAAATGCTCAAGCTGGGCCAATGAAGTTGGTTGGAGGGGTGATGGGCGGTTTTCTATTTTTCCATGCGCCATATCCCCCGACACTGTGGTTGAGTTGGAGTGGGGATGAGAGGGACTGGTGCATAATTTTTTAATTTTGGCTTGCTTCTCGTTTACAATGTCATCGTCGTGCTTCCTTTTAATATTGGGCCCCCCCGGAGGTGCATTGGCTAGGGATTGGTGTTTATTGGAGTAAAGGGGTGAATTCTGCAGGGTGGCGTTTACATCGTCTGGATTGGTGGCCATGCTTATAGTGGGTGATATGTCCGGGGCATAGTTAGTTCCACACAGGGCGTTCAGCTCCTCCCAGATAGACATGTTATGATGCAATTCGCCAAAGTAGGTCAATTGAAATGTTAAAGGGACTCTCAGTACCTCTTTGAAGGAAATTTCAGGGGTGTGGCCCGTCCCGTCCTCCTTGGGCCTCTGAGGGCCGTAGAGGGCCCGCCCTTTGCCCGGGCTTCGCCCGGCGTCCCGCGAAGCGGAGCAGAGCGCTGCTTTATGGCGCCTCCTGGCGCTCTCGTGATGTCCCGATGCAGCGCCGCCACTGAGGCTGCTGGGAGATGTAGTCCCGGGGCGGCGGCGCTGTGGGCAACAAAGATTGGGTCCTGGCGGTGGCGACTGCAGTGGGGGCCTCCTCGCTTCCCCCCTCCAAGTGAGTAAATGTCCCGCGCGCTCCGCCGAGCAGAGCGCTGCTTTATGGCGCCTCCTGGCGCTCTCGTGATGTCCCGATGCAGCGCCGCCGCTGAGGCTGCCGGGAGATGTAGTCCCGGGGCGGCGGCGCTGTGGGCAACAAAGATTGGCTCCTGGCGGTGGCGGCTGCAGTGGGGGCCTCCTCGCTTCCCCCCTCCAAGTGAGTAAATGTCCCGCCAGAATAGTTAAATTTTGAATCATTTCCTTAGCAGTTGCGATGAGCTCAGTGGAGCAAAGGAGGATGATGGGCCCGTGAGGGAGGAGGGGTGGTGCCCATTCATCAGGGAGAGGTGAAATGGTTGGCACTAGTGGCACTGATCAGACCACCAAACTATGGAAGTATGTAATCACTCGGAATTAAATGTCATGTCTTGGAACATTAACGTGCTGGGCTCCAAAATAAAGCGCACCCTGGTGCTGCAATATATTAAAATGACAGACGCCCAACCTAGTTTTCTTACAAGAAGTTCACCAGAAGGATCAACACTGTGTTGCTCTGGATAGGGGTACACCCTGATCGCACATGCAGGCTACACCTCAGGCTCACGGGGAACGGGTATCTTGCTTAGGTTCACAACATCATATACTCCAGGCCAAACCTAGTGTGATCCCACAGGATGCAGGGAGACACGCTTACGCCACTTGGTGCCTCACTCTTGGATATGCCAATGGGCTCCCTGATCCTGGGAAGGAACATGAATTACATGATGTCCGTGACACAAAATAGATGGCCAGGAAGGGAGGAGACTCAGCCGGAACTGCCCTCAAATCCTTTTCAGATTCCATGGGTTTGAATGATCTATGGAGATCACAACATAAGACGAAGCGCCAATACACACACCTCTCAGCTAGACATGGTAGTCTCTGCTGGTTGGATTACATACTCACTCACTGTGATGGAGTGGGTCACTTTCAGGACACTAAACACTTAGCACACATCATATCGGACCAATCCACAGTGATTACCTCTCTCACGGGACCAGCCAGGGAGTCAGTTCTACTACCCCGAATAGCGGCATGGCACCTAAAAGACAGAAAAATGCGACACCAGATAGTGGAAGGCACTGAACGTTATTTCCAACACAATGAATGGTCAGTGGTTTCGCCCTGTACCCCCACAGTGCTATGTGGACATGCCCAGGCTCTTATTGGGGTAAAGAAAAAGGAAAGATTGGCACGATATTAGACCTTGGAAAGGGAGATCAAATCCTTAGAAGACGACATACTGATGGGGGAGGCCCCAGGGACAGATTTGGTACATTGCTTATATGTTCGTCAGCGAGAAATGAAGGACATTGCAGAGAATGCTGCGAGGGCCATGCTCTAGCGGTACTGAGGAGGCTATACGACGTGGGCGACACGGCCATCAAGCTTATTGCCTGGTTGGATAAACGAGACAGAAGCAGAAATTGGGTCACCAAACTACACTATCATTAGGGTGGGGTACACATGGTGAGTGGGGACATAGCTGAGACATTTGCAACATACTACAAGAACATAAACACATCCGTGTCCCACAGGTCGTGTGGGGGACTGTGCAGAGCTCCTGGTGGCCCTGACACTAGGAGTCCACTCAGAGGAGGAACAAGAGACCTTAGATTGGGACTTGACGGTAGACAAAATTAAAGAGGCGCTTAGGGGAATCCAATCCGGCAAGGAGGTGGGGCCTTACGGCCTCCCCCTTGAACTGTTTAAATGCGTAACCCACAAGATCTCTCCTCACCTTCTCAACATGTTCCTGACTGCGAGGGATGCAGGAGTCCTCATGACGGACCAGAGAACGGCCACAATTGTGGTGATCCCCAAGAAGGGCAAGCCCCAGATGGCCTGTAGTTCATACTGCCCCATATCCCTACTCAACATGGAACCCAAGGTACTGGCCAAGGCTTTGGAAAACAGACTGACAGAAGTTGTAACATCAGTGATCCACCCAGATCAGTCCGGCTTTATGCCGAGATGGGGCACCCACCAAAACCTACGGCGATTGTATGGAGTGATGCACATGACTGCGAAATTAGACTTGGAGGAGGCAGCTTTGCTCTCCTTAGATGCAAGAATGGTCTTTGATAGTGTCGAATGGGCTTACATTTTCGCAGTTTTACCTAGACTGGTGTTCGGCCCTAAATTTTGTTCATGGGTCCGCCTACTATATAATGTCCCTATGGCAAGAGTATGTGTGAATGGTGCTGTATTGCGTGCCTTTGTTTTAGGCAGGGGCACACCATAGGTTTGTCCCCTGTCGCTGATGATCTTTGCCCTAGCCCTGGGGCCCCTGGCAGCTTGGGTGCACCAAGACCCACTTATCTGGGGAAATCTGAAGCGGGGGAGAGAGGCAGAAAAGGATCTCCTTGTACGCAGATGATATCTTGCTCTATGTGACAAGGCCCCGTTTCTCGATCCTGCGGATTCTCAAAGTGTTCTACCTATTAGGGAGTTATTCGGGCTACCAAATCAATTGGGATGAGCCCCTGATTTTTCCACTCTCAAAAGGGGAGCTCGACCTTACACCCCGCTGCCCAGCACTGGTGGAGAATTGGGGTTTCCGCTACCTGGGAGTCCACCTGACCAGAAGTGAGGAGGACTTCCTACAACACAACTTATTCTCCCAGTTAGAGCGGTACTGAACAGACGTGACCCACTGGCGAACAGTGCAGATTAACCTAATGCGTAGAGCGGTGCTCTTTTAAATTATGACCCTCCCTCGCATGCTATACATACTTCAAAACACCCCCTACAGGGTCCCCAACAGCTTCTTCAGCAAGGTTAACAGTGCACTATGTTCGCTACTCTAAGATGGGGCAGTTCACAAATATCCCTTGCAAAACTCCAGCGCAGGGTCTTTGATGGAAGCCTAGCGATCCCGGACCTTCATACCTACTATTTGGCTGCTCAGTTAATAGTGTGGCTAACCTGATACCTTCTATCATATGATCTGGGGCTGCCCAATAATCCAGCATTTCTGGCGAGAGGTCACTACAGGGATGACTGTGGTCACAGGACTTACAGTCACAATGGAGGCTGAATGGCTGATCCTGGGTATCACCGGGAGAGAGAAATGGCCCAAATACCCTATTCTGTTGCTTGCTGTAGCTGCTGGGGTGGCAAAGCTAAATTTAGCCAGACTGTAGGGAGCGAGCAGACCCCCAAAGGTCCAGGAATGGGGAAATGATCTACACCGGTGCCAGTTGGCAGAACACGAGGACTATCAAGGCCAAGGATGCCCCCGTAAATTTAACACGATTTGGGGAACCAGGATACAATACAGGGGTGCCTAGGGAAGGGGTCGGTGGGTCTGGTGGGAGTATACAGGGTTTGTCAGTGTCAAATGCATCAGTGCTGCATGATACATACTGTGCATGTATATGGGTCACAGCTGGTCAAAATTAAGGTGAGAAATGTACAGGCTCCCTGCGAGTGGCCTATTAGGTTTGTTTTTCCTGTCAAACTGCATTGCTCTGACTCTGAAAAACTGCTTAATAAAGAGTTTTTTTTTTAAAAGCACACTGCAGTTGCATTTCACCCATGCGGCCACTGAAGGGAGGTATGAATGAAACCTGTTCTGCAGGTAACCCAGGTCATCATGAGAGGAGAGGATGATCTGGATGTCATCTGCATAAGTGATGAAAGGAAATCCAAAAATAAAGTTAATAGCAGCTAATAGAGTGAGGCAGAGGTTAAATATTTAGGCCTGTTGAAGGAGCACTGGGGATTCCACCCTAAAGATGTTTAGCAGGAGTGGGGAAATTAGTAAAATGGAACCCTCTGTTCTGTATCACATGAATGAGTCGATCCAAGCAAAGGTCCCAGAAGCGCATTTGATTTTGACAGTCAATGAGGAATAATTGCAAGACTACATCAAATGCAGCATAGCGGTCAAGGAGAAAAAGAGGTGCACTTGTATCTAGGCCTAGAATACGTTTAATATATTCACACATGGCAAGCTATCTCAAAGATGGGAAAACTGAAGAAACTGACTTGAAATCAACAAAAATTAATCTTAAGGTCAGAAAGGCTGGATATTTGTCAATTGGCTTCCTTTTCATGAGGTATGGCAGGAGAAGGTAGCCAAAATATAGTATCAAAGTTATTTACAATTGTAGAAAAGGACAAAAGTATTTTGAGGAGAGGCACAACCAGGCCTTCTTTTGAGGAGAAAGGAATAGTAGCCATAGAAAGAGAGCTGAACTAAGTGAGGAAGTGTAACCACTGTGAAGGCTAGGCTGTAGACAGTGAGGCAGAGTCCTCACTAGGACATTTCTACCTGGCCCAGTCACCAGGAGGAGGATTTGGCTTACCTAGGGGAGCACTGAGTGCACAGTGCTTGATAGAACATCAATATGAGGACACAATAATATTGGAAAGGGCTAGGTTAAATCTTTAAAGGTGAAGACACAAAACTCAACCAAGTGGTTTCAGGCAAATATAAGACTGTCAAAAAAGAGAGGGCTGGAGATGGCGTAAAATTTAGAGTTATACAGTGATAACTGTGCCACTCATCTATACTCCAAGTAAAAAAGGTGTCTGGGATAGGTGAATCATGCATAAAGAGAAAGGCAACCTAAGACACCATACAACACATGAATATCAATGTTCTCAAGTAGAAAAAAAAATAAAGTTCAGGAAAAAAATGAGACAAGAAATACTCCAGTAAGTTAAGCCCACATCACAACAGAGAACATATGCTTGGGCTTTGAGATGATAGTCCTGTAAGAGCTGCAGGCATTTGACTGAATCAAATACTGGTATAGAACTGAACAACATGTCACTCTAGTAGAGATGAATAGTAGTATGGGGATCACCACATAGGAAGTGTTGTGTGTTTAAACAGTAAAAAGCCAAGTGGGATGAACAGACTCATATACTAAAATGAGGTTATCCAGTTTAACCGGTCCTAGGTGGGAACAGACGCATATGCTGAAAGGATCACACAAACTTAGCAGCACCATGTAACGTGAGAGTTACAGAGAATGATTACTGCAGTTTCTAGTGACAGATAAGCCAGTTTTAACTGTCGTATTATAGGCTTATGGATCTGTCCAAGAAGATACATTCAGAAATAGCAGATAATTATCTGTATAACTGAGAATGTGTCAGAAAGCAAGCAACAAATATGGTTTTGAAGTGGATGGCGTGGAGATTATGTAAGGTGAAACTAAGCACAAGTAGAAAAATCGAGCCAACACAGTGTAATGTATATAGAACACGAGCAAGAGAACTTTGAAAAGCAATCAAGAATCTGATGTTTGAAAAGATAAAATCCAATATTCACCATGCTGTAGTAGACATAATGTTAAAAGTGGCACAAATGATGCATGAGTGGCGTTGGAAACTACAAATTTCGAAAAAAAAATTAAAGTGTTTGTGTTCAACCCAAGAGGATAAAGTGTCCCCTGTAGAGAACCTGAGAACAGGGCGAGCAGCACTAAGGTCATGAAGGCGGACCAGAACAAGATGATCCTCAACTAATATCATCAGGAAGGTACTGCTAGATTAAACCAGTGCAGCACTGGAGTACAGGCACAGACAATAAAATGCTTCAATGCTAGGCAAGCAATTCATTTTGAATTAGCCACTGCTCCCTAAGATATGGTCACTTCAAGTCATGGGACTGATTGGCATCAAAACAAGGACATAATACAGACAACATCAAATGAGAACTACTTACAATGCCTTCTTACGTGGCACAAGTTTGAGCTGTCTTGAACATCTTTAATTATCAATTGAGGTAATTTTACCCGTGTTGCTTGGTTGCCCGAGTACAACAACATAAATTGAGTTTCCATTTTTACCAGGAACGAGTGTAATTTAATGACTTTAAGTGCTCAAATGTATTCAAACCAACTACTACCATGGCTAGGGCAACTTTATTCTAGCATTTCTCATATCTGTATACCTTGAACAGCCTGGTAGCCAGCTATAGACTGTATTAGTACCCAACCTAGCTAAGACCTTGGCTCTCAGTAGTGTCTTTTAAGATAGCTGTCTAAATACAGCAGGGTGTGTTAGGCCACCCTGAATTCAGAGTACAGATAATCATCACTTTGGTAATTAATCTTTCCATAATTTAGATAAACAATAAACACCACATTTATTGCTCATAAATGGCCACAGGAATGTAATTGCTAAAGGTGTTTTGAACAACGACTGTAAAACATCTGTCTTCAAAGCATGTATTGCTACTTTTGTAACTTGCAATAGTATGTAGGTAGTCATGAACGTGTGCAACACCATGCTATGCCATTATCTAATTGCAACACACATGGGTGTCATTGGAGAATTTCTATAGTGCCTGTAGGTGCTATTGAATTAACCCTGTAACTGGGCCCCTGAACTGCAGAGGTTTACTTAAATGTTTTTGTTTGAAAAAACATTGGTGACTTATTTTAACCTTATCTGCTATAGACATGTATTTGCATAGTGGTACATATAAATCACATCACAAAAATTCATTATTGTTTCCAACATCTCTTTTCAAAATTAGATCAATGTTCTGAAATAATCTACTAGTACCCAATGTCCTGCACCTTCTTCCTACATGAGCGGGACATTCGGGTCCCAGTGGGGGCCCGGGGTGGTTCTGTGCTACCATTTAAACAGGTTATATTCAACTAACAACACCTTTATTTTACATGTAAAGAACAGCCTCGCAATTTGGTTGCAGAACTGAATTTGCTCTTTAAAATTAATTTAGTAAATAAAAGAACTTTTCTTATCTACAGTTCAGTAGGCAGTAGGTTATAAAACATCATCTAATACAAGCTGGAACAAACTGTTTCACCAAAACGGCGTCTTTCATGATCTATTAATGCCTGGCGGGAAAGAGTCTTTTACATTAAGATTGAGAGTAAGTCGATTGATTAGTATATAAATTGAATTTATTAGTGAGATCTGTATATTGATTTCAATGAAACTCTGTGCCTGTATATAATCTAGAGATGTATGAACATGTGTGTGATTTACCATTCATGTGTTTAGACTGCAAAAAATCCTTAGTGACCAGTGGAATGCCTGGTAACCTGAATGCTGTGCACACAAATCCAAGAACTTTAGTGATCAACAAATAGCATTCGATCCACAGATAGAGCATATTTTGAATGTTGTATGATATTAAATGACATTCAACTAAACATTGGTTATGCATGGAAGCGATATTGGTTTCTTTGGTAAGCTGTAGATTGCAGCCATGTACAATGACTGTGAGAGATTAGCTTATTGGAGGAGGGGGTGAAATCCTACTCAAACAGCAACCACTGTCCTTCTCAGGGTGAGGCACAAGTAAACCCCAAGTTAACCTGGGATCAACGCTGTGGGAGAGCAGTCAGGCTTAACTTAGAGGTAATGTGTAATATATTTAAGCAGCACTTAAACAGTACTGAAGTATAAACACAATGCAAGAAAAATCCCACTCTAATTTAAAAAAATAGAGCAAACTTTAATAAATCCTGTTGTCGTCATGAGCCAGCAGCCCGGAGCTTTGTAGTAACCCTCCTCGTGAGTGGTTGATGCTGTAGCGCGAAGATAGTGTTGATGGAACTTTATGTTGTGATTGGCAAGGTTTCATGCCAATGGGCCCACTTGTGGTTGTCAAGAGCCCATAAACTTCAATTCAGTCTCTTTGAGGCAACACCAACGGTCCAGGGCCTACACTTGGGGCTCAGGGGCTTGCTCAAGCTAGATCTTGGTGCTGGATCTGGTGGTTGGGAGCCTATTATGTCCCTGTCGCTCTGAACAGGAGTCCAGGAGACTAGACCTTGGAATCACTCTGAATGTCCTGGGTTCAGGAGGAGGTCCAAATCCCTCTGACACATAGGAGAGCAGCAGGGCGGCAATCCAGTAGGGCGACAGTCCAGCACAGTGGCAGTGCTTTCAACAGCACAGCAGTTCTTCTTCCTGGCAGAGTCTCCACAGGTCCAGAAGTGTGCTGAAGAGTTGGTGTCTGAGGTCCAATATTTATATCAGGTGCCTCTTTTGAAGTGAGAGACGCTTCTAGAGGCTTCCCTTTGAAATGTACAGGTTTCCTGCCTCCCCTGCCCTAGTTACAGACTAACTACAGGGGGTATGCAGCCCTTTGTATGGAGGCCGGGTACCATCTATTCAAGCACAAGTAGGGCTGTGCCCAGTTCTGCCCTCCCAACCTGCCAGTAATGGCCCATCGAGGCAGACCTAAGCTCTCCGATGTGTTTGGCTGTCAAGGAGCAATGCACAAAGCACAACTGTCAGCTAAACCCAGTCATGTGAACCAGAGACAGGATATAGGTACTAAATCGCTAAGGAAAGAAAACGGCAACTTTGTAAAAGTCGCATTTTCAAAATTGTAATAAAAAATACGACTTCTCTTTAAAAGAGGATTTTTCATTATAAATACAAAGACACCAAAATGAACTGGTTACCTAATCCCACTTGGAAGTTACAGTGTATTATATGTAATTAGGTATTTCCAATGTCATCCAATAGGAGAAGAAATCTTTGCAGTGAAAAAGAATTTCTTAGTGAAAAAGAAATGTAGGAGTTTTTCACTACCAGGACATTTAAAACTTAAAAGTGCATGGTCAGCTTTTTAAGTACACTGTATCATGCCATCTGGGATGTGTAGGGCCTACCTTAGGGGTGACTTATATGTATTGAAAGGAGGTTTATAACTTCATGGCACTTTAAAACGACACACACAGGCTACAGTGGCAGACCTGAGATCTTTTTAAGGGCTAATTAAGTGTGTGCCACAATCAATGCTGCAGGCCCACTAGTAGCATATAATTGGCAAGTCCTGGTCACATGCAATGCCACTTTACTAGGGACGAACAAGTACATTAAATATTCCAATTGGGTATAAGCCAACTCTACCTTCTTTCAAGAAGAGAGCACAAACACTTTCAATCAATCAATCAATCAATCTGGATTGTAAAGCGCTGCTTATCACCCGTGAGGGTATCTAGGTGCTGGCGGTTGTTGCTGCTGGGGGTAGATTAGTCCAACAGCCAGGTTTTAAGACCTTCCCTGAATTCCTATAGGAAGGGGAGGTCCAGATGTGAAGGGGGAGGCCATTCCAGGCCTTGGCGGGCAGGTAGGAGGAGCAGCCACCACTTCTCCTTCAGCAGAGGGGCGGAGTGTGCACGAGGGAGAGGGAGTTGGAACGCAGTTGTCTGAGGGGTTGGTGGAAGCTCAAAGTATAGTTGATGCAGGCTAATCCTTGGTTGTGTAGAGCCCAGAAGGCGTGGCCGAGTATCTTGAACTGGCACCTCTTTTGTACGGGGAGCCGGTGAAGTGTGCAGAGATTCCTTAAAGCCAAAACAAAAACGGGTTCACAAAACAGGGAGTGAAGGCAAAACATTTGGGGCAGTGCCTGCTGAAAGAGCCAGGTCCACTAGAACCCCCCTCCAGCCAAAAGTCAGGGTAGACTAATCAATACTTTGATTGACTTCTCTACTTAAGATGCAGAACATCTTCTCCTTCAGCATCTTCAACATCTCTGTTATGCAGGGGTACTTGTCAGTTCTATGCCTCTCTGAATTCAGTTGGATCACTCTCTTTATACTCTCCTAAGTCACAGGACTGACCCATAGGGAACCCTTTTCGTACTTGTGGACCTCATCTATGAAGCACCTAACCTTAACTTGCTCACAGATGCATCCCAGAGAGTACCACCATGGCCAACTATGTGATGCGGCCATATAACCCCTCGGATCAGACGTCAGTCCCTGACCTAAGTAAACTTCTGCCCATGAGGACAGCCATCAACAGAGGCCACTGACAGCTGCAAATGTCAAGAGCCAGGCCCCAGATCATCCAGGGTTCTCTGAGGTTTTTCAGAGTAAGGGGCGATAGACCCTCGTGTTCTACACCCCACTTTAATTTTCCTTCCCAACTTGCAACTGGCCACTCAGCACAAGGTCTGTACCCTAAGGCTGAACATGTGTTTGGTGAGCCAGGACTCCCAGAGGGAACCACCAACATCCTCAAGGGTGACACACTCTGTCTGTGTCATGCAGGAGTCTGCCCGGTGCAAGTCTCCAAACCTCTGTCTCTGTGACAGCTCAGGAAGCACCTCCAAGTCCGAAGAGCCTCACCAGGGTCAGCCATAGGGTGCTCAGTTCTCAGAGCTGGCAACCCTTGATCCCCTGGTACTCTCACTGTAGACTGCTTACACCCTCTATCTGGAAAACTACACCCTCCCTTTGGGAGCAGTACTCCCAGAATCTGAACTGTCAGGGTGCCCTGGGTAGCTGCTCCTCCCACTTCTCCTAACCCGGGGGGCAACTCATTCCCCCATATGCAGTCTATGAGCATCTGGTGATAACTATGACCTCCTCTAGGTCACCTCCCACTCATACCAAGGCCATGGGCCGAAAAAACCCTCGCCCTTGGGCCTGTGTCACCCGGCACGCCTGACCAGTGTGCTGCTCAGAGACAACCAGTTTTTTACTACCATGGTCTGGATGGCCCCAGTGTCACTCAGACGACCCCATTCACCTTGACTGTATGGGGAACAGAGAGTGATGCTCGGCAACCACCTCTCCCCGGCAAAGTCTTTGCAATGTGGGGTGCCACAGGGGTCGGCATTAAGTCCGACCCTGTTCAACATCTACGTGGCCCCCCTTGCCAGGCTTGTAAGATCGCAGGGGATGGAGGTGGTATCATACGCCGATGACACCCAGATCATGGTTTCACTCACTCAGTCCTCTGTCATAACATCTGCCTCTAGCTTCAGGTCCTGTATGCAACATGTTGCAGATTGGATGGTTACCAACTCCCTGAAGCTAAATGGCGACAAGACTGAGGTCCTGGTCTTTGGGAAGGACCAAGATATCTGGTCGAGTGAATGGTGGCCCTCCTCTCTTGGCATCTGCCCCACTCCCTCGCAATCCGCCAGAAATCTGGGTGTGGTGTTCGATACTTCACTCTCGATGTCCCTACAGGTGAATCGGACTGTTTCGACCTGCTGGGGCGTGAACAGGACGCTCAATAGAATTCGCAGTTATCTGTCTCTTCAAGCACGCAAGCAGATTGCAGTCGCCCTTGTTGGTTCCAGGTTGGACTATTGCAACTCTCTTTACATGGAATCCAACAAGGGCCTCATACATCGACTGCAAATCGTGCAGAATGCTGCTGCACGTTTTGTCCTGGATCTTCCCAGGGCCTCTTCTGCTACTGCTGCGAGGAGAGACCTTCATTGGCTGCCTATTCAGCACAGAATCTATTTTAAAATTCTGTGTTTGACCTACAGAGCTCTCGAGGATGGACCTAAAGGCGCTATCAGCTCCCTGCTTACCCGTTATCACCCTACAAGGTGTTTGCGCTCTTCGGGACTATTCCAACTTGTTGTCCCCCGCTTTAAGCTCACCAGATGGGGAGCTAGGGCCTTCTCCGTCGTTGCGCCACAGCTCTGGAACATCTTGCCGATGGAGTTGAAGATTTTACCCTCTCTATCGCTCTTTAAAAAGGCCTTAAAAACGTGGTGTTTTTCCAGAGCTTACACAGGTTGAGCTGCAGGGTTTTTTGTTATGAGCTGGATTTGGAATTAGGCGCCTTGACGCCCATTGGGCTAAGTTTGCGCATGATAAGACCCCCTTCAATTCAATTCAATTCAATGGACATGACAACTCTCACCCTCATTGATCACCTGACTACCCTGTGAGTTCACCTCCCAACTAAAGGAGATTAGGCCATGATCTACCGCCAGCCCCCCTGGCCAACTTACCCCTAAGACAATATTGGCCACCCCTGCAGACCCCACCAGTCGCTGATTTCTTAGGACAGACAGAGTTTCCTTGCTTGTGTCCTAGCTGAGAACAATCATAGCAGCTAGGTTGGAAATGGGGCACCCCGCTACCACCGCCCAACAGAACCTCCACCATGTTTCACATGAGGGGCATGGGAATCCTTTCTTCCCCCCTTTCTCTGGGACATGTCTGGGTCACTTTTAGCCTACCTCCACTCTGCTTAAGGGAACCTCAGCCACACTTCTTGGGGTCACTCCCAGGTACCTTCTTGGGGACACTGGTGCTGAGCTAGTGGTTCACATCCTTAGCAAGCTCCCTGGGACCAGTGAGCTTACTATAAATAGGCTTTGGCCAACTCTGTAAAACAAACACTGCAAATGTGCTCTCTTGCAAACAGCCCTTTGTAATCATTCACCTCAATACCCTTCACCCACCCATTCAGTGCCATGAAAAAGGAATCCACAAAATCCACCCAGGACCTCTGGGCAGCTTCTGTCTGTCCCTAAACTTCTCCCTGTGCTTTTCAGGGCTAAGGCCATATTTTCTGACAAGGGTTTCCTTCATGAGGGATACCTCATCCTTCCCCCCCCTGCTCTAGGGCCAGTAGGCCCCCTCCCCTCACTACAGATATGCTTTCAGAGGCAAGTCCCAACCCTCCTCAGGGATACTATGGATCTGTAAATCTACCCGATAAGCTTCAAACCACTTGATAATGTTTTTCCCCCACAACAAAATCAGGCACCAGACACTTGGGGATCCGGACGATCTTGTCTCCAGAGGGAACCTTTGGTACGCAGCCACCATAACTGCTTGACCCTGCCTGTCTGGCTTTCAGGTCTGGCTCCATAAGACTCAGGTCATGAACCAACAACATTTTTCTCTCCTCCAGGGCTCTCTCTGGCTCAGCCTACTTTTGTTCTGCCTCCATGACCAGTTGTATTTCCTCAAGGGCTAGTTTTTTCCTTGTTAAAGCCCTCTAAGCCTCAGCTGTCTTCATGCCTTCAGTTTGACCATTTGCAGCCTGACTTCCCTTTTAGCCTTCCTGTCCCCCAGCTCCTCTAGGGGCGGCCTTGCAAAGAAAAAGTGCTCTCCGCTCTGGCAGGGAGCTCCAACTCAGGAGACAAGTCATCCCCCCTCACCTGAATGCTGAATCTCAGGACTGGTATTCAGGTTCTCTCCTTGCCTTTCCACATTAACATCCCCTTGTTGGTCGTCTGTTGTGACTGGCAACTGGTGGGCCTCAGTCCATACCCTCAGAACCTTAGGAGCTCCGGCTTCCTTGTGCTCCTCTAGCCGGGGAGCAGCCCACTCTCCTTACAAACTTCTTTGAGCTCAACCACACTGTAGCTCTCCAGACTGAGGAGTGGAAGTGTGCATTAGGGCCCTGTCACGCTCAAAGTTGCAACTGTTTAGGTTCCAGCCTTTCATCCTTTTGAGTTAATAATGAAACCCACACACTTGGGGAATAGACCTAGATGACAGTTATAGTATTATACAATGTCATGAAGTAAACAGGAAAGCAATTACTACCTTTAGCTTATTCAGATATTGTCTTGTATGGGTAACCAAAAGGTCTTCTTCAGAAGCTTCATGAGCCATCACAATTGTGTCATCTTCAATGAGACTTTCTTCTGCAAGAGGAGAACAAAATATAATTTCATTACATGCAACATGTCAATTGTGAGTAAACTTTTTAAAAAGATTTGATGTGCCACAAGACTAAATATAGGTATGCCATACAATAACATTTTGATCAGTGATTAACATCACCCTAAGAGTAAGAGAGAACAAAGAAATGCCATGGAACAATCATCCAGATTCATCAATGTCCCGATTTGCGAGTCCTTAATAGCGATTATTAAGGAATCGCTATTAAAGACTCGCAAAACGGGATTCATGTAGAAATCGCAATATTATTTGCGATTTCTACAGCTTCCTTATTTGCGATTAGCAAATTGTTAATCGCAAATAAGGAATGACTCCCCATTCATTCCTATGGGCCTAAAGGCAAAACGGGATTCATGTAGAAATCGCAATATTATTTGCGATTTCTACAGCTTCCTTATTTGCGATTAGCAAATTGCTAATCGCAAATAAGGAATGACTCCCCATTCATTCCTATGGGCCTAAATGGGGAGTCATTCCTTATTTGCGATTAGCAATTTGCTAATCGCAAATAGGAATGCGATTTCAAGGGTGCCAGGGGTGTCCAAAGGACACCCTGTAGCACCCCTGAAATGTAAATGTAGACTGATGTTGCGCACAAACATGTCCAAAGGACATGTGTGTGTGTAACATACAACTTAGAAAAATGCACTAAAGTGCATTTTTCTAAGTTTTCGCTATTTACCACGAAGTCAGACTTCGCAGTAAATAGCGGCCAAAAATAGCGATTTCGCAATTCAAAAATGGTTCATGAATTGCATTTAAGGAATCTCAAATAGAGATTCCTTAAATGCAATTCCTCGCAATTTAGCGATTTTGCAATTTGCGATTTTTGCAGTTGGGGTGATGAATCCCAAATGCAAAAATTGCGCTTGCAAAGGGCCAGATTCTCAGAATCTGGCCCTTTGCGAGCCGATTTTCCGTTGATGAATCTGGCTGAAAGTCTCCTATCATTGGCAATAAACAGAAACACAACTGACCTGACATGATACCCCTAGCAAAAACTTTTTTTGAGAAGCACTTGATTCTTCAGTTTTATTACACATTAAAGTTCTATCTATGGCAGTTTTCTGGGAGGGTTATCACGCCAGGAGCCTACCTCTTGCCCCGCTGAGGTCCCGCTGCGGTGTGCTGTCTGTTCTTCGTGGCTGTGGGGCGGCCGGGCTCTGCTCCGCCGCGGTACATCTCCCTGCATTTCCGACTGGCCGGGCTTGACTCCGCCGGTCGGGAGATCAAGCGGACTACAGCCCCCAGCAGCCTTCACGCAAGGACGCCTCCCCCATCATCTCCTTGCAGCGCCAGGAGGCGCATAAAGCTGCACCCACTGCCGAGGACCGAGTGGCAGTTTTCTGGGAGGGTTATCACGCCAGGAGCCTACCTCTTGCCCCGCTGAGGTCCCGCTGCGGTGTGCTGTCTGTTCTTCGTGGCTGTGGGGCGGCCGGGCTCTGCTCCGCCGCGGTACATCTCCCTGCACTTCCGACTGGCCGGGCTTGGCTCCGCCGGTCGGGAGATCAAGCGGACTACAGCCCCCAGCAGCCTTCACGCCAGGACGCCTCCCCCATCATCACCTTGCAGCGCCAGGAGGCGCATAAAGCTGCGCCCACTGCCGAGGACCGAGTGGAAGTTTTCTGGGAGGGTTATCACGCCAGGAGCCTACCTCTTGCCCCGCTGAGGTCCCGCTGCGGTGTGCTGTCTGTTCTTCGTGGCTGTGGGGCGGCCGGGCTCTGCTCCGCCGTGGTACATCTCCCTGCACTTCCGACTGGCCGGGCTTGGCTCCGCCGGTCGGGAGATCAAGCGGACTACAGCCCCCAGCAGCCTTCACGCCAGGACGCCTCCCCCATCATCACCTTGCAGCGCCAGGAGGCGCATAAAGCTGCGCCCACTGCCGGGGACCGAGTGGCAGTTTTCTGGGAGGGTTATCACGCCAGGAGCCTACCTCTTGCCCCGCTGAGGTCCCGCTGCGGTGTGCTGCCTGTTCTTCGTGGCTGTGGGGCGGCCGGGCTCTGCTCCGCCGCGGTACATCTCCCTGCACTTCCGACTGGCCGGGCTTGGCTCCGCCGGTCGGGAGATCAAGCGGACTACAGCCCCCAGCAGCCTTCACGCCAGGACGCCTCCCCCATCATCCCCTTGCAGCGCCAGGAGGCGCATAAAGCTGCACCCACTTCCTCGTCCCGTGAGGACGCGTGCGGGACGCGCCGGGCGAAGCCCGGGCAAAGGGCGGGCCCTCTGAGGCCCTCAGAGACCGAAAGAGACTGGACTGGGCCACCCCCCTTGGTCCCCAGTAGTACCCCAGCAAAGGTAGTACCCTCTCACGTTGTATTATAAAGTGTAGCGGCTTATACTTCCTGATGGAGGGTAAAAGGAAAAGTAGAGCTGTGGTTAAAAAGACACCTATGCATACACGTTCTGCTACAAGAAAACTTACATCGGTGCCAACTCCATTACTCACTTTAACCGCTATCGATAGAATGTTGCAGCAAACAATTGGGGTTCTTGTAAATGCGATTGAAAACACGGAAAGAAGACTATCGTTACCATCTAGCCTATGTTTAATAACCCAATCGCCACAAGTAGCTAATACACCTGCAAATATTACAAACGAAACAACGTTTTCGCATGACTCCCTCTTATTACAATCTTTTGCAGGCCTGCCAGGGAATGACCAAAACCGGATTGTTGTACCACAACCTTTAGAACCTATTGTGTTTTCTACTAGGGAGAGTAGATTATCACTTACGCCCAACCTGACAACAAGTGTCATACCGCTACCCATAACATTGAATGATGTGTCTGATGACATAGGGGAGTTGGATGGCAGCGATATTAATGGTGTTATCCCTATTGCAGATTCAACTAACACTAGTTTGCCAAATAGCACAATTGACCACGGCCATGCCCGGCTCAAAAGGAATCTACTCACAGCAGAAAAGTGTTGGTAGTCACTAAGCAGTGCAAGAGATATAGACGTAAAAAGAAGAGAGTAGCCCAAACTGCAATAGACCATGAGAGGGAGAGTGAGGTACACCAAAATAGTGGAAAAATACTATCAAAGGAAAAACTAACCCCAACCAGTTTCGAGGGACTGGCGCAATATTTAGGAAAAATGATAAAATCCTATATTGCACCAGTAACTCAAATCTTGAAATCTCTAAGCAACAAAATAGAGAACCTGGAAAAACTGGGTGTAGCTAATCTAGATATTCTAGAACATCTGGGCACACAAGTTAAGTCCCCCATAGTTAATGCACCGACAGGGAGACCGAACAAAAATACGCCAAGTATGGCACCCAGAGTTCCTAGTGTACCCACCACGGTAGTGAACTTGGTATCAGCCACAAGTGGAACAAATACGTTAACAACTGCCGCTCCAAATATAACAACTGCCCAGAAAGTTGCTGGAGGCCAAAGGGAGAC
Organism: Lissotriton helveticus; assembly: GCF_964261635.1. Lineage (NCBI taxonomy): Eukaryota > Metazoa > Chordata > Amphibia > Caudata > Salamandridae > Lissotriton > Lissotriton helveticus. Next base: position 1,073,385,498 of record NC_136070.1, on the reverse strand, counting down.
AGGTGATCGCACTTATAACAACAAGAACTTGCCGGTCCCTAGGCGCCATACTAACAACATTATCCCTGCCACAATTAACTTACCATCGGAATGCAGACCATATGTAGCTATCCTTGCAAACGTACCCAAACTGCAGCCTACCCAATTTGAAAATCAGGAAACCCTGAAAAACAAAACCTTGCACTGGCTTGTAAAAAATTGCGGTTTCCCAACGCGAGGGGCCAGCCAGATTATTTCCACTCATCCGGGTAGGTTGGGTGGGACCAAGTAAAAAAGAGATAAATGGGGATTGCATAGTTATAAATTACAGGACCACTGAATGGGCGAGAGATTCGATTCTAAATGCGCTTATACCATCTAACCATGAATATAACACCACGCTATTCCCACTTGATTATTTCTATAGGAACCAATTAGGAAGACAAACTACAACGCAGCCTTTCCAGCATCCCAGAGCTATACACATCAACTACCCCAATGTTTTCCCCATTCCACCCCCATTGTACAATATATATGACAAATTTACGGTTCCGATTTGTAACAGATTTCAGGTGTTCAACTCATTAGAGAAGAACGACTGACTGAATGTATCATCTATGGTCTCACTTCCTGAAATTATTGTATCTGGTGACATAGCTACAATCGAACAAGAGCAAGGGGGCCAAAGTGGGGTAGATGACTAAACTGAATTAAACTTAAACTTGACTAGTATTGAACAATGTATAGACAATGATACAACTGTGACAAATGTAAATATACCTATAGATACTAATATGACTGAGAGTCTAGGAACATCACTATTGACTGATCAGCCTGAGGATACACAAGACAACCCTGTCGACTGTCTTATGGTCACCACTTGGAATATAGCGGGAATTGCCGCTAAACTTTCTACCCCATTTTGGGACAATTTCATTATACAGGGCTATGATATAATATGCCTGCAAGAGACGTGGCACAGAGATCAAATACAAGTTGATGGTTACACCTCTTATAGCGTGGCTGCAGTAGCATCCAAGGCAGGCAGAGCAAAGGGTGGCTTACTGACTTTGGTTTCCACTAAATTAACAGAATTTAATGCTGTGGGATATGTGGAGGTGGGTGAACATGCGTCAGTCTTGCGACTAACACATAGTAAAGGCAGAGATCTAGTTATTGTGAATTTTTATAATAACATTGTGGGGCCAAATCGGGGTAAGATTGTCCCAGATATTGAGTGTGCAATAGAAGAATCAATCGCACGTTCAAATAAAACCCCTGTAATACTCTGGGTAGGAGACTTTAATATCCAAGCATGTAGTCACGCCCAGAAGGGGATTTGTGGACATCGAGAAGAGCATCCGGGTGTTGACAGCACTATCTTCAATCATTTCCCCCACAGTAATTATGGTAGTGCACTGAACAACCTGGTAGCTAAATTTAATCTGGAGCTACTAGAGTGTACAAAGAACAATAAAAATGAAAAACGCCCAACATTTAGAGGGAGAGATGCCCACTCAAACATTGATCATATTTTGGTGTCCAATGGTTCAGTCTACTCCAATGTTTGGGTAATAGAGCAACCAGTGAGTGACCACAACAGTATATCAGTGGAATTAATGGGTTGGGGCCCAAAATCAATTGTGTATGGTAGACCCGTCCAAGGGATCACGGCCGAGAGACTAAACGGCATGAGGATCAAATGGACCAAAATAGACCCTAATAAATTGATGATGGATACTATCAGCAAATGCAGTAGAGAGGTTGACTATTGCCTAGCGCCTAATGTGATTGCATCCACCTTACTTTCTAACTTTTTGAAAATAACGAATACTGTTGAGAAATCTCTGGCTGTAAGAACTACCAAGCCCAAAAGGAAGAAAACTGCGTGGTTCGACAAGCACTGTGCTCAGACACTAAAAAAGTTAAAAACAGCACTTGATAATAAACGAAGAGATAAAGATAGAATTAGAGAAGAGCGATTTAATTATAAATTTGCTCTAGCATCCAGAAAAAAAGAGTTGCAAAACGATGCATGGTATAAATTAGATATGGCTGCCGAAACAAAAGACCACAAATTATTCTGGGAAACTATAAATGGTCCCTTTCTAAAGAACGACAATATTCCCGAAGTCAGTTCTCATGTTAGCTGCCACGCATGGATTGTTCATTTTTCTGAAATTTTTAACTCTGATTTTAATTCAGATGGGTCCATTTTAAATACTGACATGACACCATGCCCCAAATGGCAGAAAATGCAGTTGCTTTTAACTTTGGATGAAGTTACAGAGGCGATTAAAAATAGTAAGGGTGGTAAAGCACCTGGGCCCGATGGGGTACCCATGGACTTTTATAAACACGAAATGACTCTATGGGCACCCATATTGACACGCTATTTTAATGCAGCTGTGGAGGACAACCTACCACTGACATGGGGACAGTCAATCATTGTGCCCCTTTACAAAAAAGGATCCAGGTCCGAAGTTCGAAACTATCGCCCCATCTCACTTCTGGACTCGACAGTTAAAATCCTCAGCCGAGTCCTACTAGTGAGACTGGAAACCTGGGTCGAGGAAAATGACATCTTATCCCCAGTGCAGTATGGGTTTCGCAGGGGGATGGGCACTATGGAGCAGTGCGTGAACCTGGAGCTCATAGTCGGCAAGTACACTAAGGCTAAAGATGGCAATCTTTTCCTGTGCTATGCCGACTTGAGTTCAGCATTCGATCTGGTGGAACACGCACTGCTCTGGCCTACCCTGCTGGAGATGGGTGCCCCTACTGAAATCATCCATCTGCTTAACAGGCTGTACAATAATTTGTCCAGTAAAGTTAGATTCGGAGCAGATGGAGAGTGTACCCCTTCTTTAAAACCAGGAGAGGCATCCGCCAAGGATGTGTACTGGCCCCTCTCCTGTTTTCCCTTTTTATAAATCAAGTTGATCATTGCCTAAGACAGACCAGTGTAGATGCACCTATCATTAACAGTAAACCAATCCCAATCCTCTTATACGCGGATGACGCGGTCCTTCTTTCCAGAACTCATAACGGACTGCAGCATTTATTTAACCAGTTCCACGTATTTACAGAAAGTAGGAAGTTGAAAATTAACTAAGGAAAGACGGTTACAATGATATGTGGTAAGAAACCAAGAAAATGTAAGTCTTTTTTCCTAGACGGGGAGAGATTAGAATCTGTCAGGAGTTTTTGTTACTTAGGCATTACTTTTTCAGGAGACGGAGGATGGGCCAGTGAACAGAAAAGTGTCCTTTTTAAAATGGTTAGGAATACAAGTTGTATTTTTAGATTTGCTGCTAAATTAGGGGGTCGCAGAATTCACGAAATGTTGTCCATATTTAAAGTAAGATGTATAACATCAGCCTCATACGGGGCCGGGGTATGGGGGTATGATGCCCAGAGTGCGAACTTGATTCAACGCGAGGAGAATGTATTTTTAAAACGATTAATTTGCGCCCCGGCTATGGCCTCAACCGAGATAATACACAGGGAACTTGACTTAAATTACGTTAGTGATTTAATTGTTCTACGTCCTTTGTCCCTATGGCGCTCAATTTGGGCAAAGGAAGAGACAAAGTTTACTCAGGATGTAATTACTGACTGTATTAAGCTCGAACGCCGATCAAATATCCTCTGGCAATGCCACATACAACACTGGTATAAAACCCTGTACGGCCTAAATATTTTTAAAGACCCATTAGCGGGAACTACGCTGTCGAAGCGGGAGTTAAAAGTCTCATTTCTTAAACATATGGTTGGGATTAGGATGGAAAGATATGTAAAACAAAGTACGTTTAATCTCTATCTGGAATATAACATTAATGGAGGCTTTCAAACTTATCTCACTGTTGTTAGTATTAACTCCCACCGCTTTGTATTGACCCGTCTCCGGTTGGGCATTGTCCATCACTTAGTGGCATTCCCCGTGGCTAAGAAACCTGGTACCTGTCTCTGTCCCTGTGATGATAAATCCAAACAGAGCACTAGTCACTTTATGTTATCATGTAATTTTTATACTTCTTTTAGGAAATTTTATCTGAAACCCATCTTTTTAAAATACAATACGCGTGGTACACAAACAGCGATGCAACTGATGTTTAATTTAGAGCCCCCTGACGTATGTTTCCATGTGGCCACTTATATTTTAAAATGCATTTCTGTTCGAAAATCAATTATCGTATGAATTCAATTAATGATGCATTCTCTGTATATTTTATTATGTTGAAACTGAATATTTTACAATTTATACTACCATAGCCAGCAGAACATAGTGAGAAAAATTCCCAAAGTATCTGATCTTGTGTTGCGAAATTCACATTGCACTTTAGGAAGGACACTCGCACTTTATTATGCTAATTTGCACATACTAATGATGGATAAATGCTGCTATTGCCATAGGCACTTTAGGAAGGATGTTTTTTTTGACACTCTGCACTTTATTATGCCAATTTGCACATTTACTAATGACGGATAAATGCTGCTATTGTACAGTGCACTTAGCAAAAATAGGTATAGTTGTTTTGTACTTTATCCTGCCATGTTGCACATATTTTAGTGGAAGTAAGCTTCATAGATTCAATGCATCTGTAAGGATGACATAATTATTTTGCACTTTAATATTGCTAAATTTGCACAGTTATAAGTAACCAATTGTATTTGGAATTGGTAGAAAATTATCTTCACATAAATCATGCATCTGTGAGGATGATATAATAGATTTTGCACTTCGATACTGCCAAATTTTGTATATACATTTGTAGGCAAATGTACCTAATAGCATTTTAAAGACTGTCGGATATTTGTCGTTAAATGTATAATGTATTTAAGCAACCTAGGTATTTAGAACCCAAACTGATATATATGTATGTTGTATTTAGTTATTTATTCTATGTTTGTTGCTATATGGTTGTATTTTTACATACCGAATAAAGCAACTTTTGAATTGAATTGAAGTTCTATCCAGTGTGCTTAAATAAATATTATTGATATTTGGGAGAGGGAGGATAATCCTCCTTAGAAAACCATCTTTATGTCTGAAACAGACCAGGAAAACTGCCTACCAGGAAAACTGCTATTTTCCAGTTTGCCATAATTAATCTTAGAACAGTTGAGATTAGTATGGCTCAACTGCAAGCAGCGCTCCTCATCAACTGTGCACCACACCCTCCTGCTAAAGAGAAACTCACAGAACCTTTGGATATGTAAGAGATAAAAACACTTCTGACTGTCCAACGTACTTCTAAAAGTATAGTCAAAGATTTCCTGTTTTCCTGTACATGCAGTCTGATAAGGCTTTTATCAATCAAGAGAGCACTACTCAAGTCCCTGGTGCCCCTGCCTTGTCCTATGCTCCAAAACAATAGATCATGGAATTGATGACATGCACTTGTTTTGACCTGTGGTCTACCACATGCCATAAGTGGGACATTATCAATATATCTTTTAAAGTTGTGTATTCTCAAAGAGTTGGTATTTACCTCTAAGAATGATACTGGATACCGCACAAAGAGAAATGCCCTCGAATTTGGCTAGTGCTTTCAAAATAGTCGAGAGTAGATCACAAACTAAGTGACTGGCTCTGTCGGTCCCAATTTCTACAACTGTGCAGCTAGTGCCTGAGGCTAGATTATCAGTTCACTTTTGATTTCTCGGAAGTTCTGTACAGCAATCCAGAGAAATGAAATGGCCAAGGGGCAGGAGCCCAAGTTACTGACCTCATTTAAGAACCTGGAATAGATTCAATGACTTAGAAAAGATTGAAGTTGCAAATGTGCTGACCCAAATCAATTAGATCACTTTATGTGTACCCTGGAGCCAACTGCTATGGACACATACTAACAGAGAAAAGAAAGCGATGGCTCCTACTGACCCACAGCTCAGACAGAACTAAACACAAACATTGCCAAGTAAACAAGAAAAACTACAGTTATTAGACAATGGGTGTAAGAGAGTGGATTACTATTTGGGGTGGGAGAGTGCCCACCACACGAAATATACCACTTCTTGACACGGTGAACCCTTAAAATGTCACTACATTAACATGAGCTCAACCCACTCGTAGTTATGGCATAGAGAAGACAGGCTTAACTTGGGGCAATGTGTAAAGTATTTATGCAGTACCAAAACAGTAACAAAATCAAAACACCAAGCAACAAAAATTCCAAACTGAATTACAAAATTAGGGTACAATTTAATAAACTAAATGAAACCAAAACAACAAAAGTCTAATAATGGGAACGAGAGATATGAGTTTTTACATTTTTATATGAAAATAGCATCTAAAGGGGATGGCGGTGATGGGTGGGAGCACTCACCAGCTGGAGGCTGGTTATCTGATTTAGGGCTGTGACTACACCAGATCACAAATAACATTGGCAGATCAGTGGTACAATACTGCAAGTTTTTCACACACCATAACGTACTCCACCAGACATGGCAACAAGAATCCCAACAACAAGAAATAGAGAGCACGGTAGCTCGCACACTCCAGGTTGGGAGAGGAGGGACGTGGCACTGGTCTTTGGGTCCAAGTCGGTGCTGGATCTTAGCTGTCACCGTACACCGGAGGAGCCTCGCTCAGTCAATATGGCCACAGACAAGGAACCTAAGTTGCCCAAACAGGGGAAAATGGACTGATATGCAAGAGTGGTGATCCCCCAGGTCGGGCCAGAGGATGGGCCACCATACCTGCCAGACAACCCGGAACTCCTGAGGCCCTACAATCCTCAAGGGAAGCCCTAGAAGGCAGAATAGGAGAGGTGCGATCTAAGGTCACCCTGCTTCGTCAAGACCTTTGAAAAGTTTCCTGATGAGTCACACAGGCCTAAACCAGAATGTCGGAAGTACAAGATGTGACAAACACCCTCCATAAAGAAGTCAAGGACTCACAGGCCGCCATGAAGGAAATGGCCTGGAGAGTAGATGAAGCTGAAATTCAAGCAAAGCGCAATAACCTGTAGGCTTCCCAGAAGGGATAGAGGGTCTAAACATGGGAACATTCCTAGAAAGATGGCTGAGAAATTTGGTTCCCACGGAACAATTTGAGTCCTGTTTTTTTATAGAAGGAGCAGACCAGGCAATAAATGCCAAACCTCCGACTGGTGAGCCTGCACCCGTTGCCCCGTTAATTGCGCATTATTCGAATGACCAAAACCGAGCCAGGATACTACGAGAGGTGAAACCTATGGGAGAGATCTGGAACTACACCTTTAGAATCACGGAGTTCCTGGACTACTCCTGATAGGTGCAAAAGCAGAGATGGACCTTTGACTCAGTCAAACCCATACTATGGACCCTTAACCTGCAATATATGTTGCTGTTCCATGCGAAACTTAAAGTCCTTTACAAAGGTAAAACACAATTTTTCCAAACACCAGAGAAAGCATGGGTCTGGCAGGTGGAATGTCCGATTCTACAACAGGTAAAAGGGGGATTGGGTAGCCAACTCTGCGCAACGCATGGAGAGGTGAGACCTAAAATTCAGAGACTGGGGAGGAGATGTGGGAATGGCACCATGAGCAGGGCGTACGCTGGGACACCTCTTTTGGTAAGGAGAAGAGCCTCGAAGTACAGCCTCCCATCTGACATGGATGGGGAACTGACTCGGAAGGGGAACAAGAAATGGCAAGACAAAATACAAGGAGTCGTCATGCCAGACTTGTCCGGTTAAGACCAGCCCTCAGCCTCAGAAGACAGTCACCCACTGATGGTGGAAATTGCCAATATGGAGAAATACTCCCCTGCCGGATGCTCTCCAGCTCCTGGCGAGGCCACAACACTTGATGGATAATGTAACTGACATCCTGGATGGGCCATGACGGAACAGTGGATGATACACATGCTTCGAACCACTGCCCCAGGAGAATCTTGATAGACATTGAGAGGGTGTTCAGATTTAATCTTTGTTTTTCTTACTTTATAAGGTTAAGAATGTTAGATTGGTAAGCACTTTGGGACATTGAAAAATAGGGTGGATGTTTAACTTGAGAGCGGGTGGCTGCCATCGGCAAACTAGGAGCAGGCAAATCTCCTGTCCCCAATAGAGACACGCCGGGATACTTAAAATGTATACCGAGGTGAAAGAGGAGGGAATACTTCTACCAGACCTCCGCTGACCCACGATAGTGGTGATCCATAAACCTGGGTAGCCAGCTATGGAATGTGGCTACTACCGCCCAATCTCCCTTCTCAATGTCGAGACAAAGATTCTGGCAACAATCCTTGCAGCACAGCCAATAACTGTGATAACCTCCCTAATTCACAAAGATCAATCAGGTTTTATGGCAAAGAGGTTGACCAGATTTAACTTTTGCACGTCCCACAATTGGCTAGAGACAGTACAAATAAAGGAGGATCCCCATGTATCGTTTATCCTTAGATGCTGAAAAGGCATTTGATGCCATTTATTGGGTTTGGACCAAAATTCCAAGACTGGATAGCGTTGCTCTACAGGAGCCCAATGGCTAACGTCAGAGTAATTGGGGAGGTATCTGCGGGATTCCCAATAGAGAGAGGCACAAGACAGGTCTGCCCCCTAACCCCGCTACTATTTGGTCTCACACTGGAGCCACTGGCTTGGAGGTACGGGCTCACCCGGGCATTACAAGCTTGTGGGTCTGGGAATCAGACGAAGGATGAAAGGATCTCACTCTACGCAGATGACATCCTCCTACATGTCTTGCGTCCCAGTGAAATGCTCCCAGGAGTGTTTAGGACTTTTGAGCAATATGGGGAACATGGTAGATACACGATAAACATATGACGTCTCTGGCCATCTGCGTATAGACAGGGAGTGGTTCCAATATTTAGGGCTCTACGTAACCTCAGATAGTGAAGATAGCCTCAACCGAAATATTCAGAGAATAACTGAAGAATTTCACAGAGATGTGGAAAGGTGAATAGCCTTGCAGCTCACGCTTTTGGGGAGGGCTGCCCTGTACAAGATGGGGACCTTGCCTAAACTGTTATACAACCTACAGAATACATACCACAAGGTCTTGGAAGAGGTCTTTGCTAAGATAGTAGGAAAATTCATGGAATGGGGGACATCCAAGGGTGGCACTGTGGACGCTGCAGTGTCACTTATACAATGGGGGGATAGCCCTCCTAGATACATGGGCAAACTACTAGTCAGCACACTTAATACTGATCAATGACTGGGGCCATGCATCAAGAGACCACCCAACTTATGCACTAGAGAGAACCCAGTTCCGATCTACCTCCTATCTGCACTACCAGTAGGGAGGAAAGGGGCTATGTAAGCTGCTACTGGCAACTCAAATGACAACAAAAGCCTGGAGGCGGGGTGGAGAGGTGTATCAGATGGGAGAGTAGGGTCCCCTGAGAAACTCCCCAGTGGGTGGGTTCAGGCTTGAAGGAAATCGGAAAGCTCAAAGAGTTCGGGATATGGGACTTTATCGGGATCTCCAAGATTGGTGATCTTTTAGAGGGGAGAGCCCTGCTCCCCTTCAGTACCCTCCGATTATGCCTGGTATTTACATTCTCCCTAAAATACTCAAATAGGACACTTTTCCACCTCGTCGACCAATAATATCAGGTATAGGCTCACCAGCGGAGAAACTTTCAGACGTTTGACCTATATATACAATCCTTTGTACACAATCTGCCATCCTACATAAGAGATACTAAGGACCTTATGAGTAAACTTTAAGACTTAGAGTGGACCAAAGGTAATCTTTTGGTTACTTTGGATGTGTGTTCATTGCACACCAGCATCCTGAAAAAAGAGGTGATCGCTGCCATCCAATAGGGTCTTGACACAGGAGATCCTACCTTAGTTGAACATTCAGAGATGATTATCAACTTGATTACGACTGTCCTAGAAAACAACATCTTTACCCACAATGGCGAGTGGTATCGTCAGACCCAAGAAGTTGATATGGGGGATACATTTTCCCCATCTTTTGACAATTTATACATGTAGTTCTTTGAGAAAAAACACATATGGAACTGATCTAGAAGAACACATAGTCTATTGGGGCCGATACATAGATGACATGCTCATGTTCTGGTCAGGAGACATACATTCACTGACATGTTTCACCCAACATCTTAATGGCAGTGACTACAACATCAGGTTCACCTATCAACTGAGTACCAACAACATTGATTTTCTTGAAGTCACTTTATACATGGAGGGGAACAAGGTTAGTTCTAAACTATTCAGAAAAACAACTGCCTGTAATGCTATACTGCACGCCACAAGTTTACATCCCCCATGTCAGATCAAAGCAATCCCATAAGATGAAATGATGAGGGTGAGGCGTAATTGTAGTTCTGACTCCACATTCATAACTAAAGTAAAGATCATGAAAAACAGGATCTTGACTTGAGGATACCCTGCAAGTACACTCAAGGAAGCTAAGGAAAAAATCAGCAGAGTAAAAAGAGACACTCTCCTTCTTGACACAGGGCTCTGCTTGGGACAGATACACAGAGTCATGAACAAGCACTGGCACTTTTTACAGGCCAACCATACCCTAAAAGATGCCATCTCTACCAGACCCACCATAACCTACCCATAACCTACAGAAAGGGACGCACATTAAGGGACACTCTATTCCACAGATATATCAAACCTGACACCACCTGGGGGTTCCTACAATAGCGGGCATTGTAACATCTGTATATATGCTCTAACCAAAACAACTACTTTCCAATACATTACGAAGCGGACACACCAGGTCACCAGCTTCATCAACTGTAATATCTATAGTGGCAAAGATGTAAACAGAGTTGGTACAAATAGTATAGAAAATATTGAATAAGGTGAGAGCCAAGGGGACTCTTCTCCAATCCATTGGCTCACGCTATCAGGTAAGACTAAAGGACTGGATACTACAAGACCTCACAGATACTCCAAGAACGTTCTTAACAAACTTCTTCTCTAATGGTTTAGTGAGGTGGATCAGTTACGGTTTACGCAGGATGGATATTGCAGGATTAGAAATTTAGATACAGGTGACACATAAGTCAGGCACAACATTTGAATTGTTGTGTGGCCTTTGATAAATATGTATTGCACTTTGAGGGTCTGTCCATGTCTGGTTAACTTGAAGAGGCAGATCCGTCTTAATCAGAATGACCATTCCTCCCTGTTAATAGGCTTTGATGGTCTGTTGTTACCTTCTGATGTTGTTCTACTTAGGTGTTATACTCTCTTATCTTTAGAGCTTTTCGCTTACAGCCATTGAGAGAGGACGTTTTGAAAGTTTTGTCTGCTCCTAACCATAAGCTTCCATACTTCAGCTCTTGAATTGGATGTTGCATTTAAACCATAAACACTGAGATTACATATTGCCCCAGTTAGATATAATGCAAAGACCAAATTGCTTTAAAAAAGTCATTTGGTAGACAAGGCATTTGAGAAAACTGCTTTTATGTGTGTATATTTAAAAATGTGAATTATTTATTCTGGTGGTTTTATTTGCGTGTTGTAGTCAAGTCAAGTCAAAAGTTTTATTATGTTTTGGCTCTCGCTGAGAGCCACATAAAAATTAAACATAACATGATACAATAATATCAAATAATAAAAGAAGGATATAGAAACATACATAATTAATAATGAACGAACAAAACACTACAGTTATCGGCTCTTAAAGTGAACCACGGCAACATCCCAGTAACCTCAATAAATATTTAAGAACCCTTTAAAAAATTTAAAAATTCTACAACAAAACATTTCATTAGGAGGGCAGTAAAGAGCATGTACAAACAATTTAGCATTTGAGATTCCCAATTGTAAACAAATAGGTTTAATCCACTTAAATCGCAAGGAACGTAAAGCAGGACAAATAAACAGGACGTGGTTACGATCTTGAACAGCGACATCACAGAAGTTACATATAGGGGAACTCCCGTACCATTTTGCTAAGAGTGAATTAAGAGGGAGCAAGTCATGTCGTAGGAGATACCATAACCTACGGACTCCGTGAGGAATATTCCAGGTCAGATATTGTTGGGCCAGCTTGGGGGTGTATGTCTCTAGGAGAGGTTCCCTGTCATATAGTCTAGGTTGGGCAAGGGTATCCAACTTGTAACATAGCTCCCACGAAGCTCTTTTTAATGAAGCTTTAAGTTCGGAGGGAGTAAGTAAGAATAGGGTACCCTCATCCAACTCTAACAGGGCCACAGCTTTCCTAAAATTTTTTAGTAAAGAGGAAAAATCATTAAGATTACCCAGTAACTCCTTTTTAACGAGCTCTCTTAGGGTACCAGGTTTTCCTCTAGCCAAGCATGCTACCCATCTTACCAGGGCCACCAACCCCTGTGTCCAGCAACTTCGGAGTCCAAATTCTAGTCTGCATGAGGAGGTAGAACATGCGTTACTAAGCGATGTAATTTTCCGAAGTACCCGTCCTTCCATTTTTTGAAGGAATCCCCAATATTTCAGCCCCACTAATTCTATTCCATATAGAAGAGTAGCTGGCACTTTTGCTTTAAAAACTTCCAGAAAGAGTGAGAAGTGTCTCTTCCCAGTGGCATTATATAATGAACATAACCCCATACCATGGGTCAGTGCTTTGCGAGCGTGTTGTACTGTAACATTAAATAGTTTGAACAAAGGGAAATCTGGTCAATAATGATTAGAAAAAACATGTCCAACTTGAATAAACCAGGTGGAAGTACATTTTCCGGTGGACGAGGGAGAGGCTCAAGAAGGCGGCGGTGTGATTTCCCAGGAGGCAGGAGAGTGTGGGGCTGTTTTATAAACCCTAGAGAAAATAATCAACATGCATTGTTAATACTGATTAACTGAGCCTAATTGAACTGAATTGATAGGCACTTCAATTGTAATATCTGCAGATGGGAGATCTCAGACTTACCTGTCTCTTTGATCGCAATCACATTCAGACCTTCCCCCGGTTTAGCCCTGGGAGAGTCTTCCAACTGGTGTTTCTGCTGCAGTCCTATGGCGCACCAGGGGTTACATTAATCAATTTTAGTGCTGGTGTCTGCATCACCGCACTAAAATGCATTTGTTACGCAATAATAGTGCTCCCAACCACCCATGTGGCGACACTGAGAGATTGAATTTCAAACATAGCAAGCATGTATGATATCATCCCAATAGAACAATCAATTTGTACTGTTCCTTTCCATACAGTGCAACTACAGGAGAGAGAGGAGAAACAGAAGGGATAGGGGCAACTCAACTAGAAAAGGAGGGAAACAGCTGAAGCACCCTAGTTTTACAAATTTGGCTCTTGCAGTATAACAGGTAGCATATTCAACTGGAAGCAAACATGAACCTCTCTGGGGCCTGCACCTCTGAGAATGGGCTCAAGCGTAACAGCCTCAGCATCAGCGTCCACGTCCTCTCCCAGTCCAGATTGGGCATTAAGATATATTTCAAGAGGGGACCAGATATCTTTAAGTTGTGCGTGTGCGGGCATCAACTCCCAAAGGGCATTTAGTTACACCAGGCAGTATGCTACATCGTTGAGCCAATCAGCTGAGTGCGGCGTCATGCGCCGGCCCCATTGCATCACCACCCAGCGCATAGCAAGCAGGAGAAGGAGCGCCATATACCTCTGGCCCTTCGGCAGTACATCCTTCACACAGCCCAGGAGCGCAGCAAGCGGGGAGCACTCCAGCGCGCGTTCAGTGATCTCTTCGAGGGCTTTAAAGACCCTGCACCAGAACCGTTGCACACCAGGGCAGCTCAAGGCAAGATGTAGGAAGTCAGCACAGGGCGCTGAGCAGCACAAGCAGCGTGCATCATCAACTAGGCCCATTCTGTGCATCCTCTCCAGGGTGCAGTATAACCTGTGCAGATATTTAAAATGGAAAAGAAGCAGTGTATGGTTATGGGATAAAGCACAAAACTGGGTACAGCAATACCGCCATTGGTCATCAGTGAGATGAGCCGTTAAATCTACACCACCTGTATTCTGCTGGTAGGGATGCGTTTTGGCGTGGTGTCCTGCATCCCAGAATATAGCCGCGTGATCAATCTGCGAGGGCAGGAGGAGGTAAGAGTTGCTTCAAGGACTTGTAAGATGAGGGGAAGCCTCCGGAAATTAGCTGTGGGTCGCGCGGGCAACAGCCCGTAACTGATAGCATTTGAAAGTGTCTAGGAGGGTGTTGTCAGGTCCCTCCGGCGCCTGCTACAATGATATAAAGGTACTGTTGGTTAGATGGATCGCATAGAAGTCACCTGTAACTTAGTCTTAGCCTAGTGTTTGTGCCAGTATCAAGGGTTATGGGAAAGGTGGGGTACCCTATAAGTGATAACGATGGGGTAAATAGGTGTTCCATGCGGGCCTTCCTTCGAAGCACGTTCCTTGTCCACACTGTACATGCCACTGAGTCTATCTGCGCCCTCGGACGCTTGGAAGACATAAATAGTACCATCTGGAGAAGACACAGAGTGCCCTCGTTGTGTTGAGTGGCTGAGTGGGCCTGAAATCGTGTATGGAAGAGCCAGCGATGTGCAAAAGGCGCCTGAGCACTGTAATAGTATAGGTCCATATCCTGAGCCCCTGTTCGAAAGGAAGAGACTGTATTTCCCAAACAACTCATGGCTGCCCACGCAAGAGACACCATGCATGAGCAGAGCTTTCAGCAAAAATAAAGCAGCAAGGGGAGCGGCAGATTAATAAACAGATTAAGAAATTTTGAAGGATCACCATTTTTGCAATGGCCATTCCTGTTAGAGACAGTGGGAGCCTCTGCCAGATCTCCACATGCTTATCCAACCACATCAGTAAGTGCCCGTAGTTAGCCATCCATAGGTCATCAGTGTCCCTGCAAACCCAGATTCGGAGGTATTTCACTGGTCCATCTGCCCACTCGAGTGGGCATTTAGGGGAAAGTCCATTGTTGTGTCCGTCAGGAGGAACAGGATGGACTTCGCCCAGTCAATCGTGATCCCTTCTAGTAGGGTTGAGGAAGCAAGCCGGCAGACAAAGACTCCTTATAGATGGCAAGGAGATGTGGGATCAATAAGTGGGCATATTCTTTATAAAAAGGCTGCTATGAGGCCATCCAGAGCAGGTGCTTTGCCGGCTGACATTGTATTAATAACCCGGACAATATCCCCCACCGAGAAGGGTTCATCTAGATATCATCAGTGTCCGTCCTCTAACCACAGCAGCTGTATGGAATCAAAATAGGTGTTGTGGTTCGATGGGGAGTACTCTGCTTAGTCTGATACAATGAGGAAAATAAGTCAATCTTTGCCCTTGTACTGCCCTAGTGCCAATGTACTCGTTAGAATGTTCCTGCAACTCTACTATGTAGCCACTCGCCCAAGGCTTGTGCAGCATATAAACGAGAGTCTTGCCCATCCTGTCCATCTCCCCATATTGCTGAGCTTGGGCCTCCCTGCCAACACAATGGGTCTTCATCTGTGCAGCCTCCTCATATTCCACCAGTTTACCCGAAACAGAAGATAGCCCCGCCATGCTGCAGGCTACACAATATTGGAGTTCTAACACACGGATCTCCTTCTCTAGTCTCACAAGCTCACTACACAGCGTACGCAATACCTCAGCCTGCTTCGCTATGCACACACCTCGTATTACAACCTTAAAGGCATCCCAGAGGGTAAAGAGCAAAATCTCAGATTTATCATTATGTTCAAAGTATTTCACTATGGCAGATCGGATTTCTTCCCTACACACTGGGTCGTGTAATGCTCTGGCCGGAAGCCTCTAGGAAAATGTATGCAAGGGACTATCTGGGAGAACCAGTTTCAGCAGGAGCATGATTGGACAGCGTTCGAGGCAGCGCAAGACCCACTCAGTCCATGCGTCAACATCATGCGACGCAAACCAAAAGTCAATGCACTACCATGTGGGATGCACTGCTGCTTTGCATGTACCTTTGGCATCCTTTAAGTATTAGTTGCACCAAAGATCGACAAGGTCAAAATCCTCATGAACAGGCACAACTGAGCGGCTGCCTGCGGGCGTCTAGAGGCAGCGCAAGACCCACTCAGTCCATGCGTCAACATCATGCGACGCAAACCAAAAGTCAATGCACTACCATGTGGGATGCACTGCTGCTTTGCATGTACCTTTGGCATCCTTTAAGTATTAGTTGCACCAAAGAGTCACTGGATCTGTCCCCAACGGGGTCTCGTACTACATTAAAATCTCTGGCCCATATACTCGCACCAATGCCCAGTGAGCCCACATTTCGCCACACCTCTGCAAAGAATTGGGGATCATCCCATTTGAGTCCCTACACTGAGAGAAGCTTAACCGGGTAACCATGCAATATACCAGTAAGCAGAACATAGCAACCCTGCATGTCATGTATTACACATCACATGCGCCACAGTAGACCCTTGTGAATAATTATTGCTACACCATGGGCATAACTGGAGTAGTATGCCATGTGTCGTTCTCACGTCCACACAGGCACCAGAGGAGCAGGAGCACAGGCCAGCAAATGCATAGAGCATCGCGCCAAAACAGAGGGCTCTCCGTCCAGTACTGCCCCCGCACCGCCTCACAGTCCCATCAGCTTGGAGCTTCTCCCAGGGCTCCGGGCTCCGGGTAGTGAGCTGCGCGGGCACCTCCAGCCGGCCTGACCAGTTCGTCCAGGTCCTCAGCCCAGCAGCAACGACCCGGGAACCGAAACAGACAATGCTGTGTGGCAAAGCATCAGGGGAACATTCCCAGCCCAGCAGGCCTGATGCCCCTAGCTACACCGGAAAAAAATCGGATTAATCACTCCAGCCAGCAGAGCCTCACAGTTTGCCGGTTATTTCGCAGCCAGGCTTTCTAGCGCCCCCCTCAGAAGTGACACTTGTCACTTCAACACATTTACATTATATTTACATGATGAGATTAACTCTGGGACCGTGGTTATAGGCGAATGATTGATATCACCCAGAAGCCGAACCTGAGCTTATATCATGTGTCTCTGTATCTGATAATAAAGATATCCAGACCCAACAGAATGCCCCACATGGATCTGGGCCAGCGCCAGAGTCAGACCTGGGGCAGCCAAGCACATGACTGGCATTATGATTGAGGAGCTTGGTGAGTGGATGTGCTTACAGTGTGGCATGAAGTCTGCAACCCTGGCCCACCTTAGCAGAACCCAGCACCCTGACTGGCAAGCAATCACCACTACAACCGGATCATGAAGCTTGCTTTCCCGCCATCCTTCACAGAACAATGTATGCCTTCCCTGCTGAGACCTCAGATAAGTGCTGAATGCAGGCACACTCAGGATGTGATCGTGAGTCTGCAAAAGACACATTTGACTAAGCCATATAAGGGGTTGCAGCTTCAGGGGTATAAGACTATTACCTCTATGTGGCTAGAATCACCCATCAGGAGGTAGCGGTTTTGGTAAAAGACCCTCTTAAGACGCTTCAGAGGTGCAAGCTAGACCCTAAAGGTAGGGCTATTATCAGTAGGATAATTAAAGGCTCATTTATTATCACTATATGCAATTTTACGCCCCCAGTATTGATGATCAGAGTATGTATAAAGATATTTTAATAGAACTCGCTACTTAGAAGGAGCAATTGGTCATTTGCAGTGACATTAATCTCTCTATCAAGCCTTTGAAAGAATCAACCAGCCTGTGGCGGGGTCGCAGAAAGAGGTCGGAGACTGGATCTGGGTATATAAGGTTTTATTTTGATAAAGGTTGTCTCTTTGTGCGAAGTGAGTCTTTCCCGGGAAAATATGGCTGCATCCGTATTAACTGGTGCCCTCTCGGAGGAAGTCTCGGGGTTTTTGCTTCTCTCGCTTGGCCCAATGGATTCTGCTCTTCCTCAGTTGCTCCACCGCAGGGCATGCAAGAAAGAAATATATATGGGCCGTCAGGACGCAGTTCTACTCGTATAATGCCCGAGGGGAACCAGGGAGTGATGGGAGCACCGCTGATAAGGTGTATATAAACTTCACACTATATACACGAGGTGGTCGGTGAGCAGTTTGTGAGGAAAGCATGATAGGGGTAAGAGGGAAAGAGGGGTAGGGAAGATTATATACAAGGGATGACCCACAGGTAGTAGCAGGTCGGACGAGTTACTGTAGAGACGAGTCTCCCCGCCTCCCAACCCAGCCCGACACCCGCTGCCGTACCTGCATAAGCCACACTCCTCCGAGAGTGTGGCTGGGCGACTCGTGGGGACGGTGGCCTCCTGGCGCTGCAACTCCATCAGGTCGTTCTCCTCCTGTCTTCCTGCTCCGGTAATCTCCTTCTTCTCCGCACTCCACTCGATCTCCACAACACACCGCAAACTCCTCAGGGGTGACGTCACACGCCGTTATCCGGACTTCCTCCCTTTTGTCCAGTCCAGTCGAACGAGCGTCATCTGGTGGCGGGGCCTCTTCTACTAGGTACGCCCAATTAAAGGAGCCTTCTGGTATTTCCTCGTATTGTGTAGTCCACAGTGGCTGCGTGCCAGTATCCCACTCGTTCTGGTTTGGGTGGAGAGAGGGAGGGGTAGTAGAGTCAGCAACCCACCATTCTGCATATGGGGAAACCTCTCCTACCCGCCTAGTCACCCCATTACACAGCACCACTGCGATCTCGCATATGCAGCAATCTAGAGCTGCATTGCTCCGTGTTAAGACCTCCCTCAGCCTCGTAGATGTTTAGCGTTCCCTCCAGGTAGAATCTGGTACACTTATTATTCAGCACACACTATAACTTGCTTTAGACTTGATGTGTTCTTGGTTTCAAAAAGTTTTCTATCCCACCTTAAAAAACAGTTATTCCCGCGAGTCATCTCAGACTACAACCCTTTAATGATGCCGGTGGCAGCTCGACTACCGATCTCTCCTGGAATGTCAATGATTTATTTCACAATGATGTATATTTCACTTTATTTGGAGTATTTTATTTTATGAACTCTGTCCAATTGTATAAACTGTAAAGTGTGAATACATTCTCTAGCCCCCCCCAAAATGTCAAATTTGTCAACACCTTTTTAGCAGTTTTGAGTAAATCGTAGTCATCAAGTCCTTGGAACTGTACAAGTCTAAGATTGATTACTACCTCATGCAATGGAGGATTGATTGCAGAGAGCAGCAGATAACACTCTACACGGTCTATGTCACTTCAATTGGTTAGTATTAAATGTGAAGTTGAATATTCTGTGCGATGACTCTGCATTTAAAGAACCATTGACACTGACCAATTCATACGACTGGTAATGGATAATTTATTCAATGGACATCGTGTTTTATGGGCAAAGTGATCACATTCAGTGATCCCTATCCTTCCCAGATCTTCATTCTACAAAATTAGGCTTCGTGTTCCTTCATTGAATTTAGAACTGGACCAGAAATGTCCTACCTGGCAAGTTGTTTGTCTTTGATGGCCCACTTACGTGAGCCTATCAACAAGGTTCTGCTGTCACTGTATTTAAAACCACATCAGAAAACACTGACTTGTCAAACTATTTAAGCTGTCATATTTACTAAATGTTAGGTACACTGAATGGTTATGCAAGGGTGCCCACATTATTCAAGTCCAGTATTCAAGTTCTAAAATATCTACCAACCCTACAAAAGGAATACCATGCCCCCAAAGGGTTACAATTTCAGTCTGAATGGTAGACCTGGAATAATTCAACTGGCATTAATGGCAGAAGTCTCACCACACGGCTAGATAGTGGTCTCCATTTCATCAAACATATTTTACTGTTAAAGGCGCATAAGCATCTTGCCATGTTGCCAATACATATTGATCGACACAAGACAGCACTTTGTGGCAATGTTTTCATTTGTAAATCACAAATATGATGCAACTATTTATTGTAATTATAATAGCTATGGCTGTAAACTTTAATTTTTCTAAATATTTCAGGTAAATGTTGCTATTTTCTTTATGTATGGTATGGCAGACCAGTCAACAATGTAGTAATAGAGAATAAGGAACTGAATATAGTCCTAACGAATGGCCAGGTGCCTTATGGGTACTCATATCAAAGTAATACACCAATAATTATTCTGTGCATGTCTTTATGGTGCAAATGTCTAGCTAGAATTAGAGAACTCTTTCTTTTGTTCCTTTGCTTATTATAGGATGGGTCTCCTCAGTGTCACACTCATAGTGGGACTGCCAGAGCTTAGACAATGATATATGAAAGAGAGTAGATCAATTAAAATTTCAAAGGTCTTTAGACATGGTTGCTGGGAATATCTCCCGTACCACGCAAAGAATGGTATGTTAAGAACTGATTTGGGAGATGGGTTGCGTTCTCAATCCATCATTGCGGTTTTCAATAATGTAATTTGACTTTGCACATAAAAAGGGTCTGAAAACATCTGCTGCATAGGGCTTTTTTTCTCTTTGACTCTGGATTGTTGCTTCCATGTTCTAATAGCTTCTGTGGAATCTGGGGCGGCTCTAGGCTCATGGCGGCCGTGGGCCAGGAGTGTAGGTAGGGGGCCCCCTGGAGGAACACGTGGGGGCCCCCGGTGGAACGCAGGCGCGGAGGCCAGTGAAGGGGGGTGGGGGGTCAGGGTGTTTGGGAGTGTCAGGGTGTTTGGAAGTGGAACAGAGCCGGAGGCTGCCAAATCCCTGCCAGGGGCCGCCACGCCAATATGTATCCATCCTCAGAGGATTATTATATTAAGGATATATATTGGCGTGGTGGCCCCTGGGGTTTGGTGGCCCTGTGCAGGTGCACAGCTTGCACATGCCTAAGGCCGCCCCTTGTGGAATCCTGGTGAGCGATCCTGAGGGCTGGCTTAGGGGGCTCTAACTTTTTTCAGATCTTCCAGGAGGCTCTGTTTCAGATCTTTCAGGAGGTTCTAACTTTTTTTCAGATTTAAAACATTTATACACCTAGGGATGCTTGTTAAGTCCTGATTCATACAGGGGTAGTGTTACTGTAGCTTGCCCCCAGAAGTACCGTATCTTAATAAAGAGGACTTTGACTCTCCGTATTGCATAGGGCTAACTTTAGAAGCTCTCCATTCAATTGGGAGCCTGCCTAAAGGGTTTCTTGCTGACAAATCCGCACAGATGGCATTTAACATGGAGCACAGGCGATTTCTTCTAATGCTGACTTTCAGTTTCATTTGGTTCAGACCCCAACGTTTGCTCTGCTCAGGAGAGCTAAGTGCCTATAGGAGGTAATAACCTGGGCTTGCTCTATAAACTATACCTTGTGATAGCCACTAGAGGACAGAGAAACCCTTATTATCAGCAGGACAAGACTGGCCGTAGCAGGCACCAGGCAATTCCCCGGTGGGCCAGAGGGATGGGGGGGGGCGGTTTTGTGGCTATGGGCCGCTTATTTTTTACAGGGGGCGGTTTTGCAGCAGTATTGCAATATCGGCCCCCTGTAAGAAAAGTGGGAGAGGTGCTTTGCGGCTACCACCCCTCCACCCCCTGCCACCTCTAGGGCTGGTTGAGGACAAACCTGCCAGGGCTGGTTGCTGTTCCTAGTCCGGCCTTGATTATCAGCCTTCATCGGCCACTGCATCAGGATGATCAACCAATTGACCTATACTCTGCCTTTTGACAATGCAGAACAACTCAGGTATTACACGAGCTCTGCAGAACCCCATTTTTTTACACAGTTAAGGTTGGCAGAGTCCATTCGGTTAAATGTCAGTAATGGCTGCTAAACGATAAAAGGAAGATACAGAATACTAGACTCTGCAGGATTGGGGGTAATCATAGGAGGATGCTTAATTAAGTTTAGTTATAGAGTTGCAGAATGAGATGGGGACTCGTTCTGAGTCAATCATGGCTAAAGTCCATTCCTTGTCCGAAATTGAAAAATAATGAGATGAGCCAAAAGAACTTAGTACTGTATGTTCAACATCTTTCTGGAGTGTTCCGGTCTGGTGGCTCAGTGGACTGTTGCCTCCACACCAGGAATCTGTGTTTGGCTTCATATTCTCAATCTAAAATCTTAGTTGGTACACTCATGCATTCACCCTTCCGATGTTAATAAAATGAGTACTATTGAGTTGGGTAAAAATAAACATCTATTATTCAGCACCAAGGTACCCAAAGGAGTGAATGTGTGCTTTACAAATACACATGAGATTTATGTCCTCCAAAAGGAGATCATTACAAGCAAAACCTGCCAGCCTGATGATACCCAAAACCTGTGTGTACCCTTTTACAGATTGCATTATGTGAGGCTGGGTTCAGTACAGCAGGCTCCAAATTTCTACCTCCATGAACACAATAAGACTAACTTTGGCAAAATACCAAGTCCTCCTTTTCGTTTTGGTACTTGTTGGAAATGGTCCTTTCTGAAGGGTCACCCCACACTTTGTGCTTTTCTCCTCCCCTTTTTGCTGAATTTGTTTTTGTTGGCTTTAGGATTCTGGGCACTTTACCACGGCTAACAAGTGCTTATGGTCTGTACTCTAAACATGGTTACATTGGATTATACACAATTGGCATACGTAATTTACTTATAAGTCCCTAGTAAAATGTACTATATGCGCCCAGGGCCTGTAAATTAAATGTTACTAGAGGGCCTACAGCACTGTGTCACCCACTCAGTAGCCCTTTAAACATGGCTCAGACCTGCCATTGCAGAGCCTGTGTATGCAGTTTTAAACTGTCATTTCAACTTGGCAAGTTAACCTACTTGCCAGGCCCAACCCGTCCTTCTTAGGTCTCAGCTCTAGACAGCGCACATGCGCTGTTTTGAAAGAGACATGCTGATTCCATTACATGGGCTTACAGCCCACCCATAGACTTCCCATTTGCTGGCACCATTGTTGCTCCATTTTTCACTCTCCCCATTTGTCAAGGGCATGCATATATATCATGCCTCTTGCGGTGTTTAGCCCTCCACGAGATCACCGGCTAAGTATGCAGCGACCATTTTCACCTATTGTTTCGGGACTACCTTTTAATTTTCTTTTTTATTAATCCTGCACCGCTGTATGTGTTTGGTCAACCTCATCTAAACACCTTCTATAATGACAGCCACGATAATGTCTCTTTTTGCAGCTTGATATCCTGGTTTCAGTAGCATAAAAGGTAAAGCTTTAAGAGGCTTAACAATTATTTTTAATGGCAATGCTCTAGCCATGGCGTCGACATTTCATATTTACTTCACAACAGTCTTACTAATACTGTACACACCATTTTGTTAAATATTTTTAAAGGTGGTAAGACAACTTCACTTCTGTAGTTATCGATGTATACTTTATTAAACATACATCTGTAACCGTGAACACATTTCTTCTATGTCTATCCTTAAGTGCCCTAGCGTTTCCGGAGTCATATCTCTTGGGGTTGCGTCAAGTTTGGTAGTTTAGCACAGCTGGTGCGGGAGGAGGCAGTGAGGGCTGTGAACAGAGCGGAGGAGAGCCATGTCTGCGCTGGGGCCACGAACCTGCTAACCGCGGTGCTTAGTGTCAGGCCGCTCAGCGCATGCCGAGGCAGTGACAGCAGCCACAGAGGCAGATAAACCAGAGAGCAGATACTTACAATGGACAAGCGCACTATCCCAGCATGGGGTCCTGTTCACCAAGATACACAGGCTCTTCAACCACCAGGGTGAGAGTGCCCAGCTTCAGGAAACTACAGGGCCAGGCCCAGGGTCCTCTTGTCCCTGCTTCCGGGGGACTGATCTTAGGTATTGTAATGTGTAAGCGGTGTGCTGTGCACTGTAGACAAGCTCACACAGGACATGTCCCTCCGAGTATGGTTTTACACGAAAACAACATATAAAACCTGAGTACTTGTAAATTATTCCAGATGTAACTCATTGATTTGTGTCCATAAATAAATGTCAACACAGCTTAATGTAATGCTTTTTACTTAATTTCAGAGCCTGCGGTGGAGTAAATATAAGATGAAAACCTTTGCAAATGTTTAAGAATTCCATGAAAATAGTATTCCAAAGTCATCGGTGTTCATGTAGATTGCTCACAGACACTGTGACTGGACTTTCACTGCTTCTTGCAGCCCATCCCAATGCTAAAAGACTTGCCCATTGACAAAGCCAAAAGCTCCAGCATTACCGAGACCTATTGACTTTGCCAGTGCTTGTTATTACATGTATGTCACCCCTAAGGTAGGCCCTGGGTAGTCCCATGGGCAGGGTAAAGTTATTTAAAAGGTAGGACATGTACTTTTGAATTTTACATGCTCTGGTAGTGAAAAACTGCTAAATTCGTTTATCACTACTGCCAGGTCTATCTCTCTTAGGTTAACATGTCCCCATTGGAGGAGGTCGTTATCCCGTTCGGAGTGAAAATCATCAGCTACGCTGATGACACTCAACTTGTGGTGTCGCTATCCCATCCCAACCAGGAACCATCTGACCTCCACAGCTGCCTTGCAGAAATACAAGGATGGATGAATAGTTTGTCGCTGAAACTCAATGGCTCAAAGACAGACATTCTCCTCCTCGGACAGAAGGGGCTATCCCTTCCCCCTAACATCTGGCCCCCCTGCTTGGGTGAACCTCCAGTTCCCAAGTCCGAGATTAAAAGCCTGGGAATTTGGCTTGAGAAAGACCTGTCCTTCAAGACCCAAGCCAAAAAAAAAAAAAAAAATCGCTGGGACTTGCTTCGGGCTCCTGAAATCCATCAGAAAAATTCTGCCCCTCCTCCCTCCGGTCTCCCAGAAATTGCTTATCCAAGGCCTCATCCTGTCTAGGCTGGATTACAGCAATACCATCTATCTGGGCGCCCCCGAAGCAACCCTCAACAAACTGCAAAGGATCCAGAACGCCGCGGCCCGGATTCTTACCAAAACCCCGGCCAGAGCCTCGGCCAAACCAGCCTTGAAGCAGCTCCATTGGCTCCCAGTGAGAGAACGAGTCAAGTTCAAAGCCCTCGGTTTGTCACACAAACTCCTACAGGATAAAGGCCCCCCTATCCTAAACAAATTCATTAGGACCTATAAAGCCGCAAGATCCCTTCGCTCTGACCATGAACATCTTATCACTATCTCCAGAGTGAAGAGGGCACGCACTGGAGGGCGGCGTTTCTCTGTCAACGTAGCCCGCCTGTGGAATTCCCTCCCCCGTAATCTAAGGATGGAACCAGACTATCTCCGATTCAGGAAACTGCTGAAAACTCATCTGTTTCCCTGATCTCCTTTTCCCCCCCTCTCCCCCTTATGTTAACCTACGGACTGTCCTGATCTCAGCGCTGGGATACTTACGGGTTACTACGCGCTTTACAAAAACCTAATAATAATAATAACATGGGAATTACCTTAAAACATCTTTTAAGTGTCACTTCCCATTGGGAGCAGATAGAAATTTGGAGTCTGGTGTCTTTGGACTCACAATTTAAAAAACATATTTTAGTAAAGTTAGTTTTAAAACTGCAGGTCTGAAAATGCCACTTTACGAAAGAAGGAATTGACTAGGGCAAAACAGTCCTAGACAGAGTGTGCACTACCGATTGCACTCAAAGATGAGTATATCATCAAATGATACAATAAACATAATACAATTTAGAAACATTATACTGGGTACTCAATGTAAACACAAAGCCTTTTTCAATATGTCTAAAAATCAACATCAAACAATGATTTAATCTGTTTTTCTCGGCGCTTCTTTTTATTCTGAAGCAAAGTTCATGGATTATGTGTGGCTTCAATGACATTGCACAAATTCCTGATAATCATGAGGTAAATCATTCCCAATGCATTTTGGGCATTTTCTTACATTAGCTATTCTGTGCCTCTGCCTGTCTCTAAAACATGTCTGGATTAGGGTGATAGCTGGGCTTTGTGTGTTCCCTTTAGACAGTCACAACGAGAGCTGGTGTGTGTCATTTGCATCCTGATGGCCCATCACCAGACTGATGGGCCTTCCTGAGGTAGATTGGGAGGGAGGAGCTGACACATGCACCTGAATAAGGCTGTGCCTGTCCCCACCCAAACACATGCATACCCCCCTGTAGTGTCTCTGAAGCTAGGGCAGGAAAGGCAGGGGCCTTGTGATCTTCAATGGCCTCTATGATGTGTCCCCCACTTTAAAGGCACATATGGGTATAAGTACTAGACACCTGCCACCACCAAATCAGAACTCTACTGGAAATAAAGGACATACTGCCTCGAAAAGAAAGGGGATGTTGTGCTGCAGGAGGGATTGCCACTTTCCTATTTGCTCTTCTGTGTTGGCCTGCTGCCTGCTGATTGCTGTGCTACAGGAGTGACTGTCACTTTGTAACTGGCTTGGCTGTGTTGAACTGCTGCCTGCTGCTTCTTGCCTGGAAGTGAGAGAGACTGGACTTGCTCTCTACATCCCTGAACCCAAGATCCTCCAAGGGTTTGCGTCCTGTTTTAAGAAGTGTCAGGGACACAAAATATTTCTTGTAATTCTGCTGGTGCGATGGACTCTGCCATTTGTTATTCCTACCCTTGCCTGAGGTGACTCCCTCCAGTCCTGGGCCTCATAAGTGGGTTTCCTGCACTACAGCCCCTTTAACTCAAGCTTTTGGGATCTTCCCGACTGCAAACAGGCATGTTAGCACCGGATCTAGATTGCTCACTCGAAGGATCAGCGTGAGCAGATGCAAGTTTGTCTCTTCACACAGCAGCATTGCTGCTCACCGCCACGAGGCCCCAGACCGTATGTGCACGATGCCCGGAAACTTTTTTCTCCCCATGGACCATTGCCAGAAACACCCCCCATGCTCCAGGCTAACTCATCTGCCACAAACAGGACTCTCGGCTCACATTGAGAAGGTAAAACTTCAGTGGGACCTGTCTGGAACTGTATCTGAGCTGCGTTCCATTGCGATCGGCTTGCCTTTACAGATTTGGCCAGGTCTACCGTGACCTCAAGTAAGGCTTTAGCGCTACTGACTTCTAAGCACTGTTTGGGATTTAATCTTTAAAAATTCCTAGCTCAACTTCTACAGATTGTATTTTTGTCGTTTTCGTCTTGTTTTAATCAAATACATATTCTCTATTTTTCTAAACATGTGTGCAGTCGTTTTGTTGTGTTTTCACCGCGTTACTTAATTAATGTGCTGCACAAATAGCCTTTAAAATTAATCCTGGCTGCTCCGTGCTAAGCTACCAGACGGTGAGCACAGGTTAATTTAGGGTGTGCTTCTGACTTAAATACTTCTGCCAACTAGAGACCTCATTTCTAACAGTACTTTTCCACTACTGCCGCTGAGGTTCATTCATAATGAAGATTCAACTCTGCGGACCCTGTCTGTGCCATTTGGCAGAAGGACAGAGTCAAAGAGAGTGAGATATGACTGGGGAACATCCATTGAGGTTTACCGCTGGTTTCTGGACGCCCTTGTGAGAGGAGAGAGGGACTCTTGTTGCTGCTCAGACCGTCCGCCTCCCGCCTCCCGCCGTTAGACCCCAGCTCCAACTTCGGGTCCGGCCGTTGAGCGGAGAGCGGCGCTGGTTCTTGGTATCGAACTACAATACCCAGCATCCTCTGAGACGCTTCCTGCGTCGATTACGCGCCAGGCGGCGCTTAAAGCTGCTGCAACCCCGGTCGAGTGGGGGAACATCCATTGAGGTTTACCGCTGGTTTCTGGACGCCCTTGTGAGAGGAGAGAGGGACTCTTGTTGCTGCTCAGACCGCCCGCCTCCCGCCTCCCGCCGTTAGACCCCAGCTCCAACTTCGGGTCCGGCCGTTGAGCGGAGAGCGGCGCTGGTTCTTGGTATCGAACTACAATACCCAGCATCCTCTGAGACGCTTCCTGCGTCGATTACGCGCCAGGCGGCGCTTAAAGCTGCTGCAACCCCGGTCGAGTGGGGGAACATCCATTGAGGTTTACCGCTGGTTTCTGGACGCCCTTGTGAGAGGAGAGAGGGACTCTTGTTGCTGCTCAGACCGCCCGCCTCCCGCCTCCCGCCGTTAGACCCCAGCTCCAACTTCGGGTCCGGCCGTTGAGCGGAGAGCGGCGCTGGTTCTTGGTATCGAACTACAATACCCAGCATCCTCTGAGACGCTTCCTGCGTCGATTACGCGCCAGGCGGCGCTTAAAGCTGCTGCAACCCCGGTCGAGTGGGGGAACATCCATTGAGGTTTACCGCTGGTTTCTGGACGCCCTTGTGAGAGGAGAGAGGGACTCTTGTTGCTGCTCAGACCGCCCGCCTCCCGCCTCCCGCCGTTAGACCCCAGCTCCAACTTCGGGTCCGGCCGTTGAGCGGAGAGCGGCGCTGGTTCTTGGTATCGAACTACAATACCCAGCATCCTCTGAGACGCTTCCTGCGTCGATTACGCGCCAGGCGGCGCTTAAAGCTGCTGCAACCCCGGTCGAGTGGGGGAACATCCATTGAGGTTTACCACTGGTTTCTGGACGCCCTTGTGAGAGGAGAGAGGGACTCTTGTTGCTGCTCAGACCGCCCGCCTCCCGCCTCCCGCCTCCCGCCTCCCGCCGTTAGACCCCAGCTCCAACTTCGGGTCCGGCCGTTGAGCGGAGAGCGGCGCTGGTTCTTGGTATCGAACTACAATACCCAGCATCCTCTGAGACGCTTCCTGCGTCGATTACGCGCCAGGCGGCGCTTAAAGCTGCTGCAACCCCCGTCTCGCGGGACGCGAGCGGGACGCCCGGGGCGAAGCCCGGGCAAAGGGCGGGCCGTCTGAGGCCGTCCGAGGTTGGCCTAGGTTGGGTTGGGCCTGGTCTCTTGGTTTGCTGTCTTGAAACCGACGCTTCTGCACATTTCTTCATCCCGGCTGATTACATCGTAAGTTTTTAACTTTGGTTGTGTGCAAAGAGTATTATGCCTCCTAAAAAGTTACCTACTTCTAGCAATTCTATTGAGGACTATCTGGTACAAGTTGTAGAAAAAATCAACAGTGACAGGAGAGCATCTTTGGGAATAGACTCATCCACCCAATCTCCCTTTATTGATATCGAGTCAGACGATCCCTTTGGCCTTCAGATTAATAATAGCACAAATTGTGCAATACTCGACTCATTTCCGGATACTATAATTATACAGCCTAGTGGTACTGTTGTTGGACCTGAAGACCTTAGTGTTAACGAAGTACTGACAGAGATAACCACTAGTCATGATCCCTCCATCTCCCCTCCAGTACCCGTCCTGGGGAAAAGGGAGTGTCTAAGGTCAGCTAAGAACAAAGTTGCAAACCTCCCAAGGAAACATTCAGAGGAAGAGGAGCCTGATCTGACTAATGAGGCTTATATCACACTTTCAAATGCCCAATTTAATAAACTACTGGCTTTGATGGATACTAAAATCAAAGGTGTGGTTAAACCACTGGTCAGCAAAATAGATAAGTTAACCTCTGAGGTTAACCGACTGGAAGGTCTGCTGGAAAAAACCTTGGGTGAGATAGGTAAACTCCCGGAAAATGTCTCTGCCAAGATAGAGGAATCTCTAAGTAAAACAGTAATTGCAGCTAACAGTGGACTCATCCCTACCCCTGTATCAAACCTACAAATGGCAACTAATAGTACTCTTCCTGGTGACTCTCATATCGCCCCGATCCCTGCTCCTGTTGCTGAAGACCCATTTACTGAAAAAGGGACTTTCGAGCTTGTGGTTGAAGCTTCCCCATTGGTACTTGTTCTTGCTAATGTTCCGCCCTTGGCTCAAGGTGAGCGTGAAACAACATCTTCTCTAATAAACAAATCCCTATCATGGTTGACCAACAACATGGTAATCACTCCACGGGGAAAGCAGCAACTCTCTGAAGAGCTCGTTAATGCAAGAAGGGTCCAGTGGATTGGGGACAGGGTGAAAAAGTTCAAAGGGGAGTGTGTTGTCCTACACTTTTCTGACCCTGGGGTTTTGCCTAACATCTTACCTAACATCCTACCACCACAACGGAGATCAACCTCAATAGTTCCATTGACTTTGGACTTCTTCTATTCTAGAAAGGGAAGTGGCCCAAACTCAAGTATTTTGAGAACCAAATGGAACATTGTGACTAAGAGGGGGAGGAAGGACGTCGCTTCAGTGGACTGGGGCTTGGGGTTGGAAAATCGTTTTTCTGCATTGTCTAACTTAAATGATTGTGATTGACAACCATCTATTTGTAACTCTATCCCCTTGCCCCTCTGTGACAAAAGAACTCTTGATGCAGTCAGTAATTTAACTACAGATTGTACTCAGGGGTATCCGTCCGATGATACACCAGGGCCATCCAATGTAAAAACCATTAATCAGGTCACTGGGGGTAGGACGTCACACAAGACCATTACAAACCCCTATTCTCTTACGACATCAAACTCAGGGAATCTCTTGTCCTGGAATGTGGCTGGACTTTGTTCCAAGATGGATTGTGCTGATTGGTTTGAATTTATTAATAATTACGACCTTTGCATCTTCCAAGAGACTTGGGCGTGCGATCCTATTTTTGCCTTGGGGTATGTAAATTTCCATGTTCCTGCTATCAAGGGCCCAAAAGGGCGGCCGATGGGGGGCCTTATTATATGGATTAGGCAGTCTTTAAAAACTGTTGTTAAATGTGTGGAGCTTGACCAAAAAGATATCCAGCTCATTAGATTGACTAGCGATCTATCCATCTCCATAGATATTTATAATATCTATGTTAGAGGCGGAAGTAAAGGTAAATCTGAGGTTCTTTTGAGTCTTTTTAATCTTCTCGAGACACAATCTGCAGGGAAAAACATTCTAATTGCAGGTGATTTAAATCGCACTTTCGAACCTCTCATCACTGGTGACTCTCCTCTTGGAGCAGAGGAAGATAAGCTTTGGGACATCCCCACACTAGATTCCCCACCGATAACTCGGTGGACGGCTGACATCCTAGGCCTAAACGCTATGTGTCTGGAGCACGGGTTACGAGCCTTGAATGGTCGAACTCAATCAGATCGTGTTCCCGCCATGACTTTTAGCAACGGGCGAAGTAAAAGTCGCATTGACTATGTCATTTGTAGTATATCCATATGGTCATCTCTCAGTGACATGGTATTAACTGCTAGGCCAGAAAGCGACCACGACCCGCTATGTGTCTCACATAATTGGTGGACATCTAACGAACTTGCTCCAACCCCTTGTGACCAACTTGTGCTCCCGACGATCATTCCATCTAATAACATGCGTAGGTTAAGGTGGTCTGGTGTCAAGACAGATCAGCAGGTCCTGGAAAAGATAGGAGCAGCGGCAGACAAGGCCATTTTGGCACTGGAGAGTATTGCTGGGTCTTCACATGGACATGAAGATATCACTAAAGCACACACGACTCTTTTTACTGAAGTTAAAAGCTTCTTCTTAAAACCCGTACATAACACTAGGGCCCGCCCGCATAAATCAGCAAAGTGGTATAATCAAGATTGTAGGGCAGCAAGATTTAAATTAGGAGCTGCAATCAAAAGTAACAACTTGAGCGAGATTCGATCTGCCAGGAAGCATTATAAAAACTGCATCGCTAGGGCTAAAAGAGAATGGGACGAAGACCACTGGCAGAAACTGAAATGTGCAAGTGAATGCAAACACTCTAGACTATTTTGGCATATTGTCAAATGGGGCCACGATAGATCTCCAGAAACTCCCAATAATAATGTCTCTCACGATGCATGGGTTAAATTTTTTAGCGAGCAGTACTCCTCCAGGGATCAGTTTGACAATAGCTCCAGCCCAACTTATCTGTTCGCAGATAAAGACATTTTTGTGCAGAGTGAAGTCCTGTCTGCCCTGAAATCTGTCCGTAGTGGCCGAGCTCCGGGTATTGACGGAGTCCCGGCGGATGTCTTTCTAAATGACACCGACAGGTGGAGCAAGTACATCTGCCTTCTACTAAATCATATTGCTAGGGGCGCTGAAATCCCGGTATCCTGGCGGGGTGCTGTTATTATCCCAGTATATAAAAAGGGAGACCGTGCTCAACCTTGCAATTACCGCCCAATCAGCATAATTGACACGGTTCAGAAAGTTGTAGGACGTGTAATCATTAACAACTTGCTTGATTGGGCAGAGGAGCAGAACGTTTTATCTCCTTTTCAGGCTGGGTTTCGCAGAGCAACCAGCACTGTGGACCAGGTCTTCCGCTTTCAATTGATACAGTGGAGGACCGTGGTTCTGGGTGGATGCAGTCTCTACGCAGCTTTCGTTGACTTACGGGCTGCATTCGACCTGGTGCCGAGGGCAAAATTGTGGGAGGTGCTGGCAGCTCTGGGGGTCCCGATGACCATTTTAACTTTGATCATGAGACTCCATGAGGGCACTTATGCTAAAATCCAATGGGGTGGTTACGGTAACGACACTATTGATTTTCCTGTCGAGCGTGGGGTTCGACAGGGCTGTTCAATGGCACCGACATTGTTTACACTTTTCATTAATGGAATTGTTCCCCGCATGCAAGCCGAACCTGTAGATGCTCCCTCACTCGCAGGTGTAAAAGTTCCTATTTTAATGTTCGCAGACGACACCTTAATTTTATCAAAATCCCCTAGCGGTCTGCAAAAGGCACTGGTAATTTTTGACAAATTTTGTAGTGACCACGGCTTGGAGGTAAACGCAGCCAAAACAAAACTCATGGTCTTTAATTCTAGCAGAAATTTTAAATCCAAAATATCCATGAGTGGGCGTTGCCTCGAAGTAGTAAATTCTTTTACTTACCTGGGGATCCACATTTCAAATGATAACAGATGGAACCATCATTTAAACATTGCAGTATTAAGACACAAACAACTGGCTGGTGCCATCATCAAGGAACATAGTAAATCTTTGACCAAACCAATTAAACCTCCTTTGATCATATATGAGGCTAAGGCAATTGGGTCATCATTGTATGGGGCAGAGATGTGGGGACAAGAAAACCTCCAGGAGTTACAGACATCAGAGAATAACTTCCTTCGGAAACTAACAGGCACCCCACAGAGCAGCCCCCTTTTGCCTCTCAGATATGACCTTGGCAGGAAGGAAATCTCGGCAATGTGCAAACTTCGTCCGATATTATATTGGCGTAGAATCTGGACCACCCCTGAGTTGTCACACTATGCAGCAGGGTTTGCTGATGTCATCAAAGCAGACCGATTCCATAAAATCAGATGGTTTAGATCATTAAAAATAGCATTAAGTGAACTAGGGTTAATCGAACTGTGGTCCGATCCAACAGGGTCATCCTTCCCATCCAAGTTGTTCATAAAAAATCTTTTCTGGGAACAGGTTGAAAACAGGAGTTTCCTTAGCAACAATTATGGGTCTATGACGACTGCTTTCCTTGAAGCTAAACTGTTTCCCATGCTTGAAATCTATTGGGATCTTATAACTAAACCCATGGATAGGAAACTGTTTTTCCAAATGAGGGCTGGCTCTCTACCACTGAGTAATTTAACATCAAAATGGAGAAATGGAGGTCCAGCTATTTGCCCAGTTTGTGGGGAAGGAAAGGAAACGCTAGGTCACTTCTTGTTTGCTTGTTACGCATATTCTGCTCCCAGACGTGTTTGGTTGGCTCCCATGTGTAGAAACTTGGGTACTAAAAGTAGTATGGTAGCTCTACGCATTGTTAAATCTACCTCCTTAAACTGGATTATTATAGCGACTGCAAAGTACTTGGGGTGGGCGTGGGTAATTAGGCAGAGATTGCTAGTAGGGTGACTACTCTCTGCTTAGTTGAACAGAGACTGCTAGATTATCTATTCTCTGTTCACATGCGAGGTGTCTATCTGATGAACATTTTTTATATTGATTTTTAATAGTGATACTGGATTGCTTTTAAATTTGACTTTTTATTATATGAACTTTGCACCTTTGATTATATATAGCAGGATGAAATGTAATTCTAAACTGTCTTTTTAATGTGTATTGTGCTTAAGTCATAATTGACTCTGTAATTTAATTGTATTTTATTATGTGTTTGTTTGTCTGCTTTTATGAGTAATACTCGAATAAAGCACTTTTGAATTGAATTGACTGGGAATGAAAAAATCTCAGAGTATACATCACCATGCGCACAGCAAGTATCTTCTCAACCTTAATAGCAAGAAATGTATAGAAATAAAAGCAGAACTAATTATTTACATACAAAGGTTTTGCGCATCCTAGTAGAGCTCCATTGTGGAGTACAGGATTTGTTCCCCAGTTGCATGATGTACTACACAGCTTGGATCTAGGGTTTGCTCTTCATATGGTCCTCAGGGATTATTTTTTAGCTGTTAATGACTCTTTTATTTATGGCAGCAGTGTTGGTAATGGAAACATTTACTCCGGGGTCCCCTAAATTTGGAGCCACGGGTTAGCAGCTGAAAGGGGTCCAGGATCACAAAGAATAGAATCTTTCAACGTAGATATATTTTTTTTAGAATCTACCCCGAATAAATTGGCAACAAGGACAAAAGTGACAGTAAATCTACTCCGGCTTACTTAATTATCCACAAACATGCTGCATTTAAAAATATCTTATGGGGTTAAGGCACCTGCTGCAGAAATCTGTGTGTCGTTAGCACGTTCCAGGGTACTAGAGTGGAAAGATATCTTAGTGCCTTTTCTTTAAAAGGCTCTTAGCAGGATGACAGTAACAGGAGCCCTTCCTGCTGCTACAAAATCCGAGGAGATAAATCTTAGATAGGGGACTCAAAGTCAAATTCGGTGGATGAAAAAAGAAAGTGTGAGACCAGGAATTGATTGGTGCTCAAACGAAAGTTTTACTTTTTAAAATATATTTTCTCCAGAAGGACGTAACAATAAACTGCACATTTCAATAATGGAGTATTCATGAATCCAGTTGGATCAATAATCTTGAAG
Organism: Lissotriton helveticus; assembly: GCF_964261635.1. Taxonomy (NCBI): domain Eukaryota; kingdom Metazoa; phylum Chordata; class Amphibia; order Caudata; family Salamandridae; genus Lissotriton; species Lissotriton helveticus. Next base: position 1,073,350,899 of record NC_136070.1, on the reverse strand, counting down.
ACCTTCAGATAAAAAGGTGAGTATCACATACCAGATATCTCAAACAATTGTCAATGGTTTTCATTCATAGTAGCCAGCTTTAGTGTTTTCTTTGTGTAACCGCTCTAATGCTCCTTTTTGCCAAAGTCTCTCAACAAGAACAATAGTTCGGCGTCTCTGACTTTCGTTTATCATCTCTCGATTGTGAAATGGGTATGCTGAAACACGCTCTTATTGCACTTCATTCATTTATTTACACTTGCTACTGTGCACCTGTGGATTTCTCTTGCAGGTTTGTGGCAGTGATATTTCTGGTGTTCTAGATGGTCTTTCGATAACAACATAAACGAGCTGTTGTTGCCAAACCAACTGTAATGAATTGTGAGTACTAAATTCTCTTTATACGTATACCACTTTTGACTTAAATACAATATAGTACAAAAGTATATACTGTACCTTTTAAGAAATTGATGACTTTTCCCCATTTTGCTGAATCAAAGGGATGAAGCTTTTCCAGGCCTATAAATGTTATATTGTAATCGGAAGAATAAACGATAGGCCAGCATGTTGATGGAATATTCTCATAAAGTTGCGTTTTGTGAGGCCTACAAGGAGACAAAAAACAATTGTGTTAACTATACTTAATTGGTTGCTGCTTACTTAGCATATTAAACAATTGCGGCCTTTTAAAAAAAAAAAAAATTCGCATCATTAAACATGCCATACGCCTGCTACTGAAAAGTCAATCCAGGAGCATTTAGAGTGTCACACAAAATGTAAATTAGCGTTAATGCTAATAATGCGGGGCACATTATGCTTCCTTATTCTATGAGGATGTGGCACTGAATGTGGGAAAGTTAGGAAACGAGTCCAGAAAATACAGTTAGCGCCATAGGACTAGAAATATGTGCAAAAGTATTATTACCAATTTTGAAACTATGGTACAGCAGAAACATTATCTCTCGATCTCCTTAAATAACCACAAATAAACTCACAACAACACGCAGTGTTGTACAGGCATGAGCATTGCACCCTGCCTCTGAAAATGTTGTTTCCCCACTGTTGAACTTGGACCTTTCTGCAGGATCATCACTAAACCTTTGGCCTTCTGCCTCCTGTATCAGGATCAAGGTACTGTGTTCAGTGGAATTAAAAGGGGTCCCTGTAACCAGCCCCTGCTCTATCGCCTTCGGCATTAATTTGTGACTTTGACCAGGTCTGGAGCGACTAGATCACCGCATTTGGCGCTTTGTGCTTTTTGGTGCCATTTACACTGAAATCTTTAAACTTGCATTTCTCCGATTGCACTGATTGGATTGTTGTTGTTTCGGTATTTATTAAAATGTACTCTGTTTTTAGGTCGAGCCTAAGGGCAGCGCACATGCGCTGCTCACTCTGCGAGGCATGCTGTATTGAGGTATGCTCCTGAAGCCCTCCCCACTCTCCGCCAATATTTGTCATTGGCTTATACGACTGCCCATCGTATATTCTGGCTTCTGATTCGTACAGAGGCTTGTTAGTCCCTCCTTGGTACCGCCTTGTCTTCATTTGTAACCTCCACCAAAGACTGGCCCTTTTACTTCAGTTGTTACACGGTACGCTGTATGAGTTGGTGAGCACTATTTTCTTTAATGCTCTTCCCCCATTCCACCCACGGCATCGGAGCACCCGCCCGCGTTGTTTTAAATTGTAATATATTTTATTTCAAATTACAGCGTGGTCCGCTTTATAGCAGCTGCGCTTAATTAATTATTTAGTATATGGCGCGGTCTGCAGTCACTTTAGGGGCTGTGCCTATTTAATCATTTCATTATCAGCGTGGCGGCTTTCACTTTAGCGGCCGCGCTATTAAGCTTTTGAAATTACTTCTTTTTTTTTTACTTTGGGTGAAGATACCCTACTTGCTTTCACTATAGTGGTGGCCACGCCTCTTTCAATTGATGCTGCTCAGGGTAACCTGAATATGCGAGCATCGTCTAAAAAAAGGGTGTGGCCACAATTATAGTGGTCTTGCATTTGCGAGTTTGTGCACTTGGCTTTAAAAACAACAATGCCTTTTATATATGTGTTCCTTTTAAAAACACAAATATAAAAGGAATTGTCATTTTCAATGCCAATAGCTTAAACGCTCGCAAATGCGAGACCTATCGTATTGAAAATGCTTGTTCTAAATTGGTGTGAGATTTTCTTGTGTTGTGTTTTTACTTGATGACTGGTTGAAGTGCTGCATAAATACTTGACACATTGCCTTTAAGTTAAGCCTGAGGGAGTTGAGCACACGTTAATTTGGGGTTTGCCCGTGACTTCACTTTCACAAGGATTGTGGCTGCAGCTTGAGCAGGGTTTCACCCCGCAACCAGTAACCCAATTTCTTGTTCACAATAAATACACAGTACAGGCTAGACAGGACAACTATACCTCGAATACAGAACACAGACAGAGGTCAAGCAGGATTAAAGGTATAGCTAAACAGCAGAAATAATCCTGCAGAAATTGGGGTAATTCCTTGTACAAGTGTTATAGTGGGGCATTTCAACTGACTTTCACTGCAGTTAGTTACTTTCTCCCAGACAGCCGACAGCAGAATGCAGGAAGAAGTCATGGATGCTTTACATGTATGTATAAAGGATATATTTGTCATCTTCTTTACAAACAAAGGAGAGGACAGAGGCCACAAAAGCCTACATCTCCAACATTCTCTGTCCTTTCAGTGTCAAACAAAAAGCACCCTTGACCAGCTAGCAGTTCTTAATTTGAGCTGGGGGGGATCTGGTGCTTGGCACTGGAACTTAATTGCCAACACTGCCACTTATGACAGTCTGAAACATGGTGGCATTGTTAGTCTAATTTAAAGATGGGCACAAAAACAATTGCATATTAATCCCATATGCATTCAAAAACAACGAATACCAAAATTCAGTTCCTTGTGTTCAGCCGCCTCTCTTGGCCCAAATGCCACCCACTGCAGCCGGACCTAGGAAAAGTCTGCTCCCGGAGTCAGGCCTCTCCTCCCACCTCCCTCCTCTCCACCTCTACCACCGGCGGGCCCTCCCCGCATCTGTATGCCCTACGCTGATGTATTGGCCCAAGGTAGCCAGTCTCTCTCACCTTTCGTCATCCCGGATCCTCACCCAGTGGAATTTAGCCTCCTCAGTGTCGCACTGCATGCAGTATGCCTCTGTTACTGCGTGCCTTGTTGTTACTTACCCGGGGCCCGTTCCTGCTCGTACTGCCATGTCTTAGTGCTTTCTCCCTCGGATTGTGTCATGCTGGCTGGCTCCAGCACCAAAGAGCTATTGCGGCCTGCATCCCTCAGGGGACGTTCCTCCAGCCTCCAGTCGATCCGTGGCCTGTTCTGCCATGCAGTCCTCCCTTCCCTCACTCTCGCTTGGGCACCACAGAACTCACTTCTAGCACCTTCCCCTACCTGAATGCTACACAGAGAGGAGGGCGGGCGCCTCCACCAGTCTCTGCAATGCTCTTCCTTTGGGCTACAAGTCGGCCTCCCTCCAGGCCCTTCTTGTGCTGTTTCTCACCTTGGGTGGTTCCAGTCACTCGTCCTGGCTTCCCTCTAACCTCGCTCCTTCTGAAGCCCTCTCAGTCTCAGGGCACCAGAGCCCTCGATCCGCTAGGGCTCTGTGCCCAATTGCATCTCCTTCACTGCTGTCTCCTGACCTGGCCTGTCAAGGTCCAGGTTTCACAAAGTCAGATGGCTCACTCTCTCCCCCAGCGCCTTTTCCACCGACGCTTGGACCTGAACAGCCACGGCCTCCTCTGGGGGTGCATCAGATCCTCCGCTGCCATCTGGGGTTCGAGCCATATCGACACCATATGTATCATGACCGATTTATAGGGATTTAATTATCGGCAGCCGCGGAGCAGTGTCAGTGTGGAGCCATCTTGGTTGGCGGTCAGCCATACCCCTCGGGTACAAGTCATTTTAGACACGGTGAAAAAGCGGAGGTGATCAGAATGCAAGGAATGGAAATGGATGTGTCTGCATTTTGACTAATCTGCTGGTTGCAGGGGAGGGAAATTCATGGGGAGATCGGATAAAATACACAGCCTCCCCCAACGGACACGAGTCGGGACCTCAGGGGGGGGGAATCAGGAAAGACCAGAGGAACCCAGTTGCAACTCGAAAAAGGGACACAGGGGGCAGGAGGTGTAGGAGGCCTCAGTGGGCACTGGCAGCCCCCCAACTCACTGGACGTGCCGATGGTCCTTAACTTAGTGACATTAAGCACTGAATAGAGGAGAAAGGGGTGAGTCGCTGGCTGCACCAGAGCCACCCGACCTGACAGTGGAGGGCAGTGGGGTCCTCTCATGCTGCTCTCATTGGCCCCTGATACCTCACAGGGAGAACGGAACTCGGAGAGAGGCGGTCACGCGCTGAGGGCTCACCACGGCTGACATGGTCAGAAATTGTGGGCCTAGACCCACGCAAACGAATAAGCTCGATAAGTACACAGTGAACGTGTCATCTTCTGCATACCGAGTCGGAGTGGAAATGCAGAAACAACGGCAAAGCTTTTAAGCGGTTAAAAAAGTATTGAGGGACAAGGACATTAAATATATGATTATGTTCCCAGCTAAATTATGCATTGTGTCTGAAGGCAAGTTGTGGCACTTTACCTTGCCGGAAGAGGCATGGAATTGGGTGGAGGGATGGAGGCCTGTGACTCACAAAGGGAGGCAGACGAGGGCTGGAAAGGGTCAGGGCCCAACAGACAATTTCCGGAACCCGGAACATACTGAGATGCCACACTCTGTGGAGTCCCGAGGGGGCTCCTGAGAGACTCAGGATCATGTACTGAATAAGACACTCACCTCCCAGTGCAGACTATGGTGGGACTCGTGCTATTAGAAGTAATGGTTGGTAAGAAATAGGGGGGTGGAAGACTTTGTAACTTCAAAGTAAATGCTGGCCTGTCTGGGGATGGGCTCTTGAGACATCAACATATGACCCCTACTCAGAGGTCTTTCATAAGGGATTGCTAAGTTATGTTATCCTACTAAAATTGGTTATGGTGGCAAGCGCAGCCAACCCACATTTCATTATCGTAGTTCTGGGCCGACAGGCACTCTTTAGGGAAGGTTTTCTTAGTTACGTAACTGTATCATTGCAACACGGCACCAAGAGGGAGGTAGGGGATACGGGAGTCGTCGAGAGTCCACTGCGAATTCATTTATCTCCTGCTTATCCTGGAAAATGACGGGGAGCATATCCCACTTACATCATCATGGCAGGCCCAAGAGGGGTAGCATTGAGCATCTGGTCCTGGAATGTCAATGGTCTGATGGAATACAATTAAGCGAACACTTGTATTACAACTAATTAAGCGGCATTTCGCTTCAGAAAGCCCATCTTAGGGGTACACAATATAAGGCACTGGATCTCTTCGGTTACATGATGATAACCCATTCAGAGGGGTGGGAATACTGCTCAAAAAATCATTGCCATACATAGTACACTCCACATGGAATGATTCTTAAGGATATACCGGGCAGTAACCGGCATATGGGAGGGGGGTGGGAATACTGCTCAAAAAATCATTGCCCAGGCAGGCTACGCAACGAAGCAAGATGGCCGCATAAGCTCCAGGCTCCGCCGACCTCCGCCGGCAGCTCGTATATCCTGTCTATTATCCTTCAATCGTGCCGGACTCCCATGCGCATGAAATCTTTCTGACTCCTGAGGTGCAAGTCCGGTTTTTCTAACTTACCGGGGGACGAAGTTACGTCGAGCTCTATCCTCGGCCTGCTCCAGGGCTTCAGCCGGGACCTCGATTTCTGGCCCATTCGGGCTGGAAGTGAACAACAGCGACTGTGGGACCAGGGGTGCATCCGGTCTCCCGATCTCGGATCACTTTTCCGCTTCCGGCTGATAATAAAGCAACCAGCTTCTCGAAGGACATGGTACGGTGACGCGAGTAATATCAGTGGCCTCGGTCGGGGGTCCGACGCCCGGAGACCCTTCTGGGAGGCCGGGGTTGACGGGCTGGCCCCCGCGGGTGGCGAAGGTGCCGTCTCTGCCTGCTGTGAAAGCGCCCGCTGTTATTGCCAGCTCAGTGTGTGCCTGTGCCTCGACGGTGTTCCGTGACCCGAGTCCTGCTTCGTCTCGGGGGACGGAGATGGAGGGGACGGACGGCGCGCCATCGTTGAGGTCCGTAATGGCCGCCATAGGGGCGCTCCACTCTCACTTTGTTGTCACGTACCAACGGATGTCTGTAACGCTGGATACTATTTGCTTGAGACCGGACGACGATGTTCCGACCAGTTATCAGCGAGCTATGGTTCCCGAGGAATATCCTGCATGTCCTTCCGAGGTCCTCGAGCGGAAACCTGCTTTATCCCAATTTTATGACTCTGGCCTCGTAGATGGCGCACCCACGAACGTTGTTGGCTTTCCATACCGGACTCCTGTTTGGCGAAACATCGTCGCTAAAGGCTGTGAGCGACATGGACAGTTTTTCAGTGACTTTCGGAGAGAATCGCCCTTCCCTTTCATCATCCTTTGTTGTCGTATTTTCGGATGTCGCCATTTTGTTTCCTATCTTCAACCCGATTCTGCAGCCCCAAATTGTTCTGGACGCTTCGACTACCTTGATGTCACCGTGGCTCGGGCCACTTGGGCGTTTGTAAAGAACCGTACTGGTCAGGGTTGATTTTTGACTTTTTTGGAGTTAGCCGTGCTTTGTGATTTATGCCGGAAATGTACCTTTTATTCTAATGGGAGTCGGGCAGTTTTTTGATGATGTCCTCCCCTTGTATGGGGTCAATACTTGCTCTTAATAGTGGATAATATGTCCTGGGGAGGTCGCTAATGGCGGGGGGTTAAGGAGACCGGGAGTGTGTTTTATTGTTCTCCTCTCTTTCTTTATCTTTTATTTTCCTTTCTTTAGGGTAATTCTGGGGCGACAGGCACGCTGTTAGTGGGGTAGGCCATAGCCATTACGGTGATGTAGGGTGGCGGGTGTTGGGGGGGTTTTGTTATTTTAGTTTGTTTTGTTCTATGGTCCCTTTCTCTCTTCCTTTCTTAGTAGGGTTGGCTGTATCTCCTTCTTTCATCCTTTTCTCTGTCGGGCATCTGCACTTGCCTCTACTGTATTGTCTCGGAAGGGTGGGTTTTTCGGATGATGCTTTCGCTAAATTGCTTGCCATTGTTTGACCTTTACTCCTGGCCTGCCTTCGGCGGGCGTAGTGTGTTTTAGGCCGTATTGCTCATCACCGATTCCCGATTGCGTGGAGGGATACGCCCCTCCCGTCTCTTCTTGTTTATCGTGTAGTGTGATGCCTTCGATGATATAGCCACAGCTACTTCTTCAAAACTATAAAAAATGAAACCTCTTCCATCCTTGTGCTTCGTGGTGCCTACAACCATGTATTATGATTACACCGTGATTACTCCTTGAGCCGTAAACATGTGCAATGCTTCTGCTTATATTTCCTGAGTTTGCGGCCGGGCCCCAGTGGTTGTAGGCCTGCGCTTGTACTGCTTTGATCGAATCAATAAAGGTTTTCAAAAAAAAAAAAATCATTGCCATACATAGTGCACTCTACAAGGAATGATTCTTAAGGACATACCGGGTAGTAACAGGCACATGGGAGGGTCAGCCGCTCCAGTTTTGTTACGTTTATATCCCTCCTTGCCTATATGTGGTGACCCTACCGGAGGTGAGCTCCCTACTCCTGACAATGCCATCTGGAACGCTAGTTCTGGGAAGGGACATGAATGATGTGATGAACCCAGATGCAGACAGAATGAGGGGGCGACCCATAGAGGCGGGATGGGCCCATTGGTTTCCTTTGTTGTTGTCATCGGCCTAGTAGACCTTTGGAGGCTGCACAATCTGACACATAGGCAATACACTCCCCTTGCCTCAGCACATAACAGGTACTCTTGCCTGTACTACATCTTCATGCATGCCGCAACAGCAGCGCACTTTAGGGAGGCCGAACATTACGCGAGAGGGATTTCTACCAATTCCCCAATAGGAGTTTTCATGCAGGGACCCCCTAGGGAATTTCCACGGATTCCCCGAATAGTCATTTGGTTTCTCTGAGACAAGTACATGAGGGAAAAGATAAAGGAAGGAACTTAGCTGCATTTTGTGGAAAATCAGTGCTCAGTGGAATCAGCCTCCATCCTCTGAGAGGCATTTAAAACCGATCTCCAAGGTCAGATACAGTCATTAATAGGAGGGAAAAAGAAGGAACAAAGACCAGAGTGCAACGCGGCTGAATAAGAAGTTTGGGCCCTAGAAGAAAGGGTGATAGTGAAAGGGAGGCCTGTCCTGGTCCATCGATTGAGACTTAAGCATCACAAATTCAGGGCTCTGCAAGAGAATAAGGCCAGGAGACATGCTCTGGGGATGCAACGTCCCCTATACGATGTGGGCCATAAGGCCGGTTAATTGCTGGCCTGGCTAGAAAGGAGAGATCAGACCAGGTCCAGGGTGCTGGAGGTATTCGACAAAGAGGGGGGCGGTCCAGATATTTATTGCCCGGATCGCAGAGACATTTGCATGGTAAGATGAAGAAGTATATGCCTCAGGTGTGACCAAGTCGGAGTGCAAGACCTTTCTTCAGGGAATCGGCCTACGTACAATTGAGGGGGAGGACAGGGAGAGACTGGACCTCGATCTAATAGAAGAAGATGTGATAGCGGCCACTCATAACATGTAATCTGGCAGGGTGGCAGGTCTAAATGGACTGCCAATAGAACTGTATAAACTTTGCGCATCCTGGGTTGTCAAACCAATGCACAGAACGATGCCTTTCCAGGAACCAATGAACGCCCACAAAAGATGTTGATTCACAAAGCTGGCAAACCTCCGGGGGAGTGCAGGCCAATATCACTCCAAAATGTGGAGGCCAAAGTACTGGCTAAGAGTCTAGCAAATAGGCTTCGTACGGTGATCACCTCTCTGGTGCACCCCGGTTTCATGCCTCACAGAAGCACCCCGTTTTAACTTGAAGCGCCTAAATGGAGGACTCTAAGAAAGTGAGGCCAATGGCCCTATAGCTTTAGATGCTAAAATTTCGTTCGACAATATAGAGTGGAATTTCATGTATACGGTGCTAACAAGGATGGGTTTTGGTCCTAAATTCTGTGGGTGAATTCACCTCCTTTATGGATCTCCGCTGGCACGGGTTGAAGTTAACAGAGTAGGATCAAGGGAATAAGCATTATGTAAGGGTACAAGACAAGGCTGCCCCCTTTCGCCTATGACATTTGCACTGGCATTGGAACCACTAGCAGAGTGGCAATGGGTGGAGCATGTTTCACTCAATGCAGATGACATCCTGCTTTATATTTCACGACCCTTTAGTACCATCAGCAGAATACTACATGTATTCAAAACGTGTGGATCCTTCTCTGGCTACAGTATAAACTGGTCTAAGTTGGTGGTCTTGCCACTCTCGGGAGGGCAAGCTCAGATCCCGTCCGATGGCGCGGCTGAGGTGGTACACAACAGCTTCAAATATCTAAGTGTACATGTCACCAGGGACACATAAGAATTTCAGGGTTTAAACGTGGGTCCGCAGCTGAGTAGGTTGAGGGATGATGTAGCTCATTGGAGCTCCTTACCTATCTCCTTGATGGGGAGAGCAGCCCTTTTTAAAATGTTGACACTTCCAAGGCTCCTGAATGTCCTCCAGAACACTCCATTCAAGATCCCCCCGACACATTCCGGAGAATACACAGGGATGTTTCAACATATACTGTGGCAGGGTTCAACCTCAAGACTAGCACTACAAAAGCTCCAAAGGGGAGCCTATGAGGGAGGGCTGGGGGTCCCAGATATTAGACTATTTTATTGGTCGACACAATTACAGGTGGTGAATGACTGGACCTTCTCTGATCAGGTGGAGCCAGCGTACCGAATGGCCAGATGTGCGATGAATCAGGGTAGATATGAGGAAATCCTATATGAAAAAACAAGAGTGCACAGCCTTACGACGCACTCTCAAATGCTGACCCAGGCCTGGATGGAGGCAACACACTTTCTGGGGCAGACCGGCAAGATAATAATCCAAACTTCGCTATGGCACAGCAATAGGCGTAGCGAGGTGGGAGGTTTGAAGGGAGTTCATTGGCATAGAACAAATGGGTGACATATGGAGAGGACAGTCCTCTGGCTGAAACATGGCTGAAACTGAAATTCTAAACACCTGCAATTGGGGCATGCATTAAGAAAGCACATAATAGAAGGTGAACAGCTGCTTGAGGCATCCCCATTAGAAGACTGCCTACTGGTGGAACCTATGCCTGAAAATAGTATTTCTCTGATTTACAAGAAACTGATAAACAACTCCCAGACTCATTGCTGAGGCTAAACCGACATGGGGAAATGACCTAGGGGAGATGGAAGGTATTGAATGGGTGGAGGCAATACAAAGCCCGAGAGAAATTGCCATTAGATCCCGCTTTCGTCTGGTACAGCTCCGTGTTCTGCACAGGTCTTACTACTCCAGAACTATCCAATGCAAGATGGGAAGGGCGGAGACATCACAGTGTCTGCATGGGGGTAACCAGGAAGGCACCTTTTTTCATGTTCTCTGGAATGTCCAAAGATTCAAGAGTATTGGTCACAGGTTGTAGGGGTAATGACACAGGTAACGATGCAAACAGTCCCATTAGACACTAAGAAGCTCCACCTGAATATTAGTGGTGTAGAACCATGGCCTAAATTTCAAAATATTTGGCTATCATTGGCAGCAATAGTGACCAAGAGAAATATAGCACAGGCATGAGGTAGAGCAGCTCCCCCCGACCAGGGATGAGTGGGAATCGGACATGGATTGGTGCCAGGGAGCAGAGCGTGTAGTGTATCAAAGTAGTGGGTGACCCGGGAAGTGGGAGAAGGTGTGGAAGCATTGGCGAGCACATAGGGGTTTCTGACAGTAGGAGATCCGGGGAACCATAGGAGACCTCCTAGTTCTTGCCCACTTTGTCCCCCCCCCACCTCCACATCAAGGTGGACTTAACTACTAAACTGACAAATCGGCCGTAAAAGCGCTGGCATTAAGAAATATCTCCAAATGTAAGCAATTGGATATCTATAACAGAAAAGTTTGAATACCAATTGTCACACAATATGCCACGTATGTTGTATGATGCATATGTTAATAAAAAGAGTTTAAAAAAAAAATGTCTTGTACCCATTGTGCTCCAACTCACTCTAGCTGCTTGGGCCCATCACTGAAATGCACTCTCTGTGGATCTCAGGACCATGTCATCCTAAAGAGCATTAAAATCTACTCTAAAGGTGCACTTCCTGTCTCTGGAGTCTTCAAGGTACGAGTAAACCAGACTTGACCCACCTTTGCCACTGATGCTTAGCTACATAGCTATATGTCTTCACATATGTAAATTGCCTGTACTGTATTACATGTCTCAGGATACCATTTTATTTATTTTGCTCTTCATTGGATCTCGTCCATCACAATTCCTCCACAACCTAGGACTTTTATGCTTGTCCTTATTAAAATTGTGTATCGCATGTCTAATTCAGATGTATAGCAATTACTTTTTGCAAAAACGTGTGCTCTGCTTGTAAAGCAAATAAAAAGGAGTGGCAAATACAACAACACAAATAAGTAAAACCAGCAGGATCATCTCTTTCATTCAACCAAGTCTTTGAACCTAAAGACATCTTCTCTGAATTTGTAAGAATCTTTCCAAATCTATATGAGCTACTTTGAATCTGTGTGAGTCTCTCTGAACTGGCATGAATCTCTTAGACTCATGCAGCTATCTCTCTAAATGTGCAGAGGTCTCTGAAAGTGAAGGGGCTGCCCCAAACCTGTATAAGTGTTTTGCGGTACCCATAAGAGCTTCAAAACAAGAAGAAGTATCTGCTGTCTGCACAAGCTTCTTATCGCTTTCTCTGAACCTTCAGAGGTTTGGAAACTCCCTGTACCCAAAGGAAAATCTAAGCTTGCCGGAATTCTAAAGTCTATTTCCAAATGCAGGAGCCTCTCTGCACCTGCAGGCCTCTTTAAATGTGCACACATTTCTTTGGAAATGCACAGTATCTGAACTGGCACTATTGCAGATATAGGCGAAATGTAAAGCACTGAAATGCACAGAAGCTGCACAGTGGCCAAGTGCCCCATATCAGGTCTGACAACTACTCCTATTTTTGGTTCTTATCAGTAAATGCAAATCTTATTTTGGGTGTCAGAAGTGTAACCAGGCACGTGGAGGGCTAACATTTAAAACTGTAGAAGCAGAGCCATGTTCAGAGCCTCGGTCATATTATTATTTGGCTACTCCCATCCCACTTTTAGAAACATGAAAAATGTTAAGTCAAATTTAGAAACTATGGTCATTTAAGCACATTCAGCCAGTGGGCCGGGAATATACTTCTACGCATAGCAAACCTTTACACCCTTTACAGGAGAATTAAGTTTCTTCCTAAAGTAGTTTAAGTGAATTAAAGACAAATGTGACGTTTTAATACACATTTGGCTAAAATACATGGCCTGGTAAAATTATAAATTGTAAAATGTGGATTTCTGGGGTTCTAGTTTCTGGGAAAATTAGCATATACTGGATACAAATACATAATTGTTGAAATTGATCTCAGAGTAATGTGACCAAAAAACAACATTAACCAAAGATTATCCTCCCTCAATAAATGTATAGAAAACTAGAGGTAAGTTGATCATTTTAAGTACATTCCTTAGCTATTGCTCGGCGTTGACTACAATAGTCACCACACAATACCTTTATGCTAAAAGCACGTTTGGATGTTGGCAAAGGGCGCAACCATCTTGCTCTCGAGGGAAAAAATGAGAACTATTACATGTGTTTCCTCAGACTCTACAAAATATTGAATATTGAGTTTGCTCCCCATTGTAGCCCCGATTCCCAGCTCCCATCATCTGAAATACCTCCCATCTTTGCAAATATACTGACTGTAGAAATATTCAGGCAACACGAAAACTGAGAGGAAACTGTACGTAGCAGTGGTGGCTGCCATAGCCATGAGTTGTTAGCCAAAGAAAATAGCCATGAACTCATGAACAGGAAGCTCAGTAGTAGAATAAGGAAGTTCTCGTGGAAAGAAGGTAAATGCATGGATCTGACTTCTAACAGTAGTGGGAAAGTAAAAATAATTAGAAAATGGTTTCAAATAAATTGAGAGATATCCTAATTTGAGGGAAACACATTGAAAGACGGAGGTCTGTTGGGTTGCAGCAGGCAGGAAAATGGGCAAAATAGATAGAGTTGGAAAACCTCATCAAAATCTCACATGATTTTTAGCAGTAAAGTGCTGACTCTCCAAATGCGGTAATCCAGGCAGCAAGTGCCTGCACTCAGTATGTCCCATTTGAAACACCAGCCCTACTACTAACATAACCATCTACTTCACACCCTCTCTAAACCATGATTAAAGACCTACAAATAAGTAACCTTGAATGCTTCTCCTCCCAGAGTCTATCTCCTCCCTTCCAAATCTGACCTCAACTACGCCACACAGGTAGAAGCATTTATGAGTGAGACTGAATGAAAGGTTTGGTTGGAGACACAATGGCAATCTCCTGCTCCTAATGAGACTCTCTCGGGCTCAACTAGGATCTTATGTTGCAATTCATCACACTGTCACCCCTCTCACCAACTTATAGCTCCTTCCATCTACTACACAATCCTGCCCTCTTCTTTTCCCAAATATCTTGTCTGTACATCTCCTACCTCCCACCCAGTCAGTTCACAAAACCCACGACCAAACACGTACCATCACTCTCTGAGACATCTGTCTTGAAGACTACTTCATTCGCAACACACCTTCGTCCTTCTTTTTAACTTTTCTCCTTCTTTTCTCTCTCTCTTGGTTCCGCGTTTCCACTTTTTCAGCCCCCTTTTTATGCCCAGTAATGTGTGCTGCCATGGTAGCATAAAGCACTGTACAGTTATCAACACAACAGTTTAGTGCAATCAGTATCAACAATTACAATTACTTTGAACTAAAATTATTAGAAAACATTTTCATTAATATGTAAATACCACTGGGTTAAGTCCTCTCTCTCAGTGGATCTCTCAGTTTAGGTAATTCAATGGCACTGTCGGACTCTCTCTGTCTCTGTCTCTTTCCCTCTCAATCTCTCTCTGTCTCTCTCTCTTTCTATGAGTGTACCTCACTATCAGCTCTTCCTCCCCACTCATGAACATACAAGACCCTGTTGTGCCCCTCATTCTACAACCACATTTATCTTCACCTACAATTATCGGTCTCTCCTCTAAGCCTTCCCGTTCTCGCTTCAGGCTTTTCCCTCTCATCATTCACCACACAGCTTTTTCTCACCTTTCTCCTGTCAGCTTTTCCTCTCACCTTATTCATTTCACACCCCTATCGATCTTCCATCACACCATACTGTCTCCCTTTAGAAATATAGTCTTGACAACCCCCATACCTCCTCAAACAAGAACACAGGAGCCTGGGATCCTAGGCCGTTTCCAATCCTTTTCTTCAATGATTCCAGGAATGTGGAAAATCTTTCAGTGGATTGCAAGTGTTTTTTGCATGCATCCCAGTTTTTGCAAACCTGGAATGTTGGCCAACAAGGTGGAGGGGGTGCCAGCTGGCAGATGGTTGAAGTGCCCTCTTCCAAGAGTGGTCTCCATGCAGTATGGCTCCAGGCTGAGGAACCCAACAGTGGAGCGGCTATCACTATCATAATACTGCTTCGCAGGAGTAAAACACTGAACGGTTACAACTGGCCAGCTAAAGTGGTTAAGGACCAACGTTTTATTGTGACAGATCAAATGCTCTCTATTATTTTCGGTGCAGATTTTCTAATGTACACATAACTAATGTCAGTGTAGGAAAAAGACAATGTATTTCTTGAAATAAAATGTGCAGCTCCTCAGATGTCCGAATGTCTTGGTATGCTAATATTTGTGTGACAAGATTTAGAGCACCAGATAAAAAAGGAGCTCTCGGGGTGACCCATGGCAGGCAAGAAACCTATCCAGTTACATTTTCTTGACTGAATTTAAATATCTGTAATCTGTTTTACATTATAAATGTTGAACTACAGATCACAGAATGCAAAGAAGAAACATCAGTGGGTAAGCTACTCACTCAACCCAGACATGGAACAACTTAAGCAGAATCTATCTCTGCTTATTTATTTTTTATTTATTTAAACAATTTGTAATGCGCACAGCTACCCCGAATGGTTTCTCGGCGCAGGACAGACGCAGATAAGGTGTCCCAGGATAAAGATTTAAAATAGCCAGGTCTTAAAGGTTTGGCGGAAGATAAGTAATGAATTGCAATTTTTATAAATGTCAGGCAGAGAATTCCACAATTTTGGACCAAGGTAGACAAAAGAACTGCCCTTCTTACAGGTTAGACGAAGCCTTGGTGCAGTAAACAAAGCTTCATTTGAGGATCTCAGGGATTATTATTTTTAGGGAGTTTTATAAAGCGCCTGGTTACGCTCAGTTGGCGTGTCCCCACGCTATGGCAAGTGAAGTAGGCAATGCTGGGCCGCACGGTCAGGTGGATTACCGTGTGTATAGGTAAGTTTTAAGCTTCTTCCTGAAGCCAAGTTCAGATGGCTCCAAACGGAGGTCCAGAGGTAAGGCATTCCAGCTTTTCGCCGCCAGGTAACGGAAAGATCTGCCTCCCAGGCGAGCCTTTCTTATCCTGGGGACCTTTAGAAGGCCTCCATAGGAGGAGCGCAGGGTGCGCATGGGTGCGTATCGGGTGACCAGACTCTGAAGCGGTACTGGTGCCTTCCCAGTGAGGGTGCGATGGCAGGTGCAGAGGGCCTTAAACTCGACCCTACTCCTCACTGGGAGCCAGTGAAGGGTCTGAAGGGCTACTTTAGAAGCAGATCTCTTGGGGAATTTTAGAATCAGGCGGGCTGCCGCATTCTGCAGCACCTGGAGGCGGTTTATTGCCTTACTGGTGGCTCCCAGGTACAGCAGATTGCCGTAATCCAGGCGCGATCTGATGAGGGCATGCACCAGCGTCCTACGGGCCGACGTCGGAAGGAGATCTAAAACCTTCCGCAGACTTTTTAGGACGCTGAAGCAGATACCCACCACAAGGCCTATCTGGGGACCAAAGGACAGGTCTGTGTCAAGCCACACTCCAAGATTCCTTGCCTCCTGACAGGGTGTTGGAACTTCGCCTAGGCATGAGGGCCACCATGCCGACAACCAAACAGATGGACTCCCTCCCACCACGAGCACCTCGGTCTTGCTGCCGTTTAGCTTGAGACAGTTGGTGGACATCCAGGTTGCAAGTTCTGGCATGCAAGCTCTGAAACTGTCCACCGCAAGACAGGGCGCGCGTGAGAGGGAGATAACCAGCTGCGTGTCGTCAGCATAGGACACTATGCGCAGACCATGGCTTTCGACGATAGGTGCCACCGGGGAGACATAAAGATTAAATAGGGTGGGGCTCAGGGACGAGCCCTGGGGCACGCCCTGTCCCAACCCAATTTCCCTGGAATAACATTCTCCCTGGCGACCTGAAAGCCTCTCCCTGTCAGGAAGGATTGGATCCATTCGAGTGCAGCGCCAGATATCCTGCCACTGTTCAGACACTGTAGCAAGGTGGTATGGGCTACAGTGTCGAACGCTGCACTCAGGTCCAATAGGATGAGGGCCATGCTCTGACCCTCATCCACCCCCTGGCGTAAGGTCTCCACAGCCAACAGGAGTGCCGATTCGGTTGAGTGGCGGGGACGGAAACCAAACTGGGTGTCGTGCAGGAGGGCAGCCTCCTCCACGAAATCCATCAATTGCATGTTTACCGTCTTTTCCGACACTTTGGCCAGGTAAGGCAGAAGGGAGACAGGTCGGAGGTTCTCCAACTTTTCGAAGCTGATGTTGGGCTTCTTCCTAAGAGGTAGAACCACCGCCTGTTTCCAGTCTCTGGGCACGGTCCTGGTACGAAATGACACGTCCTGCAGGTGTCTGATGTAAGGTTCTAGCACTACCAAGCTATCAGCTAGCCGTTTCGGCGTGGTAGGGTCCCGTGGGGAGCCGGACTTAACGGACCTACAGATCCTTAAGAGGGCCTCCGGGGACGGGCTAGCAAAATTGGTCAGTGTGTGTCTATCCCCCCATTCCCTCGGGACTTCCACAAACTCCACCCCTGCGGTGGAGTGACTGGGGCACGCTGAGTAAATTTTCGCTACTTTCTCGGCGAAAAAGTTTGCAATCCTATCACAGGATTCCACCGAGCAGTCGTCAGGGGCGATGGCTGGTTTCCCACCCGAGAGAGTTTTATAGAGCAGAAACAATTCCTTTGCGGAGTTCCCAGCTTCACTAATCCTGGTGGAATAGTATGCCGCTTTGGACTTCCTGATTAGCCCATGATAGGCTCGCCTCTCAGTTAGGTAGATCTCCTTAACATCTGCGGCAAAAGCCCTACGCCACTGTCTTTCAGCTCGCTTCGGATCAAGTAGGCTGATAAGGAACTACTAGTTCCTGAATGTAAAGTGGCGCTAAGCCATGTTTGGGCTTGATCATATAACACAGTGCTTTAAACTCAATATGTTTAGAAACCATGAGCCAGTGCAGTTCCTGAAACAAATGGGAGACTGAGGCATATTTGGGTAAGCACAAAAGCAGCCTAGCAGCAGCATTTTGAACAATCTGCAAACGGTGGACAGAAGTCATATCCGCACCCTGGCTACAGCACATTGCCATAATCCAATCGGGATATGACTAAAGCCTTAATTTACATTCCTTTGATACGCTAGGGGAATTAACCAAATAATCTTTTTCAGACATTTAAGGACTGCAAAACAGGTCGAGGTTACTTTAGTCACCTATGGTTTCATAGAAAGCTTTTCGTCAGTAATAAATCCCAGATTTTTCACCTTAGTAGACGAGGTAGGCAGAGCGAGGCGTTACTACCCAGAACCATGAACTCAGTCTTATCACCATTAAGTTTGAGTGTGTTCTTATTCATCCATGAGGAAATTTTCATCAAACCCAAGTTCAGCAAAGACAGGTCATGCTTCTGTCCCGACGATAAAGAAAAGGTAATCTGTGTATTATCTGCATATGAAAAAAGGGTAAGCCCGCAACTCTACGTTAATTCCACCAATGGGCGGACATAGATGTTAAATAGCAAGGGACTCAAAATAGAACCCTGTGGAACACCTGAAGTCAAGGCTTATGGCCTAGATCTCACATTAATCAAAAAGACCTGAAATGTAAAGTATTTTCGGAATGAAACAAGCCCCCTCAAGGCTAAACTCTTAAGGCCAAATGGTTCCAGTCTGTCAGCCAGGATAGAGTGGGACACTGTGTTGAATGCCATGCTCACATCCAACAGAATGAGCACTGCAGTACCTCCCGCATCCAGATGTTGTTTTAGATGTTCTGTCATGACAAGAAGGGTGGACTCAGTGCTGTTCCCGGCCCTAAAGCCTGATTGCGAAGAATGGAAAAAATGATGGGCCTCAACAAATGCAGTGCACTGGGCGTTGAAATGCTTTTCCAAGACTTTGGAAAAGACTAGTAACAGGGAGATAGGTCGAAAATTCAACAAACACGAATAGTCCAAAGTAACTTTTTTTAAAAGAGGAGGAACCAAAGCGTGCTTCCACCTCTGAGGCATGAACATTTCCCTCAATGATGAATTAAGGAGCTCCAAAATCATAGTTAAGAGAGATGTATCCAATAAACTGAGCTCAACTGGAGGAAAAGATATCCATCGGAGAGCCTGATTTGAGAGATTATAAGGCAGCCAGGAAGGATGCAAGATCCAAAAGAGACCATTCACTTAGTTTGACAGCACCCTCTGCCTTAGCTGCTGGATGGTTAGCCTCCACTAAAAGCACATTAGAGGTATTTTTATTTAAGGTGGAATCTATATTCACAGAATCTTTGGCCAATTGTAAGCAAATATTATCAACTTTTTGAGTGAAAAAAAGAGCAAGCTTATCACATTGGCTTTGTGAAAGAAGGGCTGTAGGCAAGATGTTACTAGCATCCAATAATTTTTCACCACCTTAGAAAGTGTCTTCTGACAAAGCTGGGCATTGGTAATTTTTTCTGTGTAGTACGTAGCACGGGCAAACTTACAGAGAGCATGGTAGCCTTTTAATGACTTCCTATATTCAGACTTCGATTCTTCCTCACACAACTTCCTTCAGCGTCTTTCTAACGCTTTTCAGTGTATAAATTAAATACAGATTCTTTTTTTTTAAATGGGCAAATCCAAATGTATGTGCTGGCCTTTGCCTAGTACTGAGACAATATATTTGGGTGTGAGTGTTGTGCGAACATAGCAATAGGACCAATACAGAAGCCATATCAGAGAAAGCAAAAGAAGAACATTGGAATTACCAATATTTCACTGAGCAATACCTGCAGAAAACTCATTAGTAAATCTTAAATCCTTGGAAGTTATATTGTTTATACAATTTAATCACTGAGGTTCACGCTGCATTTTCAAGATACACACATCAAGCTAACATCTTAACTGTCAGGAAAGGAGCACAAAGACTTGGCTACAAACATGCACAATGTCTGTTATTAAGGTTACCAGATTACTCACTTGCAACATTTTCAACTCCAGTCTTTCGACTAACTATGGTAATTAGAAATGCTGTCCAAATGGGTTAATGTATTTACTTTCGCGCAGACATGGACTAAACGCATTAGCGCGCTTTACAACAAGCAGGATATAAGGGTTACAGTGGGTTACATTACTAGCAATTAAAAACAAATAATTACTTCAGTTGATGTGTGCAGGAGTAACGACAAGAAACAGTTACAGTAAATGGGCAGAGAATACACATTCATAGCATTACTTTAGATGGTGGGGTCAAATAACAAAGGCAGGTCAGACCGCTGTGGAGCAAGTACATAAGTCTGATCGAGAGTGAATTAACCAAGATGTCTGTCAAAAAGGAGGAGCTTAAGGTCCTTTTTGAAGATTACTAGGCAGGTGGTTAGATGGACGGACGGAGAGAGGCAAAGAGTTCAAGATTCTAGTGGCACATCCAGAGAAATACTGGTTCATGTATCATTCTCCCACTGAAGGTGGGGAGTTCCAGTAGCAGGGATTGGGCATGTCTGCACCCCCTATTAGATCTGGAAATGTTCAGTCTCTTGTTTACATAGGAGGGTAAGGAGGAGAGATGCGCTCTGTAGGTAATGCAAGCAATTTCGAATTGGGCCCACGGTTCAATGAGGAGCCAGTGTGCCGCAGAATGTAGAGTTGCTCTGATTGGGCCTAGGAGACCTTTGGGTGTGCCGGAGAGAAGGACATTTCCATAGTATAGTCTAGAGAGAACGATTGACTGCACCACTATTTTGAGGTCTTGTTCAGGAATCAATTGTCTGATACCCCAAAGCTGCCTAAATTGGAGTAGTGCGCTGTTGGCCATGGTCGCAATGTGGCTGGGAAGATAGTGATTTTTTATCAAGGGTGATGCCAAGTGATCTGGCACTCTGGACAATGGCGGGGCAACCAATTGAGGTGAATGAAAACTACTGCACCCAAAAAGCACTGGGTTGTTAATTATAAGCTCAGAGCTGAGCATGGTGTCCCCGGTGGCATGGAATCGTTTTATTAATTTGTAGGTGAAGTACCGTACCATCAAACAATCATTGTTCTTTATACAGTAGCAGGTTGCCTTCTGAGACTTGTGGTTTCTTACTTAACAAACAGAAGCAAAGCAATTCTAGTATAAACTTTGTTGGATAAAAAATTGCAACGACATATAGCCACCAGAAATCCATGATACAGCACTCCCTGCGATCAGACCACACATGCACATTTAAAGCCGCAGTCGCCTGGGCATGTGATACACAGTGCACTGCAGCTATCAGCGCTGAGCCTTGACACACTCCTGAGCAGCAATCGTTACGAGCTCTTCGCCTTGACCTAAGCTTGGGTCAGGACGGGCACTGACCAATCCTCTAACAAACAGGATCACTCGCCCTCAGACTGCAGTCTGTTTACATCCGCAAGGTGGGATACTTACATCCTCTGCTTCCGCAGTCCTACGCTGCGCTGCTTCCAGCATCACAACACGACGGCCTACGTCACTAAGAGGCGTGGCCAGCGTGGGGACATAGGCCAGCAGCCTGTCAGAGCCAGGGGGTGGCACCTCTGCGGCCTGTGCTGGAGCTCTCGGTGACGGCACGTACGGAAGGAGCGGCCGTTGGCTGTCCCTGCCGAGGTCCTCGCAGCTCTGAGTCCATTCGAACAAGGGAGGGATCGGGCGCTTAAATACGCGCTGTGCTGGAAAGGGAAATATTTAACATATGGAGATGCAAATATTGTTTTTCACTGGCGAGGGCCAAGATAGGGCGGTTTCGGTGTCTACGAGAGAGGATGTGTTGTATGCGTATGTTTTTTACACGTTTTAATAATCTATTGTTTATTTACATCTAACCTTGGGTTCAGAGCCTTCAGGGGAAACTAAGCGCTATAGCAATACCGTTTACAATCAGATTAATTTGTAAGGTGTTTTTTAAGCAAGACCTTGGTGTAATGTGCTGGTAAGATCTGATTCAGCATAACAAAAACTCGAAGTTACTGAGCCGACCGCGCCATAAAGCACATAACCTGGGCAAAGGTCAATGCGGCTGTGAATTAGCTATGTCGGTTAGTTCATTTACAGGGATCGTTGAGAGAACACTACAGCGGGTCTGAAGTTCAATCGTGGGAAAGAACCTCAGTTGGTTATGTGTCCACTGCGAACATGCATGTCACAGATGTAGGGGAGCTACACGTGGCCCCACACAATACTAGGCCACGGACTAGCGGTCGCTGCAGCACAATGATGGGACACCACACACACAGCTTGCAGGTACGGACCGGAAGTCACGAGCAACTCCGGTCCCTTTATTTAAAGCCTTCTGGCCACGCCTGGCCAGAAGGTGCTACAATGTTTGGGGGTGTTTCCGGGTCTCAGCCGAGACCCGTGAAACACTAGAACGTTACATCCCATTCCAACTTGGTTCTTTATTTTCTTCGGACAAAATGTTCGGGGGTCAACGCGCAAAGTCATCCAGCCTCACATTGGGTCGAGGGTTGGGTCTTAGATAGTGGCCCCCGCCTCCTCTGGTTGTTGGTGAGTCAGGCTCTGTTCTTCTCGTGGTTTCAGGTGTGCTCACTGTGTTTTCTGTATGGATGTTGTCATCAGTTTGCTCCGCCATATCAATGTCCTGCGTTTCACCGCATTGTAGGTTTTCCGGCCTTGCAGGAATACGTTTGAACCAGGATACATTCCTAGTCACTACCTCATCATCTCTCTGTGCCGTCACTGCCGTGCCTTTGGTTGTTTTGATGACCCATGGCTCGGTCTCATATGGTGTACGGAACTTGCCTCCCGGTCTTCTGGTTCGCAGCAATGCAGTGTCCCCTGGGCTTAGTTCTTTGTCTTGAGCCCTTCTCTTATGGCTTGCCCAATCATTGTTCTTTCGCCTTCGTTCTTGGGTGTCAGCAGGTCTGTATGGCGCCACTTTCCAATTGTCAGCCATGGGCAGTCGATCTCTCCTTGGCCCGGCGAACATCAGTGACCATGGGGACCTTTGGGTGGTGCTATGCGGGGTACTCCTATATTCCCTCAGGAATAGTTGCAGTGCTATCTCCGGGTCTTTGCCTTCCACCATTGCAATCCGTATGGTTTTGTTAACTGTCCTCATAAAGCGTTCTGCCTCCCCGTTAGCCTGGGGCCATTGTGGAGTTACTCTGTGATGTTTTACTCCCAGCTCCTTTAAAAATTCCTTAAATTCGCTGCCCTGGAATGGCGGTCCATTGTCCGTTTTAATTCTCTGGGGAATGCCAAATAGCGCAAATGTCTTGCTAAGCAGCGGGTGTATGTTTGCGAAACTGGTAGATGTTGCTAACTCTACGACTGGATATTTGGTGTAGCTGTCCACCATTACCACTGTCACTCTCCCGTCCGGGAAGCTGCCAAAGTCCAAACTGATCCAGCTCCATGGAGATTGTGCGGGCTCCTCTGTGATGACCGGGGCTGGTGATTCTGGGGCACTCGTGAGCTGGCATGCCCGGCAGTTCTTTACCACGCTGTCTACTTTCTCGTCCATGTAGGGGAACCACACTTTTTCCCTCATCCTCGCTTTCATTCTCCTTGTCCCTTGGTGTCCCTCATGGGCCAATAGGGTTGCGTGGTCTTGAAGAGCCACTGGGATGACTATCCGTGACCCTCTCAGGATCAGCCCATTGTTGGCTTTACTTAGTTCGTTGTGCACCCTCCAGATTTGGGACAGTCGATTTCGATCTGCTTCACTCCATTCACTCACATTTCGCAGGAAATTCTCCCAGGATCCTGTGTCGAGAGCAGCTTTAACTTTGACCATCGCGGCATCATGTTCATATTGGCCTACAATGTCTTCTGCCACCAACGCATGCGGACATGCTAACTGCGATACCATGTCTACAAACTCTTCCGTCTGTGTCTCCTGATCACCCCCAGTTTCTTCCTTCTCTGTGGGATGACGCGACAAGAAGTCGGCCGGGTTCTTTGCTCCTGGGCGATAAACCAGTTCCATTTGGTAATGTTGAGTTTGAATCGCCCACCTCTCGATCCGGGGTGGAGGGTGTGGAGCAGTCCCTCTGAATAGTGGCAGAAGGGGCTGATGATCGGTGACCATTCGGAACGGCTGTCCGGCAATGTAGAGATGAAAGTGATTGCAAGCCCACTTGACTGCTAACGCCTCTCTCTCTATCTGAGAGTATCTTGCTTCCGTTGCTGTGAGAGCCTTGCTGGCAAACGCTAACGGGACCCATACCCCCGGCTCTGACTCTTGAGTAAGGAGTGCGCCCAACCCTACGGGGCTGGCGTCCACTAGAATTTCAGTTGCCCTTGTTGTGTCAAAGTAGGCCATCGTCGTGCTGTCTAGTAGTGCTACCTTGATCTTCTCGAACGCCTCCGCTTCCGGTCGTGACCATTTCCACGCTGTTTCCTTCTTCGTCAGGTTTCTTAGCGGTTCGGCAATCGTGGCTAGTTGCGGAATGAAACGGGCACAGTACTGTGCCATTCCCATGAAACTCCGCACCTCTGAAGCTGTTGTTGGAGCAGGGGCATTTTTGATTGCTGATGACTTCCTGGGGTCCACCTTGATGCCTTCCGAGTCGAAGACGTAGCCAAAGAATTCAATTGACTGCTTGAAAAACTGGCATTTCTCCTTGTGCAGGGTAATTCCAAACTCAGCTAGCCTTCGAAGTGTCGCCTTTAATCTTCTATGGTGTTCCTCACTCGTCTTTGCGTGTATCAGGATATCATCACTTATATTCAGTACTCCGTTCAATCCGGACAAGATCTCTTTGATGGTGTTCTGAAAGATCTCTGCTGCCGATGTTATCCCGAAGTTGAGTCTCTTGTACCGTCTCAGTCCCAGGTGTGTGGAAAACGTTGTGATGTAACGACTCTCTTCGGCCAGTCTGAGTTGATGATATCCCGCATTAAGATCTAATTTGGAAAACCATTGTGCTCCATTTAGGTCGGTCAGAATGTCATCTACTGTGGGCGTGAGGTGCCTCTCCCTCTTGATTGCCCTGTTCGGCATCCTCATGTCTATGCAAATCCTGATTTTTCCAGGTTGTCGTGGCTTCTCGGCAATTACCATGGGTGACACCCACAGGGTTGGCCCTGTAACTTTTTCAATCACCCCTTGTTCCTCGAGGTTCTTCAGCTCTTGTTCCACCGCTGACCGCAGGTGAAATGGAATTCTTCTATGGCGTAGGGCTACTGGCTGAATCGCTTTGTCGATGTGCAGTCTGACTGGTGGTCTTTTGATGGTGCCCAGACCCTGAAATAGTGAGGGGAACATTTGGAGAAGCTCCTCGGTGTGTAGCGCCTTTACTATATTTGCGAACGCTATCAGCTTTAGGTCTTCCGCTGTGTGGCTTCCTATGAGCAGATCTGCTTCTCGATTTATGACATGAAATGTGGTCGTGAGTTCCTGTCCCTCTGCTTTTACTTGCACAGTCATTTTCCCTTTCAGGGGTAGGGGTTTCGTGCTACCATACGTGAGGATGCGTGCTTTGGATGGTACTAGTTTCGGTCTTGGTCTTAAGGCATTATAGTGTTGGCACCCCATTACATTGATCGTGGCCCCAGTGTCTATCACACCCGTCACCGTCGAGCCGTCGATCTGTATTTCACATTTGGCCTGGGGTCTCCGTCTCCTCTTCAACTCACTCACAAATGACACGTAATAGCATTCGTCGTCTTCATCCGTTGACGAGTCATCTATGTCTTGTGGATGCCGGGGCTGTGATCTGTCCCCTGTTGCCGCCGATTTTCCACGGGAATCCTCTAGCGTCAGTTGTCTGACTGCTCTGTTCAGAGTTTTCTTCCCTGCCGTCTCACGACCTCTGAGACCTCCTCTGGCACCCCCTCTGCATACGCTGGCGAAGTGATTCAACCCGCCACACTTGGCGCACGCTTTCCCTCGTGCAGGGCAGCCATTTTGGCTGTGTTCCTCATATCCGCAGGCACCACACTGAGTTCTTCTCTGCGTCCGGGTCGGCCATCTTCCTCTGCCCCCGCTGTTGCTGCTTCTCATGGCGTCCACTCTTTCCGTCTTTACTGTCACTTCATGGCTGGTGGATGGATTTATGGCTTCTTCCATTGCGGTGGCACGAGCATCCGATAGTTCATGTGACCTGGCGAGCATTAATATCTCATCTAGCGTGATGCGTGATTGTCGCAGAATCAGTGTTCTCAAGTGTTTGCTTTTGCAGCCTTGGATCAGTTGGGCAGTCACTTCCTTCGTTTGGTCGTCGTCCGGGCAGGTACTTATCATCTCTCTGAGTCTTGCGTGGAACGCGTCCATGGACTCCCCCTCTCTTTGTTTGGATTGTCTGAACTTGAATCTTTCATAATGGGGGTTAAGTTGAGGGTCAAAGTGATTGTTTAGCGCTTGCACTGCAGCATTATAGTCTGTTGCCGCCCCTGTATTCGGTAGGTGTGTGAACAGTTTGTGGAGTTCGTCTCCTCCAAAATGTAATAGGAGCGACCTTTTCACCTCCTCATCCTTCTCGCGCGTTGCCGTGAAATAGTTGTTTAATCGGCGCAGCCACATTGCCCACCTTGGCGCAGCAGTGTTTGGTTCAATTAGGGCACTAAACGGTGGCAGTGGGTTGATTTGCGAGTGTGGGGACTGTTGGACCGCAGCACTCGCGGCCTGCTGTCTCGCTGGTCCTGCAACTGGCGCTGTGGGCGCAGCCTGTTGTGCCCCTCCTGTGGCTGCCCCATCTTGCAATGACATTGTTAGGGGTTAACTTGTTGCCGTCTGTCTGCAGTAACTCCTGATTACCTCTCACCCCTTTTCCTTTTCCTGTGTATGGCGTGCCCTTCACTATTCCAATGTGTGTACTGTCTCTGATATTGCTTTATTTATTTATTTATTATTTTTTTTTTTCTCAGTTCTCTTGTTTCCTTTATGTTTCTTCTTAACCTTGCCAGTGCTTGTTTATCGTTGCCTCCCTCTCCCTTCAGGGCTTCGCTGACGGCGGTGCAGGTTCTTCCCTTCCAGCGAGGACACACGCTGCCTCCGCAGCACACGGGGACTCTTTCGCGCCACTCCGGCGCTGATCACCACAAACGCCGTCACTGCGCATGCGCGCACACCACGATGCGGCCGCCGGCCTTCCACCGGCCCGACATTCGCTCCGCTCCACCCAGACCACGCCGGTCCCTGACGCAGCTCTGCTCATGCTGCTTACCGGCACATCCACACTCCGCGCACCACCAACCGGGTGCACCGGGATCTCCGCCGACACCACTCGGCAGACGCAGGGGCCGCCGCACCTCAGGTACGCCAGGCGCGTTTACCAGTACGCCGCCTCGCCGCTGGGTTCCTTGGACGTGTTTCCGCCTTCGTCGCCAGTGTAGGGGAGCTACACGTGGCCCCACACAATACTAGGCCACGGACTAGCGGTCGCTGCAGCACAATGATGGGACACCACACACACAGCTTGCAGGTACGGACCGGAAGTCACGAGCGACTCCGGTCCCTTTATTTAAAGCCTTCTGGCCACGCCTGGCCAGAAGGTGCTACAATGTTTGGGGGTGTTTCCGGGTCTCAGCCGAGACCCGTGAAACACTAGAACGTTACAACAGACACATGCTCAAATTCTTCTACATTTTAACTCTCCTTCCAATTGTTTTCTGTTCTACCTTATGATGAAATGTCATGAAAATGTAATGTTGTTTTGCGCAATGTAACAGTGGGCAACAGCGCAAAAGCTAGCACCATGTCCATAGTCCACTAACTGTAATGTAAGATAAAGGTGTGTGTGGGGAGGGAGGGAGGGGGGGGGGATCTTCGACTGGTGCCTTGAGCTGACACCTTTTGTGATTCTGCCTAGGAAACTAACCTCCTTTTTGCTATAACATGAACTAAGTGAGGAAGATGGACCGGAGTCTGAGATTTATTCTGTTAAAGAGGACGGGAACCATGGGGAGTGGATGTAGGCAGCCTAATGGTTAAGGCGGTCAACTTCAAATCTGGGGAACCGAGTTTAAGTCTTGGCAACAACGCTCATCATCTTGTGATTCTGGGCAAATCACTTAATCTCCCCGTGCCTAACAAAAATGAATGTGTCCTCATGTAACACAACTGGTGCTCATGTACAGCGCTCTGATACCTGATTTCAGGCAAGTTCGCGATAAATAAAACTTCGAGAGAAAAAAAAACAGCAGTACAGAACAAACCGTTTCTGCCACAACACTGATAAAGTACAAGTTATCCTAAAATGATCTGTCTTATTCAGACCTAGCTCAACAGCACTGTAAACATGAATAATAGTGAGGAATGGGTGCAGAAAGAGGACATAAGTAAAATCCTGAAGTGTGATGGTCAGCAAAAATGGTATACAGAAATAATCAATCAGACATTTATAGAACGCAACAAATCACATGTGAGAGTCCCAAGGCACTGGAGCAATTGCTTGCTGCATGTAGGTTTGATCATTCAAACAATCAGGTCTTAAGATCTCTTCTGGAGTGATGGAGCAGTCCTGAGGTGCAGGGAGAGGTTGTTCCAAGCCTTTGCTGCCAGGCGTGAGAAGGAGCGTCCTCTGCTGTTGGTTCTGCAGATCCGTGATGTGTCTGCGAGGCTGATCAACGGTGTCTGCTTGGTTGGTAGAAGGTGTGTCATTTAATGGCGAGGTGTTGCTCTCAAATATGAGGGCTTCCGTGTTGTCCGTGTTGAGTTTGAGACAGTTGTCCTTCATCCAGTCTGCAACATTTATCATGCACCTGTGAGAGTTAGCTTTTGTTGTGGAGGGGCCTTTGGACAGTAAGAGAATGAGCTCTGTGCCATCAGTGAAGGAGAATGTGTTGAGTCCATGTGATCTGACAGTGTCGTCTGGGGGGGAGGGGTCATGTAGGTGTTGAAGAGGGTCAGGCAGAGGGATGATCCTTGGTGGACTCCGCAGAGAATCTTCTTGAGCTGTGAGGTGAACGATGAGAGACATATTCTTTAGGTTCTGCTGATGAGGTACGAGGCGATCCATTTAAGGGCGTTTCTTTGGATCCTGATGTGGTGGAGTCCTTCGATCAGTATGAGGTGGGATGTAGGTGTTCAGGACATCCTGAGCTCGTCGCCAAATGTCTTGCATCTGAGGTTGAAGGCATGTTGAGGGCATGTGTCTGTGGGTGCTCCCGAATGCACAGAGTTCATGATGGCGTTAGTGTCTTGCATAGTGAGCAGGTCCCAGTGGCTGAGAAGGTTTTTCAGGGTTTGTGTTCCTGGGTGTGAGCTTGTTGATGGTGGTGGAGGGTTGGCATCCAAAGTTTTCATGGATGGCCGAGATCTTGTCGTGGAAAAAAGTCAGTGAGGTTGTCGCACAGTTCCTGCGAGGGAGTGATGTTGTTCTCGGTGGCTGCGGGATTGGTGAATTCCTTCACAATGGTGAAGAGATCTTTGCTGTTGTTTGCACTGCCTTGGATGGGGTGTGCTAGGGCATACTTTGTTTCTTTCGGGAGGAGGTGGTACTGGTTGAGAGCGGGGCTGACGGCAGTGCGCTCTTACGTCTTTTTGCTGAGGCACCACTTTCTTTCAAGTTGTCGGAAGCTGTTTTTGTTGGAGTGCAGTTCCTCCGCAAACCAGCTAGATCTTTTGCTTGAGTTTTTGGCCTTGGCTGTCTTGGAAGGGGCGATGACATCGGCGCATTCTGTGATCGTTTTTTTGTGGCTTGTTCTGAGTTGTGAG
Source organism: Lissotriton helveticus (assembly GCF_964261635.1). Classification (NCBI taxonomy): domain Eukaryota; kingdom Metazoa; phylum Chordata; class Amphibia; order Caudata; family Salamandridae; genus Lissotriton; species Lissotriton helveticus. Next base: position 1,073,321,726 of record NC_136070.1, on the reverse strand, counting down.
TAAAGTCTTTGAGGTGGGAGCACAGGGTGTTGTTCCACTGGTATTTTGATACTTTTTTCCAGTTCATTCACATAGATCTTGGGGCGTGGTGCCAGAGTTGATGGGTCCTGAGATGGTAAAGTGTACACTGTGGTGATTGATCCAGGTAAGTTGTGTGATGTGGTTGTATCTGACTCTGTTGCTGGAAGCGAAGATGGGGTCAAGTGTATGTCTTGCGATTTGGGTGGGATTGGTGACCAGCTACTTGAGGCCAATGTTGCTCATGCTCTCCAAGAGGTTGGTGGTGTTTGCATTGCTGGGGTCGTTGAGGTGCAAAATGAGGTCCCCTAGGAAGTTCCAAGTTCAGTTTGCTGGTAAGATTGACAGTTATGGTAGTGATGCCAGAATGGTGCTGATCTCTCTCATCTTTCTAACACAATTGATTGCCAAGAGACACACTACATTAAAAGGTGATTACATTGAACTGGGCATTCTCCAGAGGTTTACGTTTTAAAGTAGCTATTTGCAGAGATCCCATTATAGAAGAATTCCCATTACCAGAGGGTGGGCAATCCTTAAAGTGAACAAACTCAGAAGTTTAGGTCATAATCTTGGGCTGGTCCCCAGTGCTTCCCTCATTGCCCATAGACCTGTGTTCTGCACTCGTAGGGAACCAGCTGACATGCAAAGAATAAAACTAGTAGACCAGAATGACAGGAGATATTTAGAGTGAGGTCAGTAAAGCATCTCGTTATTATTTCTTGACAGCCATATTTGGGAACCATTCTTTAACAGGGTAGGCAGCCATGCCATATGATGCAACACCGAGGCCCAAAGTCCATGCTGAATCTCAACCACATGAATGTGGTGCAGACATATATAAACAATACACTGGCAACTGTCCATTCGAGAACCTTCTTGCTCGAGAACCATCCAGGCCTTTTACTGTGCTTTGCAGGGTGCACATTATCTGTCTTCTTGTTCTTCCTGGCACATTGTAAGTGCTGGCTCCCAATACTATCTCCGATCGAAATACCACATGATCAAGCCACTGCAGTCCCACTCTCTGCCAAGCTTCACTGTTGGCTGCATGGACACTTAGTTATGACTAGTCTCAGCTTCTGCTGCTCTGAGAGTTCATCTTATCTAAGGAAGGTTTGATTCATATACCAAGACACATTTAAGCCTGCTTCTTGTTTTGCTGTAGAATCATGCTATGAGTTCTTAATGATACAGCTAAGCATTTAGGGCCAAATGTAGGTAAATTCAATTTAGCAAGTCCTTAATAGCGATTTTTACTGAATCGCTATTAAGGACTCGCTGAATTGAATGTAGGTAGGAATCGCTGAAATGTTAGCGATTCCTTAAAATTCCTTAATAACGAATCGCAAATTGAGATTCGTTAATGAGGAATACCTACCCATTCATTCCTATGGGCTAGGAGGCCCATAGGAATGAATGGGAAGATATTCACTATTTGCGATTCGGTATTAAAGAATTGCAAAAAGCGGGAGCTATTTCAAGGGTGCCAGGTTGTCAAAAGGACACCCTGTTGCACCCCTGAAATGTGCATGTGTGCACATGTGGTGCACATACATGCCCTAAGGGCATAAATGTGTGCCACTAGGCACTTTAAAAAAAGCAAAAAATAGCTTTTTTACAGGAAATCGCTAACTAACACCAACTTGAAGTTGGTGGTAATTAGCGATTCTTTAAGCCTAAAGTGCACTTTCTTTTGTGCTACCTACATTGCATTTAAGGAATCGCAATTATCGACTCCTTAAATGCAAGAGCAAAATAAGAAATCACAAATTTTGCTATTCCTTATTTTGCTAGTAGGTTTAAACTCACCTACATTGCTCTCAGCCAACTACCGATCGCAAACACTGAAATTCTGTGAGTTTTAGCGTTAACGATCGGTATTTGGCCACCTACATCTGGCCCTTAGTGCCTTGCGCATGCCAGGTTACTCCATGTGTGTTCAAGAAAACAAAATAATTCTGCACTTCACGTAGCTATCCCTACCTACTCATGGGTGCTAGCCCTGCGTCTAAGTGCTACTGTAAGTCCACGCATACACCAACACGGTACACTGATCTTAGGTGTATATTGTCAAATTTGTTCCACTCCTGACACCCCTCCTCCTCTTGCCATCAGTACCCAGGGGTGTGGAATTTATTAAAATATCTACTTGTCCCTGGGGCAAGTTGCTTCATAAATCTACTTGCCCTGTAACCAAATCCACTTGTCCCTTTGGTGCCATGTAGTGCTGTGACAAATTTGGGCAGCAATATCATTATTTAAGAGCTCTTATATAGCCTCTCTGATTATGACAGGGCTCATACCATAGTAGTGTTTGAATACTAGCAATCCCTTTATGTTGTCCCTTTTCGGCAGATATACATACTGAGACTGAAGGTAGTGGTAAGCAATAGTTCCAGTGTTGGAATGCCCTTTTGAGTCGGAGTAAACCTACTAACTTGCATGTTTTAAGGGTTTTGGCAAACGTAAACCTTTCAGAGTTGGGGAAAAAGTGTTTGGAGGGAAAATGAACTTGCAAACACTTAGGTTTTCGCATGAGCAAATCTACACATGCATATTTGCTCATGCTAAAATGCAGTTCACAAACATTTTCTAGGAGTACAATTTCTTGCCCTACTTCTGTCAATTCTTGTGAATTCACGAAAGCCATATAGCTGTGCTTAATGCAAGGACATATACCAAGGGTGCACTTTTGAGACTTTCTTTAATTATTGGGCCCCTAATTTGGTCTGGCGTTAACCATGACCTTTTGTGTTTATTAAAATGTTCTCTCTCTCTCTCTGTAACAGCTGGCTTCACTGTGAGTGACAGCATTCTGCTCTTTCACAAGGAGCATAACGGCGCATAAAAGTAGTTTTGTTCAGTGCCAATAACTAATGTCGCAGTGTGTGCTTTATCGAGACCAAAAACTATTTTTGCTTTTGCCAATGTTTGTTATAATGGTGAGGGCACGGCAGCTCTCACATCAATAAGGGTTTACAAAAACTATGCGAAAACAAGTCACACATTGCCAAAACTAAAAAGCTGACCAACAATTTCAGACCTACTGGCTTTGCCAAAGCTTGTTTATTTTTTATGTTTCCCATGATCTTATTGAAACTGGTTACACTGATTTTCCAATATGAATATTTTTGGGAAATACTAGCATGCATCAACACATTTTACTAAATGATGCTGCAATGAAATGGTACCTGAAATTTTACAGTAGTTTAGCTAAATGTTTTTTTCCCCTACTTTCATTTTTTAGGAACATTTTATATTGAAAGCAAAGAATCCTTATTCTTGATTTCAAGCTTTGCAAATATTTGCATCTAATCAGAGAGCATTCGGGGACCATTATGCAGAGCTTCATACTGCTAAACATTGAAACCGTGTGTACACATTGTTATACTGGAACCCCTATCAAGAGTGCAGTCAGAATTTACATTTACTTAGAGCACTCACCCTAATAATAAAGGCTTTAAATTAATGAACTATAAATACAAGTTTGAACAGCATTAACATATGCACACAAATATTAACTGCAGGCAGTGCCCTTTCCTGACCCTTAATGTGGCACTGCAAACTGGCAGCCAAAGGGTTTGTGCTGCAGGGAGTTGGGCCTACCGGGCTATAGGAATTCCACATCCCTGAGTACCTATCCCTTAGTACTCTGTTGTGCTGTTTCCTCTACGTCTACTCATGCTCCTTTTCTCGCCTTGCTGCCAGAAGCTAGTGTTTGATATTGTTCAACATTCTGTCCATCAGTTGTTCTTTTTGCATTTGTCACCCCAAGTGGGACATGTGTGCCCAGACGTGGGTCCTGTGCTTTCCATTCCACTGGAGGCAAGCTAGCCTGGCTGATGAGGTGTGAAACCGTGTAACCGGTCCTATGATCCTTGTTTTCCAGTCCAGGGAGAGCCTGGCCTGGCAGTTAGGGCTGGACTGCTGCCATGGGGAACAGGGGCAAGACTGATTTGCATATGGCTGGTTTAAACTGGAATAGCATGGGGGAAAATAAATGATGTCTTTATGCCCAGATTCTGATCTGGGGTGAATATTTGACATTGTTCAACATTCTGTCCATCACATTTTCTTTTTACTTTAAGAAAGTTAGCATTTTTCTGTCCCAACCATTCTGTGCCTGCAGCATGTGTCCTGGGTCACATTACTAGGTGTCTGTGTCCTTGGTCCTATGACTAGGTGTAGTTAGCTGTTGGCCTTTGTGTATTACTTCCAGACACACAATAGAGGGGCTGGGTGATGGCAGGATGGGCCGTCCATGAAGCATTAGTAGGCAGAGCTGTGAACAGCCCAACTTGCACTTCAAAGAAATTGCCTCAGCTCACACACAAAGTACTTCACACTAGCCTATTGTGACTACAGACAGACTGCGACTAGGGCAGGAAGGCAGAAAATTCCAGACACGTTTGTGGGGTGAAAACTCCAGAAGTTTCTTCCACATCAAAGCTGGCACCAAGTAAAAAAGTAGGACCCTCTGAGTCACTTCGCAGTTAACTTATGGGCCTGCGGGAGGACTCTTGGAGGACTGCCTTGCTGCCTGTGGCCTGCTGTGTATTCAGAAGCCCGTCTTGCTGCACCAAGAGTACTGCCGTGCTGCTTGAGACTTGCTTTTCTGCTTGAACCCGAGACTTCCAGAGTGACTCCAAGAGCTTGTTGGCTGGCGTCATCATCAGAGACAAAAAATGCTCCAACCATCTTGAACTTGCACCTGGACCCAGCTGAGTGAGTCCGGGGCCTCCAAATGGTGCCCCCTCCAGTCCTGGACTCCTGGGAGTGGTGCTAACAGTGCTCAGATAGCCCAAATCCAAAACTTGGGACTGGGCCGAAAAGTGCTTCGAGAACCGAGAGAATACCGGTACCCACCTGCTTGCTGAGCCGCCCAAGGTGCATCGCACGTCAGCCTGATAAGGTGGCAGCTCGATATGTTCTCTGCAGCAGCAGATCCTGTACAGCGGAAACGGTATCCTGCCTCGTGGAGCTCTTGTTGGCTACAGCCTGCAGCTTCATCCAGTAGGAAATGTTCAACTTTCATAAAAGAGGAAGGGCCTGAAATATATTTATTTACCAACGTTGTGTTTTAGTCCGATTTTGATACAGGCAGACCTTAAGTTTGGCAACTGCGATGATTACACCATCACCGCAGTGGCCAAAATTCTCTGACGGCCCGAAGTGGTAAAGGCAATCGGAGAACTGGCTATATGTCTTACCTGCCCAATTAGGATGAGTGGACTTATAACTGTTTTTTACTGTTTGTCACCACCAAGCAAACCTGGTTGTGAGGCAGATAAAAAACGAATAATGTCCCTCCTCACCATGGAAGATGGTGATGAGGCATTACCTTTTTTATTTTAAAAAACAAAATCTTGTTTTGGGATTTTCTTTTTGAAAATAAAGAAAGAAAACTGTTTGGTGCAAAGTTCCATCATGTTGACGGATCCTGCATCAAACAGAGAAATGCATTGACAGGACCTACCATGTCGGCTGTACCTGTCAATTCTTTATAAATGACCGCCAGCTTAGCAGTCATTTATAAATCTGGCAGGCGGTTCCTCCATCAGGTGATGAAGTAATTTACCCACTTCACTGCAACTTCATCTAGCGGTTCCCCAACAATGAAACATCCCTTCGGACACCACCGGTTGCATTACTTATTTCTTCCAAAATTTCTCTAAGTTCAAAGGTAAGCGAAGGCCAGGTCCAAGCCCTTTTGTATCCAGAATGCTCATTCCCGTCTTTTGCCACACCACCATGTTGTGTAGTTTCCAACCATCAGTTAGAACTGTGCGTTTGGGGACAACATAAATTTAGGATGGTGCCAGACTGATTCCATGCATCCCAGCAGTATATTTTGTCCTTTGGACCAGCTAACTCGCAGTGCCACTGTTATCCCACCAAACCTAAATGGGGGACAAACAGTTTTGGGAACCACTGAACATGACAACTCTGTTCCCTCAGGTGCTGTGGTGACAAACTTCCCACTTTTTGCTCAGTCTCTTGTGCTCTCTTTCGCTCAGAAAAGAATACAAGGAATACACAGAGGGGCGTTTTCAATATTTATTGAACCATAGTGATTCTTGCATTGAATATATGGGCTGCAATGATTAATAGACCGAAGCAGACAGCAGTCATACTGAATTTCAGAACGGTGAACAAAATGAATACCTTAACCATTTTGTTGACACAACTTATATATGCACACATATACAATAGTACAACTGTGTAAGCGCACTCCTAAAGTACAAAACCATAACCTAAATCCCTAGGGTGCAGATGTATGTTTTGCCAAGAAGCCCCCTTCTGGATGATCTTGTAGTGTAGTTCCTATATTCCCAATAGGCTCTGCGCATTAGAATAATATATACTTCAGCTTAGACGTAGGACTGAGGTCAACTAGGTCTCTGCCGAATATATTAGACTTAATTATGTGTGTGCCAGCTAGCTCAGAGGTCACTAGAAACTTTCTCGAAAGTACAAGAAGGGATTAGTTTCTGACAACCATATAACATTACAACTTTGTTTCCCAAGAATAAGAAATCAATCTTCAGAGTCGTGGAAACAATAGATAACTATTTTACTCCGTCAATCGTGCATGCTTCGTTTCACCAAAGTTGCTGAGAAATTAGAGAGACGGGGTTTTCAATAAAAGGTATTTATTGAACAGTCTTCTATCTCAAGCATGAGAAATGTACTGCTACAATAGTAATGCTGGTTATAAAGTACAGGAACTCGAATACAGCCGACTGACCCGGCCCACCCTGGCTCCATGACCTCAGCGCGATTCGGCGCACACCGGTAACATCCGGAGGGCGGTCTCATTCTGACCTGTAGCACTACGCTTGCTCTCGCCTTATGGTTCCGAGTCCAAACGGAATATAAATTCTCAATCGTGATTATTGATTAAGTCCCTGCCAACCCTTCCCAGACCTTGGCCCCACTGGCCCCGGATTGGTTCATGCTCCACGCTCTGTGGCAAAAGAGGCTTATATTGAAAGGCAATTATTGACTTGTCCTGATGATGGTCCCCGTTATTTAGTAATGGGACCGAAACGCCGTCGACCTAAGTACCATATACTTGTGTAATGAATTTCTATGCAATGCTATGTAATGGTACCTATTCAAATTTTCTGTATGATTGGATTTCTACAGAAATTGCTGCTCTTGCCTTGTAAGCCCTGTCCTGTTGTGTCTGTATATTTGTGTGGTTGGGTACAGGCTTGTGCCCTACACCAGTGAAATGTTGAAGGTTATTACGTTGTTCTAAAACTCTTTATTAAGTAAAAATTTAGAAGACCTCTGTCCGGCTGGACATGTCCTCATCAATACAGAACTGACTGGGTCTATATTTATTTCCTACTCATTCTTGTCTCCTTGCTTGGGACCGTTGTTGTTCTTGTATAATAAACTCCCCAAGGTCCCTCGCTGACGTTATTGGGGTCCCTTGTTGTTTATATAGGTTATAAAGTACAAGGCATATAATACAAACAGTATTATAACGTAGTACTGTAAAAGCATAATATGGTTTCTAAGCCATAAGTTGCTTTAAATAGATAAAATGTATAAAATACATACAATGATAAAAGAGATGGCTAAAAGTACTCAACTGGTGCTTCTAAAATACTCCTACCCCGATGTACCTGACCTAAGCCTAGCACAAGGGAAGAAATAAGTTTAGGAGTAGTTTTTCGTTTAGTATTTTTTGCCTAGAATCTACCAAGAGTCTAATCAAGAATTCTCTAAGGGTCTAATCAGCTCCGTACCTTGGTTTAGAATGAAGGAGGTTTTGTATCTCTCTCTCAGGACTCGATCTCCCAGATACCCGCATGGGTAAGCTGGAAACACTGGAGCTGGATTTCTCGGCAAGAGAAGAAACAGCGTCTCTCAGCGCGTCTGCTGGAGGGTCGGCTTCCTTCAGCACTTGCTGCTGCAGGGTGTCGGGCAAGTAGTTAGTCGATCTGCTCCAAGAACCACCGTGTGTTAGTTTGGGCAAATGTAGGCATATTTATACCATGAAGGTGCAGAGTTTGACGCATGATTGAACTTAATAACGTCACTCAAAGGTTCAATTCCCAGAAAACTCCAGGATTTCTTGGATAACTTAATATTCAAGCAGGGGGAAGATCCTAGCTGCTGAAGGCGGGTTTTTCCAAGAAATCGTTGTGAATTCTCGGAACTTAGTGGAAGTAGCCTCGCCGTATTTGGGCTGTAAGGCTCGGGCCAAATATGGTAACGATTTCTATGCCTATATAAGGATAGGGTAAAGTATACCTATATAAGGGCATGAATCGGGAAAAGTTACACTAGGGTCCTAGATTTGTTTATAACACCCACTCCACAATCTTAAGTTCAAGAAGACTAAACCTTTAAGCACTGATCAAATCTAAAGTAAGTGTTCACAATCCCACCCAAAATACAAATTTGCATTTGAAAAGGCTTGTTTACATGAAAAAACAAAAGTGAAAGTACACTGTATGAGCTAATAAGAAAGCATACCTTCAAACATTTACAAAGCAAAACGAAAAATATACATTCATGAAATGTCTCTTAAGTCTATACAGAAAAGAAAAAATTAAATCAAGACCATTCCATAGCATAATATTTGAAACCATTGTGTTATGATGGCTTGGCCAAAATATTGTCAGTAGGAAGTTCTATAAAGAAATCTTGTTCTCTATGAATAGTTCTACTTTAAGCAGAATACTCTGTGCCAAAAAAAAGGATTTTCTAATTTTGGAAAAAGGTCAAAAGGTGCATTTGTAGAAAAGTTTTTAAGCCGGAGGGTTTGTTTTGAAAAATGAAGGACGAATTGCAGAGTTCAGGGAACGCCGTGTCAATATTATCAAAAGTTATTTTCAGAGTCAGGAGAAAACATCAGATCATAGAGGCTGGCTAAGAAGCTGCCTACCGTAGTAGGCGAAAGTGGAACTACTTGATCAAGCAGATCAAATGCGCATAGGTGCGGATCATTGATGTCAGCATAGGAAGCATTAGCAACGTCAGCAGTCGATGTTACCTGTATGCCTGTAGTTTCTCGTATCTCACCATCAGCTGGGATTGCCGGTGAGACCTCAATGAATGCCGTCATCAGAATTGGCAGCCTTTGGGGACAACACGATGCATGAGCCATTACAGGACCTAGCAAAGCGTTAACATCCGATGGCAGTACTGATAGAAGTGTAAGACGGATGTCTAACACGCATTCTTCTCCGCAAAGCAGGCATCGCAGGACAGGTAAGATGCAATCTTGCCAGATTGGTCTGAACGAAAGAAACCATGTGCTGTTCAGGTCTCTTAAACGAGTCAAGCCGAGAATCTGTGTTATCCGCTCATGATACCTCATTGCACGGAGGGCTTCTTCCATGGATGTCTGGGTATCGTTGTTTGCCGGACTTGCCATATCGAAGCAGGAGAAATAAAAATAGTATCTCAGCTACGAGTCCCAAGATGAGAGGTAGTCCGCCGAGCACAGAGTGTACGAAATTTGGAAAAATGCCGAGGACTGCTTCAAAAGGTGCTAACAGTCCCGAAAAGATTGTCTTAAATACATGTGCGATTCCGCTGGTATCAGACATGTTTAAGATTTGGCTCAACATTTCTACAAAATGCGTAGGACAATTTGTTGATAAAAGGGCATGTATCTCCACCGAAGTCCTTGCGACTTGCAGATCATACATTTCTCTCGACGAGGTCAGTGGCACAGTTTTTTGCAAAAGAATGGCTTTCATTCTGCTTAAAGTATCAATCCGTATAGAAGAGACATTCAGTGAAGGCCATAACGCCGCCCTCTGTCTGACTTGCTCCTTGGATACAATACTTGCATACAACAAGTAACCCTGGAGGACACACTAACGAGATGAAGTTTTCCTGGCAACATGCCACAGCAGCTGTGATCATTCAGTGAAACGTAGCTGCCATTGGATAGCTGTCTGAAAATTGGTTCTATTACTGTGGAGGGAGTTCCGTGCTGGTGGCATGAGAGGTTATTTGCAGAACCATCGCAGGCTCCATGTAAATTAATACCTTGGCACAAAAGTGTAGCACTTAGTGAATTTTTTCAATTATTACCACTAAGGAATACCTCTGTTCCCCTATTCCAACATTTGTGTCTGTAAGGTAAAGTCCAGGTTGACTTGATGTATTCTTTACCCAACCTTTCATACAGGCCCGCTGGTATATGCTGTAGACAATACTGAAATTGAAAAATCGTCACCGGTATTGATATGGTGCCATGAATTATCCATTCAGTGACAGGTTTCTCAGAAACTGTCAATGGCAACCTTTCCAGTTTTTCAATGTTCAGCATCGTATAGTCTGCTCCTTTTTGTGCCAAAGAGACTTGTTTATCTGTAAGGTTAAATACAGAAAACAATGACGTTGTGTTGATTAGACGCCAAGTTACGTAGCCTGAACGCAGATTTTGCAACGTCCAGCCTAACTGCATGGATAGAACGTAATTGGAACTGGCCATATTGTAGCATTAGCAAGTCCTGCTCTATTATGTCAATGGCAGAAGATACAATGTTGTCCAAAGAATAAATTCTGGAGGACAGAGTCATTAACCCATTGTCAACTACAGAGAGACTTTTCTCTAAATTAATACGATCAATTTCTCGTATCTTTTCTGCAGTTTCCATTTGCGTTACTTTCCAAGCTTCGTTGTACCCAGCGTATATACCGGCGTATATGAAACGTTTTTGACGTGATTTGCGAGGTCCCAGTAAGAAATCTCGCAAATCATTGCCTTCTTTAAGTAAAGATAAGTGTTGTTTAATCTCCGAGAGTGTAGATGTCTGTAGTCATTCAAGGCATAGCTTCCCTACACTATAAGTAGTTACTATCCCTGGATGTTGTCTCTGGGAGTATCTTGGATCTGGCCTGTTCATTTTGAAACCTTGTGTTTTGTTCAGGAGTCTATCTCGACAGTTATTAGTGTCTGTGGGCCAGATTAACCATTTTTTCCAGTCAGGATTAGTTCTGGTTTGTTTTAAAATGTGGGATACGTCTAAGTCCTTATCAGTATTGTTATTACTGTCAGGTATGGGATTAGGTATAGACGGTTTGTTTAAATCTTTTATCTTAGCAATGCCAAGACAAGATGTTTGTTGAACAGTGTCATTCAAGAACATTATTTGTTCTGGTATTATGCAGGCTCTGAATAATGCTTCTAAACCTTGCACCTGCCAATCTTTTGTACCCCAGACGGTCTTCGTCTCAATGTTGTCGTTACAAAAGTCAAAACCCAATGTAGACATTTGAGCATAAAACTTTGCAGAATAAATTTGTTTAGTGTTGGTCAACATTGTTTTCATTCCTGTCTTATTTTTATTTCTAAAATAAAACGTTTCTGGATTGGTAACATTATACCCTGAAAAGTATTGAAATTTCGCATAAAATGTTTTCGAGTTGCCTTTTGCTGGCGTTGGACAATGTTCCCATTGATTGTAAGCAAAACATTTCTAGGGTTAAAAGATTTATGCAAATAACGATGACCATAATGATTAAAACAATACATTTGTTCATAATCTGATGAACCTTGTAAGTATTCATGTTCTGTGAATTTTGCTGACATTTCTAAATCAGACATCATGTTATTAACAGCTTCAAAGTCCCAATCATCACTGAATGTGCTGGGTGATGCAAAGTCACTTAAAGAAACCTTAAATTGGTGTGGAATCTTCAGCAGTTCCACCGGGCCATAAATGTCATAGTCAGTAGTGTCCCATGCTATACCACCAGGTATAGGTACGGCTGTGATTTTCACTGATGACAGGTCTCTTTTTTTCACGATGAGATGATTTGTGAGGTGTCAGGACCAAGTTGATTTTCTGACTTGCTGTGTCCATAGAACTATATTTTCCATCTATCATCCTTTCCAAGCTTAACAAAAGTATGAGCCAGAGCAGGAGAAAAAATGCACCTAACCCAATCCAAAATTCAACCCATGGTGAAACCAGATATGTTTTTCCAAGTTGATGAAAGAGTTCTGTTAACTTTTCTTGAATGTTTTTATTTTTCCTGGCGTTTCTTCACTTTCACTGGGATCTTCTGAAAAGATATCAAAGTTTATGAATGTAATCCTGTTTTCCCTCAGGATTGGGTAACACCTCCTGGCCCCCTGACTATCGGAAGTAAGGACAACACGGTACGTGTTCTGATAACTGGCTCTTTATTATCACAAGACAGGACAAGTTGAGGAATCTCCTATAACTCCTTGTTTTATGGATATAAGGCAGGTCAAACTGTCCTCTGCATGAATACCGGTCCCGGTATTCCCCAACAGAGGACACCGTGCTAAGCAGGGGCCGACAATACCACTCGAGAAAGAAACAGTACGTTGTTTCCTCAAATCGTCCTCCGCAATAGTGTCGGTCCCGACACTCACTCCAACGAAGGGCAATGCGCGGTTTGTGATAACAATGAATATCGCGGTGTCCCTCTCACTCGATAACCCTCGAGCGGGGACTGGCAAGGTGCGGTAAACAAATGAAGCCCCAGCGCTCGATAACCCTCGAGCGGGGACTGCCAAAGGAAGGGAAGGGGACGATGTCCCACGCGCTCGATAACCCTCGAGCGGGGACTGGCAAGGTTTGTTATAGGGACGACGTCCCAAGCGCTCGATAACCCTCGAGCGGGGACTGGCAAGGTTCGTAACCGGAACAGAGTCTCTACGCTCGATATACCCTCGAGCGGGGACTGACAAGGTTCGTAACCGGAACAGAATCTCTACGCTCGATATACCCTCGAGCGGGGACTGACAGGGTTCGTAAATGGAACAGAGTCTCTACGCTCGATAAACCGTCGAGCGGGGACTGACAGAGTTCGTAACCGGGATAGAGTTACAGCGCTCGATTCACCCTCGAGCGGGGACTGGCTGGGTTCGGGACCGGAACCGAGCCACAGTGCTCGATTTACCCTCGAGCGGGGACTGGAAACGCAAAGAGGTACGGAGCCTCGAGCCTAGGCGGCAATGGAGACGGTCCTGTCTCTCAGTTGCTTCTCGATACTAGCTCTCACCTTGCATGAAGCCTCGGCGAAGCGGGAGTGCGGCTCGCATTCAAAATATCCGATGCGGTCGGCGTCTTCCGGGTTGGCTTTATGGTGGCGCGATCTGCGCATGCACCATGCAGGGCTTTCTGGGTAATGTAGTTCGGCGCGAGTTCTTTTCGGGATTTGTAGTTCCTAGGGCTTGTAGGTCGTACTCGTTTGCGGAGCCCATTCGTGTCCTAACAATGAAATGCCAGAAGCAGTTCTGTCAATTGTAGGGATAGCTTCAGGATTATTCGAAGTCACTGGAGCCTTTTCTCTTTTTACCATATCTATGTAGTCAGATGTCACATCATTGTAGATAGGCGGTCTTGACGAACTGTTATTTGGGTATCCAGAGGCATAAGTTCCATCGCTTTGTTGCATAGTCCTTCTTTTCTTACTGCAGGTTTATCAAATGTGATAAGTCTTTCAGTTTGAACCTCTTGGATTGTAGCAAGATTTGGACACCTGCTACTTCTCGGGAGTCCACTGGGCCTACTACTTATTATTAGCCACATGATTGTGGTTTGACCAGGTCGATTCACACAACTCTGTTCTCCCTTTTACCGGCAAGGGGCGGGAGTACTACTGATCTTGTTCCGTGGATTGCCAAGACAGGTACGGCTTTTCTATAAGAAGGCCCAAATTCCTTCTTTACCGCAATTTTTTCTCTGACTAGATCCCCAATCTTTGGAATCCAGACAGGTCTTGCTGGGACAGGTGGTTTTTCTTCAGCGGTCGTTTGTTTCTGTATTATATTACTCAGACTTCTTCTTGTTTCATTTAAGTCCTGTGAAACAGCCAAACGATCTTTGATATCAAAGGGTTTTTGTTCTACCACTGAAGTATGACTATCGAGGTCCCCGATAATCATTCTAGTACCAAACATTAGTTCATACGGAGTGACTCCACCCAGAGAATTTCTTGGCAGATTATTAAGACTACGTTGGACACTTATTAGATGTTTGACCCACCCGTCACCCGAACCTAATACCTTGGCTGTTATGGATTGCTTTATGTCACGGTTTTTTCTTTCCACTACCACATTACCCTCGGGATGGAAGGGACTAGAATACCGCAATGCAACGCCCAAGCTGACCATGGCCTCCTTGTAAGCCCTAGAGCTAAAAGCAGGACCCTGGTCAGAATGTAGCGTGCCAATTGAGTATGTGCCGATAAAGACTCGCAAATCCTTTATAACAGTTCTGGCGTCAGCCGAGCGCTGGGGCCACATCCAAATGAATCTTGTGCAGGAGTCCACCGCGACCATAATATATTTATAGTTGTCATCCCTAGTTAAGGGACCACAGTGGTCCAGGTAAACACACGCTAGTGGTTTGTCTGAAATCAAAAGGGGTGTCTGTGCAGGATTTTTTACTGTAGAAACTTTTATTTTCTGGCAGATTTCACATTCTAGAACATAATTTCTAGTTTGTTTCCTCATGCGTGGCCACCAGTATCTCTGTTTTAATAATGACACCGTGGCTGCAATTCCCGCATGTGTAGATGCTAGCCCTTCATGTGCTGCTACAATTAGTCCTAACCTCTGTTCCATATTTGGGATGGCCCTATCCCCCACTCCAGGGATTCGAGCAAAAGGAACATTATTCGGATCAGTTATATATGAGTACTTTATTGGAAAGCCTTTCGGGAGTGTCTTACCACTGTCTTTAGCTGAAGCAGTGACAGCTTGCATTATATCGCTGTCTATTTTTGTTTTTGACCGAGTAATCGCAGCTACGGAAGCCGTTTGCACAGCTGCCTTCGCGGCTTCATCAGCCAATTAATTCCCTGCAACGTGAACGCCATCACGCTGATGACTCAGTGTATGAATCACGTGAGTATTTTGTAGTTCTTTCTGTAAAAGAACTACTTGTTCCAAAAGCATTTTATGCTTTATTGTGCCACCTTTTGAGTCTTTGAAATCGTTCTGAACCCAGTTCTGCAGATACTCATTGTAAGATTGTACACAGTAATACGAATCGCACACTATTAGTGTGGGGAATTCGAGATCAGTATTTTCAAGCGCCATCTTGAAAGCCTGTAGTTCAGCTCGCTGAGCTGTACAGTCCCCGAGTGATTGAGTTTTAGTGACCATAGGTCTGAATTTTCCTTCGCGCTAGCGAGCTTTAACAATCGCGCACGCAGCACTATAGGCTTGTTTGCCCCCAATAGCGGGCTGTGCTGATCCGTCTGTATAGATTATACATCCGTAATGTTCCAGAGGCAGAATTTCAGTCGGCAGAGGACATTCATATTCGTATTGGAGAAATTCTTGTGTCTTTAAATTAGTGTCAAAATGGTATTCAACGTTTGTTGCAGCAAGAGAGTTAACCCATTGAATCCATCTCGGATGTAAAGCTCTTGCATTGGGAATGCTAGCTCTTGTCACTGCTTCTAAGGCAGGTACAGGTGTAACGATCATTATACGTTTACCCTGTGCGAGAGCTCTCTCTTTTGCTACTGCAGTTTGAACCGCTGTCAGAATTTTTTCTGTTGATGAGAATTTCATTTCAGCTTGTGTGTACAAGTGTGATTTGTAAGCGATTGGTACCTTTTCACCTTCATTAAAGGTCAGGTATGTGAATCCGCATTTTCCTGGGATGACACGGATCACTAGATTGCGAACGTTTTTGCGTGTCTGTAACTGTTTTTTAGCTAACTTGTCTGTTTGGACTGAACGCAGAATTTCTGAGTGTGCTTGAGTCCAATTAGTTGGTTTGAAATCTGGTTTGAATAGTTCATAGAGAGGTTTAACCCTCTCTGCATAATTCAAAACGTAAGTTCTACCGAAATTCAGGAAACCTAGAATTGACTGTAGGTTTTTCAGTGTTTTTGGAGGTTGAAGCAGCGCATACTTCTCAAGAAAGTTTGCTGCCAGGCTTTTGCCTTTACTTGATAACTCGTACCCTAAAAATAGGACATTGAGGTGGGCAATTCGTGATTTCTTAAAATTGAATTTATACTCTTCAGAAGCAAACCCAAGTATTATGGTGTTCACTCTTTTCAAGTGTACATCCAAATCGTCATCTGTAAGATAGATGTCATTGACATAAGATAATGCCTCATCGTCGTACATTTGTAGTAACTCTGTTACTCTGGCTGAAAATAACCCTGGACTATTCTTGAATCCCTGGGGGAGACGGCAAAATTGCCGCTGTGACCCCAATATTGAGAAAGCGGTCAAATACCTGCTTTCTGGTGCAATGTTTTGACAGAAAACCCCATTTCAAATGTCCAATGTGGTTTTATATTTTTTGCGCACAATGTTATTCATCAGTGCAGCACTATGTGCATTTTGTACTGCGAATGTTTTACAACAGGAGTTTAGGTGTCTGTAATCCAAAACTAGACAATATGAATTGTCTGGTTTGGAGACAGGAAACAAAGGATTGTTCATAGATGATGTGCATGTTTCAATCACCCCTTGATATTCAAGTTGATTTAAAATCTCCCGGACTTGTTTTTTAGCTTCCTGTTTAACAGGGTACTGTCTCTGAGCAGTAGGTTGGTTTTTTAACTGTATTTCGTGGTGAGGAGAGTCCTCATCCCATCCTACGTGATTTTTATATAATGCTGGAGCTTGAGCTACGGCCCATTTCCTTGCATATGTATATTTTTTATGAATTGGAAAGTGATTTGAGAAGGCTAGCATAATCATGTTTTCGCCGTGTGGGCACTCCCTAACAACAACAGGTGGCCAGGCTTTTTCAGCTAGAAGTATGTCATAACCCTTGGAAAGCTTGTCCCAAAAGAGAGATTTTATTTTTCTAGTTATGTCCCCCTCTATCCGGAGTGTTATCTCATATAACTTGTGGGGTGTACTAACCCTGGTGTCGGCAGTTTCAACTTCAATGTATTCATTCAAGTCCACTGTCTCCAGATGATCCATCAGGATCTTCCGAGCTATGGTCACTTCTGCTGCGCTGTCTAGCATTGTCTGAGCCCATTCCCCATTCTTCAGTTGTGTCCTCAGAATCCTCAGCATGTTTAATTTTTATGCTTGCTACCTTCTTCTTTGAAAATTGAGCTTTTTTACTTTGGTGAACGGGTTCTTTATCTTTGGACTTGACGCGTTCTTCTTTTTGTTCTGACTGTCCTCTTCTTTCTGATTTCTGTAGTAGCCTCGCCGTATTTGGGCTGTAAGGCTCAGGCCAAATATGGTAACGATTTCTATGCCTATATAAGGATAGGGTAAAGTATACCTATATAAGGGCATGAATCGGGAAAAGTTACACTAGGGTCCTAGATTCGTTTACAACAATCTAGCCCCATTACCTGATGGGTAAGAATGTAAGACCTAGTCTTGGTCATGAACTGGACACCCGTCACAGAGAAGTCGGTCAGCTGCTAGGCGAGAGCTTCAGCTTGAAGTCAGCAGAAGTGTCTTTAATTTTGTTCGGAAACAGAAGGGTATAAATATAAATTAATATCCTTGCATCGGGCCGAGATTGTTTGTATTCCACATATACCTGCGTTGACACATAATAAAGCACATTTGTGTCACGCCATTTGAGAGTCATGTATAATGTCAAGGCAGTGTGATAGTGTGCTCACAAAACTGTGTCAGCAAGGTTAGTGTTTCCAAGAAATGAGTCTAAGAGTCTCAAATGCAAATGTGTGTCAAAGGTTAATGTGGCAAAGAGAAGGCAACTTTAGGAAAGGACAGTGTGTATGTAAAAAATCGCACTAATTCCTACAGAACCTAACTCGGGCACATGACACCCACTTCTCGTCCAAGTGTTGGCTAGAAAGCTATCTAAAGCAAACCTGTACATGAGCATATATAAAATATGAAAAAAGGTGATACATGTATTGCATTTAAAATCAGGTACTCATGCTATTTGAAAGCCCAGAGCAAAAAGAAAGCCAAATGCATTAAAAACATAAAAAATTATTAATACAGAGATTCAATCTAAAACAAAATTGGAAGGTAAAAACAAGCCGAATAGAAGTTACCACCACACAGGCATCCAGAAGTTTACATATCATGAGTGGTAGACGAAACAGTGCTGTTCCCAGCATCTGCTGACGACTTCCCAGAGGCATACATCGAAGCAAGTCAATAGAGCAGGTATGTTCCCTTCCAACCCCCACAGCAGCTGCTGAGGGAGCGTATGCAACCACCTGATGTTCTGTTGAAACAAAGCAAAGATCCAAACCACTAGGCGCGGAAGCATCCTAGGTTAGCTCACAGAAGGCGGGCAGGAGCAGAGGTATCTGCAGGGGATAGCTGTACAGATGGGCCTTCAGCAGTTTCACCAGAGCATGTAAGTCCCAAGACTTAACCAACTGAGACCCCAAGCACAAGTCTAGGGCACACTTGTAATTCCACAGGAGACAGCGGAACACAGGCTGTACGCAATGAAGCCATACAGGCCGGAAGGACAGGAACCAATGCTTATCCAATTCTTTTCGCAGAGGTATTCCATGTGATCACGGCACAGTTGAATGTGAGATAGTGCCAACTCCATTTGAACTCAAACTAGGACATCCATTGCGGAGAAAAATACTTAAACCAATATCCCTGCGGATAGGAGCAAGACTAGCGGAAGACCCCCAAAAATGCTTCCAAGGATGGAGTGGATGAAGGATGGAATAATTCCAAAAACCATCTGGAAGGTGCTTACTAAACTGGAGCTGATGCTTCTCAAAAACCCTACGATTGTAGTTGTATTAGACATACTAAAACTACGATGAACCAGTTCCCCAAAACGTTGTGGGAAGTTAGTACAGAGGAGCGTCTGTAACTCCGAAGAGGAACGCGACAGCTCCTTAGCCGAAGTTAAGGCACATCTTTTTGAAACAATCAGGCTTTCAGTTTGCTCAGGCTGTCAAAGCGCACGCTGGAAAGATTAATAGAAGACCACAGCATATCCCCCTTAGCTAAATGAGCAAGCGGAAAAAGGACTTATGTACAACATGTTTCAATGGAAGAAATGGTGACCACGTAAGCGACTCCTGGTTTCATTTCACACAAACCTTGACCATTCAGCATCAGGTAACTCCCATTCAAAAGTAATCTGAAAGCCAGACGTATCATGGCCGCAAGAGACTCTTTCAAGTAGCAAGACAGGTTCGCTACCGACGCATTGCATGCCCCCTTGCAATGAAACGTCCTTGCACACCAGAGACCAGCTTAAAGTATTCTCGCAGTCTGAACCTCTGAGATAAGCTTCAGTGTCCTTATTCCTACACCGGAATGTGAAAGGAAGTTCCCATTGTTCATGTATAAACCCTTCACTTAACGCCTCATATCTGCCCACTTAATGATGTTGGAGACAGTACTGAAGGTGAAAAGTAGAGATTGGCAGTGTAATGCACCCATAGATTATCCAATCCGAGGATGCTATCTCAGCAACGGTAAAAGGTAATTTTTCGATATGTAACATTTTATATTTCACATCTTTTCCTGCCACAGCTATCTGTTAATCAGAAAGAAGGTAAGTGTTAAACAGATTCTTGGTGTTGCTGTATCGCCATGGCTCGTTCCCTGAACGTAATGTCCAGCTTAATAATAGAACCGACCTAAGGTGGGACTGCCCATGTTGAAATGCAGACAAATGTTGTTGGAGTACGTTTATTGTTGACGAGACAATGTTACCTAAAGAATACATTCTAGAAGATAAAATAATCATACCGTTGTCCACTACTGCAAGAGTCTGTTCTAAATTGTCCCTGTCAGTCCCACGCAGTCTTTCGGCAGCTTCTTTTTGAGATATTTTCTATACCTCATTATAGACAGCATACGGAAAGTGCTTTTTATCTGGTTTCTGAGGCTCAAACAAGAAGTCTAGTAAGTCCAAGTCAGCCGATAAAACGTTCAAGTGCTGTTCAACCTGGGACAGTGTTGAGGTCTTTAGCCAATCTAGGCACAACTTCCCAACACTGTAAGTCTTAACCACCCCCAAATGTTCACTTTGTACATATTGTATGTAAGACCTATGTGCTGGAAACTCTTGATCTTACCCAGAAATTTATCCTGACATCTGTCAGTGTCCAATGGCCTTATTAACCATCCCCTCCAATTGGGGTCTGTCGAATTATGCCTCATCTTACGCAGCATAATGTCAATATTTGTTTCATCATACTGCGTCAACTGCTGCCAGTTTTTGTATCGTGTAAGAGGGGAATCTGTGGCGTGTTCAAATCTTTTATTAAACGGGTCCTAAATAAAGTCTCAGTTTCCTGAACCTGCCAATCTTTTGTCCCCCAAATAGATTTTCCATCTATTTTGTCTCTCCAAAAGTCAAAGACCTGTACAGAGAGATCGGAAAGCAAAGAAGCAGAGTATATCAGCTTAGTGTCCATTGACATATTTTTCTTAACAGGGGATAATGCAAGCCTATAATAAAATGAGGTTGGGTCAGATGTGAAATAACCAGAAAAATATTCAAACTTTTGTATAAACGATATAGAACTACCCTTTCTTTTGTGCAAATCTCTTTATTGGTTTTATATTTTCAATATACATAATTCTTGCATGCAAGCTGCACTGGACTTCGATTCATATCATGGATATGGTAGACGTATGCATTTATGTCCCTTTTGCATTATTTAGACAATAGGAATATGATAAAGGGATCAGGGGACATAAAAGCAGGACAATAATTATAACCATACAGTTCTAGTTATCTTGTGCATCAAATACGTTATTACACGTCTATACTGTCTGCCTTTACATGTATTTGAATAGAGACAAAGTGGTAACATCGGTACTCCTAGATAACCAGGTAGTGTCAATGGATCAGATAAATTAGGCAAACAGAAAAAAAAGAGAATTGCATAAACTAACGAAATGAACAACTACACGTGTAACAGATGCTCAGCCCATAGTGCCCTACCGTTTTCAGATTTGAATTTGTATCCAGTGGTTACCAGCTGCCCCTGAGGTGTGTGCTAGTATCTTTATAGAAGCAGCTTGTATGCTATCAGTCAAAAGTGTTGTGGTATACACTCTACCCGACTCGTGAGCGTGTTAGCTGCTCACAACATTTGTATCAGTGGAATCCCCTCTTACCATGTCTGTACCAAGCTGTAACGCAATATAAAGGGCGTCCCAGCTTACTGCAATGGTAGTCCTGCGCAGTCCCGTAGTTTCTTCACGCCTAATAGCACGCAAGCATTGATCCTCGCCAGGCTGCAATATTGGGAGGGTCTGGTGACTTCCACTTTTTAGTAATCAGCCTTTTGGCTACTATAAGCTCTAGGTCCAGAAATCTTTGTGCTGGGTGTCCTGTGGAATTTGTGTAGCAGGTAGGTTGGCCAAACAAAAGAGAGCTTTTGCCGGTGCAGATGTGTAATACTTCAGCCACTTCACTCCAGTATGCACCCACCCAGGCACAGCTCCAAAGCATGTGTATCAAGTCAGACCCCTTTTCAGCGCAGATTTAGAACTACCCTTTGGTGGTGTAGGGCAATGTTCCCATTGAGTATAGTTAACCACTTCATGTGGTTTACTAGCCTTATGTAAGAAATGATGACCATAATGTTGATAACAAAACATCTCACCAAAATTGGCTGTACCATCATAAAGCCTGTCAGAAGAAAATACAGTTGAATGTTCTAGATCATCTAACATTTCGTATACTGTATCAGTCACCCAATCATCACAAACAGCTATTGGGGGTGACAAAGTAATTTAACAAAATATTAAACAAATGGTGAATTTGTAAAAGTTAATTGTGACCAGACACATCAAATGATATCTTATCCCATACAATCCGATCCGTAATTGGAATAGCTGAAATATCACCACGGAAAAGACTCTTTGCTCATGGTGTGATGATGCTTGTGGTTTCAGGACCACGTTCACAGGGTGTACTGCAGAGCGTTCTGGGACAAAATGTCCATTTAGGAGGAGAAGAACAGTCAAAAAACAAATCCAAAGAATGAGGAAAAGTAATGCTATTGACATCCAAAGGTGGAGCCATGGATTATCAAAATATGTTTTTTATTCACCGATTGAAAACATATACTTTCAACGTAACGTTAGTGGTGGTGGAGGCTCCAATGGATCCAAGGACAAGTCAGCAAAATTGATCAAATATCCTGACGCTGTTCTGTCTATTTTTGGCAGCTCAGCAGGTCGATGAACTTGACTCTGGTTCGATCTGTTGTGTATTGACGTAGATATTATTTATTTCTGCATTCCGAATAGATATCTGTGTTTGTGTACTTGTAGATTGCACAGTTGTAGTTGTTCTTGAAACAGGTAGAAGGTGTACTTCGTTGTTGTTTACCACAGTCTCATTTTGTATCTTGCAGGATTAATTTGCAATTAAAGCTTCCATCTGAAGCTCCTGTATGGCAGCGAGAGAACATTGGTAGCTACCCAGGAGTCTGAGTGGCCTTCTGTTGGGAATCGGCCACATAGTGTGGTTTGATCAGATCAATAGAGACAAATCTTTTGTCACGGTGACCAGCAATGGGCGGAAGAAGCACATTCTGTGACCCTTCAACAGCCAGGACAGGCACAGGCGCTCTGTAAGGTGGCTCAAACTCTTTTTTTGTCTGGGATTTTTCCTCTGACCAGATCCCCGATCTTCGGTATCCAGCTGGTTCTTGCTGGAACAACCTTCACTTCTTCAGTAGCGGTGCATTTGATTTAGACGTTGTTTTGGAAGTCCCTGGACTTATTTAGCTCCTGTATAACAGCTAAACGTTCATTGATGTCAAGCGGTGTCCCAGCCGCCACTATGCTGGGACAATGAGATCTAGGACCCACATCTTAACCCCAAACAGAATTTTATAGGGAGTACGACCACCAGGGGATTTCTTGGCATGTTGTTCAAGGACCTCTGAACTCCAGATAGGTGATGAACGCAGCTGCGACCAGAGCCTAGTACCCTTGCTGTTAAAGACTGCTTAAGTCCCCGTTTTCTTCTCTCTAACTAGGCAGTTCTGCCAATTGTGCTGTGCAGTGAGCAAGTGACTGCATGTAAATTTTTTCAGGCGCCAAGTCCCATCAGGAATACAGCCTTTTACTGCGCATGTGGCGGAATATTACTGTTTTGTCCCTATGGCAGGATGCAGTGGCGTAACTAGGCAATCTGCCACCCGTGGCGGCCCAATCTTTTCCGTGGCCACGCTCAAGAGCGGGGATGCTGGTGATAAATTCATGCATGTAAGAGCTGGGAGGCAGAGACACTGCACCCAAAACTCATGCTGTCTGGGGCGGACCTCCCCCCCCTTGCACTGGTAGGGTAGAGGATATTCTTGCTGATATTGGAGAAATGCTTGTGTTTGTAATGTAGAGTCCGATCTACAATCTACATCTGTTGCAGTGAAGGAATTTTCCCATTGTATCCTTCTCGAATGTAGAGCTTTTGCATTTGGTACACTTGCTCTCGGAACCGCCTCTAAGGTCGGTAACGGGGTTATGACAACAATTAGTTTCCCTTGTGCTAGGGCACGCTCTCTCACTACAGCAGTCTGAACTGCAGTCAGTATTTTTTCAGTCCATGCAAAACGTATTTCAGCATTTGTATAGAGATGCGATTTCTATGCAATCGGTACTGTCGCCTTCACTGAACATGTGTGTAGCCTGTTGTCCCGCCATCACACAGATCACCAGGTTCGTTGTGCTCACACGTGTGTAAATGTTTGGAAGCTATCATGTCAGCTTGCACGGAACGTAAGATGTCTGTGTCTAAAGTGCCCCTGAAAAATCTGGGCGTATGAGATCAAAGAATGGTTTTACCCGTTCTGCGTAATCAGAGAGTATGTTCTGCCAAAATCTAAAATTCCTAATATGGATTGCCGTCTTTTCAGTGTTGTTGGAGTTTGGAGTAACGCACATTTTTCAAAAAAATTAGTCTGCAGGCTTTTGCCCCACGTGAAAATTAATATCCCAAAAACAAGACACTTTACATTTTTTTAAATGGAATCTGTAGCCCATGTGAGCAAACCCCAAAATGATGCTGTCCACTCTGGTCAAGTGCTCCATCAGGTCATCTTCTGTTAAGTATATGTCATCGACATCTGACAAAGCCTGTTCTGTTACTCTAGCTGAAAAGAGCCCCGGGCTATTCTATACCCCTCTTGCAAACAGCAGAATTGTTTCCGTGAGTCTAGCTCCGGGAAGGCAGTCAAATATCTGCTTCCAGTCGCTATATTTTGGCAGAAGAATCCATTTGAGATATCTTGTGTTGTTTTGTATTTCTTTTGCACAATTTTCATGGATTTGTTGTGGTTACCGTCTTCTCAATGGTTGTTCTTTACGTTGGTGAGAGTTAATAGCTGCGGTATTGAGGGGCCTGCTGTGGCCAACTATATGGCTTTGAGCCAAGTTATGCATATAATATAGCTTTGAATTCTATTTCTGATGAGGGGAAAAAGCTTAGCAAACTATATGGTTTAGAGCCATGTTGTGTGCATAATGGCCCCAGGAGTTGTCTTTGTTGCATCATTGTTTTAGGGCAAAACATGACCACAGTGCAATATGGTTTTGCTGCCAAGATTGCAGTGCTTACTCAGCTATATTGATTGAAAACGTGCGTTGCTGATGATGGTGCCAAGTGTTGTGTCCTGTGTGCAGTGTTTTTACAGAAGGGAACTTTAACGCAATTTCACATGTATTTTCTTCTGGGTTGGTAAAGGGCTGTGATTAGGGGTGAGTGAAATCATGTGCCATGCCCACATCACTGTGGCTATTTTATGTTTAAAATAAACATGCAAAACACGTCATTTCCTTCACATGACTCAGTGTTCGGGATTCCCAGCTGCCCTGGAAGTCCCATCGAGGGCTCATTTGAAGTGGCAATCCGAATCAGTGATCCAGGAGACGGGATACATTCTCTCATTTATTTATTGTATTTATTTTGGAAGTATTCTATAGCGCGAACATGACCACTGGGGGTATCAGAGCGCTTTACAATTTATACATCAAGAGGAATACAGATACATGCAATCAAAACAGAACCCACAAAGCAGAAGATACAAAGTCAAATAGAGCAAAGGGAATCATGTGACCATAGCAGCTGGGCCCCAGAACTGCGAATGTGGCCTCAGTATCCACCTGAATAGCCAGTCAGAGGCAGAAATGTCTTCATCAAGAGCACTTTGACTTCTTTTTTAAGAGGGCAATGGAAGGGTTCACCCTGACTTCAGGGGGGAGGGAGTTCCAAATCCTTGGTGCTATACGGGAGAAGGCTCGATTATAGGTTTTTTTCTTCTTGAATTTTTACGGTTTCAGCAATAGAGTGCTGGCGCTTCTGGGGGCTCTCTTGCCACATGAGAGCTCCAGTTTCTGAGGGAGGTACAAAGGGGTATTGAAGTGAATGGCTTTGTGTGCCATGCAGGCAATTTTTAATTGTATCCGAGATTCATAAGGCAGCCAGTTCAAGGACAAAAGGTTAGGGGTGATATGGTTGTATTTTTGGTGCCTGTTACGAGCCTAGCAGCTGAGTTGAGTGCAGCACTAAGAGGACCAGTCTTCACTCTAGGTAGGCCGTAAAGGGTTGCGCTACCATAGTCCAGCTTTGATAACACTAAGGCTTGCACTGCCACCTTTAGGTCATGAGCAGGGAGGTACGGTTTGAGTTTCCTTAGAATGCTGAGTTGGAAGTTTGCTCTTTTGGAGAAGGAGCTGATGTGCCTTTTCATGTTCAGACTTTTGTCTAACATAATTCCCAGAGAGGTTGCAGAATCATCAAGGTGCGGCCTACAGTTAAGAGGAGTGAGATGACCAGAGATTGCTTGTGTGGTGCGATAAGTAGAAATTCTGTTTTGAGAGCGTTTAACTTCAAGTAGTTGCGTCTCAGCCAGCTTTGAGTTTCCAGTAGGACTGAATTGAGGGACCAGATGGCCTCAAGGGAGGCGATCTTCAAGTATAGTTGGGTGTCATCCGCATACATGTGATAGTGAATGCTGGATGATTTCAGAATTTCTGTCAAAGGCTCCATGAACAGGTTAAAGAGCGTGGGTGAGAGCGCTGAACCCTGGGGGACCCCCAGCGTGACTGGCGAAGGATGCGAGAGGGACTGGTTCACCTTGAAGCTTTGGGGTCTGTCATGAAGGAATGAGAACCAGTTTAGTACAGGCCCGGACAGCCCCATTCTATGTTCCAGGTCAATTAAGTTATCATGTTTGACAGTGTCAAATGCTGAGGAAAGGTCGAGAAGGATCAGAAGTCAAGATTAATTTTGATCCAACATTCTTAGCGCATCGACAATGTGAGTTAACACTGATTCTGTATTATGACCCAGGCGAAAACCAGATTTACACTGGGCCAGGAGTTGGAAGTGATCGACGTGGTTGCAGAGTTGGGCGAGAACACATTTCTCCAGGAGCTTTACCAGCGTGTGGATGTTAGAGTTTAGTCGAAAGTTGTGAAGGTCCGTGTGATCTGCAGATGGATTCTTTAGGATCGGGGTAACTTGAACCGCTGTTAGGCAAACAGGAATAGCACCTTGTCGAAGTGATGCATTGACGATCTTAGTCTAAAGAGGGAGTATGGAGGTTCTAACTTCGGAGAAGAGGTTCGATGGCAGGGAGGTTTTGTAGTGATTAGACGGTTTCAGAGTAGCCAGCATTTTGCGTATGGCGCTTTCATCCAAGGATTGGAACAGGCTCCAGGATGCGTTGTTTTTGGGGAGGTAGGGCTGCACTGGGACCGTGACAAGCAACCCAGTGGGCGGGGGGCTGTTCAGCGACCTGAACGACAGTTGTTTGAGTGCAGAGCGTAGTTCAGCTACGATCTTAGTGGTCTTATCAGTGAAGAAGTCAGCAAATTCATCGCAGTTCGGTAGTGGCACCCTACCCTGTGGCGATGGATTAGGCTGACTGTACGCTTCGGACTTGATCAGTTCGAACAGTTTTCTTGGACGGTTTTTTGCTTGCTCTAGTTGACTTCAGAAGAAGGTGGCCTTTGAGCATCTGTTGCATTTGTTGTAGATGCTTCTTAAGGATCTCAGATGGTAGAGATGTTCAAGGAAGGGATATGCTCGCCACAGTATTTCCGCAAGTCTTAGATTCCTTCTCTCAGAATTAAGACTGTCATTAAACCAGGGTTTGGAGAGTTTGGAGGACAGTCCTTTAAGCTGTAGAGGTACAACCGAGTCTAACATATTGGTCATTGAGCAGTTATAATGGGCCGGAAGGTCATGTACGTCCGACATGTTCATGGGAGGGGGCAGGATGTCATCGCTGAGCGCATTCAGATTGTGCGAGTTGATGGTCCTTAGGCATCTTTTTAGTTGTTTGGGTTTCTTTGGCTGAGCTCTACTAGCTCTTACCAACTCCGGGACGAGGAAGAAGATGCAGTAGTGGTCGGTCGAATCATATGGGAAGATCGAATCCAAACGGATGGAGTTGGGCTTACCAATGACAAGATCTAAGGTAGCTCCTTCAATATGAGAAGGTCTGTCAAAAATTTGGATTAGATGAAAGTCCAGTAGGAAGGTTTTAAGGCTATTGACCACCTCATCATTCCCATCGTTCCAATGCAGGTTGAAATCTCCCAGGAAGATCTGAGTGCCATGGAAATCAGCGTTCGCCGAGATAATGTCCATGAT
Source organism: Lissotriton helveticus (assembly GCF_964261635.1). NCBI lineage: Eukaryota > Metazoa > Chordata > Amphibia > Caudata > Salamandridae > Lissotriton > Lissotriton helveticus. The sequence goes on along the minus strand of NC_136070.1, from coordinate 1,073,294,163 downwards.
CTGTTCAGTGAAGGGAAGGTTGTGTTGAGGCGGGTGGTGGAACGTACAGTTTGCATGGTTGATTGTTGCTACCAGCCACTTCAGTGCATAGGTATTCACAGGACGGCAGCAGGTCCTATTGTAGTGCTTTCACAATGAGGTTACTACGATGTAAGCAGGTGATGCCTCCACCCTGACCACTTGCTCTGTCTAACCGAATGATATCATAGATGGGAGGCACTAAAATGCCCAGGATGGGAGCAGCTGAGTCATTTAACCATGTTTCAGTCAGCATTACAAGGTCCTCAAGGATGAGGTCAGCAATGTCCGCAGCATGTTTCACTGCCGATCTACAGTTTAGGAGCACGCATTTGAGCTTTGTGTTGGCGTCAATAGGTGCTGATAATGTAGTGGTGACCTTCGTGAGGTTAGTCTCATTTAATGCTTTAGTGTTTAGCCTAGGTTCCCTGAAGGGATCAGTGGTGATAGATTTAATTTGTTGCAAGTTGGATATGTTGGAGGAATGTGCAGGATCATAGGAAAGTAGGAGAGAATGGATAACCCTTATCCGACAGTGATGGTCGACATCTGGATGGCCGAGAAGGGTTGTTCGTTAGGAAGAGGAGTGGAAGCCCAACTATGGGGTGAGTGGGTGATGTAGGCCGGTGCCCGACGTTCTGAGGGGGAGGGGGGCGAGGTACACACTTTAGATGAGAGCGAGCAGAGATGGTGATTGGTCATAGTGGCGCAGGTAAGCTTGGAGTTGGCAGCCAATTCTGCTGAGATATGCAATAGGTCACGTACCTCTGACTTAAGTTGTAAGAGGCAGAGTAAGATCTCATTAAGTCTGCCTTCCACTAAGGTATGGGATTGGGAGGCTAGGATCTGTGGACCCTGCGCTGGTAGAGGGCTAGTAAAAACGGGGGACAGTAGGGCCGGCGGCGAATGTATGTGCTCAGAGGGGAGAGATTCCAGGAATTGGAGCCACAATAGTCACTTGATGGGCACAGATTACAAGGATGTGTAGTGCGCAGGCTGGTATTCTACCTTTACTATGTGGTCATTACTTCGTATTACCATTACTACCTATATTTTAGTTTGCAGATGCCCTTATGTAGCATGCATTTACTTACCATGCATTTACTACGCATGTTCCATTACTTAGCATGTACTTACTACGCATAATGGAGTCACTGTGCAAACTAAGTTGTATTTAGGTTTTGGGGTGCTGGGGTAATTATAGGGGTCAGGGTGGGTTAGGATTTTTGGGTAATTTTAGGGTTCAGGGTGCTTTTAGGTTTTGGGGTACTGGGGTATTTTTAGGGCTCAGGATGGGTTAGAGTTTTTGGGTGTAGGGGGTATTTTTAGGGTTCAGGGTGAATTTAAGGTTTTGGGGTACAGGGATATTTTTGGGGTTCAGGGTGCGTTTAGGTTTTGGGGTACTGGGGTATTTTTAGGGGTCGGGGTGGGTTAGGGTTTTTGGGTAATTTTAGGGTTCTAGGTGCTTTTAGGTTTTGGGGTACTGGGGTATTTTTAGTAGTCAGGGTGGGTTAGGGTTTTGGGGTGCATGGGGTATTTTGAGGGTTCAGGGTGCGTTTAAGGTTTTGGGGTGCTACAGTATTTTTGGGATTCAGGGTTCGTTTAGGTATTGGGGTACTGGGGTATTTTTAGGGCTCAGAATGGGTTAGGGTTTTTGGGTGTAGGGGGTATTTTTAGGGTTCAGGGTGCATTTAAGGTTTTGGGGTGCAGGGATATTTTTGTGGTTCAGGGTGCGTTTAGGTTTTGGGGTGCTGGGGTAATTTTAGGGGTCAGGGTTGGTTAGGGTTTTGGGGTGTAGAGGGTAATTTTAGGGTTCAGGGTGTGTTTAGGTTTTGGGTTACTGGGGTATTTTTAGGGGTCAGGGTGAGTTAGGGTTTTGGGGTGCATGGGGTATTTTGAGGGTTCAGGGTGCGTTTAAGGTTTTGGGGTGCTACAGTATTTTTGGGATTCAGGGTGCGTTTAGATTTTGGGGTACTGGTTTATTTTTAGGGCTCAGGATGGGTTAGGGTTTATGGGTGTAGGGGGTATTTTTAGGGTTCAGGGTGCATTTAAGGTTTTGGGGTGCAGGGATATTTTTGGGGTTCAGGGTGCGTTTAGGTTTTGGGGTGCTGGGGTAATTTTAGGGGTCAGGGTTGGTTAGGGTTTTGGGGTGTAGAGGGTAATTTTAGGGTTCAGGGTGCATTCAGGTTTTGGGGTACTGGGGTATTTTTAGGGGCCAGGGTGGGTTAGGGTTTTGGGGTGCATGGGGTATTTTGAGGGTTCAGGGTGCATTTAAGGTTTTGGGGTGCTGGGGTATTTTTGGGGTTCAGGGTGCGTTTAGGCTTTGGGGTGCTGGGATATGTTTAGGGGTCAGGGTGGGATAGGGTTTTGGGGTGTAGGGGTACTTTTAGGGTTCAGGGTGTGTTTAAGGTTTTGGGATACAGGGGTAAATTTAGGGGTCAGGGTTTTGGGGTGTAGGGGGTATTTTTAGGGTTCAGGGAGCATTTAAGGTTTTGGGGTGCTGCGGTATTTTTGGGGTTCAGGGTGCGTTTAGGTTTTGGGGTGCTGGGATATTTTTAGGGATCAGGGTGGGATAGGGTTTTGGGGTGTAGGGGTACTTTTAGGGTTCAGGGTGTGTTTAAGGTTTTGGGGTGCTGGGGTATTTTTGGGGTTCAGGGTGCGTTTAGGTTTTGTGGTGCTGGGGTAATTTTAGAGATCAGGGTGGGTTAGGGTTTTGGGGTATTCATAGGGTTGAGGGTGCCTTTAGATTTTGGGGTACTTGGGTATTTTTTAGGGGTCATGGTGGGTTAAGGTTTTGGGGTACATGGGATATTTTGAGGGTTAAGGGTGTGTTTAAGGTTTTGGGGTGCTGCAGTATTTTTGGGATTCAGGGTTCTTTTAGGTTTTGGGGTACTGGGGTATTTTTAGGGGTCAGGGTGGGTTAGGGTTTTGGGGTGTAGAGGGTATATTTAGGGTTCAGGGTGTGTTTAAGGTTTTGGGGTGCTGGGGTATTTTTGGCGTTCAGGGTGCGTTTAGGTTTTGGGGTGCTGGGATAATTTTAGAGGTCAGTGTGAGATCGGGTTTGGGGGTGTAGGGGGTATTTTTAGGTTTCAGGGTGCGTGCCAGGGGATAAGTTACTATTACAATACATTTTTTGTTTTAAAGTACCAAAAACACGTAATGGTATGCGTAATAATTAACTGCGAAGTAAAAGCATTTTTTATGTATTTTTATATATTTGCGAAGTAAAAGCATGCACACTAAAATCATGCGTAGTAATGGTATTTGCGAAAGAAAAACTTTGAGGTAAATACCTGCGAAGTAACGGTATGCTAAGTAACATCAAATATTCGCGCAGGCTGTCCTCAAGAGAGAACCCTGGGACCAAGGGTCTATGTACAGGCAGTTGTATCGCAAAGTGCTCTCCCCTGTTTGGCCAGGTGAAACAGCTCTGAATGGGACTAGGGTCAGAGGCCCAGCTGGCATGCCGTATCACTTAGAACCTAGGGAAAGGTCCCACAGACCCTAGCAGGGCTACCCTTCTTGGCCAGGTTAAGAAGATCTTACCAGGCCTCTGGTCAGAGCTCTAGCTGGAACAGGGGTGGGACCTCAGTCCCTGGGCTTCATTTTTTGGCTCGCCAGGTCGCAAAGTTCCCTGCAAGGAGTCCCACATGCCCAGGCAGGACTTCCCTTCTTGTCCGGGTTAAGAAACTCTGACTGGACCCTAAGTCAGAGCCCTGGCTGGCCCTGGGGTGGAAGCACCTGGACCACAGTTCCCTTCTTCGGCCCACCTTCTCACAAAGTGCCCAGGACGAAAACCTCAAGGCGCTGGGCAGGACTCCAATGCTTGGGTGGGTGAAAAAGCTCTGACCAGCCCCAGGTCAAAGGTCTGTGAAGCCCTCCTTCATAGGACCGTGCCTGAGGCCGAGCTCGAGCCCTGAGAACCAGGCCCAGGAGCCTGCTGGCCTCTTTAGTGGTGAGCAGAATTTTATTAATAAGATAACCTGCAACCAGATAGTCATCATTCAAACCCTGCCATCTGGTCACGCATGCCATTGAACTCATTGTGCACCCAGATGGCCAGGCTGCCCTGGAAGTCCAGATGAGGGCTCATTTAACTCTTTGAGCCTAACCAGGGTTCCTGGAGGTCAGACACATTTGCTCAAATGTGCCCTTCTGCCACTCGGTGTGCACAGATTGAAAGAAAGGCGCATGGCCTTTCTCTAGGGACATGTTACCTGGACGCCCAATGCTAATTAAAGCCTGGGACGGGGGACCACAGGCACTGGGCAGGGCTCCCCTGCTTGCCGGGTAAAAAATCTCTGACCATGCCCCAGGCCAGCGATCGTGCTGGGTCTAGGGTGGCCCGTCTCGTGAAGTGCATGGGACAGGTCTCACTGGCTCTGGGCAGGGAGTCCCTACATGGCTGGGTGAAAAGCTCTGATCAGGCCCCGGTTCAGCGCTCTGGAAGGCCCTCCCCCACAGCCTTGTGCCTGAGATCCAGCTCAAACTCCAAGAACCCAGTCAAGTGAGGCACTGGCTCCTCAAGGGGCGAGCGGAAGCTGATTCTTAAGATATGGTGAACCAGATGGCAGTTATTCAAGCCCGGGGCATCCAATTGCACATGCCATAGGAATGATTGTCCATCATTGATGGCCAAGCTGCCATGGGATTCCCAATGAGGGCTCATTTGACTCTTTGAGACCAAACAGGGCTTCAAGAGGTTAGACATATTTACTTGAAAGTCCCCCTCGGTTACTTGGTGTGCACGGATTACTATAAAGTCAGGTGGCTTTCCTCAAGATTTGTAGGGACAAGTGACTAGGATGCCCCAGGTCACAGCTCTGATTGGCCCTGGAGTGGAAGCCACCGGCCCTGGCCTGTGTGTTTAGTAGGCACCAGACACAGCTTTCTTGCTTGGCTGGGTAAAAAGCTCTAACCAGGCCCTGGGTCAGAGCTCCATGAGGCCTCCCCACAACCCTGTGCCTGAGGCCCAGCTCAGGGCTCATAAACCTGACCTGAGGAGCCTCTACCGCCCCAAAGGCCAGTTGAAACTTCATCGGACAAGATGCCATCAAAATGCCATCTTTCAAGCCCAGCCATCTGGTCTTCTTATTCTGATCATGTGGTTATACATGCTATAGGAATGCATCACGCAATTGGATGTCCTGGCTGCCATGAAAGTCCTAATGAGGGCTCCTTTGATTAATAAAGCCCACCCAGGGCTCCAGAAGGACATATACACGTGCTTGAATGCTCTCCTCTGTCACTCAGTCTACATTAATTACAAGAAAGGTGGGTGGTCTTCCTCTGGATTAGTATAGACAAGGTACTAGGGCCACTTTTGACATGTAGTGGTACTCCCTGGGTACTGCGAGGGCCTGAGCCATCCTGCCCTGGGCCCCGGGTAGCCACCCTACCCTGGAAGTCACAATGAGGGCTAATTTCACTCTTTGAGCCCAGCCAGGGGCATAGGAGTTTGGATGCTTTCACTCGAATGGCACCCTGTGTCACACAGTGTACACCGCTTACAAGAAAGGCAGATGGCCTTCCGCCTGGTTAGTAGAGGCAATGTACATGGGACCCGTTGTCATGCCATTGTACTCCCAGTGGGGCTGCAAAGGCATGGACGAGCCAGCCCTGATTCCCTGTGGGCCTGGGGCTGCCTTTCAGGCCCATCAAATTGGCCTTTCCACCGAGCCTGCCTTCCAGGAGAGCAGGTAGGGACATGAAGTAGACATCACGGTGCAGGGTGTTCTTCTTGGGAACAGTCTAGCCAGCATTGTACATGGATCAATTTGGCACACTTGGTCTGTTTAGGGATGGCCTACATGACCAGCCTCGGCTGTTGTTTCAAGTAAAGATCTTCGACTTGACCTAGGCTGTCCAATTCAAGGGTATGCCTTTCATGGATGCCAGCCAGCAGAGTGATGGCCAAGCTTTCTAGCAACGTACAACCCCAAGTGGTATAACCACAGTAGATGGGGTTGGGTGCCGCTTCTCATGGTTGCCACCTGGCGGTTCAGGCCCCATGTACCATGCTGCCACCCTTCTCCACCCAACGCATTTACACAGAAGCTTGGATTGACCATTCGGTGCGGTAGTCCACCACCCAGGCTGACATCCCTGCATATCAGGGTGCCGCTCGCCCCTTCAGAGAGCAGACTCGGCCTGCTGGTGCCCTTGTGACCGCCTTGTCCACTCAACCTCCTTCATGAAATTAGGGGCTGCCTGCAGCAGGCTGCAGAGATGTGCAAATGTCTGTCCAGGATGGGCATGCAACTCCTTTTTCCCTTTCAGCTGCTATAGCTGCTTATTTGATTCTGTCAATAGCATATGCTTGTCTCGAATGTTTAAGCTGGGCACATGTAAGTAAAAAGGTAGGTACACTGAAACCGCAAATGGCGCATCAAATACGTTATGGTTTCTTTGATGGATGCATCTGTTACTTGGATAACTGGAGATTGTAAAGCCAATTTATGCCTTTGAGCGCTGACCTCCCAGGATGCGTGCATTTGTCAGACCACGACCAATCCGTGCTCACCCATATGCTTTGGTAACTCTAGATAACCTTGGGCCAATCGCACATCCCCATAATGGTGATTGTTAGAAAATGGGTTTCTGGTTGGCAGAGGTATGCACCCTGTCCAAGCAGGAACCACGATCCTAGTTTGGGTAAGTCACAACACTTCCTAAATTATCCTGTGCTCATCCTCTGGTAGCTTGGCACTGAGTACTCAGGGTTAACTTAAGAGGCAATGTGTAAAGTATTTGGGATACACATCAAACTGTAAAACAGTGAAAACATCACACAAAAAGAATCCAAAATAAGTTAGGAAAATAGCTCTTAATTAAAAAAATAAAACAAGACTAAACGACAAAAATCTAATAAGTAGAAGTCAGCATATGATTTTTTTTTAAATATTTAAAGTGAAAATAGTGCTAAGAAGCAATGAACCCCTATGGGGTTCTCAGGTGGTGCTAGACTGGGCAAGAGCTCAGGCTGACCGCAATGGAGCACGGGCCAGATACAGAAGCCAAGCAAGGCCCACTGAACAAAAGTACCTTGATCCTGCTCACAAACAGCGAGATACGGGGTGCAGCTGAGTGATGCGTCAGTGTCAATCCCGCAGTTGAGGTGATGTGTCGCTTTTTCCACACAACGATGGCAATGCGCTGGTTCCGAAGACGAAGCTCCGGTTTCAAGTTGCGATGGTTCACAAGCCGATTTGCTCGTTTTCTGCACACAGTTGTGGGGATGCACCGATCGTATCTCTGCAGTGGTGGCAATGTAGTGGTTCCAGTGGCGATGTGCTGGTTCCAAGTACGATGCACCGGTGCTGTTCCTGAAACAGTGGCTATACGTTGATTCTGCTCTTGCAGCAGAGGATGACAGTTCCGCTGGAGCAAGCACCTGGGTCCACTTCCAGTGGCCCAGGCACAGGAGGATGAAAGACATTTATGACCTTGAGCCTTAGAACAGGAGGCTGGTTAGCTAGCTCTTGGAGTCCCTCTGGGTTCAAATGATGATGGTCCAGTCAGAGAAAGCTGCAGGCAGCAGTGCAGCACAGCAAGGCAGCAATCTTCCAGAACAGCATTCCAGCAGAGTGGCAGCCCTTAAGCACAGCAGTATTTCTTGACAGATTGGTCTTGGGTCCAGAAATTTACTTAGTTGTTAGGGTCAGAGGTCCAGTACTAATACGCAGCTGTGCCTTTTAAGTTGGGATGACTCCAAAGAAGGATCTTTGTAGTGGTCCTTTCTTCCTACCCTGGCTACAGACTCACCACAGGTGGGCTATGTAGACCTTTTGCGTGGAGAGGACTCAGCCTATTCAGGTGTAAGTGCCAAGCTGTGCCCAGTTACTCTCTCCCATCCTCCCAGGAAGATACATGAAGTCACACCCAGGCTTCCTTTGTGTGTGACTGCCTATGGGGGATACCCAAAATAACCTGTTGCCCATCCAGTGATTGGAGACAGGTAGCAAACATCATATGGCTAAGAGCAAGAAAATGCATAACGTTACAAAAGTAGCATTTGCAGAATAGTAACCACATATCCAACCTTACCATTAAAAAGGATTTATCATTACCTTTTCTTAGATACTAAACATAACAACTCTACCTTCTCGTAATTAGTAATGACAGTTTATTAAATGTGATAAGGAATCCTCAATCTTAACCTATGAGAGGGATAGGCCTGTCAATAGTGAAAAACGAGTTTGGGAGTTTTCACTACCAGGACATGTAAAACTTAAAACAATATGTCCTACCTTTTAGTTACATGGCACCCTGCCCTATGGGCTACCTAGGCCTAGCTTAGGGGTGACTTACATGTAATAAAAGATGAACTTTAGGCTCAGCAAGGGGTTTTGAGGTGCAATGGTTCCGAAGCTGATGTGCCGGTTTGCTCCACGCTGTCGAGGGGATGCGTTGATCGTCTCTCTGAAGTAGAATCGATGCAATGGTTCCGATATGGAGGTTCCAGTGGCAATATGCTGGTTCTGAGTGCGCTGTGCCAGTTCTGTTCCAGCAACACCGTAGAATCCACTCTCACAGCAGAGGATGTGTTGGTTCCGCTGGAGCAAGCACCTGGATCCAATTCCAATGGCTAAGGCACAGGAGCAGGATGGAAGACTTTGATGTGCCCGACTCGTAAAGCAGGAGGCTTTTCAGCTAGCCTTGGAGTCACTCTGGGTTCAAGTGATGAAGGGTTAGTCAGTGAGAGCTGCAGGCAGCAGGGCAGCACAGTAAGACAGTAGTCTTCCAGAGCAGCAGGCCAGCAGAGTGGCAGTCCTTAAGTACGTTAGTTATTCTTAGCAGATTGGTCTCTTTGAAGTAGGGGTGACTTAAAAGAACGGTCTTTGAAGTGCACAGAGATCTTTTTTCCTGCCCTGGCTCCAGACTCATTACAGGGGTATGTAGCCCTTTGTGTGTGGACAGGACATTGCCTATTCAGGTGCAAGTGTGAGGCTATGCCCAGCTCTTTCCGCCCATCCTCCCAGGAAGATGCATGAAGGTACACCCAGGCTTCCTTTGTGTGTGTCTGTCTTGGGGGAGTACACAAAGTAAGCTGTCATCCAGCCCAGCCAGTGACAGGAAGCGGACACCAAATGGCTAAGAGCAGAAAAATGCTTAACTTTCTAAAAGTGGCATTTTCAGAATAGTAACCACAACTCCAACCTTACCATTAAAGATAATTTAAGCTTACCATTCCATATGATAACTCTATCTTCTCTCAGTTAGGAATTACAGCGTATTAAATGTTAACCTATGAGAGGCGTAGGCCTCTCAGTAGTGAAAAACGAGTTTGGAAGGCTTTACTATCAGGATATGTAAAACTTAAAAGCACATGTCCTACCTTTTAGTAACATAGCACTCTGCCCTGTGGGCTACCTAGGACCTACCCTAGGGGGGAATTATATGTCATAAAAGGGGAGTTTAAGGCTTAGCAAGGGGGTTCAAATGCCAAGTTGACTTGGCAGTGCAAACTGTACACACTGGCTCTGTAGACGCAGGCTTGAGACTTGTTTAATGGCTACTTGAGTGGGTGGCATAAGCAGTGCTGCAGTCCCACTAGTAGCATTTAATGTACAGGCCCACAACACATCTAGTGCATTGTACTAGGGACTTATAAGTAAATTAAATGTACCAATTGTGGATACATCAATTAAACCATGTTTAGGGAAAAGAGCACATGTACTTTAGCACTGATTAACAGTGGTATAGTGCCCAGAGTTCTAAGCCAACAAAAAGAATCAGCAAAAATATGAGCCAAGGAGGCAAAACGTTTAGGGAAGACCACCCTAAGGCTCTAGAATTGAAACCTGTGATTCAACTGTACCTGCTGTGGTGGCCTGTTTCTTTCTCTGGATTTTTCTCTCTGTGTCACAGCTGCCTTTATGAAAATGCTATATTCACGACAGTTTTGCCAACAATATCGACGTAACCTCATTGTTCTGTGATCCAGTGCAGGGCTTTAAGTGGGACGGGTACTTGATGGTGCTCAGCAACAGCAGTTCTAAAAAGCAGGTGCTGAGACTGGTATCTGTCGAGCTCTCCATTTTGGCACTCAGACCAAAAAAAAGCTTAACTCTGCAGCAGTGCTACCCTTCACTGCCTTTGAGGTAACTTTGAAGAGACTCGTTGTAGGTCTTTCACAGACTCATTATTTCAGAACTGAAGAATTTTCAATATTCTATACAACGAAGCCATTGTTTGGTACTTATGTATCTTACACATGCAAAAAGAACAATTGATAGACAGAATGCAGATCAATGTCATACATTCACTCCAGTACAGAGATCTCGGCCTAAATCCATCATTTTTTTGCTCACCTTGCCATTCCAGTTTGGACCCAGCCATATGCAAATCAGTCTTGACCCTGCGCCCAATGGGAACAGTCCAGACCGAACTGCCAGGCCAGGTCCTCCCTGGACTGGAAACAAGCATCCCAGGACCGGTTTTGGGCTTTCAGCCCTCATCAACCAGGATAGCTTGACTCCAGTGGCATGGAGAGCACGGGACCCACGTCTAGGCATACCCGTCCCACTCGGGGTGACAAATGCAAAAAGAACAAGTGATGGACAGAATACAGAACAATGTCATACATTCACCTCAGTACAGAGACCTGGGCCTAAATCCATCGTTTTTTTGCTCACCATGCCATTCCTGTTTGGACCCAGCGATATGCAAATCAGTCTCGGCCCTGCACCCAATGGGAACAGTCCAGCCCGAACTGCCAAGCTAGTTCCTCCCTGGACTGGAAGCAAGCATCCCAGGACCGGTTTCGGGCCTTCAGACTGATTTGTCCAAACTGGGGTGGCATGGTCAGCATGGTGAGCAAAAGGATGATGGATTTAACCCAGATCTCTTGACTGGGGTTGAATGTTTTGATTTGTTCTGCATTCCATCCATAAATTGTGTTTCTTTTGCTTTCTCGCAATAAGTGTGCCAGGTATGCCCAGACGTCTGTCCTGGGCTTACTGTGCCACTGGAATCAAGCTATCCTGGCTGAAGAGGGGTGAAACCCCGAAACCGGTCCTAGGATGCGTGTTCCCGGTCCAGGGAGGACCTGGCTTGGCAGTTCGGGCTGGACTGTTCCCATGAGGCACAGGGTCAAGACTGATTTGTATATGGTCAGGTCTAAACTGGGGTGGCATGGTGAGCAAAAGAATGATGCATTTAACCCAGATCTCTTGACTGGGGGTGAATGTTTTGATTTGTTCTGCATTCCGTCCATCAATTGTGTGTGTTATGTATCTTACACAACTAACAACCATTGTGAAAGCCAATAGACCTGACTTGTTTAAGGCGTAATGTTACTTGTATTATATCTCTGTGTGCAATGACAGAAACAGCAAAATACAAGTCGGGCCTCACACTATGCTAAGCACAGATTGTTAGCTTGCATATTTTTCAGCCACGCCCCTAATTACATCGGCCACCCCCCTTTGAGAGACCACCTAGTTTTTTATTCGACTTAAAGCCCTGCTTCAGTGTATTATACTTGAGATGTTATGTCACATCAGGTATTCCCTGGTGTGTGTTTTAAATCATTCACACACCACTTAGAATTCAGCTTTGCATGCATAATATATCTGTGAATAATATACATGCACAAGGTAGGTAAGGAAACTATACCAACTGAACAAAACAGGCATTTGCATCTCTTGGTGCCCCATGTCAGCTGTGAGCAGTTTATCCAGCCCTATATTTTCATTCTGGTTCTTTAGAACAGGGAATGTAGAGCTACAAGTACTAGATTATCAAAAGAAAGGCCTAAATGGATCAATTATTTGCAACTGATTTGAAAGCTCGATGCCTGAGCCCGTTTCAAATATCAAAAGTTCAGAATTTAATGTACCTTGGAAACCTCTGAGTGGCAGGGTACTCTACTCCGAGCTTCTATAAAGTTGTGTAATATTTGTGTGTTGATTTCTGTCATTGTTATATAGAGCTTAGTCACCACAGAGCAAAATTTAATCTGGTAAAGGCGAAGGCCTACCCCTCAAAAAAGGCATGAAGGGTCCAGAGAAGTAACCCAGCTGAGAGTCTGGAGCTACCGGGCACTGCCTACAGCACCGCAGGAAAGGACTATAATTCTACCACCCCAGGTAGGCAACAACAAGGGCACGGTAAAATGCAGCAAGAAGTCTGCCAATAAGAGATGGCAGCAGGAAAAGGGGTCTATTTCATTGGCTGGATACTTTTGAAGGGCCCAATCTAGGTCATGGAGATATGGAGTCAGTGGGTCAAGTGAGTCCTAAATTGTAATTAAGCCTAGAAGCTTTGTAAGGTGCTCCCCAATAGAATACTAAAGTCTGTAAGAAAGGGTCGTTTGACAACTGCTGAAAGTAAGTAACTGGAGCCTGAAGTATGAAATACTGGTTGCAACAAATTGGTCAACATTTTTTGCGACCAGTCTTGAATTTTACTAACTGATTTATGTACTAATATAGCCATTCATAAAATTCCATTTTGGAGTGGGTCGTAATCTGACCTACCTTATGAATATTAATGAGATAGGTTGCAAATTGCAACTTACTCTGATTGGTGGCCATCACATAGAGAGTGGCCTGCTAGGGTCAGTAGACACCATGCCTGTGGTCGGCTTTCAATAAAGTAAACTTTTTTTTAAATGCAGCTCCTTTTCCTTAATGAAAATGATGTTGCTTTTAAAAAAAGTTTACTTAAGTTTGTTTGAGAGTTAACAGTCGACTCCAGGCTTACTGCCTACTTCCCAACAAACATTTTTATTATATATTCTCAAAAGGTAAGGAGTCCCAAGGGGACCCCTTCCCTTTTACAAATGGTTTACCACCCTAACTCGGGAGTCAGTCATTTTTCAATGTTTTGCAACCACATTTCAGTCGCAAAATATTGATCTCCGTGATGCTGGTTCGGTATGCAGAAAGGACGGTTAAACACGCCCCTTTCGAAATACTGAATTCATATAGGGTTCAAATCCAATTTTGGGAGTTGGTAAATGTTTGCCAATTCCTAAAATGGAATTGGTACATTAGAAAAAACTTTTTTTGCTTTGCAGATAAAGCTCAAATAATCAGTGGTTCCAAATAAAGCAGAATATGGTTTATATGAATACATGTTACCAAGATCCTCTGTGCTTCATCAACTGCCTCTGGAATGCTTCCACGTGTGCACTGGTAGCTTGCCTCATCATTTTCCGGCAATTTACCTTAGTTTGTAGGTAACACCAGGGATGTGAGAAATATGTCAAATGAAATAGGCGGAGAGGGAATAGTTCAGCTCACTAAGATGTTGCAAGTTTCCAAATGAAGCCTATCGTTGATGACCCAGAGTTTTTATATGCTTATAGGTTGCAGTTTTTAGTGGAATTCAAGAAAATGACTTTATTTAAATGATTTTTTGATGACAGTTGTGCACTTTAATGAACATTTGAGATTTAGGAGAGTCTATTATCTCAAATGAGATGGACCCTTATGGGCAATAAAACGAGTTTCTAGTGCACAGATACTAGAGCTGCTCCATTTAAGCTGATGCTAGTACATAATCAGAGGCATGTTTAAACATTTGAAAACACCTTACATTCTAGATTGAACAATAAATGATGTACTGTGGGAGAAATCAGTGTCTTCTTGTTACAGCATAAGAGAGGAATGGGAGTCAAAATCAAGCATTTAAACGTCATGGCTATGTGTTGAATGTGTTTTCTGAAATTATACTGGATTTGTAGATCATACACCTCTGTCTTTATAAAGTCTCTCTCCCAGTATCAAAAGAAGAACTAGCATACACTGTTCTATATGGGATAAAGTACACCCTTCTGTACATTATAAGGATATCCCAAGTCACTGAGGAGTTCTGTGACCATATAGAGGAATGAGGCAGAATGCTGAGTTCATTTATAATGTGATGGTACTTACTATATCCTTTTTAATGTATGGCAGAGTGTATTTTATTCCTTCTAATACATGTCACACATTATCCCTCCCATTACCACTTAAAACCTTAGTATCCTCCTGCTTCGTGTTCATTGCTGACAAGAAAAATAAAAGCTGAATATGTACTGTGGGAAAACACACAATAAATCAGTTTGAAATGTAAAATAATGCTAGAATCCACTTATTGCAAGTGGGGTTAAAACATATTGTGGCTCATACTGTGTAGAAACATGTAGACATGTTATCTTTCCTTCAATGAATTACAGTGTGGAAAAAATAAACAAGTTGGCATAAACATCTCCTTTTTGCTGATCACTTTTTCTTTTAAGAGATACATTAGAAAAAGGAAAAGCCAGTTCAAGTTGACTTGTTTACACTGCAGCTGTAATTATGCTCCATTATCTGCCTTTTACCTGGATGCTGGCTCTGTCTTCCTCAATCACAGCCCTTCGTATGTTAAAGTAGCACTTTGTGAAAAATTGTGAATGAAATACAAACAAATATAGAAATCATGTGTCACAACAAGCCTCAAACACTGAGCAGGCTCTGGCATAAACAGTCAGTGGGGTGGCCAAACAGCATGCAATGTCCAAAAGGACAAAAATAGTACTTATAGTAGATTCTGAGCTTTTCATCAGTTTGAAAAATGGTGTGAAAAAGAGAGTGGATGATGGACTTGGCCCTTTTTGAAGGGTCATCTACAAAGTTTTTGCCTTCACCTTCCTTTTTTCTGAGTCTGTTTTTGTTTGCTTTTCTGACTCTGCGCACAGTACCACAGCTAACCAGTGCTAAAGTACTTGTGCTCTCTCCTTTAAACATGATGAATTCAGTTTACACCCAGTTGGTACATGTAATGTATTTGTAAGTTCCTGGTAGAGTAGTACTACGAGCTAGTAGTGGACATGCAGCACTCATTGTGCCACCCTCTTAAGTAGTCTTTTAAACATGCCTGCCATTGCAGCCTGTGTGTGCAGTTTCAATCAATCAATCAAGGCATTTATAGAGCGCACTACTCACCCAGAGGGTCTCAAGGCGCTTGGGGGGGGGGTGGGTTGGCGCTACTGCTCGAACAGCCAGGTCTTGAGCTTCTTCCTGAAGGAGAGGTGATCTTGGGTCAGGCGGAGGTCGGTAGGGAGGGTGTTCCAGGTCTTGGTGGCCAGGTAGGAGAAGGACCTTCCTCCTGTTGTCGCTCTTCGGATGCGGGGGACGGCGGCGAGGGCGTGGTTGGTCGATCGGAGGTGGCGTTTGGGAGCGTAGAAGTTGAGGCGGTTGTTGAGGTAGCTCGGGCCTTGGTCGTGTAGGGCTTTGTGTGCGTGGGTGAGGAGACGGAAGGTGATTCTCTTGTTGACGGGGAGCCAGTGCAGGTCTCTCAGGTGTCCGGAGATGTGGCTGCGACGGGGGATGTCGAGGATGAGTCTGGCTGAGGCGTTCTGGATCCGCTGGAGTCTCTTCTGGAGCTTGGCGGTGGTTCCGGCGTAGAGGGCGTTGCCGTAGTCTAGTCGGCTGGTGACGAGGGCCTGGGTGACCGTCTTCCTGGTCTCGGTGGGGATCCACCGGAAGATCTTTCGTAGCATGCGCAGGATGTTGAAACAGGACGCGGAGACGGCGTTGACTTGTCCGGTCACGGAGAGGGAGGAGTCCAGGATGAAGCCCAGGTTGCGTGCGTGGTCTGTCGGTTTGGGTGCGGTGCCCAGGGCGGGGGGCCACCAGGAGTCGTCCCAGGCGGCGGGTGAGGATCCCAGGATGAGGAATTCCGTCTTGTCTGAGTTCAGTTTCAGGCGGCTGGTCGTCATCCACTCGGCTACGTCTTTCATCCCTTCGTGGAGGTTGGTTCTGGCGGCGGCGGGGTCGTTGGTCAGGGAGAGGATCAGCTAGGTGTCGTCGGCGTAGGAGATGATGTTGAGGTTGTGCTGGCGTGCGATGGCCGCCAGGGGGCTCATGTAGACGTTGAAGAGGGTGGGGCTGAGCGAGGAGCCCTGAGGAACGCCACAGATGACTTCCGTGGCTGCCGATCTGAACGGTGGTAGACGGACTCTCTGTGTCCTTCCAGCGAGGAAGGAGATGATCCACTCCAGTGCCTTCTCCTGGATTCCGATGTTGCTGAGGCGCTGCACTAGGGTGCGGTGGCAAACAGTGTCGAACGCCGCGGAGAGGTCTAGGAGGATGAGGGCCGCTGTTTCACCGTTGTCCAGCAGGGCTCGGATGTCATCGGTGGCAGCGATGAGGGCGGTCTCGGTGCTGTGGTTGGCTCGGAAGCCAGACTGTGAGGGGTCGAGGGATCCATTCGTTTCGAGGAAGGCGGCCAGCTGCTTGTTGACGGTCTTCTCGATGACTTTGGCTGGGAACGGGAGGAGCGAGATGGGGCGGTAATTCTTGAGTTCGGTGGGGTTCGCTGTTGGTTTCTTTAGTAGAGCGCTGAGTTCGGCGTGCTTCCAGCTCTCGGGGAAGGTGGCTGTGTCGAAGGAGGTGTTGATGATGTCCCGCAGGTGGGGTGCGATGACAGCGTCGGCCTTGTTGAAGACGTGGTGGGGGCAGGGGTCGGTCGGAGATCCGGAGTGGATAGAGTTCATCGTGCAGATGGTGTCTTCTGTGTTGATCTGGGTCCAGGCGCTGAGGGTGGTGGTGGGGGGCGTTGGTGCGGTCGTGGGGAGCGTTGTTTGTGGGCTGAAGCTGTTGTGTATGTCAGCGATCTTGCTGTGGAAGTAGGAGGCGAGGGAGTTGCAGAGGTCTTGCGAAGGGGTGATGTCGTTGTTTCCGGCGTTGGGGTTGGAGAGCTCTTTCACGATGGTGAAGAGCTCCTTGCAGTTGTGTGCGTTGTTGTCCAGTCGGTCCTTGAATGCTGTTTTCTTGGTGGCGTGGATCAGTTGATGGTGCTTCCGGGTGGCAAGCTTGAGGGTGGTCATGTTGTCCGGTGTTGGCTCCCTTCTCCAGGCTTTCTCGAGGGCTCGGCAGTTCTTCTTGGAGCTCTTGAGTTCGTCGGTGAACCATGGGGCCTTCTTGCTGCCGGGTCTGCTAGGCGAGGTCCTCAGTGGGGCGAGGTCGTCTGCGCAGTTGCTGATCCACTTCGTGAGGTTGTCGGCGGCCTGGCTGGGGTTCGCTGAGCTGGCGGGAGGGTGCTGGCTCAGGGAAGCGGCGAGCTGGTCTGCCGTGATCTTGTTCCAGTTTCTTCGAGCAACCTGTTGCTGGTGGTGGTGGATCGTGGTCCTTCTGAAGCTGAAGTGGACGCAGCTGTGGTCCGTCCAGTGAAGTCCGGTGGCGTGGCTGAAGATGATGTCCTTGCTGGATGAGAAGACAGCGTCGAGTGTGTGTCCGGCGAGGTGGGTGGGGGTGGTCACCAGCTGCTTGAGTCCCAGGTTGGCGAGGTTGTCCAGCAGGGTGGTGGTGTTGCGGTCGTTGTTGTTCTCCAGGTGGAAGTTGATGTCCCCCAGGAGGATGTAGTCAGCGGAGGGGAGGGCATGCGGGCAGATGAAGTCGGCGATGTCTTCGCTGAATTGTGTGCGTGGTCCCGGGGGTCGGTAGATGAGGGTGCCTCTGAGGGTGGTTTTTGGGTCCGTGTGGATCTGGAAGTGCAGGTGTTCGGCGGTTTTCAGGGTGTCATCGGTGTTGGTCGTGATGCGGATGGTGTCCCTGTAGATGATGGCGATGCCTCCTCCAGTCTGGTTGCCGCGGTCTCTTCGGGTGATCTTGTAGCCCTCTGGGATGGCGATGGCGATGTCGGGCGCTGAGGAGTCGTTCATCCAGGTTTCCGTGAGGAAGGCGACGTCAGGAGCCGTGGTGTCGAGGAGGTTCCAGAGTTCGATTGTGTGTCTGTGGACGGAGCGGGTGTTGAGTAGGATGCACTTGAGGTGGTTGCTGCTGGTGTTCGGCTTGGCGGGTGCTGGAGCGGGGCAGGTCCGGTTGCAGGAGAATGTGCAGGCGTGACAGCTGAAGGGTCCGTGGGTTCGTCTCGGGGTGGCTCGATAGCATCCGGGGATTCGGCCGGTGTTGAGTGCGTTGAGGGTGGCGGCGTCGTACGTCCGGCGGGTGGGCTGGGGTCTGCGGGAGCCAGGGGTCCTGGCCCTGGGCGCGGTCCAGGTGCGGACGGGCGCAGACGGGCTTACCTATGGCGCGCCTTCGGCGCACAATCGGCGCGCCCGCTGCGCGTCAACGCTGCAAGTGCGCACGGCCGCCATATATGGCCAAGTGCGGGGAGGAGGAGCAGCTGGGAGGCGGGAGCGGGGAGGGAACAGAAGAAAAAGGGGCGTGGCTTCACTCCCGGCGGCGGGAGGAGGGGACCGGAGCTGGTGGGCGCGTTTCGACTTAGCAAAATAAACCTTTTGCCAGGCCCAAATCTTCCTTTTCAATATATATAAGTCAGCCCTAGGGTAGGCTCTACATAGCCCGTAGAGCAGGGAGCAGTGTATGAAAATGCTGCATACACAAGGAGATGGTGGCCGAAACTCTGAATCTTTTCAGACACTCACCCCCACTCACAGATCTGGGTTGAGTCCATCATCATTCTTTAGTTCACTTCACCACCCCAGTTCAGACCCAGCCATATTCAAATCATTCTTGATCCTATCCCTTATGGGAACAGTTCAGCTCGAACAGCTAAGCTAGGTCTTCCCTGAACCGGAAACTCGCATCCTGGGACCAGTTTTGGGCTAATACCTCCCATACGCCAGGCTTGCTTAAATACAGTGGCAAATTGAGCAAGGGATGCACATCTGGGCATATCCTGCCAACGTATGGCAAATAAAGCAAACACAAGGAGATGATGGACCTAGCGCTGAAACCTTTCAGACACTCACCCAAGCCACAGATCTTGGTTGAATATGTTATCATTCTTTAGCTCCCTTCGCCACCCTAGTTCAGACCCAGCCATATGCAAATCAGTCTTGACCCTGTTCCTTATGGGAGTATTCCAGCCCGAACTGCCAAGCCAGGTCTCCCTGGACCGGAAACAAGCATCCTGATAACAGTTTCGGGGTAGCACCCCTCATCAGGAAGGATAACTTGAACCACTGGCAAAGTAAGCAAGGAACCCACATCTGGGCATACCTTGCCAACTTAGGGCAAACAAAGTTAACACAAGGAGATGATTGACGTAGCGCTGAAACTTTTCGGACACTCATCCCCAGTCACAGTCACAGATCTGGGTTAAATCCATCTTCATTCTTTAGCTCACTTCGCCACCCCAGTTCAGACGCAGCCATATGCAAATCAGTCTTGGCCCAGTTCCTCATGGGAACAGTCCAGTCTGAACTGCCAAGCCAGGTCTTCCCTCAACCGAAAACTAGCATACTGGGACCGGTTTCGGGGTTACACCCCTCACCAGCCAGGCTAGCTTGAATCCAGTGGCAAAGTGAGCAAGGGACCCACGTCTGGGCATACTCTGCCAACTTAGGGCAAACAAAGTAAACACAAGGAGGTGATGGATGGAGCGCTGAAACTTTTCAGACAGTCATCCTCTGTCTCAGGTCTGGGTTGAATGCATCATCATTCTTTAACCCACTTTGCCACCCCAGCTCAGACCCAGCCATATGCACATCAGTCATGACCCTGTTTCTCATGGGAATAGTCCAGCCCGAACTGCCAAGCCTGGTCTTCCCTGGACCGGAAACTCGCATCCTGGGACAAGTTTTGGGGTAATACCTCTCATACACCAGGCTTGCGTGAATACAGTGGCAAAGTGAGCAAGGGGCGCACATCTGGGCATACCCTGCCAACGTATGGCAAGTAAAGCAAACACAAGGAGATGATGGACCTAGTGCTGAAACCTTTCAGACACTCATCCAAGCCACATATCTGGGTTGAATATGTTTTCATTCTTTAGCTCCCTTCGCCACCCTAGTTCAGACCCAGCCATATGCAAATCAGTCTTGACCCTGTTCCTTATGGGAGCATTCCAGCCCGAACTGCCAAGCTGTCCCTGGACCAGAAACAAGCATCCTGATAACAGTTTCGGGGTAGCACCCCTCATCAGGAAGGATAACTTGAACCACCGGCAAAGTAAGCAAGGAACCCACGTCTGGGCATACCGTGCCAACTTAGGGCAAACAAAGTTAACACAAGGAGATGATTGACGTAGCGCTGACATTTTTCAGACACTCATCCCCAGTCACAGATCTGGGTTAAATCCATCTTCATTCTTTAGCTCACTTCGCCACCCCAGTTCAGACCCAGCAATATGCAAATCAGTCTTGGCCCTGTTCCTCATGGGAACAGTCCAGTCTGAACTGCCAAGCCAGGTCTTCTCTCAACCGAAAACTAGCATACTGTTCGGTTCGGATGGATGGATGGAGCGCTGAAACTTTTCAGACAGTCATCCTCTGTCTCAGATCTGGGTTGAATGCATCATCATTCTTTAACTCACTTTGCCAACCCAGCTCAGACCCAGCCATATGCACATCAGTAATTGACCCTGTTTTTCATGGGAAAATTCCAGCCCGAACTGCCAAGCCTGGTCTTCCCTGGACCGGAAACTCACATCCTGGGACCAGTTTTGGGGTAATACCTCTCATACACCAGGCTTGCTTGAATACAGTGGCAAAGTGAGCAAGGGATGCACATCTGGGCATACCCTGCCAACTTAGGGCGAAAAAAGAAAACACAAGGAGATGATGGACGTAGTGCTGAGACCTTTCAGACACTCACCCAAGCCACATATCTAGGTTGAATCTGTTATCATTCTTTAACTCACTTCTCCACCCTAGTTCAGACCCAGCCATATGCAAATCAGTCTTGACCCTGTTCCTTATGGGAGCATTCCAGCCCGAACTGCCAAGCCAGGTCTCCCTGGACCGGAAACAAGCATCCTGATAACAGTTTTGGAGTAATACCCCTCATCAGGAAGGATAGCTTGAATCCACTGGCAAAGTAAGCAAGGAACCCACGTCTGGGCTACCTTGCCAAATTAGGGCAAACAAAGGAAACACAAGGAGATGATTGACAGAGCGCTGAAACTTTTCAGACAGTCACACTCTGTCTCAGATCGGGGTTGAATGCATCATCATTCTTTAATTCACTTTGCCACCCCAGCTCAGACCCAGCCATATGCACATCCGTCATGACCCTGTTTCTTATGGGAAGAGTCCAGCCCGAACTGCCAAGCCGGGTCTTCCCTAGACTGGAAACAAGCATCCTTGGAACTGTTTCAGGGTCACACCCCTCATCAGCCAGGCTAGCTTGAATCCAGTGGCAAAGACAGCAAGGGACCCACGTCTGGGCATACCCTGCCAACTTAGGGCAACCAAAGCAAACACAAGGAGATGATGGAAGGAGGACTGAAACTTTTCAGACACTCACCCCCTGTCACAGATCTGGGTTGAATGTTCAGATCCAGCCATAGGCAAATCAGTCTTGAGCCTTTCCTCATGGGAACAGTCCAGCCCGAACTGCCAAGCCAGTTCTTCCCTCAGGAATAGTCCACAAAGAGCAATTATCACTAAGTGATTAAGAATGATTCCAACAATTCCACTCCCTAAGTTTCAAAACCATCTGCCTATAACATTCCCTTTTGCTTCCCAAGCACCTGTTGCTGTTAATCCTTTAAAATCTTTCTTTAAGTTAGTAATGTTGTGCCAGCCCATCTCTTGGGTAACCTGTAAAATGTACCAATGGGATCTCACTCAGAGTGATACAGTTATTCCGTGTGCACTGAGATCAACTATACCAACCACGTCTCACAATCACACTAAGATAAAATCCCTATCTCAATAATGCTGTTTACGAAGTGTCACGACAAGCACCACACACAGCAAACAACCACACCCAGTATCTTCTACTCTGCAACTGGACTTTACATCTTTTAACGTTATATCCCGGGAGCTTAGGCAACGGCAGACCCGATAACCACTTTAACTTCTCGGCATCAAGTGCTACATCCACACATCAACTTAAATCAGCTCACATAACATCACACAGCCATTTCAAAATACTGCAATCTAAGCACAAGCAATAGCAATGCGCAACCCTATAGATACTCACACTCCTCCGCTGCTACATGTAATTTCCAAACTGTCACAACTCCATCAATCCTTCAACCGGACCATGGGCTTTTGAGATTTGGACTAGGCTTGGGAAGTTTTTAGATAGGACATGCTAAATCCTTCACGTTAGTGGATAGCTATCTGACGTGCTACCAGGTTCGATCCAGTGTTTTCTGGGCCCACTTGTTTAGACCTTTTTCTCTGACTGAAAAGTGATGGGAGTTAACATTTAACAATCAATCAAAATTCAATTAACAGTTCAACCCATTTGGCTACACAATGAGGACCAGGAATAAGTAGCCAAGTTCAACTGAGTTTTATTACAATTTAATAATCAAATTCAAATAAACAAAGACAATGCTGTAAAGATACAGAATGACAACTGGGATCCTCAGGCTCCTAAAGAAATTAAGGCAAATTAGTATCAGCCAGACAAGTAGTTTTGTAACCGTGATGCAGACAACAGCATCAATATCTGGTGTTCAGAGACTAATCTAAGGTTTTTTATTTATTTATTTTGAAGGTTTTATATAGCGCGAACAAGACTCTTGCGAGTTTCAGAGCGCTTTACATGACAAGTAGAAAATACATAGAATATATTCCGATATAATGAACCACGAAATAAGTAAGTTATACATACATCTAGATCAAGAGAAGACAGTGCTAAGCTAGCGCAAAATAGCAAAGATAAACAGAAGGACGAATATGAGCGAAGAAAAGCAAGTAATACAGTGCAGTGAATAGACAGAGTTCACGTGAATTGAGCCATGAGGATAGCTTTCACTTCTTTTTTGAAGGAGGCAGAGGATGGGTTCATTCTAGTTTCACTGGGCAATGTGTTACCATATCCTCAGAGCCATACCGGAGAAGGACCGGTTATAAGTTTTTTTCTTGGCAAATCGTTGAGGTTGTAGGAGAAGAGTCTTGGCACTCCTCGAAGCTCTGCTGCCCGCTGAGAGCACCAGTTTCTGAACTAGGTATTGTGGGGCGTTGTGGTAGAGGGCCTTGTGTGTTACAAGCGATTTTTAAATGAATTCTGGCTTCAAACGGTAGCCAGTTGAGGGCTCTCAGGTCTGGGAATATGTGGGCGTTTCTCTTAGAACCTGTGATGAGTCTCGCAGCTGAGTTGATTGTGGCTCTTAGCGGGGCTGTCGATGACCTAGGGAGTCCGCATAAGGTTACTGCTCCGTATTCCAAGCGGGGGATAACTAGGGCTTGAACTGCTTGTTTGAAATCGAAGGCGGGCAGATAGGGTTTCAGTTTTCGCAGGGTCTTTAGGTGGAAGTTGGCTCCCTTTGTTGAGGTGCTGATGTGTTTCTGCATCTTAAGGTTACTGTCCAGCGTTACCCTTAGAGATTTTGCTGAGTTGGCTATGAGCGGTTGTCCATTGAGAGCTGTTAGGTGCTTCATCCAGTCTATGATAGTGTGAGTTTTGTTCGGGGGAGCGATTACAAGGAATACCATTTTGAGGGAGTTAAGTTTCAAGTGGTTTTCGGCCAGCCAAATTTGGGGTTTTTGTAGTGTGGCATTGAGAGATTTGATGTCTTCCAGAGAGAGGATTTTGATGTATATTTGGGTGTCGTCAGCATACATGTGGAAGTGTATCTTGGAGAGGCTGAGAAGATCAGTGAGGGGTTCCATGAAAAGGTTGAATAGGGTGGGAGAGAGGGAGGAACCTTGTGGAACTCCCAGAGTACCAGACGAGGGGATCGACAAGGATTGGTTGACATTGAATCTTTGGGATATATTTTGGAGGAAAGAGGCAAGCCAGTTAAATACACTTCCAGACAAACCCATTCTGTTTTTCAAGAGATTCAGCAGTCTGTCGTGTTTGACATTGTCAAAAGCTGATGACAGGTCGAGTAGGATTATAAGACAGGCTTCATTTTGGTCAAGGATTTTTAGAGCGTCGTCTAATACATGTGTCATGGCTGATTCTGTGCTGTGACCTGCTCTGAAACCAGATTGAAATTGGTTCAGCAGGTTGAAACGATCAATGTGACTGTTCAGTTGTATGTTAACACATTTTTCCAGGAGTTTGGCTAACATAGGGATGTTAGAGATCGGGCGATAGTTATTAGGGTCCGCGGGATCCGCTGTGGGTTTCTTTAGGATAGGCGAGACCTGCCCCGTTTTCAAGGTGTCTGGAATGGATCCTTGAAGAAGGGAAGTATTAATGATCTTGGTCCAGAGGGGTAGTAAGAGAGGAGTGAAGTCTTTTATGTAGTTTGCCGGGAGCAGGTCAATGAAGTGATTGGAGGGTTTATGTTTAGGCAACTTATATAGCGCGCAAATATCCTGGGGTGTCTCGGCGCTTAAGGAGTAATTCAGAGGATAATCGATGAGAGTGGAGACTGGTCTTTAATTGTTTCCTGATTTTGATAGGTGTGGGACTAGTTTTAATGGAGAGTGGAAGGGTGTTCCAGAGTCTTGCCGTGGCAACTAGGAAATGTCGGTCTCCCCAGGAGACTTTCTTGGTGCGTGGGACCGTACGTAGGTATGCTGTAGAGGAGCGTAGTGGTCTGTTGGGGGGGGTATAGGCTTAGTGATTGTTTTAGGAACTGTGGCCCAGTATTATTGATTGCCTTGTATGCAATACATAATGCTTTGAATTTGGTCCGGCTTCTGAAGGGCAACCAATGAAGTTGGCGGAAGGTGGGTGAGATGGGTTGGAACCTAGGGATACCTGCTAAGATTCTGGCTACCGAGTTTTGGACCAACTGTAGCTTAGGACCTCAGATAGGCACTTGGTTTGGGCTTTGATAAGATCGAAAAGTTTTTTGGGGCGGTTCTTGGCTAGGTCCAGTTGAGTATGTATGACAAGGAGAGAGGTAGGGAGAGTACTCTGACACTCTTGTTCCCCGGTCAGTATTCAATAAACAAAAGAAGTGTCCATAGAGAAAGGACTATGCCGTTCACGGGAGCACAAGAACAACCACACTGGGATGTTAAGGAAGGCCCTCACTCACCACCTAGTGATGACATGCTTCATCATCGGGCCCCACCAAAGAGACCGAGTGTCTCTTTGGTGTGCTGCAACGCCAGGATTACTGCGGAGCGGGATGGTGAGTAGAGGGCGTGTTGCGTGCAAATGAAAATTAGTGAGTGATGGAGGTATTAAAAATGTCAGTAGTGTATCTGAGATAACAATTTATTAAATGATCACTAAAGACAATAGATCTTAAAAGATGTGAGGGACCAGTCCACTTTAATTGAGTGGTGGGTTCCTACAGAGTAGTCGACATGTTTCTTGCCATTGAAACGGTGTTAATTTACCCGGCAATTCATCAGGACTGGGTGTGATAAACCCCGGCGGTATGGGCACACTAAGGCCCACCCTTACCTAGGGACGTGGGTGTGAAAATAATAAAAAATGTGAAAAGTGCAAAAAAATTAGGAATAGTAAACTTATTCCTAATTACTCCTGGTTTAGGAGGCTTCTACTGATCGTTTCTGCACCTGGAAGAAAGAGGACAGAGACATACAAGTAGAACAAGACAAACATTTAGAATTACTCCTGGTTGTCATAGGTTCTGTAGTGAAAAACGTGCTCCAAAAGTGAAAGGCACTCTAGCTGTGGTAGAATAGCGCTATGGTTAACACCACCTATTAGCCCCGGGGTCCAGTTGAGACCTGAAGAAATCCGTTTTAGAATTTCAGATTTTTCTAAAATAAGCGTTTCTGGAGGTTCTGAGAAGTTTGAGGAGGTCAGTTGAGGGTGTAGCTCTCCAGCGTCGTTCAATTACTCTAAGAGAGCGTCTGTCATCATTTAGCCTCCCATCGTACCATTGTTTGGAGTCTTTTGAGGAGGTTCTCTTCAGTTGCAATTGGGCAATTTTGTCTAGGAGGTTGTTCATGGAGTGAAAGTAGTGATTTGTCAGCCCCGGAACATCAGCCAGGTCTTCCGGGGGACTAAGAGTGTTTGAGTTATCTAAGGCTGTGAGGTTAGATCCGACGTTTTTAAGGTTCCTCTTCCAGATCTTGGTTCTCAGGGGTTGTGTAGGGAGTCGTGTGATGGTTTCCGAGATTTGGAATGTAATGACATGATGGTCAGACCAGTCGCAAGGGAGTGTCGAGTTGGGGATGAGTCCGCTTTGGAGATTATTAGGTCGAGAGTTGCACCCTTGTCGTGTGTTGGGCTGTTACATATTTGGATGAGATTGAGGTCTGTGAGGAAGGCTTTGAGGCTGTTTACCCCTGGATCGTTCTGGTCATCCCAGTGAAGGTTGAAATCCCCTAAGAAAATTTGCTTAGAATGTTGGTTGTCATTTGAAGCTAGAATGTACATGAAGTGTTCTATGAAAGTGAGGTTATCTCCCGGAGGATGGTAGAAGGCGTGAAGAGAGCAGATTTGTTTGTTGTTGTTGGCGATGTTTAAGCATAGGTATTCGCACGATAATATTCCGGGGCATTGGCGTTGGTCGCTGTTAGGCCGATCTGGTGAATGCAGGCTATGCCACCACCAGGCCTGTCGGCTCTGTCGAGTCTGGTTATGTTATAGTTAGGGGGTAGGGTCTCTCTATATACATTAGTAATCAAGAATTTCAAAGTCCAGAGGATGTTTCAGGAAGAGGGCTCTAGCAAATCAGATAAACTCCATAAAGGAAATCAAATCAGGACACAATGAGATCAAGTAGGAAAGCATTAGCATCTCAGAAGCTCGGTCAAGTGTCTTCTATGGATCATGAATAACTGTCAGCCTAAGCCACACTTAAGCAAAATTCTGAAAAGGCATTTGGGCATAAAGCCTCCGAAAGTCCATTAAGCTAGCAATGATCAAGGAAGCAAGAAATCAGGGAAGATGTGTGCATAGAATAACCATGGGGTCAGACAGATCTGGGATCTGCGAGGAATGCGTTCAAAAGTCCAAGGGGAATGGTATACTATACCGTGCAAAGTCCGAGGGGTGACACCCCCTCAAGCATACCATCAGAGGCGCAATTAAATTGTCGAATCATCATGTTGCAGACTGCAACATTGCTGGTTTGTCCCACACTGTACATGGGAACAACATCATTCTCTCAAACTCAAGTTGATGGCAATTTTTGGACAACAGTTCCTTCATTTAGTACTCAGGCTCCTGTTCCCTCTATCTCTAGTACAGTAATGTATCTGTTCTAAACTAACAATGCATGTGAATATCTGCAACAAATGTCGAGTTAGCAGAACAAAAAACAGCTTTATGCAGCATGGTGAAATACAGACCTACTTTGGACGGGCTTAAGCATTAACTTTAATGTGCACATTTAATATGCATCTGCACATTTAAACACAAATAAATGTGTTTCTAATCCATTAGATTTCCTATCACATGTACTCTTCAATAAGTCATCTTAGTATTCAATGATTAGTATGACTAAGAACTACATTCAAAATATCAAATATATGAAATGTTAATGCACACAGTACATAAACCAATATTGTTTCTAGTAGGATTACATTCTTCGACATGAGATAGTGTTTAATCATAGTTTCAATTTGTTAAATGATATTCATATGAAGTAGCACACGCATTTAGAAAGTCACATTTCATCTCTTTGATGAGTACATTTTCTACTGAATAAGGATAATTCTTTAAAACATTTATGTGAGTAAGTTCTCTAATCCTACAGTGAAGGCACTCTTTGATAATGTCATGTACACTTACATTATTTCATTAAACCGTACATGAATCATGTGCTAAGTGCACTTTCAAGCAGTTTATTAAGGGGCATATGTATCAAAATCCGTTCTTGCGATTCTCAAATACCGATTTTTTGAGAATCTCTATTTGAGAATTGCACAACGGGATGTATTTAAAAATTCGCAAATATTTTGCGATTTCTTAGTATTCCTTAATTGCGATTAGCAAATTGCGAAATCGCAATTAAGGAATACCTTCCCATTCATTCATATGGGCCAGGAGGCCCATAAGAATGAATGGGAAGTCATTCTCAATTTGCGATTCGCAATTTGAGAATCACAAATTGAGAATAATTTCAGGGGGGCAAGGGTGGCATAAGGACACCCTGATGCACCCCTGAAATGAACATGTGTGCGCATATGGTGCAAATACATGCCCTAGGGGCATGTATGTGTGCCACATGGCACCTTGAAAAATGCCAAAAAGTTCATTTTTGAAAGAAATCACAAATTACCACCAACTTGAAGTTGGTGGTAATTTGTGATTTCGTAAGAAGAAATCGCACAACTTGGGTGCTTGTTACATAGCATTTAAGGAATCACAATTTGCGATTCCTTAAATGCTTACGCAAAATTAAGGAATCGCAAAATTAGCGATTCCTCAATATTGCGATGGGAAAAAGGCTCATACATCGCGTTTTGCGATTATGTATTCGCAAACGCTGTTTTTTTTGCGAATCGCAGCGTATGCCGATACAAAATTGTTTGATACATATGCCCCTAAGTGTCTGTGACATTTGTGATGTATAAAGGGTGGGTAATTTTCGCGGTGCACTAGCGGTTGCTGCTTGAGTAGGATTTCACCTCCCTCACCTGTAACCCAACTTCCCACAGAGGAGATTCTCCATGATTAGGAACCATTGCATACTCTTCACATCAAAAGAGTGGGAAAAACTGTGCAGAGCTTCCAGGTGATTAGGCACCCTTGTATATTCTGAACTGATTAAACGTAAGAAATGTGGGCTGTGATCTCAGGTCAGGAGAAAGCCAAGTAGGAACTAAAGAAGTCAGTCACTAAAGAAGTGATTGAGCTCCCAGAAATCAACACAATGCATTTACCTCAGGCAAGGATTTCAATATTTTTGGGTATCTGAAGAAGAAGATCTTCAATTTGGGCACCTACTATGTTCATATTTGTAAGTGCTTCCTGTTATTCTGTGTTGCGTTTTTCCTCAAACGTCCTAAACAAGAATCTATGACAATATTGATCTTTGTAGAAAGAAGAAGACAAGACAACTGACAAAGAGTTTAATCTCCACCAAACAGGGGTACTTCCTATTGATTAAATTTAGTATGATATAATTTTGTTTGATTAATATATACTTCTACAGCAAGTAAGAGCCTCAAAATTGGTGGGAAGACAAGCTCTTTGCCCTTTGGTGATTTGGTGCCTTATATTTTCTGAAGTAATTAAAAGTGAAGCCTATCAGCATATCTTTAAAACCAAGAGGATGCACTTGTTGAATGAAGCCCAAAAGATTAGGCTCTTCTCATCAAACCTTGAAGAATTTCTAAGCTTCTGGAAATTAGACCAAGTAGAATTTAAGCTGTCCATCAGCCTGAAAAGTGATGGTAAAAAAGAGGAGTTTCTCGATGATTAGGAACAGTTGCATACTCTTCCTATCAAATAGATGGGGCACATTGGGCAGAAATTGTAAATAATCAGGTTTCCTGGATTAAAAAGACAAATTAGATCAGGAAAAGACAATAAAAACCCACTCATCTTTGCCTTAACAGCTTTGTACCCTAACATTCACCAAACGCCAAGCCACAGGGATTCACTTTGAGCAGCAACCTCACCCTCAAGGAACACATTGCCAGCCGTGGGCCGTGGAGGGAGTTACGGTGTGGCAGGGAGGCGGGGAGGGGGAGGGGCGGGGTGGAGGGTGCTAAAAACCGGCATATGGATAATTGCAGGTGAGTAAACAATTTAATTAATAAAACGAATTTGGTAGTGCGCCTTGCATGGCAAAATGCGATGCAGTGCGCGCTACGAAATTCGTTTTATTAATTAAATTGTTTACTTACCTGCAATTATCCATATGCCGGTTTTTAGCACCCTCCACCCCGCCCCTCCCCCTCCCCGCCTCCCTGCCCCACCATAACTCCCTCCACGGCCCGCGGCTGCACATTGCTAAAGAACAAACATGGTATGGTAGCAGGTCTCTTTACTAAAGAAAAGAAAATTATTTCTTCCAGAATCGACTTCAGAACTGTTGTTCAAGTGTTTGTACTCTCACATCTGGATGGTAGTACAGCTTACTCCATGGCCTTCCAGACTCCAGATTGGTGCTCCTTAAGGACATCCTAAATGCTGTGTCACATGTCTCACCAAAAGTCATCACCCTGATGGAACTCCATTGGGTCAACTTTCCTGCCCCCACTATCTTGAAAATTAGCTACATAATTTACAAAGCTATCATGACCCCCTTATCTTGTTGACAAGCTCCATATCTGGTTGCTCTGCCCACAACCGCAGCTAGGCTACCATCACACTGGTAACTAAGAGTTGTAACAAAGGTAAAAAAGCAATAGGCCTTTTCCCATTTAAGCACCTAAAATCTGGACCAACATCCCTGTAATGTTGAACGCCACCCCAATGCTACTTCAATCTAGGAAAGAGTTGAAGACATATCTTTTTAAACACCGCACACCCCATTGCAGTGACAATCCAATAGCCAGTTGCCTCTCCTATCATTCTTTGACTGTATGCTTGCCTTTAACCCTGTATAGTGCTCCGCTGCCTTTTTGGCTAGGTTTGCACCATACAAGTACCACATTCATACCACATGCATATATACATATATTGATGGCCTGTGTTGAACTTCACTCAAAAAGAATTGAGAAGCTATAACTTGTTAACAGACAAAATCCTCCCTTCTTGTATCACCATATTCTTTGAGGCACTTCGGAAAGAGGCCAGCATGCCAAGGCCCAAACTTTCTTTTTAAATCTCTAACACCAACCTCCTTCTGTATTGAGTCTTGACAACAAAGTCAGCAGATAGTAAGATGTGCTTGCTAGCAATATACAGATTGTGTTGCAGCGCAACACTCCTTCTCAGAAAGGGTTCATGCCAGTCAATTTCTCCTATCATCATCATCATAAAAGTGCCCCCCTCTAGACTCTAGAGAAACAGAAGAGCTGGATATCTTGGAGGAGCATCTGTATGCCTTCTTCACCGTGACAACACCAAAATTACCTTGATGTGAATGACATTCCTCAAATAAAGTTTGTATCAACACTATGATATCTTCACCATCTGCGACTGATGGGAACCCCAAACTCTTATAATTGAAGCCTCCCTCCCATTCCCAAAAACCCTCAGATTTGCTCACCAGCACCAGCATGGCAGCAGATGCACCTTGACAAAACTCTGAGATAGCCTCCATGTCCGCTCCAATATTATCTGCTGCTCCCTCCACAGCCAGTACCATGGTTTTGACTACCATCACCTCAGCCTCACCACTTGCCACATTCTGTTTCATTGGCCAAGTTGCACCTCCACCCCAGACTCTGCCATTTTCACATTGTCCAGGTCCTTGAAGATGATATTCATTGTCTATGTCTTTCACTTAAGTGCCATCATTCCAGATCTATGCTATCCTTCCCTTCCTCCTGTTAGTTTGCAGCTGTAGGAAGTCTTATTTTTTCACCTAGCCAAGCAGTTCACCATAGTGGCCCATTGTGTACCATCACACCACGGTTGCATCGGAGTCGCTGGGAAGGTTACACTGCTCAGAGAACTACCCTCCTGTTCTTAACCTCCAAACAGGTTGTATTGTGATTGTTTTTTCTCCACTGCGCTTTATAGGTAAACTTAAAGATACTGTGTTGGCTTGTTATCATTGATTTAATCAGTTACTGCATAGTAAAATAACACAGAAGCATGGGACTGCTATTTTTGAATTAGGTATCATTAGACAAGTGCATGACACTCCTTAGATGCCACTCTCCACACAGTGAAATTGGATTTCCTGTCCCTCCATTTCTTGAGAAAGGTCATCCAGTTGCTAATACCTTCAGCTATTTATGAGGTGTGTTTTACTCAATTAGGCCTGCACTGAATCTTTGTTTCAAGCTTTTGGAGCAGTAGAGCCTGGTTTTGCATTGTTTATAGGCTGCTTAGTAAAATTAATGGCTTGTCAGCAAGCACTAACACCTTTCAATCTTCCAATGGTGAAACTTGTGGATGTATCATCTGACCCCTTCACACCATTAATTATAAGTTTGCAGAAAACTGGCAGATGCCTCAAGCTGCAAATTACCTGTCAAGCTGTCATTCTCACTCTTGATCATCATGATGTGCACTGGATTTTAATCTCCCCAAATAATGTGTTTACATAGAATTATATACGTTGTGCATACGGTAGTACACGTGCAGAAAAGGTACACAAGAACATCTATAAAAAGTAACATTTTTTTTGTCACTCCACGTCTAATTAGCAGGTAAGATTAGGATGTCGTTTTTCGTTAAATCCATAAATTCGTTTGTTTGCTTTAATTTGCCAACTATGAACATATGAAATTTCACAATCAAAGCTTATCACAGTTAGTTTGTGTATGAGGTTTCCAATTCTGACTTTAATGTCTGTCCCTTTTGAGGTTGAGGGAGCTTTTCTACTGAAAATAGTGTTCCAGAAAGAATAAGAACGATGAATCATATCTGAGTTCTGAGCCTTGATAGCTGGGCCAAAAGGGAAGCATAGATGTGCCAACAGTCACCTGCTGGGTCCTAAGCAGAAGTCGCTCCTGGCAGAAGCCAGAAGCAGAATATTCCCCTATGCACTACTGAACAGATGGTTGAAATTGTTAGGCTATTGCACTTGGAGGGAAGCTTACAGTAAACTCACATTGGCCTACTTTATAGTAGACTATAATTCACAGCTCAGTGCAGTGGGACAGGAAAAAGACTAATGCCAGTGAGATCAATAACTGCTGGAATTAGTCATTCAGATATCGGAGGAATGTGGTTCAAGAGCACGATCCAATACATAGCATGTGTGTGTATCTAGATAGATAGATAGATAGATAGATAGATAGATAGATAGATAGATAGATAGATAGATAGATAGATAGATTGATTGATTGATTGATTGATTGGTAGGCAGTATCCTGAATGCCTTCTGCATGATAGCATCTGACTGTCGGCGTAAGCTTGGCTTTTATATGGTTCAGTCAAGGCGCCAAGTGCTCCCTGGCAATGATTTTGGTGGTGAATCTACTAGTTTTTAATTACTTTTAAATGGACATCATTTTACATCAGTGGTATTGACATGCTGCCGGATTGTCTGTTTTTTTGGCACAAATGATATTTGTTGCATTTTTTCCAACTGGTGCTTCCAGAGAATTTTGGGCCAATTTAACCATCACCTTAAATATGTTATTTGCTTTTACTCTGGTGGATTTATCAATCTATATTTGTCCTCCTCCTCAACCCCACCACCTTATTTTTAGGTCTGGCTTTGCGGAGGACCTGTCTCCCAGACCTTTTCTCACTAAGCTATGGTGGACTTCGGCAGAATAAACATTCCCACCTCATGCTGTTTGCTGTGTCGTGTCCTTCCACCTTCTCCTCTTAAAAAGTGCCTCCAATGGAATGCAAGATAGGCTGTTTTAACGCTGAAAAGCACAAGCATCACACTTTTTTGTCATAATAGTTTGTCATGAGGTATTCCTTATATAAAGAAGGCAGGCGTTGTTTGCTATTTCTCACTATTGAACACGTAGAAAATGAATTTTACTAAGAATGTCTGTTTCCATTGTATTGTATTGTATTGTAATTTCATTTATATAGCACATACTACCCCTGACGAGGCATCAAAGCGCTTTTTCGGTGAGTAGCACGCTACTCCGGGACCCATAAAGGGTTAGTGTTGAATTAGTCTAGTGAAATATGAAAGTAATTAAAGTGGTGGATAGGTTAGTCAGTTATTTGGATTCGAAAGGATAGAGAAGGAAAAAAAGGTTTGTATTTATATAGCGCTTGTTACCTCTGAGGGGCAGTAGCACGCCACTCCGGAAACCCATAAAGGATTAGTGGTGAATTCATATGGTGAAATATGAAAGTAATTTGAGTGGTTGATTATTAGTCAGTTATTTGGAGTGAGAAGAATAGCGGAGGGATAGAAGGGGGAGAAAGGTTTGCATTCATATAGCACTTGTTACCCCTTTAGGGGAGTTGAAGCGCTTTTCTGGCGAGTAGCACGCTACTCTGGAGCCCATTAAAGGATTAGTATTGAAAATTAGTAGAGTGAAATATGTAGTAATTTGAGTGGTGGATATGTTATTCAATTATTTTGATAGAGAAGGGTGGCGGCAGGATAGAAGAGGGTAAGTGGTTACTGATTTTATTTACACAAATATATTGTTTATTTATTGTATGTTTTCCCTATACAAGAATGCTGTTTTGCTAAATGATAACAACATAACATTTAACACACTGCATGAAATGTTAGTGGTTCAAGGGAGTTGGTGCTTACAAATAGCCAACACCAATTCCTCAGTTACTTTTTTTTTTTTTTTTAAACAAATTACTTTTAAGGTCATTTGGAGATTGTAAGCTGGTTACAGCCGCTATTCATAGCGTTTCCTGGATCCAATCAAAATAATGTGAATTGCAGCCAGAGTTTCCCCTCATAAAAGTTTTACTGGGGAGGGGTGCTGGGGTCCCACATAAAGCTAACACAAGGAAGATACCGCAGGTCTTACGTTGATCCAAACTCAATGCAGAGCCTAAAAAGTGTTCTACAGAGGTAACTGGAACTAGAAGATTACTATCATACAGGAGACACACAGAAAGAAGTGAGTATTGAGATTCAGTTCAGAATAAGAACCCAGTTCAGAATAAGAACCCATAAAAAGTACCCATCAGCCCACTCAATAGTGGAACTTCGTCATCTGGGATTTTGTGTTCGAAAAATGGTGTCCAATAAGCCCTTCCTCAGATAGAACTTGAGGCTAGCTTAGGACCCAATGGTTGAACCCTCAACCAGAGAAGATGACAGAGTTTGAAGGCTGATAGGGCTTAGTTGCAGTGCTCGGAAAAAGTGTAAGAAGGGTATTTGAGATAGAGAGAATGGTAATCCAAGTGATGAAAAATACCTATCTTGATGTCAATAAGGAAACTTTATTAGGTGTGCCCATCAAGATGGTATAGTTAAAAGCAGAGTGAAAATAGCAGAATTTTTTTTTTCTATTTACCATAGATGTTATATGGTCAACATGTTTCAGCCTCTCCAGGCTTTCGTCAGGACCTATAAATCACTACTGCAACACTTACTTTTTGTGCTGTGAAGGACAGACTACAGACATTCTTAAAAGGTGTGTATCATCTCCTGTAGAACAACATAAACACAGAGAGAACCATACAGCAGAAAGTTATGGTGATTTCAACAATTATCATTTGCTTGTGTTTATACATACATGTATATTCTGTGTATTGATTTTTTTTTTTTTTTTAAATTTTTATTTTGGTATTTGCTCAAGAGTGAAAGAAAAGGTAGAAAAGTAAAGGGGAGAAAGAAGGAGCTGAACCATATAACAGGCGACATAACGCCACATTTCCCGCACAGGGGATGCCAGGAACCCCGCCATAGCGCCCCCCATACAAATAAGATATGTTGCCTCACATATCAATGTTCGTGGTCACTAAAGCAACGAGCGCGGCAAGTCCATAACGATTGTTCATCGGGCTCGAGGAGGCGTCCCAAGGCAAGCTGGTGTCAAGTAGGAGCGCCGCTTGGACACTCCCACATGGAGGCATGTCGCAACAAGAGTAACTGCAAACCCCCAACGTCCCCCCAGTCCCCCCCCCACCCACCCCTTCCCCTGGAGGTGGCGACCAACATCCATACATCACAACCACCCACACTGAACGGTTAAACTTGAAATAGGTGTAGTGCACGAAGTGCCGGGGGACAAACTGCAGAAGGGAGACCCCGAGAGAGGAACCTCACCAAGGGACCCCAGGTAAATATGAAGTTCTTGAAGTTCCCCATAAATATATCAGACAATCTCTCCATACTCAAAAGACGCCACAGTCGCGCATGCCACAATGAAATAGCCGGAGCAGATGGGCTCTTCCAGGCGGTCGCTAGTGTCAATTTAGCCGCCCCCAAACACAGCCATACCATGCGTTTATCAGCCCTCGTTTGGTGTTCCAGTAAGGGATCTCTTAGCCCCAGCAGGACATAATCCATGGAATTCGGAATTGGATAGCCTAATATGTCTTTAATATGGGACAGGATCTCGGACCAGAAGGGACGAATGCTGGGGCAATCCCACCAAATGTGGCGAAAGTCCCCTAAGCCACCACAGCCCCGCCAACACCTATCTGAAGTAGTCGGAAAGATCCGATGCAGCCTAGCTGGATATAGATACCAGTCAAACATTAGTTTAAAATGAGCCTCGCGGAGGTTCGTGGAGTGGTTATGCTTCGTCACATCCCGCCAGAGATTCCTCCACTCGGTGTCAGAAATATCCCTACCCAGGGTAGCCTCCCAGTGGTCCATGTAGCGAGGACGGGGGGAATCTGCAGTATCAAGTAACATCCTATATAAGAAGGAAATCGTCCCCTTCATCTCAGACGTGCGGAGGATGAAAGCTTCAAATTTCGTCAGTGGTCTTACAGCGGCGTCCCCAACTGTAGTCGAAGTCGCCCAGTGCAAAAGTTGAAGATGACGAAAGCGTTCCGTGGGCGGCACCCCGTAATCTCGCATACAGTTATGAAAAGTGAGTGGCGCTGTCCCGTGAAACAGGTGAGTAAGAGCTCGGCAGCCGCCCTCCCTCCAAACCTCAAACGGTCCGCCCGACAATGCCGGGGGGAAGGCCGGATTAAAATGAATAGGAGTAAAGGGAGAAGGGAAGGTGGTCCACCGGTCGTCTCCGCTAAGTGTATCCCAGACCTTCAACACCGTGCTGGTAGGTGTGCTAATGTACGCATTCCTGGGGCGGTCAGTCTTGGGTTTCCATGCCAGGTCCCAGATGGATCTGCCAGCCACACACCGGTCCATATGGAGCCAATGCTTTTCCGAGAGCCGCTGCGACCATTCAACAAGGACCCTCAACTGCGCCGCCTTATAATACAGGACCACATCCGGGAACCCCACCCCCCCCTCCGAACATGGACGGCGGAGCACAGCATAGGAGAGTCGCGCCCTGCCACCCTGCCACACATATTTCAGCATTATAGATTTTAGTCGACGAAAATAGTCTGAATCCACCGGAATAGGTAAAGCCTGGAAGAGGTAAAGAAGTTTAGGAAGGAGGACCATCTTGAGGGCATGAACCCTACCCAGCCATGAAATGAACTTGGGCTTCCACCTCTCGAGTTCAGTGCGAAGCACATTCAACATGGGTGTAAAATTGGCCGAAAATAAGGCACCTATAGTAGACGTCAAATGCACTCCTAGATACATCAGCGAGGAAGTCGACCAGGACAAGGGTGTAAGTGCCCGCAAACGTTGCACCCCTGCGGGTGAGAGAGTCAAGTTCAATATATATGATTTGGTAAGATTAACTTTAAAGCCTGCGACCTTCTCAAAGACAGAAAGCACAGTATGAACATGGGGCAATGACAGTTCCGGATCTTTAAGGGAGAGCAGCACGTCGTCAGCAAACAGCGAGATCTTATGCTGTTCCCCGGCGAAGGGGATGCCCAATATGCCTTCGTGCTCCCGGATCGCGAGCGCCAAGGGCTCAATACTTAAAGCGAAGAGGAGTGGTGAGAGAGGACATCCCTGACGCGTACCCCGTGAGTGACGGAAACTGCCAGACCTGTGGCCATTCACCAACACCCTCGACATAGGGTTGCTAAAGTTGGCCTCAAGCATCTGAAGGAAGCGAGGGTCAAACCCAAAGGCCGCGAGAGTATGACGCAGGAAGCCCCAGTCGACGCGATCGAAGGCTTTCTCCGCGTCAAGACCTATTAAGACCGCCGGAATACGGAATCTA
This sequence comes from Lissotriton helveticus, assembly GCF_964261635.1. Lineage (NCBI taxonomy): Eukaryota > Metazoa > Chordata > Amphibia > Caudata > Salamandridae > Lissotriton > Lissotriton helveticus. Next base: position 1,073,256,638 of record NC_136070.1, on the reverse strand, counting down.
GTAGCCTTTTCGATCAGGTGGACCACACGCCGCAAGTTGTCGTGGGTTTGTCGCCCTTTGATGAAGCCGGACTGGTCCGGCTGCACCAAAGCCGGCATCAAGTCCCCCAACCTCCCCGCAAGAATAGAAGAGTACAGTTTAGCGTCTAGGTTGAGGAGCGCTATCGGCCGGTAGGAGGCGCACTCAGCACGGTCCTTCCCGGGTTTGGGGAGAACCGTGATCAACGCTTCGGCCATCGTGTCAGAAGTCCTGCCCTCCGATGCCATGGAATTAAAGAGGGAGACCAGGAAGTCGCAGAGCTCAGACGCAAATGTCTTATAGAACAGAGCGGTGTAGCCGTCCGGGCCCGGGGCCTTGTGGAGTTTCAACGCCTTAATGGCGGTCAGAACCTCCTCTCTGGTAATCGGGGAACTCAACATGTCGTTCCACTCCGCGGAGACCTGTGGCAAAGGGAGACCCCTCAGGAATGCAGATTGAGCCTCCGAGTCGGGGGCGTCACCTGCATAAAGAGTGGCGTAGAAACGGCCAAAGATGCCAGCTTTGTCCGCATCACCATGGTGTACAGAGCCTGCCTGGTCGCGGATTCCCCCAATGTAGTCCTTTTCGCGCTTATCGTGGAGCTGCCGCGCCAAGTGCCGCCCAACCTTATTCCCCTGGGAGTAGGAGATGCGGCGGAGGCGGAGGAGAGTGAACTCAGCCCTATTATTATAGTGGGCCTTCAATTTCCCTCTCACCGCCGTCAGTGGCCGGAGAGTCACCCTGGAGGGATTGGACTTGTGCGCCTGTTCTAAAAGGGCAAGCTCCACTTCCAGGGCCTCCCTCTCCGTCCTCCTAAGTTTGTTGAGGTGTGCGTTGAGAGCGAGGCAGGTGCCCCGCAAGGAAGCCTTGCACGCATCCCAGGTCACATAAACCGAGGTATCTGAGGGCGGGTTAAGCGCCATGAAATCTCCAAGTGCCTTCCGAAGTGCTTTACAAGATTCCTCATCTCGAGTGAGTGCCGCCGGAAAGTACCATTTCCGCCAGCCGTCCCCACCCATACGCCATTGCAAGCCAAGAGTCACCAAGCCATGATCAGAGAGGGAGATCGAAAAGTTATCAGAGAATTGGGCATCTCCCCTAAGCGCCTGGCTAATAAAAATGTGATCAATACGGGAGTAAGACTGATGTACTGAGGAAAAGAACGTATAGTCCTTAGTCTGTGGATGTAGGAAGCGCCAGCTGTCCACGAGACCCAAAGCCCCTATTTGTCGCTGCGTCTCTACTGAAAAAACCCCTGACTCCGCCCGCCGCGCACCTGAACTGTCCATGCTCTTGTCCCAGACCATATTAAAATCTCCCAGGAGGAATAGGTGCCCTTCCACAAAATTCCCCACCCTCTCCAACAGCTCCTGCAAGAACCCGTTTTGGCCAGCATTAGGGACATACACAACTACAAAGGTACATTGTCGACCATACAGGGACCCCTTCACCATGAGCCAACGGCCCTCCTTATCGCTACTCACACCCAGAGGCTGAAAATGGAGGGATGCCTTGAACATTAGGGCCACACCTCTATGCTTAGTGGACGCAGATGCCCTGTAAATGAGGGGAAATTGTCGGTGACGAAGCCGAAGTTCGTCCCTCCTAGCAAGGTGGGTTTCCTGGAGGGCCACCACATCCAGATGATGATCCAACAGGTACTTCCAGAGCTTTTGACGCTTTTGCGGGGAGTTGAGACCTTTAACATTCCAGGTCCCTACAGCAATAGGCATGACAAAGTCGGGAGGTATCGCTCTGGGAGTGTGGCAGCAAGGACCCCGCCCCTACCCCCACCAGGGACATCGCCATTCCACACTCATCCGAACCAGGCCAAACTCCAAGTATCTCCCTCCAGTCATCCCCACGTCCCCCCCACCCCAGCAGAGCAGCACAATCAGGTCCCCCAGAACGAAGCACACCAGGCGGCCCTCCGAACAAACAATCCAGGTGCCAAACATCGAGGCACCTCGCCACCAATAGCCAGGCTAGTGTCCTACCCAGAGGTACCAGGACCCACCCGTCTAAGAGGCGCAGCATTCCCATCCGCACGTATCCCAAATCAATTAGGGGGCCAATAGGCCCATATGAGGCAAGGAACACTCCAGAAAGCAGCCCCGTGCAATGAGCCTTAGAGGAGGACACACTAAACGCAGACCATATCTCGCATACACAGCACCCGGTCGCCACCCCCTTCCCAGCACCCCCCCCCCCCCCCCCCAACCCCCACCCCTCTTCCACCCCTCAAATCCCCAACCACCCAAAACATTAACAAACTGAAAACAATACTCATCAGTCCCATTGGTCCATAGTTCGCGGAGCTTCGGCCACTCCTGGGACAGGACAGGGAGACCTCTCCGGTTCCTCCCAAGTTCACGGTCTGGGGAGTCTTCTCCAAAAGTACATCCATTCACCCAGACCGGGGGGGTCCGTGCCCCCTCCAGCGCCGATCCACGCGAAGTAGGTCATCTCACGCTGCTCCAGAGCTGGCCTGAGACGCCGGCATCGTTGCAGAGGCCACGGAAGCTACCGCGCTCCCCCTCTCCTGTTGGCTGGAACTGCGGTCCGGGCGCCCCCGAACCGGAGAAGACCCCACTCTGTGCCATGAAGAGGACCGTCGACGCCGCCGGGATGGGGACGCATTCGATCTCTGGGACGGCGTAGTATCCTCCAAGCCCAAGAGGTCCTTTGCTTCCTGGAGGGAGCGTATCTGCACTAATCTGTTCTGCCACCTGAAGATGATCCTGAAGGGATGCCCCCAAGAATACGCGATGTTGCGCTCCCGCAGAAAAGCGGTCACCGGCCTGAAATCCCTCCGTTTTTGGAGTGTAGAGGCCGCCAAGTCTTGAAAGAGCTGAGGGCGGTGATCCCGAAACTGCAGCGAAGTGATGGCTCTGGCTTTACGGAGGATGCGCTCTTTCACCTGAAAGTCATGAACACAGACCAGGATGTCGGGGGGTGCCCCCCCCCTCGCCTGGGCAAGCCAACGCGATGAACCCTATCCATCTGGATTTCCTTCGTATCGTCTTCGGCCAAGATCTGTAGAAACAGTTCCGTCACATAGCCACGTAGGTCCCCTGCCTCGCCGTCCCAAGGCACCGCTTTAATGCGAATGTTATTCCGACGGGAACGGTTCTCAAGGTCCTCCGTGTGCGCCTGTAGGTCCAAGTTCTGTTCTGTAAGACGAAGGACATCCTGTTGTAGTAAGTGGACATCATTGGCCGTGTTTAAATCATGGTCTTCCAGGGTCGCCACTCGTTCCCCAATCCCATCAACATCTCTCCGCACTTCACGGAGATCAGAGGCCAGCTGTGCCCGCAGCTCGGAGATGTCCTCCTTAATAGAAGCAAAAAGTTCGGTCATGAACGCCTTGGTGGCCGGGGCCTCGTCATCGGACATTCTTGGTGACCCACTCGCCCCCGGGGAAGCCGGCTGTTGCGAAGATTTAGATGCTCCGTCCTTCAACACGCGTCCCTTGCGGGCCTGGTTAGCCATACTGCTAGGTACCCCACACCAGGGCGGACGAGGCCTCAGTCACCTCTCAGGCCCAGCCGGGCCACACGACTCGATACAAACCACTCTGCTCCCGGCCGGCGGTACCCTGAGGGTCCTTGTGTGCCGCAGTCCCAGAGGACAGCTGAAAAAGCCCCCGAGGAAGGGTGCGGCGGGCTACCCAAGCACCAGGAAGGTAGGCGCGGGGGTGATGCACCTAGATGGCCCGATGCGGCAAGCAACATGGCGGCAGCACGTCGTCAAACCTGACCACCTCCAGGACACCAGGCGTCATTCCGAGCCGCACTCCCAATCCCACAGCCCATGAGGGGGGCCTGCATAGGTAAAGTCCCTTGGTCCACCCGATGATCAGGCACAGCAAGGCGGCGGCAATTCCGGGGGCCCATATGCCAAGCAGACCGGCATCAGGCGCAATTCCCAGGACTCCTCTGCACCACAGGAGGCCGAGCTGCCCCCTTGCGTCGTCCGCCTGGATCGCCGGGCGAAAGTGCTCCTCCTCACCCGGCCAGCGCACAGCTCCACAAATCGATGCTGTCCCCTGCTGTGCGTCCCAGAGGGGCGCTGCCGGCGGGAAGCACCCGGGGCCTCCACTACACCTCCAAATCGGCGCCTCCGGGCCCCACGCTGCTCACAAGGCCGGCCCCTCCACTCACAAGACCGGGAGCCTCCAGTGGTCTCCGGCAGGGAACCTCACCCTCCGCCACCCGCGTGGCTCGCGCTCAGCCGCTGGCACCCGTGGAGAGCTCGGGTGGTGGTCGCGGGCCTCCTCCACCGGCGCAACAGTCCTGAACTTCCGGCCGGCCACCAGTATACGCGAGGCCGGGGACTGCAAGGCCGCACACTCTCTCCGCCCTCTTCGCCTCCGCGAGTGACACAGCGCTCCGCCGGTGGTACCGGAAGACGGCGCACCACTCCGCTGACCTCGACCAGCCGTCCGGTGGCCGAATCGGGCTGATGACAGCAGCTATAAGCCGCTAAGAAGGATCGGCGCCGGAGAGGCACAGAAAGAGCGTCCTACTCCGACGCCATCTTGGCCACGCCCCCGTGTATTGATTTTTAACTTACCCAATTTTATGGGATGAGAAACCTCACCTCACCTGGCAACAGCTCAGGGTAAAGGAGGCCACGCACTGAAAGGAATTGATTCAAATAGTATATTTTAGTTCATCTCATTGATTGGATCAGTACATCCAAATATCATTCTCGTGCAGATACAAAATGGCAAGAAAGGAGGCCAAAGGAGGGATGACTTTTATGGAAGGATCCAGTCTTTAAAAGGTTATCTCCCCATAATCGATAGAAGTGGCAGAGGTGTGACTGTAGCCTTCTACTCAGAATGCAAATGGCACGCTTTTCTCTCGATGCGTTTTTTTGGCATAAGCAAGCGTAGAGTTAACCCCATTTGTCCCTACTGGAATCCGACATTCCGAATATACAGTCCGGTATTACACGTTGGAGGGAAAAAAACAACAAATAAATCGGGCACTTTCATAGCTTCAAAGGGTCCGCTACGTGTGTCCTTTGTCGGTTTCTAATAATGGAAAATGTAGACTAAGCCGAGATTTTAAACAGAGACTAAACAGAAAATCTTAACGCAGCCTGAAGCGCACCTACCTCTCCGTCGTTGCCTCGTGCTGCTCTGAGCCGAGGGGGAGGTGATGGCCCAGTGCGATGCGCAAGAATAAGAAATAGGCCTGCGGACCCTAGAGAGAGTTGCCTGTCTATCCATTCTGATAGGCTCCTATCTTGGGCCAATCAGAATGTACATTCTGACAGCCCTGTATGCTAATAATAGGCCGTGGGCTTCTTCCTCTCGGACCTGATTTCCAGATTGTTATTTTCATTTGGCGGACCGCTCTGGAAACTAAGAGGGCCGAATCTGATTGGTTCTGCGGCTTAAAACCGGAAAGTCGAAAAAAGCCAATGGCCTTTAGTTCATATGTGTGTAATTTACTCTAAGGCTCAGTACTCGTTTAAAGACGCCGCGGATACCTTGAAAATCCATTACGTAGCTGTCTTTTCAATGTTCATTCTAAAAAGGAAGCAGTAGAGTGTTGCAAAATAACAATCATATTTCAATTTAACAGTGCTCGTATTTGATTCCTGCCTCCTGTCAATATTAGTGGTCTTATTTAGATTATTAGGGACAAGCTCTTTTTGAAGTCCGTTTCGTAAAATCTAGGGCAGATGCAAAGGAGCCCAGTCTCAGAGAAACAGTCTTCTTCTTCCGAAATAGAAGCTAATATATTGGACCGCTGTATTAGCAGGGGGTAATGCTTTCTTTTTATCTCTTGTTGAGTCGTCTATTTGTGTAATACCACTTGTTCATGATACAGCGTTAACTACTTGTTTAAGAAACTAGCGTTAAATAGGCATTTCTCATTAGCCGACTGTTCTAAATAGCTGAGAACAGTTCATTTTTTTAGGTTATTTTGGCAAAAGTGTTTTTACAGACATGCGTGAGATACCACAAATGACTGATAAGCAGAAGAAACAAAATACACATTGAGGCAAGGTTCATGTTTATGGTAACCCACGTTCACTGGCCGACATGTGTCTTGCTTGTTACCCAGGTTATGTTATTCCTGAAGGTGACATGGAGTGTACTCTATTATGGGGGCACATTCACAACTGTATCCATGGGATATCATCGTTCAACCCCTCTGTGTCACATTTTAATTTGTGAACCCATCTCTGTTCTTTTCTTAGCAGAAAATGGGATACATTAGTGACATGTTGAGGTATATAGGGTTGTTCCAGCACCACCCATTGTATCTCATCTGCATGGTGTTTTGCGGTGAGGAAATGGGAAGTGAGACGGGTCGCCTGTTTGTTGCGCCTGATTGTGCTCTTGTGTTCCTGTATACGTAACTTAATTTTCCTGGTCGTCATTCCTATGTATCTTAAACTACATGGACAGGTAATTAAATAAATGACTCTCTCGCTGTTGCAATTGGTGTGGCGTTTAAGCGCCCATGGTCGAGTTGTACCAATGTCTACATTCAAGGTTCTTTTAGTTTGTGGGCACACTGAACAGTTCCCGCAAGGGTGATGTCCCTGGACTGGGGGGAGATTCCATAAAGTAGGGACGATTTCCTCTGTAGTGTGTCGCGGTCTCGTGTGAACCAGTTCGTCCCTAAGGTTGTTCCCTCTTTTGAACGAAAAAAGTGGCAGAGGGATGTTATCTCCGGCACTGTTCAAAATCCTCCATCTTCGTCTTATGATTTTCTGGATCTTGGAGGAGGAGGTATTGAAAGTGGTAACACATGCCAGTCTGTCCAGGGGTGGTTTGCTGACTGGGGGTGCCAAGAGCGCCTCACGATGGTTGTTTTCAGCCCGTTTGAGAGATTTTTTGACCAGCGTTCCTGGATATCTCCGTGTTTTCAATTTCATCGAAAGGTCTTTCGCTTCGGAATGGAAATCCACTTTGTCTGAGCAGTTCCTGCGAACCCTCAGGAACTGGCCGAATGGAAGGTTTTCTCGAAGAGAGCGGGGGTGATGGCTGTCAAATCTCAGCAGAGAGTTGCGCGCCATGGGTTTTCGGTACAGAGAGCTTGCTAAATGTCCATTTTGTGGAAAGATTAGGAGATCTAAAAATGGGAGTGCAGTTTTACTGTGATCCAGGGTGAATCTTAGGTACTGGTTTTGGCTATTAAGCCAACCCTGGAAAGACAGTAAAGATTGTTCATCTCCTCGCCAGACAAGTAGAATGTCATCAATGTACCTTCTCCACATCATCAATTGATGATGGTGTGGGTTGTTGGTATTGAGGACATGATGGGTCTCAAAATGATGGACATAAAGATTCGCCAAACTGGGTGCAAATTTGCTGCCCATTGAAGTACCTGATACCTGTAGGTACAGGTCATCTTCAAAGGCGAAAAAGTTTTCTGTCATGGCAATTCTTGCTAATTCCAGTATGAAATGGATAGGTGTTATGGTGTCTGGGGCAGAGTTCTCCAGAAGTTCTCGTACTGTTTCCAGAGTGTCTGTTTGAGGTATACAAGTATACAGGGATTCGACATCAAGGCTCGCCAGTATATCTGAGTCTGTGTCGAACTATACCTCTGGTAGTAAGCGAAGAACATCCTTCGTGTCTTGCAGGTACGATGGCATCGTTTTTACCAATGGGCTGAGAAAAACATCCACGAATGAAGATAAGGGTTCTAAGAGAGACCCTATGCCCGAAATAATAGGACGGCCTGGCGGCGGTCTAGCTGGTTTGTGAATTTTGGGCAAAGTGTAGTAGTAAGGAGTGATAGGAAATTTAGTTACTAGAAAGGTAGCCTCCTGCGTCGTAATCCAGCCTTCTGTACTGGCTTCTTCTACTAGGTGTTTGATCTCATTGGTGAGCCTCGTTGTTGGATTTTCATCCAGACGTGTATAGAACTGGGCATTTCCTAGTTGTCTTAGACATTCAGTCCGGTATGAGGTGGTATCCTGGACAACTATGGCTCCTCCCTTGTCCGCTGGTTTGATCACGATATTTGTGTCTTTTGACAAGGTTTCAAGTGCATTTCTCTCTAATTTAGACAGATTTTGGTAATTGTCTTGTTTAGAGAAATCAAGAGATTTTAAATCATGTAGTACTGCTGCTTCAAACGCACCTACTTTAGGTGGTACTTGCTGGAGTAGCGGCATGAAAGTGGACTTCACCCTCAAACCTGTGTTTCTGTCCATGGTTCGTTCTTCTGAATCTTTTTCTTTGAAAAGGTAGTGCAGCCTCACGGTTCTGAAGAATTTCTCAATCTCGCCTCGAATTTGAAACGAGTCTCCACTGTTGGTAGGCACGAACCCGAGCCCTTTGTTGAGTACCTTTTGTTCATTGGGGGTCAATATCCGAGTGCTGAGATTCACTACGAGATCTTCTTCAACTTCAGGGACAGTTATTGTTGGCCTCATTTGTTGCGTGCCGTTGGAAGTTCCTGTTCGTCTGCCCATTGAACTTGACCTTGTCCTCTCCGTCTGCCTCGATTCCAGCCTCGGCCCTGTCCTAAAAAAGCCTGGCTGTCGAAATATTGAGGCTGCATCGGATAGTGCGACATTGGAGGAGGGAATTGAGGATATCCCCACGGGGCTGGCGGCCACCATGGTCCTGATTGGTACATATTGCCTCGCCCACTATATCTGCGATTTGCTCGATTTTGGCGACCTTTCCCTCTCCATTGGTTGGTGCTGTTCTTGTCAGTGTCAGAAGAATCCGAGTCTGAGGAGGTGGCGTAGGAAGAGCCATGTGTTTGTTTCTGTTTGTTAGAGTCATTTGGGTTGTAATTCTCACTTGTATACGGGTATATTTTCTCATGCGAGAACTTCTCTAAATCTTTTTTGAATTTCTCTATTTTCGCAAATAATATTGGGTCTCTGTACTCTTTATTTGCTTTATTGGAGTCTTCCTGTTGTTTCTCAAATTTTTTTGTTGTTAAAGTGGTTTTTATTTTCCCTTCTAGGACTTGTATTTCAACTAGGATGGCGTCTGCAATTCTTTTAGCAGTTGTGATGATTAAAATAAGCCAGTCTCTAGTACAGCGCCAGGCTATTAATGACCAGTCTCTGATAAAGGCTTTATCCGTAAGGAAAAGTCTTGGCGCATTCGTTACTATAAGTCCTATAAACCAATTCCCCTTGGGCCCTTCTCCACCCTGTGTTTCTAAGTCCCACATAAAGCTTCAGTGGAGCGGTGGGATCTGTTGTCGGTTTGCATTCTATTTCCGTAGTGCTGCAGTCTGACATGTGTAGGCCTCCCCTTGCATACTAAGCCAGAATTCATTAGTCAATACATAGGCTTTGGCGAGCTCCAATCAAGAAAAGGAAAAACAGCCCTTTAATTCAGTCGATAAAATACGAAATGCTTCTTTCAGTGTTCCTACTCGAAAAACTTCACATACTCCCCACAATTATATGTACAATGAATGGTGTTTAAGGGGGCTGCTATGTCCGCAAGCCCCAGGCTGTAAATGCGACCACCCAAGTGGACACTGTTTTACATTAACATACTCGTATGTCTTGGTTGGATTCCTGAATATAACGTACATTGACAACTTTTAAACTTATCAAAACTTTTGAAAATGTACAGTCTTAAGGGCTAAGTCGCAATTTGACAATTTGAAAAATAAAAACTTAAACATGCACTGATCTTGTTCCCCATTGAATGGGGTGGATTTAAAAATCAAAGAGGGATATGTTCTTGAGGACATGGTCACCGCCAGCCCTTATGTAAAAGCAATATTTCCTATGCTAGAATGGATTTTTAAAAGGAAGAAAGAAGAAAATACACAAAAGAAAGACCTCTCCTTGTGTTATGTGACTGGAGATAGTATGGAACTAATGAGCCAATAGGCACTGAGTTTCCGAAGAACAATTGCTCCTCTCAAATTTTTGGGGGCTGTGCATCTGGGGAAGCTGCACATAAAATCAAAACGCTGTTTGCTTATTTCCAGAAACTTTTTCCCAAGAGTGTGATTTATGAGTGTTAGTGGCAATCCAAAAACAAAAGTTAGAATCTCAGCATGTTTTTCGTGGTAATGAAAGTAAAAAGTAGTGCAATTTTTATGGTATTCATCTTAAACGATTTCAATGTGAAATATGAAATTATGGTTAAAGGGATGACTTTTTTTTATTAAAGCACGCCTCATGTTCTCATAGGCACATCAGAAGTATTCTGTAAATAAAGTAACATGAGAGTGCAAAATCTATAAATACAATACCAAGTCCTTTCTAATCTTGTTCATTAAGTATTGTGAAAATAATCGCAGTGTATAGCGATGTAAATGCCTGTGGTCACCGGACCTGACTCTTCCCGCCTCTTCCCTCCTCCATCTCTAATTTACTCAACCCAAGCCTCCTACTTGCTATGATCTCCAAATAAACACTTTCTAGACTCTTCCCTCTTCTATCCCTCCATTATACTTTTCAATCCAACTAACAGACTCACATGTCCACCGCTCACATTAATTCATATTTCCCTATACCAATTCACCATGAATCCTTTTTGGGTAGTGTGCTTCTCATCAGGGGTAGTAGACTATATATAAATACAATCACAATAGTTGATATATTTCATGAACCCACTCACCACTTGAGGGTGTCCTCCTCTCAAGCAGAAAGTAATGATGTGACCGCAAGTGCAGCTGCCAAACCGAGTAGAGGAATGGTGCTTGTTAAGTAGAGAAGGAAGGGGGCATAACAGATGAGCCGAAGTTTATTGTTGCATAGTGCAGAGTGCTAGTCCTGTAAAAATGGGGTTTCCGCCATTTTGGCAGAAAGTACAAACTGCGGAAGAGTCCTAACACATAAATGCATCAGCATTTTTTTTATAATACACTTGAAAGATGTCAGCTAGATATTTCTGTTAATGTATGTCTCTGTAAGCATTGATTTCTGTCTATGTGTGAAGACCATTTGAGGTGCCTCCTGCATAGGTGGTCCAGTGTACATTTAGAGGATTACTGGACATGTGTGGCCGTTCCTTCATGTGCATCCCCTGTAGGTTGGTAGGACCTTTAAACGGTGTCACAATAGGGACTTCCACCTGCCATTCTGCAAATACTTGCTAATTTGCACATAGTATTTAGTTTTGTGCGTGATGAAATACTTTTCATTTTCATAAGAAAAAGCACTGACTGGTCATTGCTTTATTTGGTGTTGTTTGTTGAGTTGCTTAGTTCTGAGTTCCTAGCCTGAAAAATCTCAACTTACCAAAAGCCTTGGACCTCTCTAGCCCACTTCCCTGATAGTCAATTACTAATAAGGGGTACTTGGCTTCTTTTGAGATGCAAGGACACTGTGATTTAGTTGGTAGAGGGTTTATTAAGTAACATGCAAGGACTCCTGACGTGTCTGCCTCCTCAGCAACTGTCTACAAGCTCCAGCTTCTCAGAAATGTGGCTTAACTGCTAGAGCGGCTGACTTTGAAGCTGGGGAACCAGTTTCGAGTCTGGTGGGAGGCTCAAACATCCTGTGATTCTGGGCAAAGCACTTAATCTACCTGTGCCTAAAAATTAATGTGTCAGTCTGTAATGCAAAAAGAATGAGGAAATGGCAGTCCTCCGTTTTTAATAAATGTAAAAAAATTAAACCAGCTTGTTCCAGTATATGGGTGCTGTGGAGTATCACCTCCTGATCTTGAGGTGTGTGAATATAATACAGTATAGAAAGTCCTTCACCACTGGAAGGGCAAACTCATATAAGCACTCCTTTGCGAAAACAAATCGCTTAATACAGTCAACTCTCCATTTGTTATATTTCACATTAGTTTATTCAACAGCATGTTTCAATAGTGAAATATCCATGTGTTTGCATATTTGTATTCATAGTAACAAAAACTTCTCTTAACATATGAAATCATCCATAGTTCAATTCACAGGAATTTTAACAACATCCCCGATGCATTTCGGGTCTACCCCAAACTGTGTTTGGTCTTATGACCATAAAAGTGCGATGTACAATTTTACTCATACGTTACAAATTTGAAAAAGATTATAATAGAGCCTAAGATACATAGCGAGATCATAGGAATACAATGTGCAATTCATTTCAAATATAAAAAGTTAAAGGGAATAAAATATTAAAACCATATCCTGGGCATCAAGCCAAAAAGTAAGAACGAGGTTTGTGGTTCGCATGCTAGACAGCCCTCTATCTGATACAACCAAAGCAACAAAAACCTCTGAGATGCAAAGTCTTCTGACGGGGTCCGCTATGTTGCCAAAGAACGTTTGGGATACGACCAACTCAAACCTGGATATGTTCATCATAAAATACTATACAACTGATGCTTTGGATTGACTGAAAACAGATAAAGTGCAGTTATCAGTCTCCACCTGTATGCTACAGTTTCCTCCTTATGCCCCACATGTGGCCCAATACCTTTGCAACTGCACAGGCTACCAATGGTCTACTATCTGATCAAAGTATGCGCAAGGCTTCAACGTGGTGGCGCATCCCCAGCTGTTTGCATAGAAGTGTGAGCCACTTGGCTGTCCAGCAAGAATAGGCTGGGCAGGGAAATAAGACATGCCCTAGTGTTTCTGTTGTAGCAGTGCAAAGGGGGCAGAACTGTAATGTCACTGGGGAATTGCGCCATGAACTAGTGTAGACATTAAGGGGGAGCGTGCACAATCTGTACTGCATGTATAGTTTCCTGTCCAATGGTGTTTGGATTATGTTTAAGTAGGAGTCTAAGAAAGCAACGTATTTAAAATCAGTAAGTTTCGAACTTATCCAGCTCTTGTTAGAATTAGTAGCTGCTAACTAGGCAACCCAACCCCAGTACTGTGTTTTTATTTGGTCTTTAGCAGGGAATGAGGCTGGATCCCTGTTCTCCCAGTGATCTTCTATCCTCAAATTGACTAATAGTTGAATATTTTCCTTAGCCACCCTAACTTGTTCTGCTTGTCTAGGGAGATAACTTCATTTAGGGCCTTAGCATAAGAGGTTATCTCTGGAGTGGACCTAATCCTCTGCCAAAAAACAGTGGCTGTAGCATAGCCTTATTAGCAATCGTTTTCCTGCCCAAGTCAAATCTTAAGGGGTGGCAAGTGGTGCTCTGGCGAAGCTAGACTATACTCCTTAGAAGTTTTTATTCTCAACTTTGGAGAGATCTTTCATCCTTTCGAATCCCCACAGCTCTGCACCATAAAGGGCTGCGCTCACCACTTTAGATTCATATATCTGCAGAGGCGCCGGCACTGAATATCAATAGGAAGATCTATGTTAGCTATTTGAGAGAGCTTCAGAGTAGATTTACCCACCTGGGGCTTCCACAACATGCTTTCTGCTAGAGGAATTCCCAGATATTCAAAGGTGTTAACTCTCTCCATCAGAGTGTCACCCAGAGTTTGTCTACCCTTGTAAGACTTGTGGGGATTGATCATCAGGAATTTTCAATTTAGAGGTGTCAATCTCGAGACCACTCATACTGCGATCGATATTTCGCAACCTTTACGTTCATCCTTCTGCAATCAACCCTTCATTGACCTGACCATGCCATCCATGCTGGCACAGCCACAGTGCATGGCACCCTTCCTTTCAACAAACAAAATGGGATTTCCCTCGTCACAGAGCGTGGAGTGGTTCTGTAGCTCCAACTCATGTCCCTGAATTGATTCCTCTAACCAGTACCACTAGAAATGGCTAATTGAATGTTTTCTCCACAGCACACGGTTAAAGAGCTCAGCCATGCCGTTTCACCTGGTAGATGCACGGGTGTCCTACAGTGCTTTATTCCCCATTAGTTCAGGAAATTTCCAAATTCTTCAAAAACAAACTGCGGTCCATTGTCACTCACTATTTCTGTAGGACATCGCTCCCTCCGGAATATTTCCTCACAGAAAGCAATCACATTGTTAGTCGTCACCTCCCTCATGAAAAAAAATCCATCATGACAACAGCAAACCTATCACCCATACCCAAACATTCAAAAGGGCCACAAAAATCGATAGCCACTTTCTCCCAAGCATGCTCTGGTAAAGCTTTAGGAGATTGGGACGATTCCTGCAACTGATGCAACTTGTCACTGTACATGGAATACTCTCCTTGACAAATCTCTCAATTTGTCTATCAATTCCTGGCCGCCAAAAATCCACTTGTACCTTGCATTTCATAGACAACATCATGCCCTTGGTGAACAACATTAGCAATTTCTCTCTTAAACTGTTCGGTACCACCAGCCTTTCACATCTCCTCACCACACTATCTACAAATGACATTTCCTCCCACACATTTTTGAATACTTTCAAATCTCCTACCTTTTTCCATTTTCTGGCATGCGGCAAAACCTCCATTAGCTTTCCCACTAAGGGATCCGACAACACAGCTTCTTTACACTCATCCTTTTTAATAGCTTTACTCACCTTCGAGACTTCAGCTACCATTCACTCATCCTCCTCATGCACCATAGCGCTATTTAGTGGTAATCTTGACATACAGTCTTCTTTGCTGCTTTTTACTCTGAGCACATATTTCACCATAAATTGGTATTCCTGCAGGTTAGCTGATGATGATATAGTTAAGAGTTGGATATGGTGTATCTTATGTTGTATATTTTTTACTTTGCAGATATACCATATTATTTGGGAATATATTTTTTAATCCTGAAGAAGGTGTTGGCTTGTATTCAGTCTGCCAAAACCGAAACACGTCGATGCCACTCTGAATTGTGACACGTTAAGTCATTGGACTACATAACATCTCCATCTCAAAGATATTTATACAAATTTGGAGTTTGATTTAATTAAGTCTGACTACTGTTGTCCTATTCTATTTTAATTAGAAATATTTTCTATGTCCTATTCCCAGTTATTATTATTTGTGTTGTGATATATGTATAATAATTTTTTCTATGAATCTGTTTTTTTTAAAATGCTACAATAAATTGTACACGGTTTTAATTTTTGACTATGTTTGCATCATCTTCGCTCTTGCTTAAATGGATGGATTGAAGTGGTTTTTGTCTTATGAGATTGAAAGTGCATCTTCTTGTTTACAATTTGTCCAAAGGGGACACTGTAGTTGACTTATTGTCTTTTGGAACCCTACCCCTTTGGCTGTTGGGGTCCCTCTCTTTTATTAGAGATTCCTGCAGTTTATACAGTTACTTTGCAACAGGAGGTGCTGCTTTACCAGCCCCCTCTGTAGAAAACAATTCCAACAATGGCTTGTGATCAGTGCGAAGTGCAAACTTCACATCCCACACAGAGATTCACAAGTGCTGCACCCCCCACCAGTATGCTAATGTCACCTTTTCCACCATGGAATAAGTACTCTATGCTCCCTTCAAAGTTTACGATACAAATTCTACCAACCTTCCTTTGCCTTCATGCTCCTGCAGTAATGCCACCCCAAAACCATAACTACTAGCATCTGTCACAATTATTGTCCTGTCATCAGGATCGAATGGTTTTAAAGTCATAGCTTTCACAATGGACCTGTTCACCTCTTCAAATGTATCTTCACATCCTTCAGACCACTGGAACTTCACTCCTTTCTTCATTAAATCACGCAATGCATGGACTTTCTTCGCAAAGTGATGCACAAACTTAGCATAGTAATCTGCACGTCCCAGAAATGACCTTAGTTGATCCTTATCTTGCAGAGAGGGAGCACTCTCATTTGCCTCCACTAAGTTAGGTTTGGGTATAATTCCTTTGTGATTCAAAGTGTGCCATAAATATTCTACTTCCTTCACACAAAATGTACATTTACTCATACTGATGGTAAGTCCTGCCTTCTCCAGCCTGTTCAACACCTGATGCAGAACTTCATCATACACTTGTTTACTCTCTCCCCATAACAACACATCATCTTGAAATACCATCATTTTCAATATGTTGTTCAAGACACCCTGCATGACCCTCTGGAACACTGTAAATTCAGAGGTGAGACCAAAGGGCATGCAAATAAATTGGAATGCTTCCTTTGATGTAATGAATGATGTCAAATGAAGTATTCTTTGTGCAATCGTACCTGATGATAGGCACTGGCAAATCTAAGATGGTAAAGTATTCTTTAGGCTTCACATTCGACAGCTTCTCATGTATTCGGGGTAGGGGGATGACATGCGTTGGCAACACATGTTGTTTTCCGCAGTCTTATGAAAGTACTTGAATATTTGCAAATGTTGGGTGCAAACCAAGTGCAAAAAGGCACTTATAGAGAGCAGTCTAACATATACAGGATTGAATAAACTTCTACAATTTTCACTATTCCGAAAAGGAGACAGCATGGCTTTTGCTCTTAACTTAATGAAGATTTTATTAGGATACATCTTTATGATATAATGCCTAGAGGTACTTGAGGAATTGCATTCATTTTAACCTTTGCTAGTTATATACACTCACAGTTCCACTTTGTCTGCATAAAAAGTAATAAAAACACCAATTACTCCTTATTACTGTCTCTGAAACCTTCATATAGATTGATTTGTATTCACGTGCAAATTGTGCCTATTATCGTTCCATGAGCCTGAGTTAATTGGTCAATTAATTAAGATAATAGCACCCAGGATCCATCATTTGAACACAGTCGCATCAGATTTCATTAGAATAAGCAGTCATGACATCAAAATGCCATATGCAGTGCAATGCAATTCAATTAATTTAATTACGTTCAAATGATCATTGTTTAGAGCACATAAGTCATATGTTTAGTTTATTCCTTGGATTCCCATGAAATCTTTCTCTTTCGTCAGAATCCCTCTGACCTCTTGTTTCACTCCTTTCTTTCTGTGGAGAAGTAACTCTTGTTCTTAGTTCCAATATGCTCCTTGGAGTGAACAAGTGTTATACAAGAAACAAAGTAAATACATTTACAAGTGAAATCTAAGAAAGTGTGAATATTCCATTTCTTTGGTATTTGTATTATGAATTGCCTTTTGATTTTTAGATCAGGTTATAAAAAGCCTTAGCTGTCTGCCAGACCATATGTCAAAAACACAAAAAAATACAAAGAGCGGAGCCTTGGTGAAGTGCCCTTCAGTCTCTGCTTGAAGAAGCACATTTTGGATCAAGTTAGAGAACTGTTTCTATCTCACGACTAACTATTGGCTACGATGCGTTTTAGACCGCCTTACTAAAGTATGCATCCCATTCCAGTTCATGAATGAGCGTATGTTCTTCTAACAGTGCTTCGACACTTATGCTCTTTTAGCATCAGCAGTAATTTTGCAGTTAAATATGTTTTGGCTCCTAAATGTGATATGTGCACCAAAATATATTTTCACACTCCCTGACAACTTTGCAGCATATTCGGTTCTTGCATCTAAGTACAATACCAATAGTGATTTGGCATCTTGGTAGAGTTTTTGCACATAAATGTCATATCATCTTGCTGCTTACTTTGC
The DNA here is from genome assembly GCF_964261635.1 of Lissotriton helveticus. NCBI lineage: Eukaryota > Metazoa > Chordata > Amphibia > Caudata > Salamandridae > Lissotriton > Lissotriton helveticus. The sequence goes on along the minus strand of NC_136070.1, from coordinate 1,073,239,273 downwards.
TTAGGTGTAATTTGCATCTAAAAGTGATTTCGTACCTGAAATATTTACACACTCCTACTGATGTACTATTGAGGTTTTACATGTATATGTGACTTTGTATCTAAGTATTACTTTGCGCCTAAATGTGGATTTCGCTCCGCCAAGTATTTTCACACACTTAATATATTGCACCAAATATATTTTTTCATTCAAAAGGTGATTTTGCACCTGCATTTGTTCTTTTAAGTGCATTTTGTCTCTTAAACGTCTTTACACACTCCTGATGATGTTGTACCAAGGATGATTTGTACCTAAATGTAATTTTCCAAATAAATGTGACACCACAGTCCTGCTTACTTTGGTGTGTTTTTTTAATCTAAAAACGATTTTGCATCCCAGAGTGATTTTACAGCTAAATGTGATTTGTGCTCCCAAAGGTTTCCACACTCATGCTTAGTTTGTACTCAAGACAAATTTACATCTCAATGTCCTATCAACCCAATGTGAGGCCACAGTGAATTGCACCTAATTAGACTTCTTACTATCATAATTTTCTATCTGCATGGAGTGACACCCCACCTCTGCATATTGCAGATGATCCACACTGAAACTGCATCTCAAATCAATCGCCTTGCCGCTATCGTAGTGATCCTATTGGGGCCTGAAAACCTAAAACAAGAAGAGTTTCCTTTCAGTTATGACTCTGAAATGCATTTTACAACACCTTGGGTATAATTTTCCCTCCCTGACCTAACCAAAACTATCCTCAAATACCACAGTCACAAGCCTAAGGCTTACCTGGAAACTATAATCAGTACCATAGCTTCTGACTATGCTCAATGAGAACAGATCTGCATTTTAAAAAAAAATCTAAGACTGATCCGACACAGTAGTCGTTTTCTTCTTGGTAGTGAAGAACACAAAAATCCTGTGCCGGAAAATGTTTACTATCTTAGGTTACCTTAATCAGAAAAGTGAGATATCATTCACTCTTTATAAAAATGAGAATCCAATGCTTGGATATCAACCTCTAAATCTCCATCCTCTTGTATGACACCATGAAGGCCCTAAAAGGTTCTACCAATGCTAGGAACATTAACACTGATCGTATGCTCTATACTAACTACAACACCATTAGCTTACTCTCTTCCACTCTCCACAGGACCCCCATCATCCACACACCCCTTGGGGAATGAAACCATAGGACATATTGTCAACAAGAATCAGTTAACATGGATTATAAACTAGAACAAAGCTACAGCCACAGTGACAGAGACTGAACTCCTGCCAAGAACAAAGCCCACAGTCATTCTGGGAGACACTACTGCCTCTCGATGCAGCCTGCCTCTTTATACCAACTTAATGGTCAGGTTGTGCTACAATAAAACATCATAATTAAAACTACCTGTCTACTGAAGGACTGATCTTCTCTGTCTTCACAGTGAATCACTACTGATGAGGGCATGCATCTTATTTACTCTCCAAACCAAAGTGCTCAACATCAGAATGAAGCTGGATGACCTGCATGAGTTGATACATGTCTCTAAGTCCACCGGAGTACGAGGACGGTGCAACAGGTACAAGGCAAGCTCTGACGAGAAAAGCTGGTCAACCCCTTACCGCTTCACTCCTGGAAGCATTGGCTGCAAAATCTAAGCGCATATATGAGAAGGGAATCCCCCCTCTCACACTTAGAGAAACACCTTAGTGAGTGTAACACATAGCCTGGATTACACTCCTTTTTAACCTGCACTACACTCTATTTTTAAAAGGTCCTGAGGAAAGCCAGATTTAGTTTAAGGCACTGGCTGAAACATTTCGACCAACTGATGGATGTAGGAGGTAGTAACTCGCCTCCCTTAAACATCCCCAAGCCTTATTTTAACCGCTGACGGGGGCCCAGTTATTAAAATGTAATTTACCCTCGGGTACTGGGACCCTCGCCAAGCCGTTTTAACTCACACTTCACTTTACACCTCACACTGCACTCTCAGTAAAATACCAGCTCCGCTGTAATCAGGCGTCGCAGCACACCCGGGACACATTAGGTGTCACTGGGTGGGCCCGATGATGAAGCATGCCACCAACCAGGTTGGTGGGTAAGGGCTTCATGAACTCCCCAACGAGGTGCCCATGACAAATCTAATCAGAGTCCTAACAATATTGGTCATATTTAAGCTAGTCTCTTTTGATAACACACATGTCTCTAAACCACACTTCCCATCACTCTTCCATAAGCTCTCCCATCTGTGGGACTGCTTTCTTCGCGCCTCTCTGTTACACCTCACTCGACATACCAACTACCAGAGACCCTCATGCACGTCATTTCTGATGCTTCTAAGCATTTTTCCACACACTCAAATAATCTGCAATTACAGATCCCACATCACATCCTTTTACTTCAGTCTCCATAGACAAGCAACTTAAACACAATGAAATATCAGTTCACCAAGCATTGAAAACAACGCAGATACTTGCCCTGAAGAAGTTCCGTATTGTTAAAAGTAACATATGCATTGGCTATAATGGGTGTTTTTGATAAAGAATAAAGAGAAATTTTAATTGGCGTTTTGGACTTCATGTCATCCACTTAGGATTTTGAGTGTCTGCTTTCCAGCTTGGATTTATAGTAACATCTAAAATACTTCAACACATCAACGACAAGCATTGTCTGGGCTCAATGTGTGTTTGTATGCAAGCACAGTCATGCAGAAATGTGCTAAAACTTGTGCTGTGCCACTATGCAGCCTATGTTTTTCACCTGGTGTTCTTATTCCTTAAGCTTACAGTAATGATGCTATTCAGCACTGCAAACTTGCAGATTAAAAATAAGTGTTATAGGGTGATCTATCCCTCTTCTTAACCATAGGAAACTATCAACACTATACATTTCATGTATACTCTAAACACAGGAATTGGGGCAAAGATCTTCTTATAGTTATGTATGGGGAAAATAGAAAATTTTAATTAAACTTGGAAACATTTAGTAAAAATATGTTATGTTAAATATTATTGTAAATTAATTGTATATATTTGTTTTAAAGGTAGAACAAAGCATAAAATTCTACAGAATGAATCTTATTTTCAATTTATTTTGAATATATTAATTAAAATAATTTTTCTGGTGTTTAATTAAAAAAATCTCACCTAGAGTAAAATATATATTTGTAATATAAATTATTTAAAGTTATGTATGGAATTAATTAAAATGTAATTATGTTTTAATAAACAATTAACATTATCTTCATTTTTTATTTTAAAAAAAGGTTATTAGAATATGTTAAAATAAGTGTGTTTCATTTTTAGATCATTTGTTGTACATTAAATTAAAATATTTATATTTTTAACTATTTGAAATAATTTCATTTAACAGCTTATCCTGTATAGTTTCATTTTAGGTCCCTACATCCATAATTTTTATAAGGGAGAGTGTTGCATTACCAGTGGTTGGCCATGGGTGGTGCAGGACTTACTTCTCTGTGAGCTTGAGCATATTTACCACCGTTTTGTTTCCTTTTGGGCAGTAGGAACTATAGAAAAGCAGTTTGGGAGTAGGAGTGGGCTTATTATTTTGTGGGTGGGTGCATGTCCCTCCCTACAGCCCTCCTTAAGCTCTCCTTACGGCTCTCCAAATCTCTCCCTTTTAGTCGTAAATATTCCCCAATTTCCAGCCACTGCCCCTCCCACATTTACTTCTAAAACATATACCTTTATGTGCGGAGACTCAGAAGACGGGACGAGATCTCCACACAGAAAAATATTGGACAGGTGTAGGTCTCTGCACATAGTCTATGAATAGCATTATATAGTATGTTTGTAGTATTATTGTAATACTACAAAACAAACTACAAAGTGCAGTTCGCCAGTAGACCCCGAAATGTCTTGTTTAGGCCATTTTCATTTGGTCTTAAGTATCAACCCGTGGACCACTGGTACTAATATCAGATGTGCAATTTTCAAATATAGCTGACTTACCCTAAGCAAGTGGTTTGAATACTAAACTGAATACCTGATTCAGCTGGCTTTGGCCTTCATATATCTCTATCCGCTCTCTCTCTTGCATTTTGTTCCTTGATTCCCTTTCTATTCTATCAAGTGTCCCAGTCCCATCTCTCAAACACATTTTTGTCTTGTCCTTTCTTTTATTAATCTCGTGCTTCACTCTTTTATTTCGCTGGCCTTGTGCAGCACTTAGCTTACACCTAGAAAGACAAGAGAGAGAGATAAGTAACTGCTTGCTGGCATTTAGGGATGAAAGGCTAATTGACTGGATTTACTGCACAATGAACATGTAATTTCTAATTCAGGCTTTGCACATAAAATGAATGGACATTGACAATTCCTATCACAAAGGAAGACTTAAGCATGACTTAATCCTCAGCACTACAGACAGGGAAACACAAATAATCTTTCAAAAATTGAGTAGTAGATTTGCATGCAGTGTTGTTTAGAGAGTCTCACTGGGTTCATGCGAGGTTCTAACCAAAAATATATAGGGCCTGTAAGAAATGGGGGTCTCTAGTTGGCAAGGGTTTGCACCTTTGTACAAGTAAGAACCCTTCATTTCAGTCAGGATAAGGGAGTTACACTCCTAAAATAAACCCTGCTCACCCCTTGGTAGCTTGGCACAAGCAGTCAGGCTTACATTAGAGTCAGTGTATAAAGCATTTGCACAGAACCAACAGTAATTCAGTGAAGACACTACAAAAGGACACCACAGCAGTTTAGAAAAATATCCAATATATTTATATATCTAAAACAAGACCAAAAACGAAAATAATCCACCATACAGTTCTCATAAATCTTCAGTGATCAAAATAGACTTGAAATACAGTTCCTTGAAGTCGATAGTCCATCTGGGGCTATCACGACGTCGTGAACAAAAAATCCAAATAGTTCTGGCTGACCGCGGCGTCGCGGGCCAGCTAATGTGTCAGGAAGACCTGCAAAACCGTACCTTTAGAAATGTAGGGCATCTGTGACCCCTCGATGAGCCCCGAAGGGGCGTCGTCCGTGGGCGTTGGTTCCGGAGGTCGGTGTAGGAGTTGTTGGGCCCTTGAAATTACACATGTTGCAGATCGAACTCCTCGCGGTTGAAGTCAGGAGTGCCAGCGTAGGCAGGCATCAAGTGCTGCGATGCAAAGTGCAGCGTGCAGTGCCCTCAGGTCACAGTGCACGCAGTGGCTCTGTGACGGTCGCCCAGCAGCATCGGTGAGACCAGGGCTGTGGTACTTGTCGTGGTGCTCGCAGGTCATGGTACAAGCAGAGGCGTCGTTGTTCCTGAAGCACTGTCGTCGGCTGACGAACTGGAGTCGATGGCACCAGCGTCGGTAGGCCAAGGCTCCGGTGCGGGATGAGGATGGTGCATTGGGTAACTTACAAGTGGTGCCCTCGAACCACGGTGCAAGCAGCAGCATTGGTGTCGGCATGGAGCGTCGTCGGGGATACCAAGGCGGCGGCGTGAAGCGAGGTGGTGCGAAGTGCTGTGCCGACAGGTCGCAGTGCAGCAGCTTGGTGGCGACATCAGGTGGCGTCATCGGTGAGACCAGCATTGCGGTGCAGCTTGTGGCAGTGCCCTTTGCAGTGCTTCAGTGCATGGAGTGGTTCATAGACGGCGTCAGGTTGCTTTTTCTTCTGTTGCAGCACAAAACACACAGTCCCCAGTGCTGATGGCAGAAGAACTTGAAGTCTTTGCTGTTCCTGAGACTTCTTGAACAGTGGTCAAGCTCTACATCAAGCCCTTGGAGAAACTCAATAAAGAAGTTGCAGAGAATTCAGTCCAGTCCTTTCACTGCCAAAGACAGAAGCAGCCACTGCAGGCCAACACAGCAAAGCACTCAGCAAAGTGGTAGTTCCTCCTCACAGCTTCTCCAGCTCTTCTTTTTGGCAGTCTTCTTGGTCCAAAAGAGTTCTAAACTTCTGGGGTCTGGGCCCCAGTATTTATACTACAGAATCCTTTGTTCTCTCAGGCAGAGAGTGTCTGTGCTTAGTCCAAACCAGTTCTGTCCTCTCTGGCCCAGCTTCCTGGCAGGAGGTGGAAGGCAGACCAGGCAGATTCAGGTGAAAGGTACTCTCCTCCCCCTATGCAGCCCAAATCTATTTAGCCTAGCCCTGACTCATCAGACACTCTGGAGCCACTGCACATCCCCAGCCCCTGTCACCCCCAAAGCCAGACAGCCAATATACATCCTAGCAGAGGCACACTGGATGGCTAAGCAAGAACATACCTACTTTCTAAAAGTCGTATTTTCAAACACAGATTGTGAAAACCACCCTCACTAAAAGGTGCATTTTAACATTCTGAGTTCAAGCATGCTAAACTTTATTTTCCTACGTTGTTCCCAGGTGTAGTTATGTTTATAAGATATTATAAGCAACTCCCCATTCTATCCTATGGGAACAGGTAGCCTTGCAATAGTGAAAAACACAATTGGCAGTATTTCACTATCAGGACATGCTACTCACACAAGGGAATGTCCTATCATTCACATATACTGCACCCTGCCCACAGGGGTACCTTGGGCCTACCTTAGGGGGGACTAACATGTAAGAAAATTGAAGGTTATGGTCTGGCAAGTAGGTGCACTTAACAGGTCGACATGGCAGTTACAAACTGCATGCAGACTCTGCAGTGGCAGGTCTGAGTTACCTTTACAGGGCTACTTGTGTGGGTGATTCAATCAGTGCTGCAAGCCCACTAGTAGCATTTCATTTACAGGCCCTGGCACTCTCAGTGCACTTTACTAGGGACTTACCAGTAAATAAAATATGCCAATCATGGAAACAACAATCCATAACACAATTTACAACAGGAGCACTTTCACTTTAACACTGAACAGCAGTGTGAAAGAGTGCAGAGACAATAAACCAGCAAAAAAAGAGTCAAAACCGGGAGGTCAGAAATCAAAAAGGACAGGGGAAACATGCCAAAAGATGCCAAGTCTAACAGAGCCTGATATACAAAGGGTCTCTGCTCTGCACTCATGGCAGAGGCCCTGCAGTCATGGGTGAGTCTCTACACTTGGGCGGAATCTCCCATTTGAGAATTCTTCATAATGCCCTTACAATATGCTAGGTGTAACTAACTGATAGCCTTCCACGAAGTAGCCATACTTTAGCCTGCCACTCAGGATTCACATGGTATATCATGCTAATTGATTGATGAGAGACCCATGTAAAGACATATCACTGTATATGGTTTTTCCAACTGTACATATTTGTGTGTCTAGTAACGTGGTCTGGATGGTGTACTTTTCATCTTTAGATAACATCAGTTCAATTTGAGATGAATTTGATAAGACACACCATAGACCTAACGATTAAGGACGCATTCTTTTTTATCACTCATTCCCTTTTCCCCTAGTAAGTATCACTGAAAACTGGGAAGTTGTGGATAATCCATGTCACTCTCGTAAGTCGGAGATGAGAAGGATAGTGCTTGGATTAACACCCATCTTCAGCCCTGGTCTACTCATTATTCGGTCACACCCCAAGTCCATTCTTTCATACACCTTTAACCTTGGTTCCCTCACCTATCCAACTGGGACCTCATATGACTTTTGAGTGGCGCTTCTCTTTCATCCATTTGTGCCTTACTCCACAGTCCCATCTACTGTTTGCCTCCATCCCCTCTAACATCCTTTTTGTGCCTTGGTCAACTTTTTAACCTCATCCGGCTTTGATTCCCTCCCTTATCCATCTTATATTTTGTTCACCCTTCTTTCATCCAGATGTTGTACAGTTCCAGCTCTCTTATCCACTTTGTGCTTTGATCTTCTGTATCAACTGAAGTTTGCCTTTGTTTTCTCTTTTCTTCCCAATGTTTCCTCCACTTTATACCCCACTCACCTCATTCATCTGACTTGTGCTTAGCTCCACTTTATCATATAACTTGTACCTGCCATCTCTCTCTCAATCATTGAGCACTTTGTTCCCCTCTCCCAATAATCATGTGCTTTGACCACCGCCCTACTCCACTCTTTCATCGCTCGTATCCATTTCTAATTATAGATCGGTATTAATCTTTTACTCTTGCCTCATATCCATCATGTGACTTGATCATCTCGTTCATCCAACGAGCATCGTGTTCTCGTCTGATATACAGCTGTTGACTTGCGAGAAATATAACCTTTTGTCTTTTAGGTCAAGCAGGGGCTTGTTTTTAGCAGTCAAGGGAAGCATCCTGGCAGGCTGACCAAGATGAATATACCAGTACTGGCAGGGATTCCTTGGATCAAAATAATGGAAATAATATATATCTAAACCAAAGGCATTCTTATTTTTTCCTGCTTTCCTCATTTTCTGACAATCACGTCCTTCGCTTCATGAATAAGGGAAAGCCCATCCTGTTTCTGTTTCTTAAACTGTTGCATCTCTGTTATACAGGAAGTGATGGCATCATCTGGATCACAAAATGCCATATTTTCTCTAATGCATAATAAGTCATGAAGTACGGTATCCTTCATATACCAGGAGAAGTGGCAACTTGTTTCTGTCAATATGCGATGGGCACCTATGAGGACCAAGACTGAGAAGAGGAAAACAAAATCTTCACTCTACAATTGTCTTGCGATGTCTCTTTGTCAGCAGATATACCCTTGTAATTCAACTACTTCACACCAACTGTATCCTTAGTCTTATTTTTCTTATTTGTGAGAGTCCTCCTCCTCACAGAGAAAAAAAGAGAAAATCAGGAAGGAGGATGGTTACTCATGTACCACTTATATGTCTAAGATGTTGTGTGGGGATGCCCATTTTGCTGGTACAAACCATACACCAGATGCATCTTTCACAAAAACGACTTCCACAATGCTGTCATCCAACTAGTCAGCAAAATTGTCTTTCTTGATACCACAGAGGGACACCATCCAAGAGCCCATGACCCACTCAAGCCTTGGCGAACTTGAGACTTAGATCCACTAAGCAACAAATATATCTGCTCTCTGAGCATACACTGTAGAGTAATAATAGCAGACCTATCCTAGACACAAGAAGTGATGCCCATTGAAATCCCAAAGCACAGGTCTACCTAATCCTGAAAAGCCTCCTAATTTAGTAGTTATGGATGAGAGGGCCTGGGAAGCATCTACCACCCTACCATCTAAGGGTTCACAAACACAGTAACACTAGTGGATGAAGGCGCATGGATAGGGAGACAATAAACATTCCAAATGGCATGCTCCAGGAACACCGTGAGGGTGTAACCTGTGTATACGGTCTTGATCTTTCTAAGTTGTGCAGTACCTTTCTGAATCGGAGTCTGAAGCTCTGGGCATGCTCTGCATCAAAGCAGAACCTTCCACACCAAAAAGGAATATACAAGTGGAAAGATCTGGCTGCAAGTGAGGTGCTAAAGGCTACTAAAAATACATATGCATGGACATCCTTGTAATTTAGGCACAAATCACATGCTAATAGTGTGTTTTTTTGTGTGGTCCCCTTTCATCCACTTGACAATATACAAATTGGTATTACATCTTAAGTAACGAAACCCTTGGGGCTAAATGACAGATCATTATTGTTACCCAACTCAGTGGTGCTCATGTCATCAACCTGAAAAGGATGATGGGCCTGCCAGGACTTTAACCTGTGACAGTGCAGACAAACACAGATTTCTGGAGCAGATACATTAATCCACTAAACCACCACTAGAAAATCTTGTCCCAAGTTTGACAACCCTGCTGGCTACATCTCTTAGCACCCCAGACAAACAACAGCACGGGAGAAGCAAGAAAATGATTGCAAAGAGAAATATTTTGGATCAGTAATAGAGATAACAGTCTTACCAAAAGCGTTTCACCGCAAGACAGAAACCAGAAGACAAAGCAAGACTCCTGCTTGCAGTTATTGCTAAGGCTCCCAGCCAGAAAAAGTGGAAGATGCTGCTGAAGAATCACACACACTGAAAATTTGCATTGAAATCCTGTCTAACAGTTTCATGAACATTTGTCATGAGTTGTTGAAATCTTTAAGAACTGTTATATCTTCAAGCAGCATAACTTATCATACTCAATAATCCAGCATTGTATAGAATGGCGATTCTCCAAGCATAGTGTAATGAGAATCAAGATTTCATTAAAGACGAGGAAGCTAACATTATGCATAACAACTTTTAATGCTACTCCTGCAGCACCTTTAACTCCTTCGGTGCTCATGACGGCTCCCGGCCATCATGAGTCATAGTAGACGTGTGCTCATGATGGCCGGGAGCCGTCAGAACGTTGCCACTCCGTCCATGCGCGGTTAATTCCCCGCCTGTGCAGGAGAATTAATCAGTGGGCGGAGTTCTAACGGCTCCCGGCCGTCATGAGCACACACCCCCATCTTTTGAAAACTGTATGAAACTATTCTAGAAAATCATGATTGTCCTGGGCTAACCACTAAACGGTGGCCCACCGTCCTGCTGGGGGCTCTCCATAATCCTCAATAACCTTCATAGGTCCCCTTCCCCCGTCCTGAAGAAGACCCGTAGCTGAGGAGTAGACTCACCCTTATAGCGCCAGGGTCGAAACGTCGACGCTTACCACCCAACGTGGGCCTGCATCCCGCCGCTGTTCTCCCACCACCCCCTGCGGAAAACCTACAGATGATGAATTCACTGTACTCTGTTGAAAAAGAAATAACGTTTTGGCTCTAAATAATGCCAGGGGCAGGCCTCCACCTACAACAAGTCTAATTCTAGACTTGATCTATTGAATGATTACAATTGATTTATATTCTTTAAATTTTCCTATACCTCTATTCTTTTTTCACGAGCACCCTCTTTACACCCTCTACATCTCGCCACCTGGCTGTAACCAGGTGTTCAAAGTAGAAAACTGTGTTTAAATATAATTTTGAAAATAATAATTATTTTAAAATTAAAAAAAAATTCTAAAGAGTTTTGGCTAAAACTTGACCATGGGTACCGTTTGTTATATGTGAATGCATGTGGCTTTCTTCTTTTCCTTTTCAGGTAGTAACTACACTTGCTCATGAAGTAATTGATTTTCATCATTAATGTGATTAACTTAAACTATGATCTAGGACCACTTGTTTCCCATACCAATTATGACCCAGGTCCTTTAGATTTCTTGGGTGACCCCATTCTCGCTAGCATTCATCACCGTGATTTATGACAGCCGGGAGCCGTCATGAGTACCTGAGCGCCACGTCCAGCCCCGCCCCCTCGCACCGCGGCAAAATTCACGCCACGGCGAAGGGGTTAAAGAATCCCCAATAGAACAAACACTAGAACTGGAACACACAAGTCCATAAATATTCCATCCACCAACATTCTTCCTATTTTAATGCAGTGAACTGTATCTTCTTCTGAATATTCTTCTTCTTTGAAATAGTCCAAAACGTCTTCCTTTTAATCTGCATAAAAATAAAACAAATAAACCATAAACCTGATCTGTTACACCTATTATTTACTATACATTTTTCCTCTTCTTTTTTTACCTATATGTTCCGTTTTTTATACTATACACTTAAAAGACAACTATCTTCTCATACAAAAAAAATATCAAATGTAACTATACCAACCAAAAAATTACTCCCTCCACTCCTACCCAAATTGGGTTGCAGAGGGCGGGATAATGTTAGCCTCTGCGTCTTTAATGAATTCTTGATTCTCATTACACTAGGCTTGGAGAATCACCATTTCATTACAAGACCGGAGGCTACCATTAAGCATGTTCAAAGCCTCTTAACACAACATTTGAAACATGCCTAATGGGTCTAAAATAATGTTTTACAAAATTCCTGCATTTGTCCAGTCAGCCGCTTCTAACACTTCCACCAAACAACCACCTTACAAATACATCTTACCTGCCATTGCACCACGCAGAGAGTGAGATTTGGATCTCTTCACATCAACCCTGCACTCTCTCATCACGTTCTTGACCACACTAAAATCGTAGCTGTGCTTACTGTACAAAAAGGTTTTAGATATGAAATCAACAATTGATAATCTCGATACCTCCTATGCTCCAACACTCTGTTCTCATATTCCTGTATACAATTAACTACACATAATTTCTTTTCCTCACTAAAGATAGGATAAAAGACAGAAGTGGCCATGGTGTTTGTCCTTTTACAAATCTCAAAACACACTCCGTCTAGTCCCATTAACTTCTTCTCAACTCCAATGCCTTCACATCCGGTACCCTTTTAAATAATACCAGACATAAAAAACACGCTAAAATCTTAGAAAGTCTTTTCAAGTCCAAGTATCTGTTGACCATTGCAAAAAAAGCAGTAACATCGAGTTAACATCCCACACCACACTATAACAAGCTTTAGGAGGTCTCCTAATCCTCATGCTCCTTGGCATTCTACACACCATTACATTCGTGTGAATGCCCTGGTGATATCGCTGAACTGTAACAATTTAGTGTTCGCTATTCCAGACCTTCTTGAAATATCTCTGCCAAATAATTACCCACATCCACTACAGGAGTCTCCATGGGATCCAAGTTCCTTCCCATGTACCAACCGGACCATATTCTCTAAATTACTAGGTACCTATTCCTGGTTCCTGGTGCCCATGACTCCTCCAGTATTTCAGCAACCCTTTCTGATGTCCATTGAGGCAGACAGATCTCCTGACACTCTCCAAACAAGAAGGTTCAAAACATGGTTTCATACTAAAGGATGATCTTCCTCCATTGTGTTCCTGAGAATACCCACTCTGGCAGGCATCAAAAAGGTTCCACACATGCTAACTCCATTACCGGCGGAAACTAAACCTGTGACACCCAAAATGGTGTCACCAGAACTATCTGACTCTTCACCCGCCCCAGTTTCATCAATACCCTCTGTATCATGGCGAAAGGAGGAAAGGCATAACCCTTTCTCCCCTTCCACACCTGCTGGAATGCATCCACTGCTGCCACCAGGGGATCCGCTCTCCAGCTGAAATACTCTTCTAACTGGTACGTTAGATGATGATCCAGTGGAAGCATGTGGGTAATTTTTACTACTTTGCTCTTGACAAATTTTTAACCCACCAAACTTCCTTACTAAACTAAATTTGGCCCATACCTTCAACAACTCGGTTCTCCAATGGACCTTTTTGAAAGTTGACAGGAACTGACCATTATTAAGACGGACAATACCCCCCTTAAGGGGACCGACAACAAAGGGAATATCCTACAAATAACGAAATATTTACATTATTCACAAACACTAATAATGACAGACTCTGATTACTTATCAATTTGCTTTTGTCTATTTCTTAGTATATGAATGATCAATCAAGGGGGGGCGTGGCTAGCAGCCAACGAAGATGGTGGCAGCCTAACGAGGCTCCCGAACCCACCGCCCGTAATCCGCCAAAACATCCTTCATACGGCTCGGGAACCCCGTGAAAAAATCGGGTGACCCCAGCAACATACTGCTACCTGCTCCAGTGCTGCGGGAGTGCTGTTTCCTGCACCGGGTGAGGCGTACAGGTCCGAAACTACACTGCGGACCCGAGGCGCAAGATGGCGGCGGCCCCGTAACCGCTGGGACGCCGGGACCTGCAGCGCGAACCCTGGAGCCCAACTGAGAGAGCTGGAGTGTAGCCCGGGTGTAATCGGGGGCGACTGCCCGACGACGGAATCCTGCGACCCCCTACAACCGCGAGGAGCCGCTGGAGGACCGAGCTCGGCGCCCCGCCGACCCCAGTGCCACTCCTCCCTGCCCGGGAGGCTAAAATCGAGGCCCCGGCGCCAGCAGGGCCTACTACCCCCGAAGTGGGCGGGTACGCCCGACCGGCCCAGAGGACCACGACTACGGCTCCGGCGCGGCTGACGCCCCTGGGGAGCCCGGGCTACCGAGTGAGTACCTTCCCCATACCTTGACCCCCGGAGCCACTCGACCGACGCCCGCGGGGTGAAGCCGAGGGGTGGATCCCTGACGTCCAGGGAGACGACGGCTCTGCCCCCGTCCCTGGGGCCGGACAGAGGCACCCTGCCCTTCGCGGGAGGGCACTGGAGGTGCTTGGTGGCTGGGGGGAGCCCAGGTGATGATCGCCCAACCCGGGAGTGACCCTTGAGGACGCCGCCGAGAGGAGCGCGTCGGGCCCTGACATCGAGGAGCGGCCCCGAGCTGACCGGGAAGCAAGAATTGGAGCTCCGACTCCGCCGCGACCTCCAACTGCGGTCTAGGCAGTGAGGTGGGCCTACCACACCTTTGCTGGCCTAGAGAACCGGAGCGACCGAGGGTGCTCTTGCGACCCCCCCCCCCCCTGGCCCTGAGAGAACACGTGCCGACCCGGCTGACCCTCGCCCCGAGGGCGGTAGATCCACGGCGGGAGCCCGAGATGCCCTGGCCTCGCTGGGGCCCGCGCCTGATGGGTGCCTTGAGGAGCGGCTGCGCATAACCATCAGAGGACCTGGGGACCTGTGCTGGACCCTGCACCCTCGGCCTTCCTAAAGGGAGTACTATCCACGGGGCGGCCGGCCCACGCGGGCCCCCAGCTTGGTGGGACCCTCGCGGAGACCCCCCGGACCAGCGAGGGGGCCCCCCGACCGGGCCGGAAATGCCCCGACAGAGCTGAAGATCACGATACCCCTGAGGCCACACAAACGGACTGGGGGGCGCCACCGTTTGGCGCCGGGGGCGTCCGCGAGCGCCAGACATCTAACAGCGCGGCGGAGGGGAGACCCTACAGAGCACAGTGAGTGGCCCTGCCCGGCGCACAGCAGCGCGGCCGTGAGGCAGACCGGAGCAGGCCCAGCTCCCGCGACGAAAACTGCACACCAGCTGACCCTGAGGCGGCGGAGGGCACGATCCGATCCTCCGGGTAATCTCACAGGGGACCCCCACTGACGCACCACATAAAGGCCGCCAGGCTCCCCTTTCTCTCACCGCTACCCTGATCCCCCGCTGTCACGCCGCAATGGGGAAACCGAAAGGAGCGAGAGGAGATGCCAGCCCCACTACGGACCCTCCGGAAGAAGCTCCCCCACCAACTACAGACCTGCAGCAAATGCAGGATAAAATTCTTCAGGCGATCGCAGCCACGAAGGATGCCCTGCACCACGATATTGCACAAGTTTCAACGGGTCTTGGACTCCTTCGTGCAGACCATGCAAAACTAGCGGATAGGGTCAAGTAGACAGAGGACGCCATAACGGTCTTGGCACCGGCACAGAAATCAATGGAGGGGCGACTCACCGAAGCACTGGACCGCATTCAGGCTCTAGAGAGGCGGGCAGAGGATGCTGAAAACCGCAGCCGCAGAAACAACGTGCGCCTAGTGGGCCTTCCGGAGAAAAAAGAAGGTACGGACATGGTGGGCTACCTAGATGACTGGCTAAGAACTGTGGTGGCCCCCGAGGGCCTCTCCCCCTTTTTCACTCTAGAAAGAGCGCACCGTGTCCCATCCAGACCCCCGAAACCGGGCCTGCCTCCTCGTCCAGTGGTCATCAAGCTGTTGCACTACAAAGACAGAGACTGGCTATTGCAACAGGCCAGGGAAGCAGGACCCTTCCAAGTAGACAACAGCAAAGTAACCTTATTTCCGGACTATACATTTGAAACGCAAAAAATGCGCGCCTCTTTCCTCTCCATCAAAAAGGAACTACGCACGGAAGGCATCCAATACTCTCTGCTGTTCCCAGCCAGGCTCAGAATAGTGGTGGATGGAAAAGCTCAGTTCTTTGCAACAGCGGAGGAGGCTTGGACCTGGTGGGACACCTACAAGGCAGGCACAGATGGAGCACGATTTAGGGCTGAGGAGGAGCGCCGAAATCAACCGGTGAGGAAATCGAGGAGACTCCGGAGGCTGAGACAGCGCACCAGGAAACCAACGCAATCTCAAACGGAAGGCGAACGAAAGGCGGCACTCCAAGCGGTGAAAGAAGTTTCGGGATCAACTCTGCTCCGGTCGGAGAAAGAATCGGGCTCGGAAGAACGGGGTTCGGGCTCGGAGACTGAATTATCGGAAATGGGCAAAACTGGAGGTCCGAGAATCACGCCACAGACATCGGAAGTGATAATTGGCAGCTGACCTTCCGGACATGGCTACTGGTCTCCTGGCGATGGCATGCCGAATGGCCTCTATGCACACCTGAGCAGGACGCTGTTAGACTGAAGTATCGTAAGTTGCGCTGTATATGGTGGGAGGGGTCTGTGGAGACGGCATCGGAAACTACCAGTAACTAGCTCACGCTCCCCAGAGCCCATAAGGCTTCCGTGATACTAATCACGGGCACGTAGAAGTTCAGAGCACGATTGCTCACCTGTTTGGATGGGAACTACTCTGTTGCAGTTAGGTCCTGTTCTGGGGGGGGAGGGAGCCTGGAGTAGTTGGGGGAACTCAGGGCACAGTTCAAGGGGGGGGACTGTGGGGATTGTTGGGGGGGATGGAACTGTTGTCGAACCTATTGTCTGGCTGCCAACCAAGCTTGAACTGAATCGTAAGCAATGGGACTATGGCTAATATGGGATCATTGAAATGTGTGTCCTGGAATGTGCGGGGGTTGAATACGATGACAAGGAGGCACAAAATCCACTCCTATTTAGTCCGCAGGGGAGTGTACATAGCATTCCTGCAAGAAACTCACTTGACACGGAAGGAGGGAGTGGCGCTACAGCGTAGATGGAGGGGCCACCTTTATTACACTACATACTCTGCCTTCGCTAGAGGGGTGTTGATCTGGATAAGAGCGGGCATCCCTTTCCAGGTCACTAGACACACTGTGGACCCAGACGGGAGATATGTAGCGGTTGAGGGCCTGCTTAGAGGCCGACACATAGCACTTACTAGTGTATATGCTCCAAATGTAGATCAAGCGACATACTTTACAAAACTCTCTAGGACACTGGCCAGCTACTTCACTAGTCCATTGCTGATAGGGGGGGACTTCAACTCAATCGCGGACACCTCTCTGGACAGATCACACCCACCACTGCAGGCATCCCCAGTGTATAGACTAGCAAAGCACCGAGCGGACTGGCAGGGAAAATGGGATTTATCGGATGCTTGGCGGGTACAGCACCCGGGGGAACGAGACTACTCATTTTACTCCAGCATTCATGACCTCCATGTCTGCCTCGACGTCTTCCTGTGCTCGCAAACAGTGCTCCCGTCGGTGACCCGAACAGAATATCTAGCGCGAACGATCTCCGATCACAACCCCTTACTCCTAACACTAGACTGGATGAACGAACCCACACTTATCCCGACGTGGCGGCTAAGGCCGGACACGCTAGATGACCCACCTTTCCGCGAGGCGTTGGGAGAGAGGATCGCACAGTACTTCGTGGAGAACGAAGACACTGCCTCATCTAGGGCTATAGAATGGGATGCATTTAAGATAGTGGTGAGGGGACACTGTATAGGAAAATTTGCGGGGGCGCGCAGGACGCTGATAGATGATTTGGATAAAGCTGAACAGAAACTGAGAAACGCAGAGCGAGAGCGACCCAACCACCCTGAACTTCAGAGTACAGTCAGCGATGCGCGGGAAGCAGTGGCGGTAGAAGTGGAGCGCCTCCGCAGCTTTGACTACAAAACGTACTTGACAAGAACCCTCGCGGAGGGGGATAAAACCGGCACGTTCCTGGCCTGGCTAGCAAACCCCAGCCGAAACAGTAAGCCAATTATGTCCCTCAGGGGGAGTGGGGACGACATGCTCCAAACGCAGCCGGATATACTGGACTGCTTCCGCTCCTATTACGAAAGGCTATATCAGAGCAGGCTGGTGGATCGGGGCGCGGCAACGGACGCCTTCATGGCCGACCTGCATTTGCCCCAGCTGACTCGGGAAGACGCTGAATCCCTGGGCAGCCCGATAGACTTGACGGAAATAAAGGGAGCGATAAAACATATGGCACATAACAAAACGCCGGGACTGGACGGACTGCCCATTGAATTCTATGCCAAATACCTTGACCAGCTGGCCCCACGCCTTCGAATAATTTATAATGAGGCCAAGGAGACGGGCAAACTTCCTTGCTCAATGCGCGAAGCCATAATGATACCCCTCTTAAAGCCACGGAGAGACAGCACGGACCCAGCGTCCTACCGGCCGCTGTCTATGTTGACGACGGATTATAAAATCCTAAGTACAATATTGGCCACCAGGTTGCTGACCCATATGCAAGGATTGGTCCACAAAGATCAATCAGGATTCATACCCACAAGAAACACGACGCACAACATACGCAGACTACTCAGACTGCTAGATAATCCTCCTTCCGAGGCACGAACCCCCCTAGTGCTCGCGGTCGACATGGAGAAAGCATTTGACAGCCTAGAGTGGGATTACCTCTATAGAGTAATGAGGATCTTTGGATTAGAAGAGGGATATATAGAGTGGACGAAAGTACTGTACGCGTCGGCAAAAGCCAGAGTGAGGGTCGGAGCCTTGGTATCAGACAGATACAATGTGAGCCGAGGAACCAGGCAGGGGTGTGCACTTTCCCCCCTACTATTCGCGCTCGCAGTGGAACCCCTGGCGGCGACTGCCAGACGGGGCGACCACTACAGTGGATTGGACTCCGGGGGAACCCGCCATTTTATCTCCTTGTACGCAGACGACCTGCTCCTCTTCTTAGAGGATGCCGAGGAGGCGGTAGAAGGTGCCGAGAGACTGCTAGCATGCTTTGGCGACATCTCTGGTTTACGGGTGAACTGGGCGAAAACCTGTCTCTTCCCCCTGCGGAAGGAGGGGGCGCGTCCCCCAACCCACTCGATGTTGAGATGGGAGTCCGACTGCCTAAGCTATCTGGGGGTGCACATATACCATGACCCTGCGGACCTACTGGACGGCAACATCGGACGCTGCATCAGAGCCTTGCAGAGCAGTATGGCCTTTTGGGCAACCCTGCCCCTGTCCATGACGGGTCGAGTGTCACTGCTGAAAATGATAGCCCTACCAAGGCTGCTATATTTTTTCCGGACCCTCCCGGTATGGATACCCGGAGCAACCTTTAAACGGCTTAAGTCGTTAGTAATATCCTTTTTGTGGGGAACGGGCAGGCATAGAATTGCACTGGTGACGCTGACCCGCTCGAAAGACGAGGGTGGCCTGGCGGTCCCGGACTTTGAATTATACTACCTGGCGGCCCAACTACAATACTTTACACAAGAGGTTGCGAGAGCCTATCGGGGTCCGGAACACGATAGGGAAATTGGGATACCCCGCCATGTCCTGGCATACATTACTCTGCAACAGAAATTAGTGCTCAGGGGACTATCTCTGGAGGAACGAACGCTTCGATTATGCTGGAACAGATCGCAGAAGCGAGCAGGGCCGATGCACCCGTATGCGCCCGAAATCCCACTGGGTATGGTGACGGCGCTACCGCATGGGGGGGACTGGTCGGGAATACAGGACTGGGAAGAGGCAGGCTTACAAATGATAGGGGACCTCTATGACGACGGAGTTCTGGTACCATTTCAGACTCTTCAGGAGCGCTACGACCTTCCAAGGGGCGACTATTTAATACACGCAGCGGTAGTGAGGGCCATACAAGCGCACTGGGGAGAGGGGCTGGTCGAGCCAAAGACAACTCTGGTGTGCCAATACGCGATGATGGCGGCAGGGACATTCAAAGCAGTCACGTGCCTCTATTCCAGATTGTCTTCCGAAAACATTCAACCCCTCACTCCACCTAAAATGAAGTGGGAAGCAGACCTACAGAAAGAAATCCCCGACACAACGTGGTCCCAACTAGTGAGCAGAGCTAGGAAAAGCACCAGGAATGCGCGCTTCCAACTTATCCACCTGTACATCCTTCACAGAGCCTACTTAACCCCGAGCAAAGTAGCAACATATTTTGGAGTAACAGACGCAGCATGCCCTAGATGCAGCCTAATAGAGGCGGATCTACTCCATATGCTCCGGGGTTGCCCTCACATACAGGAGTATTGGAGTGGGATAGGTGACACACTGAACACAGTGACGGACAGGGAACTGCATTACGACAATGAGGTCACACTCCTACATTGGTTCCCACACACACGCAAAAACAAGCTTACAAGCAAATTCATAGACATGGGACTGCTCCTAGCCAAACGGGAGCTGACCAAGGGATGGAAATCGAAGACGGGGCCAACACACAAGAGATGGCTGAACGAATTCTTGAAGTGGGCAACAGCCGAGAGCACGATCAGATACCAACTGGCCCGCCGAAGCTCAGATGAGAAAGCGCAGGATGCGGCGAGGGCGTGGGAGGCGTTGGTTCAGGCTCTAAGAGACAACACACTAGAGGAACTAGAAGGGGAGGAGACTGAGGGCCCATCAACTCCATTGACACCCATCGTTCACCCAGCACTGGTACCAGACACGCACACACAGGGAAGCACGTAAAACTCCTTCGACCAACGCCATAACTACATGCACTAGCACCAGACATAGGCGTAGACACACAGAGGGGGAGGGGGGGCGCAGACCAGCAAGAGCATTGACATAGCTCAACGAACAATACTAGGAGTGGAGAGGGAAGAGGAGAATAAACACATAAAGCAGAAGGCGGTTGAACCATCCTCCCCCTACACGACCCAACACACCTAGGAGCATAACAGGACCACGAGAACCGCCGCCCGACCTCCGGGTTGAGGGCTAAATGGCTGTGTATCATATTATGGTGGGGACTGAGCCTGCAACTACGCTGTGCAAACTGTTGATGTGCCAAGTGTATAGCTCTGCAATAAAAATTGTTTTACAAAAAAAAAAATGAATGATCAATCAAACAATGCAGGTTTTGTTTCAAAGATTTTCACAAGAGAGAGAACAGGCATTTTCACAATAAAATCTCAAGCGAATCACAATAACATCTCATTTGACCAGCATGAGTGAGTGGATAGGAAAAGAGACAAAAAGACATTTGCAAATAATAATGCAAATATTGAATTCATACAAACCTAGAAGAAACTTTAGCACAGCGTGCTAAAAGTCAGAAAGGCTAACTCTCCGGCCAGAAGGAAAAGCTTGGCAACCTCACAAAGATATGAGGAGCAAAGTTAAAGAGTCCGGATCAGTCAGACAGCTACAGCCAGCCGAATAGGAATAGAAACAGAAACACAGCTCTTGCATCTTGTCTCTAGCCTATTGTGTCAAACCCGGATCATCCATAGCTCTCATTGGTCCAGAGACATAGGGTGTTCAATCACACCACTTCCATTGCAACTGACTTTCAAGACTCTTTTGTTTAGGATCACGTTGTCGTCATCGTTCTTCAGCAGAGAAAATCATATCAGCCTTTCCTTCTGAGGCTCTCGCTCTTCTTCACAGCTGTTGCAACATTTACTAGATGTGTTATCCACACAAAATAAACATTTCCCTGGTCCATGAGGAAGTCCACGACTTATCTCCACACATAGCGTCGACAAGAAATAATAAACTATTATTATGAGGACAAAATACAATACTTTTTGCAGCCTGTGTTTAAAAAGTAAAGCAAATTAATTCTGACAATAAGTTGAGGCCTTTTCTTGCAAAGCGTGCCATTTTCTAGGAGAAATAAAATGGGCTTTAGTAATTTGATTCACAAAATATTTTATTTATTTTATCCATAACACAAATATTCTCGCTCAAATGTTTCATGTAATTATTATCATTAACATAAAGTTCTTTACTTGTTATCACATTTTGGTTACTTTGCACTTCTTCATTTTAGGTGCAGTTTTACTAAAACAAACCCCTTTCTTGGTAAAATATAAAAAAGCTAACATTAGTTTTTCCCTGCTATTTCTTTTTCTCTATGCAGAAATCATTAGCGGCCTACAGGAATCATGTTATTTTCCTCCTATACATTTTGATAATTCTCTTTATAACTACCCCATGTTAATTCTCTTCAACATTATTTCTGTTAATAAATTACACACAATAGGTTTTATCTGAGCAGGTTGGTTTTTGGAAACCCCGCTCCATCAATGATTTGCAAAGAGATTCACCTCTAGGTGGCCCTATACACTGTTTATCTTGCAAAAACATTCCCTGTCCAACTTCCAGTCCCTGAAATCCCTCAAATTTCTTGAATTCTAATCCACATTCAAATTCAATTCTAGGTAATTTATGTGACCTACTTCTCTTTTTTGTTCCACACTCCACCTGTTTCCTCTTTTCCTAAACGCGCTCCCCAGCCAGTAAAACTCGCATCCGACTCCAGCACAAAGTCTGGTATTTCTCCAAATATTGTTCTTCCATTCCATGCCTCCATATTGTTCAACCACCAAAAAAGTTCCTTTCTTGCCTCTGAATTCCTAGTTACTATGTCTCCATACCATAAGCCCCCTCGTAATGCCTCTCCCTTCAATCTCTGTAATGCACGGTAATGGAGAGGCCCTGGAAAAATTACTTGTATTGAAGATGACAAAAGCCCTATAATCCTTGTCAATTCCCTTAGTGTTACACATTCTTTCCTCAAACTCTGCTGAATCTCCCTCTTGATCATCTTCATCTTCTTACCTGGAAGACTTAACTGACAATCTACTGTATCTACTAGAAAACCCAAAAACTCCAATCATGACGTAGGTTCCATACAAGATTTCTCCGTGTTCAAAATAAATCCTAACTTCTACCCCTTCTGCTCTACTTCCTGCATCATCCTCTTCAATCCTCCTGGTTTTGCGACAATGACAGAATATTGCCTAGGTAAATAATCATCCTTATCCCTCTCTGTCGAAAAAATGCTACAACCACTTTCATTACCTTTGTTAAACACCAAGGTGCTGAGGAAAGCCCAAAAGGTAAACATAGAAATTGGTACAATTTTTTCCTCCATCTGAATTATAAAAACATTTGACTATCTCTTGCTATGGGAATAGTAAAGTATCCTTTAGATCCAATTCTACTAACCAATCTTTCTCTATCAACAAATCCCCTAGGCAATGGATTCCCCCATTTTGAAGTAACTATAAAATATAAATGGGTTAAATTCCCTGAGATTTATGACTGGACGCCAACCTTTTTCCTTTTTTTCCACCATAAACAAATTGCTCACAAAACCTTTTGCTGACTCTTCCACTTTTTCTATTGCATTTTTGGGAACAGAGAAACTATTTCTGCATCTACTACACCTTCCTGTTCTTTTGACATCATTAGCTCTCTTTGCTCTACCTGTTTAAAAAGGACAACTTATGAATTCTATCATAAACACCTGAATCATGTCTAAGACACAAGGATCCCCAGTCAGCTTCCCCCATTCTTTTCTGAGGAACTTGGAACGTCCTCCTATTCCTTTTTGGGAAGAACCAAAAATAATCCCCATACTCATCTTGTCCTCCATCACTGAGTAGACCTCTTACTCTCGAATATCTCCTGCCTTGCCTTCCTGTCCTTCCTCTACTAGGATCAAATTCTTTACTTGGATGATATCCTCTCCCTCTGTACTGCATTCCATATTGTGAATAATACTGTGTTCTATATTGGGACCTCTGTAATCCACAGCCAGTATAGGGTGCCCTCCTACTGGCCCTTCCAAAAACTTCAAACACCTTTCTCATATTTCCCCGTGCCTTATCAGATGCTGTAATAGTACTGACATATTTCCCAGTTCCTTTCACCAAACCTTCTCTAAACAGTAATCCTTTTGTATCCTCATTTGCCTCTTTCGGTGCCATATCTCCCAATTTCTGGTTTATTTTCATAAGAATAGCCTTTCTTCTCTCCTGTAACAAACCTGCATTTGTATTTCCTAAGAGTACCACAGCACTTTGTATCCATCCTCTTAACAATTCTAAATCTATCTGCTCTTCATTTGCATATGCTTCCTCTGCCACATGCAACATTCTTCCAGGGGTCCCAAGACATCCAGTAATTTATCCTGGCATATCTTTATGGATCTTTTTAGACCCTTCCTTGGATCCCTCCCCATGCGAAATAAATAACTTATTAAATCTGGATCCAAATTAGGTGTAGCACAAACTTTCTCTTCAATTCTAGGGCTTGAACACTCTGCCATCATCAGTTTACGCATTTCTCAATCCAAAGGTTTCTTAATCCATGTCTTTATAAATTTTGCCACATGGTCCATAGGCCACTATTCTTCACACCTAGGATGTTTAACCCCTTCCATGCTGATGACGGCCCCCAGCCGTCATGCACTCCGGGGCTCGTGTGCTGATGACGGCTGGGGGCCGTCATAAACCTGCCCACTCGCGATTTTGCCGCACAGGCGCAGAATCGCGGCCGCATGGAAGGGGTTAATATTAACTGGAGTAAACATATCTGCCCGAAAAGGATCCCTAATACTTTCATTCTAAGCATCGAACTGCATCTCTTCCAAATCCTCATTATCATCATCCTCCTAAAAATCTAATACATATTCATCTAAGTAGTCCAAAATTTTACCAGACAATGAATTCTGTATTTCATTCTCAAATTCCTCCTCCTCTTGTGTGCCGCCAAGGGCATCCCTGCCATGCATGTCGCCAAGGATACCTGTTCTTATTGTGCCGCCAAGGACACCTTTCTTCAAGGTTACCTTCTGCCCAACCTCAGTATTTTTTGACATATCAATGTCCTCAATATGTCTTGTTCTCTTAGTATACTTCTTTCCAACATCTGTATTCATTCCTTCTCCCTCAGACAGGGACTAAAACTCCTCACCTGATTCAACGTCTTTCCTTTTCCTATTCGTAAGATAATCCTACATTGTCTTACTTACTTGCTTCTTCATTTCATATTGAAATAATCTCCTAACTATCTCCTCATTTAACATATTACCTGTAATCTCCAAATCACTATTCTGCTCTCTCCCCATATCCTAATATGCTTCCCAAACCGTGTCAATAAATTACAAACAAATAAATCCTATCTCAACAATTTATCCCTCACTACTCTAAAATATTCCTCTCACCAACAATCCTGAGCGTTTTTCAAAGCGCATCGAAGCGCAGACAGTAGACCGTTGAACCGTCAACAACGCTTGCATACCCTCCATTCATTTACATCTCTTTTATCCCTATTCACAATTGTCGCCTTTTTCTCGTGAGACTTAGCCTTGAAACTACGCATCCTCTCGACCCTGTGTGGCCACTTCTATGTATATCCGGAGTGCCCGCGAGGTAGAGAATTCTTCTTCAATGACGCTCACTCACAGTAGACAGCAAAACAACAACTACACTCGGAAGAGCATTTGCGAGCACTGTCCCGCAACATTGAACCGGTAACGATTACGTCCTGCATTATTTGAATTATCTTAAATCTCATGAATTTAAATCCATTAATGTTAGTAAATTAAGCAAAACGATTGCGCCTCAACAAAAACTCAGCAGTATGTCAATTACAAACATAAATTCTCCCTTTTTTATTAAAATAATTTTTACTTTTGTTCCAAACTCCAACTTCTCTAATCATTCATATCAGAACACACTTCCAAAAATTAGTAGCCAGCTCCTCACATTAAACGTCATCCAAACATATAATCTTCAAGAAATGTTAATTCTTCGAGGAGCATGACTTATCATACCCAATACTACAGCATTGTATGTAGTACAACTTTGGTTGCCTTGATGAGAAATCAAGCATGTTCAAACAGAACTCAAAGTCGGGAACCTGTACGGTTCTCTAGTCTTGGGGTTCCTAATCCAGCAACAAGTCAAACAGGGTATTATGTGCTGAGCTCCAAAAGTCAACAGTCAGCCTGCTACCAACAACTCTGCAAAACCTGTGGATTTCATTGAGTGCCGGTTTCTGCAACACGCAGACAGCTGTAGCCTACATATATCTTTGAATGAACATACAAAATACACTGAGATTGAATCTGTCACTTTAACAGCTGCAAATATCATCCTGCCAAAACTAGAGAAGAATTTAGCCTCCTACTATCTTCCACATGAACTACACACAATGATCCTCTCTCTTCGAAGGTCAAAAATTCAAAATTACTTTGAATAGAATAAAATCATTCAGACATCCTTTCACCCCATCATGGACGATCACATGAGAAATAGTCAAAGCTCCCACACCTAAATACTCAAGTTGAAGATTAAGGGCCATATGTATGTAAATTACATTTACTGATTCCTAAATACCAAATTTTACCGATTTGGTATTCAGGAATCGGTAAATGAGATGTAGGTAAAAAATCGGTAACATTTACCGAATCGGAAAAATTCCAAAAATGTGTACAGAATACCGATTCGGTAAATACCGATTCTGTACACATTTTCCGAATTTTTCCGAATCAGTAAATGTTACAGATTTTTTACCTACATCTCATTTACCGATTCCTGAATACCGAATTGGTAAAATTTGGTATTAAGGAATCGGTAAATATAATTTGCCTACATATGGCCCTTTACCTACATATCTTTTCTCGTTTTTACCGTTTCTTATTTACCGAATCGGTAAATAAGAATTCGGTAAATACCGATTCGGAATTTCAGAATTCGGTAATGATGAATCGGTATTTACCAATTCATAATTACCGAACCCTTATTTTTGACCTCCTACATCTCAAAGGCCTAAATACCGGTCGATAACGGCTAATTTACCGAATTTCACCTGTTAGCGACCAGTATTTAGCTACCTACATATGGCCCTAAGTTCTTGGTGACGACTGTTGCCCAGCCCATACCTTTGGGATGCTATGTGGAGTCCTACCATTGAGGGAAATGGCACACAAGAGTACCATAGTTACCAACTTTTGGTTCAATAAATTCCTGACCAAAGAGGACATCCCTTTGTGAGCCATCAGACCTAAACTGACTCCATGTGGATTGTCCTTGTGGATAGTAGGTTAATCACATCCTCATGCTTGACCAGTAGGACATTGCCTATTGAAGTCAAAGCAGGTCAGCTGGACAACTATTCTGTTGGCTGCCACCAGGGACAGCCTTTTGCTTCTGTGCGCTAAGCCCACGCCACGGGCTAAGCTTTAGTGGGGCACAACAACAGTCTTCTTCAGATGGGGCTCCAAAAATAAGTGGATTTAAAAACTGTGGAGGCTGCTGGTGCCAGTGTATCGGGGGCCGGCTCCCATAGACCCTGATCCGCTACATCATGCATTGCCTCACGGGACCGTCCCTCTTTTTCCTTTGCAGCCCTCAGTTGTTGACGTCAGCCTTAGTGCTCCGGAGGAGTACTATGCCTCACAAGGCTGACCCTTTAAAATCCCGAGAGGAGGACGACTCTGGCCCCGCCCCCTGGGGGTGGGAGTACAACACATCAGCCAAGGATAAGACTGCCAGAGCCTGTGATCAAGTCATCAATGACCAGAAGGAGGAAGAAGACGGACGTCAGAGTGCGGAGTCAGAGCGAGTAATCCTGAAGCAGACGGAAGGACTTGGAATCTTGAATACCCCAGTCGAACCACTCGAGGATAAGCCAGGAGGCCGCTGACCTCACGCAGCACCCAGCCACGTTCCCAGAGGGATGTGGCTAGAGCAGGTATGGGCACGATTCCGGGGAGCTGGGAGAAGAGAGGACACGGCATCCTCAGGAGGCGGGGGGTTTCTGAAAAGTGCCCCGTAGTGAAGCTGCAAGCGTTACCTATTTCAGCACGCCCCCCTGCTCCTTTTGGTGACGGTTCCCCCTCCACTACACCGTCTAGAGAATCCAATCGGGTGAACAAATCCCTCACTCCTTCCCCCCCTTTTTGCAATAAAAGGCACTAACGGAAGTGCATTTCTTTGTTTTCTCCTGCCTCCCATATCCCGGCTGGCCCCTGACGAAGCATCAACTACGGTGATGCCAAGGAGGAGAAGAATTGATCCCACTGACGAAGACGTCCCCATCTATAGTGCTTTGTTGTATCTTCTCAGTCCAATAAAAGAAGAGTTTTACCCTACCCAGTACTGTCACGTGTTACCTGCCCGGCGCGACATGTGGTGGAGAATGCGGGCAGCGTGACATCTATTGGGAGCCTAAAATGGAAGTACGTATATAGCACATAGTCGAGGGCCAAAAGAAACTGGAATGGGCGGTGGAGTGCCAAATGAACTCTGCCCAAGCGGATTGCGATGCATTCAAGGACATAATGAAGTCCCAGATCGACACCCTGCAGAGGGTAAGTGAGGAGCAGCCCCAGGTAGCTGTCGTGCACAAGCTCGCTAAAGGTATTACTGCTGCACCCAATGTCTCCCTGCAGAAATATGTTTCAAGAGAGGACCCTGACACCTTTTTATTGAACTTCGAGAGGGCAGCCAGGGCCTCTGGTTGGCCGATAGGGAAGTGGCCTTTCTTCCTTGCCCCTCTTTTGTCAGGAGAAGCCCAGGCATCCTATCAGGTCGCCAATGCCGGGGGTGTCACACCATACGAGGAAATAAAGGCGATATATTGGACCACCTAGGGATGGACTCAGAAGCCCACAGACTCCACTTCAGAAAAAAGAAGGGATCTCCCGGAGACAACCCGAAGACCCTTTTCTTTAAATTAAAACTTGCCGCCGATAAATGGCTCAAGCCTCAGATCGCACCAAAGAAGAATTTATGAACTCCATTTACTTGGAACAGTTTCTAAAAGCCTTGCCCTTTCCACCCAGCGGTGGCTGAGACAACACGCCAATCTCACAGCAGAATAGGCTGTAGAAATGGCGACTTCCTTCGCACGTGGTCAGCCCTGCATTGCCACATGAAAACCTGAAAAGACACCTGAACAATATCTACAGCCAGGAAGCCCCTTAGGCCTATTAAAGAACCATAAAGATCGCATATCCTGAGACCAGAGATACTCTCACATCGTGGACCCCAGTGTTTTGACTGCGCAGAGTGGGGCCACATAGCCAAGGCCTGCCTGCAGAAAAAAAAAAACAGAGGAGCCAATGGACATCAGCTACGCTCCCAGATATCTCATGTACATTGAGGAGATGGGGGCCTTCTACGTAAGTTTGACCATTAACGGTTCTCATGTTTCCGCCCTTCTTGACTCAGGATGTCGTCAGTCATTGATCAAGAGTAGGCTACTCAGACCTGGTCAAGTAATCCCGGGTAAACGTTGTGTCCATGGAGACGTCCGCTCCTACCCCACGGCTCAAGTGCCACTTAAGTGCCCAGGTGGCTTGTTGTATAACATTTTAGGACCCTAGTGTAATTTTCTGGATTCCTGCCCTCATATAGGTATAAATCACCCTTTCCTTTTATAGTCATAGAAATCATAACCATATTTAGACATAGCTCATGCAGTGCAAATACGGCATGGCTACTTCCACTAGTTCCGAAAATCCACAACGATTTCTTGGAAAACTCGCCTTCAGCAGTCAGGGACTTCCCCTTGCTTGAATATTGATTTATCCAAGAACTCAAGGAGTTTTCAAAGAACTGAGACTCTTTGATGACGCTATTATGTCCAACCTTACGTCAAACTCGGCACCTTCAAGGTATAAATATGCCCACACTTGCCCGAGCAAACACACGGTGGTTTGGAGCAGTTCGACTATCTACTTGCCCTGCGCATCTCGCTGCAGCAAGTGCCGAAGGAAGCCGACCCTCTAGCAGACGCACTGAGAGAGACGCTGTCTTTTCTCTTGCCGAGAAATCCAGCTCCAGTGTTTATAAGCTCCCCTTGCGGGGTGTTGGGATATCGAGTCCTGAGACAGAGAGATACGAGACCTCCTTCATTCTAAACCAAGGTACGGAGCTGATTAGACCCTAAGAGAAATCTTGGATAGATTCTTGGCAAAAAGAAACTAAACTTATGCTACACCACACTTACTTCTTCCCTCGTACTAGACTTAGGTTAGGTACATTGGGGTAGGCGTATTTTAGAAGCACCAGTTGAGTACTTTTAGTCTTTATTTATTAATTTATGTATTTTATGGCTTAGAAACCATACCATGCTTTTACAGTATTATTTTATAATACTCTTCTTGCTGTATGCATTATACTTTACAGCCAGTATTACGATTGTAGCAGTTCATTTCTTCTGCATGGGAACGAAGACTGTTCAATAAATACCTTTTATTGAGAACACCCGTCTCTCTATTTCTCTGCACCTCTGGTGAAACGAAGCATGCACGATTGACTAAAATATCTATCTATTGTTTCCACGACTCTGAAGATACGTTTTATCTTGGGGAAACAAAGTTGTCTTGTTTATGCGGTTGTCTGAAACGAATCCCTTCTTGTTTATTCGAGAAAGTTTCTAGTGACCTCTGAGCTAGCTGGCACTCACAATTAAGTCTAATATACTCGATAGAGACCTAGTAGACATAAGTCCTACGACAATTCTATAGGATATATTATTCCAATGCACAGAGCTTATTGGGAATATAGGAACTACACTACAGGCTCCCCTCTCCATGCTCGCAGTGGGTGTCCTCTCTTCCCTACCGGAGGAATTGATTCTAGGCACAGACAATTCCAACTTCCAGTCTCTTTTTCTGGGTTACATGAGAGGAGGCCAGGATAAAACCTCCACTCCTAAAGACAACATCCCTAGGGCCCTTCTATCCCAGGAAACCTAATCGGCCCTTAACCCAGGTCAACAAAAGGGTTTCAGTACATCCTTGTCCTGGTGGATTACTGCACCCAGTTTCCCGAGGCCTTCCCTCTCAGGGCCCCCACCACCTCTAACATAGCGGACAAACTACGAGAATACTTCTCCCGGGTGGGATTTCCGCATCAAAATCTTAACTGACCAGGGTACCCCCTTTGTATCGAAGCTCATGTCCCAAGTCTGTAGGATGTTGGATGTGAAACACATAAAGACCTCCGTCTATCATCCTCAGACCGATGGACTGGTTGAGAGGTACAACAGGACCCTTAAGTTGGCCCTAAAGAAGATGCTTTTGGGTGAAGGAAACAACCTGGACTGCCTTCTTCCTCTCGCTCTCTTTATCATATGAGGGCAGGTCCAGACCAGCCTGGGCTGCTCCTCATTTGAGTTACTCTATGGGTGGCAGCCTAGGACCTTGTAAGAGATGACAAGGGAGGCCTGGAAGAAAGAAAGCAACTAGACCATCGAACTCCTTGAATACACCCAACATCTTCAGTCCAGGATAGGTAAATTGTGTGACCTAGCTCATGCGAACCAAGAGAAAAATCAAAAGACCCCAAAACACGTCTATGATAAAGGAACAAAGTGGAGAACGTTCCAGGTGAATGAGTGGGTGTTTGTTCTCCAACTTACCTCTCTTTTTACAGTAACAAAGGAATGGAAGGGCCCCTTTAAGGTGGTGGCTACCATCAGTAAGACCACCTACCGACTCCAACTCGGCCCAAATAAATACCAGACATACCACATTAATTTGCTCAAGAAATGGATAGGACCCTTAACCCAAAACAACCACCTAGCTCTGACAAAAGAAACCACTTCTTGTACCCTAAAAAGCTTAGTAGTAAATTACTCCCTAATAAAAGACCAATATACGGGCCTGTTAGAGCTACTGGAGTCCTATACTACCCTTTTTTCTGACCTCTCCGCGAGGACCAGCTTGGTGGAACACCGTATAGAAACGATCCCCAGGAAGGTGGTCAGACAACGGCCCTATAGAATACCAGCTGCTCGCAAGGAGGCCATTTCTGAGGAAGTCAAATGGATGCTACAGATGGCCGTGATCCGTCCATCACAAAGTGAGAGGACCTCCCCCATCGTGATGGTCCCCAAACCGGACGGGTCTGTCTGGTTTTGTATCGACTTTCGTCAGGTGAACGCCATGTCTAAACTTGATGCCTGCCCTTTACCCCATATAGACAAGCTCATTAAACGGTTGGGGGATGCTCGTTTCATTACCACCTTAGACCTCACCAAGGGATACTTGCAGGTGCCCATGTGAAGAGCCAACCGCCTTTTCCACCCCGACGGTCTTTTTGAGTTTACGGTACTCACTTTTGGTTTCCACTGGGCTCTCGCAACCTTTCAAAGGTTGATGAATAGGGTCCTGCATTCCCATCAAGCATATTCCTCGGCGTATCTGGATGACATTGTCATCTTAAGTCCCACATGGGAAACCCATCTCAAACATTGTCACCAGGTACTCCAGGAACTGCAAAACACAGGACTACACATCAACACCAAGAAATCCCGTGTGGCGTTCCATAAAGTAAAATACCTGGGATACCTACTGGGTGATGGGTGCATAGAACCCCAAGAGGAAAAGATTAAAGTCATCACAAAAACACCTTTTCCCACAACAAAGAAAGAAGTGAGAGCATTTTTAGGTCTTCTCAGCTATTACAGGAGGTTTGTTCCCGGGTACTCTGAAATAGCCACCCCCCTTACCGACCTACTGAAGAAGAATATCACCAAACAGGACCTAGTCTCTCCTACCACGTCTGTCCTGGAGGCTTTCAAGAAACTGAAGGTGGCAATTACCAGCAGTCCTGTTTTAGTCACCCCTGACTACACCCGTCTTTTTATTGTACAAACTGATACCTCCAATGTCGCATTGGGGCAGTGCTCTCCCAGATCTCGAAGTATGGAGTGAAAAGGCCCATCCTCTTCATCAGCCGGAAACTTTTTCCTCTGGAACAACATTACCATCAAGTGGGCCGTGAGAAACTCAGGTACTACCTGGAAAGAAACAGGTTCATCCTGTTCACTGACCATGCTCCCCATGTCTGGATGAACAGGAGCAATGGCAATAAACCTTGCGTAATGCGCTGGTTCCTGGCCCACCAGCCTTTCGCCTTTCGCCTTTCGCCTTTGATGTTCGACACCACAAGGGGGTGCAAAATCCCAATGCAGACTTTCTCTCCTGTGTCTCTTTCATCCACGAATGGGAAGACTCTAGGTGTGGGTTGGGTCTGGGTCCGGCTCCCAAAGACCCAATTTTCTATATCAAGTATCGCCTCACGGACCGTCCCTCTCTTTCCTTTGCAGCCCACAGTTGTTGATGTCAGCTTTAGTGCTCAGGACGAGTACTATGCCCCACAAGGCTGGCCCTTTAAATCCCGAGAGCGGGACGACTCTGGCCCGCTCCCTGGGGGTGGGAGTACAACACATCAGCCAAGGATAAGACTGCCAGAGCCTATGATCAAGTCGTCGATTCCCGGAAGGAGGAAGGAGGAAGAAGACGGATGTCAGAGTGCAGAGGCAGAGCGAGGAATCCTGAAGCAGACAGAAGGACCAGTAATCTTGAATACCCCAGACAAACTACTCGAGGAGAAGCCAGGAGGACACCGACCTCACACAGCGCCCAGCCACATTCCCTGAGGGACGTGGCTAGAGCAGGTACTGGTACGGTTCCGGGACGCATGGAGAAGGGTGGGCACTGCATGAGAACGAAGACTGTTCAATAAATATATTTTATTGAGAACGCCCGTCTCTCTATTTCTCTGCACCTCTGGTGAAACGAAGCATGCACGATTGACTGAGTAAAATATCTATCTATTGTTTCCACGACTCTGAAGATACGTTTTGTCTTGGGGAAACAAAGTTGTCATGTTTATGCGGTTAACAGAAACTAATCCCTTCTTGTTTATTCGAGAAAGTTTCTAGTGACCTCTGAGCTAGCTGGCACTCACAATTAAGTCTAATATATTCGATAGAGACCTAGTAGACATAAGTCCTACGTCAATTCTATAGGATATATTATTCCAATGTGCAGAGCTTATAGGGAATATAGGAACTACACTACAGGCTCCCCTCTCCATGCTCACAGTGGGTGTCCTCTCTTCCCTACCGGAGGAATTGATTCTAGGCACAGACAATCCCAACTTCCAGTCTCTTTTTCTGGGTAACATAAGAGGAGGCCAGGATAAAACCTCCACTCCTAAAGACAACATCCCAGGGCCCTTCTATCCCAGGAAACCTTGCAAACAGATAAGGACTTCCGCTGGGCCCAGAACAATGATGCCACTTTAGCCCACGCCTGGCAGGAAGCCCGTGTCTCCCAGACTAGAGCTGTCTCGTCCTATCCCTGCTTTCAAATACCTAATCGTATTCTATACAGAGTGGCTGGAAGTTATGAAAACCCCCAACTGTTGGTCCCCAGAGATTTTTGTGAGCAGATACTATTCTTTGCCCAATCCCATTTATTGGCTGGTCATTCGGGGGCCCTAAAGACCACACAGAACCATCTCCGTTTCTTCTACTGGCCGTGTATCTATGCACACATAAAAAAATACTGCCAGGAATGTCCAGTCTGCGAAAAGAAAAAACCCATACCGACCCCCTCCAGTCCCTCTCCAGCCCTTTCCTATAGTGGGCTAACCCTTCGAAAGGGTAGGCATGGACCTAATCGGCCCTTAACCCAGGTCAACAAAAGGGTTTCAGTACATCCTTGTCCTGGTGGATTACTGCACCCAGTTTTCCGAGGCCTTCCCTCTCAGGGCCCCCACCACCTCTAACATAGCGGACAAACTACGAGAATACTTCTCCCGGGTGGGATTTCCGCATCAAAATCTTAACTGACCAGAGTACCCCCTTTGTATCGAAGCTCATGTCCCAAGTCTGTAGGATGTTGGATGTGAAACACATGAAGACCTCCGTCTATCATCCTCAGACCGATGGACTGGTTGAGAGGTACAACAGGACCCTTAAGTTGGCCCTAAAGAAGATGCTTTTGGGTGAAGGAAACAACTGGGACTGCCTTCTTCCTCTCGCTCTCTTTATCATATGAGGGCAGGTCCAGACCAGCCTGGGCTGCTCCTCATTTGAGTTACTCTATGGGTGGCAGCCTAGGACCTTGTAAGAGATGACAAGGGAGGCCTGGAAGAAAGAAAGCAACTAGACCATCGAACTCCTTGAATACACCCAACATCTTCAGTCCAGGATAGGTAAATTGTGTGACCTAGCTCATGCGAACCAAGAGAAAAATCAAAAGACCCCAAAACACGTCTATGATATAGGAACAAAGTGGAGAACGTTCCAGGTGAATGAGTGGGTGTTTGTTCTCCAACTTACCTCTCTTTTTACAGTAACAAAGGAATGGAAGGGCCCCTTTAAGGTGGTGGCTACCATCAGTAAGACCACCTACCGACTCCAACTCGGCCCAAATAAATACCAGACATACCACATTAATTTGCTCAAGAAATGGATAGGACCCTTAACCCAAAACAACCACCTAGCTCTGACAAAAGAAACCACTACTTGTACCCTAAAAAGCTTAGTAGTAAATTACTCCCCAATAAAAGACCAATATACGGGCCTGTTAGAGCTACTGGAGTCCTATACTACCCTTTTTTCTGACCTCCCCGCGAGGACCAGCTTGGTGGAACACCGTATAGAAACGATCCCCAGGAAGGTGGTCAGACAACGGCCCTATAGAATACCAGCTGCTCGCAAGGAGGCCATTTCTGAGGAAGTCAAATGGATGCTACAGATGGCCGTGATCCGTCCATCACAAAGTGAGAGGACCTCCCCCATCGTGATGGTCCCCAAACCGGACGGGTCTGTCTGGTTTTGTATCGACTTTCATCAGGTGAACGCCATGTCTAAACTTGATGCCTGCCCTTTACCCCATATAGGCAAGCTCATTAAACGGTTGGGGGATGCTCGTTTCATTACCACCTTAGACCTCACCAAGGGATACTTGCAGGTGCCCATGTGAAGAGCCAACCGCCTTTTCCACCCCGACGGTTTTTTTGAGTTTACGGTACTCACTTTTGGTTTCCACTGGGCTCTCGTAACCTTTCAAAGGTTGATGAATAGGGTCCTGCATTCCCATCAAGCATATTCCTCGGCGTATCTGGATGACATTGTCATCTTTAGTCCCACATGGGAAACCCATCTCAAACATTGTCACCAGGTACTCCAGGAACTGCAAAACGCAGGACTACACATCAACACCAAGAAATCCCGTGTGGCGTTCCATAAAGTAAAATACCTGGGATACCTACTGGGTGATGGGTGCATAGAACTCCAAGAGGAAAAGATTAAAGTCATCACAAAAACACCTTTTCCCACAACAAAGAAAGAAGTGAGAGCATTTTTAGGTCTTCTCAGCTATTACAGGAGGTTTGTTCCCGGGTACTCTGAAATAGCCACCCCCCTTACCGACCTACTGAAGAAGAATATCACCAAACAGGACCTAGTCTCTCCTACCACGTCTGTCCTGGAGGCTTTCAAGAAACTGAAGGTGGCAATTACCAGCAGTCCTGTTTTAGTCACCCCTGACTACACCCGTCTTTTTATTGTACAAACTGATACCTCCAATGTCGCATTGGGGCAGTGCTCTCCCAGATCTCGAAGTATGGAGTGAAAAGGCCCATCCTCTTCATCAGCCGGAAACTTTTTCCTCTGGAACAACATTACCATCAAGTGGGCCGTGAGAAACTCAGGTACTACCTGGAAAGAAACAGGTTCATCCTGTTCACTGACCATGCTCCCCTGGTCTGGATGAACAGGAGCAATGGCAATAAACCTTGCGTAATGCGCTGGTTCCTGGCCCTCCAGCCTTTCGCCTTTCGCCTTTGATGTTCGACACCACAAGGGGGTGCAAAATCCCAATGCAGACTTTCTCTCCTGTGTCTCTTTCATCCACGAATGGGAAGACTCTAGGTGTGGGTTGGGTCTGGGTCCGGCTCCCAAAGACCCGATTTTCTATATCAAGTATCGCCTCACGGACCGTCCCTCTCTTTCCTTTGCAGCCCACAGTTGTTGATGTCAGCTTTAGTGCTCAGGACGAGTACTATGCCCCACAAGCCTGGCCCTTTAAATCCCGAGAGCGGGACGACTCTGGCCCGCTCCCTGGGGGTGGGAGTACAACACATCAGCCAAGGATAAGACTGCCAGAGCCTATGATCAAGTCGTCGATTCCCGGAAGGAGGAAGGAGGAAGAAGACGGATGTCAGAGTGCAGAGGCAGAGCGAGGAATCCTGAAGCAGACAGAAGGACCAGTAATCTTGAATACCCCAGACAAACTACTCGAGGAGAAGCCAGGAGGACACCGACCTCACACAGCGCCCAGCCACATTCCCTGAGGGACGTGGCTAGAGCAGGTACTGGTACGGTTCCGGGACGCATGGAGAAGGGTGGGCACTGCATGAGAACGAAGACTGTTCAATAAATATATTTTATTGAGAACGCCCGTCTCTCTATTTCTCTGCACCTCTGGTGAAACGAAGCATGCACGATTGACTGAGTAAAATATCTATCTATTGTTTCCACGACTCTGAAGATACGTTTTGTCTTGGGGAAACAAAGTTGTCATGTTTATGCGGTTAACAGAAACTAATCCCTTCTTGTTTATTCGAGAAAGTTTCTAGTGACCTCTGAGCTAGCTGGCACTCACAATTAAGTCTAATATATTCGATAGAGACCTAGTAGACATAAGTCCTACGTCAATTCTATAGGATATATTATTCCAATGTGCAGAGCTTATAGGGAATATAGGAACTACACTACAGGCTCCCCTCTCCATGCTCACAGTGGGTGTCCTCTCTTCCCTACCGGAGGAATTGATTCTAGGCACAGACAATCCCAACTTCCAGTCTCTTTTTCTGGGTAACATAAGAGGAGGCCAGGATAAAACCTCCACTCCTAAAGACAACATCCCAGGGCCCTTCTATCCCAGGAAACCTTGCAAACAGATAAGGACTTCCGCTGGGCCCAGAACAATGATGCCACTTTAGCCCACGCCTGGCAGGAAGCCCGTGTCTCCCAGACTAGAGCTGTCTCGTCCTATCCCTGCTTTCAAATACCTAATCGTATTCTATACAGAGTGGCTGGAAGTTATGAAAACCCCCAACTGTTGGTCCCCAGAGATTTTTGTGAGCAGATACTATTCTTTGCCCAATCCCATTTATTGGCTGGTCATTCGGGGGCCCTAAAGACCACACAGAACCATCTCCGTTTCTTCTACTGGCCGTGTATCTATGCACACATAAAAAAATACTGCCAGGAATGTCCAGTCTGCGAAAAGAAAAAACCCATACCGACCCCCTCCAGTCCCTCTCCAGCCCTTTCCTATAGTGGGCTAACCCTTCGAAAGGGTAGGCATGGACCTAATCGGCCCTTAACCCAGGTCAACAAAAGGGTTTCAGTACATCCTTGTCCTGGTGGATTACTGCACCCAGTTTTCCGAGGCCTTCCCTCTCAGGGCCCCCACCACCTCTAACATAGCGGACAAACTACGAGAATACTTCTCCCGGGTGGGATTTCCGCATCAAAATCTTAACTGACCAGAGTACCCCCTTTGTATCGAAGCTCATGTCCCAAGTCTGTAGGATGTTGGATGTGAAACACATGAAGACCTCCGTCTATCATCCTCAGACCGATGGACTGGTTGAGAGGTACAACAGGACCCTTAAGTTGGCCCTAAAGAAGATGCTTTTGGGTGAAGGAAACAACTGGGACTGCCTTCTTCCTCTCGCTCTCTTTATCATATGAGGGCAGGTCCAGACCAGCCTGGGCTGCTCCTCATTTGAGTTACTCTATGGGTGGCAGCCTAGGACCTTGTAAGAGATGACAAGGGAGGCCTGGAAGAAAGAAAGCAACTAGACCATCGAACTCCTTGAATACACCCAACATCTTCAGTCCAGGATAGGTAAATTGTGTGACCTAGCTCATGCGAACCAAGAGAAAAATCAAAAGACCCCAAAACACGTCTATGATATAGGAACAAAGTGGAGAACGTTCCAGGTGAATGAGTGGGTGTTTGTTCTCCAACTTACCTCTCTTTTTACAGTAACAAAGGAATGGAAGGGCCCCTTTAAGGTGGTGGCTACCATCAGTAAGACCACCTACCGACTCCAACTCGGCCCAAATAAATACCAGACATACCACATTAATTTGCTCAAGAAATGGATAGGACCCTTAACCCAAAACAACCACCTAGCTCTGACAAAAGAAACCACTACTTGTACCCTAAAAAGCTTAGTAGTAAATTACTCCCCAATAAAAGACCAATATACGGGCCTGTTAGAGCTACTGGAGTCCTATACTACCCTTTTTTCTGACCTCCCCGCGAGGACCAGCTTGGTGGAACACCGTATAGAAACGATCCCCAGGAAGGTGGTCAGACAACGGCCCTATAGAATACCAGCTGCTCGCAAGGAGGCCATTTCTGAGGAAGTCAAATGGATGCTACAGATGGCCGTGATCCGTCCATCACAAAGTGAGAGGACCTCCCCCATCGTGATGGTCCCCAAACCGGACGGGTCTGTCTGGTTTTGTATCGACTTTCATCAGGTGAACGCCATGTCTAAACTTGATGCCTGCCCTTTACCCCATATAGACAAGCTCATTAAACGGTTGGGGGATGCTCGTTTCATTACCACCTTAGACCTCACCAAGGGATACTTGCAGGTGCCCATGTGAAGAGCCAACCGCCTTTTCCACCCCGACGGTTTTTTTGAGTTTACGGTACTCACTTTTGGTTTCCACTGGGCTCTCGTAACCTTTCAAAGGTTGATGAATAGGGTCCTGCATTCCCATCAAGCATATTCCTCGGCGTATCTGGATGACATTGTCATCTTTAGTCCCACATGGGAAACCCATCTCAAACATTGTCACCAGGTACTCCAGGAACTGCAAAACGCAGGACTACACATCAACACCAAGAAATCCCGTGTGGCGTTCCATAAAGTAAAATACCTGGGATACCTACTGGGTGATGGGTGCATAGAACCCCAAGAGGAAAAGATTAAAGTCATCACAAAAACACCTTTTCCCACAACAAAGAAAGAAGTGAGAGCATTTTTAGGTCTTCTCAGCTATTACAGGAGGTTTGTTCCCGGGTACTCTGAAATAGCCACCCCCCTTACCGACCTACTGAAGAAGAATATCACCAAACAGGACCTAGTCTCTCCTACCACGTCTGTCCTGGAGGCTTTCAAGAAACTGAAGGTGGCAATTACCAGCAGTCCTGTTTTAGTCACCCCTGACTACACCCGTCTTTTTATTGTACAAACTGATACCTCCAATGTCGCATTGGGGCAGTGCTCTCCCAGATCTCGAAGTATGGAGTGAAAAGGCCCATCCTCTTCATCAGCCGGAAACTTTTTCCTCTGGAACAACATTACCATCAAGTGGGCCGTGAGAAACTCAGGTACTACCTGGAAAGAAACAGGTTCATCCTGTTCACTGACCATGCTCCCCTGGTCTGGATAAACAGGAGCAATGGCAATAAACCTTGCGTAATGCGCTGGTTCCTGGCCCTCCAGCCTTTCGCCTTTCGCCTTTGATGTTCGACACCACAAGGGGGTGCAAAATCCCAATGCAGACTTTCTCTCCTGTGTCTCTTTCATCCACGAATGGGAAGACTCTAGGTGTGGGTTGGGTCTGGGTCCGGCTCCCAAAGACCCGATTTTCTATATCAAGTATCGCCTCACGGACCGTCCCTCTCTTTCCTTTGCAGCCCACAGTTGTTGATGTCAGCTTTAGTGCTCAGGACGAGTACTATGCCCCACAAGCCTGGCCCTTTAAATCCCGAGAGCGGGACGACTCTGGCCCGCTCCCTGGGGGTGGGAGTACAACACATCAGCCAAGGATAAGACTGCCAGAGCCTATGATCAAGTCGTCGATTCCCGGAAGGAGGAAGGAGGAAGAAGACGGATGTCAGAGTGCAGAGGCAGAGCGAGGAATCCTGAAGCAGACAGAAGGACCAGTAATCTTGAATACCCCAGACAAACTACTCGAGGAGAAGCCAGGAGGACACCGACCTCACACAGCGCCCAGCCACATTCCCGGAGGGACGTGGCTAGAGCAGGTACTGGTACGGTTCCGGGACGCATGGAGAAGGGTGGGCACTGCATGAGAACGAAGACTGTTCAATAAATATATTTTATTGAGAACGCCCGTCTCTCTATTTCTCTGCACCTCTGGTGAAACGAAGCATGCACGATTGACTGAGTAAAATATCTATCTATTGTTTCCACGACTCTGAAGATACGTTTTGTCTTGGGGAAACAAAGTTGTCATGTTTATGCGGTTAACAGAAACTAATCCCTTCTTGTTTATTCGAGAAAGTTTCTAGTGACCTCTGAGCTAGCTGGCACTCACAATTAAGTCTAATATATTCGATAGAGACCTAGTAGACATAAGTCCTACGTCAATTCTATAGGATATATTATTCCAATGTGCAGAGCTTATAGGGAATATAGGAACTACACTACAGGCTCCCCTCTCCATGCTCACAGTGGGTGTCCTCTCTTCCCTACCGGAGGAATTGATTCTAGGCACAGACAATCCCAACTTCCAGTCTCTTTTTCTGGGTAACATAAGAGGAGGCCAGGATAAAACCTCCACTCCTAAAGACAACATCCCAGGGCCCTTCTATCCCAGGAAACCTTGCAAACAGATAAGGACTTCCGCTGGGCCCAGAACAATGATGCCACTTTAGCCCACGCCTGGCAGGAAGCCCGTGTCTCCCAGACTAGAGCTGTCTCGTCCTATCCCTGCTTTCAAATACCTAATCGTATTCTATACAGAGTGGCTGGAAGTTATGAAAACCCCCA
Organism: Lissotriton helveticus; assembly: GCF_964261635.1. NCBI lineage: Eukaryota > Metazoa > Chordata > Amphibia > Caudata > Salamandridae > Lissotriton > Lissotriton helveticus. Next base: position 1,073,198,088 of record NC_136070.1, on the reverse strand, counting down.
ACTGTTGGTCCCCAGAGATTTTTGTGAGCAGATACTATTCTTTGCCCAATCCCATTTATTGGCTGGTCATTCGGGGGCCCTAAAGACCACACAGAACCATCTCCGTTTCTTCTACTGGCCGTGTATCTATGCACACATAAAAAAATACTGCCAGGAATGTCCAGTCTGCGAAAAGAAAAAACCCATACCGACCCCCTCCAGTCCCTCTCCAGCCCTTTCCTATAGTGGGCTAACCCTTCGAAAGGGTAGGCATGGACCTAATCGGCCCTTAACCCAGGTCAACAAAAGGGTTTCAGTACATCCTTGTCCTGGTGGATTACTGCACCCAGTTTTCCGAGGCCTTCCCTCTCAGGGCCCCCACCACCTCTAACATAGCGGACAAACTACGAGAATACTTCTCCCGGGTGGGATTTCCGCATCAAAATCTTAACTGACCAGAGTACCCCCTTTGTATCGAAGCTCATGTCCCAAGTCTGTAGGATGTTGGATGTGAAACACATGAAGACCTCCGTCTATCATCCTCAGACCGATGGACTGGTTGAGAGGTACAACAGGACCCTTAAGTTGGCCCTAAAGAAGATGCTTTTGGGTGAAGGAAACAACTGGGACTGCCTTCTTCCTCTCGCTCTCTTTATCATATGAGGGCAGGTCCAGACCAGCCTGGGCTGCTCCTCATTTGAGTTACTCTATGGGTGGCAGCCTAGGACCTTGTAAGAGATGACAAGGGAGGCCTGGAAGAAAGAAAGCAACTAGACCATCGAACTCCTTGAATACACCCAACATCTTCAGTCCAGGATAGGTAAATTGTGTGACCTAGCTCATGCGAACCAAGAGAAAAATCAAAAGACCCCAAAACACGTCTATGATATAGGAACAAAGTGGAGAACGTTCCAGGTGAATGAGTGGGTGTTTGTTCTCCAACTTACCTCTCTTTTTACAGTAACAAAGGAATGGAAGGGCCCCTTTAAGGTGGTGGCTACCATCAGTAAGACCACCTACCGACTCCAACTCGGCCCAAATAAATACCAGACATACCACATTAATTTGCTCAAGAAATGGATAGGACCCTTAACCCAAAACAACCACCTAGCTCTGACAAAAGAAACCACTACTTGTACCCTAAAAAGCTTAGTAGTAAATTACTCCCCAATAAAAGACCAATATACGGGCCTGTTAGAGCTACTGGAGTCCTATACTACCCTTTTTTCTGACCTCCCCGCGAGGACCAGCTTGGTGGAACACCGTATAGAAACGATCCCCAGGAAGGTGGTCAGACAACGGCCCTATAGAATACCAGCTGCTCGCAAGGAGGCCATTTCTGAGGAAGTCAAATGGATGCTACAGATGGCCGTGATCCGTCCATCACAAAGTGAGAGGACCTCCCCCATCGTGATGGTCCCCAAACCGGACGGGTCTGTCTGGTTTTGTATCGACTTTCATCAGGTGAACGCCATGTCTAAACTTGATGCCTGCCCTTTACCCCATATAGGCAAGCTCATTAAACGGTTGGGGGATGCTCGTTTCATTACCACCTTAGACCTCACCAAGGGATACTTGCAGGTGCCCATGTGAAGAGCCAACCGCCTTTTCCACCCCGACGGTTTTTTTGAGTTTACGGTACTCACTTTTGGTTTCCACTGGGCTCTCGTAACCTTTCAAAGGTTGATGAATAGGGTCCTGCATTCCCATCAAGCATATTCCTCGGCGTATCTGGATGACATTGTCATCTTTAGTCCCACATGGGAAACCCATCTCAAACATTGTCACCAGGTACTCCAGGAACTGCAAAACGCAGGACTACACATCAACACCAAGAAATCCCGTGTGGCGTTCCATAAAGTAAAATACCTGGGATACCTACTGGGTGATGGGTGCATAGAACTCCAAGAGGAAAAGATTAAAGTCATCACAAAAACACCTTTTCCCACAACAAAGAAAGAAGTGAGAGCATTTTTAGGTCTTCTCAGCTATTACAGGAGGTTTGTTCCCGGGTACTCTGAAATAGCCACCCCCCTTACCGACCTACTGAAGAAGAATATCACCAAACAGGACCTAGTCTCTCCTACCACGTCTGTCCTGGAGGCTTTCAAGAAACTGAAGGTGGCAATTACCAGCAGTCCTGTTTTAGTCACCCCTGACTACACCCGTCTTTTTATTGTACAAACTGATACCTCCAATGTCGCATTGGGGCAGTGCTCTCCCAGATCTCGAAGTATGGAGTGAAAAGGCCCATCCTCTTCATCAGCCGGAAACTTTTTCCTCTGGAACAACATTACCATCAAGTGGGCCGTGAGAAACTCAGGTACTACCTGGAAAGAAACAGGTTCATCCTGTTCACTGACCATGCTCCCCTGGTCTGGATGAACAGGAGCAATGGCAATAAACCTTGCGTAATGCGCTGGTTCCTGGCCCTCCAGCCTTTCGCCTTTCGCCTTTGATGTTCGACACCACAAGGGGGTGCAAAATCCCAATGCAGACTTTCTCTCCTGTGTCTCTTTCATCCACGAATGGGAAGACTCTAGGTGTGGGTTGGGTCTGGGTCCGGCTCCCAAAGACCCGATTTTCTATATCAAGTATCGCCTCACGGACCGTCCCTCTCTTTCCTTTGCAGCCCACAGTTGTTGATGTCAGCTTTAGTGCTCAGGACGAGTACTATGCCCCACAAGCCTGGCCCTTTAAATCCCGAGAGCGGGACGACTCTGGCCCGCTCCCTGGGGGTGGGAGTACAACACATCAGCCAAGGATAAGACTGCCAGAGCCTATGATCAAGTCGTCGATTCCCGGAAGGAGGAAGGAGGAAGAAGACGGATGTCAGAGTGCAGAGGCAGAGCGAGGAATCCTGAAGCAGACAGAAGGACCAGTAATCTTGAATACCCCAGACAAACTACTCGAGGAGAAGCCAGGAGGACACCGACCTCACACAGCGCCCAGCCACATTCCCTGAGGGACGTGGCTAGAGCAGGTACTGGTACGGTTCCGGGACGCATGGAGAAGGGTGGGCACTGCATGAGAACGAAGACTGTTCAATAAATATATTTTATTGAGAACGCCCGTCTCTCTATTTCTCTGCACCTCTGGTGAAACGAAGCATGCACGATTGACTGAGTAAAATATCTATCTATTGTTTCCACGACTCTGAAGATACGTTTTGTCTTGGGGAAACAAAGTTGTCATGTTTATGCGGTTAACAGAAACTAATCCCTTCTTGTTTATTCGAGAAAGTTTCTAGTGACCTCTGAGCTAGCTGGCACTCACAATTAAGTCTAATATATTCGATAGAGACCTAGTAGACATAAGTCCTACGTCAATTCTATAGGATATATTATTCCAATGTGCAGAGCTTATAGGGAATATAGGAACTACACTACAGGCTCCCCTCTCCATGCTCACAGTGGGTGTCCTCTCTTCCCTACCGGAGGAATTGATTCTAGGCACAGACAATCCCAACTTCCAGTCTCTTTTTCTGGGTAACATAAGAGGAGGCCAGGATAAAACCTCCACTCCTAAAGACAACATCCCAGGGCCCTTCTATCCCAGGAAACCTTGCAAACAGATAAGGACTTCCGCTGGGCCCAGAACAATGATGCCACTTTAGCCCACGCCTGGCAGGAAGCCCGTGTCTCCCAGACTAGAGCTGTCTCGTCCTATCCCTGCTTTCAAATACCTAATCGTATTCTATACAGAGTGGCTGGAAGTTATGAAAACCCCCAACTGTTGGTCCCCAGAGATTTTTGTGAGCAGATACTATTCTTTGCCCAATCCCATTTATTGGCTGGTCATTCGGGGGCCCTAAAGACCACACAGAACCATCTCCGTTTCTTCTACTGGCCGTGTATCTATGCACACATAAAAAAATACTGCCAGGAATGTCCAGTCTGCGAAAAGAAAAAACCCATACCGACCCCCTCCAGTCCCTCTCCAGCCCTTTCCTATAGTGGGCTAACCCTTCGAAAGGGTAGGCATGGACCTAATCGGCCCTTAACCCAGGTCAACAAAAGGGTTTCAGTACATCCTTGTCCTGGTGGATTACTGCACCCAGTTTTCCGAGGCCTTCCCTCTCAGGGCCCCCACCACCTCTAACATAGCGGACAAACTACGAGAATACTTCTCCCGGGTGGGATTTCCGCATCAAAATCTTAACTGACCAGAGTACCCCCTTTGTATCGAAGCTCATGTCCCAAGTCTGTAGGATGTTGGATGTGAAACACATGAAGACCTCCGTCTATCATCCTCAGACCGATGGACTGGTTGAGAGGTACAACAGGACCCTTAAGTTGGCCCTAAAGAAGATGCTTTTGGGTGAAGGAAACAACTGGGACTGCCTTCTTCCTCTCGCTCTCTTTATCATATGAGGGCAGGTCCAGACCAGCCTGGGCTGCTCCTCATTTGAGTTACTCTATGGGTGGCAGCCTAGGACCTTGTAAGAGATGACAAGGGAGGCCTGGAAGAAAGAAAGCAACTAGACCATCGAACTCCTTGAATACACCCAACATCTTCAGTCCAGGATAGGTAAATTGTGTGACCTAGCTCATGCGAACCAAGAGAAAAATCAAAAGACCCCAAAACACGTCTATGATATAGGAACAAAGTGGAGAACGTTCCAGGTGAATGAGTGGGTGTTTGTTCTCCAACTTACCTCTCTTTTTACAGTAACAAAGGAATGGAAGGGCCCCTTTAAGGTGGTGGCTACCATCAGTAAGACCACCTACCGACTCCAACTCGGCCCAAATAAATACCAGACATACCACATTAATTTGCTCAAGAAATGGATAGGACCCTTAACCCAAAACAACCACCTAGCTCTGACAAAAGAAACCACTACTTGTACCCTAAAAAGCTTAGTAGTAAATTACTCCCCAATAAAAGACCAATATACGGGCCTGTTAGAGCTACTGGAGTCCTATACTACCCTTTTTTCTGACCTCCCCGCGAGGACCAGCTTGGTGGAACACCGTATAGAAACGATCCCCAGGAAGGTGGTCAGACAACGGCCCTATAGAATACCAGCTGCTCGCAAGGAGGCCATTTCTGAGGAAGTCAAATGGATGCTACAGATGGCCGTGATCCGTCCATCACAAAGTGAGAGGACCTCCCCCATCGTGATGGTCCCCAAACCGGACGGGTCTGTCTGGTTTTGTATCGACTTTCATCAGGTGAACGCCATGTCTAAACTTGATGCCTGCCCTTTACCCCATATAGACAAGCTCATTAAACGGTTGGGGGATGCTCGTTTCATTACCACCTTAGACCTCACCAAGGGATACTTGCAGGTGCCCATGTGAAGAGCCAACCGCCTTTTCCACCCCGACGGTTTTTTTGAGTTTACGGTACTCACTTTTGGTTTCCACTGGGCTCTCGTAACCTTTCAAAGGTTGATGAATAGGGTCCTGCATTCCCATCAAGCATATTCCTCGGCGTATCTGGATGACATTGTCATCTTTAGTCCCACATGGGAAACCCATCTCAAACATTGTCACCAGGTACTCCAGGAACTGCAAAACGCAGGACTACACATCAACACCAAGAAATCCCGTGTGGCGTTCCATAAAGTAAAATACCTGGGATACCTACTGGGTGATGGGTGCATAGAACCCCAAGAGGAAAAGATTAAAGTCATCACAAAAACACCTTTTCCCACAACAAAGAAAGAAGTGAGAGCATTTTTAGGTCTTCTCAGCTATTACAGGAGGTTTGTTCCCGGGTACTCTGAAATAGCCACCCCCCTTACCGACCTACTGAAGAAGAATATCACCAAACAGGACCTAGTCTCTCCTACCACGTCTGTCCTGGAGGCTTTCAAGAAACTGAAGGTGGCAATTACCAGCAGTCCTGTTTTAGTCACCCCTGACTACACCCGTCTTTTTATTGTACAAACTGATACCTCCAATGTCGCATTGGGGCAGTGCTCTCCCAGATCTCGAAGTATGGAGTGAAAAGGCCCATCCTCTTCATCAGCCGGAAACTTTTTCCTCTGGAACAACATTACCATCAAGTGGGCCGTGAGAAACTCAGGTACTACCTGGAAAGAAACAGGTTCATCCTGTTCACTGACCATGCTCCCCTGGTCTGGATAAACAGGAGCAATGGCAATAAACCTTGCGTAATGCGCTGGTTCCTGGCCCTCCAGCCTTTCGCCTTTCGCCTTTGATGTTCGACACCACAAGGGGGTGCAAAATCCCAATGCAGACTTTCTCTCCTGTGTCTCTTTCATCCACGAATGGGAAGACTCTAGGTGTGGGTTGGGTCTGGGTCCGGCTCCCAAAGACCCGATTTTCTATATCAAGTATCGCCTCACGGACCGTCCCTCTCTTTCCTTTGCAGCCCACAGTTGTTGATGTCAGCTTTAGTGCTCAGGACGAGTACTATGCCCCACAAGCCTGGCCCTTTAAATCCCGAGAGCGGGACGACTCTGGCCCGCTCCCTGGGGGTGGGAGTACAACACATCAGCCAAGGATAAGACTGCCAGAGCCTATGATCAAGTCGTCGATTCCCGGAAGGAGGAAGGAGGAAGAAGACGGATGTCAGAGTGCAGAGGCAGAGCGAGGAATCCTGAAGCAGACAGAAGGACCAGTAATCTTGAATACCCCAGACAAACTACTCGAGGAGAAGCCAGGAGGACACCGACCTCACACAGCGCCCAGCCACATTCCCGGAGGGACGTGGCTAGAGCAGGTACTGGTACGGTTCCGGGACGCATGGAGAAGGGTGGGCACTGCATGAGAACGAAGACTGTTCAATAAATATATTTTATTGAGAACGCCCGTCTCTCTATTTCTCTGCACCTCTGGTGAAACGAAGCATGCACGATTGACTGAGTAAAATATCTATCTATTGTTTCCACGACTCTGAAGATACGTTTTGTCTTGGGGAAACAAAGTTGTCATGTTTATGCGGTTAACAGAAACTAATCCCTTCTTGTTTATTCGAGAAAGTTTCTAGTGACCTCTGAGCTAGCTGGCACTCACAATTAAGTCTAATATATTCGATAGAGACCTAGTAGACATAAGTCCTACGTCAATTCTATAGGATATATTATTCCAATGTGCAGAGCTTATAGGGAATATAGGAACTACACTACAGGCTCCCCTCTCCATGCTCACAGTGGGTGTCCTCTCTTCCCTACCGGAGGAATTGATTCTAGGCACAGACAATCCCAACTTCCAGTCTCTTTTTCTGGGTAACATAAGAGGAGGCCAGGATAAAACCTCCACTCCTAAAGACAACATCCCAGGGCCCTTCTATCCCAGGAAACCTTGCAAACAGATAAGGACTTCCGCTGGGCCCAGAACAATGATGCCACTTTAGCCCACGCCTGGCAGGAAGCCCGTGTCTCCCAGACTAGAGCTGTCTCGTCCTATCCCTGCTTTCAAATACCTAATCGTATTCTATACAGAGTGGCTGGAAGTTATGAAAACCCCCAACTGTTGGTCCCCAGAGATTTTTGTGAGCAGATACTATTCTTTGCCCAATCCCATTTATTGGCTGGTCATTCGGGGGCCCTAAAGACCACACAGAACCATCTCCGTTTCTTCTACTGGCCGTGTATCTATGCACACATAAAAAAATACTGCCAGGAATGTCCAGTCTGCGAAAAGAAAAAACCCATACCGACCCCCTCCAGTCCCTCTCCAGCCCTTTCCTATAGTGGGCTAACCCTTCGAAAGGGTAGGCATGGACCTAATCGGCCCTTAACCCAGGTCAACAAAAGGGTTTCAGTACATCCTTGTCCTGGTGGATTACTGCACCCAGTTTTCCGAGGCCTTCCCTCTCAGGGCCCCCACCACCTCTAACATAGCGGACAAACTACGAGAATACTTCTCCCGGGTGGGATTTCCGCATCAAAATCTTAACTGACCAGAGTACCCCCTTTGTATCGAAGCTCATGTCCCAAGTCTGTAGGATGTTGGATGTGAAACACATGAAGACCTCCGTCTATCATCCTCAGACCGATGGACTGGTTGAGAGGTACAACAGGACCCTTAAGTTGGCCCTAAAGAAGATGCTTTTGGGTGAAGGAAACAACTGGGACTGCCTTCTTCCTCTCGCTCTCTTTATCATATGAGGGCAGGTCCAGACCAGCCTGGGCTGCTCCTCATTTGAGTTACTCTATGGGTGGCAGCCTAAGACCTTGTAAGAGATGACAAGGGAGGCCTGGAAGAAAGAAAGCAACTAGACCATCGAACTCCTTGAATACACCCAACATCTTCAGTCCAGGATAGGTAAATTGTGTGACCTAGCTCATGCGAACCAAGAGAAAAATCAAAAGACCCCAAAACACGTCTATGATAAAGGAACAAAGTGGAGAACGTTCCAGGTGAATGACTGGGTGTTTGTTCTCCAACTTACCTCTCTTTTTACAGTAACAAAGGAATGGAAGGGCCCCTTTAAGGTGGTGGCTACCATCAGTAAGACCACCTACCGACTCCAACTCGGCCCAAATAAATACCAGACATACCACATTAATTTGCTCAAGAAATGGATAGGACCCTTAACCCAAAACAACCACCTAGCTCTGTCAAAAGAAACCACTTCTTGTACCCTAAAAAGCTTAGTAGTAAATTACTCCCTAATAAAAGACCAATATACGGGCCTGTTAGAGCTACTGGAGTCCGATACTACCCTTTTTTCTGACCTTCCCGGGAGGACCAGCTTGGTGGAACACCGTTCAGAAACGATCCCCGGGAAGGTGGTCAGACAACGGCCCTATAGAATACCAGCTGCTCGCAAGGAGGCCATTTCTGAGGAAGTCAAATGGATGCTACAGATGGCCGTGATCCGTCCATCACAAATTGAGAGGACCTCACCCATCGAGATGGTCCCCAAACCGGACGGGTCTGTCTGGTTTTGTATCGACTTTCGTCAGGTGAACGCCATGTCTAAACTTGATGCCTAACCTTTACCCCTTGTAGACAGGCTCATGAAACGGTTGGGGGATGCTCGCTTCATTACCACCTTAGACCTCACCAAGGGATACTTGCAGGTGCCCATGTGAAGAGCCAACCGCCTTTTCCACCCCGACGGTCTTTTTGAGTTTACGGTACTCACTTTTGGTTTCCACTGGGCTCTCGCAACCTTTCAAAGGTTGATGAATAGGGTCCTGCATTCCCATCAAGCATATTCCTCGGCGTATCTGGATGACATTGTCATCTTTAGTCCCACATGGGAAACCCATCTCAAACATTTTCACCAGGTACTCCAGGAACTGCAAAACGCAGGACTACACATCAACGCCAAGAAATCCCGTGTGGCGTTCCATAAAGTAAAATACCTGGGATACCTACTGGGTGATGGGTGCATAGAACCCCAAGAGGAAAAGATTAAAGTCATCACAAAAACACCTTTTCCCACAACAAAGAAAGAAGTGAGAGCATTTTTAGGTCTTCTCAGCTATTACAGGAGGTTTGTTCCGGGTACTCTGAAATAGCCACCCCCCTTACCGACCTACTGAAGAAGAATACCACCAAACAGGACCTAGTCTCTCCTACCACGTCTGTCCTGGAGGCTTTCAAGAAACTGAAGGTGGCAATTACCATTAGTCATGTTTTAGTCACCCCTGACTACACCCGTCCTTTTATTGTACAAACTGATACCTCCAATGTCGCATTGGGGCAGTGCTCTCCCAGATCTCGAAGGATGGAGTGAAAAGGCCCATCCTCTTCATCAGCCGGAAACTTTTTCCTCTGGAACAACATTACCATCAAGTGGGCCGTGAGAAACTCAGGTACTACCTGGAAAGAAACAGGTTCATCCTGTTCACTGACCATGCTCCCCTGGTCTGGATGAGCAGGAGCAAGGGCAATAAACCTTGCGTAATGCGCTGGTTCCTGGCCCTCCAGCCTTTCGCCTTTCTCCTTTGATGTTCGACACCACAAGGGGGTGCAAAATCCCAATGCAGACTTTCTCTCCTGTGTCTCTTTCATCCACGAATGGGAAGACACTAGGTGTGGGTTGGGTCGGGGTCCGGCTCCCAAAGACCCGATTTTCTATATCAGGTATCGCCTCACGGACCGTCCCTCTCTTTCCTTTGCAGCCCACAGTTGTTGATGTCAGCTTTAGTGCTCAGGACGAGTACTATGCCCCACAAGGCTGGCCCTTTAAATCCCGAGAGCGGGACGACTCCGGCCCGCTCCCTGGGGGTGGGAGTACAACACATCAGCCAAGGATAAGACTACCAGAGCCTATGATCAAGTCGTCGATTACCGGAAGGAGGAAGGAGGAAGAAGACGGATGTCAGAGTGCAGAGGCAGAGCGAGGAATCCTGAAGCAGACAGAAGGACCAGTAATCTTGAATACCCCAGACAAACTACTCGAGGAGAAGCCAGGAGGACACCGACCTCACACAGCGCCCAGCCACATTCCCGGAGGGACGTGGCTAGAGCAGGTACTGGCACGGTTCCGGGAAGCATGGAGAAGGGTGGGCACTGCGTCCTCAGGAGGCAGGGTAGGCTTCTGAAAAGTGCCCCGTAGTGAAGCCGCAAGCGTTACCTATTTTGGCGCCCCCCTCTGCTCCTTTTGTTGATGGTTTCCCCTCTCCTTCACCGTCTAGAGAATCTAACCGGGTGAACAAATCCCTCACTCCAACCCCCCCTTTTGTAATAAAAGACGTCTGGCACCAACGGAAGTGCATTTCTTTGTTTTCTCCTTTCTCCCATATCCTGGATGGCCCCTGACGAAGCATCATCTACAGCGACGCCAAGGAGGAGAAGAACTGATCCCCCTGAAAAGGACATCCCCATGTATAGTGCTTTGTTGTATCTGCTCAGTCCAATAAAAGAAGAGTTGTACCTACCCAGTATTGTCACGTGTTACCTGCCCGGCGCGACACAGCGTCTCCATTTTTACTTCTTTTCTTCTTATGACTCTCTTCTCTGTTGGCCCGCTCACCTTCCCATTACTCATCCCATTTTTTCCAACACATACACAGCTAGAGAGAATGAAGTGGGAAGAGGGAGCAAATTTGGTTTCACCCATGGTGCTGTCTGAGCAAAGACCAGCTCTAGCTGCCACTAGTGGGATACTATCACTTTCAAGCTCTGCCAGTATTGTCCAGCAGACAAGACTTTGATACTAACTCCACCATCCCTTCTGGAAAACCTGAACAACATTGGCCTCACTCAGCTTGTCACCGAACCTACATACACAACCAGTCACACACTCAACACCATCTTCCCCTCCAGCGACAGAATCAAATTCAGCCATGTCACAGAACTCACCTGGACCAACCGCATCATCATACACTTCACAATCTCCAACAATCAACGCACCGTCGCCAAGCATCACAGCTTCTCCACCGCTGCTGGGGTAAGGTAACCGAGACACAGTGGACACAAGTCCTCAGCACCACTCAACCGGAAACCTCAGCAGACTTGGACCAGGCTGTCTAGAATTTCTCCATCTAGATCACCAAAGGCGCCGGCAGAGTCACCCCACTGAAACCAGCAAAAACCAACAAAGCCTCATAACAAAGCAGCTAGTACAACCCAGAGTTTAGGACCACCAAGCGCCACAACTCGAGAAGCTTAGTTTGGTTTAGTTTATAAACTTTATTTCGATTTGTTAAAAAAAATCATAAAGTTATAGCAGCATAAACATTCGAGGCAGAATCGACAATACAACATAATTCATTATCGGGTTACTCCATTGCACAAACCAGCACCCCAATTGTCATACATAAAACAGTCAATAAATACAGTTAAAAAAGTTAAAACAAACCCATAATTAAAAAAAACGTGTTTTTAAAAGTTATAATTGCATTTGTAAGTAATTCACTAGGGAAATAGGTTCACTGTACAAGAGATACATAATGCTATGATCATTTTACTTCGATAGAAAACACATCGTCAATTAGAACAACTTTTTTTTTATGCCATCTAATCATCCAAACCCAGCCCAAAAACTTTGCAATTGCAACCATAATCGGGCCTTCCAGTGAGGTTTTTAAGATGCGGAAGGCCTCACTGCTGGACCTGGAACCTAACCTAGAACAAACAGGTTTCAACCAGGTCCGCCTTGGTTTAATGTAAGCTTGGCATACAAAGAAAATATGAGGTAGTGTTTCAATCATGTCTCGACAGAAAGGACATAGACTACCACTTGTGTTATTCCATTTGGTGGTAAAAGAATTTATAGGCAAAGATCCCGCCATAAATTGATGGAATAATTTCCTGTCTTGTGATGATGTGATCAAATCCCAATACCCCTCATATTTGGGCTTGTGTTTTATTTCAAGAAAGGCGATGGTCAGGACGCCGCTGGAACAAGATGCGAAACGTTTGTTATTAAGTAAGTTCCAGTAGGCTACCTTTAAATTCAGTTTGCTTGGGAAAACTCTTCCGTGGGGGCGGTCCATAGTTGGTCCATACCCATCTCGCGTAATAGATTTTTGACACAACTAAACCACCCAATTTTACAATTGACGTCCAAATCCCTCACTTCTAGCAGGGCCTGGGCATAATGTGTAAGCTCAGGAGTAACCCATATCCTCCTCCTATAGGCTAAAAGCCTGTAGTGTGCCACATCTCTCACTGAGTGGCATCCCAGGTCCAGAAGAAGGGGTACTAGGGGGGTAGATTGAGGGAGGCCAACTAAAGACCTCACAAATCTATTCTGTCCCACCACCAGAGTTTCCAAATTGGCATATCACCACAACTCCACCCCATAAAAGATTGATGCACCAATTTTTGCGTTATAAATCTGAAGCACAGGAGCTATGGGCTTGGTATGTGAACGTCTGTGCTCCTTAAGCAGTGCACCAGAAAGTTGCGCGTGTTTAACAGACAAACAGTCTAATTGCGGCTTCCAAGTCAGCTTTCTATCAATTTGTACCCCCAGATACCCAAAGGTCTCGGTTTGCTCCAATAACACTTCATTCATTTTAACATCACCAATGACTTTTTTATGGTTGTGCAGAAACATATACTTTGTTTTATCGACATTTACAATAAGGTCGTGATCTGCACAAAATACTTTGAATCTTAGGAGGGCACTTTGAAGTCCCTGTCTCGTCTTCGACAAAATTAAAGTGTCATCGGCGAACATAAGCAACGGCGTCTTCACCCCAGCTAAAATCGGAGCATCAGTAGGAAAGTTTTTTAAATAATTCACTACCCCATTGATGTATATGGAAAAAAGGGTTGGTGCCAAGACACATCCCTGTCTGACACCCTTTTCTACTGGGAATTTTTCCGTGGTACCACCTGCCATGTCCCATCTGACCTGAGCAAAATTGTCGTGTGTAACTTTACCAAAAGAGCTAGGAGTTCAGTCGGCATACCCAATTTAAGCAGGGTTAGCCATAGCTTATAGCGTGGAACTAAATCAAAGGCTGACTTCAAATCTACAAATGCAGCGTAAATGGTGCCTCTCCCCAGAGTTACCGTCCACCAATTTATAAGAATAAACTTTAAAACCTGATCTACTGTGCAAATGGACTGCAGAAACCCCGCTTGTAAATCAGAGAGGATATGGCAGTCCTTCATCCAGGCCTGGATTCTGCATAGCAGTACCCGAGCAGGAACTTTTTGGATGCAGTCAATCAGGCTGATAGGCCTATAGTTACTTGGTAGCGAGCGGTCACCTTTTTTATGGATCGGAATGATTATGGCTCCTAACCAAGAACTGGGCAATGATTTCCCGTTTGCAATGGCGTTCAACAACAGTTGGATGTACAATGCCCATGAATCAAAATCTTGTAAGAACAGGTCCGCGGGGATGCAATCTAGCCCCGGAGCCCTGCCTTTCAGCACTTGGAGGAGAGCGTTTTCCACTTCTTTTTTGGTTATATATATGTCTGGGATAGGTGGAGGGATAACAAAAATATCTTGGTCTGCTAGACCAGAGGCAAACTGATTTTTATAGTGAGCAACCCAATCTTCGGGCGTCACATAGTTCACCGGAATATTACTTCGGCCCCCGCTCCCCCACTTCACTATATGCCAAAAAGCAGTCATATCTTTCCTGCTACAAGCGTTGAGTAGGTCAGTCCAATGTGCTTCATCCCAATCCCTTTTGGCCTGGGTCTGGGCTACCTTATAGACTGTGCTTTTTACTTTAATCAGGCCCCCGTCTTTGCTTCTAATGGCAGCCGCTAGTGATCTATATGCTATGCGGCACAAAGAGTTATACCATGGAGCAGATTTGTGGCAAGGTTGTAGAACTAATTTTTTGGGTTTGGCTGTAAAAAATCTTTTAAGACCATTAAAAAGGTTTTCATGGATCTGTACAGCACTAAAGGATGGGTCATCGTGTTCAGCAACATGCTGAAAAGAGGCTATGGTGATACTTACTAATATACTCATTTGATTAGAATGTTCAGCCTTATTCGCCACATTTGACCATTTGAGGCGCCGTAAGTCAGTTGTTGTGAAAGTTTCCACACATTCAACAAATGGTGTCCCACCTTAATCCTGTTTTGGGTAACGTCCCCACATGGAAAGGAGCAAAGGATTATGATCGCTTTCTGGACGAGAATATACCTTCATGTCTAACAGGTAGGTCCAGAGCTCTTTGTTAATAAAGATATAGTCTATGCGACTAGAACGTGCGCCACTAACATATGTCGGCAACCCATTTTTATCGGATGAGGTGCGCCCATTTACAGCTCTCACCCCATGTTCCAAGGAAAAAACCTTTAGCTGTAGAGCCGAACTTGTCCACTTCTTTATTGGTGTTAAATCAATAGAAGGAATCAACCAAGTGGCGTCCTCCTCAACACTAAAATCCATATCAAGAGAATCTAGGGGCTCAAATGTGCAATTGAAGTCCCCAGCTATTATTATGTTGTTTTGGCCTCTTTGATGAGTTAAAAAACCATCAAGCAGTGCTATAGTTTCTGAGGGTTTCCCGCACTGTAGACCCCTCGAATAAACATTGATAAACATAAAATCTGGAAAATTACCCTGATGGAACCTAATTATAAGGATATCCCTAGTGTCAATGTAGATTTCCTCTATCCTATACTGCAAACACTGCCTAACCCAAATTGTCAATCCCCCTTTGGGCCTTCCACTTTCACCCTTCTCTGCATGTTTGTAAAAGTTAATATAACCTGGGCGGAGTACCTGGTCTACCGCCCAGGTCTCTTGAAAGGACAGACTATCTTGTTCCTCGATAAAATGTGACCAATCAGGTGTAGCAATTTCAGTTGTTAGCCCTGCTATATTCCATGACATAATTTTTAACACAGCACAATCATGGTTAGAGTCTAGGGTGTTTAAGCAAGGGTGTAGACCACTCCTAGTCCCAGAATTAGTAGGAATATTTAGGATAGATTCAGTATGAAATGATGGGCTACAAACTAGTGCCCTACTTTCTCCCGGTAAATCAGAGTTATTGCACTGTAATGGGGCACAAAGAGCATGAGAACAAGATCTGTCCGTCAATGGTGAAAGCAAAGCTTGCTCAACTGCAGCCAGAGCAACCTCTGGAGATGGTATCACTTCACGAGCTGGCAAACGTCCCAATCAACCAATTTCTTCCAGATTGGAGAGCAGATTAAAGCTATTGTGAGTGGGAACAATATATTCATAGAAACCATTGGGATTGTGAATAGGTCGGGGATCACCCACCCTGGTAGACAGCATTGAGGGGTTTTGGTAAAAGAACCCCAACGGCAAAATGCTAATATCTTCCTCTGTCAAATGCCTTGTCCCAGCCCTAACCAAAATATTTTTCACTAGTAGGGGAGACCCGAAGTTCAATACCACACAATCCCCTGAGCTTGTTTTTGGTGATCTCCCAGTAGTAGTAGTAGTAGTAGTAGTAGTAAGTATACTTGTAAAGCGTACTGTTACTCCATCTCGGAGTGTCCTGGCGCTGTATAACGCTGGGGAACCCGTCCTGGCTTTCCCTGTGAGATGGACCCTCCTGGGCACCTCCAAGGTGAAACCAGGCATCCCCGGTGCTGATGTGGCCGTTGTGGAGATTAAGCAAACTATTGCCCAGAGTTGCATAGTGGGACCCATGGTTAGTGTAGGCACCTCGGCGAGAATTATCGAGTCCGCGGACATTGACCCAAGACCCTGCCGCGTCGGGAATTGAACCCTGGTCCCGGGCCGATCTCTGCTTCAGGGTCTGCCGCTTCTAACCAGTGAGCCACACTTCTCCCAATCCATGTAGTTCTACGAATCATCTTGAATTCGCGAAATAGATGACTTCCCAAACCAGTTTTGTTATTTAAATAATGCAGGGCTTTATTCCTAAGCGATACCCAGTGTTCCCCACTTCCTGATTGTAATGGGGTTACATTAGATAGAATAATAGTATAGGGTGTTGCAGCGGAGAGTAAGTTAAGGGAGTTGTTTGGATTGACCGCATCCCCCTTCACAGGGCCCCCAGTTGTTTCCCTCCCAGGGGCAGTCATCGGGATACTAGGATGTATACTGCTAGGATTTAAAATTGAGGGCAAAACTACAGAATTATGGACAGGGCCAACTACCCTGTCAGGTTGATTAATTGACAAGGGTGGTATTCTGATGGAATCAGTCTGGAAATTACTAGCTACCTCTGGAGGGGCAGATTTTGACAGATGATGTTGTTGCTCAATTTTATCGAGTCTGAGATTGATATCAGACAGCTTGGTAAAAAGAGGATTGAGCAAAGATGTTAATTTTTCCTCAATTTTAACCAAGAGGCGAACTTCCAATTGACCCAAAATATCACTAGATAAACCCTGTGCATTGATCACATTTGTGCTAGGTGTACTATTATTTTGAGTTTCTTGGGTGCTACCTTTGTTGCCTCGTGCCACGCCTCGGGTTTTTGCCACTTTGTTGGCCTGAGTGGTAGTGAGTGGTAAACCACCCGCTTTCCATTTTTTTGCAACAACAGTCCTGGCACCTTCTGTACCCTTTGCGTGAGATGTTCGCTGGTTGCGAGTAAGGATCTTAGCTGGGGGTGAGGGAGAGAGGGAGAGCACACTAGCTGTATTAGAGGGACCAGCAAACGAGGATGTTGGCGATAAAGTGTCCTACAAGGGTACAGGATTAGGGAGTGGGTCAATGGTTAGCATGGGGCCAGCAGGAAGAACCTCAAAAGAGATTCGACGGGGCTCCAAGGAAAGTCTCTTTTGCGTGAGCTCAATTTCATGTAAAATAACAGATTCGGCCCTCAGCAAAAATGCATCGAGGGTACCTACGACCCCTTGCCCCCCTGCCGCCTTTCGATTACACTTGCTCATGATAAAAAAATAATAAGTCACAGTTAAATATACAAGTTAACAACAATGTTTATAAACCAAAGGCACTGACCAAGTCCGCTAGTTTCATCGAATGTCCAGCAAAAGGGGGATGGCCCTGTCCTGTCTCCTCCTGGCTTCGACGGGCGTGGACGTGCCCGCCCACGTGCCTCCCGCGCTGCGGGAGGCTCTGGATGCTTTTAAGCGCCTCCTGGCGCTTCCGAGTGACGGCGTCAGAGGGCATCAGCAAAGGCTGGTGGGATATGCAGTCCTCCTCAGTAGTCCCCCTTGAACTACAAACCGAAGGATGGCACAGCCGAAGGTGCGATGCGGGAGGTGCCGGAAAGCAGCAGGTAGGGCGAAATACACTCTGTGAAAATGCTGGAAGAGCCGGAGAACCCAACTCGAGAAGCACTTGAGCCACAAGGAACCTCTCCGACAAAGCCTTTCACAAAGCCGCTCTCAATAACTTCCTCCATCGTCTCAAAGAAAGCAGCCATCACACCCACATCACATGGCAGCCAACCACTTGAAGGAACTCTTCAAATGGTCAAGGAATTCTTCAACTCAGGAGCCATGGGGAACACCATCCACACCTCCTAAGAACTCTGCGACTTTCTCTCAGACTTCTTTCACAGCAAGATCGCTACCATCTACAACAACTTCAACCTCCAACCCACCAGTCTCAACCTCAAAAACCACCCAGCACACACCAGCCGAATGATCATTCCCTGGTCGCCACTCACCACTCAGAAGACCACGGCCATCATGCCTTCATTACACTCTGGTGCACCCACCGATCCCTGCCCCCACTGCCTATTCCACCTTGGAAGCAAACCCATTAGCACGGAACTCACCAGCATCATCAACACTTCCATCTCCACAGCGGAGGACAGACCCCTCTTAAAGAAACCCTCTGTCAACCCCTGCAATTAAAAAAATTATTGTTCGATCTCCTTGGTCCTCTACCCGGTCAAAGTTCTCAAGAAAGCCATCAACCTACAGCGCACCGACTACTTGGAACAACACTAACTTCTCAACATTTCCCAGTTAGGATCCTGTGCCAACCACAGCACTGAGACCACACTGATCGCTGCCACAGACAACATCAGAACTCTCCTCAACTGTTAAGAAACTGTGGCTCTGATCCTCCTCAACCTCTACGCTGCGTTGGATTCCATTTCCCACCACACCCTCATCGACAGACTCCACAGCATTGGCATACTGCAAAACACCCTCAAGTGGATTGCCTCTTTCATCACAGGACGCATGTAGAGCACCCGACTGCCTCCCTTCACCCCATACCCGAAGGACATTATATGCGGTGCACCATAAGGATGATCATCCCTCAGCCCCAACCTGTTCAAAACCTACATGACTCCTCTCACAGACTTCATCAGATCCCACGGCCTCAACATAATCTCCTACGCAGATGACACTCAACTTACCCTCTTACTCACTGAAGACCCCTCCAACACCAAAATCAACTTCTGGAATGCCATGACCAATGTAGCCAACTTGATGAGAGACAGCTGGCTCAAACTCAAATCCAACAAGACGGAAGTATTGATCTTTGGAAAGAACACCTCCATTTGGGATCACAGCTGTTGGCCACTAGTACTCGGACCAACAACCTCACCAAAAGACCACACACGTGACCTAGGCATCATCCTTGACAGCAAACTGACCATGAAACGACAAGTCAACGCATTCGCCTCCTCCTGCTTCAACACCCTCTGCATGCTCCGCAGTATTTTCAGATGAAACCCAATCATCACCAAAAAGACCTTCACACAAGCTATTGTCACCAGCCACCTCAACTACGGCAACGCTCTCTATGCCACCATCTCCATCCAGATCCTCAGACTACTCCAGACCATACAGAACACCACAGCCAGACTCATACTGGACCTCCCAAAATAGACCCACATCACCCCCACCTCAGAAACCTCCACTGGCTCCCCATCCAGAAAAGATGCCAGTTTAAGATCCTCACACTAGCCTACAGAACTCTACATGATCATGGCCCAACCTACATCAGCCATCGAATGAGCGTCCATCTACCTACCCTCAAGACACCAGCACTCCTCTCTTGCACTCATGAACATCCCCACATCCGTTGCAGCCGCAGCAGTGTCGCATGTTTTCCTACATCGCTGCCAAGACCTGGAAAAGATGTTCCTCTCCACATCCAAACTGCGCCTTCCCTGATTGACTTCTGGAAGAAACTCATGACCTAGCTCTTCAACAGAAATATGGCGCCCCCCAGTGCCCAGATACCCCGAGGGGTGATAGTGCTGTGCTATATAAATGCTGATTGATTGATTGATTGATGTGGCACTGGTGCTTGTGGTCTTGCTCCTTCAATACAGCGCACCTTTCTCTTGAAACCGCCCATTCCAGAGTCCAAAGCGTGAGGCACATTACGCAACCAAACAAAACAAAGGCCATGGTGGGAATATAAAATAAACAGATGAAGCCTCAACAAAGTAGTGAACCAGCTTCAGTGAGTCAAAGAAACAGATATTGTTTGCTATCTTGTAATCTGACTATTGAGACAAATTGAGGCACCAAGTCTGAGGGTCATGGTCGATAGAAGGCATTAAAAGAAACAAAGTTAGAACCTGCTTTGTACATTTAATGTGAAAGTAGTGCCAAGCCAAATTTTGCAAAGATCTCCAGCATGATTCGCTTATTCCAATTTTTCAAGAGATTCATATAAATCTACAGTCGGAAAAATAAAACCGGCGTACCTGCTCTTTATGCACTGAAATTTATATGCACGTACGAAATGACAAAGAAATCAAATTAAGTACATATTACCATACAATCCCAACTTCATAATTCATCCAATTTTAGATAAAAAGCTTCTGTAGCAGCAGAGGATTATAGAGCAAGAGACAGTTTAAGGAAAAATTGAACGCATATATATCAACATTTCATATTCCCATAACAGCAATGGATTAAAAGGAAAAAATATATCCCAATTTTGTGGAAAAGGCAACTAAGTAGCAACAATAAGAAGTGCAAAAATAAAACCAAAGAGTTAAGAACTCCATTAGCCCTAAGAAGTACAAAAGGCCCTGAACTTAAGAACATAGTCATGAGGGATGCCAAATATCGCATAAGCTCAGAAGAGATTACGGGAATCTAGCTAAATTCTCGTAACTCATGCCACTAATCCTCCTCTTTGTTCATAAAAATAAATAAGGTATGTTCTGCTAAAGGAAGGACCTGCTTATGTAGAGTACAATAAAGACTAGAATATATTCATAAACTCCTAAAAAATGAAATAATTGTGTACACACTATTTCATTCTTTGGACAGATGAGAAATTTGCGGACTGATGATGCGCTTTTGATGTTGATTTGTATAAACATTGGGTGAAGCCATTGATGACAAAAGGGTAACAAAGCTGGGCAAACAAATAGAATGTGATCAAGATTCTGAATGTCCATGTTACATATGTTGTATTTTTTTCCAATTTTCAAAGAGGGGAACAATTTGTTGTTAGGTCATTTAATGGTAAAAGATTCATGCGGCATAGAGTTAGCCAATTACGAAGATCATGGTCTAAATTCCAGGATAGGTATATCTTGGCAACTCTGTGGGTACTTGAGATGGCTATTATCTTCAGACTTTCCTTTAATCGGCAATACTTGACATCTCTCTGAAAGCTAACCATACAACTTGTGTCTTTAAAAAGGATTTAAGTTCTAAAAGCAGGAGCAAAATCACAGACTCCTCATTTGCACCGAAACAATTCAGTGCCAAGGTGAAGTCACGGAAGAAGGAATAATGATATGTTTTTCCTCCGAAGATTTCTTGACATGTAAAAGACCTTAAGGTGTACAACTCCCTATTCTTTAACTGGTCTCTCCATCATATTACCCTGACTCAGCCTTGAACAAATGAATTTACTAAACCAAACTCCAATCTAATAGCAGGAATCGGGACCAGAGTGTTAAAATTACATAGTTTACATAAAATCTGGCCTTCAATCTTATCTAAGAAACTCCAGTCTTTGACTGGAACAGATCCAATAGCGTATAACAATGTAGAGGGGAATTTTGCTTTAAAAACTGATAGCAGATGTACGAAATGTCTTCGACCCATTGCGCTACAGAATATGCATAAGCCATTTGCATACGATGCAGCTTTACAAGACAACAGATGTTTACAGTTCCGTTTTTAAAATCAATAACAAGTGAGCAAAAATTGTGTAAAATTACTCATTGAAAAATGTGATAGTCAAATTTCAGCAACAGTGTAGAGGTTTGCAGTTCCTAACCTGCAACAGTTATCCAGGTTAAGTTTATATGTTTTATTTTCCAATTTGGATGAGAACAGTTGTTGTTTTATTTAAGTTAATATATTACATTTTCTTTATTTTAATACATTTAAGTCAATACAGTTTCGAAATAAATACATTTGTCATATATGTTAATTGTCATTCATTTGTGCATGTTAACATGAAATGCAGATTCTACCTTTTTTGTTTTTATAATTCAGTTATAGCGCCTTGATCATGCGTGTATGAATAATGTGGTGCTTTCAATAGTGGTGACATAAAACAGATTAGAAATTGCTACTCAGACAAAGGCAGCTTGATCCTTCTATTAATCTTTTGCATCAGGTTTCTCAACCCTTTGCATGCCTGCGCTTTTTCACCTTTGGGCAGGAGCTTCTCCTACTTGCAGCTCTGCTTTTTTCTTTGCCAACTGCTAGAAAATGTGATATCTGTCAAAGGCCACAAAAAAGAGATGGCTGTAGCATAACAAACCTATGTTGTAAGTAAACATATGCGGCCTGCGCCCCATGGCTCCTCCTGTGCACCTGGCACACATCATGTCGGAGGATGGAGGATGTTAAAAGGTTGCCCCCCCCCCCCCCCCGGTAACAATCTTTGCAGACGCCCATGCCCACAAAGCCACGTTTCCGAGGATTGTCTAAGTCAGCACTAGGTAGATTTATTTGACTTGGGGTTCATCAGTTATTAACAGTGTTTATTTTGGGGTGTTTGCAGGTGCTCCAATCAAATTTAAAAGGGTTTGAATTAATGTTCCATAATATTTGATCTACAATGTTGTAGTGTAGCTCCTATTTTCCCAATAGGCTCTGCGCATTGGAATAATACCTACAGCAGTAAAGGCCTAGACCAGACGTTAACTAGGTCTACTACTGTCGATACTAGACTTAATTTTTGGGTTTGCCAGCGTAGCTCAGAGTTCGCTAGAAACTTTCTCGAATGTTCAGGAAAGAATTAACTTCCCTGATTAGACAAGAAGGGATTTAGTTTCTGACAACCATAGAACATGACAACTTTGCTCTCCCCTAATCAAGAGTCAATCTCAAGAGTCGTGTGAGCACAAGGCAATTATTTTACTCAGTCAGTACGTGCATTCTTCGTCTCATCAGATTGTAGAGAAAAGGAAGAGACGGGCGTGTTCAATAAAAAGATGTTATTTATTGATCAGTCTCTTTTCTCATACAAGAGAAATGGATCGATATTATTGCAATACTTATAGTTAAGTAAAGTGCATACATTAAAAGCAATAGTATAAAATAATACTGTAAAAACATTGATATGGTTTCTGAGCCATATGATGTTTAAAATGATTAAAATATATTTACATACACATATACATTTGACTAAACGTACTCAACTGGTGTTTCTAAATACGCCTACCCCGTGTACCTGACCTAAGTCTAATGCGTGGGCGGGAATAGAAAGTTACAGTTTAAGTTAAGTTTGTTTTTGCCAAGTGAATAACTAAAGAATTCTCTGTGAGGGGTTATTCAGTTCTGTACCTGGAAGTTAGGATGAATGAGGAATGGTATCTCTTTCTCTGCTCTCGATATTCCAGGCTGCCTGCGAGGGCTGCCCAGAAACGCCGGTGCTGGGTCTCTCGGCTTGAGATAGCAGCGCGTCTCTCAGCGCGTCAGGAAGGCGGGGCTGCTGCCAACGGGGTCTGCTTCTGCTCTCGGCTTCGGCAAGTAGGGCTGCTCCGTCTTGTCACCACGCGTGTGTTTGCATAGGGCAAGATCGGCAATATTTATACCTTAAAGGTGCCGAGATTGACGTAAGGATGGACATAGATACGTCAATAAAGATGTCATACGACTTGCTCGTTAGCACATTCTTTACTAAAGTTCTCTGTGAAATCAAAACAATGGCCGCACGGATTTTCCAGGTTGTCATAGGTTTGATTTGTTATGAGAACGTCGTATGCCTTATCAGGGGCTGGAGGAATGTTGCTTGTCTAATTAGATCTCAAGCGTTATGACCTAATCAGATAACACGTTCCTGTGCCGTAGTGTGACTGCGTCAGATAACGGTATCTGCATCATGGGGGCTTTTCTTGCCTCATGGGCTGACTGTTAGTTAACTTGATAGTTAGTTTAACCAGAATAGGGTCAGGAATAGGGGGATTGATTCAGAACCTATAGGAATACATGACACCCACTCCACGCTAACTATGGTCATATTTACTAATCTATGCATAGTATAACATAGTACAACATACTATAGAGTATAGTGTATACCTCACCACCCCAAAATACATAAATGCATTTTGAAATTTTCAAATATACTGAAAAATTGCAGTCATATATATTGTATGCACTTAAGCTATGAATTAAATGCAAAAGTAAACACGCATTTGTAGACATTATTGCTTATTTGGTATATGAGAAATACACATGAAATGGCTCTTAATATGGCTATACAGAAAGAAAGTTCGAGACCATTTCATCACATAATAAAATATTTGTGAACATCCCAGCGGGCAACTAAAGTTTATAAAGTATCTAAAAATAGAAATCTTAGTTCTCTAGGAATAGTTTCTTACTTTAAGCAGAAGATAAGTGTCCCGAAAAATTTGTGAAAAATAATTTGGGGCTGCTAAAAAATTGTTGTCCGTGAACTGGTGGGAAGAATTGTTCATGTGACTTTATTTTTAAAGTTGAAGGCCGAATTCAGGGAACGCCGTGTGCGAGCTTGCTCAAAAGTCTCTATTTCTGTTCTGGAGAGAACATCATATCATTCAGGCTTTCGAAAAAACTGTCAACAGCTTCATGGGAAAGTTCCACTAAGTCGGAAATAGGGGTAACCATGCATTCGTGCGCATGATTGTCTGCATTGACATTCTGATTCGCATTGCTGACAGAAGGTCGTACCTGTTCGATGCTGCTTTCATCTTGAACTTCACTACTCTTCAATCGCAGTGGTGAAGATTCCAGGAATGCCGTCATCAGGATTGGCAGCCTTTGAGGGCAGCACAAAGCGTGAACCTTGGTAGGAACCAACAGTGTATCTGCATCCACTGGCGCATCCGATTGTAGCGTCAGACAGGTGTCTAACACGCATTCTTCTCCGCATAGCAGACACCTTAGTACAGGTAAAACACACCTTTGCCACATTGGTTGAAATGATAGAAACCAAGTCATGTTTAGGTCTCTAAGCCGGGAGAGTCCCAGGATTTTTGATATCCGGTCCCGGTATCCAATGGCTAGGATCGTATCTTCCATTGTCGCGAGAGTTTGATCTGTGACATGGGTTGCCATAACGAAAAATAAGGACTAAGAATAGGATTCCTGCAATTAGTCCCAGGATCAGGGGAAGTCCGCCAAAAATCGAATGGACGAAATCTGGAAAAATACCCAGTATGGCTTTGAATGGTGTTAATGCCATCGAAAATACTGTCTTAAATACCCCTGAGATCCCATTGGTATCAGAAATATTTAAGATTTCGCTCAGGATTTCCGCGAAATGTACGGGGAAATTAGTTGATAATAATGTATGTATCTCTGCAGTCGTCCTTGCGACTTGTAGATCATACGTTTCTTTTGATGACGTGAGCCTTGTAGGCGTCTGAAGAAGCACTGTTTTCATTCTGCTTAAAGTATCTATTCGAATAGAAGTAATTTTCAAACTGGGCCATGCCCTTGCCTCCCTGTCTGGAAAGGAGCTGGGGAATAAAGAACGTCCACAGCACTTGACCTTCGCCGTCGTAGTGACTAGATAAGGAGTCCCGGGCATAAGACTACAACATCTGCGGTCTACAATAAGAATGTAACTCCCATTATAGAGTCTTTGAAAGAATGGTTCTATTTCAGTTGCAGGTGCGCCGTGCTGGTGACATGAAAGGTTGTATGAATTCCCTTCACAGGCTCCGTGCAAACTAATACCGTTACACAGAAGCGTGCCGCTTAGTGACATAGCACAATTGTTGCCACTAAGAAACACTTTCTGTCCTTTATTACTGACACATGCATGTGAATAGGGCAGGTTCCAAGTTGTTTTAAGGTACACCTTTCCCAATTTCTCGTACATGCCAGCCTGTATATATTTTTGGCAGTATTGAAACCTGAAGGTTGAGATTGGAATATTTATGATTCCGTGGATTATCCATTCACTGACAGGTCGTTCTGACATTGTCATTGGTAATCTTTCTAGTTTTTCAATGCTCAAGATTGTATAATCAGCACCCTTTTGCGCCATACCGATTTGTCTATCAGTAAGGTTAAAGATTTGGAATAGTGACGTTGTGTTGATTAAACGCCAAGGCACATAGCCTGAACGCAGATTTTGTAACGTCCAGCCAAGCTGTACAATAGAACGCAATTGTGACTGACCATGTTGTAATAACAGTAAGTCTTGCGATAATATATCGATTGCTGAAGACACAATGCTGTCCAATGAAAAAATTCTGGAGGACAGAGTCATTAACCCATTGTCCACTACAGAAAGTGATTTTTCCAAATTAATACGGTCAATTTCCCGTATTCTTTCTGCTGTCTCAATTTGAGTAACCTTCCAGGCCTCATTGTATGCTGCATATACAGAGGCTGCTATGAAACGCTTTTGACGCTGTTTGCGTGGTCCCATTATGAAATCACGCAAGTCAGCACCATCAGTAAGTAAAGTTAGGTGTTGCTTAATTTCAGGCAGTGTGGAAGTTTGTAGCCATTGAAGGCATAATTTGCCCACACTGTAGGTTGTTATTATCCCTGGGTGATGTCTTTGGGGATATCTAGGGTCTGGCCTGGTCATTTTGAAACCCTGTGTTTTATTCAGGAATCTATCTTGACAGTTATTTGTATCTGTGGGCCAGATCAACCATTGTTTCCAATCAGGATGTGTTCTGTTTTGGTTTAGTATATGGTTTACGTCTATCTCTTCATCTGTATCAGAGCTATTGCTAAACATTGTTGGCTTTGGAATAGACGGTTTATTTAAATCTTTGATTTTGGCTAAGCCAAGACAGGTGGTTTGTTGAACAGTGTCATTTAAAAATATCATTTGTTCTGGGATCATGCAGGCTCTAAACAAAGCTTCTATACCCTGTACTTGCCATTCTTTTGTACCCCAAACACTTTTCAAATCAACATTTTTGTCCCAATAATCAAATCCAAATGTATTCATTTTTTCAAATAATGAATCTGAATATATCAATGTTGTGTTTGTTATCATGGTTTTCATCCCTGTCTTGTTTGACAATTTAAAATAAAATGTTTCAGCATTACTTATGTTAAAACCTGAAAAATATGAATATTTGTCATATACGGTTCTAGAGCTTCCTTTTGGAGGTGTAGCACAATGTTCCCATTGATTATAACTTAAAACATTTCTAGGTTGTGCAGATTTATGTAAAAAATGGTTACCATAATGGTTATAGCAATACATACTATCATAATTTGTAGAACCTTGCAAATAATCATGTTTTGTAAATTTAGCAGACATTACTAAGTCAGACATCATGTTGTTAATACTTTCGAAGTCCCAATCATCAGCAAATGAGTTTGGTTTTGCAAAGTCACTCAAAGAGATCTTGATTTGGTGTGGATATTTCAGGATCTCGACCGGACCATAAATTTCATAGTCAGTGTTGTCCCAGGCTACCCCACCAGGTATAGGATTGGCTGTGAAGTTGGCTGAAGAAAGTTCTCTTTTCTCGACGTGTGAAGATGTGTGTGGTTTGAGGACCAAGTTGATGTTCTGACTTGCTGTGTCCATTTTAGCATATTTTCCCTCAATGAAGCGTCCCAAAGTAAATACCATGATGAGCCAAAGTATGAGGATAAATGCACCAAAACCCACCCAAAATTCAATCCATGGAGAAACCAGATATGTTTCTTTCAGATGTTTCAAAAGTTCCTTAGCTTTGTCTTTAAAGGATTTTGATGATGGCTGTGTCTTTGATTCACTGAAGCCGTCAGAGGAATCATCGAAGTTGATGAAGTAACCGGATGCAGTTCTGTCAATTGTTCCAATTGGTTCAGGATTTCTGTTTTTTGCATTTTCACTTGGTACTTCAGTATAGATTGGTGTGTCTCTGCTAAATGTCTTTATTTGGGTTTTAAGAGGTCTGAGTTCTATTGCATTGTTGCATAGTCCTTCTTGTTCTTCTTTAGGCGTTTCGAATGTGATGAGCCTTTTTGTTAGGACCTCTGTGCTGGTAGCAAACCTTGGTGTTCTGCTACTTATTGGGAGTCCACTTGGCCTACTGTTTGTTATCGGCCACATTTTGTGGTTTTACCAGGTCGATGGATACAACTCGGTTCTCCTTTTTACCAGCAAGTGGCGGTAGTACAACTGATCTTGTCCCGTTGACAGACAAGACAGGAACTGCTTTTCTGTAGGAAGGCCCAAATTCCTTCTTTACCGCGATCTTTTCCCTGACTAGATCCCCGACTTTTGGAATCCAGACAGGTCTTGCTGGGACAGGTGGTGATTCTTCAGTGGTCGTTGGCTGTTGTTTCAACTGTATGTTGCTCAGGTCTTTTCTTGTTTTGTTTAAGTCCTGCAAAATAGCCAAACGGTCTTTGACATCAAAGCTTTTTTCTTTAACCACTGAAGTCTGACTATCAAGGTCAGAGATCAACATCCTAGTTCCAAATAATAATTCGTACGGACTGAATCCCTTCAGAGAATTTCTTGGCAAGTTATTTAGACTACGTTGGACACTTATTAAATGTTTGACCCACCCAGCTCCCGAACCTAATACCTTTGCCGTTATAGATTGCTTTATGTCACGGTTTTTTCTTTCAACAATTCCGTTCCCCTCAGGGTGAAATGGACAAGAGTACCGCAATTGCACGCCCATGCTGACCATGGCCTCCTTATAAGCCCGAGAGCTAAAAGCAGGACCATTGTCCGAATGCAGCATGCCAATTGCGTATGTGCCGATAAAGACTCGCAAATCTTTTATAACAGTTCTGGCGTCAGCCGTTCGCTGGGGCCACATCCATATGAATCTCGTGCATGAGTCCACTGCAACCAAGATATATTTATAGTTACCATCCCTTTGTAAGGGACCGCAGTGGTCTAGATAAACACAGGCTAATGGTTTATCCGAGATTAGAAGGGGCGTCTGCGCTGGACGTCTCACCGTTGATACTTTCATTTTTGGACATATTTCACATGCTAGAACATAGTTCCTCGTTTGTCTTCTCATTTGTGGCCACCAGTATCTCTGTTTTAATAATGATACTGTGGCTGAGACGCCAGCATGGATAGAAGCAAGCCCTTCGTGTGCCGCTATTATTAGTCCTAACCTATGTTCCATGTTTGGAATTGCCCTATCCCCCACTCCAGGGATTTGAGCAAAAGGAACATTGTTTGCATCAGTTATGTATGAGTATTTTACTGGAAAGCCTTTAGGGAGTGGTTCTATCGAATCCTTTTCTGAAGCGCTGACAGCTTGTAATATTTCGCTGTCTATTTTTGTTTTTGACCTGGTGACGGCAGCTACGGAAGCCGTTTGCACAGCTGCCTTCGCGGCCTCATCAGCCAATTAATTCCCTGCAACGTGAACGCCATCACGTTGATGACTCAGTGTATGTATCACGTGAGTCTTTGGTAGTTCTTTTTGTAAAAGAGCTACTTGTTCCCAGAGCATTTTATGCTTGATTGTGCCACCTTTCGCATCCTTGAAACCGTTCTGAAGCCAGATCTGCAAGTATTCATTGTAAGACTGAACGCAATAATACGAATCACACACTATGAGTGTGGGGAATTCTCGATCGGTATTTTCAAGCGCCATCTTGAATGCTAGTAGTTCAGCTCGCTGAGCTGTACAATCTCCTAGGGATTGTGTTTTAGTGAGGGTTGGTTTAAATTTCCCTTCGTGCCAACGACCTTTAACAATCGCGCACGCAGCACTGTAAGCTTGTTTACCCCCTACTGCGGGTTGTGCTGATCCGTCTGTATATATTATACAGCCGTAGTGCTCTAGAGGCAGAATTTCGGTTGGCGGAGGACATTCAAATTCATATTGGAGAAATTCTTGTGTTTTTAAATAAGGATCAAATTCGTACACCACGTCTGTTGCAGCAAGAGAGTTAGCCCATTGTATCCATCTTGGATGGAGTGCTTTAGCATTTGGAATGCTTGCCTTTGTTACCGCCTCTAAGGCTGGTATTGGTGTTACGATTACTATTCGTTTACCTTGTGCCAGGGCTCGTTCTTTTGCTATAGCTGTCTGTGTTGCTGTAAGAATTTTTTCCGTTGGGCTAAATTTCATTTCAGCCTTAGTGTACAAGTGTGATTTGAATGCAATTGGTACCTTTTCTCCTTCATTAGAAGTCAGGTATGTGAATCCGCATCTCCCTGGGATGACTCGAATCACAAGATTGCGTGTGTTATCACGTGTTTCTAATTTTGTTTTAATTAGCATGTCTGTTTGTAAGGATCTCAAAATTTCTGTGTGTGTTTGAGTCCAATTGGATCTTTTAAAGTCTGGTTTAATTAGATCATAAAGGGGTTTGACCCTTTCTGCGTAATTTGCAATGTATGTTCTTCCGAAATTTAGGAAACCTAGAATTGACTGTAGGTTTTTTAGTGTTTTAGGAGCTTGGATTACGGCACATTTCTCTAGGAAATTGTCAGCCAAGCTTTTGCCTTCACTTGATAACTCATATCCTAAGAATAGGACCGTCAGATGGGCAATTCTGGACTTTTTAAAGTTGAATTTGTAACCCTCTGCAGCGAACCCAAGTATTATGGTGTTCACCCTTTTCAAGTGAGTCTCCAAGTCATCATCTGTTAAGTAAATGTCATCGACATAAGATAATGCTTCATCATCATATAGTTGTAGTAATTCTGTTACTCTCGCTGAGAATACCCCCGGGCTGTTCTTGTACCCCTGGGCTAACCGACAGAATTGTTTTTGAGTGCCATTTACTGAGAATGCAGTTAAATATCTGCTCTCTGGTGCTATGTTTTGACAAAAGAATCCATTGGAGATGTCCAAGGTTGTTTTGTATTTTTTGCGCACTATGTTATTCATTAGTGCAGCACTGTGTGAGTTTTGCACTGCAAAAGTTTTGCAACATGTGTTAAGGTGTCGGTAATCCAAAACTAGACGATATGAATTGTCTGGTTTGGAGACCGGAAACAAAGGATTGTTCATTTGTGAGGTGCAAGTTTCAATCACCCCCTGGTATTCTAGCTGATCTAGTATTTCATTTACCTGTTTTTTAGCTTCTTGCTTAATTGGGTACTGCCTTTGTGCAGTAGGTTGTGATTTTAACTGGATTTTGTGGGGAGGGGAGTCCTCATCCCATCCTACATGATTTTTATATAAAGCAGGTGCTAAGGCCACTGCCCACTTTCTAGCAAGTGTGTATTTTTTATGAATCGGGATTTGATTCGAGAAGGCAGGCATAATTACTTCTTCACCATGAGGGCACTCCCTGACAAACTCTGGTGGCCAGTCTTTTTCAGCTAGAAGGATGTCATAACCCTTTGAGAGGTTATCCCAAAATAGTCCCCTTATTTTCCTAGTCTTATCTCCCTCTATACGTAATGTTATCTCGTATATCTTGTGGGGCTTGCTAACTCTGGTGTCTGCAGTTTCCACTTGAAGGTATTCATTCGTGTCCACTGTCTCCAGATGATTCATAAGGACTTTGCGAGCTATGCTCACCTCTGCTGCGCTGTCTAGCATTGTCTGAGCCCATTCTCCGTTTTTCAGTTGTGTCCTCAGTATTCTCGGCATTTTTAACTACCTTGATACTGGCTACCTTCTTTTTGGAAATTGTAATTTCTTTTTTAGCTGAGCAGGTTCCTTGTCTTTGGACTTGGCGTCCTCTTCTGATCGTCCTCTTCTTTCCGATTTCTGCGAGGAAGTCTGAAAAGATTGAGAGGGACGTGTATCAATGTCTTGATATCTATCAGGTTTTTTAATATTATCCCTATTTCTAAGGTTATATCTATTCCCAGAGGGGTCACTCTGCGGTGACCTCTGTCTTTGGTTTGGAGATTTCTCTCTTCGCCTGGGAGACCTCCCTCGGGACTGGAATTTCTTTTCTTTAGGATTGGATTGTTTGTTCCCATCCCAGTTCTTTTTTGGTGAATTATTATTAAAAAATATTTTTTCTGGACTTGTAGTCAGTTGCGGTTTTACTGGTATTCCACCTAGACTATCTCTGCCTAGTTCTTCATAGGATTTTTCTATGATTCTGGCAATTTCAGCTGGTTGGTCTGCTATATCTGTCTCTTTTAACCTCTGGCGGATGGCCACGTTTGCTGCCTCACCTTTTATGTTGGCTAATAATATAGCCGAGACCTGCTTGAAGTCTTTTAGTAATTTCATACCAAGGGTTAAAGCAGGTTCTGGACCGTATTCATCTTGAATTTGTTTTAGCACATCTGGTATTACCGAAATGGATGGAACACCGTGCGTTTTTGTGTAGATGGAAGCAAAGACTGTACCCCAAGTGTCACAGTCCTCAATGTGTGGTGCGATTCCCATTGGGAGACATATAGTCAGAATCCTGTGTTTTTCTAATGGGGTGGTGTCAGGAAACACCGCCTCTATTTGGGTAATTTTCTGTGCCAACCAGAATGGTATCTGTTCCCGTTTAGCTGGAACTTTACCTAGGCAGGATTGGATGTTCTGTGGTGTAATTTTATTTGTGTTCCCCTGGTAAGGGGTCAGCTGTGGAAGTTTAATCGCTGGCTGAATTGTTGAAGTCCGCATTACATACTGAACTAATTGTCTATGAATTTTTAGTAGTTGTTTTAGCTGTATTAACAGCTCTGCTGCAGGCATTCTTTCGATGTCTGGATGTGGTGTGTATCCGGCTAAGACCGGCCACGTTGCTCCTGGTCTTCCTAAAGGACCGAGCCTTGTAATGTGATTGTTATGTATTAGGGCGCCATCAAATAAGAGCAAATGCTCTTGGAATTTGAGTGGTACTTCCACCTCCTCAAAAGGAGTGTACGTTTCAGGAGGTTCCTCTACTTTGTAATAGTGGAAGTACTTTGTTACAGCATTTGCTGCTGGAAAATGTATCCATGAATAGTATACCTCTGTCTGCCGATATTCGTGTGCCTCGATTACGAATATGACTGTGCCACCTCTAGGTGTCAGTCCATTTTCTATAAGTTTTAAGGTTATAGATCTCCTTTTAATGACCGGAATGAGTGTTATATTCGGGTCTGCTGCTTGCAAGGTAGCATCAGCATCTGCGAGTTCAGTTGCTAATCTAACTGCCTCTCTTTCATCATCACTCTCTGCCATTTTACAGACAGGATGGTATTACGTTTGTTTGCAGATCAGGTTTCTTTATGGAAACAGAGATTAGATGCACAATATTTTGGGAATGTTTTTATCCTTCAACGTTGACTATACCAAGAACCATACATAGGAGTTCCCTCCTGCGAGGTTTTGGAGGATATTACCTTTCACCCACTCCAGACGTCTTTGGAGTATAATGGAAAAAGGGGTCTGAGTGAGAAAGCACGACTGAGTTACTCTAAATGTCTTACGTTAGTTTTATCGCCCTTTCCAAACGCGTTGGGTGCCATGTAGTGTAGCTCCTATTTTCCCAATAGGCTCTGCGCATTGGAATAATACCTACAGCAGTAAAGGCCTAGACCAGACGTTAACTAGGTCTACTACTGTCGATACTAGACTTAATTTTTGGGTTTGCCAGCGTAGCTCAGAGTTCGCTAGAAACTTTCTCGAATGTTCAGGAAAGAATTAACTTCCCTGATTAGACAAGAAGGGATTTAGTTTCTGACAACCATAGAACATGACAACTTTGCTC
Organism: Lissotriton helveticus; assembly: GCF_964261635.1. Classification (NCBI taxonomy): domain Eukaryota; kingdom Metazoa; phylum Chordata; class Amphibia; order Caudata; family Salamandridae; genus Lissotriton; species Lissotriton helveticus. Next base: position 1,073,164,856 of record NC_136070.1, on the reverse strand, counting down.
TCCCCTAATCAAGAGTCAATCTCAAGAGTCGTGTGACCACAAGGCAATTATTTTACTCAGTCAGTACGTGCATTCTTAGTCTCATCAGATTGTAGAGAAAAGGAAGAGACGGGCGTGTTCAATAAAAAGATGTTATTTATTGATCAGTCTCTTTTCTCATACAAGAGAAATGGATCGATATTATTGCAATACTTATTGTTAAGTAAAGTGCATACATTAAAAGCAATAGTATAAAATAATACTGTAAAAACATTGATATGGTTTCTGAGCCATATGATGTTTAAAATGATTAAAATATATTTACATACACATATACATTTGACTAAACGTACTCAACTGGTGTTTCTAAATACGCCTACCCCGTGTACCTGACCTAAGTCTAATGCGTGGGCGGGAATAGAAAGTTACAGTTTAAGTTAAGTTTGTTTTTGCCAAGTGAATAACTAAAGAATTCTCTGTGAGGGGTTATTCAGTTCTGTACCTGGAAGTTAGGATGAATGAGGAATGGTATCTCTTTCTCTGCTCTCGATATTCCAGGCTGCCTGCGAGGGCTGCCCAGAAACGCCGGTGCTGGGTCTCTCGGCTTGAGATAGAAGCGCGTCTCTCAGCGCGTCAGGAAGGCGGGGCTGCTGCCAACGGGGTCTGCTTCTGCTCTCGGCTTCGGCAAGTAGGGCTGCTCCGTCTTGTCACCACGCGTGTGTTTGCATAGGGCAAGATCGGCAATATTTATACCTTAAAGGTGCCGAGATTGACGTAAGGATGGACATAGATACGTCAATAAAGATGTCATACGACTTGCTCGTTAGCACATTCTTTACTAAAGTTCTCTGTGAAATCAAAACAATGGCCGCACGGATTTTCCAGGTTGTCATAGGTTTGATTTGTTATGAGAACGTCGTATGCCTTATCAGGGGCTGGAGGAATGTCGCTTGTCTAATTAGATCTCAAGCGTTATGACCTAATCAGATAACACGTTCCTGTGCCGTAGTGTGACTGCGTCAGATAACGGTATCTGCATCATGGGGGCTTTTCTTGCCTCATTGGCTGACTGTTAGTTAACTTGATAGTTAGTTTAACCAGAATAGGGTCAGGAATAGGGGGATTGATTCAGAACCTATAGGAATACATGACAATGTTAGGTTGTACAATGTCCTATGTTTCAATTCAGCATCATCTCACTTCTTCTATCACAACATCAGAATCAAAGGTCTCGTGATGTCACTTCCTGAGCTGTCATTAGAATTAAGTGATGTCACCTTCTGTGATGGCCCAGGGCATCAAAGGACACAAGGTCACTTTCGCTACCCCTGGCATTTTGGTGAATTGACGCCCATGCATCCTGTTTAAATTAAATTACATTAACTAATGTAGTGATGGTTTGGCCACTTTGCGTTTTTTGCAATACGAATATATTTGTTTCCCACCATTATCATAATTGATTAACAGAGATTGGAACTAAATTGGTGACCATTCACCTAGATGCAGCAGGAAGGTAATACATAACAGCAGTGGAGTGAAAATGTTGGGCGCTGGAGGCTTTTTTCAAAATATTTTATGTATTAGATTTTAGTGGCAAGTGCATGACAAAAAGTAAATGGGAAATGAAGAAAGCGGGGAAGAAGCAATAAAAAATAAAGACAGTTTCCAGACCAAGGTTTGTGAACAATAGTTAGTACAGAGTGTAGAATTACAGTGCATTTACAGTGAACTTCCAGGAGGTATGGTGTCAAGCTGCTCTGCTGCAATCACCAAAGATTAAATACAAAAGCAAGATGGCTCCTCCTCAGAGAATACAACCAGTAGGTACGATCATCCAACCTCTTCCCCATCCCCAAATCGAGCAGCCAAGTACTTTGTCACTGGGCCTCAAATATCTTTTTGGCCGGATATGCAAGGTATCCGTACCCATTATTCCCCCAGTTGTTCCCAGCAATACACCACATCAGTCAGCCAGTCATCATCCTTCAGGTCGGCATGCCAGCCCAAGTGCATAGCAACATGCCTCTTGGCCAGGACCAGCATCATGGTGGTATGTTTGTGAGGGCCTGAGGGAGTGTCTTTAGAGTACCCTAGGAGAGCCACCAGAGGTATTCTCAGCATTGTGCTGAGTGTCACTGAGTCTAAACAGTCAGAGACCGAGGACCAGAATTTCGTTATTTTACTGCAATGCCATGCCAGATGCAGAAAACCAGCATCCTACCAGCGCAGGCATAGAATATCTCCAGCTAGCCACATTTTGTACAAGCTGGTGGCTGGGTAAAGCCTGTGGAGGAATTGCATGTGAAGCAGTGGGAGTCTATAATTTGGGGATGGCATTTCCGTCAGGGCACAGCAGTAGGGCCAAACCTCGTCCATCAGGTCGCCTCTCAGTTCAGACCATCAGTCAGCAAGAGCTCTGGGTGTAGTCAAAGGGGTTGTCGATTGAGTGACAAAAGAGTACAGTCTAGTTGAAAGGAGGTATTGAGGACAAGGTCTAATGCAGACTCCTGAGGAAAAGTTATATGTATCTGTTTGTAGATGTTGCGTAAGTGGTAATAGAGGTATAAGTCCAGTAGCGTACACTCAGTGGTGCTTAGAACATCATTCAAGAAGGTAAGAAAGGTGCCGCTGGGTTAGAAGTTCCTACTCGTGGCCAGGTGCAAGTGTTGCAGCTGAAATTCAGTCCAGTTCTCTGTTGCTAGGGGCAACAAGGGGTTACGTACCCAGAGTACAGACAATTGAGTCCAGCCTAGCAGCACAACCAGTCCCAGGCCCACACCACACATCTGACTGTGTTGATCGCATACCATGTTCAACAGGCAGTGGTCTGCATTATCCACTTCTACAGCAATGTGCGGTTCATACCACGTGAGGTCAACTGACAAAAAACATATTAGGCTTGTGCGCATTAGTAATACAATGGGGACTCTCACTTCATTAGAGGAGTTGTAGACACTTTTGGGCCTCATGCTCAAAATGGGGGTAGTGCATAAACCAACCTTGCTGTCCTACTGGTCTACTTGCACGGTTTGGGTAACCCCACTCTTCGCACCGTACATGAGCAGAGATCATTTTTTGCTATTGCAGCATATGCTGCATTTCTTTGACAAGTCTGCAGCATTGCCCCTGGAGCATCCAAACCATGACTCGTTGTTCAAAATTTGGCCTTTCATGGAACATTTGTCTGCCAGGTTTCCAGAGATTTATACTACTGGAAAGAGTATAGCCATTGATGAGTTCTTGATCCTGTACAAAGGGCGGTTGCTGTTTAGGCAGTATATAGCGAGCAAAAGAGCTCGCTATGGCATCAAGCTGTACATGGTTTGTGAGAGCTCTATTGGCTATGTGTACAGCTTGAGAGTGTATACAGGGAAGGACTCCACCCTAAACCCTTTAGGGTGTCCTCCCATGCTAGGAGTCACAGGGAAGATTGTATAGGAGCTTCTACAGCCTCTCCTTCACAAAGGTTATTACCTCTATGTGGACAATTTCTATACGGGTCTGGAGCTGTTCAGTGAGCTGTAAAAACCTAACACAGTGGCCTGCGGTACAGTTCATTGGCGCTGTAAAGGATTCTCACAGGAGCTTGTTTCTAAGGAGTTCTAGAAATCCCAGAGCACTGCTTTGTGTTTCAATGAAATGCTCACAATCAAGTTCTCGGATAAGCGTGATGCGTACATACTCACCACAATTCATGTTGAGAACAGTTCTTCCATCACGGATTGGGGTCAGACGGCCAAAGTTCACAAGCCCACCTGTATTCTTGATTGCAACAAGTACCTAGGTGGACTGGATAAGAATGGCCAGGTTCTTCAGCCATACAATGCCAGTCATAAAACTAGCACTTGGTACAAGAAACTTTTTACCCACCTGATCGAGATGGTAAATTACAATGTGTATGTTGTTTATCGTTAGACAACTCCAGTAAGACTGCCTTTCCTTGACTTTCTGTTGTCTATCGCTGAAAGTCTTACTGCTACAGACGCAGCAGCCTCCAGTTCATATGCTCTGGAGGATGTGGCAAAGATAAAGGAGCAATACTTTGCTAATGGCATTCCTGCTACACCTAAAAAGACTCGAACATGTTGTTGTCGTAAAGTGTGCTCTAAGCATTGAAAGAGGCAGGAAAGTCTTATTTACTGTCCCCATTGCCCATCTTACCCAGCCCTGTTTTTTCCTGTTTGCTTTACATTGTACCATGCACAGTGAACTATTGTGAAATTGACTGAGGTGGATTTGCTGTTACACAAACCTTTCAATGCTTGTGCATTGATACCTACCTCCCATAGGCTACTACTTCACAAGGTAAGAAGCTGTAGACTTTGTGTGCACCGACTTGAGAAAATCATGGAGGTGCTTATGGCCTGCTCAACACCTTTAGCCGCCGTCAGAACGTGGTTGGTGTTCTGTTAGCTGATTCACAAGTGCATTATAGTCCCCACACTGCACATATTGGTGGACAGAAGATAAGCCAAGGCTTGACTGGATTGTGAAATGCTTTTTAGGGAACTTATGTATGCAACATAAGGATGACCCTGATTGCCCATGAGAACCAGAGTAACTGTAATAAGTCAAAGAAATTCACCAACACGTCTACTTGCTGTGAATAACCAATAATGCTGAAAAAGGGTACAGGACACAATATCATACATGATGATTGTTTTCACATCTTTAGTATTGCTTATGATACAAGTTAGTATTTGAGTTTTCACACTTTCAAAGCAAAAGTAGAAGTGTCAGTGAATGAGTGCCACAGGAGATTTTTTGTCTTATTACTTTAGAGAACGTAGGCAGTTTTTTTCCCAGTATGTTTTCCTTAGTTTCAACAGTAGATATGCTCGCTCAGTTTGAGGAATGAGCCCTCGGAGGAAGGCATGCTCGGACACCCCCAACTAGCATCCACAAACTGGAAGGAATTGAATTTAGCACAGTAAGTGCGCTGACGGCGCAGGAAAGACATGTTTTCAGGAGGTTCAAGGAGCTAGGGACAGAAGGCATTACTATAACTTCACTTGACAATTATACAGGATCAGTCAGGACTTTGATGAGGACAGACACATGAAGGGGTAAGAAAGGCACCTGAAAGACGTCTTTCTGAGTCTCATTTGGCTGACATGGGAGCCATTAGTAAAGGTTCACTAGGTATGCATTTGGTAATGTTCAGAAAGAAGGAGGTGGTTACTTGACAGGTGGTAAAATGGAGTCAAACTGATTCCGTCCTGAATGGCGTGTGAATGAACCATAAAGCACTTAGGGCTAGATGTAGGTAAAGTACATTTACCGATTCTAAAATACCGAATTTTACTGATTCTGTATTTTAGAATCGGTAAATGCTATGTAGGGAAAAATTTGGTAAGTATAACCGAATCGTTAAGATTCGGTATTTACAGAATCGGTATTAAATACCGATTCGGTATTTACCGAATCTCCCCTACATAGCAAATGGATCAATACCCGCTGGTAAACCTGAAATTTACCGAATTTCGGGTTTACCGACCGGTAATGGGCCACCTACATCTGGCCCTTGGTGCCTTGAAGTGGCTTTATGGCTCACTTTCAGAAGGCTTGGCTTCAATATTTAGATACTTTGATAAGTATTTGTGCTTTGAAGCCAGCTTTCTGGAGGTGCTAAAACCAACTAGTGTAGGTGATAGATTAACTTTAACAAATAAGTACCAGAATTATATCTGTGGCTGTAAGAACTCCTTGCTTTTTTGTCATTATGGGTAGCTGTGGATTGTGTGCCCTAACTCAGCCATCATCAGGAAAACCTGCATATTTTTTTTAACCAGACAACCAGTGGAGTACGGGGGGCGCATGACCTGCATGCTTTCACTAGGTTTTTGTACCCACAATCCCTTGCAAAGCTCAAACTTTGCCTAAAAAAACACATTTTACTTGCATTTCTGTGAGGCAATGTCCTGGAATCTGCAAGCAGCCACAAATGTCCTACCACCAAGCATTCCCTCAAGTGTGTGGACCAAGTACCAGTGACAAGGAATGGCCCAAAACTTATTGTAGAGATACCAAAATTATCTATCACAAAATGACCTGTTTTTGCAAAGGGCGCACCTGTGTTTTTGGTCCCGGGCTTGGCGGCCATTTAGGAAAACCTACCAAACCCAGATATTTCTGAAAACAAGATACCTCGGGGAGTCAAGGGAGGTGTGGCTTGCATGGATACCCAAGGTTTTCTTACCCAGATTCACATGTAGACCTCAAATGTAGCTAAAAAGTCACATTTTCCTCACATATTTGTGTGGGAAAGTTGAGGGATCACTGTCACCAGTCCGGCACAATGATCCCTCACTTGTGTGGATGCGAAAAGGAGACCCAGTCTTAAAATGTATAAAGTGAAAAACAGAGGGGGAAACAAAGTGGGTCTAAAAGAAGGGAAATCTCTAAAGGTTTTTTTGGCGCTTCCCTGTCACAGGCACTTGGCCCACTCACACAAGTGAGGTATCATTTTCATCGAGATACTGGAAGGAACCCTCAGTGGTAGGAAACTCATGCTGGCCTGGTAATCCCAAAACTTTTCCACTCAAAAATGTGAGGAAACTGTGACTTTTTAGATAGATTTGAGATTTGCAGGGGATTCTGGGTAACAAAACATTGGGGTATCTATGCAAGCCACACCTCCCTGGGCTCCCCTGGGTATCTAGTTTTCAGAAATGTCTGGGTTTGATAGGTTTCCCTAGAGGGCTGCCAAGCCCAGGACCAAATACGCAGGTGCCCACCTTGCAAAACCAGGTCGTCTTGTGATAGATCATTTTCATATTACCACAATACGTTTGGGCCCTTCCCTGTCGTGAGCACTAGGCCTACCCACAGAAATGAGATACCATTTTTATCAAGAAACTTGGAGGAGGGCTGGCAGGGTGGAAGTTTGTGACTCCCCGCGGATTCCAAAATTTCCCCTTACGCAAAAATAAGAGGGAAATGTTTTTTTTCCAAAAGTTTGCAAAGGATTCTGGGTAAAAGAAATGTGGTGAGAGCCACGCAAGTCAGCCCACTCTGGATAACCCTAGGTGTATAGTTTTAAAAAACGTTCAGGTTGGCTTGGTTACCCTATGTGCCGGATAAGCTAGAGTCCAAAATCTAAAACTACCCACGCTGGAAAAAAAGGGTCAGTTTTCGGAGGAAAAATGAAGTGCATCCATGTTGCATTTTGGACCGTTTCCTGACTCGGACTGTAGGTCTACACACACAAGTGAGGTGCCATTTTTATTGGGAGACTTGGGGGGGATGCTGGATGATGGAAGTTTGTGGCTCCTACACATTCGAGAACTTTCTGTCACAGAAATCAGAGGAAATTGTGGTTTTTTGTCAAAGTTTGAGGTGTTCAAGGGATTCTGGGCAAAAACCGTTGCTAGTGCAACGCAAGTCAGCCCACCCTGGATACCCCTAGGTGTATAGTTTGGAAAGATACATGTTGGCTAAGTTTCCCCAGGTGCTGGCTGAGCTAGGGTCCAAAATCTAGAGCTACGCACAATATAAAAAAAGGTCAGGCAGGCTTTAGGACTAACCACACATGTGAGGCACAATTTTTAACGGCAGACTTGTGGGAGCATAGAATAGTAGAACATTTGTTATTACCAATTGGATTTTGCTGCATTTGTGCCTTTCAAATATAAGCCAGTGTATAAAAAAGGTTTTGAATAATACACTTTAAATCATACATTATTATGGGTACACACAAATTCAGAAATGTACAAATAACCACTGCTCCTAAACTCCATAATCTTGTGCCCATTTCAGAAATACATAGGTTTCCTTGATACCCATTTTTCACTATACCTATTTCGCTATATGAATTGGTCTGTACTCGGTACTCAATGAAAAAAACATTGTACGGTGCAGCTGTTGTTGGCTCTAGGTACCTTGGGTTCTTGGAAAGCCTACAAACCATTTATATACCCACAACCAGAAGGGGCCAACAGACATAATGGTATATTGCTTTTGTAAATTGGTCACTGTGATAAAAAGTTACAGATGAAAAAGTTGTCACAAATGCCATTTTTTCCCTACTCATTTTCAACATTTATTTCAACAGTTATTTTACTTGGGAAAAGCTTGAGGGATCTACACATGTTTATGAGATTTATAGAGTGCATAGCTGCCCTAGGGCTTCCCAGTGCTGGGGGTCAGATAAGGCATAGATGTTAGAGTGGATTAGTGGTGCTGCTGGAGGAGCCAGGTTTTAATCTTTTTTTGGAAAGCTGATTCTGATTCCAGAAGTCTAAATTCACGTGGAAGAGAATTTCACAGCTTTGTTGCCAGATGCACAGAGGATCTGCCACCTCATCTGTCTTTCCTGATTCTGGTTCTTTTTAATAAGCGATCAGAGCAGGATCTAAGGTTTCTGTTAGGGACATAACAGCTCACCAACCCACTGATTTTATTGGGGCCCTTGTTGTTTATGGCTTTGTTTGTCAGACAAAGTGCTTTTAATTTAACTCTGGCATCGATCGGGACCCAGAGTAGGGCTTTTATGTGTTTTCCAGCAGATTCCTGTATTGGGACCTTACACAGCAGTCTTACAGCAGCGTTCTGGATGACCTGAAGTCTGGTGATGCTGTATTTTGGTGTCCCCAGTAAGAGGGAGTTTCCATAAACCAAACATGAGTTTCTGAGCGGTACGGGGATACTGTCCAGGATTTTTCAGAGCATTCTGAGTAACCCAAAACAAGTGCCTGCAAGTTTCTTAGCTTGTGTTTCTATGGTTAAATCCCTGTCGAGCCAGAAGCCAAGATTCCTGATAGTCACGTTTGGGACAGGTGAGCTACCTAGACAGTTAGGCAAGCTAGTCAGAGGTCTGGGGACTGGCTTGTTTCTGAGGATCATCAGCTCTGTCTTGCCCCCATCCAGCAACAGACAACTGCTTGACATTCATTCCAAAACTCTTTCCAGGCATGGTGCTAACCTATCTGATTCACCATTGGTTCTTGGGTCCAGAGAGACCACCAGCTGTGTGTCATCTGCATATGATATCATAGAGATACCTCATTCTTGAACTATTTGAGCTAATGGTCGCAGGTAGATGTTAAACAATGTGGGGATGAGCAAGAGCCCTGTGGCACACAGCAAGTTAGAGACTTGATATTCGGGGAAAAGGTTAGCTTCCATGACTTGAAATGTTTTGCCCTTCAGGAAAGCCACTCAAAGGCATTGTCTTGGATACCAATATCCAGCAATCTGTTGTGTAGAATAGAATGATCCACAGTGTGGAATGCTGCACTGAGGTCAGGATGTAGTATAGCGGCTGAATTGTCTCGGTACAGGGTCATTTTTAATTTTTTCAGTCACTGCTAGGAGTGCTGACTCCGTGCTGTGTTGTGCAGGAAAGCCCATCTGTGTGGGATGGCGGCGATGGTTACTTTGCAGAAACTCTGTAAATGCTCCATTTATATGTTCTCTATTACTTTGCCAATAAGTGGTAAAAGTGATATAGGATGATAGCTCCTGAGTTGACCAGGGTCCAAACTGTATTTTTTTAACAACGGTCCGATAATTGCATGTTTCCAGGCTCTTGGAACTTCATCTGTCTCTAGTAAGAGATTGATAAGTTCAACTAGTGCTGGAAGCAGGACTTCAGTGACCTTACTAAGGACATGGGATGGGGCAGGATCTGGTAGTGAGCCTGATTTGACCTTATCTATCAGAGATCTCACATCATTTAGGTTAGTGAGTGAGGTCAGGCGTGGATGAGGTCCGTACCTGATCTATTTCCTGGCTTGTGGGCGTCTTGCTCCCAGTCTGAGAGGAGCTTTAGATATTCACGACTTTTTTAAAGAAGTAGGTGGCTAGATCATTACATCTTTCCTCCGTAGCATGAACAATGTGATTATCAGGAGTTAAGGAGGTCAAAGATTTGACCACTTTGAAGAGTTTCTTAGATGAATTCTGAGCCTTGCTAGTCTTTTGCTCAAAATATTTTGCCTGAGCGTCTTTGGAATAGTTGTGGTAAAGTCTGATGGCTGCCTTATACCTGGCTTTAAGTTGTATATCATAATTCTTCCTCTCTTCCCTTTCAATCTTTTTGCAGCTTTTTCTTAGGAACACTAGTAGTGCATTGAATGATGGTGCCATTTTAGGCGTGTTTTTTCGGTTTGGGAGTCGTTTTAGGGGCCATCTTATCCAGTGAAATCTGTGATCCAGCTTTCTCTGCTAGAACAAGCTTCTTCAATCTTTCCCTGAATCTTGGGAGCCCAAGAGGCTAGGAGATACACCCATGCATCTAAGTTAAGCTTAGACCAGTTCCTTATATTCGTGATAACCGAAGGTTGGTCATTTTTCTTTACGGCATGTGACCCCTTACTTAATTTTGTCTACTTTTCAGAAATGTATAGTTTTCTGGATCACCCATGGGTTTCAAACTGGTTTTCACCACAAACTGGAAATAGGTTGAGAGCACAAAAAATAGGGTAAATAGGCTACCTCTTACAAAAATGCCAAAACTGTGGTACAAAATTAGGTTTTCTAAATTAGCTCTGTATATTCCTGAAAGCTGGGAAGATATTGATTTTAGTGCAGTAAACCATTTGTAGATGCCATTTTTAGAAGAAAAAAAATAGACACAATTAGCTGGGGCACTTCTATCCTATTTCTTTTGTTTTTAAACTCTACGTTGTGCTATATGTTGCCTATTTTCTCACTCTCCGTCAGGGGAATCCACAAACCCTGGGTACCTTTGGAATCCCCAGGATGTTGGGAAAAAAGGATGAAAATTTTGCATGGATACCTTATGTGGAAACACGTTATGGAGCACTAAGTGCAAACTACTCCAAATAGACAAAAAAAGCATTGGGGGGAAAAAAGGCCCAGCTGTTAAGTATTTATGGAAGTCTTTCCGCTCCAGTTCTGAATCCTACAAGTTTCAATGGATAGTGGATTTGTTGTATTCCGTTTTAAGGTACCCACAGGGGTCTAGAAACCACACTACCACCTCTGTCAGCAAAGCACAGGAATTTCTCAAAGATGTTCAACAATCAAGGATCTAGTTTGCTCTGTGTGAAGCTCATCAGTGTGATGTAGCTGACACGTGTTGACATTAAGATCTATTTACATTGGTTACATAATGCCCTTAAACTTGATTATGTTAAATCAATTGTTGCAGCTTTATTTTGACCAACATGCCATGTAATATTAGTGTATGTACTTTGTAAATATTCATTTGATGACAGTTACCTCTTACTCTGTATACTTGTTTTAAGAGACATGTTCATAGTGTCTCTGAAGCGCACAGTTTTAATTGCTATTTCAGGCCTCCAAGGAAGCTCTTTTGTTGAATTATTAAAATGCCTCCATTGAACTGTCACTTTTAGCAATTAGAGGAAACCTTTTGGTGCGGTCTGAAACACTCAAATGCTCCAACAGTTTCAGGTTATGCCTGCTCCAATTTCCTTTTCAACAACATTGTCAGAAATGTCACCATCTGCTTAGTGACAATGAATTACTCATCCTGCGTTTGTTTCTACTATGTGTATTAAAGCTGCATTTCTCCATCCCCACATAATATCACCTGGCATTACTTTTTTCCTGGGGGGTGCGGAGGGGGCAGAGCTTCCCCATTTATATATTTAAACTTATCTCAGTTTTAATTAAATAGCCTTGACCATTAAAATTATTTTATTTAAAAAAGTATGCTAGAAAATATTAAAAAGAGAGTAAATTCCCATTGCGTCTTTGGACATGGTTGTTTACTCTCATATGGAAGTACAGAAAAAAACACAAGTATTGCCACTTACTGTGATACCAATGAATTCTGGTATATGTAGTCTGCAAATCTGCAATTTCAACTGTTCATCAAGTATGGTTTACAGGGGGAGGAGCCTAGCTCGCGACCGAGATGGCCGCGTTTTAGCTCGGCTCCGTTCAACCGCCTGCTTCTCTTCGTTTATCCTGTATTACTCCTGCCCCGTGAAGCCCTACTTGTTGTGTGTGGTATTCTAGTCGCTTCGCCGACACTTACCCGTTGCTCCGGTGATCCTGAGTGCTGTCGATCCTGTGCAGCGATCCCGCTCGGAGCCTCCGGGGCGGACTGGCCGGACCTCATTGCGGCGCCGAGACGTTACGGAGCATGATGCTCGGCCCTTGCTGGCGCTGTGGAGCTGGACGCGGGGGCTGATGTGCGAATTGGCCGGCTGTGCCCGTTGGCGACCCGATTGGCCTGGGCCCAGAGGTACGAACGCTGCCCCTCGCGGGAGAGCCTACTCAATTGTTCGGCTGGGTCCCCCTTCTGTTCCCCGGCCCGGCCATTTTGAATTTTTCCGCCCGGGCCCGGAGAACGGGGCCGGTGGCACGGGGGGACCGACGGACATCCTTCTTCTGTTGGCTCTCCTTCCTGCCTTGGGGCGCCTTGCCGCAGTTCGGCTGACCTTCCTTTGCTCTGGTCTTACCCCGGCCGGGGTCCCCGAAGACCGAGGACTTGCTGGGCTCCTAAGATGGCGGCCGGCCCTGGGAGTCTCTGCCGGGCCTGGGCGAGCACTTGGGGCCCGCCGCATGGCCCGGATGTCGGATCTTGTACGGATTTTCCTACGCTTCAAGTTGTCCTGGATGCACTGAACTCCTGGCGGACTACCGTGGCGGCGCCTGTTTCCGCTGTGGGGGCGGACCCTCCTTCTGAACTGTGCGGGCCCCCGTCATCAGGTTTGGCCTCCTCGTTGCTGGTTGCGGCTGGTGTGCTCCTGGACTCTATGCTCCCGGCGGGGACTGCATCCTTGGGTCGGAAAGTCTCTGGCGCTCCTCGTCATCCTGTTCGGTTGCCTCGGCCCCTGGTCTGCGGTCCGCTTATCTCCTGGCCTGGCCTCGATGATCTTTCCAGTTTCTCATCGCGTCTACACCCCGGCCTAAAAGCCTGTGCCGGCCCGGCTGGGCTTGCCTCGTTCGCACTGTCCTTGGACCTCAGCCTGCGATGCGACTGTTGTGCTATGCCTTTCCTGGACCTTCAGTATTTTCTTTCACGTTTCTTCTTAGGACTGCCGCGGAACTTACTCCTGTGCCCTGTGTCCCTCACTGTTTGCTCTTTGTCTGTTCGGATGGTTACAACTTTGGACAAAAGCGGACAGGGCTGACACTATTTTTATATGCGGTAGTCTTGTTTCTTTTGATATGTGACTGACAAGTGCTGTTGTAATGTTGTGTACTTTCTTGAGACTCCTGAAACTTATCCTAATATCATTGACTTTCCGTGGGCTCTACTCCTCCCTTGTGGCAGGTGGCGGGATGGAAGCTGATGATCCTGTTTTTTCGCCCTCCCCCCGTGTGCGCTGTTCTCTCCTTCCCCTGTCCCCTTTTGTCTTAGTTTCTAGCCTGTTTCTTTCTTCTACATTTCGGGTTCTATTTAGGGCGACAGGCACGCTGCCGGGGGGTAGGCCGTAGCCCTCTGCAGGGGTGTAGGGTGGGCTTGTGGGGTGGGTGGGAGGGTCTGTTGTTGTTTGTGGAGGGAGCTTCTGTCTCCTCCTCTTTTTCTCCCTTATTGGTTCTATGGCCCTTGTGTATCCCCTTTTTCGGGGCTCTGTCTCGCCATCTATCCCCCTGGTGTCTTTCTGGTATATTTCTCCGGTATTGCAAAGATGGGGATTTGCTATGTCTGTTTTCCTATTTTGTGATCGATTTTGTACCGGACTTTCGTTTTTCCTGTTTTGTCACCTGGGGGCGGGTGCTTGGGTTGGGGTCCCTTCCTTTCTTTTTTCCCCTTTTCCCTTTCCCCTCCCCTTTTGTGGGGTTTTCTTCTACCTGGGGGTGCGTTTCGTATTGTTTTGGTATTTGGGTCCTTTATTGTGCTGATGGGTTGGATGGGTGGTGGCTGCGGTGGGCGGGCAGTGGACTGTGTGCGCAGTTGCCTTTTATCATGCTCGTGGTTTTGCCCGGTACTTATTGGTATACCTCTGTCGTACTTGCTTCTCCTGTGTCTTTAGGATCGCTGTGTGGCTGCCCGCCGCGACCCCGCCCCTCTGGTTTGTTTCCCGGCCCGCTATGCTCCTGACCTCTCATACCCGTTCCTTTTAAAAGAAAACTACCTTTCTATTTGTTTGCTCCTTAGACTGCTCTACGATGCCTGTTCTTTCCCCTGACTCGTTGCCTTTGTATACTGTGACAATTGGTGTATGACTCCTGATACGTTTGCTATGTGGTGGCCAGCCCTGGTGGGTTGTAGGCCCGTATTTGTGAGCTTTCTCTGTCCAATAAAGGTTTTCAAAAAAAAAAAAAAAAAAGTATGGTTTACAGTCTTATGAATCAGGGATTCTGGAACATTTCGGTTTAAGCCTATGCTTTCATACCTTTATAATTGTTTTGTAAACTGGGCCCATACAGTGAGACAGGTAAGATTTTCATTACCTCATTTGGACACCTTCAAACTTTCTCCAATCAAATAAAAACTCATTTAGCAGAAGTGAGATTCACCAATTGATTCAGTTTAGAAATCCGCTTCTGTATCATATAATAGCATGACAGTATGTTGCCTTAAGAGTACTAGACTCCACGTACTGTACGCATTTCCCTACAATATCAACAGGGACCTATATCTCATTTTGTGCTAATAAAAGGGCAGGTTTAAGTAGATAAGTATCTCACACATTCTCAAATCTATAGTATATTTCATTTAGTTCAGATTCATGTGATAAAAAGCCCAAGCTTAAACCTACTCTGAGGTAATCAAAGAAGAAATAAGGCTACACTCTATAAAGAGCAACTTGTCTTGACGTAGCCCCCTACACACACACATACATAAAGTTGAGTGTGCATCACCCATTCAAGAAACTTAGGGCTAGATGTCCGAACATTAGTAACAGCGATCAACAAACGGCAATTTTTTGTGAATTGCTATTTGAAAATTGTTATTAACAATGCACTAAATTGAAATCTGGCCCTAATGTCCAAATTAGCGATTCCTAGTGGGTTGCAAATAGACCTACCTTATGAATATTAATGAGGAAGTTTGCAATTTGTGATCCACTAGAATTTGCTGCCATCACAGGGATGGTGGCCTAATGGGGTCAGGAGACCACCAGGTCTGTGATTGCTTTTAAATATGCATCTTGAACACAAAACATGTGCGTACAAAACTGGAAGCGCTTTCCCAGTGGCATGGTGAGCATGCTGCACGACACACACACACACTGGTCTGCTAGCCCTGCATTATCTTTATCAGTGGTTTTAACCTACCATGTTTTCATGCATAATGTCTGTCTAGCTATATTCAATCGTTTCGGATACTACAAAAAGTTGGATGAAAATCGTAAGTTACAATAAAAAACACCCCACACACACATGCTTTACTGAGTGTGCATTCAATGTATGGGGTTTTGCACCTCGATCCTGAAGAAAGCCACTCAGACTCAATCAGCACACATTATTGCCAGAAACATGTCGACCAAACACTAGGATGTTAGAAACCACTAATTTCTCACTGCACACCCACACCACTGTTTTAACCCTACCCAAGGAGTCCACTATTAAAATGTATCCCTCAATGGCTGGATATCCTGGAGTTAGTTTTAAAACTCACTCATAAATTCACCACATCCCAAAAATAAACCAGCTCCTCTGTAATCAGGCATTGTAGCACACCTAAGATGCACTCAGTATCTTAGGTGGGAAACTAATGATGAAGTATGCCACCAACTAATTGGTGGGTGAGGGTTATTTTTAAAACAATGTTAGTAAAGGGCGGAGCATTTAATCCACATTGTATTATTTTTGCGTGTTGATTGTAACTGACATCAAGTCTTTAGAAAACCTCCGTATTAACATACTATTGGTATGAAATTACAAATCTTAATCATTTGACATGGCTTGAGTAAGGTGTGGGGAGAATGTTTTTTCTTTTGACTTGGTAGATCTTTGTGAATCCTGTTCCCAATTTTGGAACAACCGCAATATTTGAATTCTAATGAACTAAGATGAGATTGGCAGAGCGGAAGGTGCAATTTATGATTAGTATTTAAAGGAATGAGTTTGTGCGATCTGGTATTGGTGGCACGATTACGAAGGAATGAGAACATGTTATAGGGCAGTACGTTCACATACCGGGAAGAGGAAGCTAAATATGTTGACTGGGAGTTTTGGTTACATTGTATCTGAACCTGTGGGGTTTCTCTTTGGTTCACTTAAGTACAAAATTAAATTGCAAAATATTGCTTTTTAGTGAGATGTTGTTAGGCTTTTGGCCTCAAGTTGGGGGTTCTCATGATAGCATGTAGAAACTGACTATTTGGTCAGTACGAAGGAACGGCAACGTTTATGAAACTTATTTGCAATTTATTGGGGTGAGTTAAGGACGTAATGTTTTGCAAGGGAAGACTCAGTATTGCTCTTTAATTGGGGGTGAATGTAACCATGTGAAAGATAGAGGATAAGGGTGATGCTGTCCCATTTAAAAAATAAGAATGCTAGCCTCAACAGGGACACATATAGAAACATGGCTCTCTTCTTTCTTTTTCCTTTCCTTTCAAGTGATGTTTCAGTTGTCATAAAACAATAGCAGAGGGCAGTAAAAACGCCATGGGATATATTTATCTCTTAAGAGTGTGTTGTTGTGGGGAATGTCCTAAGAAATATCGGAGGGTGTGGGGCAAATGGCTAGGTGGCGTGGAGTAGCCTGAACTTTGTATATAATGCTTGTATTCAATGCTACGTGGTGGGGTCAAATGCAATGTATTTGCTCTTTCAGTTGGCTGTGTGTCAATATTGTCGCTATCCGATGCCGTATTGCTGGTGCTTGTTCTTTGTCAAAACAATAAAATTGCTTATCAAAAAAAGAGTGTGTTGTGATGCGAACGTTAGAACGAGCTCATACGTATATAACGGAACCATAGTTGTAGATGAGAGATTATTGAAGTGGGTATGATTGGATGACATAGTGACTACCCTATGGGTAGAATTTCAAGTAGGAGGGTTTAGGAGGCCTGTCTTTTGATTTATTTCTTCTTTTAAAATAAAGGAGTGTGCCTCGAAGCAATTTGCAGGATACTGCAAAGAAGAAATCTCCAGATTTTAAATTGTTGTAGTTTTACATAAGGTGTATTGGTGAGTGAAATGGAATTTTGAAAACAATCCCTGAGATTTGAAACTCATAATCTGCACCCAGCATGCAACTGACATAACATGAGAGAGCGAGTGTGAGTGCATTACAGCCTGGGTGGAGAACATGCCCAGGCTCCCATTCCAGGTCTGAGCGCCGAACCTCGTCCCTTAGGGTAGTCTGGGTTCTTCTTGTTCTGGCCGGAGCAGAAGGGATGATGACAAGGGACAACAAGGAGAGAAGCATTCGAGGAGGTAAATGTACATTTTTTTTTCTTTACCCACTAC
Source organism: Lissotriton helveticus (assembly GCF_964261635.1). NCBI lineage: Eukaryota > Metazoa > Chordata > Amphibia > Caudata > Salamandridae > Lissotriton > Lissotriton helveticus. The sequence goes on along the minus strand of NC_136070.1, from coordinate 1,073,147,564 downwards.
CCCCCAAACCCCTTCCCTCAGTCCGGCCCACCCCGAGCCGTGCCAGCCACCACTGTGTAGGACACCAGGGTCGGCTCACAGTTCTCCCATATCCAGATTTGATTTTAGGTGTCACCAACAGACAACTTTAGCTATCTAGTGTTGAAGACACATGGTTTACTATACAATACATAGAATGAGTTTTGGACTAGATCCTGGCTTCTTCGATGCCTTTCCTCCTTATTCTTGTGTTTGTTCCAAACCCTTGGGCATAGCTCATTTATCATGTTGCTGGCTGGATGGCTTGTACTGCTGGCATTGGGGAACCATTTTGTTTAATCCTGTTTTAGCCCTCATGGGAGTGTATGCCTTTCCTTGCTCTCTCCCCAGTCTGCTGACTCCCCCCTCACATAAAGGCCCCTGTAATCTGTTCTGCTCTTCCACCCACCCCTGCTTGTCAGTTGCTTCCCTACTCCTCCACCTTCATGATCAAACTTTCATGGTTTTTTTAGTTGCCCACCCTTAGTCGTCCATTCACTTTTTTTGTTTCACCTTATGCTTTCCTCATTTATTCACTGCTTAAAAATGTCTGCTGGCAATATTAGAACAATAAATTAATTTAGTTTTTAAATTTGCATGTTGCCATCCTGTGATGCTTATACTTTATGAGAACACATCAAACATGGCTGTGCATGTGTAGTGATGCACCAGTGGCCATCTTAAAATGCTTTTAATAAAAAGAAATGTGTTTAAAAACTTTTTTGGGTAAAGCCAAGCATTGGCAGCTCAGAACCCTTGCAACCTCTTTGTTCTTTGTTGACTTTATTCCTGCCTTTGACACTGTACAGCACTGAGTTGAGTTTTGGCTTAGTTTGTGCCATGCAAATACTACATAAGTTGTCAAAGCTAATAACTCTGCACTCGCATTTTAAAGGAGAAATTATTGGCTTGGCCAATGCTTGATTCTTTGATGTGTATGTTCCATGAAAGCCCTGGTCTTCATTACTCTTTAGCATGCTTCCCTCTCAGTTTATCTGATTCTTCTTAAACTCTGGTCTTGACAGACTATAATCCACAATAAAAATCTGCTGAATACATAGTTCGATCTCTGCTGACAAATCTGGATTGTGAAGAGGATCATCCATATCAATTGGTCTGTGATTCGAGGCTAGTTCTCCATGATATTTTACTTAGATGCCTCAGCTGTTAACTTGCCCCTAGCACTCTCTTTTCAGTTACTCAATGCATTCTTTAACTAATCTATCCATTCTTCAACTGACTACCATGGAAAGATGAGACAGAGGGCCCGGTTTAGATCTTGGCGGTCTTACAGCCGTGGTGGCAGACCCTAGTAGTTTGCCAAGTCGACAGTCTTTTGGCCACCATATTTAGATGTATGCAGGCTGACTCGCATCCACGCCAACAAAGCAGATTTAGATTTCACAGTGCTGGCGGTCTATGGCGGCAGTTCCCAGACGGAGTGAGCCCCTCGCAGTATGTGCTCAACAATGCACTATCACTGTGGCCATTGGATGGATGCTGGTATAACACAATTGACAAATGGAAACACCTGCATACCACACTATACATAATCACACACCATTTCAGACCATAAACCTTTGCCATTCCAGCTCCACCATGACATTTGCTTTCAGAGGCCTTGCCTGTTAAGTGAGGGGTTTCTGTTCATTCTCCATGTCTCCTGTCCCTCTTTAATTTAGTACCTTGTAATTCATGTTTTAATTTGATCCAATTTCTTTGCACAATGCCAGGCCCCAAAAATCAATGTTTTAAGTAGGGAGAATGGCCAGTCATAGTGGATGAAATCCTAAGAGTGGAGCAGCAATTGTTTGGAGCCCAAGTTCATAATACACCCCTATCCCAGAAAAGGCAAATGTGGGCTAGGATAGTCAACAGAGTGAATGCTGTAGCAAATAACTTGCACACACAGGAGGAAATTAGAAAGTGGTGAAACTACCTGCAGGAGGGTGCTTTCCCTGGCCTCCAAGCGTCACATGTAGGCCAACAGGGCTGGTGGTTGTTCTCCCAGGCTCCCAGTCTCATTCATGCCTTGGGAAGAGAAGGTCTTCAGAACCTCCATACTGAAGGTGTGACAGGAATACCTGGGGGAGTGGAGTCTGGTAAGTTACACTTTACACTTTCTCACTAAACCTCAATGTCCTGTTTCCTTTGAGGTTAGCTGTTGCTAATGTGTGCTGCACTTTGTTTCATAACATAGAAACCTCAAAACTATCACTTTCAGATGATTTAGATTGTTTGTGTGAATGTATTGTGTTGCATCTACGATTACAGGTGGCAACCTCAATTATCTCCTTGTCCATCTTCCTGGAATGGAACGGGAAGACCAGGACTCGGAGTAATGAAGATAACCGGTGAGTAACCGGGCATTACATGTCACATGCTGGTATGGTGCTTGAAAGGGTTACCACAATAAATAACCCATATGTGTGTCAAAATGTACATGTCTGGCCCATTTCTGCTACATATTTTCCACGGGTATTTTCCAGTAACCATTTTGCAAGTGTTGGTAAGTTATCTTTGAAATGACTACAACTACCATGATACCCTGTTTCTGTTTACTCAAAAGAATATTGCTATGTTATATTGCTCATTCTCTCTTGTCAAACACATTTCAACATATGGTAATGTGCCATGTAATGATTAATCCCTATTCAATAATCTCTACTGAAAATGGTTTGTATTGTGTTCTGAATATTGTCCTGTTCTTCTCAAAGAATTGAATTGATGTCATGACTTTCACAAATGCAACTGTGTTGACATTAAAATTGTAAGGTATTTTGAATATAATTGGTACTTGCAAAAATGGACGTTGCATTGTTCACATGATAGCTAATGACAAACATCCATCCAAGTTGTAGCAATGTCTGTTTTGAAGTCAGCTAGGCCTTTCAATTGTCAATTACACCTTTCACCTCACCACTGTGTTGGTCTGACTGGTTAGGAGATGTTCGGTATACTTCTTAATCACTTCATGAATATTTCAGGAGATCTTATTACCTGCTTAGTTGAAGTTGTACTGTTTGTAATTGCTACAAGTTAGGGTAATATGTGAAATACCACAGAAAGCAATCACCACAATAATCTCTACCTGTTTTGTCTTCTAGGAATCCCCATTGTTTGTCTCTAAAGATTTTATTGTACAATACATAGTTTTACAAATACAAATGTTTCAATTTCTCAATAGGTCCAACTGCAGACCACGTTGGCAGGAACCTGCCACTGAAGATACGTCCACTCCAGCCCAGAGTTAATCCTTCAGCAAGGATAACACTTCTGGTAATCTGGAGGTCGATGAGAAGCCTGTTACATCTGGTCATTCTAATCAGACAGCTCCAGTGACACTCAATGCGCCCACAATGATATCCCCTACACCAGTTGTAACATTTCAGCAAACCGAAGACTCCACTTCCTATATACCTACAACTGTGACTCCGATCGTGTGCCCCCAGTCCTGGGTGATGTTGAGATCACAAGAGCCAGTGGCGGCTCCTCCATTGAGGTGTGGGGGCGTCGCCCCACTGCTTTCTCCCAGTGCGAGAAGCAGAAAAATAATATGGTAAAACTACCATTTTATGTTTTTGCTTCTCGCACTATGAGAAAGCAGAAATGCCTGGAGTGCCTGGTTGTGGGCGGGCGGTCCTGCTCGAGGGCAGGGAGGGAGTGGCTTGCCCAATGTTGTGTGCCCTGACTGCTTTGTTCGGCCTGGGGCCGACTAAAGCAGTCATGCGCACTCTCCCTTTCCTCCATGTAGGCTGCATGCAGCCTCCATAGAGGAAAGGGCCTCCTGTTAAGCGCCCAGATGGGGGGCTCTCTGCTGCGCCTCACCAATCACAATGCTGCCATTGAAGCGTTGTTATTGGCGGAGGGGAGGGAGGCTGCCTCTTGGTGGTATTCCTCCTGATGAGAGCTGCAGGAAAACAGGGACAGCGATAGTCGGGACTGGCCACGAGCTGAGGCGGTCGGGACGGTGAGTTTTATTTTAATTAAACCCCTCCCACCCCCCATGCCCCCTGCGACGACCCCATTTACACCCCCCCTCACACCCGCCCGTAATGCCGGCTGCGACTCTCATTGGAATAATGCACCTTGAATTAAATGTTTAAGTCATTTCTATGTTTAAAAAAAAAACGCCATTTTGCCTTGTGATGTGTACAATTTCTCCCCCTCCCAAACAAAGTTTTGGTGCGTGCGGATAGGGACACATGCGCGTGCGCACACGCACGAGCCACTTACACTTCTTTCTGGCCCTCATGCATATGCAGCAGGGTTCATAATACCTTCTGCTGTTTATCTTTTCGGAACAAGCAGTCATTGTAAAGCACTGTTTGTTCACTTGCCCCATTATCAGCTCTTATCATACAGCTTACTTTATGGCAAACAAATCAGTATTTCAAACAGTGCCTCGGTAACTGCAGCTGCTGGAGCCCGTGGAACCACCCGGCCCCGCCCTGCTGCTTCCAGACACAGGAGCCACTGAGGTTAGTCAGCTGAGCTGACTGCTACAGATAAGAAAGTGAAGTGCGAGTAAACTATTTCATTAACTATGTTTAAAGGTAGGAAGTAGAAGGTACTTTGAAGTAATATAAAATCTACTTTTATCACAAAACATAGATACGTTTTTGTAGCACATGTTTTCTTTGTGCCTAGAAGCACATGCCGACCTGTTTCCTCCTGTAGGAGGCAGCCACGCCCACGGACCTCGCAGCTAACCTGCATGGAAGAAGGCACACAGCATAGTGTGTAGCCTAAATATAAAGTTCCAAAGGTCATTTTCCTGTGAAAATGGCTGTGTAGGTCTTAAATGCTTTACACTGCCGAGTACACGTTTACATTGAGGACAGAAGGAATGCAGTTTTTGTTAGTTAATTACTAGTCTGATTCTAAAATGTGGCTTGAGTAGGCATTGCAGCGCTATACATGAGCATCAGTTACATTATGCAAGTTCACATTCATTGTATTTTTTTTTTTTTCCCCCTAAATTTTTATTGAGTAGAAAAAAAATGTATATTTACATGGAGCACGGGATATACACGAGTGGAAGATTAGAGAAAGAAGAGAAGAAGGAAAAAAATAAAAAGAGAGGGGCGCCGGGGGGGGGGGTTAATAGTTCGATTGTTCATGTTCTTTTGGTCGTTTCCTTATGCCTCCTCCTTTGCGACGGTTCGTTGTTCGTTGGTATTTCTTTCCCAGCCCCGGACAGTAGTGAGGAGAGGGGATGAGGGAGGTCGAGGTTGAGAGAGAGCTTGCTCGGTACGCAGGAAAGTGTGTCCCTTCTGTTGAGTCCGGATTTTGCGCCTATGGGGGTTTGTGTGATGTTAGGTAATGGTCTAGGGGTCCCCACATGTTCGCCTGCCTGTGGATTTTCGGTGAGTGTTTCGCTGTGATGTTGTCTGCCCCCCTTATGAACGTGACCCAGTTGAGCCATGCTTGGGGCGCGGCTTTTGAGGTGTCCTTCCAATTACTCAGGACCGTTTTGACTGCCGCCGTTAGCAATAGGTCAATGAGGTCGCGATCCTCTGTCGTTGTGATTGTCGGAGACATAAAGCCTAGGACTAGGTTGGGGAAATCTATGTGTATGTCTATTCCTGTGATCTCCTTGATGAGTGTTTCAATTCTGTTCCAGAAACCCCTGACCTTAGGGCAGCTGAGCAGAAGGTGTTCTAGGTCTCCCCTCCCTTTGTGGCAATTCCAACATGTATCGCTGTCCCGAACCCCAAGAGTGGCCAGGCGGGCCGGTGTCCAGTATGCCCTGTGCACTAGCCAATATTTGTTCTGGTTGAGCGCTGCTGTTATTTTCTTCCTAGTGGAGGATCTCCACATCTCTGCCTTCTCTGCTTCGCTTAGCTCCCTTCCTGCTACCTCCCCCCAGATATTTGTGACCTTACTGTTTAGTTTGGAGTTCTTGGGACGGAGGACTTTGTATAGGTGTGCTACTTGGTGTCCCAGTGTGTTGAGACTGGTTGCGAGTTGTATGAGCGAAGGTGTGCGGTTACTGAGGTTAGCCTTCCTGATGGCTACTTTGATTTTCAGGAAGTTGTAGAGCTCTATGCTTTGTAGGTTGTGTGTTTCTTTGATGGTATCGAAGGATGTGTATGCACCCTGTCCCTGAAGGTCTTGGGCCGTGGAGATGCCATGTCTATACCATTCGTGCATGTCTAGGACCTTATCTCTGTATTTCACTGTCGGGTTGTGCCATATAGATTCAGATTGGCTCCCTTTTATGCTTGATGTCAGTAGTTTGTCGACACTCAGGAGTGCTGTTTTCGTGTTCTTCAGGATGGGGTTCTCCTTGACTGCTGGGTGTCTGGTGGCTGTGAGGAGGGTGATGGGGTTCATGCCTTTTAAAAGTTCACGCTCTAGTGTTAGCCATGCTGGGGTATATTCCCTCCTTGGGTCTAACCAGTGTAGTCCCTGTCTAGCTATGCATGCTACCTGGAATCTCTTAAAGTTTGTTACGTTCAGGCCGCCCTGATCCTTTGTGAGCCTAAGCTTATGTAGGCTTATTCTGGGTTTTTTCTCTTTCCACAGACAGTTGTTGAGTATCTTGTCTAGTTTCTTGTGGAAATCATCTGTGCTCGTCAACGGGAGCATGGTTAGCATGTAGTTGACCACAGGTGTTAGCATCATTTTTATAGCTTCTACCCCCCCCCCACCATGTGGTGAATTTGGGCGACCACCCCTCCACTGTCTCTTTAATTTTCTTGATTGTTACCTGTTCATTGTGCTCTAGTGTAGTTCTTAGGTCTCTCTCAAAAAGGATGCCTAAGTATTTTATGGGCTTCTGTTGCCATGTTAATCCGGAGTTACCTAGTACCTCTCTTGTTGTGTAGATATTTAGGGGTTTGCACTCTGATTTATCTCTGTTTAGTTTGTACCCTGAGATTTGGGCGTATTTGTCGATAGTGTCAGTCAGTGCTCTGATGGATCTTTCGGGATCCTCTGTGATTATTAGGACATCGTCCGCAAATGCCGCCAGCTTAAAAGTCTCACCCGTGATTGGTATCCCCGCTATATCATTATTTGTTCTAATCATCGTGAGGAGTGGTTCGATGGCTAACTGGAATAGGGCTGGTGAGAGTGGGCATCCCTGTCTCGTTCCCCTGCCTAGGTTTAGTATGTTGGATGTGCCTCCGTTGACCACCACCCTAGCTTTGGGGTTGCTGTATAGGGCCATCACCATCTTCCTGTAGTTCGGTCCTAAACTGAAGTTCACCATACACTGCTCTAGGAAGGGCCATGAGACCCTGTCAAAGGGTTTCTCCGCATCTAGGGCTATCATGACTGCGGCTTCGTTGCTCCTGGAGGAGTGGTTGATTATGTGACAAAGTAGTCTCGTGTTGTTGTGGGACATACGGTTTTTGAGGTAGCCTACTTGAGAGTTGTGTATGAGTTTAGGTAGGTATGCATTGAGTCTGTTTGCAAGTACTTTAGCGTATATCTTGCAGTCTACATTGATGAGGGAGATTGGTCTGAAGTTCTTTGCCTCAGTTGACTCCTTCCCCTCCTTTGGTATGACAATTATGTTTGCCTCAGCCATCGAGGCTACCATGTGGCCTGCCTGGGCGCATTCTGTGAATACCTGTTTCATCGTGGGTTTGAGGATGTGCATGTAGTTTTTATAGAAGCTGGCTTTGAAGCCATCTGGCCCTGGCGCTTTATTGACCTTAAGGCTTGCCGTGGCTTTGGCTATCTCATCCTCTGATATGTCTAGCTCTAGGATGCCTCGTTCACAGTCTGATAGTGTCTGGGTGGTTATTTTCCCTAGCAGCTCTTTGCCCCCATCCTCCTTTAGCGTTTCATCTTTGGTGTACAGTCCCTCATAGAAATCTCTAAAGACCTCTAGTATTTCTTTGTTTGCAGTCACGGACTTGCCCTGTCTGTCTTTGATGGCTCCTATCGTGTGTTGACGCTGTTTCCCTCTTAAGTAGGATGCTAGATTTTTGCTGGCCTTGTTCGCAGTGCAGAGGTTAATAGATTTATATTTGTTAATCCAGGTCCCTGCTCGCTCACTCAGTATTCTGTTGAGTTCATACTTATGTTTGGTCAGATTCGTGAGTGTGTTTGTGTCATCCAGTCTGGCTATGTGGCTGTTCTCCAGGTTTTTAATTTCCTTTTTTAGGTCTTCAATTTTTTTGTTCCTTCCTTTGTTTAATCTGCCTTTGACTGTCATGACTACTCCCCGAACGGTGGCTTTTAGTGCGTCCCATAGTACCTCCCTGTTTGTCTCTGGTGTGTCATTTATTTGCAGGTATTCTTTTATCGCCTCTTCTATCTCGGCTTTCGCTGAGACGTGATGGAGTATGGTATCATCGAAGCGCCACCTACGTGTTGGCTTGTCGTTATGCCTGCCTGCCAGGGTTAGACTTATGTGCGAGTGGTCTGATACTGATCTGGTTCCTATCTCCGTGTGGTCTATGAGGTGGGTGTGTGTTTCTGACATGAGGATATAATCTATTCGGCTGTACGAGTTGTGTGGGTTGGAGTAGAATGTGTATTCTCTGGCGTCTGGGTTGCTTAGGCGCCATGGGTCTCTCAGTCTGAGTTTGGCGCAGAGGTTCTTCAGGATATTGGGATTGTTTGCTGTTTGGCTTGGCCTGTTTGGGTGTTTGTCGATCGCTGAGTCTAGAACCTGGTTCATGTCCCCAGCGACTATCATCAGATCTTCTAATGGTAGGGTGTGTAGTTGTGTTCCCACCCCCTCCCAGAATGATTTATCTTCTGTGTTGGGGCCGTATATGTTCGCTACATGAAGTGTTTCTCCCGCCCTTTTGAGAGTGGTCACCAGTGTCCTTCCTTGGGTGTCGACTTGTGAGCCTACCACTGTTAGCTGGGATTTTTTGGTGATAATTGTTACTACCCCATTCTTCTTGTTCTGTGCCGGAGATCCCACAACCTCACTTATCCAGTTTGCACCTATGCGCCCGATGTCCGCTGCTTCTAATCTAGTTTCTTGGAGCACATAGATGTCGCCTTTGAGTTTCTTAAGGTGCTCAAGCACCTTCCTTCTTTTGACCGGGCCGTTGAGGCCTTTGACATTTAGGGACACTATCTTAATGTCTGTTGCGATGCTGCTCTGGGAGGTGTTTGTCATTTTGTGTCGCTCGTGTTGCGCGGTCTAGTTGGCCTTCCCTTGCGTGTTTGCACTGTCTGTGTTGTATGCCTTCCGCGGTACCTATGCCTGCGTTTGCTGGACCTCGACCTGAAGATATAAAGGGGAAGATAGTAGAAGAAGAAGGATAGATAATAGAAAAAGAGCCCATGTACACGCACCCCGCTCCACCCCCCTCCTTTGGCCCCCCCGCCCGTCCCACCCCTCCCTTACTTGCTGAGTGGGTGTGCGACGACAAAGTTCCTCTGCCCCACATCATCCCTGATGTAGATTTTGTGTTCTTCTTTGTTGAAAGGTAGGTTGGTATTAAAAGAAAAGAAACATTGTCTTGTTCAAATTCTGCTGTATTCCTGGTCGCTGGGATTGCCCTTGTCCGGCGGTAAGTCTCTTTGTGTCTGCTGGCGGTTTCTCTCCCGGCCTTCTTTGTCTGTTTGGCTGTTCATGGTGGCTTGAGGTAGATTTGTTGTTTTGTGTCCTGAGTATTCCTTGGTTTGTGGTGTGTCTTACTCCGATTGCCCGCTCGCGTCTGGTGAAGCACTTCTTTTTGCTGCTCCGGGGCTTTTGATCTCCTCCATTTCTTCCACCGGTGGTCCTCGTAGGTAGTTCCTTAGATCGTCCGGGCATTCAAAGGTCATTGTTTTCCATTTGTCAGTTACTTTGAATCTGGCTGGGCCTATGAAGCTGAAAGTTGCGCCTCTCCTTCGTAGGGTTTCTCTGAGGGCCAGGAAACCCTTTCTTGACTCTACCGTTTGCTTCGAGTAGTCTTGGGTTAGCACGATCTTGCTTCCCGCCCACGACAGATTCTGGTTCTTCCTGGCAAAAGCGAAGATGGCTTCTGTTTGGCTCAACCTGAGTGGGTTGCAGATTATCGCCCTTGGCCCCTTGCCTGTCATTGCTCTCCCTGCTGGTATTCTGTAGGCCTTTTGTACCTCGAACCTTCTCTCAAATGTGGTGCCCATGAGTTGTGGAATCATCTCCTCTAGCATGGCTGCGCATGAGCCCGCTTTGTCTTCTGCTCCTTCAGGTAGGCCCAGGATTCGTATGTTGCCCCTTCTTGCCCGGTCGTCCTTGTCCGCAAGTTGTTTTTGCATGGTCTTTGTGACTTTCTGTAGCTCCGCTATGGCCTTGGTGTTCTCACTTGTCTCGTCTTCCACTAAGCTTATTCGGCCTTCAGCTACTTCCATTCTTGTGTTTGTTTTGTGGAGGTCCGCTCTTATGGCTGCCAGCTCGAGCTGCATGTTCTCCACCTTTAGTTTAGTCTCTTTCGCCACCTCGTTGCCCTCATTTATTCTCCTTAGGATAGTCTCTAGTGTGGCTGTTTCGCCTCTGGTTTTTGAGGGGGATACTTGATTGTCTATTTTGGGTCTTTTTTGCTCCTCCCCTTTCTTCCCCTCGTTGCCTGCCATCGTTGCGCTACCTCTTCTGGGTAGGATGCTGCCTAGCTGTCTTCCTGCCTGGACCTCCTTGGATACGCTTATCGCCCTTGCCACCGCGATGTTCCCTTGATGTCTGTACCTGCTGGGCTCTCTGATGTGCCTTGTCCTGGTCTTTGCCTTTAGTCCTGCCAGCATGTGTTTTGTCTCGTTCGGGGCTGGACAGCCCATCCACTTTTCGAGTCGGCAACCCTGTGCAGCCAGGAGATGTAGGGGTTGTTGTGGCTGGTATGGTTAGGGGTTTTGCTGGACACTTGTCTGTGTGTCTCTCTGGTTTGGCGTTGTGGCTCTATGTGCCCTCCTGGTTGGGCTTCACCTGTACTCCAGGCCCAAGGGTCACGTGCCTCTGTTTGTCTTCTGGCTCTTCCACTTCCACTTCTCTGACACTACCTGTATTGAGTGATTGTTTGCTTGTTCCAGTTTCTGTGCCCCCTTGATCAGTTTTGTGTCTTTTGCGTGTCTTTGATGTCCCAAATTGGTACTGTCTCTCGTCTTTGCTCTTGGCGTGCCCCCCCTAGTCCACCTCGGACCTTGGTGCTGCGCAGACGTTGTGCTTGCGAGTTTCCTTATGCCGGCTCTAGCTTCCGGCCCTGAATTTATCGCCTCGCGTTCCTTATATGTGTAGGAGGCAGTGTTGCCCCTTGTGTTGTGTGGCCGAGCGTTTCGTGGCTTTATCTTTGGGGGCTTTTTCAGTCTTAGATTAGGGTTAGAGGGTTAGAGCCCGCCTAGGCTCTTGTAGGTTCTTGTAGGCTCTTGTTGTTGTATATTTTCCCCTCCCCTGGACTACTGGACTCCGGCTGCAGACTCAGCTTTTGTTTGTGGCTCTCGTTTCCGCCCTGCGTTTGCCTCCGGTGCGGGGATCTCGTGCCCCCCCCTTGTTCGTACTGCTCCTCAGTTGGGCCGTTCTTCCGCTCCTGCCGTTCGCCTCCTGCCTTTCGCCTTCTCCTGTGCCTCCCCCGCGCTCTCCTACCTTCTCCTTTCTGCCGGTAGGGCGCCGTCTGGGTTGCGCTTTCTCCGCACCTTCTCCGCTAGCTTCCTGCCCAGGGGGGTTCTCCGCTTAGCCTCCGGCGCAGGTCTCCATACTCTACTTGTTCGTGCGACCCCTTCCGGTTGTCTGTTCTTCCGCTTCCGCTTCTGGTCACTGCTTCGTCTTCCGCCCAGGATCGGTGAAGACTTCCGGCAATGGCGTCTCTCCCTGCAGCCGCTTCCGGTTTTGAGTTGCACACTCTGACGGCCCACAGATGGCGCGTCTCTGGATCTTCAGATCGCCGGTCTGTGTCCTGCGCTGCAGCCTGTCCTTTTTCTCTATGTCCGTACTGGTCGCTGACTCCAGGCGTTCCCTCTTTTCACGGGTCCCGGATCTCCACCTGGTAAGGGCTTTGGCAGGGTTTTGGAGGTGGGTCTCCGCCCTCGGCTGTAGGGATTATGGCTCGAAGTGGTGGCGTTCTCTCGCTACTTCCTCTGTTGGTTTTCCTTTCAGGGTCTTCGACTTGCTTCAAGGCGCCATCTTGTGCTTCACGTTGTTGTTTGCCCGTGGTGGGTTCAAGGGCTGTTACCTCGTACTGTGGCTGCTCTCCTCTTTCTTCTCGTCCGTCGTTCTGCAGCGCTTACCTTCCCCCACCTTTTTTTTATTGTTTTGGCAAGATCTGGCTCGTTTGGCTGGTTAGTTTCCCCTCAGGGATGTGGAGCCGACGGACCTAGACGACCGTCCACATTGCCGTCCAAGCCACGCCCCCCCACATTCATTGTATTTTTAATCGGTCAGTGCTTCACAGGACCTATGCAGTGCACGCCCAGTGTGTACATTGTGATGCCTCTGCTGTTTGGGCCTCAGTCGGCCCAGGGCTGGAATTGCGGGCAGACACAATGATGGAGACCACACTAGATGCCCAGTCGGAAGTGACGTGCCCCGAGTGGCCGTCCTCCTTTTATTGCTTCCCCGCAGGCCATGCCTGGCTTGAGGCTCTGAGGGATGACTAGCCGGGGTCCTCGCATCAGGACGCCATCTCCGGTGGCACTTAGCTCATGGCGAACTCATCACATCTTCGTGAGGAGTTCTCGGTCTTCTGGAGTCCACGAGTTGGCTTGGCGCAGATAATCGGTCCAGGAGCCTTCCTGTACAGCTCCCAGCGTCTTGGTGTACACTGCATCGGTGACAGCTGCTTCTTTCACTTAGTCCAGCAACATACTTTGGGGGCACGACGTGAGGGCCACCCAGTGGGCGAACTCTTTGCTGCCTTCATCTTCTCCAGGTGTTTCAACCTGAGCGGAGTGTCTTGAGAGGAAGTCGGCGGGGTTCTTGGATCCCGGGCGGTAGACGACCTCCATCTCGTAGGGTTGTGGTTGGACGGCCCATCGCTCAATTCGTGGCGGCGGATGGGGCGCGGTTCCTTTGAAAAGGGGGACTAGTGGTTGATGGTCGGTAACCATGGTAAACGGTTGTTCTCGAAGGTATAGGTGGAAATGGTTGCAGGCCCACTTGATGGCGAGCGCCTCACGCACGATCTATGCATACCTGGCTTCTGTCGGGGTGAGAGCCTTACTAGCGAATGCCAGGGCGGCCCACTGACCTGGTTCACGTTCCTAAGCCAGTACTGCCCCAAGGCCGACGGGGTTTGTGTCCACCAACACTTCTGGCGGCTTGGTGGGGTCGAAGTATGCCAGCGTGGCCTCCCGTAGGAGAGCGTCCTTGATCCTGTGGAACACCTCTTCCTCTTTACGGCCCCAGTGCCAGGCTGTGTCTGCTTTTGTGAGGGCTCGGAGAGGTTCGCTTCGGGTGGCAAGGCCTGGTATGAAACGCCCACAGTAGGTGGCCATGCCCAGGAAACTCCTCACTTCCGTCGGTGTGGTCGGAGCAGGGGTGTTCTTGATGGCCTGTGATTCTCTCGGGTCCACCTGAATGCATCTTGGTTGAACACGTAGCCAAAGAACTCAAGAGAGGGTTGGAAAAACTGGCATTTTTCTCTGTGGAGGGTTGCTCCATGGGCGCTGAGTCGTTTCAGGGTTTCGCGGAGGTGTTTGTGATGCTCAGCTGCTGTTGCTGAGTGGATGAGGATATCATCACTCACGTTTAACACTCCGGTTAACCCAGAAAGCAGTTCCCTTATGGTGTTCTGGAACACTTCAGCCGCCGATGATATTCCGAAATGTAATCGTTTGTACCTCCTGAGCCCAAGGTGAGTGCTGAAAGTTGTGATGAACTGGCTCTCCTCCGCCAGGGGCAGTTGGTGGTACCCTGCGTTCAGGTCGATCTTCGAGAACCACTTTGACCCGTTGACGTCCGCGATGATGTCATCCATTGTGGGTGTTATGTGGTGTTCCCTCTTTATCGCTTTGTTAGGTAGGAGCATGTCAATGCATAGACGGATGGCTCCCGGTTGTTTCATCGGGGACACCCATGGAGTTGGTCCTGATACTTTCTCGATGACCCTTTGCTCTTTTAATTTCTCCAACTCTTGCTCTACGAGTGGTCGCAGGTGGAAAGGGATCCGCCGATGTCGCAGGGCGACTGGGGCAACTGACTTATCGATGTGCAACTTGATGGGCTCACACTTGATGCATCCGAGGCCTTTGAACAGCTCCGGGAACTGCCCTAGGAGTTCTTCCACCTGGTTCTCCTGGGAAACACGATCAACTTCAGGTCTTCGGCGGTGTGGCTGCTCAGGAGTGTGTCCGCTTCTCTGTCGATGACATGGATCGTGGCCTACTACCATTTTTCCTTTCAACGGCAGGGGCGTGTCGGCTCCATACGCGTATATCCGGGTCTTGGATGGAACTACGGGAGGGCGAGGATGCAAGCTCCGGTATTTTAGTAGACCCATGACGTTGACTGTGGCTCCTGTATCGATAACCGCTTTGACATCAGTCCCTGCCACTTGGACTACGCAGGTGGGTTGGGGTCTGCGGTGTTGTTTTAGATCTTTTACGAACGATACTATGTAGGCCTCTTCATCATCTTCGTCTGACGAGTCGTCCATGGTTGGTAGATGTCTTGCGGGCTTCTTCTGGGTGTGGTCAGGTGGCGTGGTGTCTGCTACAGACAGCTGTTGGGCCGCTCTCGTTGGGGGTCTCTGCCCTCGAAAGTTCAGGGTATTGTTGCGCCGTCTACAGACTGATGCAAAATGGTTGGGGATGCCACAGTTGGTACCGGTATTTCCTTGAGCAGGACAGTCCTTGGCAGCATGGGGCTCGTGTCCACAGTACCCACATTTCGTCCTGGGTGCATCTCCCCGGGGTCCTCTGGACTGGTCTCCTCTTGGTTTCGTCCGTACCTCTTCTGCTCGCTCCATCTTGATGGTTTCCACCTTCCCTTGGGACTTGGTCAGCGCCTGATCCATCACCGTTGCTCTCGTTGCGTACAGGTCGTACTACCTGGCTAGTATCAGGACGTCTTCTAACGTGATCCCCGGTTTTCACAGTCTGAGGCCACGTAGCGTCTTGTCGCGGCATCCTTGAATGAGTTGCCTCCTGATTGCTTTCGGCTGATCCTCGTCTGTGCACGTGCTGGCCAGTTCCCTGATGCGGGCATAGAACAAGTCCATGGACTCTCCTTCCCTCTGGCGTGCTTGTCCTAGCTTGAAGACCTCGAAATCCGGGTTCAGTTGCGGGTCAAAATGGCCGTTGAGCGCCGTCACGGCCACGTCGTAGTCGTCCGCCGCCCCTGTGTTCGGTAGGTGCTTGAACAATTTGAATATTTCGTCCCCGGCGTAGTGGAGAAGCAGGGACCTTTTGACTGATTTGTCCGTTTCCCGGGTGGCGACGAAGTAGTTGTCTAGGCGTTCTATCCATATCTTCCACCTGGGGGAGGCAGTTGCTGGGTCTTCAAGCACACTGAACGGGGGTAGGACTCCTGATGCCGCGTGCTGGAATGGGATGCGGATTGTGGCAGCAGCGTCGTCGTCATCTCCCTTGTTGCTTGGCTGGGGCGTGTCTTGCCGCACAGTCTCTGAGGATGGACCTTGTGTCTTGTGTTGTTTATGGCGTTGTGGCGGTGCTTGTTCTCGCCCTCGGGCCACCCCGTCGCGAGTGGGCCTTTTCCTCCCTTCCACTCTCCTTACTGTGTGTCCCTGAAGGGCCCCTTTCCCTTGTCGTCGTGCCACTCACCGTCTTCTCTCAGGGCCACCTTTCTCTTCCCTTGTTCTTCCAGTGCTCGTTACCCCAGGCAGTGCTGGGTGGCCGATGCACATTCACCAGTTTGTGTTGGGGCAGCTATGAGGAGGTGTGACTTCCTTGAGGATCTCCCACGGTGCTGCAGCAAGCAGAGTACAGTCAGGCCTCGCAGGATCAGGGCCTTGGCACATGGGGTGGGGCAGCTCTTCTTACTCCTCTCACCCGTGAAGCAGGGGAGAAATTTGGCCGATCTGCAGGCCGGTAGGCGCCTCGCATGCGAGGTGTGACGTCACTGGCGCTCCGAGCGGCTTCTGGAGGCAGCGTCCCAGCGTGTCTTGCTGCCATAGATGCAGCGCCGCAGGGGCTGTGCAGAATCACTGCGGGCCCGTGGCGTCGTCGGGCGGGAGAACAGCTGACTCCATGTCGGGGTGCAGCTGCGAATGGGAGGCGGGTGCACGCCGGGGCTGTGCGGTGTATGGGCGAGGGTTGGGCCCCCTCCGCTCATCGCCAATGTGATGCCTCTGCTGTTTGGGCCTCAGTCGGCCCGGGGCAGGAATCGCGGGCTTGCGCGGGGGCAGGCTTACGCGGCAGTCACAATGATGGAGACCACACTAGATGCCCAGTCGGAAGTGACGTGCCCTGAGCGGCCGTCCTCCTTTTATTGCTTCCCCACAGGCCACACCTGGCCTGCGGATGTAGGGATACGTGTGGTGCGAGACTACACTGCAAACCATTACATCCATAACATATATTTTACAGTTACGGCCCTGGAGTTCCATCCTCTGGCCTGCCGGCTCAGGTAAGGTGACGAGCTTGTATTGGTGCCATTTTTAATGGGCAAGACGCTGTGGGCAATAATTTCAGACAGAGGTTCAGTGACGAGACTCGGTCGGTGTAGCATTCAGAATCGGACCCGTTTCTAACTTATCTACAGCGCAGAGTGGTTTGATCATGGCATAGGTATGCAGTTAGTCTTGAGTTTTTGACCCTAGCCCATGCAACGATTTATTTTACAAGCTGCTTGCTATAGAATTGTTTCTTGGCTTTTAATATTGGGCAATGAGACACCCTGGTGTTTTTAGGGTTTTATCTGGCTAATGCTATGGCAGCTGTGGTCTCTTGCATTTGAAGGTGTCTTGATCAGCGTTCTGGTGATCTCCGCATGTATGCTTTGCCTGTACTGGGGTGGGCACTTGATAGCCACAAGAACTATATTTGGTAGGGAATATGCAAATTGAAAGCATTCTTAAAGACTTAGCAATCCATTAATCCATTCTGATTCATAGATCTTTTGCCTAGGGAACCAAATTGTTTATTGGGTCAGTGAGTCAATGAATTGCGTATGGTATAACTTATCCACCCTGCCTTCTTTGAACATCAGACATAAAATACCTAGTACATCAACAAAAGCTTTTTCTGGAAGGTGGTTTATGATTATCAGACCGTTATCATTTAATAATTTTAGGTATTGTGACACATTGGGTAGTCTGATAATGTGCTGTATGGCTAAACATTTATAAGGCCTGAAAGGCGAGAACTATTCGATAGGCCAATGCTCGTTACTCTTATCGAGGCCATAGGTGTCTAGTACCCCAGTCTAGGCTCAGGAGGGCTGTTCCATGTCACATTTTCAGGATACCCTCTCACTACATAAATTAGTCCCAATCAGGTTAATTTAATGTGCATATATTTGTGTTGATGTCTTTTGCTGGACCTGCGTTGGACACCCATTATAGAGAGGGCTTGGAGTGACCTAAGGTGCAGTATTTTTGCATTTAAAGTGAGTCCAATTAATTTCACTGGTCAGTTTCAATTTGACAATTGCTGTGTTCACTTTCTTTCGTTTTCATTAGGTCTCGCGCCTGGAATTGCAGGGCGAAGTCTAGCTGTCGCAAAGCGAGTCTATTGTGATTGTTTCAGTCGTTTCAGCTTTCAAGGACTACCAAGAGGAGACAAGAGACTGGCACGTGCATGCAGCCTGCCGGAATCGGATCAGGTCGCGCGCATGAACACGCTCTCCGATTCCGGCAGGCTGTTCACACACACACAATAAATATAAACACGCACACACAAACAGGCAGGTACACACAGATACACGTACACAGACACAGGCACACACACACACACGTAGACACACACGCGCACACACACACACATGCAGACATATGCAGACACACGCGCACACACACAAACATGCACCCCTCCCCCCACCACTCACCGTGCTCTTTCTGGTACCGGCTCCTAAAATGCGGGGCTCCCTCAGCTCACGGGAGCCCCGGACACTGCTACAGGCTCCAAAAACGCACGGCTCCCTCAGCTCACGGGAGCCGGACACTGCCATGCGCTCCCAGGCAAAGTTGGCAGCACACATGCGCAGTGCGTAAGGACTGCGTGTGTGTGCGCTTTCGCTTCGGCTAGGCATCCCTTGTTTTAAATAGGCATGCTACCAGGCTTCCTGTTAAGGATCTTGCATGGAAGGGGTTAACGGGTTGCAAACATATTATCTCTAAGGCCCGTTTATTTTTGAGCTGGCGTTTTGACCTGAAGTGTTTCTGCAGTGACACCTCCACACACGCAGGCCCGCGCAGCTCAATAGAACAGTTCTGGGAGATCTCTCGGTTGAAGAGTTCAGCTGCTACGAGGCTTCCTGTTGAGGATCTTGCACTGCATGTAAGGTAAGTCTTTGTTTTTACCTTTTAGTGCATATTTCTATAGTTTTTACAATACAGCACAACCTCGATCCGAAGGTGTTGGAGCACATTACAGGCGCACCACTTACATACATCGTGGCCAGGTCCTGTATTGTTTATAGTAGGCTGCTCCGGCTATAACATTACATCTCAGGTTAATGCGCTTCTCCATGGGATTGCATATGGTTAAAACTTGGTTATTTGTAGCATTTATTCAGATGACTAGGTAAACTCCTCTACCTTGCTTTTATTTTGCTAACGAGTGTCACTGCTAGTCGTTGAAATGTCTCTCATAATTGCACTGAATTTATGAATATGTCACACATAGCAATTTCAAACTTTGGCAGTTATGATCAGGTTGGAATATGAAAAGTCTCTTTCGAATTGAAAACTCTGTATTTCTTTAACACACTGAAGTGCTTCAGCTTAATTCATAAGATTTTGTAAAGTTTATTCTTTAAAAGTGTATGTTTTTAAACTTCAACTGAGTAACGTTCCGGTGCTTAACCTCTGCCCAGATGACAACAGCACCACTACTTAACTTGGGCTGTTATTTGCCAGCAAAGGTTCTTATTTTTTTTAGACCAATGCTCATTTTACTAGTGCTACGGGAGGCCATCCTGATCTAGTCCTTCAAAAGTGGAAATGTCACATGGCTGCATTTCCTTTTGGCAAAGACGCCAAGGCACTATGTTGAATACTCTGCGGCAATGTGCATTAGGATGCAGTTGAGCTTGAGCAGTGTGTGTTGTTATACAGCACGGGCACAGACAGTACTGTGCAGTGCAAGTAAAGTATTGTGTTTGCTGCCCTGGTAGTCTTTGTTTACAATGGCCGTGGTGTCTCCCAGAAGCTCATACTATCCCTGGCTGTGCACAGGCAGCACAGTAGACTACACAGAAGGGACTCGGGAGAGGTCCTCAAAGCGAGCAGTCACAGGACTCTTGCATAGAAATAGTGACCTTGCTAATTCATGCCTCCATTCATGCTCTGGTATCGCCAAATAAAACCTGCCATGATGAAAAGGAAATACTGTTGTCCGGCCAGAGCCCGAGCCTAGGGTTGTTGAGTCAAGGCAGTGTACCTACCTGCAGTACTGAGGGTGCTTTCTTTGCCCATAAATCAAAGAAATGGGACACCTGTTGCGACCAGGCATTACCAAAGACCATAAGTTACTGTACTCTGATCTGTGAAATTTGGAATAGTTGGAACGTGTGAATTCTTAAATACTTCTGGTAATATTTAAATACATATTTAAAATGTTGACACCTTTTAAAGTCTGCATTTCTTAAAAAAGAAATAATGCATTTAAAATGCACTGCACGTACAATTAAAGTTCATTTGAAAGTCTTTATCTTTTCATGAACCAATTTTTAATGCCATGATTATGTGGAGTTGAAAATGTATTTGGGATAACAGCGATGAAACTCTTGTTTTGTCTGTCTGTTTGTGGGCTTGTTTTATGATCTAGTGGGGCAGGTTTCACTGTTGATTCTCCGAATCTTGCAACAAACATTGCCTGCACGATGCCATCTCCCATGCCTTGTGAAGTACAAAGCACGTTTTTTTTCCCATTTCTTTATTGGCATTTAGTCAAAAAGTACCTCCAGTTGTACATAACATAACGTGGACAGACATATACATCCCATCCTGCATACATTAAGAATGTCCTGGAAGCAGCATCTGCCATTGTATGGAAGGTGACAGGCACAGGGGGGAAATAGGACCCACAGTAAGCACCCTGTTCCATAGGAGTAGCCAATGTGTATATCATAAACAAAAGGCTAAACAATGACTGTTGACCCCTGCTGGCAGCTAAGTGGAGTGGCAGGAGTACACTGCCAACACTTACACAACGTGTGTTTACAAATTCAAAACTGCCCTATTTTCAGATTTTCACGTGGGACGCTTTCATTTTGCTATTAGATTAGGTATTGGGAGCAATGTACTTTTTATACCCTGGCCTGTTTTTTCCTGGTCCGGTCGGTCCCTGTGAAAGATGTGGCGTTATGTCCAGAGCTACTAAGCAATTGAATGTTGAAGAACAACGATGTCACGTCAAAGGCTCTCCAAAACGACACTTGTCCAAAAAATATGGGTTAAGTGATTCGCTTCGTGGATGTTTTGTGGACAATGCTGTCACGCTTTCACCAGCCACACACACCACCAGCTGCCAGTGCACGCTTCCACCATGCACACACACCACCAGCCTTCAGTGCACGCTTCCAGGCACACATACCACCAGCCGTCAGTGCACGGTTACCTACACACACACCACCAGCTGTCAGTGCATGCTTTGCCACCAGGCACACACACCACCAGCCGTCAGTGCACGCTTTCACCAGGCATACACACCACTGGCCGTCAGTGCACACTTTCACCAGACACAGACACCATCAGTCGTCAGTGCATGCTTTCACCAGGCACAAACACCACCAGCCGTCAGTGCACGCTTTCACCGGGCACAAACACCACCAGCCGTCAGTGCACGCTTTCACTGAGCACAAACACCACCAGCCATCAGTGCACGCTTTCACCAGGCACACACACACCACCAGCCGTCAGAGCATGCGTTCACCAGAAACACACACACCACCAGCCGTCGGTGCACGCTTTCACCAGGCACACACACCACCAACCGTCAGTGCACGCTTTCACCAGGCACACACATACCACCAGCTGTCAGTGCACGCTTTCAACAGGCACACACCACCAGCCATCAGTGCACGCTTTCACCAGGCACATACAACACGAGCCATCAGTGAACGCTTCCACCAGGCACACACACACACCACCAGCCATCAGTGCACGCTTCCACCATGAACACACACCACCTGCCATCAGTGCAGGTATCAGAGCGCTTTAAATCAGCATGCTTATAACAAGCAAGACTAGCACTCTATATTACTGCCAACTTTGCTTAGCATAAGCAACAGCTAACCATTCACAAACAATGTTTATATACCAATTGCAAATAAAAAAAATGAATGCAAAGCATTGTTATTTACAATGCCAGTAACTCAAACTTTAATGCTGCGAGACCTATCACATTGTAAATGCTTGAAAATACCCAATTTGCCCAGTTTTTTTTCACAATGTTCCTGGGGGGGGGGGGGGGGTCAAGCCGCCCGAATCCCTCTTAAGCCTTTCGAGCTCGCCACAGGGCACGCATCCCAAACTTTTACGCCTTACCACTTTCAAATGTCACCAGCCGCCACTGGCAAGACCACAAGCTCCAGCTCACCCAGGACAAGCTGGATGGGGCACACTGAGCCAAGGGCACAGGGTAGTGGGGTTATGGATCATGGGAGGGATAATGCAGGCCAGTATAGTGAGGACACTGGGGTCACCATCCCCCAGACCATCATCAACCAAGTCTTGGGAGCCTATCAACAGTCCCAATGCATGATGGGCCAGGTACTCACCGAGCTCCAGGACATGAAGCAATTGGAGAGGGAGTTCATTCATCAGATGGAGGCCCACACTCCAATATGGGTTTCCTGACTGGGGTGCTGTTGGACATTTACACCCGTATGTGCAGGGCTTTCCCAGCACCATCTACCCCTTCCTTTGATCTAACAACATCTAGCCCATCTACATCTGCCACAGCCACAGGAAGGGAGGCCCTGTCACAGGAAGAACCACTTGTAGACACTCTAGTCCCTGCAAATGTGGATTACCCCGTCTCCCGCGGCAGGGGACGTCCGACCACCATTGTGGCCAAATTAAACATCATTCTTCGCCATCATGCCCATCATGCTTAAAGAAGGAGAACATTAACTTTTACCACTGGTTTGCGGGATTGAAGCGCAAAGAGTATTATAGCCAGCAAAAATATGGGGTCTAACAAAAGCCAAAAAATCTGGGGTGACCACACAGCAAAGGCAGATTTCCTACATTTATCCACTGTGACCCTTGCAATTGAACGCCACAAAACCAATCTGTATTGTCATACATTATTGGAGGATGGAGACACAAGTCCAGTTTTTGGGTGAAAAAAGGCATTTGGTCATTGATCAGGCTTGAGACACACTGCGTTGATCATAGTGGATAGGCACGCAAGCTCTATTATGCATACACAAAGCCCAGACTTGGGTCTCATGCTCGCTGTTTCACTGGATTCAAGCTAGCCTGGCTGATGAGGGTGATATACCCAGAAACTGGTCCCAGGATGGTTGTTTCTGGTCCAGGGTGGACCCGGCTTGGTAGTTTGGGCTGGACTCTTCCCAGAAGAAGGGTCAAGATTGATTTGCATATGGCTGGGTCTAAACTAGGGTGGCGTAGTCAGCAAAAGAATGATGGATTTAACCCAGCTCTCTTGACTGGGGAAGAACATTTGATTTATTCAGCATTCCATCCATTATTTGTTGCCGCAGCACTTTCCACCCTAAGTGGGATGGGTATGCCCAGACATTTTCCCCTTGCTCACAGTGCCACTAGATTCAAGCTATCCTGGCTGATGACGGGTGATATACCCTGAAACTGGCCCCAGGATACTTGTTTCCAGTCCAGGGAGTTCCCGACTTGGCAGTTCAAGCTGCACTGTTCCCATGAGGAGCAGCGTCAAAACTGATTTGCATATGGCTAGATCCAAACTCGGGTGGCATAGTGAGCAAAAAATACTATGGATCTAACCCAGGTCTCTTGACTGGGGGAGGATGTTTGATGTATTCAGAATTCAGTACATCATTTGTTGCTGCAGCACTTTTCACCCTAGGTGGGATGGGTATGCCCAGACGTGGGTCCATTGCTCACTGTGCCACTGGATTCAGCTAGCCTGGCTGATGAGGGGTGATATACCCCGAAATGGGTCCCAGAATGCTTATTTCCGGGTCGACCTGGCTTGGCAGTTTGGGCTCGAATGTTCCCATGAGGAGGAGGGTCAAGATCGATTTGCATATAGCAGGGTCCAAACTGGGGTGGCGTAGTGAGCAAATGAACGAGGGATTTAACTCACATCTCTTGAATGGGGGAGAATGTTTGATTTATTCAGCATTCTGTCCATCATTTGTTGCAGCAGCACAAAAGGACGCAGGCACCATTTAGTTTTTTCTATATACTTATTCAATGGATTGGAAAATATAAAACAAAAAGTAGAAGTAGCACAAAAGAGCCTTCAAGGTGGATGGGCTGGCAGAAATTGCTGCCTAGTCCTCTGCCAAACAAAAAATAAAGTAAATAGAGAGATACAAAAGACTTTGGGATGTGGGAGGGGCATCAAGAGGAAGCAGGTGTGTTTGGGGCAGCATCAACAGGCAGCTGTTGATGCTGCTGGGAAACAGGCTGGGAAACAGGCAGGTAGGAGGGAATGCAGTATCGAGGGAAAAGCATTTGCAATGCAATAGGTCTCGCATTTGCGAGAGATTAAGCTATAGGTATTGTAAATGACAATGCCTTTTATTTATGTTTTAAAAAACAACACATAAATAAAAGGCATTGTCATTTACAATACGACCTTTTTTTTAACACAAATTTTATTCATTTTCAAGTTTCATATAGGCACATTACATTCGACAGTGGTTACAGCTTCTTTCTAACGAATTGCATGAACAAGAATTCCAAGTTTTGGTATATGTATGTGTTAACAGACGTAGTCATTGCTATATATTTCTTGTATTAGTATGCATGAGAGGCTTACATACAGTTGTCTGGCTATACATTCAAGGAAATTAATGTGTATAACTAACTGCCTCCCTCCCACTAAAAAAGAAAAAACCCTCCCTAAAACATTTTTTAAAATGCTGCTATGGTCGGAACGCCTAAATCTTATAATATATCCTTACGGGGTGACAGGGCTGGAGCATTAGGGGTAGGAAGAGAGGGGGGAATGGGAAGGGAACAAGAGGATCCAGGCCCGGGAGGGGGGTACATGTTCAATTCAACATATAATGCCCATTTCTAACAGGTTTCTGGACTATTAGGCACAGGCTAAGACCATTGGGGGGCGGGGGGGGCAGATATGCCCTCAATCTTCACGATGAGCTGCGGTATGTGACCTGAAATGTTCTACCAGTTGGGTCCATGCCACTGAAATCAGCTTTTTCCTCAGTTCCCTATATTCCTCGCGCTACAGCGCCTCTCTCTTGGCCGTAGCCCTTTTGATAAATTCTTCTCTCCACTTTCCCTCATGCGGCGCTGCACGAGATTTCTAGCGCTGCATGATTAGCCTCTTTGCCAGAATCAAGGAGAGCCATGTAAAGTAGTGCAGTACAACCGTCTTTTTGGGGAGAGGGGAAAGACCCAAGAGGCAGGCCTCAATAGTGGCCCAAGAGGAGCACTCAGTGATTTGAGTGAGTCCCTGCGTGATTTCAGTCCAAAACCCTTTCAGAGAGGGACAAGCCCACATCATGTGGATGAAGTCAGCATCCGGCCGGCAACACCGAGGACAGTCTGAAGATGCAGTCGGGTACATGCCACATATCGCCTGCGGCGTTAGGTAAGCCCTGTGTAGGATTAGCAGCTGTATAGATTTAAGTCGGACATTGCGGAAGACTCGTCTAGGATCTGCGCCTATTCTCTGTCTACGAAGTCCCTGGCTATCGCAGTTTCCTACTTCTGGTGAAGGGACAATAGTGAAGTGCCCATATGTGCACATATCCCCCGGTATAACCATCTAACCAGAAGGCTCCCATGGCCCATTATGTGAAGTGCCTGCAATAGTTGGAAGGGAGGGGGGCTCCTTCTGGTCCACCAACCAGTGCTGGTGTATGAAATGTATGATTGCAGCATGGGTCAAGAACAGCGTACCTGGAACAGCATTAGCTTGTACAAACTCATCATGGGACATCAAATTTCCGCCCAAGAATAAATCGCCCTCTGTCTCGACTCCGCCCTCTTTGGTATTTCTTATGATCACAGTCCACTAAGCTGGTTACCACATTGGTCCTGAGCTGGCACATGTTGGAGGGAGAGACGAGGGGTGGGCCAGCTCTGTTGACGTTTGGTGTCCATGTCTGCGATGTGGCGTTGATGTTCAACAGAATCCGATGATGGGAAGCCAGAGCTGGTGGGGTGTCCAGTCGGCAGGGAAGGCCACCGGTCTCCGAGCGGCGAGGTCTCTGCGGGAAAATGAATCCGAGCTGCAACAAGCTGCAAGGATCAATTGACCGGTGGCCTTCCCTGCCGACTGGACACCCCACCAGCTCTGGCTTCCCATCATCGGATTCTGTTGAACATACGGACCGGGCACTAGACTCACGCTGCCATTGCACTGCACCTTACCCAAGTCCTGATTTGAAAAGGATCGAAACTCCGTCAACCGCCCAGCGCGAACATAGGCGCTCCAGACTAAATGGTTAAAAAAAAATACCTGCATTATCTTATCGAAGTCAATTTCAAACAAATGTGGAACCATTCTGTGTGTCTTTTACTCACTGTATATATTAATCACCAGTCACCTGCGCCGCCGTCGCTGATTATTGTCACTTGTGTTGCTACCGTGACGCTCACTCACTCGCACTGAGCACCAAGTACAATTTGGGTTCTCCATAATTGTGTTACATTGTCTTTTGCAGTGCTGTAATAACTGCAAAGTTATTTCTTTTGATTTGTGTTTCTCTCCCTTTTACTCCTACAACAAATATGATGCCACGCGCACATAAGTGAAATACCAATAGAGGCTCCTTATTCTTCACAAGTCAAGCAGCAATCACTAAAATGTGTCCATTTGGTTATCGTGTGGGTATATGCATGATTATGGTAACTACTATTATACACAAACCCCAGAATGAAGAAGGGGGAGACTTTCAGTGAACACAAAAATAAATGTCAGTGTATGCTGCATAATAGACTCTATGTAATTGAGGCTCAAGTAAAAAAATAATTTCACAATGCATTGCCCCTTCATTTAAAAGTCTGTTGCTAACACCATGAGGCAACCGAAGCATCATGCTCCACTATATATGACTTTGAACTAACCCAAAAAACTTGACAAGTAATGTAGAGGTAAAGGAGACCATTACAAATCATGCGCTTCAATGTGACCTCAAGGGAATGAAGCGCTATATAAATGAAAGTACAATGCAAGGCTTCCAGTATTTCGAGTTGTGAATGTTGCAGCCAACTAAACAACACTGATGCAAAGTTGTCCTACGAAAATTACGGGAGGAAAAATAATGAAAGTTGAAGCGCGCATGGTGTGCTGAAAATTAAAACGAGAAGCACCCACCATTTTTTCTCAAGGGCAGCGTCTTGGGAGTGTAGTGGGTGGTCCACCATGTGAAGCAGAAAGCACATGGTGCGCTGAAAAAAAAATTCTGTGAAAGTGGGCATGGTGCCCTGAAAATTAAATCAAGAAGCGCCCGCCATTATTCCTCAAGGGCAGCCTCCTGCAAGTGGTGTGTGTGACCGCCATTGCAAAACGGAAAGCGCGTGGCATGTTGAAAAAAAAAGGGGGCGGAGGGTCGCTATGCTAAAGCCTGCTTTAAAGAGGCAGTGCTGTGTCATTAAAGAAAATAGTGCTCACAGACTAGATAAAGCAGACCTTGTAACAACACAAGTAAAACATCTGGTCCTCGTGGGATTTTACAAATGCAGACAAGGTTGTACAAAAGAGGGACTAATAAGCCTATTCATGAATCAAAAGCAATGATTTAGAAAGAACAGTAACAGGAGCCAATTGAAAAGATGAGCGGGAAATGGGCTGAGCTACAAGTCCATACCTGAATACAGCATGCCTTGCAGGGCAGCGCATGTGCTGCCTAGGCTCGACCTAAAAAAAGATAAAGCCAAATTATGCAAAATAATACAGAAGTATAATGTTACTGATGGATCATAGAAAAAAAACAAAGCTGGTTGAACCAAAAAAATATGATTTAAATTGTTTTACACTGTAATTTTCACAAATTTCCCCAATTGAAAACGTGTTTCCTAAGCTTGAACATGTTTAAAATATGGTTGAGTTAGTAAGAGCCCTCTTTCCTTTTGCTGCACCACAAGTCTAAAAATATATGTATTCCAAAATACCGGAATGTTGCAGTACTGATATGGCATTGCTGGGAGGATGTTCACAATGCTGGAATCTCACAACACTGATGAAAAACTGATTCAAGGATGCTTTGCTGGACTCCTACAGCACTGATAAAGACACTGAAAGGAGGAAGCTCATACTGCTGAGTCCTTCTATCCTAGATGATGGACCAGGACTATGCTGAAGGATGCTCATGATGATAGGTCCTGTACCAAGCTGGACACAGTTGGAGGAAGCTCACACTGGAATATTGCAATTACAGGTCTCTTCTGGTAAAGGGTATAACACTTGTATCCTACAGCACTGACAGAGAAATGCCAGAGGAAGTGCCCTCGGTGGCTGTGTTATAGTTTCGAGGGAGTAGCACTGGAGAAAACGTGTGCTGTTGGTTTGCTGTGTCACCGAGCAGGTTCTGCAGAAGGAATTTTTCATTTTTGTATTCATGCAGCTCTGACACAGCAGTGGTGTAGGAATTTCACAATGCTGGCAGGAAACTGCAGATATAAAGTGCCTAGTGCCAGGTCAATGCTGGATGCAAAGAATGAATGACACAGGAAGCAGCTGGGCATTGCTGGAAGAAAGTCGACACTGCATTGGTCTTGTAGCACCAACACTGCACTACTGGTGGAACCACTGTCCTGGTGTCTGATAGCACTGCACTGTTTGCAGTAATATCGCAGTGACACAGGGCACAGCTGGAAGGAAGCCTATACCATTAGGGCACTTATGGGGAGCACAAACAGTGACTCCCAATGAAGATTCACTCCTGCCAAGAAAAACATGCATTCCTAAAAAAAAGTCTTACATCATAAACTAACAATGTTGATATTGGGAGAGAGTCCGCAATCACCCCATCAAATTTCATTTGGCACTCTCAAACCAACTCAGAAATACCTCCAACTTTAGACATATTTCCCATTTTTTAAATGTTTTCCATTTACTTTGTTCAAACTTGGACACTACAAATAGTTTGCTTTAAACCAGTTGATGACTTGAATCCAGTTTATATTCGAAAAAATTGAGAACACAAAATGGTTGTGATGAATAAAAAAATTCTAACTCTCTTTTGTTATGGGCAGACAGTGTAATGCTCTAAGTATGATTGAGATAGAGTCAAATTTTCACATTCCAAACAGTAATCTTACAAACGCGTTTTGGATATCTTGTAATCTTAGCATGTTTTTCTTTTAAAGGCCTAGAAAGGTGTAGGAGGGGGATCATTCGTTCCTACAGACTGATTTGCTGGAAACCCTTATATTTTTTTAAGATAATGGTACATGAATAGGTCTAAATCCAGGGAGTGTACGCAAAATCAACAACACTCAGTGAGTTATTTACCACAATTGTCGACAAATGATGGTTGAAAATGATATTAAAATATATAATTGTTTAAATAAATTAAACAACGGTTGTTCATCAACAGTTAGATATGCAGAATCCAATCTGAACTGCACTCCAGTCAATATTTTCTTTATACCAGGTGGGTCACATGTAGGTTTCGGGGGGGCGGATCCATACCAGTTTTATTAGGATATCCATATAACATACATTTACACATAATGAACCAAATGTGAGCTCAAGTACATATCAGTGTGCATAATGAAAATCTGGCATGGGTCTAGCACAACTGGTCCTATGTGGGACACCTCTCCTTTAGAAAATAGACCCGACAATCTTTCTGGCTATAAAATTGATCATAAAGCCTAATTCTGCATTGTTTTGATTGCTGATCGCCTGTATTTGTATTCCTCACATTAATAACAGCTTTGAACACTCTGTCGCCACCTTGGTTATTACTACAGCAACTACGCCTTGACGAATAATTGCTGTTTTCTAAAATATTCAGACAACCATTTTTTAATACCAGTCATTGTCAAGACCTCCTTTCAATATAACTGGGTTAAATAAAACTTTGAGTGTTGTTGATTTTGCTCTCACATGCTAGATGTAGACCTGTTCCTGTGCTATTCATTTTAATTATTTCTTTACATGAATACATAAGAACTAAGGTTTCCCTTCCAGAAGGCATTTCAGGGCACAACCTAGATTATAGAACATATTTACTCACAATCTCAGGACAGCTCCAATATACATCGCTTCAACAGAAAAGTGTCTAAAAAAGCATCACATTGGTTCCCGCAAAATAAGTTAACAATGTTTTTCCAAGTGTTAGGCATCTGCCACTGAATTCTTAGATTTCCGATACTATGTTACTTTTTGTATAACTTAATTCTTTGAGGTCTGTCACCTGGATCTACACAGTACAAGATCATTTCGGACACAAGGAATTGAATCATACCCTGCAGCATTTTGGAACCACATAAGACATGTTCACCATTATGCATAGTGCATACCTGTTATTTATTTATTTTAATGTTTATTAAATATGTAAAGTGCTCTGAGATCAATGACTAAATCTGCACTATATAACATTGCAAAAATAAAAAAATAAACAAACAAAGCCCTGCTGTGGGGATCTCAAACCATTAGGGCACTCTTAAGGTGGTGTGCAAAATATAAGGGTGCGGGCATTGCACTGCTGAGAAGCCACTTTGACAGGGCACTGCAAGGACAAAGCCTACACTGGGAAGGAAACTACAACTTAGGAAGCTCACTGTGTTATAGCAGTTCTGGGGGAAATGTAGCACACTGTTGGGGCACTGCGGGAGGGCGATTACAGTGCAGGCCACAGCAGCAAGGAAGCATGCCCTGACGTGGCCTAATTGGGCATGAGCTCACAGTGTCACAACAGAGCAGGCATGTGACAGGCACTGGGCAGGAAGGTAATAAACCTCCTTTTCTGGCTGAGTGGTAGCACCTCACCAGTAACTGCAGAAATGCTGTTTTATTCAAAAATATGCATCTTATCAATGAAAGGCCAATCTGCCTGCAGTACATGTGGGGGTGAAATTAAGGGATACTTCTGCAAATTCGAGTAACCGGTTTGTCAACACATGCTCATTTGCAGGATGTCACCTTCTTTTCAGCTATATTCACGTTCCTAATGCCACATGTCGCGACTGTACCTCTTTACAAACCCACAGGACCCTCCTACACTTGTTTACCCTTCATTCGCATTTATGGGATCACTCTTAAATATCAAACTTTCCTCTCATTAACCAGCGACAGGTATGGAGGAACTTCATAAACTGACTGAAATAAGTGACGTCTCATATGAAACAATGAAAGTGCAACAGGAGTGCTACAACTGTATAGTGACACTTTATAGTATTCTAGAATCCTGCAACATGTGAGGCAGATCCAAATAAAAAGTACAACATGCAAATACTTTGTTACACACTTTCACCCAACAGTGTGTATTATAAAAGTAGTAGTTAACCATCAAAAATGAAATGCATCAAAGTTATCAAGTTGTTAGTGAGTGCTAAAGAATGTCTTTTTGGGGCATATTGAAAAGACATTCTGTGTCATATGGTGCAACTGTTGTTGATGTATCATTAAAAAGTTCACAGATTTGCTATAACAAGGCCTTTTTCAGTTTCTTTTCATCTGCAATTTCTGACAGGGGTACCTGAATACAGAGATGAGGAAAAATTGCTTCCGGTGTTTGGTTTTCATTTACAAATTAATATACTCTGGCACTTTTCAAATTCATCTGGCCTCTTAGACTACAAATCGCAAAATGCATATGGTCGATAAATGAAAGCCCAGGACTGGATGACTTTGTCCTCTGTGTTTTAGGTCATATACTAGATTATTGTATTTCTATTGCATTTCGGTTAAACAAAAAAGTATGTTGCTTTGTATAGACCCATACAGAATTGCATGTGTAAGCCCTTTTTTGAAGTAATTCCTGGAAAGTCCTTTCAGGATAGACCTTTTGTGCATGAGTCTTATTTCCTCATCTAGATGTACCGCAGATCCAAGCATGAGCCTGTGAAGTACATACAAGATAACATTAAAAAGTAATGTTTTCACAACACTGGCACAGTTGCTGTAATATAAAATGAAGGTAAAGCATCACATTCTTTTTATTATATTTAGAAATAATTAATCATGCCTGTGACAGTCAAAGAATAAGTAGGCGAGGCGTTTTAAAGCACAGACAAAGTGGACAATTGCCCATGGACCCAGCTTCCCAGTGGGCCCTGGTAATTTGATCTTACACTCACTCAGTCTCACCTTTGTCCATCTCTCTACCAGAACCTTGATTTACCAAACACTGTGTGACTCTCTATACCCAGTGTCATTTTAAGGATTTTGGGCTCTTGAACAAGACATACTTTTGGGTGTCGATTCCGATCCGGTAAAATGCGCTCCGAATGGTCGTACGGAGAGTTTTTTCCCCGTACGAATCGTATCCGTAGACGTCCCGTACGTACGATGAAGTACGATCCGTACTAGGTGCCGAACTCCGTACGAGTCGTACAGGACTCCGTACGACTCAAATCTCCGTACGAATCTCACTCGGAACCCGCAGTACGCGACATCGCGGCACGTTTTTACGACCCAGCAAGTACGATCCGTGTCGGGTACGCGCCGTACGACCCTTTTCCTACGGGAGCCGAAAACAGTCGTAAACGCAGAGTTCGCGCCGAAATAGGTACGGAAGGCCCCCCCCCGGGTACGGCACGTACCCCCCATGATCGCAGGGGTACGCGCCGTACCCCTGTGGTCATGCGGGGTACGCACCGTACACCCAGCGTTCATGGGGTACGCACCGTACCCCATGTGCAGTGGGTGTACGGCACGTACCCCATGTATGCTGGGTGTACGGGACGTACCCCGCATGACCAGAGGGGTACGCCGCGTACCCCTGCGATCATGGGGGGTACGCGCCGTACGGTGTGTAGGTGAGCGTGCGCTTTTCCGTACGAATCGACGTGTACCGTACGAATCGCGTACGGGTCGGCCGATCGGGATCGGAATCGTCCGGTCGTACGGCGTCTGTACGAGTCGTACGGAAACGGCTCCGGATACGATTCGTACGCCGGATTATTTTACCGGATCGGAATCGACCCCTTGGTGTTTTTGTTTGAAAGTTTGAGTTTAATTCAATATTGTTTTTTCACTCGGGCCTGAATTCGCAGAGAATTGGTGATAAAATTGAAAGTTATTCTGAAAAGGGGACCCGCAAATAAATCCTGTCTGAGATCTCAAAAATCCTTATGAAGACACTGTAAGCAGATAGTAATTACACCTTTACTGTATTGTAGAATTTGTCTAGAGTTTCATACACCTATGTGGGACACCGTGGTGCATTTTCACACAGATAGCAGATTACACTAGTTTGCAATGTGTATTTCTTCTGACCCTATATTGAGAACATTTTTATGTTAGGTGTGAGCAGTGCTTGAAATGGAATACAGAAGAACTGGCACTCACTATCTGGAGTACCTGTTTGCGTCTGAGAAGTGCTGGTGATCTTCAATTAAATGTACTGCAGCAGTACTGAAAAGCGCAGGTACTTTCCTTTTCAGATTAAAGAAGTGCAGGCACTCAGCACTTGCACATTTAAAGTGGTGGGTGTAAGTGAGCTCTTAGCTTGTTTTCTGTCATGGAGGGTGAGAAATTAAAATTGGGCGTGCAAAATGCAACTGGAACAGTTAGTTTTAATTAAAAAGACACGAATCAAGGGACTAGCCACAAAATTAAAATAACCCCAACTTGGAGCCAAAGCTCTGATGGCACCAAGCAAGTGAACCTCAACCAGCCAAGCATCTCTTCTCTTCCAGCCAAGCATCTAGTCATTCATCCTTTCACCCTTCCATCTACCCATTGATATCCACCATTTCACCTTTACATTCTGTCATCTATTCATTCTTTCTCACATCTTCAGTCTTTCACTAGTACATCCATCCATTGGCCATTTCATCAATCCATCCACACACATCAATCATCCATCCACACATCCATCATTTGACTTAAACATCCATCAGTAAAGATTTCCATCCATCAACTGATCCTATTGATCATCATTTCATCCATCCAATGTTAACCTCTTCCATGCTCATGACGAGCTGAGCTCGTCATGAGCCACGGCGCTCCGGTGCTCATGACGAGCTCAGCTCGTCATGAGCCGTGGAACGCTCGCATGCGGGGATAATTCCCCTGCTGTGCTGAGCGTTCCACGGCAGGTAATGCTCCTGTGACGAGCTGAGCTCGTCATGAGCACAGGAGCGCCGTGCCTCATGACGAGCTCAGCCTGTCATGAGCATGCGGGCGCCGTGCGCGCCCCCCCCCAGCACAGCGGGAAAATAACCCCCGCAGCGAAGGGGTTAATATTGATAACATCAATGCCAATGTTTAGAATGATACACTCGCATATATGAGCGAAATTGCATCATGATTAGCAAACTCACCCGTCATGAACTCTCCATTAACCCCGATTCAGAAATACGTGGTTAGGCAGGCTCTGGGACACATGCCTCAGGTTACTGATTGACACATCACTGGTATGATGGCACATAGCCAGCAGACAAATGTGCGGACAGGAAACTCAGGTCCATCCCCCAGATAAGTGCAGCAACACCACAATGTTCCAACGAGAGTGGCCCCAAAGCACACATGACCAGAGGGGTGCACATATTTTCAAAACATCATAAAGATAGTTGCCATTCGAAGTTAGGAACACATAGCCAATCAGGACACAGCACACAGCGATCAAGGGTCCACCATGGACAGAATGGCACCCCGGAGCGTACCTAATTGATGCACAGTACTTATTATGCCAACTGGTACTATGAAATACTACTTTGTTTTTGCATTTCTGCAAACTTCCCATGTTTTTGAGTGCTCTGAAGCATCAGGTAGTGTTTAAGTGTTCTAAAACTAGACTATAGTGCATTTCATCACAAAGATATTGTTTTTAAAGCAGGGTTTTCTTTTGTTTGGTTGCAAATTGGGAGCCCATACAGTCCTCAGACCTGCTTCTGTAACCGTGCTCTCAGCCTAAGTGTTTAATTAAACCAACTAGTCCTGTTTTGCCATATGCCTTTTCAATGTAAATTCCTATTAGAGAAACCCCAGTCTCTCCGTTTTCCATTTACTTTGCCATTCATTTGTGTTAATTATGAGCTTGTATCTGCTAAGTTGCAGATAAGGCCAAGCTGCAGCTGCTAAAGTGGGCGGTTCACAACGGCCCTGCAATGAATTTAAAATGAGGACATGCCGTTGTTTCGGATACGTAGAATAGGGTGGGCGACTTCCAGGGTGTTCAGCCCTGCCAAGTATCACGCATTAGGCGTGACACTAACGCATTCCAGTGCAGGTGTCTGCATCACCGCACGAAATGCATTAGTCACGCATAATTAGGGACCTCCGACCACCCCAGGCGTGCTATAACAATGAGCTGCAGCAACGCGGTAATTGCGCTATGGAAAGCGTTCATGTGACTGCCTGAAAATTAAATAGAATAGATTGATGAATGGTGCACTCGAGAGCTGGCAGGACAGCCTGGTGAATCACTAATAAACACACCAAGATGTCTTTCGCGGCTCATCGTCGTCGTTTTCTATTAAGGCGCGCTTCCCTGTGATCACGTGCAGGGTGATTAGCACCCCAGGCTGCAAGGCAGCCAGTCAGGAGCCTGGCGGCAGCTTTGTTTTTCAGAGCGCGCCCGTCTCTGGCAGAGCAGTACTTTTTCTTCACTTGCGAGCTGGAGTCGCACTCAGACTTTGCTGGACAAGACACTGAGGTAGGAGGCAGCCGTGGGTTTTAGTTTTAATTTGAAGTCGTGTA
Source organism: Lissotriton helveticus (assembly GCF_964261635.1). Taxonomy (NCBI): domain Eukaryota; kingdom Metazoa; phylum Chordata; class Amphibia; order Caudata; family Salamandridae; genus Lissotriton; species Lissotriton helveticus. The sequence goes on along the minus strand of NC_136070.1, from coordinate 1,073,112,533 downwards.
TGGCCCAGGGCCACCCACACTCGCAGCATTCACCTGCCAAGACGTTCGCACGTTGGTTAAAAGAGGCACACATTATCCAGTCACGCTGGGGTCCCGCTTCTGAAATTCATGCACTCGATCATCTAAAGAAAAGTTTTTGAAAATAATGGAGTGCAACCATCATGCATTCATTTAGATATTATTTTGTCCGGCCTGGTTATGTTGCACCCTGAGACTTTGAAATAGCAGTTACATATTACATCACATCGGAGGCCTCCTGGAAATATCGAGTTCTAACTGTGCACGCAGGAGTCCCCTTTAAACAGCAAATGGCGAATCATGGAGCTTTGGATAATTTTTCTTTTTCATTTTGTTTTCAATGACCGGATGCATGGAAACTTTTGTCTGGACTGCATCATCGGGTTTAAGGTCATAGTTTATTGTTAATTTAGGCAGCATTCACAGCATTAAGTGCTTTTTACAATTGTGATTCTCACTATTCATTTGCATAATTGACTGAGAAGTGCTTGGTATCATTTTCACGTAGTAGGCATGGGGAGTGAGCACAATATGATTCACTGCAGAGGGTCACGTATTTCTTGGCACAATTTGTGGTCACGTGTTTGTAGATGAACTGTGCCACATGTTTAAAAGGATTGTTTCCACCTGTGTTACCACGAATTTGCTATCAGTTTGCTTGGTGGGTAACTTTGTTTGTTTTAGGGATGGTGTAATGGGGGGCTAAGCTGCCAACATTGGCACATGGTGCTAATCTGCTGGTTTCCACATTGGAGCTTATCTCTACACACATTGTAAGTCGACTGTTTGCCTATGTTTGGTTTACTTTTAAGTTTCATGGTTACTTTTACTCAGGCCACCACTCAGCACGGCGCACTGATTGGCCGAGCAGCTCACCGGCGCTGTTCACAGGCCCCTGTTAGTGCACTTTAGTTCAATTACTTCTTATAGTTTCTTGTTGCTCAAATGGGTGTAATTTCTGATATTTATATATTTCTCTATATGTTTCGTTGCTTGATTTTTGCTCGTGAGAAATTGTCACTCATAGTCGTTGAAATGTCACTCATAATTGCACTGAAATTATAAAAATGTCACACATAGCAATCTGAAACCTTGGCAGCTATGGGTGTTTTTCAGGCTCCTTAACCATGAGCCAATTGCTGTGCTCCTGGGTGCGCTCGGCAGCTCATCCTAGCCCGTCAAAACACAGCTGCTGCAATTACCTTTGTTCTTCCCCACGTGCGCCAGAAACATGCCCCCGGCGCCGTCTCGCGACAGACAACCTGTGAGGGAAGCAGCCGCGCGCGTTTCCTCGCCCGGGGCTGTCCGCCCGGGAATCAGTCAGATCTAATATTCCGCAAGCCGACGCTTCTGTTAGAGACAAAAGGGACGACGCTGCTACAGTTTTCTTTGTTGTATCTGTTCCTCGAGACCCATATGTGTCTCGTGCTGCGAGCAGCCAGTCCCTGACCTGTTTACAGCTGCACAGGGGGGCCTGCGCAGAAAGCACTTACGGCTGTCCAGCCTAAGTGCTGCTGGCGCACCGTTCTCCCCGGCTGTAATCGCGTCCCCCCTGCTTGATAAGCCACGCACCGCCCCGGGCAGGCCCAGCCTCCTCGAACAGGCACCTCCCACTCTAACCCCCGTCCGCTTCCTGCCCTGGTCCTGACGTCGCTCTAATAGCGGCAAAAGGCGGGTATTTTCTTTTCTAGAGGGAGCCACATCTCCTGCAGGAACAGCTTTGAAAATAATACAGCGGGTCCCGGCCTGCTCCCCCTGAACCCTCTATGCACCCGGACTGTCCTTACGAGCCTCCGGAATAACCACTGTAAGCGAAGGGACAAGTGCAACGGCGGCAGCTTCCATCGATATCCCGTTTCCTGTACAGAGACTCGGCTGCGGCTCTCCCTCCACCGCACAGGGCTCCTGTCATCCGAAGATAGCGGGTTTTGGTGCCCGGTCGCTGGGAGCAGCATGGCCCCGCCACATCGCTGGCTTCCCCTTTATCTGCTCCCGCTACTCTCCCTGGCACTGGCCTCCAAGCTGAACATCCCCAAGGTGCTGCTGCCCTATGCCCGGGGGACGAGAATCAACTTCACTCTGGAGGCCACGGAGGGCTGCTACCGATGGTGAGTGTGGGGTTTCAGGGCAGGGAGGGCACGGCGAGGTGACAGGAAGCAGAGCATGTCTGCAGCGGGAGCATGAAACCGCCGCAGGCCTGCACTTTACAAGCCCGGGGCACAGCTCTGGGCTACAGTTGCTAAAACGCATCCTCATCGCTTACCCACGTGCGCACAATGCTCTTAAATACGTGCATGGCTCCCCGGCCAGTGCACGGCAGCTTTGTGCATTGAACACTGCAGAGCTCCGAACCACGTGCTCAGCTGGAACCAACAGCTCCTAAACACTAGCCCAGCCCCTGAATTCAAGGGTGACACAGATCACAGCTGTTTTGTACACAGCAGAGCTCACAAGCATGCAGTTATGCAATGTTTACAAAGCTGTCCGACACATGCTTACATTAACAATCAGGCATATATCACAAAAGCATGGAAAGGATTGCCGTCTATGAAATGATGTGTGAACCATTGCAGAATTACATTAAATCAGAGTCAGACAGACACGAGACGGAGAGAAGGCTACTCTCAGAAATAGAGGGTGGGAAGCGAGGAGAGGGTCATGACGAAAGAAAGGACAGAAATCAAACCCAAGTAAGTCAAGGTCAGTTTTTCATGAAGGCTTTTTAGAGTATTAGCGGGAGAAGTCTTTACGAGAAAGCCTGCAACCTGTGGATACAAGCAGTAGAAAGAAACATTGGCAGACATCTCATACAAGCAAGTCAGAAAGTACAGATTATTATCCACCCTTTTATGATTTTTTTTATGAAATCAAATAAAAGTATCTCTCTCTCAGATTATTTCAACATTACAGCCCTAGTCTGCTATGTGTCAAACCTAGAACAGCACTTTAAAAGATAGCTCGGAGATCCCAGGGTCTGTACTCTGCACAGGGCGGGTGGAGCAGATGCTTTCTCTAGGAAAAATGTAATTTAATGTTCTTCCCTCACTCTTCTGCATATATTCACACAAAGCCTAGCACCTCGTCAGCAGCGTAACACACCGCGGAAATGAAACTGCAAAGCAGTATGTGTGATGAGAGCGAGAAACTACCAATCCCAGATTGCTTTATGCTTCACATTACTTAGGCCTCTGTAAAGCTATGAAGGCTGCTGGAGCGGCCACTTGTCGAGTCTCTTTTATCAGGCATTTGTGCGGACAGACCACGCCCCTCACCAACATGTGATAGCATATCGTGAACGCTGAGACAGCTGACCATGTGATATTTTGTGTGCATGGTAGTTCTGAAGTTAGTATTTGGAGTCATGCATGTGCAACTGCAAGGTCTTTGCTTTCTTGACTCTTTTTGAGATTGAGATAAAAAGGTGTGCTTTTTATGCCATGTGGTCCGTGCACCAGGAGTTCCCTCCTCATGGTGGTTGAGTGCAGTGTGTCTGTCCGAGAAGACCCAAGGCATCGGGTCAGAAGTAGTCGTAGTCACAGAAGTTGTTGGTTGGGCCTGCCAGTTTGTCCCGAGAAATTGGTGCATCTTTAGAGTGAGAAATGTAAAGAACAAGCTCCCTCAGAAGATGTAGCTGAATATTTGACATTTGTCTTTGAATGCACAGCAAATGTGACAAGGAAAGAACATAATTTTAATGGCTTGTTTTTACAGAAAGTGAGCCCTCATGGAAGAAAGTAAGCAAATGTGAGTTACAAACTACAAGCCACTGGGCAGCAATGGATGGAATGTATTCCCAGGGAAGCTTTCAGGAGTGCCTAACAAGTCTTTTTCATTCAGACAGCTGCACTGTCTGGTAGGCTTCGATCTAAACAGACACAGCATTTTGCTGGTCTTATTAATTTGTTCAACTAATCTTCATTACAAATAGTGTAGTTTGCTTAAAATTTGTCATTCTGATTTTGTGTCGGGCTTAACAAATGTAAGTGTGTGTGTATATTTATATGTGTATACATATGTATTACCCAATGGCGGTCATGAATAGGGAATTATAGTTATGTCAGCATTTCCATAGGAAAATGCCTTTTGTTTTGCTTATAACTTTGGCACAGTTTGACAAAACTTCCCAAAAAAGTGCTCTTTTTTGACTACTTTGTGCATGGAAAGTTTTGGGGTGATCCGGCATGCAGGAGCTGAGAAAAAAGGGAGTTCCCAAAAGGCAAAATCCCCATGCATTTTCCATAGCCGTTTGTCAGAAGCATTTTCACAAAAACTGATGAACAGAATCAAGCCAAATTCGTCAGGAAGATAGATCTTGGTCTACAGATTGTTCTTTTTGTGATTTTGTGTAAATCTGTTGAGTAGGTTTTGATAAATTAGGGTTAAAAATGAATTGTATATCTGGATGGTTTAGTCAGAGGCACGCTTGCAAGAGTCTCTGAAACATAATTTTTAAAAAGAGTGTTCTGGTTGGGCCAGGTGATTTTTTTTTTTTTTCCCCCTTGGGTGAATTCGCTCCCACTGGAGTCAGACTCCTGTGGGTGCAAGTGCTCTGATTAGCTGCCAGCAACATGAGAAAAATGTTGCAGCCATTACAGGACTGAGGAACCTACTCCCCTGGGGAGAAAAAAAACACAAAAACACACATATATATATATATATATATATATATATATATATATATATATATATATATATATTCTCCATCCCTAAGCCTCATAGGGAGACTCAAGAGGCCCCCCAACCCCGCCCAAAATTGCAGAACAGATGAGTAACTTTTGCTGAGATCCCATGCGATTGCAGGAACAAAAAAAATATATATGGTGTGCTTTTTTTTTTTTCTTTCTTTCTTTTTCAACATATATTAGGGGAGTCCGTGATGGTCCCCTCCCTGAGCCATTATAGGCCTGGGAGCCCATCCAAAAATGTTAATGTTATCACTGACATATACACCTAACTATAATCTTAACCTTATGTTTTTTTTGTTTTTTTTTTCAGTCAATTTCTACGTTTAAAATAAAAACTAAAAGTAGATTTTTTTTAATGCATCTAACTTGGAGGCCTATTAGGATGGCGGACGGATCTGCGTCCGTCCGCCACCCCCGAGGTGGAGGGACCGTCCGCAGGGGCAGCGGCGCAATTAGGATGTGACCACCACCCTGGCGGTCACGTCCTATATCTTTAACCTTGCGGTGGGTGCTGCTTGAAGCAGCACCCGCTGCAAGGTTAAAAAATGCATGCTTTGCATTTACATGCACAAAGCGGCAGGCACCGCGCGGTGCCTGCCGCTTTGTGCATGTAAATGCAGGGGGTACCATAGGTACCCCTCATGTGCACCCTCACCCCGCCTTCACCCTGGGGGCCTGCAAGGGGCCCACAGAAGCAAAGTTCCACATGCTTTTCCACAGCGGAAAAGCCGCAGTGGAAAAGCATGTTTAAACACTCATCCCAACTGCATTTTAAAAAAAAAAAAGATTTTTATTATTTTCCAGAGTAACAAACATACACGTTGACATTTAATACGACCACAGTATTATGCAAATTTGGATACACAGGTGCATACACACGAAGTTTCAAACCACATTACCATGCGTGATATATCGCTGTTCATCCTACCGGGGTCATCAGCCCCTCAATTCCTATCTTATTCCCCATCTTCTTCCTTGTCGGAGCTTGTGACGTCATTTTCCGGTAATGGGTCACATATTTCCCCTCTATATATATATATATACATTCCAAGAAGTCCATATTTTTTCCATTTGCGAGGGCAGGCCCTAGTTACGTACACCGCCCGTTCTGTCAACATTAGTATGTCCATGTTCCTGCTCCACTGTGCTAAGGTGGGTAATTCTGATGCACCCCATTTTTGTGCTATATCTCTCTTTGCCACCATGATGGCCAACATGCCCCATATTTGCCCATATCTGGCTAAATCATTCGGATCCCAAATATTCAAAATACATTTACGTGGCTCTGGTGTCAGGGATACCTTAAGTGTTTGTGAAATAGTGCGCATCACTTGTCGCCAGTATGCAGTTATGAATGGGCAGTCCCAGAGGGTATGGAATAGTGTACCTTCTTCACCACAGCCTCGAAGACAATAGGGATGCGGTGCTCATTGCAGTTTGTGTAGCGTGGTTCTAGTATAATATATCCGATGTAGGATTTTAAGCTGTACTAATATGAATTTGGCTGAAATGCCCACCTCCCTTGGGGACGCCAGCGCCTCATTCCATTTCGTATCATCCATGTCGCCCAGCTCCTCTACCCACCTCTCTCGTAATTTCAATATAGGGTCCAACAGGTTATTGATCCGCTTACGGTAGGTAATCGAGGTTGCACTACGCTGCATGTAATCAGTGAGTAGTCTATCTTCTAACGGTGAGGATTCCGGGACATCGCTGTCTATTGGTAGTGCCTGCAATAACGCGTGTCTGATCTGCATGTATCTGTAGGATTAATTCGGTCCCAGGTCATATTGCTGTTGGAGCAGGGTGAACGGGATCACGGTCCCTTTATCCCATAAGTCTCCCACTGTGGATATTCCGATGCTATCCCATTGTGTAAACCCCTTACTCCGTCTCAGTTGCCCAAGTGCCTTAGTGTCCCAGAGTGGGGTGAGCTTAGTGATCGTTCCCTTCCACCCCAATTTCGCTAGTGCCATATTGCGTCCGTATGTTTCGTGGGTCCTACCAATTTCGCCGCCTGGCTTCTGTTGTAGAGTACTGATAGCATGCTGTCTGTGCCTAATTGTGCCCTGTCGGTCCTGTAGGCCGGGTCATCTCGGGGTGTATGAATCCATTGGTTCACAATTTTGAGTTGTGCGGCCCAATAGTACATTTGCAAGTTTGGCAGCACAATCCCCCCCCCGGTACCAACTTCTGTTCAGTTTGATATGGGCAATGCGTGCCGGACGGTTACTCCACAACAGATTGGAAACCATTGCCGTCACCTGCTGAAAGTATCGTGGCGAGACCGGGTATGGGGTGTTTTCTAGGGCGTACAGAAATCTTGGAAGAGCCATCATTTTGTAGAGCGCTGCTCTACCAAGGAGCGTTAGTGGCAATGACGCCCGGTGTTTCACCTCATTCCGCAGACGTTCCAGGGGAGGTTTCAGATTTTTTTCAAAGAACTCCATTGAGCTGTCGGTGATATATATGTCCAGGTATTTGAAAGAGCCCGAGGCCATCATCAGCGGGCAGTCCGCAGCTAGTGAGGGCTCAGGCCCCCTCAGAACATATATAACGGATTTTGACCAATTTAGAGTATAGCCCGATGTTTTCCCGTGGGCATCACAGAGTGCGAGGAGCGCTGGAATGCTCCTGTCCGGATCCATTAAGTACACCAACATATCGTCGGCGTAGAGCGATACACGATCCTCCCAACCCTCCTTCCAGCTAATCCCTTTCAGCAATGGCGTTGCTCTAATCAGTGTCGCCAGCGGTTCTAAGACCAGGGCAAATAGTAAGGGTGATAAGGGACAGCCCTGACGGGTCCCCCTTGCCAGCTGGATTGTGTGCGAGATGTGACCATTAGCAGTAATCTGAGTGACTGGATTGGAGTATAGGAGGCGTATCCAAGCCATGTACTTAGTGCCAAATCCCATATGGGACAGGACAGCGAATAGGTGCCCCCACTCTACCATGTCGAACGCCATTCTGGCATCCAAGGAAAGAATCACCGCCGGTTCTAATAACGATGGAGCTCGTGCCAGGACCCCGTGCACACGCCGGAGATTAAGAGCAGTGCTCCTATTAGGCATGAAGCCCGATTGATCTGGGTGTATCAACAGCGGAAGATGGGTCATTAGCCTATTGGCCAACAATTTCGCGAGAATTTTTGCTTCTGCATTGAGGAGGGATGTGCAGATTCTGCCGTGGGATCCGCCATATGGGCCACGTTCGCCGTGTGTAATGATAGTTCTAACTCAGAACGCTCCCGTTGGTGTGACTTTTTGTGCCCAGTAATTGAAGCTGTTGCTTGTCCTCGGAGGACCATCTTGTATGCCTCCCACAGAACCGAGGGAGAGGATACAGACATTTCGTTTTCATCAAAGTAGTACTTAGTTGCATTTTTGAGGTCTTTCTTAATTTTGGGGACCTTCAGATAAGTAGGGTATGTGGGGTATATCCTTTTACGAGTCTTTTCCCAGCTGGAGAGAGTTAATACCAACGGAGAATGGTCTGATATTCCCCTGGGCAGTATATCTCTGGTATCTACGTCGCTCAATCAATTGCCAAGCAGCAAGAAATAGCCTATACGGGATAAACTGTTGTGTACTGGTGAGTGATAGGTGTATTGCTTCGTAGTGGGGTGTTTGTGTCTCCAAATATCTGCCATGCCCATTGCTGCTAGGAATCCCTGGAAATTGGAAGAACTTGACGTATGTGCCCGTATCGGGAACCTGTCCAATACTGGGTCTACCACTGAGTTAAAGTCCCCCCCAACGATGGTATCTCCTGTTGGGAGATTCAGTAGAAATTCTCCCAGTGCCGGCAATGCTGCCGTTTGAAGGGCTGGCGGTATATAGACCGACACTACGTTTAGCAGCCGGCCCTCCCACTGTCCATGGACCTTCGCAAAACGTCCTTGGTCATCCACCCTGTGCTGTAAGGGGACACAACTGCATTTTAAGGTCTCCTCCGTACATCACATGATTCAGACACGCTTTGCACCTCTCACAATCCTTGATGTCCATCACCTACTTGAAGCTTGACCACACCAAAACAAAGTTACGTTTCTGCTGTTAAATGAGAACAGCAAGCAACTGTGGGTTCAAACTTGGTTCAGAGACTTAAACCTGGACTGATTTGAATCCAAACTTTTACCTCATGCCAAGTCTCTCCAATTTATTCTGGATATCGGTCAAACCCTCAAGGAACACATTAGCAAGACGACTAATACAGCTTTGTAGCTGTTCTCTCTACTAAACTGTTCCTCCCAGAAAATGACTTCTTGACTACTGTTGAAGCTCTCAAAATCACACATCTGGGTGGCAGTACCCTCCTCCACAGTCTTCCAGACTCAGCCGGTGCCCCTTTAAGAACATTCAGCATGCAGCACTATACCTCATCATCGGCCTGAGGAAAAATTACCACCTCTTCTCACCCTGAAAGAACTTCACTGGGTCACCCCTTTTAAGCTGCATCACCTTCAAAACTAGCTGCATCATCTAGAATGCCATCACAAACACCACCCCTGACTATATGGCTAGCAAGCTCACCTTCTTCTTTTGGTCCTTGTCACACATCCAGCCAGGACACCATCAGTTTGGAGACAAATAAGTACAAAAATGATAGAACAAGGCAACAATCCTCCACAGAATCTGCAACATCTTTGTAACCCTCAAGAGTGCCCCAGCCCTGCTTTGGTTTAGGAAGAATTGAAGCGAATTCTTTCAAGAACACTACATCATGATGCAGTCGCAGTTCACTCTCTTCGAATCCAGCTACCCCTTTAGTCACTCGTGGACTGTATTTTTGCCTTTATTTTTACCTTTCTACATATTTGCTGTGTAGTGTCTCACAATGTTGAGGCAGCTGTATGGTGGAATGTTAGCGCTATGGAAAACACACAAACAGTTTTAGTTATTACTGGTGTAGGACCATGCAGGGATTGCAGTGTGTGTATCAATCGGTACAGCAGTAGTGGGTCTCAGGTTGACCTCTGATAGGATAAGCTAGGTTGAAGTGGTGTTTGAGGTTTTCCGCCAAAATTGTGATTTTCAATTTTTGCTCAGATCACCACTATGTTGCTTATGGTTGGGCGTTTCACCTGGGTTTCTAGAGTCTTGACTAGCTTATGGCTGCCGATGGTAGGCACGTGGTGTTAAGGATGGTTCATAGGAAGATCTAGGGGCTGCACAGGATATACTTGTGCATGGGATACCAGCTCTGAAAAATGTGACCACTTGGGGAACTCTTGGTATTGTTAATTAAGCAAACATTGTTCGTTTCACAGACACAGCTTTATGGCATGTCATGGAGTGTCACTGATATTGGGTCCTTTGAAAGTTGATCATCTCCACATTCTATTTTGTCTGTAGTTTGAAGTGTCTGGTGAGAACCTTGGTGGTTGTTTCATGGTTTTAGGTCAATGTACTCCCAATTGGAATCACACTGTGAGACAGTAAAGAAATGTTGTTTGGAATAAAATAAATCCTAACTCTGTTAGAATTGGTATGTGAGAAGTATGATTAGATATTCATACTGAGTAGGTCTCATTCAGTTAAATATAGGAAAGCCCCATGCACTGCAAACTTTTATAAACCATTCATTGTTCAATCACGCCGTCACCAAAAATACCGATTCTCCTAGTGTGCAAAAGTGAGAATTTAAGGCTCATTCAAATACATGGTTTTAGTAGTATGAGCTAAACTAGGCACACGCCATACAAGCACATCCATGCACATGCCGTGGGCAAATCAAATACAAATTGGAAAATATAAACAGGAATTCGGGCAGATAAAGAAGCCCACCCCCTTCCTGCCTTCCCATTAAATCATGAGATAATGGAATGCGTTCTCCAAACTTAAAATTGCATCGGGCACGTTATAGAATAACATCCAATGGATAGAAGCGCAGCTCAAAGCAATAACAAAATACTCGCATTCTATAACTTATTGTAACAATTCGTCAACTGGCTGCATCAATGCTCCTAACTAGTTAGTACGTGTCTTTTTTGTCAGTTCGAAAGGGGGCTGAAAAGCAGTCGACGATTTCCAGCTGTTTTTGCATTTTGTTGGTGTTTTTCTAGAACGCTATGGGGGAATGTTCCAACATACATTCTCCACGGGTCGACCACGTGGCTTCTAACGTTAAAGCATTTTAAGCAATCATAGGTTCGAAGCAGGAGGTTATCTGTGGTCACGCTGGGATAAGACCGTGTTAAAGGTGTCAAGATTATCTGAGCAGTGAAAAGCTACAGTGTTATTTCAGCTTCTGAAGTTTTGTCGACTTAACTTTCTTATACACTGATGCCTTTGTTCCACTCGGAAGCTTCATGTTTCCAAATATGTAGTCTTACTCCTAGGAACGCGTTGAAGTAGGGTTCCCTTTAACATTCGATCTTTAATGTAACATTTATTAATGGCGTTTGGAAGCAAGCATGCAATTTGCTGTCGCAATTATTTTTATTTCTTTCCTGAAGTGTGCATAGTGCTGTTGATGTTTTCGGTGTTACTAGTCCACCTCGCCTGGCAGAAGCGAACTACCCAGTTCCCTGATAAGCACCATTATTAAGTCTCTCTTCAGTATAGACTCCTTCCTTGGAGTGTTCTTTCACAAGGGTGAAAGTGGTCAATTCTTCTTTTATTTTAATTTTTTATTTGTTATTGAATTTTCAAAGACAAACCATGAGAATAAAGACAAAAAGCAACACATAGCTGAAAGGAATAGGCAAGACAATAAACAATAAAAAGCAAATGCATATCTCTAAAATCGCCACTCTTGGATCAAAGAAACAATACTGATAAAGAGGGGATTGAAGGGGGGGGGGGGCAATGAGCAGACCGGCAGGGAAAAGCACCTTAGGTGGTGAAGCGACGGGGGTGAGAAGGCAATATAGCACATAGTTGTAGTAAGTGGTCAATATCTCTTGGAGAATCGGGGAGCCATGTTTGCCATGGTTAACTCCCTGGTGCTCACAGAATAGGAGCTGGAATAGGAGAGCAAAAGCTACTTGCATTACTATTAAGTGGGGTTGGTCAACACTTGACTGACGCTGACGCTGGGGATCACGGTTCGATCCTCGGCTCTGGCGGCAGGGGTCTGCCTAGCACCGTGCGACTCTTGGCAATAGCTCGCTTAATCTTCCCAATGGCCCCAGCGCCGAGATACCCCTTTTGGGGGGTGATTCGAGCGCTATACAAGTACTGGATTTACATTTACTTGTATGTGTCGTTTGTTTGACTGTAGTCCTGGTCTGTGTGTATGCCTGATTATGTTGGCAGTGTTTGTTACTTGTTCAAGGGATTGATTGTGGAGTTTTGTGCTTTCCTGTTTTCATAGCTACTTGGGCCCCAGTGGCATGGTGGGCAACCTGAATAAGTGCTGTGAGCCACAGGTGGCAGGCAGTTGCTGGGGCGGAAGAAGCTCTGCTGGGCTCCTGCATTGTTTTTTTGGGGGCATCTGCTAGGCCAGTCTGGCAATGAGATACCATGTGGAGTCCCTCAAAATGCACAGACAGCTGATATAGGTTTATGAATCCTTATTTGATGCGATATTTGTGAGCATAGGACTTCGTGAAGCCAGATGTTCATGCAGGTGGGAAATAAGTTTGGATCAGGGAGTTGCAAGCTCAAAGGGAAGTTGGACCCCTCTGTGGCCTCCAGCTAGATTTCCCATGGCCCTCAAACCCTTTTATGCTTATCTTAAGTTCTACAGAGCAAGTAAGAGTTGTCTTCATGGACTAAGTTGCAGAGAACTGGTCAGTACTCTGACTTCTCCAGGCTTGCCAGATGCTCTTACTGGCTAATTAAAATGTGTATCCCCAAACTTTGATTCTGAGGAGTAAATGACGATCACAGTGTTATAGACTGAACATCTTATTCTAGTTTCAACTAGAGTATAAAGCATGAATGCAATTACAGTAATAGTAAGTAAAATATTAATACGGTAAAAGCCAGCAATCTAAACATGAACAAAATACCTACAATTTTAATAAGCGTTAATGGGAGCCTATATTTTCTGCTAGTTTCTCAAAGTACTCCATCATCATAATCCATACTACTTCTCTTCGCTTGCGAAAGCAAGTATGCCCTTCAAACAGGTAAAGTCCAAGTCCATGGACACAACTCTCTCAAGTCTAGCATAGAATCCCAAACGTTGAATGACTTCCCTCTCGCAGCTGGAACCCCAGTAGGTTTTATGCATTGTTGCACTGGAAAATTGTATGAAGTATCTTTTCACTTGATCATAAGCTGTGCATTACGGGGTGTATCAAGCAATAGGAATAAGTACGTGGGAATTTTACAGTTTTACAAGTAGAATAGAGACCAATGCACATTACTGATACTCAAAGCCAAATGTTAAATGAACGCATTGGTAAACATATGCAATATTTTCTACATTAGTTGTATGCCATGCACTCCTTGCAAACCATCATCGGTCATGAAGATCTTTAACAACATAAGCATGTGTTCATAACAAATAAGGGATTGCAAGGTGTACCTTGTTTGGAGAACACGCGGATTTTACTCCGCATACCGTTACAACACGGTTTTTAGAACGCAAGTCGTAACCACGACTTGCGCTGGAGGGCGCAACAGGACAAGGAATAATTTAATTTACTATCCAACACCTTCCCTACTGTACGTAGGCTGGTGTTGGAATAGTAAATTTAAAAATTCCGAAGTCTGCACCCCTACAACGCAAGTCGTGGTAACGACTTGCGTTGTAAAAACCGCGTTGTAACGGTACGCGTGGTAAAACCATGCGTCGTACCATCATACATCCACCTTGTTTTTCTACTTGAGCTCTCATTATGAGTTGGACATTACATTTCAATAAGTGTGGTAACTCCAGTTGCCGCACATATTGGAACTAAGAGTATTGCGCTACAAATCACACACCACGGATACATTTTAGCTGGCCAAAACTGACTATATTTATTACATGGGATAAAAGACTGATAAATACTGCTACCTGGAGAATATTTTATGTGAAGTACCAAAATCTACTTGTTCTTCGCCAATATTGGGGAAAACTTGTAAACGGAGTCAGATTCTTATAAGAGGCTGGAATTTTTTACCTAAAACTGGCCAATAATTTAGTATAGACCTCTCTATGCATGTCAATAGGAGTATTTTAATCTGTTAGTCTTTGTTTTTTGCAGTCTGAATGTTTTCACAGGGAACCCTGTTGCTCTGGAAACTTGAATACATTTAAATTACATCAAGCAGGTTGGTGTGTCACAGGCTTCGGAGAACTTCGTGCTGGAGGCATGCATGGACAAACATGATAGCTGGACACATTGCACAAGATCAAAGGGAAGAGTGAGAGCTGCAATCGAAAGGTAGCACGTGAACACAAGAAAAAAGCATCTTTTGCTGAAATATCTATGATTCATTAACACATCCCAACAAAACTGTCTACATGCATCCACATCCCCATCGAGGCCTTATCTCCATATTTGTGAGTAAATAGAGAGAAATCTCTAATAGGCAAGCTCCTGCAATAATTGAAAATTGCGGGACTCAAGGTGCGAACAATTCTGTTGTGAGATATAAAAATGCGGCAGATATTTTGTCAATAAATGATTCTGAATCTGTGTTCTCGGGAGCCTATTTTTTTTTCAGTCCCGGTTTTCACATGAGCCCTGTTATTTTGGACCCTAAAACCACTGGGCGCAAGCGCACACGACACACCTTCAGATAGCGCTGTGTCGGCTAATTTAACAAGCATTTGCAATGCAATAGGTCTCGCATTAGGAAAGTTTGAGATATTGGTATTGTAAATGACAAATTTTGTATTTATGTGTTGGTTTTGAAAATAGCTAAATTAATAGCTTTGTCATTTACAATTCCAATAGTTTTAACTTTCGCAAATGTGACACCTAGAACATTTGTAATGCAATATGTGTTGTCTTTACGTGACTTAGATGTATTGATATTACAAATAACAATGGCTTTTATTTTTTTAATAATTAATACTTAAATAAAAGGTATTGTAATTTATATTGGCAATAGCTTAAACTTTTGTAAATAACTTTTGTGAAGGTTATGTTCAGTGTATTTTATAGTGACGAAAATCTAAGAACAGAAGTGATATTAACTTCTTTTTGAAACATTGAGAGAACATAATTGAACCAGTTGTTTTTTAATGATTGCACAGATTTATGCTGTGGTGGCGACGAGTGATGCTGTGGCGTTGAGTGATGCTGTGGTAGCGCATAGTGATGTTGTGGTGCCCCTGAGTGATGCCGTGGTGGTGCTGAGTGATGCAATGGTGATGCGATAGAGGGAGGGAGGGCGATAGATAGATAGAGGGAGGGGGATAGATAGAGGGAGGGCGCTAGATAGATAGCAGTATGCCTGGTGGATAATGATTTTTACCACTGGCGTTTCAAAGCTTAAGACTAATTAAATCCATGTGAACACCAGGCTTGTTATTCTAAGCTATCGCTCAGAAGTTGCATAGTGAGCAGTCTGGACTTACTCCAGGGGGTGGTAAGGGAATTGGAGCTCGCATTCAGTGACAATCGTGTGATCACACTCAAACTCCCTCAGTGTGCGGCTGATAAATATCTTTTTAGGTACACTGATTCAAAGGGGGTTTAGGATAAAACCCCTAAAATGTCTTCAAATGTCTCTGGGCGTGCAAAGTGTCACACAAATGTGATAATGGAGAGCTGCCCGCCCTCATCACAAACGTGGGAGGGCTGGCTCTGCACAAGTGGTTCACAAAGAAGGCCAAATAAAATCAAACCTGTGGGAGGATGTGGAGTAATGGTCAGAGCCTCCGACTTTGGACCTGGGGAACTAGGCTCGAGTCTGAGTGTGGGCTCAACATCCTGTGATTCTGGGCAAATCACTTTATCTACCCGTGCCTACTAAAAAAATTATAATGTATACTAACGTAGATGGTGCTCATATAAAGCGCTCCAATACCTTCAGGTCCAGTTCGCGCTATATAAAATCGCAAAAAAAGGCATTTGTGCACCCTCCAAATCAGTAAGTGCACGAGTTTCAAGCCGGCTAGGGCAGCGCCTCCTTTCACCCGTAAGTGGTTGATAGAATGCGTGCCACTAAGTGCGGTGTGTAAGCGCCGATCAGGTACCATGTAGGCACATTCCTCTTCCGTGGGAGTCTCTGCTTATTACTTTGGCTCGGACTTCAAGAATGTCAACACGTTAAGTGCTGATGGCAGAGTTTGGAACTTTCCTTTGGAATTCAAATTTGACCTTTGAAAGTGGGAGCGCAAGGTCGCAAAACCAGACCGGCCTCTGGTTCATCGACATTCTCCAATATTGAAGCGAGGGAGGGTGTGCAGTAGCAGCATCACACACACAACCCACTGGTTAGGATTAACATAAAATAATCAACGCCTGTCCGAAGGGGTATAATCTGGGTATAGCGCATTGAAGTGGCTTTACCCAAGAACTCGCTGTGAAGACAGCGGTGGTAGAGGATCAGGCGGAAGGCGCTATATCGAATCACACAGCGTGGAGGAGAATGCGAGTATTGACCCCACTCCGAGGGCGGCGCCTCCGAGGCGCCCAGTGAAAAGTTCCACTCTGACAAATAAATATTCCATCAGGGCGGGGGTGCCAGGGTCCGCCCGGCGCATCTTTATCCGGAGGGCCCGGTCTGGGCTCCCTACACCTCCGCTAGAGCGCTCGAGGTGCGCCCCGTTGCCCAGGATAACACACTTGCTCGGGGACAGGCACCAGGAATTCCCCACGCCCGGTCGGACACATTCCACAAGACATGTACGGTTTACTTGGTTTTTTTTTAACCCCGTAGTACTTACACTGTTACTCCATCTCCTTAGATCGCTGTGGATGCCCCCTCTCCCCTGAAACCCGATCCCATCGTGACACAACAGCTCGAGGCAACAGGACATTAAAGCTTTGCAATATGGATGAAATCGACTTCATCATTGGGCCACAGGTAATGAATTCTAAACATGGGAGACTGGATATGAGCGATCATAAGCAGGCCAGAGGCATTCCTCTTGGCATGCTAGGAGAGCTTCAGACTGCCGGCCAAGCGACTAGACGCAATGCAATACTCGCAGGAAGATCTGAAAGGCAGGGGTGCAGTTCTGCAAGATTGTATTCTCATTGATCATACATTTACTCACAGCCTCGGGAGACCCTGCCACGAGCCTTCTGCATTCATTTCTCACACGTGTAGGCACCGCTTAGCATTGCAAGTCTTCTGCTGAATTAAATACGTGGCTTCATAACCACACTTTTTTTTTTTTTTTTCCTCTAATAATATAAGGTTTAAAGACACCGAAAGAAGGATGAAGTTGAGCTTAATCCCGTGGCTGACACAGGGCTCAGCTCGAAGCGCCCACTTTTCTAAGCGCCTCACAGATCCAAGCGCTACACCTGGTCCTCCACACCCACCTCATGTATAAAAACAGAATTGGACGCATATTACGCTTCGGAGAGACAATTTCCATGGCTAGGATACAACAAGGCGGTGCTTAGCGCGGCCGCGCCAATCCGCTGCAGGCGGGACAGGAAGCGTGGCGAGGCACCGCCCACCGGCAGTAGAAGACTAGCCGGGCAGAGGCGGGCGGCCGGATAGTGACGGATGCCGCGCGCGGGACTCCAGGACACCCTGCACCACTGACTGACACCGGGACTCTGCGGGTCTGATTTCAATGCGTCCCCGTCTTCAAACAGGCCAGGTGATGCGGCGGAGATACCAGGGGAGTCGCGACAAAAGAGCCAGGTGAGTGGGGGGCACGTGTGTGTGTGTGTGCATGGGGGGCGTGCGTGGCTGTGTGTGTGCGTGTGAGCCCGTGGGGGGGCTGTGTGTGTGCGCGCGTGCGCTTGTATGTGCCTGCGTCTGTGCCTGCGTGTTTAGGTGGGAATCTGAGGCAGGGGATGTGCACGGCGCCGGCCTGGACGTGCGCGTCCACAGACACCAATCGGCGCGCGTGCCCGAACCCGGTCTCAGATTCCCAGGAGACAGGCAACTCTAGTTGTCGAGCTGGACAATGCTCCGCATTGTTCTCCAGCTCGACCTAAAAATGAGTTGCTCCTGGAACAAGGGTACTGCCAGCCTCGGGCTGGGACTTTACAGCCATGTACATCACATACAAAAGACGTACCAGCTCGATCAGTTCAGGACTGAATTCAAGTTACAGCGGTAGAACCACAAAACGGTTATCCATTTCCATAAATTCATGCATCTTTCCCTCCCTAGCCCATCCTATATATATATATATATATATATATATAATGCTGCACTGTTTATCCATTCCCTCTGCATATGCTATGTCAACTGCGAATCCGTGTATTAATGCCATGTTCTATGGTTATGCGTCTATAAAGCGCTTGGATACCCTCGGGTCTAGCCAGCGCTATATAAAACTCCCAAATAAATAATAATGTGCATAGATGCAACTGCTGTGCAACATGTTAAAAAACATTGGCAAAGCCGCTTGATTTTGCATAGGCGAAATGTATTGGTTTTGCCAGTGCTTGGTGTGCTATGTCCACGTGCAGTGGTCACGTGTGCCTTGGGCTGGGTGCCCAGCGTGTTATAGTGAACATGTGACACAGCGTTGGCATTTATGGAGAAGACCTCGGGGGCTTCTCTGTGATGGGCTCATCCAGCCTTATGTGAACCTAGGCGTAGTGTGACTCGAGCTGCATCCATCTTTGAGAGCCCCAAACAGTGTGGGGTCATGGTGACCTTTCCTCCCCCTCCACTGTCGTCGAGGTGTTTTGGTGAGGGCCACAGAGTGCCTGACTTCGTGACCCCAAGACGGAAATAGAATTGTGCGTTCTTGTGCACAAGCGCCCTTTGTTGTTGCAGTTGTCCCACACGCAGGGCCATTGCCCCACACGCAGGGCCATTGCCTCTTCTTCCCTCCCTCCTGACAACACTTACGTATTTATGTGCTCCGACTCCACCCCCCCCTCCCCCCCCCCCCCCCATAGCTGGAAAAACAAAAAAATACCCCTCTGCTCCATCGTAGCTTTCAGACTGGAAACGTTTAGCACATAAAGTAATACGCATTTCAGAGTAAATATGTACCATACACTATCGCTCAAAAATGCACCACGCTGGCCCATTAAAAGCAGCAGAAGAATAGCTGGAACGCGGTCTCGAGTGAATTTATCTTGGCTATTTTCTTGCCTCTTCGCTGCCCCCACCCTTTATTTTTCTCAGCCAAGCCAAAATCCAAATTTCGTGCATGTGTTTAAAGTTGGTAAACTAATATTGGTTTACGAGCCTCTTTGTCTGCCTTTTCGTTTACACGGTTTAGAAGTTTGCTTTGCTGTGCTGCGAACCGCCCTTTCTTCCGTTGCACCACACGCCAGGTCATACTTTGTTTCTTTGTTTATATTTAACCTCTCTTTAAGTTTAATGGGACTTACAGACAGGCACGTGTTAATAATCGGGAAAGTGAAACTGAAAGTCACAGCATGCTTGGTTCCATTGGGTGTAAAATTGGGGCTTTTTAGGATGGAGCTCATTCATCAACAAGGTAAAGAGGAGGGTTGACCCACGGTACTGGGAAATGTTGACCAATTACTTTATCGACGTTACATCTGAAGTAACTGAAATACTTGGCACAAATGGGAGAATAACCCGTTTGCATGAGATCAGCTGACGAAACGTGTGCCTTCCAAGGGCGACGCAGCCGCAGATGTAATCAAGGCTCTGCAGTTAAAGGTGGCGTCTCAGATAAATGTATCTTGGCAGAGAGTCAGAGACATTCGGTGTTGTGAACAGTGCTGCCCCGGAAGATGATCCAGCATTTACAACAGAGGTCTTTGTAATAATTAATTATTCAGCCTTGGCCTCGAAATCATACCTCGCTTTGTACAGAAATAGTTACAGAGAAATCAGACCAGCTCAATGTAGTGAACCATGCATGACTTACTTCACATCGGATGCCCGAGGAGGGTTTAAATGCTGAAATGTATCTTTTAAAAATTGATGAAATTTCATTTTAAAAAAATGATACATTCGTATACGCAACATGTTTTGGATTCGGTAAAACTAACCGCAAATCTAAGTTCAGCTGAAGTAATGCCATGTTATGCAACGATCCGGTCACCTGCACAGGGACCTCCAGGGACAATTGTGGATGGGGAGTGATGCTTGTAATGCCACCAAGCAGGGTAGTAATCTTATGGTTATGATAATTTTGAGTACAATACAATTTGGGCAATATCGAAGGCTCCAGATACAGTGAGTACTAGCAGTTTGGTACACCATTAAATTAGCTGATACCGCCCATTTTCTTTATAGTGTACACTATTTATGCTAAATTGAAACAAATGCAAAAAGAACAATTGTTGGACAGAATGCTTAAAGAATGTCAAACATTCACCCCCAGACAGAGATCTAGATCTAAATCCATCGCTTTGTTGCACACCATGCCATTCCAGTTTGGACCCAGCCATATGCAAATCAGTCTTAACCCTGCTCCTCATGGTAGCAGTCCAGCCTGAACTGCCAGGTCAGGTCCTCCCTGGAACGGACACAAGCACCCTGGGGCCGGTTTCAGGCTATTACCCCGCATCGGCCAGACTAGCTTGACTCCAGTGACATGGTGAGCATGGGACCCACGTCTGGGCATAGTCTTCCCACTTAGGCAGTTTGAACTGGACTGTTCCCAAGAGGAGCAGAGTCTAGACTGATTTGCATATAGCTTGGTTCAAACAGGGGTGGGGTGGTGGCCAAAAAAGCAACGGATTAAACTCAGATCTGTTAACTGGGAGTGAATGTTTTCATTGTTCAGCATTGTCCATCAAATGTTCTTTTTGCTATAGAATATAAACAAGCTGCAATGTAGAC
The DNA here is from genome assembly GCF_964261635.1 of Lissotriton helveticus. NCBI lineage: Eukaryota > Metazoa > Chordata > Amphibia > Caudata > Salamandridae > Lissotriton > Lissotriton helveticus. Next base: position 1,073,092,027 of record NC_136070.1, on the reverse strand, counting down.
CAAAAGATGATGGTTACTGGTGTCTGCATGCTAATTAAGTCCAGTGTTGTAGAGCAGATATCCCCACCTCTCTTTTGGTAATATGTTTTGTTAGAAAGTTTCACAACTATCAAGTACATACGTTTTGAAGTAATGATTGTGGACATTGAAACCGCTGTACACCAGCGATACTTCACAATCACTGTGTGTACCTCTGAGGTTTACCAATAGATTATCCTGAACATCTGTATGTTTGCAAGAATGATTTTGGCAAGGTGGAAGATGGATGCTGCCCACAAAAGACAACAAGGACAGACTCGCCCCGAATTTGGCGAATACCAGCACTTTTAAAAGAGTTCTATTGCTTTGTTTCCACTGGTGACATTTGTAGTTGACATCAGTGCTGAAAAAAATCCCATTGTTTCTGTGACAATGGTATACTTGAAGTGCAAACTGGCCATGAAAAACGTCTTCGATGCAGCTCCATGGTGTACTGATAGTATAGAGAGTGAGGCTTCTGACCATCCTGGAACTGTCAGCCGCCCTCGACACCGTCTTCCACCACATCGGAATTCATGGAGACGCCCTCAAATGGATCACCTCATACCTCACTGTAAGACTCCAGAGAATCTCCCATCGTTCACCTTAATACCCAAGAAGATCATGTGCAGTGTTCCTCAAGGATCGTCCCTCAGACCTACTCTCTTCAACGTGTACATGACCCTCCCCGGCTAATGTCAGATCGCATGGAGTCAACATCATCCCATACACCGACAGACAGCTCATCTTCTCACTGTCAGAAGAACTCTACACCACCAGTGGCAACTTCCACAGATGAATGATGAACGTTACTGACTGGACGATGGACAATTGTCTCAAGCTCAACACGGACAAAACTGAAGTCCTCATCTTTGGGCACAACACCTTGCCATGGAACAACGCATGGCGGCATGCTGAATTCGGGCCATCCCTTTCCCCATTAGACCACGCCAGCAACCTCTGCATCTTCCTGGACAGCAAGTTATTTATGAAGAAACAGGTAAACGCAGTCTCATCCACCTGCTTCCACACCCTAAGCATGCTCCGCAAGATCTTCTGGTGACTCCCAGTCAACACCAGAAGGACCATCACGCAGGCCCTCTTCACCAGCAGGCTGGGCTACGGGAACAGACTGCGTAGGAATCGCCGCACTCCTCCTGAATAAACTACAGACAATACAAAACTCATCTGCAAGACTCATCCTCGACCTCCCAGTGGGACCCACATCACACCGCACCTCAAGAAGCTAGACTGGCTCCAGAGCCAGAAGAAAGGCCAGTTTAAAATGTTGACACTCTCATACAAAGCCCTTCACAATGAAGGAGAAGCATACATCAGCAAACAAATGACCTTCCACCTACCGACAGACACCTGTGAGCCGCTTTCTTTTCCTCGCATACACCTCTCGGATTCGCCGATGCAACAGCGGGGGATGCTCCTTTTCTCATCTGGTGGCCAAAGCCTGAAATGACCTTCCCCTGCACCGTAGGACCAACTTATCGCTCAGGAATTCAGGAACGGACTCCAGATCTGGCTGTTTGAATGTACAGAAACACGAAGCAACTAGCAACTCCAGTGCCTCGAGACCCTCACGGGTGATTTGCAGCGCTTTATAAATCCTGAGTTATTGATCTCGAGCAGAATTTGTAGGCTCAAATTATATGTTTTTATGAAAATGGTGTGTTCCCTTGGGGTAGTGTGCTTGGATAGCTTATGATCTATCCATTCATTCAATGCTGAAATCAGCCCCTGGTCCTCGGCTTCCTGGGGGTTTCCCCTCTGTCTCGCATGGGCAGTCTAGTCATGTTGGTAGTTATTTGTGAACTACTGTGTTAAAAGACCATTAAAAAAAAAAATTCGGTACATCTCACAATGTCTCTATGAAAGTGTTCATCATGTACTGTCCGTGAATTGTGCTTTTTGGCGCCCTGTTTAAAAAAAAAACAGTTTGGCAGCAGATTTGACTCGCTCATGGTTCACTTTCAAGTCGAAATCCTCGAAATCCCTGGAGCTGAATTTGTTTCAAGTGTTTTAGTCCTCGTGCTCCGCAGTCGCGTGCAAAAGGATTATAGTAACAAAGTAGCCGAAAGGCTGTGCAAAGAAACCTAATCCAGGAGCAGAATATGACCTTATCCCGCGTGTATTTACCGAACGTTTTTTCTTCTCTAATTGCCGAGTTGTATTTCCAGTGCTTGAAGCAGGTTGAATCACTGTTCATTTCGATCACCAGAGCGCGCATATTTATTGCTCTGTTAGTAAAACGTACAAAAATCTTCCCTAATATATACTGTTGTTCATTTTTTATTTAATTTTACATTAATAATGTTTACATCAATGCAAGATTTACAACGCCGTCGCGACCAACACCCCCGCTTCTGTTGCAGACCGTAGCTAGGACACCAACAGACCACGTGACTAAGAGGTGTAAACAAGCAGTGGTAAAGCCAATAGATCGTGCCTTGGAGATCTATTGCCTCTGCCAATGTTTTTTTCTTCATGCTGTACAGCATGAAGGAAAGTTTGAAAAAATAAGCACAATGAAGCGGCTGCCAAGTACATGGACAAACGAGCAACATGCAGTGTTGGGACAGAAGCACGCCAACAAACGAGACCAAGCATATGGGCGAGAGAGCGCAACATGATTGTGGTTGGGGGCCTTAAGCACACCGGTGAGCGACACAGAGCGCATGCGTGGATGGGAGAGACGCACATGAGGGAGACCGCTTGAAAACACGTGCTGCCACTGAGTGCTTTAACAAAAAGAAAAATATAGCACCTATAATGCACGCCTTAGAAGTACACAAGTACTTTGTCCGTGCTCCAGGGGAGGGCCAAACACAAGAAGAGGAAGAGATGTTGGCGCATTATAACGAGTAAGAAGCGAATGACAATGAAGCCAACCAATGGTAAGCAATAGTTGGCTCTAAACAAGCAACTGCGCATGCACAGTCTAAGGTGGGATCTAAAAATTAAAAACAAAATAGCGGGCCTTTTCCTTCTGTGCATCTAGGATTTGGAACAACATCTCCATATCTGCCTCAGTGCTGCTCCAGTTTAGGAAAGAGTTCAAGACCCATCTCTTTAAAAAGCATTACATCATAATGCAATAACCATCCACAAACCAGCTATCACTTGTTGACTTTAAGCTTGTCTTTGACCCTGTACAGCACTTTGCTGTCTTTGGATAAGTTTGTGCAGTAGCGAGCCAGCCAATCTTTCATCTAAGTAGTGTACGATTGACAGGATAGCTCACCCTACTCCCAGACATACAAAGTGGTAAACGGCACAGGACTGGATAACATGACCAATTATTATGCAATTAACTTTGTAATGACTAGGCATAATTTCTATAACCATGCTCCAATCAGGATTAGTGTAAGTATGGGGCTGGCCTGGAGTAAAAGGTTTTATGCAACCAAGGAAGACGCTGAAAGTGGCGGAGGAGTAAGAGTTTGGCCCAGTGTGGCTTTTCTGTGAAGGAGTCTCTTGTGAGTTTTTGACAGCCACCCCAGATAGCAAATTAAGAGACAGGGCGGAGAGAGCTGTGGACGTGTGTAAGAACAAGACAAAAAGAGTGTAAATGAATGCTTGATGCCTGTAAGCCTTATGTTGGTTCTGGCATAAGGTTCTTCCCCCATGTCATATTGTGTCTACTCTAGTCATGGTAATTTTCCCATATGGTGACCAGGCATCCATGTCATATTGTGTGCCCAGGTGTACTGGGGATCCTGGCATTAGGTGGCTATCACTGGAATTTCGTCAGTGTCCTTGGGATTATCGTTGGACCTAAAGCTTGGTGATGCCTTTGCTGGCAAATTGAATTTCCTATTGTATATGGTCTCTCTCGGCTTCTGATGGGCATCCTTTTATAAGGTTGGTATCCTGCTATGTAGTGACTGCCACAAGTATGCTTTAATATGAATGGGCATCTCTGGCATACGATTGTGATATGAGCATGTTAGACAGTCTGTCTATGGCGGCGGTCTCCAACCTTATCTGTAATTGCTACTAAAGTTAAGAAGTACCTGTAGTAACGGGTTAAGGGAAAGTCAGAGCCGTCACATAAATGAACAAATGGGTTTTATTTAGTATCAACAACTGCGACCTCAGCCACAGCCTCGCTATTCCAGCGCTCTCACAAGGTCCCCGGCGCTCGCCTTGGAACGCCGGTCGCGGTGACATTCTAAGTGATGTCACCGCGAGGGCAGCTCCATTACATGCGAGGCGCCGGGGGGTTATTGCGTGGAAGATACCACACATCCCCCTTCCCTGCGGAAAGAAAAGCATAAGTATAATATAAACAGTAGAACGCATCTGGTGGCACAGGGACACCCAACTGGGTGTGTGACGGTCAACATTTTCCTAGGCCTGAAGAGAGGCTTGACAACACAGACAATGTGCCCAAGGTTACATCATTACATACTGATCAAAATGTCTAGGAGGTCTGGTCACCCTCTTGTTAGGCCTGCCGGTTGTGTGGGGAGTCATGGTCTGCCTCTTAGTGGTGGAACTGGGGTCCCGCCTAGGGTCTCCCTCCCGTCCCCTTGGATTCACCAGAGGATGGCACATTACGACCCTCCCAAGGTTCCATATTTTCCCTTCTTGAGTCTTGACTGCATTTTTGAATAGTTTGGTGATCTTGGTTGGGCTGGTGTACTCTGACCAACTTGCCTTCCCTGTTGGAGCCCTGATTTTAACGCTGTCTCCCACCTTGAATTCTACATCCTGTGCGGCTTTGCGTCGGTCATATCCTTCTTTTCTCTTTTCCATGGCCTCCTTTTGCTTCTCCAAGCTTCTAGCTTCCTTAGATCGGTCTGACCAACCCTTGTGCCACTCCATCCATCCTGGGGTCAGCTTAGTGTTGGGTATCCTGGCGCGGAGCAACTCAAACGGGGTGACCCCCGTCGTCTGATGTGGCGTGAACCTGTATGCCTCTAGCCGTCTCCACGCCTCTTCCTTCCAACTTATCCCGCTGGCCCTGGCCAATTGGATGCTCTCTTTGAGGGTTTTGTTAAAGCGTTCGACCATGCCATTCATTTCGGGGTGGTAAAGGGCGCAACGCTTGTGTCTGATGCCTCTTCCCTCCAAAAAGTCTTCCATTTCTTTGGAACATAGCTGCACACCGTTGTCCGTCAAGATGTTGTTAGGTAGCCCTTCCCGGATGAACACCTCCTCCAGAAAGTTGATGACTGTCTTCGTCGTGACTTCGCTGACCAACTTTATCTCTGGCCACCTGGAATACAAATCCACCAGCACCAAAATGTAGGGTGTCCGCAGTTCTCCGGACATGGGGCCCACGATGTCCAATGCCAACTCGACCCACGGTCCTGAAGGGGGCGGCCTGCACACCATGGGTGGCGTCTGTTGCCTCAGGACCTTGTCGCTGCTGCCGCACGGAATACACTCCCTGATTCTCCTTTCAGTGATCAGATCCATGCTCGGCCACCAGTAGCTCTCCCTGAGTCTCTGTTTGGTTTTGGTGATGCCCAAATGTCCTTCGTGGGCTAATTCGACCAGATTGTTCCTCACGGTTGCAGGAGGTACAAGTCTAGTTCCCCTGAATAGACATCCGTCTATTATGGACAACTCGTCTTTAATGGCCAGGTATGGCCGCAGGTTTTCATCCTGTTTGTCACCGTGCTTCCAACCGCCTCTTACTCTTTTGTAAATTTCCTCCAAAATTTTGTCTTCTTCTAGCGCCTTTCTCCATGTTTCTTCTCCCAACGCCTTCTGGATGGTGCAGACATCCTCCACCTGAAGGTCTTCTTCTTCTTCATCCGCCTTTTCCTGCTTCTCCCTCGTTCCTTCATCACCGACGAGCCTGGATAGACAATCAGCTGCAAGATTCTGTGTCCCGGGGACGTATTCAACATCAAAGGTGTATTCTTGAAGGCCGACTACCCACCGCCTTATCCTGCTGGAGATGGCATCCAAGCCCTTCTTGCTGAATACTTCCACCAACGGCTTGTGGTCAGTTCGGAGGGTGAACCGTGTTCCCCAAAGGAAGTCTCTGAATTTTCCTAACGCCCAGGATACTGCCAAGGCCTCTTTCTCGATAACCGAGTAGTTGTTCTCGGACGTCTGGAGTGACCTCGAGGCAAAGGCTATGGTTTCTTCTCCTTCTTCTCCAACTTGGGTGAGGACAGCCCCCAAACCTTTCGCGCTTGCGTCGGTGGTGACTATGGTTGCCCGGTTGGGTATGTACGACTTCAAGCTGGAGGCCTCTGCGAGTGCCTTCTTTACGTCCTCGAATTCCCTCTGGCACTCTTGACTCCACTGGAATTCATTCTCCTTCTTCAACAGTAGCCTGATGGCATATGTTCTTCCCGCCAGGTTCCTTATGAACTTTCCGTAAAACTCTAGCATCCCCATGAACGACTTGATTTCGTCCTTGCCCTTGGGGGGTGTCAGGTTCACAATGGTGTTTTGCAATTCAGTTTTCGGACAAATACCCTCAGTTGTCACCTTGTGTCCCAGGAAGTCCAATTCAGCACAGCCAAACACACACTTGTCTTTTTTCACTGTGAGGCCTTGTGACTGAAACCTCTCAAGCACGCATCTCAGTCTACCATCGTGCTCCTCATGGTTTTTGGCAAATATGAGTACGTCGTCCTGGTAGCACATGACGCCTGGGATGCCCTTCAACATGTTGCCCATGATCCTCTGAAACACGGCGGCCGCCGAGACTAGGCCGAATGGCATTCTTTTGAATTTGTATGCGCCCATGGGTGTCACGAATGCTGTGAGTTCTTGAGACTCCTCGTGTAGTCTTATTTGGAAATATGCCGAGGTGAGGTCGAGGGTGGAGAACACCTTGGCACCTTCTAGCATGCTCATCATCTGGGTGATGTTGGGTAAGGGATAACGGTCAACCACGACCTCCTTGTTTAAAGCCCTTAAGTCTATGCAGAGCCGGACCGACCCATCCTTCTTCTTGGCTGCGACAATGGGGGCCAACCATTCAGTAGCTTCCACCGGTTCGATGACTCCGGCCTTGCACAGTTTCTCCAGTTCAGACTTCACCTCCTCCTGGATGGCAATGGGGAGCTTCCTGACTTTGGCCACGACAGGCCTGGCGTTCTCCTTCAGTCTTATTTTGTGGCAGTAGTTCTTTAGGCACCCTAATTCTTCCCTGAACACCTCTTGGAATTCTGTTACCACATCTGCTTTGTGTTCAATGATCTCCTGTATCAGAATCTGGGGATCACAGTTAGGATTCAAATAGACCCCTAACTCTTTCTGTGCTTGCCACCCCAAAATGTTATCTCCTACCGTGGACACATACACCTTGGAGATTGTTGTTCTGTTGCTGTATTCTACTTTCCCAAGGAAATAGCCCTTCATGGAGATGGGGCGACCAGCATACCCCCCTGGCCTAAGATCCATTCTTTTCAAAGTAATCATTCCCTTAGACACACGTGAGAACTCTTTGGCATTGATAATAGTAATTCTGGAACAGGAGTCAAATAATGCTTCCACTTCAACCTCCCCAACCTTTATGGTGTCCTTAGGACTGCTGACTTGTCCTCCCTCGACCTGCACTACTATTTCCGCACACGCAAGGTTGGTGGGACTGGGGGCTTGTAAATTCTGTACCTGCACCACTATCTCGTCGCACACTACATTCGTCCTGTCTCTGCCTTGCCTGCTGACTCCCTGCCCACTCTTGCAATACTGCTTGAAATGCCCTTTCTTCCTGCACTTGTTGCACGTGAACCTGGAAGCAGGGCATTCCCTGTCGTTAGCTAAGTGCCCCTGCTTACCACATCTATAGCATGTGCCTTTAAACGTTCCCCCCAGCCTGCCTTCTTTGTGTTCTTTACTCACTACCTTCTGGCCTTTGACTACTGACACTGTCTCACATTCAGTCACCACCTCACTGACATTGGCCTTTTCGTCACTTTTCTTCTCCCCTGCGTCTTGCTTTATTTCCTTGACGCACTGAAGCATATGCTCCACCTGCTTGGCTACAATGAGCACCTCCCGGAGTGGCGGGTCGTCCTTGAGCCATAGCTCTTCACGCACACGTTCCACCCTACATGCCAAAACAAATTGGTCCCTGATTCTTTCCTCACTTGCTCCACCAAATTTGCAAGTGGCGGCTAACTTCCTTAACTCGGATACAAAATCTTCTATCGATTCTCCCTCTTTTTGTGTTCTCTTCCCAAAGTGGTACCTCTCCATAATCGTGCTAGTCTTGGGAAGGTAGTGTAAATCTAACTTCCTAAGGCTCACTTCAAACTCATTGAGACCTCTAGCCTCCTGTGCCCCTAATTCTGGGAGATGATCCAGGACTTCCTCACCCTCCGCACCTAGATAATAGGCCAATAACGCAACCTTTCTCTCCAAACCCAGGTTCGGCCCACACACAGTGGCATAATTAACAAACACTTTTTTCCATTTCTTCCACTGGATATTGGGATCCCCCGGGGTGGTCAAGAAAAAGGGTGGAGGGGTCACACTCTGCATGCCGGGTGCTAACTATTCCCTGCTGACACCCTGAGAAAATACACACCCACTAGGCACAATTGCGCTGAAAAGGAAAAGGTAGGTTAGTATGTGCCTTAAAGAGTACACTTTCTATATCTCCAAGTTCCCTCAGTGACATAACCACAGGCAGACAAAAGGAAGAATCCTTGCACGGTCCTTCATGTATGAGGGTGAGGTGCAAAGACTTCAGAGCGTAGGAGCTGGCTATACTGCTGAATGTTTCTGATGGACCACAAAACGCTGTGCTAGTTGCGTAGTGTAGTCTAGCTTAAACCTGTCACGAGGGACAGACGAGTCTAGGGTCCCTCAGTGCATCTGGCTGAACATTTCCAGAGAGAACCTCTTTACAGTCAATGTTGTCACCCTTTACTGCGCACAATTCCTGCTGCGACGAACACGGCTAATCTCCCTCATGCTCTTGCCTCCTCCACCAGCCACGCTGCCACTCGGTCACAAAGTCATACAGTATTGGCTGAGGGTTTCCGCACGAAGGCTCTGACCGGCTGCGCTCCTGTGCTCCACTCTTCCTCCCGCGTCGCGCCTAGATGCCCTCAGATGTCCTGCTCTCAACTATTCCAACCGCCGTGAATGCTCCTCGCTTCCCCGCAGCGCTATATTTCAGCCAACAACCAACGCAGGGTTACAGGGGTGGAATATGCTTCCCGCAAATGTCTGTCGCCAGCCTATGTTGATTCCGAGCTCCACTACTCGCTGATGACAATCCAGAGTAATTAGGCGGCCGCCTTATGCGCTGGATCCCTTCGCGCTTCACGTTGTGCAGAGCGTGCCGCCTATCGTGAAGTGCTCGCGCCTCCACAAGCAAAATACTTAAGCAAATGACCAGTCTTCCTCAACGCTATCCTTAGCAGGGCACGTCTCACACACTTAAATGACTGCAGATTACATTACACGCCGCACAGGACATTGGGAAGTGTAGGGTAGCGCGCAGGAATGACAGCCAGGCGTTATCTTACTTCTTTCGTTGACAGTCAGATGATAAGTCCTCACCGACCCACAGTCGCCTTTACACGTTCTTCGGCGGGGTACCTTTCCACCCCTTGAGCCCCTTCGAGTATTTATTCAAACACCTCTCGACCCCGGGCTGCTTCTTACTTCTGTTATCTCTCCGCGTTGCGGTCTGTTTGTACTGCAACCCGATACTCTTCCCAGTCAGCCGGCTGCGTTTCCTCGAGCCAGCTGTTCTTCTTTTATTTTTCTTCTCCGGCGTGTTGAGGTCGCAGAAGGTTTGCCCTCGTCGCCAGTGTAGTAACGGGTTAAGGGAAAGTCAGAGCCGTCACATAAATGAACAAATGGGTTTTATTTAGTATCAACAACTGCGACCTCAGCCACAGCCTCGCTATTCCAGCGCTCTCACAAGGTCCCCGGCGCTCGCCTTGGAACGCCGGTCGCGGTGACATTCTAAGTGATGTCACCGCGAGGGCAGCTCCATTACATGCGAGGCGCCGGGGGGTTATTGCGTGGAAGATACCACAGTACCCTCCCAAGATACTAATATTTTTTGTGTTCTAATAGTTACCACATCAGACAAGATTACATTAGTGGCCGTCCCATGCATATATATATCTGCAATGATCACATCAGTGCATCTAGCAGAGTGGCCAGCAGTAATCTGAAAACGGCTTTCTCAATTCGAATGCCTTTTTTTAAAACCGAGTTTCATAAAGCGCAAACTTGACCCGAATCGGGTAATGGAGCGCTTTACATAGCACCAGTTGCATTACATGAGGACAGATTCATTTTTGTTAGGCACGGGGGAGATTAAGTGATTTGCTCAGAATCTCAGGATGTTCAGCGTCATTGCCGAGACTCAAACCCAGTTCCCCAGATTGGAGGTCGACCGCCCTAGCCGTTATGCCAACTCCTCTCCCCAAATGCCCTGACGTGGGTAATACATAACAACCATTTAGTAAGAAAGAAACAATCCGGTCCAGGCATCCCAACGCTGGATATGAATCCCAAATCCGTTTTACTTGGAGGAAAATTGGCTCAAGGCTCTGGACCGCTCCAGCCTCTTAAGAACAAAGGTAAACAGAAGTTTGTGAGTGTTTTATTCCTCCTTCCCAATATTTTCATTCGTTCCCATCAATGGGCAAATTTTCATTAATTGTTAGAGATGCTACAGTACCAATTGATTTTTGTAAACAAAGTTCTTTTTATTAGTGTTATCACAGGATTTCATCCATTTTTGCTCAATTCTCATATGTCCAATATGCAGTTAGATCTTACAACAAGGAACAGAACAGCCGACACGTGTTTCGCCCTGTTTGGGTAGTCAAGCCAGGGCTTTCTCAAGGCTATTTTACAGTCTTTACACTGGTTTACCAGGCAGCGAAGTGTCTTGAACATTCATAATCACATAGAATGTACATATCCTCAGTATTCTTTATAAAAATTTGTCAGGAGCAGTGCGAGTCAGGTCAGAGGTCTCCGGGTAAATCCGCTGTCCCTTGTTGTAAGATCTAACTGCATATTGGACATATGAGAATTGAGCAAAAATGGATGAAATCCTGTGATAACACTAATAAAAAGAACTTCGTTTACAAAAATCAATTGGTACTGTGGCTTCTCCAACAATTAACGAAAATGTGCTCATTGATGGGAACGAATGAAAATATTGGGAAGGAGGAATAAAACGCTCACAATACATAACAGCCATACCTGTAGTGCATCAAGATAACACGTCTCCCACAGTGTCGCATAATTTATCACTCTGATACTAGTTTTAAATATAACATAAGTATTTGCAAAGTGCAAGTTGACCCGTTAGCGTATCTTGGTGCTGAAATAACATGTTTATTGCTAACTAACTGAATGTAATGGTTTGCAATGGTTGAATTGGAAATTCAACTATTCAAACATCTGCCTGTGAGTTCTGAAAATATGCACATTTTCATCCCAAATACAAGCGTTTGAGTTTCTGGTACACATACATTAATTCAGCAATGCAATTGGTTTAATTTAGTGCACTGGGTTGCACACAGGAGCGGTAGTTGGAGAGCTACCAGTAGCTCACAAGGTACTCGTTGAAAAAGCCTGGTCTATACAAAGTAGTAGTAAACATGAGAGCAAGCGTGTATTTGGGAAACAAATTAATGGATATAGTAAAAGGGGGAAAAAAAGACAATTATTCAAAAAATGGTGCACTTCCGTTTTGGCTTTTTGGTGTATTTCACCCTAAATGAAAAACTGGCTTCTTTACGAAGAAAATGAATATTAGTAACTCAATCTTTTATGCAAGAGTAATCCTGCTTCATAAGATCAGAGCTCCTATCCCATGCCAAGAATGTATTTATTTGATATTGGCACTGACCACCAACTATGGCTAGTTGTTTAATGCTCATTAAGATGGGTTACTGTCTGCTACACCTGGGTTGGCCCCTGATATATATAAATATATATGTATGATACCAGTTTCTATGGGTGTCTTCATGCCATTCTTGTGGGTTCCCCAAAAACATGACTGATTACGTAATGACCATTCCTAAGGCTTGCCATTCCAGGGTGGACCCTTCAAGCATATTCTATGGGTGGTAGTAGAAAGCCCATTCCTTTTGATTGCCACATGCTCTAGGGCAGATTCATAATAGCTTTTTTATTTGATAGCTGTTTTCTGTGGAACAGACTACATGTAGAAGGTTACGTAGTGTTCACATCGGAACAAGTTGTTGCTTGAATATGAATTTACCTTTGAAAAAATGAAAGACGAGGCGTTTGGCAAAGCCCGAACAGTTATTTAACTAAACGCAGTGACTGGGAGATCAGGCAACAATTTGGTGCCAAATTGTCGCTGATCTGTGCATGGACTGCAGAGTTTTGAGAGGACGGCACTATCCTTAGTTCATGGAAAACATGGCTTTTGGCATTGGAGCATTGGAATTGAAAAGGGGGTCTCTACTAGCTGGTGGCCTTAGTGGGGTCCTTTTGATCTTGTGATAAGAACCTGCCCCTATTGGACTTGGATGTGGGGATCTGGGTGCTTGTTTTTATGTGCTGGTTGGGGGCTGCCCTGCCCCCTCATCAGACACGCCTCTCCCGGGCGTGGCCATCCATTCCCCGCCCTGGGGAACTAGCAACCGAGTCGGCCTAAACCCCTGTAGGCACCCATGATAACTGACTTTAGCGTGGATTCACGATTGACCGAACATACGGCAGTCCTGAGTTTTTCCTGAACGCAAGTAAAAGGGTGAGTTTTCTCCGAATGCTGTCGCATGTCTTTATTGTTGTGTCTGATGTGGATATGAACTGGATGTGTCTTATTTGTGAATTTAGGCTTGCTGCGCATTTGGATCGAGTGATTGTGTAAAATGATTAACTCCCCAGACAGTCCCCCTTCCTGCTATGGCCTCCGTGCTTGTTGGGCTGGGTTCCCTGCCTGCTGTGGTTGCCATGTGTCTGGCCATCCACCTTGTCCTTGTTGCAGCAGTATGTTTGCTGACTGAGTTCCTTGTGGCTGAATGTGCTGCACGCTCTGGTTGATCTGCGCCTGGTTTTGTGGATGGGGATTTGGCCTGGACTGGCCCAGACCTGATCTGTACTCATGATAAGCCTTCAGGCGGCATCGGTCAGCCATCCTTAACCTCTGTCCCTTAGGACTGGGTGGAAACCCTCTGGGGTCTACAGGCGGAGCTCCTTCAAGACTGGGGCTTCTCGCACGCTTGCGGCTAATGCAGCCCCCTCAATCAATCAATCAGGGGGTTTATTAAGTGCACTAGGGTCTGAAGGCACTGAGGGAGGGGGGGTTCGCAGCTCAGTTAGCAGAAGAGCCAGGTCTTGAGAGCTTTCCTGAAGGTGTTTAGGGAGGGGGCGAGTCTGATGTCTGCAGGGAGCTCGGTCCAGGATTTGGCCGCAATGTGAGAGCAGGATCTTCCACCTGCTCTGGCTCTGCAGATGCGTGGGGTTTCAGCTAGTGCGAGGTTGGAGGATCAGAGGTTCCTTTTGGGTACGTGGAAGCTAACTGTCGTTGAGGTATTTGGGTCTGCTGTTGTGCAGGCATTTGTAGGCATGGGTGAGGATTTTGAAGGTGATTCTTTTTCCCACGGGGAGCAAGTGGAGCGTTTGAAGGTTTTGGCTGATGTGTGCGCACCGGGGAATGCCGAGGACGAGTCAGGCGGCAGAGTTCTGTATCGTCTGGAGTTTTTGGGGTTGGGACTTGTTAATGCCGGCGTATAGTGCGTTTCCATAGTCCAGTCTGCTGGTGAGGAGTGTGTGGGTGACTGTCCTCGTTGACCCCCGGGGGATCCATTTGAAGGTCTTTCTGGAAGTTGAGTCTGGCAGTGGCAGGGTCTTTGGTGAGGGAGAGGATGATCTGGGTGTCATCAGCGTAGGAGATGATGTTGAGGCTGTGTTGTTGGACAATGGCGGCGAGGGGGGCCATGAAGATGTTGAAGAGGATCGGGCTCAGCGATGATCCCTGTGGGACTCTGCAGGTAATTTCCGTGGGATCGGAGAGGAAGGGTGGCAGTCTAATTATTTGGCTTCTTCCGGTGAGGAATGATCGGATCCAGTCTAGGGCTGTGCCTCAAGGGCAGTCTTTTTATAACTTATGTTGGACCAGCTTACAGTGTCTCTATGGGCTTGCTCCTGTTTTTCCCTTTCCTTTTCCTTTTTCTTCCTCTAGTAATGTAATATGCTGGCCTGTATCACCTGCCATGGTTTGGTGTCTAATCCTACTATACTATCTAGACCACTTTGTATTTCGGCAGGCAGTCTCTGCTTGAGGATGTTGTAGAAGAATGCAACCTGGGGGCCTGTGTTTGTCCATGGCTATCCTGTCTCTTGACCCCACTGTTCCCTCATTCTGTCCAGAAAGTCGGTCATGGTTTCATGCTCTCTGCCGTCAATCCTCCTCTGTCTATGTCTGGGCGGTCAGGGAATATATTTCCCTAAAGGCTGTCCAGATCTAGTGTCTGAATGAATTAAATGTGGCCCGTCATGCTCTGTGTTATTAAAAGTAACGGTTGAGATTAGGGCTCTGGAAAACAGTGTTGAGACTGTTGAGCTGACTCTTGATATTGCCTATTGCTAGATTTATCCTGCAGTGTTTTTCTCAAAATGTGAGATTTATTTTCCCACCCCGTTAATGGGGGCAGTTTGGTCCTGAGCCCTTCCTTGTCCATCGGGGCCCATGGCACATAGATGTTCCCTGCCGTACTTTTCTGTAATAACGGATATATTTTGGCATGGAGACACTCTGCTGGCTTTTCTCCATTCTAGCGCTCATCTTCTGAGGCATTCCTGTATGTAGGGGAAGTTCCACCTGGGATCTCCCCCTGCATGCCGGATGCAGTCTTCTGCGATGGCCATGTCCTCTGGTTGGCAAAATACCTCTTCCAACCAGGGTCTATCATACTGGCCATCCCTTTGGATCCAGCGGGCTAGCAGGTGGCAGAATGGTCATGCAAAGACCCTGCCTTCTTATCTCGCAGCTATTTCTCTAGGGGTCAGTTTGTTTGAACAGTGCGTTCGGGGAGAGCAACAGACATCCACGTCACTGGTCTCCTTGTGTGCGCGCAGAGGTGCCATTCTGCTCTGCTCTGTATTAATTGGGTTTGGGCTAG
Source organism: Lissotriton helveticus (assembly GCF_964261635.1). NCBI lineage: Eukaryota > Metazoa > Chordata > Amphibia > Caudata > Salamandridae > Lissotriton > Lissotriton helveticus. The sequence continues at coordinate 1,073,076,941 of NC_136070.1, read as the reverse complement.
GCTACCCTGATCTTATGTCTTAGTCTGCCCCTCTACTACGCCAACGTTCTGGCAGTGTTCGTGTTCCTGATAGGGGCCTCCACTCTAGTTCTATTTCAGATTCCTCTTCATGTGGAACCCAGGGCCTAGCTCCACTCTCCTCCAGGGGAGGATGCATCTCTCTCTCTGTGCTCTCCTTTCTCAACCCATGCCTCTCCTCTAATTCCTACATAGGCTGCCTCCTTTGCTCAGTGCTGCGCGCTGTTCATCTTGCTCACTTCCTGTTTCTTCTGCTGTCTTGACATACCCTGGGGGAGTATACTCTGCGGCACCCACCTCAATGTCAGACTTCAGAGGGCTGGGACTTCCTCAACCCCCCTCCCCACTGGCGGTATCTAGTATGGCGACACACCTCCTAATTACCTGCGAGCGCTCTAGTGGACGGGTTGGAGTGCCGGCTCCCCGCGCCGCTGGTGCCTGGTGGGTTGCATCCTATGGATGAGGGGTTGAACTTCAGGGAATCCTGGCACTGAACTGAGATGAGGCCAGGATTGTCTAGGTATACCGATCTGGCAACCTCCCTGCCCTAGATCTAGTGGTTTGCTGCCCGGCCTTGTGGTCCCCTTGACCGTCGGATTGGTGTAATCCAGTGCAGGAATTAGAGTGAGCACCTCGGAGTCCGTGTATGGTGGTGGTAGGTGGTGCATACACCTTGCTTGGAACGTTCAACATGAAACACCATTGGAATGATCTACCAGCACCAGAACAAGTAGAATATCCAAAATATCATGACTGTAACATCTGAACACTGCAATGAAGAGAGATAGAGAAAAAGAGAGCGCAAAAGAAAATAGAAACCTATAGAATAAAATGGTGACTTTGTCAAAAAAAACTTAGCCCACACCCAGCACATGCTGCTCGATGATGAGGGGAGGCTCTACTTGGAACACGAAACTAAGTGAGCCCGACAGTATCGGCTTAGGCACAAAGATAGCAACAATAAAAAAAATGTAAAAAGAAAAACTTAAATCGCTCGGCACACCACTACAATTGACACAGAGAGGTGTAAAGTAATCTATGGTACACAACATAAGTAATTGGAAAGTGAGGGGCCTTTCCTTTTGAATCTTCCCTACTCCTATAGTTTCTTCCCGCCCGACAGTTCAGGACATGCCTTCCCGGCTGTCGTGTAATCCTGTCTATAAGCGCCCCAGTGGGCCCAGATAATTTCCCATTTTTGGGGGCATCATCTGCTTTGGTAAATGGCCTTCTCCACCAGGTGGCACCAATCTATATCATGCTCCCAGTCACTCACCCTTGGCGGGGTCGCAGCCCCCGCGCCTGAGTGATATTACTATTTACAACCGCCGAGGCCAGCATGAGCCAAGTACCAAGGTGTGTGGGCCACCACTCCTTCCCCGTTATTCCCAGGATGTGCCACCTTGCCTCTAGTGGGACCCAGAGCCCCATGGCCTCCACCATAACCCCAGTCACTCCCTCCAAGTAGTTCAGAAAACTGGGGCAAGTCCATATGATCTGGAAGAAGGATCCATCCTCCCTGCACTCTCTGGCGCAACAATCTGAGTCACACCTGTATTATAGTGTCCTAGAGGCATATGATCTATGCAGAATACAGATCTGGACCAAGCGGAAGCATGCATGAATGGCTATCTCTCTAGGGCATTGCCGTGCCACCGCCCTGTCATCATCCTCTAATAGCCCCAGGTCGGTTTCCCATGCTTCCCTCAGGGGGCCAAGAGTGTCTGGCAAATTATTAAGAAGTTTTCTGTAGGTACAGGAGATGGCCTTTTCCTCCATTGGATCAAGGAGAAGCCAGGCCTCGAGGGGAGGGTACTCAGGAATCCGCTCGCCCTCAGGTAGGCAGCAGCTCAGGGCGTGCGCATCTGTAGGTACTGAAATCGCTCGATGTCTACCATTTGAATTTCGGACTGCAAATCGTCATACGAGATAATCGCCCCATCTCGCCAGATATCACCAAAGCTGTCAGTCCCAATGAGGCTCCAGCTGATAAAACCCTGTAGACGTCCCCCAGTTCTTGCAGTTCACCACTGGTCCATAGGGGAAGTTTGGCTGTCAGTTTGCTGTCCATTCCCAACAGTTTAGTCGCTTCTCACCATGCTTACTCTACTGCCTGACTCTCTGCCAGGAGCTCCCTTTCACAGCTTTTCAGATACAGCACCCCTGAATAGCCCATTGAACCTATGGCATGCTGATCCAGCCGGTATGCCAGTTCTGATGTGTCTGTAAACACTCAGCCATTTATGTTTGAGTTGGGATGCCAAATAGTAGCACCATATATCTGGAACCACCAGTCCAAGTTGATATACTCTGCGCTGGATTTTACGCAGCACTATTCGTAGGTTTCCTCCCTCCAAAGCAAGGTTCGAAGTTCGGAGTAGATCGTCTGGAAGACATTAGAAGAGATTCTGTAGGAGGTGTTCTGGAGTACATACAACAGGCGCTGGAGGGCCATCATCTTGAACAGGATGGCCCGACCCATTAAGGAGATCGGTAGCCGCCGCGAGTGGGCCATGTCTTCCCTCAATCTCTGCAGCTGCGGGAGTATATTGAGGGAAATAAATTTCCCCTCCATGTGAGTTATACGGATACCCAGCTATTTAAACTCATCTTTCCATGTCAGGAGCAGAGGGGGATCCCCAGCCAGTGGGAACACCAAGGATTTATTTCAATTTATCTGGTAGACCGAATAGCCGCGAAATAGCCTGAAGATGTGAATAAGTTGATGAATTGACTGTTGGGGCTTGCGCACATATAACACGACATCGTCTGCGTACAGAGAGATGTGCTCCTCCCAGCCCACCCCTCGTGATGCTGTATACAAGCTGGTCTTTGTGCACTCACACTGCGAGGGGCTCAAGTGCCTACGTAAATATCATGGGAGAGAGGCGGCGTCCCTGACAGGTGCCCCTGTGCAATATGAATGATCTTGACACCACTCCATTGACCCTGACACTCGCCATTGGATCATGATATAGAAGTCTGACTCAGTTGCAGAATTTTCCACCGAAGTCCATTTGCGTCAGGATTACAAATAAATAGGGCCACTCTATGCTGTCAAACGCCATGTGCGCGTCTGAGAGCAGCGCCGCTGTTGGATGGGATGCCGTTATTTGCATGACTCCGTAGAGCTGCTGAAAGATTCAGCCTGGTACTCCGGTGCGACATAAAGCTGGACTGGTCAGGGAGTATGACGGAGGCGATGACTGGGCACAATCTATTAGCTAATGCCTTGGCCAGGACCTTGGCTTCAAAGTTTAGCAGAGAGATCGGCCTATAAGAGCCACATTGGTCGAGAGGCTTATTCTTTTTCGGGTTAACTACTGTGGTTTCTAGTCTGATGTCTTCGGGTAGCTGCCCAGTTTCCCTAGCCTTCTGGAACATGCTGAGCATTGGCTGCGGCACTTTGTCTGCCACACATTTGTACAGTTCCATGGGCAGCCCGTTGGGGCCCGCCGCCTTCACAGACTGTGTCCTGTATTGCTCACCCTATCTCCTCCAGTCCTTCTCTAATTCTGCTCTAGCTCCTGCTGGTAGTTCCCGCAGGGAGACCTCTCCGAGCAGGTCCGTAGATTCACCCCCCGGATCTACTCGCAGTCGACTGATACAGCACCTAATAATACTCCGCGAAGGCCTCTAGTTCCCTCCCAGTTGTACATTGGAGTTTACTCTTAACTTTTTAGCTCCAGCACCCAGTTCCTACCTCGATGTCTCTCCTCTCCCACCATGCAATCCACATATTCGCTTTGTCATCCAAATCATATATGCGCCCCTGCTTGGCAATGGCGTGCATTCAAGCGGCATTCCCTCCCATGTCTTTCAGGTCTCGCTGTTTGAGGCTCAGTTGGTGACTCAGTGAACGGTCCGTATCTCCTTATAGAGCCATTTTGGACTCCTGTGCCTCAACCTCCTTTTCCAGTGTCTCGCACTGAGAACGCCACTCTTTCCTTTCACTGCCTGTACATAACCCCTAAACACCACTTTGTAGGCCTCCCACAAGGTGGAAGGCGAGTCAATGGACCCCGAGTTCTCCAGGAAATAGTGTTCAATCCCGTCTCTTATCTTCACGTGAGTGGCCAAGAAGTTATTCCTCTATCGGAGAATGGTTTCTGGCACGCCAGCAGAAGTGCCCTGCATTTGTACATTGTGTGAAAATGTAGTCTAGGTGTGACTGACTGCCATGCGCTGCCTGCAAGTGTTTATACTGCCGGGCCGCAGTATTGTGCGCAAGTCCCATCGCCCCCACAAAACCCAGCAGCGGCTCCTGGACCTTTGCTTGATGGGATGACTAGCTCCTATCCACATCCGAGGACATCGTAGAGTTGATGTCTCCTCCCATTATAAAACCCCCAGATCCATCAATAACCTGCCAAGTTCCGGGAAAGTGTCTGCTTGCAGTCTTAGTGGGATGTGTACTGAACAGAGGTTTAGTGCTTGACTCTCCCATGTCCCTGTGAGTGCCACATATCTACCCAGGGAGTCATGCCACTGGCGCCCCGGCAGGAAGGGGATTGTGTTTTTCACCAGGATGGCCACTCCTCTGGAACCTGATGGGAATCTGCATGAGCCAGGAGGGTGTACCCAGACCTATTCATTGCCTGGCAGCGGTTTCCCCTAAGGTGTGTCTCCTGCAGTAGGACCACATCTGAGGACCGTCTGTGGAGATATTGGAGAACTGTAGAATGCTTAATCTTCTCGCTAAGGTCGTTGACATTCCACGTCATGGCTGTTAGGGCCATCACTAGTTGTACCGCCATATCCTGCGTAAGGTGGATCAGGTGCCTTCCTTCCTCTGTCCCTTCCCTCCACTCCCTTCATCCCTCTTTGCCTGACAGTCTCGCATGTGTTGGACCGATGTCCCCAAAGCATTAACTGCTTCCTCAAAATTTGAACATAAGTCTCTATTGCATAAATAACCCCCCCAAATAACCCCCCTGCTACTCTGCACCGTAGCTAAAACTACCCACATCCCCAATTTGCAGATCTCCTGTTGCCCAGGAACAACTATCACCATAACTTGGGGATGGCTAGTACCGCCGTGTCTGACCAGTTTAGTGCCTATGCAGCAGTTTGTATCCTTCTGTAACCCACAGTTATTGGGTCTGTACTTACATATGTACCACAGTGGTGTGTAGCCCAGTATCCATGCAACAGGCCAGTTTTGCAAGCAAGTATCTGGGGCGGACCAGACCGAGCAAGGCCTCACCCTCCTCTGGGGCAGCACGCAGCTGAGGCCTGAAGGACAAATCATGCACTTTCACCCCATTGGGCTCGGAGAGCACACCACACAATCAGACTCTTCAATGGTGACGGCCTCTTGCGTGGGCTGCCCTTTTTCTCATCTTTTGAGATCTCGTTAGCGCCTCCACTACTCGCCCTGTCCCTGTGACCTCTTTGCCGCCAGGTCCCTCTCCAACCAGCGCCACACCTTTGGTGACATGAAGTACCAGGACCTAGCACCTGGAGCTACGCTGGGAACATCATCATGTATTAAAGGTTTTCTGCTCAAGAGTGCTTTCTTGACCTTTGCAAAGGTGCGCCTCTGACTCTGCACTATTAGCGTAAAGTCAGGGAAAAACCGGATTGTGACATTGTCATGGGTAAAGTCCCCGAATTGCGTGGGTTGCCTGTAGTATTGCATCTCTATCCCTGTAGTTGAGGATTCTTGCTGTGATTGTCCAGGGAGGTGCGCCAGGATTTGGCGGCGGAATCGGCGCTCTATGCACTCTTTCAGCCGTAAAGAAAGTAGAGAGCCGTTAGGGTTTCATTTTCTTGAGGATAAAGTCCTCCAGGAAAAGGTCCACACTGGGCCCCTCCACACGCTCAGGGACACCCACCAAGCTTATATTCTTTCTGCGGGTCCGACCTTCTTGGTCTTCCAACTTTGCTGCCATGAGTTTGTGCTGGTGAGTCAATTGTTGCACTGCTTTTTCCAACTGGCGTGTTGTGGATTGAATTACATCAATATTTATTTCCGCCACTGAGACCTTTTCAGATATCTTATTGATATCCGCACTGAGGAGGCCGACATCTGCGGTCACCTTATCCAACTTGGGCTCCAGTGTGTTTTTTAAATCCGCAATGGCTGCCATGATGGCCCACAATGAGTGCTCCGCAGGGCCAGGCCCTCCTTGGCTGCCGCGCCTTCCTCCATCACCTGTCATGGCACCGCGTACCTGTCCATTTTGTTGGATTGGACCAGATGTATCCCCTTTGGTCTCATCTTTGTCTCGCCCACTTCCTTGCACTGCCGAGGCAACCGTCGGTGCCCACAGCAACCTTTCCTCTTGTCGCACCCCGATCCGAGCACCGATCACAGTGGGGGACAGTGTATCACTATCCACCTATGGCACTGGTCCGGCACTGGACGTCCAGGTCCTTTCCGTTCTCTCATGCCATTGTCACCTGAGGGCGGGGGGCGAGAATTCCCCCCCAGTCCGACACCTCCCTGGGGCGCACCAAGACTCTTGGACACCCATCTGCCATCGTCCTACTATCTACCTCGGTGGGATCCGGACCCCCTCACTTGCTGCTGAGGGCTTTGGGCTCACCACATCAGGCCTTCTCCACTTACCCAATGGTGCTGCCCTGCCAGTTATCAGCTGCCGCAACAAACGGCATGTCTATAGCCGCGGGTGGTCCTCACTGCCCGGGTGTCCTGCACAAGCCTTTGCCATCTGCCATCCCTCCCGAGGCCAGGCCCATCCAAGCTGGGCCCAAACTCCCTCGATCAGACGCCCCCGGTCTGGCTGTCCTTTTCCGCGGCTGGATGCTTCCTAGGGCTGCCTCAAAGTTCTGGGCTGGCCACCCATTACTGCACCCCTCCCCTGTCCCAGATAAGAAGGGGGGCCATGATCCAGCAACCAGGCCCTCTAATCGTCTTTGGCGGCGTCTGGCTTCAGCCACCTCCCCAAGCCGGGCACAGTTTCCCACAGTCCTCCCCAGGCAGGCCACACTTCCTCGCTAGATCTCGGCGGGCAGGCCGCCGACATCTATATCGTCAATGCTGTGCAACCCTCGGCTCCCAGTCCTTCTCTGAGGGTGCAGCTGACATTCACGGACACCCCGGTATGCTCTAGATCAGGAGTCTGTCGGATTGTGGTCAGATGTATTGGGGTAGAGAATAAGCAGCCGCTGCGGAGATAGTCACTTATGTGGCCATCTTGGCCGGTGCCAAGTCACACCCCCATGATAGCAACAATTTACGAAGAGAAGAAAGAGCAACTCGACAACTACGGGCCCCCTTTGGCCAAGCACAAGCTACACCTTGCTCTCCAAAAGACCACATTTTTCCCATAACGTCCAAATTACACCCTATATCACACCCAGGGTCATGCGTACCAGCTGTGACATGCCCATCAGTCCAAGCAAATGGCTCCTCTCACTTCTTTCAGATACTACCAGTGTTAAGAAACTGATAGCACTAAGAAAACTTGTTTAGACTAAAAAATAAGATTGAGATGTTGGTCATATATCACACCTGTACCTCTTGTGTCCCGCTCAGTGGTCCAAGCGACCCTTGTATCACACCCATACACAACCGTACCCTAAGTGTCACACCCAGTGGTCCAAGTGCCAAACGATCCTCATCTTTCCTAGTTTGCCAAACACCAAATGCTGGGACTAACGATGAGATGTAGTCTCTTACCTACTGACGGCGGCTTCACGACTGACCTCCCACTCCGTGGATTCAGCAGAACTGTGTTTCAATTGTAGTCTCTGTTCCCTGTTCTTGTTGCGCAGATTTGAATCCGTACGGGCGGGGTCCTTTGCCTTCGGCTGCAGTCAGGCTCAAAGTACCAATGTCTCCTTTCTGGCTCGCCAGAATATTGCTCGAATATGACTTTACTTTTGAAAAAATGAAAGACGAGGTATTTGGCAAATCAGAAACAGTTGTTTAATTAAACGCAGCTGCCGAGAGATCAGACAACAGAGTCAGGGTCTGAAGACTGGCCGGGTATGCCCAGACATGGGTCCCTTGCTCACTTTGCCCCTGGATTCAAGCTAGCCTGGCAGATGAGGACTGTTAGCCCGAAACCGGTCCCAGGATGCTTGTTTCCGGTCCAGGGAAGAGATGGCTTGGCAGTTTGGGCTGGACTGTTCCCATGAGGCACAGGGGCAAGACTGATTTGCATATAGTGGTGTCTGAACTGGGGTGGTGAAGTGAGCTGAAGAACGATTATGGATTCAACCCAGATCTGTGACTGGGTGTTAATGTCTGAAAAGTTTCAGCGCTCCGTCCATCATCTCCTTGTGTTTGGACTGCCTCAAAGAACATTGGTTTTGGCCATCATTTTATACTTTTATATGAAGCATCATTAAATGATTTATGCATTCCTTTGGCAACAGAAATTTGGGCCTAGTCACGCTGCCATTAATCTGGGTTTTGATAAGCGCAGGTGGTCCTCATCCTTGTGTGAACTTATTGCAGAGTCAGTGGGTATGTATCAAGATGTCCGGCATGAAGAGCTTTGCGTGTAATGTGCATGCTGTGTTCTGATTGGCTGTGTTTTCCTAGCTTAGTGTGGCGTCTGACTTTATAGTGTTTTTAAGAATGCGTGCTCCCCTGGCCAAACGTGTTTTGTTGGGCCAATCTCCTGAGACCATTGTAGTGTCGCTGCATATCAGTGGGATCGATCTGGGTTTTCCTGCTCGCATGTTCTGTCTAATGGTTACGTGTCCCCACCTGTGATTTGCCAATCAGTTGCTTCAGACCTAGGTCGCAGGGCCTGCCTAACCAATTATTTCTGACTCCGGGTTGAGGGGGAGGTCATATTAGTTAAATTCAACAATGCAGTTGCGAGTTCGTTTTTATACGTACATATATCATGGTGTACATCAACATCGTATTGTCAAAATTAACAAAGTTACTAATTCTAGGTTACCGGCTAGAAAATTATGAAATACAGTAGAGCGTATACCACCGTTGACGAAGATTTGCATCTCCTAAGAGTGACAAACTTAATCTGTGGAAAATGTCTTATGGACTTATTCTGTGTGATCTAAAATTTGTACTACCGACCTTTTTCTTTTGTGGTGGATAGTCACATGTGTGAGCACATCTATTCTTACTCTGCTTTAATACACCCATGCGTTGGTGCTGCACTATGCTTGCTCCTATGCCAAAATCCTTCTTATGTCGACCACACTGCCCTCACACACACTGTCCATCTATTAGCACAAGTTTGCTGATGTTTAAGTGGTTCATCTCTCACTCCTTTTTGCTTTGAATTAAAACCTAAATGAAGCGCCAAAGCACTATAAGAGGAAAACATCAAAATACTACCTATAAAGGCTGCTTGACAGCCACGCACTCATTCATAGATTGCTCTCGCACCGAGTAGTGTGTTACCTCTCGGGAAACATGCTATTGCGCGTGTAAGAGCAATGTAGAGCGATATAAATGTAGCTGTGATAAAATACAAGCCCTGTTTACTACCACCACCTCAGGCAACATTTCCCAGATAATAGTGAAGTCCTTCCTCTGTGTTTAGGATCCAAAGCACTTAACAAGAGCAGAGTAGAAAATGCTGGCATTGGGAGAGGGATGAAAGGCGTGTAAGTGGTAACACTACTCATATTCTTATAATAGCACTTGGCGCTATTGGTCTTAGACCTGGCCAACAAGTATAGTTCTAGACCCTCACCGTCCTTGTATGAAGTTTCTTGCCCATTTGTTGGATGATGGCCACTGCCAACCGTTAGTTAATGTCCGTTTCCTGCGCGATAATGCCACCTTTATATTTTAGATAGCAATTTATTATACAGTTTTCTGTGCAGTATAATTTTCTTTTTGTTCGTTGGTAACCTCATGCTCATTTTAAACTTTTTTGTGGGTAGCCAACTTCCCTGCTTGGTTCGATTTGTAAATGCTTGTTTTATTTTTACTCTGTCAAAACAGAAAGATGCAAACATCCAAAACTACCACAGGTCAAAACATTTTACGATCTTAATAACAACTAATAATGTTGGTATTTGCACTTCTTGCAACAGTTTTCCTTGCCTCTGCATGTATACATTCTGTCGAATCACAGACCAGTATGCTGCCTTTTGCCTAGTATGCAGGGTTTCTTGCTCCACCCCTATGTGACTGTTTGCACGGTTCCTGTGTGCTGTTGTGACCTGCATTCCTTGGCAACTGTGCTACCTCCGACTATTGTACAGAACATGTGCCTTTAGGGCAGTGATTCTACGTATGATGAAATAAGAACTGTGCTTGCACATTGGACGTCTGATCTAGCATAGGGTGTTGTGTGAACTGGGGAATTGATACAGTTGCCTTTACCAGACCTCATGTAAACACAAATTCAAAAGCATTGTAGAGAGCAGTTTTGCACCTGTCTCTTTACGGATCTTTTTTACAGGTATTGTATTAAGCAACTGTTATTAGCCCTCCTACGAAGTAGTCTGTCACTGATATCTCATATACACATTCTTAACACGGGCCGCAGGTCAACTACAGTAGGTAGCAGCTTTTCATGGTGTAATCCCGTGGCAAGTGCAGTAGTGATGGGTTTTACTTTCTAAAATATCTGACAAATACAGCAGGAACGAGTTTTATATTGTGAACTCTGGCAAACAGAATAGGAAGTGGCTTTGGATTGTTTCGTGCAGAGACCCTAAACAGATCTATAGTTAGAGGGGTGGAGAGGTTTGGTTTTATTGTGTACATTTGTAATTGAATGTTTAATCGACCTACATTTAGCTGAGACTGGAAAAGCCCACATACATACATACATTATTTAATTAGTGAAAAGAGCAGGTATTAATTATTGTGCCCTTCCAAGGCAACGTTCGACATATGGGACAAGGCCACTAGGCACTCGGGATGGTGGGGAAAAGTGACCAAGCAAACACCACAGTGGAAAGGGCACATGTTGAAGGAAATTGGGAAGCTAACTAGATTCAGCCAATGAGATGCCATAGGTATCTTCGTGATGGGAGACCTTATGGCTGCGGGTGGAGTGAAATCATTCAAAGTCCTACAGCAAGAATTCAATCTGAGCCCCAGACAGTAATATATGTTCCTGCAGCTGCATCGTGCTCTTTAAGCAGAGAAAATAGATTGGAAAGTAGTGCCCGAAGGGAGGGTCTTGGAAAATGGGATACTTGGAGAAGAAGTAACTAGTATGGTGGTCTGCGAAACAAATCCACCATCATAAATAACAAACCTGACACCCTTATACAATCCATGGCAACCTGGGAGAGAGATTTTGTCCGAAGAAGAATGTTGACTGGGAGGCAGCCTTAATGCATCCTATAGAAGTGGCCATTACGTCCAAAACTGAGGTTAATACAGTGGAAAATCCTAGACAGCACTTACTTACTACAGTACCGATGTGGGGTGGGTGAGAGTGCATTTATACACACTCTCTGGTCCTGCCTCCTTTTAGCAAGGTAGTGGGCCACTATCGTCAAAGAAACTGAGGCTGTCCTTCAGGTGGCCATCCCCAAGACACCACAGTTTATCCTACTGGGAGTCCAATGCGATGTTGACCTCAGGCGAGCCCACCTCTTGTTCTTTAATCCGCGATTTATGTTAGCAAAGAGGTACATTGCTACACTGTGAGGTAGGTCGTAAATACCAACTAAACTACAATGGCTCAGTGGTTTGGAGGCAGACAAAGTGGTCTACACGAGCTGAGGATGCCCCAAAAGGTTTGTCAGAATATATGACAGGTGGAGAGAGTACTACGGCCTAGGATGGGAGGGGTAAGAAGTGCAAATTTAAAGTTTATTTCTTTCACATCAGTGTGGGAGGCCTGGTCTCTACACCCAGTGGAACCAAGTAGGGGAGGTGGGATCCGGGGTGTGGGGATCTACTGGGGGGGGGTAAATGGACATAGATGTAAAGCCAAGCCAATCTTTACTATTTTACTTAGCTATACCGCACCGAAGGCTTTGTGAACTGTTTGAATTACAATGGAAGTTGGTTTTATGCTGTCTTAAAGTCGACATCGCTAGTTTCATACTGTAAAAAATCAAAATAATAGAAAATATATACTTTTTATGTCACTCACAACTAAATGTTAAAGTATCAACACTTTTTTAAATCAACAAGAACTAGCTATGTGTGAAGGGTTTGTGTCTATATGGAAAAGCATTAGGTTTTCATGAAGGCCCTCACCCACCAACCTAGTTGGTGGCATGCTTCATCATCGGGCCCCACCCAAGGCACAGAGTGTGCCTCAGGTGTGCTTCGACACCAGGTTACTGCGGAGCGGGTTTAGTTTGGTTTGTGAGAGTGCAGTGAGTGTGCTTTGTGTGAAGTTTAAAATACTGTCCTTGGGGTTCCAAAGGTTACTTTAATTTTGGGCCCCAGGCAGTCATTAAAAACAAAGGCTTGGGACGTGCACGGTTGACTTATGGTCTCCGACGTCCAGTGCGGTCAACTAGTTTCAGCCAGGCCTTTTCTTCTACTGGCTTTCTTCAGGACCTTGTATGTGATAGGGTGTTACAGGGATCTAAAGTTTTTGTCAGTGCCCTGTGTGTAAAGCACGCGCTAAGATGCTTGTATATGCAAGAGGGGTTTCCTCTCAAATTGTACACCTAATTACGGTGAACAACTCTTCATGGATCTCTGCCAGGGGCCAGGACGATTTGCACTTGCGCAAGGAAGTCGGGCCCGTCTGGTACCTGTTGTCCTGTTGTCCGGTCTAGAGTTCCGCGGAACTCTAGACCGGACAACAGGTACGCCAGACATGGAGAAATAAAGCACTTTTCACCTCAAACGCTTGCGTGGTCTGTACCTGCTTTGTCGTGTTGCCTCAAGCTGCTCCACTACAGGATTTGGATTTCATATATATATATATATATGTATGTATATGTATATATATGTGGGTAGTTCTCAAGTTTAGGTGGAAAGCAGCTCCTGTTAGAGTGTTTTTCTATCAGTCTTTAAGCATAGAATTAGCACAGTGCCATCCACGCCGAGATAGAAAAGGACAGTCTTTTGCCATTTCTACAGCAAAGTCTTTAAGCATAGGACTAGCACAGTGCTGTCCTTGCCGAGCTGTAAAATGACAAAAGCCATTTATCACTCCAGGCACAGTATTACAGCTTGAATTGGTAAAATACCAATTCAAGCCAACCTGAAATGAGTAAAAGCAACCCCTGACACAGTGTTTCGCTCCAATTAGAGCTCTTCAGAGAGGTATAGCTTTGTCCAGAAACAAGGAAGCACCCAGTATAAGTCAAAACACAACCCTTTCAGGCATAGAGTGACACATAAATTATGCAAAAAAGGAGAGAACTCTGGGTAGTTCTCAAGTTTAGGTGGAAAGCAGCTCCTGCTAGAGCACTCTCAACACCAGCGACACTCTAGATCTGCTCACCTCAAATGTTTGTTTTTCTATCAAAGTCTTTAAGCATAGGATTAGCACTGTGGTTGCTTTTACTCATTTCAGGTTGGCTTGAATTGGTATTTTACCAATTCAAAGCTGTAATACTGTGCCTGGAGTGATAAATGGCTTTTGTCATTTTACAGCTCGGTAAGGACAACACTGTGCTAGTCCTATGCTTAAAGACTTTGCTGTAGAAATGGCAAAAGATTTTGTCCTTTTCTATCTCGGCATGGATGGCACTGTGCTAATCCTATGCTTAAAGACTTTGATAGAAAAACAGACATTTGAGGTGAGCAGATCTAGAGTGTCGCTGGTGTTGAGAGTGCTCTAACAGGAGCTGCTTTCCACCTAAACTTGAGAACTACCCAGAGTGTTCTCCTTCTTTTTTGCACAATTTATGCGTCTATGCCTGAAAGGGTTTTGTTTATGTATATATATGTGTGAATTTGGCGTGGCACCGTCCTGTTGCAGTAAAGTCATATCGAGGGACTATCGATGTTGGAAAGCACGGAGAGCCGAAGTATTCAACACGACGGCGAGTCCCGGTAAGACGCCGGCTGGCGTACTTGCGTATCTACCGTATTGACAGCTGCTCCAGGGCAAGGACATATTATTTGTTGTCTTTCACAGCAATACGTGATTGGTCATACAGCATGTTTTGCGAAACGGAGCGACATGAAGCGGCCACAAACATGTTTAAAGGTAGGGACAAAAGAAGTCCCACTCAACAACCCACAGGGGGGTCGAGTAAGAACAAAATAACCACCAAATGCAACGCGCTCGAACGGCTGTACGAGCGAGAAGTGAGAAAGTGGTGGGAAGGGACCTCGCTGCAGAATTATATTGACGTTAATAGAGTCCCAAGATGCCTTAGAATCTATACTGTGCCAGCCTACGAATCACCGGACCCATTGCTACTGGATGCATGGGCAGAACAAACAGCAGCGGCATGCCAGGGAAGTCTGCGGCTGCTAGTAAAATTTGCATGGAGTGATCGGGAGAAGGCACTTCAGGATATTAAGCAGTTGGAGGAGGAATTGTCTAAGGAGGAGGATCAGGCGAAGATCGTCGAGTTCAGAGAGCAGATGAAAAAACGCCTTAAAGCTTATGAAGAGAAAATTAAGATACAGAAACAGAGCAAGTTTGACCGGGACGAAGAAGAATATGCCCGAGGGAGGATTCTAACCTTCGCAAAGAAGTATGATGCACCCCGTGATGAGCTGTTGAATAAGAAGAAAACGACAGCAGCACAAGCGGGAGCAACGGAAACACCGGTGACGTCAGAATCGGAGGTCACCGAGAATGAATCCTCTGAGGATGAAACCAGAGGGCGTCTTAGATCTGGGTGTAACCTTACTCCTTTTCGCGAGGAGTTCAAACTGATCCGCCAATCGTGGCAAAGCGGAGGGGCAGGCAAGCCACCCGAGAAGGCAACAAGAGGAAAACCAGGAGGGGGCAAAGGGGCCGTAAGAACAAACATTTTGCCACCCGCCACAAGGAGCAAGAGAGGGTACAACAAGAAAAGGCTGTGAAGGAGGATAATCTTACCATCATTAATTTGACTGACAAAAAATTAACGGAGACCGAGGAATCAGTTTTGAAATTAGGTTTTAATTTTTGTCCACAACGAGATATGGAGTTTACGCAAACTCGCATTGACTTATACAAGTTTGCCCGTAAATTAAAGCTCCATAAGTTCTTCAAGATGAAAGTTCAATCTGGCACACAATGAAAGAAAGCCACTAAGATGACTGAAACTGATACCCTGACTGGCAAAGATCTGAATGCGATCATGGTACTTGAAGATTTACACCAAGATGATCCAGGAATCAGGTTGACCTCTATCAGCAGGTTACAACAGTTTGTAATAACTGGAATAGAACAAGAGGGGGGCCTCGCGCCATTTAAACCCGTTTCTACCTTCAATCCTCAATTGACAAATGATGCTATTGATGTTTTCTCAGAAGCAGTAATTAAGGACTTGATACAGTTTAGGAGTAAACATAAATTCACCAGATCGGAGACTAATAATTTTTCAAAAGAACAACATTTGGCACTTGTGAGCCTAAGTGAGGATAATGAGATTATTTATAAGCCTGCAGATAAAGGCGGAAATATAGTTCTTCAAAGTAGGAAGAACTATAATCAAGAGGCTGTTCGTGAACTGACTAAAACACCTATTTGCCTATCACCAATAAAGAATATCAATCCAGCATAGCGGAATATCATTCGGTGATAACGAAATGGCATAATCAAGGTATGTTGGAAATGGTGGAGTTCATGTTTCTCAGACGTTTGAATCCGACCATCCCCACGTTTTATCACCTGCCTAAGGTGCATAAAAACAAGGAAGCACCGCCGGGGAGACCCATCGTGGCATCTCAGGGAAGTTTAACAGAACATTTGCCAATCTATGTGGATTTCTTCCTTTTACCATTTGTACAAACCCTGAAATCGGACATTCGAGACACTACCGACTTTTTGGAGAAATTAACATCTTTAGAATGGAAGGAGGGCTATACGATGATGGTATTAGACATCACAAGCCTCTACACATCCATAAAATATGTGGATGGTTTGGAAGCGATGAAATATTTCTTGAACCAATGACCATTGAAACATTCACAGCACAATGTTATGGTGCTGGAATTTGCACTGTTTTGCGTATCTAACAACATGTTTCTTTTCCAGTCTCAGCTGTATAGACAGATATCAGGTACAGTGATGGGCACCTGCTTCGCCCCCAGCTATGCACACTTGTTCGTTGGCTGGTGGGAGGAGCAGGTGGCCTGGGGGGCATGCAATGCTATTAGGACTGAAAAAGTGATTAGTTGGCATCGTTTAATCGATGATTTATTCATCGTATGGAACGGTACCCCTGAAACAGATAAAGAGTACATTGAAGTGCTTTAATAAGAATGAGGTGAATCTGGAATTTTCAGGGGAGGTCGGCGAAACGTCTGTCAATTATCTGGATGTAAACATCTATATTGAGTCTGGCAAATTGAAAAGCAGATTATTCCGTAAGTTGACTACTGGGAATACTGTTCTTGTAGCCACGAGTAGTCATCCATCGAATCTTATAAGGAGTATCCCCTATGGGGAACTCCTAAGGATCAAACGAAATTGTACAGATGAGGATGAATTCCAGAATGCAGCTAAACAGAGTATTGCACGTTTTAAAGTCAGAGGTTATAGCCCAGAGATCCTGAGTAAGGCTTATGACAGGGCCAATAACATTAAGCGGGAGAACCTGTTCAAGAAAAAGGATAGGAAAACCTACACCGATGCTGAGGGGAGGTTTCGTCTTATCACTACTTATTCCAAGAATGCCCCATTACTCAAGAAGATTTTGAAGAAAAGTTGGCATATTCTCCGTACTGATGAGATACTGTGTGATGATCTACCGTCCAATCCTTTGATAACATTTAGGAAGGCGAGATCAATTAAAAATGAGTTGGTGCATAGCTATTTAACTGACATTCCTAAATCTCCCTTTGGCCCATTACAGGGATTTTTCCCATGCGGGAAATGTAAGGCCTGCAAGTTTAGTAAAAGGGTCCTGACCTATGACCTTCCGAAGGTGGGGATCCGGAAGAATATTAAGAAATTCCTGACTTGCACGACACCGTATAGTGTCTATTGCTTAACCTGCCCTTGCGGCCTTCGATATATTGGCAGCACTGTTCACCCCTTAAAAATAAGGATACTAGAACATATGCGAGCCATTGCAAAGGTCGATGAGGCATACCCCGTGGCACGCCATTTTGATAAAGTCCATCATCGAAATAGAGACCTCCTTCGCTATTTTGGCCTTGATCATGTCCCGAATAACCCCAGAGGGCGAGATAGGTTGACACAACTTAGAAGATTGGAATCAAGGTACATTATTGACATGCAAACTAGGGCGCCGATGGGTCTCAATTTTCATGAAGAACTAGCAGTTCATTTGGGTGAAGGATTTCAGTCAATAAGCAATTTGGATATGTATGCACTGTATACTGATTAGCATTTTTGTATTTTTTTTAATCTTTTGAAGTTTTGCTGCATCACTTTTCTGAACTCTTTGTTTTACTGTACTGTTCTCTCCTTCAAGCGATTGTTTCTCCTAAACTTATGATCCCTATACCGACGATTTATAGATCATGACTAATTAATTGTTGATGTATTATTTGTGGTTCACTTCTAAGACTGTATTTTATCAGGGGAGCATCTGTATTTGCCCATCCAGGGCAGAATTGTAATTGCAATGTAAAGGAACGCGAGTTGATTACACTACAGGCCCATCTGTTGGCAGTATAGATTTTTATGTCGACAATGAATTACGACATTTAAGTTGGACACGAAACGCGCTAGTCTGATGTATTTCAAGATGGCGCATAAGTCCCTTGACTAACTCCCATAATATATTGGGAGACGTCCTTTGTTTGTTTTTAGAGCAACCTGGATTTAATGACAGTCTGGATGACGCTTCGGTAAACATAGAAGAAGGTTACGACCGAAACGAGTCTGTTTGTTTCCGAATAAATTGATACAAACAGCGCTTCGGTAAACCTAGAAGAAGGTTACGACCGAAACGAGTCTGTTTGTTTGTTTCCGAATAAATTGATACAAACAGCCCCCGTGAGTGCTTTTTCCTGTGGATGGCTATCTACATGAGGAAAGTGGAGTGGTTATATATAGATATAGATATATATATATATATATATATATATACTGATTTAGCCGAACCAAGACCTTAAAGGGTCGAAAGAGGACAGTCTTATTTTTCCATTTAAATAAAAAGAAGCCTTTTACTAACCGACTCTTGGAGTGCTGTTCCTTATTAATTTTCTTGAAAAACAAAGGAAACGGTCTGCCCTGAGCAAGCATCAGCTGGAAGAGTGCACACGATTTGAGACCGCTTTGTGATTTTATTACTCGGGCTCTATTATTATCTATTGGTCACGCCTCTCTTCTGATTTTGCCATCAGTCAGATATTAAACATGAAAATAAGTAAATTGTAACACACCTGCCAACTCTCATGGTGCCACCGTGAGTCACACTATTTCCGCTCCCTTCCCAGTGTCTTCCGGTTAGGAGCCTAAATCACATGATGGCAGGGAAAACAAGCTGAGAACCTCTGTAAACAATGAATTTGTAGCTCATTTTCGGAGGCAGTGAGCAGCCGATGTCTATTAAGAGATGTGAAAGCACGACAGGACAAGAGCCTCAATGATCTTTTAAAAAAATATATTTGGGGTGTAAGTGAGGGCAGAGTGCCTCTTAGGTAGCTCTCCGTATGAGGCCCGCCCCCTCCTCGCATGGTGACATTCATTTGTAAGTCGGTGGGTATGCTGTTGGTATTCATTTATATGCCTAATTGCATTTTCTTATGTTCCTCACTTTCCTTTGTGATACTGTCCTCATCACCTTTTCCATTTTTAGGTATCGCCTATGCAGCTCACAGGCGCTGCTAAGGAGGGACCTCTTGGCATCGCTCTGTACTTTCTTGGAAACTCGTGCATGTTTTGCACTGTTTCCAATGAGTACTCGAGCATGCAAAGCATTTGCCTTGCGGGAGCGAGCAGCGGCACCATCTGTTTGCAATTATCGTGCCTGCCACTGCTCGCTCCCGCAAGGCAAACGCCCTGCATGCACAAGTACTCTAAGGAATCATGTCTTGAAAGTGGAAAAGTTCGAATTGCAACATTTTTTCTACTTTTGTAGTAGAAAACATTTAGTAATTCCAAGTTGGTATTCAAACCACCATTTCTATTTATACGATAGTGTTACATAGAGTTCTTCCATCCTAAAATCGAAAGTTATAAATTATCTTGTTAGACATGTTTGTGTATACAATGAATGACAAATACGCGCGTAAGCGAGTTGAGATAGCTCAGTTAGTTTAGTGTTTGCTGCTCGGGTTGTATTTAATCTGCAGGTCATTGTCTGTATTAAGAGCAAAGCTGAGTCAGCCTTTCAACATTTTTATCATAAAACGTTCCTATCATTCGGACGTGGAATAACAGAACGTGTTATTTAACGCGCTGCGAAATCACATAAATCCGCCAGCAAGCACTTGTGGTATTTGCAGGCACATTATATTGTTAATTACATTAACCGGCGCTCTGTTTCCCAACATCATCCCAGGGGACTGCGATGGTAGTGACCATACCGCATGCTCCTGGCAACAGAGCAGCGCTCCGCGGATTCCCTGGACTGGGCTCCTGCGTGCTCAGTGCAAGCCGCGCAGAAGTGGGAGCCTTTTAAGGCGCTTGTGTTAACCCTCTTGCTGATGGTCTCTTTAAAAATATTCTTACTTTTTTCCCCCTGTCCATTTGAAAATGCTCTATTTGCGAAGCAACTGATATTCATATAAGTTTTTATAATCCTTGTTTTAGATTTTTCTAAAGATTGCACACAGCATACCCCCTTCTCCTAGTTTCTACCTATGTTTTTTTTTAAATCGGGGAATATACTTTTTTTTGCCTGCTGTTGTGTATTTTAAATATGTAAGGTATGTTGTAAATACAATTCTGTGGTTCTGAGTCTATTGTTCCTAACATCACAAAGTTGTTAAAAATCTAGAATTTGTGGCTCCTTAAAACGTCTCTGAAACAGTGGTTAAAGTGGCAGATGCTCACTCACAGGCGTGCATTGCAGTAGGTGGAGTACCACTGGGGGGCAGGGTTGATGTGGCCTGAAGTACTCAGCTGTCTTTCACATCCAAACTGAGCATTAAGGGCGCCCATTTTTCTTGTTTTTCGTCATGGCACACAGGACCCATGGGATGCTGCTGCTCAGTCAATTGGTTCCACAGTCTCTGATCTGGAAACTGTGCGCTCCATTGACGTGATGGTACAATGAGGTCATTTAGACGCCGCCTCAGATTGTAAATCGCTCACAATTCCATCATCATTCTGTAACCAGCATTGAAAATGCAATAGGTCTCGCTTTTGATTAAGTTGAAGCCATTTGCTTTGCTAATGGTATTGTATAGCAAAGCAAATGGCTTTAACTTAATGAAAGGTGAGACCTATTGCATTTTCAATGCTTGTTTACTTTGCTGCCCCAACCTTGGAATGCTCTCCGTCTTTCTCACACCTTTTTTCCACATTCAGTAGAGGTACTCTTCCTCCTCAGATTATGTTGTTGCTGTTGACATAATTCTGTTTCTAATTCTTACTATTTTTTCACATATTTAAAACAATGATGTCTACCAGTTCTATACTGAACAAACTAGATAAAAGTGCTGTAAAAATATAATATAATATGAGGATTGTGGCAATGGAAAGCTGTTTGGCAAGGAATAAATTTGTAATTTGCCTGTTATTGGTTTCACACAGAAATTACATCATGAAATGTTTGTTGCAGGTCCTCTACGAGACCAGAAGTCGCCAGCATAGATCCTCTGGATTTGGATGAACGTCAGTGCTCCCAAAAGGCATTTGTGCAGGCGCGATCATCACAACCAACACGTCTGACAAGTATCATCTTTGCTGAAGACACATGTAAGTCCCCATCTTCAATTTACATACAACACAAATAGTGGCTGTGCAGTTATGTAAACCCTACTTGTATAGAAGAATGGTTTAGAAATCATTTTCAAGTCATGAACACATTTGAAACTGGGTGTTTGTCTCAAACAGATTCTGGTTGGTTAGCTCAAGACACGTGGTTAATTTTTGAACTTACAAAATACAGTGAATACAGCTTCTACTCTAATTTGACTCATAATGGACTCCCAGCATACGCTAGGTTGTTTGTATTTTTACCTTAGAGGACATTGCAATGACTGCATGAGTGGCAACAATCTAGTGTGTAACATTTATAAGTTTCCATTTTTGTGACCCTTTTTCTGGTAATTATTAGAATGGAAACTGTCTTCTTTTAGCTTAAAGTGGACAGTACAGTATAGAGTCACTTCAGGTTCTTAAAGCCAGCTTAGTCTCTCTTGGTATTGTACAAGTAGCTCTCTGTAACACAATAAATACAAGCATAGCTTTGTACAGCATCAAATTATTAGGCAATCTTGTCATCGAAAGGAAATCTCACTAAGCAGTTAATAGATATTACATTATTTCATATTTAGAAGGAACCGATGGCCCCTTGTGAGAAATGGGTTCAGTCCATTAAATCCCCTTGGATTTTTCCCTTTTTAGGGACTAACTGGTTTATAAACTTCTGCAGTGAGAGAACCCCACTAACTGTGTATCTCTCACTGTTAACCCTGCTATAATGTATTTTAAATGCTAACCACCAGTGTCGTCACTTTACGTTAAAGACTGCTGATGGCCAGGAAGCTGTGGCAGAGAGGTTATAGGCATGGCTTAGGCTCTCAGAGAAGGTCTTCAAAAAAGACCACTTAATGGGCCATCTTGAAAATTTCCAAAATGCGAAGCATGACAGTTTGGGCTGCACGGAGTGATGATGTTTTAGGCAAAGGTGCCTAGCTTTAGAGCATTCCACCCCTCTTAAAAACCTTCGCACAACAGATACTTTTGAGAAGTGGGAGAAGTGACACCTGAGGAATGCTAAGTTGGAAGAGAGAAGAACTCTGACCCCCTACTGCAAGGATGGCTCAAGGAATTTTGACTTCAGTATGCATATATGGGCTAAGGTTTGTTTCTCCAAGAACAGTGGCGCTGGCTCCACTGCACGCTTTGGGGACAGCAAAGGAATAATCTTGCTGGAGAGGGCCCTGGATGGTTCCCCTGAATCTTCTGACGACTGGTCCTGCAGGAGTATGACTTCCATAAGTAGGGAGCCCCTGACGTCCCCATGGCGGCTTTGGGGCCTGGAGAGTGCATGCAGAGAGGGTACTTTTGCCTTGGGGTCTTGGGGTTAGAGTAAAAATTGTGCTTCCTAGAAATTGCACATTTAGAAGCCAGGAGTTCTGAAGAAACCACTTCTGGTGGTGGGAGCACACTTCGAGGTGTAAAATGCAACTTTCCCTGTGCAGTGATGCAATACAGGTGTTAATGAATGTAATCGTAAGATAGTACCATCCTTAGTGAGATCAATGGGGTTGCGCTGGTTTATTATGAGAGATTTCCACTTGTATTAATGTGGCGATCCCTGACAAAGCTACTAGGCCTGCCTTCTGATAATTGCACCCCATTGTATTGTTTCTAGTATATTTGGGGTGTGTTGTGGTGCAAGGGTTGAGGGTTTGGTAGGGGTATGGACAAGTAAAGTATGTCCTGCTGATGGTGCTTGTGAAAAATTGTCTGTGAGGAAGACGGATTTCATAAAAGTGCAATCCACGGTGCAGTAAAAGAAGGTCCCATTTACTGTTTCCAACAAAAACACTGTGGAGGTTTGCTTTACAGTGTTCACATGTGAGTTATAGTGCTCGCAGATAAATTACAGTGCTTACAGATAAAGTATGATTAAATCAGTGCAAGATGAATAACACCTGCCTTGTTCTGTCTGATTAAAAGGATTGTTAAACTTTTCACGGCCCTGATATAAAGTGGGGTATATGCCTGCACACTGGCAGTCTGTGCCCATGGTTTAAGGTGATCAAGGCAAGTGTCATTGTAACTTATGGATGCGCCTATCACAGGTATACTACCCCCTACATCCACTGGCAAATGATGCAAATCCAGCGAGGAAAAGATTAATCGTTTGTGTGTATTTTCCCAGCAACAGCATGTAGGAGTTTTTCCCAATAGTCTGAACGATGACTCCTTGCTAGAGCAGGTTTAGTACAGTTAGGCCTTGAAATAAATAATCCTCCACTCTACAGCAAGGATGTACCTCACCACTACCAGACATTCAAGGCCACTGAAAAGATAGGCCAGACCCACAGAAGTATCGGCAGGAGACTGCCTCCCTCGGACAGAGGTAGTGACTATGTGAGATGGTAGGGGCAGCATCACATGGTGTTGAGGTCATCCGAGAAAGTGGACATGGAGGGCTTGTCTCATCAGCAGTTTTCAGGATAGCAGCAGTGACCGATCCAGCAGGGGGTTCGAATCAGGGACCAGGGACCAGGCCAAGCTCCAGACACAGAAGCAGGAACTCTGTTGTCTCTAGGACTGGCAGCTCACTTGCAGTGAGATAAGTGGATCCACGTCAGTAGCCCACGGCTGTGTTGTTGAGGTGTGGGACCTAGGGCCTGTGCCAGTGAGACTGCAGTGTGCTGTTCCTCTGGTTTACATGTATTTACACCATGTCACCGGGCTCGAGGGAGTAGCAGGCTTTAGTTGGATGTTCGGGTAAGGTTTCTTGAACCTGGGGACGTAAACTGTAAAGACATTGTGTAATTTTTCTACAATACTTCATCTTTATTGAGACCGTGGTATTTGGGGGCAGCTTCCTGGGTCGGCCCATGACTATTTCGTATGGGCTTTTTAAATTTAGTTTTCTTGGAGGGAATATCCTTGAGGTACCATAGAGCTAGTGGCAGGGGATCAGGCCATTTCAGAGGAGTCTGATCATATCTAGGCTATATTGTTCTAAAGGTACCATTTCTCTTTCATCTTTGCCCGCGGACTTTGTGTGATAAGCACAATAGAAATGCTGGTCTGTTACTAAAGCCTTGCAACTTGCCTCCAATAGTGCTGACACTATGTGTTCGAGGGTCACTTAAGATCCAGTACGATATCCCAAGTAACAGCTTAGCTACTGTGATGGCATCTGCATGGGGAGAGGGGTACACTTCAATGTATCCTGAAAACATACACACAAAAAAACAGAAAGTACAAGTAGTTAGCACACTTTGGCTTCTCAATAAAGTCCATCTTAAGGAGCACAAAGGGCCCCCAAAGGGAAGGGGTGGTCTTTCTGGCATTGAGTGACCGGCAAATGGCACAAGACTGGCAATTTTTGGCTACGGAAGAAAAGAAGGGTTCATGGCAATGAGTTACTGCAGATGTTTTATGCTATCCCCACCGACATTGGCTGCTTCATGATACAACCTGGCGAGGTTGGGAAGTAGAAATGTCAGTGTGACCACATGCCCAGTGCAGTCTCGCCACACCCGTCCAGGGTCTCTTTTACAGTTCTGCGTGATCCAGGACTGTTTATAACTTTCGGAGGCTAGTTCCTGCAATTGGGACAAGCCTTTTTAGAGTGGGTGCAGGAAATAATTCAGTTCTCATGACATTCATAGGAATATCAGCGGTTTTAGGTACAGCAGCATTTTTAGCTGCTGCATGAGCTAGGGTGTTACCTTTTGAGACCTCATCATGGGTATGCTGGTGCACGGTTCACTTTCCCTCCACCATCCTTTTAGGCAACTTTAAGGCTTTCGAAAGGTTTTGAATATACTGTCCATTTGTAAAAGTGGGGCCTATGCTTATGTTAAGAAACCCTTTTCCATCCATAAGAGTCTAGAGTCGCGTGGCACTCCAAATGTATACTTTGAATTTGTGCACATGGGTACACTCTTTTCCTTGGCTAACTTCAGGCTCTGGAGAGAGATATAAGCTCCGCAGCCTTAGTAGAGCACACATTTGGCAAGTGACTACTTTCTACAATCTGATACAGGGTACTTACAGCATAACCAGTAACTAGGATATTATCATTCTTTCTGAGACAAGAGCCATCAACACAATATAGTAACTCGCGGTCAAGAATGGACACATCAGTTACGTCCATCCTGGGCTTCGTTACATGGTCAGGGACAAGGAGACAGTCGGAGGGGACCCCTTATTACCATTGGACTTAAGAAGCAGGGTTCAGGGCTGGAAACTGAGTGAGGCTAATGCGAGAAGCGGACAACAATGCAATTTTATATTGGACAATCTGGCTGTAAAGAGGTGCTGGGTATTTGTAGTGAGAGGGAATGCAACCACAGAATGAGGCACTGCAACAGGTAAAGGAGAACTCGGCGCAGTATTTCTAAATGCTTCAACAAGACATGCGGCATTTGCGACATTCCTTTAACATGTGGCACTCCAAATGTATACTTTGAATTTGTGCACATGGGTACACTCTTTTCCTTGGCTAACTTCAGGCTCTGGAGAGAGATATAAGCTCCGCAGCCTTAGTAGAGCACACATTTGGCAAGTGACTACTTTCTACAATCTGATACAGGGTACTTACAGCATAACCAGTAACTAGGATATTATCATTCTTTCTGAGACAAGAGCCATCAACACAATATAGTAACTCGCGGTCAAGAATGGACACATCAGTTACGTCCATCCTGGGCTTCGTTACATGGTCAGGGACAAGGAGACAGTCGGAGGGGACCCCTTATTACCATTGGACTTAAGAAGCAGGGTTCAGGGCTGGAAACTGAGTGAGGCTAATGCGAGAAGCGGACAACAATGCAATTTTATATTGGACAATCTGGCTGTAAAGAGGTGCTGGGTATTTGTAGTGAGAGGGAATGCAACCACAGAATGAGGCACTGCAACAGGTAAAGGAGAACTCGGCGCAGTATTTCTAAATGCTTCAACAAGACATGCGGCATTTGCGACATTCCTTTAACATGGTGGAGGCCCAGCTGCGACAGGGTCCGTAATTGAAGAATAATAACGTATGGACTACTTCTATTCAACGTGACTGTATTAATGCTCCCAGTGTAAATCAAGTATGTTTATGACGATGCAAAGTAAAAGATTTGACCTAATCGGCGAGTCCTAGGGCAAGTGCAAAAGCCAGCGCTTCCTTCATTTTCACAAATGCATTTTGTTCAGGTGTGTCGTTTCTGACATAATCCTTCCTTCTTTCTTTATCTAATTCAATTGACATTTCCACAATTTGTTGTGGGTTACCCATGGTTGACCTTTTCTACCTTTTTCATGTTTTCACTAAAAGAGGAGAGGGTGTGGCCAGAGCTGCCGACTTTGGAACTGGTGTACCAGGTGTGAGTCATGGCGTAGGCTCATCATCCTGTGATACTGGGCAAATGGCAAATCACTTAACCTCCCTGTACCTCAAAAAAATAAAATAAACACAAAGGTCTTCTTATGTAATGTAACTGATGCTCCTGGAAAAACGGTCTGCAAAAAAAAAAAAGAGGCACATTGGGTCTCCCAAATTGCTTGTTTAATCTATCTTATCATATCGTCTGGTTTCCCTCTTTATACCTACTTCCATACGGTATTGATCCCTTAAAGATCCCTGGATGGTCATGAATTTCCGACAGCATCCTCCATCATACAAAATCGGTCCTACCTTTCATAGTTGGCTACACGGTGTAAACTGACTGCTTCCTCGTACATAGGATACATTTGGTAAGCTGCACCTACGCACTGTCTGTTCGGGGATCACACTGACTTCTACCTCTTATACTTCTGATCACTCACTGGTGTCCCCCACGGCCCTATAACTAGCGGACGACAGCTTGTACTACCGTCCCATTTCCTACACCTATCGCCACAGCCTCTCTAAAATGGAGCTCAGCGGCAAGCACACTTTTAGAATTAACTACCCCCCCACTCCTCTCTCCAAAAATGCCACTAAGCGTTTTAAACACAACTTCTTGAGGTCGCACCCTGAAACACCCTTTGCCGACACCTACTTCTCACCGTGCAATGGAGCCCTGAATACCGATATCATCTTCCACACCGCACGCAGAGCCCAATGGAGAAAAACTTTCCTATCCCTACTCACAGTCTCCACCACCAGGAAAACACCTCATGGCCTAATTCTCACCATCACACCTTCCCACCTCTTCCCTGGCAGGTCTACCATTACTATATACAATAACGGGATTGTCCTAATCCAAGCCGCAGACAAGCACCTGGAATTACTAGACAACCTGCTCCCCAAGTTCAAAGAGCACCTCTCCAAGCTGCTGACCCCCACCCAGAACTCCGTCAGCACTATCTCCCCTGACGTCGCAGCCACCACCTACCACACCTCTACCCCCAGCACCCTAGTAAATGGCCCACCTGCTGTTAACGCCCCCCACTCCCCAAAGACAGTCACAATTATCTCCACTGCACATACTAGCAGCCCCTCTAACATGACCCTGCTTATCCCCACCCATACCCCCTCCATCCCTCTCCCCCCGGACAGAGCATCCCCCACCCACAACACACCACCATCTGAACAAGCCACCGCCCAATGTTTATCCTCCCAACCCCCCACCCACAACACACCACCATCTGAACAAGCCACCGCCCAAAGTTTATCCACCCCCCCCATCCCAGCCCCCTCATGACAGACACCTCTCCCTCCCCATCTCCCTCCCCACTCCCAACCACGAATCTCTCACACTTGACACAACAACTCCCACCCACAACACGCCTACATCTGCACACACCATCACTCGGAGTTTATCCACCTATCCCCCCCCATCCCCCCCACGGCAGACACCTCTCCCGTCCCTGCTCCCTCCCCACTCCCACTCACAACGCTACCCCCCTCCCAACAAACGATACAGAACATACCTCCTCCCTCACCTTAGCTTCCCCCTCTCTCCCACCTCCTATTCTCAGCCCTCACTACCCTCCTGTCTCCCCCACCGTCTTCAGCCTCCACTCACTCTTCTACTCACCGGCACCGTCTTCCACTGAAGTCACTACCTATGCTCCCCACCCACCGCCTGTCTCACCTACATCACCCACACCCCTCGCCCACAAACACGTTCACACTTTGAATACCATCCCACCCTTTAGCACCGCTAAACCCCTCAACAACGCCAGTATACCCCCCCCCCCTGATACCCTGCCTGCCCCCCAGATCACCATTCAATCACTCACCAACGGCCCTCTCCACCAACACCTTCCCCAATGACCCCCCTGACCTGACTTTATCCACCCTCCAACAAGTCAAAGAGGAAATCTTACAAATCAAAAAAGAAGTCCACGCTATCAAAGACCTCCTCTCCTCACAGCCCAGTCTACCTCGCACCATCCCACTACCCTACAAACGACGCACCCTCCCTACATACCCTCGCCCCCGACGACACAAGCAATGGCCTACTATCCCCGTTCGCAATAACTCCCACCGCCCCCGTCGTGTTCTCAACCCCTTGTCGGACCGCGACCTATGCTCTCTCCTTCACTCTTATGGCCCAGGTCCGGTAAAAGACTTTTCCAACTCACACATCACCATACCCACAATTCTTACAAACACTCGGAGGCTCCCAACACTCAACAACAGAGGCTCCGTCCCTAACAACCTCAGAAAAGTTCACCTCACATTAGATAGCTCGACCACCCTACTCTCTCCCAAACTCAAATGCATCCTACTAAACTGCAGATCGGCCCAGAGACATTCCTCCGACATCGCGGATCTCGTCTCAGAAAGGGATCTGGACCTAGCCATTCTAACGGAAACGTGGCTCACTGAGGCCTCTACCCCGATTATGGACATACTAGTCCCCCCCAATTATCACATCATTAGGCTGGACAGGTCTCCTGGCAAGACGGGCGGGGGAATTGCATGCATCTTTAGGAGCAACCTCTCCGTTACTCAAGTCACCTCCCCGTCCCTTTCCTCCTGTGAACTCCTCTGCCTCGACATCACCAGTGAGGGCAAACAAGTCTGTGCTTTACATCTCATCTATCACCCGCCTGGTGACAATCTCATATTCTCCCAACAACTCATGGACATGATCACTTCCAATGCCGGTCGGCAGACCACTCAAGTCTACCTGGGGGACTTCAATCTCCACTGGAACGATCAGAAAGACACCGTGGTGAATAGCCTCAAATCGTTCCTCAATGCGCTTGACCTCAGCCAATTATGCGATAAACCAACACACGACAAAGGCGCGATTCTCGATCTCATCATTGCCAAAGAGAACGCTATTCAACTGGAGGCGATTCTACCCTGTGATTGGTCAGATCACCACATTATCACCTTCTTTATCAACGAAAAAGTTAAACCTAACCCTACTCAACCAATCAAATCCAAAATATGGAAAAGGGATCTGAAGAATCTTAACCCCTCAACCCTACCACCCCACATCGGCAACCTCCTCCTTCCCCCTTCAGGTGCCTCAGATGTTCAATCACTAACTGACCACTACCTTGACTCTATGAATACAATAGTCAATGAAGTCGCCCCTTTGCAACTGAAGAGAGTCTCCACCAAAATCTCTAACCCCTGGTATGATGACAGACTCAATGATGAGAGGCGTAATATGCGAATGGCAGAGCGCACCTGGAGATCGGACCCTTCAGCACTGCATCTCAAAAAGCTTAAGAACAAGAGAAATGTCTACTTTAGGAATATAAAGCGCACAAAGTCGGACTTCTTCAGCCGCCAGTTGGACCAAGCGAAGAACAGGCCAAGAAAACTGTTCGAGCTAATCCAGACCCAAACAAAGGCACAACCCACACAATCAAACAGCACAACAAATGGCACCCCACACTGTGAAGCCTTCTCTGCTTTCTTTAAACTAAAGACTGACAACATAAGAAATGACCTCATCATGGATGTAAGCCGATACCCCAACCACACCAGAATGGCAGACACTCAACCTAAAAACAAGGCATCCTGGCAGTACTTCGATACCTATTCGGAAGAAGCAATACACAAACTGCTCTGCACCTTGAAGCCCTCTAATCACCTCACAGACCCTCTACCTGCTAATGCTGTAAAAGACTTTACCCCCTTGCTCCTCCCTCTCTGGACCAAGATCATCAACAGCTCTTTGCAGCAAGGCCACATTCCAGACTCCCTTAAGGTGGGGCAAGTCACGCCTATACTCAAGAAACCTACTGCTGATCCGTCTGACCTAAACAACTATCGGCCCATCACCAATATCCCCACCCTGGCCAAACTGCTGGAGAAATGTGTCCAACTCCAACTAACAAAACACATTGATCAATTTGACCTCCTCAACCCTCATCAATCAGGTTTCAGAGCGAAACATAGCACGGAAACAGCTATGACACACATAATTGATGACGCCCTCCAAATTCTGGATCGCAATGAGTCCTGCCTCCTCATCCTTCTTGACCTCTCGTCAGCATTTGACACGGTCAAACATGAGAACTTGCTGGAGCTGCTAAATACTCGAATGGGGCTATCGGGAACTGTTCTCAAGTGGTTTTCGTCCTTCCTTCACAATCGGTCTCAGAGGTTCAAGATCGACAATGTGCTATCTACACCTATGCCTGCAGATCTAGGTGTGCCACAAGGATCCACCCTCTCCCCTACACTGTTCAACCTCGTTATGGAACCGCTCGCCACCTTGCTTCAAGCATCCAATGTTCAATTCCATATGTACGCCGACGACACACAACTCTATCTAAAGTTACAATCCCCGGAAGATATCAAACATCTGAATTCCACGCTTATTAACACCCAATCTTGGCTGGCCAATAATCACCTCAAACTAAACGTGCTGAAAACTGAGTTCCTACTCATCTCACCCCCGGCGAAAACGTCCTCCACCCAAACCTGGCTCAACAACCTAACAGCACTCAATGTCCAACCTACCATCGTGGACTCGGCGAAATCCCTAGGCATCACACTCGACGCCAAGCTCAACATGCAGCAGCACGTCAGCAAAGCCACTAAAGCAGCCAATTTCCAAATTAACACACTGAGGAAAATTAAACCCTTCCTCCCGGCCAAAGACTTCCAAACTGCTGTACAAGCTTTAGTCATCCCTCGAATTGACTACGGAATTGCGGCCCTCAGCGGTCTCCCGCTATCCACAACAGCACCTTTAAGAGCCTCCCTGAACGCTGCCGCGAGACTCATTACTGGCTCTAGAAAGCATTCCCACATATCCCCAGACTTAAAGTCTCTAAAATGGCTGCCTTTTGAAGCCAGAATACAGCTAAAAATTGCAGTTATGACACACGCGGCCGTGCACCACAAGGCACCCAGCTACCTCGCTCAAAAGCTGTCTATATCAGGAGGCTCGAGAACCAATAGGAGCACAAAAAATCTACTCCTGAAACCTCGTAGATTCCGGAAAGCGAAAACTTACAAGCGCTCCTTCTCAGGAATGGCACCCAGGATCTGGAATGCGCTCCCGCCTGAAACCAGGCTGATCTCCTCCACGGCACTCTTCAAGAAAGAGGTGAAAACCATCCTTCTGGCCAAGATCTCCTGATCGCCATAGATGTTGGTTCAGAGACTCCGCATTGTATCACTGCTCACCCTATCCCTTGGCACTACACTTTACCTGTAGAGTGGCACTACTACGCTACTCTCTTACTATCGACCAAGATATGATACACGTTGGTTTACTGATCCACCTGAACACCTCTGTATTGGGATCAATAACTTGTACTGTCCTATATTACTTCCCTACCTGATTGTATATGGATTGGTTTTATGTATGCTTTTTATTATCCATGTTATTACCATCTTATTGTTATTGTTATTGTCACCGTGTTATTGTTGCTTTACCCATGTTATCACCATGTTATTGACTTTTATACTGTTCCCAGTATCTCTGTTGACTCCTACTGCCCCTACACTGTCTTTGTGAAGCGCTCTGATATCTGTAAGGATCCTGTTCGCGCTATATAAAACTTTGAATAAATAAATAAATAAATAAAAAATACTCCTTGCCTCCATGCAGTAACTCCAAAAATTTAAACTGAACATATACATTTTTATCAAAATATTGATTGAATGTATCTTGATTCCAATAGTAATCCACTGAGCAAATGATTTTGCCCTTTCAGTTCTTTCACTATAATACACTTAGTTAGGCTCATGTGATTTTAAAGACTGCCATTCGTTGTTACAGATCTGTTTTCCACTCCCGCATCCTTTTCAGTATCCGTGAAAGGGGACAAGGAGCAGCTTGTGAAGTGAAGGTAGCCTTTTTAGGTCTCGCATAGGCAGCGCATGCTGCCTCTACGAGGCATCAAGTAATCAGTATTACTAGTCAAACTCCACCCAATCGCTGTTTTAATCAATTTCTTTCCGTTCCATTATCAGCTGCCCTCCGAACACAAACACAGCAGAAGCAGTCCTCCGGTGGTCCGCCCATTCTCTGAGGAGGCCTCCACCAACTCCCTGCTCAGGTCGGGAGGAGCCCGCCGAGGCGTACTACACATTGGCAGACACAAATGTCAGACATCGACAATCTGAAACTTTACCTTGCCAATGCTGGTTATCTTCGCTCCGGAACGACTCACGTATCCTTAGATGCATGTCCCTCCTCGAGCTGTAAACCGCAAATGTTTCCTAGTAAAATAGGACATAGCACAGAGTTGTCACTGGTAGTGGCCATCAAAGACGGATGAGTGTACGTTCCTGTCTGCGAGAAATAAATGTAAACATATTTGCCTGTAATCAGAGTCCAGCCCCCTTTGCAGAGCCAGCTACCCCGGGCCGGGCCTTGCCTTCCCAAATGGAGCATATGTTTGCCCACACCCCAGGACCTGTGCAGCTGGCTCACCCCTGCAGGGTAGGCCTGGCATGTGAGGGTGCTGACAGGCACAGGATCAAAGCCCAGAGTGCTCTGTGCCAACCCTGCGTGGTATCCCCCAGCCCTAGAGACATCTACGGCCTTTGTGTACGGTTGTCTCACCCACTGAGCAGGGCACACAGCTTCTGGAAGGGATTATGCGTGTGCAGTGATGTGTGTGCCAGCCTCTTACTTGCTTTTATATATGAATTTCACATTGACGCGGCGCCTTAAAGCCATGGATACCACATATGGCATTACTGCTTACACCGTGGGCAGTGCCAGTGGTAAACATTGGCACACCGACTCCGAGACGAATAGAATATCGACCATACTGTGACCCGGATGAAGACCTAAACAGAAAAGAAAACTTGTTTTGATAACCGGCCTGATTTCACAAAAGTTTAGGGCGCCCCTCGCGTTCAATAATTTGATCACATCTGAACCCCTTCATATCTAAAAAGACTTTGCAAAAACAGTAAAATAATAAATAGAAAGGTAAAATAGCTTTACTTATAGTGGTATCAACATTAAATCTTCCTTATACTTATTATCATTATTCATATCAATAATACTTATTGCAGTCCTATAATTATTATATTGGTGTTATTATTGTATTTGTTATTATTACTGTTTTCTTTTTTTGTTAGTACTTTTTTCGTCTCATGTCTTTGGCATGCTACTCTATATTTTCAGCTAATAGGCAAATCTTTTTTTCCCGCTGTTCTCTCTCTCTCTCTCTCTCCACTTTTATTATCTTTCATTCTCTTTGCCTACCTCAGCCTCTTCTTCCATGACGACTTGTCTCCTTCTTTCTTGCCGTCCCACTGTGCGCGCTCTTTCGCTCTTTCTCTCTCTCTCTCTCTCTCTCTCTCCCTCTTTTTCCTCTCGTTCCCTCTCTTTGTTTCTCTTTCTTTCTCTCCTCCTCTCTCACCCCCTCTCTTTCCTTCCCTCTTTCTCTCGCCCACTCTTTCTCTCCCTCCCTCTCTCCCCCTCTTTCTCTCCCTCCCTCTCTCCCCCTCTCTCCCCACCTCTCTGTTTCTCTTTCTGTTTCTCTTTCTTTCCCTCTCACTACCCCTCTCTCTCCCTCTTCTGTCCCTCTCTCCCCCCTCTCTTTCCTCCCCACTGTCTCTCTTTCTCTCTCCCACGCTCTTTCTCTCTCCCCACCTCTTTCTTTCTCCCCCCCTCGCTTCTTTCATGATTACTTTTCTCCATTTTTCTTGCCGTCCCACTGCACTCTCTCTCTCTCTTTCTCTTTCGCTCTCCCGTGCCTCTCCCGCGCCTCTCCCTTCTATCCCTCTCTCTCTCCCTCTCTTTGTTCCCCATCTTTATTTCTCCCTCCCCCTCCCCCTCCCCCTCCCTCTCCCCCTCCCCCTCCCTCTCTCCCCCTCTCTCTCTCCCCCCTCTCTCTCTCCTCTCTCTCCCTCTTTCTCTCCCTCTTTCTCTCCCTCTTTCTCTCCCTCTTTCTCTCCCTCTTTCTCTCCCTCTTTCTCTCCCTCTCTTTGTTCCCCATCTTTATTTCCCTCTCCCTCTCCCCCCTCTCCCCCCTCCCCCTCCAAGGCCTTGTTATTTACAATGCCAATAGCTCAAGCTCTGGTACATGCTAGACCTGTTGCATGGCAAATGCTTGTTTATGGTGCATTCTAACTAGCAGATCCTGAAACATGCTTGCTTAACTGACTTTTCAACACCTGGTTAAAGGAAGGCGCAGTGATTTTTGTTAAAAGCTAAGAATAAATGGCTACACTGTTTGCAGCTGGCCGTTTCCTATATTTCTGTGGGCTGTAACAGAAGTGTCATATTATACATTTTGTCGCCCTTATCTCGATGGGCTCTTTTGGAGTTGGTTGGTTTGTAGGTGATTGGTAGCTGGAGGCATACATACCAGCGCCTGAACTTCCGATTCTAGCTGGTATCTTCGTCCTAGTTACTGGCTTTAACGAGTTATGGGCCTAGAATGGGGGCTAACCTGCTTGAACAGAAGTTACAAGGCCTAGTAACAAATGCAGGTCCATATTAAGGGCATCTATTTACTCATATTTGGCTTTGTGTCGGGTGCATACCCACATCCAGTAATATGCGGAATTATACGGACTGGTATCTCCTGTGAAGATAACCCTCTGAGTGGTGTCCAATAAAGGCCTTAGTGTCTTTTAATTGAAAACTAGAAACACTATGTTAAAACGTATTCTATAGCAATTGTGGGATTTGTGACGCATAGTAGATTGCAGTTAAGGCAGTCCACTATGCGTCATTGTGTTGTTTGCAGTTGTGTGCATTTGGCTAATTGTAATATGTTAACGGTTTGCTTTGTATGTCATTTTAGTGACTGGCCAAGTACTTCGTTGTGATGCAATAGTCGATATAATCAAAGATATTCAGATTGTGTCGACAACAAGAGAACTATATCTAGAAGATTCCCCATTGGAACTGAAAATTCAGGCATTGGATTCTGAAGGTAATTTGATAGAAGTATATTTGCACAATTGTTGTGGAATGTAAATGCAACATGCTTCAAAAGTGTATTTTTGTACACACTGCAAGTTCTTCCAGTTTGTTTTCAAAGTTACGTTTTACAAGTAAGTGAGCAATTCATATATATATTTGCATCATCAATGGAAAACATGACAACTATGTCCTCTTATGCTTTCCTGATAAAAAATGTCCCTAACGTTTTGCAGTACAACTCAGACTAGATTGATGACGTTGTCCATTGCTAATAATACTTGGGTCAAAGTGCAGGCACTAGAATACTCGGGAATGCCATTCTGTTTTTGAGGGGGCCCTGCATGCGTCTCTAAAGCCTAGAAATTGTACATTTCTAGATCGTCTTTTGTAGACTTTTAACTTAGTTTGGCCATAACAGTATTCATTTAGGATTTTTAAATAGTAGCTTGGAGAACTAAGCAATTTGTTAATCTGTTAAGACAATCTGCCGTAGAAATGTTAAAAATAACATTTCATCGAGAATACGGGGCACGAGGAGGAGAGTGAGTGACTTCGTCGACCGTTTAGGCTATTCTGTGGTGTACACATGACATTAAAACGTGTGTCCTTTACACCATTATGAGTTCGACATACATCGTGGACGCATGGCAGAACTGTTGGGGGATTTGCCTCATCAATGTTTGTACAAGGCATGTTAGAACATAGGAGAATGTATTTGGCACAGGTGTGCACAGATACCATCTGTGGTGTGGCTCACTGGTTAAAGCCAGCAGACCCGGAAGCAGAAGTCGGTCCGGGACCAGGGTTCGATTCCCGACGCGGCAGGGTCGTGGACCAGGGTCAGCGGACTCGATAATTCTCGCTTCGGTGCCTACTCTAACCAGGGGTCGCACTCGGCAACTCTGGGCATTAGCTTGCCTAATCTCCACAACGGCCCCATCAACGCCGGGGATGCCTGGCTCCACCTTGGGGATTCCCAGCAGGGACCATCCCACAGGGAAAGCCAGGACGGGTTCCCCAGCGGTATACAGCGCCAGGACGCCGGCTGGCAACAGTGCGCTTTACAAGTATACACATTACATTACATTACACCATGGTATCTAGCAATTAATTTTCCAAAAATCAAATAAGATAGAAAAAAAACCGACCAAACAGTAATTCAGAGTTAGGGACTTCGTTTTAATAAAGCAGGAAAAAGGCAGCAACAAGACAAAGAAGGAGACATGGTAGGCAAAGGGTTAACAATAGGTTTGAGTGTACAGAAACGGAACCCCACAAAGTGGAAATAAAGAGATGCACGAGAGAGGAGGGAAAATATGCTCATTTAATAGATATCATTAAAGACTGGTAAAGGAGAGATGGAAAAAAAGTGGTACTAGTGAAAGGGAGCTCAAATTGTGGCTCCCTGAAATAGAAATTTGAAAAACAAACAACAACATAAAGCATCCCCTTTTTACAAGACTTGGGATGGAAAGGGAAGAACGTGGATTAAAGGAAAAAAGGATTTATGTAAACGTTGTAGAACAACGAACAACCTATTTTCGAAACCAATGGTGTTCATCTCTTTAAAAACAGGAAAGGATTAGTTTGAAAGACTTGTTTAGAAAAATATTCTATATATCGGTTCCATCGAATGGTAAATGGCCTGCACCTTGGAAATTTGGATTATACTGTTTAGATTAAATAGTTTCTAAAAGTGTATGTTATATAAATTAGTTTTTCTATGAAGTACCTATATATCCTGGTGGTATTGTTGGGAGTGTTAGAGTGGTGGTCACTACAAGATATGTTAACAGGGGGCTATGCAGAGCCACAAGGAAGTCAACCCAATCTGTGTTGTCTATAATTGGGGAGGATTGGAATAGAGGAAGCTTTAGAACACCTTAAGGAAAACCTTTTTCGGTATTTGGAGCTTCAGAAACATGAGACGCTACACACATAACCACATTGTAGGTGTGTTTGAGTTAAAACCGCAATAGAAATCTGGATTGGAAGTGTGGGTTGGCTAGATGTAATTAGTATGTTACTAGAGAACACTGTATGGCTTCTGTTTTTTAAATGACACGTATTTTTAGGAAGTCACTCGTACTGAGGGTTGGAGGCAAAGGAAGATTAAGTGATTTTTCCTGACGGAAGTTTTTTTTTGGGAGGGGGAGGTGGACATTGGCCGAATCAGGAATGTAACCTTGTTCTCTGGGGTACACGATCATCAGATTAGCTACTGGTTCACATCTCCTTATCGTTATCGTTGTATGCTCAGTGATCCAGAGGTGTTGCAAAGTAAATGATAATGATTTGAAGTGCATACACTACAAATATCCAGTGAAGTTTGAACAGTGGGGGAAGGTGGCACATGTCCAAAGCAGCTGCCAGAAACCAGAGAATGCTATCCGCAGATTTTTACTACAGTTAAAGCTTCTAGTTTTGAAGGTATTGTCACAAGTACAGGTGCTTGTTTGATGATTTTCTCTGTAGCTCTCAAACCTCCAGGGGCATATCAGTGTTCATTTTTAAGAGGTGAGAAATTATAAAGCTTTATTCGTACGTCTTGGCTTTCACCTATTGTCTGGCATTCCTAGCCTGTGTTTGCACACCACCTAGGGCAGGGCTGGAAACTGCTTCCTGGAGCTGTAGTACTTGAAATTGAATAACTTTATTCAGTTTGATAGTTAAAAACCATCAAAGTATGCAAATGCAAATACAAACAATACTTACATTTTGGAGTAATTTAAACAAAAATAAAAAGTCATCTGGCATATTCTAAAATAGATAAAACAAGCATAGCTAAAATTTTAAAAACAATTGTTATCTAATAACCTATATATCGGCATACAATTAAAAAGCACAGCACTGGGCTAACAGTAAATAGAGAGTTTTTGCTACAGTATGCAGTTCATTTGTGTTAGCAAATCAATTTCAAATCACGGGTTTGATTTTGATATTAACAATCAGCACCAACCGTGTGCAGAAGCCTTTCCTGTTTGATCCCGAACGAGAATAGGAAACGACTGACCGCGTAAACTATTGGACCTGAGGTATTAGTTTTAAGGATTATGTAGGTAACCTGATGTTGCCTGGCTCCAATGTTTAAGCAGGTCCGGCGTAGCCATCTCCTCCGGATCTTTTGATATTTTGTGCAGAAAAAAAGGATGTGCTCTTCTGTCGCCAAGATTTTCCTTCTCGTGGCCTTTTTCTGGAAACAAAGCCTGTCGCTGTTCAAGTGATACTGTGGGCTAGCATTAACGCCAAATGAGCCTCTCCCCCAGGGCACCACTTGCATCATTAGGACACACCCCGTCTTGATCTCGTCTTGCCTTGTTCTTTAGAATTGCACCAGTAATGTCAGCATAGAGATGGATTGACTACAATGTAAGATCTTGCTGATACTAGACAGGCCTGCTGATAAGACGGCTCTTTAAAAAAAAAAAAGGAATATATATATATATATATATATATATATATATATATATTTTTTTTTTTTTGACACTGACGAAGCTAGAGTAGCGAAACGTGTCTGTCAGGGGTGACGGGGGGGGGGTTTGCATAATAAAGAATTTTCCAAATCGGATTCCAGTGTGCTCGCCTGTTTCTAACGTGGACAAGTTGGAAAGTTGTGGGGAGATATATATATATATATATATATATATATATGAAAACTCTGCTCCTCCTCGGCTCTCACAGCGTTTCAAGCCGCAGCAGCGCACGCTTGCAGACGAGGGAGACGGACCACAAAAGTCAGCAAAAATGGAATTTTATTTGCAACCTCTACAGAGACCAGCAGCTACGCGTTTCAGGCGGGTTGCCCTTGATCACGCTGCAACAGTGCAATAAACGAAATGCTTTTTTATACATATGCAGTGCTAAGTAAACACCCTCTAGTGGTGACATCACGTATCCTGTGTTAAAACAGAAAAGTGAAGAAATACTATCACTAGGCGTGTTACAGCTCAGATTGCACTATAAAGTTACCGGATAAATCCATACATGTTGAAACAATTTCCCATATAAACAAGCATTTACAATGCAACGGTTTCGCCTTTGGAAAAATTAGAGCTATTGGCAATGTAAATGACACTGCCATTTATTTATCTGTTTTCAAAACCAACACACAAATACAAATGTTGTCATTTACAATGCCAATAGCTCAAACTTTTCCAAAGGCGAAACCGTTGCATTGTAAATGCTTGTTAATTACATTGGCCACACCCCTTTGAGACAACCCCGTTTTTTTATCCCACAAAAGTCCTGCCCATGGCATTGACCATGTTCAAGGGGTGGCCGCGCGCATGGTAGGGGTAAAAAAAGATTCATTTATCACTAGATCCTGTTAAACTACAAACCACATTCCTTTGCTGCAGAATATAGAAACCACAAACAGAAGCTGTGTTCCTTCACGCTGTCCCTGGTAAACGACTGCGTGTCTTTAGTCGTTATGAGCAGGAGTATAAAATACGTGATCTGATATTTCATGTCTAAATGCCCCTTGCTGCCTGGTTTACTTCTCATGCTTCCATTGTTGCGGGAGGCTGTGGCTGTCGATGGGGCGCACCCACAGCAAGGGTGGAAAAGATAAGTGAGCCGAGATTAATGACAGAACTGAGGGGTGGAGGGACGCCTCAGAATCATCAATAGAAGCATATGCTAATGAGGAGCATGCATCATGCATACACTACAGAGGCAAGCCCTGTGGCCTGAACACACGAATAAAGCTCCCAGAACCGCATGTTTCCATACATACTGAATAACAGGGCCTCTCTCCCTTGCATTACTGATGCGCCGACCCATTTCAGCCGTCTTCCCGCCAAGCGCCTTGGCACCTCTTATTCTACTCCAACACCAGTTTTTTTTTTTTTAAAAAAGAAAGAAAAATACGATTCTAATCTTCCCGTTACATCTACAAGCAGCGTCTTCTTGGAAGCCGGGTCTGGGGAAACCGCAAGCTGCCTCCTGCCAGCAGAAGCAGCAGCGCCGGCCCGGTAATGATCCCGCCTCTGTCCCGCAATATAAAACGCATGTTCAAGCTGCTCCTTGGGGCATCAATCAGTATCGACTGCTCGCGCCTCATCGATCAGTGGCGTCACTAGGGTTGGTGTCACCCGGTGCGGGTAACTCATGGTGTCACCCCCTCACAACTTAACGGATGGACCAACTCACCCTCTGCCTGCACCATGTGCCCTCTGCCTGCACCATCTCTCCCTCTGTCAGCACCATCTCCCCTCCGCCTGCACCATTTCACCCCCTGCCTGCACCATCTTTCCATCTGCCTGCACCATCTTTCCCTCTGCCTGCACCATCTCCCCTCTGGTTGCACCATCTCTCCCTGTGTCCACACCATCTCCCCTCCGCCTGCCCCATCTCTCCCTCTGCCTGCACCATCTCTGCCTCTGCCTGCACAATCTCCCTCTCTGCCTGCACCATCTCCCTCTCTGCCTGCACCATCTCCCTCTATGCCTGCACCATCTCCCTCTCTGCCTGCACCATCTCCCTCTCTGCCTGCACCATCTCCCTCTCTGCCTGCACCATCTCCCTCTCTGCCTGCACATCTCTCCCTCTGCCTGCCCATCTCCCTCTCTGCCTGCACCATCTCCCTCTCTGCCTGCACCATCTCCCCCTCTACCTACACCATCTCCCCTCCGCCTGCACCATCTCTCCCTCTGTCTGCACCATCTCCCCTCCGCTGCACCATCTCACCCCCTGCCTGCACCATCTCACCCCCTGCCTGCACCATCTCACCTCTGCCTGCACCATCTCACCCTCTGCCTGCACCATCTCACCCTCTGCCTGCTACATTTCTCCCTCTGCCTGCACCATCTCTCCCTCTGCCTGCACCATCTCCCCTACGCCTGCACCATCTCACCATCTGCCTGCACCATCTCCCTCTCTGCCTGCACCATCCCCCCTCCGCCTGCACCCCCTCCACCGCCTGCTGCTCTTTTAACCCTTTCCTCGTCGCCTTCTCCCCCCCCCCATGCTTTCTCCCTCACAGTTCTCTGCTTTTTTCAAAGTGACTGAAATAAACACATGAAATGTGCTTTGAATATGTGCGCGCTCCGCTGAGAATAAGTTTAAATAGTTAGACACAGAGCAGAGGCGAGGCTGCAGAGCACCGACCAGTCATTCTGGACCTTGGTAGCTCCATAGCCAACTCCATCCCGTAGAAACATTGCACGATCTTTCACTACATGTTTTAAGGAAGGCAATGTGCACATAAAACAGAACACACAAGTTATTTTTCGTACAAAACCGGTATCTTGACACAGGGCTGCCTTTCACATTTTCCAATGTGGGAGGCAGGACTTGGGGTGCTGCAGCCATTCTAGTGACTTCATAGAGACCACTGCACCCTTTTTATGGCTACCATACGACCTTTAGTAATGATTTGAGATAAGATATCATTGTCGCCTACTTCAGATGGACCTCTAATAATGATGGGCTTCTGGGAGATTGGCATTATGCAAGCCAGGAAAATGGGCCTCGTGCTTCGGTTTGGTTGCAAAAAAAGCTAAAGCTGGGGTGCAGTGGGCCCCTCGCACCCAGAAGCACCAGTGCCATGCACCTGCTACACTGCAGATAATAACCTTGTTTCACACAGAACACGTCTCGCAAGTGATTGTGTCGGCGCTTAAGCCAAAAGCACTTTCTGCAATACTCCTCCAAAGGGTGCCAGAAAGGCAGCACTGGTGGGTTTTTAATATATCCTAAGCAGTAAGCAGCATAGTGTTTGTTCTTCAGAGAAAATAAAGGATGACAATATTTTACCCCCTTTCCAAAAAGCATATCTGAAAATGTGCGCTAGATCTGAAAGCTACAAATGCCATGTTTTGTGATAGTAATGCACATGTGGTATATGGCCGCCGGGGATCATCAGGGCAGCGCTGGCAACAGGGAAGTAAAAGCCTGACAGACAAGTAGAGGGGAGGAAGAGGTAGCAGCAGCCGAGCAGATTGGAAACCAGTTAAGGTTTATCTACAGAAACAATGCATAAAATAAAGCACATAATGCATATACAACTGAGCAACTCGAGATATTAGCGGCATTGCGACTGATGAGTCACAAAATATCTTTGGAAATACTATCTTGCTCCTTTATTGTATACAGTGCAGATTTGTGAATACGCCCCGAGAATGGCTACAGCCATAACCTGGCTGATTGGTAAGCAGATACGTTTTTTGTATAAGTCACATTAAAGCAGGGGGAGAAACTACGCTGAGAAAATGTCCGGTAGGAGTTAGATCTACTATTGTGAGCGCCGTGATGAAAGAGTCTGCACAGAGTAAGCAAAACAGGAACACTTCTTGCTAGAAAGCAGGCCAACAAAATAAAAAGCTGTGTGAACTTGGAGCACTTACAAAGCGTGAAAGACCCGTGCAGCTAAGAACAGAGAAGTGATTTTTATTCATTTATTCAAACTATTGCAGTGGTGGTAGGGAGGCCGATGTGCACTCTGATGTTTACAGGAATTACCCAATATATTCAAAAGAACCACAACTGCCCAAGATTAGACTATCTGACCAGAGAGCAGGACTACAGGCGGCGAGTATTGCAATGCAAGAAGAAAGAAAATTAAATTAGAATGCATGAGCTAAATTGAAAACGAAATGGTGAGATTGCTCTGTAGCTAGCAGTGGGTGATGGCCATGTGCTTAATGCAGGTTTCCTTTGACACCATTATCTGTATTGGGGCGTTACTGTAGCATCAATGTAATGCAACTGGTGCTATGTAAAGCCCTCTGATACCCGATTCGGGTCTAGTTTGCGCTATATAAAACTTTGTAAAATAAAAAATCAATGTGCCGTATCACACATAGCAGTGCCTACAACTCTTCTACCCAGAAAATAACACACTTGTCACCCGGACCTTGCTGGTTAGATCCACTTATGCCACCTGTTCGCCAGAGCATGCAATGTCCTTTTTTCACAGTATAAAACCAATGAGATTGAGGGTTGACGGACAGATTACCTTTACAATATTGGTGCTTAAACAGGCATGCAAACCCCCTAGCAATGCCCACACAGTCAGTCAATCAAATCCTGCTCTGTGAAGACAAAATGCGACTAAAAGAAACACACTATAGGGCAATATTACTCCAACAACTAAACCACTCCACCCCTATTCTATTTTTGAAGGATATATTTCCCCGTGCCCCTAATCTTAGACTGCACCACAGCCCTCCATCTCCGTCCAGCTGGTTCCCGCTGTGAGGCAGGTGCAAGCTGGGGCCCCATGAGCGATTGGAAGGAAGGGGGAGGAGGATGAGCAGAGAGGGTGTGCTGGAGGAGCTTGGGGGGGGGGACGAACTGTGAAAGCAAAACCAGGTCGACGAGAAAGAGCTCATTGATACCTGCAGTTCACTGC
This sequence comes from Lissotriton helveticus, assembly GCF_964261635.1. Classification (NCBI taxonomy): domain Eukaryota; kingdom Metazoa; phylum Chordata; class Amphibia; order Caudata; family Salamandridae; genus Lissotriton; species Lissotriton helveticus. The sequence goes on along the minus strand of NC_136070.1, from coordinate 1,073,033,499 downwards.
AGAGTATAGAGCTAGTCTTCGGCCAGGCCAGGGCAGCTGCGAGGAATAGCCACAGACAGACAGAGTGCCCTCTGCTCGGAGACAGGCTGAAGCGCAGCTCTCCCTCTCGTCCCCTGGCTTTGCTGCTTAAAGCGCTCTGGTACTTTTGGGTTTTAGTTCGCGCTATATAAACTTTTTTGAAAAATGGTGCGCAGTCTGTGTGGGGCATGGAATGGAAGGAAGGGTCAAGCGTTAGCCAGAAACAGTCCCACGCCCTCCGCTCTGTGGAGTTTGGGAGTTAACGTTTCGTTTTGAAACTCGAAGATTACACAAATCTCAGCAGCGAGTGTCCATCCTACTAAGTCATTTTGTGACCTACAAATACCAACCAAGGTGCACAGGGCAAGTTCTGAGGAAATGAAAGGCGCACAGCCGCTATAGTTAAAGCATGCTGTGCTGCCACAGAAAAGAAAGCAAGGCTCGTGACGGCTATAGAAAATGCGTGTCACGCTGCCAAAGTAAAGTTACCAAGCTAAGGCCGGTGATGTGGTTGTCAGTTTTACACGAATATCAGACTCCTATTTTGTGCCACCGCACCGAACAAAGGGCTGGCGTGTCATTAATCCGTGCCCACATCTTTAAAACAACACTCACCTTGTCTGTAACACTAACAACAGCAGAGCCGTCCGCTACCTTCCCTCGGCTCGGATATTACTGCCATGAACCCTCACGTCTGTCATGGACGCGCGCGTACGTACCGTCGTTGCTGCGTGACTGGGTCTGAGCAGTGTTACAGCGTAAGCAGATGATGGTGTCACCCATGTGAGGGTGTCACCCGGTGCGGTCCGCACCCCCGCACCCCCCTAGTGACGCCACTGTCATCGATCCCTCTCTGCATCTCCCGGAGAGCGCCTTCCCTCCCCCGCCGTGACATGTGTGCTCTGAGGCAGGGGGTGGGGGAGGGCGCAGGTGCACGGGCTGGAGGAAAGGGCGCCATTTCAAGTGAGGGGCGTGGCCTCGCAGGCTGGCGGGCGCGGGTGAGTCAGTCAGCCCTCAGTGGCTGCCTGGTGTGTGGGGCTTACAGGAACACAAGCCTGCCCCTTTCCCCACAGGCCGCTGTGCCCCTGAGCAGGTGATTAAAAATGCATGCCATGGCTCGCTGTGACTAATAGTTGTTTTACACGAAGGGACAGCTCTGCGAGGGGAGTCATTTTCATACAGGCCACTTGCTTCGAGGCTGCTAACATGCCCGCGGTTCTCCACCTTTCTGGAGATAAAAAAACACAAGTCAGGTCCCGGGCCGGCAGCCAATCACAGCGCGGCCCGGGAATGACGTCACGGGGGTGTCCCGGGCCGGCAGCCAATCACAGCGCGGCCCGGGACAAAGGGGCGGGGCTTAAAAAAACACCGCGAAACGCCCCCGAATCGCATTTTCAGGAGAGAGCGCGATTGACAGCCTCTGTCTCCCAATGGCTAGCCTCCATTTATGGAGCTAGCCAATTGGAAACAGAGGCGGTCCAAACATCCCTACTGAAAACAAAAGTTTTCGATCTGGGAGGGGCTTTGCCCCTCGCCAGGTCGAAACCTAAAAAGGGAAAATCTACTGCGAGTGATAAAATCCATTGAAAATTAAAACAATAGATACACATAGCAGCTAAGCAAGAAATCATAGTATAAATAAATATTAATAATCTTGTTCAAAGAGTAACAAAGGAAAGAAACCTCATGAATTTCATGTGCAACACTAGAATTCAGCAGCCATGGATAATAAAGTGCTAACGATAATGCAAATGTGTATACCCTAAGTGAACAACAAGAACAGTGTGCAACATAATCGACATCTAAGAGATAAAATCATTATTATATACAATACTACTCAGATCCCTGAGATAAAGTGCATATATTTACTTAATGACATAATATATCTCTTAAAAACAATCGATAAAAGATGGTAGCAAAAATTTCATAATAACATTTTTGATATAAATACAAACCCTTCACCTAATACAAAAGTAGTATCAAAAAGATTACAAAAGTACAAAAATACAAAAACATCTAATAATAAATTCATTCAGGGTTTCTTAAATATCCTAACAAAACAAATGGTCAAATTTTTTTTTTTGATCCTATATATATACATATATAAAATATATGCACATAAATATCAGGAAATAAATAAGGACCTATATGCAAAACAATGTTTTAGGAGTAATACAACAACTGATCCATGTACAGGAAAGTACAGTATACGGAAGACAGGAACGATAAAATAAGAAGCCAGGAACACTGACTCAACCTCGAAATAGGGAACCTAACTAAGAGGGAGCTGAGAGATAGAAAAAAGTTAACCTAAGCCTGCTACATATGCATGCCACTGTAATATAAACATTATAAAAAGTGGTGCATCTCCTCAATGTTATTTAAACCATTTGGCCAGCGACTGTCAAATTCTAATATAATTTTAGTTTCAAGTTGTCTTAATAGTATCTCCCGGTCCCCTCCTCGTTTGAGATGGGGAATGGCCCCAACCACAAAATATCTCAAACAAGACAAATCATTATTGTGGACTCTTTTAAAGTGGCGGGCCACCAGGTACGCCGGATCATTATGTAAGATGGCACGAAGATGCTGCAATATCCTGACGTGCACCTGGAGCTTCGTACTACCCACGTACTTCAAGCCACAGGTGCACGTCGGGACATAAACAGCATGGTCGGTTTTACAACTAAAATTGCCAATGATCGGCTGGGGGTCAACACTGAAGGGCGTGGAATAGTGAGTCGTGCTGACACCGAACTTACAAGCACGACCGCTTGAGCATTTGAAAAAACCTTTGGAAGGTGCTAACCAAGATCTTTTGGCTTTTAATTCTGGGGCTGCTTTGTCCAAAGTCATGCCCATATTTTTAGCCCGTCTAAAGGTGATGATAGGATTAGCTGGTAACCTGGAGTTAAGAACATGATCGCTAAGTACAATAGGCCAATTCTTTCTTTGTATGGCCGTCAATTTTCTGTCTTCCCTGCTAAATGCTGTGATCAAACGTGGACAGTCATCCTGTGAAGCAGGAGAGGATGCCAACTCTAGATCCGGAGGAGCCTCAGAAAAGAGACTCACTCTTGACCTCGACTTGGACTTTTCAATAGCTCGATTGAGGATAGTTTCAGAATAACCTCTAGTTTTTAATCTCACCATGAGCTCATTGACACAGGAATCATAATCAGATGGGGAACTGCATATCCTTTTTAACCTAAGGATCTCTCCGTACGGGATGCTTGCAATAGTGTGTTTGGGATGCATACTCGTAGCATGGAGAGTTGCGTTCCCCGCTGTCGATTTTTCTATGCAAAGTCGTATTGATCTGGCTTTCAGCTATATAGACTTCTACATCTAAGAACTGTATTTTGTATTTGTCAATATGGGCCGTGAAATTCAAGTTATAGGGGTTATCATTGATAGTCTGAATAAATACTAGGGCCTCTTCCTTAGTCCCTTTCCAAGCTATAAAGATGTCGTCAATATAACGTAAATAGCATTTGACGTGGCTATTCATCCAAACACCATGTTGAACGGCAAGGACCTGTTCCTCCCACCAGCCAACGTGCAAGCACGCGTAGCTGGGGGAGAAACAGGCCCCCATCGCCACTCCTCTCAATTGCCTGTAAATGTCTTTGCCAAATGAAAAATAGTTATTATCTAGGCACCATTGTATGAGACACAAAATGACTTTGTTGTGCTCATAATAAATAATAGGGCGCTTGGATAGGTAATGTTTAATAGCGGAGAGGCCGTGTGAATGGTTGATGCTAGTATATAGCGCCTCTACATCTAGCGAGATTAACCACATATCATGATCCCATTCAATGTGCTCGATTTTGGTTAAAAAATCGCTAGTGTCGCGCACAAAACTTGGCAATTGTTTAACAATATCTTGGAGAAAGAAGTCTATATATTCCCCGACTTTCTTCCCCACACTTTTGATGACAGAAACAATTGGCCTGCCCGGCACTGGACGGGTACCTTTGTGTATTTTAGGAATTAAATACAATGCTGGTAAGACAGGAAATTCCACATACATAAATTTATGTTCCTCAAAAGAAATAAGGCCTTCTCTTCTCCATTGTCCTAACATCTTGTACAATTTGCCTTTAGCATCATTATATTCTTTGTGTGAAGTTTTCTGATAGCAAAGGGGATCATCCAGCTGGCGTTTGGCCTCCTGTATGTAATCCTTTTTAGGCCAAATCACCAGATTACCCCCTTGTCCGCTTTTTTTATTACAATTTCATGATTATCCCCGCGTTTTTTCATTAATTTCACATACTCCCTAGTGATATGAGTAGTTTTTTTTCTTTCTTTTGGTTTTGCTGTAGGTCCTTAAATAAAGTTTTTGATGTCGTTAGTGACACATTCGTGAAACACATCGATAGCATCCTTTGGCATTAAAGGAGTGAATTTGGATTTGCTTCTAAATGGGGTCAGTCCTGCTCCTTTTTGGAAAATGGCGATTTTTTTTTTTGTATCCTCACTTGAGTGGCAACATCTGGGTCATTGGTAGGGTCATAGTCAGGATTATTTAAATCATTAATGTTGAGAAAGGTATAAGTGTCAGAGGCAGTCAACTGATTGATATTAGAATCAATATTCTCTTCAATAGGATTCACAGGAGTTAAAGTATCTTTGGCATTTTTTAAAGCAAAATGTTTTTTCAGCTTTAATTTCCGAATGTAACAGATCAAATCAATTCGAGTCATAGCGTAGTTGAAACTCTGAACAGGGCAATAATTGAGTCCTATTGAAAGAAGCTGCTCTTCCGCCCTGCTCAGTCACATTGGAAAGATTTATGATAGTGTTGTCAACTATCGCCGTTTTGACCATGTCTTTTTCTTCTTTTTCTGAGGTTGAGCAGCGTTGCCGCTTGCGTCTCCGTTCTTTCCTGTGCTTATTCCTCCTCTGTTTGTTTGCTCTCTTTGTTGCCTCGGACGCAAGGTTTGTAACCTCTCTTCGACTACGAAGTCCATTTCCTGCTGGAGATTTCATTTGGCCAGTCCTATTAAGTTTTTAAATCTGAAGAGGAACCAGTAGTGTCCTGCTCGTGAGTGAAATCGTATCAACGCTCACCTGTTCAATATCGTCATCAGTTTCCAAGACCGGTGCGCTAGTGCTAGGTCCGGCATTCGCATCAACTGCATGTGTGGCGCTTACATTGGTCTGTTTCTTGCTGCTATAAGCCTGCCTTTTAGCCATATTATATTTTCTTGAAAACGTGAAAATTCGTCCATCGCGATAATCATCAGCATCGCGGGTGAATTTGGTGACTTTGCGTACCTTTTATTCTTTCCTCGTGTTTTTTGAGGCGTTCATTCATAGTTTCAGTTAGTTTTTTGATTTCATCAGACTCAGGACGGGATGATAGTTCAGATTCGATAGCTCTAATTTCTTCCAAAATTTTGCTGCGATCAATTGCGGCATATTTGATCAAAATACACACTAAGTTCATGGAGGCGGCCAAGTTTCTCTCGCCCTATTCTTGCAGCATGTATATATTTTTTTTTACTGCAAGTGTATGCCACAAACAAAATAGTTAAAGAAACTGACCTGCCTTAATGTGACATCTACATTCTTGCAATCAAGATTTTGATTTTAAAAATGAATATTCTCATATAAGAGCAGTATGGATTCTTTCTTGCAGACCGGGTTACTTAGGAGCGGTGTAGAAACACTTTTTAGTTGTGAGGCCTATGTCAGGAAATATGATGATTACTTTTTGTTTAATAGCTCTTTATTGATTTTCATGATGGTTCTGAGAAACACCAGATAACTTCTAATGATAGATGTCTGCGCTACAGTTGGAGCCTGCATACTCTGCCAAATATTAATCTCCTGTAACTACAAGCACAACATTATTGCTCGTTATGTACGCATGGCATAACTATAGTAATGGCAGAGTGATGGTCACCAACCCACTCATTCGCCTCATCACATTATAAAGTACATTCATTTCTATTTTGAAACCGCACCTCTAGGTGGATATGTCAAACATTTTTTTTAAAGGCCACCAGTAATATATCTCATATGGCTTCTGATGTGCAGTAAAAACCAATTGCCAAAACAACAATCATCAGCCAGGATAGCTTGACTCCAGTGCTATGGAGAGCACGGGATCCACGTCTGAGCATACCCGTCCCACTTAGGGTGACAAATGCAAAAACAACATTTAATGGACAGAATGCAGAACAATGTTGTACATTCACCCCAGTACAAAGATCTGGGCCAACATCCATCGTTTTTTTGCTCATCATGCCATTCCAGTTTGGACCCAACCATATGCAAATCAGTCTTGACCCTGCACCCAATGGGAACAGTCCAGCCCGAACTGCCAGGCCAGGTCCTCTCTGGACTGGAAACAAGCATCCTAGGACCGGTTTCGGGCTTTCAGCCCTCCACAGCCAGGATAGCTTGACTCCAGTGGCATGGAGAGCAAGGGACCCACGTCTGAGCATACCCGTCCCACTTAGGGTGACAAATGCAAAAACAACATTTAATGGACAGAATGCAGAACAATGTCATACATTCACCCCAGTACAAAGATCTGGGCCTACATCCATCGTTTTTTGTGTCTTTTGTAAAAAACGATTGAGCATCCACAATGCTAATTGGGACGTGGTGAGTTAGACCCCCACGTCCCCTTTGTCTTACCAGCTTTTTACTGCTTTCGTCCAGGTTTGGATATTTTAGATTGCTTTCTACTGCTGCATTTCGAGGTAAGCGAACTGTGAGCCTTTTCTTTTCTTCTCGCACCACATTTGTGATAAACACTTTGAGCTTCAGGTTTTCATAACCTGCCCGGACTGGGTGTTTTTGGTTCAGGCTAATTGCATTTTCTAAAATGATATACCAGTCTGCTTTGTATAATATTTTCAAAGCTGTTGCTTTTGTGCACATGAGTTCAGGGCAGTGATTTGACCTCCAAGGGATATGTCACATGCTTATCTGCCTTCCTATGTTGTGCCAAGGTGAAGCATTTGCAGGTCCCAAGAATAACAGGTGGCGTTTATAGCAGTTCCTGCCAAGACCCTCTGTGCTATGGAGAAGGTTCAATTTGGGATCTAGCAGGATCTCCCAAGAAAAGACATCCGTGAGGCAAGATATCACTCGCCACCTGAAGTACTAGAAGGACGAACAAACCCACACTGTGTGTATAAAGGTGCTGAAATCGAGATGTCACTGCTGCATCAGCTCTTCCTTTCCAAACTGAGCCTAAGTCTGGGAAAGATTGCAGAGATGCTAAGCTGCTGACCTATGGAGAGAAGCATACCTACTTGTGAGAGCTAAGAGCTGGTCTAGGACTACCAGGAGGAGTGACTGATCCTCAAGTAAGCGTGCAACCCATGTGAAAGGAAGGATAGTCTGATTGGCTGAGAGTGCCCAGGAGCCACAAGGATATCCCAGCCCAAAATGTTCAGTAGTAGAACCTCAAGCACAATGGCTTCTGGATTGAAGAGAGGCTACATAACTTTCGCCTATCGAAGGGTGAGCCAGCTTCAATGGCCTAACTCCTCATCCTCATGTGGGTACTTGTAGTTAAACACTCCTGCAGCCTCTTGAGAAGTGTAGTCTTTGACCTTTCAACTGAGTCCCACGCCATCATCTGGAAAAGGTTACCCTGATTATAGAGCCATTGGAATCATCTTCCTACGTATTACAGTTTGAAACTCTGATCACTACCCCAGTTCACTACCGTCTAGTAGTCTAATGGTCATTTAGCTCTCAAGTAGCCTTGCATTATATTAATGAGTGATACATGCTGACGGCAGTTGCCACACGTGATTGAAATGTAAAAAACAAGAGAAACCGCTGAGAACGATTACAGGTAAAACGCTCCACCAATCAGACGGCCATTGACTGGGATATGTAAACCTGGCTTTTAGTCCTCTCTACCGATCATTTGGATGAAGGAGCCAGTACCACTAGGTGATCCACGAGGGACGCACCTTAGAGAGTAGTAAGTGGGTAGTGGGGGGGGGAGGCAGGGCTTTCTAGCTACAGCCTCTAGATAACTCTTTAATTTGGAGGCTTGTTGTGTTCTTTCACCCTACGTAGTATGTGACTGCATGGTTTCCTGAGCCCATCCTTCATGGGGCTCTGGTATACCCATTGTTAGGGTAAGAGAGATTTGAGCTGGTCTCACACCATCACAGTTTGGAATGTGTGATACACGAGTGCAGTGTCACACTCACAATTTGTGCATGCAAAAATACATGATTTTGTTTGTTTTTCACTTTCAGCCTATGTATTTTAAATTGGGTGATTATTTTTTCCAGTTACCTAGGAATTGTGAGGGACAACAAAGGGTCAGCCCCTATTTGAAGTGGCACTGATAGGATTGTATGTCCGCTTTCCCGACCACTCTAAAAAGGGGCCTCTTGGTGCACTTTGGGTTGGGGGATGAAGTCCCCTTGGCTGAGGGTCGTTAGGGGTCAAGAACCCCTATTGTTGTGACCAGTAAGCCCCCTCACAGCAGGATTGCTGAGATGTTCTCTGAGGCTCCTCCCCCTGTCTGTAAAGGGGCGTCCTGGCGTACTACTGGTTGAGGAATGCCTGCTGAGGGTCGTTGGGGGCTAAGAACCCCTATTGTTGCTACAAGTAAGTGCCCTACATCCCGATTGCTGAAACGTTGTTGAAGGCCTTACCCCTTTTCTCAAGCACTCTGCAAAAAAGTCACTGGTGTGGCCTAAATCTGTGTTAGCGGCTGCCACGTATTACGGGTGGCTATCAAATCTTGTGGCCGCTCGCGAGTATCTGCCAAGTCTTGTTGCGCTTCCTATGCATGCGTGCAAAATAACACACCAAAAGCGCCAACTGAAAAAATTTGCTCAGTTGCGGATTACAGAGTTTATTGGTAATTTCGTATTCTCAGTGAAACGTGAAGTTAACGACTTTTGCAAACACTTCGAGCGGAGCTGAATTTTACGTCCAGTCTAACTTGTGAGCCAAGAGGCAGAAACATGTTGATGGTTTGAATAATGACGGGGTACTTGTTCCCCTTCTCTCCACACTGGTTTTTAACACCAAGTGATATCTCACTTAATATAAACGGCAATTTGATGTATCGCATTCGTTATTAACATATTCATATCACATGTACAAAAGTTTGGTAGAAGTGCCTCCTTTACTTAAGTGTAGGTGAACTCTTCATCAAACTGGCCTTTTGAAGAGCGAATGGAGTCCTTTGATGATGACACATGGTGATGTGTGAGGGCATCCCGTCACACATTTGTGTGTGTCCAGAGACCAGCTTGAGGTGTACACCCTACGTAGAAAGAATAAATAAATATTTTCTCAGGTGGCTTTTCTTATGTTTAACAATTGTGATTGGAGGCCAGCTCACCCTAGAGCCCTCATTGCCTCTGGTTCCCTCCTGTGGAGAGTATCCGAGGTTTTTGTGGTATTATGTTATGGATCATTACCAACACCTATAGGCAGATATATATTAGCCCGGTGACTACTGGATTGGCCTACAGTAATTGCACAAACCAGCCCTCGGACACACATGACCTGGCACAGCCGCCCTTCGGACGTGTGGGCTCTTTTGTTTTTTGTGTGGTACTCTATTGGGCATTATCGAGTTTTCATTTTGCTTTTGTGGCAAATGCACAGTGGCACATTCTGAAGCATCACCCAAAGCAAATCCCTGCAGTCTGAAACTACAGGTCCATTAGTCTTGTCATATGAAGTACATTGTAGGTAACTTTGTGAAACCCCTTTGAAGATGTGATTTTTATTTTTGTTTGTCCACGATATACAGCAATGTTCCTATGGCAAGACTGTGAGCTCCTCCACTGGATAACAATGACCACAGAGCTCCATGTTAAATTATACTATGCCACTTACCATGTCAGAGTTCGCTATTGGGTAATAGCTCTGATTCTGAAAGTGTTAAGCTAATCACATTTTCACTTTTGTTTCTGTCTGGACATTTAATTTATTTTGTGTGTAGACAGTTTCTGGGTGTTTAACCTTGCTCACCGTTCTGCTCATTATTGCGATCCTGAGTCCACTGCTAATAGGGCGTTCTTTAAATATCCAGCTGGAGTGCAAAAGAATTGTGGCCCTAAGGCACCAGTTGCTAAAGTTAATGCCTAGTAACCTCTAACTGCCATTGGACAAGAAGTCTTCAAATTGCCCCGCATACTTGATAATTCTTTCATTCCTCCTAGACTCCTAACCATACTCACAAAGCCCTTCCTCACACATTTGTTACAATGCTATCACCACTAACCTAGATACGATGGGCAATTCTATCCCTAGCCTCTCCCTGAACAGCTAGTGCACTTGTATCCTACACTTATTAGAATTCATATTGCTATATTGCAACCACCTGTACCCATTGTATTTCTACTAGTGTTACCATTGCTGACCTTACAAGTACTACTAATGGACTCATTACTCATAGAAGTGATGCTTGTAGTTTTATTAGTAGAGGTACATTAAGTATGGCTAGACATAGTAGCATTAGTACGTCTGTTCATACTAAACTCTAGTGAACAGGATTTCACTAGTACTATTGCAGGTGCTATCATCACCAGTACCGCTTTCTTTAAGGCTACATCCTTTACTGCTGCTGATGCTTATTATGTCACTGCTCATGCCACTGCAATGAAGGATAGTTTTATTGATACATGTAAGAGTACAAGAACTGCTGCTGGTAGTATTCGTAGCCGTAGTATGGTATTGGCAACAATAGTTGGTTTCAAGGTAGTAGTTATATTAGTATTATCAATGACAGCATCAGTAATAGTTCTATCATGTGTAGTAGTATAATTGACTATAGGATAATTGGTGGAACGTTTGGTATCTGTAAAAAAATGTACAGTAGTAATATGTATAAGTACTAAAAGAAGCACACTAGAAGTAGCACTACCAACTCTTGGAGCCCAATTTAGGCTTTGTGGGATTGGTAATAATGGGTAACTGTTAGAACGTGATGCATAGCCCGCCCAACTTATTAGAAATGCTGTAGAATATGATGCACGTGTGCACATTGTGACAAAGTAACCAGTCAGTCAAACCTTAAATCAGGCCCATAGTATTTGTAGGAATAATACTATAAGCCATTCTGTTAGGAGTGGAGGGTCTGTAATACTATCCTCAGGGTGTAGCTCTACTAACTGTAGTGCCTATAGTAACAGTATTACTAGTTATTGCACTAGTAGTAGTAATAACATTATTAATGGTAGTGTTAGTACCAGTAGTCTGAATAGTGAACTTCAATTATAGTGGTAGAACCAGTATTAACTACAGTATGTATATTAGTAAATAGTGGTTGGAGCAGCACAGTACTCTGCGGTTTGGGGAGCAATACGTCTTTTCAGAGTTTCACATTTCCCCAGAGCCTCTAAATTGTTTAAACATACTTTTCAAGTTGAGTTAGCAAATCTTGCATCTGTAAGTTTATGTAGGGCTTCCCGTCTAATCCCAACACATTTAAGAATCATTTCTTTCTTTCACTTGTGTGATTCATGTGTCACATCACTTAATGAGGTATACACACATGGTTGGCAGGGTTAATATTTGTATAGCTGTTTGCAGTCAGCCAAGTGAATTCTAGATTTCTAAACTGTTAATTATAAAGGTTGCATTTTCGCTATCTAGGAGCTGAGACGTTTTAAGGCATGAGCAAAGTGGGCTCTGACCCAGGGCCCCAGCCTTTCAGGGAGCCCTCTTATAGATCTGACTCTGTATTGCACACTGTCCTTCCCTGACGACCTTGAATTATTTTTAAACATAGATTGTTTTAAGTACTGTTTTCCTTGTATGTATTTATTTTTAATAGGGTAATGTATGGAATCTGTTTGCACTGTATGCTCGCAGATTACAATAAGGCTTTACCCTCCAACTTCGAGAATATTAGCACCAATTGCCTCACCTGTAAAATCTCCACCCGAGCAAACTTCTATTCCACAAGAGGCATTTATGGTTACCTATCTAAGTAAGACATTCTCCAGAAGAACCTCTTCTGCAAGACCCTACAACGTCCGATGAGGAGAGCGAGGAGGGTGAGCTTTGTGAAAAAATGTAGAATGGAATGATTATTTGATACCTACGCCATCACCCCCCTCGCCAACTCCTGTGGATTCTCCTGAGGACATTGCCGCTATTTCTAGCACATTTTAAAAACCACCAAAGAGGTTTGACTTACCCATACCCACTAAGCAGACAGGCTGGTCTCTGTATGATTCCCATTGTGACCTACATATGAAGACGGTTTAAAAGTCATGAAGACTCCAGTCACTGTTACTTTTTTGTCTTTTGAGCCATCAGCCACCTCGTAGCTGTAACAAATGTCCTGCATTATTTAGAGCTCTTTAAAAATGCACTACCATCTATAGAGAAGTCCTATTTCTATTACCTCAGCTAGTTCCATATAGTAGTGTTCAGCCATCGAGAGTATAGTCCTATCTCAGTTGATGGGTACGTAACACCGCATGCATTTGCATTACTTGCTCCATATAAGGGAAAAGTTGATCCAGCATCAGGCCTTACATACTTCATTGCACTGCGATGCTCGCGCTGTGTGCTTGCAGAGGGGAGACGCCATGCGCGTGCACTTCGCTTGTCTGTGAGCGCACATGGTTTGTCTCCCTTCGCAGCTCAGGTGCCCCTGCACCGCAGGAGCCTGTGTTAAGCTACTGGTTGTAGGGGGAAGGAAAATCCTTTAAAGAGAGTCAGTTTCTCTCTGGATTTCCCTTCTCTTTTTGAAACTCAGGGGCAGCAACATTGTTGTGGTGTCACCAGGGCTTTAAGTGGAAGGGTTTTAAATATTATTTACAACAAGCCATAGTTGTTGCTTATTTATCTTATGCAACTAACCATTGACAAAGCCAAAAGTCTGGACTTGTTGTAGATATGATGTTACTTGTATCATATAAAGCTGGATGCAATGACAGAAACAGCAAAACATATGTCTAGTGAAGAATACACATGCAGAGTAATTCCAATACAACAATATGTTGGGCGGCACACTATGCTAAGCACAGATTTTTAGCTTACGTTTGAGCCACGCCCCTTTGAGAAACACCCCTTTCCCCAGTTTTTTCATCCCACTTAAAGCCCTGTATAAAGGTTTAGTCAAGAGTAGCGAGCGCATTTGAATGAACGTCTATGCCACGAGTAGACAAATGTCATTCATGAGGCTTTTAGTGGGTATAGCGGTTCCTTCTTGCACGACTGTGTATTTGTGAGCAGGGGGCCCACTGGCTGCAGTCTTCCTCCCCTTCCTTTGCCCAACATGAATCACAGTGGAGGAGAGCGACTGACAAGGCCTCATTCCCCTCCCAAGAATCAACGCTTGCAACCCTTGGCGCCATATGAAAACCACGTCCTCCTGAAAGAAGATGTGCACTTCGCGCCCCCCCCCCCCCCCTAAAAAAAGAGGAGGAGGAAGGCTCCAGTGCCTTCCGGCGATGGTTTCCACCTGACAACGCACGCAAGCATCTGCAAGCTACTATCGCCCTCGCGCTCTGACATGTTGACAACGATCTCCCTCGCGCTCTTATCCTTTACACAGCATAAAGATGTCACAAACGTATTGTACATTTTTCAATCTTCCACTCGCCACATACGGAGAACAAGACATAGTAAAACTTTATTTTTCTGTCGGTATATCACCGGTGTTGAAGCGAAATACATGGCCCTGCACAGGTCACAAGCACGTCGCGCGCCTTTCGCGGAGAAAGCGAGGGAAACCCCAGCATGTGCCACTGCGAAAACCGAAGTGCGCATGCGCTTTCCAGACAGGCTGTATCGTGCTGTGTGCTTGCAGAGGGGAGACTCCATGCGCATCGCTTGTCTGTGCGCACACATGGTTAGCCTCCCTTCGCAAACCAAAGCGACGACAATATCCTCGCCAAGCATGCGCTGTGTTCGCTAGCGAGACCTAAAAATGATGAATCAAGCTAATTTATTTGTTTTAAAGTGTATATATTCATGGTTTTTAATTGTCTAACATGTTTTCTGATTTGTCATATATTGGTTTTCTCTTTGTTGTAACGTGGTTTTGTAAAAATTGTTATTGTAATAATTATTTTCAATTTCTTTGTATTAGCTTTGTGTTGTGAGACATGATTACATTTTCACTCTGGAGGTTTCCCATACCCCATTTAGTCAAACGAGATTACATCTGTTGGTTAATAATAACTTGAAGAGTCAGTAAAGTATGTATATTTATTCACATGTTCATTTGCCTGATATCTTTATATTGTATTCATATTCTTGAATTGGTTGGCAATTTTTTGTTGTTGTTGCATTTTTGTATTATCCCTGCCCTTGGAACTGTTATTTCGATGCAGATGGGGGGTGGGGGGTGGGGGGGGTTGTGGGGAGCCTGATTTTGTAAATTTTCCTACCCAAGTAAGACGTTCTCCATAAGTAACTCTTCTCCAAGATCCTGCAACGTCTGATGAGGAGGGTAGAGGAGAATGAGCTTCTTGACACCGATGCAGAATGGGATGATTATTTGATACCCATGCCATGGTCTCCCTCACAAACTCCTGTGAATTCTCCTCCTGAGAAAATTGGTGGTTTTCTTAACCTTTTCAAAAGAGCGGTAAAGAGCTTTTAATTACCCATACCCACTAAACAGACCGACTGCTTTATGTATGATTTTAAGGAGCCATTTAGAAACAGTGTACGAGCGATACCCATTGTGAGCTACATATGGAAATAAGGATGAAAAAAGTCATGAAGACTTCAGGCACTGTTACTGCGGTCCTTTATCACTCAGATAAAAAGTGCAAGGCTACAGATGATGCTCTTGCATGTTTAACTGGGCACATAAAACCGGATTCGGTCATTGCACAGGCAGCTTAATGTAGATCAAAGAATCAATTGGCACCAATCACTGTGCCTCCTTACAAGGAAGGTAGGTACCTTGATAATATCGGGAAGAGGTTTTCATCCATGTCAGCACTTACTGTTAGAGCAGCAAATTCACTTGCTTGCTTTTATTGGACGATATGACTTCCCAATGTTGTCCGAAATCACCCCTTATCTAGTCCAGCACCCAGAGGATAGCCAACAGGAGACCAAAAAAGTTCTGCAGGAAGGAGAATGCACATCATCAGAGGTGACTGACTGTGGAATGGATGTTGCCACTACCTCATTAAGGCAACTAGCTGGTGCTGCTGTGTTATGAAGGTAGGGCTGACTCAAAGCTACCTCATTTAGGCCACAGGTCAAAACAAAATACTGGATCTCCATTTCAATGGGGAAGACCTTTTTGGCAAGCACGTGGATGCCATGCTCCAAGCGATTAAGACAGGCATGGATACAGCCAAGTCATTGGGTGCGCTTCAATATAGAAAGATGCTATTTCCGTGTGTTCGAGAAAGGGGTATTTCCTCCTACATTGTTTATCAACAATATCATTACCCCTCATATTCATCTTTCTCAGAAGCAGCTTCTTAAAGAAAACAAAAACACCAGGTGTTCCCATAATTAGATGACTGGTTAGTCAAAGCACTATCCAGTTACACAGCGTAGGCATCAACAGCTGCCTGTACAAAACTGTTTTGTGAGCTCGGTTTTATGCTGAACCCAAAGAAATCAGCCTTTGACCCATCAAGGAAAATTACATTCCTGGGAGCAACGCTTGATACCACTCTCAATAGAGTGTACCTAACAGCAGAAAGGCAATTGTAACTGAAGTCCTTCGATGAATTAATACCAACAAAAGAGTGTCTTTCTGAACGCCTCTACAAATCCCTTTAGGGGATGATGTCATTATGCATTCCCTTAACTCCATTTTACCATCTAAGAATGCGTCAAGTCCAGGAGCAGTTATACAAGCAGTGGCTACAAACAGCATGCTCCTTCGACAATCTTGTTAACATCACTCCAATAAAGATCCATGCCCTTAAATGGTGGACAAAACAGTCACATTTGTGAGTCTGCCTGTGTTTGCTAAGTGTACTCTCTCCTCTGGTCAAAACAACCAAGGCCTCCCTGAAAGAATGGGAGCACTCCTTCAAGACCAGCAGGTCAGCGGCAGGTGGCAGGTGGCAGAAGCCCCATCTGCACTGTCATATCAATCAGCTGGAGCTGAAGGCAGTGCATCTCGCCTTGCAGGCTTTTCTTCCAAGGATAATGAATTCTGCTGTGCTCATCAGAACTGACAATATGACCACGATGCACTACATCAACCAACAGGGTGGCGCAAGGTCACATCTTCTCTCTCAAGAAGCACAAAGGATCTGGGAGTGGTTGATCTGCCACGGTGCGCACTTGCGGGCAGAACATGTCCCCGGAAAACTGAACACAATAGCAAAATCATCCTACAAATGGGAATCGGCTCAAAAACTCTTGAGTCCTCTTTCTTTGGTTGGGCAAGCCGAACCTCGTTCTCTTTGCAACCCCCCAGAACAAAAAATACCAATTCTTTGCAAGTTGGCATCACCATCAGGGATCATGGGGGATTGCATTTTTTATGGCATGGACCGGCATCTTTGCTTATGCCTTTCCTCCAATTCCTCTTCTTCCAAATGTCCTCATGAAGATGAAAGCCAAACTGCATGATGATCCTCATAGCCCTGGCCTGGCCATGCCAGCACTGGTTTACAGAGCTCCTTCTTCTCTTGGAGAGACCCTACATCCAGTTGAGCCGATAACTCTTCTTAGAATGTTTCAGGGACAGGTATTGCATTCAAATCCCAGGTCCCTTCACTTATTGGCCTGGCACCTGGCACAATGAGTTTGCCCACTTAAACATTCCTTCAAACTGCAGAGAAATTCTGTCTAAAGCCTGGGCAGAAAGTACTAACAAAATTTATCGCCTTAAATGGACACGTTTTTGCCTATGGTACCAGCAAGCTGATGTGCATCTGTTTTCTTCTTCCTCTGACCAGATTCTGCCTGATCTGCACTTGGCACGCTTCCATCAAAGTCCACTTGGCAGCCATCTCCTGATTTAGAAGATCATCTGCTTCTTCCTCATTGTGGTCCGCTAGAATAGTGAAACAATTCCTCAAAGGCCTCTTTAGAGTCTTTCCACTAGTGAAACCTTCTCCCCCTCGCCGGCACTTCAATATTGTGCTCTCTGCGTCTACGGCACTGTTTGCTGGTGTGTTGCTTCAGGACATCTGCCGGAAAGCTACCTGGAAGAATACACACACCTTTACCAGACATTACTGTTTGGAATCTGCAGTTTGCAGTGATACGGCAGTGGGTCAGGCAGTGCTGTAACATCTTTTTCAGTAACAGTGAGCTTGCCTCTTTTCTTTTCATCATCCTTTACTGATTCTACATGCACGTTTTATGCTCTTGTGTGTGTGTGTGTGTGTGTGTGTGTGTGTGTGTATATATGTATCTATATCTATATCTATATCAAAGCAGCAATCGTGACTCCATGCCAGTAAGACTCGCACTCCAGAGAGTTTCAAGATATTTTCGACCAGGACAGTATTCCTCAAAATCATCTATCTATCTATCTATCCAATCTATCCAATCTATCTAATCTATCTATCTATCTATCTATCTCCAACTCCAACTTGCTAGTTTCAGCAAAAAACGGAGAAACGGACTCAAACAATGTCTTATTTTTTAATTTTCAAAAGTGCATTGTGCTGTGCCCCAAACACCAGACGCGTTTCGGCTGACTCAGCCGCCTTGCTCACCGGTCATTTGTATAAAGTTCACCCCTTTCGTATTTAAAAACCACATTAGCCAATCGCCACTCGTGTCTGTCATCGTACTACTTGCAAGGACATAGAGAACAGACTTTATATTGCAAACCTTGTCAATGTCGGGAAAACAGACTTCGTTAAAATTACGTAATACCATTAGTTTAAAACAGCAAATATTGTGCGTTGTACGGGAATGGTAAAAACATTTCATTATATCTGCATAAATGCATAAAAATCTTTTTGAACTATCAATTAATGTTACCCAATTCCTTAAACTGTCATTGCCCTGAATGTTAAAAAAGAAAAATCGTCCATCATGATTAACACAGAGCATCTACATTTTTATATCATATTTCCCTTTTGCTAACTAGCAAATCGTCTGTATCTACCTTGTTTTATACAGTGTCCCTGTCAATGACAAGTAAAGTGCATGTGCTTAAGTGCCTAATATTAAAGTGCGCAGAAAAAAACCCCCAGCCGGGGGTTTGCTTGAATTTAATAATAATTTTACTAAAAAGGGGCAGGGTTTGGAACAGAGGCAACTATCTTCATCGTTAAATGATTCATTTCCATCATCCTTTACTGATTCTACATGCACGTCTTATGCTCGTGTGTGTGTGTGTGTGTGTGTGTATGTATATATATATATATATATATATATATATGTGTGTATATATATATATATATATATATATATATATATCTATATCTACATCAAAGCAGCAATCGTGACTCCACGCCAGTAAGACTCGCACAATATTGTGCCTGGAGTGGTAAATGGCTTTTGTCATTTTACAGCTCGGCGTGGATAGCACTGTGCTAATCCTATGCTTAAAAACTTTGATAGAAAAGAAGACATTTGAGGTGAGCAAATTTAGAGTGTCGCTGGGGTTGAGGGTGCTCTATACAGGAGCTGCCTTTCACCTAAACTTGGGAACTACCCAGAGTTCTCTCCTTCTTTTTTGTATGTGTGTGTGTATATATATATATATATATATATATATATAAAATAAATTAAACTAAGCATCCTCGATTGGAAGTGCACTCCATGGCAGACACATTAAAAGCACATCAGGAAACTTGCATATGGATTTATTTCTTCGCCTAACGCATTTTGGGACTATGAGCTCTTTTTGATAAAAAATTATAGCGGCTGTCCAGCCGCGGAATCTGCACCACCCCAGAACAAAAGGGGGCCGCGAGTGTCAGGAACTATTCCAAGCTCAATTTTGGAAGTAGCAGGCTATACAAAAAAATCGACGAACTGTAAGTGGAGGCCCACTGGGGACTGAATCCATATAGAATTAATTATACCAACACGGCACCTACTACAGGGAAAAATTAAATGTAAAGGCACTACAAGGACCAGCCGGCAATACTTAATGCCGTCACTAGAGATGCCCACCAGAGGGCTCTCACACCAATAAATAGCGGACATTGATGCCTTTCACAATGACCGCGTTGTGATAATGGATGCCTGTGATCAAGGAGCTCATAGCGCCGAAACACGTTAGGCGAAGAAATAAATCCATATGCAAGTTTGCCGATGTACTTTTAAAGTGAAACTTGCATATATTGTTAAGGGAAGTGGGGGCTTTGCCGATGGTTTAGATGGCCAAGTAGACCTGGCAGTTTTAAAACTGCTCTTCTAGGCTGCGTTGGAAGGCTGGGAGCAATTTTGTACTCTGTCACACACATTGTGCCCAACCCGTGCTGCAGCCCTGGGTGGACACTCTACTCTGCCTTACATTCTATGTGTACCATATACTAAAAACTTATAAGAAAGTCAGTTTGTGCCAATTTTGGATAGCCAAATCTGCATTCCTTTGTAATGGGTTAGAACACTGGCACTGATGTCTGGGTAGCATGCCTCAGTGCACTCCGAGCCGAAAAAACAGCAGCTAGTAGTCCAAATAGGGGCTAGAAGTGGGGCAACCTGCAAAAAGCCTGTTTATTTACACCACAGTTTATGGTGAATTTAGTGCAGGTTAAAGTGGAGCGATGACCACTCAACGCAGTGCTGTAGGAGTTTTTATAACGATAAATATAAATTGGTTTTTGTTTTGCATCTCAGGAACTGTCCTAGCAATTAATATCAAATGTAATTTGACTTAAATGACTAAATCTACAATCTGATTTGAGGTACCTAAGTTTAACTTTGAGTACTTATTCAACTATGAATATTCTAGACAACTGCCAGTCTAAGGGAACTAATGAGGTTCTTACACTTTTGATTGGAAACGTTCACACCCCTTGGCCCATTGCAAATCATTTGCCAGCAAGGACCTTCAAAAAGAGTCCATTGTAAAACAATGAGTGAGACTTCAGTTTTCTGCCGGAACACTTTTTTTAGGATGTAGATGGTAGAGTGGCTGGTCACTGTCAGGAAGGAGTTCACTTGAGACTCTCCATCTCAATGCTGGATTTCGATGAGCTGAAGATTAGGAAATGCTTTTTGAAACTAAGTAGGTAAGAGGGTGGACTTGTAGAGCACAATGGAGCTTCTTAGCCCAAAGCTGCACAGCCCAATGAGGGGGGGATGGGCGGAGAGGGGGCGTGCCTCTGTAGAACCTGAAGTGTCTGACAAATGGCTCAGTGTGTTAAGAAGTCACCCTTGACACCTGTTGTGACCTACAGGTCAGGAAGTCCAATTTTGGCACAGCAAACGAAGTCTTTGCACACTTGTGAGGCTGGTGAATTGAGTCCCAGTGAACAGGATATTATTAACATATATAATTTGTGGAACAACTTTGAAAGGGAAGAAATGCGGCTAGATGTGCTACATCAAAAACATTTTATAAACTCCCAGGAGGATTCTGAAGGTCCAGTACCAAAGGAGATTGCTGGCCGGTTCTCAAGATCCCAGTTAACTATTATGTAACTAGGAAGGACCGCAGCCAATCAGTGCGGATTGTTTGACTTTTCTTGAGTGGAGGGCAACTTATTTTATGTAACGGGTCCCAGAGATGCATTTGATGTTCATGTCGACTGGAAATGGAAAAACAAAGAATTTGTAAATGAAATAGAAATGTATAGCTGTAGCATGGGAATTTGATGAATATGTAAAACTGGAGGCAGAAATGCATTTTCACAAATAATTTCTAAAATGACATGTCATGCTCCTAGAAGCTAAACAGTTTTGTTTTTAAATATACCTTTAAAAAGTAAAGCAGCCTGTGCGGATGGCAACAGTCCTTTGGCAGGTACAGCGGAAGATGGCCTTGCAACTCAAGTGAGACTCCAGCACAGCCCTCTTCCTGTTGATCATTGATCTGCAGAAGATTGGAATCACTGCAGTAGCTTTCTCCGATGTTATTCTTCATGCAGCTTTCTACCTACATAATGTACAATAGCCGAGCTATCTGAAGTGGAGGTAAACATACCCATGTAGTTATTAATGGTAGTAGAAGCGAAACCCTCGCCTTGAACCTCTGACCTTGCCCCTCGTCAAGAACCTCTTGGCACCGTGCTCCATCTTGGAACACTGGATTCAAGTTAGCCTGGCTGATGAGGGGTGATACTTCCAAACTGGTCATAGGATGCTTTTTTTCCAGTTCAAGGAGAACCTGGCCTGGTAGTTCTGGTGGGACTGTTCCTATGGGGATCAGGGTCAAGACTGATGTGCTTAAGGCTGGGTCCAAGCTACAGTGGCGTGAAGAGTAAAAGAACAATTAAACCCAGATCTGTGACTGGGGGTGAATGTTTGATTTGTTCGGCATGCTGCCCATCAGTTGTTTCGAGCCATCTTGGATCATGCCATTTAATTATTTTCTCACCCAGTGTTCTGATGCGCCTGGAAAAACAGAAACATGAATGGCCCAGTGAACCTGCAGGTTTGAAGAAGAACCACAGCCTTTACTGTTTATGAGGTCCTGAAAAGAGACAAAGATATGTGTTAATTTACACATTGATGGTGGTACCTCTTGGATAAATTATAAATTCATGATATAAATGTGTGATAACTTAGTATGCATCCATTAAAGAATTAAAAACACGGCACACTGCAAGTTTGATAAAAACAACCCGTGTGTTGAAAAATAAAAAAAAGACCATGGGTTCATTCTTCACATTACAGGGTGGGGCAAAATGGTTCTGCGGAAGCATATTAGGTGGACTGTGGCACTTTAGACAGCTGGCATTTAAGTTCTGCTAGTAATCTATTGGTTACAGAAAAGAGACTGTGTAATGCATTGTTTTTTTGTGTAAAAGCAGCTGCTGACCACATTTGATGATTCTCTCAAGATTTGTTACCGTTTCTAATATTCAGAGTCACAATATAGCAAACTTCCTTTCACCAGAAAATGTTACATTTTACCATGATGACCGTTTGGCACCTCAAAGTATCCAGAAGGGAAGAAGACCGCGTTGACTCGCTTTTGCAGCATGCTGTCTGTCGTACGAAGACTGCTCTGCTTTTGGTCATTTTAGCTTCAGAGCTCCGTTTCTTTGCAAGATTATTACTCTCTTAGTTTAGTGTCACAAAGTCCAGCATTTACCACTGTGTTTAAACTTTCCTAGCATTTGTTCAAGTATACATTCAGCCGTTAATTTCTTATAGTATCTGAAAGGTAGGCACATTATTTCAGAAAGTGAGAGAACAGTGGAACTTTTTTTAGAAGGTTAAGAAAGTGTTTCATATATGTCCTACATTACTTTCGACTGATATGTTCGTGACATTTGCTGGAATCTTATCTGCCACAGACGCAGCTCTAAAATGTGCTGATTCTGTAAACATTACAAGGGTCTGTACCCATTAAGCACATCTATCTCAATCATGCTCTTGTCCCCCTGCCCTCCACTCTGTTCCCCCTGCCCTCCACTCTGTTCCCCCTGCCCTCCACTCTGTTGCCCCTGCCCTCCACTCTGTTCCCCCTGCCCTCCACTCTTTCCCCCCTGCCCTCCACTCTTTTCCCCCTGCCCTCCACTCTTTTCCCCCTGCCCTCCACTCTTTACCTCATACCCCCTACTCTGTCCCACTACCCTCCAAACATGTGACTTAATGTCGGGCTTAATTATGTGTGCCCTTTAATTGCCACGGTAATACTTCACCTGATACATGGTGATGACGCCTGGTGTGGTATTGTTTGAGGGCAGTATTGCTAAGTCATTCCAATATTTGCACATTGATATGGATAATAAGGTCTCAATAATGTGTTTCCCCAGGTTACTGGTGTAAAAAACTCTGAAGATGTAGTGTTTCCACCCTCAAGATTTCTGCTAGTGTTTACTTGGTAACAATCGTGTGGGGAACACCATATGTGTAATAATGTTCACTTTTTTATATATAAGACTTGTTTTACGAGTTTTGTGTTGTAATTCTTTATTAACATTTTGCAAGAAATTACATCCTGAAGACAACGCATCAACCATACATTTACAATGGTCGGATGAAAAGTTAAATGAAAACTTGTACAGTTTATGCCTCTTAGGGGCTGAGAAAAGCTTAGGTTGAAATGTGTTGGGGGGGGGGGGGGGGGGGTGAGTAGGTGGTGAGAGACCCCATGTCTTGGTAGGTATGTCTATGGTAGCTGGTCTAGTGTTGGCCTAATATGTGGGATCCTACGGACTGTGAGGAAACTCAATGTCAAAAACAGCAGGTGAACATAGTCAATGCATAAACTCGACAATAGGTCTGAAGAATTTAATAACACATTTAAATGTAACATTTTTATGTGGGTACCCCATGCCTTGGAATATCTATTATTCAAATATTGAGAAAGTAACCAAGTTTCTCAACCATGTCTGCACTTGCATGTCTTAAGTGCATTTCCTATTCTGTACATAGCGATGGACCAACAGTTTAAAATTACTCTTCTTGGAAGGAAGGGACTTTGGTTTCTGGGTGTCCATAAATTGGAGTGCTTCAAATAAGGCCAGTTCAAGAATTTCTATCCCGTTGTAACCAATTAATTATGTTTGCCAATTGGAAGCCCAGTAATACAGCTGAAGATCTGCTATTTCCATGATAATTTTTAATGGAGAAGATTTTGGTGGGTATATAGGAGTTTGGGAAGTATGACCATTTTAAGAAAGGGCAGCTCTACCCAGGGTTTAATTTGTAAAGCAAAAACATAAGTGTCAGAACCCTCGTTAGCGGCCACGGCAGTTTGCAGCACACATTGCCCTTGCCAGCGCTGCCAACAGTACCAACACAACTATTTTCCATCATGCTCCTAAAAGTGTAAATGATTCAAACTATTCCTGGCCCCTAAAGTTATAAGAATGGCTTGAGTAGCAGGAATTCGTCTTTTGTAATATATACTGAATTAAGAAGCCACAGTTGTGCTAGTCTCCAAATTATGCAAACTGCATTGCAATGTAGCAGACTGTTATCAGTTAGCAAAACCAAAGGGGATGATGGACGGAGTGTTGAACAATGCAAGCACTCACCCCCAGATCTGTGACTGGGGATGAGTGTCTGAAAAGTTTCAGCGCTCCGCCCATCTCCTTTTGTTTGCTTTAGACTGTTACAAGTGCCCGTGTTGACAATTAGGTGCCGGTGCCAAGCACCAGAATCCCCCAGCTCAAATTAATTACTAACTCTACCCAAAATAGTAAGCAGTAGGTTGATCAGTTAGTGAAGTCCTTACTCAAGCTCTCCTTTAAGGGGACCATTTAAGTTCCCACAAGCCTGTCAGGTTATGTTGGTGCGTGGCACAAGTGTGCAAACAGGCAAAGATTTTAGGAGCCCTGATGAAGGCTGGTGACCCAAATGAGCTTATAACAGAGCCGAAACATCTTGGCATGATTTTTTGGATAGATAAGTCATTGTAATTTTTTTCAGATATCTAATATACATGGATTTTTAATCCTATCGGAGGTGCCCAAAAATAAAGACCATTCCCTAGGGTATACCTTGAGATATTTTTATGACCTATCTGGATCCCTGCTATAATCCAGTTCTTATTTAAGAACTCCCAAACCTGGTGTAGTCCACTAAGGCAGTATTTACCTACCTAGGTTTGGAGCATTGGCTATGATGAAACATGCCACGATAATTTGTGGTTAAGGAAATGTCTCCAAAATCATTAGAATTCATGCAAGTTTCACCAGAACCTCTTAATTTAGGTCTACTCATCTGTCAAGCATGTTAATGTAAGGAGGATATGTTTTAGTTTCATTCTTCTTTTTCTACATATGTGTATCCATGTCTAGCGTATGTAACATTGTGGCTTAAGTCACATACTATTGTCAATGCTTGGGGAAGTTCATCTAGGAGGACTAAGGTCATCTAGTGGCCCTCAAATTAATCTAATTTAGGACAGAGAAGCAGAGATGCTCACAAAGGACCAGGAACTAACTTCGACTTTACCAGTTATCGCCACATAGCAGCCCTGTTTGCCTGTTTTTTTACCTGCGTGACTGCCAGTGGAAAATATTTTTATTTGTAAAATTACCACGCCTCTGGAATTCATGGTAAAATGTTTGCTATGCAACCTATTATAGCTGCATTGTCCGAGGAAGCCACAACATGTTCCCAAGAGGTATTTCCTTTGCAGGAATAGTACACCTGGGAAGTGTCATCTGGGAAACTGAAGTACTGCACTCTATCTCATTCATTCCTGGAGGCATTTAACATTCTAGGACATTATATAATAGTCTTGTTCTCTCAGCTAGCAAAATATATTATGGTAGGGCATATCTCTTGAATTCCTCTTCTACTCTGTTGTACTCTGCAAAATCTTAAAACTAAGAAAACACAAAAAAATCATATTTCCGCCCCCCCAACACTCCTGTCTCCCATAATTCTTTCTTCAACGCATCTGTAAGCCTGTGTACCACTTACGGGAAAACATTATTTTTCAGTGTGCCATGGTAGTGCTATTTAAAGGATGATCAATATAGTTTGCAGTTTTAAGTGAACCGGATACTGATCATGCCGGTGAGCAGCCATCACAACGCGGGCATTACCATGCGCTGCCATTACGATGCTGCTTTTACAATGCAAGTCGTTTCAACGACTTGCGCTGGATGGCGCTGTTGGAAAAGGAATAGTTTAATTTTCCAACACCTTCCCTACTGTAACGTGGGCTGGAGTTGGAATAGAAAATTAAACTATTCCACTATCCAGCGCTTACAGCTCAAGTCGTTGTAACGACTTGCGTTGTAAAAACAGCGTCGTAATGGCACGCGGGGTAAAAGCCCCCGTTGTAATGTCATACAACTGATCATGCCATATTTAATCTAGAAGTAAGTTAAGTACACATTGTGTGAGGGTCAGTTTAATTGAGTGTCCCTCATTACCTTCTGTTACCTGCAAGGGAAGTGCTATTTTTTTTTTAAGCTGATGTAAATGCAGGATGAACAGAGCAGTTCAAGGAATAATAGCATCTACTTGGTTACCTTCCTCTCAAGTCATTTTCCCCTCTCTGGTGGCAGGGTGGACGGTGGAAACTTAGAGCTGCTTCTAGAATGGCGTGCCTCTCCCGAGATGAAGTCTTCTTTGTCTCTGTCCAGCAATCTCGTGATCAGATCCAATCTCCTCCCATATCTGTGCCATTTGTATTTGTTTTGGGTTCCGTGGTTCTTCACGTCTCCTGACTTGAGGGTTCTGGGTAGTGCTCTGATTAAGATCTCTTCTCTCTGCTACCCAATCAACGCCTCCTTGGGTGATTCAAAGAAGAAAGACTTGGAAATAAACAGGACCTTGACTTTGGCAGTGATTAAGAGCATGTATGGGACATTCATGGCCCTCAGTTGTTGTTTAACCCCTTTGAAGGATTTCTGCAAACACACATAATAATGCATATTTATTGAACATAATGTGATCTATTGTGCAGACTGAAGTATTTAATTGTGATATAATTAGTCTGGCAATCAAAGGTTTAGGTGGAGCACCCAGTAGGATCCTAGGTGTCGGAGTCCGGTGTGCCCTTTTTACAACAAAGCATGTTGAGAGCCTATCTTCTGGAAATATTCTACATAGCCCAGTGTCTAAGAATTTTTACAGATTTGTGTTCTCCATTCCCCTTGGGAATCTTATATTGCAGATATTTTCTCCAGGCATGACCTTCAGCATCCTCAGCTCTCTCTTACAGGGAGTTAGATGTTGCTCATAGATGCTAAACCTGTATTCGGGGACTCATTCGAGCAAGTGTGACCTCCATCTTCAGAGACTGTTGTCCTAGGCGGTACTTTCAGGGTCATCCACGAGTGAGAAAGGTCTCCTTCTCGCTATATGTCTGGTTAGGTCTCCCTTAACATCTCTTTATGCTGTCATATCACCTTTTTTTTCTGGCGCCCATTTTATTTCCAAATGGCCCATTTAGTACCACCAGTCTAATTCAAGTCTGAGTCCCTGCCTGTAAAACGTATTATCTTACTTTAGAGGATGCTTCAGTTCACTGTGCAGAAGAGAGAGTCTCTATGATGGGGGTTAATTTGTTTCCTTTCCACTTATTCTCTGGAGGCAAACCACCAATACGGTCTACTCAACACACCGCAGGTACACAGGGGCCTCTTAACCCCTTCGACGCTCATGACGAGCTGGGCTCGTCATGCAGTAGCCTCCCAGCACACTCATGACGAGCCCAGCTCGTCATGTATAATGGGTTTTTGCATATTCCAGCACAGGGGCGGAACTCATCGAGCACCGATGTGGTTAATCACCCCACTACTTGCTTGCAGGCCCACATGCCATTTTCATCTCTTCCAGAGCACCTATGGCTGCAACAGGGACACCGGTTTTACAGCAAAAAATTGGAGGTAAAGAGTGTATATGCCCATGAACCATTCCTGGCATTAGTCTGGTGAGGCTCCACACAGAAATCCTGAGCCACTATACTCCACCAGCCACCATGCCAGTCATGAGTCATGGGCTGCCACTCCGGCACCCGGCCATCAGACACCCTCGAGTGTAGTGCTTCACTTGAGCTTGGCCATCCAGTGCAGGAGGTTTGGATTTCATTGCTGTTCCTCCTAGTCTGGTCACCAGGGATCTCCCTCGTTGATGCTCTGGCCATGTGGGTCCCTCAGTCCTCCAGAATTCACGGTCTTTCTCTGCTTGGCATGGCAATTCCTTTCCTCCTTGGCCCCCTTCCACTTGTGGCCAACTCACCATGAGGCCGCTAAGGAGTTGCCATCTAATAATACCTAGTAATCCTCAACACAACTGCACATGTGAAAGACAAAATATAATGCTGAATGACTTACTGCAAGTAAGGTTAAAGCAGGGGCACAACTACCAACTTGGCATTGCTAGGTTAATGCATCTTGAAATCCTGATTCACATGAATACCAATATTTCTCACCCCATTAAGGATTCCTTTGCGATTTGGAATGAAACGGATAGTTTTTCAGGACCTAAAGTTTTCTTTCAATCCAAGGCTACATTCCGAAAAATGACAAGCATAAACGAAATCTCATGGTTCAACATTTTATATTAAGCTATATCAATTCGACTGGCTATAAATTACCAATACAATTGTGTTGCACCACAACCTTGTAATTTAGAGTG
The DNA here is from genome assembly GCF_964261635.1 of Lissotriton helveticus. NCBI lineage: Eukaryota > Metazoa > Chordata > Amphibia > Caudata > Salamandridae > Lissotriton > Lissotriton helveticus. The sequence continues at coordinate 1,073,005,386 of NC_136070.1, read as the reverse complement.
ACCCAGAAACAATAAGGCATTGGATTCGGCTATAGTGAAATAAAAATGTGGCACAGAACTGTTGGATGAGGCAGCAAAATATCACCACAGCCTAAAGCAGATCGAAACACCTCTATGTTGGGGTTAGAAGAAGATGAAGAAATAATCAAGCACAAACCACAGTCAAACGCAGAGGAGAAAACTTCTATACAGGAGACTTCACTCCCAATTACAGATCCATTTGGAGCATCACAAAGTATTGACAAAGGTCATGTACTATGGTGTCATCTGCTATCCCTAGCCGTGAACACCCTCCATAGGATGTTCTAAAACTTCCTACAGCTAATATTACAACATGCAATTAATCAGATATTAACGTTCATCTACAGAGAGGGCATTAAATTACAACTACATTGTACTCACTAATGCAAAATGGTGTCCATCCTATATCAGCTCGAGGACAGCATGGTAAACCACAAAGTTCTAGCTCCAATGCACTAAATATTGAGTCTATCCATAGATTACTAGAGGAAACATAAATTAGAACAGGCCGTCATAATTCATGCATGCACATACTCAGGGAAACCTCATTAACTCAGAATTGGTATTTTTTTAGACTTATTTCTCAAAACAGCAAAAGAATCCCCCAGGCCAGTTCAATTACATACAAGATGCTGACCGCGATGTGCATGCTGTTCAACTAATCCATGAACAACCTGTACCAGTCCAAAACTTGTGTAACAGACATGGACGGTGGCCATATTGGAGTTGAAAGGAACACTGCAAGAGCCAGAAAAGATATTGTATTGAGGAAGCTGACAGATAATATATTACTAATTCTACAAAAACCAAAAACGCCACAGTGTATTCCATACCTGGCCAGGTAGTAACAAATTACACCAAGGGCAAACAATAAACCTAAGTGTGATCATATTCTGGTATTCAAAAGAGACTATAGTTAGTATAACTAAGCGTAAGCAGCAGTTATGCAGGGAGTGGATCATAAACAGTATTCGCAGATATCGATTACAAGAAGCAAAGCACTAAGTAAATAGATGTAGTCGCCATCTTACAATATTGTAAATAGAGAAAGTGGAAACACACATCTGTTAAAAGAAAGTAACAACTTTAAAGCACAAGTTAAGTATTATGTTAAACAATATATTTTGATACTTTTGACATCCAGTAATTGAATTCATTTGTTCTTAACTACGTTCTTTACCATGCTTTTCATCTCATTTTCAGGAAACACATTCAGTACTCTTGCAGGTTTGGTTTTTGATTGGACTGTTGTAAAAGATACAGAATCGGAAGGTTTCTCGGATATGCATAACACATTACGGTAAGTGCTGGCTACACTAATCTTAACTGGTCTGTCGACTCATGATTACGATTTGATAACCACTGTTTCATGATGCAAAATAATATTTTCTTTGAGACAATATGCGAACAGTGAGGTTATTTAGTATGTCCTGAATGATGACCAATACGGTTGTTTTAACTCCTGCTGTTGATTCAAAGATGCAAGTTTAAGTCCTGCTTGGCAGTGTTTTTTATTGCAACCATAGGCTGTAGCAATTTTGGGAAGAAAACTAGATAATGTTTGTTGTTGTGTTCGCAATCTTTTCTTTCTATTTTGGTTAGGTCTAGGGACAGCTTTGGCTGTGTCACCAGTCTCTGTTTTTTCAAGAAACTCCTAGTAAAAATGCATGTACAAATGCATAGAGAGAGAGGCTTTTGGTCTGCTTTCTTCTGTCATTGATTTGTTCAAGTTTGTAAGAAATCCGGCTGGAGGCCTCAAGGCAGCCAGGGTCTCCTGTGGAACCTGGTACTGCGGACCCCTCAACTAAGAACCAAGGGCCAGATGTAGCTCGCCAATTACCGGTCGGTAACGGCCGATTTCGGCCGTTACCGACCGGTATTTGGGAATTGACATATCGGTTGGCTCATATTTACAGAATCAGTATATTTACCGATTCAGTAAATTTTCCGATTCTGTAAAATACCGAATCGGTAAATTTACCGAATCGGTAAATACAGATGTAGGTGGCTACTCAAACAGTGCCACAGGCCATTACCGATTCGTTATTTACCATGTAATACAATTGCATGGTAAATAGCGAATTCCAGTGTACATGCACATCTGTGCATGCACACCTGTGCCATGTGGCACACACATGCCCTAAGGGCATGTATGTGGGTCACATGGCACACAAGCCAAAATCAGGGGTGCAACAGGGTGTCAAAGCGACACCCTGTTCCCCTTGCAAAATCGGTAAATTTACCGAATCTGTATTTACCGATTCGGTAATTGACATTGATTCCTATGGGCCTGTAGGCCCATGAATCAATGGCAAATTCTGACTCGATAATTACCGAATCGGTAATCACCGAATCTTACCGATTCGGTATTTTTACGATTTTTTTTTTTTCCTACATAGCAATTACCGATTTAGTAAATACCGAATCGGTAAAATTCGGTATTTACCATTCGGTAATTGGCTATTACCTACATCTAGCCCCAAGTACCCATATTTAGCGCATGACTGTCAAGTTAGTGTGAGAGAGCAGTCCAAGGCTTACTGAAGGCAGGTGCTGTGGGCTAGAGAGTCCGAACTCACCAATCCCACAAGCTGCACCCAATAAATTGCTGTCTAGTCAATAATTTTTCCTATGAAAAGGAAAAGTAATATATTAAATACATTACTATATACTACACACAATTAACACATATATATGCAACTTTTTTTAGGTAATGACAATGCCTTCAGTGACATCCTCAAAATGATCTCACAACCAACGCTAAGCACATGATAAATCAACGACTCATGGGTTTGATGCCTCACTAAATGAATCTTAAATGTTGTGCCGGCGTGAATAGTACATGTACACTTTATGGAGGTGTAGAAGAGGGCATTTCTGCACCTTTTAACAAGATTTTCAAGGAAAACAGTGAAATAAAGCTAGATTGCATTTGCCAATACCCCATATCATACAAGGATGACATTTATAATGAATATAGTAAACTGTGATAGCTTGGAGGGAGTAAATTAGCTTAACTTTGGCTTTCTTAATGCCAAGCTGCCAGATTTGCTTTATTTTTTTTTAAACATCTTTGTTCAGTGACTGTAGCAATTAAAACACTTGTTTTCATCTTTTTATGATGTATCCGGTATGTTTCTAGGCTAGGAAAGTCTTATTGTGCATCTTCTGTCAGGTGCTGTATGCACTTTTAAGGCTACATCACTTCTCTAGTCACAGCGAGGAGAGTGTTGCAATCTTTTAACAACGTTGTTTCAGAGATTGTGTTCTCTTGTTTTCCACTGCATTTATCTGTGCTCCTCGGCTGTCTCCCTTTCCCTTCCCAGGCTGTTGTAGCCAAAGTTTTGCCGCTGCTCTTGCTATGTTGTGCAGATTTGTAGAGTACACTGTCACTCCGGAGAGTATCCTGGCGCTGAGCTGGTGTGAGTCTAGGGACACCTAGGGCCTGTGGGACTACTCGAAAAGCCAGGTCTTGAGCTTCAAGTGGAATTCGAGAAGTGAGGAGGAGGCTCTTATGTGTAGAGGCTGGTTGTTCCATGCTTTAGGAGCGACGTAGGAGAATCCTCGACCGCTGGATCCATTTTTCCATATGTATGAGATCTGTGCAAGGAGGAGTCTGGGCGAGCGGAAATGTCTGGAAGATTTGTGAAATCAGACATAATTGTTGAGGTATGCTGCAGCACTGTATTCAGTGCCTTCAAAGTGTGGGTGAGAAATTTGAGCCAGAGGTGCAGTGTGAGTATGGCATAGGAGGTTGTGAGTGTTTCTGGCTGTCGAGTTCTGAATGGTCCACAGCCTTCTGGTGAGTTTCTTGTTGATCCCAGCATAGTGGATGTTCCCATAGTCCAGATTGCTTGTAACCAGCTTGTGTGTGATGGTTGTGTTGAAGCTGATTGTGAGCCATTTGAAAATGTTCCACATCTTCAGGGTATGGAAGCAAGAGGTGGTGATGACATTTACTTGGGCGGTCATATTGAGTTTGCTGTCAATAGGTATGCCGAGATTCTTGGTGTTGATTGATGGGGTGAGTGTAAGCCAGTTGGCAACCAGGTGAAACCCCAGAGTGATGTGCTCCTTCCGAAGATCATGACTCTGGTCTTGTTGGTGTTCAGCTTTAGACTGTTGGTCTTCATCTAGTGGGCGATTTCAGTCATGCAAGCATTTGACTTGATCCAGGTACTGGACGGCTTTACCATTAGGTAGAGAATTAATTGTGCATTGTAGGTGTAGGAGTGGGCATTGACATCTTGAGAATGGATGATGCTGGCTAGAGGGATCATGTTCTGCAGTTGGGGTTGTGGGCATCTGAGGTGTTAGTGCCAGGCTGACTAACTGGGTCCTTCCATTCAGCAAGGAGCAGATCCATCTGAGTGCTTGTCCTTGAAGTCTGGTGTTGTGTAGGTTTTGGATGAGGAAGCGGTGGAGACTGTGTCAAATGCTGCAGAGAGGTCCTGAAGGATGAGGACTACTGTGTCCAGAGTCACATGGATGTCATACCTAGCGATGATGAGGGCAGACCTATGCTGTGGTTTAGCTTGAAACCAGACTGAGTGGTGTCAAGGAGTTGGTGGTCGTTAAGCTAATAAGTGAGGTATCTTTTAATGATTGTCTCGAAGACCTTGGCAGAGCATGTTAGCAGGGAGATCAGTCTGTGGTTGGTGAGCCCTGTAGAGTTTGTAGAGGGTTCTTTACCAATGGGAGGACAGTTGCGTGTTTCCAAGCATCTAAAAAGGTTGCCGAAGAGGTGGTGTCATTCCAAATAGTTGCGAGCATGGCTCTGATGGATTGCAGTTTCTCAAGTATGCATAGTAAGGGCATGAGTCCGATGGGGCCAGAGAGTGGATGGACTTCATCTTGAAGGCAGTTTCTTCTGGGGGTGATGACGACTATATGGTTAGTAATGGTTCTTTGGATAAGATCTGGAGGTGTTTGCCAAGATCTGTCCGGTCCCAGTGTGGGCTGAAGTTGCTGTAATTTGCGGTGATTTTGTTTCTGAATAATGAGTAGGATGTGGCCGATGGTGAGGTGACATCTTTCACATAGGCTAAGATTTTAGTGCTTCTGTTGGTGCTGGCCTTGATGCGGTGTGCCAGAGCTGTGCTTTTGATGCAGGGCTCGAAAAATTCACTTGACCGCTTGCATTTGCGAGTCAGATTAATTCAGGACAAGCTATTTTTAGGTCCTACTTGCCCTTTCTGGCAGTAGGAAGACAAACTGACATTTGACCTCTGCCTCTGAAAGCATAGGAAATGTGACCAGATAGCAAGATTTAAAGGCATCTTTATTACTCACAAAGTAAATGTGCAATAAAAATGCTTTTAAATCTTGTTAACTTATCACATTTGCTCTGCTTTCAGTGTCAGAGGTCAAGTGCATTTCACCTAGGTCGAGGAGATTTTATAAGTTACTAGACCTGCAGGTCTAGTGCATTTTTTATGATTTTTCGAGCCCTGTGATGGTCTTGATCATTTGGCTCTAGCGTCTTAGGGCAGATTTAAACATGCTCCTGTCTGCATTGTCCTGGCTTATTCTCCTTTTGCGCTCCAGTTGTTTGCAGTGGCATTTCATCAGTCTGAGTTCTTGATTCTCATAACTGTCAGCGAAACGGGCATCAATCCTTGTGCTAATCTCACTTGTTCAGGGCAGTTCGGGCAGGACAGAATGTGACCTGGAAGGGTGGATGAGCTTTAAAGCGTAGATGCTACCTGTAATTATACAACAAACCCTAACTAAGAGGTTTGTTGAGGGTTCAAACCACAGAACTGCAGTTTGTTCTGGCAGAAAGTGGTGAGTCCCAGCAGCAAGTGCTGTGGCTGAAGGACTGTCTGAGTTAGAGATATTAAGGGAAGTCTGCCATCATCAGTGTATGTGTTCTTTGACAACCTAGAATGTTTTTTGGTAAGAGTGTGAACTCTGATTTAAGATCGACATGCTGGTGAGTGAGAGATGAGGATTTTACAAAGGTAAGGAAGGGATCCTTCAGTTTAATGGCTCAATGAACTAAACATTAAGCTTTAAAGGTGATTATTTTGGCATTCGGAAGCCAATCCACGCAAAATGGATGAGGAAATACACCGAAAGACTAACACCCTCCCTGGAGACCTATATGTGGGATAAATAAAAGTGCCCTCAGCCCACTAATAGTGGCATGCTTCATTATAGGGCGTGCTACAAAACCCCATGTTTTCTTTTTAGTTTCACAAAATACTAAAAGGGATCTACTTCACAATATCTCATTAAAACTACTTTAGAAGTATCACTACTAGTTTACTCTGGGCCTCCTAGATATGATTAAAAATACCAAACAAGATGGTCTTGGGGTCTTATTGCACTATCCTCTCTCTACGCAGTCCACGTGTTTCGGCCAGTCAACTAATGCCACTTAGGTTCTGTGGCCTTCCTCAGGACTCAGATCCCTACAAATTCAATCACCATCAGTTGCTCCTGCTTGTTAGTAGATTGTGAGGAGGTAACCTCGTAGGTTGACCTTACTTGTTACCTAATTTCATGAACCAGGAATTTTTCCTGGCCTTTGTATGATCTCTCTGAACCTGGAGTAGGAGCGGGTGTGTCGCCCATAGTTGCACATTCGCTAAGGGACTGAGCTGCTCTCCACCCTCCGACAATTTGTCAACGCATGATGCTACCTATGCGCAGTCTAAAATGAACAAACCTAGCTGATATGACTTTTTAAATTACCAGCTATTTTTTCTGTGAAGTGCAGAAAGAATGCATTTTTCTTCACCATCTTAATCAAAAGAAAACAGGTGAAAAAGTTTATTTATGTGGGGAACAAATTACACAGTGGAATGAAATGTAATGCCTGAGTTGCACGCTGTCTCTATGGATCTAGGAAGAGGACCCAGTAACTTGAGCTAACAAGCTGTCATCCTGACTTGTGGGGAATCACCAGACACCAAGACCTCCAATTTCCCAAAATGTAACTGCAATTTGTTGGCTGTCATCTAGTTGGCTACTCCAACAAGATTTGAGTGAAAATATTAGCGTTTGTGCGCTTGGAACCACTGCGCCCTACCAGCAGCTATGTATCCTCTGCATAAAAATACTGAGTTATCCCAGTGTTTTTAATCAAAGAAAGAAGTAGTGTACTATGATAATTAAAATGAGTTGGACATGAGGCTGAACCTTGCAAACTCCACAAGAATCTAACTTTAAATCCGAGCAATAAGGTGGGGTGAGATACTGCTTGGATTTGGCAATACATAAAAGAACCTCACCTAGACAGAGCAACACATTCCCAATCCTTCAAGCATGTTCATCTTTGGGATATGGTTGATGGTGACAAATGGTGATAAAATATGTATTAATATAGGTTCTGTGACACTACCAACATCCAGTGCAAATCTGATGTCATCCAAGGCCAAAAGAAAAGCCATGACTGCCACGATACCCAACTTAACCACGACAATACTGGGTCCACCATAAGAAATGTTTACAGATCTCCCTTTGAATCTCAGAAAACAGTTTGGTCTGTAGTTGTTAATATCACTGGTATTTGCATTTGGCATCTTAAACAGTGGCATAACTATGGCCTTTTTAACTCCTTCAGTGCTGCGGTCGGCCCCCGGCCATCCCACATGACGGTGGGCATGTGCGGAGGACGGCCGGGGGCCGTCTGAACCCCGCCCACTGATTAAAACTCTGCACCGCGGCAGAATTCGCGTTGCGGTCAACGGGTTAAAGCAGTTCAAAATAGTGGCCATGACCGGTGAGCAATTCACAGCATGAAACATCAATGAGGTAACAGCTTGAGTATTCTTCTCACATGGCAAGGATTTAAAGGAGAGCCAGTTTCGATTTAAGTAAGCAGTAAAGTAAGCTCTTCTGTATGGAGTCTGCAGAAGGAAGCCACAATAACGGTCACCAACGATGGTTATGCATCCAAAATCTTGAGATAGAAAATCTTAGAAAAGATTAGCTCTGATGAAACAGACAGAAGCGGGTTTATGTAGTGGCAGTAAAATAATCTTTTCTAAGAATTTTCACTTACTGCATTTAGTTTTGGGAGGGGGCAAGATGGCGTCTGCTAGTCAGATGTGCATGTGAGAGGCTCCGCTTGGAAACCCCGGCATTTTTCGTACCTGAGGTCTCGGCGGCAGTTATCCCGGCAGTTTTTCCTGGGACATTTGGTGATCTTGTGTGGCGCTTGCTTCGGTAGTCCCCCAATGCCATCGGGGGGCTCTAAACGGCAAGGAGCGGCAAGTCGGCGCATTGGCGTGGTTTCCGGTGTGGCTCTCAGCGCTGTGAGGCTAAGAGAAACCGTGGAGCGAGTGGTGGGCGGAGCACGCCGGGGAGCTGCGGTGTTCGGCTGGACTACCTAGATACTATTTGGATACTTCTACGTCTATGGCGATATTTCTGATGGGATACAGTGTATAGAGGCAACTCGCAAGGGAGCGAGAATACTACCAATCTGCATTTCGGATGCCCTGGAGAAAAAATGCGTTTTGCATGGCTAAAGCGGCAAGTAAGTGGCTCAGGAGTGCTGCACAGTTGCTTTACTAATTAACAATTGCCCTGACTGCCCCAACATTTTTTTTGGGGGGATTTGGTGTTGTGGAAAGAACTTTGGAAAGCACCTTCCATGCGCTGTATATGGTCACTAATTAATAACTGCTCCGATTGCCCCGACATTGTGAAAGACGTTTTATTTTTTAGGGGATTTTGGTGCTGTGGAAAGACATTGTGAAAGTTTTTTTTTTTTGGGGATCTGATGCTGCGGGAAGAACTCTGGAAAGCACCTTCTATACGCTGTATATGGTTAAGTAAGTGCTTTGGGTGTGTTGCATTACTGCTTTGAATCTCTGGCTGTAATAAAGCTTCCAGGTCTGCTCTAACTGGGCTATGGGACCGAAAACAGCCCGCGGTGGGAAAACCAGGGCTACTGGAGATAGCCAGGTTGGGACTCGCGCTGCCCTAGCTGCAAAGCTAACGCAAACCAGTAGCAATAAAGTGGACAGTAGCAAGGATCCCGAGATAGACACATCGGCTACCCCCAAAATTCCGCAAATGTTTCAAACCGCCTCAGGGAAAAAGGCTATGATTCCTGTAGCCAGACTTATTGACCCATACCCTGGCGATATTGATGGTGACACTACGTTGGTGGAAACACTTGAACAGCTTGTAGTTTCTCCAGTTTCGCTAGAGAGCTCCCTAATAGTACTGCTACAAGCTTTGGCCGTGATCGCTGATGAGCATGAAGGGAGCGAACATAGTGTGGTCAATGTAGCTAGTGATACTGGGGAAGAAGTAATAGATCCTGTGAGCAGCAAGGACAGTGAATTTTATTCTCTCTCTGAGCAAGAAGATGGAACAGATCTTGATGGTGATTTAGAAGAGGAGGCGGATTTGTCACTGCTCGAAGAGATTACAGAGGATACTACACCTATTGCGAAGTCCAGTAAACAGAGTCCGAATAACTTGTGTGATTTAATTGGCGATACTGATACCATTAGGAAGCGGGGGGCCGCTGAGATCTCTGATTGGGCTTTGTCAGAGTCCGATCCAATGTTTGAGAGCCTGGACCTATCTGAGCAGGCTAGTGGCGGTCTGGGGGCCACTAATAAAGTGTCACTAGAGGAGATCTTTAAGGCTTTCTCGGAACATCGGCTAGAAGCCAGGGCTGAGCATTTAAAAACCCATACCACTTGTCGGAAGCTCCAGAACACTGTTCGACGTCTGGCAAAGACATGTAATGATTTCACGGACAGAATGGTAGAAGCTGAAGGCCGCATTTCCAGGATCAAGTGGCAAAACACAAGGTAGAAATCGCAGATGTCAAGGCGCACAAGGAAGATGTACATGGAAAGCTTGCGAATATGGAGAATCGACTACGCCTCAATAATTTGCGTATTCCCGGGGTCCCTGAAGGGGTTGAGGGGCAGGACATTCGTAAATTCGTAGTTGAAACTTTTTGAAGAGGCATTTCCGGAGGTAAAAGACTGGAACTGGGCCCAGGAAATTCAACGGGCGCATCGATTTCCATTTCGCCAACGACCAGCTCGGACTGGGCAAGCTGTTCAACACCCACGTGCCATATTGATTTCACTAAATAATTTTTCAGCAAGACAAACATTATATGACCTTGCTAGACCTGAGAAAAAGAGATTTGGGAAAGGGACTGAATTTTTTGTACGCCCCGATTATTGCCACTCCACTGTAGAGAATCGGTGGTGGCTTCGCCAATTAATTGCACCATTCCAATCTAAGGGCTTACAGGTTTTTCTTTTACAACCAGCTACTCTAAAAATGGTGTATAAAGGGCAGAATCGATTCTTTACCTCTGAGGCCTCAGCTAAGGAATACCTTAACTCTTTGGGTTGATGAAACCGTGCATTGATCATTCGCAAGCTGATTATATATGTGTACTTATGTGGGAGTATGCACGTAGATCAACCGCTAAATAATAATAATAAAGGATTTTATAGAGCGCATGGCGACGCCATCTCGGCGTGTCCCCGCGCTTGTGGAGAAAGAGACAGTGCCGTGACCTAACAGTCTATAAAGTGTAGAGATAGGTCTTTAGAAGTTTTCTGAACTTAGTTTCAGTTTCTGCCAACCTAATATTCACTGGGAGTAGATTCCATTTGCTGGCCGCTAGCACTCTAAAAGAGCGGCCTCCCAATCTAGCTCTTTGGACACGGGGGATTTTAAGTAGGCCAGTTCCTTTAGAGCGAAGTGCTCTACTTGGCTCATAAGTGAGGGCTAGATCTGTAAGATACTGAGGAGCTTTGTGCCATATGATCCTATAGCACATTAAGAGTGCTTTGAATAGGATCCTTTTTTTTATGGGTAGCCAATGTAGAGCAGCCAAAGATGGTTTGGATGCTGCTCTTTTAGGTAGTCTCAGGACCAAGCGTGCTGCAGTGTTTTGAAGTACCTGCAGGCGCCTAAGGTTTTTTTCGGTGGTTCCCAGGAATAGCACATTGCCATAATCGATACGGGAGGTCACTAACGCCTGGGTCATTGTTTGTCTGGCCTCTAAGGGAAGTAGGTCCAAGGTGCGATTGAGGGTTTTTAATACCCCGAAACATTTTCCCACTAACCTATGAATATGGCCATCATAAGATAGTTTGGGATCCACCCAAATGCCCAAGTTCTTAGCTTCTCTACAGGGAGTAGGCAGTGGGCCAAGACAGGTAGGCCACCAGTCTCTTGTCCAGCTTGCGTCATTCCCTCCTATCACCAGAACCTCCGTTTTGGAGCCGTTGAGCTTCAGGCAGTGCATATTCATCCAGCCTGCTAGGTCCTGCATACAGGCCTTAAAGTCAGCAGCTGCTGTGGTAGGAGCCTGTGATAGAGAGATCAGCAGTTGGGTATCGTCGGCGTATGAAACTAATTCCACACCGTACGATCGCACCACGTCTGCTAAAGGAGCCATGTATAGGTTGAACAAGGTGGGGCTCAGGGCAGAGCCCTGAGGCACCCCTTGTTCTAAGGCTATGCTGTCTGAGGAGAAAGTTCCCAGCTGTACCTGAAAGCTACGGTCGGTGAGAAACGCTTTCAGCCAGCCCAGTGCCAACTCAGTGACCCCGGCTTTGTTTAGGCACTGTAGCAAGATGGAGTGTGCTACAGTGTCAAACGCGGCACTGAGGTCCAGCATGATGAGTGCCCTGATCTTTGGACTGGGTAAGAGTGGTCTGCTTAATTCAGGCACTCTGTTCATCACCACCCCCTTTTCTGAATCATTTTGTCCACCATAAGCGTGGAAGGGTATACTCAGATGTGAGTCCCTTGCTCATTGCACCATCAGGATTCAAGCAAGCCGGGCCGAAGACGCCTGAAATGGCAGAAACCGGTCCCCGGAAGCTTGTTTCCTTCCCAGTACAAGAATTGGCTTGGTAGTTTGGTTTGCCCTGTTCCCATCATGCACTGGGACAGGAACAGACTAATTTGCATATAGCCAAGTTCTGAGCTGGGATGGTGCAGTGAGCTAAAAAACGGTGATGGATCAAGCCCTGATCTTTGGACTGGGTAAGAGTGGTCTGCTTAATTCAGGCACTCTGTTCATCACCACCCCCTTTTCTGAATCATGGTATGTCCAGCATCTGCTCCTAGTCGCAGGGTTTCAGTAGCTCTCAGGAGGGCAGTCTCCATGGAGTAGCCAGGCCGAAAGCCTGACTGAGAAGCGTGAAGGAGATTGTTAGTTTTCAGATGGGCCACTAGCTGAGTGTTAGCCACCTTTTCCGCCACCTTCGCTAAATAGGGTAACAGGGAGATAGGACGTAGATTTTCAAGGGTATCTTGGCTCACATTAGGCTTCTTTTTAATCGGGAGAACAATTGCCTTCTTCCATACTTCCGGGAGTCTGGCAGAGGCAAAGGAGACCTGTAGCACATGCCTAAAGAGAGGCTCTAGTACTGTCAAGCTCTCTCCTAGTACCCTAGGTGGAGCAGGGTCACGAGGGGAGCCCGACTTGATACTTTTGCATATGCTATGAAGGATTTTTGGGGGGGGGCCGTGAAACTTTGTAAGCATACATCCACAGAGCTTACTCCTACTCTTTCTACAAAATCATGTCCAGCAGTCACGTTTCCGAGAAAGTGGCATAGATGTCTTTAATCTTACCAGAAAAGTAGTTAGCGATTTTATTGCATGTTTCCACTGAGTCGTTTTGTCATTAGTTATCACTGAGATCTCCTTAAAATTTTTAAAGAGCTCCTTAGAGGAGTGCTCTGCTTCCCCAATACGACATTTATAATGCATGGCCTTAGTGGTACGTATTTTGATGTTATATTCCTTTTGTGCTTTTTTGTAGTGAGTTTTTATTGTAGGGCAGAAGTTTAGGCGCCATTGTCGTTCTAATTTTTTACAAATGGATTTCGCAGCCTGTAACTCAGGTGTGAACCATGGGGCGGTTTTCTTTCTGCTATTAGGTCTTTTACTAGTACGTATAGGGGCAGTGCTGTCTATGGCATTTAAAATACGTTCTTCTAACCTACTATTTGCGCTTTCGCAGTCCGTGCCCCCTGGCAGCCCTCCTAGCTCGATTATTTTGTTAAAGGCTTCTTGTGAAAAAAATTTCCATTTCCGACATTGGTAACGATTATTATTGTCTTTCTTTGTCTCAGAATCTGATATCCAAATGTGGAAAGGAATTAAAAAGTGATCTGACCAGGGTACCGGTAAGGGTGGCTGAACTTTCACTCCGTTTATGGGTAGGGGAACAATTTTTTAGGTCTAATTGCAGGGCCTGTAGCTCTTGCCTGATGTAATTTGCCTCTTTATCGAGTAGGTCGTCAAAATGGACATTCATGTCTCCTAGTACCATAATTCTGCTCTTCCTTATGGCTAGGTGGGCAGCTGCTTCCGCCAGGCTAGTAGTAAAGTCATAGAGCCTGCCTGGGGGTCTATAGACAAGAATACCCGATATAGAGTGTTGAGGACCAAGTATAATTGTGAATAGACCCGCTTCACAATGGTCAATCTGCAGGGGTGATAGAGAACATTCCAGTGGAGCTTTGATCGCTATTGCAATCCCTCCGCCCCTCCCCTCCTTCCTATCTAGTCTGGAGAGAGAATAACCAGGTGGCATGGCTTCTATAATTTCGGGGTCCGAGTGTTCTCCTAGCCAAGTTTCTGTTATAAATAATAACTGCTAATTACTGCTTAGTTCTATTTTTTTTTATCTAGAGCTATGTTGTTCTAATACGGGACTGTCCGAGCATCAGAGATTCTCTAATACTCATCTAAAGGGTGATAGGCCCTATTGCCTTGGTTGTTGGGTAGGGTCACATGCGGGGGGGAGGGGTGTGTGGGGTGGGAGGGAGTTTCTGAGGGGGTCCACGGGGTATAGCGGTGGGTAGTTTTTGGGTTAAGGGTGTAAAGGGAAAAATGTCAGTTCATAGCATATGCTGTAAGGCTGTAGGAGCAAGCTTATTTTGTATTTCATGTATTAACGGCCTGTGCCAATTCATGGCTCAACTCAGGGTAAATGGCTAGTAACCGTCTGCGTATATGTTCATTTAACGTATGTGGATTGAACAATGTTCTTAAGCGTAGGCGTGTGATGCAGGAAGTTCGGCTAATTAATCCTGACATTATATGTCTTCAGGAAACCCACGTGCCATGGGGTAATCAGAAGATATTGAATGAATTGGACTATACACTATTCGTAGCATCAAGGCAGGCTACTATGAATCGTGGGGTTGCAATTTTGGGTCGCCAAATGATAGCTACCACGGGTAAAACCAAAGCCGATAGTTTAGGACGCTGAGCAATTGCTGAGTGTATTGTTGGGGGGGTCACGACCACAGTATGTACTGTATATGGCTCGAATTTGGACGATACCGAGATCCTTGATTTTTTGAATGTCGAGCTTGCATTGTGGGGTACACCCTTATTATTGTTAGAGGATTTTAATATACATGGTGAGTTTTCTACCTGGGATCCTCAATTCACTAGATATATTGGCCGTAAGCCACATGTTTTTAGAGCATTGCGGCAATTATTGCTCCAGCACGGCCTAGTTGATGGGTGGCCATTGGTTAACCCAGGTGATCCCGGGTATACTTTTTTTTCTTCCCCCCCATAAAAAAGTTTTTTCGGTTAGATACATTTTTTTGGCCTAGATTATTTATTAGTGGTGCCCATATGCAGGTAATGCCACGGATCAGATCGGATCATGGCCCTGTTGTTATGGGTTTGCCTCCTTTTAATATTCAGCGGGCACAGCGGTTATTTTCATTTAATAAGAAATTAATATCCGATGATGAATATGTATGTCATGTTCAAGTATGGGCTCAGCAGTTCCTAGATTATAATAGAGGCACAGCTTCTCAGGCGATGGTATGGGATTGCTTTAAGGCTGGGCTGCGCGGTGAAACTTGTAGTTATGGGTGGTCTCAACAGAGGAAAAAAAAAGCTGATATGGAGAAATTGCTGGTAGATCTAAAAAATGCAGAACATGAACTTATCTTGGCTATTAGAGCACACCGTGATAGTGAATCGGCACAGACTAAGGTTGCATGTTTTAAGGCAAAGATCAATGGTGCCTGGAGTCGTGATATTGCAACTCAGTATAAAGCTCAAAGACTTCGCGGACGGCAGACATTACAGCGTATAGCGATCTTAGAGAACGATCAGGGCTGTTTGGTTGAGACGATGGATGGTATATTGCAGGTTTTTCAACATTATTATACTGAATTGTATGCCCAAGAATATCTATCTCAAGATCAGATTGACCAGTTTGTGTCTATATTTGATTTATCTGTGGTTGAGCCCACTGTTAGTGAAGAGCTAGAAGCCCCCATAACTATGCTAGAACTTGAGACAGCAATTAAGGACCTTGCGCTTGGGAAAGCTGCCGGTCCGGATAAATAGCCTTTAGAGGTTTATCGTTTGTTATTCTCTATTATTAAAGATGATATGCTGGCCACTTTTATCGCTGCTCAAGCTGGCACCCCTCCTCCCTCGTGGGATGATGCGAGCATAGTGGTATTTAAAAAGAAAGATAAACCCCCACATCTTCCGGGGTCATATAGACCATCTCATTAATTAATGTAGATGCCAAGATATATTCTAAAATCCTTGCTAGCCGTTTAATTCAAGTTGTACCATCATTGGTGTCTTATCAGCATGGTTTTCCTCCAGGTAGAAGCTCTGTTAATCATTTGCATCGTGTGATTGCTGTCTTGGATTATGCATCAGCATGTCATAAAAATGTCGGCTTGGTGTTTTTATATGCTGAAAAAGCATTTGATCGTGTGGCGTGGGCGTTCCTATGGGCTATAATGGGCAAAATATGTATAAACGACCAAGGGCCAAGATCTGTGTGACGGGGCAGGAGTCATAGTTTGTTTATATTACTCGGGGCACACAGCAGGAATGTCCATGCTCGCCGCTATTATTCGCCATCTACATCGAGCCATTGCTGCAAATGTTAGAAACTTCCCAGAGTATATAATCAATGGTTGTGGGTGATAATTATGTACATGTCTTAGCTTACGCTGGTGACAATGCGGTCATTACACCTGATCCAGAACAAGCACTATGCGAAATTGAAAATATAACACAAGAATTTGGTAAAGTTTCTGGGTACAAAATTGAATATCACTAAAACCCAGGTAGTGTGTACTGCCGGGCTATGCTCCAACGATTTACGCGTTACCTATGAGGCTAAGTACCTTGGAATTAGAATTAGGATGTCACTCCAAGAGTTAGTAACTGTGAATTGGACGGATATATTACAATCAGTTAAGCGACAGTTGGAAAAGTTGGAATGTCTTCACTTAACATTGGTGGGGCGACGAAATGTTTTAAAGATGTGTATTTTACCTAGGGTACTCTATTATTTCCACTCTGTACCGCTGGAACTGTCGTGTACAATTAACGAAACTGCAATCTATTACAGATAGGTTTTTATGGGGCTGGAAATCTCCTCGTCGGGCGTCTAAATTTATGACATTGCCACTCTCAAGAGGTGGATGGGGAGTTCCGAATTTTGTTTTTTTATAATTTAGCCTGCCTCCTTCAGAATATGAAAATCTTGGTGATTGGGGCGAGACACCGGCATTTGAAAGCCCTAATATTTATTTAATGCTATTAGAATGTCAATCTTGACAAGTGCTGCTACGCTTTCTCGAACCAAGCTATTATAAAAGAACGAGATTTAAGACCGCATTAGCAGCATTTAAAGGGTGGCGGTGGGTACGCAAAATCATTTCTCTTAACCAAATTAATTTCTATACCCCTTCTGATTCAATAGAATTACTCCCTTCTATATTTTGGGATAGCAAGATGCGGACTTGGGCGGATAAAGGCATTGTTCGCTTAGGCAGTATGTTTCATGCTGGCATCCTGGTTACATTTGATGATTTAAAGGAAAAATATGCGATTCCTCAGAATGATTTTTTAAAATATTTACAGCTACGGCATTTAATTTTCAAGCATCGAAGTATTCTACCTACCGGCACAAATGTTTTTCTTGAAGTCTTGAACAAACCGGCCAAGATCGGGATTTTATATGATAGTTTGTTGAGTACGCAGCGCGATTTATATTGATATACAAGAGGGGAAATGGAGTATTAGACTTGGCATTCCTGACCAGTTTGTTCAAGCATAAATCGATATGGCTGCAAAAATTACTTTGACGGCCAATCTACGTTCTCAACATTTTAAAACTTTATTTAATTTATATCGTACACCGGCTAAGATGATGAAGTGGGGGAATATGCATAATGGGAAATGTTATAGGTGTCAAGCCGATATGGTGGACATTGTGCACATATTTTTTGATTGTTGAGTCTTGAAACCATTTTTTGTATCTATTGCACAATTTCTGTCAAATATTTTAAATTTCGATGTGCTGATATCTAGAGAGATGATGATGTTTGGATTATGTAAAGATATGGATATGCTGCCATTGTACTATCAAAATCGATATTTTTAGGGCTCGGCCTACGTCACCCCTGCGTCAGCAGGGGGGCGGAGCTCCGAGCTCCTTTTGTTAGGGGGTTCTGGATAGTGCAGGAATAATTCCTCAGTGCGCGAGATTTTTCAGTAGTTTGTTTTGCATGGTAATTGGTCCGCGCGGTGCCCTGTTTCTAGTAGCTTTCACGCAATAGGCCATATGTTTTTCTGCTTCAGCACTTCCGCCATATCCTGTGTGGTTATGCGCAAGGCAGTGCAATAAATTAACAATTATAGCTGTCCGGGTGCTGCGGTAATAGAATCCAGATGGTCGGGGCGCGTTCACCAGTCTGCAGTGAGTTTTGCGTGCGCGCGTCCCTTTGCCTCCTTTCATGTTTAAGTGTTGGCCTTTCGCCAGATGCCGGCTCGCAGAGGTCTCTGATATTGCCTCTCCCCGCCTGCTCCTTACTGCAGCCCCCACCACTGGAAACGACAGCTGGGAGCTCACAGAAGCCTCTGACATCGCCTCTCCCAGCCTGCTCGTCCTTTCAGCCCCCACCGCTGGAATTGATATTCAAAGCATGCTTTTGATATACATAGATATGCTCTGTTGCAGTGTGTGGTAGATGGCGTTGTGTAGCAGGTGTAGTGTTATCAGTGTTACTTAGCTATGATTGTGCAGCAGGTGCAGTGGCACCAGTGTGGCGTAGCTATCATTGGTGCAGCATGTGCAGTGGTACCGGTGAGTGGTAGCTACCATTGGTGGAGCAGGTGCAGTGGTAGTGTTGCTTAGCTATGATTGTGCAGTAGGTGCAGTGGCACCAGTGTGTGGCGTAATTACCATTCGTGGAGCAGGTGAGGCGTTATCAGTGTTACTTAGCTATGATTGTGCAGCAGGTGCAGTGGCACCAGTGTGGTGTAAGTATCTTTGGTGGAGCAGGTGCAGTGGTACCAGTGTGGCGTAGGCGTAGCTACCATTGGTGGAGCAGGTGATGTGGTACCAGTTTAGTGCAGCAGATGCAGTGGTACCAGTGTGTGGTAGCTACCATAGGTGGAGCAGTTGCAGTGGTAGTGTTGCTTAGCTATGATTGTGCAGCAGGTGCAGTGGCACCAGTGTGTGGTAGATGGCGTTGTGTAGCAGGTGTAGTGTTATCAGTGTTACTTAGCTATGATTGTGCAGCAGGTGCAGTGGCACCAGTGTGGTGTAAGTATCTTTGGTGGAGCAGGTGCAGTGGTACCAGTGTGGCGTAGCTACCGTTGGTGGAGCAGGTGATGTGGTACCAGTTTAGTGCAGCAGGTGCAGTGGTACCAGTGTGTGGTAGCTACCATAGGTGGAGCAGTTGCAGTGGTAGTGTTGCTTAGCTATGATTGTGCAGCAGGTGCAGTGGCACCAGTGTGGCGTAGCTATCATTGGTGCAGCATGTGCAGTGGTACCGGTGTGGTGTAAGTATATTTGGTGGAGCAGGTGCAGTGTTACCAGTGTGGCGTAGGCGTAGCTAGCATTGGTGGAGCAGGTGCTGTGGTACCAGTTTAGTGCAGCAGGTGCAGTGGTACCAGTCTGTGGTAGCTACCATAGGTGGAGCAGTTGCAGTGGTAGTGTTGCTTAGCTATGATTGTGCAGAAGGTGCAGTGGCACCAGTGAGTGGTAGATGGCGTTGTGTAGCAGGTGTAGTGTTATCAGTGTTACTTAGCTATGATTGTGCAGCAGGTGCAGTGGCACCAGTGTGGCGTAGCTATCATTGGTGCAGCATGTGCAGTGGTACCGGTGAGTGGTAGCTACCATTGGTGGAGCAGGTGCAGTGGTAGTGTTGCTTAGCTATGATTGTGCAGCAGGTGCAGTGGCACCAGTGTGTGGCGTAGTTACCATTCGTGGAGCAGGTGAGGTGTTATCAGTGTTACTTAGCTATGATTGTGCAGCAGGTGCAGTGGCACCAGTGTGTGGTAGATGGCGTTGTGTAGCAGGTGTAGTGTTATCAGTGTTACTTAGCTATGATTGTGCAGCAGGTGCAGTGGCACCAGTGTGGTGTAAGTATCTTTGGTGGAGCAGGTGCAGTGGTACCAGTGTGGCGTAGGCGGAGCTACCTTTGGTGGAGCAGGTGCTGTGGTACCAGTTTAGTGCAGCAGGTGCAGTAGTACCAGTGTGTGGTAGCTACCATAGGTGGAGCAGTTGCAGTGGTAGTGTTGCTTAGCTATGATTGTGCAGCAGGTGCAGTGGCACCAGTGTGTGGTAGATGGCGTTGTGTAGCAGGTGCAGTGTTATCAGTGTTACTTAGCTATGATTGTGCAGCAGGTGCAGTGGCACCAGTGTGGCGTAGCTATCATTGGTGCAGCATGTGCAGTGGTACCGGTGTGGTGTAAGTATATTTGGTGGAGCAGGTGCAGTGGTACCAGTGTGGCGTAGGCGTAGCTACCATTGGTGGAGCAGGTGCTGTGGTACCAGTTTAGTGCAGCAGGTGCAGTGGTACCAGTGTGTGGTAGCTACCATAGGTGGAGCAGTTGCAGTGGTAGTGTTGCTTAGCTATAATTGTGCAGCAGGTGCAGTGGCACCACTGTGTGGTAGATGGCGTTGTGTAGCAGGTGTAGTGTTATCAGTGTTACTTAGCTATGATTGTGCAGCAGGTGCAGTGGCACCAGTGTGGCATAGCTATCATTGGTGCAGCATGTGCAGTGGTACCGGTGAGTGGTAGCTACCATTGGTGGAGCAGGTGCAGTGGTAGTGTTGCTTAGCTATGATTGTGCAGCAGGTGCAGTGGCACCAGTGTGTGGCGTAGTTACCATTCGTGGAGCAGGTGAGGTGTTATCAGTGTTACTAAGCTATTATTTCGCAGCAGGTGTAGTACCACCAGTGTGGCATAGCTACCATTGTGCAGCAGCACCAGTGTGGCATAGCTACCCTTGTGCAGGAGGTGCAGTGGCACTACTGTGCCATAGCTACCATTGTGCTGCAGGTGCAGTGGCACCAGTGTGGTGTAAGTATATTTGGTGGAGCAGGTGCAGTGGTACCAGAGTGGCGTAGGCGTAGCTACCATTGGTGGAGCAGGTGCTGTGGTACCAGTTTAGTTCAGCAGGTGCAGTAGTACCAGTGTGTGGTAGCTACCATAGGTGGAGCAGTTGCAGTGGTAGTGTTGCTTAGCTATGATTGTGCAGCAGGTGCAGTGGCACCAGTGTGTGGTAGATGGCGTTGTGTAGCAGGTGTAGTGTTATCAGTGTTACTTAGCTATGATTGTGCAGCAGGTGCAGTGGCACCAGTGTGGTGTAAGTATCTTTGGTGGAGCAGGTGCAGTGGTACCAGTGTGGCGTAGGCGTAGCTACCGTTGGTGGAGCAGGTGATGTGGTACCAGTTTAGTGCAGCAGGTGCAGTGGTACCAGTGTGTGGTAGCTACCATAGGTGGAGCAGTTGCAGTGGTAGTGTTGCTTAGCTATGATTGTGCAGCAGGTGCAGTGGCACCAGTGTGGCGTAGCTATCATTGGTGCAGCATGTGCAGTGGTACCGGTGTGGTGTAAGTATATTTGGTGGAGCAGGTGCAGTGGTACCAGTGTGGCGTAGGCGTAGCTACCATTGGTGGAGCAGGTGCTGTGGTACCAGTTTAGTGCAGCAGGTGCAGTGGTACCAGTGTGTGGTAGCTACCATAGGTGGAGCAGGTGCTGTGGTAGTGTTGCTTAGCTATAATTGTGCAGCAGGTGCAGTGGCACCACTGTGTGGTAGATGGCGTTGTGTAGCAGGTGTAGTGTTATCAGTGTTACTTAGCTTTGATTGTGCAGCAGGTGCAGTGGCACCAGTGTGGCGTAGGTACCATTGCTGCAGTAGGTGCAGTGGCACCAGTGTGGCGTAGGTACCATTGCTGCAGCAGGTGCAGTGGCAGCAGTGTGGTGTAGCTATCATTGTTGCAGCAGGTACAGTGCCACCAGTGTGGCGTAGCTACCATTGCTGCAGCAGGTGCAGTGGCACCAGTGCGCCACATTGGTGTAACACACTCACCCCCACAGACTCACCCCCACAGACTCACCCCCACAGACTCACCCCCACAGACTCACCCCCACAGACTCACCCCCACAGACTCACCCCCACAGACTCACCCCCACAGACTCACCCCCACAGACTCACCCCCACAGACTCACCCCCACAGACTCACCACCACACACTCACCACCACACACTCACCACCACACACTCACCACCACACACTCATCACCACACACACAACCACACACACAACAACACACCACCAGCCGTCAGTGCACGCTTTCACCAGGGCCAAACACCACCAGCCATCAATGCACGCTTTCACGAACCACAAACACCACCAGGCGTACAACACCAGCCGTCTGTGCATTCTTTTACAAGGCACACTCACCAGCAACCGTCAGTGCACGCTTTCACCAAACACACACCCCATCAGCCATCTGTGCACGCTTTTACCAACCACACACCCACCAGTCGTCAGTGCACCCTTCCACCAGTCACACACACCTACAGGCGGCAGTGCAGTCTTTTACCAAGCACACACACCACCAGCCATCAGTGCACAATTTCTACAGGCAGTCACACACACCACCAGCAATCAGTGCATGCATCAATTGTTAACGCATCCACAATTAACTATTGTAGCAATCTCAGTATGGTACACTTTACTTTTAAACATATTCATATAAAGCACAGCATGCCACCATTGCTACAATTCCAATCTAACTCACATAATTCCACTACACACCACATGCACACACTCCGTAACACATGGCGAAAAGACATTGTCATTTACAATGCCATTAGCTCAAACTCAAATAAATCCAAGCCCGATTGCATTTCCAATGCTTGTTTTTTTATGGCTATGTCAGTCACGCGATTATGCATTGCCTCTATGTGGTTGAAGCCTGATGCGCCTTCATATGAGATGTGGCGGGCAAAGTTTTATAATGTATTCCATCTAGAATTTAATCTGTACCGCATCAAATCATTGAAAAAAATTAACAACTGGGGATTAAAATTTGGCAGCCTATGATTGATCACCTAGAAAATGAATGCCCAGACTAGCTAGTAGTAATCCTTGCTGATTTGTTAATGGAATCATTGTTCAATCATTTTTGTCTTTTCCTCTTTTTTTTGGTTTGTTTATGCTATGATTACTTGCTTATTCTGGTGTTCTATTGCACTTGCAGCACTTTATTTAATGGATTGATGTCTATATGTTTTGTATTTGCTCTGATTATGCTATGAACTGAATGATGATAATAAAAAATAATAAAAAAATACTACATTTAGCTTTTATTTTATGATTGTTTGCCATTATGTTCCTAAGGGATTTATTTTGGAACTTGTCACCTGAACAGCTGATTCATTTATTGTTTGGGGAGTTAAATTGCCTTTTTTTTTTTAAACGCCTTTTATTAAAATTGTATTTGCTGCTTGTAAAATATTTCCTTCCATGTTCCCCACTAACTAAGTCGCCGTTGTCAACGGTTCAGTCCCTCTTCACACTTTCAGCGCCAAGACGCCGCGGCATTCGAGCACTTTATAAAATGTATCTTATCTTATTTAAATGTTGGTAAACCACACACTCGTTGAGTATTCCTGAAAAGTAGTCATTGTGCTTGACCAAGTTGACTATGTGGAGCTAACGATACCCTTAGGGCAAGGAATGGTCTTCCCTTGTGGATTTTATCAGCTAAGGTTACGGGGAAGCACAGTCGCCACAAACCTCAAGGCAGTGTCCTCTCTACCCCTTAAACTGCCTAGGGTATTACAAACAGTCTTTTTCATTTATGCATCTTCTCCGTATTCACATTGTTCACTTCTTTTTAGATCTGGCTTTTGAGAAACTTTAGCTGTGATATGAGGTCATTCTTAAAAACAAAAAAACAACATAAATAAAGGGCCTTTTGCACCCTTGTTTTAGATTGGATATGTCTATTTGCGACCCATTTCTGAGGTTCAATGTTGAAATATATTTGCATATTAGAAATAAAAACATATATCTAGTTATTATTATCTAAGTGTTATATATATGTGTCTTAATAAAGATGAATGGTTTTGCAGGATTCTGAAGTTTTTAGAATCTACATACACACCACCGTCCTATATTACAGAGATGGAAAAGGTTGCAAAGCAAGGCGATACTGTGTTGGTGTCTGGAATGAAAACTGGCAGTTCAAAGCTGAAAGCCAAAATTCAAGAAGTTGTCTATAAGGTGATTTCCCAACATTTTTTCTCTCATTAATTTCTTGTTACTTTCGATGACACTATTTAAATGGTATATGTTAAAAAAAACATAGGTGGCTCATCCTTCTCTTCAAGCTGCCAAACTATGGAACTTTTTACAAACATAAGATTCATGGATAATTACCTTATCTTCCGAAGACTACTCGAGTTGGCTCTTTCCCACATAACAACCGTACTCAAACATCTATATACTACATATCCCTCTGTGTATAAGCATTTATTTGGACTACAGTTGTATACCTACATTTGTGTATTGCTTTGTATAAATGTGAATAATCCTTGTTTATTAGAAAAATATAGATATTATATAGTTCTGCTTACCAAATATACATAATACTTATGGTTATATTATTCTATATTTAACATGTGTATATAGGTGACTGCAGGAATAAATAAATCTTCTATCATAACTATCTCTAATTGCTTCACTATTGAATTACAAAAACAATTAAGAACAAAGAAATTAACCTAAAGTACAGTAACACTTGAAAGTCTGAGTTTATATAATATAACTTAATCAACATATCTTCCCATCCTTACAGAAATATACCTTCCGTGTACGTGTGTATCTTTATATTAATTATTTTACTTCTCCAATGCACTACCCTATATCTCGCTCTGCACCTCTCTCAATAAATCCTCTACCTCCACTCGCTGACTCATCCCAAACTGCATTATACTACTCTCTCTAGTATACTACCCTAATCGCATCCTGTATCTCTCTCAATATAGGCCAGATGTATGAACATTCCATTTTGCGAGTCACAAATTCAGTTCTGTTTGCGATGCGCAGTTTGAGACTCGCAAAATGGAATGCTGACACTGTTTACGATTCCCAAAAGGGTTGCAAGGGACTTGCCTCAGAAATATTCATGAGGAAGATCACAATTTCCAACCCTTTAGGAAAGGTCGTCACTCACAGGGACGGTGGCCTGCTGGGGGGGTCAGCAGACCACCATGCCTATGATTGTTTTAAAAAAAATGCAGCCAGTTTTCGTTAAAGGAAAACTGGATGCGTTTAAAAAAGAAAAATGAAACGTTTAGTAAAATTTTTTAATAGCAGGCCACGGTCCGTGGCACTACTGCCTACTCTTGAAAAAATATAAGCGCCCACATTCGCAAAGGGAAAGGGTCCTTTGGAGACCCCTTCCCAATTGTGATTGGTTTATCACCAACTTTCCTTTGGTGGTATAATGTGAATGTTTTGCAACTTCATTTCTGTCACTAAACATTCGACAATGCACTGCAAGTCGCTATTGGGAAGGGACGCCCTTGGCATGCCCCCTCCTAATAGCAAGTCGCAAACCCTATTTTGCGAACCGGTGATGGGTTACTGACACTCAAAATAGGGCTTGTACATGCCACAGACCTATTTAGCGGTCGCAAACGGCCTGATTGTCCGTTTGCGACCACTGAAAACAGTTGTACACGTGGCCCTATATCTCTATCTCCACTCTGACTCATTCCTATCCCTATTTCACTACTATGATCCACAAATTAACCATTTCCCTTCTCTAACCCACCTTGCATCATCTCGTACCTCTTTTACTATTCAGATCTCCCAAACTAGTCTTTCTAAACCTTTCCCTCCGACTATTCCCCTGCACCCCATGACAGGCACCTCAAGGTGCCTGCCACTGGGTGCCGCGGATCCAAGGAGGCCTTGCTTTGGTCCCAAAACATTCATTCCATGTTGAACAGGCTGGCATGGAAACAATGCCAGAAACCATGCATCGTAATCCCAAGGGCGGAAAGGCCCACTGTATGGGATTACAAGCTGTTTCCGACTGGCCGGTGGGCTCTTAGAGCCCGTCAAAAGCCAGCCGGAATGACTGGCCAGTTTCAAATCCGACTGACTGCATCTTTATAAGCTGGTCTGAATTGAAACAGACAATGGCAGTCAGAAAGCCTCCGACCGCCATCGTAATCGACCCTTACATATTTTGTTCGGTAAAACCGCAAGTCAGTGGGAACTTTTGTGGCCATTTCAATGTAAAATCTGCTGATTGTAAATAATAGTGTGCTACCACTTCATGCTTTAGTTATGTATTTATTAAAAGTGATAGATTTTAAACATGATTTAAGAAACATGCCTGCCCCCGCCCTGATGGCAATGCTGTTAATGAACTAAGAGGCAAGTCGAGGGTCATTCATATCCTATATGTGGCTAGATTTGTAATATATATGGAGCAAGCTTAGTCTATTAATTCAAAGAAAATACTTTTTTGTACAGCAGACACGCTGAACTCGCATATTTGAAGGGGATCTCATATGTGATAATGAAGAAAACGGCTGCTCAGTGGATTCAAATATTTGCCCAGGACAACATAATTTTAAACCAGTTTGAATCAACATCATTGCAAGTCGGTCGAGTGGACTATTTAAGTCACTAGGCCTGCAGGTCTAGTAACATTTTAATGATTTTCCGAGGCCTGCTTTGGAAAGGAAACCTTGACAATAATGGGCAAGTCCATCTTTCCTGGGGCCTTGGCACTGAAAGCTTCAAAAAGGAGCACAAAGTAGTTGTGAGGGATTAATACCAACAATCAATACAAGTCGCGGTTGGTTAGTTCCCAATCTAACAGAAAGCAATTCTACAGTTTATTTAACACATTACTATACAATGATCACAAAACTGGTCATCATCATGATTACTAATTTTATTTGTAGTAAGCTGTACTTCAAGACTGATAGTACTATTTTTAAACAAATCACATTCTATATTATATCAAGTGTACATATATACATATTTATCTGTAAACACAGGAAAAACCTATATCTACAATACAATTTCGGAATCGCAAGCAGCATAAAATATGTCACAAAAATCAGAAAATAAGTACATAAAACAATTCTATTTTCACCCCACAGAAATTAGAAACACGGGCAGTGTCCCCCTATTAAATCAGGAGGTCCACTAAGAGGAAGTCGTGTATAAACACAATGGGTTCAAGAAAAATATATGAACCTAACTTTAAACTTGTGTTTAACCAAACAAATACTCAGGTACACAATATCAACACACTCCTCTTGTCGAGAATCAACTGTCGACGCGGACGCGTTTCGGCCTCCAGGAATCTTGGCCTCCTCAGGACAAGGGTGAATAGGCAACCTAAAAATACATAAAAAGAACCTATCTGGTTCACTAGGAATCGTCTCTGTGCTACCTCAGAGTAAAGCGACCACCACCAACATGGAAAGTGCATCATCCACATAAGTGCCAATCACCAAAGGGGCAAAAAATACCAGGTCCTACCCAGAAAGAAGTGAAAGACCACCATTGCTTTTTCACACCGTAACTAAAAAACTAAATGAAAGGTAAGAAAAAACAAACCCATCAACCAAGGGAGCCAAGCCAACACTAAAGGGCTAATAAACAAAAGAAAAAAACCAAACTCAAATTATATTGGACGAAAGGGAAAGACACCACCACCAGAGTGTTGAAAGACAGGCAACTTACTACTATTTCAACCAAAACTTATTGTCCAACGGCTGTCCAGAGCACACTCAATCTATGTGTTAGAAGAGTAACAAACAACGGGCTAGTTAACCAGGAGGCATTTCCCACTATGTAAACACAACGATAGTTACAGCACTACAAACACACTGACCACTATATCCTCTTACCTGGGCCGTGCTTGATCAACAAGTGTCATTATTTCACACGTGGCCAATAGAGACGCGGACTACCCTCCGCTTCAGGCACTTCTTAAGTAATCCGCTTTCCCTGTGAACAAAGGGCACTCCCATAAGAAAATAAACTACTGCCACAACCTCATGACACTAAAGAAATGTCTTGGCACTAAAAGGCAGTGGTAAAACCAGAGCAGCCTATGTGTAGAAAAATGCATTCTTGTTCATCTAATGTTAAAGAATATACTTACTCAAAGGTGTTTGCTTTGTCCTTATTTAATGTAGAATCATGTTACTGTGTTCCAGCAAGGTTCCCTTATCGTTTTACATGGTTAGGGTTTTTCCAGTTATGCCATTACTTACAGCATACCTATGCCTTCTGCTTTAACGTAGATTGTTTGGGACATTCATTGAACTTAAAACAGTTTCCACTATTTTCAAACAGAACGTGTAAAGTATCTTTTCATTCATGTAAATTTTGGGGCCACAATGCAGCATGTAACTATATCGGGAGGCTTAGCACTTTGACTTTGCAAACCAGTTAAACAGCATCAGGTCTTATTCCAGGATATGAAGTTGTAAAAGTATCTATAATGTAGTAATTGGTGGAACCAATGCTAATTGAGAAATAAACCCCTCTTTTCGCTAGGCCCTTTGAACATTGTGTATACGAAGAATGTTTTAATATTATTATTTTTTTTTTTGATTAGGGGTGGTTCTAAAATGTTGGGTACCACATGTTGGTCATTTCAGAACATCTTTCCTTGATTAGCAGGTATGGGCGAAGGGTATTGATTGGTACATATCATTTGCTTTACAGACCTCTTTCAGGCCTTAAACCATAACAGTGTTGTGCAAGAGCTTCATTATAAGATCCTCCTGAAATTTGTAGTGCCGTTGAGTGCTTTATCCATTCCACTAACCTCATTGTTCTCGGGGTTCTGCCTACATTTCTCCTTGAAAGTTGCACAGTATTTTTCCCCCTCCTTCAAATTTTATGTTTCTGCTACGTTTACAGTCACTAAACACTGGTTCATTCACTGCATCAGTCCTGCTGGGCATATTGGCTCTGTTGTATTTTGCCGCATTGATAGGAATCTGATGGTTGGTGAAAATTGTCCTATTAAATGCTGCAAGCTCTAAAGGCTAATTCAAAGAAGCCAGTTGACTAATCGCAAGGTGAAGGCCCAGTGTTTGTTCTTGTAGTAGGCCCTAGGATTTAGCTGGAATCAGAGGTATTTAATTAACCAGACAACTAACATGATTGACTTCTGCACTCATTCAGACCTGAAATGAGTATAGTAATTTGAATGTAGGTCAATACGTTTTGCCAAATTTGAGGCATCTTTGTAGGTTTGTATGTATTTATGTTATATTTGTATGCAACACACTTAGGCAGAAAGCAGGAGAGTCATATCAAGGGTCAAAAGTAAAGATATTGTTAACAAGTTATTGGAGTGTTAGCTGGTTTCTTAGAGTAGAAGTAGACTCTTGCTTCATCGTTAGACCATTATTCAGTTCTTAGGAAGAGATTCAACCAACAATAAAACTTTTAATGATACCTAATGCAGAAAGTTGTGTTCCAGATTCTTGATATTCTCACAAATTTTCATAGGCCAGTACATTTTATTGTTTCGAACTAGTGGTTTGGACTGATCGTATTAATATCATGTATTCATGAATAGTGTTTTAAAAATGTATGCGCACCTTTCATCTGTACCTACCTATCTATCGCTGTGTTACCGTGCATGTTTTTATCATTAACATGTTACCTACTTTAATTTACCTTCTTTCAATGTTGCCTCTCAATGTATTAGTTGACTACTAAAGAGAGGATGGATAAAAGTGGTGGAAAAGTGTGAAAAGCACGGATAACGCAGAGATGAACAAAGAAACCTTCTGATAGATTTGTTTATGTGCTCGAAATGTAGAGAAAAATATAGAAATGCGTTTCCTCCAACCTCTAAATTTCTACTCCCGGTTTCTCTTTCTCAGAATGTGCCCCCAGCAGAAGTCCGACTTCTCATTTTGGAGAACATCCTTCTTAACCCAGCATATGACATTTACCTGCTAGTGGGCACATCAATTCAATACAAAGTGCAGAAAATAAGACAAGGAAAGATTACAGGTTTGTTTTATGCTCGTTTTAGTCTGCATTGTAGGAGCAGTTCAGCTATCAATACCTTTGGAGTGTACACATAAAATACAGTAAATAGGAGTATACCTGTCACAACGTCCTTCTGGGACATGCCCAATCTTCAGAGTACAAATTGCAGAAGCAGCATGGGCCGTGGGCCCTCTTGGCCATACAACTGCCACCAACGTTTTCAGTGTCACTCAGTGGCGAGAGTATGAACCCAAGGAAAAGGGGAACTGGACCAAATAAAACAACTATAATAATGAAAGGACACAGGATCCACGTCTCCCTGGTAACGGCTGGCTGGTGGGATGTCCAAGGGTCTTGAAGAGATGCAACACTATTCTTATGCATCTTGGTTTTTCCCTGTGTATCCCAGGGTTGAGTCACTAAGGAACACCTCAGACTGGTCGATCTTAACAGGAATGATACTCCTGCATAGAGTGGCCTAATGAGGCTTAAAATAGTTAAGGAATAGCATTCCAGGGGCCTAATAAGCCTCTGGGAAGGGTATACAGATAAAAGCCTACAGTAGTATGGCATTAATTGTGGAATATAAAAGTTTTTTGAGGGACTTGGCTTTCTCTGAACAGTTGTGTACTTATTGAACACTGTTTGCAATGAGGTTTCCCCTATATATGCGGTTGATTGTTAATGTGCACTGTGCTACCTGTGAAGTGAATGGTATAAGGTCAATGTTGCACATGACACATGCTTGCTACACCTAAGTAATCATGATGCTTCATCTTATTCTGAGCTATTTGTAGTTACTTTCATAGCTCTAATGCCATGCCGGTTTATAGAGCAATATGTGCAGAAGAAGTTTGGATGATGTCATCAGCATGTCATAAATGATGTCATGGAACATGTCATGATTAATGTAATATGTGAGGTCATATGCAGTGCTTGGCAGGGGTGCAAGTTATAGTTAGCTCTGCTAACTATAATTGTGGAATTTCTGCGTTATGTTTTAGTTTAAAATGTTAATGTTATCACTGACATATTCACCTAACTAGAACGTTACTTTAACCTTTGTTTTTTTTCCCAGTGTATTTATATAGCGCTTACTACCCCGGACAGGCATCAAAGTGCTTTTCGGCGAGTAGGACTCCACTCCGAAACCCAAAAGGAATAGTGGTGGATTAGTATAGGGAAATGTGAGTTAATTTGAGCTGTGGACATGTGAGTCTGTTAGTTAGATTGAATAGGATATTGGAGGAATAGATAAGGGAAGAGTCAAGAAAGTGTTATTTGGGAGATCATAGTTTGTAAGATGAGGTTGGAAGTGAGTAAAAAGGAGAGATGGAGGAGATCATAGTAGTAAAATGGGTTTGGGGTGAATCACAGGGAGGGATACATGAGGGAAGAATTTTGAAAGAGTTATTTTGGGAGATCGTATTAGTAAAGTGAGGTTTGGGGTGAGCCAGGAGATAGAGGAGGGAAGAGTCTAGAAAGGGTTATTTGATCATAGCAGCAGATTGAGGTTTGGGATGTGTCAGTCAGTAGAGGTTGATGATATATTGAGAGAGGTATAGGGTGAGACAGAGCAGTGCACTGGAGAGAGTGAAGGCTTTTTTGTGTTTTTTACTTTTTTCTTCTACGGCAGGAGTGAAATAATAAACAGATACCTGTCTACATAGAAATGATAGATAACATATTGAGATATGAAGTTGTACTGTAGAAACTCAGACTTTCGAGTATTGCTGTACTCGAAGCTAATTGATTTGTATAGTTTTTCATTACTCAATTTTGTTAATTTTATCTTTTCCTCAATAGTTCAATAATGAAGCACTTGCAGATAGTCATGATAATATTGACATATTGTGGAAAAACAGAGACCTATAAGCATCTGATCAAATAGCTTGTATCAAAACAGTGCAGTTACCTGTAAACATGTTAAGCATAGAATAATAATATATATATATATATATATATTTTCCTCTTAGTCCACCAGCCTCTGCACCACACCGAGTGCCACTCACGAATAAATACTCTGCTTTCAAATGAGAAACCAATGTCTGAGTCAGTCAAGGACATTCACAGGGACTCTTCAATTAGTTTATTTGCCAAAAACACAAAGCACTGAACCAGACACGTTTCTGCAGCACTACCTTTCTCAATGTCAGTGCGACCCGCGTCAATTTTCCAGGTAAATACTAAACAATTTAATTGGTCAATTGTTATCACTAAACATGAAAAACAGTCATCAGCAGTTACCAAGCACAGGTTGCCTGAATGTGGTGGCCATACTAAAATAGACCTAATATCATTCACCAATATGAACCATTCAATTCCACATTATCCATTAACCAAACTAAGGGCCTGATTATGATGGCAGTCAGACGAGCATCTGACCGCCATCACTGTGGACATGGGACCTCCCTACAAGACATCGGCAGTCCAACCGCCCAATTACAATATGCCTGATGGGCTGGGAGGTGGAAAAATGCTCCATAACACTGCAGCTTGTGCTGCAGTCCTGGAAAATAGCTGCAGCACAAGACGCAGTGTTATTGACAATTTTGTGCAAATTCATGCACCGTGTGCCAGGCAAACAGTGCATGAATGAGCATGGGGGCACTATATGTGCCCCGGAGGACCACATCACAGTGGCCCATGGGTGACGGGAGCCCTGTTTGGGACTCCCAAATCCCTTTTTGGCTGTCTTTCAATGGCGGTCGGACCGCCATGAACAGGTAGTTGGAAAGGGACATTGTAATCCTGACGGCAGTGCCTAAGCAGGCACCGCCTCCATTTAGGGTCACAATTCTGACCTCCGCCTCGTCGGGATAAGTAGATACTCGATCCGAGTTTTGATTACTATTATATTCCTTCTCCAAGTGCCTGGCAGCCCGGTAAACTTGATACCTGTTGGTGATTGCCCTCATATGCTCAAGCTCTCTTTTCTTGGCGGGCTGCGTAGTGCTCCCCTCGTACTTTTTTCCACAGAGGCAGACCGGGCAATACATTGCAAATTCTGAGTAGCAATTACGTTATTTTCCTGTGTTCTTTAATATCTGGGACTGCATAGACCACCACCTTCCCACTCTGTTTGCATGTTTTACATCTTGTGAAAGGAAAAAAGAAAACCGGTATAGGGTATCTCTTCATTGGGGTATTTCTAAAGTGGCTGAAAGAGTTACCATGGCATACTTTAAGTCTATTGCGGGTTTATATTTTCTTTCAATCTGGCAATATAACTTACTGAGTTAGGCGCTTGCTTCTGATGCCTGTGTGTGGTAAACAATTTACAAGCTCAAATCGTAATAGGACTAATACAGAGGTCCATGGTTACCAGGCCAATAAACTCATTGCCTTTACATCAGGTAATAGTAATGCCGGTTATATCTAGTGATTTAAAACAGAACATTTGCGGGATTGGGTGCTATGTGTGGGCTACATTTGAGAAAGTCTACGTCAACGGTTTTGGTGTGCTAACATTTTTTTCCTTCGAAAGCCACAGTGCCGCGTGGGAACACAAGCTTGGAACAAAAAAATAAATAAACATTGACTGCACCTCGATAATATATACTTTAAATTCAGGAAAAATGTAAACCAATGGGGAAAAAACATAATTTTAAAGGAGGACAGTGTGAATAGGATTTGAATCTTTAGCAACACTGAATTTTGAAATAATTTGTAACATGTATTTGCACGAATTATTTAGATTTACTCAATATATAGGTGTGCTAAAAAGTATTGCTTCTGCTTGTTCGGGATGGTCAATCAAAGCTATTCTTTTTAAAAAAAAACTAATTTAAAAGCATTTAAGACAAGACCAATACTAAACCAATTTTCTTCTGAGACAAACAGCAGTTTGAGATCTGTGATACCTAGATTGTCTTAATAAGTTGTGATCTTACAAAGATGCAGTCAAGAAAAATAACATGCGTTGGGCTGGCTAAGTGCAGATTTGGCATATTGCATCGTTTCACCAGGGACATTGGTGCTTGAGTCCTAGGCATCCAGTTTACAGTTAATTATAATTAGGAATTGTTTCTAACTGGACTGATTAAAGTAAAGCAAGACTACAAATTAGGAAAAAATATTGGAGCATGGTGTGTCTTAGGACAAGGAATTATCTAGTGGTTCTTATATACGCACCCTGTAGACCTGCCCAGGGTACACATGCTTGTGCGACTAATGTCCAGACCATGGGATGGTGAGGAGAGAACGAATTTACATGCTAACAATGTGTATGCATGTGGTCAGGATGCGTTTGTACAATGCAGGATGGAAAATGAAAGAATTCATTTCACATGCAAGAAGCCGAATAACTTAGTGATTGAACAGGCGAGGCACTTGCCAAAGGCAGTCACTTTATGTAAATGTGGAGGGTTTACTCTCAAGAGGGTGTAGGAGGAGGCACACCTGCATGTAGGCCTTTTCTTTTGGGAAAAGGAGTTTTTTTTTTACACCTACAGGACTGTTTCCACAGACAGGAGAGACAGGCAGTAACACTGAGGAGGTCAATTTCACGGCAGCAACAGGAGCTCAGCCTGCATCCAGCTACACCCTGACAGCAGAAAGTGCAATACTGGACGGTCACTTTAATATCAGTGAAAATTGTCTGCCATTAAAATCAAAGAGAATACTTGCACCTCGAGTACAGACTTCTTCAGTAGTTTTGGAGGGAGTCTTTGTGTGTGTGTGTGGGTGTGTGTGTGTGTGTGTGTGTGTATATATATATATTAGATTAGTAGATTTAGTGTTGATTGTGTTGTAGGTGCTCTATATAGGAGCTGCTCTCCACCTAAACTTGGAACTACGCTAGTTCCTTCCTTCCTTTTTTGCATATTCTAAGCCTGAAAGGGTATTGTTTTCTTATATATTCACTGGAAACAAATAAAGGTTACACAAATGTTATAGTTGGGTGAAATGTTCTGTAACAACGTAGCTTTTTAAAACCCCAAAAACCACAAAGAATTCACCAGTTAAAGTTCTAGTTATCTCAAGTAACTATGACCCGTGTACTAAGTTAACTAACTACAATTTGCACACCAACCATGCAGTTTTCTCATCAACAATTTAATTGGAAATGTTGCAGTGATATTGTCAATGATATAATAGAAAATGTCATGAATGATGTAATATGTAGGGTTACATAGCGAGGGCGGCCGTGCGGCACCCTTCCCCAAGACCCTATTGACTAGGGTCCTGGGGAAGGGTCCGATTGGTAAATGATAGTAGCCTTTACTCCCACACATAAAATAAGTGTTGTGTGAGGATATGAAACTGCTATTTTTCGTTCCAGTAATGTTCAATACTGTGGTACAGTCACTTTTTCCCACTGGGATACTACCAAAACTGCTCACACAATGATTTGCTCGGGCTCTAGTAACAGCGATGACAAAAGGCCCGTTACCTTTGGCCGTTCGAGTGTTGGGGAAAGCATAACGTGTGGAGGAATTTCCTCTGCAATACTCCTCCATTTCTCATACTGTTCCTTTGGCTTGTGGGTCCCCTTCCTCATCGGGGTAACAAACTTTATTAAGCTTTGCATTAAGTCCTCCTACATCAGCTAGAGTGGTATTAGCAATTTCAGAGGCCCACACAGTGTGAACCAGGCTCTACAGGAGCCATTATACTAGAATGGCATGGGAATGAAAGGCGTTCCTCCCTTCTTCTGATGTGCTGGCATCATTTCGCATACCCAGCAGTTGGTAGTGTTTGTAGCATGATGAGTATGATGCAACATTTGTATGAAAGTGTTATTGAGATGCAACATTCTATGTTTTCTTTCATGATAGGGAAGAGTAAAATAATAATGTTCGGTGGGGACAGGAGTAGTAGCAGTCAGTAAGTTTCGAGCCAAAGCTACTTCCTCTACAACCACATTATGACAGCAATGAAGACAACAGTCAAAGTTAGTCCAATAGCGAACATCATGTTTTTACTACAGACTTTTGCAGCATTCGATTTCTTCTCCTCCGGCATGTTCATTTCGTTGGTAAACAACAAAACCGATGGTACCCTAAGATCCTAGGCAGGCATTGGTTTCTTCACTAACTTTGAGACGATTAGTCACTAATAGGCTACACCCCTTTGTAGTCAGTCTTTAACCACCCAGGACAGTGGTTCAAACAGTCTCTTTCTGAGCTGAAAGGTCTCTCTTTCTGGATCGAAGCAGATATCTAGATGTACCAGGGATCGTGTGGTCCGGGAAGACTTCCTCAGATCTTTCAGGTGACACCGCTCATCCTCTCTCGGTGAGTAGGAAGTCGCAGTGATATGTCAGCACAGCTGGGCTCACGAGGGTATGCAGAACTTTGTCAGTGGATAGCATGCACCCAATTCTTCCGGTTGGTCACTCGTACCGCAGTTCTGGTAGCCAAGCGGACTTGCTCTGGTCCACGCCAACGGGGTGCCAGGGAACTGATTCGTTGAAACGCCTTTGTCAAGACAGTCGCCAGGCCCGCAGATCATGGCCATCACCCTGGGACCTGTCTGGAAGGGCTTCCCGTACCTGCTGATAAATAGAAGACAAGCTGTCAGTTAACTGGGACAAATAGTCACTCATCAGCACATGGGGTACATCATCTATAGGGCGAGGCTTAGGGATTCCCCAAATATTCATAGGCCTGCCAAACACAACCTCATATGGTATAAGGCCAGATCATGTATTGATCTGATAGAAAGTAGTGCCACAGCATCAGGCCATTTCAAAGACGTGGAAGCCTGTATGTTAGCTAATTTCAAATTCAGGGTGGAGTTATAATGTTCCACCAAGACTGCTGATTGTGGATGAAAAGCTGCATGAAATTTCTGCTTAACCCCCAACCCTTTCATGACCTATTCGACAACTTGCCCAATGAAATGAGGTCCGTTGTCTCTCCATAAGACCCGTCAAATGCTGAATCGAGGGAAGAACTCCTTTAGTAGTAGTTTAGCTGTTGTGAGAGCTGTATTATCCTTTGTAGCATAGCCTCCACCTATTTATTGAAGGCACAAACCACTACCAAGACATATTTTAGGTTAATACAGCGCTCAAATTGAATGTAGTCCACTTGCAGGACCTCAATAGGTGCAGTTGGTGTTGCAAACCCTCCTGTTGGAGTACGTGTTCCCTTTCCAGGATTATACTGAAGACAGACCAAACAAGACTGGACCATCTTTTTAGCAGTGCCAGCAATATCAGGATGATCCCAAACTTGCATAAGTTGTTTTGCCATTGAGGATGCACCAACATGTGCTGGCCCATTTGACATGTGAATCATGGGCTATAAGTAAGATGTGGGTAACTTCCATTTGGTCATATCTTTATTTCTCCAACAGCCATCATCATCCAGTGCTCCCTCCTTAAACCATTATTCTAGTTCATCAGCGGAAGCGGATTGTTGCATGTCCAGCACCTCTTGCCTGGCTTCATGCCAACGTTCAGCTTGTAACTTCACTACATACATGGATGTGGTACTTAGCTGCATTGTGGCTACACATGCTGTGTGATCTGCAAAGGCATTACCTACTCCTATTTTATCAGTCACTTTCTTGTGTGCACTACACTTAACAATTGCCACTTTCTTAGGATAGGTTAGGGCAGTAAGGAGATTATGTACCAATTCTCCATGCACTATCTATGTCCCATGTGAGGTGAGAAAGCTCCTTTCTTTCCATAACGGGCAAAATTATGTGCCACCCCGAAAGCGTACTGACTGTCATTAAAATGTTAACAAGTAAGCCTTTACTAAGCTCACACTCTCTCGTTAGTGCAATCAATTCGGCCGCTTGGGCTGACTTCTGTGGGATGAGAGCTGTTTTAACTACTACTGAAGTGATGTAATCGCATAGGCACCAAATATAGTGCCATCAGGCAATTTTAGACACGAGCCATCAACCCATAGCGGATCTTATTCAATACATCGATGGCATCTTGTTAGTTGCAGATACCCCTGAGCAGTGTGAAGGAGGAACACTTATTATTATCATTTCTTGCCTCTCACAATCACAAAGTCTCATGAAAGAAATTGAAATTTTGTAGACCGCAGGTTACCTATTTAGGTCACCTCCTGTCTAAGGAGGGACGTGCACTTACACCAGACCGCATTCAGACTATTCTAGACACTCCTGTGCCCCGTACTCAGAAGGATGTCCATGCACTGATTGGCCTCACTTCTTTTTGTAGGCAGTGGAGCCCTAGTTTTTCACACAATATTAAACCTTTGTTGGCCCTTTTGACTAAAGACACTCCGATGCCCCTTCCATGGACTACTGAATGTCAGAATGCCTTCCAAAAGTTACGCCAAGCTCTTTGCTCTGCACCAGTATTAGGAACACCAGACTACACTAAGACTTTCACACTCTTTGTCCACGAGAGTGAAGGTTGTGCCCTCTCGGTTTTAACACAAACACACCTTGGCCGGCACCCTTAAAGTCCATCTTGCACCGATTAAATCGGTCCTCAACCTAGCTGCGAGACTTATCTCTGACTGTAAAAAATTTGACCACATCTCCCCCGTCCTCAAAAATCTAGATTGGCTCCCAATAGAAGGAAGATCCACCTACAAAATTGCCTGCATCACTCACAAAGCTCTTCACCAAAACGCCCCCTCTTACCTTGCAACCAAACTACATAAAGCAGGATGCTCCAGGTCCCTGAGGAGCACAAACTCCCTTGTCCTGATCCCTCCCAGACTCGAAAGTCAAAAGACCCAATCCCGTGCATTCTCTGGTAACGCTCCTACAATTTGGAACTCTCTCCCCAATGATCTTCGCTACAACCCCTCTTACCCACTCTTCAAAAAAGAACTCAAAGTACTTCTTCTCAACAAATATTGGGGTATCTAATGTTACTGACTCTGAACATGTTCACTCTTTTCTCCTCTCTTGTCCACTCCTCTCCCCACCCCCTTTCAATCCATTCATATTCGCTCTCCCCCTCTCTACACCCCCTTCTCTTTCCTAACTTTCAATATTCATTTTCCCCTTAATTGTATCTCTCCGTTTCTTTGCCCCCTTAGCTCTGCTGAATACAATATTTTGTAAATTTTTTCTTTTCGCACAATGCTAATTTTATCTCATTATGTTCACCTTCCTTGTAAAGCGCTCTGATACTCTTGGGTCCAGCAGCACTATATAAAACCTTTGAAATAAATAAATAAACACTGTGATAAGCAACGTCCTTGTGCATATTTCTCAGCTGTCCTTGACCCAGTTGCCCGTGCGCTGCCTGGATGTTTCCGCGCAGTGGCAGCAATGGCTGTATCAATACGTCAGAGTGAATGAATAGTTTTGCCACAAACTGCTTGTGTTAGTACCCCATTCTGTTGATGCTTTGCTAAATCAAATGAAAAAACAGCATTTGACTAGTGCTTGCTTGACAGGATATGAATTGACACTTTTGGCCTCTGATATTTCACAGAAAATATGTTTGACACTAAACCCTGCCACATTGTTGCCATGGTACAGGAAAGGAATCAAGCTGCCTTTTTAATGCCTGACTGTAAATGCTGGGACTCTCTGTATAGCCCTGTGGAGCTCTACAGAACCGATATGATCAATTTATCAGGGTGAATCCGAACAAATAACGGCTGTCAGGGAGAACGAGCATCGAGAAGAAATCATTCTTCAAATCGATCACCGAAAATGTAGTGGCAGTAGGAGGGACCATGGTGAGAAGTGTAGTGATATCAGAAACTACTGGATATTGGGGCACTACAATTTTATTAACTTCTTGCAAATCAATACTGAATCTGTAAATTTTAGTGTTGGTGTCTTTTTTCAAAATAGGAAGGATAGGGCTATTGCAAGTGTTAGAGGTGATCTCTTCCACCACCCCCACTTTAATCAAATCCTGAGCAATGTGTGGCAATGGTTCTTCACCTTCTCAGGATATTTTGTATTGGGGCACGCGAGGCAATAAAACACCCTCCTTTACTTGAATATGTACAAGTGGAATAACCATTTGACCCACATCAGTATCTGATTTAGCCCAAAAAGTACTGGGTAAGGATGCCAGAGCGACCTCTTTATTGACAAGACCTCTCAACCATTGGATAATTGTCATTCAAAATAACACGCACACCTTCCGGAGAACAACGTATTGTTGCACGAACATATTTAAGCATATCGATACCCACAATGTTATCCGGTGTGGTAGGGGAGAGCCTAAATGGGCATGCTGCAATAAATTTATCAAGTCTGAATTCAAGTGGCTGTGAAAGTGTTCTAGGTTGGTGTCCCATTGAATCCGATCGATGTTATCATTGTGCCGGACGGGGGGCCCTGGAACCAATTTTTAGACAGAGCACTACGAGTAGCCCCTGTATCAACCAGTAACCGATCAGTAGATCCAAAGACTCTTCCATCAACATAAGGACCCATTTGATCTACTGGCACCTCAACCAGTTCCTTACCCTATCCTAGGCTTTCCTATGCATAAGCAGAATCTGCAAGGGCATCAGCTTAATAGTCAGACATTTGATATTGATTTTGTTTATCAAAAGTATTAGAGTATTTTGGTCCTTGTTCAACTGCTTCAAATCTGGGCCGAGCTCCCATACCTCCCCTGTTTCCTGAATTCTCTGGGCGTCCCCTCATACTGCCCCTTCCCCTCTGATACTGCTGACCTGGCAAAAGAGGGCACTCAGAACTCCCATATCCAGTCTCTTTACAATAAGCACACTGATCAGGGGACAAATTTGCTCGGGGAAGAGGGGGCACTTCTGGTGTATACATTACACGTCCGCCTCTTCCACTTCCCCTAAATGGTGGACCATATACTTGAGCCAACGTAACTTTTGTCTTGAACTTCTTACCTTCGTATCCTCGCTGCCTTTTGCTTCCTGTTCCTGTCGCTCATAATATTGGGCCATAGTCAAAAGGGAAACTGGGGAAGACGTGGTCCAAGAGCTCTCGCTGGCCTGTAAGCGACTCGCTATTTCCGGTAACATATTGGCGAAAAATGTATCAACAAATAAATGCTTACCCGTATCATCGGCCAATGACTGACTACTAAAATCTTGGAATGTTTCCTCAAACCTTGAAAAGAAGTCAGAAACTGACTCCTC
Source organism: Lissotriton helveticus (assembly GCF_964261635.1). NCBI lineage: Eukaryota > Metazoa > Chordata > Amphibia > Caudata > Salamandridae > Lissotriton > Lissotriton helveticus. The sequence goes on along the minus strand of NC_136070.1, from coordinate 1,072,965,003 downwards.
TGTTTTCTGTTTACAGGACGCTAACGTAGTCCAATCTATTTTCTTAGGGGGTATGAGAGTCTTTAACTTAGTCACAATAGCTTTAGGAAGATCTAATATCTCCTTCTGAGGTTTCTGCACAGGCTCCCTTTCCGCATCTATTTGTTCTAAATGTTCCCAGGTATCACCATTTGCTACATTGTCATCTATTTCACGTATTGTTCTCCACATCTCTGGAGGCAAAATAAGCCCAAAGAGCATATCAATATCTGGCTCCTTCCACCTCCTCATAGACGGCAGCAGGATTTTTCCGGGGGTTGGGCAAAGCAGCTTTAAGATCCATCACACCAGCTCTACTCCAAGGAGTATAAACCCAATTATATATAAAATATCCCTTTGCATCATCTGAAGTTTGATTATCATTTGTTCACGCACCCTTCGGGAAAACATAAAGGGGTGCTGCTTCACGCATTGGTCTCAAAGCAGAGTCACTACTGCTGGGATCATTCGCATCCACTGGACTATCAGTCTTCTCTGTCTGAGATTTTGTTGTCTCAACACCTACTTGCTGCTTTTTAGCTAATTCTTTTTCCTTTTGAATTTGTAATGTATCATCCCGTAATTTAACCGCTCGTCTAATTGTGTCAGATATATTTTTGAAAGGGTAAGTCCCATCTCTTAACTGCCTATAATCTGTCTTCAAATAATTTGGGCCTGATTTGTCAGAGATATGCTGCCAATTGAATAATATCTCCCAACAGAACTTTTCTAAAAAATATAACTGTTTTACATTTTCCCAAGCCTGAACTGTAGTTGTGAGAATCGTCGCTGTAGTATTCTGACGAGATTCCTCTCTGGCACTGCCCTTCAATTTATCTTTATCTCCGCTACACCGAGTAGAACGAGTCTGTCGCCCAACTTGCTTATCTTTTTCATCTGAAGACAAATGCTCCTTGTCAGAAACCTCATCCTCAGGGGCACTTGGAGTCGGGAATTTATACGGGGGTGGGGATCGATCTAATAAGATGCAGTCATCCTGAGATTTATTAAGTATGGGATAAATAGGGCGCCTAATAAGGTACTGGCTATTTATCTCTAATCAACGTTCTCCATCTTTATCGATTTTTTTTTTTCTTCCTTTTCTTTATTTTTGAATTCTAGAGCTTCTTGATATATTGTTTTTGTTCTTCTGCTATAGCTTCTGCTCTTTTCGCTCTCTTGCACTTCTTTCTCCCACATACGCACACAGTCCAACATATCCTGTTTACCTTTTCTTTTAAATAAACACTGCTCTACATATTGAACCTTTTTAAAAATCAAATGACCCATTCACTGGCCGTTGTAGATCAGAATCTTTTTTGTGTATTTGTTCCATAGTGGACCGTACATTATGGAAGAAATACCATATTTGACGTTCATATCTCGATTAGGCGTTCCGCCTGGGAGGCCAGCTGACTTTGTTCTAAACCAGTTTTTTTACCACAAGAGCAGCAACACCACCTACGGAGTGTTCTGAGAGCAGGCATGTTGTACAAATATTAGTAAAATATTACGACTAAAAATACTTTAAAAGGAGAAAAATCTCCACATTACCTGCCTTCAATTTTTGCAAAAATTAAATCACAAATTCAAACAAAAAGCCCAGGCTTAAAAAATCAAGAGTTCCGCTTTAGCGACCTTATCAAACAGAAGACTCCAACTCCCACCTGCTGATCTCTGGTCGACCTAATGCTCTCTCCAAAATTGCGCCAAAGAAAAGTTGAGACCGGCTACCACCTGGAGGATCAAATCGGGAAAACTGGAAAAAGTCACGTCGGCCTGCAAAGACAAAGGTCTTCTCCTGCAGTGCGCTTCTCAGAAAAATTCCAATCCTCCATCAAGACCACTCCTTCGGACGACCGCGTCTCCAATGGGGCCCCACGTTGGACACCAACTGTGGCAATATACCCCTTTTTTAGGGTTACACTGGTGCAGGGTCGCCCTTTTGCCCACAGGTTCCAAGACCAACAAAGTAGAGATCAGCACTGGAGTTGGGAATAAATAAGTTTATTAATCACTCATGTGTGGGACCACATCCACACAGCAATCTCAAGTGCTGCCTGAGGTAGCACACTGGCTTCACAAACCAGTGCCCTCTTTATACAGGTTTTGTGCAGTGTAATCACGTTAACAGAAATGGAAAGAATAGTTTTAGAAATAGTTTTCAGCAAACAAGGGCAGATAAAAACGACATGGTCTGCAAAGTGGGAGGGGGAGCAGGAGTGCTTATGGCAGCAGAAATGATTGACAGGCAACAGATGTACTGGCAGCTACAACTTTCAGCACGTACCTTGCTTTTAGCGGAGTCAGGAAGTCAACTAAAATAGATAGCACAGGCAGAGTGAAAAGAAGAAAGAATTACAAAGGAAACTTAAATGGACCCCACAGCCAAAATGGCTGCTGCTTATGCTAAATAAAATATTACATGTTTTCCACACCATCGCCAGTCAAAACATCAGCAGGAGTATGTTGTCAAGTTCTTATATAGATCACCAAAGGGTGAAGCAAGGAGTGATCGAGAAATCTATCTCCAAAGGCTTTGTGGAGCCTGTATCTTCTTGTGCTGCAGTGTGTCCATGGAAATTCGGTCTGGTTCCTTCCTCCCAGCAAAGCAGTATAACATTTGTTCTCTGTGAGACTGAAAAACTGTTTGGAGCCCTAAGGCTTTACCCACTGTGTATACGGACATAGAAGTACCAGTTCAGCGTCGGTGCCTCTTGATTATGTAGTCTTTATTTTAGCACCAGTCCGTATCTGCTGTGTATACTGAGGCGATACAAAAGGGGGCACTGATGCATCAGTGTGAAGATGTAAAGTTACTGGTAACCTGTAGAAGTCAGAACTCTCCCAAGGCAAGAGGAATTCATATCTTCAATTCCATGAAACCAAGTGATGAGGGGGCCTGTGAAGGGCTTTCTGGTCATCATTGGTGTCTAAGAGGAAAATATTTTGGATGAAGTAGAGACATTCCTTAAAGTGATGACCATCATTCTTGCTTAGAAATTATACTTACTACAATTTCAATTTACTAGAATTTCGAAATTTGGCACTTTTATTGGTGGTTGCTGTTTAGTTCCATTTTACTTTTGTTTTTTGATTGGTTCGGTCAGGGAGATCCTTAGCCGAAGAATGTGCGCACTGTTTAAACGGAACTGTTTAAACAGAACTACTCCTGTTCCTTATCTTAACTTATAACCAAGTTTGTTAAATATCAATCAAAGAATTTCAACATCCAAGTTCCATCTTTTGCTTTATTCCAAAGTTCATTGATTTCTTCAACTTATACGATTTTTGAGAAAATTATCCATAGTTGCAAATATTCAATTTCATTTCATGATTGCAAGAACCCAATGCATTTCGGGTCACTCAAGTGGACCCTTCTTCAGGGTCTAAGGGGACAAACAATAAACAAAAGCTAATCAGTCCTGCAATATGCAAAAGAAAGTATATACATTGTCTTTCTAACAACGCTCTAAGGTAACATGCTGCTATATTTTCAATCGAGGTTATTCAACTAGTTTAGTATATAGTTCGAGACATTATTACATTGTGTATTATTACATCATACATGCTATACCTTTACAAATAAAACAGTGATAAAATGGCCTTTTTTCTATCGTGGTATATGCGCCTTATCTTCTAATTGCGTGTAATTTATTTTAAAGCTCACACTAAGGTTGTTTTAACGTCGACAAGCCAGTTTCCTGTTGCTTACAAAAGCCCTTCACTGTCTAGTTAACGCGCATGCTATGGCTATCGCATTCCTCTTGCGTTATTCATTTTTAAGCTCAAGGCAAAATGATACACGTTTTTTGCTCGTAATGAGCAGTAAGCTGTATTTAACTCATGTCAAACTTTATTGCATTAACCTTTCCATGACACTCATTTGCTAAGTTTATTCTTTTTCTAAGCTTTGGGTGAAGTGTGAACGTGCTCGTACATTCAAGCGGCCCTCTTTTTTCAAACACTACGCGCTGTGTATAAAGTGCCATGTGATTAGGTCATGGGAGGGACCTACATTGGTCCTTTTCAAATTTATCATGCACTTTGGAATAAAGCTAAAGATGGAACTTGGATGTTGAAATTCTTTGATTGATATTTAACAAACGTGGTTATAAGTTAAGATAAGGAACCGGAGTAGTTCAGTTGAAACAGTGCGCACATTCTTCGGATAAGGATCTTTCTGACCGAACTAATCAAAATTTATATTGTAAGGCACTGTGACTAAGTGCAATGGATGTAGCAGCACACAACGAATCCAGTTGAAGTATAGTTTACATTTGTGTGCACAGAGAATTAAAAATTATTTAGTTCCATTTTACATCATCAAAACATGACAGAAAGCAAACCGGTAATAAAAAAAACACAAGAGTTTATGGCAATTCGTGAAGCCATAGATTTTGAGCTATGTCCACGCGCTCAGAGTTGGAAACGCTCCTTCGATAAAAATAGTTTCTCTTCATGTAGTTGTTGAATTCTAATCAAAATTAACAGCTGTGACTTTCATATGTGTTAATACATTTTGGCTTTTAATTGGGCACCTTGTGTGAATTCATATTAAAGTTTAATACGAAATTAACATAACTTGGTTTGCTATTTTATTAAGTTAGTTGACATACTAAATGCGTTTTAACAAGTCATCAGAGAAGCACACTTAATTTCAGCTAAAAGAAAAATTGCAAAGAATAATAGCACATTTCCAATGGTAATAAGACTTTCTAGTCTCTCTTTTTAATTATGGGTTAATTCTCATAGTTGTGGGGCAATGAATAATATGGCTTTTTAGAACAGGCTGCTAGTTCTTGTTTAATATTTCGTTTTAACTACTGTGTGGCATATCATAACCTCAACAGTATGTGCTGGCTGTTATACTGATGTTATCCCTAATGGATGCAGTCGTGAATTTTGTAAGGACTACAAATGTGTGAAGGAAATGACAGCTAAACCCAGATAAAGAATAATGATGCCTAGTGGGTCAAAGGATTGCCACATTTCTGGGGTCCTACAATTGAGACCCCTTTTCTGTTTTTTTGTCCTTATTTCCTACACAGAGTTAATCATGCCATCTGACCAATATGAACTACAGCTGCAGAACAACATAGTCAGTCCCGGGAGTGTTCCGAATTGGCCAGTATGCAGATTAGACCAGACAACCTCAACAGTCACTGCATTGCAGCAGGGTCAGGCAAACCTGTTACTTGGGCACAAAAATATCCTTTTTTGTCTGAATGAAAGCACATTAATATGAGTTAATGAACATTGATTGTTTTTCTTTATTTACATGTGGAGTGTTTCTATTTATGTTACCATTTGAATTGTCTGCTTATTTAAAATACAGATGTGTAGCCTTACTGTTGCCGCTAGGGCATCTCAGTTGTTAAATGTCTTTTTTGGCGGCATGTGTATTAAGTCCCATGGCAACAGTTTCAACTAACAGTGAGCTATCTTCTGGTTTGATCTTACAATAGTATTAAAATGACAGTGGTAGCAGATGTTGTAAGAATGATCATTACAATGAGAAACATTTGATATATGTTTTGACACCTGCTGGCTGGAAGTTGTAGTTTTTACTGTCTATCAAGTTTAGGTAACTACCATCTGAAATTGAACATTACTCATTGTCCACGGTCAAGTTTAGATTATTGTTTCCTCTAATACTGCGGGCACCCAGTCAGTAAATGATAGGAATGGAAATTACAACAAAAGTCGTTAAAAACAGAGTTTTCATGCTGTTGCCATGCCACATGCATGCACTGCATGCTCTGTCCCTGCACTCTAGTGTGTAATTGATGGTTCAACTTTTTCACCTTTATCTGTGGATCAGAATCTCATACATTAATGCTCTGCAAATTCGAATACACCTCGAGGTTCTTTTTTTTTTTTTTTTTTAATCTTGTCTGATAATGTTCTACCTCTCTTCTGTGCTTTCAGCGCATGTAACACTATTCTGATTAGTTTGACCTGATTAGTCTAGGGGATTCCTACTTCTGTAGGCACCATGTTTTGCACTTCTGACTAGACTAGGCAGGTTCATAACTTGACTCCTCCTCAGCCGCCATGGTCAAGCCCTGTTCTTGCACACTAAAAGAAAAAGAGCATGTTGAAAAGGAGGAAGCTACCCAGTCAGTGAATAACAAAGCTTGTTGAATAGAAACGTGTGATTTGAACCTCCTAAAACACAAGGTAATCCTGAAAATTGAAAGACATCAGGAAGCTTTAAACCCCCCTCCCCCGCACCCCTCATCAGAAAGTTCCTCTCTAGTCAGCTACCTAGAGCAGTCAGGCTGCTAGTTTGATCTGACACCGATCATCGAATATTCACTTGACACAAGTACATGGAATGGAACAACTCCGGGTTCATTCACAGTCTGTGCGGCCTCTGGGTTTCCCAGGTGGTGTCATTGATCCATCTTCTGAGGAATTAAGTGCTTTTGGATTATCCCCTGATTGGCACACTTTAATGGAAGTTACTTTTCATGGCAGACCAGCCAGATGCGCCTGTCAGCCGGGCCAGGATCTACGTTTCCTCCCAGAACAAGGTGCAGGTTTTGCCTCTGTTTGATCTTCCATTTTTAGCTTGCACTCCCTTTTGTTGGATGCTTCAATTGTGAAGGCCAAGACAGTTGATACCCCGCTGTTCTTTCAGTATCCAGTGCCTACGCTGCTGCTTCTATCAGCCCAGGGTTCTGGGCACCTGACAACTAAAAACCAAGAGTGTGCATAATCAGACAGTTAGTCTGCTTTGCCGTCGGTCCCTTGAAATGTGCTTATTGAACCATTAATACTCCTCCCGCCCCCTGTGATTTGCTTACATTACTCATCAGAATTATCTAAATCCATTAGGTATATTGATCTCTGTAAATAGTAGCCTAAATCTAAGATGTCTATATTAACTTTTTCATTTATCTTATATCAATTTGTGCTTCCAGTAGGGATACAGGGGGCCCGATTCACAGAACTAACTTAAGACAAAATCCTAAACTAACTACCATTTTTCTCAATTTAGTTGTAGTAAAGTTAGGACTCCTAACTTTAGGACTCCTAAATGCCTTCTGTGAATACCGAAAGTCTTACAATTAGGATTTTTCTCAGTTTAATAGTAGTAAAGTTGAGAAAAATCCTAATTTTAAGACTTTCGGTATTCACAGAAGGCATTTAGGAGTCCTAAAGTTAGGACTCCTAACTTCTGTGAATACTGAAATGAGTAAGTGTCTTCTGTGAATTCCAAAATGAGTAAGTGCCTTCTGTGAATACGAAAATGGTAGTAAGTTTAGGATTTTGTCTTAAGTTAGTTCTGTGAATCGGGCCCACTGTAATGATTTTCAGTGAGTTCAATTTGATGCAAATATGTAAACACAACCGCACACTATTGGTATAAAGCATTATACTGTGAGATATTAGATTTAGATTTCCATTTTTTATTTTAATGGTATGGTTCTCTGCTTTGAAAAACATTAGGTTGAATAAATGGATTCGAAATTGAGCTATGATATGGCAACAGTGGGAAACTAAAGTGTTTCTCACTGTTATTGCCTCATGCTTGCTTCCCCTTGTGATTCCCTCATCTCCCCAGGCTCTCCATAGGCCCAAGCAGAGTTATGGAATGATGGCTGGAGATCTCACCTGCCGTCTCACGCATCCCTCAAGTGCCCAAAGACCTGAGATGGGCAAAGGTTACAGGTTTGTATGCTGCCTGCGTCAAGCACCACCTTCCCTATGAGACACAGATAGCACCTGACCTTCGTTGGCTTCGTAAAATATGTAGCTGTGAAAAGCTGTTTTGCCACTCGTCCGTGTGGCACCAGTGCTCCACTCTCAATACAAGGGTGGAGAGCAAGGCTTTGTGTAGAGTCTGAGAGTGAAGGGCCGGAGGCCTGTGGGAGTGTGCGGTAGAAGGCAGGTATTTCTTTTTTTAAAAAAAATATATAGGAGGGGAGGATAGGTTTATGCTGAGGGTGATGTCGGAGGTTGTCAGGATACAGGTATTCATTTCTTATTTTTAGGTGAAAATAATGGGATCATGCCTACAGAACACACATAAAAGCGTAACTGTATCCTACATTTATAAAAGGTGAACCAGGAGCACACAAGTAACTCATGGAAAAGGGGAAATGACCTGAATATAGTTGGCTTTTAGTTACCATGTTTTGCAGCGTGAATCTTTCTGGATTCCCTATGCTGTGCATTATTCCGCGGTCTTGTGGTTGGGTCCGGAATCGTAGTCTTTTCTTTTTTTTTTTTTTTTTTTTTGTAGCCCAGGTGGGCGTCGGCGTCACACCTCCTTGGGTGCATTTCCGGTGACGTCGGCATGCTTCCTGCGGAAGCTCCCACTCTTGGGCGCCATCTTCAGATTCTTTTTTTCCGCGGTCGGGTCTGGATCGTTCCCGTTTGGGCTCCAGACATTTTTGGAGAAAGAAGAAGGAAAATACAGAAATTGGAAAGAAAATTCATCTGAAGACTCCAGGAGACTTCATCGATCAAGAGCCAGCAAGGGAAAAGGAGAATTCATCGAGATCTTCGACGAACGTCGACGAACACGCGACCAGGGAGGCCCTGAGCGCTCGATGATGGACAACACTCCGTTCAAGTTCTGCCGTAACTGCCACCACAAGTACGCTCAGAAGGACCAGCACACGGTTTGCAACCTTTGCCTACCGGTAGATCACCGAACGAGGACTGCAACGCCTGCTCCGCCTTCGCCCCGAAGACCCTGCGTGTGAGAGTGAGCCAGAGGGTAGCGCACGCCACCCTCCAGGGGAAGGCCCCGACTCCATCCCTCTACGATCTGGGGATGTCCTGCGAGGAAGAGGGCAACGCTGCCGCCGAAGACGACAGCTACACGGTCGTAGAGACCGATTACACCAAGACTTCTGATAAGGTAGGAGACTCTACGGCCCCTAAGACCCCGAGAGACTCTGAGTCTCGAAAAAACGAGGGCAAGGCCCCGAAAGCGCCGGCGCCAAAACACCTGGCGCCCGCGGCTACACACAGGCCCAGCGGATCCTCTGAGAAGGAGTCCCCGGCGCCGAGAGCTGTTGAACAGCAAAAGTCGTCGAAAATCGTCCCCGAAAAGGATCGATCGACGCCGAGGGAGAAGGACCCTAAAGCACCAACGCCGACCAGAGAACCGAAATCCGGTTCGGCGTCAAAGCCTCCGGCACCGTAAAGCACGGCGCCGAGCCAACCTCCGAAAAAAAGGGCGGCCGAACCATCCGACGCGGAACACGCAGCCGAGATGGAGAAAAAGAGAAGGCGCCTCGAGGCCGAAATGGAAAACATCTTGCAGCGTAAGAAAGAATTCGACGCAAAGATGAAAACCTTCACGATTCCCCACAAGACCAAGCCACCAGTGGTGGAGGTGGTCGAGGAGGAAGACGACGACGCCGAGGAACAAGACCCGGATGTCGAGGTGGTCGACGACCAGGAAGATGACGAGAGTCTCTACTATAGTTACAACTATGGGGAGGAAGAGGACAGCAGGACGGACGCCGAGTCGGCCCCCTCTGACTTACAGGAGGTGGATTACCTAGATGTCGACACCGAAAGCACAGAGGAGGCGGTCGACACATATCCCTCGAGGCCCTCGCTGCCGGACGACATCGGGGCCTACAACTCGGTGCTAAAATCTGCCGCAGCAGCATTCAGACTCAAGCTCGACGAAGAGAAGCAGAAAGCAGACTTCCTTCTAGAGACATTGCTCCCCACGCAAACAAGGAGCCAGTACCTACCAATGCTCGACAGCGTCTTGGCTCAGGGGAGGGAAGCATTCAAGGAACCCACAACATGCAAGGCAGTCACTCCCAGAACAGAGAAGAAATACAAGCATTCCTCAAAGGACCCACCCTACATTCAGGGCACGGTCTCTGCAGACTCCATTATCACGGCCACAGCAAGAAAGAGGGCTAACGTGCCCACTACTTCTGGACCACCACCGGATAAGGAGAGCAAGAGGATGGATCTGGTGGGCAGAAGGATTGAACGGAATGCCGCGACCCACTGGCGCATGGCTAATTCCAACGCCCTGATAAACAGGCACATGTACCAGATCATGGAGGAGCTGGGGCAGTTGGTGAAGGACCTGCCCCAGGATGCCAGGCAGAAGGCCGAAAAACTGGTTGAAGAAGGGAAGAACGCGGCAAATTCTTGCCTCAAGACGGCCCTGGACGGAGCAGACACCTCCAGCAGGCTCATGATGATGGGTGTCACTGAAAGAAGACACGCCTGGCTCAGGATTTCAGGTTTCAAACCTGAGGTGCAACACAGCATCCTGAACACACCGTTCAACGGCGATACGCTTTTCGGAACAACAGTTTGAGAAGCTCAGTCAACTAAAAAAGGATAACGAAACAGCAAGGTCCATGAGAGCATTGCAGTTCAGAGGCAACAAAAGGGGAACCCCGTCACGGAGGCCCGGCGGGAGAGGTGGAAACCAGCCAGGTACATCACACCAGGCTTTCCAACAAACGCACCAGGCAGACTCGCAGGCTCAGCAGGGTCAGCAGAAGCAGTCCTGGCAGTACCAACCAAGAGGCCAGTCCTTTTCGAGGGAGAGGAAATGGACGTGGACAGAATAAAAGAGGGGGACAGCAGCCCGCCTCTAAGTGACTTAAAAAAACTCCGTGTGCCCGCCCACAGAAAAGATCCCAGGGGGCAGCACGTACAGAGGGGTCAAGACAAACTAGACACCTACGACCACATAACACCAGTGGGAGGAAGATCAAGATTTTACCTCCAAGAATGGAGAGAAATCACATCAGACAAATGGATCCTCAACATCATCCAATTCGGATACTGCATAGAGTTGGAAGGGAGGCCAACAAGCAGAAAACCAAAAAGAAAACCACTAGCAAGCAAACAGCTAGAGCGTCTTCAGGAAGAAGCAAAGGAACTCCTGTAGAAGCAGGCCATAGAACGGGTACCCTTCAAGGAAAGAAACAAAGGAGTATACTCAACGTACTTCCTGGTACCAAAAGTAGACGAGACAATGAGACCCATTCTGGACCTAAGGTTCCTGAACAAATTCATAAGAACGCAAAAATTCAAAATGACCTCCCTGCAAGAGGTGCTCCCGCAATTGCAGATCGGGGACTTCATGGTCACGATAGACCTCAAGGACGCCTACCTGCACATCCCAATGAACAGAAAGCACAAGCATATGCTCAGGTTCACCATCGGAGAAAGCCACTACCAGTTCACAACACTAGCCTTCGGGCTAAAATCAGCACCAAGGGTCTTCACAAAGTGCCTCTCAGCAGTCGCAGTGCACCTACGAAGGCAAGGAATACACGTATACCCTTACCTGGACGACTGGCTGGTGAAAGCAAACTCATACCAGAAATGCAAGTAGCACGCACATACAGTGACGAGCACGCTCATAAGCCTAGGGTTCGCCATCCATTGGAAGAAATCATCAATGGAGCCGGAACAAGTGAAGATCTTCCTGGGAGCACAGATCAACACCTTACAGGGCAAGGTGTTCCCCAGCGAGAAGAGGGGGAGGGCGCTGGTGAAGGAAACTCGCCTCTACCGGAAGGGACAAGCTCGGACAGTGAGGACTGCGAGCAAGATCATGGGGATGATGGCATCATGCATCCACCTGGTGCCAAATGTACGACTCCACATGAGACCCATTCAAGAATGGCTACAGGAGCAATGGTCACAAGCTACAGGCAGTTGGGAGGATCTAGTGGTTGTAACGCACGCAGTGCAGAAGGAGATGACATGGTGGACCATGGAGAACATAACAAGGGGAAAGCCTCTAACGCCCCCAACGCCAACAGTGACCATCACCACAGATGCATCCCTGAAGGGATGGGGCGCTCACATGGAGGAGCTCAAGGTGAGGGGACTGTGGACGCCAGCAGATGCGACAAAGCACATAAATTACCTAGAATTGAAGACAATCTTCCTTGCACTGAAAGCTTTCCAAACAAGACTGTACAAGCAGAAGGTGTTGCTACAAACAGACAACACCACCGCGATGTTCTACATCAACAAGCAGGGTGGGACACAGTCAGCCACGCTTTCAACGCTGGCGCAGGAGATATGGAGATTGGCCATCCCTCTCAAAATAGACCTGCTAGCCATACACCTACCAGGGAAGGACAACATACAGGCAGACTGGCTCAGCAGACAGACATCAGCATCCCACGAGTGGGAGCTCAATGCTCAAGAGACAAGGTGGCTGTTCGACAGATGGGGAACGCCATCAGTGGACCTGTTTGCCACACGCCGGAATGCAAAATGCCAAAACTTCGCATCCAGACAGCCCGAGGAGGGGTCCCTGGGGAATGCCGTATGGATAGATTGGTCCAGGACATTTGCTTACGCTTTTCCCCCGATACCACCGATGCACAGAGTGCAGAGCAAGTGCAGAGTGAGCAACATGACCCTGATACTGGTCGCGCCACAGTGGGACAGGCAGACATGGTACTCGCAGATCATGGAGATGACACAGTGTTTACCACAGATTCGGCAAGAGGAAAGACCTGCTCTCCATGCAGAACGGAGAGGTGCTACACCCAGAGCCAGAGAGCCTGAGCCTAGTAGCGTGGCTCCTGAGGACATAGAGTTCGCACATTTGGGACTGCCAGAAAGCACCCTGAGGGTACTTCGGGAGGCACGAAGGCCCAGCACTCGGAAGTGCTATGTTGCGAAATGGAAAAGATTCACAATGTGGTGCCGAAAAGAAGGACTTCACAATAAAATGAAGAAGGACTCCACAGTGCTAAAGTACCTGACGCACTTGCTGGAGAAGAACCTTAGCTCATCCTCGTTAAGAGTTCACTTGGCAGCGATAGTCGCCTACACAAGGGGAGAAACGTGCAGGAGTTTCTTCACATCACAGGTGGTGAAGAGATTCCTGGAAGGAGCAAAAAGGATCGCACCACCCAAGCGGGTGCCGCCACCTGCATGGAACTTGAACATAGTCCTAACGGAACTCTTAAAAGAGCCCTTTGAACCACTTCACAAGGCCTCCCTAAAGATGCTAACTATGAAAACAGCTTTCCTGGTTGCAATAACGTCCTTACGCAGAGTAAGCGAGCTTCAGGTGCTGACACTACAAGAACCCTACATACAAATACACAATGATAGGGTTGTGATGAGGACTGACCCACACTTCATGCCGAAGGTCGTGTCCAAATTCCACATGAACCAGTCTATACAGATACCGAGTTTTTTCCAAAAACCAACCACTAGCGCAGAGCGAGCTCTGCACACTCTGGACGCCAGAAGGGCAGTCATGCACTACATTGAGAGGACGAAGGGACACAGGAAAACAAAACAGTTCTTTGTGTCATTCGCCAACAGTTTCATGGGCAAGGCAGTAACCAAAGAGACTATTGCACGATGGATCGCACAAACAATTCAACTCTGCCACAAACGTGCAGGACAAGAGCTAGCAGAGGGGAAACGTGCCCACTCCACTATGAAAAAGGGTGCTACAATAGCCTTCCTGGCTAACACACCCATACAAGACATATGCCTGGCGGCAACATGGGCTTCGGTGCACACGTTCACGAAGCACTACTGTGTGGATATACAGATGAACAAGGAAGCACAAGTCGGACAAAAGGTGCTCCAGCACATATTCAATAACCAACGCTCATCTTCCACCCAGCCACCACAGAAATGAGAAACCGCTACAAAATCTATGCACAGCATAGTGAATCCAGAAAGATTCACGCTGCAAAACGAATAGTTTTCTTACCTGTCGGTGTAGTTTTGCAGCTTGAAGATCTTTCTGGATTCACTAGCGAACCCACCCACCTCCGCCAGAAAGATGAGGCTGGAGAGAGAAGAGGTGGTTTAAAAAAAAAAAAGACTTAAAAGTACAAGCGGTAAAATATCACCTAAATAGAACATTGCAATTACTTTGGGAACGAAAGAAACACGGAAAAAAAGAACCCGAAGATGGCGCCCAAAAGTGGGAGCTTCCGCAGGAAGCATGCCGACGTCACCGGAAATGCACCCAAGGAGGTGTGACGCCGACGCCCACCTGGGCTACAAAAAAAAACCAAAGAAAGGACTACGATTCCGGACCCAACCACAAGACCGCGGAATAATGCACAGCATAGTGAATCCAGAAAGATCTTCAAGCTGCAAAACTACACCGACAGGTAAGAAAACTATTCGTTTTAATATAAACATTTTAGTATTTTAGACAATATTTTGTACTGGTTGTCTGTTAAGATGCACAGCCATTTTTCAGATTAAACCCATTCTTGTGTTGAAATTAGTATTTTAAGCAAAATGATATGCGTAGATAACGTGTTCTTAGAGTTCATTCTTATGTCCAGTTAGATGAGGACTAATGGCTTATCCGAAGCATGTGGAATGCACACACTTGCTCATGTATGGCGAGTGCAGCGACAGGCTATCAGATTTGCACCGAAGGTAGGGGCAGGTAAAGCAAAGCGAATGGCAGTACAATTAATTTAGATACTCCCCAGTCCATATTCGGGAGAATAATTTGTGGTACTTGTTAGATGGGCATTGCTGAAAGGACAGTGGTAATGAGTAAATGTTAACATCCAAGTTTTTCATAAAAATTTCCATAGGTAAATTTTTTTGTAATTCTATATTAAAATGGTGCAGTTTTCTATTTACATTGTGTACTACATCTTCTTTGTTGTGATGGTTAATTGCTTTCCAATAAAGATTATATACACTTAGCGTAATAGATTTATTTTGTTTGTTTGTTTGTTTTTAACCATACAGTAGTCAGTATTCTAAAGAAATCATATCCAACATATGTATTTGGGTTAATATTAATCAATATAGATACCAAATTCATATTAAGCTTGTTTCTTAACTAAGACTTCAGATCTCCGCATGCAGGGTGCATCAAGACTACCCAACAGCACTATATATGTTGTGGAAGCAGGATACTTAGGTAAGTGTTAACTGTTCTTTTCTTTTTACAGCTACCCTTTTATTGCCCACCACGAGCAATGCATGATCTATCAAATGACATGCAAACTCCACTTTTATTCTAGTTTCTTTTGGTCATGGTCATGTAATGTAATGTAAAAATTACTTCTAAAGCGCAGCTAACACCTAGCGGTTTCTTGGCGCTCGAGCAGCAAGGAGAGAACAGTTCGCGAGACACGAGGCGTTAGCAGTAAGCACTACAAAACAAGTGAGTCTTGAGAAGGGACCTGAAAAGAGCATAGGAAGAGACAGATCTGATACTTAAAGGGAGTGAGTTCCAAAAGGAAGGAGCAAGAAACGAAAATCTTAATCCTCCATGTTTCTTGCGTTTAAAGACCGGGACCTTGAGTAGGGCCAGGTAGGAGGAGCGAAGATTACGAGAGGGAACATAAGGGTGTAGAAGTGAAGAAATAAAAAAAGGACTCACACCGGCGAGGGGCTTAAAGATGGTGCAGCCTAACTTGAATTTGCACCGCTCGGACACGGGGAGCCAGTGAAGGGACTTTAACAGAGGACTGACGTGTTGGTGCCTAGGTTGATGGTGAATGAGGCATGCAGCCTGGTTTTGAACAAGCTGCAACCTCTTCAATAAATAGACCGGGATACCTGCATAAAGAGAATTGGCATAGTCAA
Organism: Lissotriton helveticus; assembly: GCF_964261635.1. Lineage (NCBI taxonomy): Eukaryota > Metazoa > Chordata > Amphibia > Caudata > Salamandridae > Lissotriton > Lissotriton helveticus. The sequence goes on along the minus strand of NC_136070.1, from coordinate 1,072,949,418 downwards.
TCCTCGAGATGACTAGAGCTAACAGGACTAGGGTGAGGGCCTCAGTGGTAAAAAAACGGGCAATTTTCCGGACTTTACGGAGCTGAAAGAAACAAGATGAAACCACAGCATTGATCTGAGGCTTCATCGTAAGATCACTGCTGATGATGACTCCCAGACTTTTAGCTGAGTCGACTGGGTTAGGGGGGAGACCTAAGCTCACAGGCCAATAGGTAGATTTCCATGGGTTGGCCGCGCCCCCGACAAGAGCCAATTCTGTCTTGTCGGGGTTGAGCTTGAGGTGATTAACCCCCATCCAGTCACTGATGTGACAAAGGGTGGACTGGAAATCAAGAATGGACTCCGCCAAGCCATCAATATTAAAAATCAACTGGATGTCATCCGCGTAATTGAACGCGGTGACATGATTGCCTCGCAAGGACCGGATAAGGGGGGTCAGGTATAAATTAAAAAGAAGAGGGGATAAGGAGGAACCCTGCGGGACGCCACATGTTAAGCCGACCCTGTCAGCGGTGAACTGAGAGAGCCGGACCGCCTGATGGCGGTTGGTCAAAAAGGAGCGAACCCAGTCCAGAGCGGTGCCCCAGATGCCAGCCTCCCTGACACGGTCGATCAAAATAGCATGGTCGACCGTGTCAAAGGCAGCCGACCGATCCAGGAGCACCAAAACCTGGTTGATGTTAGAGTCCGCCCCTCTCCACAGTTCCTCCATAACTGATAGTATGACTGACTCCGTAGAGTGGGCGGGCCTAAAACCAGCCTGTTGGGAGTCAAGATATTGGGAGTGTTCAATAAATGAGCTCAGAATGTTGGTAACATGAGACTCAAGAATTTTACTGAGGTAAGGGAGAAGGGAAATGGGGCGAAAGTTACTCATGACCGTAGGGTCCGCTGTGGGTTTTTTCAAAATGGACACAACCTCAGCAACCTTGAAAGAACAGGGGACCAGGCCTAAGGACAAGGACGTGTTCAAAACTCCCAAGGGGGGAAGCGGACAAGCTGTAAAAGCCTCGCGAAGAATCAAGGGAGGACAACAGTCGGTAGGGGACCCAGAAGTGACCTTACTTAAAAAGGCTAAAAATTCCTCCTCCGAGATTGGGGGGATCTGAGTAAGTTGCTGCGGATTAGGGGATAACAGAGAAAGATCGGGCCTAGGGGAAAGAGGCAAGCCAACAGTAGTGATGCTCTTTTTAATATTAACAATCTTGTCCACAAAAAACTGATTAAGGGAGTCACGGAGTGCTTGGGAGGGGAAAGGTTTAATAGTGACCCTGTCTGGATGTGACAGCTCCTCCACAATGGAGAAGATGTCTTTGCTTTTAGTGGTAGAGTTGACGATTTTTTGTGAAAAATAAAAAGTCTTAGCAGATAAAATCGCTGTTTGATATTCTTTAAGCAGAGACATATATCGCAACTTAGTGTCCGCGGCATAGCCTCGCCGCCAACGACGCTCAGCCTGCCTGAGCACGAGCTTTGAGGCTTTGAGATCTTCGGTAAACCACTTTTGTGCGTCATGAAGACGCTTAAGCTTGGTGTACTTAAAAGGGGCAACGGCATTACTGGCTGATTCAAGCCAAAGCGTAAGAGCTGAGGCTTGGGTGTCGATGGAGTTAGCTGCAGGGGGGAGGGGAAATTTTAAGTAGGTCAACAAATTTACCAAGGTCAGCCCTGTTCCAATTCCGCGCTCGAAAATTACTCTCCAGGGCTCTACTAGGACAGGGAGTAGATGTGAGGGAGAAGGAAATTATAAAATGGTCTTACCATAGGCAGGGAGAAATAAGGGGAACCGAAATCTCCACATTAGATGTCCAGACCTGGTCCAAGATGTGACCCTTAATATGGGTCGGAACATTTATATGTTGGCGACAGTTCATGCCGGATAGGAGGTCCGAAAACATAGTGGAAGAGGCACTCTCCTTCTCATGTCAATGATAACAATGATAACATTGTAACCATACAAACAATTGTCTTAAGAACTCCTAATTTTAAATACTATTTTCTCAGCTTAAGTACAGATTGTTGAAGCAACAGTTATTTTATGAGAAATGATTCAAAAATGTAGTTACACACCCAACTCGTATGTTCACTTTCTAAACTATCCAAATATGAACATTTAAATCAGTATTGGAAATTCAATGTTTGGTAGTGTACACGATGCATCATATATTTGACTATTAATTTGAAATGAAACTGCTACAACACACGTCAGCCACTACATAGATGACAGGTGAATTTAAAAAGATTTCTTTTTGAAATGTTAGGGCTTAAGGAAAGTTAAGACCTAAACCTTAGCATGACCTAGTTCTATGGCACAAGTTTGTTGAGTGCCCTAAAATAATTTGTATACCAAAGTATCTTTTGCAGCATGGTAAGGGTCATAAAAATAAAAATCCCTTCCCTTCCAACAACATTCTCTTCTCCCTTAAACTGAACTCACTTTTCATTTCCTATTAGGGGCTCCCTAAAGGCCTGTTTTTCTGGATGAAAGAACATCGTAGTGTCTTTGTGTATCACAAAGAGCGAAGGGCACAATGCTTGGTTTGCCCTCACTTACTGATGATTTACTTTGGGCCATTGTTGTCCCTACGGACAAGGCTCATAATGTGCAAATCGTTCTGTATGCTGCTGCAAAAGTGATAGGAACACAATCCGCCAGGCTGCCTCACCTCTATATGAGAATACAGGCAACCATGTCATGTTCTATCTTTTTGTGCCTCACCAGTGAGTTGCAAGTTGAGTCCCTTGAGTTATGGGGCCCAGATCTGGGCATACTTTTCCCACTGAGGGTACTCACTGAGAACAACAAAACATGGTGGATAGAATGCTTTGTTGTAATCGGCCTCTATGCTAATTATTTTGTGGCACATTCTAATACATACAACGGGTCAATTCAGAAAGGGGCTAACAAGAGTCAGCTCTAAAATCAATTACCATTTTAGCAATATGTAAATTACACATTGAAGGTTATTGTTCTGAGATGTTCTTAGTATGTGAAAAGAATGAATGATATATTTTCCAATTGCACTGGTGTACTTATAGAAGGATATCTGTCAAATAATAGATTGAGCACTTTTGAAAGGATTTAATATCATATAACACTTGTCCAAATCAATACCTCTTTCTATGCATTATGCTTACAAATCTTCTAGCTGATGAATACATTGTTGTTGTTTCTAACAAGTTGATATAACATGTGTTACTCTCTTTACTATTCTTCTCACAGCAATGCATGTTTTAAATATATTAACATGTTACCATCAAATAGTTTAATACTTGCTATCGATGTCCACATCTACAATTTTTCATTTTTGCTACTGATAATTTATTTTTAATGGTCATTGTTGTGAGCCCTCTTCTCCGATGTCTGGTTCTTCCTTTCAAGTTACACTACTCCAGGTAATGGTGGACTTTCTGCAAACCTTATTTTCTTTAAGTTGTCACCAAGGAGGTGCTGGAAGAAATTACCCCGATTCTTGTGAAATTTATATTCTTAATATAAACAGCTGGCAAATCCCGGCAGGAATCATAGAATCTATCTATATACAGTTTTTTTCATTTTACACCAGTACATTAACAAGTGACCCACTATAACAGACAATAGGTAAAGAACATTCAAAATAATATAGCAGATTTACCAGAAAGCATATCACTTATGAATCAAAAGAAAATCTTCAACAGCTAGTAGTGATGAAAAAAGGTTTTCAGTGCTTGCCACCCACCACCACCACCACAAAACAGAAGTTGAGGTACTCGGCTAAGGTTAAAATGTTCGACTCTAATACATATCTAACTCCCTTAGGTAAGCCAATATTGAGCACACACCTATCTACAACATATTGTGTACATACAAGTGGTGTACATAAAAGTGGGTGGGGGCTACAAGACAGATGGTCATAACCAGATAAATGGGGGCATTTTTTATTTATTTTATTTATTACATTTGTAGAGCGCCTGACTCACCCCAAATGGGATATCTCCGCGCTTAGGATCCAAATACGTGTCACAAGGGAGAGAGGATTAGAAGAGCTGGGTCTTAAGTTTTTTTCTAAAAGACAGATAATTAGCTTCCTCACGCAGCTCTAATGGGAGAGAATTCCACAATTTGGGGGCCTGGTAAGAAAAAGATTTGCCTCCTAACCTGGTCTGCTTAATGCGAGGAACGGTGAGCAGGCTTTTGCTTTCAGAGCGAAGTGAGCATCCAGGAAGGTATTTGACTAGTTTTTCTGACAGATATGTTGGGCCCATAGAGTTAAGGCCTTTAAATACCAGGCAGCAAACTTTGAACTGAATTCTCTTGTGATTTGGGAGCCAATGCAGATTATGCAAGAGAGAAAGGGATGGAGTTCGATAATGGGCACCAGTCACCAGACGGGCAGTAGTATTCTGCACTACCTGCAGACCTTGTAAATTGGAGTCCTTGGCAGATATCAGCAAAGCGTTGCTGTAGTCTAAACGACTTAGGACTTGAGCATGAATTAGCATTTTGCGTGTGCTCATAGGTAAGAAATGAAATATCTTCCGAAGGAGGCTCAACGCATAAAAGCAAGAGCGTTTAATTACTGCAATATGACCCTCCAAATTGAGGTCTCTATTGACAAGTACTCCTAGATTTTTTACCTTAGTCCTTGGGGTCGGAACTGCCCCCAATTCTTCTGGCCACCATCCAGGAGACCATCTGGAGATGTCATCTTTGAACAGCATGATCTCCGTTTTCCCTGTGTTTAGTTGCAAGAAATTTCTCTTCATCCAAAGGGTGATGGTATTCATACCTTCGGAGAACACTTTCTGGACATCAGGGGTAAATTTATTATAAGAGAAGATCAGCTGCGTATCATCTGCGTAGGAGATCGGAGAGAATCCGACCTTCCTAAGCAGAGCAGCTAATGGGGCAACATAAACATTAAATAGAGATGGACTGAGACAGGAATCTTGTGGCACACCCTTTGTTACATTGCTGGATTTGGATTGAAAAGGTCCTAGATTTACTATTTGGGTCCTGTCAGTAAGAAAGTCCTGTATCCAATTCAGAGCCGAGTCCTGAGCCCCTGTGAGACGAAGTCTGTCTACCAAAATTTGGTGAGAAATGGTATCGAACGCAGCGGACAGGTCAAGCAGTACCAAAATCACTGCCTGACCTGCATCCGCTAGCATTCTTATATCATCTGGGTGAAGGGGATTCTAGAGGTTGTGGGAGTGGAGAGTGTTGATTAATGGAGAGCTGTTGGGTTCTGGCAAGATGCTGTTAAACGAGGTGTGTCTTGATTTGCTTCTGGAAGGGGAGAAATGATGTTGCTTGTTGGATCTGGACTCTGATCTTGTTTCAGGTTTTCCGGATATTAGAGGAGATGGCTTGCTGTCTTGTTTGCTCCTTCTTGCATCTCTCGTATTCCATTTGTGTTGTTGATGTTCAAAGAGATGCCTATGCTGCTGTAAATTGTGATATTAGACATCAGTTAAGGGATTTGAAACTGATGCTGCAATTCTTCACGATTTTGCAGACTGACAGCAGGAGTAGGTGTGATTCTGTTAAACTTCTGGAGACCCATGATCAGACAGATTGCAGTGATGTGGATGCTTTTCAGAGGGTAGAGGTGGGATTTTGGCACTCCTGTTAGCTGTGTGTTTCCAATTTTGGAAAAGGGGGGTGGTGATGGACAGAGTTTCTGAATGATGCAGAATACTCTTACCAAGTCAATAGATCATGGTTTTAATCCATCACCGTTTTTTAGCTCACTGCACCATCCCAGCTCAGAACCTGGCTATATGCAAATTAGTCTGTTCCTGTCCCAGTGCATGATGGGAACAGGGCAAACCAAACTACCAAGCCAATTCTTATACTGGGAAGGAAACAAGCTTCCGGGGACCGGTTTCTGGCATCACAGCCTTCTTCGGCCCGGCTTGCTTGAATCCCGATGGTGCAATGAGCAAGGGACTCACGTCTGAGTATACCCTCCCACACATAGTGTGGATAAAACCGATTTTGGAAAATGATCTCTTGACTTGGTAAGAGTATTCTGCATCATTCAGAAGCTCTGTCCATCACCACCCCCCTTTTCCAAAATCGGTTTTATCCACACTATGTGTGGGAGGGTATACTCAGACGTGAGTCCCTTGCTCATTGCACCATCAGGATTCAAGCAAGCCGGGCCGAAGACGGCTGTGATGCCAGAAACCGGTCCCCGGAAGCTTGTTTCCTTCCCAGTATAAGAATTGGCTTGGTAGTTTGGTTTGCCCTGTTCCCATCATGCACTGGGACAGGAACAGACTAATTTGCATATAGCCAAGTTCTGAGCTGGGATGGTGCAGTGAGCTAAAAAACGGTGATGGATTAAAACCATGATCTCTTGACTTGGTAAGAGTATTCTGCATCATTCAGAAGCTCTGTCCATCACCACCCCCCTTTTACAAAATCGGTTTTATCCACACTATGTGTGGGAGGGTATACTCAGACGTGAGTCCCTTGCTCATTGCACCATCAGGATTCAAGCAAGCCGGGCCGAAGACGGCTGTGATGCCAGACACCGGTCCCCGGAAGCTTGTTTCCTTCCCAGTATAAGAATTGGCTTGGTAGTTTGGTTTGCCCTGTTCCCATCATGCACTGGGACAGGAACAGACTAATTTGCATATAGCCAAGTTCTGAGCTGGGATGGTGCAGTGAGCTAAAAAACGGTGATGGATTAAAACCATGATCTCTTGACTTGGTAAGAGTATTCTGCATCATTCAGAAGCTCTGTCCATCACCACCCCCCTTTTCCAAAATCGGTTTTATCCACACTATGTGTGGGAGGGTATACTCAGACGTGAGTCCCTTGCTCATTGCACCATCAGGATTCAAGCAAGCCGGGCCGAAGACGGCTGTGATGCCAGAAACCGGTCCCCGGAAGCTTGTTTCCTTCCCAGTATAAGAATTGGCTTGGTAGTTTGGTTTGCCCTGGTCCCATCATGCACTGGGACAGGAACAGACTAATTTGCATATAGCCAAGTTCTGAGCTGGGATGGTGCAGTGAGCTAAAAAACGGTGATGGATTAAAACCATGATCTCTTGACTTGGTAAGAGTATTCTGCATCATTCAGAAGCTCTGTCCATCACCACCCCCCTTTTCCAAAATCAGCTGTGTGTTTCCTACATTAAGGTGAAAAGACTGAAACGTGCACTGGAGCTTTTGAAATCTGCTTCTGGAAAGAAAGTACTTTTCATATTCTTGGCAAGATGAGCCTAGAGCTAAGTAAGGTGGAGGCAGTGGCATTTGTTTCAGAGAGGAGCCAAGACAATTGGCACTTTTATTAATTTGGAATGAGTAGCTACCTAGCTGCATTGATCAGTCTGGTTTGGGTTTCTTGGTGTTTAGTCCCCATGCAGTGCTAATTTTATTTGGTCGAGTTATGTTTGAGATAAGCGTTAGATAGCCTGGCTTGGATAGTGACAACTGCAAAAACAAAGTGATGAAAGCAATGCCACTGGTGATCGTGAGGGCTGCATTCCACGTAATTTTTTTGCCCACTATGCTATTGTAGACTAAAACCAGTCAAATGCGTATCATTCATAGTTAGGCTTTCCTGTTTTCAGTTTCTATTTTTGGTAAATTCTGGTGTGTTTTTTTCAGTGTTTTCAATATCTTAAACAGACAGTTATCAGTGGTTACACATTTTCGCGTCACTAAAAACAACAGAAAAAAATGTTTTTACGGTGTTTATGGAACGTTTAGCTTTTATTATTGCTTGCTTTCTGCACTGAAAGAACATGGTATATAGACTGTGTACTTATATGAGGTTCAAATAGAATTTTGCAAATTAATCTTATTGTACTACACCATACAATACTTCTTCAGTGAGTCTTTGGGTCATGTGCGCTCGCTCTTTTCTTCCCATGTAAAATTCTGCGAAAAGGCCCTCTCAGCATTCTTAGCCCATTGGGCTGAGAACCATCAGCTAAGGGACACAGTTGGGATGACTCTTTCTTTGATGCCACATAAAACACAAAATGATAAATATTTGGGTTTTAGTTCTTGTGCATTAGAAACCAGTGCACCAGAATGGACTAAAAAGTCAATAGCATCCCTCATTAACTCTTAAGATTTGAAAGATGCTTTCAGCATACCATCTAACAAGTGGCAAGGATCTACTACAGGGAATCACTTCAGCTCAGGTATCAATTTTGACAGGTCATCACACAACTGTTTTATATACGTAGCTGAATCACTGCAAATACAAACAACATCACTCCAATCTTTGTTGAACTTGGAAAGAACCGTTTTTGCAGAGCATTAAAATTGACACTGCATTCCATGTTTTCCAAAAGTCGGGTGTCATGTTTTCACCACTATCCCAGATTCTTGGTGATATATATACTTGTCATTTTACCTATCGGTGAAAGAATCAAATGCAGCCAAAATATCAAATATGAGTTTGATATTTCCTGATTCTCTATAGTTTTTAAAATAATTAAACTAGACCTAAAACATGAAACTAAACCCTGCATCTTTAGACCAAAGGCCACAAAACTGAAAAAGTAAAAGGAAGAAGAAACAATATTTTAGTGGCATCCCTAAAGAACAAAACTCAAGCAGAATAATGTTAGCCAGTCTTTCTTACTGCTACTTGTATAACAAAGTTACATTGTATTGACCCCTTCAGGAAATAAAAAATGACTTTCACTCTCTTTTTCCTTTCTTTGAATGGCATTTAGTTTGTGGTTGTCCAGGTGTTTTTTCAGTGTTTATATTTATCTTTCAGTGGGGTTTTATCAGTTATTATAGGTTTAAACCTAAAACCCCACAGCCTATTCATAGTCCTGCCCCGATAGGAAGAAGCCAGCCTGGACTGCCAGGCCAGGTGACCTCGATATGGAAACACAAGCAAACCCAGAGCAGCTTCAGCCTTTGGAGACCTTGGCAGTGAAGTATAACTTGAGTGGGGCATGCCCATCACAGACCAACAACAGAGTGATGAACTCTGATGCGGCCAGGGCCATTTCTGGTGGCTGAGTTTAATTCAAGCATTCCTTCTATTACTTTATTCTTTTTGTTTGGATAGTGACAAGACAGGGTTTTACTCCATCATTATCATGTAGAGATGTCAATTTCAGCATTCTCATATTTTATTTGTATATTGAGCATCGTTAAGTTATGTGTACGAGACCCATGAGCATCATCAGAGCGAACATGTCAGTAAATGAAATATATACACTTGTAAATCAAAATGCAAGTGAGCGGTATAACTTACTTGCATAGAGAAATATTTGCTAAATTTATTACAATTTTGCTCAGATGTGTACTCTCAGAGGCAGTGATATCAGGTGACCTAATCCAGCCAGTACTGTATACCCACAAATTCGGACACATGTTGAAAAGAACAAAAGGGGCTGATTCCGGAGATTAAATGAAGTATGTGGCAAAGTATAGATCATAAAGAAATTTTGTTATTGGTTGACAGTCGACTGAGAGGCTATACTACGAATTGATTTACATTGATGTCCTTGTCAATGAAAAGAGGTCACAGGGTGTCTGTAGATATTGAAAAACAAAAGAGAGTGGCTTGAATTTTAAAACCTATTCCGATCAAAGGGAGGGCTTCTGATCTCAAGTTGCCCATCTAGATGACCTGGGCTTTTTAGTTGGGAATTACTGTACCGGCTGCATTACATATTTATTGGAATGTGGGCGAAGCAAGAATTGGCTGCATTAAGAAAAACGATGTTTCAGTGGTGTTCATTATGGCAATATTTTAACTTGATGGAGAGTGTTGGTCTATGAAGGAAAAGGGGAAAAACCCTTCTGCTTCTTACATCGAATAGATGAGATGACGATTGTTTTTTTATTTGTATTACTAATGCTTGGAAAAGGAATTTGTCAAAATGTCCCTTTCTAGTCTTATCATTAGTCGATTTACAAAATCTTTCATCTAAAATCCACATTTAGCAAATTATGTGGGATGTTCACAAATTAAATATTCAGAAGTACTGGCTATGCTTATCTGTTCATGGTATTTTATCGTGTCGCTTGCACACTTCTCTGTGACACAGGCTTTTCTGTTCATCCCGGAGACCGATGGGTCTTGGAGACTGGGAGGATTTATGATATCACTATTGATGTTTACGACAAATCAAGTAATAAAGTTTATTTATCTGAGGTAAGTATATTTTATCTGTAATTATGGTGATTAAGCAAATGTTAATTTGATGGGTTGATGATGCATGTTTGGTAAGATTATCAATGTTATTCCAAGCCAATTTATATAAATAAGACTTGAGAGGGTCTGATCAAAAGCCTGCAGCAAATGAACATGACTACAATAAAACATGTCATAAAACAACCATTCAAAAAGCATTGACGAAGCCCAATAAGTTCATTTTGTAATAAGTGAAACGCATCATTATTAGTAGGTTAGTTGCAGTATGTGATTATAGGTAAGCTGGGGGTAATGCAGTGTGGGCGTGGGGGAGGGCATTTTCTGTTAATGGGGTGAGTGGTGTCTGCTAACATCTTACCTTCTTAAGCAATACCAAACTAACGTGTCAGCAAGACAGGTAGAGTAGGTAGTCATTTTGGGCTACTTGTGTTTTCTCTGACAATTGCAGCTGCTTAGGCAGGTGTGCCACGAGTAGATATATTTTTTTTTGCAGAGTTTTATATAGCGCGAACTAGACCCGAACCGAATCAGGTATCAGAGCGCTTTACATATTTTCCAGTTACGTTACATGAGGACACACTTTCATTTTAGGCACGGGGAGATTAAGTGATTTGCCCAGAATCACAGGAGGTTTTGGCGTCGTTACCGAGACTCGAACCCAGATCCCCAGGTCCGAGGTCGAGCGCCCTAGCCGTTAGGCCAACTCCTCTCCCCAGATTAGCAGAGCAAAGGTACTCTGCCAAAATGTGCATGTGTATAGATGGGGAATGGATCGAAAGCTCTTTTGTCAAGACCTGCCTCTTAGTCCAGTCTGTGTGTGCACACATGGCTGGGGCAGGACTAAGAGTAGTGGTGTCACCAGCTCATGTTGCTACCTCTGATCAGCCTCCATCTGAGCCTGGGGTTTTATTTTGGAGGTGGTGGACCCTCAGACTTGTAGAAGATGGAGAAAGTTGCCACAGCACTCGTCCATGCAGACCCAGAGGTGCAATGTTTGAGGGCACCACAAATGGCCAGACTCTGGACTGGTACTTTCCAGTCTACTGGCTGGAGATGTAAAGGGAAGAGAGCAGCTGCTGTACCCCTTCTGGCCACACCGGCTACCACCACATGCTGTTTGACTCTCAATGGGTAACTGCAAGGCTATGTTGTATATAATACTGTTTGGTGAATACAAAAGGAGGACGTTGTCAGTCTCCTCTCCCTTCCTTCTTGTCCTGCTGTCCTTTAGTCTGCTGAATATGAGCAGGGTAGAGAGCAGGTGACTTGATGTAGTAGTTCCTTCCGAGCTCAAACTTTTAACGCTCACATGAGGGGAACTCGCCTGATGAAAGTTCTTAAGTGTCAAGCTTGCACACAGTAATAGACTGCCTAATTGTGACAGGTTACATCCTCTAAGAAATTAACACCAAAATACTTTGCTGTCCTTCAATAGATTTTCATAGGGGTGAGGTAAGCATTGCTCCCTCTCTGATGGACACGCGATGCTGGGCTTATTAGCAACTCCTGGTGCTGGGAATTGAAAAAGCAAGGCTCAGCCACCAGGTAGCACGCAGTTGAAAGAAATCCCACAACATGCTTCAGAGAAGATAGAATTGCACCCTTGGTCCCCACAGGGGATTAAAAAATAGTCTAGGTCAGTGGAGACAGTGAAAGAAGATTCCTGAACACTCTAGGTCTTTGTATGATGTTTAAAACATATGACCAACAGATTACAAATAATATCCGCAAATGAATCAGCCTCCTCAACCGTTTTACTAATGGTTGCATATGTCCAGCAGATATAGTTGGTAAAATAGCACATTTTTCTATGTTGGCAATCTGTGGGCAGCAATAACATCAAAGGTTCAAATTGTGTTGTCGTCAAACCAGTCTTTCATGCTTTCGTGGTGAATGAAATAAGTACCAAGTCTGGAATTTCAATTAGGATTTTGTTGAGGGCAAAGGATGACCACGTTACACAAATAATATCTTTGCTTCATTCAGAATTGTCTAGTTTTCAGAAATGTGTAGTAGTTCCGCAATGGCCTTGTCATCGATTTGCCCAAAATAGTGAGCTATTGGACAGCACGTACAAAAAGGCACTTTTAATGTTAAATAAATGTTTTCTCTTTTCCCAAAAGGGTGAAACAAGCGCAGCATTTTATTAATGTCTATTTATAGTTCTTCTGAATGAATCAAAATTAAGGTCTATTGGTCTGTTTTGTCTGTTCCAGAGTAATTCACAAACCATGGGTTTATTTGCATTTCACATTTGGGAAAAATATTGTTTGAACAAAAACAATTGCAAACACTTAAGAGTGGTATCTCTCCAATGGGGAAAAACACCTTAACCAGTCCAGCTGTGCCTATAATTCTCTACCGCTCTTCCTGGTTTTCTTTGGAAGAGGAACCAAGCCATTTCCATTCCATTTTCACAGTGGCTTTGAAAACCATGTCTTGCTTAGACTAGAGGAGTTAAAGCAAACTTGATCCTAATTTAAATGTGCATGGTATGAACGTGTGAAAGTGCATTGATTAATAATGGATTGTAATATATTTTCAGAATATTCGAATTGACTCTACGATGTCCAAGGAGTACTTTGAAGTTCTAGAATCCTCTCTGAATGGTTCCTATCACCGTGTGAAGGCTTTGAAGAAAGGGCAAACCATTATTGACGCAGCACTTATCTCAATAGTAGATCAGGTATGTATTGCAATATTTTTTTCTTCTGAGTTTTATATAGCGCGAACTTGACCCGGAGGTCTCAGAGCGCTTCACATGAGCACCAGTTGTGTTCCAGACACATTCATTTTTGTTAGGTATTAGGAGATTAAGTGATTTGCACTGAATCACAGGATGTTGAACGTAGTTGCTGAGACTCGAACCAGGTTCCCAAGATTTGAGGTAGACCAACCTAGCCGTTAGGCCACATCCTGTACCCCAAACCAATCACCTGTTAAGGTGACATGCCGCCACCTTGATGATATCAGATAATCACTTAAATTGCTCATCACCTCGACCTGAAACATTAGTATAATGAGAGATTGATTTTATTTTGGAACGTGTTAATTATTGAATGTTGAGAATCTTCTTTAAACAGGGAAATAATTAGGGGGAAAATGCGGTCAGGATTTAATTTGTATATTGCACTGAAATATATTAAAACGTTATAATGAAAGGGACCAAAGTGATCCAGAGGGTCGCACACCCTCCTGGTAATTAAGTACCTGGGAGTACCTTCCCCCTGCATAATGTTGCTATTTTAAATCAAATTCTTTCAATCTAGGGTAAAGTTCATCAGATTCATTGCTTAATGGTGTGCTTTTTATTGGTCAACATATATGCGTGCTCTTATGTGTAATAGGTTCCTTCGACATTTAATTTATCTTTTAAGTTCTAGCACTTATTTTTTCAGCAGATGCATCTCCCTTAGAGAAAGTGCACTGACCTCACAGTCAATATGAGAAAATAATGACATTTGTTTAAACATTTATTATTGTCCAGAGAAAGTCTTTTCAGAACAAAGTTTATTGTTATATTAAGGAAGATTGCAAAATATTCCACGGTACTCCGAACACCGGAGGAGCCATGAGTATAGAATCAAAATACAGAGATAAGCAATCAATTTAGATATCAACACTAATCAGTTTTGTCAAATAACCCCCCATTCCCTCCACCCCATAGGAACTACCCCCCACCCGGGTCCCCCCCTAACCAGAGAAAGTCTTTTCGACCCAATCAAAATGTAGCATTTTGGGATTCTGTTACTGTCTGATTTACAATTTCTTGTGTTTCAGGACGGAGGAGTCCACACCCTGCCTGTTCCAGTGAGAAATCAACAGGAGGTTGAAATCTATGGGCCCATAATACTTTTGCCAAGCATTTTGATTTTTCCCTGGCAGCTAAAATCTGGAGCCTACCAGTATACTATAAAGGTATGTTATTTTAGTAGGACTGTATTTTTCATACCCGTTTGTAGGGTGGAGCATATTTAGTCATATAACCTGTTTACTCTAGGTAAGAAAGCTGTGATCGTCAACACAGTACCACCTTGATTCTAATACACGAAAGTGGTTATCTTACAATGTTTTTTGCTAACTAGTCTTTAATTTATGTGGATGTTTGCTTTGTGATGTGGACCCACTTGTATCCTTCCACCTGGGACCTGCAGTACGTTCTACTCGCCATCAGTGAAAAAGATTGGCCACTTGTGGCCTTTTCTACATGCTATCTCACAAGTGTTATTACTTTTAGAAGTTTAGAATAAGACAGTTGCATTCTTTCACAAGTAAACCTGTGAACATTGACATAGATCATAATAGTGCTGCGTTGTACTGGCTGTATATTATTCAGTTGTGTTTGAAGATCACAGAATACATGTGTTACTAATAAGAATGTACCAAGCGATATTTATTGGTCATGAGGGCTGATGTTAGTAGGTACCTTCACATCTCTCTGCGAACTCTGATGCATGACATGAGACTGTCTTGGTTTTCAGTATTGTATTTATTTATACCTTTGTAGGTTAGAGTGAAAGCTGTTTCGACCTTATTACATTGTTGTCTTAGTTCATCCAAATTTATGACATTGTTACAAATCTAAAGTTTCTGATTTAGATTTTTTTCGAACTTTCTTTTGGTTAATGAGACACTATATCACCATACAAGGACACATTGGGATGTATACACACATAAAGCCGACTTCTGTACAAAGTGTCAGTAACAGGCACAACACCAAATAGTTGATGTTCATTAACACATCCTGTAGGCCTATGTTTCCTTAGGACTACCTGTTGGAAGCCAGGCAGCAAACCTTGCTAACAATAAGTTTACACCTATTTTTGTCTTACTTCAGAGCTGTTTTTGCCTTCACCCCAGCGCTCTGATATCATGGACAGTGAGGTTCCAGCATTTACCAGACCATTTTCTGTGTTGCTACTATTTTAATCAATTAAACTGAGCCGGTATGTTTTCAGCAATCCCGAGAAATGATGCCACCTAGCTGTTAGGTGTAAAATACCTCACTAGACTCAGACTCACAATTACCCTCTAATACAAATCATCCCATTGCAATAAATTGTGTTTGAGAGCCAAACTTTGTGTCTGGGTTGGGAAATCATTGATCCATCTCAAAGCTACTCTTTGTATAGTCAAATAATATGTCATACATTTTTTTAAAGTGTGGCTGATGTCCATGGGTGCCCTGGCACTGGGGAAAAAGAAGCAACAACCAGGGCTGAATCACACTTGCTAGAAGAGCCAACTTTTTAGCTATTTTCTTGAACTGACTATGGCAGGAGTTCTTATGTGTGAACATGGGTAAGAAGTTCCAGTGTTAAGCTGTGAGGTAGGAAAGGGAGCGGCTGCCACTGCAATGCCGTTTAAAATGTGGAGTGATGCCTTCTGGTTGATATGATCAAATATAGGTGAGAGGGTGATAGAGTAGAAAGCTCCATTTAAGACCGGTAGAAAGCTCCATTTAAGACCGATGGAACTTAAGATGAAGGGGAAATGATGCATGGGCGGGAATATTGAGAATCAAGATGGCCTCAGAATTTTCAACAATCTGCAGGCGATGGAGGAGATGGGACAAACGTCGTAGGTAAAGAGGATTCTGTGGTCCAGACGGAAAGTGACCAATGCTTGAATGACATTCTTGCATGCAGAAAGAGGAAGAACGGGAAACACTTTCTTAAACATTCTAAGAATAGCGAAACAGATGACGACAACGTAGCTAACTTTTGAGTAGGTGTCAGCTATCCAAAGACTTAAGTTTCTGGCAGTTTCCATGGGGACAGTTTTGGGTCCCAGGTCACAGGGGCGCCAACGAGAGGACCAGAAAGGGGGCTGTCTGCCAAAATTAAGACCTTCTTGCTGTAAAGCTTAAGACAGTTTATCTTCATCCAGCTAGCCACCGAGGACATACAGTAGCAACATTTATCTTGAGTGACAGAAGAATTGTCAGGGATGGAGATGATGATATTAGTGTCATCAGCATATGACATGCTCTCAAAACCAAACAAATGCGCCAGGACTTCTACATAGGTTATGTAAATATTAATCAAAGTAGGTCCTAATGAGAAGCCCTGCGGGCACTAATTCAGGCTTACCCAAACTTTTCTGTAAATAGTGCTTCTTATCTTTTATGAAAATCATCCCAAGCTACTAATGTTATTAGTGCTGTTTATAGTGACCAAATCAGGCAAGTACATTAGTGGTCACCGAATGCAAGAATACTCGCAGTAATTACTGCAGTACACCAGTCAGGATTGCCAGCAGTAATGTAAAAAAGTATTTATTGATTTCGAATGCCTCAACATGAGTCTTACATAGCAGCGATAGCTGCAATGGCTCCTGGCACCAAGGGTATGGCATTAGTAATAAGTCTGCCCAATGCCACATAGTTTGTCACAATAGTATCATCTTTAAATAGGGTTTGAAAACAGAGCAATTTACCTCAAAACATCATTTAATGAGTTCTAAAAACCCCCACACATTTTTGTCTCAAATACACACGCAATTTTGATATACGTATATTAATTAATTCAAGTAAATGTCCATTTGGTAGCGTAGGCGACAAGCAGCTGGGGATCTAACAGGGCTCCCCCATCCCAATTGGGAGTTGCAACGATATATGTCAATACTTTGCTACTGCTACTGTGGTTGCTCCATTGGCAGGTTAATGTCATACAACCTGCAGTGGTGACTCATTTACAAAGTGTAAGCTATCACTATGGAATGGCTTCCACTCGTAAGTGGTGGTGGATGGCACAAGCATGGAGGGATGGAGAGGAGTATGGGGCGGGGGCAGACAGTGGTCCAAGGGACCACTTGCAAGCTCTGCCAATTAAATCTCCCCCCCCCCCCCTTTTAAGGGGACAGGGACTGCTTTTTTTTTGTTTTTAAAGGTTTACATGCATGGAATGCGATTTCATGGATTGAGGTTTTTTTTGTGCGCAGGCATTTCCGGAGTTTGAAAAATGGCCATGTTGCAGACCAGTCAGTGTGAAAAAATGCACCATGGTGTGCAACCTATTCTTTGGCCAGAACGTCCTAACTTTGGGCAGTGTTACATACCACAGAATGTCAATTGTGAGCCAGTCAATAATTGGTAGAAAAACCATACATTAACCATTGCACACCTTAAGGCGTTGAAATTGGTGGACTTGTGAGGACCTTTCTGCAAATATGTGCAAAGGTTTTTGAGCTTCGGGCAAGACTAGCCCATAGAACTACAAGTGAATGCCAGCGTATTGTTTCCTCCTTCTTACTAGGCAAATCTGTTTAATATTTTGTTCTACATTTTTGGCTCAGAGTTGTCAGATCGGATGCATTTTGTGTGGTAGATGCATTTCAGATTTTGTTTTGGGGCTAACCCTGCCTCTTTTTTCTTGGAGTTATCGTACTTCATTGGCAGGTTGTCTTTTGTTTAAACCCTCTTCCTTCCTCTGCCATCTGCTCAGAACGTCTTCTCACCTTGGACCTTTTATATCAACCGCTGATTTCCTGCTTGTTTGCTGCTCTGTGGTTTTCCTTTCTTTGCACTCTTATTTCTGGTTTGCAGTAGGTACCAGAGAAAGACTACTAGAAACCGTTTTAATTTTTTGCTTCAACCTTTCCCTGCATAGTTTCTAACAAAACAGTAATAGATTTATTATTCCTGAGGAATTCAGGACTGAAGCAACTTTGTTGTTTTCCTCTTCTGAACTTGACATTAAATACCAAGAGTTGTATTCGTGATGTACCACTGGGTTGTAAAAAGTGTTTATTTTTGGCGCCACCAAGGCACTTTTAGATTGCAGACTCGGCCACTCAAGGCAGCACGTTGTGGTCCATCTGACCTCTAGTTATTAATCCCTCATTTTCCTGGGAGCGTGAATGCCTTTTGCCTCTACAATCATGGTTTATTTCCAACCAGGTGCAGGAGCAAACAGGTCGTCCGGCAGCGCACTGACTGTGTATATGACACATAGGAAGTGGCATGTTAGAGCACTCTTTGGAGAGCGCTGCCTGGGCATCAGAGACAAATGACCCTCCCAATGCATCCCCCACAGCGAACTGCAATCACACACTGCAACCACCAAAAATTCACCCAGGTGTGCTGCCTGGTGTGGCACGTGGACCAGTTATATGCTGGACTGTATTTCATTGCAGCCTTCTGTCTTTTTTTTCATAATCTAGTGCATTGTTCTCCAGGGCCGGACTGGGAACTGAAAGCAGCCCTGGCAAATTTTGCCAGACCAGCCCCCGTCCGGCGCGAAGTGAGCGAGTGCAGCTTGCGAGCCTGACCGCTAATAGGGTGGTTTGGGGAGGATGTTCCCTCCAAGAAAAGTTTGGAAAATAACAGACTAAAATGGTGAATTTTACAGCACATTTTTCATTACATATTCAATTGTATCAACTTTCAAAGCACAGTAAATAGTAGATGATGACCGTCAAGAACACCAGGTTACTAAGCGGGGGGGAAAAAAGTTGGGGAACTGGGCGGAGAATCAAAGGGTGGGACTAACCCAAGGATTGGATCAGAGGGCAGAGCCAGAGGTGTGGCAAGAATGTGCAAACATCCCAATTTTTAGTATTTGTTTGGCATTTCACTGCCCGGTTTAATCAACCAGTGGATACACATGATTATTTAAGGTTATAATGAGTTATTGACATTAAAATACATTCACAAAGTGGGATATGCTTCTAATCACAGAATGTCCTACATACGATAAAATGTGGACGCACAAGCCATTTCTTGCCGAGCCATGAAGTTTCTGTCATCAGCACTTCTCCCTTTTTCCACAACAGCAGTTCAAACATGAATGGCAAAATATCCTAGTTTGCAAATGTTTTCTATATAATCATGGTTAATCCAGTATTGGAGCTTTCATAGATTCACATGCCTGAATCATTTCCCGTCGTTAAGACAGGAGTCTCCGGTATATGAAAATGCAATGCTTAGTTGTATAGCAAACGGAAAAGAGGCCTAGGCCCAGGCCCATTTCCCTTTTGCAACCCATAACATTAGTTATGTAAAAGAGACCAAACTTGTCTCTAAACCAATCCGAGCTCCTCACCCTCTAGAACACTCCTGAGAGAACCTTTTGCCCCTAAGATTTTCTACCGCACGTTGTGCTAGGGAGTCTCTCTTGAGCTCTGCTCAAATTCTGCTATTTTTAACCTTTTCGAAGAACTTTCTTATTACATCTTCAACTGGATTTTGTAATACTCTGGACTGTCTTCAAATACATTCTCTAGAGCATGACTGGAATGGAGAAGAAAGATCTGTTTAGAGCCTGTGCCACTTGTTCAAAGAAGAGGCTCGACACGGATGACCCCCATACTGACTGCATTTACTGTCTATACCCAGATCACCAGGCCAATGACTGCAAGGTATGTCGCACTTTCTCAAGTAAGACTCTGAGATCATGAAGGATGCCTTTTGATATGGCTTCAAAAGCTAAAGGCCAGAAAGGAGGTTATCTCCAGTGACAGTGAGGAGGCTTCCTCCTCAACATCTAGGAGATTACAAAAGAGAAGGAAATCTCCTCAAACTCATTCCTCAGGAGAACATCCTGAGAAAGCTCAAAAAAAGACCACTCATGGGTCTTCTCGGCGTAGTCTTTCAAAATTTCCTCAATCTGTGGAAAAGGAGAGTAAAGGACATACCTCTGGAGAAAAACCATCAAAAAAATAAACTTCTGAGCCGTCAAAGTCACCTCCTCAGGTCAAAGAATCCTTTAGGAAGCTGTCTTCTATGTCTCCTGAGGAAAAAACCGAAGAAACTTGCATCGTAGACTGGATCGTCGATGAAGAAACCATCATTGTCGACGACGAAGATAGAGGTAGAGAAACTATCAAAGTCACCATCATTGCCTATTGCGGTGTTCTCTCCATCGTCGACGGTGGTGTCGACGCCGGTTACATCGACGACGACAACAACAGTGACGACGACTATGTCGACGTCGACAGTGACGACGACGACGACGGGGTCGTCAATGGGAACATCGACGACGGTGACTATGTCGTCGACGACTGAAACCGCTCTATGCCTGGTGTCGACGACTGCATCGATGTCAGTAGTGTCAACGGCGATCTCGTCGATGAGGGAAATTCCAGAAAAACTTTAGGACTAATTGTCCGAAAGAGGAGTATTTTGCCAGAGGTCACCTCACCAAGCAAGATTACTCCTCTAGTGCCATCACACCTGCTAGAGGAGGTTTCAGAAGAGTAGGAGGATGAAGGACCCTTTGGTTACGCCAGTAGTCCCTCACAACTACATCTAAAATGTCAGGATGATGACTATGAGGAGGGATATGGGGAGTACCAGAACCCCCCGCAACAACACTATCGCCAAGGGTACCAGGAGGAAATGGTTGCTATGCCATCCTCCATGATAATGGATCTGCAGTTTATACTGGCTGATTATAAAAAGAGATTTCCGCCGACACCAGATTCTCTGGAAATCCCTGTCTCGCATCCACGTTCCATCCCTACTACTCCAGTCAGAAGCAGGGAATCACTACAAGAAATTACGCCTCCAACTCCTCAAACACAACACCACCAGGACCCTGTCACCACGGACGATGAAGAACAGGAAGAGGGAGAAATAACAGATCCCAACAAGGAATGGGTTGACTACCTGATTCCATCTCCGGTTTCGCCCACACAAGTATCTGTTGATTTTCCACCAGTGGATATCGGTGGATTCCATAATTTAATGGAAAGAGCTGCGAAGAGATTCCAGCTTCCAATGGCTACAACACAAACGGAATGCTTCCTATACGATTTTAAGGAGCCATACCATAGGTCGATTTGAGCTATACCAATTGTTAACCATGTGTGGGAAGAAGGTTTAAAGGTGTTGAAGACACCAGCGACAGTTACACCGGTGCTCGCTAGATTGGAAAAGAAATATAAAGCTCCTTCGGACGCACCAGGGTGTTTACTGGGCCATCCAAAGCCGGACTCAGTAATTTCTCAAGCAGCGCAACAGAAATCTAAGAATCCATCGGCGCCTTTATCAGCACCTCCTGACAGAGAGGGGGAGACGTTAAGACGATGTGGGAAATAGGTTTTCTACCATGTCTGCTCTCCTCGTTAAAGCAGCAAATGCCCTTGCCATTCTGGGCAGATACGACAGACAGATGTAGTGCGCTATGGCACCATACATAGATCTCATTCCGGAAGACAATAGACAAGGTGAAAAAGGTTCTTCAGGAGGGAGAAAGGACTTAGGCTGAAGTAATTGACTGTGCGATGGATATCGCGACCACAGCCTTACGGTCGCTGGGAGGTGCAGTTTACGACGTCAAGGTTGGTTAAGGGCGACTGCCTTTAGACCAGAGGTCCAAAATAAAATTCTAGATCTCCCATTCGTCAGAGAAGATTTGTTTGAAAAGCAAGTAGATGAGGCACTTCAGGGTATCAAGAAAGATACAGATACTGTGAACGCCCGTGGTACATTACAGTACAGTAAAGTGCCCTTTCGAGGTGTCTGAGGAATAGGCCAATCATCCTATAGAGGAGGTTACCAACCGGAAAGATACCCCTCTTATTCCTCATCATCACAATCATACCGTCAACAGTATGGGCAAAAACAGTCACTGGTAAAAGACAATGACAACCTCCGGGAGCCGGCTTCATGTATTCCTTCCCCTCCACAAGTTCCCCTGGGTGGAAGAATTGCCTCCCATCTAAATCATTGGCAGAAGATAACTACGGACAGATGGGTCCTCAATATAATACAATTCGGGCATCCTCTAGAATTCCTTGAATTCCGCCCTTGGATACGTCGGGAGATTCTGGCAATGCTCTGAAAGGGAGCAATAGAACTGGTGCTGATCTCCCAAAGGGGAAAGGGATTTTAGTCCTGTTTCTTCCTGGTCTGGAAGAATGCTCTCCAATGGCGTCCGATTCTAGACCTGAGATCTCTGAATACTTATCTCAAGAACCAGTTTTTTCAGATGATGACCCTCCAAGACATTCTGATGCTCTTTAACCCAGGGGATCATATGACCACCCTAGACTTACAAGATGCATATTTTCACATCCCCAGTTATCCTTCCCACAGACAGTATCTTCGGTTTACAGTGGCCAGAGACCATTACCAGTTCAAAGTGCTACCATTTGGCCTCAAGTCTGCCCGAGAATTTTTACGAAATGTCTTGCGCCAGTGGCAGCTTTTCTCCGAAAGCAAAAACACCAAGTATTTCCATACCTGGATGACTGGTTGGTAAAAGCGCCATCGGAAACTTCAACCCAGGCTTCAACTATGGCATGCGTACAGTTGTTTTCCGAACTGGGACTGACTTTGAATATGGAAAAATCATCCCTTCAGCCTTCAAGGAAGATCACGTTCCTAGGAGTGATTCTGGACATCTTAGTAAACAAAGCATTTCCCTGCACAGAGAGGCAACTGGGGCTCGTATCTCTGGCCAAGGAGTTCACAAGAAAAAAGTGTCTTTCAGTACGCAAGTACAAGTCGCTGCTAGGGACAATGTCCTCTTGCATACCTCTCATTCCTTTTTGCCGACTAAGAATGCATCCATTAAAGGAAGGGCTGGATCGACAATGGCACCCGGCAGAGGGATCCTTCGAGGACAAGGCGAAAATAACGTCAGCTATGGTGCAAGCAGTAGCATGGTGGACCGAAAAAAGGAACATCACAGTGGGTCTTTACTTTCTGACCGAACCAACTCCATTGGTAATTACCACGGATGCATCTCTGGAAGGATGGGGAGCATTCCTTCAGGATCTGCTGGTCAGCGGTCGGTGGAAATTGCAAGAACAACTTCACATCAACCTGCTGGAGCTCAGGGCAGTAGGCTTAGCACTACTGGCTTTTCTACCAAGAATTTAGGAAACATCTGTTCTAGTGAGGCCAGACAACACAATCGCTATGCACTATCTCAACAAGCAGGGAGGTACAAGATCACTCTCTCTGTCGCAAGAAGCACAAAAGATATGGAAGTGGGCTGTAGAGCACGTAGTATCTCTAAAGGCGGAACATCTTCCAGGAGATCAGAACATCAAATCGGACACTCTCAGCAGACTGAAATCGACCTGCCACAAGTGGGAAATCAACCAGGACATATTACAAAGCGTCTTGTTCAAATGGGGAGTTCCAATAGTGGATCTGTTTGAGACAGCTGAGAACACAAAATGCTGATTCTTTGCAAGTTGGCATCACCAACAGGGGTCTTGGGGGAATGCGTTTTTGATGGCATGGTCAGGCGTCTTTGCCTATGCCTTTCCTCCGATTCCCCTCCTGCCACACGTTCTCACGAAGATAAAGAAGGAACCGCGCAAAGTAATACTGATAGCTCCGTGGTGGCCCAGACAACACTGGTTCACAGAGTTGCTCCTATTGTCGGAGGATCATCCAATTCCTCTGCAACCGATACCATCACTCTTGACAATGTCCCGGGGACAAGTACTTCATCCAGACCCGAAATTGCTGCGCTTAGCGGCCTGGCTCCTGAATACTGCGAATTTCACCACTTAGATATTTCTGAAGAATGCAGAGATATTCTAGCAAATGCCAGGGCGGAAAGTACAAACAGAACGTAAGCGATTCTGTTTTTGGTGCCAGGAACGTCATATCCATCCTCTAAATTCAGCGGCACATCAAATTATTCCATATATTCTGATGTTAGCAAAATCTGGTTTGGCACCTGCTTCTATTAAGGTGCATCTGGCAGAGATTTCTCAATAAAGAAGAACTTCTTCGGGTCCATCATTGTGGTCTGAAAGAATTATTAAACCGTTCATGAAGGGATTGTTTCAGACTTTCCCTCCCATAAGCCCTCCACCACCTCTCTGGCAGTTGAACATTGTTCTATCCCAATTGATGAAACAGCCCTTCGAACCAATTCACAGGGCGGATCTAAAATTCTTATCCTGGAAAGTGGCTTTTCTAATAGCTCTCACTTCAGCCAGAAGAGTTGGGGAAATACAGGCTCTCACGATACAAGATCCATTTTTGCAATTCAAGGAGGACAGGATTGTCCTCAGGACTAATCTCAAATTAATTCCAAAAGTGCCAACAGATTTTCATCTACATGAACTGTTGATCCTTAAGAGGTTTTCCCCTCAACCGTCAACCGCAGCAGAAAAAGCTCTTCATTCATTAGATGTTCAACGCTGTCTGAAGTTTCACTTGCAAAAAACGAAGCCTTTCGGATAGTCTTCCTAATTATTTGCTGCTTATAATGCACCCAGGAAGGGTTTTCAGTTGTCAAAGAGGGGAATTGCCTGATGGATTTCAAGTGCAAGAAAGTACTGTCCTCAGGCGGCTGGGAAGCCGTTGAATGCACGTGTATGTGCCCATTCTACAAGAGCAGTGTCCACCTCCACTGCTTTATTTGCAGGCGTACCTATCCAGGATATCTGCATGGCTGCTACCTGGAAGAGTACTCATACCTTCACCAGACATTACTGCTTAGATGCACCTGCAGAGCAGTGGGACAAGCAGTACTGAGGAACCTTTTCCAGTAACGGTGAGTTCTCTTTACCATCCCTCCTTCCTTTATTGGTGATATAAGCACATTTTATTGTTGTTTGCTGTATTGTATACGATTTGTGAAGTTGTATCTATATGTATTTATATATGAATACTGCTATTGTCAGATTACATATGTTGCTTAGTTCGAGATCTTAGGTAACAAAAAATGTGCTATGATTTACTGCTCGCTATTCTGATTCAGGCATGTGAATCTATGAAAGCTCAAATACTGGAGTAAGAAAACAAGTTACTTACCTGTAACTGTGGTTCTCCAGTATTGGAAGCTTTCATAGATTCACATGCGACCCACCCTCCTCCCATGTGTCTATGGCACAAGTGCACGAATATCTGAGGATCTTAAGGTTCTCTCAGGAATGTTCTAGAGGGCGAGGAGCTCTGATTGGTTCAGAGACAAGTTTGGTCTCTTTTACATAATGTAGGTTCTGTAGTAGGGGATCTCTGTGGATAGTCATTATCTAGTGAATATTCCAACCCATGTGCGGGGACCCCGGAGCAATCAAAAATAATCTCTTAAGCTGTCTTTGCAGTCCTGCATAGACACTTAAGAGAAAATCAAAGACAAATAATGCAGCCTATACTTCCAAGGCTACACTGGCCAGTACCTCAACTTAAAGTGAAAAGGATAGCCAAATAAAATCAAATTTTACACATATTGCCAAGTTTCACCCATAGAGAAACTTCCCTTCACCAAAATCCTTGAAATGATAGAGAGGAAGGGTTGGACTGACAAGCCCCCATAGGCTGCCATTATGTGTCTGGAAAAGGGATACCGTGCCTTTAAGGAACTCTCCAGAGACCCTCGGTATCCCAGGATGCACAGCCAACGTCCTTTTACTTTCAGTTCTTTTTTCCGGCTCCTGCTAGCAGGACCCTGGAGCATTGAGCTCTCCCTTTTTGGGTATTTCTTCAATTTTTGGCACTTTTCTGGAGTTTTGGGTGTTTCACTCGACGTCTGGGGTCTTCCTCTTCCATTTGCTGTGTTTTTTAACCAGGTTTACCACCTCTTTCTGTCGAAAATGCCAGCTTTATTCGACAAGTGCCCTGAGTGTGGTAGGAAGAAGGCTAAATCTGACCCCCCCAGAGTATGCATACTCTTGTCTCCCTTCCACCCATGTCACTGACTCCTGTGATATCTGTCACTCTTTCTCCAGGAGGACCCTGCGTGACAGGGAGAAGATTCGTCTCCAAGGCCTGGAGCAGAGGAGACATGAAGAACCAGGTGGGACTTCTGGGCATGGAGGGACTCCGTCATCATCCTCTGCCCGTGCATCGGCCTCTGGGGGGGCTCCCCAGTCAAGAAAAGTCCCAGAAAAGGCACAGATCCCGGTCGACGTCGATAGCTTCGGCGTAGAGAGGTATGACCACCATCTGCTCTCCGTCGACCCAGGGCTCTGGGTCCAAGCGGCGTCACCGCTCGACTTCGAGGGGCAGGACTTTGAGACCTCGGACGAGGTCGACGTCGAAGACTTCACCGGCGTCGACACCCCATTGACGTCGAGATGAGTCCAGGTGGCGACGGCGTTCGCCGGCGAGGCTGTATCGCCATTCGCAGTCAACGTCGACACGCAAACATGCAAGTCGACGTCGAAGAGAATACATTCGACATCGAGGAGTGCATCGACGTCAAGAAGATCGACGTCGAGAAGTAGAAAGTCGAAGAGGTCGACGTCGAGGAAGGAAAAATCGACGTCGAGGAGACGTTCAAGGACCAGGACAGTGTCCCCGGCCTCAGTGGTCAGTCTGTCGTCTTCGTCGGCGAGCTCCCGGTCGCGGCGGTGCCGGTGCTCGGCCAAAAGAACATCTTCTTTGAGGCCTGCTCAGAAGAATAGAAGAGTGGTGAGGTCATCAGAATCGGAGTATTCGCGGACCTACTCACCTTCTAGGCAAAGGACGCCTCCACCTCCACCGCTGCCTCAGAGGATGCCTCCTCCGCAGCTTCCTCCTCCTCGAAGCAATGATTCCTCCTCCTCCACTTCCACCGCCTCATACACCGCCCCTGCCTCCTCTTTCACTGCCTCCCCGGCCTCCACAACCTCGGCCTGAGGTTCCGACTCCGACTCCTCGCTTCTGCCTCCTCTAAGACCGGCGACTCCGGCGAAGCCCAGGAGATCTAGATCAAGGTCTAGAGGAAGGGGTCGCACTCGCAGTATACACCGCTCCTCCACAAGGTCTCGTCACCGCCGTCAGAGAGACAGGTCGCGGTCCCGGTACACTGGCTCCTCGAGTGATCGGAGGTATTCTCCAACATTCACGGATTCCCATCCTATGAGGGTGTCACCTGTGGACGACATTGTGACGTTTCAGGAGGTGCTGCTGAGGGGGGCAGCGAAGTTAGGGATCACATTGACGGTACCCACACCATCTACCTCTGTGATCTTTGAGACTTTCTCGCCCGTTGTTGCCCTTGGTGTAGGACTGGAGGAACCAGCCAGGCCATGGAGCTGTTTCTGACCCCGGCTTCGGTGAAGTCGGTTCCATCTCGGCTGCAAAAGAAGTCTGGTGATCTTGAGGTCAGATCCGGCGTTCTTGAGGTCAGATCCTGTTCTGGATTCTGTCATCGTGACAGCAGCCAAGAAACCGCGTGCTACTGCTCCGTCTTCTACGGTGCCTCCGGTCAAGGAGAGCCGTCAGATGGATTCAGCCGGACGGAACGTTTGCGGTACGGCTTACACATCAATGAAAGCGGCGAGTG
Source organism: Lissotriton helveticus (assembly GCF_964261635.1). NCBI lineage: Eukaryota > Metazoa > Chordata > Amphibia > Caudata > Salamandridae > Lissotriton > Lissotriton helveticus. The sequence continues at coordinate 1,072,922,104 of NC_136070.1, read as the reverse complement.
CCTCGGCGCTCTTGGGTCGTTATGACCGCGCTTTGTGGGAGTCTCTGCAACAGTTTATCGGGCTCCTCCCGAGGGATAGGAGGGAAGATTTCCAGGAGATATTGAACGAGGGCATGATAGTCTCCAAACAATTGATCAGCTCTGCGGCGGACGCCTCTCTCGTGGCTGCTCATGGTTATTTCCATGGCATTAATTTAAGACTCCATTCCTGGCTGCGCCTTACTTCTCTCAAACCAGAGGCGCAGCAGAGAGTCGCAAATTTGCCGTTCTCTGGATCGACGCTCTTCGGGACACATGCGGATGAGGAGATGGCCCGCATGAAGGCGGAAGTAGAGACATTAAAGGCCGTTGGTTTGGAGAAACCAAAGGAACAACAGAAGTCCTTCCGTCCGTTTCAGAGGAGATATGGTCCCCAGAAGCGAGGACAAGGTTGTGAAGCTGGCCAGCAGCAACAACATTAGCAGCAGTACCACCGGCAGCCTTTCCAGAAGCGTCAGAGGGGCAGAGGCGGCCAGCAGTCCTCTTTGGCGAACAAGGGCCCGGCTGGGTCTAAGCCCTGAGGTGCTACTTCCCCCTCGTCCGTTACCCGCTCCAGTGGGGGGGAAGCCTCCGGTGGAGGGAAGCATACAAAATTACCTGGCAGAGTGGAGAAAAATTACTCCGGACAAGTGGGTGCTGAATATTGTTTGCAATGGATACAGTCTTCGTTTTGTCAGCCCTCCTCCAGAAATTCCACCGGTTCGCTCGCAGTTCCAGCTGCGCGAGCTCCAAGCGGTCGCCGATACCATGTTAAGAAAAAGAACGATAGAAGACGTCCCTTTGTCTCAAAGTGGAAAGGGCCTTTACTCATGGTTCTTCCTGGTGCGCAAGAAGGACAAGAACAAGTTCAGGCCCATTCTGTATTTGCGACAAGCAAACAGAAGGATTGGCAGGGAGAAATTTTGCATGCTGTCTTTGCACCAGATTTATCCTCCGCTACAAAGAGGAGACTGGCTTTGCGCAATAGATCTACAGGATGCGTACTTCCATGTGCCCATTGCACGGAAAGACCGGAAGTTCCTGCGCTTTCTAGTCTGCGCCAATCACTATCAGTACCCGTACTTTCCGTTTGGACTGAAGTCTGCACCCAGGACTTTTTCAAAGTGTATGGCGGTGGTGGCAACGCACCTGAGAAAGAACAATGTATTTGTCTACCCGTACCTGGACGACTGGTTGATCAAAGCCTCCACCTTCCAGGAAGCGCAATTGCACAGGACGGCCGTTCTGTTGAATCAACTGGGGTTGCACATAAACATGTTCAAGTCTGTTCTGACTCCTGTCCAGTGCCTACAGTACTTGGGAGCCTCCATCGATACTCTTTCAGCAAGCGTGTCTCCTTCGGAGGAGCGACGCTTATCGATCCTTCGGAAGGCTCAGGCTCTCATAGCTGTTCCATCTACGACAGTGAGGACGGTGTCTTCTCTACTGGGGTCGATGGCCTCTTGCATCTTCCTCACGCCACACACACTCCTCCACATGAGGCCACTGCAGGAATGTCTGGAGGATCAGTGGGACCAGAAGCGGCGGTCTCTTCACGCTCAACAGTCCCTGAGATGGTGGTGCTCAGCAGGGAATCTCCTCAAAGGGGTTCTATTCCACAAGGACATTCCCATTCAGATTATCATCACGGATGCTTCTCTCCACTGCTGGGGAGCACATTCAGACCATCTACAGATCCAGGGAACATGGTCCCCGGCGGAATCCATGTATCACATCAATTTCCTGGAACTCAGAGCTGTTCACTTGGCACTGAAGGCCTTTCGTCCTTCTTCCAGACCAACTCCTTGCTTGTACAGACGAACAATAAGACCACAATGTATTACCTCAACAAGCAAGGGGGCTCGAGATCGCGCACACTGTCACAAGAAGTTCAGGCGATCTGGCACTGGCTGCTAGCCAGAGGACTGACGATAACGGCTACCCATCTGCCAGGTGTGCCGAATGCTCAGGCGGACGCACTCAGCAGGCTGGTGCAAGAAAACCACGAGTGGGTTCTAAACGACGAAGTGCTAGGACTCATCTTCGACAGGTGGGGCACTCCAGACGTAGATCTGTTCGCCACTGCCGAAAACAGAAAATGCAGAGACTTCGCCTCCAGGTATTACCAACCGGGGACTCTGGGTAATGCGCTATGGATCAGCTGGTCGAACAGCTTTCTGTACGCTTTTCCACCCATTCCCCTGATTCCGGCGGTACTCATCAAGCTGTCTCCAGAGCACAGATGATCCTCATTGCTCCAGAGGGGCCCCGACAGTGGTGGTTCACGGACCTGCTTCACAGGTCTCTCCTACCCCACCTGCGCCTGCCGTGTCGGCCGGACCTTCTCACGAAGTTCGGGGGTAGATGGTGCACCCCAACCTCTCATCGTTGAATTTGGCGGCATGGCTCCTGAGATAGTGCAATATGGACACCTGAATCTGCCTGACGATTGCATGAATATACTCAAGGAGGCTAAGCGACCTTCCACTAGGACTTCCTATGCCTACAAGTGGAAGAGGTGCTGCATCTGGTGCACTTCCAAGAACTATGATCCGACGACCTGCAAGGAAGATGTCATTCTTCCATACCTTTTGCATTTGGCTCAGTCTGGCCTTAATTTTCATTCTATTAAGGTTCACCTCGCAGCATTAACTGCATATAGGAAATGCCCTTCACAGACATCCTTCTTCCAGATCCCTGTGATTAAAGATTTTTGGGAAGGATTAAAGAAAGTGTTTCCTCCTGTTCGGCGTCCTTCGCCTTCATGGGAGCTGAATGTGGTGCTGTCCAGGTTGATGAAGGAACCTTTTGAACCTATTCATATGGTTTCACTGCAGCACTTATCGTGGAAGGCGGCTTCCCTTGTGGCCATTACATCGGCCCGCAGGGTGAGTGAAATTCAGACATTGTGTTGCCAAGAACCTTATACTGTATTTCATGCTGCTAAGGTTGTGATGCGTACTCACCCTAAGTTCCTTCCTAAGGTGATTTCTGATTTCCATGTCAATCAGACTGTAACTTTACCTATGTTTTTCAAAAATCCTTCCACTCCAGCGGAAAGGTCTCTGCATTCCCTGTATGTCAGAAGGGTGTTGAAATTCTACTTGGATAAGATCAAGGACATTCGTAGGTCAGACCAATTGTTTGTCAATTATGGGTCGGTCAGGACTGGTCTTGCCACCTCAAAACAGTCCATCTCGAGGTGGATTGTGTCCTGTATCCAGTTATGTTATCAGAAAGCTAACAAGACCTTAGGGGGTAAGCCTAAGGCTCATTCTACCAGGAGCAAAGCAGTGACAACTGCTTTGCTACGTAATGTTCCCATTGCAGATATCTGCAGGGCTGCCACTTGGAAATCGGTCCATACCTTTGCTAAGCACTACTGTCTGGACTCTGATACCAGGGCAGATGCTCAGGTTGGGCAGGCTTCGTTGAGAAATCTGTTTGCACAGTAGTGGTGTTGTCTTTTTCCTCCACCGCCGGATTGGTTTGTTGGGATGAGCTTGCCATTCTATTCACTAGATTATGACTATACACAGAGATTCCTCTACTACAGAAGGAGTAGTTTCTTACCTGTAACTCCAGTTCTGTAGTAGGGGTATCTCTGTTATAGTCATAAGCGCCCGCCTCCCCGGTGGAGAAAATGATAATGTACTGTATGCTACAGGCCTTGCTTTATACACCTTCAAAAAGAACTGAAAGTAAAAGGACTTTGGCTGTGCATCCTGGGATACCAAGGGTCTCTGGAGAGTTCCTTAAAGACACAGTATCCCTTTTCCAGACACATAATGGCAGCCTATGGGGGCTTGTCTGTCCAACCCTTCCTCTCTATCACTTCAAGGATTTTGGTGAAGGGAAGTTTCTCTATGGGTGAAACTTGGCAATATGTGTAAAATTTGATTTTATTTGGCTATCCTTTTCACCTTAAGTTGAAGTACTGGCCAGTGTAGCCTTGTAATTATAGGCTGCATTATTTGTCTTTGATTTCCTCTTAAGTGTCTATGCAGGACTGCAAAGAAGACCACTTAAGAGATTATTTTTGATTGCTCCGGGGTCCCCGCACATGGGCGGGTCTATTCACTAGATTATGACTATAACAGAGATAACCCTACTACAGAACTGGAGTTACGGGTAAGAAACTACTCCTTATGGGTTGCAAAAGGGAAATGGGCCTAGGCCTCTTTTCAGTTTGCTATATAACTAAGCATTGCTTCTTTATATACCGGAGACTCCCGACTTGACGACGGGGAATGATTCAGGCATGTGAATCTATGAAAGCTTCCATTACTGGAGAACTACAGTTACAGGTAAGCAACTTGTTTTCCTCTGCCGTATTTGCCTCATAATGCAAGATCTGCTGCATGATCTAACCATTTAAACTAATAAATTGTTTAAAGCTCAAACGTATGTCAGTACAATAATTAGGAACAAGATAAAAGGGCGGATGATTACTGACAAGAGAGAAGGAACACTGAATCAACAAGAAAGTGTGCGGTGCAGTTAAGTATCATATATTTTTATTATACAATCATATCAAAAAAAGGGGGAAAAGAGGGAGAAACCAATATCTTTTATACATTCATTGTGGTTTGGTCTCCGTCATATTTGTATATTCTACAACAGCATAAAGTTATACATATTTGTTGCTATAGATAGCTTGTTTGAGATTTACATTTGTAGTGCTGTATAGAAGATTACATTAAAATACATGGCTAAAGATTAGAGTGTTACTACGCGCGTTTCGGCTATTTAGCCTTCATCAGGAAGCCATGATGAATAAGGTGGACACTGTTCGGTTGCCAGTGGAGGAAAGTAAAGTTCTATAGGTTAACGAGCTTGACGACAGTCCGGTGCGTTTCCCACAGGAAACCACGATTGGAAGGCTCGCTCAGCATCTCTATCAGCGGTCGGCTCGCAAAATAATATATACCCACCAGTGGGAAACGCACCGGACCGCCCATACAGGTTCATGGTTATTGCGAGGAAGGCCATTTACGCACCACTAAAGACTGTCGTCAAGCTCGTTAACATATAGAACTTTACTTTCCTCCACTGGCAACCGAACAGTGTCCACCTTATTCTTCTGTGCCAATACTGCAGGACGTTACATCAATAAGTTCCGGGTACTTCAGAAATATTCATCATGGCTTCCTGATGAAGGCTAAATAGCCGAAACGCGCGTAGTAACACTCTAATCTTTAGCCATGTATTTTAATGTAATCTTCTATACAGCACTACAAATGTAAATCTCAAACAAGCTATCTATAGCAACAAATATGTATAACTTTATGCTGTTGTAGAATATACAAATATGACGGAGACCAAACCACAATGAATGTATAAAAGATATTGGTTCCTCCCTCTTTTCCCCCTTTTTTTGATATGATTGTATAATAAAAATATATGATACTTAACTGCACCGCACACTTTCTTGTTGATTCAGTGTTCCGTCTCTCTTGTCAGTAATCATCCGCCCTTTTATCTTGTTCCTAATTATTGTACTGACACACGGTCACATATCCCGAAATTAGGAACTCTAGTCGGGGGTACCCCTCTCCTTTCTTACATACACTAAAGCTCAAACGTATCAAAAGTTAATAACAAATATGACTTGTGTTGCTGCGCAGTGGATGGCTTATTGCAAAGGTTGACTGGTCACCTTTCTCACTGCTGCATTTGTATGTTCCACTGGTACCAATGAGGCAAAATCTTTCCAGAGACTGTTCACATGTGTACAAATGTCAAAAATAATAAAATTTCAGAAAACATACTACATTATGCTGCAGCCTTTTTTTAGTGCATAATTTAGTCCACACTGCGGCATCATTTTGTCCTCCTTTGCTGCAAGATTCCAGTGGCCTTAAAGCAGGGAGCACATGTTAAAAGTGCTTTTGCATGAAGCAGAGACACTGTGAAGTTTGCAAAATTAGTCTGGTGTGCGTGCAAATCCTGCTTTGCCGATCCCTGTTAAGTTGCAGTAACTACTTCTGAAACAAGGCCAATGGATGTACCTATGGGTGAGGCAGACTGCCCTCAAGGGCAGGGCCGGCCTTAGCACTGGTGGTGTCCTGTGCATTAATGCTTGTTATTGCCCCCCCAATGACCACTTCCGCCATGGATTCTCCCACTACCACCCTTTAACAGTGCCCCTCAAATTACCATAACCACACTCTCTCTCAGATGCATTTAGGATAAACAAAGACTGGGGGAAAAACATAATGCTCTAATTTATACTTTGCAGTTGATGTGCAGCTCTTACATGACAGTCAATAGCTCACTGATCTATGTTAGGATTTTAACTTCTTAACGACAAGTAACAATAGGGTCTCTCCGACAAAAGCAGTAGCCGACTGACCTATTTACATTATGGGCACTTTGTGATCTACATGGTATATGTTCTTTGCAGCAGGCACATTAACCCTCTGAGCTACCTTTCCATGACTCAAAATTTCCACTAGACAAAATTCTGATCTCTCTCTAGGAAGAACATTAAACACCAGAGTCATCATGACATTTTTATTGATGCCGAAAATTGCTGGAGGCCAGCAAGCGCGTTTAAAACTTAATATACTTGCGAACATAATGCCTCCACCCAAAGTCAGCACCTGGTGCGGTCACACCAGTTGCACTGCCCTGGAGCTGGCCCTTCTCAAGGGTCCTGTGACCTCAGTGAGAGTCTGTTGTTCTAGGGTGTGCTGCTTCATAGGCCTGCCTGCAAGATTGTGGGTGAACTTCTGTATGGATTGTGGTGGACAAGCCTTGAAGGTTAAACCACACTTGCCACTGCGAGGGTCCACCTGCTGGTGCTAAGAACCCAGTGCTTCTGAGGTCTTGCGAAGCCTTCTAAGGTCTAGCATGGGATTGTGCTCTCTCAGGAGAGTGGTCTGATGGACTGGTTATTTCGGCTGAACCTGGTTCACCAGTTCCAAATTCAGCAGCTCTGGCCATTTTGCCACATCCCCCCCCCCCACTGAACACCATACTGCCCCACTGAGAAAAACTCACACTGCCTTCAATTACAACTCAATTGTTGCCGGAAATAAATACCTGGGTGCGGCTCAATTTAAACAACGCACTAGACCAGCGCAATATGTGGCCTACAAAAAAAAAAGTAACAACATCCTGGAAAAGCAAACACTCATAGGGAATGCAAAATTAGCAAACCATGTGAAATTTAAGCAGGAACAACATGGTTCGCTTAGTGCTTTTACACTCACTATTCAGAAATCAGTGGGTGCTTTTGCCTGAAAAGTTTGGGACCTGACTACAGGGCCCTGAATGGTCCCATTTTAATGTCCACTACTTATATCCTTACAAAAAGACCACATCCCTGGACGCAGAGCTGCAGTACATATTTTGTTATCCATTCCACACATTGCAGTACCTCCAGGATTGGTGTACTAGTTGCAAACCCAGGGAAAACAAAGACAAGAAAACAAAAATAGCGCTTCACTGGCAAACTCAAAAGTGACGCTAATGTGTTTGGGTGTAAATAAAATCAATCTGGCCAGTTTGCTACCACTCTGTCCTTTATCATATTTTTAACCTTTTATTTCCGATGCTGCACCTTGGAATCAAAATAACAGAAAAATACGACATTTCCAGCAAAAGTGTTTTTCTTTTTTAGATCCATTTCACAGGGGAGCAAATAAAAGAAAGAAGAGGAAAGAGACAAGGGACGCACATCGCACCGTGAACTAGACTGTGATTCAGCGCTGCACAGTCACTCAGTCCTGCGGCTTTCAGTGTCCGGGCCGGGCTCCGCGTCGCGTGTCAGGCAGTAGGCGATAATCATAATCCCGTACTGGCTGCAGTGCCAGGCCTGAGCCTGAGGCCAGCCACCACCTTGCTCCCTGCTCACATTCAAATTAAGCAAGCAACAACTACAAACAAAAGCCAGCGCAGTGCCACTTTGCATCGGAACCGGGCTGGGGCCTAGTAGTAGCCCCCTTGCCCCTTCCTTCCTTATACCCCTTTTGCTTTTGAAATTTCTGGCCCGCCCCATCCCGGTCGCGAGTCGCGCCCCCAGGCCCAGGGCCACTACCCAGACACTACAGTGCCACCACGCCACCCATAAATCAACAGATCTGACCAGGAAGGAACAAATAGCATAGCACTCACCTGTGGGCGGCACTGGCAGACAGGAGGAATCAAATTATGGGGTGCTGAGCAGCTGCTCTCTTTCCAGTCTCTGTGTCCCTCTGGCCTCTGAAATGCCTCAGCCTGCCTCGACCTCGCCTAGGCTCAGAGTCCGTGTCTGGTCATGCGCACTTTTTCCCAAATGCGCATGAGACCCTGATGAGCCCTGCCCCCTGATCATCACTACCACTCTAGCAGGCAGCAGACCCTCACCCTACCCTAAAAAAACACAGGCGCACAGACGCAGAGGCGGTGACATCTGCGCGCGCCATCAAGCAGGCTCTATGATCAGGCGGCTGGCCGCCCGCCCTACTCATTATAATTTATTAAACAAACACCACCTGACCTGTCACCTGACCATGATGATCATTGGTGCCATCAATGATCATCATGGTCAGGTGACAGGTCAGGTGGTGTGAGGAGGCTGAAATGATCTTCTCAGCTCATAGCACGCATCTCCAAGATCTGCTTCATGAGTTCTGCAACAAGGTCTCCTAACTAGTCTAAGGAAGCCATGTTAATAGAATTAAACAAAGCATTAATAGCCACATTTCTTTCATTCCCCACTCCTGCGAACCAATCAGACTTCAGCAAGCTCTGGGAGCTTTACAATGGATCTTACTTTTCCATATCTGTCTAATCCTGTGAACCAGTCAGTCTTCAGCTATCTCTGGGAGCTGGTAAACTCCCTAGTTTGTCATGTCTTCACAATGGATTTTACATATCTATATCCTTAGTTGGATACTTTGAACAGGTATTGTAGTTCAGACCGTTTTTCCCACAAGTCACGTTTCCTGCCACTCCTGATGAGAACCTCACTGGGAGGAGAGGATAATAAATAACAAATGGCTATTCACTAGCTAACAGCAGGCTTCTGGAAAATTACAGCATCTGCTGTGGGACACGATTTCGTGCAAAACAAGATTTTTAATGTGAAAACCGACCTCTTGATCCTAAGGTGTAAAGTTAACATTCAAAATGGCATCATCATTTAAGCTAGCTTAATTCATTATAATAGGTTAATTCAAGTGTTTGCTTATAATGGCTATTTGTGATTGCCCACTACAAATTTTGTCTTTACTGTGCACGTTATTTTGGCATTGAAGTTAATTTTAGCGATTGATACTGTCGATTCATATATTTTGTCTAAAGTGATAGATTGAGAGCACTGCCCCTGCCTTGGAGTTTCTCAGCTGCGGACCCGAGCTTAGTATCCAGGGTGAGCAGTTCCAGTTGGTATTAAAGTGGATATAAAAAAAATATTATTGCTTTTAATTCACAATTTATGAAGTGATTACTTGTATTTTTGAAGCAAAATCCAACATCTCCAGAATGACTTGAAAGCAGAGGATGAAAATGTGATTAATAGGAATAAGATGGCACCGTCTTGGGATTTATTCTATTTGATCACAGCTAGGAAAGCAGTAACTCTCCTCTTGTCCTTGCTGAAGCAGATCCAATGATTACTGTTTGTCAACTTTTTGATTAGCCAGAGCCATTGTCTAGTAGCACATCAAAATTTATTTTGCCATGCGGCAGAGCAAAGCGATTCTGACAGCCTTTTAAGAAGGTGGGTTTTTCAAGTTTGTGTGCTGTCATTTTCTAAAACTGGTATGCATGTCGAGGGAAATTCATGTTGTTGTCCACGTAAAACATTTAGTATAAAGTCTTGCTAAAATGGCTTATATATAGACATGCTTTTAGATAGAACTAGTGACAGTCATGTGCAACACTAATTTTATTACATAGATTGCCAAGGCTACAACTGCAGGCACTGACAAAATCATTTTCAGTATAAGTAATTGCTTCATATTTCAGAGGTGGTGTCTGCCAGACACTTTAATGCTTAAAAAAACGATATTTTACAATTTCCAAGATGGGTTCAGTCAAATTGTTCCTTTAAGGATTCCTTCGTACAATGGAAGGAGCACTTTTAATGTGTATGAAAATGATATGCCTTACTAGAATTAGAATGGCATCTTGCTGAAATGAACCGATTTAAAAAAACTTCATACAGCGCCATATTGGTACAGTTGTGCCAATTTTCAAAGTCTAAGCTGCAAATGCAATATTTGACAGCTCAATTTCTGCAAATGTAGTCCAAGGATATTGTAAGGAGCACACAGTTGTTTTTGGGGCTACCTGCTTGCTATTCACAATGTTCTACTTCTGGTCGCATTGCAAACCCTGGCCTTGCAGAATCTGGGGTCGCAATGCCAATTCTTTGCAAATGTCAGTGCCCTGAAGGAGGTCTTCTGACCTTTTCCGGTCTACTTTCCAGCAGTTGTATTTGCTCCAATAAATGATCAATAAGACGCAAGCCAAATCCGAAAGAGACTATTAGTTATAGATTCCTTACTTTAGAATTACCCCAGGCGTCAGACTGGAACCGGAGAAATCTTTTTGCAACAGTACCCCTGCATTTCAGTAGGTGGAGTTGGTTGACTCCGCGTTCGTTGTCGGCGTCGTGATCGCTGGGATGACATTGCGGTATCTACTTAGACGCCGTCCTCACGTGCTGACATCAGTTCTTTCTTTTTCTGCACCAGCCAGCGCAGATCCAGAGAGAGCAGTACCCTTAGTCACTTTTTGACTAACTATTTTTCAACTTTTGTGGACTTCTTTTCGAGTTGTGATGACTACTGCTGCACGTAGGGATGTCACGTCGGACTGGCTTCAAGGCTTGTGATGCCTGTCATAAATTGATGTTGGTTACGGAAGTTCACCTCGTGTGCCTCTGGTGTCTGGAGTGCGACCACGACCCGAAGTCATGCTCCGACTGTCGGGCCATGAACCTGAAGTCTTTGCGGGTATGGTCCCGAAAGCCTCTGTAGGCCCGGCAGTCTGCTCCGCGCCACTCGAGGTCCCAGTTAAGAAGGATGTCACAGGAATGGTTGCGGAGTCATCACCACCACTCAATTCAATTCAATTCAAATGATCTTTATTCGGAATTAATTCATCCATAAAAGTACACACAGGTTAAAATGCATAAAAATTTTGATAAAAACAAATTAATTTTGTTATTATATAAAAAGAAAGCCTTTTTCAATTACAAGTGAGTGATTATATCTCAAAGCATCGTTTGTGCAAATGGCAATATTACAAAAATTCACAGTGTGTGGATATTTTGCTTTATAGTTTCCACAGAAATCAGATCCATTTAGCCCAAACGACTAAATGTCTGTGTGAAAATATACAATAATTGAATATACATAATGCAAGTATGCAAAGTGACAAAGTACAAATAATCACGTGTTCATTAGTCAAGTTCCATAGTTGCCCGTGACCGCACACTGGCTTTAAGAAAACAGCTCACTGCAAATATAACCTCATCAGAAAGCATCATTTGAAACATTCTCATTGCCTGATTAAAATCCCTTAAATCATATTTACGACAGTATGGCATTAGATATTGGGAGGTATACAGTTTATAAAAGCCGCAGAAGAAAAAATAATGTATCAAGCTTTGTTTGCCACCCTTGGAACAAGGACAGTCCAGCTGCTCCAGATGTTTATTGTAGCCAAGGGGAAAGCTTAATAAATTTACAATACTTCCATCCCGTACTCTGAACAGAAGACTCCTGTTCCATCTTCCTAATGTGATCAACAAATACCTCTGTGGTGTAACTAAAATACCATTATCGGGCTCGGCATAGGAAATATATTTTACAACTGAGTGTTTGGAGTGTTCAGATCTCGTCCGCTCCTCCCTGTACAAAGCATACAGTGCATGTTTGACCATTTTCTTATGTGCGTGGACAATAGTATTTGGGGAGCTAAACAAGAGGCCCTGGCCCACACTAGATAGGCTATTCTCGACAGCTTACAACCATGGTACAAGATTAGACCTTTCACTTTGTTGGCAGTCAGATATTATGCTGCGAGTTAAATGGGCAGCCGGATTTAGCCAAATTTTTAGCCAGAAGAGGGCGGGCCTTGATCGAATAAAGTCCTCTATATACAATAGCTTTAGCTCATTGTGGCAGATGAATGTTGGGGCACAGAAAACTCCACCCAAGATCTTTCTGCAGAGCCTATTTTCCTCGGTCTGAATTGGCACACAGTTAGAGTATCCCCACACTTCTGCCCCGTAAGTTCCCGTAGGTTGACATCGGGTACGATAAATATTTAGCAGAGGGGTGATAACATCAGCTTGTTTGGGTTGCCGTAGGGAGAGAATTGAATTGATGGCTTTGCCAATTTTATTTCTCCCATAAACGACATGTGGCTGCCACGAGCCCGTATTAGAGAATAGTAGTCCCAAATAAGGAAAAGTGCTTGTGCATTTTAAGATGTTATCGCCCGATTTAATTGAGGTTATATTATACTTTTTCGGCCCACAGTTCATAATAAAAGATTTTTTAAAATTAGTATTAAGGCCCAGATCTGACATGAAAACAACAAAACCAGAAATTAAAATTCGCAGGGCATTTGGTGTACGGCCCATTAGCACCGCGTCATCCGCGTATAGCAGGGCAGGGGTTGGGTTACCGTTTATAATTGGAACATCCTTAGTTATCGCACACAAGCTGCTACTCAACCCGTTAATATATAAGATAAAAAGCAGTGGGGCGAGTACGCAGCCCTGTCTGACACCCCTGCCAATTAAAAAATCATTCGAAACTTCTCCCTCAGCGTTGATGCGTACTCTGGCCTTTAAGTCCCTGTGCAAATAAGAAAGGAAATACACCAAAGAATCTTCCAGACCACAACTAAGCAAAAGTGACCACAAACTAGAACGATTAACGAAATCAAACGCTGAACTTAAATCCATAAAACCAAGGTACAAAGGGGATTTTTTTACAATAGTGTACTTCGCCATTATCAAATTCAGATTCAAACATTGTTCAACTGTGCCCACATGACTTCTAAAACCGAGTTGGCATTGATGTAAAACATTATTCTCCTCTGCCCAGCTCCTCATCCTGTTAAAAATTACCCTCCCCAGGACCTTCAGTGTGTTGTCAATCAGTGATATCGGGCGGTAGCAGGCAGGATCCAGTCTGTCACCCTTTTTAAATATTGGTACAATAACACTGTTTGACCATGATTCTGGGATTGAGTTGTCGGATAAGTTGTTGAACAGATTACAAAGTAAAGGGGCCCAGAAGTTAATTTCTGATTTAATTTGATCTATTGAGAGACCGTCTGGCCCAGGTGCTTTGTTACTCGCACTTTCGATTATAGCGTCTTCAACTTCGGATAGTTCAATGTTCAAGGGACCAACAATCATAGCAGGAAGAACAGTGCTTGTGGGAGACCCTGGTACAGCATGAATTTTAGAAAAATACTCGGCCCAGACATCTCCTGTTATATTACAATTAATAGCATTGATATTGGAACCAAGGGATCTTAAGGACTTGACCTCTCTCCAAAATCCAGTGGTGTCTTTCAGTGTCGCAGTACGGGTAAGAGATTCCCAGTGGTCTGTCACTAGGGCCTCAGATCGTATACGTAGCGTGGTTTTATACCTAGCTCTTAAGTCTCTAACGAGTGACAGATTCCTTGGTTTAATTTTTAGGGCCTCCCTCAGTTCCTTATTGGCCCTAGAGCAGGAAGAGTCAAACCAGCGAGGGCCACGGTCTTTAATAGCCCGGGCTGGTTTCGAAGATTCTCCTTTAATAGCCATACAGAGATTACTGAAAGAACTAACCACTTCTGGGCCTGATCTATCAAGAGACAAGCAGTTCTCGATTAGTATTGGATGTTTGTTAACAACTCTGGCTAAAATATCTTTATTATCGACCCCTTTCCATACCACTCTTAGCCTGTCAGTGGATACTTCCAGATTTTGTACCCCAATATCTACTCTCATCACTTCCTTTATAATCCCTGGATTATTTAAATGTACTCTAATTGGGTAGTGGTCGCTATAGGCGGAGCAAGTAACCTCAGCCTTTAGAATAATATCACCCAGTGAAGGGGAAATAAACATGTAATCTATTGTGGAAGCACATCCCTGGCCAATATAGGTGGGGGTTAACATATTGTTCTCTCCATTGCCAGCGACTTCCATAGCATTCACTAAGTCACGAAATGCTAGGTGGTGCCTCAGTTCCTCTCCGCTTCTACAGGGGGGATTATTACGGTACATATGGGGGTTGAAGTCTCCTCCGATGCAAATTCCGTCGAAAGAACCATATTTCTGTCCCATTAAAATTTCATCAATAAAATTAAACAAAATTAGAAAATTGTTATTAGGGTGGGTCACAAAATCGTTATTATAAAAGTTAATTAAACACAATTTCAACCTGTTAGTGTATTTTATAGCCATAAAACATTTTTCATGTGTCTGGATCAATTTAGTTTGTACCCCAGTTCTTATTTTAGCCCAAATAGAGAGGCCCCCACTAGGACGACCCATGGATGAAGCAGATGCCATTAAATTATGGCAACTGTAACCCTCTAATATGGACATAGTTGTACACCAGGTCTCCTGTAGCATTAATATGTCACAATTTTCATAGACCCAATCTGTCCACTCTTTAATTTTTAGTTTCGATCTGAGGCCCGCTATATTCCAACTTACAAGAGATAATTCAGAGCCCAGTATAATAGTTCTTGGGTTAACAGATTGTTGACTAGCTATAGTGAATAGAGGAGACGGAGAGATGTCCAATAGTAGCTCCGAATTGGGTGCCTGAGATGGTTGATCCACATTCATAGTGTCAAAGTTGGTAACTGGTGGTCAATCTAACATATCCAATTCAGATAGGGGTGCAAACCTATTATGCATTTTAAGGGGAAAGGGGGCTGGATGGAATTGCCTTGCTGGTGGTCTGTAGAAATAGCTTAAAGGTAGTGAAGTTACAATGGTGGAAATGCCAGAGCGGTTGTTATTTCTATTAAGCAAGAATCATACTGTCCCTGGATTTTTAAAATTGAGGACTATACAGTTACCTTCAATGTCTTTAAATGACGGCCCCACCCATGATACCCTTCGGGCTGATAGAATTTCTCTAGAGATATCGTGCCCAACACCTTTATGCTTGGTTAACCAATCAATGCATTTATTATGCAATTGAACCCATGATTCCCCCTGTCCCTCCCTCAATGGTGGTATACCTGCTAGTACCAAGACAAATGGGCAGGCAGCAGGAGGTAGATGCAGAGCAGGCCCCTGGTGTTTAAGTGGCCTGCTATGCCCAGACTGCCCCGCACCCCTGTTGTCAACAGAAGTAGGCCCCGACACCGTACTTGGCTGAACGGTGCTATTGTTCTGGTTGTCAGTACTAGAATTCACAATAACTGGTGGGAGTGAGTTTAAGGGAGTGAGCGGGGGTTTAGATGATAAATTAATTGCTACTTTATTAATTCCCACATTATTACATATGGATTGGGTGGTTGATAGTGCAAGGGGCACTTGGGATCCAGAGATACTGGGGTCCGCGGCCAATTTAGGACTGTGACGCGAGACATCTGGCTTCCCACAAGATAAGGTATTACTAACTAACTCAAGCTCTTTCAATAGTCGTTCACCCCTGATTTGGTCCAGGGTAGCAGTCCCCTTTCTTTTTGCCTCTTCATTTTTTATCACATTTTCTAATTTATCCAGTCTTCTAAAAACATTATTAAATTGTTTTGTCATTTGCTTCTCTAAACGATTAAAAATTGTGTTGACTATAGTCTCTATAAGGTTCCCATTCTGTTTCGATATGGTATTATGTACTCCCATTGAGACAGTCTGTGTCCATATCGTATTCTGATTCCCAGTGGGATTACTGATGGTGGCAGTAGAGATGTCATCCGTATCCGCTGAGCCATTATCACCTATACAGATGATATCTTTCCCTGCTGATTTTTGTTTATTCCACAGGCTCTGTGGCGTGGGTTGATTCTTGAGGATTGATGGTTGTTTTCTTTTGTTTGCCCTGGGCTTAGCTGCATCTCTTTTGCGTTTTTCCCCACCCGGCTTATTATTAACATCCAAAGTCCCGATAGCAGTAGCCTCCACCTGGGAATTATTTATTATTGCGGGGGGGGGCCTCCACCAGCAAAGTTTCAGGAGGTATTGGTCCTGAAACGGGTTCAGAAATTACAACTGTGGGGGATAGGGGAAATCCGGGACTTGTTTGCGGGGATATTGGCCGTATGAAGGTAGTAGAGCAGCTCAGGGACATTCTCCTATCCGTATCTGCAATTTCATTAGTGACCAAGGTGAGGGCGTTTTCAAGTAGTGACTCAAATGTGGGTGGGGGAAAAGGAAAGTCATCCTGAGTCGCTATGATATCCGTAAACTCCATGGAGACAAGATTTTAACTCACCACAGTAGAAGTGAAGAAGGTGAAAGAGGGGTAGCCCGCCCGTCCACTGATGTCCACGGAGGGCCCGCCCTGGTCCCGGGCTTCTCCCTGGCGCTTCCCGCGCGCGACTCGCGAGGCGAGAGGTGCTCCTCAGCTTTACCGCGCCCCCGGGCGCTCTGGAATGACGGACGAGAGCTGCGACCGCCGGGGCACCTGGGTCTTGTAGTTCAGCCCTCTCGGCAGTTGCAGCAAGGGTCCGAGTTCTTGCCGCTTGCCCCCGCACGCTGGAGCAGTATGCCCGGATGATGTAAGGTGCCGTTTCCCTCACGGCTTGGTGATTCTTTCACTGCCCCCAGAGAGCGCTCGGCGCTCCTCAGCTTTACCGCGCCTCCGGGCGCTCTGGAATGACGGACGAGAGCTGCGACCACCGGGGCACCTGGGTCTTGTAGTTCAGCCCTCTCGGCGGTTGCAGCAAGGGTCCGAGTTCTTGCCGCTTGCCCCCGCACACTGGAGCCCGCTGGAGCAGTATGCCCGGATGATGTAAGGTGCCGTTTCCCTCACGGCTTGGTGATTCTTTCACTGCCCCCAGAGATCGCTCGGCGCTCCTCAGCTTTACCGCGCCTCCGGGCGCTCTGGAATGACGGAAGAGTGCTGCGACCGCCGGGGCACCTGGGTCTTGTAGTTCAGCCCTCTCGGCGGTTGCAGCAAGGGTCCGAGTTCTTGCCGCTTGCCCCCGCACACTGGAGCCCGCTGGAGCAGTATGCCCGGATGATGTAAGGTGCCGTTTCCCTCACGGCTTGGTGATTCTTTCACTGCCCCCCTTTCACCACCACTCATCTTCGTAGTCTTCGTGTGCTGCCACAGTGACCGAAGTAGGACCGGACCACTCTCCCGTGCAGTCGCTGAGGGCAGAGATGCAGCAAAGTTCACCACAAGGTGTGGGTTGGACACCGCCGACTCGCTAGGCAGAATGATTTCACCATCAGTAGCCCTGAGACTCTACACCTGGCTGAGGTCTACTGGCTTTTCGGGCGATATCCAATTGACTCTTTTGGACATGCCCTTTGATGGCCGTCGCTTGTTTGGTGACAAAACGGACAACGCGCTCGAGCGCTTTAAGGATTCCGGGCTACGGCCAGATCCTTGGGCCTTGCTTCCACTCGCCCCACGCAGTCTGCTTTTCGCTAATTTGTGGCTACGGGAGGGGATCCCCACCACGTTCTGCCCAGAGCCACTGGCGTGCCCAAGCTGCGCAGCCTATGTGTGGCCGGGGACGTGGGACCCAGCATTGTGGGTCTGGGGGCCAATGGGTGGGCCAGTCTACCAGCACCCCCTCTGCAGCAGCCTCCAAACCTTCCTAGTCTGACCCTCCAGGGCCACCAGTTGCCAGTGAGCGGCACGATCCGTCATCCCCTCCCCCACTTGCAGAACATCACGTCGGAGAGGTGGGTTTTGAAGATAGTCCGAAGGGGCTACTCCCTCCATGCCATCTACATTCCATCGCATGTCGGAGTATCACTTGGCCCTTCTCCGCCAGGAAGTTACGGCTCTCTCGGCCAAGGGAGCCATCGAACGCACCCCTGTGTCTAAGTAGGTCGTGGTTTCGACTCCCACTACTTTCTGGTACCCAAGAAGGACAAAGGACTGTGTCCTATCTTAGATCTCAGGGACATCTAACCTTTCCTCTGGAAGGAGAAGTTCAAGATGTTGACATTGGCTCAGGTTCAGTCTGCTCTCGACCCTGGAGACTGTATGGTAGCGTTGGACTTGCAGGACGCCTATTTCCACATCCCCGTCCTGCCGGCCCACAGGAGTTGCCTACGGTTCACGGTAGGTGACAAGCATTTTCAGTTACCATGGTCCCCTATGGCCTTACCAGCGCCCCTCAGGTGTTCACGAAAGTGATGGCGGTGATTGCAACTCATCTGCGCAGGTTGGGGGTTCCTGCCTTACCCTATCTCGACGACTGGCTGTTGAAGGCGGGCTTGCCCCAGGCTGTTGTCTCCCTCCTCCAGACTACGGTGGACCTCCTGCATTCGCAGGGGTTCACTATCAACGTGCCGAAGTCTCACCTGATTCCCTCTCAAAAGCTCCTTTTCATCAGAGCGGTTCTGGATATCACGCAGTATCGGGCTTATCCTCCCGAACTGTGAGTCCGGAATATTCGAGCTATGATTCTGATCTTTCAGCCTCTATCCCAGGTTTCGGTCAGAATGACCCTGAGGCTGCTGGGCCTCATGGCCTCTTGCATCCTGCTGGTGGAACATGCCAGGTGGCATATGTCGTCTCTGGAGTGGGACCTGAAGTTCCAGTGGGCACAGCATCAGAGGAATCTTTCTGATTGAGTCCAGACCTCGGAGGGCATTGCAAACCAATTGCAGTGGTGGCTAATGAACCAGGATTGGGTCAACAGCAGATTGCTCTCCCTTCCCCAACCAGAGTTCACAATGGTGACCGATGCATCACTTTTGGGGTGGGGTGGACACTTGGAAGAGGCGGAGATCAGTGGCCTCTTGTTTCCGGCGGAGTCCGGGCTCCACATAAACCTTCTGGAGCTTTGGGCAATTCGTCTTGCACTGAAGGCATTCCTTCCCTCTGCCCGGGGAAGAGTAGTGCAGGTGTTAACGGACAACACCACTGCCATGTGGTACTGCAACAAACAGGGCGTGTGGGGTCGTTGACCCTATGTCAAGAGGTTCTCCACCTTTGGACATGGCTGGAACATCAGGGCATGGCTCTGGTGGTTCAACACCTGGCAGATTCCCTGAACGCCAGGGTGGATGAACTCAGCCTCAGCCGCATGATGGATTATGAATGGCGTCTTCACTCTGAGGTGGTGCAAGGTCTCTTTCAGCAGTGGGGAGAGCCTTGGTTAGATCTTTTTGCCACCGAAGAGAATGTGCAATGTCCGCAGTTCTGCGCATTGGAATTTCCAAGGCAGCACTAGCTTTTCGTCGCGAGTGGAGTTTCGGTCTTATATATGCCTTTCCGCCTATACCACTTCTGCCTAGAGTGCTGAAGAAGATCAAGCTCGACCAAGCCCAAGTCATTCTTGTGATTCCGGATTGGGCCCTTAGAGTTTGGTATCCCGAGATCTTGAACATGGCCATCGATCCTCGGACCACACTGCCTCTTCGGGAGGATCTTCTGTCGCAGCGACAGGGGACAGTCCTCCACCCGAACCTGTCAAAATCCCACCTCCTTGCGTGGAGATTGAGCGCCGACAGTTGCCAGCTTTCAACCTTCCTTCCGAAGTCTGTAATGTTATCTTGGCAGCCAGGCGTCCCTCCACCAAAACGGTATACGCCTGTAGATCCCCTCTCTGCTCCTTTTTCTGAGGTTATTTTGTTCCTCCTTTCCATGGCCCAGCAGGGCTCTGCTCTGGGTATCCTTAAGGGCTATATTTCGGCCATTTCAGCCTTTCTTCGGCTCCCTGATTAGCTTTCTCTTTTCAAGTCCAATATTGTAAATAGATTTCTTAAGGGCATTACACACTTCTTTCCTCCTATTCCTTTCGTAATTCACTAGTGGGACATGAATCTTACCTTATGTGCACTCCTTTCGAGCCACTGCATAATTGTCCTCTTAGACTCTTGACCTTAAAACAGCTTTTTTGGTTGCTGTAACCTCTGCTTGCGGGGTGAATGAGCTTCAGGCTCGGTCTTCCAAGCTTCCTTTTCTTGCTGTTCATCCGGACAAGGTTGTCCTTCGAACTCGACTTTCTTTTCTCCCCAAGGTGGTTACCTCTTTCCACATTGGACAGACCATCACCTTGTACACCCCCCCCCCCCACCCCGCATCCTTCAAATGAGGAAGACAGACTCCACCATCTGGATCCAAAACGTGCGCTTTCTTTCTATCTGGATTGCACAAAACAATTCCGGGTGGATGACCAGCTCTTTCTTGGCTATGTGGGCGCCAAGAAAGGTCAGGCCGTGCAAAAACGGACAATCTCTCGGTGGGTTGTTCTTTTGCATCAAAATTAGTTATTCCTTGGCAATGAAGGAACCTCCAGTAGGACTGCGCGCTCATTCTACCAGGGTGACGGCAGCCACTACTGCTTCAGGACGTGGAGTCCCCCTTGGTGACATCTGTCCGGCAGCCACGTGGGCATCCCTGCACACGTTTAGAAAACACTACTGCCTGGACAGCCAAGACTGGAGAGACGGCTTCTTTGGCCGTTTAGTTCTCCAGGACTTTCTGGTGTGAACTTGGTTCGCAGACCCTCCTCCCTAGCTGGTATTGCTGGGGTATCTATTCTAAGGTAAGGGATCTTTAACTAATAGTCTCTTTCAGATGAACAAGTTACTTACCTTCGGTAACGATATATCTGTAAGAGACCTATATTAGTTATAGATTCCTTACTGCCCAGCCATCCTCCCCGTTCTGTGAACTGACTTCTAGGGTAAGGGACTTCCTTTCAGGGCCATAGTTTTGTGCACCAGTGGTCAGTGTCTTGCATGGCTCTGCGCTTCTGACGTGGAATGTCGTGTAAAAAACTGACATCAGTGCGTGAGAATGGCATCTAAGTAGATACCGCGACATCATCCCGGCGAACACGACGCCGATGACGAACCTGGAGTCGCCCAGCACCACCTACCGACGCGCAGGGGTGCTGCTACGAAAAAAAATTCTCTGGATCCAGTCTGACGCCTGGGGGTAATTCTAAGGTAGGGGTTCTATAACTAATATATGTCTGTTACAGATATATTGTTACCGAAGGTAAGTAACTTGTTCTTCATGCCCCTTAACATTGAAGGGGGGGGGGGGTCAGTTTGCATCTCATTGCAAATATTCACTTGTGCTGCTGGGAATTTTAGAATCACTCACACTGTAAATGGTTAGTCTAGTTGCAGCACAATGCAAAATAATTGTGCTGTGACCAGACCCATTGTGCATCCGGTCCTATAGCCAATGTGAAAACGATGCTTAGTTTGAGTGACCTGCTGGTTACTGTGAAGGATCTCCCAGGCCCCAGTTTCTCTTCCCGTCTGTTAAATACCAATCCTCTTGTGACAACATGTTAGCTTGCGATGGCCAAACTATGTAGCGTTGCTTGCAATTTGTTTGACTATCTTTAGTGCAAGTCCCACATATTGCCAGTTTACTATTAAAATCAGAGGGCTAATGTTAGACCTGTCTGGCCCTTTGCGTAGTCCCTCCAATTTATTATTTATTTTGTTCCCTTTTTGCCCCTCATAACCTTATTCATTTTTTTGTCCACTAGATTTTTCAAGGTGTTGGTCTAGGGGATAGGTGCTCTTTCGCCCTTATAGTTTTTCACCTCAGGCCTAGAGGCCTTTCCTGACAGGAATTTCTTTGGAGTCACAAAATGGTGGCTACCAACTGACATAACTGACATACCTAGAACCTGTCCCATAGGATAGAATAGGGGATTCCAGAACCTTCTGGTCCCTTCTGGACCTCTGAGGGTCAGCCTATAAAAGGCGGAATGCTGGGCAACTATTTTGTCTTGCCAGTGAGGAACAGCTAGAGTGAAGGCTGAGGTCTGGAAGGGGTAGGGTCCTTAAGGGTGGACTGCTCTACAAGGGTTGCCCTCTGTCTGGGTTCCCCACCCCCCATTTCTGTTGTCCTAGCCGAGTTAGTTTCGTCCTGCTGACCCTGGTCAGGGAGGTGCCCAAGTTAGGTGAAGGGGTCAATCCCAGTGGATTGTGGAGCTGTGGAGATCCCTGCTGTGGGAACCAAACAAGGAGTTCTCCTGTGCACCTGTTCCTGTCCAGTATGGAGGGTTAGTGGATTACTGCTGTAACTGGAGATCTGGGGGCCCAAATGTGAGGGATTCCACCTCTAACCCCCTCTCTCCATGGTGTGAAGCAGGTTCCTGCCCTGCGTGACGCCGAGACCCCCTTACCGGTGTTTGGTCCTGCAGCGTGTGAGCAAACCTCCCCACTCGTGAGGAGAAAGAGTGGGGTGACAGGGTTATTGGGGCTGAGCCGTCTTCCCTGATTCCGCCGTGAGCGGGACCCCTGGGGCGCTGATCGCGCTTCCGTGACAGCGCTGCTTTAAGAAAGAGAAAAAGGGGACTAGCGGTATAGTGCCCGGCGCCACTGCGCATATTCCAAGTTGAACTGGTGATCCATCACAGGAGGGGCCTAGGACCGAGCAGGCCGCTGCGGAGCAGACTCTGTTGGCTGATCCGCTTACTCCCCGCGCATGCGCGATTGCGTCCTCGCGGGGGAAATCCTGTCAGCAGCCGGTGAGGAGATCTTCGGAGAGCAGCCGCCAAGCACCGGGCTTCCCGCTTAAGCGCTGGGAGCTACATCAAGGCGGGCCCCTGCTTCTCTGAGAAGAGAGGGAGCGGGGCGGCCCGGTTTCCAAAGGAGAGCGCACTTCAAGCGGAGAGGTGCGACTGGTGTGTCCTCTTTCCCTGACTCCGCGCTAACGAGGAGGAGGGACGAGGGGCCGCAACTTCGGCCGGAGGAGTCTGGGTCCTTTTGTCTTTTTCCCCCCCAGCAAACGGAGACACCGGCCGGTGGGCCCAACATAAAACAAAGTAAGGAGAGGTCGTGAGGGGGAACTTGGAGGCTTTAGCGTCTCTCTTAAAGGAGCGAAGACTTCCGGTTGGCTATATTAGGATTGGGCTAGTACTGGGTAATGCCCATCTAGTTTCTTGAAAGGATATTCTGAAACTTAACTTTGAATGTAGGATGTTCCCCGTTTTGTGATTAAATAACTATATTCCAACCTCCCCTTGCTTAGAGAAACTAAAGTGAGTGAGGCTAGCCCATTCTTCTGGAGTAAAAGGTGGAGAGGGGGTAAAGGTATAAAACCCTTCAGAGGAGTCAAGTCTAGCAAAGTTTGGAGACTAATGTAATGTGCTGTTAATGCTGATTAATGACATAATTTGGCAACTTCATAATTTCATGGATAAATGTAATGTACTGAACTGTGATATCTGAAGACAAGAGAGCAGAGAATATTTTTATAAACAAGCTCGTATTTTTACACAAATTTTGGTGTAGTGTCATTTTTGCGTGTTATTGCATTGAATTACTGCTGGGTGGTCTGCAACCTTTACACATGTGCCTCTAGTGATTTTGTCTTACCCTAGGCCAGGCTACCCTAGGTGACCTGACATATTTAGGTTCCAACATGTTGGTGTCTAGCGGTGGGATCTTGACTGTGGTTGCAACTACTCTGTAGTAATTTAGTGTAATCCACTAGCCTACACCTGGAGTTTTCTCCTAGCGGCCCTCCTAATTTTTACTTTTGTTTTTCCAAATTTGTTCCTGGTGGTGGGGTGGAGGTAGCTTCAGGTTGCCCTTGCCACTCTATTCTTTTTGTGTGCTTAACCTTGTGTTGCCTTTTGCAAAATGGAATTTGCACTGGAAAAACTGGACACTTATTCATTGGCCCAGCTAAAAGATTTCTGTCAACAATTGGGAGTGTTCTTTAAGCGTGGTGCCAAGAAGGGGGAACTCCAGACCAGTTTGAGGGCTTGGGTGGAAGCGCGCAATGAGGAGGGAACGGTGGAAGAGGAGGAATCGGACAGAGGTACTGTCATTGATAGGACTGCGGAATGTCCCCCGGGGGTGGGTGAGATGTCAATCAGCCCCAAGGCAACCTCACGGGAGGGCAGCAGTGTGTCATCGAGAGGGTTGTCAGAAACCGAGTTAGCTGACAGGAGAGAGGATAGACTGTTAAGGTGGGACATAGCAAAAATGGAGTTGGAAGAAAGGAGGGAGAAGAGGAGGTTAGAACAGGAGAAGGAAGAGCGGAGAATGGCTCATGAATTCAAACTAAAAGAGTTAGAACTCCAGGCCCTGCAACGGGGACCCTTTCCAACTCCAAATGGTGGCAGCGAAACCAGAGAACCAACCAGGGAGTCCAGACCCTACCTGCCTAAGGATATAATTTCCAGCTATAGTCAGGGGGATGACATAGCCAAGTGGCTGGCAGCCTATGAGGTCTCCTTAAGAGCCCATGGGATCCAGGAGAAGCACTGGGGGGGTGGGTTGTATAAGTACATGCCTCCTACTGGTCGGGACACCTTGCTGGCCTTGGAATCAGAGGAGCAGACCAACTACCCCACCATGAAGCTAGCATTGGTCAGGAAGTTTGGGCTTACCCCGGAAAGGTATCGCCAGAAGTTCAGGGGGAGCCACAAGTTAAGCACCCAGAACTGGGTGGACTTCCTTGATTATGCAAGAAAGGCATTAGAGGGCTGGGTCAAGGGCAGTGAGGTGAAGGATTATGAGGGGTTGTATGATCTATTTTTGAAAGAGCACCTCCTCGTGAAATGCTTTCCCGAGCTGCGCCAACACCTGGTGGACAGCAAGCTGACCAATCCCCGGAAGCTTGCAGAGGCGGCGGACATCTGGGCAAGTACCCGGGTATCCTCAAAGGGGACTGGAGGGGATTCCCAAAAGGCCGGACAGGGCGCCCCTCAGAAGAAGGAGGGGGGAGATAAAAAGCCGGAGTTCCCTAAAGGTCCCCAAAACAATTTCCAGGGAAAGGGAACAGGTTTCACCCCTAAGGCAAACCCGCCCAGGAACCCTAATCCTGGCCAAAGCCAGCAGCCAAGGGTTCTCCACTGCTTCGAGTGTGGTGGTGTTGGACATTATAAGGGAGATGTCAGATGCCCAAAGAGACCACCCCCTCCCACCGGAGGAAAACCACCGGGAGTAGCTAGTGTAGCGCTCGGGGAGGAGTTGCCCTTAGATAAGGGGGGTGAGTGGGCGGGTGTCACCTTAGTGTCCCTGGGGGAACGGGAGATGGTTCCTAAGATCCAGGTGCCCCCAAATACTGTTAAGTATGGGCAATGGATCACCATCAATGGCCAGAGAGGGGAGGCTCTGAGAGATACAGGAGCCAGTATGACTATGGTGAGAAGTCAACTGGTGTCTCCAGAGCAGGTGATTCCCAATGTACTCCACCCCGCCGCAATGGCTGACGGCAGAATGGGCCACTATCCCGTGGCTGAGGTTCCCTTTGAGTGGGAAGGGGTTGCAGGTTCACTTCGAGTTGCCGTAAGCCCTGCCGTGCCAGTTGATTGTCTGCTGGGGAATGATATGGAGCACAACGCTTGGAGAGAGGTGGAATACCGGACGCACTCTGCGATGCCGGGTACACCTGACTGGGCCTGTGTGAGCACAAGGTCTGCGACTGCCCGGAGAGGGAGTTCGCTTGGGTTGGAGCCTGGAACCAAGGCCCAACCCGCTGCCAAAAAGGGACAGACCCGAAGGCAGGAAGAGCCTGCTTCGACTTCCACACCCCATGTGACAGATCGGCCACCTGCGGTGGTGGACCAGGAGTCCGTGGAGGGGGAAGTAGTCTCTCTGGAGGACCTACCCATCCCTGCTGAGTGGCATGTGGAGGGGGGGCCTACTAGAGAGGAATTCTGTAAGGGGCAGAGGGAGTGCCCTACCCTGGAGGGACTGAGGCGACAGGCTGAAGCCCAGGCAGCAGGTGATGTTACGGGACACTACCATATTTACTGGGAGGATGAACTCCTCTACAGTGAACCCAAGGTACCCTTACCTGGTTCATCAAGGGCCTTGGTAGTCCCGCAACAATACCGAGCCTTTCTGCTGGAATTGGCTCATGCAATACCCTTGGCAGGACACTTAGGTCAGGACAAGACCTTTGCTCGGCTTGTCCCCGACTTTTACTGGCCTCATATGAAAGTGGTGTCCAACACTTACTGTCGGACATGTGTATCCTGCCAGGCCAGTGGGAAAACAGGGGTGAAGCTGAAAGCTCCCCTGGAATCACTTCCAGTCGTTAGCACCCCCTTTGAAAGGGTGGGCATCGACATTGTAGGGCCATTGGATCCACCAACAACAGCTGGTCACAGGTTTATCCTGGTTCTGGTGGATCATGCCACACGGTACCCAGAGGCAATTCCTCTGAGGACTGTCACTGCACCTGTGGTGGCTAGGGCCCTGATGGGGATCTTTACCCGAGTGGGATTCCCCAAGGAAGTTGTGTCCGACAGGGGGACCAACTTTATGTCAGCATACATGCGGGCAATGTGGAAGGAGTGTGGAGTGACCTACCGGTTCACCACTCCCTATCACCCCCAGTCCAATGGACTGGTCGAGAGGTTCAACAAGACCTTGAAGGGCATGATCAGAAGTCTGCCTGAAAGTCTGCGGAGGAAATGGGACGTCCTCCTACCCTGTTTGCTATTCTCCTACAGGGAAGTGCCACAGAAGGGAGTGGGCTTCAGCCCCTTCGAACTTCTGTATGGGCACCCTGTACGCGGTCCTCTCAGCCTGGTGAAGGATGGTTGGGAAAAGTCTCCCAGGAAACCCCCCCAGGATGTGGTGAGCTACATGCTGGCCTTCAGGAGCCAAATGGCGAAGTTGTGGAAGCAAGCTTCTGACAACTTGGAGGCCAGCCAGGCAGTCATGAAAGAGTGGTATGACCACAATGCTCACCAGGTGGAATTGGAGCCTGGCCAACAAGTGTGGGTGATGGAGCCTGGAGAGCTTAGTGCCCTCCAGGATCGCTGGACAGGCCCCTTTGAGGTGTTGGAGAAGAAGGGTAAGGCCACATACCTGGTGGACCTTAAGACCCCACGACAGCCCCTACGGGTGCTTCATGCCAACCGACTCAAACCCCACCATGAGGCCCGAGGTCATCTTAATGATGGTGACTGATGGGGGAGAGGAAGCGGAAAGTGAACCTCTCCCAGACTTGTTCTCGTCTCGAGAAAAGGATGGGTCAGTGGAGGGAGTGATTCTCTCTCCCACCCTAACTCCTGAACAGCGGGAAGACTGTCGCCAGATACTGGAGCAGTACCCTACGTTGTTCTCCCTTGTCCCGGGAAGGACTCACCTGTGTACCCATGATGTGGACACAGGGGACAGCCCACCAGTGAAGTCAAAGACCTACCGGCTGTCCGACAAGGTGAAGGCTAGCATCCATGGAGAGGTTGCCAAGATGCTAGAGCTAGGAGTGATAGAACCTTCCAACAGCCCTTGGTCCAGTCCGGTGGTGCTAGTGCCAAAAGCCGCTCCACCAGGCACCACGCCAGAATTGAGGTTCTGTGTGGCTTACCGGGGACTGAACTCAGTTACAAAAACTGATGCCCATCCGATCCCTAGGGCGGATGAGTTAATTGACCGGCTAGGAGCTGCCCAATACCTAAGTACCTTTGACCTCACTTCAGGGTACTGGCAGATCTCCTTGACAGATGGAGCAAAGGAAAGGTCAGCCTTCTCCACGCCTGAGGGACACTTCCAATTTTGTGTGATGCCCTTTGGGCTCAAAAACGCCCCTGCCACTTTTCAGCGGCTGGTGAATCAGGTCCTCTCCGGAATGGAGGGTTTCTCCGCTGCCTATCTGGATGACATTGCTGTCTTCAGTAGCAGTTGGGAGGACCATTTGCAAGCAGTTCTCCAGGCCCTGAAACAAGCTGGATTGACAATCAAGGCCAGCAAATGTCAGATTGGGCAGGGGTCGGTTGTGTACCTTGGACACTTGGTGGGTAGGAGGACAGTGCAGCCCCTGCAGGCAAAGATTGAGGCAATCATGGCCTGGGAACCCCCCAAGACACAGACTGAGGTCCGAGCTTTCCTGGGTCTCACAGGCTACTACCGTCGCTTTGTGAAGGGTTATGGCACTATTGTAGCGCCCCTCACAGAGCTCACCTCAAAGAAACAACCTCGACGGGTAGTTTGGACGGAGGCTTGTCAGCAAGCCTTTGAAAAGTTGAAGCAGGCAATGTGTGCAGCACCGGTCCTGAGGGCCCCAGTCTTCTCCAAGGAGTTCATTGTCCAGACAGATGCATCAGAACATGGCATTGGGGCAGTGTTATCGCAACTGAATGAAGAGGGCCTGGATCAGCCTGTAGCCTTCCTATCTAGGAGACTGCTTCCCCGGGAACAGAAGTGGAGTGCCATTGAAAGGGAAGCTTTTGCGGTGGTGTGGGCTCTGAAGAAGCTGCGGCCATACCTGTTTGGCTCACACTTCCTGGTTCAGACTGACCACCGACCCCTTCGTTGGCTAATGCAGATGAAGGGGGAGAATCCCAAGTTGCTGAGATGGTCCATCTCCCTACAGGGAATGGACTTCCGGGTGGAACATCGGCCTGGAGTGGACCACGCCAATGCAGACGGTCTCTCCAGGTATTTCCGCCTTAGTGATGAGGACTCCCAAGGGGTTGGGTAGCTCTCCCCACTTTCAGCTGGGGGGGACGCGTGTTAGACCTGTCTGACCCTTTGCGTAGTCCCTCCAATTTATTATTTATTTTGTTCCCTTTTTGCCCCTCATAACCTTATTCATTTTTGTGTCCACTAGATTTTTCAAGGTGTTGGTCTAGGGGATAGGTGCTCTTTCGCCCTTATAGTTTTTCACCTCAGGCCTAGAGGCCTTTCCTGACAGGAATTTCTTTGGAGTCACAAAATGGTGGCTACCAACTGACATAACTGACATACCTAGAACCTGTCCCATTGGATAGAATAGGGCATTACAGAACCTTCTGGTCCCTTCTGGACCTCTGAGGGTCAGCCTATAAAAGGCGGAATGCTCGGCAACCATTTTCTCTTGCCAGTGAGGAACAGCTAGAGTGAAGGCTGAGGTCTGGAAGGGGTAGGGTCCTTAAGGGTGGACTGCTCTACAAGGGTTGCCCTCTGTCTGGGTTCCCCGCCCCCCATTCCTGTTGTCCTAGCCGAGTTAGTTTCGTCCTGCTGACCCTGGTCAGGGAGGTGCCCAAGTTAGGTGAAGGGGTCAATCCTAGGGGATTGTGGAGCTGTGGAGATCCCTGCTGTGGGAACCAAACAAGGAGTTCTCCTGTGCACCTGTTCCTGTCCAGTATGGAGGGTTAGTGGATTACTGCTGTAACTGGAGATCTGGGGGCCCAAATGTGAGGGATTCCACCTCTAACCCCCTCTCTCCATGGTGTGAAGCAGGTTCCTGCCCTGCGTGACGCCGAGACCCCCTTACCGGTGTTTGGTCCTGCAGCGTGTGAGCAAACCTCCCTACTCGTGAGGAGAAAGAGTGGGGTGACAGGGTTATTGGGGCTGAGCCGTCTTCCCTGATTCCGCCGTGAGCGGGACCCCTGGGGCACTGATCGCGCTTCCGTGACAGCGCTGCTTTAAGAAAGAGAAAAAGGGGACTAGCGGTATAGTGCCCGGCGCCACTGCGCATATTCCAAGTTGAACTGGTGATCCATCACAGGAGGGGCCTAGGACCGAGCAGGCCGCTGCGGAGCAGACTCTGTTGGCTGATCCGCTTACTCCCCGCGCATGCGCGATTGCGTCCTCGCGGGGGAAATCCTGTCAGCAGCCGGTGAGGAGATCTTCGGAGAGCAGCCGCCAAGCACCGGGCTTCCCGCTTAAGCGCTGGGAGCTACATCAAGGCGGGCCCCTGCTTCTCTGAGAAGAGAGGGAGCGGGGCGGCCCGGTTTCCAAAGGAGAGCGCACTTCAAGCGGAGAGGTGCGACTGGTGTGTCCTCTTTCCCTGACTCCGCGCTAACGAGGAGGAGGGACGAGGGGCCGCAACTCCGGCCGGAGGAGTCTGGGTCCTTTTGTCTTTTTCCCCCCAGCAAACGGAGACACCGGCCGGTGGGCCCAACATAAAACAAAGTAAGGAGAGGTCGTGAGGGGGAACTTGGAGGCTTTAGCGTCTCTCTTAAAGGAGCAAAGACTTCCGGTTGGCTATATTAGGATTGGGCTAGTA
Organism: Lissotriton helveticus; assembly: GCF_964261635.1. Taxonomy (NCBI): domain Eukaryota; kingdom Metazoa; phylum Chordata; class Amphibia; order Caudata; family Salamandridae; genus Lissotriton; species Lissotriton helveticus. Next base: position 1,072,892,057 of record NC_136070.1, on the reverse strand, counting down.
CTGGGTAATGCCCATCTAGTTTCTTGAAAGGATCTTCTGAAACTTAACTTTGAATGTAGGATGTTCCCCGTTTTGTGATTAAATAACTATATTCCAACCTCCCCTTGCTTAGAGAAACTAAAGTGAGTGAGGCTAGCCCATTCTTCTGGAGTAAAAGGTGGAGAGGGGGTAAAGGTATAAAACCCTTCAGAGGAGTCGAGTCTAGCAAAGTTTGGAGACTAATGTAATGTGCTGTTAATGCTGATTAATGACATAATTTGGCAACTTTGAAAATCTTCATAATTTCATGGATAAATGTAATGTACTGAACTGTGATATCTGAAGACAAGAGAGCAGAGAATATTTTTATAAACAAGCTCGTATTTTTACACAAATTTTGGTGTAGTGTCATTTTTGCGTGTTATTGCATTGAATTACTGCTGGGTGGTCTGCAACCTTTACACATGTGCCTCTAGTGATTTTGTCTTACCCTAGGCCAGGCTACCCTAGGTGACCTGACATATTTAGGTTCCAACAGCTAATATATATTTTGTAGATATTAAATCTATTTCTCCTAAAGTTCACGTTTAGACTTTTGTTGACAGTAGTTATAAACAGTGTACTGTTTATAGTGCTGATTTCACAACATTGATTTGGGGCTACTGACCTGTTCTTGTTTGTTAACCACTTGTATCTGCCCCTGTTTGGACAAACTATTATAACATTGTACAACTGAAAGTGCTGGGTTCAGCTCAGAAGCAGGAGTGTGTTCTGCTATAGAAGACCGTTATCTTTCCAGAATTAAAGTTTTTTTTTATTTTGTAATCTTTCTATTCTTTATATATGCATACATCTACCATCTATTTAGATACAAAGCAAGTCTACCCTTTGTGGTGGTTTATATATCCCTCATGTCCTAGATAATTTCTGATTGAAAAATGTATTCTGCTTTCCATCTTTATGGTACACAGTATGCTTACCTGTTTTTCAAAGTTGAAGTTGTCGTTTTTACTGTAATTTTGGTGTACTTTCCTTAGTTATGTAGTTCGCACCCGGGGTTATAAATGGAAACCACGTGTGTTTTTCTTAGTCTTTCTTAGTATGACTGACTAGTAAATTATAAGATAAGGTGCCAAATGTAGAAAAGTGATCGATCTTTAAATACCATCTTCTGTTATCATTATAAAAGTTGACCACTACAACAGAGAAGATGAAATCCTCTTTCTGTAAGAAGGCATGCTTTTACCAAGGCACCTCCTATGTAGGCGAAGTTCTGGGAGTTTCACGGAGCTCTGCGAACTGACAAAACAACTGCCAAGCTATGCGGAGTTCCTCTAGCGGTAGAGTGTGTTACCTCATGCCTTTCTCACTGATTGTTAGTGCTGGGTATTTGTCCCACACTGTAAAATCAGCGCTAACTGCATCATGCGCTGCGCAAGAGGGCGCTGCTTCTTTCTGCTGCTCTAGTAGAAGTTCTACTTGAGCGGCGCTTCCTCAACGTGAGCAGAAGGTTTCTCTACATGAGTGGTAACAACCATCCATTACTGCCCGCGTTGGTAAATCTCGTTGTGAAGTGGTCTCGCGTTGGATTTTCCGCGCTTGACAACTTACCATTGGTGAGCGCAAGCAAGGAAAAAACTCTGAAAACTCTGCAGGGAGCGAAGTGCGAAAAACTCTGCAAGCCGAGTTCACACACCAGGCCTACTGCTACCTTACCACAGCTCATAGGATAGATTTATAAAACATGGATGTTACATCAGCTTTGCTTCACTGGTCACACCGTTTCACAGGGAAGAGTTATTGTCAAAAAGTGAATAATTTCTTTTCAAGGAGACTTGCATAACTATGGAGTTCCCAATCAGACAAAGGTGATACACAAACCCCACAAAGAGGCATAATATAAAGATTGAGATTACTATGTACCACAGTTCATGTGGGTCAGAGTAATATTTTGCTTAATACCTATTTTGCACCTGGCCTGAAGCCAGCTTTTTTGCAGCCGAATGTAGTACAAAAATAAATGCACTTGCAAAGAGGGGCATTGTGTCAGCCCTCTTCATCCATTGGTCTGCCAAACTGTCATTCACATTTTGCTTCGACTCGCCACAGCATGCACCAGTGGTCAACTCACTTTATCTATGGGTTCTCTTGCACAGAGAATAATGGCATTTTGCTTGATGACGTGCGCATCCGCCTAAAATAAGAAGTAAACTTCAGTGCCAGGGCTGAGGGGACAGCACTTTCTTTGCTAATGTTTTTTTTCATGTCCATTCTTTATCGTTTTAGGATTTTTTGTGTGGTCCATGTGTCCTATCTATGTCTTCAGATTACCTTAATTCAAAGACAATCGTACCTTCTTTACACTAATAAGAATAGTTGTTTTCTGTGATGTGCATTAAACTAAACTGTTTCCATTTGTACTGTAGGCAGAACTGCCTGCTATAAAGTACTTGTACCATTATATTAAAAGTATTTGCAGTTTATTTTGTATTTGCATTTTTATTGCAATCATAGGACTACCATGTTTAGGTGGCATGTATTTGTGTTCCTTCTCTTTATTTTGGAGACAGGCGCTTGCAGGAAAATAAAAACATTTTATCAACCTGTCAAGGCCAGACATCTAGGGTTTGCCATAGCTCATCTCTCTTGCATTCCCTTTCACCCTTTCTCCTATTTGGCGCCTTTTGGTCTGCCTTCTTTTGGTCTTTTTTGTGTTTTCTATCTTTTCAGCTTTTATTTCCTGTTCATTCTCCTCTTTGTCCTTTTCTATATTTCGTATCTGCTTGTGACTTTTCAGCTTTTATTTCCTCCTCTCTGATCTCCATGGCTTTTTCTATATTGGCTTACTTCCTATCTTCTCTGCCTTTCTTTTCATTTATCTACACTTCGTGGTCCAATTTCCCACTTGGCCTACTTCTCCCCTTCCTGTTTTCTCTCTTGATCCACCCTTTCATTCTCTACTTTTCTCTTCCACCCTTGCCGGCTCAAATCCTCTCTTTTACTTCAAACTAAAATGTAAGAGCACAACCATGAAGGAATGCCATGATAACAGAAAGAATAATAATAGACAAAAATATATGTAACACGGGTTTTTGTTTGGAGTCATGAACTATTTTAGTTCTACTTTCCAAACCCATATACTTCGAGGTATACCTTCTAGGAAGAACCTGTAACTGCAACGTTCTGTTGAAACAACATGCGATTATTATTTGATTTTTAAGTTTCACATTTTTATTGAAGACTTCCAGGTTGAGACTGTAGCATTCTTTCTTTTCTTGTGGAATATGCTTGCAATAAAACATTAAAAAAATCCTTTCTTGCTAGTTATCGAAGTCCAGGCATATTGGCTTCTCCATTTCTGGTTACTTGTCTAATTTTAGTTTCTGATTTCTCAGTGGATTAAAAGAACACCTGTCATTACCAAAAATTTGCGATTGTATATTTAGTAATACATTGATGACATGATACGGCTGTGATTCCCAAAACATTAGCAATTGTATATTTAGTAATACATTGATGACATGATCAGGCTTTTGGTGCAATATTGAGGAAATTGTTTCTGCTTTTTATTGTGGGAAATAGTGACCTTTTACCAGATTTCTTGGTGCGTAATAGAGGTTACAGAAAACAAACCCAGACCTATGCTTTAAGCAATGGAACTGGACACCATGGACACATTTTATTCCTCAATTAAAGGCGTCTTCGCTGCTTTGTTACTTTTAATATTAATGCATTTTAAGCCTTGGGGTTTTACCAGTTGTTATTTTTATCCTTTAGGCCCACGGTGGAAGTGGGAACTTTAGTTGGTCATCGGCTAATCAAGCAGTGGCTACGGTTAATGTGAAAGGTGTTATGACTACTGCGAATGATGTTGGTTTAAGTGTCATACAGGCACATGATGTTCAAAATCCTCTACATTACGGAGAAATGAAGGTGAGTGTGACCATCTGTTGTTTAACTGTCCTTGCTGGAAAGTGCTGAGCATTTATTTAAAATAATCCATGAAATAGATATAATTTTGTTTTGCTTTTTAGAAGCATTAATTTAGAATATATTTCCTTTCAATTTGTTCTGTGCAGTTCTAGCATTGCTACAAATAACAGTGCCATTACTTGCAATTGAAATTCTGTATTATCAATACCCTTTGTAAATTGCTTCTGGGCATACATTTAATTTAAGAAAGTTTATTTTGGATTTCGTGTAAATTTGCCTGATGACTTTTAAAGTTCTCCTAGTAGGAAATCGTTCCATGGCACATTAAATGTGTAACAACCATTCTGATGCGAACAAAAAGAATGAAATTCCAAGATCAATGTGAGTACAGTAGCCTACGCACAAGCTTGGATGACAAGAAAAGGAGATGGCTTTTTTATAGGATGATGGACATGGAGCAGAGAATCAAGACAGCATGACCATCTTTAGTGTGTCTTAGTAAAATTATCTTATGGCAGGCAATGAGGTTTCAAATCTCAGGTCTTTTTCCACACCTTGACACAAATCCACTGACTGTTCTGCAGCATGCTGCACGTACATTTGGTCACCTACAGTAGATGTGGTCAGATACAGTGGTTCTCCATTTGTCATGTGTTAGAAATGGGATTTCTAGTTGGCTATGGCATGCGCCTAATACAGGCAGAAACCACCACTCTAGTCAGGGCTAGGGAGTTACACGCTGAAGATAACCCCTGCTTACCCCCTTGGTAGCTTGGCACGAGTAAACAGGCTTATTCCAGAGGCAATGTGTAAAGGGTTTGCGCAACACACACACGCAGCAGCAACACACTAGGCACACCATAAAAGAAACTCCACACAAGGTTATATAAAAATAGCCATTGTATTATCCAAAACACATTAGAATCATAATCACACATATATACTCTACCAATTGACAATAGGCAATATTCACAGGGGATTATATACATGACGGGGCCAATCAGGCCACTGTCAGGACCATCCCAAGCACAAGTAGTAGAAATAAAACGCAACCAGTTACTACTGGTACAATAATGACCTCCACATTCTATCTAACAACATGAACGCATTATGTCTGCATCACAGTAGGCATAAAACTCATAAGCAAAATCACATTATGCAATAGGCATCATAAGCATAAACACATTATGCAATAACTCACATTTAGGAGGGCACCTTAGTGACACTCCCCAGGTGCATACATCATCTTAGGGGCCTGCCCCTTATCAACACCATAAAGCTGACCCCAGGCCAACTGGCCTTCTGTGGGGCTCAAATGCCCTTTGTCCAAAATGTCAGGGCTTGCAATCCTAGGGCTTTCCAAGTGGCCCTCTGGCTGCCAATGCAGCAAAAGCAAAGTGCGCAATACGCTGGGGCAGAGGAGTGTATCTCACTCCATCATCAGAAATGAAAAATGCCCCAAGTTGCAGCTGCCCGCTCTCTCTCGCGGTGCAGTTCTAATAATTAGACCTGGCACGACTGTGCCTGGGGATCCCCCTTTACTGGGGCTCGTATGGTGCCATTCTCCAGCGCCGCAATGCGGCAAGAAGAAGATCACATGTGCACCCCCCGTGCCTTTCAGGTCCCCCTCCAGGACCTATGGTGCCAGAATTGCCAAAAGAGAAATCGGCCCAGGTGTCCCGGTGCCTCCGGGAGCACCGACACTGCTCACTGCTCACTGCGAGCCCCACTGCGCTCTTCCTCCTCTGGTCTTTTCCAATGTGGGGGAAGCTCAGCACTGGGATCCCTCGAGGCTCCGGTCAGGCCCCTCTTCTCAGGGCTCCGCCCCTTCAGCCCCACTCACCGGGGTTCTTCTTGGCTGCTCGCCAGTGCGGGGTAGGCTCCCGCCTGGCTTCTTCGCCCAGATTGGTCAACGGATCTCGCAGGTGGCCCCTCCTTCAACCAGGCGGCGCCTGGCTTCCGTGTCGCCGCTCGTCTCGACGGCGGCTCACTCTCCTCACTAGAGTGTGAGGTAGGCTTCCCGCCTCTAGCTTAAAGACTCTTGCGGGGTGGGCTCCCACTCTGATCAGCAGCTGCAATTATGGAGTGGGCTTCTGCTCTTAATAAGCATAAATGGGGGAGGGCTCCCGCTAAAAGAGGCATAAAACAGCGGGGTAGGCTCCCGCTTGCAGTGACAATCCAGAATGCAGGGTAGGCTCCCGCCCAAAGTGGCATAAACGCGGGGTAGGCTCCTGCTTCACTCAGATGCCGTGTGGGGGAATCCCCACACCGGGATTCCCTCGGGATGCTCCTGCAGCTCAGCGCTGCAGAACATAAACGCTCCTCTCGTCCTGGAGCAGCACAGCAAGGGCCAAAATGCAGGGCTCACAAGGCGCTAGAACCCCAGAGTCCAGAGGGGCAAAGCTGGGCCCAGGCAGGCCAGCACACAGGGCCCTCCAGCAGGGAGGCAGTCCCTCGTGGCGGTTCCTCCTGGGTCCCAGCAGCAGCAAGTCCCCAAGCAGCCCAAGGTAGCACACCATTTTGTCTCCTGAGGCACAGGGCCTGGGGGAATCCAGCCTCAACTGGTTCTGGGGGGTGTGGAGCACTTTGTTTACAGGGCTCCCACCCTCCTTTGTCAGGTTGGGGCTCTGTCATCAGACACACCACTGAGGGGAGACAGCAATTACCTAGGCAGGCACAGACCTATTCAGGGTCAGGGGACTACTCCTCCCACTATTCCAAATGCAGATCTCCTATTAATCCTCGCGCTGACTCACCCTGCCCTCCCTGGAGCCACACACACCTCACCAGCCCCTGTCACTCCAAAGCCAGACATGCATTACACATCAGGCAGGCAGACACACAGCACACAGGTGATAATAAATCTGTGCACACCATTGCGCATTATTTATTATTACCGTTCCAAACATACCAGACTTGACCACGCTGCTCCTCTCATATCAGGAATTGCCACTGAAACACTTATCAGGGAATCCCCAATGCATTCCAATGGGAAGGCCGCCTTACATCAGTGAGAAACCAAAATGGCTGTTTGTCACTACCAGGACATGTCACACACTTACCGTACATGTCCTGCCTTTTACCTACAATGCATCCTGCCAATAGGGTTAGCTAGGGCCTACCTTAGGGGTGACTGACATACAGTTAAAGGGGGTCAGAGACGTGGCACACACTTTAGGTGTCACGTCACAGCGGCAGTAACACTGCGCGCACAGACCCTGCAATGCCAGAGGTCTGAGACAGGTTTGAAAGGCTGCTTTGTTGGGTGGCGCAATCAGCACTGCAAGCCCACCAGTAGCATTTAATTCACCGGCCCCAGTTATCTGAGATACCACTTTACAAAGGACTGACAGGTAAATTAAATATGCCAAAAAGGTGTAGACCAATCATACCATGTTCACCACGGAGAGCACACACACTTTACACTGGACAGAAGTGCTAAAGTGCCCAGAGTCCTAGAACCACCAACACCATTTCAGAAAAAAGGCTAGGAAGGCAAAAAGTTCAGGGATGACTCTGCAAAAAGGGCCAAGTCCAACATCATGCAATTCATGTTCTTATTTTCTTCTTTTGCATCCTACACGACTTGCTATGTGGATTTCTGGCAACATGCACTTGTGCCCTTTAAGGCCAAATAGATTCTTTACTTGAGCAAATACGCGGGCCTGACTGTACTCTTGTGGCACGTCATATTTTCTGCTTCAATACATTAGTCTTAAAGTGGTGACTATGCAGATTTTGTGGCCCTTAAGTTAATGTCATTGAACAAGTAAAGCTATACCGCTTTCTGAAGACACCCGCCCATTCCCCTCTCCAAAGGTTCTTCCACCATATGTGCAAACCTATACAAATCAATAAGCATTTCCCGTGTTTGGCGATCGTGAATCGTTGCAAAAGGAGCTTGTTACCTTTCATAGGACACAAGCCTTCCAGAGAACTTTGAAAACTGCAGGGAGGTCTCTACACTCCCTGCATACTGCCCATTGCCGGTTTGAATATCTCATAAAGCTCTAATTGATGATCGCTTCACCCTTAAAATTGAAGGGCTAGGTGACCTTTAGGATAAGTGCATTTCCTCTTTTGCCTTTTTCCAGGTGCATCTCTGTGGGAAAGATGTTGGTCAATACAGATGTATCACAGTGAAACATTAGGAAGTCCTGCAGCAGTGAATAAACAAAAAAAATGATTTTCTTACACAATGCATCTATCAGTTAAATCATTTAATGTGTGATGATTCTTTGTACTTTTGGGTTGTCTGCTAGTCTCTGACATATTGCAATGCAAGCACTTTATAGGAGTCGGGATGATACACCAAAGGGTCTGTACATTAAAGTGCGAGCGAGTTACCTATTGCACCTCATCTACCCAGTGGAATATTATAATCAGGTGTGCTGTCAAGCCAACCGTAAAAATATCACAGTAGAATAACTGACATCACAAAAGAAATTCTGTGATTGTTGACGTAATTGCATGATAAGACCGTTTCTTCAAGTGAAAATTGACTTGTAGCCACTGCTTTGGTTTGCGTTTTGTTAATTCTGGCACCTTGTGGAATATCGTACAATGCAGTGCATATTAGACTTGATGGACATGAAGCAGCGTTTTTCAGATGAAAGCAGCATACTTGCCAATTGTTTTCTAGTTATTTGGGAAAGCGACTAGGATAATCACATTGCTGGCATTAAACCCTTTAAGGAATCAGTGGTATTGCAGGGGCAAATATGGTTTCAGTCCACTTTAACACTGTTTTAAAATGGTCTTAGTGCAAGCCAGCGGCGTACAAAAATATATATGCTCTAAGAACAGAAGAATGATCTTGGAAAATAAGGTTTTCTAAATCTCTGCCAAGAACAAATGATATATTCATGAATATAAAGATTGCACTTGATTCATTACCGGTTTGCAGTAAAATAAAAAGAGCAGTCATTTGAGGATCACAAAATAGTTGGAATAAAGTTTTACTATGTTTAATGTATACATCGTTACATTGATTAACATATTGTACTGAATTGTCTCTTTTGTTTTCAAGGTGTATGTCATTGAACCCAGTGGCATGGAGTTCATTCCATGTCAGGTAGAAGCTCGTGTGGGCCAGAAATTAGAGTTGCCTCTGCGGATTAATGGCCTGATGAATGGGAAAGAAAGTGAAATGGTTACATTGAGTGACTGCTCACATTTTGATTTGGCTGTTGAAGTAGAAAATCCAGGTGTTTTTCAACAATTACCAGGTGAGGCGGTTTAAACCATTATTCTCATGTGTCCATATCTTTAACCAGCACAATAAAGGTTTAATTGCCGCTTGATCTGCCAAATAATCAACCCCTAATTATTCGTGCACAGACCAAGCTGGGATACCTTGGGGAAATCCCAGGATCCGGCGCAAATTTTTTTTCCTGTAACCTGTCTGAGGGGACATACCCCAGATATAAGTACCATATACATCTTTGGAGATGCCTTTGGACTTGTACAGTTTTAGGATGACCTCCGGTGCTCATGAGTGCAATCTACTAGCCAAGCTGGTGATAGCCTCATAGATTTGTTCAGCTTGCTCAGCTTATCCTCTAAGAGGGCTCTCCAATGTATTTGATCATCAAATAACACTCCCAGGTAGGGATAAGCCAGGACCTGAGTGAGAGTATGGTGACCAGCTTTAAAACTTTTTCATCCGTAGCCCCCGGGGTCCCACAACTAAAACATAGGACTTAGTAAAGTTAACAGACAGCTCCAGCCTGTTGACCAGGACAAGATCTAAAACAGACCACACCACCAACCTTGTCAACAGTCTTTTGGAAGCAGGGAAAATGGCTTTACATTTTTTACTCTGGGAATGCGACTCTAAAACCACAGTGGCCTCCATACGCCTCTTTCACCTACTCGGTAATCCTCATTAGCAGCACAGGAATACTTACAGAGTGATTGAGAAAGCAACAGGTCCTGTCAGTGCTGCATCCTCCATCCAACTGACCCTTTCTCCTAGCTTGCACTCACTACTAAACACCAACATTCTATTAAGTCATTCGCTCTCAGCATTCCTGCTGCTCAGAGGCACAAGGAATGGGGACACAAAACATACTACACTCCCCTACAGTGAAGTGCAGATCAATTCTAACAAGTGTCAATATGCCATATTGGAGTTCCATGGACAATCTGGCTTCTTTTCCCTTTGGTCTTCCCTCTGCTAGTATTGAGATGCCTTATAGCTGCAATACTTTCTGCTCTTGCATTAGTGCTGTAGGCTTGTGTAGCAATTTTCCCAACTTGGGTAAGGCAGCAGGACCAACTCTGCATCTGTCCGTCCTAGACTGGGCAACACTCCTGTTAGACCTGGCATCTTTGGCGTGGTTTCCCCTATCTTTTTGCCTCTACCTCCTGTATTTTTGATGCTGTGCTGGATCTCGTTTTTGCTGGTTTAGATGCTTTGGACACTCTGCCACTGCTGACCAGTGCCAGAGTGTAAGTGCTCCCTGTGTAAATTGTTATTCTGATTGAATATACATGTTTGGCATATTTGTATCACCATGAAGTCCCTAGTAAAGTGCACTGGGTGTGCCAGGGCTGGTGATGACCAATGCTACTAGTGGGCCTGCAGCACTGATTGTGCCACCTACATGAGTAGCTCTAAAATGGTGTCTCAGGCCTGCCACTGCAGTGCCTATGGGCAGTTTAGAACTGCCATGTCCTCCTGGTCAGTGTCCCCACTGACCAGGCCTAACCCTTCCCTTTTTGTGCACATCAGTCACCCCTATGGAAGGCCCAAGGTACCCCCCTGGGCAGGGTGCAGTGTATGTAAAAGGTAGAGCATGTACTGGTGCAGGTAACATGTTCTGGTAGTGAATTACAGCCATTTTCGTTTTTCACTATTGTAAGGCTATCTTGCTCCATAGATTAACATGGGGGATGCTGGCTACAGTGGTTAACAGCATTTCTTCCCATAGGAACAAGATAGGACATAAGTATCTAGTATCCCTGAACTCAGAATTTAATAACACATCTTTTAGGAAAGGTTGTTTTTAAATCCTGTGTTTGAGAACAGCACTTTTAGAAAGTTGCTGTTCTCTTGTCTGAACCTTCTGTGTGCCTGGGCCTGTTTGTGTATTGACTGTCTGGTTTGTGAGTGACAGGGGCTGGGGAACTCCCCGGCAGGATGGATGAGTCAGCACTAGGCTGAATGACTTGAGTGGTGGGAGGAGTTAGCACCTGGGCTGAATAGGGCTGTGCCTGCCTTCCACAATGCTGGCTCCACCCCCCTGCTGGGCGGCTGAGGACCCTGCCCCTCACTCTGAAAGGAAAGATGCAGCCACCAAAACAAAGTGCTCAGGATCCACCCAGAACTGGTTCAGACCGGGCACAGGGCCCACATGCACCAAGAGAACAAAGACTTTAGGGGTATAAGTACAGGACCCCTGACAACAGAAAATTAGATCATCCTGGAAATCAAGAAGGAACCTCTGCCAAGGAGAAAGCTGACTCTGAAGAAGGAAGATTGTCTTGCTGTTGCTCTGCTGGACTGACCTGCTGTTGCTTTGCTGCCAAGGAGAGGGGAAGGACTTTGCTGTGAGCTGTGTCCCCTGTCTTGAAAGGAATCTCCAAGGGCCTGAGAAGAGCTGGCTCCCTGTTTTGAAGTCCCAGGAACAAAAGGACTTCACCCCCAGCTTCCCTGAACTCTGCTGAGTGAGTTCTGTCCCTCCTAGAGTGCTTGATCCAGTTGTGGGGCCTCTGGAGGTTGGACCTGTGCTGGGAAGCTTGAGACTAAAGCTTGAGAGACTTTTGAAATTGAAAAGTGTCGCATCGCTCGCTTGCGGAGCGCATCCCCGACAGTGCGAGAAGTCTCCCGCCGCTACGGAGGTCGAGATCGTCGCAGCGCCTGACGCCGCTGCCAGAGACGTCTCACCCTCTGTTTGCGGGACGCACCAGACCGGTGCGGGAGAATCGAACATCGCTGCGAGTATCGTCGCAGAGCCTGTCGTCGCTGGGTGAGAACGCCGCCCCGCTTGCTTGCGGACCGCATCACGTCGCTGCGAGTGTCGTCGCAGAATCATCGCATCGAGGAGCTGCGAGAGAAAGGATCGCCGCTGGACCGCGCATCGTCGCCCCGGAGATCGTCGCAGCACCTACGAGATCGTCGCATCGTGCCTTTGCGAGAACAGACTTCCTACGGAACCTACGCACCGGAATCCATACAAGTGGCCTTCCTCCCCATACAGACCGGATTCGTCGCAACACGCCCGCTGCTGCAGCGGGGCTGTCGCATCGCCTCCCCAGGGTCTCAGGAGCAACGCATCGCTTGTTTTCCACCGCACCAGCTTCTGCTTTTGGAACTTTGTTGCAACTAAAGGTACTGTGAGTAAACGTGACGCAACTGTGAACTTTTCACGCAACCGTGGTTTATTTTACCGCAACTTGAAGAATTTTAACGCAACCTTAAGAACTCTTTTTGAAACCATATTTGAACTGTGTATGTTGGATTTTTTTTATCGTTTTGGTCTTGTGTAGTTTTAGAATAAATACCTTTATTTTTCTAAACTGTTGTGGAATCAGTTTGTGGTGTTTTCACTGTGTTACTGTGAGTGTTGGTACAAATACTTTACGCATTGCCTCTGATTAGCCTAGACTGCTCAGGCCAAGCTACCTAGAGGGCGAGCAGGGGTTATCTCAGAGAGTTATCTCCTTGTCCTGACTAGAAGCAAGGGTCCCTATTTGGACAGTGGTACCTACCTCTGCCAACTAGAGACCCCCAGATCTAACATTGGTGGTCAGGCGGTGGGATTTGAACTTGTATTTGTACTTGACCCACAGTAATTGGTGTACATCACTAGTGAGTGCAGACCACTACGCCACCGCATACTACTGGTTTTTGGTTTTGATTTTTCTATTTTTGAGTAACTCTTCAACACATCATGTCTGTGCATGGGAAGGCACCCAGTAAAGAGGCAGAAGTAGAGATGGAGTTTGCCATTGGAGATTTGTATTCATACAAAGTTGAGCAACTTAGGAAATTCTGCCTTGAGTTTGAGTGCCCCATAAAAAGCGCCTACAGAAAGGAGGAGCTGCAGAAAATCTTGATGGCCCATTGGGAGGCACAAGAGGGAGAAGATGATGTGGATGTAGAAAATGGTTTTCAAATCAAAGATCTGCCAGTGGGCAGAGTAGGCTCAGGAGCTGGCAGCAACCACTCCGGTAGGGGCCTCACCCCAGAAGAGTTACAAGAAAATCAGAGAGTAAGAGAATATGAATTGGAAGTCATGAAAATGAGAATGCAAATGAAGCAATTTGAAATGGATAAAGAGAGAGAAAAGGCGGCGGAGGAGAGCAAAAGTGCCCGCGCCTTAGAAGAGAAGAAATTGCTTTTGGCTCATGAGTTGAGCATGAGAGAACTGGATCTTAAAGCCAAGGAGGTGGATGCCAGTTCTAATGGTGGCAGCGCGCAGCCAGTGCATGGGGGTAAAGTATATATTCCCAAGGACCTGGTACAGAATTACCATAGGGGTGAGGATATTTATGCCTGGTTCACTTCGTATGAAATTGCATTGAAGATGAATGGTGTGCCTGATCAGCATTGGGGGGCGGGCCTGTGGAAACATTTTGAGGCATCTGGGAGGAGTGCTCTAGAGCCCTTAGAATTAGCAGGTGCCATGACCTACCCCAATATGAAGGAGGCCTTATGTCTCAGGTATGGCCTTACCCCAGAGCAGTACAGACTGCAGTTTAGGAACTCCAAGAAGAAAGAGTCTGAGACTTGGATGGAGTGTGTGAATTTGTACTCGCGTGCACTGGAAGGTTGGATGAAGGGCAGTAAAGTAACTGATTTTAAGGGGTTGTTGCATTTAATCAGTTGGGAGCACTTGAGTAGTCTTTGTGTTCCAGAGCTGCGCCAGCATCTTTTAGACAGCAAGCTGACAGACCCCATTGAGCTTGCTAAGGAGGCGGACCGCTGGACCAGTACCAGGGTCCACAGAGGAATTGTGGGTACCACAGCCAAAGGTGGGCAGGGTCCCCAGCAGAAGAGTGGGGGGGACAAGGGTAACCAAAAGGAGTTCTCAGAAGGGCCCCAAAATAGTTCCCAGGGAAAGGAATCCCAAACCCCCAAACCTAAGCAGCCATGGCCCTCTAAGGGCAGGCGGGACAATAAAGACAACAGGGGCCCACCTACCTGCTATCACTGCAATGAGGTGGGCCACATAGCTCCAAAATGTCCCAAGAAGAAGCAAGCACCCACTGGTGCCCCCACCCCAGCGTTAGCTAGTGTAGCTTTGGGAGGGGATTTGGTTTCTAGTGATTGGGGGGAGTTAGCGGTTATGACCCTTGTCTCTCTAGGAGACCAAGAGATGGTCCAGGAAACCTTACTGCCCTCTAACACTAAGAAATATGGGCAGAAGGTGACCATCAATGGGAGGGAGGTTGAGGCTTTGAGAGACACAGGAGCCAGCGTGACATCCGTGAGGTGTCAGTGGGTGTCTGAAGAGCAAATCATCCCTGGTGTACTCCGCCCTGTAGTGGCAGCTGACAGTTCAGTGCGCCTCTGCAAGCTGGCGAAAGTTCCCTTTGCATGGGGAGGAGTCTCTGGTCTTTTGGAGGTAGTTGTCAGTGATGCCTTGCCTGTAGACTGTCTGTTAGGTAACGACCTGGAGAGTTCTCCATGGAAGGATGTAGAACACAGAACTCACTTGGAGATGTTGGGTCTGCCTGCGTGGATCTGTGTGACCACGCGTGCTATGGCAGCCAGTAAGGGTGATTCAGCAGAACTGGAGCCTGAAACAGTGGCCCAGAGACCTGCCAGGAGAGGAAGAGGCCGAGGGCGCGGGAAACCAGCCCCAGCCGTTCCCACGGTCCAGGAAGGAGCAGAACCTGAGGGGGATGCCCTGGAACCTACAGGGGAACAGGTAGCCGAACTGGGAGAATTGCCTGAGCTGACCCATTGGCAGCAAGAAGGTGGTCCCTCCAGGGAGGAATTCTGCCAGGCGCAGAAAGAATGCCCTTCCCTCGAGGGTCTGCGGCAACAGGCTGTAGACCAGGCAGCAGGTGGAGCAGCCAGAGATCACTTTATCTACTGGGAAGATGACTTGTTGTATAGTGAGCCTAAGTTTGCTGAGCCCGGTGCAGCCCGTGTGCTGGTGGTACCCGAGCGCTTCAGAAACTTCCTAATGGGTCTGGCTCATGACGTGCCTCTTGCCGGACATCTGGGGCAAGACAAGACCCTAAACCGGCTTGTCACCCACTTTCACTGGCCCCAGATGAGAAAGCACGTTGGTTCCTTTTGCAGATCTTGCCAAACCTGTCAAGCCAGTGGCAAGACTGGAGTGAAGCTGAAGGCCCCCCTTCAGCCCTTCCCAGTGGTGAGCACCCCTTTCGAGCGGGTGGGCATAGACATCGTAGGGCCCCTGGATCCCAAGACAGCCTTAGGCAACAGGTTCATCCTGGTCTTGGTGGACCATGCCACTCGGTACCCGGAAGCAGTCCCTCTCCGGACAATCACAGCACCCGTGGTGGGCCGTGCATTGATGGGGATCTTTTCCCGTGTGGGGTTCCCCAGAGAGGTGGTCTCCGACCGGGGTACCAACTTCATCTCTAGGTATATGAAGTCTCTGTGGGAGGAGTGTGGGGTAACTTATAAGTTCACCACTCCTTACCACCCGCAAGGAAATGGGTTGGTTGAAAGGTTCAACCGGACCCTGAAAGGTATGATTATGGGCCTAGCGGAGCCCATGAGACGTAAGTGGGACGTCTTGTTACCATGCCTGTTGTTTGCCTACAGGGAGGTGCCTCAGAAGTCCTTAGGGTTCAGTCCCTTCGAACTCCTGTATGGCCACCCTGTTAGAGGACCTCTCTCACTGGTGAAGGAGGGTTGGGAAAAGTCCCGTGGGAAAACCCCCCAGGATGTGTTCAGCTATGTGCTGGCCATCCGCAACCAGACACAACGCTTCAGGAAGCTCGCTCAGGCGAACCTGGAAGCAAGCCAGGAAGAAATGAAGAGATGGTATGACCAGAATACCACTCTGGTCGAATTTCAACCTGGGCAGGAAGTGTGGGTGATGGCACCAGTGGAGCCTTGTGCGCTCCAAGACAAGTGGACTGGGCCATATGAGGTGGTGGAAAGGAAGAGCGAGGTAACCTACCTGGTTGACATGAAGACTCCCAGGCAGCCCCTGAGAGTCTTGCACGTGAACCGCCTCAAACCCCACTTTAAGAGGTCTGAAGTAACCATGCTCCTGGCTACAGATGCAGGAATGGAAGAGGATAGTGATCCTCTCCCTGACCTCCTGGCAGTTAAGGAGCAAGATGGGTCAGTGGATGGTGTGGTCCTCTCGCCCACCCTGACCCCAGAACAGCAGAGTGACTGTCGCCAAGTGTTGGGTCAGTTCTCCTCCCTGTTCTCCCTGACCCCAGGAGTCACCAACTGGTGCGTCCATGATGTGGACACTGGAGATAGTCTGCCTGTGAAACAGAAATTTTACAGGGTAGCTGACAAGGTCAGGGCCAGCATCAAGGAAGAGGTTTCCAAGATGTTGGCGCTAGGGGTGATTGAGCCCTCCAGCAGCCCCTGGGCTAGCCCAGTGGTCTTGGTCCCCAAGAAAGCTGCTACCCCCGGTGGCCCCACAGAACTCCGGTTTTGCGTGGACTACCGTGGGCTCAATGCGGTCACGAAGACTGACGCACACCCCATCCCCAGAGCTGATGAGCTCGTGGATCGGTTAGGAGCTGCCCGCTACCTCAGTACATTTGATTTGACTTCGGGGTACTGGCAGATTGCCTTAACTGATGGGGCCAAAGAGAGGTCTGCATTTTCAACGCCAGAGGGGCACTTCCAGTTCCGTGTCATGCCCTTTGGGTTGAAGAATGCCCCTGCCACATTCCAGAGGCTGGTTAACCAGGTACTGACCGGGCTGGAGGAATTCAGCGCCGCATACCTGGATGACATTGCTGTGTTCAGCTCCACGTGGGAGGAACATCTGCAACACCTCTGCGAAGTGTTGAAGGCTCTGCAAAGGGCAGGCCTCACTATCAAGGCCAGCAAGTGCCAGATAGGGCAGGGATCTGTGGTGTATTTGGGACACCAGGTGGGGAGCGGCCAGGTGGCGCCCCTACAGGCCAAGATTGATACCATTCTGGCTTGGGAGCCCCCCAAGACCCAGACAGAGGTGAGAGCCTTTTTAGGACTCACCGGGTATTACAGGCGTTTTGTCAAGGGCTACGGCACCATTGTCGCCCCTTTGACAGAACTCACTTCCAAGAAGTTGCCCAAAAGAGTTGACTGGACTGACGCCTGCCAAACTGCTTTTGAAACCCTGAAAACTGCTATGTGCACAGCGCCGGTGCTCAAGGCACCTGACTTTTCTCGTGAGTTCATAGTTCAGACAGACGCTTCAGAGCATGGTGTGGGAGCAGTACTCTCACAGATCACTGAGGAGGGAGGAGACCAGCCGGTAGCCTTCATTAGCAGGAGACTACTCCCCAGGGAACAGAGGTGGAGTGCGATTGAGAGAGAAGCATTTGCTGTGGTCTGGGCTCTGAAAAAGTTGAGGCCCTACCTGTTTGGGACTCACTTCCGTGTTCAGACCGACCACAGGCCCCTCAGATGGTTAATGCATATGAGGGGTGAGAACCCAAAGCTGTTGAGGTGGTCCATCTCCCTACAGGGAATGGACTTTACGGTGGAACACCGCCCTGGTACGGAACACGCCAACGCTGATGGTCTGTCCAGGTTTTTCCGCCTTAGTGAAGAGAACTCCCAAGAGGGTGGGTAGTTCTCCCCATTTTCAGCTGGAGGGGACACGTGTTAGACCTGGCATCTTTGGCGTGGTTTCCCCTATCTTTTTGCCTCTACCTCCTGTATTTTTGATGCTGTGCTGGATCTCGTTTTTGCTGGTTTAGATGCTTTGGACACTCTGCCACTGCTGACCAGTGCCAGAGTGTAAGTGCTCCCTGTGTAAATTGTTATTCTGATTGAATATACATGTTTGGCATATTTGTATCACCATGAAGTCCCTAGTAAAGTGCACTGGGTGTGCCAGGGCTGGTGATGACCAATGCTACTAGTGGGCCTGCAGCACTGATTGTGCCACCTACATGAGTAGCTCTAAAATGGTGTCTCAGGCCTGCCACTGCAGTGCCTATGGGCAGTTTAGAACTGCCATGTCCTCCTGGTCAGTGTCCCCACTGACCAGGCCTAACCCTTCCCTTTTTGTGCACATCAGTCACCCCTATGGAAGGCCCAAGGTACCCCCTGGGCAGGGTGCAGTGTATGTAAAAGGTAGAGCATGTACTGGTGCAGGTAACATGTTCTGGTAGTGAATTACAGCCATTTTCGTTTTTCACTATTGTAAGGCTATCTTGCTCCATAGATTAACATGGGGGATGCTGGCTACAGTGGTTAACAGCATTTCTTCCCATAGGAACAAGATAGGACATAAGTATCTAGTATCCCTGAACTCAGAATTTAATAACACATCTTTTAGGAAAGGTTGTTTTTAAATCCTGTGTTTGAGAACAGCACTTTTAGAAAGTTGCTGTTCTCTTGTCTGAACCTTCTGTGTGCCTGGGCCTGTTTGTGTATTGACTGTCTGGTTTGTGAGTGACAGGGGCTGGGGAACTCCCCGGCAGGATGGATGAGTCAGCACTAGGCTGAATGACTTGAGTGGTGGGAGGAGTTAGCACCTGGGCTGAATAGGGCTGTGCCTGCCTTCCACAATGCTGGCTCCACCCCCCTGCTGGGCGGCTGAGGACCCTGCCCCTCACTCTGAAAGGAAAGATGCAGCCACCAAAACAAAGTGCTCAGGATCCACCCAGAACTGGTTCAGACCGGGCACAGGGCCCACATGCACCAAGAGAACAAAGACTTTAGGGGTATAAGTACAGGACCCCTGACAACAGAAAATTAGATCATCCTGGAAATCAAGAAGGAACCTCTGCCAAGGAGAAAGCTGACTCTGAAGAAGGAAGATTGTCTTGCTGTTGCTCTGCTGGACTGACCTGCTGTTGCTTTGCTGCCAAGGAGAGGGGAAGGACTTTGCTGTGAGCTGTGTCCCCTGTCTTGAAAGGAATCTCCAAGGGCCTGAGAAGAGCTGGCTCCCTGTTTTGAAGTCCCAGGAACAAAAGGACTTCACCCCCAGCTTCCCTGAACTCTGCTGAGTGAGTTCTGTCCCTCCTAGAGTGCTTGATCCAGTTGTGGGGCCTCTGGAGGTTGGACCTGTGCTGGGAAGCTTGAGACTAAAGCTTGAGAGACTTTTGAAATTGAAAAGTGTCGCATCGCTCGCTTGCGGAGCGCATCCCCGACAGTGCGAGAAGTCTCCCGCCGCTACGGAGGTCGAGATCGTCGCAGCGCCTGACGCCGCTGCCAGAGACGTCGCACCCTCCGTTTGCGGGACGCACCAGACCGGTGCGGGAGAATCGAACATCGCTGCGAGTATCGTCGCAGAGCCTGTCGTCGCTGGGTGAGAACGCCGCCCCGCTTGCTTGCGGACCGCATCACGTCGCTGCGAGTGTCGTCGCAGAATCATCGCATCGAGGAGCTGCGAGAGAAAGGATCGCCGCTGGACCGCGCATCGTCGCCCCGGAGATCGTCGCAGCACCTACGAGATCGTCGCATCGTGCCTTTGCGAGAACAGACTTCCTACGGAACCTACGCACCGGAATCCATACAAGTGGCCTTCCTCCCCATACAGACCGGATTCGTCGCAACACGCCCGCTGCTGCAGCGGGGCTGTCGCATCGCCTCCCCAGGGTCTCAGGAGCAACGCATCGCTTGTTTTCCACCGCACCAGCTTCTGCTTTTGGAACTTTGTTGCAACTAAAGGTACTGTGAGTAAACGTGACGCAACTGTGAACTTTTCACGCAACCGTGGTTTATTTTACCGCAACTTGAAGAATTTTAACGCAACCTTAAGAACTCTTTTTGAAACCATATTTGAACTGTGTATGTTGGATTTTTTTTATCGTTTTGGTCTTGTGTAGTTTTAGAATAAATACCTTTATTTTTCTAAACTGTTGTGGAATCAGTTTGTGGTGTTTTCACTGTGTTACTGTGAGTGTTGGTACAAATACTTTACGCATTGCCTCTGATTAGCCTAGACTGCTCAGGCCAAGCTACCTAGAGGGCGAGCAGGGGTTATCTCAGAGAGTTATCTCCTTGTCCTGACTAGAAGCAAGGGTCCCTATTTGGACAGTGGTACCTACCTCTGCCAACTAGAGACCCCCAGATCTAACAACTCCTCTCCCTCTTGCCTTGTGGGATAGTGAACATGACTAAGATCTTAAGTGCTTAGACTAATGACCCTTTCAAGTTTTGGGAATCTTTTGTCATCGTCTGTATTCTCACAAACTAGCAGAGAGCCACAGTATACACATGGGCTAAATGATAACAGTTGTTTAACTGACGTTTCATGGTCCTTTTATCGGTATGTGAAAGAATGCTGCGATAATATGGTTCTCAAGTATTTCAGGTTGAGGAGGTTCCCCAATCGTATGTTGTATTTGATAAGTGTAAGAATGTGTTTGAAAAGAATCCTGAGTGCACCATGATTCTACAGGATATGTTACACATTTCAAATCAAATTTGGGATGTTGTCATATAGATTTTTATAGGTGGTATGAAGGTCGAGCCTGGGCAGCGCATGCACTGCTGCGAGGCATTGGTTATTCTGGTATGGTGTTGAAGCTCTGCCTACACTCCCCCAATTATTTCAATTGGCTCCTGTTGCTGTCCTTTCTAAATGCTGGCTTCTGTTACGTTAAAAGGCTTGTTAGTCCCTCCTTAGTAACACCTTGTCTGCATTTGTAACCTCCCATCAGGACTGGACCTTTTACCATGTCCGTATTGTTCAGCTTTCATTAGCTCTTCGAGAACTCTTTGTTGTGTTTATCTAACATGCACTGGTGGGACGCCAGCTTTAGTAATGGTGGATGCTTTTCTTTCAGCACTTTCACTTTTACAATGGGAGCCACGTGCAGCGCCCAATCTTTTTAACACTATCCATTCCCGCTCCATAGCTGTGTACTTAGTATCTCGTTATACAGTGCTGTGCCAGTTTCACGAGTGCTGCACGGGTTTCGCTTTCAATTTTGTTTATTTCCTAGCTCCTCCATCTCACTGTCTGCACTCCCTCTCCCTCCCCCTCCCTATTAGTCATGCGGCTGCAGCAGAGCACCGGAGCCAGGTGGACAGGGAGTAAGGGTTGGGCTGCAGCCAGCCTCAGAGCAGAGGACACTATCTGTGCCTGCCCTGCTCCACGCAGCTGCCCCGGCTGTGGACTGGCTCTGGTCCACAGGGAGAACTGCGCATCTGAGCTCTTTCTATGAGTTGTTTAGAAGGTATTTTGTTTTTAGCCATACATTATTCCATGATCTCCCTGTAGTTCGAAAATGTCGTGTTGCCTCCTTGGTTCATACACCTGCGTTGTCCCCTGCACAGGATGCTCATCCGCCGCTTGTCTTGCTTTCCAAGTTCATGCCTTGTAAGCATGGTTGCAGAGTGTGGCGAGCAAGGAGTTTTGTGGCATATTTGATCTTCAGCCTTAATGCATGTGGCTTGTGTAGGAGGGGATCTCTGTGTATAGTCATAATCTAGTGAACAGTCCTGCCCATGTGCGGGGACCCGGAGCAATGAAAAATAATCTCTTAAGCTGTCTTCATTGCAGTCCTGCATAGACACTTAAAAGAGAATCAAAGACAAATAATGCAGCCTATAATCACAAGGCTACACTGGCCAATACTTCAACTTAAAGTGAAAAGGATAGCCAAATAAAATCAAATTTTACACATATTGCCAAGTTTCGCTCATAGATAAACTCCCCTTCACCAAAATCCTTGAAATGATAGAGTGGAAGGGTAGGACAGACAAGCCCCCATAGGCTGCCATTATGTGTCTGGAAAAGGGATGCCGTGCCTTTAAGGAACTCTCCAGAGACCCTCGGTATCCCAGGATGCACAGCCAAAGTCCTTTTACTTTCAGTTCTTTTTTCCGGCTCCTGCTAGCAGGACCCTGGAGCATTGAGCTCTCCCTTTTTGGGTTTTTCTTCAATTTTTGGCACTTTCCCAGTGTTTTGAGTGTTTCATTTGACGTCTAGGGTCTTCCTCTTCCTTTTGCTGTGTTTTTTAACCAGTTTTACTACCTCTTTTTGTCGAAAATGCCAGCTTTATTGGACAAGTGCCCTGAGTGTAGTAGGAAGCAGGCTAAATCTGACCCTCACAAGGTATGTATACTCTGGCTCCCTTCCACCCATGTCCCTGACTCCTGTGATATCTGTCACTCTTTCACCAGGAGGACCCTGCGTGACAGGGAGAAGATTCGTCTCCAAGGCCTGGAGCAGAGGAGACCGGAAGAACCAGGTGGGACTTCTGGGCATGGAGGGACTCGATCATCGTCTTCTGCACGTGCTTCAGCCTCTGGGGGCTCCCCAGTCAAGAAAAGGCCAGGAAAAGGCACAGATCCTGGTCGACGTCGATAGCCTCGACGTCGGCGTCGAGAGGTATGACCACCATCTGCTCCCTGTCGACCCAGGGCTCTGGGTCCAAGCGGCGTCGCCGCTCGACGTCGAGGGGCAGGACGTCGAGACCTCGGACGAGGTCGAAGTCGATGACTTCACCGGCGTCGACACACCATCGACATCGAGATGAGTCCAGGAGGCGACGACGTTCACGGTCGAGGCTGTACTGACGTCGACACGTTGGTCGACGTCGAGAAGAGACGAGTCGACGTCGAAGAGGAGATATTCGACGTCTAGGAGTGCGTCGACGTCCAGAAGATCGACGTCGAGAAGTAGGACGTCGAAGAGGTCGACATCGAGAAAGGCAAAATCGACGTCGAGGAGACGTTCAAGGATCAGGACAGTGTCCCCTGCCTCAGTGGTCAGTCTGTCATCTTAATCGGCGAGCTCCGGGTCGCGGCGGCACCGGCGCTCGGCCAAAAAGAGGCCTGCCTCCAGAACAACTTTTTCGAGGCCTGCTCAGAAGAAGAGGAGAGTGATGAGGTCATCCGAATCGGAGTATTCACGAACCTACTCACCTTCTAGGCCCAAGACGCCTACACCTCCACCGCTGCCTTCGAGGATGCCTCCTCCGTGGCTTTCTCCTCCTTCAGCAACGATTCCTCCTCCACCTCCCCCTCCGCCGCTTCCACCGCCTCCTACACCACCCCTACCTCCTCTTCTGCCTCCTCCCCGACCTCCACAACCTCGGTGTGAGGTTCCGACTCCGATTCCTCCGCTTCCGCCTCCTCTAAGACCGGCGGCTCCAGCGAGGCCCAGGAGATCTAGATCAAGGTCTAGAGGAAGGGATCGCACTCGCAGTAGACACCGCTCCTCCACAAGGTCCCGTCACCGCCATCGGAGGGACAGGTTGCGGTCCCGTTACACAGGCTCCTCGAGTGACCGGAGGTATTCTCCAACATTATCGGATTCCTCTCCGACGAGAGTGTTACCTGTGGACGACATTGTGACATTTCAGGAGGTGCTGCTGAGGGGGGCAGCAAAGTTAGGGATCACATTGACGATACCCACACCATCTACCTCTGTGTCTTTGAGACTTTGCACAAATGTCATTTCTCTCGCCCGTTGTTGCCCTTGGTGCCAGGACTGGAGGAACCGGCCATGGAGCTGTTTCTGACCCCGGCTTCAAGGAAGTCGTCTCCATCTCGGCTTGAAAAGAAGTACAGGCCCCCAGATTCTGATCCGGCGTTCTTGAGGTCAGATCCTGTACCGGATTCTGTTATTGTGACAGCAGCTAAGAAACAGCATGCTACTGCCCCGTCTTCTACGGTGCCTCCGGACCAGGAGAGCCGTCAGATGGATTCAGCCGGAAGGAAGGTTTGCGGTACGGCTGCCACATCAATGAAAGCGGCGAGTGCCTCAGTGCTCTTGGGTCGCTATGACCGCGCATTGTGGGAGTCTCTGCAACAGTTTCTCGAGCTTCTCCCGAGGAATAGGAGGGAAGACTTCCAGGAGGTATTGAACGAGGGCATGATGGTCTCCAATCAAGTCATCAGCTCTGCGGCGGACGCTCATGGGTATTGCCATGGCATTCATTTAAGACGCCATTCCTGGTTGCGACTTACACCTCTCAAACCGGAGGCGCAGCAGAGAGTCGCAAATTTGCCGTTCTCTGGATCGACGCTCTTCGGGACGCATGCGGATGAGGAGATGGCCCGCATGAAGGCGGAAGTGGAGACATTGAAGGCCGTTGGTTTGGTGAAACCAAAGGAACAACGGAAATCCTTTAGCCCGTTCCAGAGGAGATATGGGTCCCAGAAGCGAGTACAAGGTCGTCCGGCTGGCCAGCAGCAGCAACAACAGCAGCAGCAGTACCAACGGCAGCCTTTCCAGAAGCGTCAGAGGGGCAGAGGCGAACTAGTGTAAGAAAGTTATAGCTAGAACCATGTTCTAAACAATTGCTATCCTAAAGAATACCCTTCAATATCTAGAATATATAATTTTATGAGACAGGCTCACTACAACAATAATGGTAAAACTTTTTTTATAAATCAAATTATTTATTTATTCTTGTTAACTAACATCATGTTTTTTCTTTTTTTGTTTTTTTTTAATTGTACAAAATTATATAGAAATGGATGACATATGAGAAAATTAATTACATATAAAGCAATTCATACAAAGTCAACAATATATACAATTCCGGATGATAGACGGAGACGTTGTCTCAGGCAGTGCAGCAGCAGTCCTCCTCGGCGAAGAAGGTCCCGGCTGGGTCTAAGCCCTGAGGTGCTACTTCCCCCTTGTCCGTTACCCGCTCCGGTGTGGGGGAAGCATACAAAATTACCTGGCAGAGTGGAGAAAAATTACTCAGGACAAGTGGGTGCTGAATATTGTTTGCAATGGATACAGTCTTCGTTTTGTCAGCCCTCCTCCAGCAAATCCACCGGTTCGCTCGCAGTTCCAGCTGCGTGAGCTCCAACCGGAGGCCGATACCCTGTCAAGAAAAAGGGCGATAGAAGACGTCCCTTTGTCTCAAAGGGGAAAGGGTCTTTACTCAAGGTTCTTCCTGGTGCGCAAGAAGGACAAGAACGAGTTCAGGCCCATTCTGGATTTGCGACAAGCAAACAAATGGATTCCCAGGAAGAAGTTTCGCATGCTGTCTTTGCACCAGATTTATCCTCAGCTACAAAGAGGAGACTGGCTTTGTGCAATAGATCTACAGGATGCGTACTTCCATGTGCCCATTGCACGGAAGCACCGGAAGTTCCTGCGCTTTCTAGTCTGCACCAATCACTATCAGTACACAGTACTACCGTTTGGACTGAAGTCTGCTCCCAGGACTTTTTCAAAGTGCATTGCAGTGGTGGCAGCGCACCTGAGAAAGAACAAGGTGTTTGTCTACCCGTACCTGGACGATTTGTTGATCAAAGCCTCAAGGGAGCGCAATTGCGTACCTTCCAGAAAGCGCAATTGCACTTCTAACAGGACGGCCGTTCTGTTGAACCAACTGGGGCTCCACATAAACATGTCCAAGTCTGTTCCGACTCCTGTCCAGTGCCTACAGTACCAGGGAGTCTCCATCAATACTCTTTCAGCAGCGTGTCTCCTTCGGAGGAGAGACGCTTATCGATCCTTCAAAAGGCTCAGGCTCTCACAACTGTTCCATCTACGACAGTGAGGACGGTGTCTTCTCTACTGGGGTCGATGGCCTCTTGCAACTTCCTCACACCACACGCACGTCTCCACATGAGGCCGCTGCAGGAATGGCTGGAGGATCAGTGGGACCAGAAGCGGGGGAGCTGGGACGACAGGATCCGGCTGCCCCTTCACGCTCAACTGTCCCAGAGATGGTGGTGCTCAGCAGAGAATTCCCTCAAAGGGGTTCCATTCCACAAGAACATTCCCATTCAGACTATCGTCACGGATGCTTCTCTCCACGGCTGGGGAGCGCATTCAGACCATCTACAGATCCAGGGAACGTGGTCCCCGGCGGAATCCACGTATCACATCAATTACCTGGAACTCAGAGCTGTTCACTTGGCACTGAAGGCCTTTCATCCGTCCTTCCAGACCAACTCCTTGCTTGTACAGATGGACAATACGACCACAATGTATTACCTCAACAAGCAGGGGGGCTCGAAATCGTGCACACTGTCAATAGAAGTGCAGGCGAGCTGGCACTGGCTGCTAGCCAGAGGACTGACGATAATGGCTACCCATCTGCCAGGTGTGCAGAATGCTCAGGCGGACGCACTCAGCAGGCTGGTGCAAGAAAACCACGAGTGGGTTCTAAACGACGAAGTGCTAGGAAACATCTTCGACAGGTGGGGCACTCCGGACGTAGATCTGTTCGCCACCGCCGAAAAAAGAAAATGCCGAGACTTCGCCTCCAAGTATTACCAACCGGGGACTCTGGGGAATGCGCTATGGATCAGCTGGTCGAACAGCTTTCTGCATGCTTTTCCACCCATTCCCCTGATTCCGGCGGTGCTCATCAAGCTGTCTCAGTCCAGAGCACGGATGATCCTCATTGCTCCAGAGTGGCCCCGACAGTGGTGGTTCACGGACTTGCTTCACTGGTCTCTCCTACCCCACCTGCGGCTGCCGTGTCGGCCGGACCTTCTCACAAAGTTCGGGGGGGCAGATGGTGCACCCCAACCTCTCATCGTTGAGTTTGGCGGCATGGCTCCTGAGATAGAGCAATATGGACACCTGAATCTCCCTGACGATTGCATGAATATACTCCAGGCGGCTAAGCGATCTTCCACAAGGACTTCCTATGCATACAAGTGGAAGAGGTTCTGCATCTGGTGCACTTCAAGAACTATGATCCGACGACCTGCAAGGAAGATGTCATTCTTCCATACCTTTTGCATTTTACTCAGTCTGGCCTTCATTTTCATTCTATTAAGGTTCACCTTGCTGCATTAACTGTGTATAGGAAATGCCCTTCACAGACATCCTTCTTCCAGATCCCTGTGTTCAAAGATTTTTTGGAAGGATTGAAGAAAGTGTTTCCTCCTGTCCTTCGCCTTCATGGCAGCTGAATGTGGTGCTGTCCAGGTTGATAAAGGAACCTTTTGAACCTATTCATAAGGCTTCACTGCAGCACTTCTCGTGGAAGGCGGCTTTCCTCGTGGCCATTACATCGGCCCGCAGGGTGAGTGAAATTCAGGCATTGTGTTGCCAAGAACCTTATACTGTATTTCATGCTGCTAAGGTTGTGATGCGTACTCACCCTAAGTTCCTTCCTAAGGTGATTTCTGATTCCCATGTCAATCAGACTAACTTTACCTACGTTTTTCCAGAATCCTTCCACTCCAGCGGAAAGGTCTCTGCATTCCCTGGATGTCAGAAGGGTGTTGAAATTCTACTTGAATAAGACCAAGGACATTCGTAGGTCAGACCGATTGTTTGTCAAGTATGGGTCGGTCAGGACTGGTCTTGCCACCTCAAAACAGTCCATCTCAAGGTGGATTGTGTCCTGTATCCAGTTATGTTGTCAGAAAGCTAACAAGATCTTAGGGGGTAAAATTTTTCTTTAGGAAAATGCTGAAGACCTTTCTGTTCTGATTCTATCTCTGTCTTCATTCTGACGAGCACTTTATCTGTATCTGCAGGGCATACAAAGCGCAGAGATACTCCTTCGGGAGTCGAGTCCAGCGCTATATAAGCCTATAAATAAATAAATAAATAATAAACCTAAGGCTCATTCTACCAGGGGCAAAGCAGCGACAACGGCTTTGCTACGTAATGTTCCCATTGCAGATATCTGCAGGGCTGCCACTTGGAAGTCGGTCCATACCTTTGCTAAGCACTACTGTCTGGACTCTGATGCCAGGTCAGATGCTCAGGTTGGGCAGGCTTCATTGAGAATTCTGTTTACACAGTAGTGGTGTTGTCTTTTTCCTCCACCGCCGGATTGGTTGTTGGGATGGGCTTGCCATTCTACTCACTAGATTATGACTATACACAGAGATCCCCTACTACAGAAGGAGTAGTTTCTTACCTGTAACTCCAGTTCTGTAGTAGGGGTATCTCTGTTATAGTCATAAGCGCCCGCCCTCCTCCCCAGTGGAGAAAATGATGAGGTACTGTATGTTACAGGCCTTGCTTTATACACCTTCAAAAAGAACTGAAAGTAAAAGGACTTTGGCTGTGCATCCTAGGATACCGAGGGTCTGTGGAGAGTTCCTTAAAGGCACGGTATCCCTTTTCCAGACACATAATGGCAGCCTATGGGGGCTTGTCTGTCCAACCCTTCCTCTCTATCATTTCAAGGATTTTGGTGAAGGGAAGTTTCTCTATGGGTGAAACTTGGCAATATGTGTAAAATTTGATTTTATTCGGCTATCCTTTTCACTTTAAGTTGAAGTATTGGCCAGTGTAGCCTTGTGATTATAGGCTGCATTATTTGTCTTTGATTCTCTTTTAATCACTTGGCTGCTAAGGGGTTTTCCCCTCCTGTGCTGGAGATTTATGTTTCCCATTATACATGACGAGTTGACCTTGTCATGAGCACAGATCCAGTGTGCCTCATGACGAGTTCACCTTGTCATTAGCATGCAAGTGGTTAAGTGTCTATGCAGGACTGCAAAGAAGACAGCTTAAGAGATTATTTTTGATTGCTCCGGGGTCCCCGCACATGGGCGGGACTATTCACTAGATTATGGCTATAACAGAGATACCCCTACTACAGAACTGGAGTTACAGGTAAGAAACTACTCCTTGTCCTTGTTTACAGTCATTGCTTAACTCCTGTGTGCCTGACCAGCTCCAGACATTGGTTAGTGCGTCACCCCTTTATCTTGGCTCTTGAGAGGGAGGCCTGTATTGTCACGAATAACACGGCTAGCGGTGAAGCTGTTATTTCTGTGTTTGGCAACTTGTACCTTTTTTTAGAATCTTAACATTCTATATCATTTAGGTTTGCCCCAAATAGGTCTGGCCTTCAATCAGATAACTCCACAACAGAACAATGCAAACCCATCATCATTATGATGGAAAATAGCTCTCCAAAAAACACATTTTCATGAGCAGAATGTGCACCACCAATAGATTCAAGATTAAACAGGCGGTAATCCAATGGGAATTATTAGGACTTGAAAGCCGAAGTGTCAGTGAGTAGGATTTCTCTATTGAAATAGTCAACAAAGTTTGTTCAAAATGTTAATGTCACTGACATATTCACCTAACTATAATTTTACTTTAAAGTTAGGGTTTAAAAAAAAAAGGCGCATCTCCTACTGCGAGGGTCGAGGGAGACCTGAAAAATAAATAAGCCTTATCCTTACTTATCTTGAGTACGTGCCTCTTTGTTGCAGTAGATATATATATACATCTATATCGCTTTAATAGAGCGGATCCGGATGGTAAATTGGAGCGAAGAAAACAAAAAAAGCGGAGTCTCACCCGTTCATTTAAATGATACCCCTGGTGGGTCATGTCCCATTGCCAATCCTATTATTATATTGCGGGGTCTCTGTAGGACTGGGGATCTTAATGTCACATGTAAATTAGGCGCGGGAGGGCACAGACGTTTCGCAGCCTATAGGACCGTCACCTTCCCGGGCATTGTTTACTAGTTGTTCGGGGGGATCGAGGCCACCTGAAGTCCGGGGATCGCCACGGTCCGGGGCTTTACTTAAATATGCAGGATGGGCCTCGGCAGTCCCTGAAGCCTCGGTGGTCCTAGGCAGTGCCTTATTGGTTCTGTAACCACACGGGCAGTACTCATGGTGTTTATAAAGTGATACACTCCTAGAACCCTTGCAGTTGTAGAATTTCCCAGGCTTCATTTGTGTAATAGTCAGTTGGTTTATGCTTGGTAGGTGCACCGCTAAATTACAAATGTTTGCCCTCATAATCTCCTATAAACAGACAATTTTCACAGTAAACTATAGACAAGTGTTGTCAGAAAAAGAAGACTTATACACTCAGTTATTGATTGGGAAAAAATATAACCTTAATCATAACACCAATAAATGGAAACGTAAGTTTATTAGAACAAACAACAGTATAAAATAAAATACGTGGGTTGGACTCCCGTGGAAGCAGCGTCAAAACCTGCAAGACAAAAATGAAACATAAGTATGTGTGCCATGTGGAAGAGGTAAAGAAAGGTAGTCCGAATGAAAGGACGATACTGAGAATGGGAGGGAGAGGGAGGGAGTGGGTGGAAGGGACAAGGGGAAGGAGGGTCAAAAGAACAGAGGGAGGAGACTGAGCGTCGGCCTACTATACCCAGCCCTCAGTGTTAAACCCTCCCGTCACCCGTTTGTCTAGGACGCTTGGGGTCTGCAAGAAAGAGTGTGGTCCAGCAAGTCCTTAAAATGAAACATATGAATGAGGGCAGAGATTACATTATTAGGTACGGGAAAATCGCTTACCTGCACCTGGGTGCTGCACCCCTGCCCCTTCCACCGCACTGTGCTCAGTTGTAGGTCCTGCGCACCGAGGCTTCACTGCTCACCTGCCACCACTTGTGTGTCCAACAACGTCCCGGTGCAAGCTCCAAGTCCGGGGGGCCTCTGTAAGGTTGGTACAGCAGGTCTCCGGTCGGGGAAGGTGTCTTGATACCACGATGGAAGGCGCTACGGCCATTTTGGGTCCACCAATTCAGTGTCTGAAAAGGGAGAAATAATTTAATGGTGGAAACGTCTGGAGGTAAATGAAGGTTTATTTCATGCTTAATAGAAAACAGCAGTTGAGTGCATACTTCGTTTTTGAAGTACGATCTACCAACTGTTTGTGTAATCATGGTTCAAAGAGGAGTTGGAGTGCACGAGAATAGACAAGGTTAAATAATAATGTTATACGAAGGTTCACATATAAAGGAACAGAGCACATGGTAGAAGCATAATGTGCGCATGTAATGCAGTGGCGGAAGGCTGTGTGCATGTACACTTAGTAATGAGCTCACTATAGTGCCCTAATAGCCAACGCTACATGTCTGTAGGGCAGCGCTGCCCGCTGGCTCAAACCTACAGTACAGTCCAGCAGGTCCTTAAAATGAGACAGAGATGTGGCTGAATGAGGTCTGAGATCACATCATTACGCACGGCAACATCGCTTATTCGCACATGCGCACTCAGGCTGATGCACCCCACCCCTCCCGCAGCACTGTGCTCAACACATGTCTGTAGGGCAGCGCTGCCCGCTGGCTCAGGCCTTCAGGGCGGTCCAGCAGGTCTTTAAAATGAGACAGAGATGAGACTGAGTCAGGTCAGAGATCACATCATTACGCACGGCAACATCACTTGTTCGCACCTGCGCAGCCAGGGTGATGCACCCCACCCCTCGCACCGCGCTCAATTGGAGCCCCTGTGCACCCAGGCCGCTCTGCTCACCTGCTCTCATTGTTGTGAGCAAATACTACGGGCAGCAGTGCTCACAATTCAGATGGAGTGTTGATTGCAGGATGGTGTACACCTCATGGATCTGTTTAGAAGACGACTGCAGTAGAGCTCACAATTTAGAGCCAGTGTTGATTGCCAGGATGGTGTACACCTCATGGATCCCTTTTTTTTATTGCGCATTGTGATATGCGAGGTGGATGCAGCCATATCACCTGAGGCAGTGTGGAAGAAGTGGGACATGTGGCGTCGTCGTTATCCTATTTATACGTACGCAAAGTGGACTGGGCTTGCATACACCAGGCCAGCGTAGGGGTGTGAATAATTATTCCCAGGGATCTGGGCGTTGTTCAGTTCCTGCCAGGCCAGGGAGTGTACTTATGTGTGTTTCTTTTGTAGTTTTGATGTCGCAGAATGCGCAATTTACATTAATGTAGCATGTGTCGGGAAGCCGGCAAGTATCGCAAATGAGATGCTGTTCGAAAAGATTAAATGGCGAACATCACATGTCGTTGTCAAGGTTGTGGATATGCGCAGACACGCACGTCAATGGTGTGCTGTATTATTGAAAGTGTTGGTATCGCGAAGCGTATACATGTGAATGTGCTCGGATGGAGGGAGGATCAACAGTGAGGCTACGTCATACACCGTGATAACGCTCATTACAGTCAAGCAATGCATGTCAAACGTGAATCTGAAAGTCTCACATATCACACACTACTATACTGGTAAAGTCTGACAACCGAGCATACAGCAAAATAAATCTACACATTGCTGTTTACTGTTTGTCACATGTGATCTAGGATGTGCACTCTGCCCTTGGCTTCTGATACTTCTTAGAGCCATCAATACCCAGGCCGAAAGGGAGCACAATAATGTGCACACACACACACACACACACACACACACACACACACACACACACACACACACTCACACCAGGGGCATCGTGTAACACACATGTTCGAGGCATGTGGGCTGCTGAATTCATATCTATAGCATAGATCGCCGCCTAGTGTTGGGTCCGGATGATTGCACATTGTTGTCCTGGAAGAGTCTTCGAAGTATCACGAGATAGGTGGCTCCTCCCCTGGACTACAGTGCGCATGGGCATCGACTCCATCCCCAGATTGTTTTTTTCCGCCATTGGGTTCGGATGTATATTCGTTATCTCCAGTTCGGAATCGATATAGACTTTTCTTAAGGCCTGAAGGCCTTTTCCTATACCGTCTGTATTGTTTTTGCGCTCGGTGCCCAACTCTGTTCCGGCTCGGTTCCCGAGTTGGACGTCCCGAGGAGTCGCGTTACTTTTTGGTGCTCGAGGCCCAGTCGACGCAACAAGGCTTCCAACGACACATCATGGAACGGAGCTCATTCAAGAAATGTCCCGTGTGTGGATCGAAGTATCCCCACATCGACGTCCACCCGGTGTGCAACAAGTGCCTGTCGCCGGACCACGATGAAGCCAACTGTATGGCTTGTTCCCGGTTTCGATCGAAGAAAACGATTCGACTTCGGCGCGTGGCGCGCCTGGAGGCCCAGCAGTCGGCCCCGGCACCGGTGGACATCTTCGAGAGAGAAGAACCAGACGACCAAGAAGTTCATCTGCAGATTTCACCTCCTGCGGAGGAGATCGACTACGACTACGACGCGGACGTCGAAGCGCTCGATGCAGAAGAAGTCGTCGACGAGGTAGGAGACGACAATGAGGCCTATGGGGCCATGGAAGATAGCTCGGGCGAAGAGCTATGCCCCGTTCGAACAATCACTAAGGCTCAGGTCACGGGATCGCCACACGGCCTTACCCAAGACCTTGCACCCAAATCCACGGCCTCGCCTACGGGCCCGGCTACGGACACTTCTGCAGAGCTGCCGGTGGTCAAAACGAAACCGAAAGTGAAACCCTCGGTGTCGACAAAACCGAAAGTGATGGAAACGCCAACGAAACAGAAGACGTCTGTCCCTCTGGCCGCCCCATCGTCTTCCGGTATGTCGGGGCAGCCGAAGCCGAAGAAGGCTGTCGACCCGGTGAAATCGACCAAAGGCGTCCAGACAAAGTCGGTCAAGGGCGTCGATCCAAAATCGAACAAGGGCGTCGAGCTGAAGACTGGGGCCCCAACCCCGGGAGTCAAGGCCACCGACCCGAAGTCGTCGGGGCTGAAGGCCGTCGGCGCGGAAGGAGGACACGGCGCACCTAAGAAAGCTTCTCCTGTACCTCCGCCGGAGAAGACCAAGACATCGACGCTCGAGTCTTCACACGCTGGTGGACCGAGGACGTCTGTCGGGTCGACGAAACTGTCCGCTTCCTTTACGAAGCAGGTGTCGGACTCACTGCAACGCATCAGGAACAAGGCTTCCGCGGTCAATCCGAAGGATGCTTCCACCCCGAAGCAGGCTGCCAAGACGCCAACGTCTTCGACGCCGCTCCTCTTTACGTTACCGCCTAAGGTGGCACCGAAGGCCTTCGCACCTAGGTCGGTCACCAATGCGCCCGTGCAAGGGTCTGCTGGGTCGAAGCCTTCTACGCAGCTTGTGAGCTTGAAGCATCGACAACCCTTGGTGGAGGAACAGTCGGAACACTTTATCGACGCCGACACCGGTAAACTTACCCTCTACAAGAGAAAGATCACGGCGACGCAGCCTTTGGAGTCCTACACGATTCCTTTGAAGTGCAAGAATCCTTCTACGGATTCCCCGGTTCTGGTTGAGCCACTTGCTACACAGACTCCAAGAGTTGCTACACCCTCACCCACTTACTCAGATGTGGAGGCTGGGGAAGGTGATGACGAACAGTATAACTTTCCTGCCACCACTGATCCTGAGGATCACCAGGACTCTTGGGCAGATGCAGGGGACCCAGGGGATCCACAAACTGCCCCGGACACTCAGGTGTACAATGTCAAAACCTCTCCTACTGAGGATTGTGCGGCATTTAATGCTCTCATTGAGAGGGCAGCTACAAACCACGACGTCCAGCTGCACGCTGACCCTGTTGACGTGGACTTCCTTTTTGATACCTTTTCCACAGCAGAGAAAACTGTCAAAACTCTTTTTTGAAAGGGGTTCTCAAACATGCTGCGGACATCTTTAAAGAACCCACACGTGCCAGGGTGGTTAACCCTAGAATTGAAAAATATATATAAGCCGGCACCTGGCGACCCGACCTACATCAAGAGCAAGTTGCCATTGGACTCTCTGGTCGTTTCCAATGCCCGGAAGAGGGCGAATTCGCAAACCACTGGTGATGCTCCTCCCCCAGACAAGGAATCTAAAGTGCTGGAGGCATCAGGGAAGAGGGTGGCGGCTCAAGCAGCCAATATCTGGCGTATCTCCAACACTCAGGCACTCTTGGCCAGATATGACAGGGCGCACTATGACACACTAGAGACCCTGCTACAACATCTACCTGATCAGTATAAAGAGGCGGCGGAAATGCTCATTCAAGAGGGGAAGCTCATCTCCAACGCTTCTATTAAATGTGCACTGGACGTGGCGGACACCGCGGCCAGGGCCATTAACACCAGTGTGATGTTGAGACGTCAGGCATGGCTCAGAATCTCCGGTTTCAAGCCGGAGATACAAACCACCATCCTCAATCAGCCGGTCAACCCTGATAGGTTGTTTGGTCCTGAGGTGGATGCCACACTGGAAAAAATAAAGAAGGATACAGAGACTGCAAAGTCCATGGGAGCTCTCCAGTCCCAACAGTTTCGGGGCAGTACTTTTCGTCGCTCAGGCAATAGAGGTGTTTCCAGAGGCCAGATGTCCCAGCAAACGCAATACACTAAAAGTGGGGCGCAGTCCTCTTACACCAAGCAGAGTAGAGGCGGCTATCGGGGCAACCGTGCCAAGGGCAGAGGCCGTGGAAATAACAACTCCCGTTCCTCTGCCACCACCAAGCAGTGACGCCCTGCCCCTGCCCCCCGACCACACAACACCTGTCGGGTGGAGACTCCAGCAGTTCCTGCCAGTCTGGAAATCCATCACCACAGACAGGTGGGTCAGGAAACGTATCCAGTTCGGTTATTGTCTAAAGTTAACGTCCACTCCACCCAACATGCCACCAAAACACCGTCCTATGTCCACAGTGCATTTGCACTTATTGCAGCAGGAGGTACTTGTCATGCTGCAAAAAGGGGCAATCGAGCTCGTCCCGGTGGAGGAAGAAGGCACAAGAGTGTATTCCCTGTACTTCTTAATCCCAAAGAAGGACGGGTCCCTCAGACCCATTCTGGACCTCAGACCCCTAAACCAGTATATTCTCTCAGAACACTTTCACATGCTGACGCTGCAGCAAGTTCTTCCGTTGCTCAACCAGGGAGACTTCCTCGCAACCTTGGATCTCAAGGATGCATACTTTCACATTCCACTACATCCATCACACAGAAAATACCTCAGATTCACGATTCAGGGTCGGCATTATCAGTTCAAGGTCCTTCCTTTCGGAGTGACCACAGCGCCCAGGGTGTTCACAAAATGCCTGGCGACAATGGCTGCGCACCTCAGGAGGCAGAACGTTCATGTTTACCCTTATCTGGACGACTGGCTTGTCCAAGCGAAGTCGGCCCAGCTGTGCGCCGCCAACATGTCCCACACCATTCACCTTCTTCACAGTCTGGGATTCTCACTCAATTATCCCAAATCGCACCTTCAGCCAGCCCATGTGTGGTATCTGGGCGCGACGATAGATACTCTGGCGGCCACGGCTCAGCCGAATTCTGTGAGGATCAACAGCATTCAGTCGCTCATCCAAAAGTTCAGAACGCAACACTCGCTTCCAGCAAGAGTGTTCATGCAGTTGATAGGCATGATGGCCTCCTGCATCTTCATAGTCCCGCACGCAAGGCTACATATGCGTCCGCTTCAAGAGTGCTTGGCTCGTCAGTGGAATCGGGCTCACGGACAGTTAAAGGACCTAGTGTTGGTGACCGGTCGGGCATACAACTCTCTGCATTGGTGGAATCCACACAACCTTTGCAAGGGCCGACCGTTCCAGGAGCCTGTGCCACAACTTATCCTGACAACGGACGCATCTCTCCAGGGTTGGGGAGCTCATGTACTCCACTACACAGTGCAGGGACTATGGACTACGCAGCAAAAGAAGATGCACATCAACCACCTAGAGCTGATGGCAATCTTCATGGCAATGAAGGCATTCAAAGTACATCTGTGCAACAAAGTCATGTTGATCCGGACGGACAACATGACAGCCATGTACTACATTCAGAAGCAGGGAGGTACACACTCTCCACAGTTGTCTCATCTGGCTCAGAGCATGTGGAAGTGGGCCATTCAGAGAAACATCTTCCTCATGGCGGAACACCTCCCGGGCAAGGACAATCAGATGGCGGATCTGTTCAGCAGGTACAGCCACCAAATGCACGAGTGGGAGATACATCCATCAGTACTCCACCCGTACTTCCAGCAGTGGGGTCATCCACAGATAGACCTGTTTGCCACAAGGGAAAATGCAAAATGCCAACACTTTGCCGCCAGGTTCCCTCACCCACAGTCGCAGGGCAATGCGATATGGATGAACTGGTCAGGCAGATTTGCGTACGCTTTTCCCCCAGCACCTCTCATACCGCTGGTGGCACAAAAGCTAAAGCAACACTATGACACTCATCATGGTTGCTCCAACGTGGGCACGCCAACCATGGTACACCCCGTTTCTAGAACTCTCCGTGGTACCGCATCAAAGGCTGCACCTCACGCCCAGACTTTTGACGCAGAGCCATGGCGACATTCAGCACCCAGACCCGCAACAGCTCAACCTGGCGATCTGGCTCCTGAAGTCTTAGAATTTGGCTACCTTAACTTGCCTCCCGACTGCATGGATATCATACGGGAGGCAAGAAAGCCCACCACCAGAGCTTGCTATGCAGCAAAATGGAAGCGGTTTGTCATTTACTGTACAGAACACAACATCAACCCGCTAGATGCATCCACTCACAACATCATCTGTTATTTGTTACATCTTTACAAATGCAAGCTGGCATATGCTTCCATTCGGATACACTTATCCGCCGTAGCAGCTTATCTCCAAAACAGGCAGCATCTCTCCGTTTTCAGAGTGCCTGCCATTAAAGCCTTTCTAGAAGGACTGAAACGGGTCATCCCTCCCAGGACCCCGCCAGCTCCTGTATAGAACCTTAATGTGGTCCTCACCAGGCTGATGGGCCCACCTTTTGAGCCTCTGCATTCATGCGAGGTTCAGTTTTTAACGTGGAAAGTGGCTTTTCTAATAGCCATTACGTCTCTGCGCAGTGTTAGTGAGCTCCAAGCGCTCACTGTCCAAGAGCCATTCATACAAATTCACTCAAACAGGGTGGTGCTGCGCA
The DNA here is from genome assembly GCF_964261635.1 of Lissotriton helveticus. Taxonomy (NCBI): domain Eukaryota; kingdom Metazoa; phylum Chordata; class Amphibia; order Caudata; family Salamandridae; genus Lissotriton; species Lissotriton helveticus. The sequence continues at coordinate 1,072,854,527 of NC_136070.1, read as the reverse complement.
CTCACCCTAAATTTCTTCCTAAGGTGGTTTCACAGTTCCATGTCAATCAGACCATTGAACTGCCCGCATTCTTTCAAAACCCAGAGACTGTAGCCGAAAGAATGCTCCACACTCTTGACGTCAAACGAGCTTTGATGTACTACATCGATAGGACCAAGGACTTTAGGAAGATACAACAACTCTTTGTTGCCTTTTCAGCCCAGCACAAAGGCAACCCCATTTCCAAAGCAGGTATAGCCAGGTGGATCGTTAAGTGTATTCAAATTTGCTATCACAAGGCTAAGCGCACTTTAACGGTCCCCCCCAGAGCCCACTCCACCCGTAAGTTGGGGGCCTCCTTGGCTTTCCTTGGTAATATCCCTTTGGAAGACATTTGTAGAGCAGCCACATGGTCTATACCACACACATTTACTAAACACTACTGTGTAGATGTGCACTCCAAGCAGCAGGCAGCTGTGGGGCAGGCTGTTCTTAAGACACTTTTTCAAACGTCTGCAGCTGGCACAGGCGGCCGCCGTAAATGGAGGGACTGCTATATATTCTATGCTATAGATATGAATTCAGCAGCCCACATGCCTCGAACTGAATATGCTACTTACCAGTATGCATCTGTTCTTGGCATGTAGGGCTGCTGACATTCATATCGCCCGCCCTCCTCCCCGGCGCCTGTAGCGGCTGCAGAATTCAAACTTACTCTTAGCATGGTCATCGCTCACACTGTTACACTCCATCTTCACCACAATGGCTAAAAACAATCTGGGGATGGAGTCGATGCCCATGCGCACTGTAGTCCAGGGGAGGAGCCACCTATCTCGTGATATTTCGAAGACTCTTCCAGGACAACAATGTGCAATCATCCGGACCCAACACTAGGCGGCGATCTATGCTATAGATATGAATGTCAGCAGCCCTACATGCCAAGAACAGATGCATACTGGTAAGTAGCATATTCATTGTTTTTTGATGTAACGTTTGAGAAGCATGGCCATCACACGTGGAAGGCTAATGTACAGACCATGAATATTGATCAAGATGATCGTTGCATGTTGTGTGTAGTATAAGATATGTGTATACAGGAAAAAGTTTTCATAAAAGCTCTCTAAGCAGAAGAGGTGTCTCCTCATACGCTGTAGAGAGAATGACTAAAATGGGTGGGGTCCTCTAACTGTTATGAGTGATGTAATATGTGACATCATCAGCAGTGCATTGCGGTCGAGTTATAGTTAGCTCAACTAACTATAACAGGCACATTTCTCTGGTTTTATAGGAGTCAAATGTCCAACTAACTATAACGTCCCTGAAACCTGTTGTTTTATTTAGTGAATTTTAAAAGTTTTTAAATGCTAATTCCTAACTAGAACATCTGTAAAACCTATGTTTTTTTTAGTGAATAAAATCTACTGTTAGCCACCAGTAGAATATATATATATATATATATATATAACGCTCAAATTCCTTCGTTTTTTATGAAGAAAAACTGCACTCAAGGGAGAGCTTTCACAGCAGGCTTCTTTATTACCTAGCGACCAAACGCGTTTCGGCTTCGAGCCTTCGTCAGTGTTCATGACACCGCTGTCGTCACAGACTAATAAAGTTTCTTAGTCTAATGGCAATCGAAAAGGGACCGTAACCCTATTGCAAACATTGGGCGCCACCTTAGAATGTGCAATGTAAATTATACGTAACACTCTTTTCTTAAAAATATGAGGTGATATTATTAAACCGCAGCACTATTAAGCCATAGATCGGCATATTTTAGGCCCCATAAAATCACACATTTACATAGGGTGTACCAAATTATGCATGTGTACCATTACATTAGATTGTGCCGTGGATCGGCTTGGGTCCCTTTTACATGATAAACACAATGAGGAGCACAGAGGGAAGAACCAGACACAGGTTGCCCTCCTCACACCTAGACTGGCTACTAATTACAGAAACATGGCTTAAGCCGTGGTGTAATCCGGACGTAGCAATAGCCCTTCCTCCTAATTTTCATATCCTGCGGCAGGATAGACATGACAAACGAGGAGGAGGTCTTGCTATCATTTATCGTAACACTTTTAATTGCTCTATCCAAGAAATAAAGGATATAACAGAGGCTGAAGCACTAGTTTTTTCTCTGAAAATTCATGACACTTTTGTTTTCTCTGGGGCCTTGATATATCGGCCACCGGGCTCCCCCGCCAAGTTCTTGGACACAGTAGGGGATGTGCTGAGTGACCTAACTCTTAGGTTTTCTAATTTCTCGCTGTTGGGTGATCTCAACATGCATCTTGAGTCCCCCAGTGCCCCTGGGGTGAGCTGCTTTATGGACACAATTGAAGTGTTAGGCCTTACCCTTAGGAATTGTGAATCCACCCATCAGGCAGGACACCTCTTAGACTGTGTCTGTTCAAATTATCATAATTTGATGGTTAAATCTCCGTGCCCCCAACTATGGACAGATCATTACTTCATCCCCTTTAACATACTTGGAGTTCTGAAACCTAGTACAATTTCTACAAAAGGTAATAATTGTCGTAATATTAACATCACTATAGACTGAAAAGCACTAGCCAGCAGGCCTGATGTTATAGAAAAACTTAAGGACAGTATGCCAGTTATGACTGGTTATACGTCAACAGACAATCAAAACCTTTGCAACTGGATTGCTGGAGCGGGTTCTCTGCTAAAAACAGCAAGAAATCAGAACCTGACTCCTAGAAAAAAGAATGCCCCATGGTTTTCAACAACTTTAAAACTTGAACTAGGTGAAGTCAAAACTCTCGAACGTAGGTGGCGTTGAAATTATGACTCTCACGCTCGTAATATCTACCTAACAGCAAGGCGGAAGTACCATATAGGAATTAAGTTGGCGAAAAAAACCTATTATCTTCAGGCTATATCTTTAGCAGGACAGGAACAAAAAGCAATTTTTAAGATTGTCAAGGACTTCATGGACCCCTCAGCTCTATCGCTGGAGATTCCTCCCTCACAAGAGTTATGCAATTCGATTTCTGATTATTTCGTGAATAAAATCCTTGACATTACAAACACCTTCCAGCCAGTAGCTACCACAACGACGGCGGTTGAAGTGATAGCGAAGACGACATCTTCTTCTTGCTTCGATGATTTTGTTCCAGTATCCTTGGAGGAAACTGCTAAATTGATTTTAACCAGTAAATCGGGATCCCCCTTCGATCCCTGCCCCCCTCCGGTGTTGCATCTCCTAATTGAGATGGTGAACCCAATGATCAATCGGATCATTAACTCCTCTTTAGAGACGGCAACTATCCCCAACGAATGGAAACTTGCCGCTGTCAAGCCACTCCAAAAAAAGGCCATTGCCGACCCTACTACTCTTGCCAACCTACGCCCGATTTCCCTGTTACCCATCTTATCCAAACTGACTGAAAAGGTTGTTAATAACCAGCTTACCAACTTCTTGGAGAAGAATAACGTTCTCCATCCTAATCAGTCAGGATTTCGGTCAGAACACTCTACCGAATCTGCCCTACTTTTTACAGCAGAAACATTAAGGGCAGCAATGGATCAGGGAAACAAGGCCGTCCTTATCCTATTAGACCTGTCGGCAGCCTTTGATACGGTCTCACACACCATCTTAGTGGACCGTCTGGCTGCCGCAGGGATAGGAGGACAGGTTCTGGCATGGTGTAGGAACTTCCTTGCCAACAGACGCCAAATAACAGTGCTAGGCCCATATCAATCTGAGGTAAAAGAAGTCAGGTCAGGGGTCCCTCAGGGCTCTAGCCTGAGCCCGGCTCTGTTCAATCTCTATATGGTGCCCCTGATGAAGCTGATCACGTCATTCAAGATCAGCTCTATTTCATACGCTGACGATACCCAATTGATTTTGGTGCTGGATAGGGAGCGGCCTGGTGCCGAGGAAGATCTCAAGGACTGTCTTACAGCAATCTTCAAGTGGATGTCTAATAACCACTTAAAATGCAACACCGGAAAAACGGAAATCCTTCCTGTAGGCAAGAATAATCTCTTTTCCCCAATAGCTTGCTGGCCAGCAGAAGCTGAAGTGCCCCCCAATACAATTATATCTGCCCGTAATTTGGGCATCAAATTTGATCATCAACTGTCTTTCAAACCCCAGGCCGTGGCAGTAGCAGGTATGTGCTTTCAGATCATCAAAGCACTAAGGAAGTTTTTCGATCTTCTTCCCTTACCAGCGAGGAAAACTGTCGCAGTGGCATTAATTAGTTCTAGGCTTGATTACTGCAATGGACTATATGCTGGAGCAAATAAATCTGTTCTCCACAAACTGCAAATGGTCCAGAATGCGACAGCCCGCTTGGTACTGCGTCTGCCTGGTAGGTCATCTGCCTCGGCAGCCCTAAATACTCTTCATTGGCTGCCAATAGGGAAAAGAATCTTGTTTAAGATTCTCCTAATTACCTTTAGGGCATTTCATCAACGTGGCCCAACCTATTTATGTAATGGGTTTAAAAGTTATCAACCAACTCGCTGCTTGAGATCTGCTCATCAGAATCTACTCACCCCCCCTCATTTTAAGTTGATGACAAAGGGTGGTAAATCCCTTTTTGTTTTAGGAACAAAGGCCTGGAATAAACTTCCCTCTCAGATGCGATTAATCTCTCAGGAAGCCCCATTCAGAAAATCATTGAAAACCTGGATCTTCTCCTTGCCTGATGCCACCAGTAGAACCCTAGTGTAATGTGTGTTTGGAACTGAGTGACATATTTCTCCCTTTTCTACAACTCCTCCATCTGAGTTGTCTGTGCGCCAAGATACTCCTTGGAGTGATAGCTGCGCGGTAGAAATGTCCCTTACATTACATTACATTACATTACTCATAAAGTCATTCAAACAATAATGACCTGGTCCACTTAGGCAGTGTTTTATACTTCCCCAACAAGTGTACAACATGTTGCAATCATTTACAACTTTCTCCCCTTTCTTAAAGATCTTTGGGGTAGAGTGTACACCGTTACCACGCCAAATTTAAAAAGCATCCATCCCTTCTAGGACAGTCGTGATTAATGGGCAACAAACAAAAATGTGTATTGTGAAAAAATGTGAGCAAGCAAGATGACCCCTCACGGGCGAACCACCAACGGGGAACCTGGTAGGTACTCACCAGTGTAGCTCTGTTCTCATCATCGGCAGTCATCAAGCTTTATAGAAATGTGTCCAAACATAAATGTGTGCAATCAAAGTGCAGTGAAAAACAGTGTAAAACACACAACAAACAAAACAAACAGTGTAATGTGAAAAGATAGGAAAACTGCATGTGAATACGACCTTTATTCTATTTCTTCGTGCAGCCTAGCTATTTAAAAAGCAGGGAGTGGCTATTAATTATATAACCACAAACCGCTGTGGTATTGTTTGCATGGCATCCCTTTTACATGAGCCAATTTTATCCCACATATGAAACTTTACATTCCTTCATCAGATTCACTAAATTCAAAGAATACATACTCAACAAATCATAACATAACATTTCTCCCGGCATACATGAATAGATATAAAGCATCCATAATTGCCCATAAATCTCCTTGACCTACTCTGACCAGCGCAATATATAAACAGGGTCAATGTCGCCTCAATATGTACCTCAAAAAACAGAACAAACCAAACCAAAATTTATGGCAGAGCCTGCTATTTCCCTAAATGTTAGCTCCTCCCCGCTGTTAAGACCCTTAGGGAATTTGGTCGATAGGTCGATGATATATCTCGACTCTAGTCGTCGTAATTTCCGTAAGCGTTCCCCTCCTCTGATGTTACACGGGACACTATCTAATCCAAAATACTGCAGCTTTCTTCTGTCCTTATCGTGGAACTCGGCAACATGCCGGGCAACCGGATAGGCGGGATCCGCCTTGTCGATAGCCCACAGATGTTCCAATATTCTAATTTTCAGCTCATGAATTGTACTGCCATATATATATATATATATATATATATATATCCTATTTGGATGTGGAAGTGTTTGTATAAAAAAAGATGCTCTGCACCAGAATTCATAGAAAACCGACTGCCACCAACAGTATCCTCCATGCAAATAGCGGACAACCACTACATCTGAAATGGAGTGTCCCGTACGGAGAAATGCTCCGTATTAAGAGGAACTGCTCAGAAGACAATGACATAGACAAGAATCTTGATGACACAGGACTCAGATTTCTAGCAAGAGGCTACCCCTTGAACGTGATTGAAGTAGCAAAAAATAAAGTAATTGAGAAACCAAGATCAGAATTAGTGAATGAGATAACTGATGTGGAAGATGACAAAACTACTCAAATCATTTTGGACTTTAATGTGGAAAACAAAAGTTTACGACACATATTGAAAAAGCTTTGGTACATACTATTGCTTGATGAGTCAATAAAGAGAAAATTACCACCAACTCCTAAGATAACGTACAGGAAGACTGCATCGCTAGGCGACATCTTAACACAGAGCCAACTGCAAACGTCAGGAAATGAAAAGGTAACTTGGTTAACAACTCCAGGATTTTGGAAATGTTCAAAATGCAAGGCCTGTGAACACGGAATGAATACACAATCATATGTACTGTCCAATGGAAAAAAGGAATGGATAACCGCACACATCACGTGCGAATCAAAGCACGTGGTATGTTTTTAGAATGTCCCTGTAAACAACTTTACGTTGGAAGTACCATCAACAAATTAAAACTATGGATTTTACAGCGTCTTAGAGCGATTAAAAACAAAGACTTGGCATATCCGATGGTATAACACTTTTCCGAAAAACATTAAGGAAATGCTCAAGAGTTTAGATACTATGAAGCCAAGATGATAAAACTAAACGAAAGAGGGGGGATTATACCCTGGAACTCAGAAGAGCAGAGTCAAAGCTCATATTGGCACGAGGGACAGAAAAACCCTTTGGCCATAATCTGGATGCAGAATTACATGTCCATATCTGAGTACCGACCGTCCATAACCCTTGAGACACGTACCGGGTCTATGAAATGAACTGATGCTGAGAAGAAAATGAACATCATCCCGTTTATGGTACACTATTGAACTATTGGAATTCAGTAAAATTGGCGAATTAATTAATAATGGACTTATAATGGTACTGTTGGGGATACATGGAATAATAATTACTATCATGGTGTAGAATCAGTGGAGAGACTATCCAGGACTTGATACGATCAGGGAAAGAAATGGAAGCAGTCCCCCAAAAGAATACTACAAATAATCTTCATGATAGAAGGAAGATGGAGTATTTGGAGAAAGAAATATCCTTGGTTAAAAATGGCAAATTTGCACAATAAGATGGCACAATGCATGTGTCACTTTACAGATTGGGTCCTAAAAGACAATGATATTGTTAAATTACTTGAGCACAGGCTCTAAAATATGAAATTGCACAATGTACTTTACAACTGCTATTTTATCAGTCAGTCAAAATGGTCTTTATTTCGATTTACATCATAAAAGACATAGAATACAATACACTTCACAATTCATAGATAAAAATGTCATAAAATGGGCAATAAAATGTAGAACATGCTAAAACCAGAAGTAAAAAACGTATTAGATATATATAACAAAGACTCGCGACTGATACAGTTAATAAGACCATCTACACACAGTCCAGTAATCATATAATGTGGACAGTAATGCTAGAACCACCAACATCATCAAATGCACTATTTTATTAAGGACTCCTATTCCGGATCCGAATTATCCAGGCCCAACTGCCAAATTTAGCTACGCCTATAACAATAGGTTTTGTAATGTCAGATTTCAGGATTCTCTGGTTCCCAGTAAACGACATACGGGGCTTAGCTATACACGTCTAGGTTGTAAATACATTGGACAGCAAAAGAGGAAATGGTCAACCGCTTCTACCTCATCCACACAAAAGGGACATTTATCATTACCAGATGGATTTCAGTTTTTCGTTAGCCCTCGAAGCGGATGAGAGCCTACTCTAAAACTGGTGGTAAAGTTTGCGATCTAATGGCTTTGTTATAATATCCCAGTATTCTTCATAAATGGAGTCGTCCTTAATAACGAGGAATAATGCTGTCATGGAGCTACCCAGAACAGATGCTAGTCTCTTAGCCTTAATCCTACTCCAGTAATCCTCCCTAAAAAGCTTCTTAGAGGGAAAACAGCAGTGGCAGGGTTGGCCCATAAGGTCCCCATCCCCATATCGGTCAGTGTGGCTTTTATTTCAGATAACCAGGGAATCCTATGCGAGCCCCTTAACCCTTTAACTTCTAGTAAGGCCTTAGCATACAAGGACAATTCGGTGTCGTCCACAGTCGTCGCCAAAACGCCAGTGGTCTATACTGTACCATGGCCTCAACGGGCTGACATCCTAGGTCGTATAATAGGGGAATACAAGGTGTAGATTGAGGTAACCCAAGAGCTGACATAAGGAATTTATTCTGAGCAACCTTTATTTGGGACATGTCGCTAAAGCCCCACAGTTCCGCGCCATACATAATGTCTGGATGAATTTTAGAACCATAGATTTTAATCAGGGGGGCCAATTGTTTAGTTAAAGAGTTTCTATGTTCCTTCAACAAGGATCCATCAAGTTGTGCGTGCTTAAGGGTGAGGAGGTCTATCTGGGGTTTCCAACTTAAGTTTTCACTGAAGGTTACTCCCAAATAAGCAAAAACAGCTGGTCCACCCATATTAACCCTTGCACTTACAGATCTTGGGCCTCGAAGGACCATGAATTTTGTCTTCCCTACGTTAATTTCCAGCTCATGTTCGCGGCAAAACAGCTCAAAATGAGACAGAGCTAGCTGTAAACCCTGTCTCGTCCTAGATATTAAGAGCGTATCGTCCGCGAACATGAGCAGGGGGACTTTCATACCGGCAAGGGAGGGCGTGGCTGTCGGATGGTTAGAAAAGTAATTTGTAACCCCATTAATAAACAAAGAAAACCAGTTAGGGGCTAGCACACACCCTTGTCTAACCCCTTTGGAGACCTATTTTATCTATTAATTAGTCAGCCTGAGTGTTTAGGACATATCATGTAAAATTGGTGGACTGCCTTACTTAGGACCCATGAATGCACACTTTGCACTTAAGCACATTGCACTTTCTCTTTCTCCAATGACCAATGAAGATTGTAATCGCAGTAATAATCTGGGAACAGCCTCATGTAATACAGGCCTTGGAATTGAACTTGACTTATGATATATATATATATATATATATATATATATATATATATATATATATATATATATATACCAACAGCAGCAAATTTCCCCTCCTGAGGCGGAAGCCGGGAGGTCTCTCTCCTTTACTTTGTGCTATTTAGCATTCTGTGTGCATTTTTTATCTTTGTGTGTTTTAATCGCTCGATTTAATAAGCATTTGAGACTTCCTTTGCGCTTTGTGTTCCTTCCCCCCTCCCTTTGCCTCCGGACCGCTCTCGGACGAGTACCGACGCCGAGGGCTGGTTCCCGGTTTTTGGCGGCCCTATTGGGTGTGGGCCAGGCGGGTGACGCGCTCTAGCAGCGCTTTAAAAGGAAATAGTGAGCCTGCTCGAGTGATAACCAACAGCAGCAACTTTCCCCTCCTGAGGCGGAAGCCGGGAGGTCTCTCTCCTTTACTTTGTGCAATTTAGCATTCTGTGTGCATATTTATCTTCGTGTGTTTTAATCGCTTCATTTAATAGGCATTTGAGACTTCCTTTGCCCTCCTTTGCGCTTTGTGTTCCTTCCCCCCTCCCTTTGCCTCCGGACCGCTCTCGGTTGAGTACCGACGCCGAGGGCTGGTTCCCGGTTTTTGGTGGCCATATTGGGTGTGGGCCAGGCGGGTGACGCGCTCTAGCAGCGCTTTAAAAGAACAGCTATGACTCCGCGCAGCGGACGCGGACAGCGGATGCGCCGGACCTGCGCCGGAGTCATGCCAGAGTCCTGCCCGTCTGCGCCCGTCCGCGTCTCGGATGCGGACGGTGCGGCGGGAGTTGCTGGGTCTTGGATCTCTTACTCGGCCTCTGAGCTCCTCTCACTTAGGAAAGGTAGGGCTGCGTGTCATGTGGTTTTCCCTAGGCGGTGCAGAGGCAAACGTCGGTGTCCAGGGTGTGGATGGCGTCCAGGTAATTCTCCTGCGCTTGGGGCCTCCAGCCCTGAGACCATTACTAACTATAAGTGCCTTTTACTTAACACTCGCTCTTTGAGCAGACATGCACTTGATATTTTCGAGCTGTTAACTGTTGAAAAACCGGTTTGTCTTATGCTCACCGAAACTTGGATAGGAGAGTCCTCCAATCCTGATATTACGACTGCGATCCCTCCTGATTATGTGATTTTCAAACACAATAGACCTATCAGGAGGGGCGGTGGGGTGGCGATTGTGGTTCGGAGATCTGCCACATATGTGACTACCCCTATGGAGCCCATCTCAGGCTGTGAGTCCTTGGCTTTTTCTATTGCCCTATCTTCCCATCAATCCTTTTCCGGGCTCCTGGTCTATAGACCACCGGGTCAGCGAGGGTCCTTCTATGAGGAGCTGCAGGTGCAAATTGCGGCACTTTGTCTAAAGACAGAACACTCTATTGTGCTTGGGGATTTTAACATACATATGGAGGCTGGGATGGACGCTGATACGATTAAAATCAATGATGTCACCGCCCCCCCTAGGCCTTTTTCCCTATCTGTCTGTTCCGACTCCTAACAAGGGTCACACTCTCGATCAAGTCTTTTCCACCACTCCTCTTGTTATGGCCAGTCCCGTTCCTGTCCTCTGGTCGGACCACTTTCTGATTAGTTTTCAGATCCGGGGCACCAGTAAATCCCCCTGCGTTACTTCCAATCGCCCTTGGCACACTAGTCGGGCATACCATTGGGTGACTCCGGAGAGTTTAGCTCAGGCCTGCTTGGAGCATCCCTGCCCGCTATCAGGTGACCTTGAGAGGGATCTTGATCAGCTACAGAAGTGGCTAGTGGAGCAGTTAGATGAACTAGCTCCGCTGATCGTTCCCCGGGCAACCGCAAGGCGGACCTCTGCTCCGTGGTTTACGGAGGCTCTTGCACTGTCCCGGCCGAATTGCAAGGTAGCCGAGAGGCTCTGGCGCCAGCAGTATGATCCGGGGGCCAAGGCTGCCTATAGGGCTACTATCAAGGGCTACCATGCAGACATTTTGGCCGAAAAGAAGAACTATTTCTCTGCAAGAATCGAGACTGCTTCTAGCTCTTGCAGGGAAATCTTCACTATTGTGAAAGAGTTCTTAACCCCTAAGGCTAATGCTTCGCATCACGAGTTCTCTGAGCCATGGGTGATCTCGTTAGCTAGCTTTTTCACCACCAAAATTAAGCGGATTCAAGACTCTTTCTCCTTCTTGGGCCCTAGTGCAGTTACCATCCCGAGGGACCAGCTGAATCTGACAGCGAGACCTGGACCCTTTCTTTCTGAGTTTCCATCTCTCGCTGACTCTATCTCTCAGGACTCCCTTTTCAAACTTAAGTCAGGCTCTCCCTCGGATCCCTGCCCTGCTAGTTTTCTGGCTAGGGCAGCGGAGGCTCTGAACCCGCTGATTAATCCCATTCTGAATTTGTCACTGACTAGTGGTGTGGTTCCTCTGGTTTGGAAACAGGCGATGGTCGTCCCACTTCTTAAAAAGTCTGGCCTTGACCCCGAGATGCATGCCAATTATAGGCCGATTTCCCTCCTGCCTGCTCTCGCAAAGATAGTGGAAAAGCATGTTCATACTGTGCTCTCCACTTTTCTTGAAACCCATAGCTTGCTGCACTCCACCCAGTCGGGCTTTCGATCCAACCTAAGCATCGAGACGGCACTTTTGGAGGTCAATGAGGCCATCAAGGAAGTACTTGACGCAGGAGGAAGGACCATGTTGGTAATGTTAGATCTGACGGCGGCTTTCGACACCGTACCTCATGAGGGTCTCCTCAGCAGACTCCACGAGATCAGTCTGAGAGGGACGGTGTTGAGCTGGTTTAGAACTTACTTAGCTGGTCGCCGGCAGGTGGTCTGGGCCCCCCCCTTACTCTGCTGAAGTACCGCCTTTGGAGGTTGGCGTCCCTCAGGGGTCGGTGCTGAGCCCGACTCTCTTTAATATCTTTATGACCCCTTTGGCGGTGCTGTTGGAGTCCTTTGTGGCTCAGATCATATCATACGCCGATGACACCCAGCTCCTTTTCACTTGTGGTAAGGGGGCCGAGTTTGATGGAGAGAGCATCCGCGGGTGTCTTGGGGCTGTTTTCGAATGGTTTCAGCGAAACAGCCTCAAGTGCAACCCTGATAAATCAGAGGTGCTTTTCTTCGGATGTCAGGCCGACCCTAGTTGGCGGGATTGGTGGCCTGTCAACATGTTCCCTCCTGCGTCCTCCTCTCTGGCTGCAAAGAACCTGGGGGTCAAAATTGACAACAGCCTATCGCTTATGTCCCAGATCCTGGGTCTGACTGGCACTTGCTATGGTCTCCTCAAAATGTTACGCAAGTTCCTTCCCCTGCTCCCGCTGGCGCATAGGAAGACTACCGTCCAGGCCCTTATTTGTTCTAGGCTGGATTATTCTAATGTCTTATACCTAGGTCTTCCGGACTACCTACTACAAAAACCTCAGGTGGTCCAAAACTCGGCGGCTCGGGCGATTTTTGGCCTACCCCGTCGAGCGAGAGCCTCGGATCTACTACACTCCCTCCATTGGCTCCCTATTCGGAAGCGGATTGTTTTTAAAACACTAACGCTGGCGCATAAGGCTCTCCATGCTGTGGGAGCTAAATATATTCAGAAACGTCTTGCTTTCTACAAACCAACTAGATCTCTTAGATCGGAATCTCTTGGTCTGGCCATTGTCCCTGCTGTTAGGAAAGCAAGGGTCGGGGGACGCTCTTTTACACGTCTGGCTCCCCAGCTCTGGAACACCCTCCCTCTGTCGCTCCGCTGTACTCCGAACTTGCTGGCTTTCAGAAAGGGTCTGAAGACGTGGCTCTATGGACAGTGATCCGCTTGCTTCTTCTCTATTTTTCTGCCTGCCCTCTGTAGTCTGCTGTGGGTTTTTGAAAGCGCCGGGACACTCCTTGGAGTAGCCGAGCGCTATTTAAGACACCCATTAACATTATATATATATATATATATATATATATATATATATATATATATATATGGAATTTTGAATTTTTTTTTATCTTGTCTTAAGGAAAACACATTGGAAATTGGGTTTTACATATAGTACTTTACATAGATAGTCAAGACTTCTGATATCCCATTTGACATGTGTAAATCTTAGAGATACCCATACAACGGTGTTTTTATGAAAAATTTTATAAATATTTGATAAATGTTTTGTAAGTATTTTATATATGCACTACTGACCATATATCATAAAAGTATTTAAATACCCCAATTCTTAACTACTACATGTAGAACCCCAAGAATTTTACCATTTCACCACTTATGGGTTTCCATCGTCCTCTTTTAAACACATCGCCAATATATGCAAGCACACGTTCATACATGTTGTTTAGAAAGCACAGGCCTGACATTAACATCACCATTCCATCCGGGGATAACAAGAGTATTTTACTGTGAAAATTGCAAACATCACTCTAAAGAAATTTTTGACAATGTAAATTGTATTAAATGAATGCTCTAAGAAAATGGCAGCCAGCGGTTGCCGATTCACAAATGTTTATAAGTGGGTGAGTGGTCTTTAAATAGACTGTCTAGACGGTGGGACTTTATGGTCCAGTTGAAGGCATCAGCCGAAACGCGTCGACCGTCCTTTTGTATTGCACATGGTGTAAGAGAAGAAAAATAAAGTTACCTGGAAGGAAACTGCCGTGCTGTGGACACTCTGTGGGGTTCTGCTGAGTTGTTCTGCTCGACGGAGAGCGCACGGCGATCCACTTGGAATAAAAGAGTTGCACTACAAAAACCAGCATGCCACGGAGGTGGCCACGCCTATTTGGGCGGGTGAATTTTGTTTTAAGAGGAGTGCAATTGAACTGCTGTGTTCCTTCGTTGCACAGATGCCCGCAGCCCCTGAGGAAGTGATTTGATTCATGAAACGCGTTGGGCAGGACATTAATGCGAGGCGCTACAGCTGGCTGAATTTTGGTTTCCTTCGGTGAATAAATGATGGGATGATTTAACCTACTTGTTTTGTGGCGTCCCCACAGCAGGCAAACATTTGAGTTTGATATGTTGCGGCCCAGCCTGAGCCGCGAGGATCGCCCAGCTGCACTCAGTGCAGTCCTCTGCAGTGCCATTCGACGCTGTGGGTTCAGGAACAAGTTGGCCCACGGAGGATTGTAAATGCAAAACAGTCACCTGCAGTCAGCACCACAACCCACTGGGGACTTTATATTTTGCAGATCGACGGAGAGCGCACGGCGATCCACTTGGAATAAAAGAGTTGCACTACAAAAACCAGCATGCCACGGAGGTGGCCACGCCTATTTGGGCGGGTGAATTTTGTTTTAAGAGGAGTGCAATTGAACTGCTGTGTTCCTTCGTTGCACAGATGCCCGCAGCCCCTGAGGAAGTGATTTGATTCATGAAACGCGCTGGGCAGGACATTAATGCGAGGCGCTACAGCTGGCTGAATTTTGGTTTCCTTCGGTGAATAAATGATGGGATGATTTAACCTACTTGTTTTGTGGCGTCCTTACAGCAGGCAAACTTTTGAGTTTGATATATTTATATATGTATATATATATATATATATAATATGGAATTTTGACAAATTTTTTATCTTGTCAGGGAAAACACATTGGAAATTGGGTTTTACATATAGTACTTTACATAGATAGTCAAGACTTCTGATATCCCATTTGACATGTGTAAATCTTAGAGATACCCATACAACGGTGTTTTTATGAATATTTTATAAATATTTTATAAATATTTTGTAAGTATTTTATATATGCACTACTGACCATATATCATAAAAGTATCAGCCGAAACGCGTCGACAGTCCTTTTGTATTGCACATGGTGTAAGAGAAGAAAAATAAAGTTACCTGGAAGGAAACTGCCAAGCTGTGGACACTCTTTGGGGTTCTGCTGAGTTGTTCTGTATATATCTATATCTATATATATATATATATATGTACATATATATATATAAATCTCAGTACGCCTTCAAAACCACGGTCCCGTGTAAAGAAGAAAAGCACTCCTGGGGCGTTTCTGTTTTATTTTCACAGAAAAACTCGCACAACCAACAGACTCGTTTCGGTAACAACCTTTCTCGATGTTTACCGAAACGTCTGGCCGCCATGTTTTTAAACATTACATTGCCTGCAACAACATCGAAAACAGACTCGTATGTTTACCAATGTACTCGCAAATTAGACGTTCCAGTTGATAATAATACTATTATGGGATAATCTGCGCTCTGTCAGCAAATACTTAAATCAATCTAGTCCTGTATGGACTTCATCCCATTCCCCATATATGTTGCAGGTTCCACTTAATTAACTCGATGGGCTTACTAGATACACATTTACATCATCTGAAAAGCAAGATTGGAGAAAGAAAAGAAGAAGGTTCATGATCAATATATACATATCTACATCTTATTTACACATTCCTTACAGATTTCAGATTACACTCCCCTATACTTCGTGCCACATTGCCAAGCTCATCATTCTCCTAGATGTATGGCTAGCTCCTCACTGCTGTTGAGGCCCAGAGGTACCTTTGTTTGGAGATCCACTATAAACCTGGACTCCAATCTCTTTAATCTAAAGACTCTGTCGCCTCCCCGGGCATTCAATGGAACCTGGTCCAAACAGAAATAGCTCAATAAATCTCTGTTACGATGGTGTACTTTGTCGAAATGACGTGCCACCGGGTACGCCTCATCACCCTTAGCTATTGCCCTCATGTGTTCCAAAATTCTAATTTTGGCTGGATGGATAGTGCTGCCTACATAGCGTAGGCCGCACGGGCGCACGAGGCAATACACACGAGGCAATATACCACATAGGGGTACATCTCTCTGCAATGCAGCTCTGTGGCGCTTACTGGAGGTATGTAGTGGGCTAGTTGGACCCTCGGGACCCTCAGGATTCAATGGGACTTAATCTCCCAACTTAAAACAGACACAGGGTGCGTTTACAGAGGGGTGAGGGGAGGGGACGGGACCTGAGGTGACGTGTACAAACACACCCTGTGGCGTGTTTTAAGTTGGGGAAATAATTCCTCTTCAATCCTAGCCCACCAGGTGCTTCCAGTAAGTGCCACTGTGCTGCGTTGCAGCGAGGTGGCCCAGGCTGTGCCCCTTTTTACACCTCTCTGCAACACAGCTCTGTGGTGCTTAATGGAGGTACCTAGTGGGCTACTTGGACCCCAGGGATTCAAGGGGACTTAATCTCCCAAATTAAAATGGACACAGGGTGCGTCTACACACTGGTGAAGGGAGGGGATGGTGTAGGAAAGTAGCTCTATATATAGTGGGCCAAAGTAAAATCAGCAGAACTACAAATTCCGATTTACTCACCTGTTATCAGGAGAGACCACAGTGCTGCATCTTTGGGCCAGGTACTGATCCTGAAAAGTAATTTTTACCGTACTTACCAGTAACTTGAATTTCCTTCCATAGGTTAACATTGACTGGTTTCACTTGGAAATTCTTCTAAGTGTGGAGTTTTGGAACTTTGAAATATTCACCTAAAATCATCCGAACAACGAATTCCGATTTACTCACCTGTTATCAGGAGAGACCACAGTGCTGCATCTTTTAGCCCAGCACTGACCCTGAAAATTAATTCTAACCGTACTTACCAGTAAGTTGTATTTCCTTCCATAGGAATCCATTGTGTGGTTTTCACCAGAAAAGTTTCAAAGTGTCGATTTTCACAAACTACAAATATTCCTTAAAAATCGCCTGTATGACTTAGACGTTCTTTCAACTATTTACAGGAGATGTACCAGTGCTGGATCCAGGATCCACCACTGAGTAAGAAAAAGCAAAGATAACACTACTTACCTGCTAAGTGAATTTCCTCCCATAGGATAACATTGGTGATTCTATTTGAAAAAGTTTCTAAGTGTCAATTTTGAAAATACAATAATATTCCTTAAAAATCACTACTGTAACCAAAACGCTTTTACTCAACTGTTTACAGGAGATGTCCCAGGACTGAATCTAGGATCCAGTCCAAAGGTTAGAAAAGTAATCCATAAAGTAACTAATTGCATTTAACTAGAAATCCCCATTGAGCTCAATGTTGCATTGTGTTTCAGTAATTCATTCTGAGAAAGTATATTTTGTAATGTAATGTATAATGTCATTATATTGTAATTTAAAAAATAGAATATCTAAAAATAAATAGTAAATCAGTATCAAAAAAATAAATAGAAGATTTCATACATTTAAAAATTGTCATTTACAAAACCTTTGAAATTCACTGAAAAAACCATAGGTTTCAGACATGTTATAGTTAGGAATTAGCATTTAAAAAACCTTTCAAATTCACTGAAAAAAACATAGGTTTCAGACATGTTATAGTTAGGAATTAGCATTTAAAAAACATTAGAAATTCACTGAAAAAGCATAGGTTTCAGGGGTGTTATAGTTAGCTGGACATTTCACTCGTTCAAAACCATTGAAATTCTTCCGTTATAGTTAGTTCTGCTAACTATAACTCACGCCCCGCAATCCACTGCTGATGATGTCACATATTACATCATTTATGACATGGCCAGTGACATCACTGATGATATCACTGATGACATCTCAAATGACATCACTGATGACATCATCCACGTGACAATCAGATACACCTCATCATACACTAGTATAACCTTTCATCACTCACTGTAAAATACAGAGTACCATATTTGAATCCAGTGACACACCAATACAAGTTTCTAAAAACCCACTCGGTGATTCCTGCATCTACACACACATCTAATCACTTACCTATAGGTTCACTCGTACATGCTGCCAATGATCAATAGAACACTATCAAATATACTTATACACCTATATCGACAGTACACACCATCACA
The DNA here is from genome assembly GCF_964261635.1 of Lissotriton helveticus. Taxonomy (NCBI): domain Eukaryota; kingdom Metazoa; phylum Chordata; class Amphibia; order Caudata; family Salamandridae; genus Lissotriton; species Lissotriton helveticus. The sequence continues at coordinate 1,072,836,564 of NC_136070.1, read as the reverse complement.
CATCCTATTCACTTATGCAGTCATCCTACTCACTCATGCCAACAATGGATCATACTTACATTTACTCAGCCACACACTTATACAAACACCACTTCATTTATTCATATAGATAGTAATTCATACTTAGTGTTATAAAATCACTATTGCATGTATACACTGACTCTTATGTATACTTATTTATATACAACTGTCACATACACTGCCTTTTATTTTTCTAGTTTGTTGGACATGTACCATTGAGAGATCTATTTTCTCATCACCACACCCATAAAGATATTCACTCACCCAAACAACTGTAGTCTTAACCTCATATACCTACTAAATCAACTATTTACACATCTTTGGGCAGTCACACCCCCCCACCGAACCACACACACATGCACTCTCCAATACAAATACTCAGTTAACTAATCAATAACTAATATAGACTTTCACAGAGCTAGTAACCAACTGGTGCAGCAGTTTACACAACAACTGACAAAGTGATACAGATATTCACACAGTTTCGTCACTATCCAATATATTTAGTGAGACACTATAAATTAGTCCAGTAAACAGTCAATCACACTGCTACTAAATCCTACATCCAGATATTTATATATCCACTCATTCTTCAATGCAGATTGCTATATATATGATATATATTTAAATAACGAACCAAACCACATTCACTGGACGATGTCATCAGTGATGTCATTTGAGATGTCATCAGTGATGTCACTGACCATGTCATGAATGATTTAATATGTGACATAATCAGCAGTGGATTGCAGGCGCGTGAGTTATAGTTAGCAGAACTAACTATAACGGAGGAATTTCAATGGTTTTGTACGAGTGAAATGTCCAGCTAACTATAACACCCCTAAAACCTATGTTTTTTTCCAGTGAATATATATATATATATATATATATATATATATATATATATATATATATATATATAATTATAATTTTTTTACTACAAAAAAACAGCCGCCCACATCTTGTACGCAGTCAAAGTACGTTATAGTTACTATACAATATGAGTTATAGCTACTTGAGATAACTATAACTGGTGAATTTCAAACATTTAGTTAATCCAATCCAATCTAATCCAAAAATTCTTTATTTCGGTCAATAAGACCATAAAAGATGCACGAGTATACATTTTAACAACCATTTAAAAAAAAGGGATACAATTCTACATTCACATTACATAAAATGAGTGCGGGTCGTTCCAAACATGATGAGAGAAAGAGGGAACATTCCCTAATCAGGGAAAAAACATACATGAATTAATTAAAACCACAGTCCAGATTTTAAAAACAAGTTCATGGTTAAAGGTTTTATGAAATTAACAATTTTCTCCTGATGTGCCACATAGCCATGATGAATTTAGCCACAGCAAAGACTATGTGAGGCAGAGTACTAGTTCTTAAAACTCTGTAAGCATCTTTATGGCTCCTGAAACCCAAATTCCTGCACACGGGGACCAACCAGTATTTCCTTGGTCTGTGGTATGCAGGACAGAAAAAGAAAAGGTGGGTTTCTTCCTCATCATGGGAATTACAACCCGGGCAGCCCAATTCTGGAGCCTCCCAAAGCTCAGGCAATTTTAAACTGTACAATTCCTTCTTGACGAAGGCCAGCCATGGGATTCTATCTCGATGGTTCAAGGCCATTACGTGGGTGAGATCACTCCTATAGTGTTCGAGCTCGCTGGTGGACCAGAGCCTGTGCCAGAATCTTACTGGCTTGGACTCCAGCTCAGCAGCGATAGAAACTAAGCCCACATCCAGTCTCAGGGGAATCAGAGGTGTGCTGCGGGGGAGGGCTAGAAGACATCTGAGAAAGATGTTTTCTACTCTGGCGAGATCCGGTCCAGCCCTGTACCCCCACAGCTCACTGCCGTACATTGCAGCCGCTTTGGCTTGCGTTTTGTACAGTTCAAGTGCCAGACTTATAGGTTTGAAGGATGAGGTGTTTGCAACCTTTAGTATTGCACCGGATAGTTGGGTCGGCTTTAACCGGGATTTCACTATCTGGGGGTCCCAAGACAGATTCTCGTGAAGAGTTACCCCCAGATATTGAAAAGTTGCAACCCTTTCCAGGCTGGCTGTCCCCAGAGTAGGATTAGGTCTACTCCTTGAAGATGGGTTAAAAATCATGAATTTGGTCTTCTCTGTATTGATCTCTAAACCATGTTGTCTACAGAAAAGACCAAATCCGTCCAAAATCCTTTGGATCCCCATTGGGCTTTTAGAGAGCAGGAGGGTGTCGTCAGCAAACATAATGGCTGGCACCCTCCTGCCTGCCAGAAAAAGAGGGTTGTTGTCTTTAACGTCATCAAGGTGAGATATAACGCTGTTGACAAAGAGGCAAAACAGGGTCGGCGCCAAGACGCATTTAGTTAATCTAAAACAGTGATACCAAACATCCTAGAATTTTGTAAACCCATTATATTGTCTAGAAACTGGCCATTACAAGTTTCCTAGCACAATACTCAGGATGGCTTTACTGGTAATTTATAATATCTAAGGAAGGCCTTGGATATTATATGGACCTGCCTACTCATGCAGATAGGTCCTCACATGAAGTGTTGGGCACCCTACCTTATGTGGGTGATTTACCTAGTACTCATGCAGTCCTGGACAGGCATGGCACACTACCATGTCGACTCTTCTCTTTTAGCTGCACATTAACATGCAGGTTGCAATGGCATTTGTGCATGTTTGTGGTGAGAGGTCTCGGAGGGTGGCATAATACATGCTGCAGCCCTCAGAGGTCTTTGCCTGGCTACTATGCCCTTGGTACCATAGGTAGCCCTTACAAGGGGCTTATAGTTGTGCCAGAGTTGTGCCAATTGTGTAAACAATGGTACAGGTTAGGGAAGGAGCACAGGCCCTGGGAACCTGATTGGCAGGGACCCAGGGCACACTCAGTCAAATTGCATCAGGTATCTGGCAAAAGGTTATGGGGCAACCATGCCAAAAGGGCACTTTCCTACACAGGGTCACACACAAAAACAGAGAAATATATCTTGCCCTGGACCCCAAAAAACCTTAAGACTACACAGTGTACAAAGATTATATCAGTAGGCAGAGATCAGTTTAGATTGAGACATAGAATAGACAGAGATCAAATAGACACAGTCCACTTTCCCAGGGGGCCACTTACAAGGTCCCCACCTTGGGTAATTGCCCTCTTCGCCCTTGCCTCCCTCCCAGTTCCACGTCTACTCCTCACTTGCTTCCACTCTGGGGGGCAGGAAAGAGGCAGTTATTATGTGGCTTGGTGGAGTTCCTTGGACCTAGACCAAGTGATGACAGAATTGATAGCCTCTACCAGAGTGTTTGCAACCAATGGGGTCCACCAGGCCATGGAGTTATGACGGAGAGGGTTGGGCCTTAATTGTGGTGAGGTAGTGTCTTAAAGGTCTCCATATATGTTTGGGTCTGGAAAGCAGTGGTAGCAGTTCCGCATATACTTACAACTCCGCATCACAATATAGCAAAGAGTTCAGCCAGTGCTCGAATTTGGTTGCATCCTCCCATCCAAGAAGCACGCCACCTCTCTTTTAGATGTGTGATGAACTTTTTATGATGCCTGCAAGTCTCTCACCCATCGCAAGAGTGGAATTTGGGGTCTGTCTCTGTGCTGCAGTCAGTTATTTGAGTCAGTGTGGCTATCACCCTGTGTCAGTATAAAAGGACCCCATTGCATGCCCAGGCCAAATGCAAAGAGCCTGCCTCAGGCCCTCCGAATCTCATGCAATATGCGTCTTCCGGGAATCTCCACTTTCATAATGGCAGGGAAGTGCGATGGGCTCTCTGAGAAATTTTTATAATAGTTAATATGCATACGGCTACTGGAGGACACCAGGTCCATATGGGAACAGTAGAATGTCTATGTATCAATAGGAATCTCCTCTTCCATGTCCTCCTCCCACTTAGTTGTAGCAAAACACACCATCTCTGACAGATAATTCTGAATAAATTATTAGAGGTAAATCAACTATTTGGCATGGGGGCAGGAGGGTTAGGGTCACAAAGAAATCCATTGGTCTGTTGTTCATTCACATATTTATTCTGTCTACTATCTTATACAGCATGGGGCAACGGTTCAGGAAACCTAACTGTGAGTCACCGCAGTCTGCCCTTTCACAGGGAGCACATCCACGCACCATAGCAATGTGTGCTCGAGACTAAAAAATATTTGGTTTAGCCTATTTTTTATTTTTTTTTAATTGACGAGGACCTGGCAGCTTTGTCAGCAATAAAGATTTACAAACCCATGATAAAGGAAAACCATCATTGACAAGGCCAAAATTCTGGCAGCAAACTCCAGACCTGCTGCATTTGTCAATGCTTGTTTTGTTGTTGTAAAAGGCACAAAATAAAGTTTTCAGCCATGTCCAGACTTGCTGGCTTTGGAAATGTTCGTTCTGTTCATGCAGTCATTTTCCTGTTGCGCTGCCAGGGAGCGTATATGACACTTTTAGATCTTCCATGCGGGTGTAATTCCAAATAACCTTTTTATGTTTTCTCTGATGCAGCGGTTTTATCGTTTACCTTCTGGTAAATTATTGGAGAACTGTAAATGAAATGTTCAATGCAGATTTCTTGATAGACATTTTTCATTTGCTTTTCAGGCATTCACTGGGCAAACGGGCCTTTTCTGTGTGTCATTTATCATTCTGTTTAAAATGTAGCAGCTAACAATTTTACTTGTGGGCGAACTAGAAGCACATTATTGTACATTTTAATAGATGGAACACACTATTTATCAAGGTGGCAGTCAATATATTTAAGGCTAACAAATTGTTGAAGAGATACATACTGTTTTGTCTTCTAAAAAAAATTACTTTATTGCTTCAACAGGGAGACTAAAGCCGGGCCCTGATTTCTGCAGTGGTGTCACTGTGCAGGCAAAGGCACATGGCTATACCACGGTCCTTGTTAGCTACACACATGGTCATATTCGTCTGAATGCCAAATTAACAATTGCTGCATATCTGCCATTAAAGGTAAGCCTTGCTGTGGATTCTACTATATTTGTGTACTTAAGATGTTTTAAATGGTGTTCGAAGTGGACAGATTACAATTTGAAGTTCTCGAGTGAGTGGCAAATATGGTGGATTGCTTATAGATCGTAGTTTTAGTTTGAGGCACAGTGCCCATTTTACACACTCGAGCATTATTTTGTATCTGCAGAAGAGTATCCCAAGCAAAACCAATGGGGAAAGCATTAACACTTGCATTAGGTTTACTTTTTGCTAATTTTAATAATAGAGTTGAGAATGTTTCAAACTATATGGGGATTTTTTAATGTATAAAAGCGCTGGGCAATCGTGCCCAATTTTTTTTAGATACTTCAATTCAATTCTCAGTAACATAGATTTCCTGTTCTGTAAAACTGAACCTTTGCCTGCATTCCTCATTTCTTAATTTTTAGTTTTCCAATAGGGATTTAAGTGGGTGTTCGCTCCACAATGGGAGCTACTAATTGGGGCACATATGTATTACAGACAGTGCTTTTCCTCAGATTTATCTTGTTAGTTCAAAATTGTTGTGAGGGACAGTTCAGTATTCAGAGTTTTGAAACTTGAATGGGGACAAACCAATGGCTGTTGCTTAATGTTGAATGCATATTTAATGAGTGATGGATATCATGCGCAGCTTCCAGACTACGCAGTCATAGACTACACGAATCTGACATCTCCTATCAGTTGCTGTGATATCATACTTGTGTACAACCAAATTGACCTTTAACTTTGGAAGAGAGTGATATGCTACTGCCAGGAGCCCCTCCATCTACCTTCTGGTACTTATTCATGTGACTTAATAGTGACTCACAGCACCTTTGACCATAATGGGTGCTTATCCATAAGGGTAAATTGGGATCGTGCAGGTGTGGAGGGCTTGCAATGTAAGTTGAGAATGAATATTTGAAATTGCAGATGAGAAACTATCATCAAGGGAAACGGTACACCGTGGGGAAGTCAAGTGACTTGCACCTTGAACATTGCTCTCGTTGTCTATGAACCCATTGGAAATTCTGTATAAGCACAGAATCAGTGGACAATAGCTCCACGATTGCCCATGTACAATGTATCCCAATTGATTTGCCACATCCACCTCATTTATGTTGATTGCAATATTCATTGTCTTCTAGACTGTTGATCCTGCTTCGGTTGCATTAGTAACACTAGGATCATCCAAGGACATGTTGTTTGAAGGGGGGCCATTGCCGTGGGTCCTTGAACCATCAAAGTTTTTCAGGAATATCTCTGCAGAGGATGCAGCCAGCGTTGGCATCAACATCTTCACTCCTGCAGCATCTCGAAATCATTTGCAACATTGGATTAGAGTTACCTGCAGAGCACTGGGAGAACAAGTAAGTACAGAAAAAGGTTTTTCAGTTGGTGCAATTTTTTATTGGAGGAATGTTTGGGAGAATCGCTTGCAGGTCTTGTAGCACTTTCATCCAAGGTGAGCACGGATATATGCTGTGAAAGGGTTACGAAAGAGGATTCTTGGGTATTTTGGGTATTTTTCAAAAACAGATTTGGAGGATTATATTTCGTTTAGTCTGATTTTCTTTTTAAAGCGATTACCCTAAATATTAACTGGTTTTAAAATGTAGTTACAATTATTGAGCACTCTCTCATGATGAACCATGGAGTAGTCTACTTCTTGAAGAGTTTTTCCAATATAATTAAATAGATGGAACTGTTTTTATATGTCTAACTGGCATATTTTTTGTGGAAATGGAACAGCAATTGTTTTGGGTTTGTCAAACATGCAGCAGCATACCTAATAGGCCCTTATTACCTGGATGCACTGTTCATCATAGACACACAGCTTACTACCATCTCATCCTCCGTTTTTGAGATCACTCCCAATGGTTCCATTATTTGGTATCAAATGTGCACACAAAAGCAGTGGCGCCTCCCTATTACCTTAGTATTTGCTTAAGATATTTAGGCTATGCAACCCCTTGTGTGTGGATAGGACACAGCCTTTTGAGGTGTAAGAATTAGGCTGTGCCCAGCTCCTACCTCCCATCTCACAGGATGGCCCATCAAGTCACAAGTAAGCTCCCTTTGTGTGTGGCTGTCTATAGAGGAACACACAAAGCCTAGCTGTCACCCAACCTAGACTGAACAGAGACCAGCAGCCGGCACCAAATGACTAAAGTAAGAAATGCCAGCTTTCTAAAAGTGGCACTTTTAGAATTGCAATTTAAAATATGATATCGCCATATGTTGTGATTTTAAATTGTAATTCCAGAGACACCAGACTTGGGGGGCTTCTCTCTTTCCAATTGGAAATTAAACTTCTAAAATGTAATAAGGTAATCCCAATGTTATTCTATTAATGGAGCCAAAATCAAGAGTATAGTATTGAGATATTCCCCGAATTTTAAGCTGAAACTTATAATAGGTGTCCCTATCGAGACTGTCAAACAGTATGACTACTAGGGGACTCTGTTTGCCATGAAATTGCATTGGAAGAGTGATTCAGAAAGCAACCACAGTCTTGAGACACATGGCCAAAGTGATCCTGAATTTCAGTCATAAGGCAGGGGCTAGAAGTATTCGTATTATACTACAGAACCATAAACAAAATGAAGCAGCTCTCTATGGAGGTGAGCTCTGGTGGTATGTGAACTTCTGCTCATTGCAAGTGACGGAGAACAACCTTTTGAGAGCTCTGCTGAATTGGGGCAGGACACCCCTTTGTTAGCACCTTATGCTGAGTTTAGTTTCACCACAATTACAGAAATAGCAGCCCTTAGACCAGTGTTGTATTAGGTCAGACTAGTGAGCGAAGATCCTTGGTAGATGCAGCATCGGAAGGTGGTTCTGGTAGGAACGCTTGGTCATCGATGGAAAGAATATCTTGAATGAGCTGCAGTTGGGGTTTCTATGGTCAGACCCAAATAGAATAAGGTAGGGCACTGCTGATTTGATTTAAAATCACTATCATGATACCGATCTGGTGAAGCAATTCAGTGCGCTGAAGTCTGTGTCACTACCGGGCAATTATTTCAGTAGGGACCATGTCCCTCTCAGTATGTTATATTTGGATTTGATCTACCCTGAGTCCAAACGAGAATTATACATAAAATTCAGGTTAGGTACATTGCCGATTGGGGAAAATCTAACTAGATGCTTCAAGCTCCCCATTGGTTCAACTAATTTGAAGGGAAGGACAACCTATGACATTTGTTGCTGTTTTGTTCAATACGTCTTCGCTATCTTCTTCTCCTTTTTAAGCTCTATGGGGCTAATTGTATGAAATCTGCATTGTTGCTTTGCTTCAAGACTAACAATGAGTAGGTCCTTAATTCTTTAGTATCATATTTATGGGCTGCTTTGTCATGTCTGAAAGATTTGCCTGCAGTTTTAGGTATTAAGTCAATTGTGTGGCCTATATCGCAGGGGTATTCACTCCTGGGATCCCTCCTAAGTACTTATGTTCATGCATTTTCACTTTAATACGATGTTATCTCTGTTTTACTCACGGCATAGTTCTGTTACCTAATAGAGCTCTATTACATTTGTCTTGGCGATCTTTTTCATTCCTCCAACAGGACGTCATTTGTAGCTAATGTTCTATAAGTATCTTTTCCAGTTTTGACAGTTGCAGACCTATTGCTAGACTGAATTTTATCTGATATCACGTACCATGTTTTTATGCTTTCTCACAATCGCATCTTAACAGGTTGCATTGTAGGATATATATTACTTGATTTTTCTTGTGGCCTTATAGCTATTGTCTTCATAGGCATTAATCTCGAACATTAATGCTTGTTGATTTTCCACAAGAATGTACTGGATCTGATATTGATTGCTTTGTGTATCGTTTCTTGCACTGCACTTTAATAGGTTTTGTATTGCACTGAATTACTAATTGATTGTCCTTACTTTCCTTATAGCCGTTGTTTCCAGCTGTATTATTTTTTAGTGACGATAGTTGCTGATTTATTGTTTGATTGTTTTCTTATTAGATATTATCTAATGTGTCCCCATGCTTCCTTGCATTTACACTTTAATTAACAATACATAAATAAACTGAAAAACGACTTCTGGAGTTTTTCACTATCAAGACATGTAAAACTTAAAAGTACAAGTCCTGCCTTTTAAATTCTTTGCACCTTGCCCTGTGGGTATCACAGGGCCTACCTCAGGGGTGTCTTATATGTATAAAAAGGGAAGGTTTAGGCCTGGCGAGAGGTATATTGGCAGGTTGAAATGGCAGTGGAAACTGCACACACAGGCTCTGCAATGGTGTTGTGAAGAGCTTTGTACATGTGGGTGAAGATCTTAAAGTGTGTGGATTCAGTGGAGTTTCTTAGGTAAGGTGTGATGTGGGTCTTGTGTGGGAGATTGAGGGCTAGTCTGGCTTCTGCATTCTGGATGCAGGGTTGTCTTTACTGGCTTACCTTGATATGTAATTGACGCCCCTAATGCCCAATGGATTGTTTTTTTTCCTGTTGTGTTTTGATGTACAAGCAACAGTGGAAACGAATTGAACAGTCTCTGGGGATTAAAACACTTCAACTTCTGATTTGGTAGTATAATGATAACTCCAAAAATAATAAATGTGAACCCCATTTCAGGGTTTCCAGCTCGGCTATAGTAAATGTGTTTACATAAGAGATATAGATCAGATGGAAATTTGTCCATGGACTCAACTCAGGCTGAGCATGGTTCTGTCATTAATACATAGATCAACAACATAGAAGTCCTTTGAGATTTCTAAAAATATTAATTTTGGTGATGGTACACATTTTGAACACATCTCCGCTAATGTTCAAAAGATGGGGCTGCCTGTATTTTTCAGTGCTAACAATCGTTGACAAAGCTGTTAAGTTGGTTTGTAGAGCATGTGAACACCCAATCCGCACAACATATACACGTCAAACCTATTGGCTTTGACAGTGCTTATTTCAGCTTTTTGAAACCTGATATCAGATGTAGAGTAGTCCCTATTAATTTCCATTGGAGGTGGCAGGGCAAACCCAATCAAGAGAAAAAAGGAGAGATGAAAATGCTCCTGTTGGCATTTCTAGGTTACGATTGCAAGTGTGGTTGGAGATTCCTGAGCAAAGAAACCAGTAGCTAATGAAGGGTCAACCAAATCCCCTTAAAGTAGGCATAGAATACAATTCTACTTAACATGAAGTGTGCAACACCGTACACATCAAACCAATAATGGCCTTTAACTAAGACCACCAAGACGTGTCATTTGCTAAAACCTATGTATTTAAGAAAGATCAGAAAAATAAGAGGAAGCATGGTCCAGATAACATATTAATAATATTGTCCTTAAGACATATGTATAAATCAGCTCCATGTGCTGCAAAAAGTCCTCTTCTGAATGTGATGAAGTGGTAAAACATTGCTGAATTGTCCAATAATTGATTTCTGAAACTGGAAAAATAATATTTTGATGAATATCATTCAAACTAAAAATCTGCAATAGCTAATACTTTGACATTCAAGGTAACCTTCAACATGATGCCCTGAATATCACCAAGTAAATAGTCTAGAAAAATGCAGTATGATGAAAGACCACTTCCCATAAGAATTAGTAAGACTTTTGTACACGACCCAGAGACTGCTGCATTTGAATGACTTACTAGCACATATCAGTCCATACGTGGATAGTCCGATATATCTGTAGGATTAGAATGTCAAAGGCAGTCAGTTTAAAAGAATTTGCAACGACTGTAGGTGACTGTTATGTGATCTTATAGCGAGGTCATTGGCAGTGCTTGGCTTTGCATAATGTAGAACTGAGGAAGTTCAGTTGTTTCTTGTTTAGCATTGCAACCAACCCTTCCCACTAGACTAGATGTATATGGCTTTCATCCATGCGCAGTGGGATCTGGAAGCATGGCACAGAATATGCCTTGGACTTGCATCCGTCACAACCGCCCCAACTGAATCCTGCACCTATCTGACACTTCCACAGTGCGCACTATGCATAGTCATTGGCCATACACCTTTGCACAAGGAGTCTGGGTTTCAGGATTCAAAGCCCAAAAAATAAATTAAAAACTCAACCAAAAAGCCATTAGAAAGAGTTGGCTCACAGAATCAGTTTACCTACAGTCGGCTTAACAGATCCTGTGACAAAACAGGAGGCTTTTTCCTGAGGGCAGTAATTTTGCGTCTTGTTTCCCTTACCACACATACTTTCTAATTGTAAGGAGATAGTCTAATTTACCAACCACAATGCCCTTAGCCCCCCACCCCTTTAGAAAAATGTTTTTGTTAGACATGATCCTTTAGTGCTCCTATAATTGCTGCTGCAACTGAAGTTTTCATTTGCAGCTAGCCAGTCACATCACTGTTTTTCACTGAGCCTACCTCTGTCCACGAGCACACTTTGGCCGAAGGAAAAATATTCCATATTCCAATCCTATGCCTTTGTTTTTCAATTTTTGGTTGATACGTTCAGCAAATTTAAACTGGAAGCCTAGTTGTCAAGATACCTACATAGTTTGGTACCTCATTTGACCGTTTTTCTCACAATGGCTGAACACTTTTTCAATGCTTTTTGCCTTGATTATTTAAAGCTTCACTTGGACTACACCAGTATACCTCCTCCAAGATTGCCGCAAATGTGTCCATTGTTTTTTGCTATAGAATTTTCCCTATGGCAGTTGACAAGACTGTTGATCATTAAGGTTCCTCCTATAACATTTGAATCCCTAAAAATGTTCACAAAACATTCTTAAGTTTCTTTTTTTTTTAAACTTCGACTATTAATATCACCAACTTTATAATACGTCACATAATATACATGCCGATTTATTGCACCCTTTTTTATTCATACTCATTAAATATCTACCTGATCAACGTTACAACGAAATCATGTTAAGGTAAAGTTAATTCTTGCTATGTGATTATTTTCCCATTAAAGTAGAGTCTAAATAATTTGGTTTTATCCTTTTATTGGATACTTTTATTTGAATCGGACTATTTTAGTTTTGGAAGTGTGCACTTGGTACACTGGTGTGTGGAAATGCTGCTTTCATTTCTATTCAGCATTTACCAGCAATTTTCATAGTGGTGTCCTTCTGCTTGCTGTAGCCTGTCTCTGTACTAGAATCATAGAGAAAGTAGAGCCATAGAGTGTAGACATGATCTGATGGGGTTATGAGTTGTTGGGCGCACCTGGAATGAATAACACGTCTTGATATGTTCAAGAAATCCTTGTTTACCATGAAAATAGTCACAATAATGTGCAAGAAAAAATAGTCCAGGTAATTGTATTTTTGATCATAGAGTGGGGTGAAGAGCTGAGCTCTGAGATGCCTGGAAAAGTCATGCTGGAGCTTGCTTATTTTCTTTCTTTTCCTTGTGTTTTTGGTCAGCAACAAATATTAAATTATGTGAATTCTGCAGTGTAGTAAATGTAAGTGCGTTGAGAAACTTGATAATTTCTCTGTTTTAGTGCTTTTTCTAGCGTTGAAAACCAATGTCTGATTTATAGTACTTAAGCACGATAATCAATTTGTTTCCTTCATTCTACATTTTATTTAGAGTGTAATTCATGCATAATGCTTAGTCCTTATTACCACTGTGCTCTTTCATTGGTTAAATCCTCTGCGTGTGATCTCTGTTGTAAACATGTGGGAGTCCGGTAATTATGCACTACAAAGAGTTCTGATTCACATAGCACAGCATGATTTGGCTAATGTTCTGCTTTTGCTTTGTACAGGTAATAGCGCTAACAGTTGGAAACAAACCCTCTGTAACAAACCCTTTCCCGGCTATCGAGCCTGCAGTTGTGAAATTCATCTGTGCTCCCCCATCAAGGCTTGCATTGACTCCCATCTATGCAAATCCTCAGTTTGATGCCTCCTGCCCATTACTACAGCAAAACAAGCAGGTGGTAAGTAGAAAATGTACTTAGTGTGTTTAAAAGCATCAGTTGCTGTTACATTTACAGAGGTCCATGCTGCAAATGTGATTTCAGTAAGAAAGATTTCCAATAATGAAAATCTGAGTACAGTTGTAGAAGAAAAAACAATGATCAACCCGGTGAGTCTGCACTTGTCTGCTTATGCAATTGGTCATAGATGCAGAGCATGACAATTAGATTCAATTGATAAAGGAGAATGTACATGTTCAGTATTCTTTAAGTGTTTGTTCATGTAATCAATCAATCAGTGGGTTTATAGAGAGTTCTACTCACTCGTGAGGGTCTCAAGGCGCTGGAGGGGGTAGGCAACTCCGGCTCAGTCGAAGAGCCAGGTCTTGTTAATTAATTAAAACCATACATGTAGAATAAAACAGTACAGACGATTAACATAAAAGAACATTTCATATTAAACATACCAGCCTCTTATTCAAATCCTAATTACTTTAAAACTGTGCTTTAAAATTTATAACAATTGTTGCAAAAAGTCCATCAAGGTGTGAAAGTGTGAGTTTCGTAAAATACTAGCCAATAGAGTCACTAAGTTCATCAATACATTGAACATAACGGTCATAGTGCAAGCATTTCCCTAGGATGATTGATCATTGGTTGTTGCTGAAAAGCATTAATCTACGAGCTCCAAGTGAGATCACTAGCATTACAATCTTTTGTGGGAGTTGGTGGTATTCAATAGCTTCTGTGGCTGTTTTGTAGCAGTTTTTTTCCATGAGTTTCCCTGCCCTGTTCCATACACCAGAAGGTTGCACACATCCGCTGCTTACTTCATGCACTCTCATATGATAGAGACATCTAGACACAGATTCTTTACCTTAGAATTTCCTAGGCGTCAGATTGGATCTGGAACATTTTTCATTGAGCATTACCCTTGTCGTTGTTCCGACTTGCGGAGTAATGGTATGCGGAATCACAACGCGGTCGTTGTAATGACCGCGTTGTGATTGCCTGCGTGGAAAAAGTTTTGTGGTAAACGTTGTTTACCATATATGTGTCGCCATGGTACACTGATGCCAGTTGCTTTCTTTCCGCACCAGCCAGGGCATATCCATGAAGAGAGGGTACCCTCTGCCACTTTTTGACAGGATTTTTTTGACGTTTTGCCACATATTTTTCGGTGTGTAGGTTTTTCTAACTCCAACATGTTCAAGAAGACCTCTGGATTCAAACCGTGCTGTGCCTGCCACTGCGCCATGTCAGTGACGGATCCACACCTGATTTGTCGTTAGTGCCTGAAGCACGAACACAACTCGAAGTCGTGTTCCAACTACCTTGCCACGGCTCCAAAAGCTTTCAGGAAGAGTTAGTGCCTAAAGCTGCTTGCGGTCCGGTGCTTAGCACCACGTCGTTCACACCAGAGGTCTCATTCTCGGTCACAAGAAAGGTCCAGTCACCGCTCCGGGAGTCCTAAGTCCTCATCCTCCCACTCGAAGTTGTCGTGTAGGTCAGGTCAGAGACATAAGAAGCACAAGAACTCGATGCCTGCTTTGACTACTCCCTGTCTGTCGGCCGAAGTGGAGGAGGAGCCTCGTCACTCTAGGCCTCATTCTACAGAACCTGTGCCTATGTCAGCTCCACGCTTTCCTGTCTTCCCATGAGCCTAAGTGACCCCCGACCAGTTCAAAGAATTTTATGATGCCATCTCCCTCATATTTGGATGGCCTAACCCTCCTGGTGCGCTTTCGGGTCCCAGAGACTCAGAGGAGGCTCCATTGTGTTCCCCTCCTACGGCTCCTGCTCCGGTAATGGATCTGGCCCAGCACCGGTCGTGCCACTGTGACCTTCCCCAGCCCTGCGCAGAGACTCCGGGCTCCGGCAGCGCAGCCCCATTTTCATCCCCTACGACCTGGAGCCAGATCAGTGCCTACCAACGACAAATCTGCCATCTATAGCACCCTTGGGAGACATATTTCAAACGTATGGGAATGGAGGAAAATTTAGAGGGATCGTTGGACCCTTTTCAAGACAAACTTGAAATGGACTGGTGTGAGGAATTGGGTGAGGCGATGTAGGACTGATTACCTCTCCAGATTCAGGCCTGCTTTCTCCCTCCACCCTGGCTAATGAGGAGGTAGCTGCTTATGCTATTTTGTTGAGAAGGGCAGCTGAGTTCCAGGACCTTCTGCTTCCTTCGATGGAAGTCAAAACCAACATCTTGACGAAGGTCGTGGAGCCAGGTGTCTCCTCCTTGGAAACCCCTTCTGTCATTCATTGGTGCCTTGAATTATGTCCTTCTGGGAACCTTGTCCAAGCCCAGCGCAGGGGGCTCGTGTGAATAGGGCAATTACCCGCCACTATAGTCCTCCCCGGACCATTCAAATTTCCTCACTAAATACCTTGCCCCTGTGAGCTTGGTGGTCCAAGCCTCAACCTCACAAGGCGCATTGCCTTCTGCACAATCAGCCATCTCCTCCACCATTGGCAAAACCTTACATAGAACAGGTGGGTTCTTCAGATGGCCCAAAGGAGCTACTTCCTCCCCTTTGAGACTACCCCTCCCTCAATGCCTCCAGCTTATGGCCAGCGGATGGAGGATGACCTGGCTTTGATGCTGGAGGATGACTTGACTCTCTTGGCCAAGGAAGCCAGAGAGAGGGTTCTGGTGGCAGAAAGAGGCTGTGGTTGCTATTCCAGCTACTAACTAGTCCTGAAGAAGGAAAAGGGCTTGTTCCCTATCCTAGATATGCGATCCCTCAACTACTTCCTCTAAAAGGAACATTTCAAAATGGTCACTCGAGCTCAGGTCTTGTCTGCCCTGGACCCAGGTTACTGGATGGTAGCATTGGACTTACAGGATGCCTGTTCTCACATTCCTGTCCTGCCTGCCCATTGGTGGTAGTAGAAGTTTATGTTGGGCCTCGAGCACTTTGAGTTCACTGTGTTCCCCTTTGGCCCTACCAGCTCCCCTCGGGTGTTCACCGAGGTGATGCCGGTGATCACATCTTATCTGTGCAGATCAGGGGTGCCATTCATCCCTTATATCGATGACTGGCTGTTAAAGGCGATTTTGCCCTAGGCTGTTGTCTTCCACCTCCAGACTATGGTGAACCATCTGCACTCACTGGGGTTCTCTATCAATGTGCTGAAGTCACACAGACTCCCTCTCAGAGACATTCCTTTTCATCAGAACTCTTCTGGATACGTCGCAGTTTCAGGCCCATCCTCCCAAACGGCGAGTCCATGATTTTCAGACTGATACAGATGTTTCAGAATTTATTCTGAACTTCAGTGAGAATGACGAGGCTGCTGGGCCTATGGCCACCTGCATCCCACTAGTGACACATGCCAGATGGCATATGCGGGCTCTTCAGTGGGACTTTAATTTCTAGTGGGTGCAGCATCAGGGGAATCTCTCCGACATGGTCCAGTTTTCAGAGAGAACTGCACAGGACCTGCAGTTTTAGCTTACATCCTGCGATTGGGTCAGAGGCAAGACACTTTTCCTTCCCCGAGCTGACCACACAGTAGTGACAGATGTATCTGGAATGGGGCACCCATCTGGCAAAGATGGAGATCAAAGAACTCTGATCTCTGGCGGAATCGGGACTCCACATCAACTTGCTGGAGCTCAGAGTGATTCGCTTGGCTTTGAACACCTTTCTTCCTTCAATCAATGGAAAGCTGGTTCAAGTTCACAGAAAACACCACTGCCATGTTGTACTTTAAACAAACAGGGTGGGGAGGGGTGGGGTCATGGACCCTTTTTTAATAGGCCCTGCTTCTCTGGACATGGCTGGAACAGCAGGGCACTTCCCTGATGGTTCAACACCTGGCAGGTTCTGTGAATGCCAGGGGGTACAAACTCAGCCGTCCATGCCTAGTGGATCATGAATGGTATCTCTATCCAGAGGTGGCGCAAGGTCTTTTTCATCAGTAGGGAGAGCCTTGGTTAGATCTGCAGAAAACCTGCAATGTCTGCAGTTTTGCACGCGTAAGTTTCCAAGGTGGCTCTCACTCGGAGACGCTTTTCGTCTTGAGTGAAGCTCAGGCCTCCTATATGCCTTTTGGGCCATACCACTCCTGCCCAGAGTACCCAAGAAGACCAGCAGGGACTGATCCCAAGTCATTCTTGTGGCTCAAGACTGGGCATGGAGCGTCTAGTAGACCGAACTTCTCCTATTGAACATCGATCCTCCGATCAGGTTGCCCCTTTGGAAGGATCGTCTGTCACAGCAGCAGGGGAGGGTCCTCCACCTGAACCTGTCAACGTCACACCTTCTTACGTGGAGATTGTGCTGCATCATTTGATAGTACTCAACCTTCCTCCTAAAGTCTGTAGTGGTCTTTTGGTAGCCAGGCATCCGTCTATCAAGACCGTATATGCCTGTAGGTGGAACACATTTGTAAAATATTGTACAGATTGATCTATTGCTCCTCTTTCTGCTCCCCTCTCTCAAGTTCTACTTTTTATTTTGACCCTTACCCAGCAGGACTCTGCTCTAGGCACTCTCAAAAGGTACCTTTCGGCCTTCTCTTCCTTCTTGACGCTGCTAGACCAACCCTCTATATTCAACTCCCCTACTGTAATTAGATTTCTTAAGGAACTTGTACATATGTTTCCACTTGCCCCTTTCATCATTCCTCTGTGGGAGCTTAATTTGGTTCTCACATTCCAGATGTGTTCTCCATTCGAACCTCTGCACAACTGCCCCCTCAGGCTACTTACCATTAAAACATACTTTTAATTGGCAATACCTTCTGCCAGGAGGGTTAACAAATTGCACGCTCTGTCATCTAAGCCTCCTTACCTGACCATCTTCCCTGATAACTTGGTGCTTCACACCAGGGCCTCTTTCTTACCGAAAGTGGTAACTCCATTCAAGGTGGGGCAATCAGTCATCTTGTCCATTTTCTACACTCCTTCGCACCCCTCCAAAGAAGAGGAGTGACTTCACCAATTGGACCTAAAAAATGTGGTGGTGTTCTACCTTGACCGCATAAAAGAGTTCCGGAGGAAGAAACAACTCTTCGTGGGATGTGTTGGATCAAATAAAGGTTGTGCACTGCAGAAGAGTATTCTATCACAATGGGGTTTCCTCTGCATCAAACTTTTATATGAACTGGCAAAAAGCAACCTCCTGAAGGTTTAAGGGCTCACCCAACCAGAGCTAAGGCTGCTACCACGGCATTGCAATGTGGCGTTCCAGTTAAACATTTGTCAGACAGCAATGTGGGCATCGCTGCACACGTTTACCAAGCACTACTACCTGGACAGTCCAATTGACAGGTATGTCTTTTTTTGGCCGCACTTTCCTGCAAGACTTCCTGGTCTAAACTTGTCCACAGTCCCTCTTCCCGGCAAGGTATTGCTTGGGTAACTATTCTAAGGTAAGGCATCTGCAGCTAGATGTCTCTATCAGATGGATTTACCTTCAGTGATGCCTTATCTGGTAG
This sequence comes from Lissotriton helveticus, assembly GCF_964261635.1. Taxonomy (NCBI): domain Eukaryota; kingdom Metazoa; phylum Chordata; class Amphibia; order Caudata; family Salamandridae; genus Lissotriton; species Lissotriton helveticus. The sequence continues at coordinate 1,072,818,235 of NC_136070.1, read as the reverse complement.
AGATATGATGTAGCCACAGATTCCTTACTGGCCCACCCATCGTCCTCGAACTGCAGGCACATTTCTAGGGTTAGGTCTGATCCTTTTCAGGGCACTCTAAACACACCACTCTGTGCTCCTAGCATGAAAAGTAACTGATCTCAGTGTGCTGAGGTGACTCATATAGGTGACGCAGATGTCACAATGGCCGAGATGACGCCGACAATGTCGAGTGGAGCTGACTGACGCCATCCACTGGTGCAAGGGTATTGCTCAGTGGAAGATCTTCTGGATCCAGTCTGACACCTGGGGAATTCTAAGGTAAGGAATCTGCGGCTAGATCATGTCTCAACTTGATTAGGCATTACCGAAGGTAAGTAACCTGTCCTTTAGCTCTCTTTTGATTTCAATCAGAACCTGCTTTTCTCATGTTTAACAATTATGTATGTAGGGTCGGAGTGCTGTTTTACCTTTAGGTTTTATGCTGTTTCTCACACTTTTTTCTTCTTTCTTCAGTTTGTGTTGATACATACTTTAGGCAATGCACTTTTTTTTATATCTCAATTGCTTGTCTTCTGTTGCATGCTATTGTTGTCTGTGCTACCATTGATATAGATTTTCCCAGAACCAGCTAGCACTCATACAGAATAAGGCTTTGACACAGTAGCCTCCGGTACTAGCTCAGGCTAAAGGATATCAATACAACTGGTTGTTCATCTTCTCATGGCTCTTTTGCTTCAGGGTTCTCTGGCGTCCTCCACCCCTCTTTGAGAAATTGGAATTAAGTGTAGAAAGATTTTGCACATCCAACATACCAGAACATAATTTTTACAGTTGATAAGACTTGCTGTAATTTGTTGTGGTCTATGCTTGAAGCTTGCTGACATTCTAGCCTCAAATCAGACTCTTTGAGTGGCCTGAGTACTATGAAGAAAGCCAGAAAGGCTGTTACAACTCCTTTGGGATTGATGTCTTTCCAGTTTACAGAGCTTTACTGGGCAGTTCCCATTGGTTGAGGTGTTCTGAGAGAAGTCCCATTCTAAGTGGGCTACGTAGTCTGCACAAATATCAAGCAGCAATGATAGTTTTGACTCTGTCTCTACTAATTTCCCTCCTATCCTGATGACAAATGGGCCTCAGGCAGTGGGTGGCAATCTCCAGGTCTGGTGAAAGCCATGCTTGTGTATCAAAGTCTGTGTGCTCTTTGAAGCTCCATGCCTTGACATGCTAATTTACTAGCCTTCCTGTTGGTTGGAGCAGTAAACACCTTTCTCCAGAGCAGGCATTGTTTCTTATCTCGGAGAGAGGGCTCTCACCTCCAAGGGCATCAGAAACTCATCTGTGGTGACAGGCTGGACAAGACCAGTCAGCCAGCACACTAGAGGACTAGTAGGGTTCAGGGGGTACCTCTAAAGTACCCTCTGGGTGCATTTATTAATAAATCAATCACTGGAATCCGTGTAGGTTTATTAATACGAGGTGTTTGATACCAAATACCTTATGTTTCAGTGAAGCTAATATGTAGCTGACCTGTGCCCACTACACACCTAAAGATGGTTTCCCTGTTCTCTTGTAATATCCAGTGATGGAGCTAGACATCAGAGGGCCATATCTGCGCATGCAGATATTTCCTCAAATAAAATATAATTCACTGTGCCTTTAGGCCTGCTGAAGGGGTGACTTACTCATATTAAATGCATTGACTTTGGCATGACACACAAGTTTGCCCTCTCATGTTTTCGCTCAATGGTTTGCACCATGTCACACAGCCTGCACTGGCTGTTGTATGGAATTTGTGTGTGGAGCCTTAGGGTGGCATAAAATATGCTGCAGTCCTTAGAGACCCTCTTTAGTACCCATGCCATATGTACCAGGGGTACAATTTAGTAGGGACTTACAGGATTCGTAAAGTCCTTTGCCACTTGTCTTTACAGCTAGGCATCTTCATGTTTTAAGGCAAGAGCACTAGCACGAAGTTCTGGTTAGCAGGCCCCACTGCAATGTCAGGGTTGAAAACCCAGCATCTAATAGCTAAAAAGGGGGCATAAAGAGGGGTGACAACTGCAACAAAAACCCAGTTTCCTAAGGTTACTGAGACAAAGCGTCACTTTGCTGAGCACTGTGGTTAGTTATGGGATTATTGGCAATGGTATGTCACACTCCACTCATCTCTAATTCCAACTTTGATGTAATGTGCTCGTCCTCCTCAACTTCTTAGAGGTAAGAGAGTTCAGCTGCTGTGACCACTAATCATGTCAAAACCATCTTATCAAAGGAAAAAAGGAAGGAAGGAAGGCTTACTGCTGGTATCTCTCCATCAGTCCATTTTGTTACAGACCAGTTTTATTCTTCCATGTACATGTGTTCAAACAGAAAGCTGCCTTTCTGCCCTTAAAGTTTTTGTTCCACTTCCTGCTGTCTATTCAAGAGGGTTGGGGTTCCACTAAAGGCAACCGCACAGCCTTTTTACATATGAAAGCAATGGAAAACTCACACATCATTGCTCAGGTTGGGCTGGCAGTGTGACTCCTCCCACAAGTCAGTCATTGTCAACTCCATCTTAAAGAGCTTAGGACAGTTCCCAGTCCTTAGGTGAATAACTGCTCCTTTAAATGGAGCACCTCAGACATTCTAAATCTGCCTATCTCAAATGTCAGTTTTTCTAATAGAATTTGTTAGCCTAGGATTAGCCAAATGCCAACCTAGAAATGTGCAGAGCCCTGTGCCATATTTCAGCAAAGCTTTTAAGCCAGTGCTATCAATGCCAAGCTAAAAACCAACAAAGGCATGTTACTCTTCCTGGCACAGTGTTACAGCTTTGGATTCGTTAAATATCATTCAAATCAACCTGGAATAAGAAAATACAGCTCCTGACACACATTTCGCTCTTGTTAATGCTTGCCAGATTTGCATAGTTTAGCCAAGAGAGAAGGTGGCTACCCAGGAAAAGTTTAGACAGAGCCCTGGCAAGATTAGAGCGCTGCATAAGTTAGGAAAAAATCAAGTAGAGAAATGTGGGTAGTTGCCTTTGTTTAAATGGTGTGATGCTCCTTTATATTGTGCTTTTCTACACCACCAACACTCTAAATCTGCCCACTTCACCTCTCTGTTTTTGTAGTTGAATTGTTTTTTCAAGTTGAAAACTAAGCACCTGGCTGCCTTGGAACTTGTGTTTTGGCACACATTCTTTCAGACCGATGCTTGTCATTTATCTGTGGGGTAAGATGTCCCATGTAGACAGTAAATAAATAACACAAACTGAAATGCTCTGTGTGCTGTCCCCTCCCCACAGAGCAGTAAAAGATAAAAAGTAATGAAATTAAAACATTGAACAGATGGTGAGAATAAAGACAGTGCTAAAATATGACACTTTTGCAAAAGTAGTGGAGCTTTGCCTTTTTTACTTATTTCAATTTATTTTTATTTTTGTTGTTCATAATTATCTTGCAGGATACAAACCCTTTTTAAATTTTATTGTTTTAAACCTTTACCACTCTGGGGACGGAAAGGGCTAGAGGCTGGGTTAAGGTGTTGTGCTGGTGGGGACTAGTGTTGTTTTATGCAACAACAATAACCCTCCGTTTCCTTTGGCAAGGAAAGGAGGATATTAAACAAAAACCTCGGATGCAGTTCAGAGGCAGGGGAGGTGCAACACTAAACATCTAGCCTTGGTATAAGTGACTGACAAAGTGTTAAGAATAAAACTGGGGTCATCCTTTGTCTTTGAACAAGTAGTGGAGGAGGGGATATAGATTGAATCCTTTCAGGTGTTTATACGAGGCTGGTTGGGAAGAGGTAAGGATCTCCACAGTTATGCATTATGGGGCTTTAGATTGGGAGTGGCCTGGACAATGTGAATTCTCCTGGCTGCATGGCAAGACTGGGGAAAATTGTTTACACTGCAGGCTTGTGGCAATACATATTTGTAACACCCTCATGTCCTGGCCTGTATGAAAGGCAGTTGAAAAATCTGTATTAGTAGTTTTATCCAAGGTTTGTCTACATGTGCCTAATTTAGGTTCGCTTTCCTCTGCGATATTATTTTGTCTTGTTTGGTTTTGTTCTTTTTGTACCCAATATTTTCAGTTCTCATATTTTTTTGACAAAACGGGTGAGTTTACCCACCTAACAGCAACATGATACACCATGAATATATTTGGTGGTGTTTGTATTTGTTTTTTGGGTGGGATTTTTCAGGCTTAGCAAACACAAGGACATGATGGATGGAGTGCTGAAACGTTTCAGAAACTCACTCCCAGTTACATATTTGGCTTGAATCCATCATCATTCTGTAGCTCACTTCGCCTGCGAGTGGATTTGCAGTCTATTTTACGCCTCTCCGCGCCTATACCACTTCTGCCCAGAGTGCTGAAGAAGACCGGGCCCAAGTCATTCTTGTGGCTCCTGACTGGGCTCGAAGAGTTTGGTATCCCAAGCTACTCAGTATGACTATCGATCCCCCGATCTGACTGCCTCTTCGGGAGGATCTTCTGTCGCAGCAGCAGGGGACGGTCCTCCACCCAAACCTGTCCAGTCTCCACCTCTTTGCGTGTAGATTGAGCGGCGGCAGTTGATTCCTTTCGACTTGCCTTCTGAAGTCTGTGATGTCATTCTGGCAGCCAGGCGTCCCTCTACTAAGTTGGTATACGCCTGCAGGAGGAACACATTTGTGGCATGGTGCACAGCAAAGGCTGTGGATCCTCTTTTTGCCCCACTTTCTGTAGTCCTACTGTTCCTTCTTTCTTTGTCCCAGCAGGGCTCTGATCTGGGCACTATCAAGGGCTACCTTTCTGCTATTCTGGCCTTTCTCAGGCTCCCTGATCAGCCTTCTCTTTTCAGGTCCCTTGTTGTTAACCGATTCCTCAAAGGCAGTACTCACCTCTTTCATCTTATTCCCTTTGTAATGCCACAGTGGGACTTGAACCTGGTTCTCACATACTTAATGTGCGCTCGCTTTGAGCCTCTTCACAACTGTCCTCTTAGTCTGTTAACTCTGAAGACTGCTTTCCTGGTTGCCATCACCTCTGCTAGGATAGTGGGTGAGCTCCAGGCGCTTTCTTGCAAACCTCCTTTTCTGTATGTCCATCTGGACAAGGTTGTGCTCAGAACATGTCCATCCTTTCTGCCAAAGGTTGTCGCTGCTTTTCACATTGGGCAGACCTTCACTTGGTCCACCTTCTCTCCACCTCCGCATCCTTCCAGAGAGGAAGAGAGGCTCCACCATCTGCACCCAAAACGTGTGCTCTCATTTTACCAGAGTAGCACACAACAGTTCCGGGTGGATGACCAGCTCATTGTTGGCTACGTTGGTGCCAAAAAAGGTTGGACGTACACAAGCGGACTATCTCCAGATGGGTCATCTTGTGTATTAAAGCCTGTAATTCTCTGGCAAAGAAGGATCCTCCATTGGGGCTGGGCGCCCATTCTACCAGGGCGACCGCTGTCACTACGGTGTTGGGACTTGGTGTCCCCTTACAAGACATCTGTCAGGCAGCTATGTGGGCCTCGCTGCACACTTTTATTAAGCACTATTGCTTGGACAGCCAAGTCCGTAAAGACTGCTTCTTTGGCCATTCTGTTCTCCGGTACTTGTGGGGTGATCTTGGTTCACAGACCCACCACCGTGCTTGGTATTGCTGGGGTATCTATTCTAAGGTAAGGAATCTATCACTAACACATTTCTTGCAGATGCACAAGTTACTTACCTTCAGTAACAATATATCTGTAAAACCTTAGTTAGTGATAGATTCCTTCCCACCCCACCCATCCTCCCCGTTTTTAGAACTGATTTCTAGGGTTAAGGTCATCCCTTTCAGGGCCCTAGTTCCTGACGCGGAAAGTCGTGTACAGAACTGACGTTAGCCCGTGAGGGCGGCGTCTAAGTTGCTGCCGCAACATCATCTTGGCGACCATGACGCCAATGACGGACGCAGAGCTGCACAACGCCACCTTCTGATGCGCAGGGGTACTGCTGATGAAAACTTTCCGGATCCAGTCTGAGGCCTGGGGGTAATTCTAAGGTAAGGAATCTATCACTAACTAATGTTTCTTACAGATATATCATTACCAAAGGTAAGTAACTTGTGCTACAAGAAAAGAAGATTGCTGTCCTTTGAAAGTTTCTGAGCGATTCCAGATAATTCCATTGTGTGAGGGTGGCCAACACTGGGAAAATTCAGTCAGTCCTAGCGCATCTTTTTTTATTTTTCAATTTCTTTAGATGTCATCAAATAATAATGACCTCACATCAAACTGACACATGTTGTGTCTAGATTGCTGTTTGCTTGTAACTTAATTGGGGATGAAAGATAGTATACCAAAACTATGAGCAGTACCAAATGAACAAGCTACTATGTGCCTGTCAAATTAAGTGTGCTTTCATTCAAACATATTTTTTGGGTGTTCCATTGCTAATCTTGCCTGTGTGGATTCTCAGATTCCATTATAAAAGTCAAATAGCTTTTGGCTATTTTAGCAAATTTGCACAATTGTTGCTCCAAGGATTCATGCAAATGGAGGCAATGGTTGCGGTCAGAGTTAATAATGATGACAAAATTGGTCTTCCTGTGAGGTGTTGTATCATCTGTTATTGCAGTAGTGCAAATGTTGTCTATTTGAAACATACATTTGTGGATAGAAACAGCTGTTCTTGTTAAACAGCCTTCGTTTCACCTGTTGAATGAACTAACTACAAACATCCGCTAATTCTTCTGGATATTTAAAGTTTTAAGTTTAGAGTATGGGTCAGTAGATCTTGGTCCTGCCCGTACCTTACTGCTGTGCTATTTTCGATTTTCTACAAGAGTGATCACTTCCAATACTCGAGCAATGTCCTCATACACCACATGTGAATAAAAAGTAACTATAGGATAAGGTGTACTCTTATACCCCATTCCTCATCCCCCTTTTGTTTGGAGTTAGATTTTGTGCAAATGAATATGGTTGTCTTTTATTATGGCAAACTATTTGTTTCAGTTCACCTTCTTTTATACACCATTTACTTGGCTAAGATTTATAGAATTTTAACAGGTTTCTTTTCTTTTAATCTTCAAATTTTAAAAGGTTCAGGCTAAATATTATCTAGCACCTTATTATAACTAATGGGGTTTATTATAATTTATTTTCAAATGTATACTTGTACTATATACTTGTATTCATAATAATATTTCTTATTTTGAACATATATTAATGATTTTATCAATGTGATTTTGCACATTTTGTATTTTTTCGTATTTAATGAAAAGTCTTTCCAGGATCTTACTATAGAAACCTTAAATACCAAATGGGTACAAGTGTTTAATATTAAATAGCAAGAACATTAAATAATAACTTAAGTTATGTATAAATTCACATGGATAATAGCTGTTTACTTATCAAAATATTTATAACGCCTCCACTAAATATAATTTGATTGTTGCTTGCTCAGCTGCTCTCAATATGTGACCTTTGCAATGCCCCACAGCAAACCAGATTTTTAAACGTGTGCAATTCTTGAAAGGGAATGCTATGGGAGCCACAAAAGGGGTGTGTCACTTAAATAGTTGACTACATATTTTCAGTGGCGGCTGGTGAGTCTTGAAAGTGGTGTGGCGCAAAAGTTTGTGATGAGTGGCTTGTGGCGAGCGAGTGCAGCGTGCGAACCCGACAGCCACAACGGGGGCCCAGGGGGGGTTATCTCCCGAGAAAAGTTTGAAAAAAGAGCAGGCAATAAAGCAATTGTTAAATTCTAGTTTTAACATCAATAATGCTTACTAATAGTACTGCAAATAATCTCCGTGACAACCACAAATTTCTCACATGTTTGGTCCTGTTTTGATGTAAAATAAGCTTTTTATATGGATGTTGCATGAAACAAACCGCATTTCTCTGAAAAATGGCTATAATAGCCTCTCACAGCGCCTACATTAAAAATTAATTAAAGGAAAATATTATTTAAAACAGTTTAACAATTATTCAATTTCATCAGGGCAAGAATCTCTGCAGAGCAGAGCTGGCTCTATAAGGGGACCCATGCCACCCAAGACTTCTGTGCAATGCTGGACAAAATGCGCTTTTCTGAAATGCCGTTTGGCAGCGGAAAAAGCTGAAACGTTTTTTTCAGGCAACAGGAAAGCAAACCATAAACGTTCAGCTCAACTATTTGCAGAAACAGGCTGCCTGGATTCCATTATAGTGTGTTAGATTTACAAAGAATTTTGAACATGTTTCGGGTTGGGCACAATCCAAGCTTAAAATACACGTGTGGAAAACACGCCCGCAAAGTGCTTAGAAATGATTTCAAAATTCTGGAATGCCTTTTTAGACTGGCACACCTAGAGAGTGAACAAAGTCCCTGATCAGCTAAACTAGACCTAAGGATCATGTGTTGGAGCTGTAATTTTATATGACAATTTCAGTCATGCTATAGACACAAAATATAAATCAAAATACTAAAAACAGATACAAATATAAAATTAGAAAAACATAATCAGTGGCAGTATCAACATTTTTTATTATAATAAAAACAGTATGATTTATAAGTTAAAAACATATACTTAATACATTGTTTATGATATTCATCGCAAGAAAACTAAAAAGGGCGACTCAGCGTTTCGGTGATGTATCTCCTTCACCTTGTTCAGGACAAAGTTTTCTAAGTAATAAGAAACAATACATTCGAACCTAAACCGATTCATTGGTACACAAACAACTTTGTAAACCAATATCGCAGCCCACCTGAGTAGGCTTTGTGGATCCCCATGATGCCCAATAACCACTGCATTAGACAGTTGCTTAAATGTAATTATATAATTTCTCCTGTAATTGTTTTTTTCTCAGGTACCAGTTTCCAACTACCGGAACCCCGTGCTGGATTTAGCTGCTTTTGATCAGCAAGGACGCCAGTTTGATAACTTCAGCTCACTTGAGATTGTCTGGGAGTCTACGAAAGTCTCATTGGCTAGCATTGACAGGACTGTGCCAATGCAGCTAACAATGAAAAATGATGGAAGCGGTCAAAAGAAACAGCATGGTGATGTACACATTTACTAAATTTTTTTAAAGTATATTTGGAAGAAAGTTAATGTAATTTTATAATTTTCATTTTATGAGGAAAGAGCTACTCTCTAAGCAAAACAGCAAAAGTGATGTAATGAATTGTGAGGAACTGAGCACATGTTTATAGGCAATACATTTTATTCTCCAAGTAGTGCAATCAGAGAGCTAAAGAGATGTTCTCGATTAATGTAGGTTACTTAAGAAATAGTCAGCTAGATTCATGAAAGGAAATTGCGCTCGCAAAGGGCCAGATTCTGAGAATCTGGCCCTTTGCGAGCCCAATTTTTGCATTTGGGATTCATCATCCCAAATGCAAAAATCGCTAATGAAGAATTCGCAAATTTGCGAGGATTAGCATTTAAGGAATCTCTGTTAGAGATTCCTTAAATGCCATTCATGAAACATTAAAAAATTGCGATTTCGCAATTTAGGACCGCTATTTACCACGAAGTCAAACCTCGTGGTAAATAGCGAAAACTTAGAAAAATGCATTTTAATGCATTTTTCTAAGTTGCATGTTACACACACACATGTCCAAAGGACATGTGTGTGCACAACATCAGTGTAAATTCACATTTCAGGGGTGCTACAGGGTGTCCTTTGGACACCCCTGCACCCTTGAAATCGCATCCTTATTTGCGATTAGCAAATTGCTAATCGCAAATAAGGAATGTGTAGGAATCGCAATTTATTTAGCAATTCCTACATGAATCCCGTTTTGCAAGTCCTTAATAGCGATTCCTTATGAATCGCTATTAAAGACTCGCAAAACGGCCCTTTCATGAATCTAGCTGATTATCTTTGCACGCAATAACCATAACAAATAACATTAACACACAGTTATTGTCTTCCTGAAACTGACAAATAGGTCACTTGACCAAGAATGGAAAGATGACGTGCTTTATATGATGTGAATTATTTGTGTCATGCTCTGAACAAAAACTCCTCTGGACTCTTGACTATTCAAAATTGAACTGTATTCCTAATGACGTGCTTTTAAAATGAATAGAATTTAACTAAAAAATAAGGAAAGTAGAAAATGTATAGGATACTTTTTAGCTCAGTTTGGTTTTTTTTCTGCTGCTTGAAGAATTGCTAAGGTGTAACACCAGTAATAACTGTCATAACCTTATATATATATATATATATATATATATATATATATATATCAGTAAAACAAGTGTAGAAATGAGCTCCGGAAACAGTACCTGTTAAGTCACTCCCCAAATTTTTATCTGAATTCAGAGTCTGTAAGCTGATTCCATAGCTCTGGTACACAACATGGTAGCAAGCAGTCTAGTTAGTTAAGTGTTGTCACCTCAACATCACTTCCATTTCTTGATACTAGTACTTTGTCATCCTCCAGCACTATACAATGTACTTAATCCCGGACGCCATCAAGCCCACAGCATAGCATCTGAATTACAGTTTGCTAATCTTTGACAACCAACAGTATATCTACAACCTCTCAGCCTTCTAAATATCATATCCTTTCACAGCAAGTTATCTTAGTTAAACCATATGTATTGCTATAAAATCTCTTTTCTTGCTGTCAATGTCCCTTAACAGAACATCCTCCTCAGGCCAAGAACAAAGGTGTACCCCTGGAAACCACAATTTGACCACCTTTGGTACACTCATTCTTGCACATATTACCCTACAGATCCCTGAACAGATTGAGTGCAATGTAGCCATCCACAGTCACGGATGAAGTTGTATATAAACCATACATTAAACACGCATCCTGTCTCAATCAAAATACAAGAACAATAAACCACCTGTCTTGTCTGGACAGTGAGGATGCCAAAATCGAGAAGGTTGCGAACACTGAAAACAGTACTAGATCATGTAAATAGTAGAAATGTGTCTAACAAGTGCCTTTATCAGGATATAACGATTCTATAATTTTAGGATGTAACAAAAAAATTGTAATTGCCCAGGCCCTGCTTGCTTTCTTGCAGCAGGTATAAATTGTTTAGAAGTTGAAGATTAAGATTTTTTTTTTCCAATTACACAAGATTAATTATGTAGCAGAAATGTTTTTCATATCTATGACCCCTTTCATGTCATATTGAGTATACAGAATCTGAACCATGCTGTCCATGGCATACATTTAGAAATATGTGTGTAAAAACAGTGAAAACGTTAGTGTATAAAATAAATTAGCATATTAAGCCAAAAAGAAGCTGGAGACTGAAGTAAGCGAGATGAAGAAAGTCTAAACTTCTTACAGCACGCCTTCCAGAACAGATTAGCAAAAAGTGTGCTACATTGTTTGTATCCTCTTCTAGATGTTATACTGATCATCTTTGGAGCCTTAGATTTAGGTAGCTTTTTCTGCAAATTCTGAATATAATGTATGTACCAGAAGCCCCCGGGTGTGTAATTTACATGTTTCAACACATTAATTATTTGTAGCTCACACATATCAAACCTTCTTAAAAAGAGTAGTGTCATGTAGTGGAACACAGTGACCGGCACTTTACAAAGGCGAATTCATCACCATCCTGTTTTTGGTTGTAGCTTTAAGATATTTGACTGGGACGTATGAATATTAAAGTCCCCATTTGCAGAAAAGAGCTGTATTAAAATTTAAGCAAATGAGAACTACCAAATCTGTGCCTTGCGTCTACTAGCCGCAACAGTGGAAGCCGGGTAGGTCTACTTTCAACACATTGTTTGTTCTTTACCCTGACTGTCATTCAGTACTAAATATATTTGTGGAAGTTGTCTGGGATGACATTCTAGAATGTTGGGAAGATGTTGGGAAGATGCCCCCTTAGAGATGGCAAGGGTCTCTGAGATGTAAAAGATTAGGCTCACATGGAGGGTTGAGGACAGTATAGTAAAATGAGGCAGGCCCATCTGATCTTGATCTATCAAGGCAGCAGCCCATCAAGTTCTTTTTTTTTTTTTTTTTTGTCATCCTGAGAAGTGCAGGGTGCCAGTCTGACTAGGGTCTGAGTCATGCTTGCTGACAGGTGCTTGTCTGGTTTTGGGAACCTTCTGGATCTTCATAAGGACTTGGGCATGAACCCCTGCTCAAAATGTTGGCTTCCTTTGACATTGCCGGAGTTGTTGGAATCTGTGTCTTTTAAAATGATTGTGTAGATTCTGCCCAGGTTGTGTTTGTTCAGCAGTAGGCTGTATCCTTTCTGCTAAACAATGTGTGTGGATGCTGCTTATCTGACCAATTACATTTGTCGCCCTTTTGGTATCCTTTTACTTATTCAAGACCATCGCTGCAAGAAATATGTTGCCTCTATGTATAACTGGCCCTTCTCCTATTAATCCTCTTTTTGTTGTACACACAAACTGAGCATCCCGCTGCTCTTTTGGCCAGGCTGGCGGTGTGTAGCTGCATACATATCTGTGCCCCTATAATAATTATAATTTGCATGTCTGTCTTTCACATACCCTCACCTATCATAACATCAGGTGCTTTCTCCCTTAACACAATACCATACCTCTGACATGACATGAAAACACTTCCCAAAGAGGCTTAAAACAAAAGCACCACTCTTCCAACCACACATCTTCCACGGCGTAGTTCACTACGTATATGGGTAAACCCTTCCAAGCCCAACAGAGGGGGGTATGCAACTGGGCATAGGCATTTAACTACAGCATGAAAAAATCGCAGCATCTTTAATGTAATTCAAAAGGAGGTAGTGAAGGTTATCTTATCACAAAATATGTTGCTTATATATTTGTGCAAGCAAATTCATGTCGCACCATGTGCAAAAGTAAAATATGATTTGGTGTGGATGGTAATCCACTACAAATAGTCACTACATGTAAGGTCCAGTCTAAGGTTTCTGTTATTTAAACCGGAAGTGAACACCTACTAGCTATGGCAAAGAGCAGATAGGTATAATTCGGAGAAAATGTGAAAAGAATTTAGCAATACTAACACAGTTAAAGTCAAAACTTAGACACAATGTCAGGGGTGTGCCCTACATACTGTTTGGGGTTAAAGGCAACACGTTATCAGTTTTACGTTTAAGTTTGTCCAAATGACAAGCTTTCTCAACTCTCTGAAATACAAACCCTTTGGCTGCCATCTCTGACAAGATTGTCTGACACTAAATCAAGATTTTTATTTAAATATGTAAACAGTTGAAACTTCTTTATACAATTTATTAAAAGCCAGCTCTGTAAGGAAATGTAGCAAGCTCAGCATGCATTAATGACTGTGGCTCCAGTTCAAAGAGATTTACACATTTGACGTATTTAGCAATAGGAGGTTACTTACAATGCTTACTGAATTCCCCCTGGTTATATGTTGAAGCGTAAAAGTAAGATTGGTGATTATTTGCTTCAAAATAAAAAGTATATATAAAAATGTGTCACTTTAAAAAAGTGTTTTGTTAAACTGCAGCACAAGTTTTTCTATGAGGCATTTTTAATAAATGTGTTTAATCATGCCAATATGGATGATGAATCTGTGTAAAGCCATAATGTGCAATATAAAAGTAAGTCAGCAATCCAATTCTTAAAGAAAAACACACAAAAGGGCACTCACAGATATGTGTCTTTGCATTAGTACAGATTTAAGACTCTCTGGCATTCGCAATAGTTTACTGAAGTATAGCTGGAAACTACATGCAAACTTTATCGAATTCCATTTTTGAATGTGAAAATATACATGGTGACAGGTTTCCATTCTGGCAGGTTAACTTAACGTTTTCATCCTATTTGATTCGATAAAATGCATACCATTGAGTTGGGTAGCAATAAACATCTGTAGAGACACTAGAGTGAACATGGCAGTTTACAAATATGCGTGTGTAGTTTATATTTGCTCCTGCATAAATCTGATGAACTTTTGCAATTTCACTTTTTATTTTATTTTACACCCTTTTGTCCGCCTACCCTGTCCTTGTCGGGAGTAAACTTCCAATCTTTTTGAGTGTGGAGTAAAGATTAGCGAGGAGTTGGTAAATACCCTTCAAAATGCAAATTAGGCGGTATTTAAAGACTCGCAGGGTATCTCAACCCTGGATCGACTGCTTTTAACCTACTTTAGTCCTGGTGCGTACATTTGCAGAAAAATGGGGAAATCGGAGCCTAATTAGCATCCAAAGCCTCATAGAATATGTTTACAACAAGGGGTGGTGAGGGACAGAGTCTCTGAATTAAGCAGAATACTCGCACCCAGTCAAAAGATCAGGGCTAGATCCAACACCGTTTTTTAGCTCATTGCACCATCCCAGTTTCAGAACCTGGCTGTATGCAAATTAGTCTGTTCCTGTCCCAGTGCATGATGGGAACAGGGCAAACCAAACTACAAAAGCCAATTCTTACACTGGGAAGGAAACAAGCTTCCGGGGACCGGTTTCTGGCATTACAGCCGTCTTCGGCCCGGCTTGCTTGAATATGAGCACAATTAGAGAGGCTATTATCAGAGCCCTCATGTAATGATTTGTCATCTCGCTGCATACCACCAAACAGGACAAATGATTTTTTTTACAGGGCAAGCAGATTTTCTTAGCATCGTGTCCCTTGGGCATTTAGATCTTTTAAAAAAAAAAAAATAATCCACAACCCGGCAATAAAAAAAAACCACTACACAGTTTATGAAAATAGAAGAATATTTAATGTACAAGATGACACCAACATGACTGAATCTAGAAGGTGGAGCTGGCGACGTGATTTTTTTAAGATTTAAGTTGAAAAAGCGCAAAACAGCAATGGTAGTCCTTGGTTGCAGTACACCGGTATCTAGGTTCTCACTGAGGCCGTCCACAAAGGAGCCCAGGTCAGATGCAACAAGTAGGGCAGTTTGGTGAAGTTCTTAAGTCCCAATCTGAGAATCGACTTTGTTGTTTTTCAGAGGAAAAACTCTTTTTCACATTGGGCAATCCTGAAATGGAATTAGACTCAGTGGAACTGGCACTCGCATACTTTTTGCAGTCGGTCCCCTTGAAGAGTCTGGAATAAAAGCTTCAGAATAGTTACAAAACTTTGTTTGGTGCCCAAACAACTACAGCAGTACACTTCAAAACCCCCAGAACCTCGGGGGAGGGTGGAGCACTTATGGACTCTTGGGGCAAAGGGCAACAGAAAAGTCCAGTCCAGGTTCAGTTGGCTGTGGTGAGTGAACTGGAATTCTTTACAGAAATGTCCTCATTAGCTTTTTTTTAATGTTCCTGGAGCCGCCCAGGGGATCAGCCTTATGATCCTTTGAGATCTTTCTGTTATTGGATCTCAAGTGGAAGGGGGTCCAACCTCTTCATTTCCCTCTCACCGATTATAAATGAAAAAGGCACAGTCTGCCTGTTATCCTTTCAAAAATCCAGCAGTTTTCTGAGGAAGACTGGGTAAGAGTCCATCTGTGTAGGGCTACTCACCCTGTGTGTATGGGCATCTTAAGATACTCCTTGTTCCTCTGTGACCAAAGTAGTAAAGGCTCTCAGGCCCTAACCTTCATGCATTTGCTGTAGTTCCTATTTGCTTTATTACTTACTGGCCTAAAATGCAATTTGTCAGTGCAAATCTAAGATGGCAAAGGTCTTCGGTCACACTAAACTTGGGCTCTGAGACTGGAGGTGTTAGTGGTGAGTATACTATGGTAACCCTTTTGTCCTACCACATCTAGCACTACAATTCACTTTAGAGCAGACACGTTATCCAGTAGGACAAAAGTAGGCTCCTTCTGCAAAACTTTTGCATGTGTTTCAGATAGATCTGTCAGTCAGGATTTGACACTGTGGTGTCAACACAAATGGCACAGCCCATGCCCTCCATATTATATTCATCTTACAGGAGTCCTCTCTGCCCATTCAGGTCATTGTGTGCTTCTGGGAGGAATTTTACACCTCCTCCTGAGCTGTGCACAGGCTGGGAGTTAGCAGGAGTCACATTTAATTACATCTCTCACAGTTCAGTTAGGTAAAGGGTAACTTTCAAAAATTGTTTTTCCTTAATTTCAACAGACAGAATTCACAATTCAATTGAATTTCTAATAACTAATTAAAAAATAGTGGTGTAATCTTTTTACTAGGGGGTCTTGTTTCCGAGATACAGTATTAGTTTTAATCTGCACTCTGGTTACCTGCATAGGACTGCTACGCCTGCTACGGTGAAAATCGATTTCAGAGCTCTACCATTGTTGGGACATAGTAACATTCATTTTCTGCATGTCCTAATTTTACATACCATTCATGCACTTTGTGGACTACAAGGACTACATAGGAGTGACTTACTAATATTTAAAAGAAAGCTTTTTATCTGTCAAAAAGGGTGATTGTAACAAGTTCCGCTGCAGGTTTTACTCCGGCCCTTTCAAAGAATGGGGTTTACCCAAAGGTAGTCCTGGACCTGGGTATTTAGTGATACAAAAAACAATGGTCCTAGAACCTAATTTGTAGTAAATGATGAATCAATAAACCTAATTAGTATAATTCTTTAGTACAAAACTGAGCTATGGAAATTATAATTGGAGAAGCTCACGGATCTCAGTTAAATATTTAAACATCAAATGAAGCAATGCAACTAACCGACATCATATACAACCAGCAACTTATTGAACTTGAAAGCTGGTAAAGGATCAATGGAATAAATAGTATCCTAACAACCAAGGAAGTTGCTCCAAGGGGAAACGTGCAAATAGAAAGGTGCTCAGTGTGGGTCAGTGAGAAGGGGAAAGATTCAGTGTGATAAAAAGAAGCACTTTAATACAATTTCAATACAATAGGTATGGTTGTCAATCACTGTCCTTTCGGCCTAGCCACATTTATGGTACATATCGTCCATTGAACTGGTTTGAACAGATGCAGAATTAAATTCAGAATTAAACTTTCCACCGTGCAAAAAGGAATTTAATTCTGCATCTGTTCAAACCAGTTCAATGGACGATATGTACCATAAATGTGGCTAGGCCAATAGGACGGTGATTGACAACCGTACCTATTGTATTGACGTGCTTCTTTTTATCACACTGAATCTTTCCCCTTCTCACTGACCCACACTGAGCAGGTTTTACTCAGCAGCAGTCAGATTATAATGGTAGGCCTGAAGCTATGTTTTCCTGTGTCACACTAGTGGATAGCACAATAAGTGCTGCAGTCCACAGGTGACATTATAACTTTCTATGCTATAGGTGTATTTTCTGCACAATATACTATGGAATTCTTAGAAGGTTAAATAAGCCAATCAATCATTAGCTAGTTTATACATGTTTAATGCCATCCTGGCAGAAGGCACTATTTTGGAATGCTGGAAAGGTTCAGTCATCCACCCCATCCTTAAAGGAGGTGTCTCCTCATCACCAAGTAACTATTGTTTAATTACCCTACGGGATGAAGACCCCAAGTACTTTTCAACTTTGCTTCTTCAAGATCTAGAAGCATTGGCATCAGATACAAAGAAACTCCTGCTAAATCAGGCAGGATTTACAAAGAAGCAAGGCACTTTAACAAACCTGATGGCAGTAGGTCTTATCTTCTGTAGAGCAAAGGCCACTGGCACACCACTATCCATGTGCTTTGTTGACTTTAAGGCAGCGTTTGACCATGTTCAATCCAACAAACTATGGACAAAGCTCCAACAGTGCGGTATTCCGGCTAACCTACTAAGGACAATCAGCCTGCTTTACTCGGACACTTGAGTCAAGATTAACATCTCGGATGGCACCTATCTGTCAAAAAAGTGAGATCCTCGATTGGCTTAAAACAGGGGTGCGTCTTGCACACCTTCTATTCAACCTACACATTTTGGACCTCTTCCCGGCTTTAGACGAGTTGACATCACATGCCCCGTGTTTTGGTGGTCACCTGCTGTCGAATTTCCTGTATGCAGATGATCTGCTATTGCTTAGTAACACCAAGATAGTCCTGCAGAGATCCCTTGATCATGCAGAGAACAATAGGCTAGAGATAATTCGCAAGAAGACAAAAGTCATTCTGTTAAGTCGCTGTATCATAAAGCAACGTAAGTGTCGACTTTAGTAGAGCTACAACTGACGAGACTGCCGCTTATGTCTATCTAGGCATTAAGATTGATTTATGGGCTTTGTTCGCACCACAAAAAGAGGTGATCAAAGAAGCACCAGCCCTACATTTTGCGTTCTTAACATTAGGGGCGCACAACCTCCAACCATTGTTGGCAGTAATAAAGGCTAAATTAATACCTACGCTCTCATATGGAGGAGAAATGATGATGGACATAGAGGCTAGTATATTGGATAAATCGTGACATGAACCTAACAGCAAGAATTCGGCTGCTGAGATCAGCATCACTTGCTCAAGTCAGGCTAGAGTTTTTACTGCCAAAACAGTCACTTTCCAGACCCGGAGCATTTGTGAAGTTCTGGTACAAATTGAAATATATCTCTGAAGGCTCATTAGCCAGCTTAGTCTGGACCGAAACTAACCTCCAAAGAGGGTAGGGTGAATACAAAGAAGATTTTGAAAGAAGCATAGAAAAACTAGGGCTCAGTGAGCTATGGGACTTAGATGTACCTACCCGAGCATTTAGTAAAGCACTATACAAAAGCTTCAAGCTGCAAAGTTGGATGGAAGATAAAGGAGCAGTGGCTAAGAAGTCTCATATTTGACTGGTGTTGAAATCCTATGACGATCTAAAGGATCCCCCTTTGTTGGAGGCCACATACTCCTTGAAGGTCAAACAGAAACTACTGTCATTGTGGTTGGGAGAGATCCCCACCCTGGACTTTATACCAAAGTGTGGCACCTGCCAATTGAGACATTGCAGCATATCCGATGCATTTGCCCCCGTTTGGTCCAGAAGCGGAGATGCCTACTAAATTTAAAGAATTTAAGGCACTAGGGATCAGGACAGGTAGATCTGCAGTAATAGTCATTGGACTTCGGAATACAATGCTTGACATCCGACTAGTGCAATTT
Source organism: Lissotriton helveticus (assembly GCF_964261635.1). Taxonomy (NCBI): domain Eukaryota; kingdom Metazoa; phylum Chordata; class Amphibia; order Caudata; family Salamandridae; genus Lissotriton; species Lissotriton helveticus. The sequence continues at coordinate 1,072,799,351 of NC_136070.1, read as the reverse complement.
TTTGACATTTTGATGGCCCACGTCAAGAAGAAATCAACTGTCCAGACGGGACCAATACTGTTGGCCAAGCGAGGCCACTTTAAGAGTCCTGGAGAACTACTCATGAAATGGTGAGCTTTGAGGAGGAATCTGGGCCATTGGCTCCCTATCCCACAACATGCCCCCCCCCCCCACTATAATTAGATTTTTGCACTGTCTGCACGTTATGCCTAATTTCATATGCTGGAGAAAGGGGCAGTTAGCCACGTAATGTCCAATTGCAACACACTGCTGCTACTAACCCTTCACCATCTGGTGCCAATTGTTAACTGTTGTGATTCTTATTATGCACTCCTATTGTTTACCCCCCAGTTTTCCATGCCACATAGGACGTTTGCTCGGGAATTACTGGACACCCGCTCTGTTACACTTTATGCATTCTTTGCATGTAGGGGCAGGGCCTAGTCAACCACCTTTTAAGCTTTTAAACTCATGCTGTACTTACTGGTTAGAGAAGAATTTTTTTAAATTAGAAACTGCCACAAAGGCAACTTGGAGGGGGGCTTTAGCTCAAAGCTAATGGAATGGCGTGCACCTCATGTCTTAGCTGCAGACAACGTCTTGCTTTTGGGAGACTTTAACTACCATGTGGATGAAGTCTGCGACCCCGATCCTTGCCATCTACCAGCTGATCTAGCATCCTTAGGGCTTCACCAGAAAATATAATATAAGGTCCTACCCATCTAGCTGGTCACACATTGGATTTAGTATTCTCCAAATATTCTAATCTAGAGGTTGCTCCCCCGGTTGACCAGGTGTGGACTGACCACTCTACAATTGACTTCCATTTCAACGTGCAGGTTCGAAGAGTCGCAAATCATAATGCAGCAAAATTCCCCAGACCTTGCCTCACTATGTGTATCTTGTAATGAATGCAAGCCATAATTTTTCCCAAAAAAGTGAGAAATAAAACTGCATCTATGATCTAGTTAATTTGACATTAGGTGCTATTATAGAGGATAAAATAGTCTTGGTTCCAATACAACTCTGAAACAGGAAGTGTAAGACTTCTAGTAGTGTCCTATAAAACACACAAATGGTTTTAAATCATCTCTCCAAAAAACAAGGGTGCCCCTGAGAACTCCATTCTATAGTTTAAAAATGTCTTTAACATGGTATATGTTCCTTCCTCTCTTATCAGAGGCAATAAGCAAACAACTCCTGCTCACTGATCTTATAAGTACCTCACAGTGAAGGCCGAATGAGCCTTTCAGAAACTTATGATAAGGAAGAATGCTAATCTTCAAGAGCTTGGTTCTTCTGTCGGTATTAGATGTCTAATGCCCTCATAATTATGCAATTCACTTTTAAAGGACCTCTTCTGAAGAGCAGCCTGTCTCTGCTTCCGTATCTCCTACATTAGTCTGTTCATTGCATGAGCTTGTTAATGGAGATGCGCACAATGTATGCATTCACCAGAACACGTCGTGAGTTTCTTTTTAGACCTGACACCTTGGCTTGGGTCTCCCTTCCATTTGTGCTGCTGCCTCATGTGTTTTTTCTGGTGTTAGATGCTTTGGGCACTGTGCCACTGCTGTCCAGTGCCACAGTGCAAGTGCTCCCTATTGTAAATTAATGTATGAATTAGAGATCCCATGATTGGCTGGTTTGGTGTACTTGTCAGGCCCTAGTACAGTGCACTAAGTGTGCCAAGGGCTTGTGAACCAAATGCTGAAAGTGGGCTCGCAACATTGGTTGTGCCACCCACAGAAGCAGCCTGTAAAAGTGTGTCTCAGGTCTGCCATTGCGGAGCCTGTGTGCAGTCTGGTACTGCCATGCTGACTGGGCAAGTGCACCCACTTGCCAGTCCCCAAACCTTCCCTTTTCTTCATATCAGACACCCCTATGGTAGGCCCAAGGGCAGGGTGCTTTGTAAGTATAAGGTAGGACAAGCCCTGGTGTGTGTGTGTGGCATGTCCTAATACTGAATTACAGCCATTTTCGTTTTCCACTATTGCAAGGCTACCTGTTCTCCATAGGCCAAAATGGGCAGTTAGATTATTACATTTTATAATCCTAACTGACTCAGGGAACATGGTAGAAATTCAAGTTTAGTATGCCTGAACTCAGAATGATAAAATACATATTTTAGTGAAGTTGGTTTTAACATTCTGCGTTTGAAAATACCACTTTTAGAAAGTAGGTATTTTCTTGTCTAACTATCCAAGCCTGCCTCTGCTACGTTGTGTATTCCTTGTCTGGAGTTTGAGTGACAGGGCTGGGGGATTCCAGGAGACAGGATGAGTCAGCCCAGTGGTGAATAGAGAGATCTGCATCTAGATGGGAGGGAGGAATTGCACCTGGGACCTGAATAGGGCTGTGCCTGCCTACCACAATGCCGGCTCCACCCCCTGTGGTGCGTCTAAATCTGCCCTGCACTGTGAAAGGAGAGAAGGAGTCATGTAAACAGAGCGCTCCAGAACCAGTTTGGACTAGGCAAAGGCCCCTCTGCCCTCAAGAGGACAAAGGGTTTTGGGGTATAAATATTAGGACACTGATCCCAAAGAAATTAGGTCACTATTGGACTACAAGAAGAAACATTTGCTGAGGAGAGGAACCTGAAGAAACTGAGGTGAGACTATCCCTACGCTGAAGTGCTGCTTGGGGGATTGGCCTGCAGCGGTTGCCTGTCTGCCAAAGAAAGGACAAAGGAGTGTGCACTTTATTCAACTTGTGAAGGATCTCCAAGGGCTTGAGAAAAGAGCTTGCCTCCTGCTGAAGTCACACGGACAACAGACTTCAACCCCCAGCTCCCCAAGAGTTCTTTAGAAGTGCCTGCTGCTGTTTTGGGCCTTCTGAGGAACTGCGTGTCGCAAGGAGCTGGAAGCGCGACTCAAGAGGAAGAAGTGTGTCGCCATCGCAGCCCCTGCCGTCGCATCTCTGAACAAGGGTGTCGCCGCTGTAGCTGATGCATTGAACTGCATCGAGAGAAGCGTCGCGCACCGAAGAAGAAGCGCGTCGCTGTCGCAGCATCTCTGAACAAGGGTGTCGCCGCTGTAGCTGACACATTGCACCTCATCGAGAGAAGCGTCTCGCAACGAAGAAGAACCGTGTCGCCGTTGCAGCCGCTGCCGCCTCATCTCTGAACAAGGGTGTCGCCGCTGTAGCTGACGCATTGCACTGCATCGAGAGAAGCGTCGCGCACCGAAGAAGCGTGTTGCAGCATCTCTGAACAAGGGTGTCGCCGCTGTAGCTGACGCATTACACCGCATCGGGAAAAGCGCCTCGCATCCACGGAGAAGTGTGCCGCTGTCGTCACATCTCAGAACAAGGGTGTCGCCACTGCAGCTGACGCATTGAGTCAAGACTTCTCACAACATCAGAGAAGCGTGCCGCATCAGGAAGAACTTGACGTCTTTATTTCTTTGCACCGGATTTTGCCGCATTTCCATCTTTGCAACACTTTAGTTGCCCTGCTTGTCGCATCTTAAGGTACATTGACTCATTAAGTGTCGCTTTTTAAGAACTAAAGAGAACTAAGCTAAAACTACCATTTTAAGTTCAGTATTGAGCATTTTTGTCATTTGTGGTCTTGTGATAAGTCTATATAAAGAATAATTATTTTTTATATACAACCTGTGTGGTGTCCATCTTTAGTGTTGTCACTGGATTACTGTATGTGTTCACAAATGCTTTACACACTGCCTCTGAGATAATCCTGTCTGCTCGTGCCAAGCTACCAAGGGGGTGAGCAGGGGTTATTTTAGGAGTGTACCCCCTTACCCTGACGTGAGGCAAGGGTCCCTATTTGTCACAAGTACCTACCTGTGCCAACTAGAGACCCCCAAATCTAGCAGTTCTCCAGAGCCTTAAGGCTAAAACCTAAATTCTAGTTTGTTAATTGCCTCAGTGCACAGTAATCTGTTCATATTGGATTTTAAATTTTGTAGTACATTCGGTGCCTCATCCCACAAAAGTCACAAAATGAATATCAACTGCTGCGGTTCTCAGATGGTCTTTATCAAGATTGTTTGTACTGGTGGACTGAAGAACACAAAGAGAGATGGAAGTTTTTAGCCGATGACTCCTACTTAGAAGGCAAATGTCTGTCTCCCAGTGCACCATGTTGCTTTGTTTGCACTTGTGTGGCTGTTTATGAGGAGTGTGTGTGTCTGAGATAATAGTCAAAATGTAAGTCGGTGGATTTGTTGGGGAGCATGGTGTTTTTTTAAATTTATGTACATGAAGGACTCTAAAAAGGGCTGTATGACTGGAGAGGTTGAGTCGTATCCCTAGTAGACCTTGATCAGATCAAGCCTTGCCTTTTGATTGACCCCCCAAATTTCACCCTCCAGCATATCTGAATCCTAGCGAGGAATGCATTTGCTGTGTTTGCAAGTGGTAAATAATGTGCAGTTCTCTAATTGGTCATCCAAGGTCTTAGGAGCATTTGTTCCAAGCTGTAGAAAGAGCACAAATATGACGTTAACAAGACAAAGCCACATGACTTTTGTTGGTAATGAATTTAAGGCAATATGATGGATTGGTAGGTGCATTTTTTGTAAACTGTAATATTTGGAGAGTTGATGTCACCAAAATCTGCCTTGTCGTGATCTTTGGGCCTCAGTAGAAATGATAACATATGTTGGTGTCCTACACGGTTTTTAAATCATGCCCTTCATTTTAGGTTTGCAAACTGTTTTGGTTTACAGTAAGTCCGGGACGACTGCAATCACCACAACTGCTACGGGATATCAGCCTTCTCATCTCACTACGTCCAAAGTTAAAACACCGGTATGTGCTTCTGCTGTACTTTATAAAGAAAAGTGGGAGCTGCAGGAATTCCATTCATTCGTAGCACATGTTAACTAGACGCATGCAGAAGAAAATCAGTTTCTTAAAGGCATTAACATGACAATTACCTTGTGAACATGAGCCATCCGACAATGCCTGCAACTGTTAAAAACACAGGAGTGTAAAGATTGTATACCTAAATTACTTTTCATAGGGTCGCTTTTTTAATATGTTTCTTTCTAGTTATAACAGTACAGCGATATTATGGTTTCAATCGTCTTTGCATTGTAGCTAGTCTTTATGTACACTTACCTATTTTGTTATCCTTGTCAGATTGAGAACCTTTTTGTCCACTAGTCTGGTGTGGATGTTCCCAATGTGTAAGCCAGCCCGCCCCTGGCCAGGGTGTCCAATGTGCCGCAGTACGAAGTAGTGGCAACCAATCCCTTGTGTTGGGGCTCCAATTTGGTCAGCCTTATTGTTTAGTGTCTAACTCTTCCCTCAGCTCATCGCAGGGGTGATGGCCACAGTCCAGTGGCAGTGCCTCTTGGCCTTGCACTTGCTTGGAGTTAGGGTGACACTAATATCTACTCTCACTTAGGGATCTGTCACTCACTTAGCACAGTTGGATCTCCTGGCACTCCCATCCCCCTCAGTAGGCAGTGCACCACATAGGAAGGGTTCCTCAAGATTCTAGGTAATTGCCAAGAGGATAGGAAGGATGGCAGCAGTTTAATGGAGGGTGTAACAAGTCCCCTTCCTATCAGGGCTTTCTAGCTCACAGGATTATGAACGGTGTGAAAGCATACTCCCCTGGAGCCTGGTAATCCAGCACAGAGCTTCAGGAGTTGACAGTTAAGGCGTCTGTGGCATCATCTGTGTAATTTCTTCTCACTCAGTCAGGGAGAAAGGGGGGCGGGCCTGGCTCTATCTGGGTGCAGTACATGCACCGGGGGAAGTAGCCTCAGGCAATATAGGAACAGGTGTGCTCAGTAGAACCCTGAAAAAGGCGGGCCTGAGAACACAGGGTCCCGTTAGTGTGCAGCAGTCATGGTCTCACCTGCTGCGTTGCGAGGTAGGTATTGTCCGTGGCAGGCACCATGGATCTTGGCTGCCCATGGCTGGTGCCTCACTGTGCGGCTGGCAGTGACGCCGATTGTGTGGGTGTCCTCCCCTTCTTGTGGTGCCGGCTCGCCTGTGGCTGTAGTGTAGTCACAGCCAATCAATCAATTAATCGGGGGTTTATAAAGTGCACTACTCACCCATGAGGGTCTCAAGGCGCTGTGGTGTGGGGGGTAAATGTAAAAATGTAAATGTAGTATACTTGTAAAGCGCACAGCTGCCCCAGCAACGGGCGTCCCGGCGCTGTATAACTCTGGGGAACCCGTCCTGGCTTTCCCTGTGGGATGGTCTCTTGCTGGGAGTCCCCAAGGTGGAGCCAGGCATCCCCGGAATTGGTGGGGCCGTTGTGGAGATTAGGCAAGCTAATGCCCAGAGTTGCCGAGTGGAACCCCTGATTAGAGTAAGCACCGGAGCGAGAACTATCGAGTCCGCTGACCAAGGTCCACGACCCTGCCGCGTCGGGAATTGAACCCTGGTCCCGGGCTGACTTCTGCTCTCAGGCCTGCCGCCTCTAACCAGTGGGCCACACTACTCCACAGAATGCAGAATGCACCTCCGGTTCAGGCGAAGAGCCAGGTCTTGAGGTTCCTCCTGAAGGTGTGCAGAGTGGGTGAATGTCTGATGTTGACTGGTAGCTCGTTCCAAGTTTTGGCTGCAATGTAGGAGAAAGCTCTTCCTCCTGCTCTGGTTCTGGGAATGCGGGGGGTCTCTGCGAGGGCAAGGTCGGCAGAGCGGAGTTCCTCTTGGGTACGTGGAAGTAGACTCTCTCGTTGAGGTACTTGGGTCCGATGTTGTGGAGGGACTTGTAGGCGTGGGTGAGCAGTTTGAAGGTCACTCTCTTCTCGATGGGGAGCCAGTGGCAGTCTCGTAGGTGTTGGGTCATGTGTTTGTGCTGTGGGGTTCCGATGACGAGTCTGGCTGCGGTGTTCTGGATGGTTTTGAGCTTGTGTAGTAGAGTTTTGTTAAATCCGGCGTGGAGGGCGTTGCCGTAGTCCAGTCTGCTGGTTATGAGTGAGTGGGTGATGTTTTTTCTGCATTCGGGGGTATCCATTTGAAGGTCTTGCAGAGGATCTGAAGGCAGTTGGAACTGGTGGAGGTGATGGAGCTGATCTGGCGGGTTATGGTGAGGGAAGAGTCTAGGATGATGCTGAGGTTCCGTGCATGGTCTGTCGGAGTGGGCAGGCTCCCAAGGGTGGAGGGCCACTATGTGTTGTCCGATTATGAGGACCTCAGTCTTCTCAGAGTTGAGCTTCAGACAGCTATTTTTCATCCAGGTGGCGACGTCCTTCATTCCTTCCTGGAAACATAGTCTGGTGTTGTCGGGTTTCTTTGTGAGGGAGCGGATGAGCTCTGTGTCTTCTGCGTAAGAAATCATGCTAAGTCTGTTCTGTCTGACAATGGCTGCGAGGGGGGCCATGTACATCTTGAAGAGCGTGGGGCTTTGTGATGATCCTTGGGGTACTCCGCAGGTGATCTCTGTGGGTTCGGAGAGGAAAGGGGGAAGTCTGATCTTTTCGGGTTCTGCCGGAGAGATAGGAGCTGATCCAGGCGAGGGCGGTTTTTCGTATCTCAGCGTCGTGGAGTCTGGCAGCGAGAGCGCGGTGAGAGACGTTGTTGAAAGCTGCAGAGAGGTCTAGTAGGATGAGGGCAGCGGTGTGTCCCTGGTCGAGTAGCATGTGGATGTCATCGGTGGCGGTGAGGAGGGCAGTCTTGGTGCTATGGTTGCTGCAGAACCCGGACTGGGAGGCATCTAGGATGGAGTTCTCTTCGATGAAGGCGGTCAGCTGGGTGTTAAAGAGTCTCTCTGTGACTTTGGCTGCGATGGGGAGGAGAGAGATGGGCCGGTGGTTCTTCAGGTCTTTCAGGTCGGCCGTGGGCTTCTTGAGGAGGGGTTTGACTTCCGCCCACTTCCAGTCGTCTGGAAGATGCCGGATTCGAAAGGAGGCATTGATGGTCCGTGCCAGTTCGGGTGTGACGGTGGCAGAAGCTCTGTGGTAGATATGCGGAGGGAAGTGGTCCGTGGGGGCTCCTGAGTGGGTATTCCTCATGGTCGCTGTGGTGAGTTTGATGGTGGGTGGATTCCAGGTAGTGATGGTCAGCTGTATGTCGGTGGTGGTGGTGGGGGGGCTGGCATCTGTTCGCTGAAGTTGTGGTAGAAGTCACTGCGTCTATCCTTGGCCTTGCCGTATCACTCCTGAATCATCTGCAGACACACAGAAGGACAGCATGGGCAGCACAGCAGCAGGTAGTGTGTTTTGGGGGTCGGATGAGCCCCGAGATTAGCAATAGCACCGGATAATTAATCAGGCTGGAGCAGATCAAGGCGATTATGCGTCTACCATCATTGGCTGGTTAGCCATGCCCCACGAACATTAAAAGTTCATGTTAAGAAATCTCTTAAACAGTAAACTGTAGTAAAATTCAAGTGCAGCAGTGGAATTTACCATTACTATATTGAAATGTAGCTGAATTTCATTACAGTCCTTTATGGTGATTGTGGCAGATGCAAAGCAGTATTGTAAGCATTCCTATTAAAAACATATTTCTTGAAATGGCTAAAGTGAACTAAATTGTTTCACAAATAATCATTTTCACATCTGCCCCCCTCCAGCCTAAATGAAAACTAAATATTAAAAGCGATATAAACGCAAACCAAATTCAGTTATGAAGTTCACAATAATGCTTTCAAGTATTGCTACATTCTTAGTCATGTCGCCTCAGTTTAAATAACACTTTCTAGGTTGTCTCTGCGGTAATCTATACAAGCCACTTTTCAGTTTTAATCCTGTAACCCTTCTTCCTATTCTAAAAAATCTGTTTAGTTTCCACTGATCACGTTCCCTGTCCATGCAGATAGATGTCAGGAAATTTCAATCTGCAGCACCATTCATTGTTTTTTTTTTAATAGTAGGCTTTTGCCCTTTTTTAAAAATGAGTCTGCCCAGGGCCTTTTGTGTCAGCAGTGTTTTTGGGGAAAGCAGAGGCATGTGTGCCTTGCAGAGGCACCGGAACCCCATCCCCAAGGCCAAATGGTTATTTTATGGGAAGGGGGGCTTGTGTCACCCGTCCCTGAGCCTAGCCGAGTCCAATGGAACCCCATCCTTGGGGCCAATTTAAACATTTAGGATTTTAGTGTGAGAATAGCACACCCCCCAAAGCATTATAGAGGCCCCGGGGACCCCTCACCCCAATGCGAAGGGGCCGAACCTCTGGATCCAATACATCTGCAATATCCAGAGGACCCCTTCCCCTGGGACATTGGTGTTCCCTGCCCAGTAGCATCTGGACAGGTAATATAAATTGTATTCCCTGCCCACACTCTCCCCCGGCAGGCAACACAACTTTGCTCCCACCGGGGTGGGAGCATAGAAAAAAGGTGCTCCTGCACAAGAAGTAGCAAAGGAAGGAGGCCGGCTCCTTCTGCACGCATGCATTGTGCTGGCTGAGGAAATGGTTGGGGATGGGAGACATTGGGTCTCTGCCTGCGGCCCCCACAATTTTGCAAGTCATGGGTACCCCAGGTGGGCTACTAGCTACCCACAAAAAGTAAAATTCCGGCTTACGGTATGTGCGCTGCTGGGAACTTGACAGGGGCTGAGAGGGTCTTGGGGGCTCCCCCTGCAGCCCCCATTAATTTGACCAGTTGTAGGTGCCTCGGTGAGTACTGGGGCACCAACTTAATAAGAAATAATTTAAAATAAAAAGCTGACTCTCGTCAGCACCTGGCCTGCGTGCTGGCTGGGAAGCTGGCGGGAACCATTGGGTTCCTCCCGCATCTCTCCAACTCAATTTATTTTTAAAAAGAGTATGGGTGATCTGGGTAGGCTGAGCAGCAGGAGACTCTCCTCTATTATTCTCTGCTACGGCAAGGAATGCGCTAGAGCTTTTTAAAGTTATATTTTTTTCATCCTGGTGGTGCCTTTAGAAGAGACAGGGACACCAACAACCATTTAGTTTTTAGTGTTGCGTGCTGCAGGTAATGCAGCAGCCCCCTAGCAACATTCAAAACCAACAAACACAGTACGTTTCCTGGGTCATTGAATCCATGACCCCAGTAGAGTTTACCATATATTTTTAAACCACTCACATCTGGAGCTGGAGGCTCTTCAGCTGGAGTTCAGGGATCCCTTGTGGTGGACTGTAGGGCTGCCTTTTGTGGCCTGAATTCTTTTTAAATAAAGACTCGTAGGCATGCAGTTGTACTGGCAAAACTATACAGCTCACAATAGATGAGGTGTGGAAATTAGGTTTCAGTGAATATTTATCATTTGCTCATCACCATGTAAAGTAACTTAATTAATTTTGATCCTATTAAAAACTTTGATTCCATAACCCTTCAGAATAACAAAAAGCATGCTTCATTTGTACTTTCCTAACTGCTGATATATTTTGAAATATCTCTCATTTACAGATGTGTATATTTTGTTGTCTGCTAAAAAAATGATCCTTTCACACTCTCTCTAGCCCAGCAAGATTATCACATAGTTTAGTTTACCTACATCTCTCAATTTAAAGTCAGATAAGACAAGTCAACGCCAATCTCCATGAAAATAAGTAGGTTTGCCAGAATACATATCCTAACATTTGAACTCTATCTTTAAACTAATGCCAAAGGAGACAAAATAAAAACGTATATCAGACGTATCTATATTGCTCATTCACCTTCTGAACCTCAGCATGATTATGCTGGGGGTGCTGCATCTCCCCCAACACCCCTACTTCCAGTGCCTACTAAAGAAACCAAAGAATGTTTGGCAGTGTGCAGGGGTGTAACTTCCCAATACACGAAGGTTTCAACCATGCCGTGAAAACTTTCTGATAGATATTCTCCCTGTGGATTCCTTCCTATTCACTCTCCTCCTGTTCTGTAGAGTGGACTTAATAAGGTTCCAAACTAGATACTGACAAGATTGTTATGCTGTCAGGTAGTCCTGCTCTACACCCTATTCTGTGGGAAAGGCTAACAAATATATATTAGTGTATTCATTTGCCTTTTTCACCCGTGCAGGTGTGACATCCTGTATGAGCTCGGTCTACTTTCCCCAAAGTGGGTCAGAGTTGTGACGGAGGTGATGACACCGCCTATTGCAAGGTTTTCCAGATCCAGTCTGGCACTTGACGAGATTCAGACTTTGAGGATCTACCATTAGACAAATTATTCACCAGAAAAGGTGTTGCTGAATGTAACATGTTCTTCTTTTCCTGTATAATCAGCAATCCTTAAATCACCGAGTTAATTGTTAATGTCATCGATTTGAAAAGTGATGTGTAGAATTTACATGGGAGTTTATCATCGGTGATGATGGTTCTCTGTGACATCATAAGAATGTCATGAAAATATATCTTCAGTAATGTCTTTTGGAATCCCAATTGCATGAAGGAAAATGAGTTACATGTGACACTGAAATACTAGCCATTCCTGACACAGGAAGGGAGAGTTGGGCTGTCAACAGCATCCATTCAACAGATTTCTCAAGTTCTGTCTAGGGTTTAAAGGCCAGTGCAGGATCAGAGAGTAGAGCTGCTTACAGTCTGTTGGTTGCACCTGTGGATGTGCAGCTTCTGTTTTGAGTTATTGGCTTTTTCTGGCAAAATGTAACCTTTTCATGAGTTTATCAATTTCTAAGTAATTCACCTTGACATGGTGATTTTATAAGGCTGCCGACATCCTGTCTTGTATGTATTGAATTTGTCACTGTGAAGTTGTTCCTATTAAGTTGGTGATAATGTTTACGATTGATCCCATTTTTTAGGATTTATATTACAATTATGAACTAAATACACTTTTAACTGTGTGTGGTGGTAACTAAGAACATTACTGCACATTGTTCAAAATAAACAATAATGCACGTTTGAAATCAGATATATGTTCCCTTTGTTAATTAAAACTCCTGCCTTTTTGTAAGCAAATCGTTTGGTTCAGATTCTGAGGGATGGATATTAATTGTGCTTTTTTCCTTTCCAGTATGATTCTCTTGCTCCGGTTTCTACCACTATTGAACTCATTCTCGTTGAAGATGTTAAAGTAAACCCTAGTGAGATCACAATCTACAATCACCCTGATGCCAGGGTAAAAATAAATTTTCACTTTTTATTAAAAGTTGTTTCTGTATCCAGTTACACAGAAAATCATATGCCATTATCAAGCATTGTTGAGCCCTGATATGCACAGGACTAAAATGTCACAATTTACTCTGAATGTATTTTAAATTAATGGCCATACCTTGTATATTTCAGGCAGAGCTATTTGTGAAGGAGGGCTCTGGGTACTTCTTTATGAATACCAGCGTTGAGGATGTCATACGTTTTGATAATCGGGAAATAAATGGCAAGGTGTTGGTACGTAAATAATTTTGTGTTTTTGAAGATTTATAAAGAGAATTTTATTAAATTTACAATGTAATTTAGAATTAAGTTACTAAGCATGTTTTGTTTAGTCAGTGTGTAACACCTGAAGAAAATTTCTGCAGAGCTCTACAGTACAAGACGCTGGATTATTATTGATTGAGCATAGTTTAATAGAGTTGTGCTCATATAGGTTACTAACCTCAAACAAGCCCAGGTCTGGAGTTTTTGATTTATTCCCATCTACTAGCTGACCTGTATCTGAATCCGATTCTCAGTGGATGTGATTTCAGATCATGTCTTTTTGCAGACCATTCCCCTCTAGCAAGTCATTCCGTTCTGATTTTTTTCTGTTTAATTTTTAAACAACCATTCACAGTAGACTATTTTGTATACAAAACTGACAAAATGTATTATAGGATGGGTGCTTCAATTAGACTGTCATGTATGAAATCTATTTAGAATGAGTGTGCTTCTTTTGTCACTTTATAGTACATTAATTGCCCGGTAAAGTAATGGCATATAAAGACAAAATGTAATGAGTTTCTGTACAATATTCAAAATGTAGTACCTGATGGTAAAATTGATTTTACATGTAGTACTGCAGTGTCATGCACTGAGAGACTTGAACCAGAAGAGGATCCGTGGTTGCTACATAACGAATTTGATTCTAGACTAATGGACCTCATCCTTCATGCACATGAAACAATTGACACACATGGTCTTGAGTTTAAGTTGCATAGACCAAAAGTGGCAAGTACAAGGTCAAACTTTGAGACTTTTTTGCTCATAAACTAGGGATTACAGCGGCTAAGGACAGCCTTGTGTGCATATATTCACTGAAAAAAAACAAAGGTTACAGGGACGTTATACTTCTACTCATGTTTTGCTCATACAAAACCAGAGAAATTCAGCAGCTAACCTAACTATAACTCGTGCCCCCGCAATGCACTTTTTATGACCTCACATATTACATCACTCATGAGATGGTCAATGACATCACTGATTAGTGATTGGTTGTCTGAGTATGTGTGTGGGTGTCTAAATGTCTGTGCGGGTGGGTGTGTAACTGCTTGTGTGGATGAGTGCGGGGTTACTCAGTGGCTCTATGGGTTAGTGAGTGTGTAAGTGGCTGTATGGGTGAGTGAGTTTGTGTATGGCTCTGTCGGTGAGTAATTGCATATGTGAAAGTCAGTATAAGTGAGTGCTGGAGTATAAGTGACTGTATGTGTGACTGAGTGATTGCGAGAGTGGCCATATGTGTGAGCGTGTGCTTGTGTCAGTGACTGTGTAGGTGAGTGAGTATGTGTTACTATCTGTATGAATAAATCAGTGGGTGTGCGTATAAATGTATAGGTGAGTTAATGGCTCGATGAGTGACTGACTGTGTGAATGGCTGTATAGCTGTATTAGTGAATATATAAGTGGATGTATTCGTGAGTGAGTTGGTGCGTGAGTGGCTGTATGGGTAAGTAAGTGGATGTATGTGTAGTCCTATGAATCAATGAGTGGGCTCCTAAGTACTGATATGGGTGTGTCAATGGTTTTGAGAATGCTAGTGTAGAAGTTGGAGTGGGTGTATGAAAGGTTATATTGGGGTGTCAGTGGGTGCGTCAGAGGTTCTGGGGATGATGTCATGAGTGATGTCACTGAACATGTCATGAGTGATGTAAAATGCAAGGTCATAAGCAGTGCAATGCGGGGGCGCCAGTTATATTTAGCTCAGCTAACTTGAACTGCTGAATTTCTCAGAGTGGCAGAGAAAGTGGGTGTGGCCTTCCAAGATATCTTGGAAATCCCACTGTGTGGGACTTACTGGAAGTGAAAGGGAAGGTAGCTGGCCCTCAAGGACCAACGACCCCTCCTGTTACCTCCAATAAGTCCCACAGCAGTATTGCTGAGAGGTTGTTGAATGCCACAGCCCCTTTCTCCACCACTGTGCAAACATGTCTCCTGGGGATGAAGTCCCCTTGGCTCCAGAGGAACCTTGGGGGCCAACTACCCCCTCTGTTAACTCATTATCAATGATGGAGGTGGGAGAGGAGTGCTTAAAGAGTACCTTGCCTAAAGGGACACATGTCTTGCACTACCTGGCTTAAGCTCATGCACAATTTGATTGTGCCACCATTCCCACTACCCGTATTATTGTTGCACAAGTATTTACCCAGTATAAATACATATACATTTTTACCTAATGTTCTTGTTGGTGGAATATGGAACTGTGTTGCATTGAATGGATTTGTTTCTTTAACGTCTAACAAACAATGTTTGCTCTTGTCAGCTACAACCCCTAAATCAAGGTGCGGTGTTGCTGATGGTACATGATCAGTGTTTGGCATTCCCTGCTCCTGCCAAAGCCGACATCTATGTTTCTGATATTCTGGATTTGTATGTTCGTGTGGTTAACAAGGTGAGTGTTTATAGAGTAAACTTTGATAAATGTGTCTGCAATATTCTTAATTTGAACACTGGCTCAATTTAGGGGCAATTTTAGTGAAAGGCTGGGTTTGAATGTTTTATATATGCCACACTTGTGTGCTATTTGTTTAATTAGTGAATACTATTTTAGTGTAAGTTATGACCGTTGCACTTGTGATAGCAGTCTTAGGTTTCACTGCTATTGCGACTTCGATAGCAGTTTTATGTTTTACATTTCCGTTGTTGTAAAGTAGGTAAGCTTTATCAGTTTATTAGGTTCTATTTAAAACATTTCAACTGTTGTGAAACTCTTACAGTTCTTGAAACCGTGAGAGGTAAACAGTCTTTGTGTTTACAACAATTTGAATATTATTTTGAACAGTGAGGATTATAAAATAGTGGGCTAGTTCCGAGGTAAATATTTTATGTACTTGGCCCCTTTGGGTTCAGGCATTGTTTTTGAGAGTTTAAGAAAGTTGTACTTTTTTGGATATACCTATTCAATTTGAATTATTTAGAATTTGAGAAAATATTCTACTTATGTGTCCATTTATTTGATTGAGCTTGTTGGCTATACAAAAGAGAAAAATTGTGTTCACATAGCACTGAATCCGATCAGTGTGTGAACATGTGAGCAGTGTCAGTTTTCTAAATTCAGCCTTTCTCACTGTGCCAATAAACTACATGGAATGTCTTTCCAATATGTAAAGATGAGATTTTAAGTATCTAGCAATAGATTCATACTGCCTTATGTATGGTCAACCAGCAAATCAGTCACTTCTGGATCATCTTCAGCCTTTGTATGTGGGAATGAATAATTTGTATTTTGGTCCCTTTATGGATGATTGATACTGGTACTCGCGTATGTCGTCCTTCATATTAGTCTTTAACTCTCTGTTCTCTCCAAAAGTAGTAATTTGATTCTGGTTCTGGAACCCTCTAACTGCAAACCTCTTATCTGACTGGTCCTGCTAGTGTTTCTCTAGTCCTTTACAGACACACTGGATAATTGTCAATTAAGGTGCAGTTGAAACCTATTAGTCATTGCCACAATGAAGGTGAATTAGAGCATCCACAGAGTAGTTGGCTTGAATACACTCCAATGCTTCAGCACAGTGATGCATAGCATCAATTTGGCTTGAGCAGGGAGACAAAGATTCTCTAACAAAGTCTCTGGTACCGTCTAGAAAGCAAACAAAATGTATTGATTTCCTCCTTTTTATAGGCTTAGAAGTGCTGTTTGTGTGAGACAGGCAGCACATGGTAGTGCTGACAGATTTCAACTTCCAAATTTGTAAGGCAATAGAAACAATGTGAATACCCCTCTCATTATATACAAAAGGGCATACAATGAGAGGCTCGTATACGTAAAACAAACCTCCTCATGTATGTTCAGTTCAGCTTGTGATTTATTTTGGCCAACTGCCTTTGTGTCTTGCTAGCAGGCCAGTCTTGTCTCCTTTTGTCTTACCCCGATGATTAGGAAAACTATGCAACCCACCATTTAGCAAAGGAATATTCTTTTTGCTCTTCTAACACAGCATAAAATAAAAGCAGTAACATTTAAGTTAAATTCTTTCTTTTGTGGAATTCCTGGCCAATGCTTGCCCCTTGGGGTAAGAAAAATAACATCTTCCTAATCTCTTTGCTCAGGAGGTAAAGAACTGCAAAGGAAGACCAGGATATAGGTATTTCTTCCAGCATGGAAGTACAGTACCTTAGGCTTTGGTCCATGATCTTCCAAGTATTCAGTCTTCGTCTTCTTTTTCACAGTCTGTCTCCATTTAGCTCACAACGTGGCTTGGGGTTAAGAAGCAGATGGAACTGGTGATCAAATTAGATTAAAGAAACCAAAAGTTTCCCACCCTGTGTATGTGTGATACGCAGGGCCCTACTCACTTCAGGTGGTACACTGTCTGTTTAAGGGCAGGAAAAGTAAAAAATCTTTTTTATATAACCCTCACCCACTCGTGTAGTGTCATGCCTCATCATCGGGTTCACCCTGACTCCTAAAAGTCAGGGTGGGCTCAACCATATTTATGGGAGCACTTATTAGACCGGGGGTTTAAGGTTTAAAAATCCTCCAATAGCTCCAAGGTATCCCTTTTTATTGCAGAGTTATTGGGGATATTAAAAATGGGAAAGTAAGGTAATGAGGATAGCATGGTCCTATGACCCAAAAACCAACATGTTTCAGCCCTAAGAGATGGCCCTGCTGGGTCCTGGGCTTTCGTCAGGGTGATTTAATTCTCCTCCCCAGTGTTTCGGGTTCAGACTATTTCTGAAATTGATGTGCAAATGTTTACACTTAAATTGGACAGGTTTTACTGTAACATATAAAGTAATAAATTAGTTGCCCTGCCAGTCTTTATATACCAATAGGGTAGCATATCACAAAGGGGGTGTGTTCTTTGTTGTTATAAAGATTGTTGACAATCTAATCTGATATTGATATATCTGAGACCTGGAGAAGGGTGGGAAGGAGTTACCCATGTCAGGAGGATAGAGAGGTCATTTCACTGGCTGGAAGAGGTGCTGGAGGGATACATCCTCCCTATTCAATACTACACAAACCATAAAGTATCCTACCCTGTGTATGTACGAAATGCGGGGCGCTACTCTCTTCAGGTGGTACACCGTCCATTTAAGGGCAGGAAAGGAAGAAATTCCTTTTTTATATAATCCTCACACTCTCTAGTAGTGTCATGCTTCATCGTCTGGATCACCCTGACTGCTAAAGGTCAGAGTGGGCTTAACCATAGTTCAGGGAGCACTAGAAGTGGATCAGCGGGTTTAAAGATTAAAAATCCTCCAATAGCTTTTCAGAGTTATTGGGAATATTAAAAAGGGGAGAGTAGGGTAATGAGGATATTATGGTCCTATGACCCGAAAGCCAACATGTTTCAGCCCAAGAGGTGGCCCCGCTGGGCTTTCGTTAGGGCAATTCAATTCTCCTCCTTGGTGTTTCCGGTTCAGCCCATTTCTGAAATTGATGTGCAGATGTCTACACCTAAATTGGACAGGTTTATACTTGCCCTTAGTTCTGTTCCTATTTTCTTTTTAGGTCCAACCTGAAATAAGTGTATGGGACTGTCGCTATATGTGTCAGTATCACACCTTGTGATTTAGTCAATGTCGCATGTGGAATCCCGGCTAGAGATTCTGTGTGAACACATGCATCACCCATTGCATGCTCATTATCCACTGACTACATGATGTATAATTTCCCAATCTACTCTGATTTGTGGCTGTGAAGCTCCCACAAGAACACTTAACTCTTGAAAGTTGTCTATGTAATGTAAATTTAGACGTATATTAACTGTTTAAGCACCGTTAAAAAACCTACATCTTATTGTTTGTTTATAAAAACAGCAGGTTACCATTTTGTGATTCTATCGCCATTCAATCATGCTCAGGTTTTGTAGACACTCACCCCTTAGTAGTGGACCTCTCGCTTCATGAGGGTACGCAGTTGCAGGGTTAGCCCTGTAGTCACACACAAGTGGTGATCAGTAAAGTTGTGGAAGAAGAGAAAAACTGCGTGTTGCCATAGTTAATGAAAAGCGGGAGATGATATTGCTTCTCATTCTCACACTCAATCATACATCTTTCACTTACTTCGTCAAGGGTCATGACCCTCCTGTGCACCTAATTGGTCCTGCATCTCTCGGCTCTTGAGTATCCGGTGCTAAAGAGCACGTTTATTTGTTTGGACCATTGCTCTCATGTGCGGCTCGCTAGTGGACATGGCCCCAGCCCAGTTGCGTTGTCTGACGTCATTGCGGCGTCAATTCAGTGAGTCGGCGTGTACCGAAATACAACGTCCCACAGGATCCTGGGGCTTGTAGTTTGGGCGGCTCAATACAGGCTGTTATATTCATGCCTAATGCTGGCGAGACACAATTGGAGTTTATTTCACAGGTACATTTGATGTGGCATTGCACAAAAGTAACAAGATGTATTCAATATCTAACCTTATCGCTTGACCATGACATGTGTAGTGCAATTGGGTCAATTCAAGTTATTTTTTTAATACCTGATATTGGAGAGTGTTGTCCCTATTGCATATGGCAGTGTAGTCAATCAGAACGTGGAACATTTAATATCTCCCCATATTGGTGGATAGGGTATGTTTTGGACAATTAAAGCCATAATGATTTTGGGGCTTATAGTATCATCATATGTTACATTGTTAATATCCTCAGTTTGAGTTATTTATTTAATATCTAATTCTGCTGAGTGTTGTCCATATTTCATATGGCAGTATAGTAAATTAGAACCTGGTATTGAATAGGGCTTGTTCAAGACAGTTAAAGCCATGAGGATTTTGTAGCTTGTAGTGTCATTAGATGATGGTGTTACATCGTCAATATCTTCTACTAGAGAATCACTAAGGGAGGTACTTTCTCCTATAGTATGTGGCGGATAACCAAAGTTGTTTTTAAGTGTCCAACAATATAGGTGAACCCAGACATAACTCTCTTTATAATATTGACTGTGTCGTCCTATATCCTGACCCAGCCCCCAAAGATTACGCTCCACTAAAAAAGAAGCGAACATTCATGGACATTATAACAATCGGACAAACAAAGGTTTATTGTCATATCCGAATACGAGAAATTCTTCTTGGACTCCTAATACTGCATTAAGTTTCAAATTGGCATGTGATTTTCATCGCAGACATTCTAATTTTTGTTAACAACAATGTTATTGTGTATAGTGAGGTGCATTAACGACACATTCGATTGACAGCTTATGGAAGGGCGGTCTATTCTATATTTATTACCAAGGGAGGTTTCATAACAGCATGCATACTAAAGGTTAAAGATCTGGTCCGGGGTATAACTGACAGACAGAGTGAATTATGGGTGATGTATTTTCTTAACAAAAGCCTGAATGGGTGGGTTGAAGCACCTGATTAACCAGGTGGGAAGAATCATTATGTATAAATTATGTTGAATTACGTAGGAGGGTAAAATGAATTGAACCTTACGGGGAAGGAGAAAAATGATATGTTCGCATCTGAAATGATATTTAAGGTAAGAAGGATCGCATTATAACTTGAAGTTTATGATGACTGTTGAACACGGAAAAGGTTTAGAGGCTGGTAACGATCTGGTGAACTTGGTAATAGATTGCGAAAGCGTTCAGTTGCGCTTTCATAGAGGGAAAGTGTTGTTTTAATGGGCAGTTATTGTTAGCACGTAAGAAAAGATGCAATGTTGTGAGTACTGAGTTTACATAAGTGTCAATGACAAATCCTTTTGCTTTTTAACTTTACAGAAAAGAACCCCTGACGAAGGGCAGTAATCACCCGAAATGCATTGGGTTACATTTTGGACATTACTTATGGAGCTTGGGATTTTAACATGCTGTATTTAAAGGCGTTTGGGCATTATGCAGCACTTGAAAATTGGAATTACCTTGTTCTATAATTTCAACGAATGCACAATAAAAAGCAATTCATGTGAGAAAATATGGTGGACATTGAATACATTTGGTTTACGAGGATTTTATTACCTCTATCGGCACGATGCATCCTGGGACTGATATCTTTAATATCAGCAACTTTTGTGATCATATAGATGACGTCAGTGTTTCAGTTGGTATGTTGTTTTTTCTCCCATAGAGGGGAGGCCTAAGTCAATATGGGTAGTTTGTGCTGTAGAAGAGGATAATGTCCTTTTACTTCGGGTTGGCCCCACAGGATCATTTGCCTCTCTTGTTTGTTTCTCCAAAAGTTAGTGTGTACCAGTATATTTCGAATACTACTGTTATATTTAAAGGAGAATAGTGGTTTTACAAAGTTCAGTTCATTGGAGGTCAGAATATGCAAATTTGTGTTTAATATCTTCTTTATGAAGTTTGAAGATGAGTTGTATGTAGTAACACATCAGCAAAATGGTTCCCCTCTTAGCATTAATTTCCAGTAAGGCTGATCTGGAAGTGTTACGGGCTCTTTTCTTGGCATGTTCCATAGTACTGGCTCTTTTCTGGTCCTGTTCTATAATCCTTTTGGAATATGCCTTTTCCTGTAGTTTTGAATCAAGTTTTTCTGATTCCTCTTTGTAGCTGTGCAAGTCCAAGCAGTTCCTTCTGATCATCAGGAACTGTCCCACTGGAAGATTTTCTCTCCGGTAACGTGGGTGGGTGCTGTTACAGTGGAGGAAGCTGTTACATCCCATGGATTTGCGGTAGCGGGTGCTTTCCAGTTTCCCATCTCTAGCCTTGATATTCACATCAAGGAAAGATACTGGTGTGCTGCGAGTAGTCATGGTAAAGCGGAGATATGGGTTTAGTTTGTTAAACCATTCGCTGAATACTTGGGTACTTTTCTTATTTCTGTGCCATATGACCAAGATATCGTCTCTATATCGTCTCCAGACACGTATCTCATTGTTGAAGGGGTTGTAGGTCTATATTTTATCATCTTCCAGCTGGCTCATGTACAGGCATGTGATACTAGGGGCAAAGGTGCTTACGCCCATGAAAGTCCAGTGTTTTTGTAAGTAGAGTTGGTCCTCAAACTTGAACAAATTCTATGTGAGGGCCATATGCATCTATGTTATGACCCACTCGATTGGTGCACGCAATGGCCAGTCTTGTGTTCTCAGTATGTTGGCATTGACATGTAAGCTTTCTTCTTGGGGGATGCTTGTGTATAAGCCTCCACGTCGAGGCATATCATCATCTCTTGCGTGAGATCTTAATCAATGACAGTCAAGATGTTGAGTGAATATTTTGTATCCTTGACATAGGATTTAATCTGTGTGACCCAGGGGCACGGAGCCAGTCTGTATACTCTGACAGAGGTTTTAGGACCGAGCCTATTCCAGACACAATAGGTCTGCCTGGAGGTGGTGTTCTACCTTTGTGGATCTTTGGAATAGTATAGAATTGAGGTGTTATTGGTTCAATGTTGCTGAGGAATTCCTTTTCCTTTTTCAATATCCATCCTCTTTCCAAGGCTTTTTCCGTGATTCCGTGATCTTTTGCAGTCGTTTTGTAGGGCCCTTTTGAAGTTTGGTATAATGTTGTGTATCCCTTGAAAAAGATTTTCACTCTGATCTTTCTGAAGAATTCATATAGCTCACATCTTGTCCTGAATTTCTCAATTTAGGCAGTAAGGATATAACCAAGCCCTTTATCAAGGACTGCCAATTCATTAGGTGTCAGTGCTTCATCTGTAAGATTGACCACTAGGTCTACAGTGAGCTCGCGCCTACTTGTTGATTTCTCTTCTGGCTCCTTGTGTTCATTCCATCTCATGTTGTGTCATCCCATTGAATTCTTCTGCCATTCCGTCTGCCTCCCCGCCCTAAAAAATACTGCTGGTTCTGGTTAGGTTGAAAATATGGCATGTTATGAAACTGAGAGTGGGCCTTGATATTGTTGGGGGCCATATTGTCCGTGCCAGGCAAACATCTACGGTGAGGGGTACGTGGGATTGTATCCTGCACCTCTTCTGTGCCTCTGTTTACCTCTCCAGCTCTTTGAGGAGTTATCACAAGACCAATCTTCTTGTTTCGAATAGGACAAGCTCGAGTCACTTCTATTTGATGATCCCTCTTCTGAGTCTTGTTGTTTCTTGTAATCATCCTTGATGTAAGGAAATACGCTATCATGTGAAAACCTTTTCAGGTCTTTCTGTTGTTTTTTGATCTTGTTATGCATAAGGTAATTTTTGTAATCTCTAATTTCCTTGTAGATTTCCTCCAATTTCTTTTTAAATACTGTGATCTTGAGTTTAGCATTAATTGCGTACTCACTGGTCTTGATCTTGATGAATAAGGCACCTGACAGTCGTTTTGCTGTGTTTATTATCAGTATTAGCCAGTCTCACGTGCACCTCAATGCTATTAGTGACCATTCTTTTTTTTAAATCGAATCTTCCAGAAAGATTCTTGGTTCATTTTTAACCAACAATCCTGTGGGGGCTGCATTGCCTCGTAAGTCTTCTGTCGCGCCGTGGAGCAGAATTTTCATCTGGTTCCGCTTTAACTGCTTACCTTTACCCCAGATTTGTGATTGGTTTAGACACTGAGTGATGTTCGTGTCTGGTCGCATGGACTGCGCCAAACGCAAAAAGAACAATTGATGGATAGAATGCAGAACAATGTCATACATTCACCCCAGTACAAAGATCTGGGCCTAAATCCATAGTTTTTTTTGCTCACCATGCCATTCCAGTTTGGACCCAGCCATATGCAAATCAGTCTTGACCCTGCGCTCAATGGGAACAGTCCAGCCTGAACTTCCAGGCCAGGTCCTCCCTGGACTGGAAACAAGCATCCTAGGACCGGTTTCGGGCTTTCAGCCCTCATCAGCCAGGATAGCTTGACTCCAGTGGCATGGGGAGCACGGGATCCACGTTTGGGCATACCCGTCCCACTCAGGGTGACAAACACAAAAAGAACAATTGTTGGAGAGAATGCAGAACAATGTCATACATTCACCCCAGTGCAGAGATCTGGGCCTAAATCCATCATTTTGTTTGCTCACTATGCCATTCCAGTTTGGACCCAGCCATATGCAAATCAGTCTTGACCCTGCGCCCAATGGGAACAGTCCAGCCTGCACTGCCAGGCCAGGTCGGCGCCGCCAGAATTGTGGATGCCATTTCATCAGTATATGCTATTCCAAGTAGTTCAGTCATCTCTGCTGGTCTTCGGGTGTATGTTTTGTAATGCAGATTATCTGTAATGTGATGTTACCACTAGTGTGTGACTACAGGGCTACCCCCACAACCATGTCCCCTCGTGAAGCAAGAGGTCCCCTACTAAGGCGTGTGTGTCTACAAAACCTGAGCATGATTGAATGGCGATAGAATTATGACGTGTTAACCTGCTGTTTTTTATAAACAAACTAATGAGTGTATGTTTTCTTAACAGTGCTTAAACAGTTAATACAAGCCTAAAAAAGATGTAAACTATTTAATTTACATAGACAATGTTCACGAGTTAAGTGTGATTGTGGGAGTTTCACAACTACAAATCAGAGTTGATTGGGGTACAATATATCCCGTAGTCACTGGATAATGAGCATGCAACCAGTGATGCATGCGTTCACACAGAATCTCTATCCGGGATTCCAAATGCGACCTTGACTAAATCACAAGGTGTGATACTGGCACATATAGTGAAAGTCCCACGTACTGTTTTTATTTCAGGTTGGACCAAAAAGAAAATTAGAATAGAACTAAGGGCAAGTATAAACCTGTCCAATTTAGGTGTAGACATCTGCACATCAATTTCAGAAACTGGCTGAACCTGAAACACCAGGGAGGAGAATTGAATTGCCCTGACGAAAGCCCAGCGGGGCCACCTCTTGGGCTGAAACAAATAAAGGGATACCTTGGAGCTATTGGAGGATTTTTAGTCTTTAAACCCCCTGATCTACTTCTAGTGCTCCCTGAAATATGGTTGAGCCCACCCTGACCTTTAGCAGTCAGGGTGATCCCGACGAAGAAGCATGACACTACTAGAGAGTGTGAGGATTATATAAATAAGGAATTTCTTCCTCTTCTGCCCTTAAATGGACGGTGTACCACCTAAAGACATACACAGGGTAGGATACTTTTTGGTTTGTTTAGTATTGAATAGGGAGGATGTATCCCTCCAGCACCTCTTCCAGCCAGTGGAAGAACCTCTCTATCCTCCTGACATGGGTAACCCATTCCCACCCGTCTCCAGGTCTCAGATATATCGGGATCAAATTAGATTGTCAACAATCTTTATAACAACAAAGACCACACCCCTTTTGTGATATGCTACCCTATTGCTATATAAAGACTGGCAGGGCAACTAATTTATTACTTTATATGTTACCGTAAAACCTGTCCAATTTAAGTGTAAACATCTGCACATCAATTTCAGAAACAGTCTGAATCCGAAACACTGGGGAGGAGAATTAATTCACCCTGACGAAAGCCCAGGACCCAGCAAGGCCATCTCTTAGGGCTGAAACATGTTGGTTTTTGGGTCATAGGACCATGCTATCCTCATTACCTTACTTTCCCCTTTTTAATATCCCCAATAACTCTGCAATAAAAAGGGATACATTGGAGCTATTGGAGGATTTTTAAACCTTAAACCCCCGGTCTAATAAGTGCTCTCATAAATATGGTTGAGCCCACCCTGACTTTTAGGAGTCAGGGTGAACCAGATGATGAGGCATGACACTACTAGAGTGTGTGAGGGTTATATAAAAAAGATTTTTTACTTACACCTCTTTACTTCCGGAAGCTCGATACAATAAAAGGTAAGCCCCATGAGGTTCCTACATGACCCATTCTATTAGTATACCATGCTTTCAAGCTACAGTCCATTGAAACTCATGTGCTTGGAGGGTGGATTTTTACCTATTACCACTAAACAAAAAACATTCTGTTCAATAGTGTAACCTAGAAAAGTGCAGAATATATATTTTTTCTTCCTTGTGATAATTGTTGTCCGTTGCTCTCTCAGACCCCTTAAGCCCAATCAGAGCTAAACTGAATATTGGAGCATACCTGACCTAGGTTATGCAGGTTTCCTCTAAGGTCCAACCACATGTCCGGGAAGGTCAGCACTGGCCCCATTACGGAGTACTAAACGGAAAGCCCAGAGGCAGTCAGAATTAAAGAGGTATCATAAAGGAGAGACTCAAGGGCTGCTCTCATGTACCCACCATGCACAGGCCCTTCCCCCAGCTCTGTTGCTTCTCTCGTCTTCTCTATTTCTTGCTGTCTGTCTCAAAACTCTATATCTAACATAGTATGCCCACATTATTATCGTATTTGTGTTTCACACAGTTTGCATAATCTTTGTCTTCGATACAAAATCACTGCATAAATTACACAATCAGCATACTTATGTTTTTATGGGCCTTATGTGCAAAGCAACCCAGCCAGTGTCCACTTCAATATTCTGATGGACAGATACAGTGTTCTAGTGTAGCAGTGTTGATACACATGCAAGTTCAACCTAGTCAGCTGACATCCCTATTATAAATTTCAAGTAAAGATAAGTTATGTATGTGATCTCAGTGTCTGGGTGAGTAATTCGCCATAACAATTTTACTGCTTATGTCTTAGAAAATATTATTTTGAATAATTCTAAACTTAAATACATGGTTCACGTATTATCGCAAGAGTAGACTATTTAAATATTGCCTTTAAGTTAAATTGAATAGTCTCTTATTTGATGAAGACTAGATACTCACTTGAAAGCATGATTAATTTCCAAAAATCACACTGTAAAGTGTGCCACTTATCTGAGTTTATAGCACTTGCACGGGCACTCTAGACCTAGGAAGAACACAACATAAAGATGAAAAACCCCATATGCAAAAATATAATAATTCACAATTGTATTTCATCTCACATCAGTTAATGTTGTGATTAATCCTTTATGCAGGTGGAGATTGGAAAATCGGTGAAAGCCTATGTGAGAGTACAAGACTCTTCTAAGCAGCCGTTTCTAGCTACATACTTCAAATTCATGGATTTGAAACTAAAGGAGGCCAATCGAATTGTTACTCTAACGTAAGTTTCTATTTTATATCACTTTAATTATATGTTTTGGCTTGCTTGGTCTCTTAGTCTGCAATAGATTGTCAGAACAATAGTAATTACAAAAGGAATATTCCGTGTGTTGACTCTGAAATACTTAGATCAATATAAGCAGTAGAAGGCAAGCTCTTAAATAAGTAAGTGTTCTCGAGGTTTGCCATTTGTCTTAAGTCTGTGGATCAAGGCAACTACTCGTGAATGTTGTTTAGGCCACAGGAAATGTTAATTAATTCCAGACTGTGTTCCCCATGGTTTCTCATGTATAAGCTCATATTGAATATTAAATGGATGTTTGATCCATGCCTCATACTTTTTAAAAAAAAACATTTTTTTTAACCACAAGAAGGAATGTTTATATCCTGTAATTCTGGGCTCCCGTTGCACAAATGTATTGAGGTCTGCAGTGAACGGCGACCTTATAGATTCATGGAGTAAAGCCAGCATTGTACCCACCTATAAGAAAGGTGATCACTACCCTGCATGCCCAATCGCATTGATTAATTCCACAGTAAAGATCCTTGGGAGGGCAATCCTGGGCAAACTGAAGAACTGAGCAGAGGCTAGCTCTTTTTTCTCCCCTGCCCAGTATGGCTTCCAAAACAGTCTAGGGACTGTAGGACAAACACTTAACCTAACTCTCATCATAGGGAAATATGCCAAAGCCAGGAGAGGGGCCATACATGTGGCATTTATGGATCTCTCCTGTGCTTTTGACCTTGTAGATAGGAGCATATTATGGGACCTAATGGAGCAGGCATGTATTGATCCCCATCTGGTGGATCTGGCCATTCCTAAATCCTCCTCAAACCTATTGCACATTTGGAATTGGGTATAGGGTTCATGGAGGACCAGATCTCCGTGGCACCTGTTTTGTTATGAATAAAGCTATTGAGCTCCCTGAATGCAGACTTCTTGCAGAAGGTATTACTAGATTGTTTAAAATGAGATAATATGACTGCTATCCCATGGTTGGGTTTATTTATTTATTTATTTATTCAAAGTTTTATATAGCGCGAACAAGATCCTTACAGATATCAGAGCGCTTCACAAAGACAGGGTAGGGGCAGTAGGAATGAACAGAGATAATGGGAGCAGTATAATAGTCACTAACATGGTAGGATAATAATAACATACATAAAACAAATCAATATACAATCAGGTAAACAAGTAATATATGACGGCAAGTCATTGATCTCACTACAGAGGTGTTCAGGTACACCTTGGGTGTGTGGATGGCTTATACCAATGTTTTAGTATAGAGAGAACACTGAGTGGGGGCATCGGGAGAGTGGATCAGTAAACCAACGTGTATCATATATTGGTCGGTAGTAAGAGAGTAACGTAGTAGTGTCCCCCTCAAGTAGAAGCATAGTGCCAAAGGACAAGGTGAACAGTGATACAAAGCAAAGCAGAGTCTCTGATCCAGCACCTATAAGGTTCAGGAGATCTTGGCCAGAAGGATGGTTTTCACCTCTTTCTTGAAGATTGCGGTGGAGGAGATAAGCCTGGTTTCAGGAGGGAGCGCATTCCAGATCCTGGGTGCCATTCCTGAGAAGGAGCGCTTGTATGTTTTCTCTTTCCTGAATCTACGAGGTTTCAGGAGTAGATTTTTTGTACTTCTATTGGTTCTCGAACCTCCTGATATGGACAACTTTTGAGCGAGGTAGTTGGGTGCATTGTGGTGCACGGCCGCGTGTGTCATAACTGCAATTTTTAGCTGTATTCTGGCTTCAAAAGGCAGCCATTTTAGAGACTTTAAGTCTGGGGATATATGCGAATGCTTTCTTGAGCCAGTAATGAGTCTCGCGGCAGCGTTCAGGGAGGCTCTTAAGGGTGCTGTTGTGGATAGCGGGAGTCCGCTGAGGACCACAATTCCGTAGTCTATTCGAGGGATGACTAAAGCTTGTACAGCAGTTTGGAAGTCTTCGGCAGGGAGGAAGGGTTTAATTTTCCTCAGTGTGTTGATTTGGAAATTAGCTGCTTTTGTGGCTTTGCTAACGTGCTGCTGCATGTTGAGCTTGGCGTCGAGTGTGATGCCTAGGGATTTCGCCGAATCCACGATGGTAGGATGGACATTGAGTGCTGTTAGGTTGTTGAGCCAGGTTTGGGTGGTGGAAATTTTCGCCGGGGGTGAGATGAGTAGGAACTCAGTTTTCAGAGCATTTAGATGGCAACTGCTAAGACTAAGGGGTCCATTAGGATGGCGGATTGATCGCCACCGCCATGCAGGTGGTGGCGATCCGTCCGCCATCCTTGCCCGTCCACCACCTTTTTTCCCCCCGCCATATTACAATGGGGGGGGACCGTGGCGGACAGGAAGACCGTCCGCCGCTTTTCCGCCGCGGTCGGCTTGCGACCGTGGCGGAAAAGCTCTAATATGGTGGCGGTATCTATCAGACACTGCCGGCCATATTAGGATGGCCTGAGGGGAATGCCTTTCCGTGGCGGCAATGCCGCCACGAAAAGGCATACGGTTCCTGCTTTGGGGTCCCGTTGCGGGCCCCCAGGGTGAAGGGGGGGGGGTGCACATGGGGGGTACCTATGGTACCCCCCTGCGTTTCACAGCACAACATGGCAGGCACCGCATGGTGCCTGTCATGTTGTGCTGTGAAACGCACAACATGTATTTTTCACATTGCGGCGGCCGGTGCTTTATGCACCGTCCGCCGCAATGTTAAAAATGCAGGATGCACCCGCCACTGTGGCGGGCGCATCCTAATTGGGGGCACGGTTACTCCGCCCTTGTGGCGGACGGTACCTGCCCCCGACAGGATGGCGGACGGACTTTGTCCGTCCACCATCCTAATGGACCCCTTAATACTTATTGTATGCTGTAGGTAGAATAAAAACAGTTTAATACAGCTAAAACAATTAAAACCAAGAGTTTAGAAACCAGGAAATACACAAGTAAATATCTGGCAAATGCTTGCAAACCTAAAACAGTAAGCCATGAAAGTTCATCGTGCAAGTGTATCTAAAACATAGTAATGAGACAATTGGTCAGAAGGCTACTTAGCTGGATATCTCTTCTGTGAACCCTTTGTAATGGAATCACAATTGACTAATTCATCACAGTACACCATTGCACAACTGCCCGTAGCTGTGGAGAAACAAATGGTCAAAGAAAAGAAAACAAATGTTTTATTCCAATGCCCATATGCACTATGTATCTGTAAAGACATGATTCAAGTACATAGTCCTGAACAGCAGGCTGCCTGCTCCTCACACATTTGGAAATATTGACCAAAATGTTATCAAAGGAGAATTAGCCAAGAGCTGGTGAGCTGTTATTTGCATGTTCTCCAGCTAAAGACAAAAGCTCCAGACCAATAGTTTAGACACCATTGAGTGAAGCTGAGTAGACTGGTGAGAATTATTATTCTCAAAGACATCTGAACACTGCAAAAGAGGATGCTTTGAAGTTGTTGGATGCATCAGTAATGGAGATCAAAGCAGATGTAAATAGGCTGCCTGTACTTGGATGGACACTTGTGACATGGTTGGTCTTCAGTAGTTAATTATGTTTTATGGAGATAGACTGAAGAAATCAGTGTTCCGTGACCATTGTTTTAAATGAAGGCAGAAATATCCACAATTGGGAAATTGAGCCAAAATGGCAAAAAACTTGTGTCCCGGGGATGGTATACAACCTTTACAACGCAACTTTTACAACGACCTACCATTACCACGCAATTTTTACAACGCAGGATCCATTACAACGAAGAACCATTACAACGCATGTATTTACAACGCAAGTACTTTTACAACGCATACCATTACAACGTAAGTATTGGTAAGTATATAATTTTATTAAAAATATTATAAGTTTGGGTTTTTGGGTAAAGGGGTATTTTTAGGGTTCAGGGTCAATTTTGGGTTTTTGGGTAAAGGGGTATTTTTAGGGTTCAGGGTCAGTTTTGGGTTTTTGGGTAAAGGGGTATTTTTAGGGTTCAGGGTCAGTTTTGGGTTTTTGGGTAAAGGGGTATTTTTAGGGTTCAGGGTCAGTTTTGGGTTTTTGGGTAAAGGGGTATTTTTAGGGTTCAGGGTCAGTTTTGGGTTTTGGGGTAAAGGGATATTTTTAGGGTTCAGGGTCAGTTTTGGGTTTTTGGGTAAAGGGGTATTTTTAGGGTTCAGGGTCATTTTTGGGTTTTTGGGTAAAAGGGTATTTTTAGGGTTCAGGGTCAGTTTTGGGTTTTTGGGTAAAGGGGTATTTTTAGGGTTCAGGGTCAGTTTTGGGTTTTTGGGTAAAGGGATAAAGGGTAAAAATTCAATATAATTAAATTTAAATTACATTAAATTAAATTGATTAAATTAATTTAAATTAAATTAAATTAAATCAAATAAATTTAATTAAATTAAATAAAATTAATTAAATTAAATTAAATAATATTAATTTTAATTAAATTGACATTTAAAAAATATTATAAATTTACCAATACTTACGTTGTAATGGTATGCGTTGTAAAGGTACCTGCGTTGTAAATACATGCGTTGTAATGGTACTGCGTTGTAATGGATCCTGCGTTGTAAAAATTGCGTGGTAATGGTAGGCGTTGTAAAAGTATGCGTTGTAACGTCATACATCCCCCGGGGATACCAGCATGCAGTAAAAGGGGAACAGTGCGAATGAGGAGGCTATATTCAGTACACAAAACATTTGAATGCCAGGGCTTCCCAGCCATGAGAATAAGATGAGTGGAGGCACATTTGCAGTGATTGTAATCCTAGGAAAAAGAAGACTCTGAGGTATGTTATAAAGAAGACAGTGTTTGAAAAATAAGACCAAAGTGCTGGAATGCCAGGAACTATGCAGCGAGCCCGAGTTACAGATTATAACCTTACAAGAGGTGCATAGAAACCTTCAGATCACAAATGCAACTGTAACAGGCAGTGTGATGGGCTGTTAAACTCTCCATTCCCACAAAATATACTTTGTTCCAGATGTATACAGCCTGAAAGTTAGTGGACTGTATTTTGGCAAGGCATCTTGAGGACATTGCATATGAGGAACCATTCAAGTTGGTGAAACAAGAAATATGTAATAGGTCTACAAATGCAAACAGTTTATAGTAGAAAGAATGTCTTGGTTATAATGCTGAAACCAAAAATGCTGAAATAATTCAGACTGAAGCAACAACTGTTGAGTAGCTTTGTTTGTCCGAAATCTCCTGTTTCTCCTTTATTCTGGCCTTGAGTTTTCTCTCTAAAGCTATTCATAAAAAGACACTGAATTGTCTGCTGTCAGAGAATCTTCTTGTACATTTTCAATTATACACTTCAGTAAATGTTGGCTTGTTCCCAGTAAGAATACTTACACAACAAAAAGATAATAATTGGGCCTCACATAATAACATGTTATAGTTTGTCACTCCTAAACTAATTAAAAGTTGTAGTAACATGTTTGGTGTAGGTGTTTTTTTTTTTTTTTACTTTACTGTACCTTATGTTGCATAGATAACTTTATGGTTTGTATTCTGTTTCCCTTTATTTCCCTAGTCTCCTAGATGAAGCTCCTGATGTGTACACGGCTACATACCTAGTTCATGGTGTGGCCATCGGCCAAACAAGTCTGACTGCAACAGTTACAGACAAAAATGGGAAACAGTATAACTCTGTACCACAACAGTTTGAAGTAAGACTCCTTGTTTTAGTTGACAATACATAGTATTCTAAGATTTGTATATTGCATAAATTAAATGTCCACATTATCGGGTATAAAAACATTTGATGTGAATGAAGCTAATATAAAATATTGCCAAAGGTCTAAAGTGGTTCTATATTTCCCTCACCTCTAAGTGCAATTCAGAATTTAGGTTATATTTATTGAGAACTTTAACTATTTGCTTGGTTACTTTATTCTTTAATTAAACATTTCTTGTAAATTCAAGACAATCAACTAACATATTACACTTTATCAACTTGAAATAGGCCTCCTCATTTAGTTTGAACTGAATGTTGTCCCTCTCCCTTACCTCCCCACCCTCCGCAAATCACTTCGGGCTTTATCATTAGTTTTGTGTAGAGAACTCTTTGCGAATGGGGTGGTCTAATACAGATTGTTAACCGGATAATAGAACTCATCTAAACAGGCACTTCCAAAGCTGAGGATCAATCAAACAAAGAAAACATCTTCAAAGACATTTTTTCAAATTGCATTAGCAATTTGCTATTGTCATTAGCTATGTATTCCATATAGGGGCCATATATCTTGCCAAATGTCTCCCGTTAACAGAATGTGTTCAATTGGCACAGGCCACATTATATCAAAAGGGGTTTGGTCTAGACCCTATAAGGTAGCTATTACCATCATGCCATCATCTGGGCCCTTAGAATGACCCCATCCCCAGGTTTCTGGAAGGCACTTCTTTTTTCATCCATCTCAGAAATAATAAGGGTCACCAGGGTTCTGAAACACCCAGTATTTTGTCAAGTGTATTTGTCAACTCTTCTTGAACAATTCCACCTTAATTTGTGAATCTTCCTTTTCCCCACAGTTCCTCCAGCATCTCTCCAACAGAGTTAACACACATTTAACAAATTAATCTCATGACAGTAGATCATATCATAATTGAACATAATTAAACAATGGCTGGTAACTTGAAGAGCAGTTAGCATAGTGTTACTCTTCACCCATTACATTGAAAGCCCAGCAAGACCACTTGAAGTCCAATCAGAATATTAAGAGGTTCATCTTAAGTGATGACTTCAAATGAAATGACTACCGTCTTGTAAACATATTAATAATCTGCCTGTAATTGCACTTGCACCTTATTTTCTTAAATGTACTGTAAGAAATGCAAGTAGGGGTATTGTTAAATCTCTCAGCAAGCCAATTCATCTAGGGGGGTAAGGTTTTGAGAACTTGTAGGTTACCCCATATTCCTACCTTATTGCCTACTTGTTCGCAGCCATGAAGGTGATGACCGTGTCTGACTCCACTTTCTTGGGGGAACCCACTTAGGTAAAAATCCCCATTAAGGCCCTAGCCACTGCACGTTCGGTTGTGGTCCTCAGAGGGTTGGCCTCTGGGTACCGAGTGTTATGGTCCACCAAAACCAGGGCTGTTTTGAGGATAAAGGGTCCAACAATCTCGATCCCCACCCTCTCAAAGGGGGTGCTAACGACAGGCATGAGAGTTTGGGGAGCCTTCAGCTTCTTTCCTGGCGTTCTACTCCCTTGCCAGGTGAGGCAAGTCCTATAGAAAGTATCTGAGGCTCTCTTCTTTGGAGGCCAGTAAAAAGTGAGGGACAAGGTCTTATTCTTCCCCCCATGTCCTTCCAAACGTATCTTGGGAGCCAGAGCCAGTAGGATGGCCCTGTAACATTGACGGACCACAGTCCACACATTGTCCCCTATGCACAGGAACCCTAGGCTCACTGTAATGGAGAGTGTTCTCCCAGTAGATCAGAACCCCAAAGGCATCTCCGGCTGCCTGGGCTTTGGCTTGTCCCCTCAAGAGTTGTGCACTCTGTCCAAAGGTACTGCAGGAACTTCAGAGGTGGGTTTCCCTGACCTCTTGGCCTTCCCTTTCCTGTCACCTGTCTAGCTATATTTCCAGGCTCTCTTGACTTCCTCCCGGGCAGTCATGGATCAAGTGGTTGTGCAGATCCACTCAAGCAATGCCAACATTCTCGGGTGAGATTTGAGCTCCACTTCCTTCCAGAGAGTGTATTTCAGGTAATTTCCTGTCAAACAATCCACAGGCATGGCAGGGCTCACAGCTACCTTAAGAGAACTCATGGTTGTCTGCTACCACAACCTGGTGAAATGGAGCAGGAATTACCTGCTCCGTGGACACCAGATTACCTCTTTGTGTAATCATTCTGGCTCCTGTGTCCCTCTGAGTTCCACTCTCTGTCCAGATTTTGGATACATACAATGTATATAACAGTTATTCGAATTCTTCACAAAACAATATGAATCATAAGCTGTAGGGACTGTTAGTGGACAGGGTAGTATAGTGACCAATGAGAAATACGGTGAGCAAGGAGTGCGCTGTGAAACAAAGAACTTATACAGTTGACTTCAGGGCCCCACAATGGCACTTAAGTCAACAGAACAACATTTCAACGTTTCAACAGAAGGCCAATGTTTTGACCCCAAAGATTCAAAGTAAAACAGAGAATTTATCAAGACTTCCTCAGGGAAATGCAATTAGACACCTCAAAGTATAAGGGAAAGTATAGGTAATGATTGTTCTGAATCAGTTTCACAGTACTAATCGATCTCCGTGATGTGGTACTTCAAAAGGCCTTCTCAAACAATAGCAGCGTTTTGGATGATCGCAAAGTCAGTCCAACGTAGGACCTGAACTGCCAGGTCCAAAGCACAATTTCCACAGATCTACTCAAGATAAATGCTCATATAATGAATCTAAAAAAAACTCATTTCAAATGTCTGTGCTTTTTCTGAAAAAGCATCATGGATATGTCTCACCTAGCACTAAATTGAGCCCTACTGGGTTTAACAAAACCACCCCTCTGTTTCTCTGTATGGCTTATACATTGTAGAATGCAAAACTATGTAGTTTACCGAACAGCTCACTGCAATCATTGCACTTGACAGTGTATCAGGGAAGTGGGAACTCGTCTGATTCCCTCGGCTTGCCTTTGTGTACATATTCTTTGTTCTCCTTGTCAAAGGGACGATTGCACAGTAGTATGTACCTGATAATAACATTCTTTCTTCCTATTTGTGTGAGTGAACATCCAGAAGTTCTAGGTAGGAGGGGCATCCATGAATTCGTCTTCATTCCACCACAACCAACTGAATATGTCTTTTGCTTGCCACATAGGTGGACTAGTGGCCTATCTCTGTAGAAAGACCTATTTTGTTCTTGGTTATTCCTTGGAATCCGTTCTTTACATTGTCACTTTATCTGGCCTGTTTCGGATCCACACCATCTTTAGAATTTTGGCCTAAACTGAGACCACCGTTTTTATGTACTGCCTAGGGAACAACAGTTTTGATTCCCTGAAGAATTGCTTGTGGCCAGGAACAAAAGAAAATCCTTGAACTATTTTTTTTTATTGCTGGCCATGTGTTTCTCTGACCTATAATTGTAATGAAGATTGTATTATTGCTATTTATTTAGGTAATTGAATCCCTGTTTTAATTTGACTCCGCATTACACTTAATTAGGTAAAACTGCATGCAGGACGATGTGGTAAATGGCATTTACCGCCCTTGTATGCTTTTTGCATGGTCCGACTATGACACCAAAAGGGTAAGGAGATTCATCCATTGTGACATCTGCTCATTCTTTGTAAGCTGGCATCACTGTTTCTAAGATCATTGTATTACACTCCTTGAAAAGCTCTCCTTAGTGAGCATTAAGTCAATGTGAACAACAATGTACCTGCCAACTCTTTCTTCCTCAAACAGTGCACATTTTTTACCTGAAGACAATATAGGCTCACTTGTGAGCATACATTTGGATATATGCAATGACCAAAATATCATCATCCCTATATTTTCGAACTGTCCTCATGTAACCATGCATAGTTGATAATAAGGCTCTTGGGTTTCTACTTTGGTGGATATAGTGAGACTTTCTGTGACATACTTATCAACTTGGAGAAATGGAATGATTTCAGTTTCTCATTCTGCCAGGTTTTGGATACCTAAATGTCTTAGGACACACCAGGGCTTTCAAAAGATAAAAACATATTCCAGTGAACTGTCGGGCATCTATCTACATTAATTTCCTTATTTTTCTGAATCTTTATTCTTGGTCTGCCAGGCCAGACATGATACTAAATGTAGACACACTGTTCTCTAGTACCAGTCTGTTTTGAAGCTCGTACCCAGCCTATGCTGTCCACACCTGCCAAATACTCCACTGCTTGATAATTTGTTCCTGACGATTTGAGAATCTGAAGAAGCAGGACAGCAGAGTGTGGCAATGCTAGAAAGTGCAAAAGCTCATGTACTTTATCATATTATTCGCTCACTATTTAGGTCTACACTCCGAGTTCTCAATGTCTGTCTGCCTTGCCCCAAAAAATCCAATCTAGAGCCACTATTGTTGGAAATATAAGGAGATTGTACTGCATGTAGTTTTCAGAAGTTTGTATAATGCAATTATGATGTGGGCTGGGGTTACCTAATAGACTTGTTTTCATGTTGATGAACTTAGTTTGCAACTGTGCAGAATAAACATGAATGCTCCATGATGATTGAAGAACCACTTAAAAATGTTTGGTTTGATTGTGTTGTGTGTCACTGGAAATTTGCTGTCTGTTCTGCAGCACACATACAAGCTGGGGAACTTTCATTTTTTACATCTACTAACTTTGTCTGCAAAAAGGTAACTCCGTGGTTTGCTGCAAATGCTAGACTTTAAAGTAGTTTTCTCCGATAGTCAACTAATTGTTCTTGATGAGGGAAGAGTATGCTTAGCTAACATATGGTTTCGTATTTTCCTTTGCAGGTGTTCCCACCCTTTAGATTGATTCCAAGAAAAGTAACACTCATTATCGGTGCAATGATCCAGGTACGATAGAAGTTGATTTAATCTAATGACTTTTGTAATTGAAGATACGTGTATTGATGGGGAAAGGATGGATGGGTTTTGCTTGTTGACGTTTTAATCATTTGGTGGCAGTTCTCCTGCTTGAAACCAAGCCAGTTTGTATCCCCTTACCAAATTTATCATTGCAGCTTCTTCTGTTTGACAATAATGTTAAAGTATGAATTATCTTTAGTGTACTTAAAGTATTTCTGCACACTTGATATCAGTTATCCCACAGAATTTAGTGGAGTGCTATACATGAATTATGTTTTTTATTGACTGAAAGCAGTATATGAGTGTCTATTTGTGAAATTTCTGTATGTATTGATTATTGTTGTTTATTCTTTAGATTACGTCTGAGGGAGGCCCACAACCTCAATCCAACATCATTTTCTTCATCAGCAATGAGCATATTGCATCAGTGAACAGCAGTGGTCATGTGAAAGGTTCATCGATTGGGAATGCAACGGTCACTGGAGTAGTTGAAGCTGCAGATGCAGAAACTGGAAAGCTTGTTGTAGTATCCCAGGTAATGTGCCTTGCAGACATGAGATCGTTCTATTTTAGGAACACTTTTAATTATGAGGAAATGTGCATGTGCTGCGATTAATTTCAGCTGCTAGTTCCTTCATACCTTTTGCTATATCAGTCTTTGTTATGACCTATTTGATTTAAGAACAAAATGACTCTTATCACTGGACATCCCATAGTTCACTTAGACCTTCTGCTAGGTTCTTAGATGCAAAATTCTGTCTCA
The DNA here is from genome assembly GCF_964261635.1 of Lissotriton helveticus. Lineage (NCBI taxonomy): Eukaryota > Metazoa > Chordata > Amphibia > Caudata > Salamandridae > Lissotriton > Lissotriton helveticus. The sequence continues at coordinate 1,072,761,872 of NC_136070.1, read as the reverse complement.
AAATGGTCTTCTTTTGTAGTGGAAAAAGTAAAATAAAATCCTGTCTTCAGCCAAGTTGGCTGGAACTCCTAAATACAAGGGCCTTCATGTGAGGCTCCCAGGTATGACACCTCCAAGAACATCATTCATAAATGCTTACAAGTAGAGTTCTGCTAGACACTTAAAACATGCCTCCACTACACCACTTGAAATATTAAGTGGCAGTAGCCAACTCTTATTTAATGTATTTGTTCCTTGGAATCTCTCTATGTAGTTATGCCCAACATGATACTGCTCACATGCCAAACAGATGACATGTCTATGTATGCATGTTTTCCTTTTGAGAACATATGGCCTAGCTGGCTGGACTGCAGTTTTCTGTTTTGGAGTGAGGCTAAAACTTCTGTGCATACGATTGATTTGTCTGTTTTGGCCCAGTCAGCAAAAAACAATGGAACCGAATGCTATTCAGAGCGGTTGCCATTGCCATCCGTTATGCTATTCAGAGCGGTTGCCATTGCCATCCACTATGTCTTTTTCTCAGTTGCAGACCAAAGTCATGTTTTTTTTGTTGAAAATCTGTTTATTAGCATAGTGTTTAGAGCAACAATACAAAGTTGTTACCATATGATAAAACTAGAAGTAAGCGTGCTCCTCCAGGCCTAATAACAGCAGGTACATTGTACATTTTAACTTTTGTTGTAGTTCCGAGTAAGTGAACAAACCCCTTAAGAAGTGAAAGAACTCCCTCCCGCCACCCACAAAAAAAGATCCCACCCAAGACACTCTCTTTTTTAACGTATGTATACATCAGTTAGTACCAGGCTGCACCCACAAAACAGATCTTATCAAATATGCCTTTCCACACAACCAGTCAGTGACATAAGCAATAGTATCACGGGGTATCCCGTATTACAGTCTAGCGCACCATGTGTGTTCACGGTACATGGAAGCCCACCGACAGCAGGACACATTTCAGTTTATGGTATCGAAACATCAGACTCATCATCACCCCCTGCCTCGAACCTCCCCAGAATGGTAAACCAGTCCAATGAAATCGGTGTTTTCCTGAGGCCCCTGCGTTCTTCACGCTGTATTGCTTCACCCTCTGCCTTGCCCCAACGTATCACTTCCGTTTTCCACAATTCGGGGTCAGGTGGCTTGGGAGACTTCCACCTCATTGTGATGGCACGTTTCGCAAGTAACATGGCTACATCAGTAAAACGTGTTGCTACGCTCCTCTTACGCGCTGCTGGGCCCAGCCCCAGTAGCGTATATTCCAGGGTGAGCGCGTGTATCAAGGCACCTGCTTCCGTGAGCGAGTCATTAATAGTGGTCCAGTAATAGCCCAGTTTGGGGCAGCTCCACAACATGTGTGCCAGTGATGCATCATCCATTGCGCATCTAGGGCAGGTGTCGGCTGCGTTGGGGAACATAGCGTGTATACGGTGAGGCGTTAAATACGCTCTATGCAGGACCATTAGCTGGATGAACTTAAATTTGGGGTTCCTAGCTACTTTTTTGGGAAATTGTAGGATCCGCTCCCATTCCTTGTCCCTTAGTGGCCTCCCTATATCGCCCTCCCACTTGGTCTTGAGAGGCGGCAGTGAGACCGCCCGTCCTGTTCTGATGCTAGCAGTGAGCCATTTAGTTAGATGACTTCCCGTTCCCATGAGGTACTGCATCGTCAGTAAGGGGTTCGTGGGTGGTTCTACTCCCTCGGGCGCCCACCTTCCCATTACGTAATGTCGGAGGCCAGCATGCAGAAGGAATGATCCCCCGGGGACACCATGTGCGGTCCTGAAGTCTTCAAAGGACAGCATCTGTCCCTCAGCAAAAAGATCTCCTATATGTGCTTTCTGCCAGTACTGGACCGCAAGCCGGAGGAGCGGTGGGGTGTCTCACGGCAGTTCCGAGCGGGGTAATAAAGACATGGGTTTTCCCTTTAGAGCGATCTTCCTCTGTCATGTTAATCTCATGTAAGTTTCGACCCGCAAGCCAATAGGCCAGCCACTGCAGTTGACATGCGAAGTTGTAGGCCCTGAAGTCTGGTACTCCCATACCTCCGGTGCCAGAGGTGAGCTGCAACTTAGCAAGGCCTATGCGCCTTCGCCCTCGTCCCCATATGAGTTCCGTGAGGAGTGTATCTAGTGCCTTGAACGTCGCGGCAGGGATCAGGAACGGCAGGTTTGTGAAATAGTAAATGAGACGGGGAAGCATTACCATCTTGGAAATGGCTATTCTGCCGGCCACCGATAGAGGTAGCGACAACCAAAATTGTATCTGAGATTTAAGTGTTCTCATAGCCCTTCCGAGGTTGCCGTCAATCATTACTTCGGCATCCCTGTAAACTTGTATCCCGAGGTATCGGAAGGTGGCATCTGCCATTTGAAACGTGTGTGGCGCAAAGGGCAGTGGTGTAGACGAGCCAGCAGCAGCAAAGGTAAACCCGTAGGACTTTGGTTCGCTTATGGTGAGGCCAGATAATGATCTAAATTCCTCAAATATATGAGGAATAGGGTCCAGGTCGCCCCGTAGATTATGTAGGTATAGAATAATATCGTCAGCATAGGCGGACACTATATGAGTTGTCACACCCCTCCGAATACCACAGCGGGGGGCCACTGTCCGGAGTTTACAGAGCAGTGGTTCAAGTGCCAGGATGAATAGGAGCGGGGAGAGTGGGCAACCCTGCCTGGTACCTCTTGCTATGGCTAGGGGACCCGAGATGTATCTGGATGTGCGCACCCGAGCCGTGGGGTGTGTGTATAGCAGTTTGACCCACGCGATATATTCGGGAGGTATCCCGAATTTCGTGAACGTAGCAAACATGAAATCCCACCCGAGGGAATCGAAGGCCTGCTTCAGGTCCAATGAGATGCATCCCTCAGAGCCCTTGTCTGTCGGGTCTCGTAGCATCAGCTGGGCTAGTCTACTAAGATTCATGGCCGTGCTCCTGCCCGGTACAAATCCGCACTGGTCAGGGTGGATCAGTTGCGGGATGTATTGTGCCAGTCGCGTCACTAGTACCTTACTCAGTATCTTATAGACGGTGTTAAGGAGAGATAAGGGTCTGTAGCTAGCAAGGTGCAGTCCATCCTTACCCGGTTTTAAGAGGGAAGTTATCAAAGCTTGAAGGGAGGACTGCGGCAAGTAGTCAGTCCGCAGTGCTTCTAGATAAATGGCGTGTAAGTGCGGGGCTAGTAGGTCTATAAATGTGGCATAAAACTCGGCCGGTAGGCCGTCCGTCCCAGGGGTTTTATTTCTCGGAAGTGCGCGTATTGCCTGTCTAATCTCCGCAACAGAAATGCTACGCTTCAAATCGTCGCTTTGCCTGTCAGTGAGTTGGGGTAGTTCTAAATCCCTCATAAATCCCTCAAATGAGCTCTGTGAGAGGCAGCGGTGTGGGCTGTAAAGTGTGGTGTAATAGTCCTTGAATGCGGTGTTGATTCCTACTTGAGTCTAAACCAGTATTTCTAAGATGGGGTGGTGCACTGGGGAGTCACGTATGATACGGGCCAGCATAGGGCCCGACCTGTCTGCCTGCGTGTGCTGTCTAGTAGTGTATTCCCTGTAGTCTAATCTCAAGTCTTCTAGCAGTTCAGCGTGCTTTATATTCTGCAGTGGCGTGAAATGTGTGTTTGTGCCCGCTGCTTCACACTCCAGCGTTGCCAGTCTACCCTCCACTTCTTTCAGATCATCAATCACTGCCCTCCTCATGCCCACTCTAGTGGCCATCGCTTCCCCTCTGATGAAGACTTTGAAAGTGTCCCATTCTATTTGTCGGGAGCTGGCAGTGTCAGCGTTCGTGTCAAAATAACTCTCAATGGCATCCGCCACAGACGACCTGAAGACCGCATCTTCCAGCAGCTCCGTGGGTAATCTCCAAGTCGGGATTGGGGTCGTCTGTCGGCCCCATTGCCAAGTCAGCTCGACAGGATTGTGATCGGAGAGGGTCTTCCCCATGTGCTGGACCTGAATAACCGATCCTAGTAAGGAACGGGAGCAAAATATACAGTCTATCCTGGTGTGGAGTTGGTGTGGCGGGGAGAAAAAGGTATATTCCCTGTCCTGTAGATGTGTACTGCGCCATGCATCTGCCAAATCCCATCCCTCCGCCCATTGTGCCAGCGCATCTGCCTGTCTCCTGCTTTCCGAGGCGTGTAGTGGGGGGTGTGACCTGTCCAGTGCAACATCTAATACAGCATTGAAATCCCCTCCAACCACCCATTGATGATCCGCCCAATCCGCAAGGACCCCATTGACATTTACCCAAAAATCCGATTGGCCCGAGTTTGGTGAATACACACATCCAATTACAACAGTAGCCCCATCCAGTAAGCCCCTCACAAATACATATCTACCCTCCTTGTCAATTCTCTGTTCTAGTGGCTTGAAGGGGACAGAATTACGAAGCCTAATAGCGGCCCCCCTAGAGAATGCGGAGTAGGACGTAGCGAAAAGTTGACCCTTCCATTTCTTATGCAGTTTCAAATTTTCAGCGCAGTTCAAGTGTGTCTCTTGGAGGCAAGCTATCATAACTCCCCTACGGTTGAGCTGAGCGAGTATCCCGTGCCTTTTGTGAATCGAGCCCATGCCCCGCACATTCCAGGTGCACAAGTTATAAACATTAAGTGGTCCCATGTCTGAGCGTGTAGCGCGGCAAAGCTGAGCGCGTGGGTGCACACGCCTGGTACATCTTACTGCAGAAGAGGAGTGTCAAGCAAACAGTTAATCCCTGAACACTAAGGTCCCCAGGCCAACGGGCTCGAGGTCCGAACCATGATGTCCAACATGGGCAGAAGTCAAACAGTTCCTTGTGCCTACGGTGGGGGGTGCAGACAACTTGTGCCTGACTCGGACTGGCCTGCGGTGGCATGGCAGCCCTTAGTAAACCAAACCCTCATGCAACCCACCTGTGTGCAGAGAGTGATACAGTCAATACATTACCACCCGGAGAGCGTTCGTGGCGTTGATGTTAAAATTCCTCTGCCATCTGCGCCATGATCTTGGGTAAGAGTTGTAGGCTGTCCGCCGATCCTGACACTTCGGTGTGTGTGTCAGAGTTGCTAATCAGGCCCCTGGCCGTGCCCGCGTCATGGGCGGCGAGTGCCTCCTCCGTCAATTGTACCACCGGTGTGTGGGCTGCCAGACGGTCCTAAGCGGCTTGTTCCGTTGATGCTGTCCTCGGCGAAGGGGCTCATCCAGCGTTGGAAGTGGTGCTTCTCCGATCCGTTTGACCCTGACGGTCGTCTCTCCTGGTGGCCGTAAAAGGGTCCTGTGAGGCCGGCGGCGTTAGTGTTACCTCCATCCACTCTGCTGCCTCTTCCGGCGAGTCAAAGAAGTATGATTTGTTATCGTGTAGGATCTTAAGGTGGGCGGGGAACAGAAGGGCATATTTCAAGTCTCTCTCACGTAACTTGCGTTTAACCCCCAGGAAGGTGGACCTGGCACGTTGCACCGTGGGTGTGAAGTCAGGATACACGGAGATATTCTTGTCTTCATAGCGAATCGGCGCTTTCTCTCGGGCCACGCGCAGCACAGTGTCGCGGTCCTTGTAGTGAAGGAGGCGCGCGATCAAAGGACGTGGAGGCGCACCTGGTTGCGGCGGTTTGGACGGTATTCTATGCGCCCTTTCTACGCTGTATAGGGCTGTAAGATCCTCTGGACCCACCATGTTTCTGAGCCAGTCCTCCACAAATTGGGTAGGATTCCTTCCCTCGCTGCGTTCCGGAATGCCTAAGATGCGGACGTTGTTGCGGCGGGCTCGTCCTTCCGCATCGAACACCTTGTCCCACAGCTGTTTGAGTTGTTTCTCCATGCCTTCCAGCTTCGTCGAGTGTTCCGTCTGCTGAGGTATGAGATCATTCAGCGCAAGTTTCTGTTCGGAGACCCTCTCCGCGAGTTTATTGTGATCTGCTCGGAGCAATGATAGACCCGTCGCCATGCTATTGATACGTGTTTCCAGTGTCTCCCGTGTGGCTCGTATTTCGTTGAGGATAAGGTCTAGTTTGGCGTCCTGCGTCCCTTTCCCAGTCGGCGGGATAACGTCCATATTAGAGGAGGCTAGAGGGTCCTCCGAGCCGGTGGACTGCATGTCCGTCGATGCACCGTGATCTTGGGCCTTGCCCCTGTGTCTCCCCATCGATCTAGTATGCAGAGCGGCGTTGGGGTAATCGCGCTTCCTGTCCTCAGATTGTACAGCCCATTATGTGCCGCGCTGTGGCGGCGCCTCTGGCAGGTGTGGCGGCGCCCCATGGAGGATCCTTTGCGCAGCTGTCGTGCCGGCCCCAGTGAGGTGGTGGGTATGGGCAAGTGGCTGCAGGAGGAGGGGATCGCCGGAGGCAGGACAGAAGAGAAGTGCCGCGTACCTGCTCTCGTGAAGGCGGTCCTGTAGTCAGTGGCCCACCACGCGGGCCTCTGTACAGCCAGACCCCACGATGTTGCTCAGGGTCATCACCGGTGATGTGGTTGCAGGGGCCGTGCCGGTGCTGCGTCGTGTCCCAAGGGCCGCGGCACTCCTGTCACCTTCAAGCGTTGCGGGTGGCGCCCGCTTTCGCGCCGTCTCTCCAGGGTGCTCGGGGGCCCGGGGTGGAGGCAAGATGGCGCCCGTATCACCGCCTCGGCGCCAAGGCTTGTCGGGCTGCCGCCGAGTGTCCCATGCAGTTGTAGCAGTCCTCCGGGTACCAGCGTCCTCCCCCCTGCTCTCCCGACGCCTCCCCCCCCACCGGCTCCCAGGCGGGCGCAGTCGCCTCCGCGTCAATCCAGCGGGCACAGGGCCAGTCCGGCGCTCTTTCGGCCGCGGTCGGGATAGGCAGGTCAGGACGGGCCCCCCGGGCTCACCAGCGAGGGGGGAGGCGGTCCGGCGCCGGTAGGAGCAAGCGCCAGCCGCCGACTGCAGGCGCGTGTTCAGTTCCGTGCCCTCATACACCTCCGGCGCCCCCTCTGCAGTCCGCCGGCATCCGCCAGCGATCAGGCCTCCGGGCTAATTGAGGCCGCGGCTCTCCTCGGTGCAGCAGGCCCCAGCAGTCTCCGTAGCTCACCAGGGTGTCAGGCGGTGTCCGAAGAAGGCAGCTCGCCGCTCGCCTGTTGCAGTTCCGGGCGCAAGATTAAGGTGGGTTGCGTTACAGGTAGACAGGATTATCAGCTAGTGTCAAGGGCTATGGACGGAGCTCTTCCACTACACGTCCGCCATGATCGGCTCTTGGCCACGCCCCCCGCAGACCAAAGTCATGTATGGCAAAAGTCATCAGAATGTTAGTCACAAGATAGCTGTCCCTTTAATTGGTAACCGCAGTTTCCTTGACAGCTTCTAGTATGGTTTCTGCCCCTGGATAAGCTGGAAATCCCCCTGATGAAACTACTCTCCTCAAGTGTCTAATGGAATGCTTGCTTTCTGGGCCTATTCATACTGTTCACAGCTTTTAATAACATCAACAGCATGAAGATGTTAAACCACTCTTCCTGGTTTCGCTGCACCGACCCACTAAAGCAAACCACCTACCTGTCTTTACTTTACAACTTGTGGACTATCATGAGAACTTGCAATATTGGTTACTTGTCAGCACTTGAATATTCTCGCTGAATTTCTTCGCATAGGCTCCAGATTAACACCTTGAACGCTATGGGGATTTTTCTCCTGTGCTGGAACTTTACAAACACCATTATTCATGACGAGCTGGGCTCGTCATCAGCGTAGCAGGAGGCTACTGCATGACGAGCCCAGCTCGTCATGAGCGTGGAAGGGGTTAAGGTTGGCATTGCCCCAAAGTTACTGAAAGCTTCAGGGTGGATTTTGGAACTTGCAATTACTTTCTGTCTATCTGACTAGAGATCAGCAATGAATGAATTACTAAAATTTGCTCTGCCTAAACACATCCAAAACCAAGATCAATTCCTATTTAACTGGAGCCTGTCTTAATCAAATTAATAAATTGCATAACATTACAGTGTTGTTTTATGCTGGTTTGTATTTTACATCCAAGTACACCCTCCCCAATAAGGCTTCTTTCGCCTGTAACTTCTGTGTCTCTCCTTTATCCGTCGTTTAATCCTTCCACCTAAGGAAAGCCTGAGCAAGGAGAAATTTAGGATAGTTTGAGTTCAAACAGAATAAAAACTTCACATATTGTTTATTTCAAGATCTCGGTCAATTAGAGATCCAACTATGAGCCTGGAAATTACTATGTTCTGTAAACATGTTAAAAATGTTTTTTGTGAAAACTGGGCTACAAAATATCGATGTACATTTTACGAAAGAGCAGGGAAAGACATGGTACAGCAATAGTACTTAGAAGGCAATTTTAAAGCTGGACCGTATTTATTTTGTGTGCCAAACAAAGGCAAGGAATGACTAGGCTGAATAAGCAGCAGTTGTCCTTTGTTATTCTTTGTTGACAGATTTGTAAATATTGTTGTAAGAAATAGAATACCTTGACTCGAGTTCTGAGGTTGCTTTTCCTAAGATTATTGAGGTCAAAATTTTGTTTCTGTGGACTAGATGTTGAAAAGATATGGTATGCATGAGTTCAAGTTCAGTATAGATTTTTAAAAGTGAGCCAGGGTAATTAAAAAAATTAAGAGAAGTATGAAAAGTTTCACCAGATAATGATTGTTGTCTTTCAGTGGCCTGGATTACAGAATATTGTTTCTGAAGCTGGTTCTCCTTCCACTAAAGCAGAACAGTTGAGGCTGTATTCATAGTGCTCGTACAGTTTGAAGATTAAAAGATATACCAACCAAATAGGTGTTTGAATTCTGAAGTATAAATGTTGGTAGACCACAGGAAGTATTTCATGAAGCACATGTTTTTCTTATGTAGGATTCCGTTGAAGTTGAAGTAGTACAGCTTGTAGGCGTGAGGATCCGTGCTCCTATTACCAGAATGAAAACTGGTACACAGGTGAGTTTAATTTCTTCTGACATTCTTTAGTGCTCTACTATGCAGGCTGATTTTGTGAGTTTAATCGCAATACCAAATTAATTCCTTCACATGGTTAATATCCTAAGATTCTTCACAATGCCTATCATTTGCATACGTTGGCTGCTGAATTCAGGTTGATGTTTTCTTGTATTGTTAGTGACAAGAGGGAATTCTGTGAGTCTTCCTAAGGTATTGCCTTTGAACTTTCACTGTCTACGTATTTATTTATTCTTTGCATATTTTATATAGGGCGAACTCGACCCGAAGGTATTGGAGCACTTTACATGAGCACCAAATTTACATTACACATTCAAGCACGGGGAGATTAAGTGATTTGCTCAGAATCACAGGATGTGGACGCGACCTTGAGTCTCGAACCCTGGTTTCCAGCACCAGCGTCGGGCGTTTATGCCGACGGACCACATCCTCCATATCTCCATATGCTTTTTTTTTTAAAAACCTTTATTGACATCAAAAGGAAAGACAAGTCGAGGCCTACAACCAAGCCGGCCGGCCGCCATGTGCAAAATAATCAGGAGTCTCCAGGCAAATATCACATAATCAATTAGTACAAAGCAGAGGCCGTACAATCGTAGAAGGGGAGAGGAGATAAGAAACCAAAGGGCTAAAACACAGGAGTAAATAAGGCTTAATTTTATAATATGGGGAGAAGGCAAATGACAGGCTCACTTGCAATACGGAGGTATCCGCTATCCCAAACCAACCTCAACATTAATAAGGGGGCATGGGGGCAAATTATCGGGGGAACGATACAATGCATTCAAGAAATCAGGATGTGCGAGACACAATCAGCCCCTGAGCATTATCCTCGTAACGTGCCCGCCACCCAAGACACTACCAAGCCAGAACAGAGGGAACGGAAAAACAATGCATCAAAACCAGCCCGTCATAGTAACCTCTGGGACACAGGAAGGGAAAAAGGGGGGGGGGGGAGGGACGAAGTGGGGAAGGGAAAGAGGAAGGGAAAGGAAAACGGAGAGAAGACTAAATAAAACAAGAAAAAAGAATAAAAAAATATGAAAAACGAAAGGAAGAGGACACGCCAACACAGGCCCCCCGTGGCGGAAAGACAGGAGACAAAAGGAGTAGCGGCCCAAGTGGGGGTATGGCGATCGGGGAGAAAGACAGCCGAAACATAACAGGAGGAATAACGACGCCACACCCCCCACCCGAAACACACCATAGGAGGTCGGGACAGACACGGCCTCACGAAAAAGAGATACAAAAGGGCCATAGAACCAGAAGACAAACAAAAAATAGAGCCCAACCCACCCATCCCACCCTGCACCCCTGTAGAAGGCTATGGCCCACCCTTCAAACAGCGTGCCTGTCGCCCTAAACCAGAACCCGAAATATAGCGAGAAGTAAGAAAGAAAAAAGAGACAAAAAGGCAACAAAAGCGGAAAAAAGAAGACAGGAGGGAGGAGCAGAAGAACTATCATCCGAACGGGCGGCCGCAGCCCTCCGCCCAACCAGAGAAGCACAGTCAAAAAAGATCAGGACGACACCCCATCACGTGCCACAAAACATGAGGAAAAGGGAACCTCCCACCTTTCTACGAGTAGAAACAATTATGCTACTAAGTCGTATACCGGGAATCAAACAGAAGTCGTACCCTTCACCCCCAACCTTTTCGAACGATAAACCCCACCCACCACATGGCAATGTAAAACCACATACTAAATACGAAATCAGCATATAATCGAGTGGAATGGTGACTAGCATAGTTACGTGGGGGGTAGATAAATCCACAAGGGAGCAATAGTCCAAACAGAAAGTATAGATGCATCAAAGATCGCAGCACAAACAATGAAAAACAGGAGTTCAGTTGCGCCACTGGAGCGGGCGATGTGGCCCCAATTATAGACACAGGCAAAGTCATCGAAACAGGCACAGGAAGCAGTCCACCAATAGTTTCAGGCAACAATGTCAAACAGGGTCGCAGTACAGCATCCAGGTCCCCGGGGTCCGAACCTTGAGAAGCAGGGCGCCCCAAAGTCACCGACACACTACACGATCTTCGATCAGTGGCGGAGACACTCAAGTCAAACGAGGGGGGCGAGGCAATGAAGTCTTCGAAACAAGAGGGCGACGAGAAGAAACGGCCGCCCAAAATGGCGGCAGATCGTGGCGGACCCACCGAGACGCCCAGGGCCAGGGAAGCGTGTAGGGATCTCAGGGCTTCCAGGATATCTCTGACCGTCGGCTCACGTCCATCAGATCCGCTCCCCACACCAATAGGCAACACTGGCCCGCCGCCACAGGGTGATTCTCGTTGCAGAGGGTCGGCCGCCATTTCGTGAATCAGCCCAATCGCCACTCACCAAGACCCCCGGAAATAACAGTTCGCAAATGTAGGACTTTACAAGCTCCGGGGGTCCCCGCAAGGGCGGCCTCGATGCCAAAAGGATATCCGCCCCAAACGGGTCTCCGCCAGCACCAGCACCGGTGCCCCAAACAAGCGGAGTCCGGGCCCCGAGGACCAGGGCCGACGGACAAAGCAGCGGCAGGGAGAGACCCCTTCACAGAATCAGGTCCCCAGGCCTCTCATCCACGTCGGCCGCGCGGCCACCAGGGCAGGCCCGGGTCAGGATCGCCGGGATCTTCGCACATCGGTTCCCAACACTGGTTCTCGCTCTCGGCCGGGGCCGAGAGCCGTCGGATCCCACCGGCCAGGTCCCGGTCCAAGTCTCGCAGAGGCCCCGATCTCTCAGAGGCCACAACTCCGGAGCCACTGCACACCGAGACCCCGGGGTCGGATGGTAAGTACAAACAAGCCGTTATGTTACCAATGCCCCAAAAATGTGTCGTCCTCGCACAGGATAAAAGACAGGATAAGCAATCAGGACGGAGGGCTGCGGGAGCCGAGCTAAAGGGCGACCATTACGTCCGCGAGCTAGGCTCCTCCCCCCATATCTCCATATTCTTGATGGGGCCCACTAAGGCATTTGAGATTGCTTTCTTACTTGTAGAAGTAGCATAGATGATCAATTCAGATTAGTTTGCTAGTTTGGGCTTCTATGTGTGTTTGTGCTATTTGTATAGTGCAAACCTAGTCAACCAAGACAGGTTGGAAAATGGATTGTGCACAGCAGTAATGGCACAAAAAAATCAATAAAAGTATAGACTGGATTTCCCTGTGGATATGGCCTATGAATTTCTTTAGACCATTGTTAGATATTCGAAGAGTCTCCTTATGTAGGACAGATTTGACCATGTATACATGTAAAGTGCCATAATTTGTTTGCACCATTACACCCTCTGAGTATGGTTAGTTCAAAGCACATATTAGAACATAGCATTTGGTATTTGTTTCTTTAGCCAAATACAAAAGCAAGCAGATGCTCATATGTAGTTCCTTGCAGCCTGTTTTTCTACACACTTTATGTACTAGGATATTTTGCCAATGTTAATTGATCATGTTGTGTGGTGATACCTTGTCACATCAGTCATTTTTGGTAACCTCTGTTATTCCCACTCCAACAATTCATTTTAATGTGGTATTGTGTGCCCAGCCAACAGATGAAAACTAGTTCTGTGTCAAGAAGACTATTTTTACTGCTTCACTCAAGGATAACTACTCTTTAATCTTTAATAACTATTAGAATGTGTATTAAATATTTGATAAATATTGCATTTGATTACATATACTAATCAATCAGCACTATTCAGTTTCATATATTACATGATATATTATGTGGAAATTCATGAATGAGTGATCCTTTGTGGCAAATGAGCATCAGGTCTCTGATCCCAATTTAACTTCAAGTTTCTCAACAAAGTTTAGGAATTGATAAACACAGAATTTTACGGACACTGTTTGCTATTGTAAAAATATTAGGGCATACAGTTCTGTTGTTCTGAGTAAAATATCATGGTAACTGGACACTAGTCAAATATAGTAAGCATGTGATTGATTGTTATGTCCTCATGGGTACAACAATTCTTGAACCAATGGAATTTGGGCTCTAAGTGTGAATTTAACTCTCTGATACTTTTGCTGCCTTGACCGGATGTTTTATAACCATCTTTGTCTTTCAGATGCCAGTTCATGTAATGGGTGTCACAAGTAATCAGACTCCCTTCTCATTTGGTAATGCTGTACCTGGCTTAACATTCAAATGGTCGGTCACCAAAAGGGATATCTTGGACGTAAAAACAAGACATGATGAGGTAAATATCATTGTGCTCAGTTTGTCCACTGCTTTAATAACTTTTGTAAACCGTCTATAAAGAATAAATCCAAAAAATGCATGTCAAAATGCCCATGTGTAATATTTTGATTTATGATTTGTATTTCTAGTCATGACATAATTCTGAGTGTGTGTGTGTGTGTGTGTGTGTGTGTGTGTGTGTGTGTGTGTGTGTGAAAGGTAGTAGTTCAAGGGAAAATAAACTTGAAGGTACGTTGCTTATGGTTAAAAAACTAAAAAAAATTGACATTTGATATTTGTGGTAATAGAAGTAACTATAATTGAACTATTCGCTGCACATGGAGTACACATGACCTCACGCATGACAACTTATATGACATGTCAAATGGTAACCCTAATGACATTGCAAATCAACTCTCTAATGTCGTGATCAGCACTTAAGTTGGGTACACAGGAACTTGTCTGTACCCATGCCCTGTACCCTCAACATAAAACATCATATAAAATACTCTATCCAGTGTAGGTGAGTAGCTGTGGATTGGGTTTTATGCATATTCCAACCATCCCCTCCAAGTCCAGATAAAAGGAACAGTGCTGAATATTAATATACTGTGGTGCTCTATCCAAAAGACAATGCTACTCGAAAAAGGGCAGTCAGCAAATACTAGCTCAAATCAACTAAAGCGTATTGAGGTGATAAGTGCAAACTGATTGAACAGAAATGTTACTCTTCTTAGTACAAGATTTGCACAGTGGCAGGTACATTTTAGTGATGATTTCTTTAAGTGCAAGTCTCGGCGCACACACAGTGTTACTAAAACCATATATCAAAAGAAGAACATACATCGACAAACCGTAATGATAATCCCCCACCCATAGTGAGAGATGCAAAGACTTGGAGCCCATTTGCATACTTCAACTTTGGAGGTCAAAGTAAAAGTGGAGGCAAACCAAGTGACTCTGTATTGTATTTACGCCTTTCTTTTCACACCACTCCTGCCCAGATTTCTCAAGAAGATCAGGATTGACAGGGCCCAAGTCATACGTGTGGATCCCTACTGGCATGGAGAGTCTTGTATCCCAAGCTTCTACAAATGAGCATCGATCCTCCGAATAGGCTGCCCCTTCATGAGAAACTTCTGTAGCAGCAGCAGGGGAAGCTCTTTGACCCGAACCAGTCAACTCTTCGCTTTCTTGCATGGAGACTGAGTGGCGGCAGTTGATAGCTTTCGACCTTCCTCCCGAAGTTGGTAATGTTATTCTGTAGCCAGGCTTTCCTCCACCTAAACAGTATTTGCCTGCCAATGGAAGACATTTGTATTATATGATACAGAAAAGTCTATTTACCCTCTTTCTGCTTCCCTTTCTGATGTTTTGCTTTTTATTTTGGCCCTTGTTGAGCAAGGCTCTGCTCTGTGCACACTGAAAGGTTATCTTTCTGCTTTCTTGAGGCTGCAGATTAACGATCTTTATTTAAGTCACCCACTGTCAATAGATTCCTGAAAAAGTTCCCACCTTCCTCTTTCATCATGCCTCAGTTGGACCTTAATTTGGTTCTCACCTTCCTGATGGGAGCTCCTTTCAAGCCCCTGCATAACTGTCCCCTCCAACTGTTCACCATCAAAACAGCCTTTTTAGTGGCAATTATTTCTGCCAGGAGAGTGAGTGAGCTGCAGGCTATATTGTCCAAGCCTTCTTTCTTGACAATCTTCCCTGACAAGTTGGTGCTTCACGCTAGGGCCTCTTTTCCCCCCCCGAAAGTTGTAACACCATTCTATGTAGGACATTTTGTCACCTTGCCCACTTTCTACACTCCCCCGCATCCCTCTAAAGAAGAGGAGCAACTACATGGTCTGGACCCAAAAAGCTCATTGTCATTCTACCTTGACCGCACAAAAGAGTTCCAGGTAGATAACCAACTCTTGGTGGGGTGTTGGTGTGAAGAAAGGTTGGGCGGTGCAGAAAAGGACATCTCACTGTGATTCATTCTCTGCATCAAGATTTGCAAGACTCTAGCAAAGAAGCAGCCTCCTAAAGGCTTAAGGGCTCATTCTACCAGCGTTAAAGCTGCTACCACTGTGTTGGCTCGTGGAGTCCCATTCCTGGATATCTGTTGTGCTGCAATGTGGGCATCCCTACACATGTTTACCAAGCATTACTGCCTGGATAGTTCGGTCCGCAGGGACTGACATTTTACCTGTTCGGTCTTGCAGGACTTTTTAGTCTGAAATTTGTACATAGTCCCTCTAGGGATGTTATTGCTTGGATATTTATTCAAAGTTAACAAATCTGATGCTAGATGTCTCTATCAGATGAACAAGTCACTTACCTTTGGGAACGCCGTATCTGGTAGAGACAATATCAGTCACAGATTCCTTAGCAACCCTCCCAACCTCCCAGCACTGCGGACAGGGTTCTAGGGTCAGGGCTGATCCCTTTCAAGGCCCTGGTTTTCAAACACACCAATGTCAGTACACTTCATGGCTCAGCACTTCTTGTGTGGTAAGTTGTGAAAAGAAACCAATGTCAGCGTACCAAGGTGTGTAGTGTAGTTCCTATCATCCCAATAGGCTCTGCGCATTGGAATAATACCTACAGCAGTAAAGGCCTAGACCAGACGTTAACTAGGTCTACTACTGTCGATACTAGACTTAAAGTTTTGGGTTTGCCAGCTAAGCTCAGAGTTCACTAGAAACTTTCTCGAATGTTCAGGAAAGAATTAACTCCCCTGATTAGACAAGAAGGGATTTAGTTTCTGACAACCATAGAACATGACAACTTTGCTCTCCCCTAATCAAGAGTATATCTCGAGAGTCGTGTGAACAAAAGGCAATTTATTTTACTCAGTCAGTACGTGCATTCTTAGTCTCATCAGAATGTAGAGAAAAGGAAGAGACGGGCGTGTTCAATAAAAAGGTGTTATTTATTGATCAGTCTCTTTTCTCGTACAAGAGAAATGGATCGATATTATTGCAATACTTATAGTTAAGTAAAGTGCATACATTAAAAGCAATAGTATAAAATAATACTGTAAAAACATTGATATGGTTTCTAAGCCATAAGATGTTTTAAAATGAATAAAATATATTACATACACATATACATTTGACTAAACGTACTCAACTGGTGTTTCTAGATACGCCTACCCCGTGTACCTGACCTAAGTCTAATAAGAGGGCGGGAATAGAAAGTTACAGTTTAAGTTACGTTTGTTTTTGCCAAGTGAATAACTTAAGAATTCTCTGTGAGGGGTTATTCAGTTCTGTACCTGGAAGTTAGGATGAATGAGGAATGGTATCTCTCTCTCTGGTCTCGATATTCCAGGCTGCCTGCGAGGGCTACCCAGAAACGCCGGGGCTGGATTTCTCGGCAGGAGAAGTCAGCGCGTCTCTCAGCGCGTCAAGAAGGCGGGGCTGCTGCCAGCGGGGTCTGCTCTGCTCTTGGCTTCGGCAAGTATGGCTGCTCCGTCTCGTCACCACGCGTGTGTTTGCATAGGGCAAGATCGGTAATATTTATACCTTTAAGGTGCCGAGATTGACGTAAGGATGGACATAGATACGTCAATAAGGATGTCATACGACTTGCTCGTTAGCACATTCTTTTACTGAAGTTCTCGGTGAAATCAAAACAATGGCCGCAGGGTTTTGCCCAGGTTGTCATAGGTTTGATTTGTTATGAGAACTCCGTATGCCTTATCAGGGGCTGGAGGAATATCGCTTGTCTAATTAGATCGCAAGCGTTATGACCTAATCAGATAACACGTTCCTGTGCCGTAGTGTGACTGCGTCAGATAACGGTATCTGCATCATGGGGATTTTCTGCCTCATGGGCTGATTACTAGTTAACTTGTTAGTTTACTAACCAGAATAGGGTCAGGAATAGGGGGATCGATTCAGAACCTATAGGAATACATCACACCCACTCCACGCTAACTATGTACATATTTACTAATCTATTATTATTATTATTCTGAGTTTTGTATAGCGCCTGGTTACCAATAGGCATCCCAGCGCTTACCAGAACATAACACTACTAAAAAGATGCAAGGATTAAACGGAAAACAAAAAAGTTTTTAAAAGCTTACGGAAGCGAAGAAGACTAGCCTCCGAGCGCAGATGTAAGGGCAATGAGTTCCACAAGGAAGCCACATTTATTGAGAACCTTCTGCCACCAGTTCTTGCCTTTTTCACCCTGCCAACCTGAAGGAGATGTTGGTGGTCAGAGCGAAGTGAACGAGAGGCCTTGTAGGGCTGGACCATCTCATCCAGAATGGGTGGACCGACTCCGTGCAGAACTTTGTGGGCAATGCAGAGTGACTTGAATTTCACCCTGTCCCTCACAGGGAGCCAGTGCAATGCCCTCAACGCTGGACGGGCAGATTGACGCCTAGGGAGACCCGTCAAAAGCCTAGCAGCCGCGTTCTGCACATGCTGCAGTCTGTTCAGGGTAGACTCGGGTGCGCCCAGGAATAGCGCATTGCTGAAATCCAGCCGCGAGATGATAAGTCCCTGGATGAGGAGCCTTCGAGTGGCCACTGGGAGCAAGGGCAAGATCTTCTGGGCTGAGCGGAGCAGGCCAAAGCACACGCCAGCAGTCTTTTTGGCGTGGGTTTTAAACGATAGGTCCTGCTCCAGCCATACCCCCAAGCTCTTGATCTCCTGCTTGGGGGGAGGCATCGGACCCAGACAGTCTGGCCAGCTGCTGGGGGACAAAGATGGGGAAGAGTTCCCCAGCAGCATCAGTTCCGTCTTGGAGCCATTTAACTTTAGGGCTGAGCTGCACATCCACGTGTAGATCTTTTCAAGACATGAGTGCAGCCGGTCGGGATGGTGCGCCGACTGGGAAAGGCCGACCACCAGCTGAGTATCATCAGCATAACTGATGATTTTAATACCCAGCGGCCGAACCACACTCTCCAGGGGGGCCATGTAAACGTTGAATAAGGTAGGGCTCACTGAAGAGCCCTGTGGCACACCGCACTGGAGAGGGGTTGACGATGATTTTTCCTGGCCTTCCCACACCTCAAATGTACGACCTTCCAAGAAGGAAGCGAACCATTTGAGGGCCAGACCCGTGACCCCCACCCCCGACAGCCATTGGAGAAGCACCAGATGGTCCACGGTATCAAAAGCAGCGCTGAGGTCCAGGAGGATCACTGCCACTGATCCCCCCGAATCCAGCATGCTCCTCGCATTCTCCACGACCGCCAGTAGGGCGGTGTCAGTCCCCTGACCAGGGCGAAAACCCGTTTGGGAATCGCCCAGAAGGGAATTGGCTTCCAAGAAGTTCGAAAGGCGGCTGTTCACCAGCTTCTCCGCCACCTTACTGATACCCGGCAGCAAGGAGATTGGCCGAAAGTTGGCGAGATCGGCGGGGTCGAGGTTAGGCTTTTTCAAAAGAGCCTTAACCACCGCCCCTTTCCAACTAGGGGGAACTACCCCATGGGCGAGAGACAGGTTTATCAAATCCGTCACAGGGCCGACGATGGTAGATGACACCTGTTTAAGATATTTAATAGGTGCTGGGTCTTTCGGGGAGCCACTCTTCATAGACCTCAGAACTGCCAAGACTTCCTCCTTAGTAACCGGACCAAGGGAGGCCAGCTCCACCGCTTGCAACTTAAGTTGAGAGCTGGAGTTGTCCTCCAAAGAGGAGACCTCACCTAGCCGGGGAAGGGAGGCTAATATATTGTCGATTTTACTTTTAAAGAACGAGGCCAGTTCTGTGCATTTTTTGCGGGGGTCCTCGTGGAAAACCAGAGGATCAGGGACACTAAGTAACTCCTTAATGACCCTGAATGACTCTTTAGAAGAGTTGGCCGCAGAGCCAATGCGCTCTTCAAAGAATCCTGATTTTGCCACCCGAATAGCGGATTTATACCTACTCAGCGCCACGCGATATTCTTTACGACACGCCTCACTCCAGTCTCTCCTCCAGGACCGCTCCAGTCTCTTGCAACCTTTCCTCAAGGTTCTTAATTCTGAAGAATACCAAGGTGCAGAACCCACTCTCTTCCCCCTCATAAGTTGTTTCTTTTTGGGTAGAAGAGTGTCCAAAGAGTCCACGAGCCAGGTATGGAAATTCACATCAGCGACAAACGGGTTATCACCCTGAGGGGGCTGCGTGGCCTCCAAATGTGCCGCCCAGATGTCAACTGGGAGCCTCGACCAGGCTCTCTCTAGGGTGTGAACTCGTGGGACCACCACAGCTCGGCTGTTGAATTGCCATGACGCGGTCACCAAAAAGTGGTCTGTCCAAGGTAGGGCAAGAGCCGGAGAAGGAGTAAGATGGTCCAGGTTGGAGAGAAAGGGATCAAGCAAATGGCCTTTCTCATGGGTCGCGCCCGAGTTGGCCAAATTGATTCCGAAAGATTTAAGATCATCAAGCAGATCGATTCCTGCAACATTAGTGGGGTCCTCGAGATGGATATTAAAATCCCCGAGAACCACAAAGTTGGCAGTTGAGGAGGCAAGAAGTGTAGTGATTTCCAGGAGAGAGTTAGGGAAGCTACCCAAGGGTCCGGGCGGGCGATAAATCAGCAGGCCTACCAAAGATACTGTAGGTGACAGCCGAAGGGAGAACTGTAAGCTCTCACAGTCCGTCACCCCTCCGTTCTGAATCTTACACGCAAGCGTGTCTCTGTAGAGGACTGCAATTCCTCCTCCCCTCCCTTTAGGTCTATCAAGATGGAGTATGTGAAAGCCTGGGGGGAGTGCTCTGACCATGTCCGGGCCAGAGCTGGGGGAGAGCCAGGTCTCAGTGAGAAACAGCACGTCGAGCTCGTGATCTAAAATGAGTGAATTAATTTCAATGGCGTGGCTCGGTAAAGACCGGCAGTTTAGTAAAGCCATGGAAAGGACAGATTTCACGGCCACTGAATTGTGACCGGAAGAACAAGCTCTACACGGTAAGAATGGAATGGTCCCCATCTGAGCATAGCTACAACTAATAGGGTGGGGCGAGCGTAGGGCAATAAGGGCATCTCTTCCATATTGGAGCCTGGTGGTAAAAGGTGTTACCGAGTCGGGCATGGTTGTAGGCCCTAGGCCCGTCTGGGCCCGGACGGGCACAGACGGGCTGAACTCTGGCGTAACTCCGGCGTCATTACGGCGTCCCCGCTGCGCGTGACCGCTGCGCGTCAGCATGGCTGCCTAAATAGACAGCGAGCAAGATCAACAAAGGACTACTACCACACTGCTCTTCCTCCCCCAAGATGGCCGCCTCGAGACAGGGCGAAGGACCCGCAAAGCGCGGTGAATTTGCCTATTAGAGTGCAAGTAGAGGGTGACAAAGGTGGGGATATGTGGGCCAGGCTTAAGAACAAGGTAAAAGTGCCTAAAACAAGTTTTTAAATTAAATACAAAAACGGGAAGTTAAAAGCAGCAGAGCTGCCACCACACACACGCTACCACAATAGCGCCACACGCTGGAGAGAACGCGCTGCCACACTTGCCTGCCTAAATAGACAGCGAGCAAGATCAACAAAGGACTACTACCACACTGCTCTTCCTCCCCCAAGATGGCCGCCTCGAGACAGGGCGAAGGACCCGCAAAGCGCGGTGAATTTGCCTATTAGAGTGCAAGTAGAGGGTGACAAAGGTGGGGATATGTGGGCCAGGCTTAAGAACAAGGTAAAAGTGCCTAAAACAAGTTTTTAAATTAAATACAAAAACGGGAAGTTAAAAGCAGCAGAGCTGCCACCACACACACGCTACCACAATAGCGCCACACGCTGGCTATCTATGCATAGTATAACATAGTACAACATACTATAGAGTATAGTGTATACCTTACCACCCCAAAATACATAAATGCATTTTGAAATTTTTCAAATATACGGAAAAATTGCAGACATATGTATTGTATGCACTCAAGCTGTAGAATAATGCCAAAGTAATCGCATTGGTATACATTATTGCTTATTTGGTATATGAGAATTACACATGAAATGGCTTCTTAATACAGAAAAAAAGTTCGAGACCATTCCATCACAGAATAAAATATTTATGAACGTATCAGCGGGCAGCTAATGTCTATAAGCTATCTAAAATTTAGAAACCTTAGTTCTTTAAGAATAGTTCTTACTTTAAGCAGAAGATAGTGTCCCGAAAAATATGCAAAAATATTTGGGGCTGCTGAAAAATTGCTGTCCGTGAACTGGAGGGAAAATCTGTTCATGTGACTTTATTTTTAAAGTTGAAGGCCGAATTCAGGGAACGCCGTGTGCGAGCTTGCTCAAAAGTCTCTATTTCTGTTCTGGAGAGAACATCATATCATTCAGGCTTTCGAAAAAACTGTCAACAGCTTCCTGGGAAAGTTCCACTAACTCGGAAATAGGTGTAATCATGCATTCTTGCGCATGATTGTCTCCATTGACATTCTGATTTGCATTACTGACAGAAGGTCGTACCTGTTCGATGCTGCTTTCATCTTGAACTTCACTACCCATCAATCGTAGTGGTGAAGCTTCCACGAATGCCGTCATCAGGATTGGTAGCCTTTGAGGGCAGCACAAAGCATGAACCTTGATCGGGCTCAACAATGTTTCCATCCATTGGCGCATCCGATTGTAGCGTCAGACAGGTGTCTAACACGCATTCTTCTCCGCATAGCAGACACCTCAATACAGGTAAAACACATCTTTGCCACATTGGTCGAAATGATAGAAACCAAGTCATGTTCAGGTCTCTAAGCCGGGAGAGTCACAGGATTTTTGATATCCGGTCCCGGTATCCAATGGCTAGTATTGTGTCTTCCCTTGTCGCAAGAGTTTTGTCTGTGACATGGGTTGCCATAACGAAAAATAAGGACTAAGAATAGGATTCCTGCAATTAGTCCCAGGATCAGGGGAAGTCCGCCAAAAATCGAATGGACGAAATCTGGAAAAATACCCAGTATGGCTTTGAATGGTGTTAATGCCATCGAAAATACTGTCTTAAATACCTTTGAGACCCCATTGGTATCAGAAATATTTAAGATTTCATTCAGGATTTCCGCGAAATGTATGGGGGAATTAGTTGATAATAATGTATGTATCTCTGCAGTCGTCCTTGCGACTTGTAGATCATACGTTTCTTTTGATGACGAGAGCCTGGTAGGCGTCTGAAGAAGCACTGTTTTCATTCTGCTTAAAGTATCTATTCGAATAGAAGTAATTTTCAATTCGGGCCATGCCCTTGCCTCCCTGTCTGGGAAGGAGCTGGGGAACAATGAGCGTCCACAGCACTTGACCTTCGCAGTCGTAGTTACTAGATAAGGAGTCCCGGGCATAAGACTACAACATTTGCGGTCTACAATAAGAATGTAACTCCCATTATAGAGTCTTTGAAAGAACGGTTCTATTTCTGTTGCGGGTGTGCCTTGCTGGTGACATGAAAGGTTGTATGAATTCCCTTCACAGGCTCCATGCAAACTAATTCCGTTACACAGAAGCGTGCCGCTTAGTGACCGCACAATTATTGCCACTAAGAAACACTTTCTGTCCTTTATTACTGACACATGCATGTGAATAGGGCAGGTTCCATGTTGTTTTAAGGTATCCTTTTCCCAATTTCTCGTACATGCCAGCCTGTATATATTTTTGGCAGTATTGAAACCTGAAGGTTGAGATTGGAATATTTATTATCCCATGTATTATCCATTCACTGACAGGTCGTTCTGACATTGTCACTGGTAATCTCTCAAGTTTCTCAATGCTCAGGATTGTATAATCAGCACCCTTTTGTGCCATACTGATTTGTCTATCAGTAAGGTTAAAGATTTGGAATAGTGACGTTGTGTTGATTAAACGCCAAGGCACATAGCCTGAACGCAGATTTTGTAACGTCCAGCCAAGCTGTACAATAGAACGCAATTGTGACTGACCGTGTTGTAATAACAGTAAGTCCTGCGATAATATGTCGATTGCTGAAGACACAATGCTGTCCAAAGAAAAAATTCTGGAGGACAGAGTCATTAACCCATTGTCCACTACAGAAAGTGATTTTTCCAAATTAATACGGTCAATTTCCCGTATTCTCTCTGCTGTTTCAATTTGAGTAACCTTCCAGGCCTCATTGTATGCTGCATATACAGAGGCTGCTATGAAACGCTTTTGACGCTGTTTGCGTGGTCCCAAAGTGAAATCACGCAAGTCAGCACCATCAGTAAGTAAAGTTAGGTGTTGCTTAATTTCTGCCAGTGTGGAAGTTTGTAGCCATTGAAGGCATAATTTGCCCACACTGTAGGTTGTTATTATCCCTGGGTGATGTCTTTGAGGATATCTAGGGTCTGGCCTGGTCATTTTGAACCCCTGTGTTTTGTTCAGGAATCTGTCTTGACAGTTATTAGTATCTGTGGGCCAGATCAACCACTGTTTCCAATCAGGATGTGTTCTGTTTTGGTTTAATATATGGTTTACGTCTATCTCTTCATCTGTAGAAGTGTTGCTAAACATTGTTGGTTTTGGAATAGACGGTTTATTTAAATCTTTGATTTTGGCTAGGCCAAGACAGGTGGTTTGTTGAACAGTGTCATTTAAAAATATCATTTGTTCTGGGATCATGCAGGCTCTAAACAAAGCTTCTATACCCTGTACTTGCCATTCTTTTGTACCCCAAACACTTTTCAATTCAACATTTTTGTCCCAATAATCAAAACCAAAAGTATTCATTTTTTCAAAGAATGAGTCTGAATATAACAATTTTGTGTTGGTTATCATGGTCTTGGTCCCTGTTTTGTTTGACAATTTAAAATAAAATGTTTCAGCATTACTTGTGTTAAAACCTGAAAAATATGAATATTTGTCGTAAACGGTTCTTGAGCTCCCTTTTGGAGGTGTTGCACAATGTTCCCATTGATTATAATTTAAAACATTTCTAGGTTGTGCAGATCTATGTAAAAAATGGTTACCATAGTGTATAACAGTACATACTATCATAATTTGTAGAACCCTGCAAATAATCATGTTTGGTAAATTTAGCAGACATTACTAAGTCAGACATCATATTATTAATGCTTTCGAAGTCCCAATCATCAGCAAATGAGTTTGGTTTTACAAAGTCACTCAAGGAGATCTTAATTTGGTGTGGATATTTCAGGATCTCGACCGGACCATAAATTTCATAGTCAGTGTTGTCCCAAGCTACCCCACCAGGTATCGGATTGGCTGTGAAGTTGGCTGAAGAAAGTTCTCTTTTCTCGACGTGTGAAGATGTGTGTGGTTTGAGGATCAAGTTGATTTTCTGACTTGCTGTGTCCATTTTAGCATATTTTCCCTCAATGAAGCGTCCCAATGTTAGTATCATGATGAGCCAAAGTATGAGGATAAATGCACCAAAACCCACCCAAAATTCAATCCATGGAGAAATCAGATATGTTTCTTTCAGTTGTTTCAAAAGTTCCTTAGCTTTAACTTTAAAGGTTTTTGATGATGGCTGTGTCTTTGATTCACTGAACCCTTCAGAGGAATCATCGAAGTTTATGAAGTAGCCGGATGCAGTTCTGTCAATTGTTCCAATTGCTTCAGGATTTCTGTTTCTTGCATTTTCGTTTGGTACTTCATTATAGATTGGTGTGTCTCTGCTAAATGTTTTTATTTGGGATTTCAGAGGTCTTAGTTCTATTGCATTGTTGCATAGTCCATGTTGTTCTTCTGTAGGCGTTTCGAATGTGATGAGCCTCTTTGTTAGGACCTCTGTACTGGTAGCAAACCTTGGTGTTCTGCTACTTATTGGGAGTCCACTTGGCCTACTGTTTGTTATCGGCCACATGATTGTGGTTTTACCAGGTCGATGGATACAACTCGGTTCTCCTTTTTACCAGCAAGTGGCGGTAGTACAACTGATCTTGTCCCGTTGACAGACAAGACAGGAACTGCTTTTCTGTAAGAAGGCCCAAATTCCTTCTTTACCGCGATCTTCTCCCTGACTAGATCCCCGACTTTTGGAATCCAGACAGGTCTTGCTGGGACAGGTGGTGGTTCTTCAGTGGTTGTTGGCTGTTGTTTCAACTTTATGTTGCTCAGGTCTTTTCTTGTTTTGTTTAAGTCCTGCAAAATAGCCAAACGGTCTTTGATATCAAAGCTTTTTTCTTTCACCACTGAAGTCTGACTATCAATGTCAGAGATCATCATCCTAGTTCCAAATAATAATTCGTACGCACTGAATCCCTTCAGAGAATTTCTTGGCAAGTTATTGAGACTACGTTGGACACTTATTAGATGTTTGACCCACCCAGCTCCCGAACCTAATATCCTTTCCGCTATAGATTGCTTTATGCCTTGGTTTTTTCTTTACACCATCCCGTACCCTCAGGAAGGAAGTGAGAAGATTCCCGCTGGGCTATGCTCATTTGGTCATGTTTCCCCTCAGGCTTGAGGGCTAGAGTGGAGACAATGGTCAAACGTAGCATGCTCTTAGCGTATATGCCATTTAGACTCGCAAATCTTTGTATAACAGTCCGGACGTCAGCCGAGTGCTGGTGATCTACATTATAAGTGGAACTAGCCTGTATATGTTAATCGCAACCCTTCCTTTTTACTCCTGATTTTTTCTGGAGTAGAACGACGAGGTATTAAACTGTTTCTCTCCCTACTGCGATCTCTGTTGCAGTTTGGGCAGTTTTTTACAAACATGGTGTGACGCAGGCTCATGCTTGGCCACCAGTACCTTGATTGTAATTCTTCCAGAGAATTTTTTAGTTTGAGGTGTCTGAGACCCTCGCCCATATGTGCGTCTGCGATTAACAAGTTTCTCCTGTCCATGTTTGGAATCACTCTATCCCCCACTCCAGGGATTCGAGCAAAAGGGACGGAGTTTGCATCGATTATGTATGTATAATTGAGTGGATAGTTGATCGGTAACGCTGAGCAGTCGCCTTTTGATGACGTTTTCACCGCCAGCACTGTTTCACCGTCAATGTATTTTAATGTACGCTTTTTTCGAACTACGGGAGCCGATTTAGTGGCTGCCGCTGCGGCCGTTTCAGCCAATGAATTCCCTGCAACGTGAACGCCATCACGCTGATGACTCAGTGAGTGAGTCACGTGAGTCTTTGGTAGTTCTTTTTGTAAAAGAGCTATTTGTTCCCAGAGCAGTTTCTGCTTTATTGGTGCATCTGTGTTATCTTTGTAACCGTTTTGAATCCATGTCTGCAAATCCTTGTTATATGATTTGACGCAGTAATATGAATCTGACACTATAAGTGTCGGGAATTCGCGATCCGCATTATCTAGCGCCATTTTCAAAGCTAATATTTCAGTTTGTTGTTCTGAATTAGTTTCTACTGAGTGTGTCTTTGTTAATAGAGGTTTTAGTTTACCTCCGCGCCACACTTCTTTTGTAATCTCACATGTGGGGTTGTATGCTTGTTCTCCCCAAACGGAGGGTTGAGCATGTCCGTCTGTATAGATTACACAGGCGTAATGTCGTAAAGGCAGAATGTCGATTGGCAGAGGGTATGTTTTTTCATATTCTAGATTTTCCATTTCTTCTAGTTCTGGATCAAAGTAGTAGTATACTTTGTCCGTTGTGATTGAATTCACCCATTGTATCCATTCCGGATTCAATGTTGTTGTTGGTAAATTACACGGTGTTGTTAATGCCTCAAAGGCTGATTCAGCTGTTCTGACTGTGATATGTCTACCGTGTGCTTGATCTTTTTCTCTAGCTATTGCGGTTTGAACTGCATGAACAATTTTTTCTTTGTTGCTGAATTTCTGTTCAGCTTTTGTGTACAAGTGTGATTTGAATGCAATTGGTACCTTTTCTCCTTCATTAGAGGTCAGGTATGTGAATCCGCATCTCCCTGGGATGACTCGAATCACAAGATTGCGTGTGTTATCACGTGTTTCTAATTTTGTTTTAATTAGCATGTCTGTTTGTAGGGATCTCAAAATTTCTGTGTGTATTTGAGTCCAATTGGATCTTTGAAAATCTGGTTTTATCAGATCATAAAGGGGTTTGACCCTTTCTGCGTAATTTGCAATGTATGTTCTTCCGAAGTTTAGGAAGCCTAGAATCGACTGTAAGTTTTTTAGTGTTCTAGGTGCTTGGAGTACGGCACATTTGTCTAGGAAATTGTCAGCCAGGCTTTTGCCTTCACTTGATAACTCATATCCTAAGAATAGGACTGTCAGATGGGCAATTCTGGATTTTTTAAAGTTGAATTTGTAACCCTCTGCTGCGAACCCAAGTATTATGGTGTTCACTCTCTTCAAGTGAGTCTCCAAGTCATCATCTGTTAAGTAAATGTCATCGACATAAGATAATGCTTCATCATCATATAGTTGTAGTAATTCGGTTACTCTCGCTGAGAATACCCCCGGGCTGTTCTTGTACCCCTGGGCTAACCGACAGAATTGTTTTTGAGTGCCATTTATTGAGAACGCAGTTAAATATCTGCTCTCTGGTGCTATGTTTTGACAAAAGAATCCATTAGAGATGTCTAATGTTGTTTTGTATTTTTTGCGCACTATGTTATTCATTAGTGCAGCACTATGCGAGTTTTGCACTGCAAAAGTTTTGCAACATGAGTTAAGATGTCGGTAATCCAAAACTAGACGATATGAATTGTCTGGTTTGGAGACCGGAAACAAAGGGTTGTTCATTTGTGAGGTGCAAGTTTCAATCACCCCCTGGTATTCTAGCTGATCTAGTATTTCATTTACCTGTTTTTTAGCTTCTTGCTTAATTGGGTACTGCCTTTGTGCAGTAGGTTGTGATTTTAACTGGATTTTGTGAGGAGGAGAATCCTCATCCCATCCCACGTGATTTTTATATAAAGCAGGAGCTAGAGCCACTGCCCACTTTCTAGCAAGTGTGTATTTTTTATGAATTGGAATTTGATTTGAGAAGGCAGGCATAATTATTTCTTCGCCATGAGGGCACTCCCTGACAAACTCTGGTGGCCAGTCTTTTTCAGCTAGAAGGATGTCATAGCCCTTGGAGAGATTATCCCAAAATAGTCCCCTTATTTTCCTAGTCTTATCCCCCTCTATACGCAATGTTATTTCGTATATTTTGTGAGGTTTGCTAACTCTGGTGTCCGCAGTTTCCACTTGAAGATATTCATTCGTGTCCACTGTCTCCAGATGATTCATAAGGACTTTGCGAGCTATGCTCACTTCTGCTGCACTGTCTAGCATTGTCTGAGCCCACTCTCCGTTTTTCAGTTGTGTCCTCAGTATTCTCGGCATTGTTAACTACCTTGATACTGGCTACCTTCTTTTTTGGAAATTGTAATTTCTTTTTTAGTTGAGCAGGTTCCTTGTCTTTGGACTTGGCGTGCTCTTCTCTTTGTTCTGATCGTCCTCTTCTTTCCGATTTCTGCGAGGAAGTCTGAAAAGATTGAGAGGGACGGGTATCAATGTCTTGATATCTATCAGGCTTCTTTATATTATCCCTATTTCTAAGGTTATATCTATTCCCAGAGGGGTCACTCTGGGGTGACCTGTGTCTTTGGTTCGGAGATTTTTCTCTTCGCCTAGGAGACCTTCCTCTGGACTGGAATTTCTTTTCTTTAGGATTGGATTGTTTGTTTCCATCCCAGTTCTTTTTTGGTGATGTAGATTTATTATTAAAAAATATTTTTTCTGGACTTTCAATCAGTTGCGGTTTTACTGGTATTCCACCTAAACTATCTCTACCTAGTTCCTCATAGGATTTTTCTATGATTCTGGCAATTTCCGCTGGTTGGTCTGCTGTATCTGTCTCTTTTAACCTCTGGCGGATCGCCACGTTTGCTGCTTCACCTTTTATGTTGGCTAATAATATAGCCGAGACCTGCTTGAAGTCTTTCAGTAATTTCATACCAAGAGTTAAAGCGGGTTCAGGACCATATTCATCTTGAATTTGTTTTAGCACATCTGGTATTACCGAAATGGATGGAACACCGTGCGTTTTTGTGTAGATGGAAGCAAAGACTGTACCCCAAGTGTCACAGTCCTCAATGTGTGGTGCGATTCCCATTGGAAGACAGATAGTCAGAATCCTGTGTTTTTCTAATGGGGTGGTGTCAGGAAACACCGCCTCTATTTGGGTGATTTTCTGTGCCAACCAGAATGGTATTTGTTCCCGTTTAGCCGGTACTTTACCTAGGCAGGACTGGATGTTCTGTGGTGTAATTTTATTTGTGTTCCCCTGGTGAGGGGTCAGCTGTGGGAGTTTAATCGCTGGCTGAATTGTTGAAGTCCGCATCACATACTGGACTAATTGTCTATGTATTTTTATTAATTGTTTTAGCTGTGTTAACAGCTCTGCTGCTGGCATCTCATTGATGTCTGGATGTGGTGTGTATCCGGCTAGGACCGGCCACGTTGCTCCTGGTCTACCTAAAGGACCGAGCCTGGTGATGTGATTATTGTGTTTTAGGGCGCCATCAAATAAGAGCAAATGCTCTTGAAATTTGAGTGGTACTTCCACCTCCTCGAAAGGAGTGTACTCATTAGGAGGTTCCTCTATTTTGTAATAGTGGAAGTACTTTGTTACAGCATTTGCTGCTGGAAAATGTATCCATGAATAGTATACCTCTGTCTGCCGATATTCGTGTGCCTCAATTACGAATATGACTGTGCCACCTCTAGGTGTCAGTCCATTTTCTATAAGTTTTAGAGTTATAGATCTCCTTTTGATGACCGGGATGAGTATTATATCCTGGTCTGCTGCCTGCATGGTAGCATCAGCTGCTGCGAGTTCAGTTGCTAATCTAACTGCCTCTCTTTCATCCTCATTGTCTGACATGTTACTGACAGGATGGTTATTTCTTTTGTTTGCAGATCAGGTTTCTTATGGAAACAAAGGTTAGATGCACAATATTTTGGAACTGTTTATCCTTCAACGTTGACTATACCAAGAACCATACATAGGAGTTCCCTCCTGCGCGGTCTGGCGGATATAACCTTTCACCCACTCCAGACGTCTTTGGAGTATTGTGGGAAAAGGGGTCTGAGTGAGAAAGCACGACTGAGTTACTCTAAATGTCTTACGTTAGTTTTATCGCCCTTTCCAAACGCGTTGGGCGCCATGTAGTGTAGTTCCTATCATCCCAATAGGCTCTGCGCATTGGAATAATACCTACAGCAGTAAAGGCCTAGACCAGACGTTAACTAGGTCTACTACTGTCCATACTAGACTTAAAGTTTTGGGTTTGCCAGCTTAGCTCAGAGTTCACTAGAAACTTTCTCGAATGTTCAGGAAAGAATTAACTCCCCTGATTAGACAAGAAGGGATTTAGTTTCTGACAACCATAGAACATGACAACTTTGCTCTCCCCTAATCAAGAGTATATCTCGAGAGTCGTGTGAACAAAAGGCAATTTATTTTACTCAGTCAGTACGTGCATTCTTAGTCTCATCAGAATGTAGAGAAAAGGAAGAGACGGGCGTGTTCAATAAAAAGGTGTTATTTATTGATCAGTCTCTTTTCTCGTACAAGAGAAATGGATCGATATTATTGCAATACTTATAGTTAAGTAAAGTGCATACATTAAAAGCAATAGTATAAAATAATACTGTAAAAACATTGATATGGTTTCTAAGCCATAAGATGTTTTAAAATGAATAAAATATATTACATACACATATACATTTGACTAAACGTACTCAACTGGTGTTTCTAGATACGCCTACCCCGTGTACCTGACCTAAGTCTAATAAGAGGGCGGGAATAGAAAGTTACAGTTTAAGTTAAGTTTGTTTTTGCCAAGTGAATAACTTAAGAATTCTCTGTGAGGGGTTATTCAGTTCTGTACCTGGAAGTTAGGATGAATGAGGAATGGTATCTCTCTCTCTGGTCTCGATATTCCAGGCTGCCTGCGAGGGCTACCCAGAAACGCCGGGGCTGGATTTCTCGGCAGGAGAAGTCAGCGCGTCAGGAAGGCGGGGCTGCTGCCAGCGGGGTCTGCTCTGCTCTTGGCTTCGGCAAGTATGGCTGCTCCGTCTCGTCACCACGCGTGTGTTTGCATAGGGCAAGATCGGTAATATTTATACCTTTAAGGTGCCGAGATTGACGTAAGGATGGACATAGATACGTCAATAAGGATGTCATACGACTTGCTCGTTAGCACATTCTTTTACTGAAGTTCTCGGTGAAATCAAAACAATGGCCGCAGGGTTTTGCCCAGGTTGTCATAGGTTTGATTTGTTATGAGAACTCCGTATGCCTTATCAGGGACTGGAGGAATATCGCTTGTCTAATTAGATCGCAAGCGTTATGACCTAATCAGA
Organism: Lissotriton helveticus; assembly: GCF_964261635.1. Lineage (NCBI taxonomy): Eukaryota > Metazoa > Chordata > Amphibia > Caudata > Salamandridae > Lissotriton > Lissotriton helveticus. The sequence continues at coordinate 1,072,730,593 of NC_136070.1, read as the reverse complement.
TAACACGTTCCTGTGCCGTAGTGTGACTGCGTCAGATAACGGTATCTGCATCATGGGGATTTTCTGCCTCATGGGCTGATTACTAGTTAACTTGTTAGTTTACTAACCAGAATAGGGTCAGGAATAGGGGGATCGATTCAGAACCTATAGGAATACATCACAGGTGGGTAACAACGCCACGCAGAGCTGACTAAATCCAGGTACCAGCATGCAAGGGTACTGCTCAAAGAAAACTCATGGGAAATTCAAAGGTAAGGAATCTGCAGCTAGATATTGTCTCTACCAAATAAGGCGTTACCAAAGATAAGTAACTTGTTTTTCTTATCTTGTTTTTCGAGTCACAGCATGTTTATTAATTAGCAGGAGAGCATTTGCAGGGAGAAAACAACACAGTCAGCAGTCCCTTCCATGGTCTTCATTCGCTTGCAAGGTCACGTGAGCGCTCTGTTTCAGCTGGCCTTCACTCACTCATTCTCACCCTCTCTCCACCCCTGAGAAAATTATAAAACACAGGAACACGTCATAATGGGGTCGCTGGTTACTAATAAAACAGGTTGCGGGAAGGGATTATTACTATGTAGTTTGGGTGTGAGCGTTTTTCTTTTGATGTTAGTTCAGAAGCTTTTTGAACTTGCAGATTTCAAATTACATTTATGACTAGATGCAAGACTTTTTGGTGGCTGATAGTATGTCTGATCATTACTGTAGCAAGCTTGAGACATTATAGCTAAATGGATGTTTAAAGGCAAATTCGCTGTTCACGCTCATTCACATTTTTTCTAAAGGTTTTATTGGATTACTAGATTAATAAAGAGATTTTTCATGTGACATGCACCCGAGTCTTTTGTCAGTAGTAGAAATAGTCCTACACAGTCTTGCACTTATGATGGCCCTTTTTATACCGGATATACACATTCATACATTCTATATCCCTCACATCCTGCTGACCTCACCCCATAGAAGCTTACTAGTCCCCCATTTGTCACTGCACTACGTTTCTGAATGCTATTTTGTGTGCATCTAATGACGCCAGCCTCCCCTAGTGATTCCGGCTTATGCTGCTAGGATTATGTACGTTTTTGTGTATTTATTGAAGATCAGTCTCCCAATCCTCCAGAAGTTCGTTGGAAGCCAATTACCTGGGCTCCGAACACGTGTTCTGTAAATATTGTGTTGGATGCCATCCTCCGAGATGTTTGAGTTTGATTTACTGAACAGTGAAATGTTTACAATCAGTGGGAATCTTCCCACAAGCTGGAGAAAGATGGGACTGGAAACCGAGGAGTAAGTACAAGTTAAGTACAAATTAGTCAGTCACCATTCCATCTGTATGTAAATTCACTTCTGGCTAGATCGATAGGAAACGGATCGAAACAGGATATCTGAGTGGCACAAAAAGAGCATGGCTTGAGTGTGGTTCTGGTGAACGACACGTGCACTTGTGCTTTTATGTTGGTATTGGCACCATAACAGGGACTAGGTGTCCTTTCCAGTTAGTGATGATGGACGTTACATGTGAAAGTGAAGGGTTCTGCTGGGTTACTTGAACTGAGGGTACCAGGGAAAGCAACTCGCAACAATTTAGAATGTACATCTTGAGCGAGGTTTGTGCAAGTTTGTTGAATGCAACCTATACTTTGGATGTTTTGATTATAATTCCTGTGTCTCTATGCTTCTTGTCTTCGCCTTGTTTATAGGCCTCCATCCACCTCCCAGCGATATACAACTTTGCCATGAACATTTATAGTAGAGCGAAAGGAAAAACTGGGTTGAAGGTTGTTGTAAGAGCCCTGGATCCTACAGCTAGACAACTTTACAATTTTGCTAGAGAGCTGTCAGATGAAATTCAGATTCAGGTAATTAACGGATTTACTTTTTTTTTTAAAACATATGTTTATTGGAAAAAATACTATTTTCCAAAGCCCTTTGGGAATCAAATGTGGAGCATGGTTTTGTAATGGAATATATTGCGTTGTTTCCAGCTTGGAATATATATGATTAAAGTGTAACGCTGGCGCTTCTGAGAGCTCCCCTTTATAGTTAGTAAGGTTCTTGAACGTATCTTTATTTAGAAACTTTGCCAAAGCCCATTGTGAGTGAAATACTGTACGTGAGTTTGTAAAAGAATACATGTCACTTTAACGGCTTTCAATTTAAATGTTTAAAGTGTGAGCTGAATATTCTGAGACTGCCTGAGAATATAGTAGAGGCGAGCATGCGGCTCGCCCTAGGTTTGTAGTGACTGTAGGAGAAAACCTTGCTCCACTGGATCTCCAGCCATGTGTTAAAAATACAGAGGACTCGAAGACTAGTTATCCCAGGAATGTAACGAAGCTAAAAAACCCAGTCAGTCCTGAGCTCCTCTCCACAAGTGGTCAGCTTGACTGCTATGTCTTTTGGAAATATTGCAAACAATGTGACACTTTGAGTCTGTGGTGGTAGATGCCATCTAAAAAAATACATTTTTATTTTCAAGAGTATAGAGATGTCTCTCTGAGTTACAGAAGAATAACACATCAAAGTGAAACCTAGTTGATTCAAGTGCAGTGGCATGGCAAATGGCACCACCAGAATAGCTCTGCATCTGGGTAGTGAAGCGTTTATGATGTTTGGAACTGCTCGTTCTGTTTGTAACCCTATTCTCCGCAAATTATTAAAGTAATTTTATCAGAAGTGTGAATGGTTGGTGGTATGAATTTGCTGGAGATTCTGGACTTTTTTTGTCACAGAAGAGTGTAAAAAATAGGAGTTTTTTCGAAACTGCCATTTGAAAGGCATTCAGTGTTATAAAGCAATGTTGGGACTTCTGCAACTCACAGGAGTTTTCAGAAATGTTCAGTCAGTAAGTTTTCCTGGGTGTTGTCCGAACATGGCAATGATACCCCGTGAAAACTTCCCTATGAAAAATATATCCTGATATTGTATGGTGTGGATCTCTGCTCAAACCCTTTGAAAAAAATCACACATATCTTACACTATCCAACTCATGAGATCCATGGAAACACAGCTGTCAGACCATCTGTGGCAGGGGTATGTACCTGTGTTAAGAACACTGAAAGGAATGACCGTGTTTTGGGGAATTAATTGCTAAAAATCCGAAAAAGCTTCCTGTTCAATTTACTACCCCAGCTGAGGGCGACTGATGGGTGATATCCGTGAATATGATTTTTTTACTACACAGTGACTATTATATTACCAGTGGGCAGCTCAAACCAATTAAAAACCAATGCAAGTCTGCTACCCGCCTAAGTGTAAATGAACAAGCAATACACATAGGTGTCGGTCTCTTCAAAAAGGTTTTGAATACACGTCCACCGGGCCAGGCTCGGTGCTGCAAATGTTCAAAATGTTGAGAGCTAGGACAACGCAAACGTTAAAAATATTGCCCATTTCGAGTTCCCTGTTAAAATAGGGAAATCCGGCCGCTTTTGTGCATCATGCACGATAATCCACGTATCCGGTATTTACAAAGCCTTTTCTTAAACGGTAGATGTTGGCAGGTTTAAGGTGGCAAAATATATTGTGGGGGCAAAATATATTGTTGGGGCAAAATTCAGCTGTTGTATTTGAACAAAAAATTATAATTCTGACATCGGTGCACACGGGTTCTTGTGGGTGTGGGAGTTTAACAATGCCCTCGAAATCGAGGTCTGAGTTTAAACAGGATCGACAATGTCTCATCCGTTCTTAAAGGTCTTTATTTGATACCTTTCGTACACAAATTATAATTCAAAATAGCCTTCCTCACACAAAGTTGCACAACACACGGTTCCACTCCTCCAACCTCACTGAAAATAGACAAAAGATCAAGAAAAATGAGAAGCAAACACACATTAGGACACAAACACGCTTAAAATTAAAGAACTCTCTGTCCTAGCCTCTAGCCAGGAACTTTCTCCCCTCAGGTTATAGTTGCTGTCACCAGTGTTTGTGTTCAGTAAGCAGCTCAAGATTGCAGCAGAAAAAAGGCTAACTGCTACCCATCCATCTATTGCCACCTCTTTTCAGAGAGCCCTCTCTTCCACCTTGAAGTCACACTCGTTATGGCTTGTTGTTTGTTTGAGACCTTTCTCCCATATTGATATCACTCGCGTTTAAAAAAAAAAGGTTTACATTAACTTTGGGAGTACTTAGAAAATGCTCAGTTTGTAACAGGTTTCCTGCTCCGGTCTCATTTTTTTGAATGAAATGCGATTGTTAATTTCATTTCTCAAGTGATGCAGTGCCTCTGGCTCCCTTAACTTGCCATATAAAAGAGAAATAACTTCTATTGAATGCGATGGTAAACGTAATTCTCATTGTATTGTCATATGTAGGTCTCTGCAGCAGGCTCACTAAACCACCGAGATGTGTAATTGACTTTCACAGGCGTAACTCCTGTCATTCAGCATATTGCAATATATTTCTCGATGTGTAACGCCTGTGCCGAATGCATGAACAGAAAGTAAATGTCATATGCGCATATTTTTCAGGTCTTTGAAAAACTGTCGCTCCTTAGTCCAGAGGTGGAGGGAGAACAGATATTAATGGCACCCAACTCGTTCATAAAACTTCAAACAAACAGGTACTGCGCTTTTACTTTAAATGGCATGCAGAATGACCTCAAATGCTTTGTGATGCAGTGTTGGACGGCTGCAGAACGCGTCACATCTACCCCTCCGGCATTGTGTGTTCCTCTCCGTCTCTTGACTATTGGTTTGTTCAGATAGCTGCCTCAAGTGTGAAACAAAGAGAATATTACTAAGCTGATTAATGCAGCTTTCTCAGATGCATTCATGCTTGTATTTTGGCTGCCCAGCTTGTTAAAATGTTGAAATATGTAATGGTATTTTTTGTTAATCTAATTATTCTAAAATTTTACAGTTCCGATCTTCCGCTTGCTGGCCCTTTAATCATAGTCCTGACATCTTCAAACACGATCCGAGTGTCTTCAGAAACATTTTTGCTCGAAGGCAGTTTGGGCACGCAATAAGATCTCCCTGTACAAGATAAGCTTATCCTTTCGATTATGGTATGCTATTCAGGAGGTATTACAAAGGCAGGACGACTCTCAGCACTCTGCTCAGTTCAAATGGGGCCAAAACTATAACGAAGAGCTGGCAGTCGAGATTGAGTTTATCTTGTGGTGGGTATAGACAGTATTTTCTGAAGTGTAGGGCTGGAAAGGTGGATCACAAGAGAGGTTCGGTGCAGTATGGAAATCGTACCAAGAGATGCTTAATAGGGCCAGGAGAGAGGAGTATTGATATGGATACAAGGGGGACTGGTGATTTGGCAGAATTGAATGAGTACAAATTTTGTTTAGGCAAAAATACTGCCATTTACAGAATGATACTATTAATGTTATCGGTTTCTAAGTATCTGCAGAGTACAATACCATGGAAATCACTTTTACAATCCAGGTTGCATATGGTATAGATTGTTTTTCAGTTGATGTTATGCCCTCTCCACCCCCCACGTATATTCCTGCAAAATGCATTGTGACATAGTATTTAAAGAGGTGAGTCTTTAACTCTTTTCTAAATTGGAGCAGTATTGGGGCAGCCCTCATCGTTATGGGGATCTTGTTCCTGACCCTGGCTGCATAGATGGAAAAGGCCTGTTGTCTTTTTTTTCATTCTTACTCTTAGTCTGCAGCCTTATGCTATCCTGGCTCTGGGTGTCCCTGGAACCATCAGTGATGGTAAGCTTGTCTGCAAGATAAGTGTGGGTGCTGGTTGTGATGGCTTTGTAAATGATGCCGCTGGTTTTGAAGGTGATCCGTGCTGGCTGGGAGACCCAATGGAGTTTCATCAGGGTAGAGGTGATTTTATCATATTACTGTAGGCACTAGTCAAGATGGGTTGTGGTGTGTAGGATGCCCTAATGGATGTCAGTGTAGCATCAGTGAGGCCATGGAGATGAGCATTAAAACGTTCTAGATGCAAGAGTACAAGGGCTGCAACAGAAGTCTGAGGTGGCTTTCTGAAGAAACAGGTTGACTATCTTTAGAAGAGAGAGCTTGTGCCAGGCTCTTTTTTTCCATTGTGTTTCTTGAGGGAGAGGTTGGTGTCAAGTGGGAATCCAAATGATTTGACAATCAGTGAGAGTTGGCATTCAAAGCTGTCACAGTTAGTCATTGCGCCATGTTTGTATGGTATCTTATTTGTTGTTCTTGGCAAAGTAGGAATTCCTTCTTGGTTGGGCTTAGATGTCCAGTACTCACCTGAAGCTAAGTCGAGATGATGTGCAAGCACTGTTTGGGGTGTTGGATGTTTGATGCAGACGAGACTTTCAAGTAGAATTGCGTATCACCAGCATATTGGTGAGTCTTGATTAAATCTGTGTGTAGATATATGAATCTGTGACTATATAAATGTTGAAGATGACCGAAGATTGTATGGAACCCTGAGGAACTCCACATGTAATAGAGCTCTTTTGTCATCTGGAGATGCTCATGTGAACACACTGATATTGGCTGGAAATGTAGGTGAACCAGTGAAGGACAGTGCTGGTGAATCCCATTCACCACTCGAGGGTGCGTATGAGGGTGGGATGGTCGACTGTGAAGAAGGCAGCTGAGAGACCCAGCAATATCAGGAGGTAGGGGTCATCTTCATCTGTGGTTAAGAGGGCATTTTCTATGATGCGCAAGGTGGCAGTTTCCTTACTGCAGCGTGATTTGAAGCTAGACTGGTAGTCTTGCAGGAGATGGGTGTAGCACTGATGTTATTTTGGAGTTGAACACAGAGACTGCTTTTTTAGTGATCTTGCAGAGATGAATGGTAGCTGAATTATGGGCTGGTATTTGGCGAGATGAGGGTCTTCTGTAGGTTTCTTTAGCAGTGGAAGGATCTCTTTAGTCTTAAGAGATTCTGAGAAGATGCCTTGAGTGAAGGAGGCATTTACAATGGTAAGTAGAGGTAAGAGAGCATCCCCAGATAGAACTCTGATGAAGGATGATGGTAAGACATATTCATAAAAAGTGGTTTTAAGGGACTTGCGTATGTGAGCCAGATCTGGGAGATATAGGGATTTGAAGGCTGACCACTGCAGTATTCAACAGGAATGGGTGAGTGTTCGAGATGTAGCAGCCCCCCAGGACATTAAATAAACCACAATAAGTCTCCTGGGACATTGAATTCATAATCACAGGAGAGCTTACCATATTTCTTAAAGCACTCCAAGCTGGAGCTGTATTCTATTCAGCTGGAGTGCAGCTCCCTCTTTTAGTTGGTTCTATGCCTTCATTTTGTTGCCTGAAAACTGTTTAAAAAAAAGACTCTGACGTGACTGTTGTTATCTTTGTTTTTGTTTTGGATTTATTGAAAATATTTTATGACTAACTTTTATTAAACATTGCAATGTGAGAATGTGTAAAATATACATTTGATTATCCAGTATTTGGGTGTCTTTCATAGATTCACATGCCTGAATCATTCCCCGTCGTCGAGACGGGAGCCTCCGGTAAATAAAAAAGTAATGTCCTATAGACATACATAGAGAAAATAGGCCCAAGGGTCTCCCCTTAGTGGCCTTTCCTTGTCCTTATGTAAAAAGGACCAAACTCTTACAGTCAGCCAATCAGCTCCGACCTCCCTCTAGGACCTCCCTGGGAGGAGCCCCAGTCCCTCAGATTTTCTACCGCACGTTGTGCTAAGGGAGTCTCCTCTGAGCTCTGCTCAGATTCTGTGTTTTTTTTCATTAATTTGGCTTTTCTACTATGGATTATCTTCAAATACATCTTTATCTTCAAATACTTTCTTTAAAGAAGGTTTTAACAGGGGAAAGAACGGAAGAATTCTGTTTGGAGCCTGCACTTCTTGTTCCAAGAGGTGGCTCTGCTCGGTTCCTCGCACTCAGACCAAAGGCTACAAGGTATGTTGCTTTTTCAAGTGACTTTTGAGGGGTCGTGAACAGAGCTGTTAATATGCTTAAGGCCAGAAAGGAGGTTATTATTTTCTCCAGTTACTGTGATGAGGTGTTGCCCTCAAAGTCCAGGAGACCTCAATAGAGAATCTCCTCAGACTCAGCCCTCAAAGTCCAGGAGACCTCAATAGAGAATCTCCTCAGACTCATTCCTCAGGGTACCATCCTGAGAAGGCCCTAAACAAGACCGCTCAGGGGTCTTCCGGGCGCAGTCCTTCAAGGGTCTCCCCACTCTGTGGGAAAGGAGAGTAAAGGACTTGCTTTGGAGAAATATCGGACAAAATAGACGACGTATGAGCCGTCTATATCCCCTCCTCTGGTCATAGGTTCGTTCAGAACGTCGTCTATACCTCCTAGAGGTACAGCCTAAGAAGCCATCAATGTCAAAACCATCATCATTACAATGAGAGCGTCGATGACAGCTTCGACGATGACGTCGACGACGAGACCATAGACGTCGACGGCGACACCATCGACGATTGGAGCGTCGAGAGCGTCGACGACTAGGACATCAACGTCAACGACGGGACCGTCGACGACACCATGGACGTCGACTTCGACACCGTAGACGTCGACGACGGCGAAGACCGTCGACGACGGCGAGGACCGTCGACGACGACGAGGACCGTCGACGACGGCGAAGACCGTCGACGACTGTGAGGACCGTCGACGGCAAAGACCGTCGACGGCAAAGACCGTCGACAGCAAAGACCGTCGACGACGACGAAACCGTCGACGAAGAGACCGTCGACGTCAAGACCGTCGACGTCAAGACCGTCGCCGTCGACGACGAGTCCGTCGACGACGAGACCATCGACGTCGGCGACGCAACCTTGACGTCGGCGACGCAACCATCGACGACAGCCTCTCGGAACGAAGGCCTGTCTACAGTATCAATGATGGTTTCATCTACGCAGACTACTCGGCATGTCTACGGCCTGTCTACGGTTCGATGATGCCTCACCTACGATGATGGCCTCATCTACAAAGGCGCATTTTTGTGGGCGCGTCTGACAGCCTGTCTACGGCGGCCTATCTATAGCGTCTACAGGGCCTAGTCTACGAGGACCTAGTCTCCAATGGCCTAATCTATAGTCACGATGGCCTAGTCTACTGGCCTACTCCATGGAGGCCTAATTATCGATGGCCTAGTCGTCTACGAAGGCCTAGTGCTCGATGGCCTAGTCTACAATTTTAGTCTATCTATGGCGTCTACAGGGCCTAGTCTACGAGGACCTAGTCTACAATGGCCTAATCTATAGTCTACGATGGCCTAGTCTACTGGCCTACTCCATGGAGGCCTAATGATCGATGGCCTAGTCGTCTACGAAGGCCTAGTGCTCGATGGCCTAGTCTACAATTTCCTAGTCTACGACGGCCTAGTCTATGACGGCCTCGTCTACGAGGGCTAGTCTAAGGAGTCGACTGCTCGCCTGCGACGCCCTGTCTACGGTATCGACGATAGCCTCATCTACGTAGGCTCATCTTCGAGGACTCGTCTACGGCGGCATAGTCATCGACGACATCGTCTAGGACAGCCTTCTCTAAGATGGCCTAGCCTAAGATGGCCTCATCTACGCGGGCCTCGTCTACGTGGGCCTCGTCTACGTGGGCCTCGTCTACGATGGCCTAGTCTACGAGGGACTCGTCTACGATGGCCTCGTCTAGGATGGTCTAGTCTATGATGACCTCATCTACGACAGACTCAGCTACGAAGGCTAGTCTACGACGGCGTCGACGGCCTTGTCTACGAGTAGTCTACGACGGCCTCATCTATGACTGCTCGTCTGTGACGGCATACTCTCTGACGGAGATCTTGTCGACGGACTCGTCAACGAAGGAGGAAATCCACCAAGTCTGTAATCTCTTTTAAGAGGGTATGGTCATCTATGACTGCGCGTCTACGATGGCATAGTCTACGACGGCAACCTCGTCGACTAATTCATCGACGAAGAAGGAACTCCACCACTTCTGGAATCTCTTCTAAGGTGGTACGGGGAGCTGCTCAACGTTTTACGATCTCCATGACCTCTCAAGAACAGGCCTGCTTCTGGTACGTCTTCAAAGAACCCTACAAGAAGGCAGTAAGGTCAATACGGGTTATCCATTACCTATAGTCAGAAGTGGTATGGATCCGGTAGTGCCCCTCCTCTGTATCACTGGTGATCCCTCCGTTGGAGAAGAAGTATAAGGCGCCAGATACAGCACCGGCGTGCTTGACAGGAACTTTCTAAGCCGGACTCCGTAGTGCCACAGGCGCCCTAGAAAAACTCCGGGGATCCTTCGGCCCCGTTGTCACCTCCTCCTGATAAGGAGGGTCTAAGAGTGCACAACCTGACGAACAGGTTTTCCTCTGTGAACGTTCTAGCGCTCTTGGTACGCTAGCATGGAAAAATTGTGGGCACACTGGCCCCATACCAGCCGGAATTCCGAATACCAGCCGGAATTACCAGACTCATCCGAAGAGGAAGTTAGGTGGATTCCGCTAGGGGCGGTGCATTGGCGTTAAACCATACACTACACGAGGAATATCGCTATGACAGGGTTCCGCAAGTGGCTGGACCAGCAGTCTTGCGGATCCAAGGAGGACCCTTTCCGTCCTGAGGTGCAAACAATGTTTGTGGACAGGCCAGATGAGGGCCAGTCACTATTGGCGCGAAAAGTTAACGAAACAGACAATGACAATGCGAGAGCTTTGGACACTCCTCAGTATATGGACCTGTCCTTTAGTACAAATGGAGGAAGAAGAAGGTCTTCCCTCAAAGGAATTATCAATTCCAATCTTCCTGCTCTTCAGGCCAGAGTAGACCACAATGCCTTCAGTCGCCGACAATAGCAAAAAAAAAAAAAAAAAGCTCCCATCCTCTGAGAAATTGTCTTCTCATGGAACGGGCAGCAGAGATATCAAGATATACAGCTGCATCTACGTCTGGATTATGCTGTAGAATGGAGCTTTAGCGAGAGTTCCTCCTCCTCAAAGGAGCTATAGCGAGAGTACCTCCTCCTCATAAGGGAAAAGGTTTTTTCTTTTTGTTCCCGCTTCCTTTTTATATCCAGAAAAAAGATAAGAGGAGGAAGCCAACATTGGGCTTCAGAGACTTCAACACCCTCCTAAATGAGGCAGTTGTTGCGCATGGTAACCCATGAGGTCCAGCAAACAAGACGTTTACTTCCATATCCCACTTCACAGGAATCGCTCAAAGTACTTACGATTTGCAGTAGTGGGCAGACATTTACGGTTTCGCGTTTCTGTCTTTCAAGCTCAAGTCTGCACCACACATATTCACGAAATACAGTTCCCTGGGAGCGACATAACTAGGACACCAAGTCTTTCGGCTCTGAAGGACTGCCTGCTCAAGGCTTCATCCTTAAAAGACGTGTCCAGGTCTCCCAACGCCTGCTTTCAGGATCTCATCCTCAATCGGGAAAAATCGGTCCTGAGACCTTCTCACTACATCAGTTTCCTAGGTACATCGGTTTCCTAGGTATAACCCCGGCCACACGGTCAACAAAGGTTTTCATATCAGAGAGTGATAGTGTATCCTCCTGATTCCTCGCTCTCAACTACGAACAAGACCTCTACAAGAGGCGCTATTGAGGCAGTGGTTACAATCTACAGGGTCATCTTGCCACATAAAAGGGAATCCTCACATGGCCGAAGTCCTACAATGAGGAATATCCTCTCAAAAACTATCTCAAGGCTTGTCACTCCTACTTCCAGCGGTTCCTCACGTCGTCACAAAATGCGGAAGGTAGTCTCCTATGGAGAAGACACTATATATCAATCTGCCTGAACTGCTGACGGTCTTCCTGGGCCTTTAAGCTTGCCTACCAAGAATAAGACGAACAATGGGCTCACCGATGCGTTCAGCAGGCAGAAACCATTGTAACGGGGAGCTGGACCAACAACTCATTGGCCACATCTTCTCCAGATAAAACACGCCACAAATGGATCTACTTGCGACGTGAATGAAAGCCGAATGCCCACACTTCGGTAACTGGCTAGGGAATGCATCTCCAACCGCAGGGCGCAATATCTTTGCGTAGGCCTTTCCGCCATTCCCGATGCTCCCATTGTCCTCAAGACAAGGTTGGTGGAGCCTGGTATTCTGAGTTTAATAGCCCCAATTGGGCAGAGGCGACATTGGTTCACAGAACTCCACCACCTATCCCTGTAGCCGCCGATCCACCGGCGGCAGTATCTATCTCTGCTTACTATGATCGATAATGCAGTTCGACATCAGGGTCTGAAGTCTCTCTGGTTGGTAGCCTAACCACTAAGTTCAGGGTTCCACAATCGAAATAATCCACAAGACTGAGTTCAGAGTTCCACAATCGGAATAATCCACAGGACTGTAGACATTCTTGCCAGAGCAAGTGCGGATAGCACGTGACCATATTCCCGGAAAGGGAAGCGCTTTGTGTCTGCGGTGTAGACCGCAGAAATATGCTTTTCTCCACATCACTGGTGCAAATATTGCCTTATCTATCCATTACAGCACACTTAACAGTGCTATCTCGTTATAAAAGAATTCAAACGAGCCCATCGCTCTGGTCAAGCGGGTTGATTAAGCAAGTTCTGAAACGTTTATATAGATCTTTCCCGCCAGTAAGGATGTTGCCACCTCCTGGCGTCTCAATGTGGTTCTTACCAAGCTCATGAAACATCCGTTCAACCAGTACACGGAGCTGACCCAAAGTATGTCTCGTGAAAAATCCCCACTAAGAGTCAGTGGGCTACAGGCGGTTTTCTATCCAGACGAGTGAGCGAGCTCCAAGCTCTGTCCATTCAGGAACCATACATGCAGTTCAGGAATGCTAGCATGGTGCTGAGACCGAATCCAAAATTCATTCCAAAGGTGCCTTCAGACTTTCGTCTCAATGAGCCAACAATCCTTCAAACTCTCTTTGCGAACCCTTCAACCGCAGCAGGAATGGCTCTACATTCTTTAGATCTCAAAGATGTCTCAGGTTCTACCTAGATAAGTCTAAGACTTTCAGAAACTCTTCACAACTGTTCGTGACATACAGCAGACCAAGAATGGGCCTGTCCCTCACGAAACAAAGCGTCTCAATATGGATCTCATCAACGATTGCATTCTGCCATGACCAGGCCGGACGGCCTTTAACTGAGCATGTTACTGCTCACTCCACCAGGGCGATGTCCACGTCCGCAGCACTGTTCGCTTGGGTACCAATCTTGGACATTTGCAGAGCGGCGACTTGGAAGTCACCGCACACTTTCTCCAGACATTACTGCCTGGATATCGAACTTCAGAAGGATGCGGCAGTGGGCCAGGCAGTGCTTCGCCATCTCTTTCAGTGATGTGGGCCTTCCTACATCCCGCCATCCAGGTATGCACGTTCCTTGCTATTGTGATGTTACTGTTATGCTGTCCACATGTTGTATGACGACACATGCATTGTCTACTGTGACTACAGAGCATTTCCATCACGCGGGTGCATATCTGATTGCTAGCTATTCTGATTCAGGCATGTGAATCTATGAAAGACACCCAAATACTGGATAAGAAATGCGTTACTTACCTGTAACAGCAGTTATCCAGTATTGGTGTCTTTCATAGATTCACATGCAACCCTCCCGCCTCCCCTGGAAGGTCTCACATCCCTCTCTAACAATATTACGCCAACCTAGTTGGGTGCGTACGAAAATCTGAGGGACTGGGGCTCCTCCCAGGGAGGTCCTAGAGGGAGGTCGGAGCTGATTGGCTGACTGTAAGAGTTTGGTCCTTTTTACATAAGGACAAGGAAAGGCCACTAAGGGGAGACCCTTGGGCCTATTTTCTCTATGTATGTCTATAGGACATTACTTTTTTATTTACCGGAGGCTCCCGTCTCGACGACGGGGAATGATTCAGGCATGTGAATCTATGAAAGACACCAATACTGGATAACTGCTGTTACAGGTAAGTAACGCATTTCTTTTAGTTATGGGTCACTTTTTGACAAAGACAGTCTGATATATATATCTATATATATATATATATATATATATATATATATATATATATATATATATATATATATATATATATATATATATATATATATATATATATATTAACGCTCCAAAGCCCTTCCCAATCCTGGAAAAAGAATATGACAGCACTCGAGGATGAAGGTTACAAACGCGCTAGATTTTATTTAGCGGAGGGGTGCACACAGACGCGTTTCGGCGGTCTGCCTTCGTCAGTGTGTGATGCACTGTGTTTGTTTCCGACATTAATTTGAACAAAACATAATCACTCCCACTTCCAGTCAGGCATGGACATGGACAAGGGGACTTACGCCTCGCAAAGGACAAATGCGGCCATCTTGTAGTGTGTGATCTATGTAACACAAAATAGCAAATTGCGTGGTAAAGCCCACAGATGGGCAATCGCATTATTCCATGTGCGGCGTTTCAAAAATAAAGCGTCATGGGATAGACATAAACCATACAGCCGTGGATCGGCTAATGTCCCCATATACAGTACATAGTCCATATCACCTGTACACCAGAAAAGAAGAAATAAATCACTTCCTAACCAACAGCCAAATAATGGGCCTAGCTCAAAAGGTGTGGAAATGATAAAATATACATGGAGTGAGATGCGTCGCATGCAACAACAGAAAAACATGTGCAATTGTTTACAACATATAATAATGAAGCAAATGTGATTAAAGTGCATCTTATATACAGTGGAAAGCTAGATATGTGGGAGACTCCTATGTTGTACCCATGTGTTATTCCCAATCAAATTTCAATTCATTTGATCTGAATCACACAGTATTTGCGATATTTCTTAAATTCATAGTGAAAAAATATACAAAAAGGCAGGTACTGTGAATCGATTAACGATATAAAGAGTCTCTCATACAGTTAATATATACATGACAAAAAATCAGAAAATCAGATAAAAGCTTCAGAGCTATTGTCTACATTGGTATACAATTATTCCATATACGATGATGTTTGGAAGTTCTAATTACAGTTTGCTAAGATGAACTATCATCTTGGAATTATTTGTACCAAATGTTGTTCTCTACTCATTTCCCTAGATGGAAAGCCATTTCCTCCCCACTGTTGAGACCTATATATATATATATATATATATATTTTGATGTGCTGACCCCTTGATAAAGCCAGTATGCCCTCCACCTTTTTGAACGTGACAAAGCCAGTCGGTCTGCCTTACTTTACATGAGCTCCATACATTGTTACATGACATAGTCAGTCCTGCATGACAGTGGGAGGGTTGGGCTCCCAAGGGGTTGGGTGCAAGCTCTGTGCCCAACCCCATGCTATGCACTGCCAAAGGCCATGAGTGACATGGGGCTTGGCGCCTACAGGGAGATGGGCACAGTGCCTGGGTGCAGGCCAGGCCTTTCATCCAACCCCACACTGCACATGGCAGTCGACATTTTAATATACATTAAAAAACTCTTTGAAATTCACAGAAAAAATCATTTAATGAAACGTTATAGTTAGGTGAAAATATCAATGAAAACACATGATTTTAAACTAACCCACTAAACTTCACCAGTTATAATTCGCTCAAGTAACTATAACTCGTGCCCTAAAGTAAATATAAATTGCTGTCTTATCATGCACTGGTAATTACCTCACATATTATCTCATAATTTCAGTTATTTTGTTAAATGGTATGCTTTAACTGACATTTTCACCTAACTATAATTAATGTCCGTTTAATTTTCGTTTTTTTCAGTGAGTTTGTTTGGGGGGGCATGTATAACCCATTCTGTGGGTCCACCAGCTCGGTCTTCATAGCGTGAGTTAACCTTGTCCGAAGCAGACAAACACTGTCTTTGTAAGGACCAGTGCGTTGTGACCACTGGTCTCCGAAGAGTGTTTAGGTACATTCAAGCAAGTGCATCAAAAACACTTAAGGCGCAATTAGATTTGCCTCGTCCTGGTTTTTAGCATACCTCACTATCAAAGTGTGTGTGTGTAGTTAGAATATTAATTATGCACTTTATTGCTGGCAATGGCTGGTCTTCATAATAATAGGTATATTATGGAGGTGTGGGTGTGTGTGTGTCTATATATATATCAATAGTTTAAAAAAAGTAAATATAGAAATTATTTTTATGAATATGTTAAACTTTTACATTTTATTAAAACATACATATTTTTAACACTACTATCTGAAAGAGACACGTTAGTGATAGATTCCTTAGCTTAGAATATTCCGCTGGTGTCAGACTGGATCCGGAAAGTTTCACTTAGCAGTACCCCTGCGCATCAGTAGGTGGCGTCCTGCGGCTCCGCGTCCGTCACTGGCTTCGTCAGCACCGAGCTGACGTCACAGAGAGTACTTAGGCGCCACCCATGCCCGCTGACGTCAGTTCTTTCTTTTTCCGCGCCAGCAAGCGCAGATCTGGATTGAGCACGTACCTCATTAATTTTTTGACTACTCTCATGAGACTTTTGTCTCCCCTTTTTTCTCCTATTGCACGTAGGGATGCCCGACTTCAAGTCTTGTACAGCCGTAATATGCCGGTAGCGGACCCCCACGATGTGTGCCTCTACTGCCTGGAGACAGATCACGACTCCCAGGACTCTCGGGCCATGGCCCCGAAGGCCTTGCGGGTGTGGCATCGGAAGTTGCTGGAGGTTCGGCATTCTTCGCACCGCCGCTCTGGGTCCAGGGGCCGTTCCCGCGAGCCGTCGCTCCTCGGGCTCCGAGTCTTCGCCTTCGGATTCCGGTAAGCGACACCATAAAAAGAAGGCGAAGAAGCATGTTCACTCTCCGACATCCCCCGTCGCTCCTCGTAGGCGGACGAGGGGGACCGGGGCTCCGCCCCTGCGGCTCCTCTGGAGCCTGGGAGTCCCGCAGCCTACCCGCCATACCCGGGTCCGTCGGCAACTCCCGAACAGATGCAAGAGTTTCTTGCTGCCTTGGACCGCCTCTACAGGCCTCGGGCTCCCGCCGGCGTGCCTACGGGCCCACGGTTTTGTGTCCAGATCCTGTTGGTCTGGCGTCTCCGGCGCCACAGGATCCTGCACCTCTGGCCCCGGCGTCGCGAGGTGCGGTGCCGCCCTCAGCCCCATCCCCGGCGCTGCAATGGGTGCCGTTTATTCCAACCCTGCCCCGGTTCCTGGACCATTTTGTTCCGGCCTGGGATCCCAATTGGGAGGCGGCTCCGGTATGGCCCCGGGCAGGCGCCGGGTTCCTAACGCCGTTCACCCCTTTTCCGGCTCTGCCGCCGCAACAGGCTCCCTCTATGCCAGAGGCGGACAACGACTGGGACGGGTCTGAGGACCCTCTTGTCCGGCAAAATGACTCCGAGCAGGATTGGGTGGACAACCTGGAGGATGCGGGCGAACTAGATGTTTCTTATAACCCGGGTTTTGCCTCTTCTCCGCCTACTAGGAGTGGCCCTCAAAACTAACCTTCTTACAGAGGTACTCCAGATGGCGTCACCGCCCGGCGCCTGGTGATCCTGCCTTCCTGACCACTCTCCCTACGCCTGAGAGCCTGGTCATTCAGGCCTTGATGTCGCAGTGTGCCTTTCCTAAGGCTCCGCCGGATAAGGACTCTAAAAGGCTGGAACAATTTGATAAGAGGTTGTTCTCCTCAGCCAGCTTAGGAATGTGGTCGGTTAATACCGCCTGCTTGTTGGGCCATTACTCTCACACAGTGTGGGATTCCGTTGCTCAGGTCTTGCCTCAGTGTTTTGAGGAGGTCCAGGCTGTCCTTTCCCAGGTGATTGCTGAGGGGAAGGATGCGGCTAAGTTTGCCATCAGGTGTGGTTTGGACACCGCTGATTCATTGGGCAGGGCAATTACTACAACTGAGGCGTTGCAGCGCCACGCCTATTTGCGTTCGACTGGGTTCTCGCCTGATGTCCAGGGCTTGCTCATGGACGTGCCCTTTGATGGCTCCCGCCTCTTTCGCGATAAGGCCGACAGTGCACTGGAGCGCTTCAAGGACTCACGGGCCACGGCCAAGTCCTTGGGTCTCTCTACAAAGACCACTGCCATTCCTGGGTTTCGTTCCTTTCGTGACCAATGCAGAGGCACCCAGGCACGCTCCTCCAACAAGCCTGCGCAAAACCAGCCTCAGCGAGGCCGCGGCCGTGGCTTCCGCAGGGGTGGGTCTGGGAACCAGCATGCGGGTTAGTCTTCCTCTACCCCTCTGTTTCCACCTCCAAACCTTCCTAATCAGAGCTTCCGGGAGCACCCCACACCGGTGGGTGGCAGGGTCCGCGACCACCTCCACCACTGGCGCGAAATTACATCGGACAAGTGGGTGCTGCAGATAATCTGCCGGGGTTACTCCCTTCCCTTTCAGTCCTCCCCTCCAGCCTTGCCACCTTGGTACCACCGCATGTCCGGCGATCGTTTGGCTCTTCTCCGACAGGAAGTCACGGCCCTCCTGGCCAAGGGGGCCATTGAGTGCGTTCCCGATCAGGAAGTAGAGAGTGGTTGTTATTCCCACTTCTTTCTGGTCCCCAAGAAGGACAAGGGGGGCCTGCGCCCCATCTTGGACCTCCAGGATGTCAATCGCTTCCTCCGGAAGGAGAAATTCAAAATACTGACTCTAACTCAGGTCCTGGCTGCCCTCAACCCTGGAGAGACTGGATGGTAGCGTTGAACTTGCAGGACACTTATTTTCACATCCCCGTCTTGCCGGTCCACCGGTGTTACCTGCTGTTTATGATAGGCCATGAGCATTTTCAGTTTGCCGTGCTCCCCTTCGGCCTAACCAGTGGCCCTCGGGTGTTCACAAAGTTGTTGGCGGTGGTCGCAGCTCACCTGCGCAGGTCAAGGGTGTCGGTCTTCCCCTACCTCGACGACTGGCTGTTGAAGGCGGGCTCGCCCAGGGCAGTCGTCCACCACCTCCAGACTATGGCCGACCTCCCGCACCTGAGTCCCTCTCAGAAGCTCTCTTTCATCGGAGTGGTTCTGGATTCGACGCTGTTTCGGTTTATCCCCCTGAGCAGGGAGTCCGGGATATTCAGGCTATGATTCCGATCTTTTAGCCTCTATCCCGAGTTTTGGTCAGGATGACCCTCCGGCTTCTGGACCTGATGGCCTCCTGCATCCTGCTGGTGACACGTGCCAGATGGCATAGGCGGGCTCTGCAGTGGGACCTGAAGTTCAAGTTGGCGCAACATCAGGGTAACCTCTCCGATCATGTTCAGATCTCGGAGGGCGCTGCACGACAGTTGCAGTCGTGGCTCAAGAATCGCTATATGGTCAGTGGCAGATCCCTCTTCCTTCCCCAACCGGAGCCCACTGTGGTGATGGATGCGTCCCTCCTGGGATTGGGACGCCACTTGGGAGAGGCGGAAATCAGAGGCTTCTGGTCTCCGGCGGAATCCCAGCTCCATATCAACCTTTTAGAGCTGCGGGAGATTCGACTTGCACTGAAGGCGTTCCTTCACCTCTGTCTGGGGAAGTGTAGTGCAGGTGTTCACGGACAACACCACCGCCATGTGGTATTGCAACAAACAGGGCTGGGTGGGGTCCTAGACCCTTTGTCAAGAGGCTCTATGCCTCTGTACATAGCTGGAACATCAAGGCATCACCTTGGTGGTTCAACACCTGGCTGGTAGTCTGAACGCCAGGGCCGATGAACTCAGCTGCCGGTGCTTGATGGATCACGAATGGCGTCTGCACTCGGACGTGGCGCATGGTCTCTTTCGGCAGTGGGGAGAGCCTTGGTTAGATCTGTTCGCCACCGAAGAGAACATTAAATGTCACCAGTTCTGCGTGTTGGAATTTCCAAGGTGGCATTCTCTCGGAGATGCTTTTCGTCGCGAGTGGAGTTGCGGTCTGTTGTTCGCCTTTCCGCCTATACCACTTCTGCCCAGAGTGCTGAAGAAGATCAGACATGACCGGGCCCAAGTCGTCCTTGCGGCTCCGGACTGGGCTCGAAGAGTTTGGTATCCCGAACTACTCAGTATGAACCTGGATCCCCCGATCCGACTGCCTCTTCGGGAGGATCATCTGTCGCAGCGACAGGGGACAGTCCTCCACCCGAACCTGGCCAGCCTCCAACTCCATGCGTCGAGATTGAGCGGCGACAGTTGACAACTTTCGATCTTCCTCCCGAAGTCTGTGATGTCATTCTGGCAGCCAGGCGTCCCTCCACCAAAACGGTATATGAATGCAGGTGGAACAGGTTTGTGGCTTGGTGCAAAGCAAAGGCTGTGGATCCCCTTTCTGCCCCTCTTTCTGAGGTCCTTCTGTCTTTGGCCCAGCAGGGCTCTGACCTGGGAACTATCAAAGGTTATCTTTCAGCCATCTCCGCCTTTCTGAGGCTTCCAGATCAGCCTACTCTTTTTAAGTCTCCTGTTGTTAACCGCTTCCTCAAAGGCTTTCCACATATGTTTCCTCCTGTGCCTTTCATAATGCCTCAGTGGGACTTGAATCTTGTTTTGACTTTTTTGATGTGCGCTCCTTTTGAGCCCCTTCATAACTGTCCCTTACGTCTTCTCACTTTAAAGTCGGCTTTCCTGGTAGCTATCACCTCTGCCAGAAGAGTGAGTGAGCTCCAGGCTCTTTCTTCCAAACCTCCTTTCCTTTCAATTCATCCAGACAAGGTGGTTCTAAGGACCAGTCCTTCTTTCTTGCCAAAGGTTGTTACGACTTTCCACATCGGTCAGACCACCACTTTGCCCACCTTCTTTCCGCCTCCGCATCCTTCCAGGGAGGAGGAGAGATCAACTGTCTGGACCCAAAACATGAGCTTGCATTCTGTCTGCAGCGTACACAGCAGTTCCGGGTGGATGATCAGCTCTTTGTTGGCTACGTGGGTGCCAAAAAAGGTTGGGCTGTGCACAAACGGACCATCTCTTGGTGGGTCGTTTTGTGCATCAAAGCATGTTACTCGTTGGCTAAGTAGGAGCCTCCTGTGGGGCTGCGTGCCCATTCCACCAGGGCAACGGCAGCCACTACTGCCTTGGGACGCGGCGTTCTCTTGAGGGACATTTGTCAGGCAGCTACATGGGCTTTGCTGCACACGTTTACCAAGCACTACTGCCTTGACAGCCAGGTCCGGAGAGACGGCTTCTTTGGCCGTTCGGTGCTCCGTGACTTCCTGGTGTAATCTTGTTCGCAGACCCACCTCCGGGGTTGGTATTGCTGGGGTATCTATTCTAAGGTAAGGAATCTATCACTAACGTGTCTCTTTCAGATGCACAAGTTACTACTTGTGTAACGATATATCTGTAAGAGATATTAGTTAGTCATAGATTCCTTACCGCCCCACCCATCCTCCCCGTTCTGCGAACTGATTACTAGGGTTACAGTCTTCCCTTTCAGGGTCCTAGTTGTATGCACCAACGGTCAGTATCTTGCATGGCTCTGCGTTCCTGGCACGGAAAGTCGTGTACAGAACTGACATCAGCGCGCATGGGTGGCGCCTAAGTACTCTCTGTGACGTCATCTCGCTGCTGACGACGCCAGTGGCGGACACGGAGCCGCAGGACGCTACCTACTGACGCGCATGGGTACTGCTAAGCGAAAATTTCCGGATTCAGTCTGACGCCTGGGGAATATTCTAAGGTAAGGAATCTATCACTAACTAATGTCTCTTACAGATATATTGTAACACAAGTAGAAACTTGTGTGTTAATACAATGTACCACATACTAAATAAAAATAAAGATGTGTGGGTGGGACGTTTTTAATTGTTTAAAATACATTTATAAAATGAAGATCTATTTAATTGTTTTAGTACCTATTTTATTTCAGTTAATGTGCTGTAACATTTTATTGTATTCGTTCTAAATTAATATTGTTTAAGGTAATTTACATTATTATACATTAGTTAATATATATTTAAAGGATAATACACTTTAATAATTTTCCTCATATTTTAACATAGGAGACTCCTGGTGGTGAAGATCTCCACCTAGGTGTGCAAACTACTAGTGGTAACTTTACTCTCTAAATTCTGTTGTAGTTGGCTCTACATCTGGATTTTAGGGTGTGGCGACATAAAGATCTGCTGAAATGGGTAAAAGCAAAGTAGTGTAGAGTTGCACCTAGTTCTAGAATTAAATATACTTGTCAGTAAATACAAACATGTATATTTACCTTTGCGAGTAGGACACATATTCTCTAAACTAGATGGGTGCAATTTAATTTTCCCTGATATTAGTATTCGTCTCGGATAGGTCTTTTCCCTCATTTATGTTCAATCACATGTTCAGTTATGGTTTTTTAATTTGTCAGTATGTACGCACATAGTACCTATTGCACAATAATTCCCCAAATTAGTGAGAACTATAGTTCTGCATTGAACTTTATTACAAATAACATTTATTGCAGAGTTACAATTGATATAAAAAATGACATTTCTGAATTTATTGAGGATTTTCTGTATACATACAACACTAAACCATTGTTACACAGTTCGGTGGTGCAGAGGCTGTCCTCAGCACCCAGAGCATACTCTGAACTGCTGAAGCGGAAACACATCTGATTCAGTGGCAAGGCATGCACCCAGATCCCACTAATCATGACCAAAGTGAGTGCTGCATGTGGTGTAAGTGAGACTGGGTGTTGAGCCTGTCCGAGGGAAAGCCTTTTCATCCAACCCATGTAGCACATGGCCAAACACCAATCATCATTTGGTTTGGACATGTTTGAGGTTAGAGGTATAGGAGGTTATTGGCAGGGCCAGGCTAAAAGCCATGCACCACAGGAGGGTTGGCACATGGTAGGCTGTTGACACACAGCTGCACAGCTCTACTGTGCAGACAGTGTACAGCCATGATTCAGAGATAGGGTGCAGAGCCTGGCTAAAGCCACACATAGTAGGAGCTGGTTGTACAAACAATGGGTGTTGCACAGAGTAAAGACCTAGAAAGTCCCATAAAAACCCAGATAAAGTGAAATTATGGCTTGGAAATAAAACGTAAAAGCCCATGAAACTGACCAGTTATGTTAGTTAAACAAAACATTATTGTGCTCCCACCATAAAAACCATAACTCCTTCCTTCAAGCATATGGTCTACTCATGATCGTGCACATGATGTGACTTTACTGATTACATTACATTTCACCTTACTGAGATTACAGATAACATTACTATGGGTAGTTGTTTCTTAATAATGATATATTGTTATGTACTCGTATTTATTTCTATAACTGTTGTGATGGCTTTAGCATCTGAAAAAAGGATTCTGGATTTCAAATTGAATATCAAGTTCCTTCGCTGGAGGAAAGTTAAACTACAGGGCCCAGCGAAGGAACTTGGAATGCTGACCCCAATGCTGAACCAAATATGAGGAGTAAAGAGACAAGGGCATTAATAGAAATAGACGTAATGTTATCTAACCAGAAAGAGCAAACTGAACAATCTGATCAAAAAAATACACCCGAGGAATGGGGGGACCTAAACCCTTCTCCATATCAGGTCGAATCTCCAGCTGGGAAAGAGCCGCTTTCAGCAAATCACTCTCTTTCAGATGAAGACTCCGAATCAGATCTATACGAGACAGGGATGTCTATCTCAAGCGACTCAAGTGATTCTAGTGGTTCTAGCAAATTGAGCAATTCAAGAGAATCTAGCCCAAGCGCACAAATGGGCACAGCACCACTGGAGATCTCTGGCTCCAATGACTCAAGACTACCCAACGAAATCAATGTCAGGAAAAAAAAAAAGAGTGGGGGGAAAAAAAGGTCAAAACATAAGAGAACAAAACTTGCTGAATGAGGAAACTACAGACCCTGGTAATAATACGGACTATGTCAAAAGCAGACTCAATTTTCCCCGAAGGAGTCCAAGGAATAAATCACTAGGAGAAACACCATGTCAAACTTCGAACTCGCAAGAGAACAAAGACGGATACCAAAAAACAACGGAGCCCTCACTGAGCGAGGTGCTTAGCTCAATTAAAAACTTTCACGCGGATGTGAAGAAAGATAGCCAAAAGAATCGCTTGGCCATCGAAAAACTACAAGGCGCAGTGAAAAAAGTGGGCAGTATTTGTTCTGAGATTTCTGAGAGAATGGTTATGGTGGAAACTCGTACCGAGAACCTTGAAACCGATGTTGTGATGCTCCAGAAAAAAGGAAAAGAACAAGATGGAGTAATAAGAAATCTCATGTTTAAAATGGAAGACCAGGAGAACAGATCCAGAAGGAACAATTTGAGGTTTCTTGGAATTCCGGAGAACTTTGAGGGAAGCGACGCTAGAGGGGCAATGATTGACATTCTTAAAACGTCATTTCCGGAGTTGGAAGCCTGGGATATGGAAAGGGAAATACAGCGGGTCCATCGTTTTCCCTTAATGCTATCAAAGCATTCCAACAAGCAAAATCAATATCCCAGGGCAATGCTGGTCAGCTTTGGTCATTTCCTTCTTCGTGAAAAAATGTATGATCTAGCAAGACCCACTGCCTAACGAGACTACAAGCGGTTCAATTTTTTTGCCAGACCGGACTTCGCTCACGCTACCGTGGAGCGAAGATGGAAAATGCGTCAGCTATTTGGACCTTTTGAAAAAGTTGGAGCAAAAGTATTTTTGCAAAATCCGGCACGCTTGAAAATCATATTCAAAGGCACAACAAGAAGCTTTAACAGCGAAATACAGGTGGAGGACTATCTACGTGAAATTTCCGAGTCTGGTTCTCGGAACCTAGGGAAACAATCTTAATTATATTAATGAAACGTGATAGAAGGAGCGGATAGGTTGAATGAACTATTTCAACTTACATTGGGAAATGTGGACTATAAGGGAAATGGTTGGGCAGCCTGTGGAAATTAAGTCTGAGACATTATCAGAGTATTTAGGTTTTTGGCTCAACTGGTAGTAGATAAGTATATCACTTATATTAACAATCTAGCCCAGTCCGCAGGGCCCGCTTGCGCGGAGGTCACACCCCTGGTCCAGACAGGCCCAGGTAACCTTCAAAGGTGGTGGTGGGTGGGGGGTGGGGAAGGGGAGGGGCGAAGGCAGGACAGGTTAGAGACACAGGGTAGCAAAACTTATAGGGAAATACATATAGGGATCACAGGAAACCAGAAAGCCTGGGATAAAATGTATGGCTCTTTTCTATTAGTAGCATGGCTGGGATAAAAATACTATCTCTGAATATTTGTGGTCTGAACAATCTTAAAAAAAGGCAATCAGTTGCAATTGGCCTACAAAATTGGGGAGCTAATATTATATGTATGCAGGAGACGCATATTGAAGGGTCCCAGAGTCAGCTGTTAAATACATTAGGGTATAAATTGGTGTGTGCTACCTCACAAGGTGCGAAAATTCGGGGGGTTGCTATTCTGGCTAAAGGGAGTGGACTGGTGTTTAATAAATCCGAAACTGATAAGTTTGGCCGTTGGGCTATCACCGAATGCACCTACCAAACCGGGCAGAAATTGACAATTTGTGCTATTTATGGGAGCAATACAGACGACCCTGGGGTTTTCAACGAGGTCTCTAACGAATTGTCACACTGGCCTCTTCCGGTGATGGTCGGTGGGGACTTCAATATAAACCTCCCGACAAACTGGTCCTTGAACAATGACTGGGTGTATAAAGGACGTAAACCCAAAGTATTTGGCAGACTTCTAATACTAATATTGGTGACCCTGGCTACACCTTTTATTCAAATCCACACCGCACGCATGGCAGAATTGATTATATATTACTCTCAAATTCACTAAGTAAGAATTGCCATACAGTTAAATTGCCCAGGGTATTATCTGACCACAATCCCCTTTTCTGTACACTGACTATTAGACCAACTAAATCAGAGCCTATTCACTGGACATTCGAAAAAGGATTACTGCATGACCCTCAGTATCGTCTCCATATGAAAGATTGTATTCCCAAGTTCCTAGTTGAAAACATTGCACGTCAATAGAGATTGTTTGGGATACTTTGAAAGCTGGGGTCCGGGGCGAGACGATATCAAATTCACTTAGGTCAAACAGGCGGGAGAAAGAGGAGATACGGAGGTTGCAGGATGAGCTTATGTTAGCAGAAGTGGGACTCGTAAATGCCACCGGTAATAGGGACATTACTGGAGATATCTCTAGCACCTTAGCCAAAGTAGCAATTGCCAAGGCAGAGATCACTAACATATTTACAGATAAGGCAATCCGGAAAGCCACGGCACGAAAATAACTAATTTATGAAGTTAATGAGCAAGTGGGCCATCAACTGGCGGTACGATTGCGACAACAGGTCAATGCAAACATGATTAGGGAGATTATAGATCCAGTGGCATGGCAGTTAAAAGACCCAGAACTGATTAGGCAAGCATTTTGGAGGTTTTATAAAGAACTATATACGGAGAATGGCAAAGGGGACATGATCGAAATTGAAAGGTACCTAGAGAATTGTGAAGGTGTAAGCCTCAAGGTAAATACGCAGCAGACACTAGAGGAAGCTCCTAACATGGAAGAGGTATTGACCGCAGTCAAGAGCCTCCCTAAAGGGAAGGCAACAGGTCTGGATAGCATCCCTTCGGAGTTCTATGCTACATTCATAGACGAAATTAAATATATCTTAAGGGATCTAATTATCCATATTTTTTCCGGGGGGGAACCGCCCAGCTCCTGGTCCAGGGCCAAAATTGTAATTTTCGCTAAAAAAAGGGAAACCCCCAGAACATCTAGGGTCATATCGCCCCATAACCCTTATAAATGCTGATTCCAAAATATATTCCAAAATTCTTGGCAAACCGAATTGCACCTATAATACACAAGGTAATTGCCAAAAGTCAGCACGGTTTCGTTCCCGGAAGGTCAACGATAAATCATATCCAGAGAGTGATCACGCTATTTGACGGAACAGAAATTACAGGAGACCCTATGGCCCTAATTCTGTTGAATGCAGAGAAGGCCTTTGATAGGGTCTCCTGGCAGTTTCTCTGGAAAGCAATGGCGACAATGGGATTTCGAATCAAGTTTATTCTTGCGATACAAAATATGTATATTAATCCTAGGACTGTTGTATCTGTTAATGGAAGTCTAACCAAGGAAATTATCATTTCCAGGGGAACCCGCCAGGGATGCCCATGCTCGCCATTGCTCTTCGCAATATATATAGATTCCTTTATTCGCTATTTGGAGAAAAACAACAACATAACACCCATTATATTACAGGGTTATGCTACAAAAACATTAGCATATGCTGATGATATTGCCATAGTCACCTCAGACCCCATAGTAGCAATGCTGACCATCGAGGCCGAAGCCAGGACATTTGGGCTGGTTTCTGGCTACGCGCTAAACCAAGGGAAGACACAAATCGTTCTAAACCCAAAAATGTGATGGATGATCCAAGGGTGGTGAAGGGAGCGACATACTTGGGAGTCACAATTTCCTCAAAGCTGGAGGAAGTCGTGGACACAAACCTTAAGCCAATGTTGAACACAATACAAAAGGATCTACGACGTTTAGATAATCTTCACTTGTCCATTATTGGGAGGGCAAATGCAATTAAAATGGTGTATTTTCCCAAAATACTATACTTATTCAGAGCAGTCTGTCTAGAATTTTCGAGTCATTGGTTTACAGTAATAGAACGTATCTTTTCTAGATTTATATGGTCATATGCACAACCCCGCCGGGCATATAAATACCTTACCCTTCCTAAGAACAGAGGCGGGTTTGCTCTTCCCAACTTAAGGAGATATTATTGGTCATGTGTATTACTCTACAGTAAGGAAATACTGCAAGGGGGGGGGGGAAACGCAGAGGAACAGACCGCTTCAATCTTTCAGCTACTGGTGGGGAATTCCAGCTATGGCTACTTTTGGAGGCACATACACGACAGCTACCACAAAAAGGTCAAATTTAAGACTCTATATAGCTGTTTTAAGGTATGGAAGGTTGTAAAGAAAATATTAGGAATAGGACCAATTTCACATTATACTCCGGTATTGAATAATCCTATTCTTCCTCAAATAATTTTTAAAGATAACTGCGTAAACAAATGGTATAATTCAGGAATTACACAATTAGGGGATTTTTACACTACTCAGGGGATTAAATCTTTTAACGCTCTGAAGGAAGAATTTGACTTAGATTGGCGGGATTTTTTTAAGTACCTCCAAATAAGGGATTTCTTAATTCATAAACTTGGGGCAAGGATACTCGGGGAAAAATGCACGGTAGTAGAGACAATTATACACTCTAAGAAACACTCAATAGGCGGGGTTTATGGTTCATTGCTGGACATGTTCCCGGACGATTTAGATAAAACGGCAATGAAGTGGCAAAGTAAACTCGAAATCTCAAAGGAAGGATTTTTATATTCCTATCAGCTAGCCCAAACCATTCTTATTTCCACCAAACTCCAGGCACAGTTTTACAAAACCTGCTTCTTTCTCTACTATACACCCTATAAGATCGCAAAATGGGGAACCGGCAAGGGGACTTGCTGCCCGAGATGCAATTTATTTAAAGCAGACTCCGTTCATATCTTTGCCTCTTGTCCAGTGTTAATACCTTTGACACAAGATATAGAGAGGTTCTTAACCTCAGTTCTCCGCAGAAATGTCGCTCTGTCACATGAAGCAATGGTACTTGGGGCGGAAGACCCAGATAACCTTGAGAGTGGCCACGATTTTATATTTGTTGCTATGGCAGTCCTGCGGCTATGCCTAGCCTCGGCATGGCTTGACCCGCTACCACCCTCCTTTCAACAGTGGCTAGCCAGACTTTTAGCTGTGTATAATATTGAGATAGCTATATATAAGCGGAAAGGCAGATCTCGACGCAAAGGGGTACGAAAATCTGGACTCCTCTTACACAATGGCGAGTTGCACAAAACTAATCATTATCAATGCTGTTATGAATGTATGTTATTGCTTTTGTTGTTTTCCGTGATGCCGGGAATATATTTTGTAAATTTTCTATAATGACCATGTATGTATGACAAGAACAATGTAAAGCACATGATGTTAATGTGAAGAATGTTTACCTGTCCAGGGGAGTAGGGGGGGAATATATTTATATTTATGTTAAAAAACAATAATTTTTTTTTTTTTTTAAATCAAATTGAATATCAAGAGATTCTTTTTTGAAGGAGGAATTTCCTGGTAGAGCGCATTCTTTTCAACAAGAAATATTATTTCTTACATAGTGGTATCAATTTACTAAATTAATAGAAAGGAAAATGGGATTCTATGCAAATTAATTTGTCATTTTTTCTTTTCTCCTATAAGGGATGGAGAGGCTTTGCTAAATTATCAAATACTGGATGCTCCAGACAAAGCCTCTATTGTACAAGTTGACAAGAAAGGTGTACTTAGCTCTGGGTCTTTAACTGGAATTTCAACAATGGAAGTAAATTCTCGGGAACCTTTTGGGATAAATCAGACAGTGATAGTGGGTGTTAAGGTAAGCTTTTTAAAATCATTTTTTCTTAAAGTTGCTAAACCATTTTGAACTTGTATACCATTAACCTTGATAATAAAATGAAGTAGCTCTTAATAGGTACATTATACAATAAAAAATGTTTATTAGACTTTAAACCGGAGTTCCATAAAAAATAATTCAGTCCGTTAATACTCAGTTGTGGTATTCATTTATGATCTATAGATTGTAAAGAAAAGAAATACATCTCTATAGTCGAGTAATTTTAAAGTTGAGTTTTATTGAACAGAGGAAGTCTTCTCCAGGCACATAAAACTGACAACAGCCATTTCTATAATGTATTTTATCACTGCACTCTGTAGGCATGTTTTGAGATTAAGTGTCATTTCATAATATACTGTTGCTATTCATTTGTTGTTTTGCTGTGTGCTCTAATGCTTCCTTTATGTAAAATGATGCAAATTCTGCTTTTTATCTCGATTTGAATATACGGGTCTATGGATACTTACATAATTTAGAGCACTGATGTTAATATGGGTCCAGAAGGGAAGCTCGTAGGCAGAATATCAGGAAAAACACCAACTAGCGGTAAGAACTTGCATTATTGGTTGTAAAGAGTGAGAACACACTTCAAATAATGATCACTATTCCTGCCTGGGTGAACCACAAAAGTCGCTAAATAAAATGTGCTTAACCGTATGGAACCTAAGTATTCAAGCAGTACTCAAATGTAAATAAATAAAAATACAACACAAGCAGATCCAGAATTATGAGCTTTTAAAGTTTAAGGTTCAAGAATGGCGCCAACCGCAGGTATCGGATTGTGCCAGACCAAAGTCACAAGTTCAGGCTGACCGGAATGGAGCGATGGCCTACTGGGAGAGGTACCTTCTGTCCTTGGTTCAGGGACTGCACTGTGCTGCCGTGAGAGACTTTTCGTCGGATCCGTTGAAGCCATCGCTCAGAAGCTGCGTGGTGTGACGATGCAAGGCTCTGAGTCACACTGTGAAGCTGCTGACCAGGTGCAGCGCAGTGCTATGATGAGAGGCCCTGCATTGGATCCTGTGAAACCTTCAGTTAAGCCAGGAGAAATACTCTTACACCAGCCGAGGATCCAGGACCTTGAGGGAAGCACTCGTGGGTCAAGACTCACTCCAGGACAAATTGGATAGGTCAGCTGGAAAGCAGAAAAGGCCTCTGGAAACTTATGTCCCTGTAGCCCAAACAGGAGGGCAGCCAACTGACCCTTGGTGTCAATACTGTGGTCCTGGGTTCAAGGCAAGCAGGTCTACTCTTCCTATTTCAGACAGCAGGGCAATCCTTCGGAATATTCTCAGTTCGTGGAGTGTAATGATTCTTTTGACTTTTAAGTACAATCAGGGTCCACTCAGGACCTTCACTTCCCCACGCCCTGGCCCTTTGTTCACTGTCTGGCTCAATGCACATTTCTCAGTGGAGGAGCCATCACCAGCCCACGGACAGCTGGCCAATCTCTGAAAATCCCCAGAAGCTTTAAGCAGGAGAATGATAACCTTCTAAAAGTAATAATATTTCAACAAGGGAGATCCAAGGATCATGGGGGACCTGTGATAATAACTATAACGAAAAACACACTGGTCCTTAGTAACAATACTTGAGATGCAAAGACCCGAATAACAAATACAATTTAAGAAATTCCCTTAATTCAGTATTAGTAATATGTCCTCAAACACACACACACAGCTTTTCCAGACAGTGGCCATATTATAAAATATTCATTTATTTAAATATTTTATGTAATGCTATGTGTCTTTTAGTTCCTTCCAAGTACTAGGGAAGTTACAGTACAGGGAGTTAGATTCCAAATGGAAATGGGATGTTCCTATGTTGTGAGATTAAACTTAAAAGTTTCTTCCCTTGATCTATTTCTGCTAATAAAGGACCACTAGAGAAAGATCTAATCACTATGGTCAATGTCTTTAAACAGTGGTCCATGAATAAGTACCATTAAAAGCAAAAGTGTTTTTTAACAAACAACACATCAGGTACTTTCGCAGAATAGGTAATACCAAGTAATATTAAAAGGGAAACCTTACTTTTAACTTTTATGCTGTTACATAATATTTAAGTCTCAAAAAAGAACAAAGACCAAACAGATTGACTCAATCATCCAATTTCCCTACGACTTCCAGATAATTAAATACTTTTGACAGACCTCTTGGCCAGTAGATTGTTAGTAAACTATGTATGGTGTTACAGGATGGTATTGCCATTGGTTTCATGCCATTGCTGAGGCAGTGATGGTAGCTGTGTGGGTTATCGAGGCCTTTTGATCTATTTATCCCTTCAGATTGTTCCTGCACAGAGAAGCATGCATTTCTCTGTTTGAAGCATAACAGAGCTGCAGTGTAAGGCAACCTCACAGAAAAGAACCTAGAAAAGAGCTTAAACTGTAATGTGTTAAAAGACACTATTTAATCAGTGTTTATGGTTTCATGGAACATGTTCCACAGTTAAGCCTTGAGCAACAAAGTTTGACCTTCTGATTTAAACTTGAGTTTTTTTATGAGTTACTTACACTAATGTCTTAGAATATTTCCAGGATAGGAGATAGTTAGTACAGAATACAGGAAACATGTTGTAATTCATTCTACCGCAGGAAACTGCATAAATGGGGAATTTGAAATGAATGAAGGAGTTAAGATTCCAATGCTAACTAAAGAGAAACCTGGGATATTTGATGATAAAAGTGATTAAATATGCAATTACAGATACAACATGAAACACAGTATTTAAACTTACCATTTAGGGTAAGGACATGAAATGAGAAAGAAAACTATTTGTTACTGATT
The DNA here is from genome assembly GCF_964261635.1 of Lissotriton helveticus. NCBI lineage: Eukaryota > Metazoa > Chordata > Amphibia > Caudata > Salamandridae > Lissotriton > Lissotriton helveticus. The sequence goes on along the minus strand of NC_136070.1, from coordinate 1,072,698,540 downwards.
AATGGTTATATACAGCCAAAATTTAAATGGAAACATCTTTGAATATAGGATACAGGCTTAAATATTAGTTGGATGTTAGTCCAAATGTACGATTAGTGATGTTAGACTTTGTCTCATGGTTAATAAAACCGCATTAGAGGTGGGAGAGTGACCATCATCTTGATCCTATCCCAATTTTCATACTTTGACAGAATGTATGGGCAGAAATGCTATGAAATGGTAGGTATTCTGTTGATACCTCTTTTTTAAAATACATATTTCAGTAGCAATAAAAATGGATAATTGAATACTTTGTTAGTTAAACAAATGTGATTACATTTAAAATTACAAACACAACAGTGATGGACAGAATGTGGATCAATGTCACACATTCACCCCAGTCCAAAGATCTGGGCCCAAATCCATCGTTTTTCCACTCCACACCACCCTGGGTTAGACAATGGCGATATGCAAATCAGCACTGACCCTGTGCCCCATGGGAACAGTCCAGTCCGAACTACAAAAGCTGTGTCCTTCCCAGAACGGAAACAAGCATCCGAGGACCGGCCCGGTTTCGAGGTAACACCTCTCATCAGCCCGGCTAGCTTGATTCCAGTGGTGTGGAGTGTCTGGGACTCACGTCTGAGCATCCCCAGTACACTTAGAGCGGTAATTGCAAACACAACAGTGATGGACAGAATGTGGATCAATGTCACACATTCACCCCAGTCCAAAGATCTGGGCCCAAATCCATCGTTTTTCCACTCCACACCACCCTGGGTTAGACAATGGCGATATGCAAATCAGCACTGACCCTGTGCCCCATGGGAACAGTCCAGTCCGAACTACAAAAGCCGTGTCCTTCCCAGAACGGAAACAAGCATCCGAGGACCGGCCTGGTTTCGAGGTAACACCTCTCATCAGCCCGGCTAGCTTGATTCCAGTGGTGTGGAGTGTCTGGGACTCACGTCTGAGCATCCCCAGTACACTTAGAGCGGTAATTGCAAACACAACAGTGATGGACAGAATGTGGATCAATGTCACACATTCACCCCAGTCCAAAGATCTGGGCCCAAATCCATCGTTTTTCCACTCCACACCACCCTGGGTTAGACAATGGCGATATGCAAATCAGCACTGACCCTGTGCCCCATGGGAACAGTCCAGTCCGAACTACAAAAGCCGTGTCCTTCCCAGAACGGAAACAAGCATCCGAGGACCGGCCCGGTTTCGAGGTAACACCTCTCATCAGCCCGGCTAGCTTGATTCCAGTGGTGTGGAGTGTCTGGGACTCACGTCTGAGCATCCCCAGTACACTTAGAGCGGTAATTGCAAACACAACAGTGATGGACAGAATGTGGATCAATGTCACACATTCACCCCAGTCCAAAGATCTGGGCCCAAATCCATCGTTTTTCCACTCGAAACCGGTCCGGTCCTCGGATGCTTGATTCCGTTCTGGGAAGGACATGGCTTTTGTAGTTCGGACTGGACTGTTCCCATGGGGCAACAGGGTCAGAGCTGATTTGCATATCGCCATTGTCTAACCCAGGGTGGTGTGGAGTGCAAAAAAAACGATGGATTTGGGCCCAGATCTTTTGACTGGGGGAGTGTGTGACATTGATCCACATTCAGTCCATCACTTGTTGTTTTTGCAATTGCCGCCCTAAGTGCGCTGGGGATGCCCAGATGTGGGTCCCAGGCACTCCACACCACTTGGAGTCAAGCTAGCCGGGCTGAAGAGAGGTGTTACCTCGAAACCGGTCCGGTCCTCGGATGCTTGATTCCGTTCTGGGAAGGACATGGCTTTTGTAGTTCGGACTGGACTGTTCCCATGGGGCAACAGGGTCAGAGCTGATTTGCATATCGCCATTGTCTAACCCAGGGTGGTGTGGAGTGCAAAAAAAGATGGATTTGGGCCCAGATCTTTTGACTGGGGGAGTGTGTGACATTGATCCACATTCAGTCCATCACTTGTTGTTTTTGCAATTGCCGCCCTAAGTGCGCTGGGGATGCCCAGACGTGGGTCCCAGGCACTCCACACCACTTGGAGTCAAGCTAGCCAGGCTGAAGAGAGGTGTTACCTCGAAACCGGTCCGGTCCTCGGATGCTTGATTCCGTTCTGGGAAGGACATGGCTTTTGTAGTTCGGACTGGACTGTTCCCATGGGCAACAGGGTCAGAGCTGATTTGCATAACGCCATTGTCTAACCCAGGGTGGTGTGGAGTGCAAAAAAACGATGGATTTGGGCCCAGATCTTTTGACTGGGGGAGTGTGTGACATTGATCCACATTCAGTCCATCACTTGTTGTTTTTGCAATTGCCGCCCTAAGTGCGCTGGGGATGCCCAGACGTGGGTCCCAGGCACTCCACACCACTTGGAGTCAAGCTAGCCGGGCTGAAGAGAGGTGTTACCTCGAAACCGGTCCGGTCCTCGGATGCTTGATTCCGTTCTGGGAAGGACATGGCTTTTGTAGTTCGGACTGGACTGTTCCCATGGGGCAACAGGGTCAGAGCTGATTTGCATATCGCCATTGTCTAACCCAGGGTGGTGTGGAGTGCAAAAAAACGATGGATTTGGGCCCAGATCTTTTGACTGGGGGAGTGTGTGACATTGATCCACATTCAGTCCATCACTTGTTGTTTTTGCAATTGCCGCCCTAAGTGCGCTGGGGATGCCCAGACGTGGGTCCCAGGCACTCCACACCACTTGGAGTCAAGCTAGCCGGGCTGAAGAGAGGTGTTACCTCGAAACCGGTCCGGTCCTCGGATGCTTGATTCCGTTCTGGGAAGGACATGGCTTTTGTAGTTCGGACTGGACTGTTCCCATGGGGCAACAGGGTCAGAGCTGATTTGCATATCGCCATTGTCTAACCCAGGGTGGTGTGGAGTGCAAAAAAACGATGGATTTGGGCCCAGATCTTTTGACTGGGGGAGTGTGTGACATTGATCCACATTCAGTCCATCACTTGTTGTTTTTACATTTAAAATTAGTCAGCCGAAATAATGATACACTTTGTTAGTACAGTCTTGATAAAGGGCCATTTAAGACTTTTCGCCAGTTAGATGATAATTGATTGTTTTAGAAAGATTTAAACATGCTATCACAATACAATAAAGTATTTCTCATTTCTGTTCAAATAAACGCATCCGTTACTTGGCTGGTGAAAATACATGTGAATACATTTGTGCTAAACATAACATTGTGCAACTGGTCTGTGTTCAAAATGGCCTATGCTTCTGAAGACAAGCTATCGGCAGCCAAAGAGTTAACTAGTCACTGGGAGAAAGATGGCTGCCTGCTGAGATCAGGCTACCTTTTATTGCCGATTGAAGCACTGATCACCACAAAGAATCTGTCTAACAGATGCCCTCAACTCCAATTTAGACAATATATTTATATTACAGCGTAAGTGTAATTTGTTTAGCAATGTAGCAAAACAGCACTCAACTGGCACCTCGCCCTCTGTGACCACCTACTGTTTTTCCCTTTCTTTTTTTATTCTGTCTTCTTCACCTTCGCTCTAGGGAGATACCTGCCATCTTCAAGTAGCCCAATGGGCACACAATCGGAAGGACCCTCTGACTCTGCGAATCTGAAACTACAGGGTTCAGTCAGTAAAAGTGGCTAAAGCATACCTCCCATAGGTGTGAGAGCTATCAAAGATGCCATGTTCCGTCATTTTAAAGATTTAAATTTCTGCCACGAGTAATGTACAGACGCAGGAAGATCTAGAAAATTGTCTCCGATAAAAGGATTTCCACATTCTAGGACTACAAGGAGGAATTGAGGCCAATGACACATTTGGCTTTGTGGTCCAATTCTTTCACAAAACATTCCCTGGTCTTTTCAAATGGGATTTGAACTCCCACATTCAAGGGGCTCTTTATTTCCTACTGTAAGAACCAAGTATAATGTTGAACAGAGACGAGGCACTTGCAGTTTGATTCACATAGGCAACATTTTGCTTTGGCAATCTGTGAATTGGCATGTCTCTCGAAACTTACATATATGGATAATCTTAAATTTTTTATTTGATATGATTTTTACCATACCACATGAACGTCGTTAGTAACAAGAACCTGTGAAGCTAAAATGTAGGATGTCTAAATTACTTCTGTATATCTGAAATAAAAGTCCGAGAACTCCTTGGCACAGGTTGTTGAGTATCTGGATGGTGTGCTACCAGTACAACTTTATGTATACACTAAAACACATATATTGCTATGTTTATATAACTTAACCTGTTTACCATGTCGGCAATTCCGCCTTGGTAGGGGGCGTTCGAATGTGCGGGCGGGCCGTGGCGGTCAACGGCCATGCGCAGCACTACCGAGGTAGTGCTCGGGACGGCCGTTGGCCGTCGTGAAACGTAAGATGCCATAGAACAGCAGTCTTACTCATCTTTTCCCTTCTTCGCAATTCACTTGCCTGTGGGAGTAAAGGTCTGAGGGTTTAGCTCAGGGCAAAGATAGCACACAAGGTGCACCCACAGAGGCAAAGGGGCGGGAGGGTGTTGGATCGACATTGGGAGCCCTGTTTATTTGAATGGGGAAGCTCCGGTCACAACAAACACTGCAGCCTCAGGCACGAAGATCTTCTTGAGGCGACCACCGGTTGGAGAGGTAAGTTGGGTTGTCGAGGGATGCCAGGACACTGGTGGTTGGGCCACCTAAGACCTTGGGGCGTCGGGTGTAGGGTTGTCTTTTGGCATCGGGTTTTCCTTACCGGCTCTGGTCGCGGTGATCCTCCAGATAGAGACTGCAGGCGTCGTCTGGAAAATCAATGTAGGTCAGAGATCAACAGATCCTAACTCTGGATCACTGCCAAGACCTCTTAGTGGTTTGGGCCACTCTAACTCGGGCCATTGCCGTCTGGTGCAGAGTGGTGTAGACTTGTGGATTTGGCCTAAGCTAGAGTCTGTTGGTGAGCAACTCTGGTGCTCACGGAAGACAAGGTCTTTTTAGGGAAGGACAGCAGGTCTTCCAGATTGTGGGGGGCTTCTAGCTGCAGGTCACACCGGGATTTGCTGGAGCAGGTCGAGGTCAGGACAGGCCGGTAGGACAGGGGCCAAGTCAGTTGGTGTCCTCCTTCGGTCCTTCTTCTTTTTTGTCTGAGGAGGCAAGGTTTGGGGTTGGCTCTAAATACTAAATTTAGGGTAGGTACAGGTTGGGACCAATGGGTCCCTTCCTTGAGGTGGGTACACCCCCTATAATGCCCCTCTTCCTATAGTGGAAGGGGGGCATAAGCCTCACTCTGGTTGGCTGGGTCCCCCATCTTCAAGATGGCGGGTAATGGGAGTTGTGCTTTGCCTTGCCTCTCCCACCTGAGGGGTGGGGTTGGCAAAGGTGGGTACACCTCTCCTCTCCTCTCGTCTTGGTTTTCGCGCCGATTCTCCTACCCAAAGTGGGGGTCAGAACTGGTGGGGGCCAGTTGCTGGGAGCAGCAAATGGCTGGGTCAGCTCACAAAGGCAGCAAGCCTTTGAAGCTACCCCTCTGTGGACCCTCCCCATCCTCGGTGAGGAGGCTAGGCACCTCTGCCCAGGATGTACTTTGTTTCAGGACTCCGATAGTGGGAGGCTCTCGACCCAGGGGTCCAGAAACATGTCTAGGGGTAGCAGCTGGCGAGCAGCAAGTCAGCCAGGACACTGGATTCAGGATGTGTTTCAGGGGGCATCTCTAAGATACCTTCTGAGTGCATTTGGCATTAATTCCCACACTGGCATCAGTGTGGGTTTAATGTGCTAAGAAGATTGATATCAAACTTCCTCGATTTCATTAAAGCCAGTATGGGCTGTGGAGTTTGTAATGAGAAACTCCCAGACTATATACTCTTTATGGCCTTACTGCACTTACAATGTTTAAGAATGGACGTAGACACTGTGGGGGTACAGGGCTCAAGCACCTGTAACCTCACCAGTGGTATAGTGCACCCACCTAGAGGGGTAGCTTACCTATGCTATAGGCAGTGGATTGTAGGCATGGCAAACAGGGTTGTGTGCCATGTCGACTCTTCACTTTGCTCTGCATCAAAACACACAGCCTGCAATTGCAGTGTGTGTGTATTAGGGTACAGGGCCTCTACGGGTGGCACAATATGTGGTGTAGCCTTTAGAGACTTTCCCTGGTCACAGTGCCCTTGGTACCTATGGAACCTTTTGCAAGGGACTTACATGTGGCCAGAGACTTGCCAATTGGGCTTGCAACAGTACAGTTTTAGGAAAAGAACATAGGCCCTGAGTACCTGGTTGGCAGCAACCCATGGCACACTTAGTCAAAGAGCATCAACATCAGGCAAAAAGTGGGGGACAACCATGCAACAAGGGGCTTTCCTACAACCACTTTAAGCAGAATATTGATAACACATTTTCGATATAGAATTTAAATACTAAACCTTGTAGAATATTTATTAAACATTTATATTTTAATGTGGAATGATGCATTTCAAACATTCTAGTCTAAAAAGAGGGTGATTCTTGCATAGCATTTAATATTTTTCATTTGTGATTGTTCTAATACAAAATCTACATGGCGCGGTTTTCACTTTTCAGCTTATTGAATGAATTGCATCTATGCAGCACAAAAGCAATATTCCTGCCTATTTGATAATGGTGGCATTATGGTTTTGTGATAAATTGTATACCTTTGTTCATCTGACGTACAGAGCAGTAGTAATGCATTTGCTTTTATTGTGCAGGTGTCTCCTGTTTCATACCTGAGAATATCAACAAGTCCTGGTCTGCGTTCCCGAAATAAAGATGCTTTACAAGCTATTCCGCTGGGTATGACTTTGACCTTCACAGTTCATTTCCATGACAACGCCGGTGATTCATTCCATTCACAAAATTCAATGCTGAGCTTTGCAACTAACAGGTAACTTGGCAACACAACTTTTTAATGAAGTTGCTTTTTCAGCTAAATTGACACACTTAGGTAATACTTAACCATCTTTTTTGAAATCTTAACATTTTGAGTTTCTTGTCAATTTCTTGTATCTACAAAGTTCTTTTAACATAATAACAAAGAATACATAGCTTCATCGCAAGACATCTTCATCTCTTAAGATTTATGTTTAACAGATGTGCATAAATGGTGTGGTCGTAATTAGCTTTTGCCATTCCTAATGACAGCTGTGAATAGCGGACCTTCACATCCAGTTTAAACAGTATTTTCATCCTATGTCACATTTTTGGCACTGGAAAGGGAAAGATTATCTGATTTGACCTGAGCCAGCGTGCACAATTTAATGGCATTTTCATTGCTTTCCCAAAATACATTTTTGGGAGAAAACACAACCCAAATCTCCATCGACTTGTTATGCTCAATCGTTGCCCCTTTTCATATTGCTTGAACGGAATCCTACTCTCTACAGGCTTTTTTCACTGCATGTATGCCATCTAAGAAGCAATTATTTTTTGGGTGCTTTCTCGAGGCATCATTTAGATCGGTAACGTTCCAGGCAATGGAAAATTGCATTGTGACGACTCGTCAGCAAATAAAGTTTTTTTTTGTATTGGTAACCTACCATAGTTTAATATTCCCATACATGAACGTATACTGGTTGGGTGCACCCACAGAAGGCAAAGCAGACTCTCTTTCCTGACTGAGCCGTAACAGTGAAGCATTTCCATTCTGTAAACTTAGACTTGCTTAAATTAAGCATTGAGAAAGCTCATTGGTATTTTGTCACATCAAAATATGTCACCTGTTAAGGAAGATTTAGGATAAATTAAGATTAGCTTCTTATGTTGAATTGCGACCTTCTTAAATATGAAACTTCTAGTGGTGTGTCAGGACTGCTACTTTTCAGCATTCCGTGATTAACTGAATTGTAGGTTCACACCCTGACTTTTGAACTTCTGTTTGTGTTCTTAGCATAGTGCCTGTTTTGTGACCTTAGACTCTGATTCCATAGTTTTGCCAGGTTATTGTAACATAGATGCAAACCACACATGTAAAGGGACATGCACAAAAGGTTGTAAAAGTTATTATAAAGGGGTAGAATATTTATATTCAAATTGCAATGGAATATGCATGCCCAGGTTAAGCACTAAAACAACAAATGAGCACAGATGTATATTTAGAGGATATCCCATTGAAATACAGCTGCACTCCATCATTATCCTCTTTTCAATGTTCCCCTTCATGTGACCTCTAATTTCCAATTTGATGCCTTGGTTAGAGCACAGTGTAAAATGTGAGAACCAATGCTACATGTCACTGTAAGACACCCTCTAGTCTACTTGCTTCGTGAATGGACATCTGCATCTGATAGTCTTCTAGCTGCAGATTCCTTACCTTTGAATATCCTTAGGCATCAGACTGGATCCAGAAGATTTTTGATCAGTACCCCTGCATGCCGGTAGGGGGCGTCTTTTGGCTCGGCGGTGTATGTTCCGGAAGTGACATGTGCGGTACCGATATAAATACCACCTCAACGTACTGATGTCAATTCTTTCCTTTCCACTCCTGATAGTGCTTATCTGAGTGGACTTTTTATTGACTTTTTAGATTTCATCTCATAGTCCGAGGATTTCACCCAAGAAACTGGCTGGTTTCAGACCATATGAGTCCTGTCATAGGCAAATGTCAGTGATAGACTCCCACTTAGTTTGTTTGTGGTGCCTGGAGCTAGGACATGACTCCAAGGCATCTAAGGACTGCCGCGCCATGCACCCGAAGGAGGAGTCCCTCAAGCTCCATGCTGCCCAATATCTGCTGACTTCGCGACAATCTGGTCCCGTTTGCATAGGAGGTCCCAGGATCATTCACAGAGCCCCTTCTGATGTTCTTCATCGCACTCTAAATCATCAGAGAAGTCCAACAAGCACAAGAAGTCTAAGCAGTCCAAATACTCTCTGATTTCCCTGCTTCCGTCGAAGTAATTGGAAGAACCGAAGGCGTGCCAGCAGTCCAGGTCCCATTAGTCGGCAAGGTCTGACCCTGGGTCCGCTCTGCTCTGCCCTGATTTTTCCCAGTGCTGGAGCGAACCCCGCCAGCTGAAGGAATTTTATTATGCCCATGCATCTCATCTTTTGGCCGCCTGACTCCTCTGGAGTGTTTTTGCGCTCCAAGGGCACGGGAGGTCACCTACTGGGACAACGCCAGCAGGTTTGCCATTCAGGCCCCAAGGATTCCTCGCTGGATTAGGAGCGGAGGTGCCGGGGATACCAAGACCTTCCTTAGCGCATGTGCCAGTGCCACCATCCCCATTGTCTTTTCTGACTCCGACTCGGAGGCGGATTGGTGTTGTTTGACGCTGCGTCTGGCATCGACCAAGGTCATCGTTTCTGGCTGGAGCAGAGCCAGTGCCATATTTGGTGAAATGGTCTAGTAAGGAGACGTTTAGGAGGGGTCTATAGATCCTTTTGGAGAAGACCCAGTTGAGGAGGACACCAGGTATGAGGAACTAGATGAGGCCAGTATGTTGGACACATCATGTGACCCTGGCCTGGTTTACCCTCCTACTGTGGCTACCAAGGAGGGAACCTCTTTTGCAGTGGTGGTGTGCAGGGCGGCTGAGGTCCTAGACCTTAAAATACACTCCGTGGCAGTCAAGAGTAATGTCTTGGCAGAGGTGCTTCAGTGGGGATTTGCCCCCTCAGAACCCTTACTCCCATTCTTTGGAACTTTTACGGACCTGCTATAGGATGATTGCCTGCCGCCATCGCCCCCTCCGAGGATGCCAGTTTTCTTACCCAGCACCCGACCCTGGAGAGCTTGGTGGTCCAACTCTCCTCATCCCGCATTCACTCTGGGGCAATCCCTACCACCTCACTGGATAGGGTATCCAAGCAGCTGGACAGCTTTAGTAAGTTCTCCTCCACAAACCTGGCTCTGTGGTCGTAAACGACGGCTGCCTATTGGGCCTTTATTCCGTTATTTCCATACACTATGGAATTCAGTTGCGCAAGTGCTTCCTACGGTCCCTGAGGAGGTCCAAGACACACTCCCTCAGGTAGTTGCTGATGGAAGAGATGCTGCAAAGTTCTTTATCAGATGTGACATTGACACAACCGACTCGCTAGGTAGAGCAATTTCATTGTCAGTGGACGTGCGGCACCACGCCTGGCTGAAAACATTTGTTTTTTCCGGGGATGTCCAGTATACCCTTATGGATATGCCTTTTGATGATTCTCGCCTCATTGGATACAAGGTGGATTCAGTGCTGAACCACTTGAAAGACAGTAGGGCTACGGCCAGGTCCTTGGGCTTATCTATGACCCCTCGTCAACTCCAGCAGCTTCCCAGCATTTTCATGATCGAGGATGCGGGTGCCAGAGACCATGGGGGACAGAAGGCCTGTGATCAAGTTAGTCCACCACCTCCCCCCGGGCAGTCGCTGGCTTTAAGCCTCTTTTGTCTGCTCTCAGACCATCCTGGGCACCCAGTGGGGAGGTGATGGTTTATCCAGTGAGAGGCAGGATACACCATCACCTCCCCCACTGGTGGTTGGTAACATCAGTCTGTTCGGTACTCTAGATAGTACAAAGGGGCTGCTCTCTCCCCTTTGTGACACCCCTCCACCCATGTCACCATTGGCTGACAGACCATCTCTCCTTGCTCCGTCAAGAAGTGCATGCTCTCTTAGCTGAGGGAGCCATAGAGAGGAGGTCTTTATCAGAAGGAGGTTGTGGTTGTTATTCTTGCTACTTTTGGCTGCCAAAAAAGGATGAAGGGCTTCATCCTATCCTGGATCATTGCCTACTCAACCTCTTCTTGAAGAAGGAGAAATTCAAAATTCTCAGTCTTGCCTAAATTTTGTCTGCCTTAGATACGGGAGACTGGACTTAAGCGTTGTACCTGGACACATATTTCCACATCCCCATCCTGTCAGCCCACAGACACAATCTGCAGTTCACGGTGGTCCATGAGCACGTTCAATTTGTGTGCTACCCTTCAACCATACCAGTACCCCTCGGTGTTCACCAAAGTGATGGCAGTGGTCACAGCTCATCTGAGGTCGAGATTTCAGTTCTCTCCAACCTTGATGACTGTTTTTTTAAGGCGGGCTCACCCCAGGCTGTTGTCACCCACCTTCCTTGAGACTTTGGTGAACTTCCTGCACTCGCTGGGGTTCACTACCAACATGACGAAGTCACACCTGATTTCCTCACAGAAGCTCCCTTTTATCAGAGCTGTTCCGGACATGGTGCAGTTTCAGCCCTATCCTCCTGAGTGTGGAGTGTAGGATATTCAGGCTATGATACTGATGTTTCTGCCTCTGTCCTGGATTTCGGAGAGACTGAATCGGTTATGTCCTCCTGCATCCTGCGCGTGACACAGGACCAAACGCATATGCAGGCTCTGCAGTGAGTCTTAAAGGCACAGTGGAAGGAGCATCAAGGAAATCTCTCTGAAGTGGTCCAGATCTTGGAGGGAACTGCAAAAGACCTGCAGTGGTGGCTAACAAACCATGATTGGGTCAGTGGCAGACCCCTCTCCTTTCCCCGACCAGATCTAACAGTGGTGACAGATGTATCACTCCTGGGTTGGCCATTTGGGAGAGGTGGAGATCAGAGGAGTGTGGTCTCCTATGGAGTCCGAGCTTCGCATAAACCTGTTGGAGCTCTGGGCAATTTGATTGGTGTTAAAAGCCTTTCATCTTTGATCAAGAGAAGGCTGGTGCAGGTGTTCATTGACAAAACCACCACCATGTTGTACTGCAACAAACACTCCGGAGTGGGGTCGTGGACCCTATGTCAAGATGCTCCGCACCGCTGGAGTAGCTGGAACGTCACTGCATTTCCTTGGTGGGGGACTAGCAGATCATGATTGGCATCTCCACCTAGAGATGTAGTGCAAGGTGTCTTTCAGCAGTGGGGAGAGCCTTGGTTATATTTGATCGACACCTCAGAGAACGTGCAATGTCAGAAGTTCTGCATGCTAGAGTTTCCAAGGCGACACTCGCTCAGAGACACTTTTAGTCTTGATTGGAGATACGGCCTTCTGTATGGCTTCCTGCCAATATCCCTCTTGCCCAGAGTTCTTAAGAAGATCAGGAATGACCAGCACCAAGTCATCCTTGTGACTCTGGATTGGGCACAGAATGTCTGGTTTCCTGAGCTGTTGAGCCTTACCATCAGTATTCCAGTCAGGCTGCCTCTTTGGGAAGATCTTCTGTAACAGCAACACAGCAGGATTCTGCACCGAACCTGCGCACTCCCCACCTAAGTGCGTGGACATTGAGGGGTGACTGTTGACAACTTTCGATCTTCCTCCTAAAGTCTGTGATGTTATTCTGGCAGACAGGCGTCCCTCCACCAATTCAGTGTATGCCTGCCATTAGGAGAAATTTGTGCCATGGTAGTCTTCAATGTTGACCCTCTATATATACCTCTCTCACGAGTGTTCTTGTTTGCATGGTCTTTGGCCCATCAGGGCTCTGCTTTGGGTACAATTAACGGGTACCTGTCCACCAACTTGGTGTTTCAGCAGTTGCCAGATCAACCTTCTCTCTTTAAGTCACCTGTTGTGGCAAGGCTCCATAAAGGCCTGCAACATATGTTCCCACCTAGGCCCTTCATCATGCCTCAGTGGGACCTCATCTTTGTCCTCACCTCGTGTGTGCTCCATATGAGCCTCTGCACAATTGCTCTGTTAAGCTATTGACCATCAAAACTGCCTTGTTAGTGGCCATAACAATGGTCGGGGGTCAGAGAACTGTAAGCGCCCATTCCCACCTTCCTTACACCACCTTTTCCCCGAACAAGCTGGTTCTCTGGGCACTTGCCTCCTTTCTTCCAAATGTTGTGACTCCTTTCCCTGTAGGCCAGAACATCACCCTGCTTACTTTCTTTGCCCCACCTCATCCCTCCAAAGAAGAGGAGAGACTCCACCTCCTGAACCCAAAAGAGCGTTCTTGTTCTTCCTTGACCGCACAAGGGAATTCCAGGTGACAATCAACTCTACATGGGCTATTTGGGAGCAAAAAAAGGCCAAGTAACAGCCCCAGAGGGCTTGCGGTCTCACTCTACCAGAGCCAAGGCTGCGACTACTGTGTGAGTGTGCGGCATTCCTCTCCTGGGCATCTGTCAATCAGCGACATGGGCATTGCTGTCTGTCGTGAGTGGCACTTCGCCCGTTCGGTCCTGCAGGACCTTTTGGTTTAAAAGGGTTTGCAGACCCCCCTCTGGTGAGTTATTGCTTGGGTATCTATTCAAAGGTAAGGAATTTGTGGCTAAAAGTCTCTATCAGATGAACATGTTACTTACATTTAGGAACGTATTATCTGGTAGAAACTCTATCTAGCTGCAGAATCCTTACCAATCATTCCGCTCTTGAGAGCCGGTTCAGGTGTAAGGGACACTCTTTTCGAAGCCTTAGTCTTTTCCTCACCAGTAGTCAGTTGTCATCGTGGCTCTCCTCTCCTGACTTGGAAAGTCATGAAAGTAACTGACTTCTGCACTCCGGGGTGGCACCTATATAAGTACCGCACACATCACTTCCAGCACAGACCATGCCACCTACCAGTGTGTAGGGCTACTGCTTGAAAATCTTCCGTATCTAGTCTAACCCCTGGGGATAGTCATAGGTAAGGAATCTGCGGCTAGATAGTCTCTACGAGATAAGGCATTACCAAAGGTAAGTAACTTGTTCAGTAGGCAAATACGGTCTTACCATCTAGTAAGAACTTTAAGAAACCAGGAAGAGCACAGCACTCTTCAGTGCAGATTTACTAGGTATGCATATCCTGATTAGGGCTCTATTAGTACAAGAAACTTCGCATAAAGTGTCTCAGAAATTGGTGAGGGATTCCCTGTAATACAAGTGCCATTTTATCGAGAAATTATATAATTATGCCAGTTGTAAAGTGAAGTTTTAGAGCACTTTGGTGATCATATTGCTTATTTTTGGGCTATCTGTGTGTTACTTGCTAGTTGAGTAGCAGTGCAGAATCAAGTGAGGCTGTTTAGTATTTCATTGTGGTCGATATATTTGGGGTTTGGGTAGTTGCTGACATGGAAAGGGTGTAATTTGGCAGGGAGTAATGAAAACTAGGTGGATAATGTTGCTAGTCCACAATTCAAAAGCGATTTCTCCAGCCCCTCCGAAATTCTGACGTGTACTTCGATATTGTTACTTTGCATATTGAAGGGTAAAAGCAGTGATGCAGGAGTATTCAGAGAGAGGATTTCAAGGTACAAATGATTAATGATGAGGGCATTTTCATCTATAAGAATTTTAGAAAATCACTATTGGTTAGGCCAAATAACATAAACTTGCCCATTTTTGTGGGTTGGCTGAGTCATGCTATTGAATTTTATTCCAATTGTTGTCTTCTACAGCAGCAAAAAAGTGGATGCATGTTAATTTATAGGGGTTGGGGTATTAATTTGAAAAATTGTCCTAAAGGACAAGCAAGGCTTCTTGTATGGGTAGTTGAAACCATCCATATGGTCTCATTCACAGATTTTTCACAATGCGGCTTATTGTTCTGTAGGTCCAACAGTTAGCAAACCAAAGAACACTTTTTGTGTGCGTTTGTTACCTTTCGGTGACTTAAAAGGTGTGGTCCAAACAATGTAGTACACTGCTAGCAAACTGCTACGTGTCCTCAACTAACATGTTGCTCAGATTTTGTATGTTTCCTTTCTTATTAAATTATATACGCCAAAGGTGTACAAGACTTGAATGTTCTCAAAAAGTAGCGTCATATATTGCAGGATAGCCACAATTCTATTCATCTGCATGTCATGGCTTTTTTAAACATTCACATTTGTCAGTTATACATGGTATCTGTCACTATTGTATTCTAGGAAGAAATGTCTCACTCATTCATTAGGACAATAAAAACAAAATTCACTTCTATTCAAACGTAATAAACTCGGCCTCAATAAAGAATACTCTTCGTGCTTCCGAAAGCATCTGGCCTGCCTACAAAAAGCATGCAAGTTCAAATAATCACTGTTCTTTTGGTAATTAACTAAACAGTATATGTTGCAGAATACATTTTTTATTCACTAACCCCTAATTGTAACTAACACTTTGATCAGTATTTGCTCCGTTCAATATTATGTATGTATGTAATCTTAATCTTGCTTTATCTAAGACAGCAATCGATCCATTGATCAACCACTTGATTTTTAAAAAAGAGGCATAAACAAACCTCATGGTATTGCTATGGGGAGCGGACAGCTCCGGACTGGAAACCAAAAGCAGCCCTGGCAAAAATGCTCAAACCAACCCTGCTCCTTTCCTCTCTTCACTCCTTCTCTCTCTTCCATCCATCCACTATTTTTCTTGCCCCCCTCATTTGTTGCATATTAGATAACGTTATTTCAGAAGGTGGACATCTGCTCCCATTTCCTATGTAGGAGTATAGCTAAGAAGCCATGCTACTAAACAGGCAGCAGAAATGTTGGATTAACAACAGAGCCTTTATGCATTTTAAGTGCACTTGATGTATCTGCTTGCTCTACGCATTTCTTGTGTGATATGCTTCTGTATGACCTCAGTAGGAAGCCTCTCTCTGCATGGTGCAGAATAGCTGAGGAGGCAAAGTTGGAACTCTACAGTATTAGTGAAGGAACAATAGAGCTCCTAGAAGAGATTTTGGATTACATTATATTGCAATAATTTTCCTAATGTCAGAAAATATATTTGTCTTCCTTGCTACTTAATCTTGAACTCAGTAGTATTATCTGGAAAATATGTTTAAGGAAATGCAATAGAGCATACTCGATATTTCCTTTTTAGTTCATTTGGAACATAAACAATGTATCATTATCCATTGTGCGATTAGAATGTCATTGTTTACCTTCTTTCAATGTCTACAGGGATGACTTTGTGCAGATTGGGAAGGGAGCAACCAACAATACCTTTGTAATCAGGACTGTGAATGTAGGCTTGACGCTGCTTGGAGTTTGGGATACAGAGCACGCTGGAGTTTCTGATTATGTGCCTCTACCTGTACAGCACGCCATCTACCCCGACTTTACGGAGGAAGCGGTAGTGGGTGATGTCATCTGTTTTAGTGCCACATTGGTAAATCAAGACGGTAAGCATCTTTCTCTTAGCAACCATCAATTATCTATTACATTTTTAACTAGTTTAAGGCCGACCATTAACACACTATTTTGAAGATGGATGTGCCTAATATTATAATTCTTTCCTCTTACAAATAGATCTACAAATACTACACAAGTTGTATTTACGGAAGAAAGACATTTGGCAATTAACAACAAGAAGTCTCCGTTCGGACAGGGCAATGCAATGACTCATAGATTCCAGTTACATACTGTAGCAGAATATTATCCCTTGTATTTTGTTTTGTATTAATTGTTTTTATATAGCATGCACTGGACGCTAAAGGTGTTCAAAGAGCTTTATGAAGCTTCAAGACAGATAACAGTAGTGGAAGGTACTATATAAAATATAAGATGCAAAGATGATCGTTGTGCTGGGGATTAGATACACATTACACCAGTGTAGCAAGGGGATAGCTATCAATAGTGCAGCAGGTGCAGTGGCTCTGGGGATCCAGGGCTCTCAGGGGACCCTATACATCAGTACCTAACCAAGGGATGGATGGCTCATTTTGGTTCTCTGCACTAGGGCCCATGGTATCTTTGCTACGCCGCTGCAGTGTAGTGTTGAAAACTGTGGTGCAGATAAACTAATGTTTGGTGGTGCCCAAGGCACCGCTTCAGATTACAGATCATTTATTGGCAATGTTAAACAGCTATATGCAGAGAGACATCTTCACAAATATGGGGAGGCCCATGGATTCAACACATTTGGATAACCTTAGAAGAGTAATAGTCAATCTTGAAAGATTGCACTGACCCTGTCAAAGCAACCGTCTAGTGCTGTAAGACCGTTTGTGTGGGGATGGCAAGAAAAATTGTATGAGGATTGTTAAAGTTTATTTTCCTCCTTCAAAGAATTTGAGGGAGGGATTAGTTCAGATTGGTGTGGGAATGAAATTACACAACCTGAGGGTGTTTACCGAAAAGTCTTGTTTTAGGATGCCTTTCTTCTGCCAGGAGGGGACTTAAAGTAGGAGGGTGTTGGTCCTCGGATTTAACTGTCATCCTCCAGAGATAATTCTTGGCCACGTAGTAGGGGCGTTTTCAGTTGTAGAGATTTGCACACCAATTTCAAGATACTCCTTGCTTTTATTGCAGATGGTTCAGTAGTGTCAAATAGGAGTGATATGACCCTAATTTACGGAGCCCAAAAATAGTAGAGAGGAGAGTTGCTTTTAGAGATGACAGATGGCTCAAACACACTGATTCATGGTGGCAGGGTATCTAAAATGCCGCACCACTCCCTGTGTTAAATACATAGTTTTGGAAACTCCATTATTGTTTCCTAAATGGTCTCATAAACGTGCTCACCTCTAAGAACCAGCCACCTTCAGTGGTCCTTAATACAACATATAAACACACAATAAGAGAGGCACATAAATACGTCTAAACACAATCCTTGGGTTAGTCCATAGGCCAGCACAAATCACGATGTCAGAGGCAAATCATTCTTCGTGTTGTCGTAGTTCCTTTTTATTTATCGTTTGATATATATACAAGTGAATTGTGCAACACAGCCAACTCGTTTAGCCCATGCGGGCTTCTTCAGGGCGAATTCCGATCCAGTAATTTCCCACAAGGTATTAGCCTGGAGCTAAAACGAAGCTTAATTTCAGAATATAGTCCAAATCTCAGAGCATCGATGTTAAAAGCTATATTGTCAAGTTCAGGATTCGTAGTACCGTGAACTAGAGCGCATAAGTGTTGCACTATAAAGACAAAGGCTCTGCCTGGCTGGCAAAGCTTCACTGTCGCCTTCCTGCCGAGTCAAAAAAGACAGCTGGCATTTAAGAATTCCTGCTGGCAAGGAGATGCCATAGTCTAGAAAAGACTAGTGATTGTACCATGTTTGAAATTAACGTGGGATTGGAGATTTGCCCTTGCAATTAATTATGGTAAACTGACATTCGAGTACTCCTTTTGTGTTTCAGAGATCGAAGAAGAGTAGGATGATTGACAGTGTCAAACGTCACAGAGACATTGATGTGTCAAGAGTACCTGGATAATCAACCAGTTTTTAAGATGTCTTTTGTGATGCATTGGGGAAGGGAGTCCTTGAGAAGTTTGGTCCAGAAAGTCACAAAGCCCATATTCAAATCCTTTGTGATAGTTGTTCGGTGGGATTGGTAACGTGGGAGGATGATTTCAGTTGAAGTTGTTTTTACAGTGATTTACTTGAGGTACTACTTTCAGTTCTCTCCGGGTGACTGAGGATTACTGCGTTTTTGTGTATAAACACAGGGAGTAGAAAGTAGGTTCAGGTAAACTGAAAGAAAGTTCAGTCTTCTCACAGTTCGTGTTGGGATTGTTGTCAGGCAGGGTCAATGATTTGATTTGTTGACTGACTTTTGTTATACCCTGTGT
Organism: Lissotriton helveticus; assembly: GCF_964261635.1. Taxonomy (NCBI): domain Eukaryota; kingdom Metazoa; phylum Chordata; class Amphibia; order Caudata; family Salamandridae; genus Lissotriton; species Lissotriton helveticus. The sequence continues at coordinate 1,072,680,165 of NC_136070.1, read as the reverse complement.
CACCTAGTTCCTTGCTGCTCAGTCTGTGTGACTGTGATGTAATAGAATGTTCATGAGTGCATGGTTTAGATGAGTGACCAGTTGGAATGAGTGGGGCTGAGCAGCAGGATGCTGCTTCCGGTGGAGCATGTACTATCTTACCTGTAACTGAATAAACCTACATAATCGACACTACTGGCTACTGGATTGATTACCTACAAGGACCCTACTTCATTTACAAAAACGTTTCTAATAGCTTTTTAGGTTGTTGTTTTGTGAGGTTGTGCTCTGATCAACTGGATGAAGCTTTGACTTAAATAATACCTTTCTTGTACTTTTACTATGGTTCTTTTACCTTTTGTTCTTCTTGGTGAGATTTAACATCTTTGTTGGACATTGCTCATTCCCTTCTAGTTCCCTTGCAAGTGATTTTGCATATTCTACTAATCAAAAATTCAGTATTATTCAAGGAAGTGTCTAAGTTTGAATTTCAGGAATGCACACAATGTCTGCATGGATGCAGAGAGAAATTATGGCATTGAGAATATTGTATTTAATGTTTTTTCTTGTTGCGCCTTCACAATACATTTAATGACTCCATACAGAATTGTTCTCCTTTTACACAAAGTAAAATTAGCATAGATCCGTTCCCGCTGCTGACTTTACATATCTTCAAATATTGCCTAGCTCCGTTTGCCAATGTGAAGTTTCTCTATAGAGCTAGGGTGCCTATGTTCCAGCTTTACTAAGACATATAGTTTTATTGTTCATAAATAGTAATTATACTGTCTTCTGAACACGTAGACATTGGGTAATTGGTGGTTTGTGGATAATCATGTGTTAAATTATTTTGTCCACATCAGTTCTTGATCATGATATTTCTGGTTGTTCCAAGTTTAACAGGTGGCTATTAAGCCCATGAGCATGTCTGTGATTGATTTCCTAGTCCCAGTCCCATTTCGCCCCCTCCGCTTCATTATGTTTTCCTATTGTCATGGTTGCATTAATGTGACAGGCTCAACGAACACAGGCTAACAAAGAGTATACATCCCTAATCTGATAATGAAGCACAGACTTGAAGACTATACACACAGGGAGAGGAATAACTGTGTCTAGATATCCCAAGTTGAAGCGGGTTAGTAGCCCTTTTACTGATTGAGTAGTGAATAACAAAATGAATAGTAAACTGGAATTGTTCATTTTATGAAATCTTTCACATGCTAATGTATGTTTTCCTCTCTGGCTTAATATCGAGTCTGGGGATGGAGTTAAGGAGGTTTCACCAAGCAGGAGTGGATTCAGCACGAATGAGGAATGATGGGGACAATTTACTTTCTCCCCATTAGACTTAGCATGAGTTATATTTAGACCTTCAAACTGCCAGTGGATTAGACATGTCTCCCTCAAGGGTCAGTGCAATACGTTGGCTGTGATCAAAGCATAGGACACAGCTCCAAGAGACCTTAATGCAGTTTCTTGTACAGTTGTTAAAATATCCAAGACTTCATGTTTCTGCTAACTTCTGAACAAGCATAGCCAAAGTAGGACTTGAGGAAGAACCAAGTTATCAGGCAGCAGTGGAAGGTATATGAAGCAGTCAGAGCATATGAGATTAAGACCTGCCTTGAGAAGAATGCAGACCCATGGCAGACCGGCAAAGCAAATGTATAACCCTCACTGCAGCCAAGAGTGGGCAGACTAAATCAGGGAAATTGCCATGGAACAAGCAGGCCATGGCTTAATTTAGTGTTGCGAATTCCAGTTGTTCCTTCTCTACTCATTAAGAGCACAGCAAGTCAAGACTACAAAGACCGTTGGTGTTTTTGTTGGGACATTGCTGTCACAAATGTACAGTAAATGTACAGCAGTCTTTGAGTATTCTTAGATACAGTATCTTTCCCACCTAACCTTTTCAACGCAGGCTACATATTTGCCCTTTGTCACTTTCTTTAAGTGGGCACTTCACCAGTGGGTCTGGTGTGCCAGCAATCTATTGCTTCTAGGATTTAACGGCTTATTTAAAAATCTACCAGTGCTATAATTCCCCAGTAGAAGTAAGTGCAACATACAAGTTCCCATGAAGAGCTGTATCAGTACTGATTTGCATTAGGTGGGCCTCTGTCTAAAGTGACATTAAGGGCAAAACAACTATGGACTGTAATGTGGCCCAGACAATTGTCAGTGGCTGACCATATTGTTTGTTGTATGTTTATAAGTTCCACAACCGCAAATATGTGCCTATGAGCAAGCCATAGTCGGAAACAAATGTGTAAGGTTTGAAGGAAGTAAATGGAAGTGCACCCACCAAAGCATGGTATGCCCAGCTGTGGAACACACCACCCACCACAGCTTGCTTCCTGCATTGGCTACCAGTGCAGGCTACTCTCGAAGCCGCTGTGTGTGAATCTGAAAGAGACACGTTAGTATTAGATTCCTTACCTTAGAATATCCCCAGGCATCAGACTGGATCCGGAAATTTTTGCGTAGCAGTACCTTTGCGCGTCGGTAGGCGTCGTCTGCGGCTCCGCGTCCGTCGTCGGCGTCGTGGGCGCCGTGATGACGTCGTCGGAGTACTTAGACGCCGCCTCCGCGTGCTGACGTCAGTTCTTCTTTTTTCCGCGCCAGCAAGCGCAGATCTGGAAAAAGCAGTAACCCTAGTCATTTTTGACTAACTTTTTTTGACCCTTTTTGATTGCTTTTCGAAGTCTCTCGACTCCGAACGGTGCCGTAGGGATGCCCGGCTTCAAGCACTGTGACGATTGCGACCGTCTGATGTCGGTCACGGATCCTCACCGCGTCTGTTTGTCCTGTTTGGGCGTCGACCCCGACGACAAGGCCTGCTCTGACTGCCGGGCCCTCTCCTCGAAGGCCAGGCGGTAGCGGTCCCGTAGGCGCCTCGAGCTCCGGCAGTCGGCCCCGCGCCGTGAGAGGTCCCGATCCCATGGGAGGTCGAGGGACAGGTCGCGGGCTCGGAGCCACTACAGCTCCGAGAGTAGGCCGCACTCCTCCGGGTCGAAGTCGTCGTCAGGTAAGAGGCACAAGAAGTCCAAGCGGACTCGCTCCTCGGACTCCCCCCGACGCTCGCGCGATGCGGCCGGGGGTTCGGGTGACACCGCCCACGCGGCTCCGTCGGAGTCGCGGGCACCGCGTGCAGCTCCACACCCTCCGGTCCCTGGGCTGAACGCGACGCCGGAGGAGATCGAGCGCTTCCTCGTGGCCATGAGGAAACTCTCTCCTCCGACGGGCTCCGCGGCGCCTTCGGGCCCAGAGGACCCGTCTGGGGGCCCTAGCGGGTCGGCGGCTCCGGCCCCTACGCCATCGGGTGCTTCGGCCCCGACGCCGCCGACGCCTTCGGGCCCGGCGCCGCAGGCCCCCGTTATCCCGCCGGCGCCTTCGGGCCCGGCGCCGAGGGGTCCAGTTGTTCCGGCGCCTTCGGGCCCGGCGCCGCAGGACGCCGCTGGTCCTCCTTCGGGTACGGGATCGTTGCCGGTGGATCTGACGACCTCCCCGGTGTCGGACCCTCAGGTGTCGCTTCCGGCGCCGTCCTCGGGCGACGCCGGCCCTGGTTCCACCTTCGTTCCTGTTCTGGCGCCCGGACGACCCCGTTGGGCGCCGCTCCAGACGTCGTTTGGTGAATTTCACTTTTATGAACAGGCCCCATTGGTTGAAAACCCTGAATTTCAGGAGATGGGTGATGAGGAGGACTGGGAGGGGTCTGAGGACCCTCTGACCAGGGAGTGTCAGTCTCAGGAGGACTGGACAGGAGACCTTGGGGAGGCCAGTGGCCTGGACACCTCTCCAGACACTGGGTTTGTCTCCCCTCCTACCGTGGCTTCGGAGGAGGGGGCAACGTATAGTGTGGTGCTGATGAGGGCTGCCAGGGCCTTGAGCTCCCCGTCGCAGCCGTGAGGACTAACCTCCTCACTGAGGTCCTTATACCGCAGTCAAGCTCGGCCGAGCCTCTGCTGCCCTTTAATGAGGCCTTGACCAACGTTCTTCTGGGCACTTGGTCCAAGCCCACTACGGGTTCGCCCGTAGATAGGAACGTGGCCAGACGCCACCGCCCAGCCCCGGGCGACCCATGTTTCCTGTCCTCCCACCCTACCCCCGAGAGCCTGGTCATCCAGGCCTCCAATTCCCAGACCGCATTCCCGTTGGCCCCGCCGGACCGGGAATCCAAGAGGTATGACCAGTATGGGAAGAAGATCTTCTCATCCCTTAGTCTAGGACTGCGGTCTTCCAACACCGCCTGCCTCTTGGGACGTTACTCCCACTCTGTGTGGGATAAGGTCGCGGAAGTGCTGCCAGAGTGTCCGTTGGAGGTACGGGCCAAACTCGCCCAAGCCCTTGTGGAGGGCCGGGATGCAGCCAAGTATTCCATCCGGTGTGGGCTGGATACCACTGACTCGCTGGGTAGAGCGATGGCAACGACGGTGGCGGTCAGACGCCACGCCTGGCTGAGGTCCGCCAACTTCTCGGCGGATGTTCAGAGCACGCTCATGGACATGCCGTTCGATGGCCGTCGCCTCTTTGGCGACAAGGCAGACCATGCGCTTGAGCGCTTTAAGGACTCCAGGGCTACGGCCAAGTCCTTGGGCCTCTCGGGCCAGCGCCAGCAATCGGCTGCCTTTCACTCTTTTCGTGGCCACGGAAGTGGTGCGCCCACACGCGCCGCCAGCCACGCACCGCAGGGCAATACCCAACGCGGTGGCGGCCGTGGGAACCGCCGTCCGGGCAGTCGGGGGCAGCGGCGAGGTCAGTCCACACCTTCCCCCGCAGCATCCGCCTCAAAACCCTCCTAGTCCGTGCTTTCAGGCCCATGTGATGCCAGTGGGGGGGCAGGGTTCGCCATCACCACCTCCACTGGCGCACTGTCACATCGGACAGGTAGGTGCTGCAGATCGTCCGAAGGGGCTACTCCCTCCCCTTCGAGGCGACTCCTCCAGCCATGCCACCGCAGAACCACCGTGTATCGGGGGATCACTTGCGACTTCTGCAGGAGGAAGTTACGGCCCTCTTGGCCAAGGGAGCCATCGAGCGCGTTCCTGGGCCAGAAGTAGGGTGTGGTTGCTACTCCCACTACTTTCTGGTACCCAAGAAGGGCAAAGGGGGCCTACGCCCTATCTTGGACCTACGGAATGTCAACGGCTTCCTCCGGAAGGAGAAGTTCAAAATGCTGACTCTGGCTCAGGTTTGGCTGCCCTGGACCCAGGAGACTGGATGGTAGCGTTGGACTTGCAGGACGCTTACTTTCATATCCCCGTCCTGCCTGCCCACCGGCGCTACCTGCGGTTCATGGTGGGCCACTGGCACTTTCAATTTACCGTGCTCCCCTTCGGCCTTACCAGCGCCCCACGGGTGTTCACAAAGGTGATGGCGGTGGTCGCAGCTCATCTGCGCAGGTTAGGCTTTTCAGTCTTCCCCTACCTCGACGACTGGCTGTTGAAGGCGGGCTCGCCCCAGACAGTCGTCAGCCACCTCCAGACGACGGCGGACCTCCTGCACCAGCTGGGGTTCTCCATCAATGTGCCGAAGTCACACCGGTGCCCCTCTCAGAAGCTCCTCTTCATCGGAGCGGTTCTGGACTCGGCGCGGTTTCGGGTTTATCTGCCCGAACAGCGTGTCCGGGATATTCAGGCTCTGATTCCCATCTTTCAGCCGTTATCCCGGGTTTCGGTCAGGTTGACGCTGCGGCTTCTGGGGCTGATGGCCTCCTGCATCCTACTGGTGCATCACGCCAGGTGGCGGATGCGGGCTCTGCAGTGGGACCTGAAGTTTCAGTGGGCCCGGCATCAGGGCAACCTATCCGACCACGTCCTGATCTCGGAGGGCACTGCGAGACAGCTGCAGTGGTGGCTTACGGACCGCGATTGGGTCAGCGGCAGATCCCTCTCCCTTCCCCAACCGGAACACGTAGTTGTGACAGATGCGTCCCTCCAGGGCTGGGGAGGCCACATGGGAGAGGCGGAGATCAGAGGCCTCTGGTCTCCGGCGGAGACCCGGCTCCACATCAACCTGTTGGAGCTCCGGGCGATTCGTCTGGCACTGAAGGCATTCCTCCCCTCTGTCCGGGGGAGTGTAGTGCAGGTATTCACGGACAACACCACCGCCATGTGGTACTGCAACAAACAAGGCGGAGTGGGGTCGTGGATCCTTTGTCAGGAGGCTCTTCGCCTTTGGCAATGGCTGGAACGCCAGGGTGTGACCCTGGTGGCTTAACACCTGGCAGGTTCTCTGAACGCCAGGGCGGACGAGCTCAGTCGTCGGTGCATGATGGATCACGAATGGCGTCTGAACTCAGACGTGGCGCAAGGCCTCTTTCAGCGATGGGGAGAGCCTTGGTTAGATCTATTCGCCACCGAAGAGAACGCGCAATGTCATCAGTTCTGCGCGTTGGAATTTCCAAGGCGGCACTCGCTCGGAGACGCTTTTCGTCGCGAGTGGAGTTGCGGTCTGTTGTACGCCTTTCCGCCTATACCACTTCTGCCCAGAGTGCTGAAGATCAAGCGCGACCGGGCCCAAGTCATCCTTGTGGCTCCGGACTGGGCGAGAAGGTACTGGTATCCAGAGCTACTCAGTCTGTCAGTCGATCCCCCGGTTCGTCTGCCTCTTCAGGAGGACCTTCTGTCGCAGGGGACGGTCCTCCACCCGAACCTGTCCAGTCTCCACCTCCATGCTTGGAGATTGAGCGGCGACAGTTGAGGCCATTTGACTTGCCTCCTGAAGTTTGTAACATCATTCTGGCAGCCAGGCGTCCCTCCACAAAGTCGGTATACGCCTGCAGGTGGAACAGATTTGTGGCATGGTGCACAGCAAAGGCTGTGGATCCCCTCAAGTCCCCTATTGTAAACAGATTTCTTAAAGGCATCACACACACGTTTCCTCCTGTTCCGTTTGTGATGCCTCAGTGGGACTTGAACCTGGTTCTTACGTTTCTGATGTGCGCTCCCTTTGAGCCACTTCACAACTGTCCTCTTCGCCTTCTGACTTTGAAGACTGCTTTCCTGGTTGCCATCACCTCTGCCAGGAGAGTGAGTGAGCTCCAGGCTCTTTCTTGTACTCCACCTTTCCTTTCTGTCCATCCGGACAAAGTGGTGCTACGTACCAAACCTTCTTTCCTGCCCAAGGTTGTCACGGCCTTCCACATCGGGCAGTCTATCACCTTGCCAACCTTCTTTCCGCCACCGCATCAATCAATCAATCAATCAATCAATCAATGCATTTGTATAGCGCACTACTCACCCGGAGGGTCTCAAGGCGCTGGGGGGAGGGGGTCCGCTACTGCTCGAACAGCCAGGTCTTGAGCTGCTTCCTGAAGGCGAGGTGGTCCTGGGTCAGGCGGAGGTGGGTAGGAAGGGAGTTCCAAGTCTTGGCGGCCAGGTAGGAGAAGGACCTTCCTCCTGTGGTGGCTCTTCGGATGCGGGGGACGGCGGCGAGGGCGTGGCTGGTCGATCGAAGCTGGCGTTTGGGAGCATAGAAGTTGAGGCGGCTGTTGAGGTATCCTGGTCCTTGGTTGTGTAGGGCTTTGTGTGCGTGGGTGAGGAGCCGGAAGGTGATTCTCTTGTTGACCGGGAGCCAGTGCAGGTCTCTCAGGTGTCCGGAGATGTGGCTGCGGCGGGGGATGTCCAGGATGAGTCGTGCTGAGGTGTTCTGGATCCGCTGAAATCTCTTCTGGAGTTTGGCGGTGGTTCCGGTGTAGAGGGAGTTGCCATAGTCCAGCCGGCTGGTGACGAGGGCCTGGGTGACCGTCTTCCTGGTCTCGGTGGGGATCCATCGGAATATCTTACGTAGCATGCGCAGGATGTTGAAGCACGACGAGGAGACGGGGTTGACTTGTCTGGTCATGGAGAGGGAGGAGTCCAGGATGAAGCCCAGGTTGCGTGCGTGGTCTGTTGGTTTGGGTGCGCTGCCCAGGGTGGGGGGCCACCAGGAGTCGTCCCAGGCGGAGGGTGAGGATCCCAGGATGAGGACTTCCGTCTTGTCCGAGTTCAGTTTCAGGCGGCTGTTCGACATCCATGTGGCTACGTCTGTCATCCCTTCGTGCAGGTTGGCTCTGGCGGTGGCGGGGTCGTTAGTGAGGGAGAGGATCAGCTGGGTGTCGTCGGCGTAGGAGATGATGTTCAGGTTGTGCTGGCGTGCGATGGCTGCGAGGGGGCTCATGTATACGTTGAAGAGTGTTGGGCTGAGCTAGGAGCCTTGAGGAACGCCGCAGATGACTTCGGTGGCCTCCGATCTGAACGGGGGGAGGCGGACTCTGTGTCCTTCCGGCAAGGAAGGAGGTGATCCACTCCAGTGCCTTCTCCTGGATTCCGACGTTGCTGAGGCGCTGTACTAGGGTACGGTGGCAGACAGTGTCGAAGGCCGCGGAGAGGTCCAGGAGGATGAGGGCCGCTGTTTCTCCGTTGTCAAGCAGGGCTCGGATGTCATCGGTAGCAGCGATCAGGGCGGTCTCGGTGCTGTGGTTGGCCCGGAAGCCAGACTGCGAGAGGTCGAGGGAGCCGTTTGTCTTGAGGAAGGCGGACAGTTGCTTGTTGACGGTCTTCTCGATGACTTTTGCCGGAAACGGGAGCAGCGAGATGGGGCGGTAGTTCTTGAGGTCGGTTGGGTCTGCTGATGATTTCTTGAGTAGAGCGCTGAGTTCGGCGTGCTTCCAGCTCTCCGGGAAGGTGGGATGTCGAAGGAGGTGTTGATGATGTCCCGCAGGTGGGGTGCGATGACAGCGTCGGCCTTGTTGAAGACGTGGTGAGGGCAGGGGTCTGTCGGAGATCCGGAGTGGATGGAGTTCATCGTGCGGGTGGTGTCTTCGGTGCTGATCGGGGTCCAGGCGCGGAGGGTGGTGGTGGGGGGCGGTGGTTCGGTCATGGCGTGCGTCGGTTGAGTGCTGAAGCTGTTGTGTATGTCTGCGATCTTGTTGTGGAAGTAGGAGGCGAGGGAGTTGCAGAGGTCTTGCGAAGGGGTGATGTTGTTGTTTCCGGCGTTGGGGTTGGAGAGCTCTTTCACGATGTTGAAGAGTTCCTTGCTGTTGTGTGCGTTGTTGTCCAGTCGTTCCTTGAATGCGGTTTTCTTGGTGGCGTGGATCAGCTGGTGGTGTTTTCGGGTGGCGAGCTTGAGGGCAGTCATGTTGTCCGGTGTTGGGTCTCTGCGCCAGGTTTTCTCAAGTGCTCTGCAGTTCTTCTTGGAGCTCTTGAGTTCGTCGTTAAACCATGGGGCTTTCTTGCTGCCGGGTCTGCTCGGCGGGGTCTTAAGCGGGGCGAGGTCGTCTGCGCAGTCGCTGATCCATTTCGTGAGGTTGGTGGCTGCTTGGCTGGGGTTGGTTGTGCTGGTGGGAGGGTTCTTGCTCAGGGAAGTAGCGAGCTGGTCTGTAGTGATCTTGTTCCAGCTTCTGCGGGGAGCCTGTTGCTGGTGATGGTGGAGCGTGGTCCTTCTGAAGCTGAAGTGGACGCAGCTGTGGTCCGTCCAGTGGAGTCCCGTGGCGTGGCTGAAGGCGATGTCCTTGCTGGAAGAGAAGATCGGGTCGAGTGTGTGTCCGGCGTAGTGGGTGGGGGTGGTCACCAGTTGCTTGAGTCCGAGGTTGGCGAGGTTGTCCAGCAGGGTGGTGGTGTTGCGGTCGTTGTTGTTCTCCAGGTGGAAGTTGAGGTCCCCGAGGAGGATGTAGTCGGCGGAGGGGAGGGCGTGTGGGCTGATGAAGTCGGCGATGTCCTCGCTGAATTGTGTGCGTGGTCCCGGGGGTCTGTAGATGAGGGTGCCTCTGAGGGTGGTCTTGGGGTTGGCGTGGATCTGAAAGTGCAGGTGTTCGGCAGGTGCGAGGGTGTCGTCGGTGTTGGTCGTGATGCGGATGGTGTTCCTGTGGATGATGGCGATGCCTCCTCCTGTCTGGTTGACGCGGTCTCTCCGGATGATCTTGTAGCCTTCTGGGATGGCGATGGCGATGTCAGGCGCTGAGGAGGCGTTCATCCAGGTTTCCGTGACGAAGGCGACGTCTGGGTCTGTGGTGTCGAGCAGGTTCCATAGCTCGACGGCGTGTCTGTGGACGGAGCGGGTGTTGAGCAGGATGCACTTCAGGTGGGTGCTGCTGGTGTTCGGCTTGGTGGGTGCTGGTGTGGCGTGGGTCCGGTTGCAGGTGAACTTGCAGGAGTGGCAGCTGAAGGGTCCGTGGGTGCGTCTCGGTGTGGCTCGGTAGCAGCCCGGTGTTCGGCCGGTGTTGAGTGCGTTGAGGTCAGTGGCGTCGTAGGTCCGTTGGGACGGCTTCCGGCGGTGGGGACCAGGGGTCCTGGCACTGGGCGCGGTCCAGGCGCGGACGGGCGCAGACGGGCTTACCTTTGGCGCGCCCGCTGCGCGTGCACGCTGCGCGGACGCTCTGGGGGCGTCATAAGAAGGGAGCCGGCAGGGAGGGTCAGCTGGGAGGTGGGGAGCGCGTGGGCCAATCGGCAAGCGGGGGGGCGGCAGGAACGGCGGGAAAAAACGGCGGCCTTGGTGGGCGGCCCTGCGGCGGCTGGGGCGCCGGATCGGCGTCTGGCAGGCAGCAGGTAGAGGTAGGCAGGCAGAGCAGGCGGGGAGCGTGGGGGCGACCAGGCCGTGGAGGGCGCAGTGGTCGCATCCCTCTAAAGAGGAAGAGCGGCTCCACCGTCTGGACCCAAAACGTGCGCTCTCATTTTATTTGGATCGCACACGCCAGTTCCGGGTGGATGACCAACTCTTTGTTGGTTACGTGGGCGCTAAGAAGGGGAAAGCGGTACATAAGAGGACCATCTCCCGGTGGATCATCTTGTGTATCCAGGCATGCTACTCCCTGGCTAGGAAGGAGCCCCCGGCTGGATTGCGGGCTCATTCTACCCGAGCAACGGCGGGCTACCACTGCCCTGGGCAGGGGTGTGCCCTTACATGACATCTGTCAGGCAGCTACGTGGGCATCGCTGCACACGTTTGCAAGACACTACTGCCTGGACAGCCAAGTCCGGAGGGATGGCTTCTTTGGCCGTTCCGTCCTCCAGGACTTTCTGGTGTGATTATTGGTGCGCAGACCCACCACCGGGGTTGGTATTGCTGGGGTATCTATTCTAAGGTAAGGAATCTAATACTAACGTGTCTCTTTCAGATGCACAAGTTACTACTTGTGTAACGATATATCTGTAAGAGACATTAGTTAGTATTAGATTCCTTACCGACCCACCCATCCTCCCCGTTCTGCGAACCAATATCTAGGGTTAGGGTTGTCCCCTTCAGGGCCCTAGTTTCAATGGCACCAGTGTTGGTTTTTAACATGGCTCTGCGTTTCTGGCGCGGAAAAGCTGTGTCTAAGAACTGACGTCAGCACGCGGAGGCGGCGTCTAGGTACTCCGACGACGTCATCACGGCGCCCACGACGCCGACGACGGACGCGGAGCCGCAGACGACGCCTACCGACGCGCCAGGGTACTGCTACGCAAAAAGTCTGACGCCTGGGGATTATCTAAGGTAAGGAATCTAATACGAACTAATGTCTCTTACAGATATATCGTTACACAAGTAATAACTTGTGCTTTAATGACATTGCTCACCATTGTCAGTATCTCACTCTGCTCACCAGTGAAAACTTCTCACAGCCATTGTCCTTGTTATAAAAATGTATTAAGTGAAAGCTTTCTTGTATGAAACATATGTTATGTCGTGATCCCATTATATGCCGTCTATTTATAAAAAGAAGTGCATGAAAACATATTACACTATTATGCTTGCGTACCTGGGTGGTGTGGAAACGTAATAATGTAATTGGAATTGAAATCTTTATACTGTGTTATGTTCATTGACAACTTTGTCAGGTAGTGGTAGGCTCAGGAATCATCATGTTCTGAAGTACATTGGACATTTTAGCAAAAGGAACCTTGTTTTCAAACCCGGCAAAGGGGGTAGGGTTTTGTGAGGAGAATAGAGTCAGTATTTGAGGATATGAATGCTATTTACCTCCCAAGTCTGACAAATAATGATTGCTAATGTAGATATTTGTTACCTGTATATATTGTCATCATTGTTCACTTTGCGCCGTTCACGCTGTTCACCCTGCTCACTTGCGTCGTCACTTTTCACTTGTATATATTGCTTCACACCAAGTGCCTTCAGGTTGTCACAAGATTTCTTCTGTACAGTGCTGCTTTAACTGTATGCCCTTGTGCAACTTCGTTTGATGTAACTTTGGCAATTAACAGCCTTCAAACACCTTCATTGAGTCTCCTTGTTTCTTGCTTATGTAATGCAGTTTGCATGCATGTTTAACTGTCTTTTTAAGTGAAACCTTTTGGAACATTGTTTTTCTATATACATACATTACCCAGTTCCAACGTGGTTTATGGGTCCTACTCCTGTTCATTTTCGCTACCTTTCACATCTCTGCATACTGTACAGCTGTGGTGCAGGCTTCCTTCCCCCAATTGCACAGTACATAGCTTAAAAATTGACCGCACCGTTTAACATACACATTTTTTCAGCACCGTGGTGCTCGCTTCCTTTCACACCTCTGCGCAGCTGTGGTGCTTGCTACCTTTGACATCTCTGCACAGTGCACAGCTGTCATGCGTACTTCCTTCCCCCATTGCACAGTACACAGCTTCAAAATGGACCGCACCTTTTAACATTCACGTTTTTTCATCACTTAGCACCACCTCAGCATCACTTAGTGCCACCTATGTATCATTCAGCATCACCTGTTTTGTGTTTTAAACTTGTGGTTTTTCCTGCACATGATTGCTTCCATTTAACATATTAAAATGTGGGATTTGCAGTCCAAACTCTGTAGTGTTTCCCTCTCATTCCTGGTGACTATTCAGTTTTCCCTCCAAATTTCCCCTTTGCTCTGCGCTAAGACCTGTATGTTAAAGAATGCACCCCCCAGCCACCATTTTGTGTTAACAAGCCTGTGAAACCAACCCCCCTGCCTCTCCCCTCCCCCCCCCCCCCCCCCAAAGCAACAGGGATATTCTACAGCAGAGGGTGCTTCTGTGAGCTGGTTAAACTGTGTTTAATAGGGACTGTGCACTTCGTTTTTTGGCCAGGAGAGGGAATAAAGTCTCATTCAAACAGTATTGTTAGATTTCAAGTCTGTGAGGCCTTTACCTGCGGAAGTCTGAACAGGAGAAGGAGCTCCCCAGCCCCCACCCCTAGGCCAGCAGACCTAGGACTGGGGATTGGTTATTCAGCTATCAGGCACATCTGAGACCTCCCCTCACACCTGCCCAGGTCACTTATGGCTTTGCTGGGTGCACCCCAAATCATTCTAGTCCATCTTGTGAGTTGCAGCCTAACTGTGCCCCAGATTGTAGTGAGCAGAGTCCAGGAAGTAGTAAGGAGGCAGACTAGTGCTGTCTATCCCCCCCCCCAAAAAAAAAGATTTAAAAAAACTATTTTCCCTTTCAGTGATTACTGTCTTTGCCTGTGGTTGTTACAGTTTAAAATTGTAGTTTTAACCTGCCTGTGATTGCATATTTTATCACTTGTTTTGTGTTTTAAACTTGTGGTTTTTTTCCTGCCCATGATTGCTTCCATTTAACATGTTGAATTGTGGGATTTGCAGTCCAAACTCTGTAGTTTTTCCCTCTCATTCCTGGTGACTATTCAGTTTTCCCTCCAAATTTCTCCTTTGCTCTGTGCTAAGACCTGTTAAACAGTGCATCCCCAGCCACCATTTTGTGTTAACAAGCCTGCAACCTGCCCCAGTTCACTCCACTACGATCTAGTCTATCCCATTCCCCTATAAACTACCCCACTCCAATCTAACCTACTCCTCTCAATCCAACCCAATTAATCCCACCTCATTTTACTGCACTCCACCACAGTCTACCACACTCCACTCAAATCAACCCCACTCAGCTCAAATCTAACCCAGTTTACCCTAATCCACTTCATTCGACCCCAAGTCACCCCACTCCAATGTACCTCAATCCAACCCACTCCAACCTACCCGAATCCACTTTACTCCAGTCCAATTTACCCCACTCCATTCTAATTTACCCCAATCCACTCCATTGCAATTTACCCCACTCCACTCCAAACTCTACTGTAATCTATCCAACTCCTGCCCAGTCTTATTCAATACCCCCACTCCAATCTACCTCACTCCACCGCCGTCTACCTTACTTCAATCTACCAGTCTACCTCAATCCACTCCAATCTGCCACACTCCAATCCAACCACTATACCCCACTCCACTGTACTCCATTCCACTCTACCCAAATCTACCCTACTCCACTTCATCCAGTCAACCCCACTCCAATTTACCACACTCCACTGAAATCTAACACATTCCACTTCAATCTAACCCACTCCACCCTAGTCCAATCTACCCCACTCCATCCCAATCTACCCCACCCCAATCTACTCAAATGTACTCTACTTCAATCTACAACTCCAATTTACCTCACTCAACCTCACTACAATCTACCCCACTCCAATCCACTCCATCCAATTTTCCCCACTGTACTCCAGACTACCCCACTCATCCCCCTCCAATCTACCCCACTCCAATATACCCCACTCCATTCTAATCTACCCCACTCTACTCTTCCCCAATCTATTTCACTCCACTCCAAGCTCAACTACACTTCAATCTCTCCAACTGCACCCCACTCTTCTCACTCCACTTTACCCGAGTCTACCATACTCCATCCCACTCCAGTCTACCAAATACCACCCAAATCTACCCCATTCAATCTCACTCCACCCCACCCCACTCCAATCTACCATATTCTACTCTAAGTCAACCTACCCATCTCCAATCCACCTTATCCAATCCTTTCTACTCCAATCTACACCACTCCTCTCTACTCCAACCTACACCACCCCATCCTAATCTGCTCCACACCAATCGATCCAGCCCCACTTCAATCTACTCCGTTCATAACTACCCCACTCCAAACTACCCCTCTCCTATCTCACTCCAATCTACGCCACATCACTCTAAATTACCCAACCATAGCCTGCCCACTCTATCTACTCCACCCCACTCCAGTCTACTCCTATCCACTCCAATCTACTCAAGATATCCCACTCCACTCTACCCTGATCTACCCCACGCCACTCTACCCCAGTCAACCCCTTCTACTCCCTCCACTTCACCCCAATCTACCCCAATTCATCTTCCCCACTTCAATCTATCCCACTCCAATCTACCCCAATCTACTCATCTTTAATCTACCCCATTCTAACCCAATCTACCCCACTGTACCCTCTATCCCAATTTACCCCACTCCACCCCACGATATATATATAAATAATCCCCGGGCTATAGAAGATGAGGCATAATGAAGAACCCTTCAAAAGTTTAATGTAACATATTATTTCTCACAGGCCTCTCTGGAGTATGGAGCTCTTCATCAAACATGCTACAAGTGGATCCCAAAACTGGTGCAGCAGTAGCAAGAGATTCGGGAGTGGTCACCATCTACTATGAGATTCCTGGACTGCTTAAAACATACAGAGAGGTAAGCTGCTTGGACTGTTACAGGAACTTTGTAGGTCAACATAACTGTACTTCTAGTTACCAAAGACATCTGTAATTCCACTTGGTAGGGTTGTTAAACTCTGTTATTGAAGCTTTGTCAACATCTATGTAAAAAGAAAATATATATATAACTTTTGTGTGCCTATCCAGGCCGGTAAGAACTTATACTACATGCTAAAGACATGCTCTGATGGATACTTCTAACTGAAGATTCTTCAACTTTATAATGTTCCTAGGTGCTAGACTGGATTGGGATATTTTTGTAGGAGTTTTCCCATGGGCCAGTAGGTGATGTCTTGTGGCTCCTTACCTCCCTGGGACTAACAGATTGGAGAGTATATAAGTACCACTCCTACACGCAATATCTGTTCCTTTTTTTTCGCACTCTTTGACTTAGATCAGGAGTTCACTGCCAACTTTGTTGTTCTTCCGACAACTTATACATTTCTACCACAGTGTGTAAGGTAACAATGTCAGCACTGAAACCTACAGGATTCAAGCTGTGCCGAGAGTGCTAGAAGCAAATGTTAATAACAGTGCAGAACAAAGTGTGTTTGGGGTGCTTGGGCACCAGATACGACAATAGGCTGTGATCAGAGCAACAATCTAGCTTCAAATCACAGGCACACATGCAGTTCTGGCCTGAAGGTGAAAAGTCCACATCTTAGTTGAAGTCCAGACTTAATCACAATAAGGCCAAGTGGAACTCCACCCCATCCTGCCTCTCAGAGTCTAGAAGTTCAAGATCATCAAGATAAACATTGCAATCCACTGGTGTGACCTGAACCTTATCCAATCTCACAATTGGTGCTGGTGTTTCCTAAATATTCTAGACTGCCTTCAATCCTGTAGCAGATAGTGGACTGCGAAGAGATCATACTGCAGACCTTTGGTGTTATGCTGGCTCCCTCTGGTGTGCCTTCACTCCCCACGGAGAAGCAAGGGTCTCTAGTCAAACTCCCTCTGGTGGGTCGGCCCCAGTGCCTTTTTGGGAACCTGCACTCCTGTCTTGACCTTAGAACCGGTGCTAGTTCCACGGTAACTCTTTCCAATCCAGTGGTGATAACGAACCTGCCAGCCCAAGATCTGGTCATAACTTGATCTTTGGCCATGAACTGATTTTGGCCCGCTCCAGGCCAAAGTTATGCCATGAGATCACAAAGGCACACCCAGACTCTAATCTAAGACCTCTGCTACAATGCTTATATTATCAGAGGTTCAAAGCTTTCCTTGGATCGAGTTCTGATCCTGTGGAGGATGCACCTAATTGCACTGATGATGAGGGGGAGGGCTACAAAGTATTTCTCCTCATTCTTCTGATGGTGCCATGCACGTAGAACTCCAAAATACCAGTGGGCTAAAGACATCCCCTGAAACGGAGCTAGATTTGCTTCCTTAACTACCAGTGAAATAAATTGTCTTGTTTGCATTGGTAGTTCTGAGAGCAACTGAAGGTCTAGAGTTGCAACTGCCCACTAGTGAGACGAGGGTGAACGTGTTGCCTGGGATTCTTGAACTAAAGCTGGCTTCTTCTGAGTCAATACTGCCTTTTAAAAATGTCTGTAACAGTGCCCTTATGGCGACATGTTTTATGCCACGTTCATGCACCTATAATTAGGTGACAAAGGCTGGATCCCGGTGACCTGGACTTCTGAACTAAATATCCTACACTGGAAAGCCTTGTCCGGCATCGACATGAGGTCATTCTAAATTCCTTTCAATAAATACCTCAGACTTAGAATCAAAAATAATTGATGCATTCAGAAAGAAAATGCTTTGTTTGGCTGGTTCATCTCTCAGATCCACTAACACAATTTGTTTCCTGGGAAGGTACATCCATATATAGTGGGATATGACCAACAAGACAATGCCTGCCGCCCGAGGATCTTGGGGCCTTTTTAGCCGATATGAATCATAATAGTTAGGATCTTGTGAAGTATGCAGTCCGAGCTGGCCAGGATAATACTAATTGCATAGGCAGAGCAATTTACACCAGCGTCAAGCTTGGGCGACATGAATGGATGAGCCCAACTGGGTTTTTTGGGGACGTGCCAGAATCCTTAATGAACAGGCCCTCTGGTGGTTCCATGGTATTTGGTGAAAAGACTGATTAGACCCTATAACATTTTATAGATTCACCCCACAATTAGGTCCTTGGAACTATTATCACTAGCATAGCAATTTCCACAATGATGCAGGGAGTTTAGGGATTACTCCAGCAGGCCATTTTACAGAGAGTGCCAGCCTTCTCAATCTGTACTGCATGATACGGTTCCAGCTCTGCCTAGAGCACTGCAGCAGCCAAAACCAGTTGCGCCAGCAAGGGCAGCAATCCAATAAGTTTTCTTCTGCTTCAACTCTGGGACTCTGCCTTTTTCTGCCCTCAAAGTCCCATGCAAGGCTGCCAGGAGGCAATATATACATCTTTTCATCCCCAGCTATAAATCTATCACTCCAGACAGGTGTGTCTTACAAATTGTTCAAGGAGCTATGGTCAAACCTTTCATATCTTCCCCACCCATTTTCCTAATACTTCAGAGCAACTTTCGTAAGAGCAATCCTCAGTCCTGATCCATGAATTAGAGTGTCTAGTAGTGCCATCGAGCGGGTTCCAGACTCAGAGAAGGAGGACATTTGATGGTGGCCCCAGACATGCAGTACATATATTTCTATTCACCTGTCCTGCAGTCCCATCAGCGTAATCTGTGGCTCAAGGTGGGCAGGAAACATTTTCAGTTTTCATGCTTCCTTTTCAGCCTTACCATGGGTGTTCATGAAAGTGATTGTGGTGGTCACTACCCATCTTCTGAGATTGAGGACCTGTATTTCCAAACCTCAACAAACTTGGTGCAGTCAGAGATCAGATCCAGTGCACGTTCTACCCCTGACATCTTTCTGTTTTCCCACCATTTGAGCCAAAGTCCCAACTGTGTCCAAAGCAGAGGATTCTCTTCATTCTGTTCTTGACATGGTGGAGTGCAAGGTCGTTGCACTGCTGATATAAGTCTGGGAGTTTAAGGGTATGACCACAGTGTTTCAGGCTCAATTTGAGGAGGTGGCGAGGATGGCTCCGAGGCTTCTTGAACTACTAGCATCCGGTTTCCTTCATACCTCGGATATCCTGTGTAGGCTTTGCAGTGGAACCTCTGGTTTCGGAGGGTCTAGCATCAGGGTTGTTCTCGGACTCCACCCAGATCTTGCAGGATCCTCTGTGGTGGCATGTGCCAACTCGATTTGCGGCAGGCTCTCTCCCTTCCCCACTCAGAATCACAATTGTGACAGGCGCATCACGACTGGCGTGCTGGGGTGACCTGGGGAAGGAGGAGATCAAAGGCCACTGGTTGCCGGCGGGTAGCCCCTCCAAACTGGGCATATAACATCAACTTCTTGCATGTGAGTAGTGAGTGGTGTATAAAGTCTAATACTTGGCATTTGGGAGGCATAACTCTGCCGGGTCCTATGGTGTCAGTGCTTGACATTTATAAATACTTAACTATGTGATGGAAATCCATGGTTTGTAGTGGAGTGTCTTTCTGAGCATATGTGGTAGTATTCAGACCATGCCTTTCATGTGGTTGGCACATGCATCTGCACAAATAAATCTCGCATGTTCATACCTGAGCAGAGGGTGGCAATACCTGACAGATGGTCGGTACCTGGGCATGTGAAGTGAGTGACAGATGGTCGGTACCTGGCCATGTGAAGTGAGTGCATACTCATCAGTGTAAAAACTGGCATGGCAATATGTGCTTAGTTTGCAGTGTGGAATATTACATGGACATGTGTGATCTATTAGGACAAATGGCTTTGCCGTGTCTTTAACCTGATAAATAATTTAGCTGCATGGGAATTTAAGACTTCAACAAAGTAAGAAGTACTGATACATTGGACTTGTCATCTTTTTTTAAAAGACATGGCTTATTTGAACAACATCACCGACAGCCTGCATTTCATTTCAGCAGCCGTATTAGCATATTGAGCACCTTATTGCATAGCCATATTTTGAAAGCATCATTGACATTGTGTGTACTGGTGTAATGGAGCAGCAACGCCTACACGCTGGCACGTTATGTTTTTATTTAGCTTGTCCCTGTGAAGGAATTGACAGAACCCTGAAATATTAGCGACCACTTGGGTGTGTTGCAAGTACCCTGACGTATGGTAGCAGCCGACTGAAGTACACAGGGTGTTTATTTTCCAACACTGACATTTTGAAGGTCTATATACAGGAATACAAAAATATGAAAGGCATTAAAACTGTACAGAATATACACAACGAAAAATATTTGCACTGCCTACCGAACAAATGAAAAAAGGAAAGTGAAATCAGATGTCAAATCCTTGCGAGGCTGCTATGGAATGATCGAGACAACTATTGTCAAAATCTCTTTTTTCTAAAGACCAGTTGTATTAGCAAGGACTTTATTTCAGTGCCGATTGCAATGCTCTCTTCTCTAGACAGTTATTGAGTGCAACTCTCTGACTGTTCTATTGAACTCTTTCCCCTTTTCCGCCAAAGACACGAAAGCAAGTCACACCCCTGCCGTGTACTTCTTGCTTTAAGGCCCTATCTCTTTGTTCGTGTCTCTTTCAGATCATGATTCATGCACCACAGAAGACCACAGCCATGCACATAAGTGAAGAGAAGACGAAGATCCAAGGCGTGACTGCCTCGAAAATTATTGTTACAGTTGGAGACCAAACCAGCAACTTAAAAGGTATTTTTCACTGATCGTTTTCTTATTTCTGATCAAGTGTCCTACTAAGAGTGTCTGATACATTTATTGCAGGAAATCATTTCATTTAATCCTGTCCCTATTTTGGAAAGAACTATGTGCCCGAGAATACTCGTTTAAAATATGTTGAACAGTTTTATGTTGGGAAAACAGCCCTTTGTAACCTCGTGGGCTCAGCGAGGAGAAAGGCAAACAGATGCAAGTGCCTTCTATAATAAAATAGTTTTCTTGCATGCCTTCAGTTGACGTGTCAAAATCGTGATAAAAGCATGCCATGTATGTAGGCTGCACAATGACGCACTCCTGTGACCAATTTATGTGTAAATCTATTGGTTGGTTTAAACATATGCAGATATTTATCCCTTCTCGTTATTCTTTGAAGTTCAAAGCTCACAGATGTCTTAAAGCATCTTGAACCCTCCTTAGGTTGATACAGCTGTTAGTAAGAAAGAGAATGTAATTGTGTCGATGTAGAGAATGAAGCATGTAGTCGACGTGACGTGTACGGGTCTTAGTGCTGTGCAAAGCAGAGGCTGTTCTCTCATTACCCCAGGTGCAGCCTGTGGCTGCTC
Organism: Lissotriton helveticus; assembly: GCF_964261635.1. Taxonomy (NCBI): domain Eukaryota; kingdom Metazoa; phylum Chordata; class Amphibia; order Caudata; family Salamandridae; genus Lissotriton; species Lissotriton helveticus. Next base: position 1,072,659,409 of record NC_136070.1, on the reverse strand, counting down.
CTGCGTCAAAAGTCAGGATGGGTGGTGACTGTCATCCCGAGGCTCATGCTGGAGGCCCTTCAGGAGGAGCAATCACATTAACCCAGGAGTCTCATAATTGTTTTCTGTGTATTCGCCTGATGCGCGTTTATAATTTTGTAAAGCGATGTTGCCCATTAAATGTCAAGTCCAGGCTATATCAGATCACTGGATAACTAAATACATTTATCAGGGTGCTTGCCCATGCACTAAAGTGTCCCTTGTCCATGCCAAAGTACAGCCACTCAGAGCGCAGGGTCAGTTTCTGATACAGGTGTGAAGGGCCCTCACTCTCCCACCACATGTAAATCTCTGTGAGCCACTACACGGGGGTGATTGTTCAGACTTCAATGAAATTGCGACCACTATTCCTTCCTATGTTATGTTTGAGAGCCCCCTGCGATGTAAAGTACATCTTTACTTCGAAAACACATTTGCACTGCAGCACCATTTAGCTGAAGTAGTAGATTGAAATATCCATCAATAGTTTGCAATTTCTAATGAGAAAAGATTCCAGTGCTGTGATGTTTGGACAATCCCAGTGTTGTGAACTAAAGGTTAGTGCTGCAGGCGCTGTAAAGGAGTGCTTGCAGATGGTCAGAACACTGCAGTAAAACAAATGATGGTCCAGTCTTGCATCGTTTCAGCAACATTGTCTGGCCTTTTTCTCTCGACTGGAACTCCTGGAGCATCGAATCAGATCATCTAATGCAGACATCCAGAACTCATTTCCTTTTTGACTTCATGACAGTTATTGCAATGTTGGATGAGCCTGCTTCCTCAAACAGGCACTTCATTGCCCTATCCCCTTATAACAAAATAAGCTCTGACCTCACTCTCTGGTAGGTGTATAGAAGAACCACCTCTCCAGAAGACATTGGGCCAGATGTACGACCCATAGATTTTGTGACTTGCAAATTGCGTCACTTAGCGACTGGCAATTTGTGACTTGCAAAATGCAATGTACACCAGTGTCTCAGACACTGTTAGCAATTCCCAATGGGGTTTCAAAATGCATGCCTCATCAATATTCATGAGGCAAGTGCAATTTGCGACCCCATTGGATTCTTGGATTCATCCCAGATCTCTTGATTGGGGTGAGTGATTGAAAAGTTTCAGCGTTCCATCGATCATCTTTTTGTGTTTGCAATGTTTGCCCTAAGTGGCCAAGGGTGTGCCCAGACATGGGTCCCTTGCTCACTGTGCCGCAGGATTCAAGCTAGCCTGGCTGATGAGAGGTGAGACCTCAAAATTAGTCCCAGGATGCTTGTTTCCAGCCCAGGGAGGACCTGTCCTGACAGTTCGGGCTGGAATGCTCCCATGAGGGGCAGGGTCAAGACTGATTTGCATATGGCTAGGTCCAAACTGGGTTTTTATAGTGAGCAAAAGAACGATTAATTCAATCAAGATCTCTTGACTTGGGGGGTACGTGGTTGAAAAGATTCAGCACTCTGTCCATCATCTTGTGTTTGCCAAGTATATTGGACAGTGTTCTTTCCTTGGAGAGGTGTGGCGCAGCGGCCAGGGCGGCTGACTACAGAGCACGGGGCTCATGATTCGATCCCCAGCACTGGAGGCAGCTCAGCTCAGCATTATGTGACTCTAGGCATTAGCTCACATAATCTCCCTGATGCCCCCCAGTGCCTTGAGACCCTTAGGGGGGATTAGTTTGTGCTTTACAAATACCATGTTAATTTTTCATAATCCAAGTTAGAGGAACGGGGATGAGTAGAGGGGAATAGGACAGCATACACACATTTGTTCAATTTGTATATATTGTTAACCGGAACTGCTGCTCCTTGCACTATCCTAATTTTGACCTCGATTTAGAAAACTGTTTTTATCATTCAAAACCTAGACCACATTTTGAAAATAAATGATCGAATATTGATATTGCTCATCTAAAACCACAAGATCTCTTAAATGTGTTTAGGCTGTCAGTGATATCCATTCACGAATAGAAATTAGTTTAAAACCATATTCTGCTTTACTTTAAGGATTGTGCTCATCTGTTCAGATTGAAGCCCTGCAAGAACTGCACCCAGAGGACAGCATTGGCTGCCATCTTCATTTCAATGCCAAACCATTTGAATTTCCAGCACATGATATCTTTACAACAAAACCTGGATTTGATGCACAATCAGGTAAGATGCCCAGTAGTCTCGAATACAGTGGTCATACATTTTACTAGCTTTTTATTACTGATATACCCATCTAGGTACTTAAGTATCATCATGAGTTCTGATTCTCCTAAAGGTGTATTCAAAAGGTACCTTCAGGACCTTCATCAGCATTGGCATGAAAGTAGATTTTTGTGTACTACGTGCTTAAAAGATTTAGATTGCATGGTAGAGGCATGTTCTGCCTTCGCAGAGGCCCATTTCATGGACCTCTGCAATGTTCCTCATACAAATGAATGGAAGAAGTCTTGTTTACAAGGGATATGAACAAGGGATGCCTTTTGTCAAATCCCCACTCCTCTGAAAGCTCAGGCTTCTTTGTACTCCTATCTCCCATTACATGACCTCAAGGGACTTTAGGGAACATCTATAACTGTCTGATACATGGTTGGTGTTTATAGTAATGGTGTCCTTTTCATGATTTTCTCTGTTTCAAAAATATAATTTAAAAGCTTGATTAAAATACAAAAGGACGCGTGGATGGGTATGGTATGCGCTAAGTCCTCGGAGAATCAGAAAACCAAGTGAAAATGCTCCAAGGATATTAGGTAATGACTGCCCTGTGTTGCCAGCTATGTGAACAGCAGTCCACACATATAGTAAGATCAATAATCAATACCTTGAGCAACAAAAGTTCATAGTAAATTGAAAAGTCCACACAATTCTTCTTCCTAACGATCTTAAAATGCTTGATTGTCATGGCATTGCCAGCATCACCGTCATATTTCTAATCATGATCAATTGTTGATACCAACGGTGCACAAGTTGGCTTTTTCACTATGTGCTAATATCCTTGTGTGCCAGGAAATTGCACCACCATACCAGTAGAACGGTCATGGAAGAAGACCAGATTTTGCTACTCATGACTATTTGAGGCAATTCAAACCCTCATCGGGCACACATCGATCTTTTTATACCCTTTTCTCTAAAAGGCTATCCGTGTTTTACTAAAAAAAGATTGGAATCAATTTTAACCAACTAATTACTTGGAAATTACCAAGAAACGTATAAAGACCACTTTTGGAGAATATCTTATACAATCTTACATCTAATCTAGTTATGGGCATTAATTCTCCTAGGAGCATGTAGTTCAGCTCTAGTAAGCTATTCCCTTGTGTCTGGACACCATCGACATGAGACTTTAAAGAATTTAGATCTCCATTCTTGATGAGTTCCTGGTTTATCTATACCTCTATATCGAGGCAAAACTGATCGATGCCGCAGGAAGGGAAACCGGAAAATCTTCATGCAAGGTCAGGAAAGAGACACAGGCGTGTGGACAGGTGCTAGGAAACTGAAATTGTATAGTGCAGGTGGAGCTTGCTGTTGACTGCAGTGCAGAAGAAATGAGACAAAGTGTTTTCTGGCTAGTTATACGCTGAGAAACGGAATGTTGAGTAAAACAATGTCTGCAATAGTCCTAAGACGTGGTAGACCAGTGGGCTAGGCAGGATCATAAGAGCTTAGACTGGTACTTTTTAAAAGTCCAAAAAAACTGATCAATAGCAATAATAATAAGAGAAAGTCCATCAGGCAAAAAACTGTTTCTTGGCAAGTAAAACTTTGAAAGTGATTTGGTTTGCAGAGCAATGAAAGTTTGTAAAACCCATTACACTTAGGCACAACTATGGGTCGTCAGTACAGCTAGCCAAATGCAGAATGTATAGTCTGTTTAAGGCACCATTTCACTGTGGAGACTAGCATAATAACATGATAGAATATTTTCTGAGGCATTACAGATAATTATGCTACAGGGAAGGGCTCTACCAATGACCTCGATTCAGAGGGAATTAACTCTGTCATGCTGGAGCAGGGTAATAAAGGAGGTAGAAAAGTCTTGAGGTTGCAGAAGTTAGAAGCAACACTCCAAAACAGAAAGGACAGTGTCACTACTGCGTAATGTTGTGACAAAATTATTAAATCTAGCATGTTTAACAAGTAGTCAGCAAGGAACACTGCTGAGAGTGCGGTGTCTCATTATCCCCCTTTTCTGAATGAGGAGAGTTGCATTTCTTTTTTGCAGATGATATTGCTGAATGTGGGTAGACTTTCCCTGATATACGCCATGCATGGAATAATTGAGGCAAACATTTTCCGTTTAATTTATTGTGGCAGCCATTTGCCAGTGGATACAGTCATGTTGGTTAAAGTAACTCTACTCATGGTGGATCCAGCCTGCAGTTCAAAGGGATGAGTATGGAAAGTATCCCTTGTTTTAGTGTTCTAGGTCAGATGACTAAGGCCACGTCTTGGATTCAGAATTTTCCCTACACCCTCTGCCTGTGGACAAAAGGTGCAGCTTGAGGTACTGTAGAGGTCTTCTCTGGTGTCATGGATCATATCTGTCTATCTTAACATTTTGGTTCTCATGCAGGTCATTCTGTGCCCAGCTACTCATACTGCTATACTTAAGGTTTTCCAGTTTTCCAGTGGCAGTTGGAGTTGCTTTTCCCCCCACATAAAAAGCTATGCATCTTAATTATTTGGTTATTAGCCTTTAAAGGAGTCACCCATGTGGTTTGGCATGTGCTGTTCAGAGTGATCAAAGTGCATCGCCTCCACTTGTTTGTAATTAGTCCAACGTGACTACCCCAAACCACCTCTGAACCACTTCTGCTTTCTAATGACATCCTTTAACCCCTTCCAAGCTCATGACGAGCTCAGCTCGTCATGAGGTACGCCTGTCGTACGCTCATGACGAGCTGAGCTCGTCATGTAACGCGGTAATTGCGAATCTGCAGCGCAGCGCAGTAAAACGCTCAGCGCGGAAGGTGTTAACATGTTGCAGTCATCCTGCCACCAGGTGCATAACCACAGGGTACTCCTATCATTTGTCAAACTTTCACTCAGTCTCTGGTTGCAGGCCCTTATCTTTTGGCATCCACCCTGCCAAATCACTTCAGGCAGATTTGGGAGGTTCCCAAAGAGAACAACGGCTTTCCCCTTCCTTATGAGGTTCGCGATTCTTCCCAGGACCAAGGCATCATTGAGTTTCCTGTGGACATTGCTTCCTCGCAACAGTTTGCTTCCTCACAACAGTTTGCTTCCTGCACCAGGTTTTAGTTGTGACACATTTAACTCCCAATTGTGGCAGGCCTCCTGCAGCCTGGCAAATTTCTGCCTTTAAGGAAAACATTTTTGCTCCATTTCAGACAGTATAGACATCCCACCAAGGTCAGAAGGAATTGATCCCTTCTCCAGCTCAGTTATTTCTCTTAAGTACAGGTACACATGAAGGTTGTGGATTGGGCCTGGAAGAAGTCAGACTTTCACTAGTTGTTCACATATTTCCCCTGAGTAGTGACTAGCTATCATTACTACATTCATTTCCTTTCAATAAAGCCAGTCATTATTCAGAAAGCACTTTGTTATTCATAGGTGAATTCTCCTTTTCATAGCAAACCCTCAACCCACTTACCCCCAGTCGACACAAGAATACATACTGCCACACCCTAACACTCTAGGTAGCTGGTTTCTGACAGCTTTCTTTGCACTTGATGCACTTTTTTCAGAATCCTCAAGATTATTTCTTCATCCTATTCCACAGTTCTTTTTAATTTCTAGTCCCTTTGTCCTTAGCCAGACAGCAATTTGGTGACTGTCCATTAAATTGTAGTCTAAGACATTTCTTCATCCTCCTCACCATCATTTATAGATTAAGGAAACTCATGTATGGTGACGAAAACACCACTGGCAAGAGTAGGTGTTAAAGCAGGACATTTTGGGACTTATTGGAGTGCATTACTGAAAGGGTGTTGTCTCTAGTTTGACCACTGTAGAGTTGTCCAGTAGGTTTAATTTTTTTTATTTTGGGGTACATTGACATTTTGGCAGCTCGACTTTGACAATTGTCTGTGAATTAATGTCCGAGATGTATGAACTAACCATTCAGAACACACCTCTCTTTTTTTTTGTAATGCTTATTTCTCAAAAATTACTGAACGATTTACACTGCAGAAAGAAAGGCACGCCAGAATAAGTTCTCGATTCATGCTCAGTTTATTGTACTTCTGTTAAGCATTTTTTGCTTGAGCAGCTATCAAAACCCCATTGTATAATCCGTATGTGCAGAATGTAATATGTGGATTATTACTATTGCTCAGTGGTCGAGGGGCCAGTCGCTCAAGAGATGCTAAGCCTTGAGTGGGACACGCTGCACCGTCGATCCTTCAACAGTAAACGCCAATCACATATTACACTTGGAACAGCTGCAGATATCATTTATACCATGGTGTGTTTCCATTTATATTTATTTTGAAATTAGGAATTTAACCAAAACTTTGATGCAAAGGGTCAAATTCAAGCAATTAGGTAAAATCACTTTGGAGAGACCTCCTGACCAAAAGCAGCATTGCTTCAGTGTATAAAGTCATTGTAAAAGGCAATCTATGAGGCAAGTGATCTGTGATTCTCATGCAAATGTTGCTGTACAGTGGTAATAAGGATTATTTTTTTTTTAAACAGATTTTATTTGTCAAAATATCACATGTGGCGCAGATCTCTGTACCCCAGAGACAACTGCCGCATGTAAGATACAAATATTGAATTTGACAATTTTACGTATAAGAAGGCAGGAAAATATGAAAGGCAATACAAATTAAATCTGTCCCACAAAACAACCAACCCCAGTGCACTGTCCTCTTATTCTGGAGCAATTTATCACTGACTCGAACTGCCATTGAGCAACATAACAGCCCATCCTTCACCAAACAATTTACTGCCCAGGAACTGCAGACAAATCACAGGTAGATGCAGATAGTGGAAGAACTAGCAGTCGGGGATATGGAAGTCACACTGGGTCTCTGCTCCGGTCCCCCTGAGGCGGTTCAAGCTGCAGGCCTTTGTAGTCCGCCCAGCTCTTCCAGATCTTATAGTGCTTCCGTGGACAACCCCTGGCCTCTAATATTGGGATCTCCAAACCCATACAAAGATCCACATCATTTTTCAAAGCCGAGATCGAGGGGACAACTGCCGCATTCCAGGCTCTAGCTATTATGATTAATTAAATTTCTAATGCGCGCAGCTACCCTAGACAGGCTTTCCCGGCGCAGGCATGTATCTCTTCGCCAGGGTAAAACCCAGGAGCATGAGATGACGCTTATAAATGTTGCCCCAATCCCTTTCATCACATGTAGGAGGACTAGCTTCAGCAAATTAGGGAGCTCCCACCCCAGCACTTCAGAAAGACAGGCCAGAACCCCTCCGCCAGAATCGTGCTAATGCAGTACAATGCCAGACAGTGTACAGCAGGGTCCCTTTCTCATGCTCGCAACGGAGGCACACCAGGGAAGCCACCAAGCCTGCCCTCCAGAGCTTGACCCTGGTATAACAAACCTGATGAAGGTATTTAAATTGAATAAGCTGCAGGCTCATTGCAAAAGCTGCCCCTCGCGGGGAAGCCAGAGCCTCTGTCCAGTCCTCCTCTTTCATCTGACCCACAACGCCCTCCCAGGCCTCCCTTAAATGCTGCAGCGAAGGGGAACAGTGTGTAACTATGGACTGGTAGATTTTGGAAGTCTTATGGTCCAGGAGGTGTCCCTTAAATACCTTGGCCTCCACCGGGCTGAACTTATTTTTATTTCTTATTTCACGGCCATACTTTTAGAGCGCACGGCTACCCCAGGAGGTGTCCCGGCGCTTTAGCAAAGAGACCTGAAATCCAAGAACACAACGAAAAGCAGACGCTGCAGTCACAGTGGTTACACAGCGAAGAGCATGGTCTTCAGCTCTTTCCTAAAAGCTAAAAGACAGTTAGCTTTACGGAGGGAGAAAGGGAGCTCATTCCAAAGGCATGCTGCCACATATTGAAAGGACCGCCCTCCCATCCGGACTCGTTTGATGATAGGCACCTCCATTTTAGCCAAGTCTGCTGACCGCAGCAACCTCCGTGGCACATAGAAAGCAGTACGCTTCCTTATGTAGCTGGGACCTACATCATGAAGGGCTTTAAACGCCAGCGTGAGAATTTTGAACCTGATTCTTTTCGAAATAGGCAACCAATGCAGCCTATTTAAAAGCAGAGACGCACCGGCTCTTCTAGGCAGACCAAATATAGCTCGGGCCGCCGAATTTTGAACAATTTGCAGTCTGGCCAGTAAATACTTGGGCAGACCTGCAAAGAGCGCATTTGCGTAGTCTAATCGTGACCCCACTAATGCCTGGACTATAGTCTTACGGTATTGCAGGGAAAGCAGTGGCAGAAATTTCCTCAGCATTTTAAGAATGCCGAAGCATTTCCCTGCTAACCCCATAATGTGGGGACGAAACGATAGATCATCGTCAAAAACCACTCCCAGATTTTTCACTTGGGAGGATGACTTCTCAGGAGGGAACATGTCCTGGGGCCACCACGACCTCCAGCTCGGATCGGGGGCACAGCCGAAGAAAAGCAACTCGGACTTATCCGAGTTGCATTTCAGGCTGTGCCGCTGAAACCACGCGAAGACTGCACTCAGACAGTCTTTAATCCTGCCGCCGTCAAAAACCTCTCCCTTGCTGCACGTAAACAGGAGCTGGGTGTCGTCAGCATATGAGATGATCCGGGCCCCATAAGCCTCCGCTACCACCACCAGAGGAGCCATATAGATGTTAAATATGGTGGGGCTCAGAATGGAACCTTGAGGAACCCCAACCTCCAGCGATGGCATTTCAGCTGAGAACGGTGGAGCCCAGATCACCTGCCGGCGGCCCGATAGAAAGGATTGAAACCAATCCAACACCGTCCCCCGCAGTCCGATCTCCCTGAGTCTTAAAAGGAGGCCGGCATGAGGGACGGTGTCAAAAGCCGCCGATAAGTCCAACATGACCAGCATCGCCCTTCCCCTTCGATCGAGCGTCTCCCTGATGGCGTCGGTTACCTCCACTAGGGCTGTCTCCGTGCTATAATTGGCACGGAAACCCGATTGAGAATCATGGAGAGAATGGTTATTCTCAATAAAGGTGGTAAGTGTATGTTGAACATGCTTCTCAACCACCTTCGCCAGAGCAGGGAGGAGGGAGATTGGTCTGTAGTTGGCCGGCAGCAAAGGATCTAACAGAGGTTTTTTGATCAGCGGCAGAATAAGCGCGTGTTTCCATTCCCTGGGCACCACTCCAGAACTCAAAGACAGATTGAGCAGGGGGTTCAACAAGCTGTTTACTGCTGATGCCACCCTGCCCAAACACTTTGCTGGGCATGCATCCAGGGGTGAGCCAGATTGAAGCCGCGACAGTAGCTCCAGCGATGTTTCATAGGACAACTGTGGAAAGACCGATAGTGTGGGTCTGGCCTCTTCCTCCAAGGATGGTACTGGACTCCAAGTAAGACATAAGTCGTCAGCAGCCGCGGGGAGAGCCACAGGGGGGAAGGAATCTTGAATGATTTTGATTTTTGTGACAAAGAAGTCAGCCAACTTCCTAATCCACTCTTCTGTATGAGAGTGTGTGAGGGCGCCAGCAGCAGGATCAACAAACTCTTTCACAATTCTGAAAAGTTCTCTGCTCGTGTTATCCGCCCGATCTATTCTATGCTCCAGATGTTCTTTTTTGGCTTCCGAGATACGTTTGTGGTACTGTTTTATAACGTCTCGGTATTTAAGTTTCTCCACAGGGTCATATTTGCGCCGCCAGAGTCTTTCCACTTTTTTACAGTCTTGGCGCATATTCCGTGAGGCGGAAGTGAACCAAGGCGCGGAATCATGGCAGGGGACTGTTCTAGTTGGCTTCACTGGAGCCAGCTCTACAAATCTCATTTGCAGCCATTCCTGAACCAAATTCAGGTCAGCATCTAAGTTCCCTGTAAGTATACACGGGTGTTGACAGAGAGCATCCGATAGCATATCTGCTGTCACCAGGTGAAACGCTCTGGACTGACGGAACCCCTCCTTCTGCGTTCTATGGCTGGCTCTAAATCCGCGCAAAATGACGAAATTTATTAAAAAGTGGTCAGACCAAAGAACTGGGAGCGGTGGGGACACCTCAATCGGGACCGTGGAAAAGACTAAATCTTGTGTGTGGCCTTTGATGTGGGTAGGACTGTCAATAAAAGGGGCTAGCCCCAGCAGCGCAGTAATATCCCGCAGCTTGGATGCATCAGCATCCAGTAACGAGTCCATATGTAGATTTAAGTCGCCCAACAACATACAGTGTGCTGATCGCAAACAGGGTACCGAGAGAGCCGCCTGCAGATCTTTGAAAAAAGAGCCGATTGGCCCAGGCGGTCTATAGACGAGAATCCCTGTGCATGTCTGAGAGGCAGAAAGACTCAGTGAAAAGCCTAAAGCTTCGCAACCTGCGATATTCTCCACAGGAAAAGAGGAGCATTCCAAGGCTTTATCCACTATTAAGGCCACCCCACCGCCTCTACCCCCAACTCTATCCCTCCTTAAGATGGTGTATTTAGAGGGAAGGGCACAGGCAACATCCGGGTCAGAACCTACCCCGAGCCACGTCTCTGTTAAAAAAAGACATGATATGTTGGAGTCTACTAAAAGATTCCAAATGTCCGTAGCGTGGCGGGCCAGGGACCTGGTGTTCAGTAGGGCACAATGATAATTCCGAATAGGAGATGGGGAGGCAGGAGATGACGAGGATGTTGGGCGCCACCCACACGCGGGGCAGCCTTTCCCCAAAAGACGACCTCCAGGGAATAGATATTTACAGCCCTGAGGATGAGACCGCAAAGCTAACAAACACTCCGCGCTATAGGTGAACATTCCGAAGGTGGCAAGTAACACACGCCTCCGAACCCAGGAAGCGCCTGGTCTATAAATGAGCCGCCAACCAGAGCCCCGCCTTACACGCCTCCGAGACGCTGACGAGCGCAGACGGGCGGGACTCTGGCGCGACTCAGGCGCAGGGAAGGCGCGACCGCTGCGCGTTACCGCTGCGCTCCTCAAGCGAGCTTTAAATAGCGTCGTCTCGGCGTCCCAGGTGACCTGGACGCTCCAAGATGGCGCTCGCGCTTCTTCCCCAAACTAAGATGGCGCTCACACCCACAACCTCCCGGTAACCCGGACCCGCCAAACAGCGGTGATCTTTCTACGAATTATGTGCAGGTAAGGGCCAGCGCGTGCTTCAGAGCAGGAGAGAAGGCAGTTTTAAAAATTAAATTATATCCTCAAAAAAAAAAAAAACTCCGGCAACGAGTCAAGACCCTCCAGACTGGGAGAGATAGCATGCCTGAATTGTAAGTATTTAAAAAATGGGGTCTTCGGCATCTGAAAGCCCTTCTGGAACGCTTGAAAGGATTTTAAAACCTGACTCTGCATGACGTTACCCAATGTGGATATCCCGATACTGTCCCAGTCGCGGAACCCAGATAGAATCGCCAATTGCGGAAAGCGGCCATTATGCCATAGTGTGGTCTCCCGAGTTAACCTGTTCCACCAGCCCATCCTCCGTAACACCTGCCTCCAGATCTGAAAAACAATCTGCGTGGCAGACGGTAGGGAGCGTCTCAACGGGTCAGAATAAAGAATAGTGTGTAGAGTGTGGTCACCCACGCAGCACTGCTCCACGGCATAAGCCGGGTCTGCCCTATCCCGTACCACCACTCATTTAAAGCAAGTAGATGCAATGCAACATTGTAAGACCAAATGTCAGAAGTTGCCAGCCCCCCGCAATACGTAGACAGAAAACCAGTCCGGATCGCCATTCTAACTGACCCAAGGCAGAGTTCAACTGACGAAACCACCACAGGAAAATCGGATAGGGATGATTCTGCAGTTGATACAGTAGGCCCGGGAGGAACACCATCTTAAAAATAGCTGACCAGCCGTAAATGGACAGGGACTTGTGGGACCAGATCTTGACATCCTCACGCACAGGCTCCCATACTGGTGCGAGGTTTCGCTCCCAAGCCGTGGGTAATAAGGAATTTGACCTTTGCAGTGTATTAATATGTGTCAATTTGTACTATTGCTCATTGTAACATGTTATTGGACGACATTTGCTTTCACTAGCATTTTATTCATCTGTATATAGTAATGTAATAAGTTGTTTGCATGTATGAGCATCTTCCTTTCTTGAAAGATGCTAAATGTGATACAATTAGAAAACTGGATATCTGATGATAAATTTATAATTTCAGGTCATTATATTTGTTCTATATCGATGCAAAGACTTAGTGATAAACAACTGAAACATCTTACCATGAGTAAAACTGCACTACTCGTGACAGCTTCACTTCAAGGCATCTCTTTCTCTGGGCAGCAAATAAGTGCTAATGTTCCCTTCAATCCAGGATTTTATGCTGACCAAACTGAAATTGTCTTAAGCAACCATCACATGAGTTCTGATGTTAAAATATTTGGAGCCACGGACATACTTGAAAATCTAGAAGTAAGTGAGTTTTTAAAAGTATGTGTGCATTTGATTCTCCTGTATGAGCATTCACCAATAAAAAAGTATACATGACCTTTATAAATAAATATAACATTCTACGCCTCTGTAAATGCAGTGTAAAAAGAAATATATATTTAATCGATAAAGGCTTGTTTCATTAATTTCTTTCACCCTTGTAAATTTGTTTTTTCACATTTGTCTCGTCTTGATAAATACTCCCCCGGATAAGGGTGCTTTTTACGTTGCTTTGTTTCTCCCAAAGTGAAAAATATACATTATGTTGAGTCTTGCAAAATATCCCCAAATATTCTAATTAAGGGGGTGCAAGGTTCATTTTTGATAAACAGTTTAATGGACACCTCTGCCTCAAAATCCTCACCTTACGAGTATCCTGTGAGGATCCAGACTGTGTTTGAGGAACATTTCCCCACCAATAGCACTCCAGTGACACCAGCTGGGGTCATGTGACTCTGCCCATCGGATGTGACATTGGATTTTATTAGCCACTAACCAGTGTGCAGGAAAAAGATCTCTGTTTAAACCCCTCTCCACATCATTCCTCATCATTTTGATAGGAAGTAGGTTAAATGTCTTCTTCTAGGATTATAGGTTTAAACCCGGTCACAGGTACCACAAGAAAAAGTCCTCTTAGAACCCACACAACATCTGAATGTAATCTCTGGGTTTAGAACTCATCGTACTCTGTGACTCATGTTCGTTGATGAACGCAAAGGCCCACAGGCACATGGGTAAGCGATCCCCTTTAAAGTCAGGTAAGTCTCCTGGCAGGAAACAATCTCTCAAAAGATCTCCCCACAAAAGCTGCAAATTGTGCTAGGATCATCTTCTTCCTTGAGTAAATCTTGGAACAGCTTTGCTTCTCAAAGACCGGGCACTATTTCTTGATGTCTAATGTAAATCCGTATTTGTAAAGCGCGAACTACTCAACCTTACGGTCTCAAGGCGCTGGGGGCCGTCGTGGAAATTAACTGAGCTATTGCCCAGAGTCACATGGTGCTGAGCTGAGCCGCCGCCGGAGCCGGGGATCGAACTGTGAACCCGTTTGGTCAGAGCAGCCTACAATGCCAACTTCAAATCTATTAAAGTTAGAATAAATCATTCAAGTGGTGTAACAGAAGGTGGAAATTGATGACATGCTTTTGTGAAAGCCTCTTCCTAGGGCCGAAAGATGGAAGAACTATTGGATGTCCAACTCAGTGGCTATTGCCATGCTAAATAAGGATTGCGGCTGCACAGAAGATGACTCTTGGTACCAAACTCCTTCCCCCGATAATGCTGATGCGGTCTTGTATCTTGATTTACAAAATGCAGGTGGCCCTGATACTTCACCAGAAGGTGCATGGGAGAAACATTTTCAGGTCCAGCAGTCAAAAGATTTCAAGGTGATTTGTACCTATAGGTGGTTCCCGCAATTCACATGCTTCATTGGAATGTCTGGTGGTCACAAATTAACCCAAAAGCCTTTTTCCATGGCTCATCCCGATAGAGTAAAAAAGACGGGGATCTTTTTCCTGTAAAGTATCACATATAGCTTCGCTCTTGAATCTGTGAACTCTCCCTGTCTCCTGCTCTGTGGAAACTGGCAAAGCGTAGTTATCAAATTATTGGACCACATGAGAAAGGCATTTTCCAATTTGGTCATGATGGGTTAGATGCCTCTAAACAGATCCTTTATTGGAGCTGGGATTCTGTAGATGCCGTGGCTCGATCCATGGACAAAGCTGTCTTACTGCGCTGCTATGCTTTGATGTGTTCCATTGGCTTTTCAATAGATGTCCTAACAACCCTCTTGGAAATACTCTTCAATGGCAACTCATCTCTGTGCTTCTATAGCAGGAGCTATGGCTGGGCATCCAGACATCATCCAGATGCTGTAGCAGAGGGAACAAAAAATTCTGCTTAAGAAACTCTCGAATCAAGCGATGCTCGTGCTTCCAGCCGTACCAGACACAAGAAGTAAAAAAGTGCCACATGTTAAGCGGGCTGAGAGTTGTTCCTTCACACAGGAGGCAGCTGCTAAAATTTCATCCCAGCCGAGCGGTAGGACCGGTGGCAGCAAAAACAGATGAGATCCCCCAGATGGTGAAGAGGAGCAAGGGAGAAGAAGAACAGGACTGAACAGAAGTCTAATTTAAATTATACACTGAGGCCAAGATGGTGACAGTAAATAGAGCTGGAGTTCCTGGAGCAAACTCACCACCATGACGGTGAAGTCCTAGGAATGGTCACAGGTCCGTGCATGGCCAAAACACAAACTGTACTGGCCCGACCTTCCCACCTCCATTCACCCTGCTCCTCCAGATAAAGTGTAGTGAGGAAAGAGCTGCAGTCATAGACAGCATCTGACCAGACAGAGGTGTGGTGTAGAAACCTGCTACACATGCAAGCGAGCAAGGAAGGTCGAGTTACCTGCATCATAATTTAATGATAGATGGGCCACAGGCAACACCAGAGGTGCATTCAGACTACTGAAGGGAGTTAAACCTCGATCCATCAAACAATTAAGTAAGAAAGGGGATTGGTGGGAGGGACTAGAGATGTAAGCTGCCACTAACTGATAGAGGGAAAACCTACAAATACTGACGTAGGGGCAAAATAGAAAACGGCAGCCCTCGGGGTATAAATATATTGAGAAAGCTGAAAGGGCCCACATGGGGCATAGATGCCCAGGTCCCACCAGAGCGAAACTATGAACTAAAGGCATTAATTTGACATAGCAAGAAGATCTAAGGCTAAACAAGATATTTGAAATCCTGCAACCACACATGAATATAAAAAACTTTAAAGCAATGAAAAAGCTCAGTGGGGTTAGGAGCAGGGCATTAGTAGAGCACAGCCTGGGCCATCTATAGCAGGGTTCTCCAAAGTCTGTCCTGTAGGGCCTGATCCATACCAGATTTTAAGATAACCACATTTATTCAAATGGGGATAGGCTACAAATCTGTCATGGATGAGGCCTTCCGTGACTGACTTTAGAGAACCCAGAACTAGAGGGCCCTCCTTGGGAATTCCCCCACATCACCCCTCTAGAGAATGCACAAGGTCAGAAAGAGACAAGTTAAGGAGCAAAGATAAAGCAGGCCAAGGAGCTCACAAAATCAAAGTACAGAAATTTGCAAGAAGCAATCCCTGAAAATCTTGAAATGGAAAGACTTCAAGATGCAACAAAGAAACAAACATTATTGTAGATGCTGCCCAAGTAACTGGGCTGTGCTGAAAATTAAAATTGGTAATAAGAGTCTAGCGATTCATCTGATGAGATAAGATCTTAGAAGTACATTAGAGTAGACTGGATAACTTGCCATGTACTTCAGTCAAAGAAGACAGTCATGATGCTGGAAGAAAAAGTGACAAACTTAATGATCACAGCAACAAACCTTTCAGAAGAAGCAGAAGATGCGGATGTAAGGGCCCAGTACGGTAATGTACAATTTATAGGTTTTCAAGAAAGCATGAAAGGTGCACAACTATAAAACATTCTCGATCGATATGACTTAGTAGCTCTGAATGACAAACTCAAGGCAGTACTGACAAAGTATGACCCAGGAGGCAATAGTCTAAGAAAAAGCAGAATACATTATCAATGTCCGCAGAACCAGAGGGAACACAGAGGCTTGAATCCTCACAATTTGAAGGATTAACAGAAATCGAAATACCAAGGATGGAAAACATTTTGCACATCATATTCAACTGGGAGAAAGTAATAATCTGTGATTTAAAACTTCTTACCCAAAACCCAAAGATTGAAGAAAATTAATCATAACAGAAAATAGCAAGACTGATGAGAAGTTAGATTGGGTTTCCTCCCTAATAAAAGACTAAAATAGAATACCAAACCTAGTAAAATTGCATGCATGAATCAATTTCTAAAGAAGGGTGTTAAGGATACAAATTCCAAAATAGCTCAACAGTATTTAAAGGAAAATAGCTGCAGCCCTTTATTAAGAGGAACAATAGGCTAACTAGTAGATCTGAGTGAGCTTATCCACAGATACTGAATTTCAGATGTTTTGGTAGTGACTCAGAGGAAGTGTTTAGTTCTTGGAATTATTTGAATTACTTTAACTTTGACAGTGAAAACAGACAGTCACACCACTCCTAAATACGTTTATAATACCTGGATAAAAATTGGAAAACAAATGATAAATCATAACCTAGCTAAGATCACATTGTCAGCATGAAATGTCAATGTACTGTTAAAATAAAGGGGGTAATGGTTAAGAAGATAATAATTTGGGGCTGATTTGGGGCTGAGCGCCTGCTATTATAAGCAAGCCATCGAGTAGGATCTAACTGTGAATTCTTGGCTAGGTTTGGGTTCGCCTCCGTGCTCCACGCTGCCTTTAATGGGGTTAGCCATCTTATTTGTTGCGATTTCAAATAGACCAGGTGTGGCAAGATAGACTAGGTAGATATACAATAGTAATTGATAATGTATAATGATCCACTTTGACTGTTGAGTCAGTATGTGTCCTCCTTACCCCCACCCCCACCCCCATCCCCTTCCACCCCAATCGGACTAAGTTATTCCTACAGACATTGCACAGAGATCCCCATGAGACCTACTATTGATAGGAGGGTGATTTCAAATTTCAACAGTTGTGCACACAGTGCTAGCTACCAGTGGACAATAACAAACATTCCTATATCCACACCTAGTGGCCATGGCGAATTCTTATGGGATATGTGATATATGGCCAATATGACCTCTAAGTACACAAACATATACATTCTTCGCAGTAGCTTACAAAATCTTTTGCAGGGTAGACTACATGCTTCTTTCAGAAACTGAGAGTGCCAGAGTCCAAAAAGCAACAACACATGCAAATGGGTTATCCAATCATTTGCCAATAAGAATTACCATTGATTTAGAAACCACATGCCAGAAATTGTGGTGTCTGAATGCATGGCGGCTCATGAAAAGTAGAGACATCCTTAAAGAAGAGGTAGAACAATACCTGAAGATCAGTGAGGAACGGTCGACTCCCTCACAAATGGCACTGAAACCAGTAATCCATGATAGAGCAATCAGCTTTATCTTGGAATTAAAGTGACAAAAGAGAAAAAAGTGGAAAAGTTTGAAGCAATAGTTATTAATACAGAAGAATACTGTGACTACAAACTGACATAATGGACATACTTGGCAACATCTAAGGTGTACTACCAACAAACATTTATGTATGAGGCCAGACCGAGAAGTCTGCCCTTTGTCATGTAAAATAAAAATCAAAAAATTGCTCTACTGGTTAAATCATAAGGGCAATATAACTGGAGAAGTCTATAGCATTCAGGATGACACTCATCATCTATTCAGAAAGGCCCAAGAGCAGAACACCTTCTGAGTTTCTAGCAAAGGTTGTATAGTTCCCCACAACGATGTAGCAGGAAGAATAGCTAGAAACTACTGTGGTAGGGTCTCTCCATGGCCAACATATCCAAAGAAGAAAAGATCAACTAGACCAAAACTTCTCAGATTAAGGTCAGTACAGAGAAAATCTCAAAATTACAATCTGGCAAAACATTGACCTTAATGGGTTCCTGGTGAAATGTTTCAAATGCAATGCAAAGGCGGTGTTTCTACATCCAAGAGAAAAGGAGACCTACCTGAGGTACTAGAGGAAACCATAATTGGGGGAAAACACGCAAGATGTGATTCATATATACCAATATCCCTGATAAATATGGAACTTAAAATGTGTTCCAGAGTACTTGCCTATAGATTGACACTGATTAATACATCTAGACAAGAGCGGCCTCATGCTGCAAATTTCTGCTCACTAGCATATAGACTCATTTAGCACTCTTCCAGAAGTCATTGCTTTAGCAGAATTTGAAGGATGGGACCTGCTGGGGATATCAACATAGAAGAATGTAGCAAAAGACAGTCATACAAGATCATCTTCAGATGTACAGCAAACATTTGAAATTAATATTTCACAATTCTGCTACTTGCAATTGAGATATTCTCTTCAACCATGTATAGATATGGCAACACCAAATCTGAAATTCGGCCATATTGAGACCTAACTTACATTAGAACAACTACTGAATGTTATGCTCTTCAAAGTGTATGAAACAGTGATACACACAACTGACTCCTTCCCAAAACTAGGAGAAGCATGGAAGACAAACATTGGGATATCTGAAGACCCAGAATGGACAACGGCATTAATCGTTCCATGACAAGTGGCCATATCCATAAGAGCTCAGTCAGTTTTGCTACTTACCTTGATTATACCACTCCAGATATAAACTGGGCATTTAAAGAGAGACTCATCCCTTAAAGGCCTGAAGTGAGTCAGAAGATGGCACCTTTTTACACACTGTTAGGAGTTTATGATCCCACAAAGATATTGGAACGGTCTTGAACAAACACTATGTGAAATGGTAAGGGTTGGGTTTTAATTACACCCAAAATTACATTGCTGAATGTACTTGAGTTCAACATCTGATAAAAACATCTCTGCAGATTCCTTACCTTATAATTCTCCTCAGGCGCCTACTGGATCTGGATATTTTTCACAGCAGTACCTCTGCACGTTGGTAGAAGGCGTTGAGCGACTCCGTAGCGATGTCGACCACCAGATATGATGTGAACGAAGTCCATATAAGCCCTCCCCTGATGAGTTGACAACAGTTTCTCCTTTTCTCGCTTCAACGCGGATCCGGTAGTGGTACTTCTTGCCATTTTTCAGCCTACTTCGACTTCTCGTTGATGGAACAGTGTGCCTTTTCTACATATGTCTTCAGACTTCAAGCCTTGTGGGTCCTGTGGACGGCAGATGTCGGCCACAGACCCTAATTCTATTTGTATGTGGGGCCTAGGAGTACACCATGATGCTGACGAACACAACTCCTGCAGTCAACTTCACCTGGAAGCACTGACTGTCGAAGCCTTCCAAATCCCCCATTTGTTCTGTCACCCATGCTCCACGGCCTGCTTGGGGGCCCGTTCCCCGAGTCGTTCCTGCAGACTTCATTCTACATCGACGTCCTGAGGTAAGTCTGAGCGCTGGCAGTTGAAGTTGCAGCCTTCATTACCTGAGGCTTCTTCTCCCCCTCTGTTGCAGAGTTGTCACTCAAGTCAACCCCGCGCCTCCCTACCTTCCCTGGAGCGGGGGAGACTATGATCCAGATGCGAGAATATTATCATTCTTCAATAATGACAAAGTTTAGACTTTCGGGCATGCTCACAGTGCTAATTATTTACTGCTTTTTCCATATGAATCTTGCCTAGTTTATTATATGATTTTTTTGCACAGACTTCAGCAAAATGCACTATTTGATACACTTCAAGCTGCAGATTCCTTACCTTAGAATTATTTCCAGGAAAGGAATCTGAGACTAGATGTAGTTTCTATAAGATGAGGCGTTACATAAAGTAACTTGTTCTTTACTGTTAGTTATATTGCGCCACACTGTATGATCGGCTGATGCCATTTGTCCTTGTATTAAGAATCACTATTTAGAAAGATCACTCAACTCCGACACACCATGCAATGGTTTTATAGTTGACTGCTTGTCCCATTATAAAATGGTTGGAGTTGTTTTAATGTCTGACTTCTCAAATACCAGATCTAGTTTTAGTCACCTGAATGTTTGTGTTTCTTCTCTTATTTGGGCAAACAGGTTTCTAAAGCTCATCTTCTGGAATTATGACCATCACTTTGAATTGGTTAGTCTTGTGGAGCACTGAGTATTGCACAAAGCTATCTTGTCACCACTCAGTCCTTACCATCACAACACTTCTCATTAATTATGCTCAGGGCTTTACCTGTATAAACTGGACAAGGGAA
This sequence comes from Lissotriton helveticus, assembly GCF_964261635.1. Lineage (NCBI taxonomy): Eukaryota > Metazoa > Chordata > Amphibia > Caudata > Salamandridae > Lissotriton > Lissotriton helveticus. The sequence continues at coordinate 1,072,639,071 of NC_136070.1, read as the reverse complement.
AGGGAAATGCATCTTGGTCCTCTCTACCAGACTGAATGATCTCGACAAGTGACCATTTACCTAACCATGTGCCTCTAGTTCCACTAGCGAAAGCCTATGTCAATAGGAAACCTCATTAATCTGCATCTTTGAGTCCAAGACTTCTCTGGAATTAGTACAAATAAAGCCATGGAGCCCTCCATCTTATGGCAGTAGAGAAGGTGTTGAAGTTCATTTTGATGATACTGGTTGGGATGAAGTGACGTCAGTACAGGTTTTTGTTTAGAAACCTCTTTTATTAGTGTGTCCATGAGAGTATTTGCCAGTATCTTGGACTCAATGCTGTTTTCCAATACTGAACGATACAAATACAAATGTGTGCATTTCCTTTGTGGTTTGTTTTTCTTTGAATGCTCGAGCTCTTGAGTTGAAGGAGATCACTCAGAGAATATCTTTCTTCATGCAATCTGCAAGCATAGCTGGAATATGTGAATGTAACTATCTGAAAGAGACACGTTTGTATTAGATTCCTTACCTTAGAATATCCCCAGGCGTCAGACTGGATCCGGAAATTTTTCCGTAGCTGTACCCTTGCGCGTCGGTAGGCGTCGTCTGCGGCTCCGCGTCCATCGTCGGCGTCGTGGGCGCCGTGATGACGTCGTCGGAGTACTTAGACGCCGCCTCCGCGTGCTGACGTCAGTTCTTCTTTTTTCCGTGCCAGCAAGCGCAGATCTGGAAAAAGCAGTAACCCTAGTCATTTTTTGACTAACTTTTATGATCACTTTTGATTGTTCTCGAAGTATATCGACTCCGACGGTGACGTAGAGATGCCCGGATTTAAGCACTGCGAGGATTGCGACCGCCTGATGTCGGTCACGGATCCTCACCGCGTGTGTTTATCTTGTCTCGGCATCGACCACGACGACAAGGCCTGCTCCGACTGCCGGGCCCTCTCTTCGAAGGCCAGACGGGAGCGGTCCCGCAGGCGGATCGAACTCCGGCAGTCGGTCCCGCGCCGCGAGAGGTCCCGATCCCATGGGAGGTCGAGGGACAGGTCGCGGGCTCGGAGCCCCCACAGTTCCGAGGGTAGGCCGCACTCCTCCGGGTCGAAGTCGTCGTCAGGTAAGCGGCACAAGAAGTCCAAGCGGGGTCATCGCTCCTCGGACTCCCCCCGACGCTCGCGCGATGCGGCCGGGGGTTCGGGTGACACCACCCACGCGGCTCCGACTGAGTCGCAGGCGCCGCGTCCAGCCCCATACCCTACGGTCCCTGGGCTCAACGCGGCGCCCGGAGGAGATCGAGCGCTACTCTCTCCTCCGACGGGCTCCGCGGCGCCTTCGGGCCCAGCGGACCTGTCTGGGACCCCTAGCGGGTCGGGGGGATCTGCCCCGACGCCGTCGGGTGCTTCGGCCCCGGCGCCGCCGACGCCTTAGGGCCCGGCGCCGCAGGTTCCCGTTATCCCGGCGCCTTCGGGCCCGGCGCCGAGGGGTTCAGTTGTTCCAGCGCCGCCGGCGCCTTCGGGCCCGGCGCCGCAGGACGCCGCTGGACCTCCTTCGGGATCTGGTTCGTCGCCGGTGGACCTTACGACCTCCCCGGCGTCGGACCCTCAGGTGTCACCACCGGCGCCGTCCTCGGGCGGCGCCGTCCCCGGTTCCATCTCCGTTCCTGTTCCGGCGCCGGGACGGCCCCGATGGGCGCCGCTCCAGACGTCGTTTGGGGAGTTTCACTTCTATGAACAGGCCCCATTAGCTGAGAACCCTGAGTTTCAGGAGATAGGTGATGAAGAGGACTGGGAGGGGTCTGAGGACCCTCTGACCAGGGAGTGTCAGTCTCATGAGGACTGGACAGGAGACCTTGGGGAGGCCAGTGGCCTGGACACCTCTCCAGACACTGGTTTTGTCTCCCCTCCTACCGTGGCTTCGGAGGAGGGGGCAACATATAGTGTGGTGCTGATGAGGGCTGCCAAGGCCTTGGGCCTTGAGCTCCCCGTCGGGGCCGTGAGGACTAACCTCCTCACTGAGGTCCTTAAACCGCAGTCAAGCTCGGCCGAGCCTCTGCTGCCCTTTAATGAGGCCTTGACCGACGTTCTTCTGGGCACTTGGTTCAAGCCCGCTACGGGTTCGCCCGTAGATAGGAACGTGGCCAGACGCCACCGCCCAGCCCCGGGCGACCCATGTTTCCTGTCCTCCCACCCTACCCCCGAGAGCCTGGTCATCCAGGCCTCCAATTCCCAGACCGCATTCCCGTCGGCCCCGCCGGACAAGGAATCCAAGAGGTATGACCAGTATGGGAAGAAGATCTTCTCGTCCCTTAGTCTAGGCCTGCGGTCTTCCAACACCGCCTGCCTCTTGGGACGTTACACCCACTCTGTGTGGGATAAGGTCGCGGAAGTGCTGCCAGAGTGTCCGTTGGAGGTACGGGCCAAACTCGGCCAAGCCCTTGTGGAGGGCCGGGATGCAGCCAAGTATTCCATCCGGTGTGGGCTGGATACCACCGACTCGCTAGGTAGAGCGATGGCAACGACGGTGGCGGTCAGACGCCACGCCTGGCTGAGGTCCGCCAACTTCTCGGCAGATGTCCAGAGCACGCTCATGGACATGCCGTTCGATGGCCGTCGCCTCTTTGGCGACAAGGCAGACCATGCGCTTGAGCGCTTTAAGGACTCCAGGGCTACGGCCAAGTCCTTGGGTCTCTCGGGCCAGCGCCAGCAATCGGCTGCCTTTCACTCCTTTCGTGGCCACGGAAGGGGTGCGCCCACACGCGCCGCCAGCCATGCTCCGCAGGGCAATACCCAACGCGGTGGTGGCCGTGGGAACTGCCGTCCGGGCGGTCGGGGGCAGCGGCGAGGTCAGTCCACACCTTCTGCCGCAGCATCCGCCTCAAAACCCTCCTAGTCCGTGCTTTCAGGCCCATGTGACGCCAGTGGGGTGCAGGGTTCGCCATCACCACCTCCACTGGCGCACTGTCACGTCGGACAGGTGGGTGCTGCAAATCGTCCGAAGGGGCTACTCCCTCCCCTTCGAGGCGACTCCTCCAGCCATGCCACCGCAGAACCACCGTGTGTCGGGGGATCATTTGCGACTTCTGCAGGAGGAAGTTACGGCCCTCTTGGCCAAGGGGGCCACCGAGCGCGTTCCTGGGCCAGAAGTAGGGTATGGTTGCTACTCCTACTACTTTCTGGTACCCAAGAAGGGCAAAGGGGGCCTACGCCCTATCTTGGACCTAAGGAACGTCAACGGCTTCCTCCGGAAGGAGAAGTTCAAGATGCTGACACTGGCTCAGGTCCTGGCTGCCCTGGACCCAGGAGACTGGATGGTAGCGTTGGACTTGCAGGACGCTTACTTTCATATCCCCGTCCTGCCTACCCACCGGCGCTACCTGCGGTTCATGGTTGGCCACGAGCACTTTCAATTTACCGTGCTCCCCTTCGGCCTTACCAGCACCCCACGGGTGTTCACAAAGGTGATGGCGGTGGTCGCAGCTCATCTGCGCAGGTTAGGGGTTTCAGTCTTCCCCTACCTCGACGACTGGTTGTTGAAGGAGGGCTCGCCCCAGACAGTCGTCAGCCACCTCCAGACAACGGCAGACCTCCTGCACCAGCTGGGGTTCTCCATCAATGTGCCGAAGTCACACCTGTGCCCCTCTCAGAAGCTCCTCTTCATCGGAGCGATTCTGGACTCGGCGCGGTTTCGGGTTTATCCTCCCGAACAGCGGATTCGGGATATTCAGGCTCTGATTCCCATCTTTCAGCCGTTATCCCGGGTTTCGGTCAGGTTGACGCTGCGGCTTCTGGGGCTGATGGTCTCCTGCATCCTACTGGTGCATCACGCCAGGTGGTGGATGCGGGCTCTGCAGTGGGACCTGAAGTTTCAGTGGGCCCAGCATCAGGGCAACTTATCCGACCACGTCCTGATCTCGGAGGGCACTGCGAGACAGCTGCAGTGGTGGCTTACGGACCGCGATTGGGTCAGCGGCAGATCCCTCTCCCTCCCCCAACCGGAGAACGCAGTTGTGACGGACGCGTCCCTCCAGGGCTGGGGAGGCCACATGGGAGAGGCGGAGATCAGAGGCCTCTGGTCTCCGGCGGAGGCCCGCCTCCACATCAACCTGTTGGAGCTCAGGGCGATTCGTCTGGCACTGAAGGCATTCCTCCCCTCTGTCCGGGGGAGTGTAGTGCAGGTGTTCACGGACAACACCACCGCCATGTGGTACTGCAACAAACAAGGCGGGGTGGGGTCGTGGATCCTTTGTCAAGAGGCTCTTCGCCTTTGGCAATGGCTGGAACGCCAGGGTGTGACCCTGGTGGCTCAACACCTGGCAGGTTCTCTGAACGCCAGGGCGGACGAGCTCAGCCGTCGGTGCATGATGGATCACGAATGGCGTCTGAACTCGGACGTGGCGCAAGGCCTCTTTCAGCGATGGGAGAGCCTTGGTTAGGTCTATTCGCCACCGAAGAGAACGCGCAATGTCATCAGTTCTGCGCGTTGGAATTTCCAAGGCGGCACTCGCTCGGATACGCTTTTCGTCGCGAGTGGAGTTGCGGTCTGTTGTACGCCTTTCTGCCTATACCACTTCTGCCCACAGTGCTGAAGAAGATCAAGCGCGACCGGGCCCAAGTCATCCTTGTGGCTCCGGACTGGGCGAGAAGGTACTGGTATCCAGAGCTACTCAGTATGTCAGTCGATCCCCCGGTTCGTCTGCCTCTTCAGGAGGACCTTCTGTCGCAGCAGCAGGGGACGGTCCTCCACCCGAACCTGTCCAGTCTCCACCTCCATGCTTGGAGATTGAGCGGCGACAGTTGAGGCCATTTGACTTGCCTCCTGAAGTTTGTAACATCATTCTGGCAGCCAGGCGTCCCTCCACAAAGTCGGTATACGCCTGCAGTTGGAACAGATTTGTGGCATGGTGCACAGCAAAGGCTGTGGATCCCCTCAATGCCCCTCTTTCTGAGGTCCTTCTCTTCCTTCTTTCTCTTGCCCAGCAGGGCTCTGCTCTGGGCACTATCAAGGGCTACCTTTCTGCCCTTTCAGCCTTTCTCAGGCTGCCTGATCAACCTTCTTTGTTCAAGTCCCCTATTGTTAATAGATTTCTTAAGGGCATCCCACACACGTTTCCGCCTGTTCCGTTTGTGATGCCTCAGTGGGACTTGAACCTGGTTCTTACATTTCTGATGTGCGCTCCCTTTGAGCCACTTCACAACTGTCCTCTTCGCCTTCTGACTTTGAAGACTGCTTTCCTGGTTGCCATCACCTCTGCCAGGAGAGTGAGTGAGCTCCAGGCCCTTTCTTGTACTCCACCTTTCCTTTCTGTCCATCCGGACAAAGTGGTGCTGCGTACCAAACCTTCTTTCCTGTCCAAGGTTGTCACGGCCTTCCACATCGGGCAGTCTATCACCTTGCCAACCTTCTTCCCGCCACCGCATCCCTCTAAAGAGGAAGAGCGGCTCCACCGTCTGGACCCAAAACGTGCGCTCCCATTCTACTTGGATCGCACACGCCAGTTCCGGGTGGATGACCAACTCTTTGTTGGTTACGTGGGTGCGAAGAAGGGGAAAGCTGTGCACAAGAGGACCATCTCCCGGTGGATCATCCTGTGTATCCAGGCATGCTACTCCTTGGCTCGGAAGGAGCCTCCTGCTGGATTGCGGGCTCATTCTACCCGAGCCACGGCGGCTACCACTGCCCTGGGCAGGGGTGTGCCCTTACAAGACATCTGTCAGGGGGCTACGTGGGCATCGCTGCACACGTTTGCAAGACACTACTGCCTGGACAGCCAAGTCCGGAGGGATGGCTTCTTTGGCTGTTCCGTCCTCCAGGACTTTCTGGTGTGATTATTGGTTCGCAGACCCACCACCGGGGTTGGTATTGCTGGGGTATCTATTCTAAGGTAAGGAATCTAATACTAACGTGTCTCTTTCAGATGCACAAGTTACTACTTGTCTAACGATATATCTGTAAGAGACATTAGTTGGTATTAGATTCCTTACCGACCCACCCATCCTCCCCGTTCTGCGAACCAATATCTAGGGTTATGGTTGTCCCCTTCCAGGGCCCTAGTTTCAATGGCACCAGTGTTGGTTTTTAACATGGCTCTGCCTTTCTGGCGCGGAAAAGCTGTGTCTAAGAACTGACGTCAGCACGCGTAGGCGGCGTCTAAGTACTCCGACAACGTCATCACGGCACCCACGACGCCGACGACGGACGCGGAGCCGCAGACGACGCCTACCGACGCGCAAGGGTACTGCTACGCAAAAATTTCCGGATCCAGTCTGACGCCTGAGGATATTCTAAGGTAAGGAATCTAATACTAACTAATGTCTCTTACAGATATATCGTTACACAAGTAGTAACTTGTGCGATCAGATTTCACATCAGAACTACTACACAAATCCATTTAAATCTTAACGTGAAGCACTGACTTTCCCACTTGCTCTTTTTTTCAGTTCAAAAGGTTTTTATTGTTTTTCGAAACGCACAATAAAATGGAAAGCCTAATAGTACATTCATTTCAAACTATATTCGGTATTATAATCACGTATAAAACTCATATAAATTGGGTATGCATTTTATGTATACTATTAATTACTTGCTCCAGATATATGCTTTGATAAGGCTATATTTTATGCTACTGTTTGTACAACAAATCGAACTATAAAACGAGCCTGATATTGCAGAGATGGAAAAAGAGAGAGCGAATATAGAAGAAACACTTGCTCGAACTTTTTAGGTAGAGATTCTCTCATAAATATATACAACTCCATCTTCTCTGAGAATGATACCTGGGACCGTATTAGCAATCGGGCACATTCATTGCCCCTTATTATGAAGAAAAATGTACCCTCAAAAGCCACTGGCACGAGCACTTAATAATTCCTGCCGGTACCATGGAGAACGCATGGGTGAAAGACAAAACTGGAGCTTGAATGCTCAGATCTGCCTCATTTTCAAGAGGGAGGAGGGATCCGCCCACAGGCAGGGGCAGTACGTCACATCACCCGCCTGGGAGTCTTAGGGACCCTATTGCCCACTTTACTTTGCCTCTGAACATAGTTTGCCCTCGCACCTGCATGTGCAATGCTGCATCGGTGCTAGGGCGAAGGCATTGAGGGAGTGCCCCCTTGGTGTTGCACAGGATCAGGGTGTGTGAAGCTGGGATCCATATTGCAGAAAGGACCACATAAGCATCTGTGGTACCCTCTGGAATTCCATAGGGCCATGGGCTGTAAAAGGCAAGCGCAAATACCTGTTGTGCCCTGGGTGCCTATATAATTAGTAGTCAGAAGCTCTGAATGTGGGTAACAACGAGATGAAATGCCAGGTTTCAAGACAAAACTGAAAAATGAATCCACCTTCGAAGGCCATGAGCACATGGGAGGGAATTCCACAGTAACGTGGTGTTGCTCTAATGATGTGGTCACTCTAAGCCATACGCACATACATTCTAGGTTTGCATGCAACCAAAAGCAAATAAAATGAAACTTTGTAATTCATTCTCACAGTCATATTATATCTGTTGTTCCTAAAAAGTGTGACATCACATTCTATTTATGTTAAAGAAATGTAAATATTATTTCAGGTCAAATCTGGATCTCCTTTGGTGATCACCTATGAAAAGGAAAAATCCTATGATCTGCCAAGTTATGTAACACATACAGTAAGTGTTTTGGATTCAAGAGTTTTCAGCCAGGGGAACCCGTCGACTGTCCTTACGGTGTCCAGCCACCTGACAGACCAGTCCATCACAATTCCTGTAGCCATTGTTCACATACCTGAACGGACTGGACCAGTGCAAAGTAAGTGCCCTTCACTTCTGTCATTTGTCAGAGAAGTGTTCATGTACGGTGTCATACACTGTTTTCTTATATAATATGAGCTGGAATAATTGCACTTTTTTTTACATTAGCGAGAAATTCTTCATTTGTACAGGTGGCGGACAGGCTGCCCTGGCAAAATAATAAAATGTTGAGAAAAACCACTTACCAAACCACCTTTGTCGTGTGCTTTCTCACTCGAGTGAAGTTGAATGACAGATTGGTCGAGAGAATTCGTTGGATTTGCTTGTTGGGATCATCTTTTCCTGGTGTCTTTGATCCCAGAGGTGGTTTAAACTGTTTTTAAGTTGCATAACAAGCATTTCTCTGTTGGTTTTTATGCTTAGTAAATCCTTGCACACACAGGAGACTATCTACTGCAGGCTGTCCAGATGCTTTTTGAGTTAAACAAAAAGTATCCAAATGTGAGTATTTTCTGCTAAATTGGGCAATAGGTTTTGAAATAGTAATTTGTTACACTAGCTGAAAGGGGTGGTGTTTACATATTTTAACTTGAACCGAGCAAATCTGTTTGGAGATCAATCAGGAGTTCCTCATGCAGGACTGGATGAAGTCTGCAACACATTCACTGCCCTCTGCTGTAGCAAGAAACACTTGCTATATATAGTAGGCTTTCCAATCCTATTTGTTATGCTGTAGTATTTGGACATTTCAGTATTTGATGGTGTTGTGGAGTTGGTGAAAGGAGTTTGAAAGCTAGTCCCTCATTTCAGACATTGAAAATGCTCATCTCCTGGTATGGAGGGGTTCTTTTGTTTGATTCTTCCTGTAGGAAGCTGGACTCCTTTGCAGATGTCCCCCCCCCCACTTTTTGCCCCCACTTGAACTGCTAAATGCTGGTCTTACAACAGTGCACTGAAGCCTGCTAACCAGGCTCCAGTGCCAGTGTTCTTTCCCCTAAAACTGTCATGTTCAATTGGCACTGTGTTTAGCACCCTTGTAAGTCCCTAGTAAATGTTACACCTGATACTTAAAGAATTCTACTAAAGAGTGTCCCCAAGGGCTGCAGAATGTATTATGGCACCCTAGTGGGGACACACATAAAAATTACATGCAGACTGCCACAGCAGGCTCCGTCAAAGGGTGCACGCCCTTCTGAAAAGACAACATTGCACACTCCCTGTGTGCAATGCCCATACATTGCATGTACTGTATGTAAGTCACCCCTAAGGCAGGCCTTAAGTGCCCTAAGACAGTGTGCATTATATCGCATGCAAGGAGATATTGGAAAGAATAGATATGCCCCTGTGATTTCTAATTCTATTACCAAATATTGCTAGTCAACAGGGAAGCCATCCTAAATATATGTACTGGGCACTAGTCATTACAAGTTACCCAGCTACATAATGGCTTCACTGAAAATAATGGTGTTTGGCATGAAAAGCCTGGTCTTGATAAATCCGTACTGATGCCAGTAGCGGATTTATGAAGACATGCACCTAGAGGGCACCTGTGAGGTGAAAACCTACTAGCCTGCTAGTGTGCTGGCTGGCTGGTTTCATCTAACCTGTCGCCACAGGCAAGTTTCTGATCCCCTGGAGGTGCAAGCCCATGTTCTTTGAGGTCAGCCACAATGCCTACTCTGGAGGAAGGTGTTCACTCCTTCTCCAGCAGGATGGCTAGTAAATATGCATACCAAGGCCAGAGCCTTCAACGCCTCTGCTGCCTTTGATATGCGACCCCAGCTTCCCATGACCCGGGAGATGCCACCCCTTCCCTGAAGCCTGTTTGGCTCAGGGCAGTGAGAAATTAGCTATGTAGGTAGGCATGTTGCACTACCAGGCTAGTCACACCCCTATGGTGAACTGCCTGATGTGCTCCATGAAGGAAGTGTTCCACCATCTTATTTTTAGTGGAAGCGGCAACTCTGGGACAGGGTTATGACTACTCCCCAGAAGAAGTGGTCATCTAGGGGTGTAGTTACCCCAGGGGTAAGTAGCCCATTGGCTACTACCCTTCACACCCCTTAACGCCCCTAAAATGAGTATTTAGATGGCCCCATGACACCAGGAACTCAGATTTGACTACTGGGAACCAAGGAAGGACGAAGATGGACCAACAAGGTGAGAACTGAGTACCTGCACCAAAGATTGGCGTTGAACCCTGCCAGACTGCCGGCTCTTGACAATTGCTGAGACTAAGTCCAAAAGCTGCGCATCCTCCTCAAACCACTTGGAGGACCGTCCTGCACCCCAGTAATCAGCATAGATCTCCTTAAAAATGGATGTGCCACTTCCCTGTGGTCTGCAGGCACTGACCGCAACTGCCTGGTATACCGTTCTGGTGACCCCTGGGTCCACCGAGAGAGCAGCACACCAGAAAAAGACTTCATGCTCTAGGAGGTCAGATCCGTCTCCCTGCAGAGTTTGGAGACGCAAGGACTCCTCAAGCACAAATATCCGAGTAAAGGAGCAGTTGCATCAGTCAGAGGTTAAGTGTTCAGTCCAGACACCAACCCTGCCAAGACTGACCTACCAACCAGTGACGTCTGCGTCACTGAGCCCAGCACAGAGTCGTCCTGCTCTGTCCCCATCGCCAGGTCAACCCCACGAAGTTAGAGCCTCTAACGCAAACGACCCGCCATTCAAAATACCTCTGCACTGAGCCCCACAATCCAAGCAGACGGACCGTGCCCCATTGCCCCAGAGACCCACAAAAGCTGACCTCCACTCCCTCTCCCCACCCCCTTTGGGTTCTAGTGGACTCGTCCCCCAGTCCCCACTTGCAGCCTTTTTTTACAGGTACTTTTCCCCATTGACTTCAGCAATAGCGCTCAATGCTATCCTTGTGAACAGCACCTCTGCACCCGGGCACACCAGGGCAGGTAAACTGAAACTGCTGGTGGTTCTGAGGACCTTGGTTACCTTAAGTGTAGGAGAACAGGCCCTGTAAGTCATTTGCAAGTGACCCTATGCAGTGAATGTTTTTCCCATAGGATAAAATTACTGCGTTGAGGCTCATGCCTCAAATCTGATAGCTGTCGTTTTCTACTGTTTCTACTAAAGTACCTACCTTCTTGCAATAATCTTAGTGTCTAAAAATAATATACAAATCTCTGTATTTTTCTAAATTTATCTTGAGTTTCTGCTTGAGTGTGTGTCTCAGTTATTGACTCTGTGTGTTCAACAGATGCATAACACTACCCTCTGATCAGGCTAAACTGCTCCCCACACTACCACGAAAGAGAGCATTTGGATTATAAATGTAAGCCCTGTAAACCAATAAGGATTGTCTGGATTTATGCTACATAAAAAGCTAGCTTTCTACTCTTCAAAAATCTCCTCCAGATGTTCTCTGCCTCTGCTCTTTTGATTTGTTTCACAGTGTTATACCTGTTTTCATCAGAAATGCCCATCATTTTGTAACTGTGTCACTGGTTAACAAACACGCCCTTCATCTTCACAGGCAATTGTTCCCAAAATTTGCCCTGATCAAAAAGCTAGATCTACCCCTCTCAAGATAAACTCTTATTTTCCTACCTCATATTTACTTACTACTTTGAGAGCCTGAAAATAACCTGCTATCTTGGTCCAGAGCAACACTGTGTCTACTATGTAGGATCCTATTCAAGCAGTTTTCAATCCAGAACAGTTCATATTTAGGACTGGTGTGTATTTCCTAGAGGCCCACTGTGTTTTCTCTCTTATGTTATCCTAACTGCTCATAATAGCCAGCATTTGCTTTGCACATGTTACAAAAGAACACAATTGTTTTTGTGCTATACATTTATTTTACAAAGAGACTGCACATGTTTTGTTATTTAGTTCTTCTGCTGGGATTCAGACAGAACATTTCATTCAATTCCAAAGAACACTGCTCTGCTTTTTCTGTGATCAGACACGAACATCTAGACATAATAGAAAAATCCAGCTGCTGTTTTTAATATGCAATTCATATCATATAAGCTGGGATTTGTCATTTTGAAAACAGAGGATGCATTCTGACAGAGCAAAGGTCCCAACAAGGAGCGATCTGCCGCATAAGATGTAGAACAACTACCTATGTATGCCAGATATGGGGTCCCCCACTAATCCCAGAGACCTATAATATAACACAAGGGCCCAGATGTATCAAACAGTTTTACCCATTGTGTCTATAGGAAAATATGTTCATACATCTGGCCCTATGTCTCTATAGAGAGGGTAGGCTTAGGGGAATCAGTCTTTCAATATGAGAGTGTTGTGTAATTTCCATGCTACAGTAGGAACTGTGCTTTTGTGGACAGCATAACCGTTTGGTTGGTGCTAAACTGATTCTATGCACCTCTTCAGGATATGTTGTCCTATTAACATGCAATTCCTACCATTTGACGGAAACTACACAACAGTGTGGGGCGCCATGTCGTGTTGTTTCCACCCAATGGTAGGAACTGCCTGTAGGACAATATACACATGAAGAGGTGAATGGAATGAGTCTAGCACCATCCCAACTGTTATGCTGTCCACAAATGCGCAGTTCCTACCGTAGGGTGGAAACTACAAGATAGGAGGACTTTTAATTGTGTCCAGCCTGATGATTATGATAATCACTTTTCTGACTTGTATATGTCTTTTAATTGCATTGCAGTTATTACAAAATAGAGCACAATAGTTTCAATAAATATTGTAACAGTTCGTTGTGTCTCTTTCCATTTTATTGTGGATACTTATGAGTGAGAGAACAAAAGATGATGGCCTGCTACCACGATCCCCGAAAGGGTCTAAAGTGTTGTCTTCTGATGTGCCGATTTGCTTGTTTCTCTGGAGAGGTTAGGAGAACAAGTAAGGCACTATTAGCTAGTGTGGATTTCAGCCCATAGGTACTCATGTGGTATGGTGACTCAGTTCCTACATACTGATGTTCTGTGGTCCCAGGCATAGTTTTATTTCTGAGTAGAATCCCTGCAAGAGGACAAAGCATCTTTAAAATACTGTTGGAACCAGTCAACATCAGCTCAGTTATGTTGGTCTTTAAGGCCAGCTTCTAACATCATTCCACTATTTTCTTGTAACATAATGGCTAATTAATTTTGAGAAGTCTAATTATTTTTCGGAATTGGGTAAGAACAGACTGCTCTGCATCTAAAGGAATACTGTTTGTTCCAAAATGCATGTCATCAGAGGATGCCGATCATACATTGTGCTGTAATCAAAGTTTGGGGATGAATTGTGCATCAATATCGCATAAAACTTGACAAAAAGACAACAGCGATTGGATGGCAATTAAATGTATAGAATTGTTTTTTTTAAATGTATAAAACAGACTAAAAATATTTTGTGTGTGGCTGTTCCTTAATGTACATGTGTTTCTATGTCTCCAAGCTCCAGTGTGCATGCTATTCTCTTCCTGTCCCAGTGTTCACATGAGTCTCTCCATTTTCCATTGTATTTATTCCTTGTATCTGTGTTAGAGTGGCATGGTCCTCCTATTGTGACATCCCTTGTCCAATCCACATGATATTTGAATAAGGAATGGTTGTATCCCCTTTTGTTTTTTATTTTTTTTTGCTGTAAGAGTAGAGACAATGTTTATTAAGGGGGACAACGTTCGTGATAGTGGCGGAGAGACAAGCGTTGTAATTTACTAGTGATAGTTTGTAAAGGGTATGCTCTTTTTCTTTGGTTGGAGCTTCATATCTGGTGTCACCTAAGCTCTATTTGATGCAACGTCATTGTTTCTTTCGCTGGCCAATTCCATCTTTTGCTATGATGTGCAGCAACAGTTAAGTTTTTTTTTAATGGAGTGATACTGGTGATTTGCATTTGAGCCCCCTCCATTGTTCCTTCAAGTGTTAGGTTTCAGGGAGTCACTGTGATGGCCTCCTCTTGCTTTGTGTTTAGGAGGTATCCAGGAGGAGCAGGGAGCAGGTCATCTACGTGTATGTGTATTGCTTGCTGTGAAAGAGTGTGAAGTGCGGATTAACAGACATAGATTTGTGTTGGGTAAGCATGTTTGGTAGGGATGAGTTCTTGGGTTGAGAGGGGTTGTGGTTCCAGCTGTTGGCTATTCATTGCCCTAACAATCAGGGGTTGCAGTGGCTGGCTTGGCCCTCTCCCAGAAGCTAGGTCTCGATCACACAGGAGATTCAAATAAAAGGGGACACAATTTGTTACAGGGCCAGCTATTACCCCTTATGCTCCTCTCCTACATATATTCCCCTCCTCCTGAACGGTTTGACAGATTTATGTCTCAAAACGTTGTTTTGAATCAAAAGTAGGTCTCTGAGTCATATGATGTCTTTCGACCCCAAAATTGAGCTTGAGTATTGGAGAGCTTCTAGGGTGCTTTTAAAACTGGTGTTTAGCTTATTTAGAATTATTACTTGGCTGGATGTGCTCCATTCTGCTTATGTCAAGGGAAGTGCCGCTCTTCACTGCACATGACCCTTATTCACCTTTTCGATAAGCATGGCAGGTCTCTGGAATGTGCATTATTATTAAAACAGAAACAAAGCCATCTCCGTCTCTCGCTACCCTTCAATTATGTTGCACAAACCAGATCAGTTGTGTATCCCTCCCCACCGTCTCTCAAACTCTATGAAATAATTCAGCAGAAGAGTCTCTTTCAGATGCATTCCCATTACTTTGACTTTCTAATCTTGCCGCATCACGACATTGCATCCCTCAGTTTAACCGTTACTTAAAACTTGTGTTACTATTTTATAATAGAGTGGTATGTAGTGTTATTTTTTTCTTATTGGTTACCAGCTGTTAATTATAGATTGTTGATGGCACATAGGAGCAGCAGTTGTAGCCTCATAGGTGAGGATAGCTTGAATTTATTAAGCACAACAAGCCCATAGCGCACAATAGGACATTCACCTACACAACAGAAAAGTAAGGTATAGAAAGCTTGATCCAGTCCTTCATGACCACTGGGAAAATCCTCTGGGTAACATTACCACCTTTTATAATGTTTTCTGTTTCAGTCCAGCCTAGGGGGAGCATGCCAGCCCAGTTCACTCCCACAATATGAGGATATTCGAAGGCGACACAAAAATAGTGGGTGAATGTTTGAGCCAGTGCTTTTTTTACACTGAAACAACAAAAATAAAATGGACTTAAATACTTAGCCAGGCAGTTTGGATTGGACTCATACAGTTCCATACTGCAGACTTCGTGGTGCTTACTTCTTGCCTGCTGTGCAGTGATTCCTTTTTCTCTGGCTCTCTTCTGCCTCGTAACTGAACTTGTCCAAATAGGTCATAGTACAGACACATTTGAGTTCCTGTTATGATGCATACCTATTTAACATTTCCTGTAAATGTGCTAATCTGCTAAATGTGCCTTTCTCCTACAACTGTAAGTTCACAAGGTACCTGTACATGTATTTCATTGCAAGCGTCCATCCTTTTGTGACACCTCCATCACAGCACCATCCCTTTTCAGGGCATATGATCAAGTCCATTTCATCTATATTATCCAGCCTTCAAGGATCATTGCTAGGTGTGCTAATATCACATAGACGTTTCTCATAATAGGGTATATTAAAACAGTAATAGAAATAAGGTTTTTGGCCATAACCTACAGTTGTGCATATGTGCAGCCTTACTTTCCAAGACCGTGTACATGGCTGATTGGCTAGTCTGACCTTTTTTCCATACTGAGTGTTCAAGTCATACATCCTATGATGCACGCATGCATAGGTTTTCATCTGCCATCAGTGTAGGTAACACCCTCTACCTACTATAGTTTGATTCGCATTAAGTTGTGAAGCCATTTTTAAGTAGATTGTGATGTGCATGGAACTGCAATGTGAGCTGTCCAGGAAGGGTGTCCCTGAAAATATCGGGGCTCTTTCCAAGATGGGTCAGTCTTTAGCTTTTAGGGTGGGTCTTACCTTGAACATCAGCCCTATGACTGTGATCCTCTACCCATGAATACCTGTAACCTTATAGGATAAGAAGGCTCATGTTGGACTATTCGTTGTACAGAGATTCCTTGTGTGAAATAGCAGCGAGTCTTGCTCCATCTTCTTTCCCCTCTTTCCACTTACGCTCTGTGGGAATCTCTCAGGAGACCACGCCTCTGCTAAAAGGAAGTGAATATTAATTTCATAACAAGTCAATATTAAGTGAATAGGTTATTAAGTCAAGTTTTTAAGTTAAGTTTTTTTTCTAATGCACTAGTTCTTCTACAGATATTGCTTTGCTCCCGTTCCTTCGGTGAGGGATTTATTCACCTCAGTTTCTAGATTATATGTTGCTTCCAATGTTCTATAACTTCTGGTGCTGAAAAATGTTGGCATTGAGGTTTGAGGCATAAGTTGCTCTTTAAACCGTACTATTGCATACACTTATGGCATGGGTTTTTTGTTGTTGTCAAGGATATACATTCTTATCGTGAGTCGATCTGATGCCTCTAATCGAGTTCTCCGGAGTGTATTTGCACAGACAAAACGCGCCAGAAGGTGGAAAGCTAAATGTCTCAGATAACCAGAGCTCCAGATACCAGGCCTACAAGAGAAAATGGGTCTTGCCTGACCCTGCTTAACTCCTTGGCCTCCAGGTAGGCATATGGTATTAGATATTCCCAGAAACACACCACATATGCATTTTGAGAGATGCCTACTATTTAGGAATCCCACCAACTACTCCAGAATGTAGACATCCAAGGAAACAACTATGGGGGGGTTCTTGTCTGAGGAAACTTCACGGCCGGGCATTGCTCCGCCGCACCAGCCGCAAAGGGCCGGGCCTTGCTCCGCCTGTCTCCCGGCCGGGCTTGGCTCCGCCGGGCCCCTCCCACCACCAGTGACGCCCACAACAGCGCCAGGAGGCGCATAAAGGCAGCGCCAGTGCTAAGTCCAGCGGGGGTTCTTGTCTGAGGAAACTTCACGGCCGGGCATTGCTCCGCCGCACCAGCCGCAAAGGGCCGGGCCTTGCTCTGCCTGTCTCCCGGCCGGGCTTGGCTCCGCCGGGCCCCTCCCACCACCAGTGACGCCCACAACAGCGCCAGGAGGCTCATAAAGGCAGCGCCAGTGCTAAGTCCAGCGGGGGTTCTTGTCTGAGGAAACTTCACGGCCGGGCATTGCTCCGCCGCAGCGCCGCACCAGCCGCAAAGGGCCGGACCTTGCTCCGCCTGTCTCCCGGCCGGGCTTGGCTCCGCCGGGCCCCTCCCACCACCAGTGACGCCCACAACAGCGCCAGGAGGCGCATAAAGGCAGCGCCAGTGCTAAGTCCAGCGGGGGTTCTTGTCTGAGGAAACTTCACGGCCGGGCATTGCTCAGCCGCACCAGCTGCAAAGGGCCGAGCCTTGCTCCGCCTGTCTCCCGGCCGGGCTTGGCTCCGCCGGGCCCCTCCCACCACCAGTGACGCCCACAACAGCGCCAGGAGGCGCATAAAGGCAACGCCAGTCCCACGGGACGCGCCGGGCGAAGCCCGGGACAAGGGAGGGGCCGTCTGCGGCCGTCAGAGGCCACAGGAGGCCAGGCTGGGCCACGGACCTTGTTTTTTTCTTCCAGAGACTGTAAAGAACCGTGAGTGCTAATTGTTGAGTGGGATTACTGACTGCTATATTGAGTTATAATAAGCCGGTCAGCCATGGCTAAATTGCGTTCTTGCAAAACTCCATCTTTGTCTGGACCAATAGATAACTACATGGTAAAAGTGGTGAATAAGATTAACACAGCACGCCGTATGTCACTAGGCTGAGTCAGTCCGCCAGTTTCACCCACTAATGGTTCTGCGCCTGTAGAGTTTTGTGATCTAGCTCCAGGAGGCTCCCCAAGTATTCAAATAGATGCAGATACTGATATTCTTGTTAATCCCGTTCCTGAAGTGGCTCTATTAGATAGCTCTTTGTCTTCCTCTATTCAACCGTTGTCTTTAGTGTCCCCGGAGTCTCCCCCAGCTCCACCGTTGGCACAGAGGAAAGTGAGATCTTGTAGAGGTGTACAAAGCAAACGTGGAGGGGACAAGAGAGGTAAGAGGGTGGCTACTATTCCGGTTGACGATGGGGGAGTTTTGCCGGATAGCCTAAATGAGGGGGGTACGCTAAAATTGAATAGTGAACAATTTAACTCCTTGATTAACATGCTCGCAGAGAAAATGGAGACTATGCTTAGACACCTGGCAGACAAAGTTGAACAAGTCACAAAAGAGGTGTCCAAATTGGGCAATCTTTTATCTTCCCACCTAGCCACTGTAGAGATAAACCCCCAAAAATCTAACGTTAGTTTGAAAGAAACCAAGGGCCCTGCAGTTTCTAGTAAAGGGGTTGGGGATAAAATGGATCAGGTGTCAAAGGAGGTTTCGAGGTTGGGTGTCCTGCTGTCTACACACTTGTCTTCATCTAAAGCAGACAGGAATACTAACATGGGCACCGCTGTAAATGCTGCTATTGTAAATGAGGGGGCTTCAAGTTCTTCTAGTGGGAGTCAAAATGTCATAAACATCGCCCCTGTTGTAACATCTGCGCAGCCCTCGAGTAACCAATCTATTTCTCCTCCTATCCCGAAAGCCAACCCTGTTCCTATTGCTGCAGTGAATAACCAAGTTAATAACACAGGGTTGAGGGAGTACAGGCAAAGACAATTAGTTAACTTACCACCAGAATGTGCTCCTTATATAGTAGTGCTAACAAACGTTCCTGGCATAGATTCACGGTTGAATGATGTAAGGGGGGAAACGGTGGATTCTCTGAATCATAAAGTACTGGCATGGCTGGGTAAATACTGTGGTTTTCCTCTTATGTTTCGAAATGACATTATATCAACACGCAGAGTGGGCTGGATTGGCAACTCTAGGAAAACAACCAAGGGAGACTGTATCATCGTAAATTTTAGGCACCCTCAGCATGTAGCTACTGTTCTCCTGAGGGCGGCCTCTTTATCAACCACAGAAGGTTTTATTTGTGCACGCCCCCTTGGGTTTTTCTATAACCACCTCAGTAACATTCCTAAATCTCATGTTACTCACCAGAACCCACCACCATCCCCTTTTATACAGAGTGCCGGATTGTGTGCCTATCCTCGTCATCAAACTCCAGTGGCAATGGACCCCTATTGTTATGCTCTGTGTAGGCCAAACTTCCAAGCCGAACAAATTCTCCCACTTTGTAATCGGTTTGCGCCCTTGGCATCCTTGGAGGAAAATGATTGACTTGTTAACAACCCAAGGCCTAACCCACAGTTCTGCAGAATCATGATTTGGAACATTGCGGGGATCAGGGCCAAATGTGAAAATGAAATATGGTTTGACTTTTTGAAAACCTTTGACATTTTGGCATTTCAGGAGACTTGGGACACAATTAATAGCTTCTCCTTGGATGGTTATAGTCATTTTTCTATTCCGGCCACAAGTGGTGTGGTAGGTCGAGCAAAAGGAGGAATACTGAGCTTGTTTAAACTCGACTTAAAAGGAGTTTTAACCCAGCTTGATTCAGGTTGTGAAAACTGCTTAATTGTTGAATTGAATTCCCCTGATTCATCAAACATTTTGTTTATTAATTTTTATAATGCTAATGCTACGGAAAGTACCAGACATAATCTGGATTATATTGATAACTTTTTGCCGGTCTATAGAACTAAGGTAAATTGTTTCGAGATAATTCTTTTAGGAGACTTTAATATCCACCCCTGTAACCAGCTGTGTGCTAACTCAGTGGAAGAGGGCCCCCCCTGTTCTACTGTTACGCACTTTGAACACTCAAAAAGAGGGGAGGCACTCGAGGATTTTTTGGCGGTATGGAATCCTTATGAATCTGGATGCGGTGAGAGTGAAGATAGAGTCCCTACTTTTAAAGGATTCGGTGATGGCACAATTATTGATTTTATTTTCATGTCTTGTTTTATATTAGGTAAAGTGTTAAGATATAATACAGTAGTTTCAGCCTTCAGTGACCATAATCCAGTCGTGATGGAGGTATCGTCCAGGGATTTTGTAACCATGAAATTATTGTTTAAAAAGGGTGGCCGAAATGTGATTCCTATAGATCAAGGCCGTAGGTTAAAGTGGACGAATATAAATCCCGAAAATATTGTCGAGGAAGTTCTGGTTAGGGCGGAGGGTGATGTAGCTATCTGCCTTGACTCAGGGGCATTAGACACTCAAGTAATTGTGGCGTTTGACAATATTTGTAAACAAATTATTCAAAGTTTAACTGGGGCAAAAGGGCCTTCCTAACCTCATGTGAAGAGATGGTTCGATCACGCATGCACTAAGGCTCATGCCGATTTACTTAGGGCTTTAAAGACCAGTCCTAAAGATCGCGCCTTAATAGCTAAGTCAAGAGCATGCTATAAGAACACAATTTTAACTAGGAAGAACGAGTTAAAAGAAATTGCCTGGTCAAAACTACTCGATTCCTTGACATTAAAAAATAGTAGTCAGTTCTGGGAAGTTGTTAACCAGCCACTTTTCTCAAATGAGGATATCCGTCCTCTTGAGTCTAACATACCCGACGAGGCATGGATCAAACACTTTGGAAGCATATATGCTAACACGGCACAACAGGACTGTTTAAATGAGTTTATTTACAGAAAGGAGGGTTCTTGTGTTACCTTTGATGTGAAAGAAGTTGAAAGGGCGATAGAACAAACATTGATAAATAAGGCTCCTGGCCCCGATGGGGTCCCCGCCGATATTTTTAAACATGCCCCAAAATTATGGTCGAAGATCCTATGCAAGGTTTTTAACACGTTAAATCATGACAATTTCCCAGCATCCTGGAAAGAATCCATCATTGTTCCAGTTTTCAAAAAAGGTAACAGGGCAGATCCTGCCTGTTACCGACCAATATCCTTGATAGATTCTTCTGGTAAGGTTTTGGGTCGGGTCATCCTGTATAAATTACAGGAGTGGCTGGACGATAAAGGTATTTTGTCAAATACCCAATATGGATTCAGATCCAAAAGAGGTACTTTAGATCAGTGCCTTAATTTACAATTGCTGGTCGATAAATATACCAAGGCTAAGGATGTGTCCCTATACTTGGGATTCATGGACCTGTCCTCAGCATTCGACCTTGTAAATCGTACAAAACTTTGGTTGATTTTAATTGACCTAGGTCTTGACCCCGTTTTGGTAAATTTTCTATCTAATCTGCATTCTGATCTTTTAACTTCAGTCAGGGTGACTACAGAGGGGCGTTGTTCTAGCCATTTCAAATCCGAAAGGGGGATCAGGCAGGGATGCATTATTGCCCCACTTTTGTTTACAGTTTATATAAATGCCCTTGAGCCGGTTCTTAGGGAGGCCGCGTCTGACATTCCGCATATAGGGGAACTTGGTATTCCTGTTCTCCTGTATGCGGATGACGCCGTCCTTCTGGCACGGACAGGTGTAGGCCTGCAACGTTTGCTGGATGCTTTCGATCTTTTCATGAAGTCCCTGGATCTTAAAATTAATGTTAAGAAATCCCAAAATATGATTATGGGAAGAGGTAAAAGAAAGACAAATTTGAAAACTTTTTTTGTGGCAAGAAGGAAATCTGTAGAGTCCCTACATTCCCATATCTGGGGATTACTTTTGAGGAGAATGGGAACTGGGGACCACAGATTAAAAATAGAAATGTGGCTTTTGCTAGAACCTCCACAGCAATTATGGGTTTCAGCAAAAAACTGGGGGCTAGGCCCATAAAGGCTTTGTTGAACATCTACAAAGCAAAATGCCTGACTGTAGCAACATATGGGTCTTCAATTTGGGGGTACAGTGCAATAGATTGTCTACAGGTCACTGAAAATAAATTCCTGAGAACAATTTTATCAGTGCCACAGTCCACCCCATCTTATACGATCCACTCAGAGTTAGGGGTCGGTTTTATTACAGATGCGATTAGAGTGGCCCCCTTAATATCCTGGCTGAAGACGTGGCTGAATGAAGAACTCTCTTTGAACCACTTTATCATTAAAGATTGCCTCTTATTAGACAATGTAAATACAATTAAGTGGCTATCTTATGTTAAACACTGGTTTCACAAATTAGGGAGACCTGAGCTCTTTCTCTCACCCGACAAAATAACTCGTAAAGACATAGCACTAATAAAGGGGGCTATGCTACAAATACTGATGTTAGATAGAGAAGAAATTGAGCTCATAAAACCCACGGTAAGGAGCAACCTCATTGTTGCTAATCCCCCTGGACCTGAACTTTACCTTGTTTTAGTTAACCGTCCTTTCCACAGGTTTCTTTTGACACGCTTTCGTTTTAATATGATTCATTTGAACTTAGGTCACTTTCCCGAATGGTGTAAACCTGAAAAGGCATCACCATGTTCCTGCGATAATTTCTCAACGCAGGATGCCATGCATTTTTTGATGTTTTGTGGTAACTATACAGCATTAAGGACCAAATTCCTTGTTCCTATCCTTAAGGAGGAAGGGTTTTTACAAGCTAAGCCCGCTCTCCTTTATCTGCAATTACTTAACAGCCCCCAAATTATTTTTCATGTTGCCAGTTATCTGACAGGTGCTGTTAGGGTTAGGAACAAGAAAATGATAAACTGAAAAATGATAAATTGCAACTGATTGAGTTTTTAGCACTGTATATATTGTTTTTTTAGAGAGTAATGTAATATGGTAGTCATATTTATGTTAAATGACTTTTTAGTGATTTTATGAATTCTGTGGGATATTTTTAAAATATAAATTGTAATTGTTTTTAATGTGTATTTTGAATGTATTGTATGCTTTCACCTTCTTTTTATGATATTGAATTATCGAAATAAAGTACTTTGACTGACTGACTAACTGTGGGCCAAAGAAAAATGGCAAAAATGAAGAGCTGCTGTGGTAGTCATCCACTTTCGTCTCTACATTTGTCTTCATTGTACAAAGTTTTTCAGATTGAGAGCTATACCATTAGATATGAAAAAGGCATGAAGAAAAATTAATACATTCGAAAAAAAAACATTACTTAAAGGCAAGTAATACTTTATTAGATTCAAAACTCTCCTCTGCCCCTTTGAGTGAGGTCCTAGTGGCATATTTGTGACCAGGACTAGAGCACAGAAGGGTTCTCTTTAGGGGTCAATTGTACAATCAATTTTTCCTTGACAATAAAAACTTAGTTCACATAATTATTTACGTCTGCAAATTTAATTTGCTTTAATTACTAATTTGTTTACCAGACCTCTTACGTCTCATAAGCAGTCAATCAACATTATACCTAATACCAACATATAAATGGGAAATACGTATATTCAGTGCATTGTAATTCTATTACACTCCTTGCTTTCTTTTTACTTTTACTATCATAGTACTTGTTTAATTTCTCAATGGAGTGTCTCTCGGGTATTTTACTGTTGAGTCTAAATTGAGAGTACAATTGAGCTCTACTGAGAACCCTACTCTTCTCTTAAATATAGAAGCCCAGATTCACAATGGGTTACTCTAGCGCTCCCCTTAGCTTACATTACAGGACCAGAACACAGTCCTCCTGTTCCCAAGTTTCATTACAAACGGACTCTGTAGCTCACAGTAGTACATCTTGCCAATTTTTTGTTGTGTGTTCAAACCTGTTGATGGGACATTCGTTAAAGGGCAATTCACCGTGACTGATGAGGTGACTTGGCAAGAACTGACCATATAACGGCAAAGCATTGGAATTCTTGAACGGAATACGTTAACCCCAGAATGAATTTCGTGGCTGTAAAGGAAAAACTAAATGTCTTTCCCTTTATTCAGTTGTGTCTGCAGCCTTCTTTCATAATAGATTTGAATACCCACCATCAATCAATCAGGGTTTGTAGAGCGCACTACTCACCCGTGAGGGTCTCACTGGGGGGCAGCTCTGTTGCGTCATTGGAAGAGCCAGGTCTTGAGTCCTTTCTGAATTGGTGCAGTGTCTGGCTTTGTCGGAGGTGGAGTTCGTTCCAGGTCTTGGCTGCGTGGTAAGAGAACGATCTTCCAGCTCCCTGGGTCCTGTAGAAACGAGGGACGGTGGCTAGGGCGAGATCGCCTGAGCAGAGGTTTCTCTTGGGGACGTGGAAGAAGATTCAGTATTGAGATTTTGTGTTCTAGTGTTGTGGAGGGCTTTGTAGGTGTGTGTGTGAGCAGCCTGAAGGTTATTCTTCTTTCGGCGGGGGGCCAGTGGAGGTCACGGAGGTGTTGAGTGATATGGTCGTGTCGTGGGATGTCAAGGATGAGTCTGGCTACGGCGTTCTGGATGGTCTGGAGTTTGCAGAGGAGCTTTATGTTGATTCCTGCGTAGAGAGCATCCAGCCTGCTGGTGATGAGTGCTTGGCTGATGATTTTTCTGGAGTTGGAGGGGATCCACTTGAACGTCTTCCGAAGTATGCAGAGGGTGATGAAGCATGCAGAGGATACACCGTTGATCTGACGATTCATGGTGAGTGAGGAGTCGAGTATAATGCGAGGTTGCATGCATGGTCCATTGGGGTGTGTTGGTTTCCAAGGGCAGGGGGCCACCAGGTGTTGTCCAATGCGGGTGGGGATGCCGGGGATGAGGACTTCTGTTTTTCTAAGTTAAGCTTCAGGCAGCTGTTGCTTATCCAGGTCGCAACGGCTTTCATCTCTTCTTGGAAGTTCCGCCTGGTGATAGCAGGTTCCTTGGTGAGGGAAGAGGATGAGCTGGGTGTCATTGGCATAGGAGACGATGTTGAGCCTGTGGGTTCCGACGATGGTGGTGAGGGGCGTCATGTAGATGTTGATGAGTGTGGGCTGAGGGAGGATCCTTGGGATACTCTGCATCTGACCTCTTTCAGTTCTGAGAGGAAGGGCAGGAGTCTTATTCTCTGTGTTATGCTTGAGAGGAAAGATCGTATCCAGTTTTTCTTTGGATGCTGGCGTCGTGGAGTTTGGTGGCTAGTGTGCGGTGTGACACGGCGTTGAAGGCTGCCAGTAGGTCGAGGAGGATGAGGGCTGCTGTGTGACATTGTTCGAGGAGGGCTCGTACGTCGTCGGTGGCAGTGGCAGTGTTGGTTTTGCATTTGTCACCCCGAGTGGGATGGGTATGCTCAGACGTGAGTTCCATGCTCTGCACACCACTGGAGTCAAGCTATCCTGGCTGATGACGGCTGATAGCCAGAAACCAGTCCTAGGATGCTTGATTTCGGTCTAGGAAAGACATGGCTTGGCAGTTCGGGCTGGACTGTTCCCATGAGGCACAGGGTCAAGGCTGATTTGCATATGGCCATGTCTGAACTGGGGTGGTGTGGAGTGCAAAAAAACGATGGATTTAGGCCCAGATCTCTGTACTGGGGTGAATATTCTGCATTCTGTCCATCAACTGTTGGTTTTGCTGGTGATTTAGTTGCAGCGTAATCCGGATTGAGAGCTGTCTAGGATGCTGTTGGTTTCTATGAAGTGTGCTAGCTGGGTGTTGTCGGCCTTTTCGGTGACTTTGGCGGCAAAAGGAAGCAGTGAGATGGGCTAGAAGTTCTTGAGGTACGTCAGGTCTGCCCATAGGCAAAATAAAAGCTTCCAACAGTAGTTGAACCCTTCATGTGGTCCGTGGACTCTGCCTTTCTCCAAAAAGTGTAGGTAAAGCAAAGTTAAAGTATGAATGGTCCGTGTGATGCTTTGAATGCTGCTCATATAAGATAACTGGGCAAAAGAGGTAAACCACCGGTGCATACCCTTTAGTTTCTGTCAGCACCCACCAGCGGTATCACAATGGAGCAATCCCAAGAAATCTATTAAACGTACTTACTGGAAGCTCGGACGGACGTAGTGTGCATACCGTCCTCTGGGCTACTGTCTCATAGGAACCACCTATATAAGATGAATATCTGACAATGTAGTTGCACAGAAATTAAAATACTTTGCTGGAACAAGCAAAATGTAAATGTCATAGCATGATAAACATGTGTTAAATGTATTCACACTTAATTAGTAGAAGGCAAACTTTATGCTACTCTTTTTATCATGCTACTTTAGTATTTCAAGTGCTTAAGACAGTTTCTGCGTTTAACTGTATCTCTCTTTTCAGTTGGGTCAACAGAAAGATATGGACTGTTTCAGCATTTCCTTGATTCCTACCAAGTGATGTTCTTCACTCTTTTTGCAATGCTGGCAGGAACAGCCATCTTGTTCATAGGTAAGAATGTGTCCAAATAACACTGTGTATAACTACTGACCAAGTTTTGAAGATTGCACTCTGTTGGTTTACTGAAGCTAAAATATATTTGAATTTTCTTCAGCATACCATGCAGCCTTTGCACCAAGAGATCCAGTTCCACACCCAGCGTTTTATCCACGGACACCACCACAGCCTGTTAACAACAGTAAGTGTCATCCCGTACCCACATTTGAAGCCCTAATTTATTTATTTATTTGTTCTTATAGTGCACTGGATGTTCTCCTAAATGGTAATAGAGGCAACTAGAGATGAGAACTTGAAAGTAGGACTTACTTGAAGGCTTACCTATCCAGATTTCAATAATGAGTGCTGTTAGTCAGAAGAACTTAGTATACACAAATGTCAACCTTTCACTTTACTAAACCAAGAGGTTAAATTCTTCCTACAGTTAGTGTCATTTCACGGTCTTGGACCTTGTTCAATGACAGCTCTATCTCCTTATTTAATCCCTCTAAAACCAATTATTTAATCAGAGGTGGTGGCGTGGCAAAAGGACTCTAGCAAAAGTTGTAGTGTGGCTTCAGATTTTGTAATTAGCCCAGACCTTTGTATTCATAAGTGCATGCTGCAAGTATTCTTATATTTAATCCAATAGAGTAATTTCAAGGGAGTTTTTATCTGGTCTCATTGCTGTAGATTAAGGTTCTATCTGGCTGCCTGATTCTACACCCTTTATGTTCTGCCAAAAAGAACCCTAGGAAGCCCTGTTCATCATGTGGAAA
The DNA here is from genome assembly GCF_964261635.1 of Lissotriton helveticus. NCBI lineage: Eukaryota > Metazoa > Chordata > Amphibia > Caudata > Salamandridae > Lissotriton > Lissotriton helveticus. Next base: position 1,072,612,520 of record NC_136070.1, on the reverse strand, counting down.
CATGCATGAAGCAAGCAGGCTGGACCATCCCAAGGTGGGCTTGGTCACCAGAGGTTTGCTGGGCTGCTGCTCAATGGGAGCTGTAAAATAAAATAGAGGCAGGGAATTTTCTTTACAGCAAGAGGTTTTGCAGGCATTTAGGAAGGGGTCCTTATATACAACAGTTCAGTACTTCAGGGTCTCCTCAGTACGCAAAGAGAGAGCGATCTAGGTTGCAGAAGGAGATACAAAAGGGCCTTTGAAAGAAGTGTCCTCAAGTACTAAGGATATGCACCCTGTTGCCACTCCACTGGGCAAACCCAGCAAAACAAACCAGTAAAGTAAAGAACAGAAGCTATGTTCATCTGGGGCAATCAACAAAAACACAAATTATTGTACAATTTAGACTTTTGGAGATGAGTGGGGATAATTCGGATTCTACTGTGGCCTCTTAAAGGTTGAGAGAGGCATGAATTTTAGAAATTAATGATAAACCTGGCATTACTTTTCATGAGACTGGTGGCTTAATGGACTAATGCATCCACGGTAGGGGCCTGTGTTCGACCGCATGCTCACAGGTTCAAATCCTGACAGGTCCTCTCAGCCTTTTATCCTTGTGAGGTTGATAAAATGAGAACCATTGACTTGGGTGACAATAAACTGGTATTCAGGCCCAAGATTGCCTCGGGTGAATGTGTGCTTTACAAATACACGTTATGTTATGTTACAGCCAATGGCAGTCAAATGGCTGATGTTAAATTGTTTGATGGTGTTTTAAAGATCTAATAAAGGATTTATTATTGGGATTCAGTTTTGGTCGCAAGTAGTCAGTTTACAGAATTCACAGAAGGCTACCCCATCAAATATATGGTTCTGAGTTCTGTTTTAACACAAAGATCAGACACAGTTGTGCCCTTGTACCTGAGACCCTGCCTCCAAATTTCTCCTCTTCTACTCTATTGGTCATAGGTGCATTTCTAACGGTGCTCCTTGGCCCTGACCTGCTGTTCCTACTGATCTCTCTGCACTATTTTCCAGAAACGGCTCTGCCACTGTGCCTGAAAACCTGGCTGCGACATTTATTTGTGTAACAACACTGACTCACAGTTACGTCTCTGTCAGTATATCTCTGTCCTGAGTTAGCACGCACTTCTTTCCTACAATGTACACCTACAAATAGCTCTTCCAATTCAACTTTTCCTTCAACACCAACAGATTCTCCCATTATTCCTGCACCAAGATCTCCCTCCATTGAGCTTTTCCAATACTGAGATTGAACACAGCAGTGCAAATGCATTTTAATGATGAGATGTTGCACCGCCTCATATTTCAGAAGTGGGATCAACTTACACTTCAGTCCAGAGCTGCAGCACTTGTTGCTGTTCTGAAAGAGATACAGACTGTTCTACCAATGCACCTGAATCCTAAGCTGTAGCCAGCATTGACGTGTTCAGTACTTAGACCCACACACAGTTTTGAAAGCTTCTTAGGGGCTGCTCTCGACTTTGGTGGTGACACCACCAGCCCGCAGCAACGGCTGTTGGGAGAACTGCCGCATTATTGCATTCCTGCCGGGCTGGTGAATTGGCAGCGCAGACATGGCGGCAGCATGCTGCAGCTCTAGGAAAGAGCATACAGCCAATGCCGGCCATACTGGGGTGCCTCCAGTTGGTTGGGCGCACTGTTTCCTCGCACCATGTCTTGCAAAGGGAAACCGTGTGCACCCCAACATGACGACATCAGAGGCCCCCAGCTTAGCACCAGCCACATCACATAAGGGCATTTTCACTCTAGAGCCATGTGTTATTGGCACATTACCTGCCATTCCACCGATCTTTTCATGGTGGTGTTAGAAACCTTACTCCAGGAAAACCGAAGTTCTCCTCCTGGGCAATGATACCTGATTTTGGTCATCTAGCTGGTGGCCCATGGACATGGGATCCTTACTAGTACCAGTGAGTAAGGTGTGGCATCTAGGGATACATTTTTACAACAGGCTGACCTTTAAAGATCTGATTAATGCCCTGGCCTCATCAGCCTTTTTTGACTGAAAGATGATTAGGAAGATGTGTCCCTTTTATCCCACATGATCTCCCACCCTCCATGTAGGTCCACTCTTTGCCCGCAGCTCCGCTGTGCCGTTTCTTGCCTCCAGACCCCGACCTCCTCCTTGAGAGGTTCGAGGCTGCTGCCCACTCCGCTCCTGCTGCCCGCTCCAACTGGGACCAGACTGCCTGCAACCACCGTAACCTTTATCACCCATTTTTTTCTTAATGTTTCCCTGTTGTACCACTGTTATTGTACCCATCTGTGTCTTGCTCTAATTCCACCACTGTTTTTGTTTTCTCATGCCTGCCTGTTCCTTTTGCCGCTCCTGCCCCTGCGGCCCCTCCCCCCAGAAATTCCCCCGCTCCCGCCTTCCAGCCTCTTCTCCCTCCTACCTCCCCTACTTATTGACGGCCTCTGCGCGGTCAAGCAGCAGACGCACGCAGCGGTTACGCCGCTGGCGCGCCAAAGGCAAGCCTGTCTGCATCCGTATCCGAGCGCACCTAGCACCAGGAACCCTGGGCCTCCCACTACCCATCGCTATGACACCACCACCCTCCTCACACTCAACCCTGAAAAGCTTCGAGAATGCCAACAGGCCGCGCCAATCACGACCCACGGCCAGTTCTCCTGCCTCCACTGCCGCCAGATCCTCATCGCCACCCTGGCCTCCAACACCGCCGACACCCTAAAAAGCATCCTGCTCAATGTACGCTCCATACACAAACACGCCATGGAAGTCTGGAACCTACTCGACTCTCTCTCGCCCGACATCGCCTTCTTCACAGAGATCTGGACCAACACATCCTCTGCCCCCGACATCAGCACCGCCATCCCAGACAGATACAAGATCCAGAGGAAAGACCGCCCCAAAGACCCAGGAGAGGGCCTCGCCATCTCCCAGAAGAGCACCCTCCGCCTCACCACCTCCAGCGAAACCTTCCCCTCTGCCGAACACCTGCACTTCCAGATTCAGACCACCCCCAAAGCCACACTCTGAGGAACCCTCATCTACAGACCCCCCAAATACCCTTCGCCACCACAATCACCGACTTCATCGCAATCCATGCCATCGCCTCAACAAACCACATACTCATTGGAGACTTTAACTTCCACCTCGAAAACCCCAACTCCACTATTCTTTGTGACAACCTCACCAGCATCGGGCTTAAACAACTCATCAACACACCAACCCACAGAGCAGGACACACCCTCCACCCCATCTTCGCGGCAGGAAACAGCGTCCAATTCAGCCACACAACGCAGCCACCATGGACCGACCACCACTGCGTACACGTCACCATCAACAAACCCAAGGCACCCAAACCACCCCCAAGCCCACCACGAAGGAACTGGAGCAAGGTTACAGACGTGCAACTTAACTCCACCCTCACCCGAGACAACCACACCTGGGCACCCGACGCAAACAGCGCAGCCTGAGAACTCAACACCTGGATCTCAAACTGCGCAGACGAGCTCGCACCGCTACGCAACCCCGACAGACAACTCCCCAGGAAAGCCTCCTAATTCACCACCGCTCTCCAAAAAGTCAGACGCACCTGCAGACGCCTGGAGAAGAACTGGATAAACACCGGGACAACTGAAAACCACACCACCTACAAGGACGCCATGACGGACTACCACAACCAGATCAGAGCTACCAAGAGGAACTTCATCCACAACAAAATCCTGGCAAACTCCACCAACTCCAAGGAACTTTTCAGTGTCATTCAAGAACTCACCAACTGTAATATGATGCTCAGCCATTATGAATTTGTTTTAGAATGTTGGATTTAGAATGTTAAAAAGGAAAGCTGTAGTCAGTTGCTGAAACGGCCCAGCACCATACAGGCTGCTCCTGGTGGGGCTCTTCCTCATATAACTTATCTCCTAAATAAACCTTCCTGAAAATATCTCGACTGAAGAAACTTCATTTGATAACAATTGGCGACGAAGATGGGAAAATTGCAATAAAATTAAGTTATATGATATGATATTGTAAAGTAAGGATCCTGCCATTAGAGAACCCACTGGAAAGTGTTACTGAGGCAAGTAATTTGCTTGATAGGAACAAGCTAGTGCAATTATGGAGCCTTGGAATTAGATGGAGCCCAAACATATTTTCATCCTCCCTTACTTTTTTCACAATCTAAACCAATCATAGGCCTAAACAATTTCTACTCTAGAAATGACTGGCAAGCCAGAGAAGTCTTTTTAGAAGGTTCAGTCTTGTGAGAAATAAACTAAAACATTCCAGGATCTAAATCGACACCATTGTAACTGAGGATTCTGTGCAGATATAAGAGGCCCTCAGTTTGTGAAGTGTGACTTCAGAAACCACGTAAACTTTTTATTCTGTTGCCTGCAAGAAACTATGAAAAGCAATGTGCATTTGTCTTCAACAAGAAATTAATTTCCACAGAAATGCCTGTAGAAGGTCCTCAAAATCCTGCAACATTATTTCTGAAAAGCATGTAAGTACAGCATCACATTTAGGATCTGTGATAAGCATCACAATCCTAAATGGAATGCACCTTGAAGAAGAATCTTGGTATTTCAGACCTCTCAAGCACATTAATGTAACATCTCTCACTGCCTCATGGATCAGAAGACCAGCTGGTACTGGAACATGATGTTGCCAGAAAACGTCTTCAGATGTGGAATGCTGAGTTTGCTCCTTAATGCTGAGAATAGAACACAGATAGGTCATTTTGTCATCAAGTATGTAATAAAATCCAGACATCATAAACAGAGTTACTGTAATTACATAAAGCTTGTTAAGAAAACGCAGACTAGGGAAGTGAGAGAGACACAAGCTGTATGATTTCCTTAACCTACACTACAGGTAATTAAATTACACTGAGTGTGCCATATCACTCTATACTTAGAGTATATGTTCCTAGCACAGATATGTATTAAAACATGAATAATTAAAGACAATAAGCTTATGATGGTGAGTTGTCATTTATCAAGGCAAGTCAATGGTGTTCAATTTACCTTGTGATGGAGAATGAAAACCATAAAATAGTCGGGAGATTGGCATTTGAGAACTTTCTGAAACAATCAGAACTGTCAGGTTTTCAACGTGTTTTTTTTGTTTTGTTTTTTGTATGAAGATCATGTTGATGTTAGCCTTAGGCCCTTCAGCATTACCTGTAGCATTGCATACAGAATTTAGCCGGTTTAACTCGCCGCCCAATATTATCAACAATATCCTGCAACATTTGTTGGGGGGGAAACTCATCTTTGAAAATTATTGCTATTTAGATTTACTCTATGTAGTTTTATGTGGACATCTAGAAACTCCGTCCCGGATCTGGCCCATGTTGGACTATTATGTTTCATATTTGTTTTATTGAGCAATAACACACAGATATAATAATCCAACAGAGAGGCAAAATGTTTGTCTGACCCTCAATCGAAGAATTCAAGTGATGCGATCCCAGTGCCTAAAACTGCATGTTACTATTTGAAGTTAAAAAGAAAAAGCTTGCCAGCCTCAATACCCTGAATTGCGACTATGCCTGTAAAGGCTGCTATACCTGTCTCAAAAAATGAGTGTCCGTTTTCTTAAGTATTTTAAAGTATAAGTGAATCATAAATCATAGTTGTCCAAACAGCCACAGGAACAATGGTAGAAAAGAAATTTTAATGAGATTCATTCTTTGAAGAGGCAATAGCAGATTATGCCACTTAAGGAATTAACGAGGACTGTGACTCCTGTCAGAGGATGAAACCAAAGTCTTTGAGGGAGCTTCGCATGAAATTACTGGCCGCACTGATGTCCGGTCCGCATCCCTTCCGTCGCCGCTCTTCCTCTCAGGATTGGGCTAGTTCCCGAGGTGGCTCCTGCAACCTCTGTGCAACAACAGTTAAGCTTAAGCACAGGCATGGCTTACGGAGATCTTCTTCTAATGTCAATGCTGCTGCTGCCCATTCCTCTCGCACTGTGCCGGGTAAGGGCGAACGCCAACCTCATCCGGGTGTTGGGGCAATGCATGCCCAAATGGAGGCTTATTCTAAGGCACTCCAGGCTTGTTCTGAGTCTCCCCCTCTCCTGGTGGGCCTTTGGGTCCTACAGAGGTAGCAGGCACTCATGCCGGGTCTTCGTCTGCGGACGTTTCCCTGGCACCGCTGTGTGCGTCGATTCCGGAGCCAGGGCCTAGAGCACAGCCCTCCCGTCAGTCAGCGCATAGCCCTGTGTGGATTACTGCGCCGACGTCTGAGGCGGCGCCAGCGACGCTGGTGTTGACGACGGGTCCTATGCCAGGCTCGATGCCGCGTCCGGCACCTCGTGCTCCCCCAGGAAGCTGGCAGTGGGTTCAACGTCGTTCGGCGTCCCGGTTGAGTCCTCTGTGGAGACCGTTGACATCCAGGCGACTCCCATGCGGCGTCGATCTCTGGTACTGGCGTCGATTCCTATTCCTTTGATGGTTGCTCCTCCCGACTCCTCGGGCGCCGATAAGTCTCCAATGTGGCATCCGTCGATGCCGGTAATGCCATTTACGCCTCCTCATTTGCAACCTGATGCTTCCATGGACACCCGAGATCAAGGAGCCAGATTGCAAGTACCCTGTGTTGCCTGGCCTTCGAGTCAATCTCCGGCTCCTCCACTCCTCATGTCTAGTGGCAGGCTTAGCCTTCAACCGTCTCCTACTGACGGTTTGTTGTCACCTACACAGATGGCGACTGAATCTAGTGCTGCCTTCGCGCGTGCTATTCAGGGGGCGGCTGCTGTACTCAGCTTTCAGCCTCCAATGGTGCCTCTACTTTTCTATCCTTTATTGGAGCTGCTCCATTGGGGCCTATCGAAGTAGAACGTTTGCTGTCCTTTGGGGAATCTCTACTTGACGTTCTGCTTGGCACATGGTCAAGACCCTCTTCGCGTACCCTGTTGATCGTGCTATTGCTCGTAGGCACAGCCCTGCTCCGGGTGATCCTCTTTGCCCGTCTCTTCACCCAACAGCTCAAGGCCTAGTTGTTCAGGCGGCTTTTAATTTACAGTTGTCACCCACATTGCCATTGTTACCTCCCACCAGGGAGTCTCGGTGGCTGGATGATTGTGGTCGCCGCCTTTTCGCCTCTGCCAGCGCAGGCATCCGGGCGTTAAATACTGCCTGTGTATTTGCACGCGCATCCTCAGCTCTTTGAGACTCGGTTGCTAATCTTCTCCCTTAAATTCCGGAAGGGCCACAAACAGAATTGCTTCACCTTCTGCTGCATGGCAGAAGCATGGCTCCTTACGCCGCCATGCTTAGCTGTGCGACAGTCGCTTCCCAGATCATATTCGGGATGCCCTCAGAGATCTGTCATTTAATGGGGTGGATCTTTTTTACCGCCACGCAGATTCGGCGGTCTCCCATCTCTTGTCCGGCCTGCAGTAAATCTTGGTGCCATGTTCTATGCCTCCTTTTACGGCACCCATCCTGATGCACTGTTTTGTTATGGTGCCAGTTACTGTTCATGGCTGGTTAGCCATTTCTATGTTCGTTCAGTATAGCCGTTCGGCTGCTACTCTTGTTTTTTTCAGTCCTCTGATTGTGTGCTTAACCCCAGAGGATAACCCTACAGGGGATTAGCCTTACCCTATGTGGGGTATTTGCTGGCATTAGGTTCTGCCTTTGCCTTGGTACACTCCTGTGGAGTCTCCTCGCGTACATCCTGCTGGGAACCGCTTCTTTATTCCTACAGTGATCCTTGTATGGTATTGCTTATTGCATGTCTGGGTTTTTCCGTCTGCGGTGCATTGGACCCTGGCTTAGGTTCCATGCCGTGAAATGTCTATCTCGCACACCAGGCGAGATACCTTGTGGTTGCAGTTTTTCACAACTGACACCCTATTGCCGCTGTGCGGTTTACTTATTGTTCTTCTTGATGCAACTCAGATGTATGGCCCCTTCAGGGTTTGTCCTCCAAGGCAGCGATTCGATTCAGCAAATGTTCTCTGCTACGCGTGGTCATGACCTCCTTCTGACCACTTATCACTACTACTACTACTACACCGGTTTCCATATTCCCTGCTGTTTCTGTACGGGAGTTTCCACGCTTTACTTGAGTTCATGCTGTTCACTCTCAAAGGGGCGTGTTTTCCTTTTCTTGGGGTCCGGGACCTTTACATTTGTCCTCACCTTTTCCTCTATCGAAACAGGTTCTTTCACCCACTCTTGCAGGGGACTGTTGTTCCTCTCTGGCAAGGGGCCTGGATTACGTACTGTCCTGGACATTGTCCTACCCAGTTTCCACATTTCTGCAAGTAATCCCAACGTTTGTTCCTCCGGCTCTGTATCTGCTCTGTGTTCTTACCAGGTGGATTCGTACAGGCTCTTTCCTTCATGCGGTGTCCGTGGTTCTTGACCCGCTCTGCTTGTACCACCAGCTCTTATGTGGTGTCCGGCTTGCTGGTGCCCTTTTTGGGCAGTTGCCTTCTTGCTGTTGTGCACCTTTGAGCTGCTCACTCTACCCTTCAGGAGGTATTTGCTTACTTTGTGTGGCTCAAGCGCCCACACAGAATGCTTAGATAACTTCCGGTATGCTTAAGTACCTTCCGATATTCCCTCTTTTTTGTTGACGTTCAACTGCACGTCTTCGGCCCTTCACATGTTGTCACAAACCGCATAAGTTCTGGCGTATCATGTGGTTTAGTACTACCGGCATCTTGTGGCCGTGGATTGGCATCCTGCAAATACTGTCACTTGTGTCTTGCTGGTACCGGTTTCAACAGGGTTCCTTTTCACTGTTGTACATATTGGGCTGGTGTGCGAGGACTCTTGTCATACCAGTTATTGTCTCTCGAGGCTTTGCTGCAGTCTCTACCAGCATGCATCCGGCAGATCTCTCAAACCCTTGGTTCAGCTCTACTTCTTGCGAAATCATAACCTTACCGTTTACCCCAGCATATCTAGTATATGGTTTCTTCTCCATGCTGGCCTTTTCTGGGTAAGGGTCAGCCTCTTGCCACTGCTCCCCCACGTGCCTTTGCATGTATAGGTTCCTCAGGGATTTTTCCACTGTTTTGCTTGGTCGACCGGAAATGGCTTTTGCTTTCTGTCGCCACCTCCGATCCTGTGGATCCTTCAAACCCTGGGTTGGTTCATCCCCTTTTTTGAAGTTGTGAACTCTCACTTTGCCATGGGTATTCTGGCTCTGTGCTTTCATTCTCTCAACCCGGTATACAAAAAGGGGTTTTCGTGATGCTATTGACTGCTTCTGGTGCCTTTGCCTCCCATTGCTTTTTGCTCTCTTTAGAGCTTCATGGTCTAGTGGTTAACAGCGCTAACATTACTGTCCTCGTTGTGGTTCGTCCCAAAGGTTGACGGTGCTGTAAGTCACCTTATGGACGACTAAGTTCTTTCGGGAACTTGGTGGGGCTCCGTCACAGACCCGCCTCCTTCATGGGTATGGCTTTGGTATCTATTCTAAGTTAAGGAATCTGTAGCTGGATGTCTCTATCAGATGAACAAGTTACTTACCTTTGGTAACGATGTATCTGGTAGAGACATAGTCTAGCCGCAGATTCCTTAACGCCCGCCCATCCTCCCCGTTCTGCGAGGACCTTTTCAGGTTGTGGCTTTCTATCCTCGCCTCCCTTAGGGTGGATTGCCATTTTGCAAGGTGATATTCTCTCACTTCAACACAGACTGCTTTGTTCTGTTTCTCTACCTTAGGCGGTATGTTAATAGCTCAAGTGTTCCTGCCAGCCTTTGGCCTGGATTTTAGGGTGTGAAATCTATTCACGCTTTTTCCCACCATCCCGTTCTCCCCTTCTACATTGCCTTGTGGTCTTTGTCACACCTACGGCTTTTTCCTTCAGTCTATTGGCTCTGTACATTTATGAGTCTTTTCGTTGGGGTTACGACGTCTCTTTCTGGTGACATCTTGTGGTGTACTCTCCTTAATCTTGTGTTCCGGACTTGTTCCCCTTCACGGTTTCACTTTCTGGATGCAGACATTTTAACCTGTGCCAGACTGTTTTTTTCCACATCCTTGTCTCCCTTTCACATATATTGAGCCTTTGCTCATGCAGGATGGCTTTTCAGAGCACTGCTCTGTCTCGCCTGTCAATGTCTTCAATTTTTTCGTCACTTTTGCACACTGTTTCCATATTCTCACATTTTTTTATTTTGTTGATGGCTCCGCGTTCTGACACGGAAAGGTTTCTCCGACGAAAACTGACGTCAGCGCGCCGGGAGGGGCATATATGGCTCCGCTGACATAATGTCCGTAGACGACGTCAGGGCGGAGCTGGGCGGTGCCGACCCCGGCGCGCAGAGGTGCTGCTGCGGAAAATTTTCCGGATCCAGTCTGACGCCTGGGGATATTACAAGTTAAGGAATCTGCGGCTAGACTGTCTCTACCAGATACAACGTTACAGAAGGTAAGTAACTTGTTTGTTAGATACGAGCATGAATATGGTGCTGTCTGACTTTCAAATCTTCATCAATAGGACGATGCCCAGGATTTGCCTGATTGTACTGAGTAATCTGAATTTTGCTGATCTGCTACATGAACATACCCCACATTCCTCTGCTAATGCTTTAATAGTGGATGGTGGTTTAGGGTATGACTAGAAGGATGGATGGAAGGGTCATTCAAATAGGCAAGTGCTTTCTCTGTCCTGTCTATATGAACAGTTAAGAATTTCTGATTAATGCATATGGCTGCAGCCAGTCACTGATATGGGCCCTTAACTCCATAAAAAAATACATACCCTGTGGCAATTAACATATTCAAATGTGTTCCACGAAAATAATTTTCATCGTACCTAATCAAACCCATTTTTGGCGTTTAGGAAGATATCAGCCTATGGAGCCTTGTGTGTCTGTGCAAAATCCAGCAGATCAATCTTCAGATTTGCATGGTCTGCAGTACTCCTAACCCAGAAAAAAAGGTTTGCTGTTGTGAGACTAGTACAGTGAGAATAAAGTTAATTTGATAGGCAGAATTTTAGCCGCATTCCACCAACTATGCATCATATTGACTAAGCTCATTCCATTGTGGAATACCACAGCAAAATACTGGCTAGAAGATCATTAAATTGCTGACAATCTGTTTTCCCCAGCTACTTTATTATTGGGAATCTGCTCACAAGCTTTGACAAAGGTTTAAACGAGTCTGTTGGCAGTTTCAAGGTGGTAAACTAATCAATATATTTATGTAAAGTTGGTCCTAACAGAGTACCAGTAAGTATTGCCTTTTCGGAAACTCGCATAGAGCTGTGAAAGTAGATCAAGAATTACTGAGGGATCTGTTAGTGCTAATGGGTCTTATCTTTTATGACATCAATTTTCTCCTGCCACTGTCTTTATTGTGACATAAGTACTAGCTTTAACCTGAGGGTTTTCTCTGTTCATTTGCAGTTGTAGCACATACATGTTGGTTATTCCAGGGACTGTTGTAAATTAGCCAAACCTCTGCTGGAATACTTTTAATTCTGTCTAATATCAACACTGAAGCTCATTTGTACTAGTAGAGTATGGGGATGATGCGCTCTTTTTACATTCTTTGGAAATTCCTGCAGATTCAATTGCTCAATTAGAGTGTGCTGTACATTCATGAAGAAAACATTTACACATAAACTCCTAACAGTGGCTCTTAGGGCATTTGACTGCCGACATTTATCTATCCATATCAAAGCACAGAAATGTTCACTCTGACGTAAAAGATGATGATCATCCAGAAGCAGGTGTGAGGCTTTGAGCTTGTGCTTGAAAGCTGGAGAATGATAATAGCATGGCCATGTTTGGGTAGTTGTGACCAGAACACTGCGTGACAATTGAGCTGGAAATAATAAAGTAAGTGATGTTGTAGGTAGGCGTTTTAGGGGTGAGAGAAGTATATAAGTTTCCACTTACCTGGGTTAAATAGCCATCAAGGCAAGGAGCGGCGGTCGCTTCTTGGCCTAGCTAGCTCCCAAATTCTAGAACAACCTCCCTGAGGACCTCAGAATGAACCAGTCTGAATCTAGCTTTAAGAAACGCCTAAAAACCCATCTTTTTTCAGAAACCTACCTTGAAGCATATTGGAGCTATCTGGCAGATGTGTTGTCTTCAGCATTGGGAGGCCCGTTGGGTGAGCAGAAACTTAAAAATGTGCATTCCGTATGGCACTGGGTGATAGCCCAGTGGGTCCCTGCATACCTGGATATCTAGATTAGTTGACTAAATATGATTATTGCCACCACTCCATTACGAATTGCCCGGGAGGCGCGTCAAACTTCCTTGCTCCACACTGGTTTTGTAATATCCTTTGCTGATACGGAGCGTGGGTTTCCTGGAGCCATGATATGTCCGCCTTGACAGTTTTGAGGCACAAAATGACATGCTAGTATTTGTGTGGCTTGAGTTGCAAATTTGTCCCATAAGTACACATATTAACTGAGTGCCATGATAGAGGTTTCTGAAACTCCAGTTTTGTTTTGTGTTTTCTCTGAATCCCTTAATTCTATCACTCATGACCTCGTAAAAGCAAACATTTTAGTAGGAGTGTAGAATAAGATGTGCTCCTATGCTTGCAGTACTCAATGTCTCTTCCATCATATCCTCCTCCCCACAAACTACACTCTCCCTTTGCTTCTAAACCCCCATCCACGTGTCACTCTTCTCCCCAAAGTCCACAAGCTCCCTTCATCATCCCAATTCCTTTCAAATATGCACACTCGTCCACCCACGCCCCCACTTATTCTGCTAAGACCGAATAACATTTCTAAAGTGCATTGTTAATCAAAGTACTTCCTGACGCTGAAGGATAAGACTGAAGAAGAACCTGAAAAGAAATTAGGTGGTAAGAGGAATCGGCCAGGCTTTAAGCTTGCTGAACGGAAGATGGTTAGACATTAGTTGCAATGAAGAGCATTCCACCACCAAGAAAGGAAAAACATTGACTCAACGGTGGTAGTTATCCTAATGCAAAAGATATGTAAGTGTTAGTCTACAGTTGACAGTATGGAGGCAGATGTACCCACCTTGACTAGGGAGTGTTTGGCAGTAGGAAGCCAATGCAAATTCAGAAGGTGAGGAATAATAGAAGTGCCAGCAGGGAGTCTAAGGATAAACTGAGTTGCTCTGTTTTAATTCTATGGAGGCAAGCAATCACATCGGAAGGAATAAAGGTCCACATGGAGAACATCTGCATACTCCAGGCCGAAGATCACATACGGTTACACTATGGTTTTGTGGCTTTCAAGAGGAAGGAAATACATTACTTTAGGGAGCATCTTGATGTCAAAGAAGCGAGTGGAGAAATGAGGGACTGCTTGAAAATAAACACTAATTTGATTGATGATTTGAATGCAATTGGTGGTAGGCCCAACTTACAGGTCAAACCAATAGATGGCCAGACAGTGTTGGAACAACCACAGATAAATAACTATTTTATACATATTTCGTTTCAGAGAATCGAATTTCAAGAAAGAAAGTTGGATTGGGTAATGCATAAGTCATCATCAAGGAAAAGGACTTGAATGTTATCAGTGTTTGCTTCTAGGGAAAGGCAATTTCATAAATAAGAAAGGGTCAAAGGACAGGGAGTGCTGCAAAGGTAGAAAAGCGTAGGTCTACGGGAAGAGCCATGTGGTACATGTCAGGTGAGAGGTTTAAATGTAGAGCAAAAGGGAGGATTGTGAACAACTTTACATCTGGCAGGCATAAAAAAAACTACTTGAGTGAGGTCAAGTGTTTATTGCACGTACCTACATGACCAAGGCAGCTAATGCAAATAGGGTGGTTGATGGTATTTCATAAGGAAGTGAATAAACGGTTTTGTTACTTTATTTAAGTAATACTTGTCAAGTTGTAGCCAAATTGTAACATTAACCTGTAATAATACCCAGATTGCCATGCAGATGCCCCACAACAGAGCGGAATGCACTCACAGAATTCAGGTATAAAAAGCCATAGACACCCCATCAGACACTGTCAACAAGTCAGACCTAGTGCCATGCATAGTCTATATCCAGATTGAACAGGGTGGAGATGTTAGTATTTATTTGGAGTTATATATAGCGCTTGCAAGACCCGGAGGTGTCAGAGCGCTTTACAGCATACATAAAAGTGAAAAACATAAGCAATAAAGTACAGTGAGAGTCACGAGGATATTGGGTACCAAGAGTAACAAAGTCATTGTCCGGAAGCATAGAGGTGGCGGTTGAGGAGAAATTCCTTAGTTGCCTCTTGAAGATCGTGAAAGAGGGATTCGTCCTGATGTGAGTAGGGAGAGAGTCCCAGATTGTTTGGGCATTCCCAGAGAAAGAGCAGGAGAGGGCTTTTTGTTTGTCTTTTTGGGGGGATTAAGAGGAGTGAGTTGGAGCCTCTGAGGTTTCTTATTTGTCCAGCTTTTGTGAGTTTGGCAGCGAGGTAATCCGGTTTGCCTGTGTGCAAGGCTTTGTGTGAGGCTGGCCGTTTTGTAGGTGCAGCGTGCTTCGATGGGTAGCCATTTTAGGGCCTGTAGAGTAGGGGTGATGTGGTCAAATTTCCTAGTCCCTGAGACCATTCTTGCTGCGGCGTTGAGGGTGGCTCTCAAGGGGGCTGTGTGTGTTCTAGCTGACCCGCTTAGAGTGGCATTACCATAGTCGAGTCTGGAAAGAACTAGAGATTTTTAGAATTAATTCTATTCTGTATCCAGGGTTTTATGTAAGCGTGCCATTGGGGGAACTCAGTTATGGTCATGTTCACTCATAATGGGTCCAGTTTCAGCAAGTTTGAATTGCATATGTAGTTTGGAGGAGAGTGCACTGCTTTTCTTTTTACGTAGAAATCTTGGCTTCACTCTACACGCTGTAAGTGATTTTTATCTAACTCCGAGATCTTATAAAAGAAAGAATTACCTTTGAAGTTGTTATCCTCCAAGTCCTCGGAATCAGCAGTCTGATGAGACAAGGCCACCTCCTGATCTAACCGAACCCAGAAGGCTATTATAGCCTGGGTCCAGGAAGGATCAAGCAAGGGCAGAATGATAAAATAATAAACAGGAAGGAAAGGAAGGGAACAGCAGGGAGGGAGAACTGTAACGACAAAAAGAGAAAAGAATAAATGTCTCGGTTCTGGATTGGGGTCTAGATACTACAATGCTTAGTAAGACTTTGTATCCTATACCTGTAACAAAACTAAAGCTAGGCCCTGAAGATACGTCTCTTCCCAAACTATATGATTCTGGGTATAGGTCTGAAGCGTATGTGTGTTCCACCTGTAATGAAACAGCATATAAAGGCTTAGAGTGGAACCAACTTTCCTGACAATAATGTAAGTAATTGGTTAAGTACATACCATGCTTAGATTGATGGTAGCCCTGAACGTGATTCCCAATAGTGGATCGAGTTTATACTGAAACAGTATTCATGAAGAAGCAAAACAATAGAACGGGTTACGTCACCCTTAAATGAATAACGATAGTACCTGAATTGGTCTTCAGATCTGTCTTCCGAAGAAATGGCACCCCCTGCACGAGCCGGTGCAAGAAGGCTCAGCCAACAGGGGCGCTTGAAAGAGAAGATGACCAGCTTGGCGTACCCCGCACGAGCCGGTGCAAGAAGGCTCAGCCAACGGGGACGCCGTAGTAAACAATAATGGAACAGACTTGGCGCACCCTGCACGAGCCGGTGCAAGAAGGCTCAGCCAACAGGGGCGCCTAAGGAGTGGATGATAAGCTTGGCGTTCCCCCACGAGCCGGTGCAAGAAGGCTCAGCCAACGGGGACGCCGGATCAGATAACAACCCACACAATTTGAAAACACCTTGTTGTTTTCACAAGGCTTGATGGCTCAAAACGTGCACAGTAATCTTTCCCCGCACTTGCTTGCAAAACTTAATTGCGTGCAGGAACACGGACTTGCCCGCCAGGAAGGAAACTAGACCTTCCCTAACGAGCCGCAATGAAACAAGACTCTTTAGTCGAAACGCTAAGGAATGCGTGACAGCACAGGAATACGAAGACACAAGAAAACAGGAACTCAGAATAACGCAGCTCACCACACCAGGTCCGGAGTCAAAATATCCGACGTGCAGCGTTGTCTGAGTCCTGCTTTTATACTCCGCCCAACTCGCTAAGCCTTCTGGGACTTGTAGTTTTGGCACCCAGGATCGTCTTTAAGGGCGCTCTATCAGGGTGCATTTGGGCGCTTAACAGTACATCCCCCTTCACCGAGAGCGACCCACAGGACCAGGACGCAAAGGAAAAAGTCTATGGTACTCTGCCACCAGTCGTGGAGCATGAACCCCCGACGCCGGCTCCCAGGAGTTTTCCTCAGGCCCATATCCCTTCCAGGAAACCAAATAACTCAGGCCTCTGCCCCGTCGCCTGGAATCCAGGATACCTTCCACCATGTATCAGCCATCAGGCGAGGCAACAGGAGGAGGTGGCTGACGCCGTGGAGACAAAGAGGGTTTCAATAGCGACACGTGAAACACCGGATGCACCCGCAAATGCCTAGGCAATCCGAGTCTCATAGCCACAGGATTGACTCTCTGCAATATGGGAAATGGGCCGATGTATTTCGGGTTGAAGACACTGTACTTTCTGAATCTGACGTTCCGCGTGGACAACCATACCAGATCCCCCACTTGATACAGAGGACCCTTTCTTCTGCGCTTATCTGCTGTACCCTTGTAAGCCGCCTTAGAAGCCTGTAGACTGGCTTGCGCTTTCACCAACGTGTCCTTGATGTGAGATACCCTTCCGGCCGCCTCAGGCACCGTCTGTTCCCCATGAGGATGGAGAAATGGCAAGAAACGTGGATGGCGTCCATAAGTACAATAAAAGGGGGAGACCCGAGTGGCACAATGAGTGGAATTGTTATAGGCCACCTCCGCTAGCCACAAATATTTCACCCAGTTGTCTTTTCCCTGGTCCACATAGCATCTCAGAAACTGTTTCAGCGTTTGATTGAGACGCTCTGTCTGCCCGTCCGTTTGGGGATGAAAGCTGGTGGATAGGGCTGTTTCGATGTGTAAACATGAACACCACGCCTTCCAAAAACGTGCTGTAAATTGAGAGCCCCTGTCAGAGACTATAACAGACGGATGACCATGCAGGCGAACAACGTTTTCCATCAATAATCCAGCCAATTGACTAGCTGAAGGGACTTGTGGACATGCAACGAAATGTCCCATCTTGGTCAGATAGTCTATAACCACCAGCACTGCCGTGCACCCTTGATCCTTCGGTAGCCCCACCACAAAATCCAAAGAAATGCGTTCCCATGGAACAGATGGAGTGGGTAACTGTTGAAGAAGCCCAGCCGGGCGTCTATGATCTGTCTTTGCTGTTGCACACACCGCACATTGGGAAACCCATCCTTTAACGTCAGTTCTCAAGGAGGGCCACCAACACCTCCTCAGGAGCTGATCGATGGTTTTGTCCACCCCCATGTGACCTGCACTAGGTGACTCATGACACCATTTGTACACCTGTTTACGAAGAGGCAACGTGGGAACCAACAACCGTCCGTTGTTTACTGGATATCCGTCCTTCATCAGCCATTCAGGATGCAGGCGCATCCACTCTCTCCAGAACACGGTCTTGATACCCAAACGGATTCCGTGCAAGAATGCGTCTGGTTGAATAACACATATCCTGTTCGCTGGATCAATGATGGCCTTTTCCCCCACTGTTTCTGGTGTTTTCAGCGATGACTGTCTGGTTAGGGCATCAGCCTTCTTATTCTCTACCCCAGGACGGAAAGTGATAGTAAAATGAAAACCCGAAAAGAACAACATCCACCGAAGTTGTCTCGGTGTGAGGAGCCTAGCTGCTGTCATATACTGTAGATTCCTGTGATCAGTGTATGCAGTCACCATGTGTTTTGCTCCCATCAAAAAATGCCTCCATTCGGTAAATGCTGTTTTTATCGCTAACAGTTCTTTTTCGGCGATGCAGTAGTTGGATTCGGCCCCATTCAGTTTCTTCGACATATACGCAACAGGATGCATCTGCCCTGTTGACACATGTCTTTGCGAGAGAATGGCCCCTATGGCAACATCGGATGCGTCCGCCTCAACGATATAGGGTTTCTCTGGGTCTGGATGCGCCAACACTGGCGCGGACACGAAAGCCTCCTTCAACATCTGGAAAGCCTCATCTGCCTCCCGTGTCCAACTGAACATCTGATTCTTCCTCAACAAACGTGTAATGGGAGCCACCACCAATGAAAACTGCTTGATGAATCGCCTATAAAAATTAGCGAAACCAAGAAAGCACTGAATGTCCCTGATGTTTTGGGGCACAGGCCACTCCTTGACAGCTCGGATCTTTCGCTCTGCCATCTCTTGTCCCTGGGGGCTGAGCATCACCCCCAGAAATTCGACTGTGGTGACATGGAAGTCGCATTTGCTCAATTTACAATAGAGGCTATGTTGTCTTAGTCTTCTTAGAACCTCCTTGACATGTTGGATATGCGACTCCACCGACTCTGAATAGATCAAAATGTCATCAATATAGACGACTACGTAACGGTCCAGTATCTCTCGTAACACATCGTTCAAAAAATACTGGAACGCAGCCGGGGCGTTGCATAGCCCAAACGGCATAACCAGATATTCATAGAGGCCGTACCTGGTTTTAAAGGCCGTCTTCCACTCATCCCCCTTCCTCATTCTCACTAGATGGTATGCACCCTTTAAATCCAGCTTGGTGTAAATGATGGCAGTCTTTACTTGTTCCAATAATACGTGGATGAGAGGAAGGGGGTAGCGGTTCTTTACCGTGACAGCGTTCAAGGCTCTAAAGTCCACACACGCCCTCAATTCTCCATTAGCTTTAGGTATGAAGAAAAGAGGGGATGCCGCGGGTGATTTGGAAGGCCTGATGAACCCTAACCCAACCAATTTATCCAAATATACCCTTAGATGAGCGTTCTCAGGCTCTGTCAATGCATACAAACGTCCACTAGGCACGACTGCACCAGGGACTAAATCGATTTGGCAGTCATATTGTCGATGAGGAGGGAGCACCTCAGCTTGCACCTCATCGAATACCCCGGAAAACTCATGATACTCATCAGGCAACCTCACTTCCTTTTCGGCTTCTGTAGCTACATGCACACTGCTAGCTAAGGAGAGGGATGGACTGGGAAGGTGGTCATAACAATGTTCTTTGCAATATGGGGAGTTCATGGTCACGATACCTTCTTCCCAGTTTATTTCAGGGTTGTGCAGCCTCAACCAAGGTATCCCGATAATCAGACCATAATGAGGTGCCTGGATTAAACTGAACGTAACCCTTTCTTGGTGACTGCCAAATATCATGTCTGTCTCTTCTGTGTGATAACTAATGGGGCCTACGTCCAATTTCCTACCATCAACTGCGTATACCTCTTCAGGGACAGACCTAGAAACGAGGGGTATACCCAGTCTTCTAGCCTCTGTAGTATCCATGAACATGCCTGTGGCCCCTGAATCAACCATGGCCTGTACCTCCACCCATTCTGACTGTACAAATAACTTGATCTGTATAAACAGATGGTTCTTTCCCACAAAACCGTTCAAAAGGGAAGGGATGACTGACCGACTCCAAGGAACCCCTTCATTACCCTCAGAGCCCTCTAGTTTTCCGTCGGTTTATCCCCCACTACGGATGCCCCCTTATTGAAACGGTATTTAGCCACCTTAGGCTTCACAGGGCATTCTCGCACGAAGTGCCCCTTCTTTCCACAATACAGGCAGAGCCCATTCTTTCTTCTCTGTTCTTTCTCTATCTGGGTTAACGCGGCTCTTACCGCCCCTATGTCCATTGGCTCAGCTCCTGAGACAGGAGCGTTATCAACAGTCTTGGACGAAACAAAAGTAGGGATGGTTCTGGTCTTCTCCTTATGATCCCCCTTGCGAGCCCTCATTCTATGATCTAAGCGCATTGCAAGATTTATCAAATCCTCACACGTAGCAGGTTGAGGGTCGATTTGGGCAATAACGTCCTTCATTTCTTCGCTTAATCCCTGATGAAACATAGAAGCTTGCTTAGCCTCTGGCCACTTGGTTTCTGTGACTAACCTCCGAAAAGAGTTCAGATACGTTAATAAGTCCTGAGAGCCCTGTCTCAGAAGCAGCAACTCTCTATCTGCAGTATACGTATCTGCCCGTCTGTCAAAAACCTTGACAAACTCATCCCTGAATGCTTCCCAATCATGAATGATGGGATCATTTCTCTGGATCAAAGGAACTGCCCACTGAGCAGCATCACCGGCTAAATAGGACACTAAGAAAGCCACCTTGGCCTGATTGGTGGGAAAGGACCTTGGTTTGCAAGAAAAGTGTAAAGTGACTTGGGTCAGGAATACCTGTATGGAACCCGCATCGCCCTTGAATCTTTCGGGATTAGCCAAAGGTATGATGGCTGGCATTTCCACCACCACTGAACTGGGCTGAGTCGTTCCTGACGCTCCTGCACTAAAAGGGTTTCTTTGGAGAGTATCCGGCCTAGTGCGTAACTCAGCTGTCTCCTGTTTAGACGAATGCAATTCTTCTTGTACTAACACCAAGGCTGCTAATACGTCATCCAACGTGGCCATTATTCCCAAAAACTCCCTGATCGGGAGGACGTGTAACCTTGGGTCGGATATTCTGTTATCCTCCAAGTCCTCGGAATCAGCAGGCTGATGAGACAAGGCCACCTCCTGATCTAACCCAGAAGGCTATTATAGCCTGGGTCCAGGAAGGATCAAGCAAGGGCAGAATGATAAAATAATAAACAGGAAGGAAAGGAAGGGAACAGCAGGGAGGGAGAACTGTAACGACAAAAAGAGAAAAGAATAAATGTCTCGGTTCTGGATTGGGGTCTAGATACTACAATGCTTAGTAAGACTTTGTATCCTATACCTGTAACAAAACTAAAGCTAGGCCCTGAAGATACGTCTCTTCCCCCACTATATGATTCTGGGTATAGGTCTGAAGCGTATGTGTGTTCCACCTGTAATGAAACAGCATATAAAGGCTTAGAGTGGAACCAACTTTCCAGACAATAATGTAAGTAATTGGTTAAGTACATACCATGCTTAGATTGATGGTAGCCCTGAACGTGATTCCCAATAGTGGATCGAGTTTATACTGAAACAGTATTCATGAAGAAGCAAAACAATAGAACGGGTTACGTCACCCTTAAATGAATAACGATAGTACCTGAATTGGTCTTCAGATCTGTCTTCCGAAGAAATGGCACCCCCTGCACGAGCCGGTGCAAGAAGGCTCAGCCAACAGGGGCGCTTGAAAGAGAAGATGACCAGCTTGGCGTTCCCCGCACGAGCCGGTGCAAGAAGGCTCAGCCAACGGGGACGCCGTAGTAAACAATAATGGAACAGACTTGGCGCACCCTGCACGAGCCGGTGCAAGAAGGCTCAGCCAACAGGGGCGCCTAAGGAGTGGATGATAAGCTTGGCGTTCCCCGCACGAGCCGGTGCAAGAAGGCTCAGCCAACGGGGACGCCGGATCAGATAACAACCCACACAATTTGAAAACACCTTGTTGTTTTCACAAGGCTTGATGGCTCAAAACGTGCACAGTAATCTTTCCCCGCACTTGCTTGCAAAACTTAATTGCGTGCAGGAACACGGACTTGCCCGCCAGGAAGGAAACTAGACCTTCCCTAACGAGCCGCAATGAAACAAGACTCTTTAGTCGAAACGCTAAGGAATGCGTGACAGCACAGGAATACGAAGACACAAGAAAACAGGAACTCAGAATAACGCAGCTCACCACACCAGGTCCGGAGTCAAAATATCCGACGTGCAGCGTTGTCTGAGTCCTGCTTTTATACTCCGCCCAACTCGCTAAGCCTTCTGGGACTTGTAGTTTTGGCACCCAGGATCGTCTTTAAGGGCGCTCTATCAGGGTGCATTTGGGCGCTTAACAGAAGTTGAGGTGCACATTAAAATGTCAGAAGTATGCCACTATGGTTTTAGTTCCTGCATTACTTCCTCCTTGCTTCTCTCGGGGTATGGTAAGGAGGGAGGACTTCAGTGCCGTTTTCCCCCATGTAAGTGGGAGTCTCAAAGAAATAGGTGCTTGTGTATAAGAGTTTTTATTTGGAATTGCTGCGATTATGCCATGCATTTAGCCCTAGTAGGGGGAGGTAACTTCTTGATTTAAAATTGTTAAGGAAACACAGGAGGTGCCAGAGCACATAAGTTTCCAGAGAAGTGATGCCCTGTATTCCATTTAGGGGAGATCTTGTAAAATATCACACCAGATAAAGCAGTTATCGAACTAACAGTTTGGTGTCTTTCCACCAAGCCTTATTCAGAGTGCCTGTTTGCCTGAATGGAATAACAATTTAGACTAATCCAGAAAGTAAGAGGGAATACCTGGAATTAGAGAAATGGATTCGCCACCTCAAGTCGTATGAATGGGGAGCAAACTATTCTGCACATAGACATTTTGAAAGAGAAAGGCCTCAACACCTTGTGGAGAGTGTTCTATAGACTTGCAGTTGGTATTGTGGGGCATTAGAAAAGAAGTGCATCACCAACCTCAGATCTTCCTCTGCTGCAATGAATGTAAATTGATCTGCTGATCTTAAACTTCATTTGAAGCTACAAATTGCGTTGTGAGCAAGGCACAAGATCTTGGTAGCTGCAAAAAAGCCAAGCAAAGTCTGTGGTATGAAGGGGTTATAATCTTGAGACTTGAGTCTGATGCTTTCCAAGTGCTGAGTATCAGAGCAGTAGCAAAATCAGCACTGTAGATGTAAGAGTGGAGGTGGAACAGTTAGACAATTATGTGAGGGTTTTGTGTTGAGGGATTGAAATGTTGAGACAGTCTGTTTTTTTTTCAGTCTCTGAAAGCATAAATACGGTGTATGTTAAAGGTGTGCAAAATTGCATAACTTTTCCCACCGAAAATACGAGGCATGTCAAGAGAATTACTTGAACTTGAGCATACTTCATAAAAAAGGCACATTCGTGTAAATCAAGTGAAATTTGAAAGCGTACTCGCATTCAAAGATAATTTGAGATACTGACAAAGAGACTGTTTTACAGAGATGGGAATTTGCAGGACATTTTCTGACGGAACTTGTCTTCTGAAAGTTCTTTTCTGCTCGAACCAGTCCTTTGCAGAAAAAGTTTCGAGCTGGTGACATTGGTGACACTTTAGTGTTTTTTGTGGAATACAAAATTGAGAAAATTACGCATACTTTACAGAACGTTTCGCACAAGGCTAATGTTTGTTTGTATAGAAATATAAGCGACACTAGATTATATACTATGGTTTAGGAAATAAAAGTTGTTAAATGTGAAATGTAAACAGACTCAACAAGAAAACAACCTGACCTATGCGATATCTCTGTGCTTGAATAAATATTTTTACTGGAAGACTTTTTTTGGGATTGGTGAAAGACACTATAATTGGTGTAGAAAAATCGATTTCAATTACAACAAATGTTAATCTAAGAGGTTGTATTTGTATAGCGCTAATCACCGACAGGTCTCTAAGCGCTATTGGAGTCTATTGGAGGCTATGTACAGTTGGATCAAGACAATGTTTGAATATCCATGGATGGTTTTGACTTCAGAATAATTTGAAAATGAACATTTTATTTTTAACAATGCTTATAACATTTGTACTGTGCTTTTATGGCTGTGTCTTACTGTCGGAATTAAGTATTATCTTAGCTAATTAAATGTTACTTTTTGCAATTCTAGGTTTTTCGCATTCACCATCAGCTAATTACTTCCACCCCGTATCCGGAAGTCCAAAAAGCACTTCTTCGTCCAAACTGTGGACTCGATAATATACATCTCATCATCTAGGATACTCTGAACTCCTTAAGAAAAAGGGCAGGCACTTTGGCAAAAAGTTAGTGCCTCTTGAATTACAAGTCGACTGCTTGTGAAGTACTTGCAAAGGTGTAATATCCGGTATGCTGTTTTGGGGGCTCATTTTGAAGTCCTGCAGATATATTTTTAAATGCAAAGTTCTCTATTTTGTACGTGATTTATTATTCTTTCGTGATGTTCAAATATTTTGATGCACTGCTGCCAAAGAATTCTGACCTCTTGATAGGCTTTTGCCATGCTTTCCTTTTAGCTGCATCCCACTCATGGAAGCAAGTATGTTTAGCCTTTTTTCCTTGTTATGGAAATTAAGCTGCCTAGTGAAGCCATGTAAGCAGTGGTGCTGCCCACAGCAAATATGAGGAGTCATCGACTTAATCATTCGCCTCATGAAATTAACTTTGATTTTCAGTTAAGCCTTTTAGAGACTTGGCATTTTGCGACATTTAAAATAGATGTGTCAATGGTACATAGGGTGATGGGGCAACATAAAATTCTACGACCAGAAATACACATCCACCCGCTTTTGGTACCACTGGTGTGTACGCTGCATGGAGTATGTGTTAGCCACTGACACTTCCCTGCAACTTACTGATCATGCACTGTTTTTTCACATTGTGCTGTGTAATTTAATACATCTTTTTTAGTTGTTTTCTTTGAGTGTTACACTGTGATGCTCTCCTAGCAACTCCCTCTAACATATTTTGTCTGTAGTGAGGCGGTATTCCAGTGGACCAATATCTGTATAGACTTGCCATAAAAGTTCATAAATATAGCAACATATCAAAATGCTCTTCCAATGAGATTTTGTCAAGTGGAAAATGTTTCATATTTGCTCTCTGCAACATCTCTATCCACCCCCCCCCCCCCGCATGCAACATCCTCATCGATATTGATGGAGCATGATGCACCACAGATAAGCTCTCAATAGCAACCAGTAGTTCAAGTCCCCAGTTTGGAGCATTGCATCACCTGCCTTTCATAGCACCAGAGGCTCCATTGTTCAGGTGCACCATTGCTAATTAGTGGGGACAAGGTTTTAGGTTAGTAGTACTGTGAACGTTCGTCCCACTTGCATCATAGACTTTGTTTGCCATTATCTGCTTTCTTTTTACTATTGCTATAAGTTAGCTTCGTTCTGGTGGTGGTACGCAGTGAAATGTTGGGGCCACAATATCATGCTGTTGCTTGCCCAATGCACTTACGCCTGCACATTTGCATCTCAACAGTATGCATTAACAGACTAATTCGGCAGACATTGTGACTTGCCTTTACAAATGCATCATAGTTATTTTGCTTGATAGCAATCCGACAACACAAAAATACCACCTTTGCTAGTGACATTCTCGGACTGTTGAACATATATTGTAATTTTCTGCCTAAATGTCTACAGGCAGGAAAAACAAACAGACTGAAAAGACTGTTAGCACAAAATCAAATTTCGTTTAGACCATCTGCAGACCAAAACGGAAACTATTTTTCCTCACCGTATAATTATTAGGATTGGCGACCAATTAGTTTTGATTTGGGCAGTAATTAACAAATGTGAAGGATATTTCCAGTAGCAGCTTTAGACGTTGCCTTTGTTAACAAAAAAACAATCTCAGGAATTCACTGTACTGAAAAGTTTTCTTTTTTATGTATCAGCCTTGTAATGTGATTAAGATGAAAAATAGCCAGTAAGATTATTGGGAACCATGCAGCAACTGTGAATTATTATTTTGTGTAAAAAAAAAAAAATGCTGTTACGCCTTCTGTGGTACAAATCTAGTCAATTTTTTTGTTGAGCTTGCTAGAAAGTTTTATTGAGAATGTACAAGTTTTTGTAACTTTTGTGTGCATTTTTGTGTTCTTCATTTAGTGTAAACATTTGTGCAAATGGGCTGAATGCTGTATTGACGTTTTTTTCTTTTATTTGGAGTCGTGACTTGAACGTTCATTTTATAATAGGAATATTATTTATGTTATTACACTGTGCCCAAGGGATACTGCATTTTATTTGTTTTAAAATTCATAAAATCGGACCTGGGTAAAATTTGAGCCTTTTTATAACCACTGTTTAACTAACTGGTCATTGGATTGTGATTTCCCTTTTATAAGGTATTTTCCGCCCATCGGTACAGCTCTGTTTCTCCTGTACAGACATAGAAGCTACAAGTTATTTTTTTGCATAATTTCTTGCATATTTGTAAAAAAGCTTAATTTTACTTGTGTAACAACAATTGACTGTCTTTAGCAAATACACCTTGTTGCATCTCACTAAATACATCGCACTGTGATTGGTCTAATTGTGTAGTGAAGCAATAGCGCTAATTGGTGAATGCAAATAAAAAAAATTTTTAACATGACCAATAATTTTTCAGGCCTTAGTTGTAGCAAATTTGAAGGACTGTGATCATCGTACTTCACAATATGGTGAAAGCACATAAAAAAAGTTGGCATTTACTGTTAAAGATGCAATGTTTCAGACTAGTTCTCCCTTCCTTTCTTCAATGTGTTTTCTTTTGATTGAGGTGCTTGATGAATGTGCCTTCATGCCGGGTTAGGTGAAATTTGGCAAAAATGTATGTAAATATAATAAAGTGTAAAAATATCATTTTACAGAATTTGAATGTGGTATTGTGTTCATTGATGGGGAAAACAGTTCTTGACTATGAGACCACTGCTTGTTCTGTGACATGGGGAGTACATATTATATGTAGGTATCTCTGACAAAACTGTTCGCTTTCCACTAGACCACCCAATAGCCAGCTCATTAAAATGAGCTCTCACATTCAGAAGTAAGCAGTGGCACTTACCAGGATGGGCCACCAGATATTTCTGGCCAAGCTTATTCCATGTTGTCCTGTGTCACGTATTTTTCTTCAGTATATTGTTTATTCAACTCTTTGATTGGCTAAAGTGTTTCTGGAGCTACATGTGATGACTACCTGTGCTATTATTGTCTTACAATCAGCTCTATTATTGATCTTGACCAGTGCCGGACAGGCCGTAGCAGGCACCGGGCATTTCCCTGATGGGACGGAGTGGTGGGGTCCGGTTTTGTCACTGGGGTCCGGTTTTGCAGCAGGGCTGCAATATTGCCCCCCTGTAACACAAGCAGGAGCTTCTTGCTAGCACCCCTCCCCCACTCCCATGGGCCGTCTGCCAGGGCTGGTTGCTGTTCCCAGTCTGGCCCTGATCATGACAAACTAGCCCAAAACATTTTGAGCCCACACCGCTGTTTAATCAGAGAATCACCTCTCATGCTACACCACCA
This sequence comes from Lissotriton helveticus, assembly GCF_964261635.1. NCBI lineage: Eukaryota > Metazoa > Chordata > Amphibia > Caudata > Salamandridae > Lissotriton > Lissotriton helveticus. The sequence goes on along the minus strand of NC_136070.1, from coordinate 1,072,585,486 downwards.
AACCCACTCCTCCTTTACGTTTGATGTATTTCATGTATGTATTTGATGCAACATCAAGGGTCGCGTTCACTTTAGAAGGGCAGTCAGCGGACCTCAGTTAAACAGTTAAGTGGGCCGCAAACAGTGGGGTGGTTAGTACATTTTTGTGCGACTCACCTTCTTGGATGAACATGAGGCGGACAATTTATTGAATGTAAACTAAAGCGTGGTGTGGTACCACTCTGTCATTTACATACAACATATTTTCCATTGATACGGCCCCTAAATTTGCTCACACACATGATACTGTGTGGAAATCGTGATTCAGTAAATATTTATCATTTGTTCATCACCAAGTATAGTGTCTTTAATTGTTTTCATCCTATTAAAATACTTTTTTCATCACACTTCAGAATAACAAACATAGTGCTTAATGTTTTGCTTTCTAACTGCTGAATGTGTTTTACAGGCATTTACATTCTGTTATGTCATACTAGATATCTGCTTGCATCCCACAGTTTGGGAAACACACTAAACCTCCTCTGATTTAATATATGCCAAGTCCCTGACTCTCATCCAGGCACTGATGAATCCCTAATGTTCCAGCCAGACCATTTTTGTTCTGAGATTAATGGTTTTAACACCCAGGATTTCTTGTTTACTTCCATCTAACTGAAGACACTTTGCAAACATCCAGCGATCTATCCCACCCAAACAAGTCATCTTCATTTAGCCACAGCGTGAGCTTTGTCTCATTGCAATAGGTACAACATCTAATGTGTAATAACCCATTAATGTAGGCTAGTGGATGGAAATATTCACCACAAGAAGTACTGTTAAATCCAACTTTGTGTTTGGAGCCAGCAGAGCAATGGAGAATATTATGGGCATTTGGGCTGTGGTTCTAGCTGACACCCTGGCAGTATTAGTGATTGAAGGCAGTGTGATGGGTAACTGGCACTAATAACTTTGGTTGATTAACTATAGAATTGAAGACTGAATCAGTTTATTATGTTACATCAATTATGCAGATGGCATGCAATTGATTTTTGCCAAAGACAACTCGTCGTAATCATCTTTTCAAAATACGATCTTAATTATCTGTGAATGGATGAATAATAATCAACACAAACTGAATTCTGATAAGACTGAAATTGTCATTACTGGAAGCAAGTATAACTTGTGGAATTCCTCATTTTGGCCTGCCAAAATGGGCTCCCCTCCTAAGCCCAAGAAGTCAGTTAAGCGCCTCAGAGTTCTGATTGATGCAAATTTGTCTATGAAACCCCAATTAGGGGCTGTAATCTCCTCTTGCTTCTTACAACTTTGCTAAATCAAAAATATTGGTAAACTTCTCTCCTTTGAGGTTCTTACCCAGGTTATCATTTCATTGGTCATCTCAAGGTTAGACTATGCTAACTCCCTTTACTTGAGCCTTCCCAAGGGCTTGAATTGCAGACTCCAATTAGTACAAAATCAGGCAGGCGGGCTTTTGCACCAAGAATTGCTTAATCACACCCCTCAAGAGGAAATTACACTGGCTTCCATTAGAACAGTGTCCCTTCTTTGAGGCCGGCTGCATTCTTTTTTAATCACCACAGAATTGCAGTCCTACTTTCAATTCAGCTTGCGTTCAAAAATATATTCCCACCGTAATTTCAGATCTGTGCACTCAAACTTTCTCAACATTCCCTCATTTTCAAAAAAAGACACTTGGAGGTTCCAGGTGCTCAGTACTCGCCCCTCACATTTTTAAAAGCCTCCCCCCTGATATCAGGTTTACCCCCTGCTATTCTGAATTCAGGAAACTCCTGAAGACCTGGCTTTTCAGACTAGCATATGATTAGACATTATGGGCGTGGACCAGTGTGCCATGATGGCAGACATGTTCATCTAGGGCTCTGACCAACTGTTCGACTATCGGCATCCATCCGTACCGGTGGGGCCCCAAAGCAAGAATGGGAAATGAGATCCCACCATTGGCTTCCCGGACAGCCACCAGGCGTCTGGTACAGGAGAGAAGGAGGGGGCTCTGCAATGAAAAGGCACCCAATAGGCTTGTGACTGCGCCAAACATGGCGGCGCCCAGCATCTGGTGACGACCCGAAGAGGGAAAGGATAGCAAGCCGAGACGCTTGATTGTACTAACTCCACCCTAGTGACGGAACCCGCTGCCCACGAATGAGGACGGCCATGTGCCAAGCGGAAGCGGGCACTGCTGACCCCACAGTGGAGCCGAGCTGTCCGCTGCCAGCAACAGAAAGGAGAGCGCCACACCATCAGCGACAGAGAAGCCCGGCAGACGCGGGGGACTGGAGCAGTGGAGCCTGCGTGGAAGCCCCTGCCAGGAGCCCACACAAAACACTGCCGAGGGTGGGCCCTGAGACGGCAAGGACGCGGCCTGGAGGCTCGGGGCTTTGCACCGAGCGGAGCGCAGCAGCAGACGGGAAGCGCCCGACCCCCGCAGCAACGGGAAGACTGCGTGAGACTGAAGGTGAACCACTTACCCCCAGCCTACATTCCAGGCCTTTGCGGCAGGCCTTGAGGCGCAGGGAGGGAACCAGGGCCACAGGGAGCTGTTACAGTGGGAAGAGACGGCACAAAGATTCCACTAGGAGGGAAGGAGACCACTCACCCCCAGGGGAGACCACAGTTTACGGCACAACCTGAATAGAGGCGGTAGCAGGGAGAAGAGACACAATACGAGGTGTGGCCCCCCTCACATCCCTAAAACACAACAGAAGGTGCCAAATGGGACAAGGAAACGCAGCAAGTAGGCATCAGACTGCACCCAGCAGTAACGGGGCCAACAGGGGACCCCCCGAATAAGGTACTATGGGTACTCACTAAAGCCAGGAGCAGCGCACCCGGGACAGACAGGCACCCGGTTGATAAAGCCAGAAGAAACCAGCCCACACATAGCAGTTGCAAAAACATAGAATCGCTCAAAAGCATTCACATAGGACAGAGACCTCCACTTAGAGCCGGGGCCACTCCCTCCCACAAAAAATACTCTGCATCAGCAGTGCCCACGCACATCTTAAAAGCAGCAATAAAGGCCCCAGAAACTTACTTGCAGACCTCCTAAGACGCCAACTGATAGAGCATCACCAGTTCCAGAACCAGAGTGCTAACCCAGGGAAGAATGCAGATAGCTGGTCAGACAAGTCATGGGGCGGCTGTGATCCAACACAGGGACACTGACACCAGTTTCAACACAGCCCACCTCCTCAGTGGCTAACGACCGTACCTTGGAAAAAGGACCAGCCACTGCACCGTCGATATCCGACAAGCAAGATAAGGTACTGGCCGCAATAGAGCACTCAAGGGTCTCAATGGAGGACCAATCTGGGCTGCTAGCCACTGACCTTAACCTCCTTAGGGACGACCACCGCAAGCTGACCGACAAGGTTTCAGATGGGGAGAAGGCCATCTCCACCCTCAGCCCCTAGCCAAGATATAGCAAGAAACCCTCGGGGACCTCCAAACCAGGGTCTCGTTCCTAGAGGTAAGAGCAGACTATCTGGAAGGCTGCTCCTGGAGGAGCAATATCAGAGTAGTGAATTTGCCAGAGGGGGGAAGGACCCGACCCAGTTGGATATGTGGAGGCATGGCCTAAACATTTACACCGGCTTCCGAGCTCACACCATTCTTCTCTGGGGAGAGAGCACTCACCATTCCAACGCAGCGGCCACCACTAGGATCGCCACCCTTGCTGCTAAAACTCCTCCACTTCTGGGATAGAGATGCAGTGTTACGGGCAACCAGACAAAAAGGGCCCATCTACGTAGAGGACAAGCATGTGATGCTCTTCCCAGACTACTCTGGGGCGGTGCAACGATAACGATAATGATCCTCCATCCTAGAGATAAAGTACTTGCTCCAGCAAAAGGGGATCTAATACTCTCTGCTCTTCCTGGCACGACTCAGGTTCATATACGACAGAGCTACCAAGGTTTTCATGGATCCGAAGGAAGTGTATGACTGAATGGAACTGCAAGCATAAGTGTAGACACAGTGGGGTCATACACAAGATTCACTGGAACCCCAGAAGAGACGCCGAAGCGGGAAGAAGGCCTCGCAATGACCTAAATCACAACTTAGGGGCTCCACCACTGGGCCTCCCAACCTAGAAGAAATTACTGTGGAACACAAGAGAGCCCTGCAAGCGGCTACGGACTTGGGTCCAGCCACAGAGAGCACAAACTGGGAGAAGGCTCCGCGTATCTTCACATTTGAGGAGGACCTCAGCGATGCCAGCTCCCCCAGAGCAGACTCGGTGAACCCACCACAGGTCACCCCTCAGACTGCAGACACACTTCTTTGACAGATAATTATGGTTACCTAAACAAGCACTCACCCGCGCACCTTACTGCTCTCAACTCCCACTCCACGCTCGGACAATTCTAGCAGACCTCCAACACAACCAGAGCCTCAGCAAAAGTACCCCAAGAGGGGCCAAGGCCCTACCGGCCATCTAATTACAGGCATGGGCCACACTCAATCCAGGCATCTGCTGAACACACGCACAGCTCCCACTATACACTAGTATTCTAGCACCATGTTTAGTTTGGACGTACCACCAGTTGTGGTAGGTTCCCAGAGTTGGGGCCCGGTCCCCATACAGTTTTCGATTTCCTCCCAGTATCACAACCAAACTCCGACAATGGGTGGGCATTACATCTACTCACAACCAGCAGTACCTGGGGTGTGGGGACAACTTGCAGAAGGGTCCAACAGTTACCTCCCCTTGACCATCAGAAAGGTCAGTTTATGGCCCAAGCTACGGATACCAGTTTCCTCATCCCTAAATGTTAGGGGATGCACACAGTGCGTAAATGATATTCTGTCTATTCCTACATCAAGCACCAAGTACAGATAGCCATGCTGCAGGAAACGCACCTCACAAAAGGCGAATTAGATTGCGTAAACGATGGCGTGTCACCCTATGCGCTACCACATATTCTGCGTTCGCACATGGGGCGCTGCTCTGGCTCAGACCCTGGGCCCCCTTCCAAGAAACCTGCAGGGTGGTGGATGCAGAGGGACAATGCACACTTCTGGAAGAACTCCTAGATGGCCAACCACTACTAATAGGTAGTATATACACCCCAAATACTGAACAGGGAAAATTCTGGGACTCTCTGTCAAACTTGCCAGGCAAGTGGGAAAAGTGGAAGGATGCACAAGGCCCCTCTCCAACCTTTCCCCGTAGTCATTACCCCCTTTGAGCGGGTGGGCATTGACATTGTGGGGCCATTGGACCCCAAGACAGCCATGGGCAACAGGTTTATCCTGGTCTTGGTGGACCATGCTACCTGGTACCCGGAAGCCATTCCACTCAGGACAGTGACGCCCCCCGTGGTGGGACTTGCACTGATGGGGATTTTCTCCCGTGTGGGGTTCCCCAGAGAGGTTGTGTCTGACCAAGGTACAAACTTAATTTCCAATTATATGAAGTCTCTGTGGAAGGAGTGTGGTATTACCTACAAGTTCACCACTCCTTACCACCCCCAAGGTAATGGGCTGGTTGAAAGATGTAACCGGACCCTTAAGGGCATGATCATGGGTCTTGAAGAACCAATGAGGCGTAAATGGGACATCCTCTTGCCATGCCTTCTGTTTGCCTACCGAGAGGTGCTGCAAAAGTCTCTAGGGTTCAGCCCCTTTGAGCTTTTGTATGGTCACCCGGTAAGGGGACCTTTGAGTTTGGTAAAGGAAGGCTGGGAGCAATCTCCCAGGAAACCTCCCCAGGATGTATATAGCTACATGCTGGCCTTCAGAAACCAAACCAGTGGTTTCAGGGATCTCGCTCAGACGAATCTGGAAGCCAGCCAGGAAGAGATGTAGCGGTGGTACTATCAGAATGCCACTCTGATTGAGCTTCAGCCTGGACAGAAAGTTTGGGTCATGGCCCCTGTGGAGCCTTGTGCACTCCAAGACGGGTGGACTGGTCCATATGAGGTGGTGGAGCGCAAGACTGATGTCACCTATCTGGTGAACTTTCGGTCTCCAAGGAACCCTTTGAGGGTCCTTCATGTTAACCGCCTGAAGCCCCACTTAGAAAGGTCCGAAGTGGGCATGCACCTAGCGACAGATGATGGAATGGAGGAGGAGACCGAGCCTCTTCCTGACCTCCTGTCTGCAGCAGAGCAATATGGGTCAGTGGATGGTATCAGCCTCTCTGCCACACTGACCCCTGATCAGCAACAAGATTGTCGCCAACTGTTGGGGCAATTCTCTGATCTATTTTCCTTGGTTCCTGGTGTCACAGATTGGTGCGTCCTTGATGTGGACACTGGTGACAGTCCTCCTGTGAAGCACAAGGCTTACAGATTGACTGACAAGGTTAGGGCTTACATTAAGGAGGAAATCTCCAAGATGTTTGCTTTAGGGGGTCATTGAGTCTTCCAACAGTTCTTGGGCCAGCCCAGTGGTCTTGGTCCCAAAGGCTACCTCGCCGGGTGCCACACCTGAACTCCGGTTCTGTGTGGACTACAGAGGGCTCAATTCAGTCACCAGGACTGACGCGCACCCCATCCCCAGAGCTGATGAGCTCATTGATCGGCTAGGAGCTGCACGGTACCTCAGCACATTTGATTTGGTGTCTCGGTGCTGGCAGATCACCTTGACTGACGGGGCTAAGGAGAGGTCAGCATTCTCCACACCAGATGGGCACTACCAATTTCAGGTTATGCCCTTTGGGATGAAGAATGCCCCTGCCACCTTTCAGAGGTTGGTCAACCAGGTGTTGGCAGGACTGGAAAATTTCGGTGCCGCCTACCTGGATGACATTGCAGTGTTCAGCAGCAGTTGGGAGGAACACTTGCAGCATCTCTGGGAAGTGTTGATGGCACTGCGCACGGCAGGCCTCACGATCAAGGCAAGTAAGTGTCAGATCGGGCAGGGCTCCGTTGTGTACTTGCGTCACCAGGTAGGAAGCGGCCAGGTGGCGCCCCTACAACCCAAGATTGATACCATCCTGGCATGGGAACCCCCAAAGACTCAAACACAGGTGAGAGCCTTTTTTAGGACTCACAGAGTACTACAGGAGGTTTGTCAAAGGGTATGGCAACATTGTTGCACCTTTGACTGAGCTGACTTCCAGGAAGCAGCCCAAGAAAGTGAACTGGACTGACACCTGTCAGAAAGCTTTTGATGCCCTGAAGACTGCCATGTGCACAGCACCTGTGCTTCAGGCACCCAAAATCTCAAAAGAATTCATTGTACAGAAAGACGCTTCAGAGCATGGTGTGGTGGCTGTTCTATCACAGATTACTGAAGAGGGCTTTGACCAACCTGTAGCCTTCATCAGTAGGAGGTTACTTCCACGGGAACAGAGGTGGAGTGCAATTGAGCGTGAGGCATTTGCTGTGGTTTGGGCACTGAAGTTGAGACCATACTTGTTTGGGACTCACTTCCGGGTTCAGACCGACCACAGGCCCCTCAGATGGCTGATGCAGATGAGGGGTGAGAACACGCCAACGCTGATGGTCTGTCCAGATTTTTCAGCCTTAGTGAAGAGAACTCCCAAGGGGAAGGGTAGTTCTCCCCACATTTCAGCTGGAGGGGACACGTGTTAGACCTGACATCATTGGCGTGAGTCTCCCTTCCATTTTTGACGGATTGCCTCCTCTGTTTTGACATATTTTGGCTGGTTGTATGTTTTGGGCCCTGTGCCACTGCTAATCAGGGACACAGTGCAAGTGCTCCCTATGTTAAATTGATATACTGATTGGATTCCACGATTGGCTTATTTGATCTACTGTCAGCCCCTAGTACAGTGCACCATGTGTGCCCAGGGCTTGTAGAGCAAATGCTGCTGGTGGACTTGCAGCACTGGTTGTGCCACCCACATACGCAGCTTGTAAAGGCCTGTGTGTAGTCTGTGACTACCATGCTGACTTGGCCAAGTGCACCCACTTGCCAGTCCCTAAACCTTCCCTTTGCATCATATTAGACACCCCTATGGTAGGCCCAAGGGCAGGGTGCATTGTAAGTATAAGGTAGGACATGCTCTGATGTGTGTAGCATGTTCTAGTAGTGAATCACAGCCATTTTCGTTTTTCACTATTGAAGGCTACCTGTTCTCATAGACTAGAATGGCAGTGAAGATTGTTACATCCCTACAATCCTAACTGACTCAGGGAACATGGTAGAAATTCGAGTTTAGTATGCCTGAACTCAGAATAATAAAATACATCTTTTAGTAAAGTTTATTTTAATATTCTGTGTTTGCAAATACCACTTTTAGAAAGTAGGTATTTTTTTTTTTTATAACACTTTATTGAGGCAGGTGTGCAAACCATATTATCATATGCAGAAAAACAGATCAATGGTACAAATTCTGCTCTTACGGCAGGTAAGTAGCTCAATTAACAGGTGGATGGGTACAGCAAGCCAATTATTCGGTTAGCACCTTACAGCATGAAAACTGTTACAGTAAAAACATTTTCCAATAAAGCAACTGAAATACAAAGTAAATCATACCAATAAAACAGAAAGCAATGAAAGAATAAAAAGGGACGACAATAATGATGATCAGACTGCAAGACCAGTACAGTAAGTCTATCAGAATCACATTTAGCAGCAGTTTGCCAATGCCCTCCGCACTGGGAACTTATACCAGGAGCCATTCCACCCAGGAATGCGTTGGGCCAGCGGCATTAGTTCATACAGCACCGATGCGTCTGAAAGCGCTAAAAGTTTGGTGGTGTTAGCATGGCGGGAACCATCACCCGCGTCGGCCCGAAGACCCCCACCATCTGGAACCACATCGGGCCCCGGACTAACAGGCCCCAACTCCACATCAAGAAGGCTGTGGACAACAGTTGCAGAGGCACAGCAGTGTGGGAACGCTGAAAGTGGGATCCAAGGGCTAGCCCACCCCGGTCGGTGTGTTGGGATGCAAGGATTGGGAGGGAGCCTCTAGTGTCTTCTGTGAAAGGTATTGGCGGTACGGACCCCAAATGTCTGTAGGGCGGGAGGAGGCCGGGAGTTGGTCAGAATACTCCACACTATTTACATTGCAGAATGCCACACTCCTTAGCCAAGCGGCAACTGATGGAGCACGTCTCGAGCACCATAGCAGCGCGATCTCCCTCTTGGCCAGAAGGAAGCAGATCGATGCCAGTTTGCGGAGCGTGCGGGGAAACTTTGACATATATCCCATCAGGGTAACCTCCGGAAGGACCAACAGGGACAGACCCAAGATCGCACCCAGTGTGTCGTGTATTTCAACCCAATAAGAATGTAGCTTCGGGCAAGTCCAGGCAAGATGGGCAAAGTCAGCCTGAGGGGCATTGCATTTAGGACAAGTATGGGGACGAGTCGGGTCTAACCTGTGGGCCAACGCGGGGGTGTGATAAAGCCTACGAAGGAATTTAAAATGTAAAAGTTTGTGCCTGCTGTTCATTGAAACTTCCCTGGTCATGGCACAGCATGCTCCCCACTGGTCGTCAGTTATCTGAATGTCCAGATCTAGCTCCCATGCGGCTCTCACCGCCTCGTCAGACACCGGAAGTGAGGACAGGCAAAGCTTGTAGAGTTTGGACACGACATGGGCCCCCGAAGAGTTTTGGATAATGGACGTGAGTGCCAGATTGTCATCAGGCGGCAACGGGAAAGTGGGGAATGTAGCCCGCTGCAGTGCCCTTAGTCTTGCAAACACAAACGTGTCCATAAAAGTGCGGTCGGCGAAGCGGGGGTCTTCGGTAATAGACAGAGCGTGGCCATCTGGGAACAAGTCACCTATCGTGTGTAGTTGGTACTTAGAAAGTGTCCGACTAATCAGTGTTTCGCCTGTAATGGGGAGCCAATGTGGGTTGGGAAGTGGGAGGGCCGGAGAATACAGTATGTCTACGCGCAGCAAGCGTCTGAGTTTGTCCCAAGCCCAAGTCGTTGTGGTGAGAGGGAGTATGTCGTGTGGGTCGCGAGGGATGCCCCTGGGGAGCACGGCATTTAGAGACACCGGGAGCGCTGCGTCCGCCTCGGGTTTTAGATGTTGGATCCTGGCATCGGGGTGGTACCAGGGGTGGGAATAAGAGCATTGGGCTACCAGATAGTAAAGGTGGAAGTCCGGCACCCCAAATCCGCCCCTCTCGCAGGGCAATGTCAACGTGCTCCAGGCGAGTCGAGGGCGTTTCCCCCCCCAAACCAGTCTGAGTAGGGCAGTGCGCAATTGGGTGAAAAAAACCTTTTTTAGAGGGATGGGGATGTTGTTGAAAAGATATAAAAACCGGGGCAGAACCACCATTTTCACTATGGCTATACGCCCAGCCATCGATAAAGGAAGGCGGAGCCAGCGATCAGTGTTGTCTTCCAGAAAATCAAGGGCGTGGCCATAGTTCAGGCGGATAATGGATGTAGTATCTAGGTGTATATGTATCCCTAGGTATTTGATGGAGTCATCGCACCATTCCAACGGGTGGGAGCAAGGCCATCTCGCCGTGGCGAAGGTGAGAGGGAACAGTTGCGATTTGTGCCAGTTAACCCTAAGACCAGAATAGTCACCAAATCGCGTAATTTCAGAAAGCAAAGGCTGCAGGTTGAGCTCAGGGGTACGGACATAAAGAACCATGTCATCTGCGTAGAGTGACACTAGAAGAGGCCCGGTGCGGAACTGGAGCCCCCTGTGCAAATGTTTCTCCTGAAAGTGTCGGACCAGGGGGTCCATAGCCAATATAAAAAGCAAGGGGGACAGGGGGCACCCTTGTCGCGTACCCCTGGACAGGGTAAACCTATCTGAGACGGTGCCATTAAGGCGAATGCGAGCCGTGGGAGCTTTGTACAGCAATTCAACAGTCGCCACAAACATTGCAGGCATGCCCATCCTACGCATAACCTCCAAAAAAAAGGGCCATTCCAAAGTGTCAAAAGCCTTCTCGGTGTCCAGAAAGACCGCAGCAGCCGGGACGTCGGGGTCAATTCTGTGCAGAACCGAGAAAAGAGTGCGAAGGTTAAGGGAAGTTGATCTCTGAGGGACGAAGCCAGACTGTACTGGCGAAATAATAGAGTTCACCAACAGCGCGAGCCGCAGTGCGAGTACTTTAGCCAGGATTTTATAATCCAAGTTCAGGAGGGACAGCGGGCGATAAGAGCTGCAAACCGTTGGGTCGCGGCCCGGCTTGGGTAACAAGACTATAACCGCCTCACGGAGCGTTGGAGGGAGAATACCGGACTCCAAGGACTCGGCATAGACCTCCACCAGAATGGGCCCCAGCTCCTCCTTGTATGTCTGATAGAAATCAGCCGTAAAGCCATCCAGTCCCGGTGCTGAAGATCCCTTCAGCGAGTCTATCGCTTCCACGATCAACTCGGGTGTGATGGGGTGCGCCAAGAAATCCTGCATATATCTCTCCAAGAACACCATAGCTATTTCATCTATATAGGGACCGGGGTCACGGTGTTCGTCGGAGAGGGCGGACTTGTAGAGGCGCTTGTAGTAAGTCAAGAATGTGTTGCAAATGGCAGGAGTAGTGTGGAGTGGCGTGTCATCGTCGTCTTGTATTTGTGTAATGTACGCAGCTTGCCGAGGCGGGCGCAGCAATTGGGCCAACAATCTGCCAGGTCTGTCCCCCTCACCGTACTGGCGCGCCGTGTGATACTTGCCCAGATATTTCAGTTCTCTGTCCACCTCATCCCTGAACTTCAAAAGGAGTTCAATGCGTTTAGCTTCGTTGACTGGGGAGGGATCAGCAAGAATTTGGGACTCAATAGCCAACAGGTCAGTTTCTAACCGGGTCAGGGAGGTTCGAATTTCACGCAGCGCGCCGACATGTTTGGTAATGCAGACCCCCCTTATAGTAGCCTTGAACCCCTCCCATAAAGTGGCCCATGTGTTAACCGAACCAGTGTTGAGGTCGAAGTAGTCCTCGATCGCAGAGCGGACCCCCTCAGTGAAAACTGGATCCGCAAGCGCGCGCCCAGGAAATCGCCACTGCCGTTCGTACCCACCCAACCTAGGAATCGCAAGCGCCAGCACCACAGGAGAATGGTCAGAGATTGTGCGCGGCAGGGTGCGGAGACCAGTAACCCAGCCCGCCAGGCCCGGAGAAAGGAGCCAGTAGTCGATCCTGGTGCTCGTGTTATGGTAGCCGGAATGGTGTGTAAAGGAGGGGGAGGCAGTGTGTCGCGTCGACTCTACATCCTGAAGTGAAAAGTGGGAGCAAATATCTGCCATTACAGCGCGGGATAGTGGTTTGCGGTCAGGGGAGATAGATGTGCTGTCTCTGCCGGGGTTCATCAGTAAATTAAAATCTCCCCCCATCACCAGCAGGTCGATGTCCGCGTGTAGTAGAGATAGGTGCAGTTCCTCAAGGTGGGTCGGGGAATCTACATTTGGACCATACACCCCAACAATGGCAATCTTATAACCAAAAAGCACCCCATGTAGAATCGCATATCGCCCTTCCCCATCAACCCTGCTACCCGTCAAGACAAAGGGAATACGTTTGTGTACCAAGACTGCTACACCCCACCAAGGTGGAGAAGCGTGGCTCAGTGGTTAGAGGCGGCAGACCTGGAAGCTGAGATCAGCTGTGGACCAGGGTTCGATTCCCCGCCTCGGCGGGTCTCGGGCTCAAAAATTCCACGGACTCGGTAATTCTCGTTCCGGTGCCTACTCAACTCACGGGGTCACACTCTGCAACTCTGGGCAATAGCTTGCTTAATCTCCACTACGGCCCCTCGCGGCGGGATGCCTGGCTTTCACCTTGTGGACACCCTGCCGGGGTATCTCACAGGGGAATACCAGGACGGGTTCCCTAAGCAAGCGCCGAGATGCCTACGGGTAGTCGTGCGCTATACAAGAGCGTAATCATTTCATTTCATTTCATATCGACTAAAGCATGAAAACACTCTATGGGCACCCCAACCCCGCGCAAAGGAAGGTGTGTCTGACTGAACCATATGTGTCTCCTGCAAGACAAGCACATCAACATTATATCTCGCAGCGTACTGTAGAACCTGTTTCCGCTTCCGGGTGGAATTCAAGCCACGGACATTCCATGTCATTAATGTTAGACCAGAAGGGCCAGTCTGCAATCCTATCCGGGCCATAGAGTCAAATCAAGAATCGTGGGCAAGAAGAGGCATTTTTGCAAACCATTGTCTTGCGTCTCACAATCAGTCATCAAAATAAGAAAAAAACAAGGAAAAAACACCCCCCACCACCCAGCCTCCCAGCACCCCACGGGAGGCAGAACCCCACCGATTGGAAATCAACCATGCAGAACAATAAGTGCAAAAAGGGAAAACCAGACGAAATTGGCTGCATAATACAATCTAGTAAACCCAAAAAAAGGAAACAGAACATCACGGCCCGCGCCATGGGGGGAAGCAACGCAACCCCTGAGCGGGCAACCCAACGGGACTTCGGGAAAAGTCAAGGACGAATGGTAGTAGAAGAACGGTAAGTCATCCCAGCAAGGAGAAGAATGAACCAGAACTAGAGCGATAGGGGCATTCAGCCCTGCCCAGCGTCAGTAAACAAATCATCGCTCGCCTGCGTGTCAGGAATTAGAGGAGAGGCGGGTCTGGAACCCACGGCCGACCCAGGCCCCTTCTTGTACGAGTGGCAGAATTCCTGTGCCTCAGCTGGAGAGTCAAAGATACGGAACCGGCCATAGGCCTCCACCTTCAGCCGGGCCGGGTAGAGCATACTGTATTTGAGGCCCAGGTTTCGGAGCGCCGCCTTGACGCTGGTGTACTTCCTCCGAGCCTCCTGCACCATAACAGTATAATCCGGAAAAAAGGACAGCCTGCTCCCCTGCCATCTTACCTCACCCATCTCACGTGCCGCCCGGAGCGCGGCGTCTCGGTCTCGAAAGTTCATTATTCTGGCAATGATGGGTCGGGGAAGCTGACCAGAATGAGGTTTGGGTCCCAGGGATCTGTGTGCTCTCTCCACAACAAAACCAGCCGTAAAAGTGTCCTTGCCAAACAGTTCAATAAGGAGGTTTTCCACAAAGGTGTCGAATCAGCCAGTGGCTGTGGTCTCCGCCACGCCAAGGATCCTGATGTTATTCCTCCGGCTGCGCGCTTCCAAATCCTCGTTCTTAATGGCGACATCCTTCAGAATCTTTTCCACCCTCTCCAGGCGCTTCAGAGCTTTGGAGGACCCGTCCTCCAAGTCGGATATTCTAGACTCCGCAAGATCCAGGCGTCTATCATGGGCTTGCACCGTGGAGTTAATAGCAGAGAGTTTCTGTTCCAGACTGTCGAACCTAGTGTCCAGCGCCTTGAAGCCTGCACGCATCTCCCCCATCATGGCGGCCATCATGGACGCTGCGTCACCAGAATCTAGTGCCACAGAAGCTCCCGATGCAGCACCCTGAGGGGGGTCGGCAGCCGGGGGAGGAGGCTTGTCGAAATGGAGGGTCCTCTGAGCAGGGTCCTTCTTCACCATCGTGGAGGACAATTGGCGAGGTCGCAGGCGCTGCGACAAAGGCGGGGAGCAGGGATCAATTGTAAAGCAGTCCGGGTTATAGACCACCAATGCCAGGAATCGTGGGCAGCACAACAGGCAATAGTCCAGGCCGCAGCCAAAGGAGCAGAAGCAGGGGCGACCAGACAGTGGCAGGCAGCGCAAGATGGAGCTCCGGAGTGCAGGCGGGGATCACCCCTATTGTAGCGCAGTGGGTAGAGGCCTCATGAGTGCAAGGCAGGGTGGCACGCAGCCCAAACACTCGGCGGGGCAGCAACGTGGTGCCCGGGAGGGCCCCCAAACCGACCAGCAGGCACGCAGATCGCCCCGCCCCCCTCCCCTGCCCGCAGCACGCCCCCCCGCTCCGCCTGAGTCCAAAATTTAATCCCCGGCTCCCGAGCTCCAGCAGGCCCACGGCCGCAGCCGCACCCAAGAGCCCGGAAAGACGGGAAAAAAACGGGAATGAGCGGTAACAGCGAGCCAATGCGTTAGGCAGCAAGGGGCAGAAACAAGGAACGAAGCCGCGGCCGCAATCGGCCGAGCGTCACTCACCCGGAGCACCTACGCCACAGGAAAGATGGCGCCGAGGTCCGGAGGCCTCAGATCTCCTCCGCCATGGCTGACGCGACCAGCCGTCCTCGCAGCTTGGCAATCTCTCGCGGGCCACCTCTAAGCATCAGGAAGCTGGACACAGCCGTCCGTGGCAGCGGGGATGCGGGTACATTTCTTTTCCGTCCGCTTCGGGCGCCCGCCCGGAGGAGCCTCACAGCTATGCGGCCATTACGGTTGCCGCCGTCGAAAGTAGGTATTTGCTTGCCTAACCATTTGAGCCCGCCTCTGCTGACTTGTGTATTCCTTGTCTGGGTTTGTGTGTGACAGGGCTGGGGAAATTCCAGGAGACCGTCTGAGACAGCCCAGTGGTGAATAGGGAGATTTACCTCCAGATGGGAGGGGGAGAGTGCACCTGGGACCTGAATAGGGCTAGGCCTTCCCTCCACAATGCTGGCTCCGCCCCCTGTGGCTTGTCTGATGTCTCTGCCCTGCACAGTGAAAGGAGAAGGGGAATCCTGTCAACCGAGTACTCCAGAGCTGCATCTTCCCTCCCCTGTCCTGGCTCCACCTCCTGTGGGGCGTCTGATGTTTCTGCCCTGCACAGTGAAAGGAAGAGAAGAGTCATGTAAACACAGTGCTCAGGAACCGGTTTAAACTAGGCAGAGGCCTCTCTGCCTTCAGAGAACAAAGGATTTTTTGGTATAAATATTGGGACCCAGTCCCACAGACTTTAGATCACTTCTGGAACAAGAAACCTTTCTGCCAAGGAGAAGAACCAAGGAAGCTGCAGGAGTTTGGACTGCCCCTCTGCCAGTGTGCTGTTTGTTGGGTTGGCCTACCGTGGTCGCTTCATTGCCAAGGGAAAGGAGAAGGAACTTTGTAAGGACTTTCATCTACAGAATATTCTCCAAGGGCTTGAACTGTGCTGGCCTCCTGCTGAAGTCTCAGGGCCAAAAGACTTCACCTCCAGCTCCCTCCTGAATTTCCTTGCTGGGAATTCTGACTCCAGTCACTTGCGTGACGCTGGGAGCTGGAAGCGCGACGCATCGAGAGAAGCGTGTCGCCGCCGCAGCTGAAATCATCGCAACGCCGGAGAAGCGAGAGTTCGTCGCATCTCCCTGGAAGCGTGTGTTCATCGAAGCTGTCTGCTGTCGCATCACCGGAGAAGCGCATCGCAGGGCCTACTGCGGCTCCAAAGTACAGAGTCGTCGCAAGGCTGCCAGGGCGTCATCGCATCGCCGCATCAAGGGCGTCATCTCCTCGCATCGCAACTGGATCATCGCATCGCATCAAGGCGCCATCTTGCGCACCGAAACAGGTCGAGAATCTACGCATCACCTCCGTACCGGTAAGGCTCAGGACGAGTCCCCTACTCTGCGCAAGCATTGAGGAAGGATGCAACCGTTCCCCCGGGTCACGGAACCGACGCATCTCCCCTTTTTGCGAGCCTTTTGTTCACTTTGCATGCCGCATCCAAGAACTTTGTTGAGAACTTTGTCGCATTTACCATCAACTTGAATTAAGAGACTTTTATCATCTTTTAAGTAACCTTTAGTATAGTATTGTGGATTTTTGTCGTTTGTGGTCTTGTGTTTAATCTATATAAAGAATACTTATTTTTATAAAACCTGTGTTGTGTCCATCTGTAGTGTTATCACTGTATCACTGTGTATATTCACAAATGCTTAACACCCTGCCTCTGAGATAAGCCTGTCTGCTCGTGCCAAGCTACCAAGGGGGTGAGCAGGGGTTATTAAGGAGAGTAATCCCCTTGTCCTGACTTAGAAGTAAGGGTCCCTATTTGGACCAAGGTGATAACCATTGCCAACTAGAGACCCCCAGATCTAACATAGGTCATCCAAACGGGCAACGCACAAAAGTCCCTACCCAAAATTTCCCTACCCCGGTACTATCCCAAGTTCGTATATAGTAGCCAAAGCCGGTAGTTTTTACAAACCGGAAACCATCCAGGAAAGAGTACCCTCCCCCTTCCGAGAAACAGTAAAACACGACTCCGCACCTTCCAGCATGTCACCGGCACACAACACACATGTTCCCTAGCCTACATCTGTACCATCACCACAGACCTACCAGTGATGGTGTAAGATATTTGTGAAAAGTGAAAATGCTACAAATTGAATAAGCTGTACTTGAAAAATAAATTAAAAATATTTATAAAATGATTAGACATTATGCTGGGTGCAGTGTTTCTGTTACCCCCAACGCCATGACACTGTTTGGTGTACGTGTGCTTTACAAACAAGAGTAACGTAACATCGCCATGGTGGTAACCGGTCACTTATGTATATTTGATGGATTTCATCCTTTGTCTAACCAGGGTGCATTTTACCTCTTTAATTTCATCATTTGTTGTCACACACTACTCAATTTTAAGAATGCTTCAAAATTGTTCAGAGATTTCCTGTTACAATGTCATTTCAGTGGCAGGTTTTTAATTCATTGATTCCAATGTTCATAGTAAAATATTTTGCATTATTTTATCGGATTTTGAACCTCTCAGTGACCCATCATTTAGGAACGAAATTTTAATAGATCTCGATCTTATTGCAGAGGGGGTGTGGCTAGCAGGCATTGCAATGAGATGTAATTCTTGTTGGCTTCTTGCCAAACCACCAGAATACCTTACACCCTAAATAGAGAGGAGGCCCTCAACCCCAGTAATTGCTGAGACATTGAAAAGGGGTGCCTGGCTGTGGGCTAGACTCCTACATTGTTGTGGGAACACCAACTGACCACTATAAACCGTGCAGCTTTGGAACAGCTTATAAAAAGGGCTGAAGGCTGGCCCTAACCTGTCAAATCAGCAGAGCCTAGATGGACAGACATTACAGTGCAACAACTGAAGCAGGCTAATGAGATTTGGGGGTGTCGCCTGCATGTGAGTTCAAGTAGGACAAGTGATTGAGGCTGAGGTGAGGCGAGCCAGATGGGTCTATAGGATGTTCAGGTGGCAGAGTGCATCGCCTGTGGGGGTGGCCCCAGGTTTGAGAAGTGGTTGGGGGACTAGTGTAGGGAGTAAGGTATGGAGGAATGTGTGTGGCTTCTGTCAGTCCCACTGCAAGGCATAATTCCGGCCTTCCTAAACTGTGAGAAGCCAGGGAGCTGGGAGTGCGACTGTAACTGTTAAAATACTGCTACACAAGTACAGGTGAGCAGAGAAGGAAGACTGAGCCTGGCTGCAGGAAAGCAGAGGCCGAATTGAACGCTATGGACTTGATTCACAAAGGGCGTCTTCAATCGTGTCGGAGGCCCCGCAGTCATGGGGTAATCTCTGCACTCCCGGTGGAACCTTTGCAGTGAGAATTCTCATTGCGGGGATTCTTACCCGAGGGTGGAGACTCCCCCACGACTGTGGGACCACCTCAACGAGTGTAGAGGCCCTTTTTGAATCGGGCCCGCAGTAGATGTGATGATTTACAAAAAAACAGGGTTGAGATATAAGAACTGCACCTATCATTCCTAGTGATTTCACAATAGTCCAAAATATGGGCAGTGCAACGATTTGGAAGGTCAAATCCCTAACCTCTAATAACAGAGTCCCCTCCACATTAAGTCAAAACAAATGATCACCATGCCCCAAATAGTGTATTTCACCAATATCTTCAGCTATGTCGCCGGTTTCCGCATTAAGCTCTGATATGAAATTTAATGCAGACTCAATTTCTATATTCTTAAAATATTCTTTTTTGCTGCTCGGATAATGTAGATGGTAAGATGCTGAAAAACGCCCAGTGTGCTGATTCAGGAGGTAAGTCTAATCCAGAAAACCTTGAAAGAACAGACTGGTCGATGAATGCTTCATTTGTTTCCAAGAAATTCAACTAATGATCCCTGAAGAAGTCTCATGTTGAGACGAAACGCGTTGGGGAATTTTTGTGTCTACTATTGGAGAACTGGCTTTACTATAAGAAGAGAAAGAAGATATAAATAAAAAGTAATATTTTAAGAAAATTGAAATGGAGTCTTTACATTAAATTTCATATCAGCGCTTAAGGGAGAATCCGGCAATATAGCTGAAGATATTGGTGAAATAAACTATTTGGGTCATGCTGATGATTTATTTTGACTTACTGCAGGAGATGTGAGAATGGCTATTGGGCAGGAACAGTTATGTGGCACAACGGCCTGAGCTGCCAGCTTTGGAACTGGGGACCAGGATTCAAGCCCCGTTATCTACTCCACAACCTTTGATTCCGGGCAAATTACTTTTATCACCCCATGCCTCAATAAAAATAAAAAAGTTACCTTGTGTAATGTAATCTGCTGGTCATGTAAAGTGCTTTTTTGTCTTTGGACCTAGTTTGCGCTACATAAAACTGAAAATAAAGACTAAAATGTGTGGAATAGATGCCTTTGATATACACAGAATGGTTGCAAATAGGGTGAGGTGGCGCAAAGAGATTACAGTGTGAAACTCAGCCACTACGGCAAGGTCCTCTGATGACTTTGAGGCTTCTACAGCGAAATGCACGAAGCACTATCTTTACAAGGTGGTCTGTAACCTAATAGGACACGTATGACACGAAGATGGGACTGCCTTGACGAAGGCCTCCCAAGTAAAAGTGTTCACCTGTTGTTGGAGAGTAGTATTTTTAACACATAATTCACCGCAGAAATGTGCTATCTAAATTAACAAGACACTTGTGTGAAATGCAGCAACTGAGTCAGAGTGGTACTATTTATTCAAACAATTTAGACAATAAACGTCAAAGACACAACATTAATTAAAAATAACTTTATGCAATCGAGTAAGTAACAAGTGTCAAAGACACCTTGCAGATCAGGAACAAAAACATGTAATCGAGTAAGTTCAAAATCGCAGCAATGCAAAGAAAGAGAGAGAGAAACTGAACATCAAAGTACAATAAAGCATTACAACCTCAATCAAAAATGCTAAATAAAACGGTTAACCGGGAGCACCATCAGCGTGAAAAGTACAATGCAGAAGGTGGTCAACGAACTGGAGAGTAAGCAGTCCTTTTATACATTTGAAATGAGGGACTGTTGACCGCAGGATCTTATTTTGGCGGGTGCTTGACCGCAGCACATAACAAATGTTTGAACTTTTTATCAAAAATACTTGGGGGCCCATTAGGATGGCGGGCAGACTTCCGTCCGCCCGCCACCCTAGCGGTGCTGGGACCGCCTGCCAGTGGTGCGGCAGTCCCGCCTCTGCGATTAGGATGCCACCGCCACTGTGGCAGTGGCATCCTCCACTCCCAGCATTGTGGCAGGCGGTGCTCACAGCACCGCCCGTCACAATGCTGGGAATGCACTGCGTGCATCGTCATGCACCAGGTGACAGGCACCACGAGGTGCCTGCCACCATGTCCATGGGTGGTGTGTACCCCACATGTGTACCCCCCACCCACGCAATACCCTGGGGGCCCGCAACGTGCACCACAAAAGCAAAATCCGCGTTGCCGCCACGGAAAGGAATGTTTCGTCCCCATGCTAATATGGATGGCGGTGTCTAACAGACACAGCAACCATATTAAACCCTTTTCCACCCGGTCAACTTGTCGACCGGGCGGAAAAACGCCGGACGGTCTTCTCGTCCGCCACGGTACCCCCGCCATACTAATATGTCAAGGTGCAAATGGGGGCGGGCGGGGAAAGATGTAGGGCGGATCACCACTTCCATGTTGGCGGTGGCGATCTGCCCTACATCCTAATGGACCCCTATGCTCCTTTTAAGGCTATTGTTTATTTTAAGCCCTGTCGCTATTTAGGAGAGATACATCTGAGGTTACAGGAGGGTGTGAGGCCTACTGCCTCTGTAGACACTCAAGGCACTGTGGATAATTTTAGCACAATCTTGTCTATGGGCTGGCAGGGACAATTGAGACTCATGCTTCAGATGTGGGCAGAATGGGCTTGGGGCACTATATAGTAAAAACTAGACCCTGCTTCACTGTAAAGCAGTCACATGACACACCCCTTAAGTAAGCTTCTGGAGTACTGCTTAGCTGCACTGAGACAAACCCATCATTCTTGCAGATTATGCACAAACTGAAAGGTACCAAGAGACCAGTCAATAGTGGAGGACACCAAAAGCAAAAGAAGGACACACACACTAAAGATGCAGGCTGGGACAGGCTGTCTGGCCATTTCGAACATAAACATATGACAACATACTTGAAGACATCACTTCCTCTAGTGAGGCATTGGAGGCTAAAATGGACACTGTGATAATCAATATGGGGCTACAGCTAAAGAAGTGCAAACTGGTAGAGTATACCAAGTGCCCAAAAGAAGCTCTTAGTTTTCTGCAAAGCATTGGCAATACACCAACAAGTACAAGACTTAACAGAAAGAGTGAAGTTCCTGGGGTATAGAAGTCATGAATAGATTTTCCATAAGGAACAATATCAGTGGTGGGCCTACCAGAAGCAATCTAGAAGAATGACCTGGTGATGTATTTGGTGAACTGGCTGGATACAAACTGTGACACTTCAAGGACCCCACCCTCTATGCACTTGTCAGAGCCCACAGCGTACCTGCTCAATGACGCCTTGACCATTGGTAGTGCACTTGTTCCATTGCTGTGAGTGTTATTTATCTTACAGAAAGCCTGGGCAACAGGTCAGTTGAGAGTGCAAATAATGTCTTAATATTTATTGGCCACACCGCAACAGTGAAACAAAAAAGAGTAATGCTGCTGGAAGTAAGAAAATTCCTTGTGATACGCACTGCTAATCCCAGAGAAATTAAGTAGTGGCTGGGGCAAAGACCTACTTCCTTAAGAAGCCCAGCAAGGTGTGGGATTGACTGGAACTAGCCGTGGGGGGACAAATAAAGTCATTGAGAAGCAAACAACCTTCTAGCCCCTGCAATGCCAGAGGCGAAGGAAGTCTAGGCAGTATAATGTGAAAAAAGTCCCTCATTCCCCAGACAAAGGCTGAAAGAGCCATCATCATAAAAACTGCTTATGCCCTAAGTGGTGAATCACCGAGCAGCAAGAGTACAACCGCATCAAATGAATAATAGCTTCAAAACTAGCACAGACTCAGACATCACTCCTAGCCGAGATGTTAACCATTGCCCTGTGCATTGGGCACCTCCTGAAAATAACTTTATTCCTTACTCCCAATGCTAATTCACCTGGATCAAAGGGGGATTATCCATGGGTATAGCACCTCACTTAATATACGATGTTAAGATGTATGCTTACATTTTTGGGGGAAATACCACAAAAGCTTACCGATGCAATGATACGTGATGAAAGTATTTAATACAGTAGGTACTTGTTTGCTTGGGATTGAAGGGGGAAATGCTCAGGTGAATCCCCCTCCTAGATTCGAGCCCCGTGGGGCGGCTACAGATCAGAGGAATGATTTCAGCCACAAATGTAGGTATGTGATCTTTCTACATCACAAACCCAGCCAAAAGACAGCAAAGTGCTGTACAGTGTCAAAGGCATGCATAAAGTCACCAAATGATAGGAGAGGTGGTTGGCTTGTGAACTATAAATGCATTGGATATAGTGTTCTTCAAAGAGGTGCGTCTTCAACTATTTCCTAAATTGCTGCCGCCTTATGGTGGTCCTGATGGATGTATATGTAGTAGAACACAGCACTAGCGAGGGATGACCACTGACCCCAACCCATTAGCGAACGAGGTGTATAACATATCGTTGTATACAGTTGACCCTGAGATAGGGTGCCTCTGGCCTATATTCTTTGATGGAATTACTTGACGAGTTTGTGACAGTACTTGAAGATAGTTGAGCAAAGATAATGTCTTCACAGTTTGAACGTCTGTATATTGGGCTCTCATGGTAAGCTCCCCCCGGGTGTCTCCTAGAAATTGCACGTTTTTCCTATAACTGATGATCCATGTCTTGCTCTGAAAATGACTTGAGGGATGGGCATCTGGACACACCGCTACAGGCTTTGAAAGGGAATGCAGGGTTATGGAAGACACTGTCTTTTTCTGTTATGTTCAGGATTGTGCTGGTGAAAATGGTAATATTGACTAGGCTAGTGTGCTATTTATTTTATTATTAATTTTATTTTAGTGTTTTATAGAACGCGAACTTGACCCTTGAGGGTATCAGAGCGCTTTACACGGTATACAGAGGTGAACAAACAAAAGTCTAGAGTGCAGAAATGTACAAAAATATACAAAAAGGTTGGCGAGGGGTAGGGTGCTGGGAACATAGGGGGGAAAAAGGGATACAAGCGCATGGTTACAGTCCTAGTTAGAATCAGTAAAAACAAAAGCCCCACATATTCTCAGCGGGGAGAATTGGTGATCTGAGAAAGAAGCAATAGTCTTAGATTCGTCAGGCATATGGTGGTGGTTGAGGGGAGGCCTTACGAGGAATTTACCCATGAGGAAGGTTTTGGCCTCCTTCTTGAAATGTGCTAGAGAAGGGATTCTCCTGATGGCGGGAGGAAAAGAGTTCCAAATTCTTGGTGCTGCCCCGGTGAACGCCCTATTGTAGGTTCTTTTTTTCTAAAAAAAGGCAGGTTGGAGCAAGAGGTTCCTAGCGGACCAGGAGTTCCTGCTTCCTCCAGATACCACTAGTTTCTGTGCCAGTTAAGCAGGGGAGTTTGCATATAGAGCCTTGTGTGTAATGCATGCCAGTTTCAACTGAATTCTTGCCTCTAGATGGAGCCAGTTCAATGCTTTCATATGTGGAGAGATGTGGTCGAATTTCCTGGTGCTGGTGAGTAGTCTGGCAGCCGAGTTGAGGGAGGCTTTTAGAGGTACCAAGGAGATCTTGGGTAATCCTGTAAGGGTGGAACATCTATATTCCAGTCTAGAGATGACTAGTGCTTGAAATTCCATTTTTAAGTCAGGAGCATCAATGAAAGGTTTCAGCTTCCATAGGTAGCTCAGGTGGAATCTGGCTGCTTTAGCCATCGAGATAATGTGGTCTCTCATGTTCAGGTTACAGTCGAGGATTATGCCCAGGGATTTGGCAGAGTCCACAATGGTCGGCGGGCAGTTTAAGGCTGTGATGGCCTTGATCCACATCTGAATCTCCGGGTTGGCTTTTGAAGGGGAAATTAGGAGAAATTCAGTTTTCTTTGCATTGAGTTTGAGTTGGTTAGCGGCTAGCCATTGGACAGTCAGTTTCAGGGTCTCATTCAGGGAGAGGATCACCTTGAGCGATGAAATATTGATGTATATTTGGGTATCGTCCGCGTACATATGGTAGGAGATGTTGGCGGTACGAAGAACTTCGGTGAGTGACTCTAAGTAAAGATTAAAGAGGGTGGGGGACAGGGTTGAACCTTGGGGGATTTCAACCGTGATCGGGTGAGAGCTGATAGGTTGCCGTTAATGAGAAATCGGTTGTGGAGGAAGGACCTGAACCATTCTAGTACCACACCATCCAGACCCATCCTGAGTTTGAGGCGTTCGAGTAGTTTTTCATGGTTGACGGCATCGAAGGCGGAGGATAGATCTAAGAGGATTAGAAGGCAGGTTTTGCCTTGGTCTAGGGCTTGGAGGGCGTCATCCACGATGTGAAGCATAGTAGTTTCAGTGCTGTGCCCCGATCAGAATCCAGATTGGAAGTCATCAAGTAGGTGGAAGGTGTTGATGAGCTGACTTAGTTGGTGTTGTACTTTTGCTAATAGCGGGATATTGGAGATAGTTCTGAAATTGTCAGGGGAGGCTGGATCCAGCGATGTTTTTTTTAAAATAGGGAGGACTTGGCTGGCTTTCAAGGAGTCCGGAATCGAACCCTGCTGGAGAGAGGCGTTGATTACTGCAGTCCAGCAAGGAACAATGGATTGGGAGGCAGCAGCGAGGCAGTTGGATGGCAGCGGGTCATTAAAGTGGTTATTTGGGTTTAAGGTAGAGATGATTTTGGAGATGGAGTTTTCGTCATAGTATTCGAAGTCGGTCCAGCGGGCTTGGTTTTTAGGTGAGGTCAGAGGGGGTTGTACGGAAAAGGGGGGCAGGTCCGGAAGGGGTTGAGAGTAGGTGGCGGTACTGAGTTCAATTCCTAATGCTGTGATTTTATCAGCGAAGAAAGAGGAGAATTCCTCTGACGATATTAGAGATTTGGGGGATTCTTTCGGTGTTTTAGCCAGTTTGATTGGTTTTTGACCAGTTCAAAGAGCTTGCGGGGTCTATTCTTGGCATTCCCCAATTCCGATCTGAAATATTCTTTTTTGGAATTGAGGATGTGCTTGTTGTAAGAGTTTCTCGCCTGGCGGAGAAGTTTTAGATGCGTAGCAGAGGGGTGATGTCTCCAGATTCTTTCAGATTGCCGTAGGTATCTCCTCTTCAAGTTGAGGGAACCAGTGAACCAGGGGTTTCTCTCTTTGATTTGTGTTCTTTTTAGCTTTAGAGGGGCAAGGTCATCCAGAATGTTTGATATAGACGACAAGTAATGTTCATTGAAGTCACTGACCGTGGTTATGTGCGAGGGGGGGGGGGGGTCAGATTTGCAGCGAGCCTCCAGTTTCATAAGGTCAAGGTTGTTAGTGTCTCTGATCCAGCGTTTGGGAATCACCGGTTGTGGTGTCTTTGTCTTGCGGGTCCCAGGTAAAATGAAGGAGGTGGAGTGGTGGTCAGACCAGTCACATGGTTCTTTGGAGATAAGCTATTTAGGTTACACCCATTTGCGCTTGTGGGTGTTTCTTTGGTGAACCAGACCCATTGCTTACATTCCTGATTCGGGGGAAAAGGCCGCTATCAGTTCGGCATTCTCTAAGTTGAAACTACCAGTGAGAGAGCTAGGAGCCAGGTTGCGCCTGATTTTAAATTATATTATCTAATAACCCAATTATAATGAGCTGACAAATTGCCTGACACTATGAATGTGCGAGGAACCAGAATCCCAAATTGCAAACAGCACTCTCACTGAATTGTTTTCAGGAGTACACCATGTGGTGGAAATGTTCCTTTTTGTACTTGTTGCACTAGGATGCTAGAGAAGAAGTAAAAATAGAACTAAACTGATGAAGGTGTCTGCCCCTACCTTGCCTTTGGTGGGCATGCTGAGAGCCGAGGGGTTGTTTTTAGGGATAAACGGATGGAACCTTGGACATACGTGTTATGGCAATGTTGGAAAGTCAGATCGATGGGCGATATGATGAATAACAGGGTCCCTGGAGGACAGCTCATGATGTATGGAGTTGTTTTAAATCCCATACATTTGCAATGGGGTTTTCAAATTGCTGAACCTAAGACATATGAAGTGCTACAGCTGTTATTCACCATAAGGAATGGTGATTTAGCTGTTTATGGCCTGTCTCAAAATGTCTGACTGCTCTGCTGAAGTTGAGGCTGGATTGGAAGAGGGAGGATACAAAGAACAGAAACTGGAAGAAAGTTGTTGAGTACGTGTATAGCCGCTTTAGGAATTACATTTTAAATCCACCCTATTCATCTGTCTACTTATGACCTCCGTAATCCTGAAATCCTTAAAAGAATTTATAATAACACCTTGGCTATATGCCCTAGATGTGGCAATGAAGACACTGGATTCCATCACATGGTATGGATTGCCCGTAGTGGCTTGCTTCTCTAATGAGGTGACTAACCTCCTCGATAAAAGTTAGACTGCCCGTAATTAAAGACCCCAAAGTGGTGTCTGTTGGGGCTTTCCCCACGGAATGTCGAGGAAAGTTTCCTGGATCTGGTAGTGGTTTTTTTTGCCAAAAGAGCTATTGCCATGGCATGGAAATCTACATATCCCTCTGGCAACCATTGGTATAGAGCAGGGTTCTCCAACGGGTAGCTCGGGAGCTACTGGTAGCTCGCCAGTACCCTGGAAGTAGCTCTCTGTAGTGCAGCCCAGCATTGTAAGTAATTCCGAGGGTCTAGCATTTTTAATGATGGTTGCGCTACACATTTTTGTACCCTCAAATTGTGAGTTTTTTTGTTGCAAAAGGCAAGATATTCCTTCTGTGTATTTACCCAATATGAAATGTTCGTATTTCATACAAAACACATTTTGGAAAACTAATATGCTAATGTTTGAAAACAAAGGATTAAAAATACAAAATATATTTATAGCTGCCCTTTGAATAATAATTCAAACCAAGCTGGGGATGTTTATACCTGTTCGTAATCCCTTTATACCATTGCGCATTTTCTCCTTTGGCTGTTATTTCATTAGTCATGTGGAAGCACTGTTTCTTACACGTTGGGAGGTTGGTGTGCTTCAACAATTTTGAGTATTATATATCGCCCTGAAAAAATATTGTGGCCAGAATATTGGCTATCACAATATCATGAAGGTAAGTATTTATAGAAGAGTTTAATTTCAATTACATTCTAAATTACACATCTATTTATCTTGCACATATATGAGCCTTCAAGGTACGTAGATGTGGAGTTAAAAATAGTAAACCTATACTTACGGATTCATGTATACTTCATGATATTGTATTAGTCATTTTCTGGGTTTGATATTTTGACATGACACAATATTTTATCACTTGATAGTGTGACATGCATGTGTGTGGCCACTACTAGTAATTCTGTAAGTTGTGGTCTCTGTAGTAATTGTATTTGATGTGGTTACTACTGCAGAAATAGTTGAAGCCGTTAGTAGCTCAGGACCGTTTCCATTGCTCAGAAGTAGCTCTCGTTATAGAAAAGGTTGGAGACCCCTGGTATAGAGTCATTGAAAAAGAGGACTGAAATTGAAAGTAGAACCTTATACTCAGGGGCGGCTCCTCCGTTATGGTAGAGGAGCGTTGCCCCACTGCTGGAACCAGCAGACGCACATAAAATGAAATGACAATAAAGCAGTTTATAAAACTGCTTTATTATCATTCTCTTTTATTATGGAGCCGCCGACAAGTCTTGAAGGCGGGGCTTCCAACAGCAGGAAGTATGTGGAGCTCTAGCACTGCTAGTGCGCATGGAGGTTTGGCCGGCCATCCATGGACGGCCTAACCGACTTGCGCACTTGGATATCTCCATGCTGCTGCTTGGAGATATCTGCAGGGCTCAGGAGCACAGGCTGGAGCGTGGAACCTGCCTGCTCTGCCCAATCCCTACGCTCCTCCCATGTTTGGTAATACCAGCATGAGAGTAGCGTCTGGATTGGCGCAGGGCACTCTGGGAGCCTGTTTGAGAATAGTCGCGTCAGAGCTGAGGAGGCGGCGGACGGTGGGCTTTCAGGTATGACTCACCAATTTTCCCAGCAAGCTGCGGCCACTGCTTACACAAAGGGGAAAGTAAAGTCCTTTGTGGATGCCTGAATGCACATTTATTGGATGAGATGCTGACTTCATGTATATAATACCAGGGAACTGAAAGAAAAGATGGGTCTGTCCAGGGGTTAGACGACAGTGGTTAATTTAAAGGGTGTATTACATGTCTGTTTAGAAACAGCTGTGGGATAGTGGCAGTTGGAATGTTTTTGTCAGTCCTATGTTCCCTTAGCAAAGATGATTTATGTTTGCCCTGCATTTCAGATACCCACCATAGCAAGTTATTCCATTATCGAGACTGTCAATTCTGTGACACCGGACCTGACAAATGTACTTGTTTGTTTAAATTGTTTACAGACTACAATATCTTGTTAGATAGACATGTCACTGTGGCTAAGCCCCTAAATGGTTAATTACTGATTATGATACTCAAAAAAGTAGCATTGCTGACGCTTACATATGTATATGCTAGAACGGAAGTACCTATTGTATGCAAGGTTCTAATACTCAAATAAAAACTGCATCCAATCGCGAATTAATCAAATTCCCTACTTCTATATGTCACCCAGCAGTTGCTCACAATTAATGCTAGAGATTAGCCATAGAAATATGAGTTAAAATACCAACAAAAGCTAATAATGACTCCTTTATTCTTTCTAACTACAGGGCCATTTCAATCTTCTCCTTTCCGGTCCTGGAAAAACATTTTAGTTTCTGGGTGATATCATATCTAGAGATTAACAATCTTTTATATCGATCACAGTCCAGTTTCAGGCCTTGCCATCGCACTGAAACTGCCTTGTTGGTAGCCACTGATGATATCGGGTGAAACGTAACTAGGGGCAGAGTCCTCAGCGTTTAACACATGCCATACTCATCCAATGCATGTATGAGATAATTATCCAATCTGAGATTCGGCAGTGGTTCTAGGCATTCGATCCTGAGAGAACTCAATCCGTCCAACTCCCCCTTCACCTCCTTCAAATCATACCCAGCTTCTGCAAATCAGAAAGTCCCCCAAGGGCCCTCCCTTAGTCTGACTTTCTTCAATATTTACATGATACTACTGGCTGCCATTAAGATAACAAGTGTTTTTGAAGCCATATCTTATGCTGATGACACTCAGTTTATTATCTCCATCTAAGAAAAAGTTGTAGAGGAGATGCAGGTTTCTGGACTGAATGCATAAAATGACCGCCTGGATGAAGGATAAATGTATGAAGCTTAATGGTGATATGACAGAGGTAATTCTTTAATGCAGGCAAACAGCTTTTGTGTCCCCAAATGTGGTCAAATGTACTCAGCTCCTCTCCTTTGCCCACTAACATGGCTAAGCATCTAGGTATTATTATCCACAATTCTTTTTAAATGAAAGAGCATCAAGAATAGCCTTGATTTCAAGATGCACATTAATGCAATCACATGGGGTAAAAATGCTTTTGAGGTCCATAGATGTAAGTGACTTTTAAACCAGCATCATTCATAAAATGGATTACGGCATCTCATGACGGCAAGACCCATCGCATATTTTCTCCACATATATATGCTTATCAACGTGATACAAACCTGTTTGATGAACATATTTTTGTTCAACAGAATACACAGAAAGTCACAAAGCCCTGTGCTATGGGCACCTGCTTTGCCTTCAAGTATGTCAACCTGTTTATGGGCTGTTGGGCGTAGCATGTGGCCAGTGTGTATAACCTCTATACCAATGATGTTGCGAAAGGGTTATTTTTTATTGATGACCTATGTGAGAAATTGGGTTGTTGGTTGATTGGGTTGTGAGCCCTGACCAAGCAGCTACCACAACCCTTTTCAGGGTGAGGCACAAGCCAACCCTACATTAACTTGTGCTTAACCCTCTGATAGCTTCATACAGAGCATACAGGCTTAATTTAGAGGAAATGTGTGGAGTATTTGTGGAACACATCAAACAGTAATACAGTGAAAACACAACAACACTGAAAAGGATCCCACTTCATGTTGGAACAATAGACGTTTCTTTAATTATTAAAACGACCAAAATGACAAAAATCCAATCAGTGGAACCAGAGTTATGCAACTTTAAAGAAATTAGTAAAAATAGCACCGAAAAGCACAAAGTACCAACTGTTAATATGTGGTCGCGTCGAACCAGGACAAAGTCAGAAATTCAGGATGACCTCCATGGAGCATGGACTAGCTACAGGGACCCTACTATGCCTGCTGAACAAAGTAGGTTAAATCCTTGTTTGCAAAGTGTTGCGAGGATCCGCATCAATATGCATTGCATGGCCGAAGCAATGTAGCAGTTTCAAAATGAGGCGAGGCTGTGATGCTAGGGCCTGTCTCATCGTCAAAGATTCTGCTGACATGGCTTGTGATGCGAAGTCTGGCGTCAAGGACGCGGCACGCATGGCTGCCGTCGACAAGAGATGCGAGGGCCTCCACCGAGGAGGAGTCGCACAGTGGCATTTCCAAAGGCATTGTTGGTTCTGGCAGCAATGCTGGTCTTTGTGATAGGTCCAATCCACACAGCAGTGGAGATGCGCTAGTTCTCTGGGTTGTGCTGATGCAGCAGAGGAGATGCGTTGGTTCCACTGGATCCTCAGAGGCTGGCACATCATCTTACACCCACTTAGACTCCAGGACTGGAGTGGCTGGCACTACTTAGCAGGGTAGACTCTCAGATGTCAGAGTCTAGGTGCAAGGTTGTTGGAAGCCTGTTATGTCCCTGAGGCTTCAGATCAGGAGGCCAGCCAACTAGTCCTTGGATTCAATCTGGTTTCTGGGTTGACGAGACGCAGGTCCAGTCCTTCTCACCCAGGCCAAAGTGCAGCAGTCCGCACAGCAGGGCAGCCGTTCCTTCAGAGCAGCAGTCCAACAGTGTGGCAGTCCTTCTCCTTGGCAGAGTATCCACAGGTCCAGAAGTGTACTGAAGTGGTGGTGTCTGAGGTCCAGTATTTATAACCAGTTCTGCCTGTGAAGTTGCAAGAAGCTAGTAGAGGCATGCATTTGAAGTGCACAGGTGCCCTGTCTTCCTAGCTCTGGCTCAAAACTAGGTATAGGGGATATGCAGCCCTTGGTGTGGATACAAAACATAGCCTATTCAAGTGTAAGTGGGGCTGGGCTCAGCTCTTCCCTCCCATCATGCCAGTTATGGCCCATCCAGTCACACCTAAGCTCCCCATTGTCTGTCCCGTCTAGAAGGAATACACAAAGCCTAACTGTCACCCACACCATGTCATGTGATCCAGAGGAAGGCTGCAGGCATCAAATGGCTAAGGTAAGAAAATGCCAACCTTCTAAAAGTACACAAGGTTTAAACAGGCATTGGCATGGAACTCCTATACACACAAAAAATACATAGTAAGACAGAAAATATCTGTAGAGTTTCAATCTGGAGAAGAAAATCCGATAAGAACTGGTATGAATTCGTTTTAAATACGAAAATTCGAAATTCAATTAATAAGCAAAACTACGAGAAGTGTAAAAAAGCCCTAAGTGAAAGAACTATAACCAGAAAGGAAAAAATTGTAACAAAGTAAGTGTGATATAGGTAGATTGGTGTTAAACAGACAGCAAAATATTGGAAAGGCATACAGTAGAACTAGGGAAATTCCTGTAGTATTTGTTTTAAACAGTGGTCTGTCTGTACTGCATTTCAACCCTATGGAAGAGTGGAAAGGTCTCATGAGGACTGGGGATTACCTGGGGGATGGTTTATGGAGTATTAATCATGAAGCGGTTCCTGTGTAGACAGAGCATTTCAGGACCGCAAGAGAAATGTGTGCCACCCAAGACCAAGAATGACTAAATGATATATGAGAGCAAGTGCTCTAGAGGTTCCGACCACAGGTATGTCAGGAAATACCATGCTGTGGAGATTATTAATAATGCTACAAATCCAGGCCCTCTTTGTTTAGCATTGAGAGCACGGCCCTTATGCCATGCTCTGAGGCATCTGTCTGTACAATTCATTTTTGGGAGAAGTCAGGGGCCTTGAGCACAGTGTGGTGCATATGGCCTCCTTCAGCGTGTCAAGTGTTCTGGCATGCCTCTGTCCAGATCACCTGACCTAATTGCTTCTTGGAAGTCAGCTCTGTCAAGGGTGTAGCAACAGTGCCATGTTCTTTAACAAATGGCCTGTAGTAGCCAGTGAGGCCTAAGAAGGCTCTGACCTCTGTCTGGATCTTGGGGCGGGTGGGTGGTGGAGTTCCCAGCCAGAATGGTTTGGTATGGGCTTGGAGGTCCTGCACCTTGCCTCTTCCCACTTTGTGACCCAAGTAGACCACTGAACTCTGCCCTATCTGGCACTTACTAGCCTCGATAGTTATGCCTGCCAGCCTGCCCTCTGGCACAAATGGTCGTCCCAGTTAGAACTGAAGACAGCAATGTCCTCTAGATTTGCGGCACTTAAGTTCTCCAACTCAGCCAGTACCTGGTTGCCCAATCTCTGGAAGGTGGCAGGAGCATTGTTCAACACAATGGGCATTACCCGGAACTGGAAGTGACCTTCACTGGGAAGAAAAGGCAGACCTCTCTTTAGCACCCCCGAACAAGGCAATATGCCAGTATCCAAACATTAAGTCAAGTATTCTGAGGAACTTGGTTTCTCCCAACTGATCTATGTGCTCATCAGCTCTGGGGATGGGGTGCATGGCAGTTCAAATGACTGCACTGCGCCCCTGGTATCCCTTACAGAACTTGAGTGCAGGGGTGGCACCTGGAGGGGAAGTCTTGCGAACCAACACCACTGGGCTTGACCACGGGCTGTTTGAGGGCTAAAATACCCCTAACTGCAGCACTGTAGAAACTTCCTCTATTTACGATCTGAAAGTGGTTGAAACAATTGGCAGAATATTTTGTATGAAGCCTCAACACCCTTGACTTGAATGTATCATTCATAAGCACCATCAGGAGTTAAAGTATCAGATTTTTGGTCATTAGATTATTCGTTGTTAAATGTCACAACCGTTCAATGTCCTGTTTGCTCTCATATCAGCTTTTGCTAATGTGTTCTCTATCTTCTTTTCTAACATGCAGTACTCAAAGTATCAGAGATGTTTGTCAGTTTCAATTTGTATTGTTGCATACAAGATCACATGTAGCAATCTTCATTACATTCCACATGTTGCAATGCTGTCTGTAGTGTATTACTATTAAATTATCATCCCAGGACCCTTGATATGTGTCAATATGTAAAGGTAGGGTCTAGCCCAATTACATTTTGGCAACAGGTATGTTACTTTAACCATTTGACATGTGTTCGAAAGTAGAGATCCCTCAACAACTCCGGACCCAAATACCTCAACGAGAGATTATCCTTCCACGTACCCAAAAGGAACCTCCGCTCTGCCGACCTCACCCTGGCGGAGGTCCCCTGCATCCGCAGAAGCAGAGCAGGTGGGAGAGCCTTCTCCTACATCTCGGCCAAGACCTGGAACGAGCTCCCTGTGAACATCAGACGCTCCCCGACCCTGCACATGTTCAGGGAGGACCTCAAGACCTGACTCATCGACTGATCCAGAGCTGCCCCCCCCCCCCCCCCCAGCGCCTTGAGACCCTCATGATGAATAGCACACTTTACAAACCCCTGATTGATTGATTTTGCGGGTTATTTGTTTTAATTAATATTAATATTGTTTGTTTAATTGTATAATTGTTTAAGGCATGGAATAGCTTAAAGTTGTTTATAGTTGTATTTTATTGGTTGCTTTAGTATAATTGTTATATTTTTGGGCAGTTAGATCCTTATTTGGTAAACGCTAATTTATGTGATTTAACATTTGTATTTTAAATTATTTTATTTAATATTGCTTTTCTCTGTTTTGGTAATAGTGTAAATATTTGTTTTATTTAAATGTTAATAGTAATCACATAATTTTAAAATATTTTTTGTGTATATTGTATAGGTGTAGTATTTTAATAGGGTTGATGGTCGATATTTTGTCTTAGTACATTTTTTTAAATGATATATTTTTGTTTGAATTTTAGGTAATAATTTTCGTTTCTTTGTGTAAATAATTGGTTTCTGGTGTTTTAAAATTATTTACCACTTATTTTGATAATTTTGAAGTCAAAATTGTCATTGATATTTTTGACATAGTAGATACTTGCTTTTAAACCACAATATTTTTGTTCCTGATATTGTTGTACTCAATATATGTAAACATTTATATTTTTGTTTGCAATGCTTATATGTTCGATATAAGTGAGTTTTATAGTTATGTGTAGGGTCTCTCTTTTTTTGTCAGACATATTTATTTTATGATAATTGCGTGAGACGGTATTTGTTGTCTCGATGTTATGTCATTAATCCACCTAGCATTCCATGGAATAATTTTCAAGGCCCTGGAGTTCTGATGTCGTCTAAGTTGTTTTGAGTCTGTAGCCTAGTATGCGCGACTGTGGACTTCCAGTGGCATTTTAAGAAATTGCGGCCTTACGGTGCCTTGCATATTGTAATTGCTGCTACATTAGAGATGTTTCTCTTGCAGCCAGCCCAATCAGATCATTTAGGTCGGCTAACTCTGATTGGTGTGCAGACCCAAAATGGCAGATGGGAGCAAAAAGCTCCCTCATTCAACATGCGGCAATTATTATTGAATTTGTAGTATGCAAGCTAAAATGTTCAAAATAAACAAAACTGTTAACTCTTTAAAGCCCACTAGGCATTATATTTTACCATTAATCTTTATAAAACTACTGACAAGATTTACACCAGGCCAATAACAGCATACTCTCTGAGAAAAGTTTACTTTCATACCAAGGGCCCTATTAGGATGGCGGACGGACCTGCGTCCGTCCGTCACCCCCGAGGAAGAGGGACCGTCCGCATGGGCAGCGGCGGTCCCTCCATTGAAATTAGGATGTGACCGCCACCTTGGCGGTCACATCCCCTACATTTAACATTGCGGCGGATGCTGCTCCAAGCAGCACCCGCCGCAAGGTTAAAAAGTGCATGTTGACCTTTGCATGCACGAAGCGGCAGGCACCGCGTGGTGCCTGCCGCTTCGTGCACGCAAGGCATAGGTACCCCCATGTGCAACCCCCACCCCCCCTTCACCCCTGGGGCCCACATCAGGCCCCCAAAGAAAAGACCGTATGCCTTTCCACGGCAGAAATGCCGCCAGGGAAAGGCATAGGACCGCCGCCATCCTAATATGTCTGGCGGTGTCTGATAGACACCGGCAGCCATGTTAGAGTTTTTCCACCGCGGTCGGAAGGCGACCGCGGCGGAAAAGCTGCGGACGGAAAAAATATCCCCCAGCCATCCTAATCTGACGTGGGGTATTTTTTCAGTCCGCATCCTCCGGGCCGGCGGTGGCTTCCGCCGGCCCGGAGGATGCGGATTATCCGCGATCATAATCGGCCCCCAAGTTTGTTGTAAATCCAGTTAGCGATTTGAGCTCTAGGTGGGAGCACAATTACCTATGGGAGCCGAAATGGAAAACCACAACCTTTGCATCACCACATAACTTTTTCCCGTGCACGCAAATATACAAAAATTGGTATGCAGGACCATAGCCGACTACGCTGTGTTTGCCAAATTTAATGGAGATCTGCACATAGGGACTACTGTTGTAGGTAAATCAAAAAGGAATCTGTGGCTTAACCATAAGCAGCCTTGTAATGTATAGATTTTTTTAAAACAGATATTCCCTCAACTGTATTAACCATCTGAGGGGTTAAGCTTTCTTTGCAAGAAAAAAAGATAGGTAAGGCAGCCTAATCATATACACATTTTATATTTTGGATATTTTTATTTTATATTTGTTTTCCCCAATGTTTTGATCCTGATTAATCATTTCACGTTCTCAATGGTTTGCAGTGGAGGCATTGTGAGCCGAAACATTCCAATTTCATTTTCCTACACTGCCAGTGGTTTTTCACGTGCTCCGTGAAGCGCAGGACTTGCAATGCAGAAAAAAGGTTTTATACAGTTAAGCCCTAGGGTTTCAACCGATGTTGCTCATTCAGAACATGGCGTACAATTTGGCTGCGTGCAGCATTTTAAGTTTCAAATGGATACATTATTTAATTCACTCTTAAACTCCATATCTGCCCTCTGTGCAAATGCACGGAGAATTTAACACAAACATTACAATTAACAGAAAGACAGTTATGAGAAATTAGAATAAAGCAGGTATCCTATTAAACAGCATACATTTGGTGGTCCAACTTAGATAGTCTAAGTCACTCTGGAGGTACAGTGCAAAACAGTGGGGAAACGTAGATGGATTTTACAAGAGTAATGTTTTTTGTTTTTTAAATCCACATTTGGATTATGTACGTTCATAAAATTTAAATGTTAATTTATTTGAAATATAAATTGTTGGTATAATAAGTATGTGCAAAGTGTATTTGGAACCACATAGTATTTTTTTATCACTTAACATTTAATAATCTTTCTTCCCTTGAAATACTTTGCACAGCACAAGGAGTACCCATTCTGTGCTTTAGATTGGGAGTACTTTATTGACATCCAATGTGATCAAATACTTCTCAATGTATTTAAAGTATCTGTCAGCAACTGTTTAAAATATATTGGCATTTTTTGTTGTACATTAAAACAAAAGAACAATATAAATATATTTGTGGTGTTGAGTTTGATAATGTTAGTTAACCAGCTGAGGAAAGTCAGGAAAATGGTCAGGCGATTTAGTCGATGTTTCTTAAGTAATTTTGCCCGGCGTTAAACGCCTCTAATACCATACGAAGTTTATCAAATAAAGAGGCAGGCGCTGGAGACAGGAAGACAGGAAACAAGTTTTATTCCGACGGAGCAGAACACATCAGATCGGACAACAAGGTATCGTCTCGAGGTGCTCTCTAGCAGCCTCTCTGAGGCCTGGCCTTTTATACACTGGTTTACGACATGTGACCGCTCTTTATTACAATAAAGACATTGTGAAGTAATGAAAAATGACATCCCCGGTACCCCCCCCAGTTCCGGCTCATTCCAACACGTGGCTACAGTAGAGGTCCTCACCCCCCATACAATAGGAGGGGGCTATCACGCAGCTGAGTGTTCCGCCGATTCCTTTGGAATGTGTGCGCCTGATCGAATCTCAGGGGGTGGGGAGGTCATGATCAATAGTAGCTCCTTTGAAGAGGGGCGAGTGCATACAGTAGTGGGCAATAAACTGTATCCTCAGGCCAAGGGATGACCAGCGGTCCGTGCAGACAATCGGGCTCAGAGGAAGGGGCCATCAAAGGAGAGATATTCATGAAAGAAAGGATCAGTGTGGACAATCGAGCATAGAGGAAGGGTTTATCAAAAGAGGGGTATTCATGGAAGGAAAGGAGGTGTTGGTCAGGCGCGGGGTGTGATTCCCAGAGACAGAGTCATGCGGAAGAGGAGGGTTCATGACTTGTGCATGTGAGCGCGGGGGCAGCCAGGGTGCATGGGGGAGGCTTGCAGGGTCAGGGAAGTGCGCTGATGATCGATCGTGAACAGGGAGACCATGGTACCTAAAATGGCTGTCGTGCATGTTCATACGTGAGTCTGAGGAATGGGCAAGATGGCGCAGATGATGTTCAGTTCACGAACTAAAATTCCACACAGCTACTTGTGTAAGCTGTCACTGGGCTTTCTCACTACTGTGCAATGTCAATAATGAGATCTTCTGGGGAGAGGATGAGGTCCGTCGGCTAGACTGCCGACTTTGGTGCTGGAAACCCACATCCTGTGATTCTGGGCAAATCACTTAATCTCCCTGTGCTTGAATGTGTAACGTAATCGGTGCTCATGTAAAACGCTCCAATAACTTCGGGTCGAGTTTGCGCTATATAAAATCTGCAAAAAATAATAATATTCATGACTGTCAACACCACATTGAATGTATTTTTGGTGCCTAAGCAGAGCCTGCTCACAACAAAAAATAAGTCATCCATGTCCCAATATCGCTGACCCTTTTAACATGTCGGTCAGGTAGCCTAATTCTTCATATTTCTCTTTTTGGGGCCCTGAATGCCACAATAGTTTAGTGCTACAAGTCCACACGGTCAGACAAATGTGTTCCTGTACTTTACTAAAATGTGACAAACACACACTGGGAACAGTCTGCTCCACTCTCCAACTGCGAAATAATATTTATGGGTCTTGGGCGTGATTTGTTTAATCCATTAAGGTAGTCTGGTTTTCATTTGTTCCATTGACACCAATGCAGCTGTAATTCTCCAAATGAAGAAGCTTTCTCCCCCTGTAGCAGGTTCTCGATGATTGCTGCCTTATCGTTCGAGTAGTCTCAAGAAACACATTTCTTCTTAGACTAAACATTAACAAGTTCATGAAACATTCAACCAAAGAGCCATTTTTCAGGGAATGCCAAACTATCTGACACTTTCTTCCAATCCATTGTTGACTCCCTGGATCCCTAACAGAACTCAAAGCCTGCAGAACTACGCACTGGAATCCCATCGGTGAAGTTCAAAAAAGCTTGCAAACCTACAAGATTAAGGGCCCGATGTAGGTAGGCAAATACTGGTCGGAAACGGCCGAAAATACCGATTTTCGGCCGTTTCTGACCGGTATTTGTATATTGAGATGTAGGGGCATGTCAAATTACAGAAT
Source organism: Lissotriton helveticus (assembly GCF_964261635.1). Taxonomy (NCBI): domain Eukaryota; kingdom Metazoa; phylum Chordata; class Amphibia; order Caudata; family Salamandridae; genus Lissotriton; species Lissotriton helveticus. The sequence goes on along the minus strand of NC_136070.1, from coordinate 1,072,546,815 downwards.
CGGTAATTTTACCGAATCTGTAATTTTTCCGATTCTGTAAAATACCGAATCGGTAAAATTACCGATTCTGTAATTTGACATGTAGGTAGCACTGTAATCAGTGCTACAAGGGTTTAAGAATTCGTTATTTACCACCAACTAGAAGAATGAAAACCCTTCAGTAAGCATTTTTTTTGCTTTAAAAATGTGCCATGTTGCAGACATACATGTCCTAAGGGCATGTATGTCAGCAACATGTGCACCCATGCACAATTGAGGGGTGCAACAGGGTGTCAAGGTGACACCCTGTCCCCCTTGCAAATTCGGTAATTACCGAATCGGTATTTACTGATTCGGTAATTGGCATTGATTCCTATGGGTCTCAAGGCCCATAGGAATCAATGGCAATTACCAAATCTGTAAATACAGATTCGGTAATTACCGAATTTTACCGATTCGGTAATTTAAAAATAGAAATTACCTACATCCCATTTACATACTCTTAAATACCGAATCGGTATGATTCGGTATTTAAGAGTAGGTAAATCGAGATTACCTACATTGGGTAAATGTTCTTTACCCTACCTAGATTTGTTAACATAGTTCTTTTGACTATATGTTCAGATTGATTTACATGCTCCTGCTCTGCCTATACAATGTATAGATGTGCATAATTCAAATATGTTGAACTGCATATTCATGACAGACACACGTTCCCAACCCCGTTTGCAGACACTCATTTGCGACAGGGGAGTTGAATTTGCATGCCCTCTGTATCATTAACAATGAGCTACAATGCCCCCTTTTAAATCTCACATCTGCATGGCAGTTTCCAGTGAGGACAAGAGAAAACATGTTTTTCTCTTAACAAAAACAAAAATTCCCTGACGTACTAATTTTGTGAGCCTGCAACAGATCTTGTTAAATCCAAACTTCTAGGTACACCTAGGCATATTTGAAAGAATTATTTTTATTTAGTTCGCATTGTGCAGTGCATGCTGAGGAAGTCATTGAAGATGTGTAAAAAACTACCACAGCTGTTCAAATGCATGAAGGCAATCTTATTTCTATTTCTCCAACCTGGAAACAAACCACTAACAAATATCTACAGAAGTCACCAATCACCCTGGTCATTCAATGGATGGAAACATTGTAGCATCTTGCGAGCAAAAGGACACTATCCAACACCACAACCCAGAGTAAGGGAGCAAGGGAGGTCGCACTCATTCAATTGCAGTCTTCCTGGAACCTATCTGAATCCTGTGCTGCAGGACAGTAAAGCACAGCTGCTGCTGTGCTATACATGGTCTAAGCATGTACAGCATGTCGGGCAGGGAGATTCCAGTGCAGACTTTCTCCTCACTGATGGCCTTCACCAGTGACAAAGCCCATCCAACACCAAATCACCAGCGGCCGTTTCTTCGTGAGGGCAGAGGAGCATCGCTCCCCGACCCACTGCGAACCGCACTAAGGGGGTCATTAGCATGGCGGGTGGACTTTGTCCGCCCTCCATCCTATTGTGAAATGGGACCGCCCCATAAGGGCGGGGTTCCTGTGGGGGCCATTCGGATGCGCCTGCCACAGTGGCGGGCGCATCCTGCATTCCTGACATTGTGGCGGGCGGTGCACTCGGCACAGCCCGCCATAATGCCAGGAAGGCATGTCATGTACTTCCATGCACAACATGGCAGGCACCGCGTGGTTGTGCATGGAACTTATGGTACCCCTCATGTGCACCCCCAGAGTCCCTGGGGGCCCGCAACGGCCCCTGCAAGTGATTCCTGCATGTGTCCGCCCCCATACCAATATGGATGGCGGTGTCTAGCAGACACCGCCACTATATTAAACTCTTTTCTGCACAGTCAACTTGTCGACCAGGTGGAAAAGCGGCGGACGGGTGGGGGGTAATGGGTGGCGGGCGCGGACGGATCTCAGGTGGATTTGCACCATCATGCGGGCAATGGCGATCCGCCCGAGATCCTAATGACCCCCTAAGTGTTAAAAATAAAATGCCAATTATTTCATTGCCATTTTTAATTGAACACTTAGCGGCGGTTCACAGCCAGTGCCAGCTTACCCCTTAGCCAGTAGAAATAGGGACGTGCCTTCTGCTGCCGATTGGCAGCATGGAGGACTGACCAGACACTGCAAAGTTCGCATGGCAGTTTAGTCAGCTGTCTTTCACAGACCAAAGTGACATGCACACTTTGCAGCTCTTCACTCAGCTTTCAAGACAGCTGGGTGGAGAGCAAGCATAGACCTCCAGGACCTAAAGGAGCGTCGGTGCGATCCACTCCATCCAATCCTGGCACTCATCTCATGCTGGTTAACATCATGAGAGCAGCATCTGGATTGGTTAGGGGAGCTTTTTCTGCCACAGACTGTAGGAGAACACCTAGGAGGACGCGTCATAGCCTTTGGGTAAGTACAATTTACTTTTATTTTTGTATATATTAAATGTGTAATACCTGTAATTAATTTATGTTTAATTTGGAGGTTTTGGAGTGAGGGGTTATTTTTATTTGGGGCTTTTGGAGGGAGGGGTTGTTTTACTTTGGGTTTGTTGAAGGAGGGGTTGTTGAAATTTGGTTTTATTGGAAGCTGTGGGGCAATTTGCTCGCCTCACCACTTTCAAAGGGTAACAGCCGCCCCTGCAAACCATGCCATGGTGACATTCTGATTCGGTATTCTCTCCAGCAAATAGCCTGCTTCATGAAGCAATAAAACAAAAACGATGGTGGATTGCTTGAATTCATTTCAGACACTAGTAGAGCCTCTGGGCTGCAATCCAGCCCATTGGTTTTTCTCAGCCAAACAAAAGAAGGGAATGAGGATATATTTTTAAAGAGGGACTATACCCTACCTGTGTGACACACACTCTTTCCACAATGGTTCTTTATAGGTGTTGTCTGATAGTGATCACATTTCACTACCAAAGACGGATAAAAATTAAAGGTACTCACCCTCCAGTCTTCGCAAAAACATTGAACCCATCTCAAATTATGTGTACATGCAGTGGTTTCCTTTTTCAGCCCACACTGAACCAATACTAGTGCTAGAACAGGTGATTTGATGAGTCATTAAGACCTTAAAAGACTACTTTAGCTAGTCCCTAGACTCCAAATAGTACCTACTTTCTTAAGGGCTTCTAATTTGCCCATTGCGAGGTTACAGACTGGCTGGTCCATACATCACATACTGAAAATAGGATTAGAACAGAATTCTAACATATCTGTCAGAAAGTCGAACAGCACTTACTACGAACACACGTTGTCAAGGATACAGCCAAGCCTATTTGGACCACCGCAATTTCCCGAATTTTGGAGTATGCGGGCTGGGTGCTGTCTTATGTTCCTATCAGTCCCTAGCTTGCGAGATCGCACCTGTGTGTCAAGGTGTTCAATCAGATCTACTCACGAGGGGCCTTAACCAAAGGGATGGACATGGCCCCATTTTCTAGTCTTTCAATATAATTTTCCATTAATGGAGCCCCCAATTGTGGGTTCCCAGTATTCGTGATGATGACGGTGGTCACCTATTTGGTCACAGAGGGTGCCAAGCAAAGGCACTGAAAAAGGATGAAACCGGGTCCATCTCTTTAGCCGCTTTACCTTCTGTTTACCGTTGTACTCCTTGTAACTTATGAAACCCACATGTAGGTGGCTAGGGAGGAGAAAAGTACTGTCCCTCCTTTTTCTTTTGCGTGTCTGTGGCGGTGTATATCGCCATTTACTGGAAATATTTTTCACAATATAATGGTATTAGTTGAAGAGTATAATAAAGTATTTTGAAGCCATAAATATATAAATATTTAGCGGCCGATTACGATCTCGACCGGAAAGTATTCCCACCGATTCAGTTCCGGAATGCTTTCTGAACGACCCGGATCGGGGAAGTCCAACTGAGTGATTGTGATGCATCCAGATGCTTTTGGATACGATTCAGTTGGACTCCCATTTACTTCAATGGGAGCCTGTGTTCCAAACGAGGACACAGGCTCTCACTGAGTAAAGGGGTGGCTGGGGAAAATCATGCACCCCGTGGTGCCTGCCACAATGTGCATGGTCTAAAAGGGGGATCCTTTGGGTACCCCCACAGGACCGATTCGGAATACCCCAGGTGAAGGGGGGGCCTGCTATGGGCCCCCAAAGACTGATTCTTTCTTTATTCCTTTATTTCGATACAATCGTATCATAAAAGGTACATTAAAAAACATTTACACATTTTATCATAGAACGTTCACATAGAAATACATAATCCTCCGATCTAATTTTTCAATTCGTAATTTCATTCAGGAGGGATGTTTAAAATCGAAGTTTTACAATAAATACTTGAGAATAAAAAGGCACGTATCAAAAACGTAAAAAAAAAGATCTAACAATTTACATCGTATTTACAATTAACAATTGGATAATTGATTACATTGATTAAATTCGGCAAATGTCGTCCCTTGGCCATGGTTCGGGTCTAGCGTCCCATTGTGTTCCCTATTTTCTTGCATCTTCATTTAAATACACATACGTGTTCTAGAGCTTCTCACCCGCCTTTATCCTGATAAAATTAACTGCTAGCAAAAATCTACTTACAGCAAAAACAAATACTTGGCTAGTGTCTGATTTTAATATCCTTTCCGCCACCTGGTATGATCTCACACCTATGTTTCTACAAACTGGTTTTATCAATTTTTCCCTTGCCATTCCATAAGCTGGGCAGAAAAAAAGAACATGAGTAATGTCTTCCCTTTTACCCCAGAGCACAAGGTACATAAATCGCTACCATCCTTAGTCCATCTTGCCACATATGATTTTAACATTAGTATACCATATCTTAGCTTCAAGTATAGTGTTTTGGCAAGAGGAGGGTTTACCTCATTGAGAAAGGGTTCAAAATTTGGGTTGGTTTTAAACAACAGAAATTCACTAGTCAATAAACCATTTGCTCTGTCATATGGTCCATTCTGTTCCATATAAAACCAAAATGACTTTTTTAGAACCCTCTTCGAGCTTTTTGTCATTTCTAAGGGATTATTCCAGAAATGTACAAGACCAATCGGCCAGGACCTAACATGATTAAACCAAGTGAGGCGGTTGTAGATATCTAAATCCTTTATCTCAATTAGGGCTGCCCTGTAGTCCGCTAACTCTGGTGTTGTCCATATCCTGACCCAAAACATTAGCGGTCTTAAAATTACATGGTAGTCAGTTCGCTTCACGTTGAGATCCAGCGTCAATGGTGTTAACGGGGTACGAGTTGGTAATTTAAGGAGTGCTCTATAGAATTTATTTTCATTCAACTCAAACTCTCTTTTGCATGCTGGGCCCCACAGTTCAGCGCCGTAGATGGCAGCAGACTGGGCTTTAAACTTAAAAACCTCACGTGCTGGCAAAACAGCTTTATTATGACGGTTACCATGTTTTTTTTAGATTAGAAGTGCATTCTGCGTAAGCAGAAGCTTACTCTTTTCAATCTGGGTTTTCCAAGACATTTTTGAATCAATTGAGACTCCTAGGTACGTAACATTTTGAACATATTCTATTCTTTGTTTATTTAGTACCATGTGTCTGGAAAAAGACCTGTGAGGATTTATCGCCATAAACTTAGTTTTGCTGGTATTGATATCTAGTCCTTTGTTACTGCAGTAGGTTTGGAAAGTGTTGAGTAAACATTGCAGACCCTTCGGTGTTTGCGACACTAATATAGTATCGTCTGCAAATAGGAGAGTGGGTATAGTCTCCCCTCTTAATTTTGGGGCACCATTACTACAGTCCTTCAGGAAACTGGGAATACCATTTACAAATAAGGAGAACAGAGTTGGTGCGAGAACGCATCCTTGACGAACGCCCCTCTTTATTGGTATTGCCCCAGTCTTTTCACCTTCCGGCCCCCACCTCACTTTAGCATAGTTGTTATGGTGTAACCTAATTAATTGTTCCAGGAGATTGGCCGGTAGACCCAACCTGTTGAGTGCTCCCCATAGTAAATGTCTAGGGATGAGATCGAAAGCAGCTCTTAGATCAACAAATGCCACATATAAGTGGCCCTTCTTTATGTTGATATATTTCCAAAACATACAAGCGAACCTGAACACCTGATCTATGGTGCTAATTTTAGCTCTAAATCCTGCCTGATATTTTAGTTAAAACCTGCTCGTCACCAATCCACAGTGGGACAATTGCCTTAGAATAGCTGGCATGTAATTCCATAAATTTGCCCATATACTCATTTTCCAAAACATACGGGCAAAAAAAAACCACCAGAGTGTCATAGACTAGTGCCAACTTCTTCCCACTATAAAAATTGTGTGTTTATTGTACAATGTGAAAATATTGAACTTTAGCCTACCCTAACAACTGCTGTGCACGCATACGAGATTAATATGTTTTCGTTTTCAAGAGAGCATTACAAACGTGGTGTGCGCTAACACTTTAATTCAATGTAACCTCTCTGAACCATATGCGGTCGAGATATTTTCTGATATATTCAGATGATCATTTGTCATTTTGAATAACAATATGCTAGGACACAAACCCAGAGGGAAGAGAAATACAATACAATACATGTATTGTGGTTTGTGGAGATACCAGAACTAATAAAGAGCTAATATGAACCATCAATAAGAATGCCATCCATCTGGATACCTTTACTAACATTACATTGATATTCTTGGCTAAGTTAGGTAGTGACTACCACTCAGGAGAGAAAATACCCCATTTCCATACTGGAAAGAAGATATATTATGCTGTGTCCCCAAGAAGGTGGGCAAAACTACACTGCACTATCCTGAGTCTCCCCTGGTCTGCCATCGCTTGTGCGTAGGGGACTGGCTCTGCCATCTTTCCTCTACAAATCCCAGCGTGAGGTTAGCGCTCCAGTCCCGCCCACTTCCTTGCTACATAAGGGAGCGGACGCGCAGCGGCGGGCCAAAGGCAAGCCCGTCTGCGCTCGTCCGCGCCTTACCGTCAGGAGCTTCACTCCTTAAATAAAGCACACCCCCTGGAAAATAGCGTCGTCCCTCCCTTAATTGCCAGGATTCCTAACACCCAAGAGTGTCTACCCATCACAAAACAAGTCTTACCCACTAGGAACACCTCTGTACACTCACAGTCCACCCTTGTAAAATCAGAAGCTGAGTACTGAGTGGGTTTTTACTGTAACACACGATCCATCCCCAAACATGCACTCGAAATCTGGGCCCTGTTGGTCACAGAGAAACCAGACCTCTGCTTCTTCACGGAAACATGGCTACATGAATCTTCTCAACCTGACCTAGCAATAGCGGTGCCCCATGATTACCAGCTGATCAGTCATGATGGGATAGACAGAAAAGGAGGAGGCATAGCAATTGCCTCTAAATCAAACGTGAAAATTCACACCATAGAAGCCATCCAGGCCAAGAGGGGCGAAATCTGTATTTTCAAAATAGAAAGCTTAACAAATTTAACATGGAAAGGTGTGCTGCTATACAGACCCCTGGAAACAAAACCCACTTCCCAAACAACTTAGTTGAAACTATTGCACTTCACGTCCTGGCGGCAGAAAATGTCATGCTTCTAGGGGATTTAAATTTCCACGCTGAGCTTGAAACAGAAGCCCACACATTAGATCATCTATATTTTATATTACTATTTGCAACGATTATTAATAACTTGTTCTAAAATGTTCAATAGGCATTTTTAAACTTTAAAAAAGAACATCAATGACCATCTCTGACTGCACATTTAAATAAATCAGATTGCATTCCCATATACATGCCAAATCCTTATTCTTTTAATGTATGAACAAAAGGTAAGACAGGGTTAAACTCAATGCCAAGCTCATCATTCAATACGTTCAAAGATATCACCTATAAATGATTCCACAAATTTCTAATATGGTGGAATGGAGTAGATTTAGTGAATATAACCTTGATGCCAATAATTAACTACATACTTAACATGATACCCAATATTTTCTCAACACCTTAAATGATCTTATGTTTAAGTGACCAAGGAATTACCAAAAAAGATGTCTAGCATTGTCAAAACATACATTTATTAGAGCTCAAGTGTGGGTGATGTTCATGTATGCCATACCACTTAATAGCTTGAGTCACAAATTGGTTAATCCCAGACCAAAATAAAACATTCTAACAGCATTTTCCATATTGAGAGAAATGTGGGGGGGGGGGCTCCAATTCCATGCTGTTTTATTTGATTACTTGATAACAGGTAAACGGCTTATGAATACTAACTCAAAATGATATGAGAGAGATGCAGCAGAGATGCCTAGGTTATAAGTGTCTAAGCCAAATTGCACAGCTCCACTCACACAGCAATAAGGAACCACAAGAAAATGATAACAGAATGCAGGCAGTGCACTGAATAAATTAAAGAGAGGCATGCATGAAGCAGTTAAATGCTGAGGGTTTCCCCCTCCCCCTCAATCCCCTCCAAAGTGCTGAACCCTTTTAGCAATATTTGAGGCAGTTTGTGTATAAGCCTTTAACTTTATATTTATAACCGCTATTCCTGCCAAATTTCCCTCTCTTTTCCCAATGAGTTGGCCTGTAAATGGAATCAATCATTTTCCGTTTACCCTGGAGGAACCTGAGAAAATACCCAAAATGTGGCAACATTTTCTTTGTGGAAAAAAGTGCTGTTCAAGAAAGTGTGTTTTTTTCTCATGATTGTTATAAACACACATTTACTTTGCTGACATCAGTCTCATTCCAGCTTTCAGATACAGGCCAAGTAGAAAGAAAAGTCCGTTTTTCTTGCACTTTTTCATGTGCTGGTCAATATTTAAAATGTTTTGGGTTCCTACCTCCTTCCAAATTATGGGGAAAAGGAGAGTAAAACTCACAGCTGAACCCAGAAATTTGCACATTTCTGGAAACTAAAATTCTGAATTCAGCAAGTAATCATTTGTACAGATCCACTCGTTTCCCCCCCAAAAAACTAATAACAGTGATGGAACAATAGTGAAAGCAAGCAGAGAAAAATACAACGAGGTGACAATGTTTTCATTTGTACACGTTTTCATTGAAGGATGTTCTACAAAAGTAATATTTGTTATTCCATTTGAACTCTTCAGTTTGCAAAGCTATGCAGTGTTTATCTGGTGTCCAAGAACATACAATACCAAGGAGCCATCACCTAAGCTGCAGTGGATAATGACTGTTCATTGTGTTTTGACCATGCATCAATATTCAACACGAGTTCCCACTTAACCTGTATCACTACTAACCCAGACTTAATTACAAAATAATTAGTGATCTACCTATATTTTTATCCAATTTCTCATTATTTCTCTTTTCTTCACAATTTTCAACATAAAATGCACCAATATCTTTTTATAACACATTTCATTTACAAAAAAATAACTATTCTCCGTAAATTTATCACAAATTAAAAGTACTGTTCAATCATCACAAAGCCTAATCAACTCTAAAACCTTTCATACATGCCATTCTCATGGGCACACACACTCACTTATCCAATCCATCCATATGTCACCAGAATTTACTTAACAACACAACACAGAGATTAATATTCTTTCTTGTTGCGTCAGAGCTGGGGTTCTCAACAGAAGGTTAATGCTCATTTCGGCGTACAGTGTAGTTTTGCCCACCTTCTTGGGGACACAACATAATATATCTTCTTTCCAGTATGGAAATGGGGTATTTTCTCTCCTGAGTGGTAGTCACCACCTAACTTAGCCAAGAATATCAATGTAATGTTAGTAAAGGTATCCAGATGGATGGCATTCTTATTGATGGTTCATATTAGCTCTTTATTAGTTCTGGTGTCTCCACAAACCACAATACATGTACTGTATTGTTTTTCTCTTCCCTCTGGGTTTGTGTCCTAGAATGTTGTTATTCAAAATGACAAATGATCATCTGAATAAATCAGAAAATATCTCGACCGCATATGGTTCAGAGAGGTTACTTTGAATTAAAGTGTTAGCGCACACCACGTTTGTAATATTCTCTTGAAAACTAAAACGTATTAATCTCGTATGCGTGCACAGAAGTTGTTAGGGTAGCCATCCCCTTCAATAAATCGTGAATAAATGAGTGAGTGTTCACTCGGTGCCTGGATGCACAGCTAAAGTTCAATATTTTCACATTGTACAGTAAACACACAATTTTTATAGACTACTGCAAGAAATACTGAGTAACTTGATTCATACAAATTTTGAGCCTTTATTTGGCCAACGTAAATTAACACACGTTATTTTGAACAAAATATTTCCATATTCACATAGCGAACAATGAATACAATGAAAAAATCACAATATCACTGTGATGTTAATCAGGAGCGACCATTCTCACAAAATGTACACTTTGCCCAATGTATTTCGGGATTATTTAAACCCTTCTTCAGTGGACTCTTAGAAATCAATAATGAATAGCAATTAACACTGAAATTATATAACATACAAACATACAGGGGTGTCGACTGAAGCACCCAAGGAACGCATAGAAATGTCAATCATTCTCCCAGTAAAGCCTGGCATGCGCAAATGTGCAAAAAAGAAACCCAAACCAACAGAACCAAGGAGTGAAAATAAAGATAAAAATCTCAGCCCTAGAACATTATGTATGCTTTAGTGCCAATCCGTACGAACAGTATATAGGCTTATTGCTAGTGCTCTGGTATGACAAAAATGATTCAACCGATCACTGCTTCTTATCAAATAAGAGAAACAGCCACTATGGCTCGACACCGATATATAACAGCTTTTTTATTGTACAATGTGAAAATATTGAACTTTAGCTGTGCATCCAGACACCAAGTGAACACTCATTCATTTATTCATGATTCAGAGAGGTTACAACACATTCATTTGGCTATAGTGGATAGAGTTTCCAGATGACTATGTGGTATTTCAGTGAAGGCACTTTAAAAGAGGAAAGAAACAAAATAAAATTAAGCATATATCACCAGAACAGCCTCAGCCAAAGCATAGGATACCAGGATGTCCCAAACCAGTAAATATGTGCAAAGGAAAATAAGTAATTGGTATTGAAATACTAACATATCATCACAATATGCAGTGACGTAAGGTTTCACATAGCTGATCCCCACTCTTTTGGGAAAGTAAGAACCACTCTCATGTTTAGTGATAACAGCACCAAGTTCTATACTAGTGCACAGGTCAAAGGCAAGCATTCCCAAAGGCATACAGCAGCCACATTCAAGAACATGCAAAAACCCAATGTCAAATACAGATACAATTTAGAACGTTAATGTTAATTAGCTATAGATAAATTAGAGGATTCCCTGGAACACATTAATCCACCATGAACACCTGACTGTCTACTATAAAGTATTTGTGAGTGTGCCCTGCATTACTTTTTTTAAGTGTCAATTGAGTAATTTGACAATGGCTGATAAATTGAAAATCCTAATTTTCCTCTCTTTTCAACTCCCACCATCCCACAGAAACATTGTTTTTGTTGTTCTTCTTTTCATTTCTTTATTCCTTTTCTTTTCCTTTTCCTCTACTCATGATTTGCATCTCACCTCTCAGCCTTTAAACTAATATTGGATGAAGTTGAGCCAGGTTTCTCCACATAGTGTTTTATGCATCGCAGATGCTTATATACATAACTGTGACATCATGCTTGGTTCCGTGTGGAATCCTGCTGTGGGTTCTATGTAGAATCTCTGTATGGGGGTCCTTAAGTTGTCAGTTACTAGAGAGCTGTTGATGGCTGAGGTGAATAAACTGGACCTGATCTTTACTCTGTGTGTGGAACCTGTTTATTGATGTGAACGACACCACATTAATTTGGCTACGAAGATGGGATACAATTAGCCAGAGTGAGTAATTTAAACTGGAAAGTTGTTCTACAAGATAGGATCACGGCTTATCGTATGTCTCCTCACTCGACCACTGGAATATCACCCTTTGAGTTGTTCAAAGGAAGAGCCTCAAACTCTAAGCTCTGTCCAGGGTGGATGAGTCTTGACAAAGGCCTCAAAGACAATCAGATAGGTGATTGGAGACGTAGAGATTATTATAAGCAATTGTCAAGGAAAATGTACCTTGGTGATAAAAAATGTGTTCAAAATAATGAGTTGAGTGTTGGGGATCAGGTGTAAATTAGGGCACCTCTCGGGTGTCAGACCTGGTCAAAGTTTTGAAAAGTGAGAAGAGTTGTAAAGATTTTCAAAAATGCAGTGAAAACTAAGGATGATATGATTTGGAATAAGAGTTGTGTGGTGTTAGTTAATTCCAATCCTAATCCAGGTTGTGCTCACTTCAGTTCCTCTCCTACTGATGCAGATTTATCTCTGACAAGGTCAGGTTTCTTAACTGCTTCAGACAGAAGGAGAAGTCAGAGGGTGCACAGATTACCATTGTATATGAAAGACTATGTTACTTGAGTCTTATTTTCAGCATGGTCAACCCTTGTGAAATGTGTTTTTATTTTCTCTTATCTTGTTTTCTTTTATTATTTGTTTAGTTCTTGTAAAGAGGGAAGATGTGTGACATCATGCTTGTTTCCGTGTGGAATCCTGCTGTGGGTTCCATGTAGAATCTCTGTATGGGGGCTCCTAAGTTGTCAGTTATTAGAGAGTTGTTGATGGCTGAGATGAATAAACCGGACCTGATCTTTACTCTATGTGTGGAACTTGTTTATTGATGTGAAAGACACCACAATAATCCTCCTTTAAAATGCCACTTTCACACTGCCATTAGGAAGAAGTTTTCAAAGCAACCATATTTAGTGGACAACTAGGTAGGATGAGGACAGAAGACAAGAGAATGTGGACAAGGAAAATGATTTTCCAGATGATAAATACCCAGCATTTTCAGAAAAGCACCATCAAACAACGTTAAAAACTACAAACAATCTAACTGCACCTTTCAGAAGAATTCATACATCAATGTAATGTTAGTAAAGGTATCCAGATGGATGGCATCCTTATTGATGGTTCATATTAGCTCTTTATTAGTTCTGGTGTCTCCACAAACCACAATACATGTACTGTATTGTTTTTCTCTTCCCTCTGGGTTTGTGTCCTAGAATGTTGTTATTCAAAATGACAAATGATCATCTGAATAAATCAGAAAATATCTCGACCGCATATGGTTCAGAGAGGTTAAATTGAATTAAAGTGTTAGCGCACACCACGTTTGTAATATTCTCTTGAAAACTAAAACGTATTAATCTCGTATGCGTGCACAGAAGTTGTTAGGGTAGCCATCCCCTTCAATAAATCGTGAATAAATGAGTGAGTGTTCACTCGGTGCCTGGATGCACAGCTAAAGTTCAATATTTTCACATTGTACAGTAAACACACAATTTTTATAGACTACTGCAAGAAATACTGAGTAACTTGATTCATACAAATTTTGAGCCTTTATTTGGCCAACGTAAATTAACACACGTTATTTTGAACAAAATATTTTCATATTCACATAGCGAACAATGAATACAATGAAAAAATCACAATATCACTGTGACGTTAATCAGGAGCGACCATTCTCACAAAATGTACACTTTGCCCAATGTATTTCGGGATTATTTAAACCCTTCTTCAGTGGACTCTTAGAAATCAATAATGAATAGCAATTAACTTCACTGAAATGATATAACATACAAACATACAGGGGTGTCGACTGAAGCACCCAAGGAACGCATAGAAATGTCAATCATTCTCCCAGTAAAGCCTGGCATGCGAAAATGTGCAAAAAAGAAACCCAAAACAACAGAACCAAGGAGTGAAAATAAAGATAAAAATCTCAACCCTAGAACATTATGTATGCTTTAGTGCCAATCCGTACGAACAGTATATAGGCTTATTGCTAGTGCTCTGGTATGACAAAAATGATTCAACCGATCACTGCTTCTTATCAAATAAGAGAAACAGCCACTATGGCTCGACACCGATATATAACAGCTTTTTTATTGTACAATGTGAAAATATTGAACTTTAGCTGTGCATCCAGACACCAAGTGAACACTCATTCATTTATTCATGATTCAGAGAGGTTACACAACATTCATTTGGCTATAGTGGATAGAGTTTCCAGATGACTATGTGGTATTTGAGTGAAGGCACTTTAAAAGAGGAAAGAAACAAAATAAAATTAAGCATATATCACCAGAACAGCCTCAGCCAAAGCATAGGATACCAGGATGTCCCAAACCAGTAAATATGTGCAAAGGAAAATAAGTAATTGGTATTGAAATACTAACATATCATCACAATATGCAGTGACGTAAGGTTTCACATAGCTGATCCCCACTCTTTTGGGAAAGTAAGAACCACTCTCATGTTTAGTGATAACAGCACCAAGTTCTATACTAGTGCACAGGTCAAAGGCAAGCATTCCCAAAGGCATACAGCAGCCACATTCAAGAACATGCAAAAACCCAATGTCAAATACAGCTAAAATTTAGAACGTTAATGTTAATTAGCTATAGATAAATTGGAGGATTCCCTGGAACACATTAATCCACCATGAACACCTGACTGTCTACTATAAAGTATTTGTGAGTGTGCCCTGCATTACTTTTTTAAGTGTCAATTGAGTAATTTGACCATGGCTGATAAATTGCAAATCCTAATTTTCCTCTCTTTTCAACTCCCACCATCCCACAAAAACATTGTTTTTGTTGTTCTTCTTTTCATTTCTTTATTCCTTTTCTTTTCCTTTTCCTCTACTCATGATTTGCATCTCACCTCTCAGCCTTTAAACTAATATTGGATGAAGTTGAGCCAGGTTTCTCCACATAGTGTTTCATGCATCGCAGATGCTTATATACATAACTGTGACATCATGCTTGGTTCTGTGTGGAATCCTGCTGTGGGTTCTATGTAGAATCTCTGTATGGGGGTCCTTAAGTTGTCAGTTACTAGAGAGCTGTTGATGGCTGAGGTGAATAAACTGGACCTGATCTTTACTCTGTGTGTGGAACCTGTTTATTGATGTGAACGACACCACATTAATTTGGCTACGAAGATGGGATACAATTAGCCAGAGTGAGTAATTTAAACTGGAAAGTTGTTCTACAAGATAGGATCACGGCTTATCGAATGTCTCCTCACTCGACCACTGGAAGATCACCCTTTGAGTTGTTCAAAGGAAGAGCCTCAAACTCTAAGCTCTGTCCAGGGTGGATGAGTCTTGACAAAGGCCTCAAAGACAATCAGATAGGTGATTGGAGACGTAGAGATTATTATAAGCAATTGTCAAGGAAAATGTACCTTGGTGATAAAAAATGTGTTCAAAATAATGAGTTGATTGTTGGGGATCAGGTGTAAATTAGGGCACCTCTCGGGTGTCAGACCTGGTCAAAGTTTTGAAAAGTGAGAAGAGTTGTAAAGATTTTCAAAAATGCTGTGAAAACTAAGGATGATATGATTTGGAATAAGAGTTGTGTGGTGTTAGTTAATTCCAATCCTAATCCAGGTTGTGCTCACTTCAGTTCCTCTCCTACTGATGCAGATTTATCTCTGACAAGGTCGGGTTTCTTAACTGCTACAGACAGAAGGAGAAGTCAGAGGGTGCACAGATTACCATTGTATATGAAAGACTATGTTACTTGAGTCTTATTTTCAGCATGGTCAACCCTTGTGAAATGTGTTTTTATTTTCTCTTATCTTGTTTTCTTTTATTATTTGTTTAGTTCTTGTAAAGAGGGAAGATGTGTGACATCATGCTTGTTTCCGTGTGGAATCCTGCTGTGGGTTCCATGTAGAATCTCTGTATGGGGGCTCCTAAGTTGTCAGTTATTAGAGAGTTGTTGATGGCTGAGATGAATAAACCGGACCTGATCTTTACTCTGTGTGGAACTTGTTTATTGATGTGAAAGACACCACAATAATCCTCCTTTAAAATGCCACTTTCACACTGCCATTAGGAAGAAGTTTTCAAAGCAACCATATTTAGTGGACAACTAGGTAGGATGAGGACAGAAGACAAGAGAATGTGGACAAGGAAAATTATTTTCCAGATGATAAATACCCAGCATTTTCAGAAAAGCACCATCAAACAACGTTAAAAACTACAAACAATCTAACTGCACCTTTCAGAAGAATTCATACATAAGTTGCGGCTAATTTCCTGGCTGCTGGGTAAATAGTGAATTTCTGCTGCTATTTACATTGAAGCTGGCTAAAAAGCCGGGATTATGCACTATTAGACCATCTAGCGTGTAAATAGATAGCAAATGTCATTATTTACCCCATGCCGAATAAATAGCAGTGATTATGTGCTATTTGGCTGGCGCCGGGTCTATAAGAAAGAAACATCACTATTTACCTGGAATCCGACTAGATAGCAAAGATCATGTTCTCTTTGACTGGTGACTGTTCAAACTGCAAAGAAGTTTTACTATTTACACGTTCACTGACTAGATTAGGAAAGCTAATGTACTATTGGGCCAGCAACCAGGCAAATAATAAAGAGACTTAATTATTTATCCGGCTGCCGACTAAACGAGTAGAGATCATGGACTATTCCACAAGCAATCAAGCAAAGAGCTCAGAAACGACACAATTTTCCTGGCCTCCAATTAAATCCAAGAGATTACATACTATTTTTCCTGAGCCTTGCAAATAGCAAACCAATATCTCTATTTACCCAGTCACTGACTAAATAGCAGAAATCATGTAATATTTGGCCAGCAGCCGGGCAAAGAAGTTTCCCTATTTACCCAGCCACTAACAAAATAGCAGAGCTTAAGTACCATTTGGAGAAGAAACCTTACATTTCATGCTGTTTAAATAGCAGAGATTCTTAACTAGTAAGTATGTTGTCAGATAACGCCTGAAGTTTTATTGTTGAGTAGGTGAACTTGATGACTAAGGTATTAGTGAGAGGTGGAAGGATGTTGAGGAAGTGTTAGGGGACTGCCACTGGGACGGTTCTTAACATGCTGGGCAATGATGCACATAACTGGAAGCAGTGAACTCTTTGTTCCTCTTGGAGACACTGATATTTCGCTGCAGGCTTCTGTCGGCCTCTGCTCCCACCAGTCTCTGGCCCACCCTAGATATCTTTGTCTCTCTAGAACAGTCTTATGTTTCTGTTTCACCTACATAGTCTGTGTCCTATGATTTATTCAATATTTGTACTTTAGTAATTTTGCCTCCTTTTGGCTCCTTACTATCTCATGCTGTCCATGGTAGTCTCATCAAATGATGCATGTGTTTTTTGCAAATACAGGCCACCTTTGAGCCCCTTCAGTTTCGTGATTGATCCAGATGGTACCTGCTTTCCTACCTCGTATGTAGACTCCCAGTCTTTGTGGTGAGGGTGGGTGGGTAACGTGGGATATGATGACTGCTGCAGGCCAACTGATGGCCACAAAAGATGAGTCTTCCCAAAGTGTTCAATTGAGCTTTGTAGTAACACTGAATATGAATTACATTCAATAGCCAAAATGTAGCTGGACACTGGCTAAATAGTGAATTTTCTCTATTATTTGGCCGCTGGCCAAATAGTAGACGTTATTCACTATCTGGCTGGTGGCCTTGAAAATAGCAGAGAAACATTTGCTATTTTTGTAGCTGCTGCCTAAATATTAGAGATTCTGCACTATTTGTCCAGAATCCATGCAAATAGCAGAAAAAAATCACTATTTACATGGCAGCTGGTTGGATATGAGGGATTCTGCACTGTTTAGTCAGCAACTGCAGAAATAACAAGGATATTTTCGTATTGACCTGGGCACTGGCTTCTTAACAAAGGTTGTGTAATATCTGGCCAGCAGTGAAGCAAGCTGCAAAGAAACTCATTACCCTGCTGCTAGAAAATCAGTACACTATTTACAATTTTGCCAGCAGCCATGGAAATACAAACTAAGCTTAATTGTTTTCCTGGCTGCTGGTTAAAAAACAGATATTATATACTACTTCACTGGTAGCCTGGCAAATAGCTAAATGATTTCAATATCATTGATGGCTAAATAGTAAAAAAATGTACTGTTTGGGTGGCTGCCTTGCAAATAGAAAATAAACGTATTTCTTCACCTGGTAGCTTGCCAAGTAGCAGACCGTATGCCCAACTTGGCCTGCAGCCATTCAGATAGCAGAGGAACTTCACTATTTACCCGGCTAGTTTCTAACCAGCCTATATTTTGTGTTATTATGCCTTATGCAGAATTCAACGGATACTCGCCACCAGGTAGAACTGAACACATGAAGTGAATGTAACTGGCATCCATCTACTAATGGAAGTTAGGGTACTGATGTATTATTTTATTTGCAAAATGTAGTCACAAATTGCACACATACTTTTTGCACGTGGAATAGTAGTTTACAAACTGGCCTATAAACTCTTAGGTTGATTCACTAACATTTAATCGCAGGGGGTTACAGAATGATCTACCTAATTACTATTCATTAGGCAGTTGCCAATTTTAAACCTTCTGTGATTGGATGTAATTGCACGGATGTGGCCTACAAAGGACAGCACAGCACCATCCCTATGACTGGATTTAAAAATTGATTTTTTTTCTAAAACCGCCCGTGTTTGTGGTAAATAAAATATTACCGTGTCATAATTTCTATAAATAAAACAAAGTGTCATGCATTAAATGAGAGGCAGAGTCCGTGGTATCCGAGTCAAAGGGCTTTATTCCAATAACTCGAGTTAAGGGAGAATCTGTTCCATCACCTCTAAGGTTCAGGAAGGGTCTTCTAAACATTATTTTCTGATTACATATTTATACGTGCAATCTTGTACATAGGAGGAGCGCTCGAGGCAGAGCAAGAGAGAAAAGAAGATAAGAGCATGTGGGCGTGCATGAGGGTGTACACTTGATGAGTCATAGGTGAGTCATAGGTGGGCGGATACATGGAGGGGGGTTGCATGGCAGGCTGGAACTTTGCCCTACTTGTGCGTGCAACTTGATCATGACGTGCAACTGACGTGTGACTGGGGGGAAAGCTGACATTCAGTCTAGTAGAGAGGCCTTCAGTGTCAGGGCGACCAGCACATCTGGTATTATCTGATATCTTGAGTCCGGGGATGTTTTATCTGAAGCAAAGGTCGCTCATCACTAAGAGCCAGAGAGGGCATATATTTCTTCGTTCATTGCGTGGGGGCCGTGGGCTTTCTACGGATGTAAGCTCTGTAATTTACTTAAACGGAGACAGAAAGGCTAGGCCCTATCTCTGAAGACGGGTTCTGTTTACCTTCTTCACCAGGCAGGAATGTGATTCTGTAGAGCAAGCAGATAACTGTTGTGCAAAATACTGTCTTGGCACCCCGTGCTGGGTCTCTTTCGGCTGAGCCAGAAGTATGCGAGGTCAGGGATACGTAACTGTAGCTCTCAGAGTGTCTGAGCCATGAAAAACCCTTAATTCAGAGACGGGCTCAGGCTGAGCCACAAAACGGGTTCATCGTGATTTATTTAAAAGTGCACAATGCAAATACATGGGCCTTAAATGCTAACTTAATATTTCTTACATGGGAGACTTGATGACTGGCATCCTAATGCAGGACGTACATACAGAGGCCTTGTGATTCAGGCCACTATGGGAAAATGCATGCATGACATGCACATACATTAAACATAGGGTACACGCAGGGGACATATTGGTCATGTAAAATTCCATTTTCCTCATTCCCTCCTTGTCCCCTACTTTACCCTTCAGGACACATCTATATTCATGAGACCGTATAGTTGATCATACAGCATCATTTGTTCATCTTTGATCCTTTGTACACGTGGATGTGGTACACAGGCAGTCGCACACAGGCCGCAAATGGCCAGGCCACACTGCAGACAGAGACAGCAGCCGAATATCATAAGCAGTATCATTCCTAGGAACGACAACACTTTCCATCCCCAAGCCGATATTACACCCCAGAGCCAACTGGACCAAGTCCATGTGCCTGGGTCTTGATGTATATCATGAGCAATCTTGTGGAGTCTTGTTATTGCTGCGTACACAGATGGCGCGTTATTAGGGATGAAAATGCAGCAACTGGAGCCGATCACTCTACAAGCCCCGCCCCTATCCGCCAGGATGACGTCAAGAACAAGGCGGTTCTGAAGAACAACAAGTCTCATGGCAGACTGCTCCTGGATCAAATTCGCCAGAGCAGAGGCAGTCACATTCACTACTGCTTCCAGAGTTCTTGTTAACCTGCGTATCAGTTTACTGTTTTGGACGGGACCTATGAAGAAAAAGAATCCTTTGTTGAAATCTGTATATTGCTCCCAAGCTGTTTCAGTCTGATCGATCTCTGAGACATCGGTCTCTCTCCTTTGTCTAACATGCTCTAGTCGTGAATCTCGATGGTAATGGGATGGGGCCAGAAAGACGGGTGGCAGCAGGAACGCTATATAACATGTCCCACCCCAGTCTGGGGGCAGATGTACATAGGCTGTCTGACCGCAAATGAAATAGGTATGGCGTGATGTTTTGAATGAAGACTGTCCTTTATCGTTAAACTCTACTACAGCTTTACACTCGCTGTGTCCCATATGTACTGAGCCTTTCTTTCTAACGCACAAAGCACCTTTTACTGGTAGGACTGATATAAACGGTGGACCTATGTTTTGCATGGGCTGAGCGTTCAGCATTATAAAACTAACGGATGCATTTCCTTGCTCGTACTCTTCATTTTCTAGATCTGTTCCCTTCCTTTGGGGAAATCCGTCTTCGTCTGGAAAACATGCCTCATTCATTACTTTATTCAGGTTTCCATATATCCATTCATCTTGGTATACTATGGACTTTCTGTCTAGTGAGGTCATTAAGGCAAACCATGCTCCGCACGAACCATTGTGGGAGAACGGTAAAGGGAAGAAGGGCAGAACTCCCTTCGTCTTTTGATAAGGTGGGAGTTGGCCACATACCCAGCAATCAGTCGCATTGCTGGTCTGATGAGAACGGTGTAACATTCGAATGAAAGTATTGTTACGCAGGGCAAGTCGATATGACAGTTCATGGGGTGGCAATTCACTGAATGTATGCTCTACGGTGTTGTTAAGAGAAGAGTGCATATGTGAGGCAAGAGGAGGAAAGAAAACATGTAGTATTAAACTAACACAGATTATAACGATGCACAGAAAAAAAAGAATAATCAAAGAAACTATACATCTACTATGTAATAGCTTACAGTATTTCTCTCTCATTTTGCTCTTCTTACTATTGTCGTATGCGATCTTATACATGTCAGAAATCTAGTCTAACCGATTCACCACCTAGTGGACTTAAACAATTAAACTTCGTCTGACTTACTAGATCGTAACTTAGACCTATACTCTTGCTGTGGAGTCTTTACTAGCAAAGGCGGCGCAAGCGGCGCAAAGTCTTTAATGTCTTTGATCTCTTTAATGTCTTTATTCTTTACCAAAGTTCCAAATTGTCCAAAGTATCGTTTACAGTGATGGGCGTGAATCCACCCTTTTCTTCCTTCGATCTTTATTGCAGTCCTCGTGGTCAGTAACACTAACTTCGGCGCCTTCCAACGCGGCTCAAGGGGGCTTGATCGATCGAAATTCCGGACAAGTACGTAATCTCCTGGTGCTATGGCATGCTCCTTGACCTGGGTGTTGTCAGGGAAGGCGGCAGCAACCTGTGAACGACAAGAGAGTAGTGCAGACATCAAGGAAGCCAGGTAATCTGTCAGCATGTTACTGTCAACATCAGTTATTTTCTTAGGCATAGGCGTACCCCACATATTTGGCGGTCTACCAAAAACTACTTCATACGGAGATAGGCCTGTTCTGGAATGAGCTACCATACGCATGTGAAAGAGGGCAACCGGCAAGGCTACCATCCAATCCACGCCCTTTTCTGCACAGATCTTTGCTAGTTTCATCTTGATTGTCTGATTATGTCTTTCTACAAGGCCTGCTGCTTCAGGGTGTCGTACACAATGGAACTTCCAATTATATCCTAACAGAAGAGACACTTGTTTCATTAATTCAGAGGAAAATGGCTGACCATTGTCTGAGTAGGCGACACGGGGCAATCCGTATCTGGGAAAGAATTCACGCACCAATTGCCTAGCGGTTGTCACAGCAGTATAATCTGGAACTGGATACGCTTCTGTCCATCTAGTTAGTGCACACACAACTACCAAGACATACTTGTAACCTCTACATCTGTCCATCTGGATATAATCCATCTGGAGGACCTCAAAAGGGTGGTCAGGAGGATGAAATCCGCCTTGTTCCACCGGGATGCCTTTACCTGGATTGAACTGGCAACAGATCATACATGTTCGTACTTTCTGTTTCGCTGCTGCACGCAGGTGCTTGTTAAACCAGATATTCTGTAAGCTGTCTATCATTGCCTTTTCTCCCAAGTGTGCTGGACTATGTGTTGTGTTTATGATTACTCGTACCATGGAATCTGGAAGAAACCATGTGCCTTTTCCCTTAGTCATCCAACCTTGGTCAGTCTGGACCCCTCCTTGTTCAGTCCATCTCTGTATTTCATCTGTAGTGGCATGTGTCTGTATGTCGAGTACATCTTGAGAAGGATCCCTGACTGTCATACTTTTTGTCAGTAATGGTACCTCTGTCCTTGTCGTGTCTGTTGGTGTCTGGGCTGTAAGTTTAGCAGTTCGGTCTGCCAGGTCATTACCCTGGGAAATGGTGTCTGTAACTTTGGTGTGAGCTTTGCATGTCAGGATAGCTATGGCTGTAGGTAAATGTATTGCTTCCAACAGGGCTTGAATAAGCGGGCCGTGCTGAATCTTGGCCCCATGAGAGGTCAAGAAACCTCTCTCCCTCCACAGTACTCCGAAATCATGAACTACGCCAAAAGCATATTGTGAATCTGTATAAATGTTCACTCTTAAGTGCTTAGCTCTTATGCAGGCTTGTGTCAGAGCGATGAGCTCTGCTGCTTGTGCTGACAGTGTGTCTATTCTTTGTGTCTCTATGACTTCAGTAGCAGTGGTCACGGCATATGCTGCTACTAACTCTCCTGCACTCGTTCTCATGCATGATCCATCTACATAGAGTGTTAGGTCAGGGTCTGGAAGTGCAATATCTGTCAGGTCTTGTCTTGGTTTCGTCACTATATTCATTACTTCCACACAGTCATGTGGTGGTGCATTTACTGTACTTGAGGGCAAAAGTGTAGCAGGGTTCAGAATATTACATCGTCTGATCTCTATGTGTGGCTGAAATAATGTCAGTTCATATCCTGTCAGTCTCGCTACAGTCAAATGTTGTGTCTGTGTCCTGTTTAAGAGAACTTCCACTGCATGCGATACCTGTCAGGGGGTGTCCCAGCACTATCGAGTCACTTTGTCTTATGGCTAGGGCTGTTGCTGCAACCGATTTCAGGCACGCAGGCAGAGCCTGGGCCACTGGGTCCAGTGTACTAGAAAAATAAGCACAAGGCTTGTGTTTTCCTGCTTGATCTTGTGTGAGGACAGATAACGCTGTTCCATCCCGTTCAGTTACGAAAAGCATAAAAGGTTTACTGTAACTAGGAGTCGCTAGAACTGGCGCTTGACATAATGCTCTTTTTAATTCCTCAAATGCCAAGGTATGTTCTTGTGTCCAAGGGAGGACAGTCGAAGACGCTGCCTCCTGTGTTGTCAATTGTATGAGTGGTTTGGCTAGATAGGCATACTGGGGAATCCATTGCCTACAGTATGAAGTGAGGCCAATGAAGGCCCGTACTTCCTTTTGTGTCTTGGGCTGTGAAAGGTTAGAAATGAGCTGTATACGTTCTGGTGTTAGCTGTCTACCCTCCTTGGACAGCAAGTGTACACCACTTGCTGTTCACAGAATTGTAACTTTGAAGGGGACACTTTGTGCCCCTTGTCTGCCAGAAAGTGTAAAACTGTCAGTGATGCATTTTCACAGTCTGGTTCTGATCGTGCTGTAATTAGGATGTCGTCTACGTACTGGAGTAGCGCAGTGTTGGGAGGCATGCTAATACTGTCCAGCTGTCTTTTTAATGCCTGACTGTAAATGCTAGGACTCATTGCAAGAGCGAAACTCCTGCCAATTATTCTGTTTACACTACGAGGGAAAAACTATTCATTTGCAAGCATGCCTTATCTGAAGTCAATGAAGCTTTCAGTGCTGGCTGTAAGGAAGAGCAACTTGACCCCCTCCTTATATAAACATTTCTCCGCGGCTCATCAAGTTTTTTTTTTCTCTACACTGCCTTCCCCTTCATCGTGATGTCACCCACAGGGCGGTTCCTCCACCCTTTCAAAACTCTGAGAGCTAAGAACAGCTGCCAAGTTACTGAAGAGAGAGCTTGGTCAAATTGCAAGCATTCTTTATCTGCATGCGAAGGAAGCCTTCAGCCTGAGTCAGTTGGAGGACTGTCCGCGGAAAAGAATTGGAGTATGGCCAATAATAACAAGACAGGCACTGCTCGGCGCTCCAAGAGGGAAAAGCCCTCCCTTCACAAAATATCTTTCCCTGGGAGCCAGGCCACCTCAAGGTCGAAAAACACATTCTTTGTAATTCAAAACATATCTGTACCCAGGCCAGAGAGCTAACCAACATTCTCTAACTTAACTGAAGCAAATTTAAAACGTGATAAAAAGCATCCTAATATCAGTAATTAATAAGGACATATTTTATTTCGTAACTTAGACACATGCTATGCTAGCATTTTAAAATAATTATATCATAAAATATTGTTACTAGCTGCAAAGGAAAAAAAGAAACAGAACAACATGGCATGGAAACACATCACATTTTACTTTTTGAAATGTGAAACACCATAATTTTGCATTGCATAACCAAGATTTTCATAATTAAGTGTGCAAGCTCTTCTATTCTACCTATTAAAAGGGCCAGATTCATCATTTTTCAAAAAAGCCATGTTTTCTAATTGAGTGGATTAACTGTCACACGCTATTCTAAAGGGCAGCTTGCATTGGGAAAAATAATAATGTATATTTTGTAGAACACATTTTTATAATCAGGATGAACCCATTTTTATTAAAAAAAAAAACACATGGTTGCATTACACTAATTAAAAGCACATTCTATGATGGGTCTGTTTTATATTTTCTTCTCAACCGTGAAAACATTAAAGCACCCTCTGTGCAAACCCTTATCTCAATCCGACTGGTTTATTTACAACTTACCGACCTCTGAGTCAAACACATTAAATCAAGTGTTCCAAGGCAAACCCACACAAATACACGGAAGCATTTGAAATAGAATGTTAAATGAACACTTCTTTACTCTCCATGCAAGATGTTACCACTCAGTCAGCAAGCTGACAAAGCACATAGGCAGACCCAGCAACCAATGAAAAAGTTAAATCAAACCATCATTCATCTAAACACTCACTGGCTTTTAGTGTCAGCTCACATAACCATGCATGTTAAACAGCATGTTAAAACAAATACTGCCTTCTCAAAACAAGATATTAACCCTTTGGCAGCTGAAGCACAATCATTCCCCAATGACTGCAGTACATGGGAAAGTCATGAACTCATCTCTCCACGTTATCACATAACACGTACGCACATCTTCAAAACGTTTTCTCCAAGCACTTGAAAGAGATCCAGCTCTCTCCTGCCTAACGTAATGATAACATGCTCTGCACAAACCATAACCACATGGCGCTATTCACAAGCCATATTCACAAGAAACTCAACAAGTTATAATAATTACATGCTCTTCATAAACCATATTTACAAGGAGCTATTTACAAGGAACTACACAGTAAACTTATATGGCCGATGGGGGCGGAGGGAAATCTGCGTTTACGTAGTCCGGTGCGGGCTCTTCTATATAGGAGGAAAATAAAAGCCTCTGATGCTGTCGGCCTCTTTCTACATACTCTAAAGGGTACAGGTGGTGGCGTTCGCGACCTACGGGATGTATCTGAGGGGGTCACTCTAGCTAGTTCTTCCGAGAGGACGGGATAAATACCAGTAACGACTGCATTTCTTTCTCTATCAGCCTGTTCTGTTTTGACCCGTTCCCCCTCCTCCCGCAGTTCTTTTTCTTTGGCTTTTCCGCTGCTTGTTTAGTTCTCTCTGCTTTGTTCAATTCTTTCTCTGTTCTCCTATGTGACTCTTTGCGCCATAACTCAATGGCATCTTTCTGAGAGGGTCTTGATTTCCTTTTCCATAGCGCTTCCTCTACTCTCACAATGCATTCAGAATCCCATGTTCCTGAGACAGGCCATCTATATTTCTCCTCCAGATCCTTCGTGTAATCTACCCATAAGTCTAAAAACAAAATAGCGTCTAGCCCGTGATTATTATACATATAATGACCAGGTGTGTCTCTAGGCGGGATGTTAACTGACTCTTCTAGTATACCTTTCCTGGTCCCTATCTGACGTAATTTTGAAAACAGTGGCATGTTGAAACCAACACAATGGAAACACAATACACCCAGAATAGACTGACTGAAACAATCATTCACACTACAACACTAAAACACTAAAACAGATACAGTCTAACCTGATACATGGAATAAAACATGTACTTGAAAACAGTTAACTTTATGCACTGGAATACAGTACAACCATACCGGTCCCAAAAATGAGACACGTCTTTACCGTGCCCACGTTTACCGTGGACCCGTCTTTACCGTGTTCGTGTGAACGGACACGTCTTTACCGTGTACATATAACATGACACGTCTTTACCGTGTTCAAATAAATGAACCCGTCTTGAACTTTATGCATTCCCCATAGTGGTACTCACCGGGAAGCAGAACTTGAAGGCCTCGGAAACTTGATACTGCGCATGCGCCTCGGAACAGGTGGGCCTTCGGAAACCTCGGACCTTGCTCTCTCACGGGTTGGGCTCTGGTTGGGATGATCCGCGATCCTCACGGCCTCGTGTGGACGCCTGGTCGCAGTCCGTCTCCTCCGTGGGCCTGAGGGAGTAAGCAGGAAGTCCCGCTGCGTGTGCACTTTGAAGTCCGTCACGGCTGTGGAAGGGGGCAAAGGCTGGACCTACGTCTCCGGCGTGTGGGGAAAGGGATTAGTGCCTGTTCGGGCACCAGATTAATGTGGTAAATAAAATATTACCCTGTCATAATTTCTATAAATAAAACAAAGTGTCATGCATTAAATGAGAGGCAGAGTCCGTGGTATCCGAGTCAAAGGGCTTTATTCCAATAACTCGAGTTAAGGGAGAATCTGTTCCATCACCTCTAAGGTTCAGGAAGGGTCTTCTAAACATTATTTTCTGATTACATATTTATACGTGCAATCTTGTACATAGGAGGAGCGCTCGAGGCAGAGCAAGAGAGAAAAGAAGATAAGAGCATGTGGGCGTGCATGAGGGTGTACACTTGATGAGTCATAGGTGAGTCATAGGTGGGCGGATACATGGAGGGGGGTTGCATGGCAGGCTGGAACTTTGCCTACTTGTGCGTGCAACTTGATCATGACGTGCAACTGACGTGTGACTGGGGGGAAAGCTGACATTCAGTCTAGTAGAGAGGCCTTCAGTGTCAGGGCGACCAGCACGTCTGGTATTATCTGATATCTTGAGTCCGGGGATGTTTTATCTGAAGCAAAGGTCGCTCATCACTAAGAGCCAGAGAGGGCATATATTTCTTCGTTCATTGCGTGGGGGCCGTGGGCTTTCTACGGATGTAAGCTCTGTAATTTACTTAAACGGAGACAGAAAGGCTAGGCCCTATCTCTGAAGACGGGTTCTGTTTACCTTCTTCACCAGGCAGGAATGTGATTCTGTAGAGCAAGCAGATAACTGTTGTGCAAAATACTGTCTTGGCACCCCGTGCTGGGTCTCTTTCGGCTGAGCCAGAAGTATGCGAGGTCAGGGATACGTAACTGTAGCTCTCAGAGTGTCTGAGCCATGAAAAACCCTTAATTCAGAGACGGGCTCAGGCTGAGCCACAAAACGGGTTCATCGTGATTTATTTAAAAGTGCACAATGCAAATACATGGGCCTTAAATGCTAACTTAATATTTCTTACATGGGAGACTTGATGACTGGCATCCTAATGCAGGACGTAAATACAGAGGCCTTGTGATTCAGGCCACTACGGGAAAATGCATGCATGACATGCACATACATTAAACATAGGGTACACGCAGGGGACATATTGGTCATGTAAAATTCCATTTTCCTCATGTTGCTTACAAGAACCAGTGCGGTTTTTAAAAAGAAAAGATTGCCATTTTGAGCGGGGGGAAGCTTGCCTGCCTTCAAGATGGCTGCAAGCTAGAGGAGCTCTGAAAGCCCGATGTGAAATGCTTTAAAATCCTCACTGCATTCGGCGGTCTGGCATCCCGCATGACACTTGATTGCCCCTGCGATTGAGGCTGCCATGTATACACTTTCACTGGCAGTAATGCTACTGGGGCGCACCTCTTATTGAAAATAGATTCAGATTAAGCCATATATTTAAGGATTGGAAAAGTGTATATCAACAACAGAGTTACATTTGGGGTTGGTGCCTCTCGGGAAAAAACACCCTACTACCTAGGTGCACATATACAAAGGGATGTCATAGACAGTCCCTAGGTAAAACAAACTATACAGTCCAATATCCCGGCACCCAATTGTAACAATTTTTAATTCCTTATGTATTAAACATTAAGACTTTTTTTTATCTATGCACAGATCCTGAGTATTACATCCACAAGTGACACTTTTGGTTCTTATTAGTTATAGGAATTTATTAATACATATTAGTGAGCATAAACACCAAACAATTATGTATACATCAGACACAAAATATTATAAGAGCTGGTCAGGAGAAGATGATCAACAAAATATACAGGACAGTTGGTATTTAGTATGTCCTCCTTTTCCTGATCCACAAAAGACAACAGCCGCCATGTGGATGTAATACTCCGGATCTGTGCATAGATAAAAAAAGTCTTAATGTTTAATACATAAGGAATTAAAAATTGTTACAATTGAGTGCCGGGATATTGGACTCTAGAGGCTGCCATGTACTTCTGGTATTTCTGGCCACCAGACTTGCTCTTGACGAGAAGTGCAGCAGAGAGGCAGGCGTGACTGGGCCTGCAGAAGATCAGAGGGCAGGGGCCTTGCTCCAGCTTGGTTTGGCGGTCTGCTCTGTGGTCTTTGGGCGTTCTTGTGCACTGGACCCCCACAGGCTGTGGTGCCTGCCCTTGGTGCATTCGGCTTCCATGAGCGACGCTTGGTAATCAAGCTGCCCTGAAAGCTCAGCGGGAATCCCCTACATCCGAGAGCCTTGTGATCATGGTGGGTTCTATGTGTGACTGGGACCTCTAACAGATATACCTGCAGGAGCCCCCAGTGCCACGGAGGCCCAGAGTGCGAGGGGCTGCATCAGCAGCGTGGTGAGTGCACCGCAGCTGAGGCCTTTTCATTATGCAGTGCACCTGGGTCCTACCAAATATGAAGCTTGAGTAAGAGAAAGTATACTGGACCCCACAGTCCTGAGACTTCTCAGTGAACATTTGATCTGTTGGGGTGGTAATCACTGGCTCTAGCGCTACCAGTGCCCTAGACCCCAGCTGTTCCACATGTTTCATGCTAAACACTCCCCACTGCCTGATCAAAAGCACCCTCCCCTGGTGTTGCATCCTAGCCAATCTGTTGCGATGCTAGAGCACATGTGTGTGCACTGAGGTTCATAATATTATATTGCTTGTCGCCAGGAATCTTAGAGGCACTAATCACAATGAGCAAAACAGATATGTTACAGCCAAAGTTACAATTCAAACCATGCAGGTCACCCAGGAGCAGAGAGGTTCACTTGGGCGCTGTGGAGTCCGGTTGGGAGTCTTATGAACCTCCGTCAGAACAAGACTTAAAACAAATCCTAGCCGCCATGCAGCGCAGCCTCACAAAGATCGATGGTAAAATAGATGCACTCTCTTATAGAATGGATCAAAAGATTAGATCAACACGGAGAGACTAGACACTGTAAAAAGAGTGTCAGATGCTGAGGACATAATCAAGACTGAGCTTGCAACCTACATGAAAACGGATAAAGTACTGAAAACGTTGAAGGCCAAAACTGCACACGATCTGGAGGTGTGCTCGGGATGAAACAATGTCCAAAACATTGGTGTGGCCGGATCTACAAACATTGACAACATGGAGAGAAATGTAGAACAATTGTTCATAACCCTTATGGGGAGTGAAACTTTCTTGGATTTTTTCGTGGTCGAGAGTGCCCACCGTACCATGATGCTAATGCATATCTCTGGAGCCAATCCGCATCCAATCATTGCCTGTCTCCTGAATTACAGGGATCGTGACACTGCCCTCTGAAAGGCTAAAGAGCTGAAGGTGCTGTGACATGAGGGCATGGAACTCTCTCCCTTCCCGGACTTTAAGCAGCAAGTGCAAGAAGCCCGCCTTTAGTTCACTCAAGTAAAGACAGAGCTGCAGGAGTTGAACATTGAATACAGCATGCTCTACTCATTCTATCGGGAGGGAAAACTTACTTCTTCTCAGACTCGAAGCAGTTGAAACAGTTCCTCAAAAACCACAATGACTCAGTTTCTGTGTGGCCTCACCCAGAGGATCGCCCAATGTAGACAATGACTTGCTGAATTCAGATAACACCATAAACTTCTGTTGCCTTTGACTTCTTTGGGCAAGGGTTATGGGCACCCTGTTTCAGTGTTGGTCTCCCATGTGGGCCTTGAGCCGGGTGTCCTTGGGCCATGCTCCGTAATCTGCTGTGCTTACATTAAGGGGATAGATTCAGTTCAGGGCCTAAGAGGTTGGAATCTATAGACATACATTAATACATGACACAGTCACTCTAGGACCATAGATTCGTAAATTATTCATGCTCATGGATCTTACTTTTATCCACGGCAAGTTCAATCAATGAACAAAAAACTTTCAGTTTGTTAACATGTGGAAAAGTAAATTTTGCCATGTTCTGTGTCCCTACGTGTCATCCATCATATGTTATGTGTGCATGATTAAATATGCATATGTATTCCCCATGTTCGATTCAAGACACAATTATAGTTGTGTCCACCTCTAATATGCCAGTTTCCAGTCCTCGTGAATACTACGAATATCAGGCCTATGTAAAGCTACGTTGCCACGTTTCTCAGTGTGCACGTTATTCCATTGTAAAGTCCCCGTTTCTAGGCCTCAAAAGGGCCTGGACACCAGATTCAGCTCCTGTCTCCTGAAACCTCGCTGAGGAGCGATACAGCCCCCACCTGTATCCTCGACCCTTCACTTACTTCCTGCCTCACAGTGCCCGGTTCAGCCTGGCTCTGCCTCTGAGTCTGCCAAAAGTATGTTATAGTTCCAGTTATCAGTTCAGTCCCCCTTCTCTGCATTCCTAAGCTACTGAACCGCATCAATAGTTTCCGTCATTGTCTAGCCTTCACGTCTCCACGTTAGAGAAATACTGCATTTAATGGTCATTTAATATTCTTCATCACGCACTACATGTAGAATAATGCATGGTCCAGTCTTAGTGTCTGTTAACCTTTTCCCCTCCTGACTTCTAGTTTATATCAACATGTTCTCTAAACATCAGATACTAGATACTGTTTAGGTACATGTCGCCCTGACTCTCCAGACTTCAGTCTCTGCTCCTAGCACAGAGTTCATAGCCCCCAGCTTCTCCTAGTGATACGTCATTGCTAGTTTGCGCGCACCATCAGGTTAGAGGTCCCGGCTCCTCAGGTAGCCCCCTCCATGGTTTCCGCCCCATTCATGACATATTCTGTTACGTTTGCATCACATGTCTATGTATACGCCCTGTTACACCTCTTTTCACCCTTATCTTTCGCGACTGCTACGCGTCACACCTTCTGCTCCACCCACTGCTACGCCTACTGCAATGTAATGCTATGTGTTTGCGTTATGTATATATGCTAATGCACTGTTATTAAAAGAAGTCATCCGTTCCCCTTGTCCCGATCCTGACACCAGCAGCGCTGCTGGGCCCTGCCATCCTATTCCTATGCAGGTTGTCCTGTTCCTGTCCTTTATGCTGTAATAAACCTGCGAAACTCCTACTACCTCGAATTTTGACTCTTATTTATTGAGCTATCTGTTATTCATTTATACATTCAAAAATAGGGTATTATTTATTTATTTACCACAAACATATAAGGTAGGTACACAGCTATTCAATCCTTTTTCAGTAATGAACAACATAGAACTTGCTTTTCACTTGAATTTTCTTATTTATCTTATGCGTTAGTTTTCATAAATACAAATGTCCTTCAATTACATGACACAACATGGTTGGATTGCTTTTTGTGTTTTGTTTGTACATCCGGTCTTAATACAAAGAAAAACTTAGTCATTTGCAAAGAAATTGTAAACCACAATCAAACAAAAGTGCATCTCATATATACAGTGAATACCACATTTTGGCGTGTTTGGTCACAATCCTATGTTTTCTGTCCACCAAAGTACATCTAAGTAGTACTCCTTGGTCAATTTTACTAAGTGGTCCTTAAAAAAGTATAGGCTCAGAGAGTCATTACGAAAATGTTCAAGGTTTAGACCATTCAACTTTTTTATGGCTGAACTTTTCGAGTCCTTTTTAATACTCCTATTTATTATTGATGCTCTGAGTCCTGTGCAAGTGAAAAGGTGAGTTGTGTGGGAGTGCTGAAGCGTTTCGACCTTCGTGCTGGGAACCAGGAGGATTTCGAAGAAGGTCTTCTTCAGGGCTGGGACTTTGTGATAGGATTTTCGTGATCTACAATTTGTGAGGAAAGAAATAAAAAATAAAAGTGTCTATCAGTACCTACTTATGTACATTAGCTATTTCAGTTTCACCCTAGGGATATCGCAGGCATACCTAGTGTGATTGAAGTGCAGCGATTCAATGTTCTCCGTCTCTTCATGTGGGGTTTGCTTCTTGGGACGTTATGGGTCGTTATTTCTGGGGGGTTAAATAACATGAGGAAGGTACGGAGTTCACGTATGGCAATAAAATAATTTACCACGAGGAGTTTACTAATTGTAATACCCCAATTGTGGTATACTGCATCATATGCCCCTGCGGATTGACATATGTTGGCAAAACGACACAGCCAGTCAAAACAAGAATAATGCAGCATAAATCCAGGATCAAGTGCAAAGTATGGACAGCACCTATGGTGAAACATTGGATGGAGGTAAATCATAACATTAACAAAATGAAATGGACAGTCCTCAGACAAGTCAAAGGAAGATCGCCAGAAAAACGACTGCTAAATGAAGAAGCAAAAATGATTTTGAGACTTGGGACCACAGAAAACGGCCTAAATGAACTGTCAGAGATCTTACACTGTATATAGCCAGTCAGAGTCTAAGTACCCAACGTGTAATTGAACATTTAAAAACTACAGACCACGGCAAGGCTCAGGATCTCTTCAGAGAACATTGAGTCGATCTTCTGCCCCGTGAATGACAGTTTAGACGAACAAACAATTTGGATACAGAATTAACACGTGCAGGAGGATATAACCGATGTGGGTAACAGCGAACAATGCTAGAGAGAAGTTATTCAATCATGCACTGCAATAATTGTAATATGAATTCCTGAGAAACACAGATGCAATGCGCCCCGGCATACTGCGGACCTAGGGGGTCTCACATAACCATACTACAACAGGAAGATGGGTGTATGCCCGCAAGCCAAGCAAGCCCGCAAGCCAAGAGGAAAATACTTGAACGAAATCAAGAACATACGTGCCTCCATACACGCATTTAAGGGAACATTCTGAAGTTTTGAGGAACAAGAGTACATGCAGTACAAACATCATATGTATAAATAAAGCGTGCCGCCTTGATAACATCGCTACAGGAAAACCAGTGTGACGAATAAAGCAGTGTCCTGCAATAAACACACCCCTGGGACGACTCTAAAGTCATGTGTAAAGGAAAATATAAGGCACATACACTGTATGTATAAACAAAGTTTGATGCCATGACTACATTATAACAGGAAGTCAGGCGCAAGGAACACAGGACTGCCCATGTAGCATACAAAGGAGGAAGTCAGGCAGGCATCAGGCCGATGACGCGCAACGTTAAGTTAACATCGGTAGCCAATGACGTGCCCCGTGAAGAAAATATAGTTAGCCAATAAGCCGCCAACTACAAGAAACTGACGAGGCAGCCAAGACACCAGAAGAAGCAAGCCGGGAGATTGAATCCTCGCAGAGTCGCGTCGAAAAAATCACGACGAACAGAAGAATTGAAGGTATTTGAAGCATGGCTTTACCAGCGCACTGCAGGGTGATATTGGTAAATCAATGGAGATTCACCAGGCATGCTCCGTATTGCAAGTCATTATACAACGCAAGCTATGTCACACAGTATAGAAATCATGATAAACGGAAGAACTGAAATCTGTTCAAGCACAGCTTTAACAGCGCACAGTAGGGTGATGTTGGTAAAATAATGGAGATTCACCAGGTATGCTCCATGCTGTAAGCCATTCTATATAATGCATGTTATGTCATATGAAACCACGTGGGTGATACTGAGACAATCAGAAACTTTATTAAACAAACCTCAGACACACAGAGATACCTTGCCCCCGCAACTATGAGGTTCAGTTAAAATCAGTCCACACTGCTGAACACTCAAGAGCACACCTATAAATGGGAAGCACAACTCTGACACACCATGCATGTGCCTAAATAATAGGACCACATTTTCACTCATTAGCCATCCAATAGATAATGAGACGTCCATGGAAGAAACTAGACAGGAAATGACCTCATGGTATTTAACCCCTCAGAAACAACGATCCATAACGTCCCAAGAAGCAAACCCCAAATGACGAGACGGAGAAGTTTGAATCGCTGCATTTCAATCACACTGGGTATGCCTGCGATAGTAGGTACTGATAGACACTTTTATTTTGTATTCCTTTCCTCACAAATTGTAGATCACGATAGTCCTATCACAAAGTCCAGCCCGGAGGAAGACCTTCTTCGGAATCCTCCTGGTCCCCAGCACGAAGATCGAAATGCGTCGGCACACTCACACAACTCACCTTTTCACTTGCACAGGACTCAGAGCATCAATAATAAATAGGAGTATTGAAAAGGACTCAAAGTTTAGCCATAAAAAAGTTGAATGGTCTAAACCTTGAACATTTTCGTAATGACTCTCTGAGCCTATACTTTTTTAAGGAATACTTAGTAAAATTGACCAAGGAGTACTACTTAGAGGTACCCTGGTGGACAGAAAACATAGGATTGTGACCAAACACGCCAAAATGTGGTATTCACTGTATATATGAGATGCACTTTTGTTTGATTGTGGTTTACAATTTCTTTGCAAATGACTAAGTTTTTCTTTGTATTAAGACCGGATGTACAAACATAACACAAAAAGCAATCCAACCATGTAGTGTGATGTAATTGAAGGACATTTGTATTTATGAAAACAAACGCATAAGATAAATAAGAAAATTCAAGAGATAAGCAAGTTCTGTGTTGTTCATTACTGAAAAAGGATTGAATAGCTGTGTACCTACCTTAAATGTTAAGAAAATGAAAGTTTTTTGTTCATTGATTGAGCTTGCTGTGGAAAAAAGTAAGATCCATGAGCATGAGTAATTTACGAATCTATGGTCCTAGAGGTACTGTGTCATGTATTAATGTCCGTAATCTGCTGTGGCACCCGTGGTCTGGGCCCTGGCGCAGCCCCCCGCTCCTCCATTGGGGACTTCACGGGCACAGGTAAGACTGTTTCCTAATTGTGGGGGTCATATAACGGGGCTGGCGGATGTTTTGTTTCCAGAATGCAATAGATTGAAAACTGTTTGTGGGTACTCAGGTATGCATCATTGCTCAGGCCAAATTGGTCCTCAATTGTTTACAGTTGGGGTCCCTGCTGTGCGGAGAACCTGGGACGCTGGGTCCGTCATAGGGGTTTTGATCTCTTTCGGGCACATCCTGACAACATTTTCCCCATCTGTGTTCCACCATATGTAGACTTTTTGGTTTGGGGTTTTGTTTCTTGGGTCTTGCTTGGGAGGTTTGGGGTGGCTTTTAATTCTGCTATGCTTAGTTGGGTCATGCATAGAGTGGGTGAGTTGCTTAGTGGGGAACATATTCATGATGTTAATTGTGACAAAGTTTTAGTGCAATGGCAATTCAGGCATACTAGAAGTCCTGGTGGGTTCAATAAGGGATGGGTGACCTAGACAAAGCAGTTGATACTCAACAAGAACCCGATCTATCAGATTCCTCACGTGGAACGTGAGGTGACTACACGACCGCAGAAAACTTTACAAGAGTCACACCTTTCGAAACAAAAAGCGTGCTCTTAACACACCGTAAATGAAAAGGGTTCCTTCTGTGCCGTTGGTTTCACCTCCCATGTCTGGGGGATTTTCATATGGACCAGAAATAGGTCAGGCATTGCAGTACACGAACTATCTACAGACCAAGAGGGTAGATTTGTTATTGCTCGCTGTACCAGGGACGGAGATGTTTTACATTTTGGTTGTAATATACAGTCCTATTCAGGATGATCCACAGTTCTACAGTGCATTAGGTGCCCATTTACTTCAATGGGGAGACCATCCACAGATCTGGGATGGCAACTTAATTGTATTTTGGGCAATTAAGGGCAATTAAGGCCTCCAAGGGCCCCTACGGCGGCCTTCTGCTGCCGCTAGAGCCATCATGGACATAGCAGAACTCTTAGATCTAGTAAACATATGGAGACTCTGCACTGCAGAGAGGGCTTGCTTCACTCATTACACCCCAGCATATGACACCCACATTTTTTATTTATTTATTTATTTGCAGAGTTTTATATAGCGCGAACTAGACCCGAACTGAATCAGGTATCAGAGCGCTTTACATAGCACCAGTTATGTTACATGAGGACACGCATTCATTTTAGGCACTGGGAGATTAAGTGATTTGCCCAGAATCACAGGAGGTTTTTAGCGTCGTTACCGAGACTCGAACCCAGATCCCCAGGTCCGAGGTCGAGCGCCCTAGCCATTAGGCCAACTCCTCTCCCCTATGGAGACTGCATTGATTACTGGTTAATATCCAAGTCTTGTGTCCTGAATTACCAAATGTGAACTGCCCCCTAACTCTCTCTGATCACTAGCCCCTGATTTTGGATATAGCTCTATGAGTTCGAAAATTCACTGCATTCTCTTGGGAGTTTCCCTCCATATTCTTTACTTGACTCAGTCTTTAGGATCAAATTTGCCCAAGCAATTGAGGAACTTTTTCAACCTAATATTGACATAATTTCTAGCTTTAGTATGTTTGGGAAATCTTCAAAGTGTATGTAAGAGGCGCCACAATCTCAAAACAAGCAGGGGTTCTTAGATCTCTGAGATCCAGACTAGATATATTAGATGGGGAGTTCATGCAGTTAGAAATAGAACACCAATGGGCCGTTAATGAGTTAATCCTCAAGAACATTAGGGAAAAGCTTGTGTAGTTCTGGGAGACTGCAGACTCTGAAGTCAAACACCTGTGTAAATACGCCACGGCCAGGGTGTACGGTGAAGGTGAACGACACGAAACATATGAATGAATGAATGTAGAACTTATAAAGCGCAAACTTAGCCCATGGGCATCAAGGCGCTGTGGACAGAGATCATGATGAGGGGTGTCCATAGATAGAGGGGTTACAGATGCGTATTGGTAAAGAGCCAGTTCTTCAAGGCCTTCTGGAATGAGGAATGCGTTTCCAGACTCGAAATTAAGAGAGGAAGGGAGTTCCACAAATTGGCCGCAGCCAACGAGAAGGATCTTCCACCATCTAGATTTCATCAATCTATGCACAATCACCAGATTCCTGCTGGAAGAGCTTAACTGCTTGCCAGAGACATATCTCCGAACCCGTTTTTTAATTCCTTCGGATCCCATATTGTAGAAGACCTTGTGCACCAAACACAGGGCTTTAAACACAATTCTCGGACCCAAAGGAAGCCAGTGAAGGCTCCTGATGGTTGCTGCACCTGAGTGGAATTTAGGAAGGTCCATCACCAGCCTTGCAGCAGCATTCTGCACAAGTTGGAGTCGGTGTAGGAGACCCTTATTTATCCCTACATAAAGGCCATTGCAGTAGTCCAATCTGGACAACAAAAGGGCCACCACTACCTGTTTGCGCGCGGAGAGGGAGAGAAATTGACAAATCTTTCTGAGGGTTCTTATCATTCCGAAGCAAGTGGAGACTGTTCTATTTATTTGGGGGCCCAAGGAGAGGGAGGTATCAACGATGATGCCTAGATTTTTGGCACTGAGGCCAGGATGCAGGCAAGATCCAAGCGTATCTGGCCACCAGGCCCTGGACCAAATCTCCTGATTGTCTCAGAAAATTAAAATCTCAGTTTTATCCCAATTGAGTCTTAAATAACATATAGCTGTACGATTTCTGAGATTTTACTCTGAACTCTACCATTCATCCACTAACCCTAACACAGAGGCAGTGGCAGACTACCTGGAACATATACGAATGGCATGGCTGATAATAGAGCACAGAGGGCACCTTATTGATCTTTTGGACCTCTCTAAAAACGGGCTGCACTTATAGGAATGCGTTCTGCCGGTGCTCTGATGGCCTTACTGTAACTTTATATAAGGCTTATCAAGATCTCTTGATCGCTCATTTAGTTACTCTTTTTAAGGAAATGGCAGAGAAGGAGGTCATGCCCCCCACAATGCGAGAGGCACTAATCATCACCCTTTTAAAACCAGGAAAACCACCCAATAACTGTACCTCTTATAGACCTTTAACAGTAGTGAATGTAGATGCAAAAATGTTTGCTAAAATCTTGGCCAATTCCCTTGCCTTGTTGCTACAAGGGGTTGTCTGCCCTGAGCAAGCTGGTTTTGTCCTGGGTAAGAGTTTGGGTTAACAATCACGTCACAATCCCCTTTGATATAGCCAGGAGCCCCTGCCAGGGTTGCTCTCGATCGCCCTTGCTTTATGTGCTATTGGCGGATCCACTCGCTTGTGCCTTAAGGGAATACCACTGTAATATAGGCATACGTTTCCCAGGACATCCATTTATAATATCGGCCAATTCTCTGCTCTTTGTTCGTGAACCAGAGGGCAACCTCACCCCCATGCTCAAAGAAGGAGTCTGATTTTGGGGCCCTCTCTTGGCTCCAGATAAATTGGAGCAAGTCCTCCATCTTTCCCATGACATCATCTACCATACCACCAATAATAGAGTTCCCCCTGCGGTGGAGCACTGACCCTATACAGTATCTGGGTGTAATGGTCCATACTGACCTAGTTATAGTTATGGTTGATAACTATGGTAGGGCAATCCTCAAATTAGAGGTGGATATAGATCGCTGGATCAAATTACCCTTGTCTTTGGTTGGATGGAGTGCCCTAATGAAAATGATAGTACTACCCCTTTTCTATTCCTATTCCAGAATATACCAATGTCCTTGGTGTGCAAGTTCTTCATATCCCTGCATTCATCGATGCTCAAGCTAGCCTGAGAAGGCAAGCAACCTATGGTCAAATGGGAAGTCCTTATATTACCGTACGATATGGGTGGCTTGAATGTGCCTGAATTAGCGCTATATTATTATGCAGCTCAGTGTTCACATGCTCATTACTGGCTTAAGGGTCCGCCTGATCTACCACACTTATTTGTGGAATGCAAAGCTGCTCTTCCCCATATCCTGCCAATGACTCTGTTTCAGGAGCCACCTAGACAACACAGCGCAATTGATCTCTTGAACGCTACGAGATAGGCCTGGTGCAGAATTCTGGAAAAGCAATTGGGCTCCTTATTGTACTCACCCCACATTATGACAGAATTGTGCTCATGGTACCCATTGGGGAGGGCGAAAGCAGGTACGTAAGAGCTACATAAACTTGATATACACAAAATGGGAGACCTCTTTGACGACGGCATTGTCAAAAGTTGGGACAAGGTAGCACAAGAATCGACTGAATAGACAGCCCTAACTAGTTGTCAGTACTTCAGGGTCCCTCAGGCCTTGCGCGCCCTGCTCGGCAAAGAGATGCAGGAAGCCCTGGAAATCCCTGCGCTATCCCAGTGAAACTGGTCCCCAGGTTCTGTGTACAAGTGCAGAGTCCAGATGTCTGGCAAGGCTCAACACATGGACAGATTAGCAGAGAGACCCTGAGGTAACCATAGATGACAACACATGGCAATACTGCTATGCTTGGACAGGAGAGATCTCCCTTAATGGTAGACATCAACTCATACATTTTAAATACATAATTTGTGTCTACTATACACCTGGGAGATAACACCACTATGGCCTTCTGTGGTATCTTCCGCCTGCATTTCCCCCCGGCGACTCCGCGTGTGATGGAGGTGCTCGCGGTGACATCACTTAGAATGTCACCGCGACCAGCGTTCCAAGGCGAGCGCCGGGGGCATGAAGAACAAGCTGTCTACGAGGAGGCTGTGGCTGAGGTCGCAGGGTTGCCACTTATCATAATAAAGTCTAAGAGTTATATCTACATGGCGTATCGTACCTTTATTCGACCGTCACTACACTGGCGACGAGGGAAACTAATGCCTGCGACCTCAACACGCTGACATGTACCGGAACTCCAGCTGAGGAGAAAAGAGGAAGAATTCCGCGACCCAGAAGCAGACGGCACTGTGTAGGAATCTCCTTTGAAAGCACTGAGCGGAGTCGTGTGGACAAGAAAATAAAGCGTAACAGCCTTACAACCTGTCAAGTAAGTGCTGGTCGGACGGGAACATTTCCCCGTCAGAAGTGGTCTGTGAAGCTGGGTACCGAGACCGGGAGATGAAGAATGAAAATGAGAGGAATATACACTCTTGTGCATGAATGGATAAACCTTGTAAAGAGCTGTGATCTCATCTTTTAAGAGTTGCCTGTTGCCGCTTTTGGGAGAATTGTAACCTCCGTCAGCTGTTTCGTGGGGCGTGATGCTCATCCCCCAGTGACCGCGTTGCTTTGTCTGCCACGGGAGGGAAGAAGTACTATTACTGCACATACTTTGACGGGCTGTGATCGGAAGCACTTAGAAGTGCGTGTGAGGAGCATTTGAAGGTGCGACAGCGGGACAGAAGAAACCTAACTGCCCGTCCCTCTCCGACCAAGCAGGAAAGGTTGCCGCTTTCAGTTGCGCTGTGGAGATCGCGCGTTTTACTCCAAGCCTGGTGTGTAATCCGACGGACTAGGAGATCGAGCGAGGCCTACTGTTGCAGTGGCAGAATAACATTCCCGTTCTCTCCAGCCGGCCTGTGCCTGCATTTTGAACAAAGTAGAGGCCGGCGCATAGGCGTAGGAGACTGGTGCAGGTTCGTGACAGTCTGTCACGGAAGCGCGTCTTGCGCATCGTGGCTTTTCACACTTTGTCACTTCACTCGGAACGTGGCATAAAGGGAACACGCATAGGATAACCTGAAGGCCTGCAGTGTGGGTTTTGGTTGATTCTGTGTGCGTGACAGTTAAGCGTTTCCACCACCTCCAACCCTGCAACGGCTGGCGTTTTCATCTTCTCATCATCATGCACAAGGGTGTATAAGGGAAAGTAACACTGCTTCTTTATTGTCAGGCGCCCCCCCCGACTTCTAAGGGAATCTATTGTTTCCACCCTGCCTAGAATTGTGTACAAGGGAAAGGCTCCTTACATCCTCATATCCCGCACAATGTGAATCAAGCCGGTAGCAGTCTGAACTAAGGGGACTGGCCGCATTTACAAGACTAGGAGCCATATCCATCGTTTTTGTTCTTTGGGTTCCCTACAGCCTGGGGGTGGACTTTGCAATTCATTTATGGGGAATGTTATCCTCTGGTACGCAAACCTGAGATCGGCTGTGACAGGCGTACCCACCACTGTCCCCACTAAGGTGTCATATACTTCCAAAATGCAAAGGTAGAATTGTAGGCAAATGTGTTATATACGTTTATAATTCATTCAGTGTCTGGAAATAGCACCCTGCTCAAAATGTACACTGTTAGTGTCATATATACACAGTTTTTAGGTTCCCTGGTTGTACATCACACGGTGACTTTGCACTATGCAGAGTGTGACCCCTCCACCCTTTTTGCTGACTAACCCAGGTGATCCCACTATACAATGGAAAAAGTGGAAAAAAGTGTTTTTGAATTACGCCACTGTGTGTGGGCCTAACCTTGGCCTGGAAAGGAAGGTAGCATTGTTAGCGTATTACTTGGGTGCGGAAGGAGAAGAGGTTTTAGACCACCTTCCAGAGTTAGGGACACAAGAAGCAAGGGGTCTCAATGAGTTAGAAGTAAGTTTAAAGAAATTGGACTTACACTATCTCCCCAAGACTAGCACAATTATGGAGAGGTACCACTTTGGGAGGAGGACACAGAAGGAGGGGGAATCTATTGAAGATTTTGTCTCTGAATTGAGGAAACTAGCAGCTACGTGCAAGTTTGGTGGGGCAAGTGAGGAAAGGATCAGGGATCAGTTTGTATTGGCTTGCAGGATGGAGTGTGTGCGAGAAGAGTTGTGGCTGAAGGATGACCCACCTTTGAGGGAGGTTCTCATTATAGCTAAACAGGTTGAGCACATGCTACAGTGTGTCAAGGAAATAAAGCAAGACACCGGGGAGAAAAGAAGCGAGGATAAACCCAATGTCAAGGAAGTAGTGACCGAGTGTGAGGCCGTGTCAGTAATCAAAGGTCAGAAGGTGGCGGGTAGAGAGCAGAGGGCGGGCAAGTTGGGAGGAACATTCAAGGGCACCTGCTACAGGTGTGGCAAGCAGGGGCATCTTGCTAATGACAGAGAGTGTCCCGCCCTCAGGTTTACATGTAATAAGTGCGGCAAGAAAGGTCACTTCAAGCAGTATTGCAAGAGTGGGCTAGGAGCTGGAAGACAGAGTAGAGACAGGACGAACAAAGTATGTGACGAAATTGTAGTGCAGGTGAAAGAGTTACAGATCCAAAGTCTGGTTGACGCCACATGCGAAGAATTAGGAGTACAAAATGATGAGAGTCAGGTCAGCAGCCCTAAAGACACAATAAAAGTGGGGAGCACCGAGTTAGATGCTTTGTTTGATTCCTGTTCTAGGATAACCATTATCAATGCTAAAGAATTCACTCGTGTGTCCAAGGGGAAGATAGTATTGAAAAGTATGGACCTGAGACCTGGGGGGGTATGCTGGTCGCCCCATCTCTATGAAAGGTTATTTCCTAGGAAAAATCGAATACAAAAACAGGACAACTGTGTCCAAAGTGTATGTGTCCACTGTCGGGGATAACATCTTGGGGTGGTAAGCACAGAAGGAGTTTGGAGTCTACCTCAATCCTAATAGTAATCCCCAGATCCTGATACAGGAGATACAGGAGCATAAGACAAACGTAGTGACTGAGTTCAAAGAAGTGTTCAGAGAGGAGCTGGGATGCTTGAAAAACTACTGTCACAAGATAAAACTTAGAGACAACGCGAAGCCAGTCGTGGCCAAAGTCAGGAAGCTTCCCATAGCCATCCAAGAAGAGGTCAAATCTGAACTAGAGAAATTGTGTAAGGCTGGAGTCATCGAACCAGTTGAGGCGACAGAATGGCTAGCACCCATCGTGGCCGCGAAGAAGAAGGATGGGTCGGTTCGGCTCTGCATCGACCTGAGGGCAATGAACAAGGAGGTCGTGGTTGATAGATTCCCCCTGCCCAACATCACTCAAATGATGAGCATGCTTGAGGGAGCCAAGGTGTTTTCCACTCTCGACCTCACCTCGGCCTACTTCAGATAAAGCTGCACGAAGAGTCACAGGAACTCACAGCATTTGTGACACCTATGGGCGCGTACAAGTTCAAGAGGATGCCCTTCGGGTTAGTCTCGGCGGCTGCCGTATTTCAGAAACTCATGGGGAACATTTTGAAAGGCATCCCAGGTGTCATGTGCTACCAGGACGATGTACTCATCTTTGCAAAGAACCATGA
This sequence comes from Lissotriton helveticus, assembly GCF_964261635.1. Taxonomy (NCBI): domain Eukaryota; kingdom Metazoa; phylum Chordata; class Amphibia; order Caudata; family Salamandridae; genus Lissotriton; species Lissotriton helveticus. The sequence goes on along the minus strand of NC_136070.1, from coordinate 1,072,503,087 downwards.
GGAGCATGATGAGAGGCTGAGGCGAGTACTGGGAAGGTTCAGGTCACAAGGTCTAACGGTGAAAAAGGACAAGTGTGTGTTTGGCTGCGCTGAACTGGATTTCTTGGGACACAAGGTGACAGCTGAAGGAATATGTCCCAAAGTCGAACTACAAAACACCATCGTCAATCTAGCGCCTCCGACGAGCAAGGACGAAATCAAGTCGATGATGGGAATGTTGGAGTTCTATGGAAAATTTATAAAGAACCTGGCAGGAAGGACTTACGCCATCAGACTGCTGCTAAAAAAAGAGACAGAGTTCAACTGGAGTCAGGAGTGTCAGAGGGAATTTGAAGACGTAAAAAGGGCACTTGCAGAGGCCCCCAGCCTGAAGTCGTACATACCCAACCGGGCGACTGTGGTCACCACCGACGCATGCGCTAAGGGACTGGGAGCAGTCCTCACCCAAGTAGGCAAGGACGGAGAGGAAACGATAGCCTTCGCCTCGAGGTCACTCCAGAAGTCCGAAAACAACTACTCGGTGATTGAAAAGGAGGCCATGGCAGTATCATGGGCATTAGGGAAATTCAGAGACTTCCTGTGGGGCACACAGTTCACTCTTCGTACCGACCACAAGCCACTGGTGGAAGTATTCAGCAAAAAAGGCCTGGATGCCATCTCCAGTAGGATCAGGCGGTGGGTGGTCGGACTCCAAGAGTACACCTTCGGTGTCGAGTACGTCCCGGGAGCGCGAAATTTCGCAGCAGACTGTCTGTCAAGACTGGTAAATGAGAAAGAAGTGAGGGAGAGTCAAGAGAAGGTGGATGATGAAGCGGATGAACTACAGATGGAGAATGTCTGCACCATCCAGAAGGCACTAGGAGAGGAAACATGGAAGATTGCATTGAAGGAAGATGAGGTCTTGGAAGAGGTGTGCAAAAGAGTAAAAAACAGGTGGACACACGAAGATAAACGGGAGGGAAATCTGCGACCATACTGGGTTGTCAAAGATGAACTGTCCATGGTAGACGAGTGCCTGTTCAGGGGAACGAGACTAGTGCCACCCACGTCGGTCAGAGACAACCTGGTCGAGATAGCCCACGAAGGACATATGAGCCTCACCAAGACTAAACAGAGACTCAGAGAGAGCTATAGGTGGCCAAGCATGGACCTTGCCACAGAAAGGAAGATTAGAGACTGCATTCCCTGCAGCAACAGTGACAAGGTCTTGAAGCAAACTACACCCCGATGGTATGCAGGCTGCCACTGTCAGGACCCTGGGAGGAGTTGGCATTGGACATCACAGGTCCTTTGTCTGGAGAGCTGCGCACGCCGTACATCCTAGTACTCATGGATATGCATTCTAGGTGGCCTGAAATAAAGTTAGTAAGTGAAGTCACTACTAAGACAGTCATTGGATTTTTGGAAGAGGTGTTCATCAGTGAAGGGCTACCCAGCAGCATTCTCACGGACAATGGGGTGCAGTTGTGTTCTAAGGAAATGGAAGACTTCCTTGGAGAGAGGAGCATCAGACACAAACGTTGCGCTCTGTATCACCCCGAAACGAATGGCATGGTCGAGCGTTTTAACAAGACGCTCAAGGAGAGCATACAGTTGGCCAAGGCCAGTGGCTTAAGCTGGAAAGAAGAAGCATGGAGGCGTGTAGAAGCGTACAGGTTCACACCGCACCAAACGACGGGTGTCACGCCATTCGAGTTGCTCCGCGCAAGGATACCCAACACCAAGCTATCCCCGGGATGGATGGGGTGGCACAAGGGATGGTCAAACCACTCAAAAGAAGTGAAAAGCCAAGAGAGACAAGAGGGAGCAATGGCTAAAAGGAAGGAAAGATACGACCAGTTGAAATCTACACGAGAGGCCGGATTCAAAGTAGGGGACAGCATCAAGATCAGAACCCCAACTGGGAGAGCTAGCTGGTCAGGGTACAGTAGTCCAACCAAGATCACAAAATTGTTCAAAAACGCTGTGAAGACTCAAGAGGGGAAGATCTGGAACCTAGGGAGAGTAGTGAGATTTCACCCACCCGGGCAAGACTCAAACAGTGAGGGGGAGAGTGATGCGGAGAGGAACAAAAGGCCCAACACTAAGATACTGTTGCCATCCCCCCACCCCAGTGTCAGGCCCAGCAGGAGAGTGACCAGACCCCCCAGACACTTTGATCAATATGTCAGTTGGTAACATTGTGAAGTATTTGTTGTATTGTTATATTTCTTTTGTTCTTTCCGCAGGGGAGGGGGATGTGTGGTATCTTCCGCCTGCATTTCCCCCCGGCGACTCCGCGTGTGATGGAGCTGCTCGCGGTGACATCACTTAGAATGTCACCGCGACCAGCGTTCCAAGGCGAGCGCCGGGGGCATGAAGAACAAGCTGTCTACGAGGAGGCTGTGGCTGAGGTCGCAGGGTTGCCACTTATCATAATAAAGTCTAAGAGTTATATCTACATGGCGTATCGTACCTTTATTCGACCGTCACTACACCTTCGTTATTCAGAAGAGTGTCCCCGTTGCCATGTTCCAGATGCAGGTTTTTTACACACTGCATGACTCTGTCCAGCCGTCATGGCGTTTTGGGTAAAGATATTTCATGAACTGTCGATCATCACTGGAAACTCGTTGGAGCCCAATTCACTCTAAAGCCTGTTGGGGCTAGATAGAGATAACAGCAAAGGAGAGAGAAAATTGGTGGCTATCAGAATCCTCTTAGTCAAACGCAGGGTAGCAATGCAATGGTAACACGGTCCACCCTCAACTTTAGAAGAGTGGCAAAAAGACATGACACACTGCAAAACACAATCAGATGCTTACAATGCTCTCCTCCCCCCGCAGAACCATCCTAAGAATATTTGGGGCACTTATCAAGCTTATTTAGTGAGAAAAGAAACCGGGGAGTTGGAGGGACAACTGGAAGAGGCACCAGACCGTTGCGGTGCATTGTCAGATGCCTATTGAGTATGATATCATTATTTGGGTACTCCCACTTTTAATACATGGTGGTGTCTAGTTGAGAGTGGGCTTGGCATGTCTGTAAGGCTGTGGTTACCCTTTGCAAAGGGGAATGCTTTGCAATATGTTATCCATGTCACCTGCTCTGCTTCCGGAACTAAATATTTGATCAATGTCTAAATACTGTGACGCTACTATCAATTGCCAATTGCACTTTGTTACCCATTGTAAGAATAAAGACTTAATGAAATAAAAAGATGTTACAAAAAAAGTTTGTCATTTTGGAAAACATCATCTCCCAGAGGATGCCAACATGATTGAAAAAAGGATAAGAGCTTCTAAAGGAAATTAGTTACCTCTCCTACTTGGGGGTTGTTAGCAATTGCAGTCGTAAACTATTAATACATTCCTTCCCAAATTGGAAAGGGAAAACCCCTTATATGACCCCGCCTATTTGCAATTCAGACGAAATCATTATTGTCCTTTTAGGAGCTGGAGGAATGTTTTAACTCGTAAAAGTGATTCTGGGCCTAATTACTGTTTGGTCACAAACACTTAAATTATATGTAGGCCTGGGCAAAATTATAATCATGCCAGAGTACATATTAGTACCGTTGCATTACTTTTGCAGTGCAAAATTACGGAAAAGTTACATGATTACGCCAATTAGCATAATTAAAAGTAATTTGGGACAAACACCCTACCGCAGAAGCACAGGAGGAATGAACTTAGCGAGCACAAATGAATGTCGGCTGCTGCAGTTCCCATTCCTGTTCTGTATTCTGAATTTACCACTATTTTGCTAGTGCAAAGTGCATCCTCTGGCCCATTTTGGATTCAAGGGTACATTTTGCACTAAGAAATGTCTCAAAATGCTGGGTTATGCTCATCGCATAATTCAGCGTAATATTACTGTAATTCAATTTAATTATGCTCCGCCATGTACACAAGTTATGCCCACCCCTACTTATAGGTCCCACAGGCCCTTTATTTAGCTTTTTTGTGCTCCACACATGATCCTACTCCTCTACATGTACCTGCAGAGGTGACTAATGATAAAGATGATTACAATCTTTGCAGTACTAGTTGAAACTGTACTCTTCTACAGCTTTGCATTCGCTGTTACTCACAAAGCCATGGTAATGTACCAGGACAAGATATAGGATAGCCAAATGGCTTCATGTTATCAGAGCACCTCTTATTCTGCAGCATACCAGTGCATTCTGGAATTATTAATTCCGGTTCAGTTCAAATAAAGTTATCAGACTAAAACACCTGAAAACAATGATTTAGGAAATCAAATTCCAGAAGAAGGAAAAACTATGGGTCTGATTTAGAATTTGGGGGAGGAAGTTAGCTCCATCAGGATGGTGGAGGATGATACTTTTGCCATCCTGAGTGACCTACGTCCACCAAATTTAGAGTTGTCTTCTGGCCTTATGGAGTTTCTCAAACCTTTCTGCCATTCTTTACAGACCACACACCTTTTCGCTCATCAACCTTCAGGCCGCTCTGTCAAGTTTCACCTCTACCACCAGGTCCAACCTCAGATTACTATGCACTCTAATTTTCAGCAAATACTTACCAATTCTATATTTGGGCTAAAAAAGGTGGAGGGTTCCGGGATTTGACAGCATAAGAAGCATAAATAAGAACCATTTACAAAAGGCATATCTTAATACATGTGGAGTAGAATCAAATAGGTGCCCTCCTGTTGCCTGTCTTCTTCCTTCTCCTCTACGTGCTTCTGCATTCTGGTCCTGCCTACGTCCTCCTTTTCTTTTTTTTTTGTGTACCTCCTGATTGTTATCTTGGCCCTGGTCCAACTAGTTCTGGTCAGACACTGGTTTCAGGTACAGCCGCATCCCGTGCAGGTAAGAGCGGTGGAGCCAGGTGGATGGATTTTGACAGAAGATGAGGGAAAGTTAATTATTTATTTAATTTTCCCTTGTGGTAGTATGTTGAATCCCCTCTGAACCTGGCCCACCGGGCTTATCTTAAATTCCTTCCTTCCCACTTTCTTGCCTGGTAACATACGGATTCCTGCTTTTATGTATTATTTAATTATCACTCTCTATTATGATTTCCGCATTTTCTTTTCTCCCCTTGTCTGAATGACCAAACTTTTCTTCCTGTACAAATTTGTCTCTGATGTACTGTACGTCTGTGTTCTCTCTATGCATCTTAATTTTGATTATGGTATTTGAATACATTTAATTTGGCAGCCCTGAAGAAGCCCCAGACAGAAAGGCCAATTATAGGGGATGAAACACGTGTTGGCTCTGCCACAAACCTTTTGTTTTCTGCTTTTACTTTGTCTCACTTTTGCGCCCGCAGTCCTACACGACGTGTGGGATTCTGCAGGACCACGGCGAGGAGGAGGCAGCCTGGAGATGCCGCGATAAAGGTAAGTGTGTTTTATTTACCTTAATTTTTATTTGTATTTTATACATATTTATTGAGGGGGGGTGGAGGCGCAGAGCAGAGCTCCACTGAGTTTTTGCCCAACTCCTTGGAGCTCTGCGTAGAGCAACTCCGCCTGCTCCGCCCGGGGTTACTCATAATGACTTTAGTCAGTTATAACCTCCAAGCCAGTCACTCAGATGTAAAAACATTTTTAGGATTCCAGATTTCTTTTGGCAGTACAGCATTGCCAAAAACAGAAATGAGGGCTCATGAGCAACAGGGCCCTGCCAACTTAAAAAAAACTGCTTAACATTTGAAAAATGTAAACTACCATTCCGCTCAATACATTGTGCAGTGACTAAAATGTCAGTGTGGCTAAGTGGGCCACTTATTACATGACACAAATAAGCTATGCCTGAAACAATCTCTGCTGGGTGAATAGTATGAAAAAAGTGTGTTTTCACAGGCAGCAGAGTGAACTACTACTGTGAATTACTCAGATTTCTTACTTATCTATTTCCTCCTTTCATTTCTCCATTCCACAGATGCCCCATTTCTGTATCTCACTCAATTTACCTCCTGCACATGTCCCAAGCAGTGTTACCCCAAACACCAGTTGCCTACTGTACAGTTCCCTCCCTCTGGGGATCAGATACCACCTATCTGGCTGCACTTCCTATTTGTTGTTGCTTGTCAGCTGCTGCTTGTCAGCTGCTGCTGTGTTTCCAAGTTTAAAAAACTAAGCAAACATAACCATAAATAGAAGCCTTCAATAAGAAGCTCAAGAAAAGCCCAGCCCTCAAAAGTCATCAAAAGGAGGATATGAACACGTTTGGCTGGCCTGTCTTAGCAAAAATCACAGACCCCACAGTCAGGGGTCCATGCACAGCATGAGCAGTTCAGCCATTGGAATGTATTTGCTGTGTGGAAGACAGTGCCCCCTCACTCACTGGCTCAGTTGGGGAAGATACCAGCCTGCTTGACAGCTGGATCTGTAACATCCAAGAAGCTTCCACCAGTCTCTTGTCGTACTCCCTGTAAAAATAAGCAGTATGGCCCCTCGATCACAGACAGACTCAGGAATGAGAAGAAATTCTGCAAAATCCTGGAGAGGCAATGGCCAAAATACTATAATGCTAAAGGTAAGGGCCATATATAAGGCAGCTCTTACAAAATACTATGTAGAAGTCAAAATAGCTAGAGGGGTCATTGGCAAGCATAAATCGGGATCAACATCTGATCGCTGCCCTCCCAACCTGTTAGCATTGGGGGCAAACACCATCAACCCATTAGCCAATTGCCATTAGCCAACAAGGTGCTTAAACCCTCGCTGTCCACAGCAACAGTGCCCTTTATGTGGAAGCAGGCTAAAATACTGCCCCTGTTAAAAATAAAAAAACATTGGCGGACCCCAATGAGCAGGCCAACATCCTTACTGCCGGCCCTATCTAAGGTGCAGGAAAGGTTTTCAAATCAGCGGCTCTCCTGAATCTTGAAATCAATGATCTACTCCACCCTAGCCAGTTCGGCTTTGGACATTGCTGAATATATTGGAGGCACCTTGGATGCTGGGGGGGGGAGGCCGTGCTGATTATGCTAGGCCTATGAACTAACAAAAGACATTACTAAATTGAACTAATATAGATTGAACTCTACACGTCAAATGCTAGCCTGTTGTCTTTCATGGTGTGGAGCGCCATGGTTCTACACTTTTTGATTTAGGTTTTTGTAATTTTCGATTTTTGAGTACAACATAGGGACAAGAGAAGGATGATGTAATCACCTTATGTTCCCTTGTTTTACCTACGAATAGAGGGGGGGCCTCTACCACCGAGCAGTTGCCGGTTGAGATGGGGCTTACTCCCACAGAAAGCAGGGTAAGTACCTATCTGTTATTAAAAATAAATAATTGCCTTAGCAAAGTTACATAATGAATTGGCACGGTCGATTAAAATGTAAAAGCGACCTTTTGACTTTCTTAACCTCTATGTTCTAAGTATTCTTGTTCACTATTATAAGTTTGACCCTTGTATTGACAAACTGTTTTTGTTTTAGAAATGAAGAAATAGTTCTTACCTACACACACATGGGATTCATGTCGGGTAGGGTGGTAATAAACCACTGATCTATTAATTCTTTCACGTGTAAACTATTATCTACAACACATTTCATTGATTGCTTTTCCTGAAGTAGCACTTAACAACTATTAGGTCCTGAAGAAAGCCGGGCTAGTTGGCCATACGGCTGAAACATGTCGACCTCACCACTCGCCAGGAGATAGTAAATTTGTTTCATACTATCAGGCGATCCATTTTATCTCATGGCATTTGGACAGTACCTAATAAACTTATTTTTTGTCCTTATAGTCATTTTTAAATTGTTCTTGTTTATCACTTGCACTGCACTCCATCAGTTGTCTCATATCTTGAACAACTACTGTGGCTGAGATTACTGAGAGTAAGAGGTCAGGTATCTACCTATGTTAGCCTTAGAGCAACATTTGGCTACATTCGACCCTCCTCTCATAGTCTTCCAAATGACGAAGTTCCGCCAAATGGGTGGGCTGATGGAGACTTTTCTTATGCCAAGTACTGGGAAAGCTATTTACACCTCGTGAGCAGTTTCCTTTGAGCATATGGGGTTTTGTTGTCATACCACTAGACTGACCTTCTCCCTATAATTGTGTAAGACCTATCAGTTGCCTTTGATACGGTCCCCAGTCCAAACTTCTAGTGCGTCTCCAATCCATTGAAATAGGTTGTCAAGCCTTGGACTGACTAGGCTTTTTTTTGGAGGATAGAGGACAGGAAATATGGGTCCCTCCCTTCTCCTCAAAATCCTGTAAGTTGACTTTGGGGAAGCCTCGGGGCTCTGATTGGAGCCCCACACTATTTAATGTGTACCTTACACCACTAGCTCAGTTGATGGTAAAAGTGATCTTATACACCCATGCCACTCAGCTGCTATTCTCTTATGGGAGGGGAGAAGAGATTGCGGGAGAGTCCATCAAGACCTGCCTTACAGCTGTATTCCACTGGATGACCACCAATGAACTAAAATGTAATGCAGACAAAAAATGAATACTATTCTTGTGACATAATTCCCCAAAAATATGGCCGACCTTATGGCCAGTAGACACCCTCCTCCCCCGGCCCTCAGGGGCCGACAGTAAGAATTTGAGTGACAAATTAACAAACTGGCTATCCTTCCAACTGCAAATCAAGTCGAAGGTAGGCACATTTTTCGGACTACTGCGTATGCAAAGAAAATTTCCTGCACTTTCATTTTTCTGAAAGGAAATCGGTCATCCAGGCGCTTATAACCTTTAGGCTGGACTATGTAAATGAACTATAGATGGGACTTCCTGGCTACCAGCTCAGTACAGATCAGATGGTCCAGAACACGGCAACCTTCATTCTCCTAAGCCTACCTCCGAGAACGCACGTGTCCCCACACCTTAGGACAAGAATCCGTTTTTAGATTCCATCTAGAAACTTGCAGTCAGTCAACAGCCTTCAGGCTAGGATCCAAAGGACCCGCCACACTAGAACTAGAGGACATGCCTTCTATCTAGGGCCATTTGCATGGAATAAACTCCCTCTTGAGTTTTGTTCAGTGGATGCTATTTCACAGTTTAAAAAAAGCTTAAACAATAGAACAATAGACAGTCCATTTGTAGTCTGTAAGGTTGCTTATAAGCGCAGTGCCGGGACACTCCTTGGAGTAGCAGTGCGGTTTACAAGTCGCAGTTCGTTTATTCATTCATTATGAAATTAAAAATAAATGTATTCTCATGGGTGCATAAAACATTGAGGTTGCATGCTTTCAATCCATACTCATTATTCTTTGCAGACAGCTAAATACTACAGCACAAAATATCTGTGTGCCGTATCCTGAAGCTCCTGAAATAGAAGTTTAGGGGTTCATTACGATGGCGGGCGGACCGTAACGGAATGCAGGACCAACCGGCAGGGGTGCAGTGGTCCAGCACCTGCAATTAGGATGCCACTGTGGCGGTGGCATCCCCCATTCCCAGCATAGTGGCAGGCGGTGCTCACAGCACCGCCCGCCACAATGCTGGAATTGCATGTGGTGCATTGGCATGCTCAAGGTGACAGGCATCGTGCAGTGCCTGCCACCTTGTCCATGCCAATGCAAGTACCCCCCATGGGCACCCCCCAGCCCCCCAACGGGCCCCCAACAGCGAACACCATATGCCTATCCATGGGGGCAACGCCGCCATGTAAAGGCTCATCTCCACCCTCATCATAATATAGACGGCGGTGTCTTACAGACACCGCCACCATATTGTGGCAGTTTTCTGCCCGGTCGATGTGTTGAGCAGCGGACAGTGTTCCCGTCTGCCGCGGACCCCTCAGCCATCCTATAGTGGTGGGGGTGCAATCATGGACGGATGGAAGGCAGATCGCCCCCGCCGGACCAGCAGGGACAATCCGCCCACCATCCTAATGGGCCCCTTGATGTCTACATTTCTTATTTGAATATTAAAATAACATACATATTTTTATACAAAATTGATTTTACTGTTTTTCATCTGTAATCAGTTTAGCTTTATTCATGCAGTTACCTATGTACAAACTAATGTACATTTGAACATGAACTTACTTTCAAATACCTCACACATGCTACATCTCCATTACAAGATGGCCACTACCCTCCCATTTCCTGGATTCCCTTTTTTCTTCACGGCCACATAGACGTTTTATAGCATGGGCAAGGTGGGCTCTGATAGACCTAACTCTGTTCTCCACACAACCCTGCCTTGATGTCTGTGAATAATTTTTAAATACAGTTTGTTTTGAGCACCATTTTCATGTAATTTTTTTTAATATAGCTAATGTGTGGGAGTTTGTTACATTTTGCAGCAAATTGTTGTGTATGTTTTTCAATAACATGCAACAACCATAAAACAGTTCCTTTTAGATCAAAAAGGGTCCTCACATATGAGAAATGGCAGGGGGTTGCAGAGATTATTTTCAATAATATTAGCAAACTGCTGCTATATTACAATATTGAAAAGACTGTCACTAACCCTGAATATTAGATGGAAACACATTTAGAATTGGTACTGATGTGGCTCTGCAGTGTCAGTGACCTGGCATGAACAAGCTGAAATTGGATCATAAATTCAGAGATGTTCTGAACAGTGGCCCCTAAAATATGTTTTGCCCAGGGCCCCAAAATCCCTTAGATGTCCGTGCGCGGCCAGCTAAATTAAGACTTCAGTTACGCGGTGCATCGAGCCGGTCCAGTTGTACATCATATAGACTATTTAACCTGTGGCTGGATATACAGCTGATATTATGTAGATGTAATGTACAAATAGCAAAGATTATATGGTTCTTGGCCCACGGCCAGGCAAACAGCACTCCTATACATAAGCCACTACTTCATTCTTATCTGCGAGTAGCATGATGTGTAATTGTGACACACCACTTCAGTACCTTTACCTAATGCCTAGATCGATATGGGCTAATACATGGCCGCTTTAATGCGCCAGCCAATTACAATAACTACCCCAATGTGCTTACCTCCATTTGCAGATTTATTCTACATCCTGTGAGAACAAATACAAAATTGCCTCGTAATTCCTCACAGTGGTTGAAATATTTAACCCGGTAACACTGATGTCCGAATAAATACTGCGTTTCTATAACTGAGCTCTCTCTGAAACGTGTTTGGAGACAATAATTCACCAATATAGCAGGTGATAATTTAGCACGTCCTTCCCCCCCCCCCCTAGTGCTCGAGTGCCTGCCAGGCAGTGCTCGATAAATCTCTTCCGCGTGGTTAGCTGATACGCCATTACCCAAGGGGCAGCAGTTCAATCAGTGACAGATGCCACAACTTTGGTTCGGACTTGATGATGACTTATGCTGAGAAGGACTAAATTCCAATTCCAGTGCTGCTAGATGAGGAACTAATACTCACCGCGCGCGCATGCATTACCCCTCCCGCGTGATAAATAAGCGCGCGGCAGATTCGTCACATTTGGTGAGAAGGTTCTCCGACTCTTAAGTTGCAGGTGCATTACTGCTGGAAGGGAAATAAAAAGTGCTGCAGAATGTGTAAGGAGTCGGTTACTCCAATGTTTTACAAAAAAGGAACGTAAACTAGTGAGCAAAATGGCAAGACCATTTTAAAGATTGAATATTTATTCAGCAGAGCCCATATCTCATCTAGAAGCGTAAATACCCCCTTTCAGTTTGTGATTAATCAAAAGGGACAAGCAACTACCACCTCTTCACGGCCCCACAATTACAGAAAGTGGATTTTAGGCCATATGGCTCAATTTATGGTAAGGCAAAAGCCATAGTTTTCAAGGTTTTAGATTGCTATGTGTTACATTTTCATAATTTCAGTGCAATTATGAGTGACATTTCAACGACTATTAGTGACACTTTCTTGTGATCAAAATCAAGCGATAAAGACGAGGAAACATAAATATCAGACATTACACCCACTGGAGCAACGAGAAACTCCAAGAAGATCTTAAAAATGATGCAAAGCACCAGAAATGGAACTGCAGTTAGATGGGAATGAGCAAGGTGCTCTGCTTCTAAGCACCTCATGTCACTGACCGCCAGGACCTTCAGTCCAACCGGAGTTCTGGGGTGCTCTGGACCCTACCATGCCTCTCAAACTCCTAAGGGTATACTCAAGCTGCAGGCACAGAGAGAAGGTGCAGCCTCGTGCTGTAGGTGTAAATGTGAGAGGTGCTCTGTTTCTAAGCACCTCATGTCACTGACCCCCAGGACCTTCAGACCAACCAGAGTTCTGGGGTGCTCTGTCCACCCTACCATGCCTCTCAGGCTCTCACACTCCTAAGGGTATACCCACGCTGCAGGCACAGAGAGCAGGTGCAGCCTCGTGCTGTAGGTGTAAATGTGTGAGGTGCTCTGCTTCTAAGCACCTCATGCCACTGACCCCCAGCTTCGGCAGCCCTTCCTGAGTTCTGAGGCGCTCCCTCTGCCCTACCATGCCTCTCACACTCCTAATGGGACACCCAGGCTGCAGACACCCTGATAGAACTCAAGTAGGATCATGCTACTTGTGTGAATGTGTGTGGCACTCTGCTTCTTAGACATAACACTGCCAACCAGGACCTCTAGCCCTCCTTGGGTTCTGTGGCGCTCTCTCTGCACAACTGTGCCTTTCACACTCCTAAGGGGACAACCAGGCTGCAGGCACAGAGAGCAAAATGACAGATGAGCTGGTGCTGCCTAAATTTAAAATTGAGAGTCAACACAGCTGACTAGTGGACACCGCCACACACAGGCACGGGCATTGATTAGGCAAGAAGTAGCACTAAGCAACAGAGGGACACAGGTCACTGACAACCGGTGGCATTATTAAAAAAAATTACCCAACTCCTCAGCTCACTGACACCAAAAATAATTATATCACCAGCGCAGCCTAATTAAAACAAGTTAATAAATGCTGTGGGACTTAACTTATCATGCCCTGCCGGCTTGCTCCACTCCAGGACTCCTGAAAAGTATTGCATAAGTAACACTGCAGCCAGACAGAATAATATAGGAATATAAAATGTGACAGTCACCAGTTGAGACTGGTGTAAATGCAGAGCTGAATTAAGCTAATTTCTGTGCTCCAGAGTGATGGCTTGAGCGTGGGGTCATGTGAGGGCGACTGCTAAGAAGTGACCAAGAAAAGATCTCTGAAGATCCCGGGCTGCATGGTAGGAGAATAGCCTAAGTGGGGGCCTTACCGTGTTGCCTGAGGGAGCAGCACATTTCTGTGCTCCCTGTGAACCATATATGTTGGTGTTCACAGCGAGGGGCTGGAGATAAGAGCCCTCAGACTCTGAGGCCCTGTGTCACCTCAAAACACAAGATGTGGCCTGGGCAAGCTGTGAGAACGTGAGAAAGAGCTATGTCGGTGCATAGAGGCAGCGTGACTGGCGTCAGGGACTCTCTGCAGCCGGGTGCCAGGCAGGCTCTGCCCAGCCCCCGTTCCACACCTCTCCCCCTTTCCTACGACAATCATCGTTAACGGAATCACCTCTAGGTGCTTGGTACAGCTAAAAAGCTAAGGGTCAGCTGCCGTCCGAGATACCCCAGACCGTGCATAGAGCTAATCCAAGTATGCAGCATGGTTTTTCTGCCAAAAACGCACATGCCTTGGTTCCATACGGATTTTGCACATTTATTTTGCCCAAGTTTTTTTAATGTGTGTAACCCGCCTGTGTATTTTCTATTTCGGCCTCAATTTCAGCCACAAACCAGATGAGCAGAACTGAAAACAGAAAAGTATGATCGGTTAGATTTTGTTAAGACTGCCGCCCGCCTTACTCCAAGCTGAAGCAGTTGACTGTCCCTGCTGTGAGTAATTTCAGCCACAAACCAGATGAGCAGAACTGAAAACAGAAAAGTATGATCGGTTAGATTTTGTTAAGAATGCCGCCCGCCTTACTCCAAGCTGAAGCAGTTGACTGTCCCTGCTGTGAGTAATTTCAGCCACAAACCAGATGAGCAGAACTGAAAACAGAAAAGTATGATCGGTTAGATTTTGTTAAGAATGCCGCCCGCCTTACTCCAAGCTGAAGCAGTTGACTGTCCCTGCTGTGAGTTTTGCCTGTCCTGGCAGCCGCTGAATGAACCTTACCTGCCGTTCAGTGAGTGTGACTGGCAGATGACTCCACAACGTCCCCTGCACTCTCCCTCGGCCGGGATGGGCAATATTGGATTCACAGCGGACGCCAGCCATCACTATAGCCCCACAGCAAGGGTGCCAGGCCCTGTGACCATTCAGCATCATGTCAGACAGTACAGCGCTGAGACAGGCCAGCGCCACCCGCAAACCAGTGAGACGCAGCCTTCTACTCAAACTTCCCACTGCGCTCTAGCTAGGACGTCACATTCCTTGCGGCGCAACCGGCCAATTGTATCAAACAACCTGACTTGGACCCAGCCCTGAAATCAGGTGTCTGAATCAGAGCTGTGCGGCCCCACATAATTACCATATTAAGATACATTGTAGCACTTTAATGCTCCCAGCGGCGCCTGAGCTCCACTGTGAGCCACAAGTCTGCAGGAGCAGCGCTCACACAGCACAGCCTGCAGGCAGCGCGCTGCCACCTACCACACACAGTGCCTTCCACAGCACTTCACAGTGACAGCTGACATATCTGCAGATATGCGTGACAATGCATTTCAGTGTGTTGAAGCGGAGCACCACACTGAAATGCGTTAGTCTAACGCGAGTTGCGTGATACTTGGCAGGACTGTTTCAAAACACAGGCCTCAATTCACCAAAATACTAATGATAGCAGAAGTGACATCAAATACCTACCCTTTGACCGAATGACATCACAGGAAGTGACATCATATGATATGTGACTCTAAATCCTCGGAGAAAGTGATATAATCATACACATTTTTGATACAGATAAATGTCAGTTTAATACGCCATCGACATTTTAAATTGGGTGCTGACATAAGAAAATTTCACATTTTTCTTTTTTATTGAATGAAAAAATTTGTTTATTGGAAGAGGAAAATATAGCCACAAAAACATAAAACAACACTTGCAAGCCAAATTACATATACCTCAAACTGTCACGATTATATCGATTTCCTAGTGTACAACTCAACCATAAACTGCATTGCTAAATTACAGAAAGACGAGCAAGAATATTTAAAAACTGTGGTTTTGTCCATCTGTATTTCTTCATGTAAACCAAATAATTAATGTGAACTATATTATTAACAAATTATTCTTCATCATCGTTGATACATTATGATTCGTATTGCTTGTAAGACATTATCCATCATTTAAAGCACAGAGGTGATTTTTATTCAAACACTTATATGTAATAATGAAAACCTGCAACTTCTTGTTAAAAATATGTGGTGTTTTATTTTTGCATTTCATTTGCTTATGTTAATCAGAAGAGAATACACTACTGTGTTTTTGAGACCTTAGAGTTACTGCCTCAGGTCACAGCCAGAGCTGTAAAAAATAAACAGTGCACACACAGCACTTTTTATTACTTCTATTCTTGGCATTGCCTTTGCCACCCATGAGGCCAGGGGCGGCAGAGGCAGAGCCAGGGGTCACAAGGAGCAAACCAGGCTTGGCAGCTTGCAACCCCTGGCGACCACTAAATAACGTCCATCTGGCAAAATATTGTCTGACAAACCCTCCTACTTTTGAGGGCAGACTGCCCTGCTAGTGGCAGGTTTATTCTGCTTCACCATTGGGGTACTTTTCTATAGGTGCTTCTTTATCTTATCTGTGGTTCACCCTGCCTTCGATAATCTAACAAGTTTCAGCAATGTGCACAAGGTCAAAAATAGACCTACTGATCACTTTTGTGTCACACACTATCAACTTACTACTCCAATGCTCCCATTCATATAAGGCCTGGACAGCAGTTGCTGCTGAAGGCAGTGACATTTATTGACTGAGTGCCTAGAGTGTTGGGCTCACGTGGGAGAGATTTTTTGTTTACAAGAAAGAAGCTCTCTGTCTGTCAGTTTCTTGAAATCAGTTAAGTTAGCACCCCCCTTGTGCAGGGATTTATTTCGCTGTCATAGAGCGCTGGGCCTCACATGGCAGTCCCAAGAAACTAAGCCTTATGATGGCATAAAGACCTAAAAACACTCTAAATGGCGCCCTTATGACGCTCAACGAGTGCACCCCTGTGTGCATGCACCCAGGTTCCTGCACTGCATGGTCTTTCGAGTCCATACTATACAGGAACCCAGTGTGTCATTCCCATTGCGGTGCCTCCTTCAAAGGCACTGCCGCTCTGAAAGACACACACTAGCGGGACCACAAATGTGGTGGTAAGCTCGTGGGTAGGCAGCAGCGACCTTAGGTGGAGCGGTTGTGCAGCGGTTGGCATTGCCGCGCTACTGCTTCCCCAAAAGTCGTAATTTGGCCCTTAAAGTTTTTGAAGACATAAACACTATAGTGTATACTAAGGATAATAGTGTAGGTTGCTATTAATAGGGTACCAAGACCAGGATAACAAATTAAAATGGGGATTTAGTCCCATTCCCTCTATTTAAAAAAAAGAATTGAACTCTATGGAACACGTGGAAGTATTTTAAGGGATCCTACCATTTTTAAACACGCGAGTAGCATTAGTAAAAATCAATACCACGATATACAATTAATTTAATTTTAATGTAATTATAGTTTGTTTCTCTATCCTCTTACTCAGCAAATACTGTTTTTCATTATGGAACCGAATAGAAGACATCTGAGCCTGTTTTTGTTTCTACAGAGGTTTCCTAGTGGTATCCCCCCTGCGATCTGTGCCAAGAGGGGTAGAATCAAAGGACCAACCAATCTGTTACTATAGCAATCTAGACTGTTGTCGGCCAATTAGCATAAAGAGACTAAACATTACGCGTGTATGCACAGATTTAAGAGCCCAAAACAATCATAAAATTGAGGAGTAAGAGTTTTTAGAAATAGTTTGCTTATCTGTTGCCTTGCCATCAAAATCAAATAGAACATACATTTCTTCTGACTAGCCAGCATAGAAGAGTAGAAATTACAGATGACAAGAGGAATTGGAAAAATCCATAGGTCTGGCGTTGGTAATCTGGTGCAATGCTAATGTTTTTTGCTGCAAACATATGCCACAAATATAAAAAGGAAAGAGACAAAATATCTGTCACATAAATGTGGCTGCCTTATGGAAGCATCAACAATGTAATTTACAAAGCATTCATTTATACAGCTGTTTTACTAAGGATGTTTTTAAATGACGAGCTTTCAGTTATCCTTGTTTTGTATTATGTTTTACTATTACTTGTGTAGAAGATATTAATAAATCACTACCTAACCAACCACGGCTATTATATTTCAAGTCACTTAAAGAGGTTAATATAAAGTTAATATTTAAAAAATAAATTAAAATAGATTACTTTGGCCTAGTTTTACAAAGGAATCTTAAAAGAACTATTTTTGAGTGGATGTGAACAATGAGCACAAGCATTGTCCACTCACTCAAACTCAGGGGACCCATTAGATAAAGTGGGCTAGCTCATTGCTCCATACTGTATGCTGTGGTGGGCAGAAGTAAAATGTGAATTACAAATTAACAGACTTGCATCTAGATGTACATTGCCTATTTGTGCTTGTCAAGGGTCAGATTAGCAGAATCGGGCTGTTGCTTACCGCAAAAAGGCTTTTTTGTATAAAGCATATATTACAATTCGTTAACATGTTTCCGATTCGCAATTTGAGTTTGTGACTTAATTCCAAATCAATATTTGAAATGGGCATGTTTAGGGTATCCCTTCCAAATACTGATTTGCATTGGTATATGTTAATGTTTTGAGACTGAATTCCAGTCGCAAAACATTAATCTTTATCACCTCCTCAAAAAGGTTAAGCTATTCACAAATGGGAAGGGATCCACAATGGACCCCTTCACCTTTGTGAATGTTGACAATTCTTTTAAAGAATAGGATGCAGTCCCTTGGATTACTGCCTACTCTTAAAAAGTGAAAGTTACATTTTCATTAAAAAAAATGCATTCAATTTTCCTTTAAAGAAATTGGGTTGCATTTAAAAAATAATTGCTTTGTTTAAAGCAAGTACACACGGTCGTCTGCTGACCCTAGCAGACCACCATTCCTTTGATGGCTGCAAAGTATAGTGGGTAGCAATTTGTGGCCTACCTCTATAAGATTCATAAGGTAGGTCCAATTGCAATCCACTAGGAATTGGTAATTTGTGAACTGACCTATTTGTACATAAGTTAGTTTCCAAACCAGACTGGACACAAAATACTGGTCGCAAATTGCGGCCAGTTTTTAGTACATCTGGCCCCAAATGAATGAAGCCAATAACCAAAAGCCCCTCTCTGTATGTGTTATGTTTGATTTTTTTGGGGAAACCAATAGTCTAGTGAGCTAAAGCTATCTCAAAGGCCAGACTAAGAAATAGCTACAGAATTGCTTGCCTCAGTTTATTGATTCAAGATTCCAGAGATTCTGCAAGTTACTGAACTCGAACAGTTACGCAAAATTTGGAAATATAAATAGCATTTACACCTGGCGGTTTGCATTTTCTACATGTCCCTGTACGTGTTATAAATGTGGCCATCTTTTCGAGGGTCCAGCAAAATCTATGATTAATAAAGAAATGTTTGTAATTTAATGATGCAGCTCTAACTTTTTAGAACATTTGTGCATACATGCCAGTTATTTTGAATCTCCAGCATTGGTAAGCATCCATCAGATGCCTTCTCTGCAAGGTTGATGTCCGATTTTTTGATATCTTGTAGGACATTATTCCCCATGGCTTCTTTAACATCCTCACTTTGGAGAGTAATTACACTTTCCAAGACACACCATCTCACCTTATTTTATTTCTTCTTATTTAAGTGTAGAATCCCATGCAGACAAATTATGGTAATTGCATTTTGAAAGTTTATACCGTGTTCCATGATACAACTTTACCCATATATAAAGCAAAGCGCTCCACCAGAGGTCTGATCTCCTCTGACCACAAGCCCATTTGCCTGATGAGGATACTGAAGATTTAATGCAGATGCTCCATAGTGTTTGTGAAACAGGCCCAAAAACACATTGGGCCTGTCTGACCACCATCCCTTCAGGAGCGGGATGACCAACTAGCCATTGGCGGTCCCGCCATAGGGATTACAATGCACCTGCCTGCAAGGCGTTTGCACTGTGTATTCTTTGTATTGCGGGGGATGCGGCGAACTGCAGCACATGCCGCTGTACAAAAAATGATCCTGTACATATCCCTGCACTATGTGGCAGGCACCAAAACCCAGAACTGAGGGCCAGGGCAGACAGGGGCCCGATACGGGCCCCAATGTCCCTTTCCGCCAGCCTTTTAATGGCGGGTAAACCGCTATGAAACGGTCTGTGGGTAGGATCATCATAATCCCTATGGTGGTGCCATATACATTTCAAAAAAAGAAATCAGGCCTACATCATTGATTATTTATATGACACATTAAATAACTGAGTCCTGTTGCATTGTATTTAAGTTTTTAAATAAGGCAAAAAGTGAGATTTAAACACCTTCATGATTTAATTTTTGTTTCGGGTAAAGGTTGGTTAAAGGTTAGTTACGGGTCACAGGGCCATTTGTACGAACACATTTTCCCATAGACACAGAATGGGTATAACCATTTGATACATATAGTCCACAGTGAATATAGGGGTAAGAAAATGATTAATACATTGTTATACATATTTGTTACATGTTCTGAGTTAACAAAATAAAATATATAGGGGCTAATTACGATGTCGGGTGGACTTAAGTCCGCCCGACACCATCTTGGTCCTGGGACTAACTGACCTCTGGTCAGCAGTCCCGACCTCCTAATTAGGATGCGACTGAACACTGTTCTGTTACATTCCTACATTTCCCTATGGGAGCATGCATTACGGACATAAACTGCCCATTATACATGCTCCCATAGGGAAATCGAGGGTGCTGTTCATCCCTGCACCCTGTGGCAGGCACCCCAAGGTGCCTGCATCAACATGCCCCTCAGCCCTAAACGGGAGGACGCCCTGCCCGGTGCCCTTTGGAAACCATGCCGGAAACCGTGCATTGTAATCCCAAGGATGGAAAGGCCCGCCCTTTGGGATTACGAGCCGGTTCCAACTGGGCGACGGGCTCCTTGAGCCCATCAGAAGCCAGTCGAAATGACTAGCTAGTTTAGTTTCCAACGGCCAGCACTGTAATGCGGCGGTCAGAAAGTAATCAGAGGGCCCAATTATGATGCGGCCCGGAAGGCTTCGACTGTTAATCGGCCCCATAGTATTTAGTTTTATTATTAATAAAAATTATATAATTTGTGTTTTTTAAAATTACATCTACACCCATAGAGAACAATGGCGGGTGTTCAAAAAAAATATTGAGTCAAAAATATCTACTGACACAAATATCGAGTTGGAAATATTGTGACACAGAAATATCATATGAAATCATAGAACAAGAATCCTTGAGGATTTATTCACAAACCTTTTCAATTATAAATTATAACAACGTCAGAAAACTGATCGCTTAATCAATACAAGCACTATAAACAGCAAACTGATATTTAAATTATTTCTTTTTATCAGCAACTTCATATGAAATCCAAAGTGTGCATCATTAGTTTATACATACACATTGGTATACAAACAATTTGTTCATGGCAACCAAAGAACATGCTGTTGTATTATTCTCTCCCTACAGCATCAGCATATCACCTTTGTACATATGTATGGCCACTTTAATCGTTTTGCCATACATTAATCCAATTAGAAACAATATCTATCTGGTTCATATCTAGAAACCAATTCGTTACAACAAACAAAAGGTGATAGGGCGTCGACGTTTCGGTCTCCACCAGCTTAGTTCACGAGACCATCCTCAGGACGAGAAGGTTGCACACAATCTATTAAAAGAACATATATACATCTATGTGAACATATACACCAAATGTTACAGTCATCAGCCTACCTATAGTGCAAGTGCGTTCGTCTGCCCACATTGTACCAAAACCAGATGCACCACAAATGTGCAGACTAGATGTAACACATAAATCACCCATTTATAACACACAAAGCGTGTCCAGTGTAATTCTAACCGTGACTTTTTAATTGAATATAGTTGACCCAGTGACTAGTCATGCCAGTGATTACTCACTCTGAACCACTCGTAGGTCACTTCAAGCTTCTCTCGGATAAACAACCGGGTATTACTACTCTCATCGAGACGTCATTATTCACAAAATAAAGTCACCTACAGTCAAGAGTCTTACCTGGACTTGAACTGTAGTCATATGGTAAGTATACAACGGCGTTTCTCTAGTTAGTCGGATTCATCTAATGGATCCAATTTCTATAGAGTACATAAAACACAAAAGCCGGTCTTCTGTCAATTCTATTTAGTTGGACTTATATGTACATATATACAGATTAGCTCATAACGGCATAATATGCGGGGTGAACTTACTATCTGGCGGCAACTCCGTACACATCAGTAATCCAGCCTCACTCGCTATCGCGTTAGCGTCTCACGTACTGCCGTCTCGATTTAACAGATCGGAACATCAGTAATGTATCATCCAACGTGGCGGCCATCTTGAACAGGTCAATGCTACTCTACTCTTCTACACAATACTTCGTTGTCACGTATGATCTATTCATATAATTATATATACATAATTATATTATCAGACATTATGGACCCTGATAAGTTCTGTTAGATCCCGTGAACCTAAACCCGCCATGTTCGAAATCGTGTCCGGAATCAAAACAATCCTTATCTATTTCTCTTTGTCCAAACAACTAAAATGGTATGTGTTCGGTAATGGCGGTCATCTTGAGTATATTTAGCCATCGTTTAATCAATCTATTCACCCAGACCTGACACCAATGTCTGCTGCATACAAGTAACTCAGGATACTGGGTCTCCTGCAGAGTAGTCTAACCAATCTCAATCCAGATAGATACAGACCCATGGTCAGAGTATTCTAAAAAGAGGGTTAGGTATTCTTAAATGAGGTTAATTTCAAAAGAGGTTATAAGGTCGCCAATGCTTGCCACTCTACATACTGGTTCAGACCATTCTCTACACTCCTTTCTAACCAGATACACTGGTTCTCCTTCAATGTGAGCAGACGACCCACATCGTGCCTCCGTTTTGATTGTTTAACCACATCCAGTACAAACCAATGCATTTCCATTGGTGTCATGTGATTTTTCTAAATAGTGCTCAACTAATGGAGCAGTCAGAATTTTACACCTCATCCTAGACTGGTGTTGCATTATTCGTTTTTTTAACTCCTGACTTGTTTTCCCTATATAGTTTAGAGAGCAGGGGCATTGTATGCAATAAATCACATTCCTTGTAAGGCAATTGGATTGATGTTTAAAGATCCATTCTTTTTCATTTAGTACACATGACTTGACAGTTGTGGTAGTAGAACATGCGTTACACTGTCCGCATGGATAATGAACCACTACTGGATCCAAGCCCCAAAGGTTTTGTCTAGTGTTGGGTGGTGGATCTTTATATGCTTTCACCAAACAATCCCTTAGGTTCATACCTCTTTTGAAGGCAAACCGTGGGCATTTGAACTGTGGTTCTAGTTTTTGAATCAAATGCCAGTTCTTGGTAATAACCTTTTTAATGGTATTGGACTCAGTACCAAATGTGGTCACACATGTGATTGAGTTGATAGTATTAGGATCCTTCACTCTCGTTTGTAATAGCGCATCTCGATCATAATACCACGCTCTTTTAAGAGCCCGTTTAACTAGTCTGTAAGGGTAATTCCTTGCCATAAGTTTCATTTGCAGGATTTTTGCCTCTTTGAAATAATCCTCCCTTTTGGTACGGTTCCTCCTAATTCTGAGAAACTGCCCAAAAGGGAGGTTATCTCGCAGATTTCGCTGGTGATGGCTCTGGTACTTCAAAAGGGTGTTCCTCGCAGTCGGTTTAGTAAAGAGACTCACTACAAGCCTACCCTCCTCGTTCTTAATGCATAGGTCTAAAAAGCTGATCGATTGGTTGTTAGATTCCATAGTGAACTGCAAGTTCCCGTTCTGTTCATTCAACCATCTATGAAAATCATCAAGTTCGTCTGAGGTACCCTCCCATATAAAACACACATCGTCAATATAACGAAGATATTTCTTAATGTGGCCTTCAAATGGGTTATTGTTAAAAATAGTTTCATCCTCAAAAGCTGATACATAGAGATTAGCTATGTCCGGGGCAAAAATGGCCCAAAGAAATCTCCATTAACCTCTTGCATGCTCATGACAAGGTGAGCTCGTCATGAGGCACACTGGAGCTGTGCTCATGACAAGGTCAACTCGTCATGTATAATGGGAATCATGAAAGCTCAGCGCAGGAGGGGAAAAGCCTTAGCAGCCAAGTGGTTAAAGAGAAAATAATTGTCCCCCAATGCTATTTTGGCATAGTTGGTAATAAATTCAGTCGGGACCTGATGGGGACGTGGTCTGCTGTTCAGGACATCAGTAATCACTAGGAGAGCCTCAGTTTGTGGGATGTTACTGTACAGGCTCTCAATATCCATTGTGACTAAATATCATTAGATTCATTGAAGGGTATCCCTTCTAGCTGTGTGATTACACTCATACTATCCCTTGTATAGGATTTGGTTAGTGGAACAAATGGTTTAATGAAAAAGTCGACATACTCCACCAAGGGTTGTAAAATCGACTGACACCCCGCCACAATAGGTCTTCCGGGTGGGTGTTCCTCATTCTTATGAATTTTTGGTAGCGTGTAAAACGCAGGGATAGTAAAGTTGTTCTTATTTAGATAGTCAAACCCCTTCTTACCTAGCCACAGACCATCCAGACCCTCTTTAGTCGTGTTTAGTATTTTCTGTCTAATTTTATTGGTAGGGTCCCCTCCCAATTTGACATAGTGTGCTGTGTTGTTCAATTGCCTGAGGGCTTTCGCATCATAATCAGATTTATCTTGAATAATGATGCTACCCCCCTTGTCGGCCGGTTTGATCAGAATATCATCCTGACTCGCCAAGTTCTTTAGGGTCAAATGTCGGTCTTTGGAGAAATTAAATTTTACATATTTTCTTTGTTGGAATATTTGCTCAACTTCCATCAGCACAATATTTTCAAAAGTTATCAATTCCTTTGGCATCATATTCGTTGCTGGATAGAAGGTGGAGGGGCACCGTAATCCTGTGATCTCATTCTGTATGGTCAGAGGGTTTTTGCTGAAAAAAATATTTCAGACGTAATGTTCTAAAAAATCTGTAGAGCTCAACTTTTGTGGTAAATAGATAATTTCTATTCGTGGGAATGAATGATAGTCCATAACTCAGCAGTTCAACTTTCTTAGTACTGAAAGCATGGGATGATAAGTTAAAAATCGGAACTACCTCCATTACGCGATTATTCACGGATTCAGGCACAATACCTCCTTTCCGAGCCCAAGTCTACCATTCGTAGTAACTGTTCCAGATAGTAAGTTCACCCCCGCATATAATGCCGTTATGAGCTAATCTGTATATATGTACATATAAGTCCAACTAAATAGAATTGACAGAAGACCGGCTTTTGTGTTTTATGTACTCTATAGAAATTGGATTCATTAGATGAATCCGACTAACTAGAGAAACGCCGTTGTATACTTACCATATGACTACAGTTCAAGTCCAGGTAAGACTCTTGACTGTAGGTGGTTTTATTTTGTGAATAATGACGTCTCGATGAGAGTAGTAATACCCGGTTGTTTATCCGACAGAAGCTTGAAGTGACCTATGAGTGGTTCAGAGTGAGTAATCACAGGCATGGCTAGTCACTGGGTCAACTATATTCAATTAAAAAGTCACGGTTAGAATTACACTGGACACGCTTTGTGTGTTATAAATAGGTGATTTATGTTTTACATCTAGTCTGCACATTTGTGTTGCATCTGGTTTTGGTTCAATGTGGGCAGACGAACGCACGTGCACTATAGGTAGGCTGATGACTGTAACATTTGGTGTATATGTTCACATAGATGTATATATGTTCTTTTAATAGATTGTGTGCAACCTTCTTGTCCTGAGGATGGTCTCGTGGAACTAAGCTGGTGGAGACCGAAACGTCGACGCCCTATCACCTTTTGTTTGTTGTAACGAATTGATTTCTAGATATGAACCAGATAGATATTGTTTCTAATTGAATTAATGTATGGCAAAACGATTAAAGTGGCCATACATATGTACAAAGGTGATATACTGATGCTGTAGGGAGAGAATAATACAACAGCATGTTCTTTGGTTGCCATGAACAAATTGTTTGTATACCAATGTGTATGTATAAACTAATGATGCACACTTTGGATTTCATATGAAGTTGCTGATAAAAAGAAAAAATTTAAATATCAGTTTGCTGTTTATAGTG
The DNA here is from genome assembly GCF_964261635.1 of Lissotriton helveticus. Lineage (NCBI taxonomy): Eukaryota > Metazoa > Chordata > Amphibia > Caudata > Salamandridae > Lissotriton > Lissotriton helveticus. The sequence continues at coordinate 1,072,477,814 of NC_136070.1, read as the reverse complement.
CTTGTATTTATTAAGCGATCAGTTTTCTGACGTTGTTATAATTTATAATTGAAAAGGTTCGTGAATAAATCCTCAAGGATTCTTGTTCTATGATTAGATATACCCATTTTCTTGGGGAAGATTGGGTTGCCCTGTCCTATATTATTACAGAAATATCATGAGCAATAATATCGTGGACAAGAATATCAATTTTAAGGTAAGTAAGATCAATGTTAAAAATATTGTTGTTAATAATATCAATTTTTAACTATTTTTGTGTCTTTTAATATATAGGTTAATTGTATATGTTTAAATATTGTTAGTTTTTCATATTGTTTGTAAATTAATAGTTTTTAATTTGAATATAATCACTTTTTGTTATTTTAAGTACTGTAGCGGGTTGTGAGGTTTATAGGGGAATAGTGTGGGAAGTAAATCATTAAAAAAAATAAAATACTTTTTAAAAATGTAATGTAATTATTTAATTGATAATTATTTATGTTCATTGTATAATTAATATTACTTTTCTAGTTTTAGGTGTGTATTGTGGGTTTGTAGGGGTATATGTTGGGAAGTAAATTACCTATAAATAATTCAAAAATATTTTTTAATGAATATCAATTATTTAATTGATAATTCTTATATTTGATTTACAATTAATATTTTTAGGTTTTAAGTTTAAGGTGTAGGTTGTGGGTTTTGAAGGGGTGTAGGGTGGGAAGTAAATTAATTATAATTAATTTATAATTAATTTGTATTTATTATTAATTATTTAAAGGATCATTATTTATGTAAATAGTCTAATGTTTTTTATTTTAGGTTTGAGGTGTGGGTTCTGTGTTTTATAGGGGTATAGGGTGGGATAGTAATTATAATTTATCAATTAATAATTAATTTAAAACTATTTAATTGATCATTATATATGTTAATGAAATACAAGTTACTTTTAAAGTGCAGGTTTTTGGTTTTGTATGAGGTGGGAAGTAAATTATTTATAACTATTAAAAAATGATTTATTATAATAATTATTTAATTGATAATTATGTAAATTGTGTAATGTATGTTTTGGGGGTGTTTTGTGTTTTTTGTATGACAGAAAGTTGTGTAGAAAATTACAATAATTAATCAATATTAATTTTTAATAATTGTTTACATGATAATTATATAATATGTAAATAAAATATTGAGGTTATATGTGTGAGTTGTCTTGGTAGGGGTAAAGGGTGGGAAGTAAATTAAATATTAAGGTATTCTTAGTTAATTAGTTATAATAATGGTTTAATTAATTAAGTACATTCTTTGATGTTTTTTAAAATGTATATATTAGGTGTGTGTTGTTTGTTACGTACGGATAAAGGCTGCAATGATATTTAAATGTAATTGTTTTAATAGGAGTTAATTTGTATTCATATTTTAATAGATATTTATGTAAAACGTAAATATTGTAGTTTTAAATATACATCTTAGATGTGTAGTGTGTAGCTTGTAGAGATTTTGGGGTCCATTAGGATGACGGACGGACTTTGTCCGCCCGTCATCCTAGCGGGGATTGGGACTGCGCGCCATAAGGGCGGGGGTCCCGTGGGGGGCATTAGGATGTGCCCACCACAGTGGCGGGCACATCCTGCATTTCTAGCATTGTGGCGGGCGGTGCTCTCAGCACTGCCCGCCACAATGCTAGAAATGCATTTCAGCATTTGCATAAACAAAGCGGCAGGCACCGAGCGGTGCATGCCGCTTTGTTTATGCAAATGTGGGGGGTACCACAGGTACCCCCCGTGTGCAGCCCCCACCCCTCCTTCACTCTGGGGGCCCCCAAAGTGAAGACGGCATGCCTTTCCGTGGAAAGGCATGACTGACAGCCCATACTAATATGGCTAGCGGTGTCTATGAGACACCGCCAGCATATTAAACATTTTCCGCCCTGGCCGCAAGGCGACCGGGGCGGAAAAGCGTCGGACGGTCTTTCCGTCCGCCGCGGTCCCCCCAGCCATACTAATATGGTGGGGGGAATTCGGGAATGGATGTCGGGCGGATTGCCTCCGCCTGGCCGGCGGTGGCTACCGCCAGCCTGACGGAGGCAATCCACCCGACATCGTAATGGGCCCCATAGAGTAGAAAGTAATGTGAGTAATAACATTAAAAAGAGTATTACATTGTTTTAAGTGTTATTTATTATTGTATGTATTAATTGTATTATGCTTTTTAATTGTAAATAATCTTGTATTGTTTGTTATTATTTTGACAATAGATTTGGGTATTTTGATAAAAAATAATATTTGTATTAATTTATAATATGTATTAAACATTGTAATAAATATGTAATTTGTTAATTAAAAAATATAGATATTTTTTTCAAAAAATATAGATTTTTTTGTTATTTACTATAGTTTTGAAATTATTTATTTAACTTGAAGTGAAATAGTCTGTTTCTAATGCTACGTAAAGTGCAGCGGCAGTAGTGAATTTTACCCCTCAGCAATCTAACGCTTTCCCTATTGTTGTACTGACTTGAGTAGGAATAGTACTTTTTACCCCTCAGCAAGCCAACACTTTCCCTACTGTTGTACTGACTGTAGTGGGAAAAGTAAATGTTACCCCTTCGGCATCCAACACTTTCCCTACTGTTGCATTGACTGTAGTGGGACTTGTAAATTTTACAGCTCCTGAGTTTGATACTTTTGGTCTGATTTCAAAGTCGGTCGGAAAGTTTCCGACTGCAGGTCAAAGGCTTTATGACTGACATCCATGGTTTAAGGTCGACCGCCTTATTACAATGCAGGTAGCCGAATTTCAAATCGGCTTTTCGGACGAACTGGCTTCCAATGGTGCTCAAGGACCCAATCTGCCAATCGGAGGCCGCACATTATCCCCTACGGATGGCGTTTCCGCCGTTGGGATTATGATGTCGGCTTCCGTCAGGCTTTTCATTTTGGGCTTTCCGACATGAAAAGCCTGTCGGGGGCACCTAACAGGCCCCCATGCCTCTGCAGCATCTGGTTGGGGGGCACCTATGGTTTCCATAGGGAAATGGGAGTTTGTGACTGCAACATATGCAGTCGCATTGTAATACAGTGTTCTGATCCACCAACCTACGGTCGTTCTGTTCCCACACCGAGACGGTGTCGGTCGGAGGCCACTCCGACCGACATCTTAATTAGGGCCTTTGTCTACCATTTATAAGTTGTAGTGGAAATAGTATTGGTATTAATTTAAACATTTGTAAGTTATTTTATATTGTTTACATTTATATTAATATGTTTTTGGTTATTTAAAATTATAATATTCATAATTACTAATGTATATTTTATTTATTTTTAGTAAATTCAAACTTTTTATTAGGTTTGAGTTTTTTATTTGTAATTACAATGGTTTATTTTTAAATATTTTGTTATTTCATATATGAATATGTATTTATTTTTTCTATTACATTAAAAAAGTATTAAAAAATACTATAAATTAGAAATATTAATGTAGTAATTTTTTTTAATTAGACATGTAAATAAAAATATGCATATTAATATATGTTTGTTTCAAAATAATACTTGTTATATTTTTCAAAAACATTATTACATATATTTTAATTTAATTATATCATTATTATATAATGTAATTAATGTTTAGTATTTAAAATTGGCATGACCGACCGCCACGCTTCTAATGGGCTCCTTGAACCTGCCGGTGCGGCGTAGGGGGTTGTAGTCTCTACCATAGTGGCGGTGCCTGGCAGGCACCACCGTAGGGATTACAATGTCCATTTCTGCCCGCTTTTCCATGGCGGCTAACCCGCCATGAAAAGGAAAGGCTGGCGGAAAGGAACTTTGGGGGCCCGTAGCTGCCCCCTTCCTCCCTGACCCTCCGATGTGAGCGCTGGGGGGCACATATGGTGCCACCCTACATGTACCTGCACCATGTGGCAGGCACCGCATGGTGCTGGGTAGGCCCTCAGCATGCCATGCATGCCGGCGGTGACTAGCAGGCACCGCTGGACAGATTATGATGCTGGCTCCCAACCAGCCTTTCCATGGAAAGGCTGGCAGGGATGGCCTCTGGGGGCCCATTGCAGCCCCCCTTGTGCAGGGGCAGTTGGTTTCAGCACTTGGGGGCACATTTCCCTGCACCATGTGGCAGGCACTACATGGTGCCTGCCACATAGTGCAGGGATATGTGCAGTGTCCCTCATTTTGTATTGCGGCAGGGGCTGCAGACAGCACAACCTGCCGCAGTACAAAGTATAGACATTGCGACAGCCGTGGTGGCGTTGCATGGTAATGCCTATGAGGGACCGTCAACAGCCTGTCGGCGGTCCCGATTCCCGATGGGGTGGGGGCGGACGTAAGTCCGCCTACCTTCCGAATCAGCCCCTATATTAGTGAAAATTATATTTTTGTTCCCGATATATTTTGCAATTTTAATTATAAATATAGGGAGTCGATATTTTTAAAATAGATATATTTTACTCAATATTTTAGTAGTCAGTATTTTGTGAGTGAACCCAATGGCGTGCCAATCTCAGCAAAACAAAGATTAGTAAATATGTTAATTAGTATTCAGTCTTGAATGTTATTAGCATTCCTCTTTAATCTTGGAATGTTCAAGTAATCCAACAGTTAATCTACCTTAACCCCTCAAAGTATTATTTTTCCATTATAGTGCACCTTCTTCTTCTGTAGAAGGGCAGATTACCATTACATACCCCTATTGTAGTCTTGGTTTTACATAACTTTCATAATCTCTGAAATTCCACTGTTCAAAGCAATGCACATCTGAAAAGGAGAACCCCCAAATCTATCACTTACAAATGGTGGACTGGGGGATCTAATATTTCAATTAATTTAACTGATTTGTGAAAGGCTTTGGGGTGGAAGGTGCATATCTACCTATACCCACTAGCAAATTGAAATTGGATTCTTGAGCGACAATGGTATTGGATGGGGCGCAATGGATAAACTTAAACCCAATTGCTTCATTGTTTGCAAAAGCCAGGCAAACACTTTTTCTTTGTTTTGGCTGTTGGGGTGGCCCTCCTTAATCCATGTTATTACATTAAGCATGTGTATGGGAAGTCTTTAGGCCAAGAATCCATTTCCAATTTCTTTGTTGAGAAATATTCTTCCTCTAGGGCCTGATTACGGTGTCGGGCCGACTCACTTCCTCCCGACATCACCACGTTCTCGGGACCGACAACCTCCGGTCTGTGGTCCCTTCCACGCCATTAAAATGCAACAGCACATGGTGCGGTCACATACTCCTATTTCCCTATGGCAGCTTGTGCAGCAGCCATAAACCGGCCATAGCACAAGCTCCCATGGAGAAATGGGAGCCGGTGTAAATCCCTGCCACACAATACTGGTCCCCAACCAGAGCCTGCGGAGACATAGGTGCCCTGCTAGGTGACCCCCTTGTCACTTTTCAACAGGCTTTTCATGTCAGAAAGCCCAACATGAAGAGCCTGTTGTAAACCAACATCATTATCCCCACATAAACGCCGTACATGGGGGATTATGAGTGGTCTTCGACTGTCCGACGGGCTCCTTGAGCCCGTCGGAAGCAAGTCTGTCTGACCTGCCAGTTTTAAATCTGACAGGCTTTATCATAATAAGGCTGTCAGATTTGAAACCTATGAAGTGAGGCGGAAAGCCTCCGACTAGGGGTCAGAGGCTTTCTGACTCACTTCATAATAGGCCCTTAGGTGTGTACTTACAAATAAATCACTGTTGATTGAAATATTTCTTTGGGTTTATTTTGCGAGGGATTCCATACAGTGAGATTCTTTGTAACAATATAAAACCAGTTCATAAGCATCTGCATGTTCTTATTCAGATGAGTCTTACTAGTGTGGCTACACACTTCAGCACTGTTCTTCACTGTGATGCACACGTAAGAGATTTTGGCACATCTGAATGTCCACTTCCCAAAGTGAAATTTGAACTAGTGTGCCACAGGGGGATTAGTACCACTATGTTCAAATCTGGGGACAGAAAGCCATACTGATCGCTTCCTTTTTTAGAGTAGGAGAGTACTCTACATTGTTTAGGGTGGTGACTGAATGAATCCCAAATGGGAACTAGACAAAGCAGAAATGCTTGGAACGTGTCTTATTTCAACTACTAACCATGCAGACAATTTAAAATATGTTTTCACAACTTGTGTAATCTAGGTGCACCATAAAAGCACTAGTGATTCTAAATTCAACATCCTGTTTCATATCATCAAAATAAGTGGATTGCTTGATAAATTAAAAGTTCAATTAGTAATTTATAAAAAAAATCTATCAGTATGAAAGTTTTTTTGCAGTTTTCTCTGTATTGTAAGTGGCAGGAAACTGGGAAAACACGTTCTCACAATTGAGGATTTTTAGAATCAATTTCCATGGCCATTCTCACCCAGAAAACTCGTGTAAGGGTATTCCTAAAAATTCTTATGGTACCTGTGCTTCAGGAGTGTGAATCAGTAGATGTCTGCCTTTTTAAATGGCTTTGTCCAGTGCCTTCGGTATTCCATTCAAAGCTCCTGTTGTGTGTGTTGTATAAGAGGAATAGTGTCTTCCTTTCCGTACATGTTTCTAAGGTTCCGTGGAAGTGGACATGCAAGATACTATTCAGCCAATATGAGGATGTCGTTGTGTTATCTCACTGCAGGTCTGACTCTTGGCTTGGCAACAGCTAGGGGAGTTGCTGCTAAAATCTGGTCCTGGTGAAATATTTTATTCCTTGTGTAACCTTTTTGGTGCAAATAAAGAAGTACGTTTTAAGTGTCTGCCTACATCCTGGTTCCCAAAGACGAATGGACAATTACAATATTGCTCTTTATTAATCGAATTGTGTCACCAAAGGGTGTCGATGTTGCACATTGCAACTGCACAGCCATGCTGGAACTAATCTTCCATTGCCCCCACTCCCTCCGCAGCTGAGCACCCACAAAAGACGTATTGCAGGAGGATTCATCAAATGTGTTGAACTCTAATATGTGATCCCATTGTTTGCAAGGCTGAGACACTTAAGTATAGTGAAACCAATGATCAAACACAGTCCCACCTTCCAGGGCCATTGTGGTTTATGATGAAACATGAGTTTCAACATAACAAAAGCCATTCCTACCGCCATGTGTCTGTGCCAACTTAAGCATTGACGGTTTCAGAGTTACTCAATTGATGGTGCACGATTGAGAAAAGACAATAAACATTAAAACATACTGAGGGTTATAAAAGAAGCTCTATTTAAGTGCTGAGACATTAAGCAATATTGACAGCGGTTATTCTTTGTATGAAACAGTATTGTATACGAATAAATCAGGCGGAAAGTATTGGCTTCAATTGTTTCAAAACTTTACTGTTTAAGTGGAATTTTATTATCACTGTTAATATATTTTAAAGCCTTGGCAGTACTTTCTGCAGAACTGCAAATAACAGGTTTATCCATTTAGCTGCTCTCTGAATCCTATTTCTCTGTTTTTGGGCACACTACTTATGCAGTTACCCAGAGAGGTTCATTCTCTTATTTTGTAGTTATCTCAGGTAGGCAACAAAGACAACAGCTTTAAAAAGGCCCGGCCGTTTCCGGATACCTGCGTGATCTTTGGTGCATTAACCCCTTCGACACTATTGACGTGATCTCCCTGTCAAAGCTCTCAAGGCCAGGTGCTATTGATGCGAGGTCACGACAAAGTGTTTGGCACTGGTACATCAGCCATTGTGTGCTTCTCTGGTAACCAACCACCATCCGTCACAAGCCCCCTTGGGTTGGAGCGGGAGAATCCCCCACTCCGGCACACGGAGATGTGATTGTACTGAAACTGATGCGATCACGTCACTAACACGATCGCATCAGGTGCAGGAACGGTACCCAGGAAACTGCTCCCTTGTTTCCCTGGAGCGCAAGGGGAGAGGTGCAGGGACAGAAAATGGCCCTGTTCTCCACGTTCGCAACGAACGGTGCTAAAAGTGAGACTATGGGGGTCATTAGGATGGCGTGTGGACTTTGTCCGCCCGCCCGCCACCCTAACGGAGAACGGGACCACCCGCCATAAGGGCGGGGCGGGGGTTCCATAGGGGGAATTAGGATGTGCCCGCCACAGTGGGGGGCACATCCTACATGTTTATCATTGTGGCGGGCGGTGCACATTTGTGAACGCATTTGCATATGCAAAGCGGCAGGCACCGCGTGGTGCCAGCCGCTTTGCATATGCAAATGTGGGGGGTGTTGCTTTGGAGGTCAAGGGTACTTTTTTCTGTCTGAAAAAGTAATTTTAGCCAGTCCCAGAAAGTGATTCATTAATATAAATCGTCTGCTTCAAATACTGTTTCATACCACATATGATCCATACATAGTGAGTGCTGTGGACTGAGTTGCTGCTGTGGTCAGGTTTTTAGTGGGTGTCCGTGACGGGACTCAATGTTTGATGCTTTTACATCATCCTGCATACTGCAAAAGTTTTTGCTTTTTATGAATGGCATGTTTCGGTACTGGTTCATGCCAGATATGACCTTCATAGTGGATTCACGGAACTGAAGTGTCTGCAGTGACCAGGTTGCAGGTAGGTGTTCATGATGGGGCTCAACAATATCATCCTTTGGCATCCTGCATGTCACAAACGTTTTTGCTTTTTCTGAATTGAATGTTTTAGTACTGCTTCATTCCACATGAGCCCCTGCTCAATGGATACTGTGAACTGAGTTGCATCCAGTGGTACGGTTGTTGGTGGGTGGTCGTAGTGAGGCTTAACATTTAATGCTTTACTTGATCCTGCATTCCATGACATTTTTTGCTTTTTCTTAATGACACGTTTCAGTACTGTTTCATGCCACACGTGACCCCATGCATATATGATTCTGTGAACTGAGTTGACTGCAGTGGTCACGTTGTTGATAGGTATTCATGATGGACTCAACATTTCATTCTTTATGTCATCCTACATTCCATAGACGTTTTGATTTTTTCCAAATACATATTTTAGTACTGTTTTATGTTACATATAACCCCATATTGTGGAAACTGAGAACTGTGTGCCTCAGGTCCTCATGATGGGCAACAATTTGAGAGCTCTGGTTTTGAGGTTGTTGTAGGTTTTGGCCTTTCTGTGGAGCACTGTTAAATCTGGCATCTTTTGGCGTGTTTCCCCAGTCTTTTTGCTTTCTGACCTCCTGGTTTTCACTTTTGTTTCTGTTTTAGTGTCTCTGTGCACTTTCTCACTGCTCAGTGTTAAAGTGCAAATTCTCCTATTGTAAATTGGATTATGGATTGGTGTTTCCATGATTGGCATATTTGATTTAGTAGTTTTTTTTAAATATATCCTTTATTGGGTTCACAGGATAAAAGAAAACATGAATTGCACATTATACAGTATCATGCAGCTCGAGAGCGTATACGTTGGTCTTGGAGCAAAGCACATAATACACTGTTACATCACATTGAATACAATGGTGGAATTATAGCTCAATCATGTCAGCCTCATCAGCATTAAGTAAAGGAAAAGCAAAAATAGAAAGGATGGGGTGTGTGTGGGGTTGCCAAACTTGGAGGTGCGTGGTGCGTGGTGCGGTGGATGCATATCGATGCAATTGGGGGCTCAGAGGTGACATCGTAGCTGGCCCATGGTTGCTCTACCAGCTCGGGGAGGGCGACGCGTCATCAGCGGTGTTTATGTGCCGCGGGGTGGGGGGTGGGGCCCGTCCTGCTGGTCAGGTAGGATTGTCAGTGGCGGGACCACCATCAGCAGTGCCTGGTGGTGCGTGTCCGTCTCCGTGCTCTCTGCTTGGGGAGGTGTCGCCTGTGGGGGCTCCCGGCGTCTGGCATTCTCTATGGAAGGAGTTTAGCATCTCGTCCCATCGTGTCGCAATGGGGAACTGCCGCAGTCCTGCCGTCTCCTCATTGTGGAGGGAAATGCTTTCCGCTTTCGCCCAGGTGTCCAGGGAGGTGCGCCAGTGTTCTGTCATGGGTGGTTCTGCGCGTTTCCAGTGTTTGATGATTAGTCTCTTGGCCGCAATAAGGTCAAGATCCCAAAAACGGGAGGGCACTTTGTTCTGTTTGGTCCTATGGTAGAGGCCTAATAGGCATGCTTCCCATGTGTGAGGAATCGGCATTGCCGTGCTCCGCTCTAGTATCGGCAACACTGACCGCCAGTATGTTTGGATCTGCGGACATTGCCACAGCACGTGCAGAAGGTCCGCCCCCTCTAGTGCGCATCTCGGGCAACCTGCCGCGGCTCCTGGGAAGTATTGGTTGATCTTGTCTGGGGAGAGGTATGCTCTTTGTAGTATGTAGAACTGGATCTGCTTGAAGCGTGCGTTGCGGGGAATGTTCTTTGGGCTTTCTAGTACCACCGCCCACTCCTTGTTCGTCCAGGCTTTCCCCCTGTCTACTGCCCACTTATCTCGCAATGGTTGTAAGGTGCGTTGTGTGTGTGTTAACAGTGCTTGGGTCAGCCAGTGCACCACATGTGTACCATTCCCCATGACATGAAGGTATTGTATCAGTTGGTGTGTGGGAGGTTCTTCAGTGATGTTTCCCCAATTTTGTGTGAATGCTCTAAGTATGGAAGCGTGTTGTAAGAACTGTCCCGCCGGTAATCCCGTGTCGGTGGCGAGTGTCGCGAAAGGGAGCAGGGCGCCGTCAGTGTATAAATCCGCCATGGTTTCTATTCCCGAGCGTGTCCAGTGCTCCAGAGCTGTTTCCGTGACCACGGTCGTAGTCTTGGGGGTACCTAGGAGTGGGAGCGCTGGGGCGTACGGTTTAGTGGCTTTGGTAAGCCGCAGACATCGAGAGTAGCATTTTGCGGTCACCGCTGCATGTAGTTGGGTGTGCTTCCTAGCGCCCGTCAGTGGGTGGAATAGTGAGTGTATCTGCAATGAGGATAGTGCATCCACAGCTGTGGCTGTGTCTTCCTGATGTTTGCCTGATAGCCAAGCCACTACCCATTGCAGTTGTGCCACCAGGTAATAAAGTTCCAGGTTTGGGACCGCAAGGCCTCCTTAGCTAACTGGAGTATACAATTTTGTCAGCGCTACTCTGGGTCTTCCCGTGTTCCAGATCAGTTCTCTAATCATGGTTTCTAGTTCCCTGAAGGTGCGGGCCGGGACGTATATTGGAATGTTTGCAAAGTTATATAGGAGCCTGGGTAGGACAATCATTTTCGTTAATGTCACTCTGCTCGGCACATTAAATGGGAGAGTCTTCCAAAAGGCGATTTGGGATCTTATAGATGTGATGGCTCGCGTCAGGTTTCCATCCAGGATATCTGGGGGATTTCTATATATATGTATTCCCAGATATTTTGGCAACCTCTCACCGTTGATTCGGAGCTCAGGGTCTGGGGTGTTAGGAGCAAATGGGTATGCCCCCGATTTGGCCCAGTTGACCTTTAGGCCCGACATGATCTCGAATGTTCGGAAGATGTCCGAGAGTTCCAGTGGTAGGTGATTAAGATCTCTGATGTACAGGAGCAGATCGTCAGCGTATAGTGATATTATGTGTGTGCCATCTGCTAGTGGGATGCCCCATTGTGCGCCTCTGCTACGCAACATCTCAGTGAGAGGTTCCATCGCCAGCGAGAAGAGCAATGGGGACAGCGGGCAGCCCTGTCTGGTGCCCCTTCTGACTCTGATGGTATCAGACAACAGCCCGCCTGTGCGTATTCTCACCTCAGGTCTCTGGTACAGTAGTCCGACTAGCTCGATGTATTCATCGCCCAGGTCAAACTTATGCAGGACTGCCAGTAGATAGGGCCATTCCACTGAATCGAATGCTTTTTCGAGGTCTAAAATTAAGCAGCCCGATCCCGGCCAGTTCTGGGTCGCGTATTCCTGCACTCGGAACAGCCTCCTTATATTTTGGGAGGTGCACCTTGTTGGGACAAAGCCGTTCTGGTCTTTATGCACCAGGGCAGGTACCAAGGTCGCCAGCCTCCGGGCTAGGGTGGACGCTAGGATCTTGTAGTCCGTATTCAACAGTGCCAGAGGCCTGTACGAGCCAAGGAGCGTGCCATCCCTGCCCGGCTTAAGGAGAGACACCAACGTTGCCTCATTCATCGACTTGGGCAAGGACGAGTCCTCTAGTGCTGCCGAGTATGTTCTGAGGAGTTCAGGGATTAGGATATCCGAGTAGGCCTTGTAGTATTCAGCCGGCAGCCCATCCGGACCTGGGGCCTTGCCATTGGAGAGTGCGAAGATGGCGTTGCGCAGCTCATCTGCCGTTAACGGCGACCCAAGGTCGTCTCGTTGGTCATCAGTCAAGGTGGGGAGCGTTACCCCGTCCAGGTACGCAGTGATATCCGGCTGTGGATTCTGCAGCTGCGACCGATACAGTGCTTCGTAGTGCGTCACAAAGGCGTCGTGGATTCTCGCCTGTGTATATACCACTGGGCCGTTGGCTGGACGTATCGCCGTCACTGGTGAAGTTCGATCTTCACGCTGTATTAACCAGGCTAACAGTTTTCCGGGTTTGTCACCGTAGCGGTGTGTGCGGGCCGAGTGGGCAGCATAGTTAACATGTTTTAACCTATCCACTAATCTGTCATGTTCCGCCTGCACCTCCAGTAGTCTGGTGTTTGCGCCCTCAGTTGCTTCCTGTTCTGCTTGCATTAGGTCCGTTTCCAGGCGCCTTAGGTCTGCCTCTATCTGCCGTCTTGAATGAGCCTGTGTGCCTAGACACTGTCCCCTAAGGACCACCTTGAATGCGTCCCATTCTAGTTGGGGTGTGGATGCCGTTCCATTATTGTCTTCGAAGTATTGCATCGTTTGAGCACCTATGGAGCTCCTAAATGTACCATCTAATAATAGATCAGGTTGCAGTCTCCAAGTGGGTATCGGCGGCCGTGGTTGCTCCCATGCTAGTTCTATAAGGTGTGGATTGTGATCTGAGTGTGTGCGGCCCATGTAATGTGTATCCCTGACAAATGGTAGAATCTCACTAGTGACCATGTATCTGTCTAGGCGTACGTGTAGGGCGTGTGCCCCCGAGTAGTATGAGTAGACTCTGGTGATGGGGTTACGGCTGCGGCACGCATCCTGCAAGTCCCATTGCGCTGACCAAGCCTGAAGGGCGTGTGCGGCGTTTAGTGCCTGTGAGTTAGGTGGCGGGGGGTGGGATCGGTCTAGGACAGGATCCAGAGTGCAGTTGTAGTCTCCTCCCAGCACCCACGGGGTGCCATGCCATGGTGCCAGTGTGTTCGACAGTTGTGCTAGGAAGTCCGTCAGTCCCGTATTGGGTGCATATACTGAGGCTAGTACCAGCGGGTTTCCGTCTAACCTGCCCTTGACTACCGCATACCTCCCTCCGGGGTCTACATAAGATTCCAGTGCTGTCCATGGGGTGCCCGGTTTTACCCACACCAGCGTCCCTCTAGCGTAAGATGAGTAGCGTGTGGCATATAATTGTCCCCGCCATCTGCGCCGCAAGGTGTCGGTTTCCGACTCACAGAGGTGCGTTTCTTGCAAGAGAGCTATCTGTATGTGATGGCGTTTGAGGTAGGAATAAATCTGGTATCGCCTAGATGGTGTGTGCATACCCCTCACATTCCATGTACATATTTTAATCGCAGACATTACAGTTCTTCAGCAGTTCTCCTTTCCCATCTCCCCCGCCACATTCCCACGAGCCCCACAGTACCCACCGTGCCAGTGATCCACACAATGTTCATCAAGAGTGCATCCAGTCCAGCATACCACAGCATCAGAATGAAGGGGGGGTAAGAAATACGGCTAATGGAACGGTTAGCCTTTGAACGTGATGAACATATAGAATACCAAAAGGTCGGAGGCCAAACGTGCTTCCGTCCATGCTCTCAAGGAGAGCAACAAAGTCTAACTCTAGGGGGGCTGCTATGCAGTGCGCACTATAGCAATAGTTCTTAAGTTAACAAAATCATTCTATGAAGGCCTTCCGCCTTCCCGGGGGGCATATGCCAGTCCAGACCGTACTTGCAATACAGGGGGTCGTTCATACATGTATTAAACACCATACATTACGTGTCCTGGCTGGTTGGCTGCTGGGCAGGCGCTCCCTGGAACCGTGCGCCGACCGCGCACTAGTCTCTGTGCTGTCCCCAGGTCGCATATCCACTGAAAAGGAGTCAGGTGTGCTCTTGGCTCCCAGGCCCCAGCCAGGGCCGGGTGCGTCGCCCACGGGCATGAGATTTCCAGTTGTCCACTGCGTCGTAGTGCAATTTGATATTCTCCCCGTGATCAGCATCACAGTCCACAGTGAGTATCCCCAGGGCGTCGTATCCTATGACACAATTAGCTGATGTAGTCCGCAGTCTGAGGCGTGACGTCCGGCCCGGCGCCCGAGGCCTGAGAGTCCGGCACCCCATAGATGGCCTCGTCGTCGCTGGGAAGATCACGCGTACTGCCTCCAGCCGGGTCGCTCTGTGTAGGGGAGCGGCTTAGCTCCATAACTAGGCGGAGGGCATCCTGCTTCTCCTGTTGCGTAGCGTCCGCCGGGGGGGGTGTCCTCGCCGCTCCTCTCGCGCCTGTCTGTGCTCTCTGTCGAGGTCGGCGTCTCCTCCGGCTTCCGCCAGTTTGGTGTCTGCCAGCGGGATCCGCAGCCGCCCTGGGGGCCGTGTCTGTGCCACTGTCCAGCCATGCCTCCACTACGTTTGGGTCAGTGTAGAAGTGTGTCTGTTCGCCGGCCACCACTCTTAGTTTTGCGGGAAACAACAAAGAATACTGGAGGCCTTGTTGTCGCAGACGCCGTTTCACTGCCAGGAAGGAGTGCCTTTGTCTCTGCACCTGTACTGTATAGTCCAGAAAGAACATCACCGACACGTTCTCGATCCGCACCTCTTGGAGTTTGCGTGCCTCGCGTAGGATTGAGTCTCTGTCTCTATAGTTCAATATGCGGAGCAGCATGGGTCTCGGGTTAGAGCCTGTTGTCAAGGGCCTGGTAGGAACCCTGTGGGCACGTTCCACCACGAAGTGCGGCGAGAGTGATCCCTCCGGCAGTATATTTTTCAGCCATCGTTCCATGTGTTCCTCCGGATTCCTCCCTTCCCATTTCTCCGGAATACCGACCAATCGCACGTTGTTTCTTCGTGCCCTGCCTTCCGCATACTCGGCCCTGTCTTCCAGGAATTCCACCCTGTTCAGTAGGTCCTGTATGTGTTTACTCGATTGTCCAACTTGGGGCTGAAGCTCCTCCATATTGCTTTCCAGGGACGTGGTGCGGTCCGCCAGTTTTTTGTGATCCGCCCGGAGGTGCGTGAGGTCTATGGCCACGCTATCAATTTTGGTGGCTAGGGAAGTGCGAGTGATTTGAATGGACTCCTCCAGCCTTTCCATGGCCGCTAGCATGGTGTCAAGTTTGGCCGCTGTCTGGTCCTGATCGGCGGTCTTACCGGATTTGTCCATCTTGCCTTTGGAGTTTGCGCCACTCGTTCCGGTCCGTGTGCGCGGTTTGGCCCCAGAGCTTTCTCTCCAGACTGGGAATTCCGTGCGCCGTCCGGACTTGCCGGCTGTCGATTTTCACTCTGGGGGCGCCTCGTCTCGTGGCACTATTAGCGGTGTGGGCTGCGCTCACCTCGTGGCCTCGTTGCCGCACTGCCCGGTCGGCCCCCTGCCGTGGGTATGCGTGCGGCCCGTCGTACGCAAGCAGTGGCCGGGTGGTCTATCTCCGGCTGCATATGTTGGCGTCAGCCCGTGGGTCGCGCACCAGGCCCCGGCCTTCCCCGCCACCCAAGCTGCTGGCGCTTACTCTCGCCGACTCCGCGTTGCGGGCGCCATGTTGTTTCCTGTCAGGTGTCCGGCGTTGGGTGCCCGTGCGTGCCGGTTCTGTGTGCACAGTATTGCCCCGGGAATCTCGCCCCAGATTGAGAGCGCTCTTGCTGGCCGATCTCGCGGTGCGTCGCTCGCTCCTCGGGTGACTTCGCGCCCCTCGCCGCTGCTGATGGCGTAGGTTGCTCGCGTTTCGTGCCGCCTTCGTCGTCTGGGTGTGTGATCCTCGGCTGCGGTCGTCTGTGCCTGTGTGTGATTCCCACTCGTGGCCCCGTTCCCCTTGGTCACTCGAGCCGCTACCGCTCACCTCTTTCTTCCCTGCGGTGTTGGCTCCGTGGTGCTTGTTATCGCGGGTCCGGTTCCGGGCGTCCCCTCGTGTCCGGTCCGGGCCTCCGGTTCCAGCGTTCTCCTCCTCCGTCCCCTGCCCGTCGGGTTGGTCCCAGGTCTCACTTTATACCGGACACGGTGCCCACTCGTTGTCGGGGACAAGCTCCGAATGCCCTGTCTGGAGGTGCTCTCGTCCCGCAAGTGCCCGCTGTAGGCCGTACCTTCGGGCCTACCACTTCCGCCAGGGCCTCGGGATGTCCTAGATGTCTGCCGGGCCCGGAGGCGACGTGTGCGGCTGCATCTCCTCAGGATGTCGCGGTACAATTCAGCAGCTCCGATCGCCGCCAAACTCGGACAGGTGCTGGGTCTTGGTGTGCAGTCACCGCGCCTGTGGTTTTCGGCCGGTTGAACAGGGTAATTTAACGGAGAACTACGCCGGGAAGGGGAGCTCGGCGCGGAGCTCTACCCGCAGTAGTCCTTTCCAGTTGTTGCGCGTGCAGCCACGCCCCCCGGCATAGTTGATTTACTAGTAAGTCCCTAGTAAAGTGCAATGAGAATGCCAGGGCCTGTAAATCAAATGCTGCTAGTGGGCCTGCAGCACTGATTGTGCTGCCCACATGAGCAGCCTTACAAAGGGTTCTCAGAACTGCCACTGCAGTGTCTGCATGCAGTATTTACTAACATGTCTGCTTGACACGTGCAAACACTTGCTAAACCCTAACCTTCCTTTTGATTACATGGTAATCACCCCCAAGGTAGGCCCACGGAACCCCTATGGGCAGGGTGCAGTGTATGTGAAAAGTAGGACATGTCCTGGTGTGTGCGACGTATCATGATAGTGAACTACAGTGACATTTGTTTTTCACTGTTGAAGGGCTATCTGTCTCATAGGATAAAATGGGAAATACTTGGTAAAATGTTACGAGTATTTCTTCCCATTGGGACAAGATAGAAAAATGGAGTTTATTATGCCTGAACTCAGATTGTTGAAATGCGTCTATTAGTAAAGATGAGTTTTATGCTCTGTGTTTGAAAATACCACTTTTAGAAAGTAGGTATTTTCTTGCTTAGCCATCCTGTGTGACTCTGCTGGGTTGTAGATTGACTGTCTGGGCATTGGAGTGGCTAAAGATGTGCATTCAATTTAGACAGGGGGGTCGAGGTGTCCTGCCTTTCCTGGATGAGTCAGGGCTAGGCTGAATAGACTTGGGCTGCACTTAGAGTACTGGGAGGAGATTTGCTTACACCTGAATGGGCCTGGTCTGCCATGGACAATGCTGTCTCCATCTCCTACGGGGAAGCTAGGCCAGAGAGGACCAAACTGGTTTGGACTGAGCACAGGCACTCTCTGCCCAAGAGAACAAAGAGACACTGAGTATAAATATGGGGGCCCAGACCCCAGAACCTTATAACTCGCTTGGACCAAGGAACCTGCCAAGAAGAAGAACTGGAAGAACTGCCAGGAGGTGTACTGCCACTTTGCTGTGTGTTGCTTTTCTGGGTTGGCCTGCAATTGCTTGGGTCTGCCTTGGGCAGTGAACGAACAGGACTGAACCTTCTTCACTTTCACTGAGTATCTCCAAGGGCTTGTTTTAGAGCTTGCCTTCTGTTCATTAAGTCTCAGGGGCAGCAAAGACTTTGCTTACTTCTGGGTACCTTCTCTGAACCGTGGGCTTCAGTTGCCACAGAGGGGGAAAGCAGCCAACACCATTACCGACACCGCTGCTGGCTCCATGTTCTGAATGCACCCCAGAAGGCACCATCGCAGCTCGCACACCAATCCTGGTCTCACCGATGATGGCAACTGCTGCCGCCACCAAGCCGCTGTTTGCAATGTGACCTGTGGGCACCTCACTCTGCCCACCTGGTCTACAAATGACATCATTGCACGCTGACCTCGACACCTGTGACTGCACTGTGGTTTGGGGGCATCACCTGTAAGTCACACGATGCACCGCCTCGTCTCACACTTCAGTCTGGACCAACCCCTGTCATGTCCCATCAACCGGCACTTCCGCTTGCACCATGACCTCACTCCGCACGCAGCTCTGGTCTCACCAACGCCGCTGGATGACTGTCACCAAGCCGTTGCCTGCACCGTGACTTGAGGGCACCGCACGCCACACCGCTACGATTCACACTGCAACCCCTACGGTTGCCACGACTGTGCCCCACCAACGCGGTCAGCCGGAACCAAAGTTACAGTTTACAAGCCTGCTGACACGAATGCCAGTCCGCATCGATGTGGTCGGCCAGAACTATAGGATTCTGTTGTTTTCAGCACTGCGGTAGCCCTGGACAAAGCTACCGGCTTCAAGGAACTGCATTTTAAAGTTATTCTTGCAAAGTTCCTATTTTTGAATACTGTAAGTTGGTCTTTTATCGTTTTGGCCTTGTTTGCACGATAAATATTGGTTATTTTTCTAAAAACTGGTGTGGTGTCCTTTTGTAGTGTTTTCACTGTATTACTGTTGGTTATGTGCAAATGCTTTACACACTGCCTCTGAATTAAGCCTGATTTCTCGTACCAATCTACCAAGGGGATGAGCAGGGGTTATTTCAGTAGTGTATCCTCCTTATCCTGACTAGAAGGAAGGGTCCCTATTTAGTCAAAGGTGCAAACCATTGCCACCTAGAGACCCCTATTTCTAACATTGGTTGGCAGCGGTGAGGATAGGACTTGCATTTGCACTTGACCTACAGTGATTGATGTACACTACTACCATATCGCAGATCCTTACATACCACATACTGTGTTTGTTTGGTCTATTTTGTAATCCCATTGTTTTTTAACTTGAACTTTCCATTGCAATATGCCTGAATCAAGAGCATCATCAGTTGCATCCTTGGAAGTGGCCTTTGAGGAGGAGAGGTTAGCAACCTACAATGTGAAAGAGTTGAAGAACCTCAAAGTCCAAATCAGAGGCCTCACCGGGAAAGAGGAGCTCAAAAGCCGCTGAGGGCCTGGGAAGCAGCCTGACTTGCCAGTGGGCAGTCTGGAGATCTCAGTGTAGAGGCGGAGGAGCCTATTCGTAGGATTGATATGCTTTTGGGAGGGGGGAACCCTCCAGGCTAGGCAACAGTTGTGCCCAGAGGAGCTGGAGAACAGGTGGGAAGCAAGGTAGTTTGAACTGGAAAAACTCAGGCTGGAGAATGAGAGGGAATACATACGAATCGCCATGGAAGAAAGGAAGATGATCTTGGAGCATGAGTGTGGTATTAGGGAGCTGCAGCTAAGAAGTAGATCCAGCACAGATGGTGGCAGCAATTCCTCAGTGCAGGCAGATAGAATTGTGCACATCCCCAAGAATGTAAGCAAGGAAATCAAGAAGGGGGACGACATACAACGGTGGTTTCAGGGTTATGAGGTGTCTATACACATGAATTGGGGAGCACAATTGTGGCCTCTTTTCCCAGAAGAGGGGAGGACACTTTAATAGCTTTGGGTAAGGGGCAGAGCCTCACCTAAGCTTACATGAAGGAGGCCCTTCTTACCAGGTGTGGTCTCACTCCTGACAAGTACAGGGATCAGTTTAGGTCCTGTAGGAAAACTGATGCAAACACTTGGTTGAAATGTGTGGATTCTTTTTGCATGTCACTAGATGGTTGGCTGAAGGGCAGTAATGTGACAGATTTTCAGGGGCTCTACAATTTGATTGCATGGTAGCACTTGTCGAGTCTATGTTTTGCAGAGCTGCACCAACACTTGACTGATAGTACGCTGACGGACCCCAGGAAACTTGCTATCGAGGCAGACAACTGGGTGACTACCAGGGTCCGCAAGAAGGTGTTTGGGGGAGACTCCACCAAAGGTGGGCAGGGTCCCCAGCAGAAGAGTGGGGGGAAAAGGTAAAGCACAGGAGATCTCTAAAGGGCCCCATACTACTACCCCAGGTAAAGGTTCCCATTCCCTAGGAGATAAGAAACAGGGGGTCTCTAAAGGGAAGCCTGCCCCCACAAGTGCTTTACCTGAGAGCAGGTGGGTCACTTAAAGGGGGACCACAAGTGTCCCAAGAGGGTACTTCCACCCACCGTTGGGCAGTCCAAGGTGTTGGCTAGTGTAGCCCGTGGGGAGGAGGCGTACACACAGAGATGTCCCTTGTCTCCCTAGGGAACAGTGGGATGGTCCCAGGAAACCAGGTGCCTGCTAACACTAAGAAATACAACGCCTGGGTGACCATCAATGGGAAAAAGGTAGAGGATCTCGAAGATACTGGAGCCAGTGTGACCTCAGTCCAGTGTTTCCTGGTCTCTGAGGAGAAAGTAATCACTGTGGCATTTCACTAAGTAGTTGCTGTGAACAACTCAGAGCACTAGTGTATGGTGGCACAGGTTCCCTATTGAATAGGGGGTCTCAGGTCCCTTGAGGGTGGTTGTAAGCCATACCATGCCTGTAGATTGTCTGCTATGTAATGACCTGGAGCATGCTTTATAGAAGGATGTTGAGCTCAGGTCGATCTTGGAAATGCTTGGGTTGCCAGAGTTGACCTGTGTGACCACTTAGTCAATGGCAGCCGGGAAGGGTGATCAGAAGGACCTGGAGCCTGAAACAGTGGCCCAGGTCCCTGCCAAGAGAAAGGGCAGGGGGTGCAGGAAACCCACCCATGAGCTTTCCACTATCTGGGAGGAGGCTGACCTTAAGGGGGATGCCCCGGTATCTACAGGAGATCAGGTATTGAACTTTGGGACATATTTGAGCTGACCCATTGGCAACAAGAAGGAGGTCCCACCAGGGAAGAGTTCTGCAGGGAGCAGAAGCAATACCCTTCTCTGGAGGGTTTGAGGCAGCAGGCTGCAAACTAGGCAGCTGGGTATCAGTCTGGATCACACTGGATCTATTGGGAGAATAGTCTCCTATACAGCGAGCCTAAGGTCCCTGAGACTGGGTCAGCCTGTGTGCTGGTGGTACCGCAGTGCTCCAGGACCTTCCTAATGGGTCTGGCTCACGGCGTGCCTTTGGCAGGACATTTGGGCCAAGACAAGACCTTTGACAAGCTTGTCACCCACTTCTTTTGGCCCCAAATGCAAAGGCAGTCAGATGAACATTGCAGGTCTTGCCAAGCTTGCCAGGTAAGTGGTAAGAGTGGGAGAAAGTGTAAGGCTCCTCTCCAACCATTTCCAGTTGTAGGAACCCCTTTTGAAAGGGTTGGAATGGACATTGTGGGGCCACTGGATCCTAAGAGAGCCATGGACAACAGGTACATCCTGGTCTTGGTGAACCATGCCACCCGGTACCCGGAGGCTATCCCTCTTAGCAACGACGGTGCCAGTGGTGGGCCAGGCATTAATGGGGATCTTTTCCCATGTGGGTTTCCCCAGAGAGGTGGTGTCTGACCGTGACACCAATTTCATATCCTAGTTTGACATCCCTGTGAGAGGAGTGCGATCTAACCTACAAGTTCACCACTCCTTACCATCCACAAGGAAATGGTTTGGTAGAGAGATTCAACCAAACCATAAAGGGCACGACCAAGGGTCTAACAGAACCCATGAGGCGTAAATAGGACATCCTCTTACCATGCCTTCTCTTTGCATACAGGGGGGTACCACAGAAGATATTAGGGTTTAGTCCCTTTGAGATTCTGTATGGGCACCCTGTGAGAGGACCTCTCAGTTTGGTCAAGGAAGGCTGGGAGACAGCTTTTTTTCTTTTTTTAGAGTTTTATATAGCATGAACTAGACTCGAAGATACCAGGGATCAGAGCGCTTTACATGAGCACCAGTTCTGTTATTAATGGACACATTCATTTTTGTTAGGCAAGGGGAGATTAAGTGATTTGCCCAAAATCACAGGATGTTGAGCGTGGTTGCTGAGACTCTAACCCAGTTCCCCAGCTTTGAGGTAGACCACTCTCGCCGTAAGGCTACATCCTCACCCTGGAAAACTCTCCAGGCTGTATTTAGCCACATGCTATCCTTCAGGAACCAAACTTCACGCTTCAGGAAACTCGCTCAGGCGAACCTGGAAGCAAGCCAGGAGGAGATGAAACGCTGGTTTCAGCCTGGCTAAAAAGTGTGGGTCGTGGCCCCAGTTGAACCTTGTGTCTTGCAGGACAAGTGGACTGGGCCTTTTGAGGTGGAGGACCGCAAAAGTAATGTCACCTACCTGGCGAGTTTGCAGACTCCCAGGAACCTTTTGAGGGTCTTCCAAGTGAACCGCCTAATGCCTCACTTTGAGAGGTCAGAAGTGAGCATGCTCCTGGTGACTTCGGAGCTTTAGGAGACTTTGGAGAATGCAGGGTGGGTGGAAGTATGAGGACCAACGCAGATTCCAGAACTTTACATCACAGAAATGTGGCCAAAATGTGTTTTTTTTTACAAAGTTTGAGGTTTGCAAGGGATTCTGGGTAACAGAACCTGGTGAGCGCCACACAAGTCAACCCTCCCTAGATTCCTCTGGGTATCTAGTTTTAAAAAATATATGGGTTTGCTAGGTTTCCCTAGGTGCTGGCTGAACTAGGGTTCAAAATCCACAGCTTGACACTTTGCAAAAAAGGGTCTGTACTCACTGTAAAAATGTGGAGTGTCCACGTTGTGGTTAGGCCGTTTCCTGTCGGGGGCTCTAAGCCTACCCACACAAGTGAGGTACCATTTTTATCGGGAGACTTAGGAGAACACAGAATTGTAGAGCAACTGTTATTACCTATTGACTTTCGATGCAGTTCTGCCTTCCAATTGTGAGACAATGTGTAAAAAATAAGTCACTTTGATAAATGTCCTATAATTCACATGCTAGTATGGATACCCACAATTTCGGAGATGTGCAAATAGTTACTGTTTCTAAACTCTATATTTTGTTCCCATTTTGGAAATACATAGGTGTCTTTCATACCTATTTTTCACTATTTTTATTTTCTCAAATGAATTGCTATAACCTCGGTACACAATAAAAAAACATTGCAAGACGCTGCTAAGTTATTGGCTCTGGGTTCCTCGGGTTCTTGGTGAACCTACAAGTCCTATATATTCCCACAACCATAAGGGTCCAGTGGATGTAACAATATATTGCTTTTGAAACTCTGTCATACTTACAAGAATTTACGGGTGAAAACGTTGCCACAAATGGCTGGTTTTTTTCAAATTTTCAATTTTTCCTATTTTCAGCTATAAGTTTCTATAAAGAAACCTTGATGGATCTACATAAATGACTCCTTGCTGAATTCCGAATTGTATCTACTTTTCTGAAATGCATAGCTTTCCAGTATCGATTATTGCTTTCATACCCCATTCTACCATTACCTAGAAGGAGGCTGAAAGCACAAAATATTGCAAAAATAGGCAATGTCCCAGTAAAATGCCAAAACTGTGTAAAAAATGTTGGTTTTCTGACAAACGTCTGTCAGTCCCTAAAGCTGGGAAGATGGTGATTTCAGCACCACAAACCCTTTGTTGATACCATTTACAAGGAAAAACCAGGCGCTTTCTTCTGTAGCACTTTATTCCCATTTTTCCGACAAAAAACAAAAGTTAGCTGTGTTTTGGTTAATTTCTGGGTCTCCTCCAGGGGAATCCACAAACCCTGGGTACCTTTAAAATCCCCATAATGTTTGAAGAAAAGGACGCAAATTTGGCGTGGATACCTTATCTGGTAAAAAAGTTACAGGTCCTAAGTGCGAACTACCCCAAGTAGCCAAAAAAAGGCTTATCAAAGGGAAGGCCTAGCAGCGAAGGGGTTAAGGCAAGGTTGGTATTGCTTGCGTTGTTAGGACACATGTTGCTCTGCCCGCTTTGTTCCGACCATTTCCCATTTTAAAGATAGGACATGTGCATTTAAGTTTTACATGTCCTGGTAGTCAAAGACTGCTATATTCATTTTTCACCACAGCAAGGCCTATCTCGCTCATAGGTTAGCATTGGAGCAGCCTTGTAGCACATTACAAGTATGACTTCTAATTGGGAACAGATAGAAAATTGTAGTTTGGTGTCAATGGACTCACAATTTAAAAACACATCTTTTAGTGAAGTTGGCTTTGCAGGTCTGAAAATCCCACTTTTAGAAAGTTGGCATTATCTTACTTTAACCATTCTGTGCCTCTGAGTTGGGTGACAGTTTGGCTTTGTGATTTCACTCCAGGCAGTCACACACAAAGGGAGCTGAAGTGTGCCCTGCATACACTAATGACCCATCACCAGGCTAATGAGTCTTCCTGAGCTAGAGTGGTAGAAGGAGTTGACACTTGCACCTAAATAGGGCTGTGCCTGTTCCCACACAAAGAGCTGTATACCCCATGTAGTGTGTCTGAAGCCAAGGTCAGGAAGGGCAGGGTCTTTGGCACTACTTCCAAGACCTTTCTTTGAAGTCTCCCAACTTTAATGGCCAAAACGGGTATAAGTACTGAACCTCTTACACCATATAGTCAGAACACTTCTGGACTGAGGACATTCTGCCAGGAAAAAGAGCAGTTGTGCTGCCAGGAGGGACTGCCACGTTGCTGCTTACCTTGCTGTGTTGGCCTGCTACATGCTGCTTCTTGCCCGGGAGTGAGGGGACTTGACTTTACTATGTGCATGCAACTTTCTAAGGTTCTCCAAGGACATGACTGAACTTTCCTCCTCTTGCTGAAGTCTTGGGACCATCAAAGACTTCACCTGCATCTTGCTACCAGCACCTTGGCTCCTCTGCTGTGAGTCCTGACCTGCCAAGTGGTGCCAAATCCAGTCCTGAACACTTGGTTTCTTGATTACATCATCAAACTCAACTCCATTGCATCACCTTCAAAGCGTCAGTTCGGAATCCGTGCATCCCTACGAAACTGACTTATCGCTGCTGCCTGCAACAAAGCTGTGGACACTCCTCAAAGAGTGTGCAACGCAACTACCTCAACTTTCAACGCAGCCCGACTTTGCCGCAGTGCCTCCAAAGAATCGCCACTGCGTGAGTCTCGCACACTGCCTCACCAAAGTCTGTGATGCCCCACTCTAACTCCGACACCGGCCTGGCCCTGAGGGGCTTTCGACTGATGCTTCGCCTTCAGCCCAGCAGCTCGACTTTGACACTAAAGAACCAGCGCATCACCCTGTGACATCGATGCATCTTTGATGCCGCGTCGTCCTTAGGAACCGAGACCTTGCACCAGCAATTGATGCATGACCTCCTCTGCACAATGCATCATCCCCAGGCATTAAATCTTCAATGAATTTGCACCGGCTAAATGGAACCCACGCATCACCTGCATGTTTGACACCTCACCTCCTCTGCACCATGCATCATTTTTGATTTCCGATGCATCCAAGGTACTGTAAGGGGATCTATGCGATTCCGGTGTCCGGCCTCAGTTCCATCACGGTCAGACTGATTTGGAGCTATAGACTTCTAAGCATTGCATTTTGATTTAATCTTTAGAAATGTATATCTGAAATTGTTTATGTTGAATTTTTGTCGTTTTGGTGTTGTTTTACCCAGATAAATAGCGGCTTTTTTTCTAAACTGGTGCGGATTACTTTTCTGGTGTTTTCACTGTGTTACTATGTGCTGTGCACCCATACTTTACACTTTACCTTTTTAGTTTAGCCTAACTGCTCTGAGCCAAGCTACCCGAGGGGGAGTACAGGTAAACTTTTAATGGATACTACACTTACCCTGACTAGAGTGTGGTTTCCTACTTGGACAGGGTGCATACCTCTGCAAAAATAGAGACCGCATTTCTAACAAGAAGTATAAACACACAATGAATATTATGAAGTAGCAGTCATATTATTATAAAATGGAGTTGAGGCAAAATATGACACGTCTTAAAAACACAGTTCTATACATCTTAACATTTTTGTTTTAACTATTATTGGCCCACGTTAATATGCACCTCAGATATAAATCAGAAAATAGCTCTCTGAATAGCGTCAACCGGTTTGGCGGGAAACAGCAGATATCAGATAATACATGAAATGAGACAACATTTCGAAATACGATTTTCTTCTCCCACAGTTTGTTCACACTTGTGGTTCCTCTAGCCTAGGCAAATTGGATTATTTTCAGTGTTCAGGTGTTCCTGACCAGCTCCCATGCATAGGAGTGTGAGTATCAGAAATATAAATGCATTGCAACGGATTGTGGTGTTTCCCAAAGTGCATTGCAATATTTGTATTTTGGTGTGGATTATTGTGTGTCATGAATTATAGTTCTCCTGAGCTTTTTGGTTTTGTGGATTTGATTTTGGGCTTATTAGGAGTCTTAGGGCTAGATGTGGGTAAGTTGTATTTACCGATTCATAAATACCGAATCGGTAATATTCGGTATTTATCGATTCGGTAAATACCGAATCGGTATTTCCTATTGATTCCTATGGGCTGTGAAGCCCATAGGAATCAATGGGAAATACTGATTCGGTAATTACCGAACCGGTAAATACCGAATTCTGCAAGGGTGCAGGGGTTGTCACTTTGACACCCTCTGGCACCCCAAAAATAGGCATGTGCGCCATGTGGCACACAGACATGCCCTAAGGGCATGTCTGTCTGTCACATAGCTAGGTGTGCATGCACACATGTGCATGCACACCTGAATTCGGTATTTTAACACCCAATTGGATTGGGTGGTAAAATACTAAATTTGTAGGGCCTTTGGGACTCTGAAGAGTCCCACCTACATCGGAAAGTTTCCGAATCGGTAAAAATACTGATTTGGTATTTTACCGATTCGGTAAATTTACCGAATCGGTAAAATATGCCCCCTACATGCCAATTCTTAAATATCGGCCGTTACCGACAGGTATTTTGGCTCCTACATCTGGCCTTAGTTATTGTTGTTTTTATGTTGTTACCATATTTTTGAGTCAGAATGTCAAGCCTCATTATGGTTTTTGATTAGGCCTTTGTCAAATGCATTAAATACATTATTGAGTTGTTATGGTTCCTGTTGAGTGTTGAGTTTGGCAAACCAATTCATTGAAATACAAGATTTTGAAATACATTGTTGAACTTGTCTGCAAAGAGGATGTGCGTTTTGTGAAACAACACTTTCACATTAAAATAAAGACATTTCTCAATTACTGAAGGCTCTGTTGAATGTGTTGCACCTTAGATTGGTGTTTTTTAAACGTTGGTGCACAAGAGTATACACACTGATCAAGGCTGAGTTGCCATGGGTCAAAACTTGCCATAGTGTGACTGACAGTGCCAAGACATACTTTTCTTAAATTAATTTACTTTTCCTTCTTTCTTATCTGTATTTAGGTTAAGCAGACAAGAAGTTGTTTTTGTTGGTGTGTTGATTTGTATGTGTTTCTTTCTGCATTGTCTTTCAGAATTGCATAACAGTAAGTCACGCTGCAATTGGTGTTTCATTACAGTGATGCGCTGCGATTAGGCTAGTTGTCGCCGTTGGTTGCAATGCATTTGGTTGATTATTGTTGTTTGTTCACATGATTTGTGTAATCAGATTGAGTGAAAATGGTAGCTGCATTGTGAAAGTCTAGAACGCCTGTTATTGAGGAAGAGAAAATGATTTCAGAAGATTCTTCTTCTTTTGAAAAGATGTTAAGTTCGGGACTTCATATGTGTATTTGGTCAAAGACTGGAACGAGATCACCTCTGATGATAAGAACATGCAATTTCCTTTGGAGGGCATCTCTAGTGTGAGAAAGCTTGATGCACTTGATGTATGAGAGAAAAGTGCAACCTAGACTTGTACAGTTTGAAACATTGGATAAGTGGGATTGTGTTGCTGCTGAGAACGAACAAAAGAGAATAAAGAAACAGGTTAAGAATGCTGTGAGTCACTGATGAATTCAAGATGGGGAATGCAGAAAAAAACATGGAGAGAGGACACACTGTAGGGAGCGGAAGTGTATCCTGTAATTGTCAATAAGACAGATAAAAATACATTTGATTGCAAAAATAATGAAATTAATAACAGAAAAATAAAGATAAAAAAGATTTAGAGAACAATTCAGATAATGAGAACACCTTTTCTAACTGATTTATTGAATTGAAGATAATGTGGTTTTGCAGCAGACGCCCAGACCATCTTCATGAGTGCTGACTTTCCTGCGAGTGATGTAGGTCTTATTGGGATTATTACTGTTCATGTTAGTGCACGTGCTGCTCTAGCTGTTAGTATTGTTGATATTACTGCTACTGTTACTACAGTGCAAACAGGTGACTCAACAAGAAAGAGAAATAATATTTACCAATTGTTTTTTTTAAACATTTTTTATTGGCATTTTCTCCAAACTGAACAATGCAGTCATCTCTACCGTAAAGTACATTATGCATTTCCCCCCACTCCCGCCGCCCCCCCCCCAGCCATTATCCACAATAAGGCATACAATAATATTTACCAATTGTTAATTCAACTTGGAGAGATTTTGTAAAATACAATTGGCATAGATTGGTTGACTTCTTATGATGAGGATACATTGAAATATCTGAACAAAGAAGTAGTTAGGTGTTATAATGAAGCATATGGTAAGTCTGAAGATTTAGCACCAGAGCGTGACATTAACTTATGTAAAAAGAGCAATTTGTGTAGAAATTGCAGAATGGATTTGGTAGAAGCTGTGGTAAATGAAATGAGTTCATTAAAATTACAAGTGCATATCAGAGAATACATTAACTATACAAGATTGTCCAGAATTTTAAAAAATGCAAAGAGAAATGGAAAAAGAAAGGAAGTTGTAAGGCACATAAGAAAGAAACAAATGCACCTATGAGCCAGCCTGAAATGGAAATGGTTGTGTACCCCTTAGATGGAGGTGCTTATGTGAATGTTCGTTGGAACCAGTCTAATCTTTTTGAATTTACAATTAATTTTCCAAGGCTTAGGGAGAAACCGAATAAAGTGTATACGGAGGTGGAAAAATTAGGAATGATTTTGAAGGTGTGTGGGGTAGATTGGAATTCATTGTTTGGAATTATTGTCCCCAAGGATTTATGGGCTGAATACAAAGCAGTTGTAACATTGCCAAAATGGGAGCCTCAGACTTCCTCTTCAGAAAGGCCCAGCTACTGCGGTTATGGAAAAGTACAAGAATGTGATTTCATTCTTGATACATAAGGGGCCTGAGAAAGAGGTGAATTGGTTCAAAATTATGAGAGATATTCAGGAGCATGCTTATTATGAGAGACTAATGCAGATCCATAGAAAGTATAGTCGAGTTGAAGATCCACCAAAAGAAGGTATTGGCAGTTTTGTGTCAGTGTTAATGCTGGGAATGCGCAGAGAAGGTGTAGCATAGTGTGATGTGTTGGCAGACAAAGAGCACTGATGAGATACTCAGATAAGCAAAGTACACAGCAGAGGAAGCTGAAAGAAAAATTAATGGTTGTGCAGGCAAAGCAGTTTCAAAAGGGTGTTAAAAATCAAATGGTGTACTCCGGTTTTGATTCTGGTTTCATTGATTGTACAATGCAAGGAGTCATTGTGCAGGGAAGTAATATACCATCTCCGCAAGTTTGCAATGTTGTTCCACAGGGTTCAGGTAGAGGATTTGTTAATAATTCAAATGAGACAAATGCAAATATTAACATGTTGAAGAAAAGTACTTCTAATCATATTGTATTGTGGGGTTCATGGACACTGGAAGTGGGACTCTAGATAGAATCCAGATTGAATTCAAAATTATTTTGTCCCTCAAATGCAGCCGAATACGACTCAGTAAGTACAGTCATCTGCCCCAAAATGTACTATCAAGCTACCTTGCTCGATTGGCTAAGTTGCATGAGTAACTCTCAAGACAACTCCAGTTGTATCTATCTCAGCAAGATGCTTTTTGAAGCCGGTACTGACGTTATAATGTTTTAAAAAATGTTAGGCTTCCCAAATGAACTAATTATAAGATGGCACATTTTTTTAGCTTTGATTTATCAAATATTAGCAAGAATATAAGGTGCCCTTGATTCACTTATAACTACATTTAAAAGCTGCCTTCCAGTCGGGTCTCGAAATGGAAAGAGGCTGGATGTCCCTTGCTGGCAAATTTAGTTCAAGCTGGAGTCGTGATCCCCTAGGATCTACTTGCCGCTAATTTTTCTAATATTATTTCTAGTCTATGGTTTAGCTATATCCAAAGTAGGATCTTTGTTTGTGAGAGCGATCAAGATGTATCTTCCTTAGCTCGAGATATAAGCAAGGCATTCTCCATTTCCCATTTATGGGTATTGGCAACTGGTATCGCCTGCTCCATTCCAAATTGGCTGATGAAACTTTGCTTCCATTATTAAGTGCGATCTCAGCTATAACCAACAATCTGATAGATCTTAAACTTTGGGGATTCTACAATAGGATTACCAATAGAAAAATTTGCACCACTAATTTCAGAAAAATAACCTTCTTTAGGAAGTGGATGCTTTATTATACACAGGATCGTCTCCACAAGGTTTATCCAGCTACATCACTCTGTTGCTTCGGATCTTTCAATGCTAGAGTAGATTGGATCCATACATGTTTTAGCTGCTTGCATCTTTGGTATTTCTGGGAGCAGGTCTTTGGGTTTTCAAACCAACAGCTCTAAGTCGATCCACGCCCACTCTGGGCTCTGTTCAAACTAGTGTCTCAGAGCTTAGACATCTCTTTACGGCAGCAACAGTTTGTATTTATTCGCCTAGTTGGTCACCAGATCATTAATATTGCAAAACTGGAAATTCAGACTCATATCATCATTTGCCCTATGGTTAAGCAATTTGCAACGGGTAAAGCTTTTTGAGAGGCTATATGCAGCTAGAATAGGCACTTTACAAAATGTTTAGAGATCTGGAAATACTGTCCTGATGTAACCCAGTAGCTGTGGCAGCAAGTTACCCCTTGTTGGAGTGACTCTCCATCCGTGTTTCATTCAGCAAATGAATATGTAGGTGATTAACTAACAGGGAAGGAGAGGGTTTGCTCTTATTTTGCTAACGATACTTGTATTTTGTGATTGCTGTTTCTATGAATTTTTGATTTTTCTTATCAATAAATATATATATATTTTCCTAAATGGTTGCACAATCATTTTCCTAAAAGGCTCTGCACTCAACCTTTTCTTTAAATGTCTTGAATCATTTTCCTTGAGTCTATCTAATGCTATATTTCACAAGCCAAGATTTGTAACGCCCACAATAGCGCATCGTCTCTATTTTACTAAAGAACGAGGCACCAATTTTTGTGGAATATGGGTACTTTGTCATCTGTTGAGTGTATCTGTATTTTGAGAGGCAAAAGAAATGGGCCTAATTATGATGGCTGTCGGACCGTAACCAACGGCTCGCCGGTTTGAGTCTGACCGCCAGCTGTTGGTGTGTCGGAAACTCCTCATAATCCTTTCATGACGTCGGGATTATGATGTCGGTTTCCAACAGCCATTCCATGTCAGCCTTTCCGACATGGAAATGCTTTCTGAAAGCGACATTGGGGGCCCCCTTTCCCCCTGGCCCTCTGCATCATGGCCCTAACCCTCCCTGGTGAAGGGATGTTTAAAACATACATTTTTCAAATGGAGCCTGTGCTATGGGCATTTTGGACCTGCTACACAAGCTCCCACTGGACAATTGGTTTTCCGTTCCAAATTGGGTTGTCGCAACCCCCGACCTATGTTCAGGTGCTTCCTTCCCTGCAACGCTCATCCGCTCGACATCGTAATCATGCCCCCAGTGTTTTTAACAATGGTAAAAGATTTACGAAGTGAACATTTTTACCATCTGGGGTACTTCAGACAAAGACAACGAGTATGTTTCTCACTCGTTTATCCTCTTCAGGATGGAACTGAGGACCCGCCTTTTCAAGTAACACCTCCTACTCTTATAACTCTCTGGTTCTTGGACCCCAGCTGCAACCCCTGACACAGCAAATGTCCTAATTTTTGCAAATTAAAATGCATTTAGCTGACAAGTGTACATTTATGCTGCATAATACACATCTAGGGGTCGATTCCGATCCGGTAAAATGCGCTCCGAATTTCCGTTCGGAGCGTTTTTCCCGTACAAATCGTACCCTGCAACGTCCCCCGTACGTACGACGAAGTACGATTCGAACCAGGAGCTGGACTCCGTACGAATCGTACAGGGACCGTACAAATCAAATTCCCGTACGAATCTCCCTCGGAACCCACTGTATGCGACATCTGTACGATTCGCGGCTGCTTTTTCCGAACCGGCAAGTACGATTCGTGTTGGGTACGCACCATACGACCCTTTTTCTATGGAAGCTGAAAACCGCCGTAAAAGCAGAGTTCGCCCCGAAACAGGTACAGAACGCCCTCCCCCCGCGTACGGTGCGTACACCCCATGATCGCAGGGGTACGGTGAGTACCCCTGCGATCACGGGGTGTACGCACCGTACCCCGCGATCCTGGGCTGTACGCACCATACCCCATGTACGCTGGGTGTACGGTGCGTACACCATGTCCGCTGGGTGTACAGTGCGTACCCCCCATGATCGCAGGGGTACGGTGCGTACCCCTGCGATCATGGGGGGTACGCACCGTACGCTGTGTATGTGAATGTGCGCTTTTCCGTACGAATCGCCCTTACCTGACGTGGACAGTACGAATCGTGTCCTGATACCCCGGTCCGGATCGTACTCGTCGAGTTGTACGGTGTGTGTACGAGTCGTACGGAAACGGCTCCGGATGCGAATCGTACGGACGAGAATTTTACCGGATCGGAATCGGCCCCCTAATAAGAGCAAAGTTTTAGTAGGTAATCATATTTAGGCATTGTATGAACACATTTGAAGTAACATCATGTATTTGCTTAAGTTAGCCTGACTACTGGTGCCATATTAAATGTCAGGATTACACGTTCGGGTTAAGAGGCCTGTTTTTGCATTAAACTGTTTTTCTCTTCCACTGCAGATGTTGTAACTTTCTGGAAGCCTTCTTTTTGCTAGTAAATATGCATTGTTATGTATTAGACAACTGATAGTGAAGTTCTCCCTGGGAGGAGACAAGATGGCAGGAAACGTGAGTGGGAAGAACTGTCTAAACCACAAGATGTGCTTGGTGTGCGATTTCAACGACTCAATTCAGTGCTTCATTGTGAAAACGTGAGAAACTAGGAAGATTGCCTATTTCCAGAGTTACTGAGCATTGATTAATTGGGTGTTGGATATGGCGAAAGCAATATTTGTTGCTACCAATGTTTTTAGAGAATTTTTTCCTTAGTTTAGAGCAGGACTGTATAGGAGATACCCATCTGAGCCTTCCCTTTTCTCACCCAGAGACTAGATATGCCTGCTGATTTACAGCTGAGAATACTTTTTAGCTTTGCAAATTCTCCATTGCTTAAGTGTGAAGGCTTCATGCCTATGGGTTTTCATTCTCTCATCAGAACTCTTCATTTGTGTTTTTGAAGTGGATACCTTCCCTTGCTATTGAAGAAACTGACTGTATATGCCTAAACCTTTATTAATTTAGATTAGGGATTTCCTTTATGGGTGGAACACACTTGCTGTATTTTCTCCATTATTTGTAATTCTTACTAATGTGATATTGTATCGTTTTGAAATACTGACTAATGCATTATTTTAATCTATATTGAGAATAACTAAATATTATTACTAACAGAATACATATCGATTTGTAATTAATTTGATAATAAAACCCTGAAACTCGCACTAAATCTCTTTATTGATTCTTGTGAAGCCCCAAATGGTCTTCACTGTTCAATGGTGTTGGTTGTAAATGATAACTTCTTCTGAATTTTCTTTGTTGATGAAAAGGTCCGCACGACCAATGGCGGGGGTTATTTAATGAATATACTCAAAAACTAAAATACAATAATCCCTGCTGGCCCCCTCTTGTCCTTCCTGCATGCCCTCCTTATAACACTGTGCTGTGTTCCCCCTTTAGCCCCATCATTCTACGGACACAACCTTTGTCCATTCAATGCTTCTTTCCCACAGAGGTTTTTTTGTTGGTTACTAGATAAATGCACGTGACCTTCAACCTATCTTCTGTTCTATATTTGTATATGGTAACTTGTACAAATGTATAGCAGAGACTTTTCATGACCGTTTTGCTCCTGCCAAAACATTAACTGTGGAGGGTTGTCTAACCCACCTGCTTGGTATCGTGTGCACTTACAAACGCTCTAAACAGCCATTCAATTTTTATTGACGTGTTCAGCCCTGTATTTTTATCTCAGCTCTATTTTCGGAGGGTGTATTTTTCTTTCCATTAGCACAAGCTGAATGCAGCATTTCCCCTGAAGCTGAACAATGCATGGATGAAACCCAAAAGAACTTCCGTGCAGATGATGACAAAATTAGTGTGGGCGCTAATGTGCTTTCTCTGCTACACACCATCTGTCAGTACCAATAGCCCATATTTTCTTGTGGCCATGATATTAAAAAAAGCCTTACTAAGCTTTATCACATTTGCATGATTATTTTCGCAGTATGTGTGCGCCCTGTTTAGCCTGCAAACTGTATGATTGCCAAATCTTATTGTAAGAGAAAACAGCGCAGTGATATGGATTCTTGGCATGTCTAATGGCTTCATCGCAGTCATCCCTACAAGCAGAGTAAATCTGGCATCAGATTTGCACTGGTTTTTTTATTGACTCTGGTGTACACTAGACTGAGTGCCTCAATAGCAGCTTCAGGAAATACCAGCATTTAAAATACCAAGACACGCTGTCCTTCTTGTATTCTAATCTTTGGGACATTCTCTGTATACTTTAATTAATATACAAATTTAAAATTGGCATGCTAAAAGTTGTCTAGCACGGATGTTTTGCTTTAGCTTTATTAATGTTTATTACTGAAAAGTAAAAAAAAAAGTCTTAGCAAGCAAGATAAGAAGAAAATACAGAGCACCGCAGTTCATAAACATTACGAATTTTAAACCCAATTAAGACATTTTCTCTGTAAGGCTTAGAGACCTGAAGGTGATTTGCGCTGTATAAAAGGCATATAACATAACATAACAATTAAAAAAAATAACCAATTGATTAGAAAAGCGAGAGAAGGGGAACTGTGGGAAATTCGAAAGGTGGTTAAAACGCACATGAAACCGTACTCCAAATTCGGGCAATTAATCAAATATTTCCAATTTGTTTAAAGTGCCTCCTGCATTAGCAATCTGGACTATCAGCTCGTTTGGCTCATTAAAGTCTCTCCACCACTCCCAACAATCGGGAGCTGGGTTACTTGGCCCGTTTTCTACAATCGGAATACACCATAACAAACGACATCATCATGCAACGCTCGGTTCAGGGCATGATAAAGAGTGCAATTTCCAGCTACGTTTCTAAAAAATTCGGGCCCATAATTCCACCAATAATGGGAAGGCAGCAAACATGTGCCATCTGTCAACCTGTTTACTTCACCTTAATTTGATTGTTTAGTTTTGATAAATTTGCGATTAGTCGTATAAAAATCAAAAGAAGATTGTTAGACCTGGCATCCTTGGCATGGTTTTCTCCCTAGCTTTTTGTCTTTAGACCTTTAGGACTCTGCACATGTTACCAC
The DNA here is from genome assembly GCF_964261635.1 of Lissotriton helveticus. Taxonomy (NCBI): domain Eukaryota; kingdom Metazoa; phylum Chordata; class Amphibia; order Caudata; family Salamandridae; genus Lissotriton; species Lissotriton helveticus. The sequence continues at coordinate 1,072,442,418 of NC_136070.1, read as the reverse complement.
TGGTAACCAGCACTAAAGTGCTTGTCCTCTCTCTTTACAATATGTGATGGCAGCAACACAATTGGTATAGTTAATTTACTTGGAAGTCCCTAGTAAAGTGGCACCTACTGTGCTCAGGGCCTGTAAATTAAATGCTAGTGGGCCTGCAGCATTGATTGTGCCACCCACTTAAGTAGCACTTTAAACATGTCTCAGCGTGCTACTGCAGCCTTTGTGTGTTCAGTTCTAAACTGCCATTTCGACCTGGCAAAGTAACTTGTTTTGCCATGCCCAAACCTTCCTTTTGAATACATATGAGTCACCCTTAGAGTAGGCCCCGGACAGCCCAGAGGGTAGGGTGCAATGCATTTAAAAAACACAACATGTACTTTTACGTTTTACATGTCCTGGTAGTAAAACACTCTTTTAAATTCGTTTTTCACTACTGCAAAGACCCACCTCTCCCATAGGATAACATTGGAATTACCTTATTACATTTTATAAGTGTAATTTTCAAATGGGAATAGGTAAACAGTTCATGTTTAGTGTCTCTGGAATCACAATTTAAAATCCTAACTTATGGTGAAGTCGAAGTTTAAATCGCAATTCTGAAAAAGGTCCTTTCAGAAAGTATTGTGTTTTTTGCCTCAGCCAATTGGTGTCTGCAGCCTGTCTCTGTGTCAGACGGCTGAGTGTGGGTGACAGTTGTGCTTTGTGTATTCCTCCTAGCCAGCTACACACAATGAGTAGTTTAGCTGTGACTGGATGGGTTATCACTGACAGGGTGGGAGGGAGGAGCTGCACCAAGCCCATATTTATACTTGAATAGACTGTATCCTGTCTCCTCACAAAGGACTGTGTACCCCATGTAGTTAGTCTGGAGCCAGGAAGGCAGGGCACCTGTGTACTTCAAAGGCATGCCTCTAGAGCTTAGCCCCGCCTCAAAGGCACAACTGGGTGTATATATTGTCACAGTCCTGGGAGTCCTCACTCCCTTTGTGTCATTTCTTCTTTAGGGTACACGTCACTTTCCCATATGGTCATCCCGGGGCCTGCTTTCCTTGGGTTCCCATTTTATGTGAATGCGCTAGGGCCATATTCTTCTTGACACTATTGTGCCACTCCCCTGGGCCCCTAATTATGCCATGTATGCCCCCTGGCTCTATTGTTCTTGCCTACATTGAGCCAACTCCCTAGAAACACAAGCCATCTGAAATGTTGCGGGATTTTCAGATGACACGTGATAGGCATCCATTTTGGATTTGACCACGAGGTAGCACTTGATTTTTTTCCTGTTGGAAAGAGCAGATGTCTCTCTTCTTCACTCCTGGAGGTCAGAACTCCACAACGTCATTCATCCTGGAATCCTGGTCTGAAGTGGCAGTCAGGCATGTTTAACCAAAGCTGCATCTGAAAGAGAAAAAGCCACAAAACGTTTTACCTCGTTCAAGACTCCACTCTTCAGAGAGGTTAGTGCACTAACTTGCCAGTGAAAGACAATATACTTTGGATAATTTTGGGCAGACTTACTTCTGAAAAATGAGTTATAGAAACACTTTAGTTTTATGCCGATAAGATTGCTCGAAGGGAGTCAACCCTGATTTGAGATTTGGAGAGAGTGATGGAGCAAGGATTCGCACGTAAAGCGCCTTGCTTGTATTCAAGAACCTCAAATAACCCTAATTAATTAATCAATCTGTTTGTCTTATTAATTTACCCTTTATTCTGACATTTTGGGTGTCCCAGTGACGCGTGCCTATGTGTTTACTAATAGTAATACGCTTGCAGATTAAAATGGCTGCTGCTACGCGGGAATTTCTTCTGCGCATGCGTCGGTCATACCCATGTGACGTGACGTACTCGCAGTTCTGGAGGGAACTTATTTGCACTTGCGCAGTAGAATTAAGATGGCTGCTTTGTGTTCTCACATGCCTGAAGCTTGCATTGCTGCTTTTGCTACGCTGTTCGTTCCGCATTAATCACTAAAGCTATAGTTATTATAAAGTAATGGGAGTAGTATAGAGATTCATGGTATACAGTGCATTCATTTTTCCTGTATTCTAAAACTGTTTCTTTTCCATTTCATGGTACATTACGAAATATGGCCTGCTGTCCCCTGCCGTACTCCATTTTGCTTGAAACTGAGTCTGCGCGAGATCTGCGAGTCTCCACAAGCAATGACCTTTGGAACTTTACCAAGTGGCAGTCCCAGCCAAGATGCGCCTGGGAAGAAGCTCTCTCACCTAGTCGAAGAAGCTGAACTGTCCCGACAATAATACATTGTATGCAAAGTTAAATTCACCATTGTTATGTGAAGAGCACGTGTCATGGGAACCCAAAATTTGATTGGCGGGTATGAAAAATTCAAATGAGGGACTTGAGAAAGTCAAATCCTAGAAAGTGTGATGACCTGTCCTTTCTTTTGTCCAATCAAAATTGGGGATTCTAACACTTGCAACATTTGTGGGGTGGTACACTGACCCGAAAACAGTATAACTAGCCTGGGTTTAGCTAAAGATTTTGTCCGACTTGTCCAAATAGCTGACCTGTCACTGACACAACGCACTCAATAGCTGATCGAGAAACAGAGGTGCTGCGGAGCACTTTGTCAGACAGATTCACAGACCCAATCGGGGTTTTGGGAACCTTAAAAGTGCTGGCGAAGCACTTTGCTGGGGAATTCGATAACCCAATCGGGGTTTTGACTGATAGCTGCAGAGAGGGTGTAGCGCAGGCGTTGCAACTGAACTGCGGGTGCTGGTCTCAACTTTGGTGGTCCTGTCCTGATCCTAATCTGGTTTTCCTGTCCTGCTGTCCTGAGTTTCCTTCTACACCTGCTGGCCTACTGGCAACTGTATTCCTTGGGGTTCTCCTGTCCTTAACTGACCCGTGGCCAGGGTTGGTCTCCACACCGTTCTAGGTAAATATAAATCTGTGAGGGAAACCCACTTGCGTCCTTTCCTTGCCTCTCTTGAAACAGCTAAAAGTCTTAAATTCACATTGTTCATTTTCTTACCTCCTTATTCTGACAAATAATAAAGTCATACATCTGAACTGTTCTTTTAGCATGTTCCCAACTATATTGTACATTTGAAGGCCAACTACTAATAGGTGTATATGGTGTGGTTTATATACAAAACACACAAATAAGTCTTGGCATAACCTTCCTATTGGTTTCCTCCCCCTTCAGCACTGATGGGTCCCCTTTTTTTGCTAGCCCTGACATGCTCCTCATAGTATTAACGCGGTATTTACACTCGCATTTAACTGTCATTTGTACATATATTTTTTGTAACCAGAGTCGATAAATATTTCTCCATTTTGTACCTCCCATGCGCATCAATCGAGCTTCTAACTTAAACGCATGCGCATGTGGGTTTAAGTAGGCGCATGCACAGCTTTACCTACGCTACTCCCTCACGCAGGCGCAGTATCATCCAGCACCTTCCCCGCCGACCGCGCAGTATCGGATCTGGTGGGGTAACTATTGCCGTATTTGGGCATACTTCCGAGAATCATTATTCAATTTACCTCCATTAAGTACCGAGTCAAGAGTATAAATAGAAAATCGCTTTTTCCAACCGCTCACTTCATCGGAGCCGCGTTGAGGGGAAGGCAGGCGATTGAACCATGCAGTAACCGTGAGTTGGGTCACACGAACTAGGATGCGCTTTGTGCATCTGTTACCTTATACTTTCTGCTGATCTTACCTATCAACAACCTGAAATCTACCCATTGATATCTTCTAGGTTGCTTTACTGGGCAGCAAGGGAGGATACCCCCAATACCACGCATAGGCTCATGAGGTTATCAGACTTGAGAAATAAGTAAGCCTTCATTTTAACCACTATCTCTCTCCCTTTATCCACACCAGGGAGGCTACAATTAAGATGTATGTCTGTGTGTTGTTTGTATGTCCCTTTTTTATTGTCTTTTTACAGGGTTCCAGAACCAGATTTTTTGTTCTGCTACTTACCCTCATTGACAAGGAAAGTTATTTCTTCCCTGAGTTCCTGGACATCCGACTAGTATGTTTATTATGTCTTTCTCCCACAGGTTCTCTACAACGCCAATTGGGCGCAACTGAACGTACCTATTTAAAAACATTGTTAGGTACATTACACATAATTTTTGTATGTAACACTTTCACATTTCATGTGAGTAAGGTGAGGATAATGTGCATATCCTTGTCCTGAAGAAGGAGTCTCAGTGCTCCGAAACATGTTGACACTTTGAAATGGTTGATATACCCTAGCACGTATATTATCAACCTCACTCTGCACTTTTTTAATAATACCAGCCGAGGGCATAATAAATGATTGTTTTCCTACGTACCAGGTATTTTTTAATTCTTCTTTTTTTCACCTCACCACACTCACGTTCTTTCCCTTATAAAACACACACCCTCACATAGTTCACTATTAAGTGCTCCTACGTAGCCGTTAGTCGTAGCACGCCGCTTCCCGTAGAGGGGTGCGAAGGCCCCAATGATGAAGCATGACACCAAGGGGCCTGTTGGTGTGTGAGGGGCATTTAAACAGCACTGTGTGTTCCCCATTACTTTAGGGACCACTGCCACCTTCTGAGTGGATTCTACTTTGTTTAAACAAACCCTTTTTTACCCATCCATTGAGCAAATTGTGAAATACCGTTCATGAAATATAGATGTCCCTTTTCTCTTCCCTTCCTTTAACTGAATTAAAGTGGTTGCTCTGAATTATTAGCGTTTTTCAAATTTTCTTACCTTCCCTATAGCTACATGGTTATTTCGAAATTTACGTCATTATAAGTCAAGTTCCTTTTCCTTATTCACCTATTTAGGGCTACTCAAACTGTGACATTCTAGCATGTTCCTTATTTTCCCTGTCCTTTAGACACACAGCACCAAGTCTAATTTCTGAAATTTCTTACTAGCATGTTCCCTGTCCTTACCCTTCCCTTTAGAGTTCTAACTGGTTGGCATAATCTATTTACTGCATGGTTATACGATTTTCTTGATTTTGGTCATTGATAGTTTGCTCGATGGGAATTTCATGCTTTCAACTCTTGATGCAGAATAGATAAAGGTTTTCAAAACTTCCTGAGTCTGTGGTTATTATAAAGAGTGCAAATGTTATAAATGGTTATTTTAGACTGCTTATCTTTGCAGCTAGCTCCCTGATCCGTTGTGGTTATAAGGATTGGTAAGTCCAGGTATATGAATTAGTTAGTCTTCTGGATTACTGGTAGTAGAGTGTAGGTGTTAGACCTGGCATCTTTGGCGTGGTTTCCCCTATCTTTTTGCCTCTACCTCCTGTATTTTTGATGCTGTGCTGCATTTCGTTTTGGCTGGTTTAGATGCTTTGGACTCTCTGCCACTGCTGATCAGTGCCAGAGTGTAAGTGCTCCCTGTGTAAATTGTTATTCTGATTGAATATACATGTTTGGCAAATTTGTATCACCATGAAGTCCCTAGTAAAGTGCACTGGGTGTGCCAGGGCTGGTGATGACAAATGCTACTAGTGGGCCTGCAGCACTGATTGTGCCACCCACAGGAGTAGCCCTAAAATGATGTCTCAGGCCTGACACTGCAGTGCCTGTGTGCAGTTTAGAACTATTCTACACAAAAGAGGGGTGAGGGCTTATAACTCTACTTCCCCATGCCCCCATATAAATTCAGATGTATACACAAGAGGGGTGTAGAGTACACAAAATCAAAACCACGAGACAAATACAGAAAAATCCATAAATTGGAAAAAACTGCCCTCACTCACATACCGAAGTATGTGACATGCTTCATCATCGGGTCTGCTTACAATACGCCCTGGTGTAGCCACACTCAGGGCGGAGCATAAGGGAGGGGAAAAATAATAAATTCCACACAACGTTACAAGAAACCAACAGACACATACAACACGTAACATATAATGTGATGAAACCAGTGCCAATCACCATGTAATTGAAATAAGTAGTGCGACAATAGTGCAGTAAATGGGAAATATTAAAACTGATTAGGGGTGCCAATTGAAAGAATTGCTTTATTAGACGTTGCTTGGTACCCTTACCAGGATTAAAAGAACAAAAGTAGGATGGGAGATGTCTTGCTAGAGACTGAAAGATCCCTCAAGACTTCCCTCCAAACACTGCTGTGGTCAACATGTTTCGACCGATTTAGTCGTGCCAAAATTGGTCACCCCGGTCTTCGTCAGGACTGTCGCCTATTATTTCACTAGTAGCCCTACCGTAATCCGGTTTCGTGGGCCCCCAGATATGAGCCGGTCAGTCTAGATCCATGCCCTTCTTGTTGCGTGTTAAGGCTTGTCCCAAAATACAGGAACACATTTACTGAGGGAGCAAAAAAGAAAATATCATGGTATGCTAATAACCCCCGAAAGTCCTCTCCTTTCTTCCCCTCATTATTTTCTGTCCGCCATCTCATTCTGTGCCATGGTTCCTGTATAACACATTCCTTCTATTTGAATTGTGACCCAGGGCTGTCAGCAAGATTCTCCTCGATGGCCCGTATCAAGATACTAGTCTACTATATGTTGCCAGTAAACATAGCATTAAAACTGACTGAATAACATCACCACCAATTCAAACTTCTCCCCGTAATCTCACACTGTGAACTCTGATCTATAACCCTTAGAAGATAAACCAAATTGCAATAAAAGTAGAGTACAAATGTTTGGTACATTACTCACCGAGTCCATGTGAATTATGAACTCGAACTGGTGTCCGGCGGGAGGATCCCCAGAGAACACAATCTGTATGCACATCGTTAAAAGGGAAAAAAGGGTGCGTATTACTTTAGCATCTCCCTCGCCACCATGTAGAATAAATGGTAGCTTTAGTATCGGTCCCGCTATTAGCCCAGTCTCTCCAAAGGAGTTCAATCTCCTCAAACTTCTAGTCGCCATGAGAGTAGGTCACCCACTCCTTACCGTTCCATGGGAGATGTCCTTCCTGTAGCCCCATTATCCGTAACACCATGCAGTTAAGGTGTGTGGTTTCAATACGGATTAAAAGGCAACGGTAGGCGTATCCCGGGTTCTGCGTGCCGTGTCACACGTGATGCAACGTAGAAGTGCGTCGCCCAATTACTTCCGCTGCACTCTCCCGCAGTATATCATGGGAAGTGTAGTCAGATCTTAGTCCCGACATCGGCAAATATATGTTAATATTAATTATCATACCCGTCTCATAGAATGGTGTACCCCGTCCCGAGAACAGGGGAAAAGAACCAGCAGGCATCCCATTCATGTCAAAGGAAGGGGGAATCAATAAGTAAATAAAATAAAATCTCGGTCTGTCCTGCAATGGCAGAGGTGTTTACAATACAAGACCAAACCCACTTCTCTTGCCATGGTTCTGTTAGTATAGATGCCGTCCGCACCGCCCCTATGAATTCAGGTAAAAAGCAGTGGATGGCGCAATTAAAGGGGAGCCTCCACCTATAAAAGACAGTGAAAAGAGTACACACCTCCTCTACAGTGATACGTTGGGGATGGGTAGAACCATATATTCTATAATATGAAGACACTCCCAAATTGCTGAGTATAGCAGGAGACCCACCAGAGAATGTCTGAGAATAAATCAAATGTCAGATATTATCCTTTGGTCCTATCAATTTGAAACAAAGAGTATCTAGTTAGCCGTTAAGTAAATGTATGTAGGTTTATTGTCTCGCCAGGACCTGCCATGGAATATCATCGTTTAATCCAATCACATGGCTCTTCAACCGGTAGACCCATCTTTGTTCAAATTGTAGCAGGAGTCTCTGTTCATCCCTTTGATTCCTAGCTGCTGGTACTTTCTCTATAACAGTCCACATGAGATCCTCAACACTATGGCCCTGTTCCAAAAAATGTGCGGTAAGTTTGGTGTTTGATTTACCGCACCTTATTGTGCTACAGTGTTCTGTTATTCTCACCCGTATTTTGCGGCCTGTCATTCCCACATACATTTTTCTACAGGGGCACGTGAGTAAATAGATTACCCCCTGAGTGTTGCAATTCGTATGCGACCTCTGTTCCCATGGTGTACGAAGTCCCAGATCCAAGGAATGTGTATTCTTTGTGAGAAGACATATACTACATGATCCACATCGTGTGTGGCCTGTGTATGAAGGTAAGCCTGTCACTGTAGTCGTTGTTCCTAATGGCCTCAGGTTCTTGGGTCTCGTGTGTATTAACAGGTCTTTTAAATTGTTACTTCGTCTGAAGGAGAAGAGAGGTGTCTCTATATTCATCCCTCCTGAATTCAAGACCTTCCAATTTTTTAATATAAGGCGTTTTACCTGCTGTGAAGCCGTATTAAATGTAGATACAAAGACAGGTTATTTGGTTAGTGGTCTGATAGTTTTAGAGAGTAATGCGTCCCGGTTGGCATTTAAGGATCTTTTTCTGGCTTACTTTATAACCTTGTTAGGATACCCTCGTTGATGTAGTTTTTGTGTTAGATTATCACATTCCATCAAGAAATCTGCTCTGTCCGAGCAGTTCCGACGTAATCGGAAAAACTGACCAACTGGCAAGTTTTCCCGTAGTGAGCGGGGATGAAAACTCTCAAACGCTAATAAAGCGTTCTTGTCGGTAGGCTTGTGGAATACCTTGGTTTTAAGGCCCCCCCCCACCACATGGCTCAATGACTAGATCTAAAAATGATAAATTCTCCTTTGTGACAGTTGAGGTAAAATGAAGAAAAGGATTCTGTGCATTAAGCCATTGTAAAAACAGATCCACTGATGTTCTGTCACCCCTCCAAATCACCAAGACGTCATCAATGTAACGTCGCCATAACCTAAGGTGAGTGGCCCAAGGTCCATTGATGTCTAGAATGGTCAATTTTTCGAATGCCCCTACGTAGAGTCCAGCCAGGCTCGGGGCAAATACACTCCCCATAGAAGTTCCATGGGTCTGAAGATAAAGGCTACCCTCAAACTCAAAAAAATTCTTTGTCAAAGCTATTTCAGCTAAATGTAGGATGAATGCTTGTGGTGTTTGGTACAACCATTCTCTGTCAAAAAGTAATGTTTCCAAGACTCTAAGAGTCTCTAGCTGAGGAATATTCGTATATAGGGCTTCAATGTCAAGCCCTATAAGGAATTCCGTGCTGGGATCAAAAGAAACATCCTTCAACAAGTTCAGGATGTCCAGGGTATCTCTTAAATATGTAGGCAGTTGTTGTACCATCGGTTTGAGGAAAAAGGCGCAAAATTGCGAAAGGGGTTCCAGTAGGGACCCCATCCCGGAGACAATGGGTCTCCCGGGAGGGGGTCTCACTGTTTTATGGATTTTATGAAGAATATAGAAGTACGGGGTCCTCGGTTGTTGATTTACCAGGAACTCCGCCTCATGCTCCGTGATCCAATCCCCTGTTCTAGCTTCTTCCACCATAGTCATAATCTCCCTTGTGATGGTGTCAGTAGGGTCTTCTCTTAATTTGCAATATGTCCTAGAGTCAGCCAGTAACCGAAGGCACTCTTCTCGATAGGTCACTAGGTCCATGATCACTGTGGCTCCACCCTTATCCGCATGCTTTCAACTCTTGATGCAGAATAGATAAAGGTTTTCAAAACTTCCTGAGTCTGTGGTTATTATAAAGAGTGCAAATGTTATAAATGGTTATTTTAGACTGCTTATCTTTGCAGCTAGCTCCCTGATCCGTTGTGGTTAGAAGGATTGGTAAGTCCAGGTATATGAATTAGTTAGTCTTCTGGATTACTGGTAGTAGAGTGTAGGTGTTAGACCTGGCATCTTTGGCGTGGTTTCCCCTATCTTTTTGCCTCTACCTCCTGTATTTTTGATGCTGTGCTGGATTTCGTTTTGGCTGGTTTAGATGCTTTGGACTCTCTGCCACTGCTGATCAGTGCCAAAGTGTAAGTGCTCCCTGTGTAAATTGTTATTCTGATTGAATATACATGTTTGGCATATTTGTATCACCATGAAGTCCCTAGTAAAGTGCACTGGGTGTGCCAGGGCTGGTGATGACAAATGCTACTAGTGGGCCTGCAGCACTGATTGTGCCACCCACAGGAGTAGCCCTAAAATGATGTCTCAGGCCTGACACTGCAGTGCCTGTGTGCAGTTTAGAACTGCCATGTTCTCCTGGTCAGTGTCCCCACTGACCAGGCCTAACCCTTCCCATTTTGTGCACATCAGTCACCCCTATGGAAGGCCCAAGGTACCCCCCTGGGCAGGGTGCAGTGTATGTAAAAGGTAGAGCATGTACTAGTGCAGGTGACATGCTCCGGTAGTGAATGGCAGCCATTTTCGTTTTTCACTACTGTAAGGCTATCTTGCTCCATAGGTTAACATGGGGGATGCTGGCTACAGTGTTTAACAGCATTTCTTCCCATAGGAACAAGATAGGACATAAGTATCTAGTATCCCTGAACTCAGAATTTAATAACACATCTTTTATGAAAGCTTGTTTTTAAATCCTGTGTTTGAGAACAGCACTTTTAGAAAGTTGCTGTTCTCTTGTCTGACCCTTCTGTGTGCCTGGGCCTGTTTGTGTATTGACTGTCTGGTTTGAGAGTGACGGGGGCTGGGGGATTCCCCAGGAGGCTGGATGAGTCAGCACTAGGCTGAATGACTGCATTTGCAACTGGAGTGGTGTGAGGAGTTAGCACATGGCTGAATAGGGCTGTGCCTGCCTTCCACAATGCTGGCTCCACCCCCCTGCTGGGCGGCTGAGGACCCTGCCCCTCACTCTAAAAGGAAAGATGCAGCCAGCAAAACAAAGTACTCAGGAACCACCCAGAACTGGTTCAGACCGGGCTCAGGGCCCACATGCACCCAGAGAACAAAGACTTTAGGGGTATAAGTACAGGACCCCTGACAACAGAAAATTAGATCATCCTGGAAATCAAGAAGGAACCTCTGCCAAGGAGAAAGCTGAAACTGAAGAAGGAAGACTGTCCTGCTGTTGCTCTGCTGGACTGACCTGTTGCTTTGCTGCCAAGGAGAGGGGAAGGACTTTGCTTTGTGCTGTGTCCCCTTGCTTGAAGGAATCTCCAAGGGCCTGAGAAGAGCTGGCTCCCTGTTTTGAAGTCCCAGGAACAAAAGGACTTCACCCCCAGCTTCCCTGAACTCTGCTGAGAGAGTTCTGTCCTTCCTAGAGTGCTTGATCCAGTTGTGGGGCCTCTGGAAGTTGTACCTGTGCTGGGAAGCTTGAAACTAAGCTTGAGTGACTTTTGAAACTGAAAAGTGTCGCATCGCTCGCTTGCGGAGCGCATCCCTGACAGTGCGAGAAGTTTCCTGCCGCTAAGGAGGTCGAGATCGTCGCAGCGCCTGATGCCGCTGCCAGAGACGTCGCATCCTTCGTTTGCGGGACGCACCAGACCGGTGCGGGAGAATCGAACATCGCTGCGAGTATCGTCGCAGAGCCTGTCGTCGCTGGGTGAGAACGCCGCACCGCTTGCTTGCGGACCGCATCACGTCGCTGCGAGCATCGTCGCAGAACCATCGCATCGAGGAGCTGCGATAGAGAGGATCACCGCTGGATCGCGCATCGTCGCAGCCCATACGAGACCGTCGCATCGTGCCTTTGCGAGAACTGACTTCTTACGGAACCTACGCACCGGAATCCATACAAGTGGCCTTCCTCCCCATACAGACCGGATTCGTCGCAACACGCCCGCTGGTGCAGCGGGGCTGTCGCAAACGCCTCCCCAGGGTCTCAGGAGCAACGCATCGCTTGTTTTCCACCGCACCAGCTTCTGCTTTTGGAACTTTGTTGCAACTAAAAGGTACTGTGAGTAAACGTGACGCAACTGTGAACTTTTCACGCATCAGTAGAGAAACGTAGAGAATTCTATCGCAACCTAAGAATTTTAACGCAACCGTAAGAACTCTTTTGAAACCATATTCTTGAACTGTGTATGTTGGATTTATTTTGTCGTTTTGGTCTTGTGTAGTTTAGATTAAAATACCTTTATTTTTCTAAACTGTTGTGGAGTCAGTTTGTGGTGTTTTCACTGTGTTACTGTGAGTGTTGGTACAAATACTTTACGCATTGCCTCTGGTTAGCCTAGACTGCTCTTGCCAAGCTACCTAGAGGGTGAGCAGGGGTTATCTCAGAGGGTTATCTCCTTGCCCTGACTAGAAGCAAGGGTCCCTATTTGGACAGTGGTACCTACCTCTGCCAACTAGAGACCCGCAGATCTAACATTGGTGGTCAGGCGGTGGGATTTGAACTTGTATTTGTACTTGACCCACAGTAATTGGTGTACATCACTAGTGAGTGCAGACCACTACGCCACCGCATACTACTGGTTTTTGATTTTTGATTCTATTTTTGAGTAACTCTTCAAAGCATCATGTCTGCGAAAGGGAAGGCACTCAGTGAGGGGGCAGAAGTAGAGATGGAGTTTGCCATTGGAGATTTGTATTCATACAAAGTTGAGCAACTTAGGAAATTCTGCCTTGAGTTTGAGTGCCCCATAAAGAATGCCTATAGAAAGGAAGAGCTGCAGAAAATCTTGAAGGCCCATTGGGAGGCACAAGAAGGAGATGATGATGTGGATGTAGAAAACAGTTTTCAAGTCACAGATTTGCCAGTGGGCAAAGTAGGTGCAGGAGCTGGCAGCAACCATTCCAGCAGGGGCCTCTCCCCAGAAGAGTTACAAGAAAATCAGAGAGTAAGAGAGTATGAGTTGGAAGTCATGAAAATGAAAATGAAGCAATTGGAAGTAGAAAAGGCGGCGGAGGAGAGCAAAAATGCCCGTGCCTTAGAAGAGAAGAAATTGCTTTTGGCTCATGAGTTGAGCATGAGAGAACTGGATCTTAAAGCCAAGGAGGTGGATGCCAGTTCTAATGGTGGCAGCGCACAGCCAGTGCATGGGGGTAAAGTATATATTCCCAAAGACCTGGTACAGAATTACCATAGGAGTGAGGATATTTATGCCTGGTTCACTTCGAATGAAATTGCATTGAAGATGAATGGGGTGCCTGAGCAGCATTGGGGGGCGGGCCTGTGGAAACATTTTGAGGCTTCTGGGAGGAGTGCTCTAGAGCCCTTAGAATTAGCAGGTGCCATGACCTACCCCATTATGAAGGAGGCCTTATGTCTCAGGTATGGCCTAACTCCAGAGCAGTACAGACTACAGTTTAGGAACTCCAAGAAGAGAGAGTCTGAGACTTGGATGGAGTGTGCGAATTTGTACTCTCGTGCACTGGAAGGTTGGATGAAGGGCAGTAAAGTAACTGATTTTAAGGGGTTGTTGCATTTAATCAGTTGGGAGCACTTGAGTAGTCTTTGTGTTCCAGAGCTGCGCCAGCATCTTTTAGACAGCAAGCTGACAGACCCCATTGAGCTTGCTAAGGAGGCGGACCGCTGGACCAGTACCAGGGTCCACAGAGGAATTGTGGGTACCACAGCCAAAGGTGGGCAGGGTCCCCAGCAGAAGAGTGGGGGGGACAAGGGTAATCAAAAGGAGTTCTGAGAAGGGCCCCAAAATAGTTCCCAGGGAAAGGAATCCCAACCCCCCAAAGCTAAACAGCCATGGCCCTCTAAGGGCAGGCGGGACAATAGAGATAGAAGGGATAACCAAGGCCCCCCTACCTGCTATCACTGCAATGAGGTGGGCCACATTGCTCCAAAATGTCCCAAGAAGAAGCAAGCACCCACTGGTGCCCCCGCCCCAGCGTTAGCTAGTGTAGCTTTGGGAGGGGATTTGGTTTCTAGTGACTGGGAGGAGCTAGCAGTTATGACCCTTGTCTCTCTAGGAGACCAAGAGGTGGTCCAGGAAACCTTACTGCCCTCTAACACTAAGAAATATGGGCAGAAGGTGACCATCAATGGGAGGGAGATTGAGGCTCTGAGAGACACAGGAGCCAGCGTGACATCCGTGAGGTGTCAGTGGGTGTCTGAAGAGCAAATCATCCCTGGTGCGCTCCGCCCTGTGGTGGCCGCTGACAGCTCAGTGCGCCTCTGCAAGCTGGCGCGTGCTCCCTTTGCATGGGGGGGAGTCTATTGTCTTTTGGAGGTAGTTGTCAGTGATGCCTTGCCTGTAGACTGTCTGTTAGGCAACGACCTGGAGAGTTCTCCATGGAAGGATGTGGAGCACAGAACTCATTTGGAAATGTTGGGTCTGCCTGCGTGGATCTGCGTGACCACTCGTGCTATGGCAGCCAGTAAGGGTGATTCAGCAGAACTGGAGCCTGAAACAGTGGCCCAGAGACCTGCCAGGAGAGGAAGAGGCAGAGGGCGTGGGAAACCAGCCCCAGCCGTTCCCACGGTCCAGGAGGAAGCAGAACCTGAGGGGGATGCCCTGGAACCTACAGGGGAACAGGTGGCCGAACTGGGAGACCTATCTGAGCTGACCCATTGGCAGCAGGAAGGTGGTCCCTCCAGGGAGGAGTTCTGCCAGGCGCAGAAGGAATGCCCTTCCCTCGATGGTCTGCGGCAACAGGCTGTAGATCAGGCAGCAGGTGGAGCAGCCAAGGATCACTTTATCTACTGGGAAGACAACTTGTTATAGAGCGAGCCTAAGTTTGCTGAGCCCGGTGCAGCCCGTGTGCTGGTGGTACCAGAGCGCTTCAGAAACTTCCTAATGGGTCTGGCTCATGACGTGCCTCTTGCAGGACATCTGGGGCAAGACAAGACCCTAAACAGGCTTGTCACCCACTTCCACTGGCCCCAGATGAGAAAGCACGTTGGTTCCTTTTGCAGATCTTGCCAAACCTGTCAAGCCAGTGGCAAGACTGGAACAAAATTGAAGGCCCCCCTTCAACCCTTCCCAGTAGTGAGCACCCCTTTCGAGCGGGTGGGCATAGACATTGTAGGGCCCCTGGACCCAAAGACAGCCTTAGGCAACAGGTTCATCCTGGTCTTGGTGGACCATGCCACCCGGTACCCGGAAGCAGTCCCTCTTAGGACAATTACAGCACCCGTGGCGGGCCGTGCATTGATGGGGATCTTTTCCCGTGTGGGGTTCCCCAGAGAGGTGGTCTCCGACCGGGGTACCAACTTCATCTCTAAGTACATGAAGTCTCTGTGGGAGGAGTGTGGGGTAACTTATAAGTTCACCACTCCTTACCACCCTCAAGGAAATGGGTTGGTTGAAAGGTTCAACCGGACCCTGAAAGGTATGATTATGGGCCTAGCGGAGCCCATGAGACGGAAGTGGGACGTCTTGTTACCATGCCTGTTGTTTGCCTACAGGGAGGTGCCTCAGAAGTCCTTAGGGTTCAGTCCCTTTGAACTCCTGTATGGCCACCCTATTAGAGGACCTCTCTCACTGGTGAAGGAGGGTTGGGAAAAGTCCCATGGGAAAACCCCCCAGGATGTGTTCAGCTATGTGCTGGCCATCCGCAACCAGACACAACGCTTCAGGAAGCTCGCTCAGGCAAACCTGGAGGCAAGCCAGGAAGAAATGAAAAGATGGTACGACCAGAATACCACTCTGGTCGAATTTCAACCTGGGCAGAAAGTGTGGGTGATGGCGCCAGTGGAGCCTTGTGCGCTCCAAGACAAATGGACTGGGCCATATGAGGTGGTGGAAAGGAAGAGTGAGGTAACCTACCTGGTTAACCTGAGGACTCCCAGGCAGCCCCTGAGAGTCTTGCATGTGAACCGCCTCAAACCACACTTTGAGAGGTCTGAAGTGACTATGCTCATGGCTACAGATGCAGGAATGAAAGAGGATAGTGATCCTCTCCCTGACCTCCTGGCAGTTAAGGAGCAAGATGGGTCAGTGGATGGTGCGGTCCTCTCACCCACCCTGACCCCAGAGCAGCAGAGTGACTGTCGCCAAGTGTTGGGTCAGTTCTCCTCCCTGTTCTCCCTGACCCCAGGTGTCACCAACTGGTGCGTCCATGATGTGGACACTGGAGACAATCTGCCTGTGAAACAAAAATTTTACAGGGTAGCTGATAAGGTCAGGGCCAGCATCAAGGAAGAGGTTTCCAAGAGGTTGGCGCTAGGGGTGATTGAGCCCTCCAGCAGCCCCTGGGCTAGCCCAGTGGTCCTGGTGCCCAAGAAAGCTGCTACGCCCGGTGGCCCTCCAGAACTCCGGTTTTGCGTGGACTACCGTGGGCTCAATGCGGTCACGAAGACTGACGCACACCCCATCCCCAGAGCTGATGAGCTCGTGGATCGGTTGGGAGCTGCCCAGTACCTCAGTACATTTGATTTGACTTCTGGGTACTGGCAGATTGCCTTAACTGATGGGGCCAAAGAGAGGTCAGCATTTTCAACGCCAGAGGGGCACTTCCAGTTCCGAGTCATGTCCTTTGGGTTGAAAAATGCCCCTGCCACATTCCAGAGACTGGTTAACCAGGTACTGACCGGGCTGGAGGAATTCAGCGCCGCATACCTGGATGACATTGCTGTGTTCAGCTCCTTGTGGGAGGAACATTTGCAACACCTCTGCGAAGTGTTGAAGGCTCTGCAAAGGGCAGGCCTCACTATCAAGGCCAGCAAGTGCCAGATAGGGCAGGGATCTGTGGTGTATTTGGGACACCAAGTGGGGAGCGGCCAGGTGGCGCCCCTACAGGCAAAGATTGATACCATTCTGGCTTGGGAGCCCCCCAAGACCCAGACAGAGGTGAGGGCCTTTTTAGGACTCACCGGGTATTACAGACGTTTTGTCAAGGGATATGGCACCATTGTCGCCCCCTTGACAGAACTCACTTCCAAGAAGTTGCCCAAAAGAGTTGACTGGACTGACGCCTGCCAAACTGCTTTTGAAACCCTGAAAACTGCTATGTGCACAGCACCGGTGCTCAAGGCACCTGACTTTTCCAGTGAGTTCATAGTACAGACAGACGCTTAAGAGCATGGTGTGGGAGCAGTACTCTCACAAATCACTGAGGAGGGAGGAGACCAGCCGGTAGCCTTCATTAGCAGGAGACTACTCCTCAGGGAACAGAAGTGGAGTGCGATTGAGAGAGAAGCATTTGCTCTGGTCGGGGCTCTGAAAAAGTTGAGGCCCTACCTGTTTGGGACTCACCGTGTTCAGACCGACCACAGGCCCCTCAGATGGCTAATGCAAATGAGGGGTGAGAACCCAAAACTGTTGAGGTGGTCCATCTCCCTACAGGGAATAGACTTCATGGTGGAACACCGCCCTGGCACAGAACACGCCAATGCTGATGGTCTGTCCAGGTTTTTCCGCCTTAGTGAAGAGAACTCCCAAGAGGGTGGGCAGTTCTCCCCACTTTCAGCTGGAGGGGACACGTGTTAGACCTGGCATCTTTGGCGTGGTTTCCCCTATCTTTTTGCCTCTACCTCCTGTATTTTTGATGCTGTGCTGGATTTCGTTTTGGCTGGTTTAGATGCTTTGGACTCTCTGCCACTGCTGATCAGTGCCAGAGTGTAAGTGCTCCCTGTGTAAATTGTTATTCTGATTGAATATACATGTTTGGCATATTTGTATCACCATGAAGTCCCTAGTAAAGTGCACTGGGTGTGCCAGGGCTGGTGATGACAAATGCTACTAGTGGGCCTGCAGCACTGATTGTGCCACACACAGGAGTGGCCCTAAAATGATGTCTCAGGCCTGACACTGCAGTGCCTGTGTGCAGTTTAGAACTGCCATGTCCTCCTGGTCAGTGTCCCCACTGACCAGGCCTAACCCTTCCCTTTTTGTGCACATCAGTCACCCCTATGGAAGGCCCAAGGTACCCCCCTGGGCAGGGTGCAGTGTATGTAAAAGGTAGAGCATGTACTAGTGCAGGTGACATGCTCTGGTAGTGAATGGCAGCCATTTTCGTTTTTCACTACTGTAAGGCTATCTTGCTCCATAGGTTAACATGGGGGATGCTGGCTACAGTGGTTAACAGCATTTCTTCCCATAGGAACAAGATAGGACATAAGTATCTAGTATCCCTGAACTCAGAATTTAATAACACATCTTTTAGGAAAGGTTGTTTTTAAATCCTGTGTTTGAGAACAGCACTTTTAGAAAGCTGCTGTTCTCTTGTCTGACCCTTCTGTGTGCCTGGGCCTGTTTGTGTATTGACTGTCTGGTTTGAGAGTGACAGGGGCTGGGGGATTCCCCAGGAGGCTGGATGAGTCAGCACTAGGCTGAATGACTGCATTTGCAACTGGAGTGGTGGGAGGAGTTAGCACCTGGGCTGAATAGGGCTGTGCCTGCCTTCCACAATGCTGGCTCCACCCCCCTGCTGGGCGGCTGAGGACCCTGCCCCTCACTCTGAAAGGAAAGATGCAGCCAGCAAAACAAAGTACTCAGGAACCACCCAGAACTGGTTCAGACCGGGCTCAGGGCCCACATGCACCCAGAGAACAAAGACGTTAGGGGTATAAGTACAGGACCCCTAACAACAGAAAATTAGATCATCCTGGAAATCAAGAAGGAACCTCTGCCAATGAGAAAGCTGAAACTGAAGAAGGAAGACTGTCCTGCTGTTGCTCTGCTGGACTGACCTGTTGCTTTGCTGCCAAGGAGAGGGGAAGGACTTTGCTTTGTGCTGTGTCCCCTTGCTTGAAGGAATCTCCAAGGGCCTGAGAAGAGCTGACTCCCTGTTTTGAAGTCCCAGGAACAAAAGGACTTCACCCCCAGCTTCCCTGAAGTCTGCTGAGAGAGTTCTGTCCTTCCTAGAGTGCTTGATCCAGTTGTGGGGCCTCTGGAAGTTGTACCTGTGCTGGGAAGCTTGAAACTAAGCTTGAGTGACTTTTGAAACTGAAAAGTGTCGCATCGCTCGCTTGCGTAGCGCATCCCCGACAGTGTGAGAAGTTTCCCGCCGCTACGGAGGTCGAGATCGTCGCAGCGCCTGACGCCGCTGCCAGAGACGTCGCATCCTTCGTTTGCGGGACGCACCAGACCGGTGCGGGAGAATCGAACATCGCTGCGAGTATCGTCGCAGAGCCTGTCGTCGCTGGGTGAGAACGCCGCACCGCTTGCTTGCGGACCGCATCACGTCGCTGCGAGCATCGTCGCAGAACCATCGCATCGAGGAGCTGCGAGAGAGAGGATCACCGCTGGACCGCGCATCGTCGCCCCGGAGATCGTCGCAGCCCCTACGAGATCGTCGCATCGTGCCTTAGCGAGAACAGACTTCCTACGGAACCTATGCACTGGAATCCATACAAGTGGCCTTCCTCCCCATACAGACCGGATTCGTCGCAACACGCCCGCTGCTGCTGCGGGGCTGTCGCAAACGCCTCCCCAGGGTCTCAGGAGCAACGCATCGCTTGTTTTCCACCGCACCAGCTTCTGCTTTTGGAACTTTGTTGCAACTAAAAGGTACTGTGAGTAAACGTGACGCAACTGTGAACTTTTCACGCATCAGTAGAGAATTCTATCACAACGTAGAGAATTCTATCGCAACCTAAGAATTTTAACGCAACCGTAAGAACTCTTTTGAAACCATATTCTTGAACTGTGTATGTTGGATTTTTTTTGTCGTTTTGGTCTTGTGTAGTTTAGATTAAAATATCTTTATTTTTCTAAACTGTTGTGGAGTCAGTTTGTGGTGTTTTCACTGTGTTACTGTGAGTGTTGGTACAAATACTTTACGCATTGCCTCTGGTTAGCCTAGACTGCTCGTGCCAAGCTACCTAGAGGGTGAGCAGGGGTTATCTCAGCGGGTTATCTCCTTGCCCTGACTAGAAGCAAGGGTCCCTATTTAGACAGTGGTACCTACCTCTGCCAACTAGAGACCCCCAGATCTAACAGTAGGTTACCCGATTAATAAATATGGTCAATTGAATTTATGGGCCCAAAGTGTGCATATGGTAAAATTGCTAGTCGGGTGACCTGCGCGCTCTATCAGTAATTTTCTGGTAGCAGAGGCATGGTTAGGGACTAGTTAAGATAGGTATGTAGGTAAACTGTTGTTAACTGTGAAAATTAAAAATTGCTGCTAAATAAAGAATCGATCGATCAAATGAAAAAGTGTTTTAAATTATTTTGAAATGTTATGAAGTGTTTTAAAATGTTCTCAGATATGTTGCTATATTGATTTATGTACTAACAAAACTCGTTAGTGATTGTTATATGTTTGTCTGGAATCCCCGGGGGCCGAATAGTGAGTGGTAAGTGGAAGCCACGTCGCAGTGAGGTCAGTGGCTCGAGGAAAATTGGTGCAGGTTGAGCAGAACTGGAAGCACTAATTATGGTTTTCTGTATAAATGTATGAATGAATGATAGCAAAGAGTTCGCTGGCAAAACTTCTATTGTGATATAACCTAGTAAGGGTCACACGGAAGGAGTAGCAGGTTCGTCTGAGCTTGATTGATAGCAAAGGGGTTCGCTGGTGAAACTTTTGACTTATTATATATCCCAGAGTGGATGAGTCTGAAGGAGTTGCAGGTTCTCTAATGCTTGTGTGAAGAGTAGGCAGAAGGGATCTACTCGCAGTATATGAAAAGTAAACGGAAGGGATTTACTTGTAGTGAAACAAATCTTTTCTTTTTAGACACTCAAGTACAGTGGCGAATGTTTTTGCGTTGTAAAATAAACAGAGCACTTGCACTTTAAATAAAGAATTTATGATACCTTGTGAAGGAGGGAGTCAGTTGTGGAGCTGCGCTGACGTCACTCAGTGCCGCGCTGGTATCGGTCGAGACAGCGGGCGTGTAGCTGAGACAGCATTGTAAAGGAGGGGTGGGAACTCTTTTTACGAGAAAAGCCGTGCACCCATTGGTTGAAATTGTTTGAAAGCGCATATTTGGTTGGTTGCAGAAAAATAAGAGACGCGCTAGTATTGGAAATGATTTTGTAAACAAAGTAAGTGATTTGTGAAAATATATGTGGAATCCAACTCATCCAGAGATTCGACCTGACCCTAGATATCAAGGTTTTGTGAGGGATCAGTGGAAAAACGCTAGAAATCACATGTACGGAGGCAAGAGGAAAATTCCATTTGTAGATAAAGTAAAGAATTATTTCAAGAAAGACAAGCCTATCAAAACTAGAGAAGGAGTTATTATTCCACCACCTAATACTCCCGCATCATTTATGTTATTCGACAGAGGCTACCATGCTTGGGTATGGTTGGAAAATTGGGTGGAATATACTAAAGATGACGGAATTTTGGCATTTTCCTTAGAAGGTACATTTAATGGGAGAATTTTATTCAATTTGAGAACCCGAATGAATTATTTGCATCCCAGACCTAGACTAACGCAATATGAGGCCTTAGAAGAATGGGAATTAGAGGCTTTTGAGCGAGACAGACCTAGAATTGACAAAGGGTTAGCTAAATTTTATCCGAAGGTGAAGAAAGAGACCCGAGAAAAAAGAATGAAAGAATGGAGACAGAACATGGTGGTAGAAGCACTGTACCCTGTATTAACAGTAGAAGAGCCCATGGGAGGGAAAAGGACAGAAAAAACAAAGCATTTAATGACCACAGGTGATTCGGACGATGATTATTTGGAGGATTTGTTAATGAAGAATACACCACCTTATAATGAGGAACCAAGATCCCTAAGCACGAGAAAACCATTCCTGAAACCTAATTATGGTGAGGGACCAAGTATGACAAATCCAAGTGCCCCGAGTTATGGCCCTCCTTTAATTCCACAGATAGTGCATGAAACTTCCATTGATAAGGTACTGCAGGATAGAAAACGAGAGGCTTTAGTTAAACAAAGAACAGAACTAATTCAGAAAATTTCCCAATTAAATACCAGTCCTGAAGCTCTGACAATTCCAGTAACTATTGGCCCAGTTGTTCCTTTGTACGGGGTGAGCAAATCGTTCCAAAACTGCAATTGTAACCCCAACTGTAGTCAGCCGAGAAAAGAGCCTTTGATAATAGACGATCATGCAAGTGAATGTGAATCTGTGATTTCCCTGATGGATTTACCAATACGAGAACCAGAAGGGAGTTCACAGAGAAAGAACACTCCTTTTACTTCGAGAGAAGTTCAAATTGAGTCATCTTCCGGTACCAGGAGTGCTACGGTAGTGACTCCTGAAGAAATCAACAGATGGACTCGAGAATTAGAGAAACCAAATCCTCAGCCAAAACCATTAGATATATACAAACTGAGAATAGAATTGGAGGAACTGATGGCTGGGAATGTGGGTTTGGACAGACTGAACACCCTTAGTGAAGAGGAGTTGTTATTCATTTGCAAAAGTATAACCCGTAATACCAGAGTGTACCATGAGAAATTAATGGACACTGCAGCTAGCATGGGAATTGACATTGGTAAGTCTAAAGTCTTGCAAAATCCCTACAGAGCAGAATTCTCAGACAAAGATTTGGAAAACATGAACGTGTCAGGGAAAAAGGTGCAGATAAGGGAGTTACTAAATTTGTTACAAAAATGGGGAGATTTAGAAAAATGGAGAGCCAGGAGGGCAAAGAAAAAAGAGGATATTAGATCTAAACAAATGACTTCTGAGTATGTTTTAAAAGAAGCAGAAAAGGTGGAAAAATTATATCCTATGAGAGAAGTGCCAGGTGGAGGATATGTACATGTTCCATGGTCCCAACAGGATATTGTGTCCTTTACAAATGACTTCCCAAAATTACGAGAAAAACCTGTAGAATGGTACAGACAGGTCGAGAGATTTGTGAAAGTTCAAAAATGCCTCCTGAAAGATCTAGATGGGTTCTTTGACATTGTAGTCCCTGTAGATTTATGGACAGAATGTAAAATTGCTGTTGATTGGCCTAGTGAAGAATTTCCGAGGGATCCAAAGACAGGGGCTCCTTCAGGGGATCTTATGAGGAATTACAATCAGGTAATGTTGTATCTGAAAGGAAAGGTGCCTGCAAAAGAAGCTGATTGGACCCGAATAGATAGAACTACCCAGAATCGAGATGAAACTGTACTTATTATGAACGACTGCTACAGGTGTTCAAAACGTACAGTGGCCTGGATAACATAGAAATGAAGGACATGACCCACCTCATATATCGATTTGTGTTAGGATTAAGGCCTGAGATCTCGCAGTGGTCAAAGACAATAAAATCTGCTGGTAAGCTAAACCAATTGATGAAGTCCTTAAATATGCTAAGTACTGTGAGGATGAGCTAGAAAACAAACGGAAAGAATTGAAAGAAAAGGTCATGTGGGCACAGGTAAAATTAGCAGAGCACCAGGAACAGCAGTTAAGCAAAATGACTAATAATCAGAGTCAAGGCCCCAGGGGTGGGGGAAAGCAGAGAATAAAAATGAGCAGAGAAGAGGCACGAAAGAAATTCCCATGCCACGGGTGCGGAAAGGTGGGACACTGGATGGACGAGTGTAAGGCTGTGCAGAATGGTAATGTGCAAATTAATGATTTAAATGCACAGACGCAGAATGAGACACCACGGAAGACCCATCATCAGGTAAAACAGAATCAGTTGCCTCGTGCACCTAGGCCAAATTATAGGAGCAAAGCACAACAGGGTGAAGACACCGAAGTTTGGGAAGGAAGGGAGGATAGAAATGCAGCAACTTCACAATTTCTGTTAAATGACACATTCCTCTGTGACGATACCTACTGACGGTGCCTGAGGGGGGAGGACGAGGAGTGCGTGCTTGGCGCCTCCTTGCCGGTGGACCAGTCAGGGCCATACATTGAAGGAAAGGTTGAAGGAAATGACGTCACCTTTCTGTTGGACACTGGTGCTACCCGTTCTACTGTGAGAACAGCAGACGTTCCAAACCTACCCCTCTCGGGAGAAGCGATCCAAGTAGTGGGTGTTTCTAATCAGCTAATTAGTACCCAGTTACCGAACCAATGGAAATCAAAATAGGGAATTTTAAAGAGATGCATAGATTTGTTGTTTGTGATTCCAGTCCCGTGAACTAATTAGGACGAGATTTGTTGTGCAAAATGAACTGTACCATCTTTTGCACTCCAAATGGTTTTGAAATCCAGACCCCAGATGAATATGGAATATACAAATTAATGTTAGCAAGACCCGACTCAGAAATTAAAAGACTGACAATACAAGACTTACCTGAAGAGCTCCAACAGACAGTGAAACCAGAGGTGTATGGGATTTTACTGGAAAAGATGTAGGATTAATGGCAAATGTTGACCCAATTAAAATAGCCATAAAGGAAGATGCAGTCTGCCCAAATACCAAGCAGTACAAAATGAGTGCAGAAAAGCAGGGGTTGCTATTGAAATCAAACGGTTGCTAGAAGCAGGCATTTTGCAAGAGGTATTGAGCAGATCTTGTAACTCACTGATAATTGGCATAAAAAAACCTAGTGGTAAGTACAGGGTTGTACAGGACCTGCGCAAGGTTAATAAAATCGTGGTATCTTGCTGTCCTGTAGTGCCACACCCTGCAGTGATTTTATACCAGATACCATGGAATGCTGTATGGTTTACCGTCATTGACTTATGTCATGCATTCTTTTCAATTCCATTACATCCAGACAGAAAATCTCTTTTCTCATTTGAATTCGACAGCCACGTCTACGTCTGGAATCGTGTTCCTCAGGGGTACACAGAAAGCCCTTCGATCTTAAATAAAATCCTGAAAAAATGCCTTGAAACTCTGGTATTGCCCGGAAATTCAGTCCTGGTGCAATATATAGACGACCTCTTGGTGGCGTCTAAGAGCACTGCTGGAGGTTTCCTGATGGTCAATACCGAATTGGTTGCGGTCAGATCTCTGGTTTTACAAAATCGTCTTGCCCTTGACACGTTATTGGCAAAAGAGGGCGGGGTCTGCAGAATGTTGACAGCGCAACATTGTTGCACTTACATACCTGACAAAAGTGTGGAAATTAAAGGGTATGTGAGGAACATTACAAATTTGGAAAAGGAGCTTAAACCACTGGAGGTTGATAGTGCATGGAAGAGACTTACTGATGGTCTCTCTGCTGTAGGTAGTTGGTTTTCTAACCTAGGAAAGAGTCTTGTGAGTAAACTACTGATGCCAAAAGCGGGAATAGGTCTATTAGTGTTCATAATAATAATTTGCTGCAAATGTCAAAAACACAAAAAGAAATATACTGTGAACAAGGGAGGAGTGAAAAGAAATGTTGATGAGCTCGAATTAGAAGAATTGAATAATCAGATTTACAAAAGGGTGAAAAGTTCTCACCCTAATAAAGATACTGAGAAAAAGTTAAACAGAAAGTTTGAAGAGATTGTACTGGGTGAGATGTGAGAAGTTGGCATCTGGTTCCATTAATTGTGATGATATAAAATAATATCAAAGAGGGGATTGATGGAGCAAGGATTCGCACGTAAAGCACCTTGCTTGTATTCAAAAACCAAAAATAACCCTAATTAATTAATCAATCTGTTTGTCTTATTAATTTACCCTTTATACATTGTGGGTGTCCCTGTGACGCTTGCCTATGTGTTTACTAATAGTAATACGCTTGCAGATTAAAATTGCTGCTGCTACGCGGGAATTTCTTCTGCGCATGCGTCGGTCATACCCATGTGACGTGACGTACTCGCAGTTCTGGAGGGAACTTGTTTGCACTTGCGCAGTATAATTAAGATGGCTGCTTTGTGTTCTCACATGCCTGAAGCTTGCATTGCTGCTTTTCCTACGCTGTTCGTTCTGCATTAATCACTAAAGCTATAGTTATTATAAAGTAATGGGAGTAGTATAGAGATTCATGGTATACAGTGCATTCATTTTTTCTGTATTCTAAAACTGTTTCTTTTCCATTTCATGGTACATTACGAAATATGGCCTGCTGTCTCCACAAGCAATGACCTTTGCAACTTTACCAAGTGGCAGTCCCAGCCAAGATGCGCCTGGGAAGAAGCTCTCTCACCTAGTCGAAGAAGCTGAATTGTCCCGACAATAATACATTGTATGCAAAGTTAAATTCACCATTGTTATGTGAAGAGCACATGTCATGGGAACCCAAAATTTGATGGGCGGGTATGAAAAATTCAAATGAGGGGCTTGAGAAAGTCAAATCCTAGGAGGTGTCCTTTCTTTTGTCCAAATAAAATTGGGGATTCTAACACTTGCAACATTTGTGGGGTGGTACACTGACCCGAAAACAGTATAACTAGCCTAGGTTTAGCTAAAGATTTTGTCCGACTTGTACGAATAGCTGACCTGTCACTGACCCAACGCACTCAATGGCTGATCGAGAAACAGAGGTGCTGCGAGCACTCTGTCAGACAGATTAACAGACCCAATCGGGGTTTTGGGAACCTTAAAAGTGCTGGCAAATCACTTTGCTGGGGAATTCGATAACCCAATCGGGGCTTTGACTGATAGCTTCAGAGAGGGTGTAGCGCAGGCGTTGCATCTGAACTGCGGGTTCTGGTCTCAACTTTAGTGGTCCTGTCCTGATCCTAATCTGGTTTTCCTGTCCTGAGTTCCCTTCTGCACCTGCTGTCCTACTGGCAACTGTATTCCTTGGGGTTCTCCTGTCCTTAACTGTGAGGGAAACCCACTTGCGTACTTTCCTTGCCTCTCTTGAAACAGCTAAAAGTCTTAAATTCACATTGTTCCTTTTCTTACCTCCTTATTCTGACAAATAATAAAGTCATATATCTGAACTGTTCTTTTAGCATGTTCCCTTTTTTACCCATCCTTTGAGTAAATTGTGAAATACCGTTCATGAAATATAGATGTCCCTTTTCTCTTCCCTTCCTTTAGCTGAATTAAAGTGGTTGCTCTGAATTATTAGCGTGTTCCAAATTTTCTAACCTTCCCTATAGCTACATGGTTATTTCGAAATTTACGTCATTATAAGTCAAGTTCCTTTTCCTTATTCACCTATTTAGGGGTACTCAAGCTGTGACATTCTAGCATGTTCCTTATTTTTCCTGTCCTTTAGACACACAATACCAAGTCTAATTTCTGAAATTTCTCACAAGCATGTTCCCTGTCCTTACCTTCCCTTTAGAGTTCTAAATGGTTGGCATAATCTATTTTCTGCATGGTTATATGATTTTCATGATTTTGGTCATTGATAGTTTGCTTGCTGTGAATTTCATGCTTTCAACTCTTGATGCAGAATAGATAAAGGTTTTCAAAACTTCCTGAGTCTGTGGTTATTGTAAAGAGTGCAAATGTTATAAATGCTTATTTTAGACTGCTTATCTTTGCAGCTAGCTCTCTGATCCATTGTGGTTATAGGTGCCAAAGGACAAGGATTGGTAAGTCCAGGTATAGGAATTAGTTAGTCTTCTGGATTACTGGTAGTAGAGTGTAGGTTACCCGATTAATAAATATGGTAAATTGAATTTATGGGCCCAAAGTGTGCATATGGTAAAATTGCTAGTCGGCTGACCTGCGCGCTCTATCAAGAGTACTTCACGGGAAGTACTACATTTGATAATATAAGGTTTACTTGCGGCAAATAGAGTTATTTGTATTAAGGAAACAGTGTCATTGAACACATTTTTGTGAATACCAGATTTATGTATCCTTTTGTGTTTGTAATACAATTTTCCTTATTTCTTGTTAGTACTGATAGTCACGCCCCCTCATGCTGAGATGAACAGAAGTCTGAGTGAACAACCGGTAGATCAGAGCGAGAGGCGATCTCCCTCAGAAGACTCCCACAGTAGGCCCTGAAGTTAGGGACCTCCATCTTTGTTTTTCCTCCAAGCTCCCCTTCCCTTCTGGAGCATCAGCTGATAAGAAGTATTTCCTTGGTCATACACTGCTTTACAGGTGAGTGGAGGTCCAGCATCGTCTCCGTGGACAAGTGCTCCAAGTGAGTTGTGTGACATATATACTAGACCTCAGACACCACCATTTCAGTACACTTCTAAACCTGTGGATACTCTGCAAGGATGAAGGACTGGTGTACTGCTACAAGGGCTGCCACTCTGCTGGACTGGTGCTCTGAAGGAACTGCTGCCCTGATGTGCTGACCTGGTGCCTGCTGCCCTCGATCCTGGGTGAGAAGGACTGGATCTGCATCTCTTGAACCATGAATCCGGAGTGACTCCAAGCGCTAGTTGGCTGGCCTCCTGATCTGAAGTCTCAGGGATGTAAGAGGCTTCCAACAACCTTGCATCTGCATCTGGACTCTGTCATCTGTGAGTCTACCCTGCCAAATGGTACTACCTCAGACCTGGACCCTTGAAAGTGGGATTAAGATGCTCTGCCAGCCAGCCAGGCCCAGATCTCTGTACTGGGTTGAATGTATGCCATTGTCCTGCATTCTGTCCATCAATTGTTCTTTTTTCATTTGTCACCCCGAGTGGGACGGGTATGCCTAGACGTGGTTCTGTGCTCTCCATGCCACTGGAGTCAAGCTATGCTGGGCGATGAGGGCTGAAAGTCCAAAACCGGTCCTAGGATGCATGTTTTCAGTCCAGGGAGGACCTTACCTGGCAGTTCGGGCTGGACTGTTGCCATTGAGCTCAGGGTCAAGACTGATTTGCATATGGCTGGGTCCAAACTGGAATGGCATGGTGAGCAAAAAAACACGATGGATTTAGGCCCATATCTCTGTAGTAGGTGAATGTATGACATTGTTCTGCATTCGGTCCATCAATTGTTCTTTTTGCCTCAGTGGATCCAGCGGTTCTGACGCATCTCCTCTGCTGCACAGCACAACCCCCAGCAAAACATATGCATCTCTGCTTCTGTGTGGATTGGACTTGTCACAAAGACTTGCACTTTGTATGCAAAACCTTCAGAATCACCGCTGCGCGATGCATCCTCTGTTCTGGCCCTCACATCGGTCATTGATGGCAGCCTCCATCGCGATGCTGAACTCTGCAGCGCAGCCTTGCAGCTCCTGGGAACAGACACATTGCCCTGACGACACACGCATCCTCTACACCGTATTTCACATCACAAGACCCATTGACGAGATCCTTAATGATGACACAGCCCCTTGCATCGCAACTTCACTGAATCTCGAAACTGATGCATCGCTTCGGCTATGCGATTAATTTTCAATTCAGATCCTTACAGCGCTCCGCAAACCAGGATTTAAGGTACTTTGTTCAGAGGGCCTAACCTAGTCCCTGTTGCCGGCCTGCGCTCTATTGTGGTCGACCTCGACTTGTGACTTTGTCCTAGTCCAGGGCATCCAGATATCCATAGTTGGTGCTATGTGCATTTTGGCTCTATTTTCACTGAAATCTTTAAACTTTAATATCTCCGGTTCTACTGATAGGATTTTTGTCATGTCTGGTCTTATTTTATTTATTAATAGGAATTCTATTGCTCTAACTTAGAGTCCTTTTTGCGTTGTGTTTTCACTTTATTACGGTTTGATGTTGCAAAAATACTTTACACATTGCCTCTAAGTTAAGCCCTACTGCTCTGTGCCAAGCTAACAGAGGGTTGAGCAGCGGGTAATTTAGACTGGGTTGCCTCTTTACCAGAGCTCACACCCCAATCAATCAATAACCCAATTTCTCACACTTAATTAATACTGTGAAGTTATGCCTACATTATTTCCTTTTATAATTTTAATATACTAAATGTTTTTAATAAAATGTACCAAAAAAGAAATAGGGCCAACAATGCATAAATTGCACAGGACAAATTTAGAGCATTCCCAATAAGCATGGATGAATACTCTTTATATCAAAGATGTCGTTCTTGTCAAGGACAAATTCGCATTGCTTTCAAAGGAACAAAAAGCAAAAGCATATGTTTGGCAAAAGTGTTGTAGGATGGACCAAACGTTAGCCTGGGGCACGTGCAAGAAGTCAGGGAAGGAAAAAGTGCTCTCTCAATTCGCTTCCTGTGTCACTAAAAAATGACCTTTCTCATCAATCTTCTTTATTCATCCCATCCAGTTGATCATCTAAAGTATCTGCAGGTAGCTCCTCATAGAGATATTGAAGACACATATTCTGCTGACCAGAGTGCTTTACGCTAAAAAGAAAATCCTAGTCTGGCCACGGCTTGGTAAATTCTGCAGAGCTTTTAAATCTGACGAATGTGCTAGGACAGCGCTGCAAGCACCTGTGTGCAGAGTAGCTGCTAATATGCTTAAGGTTTACCACTTTTCATCCCCGGTTGTCTCCTTGAGTGCAATGACTTGTATTCTGTAAATGTTTTCAACAGCTAGTCGACATAGAAATATAAAGAAACTATGTTTATTATGAATGTTTATCTGAAAAATATCAGAAAAAGAAACCATGTTTAAGGGTAGTCCTGCTCGGGGGTTACATTAAAACCTCCTAGTTAGAAGACTTTCTTCAGAGGCAAAAGTGCAAGACTAACAAAGATGTCTACCATAAAAAATAAAATTGTAAAAAGCTTGTTTTACAGACAGGTCCTAAACCCTGGGATGCTGGTCCCCTGGAAGGGTACTAGACTGTTTTTAGGAACAAAATCTCCAAATCCTGGGTGTTGTAAGATACGCAACATGCAAGGGAAGACAATATATAAAGCATAGGTTTCACAAGTAACTCATATTTATTTGTTATAGTGTTATCTTTATTGTAGGTTAATAAAAAAGCATATCAATTGACTTTAACATATTTTCTCATTAAACTACAATATAAAAATAGCCTTAAAACAAAGTATGTTACAACGTGATACAACAAGCTGTATCCTTTTACTTGGTGCTTTTTTGATACAGAATAGAAAATGTTATCTTTGCCAATAAAAGGTTATTACAAAGAGAAAAGATCCATACCTGTATCAAAACTGGGGGTACCGTTTGTCAATTAGTACTACATCGTATTAAATTGTACTGAAAATAGTATCAGAATAAATTTAGCCGAATGACAAAACCTGGACTCTGTTAAGATTTTCCTCCAATCAAAGGAACACATTACCCTATAAATAGTGATACTATTAATGTGTGGGTGAGTTATTTTACACATTCTGCTGAATTAGATTATGTAAAAGGTATTTAATCAGTGTCTTTCCCACTAGGTCAGGTATGACCTTAAAACAGCAATTAAAAATGTGAATTAATTGAGCCATCTTTCCAACATCATTATTTTTTATTGCTCAATTCTGAATTCCTCTAGATCTATTGGGCTTTATATTATGCTGATATAACAAATGGGTGACTAACCCCCTCCCTCCTGTTCTTCTAACACAAAAATAAGAAACCACATATTTGCATACAAGTAAATAGATCATCACTAGGGCACATATTAACTTTTAGTCCCCTGGAATGAGGGCTTCCCTTAAAACAAAAACTCTAAGGATGTCAGTCAAGCCCACTGGCTCCAGCCATTAAATCCTGCTACTGGATCTCAGCCAATTGTAGCACCTGATAATTTACTCTCCTGATTATTACATATTAAGCTACATATCTCACTATCTTCACACATTGTAACTATAAGAAAAGATGATCCCCAAACATTATAGGTCTACATGTGAACTGCACGCCTAGATACCCCTCGGGGTGATGTGAGAGCATAATAAAATAACACGCAAGTGCCAGCTACGCACTGAGACAATGTTTGCTCTATAGTCTGATTTATATGCTACCAACAATGGTGCCAGCATTATAGAACATTCTCCAAGTAGTTTTGGACATTTACATAATAGATGGCGGATTGAGTAAATTATTTGCTACACACAAGTAACAGCATCTAATTGTGGTCTCGCGTGACCATGTTTATGAATCTGATATTCTGCCGCTCTCAAAGACAATTGTGTCCTCTGTGCCAATATGTATTCTACCAAATGTCCATCTGTAAGTCCTTTTATGCCTATCATACATCATAACTTTCTTCTTTTTTTTGAAAAAAATGTTGACTATACATTTGTTACTGTATTAGTATATTTTTATCCAAGGACCTCAATAGCCCAATTGGATTAACGTCCAATATTCTGGTATCCTCATCGTATTGAAGCAGGATGTATGCTTATATCTCAGTTTGGGGAGAAATATGCTTTATGACTTGTATAAACTCTTCGAGTTTGACTGTATACAAGTTGAAAAAGAGAGGGGAAGGACACATCCCTGCTTCAGTCCATGATTATTTGGTGTTCAAGAAGTCGCCTGTGAACAGTCCCATGATTTAACTGAAACACAGGTTTTCTGATAAAACAATTGGGTAGCTCCAAGTAGCGTTGCTGGGTCCAAGTTCCACTAATGTTCTACAAACGGTGGCATGATTAACCCTGTCAAAAGCAGTTGGAAAAGCCTAGGAAGCAGCCATAGAATCTGCTTTCTCCATGAGCCAAGGCTCTATTTGCTACCATATTAAGAGCCAGTATACAACATTTTCTAACTCCCATCTAATGGACCAGGAGAAGATCTGGTTTCTGTACCTATTGCTAAAGTTCCTCCAACAATATTTTAGTATATAGCATTGGTATGCTACCTAAGAGTATGCATAATTTCTAATCCACTAAGTCTTCTTTCTTAAAAATTGGATTGAGGACTGTGAAACACCAATAGTCTGGCGTTACATTAAGGCTGTACAAAGTGGGGCAAAGGGTCATATCCTGAACGATGACAAATCTGACTTAAAACATTGATTGATATACTATTTGGTCCTGGGGAACCTGATGGATGCAGTGATTTAAATTTTTCCAATAAACACTGTTCAGTCATGACAAGAGGAACATTATATAGCTGGGTTGGCTTCAAAGCGAGCACATTTTGTGAGTGCAACCCAGGTGTCAGACTGTATTAAGTTGATATTTTGTTTGCTTAGTTTGCTATCTGATTTGTTGAATAAGTCCCCAGGAATTTTAGTATCACAAGACTGTGTCTATCCTAGGGTGTCTGCCCATCAACTTCTATTAGCTGCCCACACTTACTTTATGTAACTTTTTTTGTAGTTCTCCAGTCAAACTTACATAATCTGAATGGTGTAACCACCTTCTATGTTTTTGTTACTATTAAAGAATACCCTTTTTTCCTTTCAATGAGTAGTAAATCATGATTTGTCCCAGTGTGGGCTTTCTTTTGGAGTTCTATTGGTAGCCATGCTTTTGATGGATTGCGGAACTGTTTTATTTGCAGATTCCAACAAACTATCAAGCATCTTGCCCAAAGCTGCTTTTTAATCCATTGTTATAAAATGTTTAATCGAAATGCTGATTCAATGATATTTTACATGTTTAAAACCAGCTTTCCACTGCCATTGCCTTTTTGAAGCTCTTGGGGGCCACCAGCCCATACTGGAATCCCTACATCAGTTAATGTGGGAGCTCTACTATGGCAAGAAAAAAGGGTCTGTTATTGATTTTTTCCTACTCAAATGTAGTAAAGGTAGTTATATGTTTGAATAATCGCATTGGGAAAAACATATAATCCAAAAAGCACCCTCTACTCTAAGTATACTGGGCTTGATGTGCTGAAATATCTGGAAGAAAATCGATCATTTGCGCATCTTAATGAATTAGTTAGTAGTACACTCCAAAAGTCCTCCTTATCATCCTTTTTTTTTAATATGCTGACTACATCTTAAGGAGGTATGGTAGGATCAAAAACATAATTGAAGGCCCCATAACTATCAGATTCCAATTGATTTATTTTACTTGTATGATTTGAATGGCTGCAAATTATTATGAACTGTTTTCTTGTACTATCAGGATTGTATATATTGAATATTGTTAATTTCCCTGTTTGCCTT
Source organism: Lissotriton helveticus (assembly GCF_964261635.1). NCBI lineage: Eukaryota > Metazoa > Chordata > Amphibia > Caudata > Salamandridae > Lissotriton > Lissotriton helveticus. Next base: position 1,072,409,069 of record NC_136070.1, on the reverse strand, counting down.
TCCACGTGTGTTTTTAGACGATGTTTAAAATATTTGTTTAATATCTGGTGATAATTCAATTGATTTCCTAGAGTAGATTGACAATGCTCTAAAGGCTGGTTTACACACTCTTGTAGAGTATATGTGACCTACGTTTTATGAAAGTATGAGTTGGAATGTGGGAGCTTGATCTAGTTGGCTTTATGTCTGCATCATCAGGGTATAAATGGTGTTTTTAAGGAATGTAAATCCTTGGAAATTGCTGTGTCTGATGCTTGTTGTCTTTATTTTTCTTTTTGTCTATGTATAAGTATTTTAGAATTTATAATTTGGTTCCGGGAGTCATCAATTATCCTGAAGAAGGTTGTCTTTATTCAACTGCAATCCACCAAAACGTGTTGATGCTTTTAATGTATAGACACCTGACTACTGGGGTATCTGCTAGTTTATGAAACAATACAAAGAACCTTAATTGGGCAGATAATCCAACAGTTGTGGGTGTTTATGTCCAAGTTATGAACATCTTTGCATGACAATTCTTTTTCTCCCATTTTATCTGTATAATTATTGTGTATTTTCATATTTGTTTGTTACAAATCTTATCAGGTTTTGTTGTTATGAATTGTGACATTGTACCTATTGTGTATGAAATTTCTAGTTTTTTTTTTAAGAAACAATTTTTTTTTAAATCCTTGTTTTTATATTGTATTTTATTCTGAAATAAACAATGTATCTGAACTTCCATGAGTGGAACGTTTATGCTCTGATGATGCAGCATGGATATGTGAGGTGTCTCTGATTGAGGTGTCTGTAATTGAGTTGTCTGATTGAGCCAAATAGGACCTTTATGTATTTAGGAGTGACAATCAAAATATTTCCTATGATATCAGCATTAGCACATTGTGGAATCAGTCCAAAAGTAGCCCACACTCATTGTTAACTTTCAACAGATGCTGTGAAGGACTTGATCTCTTTGGTTGTTCTTTAATGCCTACCTGAGAGCAATGATCATCATTTACATTCACAGTCATTGACCATACCACTCTTATTGTAACAAGCCCTTATCGATAATTATCATTGAACATTACTGTACGAGGGTGAGTAAGTCCCTTTTTTACCATGATGTATAATACTAGGTGACGTGATCGTCACTGTGATCACTAAAAGTGGAGGGTCACTTCTATTGACATTGCTAAAAGATACTTTCTTTGCTGCTAACATGATTACAGAGTTAGAATCACTTTTTGAAAAGCATAAACATTCCTTTTGTCTAAGCTCCGGAGGCTTAACTGTCAGCACACTATCCCAAGTAGAATCAACCACACCAAAAGATGTGGTTTTTCACCATTTGTGTTGGTCTTGTGGTCGTAGAGGGTGATTTCCTTAACTGGGCTTGAGCTAAATTCCATTTGTGCATTGATGTGACCATGTGGGTGGATTTCGTAAACCTTCTTGAGCCCCCTCAATTGAAGGGCGATGTCTACTAGGTGACCTCTTTATTCATAGAGGGGACCCTTTCGTTAGTATCCATAGATCTTGTAACATTGTGTCCATTTAAGAGCGAAGTCTGTGGAGTGGCCTCTTTATGTTTAGGTAGCGCAAGTGGAGTGTGGATTTCTCCACAAGGGACCATTCTCTTCTTCCATCTTCTTTTATTCCCAACTCTAGAGCTATATCACTTTTGAAAGTGGAACTTTTTAAAACATTTGGTGGTTATAAGGGGTTTACTTGGAAATCAAGTTAAGGCTGGTGGCAACTCAAGTCTTAGCTTCTTCTGTACCAAGGTGGCTTATAATGTCTGTGCTTGATTACATGCATACTATTATAAGGTCTAAAAGACCTAATGAGGGAAGTAGTGGAGGGTTGAGCTGGGGAGTCTACATACACAAGCTACAGAAAGACACGTTTCTGAGCAAAGGTCACTTATATTGTAGGAGCAGAGTCATGGTACTAAATCACTACAGTTAGACAGTAGCTTTGGCACTATAAATGGTCAGAATGCTCTTATAATAAAAGTGGAATTGGATCCATAATCAGATAGCCAGTATGACTTTGAGGGATACAGGAAATAGCCACACGATGGAGTAACTGGCATGAACAATAAAATGCCAAGGAGACCATAAATGCTCAATTTATCATCAATTAGCTCAACGCCCTTAGGAATCGATAGCAAGAAAGTACAAAAGACCGTTGAATAGTGATTGATAAACAGTTTCTCTACAGAGCACCAAATGTGAAAGACCCAAAGAGTAATAGAAATACAGTCAATATCTAAGAAACCATCAAGGCTGCACGTGGCTCAAAAAAAGGTATTATCCTATTTGTATTTGTGCAGCGATCCTTGTGTGCCACATTCTGCTGTATGACCTCATGAACAAATAGCTTGTACTATTATACTGCAACCTTCTACTGTACAGGTATGAGACTGTATACATTGTACAACCATAAATTCCTATACTCTACAAATCTCAAATATAAAAGAAGTTGCATGTTCCATTGTACAGTTCTTTTTCCAGAGTTCTTGATAGCCATAAGACAAGCTCACAGCCACAAATACATTTTTCCAACACGTGTTTCGCTGTATGTAATAAAAAACTCTTCTTCTGGGCTGTTAGGAGTCACAAGCAACAGACGGAGACCCAAAAGAAATCATGACAAAACTACGTTCAATATATTTTACTCTAATGTATGGTTTGCCATTTGGTGATGAACATAATGGTATACACACGTTTAACAACAATATGTTCACCACTTACATCATAAGCATTTTATATCTATGAAACACAAAGCATGTATAAATATCTCTTTGGACAGCTCTAATCATCACTTTAATTTAATTAATATTGCGTAACCAGTTTTTGTGCTTATTAGAAGTGTAACACCACTTTTGGCTTCTATAATAAGTTTCATTATAACTCGTGCAGAGTTCAGCGTGGAGTGATAATTACACCCATACAGAGGTGAGCTTTTGCCTTGAGTAGACACCTTCACAGTACTGACATTCACTCGGTAACATGCTAGCACGGCACGTAAAAGTCAGTGTATTTAAATATACATAATCAGTGTTAATATACCTTTTCATATGCTTAGATTTCTAGTGATGGCAATGGTATGAACTGATATTAATTCAGGAGACTGATTATAACTTATTTTATTGCACAGGAAAGATATTATTTGCCCATGTTTCCCATATCCCGCCCAAAAAAGGTCTTTCATTCGCAGTACACTTGTTAGCTTTTGAATAAGAAGTTGTTGACTGTAACTCAGGCTTCATCATAAGCTCAGTTAGCCGAGGCAGCCATTTTACTTAATTGTTTGCTTTTTAAGTCTGAAGAACATCCTGTTCTAACTGGAGTAGCAGTCAGACAACACTTGGCAGTTGTGAGAAGTTGCAGTGGGAACTTGGCTGTGATACACGCAGTTGGGAGAAGTTCTGACAATGTTCACTGGAGGGCAGAACTGCTGATTATTGTCTGCCTTCAGCTTTCGTAGAATCTTGTTTTAAACTGCCCAGCGTTTGAAGTAAATGACTGGAAGTATGACCATTGAGGCACTGAATGACGTTACAGTATTTTTAGCTAATAGAAAGCCCGGGCTAGCAGATGGAGAACATTTAAAAGGCATCCATTCCAAAGAATTTAATTGGGTTCCCTTGCTCTATCGGACACTTCATTGCGTTGCAGATGTGTGCTTTGTAATACAGTATTAACAAATAACAGTACTGCAATTAACAGTCCCAACGTATAATGTCAAATTAAAAGAAAGATAGAAAAAATGCAAACAGCAAACACATTGTAAGCACATAGGTGCAGGCTCCATGGTCTTTCCACTACTAGGTGGGTGGCAGAGGGTGCTGAGGCCTCTTCCAATTGAAGATATGATATGCCCTGGGCCCGGCCTAATGAAGGGTATGGTGTAAATTACTAATTTTGATCATTTGCTGTTTTTAGGTAACCCACCGAGTGGAGGTTGGTACACAAAGTTGGTATTTCTGTGGACATCCTCCATGAACTACAGGCAGAGAGGTGTTCACCAGCAATTTCAGTTTTCTGGATAGCACGTAAGTATGCAATTAATTCAGCACTGTTGAATCCACAAGGTACCGTGACACTGGCTTTGTGCTAAAAAATGTTTGACAGTAAAGGATATATTTGTTGTTTTATTTCTTTCTGTTCCCTTTTGGGCCCTTTGTGTTGGAGTACACCCTAATAGCATCCCTAAAGGACACAAATTAACTTCCAGCATGTTTTAACAACACAGAACCTGCCTCTGAGAGGACTAACTCCTCTACAAATGGAGACATAAGTGAGTTTAACACTCTGGGCCTGATTCACAAAGGTAAAGTTTACACTTTTGAAAATGTTAAGCTAGGCATGTTATGATCAGCGAAAACAAGTAGAACATTCCTAGGATTTTAGTTAGCTGTTCCTAACATCCTATTACCCTAACACTATTTCTAAGCACTATGCTAAATTGTACCTACAACATCAAATAGCAAATTTGCCTCTTGAGTTTCTCAAGCTGGAACTCACATCATACCTTAGAACAGCTAGTTCAGCTGTTCCTTATTAGAGTTTAGCTAGGGGAGCAAGAATGTTTGAGTTCGATCATGGGCACCTTCAGCATGGTTCTTAGAGGCTGAAATCCGCTCTTGGACTGAGAGTTACTGGATCTAGAATCTGGCGTAGTCTCTGCTGATAATTCTAATTCAATGGCCTCTCCTAATCAATGGCCAAATCCGGGGGTTGGAACGCTGCCAGAATGCTGAAAAGGAACTGGGTCTGGATACAAGTAAGGCTCAAGTAGAGGGTATAACTTTGCCTGACCATGTGCTTAAAATACCTGTTTCCCTGGAACCCACAGTTTTGTTATCCACACTGTCAATAGCGAATGAGGCCTCGATTCGTGATGGAACTCAGGGGGAAACAACCGATTTGACATCTATGGCCTCGGTGGTCGAGGTGGGAGTGGCATTAAAAGGGACTCCTGTGGAAACCCTGGGGAAAAGGAGATCCACCAAAAAACTGTGTAAGCGGGATAAAAGTAGAAAAAACACGATTCCCCCTGGTCAAGGGAAGGCTGTTGGAGAGAACATTGATTTATTGGTACAGAACATAGTGAAGGAAATTTTTTCCTCAAGGCTGGAGTCTGTTTTAACCACCATAGCCAAAGACATTATTGACACCTGGAACACTTGTGTTGCAGGAATTTTGAAAAAATGTGAGCGTATTGATTCCTTTTTAGCTGCATCGCAAACGCAAACTTTGTCTGTGAATTTCATCTCAGTCCTGCCCTTGAAGGTCTATTAAGAACCTAGGCCAGCTATAGGGAAGGCTATTGGGGGTACTGAAAATCAACTTTCCCCTTCACAGGTGGGAGGGAAGACAGTAAGGAAGGATGACTGTGTAACTCCATTGGGTCCTCGGGAGGGTGGTAAGGATACCAGTTGTGCTATCTCTGTAACTAGGGTATTGGCGGGGGCTACTAGAGAAGCCTCACCGTTTCCTGTAAAGAGTAACGCACCCGAAGATAGCAGACTTGACCTCCCCCCGGAAGTTACCCCCTTGGTTGTGATTCTTGTCGGGGTACCCCGTTTAGGCAATGATAAGGAGGAATCTATGATGGCCCTTTTTTCAAACGTTAACAAATGGTGTGATGCCCACTGTGTTGGGAATGCTAATATCTCTTCCAATATTAACATGGTGAGAAGGGTGGGGTGGGTGGGTAATCGTACAAAATGTATTGAAGGTGATTGCATTATAATAAACTTCAATAGACTGAATGTAGCTGACAGGTTGTTATGGGATGTCTCAGAGTTCCAAAAGGTAAAGGGGGCATCAGGGCAGTGCCCTTGGGCTTCTTTTATCCCCCAGGTAAAAGGTCAAATACACCAGCTAGGTTGCAGCTGATTGAACTCCCTCGGAGGCTTCGTCAATCTCCTCACGGTTCATTTAATAATTGAAGGGGGGATTCCAATTGGGAAACTATAAGTAGGAGAAATACATTGGTCTTGCCTAATCCACCTATGTTAAAAGGAGATGAAGGAATTGACCTACCCATATCAAACAGTTTTTCTCCACTCTCAGATTTAGATGAGAATGACTGACTAGGGTTATCAGTTGAACCTAATCTTGAAGACGGTGATAATTCTCATTCACTGGTAGCAGAGGCTGACCTTAATCCTAAAATCATTAGCTGGAACATCGCGGGGCTTAGATCTAAAAGAGATGTCCCTAGTTGGTTGATTTTTATAAAACAATATGATGTTATTTCTCTTCAGGAAACCTGGGAGAAGGAGAGTAGTTTTTGGTTGGATGGCTTTATATCATACTGCTTAACCGCTCGCCCGAGTATTGCAGGTAAAGCAAAGGAGGGCCTCGCCCTCCTTTTCTCATTAAAATTAAAAGGTTTAACAAAGAGGCTAGAGGCAACTTCCCACAATTGTTTGTTTGTAGAATTACGTACTCCTAGTTACCAGAAAGTGTTATTGGTTAATTTTTATAACTCTGGGGAAGGTAATCTCTTGAATGAACATTTACTCGATCTGCAGACATTTTTAGAAATTATAGGTCAAAACAAACTTCTTTTTATCCTATTGGGCGATTTTAATATTCATTTGTGTAATCGGAATTGTCATGTTGTTAATCACTTGGGCCCTGAATATTCTGTGTTACCCCATTTTGAGCATATGGAAAAGGGGGAGGTTTTTGATGACCTTCTGGCAGGTGCTGACTTGTTTGAACCTATCCTTAATGAGTCAAGTGAACGGTGTCCAACTTTTAAAGCTTGAGAAAGGGACACTATTATTGATTACATATTTGTGTCCCCCACAATACTAGCTAATGTTACTTTCTATAATGCTCAGTTCTCTCTGTTCAGCGATCATAATCCTGTAATTTTGGAGTTAAACAAGGACGTGGGCCTTTTGGGTTTACCAGGAAGGCCTATAGGATCTAAGAGTTTATCATTAAGGGATTAGGGGAGGAGACCTAAGTGGTCCAAACTTATTCCTGAATCTTTCCACAATGATCTGTGTGAGAAGGCCAAGCTCAAATTTGATATTTGTAAAGATCCTAGTACCCCAGGGATTGAGGTAATTAAAGCCTTTGAGGGCATTTGCAGGCAAGTAGCTCTGGATTTGACTGTTACATCTAAACCCCAGTGGAATAATGGGGAAATGTGGTTTGATGCTAACTGTTCTAGGGCCCATCGCAAACTAATGCATGCTCTCAAGAAAACACCAGGAGAGAGGGAGCTTATAGCTCAAGCGAGGAAGTGTTATAAGTTAGCCGTATCTTCCAGGTAAAATGAGATCAAAAAAGAGGCATGGAATGCACTCATGTCCTTTGAGGTTATTAAGGACAGTTCAAGATTTTGGGCCATTAATAATGCTCCTTTTTTCTCGGGTATGGAGAATGACAGTATGGAAACTAATATCACAGAAATTCAATGGTTAGATCACTTGGAGTCCATTTATGGACTCTGTGAGGGTCTAGAGTCCTCTCCGCCTTCAGAAACATATGGAGATTCATCAGGTTTAGTTTTTTCAGAGGAGGATTTCGAAATAGCTATTAAAGAGACCTCCACTAATAAAGCTACTGGACCAGATTGTGTTAATAAATATTTATTCATGAATATTTTTTACAGATACTGTTTATCATCATTAAAAAAAGTTATCATGCCAGAGAAAAAAAGAAGAAGAAAAGCTCAGAAGAAGGATACTTACTTGAAAAAGAGTCAACCACAAGTATTGGAAGACCAACATAATGTGTCTAAAAAGAGAAAAATTCTGGTAAGACCACAAAGGATTTCATTAAAAATATTACTAGATTCAGAAAAAAAAATGGAAATGTTCAAAGCAGTGAAAATGTTACAAACACAGAAAAAAGTGCAAAGATTAGGAAAGGAGAAAAAGGCAATGTACATACAAAGGATACAACTTATAGTAAAAGAAGAGCAAATCAATATAAATACGCCAAAAAATATTTTACAACAGAGTAGTCCATAATTTACTGAAACATACAAAGAAATGTAGAAAGAGAACACTATTTTATAAAAATAAGAAGCATATCGAATCCATTGTTGAAAAGGCTTTTGAAGTAAAAAGAACATTATTCATTTTAGTATTAAAGAGAATTCGATCACTAGATAAACCAATCCATTTAATGAAGGCCAAAAGTAAGAGGAAAAGAATAATTAACAAAAGTAATTTTTGTGATATTTTCTTAGGGCAATGGAAACACAGTTCAAGTTATGAGCCTTTTTCTAATGAAGAGAGTTATTTACAGAGCAATGATTTGTTGCATGCAGTTGACACCAGTGGTCAAGCTTATGAGGTTAGAAATGGTTGTCCAATTGAGAAAGAGCAAATGGTTCCTAGAAATGCAGAAGAAGTGATAGCTGATGAAGTTCTAGGCAGACGTCCTAAAGCCCCAGTGTACACTTGAGATTGTAGTAGTATTTGCAGCCGCGGTCGGTAGGGGAGTACCTGCCGGGGCCGTGGGGGGGGGGGCAGGGTGGGGGTTAGTAATGTATGGATAATGGAGGGTTGCAGGTATGTAAACATTTAAATAAATCAAACAAATTTCGTTGCGCGCACTGCATCCCCAAATGCGATGCAGTGCGCGCAACAAAATTCATTTGATTTATTTAAATGTTTACTTAGTTGCAAACCTCCATTATCCATACATTACTAATTCCCACCCTGCCCACCCCCTCCCCACGTCACCGCCCCGGCAGGTACTCCCCTACCGACCGCGGCTGAGTATTTGTAGTGTACGACAAGAATCTCTTGATAAATTACGCAATTTCCTACAAGCATATTGTAAAAAAAGTGTTAAACAGAAGATTAAGGTGTTGCAAGGACTAGACCCTTGCAGAGTGAGAAAACATACTGGTTTGCAAGGTCATTCTCTGGCTTGTCTTTCAAGGAAAGTATGTCAAAGTGTTTTTCACCATTTCAGGATGTTGGCAGTACATCATACTCAAATGCGGAAGTTAATGAGAAGATTGTATTATGCAAAAATCCAGCACTAAAGTTAAATGAGTTGAACAGTGCTCTTTTGTATGGGTCAGTATCAGATACAAAAAAGGTTTGTGATGATATTGAGTTTTGTTACTTTGGTCCTGAAGAACAGATTGAAGAAACTCAGACATTAATAGAACAAAATGTTGTAGAGAATGTTGAACATAGTTGTACAAAAAATTTTGAAAGTGAAATTATAAAGTTTAAGGTGATTTCAGGTGAAAGGCCAAATTTTTCTTGTATTTGTTGTTGCCGAACTCGCTACAAAAATCCGACTAGGAGTGTTGATCTGTATTTAAAAAGTGAAAAAGAAAATAATGATAAGTGGAAAGAATTTGCAACTTATTTGTTGGTAGAGAATTGTTTTGATTTGGGTTCTGATCAGCGTATTTTTAAATATTGTTATAACAAATTAGATGAGAATAAAATGCCCGCTAAAGGTGTTCATAATAATCTAGAGTTGGTTGCTATTCCTCCAGAACTGATAGATTTAAACACGTATGAGTCTATTCTGATTCAGTGTGTGGACCCGTTTCAGGCTATTGTTCCGTTGGAGCCTAAAACAGGTAAATTGCCTCCTTTAGATTTACAAAGAGGATTAAAAGGAAGAGTTGTGTATTTACCGTTAGACTTAAAGATAAATATTGAAACGATTGGTGTAGAGAGTGTACAAAGTGAACCACTAGTTATTCTTGCTAATGGTGTGCCGACTAAGAATAAGAAAATCTGGCAGGAGTTAGGGGATGTTTGGAAAGTGCAAAAGGCAACATTGTATTTGATAAAGAACAATACATACTATAAGAATTTTTATATGGGAGAAGAAGAAATAGTTTTAGCAGAGGATACTGAAACGTCAACTGGACAAATCGAAAAAGTGGATATTTTAAGATGTGAAGAAATCTATGAACACTACAGTGTGCATTCACTTCATTCAAAAGAAGTGATGGGGAACACTATTGATTTGTTCCAAATGAAAAAAGCAAAAGGAACTCCCATGAGTGTATGGGAAGAGAGCTTGGAAGGTCGTTGTTTTCCGTAGTTGTTTCCAACAGGAAAAGGAGGATGATATGATGAACGTCCTGTGCAGATTCCTGCATCTGAATATCGGACAACAAGATTATATGCAGAAGATCCAAGATTGCGACAATGTATCCCTTATATATTTCATCTTTTGTTTGAAAGTGACTTGTCTGGACTTTCATATGCAGTCAATCATATTCTAAAATCTGGAATACATCTGCAAAATGTATCTGCAAAACATTTTATGGATAAAGTGCACCAGAGAGATGATCAAGAGAACCTCAGCTCATTAATCTGATGGCATGTCAGCGTGGTACTAATGAATATTGGTACCGTCGTCATGGAGAACTGAAATGTATGCTATGGAACTTAGGAACTCCAACATGGTTCCTTACCCTAAGCTGTGCTGAGTACGTTTGGGATGATTTGCTAGAATTTCTTTGAGAGACGAATTCCAATATAAAAAATATTGAATACAAGACACCTGGAGAATTGTGCTCTTTGGATCCTGTTAATGTATGCAGGTATTTCAATCCTAGATTTGAGGCTATGATGTCATTTATCTGCAATAAAAAAAATCCTCCTCTTGGAGAAGCTGTGGATTTTTTGGGGAGAAAGGAGTATCAAGCAAGAGGTGCTCCTCATATACATATGCTGCTATGGATTAAGGACGCTCCCAAATTTGGAACAGATACAGATGATACTGTTTTGAGTTTTATTGAACTATATGCAACATGTGATGTACCCAAAAGCACAGAAGAAAACAACTTAAGAGCACAAGTGTTACGATGCCAAAGCCACCGATGTGGAAAATACTGTCGACGAAAGTACAAATCTAAGGACAAGTTCCACACCAAATGTCGTTTTGCATTTCCACGTCCAGTAATGTCCAAAGGAAGAGTGAACAGTTTTATGTCATCTTTACGTCATACTATCACAAGAAAGTCTCCCAAAACTACCCACAACTTAAGAAGAAATGAAGAGTCAAAATACATAAATGACTACAACCCAGTCATTTTGTCCATGTGGAATGCTAACATGGATATTCAACATGTTGCGTTCAATTCCATTGCTGTTGCTTGATATGTTACATCCTATATTACAAAATCAGAAAAGACGGAATTAAAAGAAATGTGGGAAGAGAATTCTCACGAGAAGACTCTCAGTAAGAAATTATACAGTTTCAGTTTGAAGATGTTATCCCATCTAGAAATTGGAGCATATAATGCTCAGATCAGTTATCATCGGCAAGTTTATACTCCAAATCTAAAAGAATCCTTTATGTGTTTCTAGGTCTTGCAGCAATACGAAATCGAGTACTGAAATCTGAGCAAGGTATTGAATATTTAGCAGCAAAAGATCCAGAAAGTACAGATATTTTGAAAACGAATATATTGGACTCATATTAGCCAAACAAAAGTCATCATCTTGAGAACATGTGTCTCTATGAAGTGCTGCAAAACTACACTTTCAAACGGAATACTACAGAGAACATCAATGATGGAAAATATGGAGTCATTGGTTCCAAAGGATGTTTGGTGAAACAAACGAAATGAAATTTGATTAATCACAGGAAGCTAAGTTGCGACACTGCTGATAAAAGGGAATTTTACTATTTAGCCCTTTTACAACTATTCATACCATGGCGTTCAGAACTGGAATTACTTGGAGATTTTCAGAGCTATGAAGATTCCTTTAATGCTTGTAAAGATAGCATACAATGCAGTACTTTTGCAAATTATGTGAAAATGTTGAACGATTAAATTGATCAAGAAGCTACAATTGCAGCTGAGATTGCTAGAGACCGTTCTCAAGACAGTCAAAGGTCTGCTGCGCTGAGTCAAGATCCACTAGGACAACCAATTGTTGAAAATGAAGCAGCAATTGCCATGAATGAGGTGGAAACAGGAATGCATCAAGCTCAAGAAGATGTAAATAACTTATCAAACTTGGAAGAACAACTTAGAGGTCCATTAGGATGGCGGGCGGAAAACCACCCCGCCCGCCATGGAGGCGGAAAACAACCGCCCGCCATGGAGGCGGATCAACCGGCAGACAAATTAGGATCGACCGCCACTACAGACCGACCGCGGCGGTAGCGGTGAAAATTAAACCGCCCGACGTGTGCGGTGATGCCAAAACTCCGACCACGGCGGTCGGAAAAGCAGCGGAAAAGACAAAACCGCCCACAGGGAAAGCGGAGACACCGCACGGGAAATTACGATATCCCCGAGGGTGGCGCGGCCGGAACCGCCGACACCGACCGCCGCGGTCGCAGCAAGGATTGAATGGGAGAAATGGCGGACAAGCAGCAGCAAAGTCACCGCAGCGGGCGAACATGAAATACATGGCGGTCGATGTGAAAGCACCGCAGTGATGCCAAATACTGCATAAACAAAGTAGCCCTGCCCCCAATAGATACAACACACACACACAGATACATAAATGACTCAAACAAATATACAAAACAACATAACCACACCCACAACACACCTGACAACCACAATCCAATTGGACACACCCACACAGCTGAGTACAAAGCCACCCCCTCCACTCACCACAATCCTTTGCATCTTTCCAGAACAGAAGGCCATACACCACATCTGACAGGAGAGGCAAAATAGCACACCACACCCACCCACCCACCACCACCATCAACACCACCATCACACCATCACAAACAAACCCCCAGCACACAACACACCTCATCACCACACCCCTGCACCCACACACCCCTGCACCCACAAACACCTCAACCCCCACACACCATGACATCACAAACAATGCCAAAATTCACCGAGAGTGAGTTGACAGTCATGGTCAACGAGATTGTGAGAGTAGAGCCACAACTATTTGGTAACCTAGTCCAACAGACACCATTAGCCACCAGGACATAAATGTGGGAAAGGATAGTCCAAAGGGTGAATGCAATTGGGGCCACCCCAAGATCCAAGAAGGAGATCATGAAGCGGTGGCATGATCTCAAGAGGGTTGTCAAGGAGAAGAGGAGCAAGAACTGGACTCTGGCAAACGTGACTGGCAGTGGCCCTCCCATCCCACAGAAGACATTCACACCATGGGAGGAGAAGGTGCTTGCCATCCTGCTACCTGAGAGTCTCACAGGAGTAGCCGGGGGAGCGGAGGCTGGTAAGTACAGACAAATGTTTAACACCACATTGAGATTTACCTCCTTGCAATACCCAACCACCAATACACTGTCCATCCCTACCCAACATGTAGCCAGCCATTCTGCTGAGGAGGCCTGTATGGGGGCGGAAGGTCAGTACAACAACTCACACCATTCCCCCTGGCCCACAGCCCAGCAGCACGGAGGCCTCCCCCACCCAGGAGCAAGTGTCAGCCATTGCACTGTTTAACAAACAAACTTACAGGTTGGTAGCCATCTTCACTTGGAGGGTGTTTGTGGGTGGGAGGCCTGTACCACTACTCCCACCATTCCCCCTGTCCCACAGCCCTGCAGCATGGAGGCCTCCCCCACCCAGGAGCAAGTGTCAGCCATTGCACTGTTTAACAAACAAACTTACAGGTTGGTAGCCATCTTCACTTGGAGGGTTTTTGTGGGAGGCAGGGAGGGAGGCCTGTCTCACTGCACCCACCATTCCCCCTGTCCCACAGCCCAGCAGCATGGAGGCCTCCCCCACCCAGGAGCAAGTGTCAGCCATTGCACTGTTTAACAAACAAATTTATAGGTAGTTAGCCATCTTCACTTGGAGGGTGTTTGTGGGTGGGAGGCCTGTACCACTACTCCCAGCATGCCCCCTGTCCCACAGCCCAGCAGCATGGAGGCCTCCCCCACCCAGGAGCAAGTGTCAGCCATTGCACTGTTCAACAAACAAACTTACAGGTTGGTAGCCATCTTCACTTGGAGGGTGTTTGTGGGTGGGAGGCCTGTACCACTACTCCCACCATTCCCCCTGTCTCACAGCCCAGCAGCATGGAGGCCTCCCCCACCCAGGAGCAAGTGTCAGCCATTGCACTGTTTAACGTGGCGTTGCAGAGGGACAGGCCTGTGTCCCAACCACCACCTCCGTCCCCTCCTGTTGTGCAGCAGGATGACAGTCCACCATCCTCCCCTGCGCCAACAGAGAGGGGCGAGTCCTCTGACGCCGCTGGCCATTCAGCAGGCCCCCCACCGGCAAAAAGATCTAGGGGCGTCCGAAGAAGAGCCTGGGAGTCTCTCGAGGCAAAGCACCTGCCACACACCAGTCACGGAGCCAGCCGTGAAGACAACCCTCTCCCCAACTGCATTCACTGTTTGGACTGTCTTTCCCCACATTGCCTTGGCAATGGCACCTGTCTGTTGGACTGGGTCACCACATCCATGTGGTGTCTACTCTTGCATCTCTGCGACCATGACTGTCAACTCACTGCTCATTCCCCACCTTCCTGTAAAAATTCCCGCACAATTCACATGTCCACTCCGAAAATAAAATACCTGACACTCCAGATTTTGTGTAGTGAATTCTTTAGTGCAGTATTAACATTGTTGATAATGTCCATGATGTGTAAACATGATGTGTAAACATGATGTACAGTATGCAGGGCAGGAACACTCTGAAGCACCTAGGGAGACACAACAGAACTACAGTCACTGGTGTCATCGTGGCAACACACACAGATCACTGCTCCAAAAATATCCAAATTATCACAGGTACACTACACATTGTCTGGCAGATACGCACAAATACGGTCCAGCATACATCTCCGTACGTAACGTCAATTCCAACAATACCATACATAGGTGACAGAACATGTGGCTATCGGGAACATCTGCGCATATCCATTCACAACAAAAGCTACCACACCAGACTATGTACACGTTGTAACTCATCACACACCTTCAAGTGAAGTAGCGTTGGATTAGCTGCTGGCGTAGGTCAACTCCTTGCTCCTCTCCACTGTCCTCATCACTGGATTCAGGTCCCTGAGCAGGTTGTGGCCTTGGTTCCTCACCATCGTCCAGGAGCAGGGGGACCCCCTTGTGGATGGCCAGGTTGTGCAGCATACAGCATGCCACAACGATCTTGCACACCTTCCCAGGCGAGTATGCGAGTGCGCCTCCGGTCCTGTCAAGGCACCGGAACCTTGACTTCAGCAGTCCGAAAGTCCGTTCGATTACCCGTCGTGTCCTGCCATGGGCCTCATTGTAGCGGATGTCTGCTGGTGTCCGGGGATTCCGGAGTGGGCTCAACAGCCATGGCCTACTGGGATATGCAGAGTCACCTGTGAATGATAAACACCCATTGCAATGTTGTACGGCCACAGTAAAGCCAGTGACACACAGCACGTGATAGCAGTAGTGTAACTCACCCACAATCCAGGCACGTTCTGGATGCAGATTCTCCATCATCCGTGGCACCATGCTGTTCCTCATAATGTACGAATCATGGGCCGAACCGGGATACTTTGCACACACATGTGATATTGTCATGTCCGCAAGGCACACCACCTGCACATTCATGGAGTGGTAGTGTTTGCGGTTCCGATAAATGTGCTCTGTTGCCTGCAGTGCCACCAGAGCTACATGGGTGCAATCTATGGCACCGACTACATGTGGGATGCGCCCAAGTGGATAGAAGTCCCCCTTAACGGCAGCCAATTCACGTCCCCTGGGGAAATGTATGTAGCGATTGCGATATATCATCATGGCCTCAAGTATATCCCTCAGCACCATGCTGAACATGGGCTGCGACATCCCCCCAGCGTTAGCCACGGTCTCTTGGAAGGAACCAGTCGCAAAGAAGTGTAGTGCTGCCATTACCTTGTAGGTGGGTGTGAATGCCGTAGAATAGTGACGGCGAGGCTGCAGGTGGGGCTCCAATAGATCACACACGATCTTCAATGTTGGTCTGTCCAGCCTGAATTTCCTGATGATTGCCTCATTCTCCATGTCCTCAAGCACAATCAACTGACGTAGGAGATTCGGCCTCCTCCTAGTTGAGGAGTAAAATGAATAGGTCAATGACAAGCATCATGAGATGGCCATAGCACAAAGCATCAATGATGTAATGGGAAAACAACAAGGCCAGAGAGATGCATGGCACATCTGGTTACATGGCTGGCCAATAGCTACACACAGAGGGCAGGCCTCTCCAGTGACAATACCCAAGTGACAGTAACACATCGGGGAATGTGAATGCGGATATAATGATTGAACATTTGACATGTGCAGACATGGTGCAACAAGAGCCGCCAATGTAATGGGACTTAACATGTCTGTCATACCCATCTGCTGTACCTGCCACACCTCAATGCATCATATACATTCTGCAACCATTCATTAACACAATGATCACAGTAGCAGGGACACTTCTGGTTGTGTGCATGATCAGTTGTGAATGCACAAGTCAGGAACGATACAATGCAGTGACACCTGCCAGGTCAAGGTCTGCACTGACCAACAACACATTAAACGTCACGACATCAATGTAGAGCACCTGACGTCTGTCATTCATCATCAGCCATCAAAACCCTTACTAAAATGGCTGAGACACAGGCAAAAGTGGCTCACAATGAACGTGCGTCCTCCTGTGGATGACATGGCTGTGTGGCATCGTGTGTGCAATGATGTGCCCTACACCATGTAGCTGCAGGGTGCTGATACAGTGTCCAGGATTGACATACACAGCAATGTGTACTAAAATGGCAGTACCTACCGCCGGTCCCCGGCGGTGTGACCCCAGCACCACCATCTACCCAGCCAAGGTAGCCATTGGCACATGGACTAGTGTACACGGCAGTGGGTATGCTCCGCCGCACGAGTCACGGTACCTACCGCCGGTCCCCGGCGGTGTGACCCCAGCACCACCATCTACCCAGCCAAGGTAGCCATTGGCACATGGACTAGTGTACACGGCGGTGGGTATGCTCCGCCGCACGAGTCGCGGTGGTGTGACCCCAGCACCACCATCTACCCAGCCAAGGTAGCCATTGGCACATGGACTAGTGAACACGGCGGTGGGTATGCTCCGCCGCACGAGTCGCGGTACCTACCGCCGGTCCCCGGCGGTGTGACCCCAGCACCACCATCTTCCCAGCCAAGGTAGCCATTGGCACATGGACTAGTGTACACGGCGGTGGGTATGCTCCGCCGCACGAGTCGCGGTACCTACCGCTTGGCCCCGGCGGTGTGACCCCAGCACCACCATCTACCCAGCCAAGGTAGCCATTGGCACATGGACTAGTGTACACGGAGGTGGGTATGCTCCGCCGCACGAGTCGCTGTACCTACCGCCGGGCCCCGGCGGTGTGACCCCAGCACCACCATCTACCCAGCCAAGGTAGCCATTGGCACATGGACTAGTGTACACGGCGGTGGGTATGCTCTGCCGCACGAGTCGCGGTACCTACCGCCGGGCCCCGGCGGTGCGTCACCGCCGTGGAGCATTGCATACAGCCAATGGCTTGGGTGGTCGCGGTGGCATGATGCAGATTTGAAAATTGCGGAAGCTGTGCTCCGCTGCCGCGGAGGCAGTCATTGGATGCTTTTTGAATGATGCACCATCGCGGTAGTGCACCCCGGGCACCCGCGGTGCGTCACCGCCGTGGAGCATTGCATACAGCCAATGGCATGGGTGGTCGCGGTGGCATGATGCAGATTTGAAAATTGCGGAAGCTGTGCTCCGCTGCCGCAGAGGCGGTCATTGGATGCTTTTGAATGATGCACCATCGCGGTAGCGCACCCTGGGCACCCGCGGTGCGTCACCGCCGTGGAGCATTGCATACAGCCAATGTCATGGGCGGTCGCGGTGGCATGATGCAGATTTGAAAATTGCGGAAGCTGTGCTCCGCTGCCGCGGAGGCGGTCATTGGATGCTTTTGAATAAGGCAGACCCAGACAACCAATTGTAGCAGCTTATTAGCTTCCTAACGACCCCAGGGGGCTATAAATCTGTGGGAGTGAGCCTCACATTCCCACTGCTCGCAGAGCCTGCTGCCTGGGACCATCTCCTGCTGCTGCTGCTTCAAGAGCCTGCTGCCTGGGACCATCTCCTGCTGCTGCTGCTTCAAGAGCCTGCTGCCTGGGACCCTGTCCTGCTGCTCACAGAGCCTGCTGCCTGGGACCCTGTCCTGCTGCTCACAGAGCCTGCTGCCTGGGACACCTCACAACTCACTTCCGCCACAGGTCTGCCATATCCACAGGGATGTCAAGAACAGATAAGATCCGTGCCAGTCCATTCACGAGTGAGGAGCTGGATGTCCTTGTGAACGAGGTGCTGGCACAGTACCCACGCCTGTTTGGTGGCCCCAATGTCGTGGTAAGTCAACATGAAGGGAGCAGTAGGGCAGGGTGGTGTCAGACGTGTAGTCATGATGCTGCAGTATGTGCTTTTGGATGTGGGGTGCTGACAAACACTGACAGACAAGATGTTTCCAGGTCGTGGGAGTGTGTGTGTTGCATTGTGACTCTGTCCTAGGCCTGTACTTGTATGTGTGAGTGGGATTTGCTACTTTTTCGGGCAGACATAACCAATGGTTGTTAGCCTTGTAGATGCCAGGACAGTGTACGCTTGTGATGACATTTCAGGGTGCCCCTGTAGTCATAGTCAGTGTGACACACAGAGTAGGTTCAGTGGCTGCACAGCCAAACATTGAACATCAGCCAACTTACATGCTACAGTTGCTTCACACTGATTAGTGGATATGCCCCATCAGTGCCCTGTACTATTTCTGAATTACACAGTGCTGTCGATGCATTTGTTTTGAAGCATCATGCTTTAGTGTGATTATCATGGAGACTAGGAACCTCAATGTGTGCATGCATTCACTAATGTTCATGCCATGCAGAGTGGCCTTGTGAGGGAACCCCCAGTTCTGGAGGGAGGGAGGTTACTGTAAGTCCTGAGTCAGTGTCTGGCTGCTGTACTGATAGATGCTGACATATGCCATTGTGTAATTGTACATTTGTCCTTCTTTACTCTCATACCTGCAGCTCAAGGTACACCAACGTAAGGCTGTCTGGAGGGCCATAGCAGCAAAGGTGCGAGCCCTGGGGGTATCAAACAGACGACACACACACTGTCACAAGAGGTGGGACGACATCAGCCGGCTGGCTAAGCAAGTGGCAGAGATGACCTTGGGGATGGTACCACGCACAGGGCGTGTGGCACAGCGCACCATGACTCCGCTGATGGGACGCATACTGGCAGTGACCAATCCAGACCTGGATGCACGTCTGAAGGGGCTTCAGCAGCAAGACAGACATGGTGAGTATCCGGGGAGGGAGAGTTTGTCTGGGAGTGGATGCATGTGTACAGTGCCTGTGGCAGCGGTGACACATGTGATGTGCGTGTGCTGCCATGCTGTGATATGTGATGTGAGTGGCAACTGTGATGTATGTCTGTATGAGGCATTGGGCCACCATGGCCTTACTGTGCTGCTCCTGCCTGCAGTTTTCAGTCCTTGACAGATTTTTGGTGTCCACATGGTCACTCTTCTTTGTGATGGTGGGTGGAGTCCATATTCTGCCGTACAGCTGTGTCCACTTAATGAGTGTGACACCATGTCTGTCTACTTTGCATGCACCTTGATGGTAGAGGCCCACACATCTGACGACAATGTGAACCCTGATTGGCACATGGTGATTGTAATGGCCTATTTGACAATGTGGCATGTGTAGTCAATACAGGTGTGTGTGTTCCCCTCTGGATCCCTTTTGGGCTGTAAGTGGTGATGTGTGTTGTGGCTACATCATGTCCATGGGGCAGGTCAATGTGGGCTGGGGGAACACCATCCATGGGCAGGGTGTAGTGCTGTGTGTCATCGACATTGCTCCACTCCTGGCTGTTTGTCCGCATGACAGGCACTGTTGTGGTCTATATGGTGTGTAGCTGCACAGTGATTGAAGGGTGTGGTGGTTACCATGTAGCTCTAGGCCTCTCATGTGCTGCATTGATCTGATATCGTGTGACCAGATGATGACACTTACACAACCTTGTTTCTCTCACTAATGCAGATTCGCAAGACACCACGGTGGAACATGATCCTGAAAGTGGTGGCGAGACAAGCATGACAACGGCAGCAGAGCAAAGTGAGACGGAGCCAAGTGACACTGACCACACCAGCCCTACTGAGGGTGACAGGAGTATGCATGAGGAATCTGTGGCTGAGACACAGAGTACCAATTCATCTGATGGCAGGGGGGATGAGTCCCTGTTAGCAGCCACAGGGGATGGGGAGTCTGCTGCAGCATCTGACAACCAGCGCACAATGCCCAGCCTCCCATCCACTTCCACTGGGGCTGGCCGTATTCGTGTCACTAAGAGGGGACATGTAACATTCACACATGGCACCGCTGCCCCTGCACCTGTCCCCCCTGCTGCCCTCAGTGCAGAGTGCGTAGAGCTCCTGCGGCAACTTTGCGTGGGCCAGACCGCCCTGCTCAATGCCTTCAGTGCCCACGATAATTAAGCCAGGTTCTGGCATTCATGGAGGGCATACACTCTGACGTGGGTGGCCTACATCGTACACTCCAGTCATTGTCAGCAACAGTCACGTCAGCCCTCCAACAGGCACATGCCCCCATTGCAGCTCAGGTGCCTGTGACGTCACCCAGTCAGTGGCCACATCAGATGACAGTGACCACTTGGGACCTACATCAACTAAACGATACAACACTAGGAGCACAGGTCAGACCCAAAGCAAACAATCCCGTCCACAGACTCCATCCCCAAAGAAGAGCAGGGCCCACCCAATATGCACAGACAAGGTGAAGTCACAGAAGAGCAAGGCCAGAAGAGCATTGTGGCAGACATCAGGCTCACATGCTGCAGAGGCATCACCAGAAATTGACTCAGCTATGCCCACAGAGGATGTGTGGGATGTCATGGCTACACCTGGGGAGAGCACAGGGACACAACCACCCACCACATCAACCCCAGAACAAAGCACATCGAGGCAGGTGGAGGGAAGCCCTGTTGTGACCGGCCCAGTCATTGTGGCAGAGGAGAGCCCTGTTGTGACCAGCCCAGGCATTGTGGCAGAGGACAGCCCTGTTGTGACCAGCCCAGTCATTGTGGCAGAGGAGACCCCTGTTGTGAGCAGCCCAGTCATTAAGGCAAGGGAGGGCAGTGTTGTGTCCAGGCCAGTGACTCAGGTAGAGGAGGGCAGTGTTGTGGCCATCCCTGGCAAGAAGGGACAGGAGGGCACTGTAGACACCACCCCTGGGATAAGTGGGAAGGTGGTCACTGTAGGGGGTACACCTTCCAGAGAGGGTAAGGAGGTCTGGAGGCGTAGCCAGTCCAAGCGTTCTGCAGGATCAAGCACTTCTCCAGAGGGAGTGCCAGTGTCTGACCCTGATGTGGGACAGTTGGGGTGTGTGCCGGTGGTGTCAACGCCACTTCCCATCAACCCCATGACAGGGAAGCAATTTCATATTCCGAAAAAGTGGAAGGGCACCCCTCCAACCTCTCCCACCCACACTGTGTCAAGGGCGTGCATGACTCCACCTCCACGTGCCACGGTGCCACCTGGTCCGCACAGCCCTCCACCTTGCAGGCCCTCTGTTATAACCACATCACATGTCCCTCTGTCACACCACTCAAGTGGACCTGCAGTCCCTGACACACAGCCAGGTCCCACTCTACATGACAGCCAGGAGTGAGTTGTCAACACCCTCATACGCCTGTGCCACACAGAGGTGTGCTAGTCAAGACCATTGTTTGCGATCTGGCCTTGTTGCTCTGATGTGGTATACTCACCCCTGCCCTGCCAAGGACTCTGGGCCTGTTGCTCTGATGTGCTGTACTCACCCCTGCCCTGCCAAGGACTCTGGGTCTGTTGCTCTGATGTGCTGTACTCACCCCTGCCAAGGACTCTGGGCCTGTTACTCTGATGTGCTGTACTCACCCCTGCCAAGGACTCTGGGCCTGTTGCTCCGATGTGCTGTACTCACCCCTGCCCTGCCAAGAACTCTGGGCCTGTTGCTCTGATGTGCTGTACTCACCCCTGCCCTGCCAAGGACTCTGGGCCTGTTGCTCTGATGTGCTGTACTCACCCCTGCCAAGGACTCTGGGCCTGTTGCTCTGATGTGCTGTACTCACCCCTGCCAAGGACTCTGGGCCTGTTGCACTGATGTGCTGTACTCACCCCTGCCCTGCCAAGGACTCTGGGCCTGTTGCTCTGATGTGCTGTACTCACCCCAGCCAAGGACTCTGGGCCTGTTGCTCTGATGTGCTGTACTCACCCCTGCCAAGGACTCTGGGCCTGTTGCTCTGATGTGCTGTACTCACCCCTGCCCTGCCAAGGACTCTGGGCCTGTTGCTCTGATGTGCTGTACTCACCCCTGCCAAGGACTCTGGGCCTGTTGCTCTGATGTGCTGTACTCACCCCTGCCCTGCCAAAGACTCTGGGCCTGTTGCTCTGATGTGCTGTACTCACCCCTGCCAAGGACCCTGGGCCTGTTGCTCTGATGTGGTGTACTCACCCGTGCCAAGGACTCTGAGCCTGTTGCTCTGATGTGCTGTACTCACCCCTGCCCTGCCAAGGACTCTGGGCCTGTTGCTCTGATGTGCTGTACTCACCCCTGCCAAGGACTCTGGGCCTGTTGCTCTGATGTGCTGTACTCACCCCTGCCCTGCCAAGGACTCTGGGCTTGTTGCTCTGATGTGCTGTACTCACCCCTGCCCTGCCAAGGACTCTGGGCCTGTTGCTCTGATGTGCTGTACTCACCCCTGCCAAGGACTCTGGGCCTGTTGCTCTGAAGTGCTGTACTCACCCCTGCCAAGGACTCTGGGCCTGTTGCTCTGATGTGCTGTACTCACCCCTGCCCTGCCAAGGACTCTGGGCCTGTTGCTCTGATGTGCTGTACTCACCCCTGCCAAGGACTCTGGGCCTGGTGCTCTGATGTGCTGTACTCACCCCTGCCGAAGACTCTGGGCCTGTTGCTCTGATGTGCTGTACTCACCCCTGCCCTGTCAAGGACTCTGGGCCTGTTGCTCTGATGTACTGTACTCTCCCCTGCCATGGACTATGCACTTCCTGTTTGTGTTTGACCTGTGCATAGTCTCTGCCATTTGTACATGATTTTGTGACTTGCTGTTGTCTACTAATGTTGTATTGCTACATCTGTGCAATATGTGAATAAATACAGTTACTTCTGGTGTGTTTTCTCAGTCTCCTTGCTGATTAAAGTCCTTTTCTTGTTTGCATTTGCTTGACTGAGTACCATGCTCTATTTTAAAGTTCACCATTGCAAGGCTCTTTGTGGCCATATGATTTTTAGACAGGGGGGACAGGGTCTTCAGTCCATTCTGGCCCTGCTGATGTTGTACTCTGTGATGGATATTTTACAGGCCATGCAGTTTTCTTGTTGGTGAATTGCTATTGCTGCATACACTGTTCACAGGTCACCTTGGGGGACACTGGCAGCACAGGGTGTGCAGCTGTTCAGTGGTTTTGTAGCTGTCTGTGATGTCATGAGGTATGTGTGTGTTTTCCTTTCTGTGTGCCCAGGCGTGTATGTGTATGGTCGTCTTGTGTTGGCCCTTAGTCCTGGTGGCATGGCTTACATGGCATGTGTGGTGTTGGGTGTGGCAGGGGTGTGCAGTGTGAAGGGCGTTAGTTTGTAGTGTATGTATGTGTGCCCCTGTATGGTGTGAGACACACATGTGTCAGACAGGAGTTGTATGCCTGTTGTTCATTTTGTCTTGCCCTGTGTGGATGATTGTATGCATTTGTGTGGGCTGTGGGGAGTGCACTGGTGTTGTGTGTTCCTTGTCAGCCAATCCTGCAATGCCTGTGTCCCTGGTTGTGTGTTGTGTGTTGCAGTGTGTGTGTAGTGTGCTTGTTGTTACAGTGCTTGTTGGTGTGCATGGGGGTGCACGGGATAGGCACCTGGCCTGTGACTAGCTTGGGTGGGGTGCAGTGTTGTTTGGGGTGGTGTGTCCCTGTGATGTTTGTGCCCTGCCCATGCCTTGGTGTGGCCCTGCCTTCTGCATAGTGCGCATGTGTTGACCGCGGCGGTGACGTGTCCGTGACCGTGACGTTGCTGCAGGTTGGCAGACGTTGTGTGTTCCGGATGCCGTGGGGTGCCTTGTTGTGAGGTGGGTGATGTGTGGGTGCCCATGTGGATGTGTTGTGCCCACCAGCAGGATGCCAGTGTTGTGCTTGGGCCCTGTGTCGGCATGTGTGTTGTGTGGTGCATATGTGTAGTGGCGTACCTGCGGCGGCGTCCGCGGCGGCCCATCTGGCGATAGTGTTGCAGCAGGTACATGACCGGATGCATGTGGAGGGCTGGGTCCATGGGGTTCATGTCGGGTCTCGGCGTTCGTGCTCCGCTGTTGACTTTCCACCTGCTTCAGCTGTGCGGTGTCTCCGCTGCCGTGCGTCTGCTTGTTTGGGCCATCCTAATTTGTCGAGCGGGGCGGACGTCATCGGGCACGGCGGAGGGTCTCGATTGGCTCCAGCCGCCGCGGTGGCGGGCGCACCTTGATGGCGGAGCGCGGGGCTCTGCGGCGGACGGGAAAAGACCTCTGTTTACCTATCCTAATGTGGCGGACGTGAGTTCCGCTGCTCGCGGGCAGTAAAAGCTGTTTTTCCGCCCCGCCACCACCGCAGTGGTGCCACCGCCCGCCATCCTAATGGACCCCTAAATGTTGAGCAAAAACAAATATATGAGCACGTGAGACAACAGATTGACCATGGATTACTTCATGAAAAGAAAGAGTGCTCATGCATGTCATTTCAACCTATCCGAATATACGTGCGTGGACAAGCTGGAACAGGAAAAAGTTTCTTAATTGAAGTAATCACCAGTTATCTACAGAAAACAACTGAATCGCATTTGTCTTGTGTTGTTACTGCTCCAACAGGAATGGCAGCTCACAACATTAAAGGAATTACTTTACATTGTTTACTAATGCTACCTGTAGAGCATGAAAACAAATTGGAATATCACAAGCTATCTGGAGAAGCTTGTGAAGTTTCGAGAGTCTTGAAGAAAATGAAACTTCTCATTATTGATGAGGTAAGCATGGTATCAAACTTAATGCTTGTGTTTGTGTATTTAATAATGCAGCAAATTCTTAAAACAGAGTACGACGTGTTATTTGGAGGAAAACATTTCATAGTTTTTGAAGATCTACTGCAACTGACTCCTGTAAAAGGACAACCAGTATTTAAAACACTTGCGCATGAAGACACCAGAAAGTCTCTGGGTAGTGTTGGAAACGTGAACATTTGGTCATATTTTGAATACAGAGACCTCATTACAAATATGCGACAGGCAAATGATGTTGATTATGGAACTATTCTCCAAGATATAAGAATTGGACTAGTGACTGAACATGGCAAACAAGCTTTGCAGACTAGATTGCTTTCCAATTTGTTTCCAAATGAAAATGTAGTTCCTGAGACAATATACATGAAAATTGCAGAAAAAAAATCTGTAATCTGCTTAAGGCCAACACTGTTTGAGTGTTCTATATTCAAGGAACAACTTTTGAAACTGGAAAATAAAGAAATAATAAAAATGGAAGCCACCGATAAAATTGAACATGAAGGAATTACTATTATTTTGACCAAAAAAATGAAGACAAAATTGGATTCTTTAGAAAAATCAATATCTAAAACTGCTGGTTTAGAAAAGAATCTATATGCATGTAGAAACTGTCAGATAATTTTAAGGCGTAATTTGGATGTAGAAAAAGGTTTAGTAAATGGAGCAATGGGCAGAGTTGTGGCTTTTCTTAATTATCAAAATAAAGATGGTAGTGAATTTTTAAGGATTACATTTGATCAGATTGAAGAAGTGAAACAAATTGGTTGTTGTTCTGTTCGTTTTTTGCTTGTTAAAGATGTATATGTCCGTAGAAACTAGTTTCCACTTTCTCTGGCATATGCAGTGACTATTCATAAATCTCAAGGTTTAAGTGTTGACAGTGCTTTGGTGAACATTGGAAATACTGTGTTTAAAGAGGGTATGGCATATGTTGCTTTGTCACGAGTCAGAACATTATCTGGTTTGTTTTTGATTGATTTTGATGATACTAAGATTATTGCAGATGTCAACTGTGTCAAAGAATACAATAGGTTAAGAAGAACATATGCTCCTAATTTAAGGCAAATATCCGGTATTTGAAAAGCGTGTGGTTGGTCAAAAAAGAAGGTATGAGAATATCTGTACTGAAGATGTACAAAAGGAAAAAAAAAGATAATGTTGTGATTGCAAGTAAAAAGAAAAAGGACACTGTTGAAGAGATTGTTGGTTATGAGTTTGAAAATAGTTCTGGTGTCAACTGCTATGCTAATGTAGAGGTCAATGTTGGGGGTTTTTCTTGAAGGTTTGCAACAGCAAATTATGGAGAATCGTGAAAAAAGATTGTGTTCCTTGTTGCATCCTGTTCATGAAAAATTGAGAACAGATAAAAGTAAAATACAAAGCGTTTCTGATGTTCATAATCTTTTGGATGTATGTTCTGGTTCTACACAATTTACACAAAATATCAAACGAGATGCTCAGGAATTTCTAATGTATATGCTTACTGTATTGGAAAATGAAGGTGTAGACATAGAGAATATTTTTGGCCTTTGTTATAAATGGGAACATCTATGTGAAAATTGGATGTATACATGTAGCACTAATGTAGAAACTGAAAGATGTCTATATTTGACATTACCGGACTGTAAATCAGTATCTTTCAGTAAATTAGTTAAAGCTGCAAATCAAAACATGGAGTGTAGCCAATGCAAATCAGAAATGTTATCAACATTATTTATACAAAGATATGGAAAATATATCATTTGAATGATGCAACGTTGTACAGCTGATGGAAGAAAATTGGACACTTTAATAAAACATTTTGCAGCTACACAACTATCAATATCAGGAAGGACTTTTGTAGCAGTAGCAATAATTTTCCACGATGGTCCTTCAACAACATCTGGACATTACACTGCCTATCTAAAAAGTGGGAAAGGCTGGAGTTTGTGTAATGATGCTGAGTTGGTTTTCAAACAACGTTTGCCTTTTAAATTACCAAATTCCTACCTAATATTTTTAAAGCTAAAGTTTTAGGAAGATAATTCAGCCTCTGAGGAATATATTATTATCATTTAATAGGATTACCATTGGACAATTTACATAAAAATGACTGCAAAAATAAAATTTGGCCTCAAAAGGTATTTCTTTGAATTATGGACTTTTGTTGTACATTGTTTCGGTGTAGCAGTAATCATTTTATATATGCGTGATTTGTATTATCTGGTGTTTTACTACAGATAGTTTGCTGTTTTTTTTAAACAATCTAATTGATTGTTTTTCTTTTGCCCGCTGTTATGTGATGAGTACGATTGAAATCACTATTTCTAGTGAAATTCAATATATTCTGAGAACAGCAAAAAAGGCAAAGAAATTACTTTGTAAAATGTTAAAATTATGCTGTGCTGTTAAAAATGTATTATTACATGTTATAACTATTTTTTATTTTCTTTTACAGATCTTAATTTTAAGATATGGAATTTACCACAATTTAGATTATAAAAAACAAGTGAATAAAATGTGTAGCGTTTTTTAGGTGTATTACTGTTGAGGTAAGTTTTAGTAAGTCTTAAAATGCACAATGGACTGTGTTTCCACACAGTTGAAGAAAAGGAGGATGGATGGACTAGATTTGTGCCAGAAAATTCCAATGCAAACAGGTATGAATTAGGGGACAGTTTCAGAACATCTGTCTGCAAGATACATGGTATAGTACAGAATAGACTGATATGGTTGTTTTGCAGCTCTTGGTAATTTTCAGAATTAAAAGAAATGAATCTCTTTAACTTAAACCACATCACTGAGTGTATTTGCACATGTCATATTAGGCCGCATCCCTTCCCTTCAGTAATATATAAACATGTCATATCAGTTCCCTTAAACCTAAGTAGTTGTAAATGTATCTTGTTCTCTGTTATCAGTACAGAAATGTACTCCTATAATAACAATTGGCCTAGCAATTAACTCTCTTTCTTATTTACAAGGTGAGGAAAAGACATTCTGTATACCTTTTTTTTTCCATGTAAATATAATCTCACCATTCACAGCACTTTGCGTTGAAAAGGCGTTCTATAGGTTTTGCTGTGCGTGTTTGCACAGAATACTCATAGAACAAGGCACATCTTCAGATTTATCAGAAATCATAAATCTGGACATGTTTGTGAATGCTGCACCATGCTCCTATTGGTGTAGCAAAGCACAATGAGGAAAATTGTTTTCACTTCTTATTTTTTCACTTTCAATATATGCTACAATGCACAGCATATATTGAAGGAGAAAAGTGCCTTTACTGATTGTTTTTGTGCAGGAAGGTGTCCCTTCTTGCACAAAAACAATCTCCACATGACACGGACATCCTTGCACCACGGTGCAAGGGTGCCTGTGTCACCACATGGCTGCAGTTTAAGCAGCTGTGCAGAGTGAAGCACATACATGCAACATATTTATATACATATGTTGCATCCCTGTGCTTCGGAAGTACCACAGCATGCTGTAGTTAAACAGTTTACAGTGTCATGCTGCAGCACTTCCTTATAATTCTGCACTTATGCATTCACCACACATCACAAATGTATTTTTACAATTATGCACTACACATACATTCATCTAAACTTTCACACACTGGCATACAAGTTTAGATCTTTCTTTAACCAGAGTAGTTAGTTCTGAAAATAACTTTTTTTTTCTTTTTGTTTTGTATTTTTTTTTAAAAGAGGGGAAAATGTGAACTAGGAAAAGAGAAATAAAAACTGGGAGGAGAGGAAAAAAGAAAACTAACAATGGTGGTTGTCAATGGCTCGACACACCAGATCCACCGACTGCTTCCCATGTGCAATGAGCCGTCCGCATTTTATGCATGTCATGCGGAATTTCCCTAATTGGGGACGGATGTCAGGATGTGATGATGGGCTTACTGGTGCTGCTCTACTGGTACTAGGTACGGCTGATGGATCAGGAGGAGTCTCCCGCAATCTTCTGAATTCCTCCCTGACATAGTTCACCGGATGCTTTGTTTGCAAGTGCTTCCACATACTTGCAGTACCGCATGAGTACTTTTTTGTGGGGTCTCCCCTTGAAAGCACTGCCTTTCAAATGTGGCAAGTCACTTTCGTTGCATACACCTTCTTCAATCCTGGAGGTATTGTGAAAAATGTCCAGACAATACATGTATATCTTTCCTTACTTTCCCTACTGTTGCACTCTCTGGAGTGGTAATAGTAATTTATACCCCTACGCTATCCAACACTTTCCCTACTGTTGCACTCTCTGGAGTTGGAATAGTAATTTATATCCCTACGCTATCCAACACTTTCCCTACTGTTGCACTCTATGGAGTGGGAATAGTAATTTATACCCCTACGCTATCCAACACTTTCCCTACTGTTGCACTCTCTGGAGTTGGAATAGTAATTGTTACCCCTACGCTATCCAACACTTTCTCGACTGTCGCGCTCTCTGGAGTGGGAATAGTATTTTTTACCCCTACGCTATCCAACACTTTCCCTACTGTTGCACTGTCTGGAGTGGGAATAGTAATTGTTACCCCTACGCTATCCAACGTTTTCCCTACTGTTGTACTCTCTGGAGTGGGATTAGTAATTATTACCCCTACGCTATCCAACACTTTCCATACTGTTGCACTCTTTGGAGTGGGAATAGTCCTTTTTACCCGTACGCTATCCAAAATTTAATTAATTTATTTTAATAGTTTTACATTGTTATTAATTGTTATTTATATTATTATTTTATGTATATACATTTATTTGTAATTTGTTATATTTTCATTTATTTATAATTTATTTAAATAAATATTTTAGAGTTAATATTAATTAAATATATAATATGTATTATATTGTTATTATTAATGTTCTTTATTACATTATTTATTAATTTGAAATATTATAATATATTTTTAACTATGTTTATTATATTTATAAGTATTATTTTGTTAACATTACATTTTGTATTAATAAAAAAAACGATATTTTCTAAAAAACTATATTTTTTACATCGATATATTTTTTTCGATATTTTAGTACTTACCTAGTTAGAGATAGGATCCCGATATTGTTGTCATCGATATTTTTGTTGCGATATTTTTGTACCTCGATATTTTTGTAGTCGATATTTTGTCATAGATTCATTCCGGAGGCCATTTTGTATTCCTGGCTTCCATTTTGAGTGACTGCGCTGCCTCGTGGTCACTTTGCCGTTTTGTCCTTTCTCTCTCCCGATGACCATTTGGTCTGCCCAGCAACTGGCTATTTTTAGTAATGGTCAAGCCTGCACATGCGTATTCGGGCTTTCAAGGTTAATGATCGGTCACTGCTTAGGAATGTTCTCCAAACTGACCAGTGGTACTAAACTCCTTCCATAAGTTGGCTGTGTTCCAAAAATGTCCTTATATGTACCTAAATTGTGTAAAGTGTGTACCGCCTATTTTTCAAATTCCTGTAAACTGTATAAAAGAAGCCATGCATTCGATGTTCAGTGTGATACTTTTTGCATTGCCGAAGGGTGCTGTAGGATTGTACCACCACCCCATGGGGTCTTAATAAACTTGTCTTTTGCATTTTCAGTTTCCGTGCCAACTTCTATTCTAAAGGTATCGAGAGTTTTTGCAGAGTATGTAGGTCTGTTGAAACCCAATACCACAAATTGGCGCCCGAACAGGAACTCATTGGCGACTCGGATGCCCGAACGAGTGGTCGTGATGAAGGATTGGAAACTCGCCCTGGACGCGTACGCTGCCACTGAGTGACCCGAGTCTTGGCACCCATGGTGTTTTTTCCTTTCCTTCCGACCTGACCTTCCAGGTGGCGCCGGTCCTCGACTGAGATCCTGATCGTTGGGTTGCCGTGCAGTGACCGTTTGGCCGGTTCGATTCGAGAACTTGGCAGTTGGAACCTGGACATTTGGAATATTTGGTAAGCTTTGGATTGGTAAGGTAGTATACTGACAATTACTGTGGCTTTTTGGATTTGTTTGAGTTAGCTAACATTTGGATCTATGATTTGTACTATATGTGGAGTGCACCTCACATAGGCAGGTAATGTAGAGATATTTCTCTGATTTTGTATTTGTTTGAACGGCGCATTATGTGTAAAACATTTTAAGTGCCACTTAATGTAATATCACGTTTTCGTGATATTTTTGACATGCCTGTTTTCAGCACGCTCCGAGGAATGTGCTGTCTTGGAAATGGTACCAGTTATCGATTAAATAAATCTCAGACGGCTCCCCCAGAGGGAACACCTAATCGTGAAATGTACATAAAATTTGGCCTCCCCCTATTATGTATAGTACATTATGGAATAAATATACGAAAGCTGACCTTGAATTGCAATGGCCACTACATGGGTCGTTTGATTTACGAAAGGTTCAGTATGTGGAGCAGTGTTTATTTCAGCGCAGGTCTAGACAGTATATGTTTGATTGTGTGCGTATGTGGGAGAAAGCGGTGCGTGAACGAATGAAGCGTGAACAAGCCTTGGCGGACAAGGAGCAGCGAAAGGCTGCCCACGTTAAAGCTTTACAGCTACAGGATAAGGAACTACAGGAACAGAAAGATAGGGAGATCCGAGAGCGTAATTTACAAATTAATGGTCAGTTTCCTATTCAACGCCCTCTTTATCCTGTCCTTACTAATGAATCTGATGATTTTTCATTGTTAGATCGTTGCCCACCTCTGTATATTATGCCTACGGCCCCGGATGTGGATTCTGATGCACCTGAGGACCAGGATCAAAAGAGGGATACTCGTTCTAAGCTTAGCACTGCTCAATCTGCGGAATTACACGGGATGGCTCGTAAACTTAATGTTGATTTTATTTCTATTTCAAAGATTGACGATTGTATGCGTACGTGGTCTGACAAAGAGAAATTATATTTTCTGGAACATTTTGGGCTAGAAGTTGTTGAACGGTTTAGAAAGTATTCATCTGAGTTAGAATCTAAAGATATAGCAGTTGGTTGTGAAAATGTACTTAAAGGTGTTTTTGTTCTCGCAGATGCAGATGGGTTTTTCCGGCGTTTGGTTCAGCTACGGGACGAGACGTTACGACTACAGGCGTTGAAAAAGGCATCGGATTTGCCTGCGTCTGGATCGACGGTTGAGTCCTGAGAGTGCCCTATCTGTGGAGCAGATAAGAGTGATACAGTTCATGTTATGCCTATGCTAGAAGCTGCGCCTTTGTATGTCCCTCCCAAAGGTCAAGGTACAGATGATAATAAGTTGTCCCCGGAATCGAAGGGCTATTTCGTATATAATTGGAATAGAGCGGATGTTATGGCGCTTAAAACAGCTTTACCTGTCCCATGCAAAAATCCGGCAGCTTTCTATGAGGGAGTGGACAGAGCTATTTCGTCATGTGTCATGACATTAGTTGACATTGATCTTTTCTTTGGGTTAATATTGCCTCCTGATATGTGGAGGGCAATTCGTAAGTTTGATGATCGACCGATTTTAGGTGCAGATTGGAAGGAACTAGTACAGGCTGATTTGGATAGAGAAACCGCGTGTAAGCCATGCCAACTAATTTTAGACCTCCCGGTGGCTATTTTGAATAAATTAAAAACGCTCATTCCCCCTAAAAAGGTTGATTGGATGATGTTGGCCTCTTGTAACAGAAGCTAGATGAATCAGTCTCTGATTTCTTTACACGCTTCGAGGAAGCGTTTCATGATTACAGTGGTCAATTATTAACAGAGGACACAGGCAGGCATTTGTTTGTTGATAAGTATGTAGCTAATCTCCTACCGGAGATTGCAAAGCGTTTAAAGGCTAGTGAAAGTTCATGGACCACTGCAACTCCTGCTTCTCTCCTAACTATGGCTCAGTATTATGAAAGACAGGAACTGGAGGCTAAGGAAAGTAGTGATAAAAAGGCGAAAGATTTGAAGACGAAGGTGATGTTGGCTCAGGTTTATGCTACGCAGCCGAGGGGAAATATTTGGGGTAGACGTGGGTCTTATGGCCCGCCTTCTTCCCGCTCTGATATCTCTGCAGATCAGTGTGCATACTGTAAACAGTTTGGACATTGGCTTTCAGATTGTCCGGTGCTTTGAAAACAGCGTAATCAGCGTGGTCGAGGAAATGGAAGGTTTCGGAATAGTTATATAGGTCCGAGGGGTGGAGCGAATGATCGTGGTAGGTTTGAAGCTAGGGGTCGTGGTCAGACAGACTATAATACTTTTGATCGACGGAACCAGTATCAGATAGCTGAGGGTGAGTCTTCTGAGTTACAGGATAATACGTATGCATAGGATTGCATAGGATGGGGTATGGAATCGGTTGAAGTACCAGTAGATCAAAGGGGTCCATATATTTCAGCGCATGTTTTGGGTTCTACTGATCTGTTTCTGGTTGATACGGGAGCTACTCGTAGCGCTCTGTTCAAACAATTGGTTCCAAGGGCTCCCCTGTCTGGCGAAACAATTACATCAATAGGGTTTGATGGAACACCTTCACTTAGCCCATTGTCTCAGCCCCTTCCATTTCACATTGATAAGTTTACTGCCCCATGTCCATTTTTGTTGTCTCCAAATACACCGGATAATATTGTGGGACTTGATATGCTCAAATATTTTTGAGGCAACCATACGCTGCGCCCCTGAAGGGGTGCGGGTTATTTTGAATGAGAATTACCCAGAGATTGAGAGATCGTGCCTCCTTCAGGAAGCCGATGCGTTAGCCTCCCTTCCAAGTACTTTATGGGCCACTTCTGATACTGATGTAGGACAGATGATTATCCCTCCCGTACACATCACTGTAAAGGAGGGAGTGCTTTTGCCTCACGTACCACAGTATAAAATTCTTAGAGAAGGTGAAGTTGCTTTGACCCATATCATAAATGACTTGATTGCTGTAGGAGTGGTGGAGGAAGTTCCCTATAATGTTTGCAACAGCCCTATTCTTCCGATTCCGAAGAAAGATACAGACACTAAGATTTATCGTTTTATTATTGATTTGAGGGAAGTCAATAAGATAGTGGTGCCCCAATATCCTGTGGTGTCCGATATTACTACCTTTGGTCCCACCCACAGCCACCACCTTCTCTGTCATTGATTTAAAAAACGCTTTCTTTCGATCCCCATTCATCCCGACAGCCGGTATCTCTTCGGCTTCACTTTAAATAATAGATCATACAGATTTTGTCGAGTTCCTCAAGGCTATACAGAAAGTCCTAGCATTTACAGTCAGGGTTTAAAAAGACAGCTTGATTCTTTTGAGCTACTGTCTGGACTGGCTCTTATTCAATATGTTGATGATATTTTATTGGCAGCAGACACGCATGAACAATGTGAGGAGAGTACTCTCTCCCTGCTTTCTTTCCTTGCCAAGAATAATCACAAGGTTTCGAGAAAGAAGTTGCAATATTGTAGACCGAAGGTGACCTACCTCGATTATCTTCTGTCTAAGGAGGGGTGTGCATTGACATCAGATCGAATTCAAGCAATTTTAGACACACCAGTTCCTTGTACTCCGAAAAATGTTCGTGCTTTCATAGGTCTGACGTCCTTTTGTAGGCAGTGGATATTAGGATTTTCACACATTATAAAACCTTTGTTAGCGTTGTTGTCCAAAAATACACCGACTCCTCTTGAATGGACAGATGAATGTCAGAATGCTTTTGAACAATTGAGACAGGCCCTTTGCTCTGCACCAGTGTTAGGTACACCAGATTACACAAAGATTTTTACACTATATGTACATGAGAAGGATGGGTGTGTATTATCAGTTTTAGTGCAGACACACGGAGATAAACAGCGACCTTGTGCGTACTTCTCAGCAGTACTTGATCCTGTGGCACGAGGATTACCTGGGTGCTTTCGAGCAGTTGCAGCAACAGCAGTGTCTATACGACAGAGTGAAGGAATAGTTTTGTCACACAAATTGTTGGTGTTAGTGCCCTATGCGGTAGACGCCTTATTGAACCAAACTAAAACACAGCATCTAACTAGCGCTAGTTTAACAGGATACGAGTTAATGCTGTTGGCGCCACATATTACACTGAAGAGGTGCGCCACTTTGAACCCTGCTACTTTACTGCCATATCCTGTTTCTGAGTCCCAAAAGGAAGAACAACATGATTGTGTTTTTCTGACCGAAGAACAAACAAAGGGCCGCATTGACTTACGGGATACGCCACTTCCAGATGTAGATGGGGAACTGTGGGTTGATGGATCATGTTTAAAGTTGCCAGATGGTACGACTTCCGCAGCCTATGCAATCACGACACTTAAGACAGTGGTAGAGACAGCACGCATACCGCAAAAATCGGCCCAAGCAGCTGAACTGGTAGCTCTAACAAAAGCATGTGAACTAAGTGCTGGATTATGTGTGAATATTTACACTGATAGTCGTTATGCTTTTGGAGTAGTGCATGATTTTGGCCTACTCTGGAAGGAACAAGGGTTTTTGACTTCGCATGGAGTGCAAATCATGCATGGAGAGTTAGTACATGATCTCCTGAATGCACTATTATGTCCAAAGAAAGTATCGATAGTCAAATGCAGTGCACATAAAAAGATGACAGATAAAATAGAACAAGGAAATGCCTTCGCAGACCGTACAGCGTGAGAGACTGCAATGTTAAAGAATGTCTCTCCCATGTATGTGGTGAAATCACAAGCTGAGCGATGGCATGATGCCAGAGAGGAAATATTAGACATACAGAAATCAGCTTCTGAAGCAGAACTTGCAAGTTGGGCAACCGAGGGAGTGTTGGATGATGAGGGCTGTTGGCGCAGTAAAGATGTGGAGAGATGGAAATTGCCTGCCGCTTATTTGCAAGCAATGGTTCAAATGACACATGGGCTGGCACATGTTGGAGCTCTTGCAATTACCAAATTGCTTACACGAGTTTGGGAGCATCCTGAGATTGCCAGTACGGCTAAGAGAGTAGTGCAGACCTGTCTGATATGTTTACAGTACAATCCTGCCAAAGGGACATTATACTCCTAAAGGAGGGTTTGTTCCACCGACTGCACCGTTTGTAGTACTACAGATGGATTACATCCAGCTTGAACGCTGTAATAATCTTAGGTATGTCTTAGTGGTGGTGTGTGCCTTCAGTAAATGGATAGAGGCCTACCCCACGAAGGACAATACCGCATTGACAACAGCTAAGGTGTTATTGAAGGAGTACTTCCCGCGATTTGGTGTTTGTAAATTTTTGTGGAATGACAACGGCCCCCATTTTGTTGGGAAGATTGTGGAGTATGTCTTGAAAGGATTGGGGATAAAACAAAAATTCCATGTTGTGTTTCATCCGCAGTCAGCAGGTTTGGTGGAGAGATATAATGCTACTTTGAAGCTGAAGCTAGCAAAGATCGTGGCATCCACGTCTTTGAAATGGCCGGATGCATTGCCCTTGGCATTACTGTCTATTAGCACACTCCCGATCTGGCCTCACACCCTATGAAGTGGTGTTTGGAAGGCCTATGAATATTTGGGGAGTTCCTAAGCCTCGCTTAGTACATGATGTGCCTTGTATAATGATGAATGATTATTTGGCACGATTAACAGATGATTTACTTTCTATTCATCAACAGGTTCAAGAAGCGCTCCCAGATAACTCTATAGGAGGGGCTCATGATCTCCGACCTGGGGACTATGTAATGGTCCGATCGTTTGAGAGGTCCAGCAGTCTAGAGCCGAGGTGGCGTGGCCCTGAGCAAGTGTTGCTTGCGACCCAAACAGCTGTGCGGGTTACGAACAAGAAGCGGTGGGTGCATTCCACTCTTTGTCGCCGTGGTGAATCCTGCTGTGCTGTCTGACTATCGGGATATCTTGGATGCAGAGAAGAGCCCAGCCAATACGCCTAGTGAATCTGAGGGAGCCTTCCCGGGCCACACTGTTTCTGGTGCAGCGATCGAGAAAGGCAGTTGTTTTGTGCAAGACTGGTTGAGTTACCGCTCTGAGGTTTGTGAAAACGGAAGCCGAGAATATCAAAGGGGGGGGATCAGTTCTGCCCAGTGTAGCGACACCCGTCTTGAATCTCGGAGAAGAAACCAGCGGCTACCTCGGAGCTCAGCACTCATTTTCATTTTAATTTTTTTAGCTTTATTTTGATTATTTTGTTTTGAGACTATGGCGCCTAATACGATGAGAAATAAGAAAATTCTTGGTGCTGTGATCTTTGTTTCTACAATAGTGGTAATAGCAGTAATAGCTTGGATCGTAGAACGACTGATCCCGGCGAGAGAATATTTGCTGCCTACCACTTCAGTTCCATCTGAGCATTTTCATTTTACCTTGCCTTATCATGAAGAGAGACATAGACAACCTTATTTGAATAACAGTTTCATTCCAATTCTACACCACACCCACAACATGACGAACACTACGAACTGTTGGGTATGGGGAATGTTGCTTGGACATCAAAAGAAAGGAGGAACTCCACTTATTCCACTTCCGTTCTCTCATAATGGTTCCTGCAATGCCTGGTACACTCTCCTCTTTACCTTGAGATGGCCAACAAAGGGTGGACTTCTTTTCCAACTTAATAAAGTTTGTCATAATGATAAAGATGGTTACCCACAAGCAGAAGGAACTAAATTTGAGTGGGAAGAATATCGACCGGACAATGTATCTTCACCCCGTATTTTTACCAATCAAAGAACTGTAAATATGTCCAATTTATTCGTGATCACAGTTATTGAAGCAAAAGCTGATCTTTGTGTGAGAAATAAAGGTACCATTCCGGTAGGGAAAAGCGAATGTATTACTACTCTAGCATTTGACACACCAAATAATATTGCCTTTGTAGCATCACGAAATACTTATTTTATCTGTGGAAATAAGGGCTACCACCGCCTTCCCATTGGGTGGTTAGGAACCTGTTACATATCTTTTGTATTACCCCCTGTGTTTATTGCCCCACCAATGTATCATAATGATTTTGTGTTATACCACGATTTTATACTGAATAGAGTTAAAAGGACATTAGATATTGATAACATAGATCAGACTGATACCTCTTTGCAGCAATATGTTGACTTCAATTTAGGCCTGTTTTCATTTGTAGGTGCAGCCCTAAACAGTAGAAAAATAAGACGGCTAACACGTGTTGTGGAAGCTGTTGCTAAGCAAACTGCCTCCTCTTTAGGGAACTTAACTGAGGAGCTTCAAATTACTAGAATTGTGACGCTTCAGAACCGAATGGTTCTAGATGTAGTGTTAGCTGATCGTGGGGGTGCATGTCGCATTATCGGTAGTAGTTGCTGTGTATATGTCCCTGACAACTCGCCTTCTGTATATGATGCTATCTCTAAGTTACATAAGATTGCTGCTGAAATCCACCCCGAAAATAGTACATGGACATTTTCAAATTGGTTTTGGACTTTGCTTAGTACCTGGGGTTGGAAACTATTGACTATTCTTTGTATTTTTATTGGAATACTCTTCTTCCTTTGCCTATGTATCCAATGTGGCCCTACATTATGCTCTGTATGTATCACTGCTTGCATTCCGTCCAAACGAGCTATTGCCAAAAATGAGCAAATGATCAGCAACGAAATAACGAACATAATGCTAGTTAATATTGATGATGAGCACTCTGATTACTTCAGATATGAGGTAGCTTCAGCTAAATGCTAAAAGGGCCGTCTGTCGTAATTTGACAGCGATTGGGTTAGCATTTGCTTCAGCTACACAAACCTTCCTTTGTTAGCTTGACTATATTTTGGAGGCCATTTTGTATTCCTGGCTTCTATTTTGAGTGAATGCGCTGCCTCATGGTCAGTATGCCCTTTTGTCCTTTCTCTCTCCCGATGACCATTTGGTCTGCCCAGCAACTGGCTATTTTTAGTAATGGTCAAGCCTGAACATGCGTATTCGGGCTTTCAAGGTTAATGATCGGTCACTGCTTAGGAATGTTCTCCAAACTGACCAGTGGTACTAAACTCCTCCCACAAGTTGGCTGTGTTCCAAAAATGTCCTTATATGTACCTAAATTGTGTAAAGTGTGTACTGCCTATTTTTCAAATTCCTGTAAACTGTATAAAAGAAGCCATGCATTCGATGTTCGGTGTGACACTTCTTGCATTGCCGAAGGGTGCTGTAGGATTGTACCACCACCCCATGGGGTCTTAATAAACTTGTCTTTTGCATTTTCAGTCTCCGTGCCAACTTCTATTCTAAAGGTATCGAGAGTTTTTGCAGAGTATGTAGGTCTGTCGTAACCCAATACCACAGAAATAACTAATTTCCTGACTGAGATGGGCAGAATGATTAATATTTTTTTGAGAAATCTCAAGTAATATAAGTAGAGGGAACCACTTCATTGATGTGATTGTCTAGGTGTAAACAATTGTCAATCAAGACACCTAAACTCCTGGCTGTCCTGGTGGGAGCAGGAAGGGGGCCCATGTCAGCTGGCCAGCAAGGAGCAATCCAGAAATTTGGATTATAGCAGAGTAAGATCACCCCGGGTTTTCCAGCATCGAGCTTAAGGCAGTATTTGTTCATCCAGCCATATATAGATTTCATGCAATCTTGGATGCGAATACATGTGTGATTGGCATAGTTGGTGGCTGATAACACATATATATTAAAAAGAGTGGGGCTGAGAGAGGATCCCTGCGTGAAACCGCAAGGCAGGCGGAACGAGCATCAATGTTGAATATGTTTTCCATGTTCGAAAGGAAGGATGAAACTAGTTTCAAGGCTAGATTTTTGTTATACC
Source organism: Lissotriton helveticus (assembly GCF_964261635.1). Lineage (NCBI taxonomy): Eukaryota > Metazoa > Chordata > Amphibia > Caudata > Salamandridae > Lissotriton > Lissotriton helveticus. Next base: position 1,072,369,357 of record NC_136070.1, on the reverse strand, counting down.
TTTTCCTTCCAAACATTGGATCAACATAGAATGATCAACTGTATCAAATGCCGCAGAGAGGTCCAACAGAATAAGGGGGGCTGACCCGTCCTCATCAGTGGCCTTGATCAAGGCAGTCTCTGTACTGTGTTCAGATCTGAATCGAGTGGGATCCAGGCAGTTAGAGTCGTTAATGAACTTATTTAATTGAGTGTTCATCCCTTTCTCGCATATTTTCACAATGTAGGGGAGTTTGGAAATAGGTAACACAATAAACCACAATGGGCTGGATGGAGAGGGTAGGGACATGCAAAACAGAGAGCAGACAAGTATCAGTGGAGTAGTGTGGCTCACTGGTTAGAGGCGGCAGATCCGGAAGCAGAAGTCCGCCTGGGACCAGGGTTCAATTCCCGACGCGGCAGGGTCGTGAACTTGGGTCAGCGGACTCAATAATTCTCGCTTCGGTGCTTATTTTAATCAGGGGTTCCACTCAGCAACTCTGGGCATTAGCTTGCCTAATCTCCACAATGGCCCCATCAATTCCGGGGATGCCTGGCTCCACCTTGGGGACTCCCAGCAGGGACCATCCCACAGGGAAAGCCAGGACCGGTTCCCCAGAGTTATACAGCACCAGGAAACCTACGGACGGGTAGCAGTGCGCTTTACAAGCTCAAATACATTTACATTTACATTTACATCAGTCACGCCACAAGCTGACAACAGAGGGCAGGCAGGAGGGGACATGTTTATGTGGTCAGAGAATGGCGCTGGTCAGCAGGCTGACCATGGGGGGCAGGCTGGCATGGACAGTAAGTTGACCCTGGAGAGCAGGTTGTAGGTGGCAGAGGCAGAGGCAGCAAGGTGACCATTCAGGGCAGACCGGCATGGGCAGAGGCAGGACAACAGCCCACAGAGGTCTGTTGGAAGGAGCAGAGGCACTTACATAGAGAATGGGGGATAACGGGAGGGGGCAGGGGCAGCAAGCTGGCCATAGAGAGCAGGAGGGAGCAGGCAGGGGCATGGAATTGTAGAATGGAGGGTTGGGGTGGGGAGTCAGTGGCAGGAAGGCATGGGCAGTGGAAGCATAATGGACCACAGGGGGCAGAAGGGAGGAATCATGTTTTGGGCAGCAAGTTGACAATGGAGGGCAGGAGGAAGGCTCAGAGGCAAACACGCATAGAACGGCGAGCAGGGGAAGGGGTTAGTGTCTGTGGGCAATCAAGAAGCAGGGATATAATGAGGAGTGTTGACAGCCAATTAGCATGAAGCTCGTGATCGGGAGGGTGCGCGGATCCACCGCGCCTCTATAAATTGATATTTTGATTTTTTGATTTTCTCAGCAACTACTGAACGGATTTACACAATTTAAGAACAATACTTCTTTCTCAGGCAAGGGCTACCTTAAAGCCAAATTTGGTGTAATTCAATTCAGCAGTTCGAGCTGTAGCCGTGTCTAAAGTTTGACATGCGAAATGCATTTTTTGACCTCTTTCTTTTTAATTTCTCAGGACCTACTGAAGGGATTTACACCATTTAACAAAAAGAGTTCTTTCCTTAACCAAGGTACACTTCTTTGCCACATTTGATGTAATTCCGTTCAGCAGTTCGGGCTGTAGCCGTGTCTAAAGTTTCCTATGGGAAATAACATGGAGAAAACACATTTTGGAACCCCCCTTTTTTCTCAGCCCCTGCTTGCTGAATCACCCCAAAACTTTCAAGATAGGAGCGGACCGGAGGGCCCCACGCGCCTTTGTGTGGTACTATACCTGGTAATATTTGGCAGCACGCAGCAACCCCAGAAGATAAGAAGATGGCCTAATCCCTGCTGATGAGGGGTAAATACCCCGAAACACGTGTACAGGGATGGCGAAGATTTGAAGATAAGCGAGAATTCGAAAGAAGATGCATCGCTGAGAACTGTACTACAGTTACCATGGTCCTTAGGGGCGATCCCGCTGGTGTATTAGCAGTGTGCGACCCCATTTTGGTGAATGTTTATGCTCCTTGGAGCTTTGAGCTGACGAGCTCGGGACCCCGCACCTGCGCGCCTTTGTGTGGTACTATACCTGGTAATATTTGGCAGCACGCAGCAACCCCAGAAGATAAGAAGATGGCCTAATCCCTGCTGATGAGGGGTAAATACCCCGAAACACGTGTACAGGGATGGCGAAGATTTGAAGATACGCGAGAATTCGAAAGAAGATGCATCGCAGAGAACAGTACTACAGTTACCATGGTCCTTAGGGGCGATCCCGCTGGTGTATTAGCAGTGTGCGACCCCATTTTGGTGAATGTTTATGCTCCTTGGAGCTTTGAGCTGACGAGCTCGGGACCCCGCACCTGCGCGCCTTTGTGTGGTACTATACCTGGTAATATTTGGCAGCACGCAGCAACCCCAGAAGATAAGAAGATGGCCTAATCCCTGCTGATGAGGGGTAAATACCCCGAAACACGTGTACAGGGATGGCGAAGATTTGAAGATACGCGAGAATTCAAAAGAAGATGCATCGCAGAGAACAGTACTACAGTCACCATGGTCCTTAGGGGCGATCCCGCTGGTGTATTAGCAGTGTGCGACCCCATTTTGGTGAATGTTTATGCTCCTTGGAGCTTTGAGCTGACGAGCTCGGGACCCCGCACCTGCGCGCCTTTGTGTGTTACTATACCTGGTAATATTTGGCAGCACGCAGCAACCCCAGAAGATAAGAAGATGGCCTAATCCCTGCTGATGAGGGGTAAATACCCCGAAACACGTGTAGAGGGATGGCGAAGATTTGAAGATACGCGAGAATTCGAAAGAAGATGCATCGCAGAGAACAGTACTACAGTTACCATGGTCCTTAGGGGCGATCCCGCTGGTGTATTAGCAGTGTGCGACCCCATTTTGGTGAATGTTTATGCTCCTTGGAGCTTTGAGCTGACGAGCTCGGGACCCCGCACCTGCGCGCCTTTGTGTGGTACTATACCTGGTAATATTTGGCAGCACGCAGCAACCCCAGAAGATAAGAAGATAGCCTAATCCCTGCTGATGAGGGGTAAATACCCCGAAACACGTGTACAGGGATGGCGAAGATTTGAAGATACGCGAGAATTCAAAAGAAGATGCATCGCAGAGAACAGTACTACAGTTACCATGGTCCTTAGGGGTGATCCCGCTGGTGTATTAGCAGTGTGCGACCCCATTTTGGTGAATGTTTATGCTCCTTGGAGCTTTGAGCTGACGAGCTCGGGACCCCGCACCTGCGCGCCTTTGTGTGCTACTATACCTGGTAATATTTGGCAGCACGCAGCAACCACAGAAGATAAGAAGATGGCCTAATCCCTGCTGATGAGGGGTAAATACCCCGAAACACGTGTACAGGGATGGCGAAGATTTGAAGATACGCGAGAATTCGAAAGAAGATGCATCGCAGAGAACAGTACTACAGTTACCATGGTCCTTAGGGGCGATCCCGCTGGTGTATTAGCAGTGTGCGACCCCATTTTGGTGAGCATTTCCCCTACCTCACTGCTCAGTTCGCGTAGCAATGCGTAGCTCGCGTAGTGCTAAGTGCACTTAGCGAAGCTACGCGTAGCGCTACTGCCCAAACTACACCCAGGGTTAGATACAGGGCTGCAAAGAAAGCATTTAAAAGCCACTAATGTAAAATTCACGCTTCCGTGAAGGAGCACCCCATAATGCCCAGCTGGGCTTCTAAAAGAAGGTTTTCTCCCCTTGTGGTGACCCTAGGAGGGCTAGGGCACCACCCACGAGATAGTGGGAAGCTGCAGGAGGCACAGCAGCATCCACCAGCAAATTATAAAAACTGGCCCTGCAATGTCAAGGAGGTTATGACATTTTCATCATAATTTCAAGCACTACCAAGGCTGGAGCTTCTGCTCTACAGCTGGGAATACAATGTCCTCTAGGGTCTGGTTCTATGGCTGCATTTTATTATGGCCCGACGGTGTATAAAAAAGACACAGACACATGTTATGTTTATTTTCAATGCTTTATTAACCATTTATGGTCACAGCTATTTTTGATCAATGTTAAATTGCTTTAATGTCATTAAGGATTGCATTTACACCTGCTTAATTAACATAGTGAAATGTTGCTTATTTTTACCATGTGGCTTGTTTGCTTTTTTATGTGCACCTTTGATAAAGCGAATAGGCTTATCTTATATGTTGTGATGACCCTTGATAAATCAAATAACGCTGTGATCTGGTATAAGTGGGAGGAGGAAACTGTGATTTTGGGGGTCATGAACCATTGGAGCTCAAACATTATTTTCTATTGTAAATGTAATCTAAGGTATTTCCATCTGACGTATGTAAATATTTGTTAATTATTGTGTAGTATTTAGTAGAGTGCACTGATTGGAGAATCATTTATTGAGTGTTATAATTGCGTGTCAGTGAATGGTGATTACTGGCCCACACCTCCACTGAGTAGGCCTTGGACTGCTCTGCATTGCCTGCTGAGAGAGTCAAGTGCTACAATATAGCGCTTGGTTGCCAGTAAGTATATATATATATTCACTTAAAAAACCCTAGGTTTCAGGCACGTTATAGTTAGAAATTAGCATCTAAAAATCCTTTGAAATTCACTGAAAAAACATAGGTTTCAGGCACATTATAGTTAGAAATTAGCGTTTAAAAAACCTTTTAAATTCACTGAAAAAACCATAGGTTTCAGGAACATTATAGTTAGAAAATAGCATTATAAGTGATTGTTTAAGAGAGTAAGTATGTGTAAGTTTCTGTAGAAGTAAGTGTGGTGGTGTGTGTATAACTGTATATGCAAGTTTGATACTTTTCATGTGTGACTATGTGTGTGAGTAATTATAAGGATAAGTGTTGGTGTGTAACAGGATGTATAGGTGTATGAGTACATATGATGAGTGAGTACATGTATGAGTGACTCTATAGTACTGTTGGTGAATGAGTGAATGTGTGTGTAGATCTTAAAATTACTGAATAGGTGTGTTGTAAGTGGTATTGGTATGTCCATTGTTTTGAAAATGTTAGTTTCTATTTTTAAGTCTGTGTATCAAAGGTTATATTAGGGTGAGAGGAGGTCTGCCACTTTAACACAAGGATGATGTCATCAGTGATGTAATTTGAGATATCATGAGTGATGTCACTGACCATGTCATGAGTGATGTAATATGTGACATCATCAGCAGTGCATTGCGGGCGCGTGAGTTATAGTTAGCTGAACTAACTATAACGGGGAAATTTCTTTGGTTTCGCACAAGTGAAATATCCAACTAACTATAACGCCCCTGAAACCTATGGTTTTTTCAGTGAATTTCTAAGGTTTTTTAAATGCTAGTTTTTAACTATGCCAACAGAGGTAGGACATGTGAAGAAAGAAGTAAAAACGCACAGAAAGAAAAAAAAGAAAGGCAGAAAGAAGCAACAGAAGTCCACAAAGACGAAGAAAAGTGCAGGTAGAAGAAGAGATGTACAGAAAGAACCAACAAAGGAGCAGAAAGTCCTCCGGTAACCACAACTTTTCTGACGGGTACTGATGGTAACTGAATCTGACTAACCAGGCCTAGAGCCAGTGCTATGCTAAAAGACACTTAGAATACAGTGAAAACACCTACATACACTAGGGAACACTATGCATTGGGATACCCCTGTGATTACCATGACCTCCTCTGTAAGACCCTAGTACATAATAGGGCAGCGGGATTAAAACTACCTCTTAAAATGCGTCACAGGGCGCATTTGCACACTGGTGAAGGGAGGGGGGTGCCTGAGGTGACATGTGTGCAAACACGCCCTGTGGCCGTTTTAATTTTTGGATAAAGTCCCCTTGAATCCTGAATGTCCCTTGGGTCTAACTAGCCCACCAGATATCTCCAGTAAGCACCACAGAGCTGCGTTGCAGAGAGGTGTAAAAAGGGGCACAGCCTGGACCACCTCTCTGCAATGCAGCACAGTGGTGCTTACTGGAAGCACCTGGTGGGCTAGTTTGCCCCCGGGGCCCTCAGGATTGAAGGGAAATTATTTCCCCAATTTAAAACGCGCCACAGGGCGTGTTTGCACACGTCACCTCAGGCCTCGTCCCCTCCCTTCCCCACTGTGTAAAGGCGCCCTGTGGCCGTTTTAAGTTGGGCGATTAAGTCCCCTTGAATTCTGAGGGTCCCTAGGGTCAAACTAGCCCACTAAGTACCTCCAGTAAGCACCGTTACAGAGAGGTGTAAAAAGAGGTATGGCCTGACCACCTCTTTGCAACGCAGCGCAGTGGCGCTTACTGGAAGCACCTGGTGGGCTAGTTGGCCCCCTGGGGCCCTCAGGATTGAAGGGGAATTATTTCCCCAACTTAAAACGCACCACAGGGCGTGTTTGCACATGTTACCTCAGGCCCGTCCCCTCCCTTTACCACTGTGTAAACACGTCCTGTAGCCGTTTTAGGTTGGGAGATTAAGTCCCCCTAAATTCTGAGGGTCCCTAGGGTCCAACTAACCCACTAGGTACCTCCAGTAAGTGCTACAAACCTGCGTTGCAGAGAGGTGTAAAAATCGGCGTGGCCTCTGAACACTTCTCTGCAACGCAGCTCCCTGGCTCATACTGGAGGTACCTGGAGGGCTAGTTGGCCCTCAGGGACCGTCAGTATTGAAGGGGAATTATTTCCCCAGCCTACAACTCGCCATGGGGCGCGTTTGCACAAAGGTGAAGGAAGGGGGCTGGCCTGAGATGACTGCAAATAAGTCCTATGGCGCGTTTTAAGTTGGGGAATTAATCCCTCTTCAATCCTGAGGGTCCCTGGGGGCCAACTAGCCCACCAGGTACCTCCAGTATGCGCCAAGGAGCTGCGTTGCAGAGAGGTGTGGGACCCCCTAAGCAGGCCTAGGGGGTCATGGTGTTTTTACCCTACCCCCTTTTCTTGTTTTTCGCATTTGTTTATCTGTTTTCTTGTGCCTCGGTTCTACCGAGGCACAAGATGGCTGCCAACACTTCCTGGTTTGGAGTGTTGACAGCCAATTAGCATGAAGCTCGTGATCGGGAGGGTGTGCAGATCCTGACGCCTCTAGATATCGGTATTTTTTTCATTTCGATTTTCTCAGCAACTACTGAATGGATTTACACCAAACAAAAAGAGTTCTTTCTGAACCAAGGGCTACCTTTTTGCCAAATTTGGTGTAATTCCGTTCAGCTGTTCAGGCTGTAGCCGCGCGAAAGTTTCCTATGGGAAATTGCATAGGGAAAAATATGTTTTGGGACCCCCCTTTTTTCTCGGTCCCCACTCGCCGAATCACCCCGAAACTTTCTAGATAGGAGCGGACCGGAGCGGGCCTTAAGTTTTGACAATTTCGCGAAGATTCATCAATCGGTGCTTAAGTTATTGGGAATAGAATGTTGCGATTTTCCTATGGTAACTAGGTCCTAACTATAACTACCTACTGGCAGTCGCCAGTAGGTTATATATATATATATATATATATATATATATATATATATATATATCAGAGTAATCGCCACACTGCAAGCTGGCGCTGCCGATTGTCCAAATGACGAGGAGTAGACCCTTCAATTGCTGGTGCAGAAGTGCTTTTTATTAAATTCGTGCCAGCGCGTCCGCCATGACGCGTTTCGCCTCAGGAAGAGGCTTGATCACATGACAAACTGCAAGCCAGTAGGCAGACTCTTTAAAGTGACAGCGCATGGTAACAAATTGTAAACTAGGAAGAAATACTGTGCAAAATAAATAAATAAATATTGTACCAAATTTAGAACAGCCTATATATAGCAGCAAACCTATAAAATGATTTCAATTTAATATATTGTATTAAAAACAAGAACCATTTTTTTGTTCTATATTAATTTACATTATAATGAATCACAGACAACAGCGTGTGTAGAAAATTCTTAGAAGCCATAATGGCTGGCATCAAGAATAAGAGAATATTCAAGTCTGCCCATACGCTATTTTGTGTAGGGCCAAACTGACACACCATAGTCCCACTGTCTCTTGGAAAAAGGCTGCTTGCACAATGTAAAACTCAGTATTAAGTAACATCTCCATGTCATCGTTACCAAAAGCAATCTTCACCTAAGTTGACTCCAAAATTATAAAGGCCAAGTGGGCCATACAATAAATATATGTCTGCTCAATGGGTTAAAGTGCCAGTAGTGATGTGCAAAGTGCAAAAAATAAGTGAAAAAGTGCAAGACAAACAGATCATTAAAAAACAATTTTACATGTATTACTTGATGCCCTTCAGCCACATATTTATATTAAAACTAGCTGAAAGAATTCAGTTAATACCTCTATCCGGACAAGCTGAGCAATCCTTGGGAATCCTAGATGCCGGTATAGAGATCTTCCCTGTCATTCAATCCATTAGGATTCTTTGTATTCAGCTCCAGTATATATCTAGTCTCAAGGAGACGAAGTTTAGCCTCACGGTCCCCTCCTCTCCTTGATACTACTACTATATCGATGACATAATACTGGAGCTGATCAGGACTGCCTGAGTGTTTGACTTCAAAATGCCTGGCAACTGGATAGGTCCGGTCATGTCCCACAATTACCCGTATGTGTTGGAGTATCCGCTTGTGGGCGGGCAGTCGGGTGCTGCCAACATACCTCAACCCACACGGACACTCCAACACATACACGGCATAATCTGTCCTACATGTTAACCTCTTGGTGATGGCAATGGGTTCCTGCTGAAAGGGACTGCTGTAATGTGTCCTATTGCTTCCATAACGACAGGCCTTACACTGGGGGCATGTTTTAAAATCCTTGCTTAAAGACAACCAGGTGGTGGACAGTTGAGGCTCCAGGGTGTTCATTACTAAAGCCTTAGCCATGGAGGGCGATCTGCGAAAAGTAAGTAGTGGTTTACTTGTCACCTTTTGTCCAATAATTGGATCACTTTGGACAAGGTTCCAATTTTTGTACAGAATCTTTCCCAATTCCCCATGCTGGCGATTATAAGTCAATATAATACGCGAGGGTACCTCGGGAACCTTGTCTTCAGCTAGATCAACCCTTTCCTTAGCCCTTTCTTTCGGAACCATGGCACCCTGTCCTGTAATAGACTGAGTATGTTGAATTGCTTTAAGTAGGTTAGTATTGGAATAACCCCTGGCTAAAAAGCGCAGCCTACTTGCCTCTTGCGCGGCTGCGCATTCTTCCTCAGTGCTGCAAATTCTTCTGACCCGAAGCATCTCCCCAAAGGGGATGCTCCGGATCTGATGTGCCGGATGGTGGCTTCTGGCATGCAATACTGTGTTGCCAGCACTGGGTTTCCTGTATAACCTGGTTGCAAGGTTGTCATTCTCAACATATACCTCTACATCTAAAAAACACAGTGACCTGGAACTGATATTGGAGGTAAAATTCAGATTAATGCTGTTCTTATTAATTATCTATACAAAAGCCATGGCACTCTCTGGAGTGCCCCTCCAAACAAGGAACAAATCGTCAATATACCGTAGGTACAGCAAAATATTGTTAGTAGCAATTTCCTGGTGTTGGCCAAAAAGGACCTGCTCCTCCCACAGCCCGACGTGCAAGCACGCGTAGCTGGGGGAGAAGCAGGCCCCCATCGCCACACCTCTGACCTGCTGGTAGATGGCACCATTGAAGATAAAGAAGTTTTGTTCCAGACACATATGTGTCATATTCAGTAGCATCTTATTGTGGGCCACTGAATTGGAGGGGCGTTTGTTGAGGTAGAATTCCATGGCTCTCAGTCCGTCACAGTGTCTTATGGAGGTATAAAGGGCTGAGACATCGAGAGTCATCAACTGCATGTTTGGACCCCAGGAGAACCGCTCCACTTTACACAAGAAATCAAAAGAATCCTTCACAAAGACTTAACTAAATCCTGAAGGAAGAAGTCAATATACTTGGACACATTTTCCGTCGAACTGTCAATGGCAGAGATGATGGGCCGACCAGGTGGTATGTCGGCCCCCTTATGTATCTTGGGAATTAGATAGAAGGACGGGATCACAGAATGCTCCTTTTTCAAGTAGCGAAACTCGTCCTCCGATAGAAGACCCGCACTTCTCCATGCTTGTAGTTTATGGTATTGATCCACCCATGCCGTTTTAACATTTTGAATATTACTTCTACAGTAACATGTAGAATCACCCAGATGAACTTCTGCCTCTTTCAGGTACATCTGTCGGGGCCACAAGACTACATTGCAGCCCTTATCAGCCTGCTTCACTATTATATCATGATTAGTTTCTAGTTTGCTGATAAGTTGTTTATAGCATCTATTTTGTTTACTGATGCAAAACTTTTTTTTATTGGTGGCGGTGTACAATTTCGTTAAGTCTTGTACTACTATCTCCTGGTAAGTATCCAGGTTATCATGTACCATGACTGGCTGAAATGTTGATTTAGGCTTGAAGGGTGTAATGCATTGACTACTTGGAACATGGATCATACTTCTCCCAATTTGACTGGACGCTTGCTCGTTTTGTAGTGCCCAAATTTCGTCAAAGGTGTTCTGGTCTTCACTGTCTGCCATCACTGGACTGTACAGAACTTCAAGTTGATTTTTCTTTTTGGGTTGTGTTTGGAAGAATTTGCTTAATTTCAATTTGCGGGTGAATCTGTAAATGTCCATCCTTGTATCTGCATAGTTCATATTGCAGGGCGGGCAATATGATAGCCCCAAATTTAGGACAGCAGTCTCACCTGCAGTTAACTTTAGGTCTGTAAGGTTGATTACTGATTTTGATTCGGTTTTCTCACAGTCTTTCTTTGAAACTGATTCAAGTGACCTTGTTTCCGGCTTGCCACCATTTGTGTTTCCGGGTGTGGCATTTCCTCCGCTCGTTCCGTTTGAAGTTAGCCCTTTGTCTCTTGCTCCAGTGGGTTTGTGTGACCTCATAGTTTCTCGGCGATCCTGGCACAAGCAGTTGACTACTTGCACCAGGGATAGCTTTGTAAACCCCAGATTCGGATCTCTCATTGGGTCCACTTCCGGGTCACTTTCCGCAGCCGAAGTGAGGTCTGAGAATGAAGCTGATGGGACCGCTGTTTCACTGGTTGTGCGCTGGGCAGTTCTATTGCCTCTTGACCTAGCTTTAACACCCTCATATCGTCGAGCAAATGTGAAGACCTGCCCATTTTGGTAATCAATATGGTCTCTTTCAAATTTGAATGCTTTTCTCTTTTTTATGACCTCTTCCTCTTTGTTAAGTCTGCTCATCATGTCAGTCCTCATCTTTGTAATTGGATCAGTGATTTGCAGTTTTGTCAGCTCCTGCTCCAGGATATCGATTTCTCCTTGCAATTTGATGCGGTCACTCTCCGCGTATTTGACTAAAATGTTTAGTAATTTGCCCGAAGACTCCAAATTTGCCTCCGCTCACTCGGACAACATAGTAGGATCTGGGTTGTCATAGCTCGGGACTATGGTAATTCTTAATCCCTTTGGGACACGTCCAACTTCTAGATAATGTGAGAGAGACCGGTGCTCCCACCACTTAGATTGTTCGGAACGCATTAACCGCTCCAATTTCCTGAACAAATCCCTCGTGGTGGTGCTACCAGTCTCGTGGCTTACTAGCATAGTATTCAATGATCCCCCAGCCGGGGAATCCAAAAACATGAAATCTGCTGCCTCAGCTCAGCTGCGCAGTATGTCGGCAGACATTTTTCAATGTGCTAATATATTAGGCAATGCGTTTTTTATGCACCTGAGGAAAACGGCTATCGGGACTTTTAAAAGAATGTCCTGCCCAATACCGCGCACTCTCCCCACTGTCAATTCCGTAAGTCCTACCTGGGACCAATATCCAGGAATCACCTCCGGAGCCCCGGAACAAGAAACTCTGGCTTACTTCCCAAGCAGTCGATGCACGGCTTCACAGGGGCTCGTAACGGCTTTCTCCTCACCGGAGATAGAATGTGTTCTGAAACCCGGAACAGGTCCGGATCAGCTGCTTCCTGCCGCGTTGCCCAGAGAGGGGAGGGGTCTCACTCATACCATGAAAGCCTTAGGTACCAAGATATCAGAGAAATTGCCACAGTGCAAGCTGGCGCTGCCGATTGTCCAAATGACGAGGAGTAGACCATTCAATTGCTGGTGCAGAAGTGCTTTTTATTAAATTCGTGCCAGCGCGTCCGGCATGACGCGTTTCGCCTCAGGAAGAGGCTTGATCACATGACAAACTGCAAGCCAGTTGGCAGACTTTTTAAAGTGACAGTGCATGGTAACAAATTGTAAACATGGAAGAAATACTGTACAAAATTGCGTCAATGGAACCAATAAATAAATAAATAAATATTGTACCAAATTTAAAACGGCCTGTATATATATAGCAACAAACCTATAAAATGATGTAAATTTAATATATTGTATTAAAAACAAGAACCATTTTTTTGTTCTATATTAATTTACATTATAATGAATCACAGACGACAGCGTGTGTAGAAAATTCATAGAAGCCATAATGGCTGGCATCAAGAATAAGAGAATATTCAAGTCTGCCCATACGCTATTTTGTGTAGGGCCAAACTGACACGCCATAGCCCCACTGTCTCTTGGAAAAAGGCTGCTTGCACAATGTAAAACTCAGTATTAAGTAACATCTCCATGTCATCGTTACCAAAAGCAATCTTCACCTAAGTTGACTCCAAAAGTATAAAGCCATACAGGTACTAATATATATATATATATATAACCTACTGGCGATAGTCAATAACTTTAGCGCCGCATGATAAATCTCCATTACATTTTCACAAAACTTCCCTTTTTTGGTTCAGCAGCTGTGTTGAAAGTTTTGGGGTGATCGGTCAAGTGGCGGCTGAGAGAAAATGGGGGTCCCAAAACACGTTTTCCCCATGTTCTGTCAATGGGTATTTTTCATTTTTATAACACAGTTACAGTCCAAACTGCTGAACTTAATTACACCAAATTTGGCAGAAAGCTAAATGTTGGTCAGGATAGCATGCTTTTTGTGATTTGGTGCAAATCTTTTCAGTAGTAGAAGTAGAAATTAAAGTTTAACGTGGCCGCCGTTCCTTTTTTTTTTATAAATAAAAAAAGGGGAATGCCCTGGGGAATAGGGTCCCCAGCGCAAAAAATGGTCAAGATAAGGAGGGCCATGAGGCCCCTCTTTCTGAAAAAAAGCAATAGAAAAATAGCAGGCAACTCGCTGGAGGCACGGCCCCTTTTCTCCACTACTCTGTAAATGCACCTTCTGGCACCCTGCTTGCTAGTTGGGGAATGAAGTCAACCATGGCTGCTGAGGGTCCTTAAGTGCCAACAAGACCTCCTGTTACAGAGCTGCTATAGTGAGGCTCAGGTTTAAATTGTACAAGACCAGAGAAATTCAGCAGTTATAGTTAGCACAGCTAACTATAACTTGTGCCCCCACAATGCACTGTTTATGACCTCACCCAGACGTGGGTCCCTTGTTCACTTTGCCACTGGATTCAAGCTAGCCTGGCTGATGTGGGGTGTTAACCCTGAAACCGGTCCAAGGATGCTTGCTTCTGGTTCAGGGAAGACCAGGCTTGGCAGTTCGGTCTGGACTGTTTCCATGAGGCACAGAGTACAGCCTGATTTGCATATAGCTGGGTCTGAACTGAGGTGGCGAAGTGAGCTAAAGAACGATGATGGATTCAACCCAGATCTGTGACTGGGGGTGAGTGTCTGAAAAGTTCTAGCGCTCCACCCATCATCTCCTTGTGTTTGCTTTGTTCGCTCTAATATGACCTCACATATCACATCACTCATGACATGGTCAATGTCATCACTCATGACATCTCAAATGACATCATCTACAGAATCTCTGATGCACCCACTCACACCCCAATATAACCTTTCATACACACACTCCAACTTCCACACTACCACTCTCAAAACCATTGACACACCCATAGCAGTACTTACACACCGACTCACTGATTCATAGGTCTACACTCTTATCCAATTAGTCACCCATACAGCCACTCATACACCAACTCACTCACTATTACAGCCACTGACATATACATTCAATTACCTGTAGAGCCACTCGCTCATTGCTAGTAACCCATATAGCTACTCACACACTTACTCACTCACCTACTCACTTACCCACAGAGTCAATCACACAGCTACTTACCCACCTCTTCAGTTATGCACACACCCACTCATATATTCATACAGATACTAATACACACTTACTCACCTATACAGTCACTGACAAAAGCACACACTCACCCATACAGCCACTCTCATCATCACTCACTCACAAAATCACTCATATAGTCCAACACTGCCTATCTCATATGCTGTTACTCACCCATATACCACTCAATTCCCTCACTGACTCAGCCAAACATACACTCAGTCACCTGCACAGCCCCACATAGATGCACTCACTAACCCATACAGCCACTGACTCACCCACTCACCTATCCATGTAGGCAATCACACACCCACACAGACACTCATACAACCATCCAGGTACTCAGATAACAATCAATCACCCATACAGCCACTCACGTACCCTCCCAAGAACCCATACATTCACTTGTCCAACTGACAGACAGATACAGGCATTCACACAACCTAGTCACTCACCCATACATTCACTGAGACACCTAATCACTCACTTATACAGTCAGTCATGTACCCACTGAATCATCCATACAGGTACTAATACACCCAGTGATTCACCAATATACCTTAATATATAAATTAAACTCTCATAAACGTTTTAAAAACACTCACAGTCACTGGATGATGTCATCAGTTATGTCATTTAAGTTGTCATCAGTGATGTCACTGACCATGTCATGAGTGATGTAATATTTGAGGTCATTAGAAGTGAATTTTGCGGGTGCAAGTTGTAGTTGGCTCAGCTAGCTATAAGTGCTGAATTTCTCTGGTTTTGTACTATAACATCTCTGTACCCTGTATATTTTCATTTTTAGTGAATTTAAAATTTCTTTTTTAGCAAACTAGGAAAGTCACCTCTAGAGACACTACTATTTAACTCCCTTAGTTTGAGAAAAAAGAGATTTTGTATTCACTAAATGGCTCCTAAATTAAAATCGATCCGATTGAAGTATGCTTTGACATTCACCTGCATTTTAGGAAGATCGCGTTCTCCACTTGCATGGGTGAGATAAGAATGATTTGCCTTCAAATGTGGAAACACATGATTCTGTCTCTTAAAAATAAAAGCCAAAATACTAACCATGGTAAAAGGACTATTTATATGCTGAAGTAAATGGAAGGTCAGCAATCATGCACACAGTAATGCATTTTTCTGAAAAGAACTTTAAATTCATGTTGTGTTTCTCATAGTCTTGCTTTTAATAAATCTAACAGCTTGTTTCAGATTGCTCTGCACCTTGACAGGGACGAATGCAAGCCCTATACCATGCATATAAACAAGAAACATGTTTGTATTTTCAGATGTCTCAAGTATTTCCAATACATACAGTCACATTTATTACAACATTTCCATTAAAAATAAAGGAAACCTTCATCAGACTTGTTGTGGAAATATACTTATTTTGCTAGTATTCCAACAGAACTCATTTGCACTTCAATGGTGAGTAGGGGAAAGTGATGTATTAGTAAGTAAGTACATTTATTATGCTTGATTAATTAAAACCTTGCATATAGCACATAACAATAAAATCAAAGTTACAATGAATGAGGAATTTACAAGACTAAAATAAGTAGATTAAAAAGAGAAAATGAAGAAAAAAAAAGAAAAAGAAAATCAATTGTGCAATTAATACTCAGTCACTAAAAAGTCGGTTTGATAAAATATATCACTTTGAACTGATGAGAAGCATATGTGCGGCATGAGACAGCTGTCTAATGGCCCTGCTTGCAGTTTGCAGTACCAATTTAGGAAGCCATGAGATACCTTTACTAGGCAAGATCTTGAAGAGCCAAGGCCGTTGAGCGGATCTAGTCAATGACAACTGAGGATGCATTTTTCAGCCTTTTTTCTGTTAGTTCAAAGAATTTTACAAGACGGCAATTAAGCTGTACTAAAGTTGGGTTAAAGCACAGCATCACCGCCTGTCTGCAAGACCTGACGCCGTGCAGATTAAAGAATGGTTTCAACAAGGAGATCCGTATGTCGTTTAAGTTCTTGCAGATGCATATAATATGGATAAGATTCTCCGTGCCGCAGGTGCACAGACGACAAGACTGTTCGCCTCCCTTTCTTTCCCAAGGCGGTAGAAATGGGTTGATCAGGCCAACTCCCAGCCGAAGTCTTAAGAACTTTTCCTTGGTGGCAGTCTTTGCATGTGCCATAAGGTAGGGTTGGAGTTTGAGGACTTCATAGTTATTAAGCACAGCCCAAGCGTGAGCACGTTTGGACAATGTTTTCTTGTCCTCTATTGATGATATTAACCTTGTTGTCTTTGTTACTAATTTTTTTAACTCCAAGTGGCTGATTGAGATGTTCCAGGCATCTGTCAAGCCTAAGGTTTTAATAGATTCTTGGAGATACATGTAAGCTGGCAATTTTGCAGATCGGTGCAACTCTACCCAGAGATGATTATTTAAGGACCCTAATTCTGCAGCTCGAATTTTATGCAAGCTGTTTGTAAAGGCTCCCATCCTGTCTACTGCCTGTTTTTGAAGGCCAAATTCCAGCCTAATTTGAGCTAGTGAAGTGTAATTGGGAAGATGGAAAAGTGCTCTATAGGAGGATGCCATTATGCTGTCTAGAGTTGCGGCGTCTCTACCGGTCATAGATTCACTTCCGTAGGTGATTATAGGTTTCAATTTAGCTCGGAGGACTTTTAGAAAGGGTTCGAGAGTTAAGTACGAAAGCAGCTTCTTCAGAGGTTTCAGCGCTAGATAGGTCGTGACTCCCTTCCTTCGCAAGGATTCCAGCTGCGGCTTAAATGAGTTGTTAGGGTCTAACAACACACCCAGGTATTTGTAGTTTGTTACTTGGTCTAGATGCTTACCGGCCAGATACCAACTAGGTTTTGCCTTCTTATGATGGTTTACTGCCATAGTTTTGTTTTATTGAAAGTTTATATTTAGCGTCATAAAGTAAAGGAGGACCCCGCTCAGACTTATAGGGGACTGGGGGGGAAACAACGTTTAAAAGGACATAAAGGTGTCCCCACAAAGAATGGGCCGATGATCAACGTCCAGTGACAAGAGTCATCACCCAAGTGGAATCTAGTAATTTTTGTTTTTAACACAGCATGCCATCAATTGGGCGGAAAAGGTAAAGTTACAATGTTGTATCTTCAATTTCTTGTGGGAGATTCAACGTTTTTACAGATCCCTAGGAACACACTCACATTGCTTGTAATAGTCTAATACACATTTAAAAGTGAACTTCAAACTAATAGAGTTCAATTTCTAAAAGACTAGAGGAAAAAACTTTGTACATCAAAAAAACATTATATATCAAAAAAACATGCATAAATTCAAAGAAGAGAGAGATGTATTTTCCACACTATGTCTTGTAAAAATATATATTTGCACTTTATTACATCACATTTATTTTACAATTTTACAATGTTAAAATCACATGATCACACATTTAAAAAATTCATCTTTTTATAAAAACAAAGAATCAAAACAGTCGACGCGGCGTTTCGGTAAATTTTGATGGTAGACCTTCCTCAGGACTGATTCTAAATCAATTTAAGAAAACATAGTGTTACCATACTTTTATGGGTAAAGGAAAAACATACATCTCTATTATCCTAAAATCTTGTCATACCTGTATTTACATATTGCTTAACATACTGTGTTCTCTTCTCATTTATTCTGAACTATTTTAGAACAATATAATGTACATTTTATGTACTTCGTATTTCCTCATCAAGTTATCTATACAACACATCAACATTCTATAACCCTATTCATGTTCCTATTACAAAACTAGCAGAGTTTACCTTTTCCTTGGACATCATGCCCACTGCTGTTAACATTTTACTAACCACTGGTATATAAAGATCTAGTGCTCTTAAATACCTTATTCATTGAAGATGTTATTCCTTCAATCAATGGTCATATTGCCTTCCCATGTATCAATTTTGGGTTTCGGGATCATAGACCGTGTTGCACCAGGTAAGATTATACTGTTCCTGTGCAGGGTAAACAATATCTATATTTGATTGTTGCATGACGTTTTCTAATTTAGTCAAGTTACTGTTTTTACACTTTATGCTATAAACAAGTCTACCTCTATAGTAGGGGAGATTTACTCAAACTTCCATGAAGTAGTTGGTTTTCCCTTCCATTCTTCCACTCAGCACGTATATTTCTGTTGAGTAGGAAAAAGTTGTATATATATGTAAACTAACACTCAATTTTCAGCCTATTAATTTGCTTCTAGTAAGGTTGTTCACATTTCTGATCTCTTAATGTACCTGGTTTCGTTATTAAGTTTGCCGTATCTTTGACTACCAGGAGGAGCCACCGTTTTCAGATTACTGGTTGCTGTCTCTTTCCCTTTATGATTTGGGTGTTTGAGTACGGGTTCAGGTTCAGTGCAAGGGTCCGTTTTAAATTCGGTCCGTTTTCATGCTCTAAACAGATAGAAAGCAGATGACCACCAGTAAGCTATTATTTATGCATATTGGGTCGTTACCATCATGATCTGGTCTTTTTGTTCTATTAAGGTTCCCCATGTATACAGGGTTCTTGGGGTTTGTCTCTCGCCTCCCCCTTGTTTTACGCAAAACCTTTCGGGCCATTCCTCACTGTTATTGTTAAAAAAGTTTTACCCGATACACCTGATCACTCGGGGGGCCGCTCTTCACAATATTGCATAACATTGCTGAGTCCTATCACTCACCCAGAGCCTTAGAATCGGCCTCCCTGCTCCTTTCTCTCCTGGCAGTCCGTCCGTGTGATATACAGTCAGCTTATCCTGAGTTTGGAAGACGCCGGCTTCGGATTTTAATCGTCATTTTATACAAGGCCCTCTCTCATTGGTCTGTCGTGTACTATTCCCTCATTGGTTGGAAACTAGCCAATCACCTTGCTGTTGCTATAGCGATTTAACGCGTTCACAGTGCCGCGTTGTTTTAACCTCCGCTCTCACATTCTCGCGGACTCGTTCTCATTGGTGCCTCTCTAGTCTCTCATTGGAGAAATAATATCCAATCACCTAGATGTTACTATGGCGATTTGACGCGTTTTAAGTTCAGAACCGCGTTTATTTCGAACGGCAATGTGAATCCACGTTGGAAACGGCCCCTCACAATACCACCACCATCATTACACCATTCTAGCATTGTAATGAGGCCACTCCCACCGCGCAATCACATCCCTTCTCCACCTCTATTCCTCAGTGGGGTACACGGGAATACAGTTGTCATACAGTCCACATCACTTTACATTCTTGGGGGGATTATTCTCAGGCTAGTACTCAGTATGACCTAGAGTGGTTCTCATCTAATGTTACTCGTTATTTTTTCCAGACCACACCATTTCAGATCATTAATCGTATGGTTGGCCGCTCTCCAATGTTCCGTGAGGGGTGCACCTACTTTGTTCGTTCTTAGGGCTGAACGATGCTCATTAAGACGAATCCTAAATTCTCTCGATGTTTCCCCTACATAATATTTTCGACAGGGACATTGAATAAGATAAATGGCATTCTTTGTTCTGCAATTCATAAAGCTTTTGACATTGATGGTTTTGTCATTAGCTGTGATCTTATCGCCCCTAATTATACTGTCACAGTTTGCACATCCCACACATGGGTGGGTTCCAGTTGGTAACGGGTTGCCATCAATGGATGTCTGGGAATTTTTACTGGTATCTCGATATGTGTGCACTAAAGAATTCCTTATTGTTCTATTCCTCCTAAAAGAAAACATTGGTTTAGGGATTGGAACTTAGGTGCACCCCTCACGGAACATTGGAGAGCGGCCAACCATACGATTAATGATCTGAAATGGTGTGGTCTGGAAAAAATAACGAGTAACATCAGAGGCGGCAACCAGGACAATAAAAGGAAACGTAGGGAACAATTCTTTATGTCCACGCTTAATAGTGTTAGATGTGGACTAAACTCCAGAGAGGATTGGGAAAGGATTATTAGATGAGAACCACTCTAGGTCATACTGAGTACTAGCCTGAGAATAATCCCCCCAAGAATGTAAAGTGATGTGGACTGTATGACAACTGTATTCCCGTGTACCCCACTGAGGAATAGAGGTGGAGAAGGGATGTGATTGCGCGGTGGGAGTGGCCTCATTACAATGCTAGAATGGTGTAATGATGGTGGTGGTATTGTGAGGGGCCGTTTCCAACGTGGATTCACATTGCCGTTCGAAATAAACGCGGTTCTGAACTTAAAACGCGTCAAATCGCCATAGTAACATCTAGGTGATTGGATATTATTTCTCCAATGAGAGACTAGAGAGGCACCAATGAGAACGAGTCCGCGAGAATGTGAGAGCGGAGGTTAAAACAACGCGGCACTGTGAACGCGTTAAATCGCTATAGCAACAGCAAGGTGATTGGCTAGTTTCCAACCAATGAGGGAATAGTACACGACAGACCAATGAGAGAGGGCCTTGTATAAAATGACGATTAAAATCCGAAGCCGGCGTCTTCCAAACTCAGGATAAGCTGACTGTATATCACACGGACGGACTGCCAGGAGAGAAAGGAGCAGGGAGGCCGATTCTAAGGCTCTGGGTGAGTGATAGGACTCAGCAATGTTATGCAATATTGTGAAGAGCGGCCCCCCGAGTGATCAGGTGTATCGGGTAAAACTTTTTTAACAATAACAGTGAGGAATGGCCCGAAAGGTTTTGCGTAAAACAAGGGGGAGGCGAGAGACAAACCCCAAGAACCCTGTATACATGGGGAACCTTAATAGAACAAAAAGACCAGATCATGATGGTAACGACCCAATATGCATAAATAATAGCTTACTGGTGGTCATCTGCTTTCTATCTGTTTAGAGCATGAAAACGGACCGAATTTAAAACGGACCCTTGCACTGAACCTGAACCCGTACTCAAACACCCAAATCATAAAGGGAAAGAGACAGCAACCAGTAATCTGAAAACGGTGGCTCCTCCTGGTAGTCAAAGATACGGCAAACTTAATAACGAAACCAGGTACATTAAGAGATCAGAAATGTGAACAACCTTACTAGAAGCAAATTAATAGGCTGAAAATTGAGTGTTAGTTTACATATATATACAACTTTTTCCTACTCAACAGAAATATACGTGCTGAGTGGAAGAATGGAAGGGAAAACCAACTACTTCATGGAAGTTTGAGTAAATCTCCCCTACTATAGAGGTAGACTTGTTTATAGCATAAAGTGTAAAAACAGTAACTTGACTAAATTAGAAAACGTCATGCAACAATCAAATATAGATATTGTTTACCCTGCACAGGAACAGTATAATCTTACCTGGTGCAACACGGTCTATGATCCCGAAACCCAAAATTGATACATGGGAAGGCAATATGACCATTGATTGAAGGAATAACATCTTCAATGAATAAGGTATTTAAGAGCACTAGATCTTTATATACCAGTGGTTAGTAAAATGTTAACAGCAGTGGGCATGATGTCCAAGGAAAAGGTAAACTCTGCTAGTTTTGTAATAGGAACATGAATAGGGTTATAGAATGTTGATGTGTTGTATAGATAACTTGATGAGGAAATACGAAGTACATAAAATGTACATTATATTGTTCTAAAATAGTACAGAATAAATGAGAAGAGAACACAGTATGTTAAGCAATATGTAAATACAGGTATGACAAGATTTTAGGATAATAGAGATGTATGTTTTTCCTTTACCCATAAAAGTATGGTAACACTATGTTTTCTTAAATTGATTTAGAATCAGTCCTGAGGAAGGTCTACCATCAAAATTTACCGAAACGCCGCGTCGACTGTTTTGATTCTTTGTTTTTATAAAAAGATGAATTTTTTAAATGTGTGATCATGTGATTTTAACATTGTAAAATTGTAAAATAAATGTGATGTAATAAAGTGCAAATATATATTTTTACAAGACATAGTGTGGAAAATACATCTCTCTCTTCTTTGAATTTATGCATGTTTTTTTGATATATAATGTTTTTTTGATGTACAAAGTTTTTTCCTCTAGTCTTTTAGAAATTGAACTCTATTAGTTTGAAGTTCACTTTTAAATGTGTATTAGACTATTACAAGCAATGTGAGTGTGTTCCTAGGGATCTGTAAAAACGTTGAATCTCCCACAAGAAATTGAAGATACAACATTGTAACTTTACCTTTTCCGCCCAATTGATGGCATGCTGTGTTAAAAACAAAAATTACTAGATTCCACTTGGGTGATGACTCTTGTCACTGGACGTTGATCATCGGCCCATTCTTTGTGGGGACACCTTTATGTCCTTTTAAACGAAGTTTATATTTAGGCCATTCTGTTGCGAAAAACTTGTGAGTCGCGTCTAGAAGGCGCTGTAGTCCGATGGGTGTCCGGCTGATCAAGACCAGGTCGTCGGCGTATAGCAGATTTTATGGGGTGTTATACCGCCTAATTTGGGAGCGTGGGAGGAGCAGCAGTTGAGCTTCTCAGGTAGGTCCGCCAAGAAAAGACTGAATAAAAGAGGGGCCAAAACGCATCCTTGCTTTAGGCCCTTTGTTGTGGTTATTTTAGTAGAAAGGTGGGTGCCAGCTCCTAATTTAATTCTTACCCACGTATTAGTATGCAGTTTAATGAGCTGATCTAAAAGGGGTGCTGGTAAACCCCATCTATCCAGCTAGTGCCAGAGCTTCTTACGATCAACGTGGTCGACGGCTGCTGAATAGTCTATGAAGCAGAGGTATAATGGATATTTGCCCTGCTTAGCAGCATCCATAGCCATTGTTAGGGCCATGATGTTGGTAGTGGTGCCGTGCCCTTGGCGGAAACCGGTTTGAGTTATAGGTATGATGTTGTTCGCAGAGGACCAGCTAGTCAGATCGTTTAAAATGATGCCCGCATAGTATTTGGCTTCAGTGTCTATGAGGGCTATCAATCGATAATTGTTTGGAGCTGTCCTTGACCCCTGCTTATGTGTTGGGCTAATAATTGAGCCTCTCCATGTCTCTGGAAATACAGAGGTTCTTAAAGCGTGTCCTATCACTGGGGCTAGTGCCTTGCCCCAAAATTCTGGGTCCTGTTTATACAGCATTGGGAGTATGCCGTTTGGGCCAGGTGCACCCGCCCTTCTGCCTCTTGGTATTTGTTTCTTTATAGCCAAGGCCAGGAGATCATTTTGCTCATCTGGTGCACTGGGTTGATTGTGTTGATCTGGTTGCAGTTCTGTCTCCTGCTGCGTGGGCTCTAGTTGAATACTGGCGCCATTATTTGGATGCTGGTAGATTGCCGCTGCCCCTATTGATTTGTCGGTATTGACATGTCCAGGATTAAACGGAGGTGTAGCAAGGGCCGATACGGGGTCATTAAAATGTTGGGATAGATAATCAGCCCAGGTTGCCTCTGTAATATTGGAGTCTATGCCACGGTGGTTAGGCCGCTGCAGTTTGTGTTCGGATGCCCAGAACTTAGCACTGTTTTGCTGTTTTGCATCGTAAAGAAGTTGTGCCCATAGTACGTTTTCCTTTGCTCTTTTGTTCTCCCATCTCCGCTGTTTAAGCGATTTCCTTAGTTCCCGAAGGGTATCTTGCAGGCACCAATTATTTGGAAATTTCTGTTGTTGCTTTAATGTTCGGTTTATAGATTGCTTTAATTTTTTAGAAGCAGGGCTCTTTCCAGCTTCAGTAGTGGCTGCTGGGGCTTTCCTCTAGTTCAGGACTTGCCTTAATGCAAATTTGTCTCTAAGGGATGTAACAAAGTTTACCCAGCTTTCGACGGGCTGCTCCGAGTTTGCTCCTGCCTGATTGAATAGAGCTTTGGCGGATGTTATTATTTTGTCTATGTTACTAGAGTTGCACCTTATTCTTTTAAGGTTGCTGCTCTCCTCTGGCACAATTGGTCGTCTAATTTCTGGTGGGTTGCATGCTGTTGTTTGGAGGAACAGTGCTTGTGGAAGATGGTAGCTGAATTCATTATTGCCTATCCTAAAAGTTGCAATTTTATTGAACAAATTCAAGGTCGTGAAGGTATAGTCTAGATGAGTTGATGCTGTGGTCGAGTAATACGTTGCAGCTGGGGGGATGTCCTCCTTAAACCGGCCGTTTAAAGCTCTCGTTTTTAGGTGCTCCAAATCCTGGAGCAAGATCTTCACTGTTCTGGAGGCCTTTTTGTTCTGTAGTTGACATTGTGTTGGGATTTCCCAAACATCCGAAAGGGCCTGTGTTATTTCATCGGCCTGAGTGGGCCCTAGGAGCTGCATGATTGAAATCTCCGGCCAGGATAAGGAGTTCTGTTGTCTCTTCATCCATTATTCTCTTCAGCTCCATTATCAACTCCTTTGCTGCCTTTGATTTTTGTTTAGGATGTAGATAGACGTTCATTATTATTATATCCTCATTGTGCTGGTTGATCTTAAGTGTTACTTTTACGGCTTGAATACAGCTTGGTGGTGATAAAAGTGTTGTATTATGAAGAAAGTCCCCAATTTCTGTTATTGAATCTAGGAACAGTAACCCCCCTGAGCGACGGCCATAGTCAGATCCCTTGATTGCAGGTAGTGAGTAGGGGGTATTGCCTTGCAGATCGTATGGCTTGTCTTCCCAGGTTTCCTGAAGTAATATCATATCGAAAGATTTCAGGAAATCTAGAATCTCCTGCTCGCGCATTTTGGAAGCCAAGCCATTAATGTTCCAGATACAAATCAATTTTAGTATATGTGCTGCCGAAGCGAGCACAAGTGATTTATTAATTTTAACACAACAAATATCGGTTTAATGCTGTCCTGCGACGAGCTGTGGTGAATTAATATGTATAATGTCCCAATAAATTAAAGAGCCTTTTACATGCCTACATAACTCACCTTGACTGCTGCCTGTGTTTCTAATGTCTTGCCTAGAACGGTGAAGGGGGGGGGGAGGGTGGAATTTGTTAATGTAATTAAATTTTTTTGACTTTCAGTGATGTTTGTGCTGCCAGCCAAACTCCAAAGCATATTTTGTTTTCCCATCTGCTTCCGGTACATGCATATAGCAGACTCCATATAGCATGTTCCCCATCGCATGTGTTGTGACTGACATACTGAGCCATCAAAGAGGGGCACTACCATCAAATAATGATGCCATCATATTATGGGAGTTCAAAACGAAACTCCTATGCGGTGGGAGTGACAAACATTGACAATCCCTAATCAAAGCCCGTGTCGGCAGCATCCTAAACAAAAAAGCACAGATAGTTGCCTCTGCATCAAGAGGGCATTCCGTGGGTGGTACATGAGTGATCCCATGCAACTACCCATGGTTTTTGATGCAAAACCCTGTCTGCTAACAATAGTATACAGGGTTTAGCCCCAAACAATATCACCACTTTGAAGTCGGCGTTAAAAAAAGGAAATGCTTTTATTACTCCTACCTTTTCCCACTTTGCATGTGTCCTGTACTGTATAGCACACATCTGAAGTGGGAATAGTTTTAAAGTTTGTCTAGGCACAGTATTTTGTACTGGAAGGGTGCCATTCCAGTGCAAACCCTATGATGGAATCCCGCATACACCTTTGCACTTTGGTAAGAAAGGTGTCTGTGTGGCTCTTGGCAGCCTCATTGCGCATCAGTACTAGGGATTCTGCAGGATAGTGCCATATCTTAGTAGATATGGCGCTCATCTGCTCTCTCCCTGTCACAAACCACAGAAACTCTGGGCACTGCTCTATGCTATATTCTAATTTTGAAAATCTGGGCCAAAGTTCCTTAAAGTATTTGCCTCTTCATCTGGCCATGCAGCATTTTCTATACTTTTTGCACAGTCACATTTTTGGTTGTTTTGCTTTTCTTTAAACTATAAGTGCATTTTACGTAATTATTTATATCTCTAAGCAGTTTCAAAGCATATTTGTTCTTTCTTTATGAAACCCTTTCTGATACAAAGTTTTTTTAGATACTTTGGTAGGCCAGCCTTTCTAATGGTGTATCGTGTGATGGACGAATCTATGCTTAAGGTTTAAAGGTTGCCCCTTCGTGCCACACTTTCTACCCATATTTTTGTTCTTTATAGGATTCTATTCTAGGAGGTGTCCAGATCCTAAAGGCATGTATATTGGGTATGGGGCATGTTTTTGCTCCTGTACATGCTTGAGTAATGAGTACGTGGGCCAGATATACCACCGTTTTAGTGGTTGCAAACGGAGAATCGGGCCTTTTTTGACTGCTAAAACAGCATTTTCAATGTACTAACTCTATATTGAGTCAGTAACCTATTACCAACTCACAAAATAGGGTTTATGAGTCGCTATTAGGAAGGGGCATTTCAATGGCGTACCTTCCTAATAGCGAGTTGCAGTGGCATGTATGAATGTTTTGCAACCAGAATGCGGTCGCAAAACATTCATATTTTACTGAGTGATAAAGGTGATAATCCATTTGCAACTGTGACAATAATTGTTGCTTTAGTTATTCCTAATTACTCACATGTAAGGAGTATAGGAGTGTAAAACCAAACCTGAAACCAGATGAAATGTTCTTTGCATTGCTATTTGCACTTGTCATGTCATGTCGAAATGATCAAACAATCTGATGTTCAGTTTCATATGGCTTATCATACAATATGCATATATCATCTTTCTTGAGTTCTAACTTCAATTTCCTTTTTCATTGTTTGGCCTTGTGCCTTCCAAGCAGTATTCAGTCATATGCTTACAATTCAGAATGTGCTTGGAGTAACAGAATGAAAAAAATAAAAATTGAATTGTACAAATACCACAATCAAATACAGTAGCCAGTGGAACTAAACAAATCTTCCAAATACACAAGTGGTTTCTAACACTCTAAAGACATAAACTAAATAAATACATGTCCAGAGACTTACATGATCAGAAAGCTAATAGGTTAGACCAGTCTTGCACGAGACAACATTAGGCAGCAGAAGTGATTGGTATAGATGATAAAATGCCTTTACACAAATCATATATAATAGCCATATCAGTAAGTGCCCTCTAGTAACAAGGAAACAAGGTACTAAAATCAGCAATCAGTCTCCTGAACCTGGAAGTTAAGTTGGACTATTCCCATGAAGAGCTGGGTCAGTTCTGATTTACATAAGGTGGATTACTGCCAATTGTTTGATGATTGGCAGTGGTTTAGACTATATACAAGCATTCCCTTCATCACTTTTGTGTGTTCAGTTTAAAGCCCTAAGTGGCTATGGGAATGTCTAGATTTGGGGCCCTTGCTTGCTGTACAAAACGCCTCCAGTGATGGTGGCATGGCACATTTTGCACCAACCATGTGGCATGTTAAATGTGGTAAGTGACCCCTAATTATAATTTCGCACAACCCTAAATGAGATAGAGGTACTGGATTCATGAGTGTTTATGGCATAACTTGCAACTTCTCTATGCATCGAGAACTGTTATACCCACTCTTGGATACATCGAAATACTAAACACCCCTGAATCCTACAAACCTTGTACCCCAAAAGCTCTTTACTACCTCTAAACACTATCCATCCCTAAACCATAAAAATCCCTTACTATAATGAACGGAATATTTCTTTTAAATATGAAAAATAATCATAGCCACAAATAATGTATATTCCTATTTTGTTTTTCAATCTATTTTAAACATTGGTTACCTCAAATATAATTTAAATATGTTTTAGCTTAATAAACACTCACCTATATTAAACTCACCTATAAATTAAACTCACTCCCTCTACTATGCACAGTTTAATACCAAATTATGTGATTTGAGAAATCATGACTGATGTTATAAAAGGTATGATATCATGTGGTGTAAGCATTGTAATATGAAAGGCTGTAAGTAGTGCATGGAGAAGGATCAAGTTATAGGTGAGTGTTTATGCGCTGAAAACAGTGTGTATGGAAGTGTAATAATTATAATCATGGGAAAGAGTTTGCATAAATTATAAATCTGTGGTATAACTATAACTGTAACATTTAAATATTTTGTGTAGTTTAATGGTTGTAATTATGCTGAAAATAAATAATGTTTCCCTAACTATAACTAAGCTTTAACATTGGGTTTTTCAGTGAATTCATTGTTTTTGAATGTCTCCAACATGAATTCATATAATGATAGATATGAAAAGTATATTTGATTTTAAAAATATTATTCATAAATGCAATTGTAAAGTGACATTGTAATATATGCACAAGTATACCTACGTATACATATACGTATATATGTGTGAAGAAAAAAGTTGATGTTCCTTTGGTAACATGCAACTTGTGTCACAAAGTGATCTTGCTTGGGACCTACTAGCAATATTAATTTGGGATGTTTGGGATGTGAAAACATCTGATGTCACTCCACTGCCAAAGATTTGCGCGGGTGGACCGGAGGCGAGAACAGGAGTTGGAGAAGGCTGCCTCAACCTTGTCATCAGCATCTACAGCCCTAGAGTTAGCAAAGCATTTGACTTCTGGAGCGTCAGCTGTACCTCCACCACCCACTCCATCAGTTGTACCCTCTTTACCTCCTCCTGGTAGTGCAGTGCTTGTGACATTGTTAATGAATATGGCAGTACTGTCACCCACGACCTACTGTGTAATACAGTAATAACTGCCAGCGATACGGATCCTAATATTCATCTCCAACTCGTTATTGGTTAACAATGTACTCCCCAACATTCCTAGTTTTATTCCCACACCCCTTCTTTTCTCTCCTCTTTCCACTCAACCTTCTTTTTGTTTTTTGGACCCATTGACTTGTTCAGAAAAAAACATAAAAGAAAATAAACTGTTATTTTCTGAACTACTCGAATCTTTCCAACAATAAAGATAAAAAACAATGACCATATTTTTTACATGTAACATGCACATCTATTTGCACCTTATATAGCAATGGACGGTAAGTGTAAGGTAAGTTAGAGATGTAGGATTTAGTTGGGTGTTGTGTGGTGTAGAGTACAGTTGAGTGCCATCATGCCAAGATGTTGTTCACTTCAATTATGTATAATTATTGGTCATTTAGTTAAGTCTTAGAGAGTCAACTATGTTTATGTATAATGTATGTAAATAAGTGTCCCCGGGGCTACAAGTGGCCCAGGAAGGAGGCCACGCGGCCCCCCTCCTCAAAAGTTTTACCCAATTTTTTTTTTAAAAAGGAAAGGCCGGCCCCGGGGGATGGGGTCCTTGGGGCCATAAGTGGCCTGGAGGTGGGCCACCCGGCCCCCTCTCCAAAAGTAAAAAATATAAAAAGAAAAAAAACAGAAAAAGGCCATGCCCAGGGGATGGGGTTCCCGGGGCCGATTAGGCCTCGGGAGGGGGGCCACGCAGCCCCCTTCCATATTTTTACAATAAAAAAACAAATAGGGGCCAGACCCTGGGGGATGGGGTTCCCAGGGCCAAACAATTTGAAAAAGAAGGGGGGATACAGAGCCCCCTTCTTAAAAAAAAAAGACCGGCATTGCGCCGGGGGCCACGCCCCTCCTTTCATCACTCTGCAAATGCGCCCCCTGGTGCGTTTGCAGATGGGAAACAAATTCCCCTTGAATACTGGGGGTCCCTGGGGGCTAACTAGCCCACCAGGAACCTCCAGTATGCGCTAGGGGGCTGCGTTGCAGAGAAGTGTTCTGAGGCCACGCCCCTTTTCACACCTCTCTGCAGTGCAGCTCTGTGACACTTAGTGGAGGTAGCTGGTGGGGAGTTAATTCCTCAACTTAAAACGCGCAATGGGGCACGTTTGCACAGTGGTGAAGGGAGGGGGCGGGCCTGAGTTCACATGTGTGCAAACACACCCTGTGGCACAGTTTAAGTTGGGGAAATAATTCCACATCAATCCTGAGGGTCCCTGGGGGCCAACTATCCCACCAGGTACCTCCAGTAAGCGCCACAGAGCTGCATTGCAGAGTGTTGTAAAAAGGGGCATGGACTCTGAACACCTCTCAGCAATGCAGCCCCCTGGCGCATACTGGAGGTACCTGGTGGGCTAATTGGCTCCCAGGGACCCGCAGGATTGAGGACGAATTAATTCTCTAATTTAAAACGCGCCACAGGGCGTGTTTGCAGATATGTCACCTCAGGCCATGCCCCGTTCCTTCATCACTGTGCACGTTTTAAGTTGGGGAATTAATTCTCTTTGAATACTGAGGGTCCCTGAGGGCCAACTAGCCCAACAGGTATCTGCAGTATGCGCCAGGGAGTTGCATTGCAGACAGGTTTCAGAGGCCACACCCCTTTTGACACCTCACTGGAATGCAGCCCTGTGGCGCTTACTGGAGGTACCTTGTGGGTTAGTTTGACCCTTGGGACCCTTAGGATTGAAGGGGACTTAATCTCTCAACTTAGAACAGCCACAGGGCGTGTTTACACAGTGGGGAAGGGAGGGGACGGGACCTGATGTGATGTGTGCAAACACACCCTGTGGTGCGTTTTAAGTTGGGGAAATAATTCCCCTTCAATCCTGAAGGACTCTCGGGGGCCAACTAGCCCACGAGGTGCTCCCAGGAAGCGCCACTGCGCTGCGTTGTAGAGAGGTGGTCCAGGCCGTGCCCATTTTCTCTGCAACGCAGTTCTGTGGTGCTAACTAGAGATATCTGATGGGCTAGTTGTACCCAAGGGACACTCAGGATTCCTCTGCAATTGTGCTTATTGGTACCTAGTGGGCTAATTTGCACCTAGGGACCCTCAGGATTCAAGGGAAGTGAATCTCCCAGCTTAAAATGGCCACAGGGCATGTTTACAAAGTGAGGAGGGGAGGGGACGGGGCCTGAGGTGACGTGTGCAAAAAAGCCCTATGACGCGTTTTAAATTGGGGAAATAATTCCCCTTCAATCCTGAGGGCCCATGGGGGCCAACTAGTCCACCAGGTGCTTCCAGTAAGGGCCACCGCGCTGCGTTGTAGAGAGGTGGTCCAGGCCGTGCCCATTTTCTCTGCAACGCAGTTCTGTGGTGCTAACTAGAGATATCTGATGGGCTAGTTGTACCCAAGGGACACTCAGGATTCAAGGGGACTTTATCCCCCAAATTAAAATGGCCACAGGGCGTGTTTGCACACGTCAGCTCAGCTACCCCCCTCCCTTCACCAGTGTGCAAACGCGCCCTGTGGCGCATTTTAAGAGGTAATTTTAATCCCCCTGCCCTAATATATACTAGGGGCTTACAGGGGAGTCATGCTAATAACAGGGGTACCCCAACCATAGTGTTCCCTAGTGTATGTAGGTGTTTTAACTGTATTCCAAGTGTGTTTTAGCATAGCACTGGCTTTAGGACTGGTTAGTCAGAGTCAGTTACGACCAGTACCCATCTGAAAAAGTTGAGGATACAGGATGATTTTGCAACAAGGCCTCTGCTCTGCTCCTCTGTTTGTTCTTTCTGCACGTCTTCCTTCTTCCTGCACTTTTCTCCGTCTTTGAGGACTTCTGTTGCTTCTTTCTGCATTTATTTTTCTTCTTTCTGTGTGTTTTTTCTTCTGTCTTCACATGTCCTACCTCTGTAGGCATAGTTAGAAACTAGCACTTAAAAAGCTTTGAAATTTACTTAAAAAACCATAGGTTTCAGTTATATTAAAGTAAGAAATTAGCATTTAAAAAACCTTTGAAATTCACTGAAAAAAACATAGGTTTCAGGCTCGTTATAGTTAGGAATGAGCATTTAAAAAACCTTAGAAATTCACAGAAAAAAACATAGGTTTCAGGGGCATTATAGTTAGCTGGACATTTCACTCGTGCAAAACCATTGAAATTCCCCCGTTATAGTTGGTTCAGCTAACTATAACTCGCGCGCCCGCAATGCACTGCTGATGGCGTCACATATTACATCACTCATGACAAGGTCAGTGACATCACTGATGACATCCCAAATGACATCACTGATGACATCACTGATGACATCATCCTTGTGATAGAGTGGCAGACCTCCTCTCACCCTAATATAACCTTTGATACACACACTCAAAATAGAAACTAACTTTTTCAAAACAATGGACATACCAATACCAGTTACAAGACACCTATTCATTAATTCCAAGATCTACACACACACATCCACTCATTCACCAACAGTCCTACACACTCACTCATACATGTACTCACTCATCATGTGTACTGATACACCTATGCATCCTGTTACACACCGCAATTCATCCATACAGTTACTAACACACATAACAAGTATCAAACATCCATTTACTTGCATATACAGTTATACACACATCACCACACTTACTTCTACAGAAATTTACACACACTTACTCTCTTAAACAATCACTTATAGAAACACATACTTATTTATACAGGAACTCTTCCAATCTCTCACTCTCACATTTACTCACTTATATACACCGATACTCACATATTTTAGTTTAAAACATATATAGTTACTCATAAATACACCATTGAGACAGTCATTCACTTACTAACACACCCATACACACACTCATCCACCCATACAGTCCTTCACACATGCTGTCTTCAACACATACAAACAGTGAGTCACTCATTCGATGCACTAAGTAATACCACCAACCTAACCATACAGACACTCAGACACTCATAATGATACTCAGAAAAAAAACTAATAACCCATATAGACACTCATGTAGCTATTCACCAACCCTTGCAGCCACTTATACACAAAGTGAGAAACTGATTCAGATATTTACATATTTAAACATTATTCACTAACCCATGTATTCACTAAGATACACTTAATCGCTCAGTTATAAAATCAATTTTACAAAAAAATCATCCATTTAGACATTTATATACCCATTTATTCATTCATCGACCTTGAGATATACATATATAAAACATTTAATTTTCAGAAAAAGGCACATTCACTGGATGATGTCATCAGTGATTTCATGAGTGATGTCATTTGAGATGTCATCAGTGATGTCATGAGTGATGTCACTGACCATGTCATGAGTGATGTAATATGTGATGTCATCACTAGTGCATTGCAAGCGCGCGAGTTATAGTTAGCTGAACTAACTATAACGGGGGAATTTCAATGGTTTTGTACGAGTGAAATGTCCAGCTAACTATAACGCCCCTGAAACCTCTGTTTTTTTCTGTGAATATATATATATATATATATATATATATATATATATATATATATATATATATATATATATATATATATATATTCCAAAAGCTCTGACTTTTCAGCGACGCACTCCACTGCAGGTAAAGTCATTCAATTCATGCTTTTGAAGGTTGCTTCTCCTCCGTAATTGCTGCCTTTCGCCGACGCGTTTCAAAGCTGTTTGCTTTTTTTTCTGGGCGTGATGACCAATGCGGAGTCACTTTCCCATGTGTAACCAATCCCTTAAGTGCTTAGTACCAGTGTCAGTGCATA
Organism: Lissotriton helveticus; assembly: GCF_964261635.1. Classification (NCBI taxonomy): domain Eukaryota; kingdom Metazoa; phylum Chordata; class Amphibia; order Caudata; family Salamandridae; genus Lissotriton; species Lissotriton helveticus. Next base: position 1,072,336,052 of record NC_136070.1, on the reverse strand, counting down.
TTGGGACTTGTAGTTGCTTAGTAGCCTCATTGTGAAAATCAGGGAAAGTTAAAACATTGTTTATTACCCACAGTGGGTCCCGCAATTCGTCATCTTGCTGTGTGAGGATAAACAGGGACTTTTAAATCACTGTATTTGAAAAGCTCTCCAGTGAGCCCCGGATGGGATTGCTTCCTTCCATTTAAGCTACCTGCTGCGCCATGAAAATTAAGAAAGTTCCTGCTCATACGGCCCTCTCTCCTACGGATTCTTCCTCATTAGCTAGGTGGTGCGCTCACTACGACCGAGGCGGCCGTTTGATTATTTATTCCAAAAGCTCTGACTTTTCAGCGACGCACTCCACTGCACGTAACGTCATTCAATTCATGCTTTTGAAGGTCGCTACTCCTCCGTAATTGCTGCCTTTCGTCGACGCGTTTCAAAGCTGTTCGCTTTTCCTTCTGGACGTGATGACCAATACGGAGTCACTTTCCCATGTGTAACCAATCCCTTAAGTGCTTAGAAGCAGTGTCAGTGCATATTGGGACTTGTAGTTGCTTAGTAGCCTCATTGTGAAAACCAGGGAAAGTTAAAACATTGTTTATTACCCACAGTGGGTCCCGCAATTCGTCATCTTGCTGTGTGAGGATAAACAGGGACTTTTAAATCACTGTATTTGAAAAGCTCTCTAGTGAGCCCCGGGTGGGATTGCTTCCTTTCATTTAAGCTACCTGCTGCGTCATGAACATTAAGAAAGTTCCTGCTCATACGGCCCTCTCTCCTGCTGCTTCTTCCTCATTAGCTAGGTGGTGCGCTCACTACGACCGATGCGGCCATTTGATTATTTATTCCAAAAGCTCTGCAAACCAGGAGAAAAATATATATATTTCTCCTGGTTTGCGGTTAAGGCAGCTATCTCCCAGAATGCTGGTGTTGCATAGTAAAGCACTACAACTGGCGCTTTTTAAACACCAAACAACCTTCCCATATATATATATTTATGGCTTTCCATGTGGGGTGTTGCGGAGGCCCTTTAAAATAATATAATAAAAATTCATTAAGAACTTGGGTCTGGTTTTACGCTGTCTTTTTGTTGGAAACGGGGGAAAGTGCGGCTTGATTCTAGGACTGGAGTGGATGAACGTGTGGAGAGAAAATATATATATATACACACACACACACAAGCATACAAACTGGGTCCTTTACAAGTGATAAGTTCCCAACCCTCAGTCTGCTGGGAACCAAGTACCCCTTTTGTAGCACTTGACTCTCAGGGTAGATAAGCAGAGCAGTCCAAGGCCTACTCAGGGGAGGTGGTGTTGGCTAGAACACCTGTCTGCAAGCATGCTTGCAGCAACAACTAATATATATATTGTGTACAAGTAGGCAGGTAGAATACCTATGGTGACACCCTAACAGCTCACATGCCTAGTGAGCCCAGAGCTCTGCAACTGTAATAACCCACACCTATACTACACAGAATAATATAAGGAGGGCCTTCTGGCTCTGTCAGAGTATCATCACAATAATACAAAACAGAAATAAGTCTTACAAAATGAATGCAATACCAATAAAATAACTGTGGATGGAACCAATTTACAATGGCCTTCATCAAACTATGTAATTATTGATCGTCAACGTTGTGCTTTTTCATTACCAGTTAATAAACCTTGTAACATTCTATCGTCAATTTTGTCATTGTGAATAAAGCATTACAATTCTACACAGTATGTGCAAGCGTCCTTCTTCTACTTTACTATGCTGCAGCTTTAGGATCAACCTTCTGGAGAGCTGCTGCACTCTCTAAAGCCCCCTAAATGCTTCTGAAAACATTGGTGGTGTCGCTTGGGGCACCACAAGAAACATTATGTGTGTGTGTGTGTATATATATATATACATATTACCTACTGGCGGTCGCCAGTAGGTATATATAGTTAGGATTTTTTCTCTATGGGTTTTTTGAAAATTCTATGTCTAATAACTTTGGCGTTTGTGGACGGAATTGGCTGAAATTTTCAGGAAAATGGCACATTTTGTTTCTGAGCAGCCCTTGAAAATTTGGGGGGGGTTCGTCCAGTGGGGGCCGAGAAAAAAGGGGGGTCCCAAAACGTGTTTTTAACATTGAGTTTTCCATAGGGCGGTTGGCCTCACTTTTAGCCCGAACGGCTGAATGGATTTGCACGAAACTTGGCAAAATTGTAGGGACTGGTAGCCCGATGTGCCTTTTGTAGGTCTCAATATATGTGCTCCAGTGGATTTTGAGAAATTAACGTTTTAAAAAAGATATATATCTGTAACAGCGGACCGGTTAGCGCTCTGGTTCGCGGACTTTTCGCGCAACGGAGCTTTGTGAAGCGAAGCTGATTGGTTCTCCGGCGTCTGTCAACATTCCAAACAGTCCGTAGCGGCCGCCATCTTGTCTCTCGGTAGGATCGAGAGACAAGAGGAGGTCAAAACAAAGGGGGAAATAACTATAAGGGGGCATAGTAGATCCTCGCTGACCCCCTAGGTTTGATGTGGAGGTTTTAAAAGGGCCCCGCGGGGCAAAAAAAAATAATAAAAATAATAATTGAACGGCTGAATGGATTTGCACGAAACTTGGCAAAATATTAGGGACTGGTAGCCCGATGTGCCTTTGCTAGGTCTCAATATATGTGCTCCAGTGGATTTTGAGAAATTAACGTTCAAAAAAAGATATATATCTGTAACAGCGCTCCGCTTCGCGTAACGGAGGTTTGCGAAGCTGATTGGTCATTCTGTCACTGGGCTATAGTTGGGCTACATCTGGCTGATATTTGGGCTACATTTGTTTTTTTGTGTGTCTGGCGGCCATCTTTGGGCTACATTGGGCTACATTGGGCTTCATTGGGCTACATTCGGCTAATTAGCAAATAGCTCATCGCAAACTAGGAATGGTAAAGAATCGCTATTTATTCCTTAAAGTTCGCTATTTAGGAAATGCAAATAACTTTGATGATACATATGGCGGTTCATCTCTAACAAGATAAGAAGCATAGGGATAGATTTATGATGACTGGCGCATCACCAGGGATGTGTTAGTCATTCTGTGCCGCTGTTCCGTCACCTATGGTGTGCTGCATTTACAATGCGGCGCATCACGGGGCAAAAACAGCACAGATGCGTGATGTATCTGTGCCGTAAAGGTGGCGCATTGCTGGAGTTGTATCGCAAGTGTGATGAAGGTCCAGCAAGGGTCGGGGGTGCCCCTGTCGCAGGGTTTCTGTTCTCACACAGAACTGTGGACAGAGGATTGGAACCTCGGCGAATTAGGGTGTCCCAAAACTCACGTTAGTAATCAAAAACTATTTAGCAAGCTAGGTACAGTGTCACATTGGATATAACAAACTCTCAATGTTTAGACAATCCAGAATATGAACTTATAGTACCTCAGGATACGTGGAACTCATGAACAGTCGGTCGTTATATATTTCTTAGAAACCAGAACATGGAGTTAAGAAGAACACATGTGTATTTGAAATGTTTATTTACTAATGCCGTCTTCTCAGGCGTAGTACCTTAGATAATAAAAGTACACATATTATCAGTAGCAAAATTACCAGCATAGTTACTAGTACATAAAAAGTGAATGGTGATAGTATGTTAACATGCTGTAAATGAATAAGAGTTAGCAACACTTATAAGCAGCCGCGGGCCGTGGAGGGAGTTACGGTGAGGCAGGGAGGCGGGGAGGGGGAGAAGCAGGGTGGAGAATACAAGTACACATATTATCAGTAGCAAAATTACCAGCATAGTTACTAGTACATAAAAAGCGAATGGTGACAGTATGTTAACATGCTGTAAATGAATAAGAGTTAGCAACACTTATAAGCAGCCGCGGGCCGTGGAGGGAGTTACGGTGGGGCAGGGAGGCGGGGAGGGGGAGGGGCAAGGTAGAGAGGGCTCCACCCTGCTTCTCCCCCTCCCCGCCTCCCTGCCTCACCGTAACTCCCTCCACGGCCCGCGGCTGCTTATATCTCACCCTCCCTAATACACATATTATATTATTTGCTAAGAAGGTCTCTTTGTGTTGGTTTAGGGCGTGCCCATACTTTAGTGTCTTAGATTTGAAGGAATCACATCAGCATACACCAGCTCTCTCTTCATGTGAACCGCATCAACTGTTGTGTATGTGTGTTCGGCAAAGCAATATAAAACCCGCCTCATGCCCAGAATTGGCAGAAGTTGCACTTATGTTATGAGTATGAAGTCGTGGAGATCAGACCTCATAACAATTCTGTATCGTGTTGTTCTTGAAACTTTAGCACTCGCTGTACAGATATAGTTTAACAAGTAAAGCAGATAGTAGACCAATAACATATTATTCTCATGTAAACCACGATGAACTACTAGGTGGAAAGCTAAAGCAACAACTAAATGTCGTGTGCAGAAGTTGCAAAAAAGGAAAAATGGCGTTTAAACCGGTAATGAGCCCATGCTAACTTAACACGGTGTAAAGATATCCAGGACCTAGATGACACCTCCTCATGATCCGGAAACGAACTGAATAAGATAATAGAAGTGCCATCTCATGAGAGCAGATTGCAAGTTTATATGTGGACGGTCCGCAAGGTAAAGCATTAAAAACTAGGAAAATTCAATGCTAAAGAAAAATAAAACAGCCAAGTACTTTATCGAGTCTTAAGCCAATAGGCAAGGTAAATAATAAAAACTTGACAATTAAGTCAATGAATTGTCAATGAAATGCTAGTACTCAGCATATGAAACATGAAAAAGGTCTATGACATAACTGTGTATGCAAAATAAGCTGCAACAGCCTCCAACAGGAAGTCACCGTCTTCATCCGAAAACAGTTCAGCCATCCAATTTAAAAGCGGAAAAGAACATACGTGCTCTCCCAGCACCGGATCCTCTATCACCATCAGAGGACAGCTCGGTGGGTTTTCAAGAAAGCTGTGTTCCAAGAAAGACTGTGCTGCCGCCAGTAAATTCCAGGGACCAAGTAGTCCATGCATCAATGCCACAGCCATAATCCTTTCGCCAGGACAAATCAACTCGTGAGTAATGATAGGAGTCATCAGCTGATTAAAGTCGACGTCAGGAGAAACCGGTCCGCAGAGACACAAATCAATGGCCCAATCGAAATCACAGGTCAGGCAGTGAAATACAGGCTGGACACAGGTGAAGTAGGAGAACCGAAAAGATAATCCATATGCCGTGCTTAATATCGCCAACGGCATTGTGCCATAATATTCTAGCATGCGATTGCGGAACAGTGTCAGCAGCTGCAGGGTCGGAGGTTGCATAGGAGGGACATCCATATTAAAAAATGTAAAAAAGCACAAGAGCGTCCGCTGGTAATGCAAGTAAAAATGCAATCCACGAACCAGAGTGGAGAAAATGGAATGAAAGGGAGCAGGGATGACTCCAAAGATTTTCTCAAATGAAGTCACGAGACCACTGGTAACAACTTTAAAAAAGTGTGCCAGGGATTTTGTGGAGGATGCGTTAAAGATAGTCGGAAACATGTTGCTGAAATTGAAAGGCAAACCTGTGTACGGGTGTTCGCTATGTGAAGTACGAAAGTTTCACGGGCCGAACTCAAGGCCACCTCTCTCTGAGACAAAAGAGCTCTTATTCTTGTCATGCCGTTGAAACGTGTCCCAAGGTTGGTATTTGTGGCCAGATTGAAAACTCCCTATGTTCATGTGTGGGAGGAAATAGAACATTTCTGCAGCAAATAACCCGTTCACTTACTGTTACGATAAAAGGAATACTTTTAATTAACTCAGAACAATCTTCATTATTGAGCATCAAATAACTACCATTTTCCAACAACTTGAACGTGGGGATGATAGCAGGAACTGGCGTGCCTTGCAACACGCAAGCCATATTTGGTCGGTGTTTGTTGCATGAATCGTGTAACTGTATGTGCCTACACATTAGTGAATGATCTGGCGTCTCAGTGCATTCCTCTCCATTCAGATAAACTTCTTGATCATCTTTGAAACATCTGTATGTGTATGGAAGCGACCAGACCTCATGAACAAAAGCACTACCTAAAGGTTCATAAAGACCTATTGGTATATATTTCATACAATTTGAAAACTTATATAAAGCAAAAGGCAGCGTTATTAAACCGTGGATAAGGCATGTTGCCAAAAAACCCGCAATCCTCTGCTGATGATGTCACTGAGCATGTCATGAATGATGTAATATGTGACATCATCAGTAGTGGATTATGGGTAATAGTATCTCTAGTTTACTCCCCTATAGCTGTCTTTCTTTTAACATAAGTGTGTGTTTCCTTCCCTTATACTTACTGTTTTTGGTTCGCTTCCAGTTCGCGTACCAGCGAGCGAACTAGGAAGCGAACTAAGAGAAATAGAGGTTGGCACAGTTCCAAATATTGTACCAATTTTTTAATAACGGGGAGGTAGTTCTGAAAAGAACTTTTTTTTTTATTTTTCTGAACATTTTTTTAATGTTTTTGAATTTTTCGGAACAGTTTTATATTTTTTTGGGTTTTTCTTGGAGGGGGCAATGAAAACGATTCATTGTAAAGGGCTCAACAGGAGCAACAAAACAAAAAAAAGAAGTATTTATTATTTTGGGCGTTTCGGACAAACTTGCATATGATAGTCAATAGCTCTGTTGATCAGAGTGATGCTTCTTTCTCCGTAGGAAATGAATCCATCGCAAAATACGCAGGTGTGTTTTACTTCACCAAATCTCATTTGTATATTTGGCACCATCTCCCTGCCCTCTGGTCCCGTTACTTCCGGTACAACAGATCTTCTGGCCATAATAGGGAGATTATCTAGGTCGTTCCGAAACTGTGCAGCACTGTAGTTGTTAGGATGCCACCTAGTCATATGGCGATGCATTGTGTAGTTTCCGAAACTGTATTTTTTGTCGGTCCCTCTGGACAGTCTATCTTGACATATAAGGCAAGTTACGTATCTTGCATTTACTTTTTTCTGACCTTTGGGAATTTTAAAAAATTGCCAAATGAAGTTTTCTTTCCGGTGAGACGTCTTGGGCTGCTCAGGCAAAAACTGCCTCTCTTCGTGCTCGTCCTCCTGTTCCTCTTCTTCTTCTTCTTGTTGAATTACAACTTGAGCAGGTGGTCCTCTCTTCCTTGGAGGTGGTGGAGGTGGTGGGGAAGCACCAGCTGAAGCTACTAAAGAAGCCATTGCTCAGTGATCACAAAGGGTCTTTCTCTCACAATGATGAAAGTCAGAGTGAGGAAAGAAGGAGGGATTTTCATCATTTGGGAAAAACAAGAGTTCTCAACCAATCAAAAGTGTTCATTTTAGATTATATGACCTAGTCTTACATCATTAGGAAACCAAAAGTGAAATGAACCAATGAAAAGTGTTATTACCAAGTCACATGACTTGCTGTGTTTACGTTAAGCGCTTTGCAGGGCCTCCCGGTTTGCTTCCAGAAACCTGCGCTTTGGCACTCGCTTCGCGTACCAGTTCGCTAACGTAGCACGTCATATGACGTATCACGCGACAACGTGGAACGTCATGCGGACGGGAGGCGTCACGATGTTGTTTTCTAACGCGGCACTTGCGGTAAAGAAACGTTTACCGGCTCGCGGTCTATTTCGCGGCATCAAGGTCAGCTAACGGGAAGCTTCCCGAATCGCGAAGCGGGAACGAAGAAAAAAAAATATTTTTAAAAAAAATTATTCATAAACATATAAAATATATTTTTGGATTTAAAGAAGAATACATTTTACAGCTACAGATATTAGCTGTTAAAAAAACAATGAAATTCACAGAAAAAACCATAGGTTATAGACCATATATAGTTAGGAATTAGCATTTACAAAACCTTGAAAATTCACTGAAAAAACCATAGGTTATAGACCATATATAGTTAGGAATTAGCATTTAGAAAACCTTATTTTACTCACACAAAACCATTGAAATTCCATATATAGTTAGTTGCACTAACTATATATCGCGCACCCGCAATCCACTGCTGATGATGTCACATATTACATCATTCATGACATGGTCAGTGACATCACTGATGACATCACTGATGACAACATCCAGTGATTATGTGTTTCTGTAAAGTTTAAATATGTTTTACATATTGAAGAATGAGTGGATGTATAAGTGTCTGAATGAAGGTTTTAGTAGGTGCGTGATTGACTGTATGAGTGAGTGATTAAATGCGTCTTACTGAATGCACGGGTTAGTGACTAAACTGTCTTAATTTGTGCATCATTATGTCTGTTGTGATGTAAACTGCTGCATGTGTTGATCATTAGCTATACGAGAGGCTATATGTGTTATTAATTGGTTGCCCAAGTATTTCTATGGGAGATTGAGTTTGTGTGGGGGTGGCTGGAAGGTGTGTGACTCTGTGCATAGATGTGTGAGCAGTTTATTCACTAGGTGTATGAGTTCAAGAGTGCATGTGGAAACAGCTACATGGGCAGTTGACTGTGTGCATGAGTGTATTGATGAGTGAATGGATATCTCAATGCTACATGTCATAGTAAGTACATATGTCAAACACAGTACATGTGAGAGTTGGCATATATAAATAACTGTGCATGAGAGCCACTGAGTGAGTGGTTGTATCGATCATTGTGAACTTGTATCAGGGATTGTATAAGAGAGTAAATATGTGTTAGTATATGTTTCAATAAGTAAGGTGTGTATAACTGTATAGTTGAAGAAATGGAGGTGAGATTGTTTCTTTGCATGACTGACTGGGTGTGTGAGTAACTCCATGGATGAGTGGCAGTGTGTGAGTGTCTGTATACACTGAGTGTATCTAAGGTTATATTAGAGTCTGAAGAAGTTTATCGTATTAGCACAAGAATGATGCCAAATGAGACGTCATCAGTGATGTCATCAGTGATGTCATTTGAGATGTCATCAGTGATGTCATCAGTGATGTCACTGACCATGTCATGAATGATGTAATATGTGACATCATCAGCAGTGGATTGCGGGTGCGCGATATATAGTTAGTGCAACTAACTATATATGGAATTTCAATGGTTTTGTGTGAGTAAAATAAGGTTTTCTAAATGCTAATTCCTAACTATATATGGTCTATAACCTATGGTTTTTTCAGTGAATTTTCAAGGTTTTGTAAATGCTAATTCCTAACTATATATGGTCTATAACCTATGGTTTTTTCTGTGAATATATATATATATATATGCAGCAGCAGAATTCCAGTAAGTTCAAAAGAATTCAAACGCGCCCGTAGTCCTTGTTAGGTATTTATTTTGGCACAGCAAGCGATCGAGGACAACGCGTTTCGAACAATCCTGGTTGTTCTTGGTCACATGACCCGCGTTCCTCACACACCACCTTTTAAAGGTGTATCCACATTTTTTCATCATTTCGTACTTTATTGTTCCATGACAAAATACATATGCATAATTTCAATCAATACTCCTAGTTTGTTTGATGAAAACTCGCGAATAAAATATAATCAATTACACTCATTGACCATATATACCAATTTATGTGCAATTAATGTGATAAAGTGCAAATAACCAGCTTTCATTTTGGCTTTCAACGTTCTAAGTACTATGGGCAATATTTGGTTTCTAATTCAGGTTTAGTACCCATATAAACATATTTCCTTAAGTAAACTTCTTCAAACAGTAAATCATTAGACAATATCGGTATAGTACCCTTGTGTTCTCCCTTCCTTTTAATTAACTCATAGGCTCACCATGGTATGCATATCTGATCATACACACGAGTACTCTATATCAAAAATTCATAATTTCCAAATATAAAGTCCATAACCATTCTTCTGAGTTTTCTTTCCACTCCTACCTACAAAAAATGGTAGAAGAGACGGTGTTGATATGCTACAATATTCCTAATTGTAATTATTCTTTAAGGGGGAAGGTGTATCGTTTGATCTTGTTATAAAAATATACAGTTAATAATCCCACATTGATTTGCTGGTATAGGTTGTGAGGGTGTGCGGGGTGGGGAATTAAAAACAAAAGTATTTGCATATCTGATGGGTAATCATTCTGGCAACTTTCAGTCATTATGGTCTTTACAGGGCTTCTTTCTTGTATCTCCTATAGATGAGAGTGTAGCTCTTCATCCATGTTCATACCTCCTGGGAATCGGGTTCCTGCCAATAAAATTAATCTTGAGTCCAATTTTCGTAATGCAGCTAACCTATCTCTACCCCTGATGTTATTTTTAATCGTGGCTATCCCTATGTACTTGGCCGCCAATGTTTTGCTCTGGTGGAACTGGTTAAAATGCCTCGCGGTACTGTATGAGAGGTCTTTATTAGTAATCGCGCGCCATTGCTCAAGAATTAGTTTCTTTACTGGTGCAGTTGTTGACACTATGTACTATAGGTCACAGGGGCAGCGTATGAGGTATACCACATATTCGGTGGAACATGTTATACGGGGTTTGATCTCCAATCTCTTTTTGGTTTTAGGGAGAAGGATCTCATTACAATTTACACTATCCCTGCAGGCCTTACAATTGCCACATTTCCTAAAGCCTTTACTTGTTTTCAACCAATCTGTTTCTCTAGGTGCTAGATGGCTCTGTACTAGACAGTCTTTTAAAGATTGCCCGCGTTTGTAAGATATACCTGGGGTAGTTCCAATAGAATTTCTTAAAATTGGATCCTGTCTTAAGATGTCCCATCTATTCTTCAAGATTTTTCTTATTTGATAGGATTGGCCACAGTATTTGGTTATGAATCTGATCTCAGGTGTTTTTGTGTCGGTCTTGGGGATACTCTTTTTAGGTGTTAATGCCTCTTCTCTGGTTACTTTCTCAACTCTATCCTCAGCCTCTTTGAATAATTTCTGTGAGTATCCTCAGGCTGAGAATCTCTCTTTCATTTCTTGTTTCGTTTGTTGAAACTGAGATTCTACTGAACAGTTCCGTTTTGCCCTCAGGAACTCACTGAAAGGGATTCCCCATCTAAAGCTGGGAGAATGGGCACTGGATGAGTGAAGTACTGAGTTTCCCGCTGTGTCCTTCCTGAATAGGGTTGTGGTCAAGTGGTTATCTATTTTTGTGATTTTGACGTCTAAAAAATCTACTGTGAGTTGGCTGTAGTGTCTTTTAAATTTCAAATTAACTTCGTTTGTGTTTAAACAATCAATGAAGCAATTCAGATTTTCTTAAGAACCCCTCCACACAAAAAAGACATCGTCTATATACCGCGTCCACTTTCTCACATTCAGAGCCCACTTTTCCGTATGGTCATTCCAGAGCACCTGCTTCTCCCACCAGCCAACCAACAAGTTGGCATAGCTGGGGGCGAAGCAGGTGCCCATGGAAGTACCCTGTTGCTGTCTATAGTAGACTTTGTCAAATAAAAAAATGTTCTCATTCAGACACATTCGGACCATTTCTAGTAACATACACGTATGCTCCCAATATTCCATCCTGCGTTGCTTCAGGAAGAACTGGCATGCCTTGATGCCGTCTTGATGTCTTATGCTGGTATACAGCGATTCGACATCAAGGCATACTATCCAACACTGATCATCTACTTCTAGTTTGGAGATCCTATGTATGAAGTCGGTAGTGTCTCTTGTGTACGATGTTAGTTCCTGTACATTAGGGAAGAGAAAATAGTCAATATAGATACTAGTATGTTCAAAGAGACTGTTTATGGATGAGACTATTGGTCTCCCTGGTGGTCTAGTCATGCTTTTGTGCACTTTTGGCAACAAATAAAATGTTGGAGTCACTGGGTTGTCTTTGTGCAGATATCGTTCCTCATCCCATGTTAATAGTCCTCTCTCTTGCCAGTGCTCTAATTTCTTATAATATGTCTCTTGTAGATTGATAAAATATTTCTTATCCACTTTACAATAGCATGTTGTGTCCAATAATTGTCTTTTTGCCTCATCCATATATATCTCCTTGGGCATGAGCACAATGTTCCCCCCCTTATCGGAGGGTTTAATTATTGTATTTGTGTCTTGTTTCAGGTTTTGGATCACCTTCCATTGTTCTTTATTAAGATTCTTACTTGGGCAACGTGTCGTGAGTAGTTTATCTAAATCCCCTTTTACTAAGTCACTAAATACATCTACATTATCTCTCGGTGTAATCAGTACAAATTTGCTCTTTCTCCGGAAAGTGGTACCAGCTGGGGCATTCATGACTCTATCTGTCAGGTTGGTCACCTGTGTACCAATTGCTGTGTCAAAAGGGTCTACTATGATTGAACCACTCGTCTGGCTGTGTTGGGTTCCTAGTGCTGTCAATGTTGTAAGAATCGGGATGTCCCCTATTGCGGGGCCTCCTGTGTGTGAATCCATGCCCTCTTTAGTTTGTTGTGGTTTATTTTTACCCGCATGTATCTTGCATAGCTTCAATTTTCTTTCAAATTTATAAAGGTCAGCTCGTACATCAGCATAGTCAAAATTTGAGTCTGGGCAAAATGACAGACCTAGTTGCAATACTTTGATCTCATTCACAGTCAATATTTTATCAGTAAGGTTAATTACCGTAAGTTCTGCGTGGTTCTCCATCATTGTTGTTTATTGTTGGATTGGCCTCTTGTTCCCATGCCGGCCTTCTCTGCTGATTTTTCTCCGGATATTCCTTTTTTGATTGAGTCTCCGTCTCCTTGTTTCTTCGTTTTTAGTCGGCCCCTGTTTGTATGTTCTCTTTCTTTTTGGAGGGTTAGCAGTTCCTTGGAAAAAACCTGCTGTGAGTTGGTCGCTGAGGAGCCACTTGTCACAGAGTCAGTATCAGAGCTTTGATCTGTTACTTCCGTTTGAGATCCACTTTGTTGTCTATCGAAGGTACTTAGTGCTTACTGCTTTTGTATATCTGTGCGGGGTTTATCATATTTTCTAGCGAATGTTAGAATTGTGCCGGCCGCATAATCCCTTTCGTCCCGCAAAAATTTCCGTTGTTTTCTCTGGATTATTTCTTTCTCGTACCTTTTTAGTCTTTCATCCATGTTTTTCAATATGGGTTCAATTGCTGTCTGTTCTGCTTCTTTTCCCAAATCCATCATAATGTCCTCTATTTGCTTGGTTGTTTCAGTGTGTTCCTCCCAAGCACTTTCAATCAGGATTTCAATCATCCCTCTAGAACAGGTATTCGTGTTGTCTGTCCATTTCTGTAGAATATGAGGTTTGGGTATTGACAGCTTTGGGATAATAAATATCCGTAGACCCCTTGGTATACGGTTAACTTCCAAGTACTTCCTTAAAGAAGTGGCCTCCCACCATCGATTGATTTCTTTCCTCTTCAATCTCTCCAATTGATTTATCTTATTTTTCCAACCCTGTGATATATCAGATTGTGCTGTGGCTGTGGTCGTGGCTCCCCGTGCCCCGCCGGGCTTCGTGGGCTGAAAGATGACTTGGGCTGATTTTTCCCGTTCCTTCATTAATTCGCTTGTCATCTTGGTAGTGCCGTTATCAACTTCTTCAGTGGGAAGATCCCAATACCTCGTTTATAAAGGACTCGCGTGTTACAGTTAATGGGGTAACTCACGCGCACTCTGACTCTCGAAAGGAATATCCAATGTTGTTGCGGCGTACTTTCCCTGAAGTCAGGCAGTCCATGCAGTGTCGGTCCGTAGGTCCTGGTGCGTCGACTTCCGAGGGAGAGGCAGCCGTTGCCGGGTCCTCTCTATCAGCGTCTGTCAACGAGCGAGCCTTCACGGATTTTTCCTCTTCATCCGTCTCACCTTACATGGGAGACGTTTTCTTGGGATATTCCTTCTGTGTGTCGGCGGGTGTCTCAAAACAGGGCAAGACAACCGGTAATCTCCTGGGGTGACGGAAGAGGCACCCAGCCAGCGAGTGAGGGCTTCGTCAGGCGGACGCCGCCGCCTTTACATGCAGCAGCAGACTTCCAGAAAGCTCAAAAGAATTCAAACGAGCCCGTAGTCCTTGTTAGGTATTTATTTTGGCACAGCAAGCGATCGAGGACAACGCGTTTCGAACAACCCTGGTTGTTCTTGGTCACATGACCCGCGTTCCTCACACACCACCTTTTAAAGGTGTATCCACGTTTTGTCATCATTTCGTACTTTATTGTTCCATGACAAAATACATACACATAATTTCAATCAATACTCCTAGTTTGTTTGATGAAAACTCGCGAATAAAATATAATCAATTACACTCATTGACCATATATACCAATTTATGTGCAATTAATGTGATAAAGTGCAAATAACCAGCTTTCATTTTGGCTTTCAACGTTCTAAGTACTGTGGGCAATATTTGGTTTCTATTATATATATATATGTGAGCAAGGGCGTTCACGCCCGAAACGCGTCTGTTTGGCAGTGTGTTGCACCTCTGCACTTTATATGCAATAAAGGACGAAGAAATATCCTAAGAAAGTCTGGCTGTGGATTCATTCATCTGTGTCTGCGCACTGGGTTTGGTGTGGAAGCGCCGCATCAACTTTCCGGTTGGAATCTATATATATATATATATATATATATATGTATATATATACATCCTACTGGCGGTCATCAGTAGGTAGTTATTGTTAGGACCATGTTTCCATGGGAAAAGCGTTTTTGACGTGCCTGTATCTTTGGTGGCATTTGACAAATCTTCATAAAAATCTATCAAAAACTGTGCTGGTGATTCTACTTGTGCATGGAAAGTTTAAGGTGTTTGTCAGGGTGGGGGGGAGGCGATAGAAAGGGGGGGGTCAAAAAAAGTGCATTTCCCATTTTAATTCCTATTGGGATTTTGAACATGACTACAGCCCAAACTGCTGGATGGAATTGCACCAGATTTGTCAGAAAGCTAGCTCTTGGTCCAGAAACAGTGTTTCTGGTGGAAATCAGTTTAGTAGTTTTGGTGTTAATAAAAGAAACCAAATTTGTATAGCTAGGGACGCAGATCTTCAGAGGATCCGACAGTCCCCATGCTGAAATCTGATTGACTGCGTGTGGCCCTCTTCCCCCATTAAATTTCAGCCGGGCCCTGGGGGATGGCGTTCTCTGGGTTGAAATCAGCCTGAAGAGGAGGCCACATGGGTCTCCTCTCCCATTGAATTTTGGCCGGGCCCCATCCCCATGGAAAACATTTAAACTGTAGATCTTCTTGGAAAAAAAAATGAGGTTCCATACTGGCCCTGATGCTCATTTAATAGAAATGAAACCTCAGGAAGCACTTACAAATGTAAACATAGCAATGGCCCCATTTGAAGATCCACGTCTGTAAAGCACAAACAATCCTAACTTCTTGGGCATTGGCAAAGGTAATAACATTGTGTTTCCTCCAGTATTTCAAGTTGAAAAACTATCTGAAATCCTTATTGGCGTTGACTCCATTGTTGATCTATTGGAGAGCAATGTGATCTAGGGTGACTGTGACAACTGATTTCTTTATCGTCGCCTCCTGGTGAGAGCAGAGTTCATAATTCTTCCTTTTAATTACCCTGAGTATGCAAATGTCAAAAATCATCTGCAAGCTACGCCCATTTGGTCTTGCCTTGTTTTTTATATTTTTATTTTTATTTTTTTGGTTAAAGACTTTTATTGAGCAATAAAATAAGAATTACAGAGATGGGCCCACAACCACACGGGCTGGCCGCTAATAGCAACGCACAACATAGATGCAAACGATCACTACCGTGGCCAGGCACAAAGCATATACCAATTATTGCTCAAAGCATAGGACAGGACATAACAATTTTCTGTATTAGTCATAAAAACAACAAACTCTAAACAAGGCGAATGCACATTAATCAGGTCAGCCCAGAAGGCGGAGGGGAAAGCCACTAATCAGGAAGACAAAAGCAAATCAATGGGACTCGGCAAGGCCGGGGGGGGGGTGCCAGCGGGGAGGGCAGGAAAATCCTAAAACAACATGAAAAATTTTCGGGAACGTCAGCCTAGGGAGATAGGGTAACATCGGGAGTGTCAACCAAGGGAGGGGTACAAATATCTCCACGATACGCATTCCACTGACCCCAAATCTTTGTCCACGCCCTGGGTCTGCCCCTAGCCACATAGACGGTCTTCTCTCGGAACATGGACCAGTCCATGTTATCCTCCCACACCGAGACCTCGGGAGGTCTGGATGCGCCCCAGAGTTGCACAATGTCCCGCTTCGCGACTATGTATCCCAAGGTCGCCCATCTGGTCTGGGCCACAGAATAGTCGGTGGGTTCCCATACGTTCAACAGGCATCGTCGGGCCTGAGGCCGCAGGGTAATACCAGTTACAACAGTCATCACCGCAAGCACATCAATCCAGTAGGCTGCTACCACCGGGCACTCCCAAAGAATATGCAGAAATGTAGCACTCATCCCACAACCACGCTTGCATAAGCCATCTGGGGAAAAACCCATCACAACCAGACGCGGACCAGTTACATACACCCGGTGGAGGATCTTAAGTTGAACCAAACGAAGACGGGCGGGGATGGCGACCCCTTTCGGAGAAGAGAGTGCCGACTGCCAATCCTCGTCATCCAAGTCCAATCCGTCACCGACCCAAACCTCCCTAAGTCGGACCAATTAGTCAGCGCGATTATTAATCAGTTTCTTGTAAATAAGGGAGATAGTGCTATCGGGCAGGTGTCCATCCAGTATACGATCCTCAAGGGGGGAGGACTCGGGCAGGGTCACATCAGGAGTCAGAACTGAGGCCAGGGCATGCCGGACCTGCAAATACCGAAAAAACTCTCTATCACTCAAGTCATATTCTGCCTTAAGGGCCTGGAAAGACTTCACTCTACCCTTCACACAGACATCACCCACTTTACATATCCCAATCATATCCCAGCGGTCAAAGCCCTTAGTAGACCAGAGACAGCCCAAACGTTCAGAATCATAAAGCGGAGTCGCCATTGTCAGTCGATTCTCCCATCCCAAACTCACATTCGCGGCGCGCCACACATTGACTGCGATCCTGGACGGGCCCACAAGATGGCGCCCGGCCGATCTGGAATAAAGCGCTCTATTAAAATCCCCTCCCGGCAGCTGGAGTTTATCCATCTCAAAGGCCGGATCTCGACCCGGGGAATACATTGCGTGATTAATGGCAGACAGCTGGGCAGCCCAATAATATCTCTTGATATCGGGGAGCGCCATGCCCCCGTCATACCAAGGGATGGAAAGTTTCGCAAGGGCAATACGTGGACGCCCGTCCCAGATCAGTTGCCTCTGAAGACTCTCGATCTCCCGGAAATAGGTAGCGGGAATGCCGTCATAAGAATTTTGAAGCGCGTATAGGAATCGCGGCAAAGACATCATTTTAAAAAGGGCAGCCCTGCCCAGAGCAGACAGGGGTAGCTTACGCCAACGGGCCACATCCAGTCGCAGTCGAAGAAGCGGGGGGAGGAGGTTACGCTCGAACCGGAGTGAGGAGTCCAGCGTAATAAAGATCCCCAAATACTTGAAGCCAGATTGGACAATCTGGATATGAAACCTGTCCGGTAATGGGGGCAAAACACCCGAGAGAACATACACACAGGACTTAGCCCAATTAATAACCAGACCAGAGTTAGCACCAAACGAAGTAAGAACGTCAAATAAGACATTTAAAGATTTACGCGGGGAAGTAAGATACAGAAGAATGTCATCCGCGTAAAGCGAGACGCGGTCTTCAAAATCCGGTGACCAACGGATCCCTTTGAGTGAAGGTTCCCATCGAAGCCACGCAGCCAACGGTTCCAGAGCAAGCGCGAAAAGCAACGGAGACAGGGGGCACCCCTGACGGGTCCCCCTACCAAGACAGAAGGGGACAGAAACCCGACCGTTTACCACTACCTGTGCCAAGGGTTCGGCGTATAACAACTTCACCCAACCAATAAACTCAGGTCCAAAACCAAATTTCTCAAGAGCTGCACAAAGATAGGGCCACTCTACCGTGTCAAAGGCCATCGAGGCGTCTAGCGAAGCCAAAATGGCCGGCTCCGTCAGAAGCCCCGCCCTCGCAACAGCTCCGTGGAGACGACGTAGGTTAAGAGCTGTATTGCGATGCGGGATAAATCCGGACTGATCCGGATGAACCAAGCCACTAATGACCGTCAAGAGGCGGGTAGCCAGGAGCTTAGCCAGGACCTTGGGTTCAACATTCAACAGGGAAATGGGCCTGTAAGACGAACAAAGGTCCCGAGGTTTGCCTTCTTTGGGAATAACAACTATCGTAGCCAGACGCTGATCATATGGGAGAATACCCCGTTCGCGGGATTCCAAAAACATGGTACGAAGATAGGGCGCCACCCTGTCAGGACGTAACTTGTACAATTCAATTGGCAATCCATTCGGGCCCAAAGCTTTGCCCGAACGGAGTGAGCGAATGGCCGTCGCTATCTCGTCCGTAGTAAAAGGGGACTCCAAAGAGACTCGGTCTAAATCGGAAACACTGGGCAGAGCTATATCACGCAACAAAAGGCGAGAGTCATCAACATCCCGTTCAGACACAGGGGTATAAACCACACGAAAATAATCCGCAAAACATTCAACTATTCCAACCGGGTCCGTCACTCCCACACCATTCGAAGTCTGAATCACAGGCACCACACGATTCTCCCTCTCCTTCTTATCCAGCCATGCCAGTAATTTACCCGCTTTGTCCCCCACATCATACAAACGACCCTGTTGCTCCCGAAACATCAGTTTAGCCGCATCTGTGACCAAAGACTTATAAGCAAGTTGTTTCAGACCCAGGGCGTGGAGTTTAGCAGATGTAACATCCGATTCTAGGTCAGCCTCTATCTCCGCAATCTCCCTCTCAAGGTCTACCACCTCCCGATTCCTCGCCTTTTTGGATTCAGCAATAAGGGAAAGGGCCTGGCCGCGAATCACTGTCTTAAAGGCCTCCCACAGGGATATCGCAGAGGATACGGAACCCTCGTTGTCTAAAAAATAATTGTCCAAAGACTTAATCAAGAGATTACGGGTCTCGGGAGAGGTGAGGTACCATGGGTTCATAGGAGCCACCCGGCCCGCCGCCTCCACCCCCACCTCAAAACAAAGCCAGAGCGGAGAATGATCAGAGATGCCCCGGGGGAGGTGCCTAATCTCACGAACCGCTAGCGACTGCGCCGCAGGCATCAGGAAATAATCCAGTCTAGACAGACTCCCATGGGCCCCAGAGTGGAAAGTGTATTGAAGCTGAGTAGGATGCATAAGTCTCCAGCAATCCACCAAGCCGAACGTATCCAGAAACCCACCCAGCCACTGTTGGGCCAAAGGGGTGTCCCTAGGGGGGTGACGATCATGTAGACCGGAGAACACAGAATTAAAGTCACCTGCTATGAAGAGAGTACTATCAGGGAGGTTCAACAACACACGGCCCAAATCGGAAAAGGTAGAGGTCTGTAGACCGGAGGGCACATAAACGGCAAACAAGGAAAGGGTCCGACCCTCATAGCGACCCACGAGGACGGCATAACGCCCCCGATCATCAAGGATCACATCATCAATAGCTAGGGGGAGGGAAGCCCGAACAAGGATACCCACCCCCCTGGAACCCGTGGTAAACCCCGAATGTGCGGCGAGGCGATAGCCCCACCTATTCATTGCACGACATGTATTGCCCACCAAATGAGTCTCCTGTAGAAAAACAATATCTGGAGACAAACGTCGTATACATCGCAACACCACACCCCGCTTAATACGATCCCCCAGACCATTGACATTCCACGAAATAAACCTCAACCCGCTACCCCCCATCCCACACAGCAACGCCGCAACCCCCCTCCAATGAGCATGACATCAAAAACATCATTAGCAAGATAGAATCGCCTTGAGAACACAACACACAAACATCAAACTTCCCACCCACCCACCCCCCAACAATCAAGGAAACACCCCCCACCCTGCACCCCTGCAAGAAGCTAAAAAGCCACCCCAACATGCAGTGTGCCTGTCGCCCAAGAACCCCCATTCTACAAAAAGATCCCGGAGGAGGAAAGGCTCTGGCCCACCCGCCACCCCAACAAGACAAATAACAAGGAAAACACACAGACAGTAGAGGCACTTAGGCATAGAATCCCAGAAGAAGTTACTTTACACGAGGACCCGGGCAAAGACAAATAGTTCAGCTCTCTACACCACCCTCAGCACCACCCGGGTGGGCGGCGGACTCAGCCGCAGGAGGTCGGTCCGGCAGAGAGTCCAGCCAGTCATTCACTGAATCAGGCCGATCAAAGAAAAAGGTTCGGTCATTGTACTCAACTCGCAGCCTGGTCGGAAAAAGCATAGCGTAGCGCAATCCCATGTCCCGGAGACGCTTCTTGACTCCACGGAAGCCCATACGCTGTTTCTGCACCTGTTGAGAAAAGTCCGGATAAAAGTTCACCGTGCATTCTCAAAGGCCACCGGGCCCTTCACACGTGATGCCTGCAGGATAGCGTCCCGATCCCTATAGTGGAAGAGTTTCGCAACAATAGGCCTCGGCGGGGCGCCAGGCTTACCCTGGCCTCCCGGAACACGATGGGCACGCTCCACTGCGAAGAATTTACTCAGCCCAGACGGAGAGAGGTAGTTCTGGATCAGGTCCTCGACCAGGAGATCAACAGAGTGCGGTTCTGGATTCTCCGGAACGCCAACCACACGCACATTACAGCGACGTGCCCTGTTCTCAAAGTCCTCCAAGCGCCGGGTCATGAAATCGTTCACCCTACGGAGATTGCCAATCTCCGTCTGCATCTCCGAGACGTCTGCCGTGAGGCTGGACGACTTGATATCCAATGACTTCACCTTCTCATTGGTTTTAGATAGGTCGGCCCGAATCAAGTTCACATCAATGGCCACGGTGTCGATTTTGTGGGCCAAAGCTTCATATTGCTGACCTATCGTTTCCTTCATGCCAGAAATGGCGCCCATGATGTCCTGCAAGGACGGTTCCGTTGACGCGTCCACAATGTGGTCAACTGCACTTGGGCCAGGCAGGGCGGCTCCGGGGGACCCCTTCGCATGGGTGTAACGGTCCATAACGTTAGACTGGACCGGGCCCCCACGCAGGGGCGTCTTGGTCTTTCGTGTCTCTCGGTCCCCTCTGCCCGCCATGTCCGAACCCGCGTCACCAGGAGACTCACTCGACCCGATGGAAATGGCCACAGGAAAGTAGGGCGTCGGGACCAAAAGGCCGCTGCAAGGGTACCACTAGGAGAGGACCAGCCTGAAAGGAGAATAAGCCAGCCAAAGGCCCGATAGCCGTCCCGTGCGCCGGACCCAACCCAGGCCAGACTCCCCTGCCAGATGTCTCAGTCTAAGGCAGAATCGAAACCGAAACTTAAGAGGGGGACCCACAAGTCCAATCCCCCTGCCGCTGTTGTTCAACTCCGAGACGGCCAGAGAGCCTCACCCAGTCCCGGGCGCACCTCAAGGGCGGACCCCGAAAGTTCGAATCGCCGTATCTTCGGCGCCCCGGGTCCAAATCAAATTCCAAAAATCCCAGGAAGATCAGCCCAGCGTCCTCTACATAAATCCTTGTGAAGAATCAGGATATGTTCAGGATATCATGCCGGGGGTGGCGGGGGTCCGGAGAGCGCTGTGCTCACGCGGCCATCACGGATGCCCGCCAAGCTCCTCCTCTGCCTTGTTTTTCTTAGTAGTATGTAAAGGTCTTCCTGTCTTTTCCCATGTTGATGGACAGCTTACCAAAGAGTCCTCGAGTGCATTTCCTGATGAATTTGGTGACGCGTTCTCTATGCAGAGGAATAGGATTTGATTTGATTAGTATTAGTAGAGCGCAACGAATCCCTGAAGGCATCTTTGCATTCGTGTCTGTCAAGACAAAACTGCTAAAAGTGAAACCAAACCACAAACATTACAGAGATAAAGAAAAAACCAGCCAGGTTTTTAGATGTTTTCTAAAAGTTAACAAATTAGGTTGAGATCTTAGAGGCAGCGGCATTTGATTCTACAACAAAGAGGTAGTATGGACAAACCTCCTGCTACCCCCAGAGGTTTTAAACATCTTAGGAATCTGCATAGTCTTGCACATAGCTGATCGTAGGAATCTGCTGGGAGAGTACCACAGCATTTTTTCTTCAGGTACTCTGGGCCTATTCCATGCAAGGCCTTGTGTGCAATAAAGAGTGCTTTAAAAGCCACAATGTTTTTATAGGAAGCCAATGAAGCTCCCTGAACCCCTTAGGACCTGATTCATATTTGTTAATGTTTCTCAAAAGACGGACTGCTGCAAACTGCAGCTTCTGGAGTTTCTTTAATAAACCTTGCTGCATACCCAGATATACAGCATTGAAGTAATCCATCAATGATAACACTAGAGAGACGACCACAATATCTTTAGGAGATTAAAGCAGGATGAAATAGGCTGATTTGTCTGATCTGCAGATGAGTCTTGAATTAAAAACTACTCCTACGTTTTTTCTTTATTTTGGTGTTGGTAAAGGGACAACCATTGAAGGCCACCACGAGGAATTCCAGAATGACCTGTTGGAAAGAAAGAGGAGTGCCTCCATCTTATCAGAGTTCAGTTTTCTACATTGGCTATTCCTCCAGTTAGTGATCGCTCTCATAGACTTATTAAACCCCAGAGCTACCTCCTCTACGTTGCTGGTGTATAGAAACAACTATTTCCATGTCATCCGCATGTGATAATGTATTAATGCCAAATGATCTAATAAATTCAGCCAGCTGAGCCACATAAGTCTTGAAATATAAGGACATCTTCACCAAACCAAAATCACTTACTTCATTTAGTTAAGAGAAGTACCCCCTTTTGGTGGAAACTCACCTCTTTGTAGTTTTGTCGTATTCTCTTGACGAGGATTCACGTTATCACAGGTTTGAGGACGCTCGAGGAACAATCACAGTGCCAAAATTACATGCACACCTTATGCTCCATTATGCAGCTGTAGTGTAGAATACTACTGGACATTTACGAGGTAGCACTTAATAATTAACCAGTATAAAGTATTCCACTTGGGTAGTTATTTTGTGTAAAACTGTGGAATCATTTGGATAAAGGGGCAGGTGCGGTTCCATTGTGGCCCAGTCACTGACACAGCTACTGACACACCCACACAGACACTTAGGCACCCACTCACAAACTCAGGCACTCACACACCCACTCACAGATCCGCTGAGTCACTGATACACCCACTCATTGACTCACTCATATACTCACACACCCACTCACATACCTACTCAGAATCTTGCACACACACTCAGACAATCATGCACCCACTCACAGATTTACTCAGACACTTTCACACCCACTCAAGAATGTACTCAGGCACTCACACACCCACTTAAAGAACCACTCATACTCTTTCACACCCACTCACATACCAAGGCACAGACCCACTCAGAGAATAACACACTCACTCACAGACCCACTCAGACATTCATGCACTCACCTGCGGACTGACTTACACACTCATGAAGGCATATGCAAACCCACCCAGACACTCTCACACCCACTCACAGACCTACTCATAGACCCACTCAGACACTCATGCACCCACTCACAGACCAACTGAGAGACTCACTCACCCACTCACAGACCTACTCACAGACTCACACACTCACTCACAGGCCCACTCAGAAACTCATGTATTCAATCGCAGATTCACTTACACACTCATGGAGGCACTTACAAACCCACTCAGACACTATCACACCCACTCACAGACCTACTCATACACTCACTCAGACACTCATGCACCCACTCAAACACTCATTCAGACACTCCTGCACCCACTCACAGACCCACTCAGAGACTCAAACATCCACTCACAGACCCAATCAGAGACTCACACACTCACTGACCCATGCAGACACTCATGCACTCACTCACAGACTGACTTACACACTCATGGAGTCACTTGCAAACACTCTTACTCCCACACTGAGACCTGCTCACTCACTCATTAACTCATGCACCCACTCAGAAACGTATTCAGACACTCATGCACCCACTCACAGACCCCTCAGATACTCACAGACCCACTCACATATCCAGTGCGACACTTATACAGCCACTCCCAGACCCACTAAGACTCACACACTCATTGAGACATTGACAAACGCACTCACACACCCATTCAAACACTCATGCACCCACTCACGCACTCACTTTCAAAGGTTACAGGTAGGAAATAAACCTTAGAAACTCACTTAAAAAAAGTTACAGGGATGTTATAGTTAGGAAATGACACTAAAAACCCATAGAAACTCAATATAAAATCCCAAAGTTTACAGGGACGTTATACTTCACAAAAAACATTAAAAAAACCTTTATATATATATATAAACATTTATGTTGGCAGTACCAAACACCCTGCCAAAAAGAGAATTGTTGAGCACGCACGGGCTATTGAAAATAGAGATCCCACTTATCCGGTGGCGAGACACTTCTCCGAAGTTCATAACAGTGACCGAACATTGTTAAAATTTTATTGCATTGATCATATCCCAGTGAGTGAGCGAGGTGGCGATAGATTGCAAAGATTGCGAAGGCTTGAATCAAGGTATATCATTGATTTACATACTGTCATTCCATTTGGTCTTAATTCTGAAGAAGATCTTTCAATACATCTTGGATAATAATATCTTGTTTCTTAGATGTACCCAATAACATGCATATATACCTTTTCTGCCAGTACTGATGTAAATATTTCCATGTTCTTGATGAATAGGAATGTTGTAATGCTTACATAGAAATGAGGAAATTGATTTCTTGATTTTTTGGTAATTTGTATGAACTATACATATAATCAGCATGCCCATACAGGGCTCAATTTTGTTGACACATTATGAACTTAGCGGTATTGCCCATATAGGGCTTAATTGTTTATATGATTTTTCATGAATGACATGATGAAGGACTTTAAATCATGTATTGCGGGATAACAATGTATTATTAGTATAATGGTTCTCTTTTTGACTATTAAGAAAACCACTTCAAAATGGCCGCCAAAGAAACAATGATGTTTTTGTCCGTCTTTCATGTTAATGAATTCACAGAGAAAAAAATGTGTAATTATTCCTTTGTAGGCTTTAAATGGCGGCAACTCTTGTAAATCAGGTTGACACAGGGGAAAAAGGCACGTCTGCCGAAACGCGTCCTGTTTGTGCAATAAACTAATCTTTTGAATCTTCCACGCGAGTGCGGCCGCTTCCTTCCCTGGCGGGGGAGGGGAACTTTCGGAGCAGATATACATATATATATATATACTAGCTGCCCGTCCCGACGTTGTGCAGGTATAAAAAAGATTTACCTGAAGGACGGCAAACTTTACCGAACGCTACCCCATCGCTTTCCAATGCAGCAGGCGTCTTAGAGGGGTGTGGTGGTTCCCGGGGCTGGGGTTCTGTCACGGACCCCCCTAATTTACATATTAGAGCCCCGGGGAGGCGGCGGTCACCGGGGCGTGTGGGGGAGCTTAAGCCACCCCACACAGGTTTGTTTATTTTTTTAAATAAAAAACGAAGCCCCGGGGGGGTGGCGGTCTTCTTAGTAACAAAGCCCGAGGGTGGCCCTTAGAGGCCCCCCATCATTAATGTCTTTGCCCCGGGGGCTGGTGTTCCCTGGGGCTGCGGGGGGCGTGTTCCCCCACTAGCATAATTACTTTGGCCCGGGGGTGGCAGTCCCCGGGGCAGTGCGGGACGGGATTGGGCCCCCTATATTTTTTGAGATATGCCCTCGGGATTTGGTCCCCCTGGGGGCTAATTTTAAGAAAATGCAGACCGGGTTCTTTTTTTCTTCACGGGGTACGCGTACGTACGCGTACCCCCCGATTAAAAAAAAAAAATTTTTTTTTTGGGCCTTGGGGGTCCTTGTGGGACCCCCTGAGCAGGTCTAGGGGGTCAGGGTGTGTCTACTCTGCCCCCTTTGCGTGTTTTGCACGTTTGTTTTCTGCTTTCTTGTGCCTCGGTTCTACCGAGGCACAAGATGGCTGCCAACACTTCCTGGTTTGGAGTGTTGACATCCAATCAGCGTGCAGCTCGTGCTCGGGAAGGTACGCGTACTGTACAGAGTACAGTACAGAGTACGGTAAGCTCCACTTATGATTTTACTTATGATTTTCTCAGGAACTACTGAGCGGATTTACACCATTCAGCAAAAAGCGTGATCTGCTAACAGAACTCTACCTTTTTGCCAAATTTGGTGTAATTCCGTTCAGCCGTTCGGGCTGTAGCCCTGGCTAAAAGGTCCTATGGAAAATTGCATGGGGAAAACACGTTTTGGGACCCCCCTTTTTTATCGGCCCCCGCTTCACGAATCACACCAAACTTTCAGGGAAGTAGCGGAGCAGAGCAGGCTATTTTCTTGGAGAAATTCGTTCACCGGCGCCAAAGTTATTCCAATAGAATGTTGCGGATTTCCTATGGAAACTAGGTCCTAACTATAACTACCTACTGGCGACCGCCAGTAAGTAATATATATACATGTATATCGTTCAAATTAGCTGATTGAAACATAAACTTACCTGTGAAGTAAAAATATTTGAAGTAAAAGATATAAAATGTAAAGGAAAAGTAAAAGTATTAAATCCAGATGTAACTCTCCAGGTATAGAACCTGTAAAGTAACAGTAACATATCCCATGATGGATGTTCAGGGTACCATGCACTCTTCTGCTGGACTGGGTCCATGTGCTCTCTTAGACTTCACTCTTTGTCATTGGTTATCTTCATTAGCTTCACCCTTCCTACAAGCCCTGTCACTGCCCTTGTGTTTGATTCCCTTCATTAGATGTCTGGTTCTGCTTCCCCTGTTACAGAAAATGTAATCCTAGGCAAAAGACAGTTTAGCTAGTATCGACTTAATCATACAACAAAATTATAACAATTAATAAAGAATTTCCAGTGTGACGACAATAGATTACATGTGTATTTTTTGTTTTCAATAAAACTTTGACAGTTTAAAATTAATTAAAAAAGGACCTCAATTAAAGTGACACCCTTATTTTCCTAAAAGATGTATTGCTACATCAACATTTATCTCATTTTACAGAATATCTCAATACATTAGTGCATGTAGGTTACAATAAAAAGAACAATAATTTGTGGCATAGGATAAATCTTCAACGCGTGTTTCGGTGCTTGTAACGCCTTCGTCAGGAATACCACATTCATCTAAAAGCAATAATAACAATAATTGCAAGTCACACTGAGAAGTTCATTTTATATGCAATGAGCTAACTATATAGTTTCAATAAAGGACTCATAATGAGGTCAATCATGAGAGAGGATATATGAATTGAAAATAGAAAAAGTTAAAGAGAGGGTGATACATCCAAGAATTGGAGTAATAGATCATAATAAGGAACAGGTTAGATAGTCCCTTTTCCAGATTCAGACACCTTGTGAAGAAAATAAATAAAATGAATACTGCTTACTAGATCATTTATTTAAAATTGCATTTTCTCCTTCATGTGGGCCAAATAACATATTTGGGTTTGCTCAGCAAGTGCAATCTGTAACAACCCATAGATTATATTAGCAATTGGGTATGTGGCAAAGGCTAGGAATTCTTTGGGTTGTCTGCAAGATAAGTGTCAGGGTTTAATTAAAGTGGCCTTTGTCCATCTACCTGTGCAATAGCAATTCGGAAGATACCCTGATGAGGGAGACTAGTTACATACAGTGACATGATGGTAGGTGCGGAGTAAAAATAAAATTGGACCTATGGATTATTAGAATTATTTTCTGCCACTGGTGATTACTAGTTACGTCTGCTCCAATAAGAGCATGCCAGCTCAAACAGCCAGGCCAAGTCCCCTCTCAATGGGATAAGAAGCAACCCGACACCTGTTTTGATCTATTTTGGTGGCTTCTGTGAAGTGCAGCTGGATTACTATGCAACAGCGAACACAGGATCCACTTCTAGTCATACCCATCTTACTTAGAGTTGTAGGTGATTCAACTTTTGTTGGGTCAACAATTACCTCTTTCCCTGCAATGATGTTCACTTTGCAATGGTGGCCTGAAGGATCAATGTGTTTTAAGAATTGCTAATCATTAAGGTGAGTGAGTTACACTATATAGGAACAAATATTTACACATCTGAATAGTACATTGCTTATCTTTATAAAAGTGAAGCAATGCATACTGGGAACAAGGCCTTGTGACTTTGCTCTATGCTGACCATGCCTAAATTATGCTGGCACAATGAGGCCGTTTCCTGTAGTTCTTTAGCTCGATGTGGCATATCACACTGTCATCACACTGTCATGTTTGTTACGTGGTGCTTTCAGATTTAAGAGCATTGACAGCGACCATGACAGTTACCCAGATGTTGATAAAACATACTTCAGCTATAAGGGTTTTGGATTCTATTTGTCTTGATTTCTGGTAAGATTTTTCTACTGTTGTAAAAAATCAGTTATAACACTTTTGCACCATTTTGACAGCAACTGTGTTTTTACAATGTTTATAACGACTTTTCCTTTGACTATTGCTTGAGTTCTGGTATTCCTACAGGTGCCTGGGGAAACCAAGACAAGGGAATCTCCAGGAATACTGTGTGAGGGGTTAGGATGTTCCCCACAGAAAGAGAATTCCCACTTCAGTACCTTTGAGGAAATTCCTACATTTCCCTTACATTGGTGGGAGGTGTGGGAGGATGCAGACATCCTTCTAGTGAACATTCTGACAAACAGGGAGCGTGGCCTCAATGTGATTCTTCTTGCCACCCCGCCCCCCACGCACACAAGAGCAAAGGACAATCCTGTGCAGTGCCTGCTGGTGCAGGGGCCTGCTGTCTGAACTGGGCTGGCAAAATGAACTAAAGAATGATGATAATGCTTAATAACAAATTTATTTTTTGGAAAGATTGGTTAGCTCACAGGTTTAAATGGACTCATCAACTTTTCAAGAGAGACTTTGTGACCCCTTTTCTATAATCCAATCTCGCTTTTCTGTCCCCTCTTCATGTCAACTTAAATACCTATCATTGACCTCAATAGCTCAAGCTTCTTATAATAATTTATCCTTTAATCCTTCACTTACTTCCTCACCTCCTGCCATATGAATGATTTTATGCAATTCTCCTTCTGCTTCTCAAATATATAAACATTTAACAGATATTCCCCTTACTCAAGATAAATTAGAAGTAGAATGTTCTTGGGAATCTGATCTGGACAAGTACTTTCCTATTCCAATATGGACTAAAATTTGGACTAAAATAAGGAAGTCTTGTAGAGAAGCGAATACCACTCAAACCTTGTTTTTCATGTGAAATAGACGTTTAATTACCCCAGTTAAACTGCACAGTATTGATCCTAACATTCCTTCTACGCGTTGGTCATGTACTACCCCTTCAGCAGATCTCAAACATATGCTATTTGAATGCCCATTTATTCATAAATTTTGGACTTGAGTCTGGCAACAAATCAACACTCTCTTTCACACATATATTCCCTTTTCTTTAACTCACATTTTTCTAGGACGCATTTCCGAAGTTTGGTCATCTCAATCCACCGACATCCGTATAATTGATTTACTCCTTGCTGTTGCTTTTCAACAGATTACTAAGTCATGGAAAGATGCATCTGCTGTATCTTTTCAGGCATTGTGGTCTGGAGTCTGCTACAATCTAGGCTAGACAGAGTTTACATACATCTCATCACGCTTGCTATTAAAAGAGATCTTCTTTGGTTACCTCTAACTGAGTTCTTAAATGTATCGGCCAAAAAGACATCTTTACATAACCTCTGCATTAAGGAAGTAACCAAACCTCCTTGACTTTTATAAATAATGTTATTTAATGATTATATTTCCATTGTTACATGCTAATCTTATGCATTTGGAAACATTTATGTATAATTGTTTAGCTTAGTTGATGATATATGATCCGTTTCCTCTCCTTTTTCTTCCCCTTCTCCCTTCTTCCTTTTCTTTCTTCATATATGACTCATCATTGTTTTGATATGCTCATGATTTATTTTTATTTATTTTATTTATTTAGTATTAGGTTTGCATACTTACTAAATAAATGCCTTCTTTAAAAACTTTTTTGTAAAAAGAACGATGATGGATTCAGATCTGTGACTGTGGGTGAATGTCTGAAAAGTTTCAGCCCTCTATCCATCATCTTCTTGCAAACCTTGTCTGGGCACACAGGGGACGGGGTGGAGGAAGGCTGTAGGGCATGAGGAAGTCTGTGGTAATGGCAATGTGTAGGGTGCTTAAACACCCAGGCAACATACTTTCTGAGATTACCTTTCATGAGAGATGCATGAGAATGCACCGTTAACACATGGAAAGCAAATATTGAGGCCGTTAGGAAAAGATGTAGTGTCTTACACTTCCATGGATGGTGCCTGTAGTCTGCGGAAATGGAGGAAGACAAAGGGCCTGCACGGAGTGAGTCCTACACAAAGTTAAAGAGGTTCTTGGATCTGAAGGAAGTAAGGAGAGCAAGTCTGGAGGGATGGTGTTCAGGCATGAAGGAGGAAGAAAGGATCTGAGGTCTGCTGTAAAATAAGCAGTATGGGTATCTAGTTAATGATAGAGTGGTGCCAATCGGAGTAAAAGGGGAGAGAATCCTAATTAAATGACAAAGTAGTATGCAGGAATGCAGTGGGGCTGAGACATGCATGGATTGAGATCTGAAAGAAGATTAGTGGCAAAGGCTATTCATAGAGCAATACACACAGGAGAGCAGTGGTTTGATTGCGCTCCGCAAGTAAGGTAGGTTGACCACGCTGTACATGGACACAGTACGGGCAGACGTTTGAATGAACTTGTGGTCTTTCCATTCATCCATTGCACTTTAACGCAATGTGGGGTAAAAGGGCTGGAACTACCTGCCAAGGGTCCTCTTCGCCAAAGCGCCGGGACACTCCATTGCGAGTAGCCGTTGCGCTATAGAAGAACCCAATTAACATAACATAACATAACAATGCCTTGCAGAGTTTGTTGTTTGTGATGTCTCTCAAAACCATGTACTGTTGTGTGGCGTTACCCTCTATAAGATCTCAGAGTTAGCACAGGAAGATTCAAGATGCACGGAAAAAAGAGAAACCATATTGTATTCAGGTTTCCTCTGTAAAAATCTAAACAGTGGGAATACACCTCTGAAAATCAAGTAATCAGTTCCAAAAAGGTATGGAAACGGTGGAAGCTACATAGTAGAATAGTCATGGAACAAGGCCCGGGCTGATGTCATGAAGACTGAGAAATTAAGTGCCGGTCTGCAGAGCAGTGATGCGATGAATACAGATGAGGATTCCTTTCATACCTTATAGCAGTGACCTGGAAGGATACTAAAGACACAACAGGACGTAGTTTCCATCCACATAGCAAAGGTCTGTTATAGTAAACAACAATAGGATAGTCTTTCTAAAGTAAAACAAGGACTGGAGTTTCAGGAGTGAACTTTTTTTTTTTTTTAAGTTCAGAATAAGATTTATTGAACAGAAAGAGGTGTCAATACAATAAAACAAGTGTTACAAAAAAAGGAGCAAAATAAGCTGGAGAATCTTTGCAGAAATATCCAAATAAAAAGTACAGCGAGTATGTAAATCAGGTGAAAGCATACAATGAAAAAGAGAAAAGGAAAATAATAGTGTAATCTGTTATACATGAAAATAATTAGGAACGAGAAGGTCAGTCAAGGAGGTTTAGGAACTTCTTGCTGAGTAGGTAACAAATGAAATGATTTTTTAGCTGAGTCATCAAGGTATACTGTTATAGGGAGCCAGAAAAGAGTACACTTCATTGCTAACTGAGGAGGAAAAACAAAGGCAGTATCCAACCTATGGTTATGACAAACATTATACCACCATGCCTTAATTGATATCTTCGTAAAATCTTTCCAATTAGCAGTGATTTGTTGGAATGCAACCGCTATCAGTAAGTCAATAATTCGTACATCAAAAGTAACCTGGTCCCAGCACGGGGAAAGACTACCAAGAAAAATATGGAGAAAAGTAAAAAAGATTCGGGTGTGAAAGATATCATTAATTTGGGACCAAATTCGTTCCCAGAAGTCCTGAATGATTGTGCAGGAGAAGAGCATGTGGAACAAAGTAGCAGTGGGAGTAGAACAAGACCAGCAGAGGTCAGGAACAGAGGAAAATCTATTGTGAAGCAAATGTGGTGTAAAAAGGAGTCGGTTATAAATAAAAAATAGAGTTTGAGTTAGAGTGGCAGACCTGGAGGACTTACGAAGTTTTACCCAGAGTTCATCCCAGAATGGAATAGACCAAGAAGTAGCAAAGTCACTTTCCCATTGCTCCTCTACTTTAGATTTTGGGCGAGGAAGAGACTTGGAGCGCAGGAATGCATAAATGAGGGAAGCCTTGGAATGGGCAGCCAAGAAAGAGTGAAGTTGTGAAGCGGGAGTAGGAGGTGAAGAGAGATTATGAGAGTGCAGAATCTGGGTATAAGTAGGCAAGATCGCTTCCTTCAATAAAAGGTAGTTACGAGCAAAGGAAGCAGGCATGTCAAAAGAGAGGCGTAGCAAGGGAAAAGATAAAAAGGTGGAATGAGAGAAAAGTTGAGAAACCCAAATCAAACCCTTTTGCCGCCAGGACTTCCAATAGAAAGGTTTGCCATTAATAAGGATATTATTATTATGCCAAATAGTAGAGGATAAAAAATCAGCAACAGAGGAAGGGATGGTTGGGGAGGAGGCTAGGAGTAGCTTGGTTGTGTATTTATGTATGGGAATGGATGGTATCTGTGGTTTGCGAGAAAAAGATAGAAATTCAGCAAAAGTAAAAGGTGAAAGAGAGAGACGTTCTACAGTAACCCAAAGAGGACAGGGTGCTTCAGGGTCTCGTAACCAGAAGGAAGCTTGGCGTAAAAGAAAAGCTTTGTGATAGGTCGGAAAGTCAGGAAAATTGACACCTCCTTCCAATTTAGGACGTGTCAATCTGAGAAGAGACATGCGGGGTTTTTTGCCTGACCACAGAAAAGAAGTAAGAATAGAGTGAATCGTTCTGAAGAATTTCATGGGAATAGATACAGGGATATTGGAGATGGTATACAAAACAATAGGGGATAGCATCATTTTAATAGTATCAAGGCGTCCCCACCAGGAGAGATAGAGTGGGTGCCATTTGGTAGTAAGATCAGTTAACTTCTGGATACATTTACTAAGGCAGAGCGAAACCGTATCCATGATGGAGGGAGTAACGTGTAAACCTAAATATTTGATATGAGAAGAGCTCCAGGTGAAGTTGGACTCAGCAAAATCAGGTTTGAAAGTAAATTTAGTGAGGGGTAAAATTTCGCACTTGTCATTGTTCAGCTTATATCCAGAAATCAACGAATATACGTGAACTTCAGAAAGAAAGGCGGGGATAGAAACAGTGGGATTAGAGATAAAGAGCAAAATGTCATCAGCGTAAGCAGCAAGTTTAATATGAGATTGTGAAAAATGAAAAATGAAAGCCGTGAATGTCAGGGTTTTGTCTAAGTTTGGAAAGAAAAGGTTCTAAAGCTAAATTAAAGAGAAAGGGAGATAAGGGGCAGCCTTGTCGAACACCCCTGCCCAGGTCAAAGAAGGGGGAACCCAGACCATTTGCACAAACCGCTGCTCTAGGATTGGAATAAAGAAAGGAAATTAAAGACCTAAATTTGGGACCAAAACCAAACCATTTAAGGGCAGAGAAAAGATAGGTCCATTCTACTCTATCGAACGCTTTCTCTGCGTCTAGGGCAATAGCTGCTAGGGAACCTGAAAAGCGTGAAGATTTGGACAAAACGTTAAATAAACGCCTGGTATTATCAGTGATAAAACGACCCTTAACAAAACCAGATTGTTCAGGACCAAGTAAATCAGGTAAAAAGGAGTCTAATCGGGCTGCGAGAGATTTGGCATAGATCTTATAATCAATGTTGACAAGGGAAATTGGTCTATAATTTTTATAGTATCTAGAATCTTTGCCTTCCTTAGGAATAATGCAAATATGAGCATCAGCAAAGGTACCTGAAGAGCCACCTAAGGTAACAAAGGAGTCAATAAGAGAGTGCAACTTGGGAATCAACAATGCGGAAAAATGAAGATAAAACTCAACAGTGAAACCATCAGGTCCTGGAGCTTTATCCTTTTTAAGGGAGTTAAGAGCAGAGAGTAACTCCTTGTGGGAAACATCCAATTCCAAAGAGGTTAAGTCAATGGGGAAATGGTCTGGTTTGCGGATGGTAGAGAAAAAATCAGAGAGAGACTGAGAAGTAGGATGAGTTTCAGAGGAATAGAGGGTTGAATAGAAATGAGAAAATTCATCCAGAATATCAGCATCTTTGTGTCGAGGAATATCATTTTCATCAAATATAGATTCAATATTAAGCTTGCTATGCTTAATTTTTAAATAATTAGCTAGAATTTTCCCTGCTTTATTTTTCCCACCATAAAATTTGGAACTAGATTTCAACAAATAAAGAGAAGCATCCTCTGTAGATTTCTTGTTAAATTTCAACTTAGCATCAATAAGCGCTGTCAAGCTTTCCTTTGAATGGGAGGTATAATAGGAGTGTTCCAAACTCTTGATCCTACGGAGAAGGTCACTATTATGTTGACGTGCATCTTTCCGTTTTGCAGATACAAAACGGATAATGAAATCCCTAGCTGTGGCTTTGAAAGCATCCCAAATTGTGTGGGTAGGAATAGAAGGAGTGTCATTGAAAGTAAAGTATTCGTTAAAAAAGTCAATAAAAGAGGCAGTAAATTTAGGATCTAAAAGGAGGGAGTTGTTAAAACGCCACCTCTTAGGTCCAGTGACTTTGGGTAGGATATCGATATTAATATGGACAGGAGCATGGTCAGATAAAAGAATAGGACCAATTTCTGCATGAGTAAGGGATTGTGCAAGATGATGGGATACAAAAATATAATCAATACGCGATTGAGAGTGATGAGAGGGAGAATAAAAGTGAATTCTCTGGTTGTTGGATTGCATAAGCGCCAAGCATCGATGAGTTTGTGCTGTGAAATAGCATGAGTGAAGAGCTTATGGGGCTTGTTTGGGATAAAGGAGGTCTCAGAATTGCGGTCTAAGAAAGGGTCGAGAGGTTGATTGCAATCTCCCGCTAGGATAAAGTGATCATCTACGAGAGTGGTAATGCGAGTAGCCATCTCATGCCAAAAATTCGGTTGACCACCTGTGGGGGCATAAATGTTAAGAAGGGAGAGTGGAACACCCCTCAAGGAAAGCTTGACGTATGACCATCTACCGTCAGAGTCAAAGGCAGTGTCTAAAACAGAATAGGTGAGAGACTTACGAATAAGAATAGCAACTCCATTACGCTTACCATCTCCAGGAGCAAAATGTACCTCTCCCACCCACCCCCGTCTAAGCTTGACAGATTCTGCTTCAGTTAAATGAGTTTCTTGTAAAAAAGCGAAAACTACATTCAATTTAGCAAGGTGAGAAAGAATTCGTTGTCTCTTAATGGGAGAGTTAAGACCTTTAACGTTCCATGAAACAATACGCACTGACATTAAAAAAACAGGAAAGAGGGGAAATTACTGCAATAAGAGCGAACAATTAAAGTATGAAAGATACATGAAAAGGAAAGGTGAAGAAGCAAAAAAGATGATAAAGTAGAAAATAAGTGGATAAAGAGAAATGGACAAAGGAGAAGAAAAAATGACACCTCGAAAAAGAGAAGAAGAAGAGAGGGTAGTAGAGGAGAGTTAAGGGTAGGATCAAAAATGAACATATCAATAATGGAAGGAAATGTACTTACAGGTAGGGAAGGTGAGGGAACACAAGCAGGAAGGAAAACCAGACGTGTAAGACGAGGGGGGTAGAACCAACTGGAGGAGACAAGACGGTCAGGGCATGCGAACCGCCCGGCTGGACAAACATGAAGCATTGGGTATGATCTGTAAAAAGAGAAGGAAATCATTAGGGAAAGAAAGAAAACAGAACAATCAGATAGACAACGCGGAGGTCTTATCAATAAAGGCAATAGATATAAAAGGGGAGAAAAGACAGTGAACAATATGAACAACAAGAGCAACATAGAAAGAGATAGTAAAAACACAAGGCATTAGTAACTGTAATAATAGTAATAAACCTATGCAGAAACCTATGCAGATAACAGTGGACTGCAAGTGAGAAAAGGCAACATTAGTTACAAAAGTCAAGGAGGAAATGCAGAAGAGGGACCAGAAGTATCCATGTTGGCTGCTTGGCAGGAGTTCAGGAAGCTCTGGAGTCGTACAGGATCCTCGTAGGTCGTCGTCTTGTTATTATATGTGACCCGAAATAGACAAGGATGGAAAAGTCCATAACGGGCACCAATGGCGCGAAGTGCGGGTCTCATGTCCAAAAAAGCTTTGCGACGACTGGCTGTAGCTCTAGCATAATCCTGTGCAAAAAACAAGGAGGACCCAGACCAAGTGAGACGAGGAGAGGCTCTAGCTGCCGAGAGAACTTTCAGGAGGTCAGTATATTGCAGGAAATACATGATGACACCTCTGGGTTTCACCGAAGGAGAAGCAGATGAAGGAACTCGACCAAGCCTGTGAGCTCTTTGTATGTTAAGTACAGTGTCCTCCGGAAGATGCAGAAGTTTAGGAAGAAAGGACTTGAAGAAAGTTATAGGATCACTCCCCTCGCAGCCCTCCACAAGGCCGTAGATTCGCAAATTATTGCGTCTATTCCTATTCTCAAGGTCCTCAACCTGCTTTTGAAGAGAAGAAATCTGAGAGTGCATGTGGACAGTCTTAGCAGAGGATTCCTGAAGCGAAGATACACTGTGCTCCACAGATGCGACTCGTGCCTCCATTTGAGCCCAATTATCGGTTAAGACCTGTAATTTAGCATTAGTGTCTTCCATAAAAGGGCGGAGTGCCCTTATCTCTTCCAACAACAAGTCAATAGTGGCAGAGGAAGCCGAAGCAGAGGCGGATGGTGAGGGGGGATCTTTTTTCAGTCGCTTAACTGTATTCTTCCCATTGGATTGAGGAAGGGGTTCCATGGCCGACTTCGACATAAGAACGGGAGGTTCTTGAGAAGATTCTAGCTGGGCCAATGCTGAGAAAACCTTCGAATTTTTGATGAAAGTGCGCTTCGAAGTTTTGTTGACGCAGTTCGTTGTAAGTTTGCCCATCAGGATTGCAACAGTATTAATGGGTTGAAGGTTGAAATGGTGATATCACGACATGTATGGAGAACAAAGAGAGCATGAACAGGAACCAGAAGCAAAGACTGCTAAAACCAGGAAAAGAAGAAGTCACCTACACGAGGGTATATTCTTCCAATCGATAATAGCTAGCAAATTCATGCGACATACGTTGGTGAGGCTGAGGATGAAGGTTGAGTGTCAGTGAAGAGAGTAGCGATATAAAAATCCATCAACATAGGCTGAAATCAAATATAACGTATAAATGAGGCAGAGTGGGTGTTATTGCGCAGGCAAAGTTGGTTGAAGGAGCTCGAAATCATTGAGGCAAACAAAATGGCCGCTGATATGCAGAGGAAAATAAAAAGACAAATGCCACTTCAAAATAGCAATGGGACGTTATTGAAATGAAAATCAGTCATTTGGTAAAGGAATGAGACCCACCATGAGGGGGGAGGATGTTGCCAAGCCTTAAAAAGAAATTGCTAGAGGCGCCGATAGTACAGGCATGAAGACCGCTGTGCGATGAGGGACTACACAAAATGGCGGCCGCGGCCATCACAGAGCCGCGATGTGCACAGCGTCACCTGAGAGAAGTTGAGAAGGAGCATACAAGCTCATGTGAGGGTTCGCATCATGCTCGGGAAGTATTCCGACGGCTGAATCTTCCTCTCGGCGGGGTAATAACCAACGCGGTCCTCCTGTTTATCTCAGCCGCAGCGGAGCGCTCACGCCGGCACCGCCATCTCCAACGGGCGCTAAGCCACGCCCCCCAGGAGTGAACTTTTGACTTACAAACAAGGATCCGCATACCAAAAAACTAATTTCAGACTGCGGTCTTCCTAGAAGATCATGTAAACTGGGTTTTAATGTGTTTTGAAGAAAACATGTCTTTCACGCTTATGTTAAGTGTTTTATACACTGGTTTAATTTTAAGGAGACAAGAGTTTGGGACATGTTGGCTGCTTGAGAGACACGTTTGTCCCTTCGGGGGCACCAATGTGCTCATAGCTGTAATACCTGGTGAAGAGAAAGGGAGAACTGCAATATGTGGTTGAGAAATGCACACCTGCCTAATTATTGGTATCGGATTTACCAGGTTTGCAGTTGGAGCACAGACTAAAGTGGCCACGTGTGGAGCAACTGCTACTTCGCACAAAAGAAATACTGCTGTTAGCAAAGCTAGAGGAGCGTTTAAACCCAGGAAAGCGGCAGTCCAGTGTAGTGGTGTGGCAGAGGAAACGTTGCTCCCAGTAGCACTGAAAGAGAGGGCGTGCCTAGAAGAGCAACAACCAAACGCAGCTTTATGAAGGAGCAACATGTCAGAGCAGGAAGAGTGCTGTCCCGGGACTACAATGCTGTGCTGCCAGAGTGAGAAATGTTCTCAGAATAGAACAGAGCTTTGGGGCAGATGTATCAAAATACCTATTTGCCATTCTCAAATAGCGATTTTTTGAGAATCGCTATTTGAGAATTGCAAAATGGTATGTATCTAAAAAATCGCATTTGTTTTGCGATTTCTTATTATTCCTTATTTGCGAATAGCAAATTGCGAATTCGCAATTAAGGAATAATTTCCCATTCATTTCTATGGGCCAGGAGGCCCATAGGAATGAATGGGAAGTTATTCTCAATTTGCGATTCTCAATTTGAGAATCGCAAATTGAGAATAATTTCAAGGGTGCAAGGGTGTCATAAGGACGCCCTGATGCACCCCTGAAATTCACATGTGTGCGCATATGGCGCACATACATGCCGTAAGGGCATGTAAGTGCCCCACATGGCACCTTCACAAATGCAAAAAAGTGCTTTTGTGAAAGAAATCGCAAATTACCACCAACTTCAAGTTGGTGGTAATTTGCGTTTTCTTAATGAGAAATTGCACAACTTGGGTGCTTCATACACTGCATTCAAGGCCTTAAATGCGATCGCAAAATAAGGAATCGCAAATTTGAGATTCCTTATTTTGCACTGAAATTTGCTACATACATACCATTTTGCGAAAATGAGTTCGCAAACGCCAAAATTGTGAGAATTTCGGCTTTTGCGAACCCATTTGAGCTTAATACATCTGGCCCTTTGATACTGCCCCCTACACCAGCCTCTCCTCCTTACTTTGTGTTTATTTTTTAAATATTGTGATGTTTGATGCCCTCACACATTTTGAAAAAAAAGAAAACAGGGCAACTTTGATGGCCCGTTTTCACTTTCAGAAATCACCACAGCCTGTGGACATAATATGAGGACAAAGCTGACTGTAAAAGATTGAGGTCCACTGGAACTTTAATTGGTCGTACACTGGCGTGCATTGTTGCAGGTTACACATGCTGGAGACCTTGAAACCAACACCATTGTTGAGTGAATACATAGTGATTGGTGACACTAGTGTGGGGATGACAAGGGTTTGTATTGTGTGAGGACAATGTGGACAGGACACATGTGAGAATACCAACAGCATGCATGTGAGAACACCAACAGCATGCATGTGACATCCATCGCATAAGACAGTATGTCAGCAATAACTATTGAGTTGTTACATGTAAGTGACCTTTTCCATGCATGCAGTGCAAATCTATGCTACATGTGGAAGGGGACTTGTTTCTCTGTGATCCGTCCAGTCTGAGAAGCTAATCCATGTGCCATCCAACAAAGACAACAGTGGTGGAGGTGGTGGTTGCTTGCTTAAGGCCTGCCTACCTGGATCCTGCAATGGTGACCTGTACAGACAAAATGTGCTACTATGTAGGGATGAATTTTGCTCAGGTTCAGCAGTGGTCGGTGCAGGTAAGCGCGGTTTGGGTCGGAGTCGACAGATGACAGAATAGGGAACATTAAATAAATAAATAAGTCCTATTCTGTCATCTGTCGACTCCCCCCTACCTTACCTGCGCAGACCACCCCTGCTCAGGTTTCTCATAACTGACAAAGTATGATGTGTGCAGACGGCTATGGTGATTGTGTGAAGTGGTAATTACAGAGAAAATGGGACTGTGATTATTGTGCTGACTCTTGCCATGTGTGCCTCTTACCTGGCCTCATAATGGTAGTTTTTGGAACTGTGGAGTGGCGCACCTACTAGTGATGCATGATGGAGAGAATATGTTGCTCTGCTCCATGGTGCTAAATCAGAGGAGTGATCTTAGTACAGCTTGGATGTATGACGTTACAACGCATACTTTTACAACGCCTACCTTTACATCGCAAGTTTTACAACGCATCCCATTACAACGCATGATGCTTTTGGGCGCTGGATAGTGAATAGTTTAATTTACTATTCCAACTCCAGTCCCCGTGGATAGTAGGGAAGGTGTTGGATAGTACATTAAACCTATTCCCTATCGTAGAGCGCCCCCAAGCGCTATGCGTTGTAATGGTTTGCGTTGTAAAAGTTGCGTTGTAATGGTAGTTCGTTGTAAAAGTTTCGTTGTAAAGGCTGTATACCGTACAGCTTCCACCTCTATTCAAGCAGGCTTAACTCTCACACCCTTCTTCTCTTCTTGCTATTTCCCCTTGACCTCCCTCTTGGTTCATAGCTCTTCCCTTATGTATTGAGCTATCGTTCTTGCGCTCCACATGGCATACTTCTCCACTGACCTGAGGGTAGGTGGAGTAAGGCCATGTAGTACAACATAATGTTCCGCTTTAAAGTTGACTGCAATGTCCAGCTCCTCCTCAATATGGTTCCTCCGGATTGAGATGGACTTCATCTTTGGTGTTATCAGGCTCCAAGATGATAAACAGCTGAGGGTATGAGGGGAGTGTTCAATGTATCTACGTACTTCATGTTGCTATTGCTGTTTGGTGTGAGGGAATGTGAACACATGCCTCTGATTTCCTGTGTATCCCATCTGGAATGATTCACAGTATAGGTGCACACTGAGTAACACTATTCCACTTACATGGCATGCATAGTGACAAAATCTACTAATGTAATCGTACATGTAGTAGCATTACATTCGTAGGTTTAGGCATATGCTCATAGCCCCCCTAATTTTCATACTTTCATTCAATTTTTTATTGTAGGGAGGCATTTACTCATCAATTTACATGTATTTTACCGACTAGCCTTTATTTCTATAACCTATGAATTGTAGTAGGCGTAATTTTCTGAACATTACCTTTGTGAGTTGGACCCGTTATATTTGAATTCATGCCCTTTTGCTTTATCCTTGAAACTTGAGTGGCTGGCATTCCAAAACTGACGTCAATTGCAAGTTGAAACAAATTGAAGTGATATATTTAGCCTTTATAGCTACTCTTTTCAGGCCTTGTTGTTCTGAGATAAATAATGATAGTCTTTTGACAGGCTTCCTGCCTTGCTGTAAGAGTAACATCACTCCCATCCACACACTCTGAATATTATTCGCTGTAGAGGATTGAAATCAAAAGGTTTCTGTGGGCAGAGCAATGGAGACAGGCTTTCCTATCTATTGCAATAAATATGAAGCTAAAAATGAGGAAGGTACATCATGTTTTTGTGATTTGTTTGTTCCACATTGCGTGAGTTTTTCCTTTTAATTTTCTTTTAAATTCTTGCTAAAGCTATATCGGCATCAAACACTGTCTCATAAGTAGTGATATTATCCCTTACAAATCACTCTTGTAAGTCTATAGAATCTGCAATAATGATAATAGTTTTTATTGATCCAATGTAAGGAATACAAATATATTCCTGATATTTCCGACTAAATATGTATTTATTTATTAATGTGTTGTGCACAGACTGGACAATTGGAATTATGTGGCAGTGGAGAAGCAAAGTATGCAACAAGGTTGTTCGAATCGTATGTCAAGTAGAGTCAAATTATGTTGCAACATGTTGCAACTTCTGTGACTCAATTTTATCATTTTAGCACACATTGTTACAAAAGGGAACCATAAATACATGTTTCTTATGACAGTATAACATTTCCTATTGGAAATGTAATTCACCAACAAAAATTAATTTTACACAGTTATTAATTTTATTAACCGCGATCCTTCTCAACCCCAGTATAAAACAGGTTGTGTAAAACATAAAGAGACTGATTTAGAGTTTGCATTAAGGCTGACTGGATGTCTGTGACAGAGTAATCCTTCCATAAACTTTAAATAATACCCCACGTGGTAGATTTACAAAAGTCTTTCTAAGGACAATAAGCACGTACTCTGACAATCTTCGGATTTGGCC
Source organism: Lissotriton helveticus (assembly GCF_964261635.1). NCBI lineage: Eukaryota > Metazoa > Chordata > Amphibia > Caudata > Salamandridae > Lissotriton > Lissotriton helveticus. The sequence continues at coordinate 1,072,293,927 of NC_136070.1, read as the reverse complement.
AACCCCCTATTAAAATGAAAAGAGGCATATTCATTTCTATTTTAAGTAATTAGATATATGAATATTCACAGTTTAGTCCTATTTTAGATGGTGTGATGTGTGGTATTAATTTAGTCCCTGCGATCCATGTACAGAGAATTCAAGAATATGGGATCTTGCTTTCTTTGTGTAGAATTCACCCACATCTAGGAATGTTTGGCCAAGCTCCCTGAGGTTTGATAGGAGACCACTCCCCTTAGGCAGCATCCCTCCATGAAGACCAGCAGCAGATCTCATTGGCCATCTAAGAAACATTACATTTCAAAGAAACATTAAACTGACAGTACCCAGATAACTCGTTCTTCCTCTGCCTGGTAATATACTTAACATTTTTAACTAGTTTTTAAATTAACACATTTTTAAAGAGCAAGGGCAATCATGATACTTGAAGTCCTTGAAGTGTAGATGCTTCTAAAGACACATGTGAATCTGTTTACACAGTTTTGTGTCATTTTAAGAATTCTGGGTGCCCCAGGCAAGAAGTATTTTGGGGGCCCCTGTTTGGAACAACTTTGAAATTAATTTTTGGTGTGGATAATTGTTTAGAAAATTGCTGCTCTTAATATCAATGTTATATGTGAAATGATTCACCTTGAATGACTATTTTACACCCGTATTTTTACCTGTTTTATATATTTAATTGTATGTACTATTTAAGGCTGGTTTTAGCCTAATTAAGAAATTATAGGAGAATGTTATTACCCATGCAGTACACGCTGTGTCAATAAAAAATTGCCTAAAATAATGAACTATATGTGAAAGGATAAGATTCCAAAATACATCGAAGTTATTTAGAGAGAAATTTCTTTTTCCCAGGGGGGCCCTGGGAAACTGCCACTTTGCCCATGCCTTAAAACGTCTTTAACACCATTCAGTGACGATGGTGGTATTGGGAAGCATCACTGTCATGATGCTAAAACAGGGGTCCTATGAATCCCCAGAGGTATTGTAAGAACTGTCATTTTGTGTGTCAGTGTTGTAGTCCGAATCATGATAGAGCCAAAGGGAAACATCCTTTACAACGCGGTGTTTACACCGCAGGACCTTTACGACACAGCCATTAAAACGCAAGTCATTACTACGACTTGCGCTGGATGGCACTCTTGCTTAAGGAATAGTTTGATTTTCTTTTCAAACACCTTCCCCACTGTTACGTGGGCTGGAGTTGGAATAGAAAATTAAATTAATCCTCAATCCAGCTCCCTCCAACGCAAATCGCTGTAACGACTTGCGTTGTGAAAACCGCGTTGTAAAGTACCGCGATCAAAGTGATCACGTTGTACTGACGTACATCCAAAGCCAAACGAAACTGGCACAAGGCATTGATAAGCACTTTGTTTTAGAGTGACTTTGATCTGTTCGGTGCTTCTATGATGTCTAGAGATTTACAGCAAGATGATTACCTTTGCAAGAATACATGCTCCCAAAAGGAAAGAGGATAGAACTAAGGAATGAGGAGCAGGGGAGAAGCAATACACACCTCACAAAGAAATTAAAGGATTTATATGGCACAACAAAAGTAAACATCGACCACTACTGCTTTTTAAAAAATTCAATATGCTGGAAAACACTGAAAAAAAACACCATAATTTGCAACAAGCAAAAACTGAAAATGACATGAGAGGGTACAAGAAGACAGTTTGGCCTAGCATGCCACTGTGAAACAACAGTGTAAAGCATTTGGTGTGAGATGTTTGGGGCATTGACGCTTTAGTCATTCTTGCCCAGGATCACATTCCACTAATGCAAGGAATGTCACGTCACTAAAAAAACAGAGGTGGATTGGAGAGCAGAGTGTCTTGATACACCATCATTAAGTATCATTTTCTCTTCCATATGTCGGTAAATTAACCAGAACAGGCATCCAACAAAAGAAGTAAAGTTGAATGGTGTCCCCCCCAAAAAAATTCACACAGGGAAAACCACACCAGACAGGTCTTTGAGAAGATATGGAAGTTGTTCCCATGTATACTACCTCCCTTGCATGCCCTTCGACCAACCAAAAAAAGGCCCAAGCTTCCACACATGAGTAGAAATTGTGAACCCCTAGGAGTGGCCAAATGATAAAACATTTTCTGTTTCTTTCCTCTCTTTTCCCATCAACCCTGTAATTGTAACCACACTTACTCCTCTGACTCCTAAGGAAGACTCCTTTCTTTACAGTAACTTTAAACAACCAATGGGTGAATATGTCCCATATGTGCATAGGATCCAATTGTACCCTGAAGGATTGCATGTCTGACAGTGTTACTGGTATGCATTGTAATTGAGAAGAGGCAGAATATTTCTCGGATCTTTTAACTCCAATGAGCATAGAATCTAACTACTTCACTGGTTTTGTAATTCCAGTGTGCCTATGTGCTGCAAATTTGCTCGATCACGAAAAGAAGGTATGGTACCAGATTACCGTAACAAAACTTTCATCAAGAAATATTGCCACCTGTTGAATATTCTTCAGGCATCAGACTAGATCCAGAAACATTTTCAGCAGTACCTTTGTGCACTGGTAAGGATCACCATGAGTGACACTGTTCCTCTCCATAAATGACATGTGGAACCTATATAGGTGTCACTCCTACTCGCTGATGTGAGATCCTTTCTATCTGGCCACCAGATAGGGATCTGGAGCCACCTCTTGTCTCTTTGAGACTCTTACCTATTCCAACTATTTCTCTTTTAACTGTGCAAGGGAAATATCACCTCCCAAAACAACATGTTTTAACCCCTCCGATGCTTGTGACGGAACCATTCCGTCATGCCTCACGGTTGAGCTGTGCGGATGATGGAATGGTTCCGTCATGACCACACCCAGTAATGGAATGTCCAGCACTCGGGGAAATCGGCGCCGCACGCAAGGTGTTAAGCCCAGTAGGGTCTGTTGCATACAAATATCTGTAACAAATCCTCATGAGATTTGCCTGTGGTACCTTGAGTCAAGCCATGCCTCTAAGACCTGCAGTGATTACACTTCAATGAAACTGAAGGCCACATGTGACCAGAAGACGAAACTTTACATTGCCAAGCCCCAGAAGCCTCTGCAATGTGACAGGTCTAAGGCGAAAGTTCAGTCCTAGTTCTAGTCCATCCAGAAGTTGCAGGAATCGTTCCATTGGTCAGTCTTTATCTTGATCAAAGTTGTTGGGTAAGTTGAAGTAAAAAGCAAAATATATCTATATGAGGGTTCTGTCCCTTTCATCCACTCACACTCTTGTGAGATGGCATGGGTGGCACTACCCATGTAAATCTTGCGCCCGAAGTCAATCAACTATCGAGCCTATCCCGCAACTTGTTTCAGCATGACACAAGTTTCCGGGCCATCTGCCACTCTGAAACTGAATGAAAAATCTTGCAAAGTCATACTGTGACTCTTTGGATCTTTGCTGACTCCCTCTGGCACATCTTCAGCCTCATGAATGTAAAAGCTTCTCCATCTGGAATACCACTAGTGTGATCACCCTCTGCACCAGTTGGACCCTCCAAGACTATAACATTACCCCCTCTAGCTCCAGTTCTGGATCCGCTTGTAGTGGAACTTTCCAGGTACTTTGGCCCTGATGCTGACTCCATCGATGCGGGAAGGTAAGGTACCAAACTGTCCTCTCTGACTCTGAATCAGCTCCAGGTCGACCTTGACTGATGCTGGGTTCGGTCACTGAAGAGGCCCCGCTTCCTCCACTTGATCAGCTGCCTCCACAAGGGAGAACACACAGTCTGCATTCCCTGTTCCGTACGGATTCGGACAATGCCTATGAAGCGGGTGATGAGATTGACGAGCCATACCATTAAGAGAATTGGTCTGATAACCTGCAGGAGGCTAGCGGCCTTGATTCCTCCCAGGGTCCTGCCACTGCAGAGAGCACTTCTTACGTAATCATCATGTTTAGGGAGTGAAGTCCTTGCGGTCCAGCTCCCCACCTTGGCGGTCAAGACCAGTGCCATGAACAAAGTCCTCCATCCAGGGCAAACACCCACTGAGCCCATCTTGCCTTTTAATGAGGCTCCTACAGAGTCCTAGTTGGGAGTGTGGGCCAAGCCTTGCTCTGCCACCCCCCAGACAACCACTAGACCACACAATGCCACTACACTGCCATATGCAACCCTGTGTTTTCATCCCAGCAACCCTTCCCTGAAAGTTTCATGGTGGTGCCGATTACAAGCATGACAAACCCAAACACACTTCCAAATACTCCTCACGACAGGGAATAAAAATGAGTGGAGACATTTGGAAAGAGAGTCTTCTCATCCACTATCTTGTCTCATAGATCTGTAAATGCCAGCTGCCTTCTGTGGCGCAATTCCCATGCCCTGTAGGATTTGGTGGCTCAAGTCCTTTCTGGTGTTCCTGAAGATGTCCGACCTGTCTTGCCCAGGTTATACAGTTGTGACGTTCCCAAGTTCACAATTCTTTGTGGCTTGGACACCACTGATTCCATTGGGCAGGCCATTGGCACTATTGTCACTATTTGCCCCCACACTTTGTTGCAGTCAATAGGTTTTTCAGGCAATGCCCAGTCATCCCTCATGGACATGCCTTTTGACGGGACTCACCTGTTTGGGGACAAGGTAGATTCCTCTCTAGAGCTGTTATAGGAGAGTACGGTCCAGGTCACACTCACTGGGCTTATCTGCCCCACCTCGCCAACCGCATCAGCCCTATCACTCCTTTCACAGCGTTGGCAGAGGTACCCCATACCATCAGCCAATTCAACCTCAACAGGGTGCCCAGCAATTCACAGTTGAGACCATGGTTCCCACCACCCCTTTGGTCAAAGTCAATGGGCCACCCAGTCCATTGCACTCCCCGTGCAGCCCTGCCCCTTTAACATTCATTTAGTGGAGCAGAGCCACCCAGTGGGAGGCAGGATCCGATGATTCTTGATGGGTTGGCAGGTCATAACATCAGACAGGTGGGTCCTGCAAATTGTTTGGAAGGGATATGTTCTATCCTTTGCTTCCTCACCACTGCACTTTCCACCATCCCCCTAACAACTTACCGAGGACCTTATGTCCATTTTGCACCTGAAAGTGCAAGCCCTTTTGGCTAAAAGGGCTATTGAGAGGGTGCCAGCCCCAGAAGTAGGTTGTGATTGTTATTCCTGCTACTTTCTGGTGCCAAAGAAAAATGGAGGGCTTTGTCCCATTTCGGACTTGCGCCCTCTCAACACCTTCCTCTGGAAGGAAATTTTAAGAAGCTCACACTGGCCCAGGTTTTGGATGCCTTCAATCTTGGAAACTGGCTGGTGGTGTTAGACCTGCACCCTGAACATCTGCATAGGAACTTACCATTTGGAGTAGAGAAAAAAATTTAATGTCTCATTATCATCTCCAATAACTTGCCTACAAGAAGATTCACCTTAGGAACAGAAGATACTACCAGAGACAAGCACTTAAGATTCTTAGATTCACCTCACACTTTTCCCTAGTCAACACACACAAGACCTCTGAGCTAGTGTTACTAGTGGATTGGATTATAAGTCAAGCTAGTAAAGAATACATGTAAAATGTCGGTAGCAAATATCACACTTACTCTATCAATTTAGAAAAAAAAGAAATGTTATGAAGAAAGCTAGCTTGATATTATTTGTATTTTGTTTTCTTACAACACATCTGATTCTGATCATTAGCAGTTAAAGGTCTGCCATTGTGAGAGGTGGACTACAGCAACTGGAGGCTGACATGTCGAAAGCAGAATATCATTAACATTCATACACCTTTATACACCTGTATGTAGACAAAGCTACATATAGATAAAGCACTTGACTACATTAGTGAACGAATGGCACACTGTCTTTATATGAAAAACATATGGCCTCATTTACAAGAACTTAACGCAGAGGGCTGCCGCAAACCGTTTGGCTGCGCTACGGTGCGTTAATTTCCAGGGACAGGGATACTACTATCTACAATGATATGACGGATCCCTTTGCTATCTCCTGCACTGGCGCACAATTTGCTGCCATGCGCCAATGGAGGTACACTTGCACCATAGTGCAAGGGTGACTGCGCTGAGGGGAATGATTGTGTATGTGCAGGAAGGTATCCTTTCCACCACATAAACAATCTGAAATAGTGTTTTTAAACCTCTATGTGTGCTGTTAATGCATCAAACATAGAAGTTGAAAAACTACATTTTTTGCAATGATCATTTTTGTGCAGAAAACATTCACAAGAGGTACTGTCCTCTTCCTACTTGTGCTGCAGAATGCACCACCCATAGACAGAGGAAAGAAAACGAGGAGAAATGAAAACATTTCTCCTCGTTGAGCATCAATACGCCTCCCCTGGCGAGGCATAGCATTCAGATGCTTTCCATGTTTACGATTTATTGTAAATCTGAGAATGTGTCATGTTGTATGGTTGTTGCATGGGAACACCCACAGTAACACCCATGGAATGGCCCTTTCACGCAAAGTGCTTCATGTAAAGGGGCCATATTTACAAGGATAGGAAAAGCCATTCAGGGTGCCTTTTTGTGTCCTTGTAAATATGGAGTAGCAAGATGCGCCGCCGGTGCATCACAAAAAGTGATGTACCGGCTGCGCAAGGGGCTTGTAAATACACCCAATAATATATTATTTCACACAAAAAACAAAGGATAGCGTAAAGTTAAGGTACACTTTGGTTATAAAATCTTACCGGGTGTTTAAAAGAATCAGAAATTTAGACAAAAAACACAGTTAAAGTGCAGCTGTGGTTACAGAACAAAACTTAAAAATCACTGAATTTGCCTTTTATAGTTAGGTAAAGTAACCATGACTGCCACCTCTGTCATTCATTTCTTATGGGCTCATACATGCCATTACTTGTGGCATGCTAAATTACATCATTAATGACATCTCCAATGACTTCTATGGTGGGTTTTTTCTGTGAATTTTTTAGACTTTTTAGTTTAGAAGGTTTAATATGTTTAGATTATATAACTAAAGCTAACTATAACTTCACTTTAACTTTCATTTTGTTTTGGTGAGTTTCAGTTTTGTTGAATCTTTTACCACATTCAACTTTTTCTTGTGCCTAACCACCTATTTAAAGACAGCCCCCAATGTGCAGGGCCTTCCTCTGTGTGGAGAAGTTAGGACCTGTGATCCTTCTCTAGATTGACACTGTGCTCAGAATGACCCACCTCCAGGCTTCACCAGCTCTGTGCTTGTGACCAACAGAGTATTGGTGTATCTAGATGATGGATTTTGGAGAGGAGAAAAGCAGAGAAGGAGAAAGACAAAGAATACTTATATTAATAATGAGTAGAATTAGGACCCTCTCAATTTACCCTCCCACACTCTCGCTCCATGACTAAAGTCTCTCTCTATCACTAAAGCCCATGCTCATCCATAATGTTTGAGTTATGGTCCATCTCCCAGTCTGATAGGCTGAACTGAGTATCAATTCTTTTTTTAAATATTCAGTACAACAAACTCACTGTAAATGAACACACATAGGTTTTTAGTGCAACACCTTTATCCATATCTCACACACAAAAATCTCTCATTTTTTCACATATGGACTCTCTTTTCCCTTACCAAGTTGAGACATCAACCCAGTCTTTTAACTAGGAAATCAATGCTTTTCGGATTTGTAGGAGGTGAGTTCTACAGTATTATTAATCAGTTTCACAACTAATGTACTTTTCTTTCTTAAATTTGACCTATTTAGCTAGGATTGTGGAATTATGTTATGTGTTAACTTCTTTTGCCCTTTGTCTTAGCATTTTACCATTTCTTAATAATGAACGTTGCTATACTGAATAAATAAAACAAGGCAAGTCGTTTTTAGTTCTATATCCTTGGATTAACCTGCAAAAAACATTTTGCAGATTCTTAAGTAACTGCCCTACTAGTTCTCTTCAAGCTGTTTACGGATTCTGCTTTTAGTTGCCAGTGGTTAAAATTGCTAAAATCAAAACACCCTAGAAAACTGAACAGCACTCAGCGGACTCCATCAACTGGTGTTCTGAGCTTGAGGACCAAACAGGAAACTCACTTTGATCTGAAGTACAGAGCCAAAAGGCCTTCCTTGCGCTGCAGCTGCAGGGAAACTTAACACTGAGTGCATGCTGCCGGGTGTGTTCTCCTTTTTATATGGTAATCTTTGAAAGATGAGCAGTAGCAATCATGGGAAATAAAGCTTTGGAAACTTGTTAATACTCTATCATCTTAATGCTTGGCATGAGCACAAGTCCAATGTTGAGAAGAGGAACAGGGAAGCAGAAGAGGCAAATTCAACTTCTTCAGTATTGCACCATGCCATCTGTCCTGGAGAGAGATTGCCTCACATACAGCCAGATTCATCATTCTCCCGTTTTGCGAGCCCCTAATAGCGATTCATAAGGAATCGCTATTAAGGACTTGCAAAACGGGATTCATGTAGGAATTGCAAAAAATATTGCGATTCCTACATGTTCCTTATTTGCGATTAGCAAATTGCTAATCACAAATAAGGAATAACTCCCCATTCATTCCTATGGGCCTACAGGCCCATAGGAATGAATGGGGAGTTATTCCTTATTTGCGATTAGCAATTAGCTAATCGCAAATAAGGATGCGATTTCAAGGGTGCAGGGGTGTCCAAAGGACACCCTGTAGCACCCCTGAAATGTAATCTACATTGGTGTTGCGCACACACATGTCCAAAGGACATGTGTGTGTGTAACATGCAACTTAGAAAAATGCATTTAAATGCATTTTTCGACATTTTTGCTATTTACCACGAGGTCTGACCTCTCGGTAAATAGCGGCCCAAAATTGCAATTTCGCAATTTTAAAATGATTCATGAATTGCATTTAAGGAATCTCAAATAGAGATTCCTTAAATGCAATTCTTCGCAAATGTGCGAATTCTTTAATAGCGAATTTTGCATTTGGGATGATGAATCCCAAATGCAAAAATTGCACTCGCAAAAGGCAAGATTCTGAGAATCTTGCCCTTTGCAAGTGCAATTTAGCTTGATGAATCAGGCTGTAAATCCCGAAGGACAAGCAAAAATAAATTGATCCCTGCTTTGCAAATGTGGGATTGCCTTGCTTTGCGTGTCAACATGTAATCCTTTCAGTGATCAGTCGCACAGTTCACAAACTAAAGTCCTTTTGCATTAGAAGACCTGTAAATAAAGATATTTCTTTTCATTGTAAATGTATTTATATAGCGCTTACCACCCCTGATGAGGCATCAAAGAACTTTTTAGCGAGTAGCACATTACCCTGGAACCCAAAAAGGGCTAGTGGTGAATTAGTATAGGTAAATATGAGTTAATTTAAGTGGTAGACATGTGAGTTTGCTTGTTGGATTGAAATGGATAATGGAGAGATAGAAGAGGGAAGAGTCTAGAAAGTGTTTTTTGGGAGATCATTGTAGTAAGAGGAGGTTCGGGAACAGGTATAGGAATTACCACTTCTTTGTAAATTTTTTGGTGTTCTATATAACTAGTGATTCAAAAATAGGTGTTTTTTCTCAAGAGAGTAAAAATATAAAAAACATAGTCTTTTCATAAATCGGCTAGTTGACTTTTTAAACACAGGGAAGGATTTAGACATACCTAAGTTGGCAACACATAAAATCCCGGCCATGATGTTTACCGACGATACCTTGTTATTATCAAAATCTCCTATGGGTATACAGAGGGTTCCTAATAAATTTGTTGCTTTCTGTAAAGAAAGGGGACTTGAGATTAACCTACAAAAAACAACATTTATGGTGTTTAAATCAGCCAAAAGTACCCGACCAAACCCATGTTTGGATGGTAGGACCCTAGAGAGGGTGTCTATCTTTGAGTATCTCAGCAATACGCTCACCAAACAAATGGGCTGGGGTGTACAAATAAAATAAAATAGCCTGAAGTTAGCACAGGCAATGGGGGGGCCTGACCAAGGTATTCCAAAATTCTAGCCATAAACCTGTAGGCTCAGTATTAGAAATATATAAGGTACGAGCCAGAGGTGCTGCTTTATATGGGGCAGAAATGTGGGGACACGGTCGTCCTGACATCTTATACAAGTAGAAAACGCCTTTGTCAGGCAATTATTTGGTCTCCACTGCAGCTCCCTTCTCATACCGCTACGACTAGACTTGGGGGTCAGGTCAATTGCAGAAGAAGTTGCACTCAGACCTCTCTTATTCTGGCGACATTTGTGGGTTACTCCAGAACTGGACGAATATAGGGAAGTACTAAGAGAGGTGTTGAGTATACCTGGGTTGGGGAGATTACCATGGCTTACCCATATCCGGAACACTCTCCTGACCATGGGACGGGGTAATTTGTGGGATAGTCCAGAGTTAACATGCCCCACAGTGTCAAGGAAGGACGGCATCAAGCCAGCTACTGCAAGGAAGCTCTATTTACAATTCAGGCACGGGGTACTGCCAATGCGTTCTTTTACGAATAAATAGGCAGGCCTACAAACTTTGGGTTGCTCGGCTTGTAACATTGCAGAAGAATCAGAATACCATGTGTTTTAATTTCTGCCCTGGGTATAAGAAAGCGAGAAAACAATTGTTAATCCAGATATGCAGAAATTTGGGAACCAGGCAATGCTCAGAGGGCTTTTTTGGCTACTGAAATAGGATGCTAGCCTCCCTATAGCATTTTCAGTAGCAGGCTTTTTATTCTCTATGTGGTGTAATCGAAGAGTATTCTTGAAGATGACCCCCATAGATAACGATTAAATTCTGGTACACTTTTTTACCTGAAGGTCTTTTAAATTAATTTTATGAGTTTTTATAACAGTTTTAATGATGTATTTTTATCTTGATGTATGGTGTACCAGTGTGTAGGACTCTTAAGAAATAGAACTTTGGTCCTGGGGTCTATGATAATGTTAACAGCCCTCATATTGATTGATACAAGCACGTTATATAAAAAAAAAATATACGGAGCCTTTCATTTCCTGGGAAGGATAGCCCAGCTCCCGCTTCGCGCACAAGGGACTGTTAACAGTGAGGTATTTTGCCTCGTTTGGACATTGTGCAGTGCACTCTCGATCCCTGTGAATGGAAGTCTGTGCGTGGGGCTGTGGCGTCATGAGGGGACAGGAGGACGGATTGCTCGGCATTGGGACAATAAAAGCCTGGTCTCCGTCTGCCCTGTGGCTGCGGTGGAGACTACACTCCACGTTTTCCCCACTTCACCAGCCCGACTTGCTCTGAACATATGGCTTGCTGGGAGCTGTAGTCCTTGGATGTTACTGGACTGCTGCAGGTGGGCTTGATAATCAGCAGGGGGAGGAGCGGTCCACGCCAAGATACATTTAAGAGGCAGCGGACATTACACACATGAAGGACTTTGGTGCAGGGTATTGAGAAAGGCGTTTTGCCGATATGCATTTGCCGCCACCAAGTTGCCCTGAATGCTGAATAAACCCGCCTTACCTGACCCCTCGAGGCTCCTGCTTCTTTTGTTATGGAGGAAGAGTTTTTGCATATATATATATATATATCAACACCAACGACCTCCTCCAACAGGGAAGACGAGAGCCCACACAGGTGAGTAGACAGAGCCTCCTTTATTCCAGAAAAAACAAAGCAGCATAATGCATTTCGGCACTCAGTGCCTTCGTCGGATGCTTTTGCTCGTTTTAAAATCACTGTTCACCCCAAGTCACATCGCGTCTCACCAAAGTCTGGAGACACTCCTCCCACTTATCAAGGGACGATCTTTAAACTCATTGGCTCGAGTTCTTTATTTGCTGCAGTGGCACAGTAGGTAGTCCTAACCCAAGTGGGCGGTGCCTGCAGCTCCCAATGGTGTGTGGTACTTGTGGTGCTTTAGAGGCTCGGTAAACTGATCTTACACCCACCTCAGTTCTCACAGTGAGCCTGCGTACCTGCCGCCTAAGTAAGCACAGGTCCGGCGATGCAGTCATCCCCCAATTACTGGCCTGGCTGAAACGCTGTGAGTTGCGGTGGTTCGGCGTTTTCCCAAGCGCCTTGAGATACTCCACAGATTTGCCACAATCCGCCGAACACTTCAGGGTGGGGACTCTTAGTGCGCGTGGCTGCGCACAACACATCAACACCAACGACCTCCTCCAACAGGGAAGACGAGAGCCCACACAGGTGAGTAGACAGAGCCTCCTTTATTCCAGAAAAAACAAAGCAGCATAATGCATTTCGGCACTCAGTGCCTTCGTCGGATGCTTTTGCTCGTTTTAAAATCACTGTTCACCCCAAGTCACATCGCGTCTCACCAAAGTCTGGAGACACTCCTCCCACTTATCAAGGGACGATCTTTAAACTCATTGGCTCGAGTTCTTTATTTGCTGCAGTGGCACAGTAGGTAGTCCTAACCCAAGTGGGCGGTGCCTGCAGCTCCCAAGGGTGTGTGGTACTTGTGGTGCTTTAGAGGCTCGGTAAACTGACCTTACACCCACCTCAGTTCTCACAGCGAGCCTGCGTACCTGCCGCCTAAGTAAGCACAGGTCCGGCGATGCAGTCATCCCCCAATTACTGGCCTGGCTGAAACGCTGTGAGTTGCGGTAGTTCGGCGTTTTCCCAAGCGCCTTGAGATACTCCACAGATTTGCCACAATCCGCCGAACACTTCAGGGTGGGGACTCTTAGTGCGCGTGGCTGCGCACAACACACCAACACCAATGACCTCCTCCAACAGGGAAGACGAGAGCCCACACAGGTGAGTAGACAGAGCCTCCTTTATTCCAGAAAAAACAAAGCAGCATAATGCATTTCGGCACTCAGTGCCTTCGTCGGATGCTTTTGCTCGTTTTAAAATCACTGTTCACCCCAATATATATATATATATTTATATAAACTTTTGCCTGAATGGTTGAACTGAGAAATAGAGTACGGGCTTATTAAATTTGACTTTGCAAATTGTCCATATATACTGATTTTTGGACTGATTGCAACATAGGCTGTTGTAGGTTACATTTGTGTGTTATTTATACAATGCCATATGATGGATGTATATTTTCAATTTGTTTTATTATGATTCAATTTACATGTAAGTTATTGTACATATGCTTTTATGGTCAAATTGGCCGAAATAAAGTTTCATTGAATTGAATTGAAAAAACAAAGGGCCCTATTAGGATGGCGGACGGACCTGCGTCCGTCCGCCACCCCAGAGGAGGAGGGACCCTCTGTGCAAATTAGGATGTGACCGCCACCCTGGCAGTCACATCCTGTATGTTTAACCGCATCGCTGCGGCGACTTTACCCGCTGTGCGCGGCAATTTTAAAATTACCACGTTACATGATGAGCTCAGCTCGTCATGAGCGCACGGCAGGTTACGCTCATGACGAGCTGAGCTCGTCATCAGCCTGGAAGGGGTTAACATTGCGGCGGGTGCTGCTTGAAGCAGCACCCGCCGCAATGTTAAAAATGCAAGCAGTGCGGTGCCTGCCGCTTCGTCCATGCAAATGCAGGGGGGTACCAGAGGTACCCCCCATGTGCACCCCCGCCCCCCTTCACCCTGGGGGCCCGCAACGGGCCCCCAAAGAAAAGACTGTATGCCTTTTCGTGGCGGCATTGCCACCGCGGAAAGGCATATCCCTAAGCAAATTCTAATATGGCTGGCAGTGTCTGATAGACACTGCCACCATATTAGAGATTTTCCGCCGCGGTCTCGCGGCAGAAAAGCGGCGGACGGTCTTGCCGTCCGCAGATGACCCCCCACCATCCTAATCTGGCGGGGGGTCATTTCTCTCAACGCAGAGGTGAATCCGCATTCTCTGTGGAAAAATTTAAAGAAGACTTTGATTATAATTTTGGTCCTGGAACTTCCAGTGAGGAAGAAATTCGTCAATTGCTTAGCAACATTGAGAAAGCGTTGGATCATTGTTCACTATCCCGTACTATAGATCGTCCTAAACGAAAAATCTCAGAGAAATGGTACGGCTCAGATCTAAAAGCTGTGAAAAGAAAATGTACCACATTGGAACACAAATGGAGACTAAGTAAAACGCTCGAAGACAGAGCCACTTATAAACATCAGCTGAAAGTATACAACACAGCTATACGCAAAGAAAAGAAAGACTATTTTTCCCAAAGAATACTAGACAACAAAAACTCCTCGAAGGAGCTTTTTAAAATAGTAAAAGAACTCTGTAACCCACCGTGTCTCACCTCAAACTTGACTCCCTCACATGAAAACTGCTCCAAAATTAGTGATTTTTTTAGTGAAAAAATTGATAAAATCTATGCTTCCTTTGTAAATAATAGCCAGGACCATGTAGAGTATCATGTTGATTCTACTCTGCAGGCCAGCTGCTCTACTTTTGGCCCTTTTTCTGAAGAAGAAGTTAGCAAAGCTATGTTAGAAATCAAATCAGGATCACCATGGGATGTCTGTCCACACTATATCTTCTCCCAGCTTACACCCGTAATATATCCAGCAGTTACAAAAGTTCTTAATCTTTCCTTGGACCAAGCTGAATTCCCAGAAGTCTGGAAAAATGCAGCTGTAATACCACTATTAAAAAAAGCCGGCGCGGACATAAACGATCCAGCCAATTACCGTCCCATCTCACAGCTTCCATATCTATCAAAGGTTTTAGAACGGTTGGTAACTAAACAGTTGTCAAGCTTTCTGGAAACCAATAACCTGCTGGATGTTTCTCAGACTGGTTTTAGATCGAATAACAGTACTGAGACAACACTCCTGGCTGTGATGGACGATATTCGAATGCAGATTGATAAAGGCAAAACGGTCGCCCTGATATTACTTGATTTATCAGCGGCGTTTGATACCGTTTCCCACAAACTGCTAATAAATATGCTAGCTGCTAAAGCAATTCATGGTAAAGCCCTGAACTGGCTGGAGTCTTTTCTATCGAATAGATCCCAGTCCATCTGTTTAGGAAACTTTACCTCCACTCCTCGGAAGATCAAATATGGGGTGCCACAGGGAGCAACATTGAGCCCAACATTGTTCAATGTTTATGTTTCTTCATTGGCATCTATAGGCAATAAATGGGGTATCAATATCTGCTCTTATGCTGATGATACTCAGCTGATGGTAACCCTCAATGGTGAAGAGGACGCCAAAAACAGGTTACATAACTGCCTGTCAGAGCTATCTAACTGGATGCATGGGCACTACCTGAAATTAAATGCTGACAAGTCAGAAATTCTTTTATTCGGCGGATCCAAACAGCTTTGGGACAGCTCTTGGTGGCCAAATACTTTAGGTACTCCACCAATCCCAACCCTGACCGCTAGAAACCTGGGAATCCATATGGACACCACTTTATCTATGAAGCATCATGTTACCACAATCTGTGGCAAAGGATTCGCCATACTAAAAATGCTGAAACGTGTTTTCCCCTGGATTCCGATGGAATGTAGACAGATTTTAGTTCAATCTTTACTGACTAGTAGGTTGGACTATGGCAACTCGCTGTTTGTTGGTATGGCGGATTATTTATTTTCAAAACTACAGCTGGTCCAGAACACGGCAGCCAAAGCTGTCTGTGATAAGAAAAAGTATGATTCTGCTACAAACTGCCTGAGAACGTTACATTGGCTGCCTATGAGGCAAAGAGCAGTATTTAAAATGTTGTGCATTGCTCATAAAACTTTGCATAATACTGGCCCTTACATCTTGCGGAACAGAATCAAGCTCTATGCCCCAGTTCGGAATTTACGTTCACAAGCCACAGCTAAAGCAGTCGCCACACGAATAAAAGTATCCAGGATGGGAGGGCGTGCCTTTTCGCACCTTGCCTATCGATCTTCGATGTACTGATTGTTACCTCACTTTCAGGAAAAAACTAAAAACTGCATTATTCCCTAAATAGAATATATAGTAGTCCCTGGTAATTTGTTTATGGTTTACTGTTTAAATTTAGCGCCGTGATGTCCTTGTTGGATGAGTGTCGCGCTTTAGAAGTACATATAACAATAACAATAACAACAATAACCAGGAAGTAAAGCGTTCACCAAGCGATTCCTTCTCTTCATTGAGCACAACAGCCCAGTCCTTCACCTGCTCCATACTGAAGCAACAACTGCAGACCGACCCACCCTACACACATTAAGGGGCAGCGCTCCTCACACAGCTCTCCCAGCTCTTCCAGGCAGGTTACTTTTTGACCCAGTAAGGACCTTTTGAAGTCTTTAATTTCCCTTGAGACTTCCAAAAGGAAGCAAGTCTTGCCTCAAGCCCTTTGAGACCTTCTCAAGCAGGATACCAGAGCAGGGCAAAACGTGTCAGTCCTTTTATGAGCTCAGAGACCCCAAACTTAATTTCTCTGTCTTTTACCAATGGAATGTTACATTTGTAAGATGTTACAAGGCAGCTCCCATGTTAACCTGTAGGACACGCAGAATTGCAATAGTGAAAATGAAATGCCCGGTATTTCTCTATTAGGACATGCTTAACACACCAGCACATTTCCTACCTTTCATTTACACTACACCCTGCCCATGAGTGTTTTGAGCCTAATTGAGGGATGCCTTACATGTTAAGAAATGTGAAGGTTAGGGCCTAGCAAGTTGGTGTAATTGCCAGGTCAACATGGTAGTTTAAACATTGAGAGAAGATTAAAACTGCGAGTGCAGACACTGCAGTGGTAGGTCTTAAAACACATTTACTCTGCTACTCGTGTTGGTGGCACAACAAGTCCTGCAAGACCACAAGTATTTATTGATTTAAAGTCCCTGGGCACACACAGTGCACTTTACTAGGGACTTAACAGTAAATAAAATATGGCAATCATGGATAACCAATCACAATCACAATTCACACAGTGAGCATATGCACTTTGGCACTGATCAGCAGTGGTAAAGTGTCCAAAGTCCTATAGCTAACAAAAACAAGGTCAGAAAAATAGGAGGCAAAAGGCAACACGTTTGGGTACAAACCTGCAAAAAGGACCAGGTCTAACAATGGATGTTTCCTTCTTTATACTGGTATTCAACAGAATGACAAAGAGAATGCCTCCGTAGACCTTAATGTGATCACCCACTTTTTTTTAACCTATGATACTCACCAGAAAAGTGTTTATTCAGTATTCAATTTAATGGGATCATATTCTTTAGACTTGACATGACCTGAAACTTTGAGTCAAGAGGTTGATAGGCCTGTATTAGCCATTGATAAGACACCTTCTGCCAGCCCCTGTGGACAACCTGGTGTACTTTGGCAAAATACACAGCACACATTCTTGAACTGACCACAATGGCATAGAACCTTACAGCTGGGCTTCCAAGTCACTATTATATTGTAAATCTTTGAGGAAGTTCTGCAAATATACATTCACACATTATAAACTTCCTCTTTACATAGAATTCCTATATAGCACTGTATAACAACTACTTAACAAGGGCACATGCCACAAATCCACTTGTGGAGAATTTACTCTGAATAAAATCTTTCACTTTTCTCACACACTTTTGTCTGCAGGCTTTGGTTTCAGCTTCCACCTACCTATACACATACCTCTGCAACCCATAGTAGTTATGGTCAGCCTTTGCCTTATAATTTTCATCATACGCAGTCAGACTTTCCCCCAGGCCATACACTACTTCCGTTCAATACAATCACATGTGTATATGCTAGAATTTCTATGCTGTATGTGACTACAGGTCTTTTACTAACTGCTTTCTTTTTTACAATCAAGCAAGAGTTTATAGAACATAGATAGCTTAGGGTATCTGTGATGTTATCAGTGATATCAAAAATCTCATCACTGATGTATGTCAGCATGTTATATGTATTCAAAACAAAATACCACTGACACCATAGATCTAAATCTCCTTCTACACCGGTTGGATTTTTTTATTTATCCCTGGGTTGTAACTGAATACAAAAGACGTTTTTTTGTTTTACACCAAGACGTGTTGTCCCTATGCCGGACTTGCTAGACAATTAACCTCTTGCCTTGTTTTGTATATAAGGTATATACAGGAAAACATACTCAAAACGTATAAACCGTTAGTACATTGGACTCACATCTGTACAATTTACATTAGACAAACAACTTGTACAATTTACATTAGACAAACAACTTTACAAACATAAAACAAAGTGATGCTGAGTGAAATTCTACAGGCAAATGATAGTCCTACTCCTTTCTTAGATAGCAGTACGGAGACTCCTCTTATTACTGTCCTTACGGTACGGTAGTGTTTTTGTGCCAGTGGGAGGTCGCCTAAATGTATAGAACCCAGTATAGGGCCGTACAACGCGGGCTCTATCGTGTCCAAGTTCGAGACAAAGGTTTGTACTAGGTTCTGTAGGCTGGCCTCTCGAAGGATATGACCAACGCGTTTCGACCTTCTAATTGGCACTTCTTATAACAAAGGTCTTCATCAGGGTGAGTCTTTATCAAGGAGTACTTGTGGTAACAGATCTGATCTTTGGGAGACGTGAAACTTCTTTGTTCCACAATCGGAAGGGTGCCTAGGCTGAGCGTCCTGGCGTATCTTATTTACATCCACTGGGGGGGTCGCATTGTGTACATTCTGCCGCTCGTCTGCGGACTTGTATTACTCGGGACGCGGCACTTCTAATAGCTGCACTCGAGCCCTCGTGCAGCACTGCCGCGTGGAACCCGGAATTAGTCTCTAGTGTTTCCACATGTTATATGTCATGCACATTGTCTGACTGATGAGCAATATGCACTTGCCCTTTTAGACATGGAAAAGGCGTTTGACTCTGTTTGCTTGGACTATATGTGGCTGGTGCTCAGTAGAGTGGGTTTGGGCCCCAAATTCATTGCATGGATAAGGCTACTGTATATGGAACTGGTGATGGAGGTAATTCAATTGCAATGGGGTACTTGGCAAAGATGCCCCTTTTCCTCCTAACTTTTTGACCTGGTAATGGAGCCGTCTGCCTGTAAACTACACCAGTTGCTGCAGGAAAGGGGGAATCCTGGTAGGTTAAAAGACCCATGTGGTGTCACTATACTCAGATGACACTGTGGTTTATTTGCGCCAACTAGACATTTCAGCTGTAATCCTGATAAATGTGATGATAGAATTCGGGGAGCTCTCGGGGTTATATGTGAATCACCTAAAATCGGTGTTGTTCCCACTGGGGCAGCTGAAAGGAATAGATGCTACACAACTTGCTGCAGGGGGTCTGCCATAGACAGCAGTCAATGTTAGGTATCTTGGTATGTATGAGGTGCAGCAGTGACATGCCCTTAATATAGGCCATGTGATTACAAAGCTCTGCACGTCCATTCAGTTTTGGAACACCTCAAAATTCTCCCTGATGGGGAAAATATCCTTAATAAAAATGGTGATACTCCCTTGTTGTCTGTATGTATTACAAGACACCATGCATGAAATCACCCGGAGTGTCTTTCGAGACATTGAATGACTTCTGATAAACCTGCTATGGGAAGGGAAGAAATGCAGAGTTGACTTGGCCACACCTAAATTCGAATGGGATAGGAGTGGTATGGAAGCACCTGACCTCAAACTATATTACTTGGCATCCCACTTACAGAATGCTGTCCATTGGTTTGATGATGAACCAAATTGGGAAACGTCCCTTTTGACAGGCACATATGATGATGCTGATTTGGGAGCCTTGCTATTACAGGAAAAGCAGAACCTCTATGACCATGCACATGTTGTTAGACTGATGTGCAAGCTTTGGGAATGAGTAGTGTGGGGGTGCTTTGTAGAGTGGCATATGCGCCGTAACTTGAGATTTGGAAGAATCGGCCATTTGCACATCTCCCCACTCACCACTGGTGAGTGGGGAGATGTGTCACCTTAGCTGATTTATATGCGGCGGGTGGTTTATCACACTTGAAGACGCTATTGACATGGTTAATCTGGGAATATTCTCCAATTTGTGTAGATAACTGTCACTTCACAGGAGTTGTGGTCAGGATTTCCTGAGGCCCTGGAGCCCACACAGACACTCGTCACACTGTTGACGATGTCAGGGGGTCAGACACTCATTTCACACTTATATCATGCCCTTCAATTAGACAGGCCGCGCCCTCTTCAATAAATTGAAGATACTTAGCGTCAATTGGGTGAATTCCTAATCACATCTGCGGAATGGGCTAAAATACATAAAACAGTGCAGCAAGTCTCAGCACACTCAAGGTTTAAACCTATTCAGTACAACATAATACATGTTGCATACCTCTCACCCAAGCTCTTGAATGCTTTTTAACTAGATAGGGATTCCAGGTGTATCTGATGCAGGTATGCTCTGGCGAACTTCATCCATGTTGTGTGAGGCTGCCCGCTAGTAGTACCCTACTGGACTGAGACATTGAGCCATCTGCACAGGGCTATGGGCTTAACTAGCCCTAGAGAGATGTTGCAGTGCCTGATAGGTCTAGTCCCCTCAAAAAAGCTATTTGAGTAGACCATTTGCAATACTTTGGCTGACATTGAACAAACAACGCATTGCCATTAGGTGGTTGAGCCATTGACCTCCCTTGATGAATGACTGGCTGAGAGATAGAACGGGGTGGGCCGGGGCGGAAGCAACCCATATGAAATGGGTGCAACACAAGGATAGATTGCCCGATTACTTACTTGCATGGTGGGCCATGAATTGTGAATTGACTGTTGAAAGTGCCGTGGCCTTCCCTGCAACGGGAAATGAGCCGCCTGGGACTCATGACACATAACCAGGAGGAGCAGAGTGCAGCAACTCTCAGGAGAAGGGGTTGAAGTACGAGAGATGTCAGTGAGATTCTTCTCCATTGTCCTGATAATGCCGGACAGGGAGGATGCCCTGGAAATGATGGTCACTGAGCAGCACATGAAGGGGGCGGAGGGGACATACATTTTTAACAAATGTGGCTGCTTGTTTGTTATGTTGTTCTATTTCACTGGCACGGCATGTGTAATTATTTTATAGAGACACATATGTGCTGCTTGTCTACTTCGAGATTATAATTTTATTGGGGCAAAACTGATCAATGGAAATCCTTACCCTACGTATCGAAACTGTACACTCTGTGATGCTGTCATATTGTTGAAATGCCAATAAAAATAATACAAAAACACGTTAAATGTAATGTAATATGCGAGTTCATAAGTAGTACATGACGTGTGCACGTTCAATCTTAAACTGGTTTTCGTCTGTTTTAAAAAAAAAACTACATTTTGGTGCTTATATTGCAAGAATGTAGTAGCATCGATAGATTGAGAAGTGTCGGTATTATTGATAGTGCCCTCAACTGGATCAGTTCGTTCCTTTCGGAAAGAACACAAGTTGTATCCTTGGGCTCTTTCCTTTCTAAGGAAAAACAAATTAATGCAGGAGTACCCCAGGGCTCGATCTTGAGTCCCCTTCTTTTTAATTTATATATGATGCCCCTTATTTCCATCATTGAGTCATATGGCATATGTGTCACTTCTTATGCAGATGACACCCAACTGATTGTCTCCCTGGATAAAAATTCTATCAAAGCCGAACTAAACTTCCAAACTTGCTTGACGGAGATCTTCAGGTGGATGGATAACAACCATCTTAAATGTAACTCAAGCAAAACGGAAATCCTGCCCATGGGGAAAAATGTGGATTTTTGCCCAAACAAATGGTGGCCTGAGGGCACCACCCCCCGCCTTCTGCAGTCGAGTCGGCAAGGAACTTGGGCATCCTCTATGACTCTTCGTTATCTTTTGACCCGCATGTGAGAAATCTAGCTGGCTGCTGTTTTAGTGTGATAAAATCCTTGAAGAAATGTTTTGATTTCTTGCCTATTAAGGCCAGAAAGTCTGTTGCAGTTTCCTTGATACTCTTACGTCTCGATTACTGCAATGGGCTGATGGCAGGAGCAAAAAAACAAACCCTGCAGAAATTACAGAGTATTCAACATGCAGCCGCCCGGCTGGTACTCAAACTCCCTAGGCAATCTTCAGCATCCGCAGCACTTAAAACTCTGCATTGGCTCCCGATCCACAAAAGAATTCTTTTTTAAAATTTTATTGACCACTTTTAGAGCTCTAAACAATATCGGTCCTAAGTATCTAGCAAACAGATTCACCCGCTATAATCCCAGCAGAGTTCTACGGTCAGCTGGGCACAACCTTGCGAACACACCGAAATTTCTCCTGAAAAGGAAAGGCGGGAAAACATTTACTGTTTTGGCCTCTAAAGCATGGAATGCCATGCCCAAAGTCCTGAGAATGCTGCCCACGGAGTCCATTTTTAGGAAGAGACTTAAAACTTGGATACTTAATTTAGCAGACTCATACGTGCTGAATGCAATCTAGCGCTCTCTCACTACACTCACCCTATGTCCTATAGCGCCAGGATGCTCCTTCCGGAGCGACAGTTCGCGCTCTACAAGTGCAAAATAACATTAACATTAACATTAACATTTACAGGTTTCTTCATCATACTGAGAAACCCAAACCACTCCGTAGAGCTCTATCATTGTCACGGCTGCTAGGATTATTCAACGAGGCCATCGAACTTACACAACAAGTTTAAGACTCAGGGCCATATGTATGAAGGTAACGATTTGCAATTCTGAAATAGCGATTTTTAAGAAATCGCTATTTTAGAATCGCAAATTGGTATGTATGTACAAATTCGCTTTTTTTTGCGGATTCTTAGTATTCCCTAATTGCGATTAGCAAATTGCGAATCGCAATTAAGGAATACTTTCCCATTCATTTATATGGGCCAGGAGGCCCATAGGAATGAATGAGAAGGTATTGTCAATTTTGGGATTCGCAATTTGAAAATCGCAAATTGAGAATAATTTCAAGGGTGCAGGGGTGTCCAAAGGATACCCTGTTGCACCCCTGAAATATGCATGGGTGCACATGTAGGGCACATACATGCCCTAAGGGCATGTATGTGCGTCACATGGCACTTTGAAAAATACTGAAATGTGCATTTTTCAAGGAAATCGCAAATTACCACCAACTAGAAGTTGGTGGTAATTTGCAATTCCTTAAGGGCTTTTTGAAAAAAAAATTGGCTTCATACATTGCATTTAAGGAATCACAGAATTTGCGATTCCTGAAATGCAATTGCAAAATAAGGAATCGCAAATTTTGCGCTTCCCTATTTTGCACCAGAATTTACTTCATACATACCATTTTGCAAATTCGCATTCGCAAAGGCCGAATTTCGGCCTTTGCGAATGCGAATTTGCTTCATACATATGGCCCTTATTCACACAGCACCTTAACTTATGGCATTATTTTCATCCACTTGTCCTAATAACAACTTTTTTGTGAAATCTGTAAATTATGTTGTTAATCAATAATTATGTTACAGTGCAGGCACAAAACACATGAAGCTGCTGGCCCTCACCATTGTCCACTGTTTAACAATGTATTCCTAAAAGGTAAACAAAGCCCAAAACATTAAAATTCCAACCAGTGGCCATTGTTATGTGATCACCGAAGAAACAGCTTTTACAAGCTTACTACCCCAAAATAAAAATGTAGCATAAAAACACACAATGATTACCATGGAACCTATATTACTAGCTCGGAGTTCTGGTGATATTCCCATTCTGCTTCGTGGTTTTGGCTAGACAATGGTGAGGGTGATCCAGCGGCCTATAGAAAATATGCCATAAACAACGCTACTCAACACTATAACCTACAAATTTAAATTCTACACTAACTCATGGACCCATTTACTAACATGACATATTTGGGCCTACTGAATCAGGTGGTCAGATTAAACCTAAATATACTTTATTTACAATTCATATACATCTATATACATTCTGTAGTAAAATTATCATTTGAATAATTTCTAATCATTTAATTGACCACCATTTGGCGATGGCATCTAGCTAATAGCAACCTGCACTTCTGAATAATCAAGACCAGCTTGTTTGTCAAAAGTAAGATTTTATTAACTAATTTATGATATTTCAAAATATAGTTTTATAAATGCAATTTTATTAGCATTAAAGTAAGCATGTTTGAAAAGATTCATGAGAAGAATACAGTTTTAAGCAAGAGAATCAAAATTTGAGTGAGAATTAAAAGTTTAGCATTTCTAAAACCTAAGTCCCTAGCTAAGCTAAATAAAAGGAAAATATAGTAAAGTTCTTTGAGGATTCTTACGTGCTCCACGCAAAGTCCAGCAGCACTTCACCCTCATCGGAAAGTCAGAAAGCAGCAGCCAGCCCATCCCTAAGGGCATGACTTTTTATACCTTTCTATGCTAACTAATCTAAGCAAAGGAAAATTTCCTGAAAACTACGATGTCCCATTGGCTAAGAGTGACAAGTGACATGTCACCCACATTTCAAAACTTCCATTAAGTCGCATTTCTTTAGGACCATTGTCTTTTCCAAACGTGAACTGGAGCTTCCTTGATTTGCAACAATTGTAAATCACTGTTCTCGCTGCGTCCATTACACTTCCGCGGGTGCCAAGTTAGAGCTGACAAATTGTTCTTTTCTACCGGTTTCTGACCTTGGCCACGTCCGACAAAATGATGACAACGCGTCAGACTTGCTCAGTGAATGCAGCTTTAGTGAACACTTCTTTTTTAAATGGGCATCTCGTGACTCTTGTAGAAGTAAATTTCAGCTTTTAGCAAACTCGAGCAAACTAGGCCCAAAAGCAGGCAACTTAATTTTCTAGTATAAAACAAACACAAGAAAAATATTAATGAAAGAAATAATATTGATTCTGTAACCACCCTTCGTTTTCTAAATGATTAACCCTCCCAATTAGTCTAATGTTACCTAGCAATTGCAAACAAATAAAGCAGCATTTTATATCTACCAGTCTTCATGAAATCCATGAAACCTTATGTGCACCTAGAATAGTAGAAATGACACCACATAGACAAGGAAAGCAAAATTAAGCACATGCCTCTTTTAAGTTTGCTGCAGTTAGTAATGACAAAAACGAAAACCACAAATTATTTTTATTATTTTGCACGAACAAAAGATGCAACACTTATGCACGTTTATGAGCACACATGTTAGTCCCCCCATGTGTAAAATTTATTCTAGATTGAGTTAGCATAACATATCACAAATCATTAATTTTATTATTCAAGTTATGGAAATGTGACTTTGCGAGTTTAAACAAAATTTTGTTTTCTATCCCGCTCCATCAACTCCCTCATCTGGTGATTAACAAATCACCACACCACCGCCCAAAATTTGGTAATTTAAACTTCCGAGAAAATGATTCAAATTCATTTGAGTCAGTAAATCCTAAAAACCTGTGTCAGCAAAATCCTCGGAATTAACATAGCGTTCTCTGTGCAACTCCTGTAACTCAATCTCCCTTTCTTCTTCCTTTTTGAGTTTATAAATCCTTCTCTTTTCTTTCATTTGCTTCTTTCTTTTATGTAGTAAACAACCAATTTTTGTCAAAATAAAAATGAATATTATTATAATCAAAGGTGCCAAAATCTTGCCAAGAATTGAACTTCCAATGTCATGGAACCAATTTTTAATTGCTTGGAATCTTTTTGAAAGTTTTTCTGTAAAATCATCTTCTTCTAAAGGAATTATTTCTGAATGCATTTGTGTAATGTTCTTAATGTACATCTCAATATTCTTACTTTCATCAGGTATATATGTGCAACAATGTTGTACATGCAAAATGCCACAGACTCCTCCCTCTTTAGCTAGGAGTATGTCTAAAGCAAGGCGATCTTGAATCACCATAGATCTGATTGCAATTAATTCAACATTCACTAATTGGAATCCATCAGCTGTGTCTGTTGATAATCTGTCAACAATCGTGGACAGTTTTCTGATTCTCCCTGCATTTAGGGTTATACCAACAAAAGGTATTACTGCTTGAAAAATGTCTCCTAGAACTTCTGTGAAAGTTTCTCTTTTAATTCTATTTACATAATTATGAATTTTGAACAAACCTTCTGAATCTCTGTCAACATGAAATACTTTAGGAAAAACAATTCCCACATAACAAGTTCCATACCAATGGTCTGGAAGGTTGTAGTAGGCCTTGTCACCACAAACAAAATAAATCCCAGGAAAGATTGGATCTTTTCCACCTTTGAATCCCCAACCTCCCAAAATCTGATAAGTATCTTCACAGTTACTTGCACCTACAAAATAATTATCAAAAAGTGTATTATCTCTTCTAATGCAAAGCTTTCCACTAACTGGTTTGTCTATGTGAATTGCAACATTTTCAAGCATTTTGCCATTTAACTTCTCATCTTCTTTCTGCCAGAACCTGGACTTAGTCTGCTTGACTAATTCATTTCTTTTATAAATTGCTCTTCTTTCTTCTACCAGGTTCAAAAATTTCTTTCCCTCAGCACTTAATTTGCAGGTTAGATTATTCTTGTAAGCATACTCATAAGTGAGTTCATTAGTAACAAGGAAAAATTCCCTCATCTGTTTGGCTTTCTTATGCTTATTTAAAGCACCCTCAATTTTTATATTCGCAAAAATCTCGTCAAAATCTGAATAATAATATTCTAAGCGTCCAGTTTGATAAAATAAGCTAGTTAACACACTGCATGTTACACCATATGTAAGAGGAAGCATATTGTATGTCACTCCCTCAGAAACAGAAGCAGGTAACTTTACGCACACATAACAATCTTTTGCGTCCATTACCTTGACATATTCACTCAAAAGCTTTGTGAATGTATTGCTGGAAAAATCACTAATAGATTTATCTTGATGAATGCTAGGTTGATGATTAATAACTTTTGCAGATGCACTATGTTTAATTTGACTAACTGAAGCTTTACTTGTCTTGTTAACTTTGTGTAATTCTCTGTTCATCTCTAAAGGGATAATCACAGCTAAAACTAACCAGAGCAGAATTAAAATGAGCAGAAATACCAGAGTCATCTTACAACATCTTTTGAAAACAGAACACCTTGAAGTGCTCTCCTTAACATAAGGCATTTTTACCTCAAAAGAAAAACAAAATTTATTTTAAATAAACTAATTATTTATTTATACCCCCCTTTTAAAATATAATTTTTTTTTTTTTTCCAACCCTAAACAAGATTTCTTCGACCTTATGTCACAAATAAGTTCTCTTCAACTAAACAGTTTTTCTTCGACCTTGTGTCAGCTAACAAGATTTCTTCGGCCTTTTGCCAAATTATCAATTATGTACTTCAATCATTGTCACTAATTTCCTCGATTTCGTCTTCTTCCTGACTACTATCATAAATGTCAATGACAGGTGGAATTACTAAATAAGTCCACTCAGGAGACTTGTATTTCTGGTTTGGTCTTATTATCCTTTTTCCTTTTCTCGACACTACTTCAATTTTCCTTCCAACTCCAACTTCTTTTCCAGGACTCTTTTGACTACTGATTTCTTCAACTTGCTCTTTTGGTTTCTTGATCAACCTAACTCTCAATCTTCCACCAGGCCAATAGTCTGCTTTTCTCACAAATTTCTTTCTTGGTTCAGAAACATTTGATTCTGACTTCCAAGCCCTTTTTCTTTTGCTTTCACTTTCACCATCCACGTCACTTTCTTCAGTTTCGTAGTCTGAAATTTCAATCGACTCAGGAACTTCTCTATTCGGCAGTTTCACTCCTTCAGGAACACCACTTTGTTTTCCAATACTGGTACTCGGTAATTCGTCTTCGTCCTCTTCTTCAATTACCTCCAACTTCCCAGATTTCGGATTTCCGTTCCTTACTTCAGAGCTTGACTTCTGCTTTTCGATACTCTCCTGGTCTGAAACTTCTTTCTGTTCCGCTTCTCTGTTTCCACCAGAACTAACTGAATCCTCAGTTATCTTTTCTTTTAACAGATTCTCTTCACCTTCAGAATCTATTTCAATAATTTCCAAGTCTTTTCTTGTCAGTTTTCCATTCACAGGCACATGTTCCAGATGTCGACTTTCCTGTCGATCTTCAGAATCTGGATTTGTTTCACCTTCTACTTCAGAATCAGAATCATCTGTAGTATCACTCTCAACATCAGAACTTTCAGGAGTTGGTACTGGAATAGTATGACTAGGATGAATCCAACGTTTCAATCCCTTGCATTTCACTGCATTAGTAGTGATCAGAATTATTTGCCTAGGCTTCTGCCACCTAGGAGCCAGACAATTTCTTCTCCGATGTACTTTTGTTCTGACCCAATCACCAGGTCTCAGATCATGTGTCAAAACTTTTTCATTTGATTGTGCTTCAGTTCCCACCTGATTAGACACAGAAGTCACTATATCAGATAACCTTTTACAGTAATCCAAAATAGCACTGTCATTTATGCTCAACAATTTGCCTACAGGTACAAAAGCTTGCCTCATAACTCTTCCCATCAAAATTTCATGAGGACTCAAACCTGTCTTTTTATCTGGTGTACTTCTCAATGACATTAGAACAAGTGGAAGAGCATCTTTCCACTTTACACCTGTTTCAAGACACATTTTTCCAATTCTGTTTTTAATTGTTCCATTAATCTGTTCCACTACCCCAGATGCCTCTGGTCTGTATGCACAGTGTATCTTCTGCTCAATGCTCAAAGCTTCACATATTAATTTCATCAATTTGTTATCAAAATGGCTTCCTCCATCACTCTCAATAGTGACTGAAAAACCGTACCTTGGGATAATTTCTCTGAGCAGCAGTTTTGCTACTGTAATTGAATCACAATGTCGTGTAGGAAATGCTTCTACCCATCTTGAAAATAAACAAACAATCACAAGAACATATTTTAAGCAATTGTGTAAGGGCATTTCAATGAAATCCATTTGTAACCTGGTAAAAGGACCACCTTCTCGACCAATTATTCCTGTCCCTACCACTGATTTTCTGTTTGGATTCATTTGTTGGCATGATAAACACCTTTGACAAAAAGATTCTGCAATTGTTCTAAATTTAGTATTGAACCAAGTCTCACGGAAAAGTCTGATCATAGAATCTCTTCCAAGATGAGCCGGACCATGATATAATCTGGCCATGTCTGCAATCAAGCAATTTGGTAAGACTACTCTGCCATCTTTGTAAACCCACACTCCATCTTCATCACGTGGTCTACAATCTGATCTTAACCACAGATCTTTTTCCTCATTATCTGCTTCATTTTGTAAATCTCTAATCTCATGCCATGTTTCTACAACTGTTGTTAGCATTAATGAATTTGAATCAGATTCTTTACTCTTTTCCCGATTGTATGCACAACCTTTTCTTGCACAGTATTTTGCTGTTTCATCTGCATAGGCATTGCCTTTTGAGATATAATCCACTCCTTTAGTGTGCGCAGCACACTTTACAATTGCGATTTCTTTCGGCAATTGTATTGCTTCAATTAATCTTTTAATGAAAACTGCATTTTTAATTGGTGACCCTGCTGATGTCATATAGCCTCTCTGAGACCAGAGTTGTCCATAATCATGTACAACTCCATACCCATACTGACTATCAGTAATGATGGTAACTCTTATATATTTTGATATTTCACATGCACGAATCAAAGCAATCAATTCAGCCACTTGTGCTGAACGAATTCCTTCAAGACATGATGCTTCTTCAACATCTGCAACTGTACAAACAGAATATGATGCTTTTAAAACACCTCCCTCTGTCCTCAAACAGGAGCCATCCACAAAGTAGACAACATCTGATTCAGACAAAGGTACATCTTTAATGTCCTGTCTTGGTTTGGTGCAAAATTCCATAACATCTAAACATTCATGTTCCGTTTCAGTATCATCGATAATTTCAGAATCAGGCAGTAATGTAGAAGGATTCAGATTTAAACATCTTGAAATCGAAACATTATCTGCTCCTAGTATGATTTTCTCATACTTTGTTAATCTGCTGCTTGTCAAATGCTGAGTTTTACCTCTTGTCAGTAATATTTCAACTGAATGAGGTACAAAAACCTTCACAGGAAATCCCATAATGATTCCTTCACTTTGTTCAAGACTGACACTTGTAGCTGCAACTGCTTTCAAACAACCGGGTAATGCTTTTGCAATAGGATCAAGAACTGCAGAAAAGTATGCAATAGGTTTCTTTAGATTTCCATGTCTTTGAATCAACACAGACAATGCACATCCCTCTCTCTCACTGCAATACAGTTCAAAACCTTTCTCATAATTTGGCATACCCAAAGCAGGAGCTTGACATAAACTCTTTTTTAAGTTTTCAAAAGATTCCATCTCAGCTTCATTGAGAATAATTGGATCTTTTACATCAGATTTTGTCAATCTCTGTAATGGTTTCGCAATTACTGAAAATCCACTTATCCATTGTCGACAGTAACCCACCATTCCCAAGAACATTCTGACTTGTCTCTGTGTCCTTGGAGGTTGCATTGCCTGAATCATTTTAATTCTCTCAACTGTTACCTGCCTTTTTCCCATTGCAATTCTGTGACCAAGATATTTCACTTCTTGTTTGCAAAATTGTAATTTTGCTGGAGACACTTTATGTCCCTCATCTGCAAGATGATTTAACAGTATTATTGTGTCTGTCACACAATTTTCTCTTGTCTTAGCAGCTATCAACAAATCGTCGATATACTGCACCAACGTAGACCTACCAGGTAAGTCTAGGTTTTCCAAAGATCTTTTTAACAACTCATTGAATATTGAAGGACTTTCTGTATAGCCCTGAGGGATTCTACACCATCCGAGGGTCCTACCTTGAAATCTGAAAGCGAAGATTTCATGACTGTCTGGATGTAAAGGAACAGTAAAGAATGCATTGCAAAGATCAATGACAGTGTACCATTCCGCATCATGTGGAATTTGATACAAAATAACTGCTGGATTTGGAACCACAGGGCAACATGGAACAACAATCTGATTAACCTTTCTCAAATCTTGTACAATCCTATATGTTCCATTTGACTTCTTAATTCCCATAATCGGTGAATTGCAAGGACTACTCTCTATTTCTTTTAGTACACCTTGTTTGATGAATTTTTCAATCACAGGTATAACACCCTCAATTGTTTCTGCTTTCATTTTGTACTGTGGAATGTTAGGAAATTCTATTCCCTGCTTTAAAGCAATTTTGACTGGATCGATATTTTTCATCAGACCCATCTCATTCCCAGTAAAATCCCATATTTCAGATTTCACTGTTTCTTTGAGCTCTTCAGGCAAATCTTTCTTTTCAAATGCAGAAAACAATTTTGTTTCATCTGTTTCCATTAGCATCATTGTCATCCTGTACAAACCATCTTCCTCGATTGTTTGTAACTCAACCCCATCAGGAGAACAATATATTCTACAATTCATTTTGCACAGTATGTCTCTGCCCAATAAATTTACTGGACTACTGTTACAAACCACAAATCTGTGATTGTCTTTGAAATTTCCAATTTCAACTGGAACTGGATCAGTCAAATCAGTTTTAATTTGTTGATTGCTTACTCCAACAACTTGGATGGTATCCCCAGAGAGAGGTAGGTTTTCAATTTCCACTGATCTAACAGTAGAACGGGTAGCACCAGTGTCCACTAGAAAAGTGATGTCTACATCATTAACTTTCCCATTTACAAATGGACCGGACTGGTCAACCTCAAGAGTGGCTCCAACAACACACTCTTCCTCCTCTCCCGGGCACCGTCAGCAATAATCATCAGAATCACTATCTTGGCTTTCTGTTAATAAAAATTGTTGTGAAGCATTCTGTATTTGCACCCTTTGCTGCTTTTGTGGTTTTATTACCTGTTCATTTCCTTGAAATCCCACACCAGAATTATATTTTTGAACTCCCCCACAATTCGGAAATGGTGGCTGTGGCAATTGATTCTGACGGTTATTCACCTGTTGCTGCAACTGTCGCTGAATGTTTAACTCGTTTAACCCCTGTTGCATCTGTAGCTGTTGCTGCAGGTCAACATCATTCTGCATCTGTGGATTTAATAATGGATTCTTTAAATTTTTAGGAGGTTTAGGACACTCGTCTCTCCAATGTCCAATTTCGCCACAATTAAAACAAGGTAATCTTTGTTTCAACTCTTCAATTTTTGGACTAAATTTTCTCGCAAAATTATTACCTTTAAACTTTCCTTGTATCTGGTTCGTATTTCCAGTTTGAACAAAATTTGTGTTTTTATTACCCATACTGGCAATTTGTTGCTCAGCTACTTTTACCTGAGCCCACATGGCTTTTTCTTTGAGCTTCTTTTGTCTCACTTCTAATTCATCACTACAATACTTAGCCTTTCTCAATATATCATCAACAGAAAGTGCTTGCCATCCAACAATACTATTCCTGATCATGTCTGCAATTTCAGGTTTCAGGCCATAAACAAATCTATAGACAAAATGACTCATGTCCTTTTCATCTAGTTTTTCATAGCCACTATATTGTTTAAAAATTAACAGTAACCTCTCATAAAAAGAATGAACTGATTCTTTTGTTTCCTGATTTGTCCTTTCTATTTTAACCCAATCAACTTCTTTGGGTGGAATTTTATTTTTCAACCAGTAAATTACTTTTTCGTAAAAATCCATTACAAGGGGATTTGGAGCACCTGTTTCTTTGTTTCGTTCAGGTTCTGTTTTTGGCCAACTTATTGATATTTTACAAACAGAAAAGGGAATCAAAGCATAGAATGTCAGCACCAGTCTAAAAGGTACCCTGTCAGTATTAATAAGATGGAGAAGGTGCAGGGGGCTGAGAGTACAATTCCCTATACTTCCTTAGTTTAAGGGTAGATTCAAAAAACCAACCCTCAACAATCCAATAATACACATTTGCCCAGCACACTTCAAAAACGTTTGTTACAGATAGATAAATCAATAACAGTTTTTTCGATTTTACAAAAAAGTCGATGTTTTTAGTTTGCAGTAGTTCTTTATTGTTCAATCTTTTAAAAGCCTTTAGACAGCATCACTTTTGGAACCGCCAACGCGTTTCGTCCCATCCAGGGACTTCTTCAGGGCTTGAACAATTTGTATGATCTACACTAGTTGGTGTTGTCTTGTAAATCCTTAATGAGGACAATCTAGAGGGTAAGTTTCTAGTCAGAGACCCCTTATATATTCGCAGTTGCAATTTATTGAATTTCACTTTTTGGTCCTTAATTCATGTAGTATGGGACATCACATTTATTCGTGGGATGGTCAGTTTGCGAAGGTAACGACCCGGATATGATAATGCGGGTCCGGAAGAAGGGGACTGACCATCCCACGAATAAATGTGGTGTCCCATACTACATGAATTAAGGACCAAAAAGTGAAATTCAATAAATTGCAACTGCGAATATATAAGGGGTCTCTGACTAGAAACTTACCCTCTAGATTGTCCTCATTAAGGATTTACAAGACAACACCAACTAGTGTAGATCATACGAATTGTTCAAGCCCTGAAGAAGTCCCTGGATGGGACGAAACGCGTTGGCGGTTCCAAAAGTGATGCTGTCTAAAGGCTTTTAAAAGATTGAACAATAAAGAACTACTGCAAACTAAAAACATCGACTTTTTTGTAAAATCGAAAAAACTGTTATTGATTTATCTATCTGTAACAAACGTTTTTGAAGTGTGCTGGGCAAATGTGTATTATTGATATTTTACATTCTGTCCAAAGATCAGATGGGACGACAATGTCAAAAAATCCATCCAGATCAATCCACAAAACTTTTGAGACTTTGATAAACCTATCTACTTGCCTATACCATTCTACTGGCTTCTCCCTTAATTTCGGAAAATCATTTGTGAACAGTAGTATGTCCTGTCTTGACCATGGGACATGAACATATCCTCCCCCTGCAATCTCTCTCATTGGAAATTGTTTTGACAATTTTTCCAATTTCTCCTCTTCCTTCCTTTTCGTCCATTTCACTCTCCACTTATTGAGTTCTCCCAATTTTTTAATGTAAACAATCAAATCTTTTATGTGCAGTATTCTTCCCATTGAGTTCAAACTCTCAATGTCATTTTCTGAAAAGTCTAATCTGTAATGTTTTGCAAAATTCTTTTGTTTACTTACATCAATTTCAAGTTCAGCTGCTAGTTCTTCTAACTGATCATATTTATTTTTTGTTTTCCATTGAATACTTTTACAAATAAATAGTAGTTCATCATCTCGATAGTAATTTAAACTATCAGGACCAATCGTTTCAATTATTAATTCCTCAATATTTGCTTTTAATTTAGCCACATCAAGTTTCGGTGTATTCACCCTGACTTCAGAACTCCCTACATCTGATTCTGCACCCATCGGTGTTTTAGGAGATAAATCTTCATTAAAAGTTAAATCTGGCATTCTCGATCTTGAAGAGTTTATTTCAGATATATCTGAATAAAATTTTTCAGCAACTTTCTGAATTTCTGCATTTAAAGGAATAGTCAACCCTGTCTTGTTTGATTCTCTTTGCTCAAAAACAGGCTGAACAGGACCAATTGTTACTGGAACTGTCACAGCTTCAATGCCTTTTGTTATTTGTCGAATTAATTCTTCCTTAG
The DNA here is from genome assembly GCF_964261635.1 of Lissotriton helveticus. Classification (NCBI taxonomy): domain Eukaryota; kingdom Metazoa; phylum Chordata; class Amphibia; order Caudata; family Salamandridae; genus Lissotriton; species Lissotriton helveticus. The sequence continues at coordinate 1,072,259,627 of NC_136070.1, read as the reverse complement.
ATCTTAAATATTCAGAAGGATCAACAGCCTCTACATTTCTGGTTTCTCTTATATATTCCTTTGGAGGTTCCCTTGCTCTTGGAGTCATTGAAAAATGTCTACCTTCATTTTGAACATTATTAAATTCAGGTCTTCTTGGAGTTTCAATGATTTCACAATTATTTGGATAAAGTTTTGGAGTTTCATTAATTGGAGGTGCACTCGGTGAAGTTTCTGTAGAAACCACCGGAGTCGACCATGATCTAGGAGGTCTCAAAGGCTGATTCTTTCTAGCTGAAGTGTATATTTCTTCCATGACTGCATCTTCAGATTCGCTTTCTAAAGGAGCACTATTTCTTTTTTCAGTAGTTTTCCCAGTAGGAGTACCTAAAACCATTTCTTGAATTAAATATAATCCTTCACTCATGTTTCCCTGTCTCCACATTCGTAATCTGTCTTCATGAGTTTCCCTTCTCCAAACTGGAGTTTTAGAAGATCTTTTAATTCCGCTGGCTTCCCTTTGTAATTGATACATCTCATCCTCCCATTCAACTAAAGCTTCAAATTGAGTTGGTCTTGGTTTTGGACTAAGAGCATTCATTTTTTCTCGCAAATTTCTCAGAACCTTTACATTAAATGAACCATCATCAGGCCAAGTCAGAACGCCATCATTCTTTGTATAACGTTTCCAGCTATCAAACCATAAAACGGTATGATATCCATATTCACCTTCCATGTACGCTGCAGGTGTTTTATACTTATGAAGTAATTTACCACCTCGCGTTTCTATTTTCTTGTCAGGCAAAATTAAATTTTTAAGTTTCTGAAACAATGTTGGCTTTTTCTCAACATGTTTAAAATGATAACTCATCTTTCAGAGTTAAATTTAATTCACAAAATCGTTCGTAAAATATTTCCGGGATATTCCGCAAAAGCAACCAATCCGTGCGCGAAACACACCAACAATCCAATGACAGTTGAGCTACGTCACTTTTTTGCTCAACTAATAAAAATGGAGTTTTTCTGAAGGACCAATCAGCTTACAGGTCGTCAGAGACTCAAGAACCAATTAGAGTACAGTTTGTGACGTAGGTCACCCAATCCCAGCGCGGCTCTGTGACGTACACAGCAGCTGCGGTTTCTCGTTTCTCACTCCTAGCGCTTACCCCTCCTTCACAAAATCTTTTCACAGCGCCATTTTAAGAACGCTTTTCAGTGTAAATTAATTCTTTAAACAATGACAATAAGGACTCATCTGTTTGTTTCACTATTTAGGATAGTTTTCATACATACAAGTATCCACACTTCGGAATAGTCGGCGCTATTCTCACTAAGGATAATTTTCAATTGTCAGTAGAGCAACTCTTACCCCACCCTTCTAACACGTAAAATTATGAACTCGTTTTCCTCTGAACGCACCGCGAAGTGACAGTTCGAAAGTTCCACTTGAACATAAATTACAAATCAAACTCGCACTTTCACACGGAAAATTCCCTAAATTCAAACACACATGAAATCCGTACAGGACTCTCACCTGTTTATAGAAATCATGCACCGTTAGCAAAATAACGACGTTATCCGTACAGGACTCTAACCTGTTTATAGATATAAAACATGTACCCTTACAGGACTCTAACCTGTTTATAGGTAATCATGTACCGACATTACTCTACCCTTCATTCAAGCTCGAATATACCTAATACTCTTATCACAGTGAGTTTTATGGAAGGCGCTTTGTCCCTATTCTCATGCTGCTCTAATTTCCTAGGTAATCCTCACTATACAAGATTCACACCTAGCCCTAACACTGTGTTGCACGGCGACAACACCTGTGGTACACGGCGATACCACTTGTGATACTCGGCGATATCACTGCAAACAGAACAGATGACTTGCGTGACTAATTTCTCGTCACACAATCTATACCGGTATAGCTTACAGATAGCACGAAAAACAAACTCAACATGTGTTAAAACATCGATCCTATTTCCATACCATAACACTAAAGTAGCCCTTAGTAACCAACATATTACCTTGGTTACCCTTAGCAACCATCCTCTGCTACCAGAGAATTGATCCAGCGGCCTATAGAAAATATGCCATAAACAACGCTACCCAACACTATAACCTACAAATTTAAATTCTACACTAACTCATGGACCCATTTACTAACATGACATATTTGGGCCTACTGAATCAGGTGGTCAGATTAAACCTAAATATACTTTATTTACAATTCATATACATCTATATACATTCTGTAGTAAAATTATCATTTGAATAATTTCTAATCATTTAATTGACCACCATTTGGCGATGGCATCTAGCTAATAGCAACCTGCACTTCTGAATAATCAAGACCAGCTTGTTTGTCAAAAGTAAGATTTTATTAACTAATTTATGATATTTCAAAATATAGTTTTATAAATGCAATTTTATTAGCATTAAAGTAAGCATGTTTGAAAAGATTCATGAGAAGAATACAGTTTTAAGCAAGAGAATCAAAATTGGAGTGAGAATTAAAAGTTTAGCATTTCTAAAACCTAAGTCCCTAGCTAAGCTAAATAAAAGGAAAATATAGTAAAGTTCTTTGAGGATTCTTACGTGCTCCACGCAAAGTCCAGCAGCACTTCACCCTCATCGGAAAGTCAGAAAGCAGCAGCCAGCCCATCCCTAAGGGCATGACTTTTTATACCTTTCTATGCTAACTAATCTAAGCAAAGGAAAATTTCCTGAAAACTACGATGTCCCATTGGCTAAGAGTGACAAGTGACATGTCACCCACATTTCAAAACTTCCATTAAGTCGCATTTCTTTAGGACCATTGTCTTTTCCAAACGTGAACTGGAGCTTCCTTGATTTGCAACAATTGTAAATCACTGTTCTCGCTGCGTCCATTACACTTCCGCGGGTGCCAAGTTAGAGCTGACAAATTGTTCTTTTCTACCGGTTTCTGACCTTGGCCACGTCCGACAAAATGATGACAACGCGTCAGACTTGCTCAGTGAATGCAGCTTTAGTGAACACTTCTTTTTTAAATGGGCATCTCGTGACTCTTGTAGAAGTAAATTTCAGCTTTTAGCAAACTCGAGCAAACTAGGCCCAAAAGCAGGCAACTTAATTTTCTAGTATAAAACAAACACAAGAAAAATATTATTGAAAGAAATAATATTGATTCTGTAACCACCCTTCGTTTTCTAAATGATTAACCCTCCCAATTAGTCTAATGTTACCTAGCAATTGCAAACAAATAAAGCAGCATTTTATATCTACCAGTCTTCATGAAATCCATGAAACCTTATGTGCACCTAGAATAGTAGAAATGACACCACATAGACAAGGAAAGCAAAATTAAGCACATGCCTCTTTTAAGTTTGCTGCAGTTAGTAATGACAAAAACGAAAACCACAAATTATTTTTATTATTTTGCACGAACAAAAGATGCAACACTTATGCACGTTTATGAGCACACATGTTAGTCCCCCCATGTGTAAAATTTATTCTAGATTGAGTTAGCATAACATATCACAAATCATTAATTTTATTATTCAAGTTATGGAAATGTGACTTTGCGAGTTTAAACAAAATTTTGTTTTCTATCCCGCTCCATCAAGGGCCAGAGGAATTATGCAATTTTGTGCGGTGTTTACAACATAACACCACATTTGCAGATTATACTAAAACAATTTTAGTTAAAATGGATGAAAATAATGCTGCCAAAGAATGTGCCACATAATTAGCATGTGTTTGCTGCATAATTTAAAAAAACTAACTGCAGAGTTAAACTCTGTGGAATGATTTAGGGACTGTCATTATGATGATGAAATCCATATTTCACAGGGAACTCACTGTGAATTTTTATACCACTGTGTTTTGTCCACAATATATATAAAACATAAGTGAGCAAAAAAAGACAATTGTTTTGCTACATCAACTTTTAAATAGTTATTTAGACTGGATCGGTATGATTGGATCCATAACACATTAACCTTTTCGGTGCTGATCGTCATGCAGGACGGTGGGGCTGTGCTGATGACGAGCTGAGCTTGTCATGGCCTCCGCGGAACGCCCACGTGGGGATAATTGCCCCACTGTGCTGGGCGTTCCATTGAGCAGGCGGGGCCATGACGAGCTCAGCTCGTCATCAGCACAATGCCACTGTGCTGCATGTTGAGCCGAACTGGTGCTCGTCATCAGCACCACGGTGCCGCGCGCGGCCCCCCTCCCCCCGTGCCACGGGGCAATTAGCCCCGCGGCGATGGGGTTAACAATAAAGGACTGGGGTAAATCCATGTGCCACACACGAGCAGTGGTGAACTAGGAGCTAAAAGCGGCATTAGAAAATGTTTTTATACCAGTCCTGTAATGTACAGAATGAGTGTAGTGAGTCCAACTGCATCCAGAAGGAAATGGAAAAGCAAATTATGCATATGTGTGTATCCTTCATATGTGTCTACAAAGACATGATGTGTGTTTCCTCAAAGCTGTTTTCCATACTGGTTTGCTGATGACCCTTCTGCCCAGCTCTCCTCCCACCCATTCTCCCCAAAAGCAGCCTGTGGCCATGCGCCTACCAGTGGCCAGACCATGATGGGCTGCACTGGCTCAGCGTTGAGCTGAACACTGTGGGCCTCATTTATGAGACCCCACCAGCACTATTGCACCGTTGGAAACTCACTTTTTTAACGATCCAGTGGCGCAATGTGAAACTGGCATATTTATAAGGCCATGTTACGTGCCCCTTTCATGCAGAAAACTGTTTGAAAAGGGAATTCCCTGGGTGTTGCTGGGGGCCTTGCCAACAACATCCATGGCTTTTTGACACTGCCCCAGATTTATGAGAAATTGTAAGTCTGAGGCAATGCCAAAAACGTTCGCCTCACCAGGCGAGACATAAGGGAGGCACAACCAGGAAAAATATCTTTATTTCTCCTCGTTTTCCTCTTTCTATCTGTGCAGCACACATTGTAAGTGGAAAAAGCCTCTAGTAATTGTTTCCCTTCCTGCACCAACAGAATTACCCCGGCAAGGCAGTCACTCTTGCACCATGGTGCAAAGGTGCCTGCTTTGGCACATGGCGGCCCATTGTGCGCTGGTGCAGGGGAAAAGGACTGGGCCGTGTCTAATGGATTCAGAGCATTCCTGCCCTTTGCTTTTGCTGTAGGGAGGTAACAGCAAGGCCTGCCGCGCTGCCCTACAGCACAAAAAAACATAAATGAGACTCCGTTTTTTTATGAACCTGCAGTGTTTAAGGTCAGTTTGGTCAAACCAATAGTTCTCTGGATGAAAGCTTCATTTTCAGACAGTGCAGCTGTCTACTGTACTTTCAGAATAGTAGACGGGGGGGGAGTTGGAACCTGCCCATCAGACTTCTCCTCCGTTGTACTGTTCCAGGGGTTTTGTCAGAATAAACTTTTCGGCATCTACTGACGGAAGAAACCTTTTTACAGTTCAACTCTTTCCGTTGATGAGCTGTACTGATGCACTAACTCTGCGAAATATTGGGTGAAATGAATTGACAGTGTGGATTGCAGATGCATAAAATCAGGCTCTGGGCTGATGCAGCACAGCCTATTATGTTACAGCCATTTTTTTGTTCCTATGAACTATATGGCTAGTCTATTAGCCCTAAATGCGCTGGGTATGCCCAGACGTGGGTCCCGGGCTCACTGTGCCACTGGATTCAAGCTAGCCTGGCTGATGAGGGGCGATGCCCCGAAACCGGTCCCAGGATGCTTGTTCCCGGTCCAGGGAGGACCTGGTTTGGCAGTTCAGGCTGGACTGTTCCTATGAGGCACAGGGTCAAGACTGATTTGCATATGGCTGGGTCTAAACTGGGGTGGCATGGTGAGCAATAGAACGATGGAATTAACCCAGATCTATTGACTGGGGGTACATGTATAATTTGGTCTGTATTCCGTCCATCCTCTTTGTCTTTTGCTAGTCTATTAATCCAGCCTTCCAATAAATATGTGCAATTTGGAATCACGTTACTGTAGACGCTAATCGGTAAAATGTGAACAAATTCCCCTTTTAATTTTCAGCACCACACCTGACCAGAATTATCTCTAAATCTACGATTTGTGCAACGTTTAAATAAATATTTTAATGCCTTTTGGGAAGTGTTTACTTCTTGGAACTCAATTGACAGGATGCCTGGGAATTGAAAGACCTAATATGATCCTGTTCTTCCTCCTGCTCAAGCACACCCTCGCCCTTGGAGACAGAGAGGGAAGGTTGCCAATGGAAGGTAGCTGATGTTAAATATCTCCTGGCAAGCTAACAGAGACAGTTCAATGATATATATTAGAATGATTGACCATCCTGCACACTATCTTGTCTATCCATAGGGCTCCACAGTCACTCTCTTTTCATATCACTGAACTCATAACTCTAAAATAAATGGAACTTCTTTATCAAGGCTTTTGTTTTGTTGCTGTGTCAGTTCTGCCCATAATGTATGGCAGCAGCAGCAACAAAGTGTACACGCAAGGTTTCTGTCTCTCTGTCATTTATCTCACATTTATTGTGCCGTTCTTTGCTGTCATGCATAGCTGCGTGAACTATACCGGAAGTGTTTATCTCTCACGTGCAACCGGACTCATTTTTTGTGAAAGGGCTGGACAAAGAAGTAGCAAGACCCTCCTTGGCACAAGTGATTTGATTGTTTCGCTTCACTGATGGGAGTTAAATCAGTAATTAATTTTCAATAGACACTGGCTATGTCTACTGCCTCGATCGAATTAACTGATTTTGGCATCAGGCCAGCTCGTGGCTGATTTATAAGTTTTATTTTTATTTTACAAGTATATACCTGATGGGGCATTTCATGCTGCTCTTGCTTCAAGTATTTTATGAGGGGGCAAAAAATATAAGGTAAATGCTTGAAAGTTTTTAGGTCTGCATAGCAAAATGCAGCGAGCGGTCAGCCCAGATCAGCTGTAGTTTGCTTCAATCAGCATCCATCAGGCATTGCTTGAAAGGGTCATTCACGTTTTGGATCAGACAGAGAAGTGTTGCCACTTCACCATCCTGTGCCCGTGCCATTGTTGCATAAGAGGCGTCTAGCCTGCCTATGTGGTGACTTCATGGCAATGCATGGACTTTGCAGAGTCCTTGCATTGCAATGAAAGAACATTGATATAATCAGTCAGTCAATAAATACTTTATTCGGTCATTACGACCATAAAAGTGCAAGTGCAAACATTACAGAGGCTCGGTTGATACCAATGTACAATTGTAACAAAAAAAGGTGGCAGGGTCACTTGCGCAAACCAGTTACTTGTTTCCTCATGTACATAAAACAATTACAAAATTGTAAATTGATACTTGTATAGCGCACTACTCACCTGGACGGGTCTCAAGGCGCTTGTACGAACACGGCCGTGGAACCCATCCTGGCTTTCCCTGTGAGGTGTCCACTCCTGGGCACCCCCAAGGTGGAGGCCAGGCATCCTTAGCATTGTGGGGGCCGTTGTGGAGATTAAGCAAGCTATTGCCCAGAGTTGCAGAGTGGGACCCATGATTAGAATAGGCACCGAGGCGAGAATTATCAGGTCCGTGGAATTTTGAGCCCAAGACCCGCCGTTGCGGGGAATTGAACCCTGGTACCGGGCTAGACCTGTGCATCAGGGTCTGCCACTCTAACCATTGAGCCACGCTTCTCCACTCCATTTAGGTGATCCAGGGAAGTGGGCCGCCGCTAGTGCCCACAATAATGAATAGGAAAAACCCAGTCCAAAAACAGTCAACACAATTTCCCGAGCACCAACGTGTGAAGAAAAGAAATGTCCAGTTCCGGTAAGTATTCACATTGATTTATTTTCTTCAATTTTCTTCAATTTCAATTTCAAAATGTTTTCCTCTTCAAATGTAGCCTTCAAATCGAGCCAACATGTGTTTCGTCAGAAAACAATGTTCTTACATATCTGACTTAATCAGGGCTTTACAAATAGAATGGACCACAGTTCATCAAATAGGCATCTTATTCATCTGGTTAAATTGTCATTCAGACTAAAATATATGTACAACATTTCGTTGTAGAGAGTACCCAATGGACGGTTCGCAGTGGCATGGTAAACCTCCCCCTCCTCATAAAGCAGGCAATCATGAAAAATAATTATCTGTCCTCCCACCTGGATGTCAGATTTGTAAGGCTCCTCAACCCTCCCAGCTTCAGCATGTCCAAGCGCAAAATCCAATAGTCTGAAAACAGCAGGTACCACCCATAGACTGAGTGGAGCATGAATTCTCATAGAAAGCCCTCCTCCCGCTCCAAGACTGCTGCATTATATATAGCAGTGTCTGCTTCTGTGGCCACCCAGCTTCTGATTCTGGGCTGCAGGAAAGAGCACCGCTACCATGTACTATTCATGTGGACAATCCATGGTGGTGATCATTCTGGAGTTGCTCTCAGTGGTGGCTGCTGATGGACAGTCCCAAATAGTCTGTATCCCATTGTTCCCCTGGTATATAATACTAACCTTCCATTGGTGTCTAAGGCAAACCCTGGCATTTTACCGTAATAGTTGCGTTCCACTCTCCAGAGATAAATGTAGGAGATAAATGGTGGACTTCTTAAATAGTTTGACCTTTCAAACTGGTCACAAGAGATCAAAATTGATAATTTACTTTTCAGTCCAGTTGTGCTGAAGGACTGTGCTCCTCAAAGCTCTACTTTGGCTCTGACTGTTTTTATAACCAGTGTACCAAACTCCCTGGAGTCCTACTCAAGAACTCAGAGATCAATTATCTTCAATATGCTAATAACACGTGGTACACACACCTAGGTTAAGGTTTCCTCACTCACAATGTTCTACGTCTTACCCAAATACTAGCAGCAGATCAGGACTGCATGACCGGTTACAAGTTGCAAATTAACACCTCAAAAACTGAGAGCCAGATTTTTCATTCTTTCACGCAGCAGGCAGCCTTGCTGCACTTGTTGAAAGGGAAAGGGCAGGAAAGTGTTGTACTTGGCATTATATAGTGCCTTCCTGACCTTTCCTAGCAGTGGCACACTTTTGGCCTCCTAGCCCCCATGCAGCCACTCTTGCGTCATGGTGCAAGGGTGCCTGCATTGGAGGCAGGATTGTTTTTGTGCAGAAAGGGCCACCATCCTCTACAAAAACAATCCTGAGAGGCATTTTCCTCTTTCTAAAGCAAAAAACGAGGAGTAATAAAGATATTTCTCCTCACTGCATCGCACCTGGAGAGGCATAGCATGTTGATGCTTTCCCAGGGCAACTACTAATGGTAAATCTGGGAATCCATCAAAATCCATGGGTGAATGCGTGGGAACACCCATGCTTCCCCATGGAATGCCTCCCTACTGCAGAGTAAAACAAGGCAGTGACTTGCATTGGCTTGGTTTACTCTGGATCTATCAAGTCATGCAGAGCCATGCAAGGTGGCCTTGCATGGCTTGATAAATGGCTCTTAGGTTTTGTGTCACCTCTGCGCCCCTTGATTGGTGCAAGGGTGACACAAAACCTTGATAAATCTGGCCCAGACTTTTTACTAAACTCATCAACACAATAAACTTTACCTGTCAAATCCTGGATTGATGGTAGAATGCAAACCAGATATTAGTGACAATGTCAGTCTCCTAGAAATCATTTTTGACAGCACTCCTTTGAGGGCCGGCCATAAACATGTCCAACACCCATCCAACACAGGCATCACAAGAGATGTGGGCCTGCTTATAAAAGGGCTGAGTGCATGTGTTTGTGGCCAGTTAATTAAGCATCACCGGTTTGTCTACGTCATTAATTCTTTAGCATGTGGGCCTAGGGCCCACGATTTCACAATGGCGATGGCCGTTCTGACTCCATGCCGTGACACCTAGGAGGTCGTTCCCCTGCATGAGCAGTTGATAGGGGGTCCCTGGTGCGGCCTGCCAATGAAGCTGGTGCGTCATCCCAGAAGAAGAAGGTGAACTACTACTGCCGTTCACCGCCTACGAGGCTGTGAGACCTGGAGAGCAGTGCTATGAAGCCCACGTAGTGCTATAGGCAAGACACCGATGAAGGCCGCGCTCTGACCCTCAGGTAGTGTCCGGGCCCATGCCATGCCAAGCCTCTACCTGATGAGGCGTCCATTAGCAGCCCGCCTGCCATCATCTCTCCCGGCGGGTGAAGAGTAGAGCATTGACCCTGCCTCCCATGTCTGCAGAGCATCATAGGAGGTACAGCGACAGGCAAGTGGTGCTCCTGCAGACAGAGCTCCTGACACCAATCTGTTATCCCTAGCAAGGGAGAAAGAGACCCAGGCCACACCCACACAGTCTGAAGCCCCAGCAAGCGAGCAGACCACCGCACGGTGTGGATGAATAAGTGATGCTGCCCAGTGAGAGGCGTCCCACTGCACAAGCACTAAAGCGCAGCCCCATCATATAAACAGGAGAGAGCTGTGGGCTGGTGAAAGACCCTCCGAATGAGACTTGTGCCAGCAGCAGTTGGCACCCCTGCAGGTGAGAGGTGTGATTACGCAAAATTTAGACCTCGCCTTACCTTCTAAATTTAGCACTGATGGTCTTTTATTTGCCTGCTTAAAGTTGTCAAGCGGAACAACCTCTTCAAAATTATACTTACAATGTAGTCATGTTTGAAGGACCACAGAATCCAAATTCCAATTTTATGGATTTTATTATCAGGCCAAAAATAATTGAATATACACGCATCGAAGAATCAATGAATATAAGTACATAAAAATCAATACCGAGCCAAATCTACGCATTTAATTAATTCGGCTCAAAAGGCAGAAAGTGACAAATTCAAGAAGTAAAATACTACACAGGATGGCGGCTGAATCCAATTTTTTGTTCATTAGGAAGGAAAGCATGAATTATCTTTCCCTACACTACTCTCATCAGGGTTCCTGACTGAGTACCCTAACTTCTTCCCAAAGGTGTCATCACATGTAGACTTCCTTAGAAGTACTCACGTCAAAATGGGTCAAGATAGCTTAAGGCTATGGAGCTGGCTCTTAAGATGCTCCTTCTCCTCCAAAAATCTAGAAGTCTGATTTTCTGTCCCTGCACATGATATATAAAGACACAATTCAGCCCCCTCCAAAATGTATCACATGACAAATTATTTCACTTGCAAGATTTCTCAGAAGTTTTCCATTTCTTTTTTAATTAAATCTTTTGTCTTCTGGTGATCGTGAGATTCAGATAGGCCAGGCACAGAAGATATCCTCCCTTGCCGCTCTCAGACTCTTCAAAGACGGTTATCTCCTTAAACTAAACATAATGAGTTTGAATTCTTGTACCTGCAATGGGGTGAGAGCATACTGTTCTGGCACACACAAGAGTTACATTTAATTATTTCTTCAACAACCAGGGCTTCGAAACTGTCAACAACTTATAACTCTGGGCCTACAGCGCAGGCAACTTTAACACACACGATTACATTGATATGAATATAATGTCGTTCTGCAAGTTATGCATACAGAAATTATGATATCTCTAATACATGTAACTTCTATTTAAAAGTGCACATTACATTTCTTGTTTAAGATGTAGAATAAATGCATTTGCAAAACATAATACACTGTAATCATAAAAATATATGCAAGTGCGTTTAAACCATGAGTATGATGCACCCGTACAAGTTAGAGTGCTGTAAGCGCTCTGTCAGGTGCAAGGCTGGATACTAGGCCGCACTAGCGCCCACAGAACTAGGGAGGCTGCTGGGACCAGAGACATATCTGCAGCAACACCTAGTGATGGCCCACCACACTGCACCCAGGCCCAGAAGATTACTGTGAGAGAGTGCGGCTCAAAAAGGAACCTCTGGATGACTCCAGCAACCTGTTGCTGCTACATGCAGTTTTATTTCCATATGCTGGGCTTTTTTTGGTTTTAATAAAGTTTGGCATGAATGTTGTGTACTGCTGGACACGTTCCAGTGTGTTAGCAAGCACAAGTTTACCAGCCACTCCTTTGAGGGTTTGCCACACACACATCCCACACTCCTCCAACACAAGAGTCACGAGTGATGTGGGCCTGCTAATAAAGAGGCTTGAGCGCATGTGCTCGTAGCAAGTTAACTAAGCATCCCCGTGTGTCTGCATCATGATTTACTGAGCAAGTGGGCCTAGGGCCCAGCTTTTTACAAGCTCCTTGTTTATTTTCAACTCTTTGATATCCCATCCTTGTACATCCATTTCCTTCTTCCTCACTTCCCTTTTAGCTTAGCCTTTCATTCTTGCCTCACTCTGTTCTCTGCCCTTTTCTCTTACACATTTATTTTCTTGTCCCTACATTGCTCACCCTGTATTTTTTTTATTTTTTATAAATCTTTTTATTATTGAAGAAACAAGAAAAACCAACGGCAGATGCCTTACATCATGGAATAAGCAACAATTATACAAACATATGGCGAGTATTAGACGGAAAATCCCCAAGGTGAAAGCTGAATCTCAAGATGGAAGTGACGTGCGGCTGTATAAAATGCAACAAATATCAGTCCAACCTTATCGACATTATTCACATGTCCACCACCCATAGGAACAGGATTTTAAAAATACGGCAATTTTGAGTGGTAGGAAAGTGTAACACGATAGAACAATGGGCAAAACAACGACCGCTACCAGCTCGCAGCAATTAAAGGCAATACATTGTAGAAGATCTCGTAAACACAACCACCCCTAGGACCCGTCCACCCACCAAACAGGATAGCCCCTCAGGAAGGCACCCAATATCAGGATATGCATCGGATTTTGAACATAAAAACTAAAACAAATACAAAACAATAAACCCATCCCCCCACCCTGCACCCCTGCATATGGCTTTCGCCTAACCCCAACTAGCAGTGTGCCTGTTGCCCCAACTAACTAAGTTCTAAATATAGAAAATGGGGGAGAGCATTTCCGTACGGGCTCCTGGTCCCCTATCCCCCCGCCAGTAACAAGCAACCCCTGCGATGAAAACACTATTCTATCCCAAAAATATAGAAAAAGCAAATCAGGGGGAGCTGTAATACACCGCCCAACCCCCCGTGAGTCCAACAGTACCAAATCCCACATCCATTAAGGCCATAGTATCAAACCCAGTCAGTGGTATTGCACTAGGATACGGCGCCTCAGGGGACTGTACACCTTTCAATATCTAATTCTCTATTAGAAACGGTGCTATAAGGAGAAGAGAACCACACTTCCTCTTCTAACATAGGCAAAACATTTGAACGCTCCTTAGCACTCGTTACAGTATTTAGCAAGGGTTTGCACATGTGTATTTCACTCATACATAAGTCATGCAATATTTAAGAATTGAGGTCCTCGTAATTCAGGTTGTTCCGCAGGTGTTGTTTTTATTTCGGTAGATGTTACAGCCAACACGTGTTTCGTCAGTAGGGAATGTAACCCTTGACTTTTTCAAGGCTATTTTCCGCGAGTGTTCCTTTTTCTTCCTTGAGGTGATAATTCCAACCCTCGAAGGGGTTTCCGTTTGGGGACTTTGGTTCGTTGGTTGGTTTTTCTTCAGTTATCAGCCGCAGTATCGGTTAATATTAAGGCAGCTTTCGCCGCTGATGCTTCCGTATCTCCTAATGTCCCCGCTGCTCCGCGTTTGGTGCAGTCTGCAGTGCAGTTCGCGGACCAACGAACCAAAGTCCCCAAACGGAAACCCCTTCGAGGGTTGGAATTATCACCTCAAGGAAGAAAAAGGAACACTCGCGGAAAATAGCCTTGAAAAAGTCAAGGGTTACATTCCCTACTGAAGTATCAAACCCAGTCAATCGAGCTCAGCCTTGGTCCTTCCGATCTATCATGCGATCCCCTCCCGGTGGGACCACCGCGTTCACAGGAGAATCAGAGTGCGAAAAGAGTCCAAAAAATTTCAGTCCGAGACAAATCAAAAATGTTAAGTCTTTAAGAACCCCATCTGCACAGAAAAGTTCCCTCATTGACGGAAAGTCCCAATGCTGTTTCCTCCACAACCGTACTGTAGCCAGAGAGGGGAAAGATGTTGTTGTAGTCCAAAAACAGTTACTAACAGGAGTCTCCGGGAAGGGAACGCCAATGGAATCTCCCACAGTCAGCAGTGATGTTAAGCGTAACAATAAGTTCGAAGCACCAGGTTCCTGATCCTCCAATGCACTGACCAAGGGCTTCGGCGTCTCTTGTCGCACGGGGTCCTCGTCCGGAGTCAAAATGGTCATCGTGGGAATCTTAGCTGGGTGTAGTTCTTGCATTGGAGCAGGGTCCGGTCTCTCAAGCCCCGTCTCAGATAGGCCCGCAATAATTTTGTGTACCAGGGCATCCACATGTGAATGAAGTGCCCCAATGGCTGCCAATACTGTCTTCAGCGACAGGTCACGCTACGTCCGGTCCATCTCTCCTCATCATCACTTCCCCCAGAGAGCCCGGTCTCTCCGGGGGAACAGACAAGAGCGGGACGGACGGCGTCGGAGGGTGACTAATCGTTCTCCGCGGTAGCGATCTGTACTCCGCTTCCGCGAGCGAAGACCCCGACCCACCGAATCCCGGCGGCGGCAAACCGGGTCCACGGGACAGGGACCTCCGCCCACAGCCACAGTCGTGCCACGTCACCTCTCCCTCAATGTTAGTCAATCAGAATGACCGCCGTCAAAATCGGGCAAAAACGACCTCCACTGCTATAGACCGGACCCTGCCTGATTCCCACGGCCGATGTTGTTCAACTGCAACCCGGCTGGGCCAGTACTCAAGGACCCGGCTCTCCAGCTGAACTAGGCCGCAAACTTTAACTCGACGTAACTCCGTCTACCAAGCCGGTTAAGTTCTCGGGATTGCATCCTCGGACTGTACCCCGGTTCATCCACACGGAGGTCGGGCGCAAAAACAGGATTATCGACAGGATCATCTGGTAGGAGACAGAGGTCGGCGGAGCCGGGAGCCTAAGCAGCCATCTTGTTTGCTAGCATAGCTCCTTCCCCGCTCACCCTGTATTTTAAACTTGGGGTTTTATGATTTTATTATTTCTTGCCTCTTACTTGCATACTCTGCTAATCTTCACGTATATTCATATCTCACCTGTCCTGCATTTCGATCTGATGTTTTTAATCAGCTTCTTGCATTGTAAAAAAGCCCCTTCTTGCTTCCCTTATTGTTCTTTTTTTATTTACTTCGATAATTCTAATTTTTAGCGTCTTTATTCTTCAATGTAGTGCTATTGTCTTCTGTGAAGTGCTGTACATCAATATATAACTACATAGATAAATAAGTATAAATAATAAATACCTAAATAAATAGAAGGGTCACGGTATATTCCCATATAAAATTGTAAAACTAAAATTAGACATGCATATCTGTTTGCCTGTCCAGAATGCATTTTTGTGTCATAGTGCTCGTCCCTTCTTCAAGCGCATGACTGAGATTTTGAATTAGAATGATGAATTAGTTTGGTTTTTTAAAATATTTTTATTCAAGATTTTATAACACTTATATTAGCCCCACAGTCCCCCCCCCCAGGCAGACATAAGAATAGAAATTTAATACACAATGTAAATACATAAAACAAGAACACAAATCGACAGAAGAGGAAAAACAATAGCAATTTACACAATACGTCCAGAGATGCTATAAGAACGCACTAGAGAAAAAAACAAACAGATGCCATACAAGCCAAATCCCTGTGATTTTCTTTAGAGCGGGAGCTTTACTCCACACCACCCATCACCTGTCGCCAAGCTATCTGGGGATTTCAGATTTTTAAGCATTTCTTTTGCCGTTGCCTGCCCTTGCCTTTGTATATCGCAATTTCAATATTAGCCACCGCTAGGAATCTAGCGAGCCATTGTTGGAACGATGGAGCATTACGGTCCCGCCATGCAGAGGCAATGCAAAGCCTGAAGACCGCCATTGCGATAAAGATAAGCTCCTGGCCTATGTCCGTGACTTCTAGATTTGCAATCCCCAGTAGAATGCTTCCATTGGTTAAAACAACAGTTTTATTAAGTAATGTGGATAAGAACTTCTCTATTTCTTGCTTAACCGTTGCTAGACCCTCACAAGATGCAAAGATATGTATGCGTCAGCACTAAAGAGATTACATCTAGCACAGCAGGTACTCATACCGGATCCCCATTTAGCAATTCTATCAGGTGTATAATATAGGAAAAAACATGTTTTAAAAAATTGTGCCTGGAGTTTAGTCGACATCAGAATTGTTTGCGACATCTCAAAAGCATGGTTAAACTCGTTATCTGTAATGTCTACTTTTGTTTGCCATTTCTGTGATGTTTTTTCCATATCGTCTGGAAACAATGCCATAATGTGTAGATAGATTCATCCGATCCTATTCCCAGTGCCCGAGATTATTGTATCTAGTAAATCACTTTTACCCATACCTCTCCTCCCGCCCGTCTTTTGGGATAGAAAATCACTTAATTGAAGTTATAAATCGCGCCAGTCCAGCCCAAATTTATTTTTTAGCTCCTCGAAAGATAGAATTCCCTCAGTGGAAAACAGGCAGCCCAACTGATTAATCCCAGCATCATACCATTTCCGCATATGATTATCCTTAAATATGGCGGGCAGGACGGTATTATCCATTCTTGGCGTGTAGAATGAGAATCTACCAACACCTAGCAATTTCCTAACTGCCTTCCAAACTTTAAACCCACTAAGTGGTGTTTTAAGTCTAATTTTTTTGTAATAGCTGTCATGTAGATGCATCCACCAATGCCCAAAGCTCTCTCTACCTAACAATAATTGTAAGGTGGATGGTGTAGTGGTCTCTCCTATTTCATTGCTATGATTATTCACGAGTAATTCCCTGCTATAGAGTAGGACGGTTGCCCAATAATATGCTTGCAAATTCGGCAGGCCCAGCCCGCCCCGATCTTTCTGGAGGGTGAGAAGCTTCTGGGCGCGTCGGGGTTGCGAGTATGCCCAGATGAAGCTGGAAAACATCTGATCAAGTGTTAGAAAATTCAAAACAGATTGCTCTAAGGAGGTATAAAATCTTGGGGAAAAAGACCATTTTAATCACATTTACTCTGCGTATAAGAGAGAGATGTAGGTTATCCAGGCGCTTGAGATCTTTCTGGATTAAGCTAGTTATTAGTTTTAGATTGATGTTAACAAGATTTTCAAGGTCAAATGTAATTGAGATGCCTCAATAAGATGCAGATTTTGTCACCCTATTATCGTTCATTGAGCAATCTTTACTTGAAAACAATCTGGGTTTTCCCTTGATTAAGTGCGTATCCTGACACATCCCCAAATTGTTTTGCTCTTTCCTCTATTGCTGGCATGGCCGTACATGAATCAGTAGTTACAATAGTGATATCATCCGCATAGGCTAATATCTTAGTCGGTAAGGATTTTAGAATTACCGGCTTGATTACCCTATCTTGATCTAGATGTCTGATAAATGAGTCTATATAAATCGCAAAAAGTAGAGGCGAGCATGGGCAGCCTTGTCGAGTCCCGCGTGACATTTCTAATTCTTCTGTCAGACTGCCATTAACCATCACTGCGGCCTTAGGTTCTATATACAGTTTTTGAACGACCTGGATGAATCCATCTTGGCTCCCTATTTTTGCCATCGCTGCCCAGAGGAAGTGCCAGGAGACCCTATCGAATGCTTTTTGCGCATCGAGCGAGACTAGCGCCATAGGGTCCCCTGTCACTTCCATCCCGTCAAACAAGGTGATTACCCAGTGGATGTGATTAATAGTTGATCTACCTGGTATAAAGCCATGTTGGCTTGGTGAGACGATCTTGTGCATTAAAGGGGCAATTCTGTTTGCTGAGATTTTCGCATATATTTTTGAGTCGGAATTAATCAGGATAATAGGACGGTATGAACCGAGTTGTTCGGGGGGTTTGTTCTTTTTGGGAAAGATAATTATTTTTGCCCAGGACCAGGACTTCGGTGGTGAACACCCTGTAAATGATTAGATCCACCAGAATTGTTTCAATTTGATTTAAGAATACAGTAAAGAATTCTGAGGGGATGCAGTCCAGCCCGAGGGCTTTCCCTCTGGGTAAGTTTTTATTTACTCCTACAATTTCATCCTCTGAGGGCATTTCTTCTAGGCTATTTGCATCTTCTGTATCTAATCTAAGAAACCAGGAATTATCAAGATAATCCTCGATTTCTAACTGATTAGCTTCTTCTGATCTCAAATATAAATTTTGATAAAACTGCCCGAATGCTTCCCTTATAAGTTTGGGGATCCTCAATTTCACGAATTACATTTGATGTAGCCTGTTGTCTCATCCGAACTGCTAACTGGTGCCCAATTTGTTCGTTAACTTCGTATATCCTTTCTTTTTGAGCTAGAGCTTTTTTAATAGCTTTGTCAGTAAAGACATTCCAGACTTCCGCTTTCGCAATCGCCACCAGATTTTGTAGTTTTGCTACTTCGTCTTGATTATTTTGGGGGCTGCTGATTGTACCCTCTATTAGGGCTTCCTCGGCTTTTCTCACATTATCAACCAGTCCCTGAATGGCTACCCGGTTTTGTTTATTAGTTTTAAGTGAATACTGCATAGTCTCTCCCCGAACCCTGGCTTTTAGCGCATCCCAAATAACTTCAATTGAAGCGCTGCCTTCAATGTCCTTTAACGAGTTAGGAATCCACTCTTTCATATGTTTACAATAGTTTTCGTCTATCAACAAAGTTTTCTCGAAGGTCCATGCATTAGGTGCTTTAACTCTAGAGTCTGACTCACATGCACAGATAAGGGGGTTATGATCTGACCAGGTCATAGGGTTTTTAATAGTCCGGCATTTGGCTTTGATGGAATTGGATACAAAGAAATAGTCTAGCCTAGCATGGGTGAGATGTGGATTGGAGAAATAAGTGTACCCAGGATCCCCCGGGTTTGTTGACTGCCAGCCATCCACAAGCCCATGAGTCAAGCAGAGGTGCGTTAGTGCCCTGAATATCTTAGGTTTACACCCTATGTAAAGCCATTCTTCGTTCACAGACCAGTTGTGGGGTAGATTGATATTTAGATCCCCGCAAATCACCAGCGGCAAAGGCCAATGTACTAATTCATTGGAGATTTCCTCAATAGTAGAGGCCTCGTCAACGTTACTACTATAAATTGTACATAGGGTCAATTTTTGATTTCCATTAAATAAACATTCCGTTATTGGCCAGCGGCCAAATTTGTCAGTTTTTGAACGATTAAACACCAATCCTTTACCTTCCGCTAAAATAGCAACCCCTTTCACCCGGCGCCCTGTGAAGTAGCACAGATTAGCCGATACCCTAATGAGTTCAACAAATGCTTCTGTGACCCTTCTACATGAGTTTCCTGTAGGCAAACAATATTTGTGCCCCAATTTTGTAATGCCACCAACACCGTTTGTCTTTTTTTTACATCATTCAGACCACAAATATTCATTGACAGAATTCTTAATAAACCCATCACATTAAAGGTTTTCTTTCCTCTTATATAGATACCAGTTTACAGCACATTTTTCTGAGTTCTTTTGTGTCTGTTTTTTCCCCTTTTTAATATCCTGTCTGCCTAGACACCCTCGTCCACCTCCCCTGCACCCCCCCACCCCCCACCACCTCTGGAGGTTACCTGGCCACGCCAGGGGTGTGACATCCGACGTGCAGAGCCCCACGCGCCCTCTGGGCCCCCCTCTTTCTTAAGTGTTTCAGCATAAAGCCACCAGAACCACCACGCCAACGCCCTAATTGAAAATCAAACAAAGGGAACAGAGCCCTCATTACACCCTCATTACACCCTGCCTAGCCCCTGCACCATCTTCATTTAATCTGAGATTATTAGAGTACTAGCTCACATTTTGACTAAACTGACGAGACATCTAAGTTTAGGAACCGTAGCCCACTCCCGTTCTGTTTCCAGCCCTACCACACTCCACAAACAGTTATATTTTTCCTCCCAAAAGCTCTTCCAAGTGCTTCTCTGCCTGTATTTCAGAAACAAAAGTGCAAACAAACCCCTTAAATCAATTTTTAGTCTGGCCGGGTTTTGCAGATACACAACAGCTCCAATTTTTTGGAAAGGTTCAAAAAGCTGACGGAGCCTCCATCTGCATTCCACAGTGGCATGCGCAAAATCAGGTCTTGTAAAGAACGTGACTCCCTCGAATGTCTGCGGTTTGGTTGGCCTGGCTAAGTCGAACAATGCTTGCCTAAGGAGGAAATTGCCGAAGAATAGCAGCATGGCATGGGAGTATTGCAGAGTTGACGCATGTTTGCCAGGAACCAGGGGGAACCGGTGAGCTCTTTGCACTTCCTTCTTCAGATCCCAAGATTGCAGTTCTGGGCATGCTCCTCTTCTTAGGTTGATCATGAATTGTCTTGGGTCGTCTTTTTCTGCCCCCTCCGGAATCCCTAAGAAGCGGAGATTGTTTCGCCTCTGGCGGTTTTCTTGCTCCTCCATTTTCCACATTAGGTCTTTGACCATTCCATCGTGTTCCTTATGCTGTGATTGTAGAGTATTTACATTCTTCTTCAGTTGTTCCGTCCTTTCCTCCACCATGGTCAATCGATCCGCAATATCAACGCAAGTCCTCCCGGCTTTTCTAACTGCACCTTGCAGTTTTTTAGCAGCCAAGCGAGCTCTTCGACTATCTGCCTTGACTTCGTCTTGAAAGCTCTTAATGGACTGCAGAACCACTGCCAGGGAGGAGTCCGTTTTTTTACTATCCATACCTGTGCTTGTTGGATTTTTAACCGTGGGGTTCCCCTCCGAGATTAAAGGCGAGGTAGGCAGGAGTATCATTGTAGTCCCATTTCATTTCTCTAGCACTCTAATTTTCAGACATTGTCTTGCCTCTTAGCGTCCACGCTCTATTCCTTTTTTGCGCAGTTTTTTTGCCCCAGGTCTGGAACTCTGGGAGTCTGAGTTAGGGCTACTGTGCCATTGTTTGGCTTCTTCCCTGCTTGAGACTAAAATACTAATGTCAGATACTTCAGAGTCTTCTGTCAGCGAATAAAACTGGTCTTGATTGTCTGGTGTTTTTTGGTTCCAGACCAGAAGCAAATCGGTAGCATGAGGTGTTGCCGGAGGGAGAGCAAGTTTACTGGGAGTGTCACTAGCGGGTGTTGTTGTGTTCGACACTGGGGGGGGGTGGGGGCTGGAGGGTTGATTAGCCCCGTTATATCTGCAGTCCTTAGCACTGTCCAGCGCTGCTGCGGCCACTGCTTTTGAAGCTTCATCTACAATAAAGCCATCCATTGCACTGGGCTCTGCTCCTACAGTAGCTGGCTTGTGAGCATATATTCAGGTCGACCATGATGCAGCATGGGTCAGACACTTGGACCAGGATAGTCCTACTGATGAGTCACCTTCTCAAGTCTGGTGTGAAGAGTTTCATTTGTGTTGGAGGTGGCTGCGAGGAGGAGGTTTTCAGCATGAGGAGGTCAAGCGCCGCAAATGGTAGTGAATGTAGCGTGAAGAGCTGGGTGTGGCTGGAGCATAGTATTGGTTCATTGTCACGGGCTGCCACTGCCGATGCAAGCTGTAGGTCTTACGACGAGCAGGTCCCACTTGAGCTTCAAGTTGGTGGTCATCGTAGGTGGGTGACTCTAAGAGTGAAAGGTCGCTTTGCAGTTGAGAGATGCCCAAACTTTGATATTTTCACCTTCTCTTGATGAGGAGTTCCCATTGATGCCAGCCATGGGTCCAGGACCTGGGAGCACCTATTACAGATTGAGACTCACTCCAGATGAGTGCAGCAGCAGGACTCAGGCAGGCAGCCCCAGTTGGTGCTGGTCAGCTGGGCAGTTGCATGGAGGCCTCTGGAAGCTTGTTGTGTCCCTTCAACACACACAAGAGGTCAGCCAACTGACCATTGGAGAAACTCTGGTTAGCCAGGGATCAAGACGTGCAGGTCCACTCATCCTTCTTAAAGACAAAAAGGCAGTTCTTTGATCTGCAGGCCAGTCCTTCTGAAGGTTCTGAAGGTCCCAATTTTATTCCTTGTGCCTGCCTTTGTGTAGGGGAATTCCCTGACCTACCCCCAAACTTGTTCTGGTAAGTTCTTCCTTTTACCCTGGATTTGGCTCCAAACTGTCTAGGTTGAAAAACGCAAGGGCAAACCTTGTGTCAGGTTTCTTGGTGTGTGTGTAGGCAATGCTCTTTGAAGTGTAATCAGTGCAAGGAACACCTCCTCCCCAGCCATCCTGTCAGGAAGACCCTCTTCCCTCACATGTAGGATTCACTATATGAAGGCAGTACACAACCCACAACAGCAGAGTCATTCACAGTCATGTGACCCAGGACACTGGCAGAAAGGCACAGTTGGTTTGGGGTAAGAAAATGGCAACTTTCTAAAAGTAAAGAGAACAAATGATGGACAGAATGCGAAACAATGCAAACATTTAACCCCAGTCACAAAGTTCTGGGTTTAATCCATTGTTCTTTACTTACCACGCCACCCCAGTTTGGACCCAGCCATATTCGAATCAGTCTTGACCCTGACTGTTTTTATTTTTATTTATTTAAAGGGTTTTATATAGAGCTGACTGGACCCAAGAGTATCAGAGCGCTTTACAACATTTGGTAATAACAGAGTTACAGATAATATTTAGTACATTTAGATAATGAGGCAGGGCACTTTGATACATTTGGGGAAGGGTATGCAAGCTAGGAAGACCTAAGAAAGTAACAGATTGAAGCAGGAAGTAATGGAGGAGAGCAGAGAAAAATAAGTGAGGGGGGTGGGCGACTAAGTGAAGTACAATTGTGGTGAGTGGGGAATAAGGGGAAAGCAGGTGGTGGAGGGTGGGTGAAATTATGAGAAATAAAAAAGGACAGGAGCTGGTGGATGGGAAGAGAGAGAAAGGATGGGCAAGGAAACCGATGATGAAAATGTAAGGAGGAAGAAATTAGTAGTCAGTGGACTATAAGTTAGGGACCCAAGTATTTATTGAGAAGGAGCAGCTTAAGGTCTTTTTTGAAGCAGGAGTAGGAGGGGTTGCAAAGTAAATCTTTGGGAAGGGCATTCCAGACGGAAGGCGCATTTCCAGAGAAAGAGCGAGACTACGTTGATTTCTTTTTTAACAAAGGAGGAACAGTGCGTTAGTGCTCCTCATAGTTCTAGGGCAGCCCGCTTTGTGGAGTTTGTTCGAGAGGTAAAAAAGGGTATTTTGGTGGAGGGCCTTGTGTGTGATGCAGGCGGTTTTGTAGGTAGATCTGCCTTCGATCGGAAGCCATTTAAGGTTTTTGAGAACGGGGGAGATGTGATCAAAGCGTTTGCAGTAAGTAATTAGCCTGGCAGCAAGGTTAAGAACAGATTTGATAGGGGCTAGGTGGACTTTAGGAGTTCCAACAAGATTTGCGTTACCATAATCAATTCTAGACAGGAGCAATGATTGTACAACTGATTTAAAGTCATCTGCAGGAATAAAGGGTTTGATTTTTCTTTTAAAATGGTGCAGTGTGAAGAGAGCGCCTTTGGCCGAGTTTTTTATGTGGGGAGTAAGACTGAGGCTCTGATCGATAATGATGCCGAGGGACTTGACCGAATTAGAGATGGTGAGAGAACAGTTAAGAGCTTTAATGTCGGAGATCCAGTGTTGGATAGGGAGCAGGTTATTTTGAGGAGAGAATAGAATGATTTCAGTTTTTGTAGGGTTTAACTTGAGGTGGTTGTAATAGAACCACAATTGAATCTTAGTCAAAGTGTCATTAAGATGTAAGACGTCATCATGTGATTTGATCCTGTAGTAAAGTTTTGTGTTGTCTGCATAGTGGTGATAACTGATTCCTGCTTGTTTAAGAATGAGAGTGAGGTGTTCCATGAAGAGGTTGAATAGAGTGGGAGAGAGAAGAGAGCCCTGGGGGATGCCCAAAGTGACAGGCTGGGATTTAGAGAGGCAATTACAGACTTTAATTTGTTGGATTCTATTTTGGAAGTATGAGGTGAACCACTTGAGCACGGCACCATCCAAGCCAAAACGGATTTTGAGAATATTGAGTAAAGCAATGTGGTTAACGGTATCAAAGGCAGATGAGAGGTCAAGAAGAATGAGAAGGGAAGATTCACCCTTATCTAAGGAACCATGGATGTCATCTATAATGTTGAGCATTGCAGTTTTAGTGCTATAACCCTTTCTAAAGCCTGATTGTAAAGCATCCAAGAGATTGAATGAGTCGATATGTTTGATCAATTGAAGCAGGGCACATTTTTCCAAGGCCTTTGATAATAAAGGAAGGTTGGAGATAGGACGTAGGTTGTTTAAGTCATTAGGGTCGGCCGTGATGTTGTTTATGGTGGGGTAATTTGGCCTAATTGAAGGGATGCAGGGACACTGCCATTAGCAAGGGAAGAGTTGATAATAGTAGTCCAATAAGGGGCAATGATGTGTTTTGGTTCCTGTACAAGATAGGACGGGAGGGGATCTTTTGTATGTGAGGATGGTTTAAGCTTGGTGATGATGTTGAGGACATCACGTTTAGAAACCGGGCAAAGGTTGTTCCAGAAAGCCTTGTTTTTAAGTTGGGGGATGGAGTGGTAAGGTTCAGAGGAGGTAGCAGCTGGGGGGGGGGCGGGATCAGGAGGATTAGTGACACGGAGAGGAGATTAGGGAGGGGAGGTTGGTTATCTAGAGGGGGGGGTAAAGGCGAAGGTTTGATCAATCTTAGAAATTTTATCAGAAAAAAAGCTAGCAATTTCTTCACATCTTTCAACCGTAGCCAGTAGTTGAGGGGGGCTAAGGAAGTTTGGGTTTCAATGATGTTAAATAGTTCCCTGGGTCGGTTTCTTGCCCGGTCATGTGAACGGAAGAAGGTGGCTTTCTCATTAAAGATATGTTTTTTGTAATTAGCCCTTGAAATGAAATGAAATGAAATGAAATTTGATTTATAAAGCGCATGGCTGCCTGGAAGCGTCCCAGCGCTAACAAAAAATGGAACAGAGAACAAACTGAAGAGGGTACCGATAATTAGAAGTCCTTGGGAAAAAGAAATGTTTTAAGGGCCTTTCGAAACTTAAGATGACAGGGTTCGGTACGGATCCGACTGGGGAGAGAGTTCCAGTTTTTTGACGCATTTACAGAGAAGCGGCGACCCCCTGTTCGTGCCTTCCTAACTCTGGGAACCTTAGCAAAATTTCCAAAGTCGGATCGGAGAGCCCGAGATGATTTATAAGGGCAAATGAGGCTCCTGAGGACCGGAGGACCTTTACGCTGAAGAGCCTTATGGGTGATGCATAGCGATTTAAAGATGACTCTTTCGCGTATTGGCAGCCAGTGAAGTGCTCTCAAGACTGGTCTAGCCGAAGATCTTCTTGAGGCACCCGCAAGCATCCTGGCTGCAGCATTCTGCACCCGTTGAAGGATATTGATGGTAGCATCAGGAGCTGCCAAAAACAGGGCGTTACTGTAGTCCAGTCTGGATAGTATTAACCCCTGGATCAGAAGTGTCCTGGACTGGGGAGGCAGAAGAGGGAGAACTTTTCGCACTGAACGCAGCAGGCCAAAACAAATGCCCGCAACCTTCTGTGCATGCGTCTTAAAAGTTAGGTCAGGCTCAAACCACACCCCTAAGCTTTTAATTTTATCCTTCGGTATGGGCAACTCACCCAAACAGGGGGGCCAAGCGGTTTTAGGGACAGATGTAAAGTGGTGACCCAGGAGCATGATCTCCGTTTTTGCTCCATTAAGTTTGAGCCGCGAACTAGACATCCAGGAGAATATTCCAGCCAGGCAAGCGGAAAGATTATCCAAACATCCCTCTTGTTGAGTTAGCGAGACGACTAGTTGGGTGTCGTCCGCGTAGGTGACTGTTTTGATCCCGAAGGGAGCCACTACCTCCTCCAGTGGGGCCATATATATGTTAAATAAAGTAGCGCTCAGAGAAGAGCACTGAGGGACACCACACTGGAGGGGGGTAGATTTGGACAGTACACCAGCTTCCCAGATTCTGAAGGAGCGGTTATTCAGAAAAGATGTGAGCCATTTCAGGGCCATTCCTGTTACGCCCAATCTGGCGAGGCGGTGGATTAGAATTTCGTGGTCCACCGTATCGAATGCAGCACTCAGATCCAGGAGGATCACAACAGCGGATCCTCCTGAATCTAAGATGCACCTTGCCTCCTCCGCCACCACTATAAGGGCTGTATCCATGCCTTGCCCCGGACGGAAACCCGTTTGAGAGTTACTCAGCAGCTGGTTGTTTTCAAGGAATCCGGAGAGCTGTTGATTAACCATTTTTTCAGCGATTTTGCCAAGGCCGGGTAACAATGGAATCGGACGGAAATTGGCCAGGTCCGAGGGTTCCAGCCCCGTTTTTTTAAAAAGGGTTTTGACCCTGGCCTGTTTCCAACTGGGTGGCACAACCCCGCAGGAAAAAGAGGCATTTAGAAGCTCTGTTGCCAATGGGGCGATCGTGTCTGCGATCCTCTTAAGAATATACATAGGCACAGGATCAGCTGGAGAGCCACTTTTCATAGAGGAAAGGGCTTTACAAAAATCCTCCCTGGTGATACAACTGAAGAGGTCCAGCCGAGGGCCAGAATTGGGGGTGAGGTCTATGTCGTCATAAGAGACAGAGACCTTCTGCGGAAGACTGTCAAGGATTCTTAAAATCTTGGAATCAAAGAAGTCCGCAAGTTGATTACATCTTTCTTCTGTACAATCAAGGGTGCTAACCGGAGAGGGAACCCTAAGAAGTTGTTTAACTATCTTAAATGTTTCTCTCAAGGAGTTGGATGACGAATTGATTTTATTCTCAAAGAAAGCCACCTGTGCTTTTTTCAGGGAGGTTTTATAGAGTCTCAGGGCAGATCGATAGGCCGCTTTATTATTGACCGCCCAGTCTTTCCTCCATCTGCGTTCCAGTTTTTTGCAGGTTTTTCTGAGGTCTCTAAGCTCTGAAGTGTACCAAGGTGATTTAAAAGTACTACTTTTCTTTGTGACAGTTTTCAGAGGTAGTACCATATCCAGGCAGTTGTTAAACCAATTGCAAAAACTGGTATCTGCGACCAATGGGTCTGATTCAATTTTAGGGACAGTTTGTTCAAGTGCTAGAGTCAACTTTTCCAGAGATAACTTGGGCCAGGCCCTTTCTAGAGTACGAGGCAGTGCTGCCCGTTGTATCTCTGTGCAGGTTTTCCAGAAAAATGGAACTAAAAAATGATCAGACCATGGTACAGGAAGGGGGGGGCTAGAGTTCAGCTGATTACAATTAGAAAAAATAGGGTCTAAGAGATGGCCCTTAACATGTGTTGCCTCTTTATTTACAAGCTTCAACTCAAAGGATTTAAGATCCGAACAGAGATCTGTGGCTGTTTTATCGTTAGGATCATCAAAATGCAGATTCAAATCTCCTAAAATCAAGAAATTAGAAGACGAGGCAGCTGTCGCTAAAGTAGTTTTTAATAAGGATCCTAGGAACTGTCTTGTACAGCCCGGAGGGCGATAAATAAGAAGTCCTGAGAGGGACTTATTAGATGTTATTTAGATACTGAAACGGACACTTTCTGAGTCTGATATTTCACAATCCTCGATTCTGCAGATAAGTTTGTCTTTATAGACTATAGCAAGTCCCCCTCCTTTCCCTTGTTGGCTATGTTGGCACTGAATAAGGAATCCATCCGGGAGGGCAGCAGCAATATCTAACTCAGAAGATGATGAAAGCCACGTTTCAGTTAAGAACAGCACATCGAGATTACCTTCCTGGATCATAAGGTTGATCTCGATGGCATGCTTCGGTAGGGACCTGCAATTCAGGAGCGCCATGCAGAGATTGCTATGGACCTGCCTACCAGTATCCCTAGCAAAGATGGAGTTAGTACACAGCTTACACCTCCTGTATAGTTGATCAGAACTCATAGACTGGCAGCACAGTGAGTCTCTTTTGTCTTGAAGCTTCATAAGATCTTCCCTGGAATAGGCAATACATGGTTTAGAGGCCACCGGCATAATAACTGGCCCTAGGCCCGGTCTGGCCCGGACGGGGCCAGACCGGGGGACTTTGAGAAAGAGGAGTAAGCTGTAGACACTCTTTTATTTTTTTCTCAAGCTCACCAGGAGGAATAGTGTGAAGATTTCTAGTTAACTTCTTTTGTCTGATTAAGTTGGAGGGAGGGGTGGGCACCGAGCTATTGATCGTGAAGAGGATGAGGTGGTGGTCAGGCCAATCAATGGGGATAATGTGGGAAAGAGAAGCCAGATCCTTGCTAGTGATTATAGCGTCAAGGGTGGCTCCTTTGGAGTGTGTTGGAGAATTACAGAGTTGTTTATAGTCATTGATGTCTAGTAAGTTGTTGATGAGAATAACCAAGGGCTCTTCATTTTTGTTGAAGAGGAGGTTGAAGTCTCTGAGGAAGAGATTTCTAGATTTGGAGATAGAATATTGTATAAGAAGATCAGACAGCTCTTCAGCAAAGGAAAGAGGTTCGCCGGGGGGGGGGGGGTGGAAGATATTATGTAGACAGATAGGGGGGGAACCCTGAACTGTAAGCTCTGCACCAAGGTATTCAAAAGTGGTAGGGTCAGGGTGATTAATAGCAGAGAGTTGAAATTCAGCTTTATGAATTATGGCAAGGCCTCCTCCAATTTTGTCAGGCCTGTCCTTTCTAAGGATGGAGTAACCAGGGGGTGAGAGCAAATCAAGGGTTGATGTGGAGTGGGTATTGAGCCATGTTTCTGTCAAAAAGGCGATATCAATGTATTCACTGAGGATGGTTTCAGTGATTTCAATAGCATGACATGAGGCCGATCGGCAGTTAACCAGCATGCAGTTGAGAGGTTTAGGGTCGTTAGGTTTAGTGGGGAAGCAGGAGTGGATATTGGTGAGTTGCTGAGGGAGTCAGGGCGAGACTGGGGAGGATGGGATCCTACTAGTTCTCATGATCACTGGGATAGATGAAGGAGGTGGAGGGGAAATCGTAGTCAGGGTGGTGGTGAGGGGGTAGACTTTATTGAGATTAGGGAAGACATTTGAGGGGGGATGGGGCGGGGTGAAGGGCAAACTAAGTGATCTATATTTGTCTGGAGGTCTATGAGGAGAATTGTCATTTGGGGAAATATTCCCTAGGCCAAGGAGCACTGGGTATGTTAGTGTGGGGTCTAAGGGATAAGTGCAATTGAACTGGTTCCTTGAGGAGAGGGAGTTGACTTCATTTATGAGAGAAGATAGTTCTAACACTAGGGTTGAGAGGTGGAGTTCAATATTGAGGAGTGTTTGGGTAAGAAGTGAGACAGGGAGGGAGGCTAGGAGATTGGGTGGGAGGGGGAGTTGTCAATCTTTTTCGGGGTTGAAGGTCTAGGGTGTGAAAGAGGTGGGAAACCAGGCGGAGGGATGAAGGGGTGTTAAGGTTACTGGGTGAGGGAGGAGTAGAAGTGTGAGAGAATGTATTACCAGGAGTCAACATGGTGTCATGAGAGGAACAAAGGGTTTAGGAGGGGAGTTGGGTGCTGCTAGAAAAATAATGGGGAGGATGGTTGTCAGGAGAAAAAAATTGTGATATTAATGGAGCCATTGTGGGATCAAGGGGAGGTGTTACATGAGGAGGGGGTGAGAGTTTGCGTGACTAAAGTTATAGTAGTAAGGTTACTAAGAGGGAGGGATATTGGAGTTATTCAAGGAGCATTTGAGGGTTCAGGGGATGAAGGTATCAAAGGAGGAGAGTTTGGGAGAGAGAGGGGGTTGTAGGAAAAATAGGAGGGGGGATGCTAATGATGTCTTGGTGGGGGCATCAGAGAATCTGGGGTTTTATTTGAGGTTGGCGAAACAGGGGAAGGCAGGGAAGGGGTCAGTGTGTGTAAGGACAAGAGGGCATCTTTCGATTGGGAGGCTGGACAGTTGATGGTAAGTGTAGGAAGTAAGTTTTGGGATTGGGCTAAAATGGTGTTCAAAATGGAGAGGTGGTATTTGGAGGCTTGAATAGGATATTTCTAGATTTGAATATAGAGATGTCGATTGCACCAGGAAATGTGGTGGAAGGAGTGGTGAAAACTTTCAGACTATAAGGAATTTTGCAGAACTTCGTAACAGGAAGGAGTTGGAGGAAGATACTTTTCCATTTGTAAGGGCGTTTAGTGAAGAAGATGTAGTTCGTTTTTATTATGGAGTCTAAGCTTTGGTAGTTGTCAACGAATAAGGTTTCATGGTGGCAAATAAGAAGTTTATGTTTAAAGTTTTTTTTGCCATTTTTGGAAAGGTTTGAAGGGTAAAGGACAGACCAAGAGTTAGGGTCGTGTCTGGTGGTGGGTTAGTCCAGTGTCAAGAGAGTATTGTTGAGGGGAGGCATGATGAGCCTGCGATAGTGGTGCGGGGGAGAGGGAGGATGAGCGAGAGGTCAATTGAGATGGAGCAGATGTGTGTGAGGGGAATAGGAAAGCTGGGTAATATCAGTGAAATGTAAACATCTCCACGTGATAAGGCGGGCCGAGCAATGTGTTGATAAGATTGAGAGGCTTAAGAAAGGGGGGGAGGTTTCAAGGGAAAGGTATTAGACTGGTCGATCTTAAGAGAAAGGGGAGAGTGGAAGGTAGGGAGATAAAATAGTTGAGAGAAGTAAAGATAGGGAAAAGAAAGGGGGAGAGTAGGGCTGAAAGGGATAAAAGAGATAAAGAAGTCAGTGAAGCACAAGGAGTGGATAAATCAATGAGGAACAAGAAGAAGAGGAAGTGCCGTTGAACGTCTTAATAAAATAGAATACAAATTTAAAATTTCACATTGCAACAAAAAGATGAAATGGGGTATGTCAATATGAATGCAAGGAGAATAAAGATAAATAACAAGATTAACACCAAATAAAAGGTCAAATGAGGTTGATCGCTATGAGTGTACATAGAGCATTAATGGATAACAATTTGCGCCTTTCACAGTAAGTTACAAACAGGATAGATAAACCAGAAATTAAGATAAAATAAAGTGGCAGGATGAGGTAAGTCATATAGACAGTTAAAATTAGCAGAAAGTATGCTTAGGTGTAGTTTGCATAATGATTTTATGGTGGAAAATAGGGGGAGGTGGGCTGAATTATGGCGACACCTTAAGTATAGTTAAGGGTATGATTAAATAAATAAAATACAAATTTAAAATTTCACTTCAACACAGGAGGATAAGGTGAGGTAATTCAATATGAATGAGGTAGAATAAAGATAAATAATAAAATTAACACCAAATCACATCTCAGCAGAAGGTTGATGAGTCGGCCCAAGAACTCTCTGATGCGATCACCAGAGCCGCTGATGAACTAGCCCCTCCCTCTTTGAAATCTGTAGCCCGACAGAAGCCAACTGCCCCTTGGTTTTCATCGGACCTGAAGCTTCTTAGGCAGAAATGTAGACAGAAGGAACGTGGATGGCGTAAATCCTGGGATCCCAGAGATCGAGAATTATATAAGAACCTCTTACGAGAGTACAAAAATAGAGTGATCAAGGAAAAACAGGATTATTTTACTGATTTAACCTGTTCTTTAACATCCTCTAAAGAGCTCTTTAAAATCGTGGACTCACTGTGCTCTCTCCAGTTGCCAGACCCTGTGATTGCTTCACAGGAGCTATGTAATAACATCTCAGATTTCTTCTATAAAAAAATAGATGATATCTACATAGCCCTACAATCGCAGAGGAACTCTTTGAGTTCTGAGGGTCTTTCCCGAATTAATCTGCTGGAATCCTGGAGTAGAGACACCTCTCAGTCCCTTGTACAGTTCCCTGCTCTCTCTCTAGAGGGACTGAATAGTCTGTTGGACAAAACGAAATCGTCTTCTCCATTGGACCCTGTCCCTTTGAAACAACTAAAGATTTGCAGGGACATCATCCTTCCTCCGATGCTGGAAGTCATGAACGGAGCCTTGGAACAAGGCATCTTCCCGTCACTCTGGAAGAAAGCCATTGTAAAACCGCTGCTGAAAAAGACCACCCTAGACCCTGGAGTACTGAAGAACTTCAGACCCATCTCCCTCCTGCCGGCCCCTGCTAAGATGTTGGAGACCCACCTGAACTTCCATCTTTCTAACTTCCTGGGTGCCTCAGGTTTCCTGGATGGGTCCCAACATGGCTTTAGAAAGCTGCATAGCACGGAGTCTGCCTTGACTATGGTCATGGATAACATCCGCAGGAAAGTTGATTTGGGTCAGTCCACCGTGCTGGTGCTGCTGGACCTTACAGCGGCTTTTGATACCCTGTCTCCCCTCACCCTAACATCTAGGTTAAGGGAGGCTGGTATAGAAGGACCGGCCCTCAGTCTCCTGAGCTCCTTTTTACAGCAACGAGAGCAGCGTGTCATGTTAGGTGAGTACCTCTCCCCTGCTAAGTCTTTGCAATGTGGGGTGCCACAGGGGTCGGCATTGAGTCCGACCCTCTTTAACATCTACGTGGCCCCCCTTGCAAGACTAGTAAGATCTCAGGGGATGGAGGTAGTATCGTATGCCGACGATACGCAGATTATGGTATCCCTGACCCACTCTGTGACCGAAGCCGCGTCAAACTTTAGAGCCTGCATGCAACTTGTTGCAGAGTGGATGATTTCCAACTCCCTAAAGTTGAACGGGGACAAGACAGAGGTCCTGGTCTTTGGCAAAGACCAGGGCATGTGGTCAGGTGAGTGGTGGCCTCCTCTGTTAGGCATCTGCCCCACACCCACACAATCTGCCAGGAACCTCGGTGTCATCTTTGACACCCAGCTCTCTATGGAGCTTCAGGTCAATCGAACGGTGGCTACCTGTTGGGGTGTCATTAGGACCCTGAAAAGGATTGTTCATTATCTTTCCTTACAGGCACGGAAACAGGTGGTGATCGCCCTTGTTGGCTCAAGGCTGGATTATTGTAATTCACTTTATGCCGGGGCCAACAAGGGCCTTCTGCAGCGCCTGCAGGTTATACAAAATGCGGCAGCACGTTTTGCCCTGGCCCTGCCTTGGCTTTCATCTATGACCTTGGCGAGGAAGAATCTCCACTGGCTCCCTATTCCCTCAAGGATTACGTTCAAACTTCTCTGTCTAACATACAAGGCGTTAACTGCAGGTCCGGCTGATGCCCTCGGATCCCTGCTTACCAGATATGTCCCGAAGAGATGCTTGCGCTCTAGTGAGCTCAATCAACTGGTGATTCCTCGAGCCAAGAAGGCTAGATGGGGGAGTAAAGCTTTTTCCATTCTGGCACCCCAGATGTGGAATTCACTCCCCCTTGAGATCAAGTCACTGCCTTCGCTTGATCTTTTTAGGAAGTCATTGAAAACCTGGCTTTTAATTGGAGCATACCAGTAAGCTCTGTCTCTGACTACTGACAGCTAATTATTTGATTTAGGCGCCTTGACGCCCATTGGGCATAGCTGCGCATGATAAATGCCATTTCATTCATTCATTCTTTCATTCATAAAAGGTCAAATTAGGTGGACCGCTGAGAATGCACATAGAGCATTAATGAATAACAATTAGCACAGTTCAAGTAAGTTACAAGCAGGATAGATGAGCCAAGAATAAAATATAATAGATAAAAATAAAGTGGCAGATGAAGTAAATTATACAGATAAATAAAATTAGCAAAAATATGCTTAGGGGAATGTTGTATAGTGGGTTTATGGTGGACAATAGAGGAGGTGGGCTGATTTATGGCCACACCTGAGATGTAGTTAGGAGTATGATTAAATAGCAGATTCATGGGGGGTGGAAAGAAAATAAACTAAAAAATAAATAAAAGTAAAATAAAGATAAACAAGGAGGTGGGTGGATTAAGATAGTTAAATCTTCAGGGGCATTCCCTTTTGAAACTGAATTCCATTTCAAGATGGCCACCAAGGTAGTGAAATGGGGAGAGTCCTTTTTCTCGTTTCACTCTAGTAAGAGCATCAGGAGGAAAGAGGGACAAAATGGCTACTAATTCCTAGTCAGCCACTCTAAATGGCGCCTATGTTTCCACAAGTCAGGATCTGTGTTTTTGGAGACAAAGTAAAGTAAGGCCATCATAAAGTCATCAAAATAAGGTCTTCCGCCTCCACACCCAGAGCCCAGCAAACTCCAGTCAAGCAGATATAGCAGCATCGAGGGAGCTCCCATACGTGCCAATCCAGAGCGGATGCAGAGCCCCCCCAGGAAGGCAAGGAGACCGTAGAGCAAGTGCACACTCCGGAAAAAGAAACAACAGCCAGGCGGGAGCGGCATCAACCGCAAGCACGGACAACGAGAGACTCGAGAGGAAGAACCATTCCAGGAGGGCCGACCCACGTCCTCGTCAAGCCAAAGGGGCCGAAATCAGGATCCCAGGACGAGAAGGCCAACCGAGACCAACGGGGGGGCAAACTCACCGGATGGCAGAAACGCTCACCCTCAAACGCCGGGAGGCCAGACCACCACCAGGGGGCTCGCCCACTTCTCCACCTGGGCAGACGAGGCCAGGTCCTGGTCTGCTACGCGGGAGAAGCGCACATCCACCGGAACCGGTGTATGAACTCAACGTTCAGCGCCGTCAAGCCGTCGCATTACTTCGCATGGGCTCGACCCTCGGTGCCACCCACGGACCAACAGCACCACTCAGCACTGCAAGCAGACTTCAGCGCGTCCCAATCCTGACCTACAGGCCCGAGAGGCCAGACACCTGACCAACAAGAAGGCCCTGGATCTCAATGATGTCGGCCAGCCTAAAGAGCCCAAACCCAGTTCACAGGCCAGTGGGGACCGTCACATGGACTACGGGAACCCTGAGCGCTGTCGCCAACCCCAGGGACAGGTCAAAGGGAAGGGGCCCGACAAGCAGCAGGGGCGACAGGGCATTGCCTCCACTCTAGCCCGGACCCATGAATGGTGAGGGGGCAGCATCTCCAATTCAAGCCCACAGGTACATTTTCCATCAAATATCTTCATCAGCAAATGATGTTAGTCTTCGTAGTTGCATCAATTAGGATGAAGGCAGGTTCCTGGATGCAGGGATTTATGGAAGGGGGTGGATGGGGGCATAAGCGGGGATTTTCACAATAATGTGATCCCTAGCCCCGGAGCATCTTAGAAGAGCTCCAGCTCGGTGGCGGCCATCCAGTGATACTAATGGACTGTTACTCATGGTAACAGTCCAGCCCGAACTGTTAAACCAGGTCCTCCCTGGACTGGACGCAACTACAAATGTGAGGGTTGTAGGGTATGCCATCAATGTGTTAGAGACATTAAGGTTTCCTTTCATCGTATAACTCATCAAACCAAGGGGCTCATTTATGAGTCCTTTGTGCCTCTGTTGAGTCACTGCTCGTGATGCTGCGGCAGCGTAAAAAATACGCCACGTTGCACCATATTTACAAAGTGATGCATCTAAGCAGGTGAGCCACTTTGTAAAGCCCTGCGCTACATTATACCTGTGTCAGGTATAATGTATGCAGGGTGGGTGTTCTCCAAACAACAAGGGTCCAGAAGGAGCGCAGTGAAATGTATGAGATTTCACTTCACCAATTCTAGGACATCACTGGGTCCAACTCTTACTAAATGCTAAAGCGGTGAGTTCTGTGATGTATGGGGCAGAACTATGGGGCTTGGGGCAATCAGAGGAGCTCAGTATCTCAGACCATAAATTCCTTAGGAGCCTATGAATGTTACCCCAGGTTCATCGCTTCAAGTTTTAGAGGCTAGGGGGCAGTTCCTTTGCTGTGAAGGCTGCTGCTGCTTGGAATGCCCTTCCTCTCACCCTGCGTATCATTCAGGGCCCAGTAACTTTTAAAAGGAAATTAAAAACAATTTTTTTGGCTTGATTGTCATCTTGCATAACCCACTGGGCATTGCGCTGGGACAAAGCATAGGGACATAGATCACAGGGCTTGCAAAGAAACGTAAAAAGAGAAACGTCTCTGCAGATAGAGAGGACCGCACCCTTGAAGAGCAAGATGGGCCAAAACCAGTGATTTAAATGTAACTCTGTCCAACACGGGAAACCAATGGAGAGATCACAGCTGATGGTGCACACTATTCCTAGCTCAGATGCCCAATAACAGTCTGGCTGCCGAATTCTGAACCATCTGTAGCTTTTTCAACAGGTAGCCCAGAATACCAGCAAAAAGGGCATTGACATAATACAGTCCCGACAGAATCAGTGCACACGTAACCGTTTCCCTCACTGCCTGAGGTAAAAGGGGAAAGAATTTTCTGAAAGTTTTAAGACGGCCGAAACAGCAACCAGCCAAATTTTTAACGTGTGTCAAGAAAGAGAGACTCTTATCAAACTATAACCCCAGATTTTAACGGGCTTCCCTGTGGTGGTGAGCAATGGATGCTTAGGAGGCCAAAGCTGTTCTCGGAAATTGGGAGGGAATTTACCGAATAGCAGGATCTCAGACTTCTCTTCATTACACTTGAGCTGTGCATCCTACAGCCATTTAAAAATAGAGGTTAATCAATGTTGAACTAATGAAACAGAGCCCACATCTTTGCCCCAGGTAAAGAGCAGCTGGGTATCGTCCTTGTAGGCCATCACCTTATCCCCTAGCTCCTCTGCCAGATATATCAGAGGAGTGACATAGATATTAAAAAGAAGGGGGCTAAGGGAGGATCGCTGAGGGATTCTCTGGGGCATCTAGTTTTAAAAAAATGTACAGGTTTGCTACGTTTCCCTCGTTGCCAGCTGAGCTAGGGCCCAAAATGCACAGCTAGGCACATTGCAAAAAGGGGTCAATTTTCATTGGAAAATGTGGTGTCCGTGTTGTGTTTTGGGCCGTTTCCTGTTGCGGGCACTCGGCCTACTCACACAAGTGAGATATAATTTGTTTGGCAGTCTTGAGGGAATGCTGGGTGGGGAGAAGTGTGTGTCTCCCCACAGATTCCAGAACTTTCCATCACAGAAATGTGAGGAAAATGTGTTTCTTTTTAACAAAATATGAGGTTTGCAAAGGATTATGGTTAACAGAACCTGGTGAGAGCCACACAAGTCCCCCCATCCTGGATTCCCCTGCTTGTTTAATTTTCAAAAATATATAGGGTTGCTAGGTTACCCTGGGTGCCGGCTGAGCTAGGGCCCAAAATCCATAGTTTGGCACATTGCGATAAAAGGGTCTGTTTTTATTGGACAAATGTGATGTGTCCACGTTGCGTTTTGGGCAGGTTCCTGTCATAGTCACTAGACCTACCCACACAAGGGAGGTACACTTTTTATGAGGAGATTCAGGGAAACACAGAATAGTAGAACAAGTGTTATTACTATTTGTCTTTCTATGCATTTCTGCCTTCCAAATGTAAGACAGCCTGTAAAAAGGAAGGTCATTTTGAACAATGTACTTAGAAAACATTAAGTGCCCATGGGACTCATGTGAAAAGAACCTTCAACCTAACAATGGCAAGAACCAACAAACTGCATGTAATGTCAAACTATTAGAAGTGTATCTGAGGCAAAACAGGATATCTCAATGTGCATGAAGATACCCATCAGTCGCTATGATGGCAGCTTATAAGCGTGTAACAACTCAACTCTTTGCTCGAGTGCTGGAGAAATAAATGGAGAAATGTGCCCGTATGCTCCTATGCATCGCAGACGGGTGCATAAGCGGCAGCCATTCATCCCCATATTGTATCGAGTACGGCCCGTGTAGAGCGGCTCATCTTGGCAAGTCTAACATTTACCAACCAAGTCTCTGGAATCAAAAACACGTCCCTCTTCAGGCCAAAAACAAATTTAGCCCCACTCGCAAGCCAGACCTGCATTAAGTCAAACCATGAGTGCTAGTAAACCAACCAAGCACCACCTAGATGCCCGCCCAGACTTCTCCCGGCTTACTTCTCCGTCGGTACCCCTGGCGAACAGCTGAACCGTCTTGGGGAGGTAACCGGCAGTGTCTTGGTGCCATTTTATATTATACAATGACATGACTGCGCGCCTCCTGACCATAGGTCTACCGCGCTTCTAAAGCACCCGATATGGTGACACAGAAATCAGGCTACAGGAAACTCGTGTTCCCCAATCTACTAAAATGAGCATAATGATTGATACTAAATGAATCCAGTACCAAGAGTATATTACATGTTAGTGATCCCTCACTAGTTCGTCAATATTAAAACTACTTGTCCCATGATCCCTTGGCGCATGCAATGACGCGTCCGTGCACCATTTGCTCATGTGATTGCTGCGCCTCCCACATAGTGAATAAAAATGGCACCAAGACACTGCCGGTTTGACTTAATGCAGGTCGGGCTTGCGAGTGGGGCTAAATTCGGTTTTGGACTGAACTGGAGTGCTCCAAGAGGGACGTGTCTTTGATTCCAGAGACTTGGTTGGTAAATGTTAGACTCGCCAAGATGAGCCGCTCTACATAGGTCGTACTCGATACAATATGGGGATGAATGGCTGCCGCTTATGCACCCATCTGTGGTGCCTAGGAGCATACGGGCACATTTCTCCATTTAATTCTCCAGCACTCGAGCAGAGAGTTGAGTTGTTACACGCTTATAAGCTGCCATCATATATTTGTTTGTGATTGGCTACATACCATCTTGTACACTTGCAGCAAACCTTTGTCCATTATGGACCTGCTGTCCTACTGATAACTGAGTCTGTTTTTATGCACATTTCAGATAACATCAAGTAGGTTTGGAAACGTGTATTATCCATACCTCCTTTTTGTTTTTATCAGAGTGGTGCTCCATTTGCCTGAGCCGCAGCCAGGTGAGGCGAAGCCATACCCTCCTACCTATTAGGTAAGCAGTGCTATACATGCAATGTATAAATTGGGGTAGTTGTTATCCGAGTTTTTGACAATGACTTAGTAGCAATTGATGCTATATTTGGATGTTAAACAACAATGACACCGACAATCTCTGTTCTTTTTCTTTTTCCTTTCTATGGCATGAAACCAACACTATTCTCTGTAAACGATCCAGTAAACAGGAGGAGAAACCAGATATACCTAGGATTACCAGATGACATGGTTTATGATTAGTGTCTCTACATATTGTTTTCACCCTTTGCAGTAGCGAATTCATGACTAGGTCCTGACGAAGGCAGAGGACAATTGTGTCCAATTTTTCTGCTGAAACATGTTGACCATACATTCTCTGTAGCAGATATTTGTTCAAACTGCTACATTTTGCACTGTTTTTAACTATTGGAAAACTGAGGGACAACATTAAACTTTATTTCCTCTCTTTTCTCCAATTTTAACCACTTGGCTGCTAAGGCAATTGCCGCTGGGTGCTGAAATATTCAAGATCCCATTCTACATGATGAGTTCACCTTGTCATGAGCACAGCTCCAGTGTGCCTCATGACGAGTTCACCTTGTCATGAGCATGCAAGAGGTTAATCACATCACTTTGTTTCACATTATTTGATGCACTGCAGTTCAGTCAGTACACACCACTCGATACCTTAATATTTGCTTTACATTGCTTGTTTTGAGTCATCGAACATACACATCTAGTTCTGATGGCTGAAACTGTAAGCTCCTTGGTGTAAGGAGGCCCAGATGATGACAAGGGCGGTATCGGATAGCGACTGTTGGGTATCTTCATGCACGTTGTGATATCCTGTTTTGCCTCAGATACACTTCTAATAGTTTGACATTGCATGTAGTTTGTTGGTTCTTGCCATTGTTAGGTTGAAGGTTCTTTTCACATGAGATCCATGGGCACTTTGGGCCAGATGTAGGTGGCCCAATACCGGTCGGTAACGGCCGAAATTCTGTAATTTTGGCCATTACCGACCGGTATTGGGCATTCGGGATGTAGGGGACCAAAAAGTAGCTGAATCGGTAAGTTTTCCGAATCGGTAAAGTTACCGATTCGGTAACGTTACCGAATCGGTAAATTTACCGAATCGGTAAATTTACAGAATCGGTAAAGTTACCGAATCGGAAACATTACCGATTCTGTATATTTACCGAATCGGTAAAGTTTCCGAATCGACAAATTTACCGAATCGGAAAATTTACCGATTCGGTAAATAAGAAATGGTAAAAATGAATTTCGAGATGTAGGTCCCCTTTTAAATACCGAATTTGCATGAAATTCGGTATTTAAGAGTCGGTATTTACCATTGATTGGAAGCAGGTGGTAACCAGGTGCAGGCTATAAAAAAGGACCCAAAATGCACCACTCACACCAGAATGGCGGCATTCTATGTCATTGCGAGGCGGCTACGGCTCCAGGCAGAAGGAGAGAGGGTCTGCAGGAGGGAGGAGCAGGAGTATAGGCAGAGGATCACAATATTCGAGCTCACTGAGCCTGAGATCCTACAGAGGCACAGGCTGGCCCCACAAACAATCCTGGACCTCATCAGGGACCTACACCCACTTTTGGACCATCCTACCCCAAGGGCGCACGCCATCCCACCCCATGTGCAGGTGCTGTGCAGCCTACACCTGCTTGCATCTGGAAGCTACCAGAGTGTGGTTGCTGCGGTAGGTGGGGTGTCCCAGAGCTGGCTGTCCCGTTTTTTCAAAAAATTCCTTGATGCCATGTTGCAGAGAATGCAGCACTACATTAGCTTCCCTGCTACGCATTCAGAACTGGTAAGGACAAAGACAGACTTCTATCAGATGGCGCAGTTCCCTAACATCATTGGCAGCATTGATGGTACCCACATACCAATATGCCTACCTGCTGCCACAGAGTACATTTATCAGAACCGTAAATCCACCCACACCATAAATGTACAGGTGATCTGTGATGCAAAATACGTGATCACTGACATAGTAGCCAAATTCCCAGGGAGTACCCACGACTCCTACATCTTCCAAAACAGTGGGATCTACGTACGCCTGACTGCGGGGGAATTCGGAGAAGGATACTTGCTAGGTGAGACACTGTGTGGAAATCACTTGAATCGTATTACAGGTGGATGTGTGTGAGCATGTGATTAATGTCAATTCTTTATTACTAATAGGGGACAGTGCATATGCCCTCCGGTCCTTCATCCTCACACCCTACCTCAACCCAACAACACCACGTCATAGAAGATACAACAGGGCACACAAAACAACTAGAAAAATTGTGGAGCGCACCTTTGGCATGTGGAAGAGCAGGTTTCGCTGCCTCCATAAAAGTGGAGGGGCCCGCCAGTACACACCAATCACCTGCTGTAAAATGATTGCAGCCTGTGCAATGCTGCACAACCTGGCGGTCAAGAAGGGCACAGAAGTGGAAATGTCAGATTATGAGGACCATGACGACGAGGAAGCAGTCCCTGAACCGCACACATCTGGAGGAGCAACATCAACTGATGGCAGACACAGACGGGAAGAGGTCACAAGCAACAATTTTTAAGTAAGTAGGGAGACCAAGACAGGCGTAGTATGCTACAACACTAGTTTAATTTTGTAATGACGTTGGTTATTTAAAGCACAAAAGTGCGACAAAAAGCTTTAAACTGCAATGCTCTCAGTTCTGGTTAACTGCACCATGACCTGTGAAAGTTATTTCATTGCTCGCTTCCCGGTAACACTAGTAGGTTGTTCAACCTGCTCACTGTCTTGCTGGCCTGTGGCCTCAGCATGGCGCCTGCTCCTCCTAGTTTCAGTTACAGGGGTGCTTCCAATGCTGCTCCTGCTCGTGCTCTCCTCACTTATAGGCACATCCAGAGCAGCTGCGTGGGCAGTTTGTGCATTCAACAGCGCCTCAAGAGCACTGGTCATCCTGCCCATGCCCCTAGTGACCTCATTTGTGTTTTGTGTCATGGCCTCCTGCATGTTGGAGCATCTCCTGCATAACAGGCAGCAGGGATTCTCCGCATCCCTGCTGCCATCTCCTTGTTGACCTGTACCATCTCCTTGTTGGCCTGTACCATCTCACTGATGCCCTTTCCTATCTCCCCAATGTTACTATTCAGGGATCTCAGCTGTCGTTGGCATGCCTGGATGGCTCTTCCCTGCATCCTTTGTATCCGCACCATGCTCCCCTCCAGACCAAGGAACACACTTCGACCCTCAACTGGTGCATCTGCTGGCCTTTCTTGCACTCTGCGGCGTCTTGCAGTACTATGGCCCATCCCTGCACTGGAGTGTGTTGTGCCAGGGCTCACTATTACAGGCAAGTTCTGTTGTCCGTCACCCTCCATGTCAGCTGCTACGGACTCCAAATCGGGGAGTGGAGCCACGACATGCCTCCTGCCTGGTTGTGATGGGGGTATCACATCATGCTGTGATGCTGGCATATCTGGTGATGACAGCAGGAGGGGGGACTGAGATCTGCTAGGGTACGGCAGCAACTCTTGGGCCATTTCTGTGTCTTGGGCAGGTGGATGGCTACTTGATGCAGCTTTCTCCTGTGGTACGTTGGGGGTACTTTGTCCTGCATCCTGGCTCTCCTCCCTCTCAGGTGGTGTCCCTTCAGCCTCCTGCGAGCGCCTGCAAGATGTTTCGCCTGTGGACATGTGAGCGTACATTAGCTAAGCGCTACTGTCTCATAGTCACTACAATTAAATAATTATCACATTGGCCATGTCCTGTATGCAGTCATTACATGTACTAGTTGGTTGGTGTGCTGTATGACATGTCCTTACATTTCCTGTCTACATATCGCATCATGCATTGGTCCTGTATATTGCTAGCAGTATTGGACTTGGGTTCACTTGCCCACTAAGGGTACAGGTAAGGGTGTTGCTATTGGGGGGAATGCAGTGCATTTGTCTTACCTTTTTTAGGTGCAACTCTGGCCGAGCTGTCTACTTCTCCCAGTCCGCAGACGCTGTCCGGTTCTAGGGTTGAGGTCACCATCTCCTCCAGGTCAGTCAGGGGGGTGCTGGGTTCTTGCCTATGCCTGTTTTTGATGCCTGCTTGTGTTGTTCTGTCATTTTCTTTTTTATTTGGCTCCTCAGGTCATAGAAACGTTTTTTAAGGTCATCTATGTCCCTTGTGGTCCCCCCCACGGCATTTACTTTCTCCATGATGTCCCGCCAGATTTTTCTTTTGGCTGATTCAGCCACAGTGAGGGACTGCCTGCCAAACAATTTGTGGTGCACCTTGACCACCTCCTCCACAAGGACCTGCAGCTCCATGCTGCTGAATTTCAGTTTCCTCCTCCTCTCAGGCTGCTCTTTTTCTTGGCTGCTTGTCATTTTTCACTTTTAAAGTGCTCCAAACCCTTTCTGATGCTCCTGCACTCTGCTCGGCTCCAACTGCCTTTCCAGAAGCTTCTAATTAGTTGCAGCTGCCTGTGTAGCCACTTCCTGGTAGGGAGGGGGAGGGTGGTGGCACCTGATTGGCTGCCTACTTGAGTTTCACTTTTGTTAGCTTTCCGATTCGGAATTTATCGAATTGGTATTTACCGATTCGGTAAATACCGAATCGGTATTCCCCATTCATTCCTATGGGCCTTTTGGCCCATAGGAATGAATGGGGAATACCGGTTCGGTAAATTCCGATTGTCCGATACCGAATTTTACCGATTCGGTATTTTTTCCGATTTTTTACCTACATCCCATTTTCCGATTCTAAAATACCGATTCGGTAAAAATCGGTATTTTAGAATCGGTAAAATCGATTTACCTACATCTGGCCCCTAATGTTTTCTAAGTATTCTGTCGGGGGCTGTGTCCATCCCAGGTCTGTAAATATGCCCTAGGACCCTCTATTAGTGGCGTGTTTTGACATTTTGAACAATGCCCTCTAATCCACATGCTAATATGGGTACCCATAAATTCAGAGATGCACAAATAACCACTGCTTTTAAACTCCATAACTTGTTCTAATTTCAAAAATACATAGGTTTCCTTGATAATGATTTTTCACTCTTTACCAAATGAATTACTGTATACCCTGTACACAAGAAAAAAATATTGCAAGGTGCAACTCAGTTACTGGCTCTGGGTACATCAGATTCTTGGTGAACCTATAAGCCTCAAATAACCTCCCAACCATAAGGGTTCCGCAGATGTAATGATATATATCTTTCAAAAATATATCATAGTTAGAAGAAATTACAGGTGAAAATGTAGGCATAAATGGCTGTTTTCAACAAAATTTCAATATTCTTTTATTTTAAGTGTTACCTTCTCCTGGAAAACTTTGAAAGGTGTAAACAAATGACCACTTGCAGAATTCAGAGTTCTGTCTACTTTTCAGAAATGTATAATGTTCTGAGATCCATTATTGGTTTCAAATCCATTTCTACCACTAACTGGAAGGAGGTTGAAAGCACAAAAATAGGAAAAGTATGCTATGTCCCTGTAAAATGCCAAACCTGTGTAAAAAATGTTGCTTTTTGGACAAAAGTCTGCCTTTTCCTGAACGCTGGGAAGATGGTGATGTTAGCACCACAAACCATTTGGTGATAGCATTTGCAGGTGAGAAACCAGATTATTTCTTCTGCAGCACTTTTATTACATTTACCCCCCCAAAAAACCCATTCTTTAGCTGTATTTTGCCTAATTTCTTTGTCCCCTCCAGGAGAATTCACATATCCCTGGTACTATTACAATCCTCAGGATGTTGGAAGAAAAGGACTCAAATTTGGCATGGATACCTTATGTGGACAAAAAGGTATGGCGGCCTAATCACGAACTACCCCAAATAGTAAAAAAAAGATGTAGTACGGGGGTGGGTGGGAAAGGCCTGGCAGCAAAGGGGTTAAGTACTGGGATTAACTCTGGTGGTTGGTTTGCAGCCTGACTGTTCAATAAAAAACACTCTAGGTTGTGTTGAATCTTTAGTAGTTATAGATGCTTTCTCAACTGTGTGACTGGTTTGTACGTTAGGATGACGAGTGAACATTGCCTTACAGTCTGATACTGAACTCTCATCGGATGTTACTGCATCAGATTTAGTGAACATCCTCCTTTGTGCTTATTTTTCTGCCCATGTATAAACCTCATTTAACTTGTAATCAATAGTATCGTATTTAAATTTGT
The DNA here is from genome assembly GCF_964261635.1 of Lissotriton helveticus. Lineage (NCBI taxonomy): Eukaryota > Metazoa > Chordata > Amphibia > Caudata > Salamandridae > Lissotriton > Lissotriton helveticus. The sequence continues at coordinate 1,072,214,959 of NC_136070.1, read as the reverse complement.
GAAGTTTCCTATCTTGAATTTCTTTGCATCTTCATGTAACTTTTGATTGATCACATCTAGAGTAACCTACCAGTTGTCTTCTTCCACCCTAGTTTCCAGTTGAGTTTTTAGATCATGAATCTCAGATGAAAGATCTTTCAAAATCATGGACAGTTCTTCAATGATCAATAATATGTGATCCATTGAACATTTATTCAAAATCGCGTACCAGCGCGAGATGATGTTTTTAGTCGTTGGTTGATTTCTTTCTTTATAACATATTCTAATTGACTTAGTAATTGTGTACATGTGGCTGGAGACTCATCAAAGGTCCTGGTTTCCTGAATTAAAGAATACATATCTGCTGCTTCCTGTTGTGTGTATACTTTAGTTTCCGCTTTGTTGTCAGTTAGGTGAGCTATATCTTCAAAAGTCATTTTGTATAAGGTGCACAGTATTCTGTTGGGCTGAAAATATGAAAGAGTGGATACCATGCACTCTAGTTTTAAACAATTTACTTCAGATAATCAAATTAGGTGTGCAACTCTGTGACAGAGCCTGCCCGGCTCTGTGTGATAAATGCAAAAACCCAGTGAACCAAAGGTTGCCTAGAAACAGAGTGCTCCAACCATAAGAGCCTGTAGGATGAATCTCAGCAAGATAATACATTGTAATCAATACTATCAACTAATTTTCACAAAAGCTCAAGTAGATAAAACGCAAATCATATGTTTGTTAAATCACTTTATAAGCAATGTACATTCAATTAACATAATTTTGATAGCAGCTGTTTCTTGAATCAATCCCAATGCAATTCGGGTGGCGTACACCCTTCATCAGGAGTAACTAAAAGACAATACTTATATATATATATATATACATTCATGCCATGTTCTTTAAACACAATCTATACACAAAACATCAGCAGCAGTACAAGGAAGAATATTATCAAAAAGCCAAAACAATATATAAGCCATGAAGAACCAACATCTGAAGAAACGTATGACTAAACCATACCGATGCAATTGAGCAGGCCATTTACAATGCATGCGTGTGTATTTATTTATGCATCCTCTCCGCTTTTTGTATTGCGTAGTTCTTCATGTGATGTTTTGTTCTATCTTGCATCCGTGTGCATTGAACACATTTCTCTTTACTTGTTTATACATATGAATAGTTGTTTCCACCTAGTATCCTAATGTTAGTTTTTTTTCTAAAGGTGGAGGATATGTTATATCTTGCTGTGCGTTCACACTGATGGACTTGCTGGCGCACACTCAACAGGACGTCTCTTGTGTAGGTACGTCCATCCAAATTGGTAGGTGCAGCATCCCTGGCGAGAGGCGATGGACTGGCGCGGACGGTGCGCTCGTCCGCTGCGCTCTCGCGTCATGCTCGACCTAAATAGGACTTCGGGGGACGTCGGACAACTAGACCGCTGACCAAGATGGCGTGTCAGTGTGTGCTACCGGAAGTAGCTCTTTCCGGTCCTTGCTCTGAAACGGCCCTCCACCTCAAACAGCCACAAGACTGCGGTGGAACGGGGCCTAGAGCGTAACAATGCTGGGGTGTAAAGTTAAGCAGGTAGGTGTTCAGGGGGCGATTTTAAAAGCAACACAACGTTTTTCTAAAAACACAGAAGAGCCCTCCACCCACCCAAATAGTACTTTGCACACTAAGAAGTGCTCCGTTTCCTTCTAAAAGCAGCAGGCAATAAGCTGCAAGGGATCGAAGTGCAGCCTTCGCGGAACTATGTTTAGGTGCATCCATGAGCAGACGGGCTGCACAGTTCTGGACGGACTGTAATATTTTGATGGTGCATAAGGGTGCACCCAGATAGACCACGTTAGCAAAGTCCAGGCGGGACAAAATAAGAGACTGGACAAGGAGGCGTCTGGCCTCAAATGGAAGAAGGGCCAGGGCCTTCCTTAGAATCCTGAGCAGGCCGTAACATGTCGAGGCAACCCTGCGGGCCTACACTTTAAAACCCAAAGTGGGATCAAGCCAGACCCCCAGACACCTAATTTGGTTCTTCGGGGTAGGGGGAGTGCCAAGATACTTGGGCCAAGGTCGAGGTTGATGGGGGCCTTATATCCTAACAACATGATTTTGTTTTTTGATCCGTTAATCTTTAGGAAGGAAGAGTCCATCCATTCCAGAACCTTGGTAAGACAGGGGGACAGGTTGTTTATCCCCATATCAGCATCATCCACCCTAGCCAGAGAGACGACCAACTGTGTATCATCGGCGTAGGTGACCAACTGAATTCCCCAGGGAAGAACCACGTCGGCCAAAGGCCTCATGTAGATATTAAACATGGTCGGGCTCAGCGAATATCTCTGGGGAACGCCATATTAAGGCAGCAATAATGTAAAATAGGCAGCAGAAGCAGTATGTATGAAAATGCAAATGAAGTTTACGCAGAAAACATTCATAAGGCATTCATAAGGCAAAGCAAAATAGAAAGTGGTTGATACATGAGACAACTACAATAGATCCACATATCATGTAAAGCTGCAAATTCAGAAAGCATATGGTAAAGAGATTGGAACAAACATGCACAACAGTGAACTCATCATGGCAAATATTCAGTAACAGTAATCATGTCTAAGAAACAATAAACAGATAAGCCATTCAAAGGCACCAGTGAGCGAAATCTCACTCAATTCGGTACAAACCAGCATCCCCAGCTGAAAAGTTATCCCCAGAGCAGCTTATATGCAACAGAACGTAAAGATATTTCCTTCTTCGCATGCGGGTCCGATGTGTGTTTGAGTCTGCTGAGGGCTCCTGAATGGAAGACACTATTAATTTGTGTCCTGGAATGGCTGTACTCGGTTTATGGCTCCAGCCTCCCTATCCCATGCTGCTCACAGGTAATGCGAACGGACTGGACAGCGAACATTGCAATATCGCATAACATGGAGCCTAGTACTTGACTGCTTGGTCCCAAAACAAAGATGGTGGCATGTAAAGGCAACCTACACCGGGTGATTATGGGTGGTTTCGCATGATGGATACCAAAACAGCTTCACATAAGAATGGCTGATAATCACACACCTGATAAGTGTTATGTCTTTTGTCCAGCCGGACAAGGAATTTATTTAACAATTTTCTGCCGCCTTCTGCATATCGAGCTATTATGCTCCCAATCCAGACGACTTTCCACGCTGGAAACTGCAGTACCGATTCCTCCATTGTTCATGGTATCTGCTGATCCGGTGAATTGCCTGATGCGATACGCAATTGCGTTAAAAGGCAGCGTAATATTTAAAGACAACAATGACTATATTTTTGTCCTGATGATGATGCCCCTCATTTAACTTAGGCATCGAAGCGTCGTCGACCAAAAAACCCCCGTATGCAATATGACATTTAAAATATTGTGAAATGCAATGGTGTGGTTATAAAGTATAACAATCTCTGTCTGTAACACTGACTACAAGTACACAGACATATTTTTGATTTGCTCCTTTTACCATTCTGTTCGTTGTTTTGTCTGAATGTTGTGGGTCACGGCTGTGCCCACTTGTTATTAATGTGTTCATTCAGTTTTTATTAAGAAAATTGTTAAATAAATTCCTTGTCCGGCTGGACAAAAGACATAACACTTATCAGGTGTGTGATTATCAGCTCAGTATACCATTGTGTCCACGAATAGGGACCACTGTTTTTTGTAACATGATACTGCCCAAGGTCCCTATGCCATACCTTTTGGGTTCCCTTGTCTTTCTTAAGCACATAAGAATGGTGCATCTGCTTCAAAGTTCTGTAGTCCCTTACACTGGTCACGTGCTGGCGGAAAAGGCTAGAAAACAGCCCACAAAGTCCAGCATGCCGCGTATTGTAACCTCACTGTTTCTTTGCTGCTCAACACAAGGATGGCGGCACGCATTACCGCAGCATGTGGTGTGGCTCCCGACGCATGCGTGCGCCAAACAGTGCAGCGCAGTACGCATCCAACCTTCTCGCACCACCATGGAAACAGTAAGGAGACGCCCGCCGAGGCTTCACCGTGAATAATGGCATCCACATGGCAAAATCGAGTAAGGTAAGCCTCGAGCCAAAACTCACTCACCAGTAACTTTATTTTCTTCGTTTTGTTTTACGTACAAAGACCAGCTCCAAAGAAATGCACATAAAAGGTACTCACAAAATAAATAAACCGTCAAAAGACTCGAAACCACAATGCCTGAGAGCTGTATGACGAGACAGGAAAATTTTCCTTGTCAGCCTAAGCAGGCTTCATGAATAAAACACAATGTGGCTGGTCACCGACAGTACATTGAAAGTTGTCACAACACAGAAGAGAATCCAAATGTTGTAAACGGACGCAAGCCCTGGCTGTGGCTGACCCATGTAGAGGTCACTGGTGGGGCTGAAGGGCTGCAGGGCAATCTGTCTCTCTCTTCACTTTAAGTAATCCTAAATTTCATTCAAAGTTCAGCTTTCTTTAGATTCTTGTGTACCACGCAGGGTCTAAATCTTTTCATTTCAGAATGTATCTTTAGACTTTCAGTGTACTTTCACAAGTCAGCTTCTGTAGTTTCTGTAAATGTGTTCAGTCTTTCAATCTTCTTGTAAATCTGATCTTCTGTAATTCCAGAAGTAATGCATGGGTCTGTCTCCAGATAGTCACACAAATGATGTTGTGATGAATGACTAGTAACCAAGGAGTATCTTTGTAGATGATTTATTAGTCTCAGTTGCAGGAAGATATCCAAGTACAGCAGCCCTACCAGGAGCAGCCTGCCTGTTGCTCTACCCATACTCCAACTGTCACACCTCACCGCACAGGCACCAAAGTATTTCATTCATCATCACCATAGCAACTTTCCACTCAGAACACTCACACTGGCTGAGCAGTCAGGACCCAAGGTAATAGGGGTGATGCATGAATGCATAAGCAAGATATAGCAGAAAATCTGACCCAAAGAACGGCATAATCGTCCTAGACAGATTTCTGAAAAACACATGGGCCTCAATAAGAAGAATGGTGGTGAACCTCATCCACATTTCCAAAAGTAAATGAATTAACTTACTTATCAGGCCTGGGCGTAGTTCATGGAGTTTTGCTTCCACGAGTGGCGAAGTGCAATACGAGCTGCAGTTTGTCCTGGTATTCCTGCCACTCAGGTAGAAATTCTACCCAAGCGGTAGTTCGCAAACTTACCGTTCACGATCGCAAACTTACCGTTCACAATCCCGAACTTACCATTCACGATCGCGAGCGAGGAAAACACTCCGCCACACATCGCCAGTTTTCTAAACTCCTCAAGCTCCGTGGAGTGCAAAGTGCAGAAAACTCCGCAAACTCCGCGCAGCCTCCAGCTCATCAGAACTGACACAAAGTGACACCAGCACTGCAAAGCCTCACTGAATAGCCCCCCAGGACCTACGTAATGCATCGCTTAGCCCCACAATGCCTCACCGCACAGCTCTGTGGGCCTGACACAAAGCAATGCCAAGCCCTGCAAAGCCTAGCTGCAAGCCCTCGAAAGTGATGCTGGACGATGCAAAGTCTCACAAAGCAACACTGAGCATACAGTGCACCAGGATTTAAGCTACTGTGCTCAGCTGACCTAGGTGGGTCCCTGTAGCTGGCCCACACTCCATTGCAGTCAGCCTGAACTTGTGACTTTGTCCCAGACTGGCACAACTAGATAACTACAGTTGGAGCTTTGTGCTTTTATGCACTATTTTCACTAAAATCTTTAAACATTGCATATCTCCGGTACTACTAATTGGATTTTTGTTATTTTGGTCTTGTTTTATTTATTAAAGTGTGTTCTATTTCTCTAACCTGGTATTTCCCAATGTTTTACTGTTCGAAGTTTTAGCATCCTATAAATAAAACAATGCTGGAACTCTAGGTTACCACGGTGCACCATAGGCCTGTGACGTCAGCATTGGAGGGATGAGTTAGGCAGGCTTAACATTTTGAGTTTTGACTTACACATAGTGGAATAAACACATTTAAAACTACTCTCAGTGTGTGGCATGATTATTGGTCAGTGCCTGGGCTGTCAGGACACTACAGAAGTGTTGCACAAATACATAAGACATTGCCTCTAAGTTAAACCTGGCTCTTGTGAGCCAGGCCACCTTGTGGCACAGATTAATTTGGGGATAGCTGGTGCCTTAGCCTGACTATGATTGCGGTTGCTGCTTGACAAGGGCTCACACCTCAATCAACTAGTAACCCAGTTTCTAACTCTTCTTTAATGTTAGAGTTGGATTTCAAGTTACAGTTTTGAAAATATAACTTTTAGAAAGTTGCCACTTTACTGCCCTGGCTATTTTGTGCCTGCAGTCTGTTCCTGGGTCACACCATTGAGTGTAGCTGTCAGTTGTGCTTTGTGTATTCCTCCCAGACAACCACACAATAGAGGGATTAGGTGTGCCTGGATGGGCCATCATTGGCAGGGTGGGGTGGGGGGTTGAGGTATGCTCTGCCTTCACACAAAGCACTTCACACTACTTCATTGTTCATGGAGTCAGGTTGTAGCTTTTACAAGGAAGGCAGGAAACTCCAAGCACTTAAATGGGAATTGTCTAGACACTTCTCCTACTTTAAAGAAGGCACTAGGTATAAAAATAAGGCACTCGGACCCACTCTTCAGTTCTCTTTCTGAACTTGCGGAAGGACTCTTGCTGCACTTGGAAGGCCTTTTCTGCTGCCTGAAGCCTACCTGAACACTTAGAGACCTGCCTTGCTGATTGAGCCCTGTTCCATCGCTTGATTCTAGGACTATCAGAGTGACTTCAAGAAATATTTGCCAGTCCTCCATATCAGAACATCAGGGACAGAAAAGGCACCAAGCTTCTTGAATCTACACCTCGACCTAGCCTGAGTAAGTCCGACCCTCCAAGGGGTGCCTCTCTCATCCTGGACCTTTGGAAGTGATGCTAAATATACCCAGATAGCCAAGGAGGAGAAGATCGGGACCAACCTGCTAATCTATCCACCCAATGTGTATCGCTGATTGGCCTGACTTTTCAACAAATCCCACTACATTCTGGAGGCAGACATAATTAAGCTGTTGATTTCCTCTGAGGTGCCAAGGGACTATTCACTCTGCTTTTAGGAAGGGAAGTGAAATGGGTCACCCTCCATCCCTAAATTTACTGGGAGTGTAGGGGCGAACTTTCTCCATTAAGAACAGGTTTTTCACACAGAATAGAAAATGGAAAACAATTTTGCATTGGCATATTCTGCTGCCCTTCAAACTGTGCAGAATTGTACTCTATGCACAATTCATCTATGGGGTTACAGGCAGACTTTTCTTTCTGCTTGTTGCTTAGAGAGGAATTGGTGCTTAGGGTCCTTTCTGTATTTAGGCGTATTACTAATAATTGGCTTCAATGACAAATGTACTGTGGCTACATTAGTTTCTCAAGGGCACATTGCATAGCTTTTATTTATTTATTTATTTAAGCGATTTGTAGAGCGTGCAAATACCCTTGGGTGTCTCGGCTCCTTTTTATTTTATTTTATTTGACTTTCATATTGCTTTATGCCTGTGATTTGCAAAAACATAATGAGATAGTACAATTAAAGTTGATATAATTAAAATGCAATAGACAGCACAGCGAAATAAAATTATCTATTGAAAAAATACAAGTTGTGGGCAGGAAAGTTCAGCAATCCATGCATTCATAAGCATCAGCTTGTTACAGTTGCATATTTAAAATGATTAAAGTTAAGTTTCAACAGTGTCATGTCAAAAGACACTCAGGAGACTTGGGACCCAATTAACAGTAGGCCGGAAATTCTCAGCAGCTGTAATTTTACTGTTACTAGTTGCAATCTCGGCAGGGAATTCCTCCTATGAGAAATGAAAACCCATAGAATGGGGAACAAATGTGCAGACGCAGAATTACCATGCAGACTTCTGCACAGCCTTCCCTATTCTGAGGGGTTTAACGTTCCCATTTACCACCTGCTCTCATCAGGTAGTGAATGGGAGCAAGGCCTTCTGTGTTGGGTGCCGGTGGATGGATTGAGATTGGAATGGTATGGGAGGCAATGGGAGAATTGTTTTAGCAGGGTGTAGGAATGCTTGGTCCCGGTTAGTCGTAGAAGGAGGTTGTAGAAAAAGGGCCGGGTTAGAGGCCTGGTGTACACGCATCTTTGAAAACCGGATGTGGAACATCGGTCTATTCCTGACCGGATGGTGTGGAATATCACGAGTCCCGTTCTGCATTATTCGTATTCGGGTCCTTAGTCAGTAGCAGCCCCTCCGCCAAGGCAGAGGAGCATCGCCCCACTACTTTTCAGAAGTGTAAATAGAGGAAAAATAAAATGATAATAACTTGTTGGTATTATCATTTTTTCCTTCTGCTGCAGCTTTGCAGGGCGGGGCGGGGCGGGGCGGGGCTGCTCTGCTCTCAGTAAGGGGGCACTCTGTAAGTGTACATGAATGTTTGGCCGGTTGTCTCAGGCTGGCCAAACAGCCATGTGCACTTTGCATGTTATCCACCCAGGCTGCATTACAGCCTGGGTGGAGTGCATGCCCAGGCTCCCACTCCCTGCCTGAGCGTTGAACCACGGCGCTCAGACAAATCACAATGCTGCATTGCAGCATTGTGATTGGCTTAAGGGAGCCTGGGTGCTTCCTGTTACGGCCAGGAGAGACAACGGAGGAGAGACGCGGTGGGAGGTATGTTTTTGTTTTCTTTACTACCCACCCCTCTGCCCGCCATCCCCAATCCGTGCCAGCTACCACTGCCCTTAGTGTCTGTCATAAAGACCATAATGGCTGTTCTCAGTACTCTGGTAAGATGTGCAGAACAAGGCAGTGTGATAATACTTCTCACCTTTGGAAAGATATAGTAAAATGGAGAAGTGTACAAGTTATAAATTATTGTTTTTACTTAAGGTTATAAGACGTGCATAGACTGCCAGATACATGACATACCAGGCACTGATATCCTTTTCTGTGCTAAAACCTTCAACTGCAAGTAACAGTTCAGTACATGACACACACCCTCTCATCATGGTATACCGCTTCACAGTTCACTCACTTGAACAAGATATGGAGATGCCCCGGGATATAACAATCCGATTCTCTGAAGGAGCTGAAAGCCTCCAGTCCTCCCTCTGATTACTCAACTCAGAGCAAATGCTGAATGCTTCTTGGTTCACATCATCTCTGATCTTCTTAGTTTTGAAAAAATGGCAGCCAGTCACAACGTTTCTTTTCAAAAGCATTTTACAAAGTAGGGGTTTTAGGTCGTACTTACAATGTTAATTGTGAAATAAAAAGCAGGATTGGGTCCTTAAATGATATGGCACTGGGTGTGTCTATTAGGATCCTCTGCACCCGAAGATGTCCCATTTTCTTTTTGCGTGCTGTACTTTGCATGATGGCAGGATCTTATCTGTCAGCTGCTATGCATTAATGGACCTAATAGGTCTACTTGTACTGTGGGTTTGGCAGCTTTATTGTGGCGCATGAGAACCAATCGAGGCTTCTGCATTGCATTCTGCCTATCTCTACGGTGCTGATTTTTGCAACTGTTAATTTAAGTCCTGTTTAATTATTTCTTTCTGCAAAGTAGTAATGGTGTATAATGTCAGCTCATTTGCATGTGCATGCATTCGATAATCAATTTTTGCACATTATAAAACTAGTACATCAAAGGTCAGCTGCTACCTGGATAAAGCGAACTAATGCAAGGAAATACTATTTCAATTTGCTGATGGTTTAAGATGCCGGATTCAGGTCTGGTGCAGCCATACGTCTTAGCATGGTACATTGTGTGGTATCAAAATGCATGAAAACAGAAAATAATATGTTTTCATGGGGGATTTAGAGCACTTCAGCAGCAAATCATTGTCTTGCCTTGAGTACCAAGATAATTTGACCGTTCTTGGCACGTTAAACTTCTCTCTGTGTTTTAATCTGGTCTTTCTAATTAAGGAGAGATTCAGATAGTTGTGGCCATAATGAATGCCTTTTGAAATCAGATGGCCAGTGTATAGTCAGATCTTTACTAATAAACTTGTCAGTTTATTGAGAGATCCTGATTCTATTAGTAACATTACCTCCATGAAACATGTTTCTTAACCCACTTAGTCGGTCACATATCATATAGTGCTTTTCACCTTGAAAGTTTTCCGAATATTAGCAGAGATTTCTCGACAGGTAGCTATTTTGGTGCAATGGTGGTGTTGGTGGTACATAAATGTTAATGCTTTTAGTCTTTTATTTTTAGGTTACCTTTTTAAGTAAACTAATATGTAAAGGAACATATTAAATGTCTTAAAATATTTTATTTTAATAATTCCTTTACATATATAGAAATTTGGGGCCTGATGTAGGTAATTTATTTTTACCGACTCTAAAATACCGAAATTTACCGATTCGGTCTTTTAGAAATCGAAAATGGTATGTAGGTAAAAAATCGGTAAAAAATACCGAATAGGCATCCTGGCCAATAGGGATGAATGGGAATTACCGAATCGGTATTTACCGATTCGGTAAATATCGAATCGGAGATACGAAAATCAAACATTTCAACTAAGAACCAATCACGTGCCACCACCTCACCCCACCCCTCAACCAAGCAACAGAGGAACCAACCAATCCTGTGCCTCCACCCCACAACCAAGCAACAGAGGAACCAACCAATCCTGTGCATCCACCCCACCCCACAATCAGGAAGTGGCCACACCCATGCAGGTGCAGACCAACTGAACATCCAGGAGAGCTGTGATACACTGACTGCCTGTACTGAGCTGAGCTGTGCAGAAGTGCAGGATGGATTCACAAGACTCCTAGAGTGAAGGTGCAGACAGGAAAAGAAAACTAAAGTACAGCACAGGTGAACTGCAGGTGTTGGTGGAGGAGGTGGTAAAACACCACACCCAGCTGCAGGTAGCAGAGGCTGTGAAGAGGAATACCTGGCTGGGGATCCAGGCTAAGGTTAACGCCATAGGGGTGACAACCAGAGAAGTGGACGATTTAAAGAAAAGATGGTATGATCTAAGGATCATCACTAGGAAAAAATTGGCTTTGCAAAGAAAAGAGGGCAATGCTACTGGTGGAGGAAAGAACAGGGCACCTGCTCTTACGGATCTGGAACAGCTTGTGGAGTCCACCCTGGAGCTAGAGAGCATAGTTGGGATTGGTGATGCTGACAGCTCAGCCCGAGCTGCATCAAAGAAAGGTAAGGGACATGTCCATAATTCTTCCCCCCTTGCCTGTCTCCATCCCCCAATGTGGCTGTGTGTGTCAAAACTCCAGTACAGGCTTTAGTATCCACCAGCAATGCATTATGGGAGTGGTAGTCATTTCAACTTACATCAGTACAGTTATCATGAAATAATGTCAGGCATGCCACACACTACAATTAGAAGCAGTTGAGGACCATGAAATAGTGTGACTGAATTGTGATTTAATAAAGAAATACACGGTGAAAGCACCACTAAGCCACTGTCCATATCTGTCCACAGGAGAGACTTCGCGCAAGACTATGCAGGAGAGGGAGAAGAGGGCACCCCAAAGGGAGAGGAGTGAAGAAGGATCCAGGAATGCAGGGCCCAGCACTGCAAGACCTCCAGCACCCAGTACACAATCAGCTGCCACACCAGAGGCAGGCACTATGCAACCGCCATCATCGCCTCTGCTCCATGACTTTCCATAACCAGAACCACAAACACATTCCCCATCAGCAGCCTCAGAGGTGTCGGAAATCTTCAGGCCCAGGAGGCATGATGTTCCCCTGCTACAAACATTTGAAACATCCTCTGATGAGGAAAGGGAGGGTGAGATGCAAAATGAGCCAGTGGAGGCAAACATAGCTGGTCTTCCGTCCACTCCTGTTACTGTGCACAGAGCCACAAGACGCCGTAAGGTCCGTGAGGGAAGCTCAAGAGGCCATGGTGACGGTGTCTTCTGTGGCCTGGAAACCACGATGGTGAAGGTGCAGCGCCTGCAGGCAAAAGCATTTACTGCAGTACAAAGACAAATGCGCCCCCTGAATAGCAACATGGAGAACATGAACAGAGGGATAACCTCAATGGCGGATAGCATGAGGGACATGGCAGATGGGGTGAGGGACATGTCTAAGTGCGTGATGTCACTTCTTGATGAACTGCATGAAGACCGCACACAGAGGCACAGGGAGAGGCAGTGCATGCAACAGCAGACAAAAGCCTTGAACCGTCTAGCAACAGCAACTTCACTGTTATGTCGCCGTTCTGTTGCAATGCAGGAGGGGCTGGTGCACTGCTGCACAGATCTTACCAGGGGGATGGGGAGAGTTACAACAGCGATGGAAGTGCTGCTGACAAACCACTCAGCCACCGCAGGAGATGAAGGTGTAGGGGACACGGATGACACCACTAGCAGGAGCAGCACCCCTGAACCGGACATTAGGAGGAGCAACAGACGCCAAAGTACAGGCCCTGGCTAAACAGACAATGTTCAAACTCAACCACAGGCATCCCACAATGTTGTGCGTGGGCGCAGACAGTAATGCTGCCAACATTCCAGTGGACATGTGAGGGTGAGGTAACCCGTGTCCGCCCAGTTAGGCTAGGTACACTTCGGACTTGACAGATGTGTCTTCTGACATTTAACGTAGTGCCCATTAAACTACGTCTTTAACATTGAACCCCTTGCTGTGCCTCTTTACTTACTTAAAAGTAGTTGTGTGTGATCTCTGCCCATCTGTGTCTGCCATCTGTTGGTGTTGCAACTCCTACTGTGTTGGGTTCAGGCAGTTCATGTTCATCATCATGGTCTTCATAGTCGCTCAATTCCACCTAGGTGCCCTTCTTAGTAGCAAGGTTGTGCAACATTGCACAAGTTGCAATAATCTTACAGCAGATGATTGGTGAGTACTGCCGTGCCCCTCCACTTTTGTGAAGGCAGCGGAACCTGCTCTTTAACAGCCCAAAGATGCGCTCCACAATGTTCCTGGTTGATTTGTGTGCCACGTTGTATCGTCTATGGCTGGGGGTTGAAGGGTTGAGGTAGAGTGTCAGGATAAAAGGGCGAACGGCATATGCACTATGCCCTATGAGAAAATGAGAAAGCCATTACTCACAGGCACACATACACATACACCTGCATTATCTATCAAGGGAGTGACACACAGTAATTTACCTAGCAGATATCCTTCGCCAAATTCTCCCGCTGTCAGGCGTGTGTAGATCCCACTGTTTTGAAAGATGTAGGAGTCGTGGGTACTTCCTGGGAACATGGCCACTATGTCCGTGATAATGTATTTGGCATCACAGATTACCTGTACATTTATTGTGTGGGTTGACTTCCTGTTTCTGTAAATGTACTCTGTGGCAGCAAGTGGGCAAATTGGGATGTGGCTGCCATCACTACAGCCGATGACGTGTGGGAAATGTGCAATTTGGTAAAAGTCAGTCTTGGTCTTGAGCAGTTCCGCATGTGTTTCAGGGAAGCTGATGTAATGATGCATTCTCTGCATCATGGCCTCTAGGAACTTCCTGAAGAAACGGGACTGGCAGCTCTGGGACACCCCACCTATCGCAGCAATTACACTCTGATAGCTCCCAGAAGCAAGCAGGTGTAGGCTACACAGCACCTGCACATGGGGTGGGATGGCATGCGCCCTTGGGGTTGGGTGCTCCAAAAGTGGGTGCAGGTCCCTGATCAAGTCCAGAATGGTGTGGGGGTGTAGCCTGTACCTTTGCAGGATCTCTGCCTCAGTTAGTTGGAATAGCGTGATCCTCTGCCTCTAGGGGACATTGCACACACACACTGCCAAGATTTCATCATGAGAACACTCTCGGCCCCCCCGCATTGGCAATACCACAGAGCAGCTACCCTCATTTGTGTGGGGCATCTACGAGTCCCCAATACCATCAGGAAACTGCAGCGACCTGTTGCTCTTCTTGGCATCACTGTCTCTTCAGGAAAGGAAGGCCAGTGCATCTCTGTCGGGTCACAAGGCTCTGCCCACCACCACACGGTGTTGGCAAAATTCCTCTGCTCTTAGCCTGCCTCTTGTTAGACCCAGCAGTGGCTGCGACTCCCGGGCCAACACCATTGTGCTTCCAGAAATCGGATAGTGCAGCGCCGCACGCGCTGCTGGGTAGACCAAAAGTGCTCCTCATGCGATTCCATAAAAGACTAAGGGAAACTAAAGCACTCACACTGTGCTCTACTGACAAGCACAAGGGGGCATAAGCAGCCCTCCTGGGAGAGCACAGGGGCACACCAGCACAGGGCAAACAACCAGGTGCCGTGCACAGTGCCCACCTTCCACTGAGCTCCTTTGAGAGCACTGGGGGGCATGCAGGGTCATGAAAGCAGGCAGAAACCAGCGCACAGGGTCCTTGGGGCAAATATGCAGTCCTTCCAGCAAGTTAGCACAACAAGGCAAAATCAAAGTGGCAGTTCCCTGGCAGCACAGCAATCCTCTGGTGTAGCATGTAGAGTCAGCAATGTCTGGTTATAAGTCCCATGCAGTATCTAAAATCATGTAGTCACAGCCCGTGTACTTATACTCCAAAAGTCTTTGTTCTGGAGGCACTTGAAACAACTTCAGAAGTGCACAATACCCCCATTCAATCCCAAGCACTGGCTCCAGATACACTATAGGGTGTTGGAGACAGCTTTGTGAAAGGCAGGCACAGGCCTATTCAGGTTTAGGTGCAACTCCTCCCACCACGCTAAATGCAGCCAAGGTTTATACAGTTGAGCTCTAAGTCACCCAGGAAAGGCAGTACACACCTCAACATCCCCCCCCCCCTTGTGACTGTCTAGAGTGAATGAAAATCCCCAGCCCCTGTGCCTCCAACATCAGGCAGTGAATACACAGCCAGGCAGGGCACAAAGAGTCATAAGAACAAAGGAATGCCCACTTCTAAAAGTGGCATTTCTAAAATGGTAATGACAAATCAGCATTCACCAATAAGCAGGATTTATTACTACTATTGCAAACGTACCAAACATGGGCACGCTACCCCTATCATATGAGAAATTACCACTGAAGCACACATCAGGGAATTCAGAATGTAAACCTATGAGAGGGCAGCCTCACAGCAGTGAGAAACCAAATAAGCTGTTTGTCACTATCAGGGCATGACACACAACTAAGGAATATGTCCTACCTTTTACCTACACAACACCCTGCCCATAGGGCTACCTAGGGCCTACCTTAGGGATGACCTATATGTAGTAAAAGGGAAGTTTTAGACGTGGCAAACACTTTAAGTGCCACATCACTGTGGCTGTAAACTGCACGAGCAGGCCCTGCAGAGGCCTGAGACAGGTTTCAAAGGCCACTTCGGTGGGTCACGCAAGCAGCACTGCAGGCCCACTAGTAGCATTTAATTGACAGGTCCTGTGTATATGAGATATCACTGTACACAGGACTTACAGGTAATTTAAATATGCCAAAACCGCTGTACACAAATCTTACCAAGTTTACAAGAGAGAGCACATGCACTTTAGCACTGATCACCAGTGTTGAAGTGCCCAGAGTCATAAAACCAACAAAAACAGGTCAGAAAAATACAGGAGGAAGGGAAAAAGATTAGGACCCTGCAAAAATGACTAGTTCAAACATGCAGACTATAAAATAAAAGCCCCACAAATTGATAAAGCTTAAACTGAACTATAGAACCAAGCTGTTTACTGAACCAATGCAATTACTTTGTTATGAATGCATTTTATCAAACTAATTACATGAAAGATTCCTAAAGAATTTTTTACAACGGTCCATGTGAGAGACATACATCTGGTTGTTCAAGAGAACCATAACGTTATCTGGTTTCCTCTCTCGTATATTCTTTTAAATCCTTTAGGACTATTGAGCCCCCATGTTAAATGTTTTTTTTATAGTTATAACCAAATTTCGTTACGAATTAGCAATCCTCATTTAAATAGCCGTTCCACCATACTTTGACTTACATATATGCTGTTTGTCATTTCCTTTGAGCCAGCTTCCTTGTTACTTGGTGGGCATCCACCAAACAGGACATTGAAAATATTTTGCCCACCCACTTTGTGAAATCTGGTAACACTCCTGATCTATTCACCAATTTTGTATATTCTGTCAGAAACAGGAGATTCCCTTTTTCCAGCTTTGTAGGTCAATTTTAACATCTGTTTGTTAGATGGAACCATAGAGCCAGGTTAAATACAATCTTATATGTCATTTTGATTTATTGACTGCAACTTTTATATAGCGTAACACTCAGCTAGGCATCTGTGTGCTTCACTTAAGGTACAATGGAGAGGACTCTGGATACCCAATTTGGTTGTAGCAAAACTCTACTAACGATTATAAGAGAGATAAAAAAACATTACGTTAGAGCTGATATTAAACTCAACATGAAAAGAAAAGCAGAAGTATAGTGGGGATGAGGAGGAAAATGAAAACAGGGAAATAGGTCAAGATAAAGTTTAAATTGATATGAGTTATGTTTTTGCGGAATTGAAGAGCCCTACTATCACTGGATGTTTTCAGGTGGGAAGTTCCAGAAAGATGGAACTGCACCAGAGATTAATTGGATAGCAGCTGAGCGTGTCTTAGAATTCTTGGTTTCTAGTATGAAAATCTTTTTGCTTGTAAAGGATTTAGCCATTACAAAAATGGGGTTTACCCAGTATGGTCAAGGACCTGGGTTCAATATGATACAAAAAACAGCAGTCACAGACCTAGATTTGCAACTGATATGTATCTATTCTAAATCTGTTATTCAAAAACAATTTTCTGAGCACGCATCATGTTTTCGCTCACAGTATTAAATACAGTAATTTATAATTGAAATAGCGCAAACAACCAAAATGTTTCACCAAGAATGTATTCAAAGTTATAAGGTGAACAGTATATTAATCACTGTATCAAGTAGGAAGAGTTTTGTAAAGGTTGCTCCAAGGGAACGTGCTCTGGTGTATAAGGATTTAGATCCCCTGAGATTTTTAAGGCAGCTAAATACTAGACTGGTTTTTGCATGTCAATATATTTTAATGGGAGGCAGAGAAGTTTGCATTTTATTGTGACTTCGGCTGGAATCCAGTTAAGTAACAAGAAATAGTAACAAGAAATAGGTGTGATGCAGTTCAATTTTTTGGCTCCAAAAAGGATCTTGGGACAGAGTTCATCAACGTTTTGATAACAGTCTGTGTGCATGTCAGAAGTGAGTTGCCATTATCCAGCCAACAAACCTGGTGGCCAAGTTTTGTTCCTGTTGATTATCTCTATAGCTGATAATTTCAAAGTGATTCTGCAAACAGATAATTAATTGTATTCAATCACTACCTTTTGGAGGTGTTTGTTTTGGGTTAGGAATAAAGATCTGTTATTTTGGTGTGCAGATTTATAGCCTGCGATAAATCCTCCATTATTCTGCTATGACGTTTGTAATCGTTGTTTCGGCCCCCCAGTTTTATGCAAATACGCATTTAAAATTGAAAAAACAAAGAAAAACATGTTATACATGATTATAAACATTTAATTTAGTGTGTGCTAACTTGCTTTACTTTCTGCAAGTTATCTTCTTATTTTAGCCTGTGTTATAGCTGGAGGATCTATTGGTGAATCAAAGTGTAAGGGGTCTCCTGTGCAGTTCTGGATTACCAAATAGGTAAAGTAGGGACTGGCCTATGGGCCCAACTCCTTTTAGGGGCCTGTGACAACTGTTGGTGTCGGTAAAATTAAAAACGTATTAGCAGTGCTTATTTTGTAAACAAAAATAAGTTACCTGGCTCTATTCAGCAGGTCTCCTCCACTTGCGCTGCCCATTGTCAATGTCAATTACAGTAACAGCATAACTAATAAGTCACACGTTTACTAGTGGGCTCAAAAGTTAAAAGAATATCTTTGGCAGCAGGTATTAGTAATTCCTAATGTATATTGAATTAATAAACAAAAGTTGTTGTGCTCGTCTCTGAATTAAAAAAACAGTGCCACCATGTGGCAGACTGTCATAGGTACCAGTGCTGATAATGAAGTGCCGGTGCCGAGCACCAGAAACCACTTTCTCAAATTAAGTTCTGAGTATTTGGAGATAATTTGTGAGGGGGCCCCGAAATTTCGGCTGCCTATGGGCCTCCAGAGGGTGTGTATCCTCATTTGGTAACAATAAAGTTATCCAATAGCTAAAAGTTACTGGCTGAGGCCTTTCATGCACCGTTGAAAGCCTTAATGCAGCCCTCGCTAATACATTCCAAGGTCATGGCTTTTAGCGTTAGATATGAAAAGTCCCAAATAATGGTGCTGAGTACCCAGGATGAATATTGTCTGGGCGGTGGTGTCCACTGTAGGATAAACCGGGCTGGATCCAATTCAGATCTTGAAGTTAGCTACATACAATTAATCTAAATGGAAATGATTCATTATGGTTAGCCCAAAAACCTAGATTCCATCCATCTTTGTCTGATGGATGTTTCTGTTGAGTGCGATATGGTTGACTTTTCTACTGCAGTTCACAGACAAATATATTATCATTTAAACAGTGGCGGTTCCTCCACTCTGGTGGAGGAGTGTTGCCCCACTGCTTCAAAGCAATGAGAAGTAGAAACATAAAATGAGAATAACTATGAGTTATTATCATTTTATTTTGTTCACTCCTAAGTGCGCAATGATTGTTTTGTCAGCCTTCTTGGGCTGCCCAAACCAGTCATGCGCACTTTCCCCGTTTTCCATGCAGGCTGCATTACAGCCTGCATGGCGAACAGGCCCAGGCCCCTATTCCCACGAGGACACTCTGACCAATCACAATGCTACCATGCAGTGTTGTGATTGGTCAGGGGAGCCTGGGTGCTTACCAATATTGTGATTGGTCAATGGGGGCTGCTGTTCCTTGAGTTCCATGAGGAGAGCAGGAGCAGAGACGCAGGACCCGGCTGCAAGGTACGTTTATTTTTAATTTTTGTTTTTATATTTGCCCCCCACATGACACCCCTGTGACCCCACCGCGACCCCCCCGGCAGCCCCCTGCAACCGCCTCACCACCCGCGAGCCATAACGGCACCCACTGCATTTAAAACCAACAGTTGTAATACTATAACTTTGAAACATGCATTGTAATTCTTACATTGTTGGCAATGTAGCTTGAGGTGCAAAACCCATGCAAGTCTGCCGTTGCCTAGCTTTTCCACTCACATGGTTCATTTTCAATGTTTGTAATCAAGGTTAACAGAATGCGCCATTTATTCTTGGGCTTTTATCACATGTGAACACCAGTTTTCCACTACAAATACACATAAACTTGGAATCCTTTCACTTTCATGTCTTTCAATTTGATTTCATGATCATATGCTTCGGTGTCATAGCACCTCATAACATCTCAGTTCAGTTCACAACACGTGGGCCATTGCAACGCCATATGCCGCTTAATCTTGAAGTTAAACTGCAGACGTTTATAATCCGGAACATGATATCTGCTGCAAGCATTTTACCCAGCATAATCACTTGAATATAATGCGTTTTGAATATACATATTTAATTTACATCTCTTTTACATCCAATATGACGTACAATAGTGTAGTTATGAGAGAGCACGTAAGGTGAAGGCCACGAAAGGAAAACGGTGGTGGGCTAGAAAAACATGACATTTGGTTACATACATATAGGAAAGCACGTGTGCGGCTAGCAGTGCAGAGTCAAAAACCATTGTTCATGTAATCCTGTAAAATATTGGTCCCTCTAACTCAACTTCAGATGTATCCCAGGCAGGGCTAATCAAAGAACATATTCCTATCTGCACACTTATCTGTTACAATATTATAAGTATATTCTTTGAATGCTCCACCTGGGGGCCATCAGAACTCGGACCCACGCCCACACCATTCAATAATGCCATAAACCTGGGAATCATTCTGGACAACAAGCTCAACATGACAGCACGGGTCAACGTGGTCAGATCCTCCTTCTTCCACATTCTCTTCATGCTACGTAAGATCTTCAAATGGCAACTCTGGGACACCAGACACACTGTCACACAAGCCCTCATCGCAGGCAGATTAGACTATGGCAACACACTATACAACTGGATCTCCAAGCATCTCCACATAACACGAATAACATAATATTATTTATGAAATGAAAATCTTGTTCTTGTACACACTGTATAAATAGTGGCTATTAGAAAAGTGATGAAGATGAAGGCAATGATGTTTGTCAACAGGCAGAACAACAGAAAAAAAGTGTAGCATTATGACAGTATTTTAGGGGTTCTCTTATTTGATAATCCTAACCCCTCAGTTAACTAAGCTGATTTTAGAACCAAAAATGTGCCTACTCAGGTCTGCTGGATTGCCCACACCTGAATATTTTTTCCATATAGGAGAAGCAGTGATCAATTAGGAAACAGCTGCTGTTCTTGTCTCTTCACTGTAGTACTAATGTTGTCCTTGTGCAGTTCAATAAGCCTTTTAAAAGGCTCGATGTGCTTTTTTGAAGGCCTTTGAAAAGAAAAAGTGTTTACAGCTACTGCTTGACCTTCTGCCTGGATCGGATTTTATTTCCCCTCTCTCTCTCTCTCTCTCTGATAATGACTCTTTTCATTCCAGTTAATTTATGCTGGCCAAACATTGTTGAGTATTTTTCAAATAAACAGTCAATAAAAAGGCCATTCAAGTTTTTCACCTAATAACATTCTGTGAAACATCATTTACTGTTTAAAAACAATAACAAAAAAAATAAGATATCAAATTCTATGAAACCTTGTTGATTGATTGGGAATAATAACTAGAAAATCAAAATGGCAAGCCATCCTAAAAATAAACACTATATTTAAGAAAGCTGAATTATCACATTGCATTGAATCAAATACCTCAATGACATAATTAATTGGGCGCTTGCCCCAAAATGGGGACATCAAAATTCAGAAATATCTGAATATCATAGCACCCCCATCCTTCATTTATGCAGGGTCTATTACTAGGGGCCTCCTTTGTTCCTTCTGCCCCCACCTTCCTCTTCATAAGAACCAGTGTAACTTCAAATTATGTAGAGTAGCTGATCTATATCTGTATTCTGCAAGGGCTTTGGATCAACACTCATCCTGCTTGCTTGGATCCACACATGCTTCTGACTAATTCTTCTGCCTTGCTGTTCATCTACGCACATACAGTGGCTCTGTGGATAATCCATGTGGTCTCTGTGGGCCTCTTGCTTCTTACCTCTCCTCATTTGCATTGATCCAGGCATAGTAACACAATATTACAGAATTGGCATCAATGTTTTTGTAAGAAAAAAAAGCAAAGGGTTCCAACATGGTTTTATGTTTTAGTACTTATGTAAAACAAGGGAGGTCAATAAATAAAATTGTTTGACCAGAGCTCAAGAATAAATTTATATTTAACAAGGTCATCAGAAGGAGGAAGCAAGGTAATTTTTGCCATTTGTCTGGGCTAACTCTTGTGATCCCTAAAAATAAATAAATATAGTAGTGATAGATCATCAGTACAACATACCACTAGGAGATCCTTAAGACAAGCCATGCAAAATAGATACGTTCTGCCTAGAGTATGTATCATAACCCGACTTACCCAACAGGTGTGTGCATTAATAGGACAACAGGAAGAAAACTAGGAAACAACAGAATGATAGGTAATTAATAAAGGGTATTGGGAGCACCCCAAGGGAAAAACACCAGGTGTGTCTTTGTCTTTAATTAAGACCGACCACCCTTGTTTCTCAACATCAGTATTCACAAGAGTAGTAAGAGAAAGAGATTGAAAGAAGATTCTGTATGTGACTAGGTGATACCATGGATTTTACATATCGCAAATGCATATGGGGGAACCTCAAAAGTGAATGGACCATATTCCAAACAAGTTGCATAACACAAATGACCGAGTCACCCCTGGGTTCAGTGTTCAGAGACTGTTAAAAACATATTCTAGTCACAAAAATATGTTATTTCCAGTCTATTGTTAAGACTATTCAGCAATATGCTATTAGGTTGAGTGACCCAAAAGATTTCCTTCTGTTGCCAGCCTTTGTGATACATCAATGGTGATGAATTTAGCAGTCAGAAATCATCTGTGAAGAGGAGTTGTCTCCCACACTCCTACTCAGTGGCGTAGCTAGACACTTTGCCACCTGTGGCGGTTCTTGCCTTTGCCGTATGTAAGAGCGGGTGAGGCCGCCACCCTCCAAAATTCATGCCGCCCAAGGCGGACCACCCCCCCTTGCTACCCCACTGCTCCTACTCCTGGCTCCTACTCGAACATGTTTGCGGGAAAGGAGTGAAGGTGTTGACCATGCTTTTTCAGGGCATCGAATTCTCTCATAAATGAGTACATTTTTCTGACATTTGATTCATGTTCATTGTCCTTTTCCATTCTTTAAAATGTTCTGATCTCACACTTGGTGATCACTCTTCAGTATATTCTTTAGTTATTCCTTAAGTCAATTAGTGCCGTTTTTGGTTCTTTCTCCTTTTAGCGTCACCTTGTGTTTCTCTTTTCAATGTAACTCTCTCTTCAGTGTACTCTATTGTTTTTCATTGACCCTCGTAGTGCTCTGCACAGCAAGATTTTGACTAGACCATTCCGATAGTTCACTTGAAGATCAATACGATTTTAGCTAAGCCCAGGGTAAATTTCATTTATACTATAATTTGCGTCATTTAGCGCTTGGACGCCTCAGGGCAGCAATCGCGCTGTTATAAATCCACTTTCATTCATTCATTCATTCATTTCGGGAATTTCATGATAGGTTTGTTCTGCAAAATTCTCAAAATTATGCCATCACGCCACTTAGCATATTGTTGCCACGTTCATGGCAAAATTATCATGCGGGAGCACAGAAACAATGCGAAAGATTAAACCATCAGCAACTCTCATTTGTGACACTTGTGGTTTTTGCTCTTTTTTATAAGCACAAACTGTGTTCTCACTTACAAAATGGACGTGAGGATGCATTTCACACTAAAATCTAGCACTAAATGCTGGCCTTGTCTTTCATGTATTCATGCATATTTCCATGTGATTTCACATAACTTTTGCATAATTACCAGAAAACAAATTGCACACATTTTGACAATAGTAGTTTTAACCTCTATTTCTTCAGACCCTATTAGCCTCTGTATGGTGTCAGCAGTGCATCCATTAGCAGTCCATGCATCAACTGTTGACTCCTTCAATTTTCGTTCTACCAGTCAAGGGGCCAGATGTAGGAGCCAAAATACCGGTCGGTAACGGCCGAATTCGGCCGTCACTGACCGGTATTTGGGTTTTCAGATGTAGGGGCATATATTTTACAGATTCGGTAAATTTACCGAATCTGTAAATTTACCGAATCTGTAAAATACTGAATCAGTATTTTTACCGATTCGGTATTTCCAAATGTAGGTGGCACTCCTGAGAGTGCCACAGGCCTTACAGATTCGGTATTTTACCACCCAATCCAATTGGGTGGTAAAATACCGAATCCAGGTGTGCATGCACATGTGTGCATGCACACCTATGCCATGTGACAGACAGACATGCCACATGGCACACATACCTGTATTTAGGGTGCTAGAGGGTGTCAAAGTGACACCCCCTGCACCCTTGCAAAAATCGGTATTTACCGAATCGGTAAATACCGATTCGGTATTGGCCATTGATTCCTATGGGCTTCAAGGCCCATAGGAATCAATGGCCATTACCGAATCGGTATTTACCGATTCGGTAAATACTGATTCTTACAGATTCGGTAAATTTCAAAAGAAATTTTCCTACATCTCAGTACTTCTATTTTACCGATTAATAAATACCGAATCGGTAAAATTCGGTATTTATGAATCGGTAAAATAGAATTACCTACATCTGGCCCAAGGCTTTCAAGCACATTGTTTCTCTTGAGCTATGTCCAGGCCAGTTCCCACTAACTGAATGGCGGGTTTTTGCACACATTTTGTTGCATGTCTTTACTCACATTCATTTTAATTTACTGTGCACCCTTGCTTAGCTCTGGTTATTTAGCTTTACGAGCTGATGATGGTTCACCAAGCACGGGGAATGTTTATTTGCCCTCTTCTTTCTGCGCACCCGTTTTATTGTCTTTCTTCTGTTATAATGTATTTCTCTTTGAAACTGTTCATTTAACAGCATGGGCTGAAAATGTTTTTCTCAGTAGGCATTGATTTTTTTTCCCAATGTGATAAACTCATTGTTTATTTTGTATTTATGTACTGAGCAATCAAATTATATTTATGGTCGATGTCACTGTTTTATTTTTGCAGTGCTTGTTGAACCATGTGCTATTTGGCCTCGGAAAAAGATTCCGAAATGCATGGATTGAAATGCGGATACCTTGGACATTGAATAAATGATGTTTCATTTAACCATCCCAGTTTATGGATTGTTCACAGACTGAGTAATTTGAGCACAGCAGTGATTATGGCTGCCGTTCTTTGGCAACCTTTCTTGACTGTGTGCCTCGTGACACACTCCAAATCTTGGTGTGTTCTATCTTGAGGCCTAATTTAGGTCTTGACATGACTCTCGTCATCCCTCCCCAACAGGGTTTACAAGTTCTCCCTCCCCCTGTATTTAGATATGTGCTGGCTGAAACTCCATCTGCATTGACAGAGTATTTTCCATCGCTTAAGTGGCTCACTGCTGCCAATGCCGGGGACTCTGTTGGCTAACATTACTCAGTACCCTTCAAGATGGCAGTATTACGCCAAGCCTATTTAGATTTCACAGTTGTGTTGGTATTGTTCTAGTGATTCCGTCATGGGACGTGTTCAACATTGTACTATTCCTGTGGCTTTTGGATGGATGCTAGCATCACACACCTGATGTGTTTTGGCTAATTGAATTCACCTGCATAACACCCTATAAAACACACGTCTGTCAGTGAAGTCATGATGTTTTGTTGCTTTCTCTGTTTCTTGTCCCTTTTTTCTTCTTACATTTATTTTCTTTTGGGTCATAACATTTATTTCTTTTTTTTATAATGGCAGGGAGAAGAAATTCCTGATTTACAGAGGGAGCATTGTCGGTCATGGTGGATGAAATTATTAGAGTAGAGCCACAAATGTTTAGAGGCAGAATAGTTGAGAGAGTGAACGCTGTAGCAAACAACCTGCGCACACAGGAGGAAATTAGGAAGAGGTGGAACAACCTGCAGGGGAGAGTGCATTACTTGACCTCCAAGCAAGATTCACCTGGGGGCTGAGAGGACTGGTTGTGATTCTTCCAGTCCCCATTATAACTTTGCCCAGAAGGAAAAAGTCTTGCAGATCCTACATTCTGAAGGCTTGACAGGAATCCATGGTGGAGTGGAGGCTGGTAAGGTATAATTTTGAACGTGTCACTAAAGCTAAATCTTGTTTTTACTTTTAACTTAGCTGATGCTAATGATTGTGCACCTTTTGGAAACATAGAAACCCAACCTTTTGCCCCACCTTACATTATTGCTAATTTAGCCCGAACCTTTCTTCCTTGCCTCACTGAGTTTTTCAATCTCTCTCTGAGGAAATATGCCAGGTGTAAACCCATTCAAAAAAAGCCTACAGTGAATAAACTTTAGACAGTGGGGCTGCCTCAGAACAAGAGTGGTGAGGCTGGGGGAATGGATCTAAAAAAAAACTAACCTTCATCACCGCAGCACGCCTCTCCTCCTTCCTCCTCATCTGCACTGTTGTCCATTGGGCTGTACAACACAGCCAGGTGGAGAACATGCTAAGTGGGAAAGCGAAACAGTCAAGTGCACTTAGGGAGTGCAGACCACTCCTCACTCTGCTCTGTGGAGCTCAGCCTTGCTCTAATCCCCCTTCAGTCCCTCACAGGAAAATAAACTATTTATTAACGTCTTGTTATTATCATTTTATTTTTATTTCTGCACTGCTCAAATAACAGTGGGGTGACACTTATCTGCCTTGGAGCAGGAGGCGCCACTGACTTTAGACTTATTTCCTTCCTTCCTTTTTAGGGGAAAGTCATGGAAACCTTGGTAAATTCACAACTGACAGCCTTTATAGAAAAACCATAATCTGCTTGATCCTTCTCAGCCAGGCTTCCATTCATCATGCAGCATGGAGACTGGACTGGCGGAGGTCCTAAACAATATAACACTTTCTTTAGATGAAGGAAACTCATCCATGTTGGTCCTTCTTGATCTGTCGGCAGCATTCAATACCATATTTCATGCAGTCTGAATTAAAAGACTGTGAGAGATTGGTGTTGGAGGGAAAGCCTTGGAAAGGCTGAAGAGTGACCACATCAGTTAGAGTACTTTATCTCACAAACCATAGTCTTGGATCGGTGAATGCCACAGGCATCTGTATTAAGTCCCACTCTTTTCAATATTTATGTGGCACCACTGGCGCAAATGATAAAATCCTATTGGTTTGAGGTCACCTCCTTTGCAGATGACACTCAGCTGGCCATCACTATGGGACCTAATCCAGAATCTAGCAAGGTATGCTTCTGAGACTGTATGAGTGATATTGCTACAAGCATGCAGCAAAACTGTCTGAAGCTTAATACAAGCAAGACAAAGATCGTTATATTTGGTAAAATCGACTCGTTATGCTCTGATAACTCATGGCCGAATACCCTGGGTGTAGTCCCAACTACAAAGGTTGTGGTCAGAAACCTGGGCATCATGGTGGATGGTCTTTCCATGAAAGAACATGTTAATGCCATCACTGACTCCTGCTTTGGAATAATGTACTTGCTCAGAAAACTATTTGCGTGGCTACCACTCCAATCAAGAAAATTCCTAGTCCAATTCCTTGTCCAAGATCTGATAATTAGTTCCCTTGACTATCGGAATGCACTAATGGCTTCAATGAATGAAGGGTTATTTGATAAACTTCAGGTTAGTTTGTCTTTTTCCACCTTCTTCGCCATCTGAACCCCTTCTTAGAAGCCTGCACTGGCTGCCAATAAGAAAGCAATCATTGCTTAAACTTCTTTTTTTTGGTACCTAAATCTCTTTATGGTAATGAACCACAATATCTACAAAGAAAACTGAAATGGCACGCCCCCCACTAGGAGCCTTGTGTCTAGTGGGAAAGGTTTGCTACATCCTCGATGTATCTGTACTGCCAGATACGGAGGCAGATCCTTCTCATATTTGGCTCCTCTGCACTGGAACTAGCTAGCTACACCACACTTACGTATAAGCACTCATTTTAGACATTTAAAAAAAGATCTTAAAACATGGTTGTTTTAGCTCTACATTTTTGATTGTCCTGTATTCTGCTTTAACTTGCGGAAAGGAGCAGCTCCTAGAGACCTTTGAGGGTGACTTGCAGCGCCTAATTGGAAGCGATAACATAACATATATATTTGTATAATTTTTCTTGGTCTTCTTTGAATGTATTTTGTTGCATTTAAGATTACAGGTGTCATTCCCCATTACATTTCACATGATGTAATGGTGCTTGTAATTGTTTTTACACTAAATAATATATTTCATAGATGTGTTTTATATTGTAAATGTCTGTTCTTTTTTCCTGCATATTTTCACTAGATATGTTTAACTCACTATTTTGCAATGTTTAATGTTTTATTGAAATTACTGCAAATACCATATTGCCTTGTTTTTGTTTTGTGAAAATTATATTGCAATGCTATCTTGTTTATTTTCTCTTTTATGTCATTATTTTCACATATGTTAAAGTGTTATACATTTGCCAATCTTTAGTTCTTGCTATGTTTTGAAATGTTTTTGTGTTTAATTTTGTACGTTGTTCTATCCTTACTATCATTTAATTGATGTTATTTGTATCCCAAATCAAAGTTTACTGACTTTAAAATGTTATGGTATGTAATCTTTTATGCTGAATATAAGTGTTTTTTTAAATGTGCTCTGCAATGTGTATATGATGACTAATGCACTATATGCTTTTTGTGTAAAGAGTTGTGTAATTTTCAGATGTTTAGCCTACTAAGCTTTGGAATGGTTTCTTTCAAAATCCTCCTCTCTACTATGTTGTGTTGAATATTTGGTATATTTTCATTTCAGGACATATTTTTACCTGTTTTTCAAGCAGTTTTGTGTGTAATTTAAACAGTGTAATTCATTATAAGACAACTATAAGGTACACTCACTATATTAATTTTCTTTTTTCTTTTAGGTTGCTTAATTTGTAGCTTCAAACTCATTTGATGTATAATTCAAACACTTACAATATTATTTATTTTAATACAGAATAGGTTCAACACCCAGAGTACGTGGACAACCATGTGGCACTGAGGATGCCTTCACTCCAGACCAGGAACAAGCCTTCAGTGAAGCCTCCACTTCTGCAAGTCCATATGACAACGAGCCGCCTGGTCCATTTGGTCTGTCTGGGCAGACCGCTCCAGTGAGTCTCACACAGCCCACATCTACACCTCCCACCTCAGCTGTTACCACACTGCAGACAATGGATACCTCCACTTCCTGTGTCCAAACCAACATCTCCCCAATCTTGTGTCCCACTGGCTCTAGAGCACATGGTAGTAGAGGTATGGGTCGTGGGAGGGAATCTGTTATGTTTTGGTAAACGAGTTTATATAGCACACGGCTAACATGAGGTGTCCAAGCTCCGGCTCTTAGACAAACAGCATGGTCCCTAAATATTTCCAAAGGATGAATAACCAGGTTTTTTGTTCCTTTCTAAAGATGGAAATACTATAATCTGATATAAACAGGCAATGCATTCCAAGCTTTTGCAGTGCCCAAGATAAAACTTTTTCCACCCCTTTCCACTTTCTTGAACTTGGGGACCACTAGGGCTTTTGCATTTGAGGAGGTGGGTATTCCGTTTGGTGAATACCATCTAAGGCTCTGTCTGAGATGGTAAGGACCGGTATTTTGAAGGGCTTTAAAGGCAGTACACAGAGCTTTAAAGGTGATATGATGCCTAATTGTAAGCCAATGTAGCTTCCAAATACCGGCAGTGACAGATTTGAACCTGGGAATTCTGAGAAGCATATAAACAGAAGGAATCCACTACTGGGTAGGCGTGGTCCCTACAGTGGTGGGGAGCACGAAGTGTTTCTTAAAATACCCCTCACACACCAACAGGCCCCTTGGTGTCATGCTTCATCATCGGGGTCTTCGCACCCCGATGATGAAGCAAACAAAATTTGTAATTTACAGATCAGTGAAATGAAAATGAATAAAGGCTATTGTGTACCTAAATTCTTTTCGAGGAAGTATCTGCGTATTTCGCAAACATTATGATAGAAACTGTTAAGCTTCATGAGCCTCAGAACGTGGAGGATTTATTCGAGCCAATTTGCCTCAATTCCAGAGAGAGAGTCTCCACCCTGCTTTCCCCCACGTGGCTCATACACTGCGGAGCCGTGTGGGAGAAAGCAGGGTTGAGACTCTCTCTCTGGAATCAATGCAAATTGGCTCGAATAAATCCTCCACGTTCTGAGGCTCATGAAGCTTTACAGTTTCTAATATAATGTTTGCGAAATACGAAGATACTTCCTTGAAAAGAATTTAGGTAAATTACAAATTTTGTTTTATAAAAACGTGAGTAAGGTGGGGATTTGTGCACCCCGTCCTGAAGAAGGAGTTACGACTCCGAAACATGTCGACGCACACATGAGGTGATGTACATTGTAATACATAGGAACCTCGCCAACACACCTTTTTAATAGTGCCAGCTTGTAGAATTATTAAAGAATTTTTAGTTAACCTTACGAGCCAGGCACTTTTTAACCTATCCCTACAAACCTCACCACTCACTTTAAATTTTGCACACACCCCTACTCGCACACCACATAGTCTGATAAAAAGTGCTACCGCGCAGACGTAGGTCGTAGCATGCCACATCCCGTAGAGGGGTGCGAAGACCCCGATGATGAAGCATGACACCAAGGGGCCTGTTGGTGTGTGAGGGGTATTTTAAGAAACACACTGTGCTCCCCACCACTGTAGGGACCACACCTACCCAGTAGTGGATTCCTTCTGTTTATATACATTTGACTAGGGAGAACGAATCCACAGTTTTCTCTCTCTCTCCCCTTTTTGTTGTTTTTCCAATTCTGAGAAGCAGGCTGTGGGCCGGCAAAGTGAGACCACTGCAATCACTGTCACCCAGGCCACCTCAAACCAATTCTTGGGATCCCTCCATGAGATGAAGCAGTTGCAGAGGGAGCGCAATATACAGATGGAGAATTTGAACTCCAATTTGGGTTCCCTGACTGGTGTGCTGCATGATATTTGTACCCATGTGTGCAGAGCTTTTCCAGCAACAACCTCCCCTTTATTTGGTCCAACAACATCTGGGCGAACTACATCTGCTTCAGACACAGAAAGAGAGGCCCTGCCACAAGAGGAAACATATGCACCCACCTCAGTCCCTGCAACATTGGATCCACCAGCCTCCTTCAGGAAGGGACATTCATCCCAACTTGCAAGAGAGGATGGCAAGACCTCCACCACCATCAGCAAGAGACACAGGACCTAATTTCTTCCAGTGTGAGACTACCATTCACTCTGTGGACTATTTTCTGTACACATTGACCTTTTTCATGCCAGTTGTATTTTTAGGGTCTTCAATATTAGTTTAATTTATTATTATGTTCTTTGTTTTTTTGTTAACATCCTGTATTAGTTTCTTTGGTTTTATTGAATAAAAAAAGAATGGTGTATTTATTTTCTCAATTTGTATCGTACATTTTACAAAGAAAAATTAAAAAAGATTTTTTAATCAGAAACAGAAATGAATTCCATGTAGGTAATATGTTTCCCATTTTTGAAAAGATGACAAAAACAAACAAAAAACACTAATCACAAACTAGGACATGATTTAATTGGAATAAGGACATGCTACTCATAGTCTCCTAATAAATTATAACCCATACTTATTCCGAAATTATCATGCAATATTTTCTTCGACAGTTACAGTCTTTGCCATCAAGGAAGAACAGGAGATAATAGAACAAATCTAATTAAATAGTCAAACTCTTGTTGATGGATGTCATAAGCTGGAGCCAGATCTTCTGCCTCACAATAGGAAACCCACATCAATAACAACAATAGTGAAAATGATGGCAGTGCTCCCTTTTATGGTTACAGGATTATTCCAGTACACTGTTGCAGTATTTGGTGGAATGTCACAACCAACTTTAAGTGGTGTAATACAATAAGTTCTTCCTTCAATGATGAGATATATCAACAGCTACATACAATTGTGGAGTTTGCCTATGTGAATGGAGATTTGTATGCTTTGGGTGGTCTACCGCATGTGGGCAGAACACTTTAAGCAGCACATATTGCCTTGGTGGCAACAATCAACAGAAAACAAGTGAAGGTGAGTAGGTCCTGGGTCTGCCGCAGAAGGATGGGGAAGATGTTCCAGGTTTTGGCGGCGAGGTGGGAGAACGATCTGCCGCCGGTGTTCGCTCTTCAATTGCGGGGGACGGTGTTGAGGTCGGTGGAGCAGAGCTGGCGGTTGGGGGTGCAGAAGGTGAGTCGTCTGTTGAGGTATGTTGTTCCGGTGTTGTGGAGTGCTTTGTGTGCATGGGTGATGAGCTTGAAGGTGATCCTCTTGTTGATAAGATATATCAACAGCTACATACAATTGTGGAGTTTGCCTACGTGAATGGAGATTTGTATGCTTTGGGTGGTCTACCGCATGTGGGCAGAACACTTTAAGCAGCACATATTGCCTTGGTGGCAACAATCAACAGAAAACAAGTCTAATGCAATCTTTACAAATGCAATTCAATTACTGTTCAATCAATCAATCAATCATAACATTTGTAAAGTGCACTACTCACCCGTGAGGGTCTCTAGGCACTGAGGGGAGGGGTGCTGCTACTGCTCGATTAGCCAGGTTTTGAGTAGCCTCCTGAAGGTGAGTAGGTCCTGGGTCTGCCGCAGAAGGATGGGGAGGATGTTCCAGCTTTTGGTGGCGAGGTGGGAGAACGATCTGCCGCCGGTGTTCGCTCTTCAATTGCGGGGGACGGTGTTAAGGTCGGTGGAGCAGAGCTGGCGGTTGGGTGTGCAGAAGGTGAATCGTCTGTTGAGGTATGTTGTTCCGGGGTTGTGGAGTGCTTTGTGTGCATGGATGAGGAGCTTGAAGGTGATCCTCTTGTTGACGGGAAGCCCTTGCAGGTGTTTTAGGTGGGGAGTGATGTGGCTCCGGACAGGGATGTCGAGGATCAAGCGTGCGGAGGCCTTCTGTATGCATTGTAGTCAGTTCAGGAGTTTGGGCGAGGCTCCTGGGTAGAGGGTGTTACCGTAGTCTAGCCTGCTGCTGACGTGGGCCTGTGTGACAGCTCTTCTTGTTTCGGTGGGGATCCACCTGTAGATCTTGCGGAGCATGCGAAGGTGTTGAAGCAGGAGAATGAGATGGCATTGACTTGCTTGGTCATGGAGAGTGTAGAGTTGAGGATGAGTCCTAGGTTGCGTGCGTGGTCGGTGGGTGTCGGTGCTGCTCCCAGTGCGGTCGGCTACCAGGAGTCGTCCCAAACCGAGGGAGTGGAGCCGAGGATGAGAACTTCCGTCTTGTCTGAGTTCAGCTTCAGGCAGCTGATCTTCATCCACTCGATGATGGCTTTCATTCTTTTGTGAAGGTTGGTTTTAGCAGTGAGGGGTCCTTGGTGAGGGAGAGGGTCAGCTGGGTGTCGTCGGTGTAGTAAATGATGTTGAGGTTGTGCAGTCGGGCGATGTGAGCGAGGGGTGCCATGTAGATGTTGAACAATGTCGGGCTGAGGGATGATCCTTGGGGTACGCCGCAGATGATCTCGGTGGCTTCGGATCAGAAAGGGGGAGGCAGACACTCTTGTATCTGCTGGAGCGGTGGGAGGGGGTTCAGTCCAGTGCTTTGTCTCGGATCCCAGCATTATGGAGGCATGTGCGTAGGGTGCGGTGGCAGACAGTGTCAAAGGTGTCTGACAGGTCCAGGAGTATGAGGGCCACGGTTTTGCATTGTCCAGTAGGATCCTGATGTCATCAGCGGAAGCAATGAGGGCAGTTCCGGTGCAGTGGTTGCTGCGGAACCCGGACTGGGATGGATCCAGGATGCTGTTCTCCTCAAGGTAGCGGGTCAGTTGTCTGTTGACGGTCTTCTCGATGACCTTCGCTGGGAACGGGAGCAGGGAGATGGGTCGGAAGTTCTTGAGGTCCTTGGGATCTGCCTTGGGTTTTTTGAGTAAGGTGTTTATCTCAACATGCGTCCAGCTTTCCAGGAAGGTCGTGGTCTCAAAGGAGATGTTGATGGCTTTGCGGAGATGGGGTGCGATGGTGGAGCTGGCTTTGTTGAAGATGTTGTGTGGGCATGGGTCTGACGGAGAGCCGGAGTGGATGGTGTTCATGATTTTGATGGTGTTGTTGTTGTTTATGTTGGTCCAGGTGAGCAGGGGATTGGTGAGGGTGGTGGCTGTGAGGTCAGAGGTCTCAGTGATCGTCGGGCGGTCAAGGTGTTGTCGTAGATGTCTGTGAACTTGCGATGGAAGAAGGTGGCAAGGGCAATGCATAGGTCTTGTGACGGTGGGATGTCGTTGATGTTGGATCTGGGGTTGGAGAGCTCCTTCACGATGTTGGAGAGCTCTTTGCTGATGTGTGCGTTGTCGTCTAGGCGGTCTTTGAAGGAGGTCTTTTTGGCGGATCTGATGAGGTGATGGTGTCTGCGGATGGCGTTCCTTTGGGCTGCGTAGCTGTCTGGTGTCTGTTCGATAGTGTGTCTTTCACAGGATCAACCCATGTTCCCTTTGTACTTTGCAACAGCAGCATATAACTGCAAACTTAACAGCATTGAAATTTCCAAAAGAATATGACATGGTGAAGAACCTAAAAAAGATTTTAAAAAACTATATGACATTGCAAGACAGACACATTACAAATTACATATTTTGAGGATACATTTCCAAAAAAACAATCAAAGATAGACAATGTAAATAAGTACAGTAGTCCATGTGTCAAAACTTAAATCAACAAACATCGGCGCTGTGGATTTACCTTAACGTGCCCTTTCACAAAAATGTCTAGCACAGACTTTTATTCTCATTAGACCAAAAGTTGGTTTCAAATGTAATGTAATAGTATGTGAGTATATGCTTACAGTCATGTGAAGAAGTTGTCAATAACATCTTGACATAAGTCAAATCCTACCTCTTCACCACTATCATCTTCATTGGGCATTTCAACATCCTCACCTGATGGCTCATCATGATCTTTTCCTCTGCAATGTACAGGATGTACTGTCGCAGGACTAGGTTGTGTAACATGCAGTATGCCATTGTGATTTTGCACACCTTATCGGGTAAGTAGAGGAGGGCTCCACCAGTATAATTCAGACATCAAAATCTGGCCTTTAGGAACCCCAAAGCCCACTGCACTGGCCTCTGTGTGTGTCCATGGGCCAAATTGAAGCGGACATCCACTGGAGTTAGTGGATTCCTGAGCTGTGCCAACAACCATGGCCAGTTAGGATAAGCTGAGTCTCTTATATTAAATGATGAAAAAAGAGCCAAAAAGTTACATACTATTTTTGATAATTAGACTTGAAATTAACAAAAAAAACTATTGATAGATTATAATTACCAACGGTGCACAGACATAATATCGAGTTTTTATTTTCGAAGTACAAAAATATCGAGTTGGAAATATTGAAGGGATAGAATATCGATATCAAGAATATCGGTGAACAGAATATCGACATGAAGGTAAGAAATATTATTTTTGTTAATATCCAAGTCAGTAATATCGTTTGTAAAGATAATAATATCGATGTTTATATTAGTGTTATGTATTTTAGTACGTATTTTAAATGTAGGTGTTCTATATTTTTGGTTAAGTATTGTATTACATTTTTAGAAGTTAATATTTTTTTTTAAAGCCAATTTTGTGTTTTAGCTCCGTAGCTAGGTTTGTAGGGGAATAGGGTGGGAAGTAATTTAATTATAGTAAATGTAATAATTATTTTTAGAAATTATTAATTATTTTTAATTTAATGTTGCGTTTTGATTCTGAAGCGGCTTCTGGGGTTATAGGGGAATAGGGTGGGAAGTCATTTAATTATAATTATTTTTGTATTAATATTTTGTATTGATTTATATTTATTTATTTAATATGTTATATTGTTAATTGTTGTAATTAATTTTCTATCAATTAGTTGTTCATTATCCTTAATTATTTTGTAAATATCTTAATTGTGTTATTTTTTGGGGAGCGGGTTGTGGGTTTATAGGGGAATAGGGTGGAAAGTAATTTAATTATAATTGATTAATAATTTCTATTAATTAATAATTAAGGGGTCTATTAGGATTGTGGACGGACTCCAGTCCACCCGCCACCCTAGCGGTGCTGGGACCAGCTGCCAGTGGTGCAGCGGTCCTGCACCACCAATTAGGATGCAACTGCCACACTGGCAGTCGCATCCCGCATATATTGCCTTGTGGAGGGCTGTGCTGTAAGCTGCACCCTCCACAATGCAATATATGCATGTTGTGCATTGGCATGCACAACGTGACAGGCACCGCGCGGTGCCTGCCACCTTGTGTATGCCAATGTTGGGAGGAGCATGGGTAAACTTTCACTTGTAAACGCTCTCCCCTGAGGCGGAAAGCCGGGGGACTCTCTCTCTTTTCTTTTATCACTTGCAGAGTATTGCTAATTGTTTGTTCACGCAGCGAAAATTTTAACTGTGTAGATATTTTAATTGCAAATCAGATTTGCCCTCACCTCAGAGCGAGATTGCTTCGCTAGAGGCGCAAATTCAGGCTCCTCCTGGCTACAGCGCTGCCGTCTCCAGGCGCTGTCACGTGACCTGACCCACCTCACCCGCCATCTTGAGGGAGGTAAGGGTTCGGTCTAGTGCTTTCAAACCCCCCGCCCTCTTAGATTATTTAAGGGGCGGAATAGCGGCGTTTGGTAAAACTTTCACTTGTAAACGCTCTCCCCTGAGGCGGAAAGCCGGGGGACTCTCTCTCTATTCTTTTATCACTTGCAGAGTATTGCTAATTGTTTGATCACGCAGCGAAATTTTTAACTGTGTAGATATTTTAATTGCAAATCAGATTTGCCCTTACCTCAGAGCGAGATTGCTTCGCTAGAGGCGCGAATTAAGGCTCCTCCTGGCTACAGCGCTGCCGTCTCCAGGCGCTGTCACGTGACCTGACCCACCTCACCCGCCATCTTGAGGGAGGTAAGGGTTCGGTCTAGTGCTTTCAATCCCCCCGCCCTCTTAGATTATTTAAGGGGCGGAATAGCGGCGTTTGGTAAAACTTTCACTTGTAAACGCTCTCCCCTGAGGCGGAAAGCAGGGGGACTCTCTCTCTATTCTTTTATCACTTGCAGAGTATTGCTAATTGTTTGATCACGCAGCAAAATTTTTAACTGTGTAGATATTTTAATTGCAAATCAGATTTGCCCTCACCTCAGAGCGAGATTGCTTCGCTAGAGGCGCAAATTCAGGCTCCTCCTGGCTACAGCGCTGCCGTCTCCAGGCGCTGTCACGTGACCTGACCCACCTCACCCGCCATCTTGAGGGAGGTAAGGGTTCGGTCTAGTGCTTTCAATCCCCCCGCCCTCCCCGTCCCTCCACATGTACAAAAACACAGGACCTTCTCGTCCGCGCAGCGGGCGGGCGCAGCGGGCGCGCCGGCGGCGCGCCGGAGGCGCGCTAGAGGCAAGCTCGTCTTGCCCCGTCCGCGCCGGGACCGGGCCCAGGGCCACAACCCCTGCCCGACTGGCGCCAAACATCGATCGGACCTATACCCATTATTGCCTATTGACACTCCGGCCACCACCTAACACTTGGTGTGCTAAAATAGACCCCTCCGAAATTCCCAGTGACCTCGCCACATACTGTTCCCATTGTACCTGCACAATACCTATACGATTACCCCCCCCCCCAATACTAAACAAGCAAGGAACGAAAAGGTTGATGTTACAACAATCGCCTTGATTAACGCCCGCTCACTTTGTAAGCATAGGCAGGAGATCTCAGACCTTATAACTGATTTCAAACTGGATATACTGTTTGTTACAGAAACATGGACTGACGAATCATCAGAGCCAGATTTAGCTATTGCAGTACCTGAAGGATATAAAGCATACCGCCAGGATAGATTCAAACAAAGAGGGGGTGGACTGGCCATAATAGCCAGAGATCTATACCCTGTCAGAACGAATCCTATCCCATCTACATCTTGTGAAGCCATGCAGTTTGCTATCAAGTTATCCTCCCTTTTTAACATTAAAGGAATACTGATATATCGCCCCCCTGGAACGAAAACGGCATTCCTAACTAATATTAATACAACGATGGAATCAGTTGCCACTGAAAGTGTGTTCACGGTCCTAGGCGACCTGAACTTTCATTTGGACCAAGGTCACCTAACAGATACTGCCACCCTAATTTCCGATATGAAAATATTAGGGTTAAAACAACGGGTTACTTCCCCTACCCACTCAGCTGGCCATACCTTGGATGCCATATTTTCCAATGTAGAAGGTCTACAAATAACCAATATCCTACCCATGCCGTGGACAGACCATTACGCAATATTTGCGAAACTTACCATCAATACCCCGTCCAATAAGAAATCTATCTTAACATCTCAAAAACTTTTTAAAGATTGGAAAAATATAAATCAGGTCGACCTCAGATCAAACTTGGACTGCACTCGTCCAATGCTGTCCACCGAACCCAATTCTGCATTACTTCAATTTCAAACCTGGCTGGGCCAGGCTACGAATCAACTAGCCCCTACCAAAGTATTATCTAAAAACAGAGCCAAACCCACTGCCCCATGGTACAACGAGGAATTAAGATCACAAAAACAAATTAACCGGAACAAGGAAAGGCAATGGAGGAAAACCTATGACTTAGCCAGTAAAGCAAGCTACAAGGAATCACTGGCACTCTATAAAGCCATGATCACAAAGGCGAAAAAAGCTTTCTACTCTGACCAAATCCAGAAAGCTAAAAACTCAAGCAGACGATTGTTACAAATCACTAAATCATTGTCAGGAAATACCCCGGATATTACTCCCCCCCGTCGCAGGCTTTATGTGACTCTCTAGCCTCCTTTTTCTTTACTAAAGTTGATGATATCTATCAGGCCTTCGCGGCCAAAACACCCCCAAGGATAGATAACTCCTCCACACTATTTCCAGCTACCACGTTCACTAGTTTTCAACCAGTTACAATGGACCAAATAAGAACAATAGTGTCAACAATTAAATCAGGATCGGCCCTGGACCCTTGTCCTTTTTCAGTCCTTCCGCCGGTAATGGAGTCCATTATTCCATCACTTACTCAAATCTGTAACTCCATTCTGCTCTCAGGTATATATCCGGACCCCCTAAAAAAACACTATTAAAACCCCTGCTAAAAAAAACGTCCTTTGACAAAAACGAGCTAAAAAACTACCGGCCCATTGAGAGTCTCCCGTTCGTAGCCAAAGTAATTGAAAAAGCGATGAACATCCAGATATCTGAATACATCGAAAAATACTACCTCCTGGATGATACGCAATTCGGGTTTCGAAAATACCACGGGACAGAGACAGCCTTAATTAAGGCCGCTGATGATATCAGGGCAATCAGGGATCAGGGGGGGTCAGCTATCCTGGTAATGTTGGATTTATCAGCGGCCTTTGACACGGTCGACCATACCATCTTGGTCGACCGTGTCGAGGGGTTCGGTATCTGTCACCTAGCCAGAGACCTACTCGCCTCTTTTCTGGCCAGAAGAACGCAGGCCGTCATCCAAGGATCCTTTCAATCGGCACCACTCTCATCACCATGTGGAGTTCCTCAAGGCTCATCCCTCAGTCCGACACTATTTAATATCTATGTGTCGGACCTTGCTAATACCATCAAAGCACACGGGATGAGCCTAACCTCCTATGCCGATGATACCCAGTTGGTATTAGCTATCAAAGACGACGGAGATCAAGTGGCAGAAAAATTCAAAAAGGGATTGTTAGACATAGGCGAATGGATGGCCACCAATTGTCTGAAATTGAACTCAGAAAAAACTGAGGTGGTCATCTTCAGACCTCTTCTGCCAGCCTTGCCATCAAGCTGGTGGCCAGAAGCTTTTGGCATCCCTCCAAGCCCGACAGCCAAAGTCAGGAATTTGGGAATCATTTTCGACAAAGGTCTAAACTTCATGGACCATGCAAATAAAACAGCATCTACTGCTCATCTAAAGCTGAAGATGATTAGAAAAATTCGCCCCTTTCTCCCGGAGTCAGCTATCAAAACTTTGGTCAGCTCCTTAGTGCTATCAACTCTGGATTATTGCAACGGTCTTTTCCTCAATGCACAATCCAGAGTTATAAGTAAACTACAATCTATTCAGAACGCAGCAGCACGTCTGCTTTCTGGTAAAACAAAATATGAGCCAATATCAAAAAGCATAAAGGAATACCACTGGCTCACTATTCGTAACAGAATACATTTCAAGTCCTTATGCATTGTATATAAAGCACTCAAAAACCAAGGACCACACTTCCTGAAAGAGCAGTTGCAAATGTACAAACCAAGCAGACTGTTACGTTCAGCTACTCTCAACCAACTGGCTATTCCTCGCACCAAGACGGTGTCATGGGGCGATCGACGCTTTTTGGTAGCAGCCCCGAAGCTTTGGAACACTCTTCCCCAAAACATTAGGCAGAGCCCTTCCCTCCTTCACTTCCGCAAACTCCTGAAGACATGGTTGTTTGATCAGTGATCCCCGTCCCCCCCCCCAATTTTTCTTTCTCCAAGTGACTGTTTTATTAGCGCCAAGACGCCTGAGGGTATTTGTCGCGCTTTAGAAATGTCAAAATAAAAAAATAAAAAATAAAAAATAAAAAAAATAACCCCAAGTGCAGCCCTCCACCCCCCTGGGGGCCCGCAACGGGCCCCCAAAGGAAACACCTAATGGAAAGGCATTCCACCGCCACCCTTGTAATATGGATGGCTGTGCCTACAAGGCACTGCCACCATATTGCAGGCCTTTTCTGCCCGGTAGGCAATCGTGACGATTGGCTAATGGCGGGGCTAAAAGAACGTCCCGCGGGGTGTTTTGTCAGGCGGATCACCACCACCGTTAGGGCGGTGGCGATCCGCCCGCCATCCTAATAGACCCCTAAGTATTTATTATTTATATTCTTAATTGTGGTAAAAAATATATTATTAATTAGTTATTAATTGTTTGTTAATTATTAATAATTCATTGGCAAATACATCAATTGTGTTATTTTTTTAGGAACATGTGGGTTTGTAGGGAGTAACGTGGGAAATAATGTAATCATAATTAATTTATTTATATTTTTTATTATTTAATATATGTGTTTTTAAAAATGTATATTGTGGTAAATAATATGTTGCTAATTATTTATTAATTGGTGGTTAATAATTATTATTTAATTAATAATTATGTTATTTGTGTGATTTTTTAAAGGATGGGTTGTGTGTTGCTAGTGGAGTAGGCTGGGAAGTAATTTAATTCCAATTTTGTTTATTGTTTTATTATAACATGTATTTTAAAATGATTTATACTGCTAATTGAATGAAATTATTATTCATTGTATTTAAATTGTTTGTTCATTTTAAATAATTGATTAATGAATTATTAATTAATTATGTTAATAGTGTTAAGTTTTACAACATTGGTGGTGTCATTTATAGGGGAATATGGTGGGAGGTAAAAAAATGTACATTAATTGATTGTTGGTTAATTATTTTTAATTATTTACTGGCATGGGAATAGTAAATTATTCCTCGCCGCTATCCAATACTTTCCCTACTGTTACACTTACTCGAGTGGGAATAGTAATTTTAACCCCTCTGCTATCCACTCTTTCCCTACTGTTGCACTCACTGGAGTGGGAATAGTGATTTTTACCCCTCCACTATCCAACCCTTACCCTACTGTTGCATTCTCTGGAGTGGGAATAGTAATTTTTACTCCTACGCTATCCAACTCTTTCCCTACTGTTGCACTCTGTGGAGTGGGAATAGTCATTTTTACCCCTATGCTATCCAATACTTTCCCTATTGTTGCACTCACTGGAGTGAGAATAGTAATTTTTTCCCCTACACTATCCAATACTTTACCTACTGTTGCACTCACTGGAGTGGGAATAGTAATTTTTACCCCTCCGCTATCCAATATGTTCTCAGTTATTGTATTGTAAAATGTATGTTATAAAGATTAAAAATATTTTAATATTTAAATGTATTATATATATCTTATTTTTATATTATTGGTGCATGTGTATATATATATATATATATATATATGTAATTATAATTTTTTATATGTTTCTAACAATTTATAATTTAATAGAATAATGGTTTAGTAATATTATTAAGTAAATATTATATATTGTATTTATATATATATATATATATATATATATATATATATATATATATATATATATATATATATATATATATGTATGTTTAATTGTTTTTTTACATTATATGCAATTCTAAATATGTGTTTTAATTATATTTATCATTTCCTTTATTTTACATTATTTTTTAAACATAAAAAACAATATTTTCTTTAAAAAAAATATTTTTATTAACTTTGCTCATATCATTAGACATTACAGAACATTGTTCAAATAGCATGTGATAGATTTACATTTCACAATATAATATAAGGCCGGCATTTAACACAAGCAGGACGCTCAATTTGGAAACCCTGAACCCGACCTACCCCAATCTCCCTGTACTTCCGCAAAGGCCCCCAGATCTTTCTCCATTTCTTGGTGCATCCTCTACTCTTTTAAATGGTCTCCTCAGCTCTCTGACACCAATCTTGATCTAAAACCTGATATTTTTAACAACGTTATTTTAGACAACGATATTTTTTCTCTCGATATTTTTGTACTTACCATTATGTAGATAGGACTTCGATATTCTGGACATCCATATTTTTGCATCGATATTTTTGTACCTTGATATTTTTTAATTCGATAGTCTGTCAGTGATCCTTTACCAACAAGCCAGGCCCTCTCAGGTTCAAGTTGTGTCATTTGCAGGGCTATGGTGCTGTTCCATAGTACAAAGGAATTGTGTGTTGATCCTGTAAAATGCCCACACACACTTGTGATGTACAAATCAATCCGAAGGTATTAGAGCGCTTTACATGAGCACAGGTTGCATGACGGACGGATATATTAATTTTGCTAGGCACAGGGAGAATAAGTTATTTGCCCAGATAGAATCCCAGGATGTTGAGCGTCCCTGCTGAGACTCAAATCCAGTTCCCCAGCTTCGAGTTCGACCGCCCTGGCCACATGCATCTTGGTTTTTTATTTAAACACAGGCCAGAATGTCCCCTTTAGTTTTCTGAGTGAAGTGTAGTGATTGAAATGAAGCTTCTGTTCTTTTTATATTACATAGAATAATGATGGTCCGTATTTTTAAACACATAGGCCCTCATTATGATGTAGGGCAGAAAGCCACCGGACAGCTCGTCAGAGGCTTTCCACCCGACATCATAGGTTTCCGTCCGACTGCTGTATTATGATACTGGTGGTCGGAGAGAAACCTGTTGGATAATTTCTCTCCACTTCTAATGGGCTCACTGAGCCTATCAGGGGGGTAGATAAAATAGTAATCCCAAAATGCCAGCAGGTCCAGTCTCAGCGCTGCCGTTGGGATTACAATGACGCTTTCCGCCTGACTTTTCAAGTGCATGAAAAGGCAGGCGGAAAGTGACTAGCAGGGCCCGCTTCCCCTGGCCCTCATCTATGAGGCCGGGGGGGGGGGGAACATCCATTTTTCTATTGCAGCTTATGTTGCGGCCCTTTTCTGGCCTCCACACAAACTGCAATAGAAAATGGATGTTTC
The DNA here is from genome assembly GCF_964261635.1 of Lissotriton helveticus. Lineage (NCBI taxonomy): Eukaryota > Metazoa > Chordata > Amphibia > Caudata > Salamandridae > Lissotriton > Lissotriton helveticus. The sequence continues at coordinate 1,072,172,269 of NC_136070.1, read as the reverse complement.
TGACCGCCCATAGAGCAGCCGCATCCTAATACTGCAAGTGGAGCTGCCAACTAATAGTCAAACAAAAAACTATTAGTCAGGCTGATTCCATCCCGCCACGGTGTCGATCGGAAGCTTGTCCGATCAACATTGTAATAGGGCCCATTATAATTAGACAACACCATAAACACACAACGCATGTGTTGTGTGCTTAAAGCCCTGTTTTTTATTTGATGTGTGTTTCTATACATATATATATTTGTCATCCTAAAAACAACTGAATGCATCACCCACCGGAGGGTCTGATTAAATAAGATACCACAAGTACCAGCATGCTCCAGAACAATATCCCACCAGGGCAGCCATAGGGGGCTGAGAAATTACCAAAGTGAAGCAATGGTTGTTGTGGTAGATGCAGAGAGGCGTACCTTCGAAAAAGGTCAAAGTTGACCGAAACGCGTCAGGACTTGCCTTAACAAATGAAGAAATCATCTGACTCACTGCAGGTGTGCGACTCATTTCTTTTTCCGTGGGGAGAAGATTGGAGGAATGTAGCAGCGGCTTGGTTCGGCCGCAGAGTGACGCACCGCCAGAGAGAGCGCGGTGGCTGCCCGAAAGTGAACCGGCTGTGTATGTTCGTGAGAAACGAAAAGGGTTCAGCAGCGCGCCACCGAAGACTGGACTTCGGTATGGTCTTCAGCAGCCTCGAAAATAGGCTTGCGAGGAAGCGGCGGTGAGCAGAAAATATTTGTCATCCTAAAAACAACTGAATGCATCACCCACCGGAGGGTCTGATTAAATAAGATACCACAAGTACCAGCATGCTCCAGAACAATATCCCACCAGGGCAGCCACTAGGGGCTGAGAAATTACCAAAGTGAAGCAATGGTTGTTGTGGTAGATGCAGAGAGGCGTACCTTCGAAAAAGGTCAAAGTTGACCGAAACGCGTCAGGACTTGCCTTAACAAATGAAGAAATCATCTGACTCACTGCAGGTGTGCGACTCATTTCTTTTTCCGTGGGGAGAAGATTGGAGGAATGTAGCAGCGGCTTGGTTCGGCCGCAGAGTGACGCACCGCCAGAGAGAGCGCGGTGGCTGCCCGAAAGTGAACCGGCTGTGTATGTTCGTGAGAAACGAAAAGGGTTCAGCAGCGCGCCACCGAAGACTGGACTTCGGTATGGTCTTCAGCAGCCTCGAAAATAGGCTTGCGAGGAAGCGGCGGTGAGCAGAAAATATTTGTCATCCTAAAAACAACTGAATGCATCACCCACCGGAGGGTCTGATTAAATAAGATACCACAAGTACCAGCATGCTCCAGAACAATATCCCACCAGGGCAGCCACTAGGGGCTGAGAAATTACCAAAGTGAAGCAATCGTTGTTGTGGTAGATGCAGAGAGGCGTACCTTCGAAAAAGGTCAAAGTTGACCGAAACGCGTCAGGGCTTGCCTTAACAAATGAATAAATCATCTGACTCACTGCAGGTGTGCGACTCATTTCTTTTTCCGTGGGGAAAAGATTGGAGGAATGTAGCAGCGACTTGGTTCGGCCGCAGAGTGACGCACCGCCAGAGAGAGCGCCGTGGCTGCCCGAAAGTGAACCGGCTGTGTGTGTTCGTGAGAAACAAAAAGGGTTCAGCAGCGCGCCACCGTAAACTGGACTTCGGTATGGTCTTCAGCAGCCTCGAAAATAGGCTTGCGAGGAAGCGGCGGTGAGCAGAAAATATTTGTCATCCTAAAAACAACTGAATGCATCACCCACTGGAGGGTCTGATTAAATAAGATACCACAAGTACCAGCATGCTCCAGAACAATATCCCACCAGGGCAGCCACTAGGGGCTGAGAAATTACCAAAGTGAAGTAATCGTTGTTGTGATAGATGCAGAGAGGCGTACCTTCGAAAAAGGTCAAAGTTGACCGAAACGCGTCAGGACTTGCCTTAACAAATGAATAAAACATCTGACTCACTGCAGGTGTGCGACTCATTTCTTTTTCCGTGGGGAGAAGATTGGAGGAATGTAGCAGCGGCTTGGTTCGGCCGCAGAGTGACGCACCGCCCGAGAGAGCGCCGTGGCTGCCCGAAAGTGAACCGGCTGTGTATGTTCGTGAGAAACGAAAAGGGTTCAGCAGCGCGCCACTGAAGACTGGACTTCGGTATGGTCTTCAGCAGCCTCGAAAATAGGCTTGCCAGGAAGCGGCGGTTAGCAGAAAATATTTGTCATCCTAAAAACAACTGAATGCATCACCCACCGGAGGGTCTGATTAAATAAGATACCACAAGTACCAGCATGCTCCAGAACAATATCCCACCAGGGCAGCCACTAGGGGCTGAGAAATTACCAAAGTGAAGCAATCGTTGTTGTGGTAGATGCAGAGAGGCGTACCTTCGAAAAAGGTCAAAGTTGACCGAAATGCGTCAGGACTTGCCTTAACAAATGAATAAATCATCTGACTCACTGCAGGTGTGCGACTCATTTCTTTTTCCGTGGGGAGAAGATTGGAGGAATGTAGCAGCGGCTTGGTTCGGCCGCAGAGTGACGCACCGCCAGAGAGAGCACCGTGGCTGCCCGAATGTGAACCGGCTGTGTGTGTTCGTGAGAAACGAAAAGGGTTCAGCAGCGCGCCACCGAAAACTGGACTTCGGTATGGTCTTCAGCAGCCTCGAAAATAGGCTTGCGAGGAAGCGGCGGTGAGCAGAAAATATTTGTCATCCTAAAAACAACTGAATGGATCACCCACCAGAGGGTCTGACTAAATAAGATACCACAAGTACCAGCATGCTCCAGAACAATATCCCACTAGGGCAGCCACTAGGGGCTGAGAAATTACCAAAGTGAAGCAATCGTTGTTGTGGTAGATGCAGAGAGGCGTACCTTCGAAAAAGGTCAAAGTTGACCGAAACGCGTCAGGACTTGCCTTAACAAATGAATAAATCATCTGACTCACTGCAGGTGTGCGACTCATTTCTTTTTCCGTGGGGAGAAGATTGGAGGAACATATATATGTATATCTAATAATTTCATATAAAATCTTTAAAAAAATATGTTAATTTAGAAAATATATTAGATTTTTAATCCAAATTACCATATATATATATATATATATATATATATATATATATATATACATATATATATATGTATGTGTATATATATATATATATATATATATATATATATATATGTTAATTTATATAATTATTTTAAATACCAAAGAAATATGATTTTTGCTATTTGTATTATACCACAAATAACTCAGCCTAGATCATGTGCCTCCAACAAGTTGATTGGGAGCTACAAGTAGGTCTCAGACACCTTGAGAGTAGCTCACAGCTTTGAGTCTATTTTTAAATAAGCACAAGGCCATATTTTCCTTTTAAAGTTAAGGGAAGGCTTTGTTCTTTTTACATTTTTATCACCACGCTGCAGATAGCAGGGCCTGATAATGAGCAGTGCTCAGTCAGATTGAAGCACTAAGGTATTCAACTCTTACATAAAAGTCAACAAAATGATGTTTCTGAATGCTTGTAACTGGAAGAAAATGTAAATGGAAAGTTACCTTAATTATTAAGTTAACTCTTCATTTAAATGTTCTCCAATTTCAAAGTGCCACATTTACAAACAGCAGGCCCTTACACTAAGGGGGCGATTCCGATTCGGTAACATTCAGTCCGAATCGCCGTACGGATCGTTTTCCCGTTCGAATTCGTATCGACAACACTTCGTACGACTCTTTTTTTACGTGAGCTGAAAACGTCCGGAAAAGCAGATTTCACCTCATAATGCGTACGGAACGGACCCCCCGGGTACGGTGCGTACACCCCATGATTGCAGGGGTACGGTGCTTCTGTATACGGTGCGTACACCCCATGATTGCAGGAGTATGGTGCGTCGGTGTACGGTGCATACATCCCTGGATTTCAGGGGTACGGTGTGTATGTCCCCGTGCGTACACCCCATGTATGTTGGTGTACAGTGTGTAGGGGTACGGTTCGTACCCCCCAAGGCCATAGGTGTACAGTGCATACACCCCATGCATGCATCCCTTGAATTCAGGGGTACGGTGCGTATGTTATTGTGTGGCTCTCCGTACGAATTGTCTATACGTGACGTTTTCCATACGAATCGCGTATTCAGTCCCCGGTACGTACTTGGTGGGTCGTACGGCATGTTTACGATTCGTACGGTTCTATGTGAGGGTCTATGTCGTACGGATCGACTCTTGTTTTTCGTACGCTTTGCACGGATTTGGACAGATTTTCTACCTACGGATCGCACTACGCGATTTGGACGGATTGGTACGATTCGTATGGAAACGGCTACAAATACAAATCGTCGGACGGATTTGTTTCCCAAATCGGAATCGACCCCTAAGTGGCAAGTAGGCACTGTGCCATAAGTGTAACGGAAAAATACAGCAATTCTGTTTAAATGAGAGAAATGTAAAGTGCAGACAAATGTTCCATATTATGAACTTTTTTGCAGATTATCTTTCTGCTCTTTAAATTTCTCCCATTTAAAAAATAAGTATATTTGTGTTATACATGTACAGTGCCACATATGGCAAAAGGTATGTCTTGTGCTTCAAGTAGATACAACAAAGGCTCTCAGTCACCCGTACAAATATATCTCAATCAAGTGGTTACTACAATTTTTAATAAAAATAAACTAACAAATATGCTGTTGTAACTTTTTTATAACTGCTTGTGATTCATTTCTCAAAATTGTGTTACATCAATATCAACAAACAAAAAGTCATAAAACATTGTTTACTTTTATTTTTTGTATCCATACAGGTCAACGCCCTTCACAAGATGACCATGTGGAAGGACATCGCAAAGGAGGTGCAGACCATCGGGGTTGCCAAGTCTTGCAGTCTCCACTGCAGAAAGATATGGGAGGACCTACGACGCTGGACCAAAATGTCAGTTGAAGTCCCGCTCGGCCAGTCCTCCCAGTCCCAACATGAGAAGTATGTGCACCACACCCAGACCCTCCTAATAGCCTACATTTGTACGGTGGCCTATCCCCAGCTTGATGGGCAGTGCAGAGCCCCAAATCAGCATTAAGGTGGCAAGTTCTTTTTAGGCTTCACCTGCACAGCAGTTGCGCTGTGCTTGTGAAATCTCTCGTATTTAATACATCTTAAAAGGGGGCTCTTATCAGTTCCCATTGCCGAATAACTGTGTTAATTTGCTTTTGTGTGGAACTTTTATTTTGTTAACTTTCCATGTCTCCACATATTTACAATACTTCTACTAAAGCTGTTCACACTGTTTAAGCCCCATTCACTGTCAAGAAACGATCTCTTCCCACCGGAAAAGGCAGATAGCTTCTAACAGTGTGCTTTCTTTTTATTACTTAGTTGTGTAAAGCAGATGCTTTAGCCTTAGAATGTTTGTGGCATTTCCTATTCATTCCTCAGTGCCTTCCTTGTACTTTGTAGGCATTATCAGATAGATTTTTTCAACTTAATCGAGTTGGTCATTATAATCAAATTCTAAATGTTTTAATAAACATTGCACATTAAAAATAAAGTTAATATACAAGAGCCATGCTATGTTTTACTACTAAACAGGCAGTCGCAAGTGCAGTTACTTTACACGACAATAGGGTCATGATTTTAATGGTGGAGCAGGTGCACTGGCACCGGGCTGAAATGTTGTCAAAATTCCTCTAAACACATAATATTGCTATTATATCAATTAATTCTATTATTTCGCTCTTTTATTTTTTTAAATGTAGCTTTTACATACCCGCACTAAAGCACTAGTAACAGCACAAAATATTGCCTTTTTGTACATAAACAAGTCATAACATTTAGCAGACTTTCTGTAACTTACGAAGTACAACTACTCAGCAAGCTACAACTTACAACAACAAAAAGCTTATTATTAATCACCTAGGCGAAACCTAATGCATTTGCCACTGCTTGTTTGAGTTTGTCATGTTAAATAGCTATATTTAGTTACAGCAACAAAATATGTAATCATGTTCTTGAAGGTGTAAGTATTCCACAAGGTATATGATGATGTGTTTTGTATATTAATTTGTGGAAAATTATACCACTATATTTCTGACCACTTCCACAGGACTGTTTTAAGCAGGCACATGCTTGCCTATAGAACAAATATACATGAGTTGGTTTGATGTTATAAAGATCAGTTGTAGCAAATAGATCCAAATGTATAATTGTGTCAGGTGTGATGACCTGTCCAATTGTGAAGAATGTTATGTTAGCCCTATTGCAGGTGACATATAAATAAAAGCACTTATGATACAGTGGATGTTCCAAACATCACATTGGTGAGTTGCTATTATAAACAGACACTAGTGAGCATATGAGCCATAATTACTAAAAACATAATAATAAATGGCTCCATTTTTTATTAAAAACATATTACAGATATGTTTTTACTAAAAAATACAATTCAATTTATGTTAAAGGTGACAGATTTGACTGCTGTCTTACTGATTCACAAATGTGCATGTAAGTCTGTTTTTTGAAAGATTAATTTCATAGGCATACATTTTTTGAAGAAACAGAGCGGAACGTGAACACGTACTTTGTTACACATACCAAAAACATAATTTTTATGTCCAGATGATAAAACAATAATGAAGAAAAATGCATTAGTTAAAGGAACTTTAGCAGATGGAAATTTCCATCACATATATGTTGGAGTTTCCCATCTGGAAAACTCAAACAGTCAATCAATCAATCAATCAGAGCCTTATAAACCGTGACTACTCACCTGTGATTGTCTTAAGGCGCTGGGAGGGGGAAGTGGCTGGGTCTGCGGTTCAGTTGAAGAGCCAGATCTTGAAGTCCTTCCTGAAATGCGGCAGTGATGGTGATTGCCTGAGGTTCAGTGGCAGGGAGTTTCAGGTCTTCGCAGCGAGGTTGGAGAAGGATCTCCTCCAGCCATGGTCTTGTGGATCTGTGGGTTGGTGGTCAAGGCCAGTTGGGCGGAGTGGAGATGTCTAGTGGGAGTGTAGAAAGAGAGGCAGTGGTTGAGGTTTGCAGGTCAGGCATTTTGGAGGGCTTTGTAGGTATGCGCGAGAAGCTTGAAGGCGATTGTCTTGTTGAAAGGTAGCCAGTGGAGGTCTCTCATGTGGCCCGTAATGTGGTTGTGGTGTGGGATATTCAGGATGAGTCTGGCGGGGGCATTTTGATGGTCTTAATTGTTTTGGGGAGTTTCTGTGTGATGCCGGCGTAGAGTGAATTTGCATAGTCCAGTCTGCTGCTGACGAGTGGGTGACTGTTTTCATGGACACGTGGGGATCCACTTGAAGATCTTATGAAGGAGGCGGAGTGTGTGGAAGAAGGAGAACGAGACAGCGTTGATTTTCCGGTTCATTGACAGCAAGGATTCCAGGATGATGCCGATGTTTTGTGCATTGTCCGTGGGAGCGGGTAGGATTCTGAGCAGTGTAGGCCACCAAGAGTCATCCCAGATGGAGGGGGGGGAGCTCCATCTGGAGTCTGTAGTCATTCACGTAGGAGGCAATGTTGAGTTCGGCTTCTGACAATGGCTGCAAGAGGAGCAATGTAGATGTTGAAGAGGGTGGGGCTCAGAGAGGATTCCTGAAAAGTAGAAATCATGCACAATACATGACTCATTAGGACTTTTTTCAAATGCATCAAGGTTAAACATTTTTCATATCATGATTTACATACTTTTGTTTCTTTTAACAAATATATCTGAATCAGTGTCTTTAAAACGTACTATAATTTTGTACCAATTTGTGCCTAAAATGAAAGGCAGCATATTTTTCAAACATTTTCACAATGGTAAAACAAACTGAAAATAACAAGATATTTTGGAGTAAAATTTAAAAATATTTTTTGCACTGTATGAAAGTGGATTAGAAATGTATCAAGCCATATGTATTTCTGTATGCAATAAAGGTCATTTGAAAATACCAACAAAAATAATTTTGATTTTCTTCAACAGCATCAGTAAATACAAAGGGCGTGAAACATTAATAACCAACTTAAGTACTGAATCCATAAAATAAATTTTAACATTTGAAAAATACTTAATTTACTTGAAATAAGTGTTACCATCGTTAAATACCCAAACAAAAGTAACATGCTATCAGTTTATGCAAATATTGGTAAAACATTTCAGTAAATATTAACACATTAACACACATTGATTCAAAATAAATATATATTATATATATATATATATATATATATATATATATATATATATATATATATATATATATATATATATATATATATACATATATATATATATATATATATATATATATATATATATATATTCACTGAAAAACCATAGGTTTCACACATATTATAGTTAGCTGGACATTTCACTCATACAAAACCATTGAAATTCCCCTAGATATCTGTCTCTAGATATCACTATGATTTTACTTTTCATTTTCTCAGGAACTACTGAACGGATTTACACCATTTAACAAAAAGCACAATCTGCGAACCGAACTCTACCTCCCTGCCAAATTTGGTGTAATTCCGTTCAGCCGTTCGGGCTGTAGCCCTCGCTAAAGGTCCCTATGAAAAATTGCATGAGGAAAACATGTTTTGGGACCCCCTTTTTTCTCGGCCCCCACTTGACGAATCACCCCCAAACTTTCAGGGAAGGAGCGGAGCGGAGCAGGCCATTTTCTTGGAGAAATTCGCGAAGATTTGTCCAAGTTATTCCAAATAGAATGTTGTGGATTTCCTATGGAAACTAGGTCCTAACTTTAACTACCTACTGGCAACCTCCAGTAGGTAATATATATATATATATATTATTATAATGAATCACTATTCAAAACAACCAATCAAAACCATTCACAGATGTTAAACAGTTCCTGGAGAGAAAATGGTTAAGAAAAATTATCAAAAATAAGATGGGAGCAATAATGGGAACTACATAAAGGTGACCAAATGGTTGTGATGATGTTCCCTACATGCATGAGATAATGATAAAATTAAACCAAAGTTTGAAAGCCTTGAAGCAGGGGAAATATGATATTGTGGGAAATGTTTTGAGAGAAAACTTCATGATCAGTTCTTTTTACACAGATACAATAAAACTGTTTTATATGTCTTTCCAGCATCTTCCGCTGCAGGCAATGGGGACCTTGGCCACGAAGGCAATGAAGCAGCTGGCCACTGTGTTTCTGGTGGTGAGAACTCAGACACCAAAGAACACAGTGGCATGGACGGTGAAGGGACTGGAACTGAGGCCACCAGGTAATCATCATCTTCAGAGTCCTACACAAGTGACTAGTCCCTAGTGGCAGTGAGCCCTACAGGAACTGTACCACCATCATACTTGTCCACCACCCAGAGACCCATATCCACCCTCCCTCTTGCTCCCCGCAGTTGGTCAAATCCGGCACCCGAAAAGTGCTGGGGTCTTCTTCACCACAGGCACCCCACCCCCTGCGCCTGTCAACCTGTCCGCTGAGTGTTGAGGCTATTGACATCTTATGCAACATCTCTGTAGTCCATATCTCAATCATGAATGGCAAACATGGCCTTAGTTTCTAAATGCATCAAAAGGTTGCATGTCTGGATGGCATTCACAGTTCAATGTCTGGCATGCAGAGATCATTGGAAAAATAGCCTCCTCACTGACAACATTCTCCCAACCAGCTAAATCCTTGTGCCCAACTCAGTTCCCTTCTTCATCTCAAATCCCAAGTCCTTGCCCTATCCCAAGCACACTCACTTCTTCGCAGGCACCCACTCCAACAGACACACATAAACACAAACAACCCAAGAAACAAAAACAAACACCCTAACAACAAACACACACAATTGACACTACACCCACAGGCACTACAACCACCAGCACACCCACAAGCATCACAACCACCAGCACACCCACAAGCACCACGACCACCAGCACGCCCACAAGCACCACAAAGACCACCACACCTAAAACTACCACCACAACCACCACTACAACCACCAGCATACCCACAAGCACCACAACCATATCACCAGCATACTCATCCAAATCAACACACTTACAAACAAGCACACCTACATGCAAAATAACACCTGTCAAATACACACACACACCAGAATACCAGACACCGGGCAAACCACACACATCCAGACATACACCAGATAACCAGACCTACATGCAACTGCAAAATATACAGACACACTCCACAACCACGCCAACAACCTCAACATCACACTCATCCAAAACAACACACTCACATACAAGCACACCTACACATAAAACAACACCCACCAAACCCAAATGCACACATCCACCTGAGCACCAGACACCAGGCAAACCACACACATCCAAACATACACAACATTCACTAGACCCAGATGCAACTTTGAAGCATACAGACACATGCACATCACCCACTCTAGCTCCTTCTATCTCCCAAACCTAATCCACTCTCACCCCTCCTACCCGTATTCACCTCTCACCTGTCCCTAACCCCTGTAAAACCTAGACCCTTGCCTCCCAAGAAAGGTCCTTGAGGTGCCTGCTCTGTGCCCACTAGATGCTCCGTCCTGAGGTGGTTACCCTTTGGCAATGTCTTTTTAGGAGGCTCATTCTGGGCAATAATCCTACAGGATGTTGCTGTATATCATGTATGTCCTCCTTTTATAACTTTTTTGTGAATAAAGTCCTTGAGAGGTATCTCATTTATTAATAAAAATATTTTATTTTTACAAAGCTTGTCCTGACATTATTATTCATTTACAAGTCATTGATTGTTAACAATGTTAAAGATGAAAATGTGAGATACATATTCTTACTTACATTTATGACAGTAAAGACACAAGCTTTTTTATATAACATATTTGTACAATGCAAACATTAGTGATAAAAATATTTAATGGACACAGAAATGTTGGTGCAAGCATTCATCATGATAATGGACACTTACACCCAAAAACGTGTTACTACAGGTGTGTTTATTTTAACTTGGTAAGCGATAAAAAGAAAAAATTAAGCATTACAACCTAAAAAATATTAAGAGTAAATTAAAATGTATCTATATACAAAAAATTTACTAGACAAGGGCACATTTGACATTAATAAATAGATAAGAGGTTTTAAGTTTAAAACTAACATTGATTTGACATTTATTGAAAAACAAACATTTTGTCTTCACTAATGCAATTTCTACATTTTATTACATTTTATTATGTCCAATAATGTGTAATGCATATGTATTTAATTTGATAGTTTAGAAAAAATTATTAAACACACCTGTATGAACACATTTTGAATTTTTGATTAATGTCAATTTTTGTTTAGGTGTCCATTATCATGAAGGCAGCTTGTACCAAATTTGTAATTATATAAAATTATACAGGTGTGTTTCTTTAAATTTCTTGAACGACCACATTACACACATATGCATTATACATTGGTAAAATATTGCTTGTGATGAGTGATTTAAACATGCATGAGTCCAGAGCTAATGTAAACAGACAATTCAAAAACTAACAACAAAAAAAAAAGCCTACCTTTGATTCCGGCAACAACAGGGTTGATTTGCTTTGTGGTCAAGTAGCAGCAGCAAAGGCAGGACTTGGATTATTGGGTCCATGATGGAAAAGGTTTCTGCCTTACATCCCTACGAAACAACCAACTCAGATGTGAAGGTTTACTCACCAGGAAAGCACATCCTGGTTTGCCCGGCGAAAACACTGGCTGAACTTCCCTAAACAGTTGATTTTGCATATTGCACCGTCTGAACGGGTGAAAAAATCTGGCTGAGATGGCAGCACTCCGACGGACTCTCGTCCATCAACCGACCAGCATCTAAATAGGGCGCGTGGACCGCCAGTAGGTGGATGGAGAATCCACTGGAAAAGTGATGGCAGGACCAGATCCGACAGCGCTAAATCAGGCCCTTAGTATTGTTGTACCCACTGGCTTGAAGGGATTGCAGCGGGGGACCCTGCATGCCAGCCACATATAGGCGCATATAAAAAGAATGGTGAAAATGTTAGTGTGCATCTACCTAGCGTGGTATCTTGTCCAGACAGTCTTTCCCAAGTACCATAGCTGCATGCTACAAGGGTGTGTGAATTAGCAGCTTGGGCTGAACTACCTCCTTTTTTTTAGAGGAGACAAAGACTAAATTACCTATAGTTTGGCCCCTTTATTCATACTGCAGATTAGGTAAAATGATGGAATGGAATGATTCTCCTTGTGGGGAGGAGTCCGGTAACCCCATAACAACTTTGTAAGCTCCTCTTTCCAATCAAGTTCACTCCATGCTATCAGGAGCATGCATTTTCCTAATACTATGTTGAATCACTAAAACAGATCATTCTCGAGAGGATGGTATACAGCAGCTTGAGGATGTTTAATGACATGTCTTCAGAAGCTTCTACTTTTATTGTGAAGTATAAGTGAGTCCGTTGCCAGTTACCACTTCCTCAACGTCCTTCTTTGGCAAATATATCCCCCATATTCTCCTTCACATTCTCCATCTTAACTTCACTCACAATACTTACCTCTGGCCATTTGGAAAAATAGTCCACCTTTTCAATTGCACATTTTCCTGCTGCACACTTTCCGAAATATGGTTTGCAAATATCCACCCCCTACTTTCTGCCAAGCTATCTCTGGGAGTTCACTAGGCGCAAATGGTGATTCTTGTGAGATTCGTCACATATTTGTTCAAGTCCCAACAAGTCTCTCTATCTGTCCTTTCCTGACCAACAAAAGTCACACCTTGCCCCCCTCTTCATTGCTGATGCGCCTTATGACCTACTGACCTTACTGTAAGAACTGCAATACCTTTACTCTCACACCATTCAGCACCACTAACTTGTCATACTGATGCAAAATAAGTGCACGATAAGTTCCTCACCAGTCGTCAACTACTCCCAAACCACCTTGCAGTTCTTTAAACATTAACCATATGAACTGGCATCCATGATTATATTAGCCCAGCCTCTCACATCATATAGCTTAAGTTGTACTGAGTGTACAATAAACATTTTAATCTGTTGAAAGTCACACTCACTCAACCACACAAATCAGTTGTTATTTTCATCAAATCCTGTGTCTTCTTAAAAAATGGCTTACAAATTTAGCATAATACTCTGCCATACCAAGAAATTAGTTTAACTGCTCTTTAATCACTGGGCACAATACTTCTTCAATGGCCCTCATTAACTTGAACTTTGGGTTCTCTCCTTCACCTGAAATTGAATGAAGAAAATAGTCCACCTCTCCAAATAAAATTACACTTATTAATCAAGTCTGCCCGACCTGCTGTACTAAGAAAGCCCAACAACTTTCTCAACATCCTGTTATGATCTTTCTGGTCTTTTCCCCGCATTAGTATATCATCTTGAAAATACGTGGCCTGTGTTAAACCCATAAACACTTTCGGCCCACCTTTTGCAATGGTTCGGATGCCGGGCATTCTTCCAAACCTATACATACCTGTGGTTGTAGTAAAGGAAGTAAGATGGTTTGTGGCTGAATGCAACTTAAATTGATGGTAGTCATTTGATAAATCTAATGTCAAAATACCTTTACTTTCCAGTTATATATAGCCAATATGACCCCAATGTTTAGCAAAAAATGCTGACCTTTCAAAATTATTTTGTTGAGATACCTTATATCCATGCACATCCTAACTTTTACATTAGGTTTACGTGTGACTGCCTACAATTTATCTAAGGTTCCCACCCCTGAGTGTGTCACAGTATTTAGAATTTCCTTTAGAATTCTCAAGAGAGTCAGTGTAAAACCATGGTGAAAAGATGTCCTAGCCCAGTGCTTTAGAGCTTTTGAGGTTTCTGATTGCTACCATTACCTCCTCTTTCTTCAGCTCATCTCTGTACAGTATCAAACTCCTGATACCTCAGGCTTTTTCATCCTGCCCTGTCAGCAGATTATCCTACATGCTTTTGATATCTGCTACTAGTGTGTCAAACATTTAGTCTATTAGGCAGCATCCACCCTGCTATGATTCCACCCATATAATACTTCATGAAAATTACTCTCCTCCAGACCTTTTGCAATTTCATTGATGTGTGTTTCTTTTCTGCCTCCTCCAGCTCTGTTCTGTGCTTTTTGGTTAAGTCCTCCAATATCCTATTGAGGCATGTCACTGTGAGGGTTATTTGACCTCTCACTGCCACTTCAAGTGCATCTAACAGAACTATCATACTTACCTCCTGTTTTTCATTCAATATAAGGCAGTGTTTCCCAAACTGGGGGCGCGACTCACTGGTGGGTTGTGAACCGATATTTAGCGCGTGGTGAAGGTCCTAACAATAAATAATGATGTCTTTATCTTGTCACATTTGCTGCGATTCGAAACTGAGGTGAAATGTCAGGCTATACCTTCTGATACATTTCTGCTTATTTTTTTAATATGATGACTGTTGTTTATAAACTCCTCTCACTTTGGAGTCAGAGAATAAAAATGTATGTGAATTATGTTACAGTTTTGCTGGGGTACATGAACTGTGAAAGGAAACACACAACAAAATGTAAATACCTGTAAAGGAACTGTATAGATTCAGTAGTTAAGAAAGCAAAAATGAAGCAAATTTTTTTTGCAATTCTGAATTGAGATGGAAACAAAGAATTAAATAGGATCAAAACAAATCAAGACATTTTACATGGTGATTCACAAATAGTAGATATATAACGAAACACGATTTCCGCACATTATCATTTGGATCTTTGCAGATTTAATGACTATTTCAATGTAAAATGTGCTTTCTATAAATGACAATGGGCTACCACATGATACCCGCCTCATGTCCATTGAAGCTAGGTCGGTCACGAAAGTTTATCATACTAAAAAGTGGGTTGTGGGTCTAGAAGTTTCAGAAGCACTGGTTTAAGGTATTATTTGGTTCCATGGCACACATTACCCTCACTACCTGATCCATGAGAAGGACCTAATTTAGCTTTCAGGTCCCTTTGCCGTCATGCTCCCCTCTCCTCTCCAGGTCGGAGAGCATATGACCAGACCTTGATTTGAGATTATCAGGAATCCCTGCTCCACTTCTTCAACTTTTCCAAGTGTTTATCCAGCCGCATATGGCCAATATGATCACAGCTTTTGTGAGCCACAGAGTAGTGGGAGAATTCTACCTGTGCTATGTGGCAGTACCTCACACATCCAACAACAGACTTTCTTTAACCTCACCTTTCCTGCCAATAAGATGGCTCTGGTGCCTCCAAAGCAGTTCTGGGGCATGCCCTGCCTCTGGTACATCACCAAATTAAAGTCTCTGTCAACAGTCAGTGATTCCTCTGCCCTTCCTTTGGTGTGTAGGCATTGTTGTGTATAGAAAGTCCTTCTGATGATTATTGAACAGGTAAAGAGCTACTGGGCTAAGAGTCCAGATTTTTTGTGACCCCGGCACTGCCATCTATCCACCAGCTATGTTCCTCCTATGGACCATGTTTTAATGATTTGGATAGCAACCTCTGCCACTTTTGCTTTGCTGATTAGTAGCATTACTGTGGGATGCATTTCAATTGGCAGAGAAGTTGATGCACCTCTAATAAATGGGTTTCTTGCACCCAATGGGAATTTCTCATATAGAATGGTGAGCATTTTATGGGCATATTAGGATCTTCAACATTAAAGGTTGTGAAATCAAGCACGATCCCAAACCTGTATGTAGCTAAGGAGATCCTCTTAAAATATTTCTCTTCCATAGACGTTTCCAATGCATCCTGGTGCTAGATGACTTCTGGGTTTGAGAATCTGCCCCGCTTGTATACACCTACCTCTTGTTTAGAACATCCTTGTAAAGGCCCACTTATTCTTTAGAACAACCTCAAATACCATCACAGAAAATGTAATCAAACTTCCAATGACTTCTACCTAAAGTCTTTGGCCTAGCATGCATTTCTGATTGCCTCTCCTTTCATCTTTTTTGTGGTAGCCCATATATCATGGAACAACAACAGTCACTTGTTTTTTAATCAATGTATATATCATTGTGTCGTACTCCAGCCTCATATAAGTAACTCTCAGATACTTCTATGACATTATCATTATTACGATTTTCTAGTTCAAATGGATTCATATAGCAGCTAACAACATCTCTGCCATCATGAAAGTACATTTCTGAGAATTATTATATAAATCTTTCAACTTAGATGGATGGCGTAAATGTGCTTTAATACCCCTCTCTTTAAACTGGGATACACATTGTCTCTGCTCTCAATTTCTCTGATGATTTCTTTGGAAAATGCCAGGTAGGACAAAGCACATCATGCGCAGAACATTTCAATTGTGTTTTTGACAAATCCAACACTTTCTTCTACTAATGGCCATGTGAGCAGCTTTATAAGAATTTTACTAGGCAGTGCAGTATTTCTCATAGAATCATGTGACGTTTATGGATCTAAATATGGCAACTGTTGTAAGGTTACAGCAAATGGTGTCATTGTTTTGTTAGCCTCCGCCTCTTCGGGTATTTAAATCAGTCTTTTGTTTCTCTGAGAATTATTTTCATTACACATTATAGTTTAGGATCTCCTTTTTTAATTAACTCAGATATCTGGTTTTATAGCTCAACCGTGCAGGGCTTCTGCTTGAGACCTTATATTTGCTGTAGTCTCATGCATTTAGAGCCGCCCCCTGTTGATGAACCGATGTTGATTCTGTCCGTGAACAGAATTAAGTTGTTACTTAACGCAGGTCTTCATTATCTCTTGCTCCACTGTAGCTGAATTAAATGTAGTGTTTCCTTACTCTTGACCAGACTGTCATGCATGGGGGAGTGTGGGGGGGGGGGGCTAAAGTCTGTGTTCTGTCTGCTGCACCTGCTGTTATTGTTCAAATAATCTCCGGGTGGCACCGCTAGATGTACGTTCACTCCATCCTGCTGAGGTGTGGCCTTTTTTCTGACTGGCTACAATTCTTTGTGAGCAAGAGGAATTTGAGAAGGGAGTTCTACCTTTTTTTTTAATGCTGCTCTTCTCTGCAGCAGTAATTATTGATCAAGCACTATGAGCATTTTGTATGCCTTGTGGTGTGCAGGTATCTTCACCAGTGCCATTTGTCCACCTAACCCTCAGCTTTTTCTGCTTCTCCAATAAGCTAAGGGTTGTATTTCTTCATTTCATCAGGGTCCTCCATATCCTGAAAGATGATGAGTACCATACCCTCTTTCTTGAAGACACATCTCTCTTGCACCACTTGAACCACTTTATCCCTTTGATCCCTGTGTATTTTTTAAAAAATCTGTCTCCTTCTTAAATAATTACTCTCTTATGACCTGATCTTCACCACTTTATAAATTATAAGGCCGTCAGGCAATTACTCCCCAGCTACAGGCCCAATAGAAGGGGCTGATGGTCTATCTAGTCCTCCAGTTCCTCCAATCACCACATGGTTTAGACTTTGTTTGCACACCTGCTTGTCAGTGTAGTTCCTGTAGATCTTGCAAATGGAGCTTTACCCACCTTTGTTCACCTTTGCAATCTTGTCATTGAAGAATAGCAGAAATTATAGGTTCTGATTCCTGGTTTTGTGTTCCCTACACCTTGAATTACTATTGCACCCTCCTTCCTAGTTCCCAGTGCCCTAGATTTCTACCCTCATTATGTACAAGTGAAGTTTGACCTTCTCATCTCCCTCCTGTTATGGCCACTGTGGATGAATTGAATCTAGTCTAATAATTATGTCTCTGTACACAGCAGTGCCTTTTCCCTCACAGGCTCTCCATCTGTGTCTTCTTATTCTCCCTGTGTAATGGCCTGCAACACTCCATGGAGACCAGGCATGTTTGGACTGTATTGAGGGCCACATGTCAGGAAACTAACTTTCTGGAATCCCAGCAAACACTTAGTTCATCTCCTTCAGCCTCCTCTAGATTCAATAACCTTCAGCAGTCTCCCATGAACCTTCAACAGATTGCAATTCACTGATGTCCTTGAACCTTCAACAGACTACCATTCACTCACTGCTGCTCTCCCACTTGTACCCAGAGCAGCGCCTTCCCGGAAGTACAGGAGCACACTCACTCAATGGCCCATTAGAGACGGTATGGGCGATAAAACAAAAACACACACAAATACTTAATGGAAGATGACTTGGAAGCCACAACGAGGCCTATCCTGGCTCACTTTCCCAATATCATCCGGTATTGCTGCAGTTGGTTTGCGTTAATTTGCAGGTCTTTCCCCCACTCAAGCTCCGCACTAGGCTGTGTCAATCCACCACCATACACCGGGTGAGTGGTGTTTGGAGGGGCTTCAGGTGTCTATTTTATTTTCAGTTGCATTTGATGCATGTTGCTTTGAGTGACTAGTGAGTATGTGTTTAGACCGTGCTAGGTTAATTCCTCCCTACACATCTCCTATTTTATTAGTATTGGAAGTACGGTGTAAGGAGTGTCCTCTTTCATGAAAATAAGAAAAAAACAAACTGGTCAAGCCACAGTTTCTATTGGTTATTGGTTTCACGACTCGTTAAAGTATTTACAATATTTTAACAAAACTATCCTTCTGCTTGTAGATTGTATCTCACATTGTAGTTTGCATCTCACATTTCAGAAGTCTGAACAAGAGTTTAGAGAACAACATCTTCCCTGTTGCCATGTAGAATGCCCCTAAACCACTTGCATAAAGCCAGCGATATCTTTTATGAAATAGGGATATGTGTATTTCCGAAATGTATACACACCTCCCAGGATTCTGTGGAATACAATCAGTTGGAAATTACGACTAAGGTAGCAGCTAAAATGTAGCAATGTGGCTGGATATGAACACATTGTAATTGAATGGGAGGGAAGCCAGCCATTTTGAA
The DNA here is from genome assembly GCF_964261635.1 of Lissotriton helveticus. NCBI lineage: Eukaryota > Metazoa > Chordata > Amphibia > Caudata > Salamandridae > Lissotriton > Lissotriton helveticus. The sequence goes on along the minus strand of NC_136070.1, from coordinate 1,072,153,508 downwards.
AAGCAATTTCCTAGGCATATGTGCAGGGTATTTTGAACCAAAGGGGCATTTCATTTGGAGCTCTGGCAGCTGGACTAAATTTCAGCATCCCATTATTGTTATGTTGAATGAATCCTGTGATTAGTCACGAGGAGCGGCAAGTACAGCATGGCAGCTCATTCATGCAAAATTGCCTCTGAACGTGTTTCATGAAAACGATGACTGCCATTTATCATGCTGTACACATGGAAATAGGAAAATTGCCTTAAGGCGTGTGGTTCAACCGCCTTATACTATGCTGTAAAATGAAATCAAGGCTGGCAAGAAGGGGCTCCTAGCTAGATGGATTTGTGACTGCGATACGGTTGGTTAATGAATATAACACAAAAGACCCATTATAATGCCTATCACTTGCATTTTTTTTCCAACTAAGCTGCAGTGGAAAATATCAGTAAATTAAAAAAAGAACTACATTGAACAACTGTTATTTTTTTGCCATACATGTAATCTAATTTTTAGACTTACATATAATTATGGTCATCTCTTTTTAATTCATTCACATAATTTTCAGAGAGCAAGCCTATTTTCGGCAGTAGAAATGGTTAGAGGCGCCTTGAGTCAACTATGTCCTTAAATCTCATGATAGTTGAAAAGGCACAGGTGGTGTTGTATAATAACACAATCATTACTTACTCAGTACATCAATGGGCCCTCTGATGATGTTGGTTGTGATGGCATGTGTATTGCCCCAAATTCCATGTATATTGCACCATAATGCACGTGACACAAAGATATATGGCTTATTACGGTGGTGGGCGAAATTGGTTTGCCCGCCACCGTAGATGTGTTTGGGACCATCTGCCAGACATGCAGCGGTCCCACCACTGCGATTAGGATGCACCCGCCATACCGGCGGGCGCATTGTGGGCCTTTAACATTGTGGGTAGTGCTGCTGGCTGCAGCACTGTCTGCTATGTTAAAGGTGCTTGCACCAAATTTCCCTGCACCACGTGGCAGGCACCACGTGACATGCACCATGCTGTGCCTGCCACTTGGTGCATGGAAATGCAGGGGGGTACCATGGGTACCCCCCATGCAGCAACACCCCCCCAAGGGGGTCTTGCAACAGGTCCCCAAATCCAATCCCCGCCAGCCTTGAAAGACCTCTTCAAACCCACATCCTAATATGGCAGACGGTGCCTGCTAGGCACCGCCACCATATTAGTGGCCCTGCTCCATCCACCAGGCAATCAGTGCGATTGCCTCTGGCGGAAAAGTGGCGGATGGACTTTTCATCCACCGTGGTACCCACCGCCATCCTAATTTGGCAGTGGGAAAATCACTATGTGACGGCAGAAGGACCACCACCGCCGGCGGTGGCGGTCCATCCGTCATCATAATGAGCCCCTATGTGCTTGTGTGATAATGTAGATAAGGGAGCTCAAGAGACCACAAGGTGCAAAAAATGGTGCTACATTTTTTACAGGCACCAGGTCACAAGGTGGTAGTATATGCAAGACCCCAGCCACAGGAGTAGAGCTCGTCCTTCCTCTCAGCTCAAGAACCAACAAACTCAAGTGTTATGGGCTGAATTTACACTTTGGCAACACACACTTCACTAGAGCACAGCCATGAACCCATCCAACATACACAGGGCAGAGAGCAAGATAGCACTGGCTTCTCACTGTGCACCAACACTAACACAAGACATAGTAAAGGAACAGGTGACTGCCAAGGACACCTCACCTTCATCCAGGGCTGGACTGGCCATAGCAGCATCCGACATTTGCCCAGGAGGCTGGAAGAGTGGGAGTCGGTTTTGCAATAGTGGGGGGGTCGGTTTTGGTACTGGGGCCGGTGTTACAGCATATCGGCCCCCAGTAACAAAAGCATCAGTGCTTCACACTTGCAACCCCCCGCCCTCGCCCGGGGGCTAGTCCGACAAAATGACCAGAGCTGCTTTGGGTTTCCAGTTCGGCCCTGGCTCCATCATTAGAACACCAAAGCATGCAAGCAAAAGAAACAGATTCCTCTCAACAGCACTTGCCTTTCTTATTGCGGGATAGAATCAACACAAACCACAAAACCTTAATACATCAGGTTCTTAAGTGAAACACATGGTAATACCACATACAATGTGTCTTCTCAAACACATGGCAAAACACATAGTGGTATATGAAACAAATATTCTCTTACATAATTCCAAGCAACGTCTCCGACAGCAAGGCAACTTATCGACCACCACTAACAGAACAACTTCCCTGTGCACCCATGGCACCCTGATTTTGCAGGGATTGCATATTGCACTAAATACTATTGCATATTAAGGCAAGAATCATTTTCCACTCCATAGAGCAGATTAAGAGGAAATACAAATACTCTTGGGTAATAAAGAGTGTTGACAAAAGTAGTGGGATCCAGAGGAACACTGACCACTTACAACAGGCCACAGATGATATTATGTAGAATACCCCTCTAAATACCCCACCTCTATAGCCAGAGGCTGAACTACTAGAGACATAAAATGGTCTCACATCATGCTTACCTCACCAAGGCAAGACACATATAAACATTTATCAAGAACTGATACATATACAGGTTAGGGAACAATACTGAATGTCAGTTACATGTAGTCAGGGATTTCAGCTACTATGTATGCTTCAAGTATGGAACCTCTTGCACTGTAACTGTTACCTCTGATGTCAGGGGTCATGAAGCAGCACAACCTTAGCTTCAGGAGCTCTGGTTATTTTCTGTGGTGTCCTCTCTATGAAGAAGTCAATAAACACGAGACCTGCCCCTCATGCAGTAAGAGAGCAGGGTGATACATCAAAAAAATGAAAATCACTAGTCAATGTCATTTTGCACATGGTGGTTGTAAAATATGTCTTTGATCTAAATGGACTGATGTACCCTAAGTGTCATAACAAGCTCCAGTTTGTTATTATGGCCGTCTTATATTTATATTTACTTTTATTACGAATTACATGAACCAATGAGGTTTTTATAATGTACTATACAATACATGTTTAGACAATATTTGTTGAACATATCAAGTCTGTGTTAAAAGGTGATTCTTTTTCACAACTCAGGCATATACCTCTATATGTGATTGATGGGATTATTAGTTTCTGGAGGCAGTTGAGGGACGACGTTTGGTGGGGCAGCCTGGCAAATCTTGGTTTCTCTGAATTAATGCAAGGGTTTCCGTTTTCTGGATGGTCTTCTGTGCTCCCTAACAGAGGCCTAAAGATAATTTTTCTAGAATTACTTTCTTTTCTGTGGGGCAGGCTTTATGAATGTTCTATCTCCAATCTATCAATTGCTCAGTGTCTCAATATTATTCATATTAGTGAAGAGACATAGGGCACAGAAAGTTTGGAGAGGTGTCAAGCAACAACCTGTAAAGGTTTCCATCACTCGTTTCCATCGCTCCACCCCTTTTTTAATAAGAGAACCCTACATTGAATGAGGGATAGCTGTATGAGGTAATGACTACTTGTGAGCCTCTTTTAATATTTTGCTGCATCGGGCCATGCCGCTTTTCTGAACTTGTTTGTGTGGTATGGGGGTCATTCCCAAGTTATTCTTCAGAGTAAAGAGATCCATAAAAATAAATTACTAAATACTTTAAGTTCAGTCAATAAAGAGAGTTAGTGTGAATAAAAGGGTTTTACTTTCAATTTGTTTTAGTCTTTCATCTGTTTATTTATCAGATATTAATCTTCAGCTTTCAGCATTAAAAGTTAGTTTAATCCATCAATCAGTATTTGATTATAAAATAGAACAAAATATTCTTTAGTATCACAGTTAATATAGTAATGATATAACAATCATGTTACATGAAGGAGATTCTCTATTCTAAATACACTGGAATAATGAGAAAAAAGTATCAGCTCAGAAATTCAACGAAGAGTTCTGATGAGAGAGAGAGAAATCTATACACAAGCATGAAGGCTTTGGATTATAAAGTAGAAGGTATTCTCAGCTCAAAGACATCAGCAGACAATTCAGTAAAATCTAAGGGGCTCATTATGATGGCGGAATGATCGGCGATCGCAAAGTACGTCAGCAGCTTTACCGCCGGTGGCAATCATAACGATTGCCTGGCGGGCAGAACAGGGCCACTAATATGGTGGCAGTGCCTAGCAGTCACCCTCCGCCATATTAGGATGTAGGGACTGAAATGCAAAGGCTGGCGGGGATTGGGTCCAGGGGCCTGTTGCGGGCCCCCCTTGTGTCTGGGGAAGGTGGGGTGCGCTTGTGGGGTACCTACATTTTGCTGCACCAAGTGGTGCCTGCCATGTGGTGCAGTGAAATGCCAGACATGCGATTTTAACATCGCAGCAAGTGCTGCTGTCAGTAGCACCCCACACAATGTTAAATAGCAGAATGCGACCACCATGGTGGTGGTCACATCCTATTTCATGGTGCGGGACTGGCCCATGTGTGGCGGCTGGGCACAATACCGTGGGGATGGTGGGTGGACTCAGGTCTGCCCGCCATCCTAATGAGCCCCTTAGTAAGGCAGCCTCTCATGAAGAAAAGGCATCAGAAACTCAAAGTCGAGTCTCTAGCCAGATAGCTGGGAAAGGAACCCCACTTAGCTCTAAGAACACACACTAATATAATCACACAAATTCTATGTTGCAACATTATTTTCTTTCTTCTTCTTTATCCTCCAATAGAATATCAGAAAACTACAGAGAATACACCAACTCCCAATTTTCTCGGAATGGTACAGAAGGCTTTCAGACATTATAACTTGAAAAGTTACATTGTTGATGTTTTGCAGTCTCCAGACAGCACCTCTCCATAATCATTCTTCAGGTCACCTCCTCTTCTCTCAGTGAGAACTCACTATCAGTTGTGTAATACATCAAAACGCCTATATACCAGATAACTTAAGGCTTTTGGAAAATACAGCTTTCATAAGAAAAAAATATTGTACAAAACTATTCAATGTGAAAAAAGGCCTTTCAGTGTTAATGCATTATTTTTCAGTTAACATGGTATCAACAGTTAGGCTAACTTAAATCAGTACTTGTCATTAATTTGCAGGCATATCATATTTAAGTATGATTTCCCACTATACATTTTTTGCGGTAAGCATATGTTTTATTTAGACATAAACTTTGCACATTATTAGAAAAAGCATTTTGCCAGCAAATACATTTGGTTCAACAGTGGTCATGCCCAATTTATTCTTGAGAGTAAAGAGATACTTTATTTGTCACAAAGACAACTCATGCTTGATGCTTAACTTTCCTCTTCCTTTAATGTATTTGTGTAATTGTGGAACCCTTAGATTTTAAAAACACCATTTATTATTGATTATCCATTCATAAATTAGTCGTCATGTCAATTTCATAAATAATTTTGCTATTGAACCCCTGGAAACGTTGCAGTACTGTAAATCTCAATGTTTCTTGCTAAGCTACTAACGTAATAGCATTGATAGCTGTGATGCAGTTATCCAAAGGTACTTGAAAATAAACAGTGTCTGTGGCTGGGAGGTGAGATGTTCTTTTAAATGATTCGTGAGGTAGAGGAATACTTCAGTACCTGATTATAGCTCCTGTTTAGGGTGTGGGTCTCAACATGTTCACCTAAGGTTCTGGTTTGTAGTGATGAAATCTTTTTGGACAGCATTACTGACTAGACGTCCCTATTGTCAGGAGACTATTATTTACTAATTATTAAGTGCCTCTGTTTGGAAAAGTTACCTTGCAAATCAAAAACCTGTTCCCTGATTTGGGGGATCTTCTTCTTAAAGGTGCCAGAATCAGAAAGAAATGAAAAGCAATTCAAAGGAAAAACCTGTATCATCAGTTGTCTTCTAAGTAGAGGGCACATTTACAAATGTCACGCAACACAGGGGGAACAGCCATTACAACGCGGGTTTTACCACGCGTTGCTTTTACATCGTATGCATTACAACGCATGCGATATTACAACGCGTGGTAATACCACGCATACCATTACATCGCATGCGCTTTTACAACGCATGCGTTGTAATGTGTAATGGTGGCGGCTATCCACGTCGTTGCGAGGAAACTTAGGCTGTTTCCTCACAACAACGTGCAGCAAGCTGGAAGGCGGAAGCAGGATCCGACGGCGACGCAGGAGAGGAGAGAGGTAAGGGGGTTTGTGCATGGGGTGGGGTTTACTTTTGTAGGGTTTAGGGTCGTTTAAAAGTAGTGTGGTTATGTTTGTGTTGTGTGTGTTTTTTTAAAAACGTTTTAGTGTGTGTTGTGGTGTTGTCGTGTTTGTTTAGTGTAGTGTATTAGGGAAGGCAGTGTAGTGTTTATGTAGTGTAGTGATTTAGGTTTTAGGGTAGTGTAGTGGTGAGATTAGTGTGGGTAGCTTAGTAGTGTTTTAGGGTTTAGGGTAGTGTAGGGGTGAGAGTAGTGTGGGTAGCGTAGTAGTGTTTTAGGGTGTAGGGGTGAGAGTAGTGTGGATAGCGTAGTAGTGTTTTAGGGTTTAGGGTAGTGTAGGGAGGGAGTAGTGTGGGTAGCGTAGTAGTGTTTTAGGGTTTAAGGTAGTGTAGGGGTGAGAGTAGTGTGGGTAGCGTAGTAGTGATTTAGGGTAGTGTAGGGGTGAGAGTAGTGTGGGTAGTGTAGTAGTGGTTTAGGGTTTAGGGTAGTGTAGGAGTGGGAGTAGTGTGGGTAGTGTAGTGTGGAAGTGTTTTTAGGTTGGGGTAGTGTAGGGGTTGGAGTAGTGTGTTGTGTAGGTGTAGGGGTAGGGATGTCACTTACCTTGCATACTTTTACCACAAGATTGGCTTTACCACGCATGCCTTTGCGTTGTAATGACATGCGCGGTGAAGGTATCCTCGAGGTAAAAGTATGCGATGTAATGGTGTGCGATGTCATTGACATCGCGTAGTAATACCCGCATTGTAATGGCATGCGTGGTATTACTATGCGATGTATTGACATACATTCCAACATAGGGCAGCCAGCAAAGTTGCTGCCCTGTGTTACATGACCAAGTAAGAGCATAAAAGATATGAAGCATTTCTGCTCCCTCCGTGCGCTGGCACTGTGTGCTGCCTAGCACCACCGCAGGCATCATTGCACCATTGTGCAAGGGTAGTGTACTTGCGTTACAGGCAGGATTGTTTTTGTTCAGGAAGGGACACCTTCCGGCACAAAAACAATCATTAGAGGCATTTTACTCTTTCTACTTGTGGGGCAGAATGCAGCCCATGAGTAAACAGGAAAAAACAAGAAGAAATAAAGATATTTTTCCTTGTTACATCTCACTTGGGAAGGCGTAGCATTTTGACGCATTCTCGGGTTTACTAGGTTTAGTAAATATAGGAATGCACCAAAATCCATGGGTGGATGCATAGGAACGTCCATGTTCCATCCATGGAAGGCCTCCCAGATTGAAATGTAATGTAACACTCTGCAAGTGGCTGCATTGTATTACATTTCTGACCACAGTGATGCAAGGCAGTGCAAATCAACCGCTTTGGTTTGCCTTGTGAGGTAGTTTTTACCGTTATAGTTAGACCACCATCTTTGCTCAAGTGACACTTGATACCAATGTAAACAGTTCAACTTTCGATGCAAGAGGTGCATTGCTTTTTTTTTTTAGAAGTTCATACAATTGTAGCTTGAAAGGGAAAATGTATTATCTACTGTTATTCACGTTTTGCAAAAACAAAACAAAACACAACAAATCTAGAATGGCAGATGTTGCACGTGGAACCACTGGGTCCGGTAATATTTCCTTGCTGTGAATCATTCAAAGTGATTCGTCTGGTGAATATTATTTTCTCTCTTCAAAGTGTTTTCTCAACAGTTAGATAATCACAGTTACTGTTTCTATTTATGAGTGAAATTTTGTAAAGAGAAGCAGAAATCAAAATGTGCTCACTCACACTTATGTTTAAATGTTCTGTATTTTCTTTAAAAGTGCCTGCTATAAAAAAAATCTGAAAAAGTTTAAAAGGATCCACACTCAGAACAGCAGAGAAATGAGGCACTGAAAATGCCTCCTTTACCTCTATGCTGTGCCTGTTATGTCGGCCAAATCCTATACCCACTGGGTCTCCTGTTTTCCACAATCTGAGCTTCATCATTTTTCAGTTGTGTTGAGTGAGAAAAGCTTACACTGCTGCTGTTTATACTGTAACTGTTTCATGCCTAAATGGACATTGCACCTCTGCTACCCTTGTGTGTGTGCTACTGAAGATCAGAAAAACCTTTTCATTAAAATTATTGGCTTTGCCAATGTCCGTTATGTTTTGGTGCAGGAGACATGCGTTACTGTGATGTTTCAAGAACAAACAGTAAGACGCACCTCATGCAATATCTTTGCCTTGGCACTTTCAGACTTTCTGCAAAATTGTATTTATTTTGCTATTTATCGGGTAATGATTGAAAGCATCGAGCAATAGCCCACGTGCACTATCCCATCCCCAGCGTTGGCTGCTACCCAATGATGGCCATGAGAACTTGCTGCCCACTGTGTGCGCATTGCCTGCCACCTGGTGCCCACATGTGTGCAAAACATTTACAGGAGAACCTATAGTGAAGTGAGTTGGCAGCACCGGAAACTCTCAGATGCTTGTAGATTACATGGAAACTAGGTAGCACAGGTACAAGCATGTATAGCAGACTCCACAAATAGCAGATGTTACTGTAATGTCCTGCTTTAATTATTATTATATGTTTCTTTAAGGAATATGGAATTCTACTCAGAGATGCTAGTAGAATGTAGAATGTACTGGGGAGTCAGTTGGCTTCCTGGCTGTTCGTGGATGAGGCGAATAAATCTACTACTGAACCAACAGGCTATCCATTATCAATTATTATAATTATTAACCATTTTACATTGGCGACGATCCTACCTCTCTTCGCCTCAACACGCGGCCGTCCCTGAAACCTGAAACCTCTCCAGCGGCTGCTTACACTTAAAAGGAAGCGTAGCCTTCCCAGCGGCTGAGTGTATGAAGAGTCACCGTCTTATAGAAACGCTCGCACGGTGAGGAGTATTGCGGGAGGTGGTCTGAAAGGAAGGGACTTTAAAAAAATAAAAAAGAAAGTTAAAGAAGTAACGCGCGCGAGCGTTAATCACCTTTGAAAACAGCGCGTTCGCTCGCGCTGTCTCCAGATCACCGCGCACTGCAAATGGCGGTGCGTGTCAGTGACGCGTAGTAAATCTCAGCCTCGTTTTCAAAGTAAAGAAATAGACGCGCATTACCGGCTTGCAGAGAAACACGCATCTGTTGAATAAAGGGCATTGTGACGCGCACAGATTCCAAGTGATCTGAGAAAGGCATTGTGAAGTAAAACAGAATTTTTACAAGAGCAGAATTCTTAACCAAGGAACTTGGAGAGTTCACAATGCACATTTTATGGATTATGACATCATCATTGTGTTTCTAATAGCTCTAATACAAAAAAAATAACAAGGAGCATTAACAAAGGGCATTTACAACAATGAGTTTCTAATAGCTCTAATAGAAAATTAACAAAGAGCACTTACTAAGAGTATTTACATGTTATAAGGAGCATAAAAAAAAAAATAATAATAATTTTTGGAACAACAGGTTTCTAAACATGCAGAATATAACACAACCTGCATTTTTTTTAATAAGTCCTGGTGAACCAAATGTAAAATGGCAGAAATGGAAGAAGATTTTTGCAAATTACGCAAGAGTGTGTGGCACGAACTTAAGTGCAGAAAGGAAGCATTCATTACTACTGCACTGTCTAGGGGGAGAAGGTCAAGATGTTCTAGAACATTTACCTGAGCTTTCTGCTTCAGAACAAAGGAATTTGAACGAATACGAAGTGGCTATTGAGCAGTTGGATAGACACTATCTTCCTAGATTAAGCACAATAATGCAAAGGTACCATTTTGGCTTAAGAGGACAAAAGAAGGATGAGTCGGTTGAGGAATATGTTTCTGCACTAAGGAAATTAGCCTCGTCGTGCAAATTTGGACAAACTCTGGATGAGAGAATAAGGGACCAATTTGTGTTAAGATGTGCCCATGACAGTATTCGCAAGGAACTCTGGCTAAAAGATGAACCGCCATTGGATGAAGTTCTGGGAATAGCGAAGCAAGTTGAACACATGACGAAATGTGTAGATGAGTTAAAAGTGGAAAAAGAGAAAATGAATGAACCTGAAAAGAAAGATGAACCTAAAGTGGAAGAAGTAGTATGTCAAGTGAAGAAAGAAGAAAAGTCATCTGTTGATAAGAATGAAAATGGAGCAAATAGTTTTAATCCCAATTTTAATGTTACTAGTAAATTTTCATGTTTCAGATGCGGAAATAATGGACACTTAGCTAATTCAGCGAATTGTCCTGCTATGAAATCGATTTGTAACAACTGTGGCAGAAAAGGGCATTTCTCAAAGTGTTGTAGAACTAGAAATAGTAAGAGAGATAATGCATATAAAAGATGGAATCAACCTCAGGTAAAGACTGTGACTTTTCAAGTCAATAGTGGTTCGTTAGAACATCCTTCGCACTTGGTAAAAGTGGGTGATGCCATGATAGAATTTAAATTTGATTCATGTTCCCAAATCACCATGATTGATGAGGAATTGTTACATAAGACTTTTGGGGAAAAGGTTAAACTCTTCAAAAGCGACATTTTACCTTTAGGATATGGAAAAAAACCAATCAAAATAATAGGTTATTTCATGACTACTCTTGAGTTGGGAAGTCGCATCATACCTGGGAAAATTTATGTAACCAATTTTGGAGATGCTTTGATAAGTTGGAGGGATCAGCGAGACTTGGGTGTAAAACTTGATCCAAATGCTTCACCTCAAGTACAAATACATGAAGTAGAAAATTTAACTGAAATGTTTGCAGGAAAGTTTCCAGGCGTGTTCAAGGAACAGTTAGGTTGTTTAAAGGGATATAAGCACTGCATAAAATTAAAAAAAAATGCTGTACCTGTCATAGCGAAAGTAAGGAGGATTCCTTTAGCGGAACAAAGTAAAGTACAAAAGGAAATTGAAAAATTGATTGATAATAAGATTATAGAACCAGTAGAAGCTACCGAATGGTTGGCCCCAGTTGTAATAGCAAAGAAGCCTACGGGGGAGATTCGTCTTTGTATTGATTTGAGGGCGCTCAATAAGGAAGTAATTGTGGACAGATTTCCGTTGCCAAACATTGATGAGATTGTGGGGACTCTGGAAGGAGCAAAGTATTTTACCACTTTAGATCTAGCTTCCGCTTACCACCAGGTGGAACTGGATACCACTTGTCAAGATCTTACTGCTTTTATTACCCCTATGGGTACATTTAAATTTAAAAGGATGCCTTTTGGGTTAATCTCAGCGTCTTCAGTGTTTCAAAGAATCATGACTCATATATTGAAAGGTCTTCTAGGGGTAAAGTGCTATCAGGATGACTTATTAATTTACGGTGCTAATATACAAGAACACAATGATCGAGTGTGTGAGGTGTTAAAGAGGTTGTCTGAAGCTGGTCTATCTCTCAAGAAAGAAAAGTGTAAGTTTGGGTTGAAGGAAGTAAATTATCTTGGTCACTGTATCAGGAGTGAAGGTGTGTTTCCCAAGTTAGAGTTGGTCACTTCGATTGATAATATGGTTGAACCTGTAAACAGGGATGAATTATTGTCATTCCTTGGAATGGTTGAGTTCTATGGGAAGTTTATTTTACACTTTGCGGATAAAACTAAAAATATGAGAAGACTCACCGCAAAGAATGTGACATTTGAGTGGTCAAATGACTGTAAAAAAGAATTTGAAGCGATTAAGAGAGAGTTAAAAGAAGCTCCCTGCCTTCAGGCATTTGTTCCTGGCTTACCAACATTTGTGTATACTGATGCTAGTGACAAAGGTCTAGGTGCTGTGTTGGTACAAAATAAAGGTGGTAGCGATTTCCTCATTGCATGTGCTTCTAGATGTCTGCGTGGTCCGGAGCTTAATTATTCAGTAATTGAAAAAGAGTCGTTAGCAATTTTTTGGGCTTTAAAAAAATTTAAGAATTTGGTCTGGGGTACTAGATTTGTTGTAAAATCTGACCATAAACCCTTGAAGGAAGTTTTTAGTAAGAAAGGGTTAGATTCGATATCTTCAAGGATCCGGAGATGGATAATAGTGTTATAAGAATATGACTTTGAGGTATAATATTTATCTGGTATTTCGAATAAGGCAGCGGATTGTTTTTCTAGACTGGTTGAAAGGTGTGATCTGCACAGTGATGAGATAATGCAAGATGAAGATGAGACTCTGGATGTGTGTGAAGTTACTGAGGGTGTTGTTAGGAAAGACGAGTGGAAAGAGGAACTGTTAAAAGATGAGGAGTTAAGAAAGATAATGTCCTTTCTGAGGGATAATAAACGTTTGGATAAACCGTGGTCACTTGTTTCAGAGGAATTGTCGATAACTGATGATTTGTTAACGCGAGGTGTGAGACTGATACCTCCCCATAGTTTAAGGAAGAGATTATTGTTGCATGCACATTCTGGTCATCAGGGTATAGTAAAAACTAAGGAATTATTACGCACTCAATTTTGGTGGCCTGGAATGGATTTGGAGATAGAGCGAATGGTCAGAGATTGTGTAGAGTGTTGTGCGAGTGACAAAATCTTAAAAACCAGACAGATGCCCATGGTTTGCCGAACTTTGCCTGATCATCCTTGGGATGAATTAGCCATCGACATTTTAGGTCCACTTTCTGGAGTTTCTGACACCCCGTATCTAATTGTTTTAATAGATCTTTATTCTCGTTGGATTGAGGTGAGTGCTGTTTGTGAAATTACTTCTGAGTCCGTCATTAAATTTCTATCTGAAGTGTTTACGAGAGAGAGTTTTCCTAACAGTATTTTATCAGACAATGGCCCTCAATTCTGCTCAGCGCTATTTGGTGACTTTCTTACTAAAAGTGGTATATTGCACAAACGATCCTCTCTGTACCATCCAGAAACCAATGGTGCAGTGGAGAGGGTTAACAAAACGTTAAAAGAATGCATTCAGCTTGCCAGAGCGAATGGTTTGAATTGGAAGGTGGAGCTTAAAGAAAAAATTGAAGCTTACAGATATTCTCCTCACTCCTCTACTGGTAAATCCCCTTTCGAGTTGTTCAAAGGAAGGGTACCCAACACCAAGTTGTGTCCTGGTTGGATGAATCTTAATAAAGGGTTTGTTGATAATCATATTGGTAGTTGGAGGGAAAGGGAATTAGAAAAACAAGCTTGTAGAAAAGCTTATTTTGATAATAAGAAATGTGTTCGTTTTCAGGATATTAAAGTTGGGGATTTTGTTAAAATAAAAGCACCTGTTGGGAGGAGTTCCTGGTCAAAATATACTAATGTCAGACCAGTTATCAAGGTGTTTAGGAATGCCATCAAGACACAAGATGGAAGAATTTGGAATAAAAGTAGGGTTGTGGTGATTAGATCAAGAAATGTTACTCAATTTGCATCAAATACTGGTTATGAATCTTCCCCAACATTTCAATTACCTGTATCCAGTTCTAGTAATTCTTCCTCTCTTCATGTGAGAAGTCAGAGATTACGCAGAGCTCCTGCTTATATGAAAGATTATGTTTGATCTTTCTTCTGTTTTTTCTGTTAATAATAATTAGTTATCTTGTTTATATTTTGCCACCTGAATGCTTTATTACAGTTTTTGTTATTATTATTATGTAGGAGGGAGATGTGTAATGTCCTGCTTTAATTATTATTATATGTTTCTTTAAGGAATATGGAATTCTACTCAGAGATGCTAGTAGAATGTAGAATGTACTGGGGAGTCAGTTGGCTTCCTGGCTGTTCGTGGATGAGGCGAATAAATCTACTACTGAACCAACAGGCTATCCATTATCAATTATTATAATTATTAACCATTTTACATTGGTTATGTTTGTTTTTTTTGTTTTTATGTTACAATGGCTCAACATAGGTCTGTCTGTCAGGAACAGTCAATATATAACCCCCTTACACACAACATCCTATGATGTAAATGGGGAGAAGAAAGGTAGGTTACCCCATATTTCCATTTTCTACAAAAACAACATACACCGAGATGACCAATAAAAAATGAAACATATACACAGGGAAGAGCCTCAAAGAGACTCAAAATACACTGCTCAAATCAACACACTCGCAAACAACATACACACAAAAACGATACCTAGCCGGAATACACATCCACTTCCGTAAATGAAACAGCTGATAAAAAAAGATATCACTCAACATTCTCAATGCAAACAACAAGATGGGGAGAGGAGTTGGCCTAAAGGCTAGGCCGCTCGACCTCGGACTTCGAGGAACACTGGGTTCGAGTCTCGGTAACGACGCCAAACATCCTGTGATTCTGGGCAAATCACTTAATCTCCCTGTGCCTAACTAAAAAATGAATGTGTGTTCTCTTGTAACGTAACTGGTGCTATGTAAAGCGCTCTGATACCCGATTCGGTTCGGGTCTAGTTCGCGCTATATAAAACTCTGCAAAAAAAAGATCAATTGCCCAAACCTGCTGTTACCACAGGTCCATCAAATAGGTGCATTGAGCGGGTATCACAAGAGCCAAACTGCACAGTCTATCTTCTAGTTCTATTTTTGATTCAACCTGAGACTTTGAATGACCATTCAAAAGTGCCAAGGATTCCTGCAGCACTCCGTGAAGGAAAGAACAGACCAAATCCTTTTTCAGCAAGGTACTCTTGCATAAACTGTTGGAAAGGATGAAGAGTAAAAGAATCAGTATGGGCTGGTGGTGTTGCAAGATAGACTATCTGTAGGACGTGGGTGTTGCCCCCCTTGACCACGAGAATTAGGGGGCTAGGTCTGCTATATAGAAATACCATATACAGACATACATATCATTATTTTATGTACAGAATGGAGGAAGAACTGAGCTACCAGCCCTCAAAGGCCCAAGGGTGTTCAAAGTTGGCAGTGTACAGTAGTAAGAATTGCAGCATTTTCACTGCCTTGGACTCTGTGTTATGCCTGAACTGGATGTATGACGGTACAACGTGTGCTTTTACAACGCGTACCGTTACGACGCAGGTTTTACAACGCAAGTCGTTACAATGACTTGCGTTGGAGGGCGCTGGATAGTGAATAGTTTAATTTACTATTCCAACTCCAGTCCCCGTGGATAGTAGGGAAGGTGTTTGATAGTAAATTAAACTATTACCTATCCTAGAGGGCCCTTCAGCGAAAGTCGTTGTAATGAGTTTCGTTGTTAAACCTGCGTCGTAATGGTACTTCGTTGTAAAAGTTCCGTTGTAAAAGACGTTCCCCGCCTGAACTGTATCCATTTTAAAAACTCCCATATTACCACGGCTACCCAAAGGGCCAGCATTTGTTGCTGAGAGGGATTTGGAACACATATGGTTAGACTTCTTTTCACCTACAGAAAACAGGCTGAAGTAAAATACAGTTTCATTCCACAGTTAAATGCAGAGAAAGCAATTTTTTTAAAACAATTTTCATTAACAAGCTTTTCTAATAAAGTAATGAGTTTGCTCATACAAAAACGAATTTGAACCTGACTAACAAAGCAAGTTTGAAATCGTTTGAAGATAATAATCACGTGTTAATTGACCCATCCTGTTGGACTTGGCATCCTTTGGGTTTTCCCCTGTCTTCTTGCTTCTGACCTCCAGTTTTTAACTGCGAGCTGCATTTCGTTTTTGCTGCTTTTAGTACTCTGGGCACATTACCACTGCTGACTAGTGCTAAAATGCAAGTGTTCCCTGTGTAAATTGTATTTGTGACTGGTTTATCCAATTTAAAAAATTGAGACAGAATTTTATTGAGTTTATTAATTTTGTATAGCATATGAGACACATTGCGGTGAATAAATACATAATGTAGAACCGGAGTTCTTGTGATACAATAATACAACCAAACTGTAAACTTTTACATAACCAATTATACATAATACCATTGTATATTATAGCGATGTAGTAAGTATAGTAAATTAGGAATACATTTGTAGATAAACAGCCACATGCTACAAAAACTCGAGCTTATGCAATGAACTATACATTACTATCCCATAAACTGAAAAACTACCACCCTGCCCCCGGTTCTCTGGCTTCCTATGTAATCACAATCATGACAAAAGGTTACATTCTCTCACTAAAAAACCATATAGTTGTACTGATAGTATACATTTATATACTCCTAGGTATTAAAATATTGGGGAAGATATGGCATCATATGGGTTCGGTCGAGTTAGCCAATATGGATGTGGGAGGTGTAGCAGGTGTGGGTGCGTCTTGAGATGCTGGAGTAGCCAATGGGTCTATAGCTTTCAGGGCTTCCAAAATCTGATCTCATTCCATAGAGATAGGTATTTTATGTAGACCACGAAATTCTTCTTGTCTTATAGTCGTACTCTCTGCAGTACCCCTACGGATCACTTCTGCATGCCAGGAAAGTTGTGAAGGAGGAGAAACAGATTTCCATTGCATGGTGATGGCACGTTTCGCCAGTAGAATAGCCATGTCTGCAAATCTATAACAGACTTTCTGTCCCTTTTGACACTTGTGTAGACCCAATAGACAACTGTCCACTGTCGCCCAGACATTCGTGTCAGTGATTTCTTACACCCTGTAAAGTATTGTATGCCGGAATCCCTGTAACCGTGGGAAATCCCATCATATATGGAGTAAGTCAGCATCTGCCTCCTGACAGCTAGGACAAGAGAGTTGTGAATTCGGGTATTTAATATTAAGTCAGTGTGATGTTTGATATGTAAAATCAAGTATTGTACATATTTAAATTTAGCGTTTCTCGATACTTTCTTAGGGAATTCTGGTATGGAAGCCCATACTTTGTCTGTTAGGTCTGTGCCCAACTCTGTAGTCCATTTCATCCAAATAGGGGTTAGTGGTATTCCCGAGTGTGCCCTGATGCCCCTGTATAACCAATGAGTAAGGTGATGTCCCCTTCCCATTAGATGCAGTGCATGGACTAGCTCATGGGTAGTAGATTAAATCCCTTCAGGAGCCAACCGGCGTTTAATGTAATGAGAGATAGTGGCATGGAGGAGAAACAGTGTCGGAGGGACCCCTTGAGTGCGAGTGAAATTATCGTGGTCTGCTAGTGTTCCTTCTATAAACAGTGTTCCAATCGTTGTCACTCCTTCTTGTGTCCATTGGGACACAGCACGTTTCGAAATTACTCGAGTGGCGGTAGGTATCCCAAGCAGGGGATATTGGGAGAGTATGGGGAGCCTCTTTTAGTGTATTCGAGTGACCGTCTCCAGTATGATAGGGCTGTTTTCAGCAGGGGGGGAACTGCGTGCAGAATCTTAGCATTTGGCAGCAGCAATGTGTGTAGAGTACCCTGATTAAGAAGCTGTGGTGTAAAACCTATTTTGTGTATATGTCGCCCTGCTAGCCAGTATGATATTCATTGCAGTTGACTGGCCATGCAATAGGCCCGAAAGTCCGGAGTGCCCAGACCTCCTTCTTCAGGGCGTAACTGCAGTTTAGCCCGACTCACCCGCCTACGACCCCTGCCCCAAATAAGTTCTAATAGGAGGGTATCTAGTATATGAAAGATTTTGGCTGGGATTATTATCGGCAGATTAGTGAAAAAATATAAAAGTCGAGGGAGCATTAGCATTTTGGAGATGGCCACTCTGCCCATCACTGGCAATGGTAATGAGGTCCAAAAAGAGATCTGCAACCCTAAGGATCATATAGTTTTCAACAGATTTTCATCTATTAGGTCTCAGGAAGATTTATATATTTGGATGCCCAAATACTTAAAAGTTTGTGGTGCCATCGAGAGAGTAAAATCGGCAAATTTAATGGGTTCTGGGTTTTCTTTATGCCTCATATAGAAAGCTTGTGATTTATTTGCATTGATTGCTAACCCTGGTACCTGGTCAAATTGTTGGAATATAGACGGGATAGGTTCTAAATATGGAGTAAGATCTTTTAAGAAAAGTACATCGGCATAGGCAGACACTATATGTATGGAATTTCTTATTAGAATACCCATATCTTTGGCTTCTTTCCGGAGCTTAATGAGCAGGGGTTCTAGAGCCAGGAAAAATAACAGTGGCGACAAGGGGCATCCTTGCCGAGTTCCCCTTGCTACTGAATAAGGCTGGGATATATGAGAACCAGTCCTGGCCTGTGCCGTGGGGCTGGTATATAGTAATTCAATACATTGTAAATAGCCTCTTGGGATGCCACATTTTTTCACAGCTGCCAGCATATACGTCCAATTAAGTGTATCGAATGCTTGTTGCAGGTCAAGGGAGATACACCCAGTTTTACAGGAGAAGTCCACGACAACTTCTATTATATAACGGAAATGTCTAATATTTAGGGAGGAACTGCGGCCAGGCACAAATCCCCATTGATCAGTGTGGATTAGTTTAGGGAGATAGGGAAGGAGATGATTGGCTAATATTTTACTGAGTATTCTATACTCAGTGGGTAATAGTAAAGGGGCCGATAACCCAACAGGGGTCTGTATCAGGTTTGGGGAGAGAAATAACTAGTGCTTGCATAGTGGTGAATGGAAGAGTGTGCCTCCCTTAAGCTTTCTTATATAGGTTCTCTAGGCATGGGGCCAGTTTTTCAGCATATGTCGAATAAAACTCAGTTGGTAGTCCATCCAGCCCTGGCGTCTTACTATTTGGTAGGTCTTTAATTGCTTCTTTTAGTTATAGGGGCTTCTGATTCTGTTTGAGCGTCAGTTGTTAGTGTAGGGAACGTGAGAGTGTCCAAAAGGCTGCTATGCATTCAGGTGAGGTAATAGCTGGTGTGCTGTATAGTTGTTTGTAATAGGCACAGAATGCTAGATTGATCTCTGCTTGAGTAAGCACAACAGTACCATCTGTGAGAAGTATTTCCGGTGTTGGAACTGGAGGGGGAGCGTTGTGTATGAGACGTGCTAAAAGGGTACCTGATTTATCCGCCTCCTTATGACTATATTGAGTCTATGCACTATAATCACTCAAGAAGTTCAGCGTGTTTGATTCTGGCTTCCTGTAGTTGTACGTGTTTAGTTGGCTCGTTAATAGCATCATTCGCTAAACTATTAAGGGAGTACTCTACTATGGTAAGGTTCTTGTGTGTTTCCTGCTGAGCTCCTACAGTTGCCCCTATTGCTGTGCTCCTGATCACTGATTTAAATGCATCTCACTCCACCATGCAGGAAGATGCAGAATTATCATTTTCTGCTAAATAATTAGTAATGGCAGTGCCTATTGTAGGACGGAAAACCATGTCTTCTAGGGTTTGAGGCCATAACCTCCATGCCAGGATCTGGGTGGGCACCCTCCCCCATTCAAGAGTTAGTTCAAGTGAGTTTTGGTCAGAGAGTTGTGACTGGTTTATCCATGATGGGCACAATGGGTCCTGATCTTACTCGATCTGTCCGCCACCTTCGATACCATCTCACACTCTATCCTTATGCAAAGGCAGAAATCCTGTGGCATCTCAGGCACCTCGCTTGAATGGACAAAGTCCTTCCTCACTAATCCCAGACAAGTAGTGACCCTGGGATCTTTTCTTGCTGTTGAACGGCACATCACAACAGGAGTGCCACAGGGCTCGTCGCTGAACCCGTTGCTATTCAACATTTATATGACCCCGCTCATCTCTTTGATAACATCTTTTGGGATCGAAGTTACTTCTTACGCAGATGATACCCAAATGATTCTTTCGCTGGACAACAATGCCACTAATGCTGAACTCAATTTTAAACATTGCCTATCCGAGGTCATCCTGTGGATGAAGGATAATCACCTCAGATGCAACACTGACAAAACGGAGATTTTGCTAATAGGAAAAGATGTCTCATTCCGACCACATGAGTGGGGGCCAGAGGGTTTGGCACCCCCACCTGACACGGTGATGGTAGCTAAAAATTTAGGAGTGCATTTTGATACTGCTCTATCCTTTCATCCACATGTAATGGCAGTAGCAGGGATCTGCTTCAGCCTCATTGAATATCTGAAAAAATTTGTTGATTTGATACTAGTCTCCGCTAGGAAATTAATGGCAGTGGCCTTAATCCTCTCGCGTTTAGATTATTGGAACAGCCTCCAGGCAGGAGGAAAAAAATCAACCTTGAAAAGACTCCAAGTGCTCCAACACGCTGCAGCACGCTTAGTTGTAGGTCCTTGGCATCGGCAGCTTTGAAAGCCCTTCATTGGCTCTCACTTCACAAAAGAATACTTTTTAAAATCCTCTTAATCACTTTCAGAGCCTCGCTCAAACTAGGACCTGAGTACCTCTCTGAGA
This sequence comes from Lissotriton helveticus, assembly GCF_964261635.1. Classification (NCBI taxonomy): domain Eukaryota; kingdom Metazoa; phylum Chordata; class Amphibia; order Caudata; family Salamandridae; genus Lissotriton; species Lissotriton helveticus. Next base: position 1,072,133,294 of record NC_136070.1, on the reverse strand, counting down.
GATTTACTCCCTTTATCACATCGAAAATCCTCAGGTCCTCATCAGTCAACGTCTTTAAACCACCTACCTTTAGATGTAAAACCAAAAGGAGGAAAGACAGTGCCCGTTCAGGAAGCCAAGGCATGGAACAAGTTGCCAACCCATCTGAGACTGCAAAAAAATGAAACCCAATTCAGGAAATTGTTGAAAACATGGATATTCAGTTCCACAGACTAACTATGCCTGTCCCTCATCTAGTCTCCCTGGGAACCACCTCTCACATCTAACCAGTACCAGGATGCTCCTTTCAGAGTGTCAGTCAGCGCTTTATAAATAACTTCATTACATTATATTTGATTTACTAATAAGTCCCCAGTAAAGTGCCACAGATGTGCCCAGGACCTGTAAATCAAATACTACTAGTGGGCCTGCAGCACTGATTGTGCCACCCACAGGAGTAGACCTGCAAACATGTTTCAGACCTGCCACTGCAGTGTCTTTGAGTACAGTTTTAAACTACCATGTCGACCTGGCAAGTGCAGCAACTTGCCAAGCCCAACCCTTCCATTTTACTTCATGTAAGTCACCCCTAAGGTAGGCCCAAAGTAGCCCCATGGGCAGGGTGCAATTTATCTAAAAGGTAGGGCATGCACTGTTGTGTTTTAAATGTACTGGTAGTAAAATACTGCTCATTTTATTTTTCACTACACCAAGGCCTATCTCGCCCATATGCTGTCATTGGAGCTGCCTTGTAACATGTTACAAGTGTATCTTCCAATTGGGAATAGATAGAGATTTGGAGTTTCGGGTCTCTGAACTCAGAATATAAAGGTACATATTTTGGTGAAGTGGGTTTAAATTGCCTGTTTGAAAATGCCACTTGTAGAAAGTGGCATTTTCTTGCTTTACCATTCTGTGCCTCTTCCTGTCTGTGGAATCCACGTCTGGGTTTGGTTGACAATTGGGCTCTTGTGAATTCACTCTAGACAGTCACACAAAGGGAGATAAAGTGTGTCTTGCATATCTTGATGGGCCAACAACAGGCTGATGGACCTTCCTGAGCTAGAGTGGTGGGAGGAGATGTGACTGACACCTGAATAGGTCTTTGCCTGTCCTCACACCAACTGTCCCCCCCCACATAGTGTGTCTGGAGCCAGGCCAGGTAATGGCAGGTTCTTGTGCACTACAAAGTCTTTCCTTTGAAGTTGGCCTACTTCAAAGGAAGACATTGGTATAAGTACTGGAGCTTTGATGCCATAACTTCGGGACACTTCTGGACTAAAGTGCATTCAGCCGGAAGAAGTGCTGGATGCTGTAGGAGGAACTGACACTCTGCCTGTAGCTTTGTTGTGCTGGCCTGCTGCTTAATGCTTCTGAGCTAGAAACAATTGTTCACAAGGAACTCATTTTCAGAAAAAGTTTATCATTTAGAGCAAATACATGAATTATTGCAACATACTCTCTCATGAGCACAAAGAGGGAGTAATACCCTCTGGAAGTATAACTTAATATCAACTTACAATTTATTTCTGTGACGTCTATTAATGAACTAGCCCAAGAATGTATCAGTGTTTGTTCTCACTTCAGCCAAAGTAAGTGACAATTATTTTTGGAAATTTTTTTATTCACATAACACAACACATATGGTAATATTAACATAAAAAGAGAAAGTGACTTGTGTGAAGTGACCATACCAACAAGTATTATAACACAAGAGACCGTATTAAAGGACAGGTTATTGGGATGAAGAGGATGTCTTTTGATTTAGATTCAATGTAAGGACCAGAGAGTTGTTTCTAGTATTTTCAAGACTATCCCTCAACGGGGTTTCAACCTCACTATGAGTATGGGGGTCTCTTCCGGAGGGAGAATTCTGGGTACTAATGGTGCTTAGGCCACCGCCCTACGTGCCAAGGCTTATAAGGAAATTCCTTTAATTGATCCATACCATCAATTCATGGAATCCGGGGAATAATACAAGGTAGGTGTAATACCATGCAATGGGCCAGAAGTCCTTCAACTTCAGCCTTTATAGTGAAAAAGGCGTCTGTGATAACCAGATTGGGTAACCCTGTGTAAATGAATAGGGGAGCACCTCCTTGGGGAACCCTGAATATCCTGTTCTAGCATTAATGACTGTTTCCTATGGTCCAGGATCCATTGTTGCTGAGCTAGCCATCAATCAAGCATAGCCTGTGCTCCTATGGCAATTTGAAATAAGGTTGTCTTCGTGTGATAACGAACGGCAAGGAGTGCGGGCGTAGCTTTCCCAATCTGTACTGCCAGAAGAAGAGCTGGATGCTTTAGTAGGACCTGACACTCTGCTTGTTGCTTTTGGTGTGCTGGCCTGCTGCTTAATGCATCTGTCCTGGGAGTGAAAGGACTGGATTTCGCTTTCTACATCCTGCTTCCAAGGTTCTCAAAGGGCTTATACGTGCCTGCCTCCTGTTAAGCAGTCTCACGGCCGTTAAAGACTTCACCTACCAGTGCCTGGACTCTTCTGCTGAGAGCCCTGACTTGTTCAGTGCTGCCACATCCAGTTCCTGGGCCCTTGGAAGATAATCTGGTTAGGAATTCCACACACTGACTCTCAGCACCTGTTTTTTCCAACACAGCACCTGCGTGTGGCTGAAGAATCGACGCTGCACCTGAAGTGCAGCCAAAGAATCGATGCATCGCTGGCTCTGTGGCTAAAAGATCACCACATTGTGAGTCCCGAGCATTGTACCATCAAAATCCATGGCACTCCGACTCCGACGCAGACCCTGCAACGCAGCTGAAGAATCAATGCAGCACCTGCTTCGCGGCTGTGAAATATCCATGGCACTCCGACTCCGAGGCAGACCCGGCAACGCAGCTGAAGAATCAATGCGGCACCTACATCGCCACTCTGCATCGACGCAGTGCGTCTGGATTTTTGACGCATTGTCCTTTGATGCTCTCTCTTCATTGATGCTGGATTGCAGTAAAGAACTAAGACTATATGTCCAGAAATCAACACCTAACCTCACCTCGCAGTAAGGAATCAATGCCACACTTCCCTTGCCTAGCAGTAAGAAACTGACATCTCACCTCTCCTGGGATTAAGGAATCAACGCCTCGCTTTTTGTTTTCTGGTGCCTCATCTCCCCAGTGCCTGTTTTTGTCTTTGATTTTGACGGATCTAAGGTACTTTGTGCTAAAACAACTGCGTCCATAGATTTCTATGGAATGAACTTACCGTTTTAAATGTAATATCTTTACTTGGGTATGTTGGAAGTTTGTAGTTTTGGTCTTGTTTTATTCAGATACATATTGGTTATTTGTCTAAACAGGAGTGGACTCATTTTGTAGTGTTTCCACTGTGAAACTGTGTGTCTTTGTACAACTGCTTTACATATTGCCTCTGAGATAAGCCTGACTGCTCGTGCGAAGCTACCAAGGGAGTGAGCAGGGGTTATCTTAGCTTTGTAACAGCATTACTCTGACTAGAGTGAGGGTCCCTACTTGGACAGAGTGCAAACCACTGCCAACTAGAGACCCCATTTCTGAACACACCGCGCAAGGGAATATTACAAATCTGATCTACATAGAGGCAGCATGGCGTGAAGGGCCCTCCCTCACATGAGCCTTCAACCGAACTGATTGACACAGTAAATTCTCTGGTTAGTTCTCAGCAAAACTGCAGAATTATCCAAAGGTGTGTGTGCCAGATAGATATCCTAGTTCACAGACTTACTGCAGCATAGAGTATGGGCATGGCCAAAGGTTTATTTGGGATAAAGTTGTGCACTGTCGAATAGTATGAGTAAATCCTCTCATCTCTATAGTTTTCTTTTCATATGACTCTCAGCTCCAGCATTTCAAACTTGCACTGTAGAGCTGGGTTGACAGATTTGGTAGCTGTACCTGAGCCATGTGACCAATCGTGAGTGCATGGCCATGATAAAATAGCCTCTGAGGCAATGTTATTTGCCTAATTTCTCCTACATAGTTCAGCTATTTTGTAAAAATGTATTATTAGTGGAGATGTTGGGCCCATATACATTAATCAATGATCTGTGGTTAACTTGGGGTGCACCCATTTATATCTCTCATCTTCTTTTAGGGTCTGATATGGTGGCCTTATACTTATAATCTATAAAAACATATTCTACCCCATTTTTTTGTACAAAAAGGAGGAGTTTTGTATGTGAGTTTGACTCTGACACTAAAGCTATGTCAACTTTATTTCTATCCATGTATGCTTGTGCGAGCCCTACTTTCGTAAGGTTACTTAATCCCTTGATGTTACAGGTCATGCGGTTGATTGGTACTGTGATGTGTGATGTTTGGAGTGCCACGCCAGTGCTCTGCGGGACGACTGCCAAAGCTGCCCTCACTTCGCCTGATCAATTACGACTCTAACCCGTAGTGGGTGGACAGGCTACGGTGGTCCCACAGTGGTGCCTCTATAAGGCTCATAGGAGAGCCTCAGAAAGGAACCGCCGCAATACGTTCCTGCATGGGAAGGAATGCACCATGTGGTGCATTCCTTCCTATGCAGGAAGGAGGGTTGCAAAAATACAGTGGTGCACAACTTGTACCCCCCTACAAGTACCCCCATGCACAGAGGCACAAGGGGGCCCTATTAAGACCCTCTTTGCTGCCTCACCGCCATCCCTTTCATAGTGGTCTCACTGCCATGAAAAGGATGGTAGTAAGGCAACACATAATATGGTCGGCGGTGCAGAAGCAGCCCGCAAGCATATTGCAGCCTCTGACCCCTGCGCAACCACCACAGGATGATGGATCCCCAGCAGTTGCTTTGGTCCTGTGGTGGTCCACCCGCCACGGTATTAATACAGCAGGTGGACCGCCTGTCCAGTGGTCCACGGACAGCCACCGAGACTACAGCGGTCCAATGGACCGCTGTAGTCATAATCAGGCCCTTAGACGTTTTCTGACACTTTTTGATTAAAACTTCAGACCTCAGAATTCCTAAATCTAATAATTTTTTCCCTCTCCTTTTTGCTAAATTGGTTTAGGAATTTTAGTGGCTTGTTTCTAATCTGTAATACTGTTTTAGTGCAGTTTAACTACTCGATACACATTTCTCTGAGGAAAAGCCGACTGCTGTGTGTCATTGCGGTTGAGGATTGAACCCAGGTTTTTTCATTGGAATTATGTGTTGGGCTAGCAAATCGATAGATTATTAATTTAGAAGGAACCTTTCACCATATAGCAGTCCAGAATCTCATTCTTTGGACATCTGTACCGATGTTTGGACAAAATATGAAGTTTGAAAAATGGTGGGACATTAATAGTGTTAAAAAATATTGTTACTATCAAAATATAGTGGGACAATATCGTTTTCAAGAATATTGTTGCTTTTAATTTTGTTTTATTCATAGATGTAAAACATAATCGTTTTTCAATGCATCTATTGTTTTTTAGTTACTGTATTAATTTTAGGTGTTAGTATTGTTAGCATTAGCATTATAAATATCGTTTGTAATATTAGGTGTTTTAATAATTTATTTTTTAATGTAATTAGTAATTTATAGTGTCATAGCTGGTAGTTGGGTTTGTTGGGAATTAGGGTGGGAATGTAATTAAATTAAATATGGTTGAAATGTAATGATAAGTATGTTTTAGTGTGAATTATATATTTAATTGATTATTAATTATGTAAATTAATTAATTGTCATATTTTCTGTTGAATTTGTTATTCTAATGTATATATTCATTTTATTAGTAGTAATAGCAAGTTATATTTTAGTATTTGGCTGTTGGGTTTGTATAGGACTAGGATGGGAACTTAATTAAATCATGAATAATTTTAATTTAATTGTGATGAGATGTTTAACCTAAATTAATACTTTAATTGAGTATTAATTGTGTAAATGTTTTAATTGTTATATTATTTTATATTTCATTTGTTAATTTTAATGTATATTTTAATGTTATTATTAGCAATAGTATTTATATTTTAGTACTGGGTTGTTGGGTTTGTAGGAGAATAGAGTGGGATGTTAATTAATTAAAAATTTAGTTAATTTTAGTATAACTTTTTTATGTTAATTAGACTGTATTTGAAGGTTATTTTTGTAAATTACTTAACTTTTAATTGTTTAAAATGTTGTGTTTTTTATTTCTTTTAATATGTATTTTAATTGCTCTATGTTTACTCCACAGGTATTTTTTAATACAGTGTTTGTTTTTAGAGGAATAAAATGAGAATATATTTAAGTTGTATTTCTTTAATATTTTAATTTATATGTAATTGACATTATGCATAACATTACTGTTGTACTTTTTCCCTACAGTTGCTTAGACTGGAGTGGAAATAGTAAATCTAAACCCCTATATTTTAAAAATGTTTCATATTTTTCTAAAATAATATAGTATTTTTTATATACTACAATTAAATATTTTAATAAGGTATTGAAATATTTTAGTTCATGATTAGGACTTGAATTCCTAGATGTGACCCTTCAAAGTTCAACACTTTCCCTATCTTTATCCTAAAGTGGAGTCAGAATATTAAATCTAACAGTTCCGAAGTCTAACACTTTCTCTACTGTTGCTTAGATTGGAGTGGGAATAGTAAATCTAACACTTTCAAAGTCTAATACTCTCCTCAATGTTCCTTTGATCGGAGTGGGAATTGTAAATCTAACCCATTCAAAGTCCAGCCTTTGCACTACTGTTGGTAAGACTGGAGTGGGAATAGTAAATGTAACCTCTCTAAAGGGCAAAAGTTTCCAAAGTGTTGTTCACACTAGTGGAGTGGGAATAGTAAATCTAACGCTTCCAAAGTCCAGCATCTTCCCGACGATTGGTATATAAACGAGGTCTGTCCATTCCAACCTTTATATATATAAACTCCTAAATATTCGACAGGAACTTTCCAGGGAGATTACCAAACTCTAATTTATTTTTAAGTGGTGAAACAAAAATAAATGCGTTTAAGCTTACGCCTTAATCACAGTGGGTAGTGCAGGTATCAGGCATGCTGTCAGAATCCTGAGAACATGGGGAAGCAGTGAATGGCGTGCTTCACATTTCAAGTATTTGCCTACTTTTAAACATAAATACAGAGAAAAAAAAGATAGATGTCTGTCATTCTGTGTATAAATATATAAATATGAAAGTCGGGAGTTCTATTTAGAATGTTCATTCTCCCACACAAAACGTTACACTTACATTAAACGTCCCTTCCACTCACAAACAAGACATGCCCAAACTCGCCAATCAGTGAAAAATCTCTTTCATTAATAACATAGCTAGACCTAGTGGTGTTGCCAATGCTTGTTTCTTATTTTATTGAATGGAGTGTCAGTGTGCCAAGATGTCTTTTAGTCCATATATGCTTCGAGTCAGTGTATGATTAACTATAAGTTGATTAATAAGACAATAACTTCAGACGTTCATTCCCTTCTATCAACTGATATATGGTGTTCATAAAGGTTAGCATTGATTATGTTTCAGGCTGTTTGGTGCTGCATACGTGTTATATATCATTAGTGTTTGTGGGGTGCTTTGGCTTATTTATGATGCTGCTTTCGGCTAATGTAATGTGTGCTTTCATGGTTATTTCCTCTGCTGATAGACCATAAATGTAAACGTCAGTGGGAAGAACATCAATGCTGTCTATTAATAGTGGTGTATGCTCACAGTGGCGATGCATACATAAGCCCACATATGTATATATAAAAAAAAGCCTTTTAGGCCACCTGTTATGTGGCAATAGAAATATGATTCATAGCTGCAGTAAAGAGAGGCATACACACACTAATTAGACCACAGGCATTCCCTTCATACATTCACAATAAATGCAACAGCATTCATGTTGCAGCATAGCAAACTATAGCCCCCCTGTAGTTACCAAATTCAATCAGGATTTTTGACACAGCTTCCACATACGCTGGCTTTCCCATGCTGTGACAAAGCTCCACGTAACATGACAGAATTTTTAAAGCATGCGATGATGCTCTGATAGGTGTATTCTACAACCAGTGTATTTATGATTGTTTTGAGTATTTTAAAATGATCACTTGGGGTGGTCAAACCTAACTACAAGCGCTAAAGAATTGCAGAACATAGGGCCAGATGTACGAGCGTTATTTGCGGTCGCAAAGGGGATTTTGGCGCCTCTGTGACCGCAAAATAGGTCAGCCCAATGTACTAACCCTATTTTGTGAGTCACTAACCTATTAACGACTCGCAAAATAGGCTTAGAAACCCGCTATTAGGAAGTGGCATGCCAAGGGCGTCCCTTCCTAATAGCGAGTTCTTAACCAATGTATGATTGTTTTGCGACCGCAATTGTGGTCGTAAAACACTCGCAGTTTACCACCCTTCTCAGAAGGGTGGTAAAGCACTCGCAAATGGGAAGGGGTCCCCAGGGGACCCCTTCCCCTTTGGGAATAGACGCACAAATATTTTTTAAGAGCAGGCAGTGGTCCCAGAGACCACTGCCTGCCCTTAAAAAATGAAACTGAAAAGTTTCACTTTTCATTTTTAAATGCATCCTGTTTTCCTTTAAGGAAGACGGGATACCTTTTTTTAAAAAAATGCTTTATTGACAAAGCAGTTCCAGACAAGGTGGTCTGCTGAACCCAGCAGGCCACCCTCCCTGGGAGTGCCAGCCATTCCGAATGGGGTCGCAAACAGTGTCTGGGACGCTGTTGTACATTGAATTTTACGACTCGCAATTTGTCGCAGTTTGGGAGTCGCAAAATCCAATGATTGTACATGTGGTCTATAATCAGTTTGAGCAACAGATAATACCATTAGTACATCTAGTAAATAGTAATGCAACATCTAATACCATATCACCTGCCCAGAAGATTGTTGTTAAAGATATCTGCTTTAACAGTGTTACAGGTAGCATAACATGCTTTTGAGCTTTCAGATGCAAAATTGTCACTGCCTACACTGGTCATTAGGAATCCATACGCCCTCCCTGTGCTGATGGTGGGGAACACACCTCTCCCAAGTGAGCGAAAATCTAGAAATGGCGGAAGACAAAATGGGGAGAGGCTAATTTGACCAGGAAATTATTCAAAACTATTAGCGCATTGCTTAAAAATCAGCAGCAACATCTCCTAAGCAGACTGTGGAAGATCATACAGGATTTTGCCAAGGGTTTTCGGCACTTCAAGAATTTTTTTTTTCTGCTGGAGTACTCCCCAACCTTCCTTTAGAACGTTTAACAAAAGGAGTTGATGTGCAAACACTTTATTAACTTTGCTTTGTTGCCCTTTTCGTGGTTTTGTGTACGTTGTCACATGAGAAATATTCCGTGCGCTGTCTTTAAACATACAAAATCGTTTGTACATAAGGCCTATGGCTCTTTACTGCAGAAAGTGATTAAAAAGGTGTTTTAGGACAGACAGCAGTCTCTTAAATGTGGGGGCATTGATTTAGTCTTAAAATAAAATGCTGTTCTGCCACCATTTTTTTGTTTGAATATTTTTATTGAAGTTTTACAGGTATAAGCCCCCCAAAAAAGAGGGGGGGGAGACATCAATCATGTACTCAAGTTTTCACACAATATAGGGTCATACCAAATTCAGCATGAGAAATTAACTGGAGACTGGATATGCTCATCCGCCCCATAAAATGGAAAGATGAAGCAAGTTGCACCTTGAGAGTCTCGGGAGCGTGGCTCGGGTACTTGAAGGTATCAAGATAGGAACGCATCCGAGCCGTCCCAGGGTAACATGCGGACAGGGGGGGAAGTGGCAATGTCGACCCGTGTGTGTCAATGCAAACCTTCACGAGTGTGTCAAGTATGGTTAAAAAAAAAGTAACATGCGTGTCGGTGACAAACCACCGACTGAGAACTAAACGTGGAACTATGGGGATAAACTATTCCTAGATGTGTGAGCGGGGGGATAACGCGCGGTGGGTTGATTGGGGGTCTGTGGACTCAGTGGGTCGAGGGCGTAGGGGCACGTGGTTCGACCAGAGGCGGTGGGCCACGTCGCCGAAAAGGCATGAGGGCAATCTGTCTTGGCTGGGGGGGTGGGACATTAGCGCCGGGCAGGCAGCGAGGGGGAGTCAGGGCATTGTGGGGAAGCGTGCGTAGGACGGGGGGATGGCTCCGATGTGTCGTCCGGGGTTGTCTCCTGTTTAAATTGTATGAGCAGTTGTGCCCATTCCAGGGAGATGGGGTGTTTGCGCATTCCCTGCACCTCTTCTGCACATAGAATATCTGCCTCTGCGGCCCCCCATTTGCTCACCGCCCCGATCCAGGCCGCCACCGGGGGGCCCGAGGGAGCTCTCCAATGCATAGCGATGGCTCGTTTGGCTAATAGGAGGGCAAGGGATGTGAAGCGCCAATGTACTTTCTCGGATTTCTTACGTTTGTAGATTCCCAGTGCGCACATTTCCCAAGAGTCGATGTGCGGTAGGCTAACTAGTGCAAGGAGTGTTCGATGTATCGTGGACCACTAGTGGCGTATAGAGGGACAGTCCCAGAACATGTGTCGGAAATTCGCTTCCGGTAGTTGGCAGCGGGGCAGTTAAATGGCGTGTCCGGGTAGTACCGGTAAAGCCTGTCTGGGGTGAGATAGGCTCGGTGGAATATGTTAAATTGTATGTTTTTAAATCGTGCATTCCTGGACACTTTCTTGGTGTATTCCAAAGCGCGCGCCCATTCCGTGTCATGGAACACCCTACCGATGTCATCCTCCCAGGTCTGGCGTAGAGCATCCAGGGGGACATTAGCCAGCTCCCTGATGGCTTTGTAGTGCCACGTGACTAGGTGTCTACCGGCCCCATGCGGAGGATCGTGTGGAGCACCGGGTGTGTGGGCGGTTCATTGCCCTGGAGATCCCAGAACGGCCGTACGCTTTCCACAAGTTGTCTGTGCGTAAGGAATTGCCCCCGCGGGAGGTCATACCATTCCTCCAGCTGTTCAAAGGTACGCAGCTGTCCCTCTTGGAACAACGCTTCCACCTCCGTCACATCATGGTCCGGCCACGTCTGTAGGGTCCCAGTGGTGTAATGCAAGGCCCCATGGGGGAGTCCTACCAGGGGCAACAGTGGGGAGTAGATTGGCCGGCCTTTGGACATACGATGAATGCGCATCATGCATTTGCGCGCGACGGAGACCTGGAGCGGATGGGTGCGGGACGGCTTGGTCCCGGGCAGGAGCATCCGTCTGATGACCGGAAGGGGTATCTTACCAGTCGCAATCATCATCTCCCCAACGTAACGTTCTGCCGTCCAGTGGGATAGCCACTGGAGTTGTGCGGCCAGGAAGTGTGATTCAAAAGAAGGGGCTCCCAGGCCTCCCTCTGTGGTCGGTAAAAAGAGCGTGCGCAGTTCCACTCTACGTCGGCCATTACCCCATATCAGTGTTGTGAGCAGGGAGTCTAGTTCCCGGAAGAACGACCGAGGCGGGATCACCGGCAGATTGGCGAAGTGGTATAGCAGTCTGGGTACCATTATCATTTTGACTATGGCCACCCGGCTGATTGGTGCCAGGGGCAGAGTCCCCAAAAATTGACTGCCGACCGTAAACCCGCCAGCGCCTTGCGGTGATTGCCCTCATATAGATCCATCGGGGAGTGATAGAGTCGTACTCCCAAGTATCTGGGGGCATCCCCGTTCCAATGTAATGTCAGGGTGCCTAGCGACACATCGTGTGGCGCAACATGGGGTCCAAGGGGGTAGACGGTTGACTTGTCCCAGTTGACCTTGAGGCCCGAAATGGCTCCAAAGGCTTGTAGGGTATCCAATATTGGTGTGAGGTCGTTTGTCACATCGCAGACGTAAAGGAGCAGATCGTCTACGTATAAGGATACACAGTGGGTCGTCCCCGCGATCGGAATCCCCCAGGAGTCCCCCTCCCGACGTAACCGCACGGCCAATGGCTCGAGCGCGAAAAGGAGGGGGGAGAGAGGGCACCCCTGCCTGGTCCCTCTCTCTATCGGGAATGGAGCGGAGATCAGTTTACCGATCCGCACTCTAGAGGTAAGTCCCCTATATAGGAGTCGCGTGTATGTCATTAAAGTCTGGCCTATATTCAGAGCTTGGAGGACCGCGAACAGATGGGGCCACAGTAAGGTGCGGGACGGCTTGGTCCCGGGCAGGAGCATCTGTCTGATGACCAGAAGGGGTATCTTACCAGTCGCAATCATCATCTCCCCAACGTAACGTTCTGCCGTCCAGTGGGATAGCCACTGGAGTTGTGCGGCCAGGAAGTGTGATTCAAAAGAAGGGGCTCCCAGGCCTCCCTCTGTGGTCGGTAAAAAGAGCATGCGCAGTTCCACTCTACGTCGGCCATTACCCCATATCAGTGTCGTGAGCAGGGAGTCTAGTTCCCGGAAGAACGACCGAGGTGGGATCACCGACAGATTCGCGAAGTGGTATAGCAGTCTGGGTACCATTATCATTTTGGCTATGGCCACCCGGCTGATTGGTGCCAGGGGCAGAGTCTTCCAAAAATTGACGGCCGACCGTAAACCCGCCAGCGCCTTGCGGTGATTGCCCTCATATAGATCCATCGGGGAGTGATAGAGTCGTACTCCCAAGTATCTGGGGGCATCCCCGTTCCAATGTAATGTCTGGGTGCCTAGCGACACATCGTGTGGCGCAACATGGGGTCCAAGGGGGTAGACGGTGGACTTGTCCCAGTTGACCTTGAGGCCCGAAATGGCTCCAAAGGCTTGTAGGGTATCCAATATTGGTGTGAGGTAGTTTGTCACATTGCGGACGTAAAGGAGCAGATCGTCTACGTATAAGGATACACAGTGGGTCGTCCCCGCGATCGGAATCCCCCAGGAGTCCCCCTCCCGACGCAACCGCACGGCCAATGGCTCGAGCGCGAAAAGGAGGGGGGAGAGAGGGCACCCCTGCCTGGTCCCTCTCTCTATCGGGAATGGAGCGGAGATCAGTTTACCGATCCGCACTCTAGAGGTAAGTCCCCTATATAGGAGTCGCGTGTATGTCATTAAAGTCTGGCCTATATTCAGAGCTTGGAGGACCGCGAACAGATGGGGCCACAGTAAGGTGTTGAACGCCTTCTCTAGGTCAAAGATCAGGCACGCTGCATGGGCGAACCGATCCTTCGCATTATCTTTGATGTGAAAAAAACGTCTCAGGTTGTGGGTTGTATTACGCCCTGGTACGATGCCACTTTGATCATGGTGGATGAGGGCCAGGAGGATTTGGCTGTAGCGATCCGCTAGGATCTTCCCACGGATTTTACAGTCCGTGTTTAGGAGTATGATGGGTCTGTAGGAAGAGGGGTTCCTGGGGTCTCTATGGGGCTTGAGGAAGATCACTATTATGGATTCGCGGAAGGATGCAGGTAGAGTCCCCGTGGAGAGGGCCTCCTCGTACATGACCGCTAAGTGGAGTGTTATTTGGGCCGCAAACGTGCTATAGTATTCCAACGGGAACCCATCCATCCCGGGTGTCTTCTTCCGTGCAAGGGCTCTGATGGCGCGTTTAATATCTGGGGGCGTGATCTTATTGTCGAGATCCTTCTTGTCCTCCGCTGAGATAGTGGGGAGTGTGTGCGTTCCCAGGAAGTGTGCCAACGTGTGGGGCGTGGCCGGTTCGGGGGTTTGATACACTGCCGTGTAATAGTTGATAAATACGGGCAGGATGTCGAGCTGAGAGGTGCGAAGTTCTCCGGCTTAATCCCTCAGCTCAGTGATAGGCTGTGTAAGCACGTCTTGTTTGGCTGTCCACGCCAGAAGTGCCCCTTCCCTGTTACCCTCCCTGTGAACTCGTGTAGTGTACATACGGAAGTTGTATTTGCGCAGGTCTCGGAGCGTTTCCGCATGTGCAAGCTTCGCCGCGGTCACTTGCTCTGGGGTGGCTAGGCCCTGGTCCGAGTCACGGGATAGCTGCTCGAGCTCTGTTTCTGATGTATGCAACGCGCGCTGTAGTGTTGTGCGGATCCCCACTATTTGTTGAATGCAGTGGCCCCGGGCGGTGACCTTGTGTGCGTCCCACTCTGTGGCCCTGGAAGTGGTCGAGCCCGCGTTGTGCTGGAAATGTTCCTGAATAAAATCCCAGTGTGTTTGTCTGAAAGCTTGATCCGTGAGGCAGTCCTGAGGGAGCCTCCAAGTAGGGATCGGGGGGTGGGGTGGCCTCCAGCGGAGGGTCACTGTGTGTGCATCGTGATCTGACACTATGTGCCCCAGGTAGTCAGTGTGTTGTATTTTCCGGAGGATATCTGCGGAACACAGGAATCGGTCGAGGCGTACTCGAAGGTTATGTGGAATAGAGTGAAAGGAATATATCTTAGACGCTGGGTGTATCGTTCTCCAGGCATCTACTAGCGCACAGTGTTCCACCCATCTGCGGAAGTGTTCAGTTTGTTTGCGCACCGGGGAGTGTGGCGGGGGGGTGTGATCTGTCTAGAAGAACATCTAATGCACAGTTGTAATCCCCGCCTAAGAGCCAGGGCACCGTTGTGTGTTGTGCTAACACTGTAGTCAATTTGTCCCAGTATTGTTTATGCTCCGTATTCGGGGCGTATACGCAGCCGATTAGGAGCGGTTGACCCTCCAGTAAGCCGCTAACGATAGCATATCTCCCGTCATTGTCTATTAGTCTACTCTGTTCTTTAAACGGTACGCCTGGCCTGATCCAGATTAACGTGCCCCTTGAGAATGCAAAGTATTTTGCGCCACAAACAATGCCTCCCCATTTTCTGTGAAGGCGGCCTGCTTCTTGTTCCGTCAGGTGAGTCTCCTGTAGGAGGGCCACCTGTGCCTGTTGCCTCTTGATATAGGCATAAATAGAGTATCGTTTTGTGGCCGTATGCATACCCCTGACATTTAAGGTCATAAATTTGAGGTCTGTATTAGGTAAGGTGGTCATCAGAGGTCAGTAATGAGATGTGTGGACTGTGTGGAATGGTGCGCCCTGAACCCGCCAAACCCACCCCTCATCCCCCCAGCCTCACCCACCGGTCTGGAAATATGCATCTTGAGACTGTCCCCTTCAAACCGCCTTGTGGGTAGACTAGGAATGTAACTTCGTAAAGGGGTAGGAAACTAGAACTTTGGGGAACATTCCCAACAGGGGGGACCTATCGCACAAGGCAATACGTCCAAACGATAGTGCATGATTAGTCTTTAGTTCTTAGTCGTGGGGTGGCGGCTAAATGTCCTCCCTGCTGCCGCCGGCACCACAGTCAGTGGAATGTAACAGTAGAAGTAGTCGCTCGAGTGTCCTGCAGGACATGACAGTTCCTCAGAGGTGAAGTGGGACGCCGGGACCAAGCACCACCACCGGTCGGGGTTCTCTCGTCGGCCCCCGCATCCCGGCAGACGCTCGGATCGACAAGGATTCGTAAGGTGGGCTCATGCGCCTCGGGACATAGCAACCAGCAGGGTCCCTACAGCCATCTTCATTACATTAGTAGGTCTGCGGTCTGAGGCGTCACCACCGGGGGTGACTGAGACCTGTCTCGGGAGGCCGGTGCATCGCTGGTCTCGTCCTCAGAGCTGAACAGGTAGGGCCCCTTGTCTATATCTGATTCCTCCCCCGCCGGTCCAAGCACGGACACCGCCTGTATCGCTTTCCTACGCTCTGCGATGATCTGCGTGAGGTCCGGAGAGCCACTCCCCGGTTGGGTAGAGCGGGCGCAGAGCTGTGTCAGGGTGACCTTATGGCCCTGTCTCTGTGGTTGTCTCTTGAGTAGAGCCTTCTGTGAGCCCAGTGTCGTCGGGCGACGGGGGACATGCTGCTCCACCCAGGTGTCGGCTTCCTTCGGGTCCACGAAGAAGTGCGTGGTTCCGTCGTGGATGATTTTAAGTTTTGCCAGAAACAGAAGGGCATATTGGATGTTCTTTTGTCGAAGTGTACGCTTGATCACCTGGAAGGTGGCTCGCTGTTGTTGGACGGCACGGGAGTAGTCGGGGAAGAGCATCACCTGTTTATCTTCCACCTGCAGTCGTCCATGCATTCAGGCCACCCGGAGGATCGTATCTCTGTCCCGGAAATGCAGTAGCTTCAGCAGGAATGGTCGCGGAGGCAGGCCCGGACGAGGTTTGCGGGTCGGCACGCGATGTGCCCTTTCGATGGAGAAATAGGGGGTCAGGTCTGCAGCTGGTGTGAAAGCTCCGATCCAGTCCGTGATGAACTGTATGGGGTTGGCCCCCTCTGCTCCCTCCGGCAGGTTCATGACGCGGATGTTGCTCCTTCGGGAGCGCCCTTCTAAATCATCCGTCTTGTATTCTAAGGCCTTGAGGCGGGATTGGAGGTCCGCAATGTCACGTTGGTGTTGCTGTACTTGCGGGTGGAGGGACTGCACCGTTTTCTCCTCCTGGGTGACCCTATCCGACAGTTTCCTGTGGTCATCCCGAAGAAGGTTGAGATCTGTGGCCAGAGCGTCGAATTTGGTCTCCATCGCCACTCTGGAGTGCTCTATAGCTGCCAGGACTTGGTCTAATTTCCGAGAGGTAGAGTCCGCACTGGCGTGCCCATATCGTAGCATGGTGGGGGGATGGTTGGGGTGGTAGCTTCTGATGGTCCGCTACTTGTGCGGCACCTGTTGGTCGGCAGCCCATTGTGTGGGTCTTGGGTTGCCTCCCAGTCGACCGGGACTTGGGGGTCCAGCGAGGGGGGGCGGGTGTCTCCCACGGTTTCCGCCCGACCCTGCGAGTGTCTGCATTGGTGGCGCCCTCCGCAGGCCCGCCGCCGCCAGTGCTCCTCTTCCCTCACAGCCCCGGTCTGCACTTTATGAGCTGGGGGCAGATGGGGGGCAATCTGTTGTGTCGATGGTAAAGTGGGTCGTGCCCGGTGCAAGAGTTCAGGTCCCACTCGGCGGGTGACAGGAAGGCAGGGCCCCGGGATAGCAGGCCAGGAGGCAAAGCGTGGCGGTCGTGGGCCGACTCCGATGGCACCGCGTAGGTAATCGGTCTAGTCCAATATCTCGGGCTTTCAGGGTTGCGGCTCAGGGTATCCGGAGTCCCCGGACCTCAGGCTCTTTCGTCCCT
Organism: Lissotriton helveticus; assembly: GCF_964261635.1. Lineage (NCBI taxonomy): Eukaryota > Metazoa > Chordata > Amphibia > Caudata > Salamandridae > Lissotriton > Lissotriton helveticus. The sequence continues at coordinate 1,072,116,378 of NC_136070.1, read as the reverse complement.
AAGCCTCGCGGCAGGAATTGTGCTGAAGGCGGGGGCGTTTTGGGTCTTGCCAGGGCCCCACAAAGAGGAGAGGGCCAAGTTTGCTCCGTCACGGGGCCCCTGATTGTGATTCTATCCCTGGTGGCAGTGCGCACCTCCCCACAGCATGGGCCGGCGCGGGCGGAGTCCCCCTATAGCAGCGCGGCGGGGCGTCCCAGGCCGCGCCGTGTGGGCCATAAGAACGTCTTGGCTGTCTTCAGGTGCCCCGGGAATTATGGAGCAGGCGGGGGCTGGCGCCGCCGTCGCCAGGGCCCCGCGAAGAAGGAGGTCCGGTACTGGTTCCGTCTCAGGGCTTGTCCCAGCAGTGTGATGTTGGCCGCCGCTCGCACATCCCTACAGCGAGGACCGGCAACGGTGGGCCGCAGCGGCGGCGGCAGGGCCCGGGGGGGGGCGGCCCCTCTTCTATAGCACTTGGTGCGCGGGTCGCGTGGGTCCCCCCACCTCCAAGGTCGCGGGCCGCAAGCAGGGTCGTATCACCGGCACTCCAGCGCCGCTCCCTCACCTGTGGATCCAGCGCTGGTGCTCCAGCTGGAGATCAAGAGCAGCGGGGCCCAGCAGCACTCGGACACCGTCACTTCACCCGGCGGCCGCCATCTTGTCGGCCGAGTGCGGGGAGCGACAACGGAGCGCCGCGGGACATCCAGGGGCCACGTGCAGGAGCCTCAGTCAGCCCAAAACCTTCGCGGGGCACTCCGCCAGTCAGTCCTACCCCTACAGCCCCGACAGCAGGTAGGGGGACATCGTGGGCATCATCTGACGCGGGCCGGCAGCTGGAGCATTAGAGAGAACGATCCTCCATCTTAGGTGGCCAAGCAACGCCCCCATGCTGTTCTTCCACCATTAACCCTTTCGGGACTTTCTCCCCTTGGTGAGTAACCAGAGAGGGGACTGGGGAGGTAAGCTGTTCCCCAGTCACAGAAGACCGTGACTTTTTTGGCCAGTTGAGCTTTAGGTTTCTAAGTCTAAGTGGAGGTCAGCTCAACGGATCAATAATGGGCAAATGGGCGTGTTTGAAGCTTGGATGATGTTCTCTGAAGGGCAGCTGTTTGCACCTGGAATTGAGCTCTGAGTCCTGGCCAATAATCTCTCAGGGTGAAACAATGGTGTTTGAGGGCCTTACTGTGTTTGAGAACACACTAAAGATCTCAAAGAGTTGGGTGTTAGGACAGTTGTGATGACTGAAAACAGGCTCTAGGCCTCTTGTGTTCATGCAAATGGTCTCTGAGGGACACATGGGACCGTTTAGGGACCAGCCAATGTAAGGTGCAGTCTGTGGGTCTCTGAGAGCATGATAACACATTTTAAGAGCATGGTGTGGGCACACCAATGGTTGTTTACATACCACATGGTGCTGTCTGAAGGCAGACTGAGGGACACCTGGACGTGTGTATGGGTAATATAAAGTTGTCCAAGGTGCAGTATGACTACTTACAAGCGTCTTTGCGGGTGAGTTGTGGGTTTTTGAGAGTCATGTGTCGGTGTCTTAAATGAGAGTGAGGGTGTCTACTGTCTCGTACAGGGCCCATGAAGGTCCACCAAAACATCTGAAGACTGGCTTGGAGCCTCCGAGGGACAACTTGTGGGTTCTACTGACCCACTAGACGTTGAGTCAACAGCTGGCTCTGGTAGCTAGTGATCAAATGGCATGTCTGACAGTTAACGGACCCTTAGCGTGGGAGAGTATGCTGGTGTTCAGGAAATTTTAGGGTAGGCCAGAAGTGTTTGAAAATAGTGGAGGTGTCTTATAGAAGGCTGAAGATTTTAAACGGCTAGGTGGGGGCATCTCTGTTGGACTGCTGGTTGTGTCTGAGAGAGGTCTCTGTGGCCAATCTGGGGGTGTCTGAAAAATAAACTATGGGTTTCTGAGGCTGAAATGGGATAGCTGCATTTGACTGATAGTCATCTCGGTTCATTGGACCCCTGTGACATCTGACAGGCAGTATCTATGGAACAGCTGTGGCTATCTGAAGGATGATCTCCAGTTGTGCCTAGAACTGACTTGACACTCAGCAGTGGTTGTGTAGAGGTCAGCCAAAGGTCTCTGAGATATTCTGAGAGTCATTGAAGGACTGCTAGTGGTGTTTATTTATGGACTAATGCATGGTATCTAAGTACCAGCTATGGGAGTTTAGGACCAATTAGGGTGACTAAGACCAGGATGAAAGACCCGGAGGGGGTGCCGGTGTTCTCTGCGGGCACATCTAAAGTCTCTGAAGCCAGGCCAAATGTGTTCATCTAACAGCTGGAGGTCTCTAAGGATAAGGTGAAGGGTCTCTGATGAAGTGCTGAGGATCTACGAGGGCCGACTTGGGATGTTGAAAGGCAGCCCAACAGTCTCTGAGTAGTATTTAAGCACAAGGTGCAGGTACTTGAATGCTGGCTGAGGGTCCCTGAGGGCCTGCTGGCAGCACCTGGTGGCAGACTCAGAGTTTCTGGAAGACATGTGGTGGTGTGCAATAAAGAGCTGGGGGTGTTAGAATATGGATTGAGAGTTGGCCATTGTATCTAACAAGCCAATAGGTGCTGGAAGGGTAACTGAGCTTTAAGGTCTAAAAGGGCATATTGGGAATCTCTAACCAAAGGACATGTCTGATAACCAGGTGGGGGTTTTAGAACTCTCTAATGGGAGGCTGTCAATGTTTTCTGACCAGCTGTTGGTATCTCTTAAGGAGGACCTTTACTGAGGGTTAGACGAGGGGCGTAAAAACGCTTTTTCCACAGAACCAGCACTTGTGGCTTGGTGTGCAGGAAGGTCCAGCACATACCCACCTCCTACCCTGCACAGCAAGAGCAAGTCTCGTGCCTCCATGGCATGAGCAATTCACAGCATTCCCAAATGCCAAATATGCCCACATGGCAGGCGAAGTACCTGGTCAAAAGAGCCAAGGTTAGGTTGGTCGTGTAGACCAGAACAGTGGGCGGTGTTGTTTCTGAGACCCACAGCTGCACCCATTGCCACCGCAACCAGGTATGAAATTGGACTATGTTTCTCTTCTCACCTGAAAGGCAATTGGCTCAGGTATGCAGGATCGGAAAGAACATCCAACACGTTTAAGACACCAATACCTGAGGACTAAAATGTCCTCAATGGGCTTTTTGACAAAGATTGGGACCAGCCAAATCATACCTATATCAGGAGCAAGGATCGAGGCACAAGAGGTTTGGCAGCCTGAAGATCCGCTGCAAGACAACACAGCAAACGCCGCCACCAGTCGCGCCGCCGCTCCGGGACTTCATATCCCGGCAGCCTTTGCGGCGGCGCGTTCCCTGACGCGCTAGACGCGCCGGGAGGGGCTACTAAACCAGCGAGCCCTCGGTGAGCGGGGGGACCAGCCAAATCATCCCTATATCAGGAGCAAGGATCGAGGCACAAGAGGTTTGGCAGCCTGAAGATCCGCTGAAAGACAACACAGCAAACACCGCCACCAGTCGCGCCGCCGCTCCGGGACTTCATATCCCGGCAGCCTTTGCGGCGGCGCGTTCCCTGACGCGCTAGACGCGCCGGGAGGGGCTACTAAACCAGCGAGCCCTCGGTGGAGCGGGGGGACCAGCCAAATCATACCTATATCAGGAGCAAGGATCGAGGCACAAGAGGTTTGGCAGCCTAAAGATCCGCTGCAAGACAACACAGCAAACGACGCCACCAGTCGCGCCGCCGCTCCGGGACTTCATATCCCGGCAGCCTTTGCGGCGGCGCGCTCCCTGACGCGCTAGATGCGCCGGGAGGGGCTACTAAACCAGCGAGCCCTCGGTGGAGCGGGGGGACCAGCCAAATCATACCTATATCAGGAGCAAGGATCGAGGCACAAGAGGTTTGGCAGCCTGAAGATCCGCTGCAAGACAACACAGCAAACGCCGCCACCAGTCGCGCTGCCGCTCCGGGACTTCATATCCCGGCAGCCTTTGTGGCGGCGCGTTCCCTGACGCGCTAGACGCGCCGGGAGGGGCTACTAAACCAGCGAGCCCTCGGTGGAGCGGGGGGACCAGCCAAATCATACCTATATCAGGAGCAAGGATCGAGGCACAAGAGGTTTGGCAGCCTGAAGATCCGCTGCAAGACAACACAGCAAACGCCGCCACCAGTCGCGCCGCCGCTCCGGGACTTCATATCCCGGCAGCCTTTGCGGCGGCGCGTTCCCTGACGCGCTAGATGCGCCGGGAGGGGCTACTAAACCAGCGAGCCCTCAGCATCGCGGGACGCGAGCGGGACGCCCGGGGCGAAGCCCGGGCAAAGGGCGGGCCCTCTACGGCCCTCCAAGGCCAGACAAGGCTCGGCTTGGTCAACCCCCTAACGTGAGTAGTGTCCTACTATTGCATTGGCCACGAACAATTTCCCATCTTAGATTATAATTCTGACTATGGCTAAGTCTGCTACAGATGCTCAAACTCCATCAGATGGAGGCTCTATTTTGGGTCCTCTGGATAAATTCTTCTTTAAAGCCACTGTTGAAATAGATAGAGACTTGGCAATGACCGAGCGCCGTATCGCTCGGCGACTATCTATTGAGCACCTTAAAAACACCATTCTTGACCCTTGCCTTACAGCTACGCCTGAGGATTATTCATTAAAACCTACCCAGGAAAACACAGATGATGATCTATTAAACACGGACAATATCCCTTTACTTTTTCAATCCTATTCGCCTCCAAAAAACGATATATTTGGCTCATCTCAACTTGAGTTACCTATTAATACTAATACTGTAAGTACTGATCTTATTGATCTTGTTACCCCCAACTCACTTAAGGCTGCTGAGGATGTTACCCCAGACATAATAGAAGTACCATCATCCGTGGGGGCTTAACAGCTAACACTGTTCCTTCCAGCGCCCCCTATACTAATATTAGAAAAATCTTCGAACATCAAAAATCAATCTAAAAGGAAACAGGCCACCATTCGATCACCTCCAAAAAAGCGTAGAAAAAGAGGCTCGGCCAAGGTAAACTCCTTAGCACAAATGCCCTCTAAGGACTTACTTACCAAAGAATTGTTACAAATAGCAGAAGGGACACCCACTTTAGTTAGAGATACACTGACCTCTCGTGTCCCTCCTTCCATTAAAGATTTTGTGGACGCAATGGAACATCTTATGAAAGCTCTACTAATTCCAATAGTCGAGAGAGTGAGGAGAATAGGAAGCCAGTTGGACACCCTTATAGGATGCTCTACCCAAATTCAAGCAAGTAATAAGGACTTAGTAAACGCTCCTAGTTCTAAAGATGGAGAGAAAATGCTAAATACAGGAAAAACGACCACGGACCCAAAAATTACGAAGGACTCGAGAAGCTCAACTCAACAAACATGTTCAACTACGTCGAGGCCAATAAATAAAGCCCCAGTTGCTCCACCCAAAGCGTCTCTCAACACACGGGCACAGTCTGCACAAATAAACTCCCTTATGGCCTCTGCAAGAATGGGCAATACAAAAACCAAAATAGACATGATTAAGACTGTTCCTATATCTAAAAGACGGCCACGTGAAAAAAATGTGGACCTACCCCCAGCTGCATCACAAAACGTCATTGTTTTAACGGGGGTACTACCATTATCAGCTACAGGAGGTTATGAAAACCACACCAGTCTTAAAAATAAGGTGATTTTCTGGCTCAAAAATAACAGGCCTTTACCTCCCCACATAAATGGCGAAATAATTATGGTGAGAAGAACAAACTGGGTCGGTATTCGCCCCAAAGACATAGAGGGCGATGTAATAATTACCACATTTAAAGATCCTAGAGTTACCACGCATATTACTGATTGGTTTTCAGACTTTAACAACGGACCTATAACACCTAAACCACTTTCTTATTTTTATCCTGAAGCCTTAATGTCCCCAAAGCCATACCAACCTAAACCCTATTTTGATAAGCTCCCTTTCCAACAGCTTAGAAGACCAACCCAAAATAAGTATCCCTCAGGGTATGTAGCAAGGGATTAAATACTTCCTCCATATAATAGCTACCAAAACAGTGAATATACGTGGGAAAATAAATGTGCTCCGACTTCTAGATACGACCCTGTGGGTTATGGTCAATGTCTTCCACCCTTAACTCCATACTGGAATTTCGCCTGTCAAAATTATTATGAACCACTCTATGGCCTAGATGACGTAGAATGACTCTCTCAAAAGAAAGTAGACTATCGGGGTAGCGAGAAATCATCTAGTATAATTATCAATGTATCCCCCACACAGGGCTATTCGGATGACAGGACTATCAAAAAAGGTTTAGAAAATGGGGCGGAAAAAACAGATAAAACGAATATAATCCAAACAACGCCCCTCTTGGAGCCACAATCCATCATTAATATATCCTCTACCCACGTGGAAAATAGGAAAACAACAGCCAAACTGCAGATCCTCACCTGAAATCTGGCAGGACTTTCCTCGAAAGTTACACAACCGGACTGGTTAGACGTGATAAACCTTTATTCAGTCCTGTGCTTCCAGGAAACTTGGGTGACTTCTCCTATTCATCTACTGGGTTACCAGACGTTTCACTCACCGGCGATTGTGAGTAAGCAGGGTAGACATAAGGGGGGCCTTTGTACATACATTAGCGTTGCAGTCGGGCATAGGATTATAAAAACGGTACTCAGGGCTCCATACCAAATAATTGTTATGGATATTGGCCCATCCCTGTTACTGCTAATTATTAATTTCTACAATAATATGCCCCTAGAGCAGTTGGAGAAAGTTCTGGATGACCTACACCATGCTCTGATAAAAATCAAAGAAACATCTGGGCGCGAGTGCGCAATAGCATTTATGGGCGATTTTAATTGTCATATCTGCCCAAACGCCCCAAAGGGTATGTGTGATATCTTCCATACACAGGAGTTTGATCCTGATGATGCTACTTCTAGCGACTTCCAACATTCAAAATTAGGGGAGCTACTAAATAATTTCATGGCCTCTTTTAACCTACACTTCGCAAATGATTTATTCCTCATCCCAAGATCTTTTAAACCAACCTTCCATGGTAGAGAAACAAACTCTACTATTGACTTTATACTTTTCACAAAGATGCATGCCCCGCTAATACTCTTTTGGGACACTCTTGACCACCTACATGGCGACCATTATCCCCTGTCTCTATCTCTTGTGTTACCCTCTCCAACTACTATACAAAATAACTCCAAAGTTAATTACGAACAACCCATCAAAGTAGGGGCTACTAACGGTTATACCATTAAATGGGATAAAATCAACCCAACCAGCCTCCTGAAAAATTTAATGAAGATGAGGGGGGAGGAGGTACATATCTGTCTGTCTATGACTGAACAGCCCCATGCCATCCGTGAAGCTTTTCTGAAAATACAGGCCAGCCTAAAAGAACTACTGATACAACAGTTCAAGACAGGACGCATCGCCCCCAAAGGGTGGTTTGATAAAAACTGTTCCAGGGCTTTAAAGTCATTGAAGAACCTGTTGCATATGACACCAAAACCACTCATGGAGATACGCCAGGCCAGACTCCGATATCGCCTAGCCATCAAAAATAGGAAAAAAGCACTGAAGGCAGAAGCATGGCAGAATTTGGTGACAACGTCTGAAAACCGGGACCTTTCAGCCTTTTGGAAATTCATCAACACCCTGCTTCCATGGGTAAAAATGCCTGAGAGGAGTTTGGACCTGGCGATTGATGGTGAGACTTGGGCTGCTCACTTTCAACAGCTCTATAGCAAACCCATATCCTCAAAAAACTTTACATCAGAGCGAATTCCTCCATCAATCATAAGACCTCTCTGTGAGAGCCATTCCAACATTGTTTTTTCGTGTGAGGAGGTTGAGCTGGCTATTAGGGAGAGCCCAACTGGGTAGGCACCGGGCCCGGATGCCATTCCAGCAGACGTTTATAAGGCATAAATAGCCTTTTGGGCCCCTTTATTGACTTCTGCCCTGAACTCTGTAAATGCCTCTGGTCATATTCCATCTTGGGCCGAGGCTATAGTAATACCCATTTACAAAAAGGGAGATAGGCATTGTCCATCGTGTTATAGACCTATCTCCCTGCTTGACACCTTAATGAAGATTGCTGGTCGCATCATTTTGAAACGTTTAGTCAAATGGACGGAAGAGGAGGACATACTCTCAACCCTCCAATATGGCTTCCGATCTGGAAGAGGCACAGTAGAACAGACCCTGAATCTACATCTTATTATGCCCAAATATGTAGACATTAAGAAGGGAAGCCTGTACGTAACGTACATAGACTTAACCTCAGCATTTGATTGTGTCCTCCATGAACAACTATGGGATATTCTTGAACATCTGGGGATAGATCCATCAATCCTCCTCTTCATTATGACCTTGTACAGAGACGCTGGAGCTAGAGTTAGATTTGGCCCAAAGGGAGAGTGCTCGCCAAGATTTACCATCAATAGAGGGGTTAGGCAGGGGTGCATCCTAGCTCCTCTGCTTTTCTCGCTCTACATAAATGCTATAGGCGAGCATCTGAAAAACATCGAATGTGATTACCCAAAAGTAGGAGGCCAATCCATCCCAATCCTGCTATATGCAGATGATGCGGCAATCCTCTCCCAAACAAGAGTGGGGCTACAAAAAGCGGTTACCGCATTCACTGCCTTCATGAACGACAGGGGCCTGAAAGTGAACATAGGGAAAACGTATTCAATATTATGCAGTAAGAAGCACAAAAAAATCCCATGCCCCGTATTTATTGAGGACCAAAGATTGGAGACAGTGGAGAACTTTACATACTTGGGTATATGTCTGCATAGAAAAATGTCCTGGCAGTCGGCAGTTGAAAAGAGGAAACTCGCCTTTGTTAGAGCAATCGGCGGGCTTCGAGACTTTGCTGGAAAAATAGGGGGGAGGCCGGTAAAAGAGCTCATCACAATATATAAAGCAAAATGTGCTTCAACAGCAACTTATGGGGCTGGTCTTTGGGGTATCGACAATAATATTTCCTCGATACAAAAAGTGGAAAATAATTTTTTAAGGTATCTTCTGGCTACATCAAAAGCAACTTCTGTATATATGATGCACATTGAGTTAGATCTACCGTTCATATCAGATCTAATTAAAGTGGAGCCCCTTCTTCTGTGGCACAAAATCTGGACCACCCCTGAGACTGGTTTGAACAGAGAAGTAATATCAGACATTTTAAACCAGGAGGGGGCAAAACATTTGAAACATTCCAAATGGTTGGCTTATGTCAAAAACTTCTTGGATGATATTGGCCGTCCAGAGCTGTTCACAGATCCTTTTTCACTGGAATACATCTCAAGGAAAAACCTGAGAAAGACATTAATGGATTACCTGGAAACTAAAAGATGGAATAAGCAAAAACTATATAAAACAAACCAGGCATATCAAAGGGTGACACCGTACAAGGGGCTACAATTATACCTTTCAACTGATTTTTCCTGCTATACTAGAATGTTGCTTACCAGATTTAGATTGGGCTCCTTCTTTCGTCTCGTAACATTCCCTATATGTAATGACTGGTCCCGAAATCTGTGTCCTTGTCCATGTGACGATATTTCAGTACAATCTAATATCCATACTATTTTATTCTGTAGATATTACGTGACTCCCAGGAAATCTCTATTGAGACCCCTACTTAAGAGATGGGGCCTGAGGTCCTGTAAAGACGCCTTTGAGCGCATACAAGAGCTAGAAGACAGGGACGTGATATGTATAATGGAACAGTTTTTAAAATTGTTGCTTAAATTCCGAAAATCGTTATAATGGCCTATGTGATATTGATGCCTTTTATTGTATTTTTATCTGATTATTGTATTTTTATCTGATAAATTCATGTTTTTTAAAATGAAATGCTACGTTTTTAAATTATTGATATTTTTTTTAAACTACTGCCATGTATGCTTACATGATATTTCTTTTTGAATATCGAATAAAGCTTATTTTGAAACTTTGACAAAGATTAGTCAGAAATCTGATTTCCAAAGAGGCAATTCGAGGACCTAAACTTCTTGGAACCATTGTCAGCTATTCCCTGTGGGCTCATTGATGTCCTAACTGAACCCAAAATCCAGAATGTGAAGGTGTACATTGACAGGATCTTGGTGTCAGGTGACAGGGAGCAGAGATGTCAAGCATCAGTTTATTGATTATCAAGTCAGACAAGGTCAGAACTGGTGTACCTAGAACCACTGTACTAAATACTAGTCTTATCACTCATCTCTAGAGTCCCAGAGTACACAAATCTCTACTGGACAGCATCTTAGCCTTGAGTTTTCTACGCTTTCCCTTTAGACATCAACTGTGAAAATAGTGCAAGAGTTGAAAGGTCACTGACCACTAACGATAAATACAGCTTGACACTGGCATTCAAAAATCTCATACCTCACCTGTGCTCCTTGTGCGATAACACCAGAACCACTGCAACACCCACCAAACCAGCATACAAAGTTAGCAACTGCATATGTTGTAACATGCACTTCCAGGCTAATGTAACACGATGTGTCTTAGAACACATCCACCTCAGTAATATGGTTAACTACTTTAATTCCCGAGGCTACTAAAATATAAAAGCTACTAGCACAGCACGGGTAGCATTATGAAAACTATCCAACAACTACAAACTTGAATAAGCCATGTCTCTTCCTTGTCATTGCAGGATATTTTGCATTTCACAATACATTGTATCACTTGAAACAAGCTGTAACCACCCTGCCAAGACGCAGATGTTTCACCTGACTCACTCATTCACCATGTTGCAGTGTGGGTGGTTAGCTCCTGATGGGCTCCTAACATTGCCAGGGCATGTTGGCGGCCATGCATGCATGGTGGCTGGAGCCAGGACAGATTTGCAACATGGAAGGTAGTTTTTTGTTTACCCACTGCAGGGGGCTGTGAGACTTGGCAGGGATCAGTGTTGTAGTTCTTCATCAAAAGTGACTAAAGGTTAGCTGGCATGGACAGTAATTTGACCCTTAAATGAAAGGTCAAAATAACATCCAATGGGCCTCAGTGGCATGCACAGTGACACCCTAAGGTTCAATGAACTTGTGCAGCAGACAGAATACTTGCACCAGGTGCCAGCTAATGTTATGAGCCAGAGGCATTTGAACCAATGTCTACTTTCCCTGCAAAGTCCTGCATCTCCCAAGTGATCAGCGAGAGAGACTGGCCCTATAAATAAAAAGGTCACTGATGAGAAGGATCATGCCAATGAGCCCGCTGAACAGCAGAATGGTGTGAGTATAAGGAGATAAGGAAGGGGACACAAGAAGCCTTGGTGCTAAGTCCAATGTCCTTACATAGGGTGGGAAGATGGTTCAGGTGGAGAAGGGACAGGAGACATGTTTACCGGGTGAGGAACTTGCCTGTTGACCGTGTCCTCCTACGCCATTGTGCTGCCTTTTAATACCACTTCCCCCTCTTTTTCCTTGAGCTAGAGATGTTGATTTGTTAGTTCTTAGATCTCCAGATGGGAAAAGACTGTTCTTCATCATCACCCTCATTGTCTGATTCCTTTGTTCCTGTTACTCACAACTATGCCATCTGTCTCCCTTCCTTTCTAGAATGTGGGTCCTATTTAATGGCTTGTGCCTGATGGTAAACGTAAAAGATGGGGGTCTGTTAGTCATCAGGACATGTTCACGATAAAAGATTTAACTCTCACAGTGCTAACATCTAACATCACACCCCTATGGTAATCCTTTAAAAACAGCTACTAATACAGCACAGCACTGCTAAAATGTTGTCTCTACCCTATCTAGACTGGATGATGGCAGTCCGACCACTGAAATCAATGGTGGTTAAAGAGGGTTGACATTGGCAACACTGGACTAGTTTAGATACTCAGGCCCTAGCATTGTTAGCCCTTTTGGAAGAGGTTTAAAGGCAGTACCGCTTACATACATAAAAGGGTCCACTTCTGCCCTGTTCATGCACTGTGAGTCCTGCTCCTTGATCTGCAAAATCAGAGAATGGGAACTTGTGGAGGGGTGACACATGATCAAAGTTCTGAATGTTGTAATTTCACCACTGTGTCCGGACGCTGACTTTCTGCTGTGCCTTTGATTTACCATAAAGAATGCCCATGAGGTCATCCCATCTTGAAAGCACACCCTGGACATGTATGCCAAAATGAACTGGCAAAACACTCACATGTCAACTTCACTAATTGATGGAGGCCTACTATTTACACATTGTGCATCAATTAATACCCGTTGTATGCATCCATACAACTCAAACTTGTTAGTCCCCAAGGTGGTTGACAAGTGGAGGGTGTCCCATTGATACAAATAATTATGTTTTAGTAATAGTCTGTGGAGCTTTGCAGTAAGGGTGGTTAAATTCAAGTGAAAGTTAAACTTTTCCATCAATTTGTAAGTAATTAAGTTTACTTGGACTTTGACTCTCTTCAAACAAAGCCAAGGAGAGAAGTGTTCATGTTGTTGTATCGCTTGAAATCTTAGTCTTAATAACACATCCATTTTTCATTCTAAATAATTTGCTCATTCATTGGAAAATCAATATGCACAAAACTGTTAAAAGATTCTACTGTGCCATGATTTGTACGCAAACTAAGCCTTTCACATGCAAATAAATGGTAGTCACTCATTTACTACTGCTCATGATCCAACTGCAGGACATGTTGTTCTGGACACTCTCCTGCAATGGGATGGTCCAGGCCCAACCCTTCACCTGTAAAGCTTTCTATATGAAATCCACTGCCTTCAACTGCAACACTCCGCGGAGATGCTCTCAGCTTGTTCTATGGTCTTAGCCATTCCTGGTTGTGATGGCCACTGCGGTGCATTTCCACAAGATGTCCTGCCACATCTCCATCATCCTATTGCAAAGATGTGGGTTCCACGCTCACTGTGCCACATGACTCAAGCTGCACCATACTGACGAGGACTAAATAAGCAGAGACTGGTTTTGTGCTGCTTTTGTTCCCCTTTGAGGGGGCTATTATGGCAGTTTGGGATACCCCATGGGTAGCATGTATAATAGTGATTTGCGTCTAGAGTGGCATGGTGGGCGAAAAACATTGGACTGGAATGCGGCTCTGACCAATTGCTAGTGGTTGAAATGAATACAAGTATTCACTTTATCGCCTTTTGTTGCTGCATCTTCCCTTTCAGGCCCATCTCCTCATCCACAGACCTCTATAGTTGAGGGTATAATGAGAGAACTTTCCATTATAATGCCAATTCGTTTTACCATGTTATAAGTGTGGGGTGCTCTCCTTGCTCTCAACAGCAATTAGTCAGTCCTTAGATGGTCACAAAGTATGTAGATGGGCATGGGTGATGCTAACTGGAGGTCAAAAGGTTCAGGGATTGCCATTGTTATACTTCTGCATTTTACCTTTGGAATTTCAGGGGGATTATGTATTATTAGACCATGTAGCTGTGCATGTACAGTCCATACATGTCAAGCATGAAATTATCACATCACTTTCATCAGGTACCTGTATTTAGGAAACCAAATGAATTTATAGAATTATAGATGGGTAATAGTCAATTAATCCCTTCCAAGCTGCCGTCGGCCAATGACCGACGCAGTCCTGCCCGTTTTGCGGAAGTGCGGCACGTTCGCAAAATCGCGGGCGCAGTAAACGGGTTAAGGGGATGTTTTTCACAAAGACGTTCAGGGTGATGTCAAATCGTTGTGTATGATGTCACTCAAGAACTCAAAGTGAAAAATCATTCCTGTAATTCACCTTTTTCACCTTTTCTCCATCTAAAATCTTATGTTATGTATGGCCCCTAAAATCATCGCCCTGCTTTCAACTGCTATACTGAGGAAGAGGAGTAATGGGGAGCCATATATAACATGCCCTCTCCTGCCTTCCACAACCATAAAAATGCCTTATCTGCCACCCTTAACCAACCACTCCACCTTCACTGTCTTTCTGCCCCTCCTGCAGCAGTGCTGTCTGCTTCCATTCAAAGCAGACATGCAGAGTTGTGCTGACAGGCTCCCAGGGAGCCCTGGCAGCCTGGCCTGGAAGATCTTTATAACATAGCAACAGTGCCTAACGAGTTTAGTTATCTACTGTTGCTACATCATAACAGTGAGTTATTTGTTTCAGTAGCTGATATAAACAAAAGTGGCTCTCTACCAGAGCCATACATCACATAACAATTACAAGATCTTGGACTATGTGGAAAATAAAAGGTTATTCTCACTTAGGAATATTACAACAGACAAGTGTAATATTACATTTGCATACCATGATATTTTCTGTTCAGCATATGAGACTGAAAGAAAAATGTGAGAAGTAATTGACAAAAGCTGATTTTGTTTTGCTATATTTACCCCACATTTTCATGGTGATAAATGAGATACTTTGTGTTACTTGAAAAGCCATTTTCATAAATAACATAGCGTGAAATGTTTGAATGGGAACATGTAAATGTAAATGCACAGGAATTTATATAGCGCAAATCACCGAGCGGTTTCCAAGCGCTTGCTTGGGGAACCCGTCCTGGTATTCCCCTGTGAAATAACCCCGGCAGGGTATCCACAAGGTGAAAGCCAGGCATCCCGCTGCGAGGGGCCATTGTGGAGATTAAGCAAGCTATTGCCCAGAGTCACAGAGTGTGAACCCGTGAATCGAGTAGGCACCGGAGAGAGAATTTTCGAGTCCATGGACATTTTAGGACTCAAGACCCTGCTGAGCCGGGAATTGAACCCTGGTCCCGGGCTGACCTCTGCTTCCAGGTCTGCCTCCTCTAACCAGTGAAAAAGAATGGTGATGGATTAAACCCAGATCAGTTGACTGGGGGTGAGTGTTTGATTTGCTCAAACGCTCCGTCCATCATCCCCTTTTGTATCGCTTTGTTCGCCCTAAGTGTGGCAGGGTATGCTCAGACGTGAGTCCCTTGCTCACTTGGCCACTGGATTCAAGATAGCCTGGCTGATGAGGATTATGAATCCGAAACCGGTCCCAGGATGCTTGTTTCTGGTCCAGGGAAGACATGGCATGGTAGTTCGGGCTGGACTGTTCCCATGAGGCACAGGGTCAGACTGATTTGCATATTGCCATGTCTGAACTGGGGTGGCCAAGTGAGCTAAAGAATGGTGATGGATTAAACCCAGATCAGTTGACTGGGGGTGAGTGTTTGATTTGCTCAAACGCTCCGTCCATCATCCCCTTTTGTATCGCTTTGTTCACCCTAAGTGTGGCAGGGTATGTTCAGACGTGAGTCCCTTGCTCACTTGGCCACTGGATTCAAGATAGCCTGGCTGATGAGGATTATGAATCCGAAACCGGTCCCAGGATGCTTGTTTCTGGTCCAGGGAAGACATGGCATGGTAGTTCGGGCTGGACTGTTCCCATGAGGCACAGGGTCAGACTGATTTGCATATTGCCATGTCTGAACTGGGGTGGCCAAGTGAGCTAAAGAATGGTGATGGATTAAACCCAGATCAGTTGACTGGGGGTGAGTGTTTGATTTGCTCAAACGCTCCGTCCATCATCCCCTTTTGTATCGCTTTGTTCGCCCTAAGTGTGGCAGGGTATGCTCAGACGTGAGTCCCTTGCTCACTTGGCCACTGGATTCAAGATAGCCTGGCTGATGAGGATTATGAATCCGAAACCGGTCCCAGGATGCTTGTTTCTGGTCCAGGGAAGACATGGCATGGTAGTTCGGGCTGGACTGTTCCCATGAGGCACAGGGTCAGACTGATTTGCATATTGCCATGTCTGAACTGGGGTGGCCAAGTGAGCTAAAGAATGGTGAAGGATTAAACCCAGATCAGTTGACTGGGGGTGAGTGTTTGATTTGCTCAAACGCTCCGTCCATCATCCCCTTTTGTATCGCTTTGTTCGCCCTAAGTGTGGCAGGGTATGCTCAGACGTGAGTCCCTTGCTCACTTGGCCACTGGATTCAAGATAGCCTGGCTGATGAGGATTATGAATCCGAAACCGGTCCCAGGATGCTTGTTTCTGGTCCAGGGAAGACATGGCATGGTAGTTCGGGCTGGACTGTTCCCATGAGGCACAGGGTCAGACTGATTTGCATATTGCCATGTCTGAACTGGGGTGGCCAAGTGAGCTAAAGAATGGTGATGGATTAAACCCAGATCAGTTGACTGGGGGTGAGTGTTTGATTTGCTCAAACGCTCCGTCCATCATCCCCTTTTGTATCGCTTTGTTCGCCCTAAGTGTGGCAGGGTATGCTCAGACGTGAGTCCCTTGCTCACTTGGCCACTGGATTCAAGATAGCCTGGCTGATGAGGATTATGAATCCGAAACCGGTCCCAGGATGCTTGTTTCTGGTCCAGGTGTAGTGTAGCTCCTATTTTCCCAATAGGCTCTGCGCATTGGAATAGTACCTACAGCAGTAAAGGCCTAGGCCAGACGTTAACTAGGTCTACTACTGTCGAAACTAGACTTAATTTTTGGGTTTGCCAGCTAAGCTCAGAGTTCGCTAGAAACTTTCTCGAATGTTCAAGGAAGGATTAACTCCCCTGATTAGACAAGAAGGGATTTAGTTTCTGACAACCATAGAACATGACAACTTTGCTCTCCCCTAATCAAGAGTCAATCTCAAGAGTCGTGTGAGCACAAGGCAATTATTTTACTCAGTCAGTACGTGCATTCTTAGTCTCACCAGAATGTAGAGAAAAGGAAGAGACGGGCGTATTCAATAAAGGATGTTATTTATTGATCAGTCTCTTTTCTCGTACAAGAGAAATGGATCGATATTATTGCAATACTTATAGTTAAGTAAAGTGCATACATTAAAAGCAATAGTATAAAATAATACTGTAAAAACATTGATATGGTTTCTGAGCCATATGATGTTTAAAATGATTAAAATATATTTACATACACATATACATTTGACTAAACGTACTCAACTGGTGTTTCTAAATACGCCTACCCCGTGTACCTGACCTAAGTCTAATGCGTGGGCGGGAATAGAAAGTTACAGTTTAAGTTAAGTTTGTTTTTGCCAAGTGAATAACTAAAGAATTCTCTAGGAGGGGTTATTCAGTTCTGTACCTGGAATTTAGGATGAATGAGGAATGGTATCTCTTTCTCTGCTCTCGATATTCCAGGCTGCCTGCGAGGGCTGCCCAGAAGCGCCGGTGCTGGGTCTCTCGGCTTGAGATAGCAGCGCGTCTCTCAGCGCGTCAGGAAGGCGGGGCTGCTGCCTGCGGGGTCTGCTTCTGCTCTCGGCTTCGGCAAGTATGGCTGCTCCGTCTTGTCACCACGCGTGTGTTTGCATAGGGCAAGGTCGGTAATATTTATACCTTAAAGGTGCCGAGATTGACGTAAGGATGGACATAGGTACGTCAATAAAGATGTCATACGACTTGCTCGTTAGCACATTCTTTTGCAAAAGTTCTCTGTGAAATCAAAACAATGGCCGCACGCATTTTCCAGGTTGTCATAGGTTTGATTTGTTATGAGAACGTCGTATGCCTTATCAGGGGCTGGAGGAATGTCGCTTGTCTAATTAGATCTCAAGCGTTATGACCTAATCAGATAACACGTTCCTGTGCCGTAGTGTGACTGCGTCAGATAACGGTATCTGCATCATGGGGGATTTCTTGCCTCATGGGCTGACTGTTAGTTAACTAGCTAGGTAGTTTAACCAGAATAGGGTCAGGAATAGGGGGATCGATTCAGAACCTATAGAAATACACGACACCCACTCCACGCTAACTATGGTCATATCTACTAATCTATGCATAGTATAACATAGTACAACATACTATAGAGTATAGTGTATACCTTACCACCCCAAAATACATAAATGCATTTCGAAATTTTCAAATATACTGAAAAATTGCAGTCATATATATTGTATGCACTTAAGCCATGAATTAAATGCAAAAGTAAACACGCATTGTAATGCATTATTGCTTTTTGGTATATGAGAAATACACATGAAATGGCTCTTAATATAGCTATACAGAAAGAAAGGTCGAGACCATTTCATCACATAATAAAATATTTGTGAACATACCAGCGGGCAGCTAAAGTCTCTATAAAGTATCTAAAATAGAAATCTTAGTTCTCTAGGAATAGTTTCTTACTTTAAGCAGAAGATCAGTGTCCCGGGGAAAAAATATATAGAAAAATATTTTAAGGGCTTGCTGAAAAAAGTTGCTGTCCGTGAACTGGATTGTAATTGTTCATGTGACTTTTATTTTTAAAGGTTGAAGGCCGAATTCAGGGAACGCCGTGTGCGAGTTTACTCAAAAGTCTCTATTTCTGTTCCGGAGAGAACATCATATCATTCAGGCTTTCGAAAAAACTGTCAACAGCTTCATGGGAAAGTTCCACTAAGTCGGAAATAGGGGTAACCATGCATTCGTGCGCATGATTGTCTCCATTGACATTCTGATTTGCATTGCTGACAGAAGGTCGTACCTGTTCGATGCTGCTTTCATCTTGAACTTCACTACTCTTCAATCGTAATGGTGAAGATTCCAGGAATGCCGTCATCAGAATTGGCAGCCTTTGAGGGCAGCACAGTGCGTGAACCTTGGTAGGAACCAACAGTGTATCTGCATCCACCGGCGCATCCGATTGTAGCGTCAGACAGGTGTCTAACACGCATTCTTCTCCGCATAGCAGACACCTTAGTACAGGTAAAACACACCTTTGCCACATTGGTCGAAATGATAGAAACCAAGTCATATTTAGGTCTCTAAGCCGGGAGAGTCCCAGGATTTTTGATATCCGGTCCCGGTATCCAATGGCTAGGATCGTATCTTCCATTGTCGCGAGAGTTTGATCTGTGACATGGGTTGCCATAACGAAAAATAAGGACTAGGAATAGGATTCCTGCAATTAGTCCCAGGATCAGGGGAAGTCCGCCAAAAATCGAATGGACGAAATCTGGAAAAATACCCAGTATGGCTTTGAATGGTGTTAATGCCATCGAAAATACTGTCTTAAATACCTTTGAGACCCCAGTGGTATCAGAAATATTTAAGATTTCGCTCAGGATTTCTGCGAAATGTACGGGGGAATTAGTTGATAATAATGTATGTATCTCTGCAGTCGTCCTTGCGACTTGTAGATCATACGTTTCTTTAGATGACGTGAGCCTTGTAGGCGTCTGAAGAAGCACTGTTTTCATTCTGCTTAAAGTGTCTATTCGAATAGAAGTAATTTTCAAACCGGGCCATGCCCTTGCCTCCCTGTCTGGTAAGGAGCTGGGGAACAAAGAACGTCCACAGCACTTGACCTTCGCCGTCGTGGTGACGAGATAAGGAGTCCCGGGCATAAGACTACAACATCTGCGGTCTACAATAAGAATGTAACTCCCATTATAGAGTCTTTGAAAGAATGGTTCTATTTCAGTTGCAGGTGCGCCTTGCTGGTGACATGAAAGGTTGTATGAATTCCCTTCACAGGCTCCGTGCAAACTAATACCGTTACACAGAAGCGTGCCGCTTAGTGACATAGCACAATTGTTGCCACTAAGAAACACTTTCTGTCCTTTGTTACTGACACATGCATGTGAATAGGGCAGGTTCCAAGTTGTTTTAAGGTACCCCTTTCCCAATTTCTCGTACATGCCAGCCTGTATATATTTTTGGCAGTATTGAAACCTGAAGGTTGAGATTGGAATATTTATGATTCCGTGGATTATCCATTCACTGACAGGTCGTTCTGACATTGTCATTGGTAATCTTTCTAGTTTTTCAATGCTCAAGATTGTATAATCAGCACCCTTCTGCGCCATACCGATTTGTCTATCAGTAAGGTTAAAGATTTGGAATAGTGACGTTGTGTTGATTAAACGCCAAGGCACATAGCCTGAACGCAGATTTTGTAACGTCCAGCCAAGCTGTACAATAGAACGCAATTGCGACTGACCATGTTGTAATAACAGTAAGTCTTGCGATAATATGTCGATTGCTGAAGACACAATGCTGTCCAATGAAAATATTCTGGAGGACAGAGTCATTAACCCATTGTCCACTACAGAAAGTGATTTTTCCAAATTAATACGATCAATTTCACGTATTCTCTCTGCTGTTTCAATTTGAGTAACCTTCCAGGCCTCATTGTATGCTGCATATACAGAGGCTGCTATGAAACGCTTTTGACGCTGTTTGCGTGGTCCCAGTATGAAATCACGCAAGTCAGCACCATCAGTAAGTAAAGTTAGGTGTTGCTTAATTTCAGGCAGTGTGGAAGTTTGTAGCCATTGAAGGCATAATTTGCCCACACTGTAGGTTGTTATTATCCCTGGGTGATGTCTTTGAGGATATCTAGGGTCTGGCCTGGTCATTTTGAAACCCTGTGTTTTATTCAGGAATCTATCTTGACAGTTATTTGTATCTGTGGGCCAGATCAACCATTGTTTCCAATCAGGATGTGTTCTGTTTTGGTTAAGTATATGGCTTATGTCTATTTCTTCATCTGTATCAGAGTTATTGCTAAACATTGTTGGCTTTGGAATAGACAGGTTATTTAAATCTTTGATTTTGGCTAAGCCAAGACAGGTGGTTTGTTGAACAGTGTCATTTAAAAATATCATTTGTTCTGGGATCATGCAGGCTCTAAACAAAGCTTCTATACCCTGTACTTGCCATTCTTTTGTACCCCAAACACTTTTCAAATCAACATTTTTGTCCCAATAATCAAATCCAAAAGTATTCATTTTTTCAAAGAATGAATCTGAATATATCAATTTCGTGTTGGTTATCATGGTTTTCATCCCTGTCTTGTTTGACAATTTGTAATAAAATGTTTCAGCATTAGTTATGTTAAAACCTGAAAAATATGAATATTTGTCATAAACGGTTCTAGAGCTCCCTTTTGGAGGTGTAGCACAATGTTCCCATTGATTATAATTTAAAACATTTCTAGGTTGTGCAGATTTATGCAAGAAATGGTTACCATAATGGTTATAGCAATACATACTATCATAATTTGTAGAACCTTGCAAATAATCATGTTTTTGTAAATTTAGCAGACATTACTAAGTCAGACATCATATTGTTTATACTTTCAAAGTCCCAATCATCAGCAAATGAGTTTGGTTTTGCAAAGTCACTCAAGGAGATCTTGATTTGGTGTGGATATTTCAGGATCTCGACCGGACCATAAATTTCATAGTCAGTGTTGTCCCAGGCTACCCCACCAGGTATTGGAATTGCTGTGAAGTTGGCTGAAGAAAGTTCTGAAGAAAGTTCTCGTTTCTCGACGTGTGAAGATGTGTGTGGTTTGAGGACCAAGTTGATGTTCTGACTTGCTGTGTCCATTTTAGCATATTTTCCCTCAATGAAGCGTCCCAAGGTAAATACCATGATGAGCCAAAGTATGAGGATAAATGCACCAAAACCCACCCAAAATTCAATCCATGGAGTAACCAGATATGTTTCTTTCAGTTGTTTCAAAAGTTCCTTAGCTTTGTCTTTAAAGGATTTTGATGATGGCTGTGTCTTTTGTTCGCTGAAACCTTCAGAGGAATCATCGAAGTTGATGAAGTAACCAGATGCAGTTCTGTCAATTGTTCCAATTGGTTCAGGATTTTTGTTTCTTGCATTTTCACTTGGAACTTCATTGTAGATTGGTGTGTCTCTGCTAAATGTCTTTATTTGGGTTTTCAGAGGTCTGAGTTCTATTGCATTGTTGCATAGTCCTTGTTGTTCTTCTTTAGGCGTTTCAAATGTGATGAGCCTCTTTGTTAGGACCTCTGTACTGGTAGCAAACCTTGGTGTTCTGCTACTTATTGGGAGTCCACTTGGCCTACTGTTTGTTATAGGCCACATGTTGTGGTTTTACCAGGTCGATGGATACAACTCGGTTCTCCTTTTTACCAGCAAGTGGCGGTAGTACAACTGATCTTGTCCCGTTGACAGACAAGACAGGAACTGCTTTTCTGTAAGAAGGCCCAAATTCCTTCTTTACCGCGATCTTTTCCCTGACTAGATCCCCGACTTTTGGAATCCAGACAGGTCTTGCTGGGACAGGTGGTGATTCTTCAGTGGTTGTTGGCTGTTGTTTCAACTGTATGTTGCTCAGGTCTTTTCTTGTTTTGTTTAAGTCCTGCAAAATAGCCAAACGGTCTTTGACATCAAAGGTTTTTTCTATTACCACTGAAGTCTGACTATCAAGGTCAGAGATCAACATCCTAGTTCCGAATAATAATTCGTACGGACTGAATCCCTTTAGAGAATTTCTTGGCAAGTTATTTAGACTACGTTGGACATTTATTAGATGTTTGACCCACCCAGCTCCCGAACCTAATACCTTTGCCGTTATAGATTGCTTTATGTCACGGTTTTTTCTTTCAACAATTCCGTTCCCCTCAGGGTGAAATGGACAAGAGTACCGCAATTGCACGCCCATGCTGACCATGGCCTCCTTATAAGCTCGAGAGCTAAAAGCAGGACCATTGTCCGAATGCAGAATGCCAATTGCGTATGTGCCGATAAAGACTCGCAAATCTTTTATAACAGTTCTGGCGTCAGCCGTTCGCTGGGGCCACATCCATATGAATCTCGTGCATGAGTCCACTGCGACCAAGATATATTTATAGTTACCATCCCTTTGTAAGGGACCGCAGTGGTCTAGATAAACACAGGCTAATGGTTTATCCGAGATTAGAAGGGGCGTCTGTGCTGGACGTCTCACAGTTGATACTTTCATTTTTTGACATATTTCACATGCTAGAACATAGTTCCTTGTTTGTCTTCTCATTTGTGGCCACCAGTATCTCTGTTTTAATAATGATACAGTGGCTGAGACGCCAGCATGGGTAGAAGCAAGCCCTTCGTGTGCCGCTATTATCAGTCCTAACCTATGTTCCATGTTTGGAATTGCCCTATCCCCCACTCCAGGGATTCGAGCAAAAGGAACATTGTTTGTATCAGTTATGTATGAGTATTTTACTGGAAAGCCTTTAGGGAGTGGTTCTATCGAATCCTTTTCTGAAGCGCTGACAGCTTGTAATATTTCGCTGTCTATTTTTGTTTTTGACCGGGTGACGGCAGCTACGGAAGCCGTTTGCACAGCTGCCTTCGCGGCCTCATCAGCCAATGAATTCCCTGCAACGTGAACGCCATCACGTTGATGACTCAGTGTATGTATCACGTCTTTGGTAGTTCTTTTTGTAAAAGAGCTACTTGTTCCCAGAGCATTTTATGCTTGATTGTTCCACCTTTCGCATCCTTGAAACCATTCTGAAGCCAGATCTGCAAGTATTCATTATAAGATTGAACGCAATAATACGAATCGCACACTATGAGCGTGGGGAATTCTCGATCGGTATTTTCAAGCGCCATCTTGAATGCTAGTAATTCAGCTCGCTGAGCTGTACAATCTCCTAGGGATTGTGTTTTAGTGAGGGTTGGTTTAAATTTCCCTTCGTGCCAACGACCTTTAACAATCGCGCACGCAGCACTGTAAGCTTGTTTACCCCCTACTGCGGGTTGTGCTGATCCGTCTGTATATATTATACAGCCGTAGTCATCTAGAGGCAGAATTTCGGTTGGCGGAGGACATTCAAATTCATATTGGAGAAATTCTTGTGTTTTTAAATAAGGATCAAATTCGTACATCACGTCTGTTGCAGCAAGAGAGTTAGCCCATTGTATCCATCTTGGATGGAGTGCTTTAGCATTTGGAATGCTTGCCTTTGTTACCGCCTCTAAGGCTGGTATTGGTGTCACGATTATTATTCTTTTACCTTGTGCCAGGGCTCGTTCTTTTGCTATAGCTGTCTGTGTTGCTGTAAGAATTTTTTCCGTTGGGCTAAATTTCATTTCAGCCTTAGTGTACAAGTGTGATTTGAATGCAATTGGTACCTTTTCTCCCTCATTAGAGGTCAGGTATGTGAATCCGCATCTCCCTGGGATGACTCGGATCACAAGATTGCGTGTGTTATCACGTGTTTCTAATTTTGTTTTAATTAGCATGTCTGTTTGTAAGGATCTCAAAATTTCTGTGTGTGTTTGAGTCCAACTGGATCTTTTAAAGTCTGGTTTAATTAGATCGTAAAGGGGTTTCACCCTTTCTGCGTAATTTGCAATGTATGTTCTTCCGAAATTTAGGAAACCTAAAATTGACTGTAGGTTTTTTAGTGTTTTAGGAGCTTGGATAACGGCACATTTCTCTAGGAATTTGTCTGCCAGGCTTTTACCTTCACTTGATAGCTCATATCCTAAGAATAGGACTGTCAGATGGGCAATTCTGGACTTTTTGAAGTTGAATTTGTAACCCTCTGCAGCGAAACCAAGTATTATGGTGTTCACTCTTTTCAAGTGAGTCTCCAAGTCATCATCTGTTAAGTAAATGTCATCGACATAAGATAATGCTTCATCATCATATAGTTGTAGTAATTCTGTTACTCTCGCTGAGAATACCCCCGGGCTGTTCTTGTACCCCTGGGCTAACCGACAGAATTGTTTTTGAGTGCCATTTACTGAGAAAGCTGTTAAATATCTGCTCTCTGGTGCTATGTTTTGACAAAAGAATCCGTTGGAGATGTCCAAGGTTGTTTTGTATTTTTTGCGCACTATGTTATTCATTAGTGCAGCACTGTGTGAGTTTTGCACTGCAAAAGTTTTGCAACATGTGTTAAGGTGTCGGTAATCCAAAACTAGGCGATATGAATTGTCTGGTTTGGAGACCGGAAACAAAGGATTGTTCATTTGTGAGGTGCAAGTTTCAATCACCCCCTGGTATTCTAGCTGATCTAGTATTTCATTTACTTGTTTTTTAGCTTCTTGCTTAATTGGGTACTGCCTTTGTGCAGTTGGTTGTGATTTTAACTGGATTTTGTGAGGAGGAGAATCCTCATCCCATCCTACATGATTTTTATATAAAGCAGGTGCTAAGGCCACTGCCCACTTTCTAGCAAGTGTATATTTTTTATGAATCGGGATTTGATTCGAGAAGGCAGGCATAATTACTTCTTCGCCATGAGGGCACTCCCTGACAAACTCTGGTGGCCAGTCTTTTTCAGCTAGAAGGATGTCATAACCCTTGGAGAGGTTATCCCAAAATAGTCCCCTTATTTTCCTAGTCTTATCTCCCTCTATACGTAATGTTATCTCGTATATCTTGTGGGGCTTGCTAATTCTGGTATCTGCAGTTTCCACTTGAAGGTATTCATTCGTGTCCACTGTCTCCAGATGATTCATAAGGACTTTGCGAGCTATGCTCACCTCTGCTGCGCTGTCTAGCATTGTCTGGGCCCACTCTCCGTTTTTCAGTTGTGTCCTCAGTATTCTCGGCATTGTTAACTACCTTGATACTGGCTACCTTCTTTTTTGGAAATTGTAATTTCTTTTTCAGTTGAGCAGGTTCCTTGTCTTTGGACTTGGCGTGCTCTTCTGATCGTCCTCTTCTTTCCGATTTCTGCGAGGAATTCTGAAAAGATTGAGAGGGACGTGTATCAATGTCTTGATATCTATCAGGTTTTTTAATATTATCCCTATTTCTAAGGTTATATCTATTCCCAGAGGGGTCACTCTGGGGTCACCTTTGTCTCGGGTTTGGAGATTTCTCTCTTCGCCTAGGAGACCTTCCTCTGGACTGGAATTTCTTTTCTTTGGGATTGGATTGTTTGTTTCCATCCCAGTTCTTTTTCGGTGAATTATTATTATTAAAAAATATTTTTTCTGGACTTGTAGTCAGTTGCGGTTTTACTGGTATTCCACCTAGACTATCTCTGCCTAGTTCTTCATAGGATTTTTCTATGATTCTGGCAATTTCAGCTGGTTGGTCTGCTATATCTGTCTCTTTTAACCTCTGGCGGATCGCCACGTTTGCTGCTTCACCTTTTATGTTGGCTAATAATATAGCCGAGACCTGCTTGAAGTCTTTCAGTAATTTCATACCAAGAGTTAAAGCAGGTTCTGGACCGTATTCATCTTGAATTTGTTTTAGCACATCTGGTATTACCGAAATGGATGGAACACCGTGCGTTTTTGTGTAGATGGAAGCAAAGACTGTACCCCAAGTGTCACAGTCCTCAATGTGTGGTGCGATTCCCATTGGGAGACATATAGTCAGAATCCTGTGTTTTTCTAATGGGGTGGTGTCAGGAAACACCGCCTCTATTTGGGTAATTTTCTGTGCCAACCAGAATGGTATTTGTTCCCGTTTAGCTGGAACTTTACCTGGGCAGGATTGGATGTTCTGTGGTGTAATTTTATTTGTGTTCCCCTGGTGAGGGGTCAGCTGTGGAAGTTTAATCGCTGGCTGAATTGTTGAAGTCCGCATTACATACTGAACTAATTGTCTGTGAATTTTTAGTAGTTGTTTTAGCTGTATTAACAGCTCTGCTGCAGGCATTCTTTCGATGTCTGGATGTGGTGTGTATCCGGCTAGGACCGGCCACGTTGCTCCTGGTCTTCCTAAAGGACCGAGCCTTGTAATGTGATTGTTATGTTTTAGGGCGCCATCAAATAAGAGCAAATGCTCTTGGAATTTGAGTGGTACTTCCACCTCCTCGAAAGGAGTGTACTCATTAGGAGGTTCCTCTACTTTGTAATAGTGGAAGTACTTTGTTACAGCATTTGCTGCTGGAAAATGTATCCATGAATAGTATACCTCTGTCTGCCGATATTCGTGTGCCTCAATTACGAATATGACTGTGCCACCTCTAGGTGTCAGTCCATTTTCTATAAGTTTTAAGGTTATAGATCTCCTTTTGGCGACCTGGATGAGTATTATATCCGGGTCTGCTGTTTGCATGGTAGCATCAGCATCTGCTATTTCAGTAGCTAATCTAATTGCCTCTCTTTCATCATCACTCTCTGCCATTTTACAGACAGGATGGTATTATGTTTGTTTGCAGATCAGGTTTCTTATGGAAACAGAGATTAGATGCACAATATTTTGGACCACTGTTTATCCTTCAACGTTGACTAGACCAAGAACCATACATAGGAGTTCCCTCCTGCGAGGTTTTGGAGGATATAATAACCTTTCACCCACTCCAGACGTCTTTGGAGTATTTGGGAAAAGGGGTCTGAGTGAGAAAGCACGACTGAGTTACTCTAAATGTCTTACGTTAGTTTTATCGCCCTTTCCAAACACGTTGGGCGCCATGTAGTGTAGCTCCTATTTTCCCAATAGGCTCTGCGCATTGGAATAGTACCTACAGCAGTAAAGGCCTAGGCCAGACGTTAACTAGGTCTACTACTGTCGAAACTAGACTTAATTTTTGGGTTTGCCAGCTAAGCTCAGAGTTCGCTAGAAACTTTCTCGAATGTTCAAGGAAGGATTAACTCCCCTGATTAGACAAGAAGTGATTTAGTTTCTGACAACCATAGAACATGACAACTTTGCTCTCCCCTAATCAAGAGTCAATCTCAAGAGTCGTGTGAGCACAAGGCAATTATTTTACTCAGTCAGTACGTGCATTCTTAGTCTCACCAGAATGTAGAGAAAAGGAAGAGACGGGCGTATTCAATAAAGGATGTTATTTATTGATCAGTCTCTTTTCTCGTACAAGAGAAATGGATCGATATTATTGCAATACTTATAGTTAAGTAAAGTGCATACATTAAAAGCAATAGTATAAAATAATACTGTAAAAACATTGATATGGTTTCTGAGCCATATGATGTTTAAAATGATTAAAATATATTTACATACACATATACATTTGACTAAACGTACGCCCTAGCGCACAGACGCACTTCTGTAACCTTCAGCGGCACTTCGAAAGCTACAGCGGCATTTTTTAAGGACTCTGCCCACCTCAGCCTCAGCCTACCTACCTGCCTGCCTACCTGCCTACCTGCCTACCTGCCTACCTGCCTACCTGCCTGCCTACCTCTCGCCGCACCCGCTCCGCGGGTGCCGCATCGTTTGTTTGGACACCGGGGCACAGCCAGGGGAGACAGCAGCAGGTTCACCGGGTGAGTGCGGTCAGCGGGGCTGCGAGCGTGCAGGGGACTCCATTGCCCAGGAGTCCCTGCTAGACCATCTCCCAACTTCCGGTCCGCTCTCCCCGCTGCCGCCCCCCGCCTTCCTGCTGTATTTAAGACTCTTTCACTTCTCCACCTGTGGGACGCCCTAGCGCACAGACGCACTTCTGTAACCTTCAGCGGCACTTCGAAAGCTACAGCGGCATTTTTTAAGGACTCTGCCCACCTCAGCCTACCTCTCGCCGCACCCGCTCCGCGGGTGCCGCATCGTTTGTTTGGACACCGGGGCACAGCCAGGGGAGACAGCAGCAGGTTCACCGGGTGAGTGCGGTCAGCGGGGCTGCGAGCGTGCAGGGGACTCCATTGCCCAGGAGTCCCTGCTAGACCATCTCCCAACTTCCGGTCCGCTCTCCCCGCTGCCGCCCCCCGCCTTCCTGCTGTATTTAAGACTCTTTCACTTCTCCACCTGTGGGACGCCCTAGCGCACAGACGCACTTCTGTAACCTTCAGCGGCACTTCGAAAGCTACAGCGGCATTTTTTAAGGACTCTGCCCACCTCAGCCTACCTCTCGCCGCACCCGCTCCGCGGGTGCCGCATCGTTTGTTTGGACACCGGGGCACAGCCAGGGGAGACAGCAGCAGGTTCACCGGGTGAGTGCGGTCAGCGGGGCTGCGAGCGTGCAGGGGACTCCATTGCCCAGGAGTCCCTGCTAGACCATCTCCCAACTTCCGGTCCGCTCTCCCCGCTGCCGCCCCCCGCCTTCCTGCTGTATTTAAGACTCTTTCACTTCTCCACCTGTGGGACGCCCTAGCGCACAGACGCACTTCTGTAACCTTCAGCGGCACTTCGAAAGCTACAGCGGCATTTTTTAAGGACTCTGCCCACCTCAGCCTACCTCTCGCCGCACCCGCTCCGCGGGTGCCGCATCGTTTGTTTGGACACCGGGGCACAGCCAGGGGAGACAGCAGCAGGTTCACCGGGTGAGTGCGGTCAGCGGGGCTGCGAGCGTGCAGGGGACTCCATTGCCCAGGAGTCCCTGCTAGACCATCTCCCAACTTCCGGTCCGCTCTCCCCGCTGCCGCCCCCCGCCTTCCTGCTGTATTTAAGACTCTTTCACTTCTCCACCTGTGGGACGCCCTAGCGCACAGACGCACTTCTGTAACCTTCAGCGGCACTTCGAAAGCTACAGCGGCATTTTTTAAGGACTCTGCCCACCTCAGCCTACCTCTCGCCGCACCCGCTCCGCGGGTGCCGCATCGTTTGTTTGGACACCGGGGCACAGCCAGGGGAGACAGCAGCAGGTTCACCGGGTGAGTGCGGTCAGCGGGGCTGCGAGCGTGCAGGGGACTCCATTGCCCAGGAGTCCCTGCTAGACCATCTCCCAACTTCCGGTCCGCTCTCCCCGCTGCCCCGCCCCCCTATTTCACTTGGCCACTTATTTATTGCCCCAACACTCCCGCAGCGCGGGACGCAGCCCGGGCGAAGACAGGGCAAAGACTGGGCCGTTTGAGGCCGTTCGAGGTCTAAGAGGGCTGGGCTGGGCCACCCCCCTTTGGTTTTAGTCTTATTGCTATTTATCTTTCATAGTGTGGCACATATTACAGTCTTATTGTTGTGTGTATATTTATTTATTGATTTGTACTCTGTAATATGTGTTCACGGGGTAGTCGGAGTAAAACCCTTATGGCTGCTAGCAACTCTAATAGGTCCATAGATGATTTCCTAGTCAAAACCAATTTGGCTATTGACGAAGAAATCAGCAAAATGCAGCATAAGGTCTCCCTAGAACTCGATGCTGCACGCAGGCTGTCGGCGCATATTGCCAATTCAAAAAAATCTTCCCTGGGGAATATTGCATCCGCCCGTACCCCTGATCGTTCTGCTAACCCACGACCCT
This sequence comes from Lissotriton helveticus, assembly GCF_964261635.1. Lineage (NCBI taxonomy): Eukaryota > Metazoa > Chordata > Amphibia > Caudata > Salamandridae > Lissotriton > Lissotriton helveticus. The sequence goes on along the minus strand of NC_136070.1, from coordinate 1,072,086,626 downwards.
TGCTAACATCGGTTGTAGTACACCCTGTTCCCCCCATTATCCCCTTGCATTCCCCTCCAATTTCCCAACCTAACCCAGCACAACAAAGTATTGGCCCCGTCCCTCTGTTTAGTATTGCTGGCCCCTTTCCACTTCCCAAAGCAAGTCAGGCACCTAGCCATTGTAGTGCTAAAAAAGCGGCAGCATACAAAAAGAAATGCCTTGCGAGAACCTTACATGCTAGGAAAAAAGCTAGAATAGCTAGGCTAAAGTTTTTCAACAGTAGGCGGGCCATGGGTTCTCCTGCGGTGGAAGATGTTACCCCCAAACTAACACAAAACGATTGCAACGGGGAAGCTACTTCTGAAATAGCTAGTATGGTGGAAGATGATATTCTTATCATCTCTCCTAGTCAGAATAACCTGAACATCCTGGAGGGTCGGGTTAGCGGTCCCGAGCAGGTCAAGGAGGGTGATAGTGAATTCCTCCAACTAGTCTGGGGAACGCTAAAGCAGTTACTTTCCCCCCTAGAACTAAGGCTCTCCCGTATAGAGAATAATCTCCTTGAGATGGATAAAACTATAGTTACTTTGGCTAGTTTGAGCCTTAAGGAAATGGATACTAGGCATTTATGTACGACCGCACCCACACCACAGCCCCTAGAATTGGAACCCGTTCGTCCACCCCCACAACCAGCCCCAACTATCCCTGAGATTCTACCTATTTTTAAACCTATCCCAAAACCCCGTACTACCACTGTAAAAACTACTGTGCCTACCCCTAGTCCAGCGGTACCTAAGCTCCTCCATCCGCATAAAGCAGCATATAGGCTGAATACTGTTTCTAGGGCACCAACCAATCACACCCTTAGGCTGCCCTTGACGCGCAATCCAACACGTCAGGTCAGTCGTCATAACTTTCGCGGAGGGTTTATCGACCTTCCGCCTGAAGCAGGGTCGTATGTTATTATACTAGCCGGGGTTCCAGAGTTGGGTCAAGATTCCCAGGAGAATGACCTTTCTCTAAAAAACAAAGTCATCCACTGGCTGAATTCCAACAAACAGCTCCCCGATCACCTTAGAAGTAGTGTACTTATGGTCCGGAGAGTTCCTTGGATTGGCCGCACCCATAAATCGATAACAGGTGATTGTGTGGTGGTTTCATTTTCTGATCCCCACACTGCCCAGTATCTTTGTGCTTGGCCATCTTCTGAGGCCAATTCCACAATAGTGGTGAGGCCTCTTACTTTTTTCTACCCTCCAAGGCAACAATTAGCGAGTGAGGGGCAGTGGACCACAGTTAGGAATGTTAGTCGCCCGACCCATAGTTTTGTTGGACTAAATCAGCCTAACTGGTGGCAAGGGTTTCCGACCTCTAATAGGTTTGGTTGTTTGGAGGAGGTGGATTGACTTGAGAGGTCTGGACTTACACCACCACCCAGGTTTACTCTCCACCAACGGAGGTCTCCAGCTCCAAACCTATCCCATGTCGGGTCACCGTTATCTAAAAACCAGGGCGAAATTTTAGACCCGTTACCCACTCCTGCTCTGGCCAACAATGTAAATAAGGGTGTGTCACTGCTACCATGTGCTCTGACTACGGATTGCCCATTAAGAATAATTTCCTGGAATATCGCAGGACTACGGGGACGCCTGGAGAATGACGATTGGGTCAACTTTGTTGACCTATATGATATTGTCATCCTCCAGGAAACTTGGTCAACTATCCCATTGTATAGGTTGGGCTATCTGAACTTCTCAAAACCCGCAATTAAGAGCCCTAAGGGTAGGGCCTCCGGTGGCCTTACTATTTGGATAAAAAATAACCTGGGCTTTCATGGTAGGGAAATACTGGTGGCGTGTGTGGACCTGCTATGTATTAGACTGACTAAACCTAACACCACTGATATCCTTTTAGTTGATGTCTATGCTCGTGGTCATCAGGGTGGGAAAAAACAAGCTGTCCTGGACGATCTGGATCTCCTACTTAAGAATCACTGGACTGACCAGATCGTAATAGTAGCAGGAGATTTGAACACCCCCATTGAGCCCATCTCCACTTTGGCAGAGGATGTGGGCTCTGAGGAGGATATTGTTTGGGCAATTCCCCCACTTACTATTGTAAAGGGTGTTAGGGGCACGGAGGCAGCCTTACATTGGCTGGGCTTTTGTTTAGAATGGGGCCTAAGGGCCGTCAATGGGCGCACACGTTCTGATTGCCTTGGGTCCAACACCTTCGACAACGGTTTGTCTTCAAGCCGTATCGATTATATATTGATTAACATACAGTATTGGTCCATCGTTCAAGACATGGTGGTAGAGCCCCGCCCAGAGAGCGACCATAATCCCCTTTCATTAGAGGTTTTGGTCCCAGGCATGGGGGCACCTGTTAGGAGCACTAATAGCCTAACATCTGATGTTATTTTGTGCGATAACAGGCGCCGTGTGAAATGGCCTAGGGTGTTGGAAGACCCTATACTTATCTCATTAATCGAGGAAGAGGTACGGGGCGTGTGGAGTAGAATGCTCCAGTTATCTCCTGCTGGTAACTCAGACTCTATAATTACCAATCTCCATGAGGAGTGCTTTTCGGCCCTTAAGAACCTTCTCACAAAACCATCTAGGTCTGCCAATCCCAGAGCATGTAAAAAATGGTATAATAAGAAATGTAGAGCTGCCCACAGTGATTTAATCGCTGCCATAAAGGCCAGGAACCTTGATGCCATAAGGACAGCAAGGCAATGTTACAAGCGTACCATCCAGGCTGCTAAGCGAGAGTGGGATGACTCCTATTGGCTTGACCTCCTTGGTGCATGTGATTCCCCTAACCCAATTGATTTTTGGCTGATTTTAAGGAGGGGAAAGGATCCTGCCGCACAGATTCCGGCAAACCATGTTTCCGCTCAATCATGGGTTGATTTTTATACTGCTCAATTTAATGACCCAAATGTTGCGGAGGTATTGCCGATAAAATCCGCTCTACCCCCCCAACTATCACTGGCAGGAGATAGACTCTTGTTCTCGGAATCTGATACCGCACTTGCTCTCGAGTCAGTTCAGTTGGGTAAAGCTCCTGGTATTGATGCTATTCCCGCTGACCTTTTTAAACTTAAACCTGACTTATGGGTCCCTTATATTACCTTATTGGCAAACAACATAGCCTCAGGGGCCGAGATTCCTTTTTCATGGAAGGGGGCGGAAATTCTGCCAGTTTACAAGAAGGGTGACCGCTCCCTTCCTAACAACTATCGGCCCATTAGTTTGATCGACTCAGTTCAAAAAATCGTGTCGAGAATGATCTTGGCAAGAATCCTGGACTGGATCGATTCAAATAATATACTGTCCCCCATGCAGGCGGGTTTCAGGTTTGGGACTAGTACCGTTGACCAAGTTTTTCGGTTTACACTACTTTTTTGGAAGGTGGTCCTGTTGGGTGAAGGTATGTTATTTGCTGCATTCGTCGATCTTAAGTCGGCTTTCGACTTAGTGCCAAGGAAAAAGCTGCGGGAGGCCCTTAGTAGCATGGGCTTTCCGCCCGAGCTTCTGATTCTAGTCCAGCGACTCCATGAGGACAACTATGCCCAGGTTAGGTGGGGTAGCCAGGGGCAGGTGACCAAACGATTCCCGGTACAACGAGGGGTGCGTCAAGGCTGTGTCCTAGCCCCCACGTTGTTTCTTTTATTTATTAATCAGGTCACACAATTCTTTCTTAACACCCAGTCGGATGCCCCTAAACTGGGTGGCCGAATGTACCCGATGCTAATCTTTGCAGATGACACCCTTTTGCTCTCTAAAACTAGAGCCGGCCTTCAGGTAGCCCTGAACAGATTTTCTGAATTCTGCACCATGAATGACTTGCAAATAAATACGGACAAAACCAAATTTATGGTTTTCTGCAAGAAAAATCCCCCCAAATGCACAGTTTCCTTAAACGGAGTCCCCATTGAGCAGGTTAGGACCATGACATATCTTGGAGTGACCCTAGATCACCGTCTCACTTGGAACTCCCAAGTAGAAACGTCCAAACTTAAATTTAACAGGTTGGCTGGCAGTCTGATTCTTGAACAGAGGAACTCGCTAACTAGGTGTGTTACCCCTGTTTTAAAAATTAATGATGCGAAAGTTATCTCTGCTACTCTTTACGGAGCCGAAGTCTGGGGTCATAAGAATCTCTCCAGTTTGGTAACTGCCCAGAACAGGTTTTTACGGAATCTGGTTAGTCTCCCCCAGTCTACCCCTACTAAACCCCTACTGTTGGACCTTGGTTGCAGACCAATCGATGAGATGGCCCAGTACCGTTTGGTTGCCTTCTGGCGCCGTCTCTGGTCTACTCCCGAGCTTGGTCTGTTCACCCAGGAGTTGGAGGAAGTAAAACTCATGTGGGGGGCACACAAATTGCAATGGTTTGGGGTAGTGAAAAACATATTGAACTTGATGGGTCTTCCGGAGCTCTGGTCCAACCCAGTGGGGTCCAGATTTCCATCTAAACTTGAGTTTAAGGCGCTCTTCTGGGCCTGGAGAAAATCCATTCTTGTAAACCAATCATGGGACGTTAACTTAACTGGCTCTTTTCTAGTGCACAAGGCTGCCCCCTCATTAGAACAGTACTGGGACCTAATTACAAGGGTATTGGATCGAAAACTGTACCATCAGTTTCGAATTGGCACTTTGCCCATTAACTCTTTTAGAGTAAAGTGGGACAAGTCCATAGGAAACAATTGCCCCTGGTGCTCTGACCAGGAAGAAAGTGTTGGCCACTTCTTCTTTGGCTGTCCTGCTTATGGAGCACCAAGAAGTAAGTGGTTAAGACCGATCTGCTTGACCCTTAATAGTGGTGGCTACCAAGATGCACTTTTGAAACTCCGTACCATTAGGTCTGAAATCGTAGTGGTATGTGTTGCTAAATACTTGAGATGGGCCTGGCTGATCCGATCCAAAAAACTGGGTATTCCTGTTTGTTGAATACCCTCATCCAGTTATACATAGTACCTGTATGGTTTTTAAGTGGTATCTAACTATGCGCATTTAATCTGCGTCCCATTTGTCTTATTATACACAGTCGTGATGTATTTTTTATTGTTCCTAGGAATGAAATGTGTATATTATTATCTTATTGTAAAATGCTTTTTAATATGTCTGTATGATTGTAATCTGTCTTTTATGAATCATTTATTCGAAATAAAGACTTATCGAATCGAATCGACTAAACGTACTCAACTGGTGTTTCTAAATACGCCTACCCCGTGTACCTGACCTAAGTCTAATGCGTGGGCGGGAATAGAAAGTTACAGTTTAAGTTAAGTTTGTTTTTGCCAAGTGAATAACTAAAGAATTCTCTAGGAGGGGTTATTCAGTTCTGTACCTGGAATTTAGGATGAATGAGGAATGGTATCTCTTTCTCTGCTCTCGATATTCCAGGCTGCCTGCGAGGGCTGCCCAGAAGCGCCGGTGCTGGGTCTCTCGGCTTGAGATAGCAGCGCGTCTCTCAGCGCGTCAGGAAGGCGGGGCTGCTGCCTGCGGGGTCTGCTTCTGCTCTCGGCTTCGGCAAGTATGGCTGCTCCGTCTTGTCACCACGCGTGTGTTTGCATAGGGCAATGTCGGTAATATTTATACCTTAAAGGTGCCGAGATTGACGTAAGGATGGACATAGGTACGTCAATAAAGATGTCATACGACTTGCTCGTTAGCACATTCTTTTGCAAAAGTTCTCTGTGAAATCAAAACAATGGCCGCACGGATTTTCCAGGTTGTCATAGGTTTGATTCGTTATGAGAACGTTGTATGCCTTATCAGGGGCTGGAGGAATGTCGCTTGTCTAATTAGATCTCAAGCGTTATGACCTAATCAGATAACACGTTCCTGTGCCGTAGTGTGACTGCGTCAGATAACGGTATCTGCATCATGGGGGATTTCTTGCCTCATGGGCTGACTGTTAGTTAACTAGCTAGGTAGTTTAACCAGAATAGGGTCAGGAATAGGGGGATCGATTCAGAACCTATTGAAATACACGACACAGGGAAGACATGGCATGGTAGTTCGGGCTGGACTGTTCCCATGAGGCACAGGGTCAGACTGATTTGCATATTGCCATGTCTGAACTGGGGTGGCCAAGTGAGCTAAAGAATGGTGATGGATTAAACCCAGATCAGTTGACTGGGGGTGAGTGTTTTATTTGCTCAAACGCTCCGTCCATCATCCCCTTTTGTATCGCTTTCCTCTAACCAGTGAGCCACACTTCTCCACATCAGGAACTCGACTTGTAACTCCAGAAAGCACAGGTTAGGCAATGGAAATATGCAATGACACTCACACAAATTCACGTGACACAGAATAGCTGCTGGTTATTGTATGTTTGTTGGTGGCATTCAACACATGAGCAGTGGTATGTGAGCAGTGCAGCCCAGCAGAAATTAAACCACGATATGCAGTCAATTGCATTTTAGAATGGACACACAGGACTTAAGTTTAAAGCTACACCTCATCATTGCCTCAATAATGCCTGATCGGTATGGCAGATCTACGACTCTGGGGACCCAGGTGAAAAAGTTGTCAACCATAAAGTTCTTGACAACAACACCTGCCCCGTGCCACAGCTATGTGAACTACAAATCTTAGGTGCCTCAGGACTCTTCTTTGAGCCCTTCTCTTTTCAACGTGTATATGGCTCTGCTGGCCCCCTGGTCGGATAATTCATGTACAACTTCATCTCTTATGCAGATGATATAAAGGTGCTTCTCTCTTTTGAGACTGATCCAATATCTGTGGAGACATCCTTTAAAGCTTGTATGCACACAGTGTTTAAATGGATGCTGGGAGGTCAGATGAAATGCAACTCTGACAAGACAGAAATTCTTTTATTTGGATGCCAGCAAGTCAACTGGTGGGAGTTAGGCTGTACAACCTCGCTACCATCTCTTCCACTGTCTACTCTAGTGTCCACAAATCTTGGAGTCGAGTTTGATAACCAACACTCCCTTCAATGGCAGATGTCTGCTCTTGTAGGTTCTTGTTTTGGGCTGCTTTGCACCCTTAAGAGATTTCTTCTTTTGCTCCCACTCCATTCTAGGAAGATGAACTGGTAACTTCCAGATTGGACCATTCTAATGCCCTTTACCTAGAGCTATTGGAATGCCTTATTAGATGGCTTTATGTAGTCCAGAATGCCACTGCTTGCTTAGTTTTGTGGCTTCCCTGCAGTGCCAGTGCTTCAATTTACACCCATTTAAGATGTCTTCATTGGCTGCCAATTAGGAAGAGAATCCATTTCAGATCTTTAGTTTTGGTTCATTGGGTGCTCTCTCTTTTGGGCCCTCTTTATCTCTCTGAAAGATTTTTACCTTATCGTCCATAGAGAGAGGTGTGCTCGTCCAAGGTTGTCCTGTAGGTAGTGCCTGAATCAGGTGGTATAGGAAGTGGGGTCATTCGTTCTGCTTTCTAGCAACTAAGGCTTGTAATCAGCTTCATCTTGAACTTTGGAGCCTGGGCCCTGAATCAATATTTCATAGGAAACTGAAAACTTGGTTGTTCTTATCTCAGTAACTGGTGTGAAAGTTTTCTTTGTTTTGCTTTCCTCCGCAGTCCTCAGTGCTGGGATACTCCTAGGAGTAGTTGTGCACTCAATAAAACATTCTCAGTCAGGCATTCAAACAGCAACCAGGGTTAAGATCTTCATATAAAGTCTTATGCAATGCGATATTGTGCAACTCATAGTAGAGGCAGAACACATTTCTACTGGACATCAGTGCAGTACAGAAACACACCAGCTCCATGATCTAGATCCTAAAGCTTGATCTCAAGGTCCTAAAATTCTGCTATAATATGCGTCATGTTTGTAATAGTTTACTGCAGCGTACTGCAGCGTATTTGAGGTTCTGTTATAGAACGATAAAAGGGAGTGCAGAATACTAGTGGGGTGCTAGCCCTGTACTCTGCATATGGACATGTTTGAACTGGGGTGGTGGAGTGAGCTAAAGAATGATGATGGATTAAACCCATATCAGTTGACGGGGGTGAGTGTTTGATTTGCTCAAACGCTCCGCCCATCATCCCCTTTGGTATCGCTTTGTTTGCCCTAAGTTGGCAGAGTATGCCCAGACGTGGGTCCCTTGCTCACTTTGCCACTGGTTTGAAGCTAGCCTGGCTGATGATGGCTGATTAGCCAGAAACCAGTCCCAGGATGCTTGTTTCCGGTCCAGGGAAGACATGACTTGGCAGTTCGGGCAGGACTGTTCCCATGAGGCACAGGGTCAGACTGATTTGCATTTGGCCATGTCTGAACTGGGGTGGTGGAGTGAGCTAAAGAATGATGATGGATTAAACCCAGATCAGTTGACTGGGGGTGAGTGTTTGATTTGCTCAAACGCTCCGTCCATCATCCCCTTTGGTATCGTCAAGACATTTAAGGTCTGAAATTTCTAGGGTCTCACACCCAGGAACACCGGGAGTGGGAACAGTGGACAGACATTGTCCGGCAGAGCGGAATTCCACACATGAATTGTGCACCATCGGACTCAGATTAACAGCCTTGATAGATGTGTGTGACATGAATCTGCTTTTGGTATTTCTACTTTTGTACTGCAGTCCTGCATTTGTCAGTTTGCACTGTACGATGTTGATGACACCATTGGTTGTGAGTGATCATTTTTGAAGTTCATCTCTACTCTTGTACCATGCTTCATTTCATTACTTCTTTGTGTTAAAATCCAAGGTGCCATTGGTATTTGCTGGCATCCTTTGCAATTCCATTGACTGGTCTGTGTTGTTTCTGGCATACATAAAGGCAGGGCAAGTGTAACTGCGCTCAACATTGACTTGAGCTTATTTTAGTTTTAGCTTTTGTGAATTAGCCTTCCAGTCTGACTTCCTCAAATGTGGGTTTGTCTACTGACTTGCATTGATTGCCCTCTTTGGGCAATCCTTCTTTTTCACTTTACCATGCCCATCAATGAGAATAAATTCCACATGTTTGAGCCCCATACTGTGGAAACTTTCACATTTTCACCTTGGCAGTAACATTTTGTATGCCTCTAATTACGTGTGTGAGGTTTAATGTTATTGAAAGGGATGCATACTGTGTTAGTGTGGGATGACGTTGCGCAACTTTGAAAATATTAAGGTTGGCTTACACAGCGGCATACACCTTGCATTATATTATGAGTGGGATATTTTGGTTTTGTGACCGAGCCATAATAAAAGTGGTGGCAACAAAGACAAAGCTGGTGGATAAATAGTTTGCGTGCATTACTCCCAACGTTTTGCACCTCTGTTTAAATGTGGTGCAAAAGTCCACCTGGTACCTTGTTCAAATGTTGTTGTTCAGGCCTCTGTTTATATATATATTTAAATTTACTCCAGGGGTGTTTTGCCACTCCAGATTAGTGACCTACAGTGTGAGTTCTTCTTCACATTACACATCAAATATACATGACTGCAATGCCTAATTGGCAAACAACCTAAGTGCCAGGGCCGAGCGATGGCTCAGGAGGCCACTGCCAAATGCTAGCACCAATGTCACTCACTAGGCCTCACACTCCTTGCAATGTGACATCATTGGACTGTTAGAGGCCATCAAATGCTGTACAAATGGCCTGGAGCCGAGGTGCTGATATTATTTTTTATAAAAGTGGCAGGCACCACAACAGGACAATTATCTACCACCCACTGAATAAAAACATTCTACAAATTGGACGCTGACCATACTACAGGTACCAGAATGCTATTTACAAACGGAAGTGATTCTTAAGGGGCGGAGCTATGGTGAGCTACGATAAAATTGTTAAAATTTACCTGCAGTCAACCAGCGAACTGAATAGGTGGCAGGCGTAATTTCTTGAAAAAGTTTCCAGCAGAAACGAAACATGTCGACAAAACGCTGTGTCCTGTTCACCCTGCACGAATAAATGGTCAAAGGCAAGGTTGTGGCGACTCATCTTTCTCCCGTGGGAGACACCCTGTTGCACAAAATATCGGCGTGATTCACCTGAAGAGGTACGCACAACCTAAACGCAAGGCAAAATTGTGGTGATTTGATTTTCTCCCGTCGGAGATAACTTGTTGCAATTAATATCAGCGTGGTTCATCTGAAGAGGACGCCTACGGAACGAAGCGCCATGCAGCCCCGCACCTGAACCTCCCTTGTTTGAACCGTTACTCGGACTAGGGGTCTGCGGTGCTCCCGGGGACTGGACTCCGGTATCCGGCCCCCATTCAATCCGAAAAGGGGATTGACATAAGGGGGAACCTGCATCATGGCATCGGAGCAGAGGTTTTAAAAGTGGCAGGCACCACAACAGGACAATTATCTACCACCCACTGAATAAAAACATTCTACAAATTGGACGCTGACCATACTACAGGTACCAGAATGCTATTTACAAACGGAAGTGATTCTTAAGGGGCGGAGCTATGGTGAGCTACGATAAAATTGTTAAAATTTACCTGCAGTCAACCAGCGAACTGAATAGGTGGCAGGCGTAATTTCTTGAAAAAGTTTCCAGCAGAAACGAAACATGTCGACAAAACGCTGTGTCCTGTTCACCCTGCACGAATAAATGGTCAAAGGCAAGGTTGTGGCGACTCATCTTTCTCCCGTGGGAGACACCCTGTTGCACAAAATATCGGCGTGATTCACCTGAAGAGGTACGCACAACCTAAACGCAAGGCAAAATTGTGGTGATTTGATTTTCTCCCGTCGGAGATAACTTGTTGCAATTAATATCAGCGTGGTTCATCTGAAGAGGACGCCTACGGAACGAAGCGCCATGCAGCCCCGCACCTGAACCTCCCTTGTTTGAACCGTTACTCGGACTAGGGGTCTGCGGTGCTCCCGGGGACTGGACTCCGGTATCCGGCCCCCATTCAATCCGAAAAGGGGATTGACATAAGGGGGAACCTGCATCATGGCATCGGAGCAGAGGTTTTAAAAGTGGCAGGCACCACAACAGGACAATTATCTACCACCCACTGAATAAAAACATTCTACAAATTGGACGCTGACCATACTACAGGTACCAGAATGCTATTTACAAACGGAAGTGATTCTTAAGGGGCGGAGCTATGGTGAGCTACGATAAAATTGTTAAAATTTACCTGCAGTCAACCAGCGAACTGAATAGGTGGCAGGCGTAATTTCTTGAAAAAGTTTCCAGCAGAAACGAAACATGTCGACAAAACGCTGTGTCCTGTTCACCCTGCACGAATAAATGGTCAAAGGCAAGGTTGTGGCGACTCATCTTTCTCCCGTGGGAGACACCCTGTTGCACAAAATATCGGCGTGATTCACCTGAAGAGGTACGCACAACCTAAACGCAAGGCAAAATTGTGGTGATTTGATTTTCTCCCGTCGGAGATAACTTGTTGCAATTAATATCAGCGTGGTTCATCTGAAGAGGACGCCTACGGAACGAAGCGCCATGCAGCCCCGCACCTGAACCTCCCTTGTTTGAACCGTTACTCGGACTAGGGGTCTGCGGTGCTCCCGGGGACTGGACTCCGGTATCCGGCCCCCATTCAATCCGAAAAGGGGATTGACATAAGGGGGAACCTGCATCATGGCATCGGAGCAGAGGTTTTAAAAGTGGCAGGCACCACAACAGGACAATTATCTACCACCCACTGAATAAAAACATTCTACAAATTGGACGCTGACCATACTACAGGTACCAGAATGCTATTTACAAACGGAAGTGATTCTTAAGGGGCGGAGCTATGGTGAGCTACGATAAAATTGTTAAAATTTACCTGCAGTCAACCAGCGAACTGAATAGGTGGCAGGCGTAATTTCTTGAAAAAGTTTCCAGCAGAAACGAAACATGTCGACAAAACGCTGTGTCCTGTTCACCCTGCACGAATAAATGGTCAAAGGCAAGGTTGTGGCGACTCATCTTTCTCCCGTGGGAGACACCCTGTTGCACAAAATATCGGCGTGATTCACCTGAAGAGGTACGCACAACCTAAACGCAAGGCAAAATTGTGGTGATTTGATTTTCTCCCGTCGGAGATAACTTGTTGCAATATATATATATATATATAAATATATATATATATTCACTCAAAAAACCATAGGTTATAGACCATATATAGTTAGGAATTAGCATTTTTAAAACCTTATTTTACTCACACAAAACCATTGAAATGCGCATATATAGTTAGTTGTACTAACTATATATTTCGCGCGCCCGCAATCCACTGCTGATGATGTCACATATTACATCATTCATGACATGGTCAGTGACATCACTGATGACATCACTGATGACATCTCAAATTACATCACTGATGACATCACTGATAACAACATCCAGTGTCTGTATGTTTCTGTAAACTTTAAATATGTTTTACATATTGAAGAATGAGTGGATGTATAAGTGTCTGGATGAAGGATTTAGTAGGTGCATGACTGACTGTATGAGTGAGTGATTAAATGTGTCTCACTGAATGCATGGGTTAGTGACTAAACTGTCTTAATTTGTGCATCATTATGTCTGTTGTTCTGTAAACTGCTGCATGTATTGAACAGTAGCTATACGAGTAACTATATGGGTTATTGATTGGTTGCCCAAGTATTTGTATGGGAGACTGAGTGTGTGTGTGGGTGGTTGGGAGGTGTATGACTCTGTGCATAGATGTGTGAGCAGTTGATTCACTAGATGTATGGGTTCAAAAGTGCATGTGGGAACAGCTGTATGGGCGGTTGACTGTGTGCATGAGTGTATTGGTGAGTGAATGGATATCTCAGTGCTACATGTCAAAGTAAGAACATATGTAAAACACAGTATATGTGAGAGTTGACATATATAAATAACTGTGCATAAGAGCCAGTGAATGTGTGAGTGGCTGTATGGATCATTCTGAAATTGTATCAGGGATTGTATAAGAGAGTAAATATGTTTTAGTATCTGTTTGAATAAGTAAGGTGTGTATAACTGTATAGTTGAGGAAATGGAGGTGTGATTGATTCTTTGCATGACTGACTAGGTGTGTGAGTAACTCCATGGATGAGTGACACTCTGTGAGTGTCTGTTTACACTGAGTGTATATAAGGTTATATTAGAGTCTGAAGAAGTTCATCGTATTATCACATGAATGATGTCATCAGTGATGTGATCAGTCATATCAAATGAGATGTCATCAGTGATGTCATCAGTGATGTAATTTGAGATGTCATCAGTGATGTCATCAGTGATGTCACTGACCATGTCATGAATGATGTAATATGTGACATCATCAGCAGTGGATTGCGGGTGCGCGAAATATATAGTTAGTACAACTAACTATATATGCGAATTTCAATGGTTTTGTGTGAGTAAAATAAGGTTTTAAAAATGCTAATTCCTAACTATATATGGTCTATAACCTATGGTTTTTTCAGTGAATTTTCAAGGTTTTGTAAATGCTAATTCCTAACTATATATGGTCTATAACCTATGGTTTTTTCAGTGAATTTCAATGGTTTTGTAATAGCAAATATCAAAAGCTGTTAAATGTATTCTTCTTTTAAAGGAAAAATATATTTTATATGTATTTAATATATTTTTTTTATGTATATATATATATATATATTTTTTTTTTTAGGTCGCTACCGGTACGCACACCGGGTAGCTTCCCGTTAGCTCATTTTTATGCCGCGACCCGGTCCGCGTACCGGGAAACGTACCGTTTGCACAACTGCCGCGTTCGAGAACAACATCATGACGCGTCGCGTAAGCACGACGTATCACGTTGCCGCGTAATGCGTCTTATGACGCGCCGCGTTCGCGCACTCGGAAGTGCTCCGGTGCGCGAACGAGGCGCGAAGCGCAGCTTACCGGAAGTGCTCCGGGCGCGGAGCGGGATGCGTAACGTAAGCGTAACAGGTCATGTGACCTGTAAATAACACTTTTCATTGGTTTAGAACTTTTTTTTCCCAAATGATGAAAACCCCTCCTTCTTTCCTCACTCTGACTTTCATCTTTGTGAGAGGAAGACCTGTTTTTGCTTATTAAAATAATGGCATCTGTAGTAACTGCAGCTGGTGGACCCCCACCACCACCACAACCACGTAGGAAGGAAGGACCACCTCCACAGTTCCTTCCCGACCCAGAGGAGGAAGAGGAAGAAGAAGAGGAAGAAGACGTAGAGCCGAGGCAGTTCTTACGTGAAGAGCACCGGAAATCCCACCATAAAGACAGTTTTATTTGGCAATTTTATTCTTTTCCTCGAGGCCAAAAAAAAGTGAATGCCCGACATGTGACATGCCTCATTTGTAAAGATGTTTTATCTAGAGGTACAGACAAAAAGTATAGTTATGGTAACTATACTATGCACCGTCATATGCAGAGGTGGCATCCACTGAATTACAGCATTGCAGAGATGCGTCACCTCCAAGACAACCCACCAACTCCTGTGGCCAGTACATCGACACAGGTAACTCTGTCGGGACCAGAGGCGAGGGAAACGGTCCCAAACATCCAACAGAATTTTGTGCACATGAAGATAGTGTGCCTTTATTGTGGTGACCTACTTTCATGTGCAAATATGAGTATCAATTTGATAAACAGAGCATTTGAAAACCACAAGTGCTCCAAACGCCCCAAAAAAAAAATATTTTTTTTTGCTCCTGTTGAGCCCTTTCTAATGCCTGTTTTTCGTTGTTCCCCCCCAAAAAACAAAAAAAACCATAAAATTGTTCAAAAAATACAAACAAAAAAAATGTTCAGAAAAATAAAAAAATATATAAAACAAAAAAACATTTAAAAAAAAGTTCTTTTCAGAACTACCTCCCATTTTAAAAAAATTACTAACATTTTTAGCACTCCACTTCATTTTTCTCATGGGTGCGCTTCCCGGTACGCGCACCGGTGAGCGCCCCGTTAGCGCAACACAAAAAAAAAAGAAAAAAAAACAAGAGAAGGAGAGCATAAGAGAAAGAGAAAGAGAGAGTAATGTTAAGAGACAGACAGCAAGAGAGAGCAACACAGATGTACTGTGTAATACATAGTAAAACAGTGTAAAAGATATAACAAAGTATAAGAGAGAAAATGTAAAAAATATAAGGCTGTGAAACAAAGAAAGAGAGAAGAAGAATACTAAAGCAGAGGCACATGAAGAATGTGAGTGTCTGTAAAGAGTAAAACGAAAGAGAAAAAATGATGTACAAATAAAAGGTAATAACGGAACCAGATTTAAATAACACTGGTAAGGGAGAGAGAGAAAAAAGTAGTGTGCATAAATAAAGAGGGATGAAATAAGATGGATAACATCGAATAAAGTTAAAACATGTGGATTGACAGAGAAAAAAACTAAAAGAAGAAAAGAAGAAGTAACAGAAAGGGAATAATTGAAGCAGCAAAGAAATGTAAATAACGTAATGTGCTTGAACTTCAGGGAGAAAGCATAATGAACAAGTAGTGAAAGAGTGAAGAGACAGAGACAATTACAGTAAGATAGACGGACTGAGTGAACGGGAATGAAGAACTGTGAGAACAGAGGTACTGAGAAAAGGAGTGGAAGGAGTGCAGTAAGTAAATCACCCACACAACACAACAGCTACCCTACCTCAAAGCACTCTAAAATATTATTTTACTGTTTCTCTTTGTTTTCCCCTTGTTACGCTCTCCGGTGCGCTACCCATAGTAAAAGTAAAGAGCGGTGATAGAGGGAGAAATATTGAATTAGGATAACACATGGTGAGTGACAAAGAGAGAGGACAAAGAGAGTAAAAGGAACAGTACCTGAATGGGCTTGAGTACAACAGCAAAAAAAAGATAAGTAATGCAGTGTGTGTGACTTACAGGGAGTTAGTGGGTGTAGGTCAAAGTGTGGGTGTGTAAGGTGTGTCTGTGGGTGTGGTTGTGTGGAGTGTTTTGGTGTGGGTAGAGATGAGGGTGTGTGAAATATGTGTGAGAAGTGTATGAGTGTGGGGTGTATATGTGTTCAATGTATGTGTGTGTATGGAATGTGTGTGTGTTTTTGAGGATTGTGTGTGGGAGTTTTTTTGTGTGTATGATGTGTAGGTGTGGTGTGTGTGTGAGGTGTATTTTACAGGTGTGTGTATGTGTTGGGAGGGGGATGAGGTATATATGTAGGAGTAAGGTAAATAATTAATAAAAAGAGAATGAGTAAATAAGCAAAGGAAGGGAACAGAGGGTAAGTGAAGTAAAGAATAGGGATCAAAAGAAGTTGAATATGAGAGGGTAAATAATGAAAGGGGAGTAAACATGGAGAATAAAAATAAGTGAGAGAAGCAGAGTAAAAACACAGGAGTGAGGTAGATTGAGAAAATGTTAGTGACCTTAAAGCAAAGGGTGATAACAAACTACATGCTTTTTAGTCATACTTACCATATAATAAATGTAACTATATTTTATTTTACTACAGTTGGTATCTGTGAAAGAGAGAAAAAATATATAAGTTATAATTAGTAAAATATGTATTTTAAATTAAAATATACAAATGAAGAGCTAAAAACATCATAACACTCTATTTAGAAATATAGTGAGAGTGAAGAACACAGAAAGGGAAATAAACTAAGGTAGAAGGACAAAAAAAGGGAAAAAGAAATAGAAGGAGAGCAAATTACAATGAGTAAGGCATATAGATTCACTAAGAAAAAGAGAGAGAAGTACAGAGAAATGAATTGAAGGTAAGAAAGATACTAAAACAATGTGAGTTAGCAAAACTAAATCAGGAAACACAAGTAAGTAAAAAGATAATGACTGAGACAGAAAACAGTCTAATTAATGATGCATTTAGAAGAATGAGGAATAGAAGATAACTGAGAGTAAGTGAAGAACAGTCATAGAGTGAAAGGATGAAGGGAGACAGAATAATATACAACAATTGAAGGAAATGGACTAAGGAAGTTATAAGGTAGACACACTAAGAGAAAAACAGAGTGAGGTGGAGTACAATGAGTGAGAAAAGAAAAAAAGTAAGTGAGCAAAAAAAGGAAAGAGAGGAGAACACGACTAAAACAGTGCTACTGAGAAAAAATATTTTGGTGATGAAAGTAAAGAGAAGGACAATGAAAAAAAGGAAATGATGGATAGTAACGGAACCAGAGTAAAAGAAATGGGATGAAGAATGACGAGAGAGGAACAGTGAAGTTGTTGTAAAAGAAGTGATAGAAGGTAGATAAACACAAGTGAAAATAACACAAGTAGAGTGAGGCACTGAGTACAGAGAAGTAGTGAACGAAAAATAGAGAGAAGACGTCAAAAGTAAGAAGCAAACAAAGATAAGCGAGGGAGAGTGGATGTCAGAGAATGGGAATACAATTTAATTTACACAATCCAAACTATAGAATAATTTCTACAACATGTTACATAGTTTATTTTTGCGGTTCTCAGAATATATTGAATTTCACTTAAAGCAGTGAGTTCAAATTACTCATCATATGACAGCGGGAAAAAAAAACACAATCTAAAAGATTGTGTTTTAAAAAAAACCTTACATACTGACAAACGACAAATGTACGCTAATCTTTGATTGACTTACTTTTCCTTGAGGCCAAATAGTATATCATGGAGGTCCTTTTCTCGTTACATAGTATTTTGCTGTTCACTTAGAAATCCATTTCATCGACTTTCTACAAGAAAAGCTCCAAGAACATCTGAAATATTTTCAAAATTTTAATATACTCCTTTTTTTCAGTCATGACTCTTTACTCATTCTTGCACCTTTCCATTTGGCCAAATAGTATCAGATGTATGAGTATATATGAGTACTCCTCCCGTCTTCATAGGCCAATTACCTTTACCTAAATTTTGGTTGTAAAAACACTAGGGGGCACATTATGATCGCGGACGGACTTGAGTCCGTCCGGGACCATAGAGGAGGAGGGAACCTCCGCATGTGCTGCGGAGTTCCCTCCTGTGCAATTAGGATGTGACCGCCACCCTGGCGGTCACATCCTCTATTTTTAACATTGCGGCGGGTGCGGCTTCAAGCTGCACCCGCAGCAATGTTAAAAATGCACGCATTGCATTTGCATGCACAAAGTGGCAGGCACAGCGTGGTGCATGCCGCTCTGTGCACGCAAATGCAGGGGGGTACCACAGGTACCCCCCATGTGCACCCCCCACCCCCTCTTCACCCCTGGGGGCCCGCAACGGACCCCCAAACAAGAATCCGTATGCCTTTGCACGGCGGACAAGCCGCCGTGTAAAGGCATTGAAATACAGACATCCTAATATGGTGGACGGTGTCTGAGAGACACCGCCACCATATCAGGCCTTTTCCGCCGCGGTTGTAAGCCAACCGCGGCGGAAAAGCAGCGGACCTAAACCAGGACCCACCAGCCATCCTAATGTGGCGGTGGGTCTCTGGTGGGTCCGCAGAGGATTTTCCGCATCCTCCGGGCCGGCGGTGGCTTCCGCCGGCTCGGAGGATGCGGAAAATCCTCCATCATAATGAGCCCCTAGGTATGAATTTATAAAGCCAAAAGGCAAACGTTGTTTAAAAGTCAAATTATTGTCGTTACATTGGGTCCAACCTTTAGAAGTTTTTAAATAGCATGTGTAATGCCCTGATGTTGTAGAAGGGCCATCATGAAAAATAATAGCTACAGTTGCAAAGGTTCTTCCTGATATCGATAACTGAGAAGCCACGAAATTTTTAATAGAAGTTGTCAATTTAGTTCCATCAGGTCTACATCGTTGGAACATTAGAATAACATAGTGACCATAATTTTGTAGAAATAATGTGGACAGCATTGCAGACTTACATTGGGTACACACCATATTGTGATCCGCTGCTTTAACTAGATTATTGAAAGACACTGATTTGCAGTCTGGTAAAGTTAAATATATAAATCTTTCAGAGTCTATTCTAGTAGTACTTGATGAAGCACAGTTATCACAGTCATGTTGCCATTGATAAGAAAGGCCAAATAGATTTTTTATATCTACTCCTTCATCTTGTAATACATCAAACATATACATTAAAAATTCCTGACAATCCTGCTGAATATTCTGTGAAAATTGATTTTGACCTGAACATATATCTAGAAGATTTCTAATTTCTGAAACACTTTCTATTTTAGCTCTATCACTACTACATTTCTCTAACACAGCATTCAATAAACAGCACAATGTTTGTTCCCGATTTTCAACAATCTGTCTTTGTAAATTTTGAAGAAAAAAAACAACATTAACTACTACATTAGCATAGCAGTTGACACCAGAACTGTTTTCAAACTGAAATCCAACAACATCTTCAACAGAATCCTTTTTGTTTCTCTTTACAATTACACTTTTATCTACTTTATGCCTTTTTGCTGATACCTCACTGCAATTACTCTCATTTCTTCTTTTTCGGCCTACCACACGTTTTTCAATCAGAGGATATTGAGGCAAATGTGGAGCATACTCTCTTCTTAACCTATTGTATTCTTTTACACAATCTAAATCTGCACAAATCTTTGTTTCATCACACTCAATCAAGTACAATCCTGCTAAAGTTCTGACTCGTGATAATGCCACATATGCAATACCCTCTTTAAACACAGAACTTCCAATGTTCACCAAAGCGCTAACTACACTTAAACCTTGAGACTTATGTATTGTCACCGCATATGCCAAACAAATAGGAAACTGTTTTCGGCGAACATATAAGTCTTTCACGAGCAAAAATCTAGCTGAACAACGACAAATTTGTTCTATTTCATCAATGTCATCAAATTTAATTTTTAAAATTTCAATTCCATCTCTATTTTTGTAATTCAGAAAACCAACAACATAACCCATTGCTCCATTTACTAGACCTCTTTCAACATTTAAATTCCTTCTTAAAATGACACGACAATTCAAACACACATTCAGAGTCTTTTCAAAACCAGCAGTTTTAGATATAGTCTTCTCTAATGAATCCAATTTTGATTTCAAATTTTCAGACAAAATAATTGTTGCTTCCATATGCTCTATTTTATCAATAGCTTCCAGTTTCACTATCTCTTCATTTTCTAACTGTAACATTTTGTTGTTGAACATGGAACATTCTTTCAGAGTTGGCAACAAACATATGCCAGATTTCTTCTCATTAATTTTCTTAAATATGTTCTCTGGAAGAATGTTTTCATTTGGGTACAAATTTGAAATTAATCGTGCATGTAAAGCATCTTTCCCTTGCTGACTTACTTTTCCGATCCTTACATCTTGTAGAATATTTTTATAATCTTCATCATTTGCCTGCCGCATATTTTGAAGCAGTTCTGCATATTTAAAGTTTAACCATATATTAACGTTTCCGATGCTCCCTAAGCACTTCCTGGTATCTTCATGTGTGAGCATTTTGAACACAGGTTGTCCTTTCACTGGAGTCAACTGCAGAAGATCTCCAAAAACAATAATATGTTTTCCACCAAATAAGACATCATAGTCTGTTCTAAGAATTTCTTGCATTCTCAAATGCACAAAAGCAAGCATGATATTTGACACCATGCTTACTTCATCAATGATAAGAAGTTTCATTTTCTTCAGGACTCTCGAAACTTCGGAACACACATCTCCTGATAGCTTGTGATACTCCAATTTGTTATCATGCTCCACTGGCAGCATCAGTAAACGATGTAAAGTAATCCCTTTAATGTTATGTGCTGCCAGCCCAGTTGGAGCAGTAACAACACATGACAGCGGTGATTCAGTCCTTTTCTGCAGATAAGTTGCAATGGCTTTAATCAGAAAACTTTTTCCAGTTCCCGCTTCTCCACTCAAATACAGTTGGACAGGCTTAAATGATGTACATGAGCACTCTTTTTTCTCATGACTGAATCCATGTTCAATCTGTTCTGTGACTTCGTCATATATCTGTTTCTGCTCAAGGTTTAGTTGTTTCACCAAATCTTCTAAGTTAACTTCATCATCTTGACCTTGTTCCATAGCTCTTTCCACCTCATCCATAGCAGTAGCAGCTTCATTTTGGATACTTGGTCCTCCTAGTGGATCCTGACTCAATGAAGCAGAACTCTGACTGCCTTGAGAACTGTCTCTCGCAATCTCTGCAGCAATTGTGGCTTCTTGCTCTATTTCTTCATTCAACATTTGCAGATCATTTGGAAAAACAGGACATTCTATGGTATCATTCGTTGCATTAAAGGAGTCTTCATAACAGAGAAAATCTCCAAGAAGTTCCTCTTCTTCACGCCATGGTTTAAACAGTTGCAAAAGAGACAAATAATAAAATTCTCTTTTATCTGGATTATCACAACTCAATTTGGGATGATTAATCAAATGACCTTTTTTCTGTTTCACTAGACATCCTTCACATCCAATGACTCCATATATTCCATTATTGATATCTTCTCTGATGTTCCTCTTATGAATATATCTCTGCAGAACTTCATAGAGACAAGCGTTCTCAAGGTGATGACTTCTATTTGGATAGTATGTATCCAACATGTTTGTCTTCAAAATATCTGTACTTTCTGGTTCTTTCTCCGCCAAATACTCTATCTCTTGTACAGATTTCAAAACTCGATTTCGTGTTGCAGCAAGACCTAGACTCACCCAAATGATGGTTCTAGATTTGGCATAGAGACTTGCTGACGACAATCGATCAGAACATTCATACGCTCCAATTTCTCGATGCGACAACATCTTCAGACTGTAACTGTATAATTTCTTGCTTAGACTCTTTTCATGTGAAATGTCCTCCCACATTTCCTTTAGTTCTGTCTTTTCTTTTTTTGTGATGTAAGACGTCACATATCGAGCCACAGCAATAGAGTTGTCAGCAACGAATTGAATATCCATGTTAGCATTCCACATGGACAAAATCACTGGGTTGTAGTCGTTGATGTACTTAGACTCTTCGTCTCTTTTTAAATTGTATGTATTTTTTGGTGATTTCCTCGTCACAGTATGTCGCAGAGAAGACATCAAATTATTTACTCTTCCTTTAGAAATCACTGGTCGTGGAAAGCTGAAACGACATTTTGTGTAGAACTTGTCCTTGTTTCTGAATTTTCGACGACAGTACTTTCCACAACGATGGGATTGAAAGCGTAAAACTTGTTGCCTTAAACTGTTTTCTTCTGTAGTTTTCGGAACAGCACATGTTGAATACTCTTCAATGAAACTCATCACAGTCTCATCCGAATCTGTTCCAAATTTTGGTGCATCTTTAATCCACAACAACATATGTATGCGAGGAGCACCTCTCGCTTGATACTCCTTTCTCCAAAAGAAATCCAAAACCTCTCCAAGGGAAGGATTTTTTTTGTTGGTAATAAAAGACATCATAGCTTCAAATCTATGATTAAAATATCTGCATACATTCACTGGATCCAAAGAGCATAGTTCTTCAGGTGTTTTGAATTCTATATTTTGTATATTAGCATTGGCCTCTCGTAGAAATTGAAGTAAGTCCTCCCATGCATACTAGGCACAGCTAAGAGTGAGGAACCATGTAGGAGTTCCTAAGTTTCTTAGCATACATTTCAATTCCCCATGGCGACGGTACCAATACTCATTTGTACCACGCTGACATGCCATGAGATTGATTAGATGAGATTCTAAAATATTATCTTGCAGATTCACTTTCTCCATAAAGTCCCTCGCCGAAACATTTTGTAGATGTGCTCCACTTTTCAGAATATGGTTTACTGCATAAGAAAGCCCAGACAAGTCACTTTCATACAGTAGATGAAACAAATAGGGAATGCATTGACGAAACCTTGCATCTTCAGCATATAATCTTACAGTTCGATATTCAGATGCAGGAATTTGAAGTGGTCGATCGTCATATCGTCCACCTCGACCTGTTGGAAATAGCTGTGGAAAACAACGAGCTTCCAAACTTTCTTCCCATACACTTATGGGACTTCCTTTTGCTGTTTTCATTTGAAACAAGTCAATTGCATTCCCCATTACTTCTTTAGAATGTAAAGGATGAACAGTATAATGTTCATATATTTCTTCACTTCTAGACACATCAACTTTTTCAATTTGGCCGCCTGAACAATCACTGTCTTCATCTGTAGCTGATTCCTCTGCTGCAACACATACATCTTTGTAGTACTCATTGTTTTTGACTAAATACAACGTTGCCTTTTTGACTTTCCTAACATCCACTAAATCTTGCCAGATTTTTTTACTCTTTGTTGGAACCCCATTAACTAGAATATCTAAAGGTTCCTCTTCTACTTTTTCTATACCAATTGTATCAATATTTTTTTTTCAAATCTAGGGGCAAATAAACAACTCTTCCCTTTAATCCTCTCTGCAAATCTGTAGGAGGCAATTTCCCTATCTTAGGCTCAATGCGAACAATTGCCTGAAAAGGATGGACACATTGAATCAAAATAGACTCATATGTATTTAAATCTATCAATTCACGGGGAATGTCTATCAACTCCAGATTATTATGAACAGCTCTAGCAGGCATTCTGTTTTGATTTAATTTGTCATAACAATATTTACAAATACGCTGATCAGAACTCAAATCAAAAGAATTCTCCACCCACAAATAAGTTGCTAAATCTTTCCACTCATAATTATCCATTTTTTCACTTTTTGCATATAAATCAACTAACCTAGTCTGAATCTTATAATGAGTCCGTCGACAACACACACAAGTAAAATTCGGCCTTTCACTTGATTTCACCTTAAACCTGGTAATTTCCTTCTCAAACTTTTCTGTATTTAAAATCTGTACATTGTCTTCCACATTACCTTGAATTGCTGTCTCAATTTCTACACTGTCCTCTTGCTCACGAAAATAACAAATCTCAATTTCTTCACAAATCTTCTTCACATCTAATTCTGTTCCATGCAAAAGAGCACTGTTTAATTGTTTAAGCTTAAGTGCTGGACTTTTTGCATAATACAACATTCTCACTAATTTCCTCATTTTGGTATGATGCACTGCTAACATCCTAAAATGATGAAAAACACTCTGACAGACTTTTCTAGAAAGACAAGCCAGTAAATGGCCTTGCAAACCTGTGATTCCTCTCACTCTGCAAGGATCTAAGTCTT
The DNA here is from genome assembly GCF_964261635.1 of Lissotriton helveticus. Taxonomy (NCBI): domain Eukaryota; kingdom Metazoa; phylum Chordata; class Amphibia; order Caudata; family Salamandridae; genus Lissotriton; species Lissotriton helveticus. The sequence continues at coordinate 1,072,062,694 of NC_136070.1, read as the reverse complement.
GCAACAACTCCATTTTCTGCTTTAGACTTTTCTTACTATATGTACGTAAGAAATTACAAAACAAATCAATTGATTCCTGTCGCACACTACAAATACTACTACACTTCCAAGTGTACACTGGACCCTTAGTACGTCTCCCTAAAACTCCATCAGATAACACCTCTTCTGGTTCTCTAGGCACAAGTTTCTCTTTTTCAATCGGACAACCGTCTTTCACTTCATACGCTCGACCACTGGTGTCAACTGCATGCACTAAATCATTCTCCTGGAAGTAACTCTCCTCATTAAAAAATGGCTCACAACTTGAACTGTGCATCCATTCTCCAGAAAAAACTTTACAAAAAAATTATCCGATTAATTACTCTTTTCCATCTACTGTTTGATTTGAAAACATCAATTGTCTTGTTAAGTGTCCAAATTCTATTGATTATTAAAATAAATAATTTTTTCTTAACTTCAAAAGCCTGATCAACAATCTTCTCTACATTTTTCTTTTTCTTATAAAAAGCAGCTCTCTGTTTACCTTTCCTAATGTTTTTTTAACAAATTTAAAACCACCCTATTGCGAAACATTCGTCTACGAATGTCTCTAAACTGATTCTGCCTTCTATTCCTATACATATTATTCTCTCCTGCTCCAGTTTTAGGATTCTTTGAAGTTCTCTCCTTCCTTTTCAATTTTACTCTCTCATTTTCTTTTTGTACATGGTGTCCATTATTTTTTCTGGATGTACATATGTTGCGTAAAAAAGACTTAGTTGTCTTACCAGGAGCTTTGTTCCTGTTTTTTGAAGTATCTGTTGTGGAAGAATGCTGTAATTCCGTTGCTGTTTTTGATTTTTCCCGGTTGCGTTCTTTCTTTGTCCTTTCCTTTGTGGGCATCTTTGCTTTTTCTTCAAATAACGATTTCAATCTGTGTTAAAGAAAAACAGTAGCACATTATAGACCACTATTACCAAACAACAAAGCAATGACAAAAAGCAAACGATCAATACAGGGTTTCAGATCAGATGAGGATTCTCCAGTGGTGCACAAAAGGTGAGGACTGTATTGAAAAATATAGTGGAAGACAGCTCTGTCCACAACTACAAAGAAGATCAGACCTATGTCTAACTCCACTGCACTCTTATACACAGGCTTCACCACCTATGCTTCCCAAGAAAATATTGAGTTATATAGTTATATAAAATTGTATTTTATAAAATTGTGAAGCTCCATGTGAAAGCGTTTGCCTCAGTCTTATTCCTGTTGTGAGGCAGGTGCAAGATTTTGCCTCAGTCTTATCCCTGTTGTGAGGCAGATGATTGTAAATATGATCTGCGCTGTGTTTCCTAAATTTGATATCAAAAACGATTTTGGGGAAAATAAATGTATTTTACATTTTTGAGTATAATGTGGCACAAAGGTTTAAAAAATGACGCATACATGCGTCACTTTTTAAATATGGGGAAAAAAGGTACATGTTTGGGCTTTCCTGGGGAGCCTAGGTGGTGAGGATTGTATCTAAGTGTGCAGTGGACCAGGCTTCATGAAGCATATCCCTGTCTGCATTCTTAGAGACAGGTGTCAATTTGACTCTTTACAATGATGTTACCTGTGTTTTAAATCAGTGTAGGAAGCATATTGAGTTTGTTTGCATAGAGGAATTGTATTTTGTAAAATTGTGAAGCTCCATGTGAAAGCGTTTGCCTCAGTCTTATTCCTGTTGTGAGGCAGGTGCAAGATTTTGCCTCAGTCTTATCCCTGCTGTGAGGCAGATGGTTGTAAATATGATCTGTGCTGTGTTTCATAAATGTGATGTCAAAAACGATTTTGGGGAAAATAAATGGATTTTACATTTTTGAGTATAATGTGGCGCAAAGGTTTAAAAAATGACGCATACATGCGTCACTTTTTAAATATGGGGAAAAAAGGTACATGTTTGGGCTTTCCTGGGGAGCCTAGGTGGTGAGGATTGTATCTAAGTGTGCAGTGGACTAGGCTTCATGAAGCATATCCCTGTCTGCATTCTTAGAGACAGGTGTCAATTTGACTCTTTACAATGATGTTACCTGTGTTTTAAATCAGTGTAGGAAGCATATTGAGTTTTTTTACATAGAGGAATTGTATTTTATAAAATTGTGAAGCTCCATGAGAAAACGTTTGCCTCAGTCTTATTCCTGTTGTGAGGCACGTGCAAGATTTTGCCTCAGTCTTATCCCTGCTGTGAGGCAGATGATTGTAAATAGGATCTGTGCTGTGTTTGCTAAATGTGATGTCAAAAACGATTTTGGAGAAAATTATTGGTTTTTACATTTTTGATTATAAGTGGCGCAGAGGTTTAAAAAGTGACGCATCTACCTACATGCATCAATTTTTAAATATGCGGCAAAAAGGTACTTGTTTGGGTTTTCCTGGGGAGTGTAGTTGGTGAAGCTTGTGTCTAAGAGTGCAGTGGACTAGGCTTCATGAAGCATATACCTGTCTGCATTCTTAGACGCAGGTGTCAATTTGACTCTTTACAGTGATGTAAGCTGTGTTTTAAATCAGTGTAGGAATCATATTGAGTTTGTTTGGTAGAGGAATTGTATTTTGTAAAATTGTGAAGCTCCATGTGAAAGCGTTTGCCTCAGTCTTATTCCTGTTGTGAGGCAGGTGCAAGATTTTGCCTCAGTCTTATCCCTGTTGTGAGGCAGATGATTGTAAATATGATCTGTGCTGTGTTTCCTAAATTTGATATCAAAAACGATTTTGGGGAAAATAAATGTATTTTACATTTTTGAGTATAATGTGGCACAAAGGTTTAAAAAATGACGCATACATGCGTCACTTTTTAAATATGGGGAAAAAAGGTACATGTTTGGGCTTTCCTGGGGAGCCTAGGTGGTGAGGATTGTATCTAAGTGTGCAGTGGACTAGGCTTCATGAAGCATATCCCTGTCTGCATTCTTAGAGACAGGTGTCAATTTGACTCTTTACAATGATGTTACCTGTGTTTTAAATCAGCGTAGGAAGCATATTGAGTTTGTTTACATAGAGGAATTGTATTTTTTAAAATTGTGAAGCTCCATGTGAAAGCGTTTGCCTCAGTCTTATTCCTGTTGTGAGACAAGTGCAAGATGTTGCCTCAAAATACCTGTGTCTAAGAATGCAGCAGAGATAGGCTTCATAAGGCCTAATCCACTGCACTCTTAGACACAAGCCTCAACACCTATGCTCCCCAGGAAAGCCCAAACAAGTACCTTTAGGTAGATGCATCACTTTTTAAACCTCAGTGCCACATTATATTCAAAAATGTAAAAACCATTTATTTTCCCCAAAATCGTTTTTGACATTACATTTAGGAAACACAGCACAGATCCTATTTACAATTATCTGCCTCACAGCAGGGATAAGACTGAGGCAAAATCTTGCACCTGCCTCACAACAGGAATAAGAGTGAGGCAAACAATTTCTCATGGAGCTTCACAATTTTACAAAATACAATTCCTCTATGCAATCAAACTCAATAAGCTTCCTACACTGTTTTAAAACACAGCTAACATCATTGTAAAGAGTCAAATTGACACCTGTCTCTAAGAATGCAGACAGGGATATGCTTCATGAAGCCTAGTCCACTGCACACTTAGATACAATCCTCACCACCTAGGCTCCCCAGGAAAGCCCAAACATGTACCTTTTTTCCCCATATTTAAAAAGTGACGCATGTATGCGTCATTTTTTAAACCTTTGCGCCACATTATACTCAAAAATGTAAAATCCATTTATTTTCCCCCAAATCGTTTTTGACATCACATTTAGGAAACACAGCACAGATCATATTTACAACCATCTGCCTCACAGCAGGGATAAGACTGAGGCAAAATCATGCACATGAAGCTTCACAATTTTACAAAATACAATTCCTCTATGCAAACAAACTCAATATGCTTCCTACACTGAGTTAACACAGCTAACATCATTCTAAAGAGTCAAATCTATTTCTATTAAACATGCACACATTCTTTATTCCTTTTAAAAAATGTAAAAACTATTTTTATGCTTCATGAAGCCTAGTCCACTGCACTTTTAGACACAAGCCTCACTACCTACGCTCCCCAGGAAAGCCCAAACATGTACCTTTTTGCACCATATTTAAAAAGTGAGACATGTAATTAGATGCGTCACGTCTTAAACCTCTGCGCCACAATATACTCAAATATGTAAAAAAAATTCATTTCCCCAAAATCGTTTTTGACATCACATTTAGGAAACACAGCACAGATCCTATGTACAACCATCTGCCTCACAGCAGGGATAAGACTAAGGCAAAAGCTTTCACATGAAGCTTCACAATTTTACAAATTACAATTCCTCTATGCAAACAAACTCAATATGCTTCCTACACTGAGTTAACACATGTAACATCATTGTAAAGAGTCAAATTCACACCTGTCTCTAACAGTGCAGTCAGGGATAGGCTTCATGAATTTTAGTCCACTGCACTCTTAGACACAAGCCTCACCACCTACGCTCCCCAGGAAAGCCCAAACATGTACTTTTTTGCACCATATTTAAAAAGAGACACATGTAATTAGATGCGTCACATTTTAAACCTCTGCATCACAATATACTCAAATATGTAAAAAACATTCATTTCCCCAAAATCGTTTTTAACATCACATTTAGGAAACACAGCACAGATCCTATGTACAACCATCTGCCTCACAGCAATGATAAGACTAAAGCAAAAGCTTTCACATGAACCTTCACTGAAAGTTTGGGGGGGATTCGTCAAGCGGGGGCCGAGATAAAAGGGGGGTCCCAAAACGTGTTTTCCCCATGTTAATTTCCATAGGGCGGTTGGACTCACTTTTAGCCCGAACGGCTGAATGGATTTCCACCAAACTTGGCAAAATTGTAGGGACTGGTAGCCCGATGTGCCTTTGCTATGTCTCAAGATATGTGCTCCAGTGGATTTTAAGTAAATTAGGTTAAAAAAAAAATATATCTATAAGCACGCCCCGGTACGCGCACCGGGGCGCGTAGCAGCGCGCTACGCGAGTTCGCGAGCGGAAAGCTGATTGGCTCTCGGGTGTCTGTCAACATTCTAAACAGTCCGGAGCGGCCGCCATCTTGTGTCTCGGTAGGATCGAGACACAAGAGGTGGCAAAAACAAAGGGGGAAATGACTAAAAGGGGGTAGGGTAGACCCCCCTTGACCCCCTAGGTTTGATGTGGGGGCCATAAAAGGGCCCCACGGGGCAAAAAAAAAATGTTTTTTTCGATTTTCGCGGGGGGAGCGCCCGGTACGCACACCGGGGAGCGTACCGGTGCGCGTACCCTGGAGATAAAAGAATGACAGTGTTTTTTAAAAATATAGCATTTTTTTATAAATTAGAGGTAGTTCTAAAAAGAACTGTTTTTTTTATTCTTTTTGTTGTTTTATATTTTTTTTATTGCTTTTTTGAACATTTTTTACTTTTTTTGGCTTTTATAAAGAATTTTATATTTTTTTGTATTTTTTATGGGGACAAACAAAAAAACAGGGAATTGTAAACGGCTCAACTGGAGCAAAAAACAGGAAAAAATCAAGGTTTCTTTGGGCACTTGTGATTGTCACCAGCAAGGTTGATGAGATTAATACTTTGCTCACCATATGTTATTGTTTTCCCACAAAATATACAAACGATTTTGTATCTACCAAACTTGGTTTGTATGTTTGGTACCATCTCCCTTGCCCCTGGACCCGATGCAGTGGGTTCTTGGCTTGTTGAGGTTCTGGAAGACGATTGGGGAAGGTTTCTTCACAGCAGTGGCGGCTGGTGACATTTGAAAGTGGTGAGGCGTAAATTTTTTGCAATACTACACAGCTGTGAGCGAGCGTAGCGAGCCTGAACAACCAACAGGGGGATTCAACATTTTTTAAAAAAGAGTGGCTAAATGATGCGTTTTCACGCAAATTTGAGGAAGCAGGAAGGTTAATAAAGCAATACGATTGAATTATTTATCATTTAAGAAATTGGCAATATTGCCTATATATATTTTTTTCCCTGTTTGGTACATACATTGGATAAACAATTTTCGCAAACAGAAGACGGTGTAATATCGTACTTATTATACTCGTGATAAAGCAGTTTGTTCAATAACCTATTGCAGTGCAACTTTCGAGCCACCCACGTCTCTTGTCAATGAATAGTGAGGTGTGCATGTAGTAAAACCACATATTTATAAAGTATTTACACATTCATACACTTGTATTATATAGATATAAAATTCATAAATAACAATTTCAAGAATCCACCATAAGGGCCAAGGAATACATGCATGTGACCTCAGAATCAACAGCTTTTAGTAACTCACATTACTGGTTTGTCTCTCCTGCACCTTCCTCCCTTCACACCTAGCAGAGGAGTCACAATGACCCCCAGATCCACTGCCCGCTCTAAAGCTCAGCTGGCCAAATAAAGACTGGTGCAGTCTCACCGCCATCAGCTGTTGACACCATTGTGTTTTCCTTTATGTTTAACCCCTACCTCACAGATCGCTCTGCTGGGGATGAGCCGAGATGCAACAACTACAACTTAAACCGAAGAGGCGCAGAATGAAAAGAAAGTGAGGTCAGAGAAGTGAAGTCAAAGTGATTACGGAAGAGGACCAGGTCGATAGAAATCAGACAGAATTACGATGGCACAAGGCACAGCGAGAGGAAAGAAAAATTAAAGACGGAGCAAGAATTAGATTGAGACAATGTCAGAAAGACGTGGAAAACACGCTGTTAGAAATGGGAGACAGGAGAGACAGGCATGGGATTTAGACGGAAAATTTGCAAAAACAAAGAGAGAAACAAGAGGATATAGGCGGAATGGCAGACTGACGGAAGGGAAAAAAGGAGGACGAGAAAAGAAGGGAGAGTTGCAGAGGTGGAGAGAGAGAGAAGGGGGTTGCACTAATAAAGAGAACAGAGAGACCAGGGCAGTGGGTTCGATGTAGGGAGAGTGCTCCAGACTCAGAGGTGCACTTCTGAGAGGTATTAAAAAGAAGAATGCGGTGGGTGAGATGTTAAGCACACATAGGAGGAGTGACAGAGAACGAGGATAGACGAGGGTCGGAGAAAGGGAACGTGGCAAAATAGCTGAAGGAGATTTATTGGGTGTGGGAATGTGTGAGAGAGAAGGTATGCGGCAGAGGGTGAGGACAAGTGGCAAAGAAACCGAGCATCCCTGGGAACGGAAATTATTACTAACTGTATATGTTCATGAGCACATCAACGCTTTATGATCAAAAACTAAGTTCAGGGGAATGGATCATCCTCATGCTTGAATTGTTTGTGCAAAGTCTAATTGTCTACCTAAAAGCAAAAGTACATCAAACAGCTTTAAGGGCTCGGAAGAAGTCTGCTGACACACGAGGTTGCCTGAGGAACTCACTGAAAATAGGTTTAACATGCCAAAATGCAAAGCTTTCCAATTAAACACTCCTACTTGACAGCTACATTTTCCAAGCCTGTGCCTAAAAATATTGTAATCACTAAATCTTCCCGGTCATGTCTTGTTATTTAAGAAACACTTATTTAGTGCTGACATGGTGAGCTGATAGACACTTCTGCGAGCTACAAATCTAGTGGAAAACTATTCACATCTGGATGCGATTTGGATACAACTTAGGCTATCGTTTCACCCTTTTACAGACACAAGGAAAGAAAACAAAAGACAAACCAACTTGCCTTCTTAAACAAGATCCCATGCATGAACCGAATATTGCCATGTGCAGCCTTTAAAGCATAGTATGCACAGTTAAGGTGAAACAAGCAGCAAACAGCTTGAAAAACATTACCGAGAAAACACAGCGGCAATGGCGGGTGGTGGGCTTATATTCCAGTTCCCGTTTATAAAACCCAAGCTCAGGTTTTAAACTATGTCATAACTGGTGGAAAGCAAATCCAACACTCTACGGACCGGAATGCCTACCAGAAATAACACCGCTCGAGCCTTCTTTCTTGAAACTTGCAGGACGGCAATCTGTCTTCTGTAAGACCCTGTCCTGTGATCCCTGCGCTTGGTGCCCGCCTTTGCTGCAGCGCTGGCCTGGCTCCCTGCAAGCCTCTGCTTTAAACACAACACACAAGACTTCAGAGGAAGGATTAGGATTATTTGTGTATTATTTGGGCTTGAATTTCGGAAGGACTCGGACAAGTGCGCGCATCTTCATGCTATTTGCGTTTTTTTTTTAAACGATATGCTATAAATGTCAGGAGCAGGCCACTCACGCCATCCGCTGCTTTTCTGACCCCGGCCACATTAGATTAGCAATACTCGCGCTGGAGAGTTGGGATGCCGCCGGGGAAGTTTAAAATTAAAAGATATAATCAAAGAAAACGTACCCGACGACCCGGTCCCGCGGCCGGCATTACGGGCGGGTGGAAATGGGGTCGTGGGGTCGTCGCGCTGTGGAAGGGATGGTAGGGAGGCGGGAGGGGTTTAATGGAAAAAAATAAAGTAAACTTATCGTTCGGACTCTGAGACTCCCAAGTTCGGATTCCCGCCGTACTGATGTTCAATGGCCTGACGAGTCCGACAACAACAGTCACGCGCCCACTGACTAGTATGACTCATCACATCATCACTTCCACTTTCACTTTGACTGCTTGTTGTCGTGGGCCTCGTGCCAGGATTCCAGCACGCGCAGTGTGGCCAATCACCGGTGACAAATGCCTTAGAGCAGCCAACACCCACACGCGGTACCATCTGCTGGAGTAGCCAATCCTGGCTCGGCGTTAGCAGCGCCACTGCGCCAGGATTGGCTCAAGAGCAGACTGATATCTGCCCATTTTTACACCCGGGGCCCGGTCCATGCCTATGTAAAACACTACTGGTAGAGGGGAGGGGGGGTGGAGGTCTCAAATGTGCGCATGCGCGGGCCAGTCGAAATCTCGACTACTCCGGCCTTTTGCATGCGCACCCCTCTCTGCCTGTGCGCTGCCTGCCTGCCTGGCTGTCACTCTGACGCAGCCCTGCCCCCCACGCCGCCGGCCCACTTCCCATATACAGTCTCGATCCTGTCGGGCTTTTCCTGGCGCTCGGCAACGATGGAAAATGAATTTTAAATACTTATAACTTTTTTTTTTCATTCAGTCACAGTGCGGTCGTCCAGGCTAGTGGGGCAACGCCCCAACGCCCCTAATGGACGCACCGCCACTGCTGCACAGTTCTCTCACCTCTGCTGCAGAATAGTTATTGGGGTGCAATCGTTGCATGTGGCGAATCATTGTGTGATTCCCAAATGAATATTTTTTGGCAGGGTTCCCCCTGGATAGTACAGCACCACAGATGAGACAGGTCACCTTTGCAGCGTTTACTTTTTTGGAACCCCTTCGGATTTTATAAAACTCCCATATAAAGCGCTCCCTAGGTTTATATGGGGGATTGTCTTCAGGCAGGAACTGCCTTCTCTCTTCCTCCTCTTCCTCATCCTCCTCCTCTTCTTCTTCTTCACCACCAATGTGGTGTTGTGGTGGTCCTTGTGGTGGTGGTGGTGGTGGTGGTGGTGCAGATGCTCCAGCTGCTGACAGTACTGTAGCCATATCTCTATGAAAAAAGCAGGTCTTCCTCACTCAAAGAACAAAGTGAGAGTGAGGAAAAAAGGTGGGGGCTTTCATCATTTGGAAGTGTTATTTTCAGGTCACATGACCCAGGCTTTCATCATTTGGAAACCAAAACTGTTCTGAACCAATGAAAAGTGTTATTTTCAGGTCACATGACCCGACGCGGGGCGCGCCCGGCGGCGCTTACGTTGCGTGATCGTATGCGCTCGGGCGCTTCCGGGTGCGCTTATGCCGTGCGTCATAATACGCATCACGCGGCTACGCGATACGTCACGATGATGTTCTCGTTCGCGGCAATGGCGCTTACCCGTGCGCTCACCGGGAGCGCCCCAAAGCAAAAAAAAAAAGGAAAAAATATACATAAAAAAATAATATTACATAAATATACAATATAGGATTTATTATAAAAAATATTATATTTCTTAGCTATAGAAATTAGCTATTAAAAAACCTATGAAATTCACTGAAAAAAACATAGGTTTGAGGTTTATATATAATTAGGAATTAGCATTTACAAAACCTATGAAATTCACTGAAAAAACCATAGGTTTCACACCAGTTATAGTTAGGAATTAGCATTTAAAAAACATATGAAATTCACTGAAAAAAACATAGGTTTCACACCAGTTATAGTTAGGAATTAGTATTTAAAAAACCTATTAAATTCACTGAAAAAACCATAGGTTTCACACCAGTTATAGTTAGCTGGAAATTTTACTCGCATAAAACCATTGAAATTCCCACGTTATAGTTAGTTGGACTCACTATAACTTGCGCGTGCAATGCACTGCTGATGACGTCACATATTACATCACTCATGACATGGTCAGTGACATCACTCATGACATCACTGATGACACCATCCTTGTGACAGAGTGAGTGACCTCCTTTCACTATAATGTAACCCTTGAAACACATATTCAATAATAGAAACAAACATTTTTAAAAAAAATGGAGATACCCATACCAGTTACAACAACCAATTCAATAATTCCACCATCTATATACACATCCACTCATTCACCAACAGTTCTATATAGTCACTCATACATATACTCACTCATCATATGTAGTGATACACCTATACATCCTGTTACACACCGACAGTCATCCAAAAGATACTCTCACACATACTCACACATGCAAATAAACTATTGAACATCCATTTATTTGCATATACAGCTATACACACACTACCACCTTACCTCTAAGGAAACTTACACATACTTACTCTCTTAAACAATCTCTTATAGAAACACATACTTATTTAAACAGGAACTCTTACAATCTCTCACTCTCACATATACTCACTTATATACATCAATATTCACATATACTAGATTAAAACATATGTAGTTACTGATAAAGACACTAGTGAGACAGTCATTCACTCACTAACACACACATATACACACTCATCCACCCATACAGTCCTGCACATATGCTGTCTTCAAAACACATACAAAGAGAGAGTCAGTCATTCATGCATCTATGTGCTAAGTAATACCCCCACCAAACCATACAAACACTCATACTGATACTAAGAAAAACATCTAATAACCCATATACATACACATGTAGCTACTCACCAACCCATGCAGCCACTTATACACAAAGTGAAACACTAATACATATATTTAAATATTTAAACATTACTCACTAATATATGTATTCACTAAGATACACTTAATAAGCCAGTTAACCAATCAATTTTTTTTTTTTAAACATCCATTTACACACTTATTTAAACATTTATTCTACCATCAACTTTTACATATACATATATAAAACATATTTATTTTTCAGAATGACACACATTCACTGGATGGTGTGATTAGTGATGTCATGAGTGATGTCACTGACCATGTCATGAGTGATATAATATGTGACGTCATCAGCAATGCATTGCTACTGCTTTACGCTGAATTGGCGCTTTAGTTAAGTGGTTTAACATCACTTTTCTGATAAATTAAGGTTGAACTGGGAAGGTAGCTGGACTTTAAAAATGTGCCTTACCAAAAAGAATCTGCCACAATGCTCTCTTCATCTTCCTACTGCTATAGATGTTAGGCGTATTGTTAAATATGAAATGGCATCTTCATTTATATATATAAATACATTTGTTTCCATGCCATAAGTCTTTAAGGTATTACATGGTCGTCAACCAACACAGTATTGACTGAAATCAGAGTTGAGTTTCAGTGAACAAGAGGTCCTGTTAAATGAAAAGTGATGTTAAACCACTTAACTAAAGCGCCAATTCAGCGTAAAGCAGTAGAAATTGATGTGATGTTTCTCAGCCTCTTCAAATCAGCTGCTCCCCTTCTCCCATTTAGCAATTTCGAAATATCTCAAAAGCAATTTACCGGTGCCTTCTCCCTGCCAGATCTGACCCTTGCCCACTCTGCCTGCCAGATGCAATTGTGTTTGTGCGGTCCTGTGCTGCCAGTTTCCTTTTTAGTCCCCTAAATCATTGCTGCACAGAACATTATTAATTGATGATTCTAGTCTCTTGATGCAACGTTCACGTTCCACTTACCTGGCCCCCCACCAAGACATCCAAGTAATTGTCAAGTAGTGCACGCACACATGACACGTCATAATGGTGTGGCAGGCATCCATGTCCTAAATTGTCTAATACATGAAAATTCATCCTCGCAACACTGTAGCAAAAGCTTTCCCTGGGCATAATTTGTGTTCACCTGTGCAATCTCAGCATATCATTTTTCTACATTCCACAGCCTCAAGGACAGTGTTTCATAATGCTAAATGGCAAAGTACATTTCCTTCCATAGTATTTTCTGTGTTTATCTAGTGTACACTTGCCACAAGAGTTTGGAGGGGATTCCTGTAATCAGCCGAGATGCGCTATGGCACTTTGGATAATTCATAGTCAACACCAGTGTCAAGATGACATTCTACGAAAAGTCTGTCATAGGAAACGATTTACTTTTCGAAAACAGCTCATCCCTGTGGTTTTTGCTAGCAGCAGGCAATGTTAAAAAGGTTATTTATGAGGCTCAGGGGGAGCCCCACAAAGCACACGATTCCTACATGTGCGGCAAAACCGATTTAAAGGCGGTACATTGTTTTGTTATTCTGTAATATCAGTTTACATTCTGGTAGAGGGTAAGGGGGCTCCAATAATATTGCTCCTAATATTATATATTGATTATATATAAATGGAAAACAAATCAATGTTTTGAATTGTGATGGATGTTTCCTTCAAGGTTTCTTTTCATCTATCATATTTTTTTACGTTTTTGTAAGTATTTTTCTTATGCTTACCTCCATATTCGGTATAAAAAGTTAAATTTCTTTTACTTCCTAATAGCAAGTGCCAATTCTTTATACTTACTCCCTTCCTCCACACGATAGTCTACTTCACGTGACTGTTTTACCCCCTTGTGCACAACATATAAACAGACATATATACATTTTGATCCTGTCCCTTCACCCTTGTCTACACATGATTGCATATAGTTTGTGAACTAGCCGCCTCTGTGTAGATATAGATGCCTGAAAATCATATTGCACCATCCCTACAATATTACTACTGATATCACTACAATCTTACCCACTCCTATTAATACTGATGTTTCTGTTCATTGCAATGCTACTAGTGAATCATTTAGTGCTTATGCTACTTGTACAATTACTTTACCACTTATTACTATTATTTCCACTACTACTATATATACTATTGCCATTATTACTAAAACTTTTACTGCTGCCACCACTTTCCACTACTATCCTACTACTGCAATTACTTCCACTGTGGGAACTAATAACATGACTGCTGCTAATCCTACCCATAGCTACTAATAAAACAGTACCTGGAGGTAACACTAATGTTACACACACCGCTAGTACTGTTAATACTATTAGTGCCACTACACATGACTGCTGTAGTAGTTTTACTGCTACTTTTACTGATACACCACTTAAGCTACTATTATACCATACAGGGAGTAGTAGTACTACTAGATGCCATAGCACTAATAGGAGGTTGCTATATTAGAAACACGTGCAGCAGCATTTAAGGTAACAGCAGTAGTAGAATCGGTAGCGCTAGTACCTGTTCTACTCCTAGTACCTGTAATACTCTTGATGGTAGTCTTATTATTAGGATCGCAATCAAATAGACATTGAATCAAACCACCATGTTTTAATCACAATGGGGATGAATAACAAATAAAGACAATAGTCGCGTGTTAGAAATGGACAGGTGGAGCAATGCCCCGGGGAGGGGGGAAAAGTGCGTGATGGAGTGAGGATACTGTGATAAGGAAGGGTTGAAGTGACAGATTAATCAAAACTTTAAACCACAATAGTTTTGATGGTTACATACAATGTACAAGAAAAAAACAACTTGGATTTCAAATCAAACTGTATCATACTCCACACAGTACAATATATGAACAGGTTGGGCCGTGGAGTTGACATTTAAAAGAGACAAAATGGTTGTCGACGTTTCGACCCACTCAAAATTGCAGGACCTATTATATCCTTGCGGCGGGGTCTTCTTCAGGACAAGGGAGTTGGGGCAGACCACCTATATCGATATATAATGTCTAGTATTATTATACGAATCGGACTAGAGCAAATGAATTACATTGACTTTGGTGAGAGAAAAGCACACGGTTCAACTTGAGACGGACGGGAACATCCACCAACGTGGACTCGCATTGTGACCCCCGAATTGTGGGATGCCAAAAATCGGGTGTGCGTATTACCGTGAATCGTGGTATGTATTGCAAACATGAAAGCGTGAATTGCTAATTGTGCATCACGTGTCGTGACCGCCTGACTGACGGGTGTCATTAATTAGTTATTACACCGTGAATGGTAAAATTATGCGCGGGAAAATAGTGGTCCGCAACCAGGTGGCGTATAGCCAGCATGGCAGATCCGGACCCGTGTACAAAGGAATATCAGTCATTACCTTGCTAGGAACGATATGAATTCTGACAGAGTAGAGGGGACATCCTGATTGATGTTCCTGTAAGGAAATATACAGAAAAGGGGAACCGACAAGTTGGTATATGTCGGGGCCGATACACATTGCATTTGTTAAGGCAGGCAGGCAGAGAGCCGGGAAACACTTACCCCGTCAGTTTCGAGGACAGTGTTCGGAGTCTGCTTAGATCGTCGAACCGATCTGTTCATTGAAAAAATGAAATCCAAGTTGTTTTTTTCTTGTACATTGTATGTAACCATCAAAACTATTGTGGTTTAAAGTTTTGATTAATCTGTCACTTCAACCCTTCCTTATCACAGTATCCTCACTCCATCACGCACTTTTCCCCCCTCCCCGGGGCATTGCTCCACCTGTCCATTTCTAACACGCGACTATTGTCTTTATTTGTTATTCATCCCCATTGTGATTAAAACATGGTGGTTTGATTCAATGTCTATTTGATTGCTTTTTGCATTTTTGTTATAATTTGTGTTTCTTATCCTTATGGGACCCCTTCCTTATAACACTTAGTTAACCCAGGTCCCAGGGACTCTAATTGGGTAAAACCCCCCATTATACTCTACTTCGAGCAGACACTGGTCTGCGAGGTTTTTCTGAATCCAATTAAGTTGGACATAGCACACAATGGTCGAAAGGGAACTCTTATCATATTCTGAAGATTACATAGACAAATTGTTGGAAAATCCAAATAACTTTTTCGTCTCAAACGACATCCCTACTATAGACTTTACACTTAAAGACAAAATCTCTCGCCTAGAACGGCTGGAAAAGAAGTTGGTCCGCACCAGATGGCACGGCCATCTGTTGACACGTTATCTCAAAGAGAATATTATTCCGGTGGGGCTCCAGATCAAGATTGAACCTGCCATTTTCATAGAAGTCCCAAAATTCAAAGAAGGGTTCAGCCACGTTGCCAACAATTGCTCTCGGCATTGGATGGTCCCGGGGGTGGAGACAGCTGCTGACCAAGTCCAAGTTATCAGTGCTGAGATCAAGACCCTCAAAGCTGAAATAGCAGCCGACGCCAATTTTGCTAACGCCAAAGAAACCCTCAATAACTTGGAAGCCACTCTCAAGGATTTCGACTTAACAACACAAAATCGCAAACTTGAGAAGTTAGCCCGAGATATAAGATTGTATGACAAGAAAAAGACCTACCCGTACCTCCAGGAAGACTATTTCCGTCAGGACGGTCAGGGCCCCTTCACGAATCGGGGGCGAGGATCCTACAGAGGGAGAAGGAACTATCAGACGTTCTCGGATTCCTCCTATAGCTCCGAAGGAGAACACGAACAACCTGGTCCAAGTAACCAATACAACTGCCCAGACTACGGACAACAGCAGCAACAACACCAATACAACCCTTTTTTGGGCCAGCGCCAATGGTCATGGCGCCCCCCTCGAGGTCGGGGCAACAACTGGCCCAGAGGCAACCAACGTGGATTTCAACCAAATGCAGGCAACTGGGATGGAGGTCGTGGGCAACCACAAAAACAGGTTCAGTTCCAACCAGAACAACACGGAGAACGTGTTACCCGAAACAAGACCTACAGATGGTGAACGATACCAACGGACGGTTTGGATTGAAACTTTTGGGTGGTGCTCCCCCATCGCCCAAGAGTCCAGTTGTCAACATCTCAAAACACACTCTCAGTGACAATGAAATCAAAGTATTGGACAAAGGACTATCATATGTTCCCACGAATAACCCTGACAACTTCACCATCCGTGCAGAACTTTACCAGTTTTTTCGCAAGGTGAGGTTGAAGTATTTCTTTCGAAACTCGGAACCGAAAGTGCAATCATCGGTAACCGGCCTCAGACCCCCTTCTACCTTTGTTCCCTACAATAGCACCATGTCACACAAGATTCTTGCATTCGAGGAGGTAGTATGGCGGGATGTTCAACTACTGTTGGGGACTAAAACATATGTCAGGTACAATACTAGCAAAGATGAGAAGGCGGCCTTACAATCACTTGCCAACAACGACCAAGTGGTTATTAAACCGGCGGACAAAGGTGGAGCCATTGTTGTGCAAGACATGTCCTCATACGAATCCGAGATCCTACGCCAACTCAATGATGGAGTCAGCTATCAACTTCTGCGGGCTGACCCTTCGAAGGCAATTGCACTGGAAATTCTTGAAATAACTAAGGCAGGACTTGAGTTGGGTTTCCTCTCTGAATTGGAATTCAACTTTTTGAACCAAAAACATCCCCGGTTAGCTACCATCTATACGATCCCCAAGATCCATAAAAGTCTGACCAACCCACCGGGAAGACCGATTGTATCCGGATGTGGGTCCATACTTGAACCCTTAGGCAAGTACATAGACTTCTTCTTGAAACCATTGGCGGAATCTACCCCCACTTACCTCCGGGACACAATGCATACGATCAACATTGTTGAGAGGTCTCCCTTTGACCCAGAGCTCCAAAGATTGGCGACGTGCGACGTGATGTCGCTTTATACATCAATTCCTCAACAAGAAGCATTGAATGTAATAACACGGTGTTTACAACAACGCCCGGCACCGGTCCAAGTACCCACTGAATTCATCGTGTCCCTGCTCCGGATTGCAATGACTAAAAACTTTTTTATTTTCAAAAACAAGTTTTATATTCAAACGTCCGGTGTAGCAATGGGGGCTCCCTTTGCTCCAGATGTAGCTATTCTATATATGGCCGCATTTGAGGAGGACACCATACTCAATCCAGTAAATCCATTCAGAGACCAACTCGGTCTCTGGATGCGTTATATTAATGACATTCTCATGATTTGGAATGGAGACCGAGACGGTCTAATGTCCTTCTTCACCTGGCTAAATCATCAATCTGACTTCTTAAAGTTTACAATAGAATCCGACAACCATAGGATAAATTTCCTTGATCTCACCATCTACGAGGACGCAGGAGCCCTACTCACGAAACTCTACCGGAAACCAGCAGAGAGGAATTCCCTGCTGTTGTATGACAGCCACCATCCCAGAGCCCTCCGGGATAATTTGCCCTTTGGGCAATTTCTCCGAATCCGTCGAAATTGCTCAGATCGTGAACATTACTTGATGGAATCCGACGAGCTCACGAATCGACTTCTGGCAAGAGGGTATCCCAGACGTCTAATCAAGCAGTCCAGAAAAAGAGCTTGGTTCTATCCTCGCGAGGAACTATTATTTCCCAACAACAACAGGAATCAACAAGAAGAGAGGATGGTCTGTGTTACCACTTTCAACACCAAGAGTAATCAGATTAAACGAATTATAAATCATCACTGGCAGTTGATATCGGACGATATCAATCAACCATCAATACCTCTTCACGCCTTCAAAAAAGCCAAAAGTGTGAAAGACTTCGTGGTCAGATCCTTGCTATCAACACCTCAGGATCCCACGATTACCACTCTGTGGAACCTTCCTCCTGTGACTGGCCACTCTAAATGTGGAAACTGCAAAGCCTGTGAGACCACCATTCAAGGAAAGGAATTCCACCATGATCAATTGAAAATTCAACTGAAGGCACAGACGAACTGCAATTCTGCGAACGTCATCTATGCGATACTCTGTCCATGCCAACAGATATACATAGGCCAAACACAGCAGAAAATAAAAGCGCGCATTCTCCAACATATGAGTAGAATCAGGTGTGGGGTACAGGGAGCTCCCTTGGTGGAACACTTTAGCGCATCCTTACACCCACCAGACAGCCTCAGATGGGTAGTAATTGAGAAAGCGACTCTGGGACCCCGGGGTGGCAATATCTCAAGCATCCTGAACACCCGTGAATTGAAATGGATGTTTTTCTTCAATTCCATTGATAAGGGGCTCAATGAGCATGATAGCTCCTTCTCCCAGCTAGCCACCTTGACCTGATGATGCAATCCACTCAATGTATGACACTATGGCCTTTACCCTTATGATAGAGGTACGCCATTTAGTTGCTGCAATGACACTGAGTTTTTCTATCTTTTGTCTATGGTTTTTTCATGTTTTTATCCCTATGTGCTTAATGTTATTAAACACCGCTCTATCAATGGCCTTTACCCTCATGTGAGAGGTACGCCAGATACTTACAGATTGCCCCCACCAGCAAGATATAGATGTTTGTTATATTAAGTTTCCAGGTATCAACTGGCCTTTACCCTCGTGTGAGTGGTACGCCGGTAATTCAAACAATGCACTTAATATATACAGGTTTATATCACCCTCTGGCGGCCACTTTGCCTTGGTGGGTACGCCTGTTAACCCGTCAGGCACGTGAGATGTTAAACTGGTTCATTTTGCTTTAACAACAATATATATATTGAATTCGGCTTTCCGTTTAATATTGACATGTTTCAGTGGAATCTTTTCCCAAAGTACAATCGAAGCAAGTGGTCTTATTGTATTCCACCATTTGAGCAGCATTACACCATAGCAATCCTGTATCCGTATCTGTATTCATTCGTGTGCACGTTGTCCTAGCAACCGCCTAACAGGGAGTCAGTCTTTCGTCCAGCTTCACACTAGCTTGAGTCATCACGTGACTCCGTTACCATAGGGACTTAAGGAATCAGGAACGGGTAATCGCCATTGCGAACCCGTGCGGATACTCAGCCAGATTCATTCGGCCTCCGGTAAGCTTGGTATTTGGCACGTCTGTGGTCACAGTGTCTATTTTATTAGGTTAGAAGGAGCGCCCCCTCATAAATATGATCTCCCCCTTTTTTCAATGAACAGATCGGTTCGACGATCTAAGCAGATTCCGAACACTGTCCTCGAAACTGACGGGGTAAGTGTTTCCCGGCTCTCTGCCTGCCTGCTTTAATGAATGCAATATGTATCGGCCCCGACATATACCAACTTGTCGGTTCCCCTTTTCTGTATATTTGTGGTCACAGTGTCTATTTCACTAAGTTAGAAGGAACGCCTCCTCACAATTATGATCTCCCCCTTTTTTCAATGAACAGATTGGTTCGACGATCTAAGCAGATTCCGAACACTGTCCTCGAAACTGACGGGGTAAGTGTTTCCCGGCTCTCTGCCTGCCTGCCTTAACAAATGCAATGTGTATCGGCCCCGACATATACCAACTTGTCGGTTCCCCTTTTCTGTATATTTCCTTAGAGGAACATCAATCAGGATGTCCCCTCTACTCTGTCAGAATTCATATCGATCCTAGCAAGGTAATGACTGATATTCCTTTGTACACGGGTCCGGATCTGCCATGCTGGCTATACTCCACCTGGTTGCAGGCCACTATTTTCCCGCGCATAATTTTACCATTCACGGTGTAATAACTAATTAATGACACCCGTCAGTCAGGCGGTCACGACACGTGATGCACAATTAGCAATTCACGCTTTCATGTTTGCAATACATACCACAATTCACGGTAATATGCACACCCGATTTTTGGCATCCCACAATTCGGGGTCAAAATGCGAGTCCACGTTGGTGGATGTTCCCGTCTGTCTCAAGTTGAACCGTGTGCTTTTCTCTCACCAAAGTCAATGTAATTCATTTGCTCTAGTCCGATTCGTATAATAATACTAGACATTATATATCGATATAGGTGGTCTGCCCCAACTCCCTTGTCCTGAAGAAGACCCCGCCGCAAGGATATAATAGGTCCTGCAATTTTGAGAGGGTCGAAACGTCGACAACCATTTTGTCTCTTTTAAATGTCAACTCCACGGCCCAACCTGTTCATATATTGTACTGTGTGGAGTATGATACAGTTTGATTTGAAATCCAAGTTGTTTTTTTCTTGTACATTGTATGTAACCATCAAAACTATTGTGGTTTAAAGTTTTGATTAATCTGTCACTTCAACCCTTCCTTATCACAGTATCCTCACTCCATCACGCACTTTTCCCCCCTCCCCGGGGCATTGCTCCACCTGTCCATTTCTAACACGCGACTATTGTCTTTATTTGTTATTCATCCCCATTGTGATTAAAACATGGTGGTTTGATTCAATGTCTATTTGATTGCTTTTTGCATTTTTGTTATAATTTGTGTTTCTTATCCTTATGGGACCCCTTCCTTATAACACTTAGTTAACCCAGGTCCCAGGGACTCTAATTGGGTAAAACCCCCCATTATACTCTTATTATTAGGATCAGCATTGTAACAGCAGTAGTATTAGTACTCATAGTGGTAGCAGGAGAATTAGCATAAATAGTGGTAATGATGCTAGTAAAAGGGGTACTTGTACAGGTACACACTGTAGCAGCATTACGACTACTGACCTTCTACTACTAACAGGAGAAGATCAGTAATAGTGATACCAGAGGTATAAATAGATGTCCTAAGAAATGTTACCACAAATAACAGTACTAATGGCATTGTCTGATGCAATACCTATATCAGTAGTAGTAATAGTACATATAGGAGAAGGAATGCCAATTGCAATATTAAATGTAGCATGGTAATAGCTCTACCAGTATTCCTGCCTGTAATCAAGATAGCTGTGCCAGTAGCATTGATAATAATAACAGTAGATTTATTAGTAGTGCAAAAAGTAGGTTAAGAACAGACATATTGGTACTGGTCATAGTAGTGGTACCAGTGATATCAATGCTTTAGTACAATGCTTGATTCTAATAATACTAATAGTAGGAGGACCAGTTTTATATTTCCATTATTAACAATATTAGTAATAATCATAGTAGTACAAGGACAGAAGTACCAGTGGTAGACGTAATCATGTTAGTAGAAATAACATTGATAAAGGAAGAATAACATGTTTGATGATAATGAATGTCTGAAGGTTGGAGAAAGGATTGAACAAGCATTTGTGTGTTTAAAGATCTTAAAATAGAAACCTATTGGCTGTGTCAAATTGCTTTGGCTTAGATACAAGCCAGTAATACACATGCATCTGCGGTGACCATCTTTAATGGATTTTGAATATTATGAATGCATTCAAAGATGAGTGCATATCCATGGTGACCGTTTTTGAAAGCATTAGCCAACCTGAATGCACCCAAATCAGTGGAGGCCATTTTTAAAATGCATTTTGGTTCATTTCAATTAACATTTTTCAAAGATGGCCAGTGTATGGTGGGCATTTTGAATGGGATTTGTCAAAATAAATCAAACCCATTCATAGACTTCTGCTGTGCTTGGGCGGGCATGTGTACTGGCGGGAAACATCCTTTTCAATGCAACTTTTACCACGCAGTGCCTTTACGACGCAACTATTACAACGCATGTCATTACAACGCATCGTGCTGGGGGGCGCTCTAGGATAGGGAATGGATTTAATTTACTATCCAACACCTTCCCTACTATCCACGGGGACTGGAGTTGGAATAGTAAATTAAACTATTCACTATCCAGCACCCCTTAGCGCTATGCGTCGTAACAGCATGCGTTGTAAAACCTGCGATGTAAAGGCATGCGTAGTAAAAGCATGCGTTGTAATGTCATACATCCGTACTGGCGAACAGTGATCAAAATATTTTGTAATATTTCCTCCCACTGAAAGCATGGTGAGAGGCAAAAAATGAAACAAAGTTAAAAAAAAAAAGAGAAGAGGGCTGGCTGACAATATGACTCTGGGTGGGGAGGGAAAGAGAGGGTGGGAAACAGAGAGAGAGATGGGGAGAGAAATTAGTCTCTCCCAGCCACTGCAAAGCAAGGTCTCCTGTTAGCTGTAGAAGGATACGTTGAGCAATCAGAGCCCTGTGAGACCAAAATGATCTTGGATGGGACAAACATGAGAATAAGAAGCAAAGCCATCAAATCAAGAGAAGGGAAATGAGAAAGACAATAAAACTTTCCAATCACTCGTAAGGGGCTGAGATCAAGCTCCCCTAAGTATATGTAAGTATTGGAAACAATAGATAGGTCTTGCTAACAGTCTTTAATCGAGACCTAAGTAATAATATGGCTGTGAAATGGTGAGAGAAGTCAGTATCGCCATGAATAGGAGTATGACACTTTGTGTTGCATAGTGATTAAAATGCAACTTTGTACTTTTCCTTGTCCCAGTTGTTGTATATCTACAGATTGTATTTACTGTATTTGTTCTAGCAGTGGTAAAACAAATTCAGAAAGAAATAATATTTTCAAATGGTGAAAAGTGAACTGGTTAAAAACTGGTAGTAAGCAGAATATTTTAGTTAAGGTAACATTTTGCATCTTTCGCTAGCTATCGTTTGATTACAAAGTGCAGAGGAGTCTGCTGGACTGTAAATTCTTCCTCTACCACTTGCAATCATGCGAACGTTTACCAACATTCAGAAGGATGCATACACCTATTGCAAGAAAGTTTAGAAGCACAAATATGCAAAAATCACTTTTGATGGCAAAAATACTTTTAAGACTAACATCACGTAATCAATGTAAGCATGATTGTGGTATGATATCCAGGTACAAAACCACAATTATGTTTTAAAATCTGTTTATTGTTTTTTTTCCTGCATGGATACCGTCAGATATTCATTTACATATACGTCACCTGTAGGGCAAATGTAAAATACATATCGATACAGTGGCATTTCATTTACTTTTCCGTATTGGAAGAAGACATGCCAAGACTAGAATGATCATCCTGAGTGAATTGGCAGAAGAAAACAACAGATGTCTTGCACCTGCTGCAAATGCTGAACAACGCCATGGATGTGCTGCATTTACAAACACAGTGCTCCACGGATGTGTCCAAAATTCTGATGCCTCTTTTGGTGCTAAAGTGGCACATTGTGGAGTTGGTCGTAAGACTGATGCAACGCCAGCAATGCATCAGAACAGAGAGGCGAGTCAATTGATACAGGTGGTTTGAGAAGGCATAGGGATTTTGACACAGTCAGGTCGTAGAGTGAAGCAGTGAAAAGTTGTAAATATCATTGCATCAGTTCTATGTGGCTTTTAATGCGAGAACGCCTACCCTGCAAACATTATCTCTGGCGTAGGCATAATGTGACACAGGCCTCTACAAAATGATGCACTGGGCCCAATGCGTTACTTTGTAAATATGGAGCAGTGAGGAGGACTGATTGCACTATGGATGTAATTTTAGAGTAGTCAGGGGTCGTAGTTCTTCCTCCTTTGAGGCCAGGGGCCGCAAAGGCAGCACCAGGAGTAGCAGGGAGCAAGTCTCGAGGTCACAGCTGCGACTCACAAATGATGTCCATGGATTGCGCCGTTGTTGCGCCAAAACAATGCTGCTGCAGTGGCGCTAGCTCCTTGTAAATATGCCCCCTAGTTCTGTGTTTATTAAGAAGATAGCAGCCATATTATACAGCACGCTAAGGGGCACATTAGGATGGCGGGCGGACTTAGTCCGCCTGCCATCCCGATGCAAACAGAGACCATAAGGACGGGGGTCCCGTGGGGGACATTAGGATGCGCCCGCCACAGTGGCGGGCGCATCCAGCATTCCTGACATTGTGGTGGGCAGTGCAGTCAGCACCGCCCCCACAATGCCAGGAAGGCATGTCGTGCACTTCCATGCATAACATGGCAGGCACCACACGGTGCCTGCCATGTTGTGCATGGAACTGCTGGGGTGTACCATAGGTACCCCCCATGTGCACTCCCCACCCCCCAGAATCCCTGGGGGCCCGCTACGGTTAAGGACCGCCTGCCTTTCCATAGCAGCGTTGCCGCCACAGAAAGGCACATCCCAGCCTGCATAGTAATATGGATGGCGGTGTCAACCAGACACCACCACCATATAAACTGCTTTCCCGCCTGGTAGGCAATCTGGCGGATTGCCTACCGGCGGAAAACAGGCGGGCGGTCTTCCCAGCCATGGTAATGTGGCGGGGGGAAAATAGAGGCAGGCGGATCGCCACCACCACACGGGCCCCTAAATGTTTATCTCAATGTGATTCAGGTATACTTTTGGTGCTTGACGGACGATCAGGGAATTTTGTAGGCTGTTACTGGGGGAAAGAATGGAGAGAGGTGGAATCAGTCATTGTTTGATCCCTTCAACTTTCTCAAAAGTGGATAATTTGTTCAGCTCAGGGTCATCTAAGTTGACTAATATTTCGTTCCCCTTATGTGCCAGTGGTCTATGAATGGGAGGGTGGAATTTAGCGTTCCAACACATCATGAAGTGGCGCCTGGCTAGAATTAGTGGTACAAAAGGGGGTGGTGATGGACGGAGCATCTGAACCAATCAAACACTCACACCCAGTCAACAGATCTGGGTTTAATTCATCACCGTTCTTTAGCCCACTCTGCCACCCCAGTTCAGACATGGCCATATGCAAATCATCTGTGAAAGTGAGCAACCCAAACTACCCTTGAGGGCTTGGGCAAATGAAAATGTAAGGGTAAGGAATGCCTTCAAGGGAATTTATTTCTGAACATTTTTTGAATCAATAAACCAAGTTAGGAGGACAATTCAATGATCCCTCAATTATGCAATAAGTCATAAAACCAATTTCTTCAAATCATATGATAATATAAAAGTGAGAAAGAATCATAAAATCAACAAGCAAACAAAAACGGGTGTATATGAAAATATTGAATTTATCAAAAGCAAAAGGCAGAAATACATACAAATATGCAAACAGACCCACAGGAATGTCTGTAAACAATCAATGAACAACACTGTAGGTACTGTTGTCACCTCTCTTTTCTAAAAACATGAAACTTAATTTATCATAGGAGAATGCGATAGTCGACGTTTCGGTCAACCGGGCAATGCGCCTGGAGTCTGTCCGCCATCCTGGTGTAAATGGGACCGTCTGCCATACATGCGGAGGTCCTGCACCACGAATCAGGATGCGACCGCCACCATGGCAGTCGCAACCTGTATCTTTAACATTGCAGTGGGTACTGCTGACAACAGCACCTCCGTGATGTCAAAAATGCAGGTTCTGCATTTCAGTGCACATGGTGGCAGCCACCACATATCGCCTGCCATGTGGTGCACTGAAATGTAGCGGGGTACCATGGGTACCCCCCAGTGCACATACATTTCCCCCCAACACTCTGGGAGCCCACAACAGACCCACAAACAGAACCTCCGCCAGCCTTTTCATGAAAGAATCACCATCATTGAAAGGCTGGCTCAAAGGCTGCATCATAATATGGTGGACGGTGCCTGCTAGGCACCGCCACCAGTTCTGACTCAATGGGCCATCCGCCGGGCACTCGTATTGATTGCCTGTGGCGGTTCAGTGGCAGACGGTCTTTATGTCTGCCACTGTCCCTGTCTTGATTCCCCCGCCATCATCATGTGGCGGTGCAAAAACCACTTTGGACGGCGGGTGGATTGCCACCAAATTAAACAAAACGGAACTTTGACGATAAAAACAAACAAAGTTAATGAAATAATAAACCTGTAAAATCACCTCGTACAAACCAAGCCAAAACCAGTCTGTGACACAGCCAGAACAAGCACGACACAAAAAGGGCACCATTTCGACACAAAACATAATAAACGTTCTTTTTTAATTGTTAATTAAAAACAAACATACAGTCAGTGATTGAATCACAAAGTGAATGCGATTCCAAATCATATTTCATTTTTAAAATTAGTTTACCACCCACAAACATATAAATTCAACCATCCACCATTTTGCATTCACTTTTACACAGTCAGCTAGGTGGACAACACAAAGGTGCCATCCGCCGAGCAAATGGAATTCCAACCAAATCCTACACTGCCATCTTTTGAACCAAGTAAGTATATAACTAAATTATAAAAATTGCTTATTCTAAGCAAAATAACTTTAAACTTGAAGTAATACATGTTTGCAATTAATTACAGACTGTGCTATCAACAAACAAAGCCAACCATAAAAGTTCACAACTTTCTGAAACAAGTAAGTTTTTCTCAACTTGAATATTTTGTAATAAAAGACTAAAGAGCAAGTACTTTATTTTACATTTGCTTTTCAAATAACTTAGGGGGTCATTAGTATGGCGGGCCGATCGATCTGTCCGCCATTTTCCACCGTCCGCCTGCCATTTCCCCCCCCATATTACAATGAAGGAGGGGACCCCGGCGGATGGAAAGACCGTCTGCCGGTTTTCCGGCGGTCGGATATGCGACTGGGCGGAAAAGGGCTACAATATGGTGGCAGTGTCTGCAAGACACCACCATCCATATTAGGATACCCAGCAGTGCAGGGCTTTGGCGGCGACTCAGCCATGGAAAGTCAGGTGGAGTTTACTTTTGGTGGTCCTTTGCGGGACCCCAGGGGTTGGGGGGTGGGGGTGCACTTGGGGGGTACCCATGGTACCCCCTCATTTTCCATGTGCAATGTGACAGGCACCGCTTGGTGCCTGCCCCGTTGTGCATGCAAATGCACAACATGCATATTGTGCATTGCGGCGGGTGCTGCTGACAGCACTGCCCGTCACAATGCATTATATGCAGGATGCGACCGCCAGGGTGGCGGTCGCATCCTAATTTGGACAGACGGACTGCCTCACCCCTGGCGGGCGTTCCCGTATACCGTTAAAGTCCGCCCACCATTATAATGCTCCCCTAAAATAGGTAAATGTTCCTCCTAATTTGCAAATTTGCAAAACTTTTCACCACATATTTTACGTTAAATATATATAATAAATTTTAATAAAACTAAATAAATTAAACACTCCTTAAAAAAAGAAATTAACTAAATATATAACAATACAATTTGCCATAGCAAAAGTGTGACTTTAAAAAGGCGCTTGACATGGGGAAGAGAGGAAGAGGGTGGTACTGATAATAGTAGTGAAGTACAGGAGTGTAATATTAAAAGATCAAACTCCAAAAGTAAACAGGTGATTTACACTTAAATTTAACCATATGATTACTTTTTGAAATATTAAATACACAAGTGTGCTCAAAAAGTAGATAAATGTTTTTGAAAAAGTCCAAATAAATCAATTTTTAAACAAAAAGTATTTAGAAAACAGAAAACAAAAATTAACTTGTAACTAACACACACATACACAACTTGTTTATTTCCCCACAGGATCAATAAATTACAGGTGAACGCAGTTTATTACAGTTTCGAAAACCAATATTAAACTATCACACTGGTAAGGCCCAAACAAATGTCAATTTTATACATTTAAAATAAAACTACTATAATTCAAACGAAATGCATAATATTTAAAGAAACCTGTTTAAAATGATTTACAAAAAAAGGTTTTTGCAGAAGGTAATGTGCTGGATACTGAAAGGGAGACAAAAGTCAAATCTAACTACAAACAGTGTTTGGAGCAGGGAATGTGCTAGACAGTGATCGAGAGCAAAATTTGTATTCTAACTCCAAAGGGTGCTTATAGAAGAAAAGGTGCAGTACAAGGGATGAGATCCAAAAGGGAATCTAACTCCATAATATTTTTTTATTTGAGATTTTACTGAACAGTGAATGGAGTTCCAAAAATTATTCTAACTACAAAAGGTGTTTCCAGAAAGTAAACTGCTGTAAAAGGGGTGGAGGTTCATAATGTTATTCTACCTCCAAAAAGTGTTTACAAAAGTGATTCTGCTGGAGGGTGGTTGTGAGTCAAAATACTATTCTAACTGCAAAGAGTGTTTACAGTAGGGATTGTGCTGGACATTTTGTGGAGGTCAAAATGATATGCAAACTCCAAAGGGTTTTTGCAGCATGGAAAGAGCTGGTCAGTGGATGTAATGCAAAAAAAAAATATTCTAACGCCTAACGGTATTTGAAGCAGGGAATGTGCAGAACAGTAGATGAAGACCAAAAAATATTCTACCTCCAAAGGATGCATACAGCAGGGAAAGTGCTGAACAATGGATGAAGGCCAAAACACTATTCAAACTACAAAGGGTGCTTGCAGCAGGGAAAGTGCTGGACAATGGATGAGGACCAAAAAACTATTCTAACTCCAAAGAGTGCTTGCAGCAGGGAAAGGGCTGGACAATGTTTGAAAGCCAAAACACTAATCTAACTCCAAACTGTGTTTACAACAGGGAATGTGATGGACAGAGGTGGGGACCTCCTAAAAATAAATTAATACTAAATAACTAAATAAGCCCAAAACAGTTTTTTTTCTACTAAGTAAAACACATTGTCAACGCAAACATTCCCACTTTTTATTTTAAAGGTACCCAGAATTTATATAAAAGCAAGAAAATAAATACAACAAAGTCTACAAAAACACAACAATCAAATTATACAATTTGAGAAGAGAAATAGAAAGAAAACTTCCCAAGCTGAGAAATAACAGAAAAACCTAAAGCGTAAATATTTTTATACTACCAGGTGTGCAACATTTCATTTTTGGAAAAAACAATGCAAAATAGATTTCCAGAAATCACAATGAAACCATAACTTGATTGGCCAGAAAACATATTAACACCATAATGTTGACTGGTTTGAAACTTTTTCTCCATTTCAACAATTAAAACTTTATTTAAACATGCACAATACACCTTTGTTTTTTTTTTTTAAAAATAGGTTGTTTGCCGCAAAGAAACTTTTACCCAGGAAAAGTGTTCTAAAAAATATTATAACTCCAAAGAAACTATGCAGTGGAAAATATGCTGAATAGTGAATGTGTACTAAAATGCTATTCTAACTCCAAAGGGGATTTGCAGTAAACAACATGCTTGACAGTGTAGTATTGCAAACAATCTACTCTAAATCAAAACATTGCTTCCAACAGATAAACTGCAGTACAATAAATAAAAAAGAAAACGCTGTTCTAACTTCCAACTATTTTGCAGCCAAGAATGTGATGGACGTTGATAGGGGGACTAAACTACCTGGGACCAAATAAATAACCCCAAACCTATTTTTTGCAGATGTTGAGAACACAAATTCAGATAAAAATGAAAAAGAACACTTTCTTCTTTAGTGGTACCCAACTTCATACAACAGTAAGAAAATCAAAAAACAAAATCAGAAACAAGTCAACAAAAACAACTTCCCAAAACAAGACAAACTGTTCAAAGAAATCTTGCAAAGATGAGTACTTCCAGAATAACCTAAAAAGTCACTGTTTTTCTTTTAACAGACAGGTAAAACATTTTATTTATAAAAGCACTTGAAAATGTAACAGAAATCACAAGCACTACATAATTGCTGCAGGTTTTCAATTGTCTTCCTCTATACAGCAAAACTATCTGCGTTAAAAAAAATTAAATAAAGTTTTGTAAAAGAAAAAAACGAAACCGCTATCTCTTAACATAGTTATTCGAAATAGTAAACTTTACTAAATGTACTCTCCTCTCCTTTTCAGAAATTTTCACAATGGAATCAGACACACAAGCCCAGTACATAACTTCTAGAAAGGAAAATCTACTTCCAAAACATGCAGGCTACCTTTACTGTAAGGATAGACCAAGTGAGCCCAGGAGCCATTGGAGGTGCATACAATATTACTCATATCATTGCCCAGGCAGAGCGGTTAATCAGGGGGACACTGCGGAAAAAACAATAGAACAAAACCACTCTGCCTCTGCAATGGAGATTGAGGTTAGGGAAATTGTGAATGAAATAAAAGAACTTGTATCCACCTCCAATGACCCCTATGGTGCAGTATTGAGGGAGGTATCACTGCATATTCTTATGAATGTAGCTAGTACTATGCCTACAGTAACCAACTTACGTAGAATTATCCAACGGAAAAAACAGGCAAGTAACCCCCAACGAGTCACTCCCCAAACCTTTTCAGATATTCACATACCTCCTGAATTAACAGTAACTGTTCTTAAAGAATCCTTTCTATTATACAACAACCCAAAACCCCAAAAGCGAATACTAATATTTAGCACACCCTGTAACCTCATAAGATTATAAAATAGTGATATTTGGATGATGGATGGAACATTTAAATACACGCCCCATCCATTTTCACAAATATACACTACGCATGCATATATTAACAACACAGTAGTTCACAGTTCACTCTCAGATAAGCAATCCTCAACATATGATAAACTGTTATCAGTTATAAAATCTAAAACTGAAAACGAAAGTCAGAGAAAAGTAATAATTGATTTTGAATTATCAATGATCAACACTGTTAGTAAAAACTATCCAGAAACAGAAATTGAAGGATTTTTTTACTTTTCTCAGGCATATTGGCAGAAAATACAAAAAACATCCTTAATTGAGGATTACATATCTGATAGTAAACTTTAATTTGAGTTTTAAAAAAACTAACTGCATTGTGCTTTGTTCCACCTGACTGTGTAGATGAATACTACACATCAATTCCAGAATCTGAATATTTTGCCACAAATGAAAATAAATTAGGCCCCATTCTAAATTACTTTGAGGACACTTGGATAGGCCTTCTAACCAGATCAGGTTGCAGAAGGAATCCGAGGTTTCCTATCAAATATTGGAACCTGCTTAGATGGTGGAGCTAAGACCAATAATGCCATAGAGGGATGGCACAACTCCTTCAAATCCATTGGAAAACCACACCCCACCTTTTATAATTTTTTGGAACTTTTGAGGAAGGAGCAAAGTTTCCAAGAAATTAGAATAGCGCTATCATTGTCTGGTAGTATGAACCCAAGTACTTCTAAAAGATCAAAAGAAATGTCTGTAAGACTATTGGAACTGATTCAACAATTTTCATTGATTGTGGCTTCAAACTACCTAGACAATCTTGCACACATCCTACATGTTTAACCCTACCCTACACCTAAGCCCCCATTAGGATGGCTTGCGGAAAACGGGACCGCCCGCCTCAAGGGCGGGGGTCCCGATGTGTGCATTAGGATGCGCCCGCCATAGTGGCGGGCGCATCCCCCCTTTTTAACATTGTGGCGGGCAGTGCTCACTGCACCGCCCGCCACAATGTTAAAAATGTATGCGTGCATTTGCATAAAAAAAGCGGCAGGCACCGCGCGGTGCAAATGCTCAGGGGTACCACAGGTACCCCCCGTGTTCAACCCCCACCCTCCTTTACTCTGGGGGCCCTACCGCATGCCGATGCCACCACAGAAAGGCATCCGATTTGGCCCATCATAATATGGCAATAGACACCGCCACCATATTAATCCCTTTCCGCCCCGGCCGCAAGGTGACCGGGGCGGAAATGCGGCGGACGGTCTTTCCGTCCGTCGCGGTCCCCCCCCCCAATACTAATATGGCGGGGGGGCATTTGGGAGTGGATGTCGGGCGGATTGCCCCCGCCAGGCCGGCAGTGGCTACCGCCAGCCTGGCGGGGGCAATCCGCCCAACATCCTAATGGGCCCCCTAGTCTTAGTTACTTGCCTGTTTTGCGTTATTTCAAATTCATTAGAAAATGAAATGTTCTCAAAAATAATTTTTTAAAATACGATCGAATACGGGTTCCTACCTTCTGATGCTTTCTTTCTTCAACTCTTGTTCTCCTCTACAAATCCATATTCCTACGAGAGTCACCAGCTCCTCAAACATTCCATAATCCATTCAATAAAACATAATCCAAATTCCAACCCGTATTTATCTGTATTAAAAAACACAGATTGGCATTTTCATATATTTAGTACTTTATTGTGCGAAATAATCTGTGTGCCCTACCAAATGCAACCCAAAAAAAGAATCCTGAACATATATTTAATGTTAGGAAAAAAACGCAACAAAAAATCCAATGCTGTAAACCTCTATTCTTCAACGATGTGTCTGATGCCAAAATAAAAGCATTCCAAAGTCAATTCCAAAATAACTCTAGTGAACAATTTGATTATCCATCCCATCCGATCTTTAAAAAAATGGACAGCATGGTGGATCCATTCATGTGTTCCGTGAAAAAAATGTAAAGTTTGCGACGCATAATCAAAATATAGAAAAACACAAAAAAATAACTTTAATGTACTCCACATATGCTCCGACTAAATTTCCACGGAAAAAAAAATGTGTAAACAAAAAACTACAACTCCATCATAAACGTAGAACTACTGCATGCATAAGAAACAAATAGAAAACAAAACATATAAACAAAATCCTAAACGCTTATAACTAACTAAATACCTCCCTCCTCTATATTTACAGTAAATGTGGCCAGCTGCATTCTCCCAAAATGATTTTTAAAGTAACTTACCCGACTGCACTTCTTTCTTCCATCCGTACTTGCTCATGACGCTCCACTAAATGAAGAAAGAAACGCCGAACCGCATACGTCAGCGTCTAACTGTAAAAAGTAATAAAAAAGGGCAAATTCCCTTTTAGCAATCAATGGAAAACTGTGGGAAACTTACAAAATAAATGCAAAATAAGTACAAATGCCTTTTTTTTATTTAAAAATATCATGCATTTCTAAATTAAAAAAAAAATATATATATATATATATATATATATATATATATATATATATATATATATATATATATATATATATTATGTATTATATTGAATGCAATATTTTGTAAATAGTAAAAAAAAAGAATTCTTAAACATATTTAGTTTCCCAGTGTTTATATTCCCAAAACCTTTTAATATTATATTTTCTATACTTTTAAGTAATATAGCATGGTGTTTTAAAAACAATTGTACCTAATAATAAAGTAAATTATTTACCAACAATTATTGTATTGCTAATAATTCCTTTTATTTAAAAAAATATATATATTATAATTTAATATACAATTGCACATTAGGATGGCGGACGGACTTGGTCCGCCCGTCATCCCGTCGTACAGAGGGACCGCCCGTCATAAGGTCAGGGGTCCCATGCCTGCTATTAGGATGCGCCCACTACAGTG
This sequence comes from Lissotriton helveticus, assembly GCF_964261635.1. Taxonomy (NCBI): domain Eukaryota; kingdom Metazoa; phylum Chordata; class Amphibia; order Caudata; family Salamandridae; genus Lissotriton; species Lissotriton helveticus. The sequence continues at coordinate 1,072,029,543 of NC_136070.1, read as the reverse complement.
GCGGGTGCATCAAACATTCCTGACATTGTGGCAGGCGGTGCACTCAGCACCGCCCGCCACAATGCCAGGAAGGCATGTTGTGCACTTCCATGCACAACATGGCAGGCACCGCGCAGTGCCCGCCATGTTGTGCATGGAACTGCTGCCCCCATGTGCACCCCCCACCCCCGGAATCCCTGGGGGCCCACAACGGGCCCCCCAACCAGACTCCGCATGCCTGCCACGGAAAGGCATTCCCAAAAGCACATTGTAATATGGCTGGCGTGGCAAACAGACACCGCCACCATATTGTAGCCTTTTCCACCGGTCGCAAGTAAACCGGGGCCGAAATGCGGCGGACGGTCTTTCCGTCCACCGTGGACCCCCAGCCATTATAATATGGCGGGGGCCATTTCTGCAGGGATGGCGGGCGGATTGCCCCTGTCGGGCCGGCGGTGGCTAAAGCCGGCCCGACGGGGGCGATCTGCCCATCATCCTAATGGGGCCCTTAATATTTAAAAGATTTACCGTTTAAAACCTTTTTATAAAATCTTACTATTTTAAAAATACACAAATTAAATTCTTAATAACCTATGGTAGAAATGTAAATGCCTGCAATTTCATAACTGTATAATTTACTTTATATATTTGTTATTTTATACAATACAAGCTCTATTCTGTACTAAAATAACAACCTTTACAAAAATGATATTAATGATGATTAATATTATTTAATATAAAAATATATAAAAATACTCATGTAACAATATTAACACTATTATAATATTAATATTTATGAATAGTATTTTATATTAAACATATATAAAAACAAAATACTCAAGTAACAATATTAACACTAATAGAATACTATTAATGGTATTTAATATTTGAAAATGTACAAAAATATTCAAGTAACAATATTAACACTAATATAAGATAATAATAATGATTATTATTAATAGTATGTAATATCAAAAACAATTAAAAATACTCAAGTACCAATATACACACTAATGAACTAAAATTAATAATTATTGAAAAAAAAACATAAAATATAATCACATGTGGTGTAGCAAAGAATGAAAACCCCAAAACAAAGAAATGTACATAACATACATAATATAATGATAGAGGAGGGGTAAAAAGGAAAAAAAATAATAATAATTTTTTGCACTACACTATAAGGGTATCCCTGGGATATAATCTATATATATATATATATATATATATATATATATATATATATATATATATATATATATATATATATATATATATATATATATATATATATATATATATAACCTAAGTTTTTTTCTCTGCGTCCATTTCGGTAGGTAACTGTAGCTTGTTCCTTCTGAATATAGCAGAAGTGTGGGGTTGAGGTGTAAGGCTGTTGGCGGGCGTAAATCTGGCCAGACATCAGGCCGGAGTAAGTAGGGGTGGGTTACCCGGGAGGGAGATTAAAAATAGCAAAAATTCCTCATGAGTCTGCTTTTTTTTGTTTTTTAGCCTGTCCTTTATTGATACTTGTTCAATACCAGATTCTTAAAATGTTAAGACTAGGATTTCGCCAGTGAGGGCTAATAAGTGTGAAGGAGCAATGGCTAGGCACGACACCATGACATCCGTTCTTTATATGTCCTGGAACGTCAATGGTCTGTGCGTGAGAAGTAGACGGGATCGTATTCTACAATATTTGAGAGACTTCCCCGCACAGATCATAGTCCTCCAGGAGTCACATCTTATTAAAGCAGAGGCCACTGCTATACTTAAAAAACAGAGATGGATTGACAAATTCTGCTCCCCAGACCACAATGCGAACATCAGGGGGGTACTATTTATCTTAAAAAAATCCGTAAAAGCTCAAATTCTGGATTACAAAGAAGATCACAGAGGGAGATGGCTGATACTGAGAGTCTCGCTGGACGGTCAGATTCGTGTCTTGGTGGGCTATTATGGCCCCAACTCAGATGACCCATCACATTTGGATGCCGTTAGGAATCATCTGGTAACATTCCAGGATCCGTAAATTCTAGAGCCTGTAGCTCTGCTAAGTCTAGGCAAACCCTTGTTGCAATCATGACCCAGCTTGGCTTGGTAGATTTGTGGAGAGAAAGAGCTGGTAACAAAATGGGGGTGTCCTTCCAGAATAGCCGTTTCAAGCATACATCTAGAATCGATTATGCCCTTTTTAGCTACTGCTTGAAGGACACTCTGACAACGATAGATTATCTCCCCTCCCATCTGTCGGACCATTCTGCTCTAGTATTCACTTTGAGATCCGACAGTAAGATTAATTTTCCATCTTGGTCGTTTGACCGGACACTCTTGCTTGAGGACGAAGAAGTTAATTTTTTGGTAGCAGAGCTCCTCTTTATTTTTTGAATTAAATCTTGATTCCTCAGCCTTAGCTGTAGTCTGGGAGGCATTTAATGCCTTTTTAAGAGGTCAGATTACTAGTAGAGCCTCCGACCGGTGAAAAAAATACAGGGAAACGACAGCTAGCCTGGAGCAGTAAATGAAACTAATAGAGTTAAAAATCGGCCCGTCCCTAGGATCATTAGAGGAGCAGACAAAACTGGCTGAGTTAAAACTACAATTGGAAAACATCCTACAAGAGAGGGTAAATAAAAGGTGGGAAGCGAGCAAGATTTCCCAATTCGAATTTGGAGAAGCCGCAGTGAGTGTACTGGCATGGAAAAGAAAGACTGACCAAGCCCTCAAATATATCAGAGAAATTAGGGTAGACGGGGAGGCTACGCTAAGATCCTCTAATTTAGAGATCGGCAATGCCTTTTTTGAATTTTTCGAGGCTATCTACAGGGAAGATCTTCCCAACGACCAGGTGGCAAGGGATAGATGGTTGGAAGGAATTACGCTCCCAACCCTCTCAACAGCACAGAGCAATAGCCTAGAGATGGAGATAACGGAGGCCGAGGTGAGGAAAGCAATTGGCCAAATAAAAAAAGGAAAAGCGTCAGGCCCAGATGGTCTTCCGGGAGAGATTTATAGAGCATTGGAGGATGCCATCATCCCAGTGTTGACGGCTCTTTTTAATGGCATTCTAAGAGAAGGAGATTCACCGCCAAAATCATGGGGTGAGGCCACAATTGTCCTTATTCCGAAACCAGGGAAACCTCTCTCGGAATGTGGGTCTTATCGACCGATATCGTTGTTGAACAATGACTATAAAATCTTCACAACCATCATTTCGGCAAAATTGGGCAGTGTAATTGGCACCATAGTCCACCAGGACCAGAAAGGTTTTATTAAAGGGCGACAATTATCAGACCTAACACACGACTTGGTAGGGGCTATAGACATTGCCTCAGCATTTTCCCTTCCACTGGCAACCCTCACCTTAGATGCAACAAAGGCCTTTGATAGGGGTAATTGGCCCTATCTGAATGACGTATTAAAAAAGTTTAACTTTGGGGAGGGCTTCTGTAGAACCATAGTCCAGTTGTACGGAGCTCCTTCGGCTAGGCTGCTAATTAACGTTGTCTTGACAGAAGCCTTTGACATCACTATAGGTACGAGGCAGGGCTGCCCGCTTTCCCCCCTCCTCTTTAACCTATATATCGAACCGTTTGCCCAGGTCTTGCGGGCGGAGGCTAATATTCCATCTTTCAAGTTTGGGGAATGGGAAAGACGGGTAGCACTATATGCTGATGACATCTTGGTTTTTACATCTGATCCAGTACTGTCATTTCCCGTTGTCATCCAGCGGGCAGAGGAGTTTGGGCGTATCTCAGGGTACAACATCAATTCAAGTAAAACTGAAATTATGGCATGGAACATACCTGATATACGGGTGGGTGTAAATATTTCAACTTCTATGCGTTACCTCGGGATACGAGTGACTCAAGAAGTGGGTAGTATTGGACAAACCAACTTGGATAGAATATTTAATGAGAGTAAAAGGCTTCTGAAATCTTGGACTCACCTGCCACTTCCTATAATGGGTAGGGTGAATCTGGTAAAAATGTGTATCCTTCCTAAGTTCACGTTTATTTTTAATGCCATCCCCCTGGCGTTTGACGCCAAAATGATTGATAAGTGCCAGCGAGAAATCAACTCCTTTATCTGGAAGTATAAATCTACCAGACTCGCTTGGAAAAAGTTGAGGAGGAGGAGAGAAAAGGGTGGTCTTGCCCTGCCTGACTTATTATACTATGCATGGGCTTTTCAGATTTCTCACTCTAGGATGCTTTTAAAAACACCATCTAACCTTCCCAGTGGGTCGATTTATAGAGCCATGTTAACCGGGGCAAATCTACCAGCGGATGGGTTTTTGTTCAAGTTTGGGACCCAGAAATTCTTTAAAAAAATAAAACTTAAAATTTTACAGTCATGGGCTAATGCTTGGTTAACCATCAGAAAAAGATTGGGGCTGTCTTACTATTCTAACTTCGCCCCAATATGGGACTCGCTGGGTCTACCATTATGCTTAAGAGACAGCCTGTCTTCCCCATTAGAGGACGCCGAGATTATAAGATGGGGCGAGCTATTGATGGAATGATCGGTAATAGCCTGGGATGAGTTATATGACCACATTGGCCCGGGGCTCTCCAGATTTAAGTTCATCCAACTGGACAGCTCGGTGAGAACCCAGTGTCGCAAAGGTGTACAACTCGGGAAGGCCAGCAAATTGGAGCGGCAGTTAGTGGAACGATCTAGGGGAGGAAAGGAGGTAGCCCTATGGTACTGGCAGCTGTTGGAGGAAATTGATGGGGAGTTTGCCCTCCCAGATGAGCTGTGGGGGGAGGTGACTGACTTTCAGTGTGAGGAAGTATGGTTAAATTATTTTGCCCTCCTCTACAAAATTGTGAAACCGTCGTGGTTAAGACGAAACCATCTCTTCACAGTTCATCGTGCATATATCACACCGTTGAAACATTCTAAATTTCTCCCCGACAAAAAATGTAATGAATGCAACCTTATGGGAGCATCTGACATCCACATGTTCATGGAATGCCCTGACATCGGCCGGTTCTGGGAGGAAGTGAAGTCTACCTTACACATCACTGTCAATTAATTTGCCACTCATCATCTTCGGCCTGGAAGATGGTATCACTGGCAAGGCTAGGTCCCTCCTTTTCTACGCCATTTTGTTTGCCAGAAGGCAAATTTGTTTACATTGGGTAGAGAAAACTGCCCCATCACACTCTGCCTGGCTCAAGTCCCTATACGAAACATCGAAGGTTGACCTGACTAGATCATGCAGTAAACGTAACCTGGCTTTTTGGGAATTGTTGACCAAGTGGAGATAGTACCCCGGGGTTTTTTTTTTCCCGGGTCCTATGATTGTGCCATTAACACTCCTTGGACCAGGTCTAGCCTCATTACGATATTGGTCCTACAGGTTGAAATATACCTAGATGGAGTCAGCGCAAGCCCCTCTTCCCCCCAGGTCCTCTCTGCCACCATTATATTATACTCGCATTCTGGCACAGGAGACGGGTAAAATTTATTTTGCTCCACCTCTAAGTGAAGGACACGCAAGGTGGTTGGTATCTCCTAAATTGAGGGTAAGGCAAATGAGGACAAAAAAAAATAACAATATATCAAAAACAATTAAAAATACTCAAGTAACAATATACACACTAATAAACTTAAATTAATAATTATTGATAGTATTTAATACTAAAAATAATACTCATGTAACAATATAAACACTAGTATACTAATATTATTAAGTAGTAAAAACATTTACTATTAAAACCTTTTTTTATAAAATCTTAATATTTTTAAAATACACAAATTAAATTCATAATAACCTATGTACGAAATGTAAATGCCTGCAATTTAATAACTGTGCAATTTACTTTATATATTAGTTATTTTAAAATACATAACATCGTCACAATACAAGCTCTATTCTGCACTAAAATAACTACCTTTACAAAAATGATATTAATAATGATTAATATTATTTAATATAAAAATATATAAAAAATACTAAAGTAACAATATTAACACTAATATAGTAATATTAATATTTATGAATAGTATTTAATATTAAGCATATATAAAACAAAATACTCAAGTAACAATATTAACACTAATATAATACTATTAATAGTATTTAATATTTGAAAATGTATACAAATATTCAATTAACAATATTAACACTAATATAAGATAATAATAATGATTCTTATTAATAGTATGTAATGTCAAAAATAATTAAAAATGCTCAAGTAACAATATGCACACTAATAAACTAATATTAATAACTATTGATAGTATTTAATACTAAACATTATACTCACGTAACAATATAAACGCTAGTATACTAATATTACTAAGTATTAATAACATTTACTATTAAAACATATATAAAAATACCGAAGCAACATTAACACACATATAATAATATTAATAAATATTAATAATATTAAGTATTAAAACATATATAAAAATACTCAAGTAACAATATTAACACAAATATAATACTATGTTTAATTATTAATAGTACTTAATATAAAATAATATTACAATACTCAAGTAACAATATTAACACATACATAACAATAACACTTTTAAAACGTATCTTATGCGTTGTAAGGATATACGTTGTAACAGTAAAAGCATGTGCTATAAAAAATATGTTGTAAAGGATGTTTTTCATTTTATGTTGAGTTTTATATTCATTGTTCGTTTTAGTACCCAGAGGTTAAGATACCCAAAATAAAATCCTACTGAATGCACCAGTGTCAATTCCTCATTTCTAAAACACACTTTCCATTCACAGTCCAGCATTCCTGAACCTCTTATTCGACTATGTCTCTGAGATCATGCAAAAACATCTCAATGTCTCCCAATCAACTATTCTATTGACTTGTTGTAAAGAGTCCTTTTGCTGGGATTTGGAAACTGCATGGAGCATTGTCAGTTAACCTTGAGACTGCCTAAGACAATATTGCTGGGAATGTCAAACAGGCACATTTTGGCATTGGTGTAGAGTGAGTGTGTTCTTAACCAGATGAGAACTTCTGGAACCTGATGACAATGCTCTACACTTGTGCATGAGTAAATAAAAGTTTTGTATAGATACATCTCAACAAAGACATCCAAGTGGCTCATTATGATGACGGAAGGATCACCACTGCCAGGTCGGCAGTGGCTACTTTCCGACCTGGCATGGAATGTAAACCGATGAGTCAGTCCAAAGGGCTGCAATGCAGCCGAGGAAAATCCGACTGTCGGGGGGAGGCTTTCCGCCCAAAATCGTAATGAGCCCCTCTGTGTTAGTTGAATCTGGAGTCACGTCTCCTGTTGTACTGTTGTATAAGCTGTCAACAAAACGCAATAAAGAGATTCAAAGAAAAAAATGAGTAAAGATGTCTTAATGGGGAAAAACAAGGCGAACTGTGACAGAGGAAAATAACAAACACGAGGGATAGGTGCCGTGTACTAACTGTAAAGAAGTTAAGGGCCACAAAAATCACCACACCAAGCCTGACAAAGGATGTATGCCATGACATGTTTTATGTAGTTCTCTGCAACCATTTACCTGGGAGTGTCTCAAAAATTAGGAAGAGAGGAACGGAATGTTCTGGTGACTAGTGGTAATGTTTCCAACCTCTTCAGTTTCCACTGACCAGTCTTCTACAATCTCCAACTCCCACAAACTACAGGCCTGATTGGCTTTCTTCTCTTAGCCTGAATCCAAACTTTGCTATTGCCTAACATATGGAATGATGTTCCTTCTGCAGGGGATGCAACTCAACCACCAACCACAGTAGCACATACAAGTGACAGTAGCAACAATACCGTGGCACACATTTTGGAACTATTATCTCACATAAGCTCTAAAATGGAGTTTGACTATTTGCAGCTGCTGAGCAAGTCAGGAGAATCAACTGAGTCCCTAATAAGGGTTGAGTGTCAACGACACAATCTAATCACAACCCAACAAAGGGACTATTGATCAGCTTTGTAATGTAGACTTATGAGAACAGAGAGTGAATATATTAGCAATACACCACATGACACATGCAATTATTGAATCTACCAGAAAAGTAGCAAAAGGTCATGTGGCAATTTTAGGTTCACTGGAGGACATGTACCATGCCTTAAAACTGGGACTGCTACACCAGTTGTCAGCTGTATCCACCTACCACCAGTAGCAGCAACCATTCTCTACTTCCTTCTGCCTTTTCACTGCATCACTCTTTGTAACATGGGTCCACCATCAGGCCAATGAAGAGATCTGCCCATACTGAGCTAATCCATGACCCATCACCTACCCAAGCCAAAAGGAGTGCACCTTAGTTTATCAGAAAATGTTGACACAATGTTAATTTGTTTAGCACAAGAAATATACATCAACAAGGTTGTAGGTTATCTTATCTCTTTAGTTGTGTTGTGGGTGAGTGTACAAAACAAATGTGAGGTATTAGGATATGAATCATAAGTTAGGTAATTATTCATGAAGGAGTTAGAGAACACTTATATATTTAAAATTCTTGGGCAAGATGTTGGGTGGTTGGATGTGCTTGGAGGTGTTGTTTAATAATTATAATCTCCAATATATTGTAAGCGTAGATGGAGAAATGAGGACTTTCTTTAATATTGTTAGTTAATAACAATAATAACAAGCATTTACAATGCAATGGTTTCGCCTTTTGAAATGTTTGAGCTATTGGCATTGTAAATGACAAAATTTGTATTTATGTGTTGGTTTTGAAAACAGATAAATAAATGGCATTGTCATTTACAATGCCAATAGTTTAATCTCTAGATCGAAACTTGTAAACAGCTACTCCAACCGGAGTGTCTCCCCGTAACACAAGGGTGATGCTGGGGTTACCCATACTTAAATTGATTCCTGAACACACAGCCATGAGGAAGAGAAACACTATCTGCTCCCACCCAACATATATACACTCTGATACAAACTGAAACTCTTCAGCACAGCACACCGATCTTGGGGCTGGGTGTGCATTTGTTAATTGAAGGCTGGGGTGCTGCAACCATGCTTTTAGGGTTTGGTGACCGGAGGGCAGGTTTACAAAGCAACTCTAGTAACACTGCCGCTTTTCCCTCTAATACTGTGTAGTAAATAACTGTAGGTGGGGGCGAGCGTCAATCACTTCATGCCTTCTGTACATATTCCTTACAGCACGTATTTGACAGTAGCTAAGGCCTCATAGTCTTCCCGCCCAGGGGTCTCCTTGCAAAACTTTGATCTACATCATAAAATGTTAATGGCCATCGCATCATGATTCCTTAAAGTGTTGCATCCCTTTATTTGAGCAGCAGCTTGACCCAGTGCAGCCGCTGTTTAAAGAGCACCCCAAATATTAAGTGACGGTTTTGAGGAGGTAACAAAATGGGTTGCATTAAAAAAAAAATCAGCACTGCAGAATAATCTGCATATTATCATTTATTGACAGAAGACAGCTCACTTTCCATTCGTCACAAAAAACAAAGACATGCAGCTGCCAGAAGAAGCACTCTTACACAGAAACACTAGCTCCTTCTTTGTATTATTGTTTACAGTTCCACATAATGTTAACTTGGCCCAAGGGCATTAGAGTGCTTTACATTACACAAGGAACGATTTTTATTGGGTGTTTTTTTTTTTGCGCTGGGAGATTATGTGATCAGATCGGCCCAGAATGAAAAGATGTTGAGCCGAAGCAGGGATTCGAACCTGCTTTCCCCCACGTCGGCAGGTCATTTCTTACCCACCACACAGCACTTTCTCAAACACACACCTCTCTCTGTCCCTCTCACACACACAAACACATATAAACTCATACACACTCTCTCACACCCACACTTTTCTGTTTCTCTCTTACACACACACATGCGTGCACACAAACACACTAGCACATACATAGATACACGTTTAGGAAAGGAGGTGGGGTTGGGAGCAGATTTGGGAGCTGGGATTTTCCTGTTTACTTGAGATAAAGAACTCTCCTGCTTGTGGCCTCTCTGTTAACAGCATGTTCTGCTTTAACGACACAACTTGCTTGCACTTTTTTTCACCATCTTTGCCCCCAAGACAGACCAGTCAACACAATTCCTCTCTCCATAATTAGTCTGTTCCTCCAAGGGCCCTGGAGTAGGTCTGCATGCCGTCGATTTAATATCCAGCACTATATCCATATGTGCCGCCCTTGCCTGGTCCCAGAGCATATAAACTCCCCCATTAGCAGCCTTGACTGCTGTTTATGCAGATTTTTTTTTGTACCCGGCTGCCTGTAAAATTACTGTGTCTAACCTCTTTTTTTTCTCCGTTGCACCAGCAGGCCATTCTAATGAAATCGGCATAGGGGAAAGGGTCTGATTTGCAGTAATGGAGGTTGGCTCGCGCTGGCAATCTGTCCTTAGTGGGAGTTACAAAAGAAGTCAAATGCCTTCATCTGGTTCTCGCCTATCACTCCAAAGTGATTGAGTTCACTTCCTGATGCTTCCCAACTTTTCCTCAGGCTGTCCAAGCAGCGCATCCACCAGGGAGCCCCGGTCTGGCTTTAAACAGTCTCTGTATCTAGTGACAGGCAACTATCCGCCCCCAAGCCTTTCAGATGAAAACCTTTTCTAACAAGGCCGCCCAGCGCCAATGAAATAACACACATCTGCATATCCGCTGGGTCCCATGTTTCTTGGGCTCATGGATTATGTATCTTGCCGCCTCTAATAAAGAAATGCAGTTCTTTGTTTTATTTTATTATTTATTTTATTTATGCGTTTTTATATAGCGCGGACTTTACCCGAAGGTGTCAGAGCGCTTCACAATAGGAACAGTAATGATACATGAGAACATTACAAGTCAACAAAATACAAAAGCAAACGTTTCATTAAAGAAGCAAAAATGTTTATCCTGTGCTTGTTAAGCAAATGCTAATGTTGTATTGGAATGCTTTAGTGCTATTTGGGTTTTTGGTGATTTACAACGAGACAATCTGTTGTGAAGTAAATTTAGAGGGATGCATGTCGGATGAATTGAAAAGCAAGGGTCTGACAGGAGGCCAGTAAATGGAAGTAGCTACAAAAAAAGCTATTGCGGATACCCGATGACCTGAGAATAGAACAAGAAGTTACTGACCCTTGTGTGCTGCTGGAAAAAGTCTTCTCTTCATACTGGTTCTGTCCCTATCACCAAACTGAGGATTGGCCAATAGAATGAAGTAGGCATCTTTACTGCTGCTGGTGTGTGTAATTCGCTGCTTAACCAAGTCACCTAATTATTCCGATTCTATAGGAGGCTTTTTTTGGAGCGCCTATTATGCTGACGACGCATTTCCGGGTGCGCCCAGATGCTCACGTGCAGGTGTGCTCAGTGGCTGAGGAGTGCCCGTCAGCAGTTAGTACTACCGGGGAGGGGGGGCGTCCTCTAGCGCTTCCCGTCCCTGGGCTGCTTACGGCTCAAGGAGCAGGAGTTATGACCCGTCGCTTCTAGTTGCACCTTCGTGCAGGGGAGGGAGGCCCCCGTCGCGCACCGCTGCACGAGCAGCAACCCACGAGGCTAACCGGGGTTGAGGTGGCTGAAGCAAGGAAAGGAAGGGGGAGGTAAAGAAGGAGGTGTGACAGAGGTGAAGGGAATGAGTGGGAGATTAAACGTCTGAGAGAGGAGGTAGGGTAGGGAAAGAATAAGAGATGAAAGGGAGTGGCAGCGTGAGAGAAGAAACATAATAGGTGTCTAGAAAGAGAAGGAATGAAAAGAGCATCAGGGAGAGAAGCAGAGTAATGACGAAGGTGCTGGAGGAGTGGTGACGTCAGAATGGAAGCAGGGGTGGAGCTGTGGAAGGAAACGTAAAGAGAGGTCAACGGGACATTGAAAAGGAATAACACGGAGGGAGGGAGTGATAGAAACGAAGTGAAGGAGTGGATGAGGGGAAGGCAGGTAGGAAAGGAAAGAACAAGTCAGGTCCCGGGCCGGCCAGCCAATCACAGCGCGGCCCGGGGAATGACGTCACGGGGTGTCCCGGGCCGGCAGCCAATGACAGCGCGGCCCAGGACAAAGGGGCGGGGCTTAAAAAAAGCCAGAGAAACGCCCCCGAATCGCGTTTTCGTGAGAAAGCGTGATTGACAGCCTCTGTCTCCCAATGGCTAGCCTCCATTTATGGAGCTAGCCAATGAGAGGCAGAGGCGGGTCATCCATCACATATACATCTCAAGATGTTTTGCTAGCGCATGCGTACTTCGTACGCATTGGCAGGCAAAACTTAAAAATATACTTGATTCACTTTTTAACTACTTGTACATGTAAAGAATCAGAAGTGGTTACTTAATTCACAACGACTGAAGACAGATATGCATATATATATATAAATATATATATATAATATATATATATATATATATATATATATATATATTAACTCCAAACTGCCTGGCAGCCGCCAGGCTTCGCTTTCCCCGAGCCTCTTTACGAGGGCGGTTCGTGTTAGGTAGCGAACCTAAATATAAATTCAAAGTCCCGACTTACTTTTCAGTCAGAAAGCAAACGGACAGCTTCTTGCTGAAGTCGCGTTTTTTATTGCAGATTACACAGCAAATACAACTCTACGCGTTTCAGGAGCTCACCTCCCTTTCTCACGAGTAAAAGTGTTAGTGATTTTGATAGGTTTTTAAACAAACATGTGATTTAGTGAAGTACAAACATAGAAAGCAGACTCACGCTGCAACTAAAAAAGTGCATTGATACTGTGAGGAGACTAAAACTTATTTTCTTGGTTCAGCCATCTTATACCATTTCAATAATTCTCGATACATTATTGACAATTATTTGGCGTCATGTTCATATTTTACAATTAGTTGGTAACCAATTGGAAAATTGTACAAAATACAATTTGCTTCAATAACACTGGTCAAACGCTAGTCTGCCTAAAGTTCTCCTCAATTTCTTTACCACATTATGGTTTCTCCCCAGTGGGCTGTTTCATTACAGTGAAATTATGAACATGCTTTTCATATTTCGTTTCTTTTATCCCAACATCTGCGATTAGTTGCAGCGTGAGTCTGCTTTCTATGTTTGTACTTCACTAAATCACATGTTTGTTTAAAAACCTATCAAAATCACTAACACTTTTACTCGTGAGAAAGGGAGGTGAACTCCTGAAACGCGTAGAGTTGTATTTGCTGTGTAATCTGCAATAAAAAACGCGACTTCAGCAAGAAGCTGTCCGTGTGCTTTCTGACTGAAAAGTAAGTCGGGACTTTGAATTATATATATATATATATATATATATATATATATATATATATATATATATATATATATATATATATTAATCACTATTGTACAGGATGTCTTAAACTGTGTAAATGTATTTTACAGTTATTTGTTCTTAGTTCCTATCATTTCTCGAAAAGTATTTATTTTAGCTCCATTATTGAGTTGAACACGTGGTAACCCATTTTTTGTATGCACTGTCACTTTAAAAACACTCTCTGAGCACCACAAAATTGTCGAGTGAGCAAGCGGATGTGTGCTGCCAAACGCGTTGCACGTTCCTCGTGCAAGCTTGAAAGATACCCCTCTTAACTCAATTCCAACGCGATTGCCTTACAGATACCGCTGGCGGAGATACCGAAGTAGTGTTTTCGACCAGCCTGAGCCCTACCCCAAGGTAAGAACTACCTCGCAGTCGCTGCACACGTAGATACACAGCTATCTGGAACTACAAGCTAAGCATGACTGACCGGGCCCTTTCTCTCCTCAGTGTTTGGAGAGCCAGGCAGTGTATACAGAAAGTAGGACACTATCATCCACCCTTAAGTAAGTGTCGATATGTGTGCGTGTAAATAGAGACTTGTGTGACATGGCTAGAAGTGGGTTGTGACTTTGATTTTTTTCACATTAGATTGTGGTTGGACGTCGCGGAGATCACAACTTCCTCTGCACTCTGATGAGCAAGAGGTAAGATCTGGAGGCTAGTAGTAGTGGGTAAGGTAACAGACAGACATTAGCAATTCATGTTTTAAAGAAAGGTCTCTTTTCTTTATTACAGATTATGGTCCTGATGAGAACTCCCAATTAACGCGAGTTCGAAACGCGTAGACTTTCAAAAAGCCTAAAAATTGATAATGAAGTAATAGTATTTAGATCAAATAGACTTGTGTTCAGTACCAGAAACAATCAATGGCTTTGCTTGCGAATACTTTGATCCCGGAACTCATTTAATAATTGATGTATTTTTTTCGTTTTGTCTGTATTTATTGTATTGGTATGATTGATGGATGACTGATTGTTTGAATGAAGAAACTTTTGGAATGTATTATTGTCTTTTGTAAATAGGAATTTTTTTTGAAATAGGAATGAGATTATGTTTTTCTGTTGTGTACATAAGGTTTTTTTAAACAAATTCAAATTTGATAAAGTTTAATATCACAAGAGAAGAGCATTGAACAAAATAAAAAGCAAATAAAATAATTAGAATTTAATTCAGAAATCATAGCGTTTCTGTCTTATGTTTTGACTAAAAGATGTCAGGTTAATTTGGTAGCGGCACATGCACCTATTCTGTTTAATATATGCGAAACGCGTTTTGGCATACGGGAAATAAAACAACTCTGAAGCACTAACTTGGGTCTGTGTCCAGTTTGCGGCAAGTGGCGCTCAGCACCCAGCAGCGCGAGTCGTACTTTTGGATTTACTTCATATAATATATATATATATATAAATATATATATATATATGAATGCTCCCAAGGTTGCCCTAGCTTAAAGCAGCACACCACACAGATGAAAAGGTGAAAGCCTTTATTTCAAGGTATGAAAACGTCCTTACTGCTGATACATAACAACAGCTGCTCCGTCAACCTGACGCGTTTCGAAGGTCTTGCCTTCTTTCTCAAAGGTGCATGACGGCAGTTCCGGTCTTCATTCCAACATCAACATATATATATATTGGGGGATGACTTTTGACACACACACACGTATATATTTTAAGAGCCATATTGAAGTATTGCAACTGGGAGCAAAGGCAGCAGCAGGATCACTAAAGCAAATGTATTATGATCTGGGCCATAAATAGATGGAGGTCTATATGGAATCATACAATACAAAAATTGTTAATTTATTGCTCTGTAAGTGGGATCTTGGAGTAGAAGAATATCTGGCAAATTCAGTCCCTCAACATGAGCATCTAGAAGAACTAAACAGGGCTTCTGGTGGGAACAGTGCATTGTCCATTAATACTGTAATTGGGTGTGATACATGGAAAATATAAGTGATTCCAAACATTATTGAATTATTGGTACAGACTATTTAGGGTGGCTGGATATACAATAAAGTATGCTATGCAAGTCTTTTTAGAATATTGTAAGAAAGTTAGTAAAAGAGTGTTCTTCTGTAAAATACCATCATGGATGGGGAAAAGGATTGAGATATGCCTATTTATTTGTAAAGAAGATTATGTTGGTGACCTGTAACCATATCTAAAACGTATACAGGACAGGAACTTCAGAAGTTGGATGATGAAAATAAGACTGGGACTGAGAAAATAAGACTGGCCCCTATACATTTGACTTTGAACTTGAAATAACTAAGATTGCAGAATTCTACCCAACTTGTTTAGTTAATTTTGTAAAAAAGCAAGAAGAAGATTATCGATTTCAGTTTTTAGGCAAGTGCAGATTCGGAAAGGTAATGAATTGTGTGTATATGAAATGAAATTTTGCATTATTTTAGGACTTTTTTAACACTGTAAATATATCTTTTGAGTTGTGGGCACTGGTTTAATATAACAAACTGTTGAATTTTATATACTATGTTGGAAACTGGCAATGGAGGTTTCAGGTTAAATAATGTTCACTTTAGAATGTAGCTGCTATTATATTATTGCACTTTAGCATATTAGAATTGAGAACTGGAGTGAATTTGAATTCTTGTTTTGAGTACAGTGTTGTTTTTATCTTCGTTTCCTTTTTCTATAAAATGGGCAACGTATTGTGTGGGATTTTAAAATTACGAATGTTTATTTTACCTGATTGGTGTAATATCAAACAAATAAATACATTGAAAATGGACTACTTTCTGAGACTCCTATCTATTAGCAGATATTGCATTCTTCTTGTATTTGTTTCTTTTTTCCCAACTGATTTGTTATGTGCACTAATGTTTTAATAACTTTGCTTAACTTAAGGATACAATAATGCAAAAATATAGTTTTTGATATTTTTCAACAAATGCAACCTGCTCTGAGCAGGAGAAGTGTTTAGGTGTTAATGCTTTACGTGGAATTTGCACTATTCAACTCATAAAGTTTGTGTTTTTCTGCATGCAGTAACAGCCCAGTATCTTTGCAGTTTTCTGAATATGATTTTCTCTATGTCTCTTGCTGTGTCTGGAAATGTCAGGGGAGAGGGGAAATACAGCAGAGAGTAGAGACAAAAAAAGTGTTGAGAGGAACGCTGGAACAGTAGAAGGAACAGAAGAGAGCAAGAAGACACAATAGATAGGTGAGAAACAGAAGCAAAGAAAAATAAAGAGAGATGTAAAGATAACAAGATATATGTTGAGAGATACAGACAGACAGGTATGGGAGAGAGACAAGATAGAGGGGTTTAAGACAGACAGGCAAAAAAGAGACAGCTGACAGAGGGAAAGACATGTACCAGATGAGACAGGTACAATACAGATGAAAAGATATATGTTGGAGAGATAGAGACAGACAGGTGTGAGAGAAAGAGACAAAAGAGAGAAGTTTAATACAAAGTGCGAAAAAGGAACAGCGGGCATACAGTGGGAAAGACAAAGACGTGACAGGCATATAAATGAGAAAGGTGCAATAGAGATATCGCGGGGAGACAGGAGGGAGGAAAAGGCTAAAAAAGAGACAGGCGAGAACAACACTGCAGAGGGGGAGTGGATGAAAAAGAGGCATCTAAGAGATTGGTGAGGGATAGGTGAGTAGTAGGAGTCAGTTTAAAGAGACGGATAGTAGGAGGCATGTGTAAGACAGGTGATATAGAAGGACTGGTGTGAGAGAGCTCAGAGAAAAAGAGGTGGTCCAGGTGAGAGAGGGAATAGAAACAACTAAGCAGAAAATGAATGGGCAGCTGAAACATAATTTGTAAGGCGAGCACTGAGAGAGGGGGGAAATAATCAAGAGAGTTGATAGAGATGTAACAAGCAGATGACAGAGGACTGGTGCAAGGTAGATGATATAGCGAGAGAGGCGAGAAAGAGAAAGATATGGGTGTGTGACAGGTGTCAGGAGGGTGGGAGAAGCAATAAGGAGTCAGGTGAGAGGGACAGGTGAAAAAAACAATTCGGAAAAGGGGAGGTATAGGTATAATTGATTATACCCATGATCATAAGAGTGTGAAGCAAAGATAGTCAATCACTTACTGTCCCAAACCAGATAATTCTTCTCAAATCACTTATGTTACACAATTAAAAGAACACGACCTTTGTAGAGTTCAGTTTTGATTTAATGCTTTCAATATGTGCTTCTGAAGACATTGTCAGGCAAAAAGTCAGCACCTTAAGACATATAACCTTTGATCAATTTCACTATCTGATCATCACGCCATCATTAAGCTTTGTCCACATTGCTGTGTAAAGGGAGCCACTGTGGTGGTGACTCTCTTCAAGGGAGAGAGATTCCTACTAGGCAGGGGGAAGCTCTAAAAACAGCAGGCGACCCTCCATTGGGGTGGAACCGAAAATACCTCTTCCCCCATGTGGTAGGACAGGCCACCCACCAAGGCATAAATAAGGCAATGAAAGCTTGGCACTAACCGTCAACTTGTTTCTATTGACGGTGGGTTCTGGGTTCCCACCTGACTCTGGTACCCTTTAACTGGGCAGTCCTTACAGATGCTATCAACCAATATACATGAGTACTTGTAATGTACGTCCTCCTATCTGTAATGGAAAGACTATTTCTGGGAACATGAAATGTAGGCCAGGCAGGTATAAATGAAAAATGTTTGGTTGAAACAACACAGTCATGTTTAAAACATGGAATGCATGGGTGCTAAGTAATGGATGTGCAGACTAAACTGCTTGTATTCACTATTGATGTGTCTGTGAGCTTCAGCATAGGAGGCAGCACAACAAGCAAAAATAATCACAAGGGCAACCTGGGGTAGCAAGAGCAGTCACTGCACAAATGATCAAAACAGACCTACTGTTTTCATCTTCTCCCACAACTCTTCCCATCCATTCAGTCTTTCTCTCTTCTTCTCTCCTCTTCCTCTCTGATTGCTTTCTCTCTACCTGACCACCTACTCCCTCTTTCTTTCTCTCTTGAGGCATCCCCTAGTGTTTTCTGTGCCCACTTTCCTTACCAAATATCTTCCCCCGAAGAACCTTTCTTATACATACTGAGTAGTGAGAGAGGTAGCAGGTCCTCAATCAATATCAATAAACAGTGTAACGCATTTGGATACACAATAAGACCCAAGCATCGATAACTATAGTTAAGAAGGTTTA
Source organism: Lissotriton helveticus (assembly GCF_964261635.1). Classification (NCBI taxonomy): domain Eukaryota; kingdom Metazoa; phylum Chordata; class Amphibia; order Caudata; family Salamandridae; genus Lissotriton; species Lissotriton helveticus. The sequence goes on along the minus strand of NC_136070.1, from coordinate 1,072,011,156 downwards.
TTACAAATTAATAATCAAGTTCAGGTGCACACTTCTCAACACCATGCTTTAAAGGTACAGAATAAAAACTGAAATGCCCAGCCTCCAAAACAAATTGAGGCGTCCCAATATTAGTCAGACAAGCAGTTAATTCACAGCAATTTCTCATTTCTCATGTTGCACACTGCATCATCAGGAAAAAATCTCACACTGGACATAGGAACAACATCTTCTTCTCACGCGCAGGCCAGTTTGAAACATTGCTGAATAGGCCTTTTAGTTGACACTCTGGCTCCCCATGTACTTTCGTCAAGTTCCTCTCTGGTTCTCTCCCCTATTATTAGTACAGTAATGTATCTATTCTCAAATTAACAACAGCCTGTGAATACCTAAAAGGAACGTCATGTTAGCAGAAAATGGAAACAGTATTTTATGCAGCATGGTGAAATACAGGCCTGGTCCGTGCAAGTTAATGCATTAACTCAATGGTGTAAATTTAATATGCATGTGCATACTTCTAAAAACAAATGAATATTTGTCTAATACATTAGGTTCACAAAAATGGCATACAGTAAATCTTTAAAATATTAATGTGTAAGTATGGCTAGGAATTATATTTAAATGAAATATATGTGGAACATAAGTGCACACCTTACATATACTCTTTCTCATTTCAAGAGGAATCACTTTCTGCATATATGAAGATGATTTCCATTTAGTTTGCTAATCCTTAAATGTTATTCAAGGTATTTAATCACACATTACAAAAGACAAATTTCATTTTCATAGTAAGTACATGTCTACTAAGTAAGGATGGTTTATTTCATCAAGACTTCAAATAATATGTCAATCAGTTATGGTAAAAACACACAATGTGAATATTCTCCAAACCCTACAGTGAATGACTCCTTAATAATCATATACATTGCAACACTAAATTGTTAAACTACATTAGAAACATGTGCTAAGTGCATGCTCATGTCATGTATATGTTAAGTATTTATTTGTGATGTATTTGTGCCTTGTAAAGTGTGGGAAAAGGTTGCGCTGCATCACCCATGCCTGCTGCAGTTAACCTCTAGGAGCTGGGAAAGAGACAGAGGCACCAGGAGTGGCTTTGGGCTTTTAAAAGCGGTCTCCACGGGCTCCAGCTAACCAGGAAAAGCCCAGTGGAAGAAAAATGCCTGTTCCGTCCTGAATATCACTGTAAAATGAGCATTCCTTCCTTCGCTCTTTCAACCCTGGCTTTATGGTATATAGACAGTTTCTATGATTTCCTATCATCATCTTAATGTTCTATTAGATGGAAGCTTCACCACCAGCACCTATTCACGAGTGACGACCATAAGATTGTACCTAGCAAGACTCAAACTTTCTATGCAAAACTAATCGTGATGGGGGCGTGGCTTAGACGCCGCGGTGAAATGGCAGACCCGGCTTGAGCTCCGCGACTCGGCGGGACTCTTATCTGCTTTAGAGCCGCTTATATGCCGTTCTCTTTCACCAGCGTGCTGAATACCGGTATCGGAGTATGCGGTGAGTCACTGGACCGCGTTTGGACTGCTCCTCCTGCTTGGGTCCGATGTTCTAATTCCCGGTGACTTTCCTCTCAGGAGCGACGCGAGTGGCCGCCATTTTGGGCCGACTTGCTCGCACGTTTGTATGAAGCCCTGCTGACTTTTACAGTAGTACAGCCTCCTCAACGCTGCCTTGTCCTGGACTTGGTCTGCATGTTAACCTTTCTTCTTTATTTTGGGACAGGCTGTTTTTCAATGGTACTACTTAACTGAGACGCGGCTGGCCGCCACTTTAATTGCGGTTCCTGCGTCTCCCCTTCTAACCAGATGTTTCTCTTCATTTTTCATCCCATTATTGCTGTTACTTGGGGATTTATGGATATCGGCAGGCTACATTTGGCGTTTCTGGACAGCATGTTATCAATACGCTCATTATTGTATCTTTTTTGCCTATACTGAGGGTAAGGCTTTTCTGTCACACGGAATGCTGCACTTGCCATATTAGTCTTGCGCAACGACTTGGATATACACAGTCTATATATCCTCATTGCTTCCAGCCTTCCTCTATTATCTTGGCGCCATTTATCCTATTGGAAATGTGGGCGGCCGCCTCTTTTGGCCGCTGAGCTCACGTTTCCCACAATATTACTGCAATTTTCTAAGTTTCTCTTCGGTGCTGTTTCACCCAAGTTACGATGACAGTTTTAGAGGATATATATATTTTTTTTTTTACGAAGAGCTGTATTGGTGCGCCCTGACCTTTACTTTTCCAGAGTTTTGGTGTCTCCTCTCTTTTCGGCCACGATGGCTAATGATTCTCACTCTGCCAGATCCTCTGTGGCGGGCATGAAGTCAAAAAGACACAAAAATGACCCACCATCTCCAATTCATACCTCTCCAAACCCAGTTTTGGACTCCATTTTGGACGAAGTTCGAGGTCTCCAACCATTTATGTCTGCAACGAACGAGAAACTAAAACAAATAGAAGAGAGATGGATCGTTATGGAAGGCAAGGTACTAGAATTGGAACAGCGTGTTGGTGACATTCAGGATATGTCTACTAAAATTCCACACCTTGAACAGGAAATTCACAAACTGAAGCTACACACTGAGGACCTTGAAAATAGAAATCGTAGAAACAACCTACGCCTTTATGGCCTTCCGGAGAATATTGAGGGCCCTAATATGGTACTGTTCCTTCAAAAATTCCTTCCTGAGCTTCTGGGCCTTCCTTCTTTCCCTACTCCCCTCAATATACAAAGAGCTCATCATTTGGGCCGCCTGTCTACCAACTCTACAAGACCTCGGGGTATCATCATGCTCTTTTTGGAGTTTACTGAACTAATGACTACCCTGAAAGCTGCCAAACTTAAATGTCATCTTACTTGGTCAGGGCATAGTATCTACATCTCACAAGACATCCCCAATGCTACTAACGCTCATCGCAAGGAATTCCTAGCTCTACGTCCTCAGATGAGACATCTTAATCTTCAATACGGAATTCCCATCCTTGTCTCTGCAAAGTTACACACAATGGGCGCTCACGCACCTTTGATGATCCTGAAAAACTCAAGCTCTTTCTACATAGTTTTCCTTCAACTGGAATGGATACGAGCATCTGATTATTTCTCTTCTTGTTTTATTCTTTCCTTTTGCTCTTCAGAAATGCTCTTTGTAATTCATTAGTCTGGTTCTTTCCTCCATTTTGACATTAATTGTTTTTCTTCTTTTATTTCTTTTTCTATGTCCTTTCTTGACTTGAGGTGCTCTTTTTTAATATCCCTTCTCCCTTTATGCCTCCGGTCTTCTTTGCCGTGCGTCATCTTCATTGTGTTCTCTTTTTCTTACAGATCTGGTTGGTTTGCCTTGATCTGTCTGTCTATCCTTCTCTTCTTGCTTTTTCTTCATCTCTTCCTTCTTTTTCTTTTTCCGCTTTCTTTTTGATTGTACATTTTTGGTCTTTCAGTATTAATATTTATTCCTCATTGTTACTGTTTAGTGTGTTTGAGTTAATATGTTCAGGTTCTGTGGGCTTTTATGGTGATTTGTCTGTAACCTTTCTGTATGGTGTGTTTTATTTCGTAGTCTCATCCCTGAAGTGTTCCTACTCCATACGTCTTCCATCCTCCCAACCCTCCATTATGTGTAATCTTGTCTCATGGAACGTCCGAGGTCTTGGGAATCCAGTCAAACGACAAAAGGTACTGTCACATTTATCTAAACTTAATTCTCAGATTGCTTTCCTCCAAGAGACTCATTGTTCAGCTGTGGAATCACTAAATTTAAAAGGACACTGGGTGGGTCAGGTTGTTTTTTCTCTTGCATTGAACAAAAAAGGGGGTGTTGCTATATTATTTCGCAAAGCTCTGTCAGTTCAAATTTTATCTACTCAAAATGATGATGATGGATGATGGGTAATGGCCAAGATTGTGGTACAAAACAAAACATTAGTTTTGTTAAATATCTATGGTGCTGTTTGACCAGATCCCACATTTTGGACTGAAATTAAAATTCTCCTCTCCTCTACTGATTGCTCTAATATTATTGTCGCTGGTGACTTTAACCAATGGTTAGACCCTTACTCTGACAGATTGTCTAAATGTAAATTCCATCCTGACAAGTCTCATAAATCATTTCAATCGGCTATTGTCTCTCGTCCGTTATATGGTGTGTGGAAAACCTGTAACCATGATTTACTTGAATATACTTTTTTTCTCAAATATGCACCTTACCCGGTCTAGGATTGATTACATCTTGGTTAGTAAATCTCGACTTCCCTCTATTCAAAAATCCAAAATTGGATCAATTTTTATTTCAGAACATGCACCTGTTTATGCTGCTTTAGATTTTTCTCTTACCTCCTCCAAATTTAGCCGATGGAAACTTAATACCTCCCTATTAACTGACACAGTTTTAATCAAAGATGTCACTACTTTTATCAATGAATTTGTTTCTTTCCATTCAATAACCCTTTGGATACCTCTGTTCCTACCACCTGGGATGCTTTTAAAGCTACCCTCCGTGCCTTTATTATTTCCTATGTCTCCAAAAAGAAAAAGATCACAAAAACTAAATATGAGAGTCAACTGCAAAAAATTAAAGGATTAGAGCATACATACTTTACATCTAAAGCTCCTGCTGCCCTACATGTCTTAATTGCAGCAAAAACTGAACTGAATAAACTAGCAACTATTAAAGCTTGTAACGTTTTGCTTAAGATTAAATCTAAATATCATGGAGGTCAGAATAAAGCTGGCAAGATGTTAGCAAATTATTTAAAAGTTAAGTCTGAACGCAAAACTATTGGGCCTATCCTTAACGAAACCACTAACAAACTTGTCTCATCGGATGAAGATATTGCCGAGGTCTATCATAAATATTATCAATATCTTTATTCTAATGACACATTTCCCTGGTCCAGATGGGTTACCTGTAGAATTCTATTCACTTTTAATTCAATTTTTGACCCTAAACTCTTACAACTCTTTAATTCCTTCATTGCTGATGCTAGAGCCTCGGGGTCTTTTATGGAAGCATTGATTATTATAATCCCTAAAGCTGACAAGGACCATTCTTACTGTAAAAATCATCGTCCTATATCATTAATTAATTACGATTGCAACATTTTTGCTAAGATTCTTGCTTCCCGTCTTGATAATATTATCCCCCTTTTAATTAAAACTGATCAGGTTGGATTTGTAAAAGGCAGACTAGCATCTGACAATGCTCGAATGTTCACTAACACTATTTCCCTTGGCAAGAAATTGAAAGATCTCCTTGCTGCCCTATCTTTAGATGCCGAAAAAGCATTTGACCGCATTAATTGGCAATTTATGTTTCAAACTCTCCAATGGTTTGGTTTTGGGCCCTCTTTTATTTCTTATATTAGATTGTTATATTCCTGTCCTCGTGCCAGCATTTCTGTGAACAATCAGTTTTCTAAGTTTTTTTCTCTATCTCGAGGTACGAGGCATGGTTGTCCTATTTCTCATTTACTATTTATTTTATGCCTTGAACCATTCTTAGAGCGTATTCAGACTAATTCCCAGATTACTGGCTTTAAGCTCTCCTCTATTGAAACTAAAATATCTGCTTACGCGGATGATATTTTGATTTATATGTCCAACCCTGTTGACTCACTTCCACATTTTATGGATGAAGTCCGACTTTACTCCTCTATTTCTGGTTACAAACTCAATTTATCAAAAACAGAAGTTCTGCCCATAAATTCTATTTGCTATCAATGTATGTTTAGTGATACTGATTTTACCTGGTGTCCTTCCAAAATAAATACCTAGGTATTTGGTTTTCGTCAACCCTAACTGATACTAACTGAAATTTACGTTTAACACCTTGATAAAGAGACTTCAATCCCTCCTTCGCATATGGTCTCCCTTATTTCTTTCATGGTGGGGCAGATTGGATACTATCAAAATGATGATTACTCCCCATGTGTTGTATACTGTGTCTATGCTTCCCAATAAAATCCCTAATGTATATTTTTCCCCAATAAACTCTATTTGTACAAAATTCTTCTGGAATAATAAATATCCACGTATTGCTCTGCACAAACTTACTTGACCTAAAAACGAAGGTGGTGTTCGATTTCCTAACTTTAAAGCTTATCACTCAGCTTTTTTGATTAAACAATCTTTTTCATTAGCTTATGATTTCTTGGATATTCCGGTCCCCAGATGGATTCTTTTTGAGCGATCACTATTAAAAGATTTTCCTTTTCAACATATCATTTTTATGTCTAATTGCTCCTTTTTGTCCAAAAGCCCTATTTGGAAATATTCCTGGACTCTACTCTTTAATACATTCTCTAAGGATTTAACACCTCTGCAATGTTTTTTATCCTCCATTGTATGGTATAATACATTTCTTAAATACAAAGATCAATCTTTTTACTACAAATATTGGAAAGAGAAGGATATTTCTTTTGTTTATCAATTTCTCCATAATTTTTCTGTTATTCCCTTTCATGAATTTCAAATACGCTATCAACAGCCGCGGTCGGTAGGGGAGCACCTGCCGGGGCGGTGACGTGGGGGTTAGTAATGTATGGATAATGGAGGTTTGCAGATAAGTAAACATATAAATAAATCAAATGAATTTTGTTGCGTGCACTGCATCCCCAAATTCAATGCAGTGCGCGCAACGAAATTCATTTGATTTATTTAAATGTTTACTTACCTGCAAACCTCCATTATCCATACATTACTAACCCCCACCCTGCCCCTCCCCCTCCACACATCACCGCCCGGCAGGTACTCCCCTACCGACCGCGGCTGGCTATCAATTACCCGATTCCTTCTCTAATGAATACAATATCATTGCTACCGCCATTCAATCTCATTTAGCTACTCTCTCATTCCCACTCGACTTACCCTCTTTAACTCCCTCTACTCCTTTATATCCTTTATTTTCATCCCACAGACCTAAGGCTGCCCTTGTATATAAATTATTGTTATCCAATGTTACTGATCGTTCTAAATCTAATATTGAAGTTGCTTGGGTAAATGATTTGTCTGTTTCTCTTTCTGTTACAACATGGGAGAAATTATGGTCTAAGTTGTTTAAAGTTTCTGCTGCTGCACGTATAACTCAATCGTTTATATTTTATTTATCATAGAGCGATTATTACTCATATTAGCATTTGTAAGTTTTCACCAAACTCCTCTCCTCTTTGCTGGTCTTGTTCTAGTGTAACGGGAACGTTAAAACATCTACTATATGAGTGTTCTTCTGCTCTAACCTTTTGGAACTCAGTTTGGAACGTTTGCATGTCAATATTTAAGTTTAATACTACTTTATCACTTCTGCATGTTTTCCTAGGATCTTTATCACCTGACATAGATATTGTACCTTCCGTTTCTAGACTGTTTGACCTTTTTATTGCTTTAGCTTTTAAGGTCATTTTATCATCCTGGAAAGATAATTCCAAGTTATCATTGATTATTTGGTGGAATTTTATTTGTGATGAACACAGGATTGCTACTGTTTCCTCTTCTTCTGTTTCTCAACAAATCAAATCTGATCTCCTCTGGCTCCTTTTCACTACTTATCTTTCCTCTAACCCTCCTATACGTTAACTCTTTTTCACTCTTTCTACATAATATTATTCTATATCTCTTTATGATTTTTCCTTTCTTTTCTCTCTCTCTTCCTCTTTCCTTATTCTTTTTCTTCTCTTTCTCGTTCCTTATACTCTTTCTCTTTTATCTCTTTTAATTACAATTTATCTTGTGTCTTATGCCTTATTGTATCATTTTATTCATGATATCACTGCGTTGTATTAATGGCCTGTGTTCTGTATTTTGCAAAATCTTTAATAAAAATTTTGTAAACAAAAAAAAAACTAATCATGATAATAAAACACGATAACAATAAGTTAATTACTTTCTTTTGAAGCAGCAATTCATCTTAGCTTCAGTGCTACGAAGAGAGAAAATCATTGAAAAATCTCCTATTTTATTAGGTGTCGGCATTTGCTGAAACTGTTATCTGTTAGAGAAACACATGACTTTTAGAGGTACATTTTTTAACAAACTTTGTCAAACGGAATGGTACCAGTTGGCAATGTGTCAACATTTTTTTGTACTGGGTGTGGCTGAAGACTTGCTCAGTGGTCAAATGGACAGCGCTTTGTATAGATCCTCAAGGTTTTTCCCAAATAAACTAAATAATGAAATAAAGAAATATTGAAAATGAGTAGGAAAAAACTGCCATTTGATAATGTTTTCATCTGACACCTTTTGACACAATAGCCAATTTACAAAAACAATGTACCATTAAGCTTCACTTTACATCAGTTTTTCATTGTATACCAAGTACAGACCAATTCGTATGGTGAAATATGTACAATGGAAAATGTGTATCAAAGAATCCTACGTATTTCTGAAATGAGCCTTAGATATGAAGTTTAGGAGCTGTGACTTTTTGTACATCTCTGAATGTGTGGGTACCAACAATAGCAAATAGCTGAGAGAGGTAGTGAGGATTGGCAGGTGCGATGTAGATGACAGACAGCTGCAAGAGAGGAGAGAGAGGAGGAAGCAGAAACAGAAGTGAAACAAGTTGAGAGAGATCTAAGGGGAAGATGTGGCTGCTTTGATAAAGAGCCAGATGGATGAGAAAGAAACAGCTCGATGATAGAGAAGATGGTAGTAGAGAGATCATAAAGACAGTACCTAATTCTTTATCAGCGTTTCTCCTATTGCATGATTTTTAACTGCAGTGATGCCCCTTCTCATGGTGTCATCTGAGTAAAATGTCAAGTGACATCACTTCCAAGGATGATATTAGTTGAAATTTCACATGATGTCACTTCCTGTGATGTAACTGGGTTGGTCAAATGACGAGTCTTGTCACATCCACTGCACCTGGGATTTTGGTGAATTGACGTCCATGATTATTGTCACTTCACTTCATATAAAACCGGACAGCAGCAAATAATGTGCAGCAAGTTTTCTTTGCCTTTCCACAAAGTCTACACAGCATTGACATTACGTTGGCTTTCTGCAGCTGCCTATACTCCCATGCTTAAAAGCACAAAAAAACCTTGCACAGTCTCTCTTTAGTTGAAAGGGGATAGATGAAAATTGGTATAATTGCTTATACCCATGATAATCAGAGTGTAGAGAAAAGATAGTCAATCACTTACTTTCACAAATCAGATAATTCTTCTCAAATAACTTTAGATGTAATTTATATTTTACAACTGCTTTGAAAACACATTTCCTGGGCCTATTTCAAATATATAGCATTAAATGCAGAGGTTATTGCTAAGGCTTATTAGGAGGAATCACAGCTTTGGAGACCATTGTTAAATGTTCCTGCCCAGGCCCGCCTTAACTTGCTAAGCAATACTGGGATAGGAAAAAGAATGTTGGAAGGGCAACCCTACATAACGCAGAGCTTCTGATTCAGAGAACTGGCTGTCTTGTTGAGTATGGGTTTTTATTGGTGACCGAGATGAGGCTTTGCTTTCTGAACCTAGCAGTTCCACTTCTATAAATGAGGTAGAGGAATTGTGGTTTTAGAAGGAAGTTAACTTCACACTTTACACTTACAAATTCACCCAAATGATGTCCTAGGCAATTTTGTAGAAAATGGAGGACCTTTCAATAAAGTATATATATTTATACACTTTTCCATGTGCTACCATGTGGTGGTAGCAAGCCTTCATGTTATGCACTTTTAAAAAAAAAACACCCATTGTAGAGTTCTGTATTGATTTAATGCTTTCAGTATGTGCTGCTGCAGACATTGCCAGCCAAAATGTCAACCCTAAAGACATATAACTTTGACAAACTTCACTATATATTCATCACACTATCATTAAGCTTTGTCCACAGTGCTGTGTAAAGGAGCTAGGGTGTTGGTGATTCCTACTGGGCAGGGGTAAGCTCAATAAAACAGCAGGCGACCCTCCATTGGGTCGGAACAAATCATGACCTCAGGCCCCATGTGGTAGGACAGGCCACCCACCAAGGCATAAATAAGGTTATGAAAGCTTGTCACTTATCGTCAACTTGTTTCTCTTGACCGTGGCAACTGGGCTCCCAACTGACTCTGGAACCCTTTACCTGGGCAGTCCTTACAGACACTATCAACCATTATACACTAGCACTTGTAATGTACTTCCTCCTATTTGCAATGGAAAGATTATTTACGGTAACATGAAAGGTAGGCCAGGCAGATATAAATGAAAAAGTGTGGTTTAAACAACACAGTCATGTTTAAATCATGGAATGTATTTGTCCTTAGTAATGGATTAGCAGACTAAACTGCTTGCATTCACTATTGATGTGCATGTGAGCTTCAGCATAGGAGGCAGCACGACAAGCAAAAATCAACAGGGTAGTCTGGAGGGACCAAGAGCAGCCCCTGCAAAAATGCTCAAACCAGACATACTCTTTTCAACTTCTCCCACAACTCTTCCAATCAATTCAGTTTCTCTCTCTTCTTCTCTCCACTTCCTCTCTGATCGCTTTCTCTGTACCGTCCCGTTTCCTACCTCTCTTTCTTTCTCTCTTGAGGCATCCCCATGATCTAGCGTTTTCTGTGCCCCCTTTCCTTACCATATATCTTCTTCTGAAGGACCTTTATTATACGCACTGAGGGGTGAGAGAGGTAGCAGGTCATCAATCAACATCAATTAACAGTGTAACCCATTTGGCTACGCAATAAGAACCAGGAATCAATAACTATAGTTTAGAAGGTTTATTACAAATTAATCATCAATTTCAGGTACACAAGTCTTAACACCATGCTATAAAGGCACAAAATAACAACTGGAATGCCCAACCTCCAGAAGAAATTGAGGCATACCAATATTAGGCAGATAAGCAGTTAATTCACAGCAATTTCTCATTTCTCATGTTGCGCACCGCAACATCAGGGAAAAATCTCACACTGGACATGGGAACAACATCTCATGCGCAGGCCAAGTAGAAACATTGCTGAATAGGACTTTCAGTTGACACTCTGGCTCCCCATGTACTTTCTTCAAGGTCATCTTAGGCTCTCTCCCCTATTACTAGTACAGTTATGTATCTTTTCCGAAATTAACAATGCCTATGAATACCTAAAAGCAAGGTCATGCTAGCAGAAAATGGAAACAGTATTTTATGCAACATGGTGAAATACTGGCCTGGTCAGGACAAGCTAAAGCCTCAACTCAGTGGTGTACATTTAATATGTGTGTGCACATTTAAACACAAATGAATATGTTTCTTATACATTAGGTTCACATTACAAATGGCATACAGTAAATCTTTAAAATAATCATGTATAAGTATGGCTAGGAACTATATTTAAATGAAATATACGTGTAACATAAGTGCACACATTACATAACCTCATTTGTGGAGAAATCACATTCTGCATGTATGAAGATGGTTTCTATTTAGTTTTCTAATCCTTAAATGTTACTCAATGTATTAAAGCACCCATTATGAAAGTTGAATTTCATTTTTATTGTAAGTACATGTCTGCTAAGTAAGGCTGGTTTATTTCATCAAGACTTCAAATAATATGTCAATCAGTAATGGTAAAAGCACAATATGAATATTCTCTAACCCTACAGTGAATGCACTCCTTAGTAATGATAAAAATTGCAACACATAATTGTAAACTACATAGGTAACATGTGCTAAGTGCATGTTCATGTCATGTATCTGTTAAGGATTTATTTGTGATGTATTTGCGACTTGTAAAGGGTGGGAATAGTTTGCTCTGCACCATCCGTGCCTGCTGCAATTAACTTCATGGAGCTGGGAAAGAGACAAAGGCACCAGGAGCAGCCTTGGGCTTTCAAAACCGGCCTCCACTGGCTCCAGTTAACCAGGGAAAGCTAGTCGTGGCTGGCATTATTCGCGGGTGTTGGGCGGATGCGGGCGTGCAAGTGGGGGAGAGGCATGAGAAGGGGTGGTTGGGAAGATGGTTAAAAAAAAGCAACACTTACCATGTCACTCTCACGTCTCTGATTCTGCTGTCCTCGTAGAACTGCAGCACAGGAATCACAGAAAAGGCTCCCCTGACAAATCACAATGCTTCAATGCAGCGTTGTGATTGGTAAGCACCCTGGCTCCCCTGACCAATCAAAACGCTGCAATGCAGCGTTATGATTGGTTTTGAACGTTCTGGTTTGGTGCTCAACCAGGGAATTTTTATTTATTTATTTGTATATTTATATAGGGCAACTAATACCCAGAGGCGTCTAGGCGCTGACATTCAACCTCCTGCCAGCCATGGGGAACCAAGACTGAAAAAGGGGGGAGAAGAAAACAGAAAAATGAAATGGGAGACATCTCTGCCAAAAAAAAGAGCTTCCATGTTATTGGAATTCAGCTTGAGACAGTTCTCAGACATCCATTTACTCACCTGTCCCATACAGGATTGAAAGTTGTGAATATCGTTGTGGGAGTCCTCTGAGATGGATACTATATTCTGGGTATCACCAGCATATCTCACCATGGCAAATACAAAGGATTTGATGAGCCTAGCTAGGAGAACCACGTACAGATTAAAAAGAGGGGGGCTGAGGGATGAGCCCTGTGGAACCCCACACTGAAGATTAAAACTCACTGTTTCCTAGTGTAACCAGGCGCTATATAAGATGCTTTTATTATTATTAATATTATTATTATTAGAGCTCAAGCCAGCCATCTCTACACATTGTTCCCGGTTAGAAAGGAAGAAGTTAAACAATTGTAGGGCGATGCCAGCAATACCTATTTCTTGGAGGCGACGTAGTAGGAGGCCATGGTCCAAAGTGTCGAACGCTGCCAACAGATCCAAAAGGATCAGTGCCACCATGCTTCCCTTATCTACTGAGCGCCTATTTTTTTCAGCAGCCTTGACCAATGCAAGCTCCATTCTATGACCGTGCTGAAAATCATATTCGGATGCATCCAGGATGTCAGTATTATTAATGTACGCTGTGAGTTCTTGATTCATATATTTTTCAAGAGCTTTTGCTGACAGTGGCAGGCGAGCTATCAGGCGATATTTGCCTGGGTCTGCTTTATGTAGATTGTTTTTTTTAATAGTGGTAAAATGGAGGTCTTTTTCCATAATTTTGGGAAAGTACCGGATTGGAGAACAAGATTGAATGGCTCTGTGAGATGGCAGGCTATCGGTTCGATTGCAGAGATTACGATCTTGGGGGGAACGGGTCCAATGGTGAGCCAGATTTGGCAGCAGAAAGAAGTTTGACCACCTGCTCGTATGTTATTGGTGGGAACTCGGAGAGAAGCGTGGAATTCGGTCTGCTGGAATGCTACAGCACAGCGAGATCCAGAGTACTTGCCCGCTGGGTAGGATTCAGCGTAAATTTGACGTGGATATCGTGAACTTTATTGCAAAAGGTGGAAGCTAAAGTATCGCAAAAGTCTTGATCCGGGATATTCTCTTTGGTGACCTGCACTTGGCTAAGTTTTTGAACTGTGGCAAACAGTTCTTTGGCATTATTCTTGGCTTTGCCAAATGTCTCTGAAAAATACATGATTTTTGCAGTGTGGATCATACCTTTATACTGGGTGAGTATTTCCCGATAGCGCTCTTTTTCCTTGGGCTCATACTTGAATCTCCAGGGCCTTTCCTGCCTGTAATGGGGGCCGGGGCTTGTTCTCCACACAGACTGTAATACAGCCTGCATGGAGAATAGGGAAAGTGCGCATGTCTGCATTGAGCGGCCCGAGCCATTGGGCACTTAGGAATGGGCAAACCACTCCTCTCCTGCCCTGCTCTGAGCACGTTATTATCATTTTATATTTCTTTTATTTCACTGATCAAAAGCTGTGGGCCGACGCTCCTCCACCATAGCAGGAGCTGCCCCTGGGGAAAGCCTCATGTAAGAAAAATGCCTGTTTCATCCTGAATATCACTGTAAAATGAGCATACCTTCACTCGCTCTGTCAACCCTGTCTTTATGGTCCATAGAAAGTTTCTATGATTTTCTAATCATGTTAATGCTCTGTTAGATCGAAACTTCACCACCAGCACCTATTCATCGAGTGACAACCAAGACCATAAGATTGTACCTAGCAAGACTCAAACTTTCTATGCAAAACTATTCCTGATAATAAAACACACTAGCAATGAGTTAATCACTTTCTTTTGTAGCAGCAATTTATTTTAGCTCCAGTTAGGGGTCCTCCCACCCGCCTCCCACCCGCACTAATAAAATGTTAAAAAAGAACAATTTAAAACACCTTACCCTATCGGCGGCGTCCCCGGGCTTCCCTCTTCCTCCATCACGACTTCTTGAAAAATGTGCATAGGCGGAGTGTGCGGAGATTGGTTCTGTCTCTGTGGCACTCCGCGCAGTCCCTCTACGCCCACTACGCCCACCCCTGGCTCGAGTGCTACAAATCGGAAAAATCATTAATAATTTTTTTATTATTTTTATGTGTCAGCATTTGCTGAAACTGTTATCTGTTAGAGAAACTTACGACTTTTAGAGGCACTTTTTTAACAAACTTTGTCAAACGGAGGGGTCACTGTTGGCACTGTGTCAACATGTCTTAGTACTGGGTGTGTCTGAAGACTTGAAATAAGCCAACACCTGTAGACACTTCCTCAGTGGTCAAATGGACAGCGCTTTAAATCATGTTTCATTGATTGAAACTTTATAAAGAAAGTTGTATTGTAGACATTCTCCAACAAACCAGCATTGATGTCTCTAAAGTGTGTACCCGCATCAACGTCTCTAAAGTGTGTACCTTGGCTTCATCTGTCCTGCCACCCTTTCTCTTCTCTTATTACAATGTGGAGCTATCAGTTGGACAGTTCATCAGTTACCTCAGAAAAACAGTTTTCAACAGCACAAGTGTTTATGTCACAATGCTTTCTGTTTATTGTATGTATTGCAATCCCCTAAATGCAAATAATTCTATGCATTCAGCTCTGTTTGTTAATAATCGGAGGAACACTTCTGGGTTGTAAGCAACTAACCCTTTAACTGCTGATGCTCCACCCCTCAGTGCTGAGCCCTTATTTTTTTAGCTATTTGGGGTCATTCACACTTAGGCCACCATAACTTTTTTCCTCGCATTATGTATCCATCACTAAATTTGTGCCCTTAGTTTTTTCAACATCCTAGAGATTCTATATGTTCCCAGGGGTTTAGGCAAAATATATCTAAATGTTGAGGGTTTGTTGGGGAAAAATAGAAAAAAGTGCTCTGCTATAGACTGCGTCAATGAAATATTTGTTGTGCTAAACTCACCTTCTTCTCAGCTTTTAGGAACATGCAGAGCTGAAAAAAAAGCTATTTTTTAGGACGAGCCTAGCGGCAGCGCTCATGCGCTGCTCGCTCTGCTAGACTGCTGTAGTAGTTTCCTCCCATATTTTGTATTGGCTTGTGTCATTTACTTTCGTAAATGCTGCCTTCGGATTCGTTAATAGGCTTGTTAGTCCCTCCTTAGTACGGCCATGTCTTCATTTGTACCCTCCCATGGCGACTGGCCCTTTTACTTCGGTTGTTACACGGATCCTGTTATTTAGTCTGTAAGCACTATTTACTTTATTGAGTTACTCTTACTGCATGCTGGACATGTGCTGCTTCAGCTTAAACAGTTTGTCTTTTTTTAAGCAGCACGGCAGCCCTTGAAACACGGGTGCTTGTTTTCAATCACTTTAACCCAGCATTATGTTGTGTCTGTTTCAACCCCCCCAAGTAAAATGGATTTAAAAATGATTAGGGAAAGTCATCCTGTGCTAATTGGCTGAAGCATACAACAGCACATCTGTGTTACATGCCATCTGTACTAAAGCAACCTGACAGGTTGTTTTCAAAAGCCAACAGCAATACCACCGCCACCAATACCACTAACAACAATACCACCACCTATACCACTACCAATACCACCACCACTATCAATACCACCACCAATACCACCACCAATTCCACCACTGCCAATACCACCACCACCAACAATATTACCACCAATGCCACCACTACCAATACCACCACCAATACCACCACCACCAATACCAACAACACAAATACCACCACCAATACCACCACCCATGCAATACCATTACCACCAGCACCAATACCACCACCAGTACCAAAACCAATAACAACACTGCCGATACCACCGCTAATACCACCATCATCGCCAATATCACCACCAACACCAACACCACCAATACCACCACCACCAATACCACAAACACCAATACCAAAAACACCAATACCACCACCACAAACACCACCACCAACAATTCCACCAATACCATCACCAATACCACCACCACCACCAATACCACCACCACCACCAATATCACGACCACCGATACCACCAAAACCACCAATGCCACCACCACAAATACCATCACCACCAATACCACCACCACCAAAACCAACACCCCGATACCACCACCACCAATACAACAACCACCAATACCACCACTACCACTACCACAAACAATACCCCACCCCCATCAACACCACTAATACCACCACCAATACCAATACCATCACCACCAATACCACCACCACCAATACCACAAATACCACCACCAATACCAATACCACCACCACTAATGCTAATACCACCACCACCACCAATACTACCATCAATACCACCACCGATACCACCACCAATAACAACACTGCTAATACCACCACCAATACCACCACCACAACATAGGCATCTGTTTTCAACCACTTTAACTCAGCATTATCTTGTGCCTGTTTCAACCACCCCACCCCAAGTAAAATGGATTTAGAAATGAGTAGTGAAAGTCATGTGAATTACAGGTAGCACCTAAATCTGTGCTAATGGGTTGAAGCATACAAGAGCACATCTGTGTTACATGCCATCTGTACTAAAGCAACCTGACAGATTGTCTTCAAAAGCCTGTTTTATTAACAATGCCACCACCAATACCACCAACATCAATACCACCACCAATACCACCACCATCAATACCACCACCTCCACCAATAACACCATCACAAATACCACAATACCTCCACCACCAATACCATCACCAATACCACCACCACAGCCAATACCACCACCAATACCACGACTGCCAATACCACCACCAATACCACCACCGATGCCACCAACACCAATACCACCACCACCACCACCACCTGCAGTGCCACATCCAATACCACCACCACCACCAATACCACCACCACCACAAATACCACCACTAATACCACCACCAACACAACATCCACCACCACCCATACCACCACAAATACCACCACCAATGCCACCACTACCACCAACACCGATGCCACCACCACCAATACCACCACCAACACCACCACCACCACCAGTGCCACAACCAATATCACCACCACCAATACCCCCACAACCGCTAATGACACCACCACAAATACCACCACCAATATCACCACCAATACAACAACCACCAATACCACCACCACCAATACCACCACCACCAACGCTACCACCACCAATACCACCACCACCAATCAAATACCACTTGCACTAATACCAATAGATACCACCACCAATGCCGCCACTGCCAATGCCACCACCACCACCACCAATATTACCACCATCATCAATAAAACACCACCAATCCCACCACCACTACCCATACCACCACCAGTACCACCACCAATCCACTACCACCACCAGTCTAATATCATTACCATTAATACCAATACCACTGCCAAGCCCACAATCAACAGCACACATATCACCACCACCACCAATACCAATGCAACACAACTAATACCACCACAACCATCAACACCAACAATACAACCAATACCACCACCAACAGCATCACCACCAATACCACCATCACCAATATCATCCCCAATACCACCACCAGCATCAATAACACCACCTCCACCACCACCAATACCACCAACCCCAATACCACCACCACCAATACCACCAATACCACCACCAATACCACCACCACCAATATCATCATCACCACCAATACCTCCAATATCACCACCACCTATACCACCCCCACCAATCCAATAACACTTCCACTAATACCACCACCACCAATCCAACACCACTACCACCAATACCAATACCACCGACAATCCCACCACCAATACTACGAATATCACCACCAATACCAATGCCCCTGCGACCAATTCCACCACCACCATTAACACCACCAATACCACCACGACCACCACCAATACCACTACCACCAATACCAATACCAATCTCACCACCAATAACACGAATACCGAATCACCAAAACCACCACCCCCAATACCACCACCACCAACACCACCAGTACCACCACCACCACCAGTACCATCACCATCAATACCATCACCAATACCATCACCAATACCACCCCCACCAATACCACCACCACCATCAATACCACCACCTCCACCACCACCAATACCACTACCCCAATACCACCACCACCAAATACTACCACCACCAATACCACTACCAGCAATACCACCACCACCACCAATACCGTCACCAATACCACCACCACCAATACCACCAACACCATCAATGCCACGACCAACACCACCTCCAATACCACCACCCCCAATACCACCACCACCATTACTACCACCACTAATACCACCAATACCACAAACACCAATACCATCACCAATACCAATACCACCACTGCCAATACCACCAATACCACCAATACCACCACCACCACCACCACACCACCACCAATACCACTTACACCAATACCACCACCTCCACCAGAACACAGCTACCCCATTGCCAAATCAGGTTTTTTTTCAACAGGAATTGTTGATATTTCCACATTAAGTATGGGGATTTTCCTGTTGTGAACACTAGTGGGGGTATTCGCACAGAAGGAACTTTGTAATTACCCTGTATTCCAGATTTTTACATCACAGAAATGCAAGGAAAATGACTGATTTTAGGTAGAGTTTGAGGTATGCAGAGCATTGTTGGTAAGAAAAAAACATAATGGGATCCATGCTAGGCATACCATCCTACACTCCCCTCAATGTCTATATTTCTGAAATGTCTGTGCCTGGTTGTTTTTCCAGGTGACAGCTTACCCAAGTGCAAATATTGTAGGGATTCACAATGGCATGTGGGATGATCTTGGCATTGATCCCTACTCTCTTGGCCCATTCATAAAGCCGACACCCAAACAAATCAAATGTCCTCTCGCTTTTCATTGGGATGGGATATTTTAGTCCACACTTGAGCTAAAAGGTTGTTGAGCATTACGAGTGAGCCTGAGGTCAGGATAGGCCTTACCCAACCCATTATTTGATCAAAAAAATAGTCTTGTCATCCAGTGGGTTTTCTGCCTCCCTATGGCAAATTGAGGACAAACCCCCTGCCTCTCATGAGGGAAGGCAGAAAGACTGGTTTGACTACTTTTTGGTAGGGGAATGGCCAATGCCAGAGTGCAACACCTGCACCCCTTACTTTACCTTAAATGCAAAATCCATGGTGTCTAGTGGGCTTTCTATACCTTCAGGGGGCAGATTTGGCACAGCCACCCAAATTGAGACAGGGCTTCAATCTACCCCTAGGTGGGCAGAGAGACATTTGGGCCCTACTGGTGTTGAGGTATGGCTCGATGTCAGGGTAGGCCGCCCATCGTTTTGTTTGTTTCAAAGCTATTTTGAATTCCCTGATGTTTAGTCGGCTTGCTGCTTCCCCAGGTGCAAATAGAGGTCAAACCTCCTGTCTTCCCCTGGAGATGCAGAAAGTCTACCTTGCCCCTTTTTGGTTAGGGGTATGGCCAATGCCAGAGTGCAACACCTGCACCCCTTTCTTTTGCCCCAAATGCAAAATCCATGGTGTATAGTGGGCTTTTTGCCCTCCAGGGGGCAGACTTGGGGCAACCTTCCCATTTGGGAAAAGTCTCCTATCTTCCCCCAGGGGGCAGAAAGATACTATTGCCCCTACTGGGAGAGGGGTATGGCTCAATGCAAGGCAAGGCCACCTCATCCTTTTGTTTATTTTGCTGCCATATTAAAATCCCTGCTGTTTAGTTAACTTTCTGTCCCTGGGAGAAAATTGATGGCAGCCCCTGGTCTGCGTCTGGAGGGAGACAGAAAGTCTTTTGGGGTATGGGTATGGTCAACGCCAGAGTGCAATGCCTGCTCCCCTTCCTTGTACCTCAAATGTGAAATCTACAGGGCTTTCTACCCCCCCCCCCACAGGGGACAGATTTGGAGCAACCTCACCAATTGGGACAAGCCTCCTCTCTGCCCGGAGGGGGGAGAAGAAAGACACTAGTGCTTCTACTTGGGTGGGGTTCTGTCTCAATGCCAAGATAGTCCACCCCATTCTTTTCTTTGATTTGACTCCATTTTGAAATCCCTGTTGTCTAGTAGGCTTTCTACCCCCACAGGGGCAAATTGGAGCTAAAAAAGACTGGCTTGACCCTTCTGGGGTATGGATATGGCTACAGGCAGAGTGCAATGCCCACAACCATTTCCTTTGCCCAAACGCAAACTCCCTGGAGTCTAGTGGGCTCTCTACCCCCCCCCCCCCCCCGGGCCAGATTTGGGGCAACTGCACCGATTTGGACAAGCCTCCTATCTGCCCCCAGGGGAAAGAAAGACACTATTGCCCCTACATGGGCGGGGCATGGCTCGATGCCAGAGTAGGCCACCCTATTCTTTTGTTTGTCTTGGTGCCATTTTGAAATACCTGGTGTCTAGTGGGCTTTCAACCCTCCAGGGGGACATATTTTTGGGTGAATACTTCTATCCATCCCCTGAGGAGGAGAATGTCTATGGGGCCCATGGGGTGGGGAGGAGCATAGATTTCTGACCCCCCTATTGGGCTGAATATTCCTATCTACCCCCTGGGAGGGAGAAAGTCTGTTGAGCCCTTTTTTAGGGGTGCGGGCGTGATGATGCCATGGTGGACTGCCACCTCCCCTAAATTTATTTTTTTTTTTTCCATGGTGCCTAGGGGGCTTTCTGTCGCTTGGGTGCCGAATTAGGGGAAATTCCCACGGGGCAGAAAGACAGTTTGCACAGTTTTGGGTGGGATGGCTATGCCTCTGGGGGAAGCCCCATCCCTATGTGTTGCGTATATATTTATCCCTGGAGTCTAGTGAGCTTTCTGCCTTCCTCAAGGGGGCAGATTTGGGGTAATTGTGGGCTTCAGAATAACCACAGGGGGTATGCAACCCTTTGTATGAAGGCATGACATTGCCTATTCAAGTGTAAACAGGGCTGTGTCCAGACCCAAACTCCCATCCTATGAGTGATGACCCATCCAGGCACACCTAAGTTCTCTATTGTGTATGGCTGTTTAGGAGGAATACACAAAGTTCATTTGTCAGCTACACCCAGTCATGTAATTACAGCTTATTAAACGTTATAAGGTAACTCCAATGTTATACTATGGGAGAGGTAGGCCATGCAGTAGTGAAAAACAAATGTAAGAGTTTTTCATTACCAGGACATTTTTAAAAGTACATATCCAACTTTTTTCAAATAGACTGCACCCTGCCCTATGGACAGTCCAGAGCCTTTCCCGGGGGTGATGCATATGTAAAAAAAAAAGGACGATTTGGGCCTGGCAAAAGGTTTATTTTGCAAAGTCAAAATGGTAACTTAAAACTGCACACACAGGCTATAATGGCAAGCCAGAGACAGGTTTTCAATGCTGCTTCAATGGGTGTCACAACCAGTGCTGCGTGCCCACTAGTAGCATTTAATGTACAGGCCCTGGATAAAACACAGAACCATTTCACTAGGGACTTACAAGTACATTAAATGTGCCTATTGGACATAAGTCAATTTTACTATGTTTACGAGAAAGAACAAGCACTTTAGCACTGGTTAGCAGTACTAGGTTTACAGAGTCCTAAGTTCAACAAAAACACATTCTGCAAACTAGGGGAGAAGGCAAATAGTATAGGGATGACCCTGCAGAGAGGACCAAGACCAGCAATTCCAAGTTTCAGAACTCAGAATGACGCATAATGTTCTAATTGTGCATGTGTCCCCCATTTCCATGTCCTCACAAATGTTTTTGGTTTTTCCTGGCAAAAATCGTTCCGGCATTGGGTGAACAATTTGATCTCGAGTGTAAATCCCAGTGTGAGTCCAAATTGGGGTTTTCACCTCAATTGCAATAAGGGTCTAAATGTGAGAACTCCTTTTACGACTGCACCCACAAGCTTCTACTACCTCTTTTGCTATTATTTATTTATTTATTTATGACATTTATTGAGTGCGCGGCTACCCCCAACGGGGGTGTCCCGGCACTGAGGACTGCAAACGGAAGGAACCCAGAATTTAACAGCTGGAAAATAGAAAAGTCTTCAGTTTGCCCCTGAATTGTGATTCAGTGTCAATAAGACGAAGACTGATAGGTAGGGAATTCCAAAGTTTAGATACCACCACCGCAAATGCTCTACCACCCTTTCTTGCTAGGCGGAATCTGGGAGGGAGCAGGAGACGGAGGTGGTTAGATCTAAGAGCACGTGACGATTGGACTATCTTCAGCCTGTGTCTGAGGTATCTGGGGCCTTTTCCATTCAGAGCCCTGAAGACAAGTACAAGGGCCTTAAATTTGATGCGCGCAGTGATAGGGAGCCAGTGAAGCTTCCCTAGATAAGGTGAAATGGAATGCCGGTAGGGGACCTTACAAATCAGCCTGGCTGCAGCGTTCTGCACAATCTGCAGTCTGTGGAGGAGGTAGGCTGGAAGTCCTACATACAGACTGTTAGCGTAGTCCAAGTGTGAGGTAACAAGGGCGTGCGTCACTGTCTTCAGTGATTCAGTGGGGAGAAAGGGGGAGATCTTTCTTATCATGTGAAGTTTGCCAAAGCAAGCAGAGGTAACTTTCAGGATCTGGGTTTTATAGGATAGTTCGCTATCAATTTGGACACCGAGATTGCGTGCCACATTAACCGGGGAAGGTGGAGGATTCAGTTCCGCAGGCCACCAGGTGGCGGGCAACAAGGGGGTCGCTTGATTAAAGAACAACACCTCAGTTTTATCGGTGTTGAGTTTTAGCGTGTTCAGAGTCATACAAGCTACGATATTGGATAGGCAAGTTTTAAAATTTTCTAATCCAAGAGGCGAGTGGTCTCTGAAGGAA
This sequence comes from Lissotriton helveticus, assembly GCF_964261635.1. Classification (NCBI taxonomy): domain Eukaryota; kingdom Metazoa; phylum Chordata; class Amphibia; order Caudata; family Salamandridae; genus Lissotriton; species Lissotriton helveticus. Next base: position 1,071,988,094 of record NC_136070.1, on the reverse strand, counting down.
AAAATGAGCTGAGTATCGTCAGCGTAAGAGACCACTCTAACCCCAAAAGTCTCTATCACCTTTGCCAGGGGTGCGAGATAAACATTAAAAAAAAGAGTACTAAGAGCAGAACCTTGTGGCACGCCACAGCCGAGTGGTTTTTTATCTTTGGACCAGAATGGTCGGCACCAGGCTTGTTGTGTGCGGTCCGTCAAGAAGGAGGTAATCCAGGCCAGGGGGTATCTCAGATCCCCAACTCTAGGAGCCTGTCCAACAGAATGGAGTGGTAGACCATGTCGAAAGCTGCGGACAGGTCGAGGAGCACAAGCATGGCTATCTCTCCCCTGTCCACGCTCTCCCGCACGGTCTCCGTGACCTCCAATAATGCTGTCTCAGTGCTATACCCGGTCCTGAATCCGGATTGTGAGTCATGTAGAAGTTCATTCGACTCTAAATCCAGGATTTTAGCTGGTTTGGGGAGCAAAGATATTGGGTGATAGTTGCTGAACACAGCTGGATCGGACTCAGGTTTTTTCAGGAGGGGGATGAGAATGGCCTTTTTCCATGTCTCCGGGAACTGACCTGCTAAGAGGGAGGCATTCCATAGCGTAGCCAGGGGATGTACAATCGCTGGTGCCACTGCTGTGAACACCTGGGCAGGCATGGGATCTAGTGGCGAACCCGATTTGCATAGCTGTATTTTTTTCAACGCCACGTCCAAAGAGATAGGTTTGAACGCCCACAGCCTCATGTCCCTGGCAGGCAAAAGATTGGGGGGTACAGCCTCTGTGTCGGATTTATCTGCCGCATCAAATGAGGCAAAGATGTCAGTGACTTTCTCATGAAAGAAATCCGACAGTCCATCGCAGAGCTCTTGGCAGGGCTCTATCAGGTGTGTGAGGGCCGCAGGGTTGGTGAAGTCTTTAACAATCTGGAAGAGCACCTTTGCTGAGTTGTCTGAGGATTTGATTTTGCATGCAAAATATTCTCTCATGATGCTTTGTTTAGTTTTATGAAATTTTTTTAGCGCCACTCTATACGTTGTTTTGGCCGCTGGATCGTAGGCGCGGCGCCAGAGGCGTTCTAACCTTTTACATTTACTTTTTTCTTCCCGTAACGACTGGGAAAACCAGGGTGCTGAAGGCTTAGTTCTGGCCGAAGAGAGAGTGGTTAAGGGGGCGATGCTTTCAATGGCCGTGGTTAAGTGTTGGTTAAGGTTCGCTACATCGACATTTATGTCTTTGGAGGGTTGCCATTTGAGCTCGGCTAGTGCAGGTTCAAGCGCTTCCCGCGTTACTTTGAACCATTTTCTTCCTACTTTCTCTGTCCTGCACATGGGGGCCGTGGTAGGGACAATTTTAAAGTTAAAAGGGATGCGAAAATGGTCCGACCAAGTCAGAGGGAGGGGGGAGAAGGTCGAGAGGCCAGGTAGGTTAGAAAAAATGAGATCTAGGGTATGGCCTGCTATATGGGTGGGGCACTGAACTTTCTGGATGAGATTAATACCCGCCATAGTTTCTACTAGGGAACAAGCTTTTGCACAGTTGTTGTCGTCTATGTGTAGGTTGAAGTCACCAAGAACAGTAAAGTGGGGGTGTTTTCAGGAGAGATCAGCTACGGTCGTGAGTAGATCCGTAGTATGGGTGGGGGGGTATTGGGATTGACGTCACGATATTGTCATTGCTGCCATTTCTCTTTGTATACAAATCTGGTGTTGCTTTAACTAGAGCCTAGAACTGACACTTCCTCCAGTCCAATTAACAATGACAACTGGTTTGCTCTGCTGGTAGTATTCAGTGCCTTTGTCCTTAAAGGGCATGAACCTCAAGTGATTTGTTAAGCATGATTCATTTAATGATCTGTAGGAAAACATTTTATGACTCTTAGATAGTTTGCTGTCTTACTGTAAATTCAATCCCTGCAGAAAACATAACAGAATTCGCTAGCCAAGTATTCAGGTTTTCCCTGTAGAACTTCCTAAACACTTTCGCATAGAACCGTCCATTTGGAAGGAACGTGAAAGGCAGACTGAATAGGCAGTGTGCGGTGGAAAATGAATATTGATGAGATGTATAGCAGAAATTGTATTTTTAATTACAGAAATCTCTGCTGCTCATGCCTACGGCAGGCTTGACTGCTTTGAGCTACTCTCTGGGGAGTGCCCCAGCACACACTCGATGTAAATTATACATGTAAATGTGCAATATTCTAAAAATAGATCCTGTACTACAGTCATGTCCAATTCAACTAAACATGGAAAATGCTAATGCAGTTTTGTTCAGGTGGTTGAGTTATCTTCTGTTGTGGAATGTATATCCATTATGTATTCTATTACAAAATACTCTGAATTCAGGCTGAAAATAGCTGGCACCATATCCCCCTTCCTGGTTGCCTGCCTCACTCGAAATCATATACCTTGTTAGCCATTCGTTTACTTTAGGTGCTACTGGTAAGATTCTGCCCATGCTCTTGTTATATTATTCGCCTCTTTTAATCGTTCATTCTTAGTCCAAACAATGAATAAGTCCAGGCCACTGGGTCACCATTTTTAGTGTGTGTTTGGTTTTGATTCTTAATTATTTATCTATGTGCATAATGTTATCATGCAAGTGTAATCTTGATTAGATCTTGATTATTGGGCTTCCCATAGCTTGGAGAATTTCCTGTTTCTTTAGCCTCTACACCAACCCCAAAACTTTGTTTTATGGGAGAGCTGTTTTCAGCAGAAATGGTTTGTGGATTTGTGAAACTAAATGTGAGCCTTGTACACTGATCTAGAAATGTTCAATTTGCAACTTAGAGAAGCAGGATAGCAGCCAGTAGTGAAAGAAAGGTACTAGGCCTGGGTGTAATTCTTATTAAGGGTCCTTTACCACGCGTACATGGGTAGTGCAAAAGTGCCATGCCAACGTCACTTGTGACATTTTATACTTAAAAATAAATAAACAAAACATACAAATTCCTTCATGTGACTCAATGTTCAGAAATCCAAGCTGCCTTGGAAGTCCCTGTGAGGGCTCATTTGAAGCTTGCAATGTGCCTGGGACTGAGACACACTAGCCGGGTCGGCATCCCCTGCTTGCCTACGATAGGAAGCACTGACTGGGTCCCAGATCAGAGCCCTGGCAGGCCAGGGGGTGGAAGACTCCTGCCATGTGCTTTGTTTCATGGCCTGCTGTGTCATTTGAAGACGGGGACTGGCAGACCCGGCAACACCTTCTCTGTGTGCCTGGAATAAAAAGCTCTGATCAAGCCCCAGGTCAGAGTTTGACTGGTCTGGGAGTGGAATCCTGCAAACCTAGGCTCCCTTCCTGGCCCGTCATGCTGCCAAGTGCCCTGTATCGGGTCCTGCAGTCTATGTTCAATATCTCTGACTGAGCCCCATGTCAGAGACCCATCAGGCCCTGGGGTGAAAGACTTTAGCCCTGGGCTTCATTTTCTGGCCTGCAAAGTGCCATGTAATGGGACCCGTAGGGCCAAGGTGGCTCAGGATGGGTTTGGGAGCTCCGTCGAGGCCCCGGAGTGGATCCCCAGTTGGCACAGGGGTAAAAGGCCCAGGATCCTCTTTCTGATCTGCTGTGTTGCAAAGTGCTCAGGAGTTCTGCAGGCCTGTGGAAGTCTCCCCTGCTTGCCCAGAATAAGAAACTGACCGGGCCCCAGGTCAGAGGTCCAGGAGTAGAAGCCCCCGCCCTGGGCTTCCTTCTTCAGCTTGCCATGTCATAAAGTGCCTTGGATGGGGTTCTGTATGCCTGGGTTCAGAAGTAGGGATAGGCTGAACTCACTGAGTTTTATTCTGCAGAATTCCACAGAGTTACATAAAAACTCCTCGCGATTCCACAGAGTTTCACCCACCCCTATTCTTTTTATTAGTGTTTTAAACATATTTTACAGAGTTTTATATAGCGCAAACTTGACTTGAAGTTATCAGGTAGCAGAGCGCTTTGTACGAGCACCAGTTGGGTTACACGAGGACACATTCATTTTTGTTAGGCACAGGGAGATTAAGTGATTTGCCCAGAATCACAGGATGATGTGCGTCCTTGCCGAAACTCGAACCCGGTTCCCCAGATTTGAGGTCGACCTCCCTAGCCATTAGGCCAACTCCTCTCCCCAAGTTATTTTTAAATTTTTAAATCCAAAGCTCCCAAACAGCCATGGCCAGTTGAGAGCAGCACAGCTCAGTGGTTAATGTGCCTGCCACAGAGATCCTCTGTAAGTCACCGGTTCCAAGTTGAGTTCATCCTTGTCAGGAAAACAAAATCAGCAGAGGCGAGCTGGAAACGTGGCACCCGCCTTTAAGCTCTAGGTGGTAAAACAGCTATTCTTACCACTTTACCCACGGCCCGGTCTCTCTGGGTAAGCAGCATGTCACCTGTTACATACATCCTAGGTGATGCAGCCTTGAAGGGGTCAAAGTTCAGCAAAACAATAATACTAGTTTACATTGTACAGTAACCTGAGCACCCTGGAACCCAGGGCATGTATTCTAAGATCCTCTCAAGTGCTCTGCCAAGGGTCAGCTGGTGAGACAGACGCAGAGCCTTCTCAGTGGGTTAGTGTTTAATCTGAGTGTTTGGGCTGGCTCCAGTCAGAGCTCAGAGTGTCCCATATCGCCCCCCAAAAGATGAAACACCCATTCACACCCACCGGACAGCTAGATGCATCACAAAATGCCTGCTCCATAAAAATCTGTACTCCATTTACCCTCTGCACCACTAATACTATTTCAGAGTCCATCTATCACTCAGTACACCTCCTCCTTCCTTCTGCACAGCCCTCTCTCCTAGGCCGCTTGTTCGATACATTCCGCAGTGAAGACTTGCTCTCCCAGGGCTGAGAGCTCCTCCATTGCCCTCAGTAAGAAGCTGACGGGGTGTTTTTGCTCCTTTTTATTGCACACCCCTCACCAACCCAATCCACTGCTCTGGTGCCCGGTATCTTTGGCTATTGGCCACCGTCGTACCCTTACAACTTGGGTGGCATTCTTCGTCACCTGCCCGCTTTAGCTATATTCAGACAATTGTTGCTTTGGCGTGAAGAGTCCCTACAGTCCCCTCCAACCGCTGTCCTCACGCTCTGTTGCAAACCCACCCCCTCAACTGTTTGGCTAATACCAGATGAAAGGGAGGGGCTACAAAGATGGTAGTTTGGGGTGCAAAAGGGTAGGAATGCAGTCAGCGGATGGGGTTAAAATAAGATTGAGGGAAAGAAGCCAGTGCTGATGATTAATTATTGGGGTGGGAGGCAAACTCATGCATGCAGCAGTAGGCAGACCTTTTGCCAAACTCTGCGCTCCAGCGGAGTGCGGGGTGGCAAAACTCTATGAACTCCACACAAACTATTCAGAAGCTCCACCCGGGCCCTTGGTCAGAACCCTGGTGGGTCTCCATTCCCTGACCTGTCGTTTCTCAAAGTACCTTGGACAGGAACCCCCAGGGCAGGGAGGCCTCCCCTACCTGTCCGGGTTTAGAAGCTCTGACTGGGCTCCAGGTCAGAGCCCCAGTGGGCACTGGAATTGAACACCTCTGCACTGCGCTCCCTTCTCCAGCTCACTGTGACGCAAAGTATATGGGATGAGGTCCTGCAGGACCTGGGAGGCCGCCCTTGGATGTCCGGGTTCAGAATCTCTGACCGGGCCCTGGGTCAGAGCTATGTGTGGCGCCTCCTTAGCCCCTTGCCTGAAAACCAGCTCAGACTCTGAGAACCCAGGACTCAGAATCCCTGTAACCTCCAAGGATGAGTGGAATAATTTTTCAGAAGTCACGATGCGACTAGATGGCTGTCCTTTGAGCCCAGGTATTCTGGTCCCTCTGCAATGAGTTCCTTAATGTGCACCCAGATGGCTGGGCTGCCCTGGAAGTCCAGATGAGGGCTCATTTGACTCTTCAAGCTTAGACAGGACTCCAGGAGGTCACTACGTTTTCACTGACAGCCCGCTCTGTGACTTAGCATGCATGGGATTACAAGAAAGGGTGTTAGCATTGCTCTGTATTAGTAGGAACAAGGTCCCCAGGACCCCCTTGTTGTCTGGTCATTCTCACCTGGATGCTGCAAGGGCCTGGCGGATCTCCTGGAGGCATGAGTTTGCAGCTGCGTTCCAGTCTGTCCAATGGATCTTTCCTCAAAACCTTGCTTCCTGAAGAGCAGGCAGTGATGCGCATCTGACATTCTCAAGCGGGTGGCCTGCTTGGGGGCATTATATCCAGCTCTGTACTGATATTGTGTTGGCTGGGTTGACCTGGAAGTCCAGATTACAGCTAATTTAACCCTCCAAGCACAGCCAGTCCTCCAGGAGGGTTGGATGTGTTCGCTCTGATCGCCCCCTTTCACTCGATGTCCATGGAATACAAGAAAGACAGATAGCCTTCCCCCGAATTATTTGGGACAAGGCATGAGGGACCCCATTGTCCTCCGGTCTTTCTCCCCAGGTACTGCGAAAGCCTGAACTGCCCCAACCTGGGGTCCAGAGCCGTGACTGTGGCTGTCCTACAGCCCTGTCCGAGGGGCCTTTCCTCAGAACACTGCTTCCTGGAGACCAGGCATGGGTGTGAAACTGATATCCAGATACAGGGTGGCCTACTCGTGGTGGAGGTGGTTTAGCCAGCACTGTAATCTGATTTATTGGATTCAGAAGCTCTGACTGACCCTTGGGTCAGAGGTCTAACTCACCCTGGGAGGAAGACCCTGGCCTCCTTTCTTTGGCCCATCCTCAAACTTTTGTATTTTGAAGTGCCTTAAACTAGAGTAAAATCAATACGCAGTTGCGCCTATGCTTACGAACACCAAAGAAATAATATCCAGAGGAAGAAATTGATCATTCACCACTTGTGGATATTGTAAAGATATATACAAAACAATTGACTGTGTCAGGTGCATGTCCTATAACAAAGACATTAGAATCAAAAGACATAATAACATTCTGGAGGTACTCATTGATCAAGCCATAAGATGTGGCTGGCTAACATATAAGGAATCTCATTTGAAGAACAGTCATGGTGCACTAAGAAATCCAGATGTAGTGTTCACCAAAGATGGTACTACTGTGTGCATCAATCCATTAAAAAAAATCACAACATTCTCTTATGCAAGCGTATGAAAGTGAAGTTAATTATTTCAGTGATCTTTATCAGGAAATGTAAACTTTCTTTCACTGTTCCACTGGAACATGTCATGGTTTCATTGTAGGTTGTTGGGGAATGTGGCCCCAATGTAACAACATTGCTTTAACTGATCTAGGTCTGCAAATGTTATTCCTTTTCAAGAAGAATGTATGCCTTAATATCATGATGGACACTTTACAAATGTGCCAAGTTTTCATGGACAACTAATAGAGCAAAGCTCAATAATTGTTTGCTGACTGATATGTTTTGCTTCAACTAGCATGCTTAAGGTGGAATTGTTGAAACGTAAGTTTAGTATTACATGTTAGTAGCTCTATAGATATGTTATAAAGTTATATTTAGAGGGTGTTGTTGAATATATTAGTATAGGTGATGTTAGAATTTGGAAAGTAAACTTTATAACGTGTGAATGTAGATTAGAATTCACAGTAATGAACAAGTTCAATAAATAATGGGTGAATGTAGATTAAAATGCACTATAGTAAAGCAGGTGAATAAATCTAAATATACACTCAGATAATCAGTGCATGCCACTTTATTGTAAGCTAATCACTTGCTGACCAAATCTTACTTTGCACAGGACTTTCATAATCGAAGGTACCAGAAGTGCGTTAACAAATAGGAAATACAAATTACTAAGGAACTGCTGGAGGATGCACTCTCTCTATGTTATGTTATCTTAATTAAATGCATAAAGCGCGTAGCTATTCCAGCAATGGGGCTTCCCAGTGCTATCCACCAAACCAGAGCACCACACCAAGAGAGCAGCAAAAGGGGATCAGGACCTCCTAATGAATGAAAAGACAGGTTGGAGCTTTTTCCTGAAATCAAAGTGATTCTGGGTATTTCTTAGCTCGAGAGGCAAACTGTTCCAGAGGACCGGAGCCAAAACTCAAAAGGAGAGGCCACTGACCTGTTTTCTACAGAGCCATGGAGTTGCCACCAACTTTGACTCCGCCGAGCGGAGAGCTCTGTTTGGAAGATAAGGTAACATTCGATCAGACAGGATGGGAGCACCTTGAGCATTCAAAATCCTATCTGCTGCACTAACAGCTTTAAATAGAATTCGCCTCTCCAATGGCACGCAGTGGAGTTTGCGAAGAAGCCCCGAAGTGGAACAAAACTTGGGGCGGGAAAACAGCAATCAGGTCGCCACATATTGGACCTACTGTAATATCTTTAGGATCGATTTCTTGCAACCTAAGTAGAGGATGTAGCAATAGTCTAAGTGAGATAGAATGAGAGATTGGATAATCATCTGAAAAATGTGAAGTTGAAAAAGGCCAATAATAGGTTTCAAAACAAGTGCCCACCAGAGTGGTTGCTTGTTTCTTGAGATTGAGGGAGTCATCCAGCCATATGCCCAGGTTTCTCACAGATGATTTTGGAGAAGGAGGGAGCCGCAAGCTGTCCAGCCACCAAAGATCTCCACACAAATGAGTGTCTTTACGGAACAGTAGGATCTCAGTTTTACTGGAATTTAACAAATGTCATCCATCCAACCGGCCAATGACAGCATACAGCTTGGAATTTAGTAATGTCCTTAGAGGGGTCAGCGGAAAAAGAGAAAATAAGTTGGGTAACATCTGCGTAAGAGACAATTGAGACTCCAAAGTGTTTCCCTATCGCTGCCAAAGGTCTGATATATCATTGAACAGAGTGTGCATCAATGAAGAGTCCTAAGGTGCCCCAAGCTCCAAGGGTCTGGAAGAGAAAGAGAAGAGTGGGGGGGAGATGACCTGTAAAGAACAGTGGCCAAGCAAGGATTCAAACCAGGACAGCATTTTACCCTGCATTGTATATAAAAAATGCTGTAAAAGCACTTTATGTGGGACAGTGTCGATGGCGGGGCTCAAATCGAAGAGAATGAGAGCAGCAGTATCACCTTCACACGCCACTCTATGAAGCGTCTCTGACACTGACAGGAGAGCATATTCTGAGCTATGATGGGGCATGAAGCTGTTTTGGGAGATGCCCAGAATGCTGTTGACTTCTAAGATGTCCACCAGGACTTTGTTGACTTGTTTTCCCAACACCTTGGCTAGAAAAGTATGTAGGGAAATCAGGGGGTAGTTAGAGGGCAGGTAGGGTCAAGGGTGGGCTTTCTCAGGAGGGGATTTACTTTTGCCTGCTTCCAGGCCAGGTAACCATGGCTGAGGACAGTGAAAGATTGGCTATCTCAAGAAAGTGGGGAAAACAACCTCCTGCAATTTTAGGATTGTGTCCGGTTTAAGGGGATCATTTGGTGAGCTCGATTTCAAAGAGGTGCATAGAGCAGAGAAAGAGGGCATTAAGAACTGGCCAAGGTAGGACTTCCTATGGTCGTTCTATTCAATCTGAGCCATGTTTCCGTGAGTGTAACTTTAGGTGTAACTGTACTCCGGGAGATTTTGTGTTGTTGGAAGCAAGACCAGTTTGACGTGATGGGCAGCAGTAATAACCCAGGATGAGCTTCTACTAGTTTGTACAAATAACCAAATGCCTCTTGATCAAATTAGTGATGCTTATGAATTAATTAACAAGATTCCCACTGTCCCTACCTACTATCTAGCAAAACCATAGCCAAGGAAACAAGCTTGGCAGAATCAGTGGGAAAGAGCTTGACTTGAGTCTGACACTGTGAAGAAATATGAGAAATACAGGAAAAGTAGGAGGCCCTCAGGCTGCATGTGAAATACCACTAATCATAGTTTTTCTACTTACCCAGTGAGGCGGAAAAGGGGTGAGCCCCATGGGGCTCTCAGCTCTGAGTTCGAGTTCAGGGAGGACAGAAACCTCATGAGGAGCAGCAGGGCAAAAGCTTGCTTGATCTTTATTCTCAGTATGAATACAGACTGCAAAAGTGGGACCTTGCGATCCTTTTGACTTTCAAGCAGAAGGTGTGAAAAAAGTTATCACCGGGATAACTGGCTTGTGGTGCCCAAATGTTCATAGTGATGTTGTTTTTTGATTTTTCAATGTCAGCTCTTCCTATCATTGTGAAGCAGAATTCACCAAGTGTTGGATTCTTCAACCACTAATAGGGAATGTGAGATAGAGCTAGACTGTCCTGAGACATTTTCATTTAACCTTCCAATGATGTGGAATCAGAGGTTCAGACATTTGTTGAACATGCTTGGCTGAGAAGCCAATGGGGAGAAGCTACCATCTGTGAGATTATGAGTGAACACTTCAAATTCAGAATCCCCCCTGTAACAATACCACAGTGCCATGGAGTTTTGGTGTGCCAGGGATAGCCGGCCTCTGGGTCAGTGCTTAGAGCCTCTTGCTCGGGAACTGGATCGCGGATAGAAGTGGACCTGTTTCCATCACCCTTAGTGTAACTCGTGCTCATGGTCCACCCGGTGCTAAATCATTTGTAAATGACCTGATTCTGGGTTCGTGAACAGATACCTTGCTACGATCTATTGAAAGGCATCCTCTGAGCCAAACTTTTTTCTCTGTTTTGGGTGCCTGTGCAGTCTTGAGGTCCCTGTGCTACCAGGCTGGTGGGAGGGATGAGGTGCGAGCCTGTGAGAGGCTGACTCCACCATGTGCAGAGCAGCACAGGCAGCTTCTCTTCCCACCTTGTGCATCTAGGTGCAGAGGTGGGGCATGGTCCCTTGAAGGTCAGCAGGGTGACCAGGTGGCCTGACAGTGGACCAGCGGAGTCACATGGAGACAAGAAGCCGGTTAGTGGCTTAAGGAAGGAGCTTCCTGACTGCTGCCTGGGTGTCAGGAACAGTCGCCAGATTCCACAGGAGCGAAGATAAATACCCCCAACTTCCAAAAAGCAGCCCTCAAAGGGAAATAGTGAAACTCACTCTGAGACACTGCTCTCAAAAAGTATGGGGGAATATAACCAGGGAGTGTCCACCACTCTCCCCATAGGATGAAGAGGTCGTGTAGAAGGGCAGCCAGGGAATGCAGATGCTGGAAGGAAAAAACAATAACTCCCAAATAAAGCTATATCACTCTAAAACAGATATATACATTGAGCTGTGTACAGTATCGTGTTTTGCACTCACCCAATCTCGTCTAGTAGACTCCTTGAAGAGGACTAGAACGATGATATGTCATCTGTACCTTAATAAGAGGTCTTTGGCAGAGGTAACGATAGGCCACTTTCATACATCATTCACCCAAGGAGAACTGAGATAGGTGGACTACAAAGTAATATAGGGAAGAATAAGGACTAGAATAGTCAGCAACACTGACGGGCTGAAATGTCAAGGTTGAGAAGTTCCGACCGGCCCTGCTAACAAAGGCAGAACGGATCAGATACTCTCTCAGTGAGGTGTGCCGTCCGGCTTCACGGGGAAGCTATGAAGCGGAACAGCTACTCCCTCTTGGAAAGGAAGGGGTCCGAGGTGTTCCGACCAGCCCTGCGTGGCCAAAGCAGGACGGAGCAAACACACACTCAGCGAGGTGTGCCGTCCGGCTCCACAGAGAAGCTGTGGGGCGGAACAGCCACTCCCTCAAGGAAGGGTAAAGCAGTAACACAAGCGGTGAGCCACACTGAACTGGGCACACGGCTCCGCAAAAAGAAGCACGTAACAGGATATACTGGGAAGGGTAAATGCAGCGAAGGAGGGGTGCTGCTACCTTGAAATACCGCTACACCACCAGGAGGAATTCGCCACCAAAAAGGAAGCAGAGCAAGAAGAAATGCAGTGGAACACCAAGCCACGGAGACGCCAAGGAAGCAGCGCCTCGTCGGGAACAATGCAGAAGTAGGAGGGGGGCGTGGTCACGGAGCGAGTCAGTAAGCCAAGCGTCAGGCAACGTGAGAGGCGATCCTTTAGGGGGTTAAGGGAGTGTGTACAAAGTGCGTCCCCACAGGGTTACGGAGTGTATACAAAGTGCGCCCCTATGGTCCGTGCACTGACCCTGGACACAGCTCAAGGTCTCCTTCTTACTCTAACCCTAACACTGGGCACTCTAATCACCTAGTTGGCCCGAGCCATCTAGTCGCTGAGCTGGCCGACCAGAAGACCAGCTGGTGGCTGGCTGACCAGATGACTGGCCAGAGCGGGTAACTCTGACTTTTGTAACCCGCTGGGTTCTGTAAGCAAATGGCTTTCAAGGAAAGTCCAATGAGAGGGGGCTTGACTGGGGCTTAACCCTCCTTAGCTCCCCATTCTTGGGCACCAGGATGGTGGAATGCACCAACCCAGGACACCCTTAACCGAAGGACTAGGGTGACAGTCCCTACCAAGGGCATGGCGGCTGCTGACTGGGGTGGACCCTCATGCCCTTCTAGGGTGTGAAGCGGAGACAGGACAAATGTGAAGGGCCAGGCAGAACCAGGAACAGTATGGTGTCCATCTGGGGATGAGTCTGTGTCTCCTGCGGGTTGAACAGCTCCTGTAATCCCCCTTAAAAAGGCAGGCAAAGTCATAGCTTTCACCTCAGAGTCCTTGTCCCAGGAGTCTACAGCTCCAGGCACTGGGCAAGGCCACTTTCCCAGGCTGGGGTAACGTTGGACCAGGGAGGAGTCTGGGGCTCCTGCTGGCTGAACAGCTCTAGTAATTCCCCCTTTGGAGACTCGGTCCCCTGCATGCCAGTGGTGTCAGCCAACAGACAGCACACCCCACTGTTATATATTTATGAAGGATGTTTGGCCTGTCCAAATGCAAAGTTCTACTGATATAGTATGAACGATATGACGTGGTGCTACAACGTTCTAGCTTGGGTATTTAATGGCTCTCTAGACTATTTTTTCATTTGCGTGCCCAAAGACCCTACTCACCAGTTAACTGCAGACGTCCATGGTGTTAGGGGAAACAATCCTACTCAGTGGAATAGGGAACCCCTATCTATGGCTGTAGGTTGTTCAAGCTTGAATCTTTACAAGGATCACCCCACAGAAGTACCCTCTCTGAATTCCAGATCTTCACATGGCTAATCCAGCACAAGTGGCTTTGCCACTAAATTGCAGACATGCCCTAACACAAATATTATTACACCATGAGCTCACACTGATGGGTGAAGACGTTACCTTCATGGTAGAGGCCCACAAAGCTTATAGAACAGAGGTATTCTATTCATGTATCACATTCCCTGCAGCAAATGGTAAACCAGGGAATTTTCACACATACACTAAGGCACTAGTACCAAACATTTATAGACCACATGATTCCATTAACATATCAGGAATGCATGAATTGGTTCCTTGGTGCCCTACCACATACAATAGAAAATGTTAGACTAGATCCCCTCAGCCATGAGAGAAGAACATGGCCAGTCCTAGCCGGTTACACACCTTATCCCGATATAAAAAACCTACCAGCTCTAGAGCTGCGTGTACTATACACAGGTATAGTTACATTGTATAGTTGACTAATACAATTTGTTTTGCAAACCATGACAGAAAACCCAGCAAGGGCTTATCAAGCTTCTCAACCACAATTGGTGATATCTAGAATTCGTTTGGTGACCATTAACGTAAGAATGGGTAAAGTTCCTGTCAGACGGGATGAGATTCCATTCCGGATTACACAAAAAATGAATCAGCTTTGAAGCAGTGTTTCCTCATACGGGAACCTAAAAAAACCATGGAATCCTCATAATGTGTCTGCCATTAGGGACGGTTAACCTGATGGAAGACTGTGCCACTTGGGGCACAGTCTTTGCTGCAGTCTATATCTTAACACATGGTACACCATCATTATCTTTCTTACCACAGGTGCTTAAGCAGATTTTGAATCAATATGGGGAAGCACCTGCCTGGATATGGGTTTGAAATGAATGGGTAATTTTGCTACAGTATCCTCAATGATATTATGTAACATAAAAGGAGAAGCAGCACTGTTGGCAGTACGCCAGTGAGTCGCCCAGTTTGAGCCAGTAGACTGAGAGCTCAATCTACCTAAAATTATTGCAGAGACATATTTCTAAAAATATCAAGATAATTTGGGGTCCAGACCCAATAATCCATAACTCAAGGGAAATTATGAAAAGGATAACCTCAAACAGGTACCAGAGTCATTTAATAAAAAAGGATTGAATAATAAGAACAATAAAGAAGAGCCTAAACCACAGTAGTCCTCTGATAAGCGCAGTCATTCTTGCAACCATGATAGAATTAAACAGCCGGATTGTCATGTTGATGACCACCATTGTGCAACATATGTAAAGTCATAGTTCATCCAAGATACACTGGAAGTAAACCACAAGACTTCATCCACACTGTCCTATAATTTTGTTTCCCCATCAAATGCTAAACCTCCTGAACTGTCACTGCCCACAAATAAATGATGGGCAGATATTCCCTAGGGCAATGTACAAACCCTCAAAATTGTATTTATAAATCCTGGGTAATTAGGAAAATTTAGCAAAATTATAAACATCCTTTACATAAATGTTAAGAATCTCTTTGTGACATATTTGCAAATTTCAGAAGCACTCGTTAAGGAAGTCTTGGTGGCTGGACTGCAGGCTGAATCTGGAGAGGGGTGGTCAACAGTGGGTAGAAGAAGTCTCAGGCCTCGGTCTGATCTTCGTGTTGGCAGTGCAGTCATTGTGAGCTGGTCGACGATCGGAACTTCGCCTTGACAAAAAACGTGGGCCGGTTGATGTCATCATGCAGAGCTCTGAGATCTGTACGTGGGAAGGTTGCATTGGCAAACAGATGCAGGTCCCACGTTTGCAAGGAGACAAGGGATGGTTCTATTCAACGTGAAGAGCCCAGATCCTCTGTTTCCTCTCCTAGAGTCTTGTTCTTGTAGTTTTGGGAGGGAGGGAGTGCACTCGAACACCAGCCAAGGGTCAAGAACCTGGAAAGTACCTCCAGTGGAGGTAGGACTCACTCCAGAAGAGGCCAACAGCTGGGAAAAGGCAGGTCCAGTTGGTACTGGTCAGCTGAGCAGTTGAAGGGAAGGGTCTCTGGAAGCTTTTAGTGCTCCCTTGCAGTCTCTGCTGGGGTCTTGATTTCAAAGCAAGCAGGTCCAGTCTTCCTTCAGGCTTCAGACAGCAAGGCAATGCTTCTTCTAATTCTTTTTCCCTTGGTCTGGTTCCAGCCTGTCTAGGAAAATGAAGGAATGTAGGCCCAAGTATGAGCTGCAACTGTGAGTGACATGGTAGACATATACAGTTGTCAGGAAAGGGCTGGGTACAGTCCTCAGGCTGCCCTTCAAAGCTCAGGAAGGGCTGAGACAACCCCCTAGTTCATCCTGCTCAGCAGAGGAACACCCTTACCCACAACCAAGGCCATTTTGTCCACTATCTGGAATGAATAGATGTCACACCATAGGAGAGTTATTAACAGTTATATGACAATAGACACTGGCAGAAAGGATCATTTGGTTGAGGCAGACAAATGTCAACGTTCTAAAAGTGGCATTTTCAGAATTGTAATTTAAAATCTGACTTTACTAATACAGCAGATTTTAATTTACAATTCAAATAAGTGGAAGAAATATTTCTTTATCCACTCCCGAACTGAAGTTATCACTTATTAAGTTTACTAAGGTAACCCAGTGTTAGTCAATGGGAGAGCTAGCCTTGCTTCAATAAAAAACTACTTTATAGGGTTTTCACTGGCAGGGCATGGAAAACCTAAGTACACATGTCCTACTATTTAGGTACCATTCACCCTACCCTACAACATGTTAGGACCTATCTTATGGGGGACCTAAGTATGAAAAAAGGTTTGGGCCAGACAAATGGTTTATTTTGCCAGGTTGAAATGGCAGCTTTAAAAAGAACTACAGGCTTTACAGTGCTACTTTTGTGGGTGGCACAATGAGTGTTGCAACCCAGTAGTAGCATTTAATGTACGGGTCCTGGGCACATCTACAATCATATACTAGGGACCTAAGAGTAAATTAAATGTACCCCTCAGGTGTATACCAATGTTACCATGTTTAGAAGGGAACAAGCACACACCTTACCACAGATTAGCAGGAGTAATATGTGCAGAGTCCTAAAAGTCAGCAAACATGTTTACAGCACAGAAAGGCAAAACTCTGGGGTGACCCTGCAGAGAGGGCCAGGTCCAGCACATAGTTTTATCATATTTAAAAGCTAATCAGTAGGACGGCTTTGAAGAGTATTGAGCGGATTAATTACCATTGGTGATGGCTGTAGGCAACTATGTGGAGCAAAAGTACTAAGTGTGAAGTTGTCCAAGAGCTTTCCTATAAAGATATGTTGGCAAATCCACCATTGTGAATTAAAAAAAAATACAAATACCCTTGTAAGTGGTACTTTAAAGAGATTCCTTCACAAGCCTTTACTATACTCCCAGCCATCACCAGTATCCATGGGGGTCCCCCAAGGGTCCAACTTATCTCCCATACTCGTCAACTAGTTCTTGGAACCATTAGCTAATGCACTAAATTCCACAGACATTCTCTTCCATATTTATGTGGATGACATGCAACTTTATCTGAAAATCTCCTCCCCGGATAACCTCATAGCACTCAACACTACCCTAATGAATAAAAAACGGGTTAACTGAGAACCACCTCCTGCTCAGCACCTCTAAAACAGAATTCCTTCTCAATTCACCTCCGAATCACATCCCCAAGTTAGACCTTTGGATGAACCACCTCACTGCCTTCAACTGCTCCTCCCTCATTATTGACTCAGCCAAATCTCTCGGAATCACCCTGGACAAGCATCTGAACAAGAAGAATCATATTAGTGATGTGTGCAAGGGAGCTAATCACCTGATGAGGATACTCAGGAATCTCAAACCTTTCCTCCCACAAGCTGCCTTCAAACAAGTGGTCCAAGCGTTTGTTTTGCACAGGCTAGACTATGGCAGTCCTACGCTCTGTGGCCTCCCCAACTATACCTTTGCCCCACTAAGGGCTTCATTGAATCCTGCTGCCAGATTGGCTACGGGTACCAAAAGAAATGCGTACATTTCCCCAGTCCTAAAATCCCTAAATTGGTTGCCCTACAAAGCAAGAATACAGCTAAAGATTGCCTGTCTGCCTCACAACGCCCTCCATTTCAAAACCCCCAGCTACCTAGCGTAAAAGCTAGAATTATCCAAAGGGGGTAGACATTCTAGGAGTGCTAACTCTCTCCTCCTGAAACCACAGATCTTTCGCAAAAAGAGAACGTGTCACCAAACTTTCTCCGGCTCTGCTCCGAAAATCTGGAACTCTCTCCCACCAGATATACGCAGAATCTCCTCCAAGGTTGCCTTCAAATTGGAAGTTAAAAGTTTCCTCATGAACAAGTTCTTACCATGAAAGGGTTTTTTGATTGTCTGCTCTAACGATTGGACCTACACCTTTAAGCCCTGCTCTGGGTGTTATTCTTCTTTACTAATCATTTGCTCCCCTCCTAGTCAGTGGCGGCTAGTGACATTTGAAAGTGGTAGGGCGTAAAAGCTGTTAATGAGTGTTGCGTTGTGCGCGAGTGGATTTATAGCAGGTTTTAATGTCATAAGGCGGCTTCAGGAGGGTTCTCCCCCCGAGAATAGTTTGAAAAAAGAGTGGGAAAATCATGTAATTTAAACCAAATTTGATGAAGCAAGAAACATCTTGGGCCCAACATCAAAGCTGGAGAGAGAAACATCCTCTCTTGTTTACATGTGAAAACAGCATTTGGTGCGCCACCCTTTTGTATCTGTGTGGCGGCTGCTAATGCAGTAGATGCCTATTTGAACACCTTGTCGTCATTGAGAGTAGTTGGTGTGTGTCACACACACAGACCAGAGAAACAATGTAGTTAATCACATAGATCAGTGAGGTAATGTTTGCATGAATATCACTAAAAAGTCACTCACGCAGTTTCTTTTAAATTGCTTCACAGAGGTCTTTTCGAAGTAGCCAGCCCCTCTCTGCGCCATATTGCCAGGTTGCAAACAGCACTGCAACAACAACAGAACGTTTAGGACATCAGTATGTGAAATTAATAACAGACTTTAGGAGAACAAGAGAATCATTTAAAATACGAGAGGGATCTTACTTGACAGTTCTGTTCAGGAGGTTGCAAATAATGGCACGTAATGGTGGTGAGGGCCAGAGACTTGCTGTTGGTGAAGGAGTGACTGCTTATGCCGGGGCTGTCATACGTTCATCAGGAATATGGGATAGGGGGCTTTAGATAGGTCCTGATATCGGGAGGCTAGCTCACCCGAGTTTAAAGGACACCGATTGTTCCTGTCCTTCTGGCTTCCTCGCTCTCGAGGGCAAGAGAGCTTTCAGATTTAGACACAACCCCAGGCACTTGCGGTGGTTGGATCATGAGGGTAAGAGATACCCTGTGCTTACCAATAGGTGTTTACGAAGGTGATGGGTGGACGGGCAAAGAGAGAGATGGCAAGAAACGGACACTGGACACAAGATTGAAACATACATTGAAGGAGTGACCAACGGTTGGAGGTAAGTCCAGGCAGCAAATTAACGAGTTGGTGCAGGGTCTTGATTGTGCTAATGGAGTTCGTGATGAGCGGGGTATCCGGAGCGGGATAGTGTATGCGCTCATTAATGAGACTGGGAGAGAGAACCCTGGGGGCTGTGCAAGGTTGTTGGTGCTTTATGGTGGGAGGGCCCGATTCACAGAATGAACTTAAGACAAAATCCTAAACTTACTACAATTTGGTATTCACAGAATGCACTTAGTACTTTCGGGATTCACAGAATAAACTTACTACTTTCGGGATTCACAGAATAAACTTACTACTTTCGGGATTCACAGATTTGATTTACGACTACTAACTTTACGTCCGCCGCCGGGGAGTAATTTACGGCACGTAATCGTAATTTACGCCATTGTGGCGTATATTACGATCACGGGGCGTATATTACGATTACGGGGCGTATATTACGATTACGGGGCGTATGTTACGATTACGGGGCGTATTTTACGATTGCGGGGCGTACTTTACGATTTTTGGCCGTTGGGCATTAGCCAAGGGGAAACACCTGGCCAAGGTCCACCCATCCCCCAACAAGGATCAGCTGACACACAGCAGCCAATCCCAGCCAACAGCTCCATTTTGCCATGGTGTATGCTGCCACTGCCTACCATCCCCCACCACACTCCAGCTAAAGCCAATTAACCTAATTGACCAGTACCACAACACACATAAAAGCAGCACACAGTGAAGGAACAGGTTTGGCCACAGAGATACTTACGACAAAGCTTCCAGTGCCAGAGACCATGGAGATGCGCAGGAAAAGAAATTTCACAGCTGAGGAGACCACCATGCTCGTGGAATACATCGTAAGGCACCACAAGCGCCTATATGGGCTACCACCATATTGCACCAGTGGTGCACAGAAGCAACAACTATGGCAGCAGATAGCCACTGCTGTCTCAGCCCTGGGCGTGGAGAGGCGAACTGTACAAGACATCAAAAAAAAGTGGCAGGACGAAAAGCAGAGAGTAAAGGAAAAGTACTCCCGGATAGAACTGAGGCGAGTCCTCCCTGCTGCATGCCCTGGACCCCGCATCCAGCTCACCCCACTGGAGGAGGATATTCTAACCACTATACACCCCCACTTGGTCCATGGGCTGCCTGTTAGTGACGTCCGCTACGTGGTACCAGGTAAGTGGAATGAAAAGCAAAAGTGCATGAAGAGATTGTCTGTGTTACATTGTCATAGTGATCATGGTAATTGTCCAAAATGCATAAATATATATGGTTAGTCAGAGACTCATGTGTCACCCACTACGTAGCACCACAAGTCCCAGAAAACTTTGTATCAGAAAAGGCTAATACCCACCACCCTATTAAAAACCTGTGCACAGTACTGATGCCATACATACACAACCCAGCTATTTCAATAACTGTACATATTGACTGAAAATGTGCAATGAGAAATGGAAATTTAAAATTACGTTAAATAAATAAATTAGCTAAAGACAAACATTAGCAGGGAAGCGCCAGTACCAATGTGACATGCAATTCAACCCTTGCGCAAACACGGATGTGTCATGTACATAGGGTGGTGCACTGTGGTGCAGGGATAAAGAGATGTGTGTTGAATCGGATGGTGTCTAGGGGGGCTTTGCTGAAGTTGTGTCGCAAGAGCGTTGCAACTCCAACAATGTCCATGCAATGCCCATACGTAACGTGCTGTGCCACTCCTTAAGTCTGCTTCAAGCAGGCGTAAGGTTGCGTCGCAGCGGCCTCTGATAAGTGATACTGTGAAATCACGTAGATTACACTGACTCACTTGGACGCGGCTTATCCCAAAGGAGTGTACACCCTGCCTACCTCCAAGCTGACGTTGCGCAAGGCCTCACAACATGACGATTCACCCTAGTAGCGTCACGTTGCAAATAATCCTAAATGTGTTTTCTGTTGTAAACCACTGTCGTGTCACAGAAGTGATGCAACAACAGTGTACATCATTTCTCTAGGGGGTCGTAAACCTGCCACAAAATATCCAAAAAGTAATTCACCCTGTGCCAGCCTAAATCACAAAGCAGACGGTGAGAGTATCCACTGATGTAAATATGTCCAACACATATCCTGTAGTCCAATTTCCACTCTGCCACGCCATTACATCCCCAACACACCACTGCTCCTACCTGCCCCGTCTGCAGCAGTTCCGCACAGTACTGTTATCACACAGAAGATATGGGCTAATCCCCGAAACGTTACACAAGCACATTTCCCATCTGTCAACTTTTCTCTCTTCTCACCCATTGACACATCCAGCCGGAGCACAGACAACTGCAGTAGCAGAGGTCACCGCATCGCATAGGAGGAATCGGCACCGTACCGAGGAAGGCATGTCAACCACACAAACTGGTAAGTCAAAGTGGACAGGAGATGGTCAAAATGCATATATCGTCAGAAGACGACAGAGGGACAAATAGTGCCCAGCTATGTGAGTCAACCATTTATGCTACATTTGCTGCATTACAATTGGAGTTGTCAAAGGACATTTACCTCTAACATTTGACATTTGTGAACAGCGAAAGACAAATCATAAAATGTCTAGGCTCATCATACCTTTGTAAATGTGGTACCCAACATGTATTACACCAACAAACCCAGAACGGGGAAAGCAATCCTGTAATCGAGGGCCACAACAAGTCAAAAGGGTGTACACACCATATCGTAATAGTGTATGTAGACCTTATCAAGAAATAGCATTTGCTCTGATACGGAAATGAAGACCAAACAGTGAGATACCAGTCTCTGTAGTATTGACAATGCATACACAGTCCAACTTCTAATCTGTCATACATACTTCATTCAGCACAGTCCACACAGCTGATCATGTACAGCGTACATTGGATGGATAATTTCCGGACATCAACAAAACACGATAGTGGACTTTACCTATGGATTCGTAGGCATGTCATTGTGACATAGGTAGCATCAAGGTAGTGGGCCCAATCTAAGTTATATGTGTGATCACTCATTACATAATGTATGACACACTTCTGCAACGGTGGTGAACATGACTGCTTGTGCCCGTCCTGTGCCAGAAATTGAATGCATCACATGTGGCAGCAGGAATGTAAAGTTGCTAAACAAACTTATCATTGTAGGTACAATGTTGTCCTCCCAGAACCCCAGACGCCCACTGACTTCTGCTACTAGGTTGGACTTGACATCTGTCCAGGGACCACCTACAGCTCCGGTGCAGGGCCACGGTAAGTCATGCTTGCTGAATGCTTATCAATTGTGCCTTTCACCTCCACCGTATGTGTTGTACAACTATGTTATCCTGCATCACAATATGCTCACATAGGGCATTTGAACACATGGCCAATCAGACCCTGGTGGCAAATGAGATGCTGACACAAAATGTATGCCAAGTGTGTGCACGATGGACATACAATAGCACAATGTGTCATAAGAAACGTCCACAACACAACAGGCTTGCTATTCAATGATATGCTAAATCCCTAGCAAAATTAACATGGTCAAATCAACATGAAATTGGTATGGCTGAGGCACACACTGGTGCCAGTTGTGTACCTGTGAGATGGGTGTAGGGGCTGCTAAGGTGAATCCTCATGCAGTTACACCTGCTAAATGATTGGGCTGAAGGGCAACAGGATAATCCTCTGCAGGTGGGAAGATTCAAAGCTACTCACCTCATCTGCAATGTGTGATCTAAACCAAATGTTGTCTTCTGCTTGCCTCCCTTCTACCATATTCAAATGTATAGGTGAGTGTATGAAATATGAGGTTTGGATGTCTGCTGCACAAGACACCATCTGTTGTCATGTAAGTTGTACCATGATGTTGGAAATGGAGCATGGGAACAGAGAACACTCAAAGGATGGACATTAGTAATCTGTCTTTGCTCATTCAAAAATAAGCTGTGTGACCTCATGGGTAGGGAAGCACAAATGGGCAACATCAGGACCCTGACAACTGCAAATCTCACACATGAACTCCTTTCTGACTTGTCAACAGACACCATTACACCCATGGAAAAAGTCTGTCACAATGGTAAGGGTGAAATCAGTAACCTTCTCATACAAGTTCGTCAGTTGATGTGTCATCTTATTGATGTCAGTGCTGCATGGCTGTAAGCTAGCAAATGCTGCTTGTGAGCGGGTGCCCACATGTTAAGTCAATGAGCTACACATGCTGCACATCGTCCTTGATTTTCCACAAATGGCTAATGAGAATTTAATTTGATCTCATAGCCACAATCTGTTGTACTAAAATATGGACTTGTATTTCTCATCACAGGTGCTGACAGGATGAGACGACTGCAACGGACACCATCCCGGGGGTTGCATGACATCCTGGCTGCAGCTGTGAAACCGTCGCGCACCTGTCCCTCAGGTAAATCGGGCATGAGGAGTGTCAACAGCTTAGATTTCAAAGCCATTACAGAGATCGAGATCCCCTTCTACATGGAATCAACAGTTGTTGATTACAAAGTGAAATACAGACCAGGAGTGACACATATGCAGGTCTGTCATTTTTGAGGCAGTTCGTTGAGAATGTTGTTTCAACCCTCTACAGGTATTTCAACTACAACTATGATGAGACAGGTGCAGCAGGATACACCAGGAGGGAACGCAAAGGGACAGAGAGTTGGGGCTGGAGCTGGTGAGTTTGCTATTATCATGTAGATCTCCATGCAACACCTCAGTGCTATGGTGTGAGCGGCCATTTGTGGTGGTACCCTAACATGATCACATGATCCTCATCTGCTGATGCAAAGTGCAGTAAATACAACCCTAGTGTTGCAGCACATGTAATACCTGGACAATCACTAATACAGTTGCAACCTCTGTGTTTCAGGTGATGCTGAGGGAGAGGCAGACAGCCCGACAACCAGTGGTGGCCGACGGGCAATCCGAGGGGAGAATCCTTTGATCCTCCAGGCAGCAATGTCGGCTGCAACTCATGCCCAAGAGGAGGATGACCAAGATCAAGAGGGCGTAGACTTAGAGGATGATGAGTACATTTCTATTGACTCAGAGGATGACAATACTGACGTCCTGGACTCACATCCTCTGACAAGCCACGCCCGTCTGCCTCCTCTCAAACCATCAACAACACGACATACATCAAACCATCCACGGCTCCCACACATCCACTCACAGACATCACTCACTCACAGCCCTCACGTCCGTGACCGACATGGTGGTTCCCCTACCCACTCTTCCCTACGCAGTTTATCCCAGCCATTGTCTCCAACAACTGTGGGAAGTACCAGCCCTGTTGTGGACCTGGTATCCCCTGGGCACACTACTCCTGCCCACAGACTTCTACCTGCCCCCCCCCCCTGTTGTTGGACCTGCTCATCTCATCCCTGGCAGACACCAGCAGAGGGGGTCTGCACGTGGCGATGGTGGCCAGTGGGAGCAGGACTTCTTCCGACAGCAGGCAGATGTGAGGCAGGACATTCGGGCCATAGGGGCTACCCTGTCCGACATTTCTGGGTCCCTGCAGGACATGGCCCAATTCCCTCAGGTGATGGACAGGATGACCCAAGCTTTGGATAGGATGGATAGCACTTGGCAGGAACTCTCAAGAAATATGAGAGACCAGATATCCATCCAAAGGGAAGACAGTGCAAGACACCATGCCTTGGCCATGAAGATGATGGAGGGCATGGTGAGAGTGATCCAAAGTCTACCTTCACGGCCAACGCAGGGAGGGGAACAATCATGTCGGCCTGTAGGACAGCACATCCCCACACCTGTAAAACCAACTGCACAGCACCACAGCCAAGGTACCCAAGCACACCCGCACCCTGCACTGTCACGCCCAACACCCCCACCACCTGCCAAAACACCAAAAACCTCTGCACAGTCACTCCCACCACCCCCACTACCTGCCCAAACACCACCAACCTCTGCACAGTCACTCCCACCACCCCCACTACCTGCCCAAACACCAAAAACCTCTGCACAGTCACTCCCACCACCCCCACTACCTGCCCAAACACCACCAACCTCTGCACAGTCACTTCAACCACCTGAACAACCAGCCCTTTTCCAGCCACAGACACCTAATGTGCAGACACCATTGGCACCTGCACCTCTTGATCAGCCTGGACAACACCCACAGACACGAAGGCGACAACCTCAACCTCCCCCCTCACCGCGTTCCTCCCCCCCACTATTGCGGAAACGCAAACATGACCGCCATTGACATGGCCAATTTGTTTTGGGCTCCTTAGGAGTATTTTTACAATAAATATCTACCAAAGTAATATCCTGTTGTGTACCATGTCCCTTCTGACAATGTAGGCATGTGTGTGTGTGTGTGACAGGTACAAGTGTAACACATCATGGCAACACGTTGTCATGTGCATAGAATGTGACTTACTAAATATGTGTCTATATTTGGGGATAGACATTCAAAATGAAGTCAAACTAGTCAGACAAAGTCTAATTCTGCAAGTTATTTATGTAGGAACACAAACAAACAGTCCGTTTGGAAGGGAGAAAGGAAAACAAATGATGATCTTAATGCAGAAGGAGAATGGAACTTGGAGTTGAGTGGGGCAAAACAAATATAATACGTCAGGTAGCGTCATGGGAACCAGTCTATTCACAAGGGGAAAAATAAATGTCCGTCCGAAACAATGTCTCCGTCCAACAGTCAAGTGTCTTTCTGGTCATCCTCCAGGACCACAATGTCTAGATCCTCAGGGTCGGACACATCCACACGGCTGGCTGATGCAGGACCAGGCACCACACGGGAACGTGACAAACGAGGAGTATGGGGGAAACAGTGTGGGGCAACGGACAGGGGGACACATTGACGGTGGTATGGGAAGGCACTTGGGAGATGAAAGACATAATGGCTGTGTTCTGGGACTGGACTTGGGTGGTGAGGTTGTCCAATGATCGGACTATGTGCGCTTGCATCGAGCGTATCTCCAGACACACCTGTAGCAAGATGCGAGCGGACATGTCCGATTCACCCTCGACCATCCAACTCAAGTCCCCTGGCACAGCCATGGGAGGAACTGCACCGGCACGGGGGGGGGGGACACAGAAGGGCTGTGGTGCCTCAGGTCCGGAGCGGATGGGTATGGCTCGGCGGCTATGAGGAGGGGGACAGGTATCAGGGGATTGAGCTGGAGCCCCCAATAGCATGGGGGACGCTAGAGGTAGGGAGGGGCTGATGGCAGGCCCAGGTTGAACATTAGCCTGCCCTGGGTACACCTCTTCTTGACCCACTGGTGAGGTATGTGTGGCTGAGTGGCCATCTCCCACATCATGGTCGGAGTTGTCCGGTTCTTCACCCCCCCCTTCAATGTCTACAGCCTCCACCCGGGACATAGTACCAGTGTCATGTTCTTCTTCATCCCGGGTGGGTGAAACCCCCTGGCCTGCAGATGTTGAGGGCCCCTCCTCCTCCTCCTCTTCCTCCTCCTCTCCCTCATCGCTGGTGGAAAGAGGGTTTAGCCGCCGCCGAACTGATGGTCTCTTTCTCCGGACTTGTTCCTGCGGATCTCCTGTCTCACCAGCCATGCCTGCAGAAGTGTAAGCAAAATCCTGATGTGGTGGTTGTTCCATGCATGACGCTACACATACATTGAATAGCCTAGGTCCGAATTTGTTTGCCTCTGATCACACTGTATAGTTATCAGGGGCCGATTTACAACTACTGGCACATCTCGCTAATCAGCAGAGGTGTGTCTGATGAGTTGCTACCCATCAGCCCACCCGTGCGTCACCCCCGATGGCCCGCATGTACAAAGCGGCACGGCGTAGCGCTTGGGTGGCAGATGTGTGATGCATCCCCGGTGGAATAGCCGGGCTTTGCTGGAGTGCTGACATGCTGCGGCAATCCTTACACCTGCTTCAAGCGGGTGCGTAGATTTCAATCTGCTTGGCCATAATAGTAACTGAGTGAAATCTTGTAGTTTCAATCAGCCACTTTTAGGATGCGATCCTGCACCGTATGCGTCACGTTGTAGTAATCCTGCAGCATGGCGCTTTGTGTGCTCCGCCGCTGCGTCACTAAAGTGACCCTATGGCGGTGCACAGAGGCGCAGGTGCCTTGTTGATCTGCCCATCAGTCCTTATGGACTCAATGGTGGTTGGGAGCACACTGCCTCACAGTCCCAGCACAGTTTGCCCCTTTGCATCCGGGTAAATGCTGTTTACAGTACTAACTTACTCCTGATTCATCTGTGTTTGCAGGGAATGCTGCCAAGTTCCTCTCAGATCACAGTAACACTCACAGGCACACAGCAAACCCAGATGATTTACTTTGCTCTCTGAAACTGCAGCTCTCTACTGATGAAGCGCTCATTCCAGGAACACGTGTCTAGAGATATACAGCAAAGTCAGCTGCAAAAATGGTGTATGGCTCCAGATTATTCCTAAGTAAGTTTGAACTGTGTATTGCATTTACCAGGATGCAAAGGGACAAACCGTGCTGGGACTGTGAGGCAGTGTACTCCCGACCCCCATTCTGTCCATGCACTTACATTACATGTATGCACACTGTCATATACTGAATTGAGTCTTACATGGATATCTCATGTGTATTATTGTGGCTTGCGCAACTGCATTATCCAAACCTCAACCTCGGCATTGTTGTGATCTGTGTGTCGTGTCATTGCTGCATGTGCCAGTTCAACTATAAGTCCACCAGAGGAGAACATGAAGAGTCCAGATATAATAGATATTGGCCATTGATATGGATTAGCAGCTATTTAACGTCTGGACAAGTGTCATCTGCTTTGTAGCATTGTATGGGACAAGACAAATGTGGGTCACACATCCACGTGGGGTCTGGAGTACTCCTCTAGCTACATTGTGGGGCCGATTCACAGAACTAACTTAAGACAAAATCCTAAACTTACTACTTTTGGTATTCACAGAAGTTAGGATTTTGTCTTAAGTTTGTCTTAAGACAGACTTAAGACAGACTTAAGACAAAATCCTAACTTAAGTCTATCTAAAGTCTGTCTTAAGTCTGTCTTATGACAAACTTAAGACAAAATCCTAACTTCTGTGAATACCAAAAGTAGTAAGTTTAGGATTTTGTCTTAAGTTAGTTCTGTGAATCGGGCCCTGTGTGTCTGTCCGTTTGATGTCCCCACACATCTTCGGACAATCCAGTGCCACATAGTGCCTTACTTGACTTACAAGGTAGGGCAGTACACCGCTGAACAGTGGTGGGCGGTTGTGACAGCTACCTGTACATGTGAAAGTCATATAGGCCACTGAGGGTGAGACGTCTGTCAGTGGACACACCTTGCCAAACTATGTAAACTTGTGAGTGATGCAAGGATCTCAAAATCTGTCATGACTCCAAAGCACATGATGAACTGTCTCAATTGGAACACAACGCTACAGGTGCAATGCTAATCACAACATCCAATCCCCTATGGCCTGCCATGTGCAGACTGGCCAGTCTCTGTACCATCGCTCATCCAATGCACACATCTGTTATGATTGACTTGGTTCAATTGTAGTGGTGCTGGCAGAGCAGAATTCAATATAGATGCATGAGTGTGGCTCATTTACCCAGTTGTCATGAGAATACTACAACTCCCAAAATGCACCCTGGCCTGTATAGTACAGTGTGCCTCTTGAAACCTGGTGCCTGCTGCTTGGACATGCAATTGGCTAATGGAGGCATGGAACACACAATGGTACAGCACTGTTTCACTCACATCATACTCCCAGACTCATATTGCATATGATGCACTTACTAGGTCCATGCTGCTCGTGCTCCTCCAGCTGAGCATGGAGGGTCGGCCAAGCTGCTCGCAGGACCCTCCTGTACAGTGGTGACAGGCGAGGACGATGTACATGGTGCTGGGAGGACAGGCCAGCCAGCTCGGTAGCCTTGGTACGGGCCCACCGCTTCAGGTCCTCCCAGCGTTTGCGGCACGCCATTGGCCTCCTCCTGGTCACTCCCACTGCACTGCAGCGCTCGGCGATGTTGGCCCATAGCCTGCCCCGGGCTGCAGTGCTCAGCTGGTGCTCAGGGTCCCCATATAGCTGAGGGAATTTCTCCAGCACTCCCTCCACCAAGATGTCCAATTCCCTGTCTGTGAAAGGGGGGGCTCTCTCCTCATATTCCTCAGCCATTATAGGGAATTAGGTCAGATGAGAGCAGCAGGATCTGATCAGTGATAGAGGATGACTCAGAATGACCACAAAATGGCTGCCAACTACTTCCTGTGATGTATTTCCTGTCTCCCACTTCATGTATTGCCTTGCCTGTATGTAATTATGTGTTCTAGTTTATTTTCGTAATTTACGGCCCGAAATCGTAGTTTCCGCTTCCAGGTCGTAGTTTACGCGCACGCGCATTACGATGCGGCGCCGGAAACTACGATTTCGTGCCGTAAATTACGAAAATGACCCGGAACACATTATATCATACAGGAAATGTTATACAGGTAGTGGGAGACAGGAAATACATCACAGGAAGTATATTGCAGCCATTTTGTATTCATCCTGGACCATCCATATTCAGTAAACAAATCCACTGCCATCCTGTTGATCTGATGTAGGGGAAAGTGAAATGACAATGCAGGTGTGTTTAATGAATATGTATGAAAAGGGGGAACAGGTCATTTCAAGTCATTTATGCAGTGACAGGGGGTAGGGGGCTGAGAACATCCATCCCACTTTCCTAATCTCATACTTTGCATCATGGGACATGTAGTTCATATTGAGTACTCAGTATCAGAGTTGAATGATGTGTTATGTAACATTGGTGTGGATATGTCAGATACATATGGGGGCAGCTATACGAGCCCTGTGTGCACCAATTGCGCCACAGTAGTGTAACTTTGGTGGCGCAGCAGCGCTACGCCACCTCCATGCTGTGGGGTATCTTCAACATGACGCATCTGTGAAATGTGTCATATTGTAAGGCCCTGGACCGCAGTTGTGCATTCCTGCTCAGGGGGGGCCTTCCAGCACACAAACACCTCCGAACAGTGGCAGGGTGAAATTTACAACTTTACACTCAGTCCATTTCATGGCCATGCTGCGTCACAACCCTGCGCCTGCTTGTAGGAGGCCTAAGAATTGATGCTGCATGTTAGGCATCGGCTCGCCGCTTGCCTTGCTGGAGCTGCATTGCGCTTGCGACCCAACTCCAGTGGTGCTTCACCACAGCATATGCTTCACGCTTCTGTCTATACTTGGCCCACAGCGCACAGCTTTGTCAATGCGGCACATCCACTATGGCGCAAGGGATGTCTGCTGTGAGGCACAATTACTGGGGCATCCCTGCTGATAGGCAGAGATGCAACTGTTATTGTGAATCTGACCCATGGTGCATGAATCTCCCATGACATCATCACTCACATTCTGTGCCCATCGTTTGTGGGGGAGTCAAATCTGTAGTGGGCATAGGCCTGAGTATGAAACCTTTTGTGAATTGGTGACCCATCCTTATGAGGTCCAGGTATGTCTGTCAGGACATGTATTGTTTGCCATCAGCGTGAATAGTTTGTTTTAGGGCTGTCCACTACGCTGCTTGCTGACATGGGCACATGACCTGAGGCACAATCCACCTTTTGACTTCTGTCAGCAGCTGTAATTTGCATGCAGTTAGTGTGGTTTGCAAAGTCGTCTCAGGGTGGCATTTATGGACACTGTTGTGTCTGTCCACATTTCATCATTGACAACAGACAGCAAACCACATGTTGGCCGTGACACTACAGGTTGCTCATGCAAAATACGTGGCAACAAGCTGATCACGGACTTGCATGCCCTGACGTCGGTCATGTGCAATAGCCCGGTCTCCCACATTCAGAGCTAGTCGAGGTTCGAGAGGCATGTGTAAGCCGTGCTTTACAGCAATGTTGTGCAAAACACAACAGGCTAGTATGATCTTGCACACGACTACTGGGGAGTACAGAAGCACACCCCCTGTACGGTCGAGACATCGGAATCGCGACTTCAACAGTCCAAAAGTGCGCTCGATGATGGCTCGAGTACGTATGTGTGCCCTATTGTACCTACGCTGAGGTACAGTGTTAGCACGCCTGTAAGGGGTGAGGAGATGTGGAGAGAGTGCATACCCAGCGTCGCCTGAGGAGGGAATAAAGGGCAGTTGTTAACATTTCACTCTTTGACTTTCACAGGACATGATCTATACGTTCATACATGCAGTGTCTGTTGGGCCATGTATCTTATTGTACAATCATTACTATTGGGGGGCATTCAGACATTTCAATGACGCATATCACTCATTTTCATTGGTTGGTACTTACCCAGTAGCCACATGTTACCAAATTCTCCAGCAGCCATACGCCGAGCAAGAGGTGACATGCGGAATATGAAGCTGTCATGTGTACTGCCTGGGAACACTGCATGCACATTGATGAACCTTCCACTGGCATCACAGACTGCTTGAACATTGATGGAATACCATCTGTGTCTGTTGCAGAAGATGTGTGCAATGTGGCGGGGTGGCTGAAGGGCCACATGGGTGCAATCAA
This sequence comes from Lissotriton helveticus, assembly GCF_964261635.1. NCBI lineage: Eukaryota > Metazoa > Chordata > Amphibia > Caudata > Salamandridae > Lissotriton > Lissotriton helveticus. The sequence continues at coordinate 1,071,957,178 of NC_136070.1, read as the reverse complement.
TTGCACCCAGCACACGTGGGAATTGTGCAGGGAGATACAAATCTCTTGCTGTCCTTTGTCTCATGGCCAAAGTATATGGCATTTTGATATAGTTGGGGGCTCTATCAGTGATGCATCTCAGTACCTGATGCAGGCACCGCGACTGGCTCGCCTGGGAAATGCCCACATGGTCACTGGTGACCCTTTGGAAGGACCCAGTAGCAAAGAAGTGGAGGGCAGAAAGGATCTTGAGGTATGCTGGTATTGCATGTGAGCAGCAGGTCACAGAGTCAAGTTCCTGTTCCCACTCACATATCATATCCAAGATGACTTCAGGTGGGAAACGGTACCTGGCCCTTACATCCTGGCTAGACATTCCAAATATGTTGACCCTCTGCCTGTAGATCCTCTCTGCTCTTCTCCTCCTCCGCAAGTAGTTTTGCCGCATGGCAAGGGGTAGTGCTACAAACACGTTCAGTGACATCCTGAAAAGGGATTGTTAGTGTCTGCTCTGCTTTCATACATGCAGCAGGCCAGGGATTGGCTGCTGTGTGTCAGCTGATCCTTGTTGGGGGATGGGTGGACCTTGGCCAGGTGTTTCCCCTTGGCTAATGCCCAACGGCCAAAAATCGTAAAATACGCCCCGCAATCGTAAAATACGCCCCGTAATCGTAATATACGCCCCGTAATCGTAATATACGCCACAATGGCGTAAATTACGATTACGTGCCGTAAATTACTCCCCGGCGGCGGACGTAAAGTTAGTAGTCTTAAATCAAATCTGTGAATCCCGAAAGTAGTAAGTTTATTCTGTGAATCCCGAAAGTAGTAAGTTTATTCTGTGAATCCCGAAAGTACTAAGTGCATTCTGTGAATACCAAATTGTAGTAAGTGCATTCTGTGAATACCAAATTGTAGTAAGTTTAGGATTTTGTCTTAAGTTCATTCTGTGAATCGGGCCCGTAGTGTGCTGATTGCATGGGACCGACGGTCGGGATGTGGGTAATTGAAAAGCCCCATTTCGGGGTAATTCTCCCAGGCGAGGGGCATACGTGGGATTGTTGTATTAGTTGCACTGCCTCCTGTGCTTCCCTCACCGCCATAGTCCATGTTCCATGTGTCTAACCTGCCGCGGCCGGCATTACTGGGGGGGGGTTCACGCGGGTAGGGGGGAGGCGTTTATTTAAATGAATACAATAAAAACAAACTTACCAGGCATCTCTTCCGCTGGTTCCACGTCGCATCACACACGTCTCCTCTCACACACGTGAAACTAACTTCTCCCCGCTCTTTTGCTTATCTGGCAAGGGGCATGACTGGGGGCAGCTACTAGGCTGTATCCTAACATTTGACTGGGCATGGGGCGACTGCACGTCACCGCCCGAGCAGGATCCCATCTCCATACTCCTGCACTACACTAGGCATGCCCAGCATGCCTAATGTAATGTGAATGGAGCGGGGGTGCTGAAATAAAAAGCGCACCTCGCAGATGCGCAGTCGGAGTCTGCACTCCTGCTGCTCTCGCCTGCATGCGCTGTGCGTTAGTTGTCATGCGCACTTGAGGCTGTGAAGCAGCTGCCAGCAAAGGGTGGAAATGTAAACAGACGAATTGTCAAAGCTGTCAATTCGTCTGCTTACATTTCTTGCTGCCCGATTAATAATATTGAGCAGTCAGTTTTGCCTAGTGGAGCGCTGCTCTGTCGCCCCCTATGGACCAGCCGCCACTGCTCCTAGTTCACTATGTACCAGTTATTATCTTATTCTTTGTTGACTCCTTTTGATTGAAACCTTTTTGTTTGATATGCCTATTTGATATGTGTTTTCGTTGGTATTCCTATTTTGAGACCTGTACTGCAATTGTTACCTTCCTTTCCCTTCCTTTCCCTCCAATTGTAAAGCGCTCTGCTATCCTTCGGGATCATGTTCGGGCTATATAAAACGTTATAAATAAATACATAAAATAAATAAATACAAACTACTTTAAAGTCATATGGATATAATGAGTAGTTGTTCACTATAGGAAAGACAGGTCAGATGGGCTAGGGCAGAGTCAGGTATCCTGATGTGAAGCACATTGCTTTTCTGACACTTTGCAAAGAAATTGTAACAATCCTCGGATACAGGGTGAATTGCAGATCTCTAAGCCTTCTTGCTTCTTGGCAAAGTGTTCGGGGTGTCATGCTATCCCACAGGCCTTCTCCATCCTCATAGCATCCCCAAGAGCATGCTTCTCCCAGCATTCAATTTCTCAGCAGAGAAATTTTTAAATACTCTTCTGGACCCATTCAGAAAACTAGCACCTCTAGTTTCGGTACATGTCCTCTGCACAAGATTTCAGGTCAGGGGTTGGAGCAACACACTCCAATATTCCCTTGGTAGGCACTAGAAAATATTCTTGCAGCAGAAGTGGTGGTGCCTTCTTGTTCTTCTGTGTTCCGCGCAAGGTCTAAGGTGCTAGTAACTATGCAGGAGTTCTTGAAGGCATAACTGGCCTATTACTAATGTGTCACTCCAAGCCACTCTATTGAAGGTTTCCGTGGACCCCGTACATTCACATTTTCTCAAAAATTATAGAGTTCCTGTGTATAATGGCAACAGAATAAACCCACTTTACTTTGTTTTTTATAGTTTTAGGCCTAGGATCTCTTTTGCCTCCCAGTTCCACCTCCTACTTACCGTATTAGCCTCATCTAATTCAGCTAGGATTCTTCCAGAAAACCATGATGGGATAGAGCGATGACATTTTAAACAGTGACCATGTGAAACAAGTGCAAGATGCGCTACTCACTATAAAATATTATCTAGACCTATAATAGTCACTGCCACTTTACACTTTATTATGCCTGTGTAATAATAGTTGATAATTACCAAGTCATACATTGTGGGTCCGAGGCACAGATGAGGGCCAATGAAGAGAGAGTCGGTATATAAGGGTACTGCCTGCAAGAAAGGGAACTAAGGGCTAGATGTAGGTAATTGAAATTTACCGATTCGAAAATACCGAATTTTACCGATTCGGTATTTTCAAATCGGTAAATGCTATGGGGCACATGCATCAATGTTCCGTTTTGCGAATCGGAATTTGCGAATAATAAGGAATCGCATTTTGCGAATCACAAAACGGGATGCATCATAATTTTTATTTTATTTTAAAGAATCGCAAAAAATCTAATTTTTTTGCGAATTCGCTAAATAAATGCGAATTTTTGTGCGATTTCGCAATTTGCGAATTCGCTAAAAAATCGCAATTTTGCGAATTCGCATGTTGATGCATTGGATTGAGGACACACCCAGGAAGCCTACACTAATTGAATGCACCTGAGACCCAGTTTGAACTAGGGAGTGGCAGTTGGTCAGTACAGCTTTGTTTGCTGAACCTGGTGGACTGTTTTGTGAGAGCTGCAGAGGGAGAAATGGAATCAGAAGTTGGAAGTCAAGACCTTCATGTGAGAAAAAGAAAGATGAAGTTTAGTGAGCAGGAGTTGCAGATATTAATAGAGGAGGTTGCTCAGTGGCAGGAAGAGCTTTTTGGAAAATTGTCTTTGAAGGTCCCAGAAGCAGTCAAAAGAAAACATTGGCTGGCCATTCAAGCCAAGGTAAATGCTGTGGGGGTTGCCCACCAAAACATCACCAACCTGCAAAAAAGGTGGTATGACTTACGCTCTCGCGCAAAAGAAAGGATTGCGACAAGGATAAAAAGTGCCAAAAAAACTGGTGGAGGCCCTCCCAAGGACACACCTACTACCCCCCTTGAGGATTTGGTTGAGGGGACGCTTGTGACTGAAGCTGTGATTGGAGTTATTCAGATAGACACCTCTGAGCATGCTGGTACTTCCCAAGGTATGTGTACATTGTAAATAGCTTATTATTTTAGTTTTTTTAAAGGCCTTGGTGTGCAAGATGTAATTAGACATAGTATTGAAGCTCATGTTTACACCCCTTTAAGAATAGGACACTTTGCTTTTCCTTATGGCTGTTAAAAAGGCATTTTATTGAAGGAAGCAGTGCATCATGGGAAATGTAGTTTTTCACACAAACTTCAAAATGCTGTAAATTTTTCACAATTTAAAATATGAAATGAAACTTCACAGAAAGATTATTTAATATGCTAGCAGTCATACATTTTATTTGTAAAGAAATGTGCATTTAAGTGAACATTAACACGTTACTTCAAATCATACATATACTGAATGCACTTTTTCATTTGTAGATTATGAGAAAGAAAAAGAAATATATGTCTCAGAAGAAAATAACAAGGAATCTGAGAACACATGTGATCCACAGTCCAAAATATCTTCTACACCTGTGCACACATTGCAAGTCAGGAAGAGAGTGCGCCAGCTTCAGAACTCAGACACTGAGGAAGAAGATAATGTCACTGAAGTAGAAAAGCAAATTGCTGCAATCCCAGACAACACTAATAAACAGTCAAGTCAGCGCAAAAGACTGCAAAAATTCTTCAGGAGAAGGCCAAGGTCCAAAGTTCAAAGTGACTCCATAGATGATAACACCCTTGCCAGTACTGTAGAAGTAAAATTGTTGAAAGTGCAGCGTCTGCAAGGGAAGGACATGAGAATAATGAAGGGGAAACTCAGTGACATCAGTGAAAATGTGATTGCATTGAACAAAAACTTTACAAAACTAACAAATGTGATTGAAGGTGCACAAAAGGCCTCATGTGCACATTTTGAACGCATTGCAAGTGCATTGGAGAACATTACTCATGGAATGGAAGGCCAGAGAATTGCTAATTGCAATAGACACATGAGGTCAATGATGAGCATGCACACATATGCAAGGGCATTAAATAGAGTTACTACCAGCAATGCACGAGTAATGAAACATACTATTTCCATTCAAAAGGACATCAGGGAATGTTGTGGTGTACTCTGTGATGGTATGCTGTCCATGAGAAGTGCTGCAACTGAGATGCAGCCTAAAGATAACCTTAACCAATCTGATGAAGGGGGGGGCAAACATAGCTAATGAAGTCAACAATGACAAAATTAAACCTAAAGATTTGCCTGACCGCCGTAGTGCAAGAGGTCAAGATATGAGTGCAGGGAAATCCAAAAATTCTGAGAATGTCAAAACCAGAGCTTTAGGTTTGCGAGGTAGAAAGAAATAATTTTCATTAATATTTAGATAATGTTGCTATGATTTCATGTATTTTTGCAAATTACACATTCACTGATTGAAAGTTGTTTTCTTTTTTATCTCTTAAAATTACAAGCAGTATTAAATTTAGAAGTGCCATGCTCTACCAACTTTTGTGAAATGTAACAAATACATTGACAGAGAGATTACATTAAACTCACCTTTGGTTAAAAATAGTGTTGAGTGATTTCTGCCCTTCTTCTCCTCCCTTCTGCTGCGTCAGATCCATGTAATCTTGGCCGGGGTTGTTGAGGCTGGTTGTCAATATTTGGTAGCATATCCTCCAAATCAAGTTCAAGGCCTCTCCTAGTAGCTATGTTGTGCAGGATAGCGCATGTTGCAACTATTTGGCAGCAGACATCTGGACGGTACTGCAATGCTCCACCAGTCATATGCAATATGCGAAACCTAGACTTCATGACACCAAAAGTCCTCTCTATGATACTGCGGGTTGAGATATGGGCATGGTTGTATTGCTGTTCTTTGTGGGTACTTGGAGTCAGATAAGGTGTGAGTATGTATGACCTCACACCATATGCAGTATCACCTAAGTCAAAAAATAAAAGTTGGAAATGAGTTTCAATTACATGCAAGAGCGTGACATTTACAAACTTTTCATATGGAAAGATTGCATTTACTTAGCAAATATCCATCTCCAAATTCTCCAGCAAGCAAGCGAGCATGGATGGCACTATGTTTGAAAATATAGGAGTCATGAGCACTCCCAGGATAACTGGCAACTAAGTCAGTGATGATTCCTTTAGCATTGCAGACTGTTTAAAAATTTAGTAATGATAATTTTTCCTGTTTCTTGATAATATATTCATTAGCAGAAGGGGGACAAATGGGAACATGTGTTCCATCGACACATCCAATTACATGTGGGAAATGTGCCATGTTGTAGAAGTCTAATTTAGTCTGCAGCAACTCCTGCTGAGTTGCAGGGAATTTTAAGTGATGGTTTATTCTATGTAGCATTGCATTTAGAAAGTCTCTAAAAAATCTAGACAATGCACTCTGTGACACCCCCCCAGCAACAGCAATGACACCCTGAAAGGAGCCAGAGGCTAGTAGATGAAGACAACATAACACCTGTACATGGGTGGGTATAGCTTGAGTCCTAGCTGTTTGCCTCTGCAATATGGGGTCGAGTTCTGCTATCAGTTCTAAAATTGAGTCTACATTCAGCCTATACTTATCATATATGTCGGCCTGTGTCTGCCCAAACAAAGTGATGCGCAATCTAAAGATTCTTTCACTCAGTATTCTTCTCCTCCTCCCTGCTGCTCTCAAACGCCACCTACGTGCCATCACAATCGCTGCTGCCATCCTGGAAGAGTTACTGAGGCTCTGTGAGACTCCTTTTGTAGCTGCCTAATCAATTGCACATGTTTCTGTTTATGAAAAAAAATTAGCACCTGCTCACACTTCTTCTTAAATTAAGAATTCTTAATAGCGATTTCTATGGAAATCGCTAATAGCGATTTTTGATGCATACCGGTTTTCTCAATATAATTAAGAAATCCTTATTTTTGCGAGTAAATAAAGAATCGCTAACTAAATTACGATTCCTTAACTTTAAAAAAAATGATGCATACCAAAAACAGAAATTGCATTCGCAAACGGCTATATTTAGCGATTCGCTCCATTTGCGAATGCAATTTCTGTTGATGCATGTGCCCCTATGTACCTAAAAAATCGGTAAAAATTACCGAATCGTTAAGATTCGGTATTTACCGAATCGGTATTTACCGATTCGGTAATTGCCATTCATTCCTATGGGCCTGGATGTCAATTACCGAAATCGGTAAATACCGATTCGGTAAAAGGGGGAAAACATTGAAGGGTGGCAGGGTGTCACTTTGACACCCTTTTGCACCCCTCAATTGTGTATGGGTGCACATGTTCCAGACATACATGCCCTAAGGGCATGTATGTCTGCAACATGGCACTGTAGCAATTTGCTTAAAATTGCTTTTTTTCCCCCCGTTATTTACCACCAACTTGTAGTTGGTGGTAAATAGCGAATCCTAACATGGAATAGGCACTCATTTAAGTGCTCCCTACATTAGGATTTCGGTAATTTACCGAATCGGTATTTAAGAAATCGGTAATTTACCGATTCAGTAAATTACCGATTCTGAATCCTTAATTTCTGCCCCCTAAATCAGAAAAGCCTATTACCGGTCGGCAACGGCCGAAATTCGTTAATTTTGGCAGTTACCGATCGGTAATACCCTTCCTACATCTGGCCCTAAGGCTAGACACTACCACTATACAAGTGTAGAGCAACAGCAAAATAACCTCCCTCTCATAAGTGAGTGAAGAGACAGATGACTCAAGAACTGTCAAGAATGGCTCTTTACTACCTCAAGATTCCTCACGTGGTGTACAGCAAGGAGTGCGGGCTCAACATCTTGAACTACTGAGCAATGAAAGGAAACCTAAATCCCACAAAGTAAAAGATAAATAACAAAAAACAAAGCACTCTGTTAAACTTTTAGCAGGTTTCTGTGGTAGTTTGAGGGGTGTACTTTGTTAATTCATGTTATTTTACTGAGAAATCGTATCAGGTCGTTTTTAACAATCCTGATTGCATTACTATGTAACTGCAGTGTTAGTGAGAAAAGCAGCACTTAGATTTTTAGAAGGACCGAACAAAAATAACTGTAACAATCATCAACTCACATTTAACACAAGTCCAAGGGTGATGACACTAAAAAAATGTAATGTATGGAACTGACTCACAAACTACATGTTTAAGTAAGTTTACACTTTTGAGTAAGTTTACTACTTTTCAGTATTCACAAACTGCACTTTTGTAGTAATTTACATTTTTGTAGTAAATCCAGCACTACACATGGCCAACCACTGAGTCGGCAACACTATCTCATAGACAATAATGGAGGGGAAAAAAACTTACTATAAGTGTAAGTTACTACAAAAGTGTAACCTACTACAAAAGTGCAGTTTGTGAATACCAGAAAGTAGTGAACTTACTCAAAAGTGTAAGATACCACAAAACTGCAGTTTGTGAATAACACTTTGTAATAAGTTTTCTATTACTGCAACACTTACTACAAAGTGCTGTTTGTGAATCGGGCCCTTTGAATTGGTGCCTTGTTGTATGACAATGGTAGGTGATAATGGGGTAAACCCTTAGTACACCGACCTGGGTCAGCATGTAGTTGCAAAAAGGAGTGGTCGGTTACAAAACAGTGTTCATTACATTTGTTTCCTCAGTGAATAGTTAGAAAGGTACACATCAGTCATATCAGATTGAGACTGAATTTAATTCAGCTATAAGCAGTGGTATACAAACACAGTTATTTAGTATTTAATTCATACATTGCATAACGGTGAGTTTTACTCATTATTCAAAATTGTGCTCAGTGGGTGACAAAAAGAGGGATTCCAGATTCAGTAGGGTAGGGGGTGGTTGGAATAGATAGAGGGACAAAGAAAAGGAATTGTGTCCTGTAGACAATTCAAATTTAATAACGAAGCATTTCCTTTCTGTGAATAGATCACATTGTTCCCTGTACAATCAATACACGAAAACCATTTATGGCAGATCCTAGCGTAACGTGTATGTTGGAGAATAAAAATGTCGACGTTTCGACCCCGATATGTAAGGGCGGGTGGTTCCTCAGTTTAGGGTCTTCATCAGGACAGTGAAGATAGTGTTGGAGAGCACCTACGGAAATAAATATGGATATCACTCAGTGGGTGAGATTAAAATGAAAATTAAAAACCTATGGGATCAATGAATGGTTCCGAAATTCGTGTACCTACTTAGATTCCGGCGTATCGGGTAGTCCCACCTCGGTTGAAGACTTGCGCCGTAGTAGATGTTCTGTGAAAGAACAATTGACATTAAGGAAGGTCTGAAAGGGGCAGGTCAGGAAGGGAACCTCCCAGGCATGAGATGGCCCTACTTACTAAGTTCTTTGGAATTGTCAGCCTTGGATAGATGTTTGAGGTCCCAGGTCAAATGGGAAATGGTGTAGTATCTGTGGATACAAAAATTATATCCTTGTATCTCTCTGCCATTGCATGGGTGCACAGTTGGACAGACAAACAGGTGGAGTTCGGAGAATAGGAGAATGGTGAACTTACTTAAAAATGTCTTGATTTTGTATAAGTTGGTGAGGATTCAGTCAAGCACCAACTCAACGGATTATTCTTCCAGAAATTATTATTCTCACATCATCTGTAAAAACCACAATGCACAAAGACATTCAAAAATTAAGTCATTGTGTAGGGTTCCTAATAAACGGTAAAGGGAGCGCTAATAAAGTTAAGTGAACCCCTTCTATCTCGTCAGGGACAAATCCCATTTGGGAACCAAGTCGGGGCTGTTGAGATCTCGATAGCGCGGGTATATTGTCAGCGCTATAATTAGCGCCAGGGTTGCTAAGATACCAGGAGCGCTGTGCCTCTGAAACTAGATCGGGGTAAGGAAACATGAAGACCCAGGGTACGGGGAAAGGTATAATCAAGTACCCGGTTATGCTGTGTGGCAAATGAGTTACACCGAAGCGCGGGTATACTGTCAGCGCTATAATGGGCGCCAGGGTTGCTAAGATACCAGGAGCGCTGTGCCTCTGAAACTAGATCGGGGTTAGGAAACATGAAGACCAAGGGTACGGGGAAGATATAATCAAGTACCCGATTGCGCTGTGTGGCAAATGAGTTACACCGAAGGCGGGGGGCTGTCTCGTTATGACACGTACCTGTGCTAAACTGCGAAAGCTCCAAAGCAGGTCCAGTCGGCGCCCGCACAGGATCGCTACTGAAAGGCTGGATGCGGGGGGCGTGGCTCGCAAGGCGTGGCAGAGTGCCTCGCGGTGCCGGCGCTGAATGCTGCTGCCGCCGCGGTGGCTAGACTGCGCATGGGCACAGGTGAGAACACTGTCCCTACCGTATGCGCGGCTGTAAGGAAATGCACGATGGCATCCACAAGTCAATCCTTTTTATACTAGATACATTTAGTTAAAAAGTGTAAACCGACAAAGGAGGCTACATGTTGTTCCTGTGGACGATAAGCCAGACATATAATTACTTGGTTAGTAGGTCGGTCTAGCTACCCTATGTACACTAAAGGGAAAAATGTGGGAAATCAGATGTGAGTAAACCTTCAAATGCTAAAGGAGACTAGTCTACAAGCCCTTTGTCAATAAATGAAAATTCACATCAAATGTCAGTTTGTACTCATGCATTGACCACTGTTGTGGGCGATTCTCTCAGTATACAATTAGACACAGGTCCAGCTGGTTACATAATTGGACATAGAGGCAAAAAGAGATGCATCAAAAATAGAGCCTAGCCAGCCTGCATTGGACGGTCCCACTCGTTCAGCGCAGGTAGCAGACCCCCAGTATTAAACAAGTTGATCACAGATGGTATAGGTAGACATTTGCTAAATGTTGAATGATAATCAGTACAGCATTCTAGATCAACAATATCCAAGTGGACTAAGCGTTCTTTACCCGAAAGAGGCACAAATTCACAACTAATGTATATCACAACCTATCCTACTCTGAAGCATTAACAGAAATCAGTGGTCAGGTGATAATCCCGCTAGCTGGGAATAGGTAGCATCAAGTTCATTCAACCCATTGTCCACAGTGTCCAGAGTGTACATCCATTTACATTCTCGTAAGTTCAGAAGTGAATCCAAATCCCCCCCTCTAGGACCAATTTCGATTTTCTCAACCACCAGCCATTTGAAGGAATCAGGAGTGTGGGCTTTAGACACAAAGTGTTCGACCAAGGGGGAGCCCGGTGTTTGACACCTTATCCGACTGCAGTGTTGGAGAATGCGCTTCTTCACATGTTGTTTAGTTTGTCCAATGTATACAAGATCACATGGACATATAATGGCATAGATAACCCCACTTGTATTACAATTGGTCATTGTTTTGAGATTAACCTTATGGTATTGTTGTATGACAAAGCCTATAGGACAAGTGTGTACTGGCACCAGAAGTAACTGAGGAGACACTACAAATAGGATTTTAATTTTGTTAGCAGGAATGCCGTCTACAGGACGCCTCGGAATCTTCGTTGGCCAGAGTAAGTGATTGTCATACAGAGGGTAAACACCAGCTCAAATTAAGCACAGTATGTAAGAATGTTTCACAATGCAGTACTGTTAGGTCCCTACAATTTCTTGCACTAAATATTCTTGCCTCAGTATTTGCTTATTCTGGATACTTACTGTCAGGGGCTCGCTTGTAATGCATTTCTGAAAGTGCATTAACATCAGAATGTCTCCTGTAAGAGGAATGTGGCATCTCAGAGCAGTGACGAGAGGTAAGAAGGGAGCATGGGAGTTGCAAAGTAAGTTTCAATAAAACACACTACTGTATGGCATTTACTGGGACGAGGTCCATATTGGTTGACACAAGATTGCTAATCTTCAGATTTTAGGGTCAATTTCGATTCTTCATTTTAGAAAACCCACAAACACAAACCCTACAGCGTTGCAAGATAATTTCCTTCAGTGGTGTACACTTAGTTCCTGTCGTTTCCCAAAAAGCATTTATTTGTATCACTGTCAGTGTGGCACGAAGAAAGGACTGCATGTCCTGAAAAATTAATCTGGACAGACAGCTAAAAATGTAATAAACACTACTAAAGTTGCCAAATTGCTAAAGTAGCTTTACATTAATCCTGTTTTCTGCTTTGCAGTACATCGATCTGTTTGAGCTACAAAATGAAAACAATGTTGTTTCTCTTTGTATTTCTTGATCCTCTGGCATTTAAGGTTTGTGAACATTAACTTGAAAGTATGTTTCTCAAACATTGGGGCATAGATAAATGGGAAACCACAATGCCAGTGATTTGTAATAAAGTGGAGATTGAGCAAGAATTTAAGGGTAGACCATGAATCATTTAATAGGGGGATATGTACGTAGGAGAGGCAAGATACCATGAGTGAAGGAGGGCATACGGCACCAGTTATTTTTGCACTAAGCAAAGTGGCAGGGATTAGCAAGTGTGGCCTAGCACAGGCCATGATGGAACAAAGCCATTGGCGGCTCCTCCACTAATGCGGAGGAGCGTCAACCCACTGCTATTTGAGCAGTGCAAAAAAAAAAAGATAATAGCACAATGTTATTATCATTTCATTTTTCAGTGCAGACTCAGATACAGGTTACGTAGGGGTGAGGCTGGGCTGGCCAGACAGAGGGAGGAGTGGTTTGCACTCTCGAAGTGCGCATGACGGTTAGGCCGGCCCTGTTGGGCTATCCAAACCGTCATGCGCACTTAACTCTTGTGCCATCCAAACCGTTATGCCCACTTAGCATGTGTTGCACAGTGGGGTGGATAACTGTCTCAGGCTCCCAGGCACTGCCTGAGCAGTCAAACAGACCAATCACAATGCTGCTGTCATGCTGGTGACAGCAGCGTTGTGATTGGCTGGGGGAGTCTGGGAGTCTGTTTGGGTCCCTTCCGTGCTGCCGAGAGAAGAGGAGAGGATGGAGGCGAGGCTGCAGTGGCAGTGACAGGTACGTAATCTTTCTTTGTTTTTCATCCCCCACCCACCACCCCCGTTCCGGAGCAGCCACCACTGCAAAGCACATGTACTTGCAATTGCAAACAAAATGACTTACTTGAAGGGCTGTCAAAGGCCCCGGCAATCAGGCAGTCAGCTGGGGTGGGACACAGTCCCCCAGCTCTCATCACTCTCCAGCGCGGGAGGCGGAGCCAGACCTCCTGGCCCGCTAAAGGCACTGCTCCGCTCCCACAGCGCGGCCCAGCCCGGGCTAAGCCCGTGCCAAGGGCAGGCCCGTCCACACCCGCCGGAGCCTTGAGGAGGCTGGGCTGGGCTGGGCCTACCCTCTTGGTTCTTTGAATTTGAGAATCCTGGTGTTGCCCCCCAGCTTCGTGAAGCCACCTGTGAAACCACCTGAAGCTAAACTCTTTACTTCCCCACTGCACATAAAAGAAAAAACACTAACATGGGGAGATGGAAACCTATGCCCATCTTAAAATCCATTGACACTACCTTGGACGGCTTCCTCCAAAAAGCAGTGGGGGCGTTTAACAAGGAAATAGAGCTGGCAGAGTGAAGGCTTTTGCTAGGTCCCCTCCCCGACTCACCTCATTCCGCCAACACTGATCTTTACACAGCCACGGCTTTAGGAACCAAGCACCACTCTCGCCCACTGTTATAATTGTGAACCAGGGTGATCCGCATGCTAAACATGATGCTAATGAACATGCCCCCAACCCAACCATGGATAAGAATGGACCTCAGCCAACAACAGGGGGGAAAAGAAAACAAAATGGCAGGGGTTGATCATAAATTAAAGGGCCACTCACCGATGGTTGAGAGAACCAAACAAACCCACTTAATAGGCAATGCATGTAGAACACGTGCAGGGGCAGGAAGAGGTGCCATACATAAAGGAATAGCCACCTCAATTGAAAAAATGAGTAATATAGTACTAGAGACTCTGGCACCCATTACAGCTCGATTAGTCCGCATTGAAGAGCAGCTTTCCTGTGTGCTGCAGGATTTAAGTAAGAACCCAGTAACCAACTCACAGAGTGATAGGGCCACCCAAATTGAGTGGCACAGATAAAAGTAAAGATAAAGTTCCTCTTAGTACTTCTCTTGATAGGATGGTCTCTAGAAGCACAATACCGATTCCAAGTAAGGGTGTTTCTCTTTAAGAGCCCCCATGTTAATCCTCCGGTTCAGATCACATAGGTACCCTTGTCTCATAGGAATGTTCATAGGAAGAACATAAAGTTGGGACACGCAACTCGATCGATACCTGGCTTGTTGTATGGAGCTAGTTCTCAATAAGGAAACCCAAATGCTAATAGCCTAGCATATAGTTCCCCAAGTGGGGGGCGTAAAAAACACATTAAATTGACCCCCAGATTGTACACCATATACACTAATTTTGAAGGGGGTTCCCCATCTCCCCCCTGGCTACCATGAGAGCTGTCAAAGCCTTATTGTCAAATTAGCTCATTGGTGCTTTAGTACAGTTTTGTCCCAGATAAACTGGTTTGATTATATCATCATGGCAAGACTGGTGAACTGGTTGGGATATACGGCCAAATCTGTGGAAGGGGACTGTGTGGTCCTTAATGTTAGCGATGTCAGGTGTGTGCACTTTCCTTTGAGGCATTTCCAAGACACACCTGGTGAGAATGAATTGATAAGGGCTCACCCACTGGGGGGCATATTATCAAGGGATTTATCTCTGCTTTTTTGGCTTTAAAAGCCAAGAAAGCGGAGAAAGAATTATCTCCCTATCAGCAACAGGGTGCTAACACGCAAATTCGCATGTTAGCACCCTTTTTCTCTACGCTTCCTCTTGCATCTCTAATGAGATGCAAAGGGGGAGTTCCAGAGAAAAATAATAGGAGAAATTTTGTTAAGCGACATTTCTCCTATTATCAAGGATTTCGCTAACCCTGTTAGTGATAAAAAAAAGCAGCGCTAACCGCGGTTAGCGCTGCTTTTTTTTACACCTCGTATTTTCCTGACTTAGCCATGATATCCTATGGAAGGTAGATATCATGGCTAAGTTTGTGAGCCCCTATTATCAAGCTAACACCAAACTTCGAGAGATTATCGTTGGTTTTCCAGCCATAATCTCTTATTTGGCAGTTAGCGTGAGGATTTTAATCACTTCTGAGATAAACCTTGCTAATAGCAAGTTATCTCTGCGATAATTTCCGGCGATGCATAGCGTTAAAAAATTCGTTGCTAAGCCTCGTTAGCGATAAATATCACTAATCATTGGTAATATGCCCCTGGGTTTTTTCTATCCCCCCACCAGGGAGCTATTTTGAGACAGGGTTAGGCTTGAAATTACACTACTCCTCACAGCCTTCCCCACTCATCCACCTGAATCGCTTTGATGCTCTCTCAGGACTTACTAATATCGATTGACTGTATAAACAATCTAGACAGCCGGTGGAGAAGAGAGGAATGGGCCTGCAATGTACCATCTAGGGAGAGACTCACATGAAGGTGACCCTGGTAGCAAAGGGCTCGTATATTCAGCCAAATGCGATGCAGTGCGCGCAACGAAAATCGTTATTTGTCAACTTACCTGCATTCATCCATTTTCCGGTGTTTACTACCCCCCACCCTGCCCCTCCCCCGCCCCACATTACCGCCCTGTAGCACTCCCACCAGGAGCCGCTACTGACCTGAGGAAAAATTCCAGGTAAGTATACATAAGGAGGGAGCGAAGATCGAAGAGAAATTAAACAACGCTGTGCTTCTACCATAACATATTCAGCTAAAAATGTGCCCATAAATGTTTCATGATTTTAATGACAGTGTGTGTTTCATGCAATAGCAAACACAAGGAGATGATGGACGAAGCACTGAAACCTTTCAGACACTTAACCCCAGTCCCAGATCTGAGTTGAATCCATCATCATTCGTTAGCTCACTTTGCCACCCAAGTTAGCATCCAGCTACATGCAAATCAGTCGACCCAGTACCTCATGGGAACAGTCTAACCCAAACTGCCAAGCTAGGTCTTTCCTGGACAGGAAACAGGCATCCTGGGACCAGTTTCAGGGTAACACCCCTCATCAGCCAGGCTAGCTTAAATTCAATGCCAAAGTGAGCAAGTGACCCACATCTGGGCATGCCCTGCCAACTTAGGGCGAACAAAGAAAACACAAGGAGATGATGGACGGAGCGCTGAATCTTTTTAGACACTCACCCCCAATCACAGATCTGGGTTGAATCCATCATCGTTCTTTAGCTCACTTTGCCACCCCAGTTCAGACACAGCTATATGCAAATCAGTCTTGACCCTATACCTCATGGGAACATTCCAGCCCGAACTGCCAAGCAAGGTCATCCCTGGACAGTAAACAAGCATCCCGAGACCAGTTTCTGGATTACACCCTTCATCAGCCAGGCTAGCTTGAATCCAATGGCAAAGTTAGCAAGGGACCCACATCTGGGCATACCCTGCCAAATTAGGGCGAACAAAGCAAACACAAGGAGATGATGGATGGCACGCTGAAAATTCACTCCTAGTCACTGATCTGGGATTAATCCATCATCACTCTTTAGCTCACTTTGCCACCACAGTTCAGACCCAGCTATATGAAAATCAGTCTTGACCCTGTGCTTCATGGAAACAGTACAGCCCAAACTGCCAAGCCAGGTCTTACCTGGACAGGAAACAAGCATCCTGGGACCGGTTTCGGAGTGCCTCACCTCATCGGCCAGGCTAGCTTGCATCTTGGGTCACCTAACTAGTATAGCTGGCTGGTGGTCTTTTTTTATTACTACCAGACTGTGAGACATAGTGGGAGTAGGTGTTAACAGGATAGACCATCTATGACCTGATAGGGGATGAAGATGTCACTACCACACTTGAACATCACAACGACTCTGCCTCAGCACATTCACAAGGGTTTTACATTAGTCTTCTGTGCCCACAGCCATGCTGGAGCCAGGCCAGGACAGCAGAAATTTCAGACACCTCTGTAGAAGGAGGACTCTAAAGGCTTCTCACACTTCAAAGCTGGCACCAAGTGAAAATATTGGACCCTTAGACTCAACTTTTCAGAGCGCTATGCATCCCCAATGCAGGAACCTGCCACTCTTCACAACCGCCACTGTGCAATGCATCCTCCCTGCAGGACCTCGCATCGCAGCTCTGCAGTTCTTCGGAACCTCGGCTTCACGACGTATCCTCTGTACAGGACCCCACATCGCATCTCCGAAGCTCCTCGGAACTGCTGCTGTGCAATGCATCTTCGAAGCAGGACCTTGCAATGACCCACAACGGGGATTTAAGGTACTTTGTTCAACGGGCCTAACTTGGTCCCTGTATCTGGCCCGTACTCCATTGTGGTCGGCCTGACCTTGTGACTTTCTCCCTGTCTGGCATGACCAGATAAGGACAGTTGGCGCTTTGTGCTTTTGAGCACTATTTTTTCCTAAATCTTTAAAATGGCAAATCTCCAGTTCTAGTGACTGGATCTCTGTTGATTTTATGTCAAATTATTTATTAAATAAGACTATTTTTCTAAATTGGTGTGGGATTTTTCATGTGTTGTGTTTCCATTTATAACTGTTAGTGTGTTGTGTATGTATTTTAACCAGTTGTCTCTAATTTAAGCCTGACTGTTTTGTGCCAATCTACCAGAGGATTAAGAACAGGTTAATTTGGAGTTTGCCTGTGTTTCACCATGTCAAGGGTTGTGGTTGCTGCTTAAATAGGGTTTCACCCCCTTCAATCAGTAACCCAACTTCCATAATTACTGTTTACATGTTATTATTTTTTACAGTGTTTTGAGCAGTCTTTAGTGCTTAATCTTATCTTCCTTGGTTGCAGTAATTTAGTTTTGCCATACCACACTTCTTATTAAAACATTGGAAGAGATCCATCCCATAGTCTCAGGGAATCAATGGAATCTGACTTTTCTAACTTTCAAGCATAAATAAAGAAGATCTTATGTCAACTTCTTCCATTTCTTGTGGTTATTCTAAGATCCCCCTATAGACCAGGCTAATATATCCTTTCCACCCAGATCTAAATACCGCCATTGACAACTGTTGATCAGATTACCTCTCAATTTCAGGGATGCCAGGGCAGGGCCACAACGCATTTGTCGGCTGTATGTTAGAAGGGAATTGAAAGACGTTGGCACCTGTCACAAAAAGGGGTCTTTGAGGTTGCAGATATAGCTATACAGGCCTTAGTGACATAGAATGTGATCACACCACAGAGAGCCTATTGGAGCATCACTCTCATGTAAGAGAGACCCAAGGGTAAGTAGTTAAGTAAGGAAAACATAAATGTGATGGGTGTAAAGCTTGGATTAATCTGAGCTCATGGTAAATACTATAGGTCACCTTTCAGGCCATTGTTTTTATCAGTGACTAAGCATACAAACAATTGAATTGAATGCAGCATTGACATTACAAGTGGCTTATAACAATTTCACCCATCACTTATGTTTTCTCCACATGCTTATGTCATGACAAAAGTAACTTTGGAGTGGGGGCGGGGCAATCTTCAAAGCATCACTGAAGTGACTTATAAGATTCATGCAGTTTGCCTCATTGATAATGATTTACCTGGCTCTGATTCGGAAACTGATTGTAATAGGTCTGGACTACAGGTCAGTGGAAGTCTTTATACCAAGGGGTGGAGTAAAAGAGCACAGAAAAATGGGAAGAATAAAGATGGCTTACACAAGCCTACGTCAATGGACAAAAGGTTTCCTTCACCTTGGGTGGATGGGAAGGGGTGAAATCTGTGAGACCTGTCTAAGTTGACTAAGGTGTGGTCAGCATGAGAACTGTCCTATGCAGACGACTGCAAGCCACAGATGGAATGCGTACTCTTGAAAGCCTTATGAGAGGTGCCTCAGAGCAAGGAGATAATCACAATGATCTCCTGCTTTAGCTTCTGTGAGGAGACCATGCTCCTAAGCCCCTTTGGAGAATCATGACGTCTCATGAGTTACAAAAAGTTCTTGTTAGATATGGCTCATGATATTGCTTTAGCAGAATTTAGCAGAATATCTTGTTGCCTTAACCAGAAGATGTGTCCAATTTCCTGAGAGAAAAGGTGGAAGCTTTTCTCTGACATTAGAGGGTTGGGCTGAACCTCCCTATCAGACTTAGACCAGACTGCACCCCAACATTTTTGTGTGAAGTGAAGCACATTGCCACTTCTGGGACCTACTAGTATGTTGCTGGAGTCTCATATACCTAGAGCTTCCTGTTACATGTTACCTTTGGCATCCAAAGATAAAAGAGAGGTCTGGGACTAAAGCTGGCAGGCCTTTTGTTGCTTCCTGCACTGTGCTTGCTGCAAGCTGGTGAGGTTAGAGGATTATTTTCGGCTGAGATTTCACATCTGTAAAACCCAATATGCAGAGTCCCTATGGAAGATTAAAAAACCCTGGAAAGTTTAAAACTCTCAACATAAGACCATAGTATCATGTTGGCATTGACCTGAAAATGCTGGAAAAAATTCTTGCTGTGGCTTTTAAAATATTTACAAATTCCGCTAACAAAATCTCCAGCCAGCTATAATATCTGATGAACCATCTGGCTCTGTGGGCTAGAGTGGATGATGGTCTGTAAAACAGATAAACCAACTAAAAGAGAACTGAAAGAAAGAAGAACTCTAGTGCATCCGGGTCCTGACATTCAGCATCTTTCCTTGTGAGAGGCGATCTAAGGAAGAGAGACATTTCCCCCTTCAATGTGAAACTAGGAGAAGTATATCCAGCATCAAGGAGGCCTTCTGACAAGCTTTTCAACCTGTCTTGGAGGTGACATTTGCGCTCCAGAAAAAACCTGAAGTGCCCAATGATATTTTGGTTCTTTTGACCTAACATATCACATGCAAGTCAGATTGCAATTTTTTTATGTGCAGCTGAAAGGTTGCCTAGAGACGTTCACTTTGCACCAGTTTTTATTTTATCCTATTGCATTATTGAAAATGCATTAACCTTCATAGGAGCCCATCTGATGAGATGTTCACACTGACTCATTGGTAGGCCATGCCTATTTTTCTACTCTCTTGCTCAATAGTGTTTCCTATGAATCTTTTGTAAACAGTAAGTAGCAATAAAGTTTGTTTTACCTTACATTCTTTTTCACACAAAAGTACTTTAGTTTCTGTTTAGAGCCTTCCTTTCACCACATTTTTGTAGTTTAGCCGTAGGATGCAAACATGTTTAGCCACAATTTGCCCTAAGCATGCCAAGTAACTTTCATAAAACTTTCTTCCAAAATAAATTGAAATACTAAAGTCTATCCTGAAGTAGTAAGAAAGTCAAAAATAGATTTTTAGGAGTTTGCAAAACACCCTGATTGGTCATTTAGTGGCACATGCATCAAGCAAAGGAATTTTGATTCCTTAATAGCGATTATTACAGGATCGCAATTCCTTATGCATGTAAGTTTCACAGAAAAATAGCGTTTCCTACACATTCCCTTTGCGATTCACTCTTAGGGAATGCTTTCTCATTCATTCCTATGGCCCATAGGAATGAATAGGAAAGCATTCGCAATTTGCGATTACCAAATAGGTAATCGCAAATTGCGTATGAAATTCAAGGATGCAAGGGGGCCAAAAGGCCACCCTGATGCAACCCCAAAAATGGTATTTGCGCACATGTGGCCACTTGACACTTAGAAAAATACAACTTTGTGCATTTTTCTAAGGAATTGCAAATTGCCATCAACATGAAGTTGATGGTAATTTGAGATTCCTTAATACAAAGCCGCATTCTGGGAATGCTTCTTGCATTGCATTTAGGGATTCCGTAACTGCATTTGCAAAATAGGTATTTTTAACAATTGCGATTACCTATTTTTTGCGAGTACCTTTGGGGTTGATGTCTCCCAAAAGGCTATTTACCGGTCGCAAACGGGGCGATTTTGCGAATCGGAACATTTGCGACCGGTAAATAGCTTGATGCATGTGCCCCATAGATACTAAAGATTTTATCACATGTGACTCATTGGAAGGAGGTAGACAATTCCATCATTGGAATATTTTAGACTAACAAAGCAATATCTCTTCAAATAACCTCAGGCAGCTCATTACAAATAGAGATACGAGTCTGCATTACCACCTTCGTTCCGGCAAGTGTTTGAAGGAGATGCTGTTTAGTTATGTTGTGTCATGTTATGTTCAGTTATGTTATAGTTTTATTTTATAAAGCACTTGTCTAAATGAAAAAAGACGAAAAGTCTAACTTTACTACAGCAGCTCTATCAATTGCTGAATTTTTAAATCTACACCTCCTCATCAGAGAATTGTCTAACTCGAATCTCGCTACCATTGAGGGCATTACAAATATTATTTCATCAGTCCTGAAGATGGTCTCACAGATACACACATAGGAGACCGAAACGTCGACCTTCGCTTTTTCCTTATCTAATTGATAAATCTATGAAATAGGAAAGGTGTTAGCAGGACGTAACGAGTATAAGATTGTTTACATTACTGTTTTCCCTGTAGGCCTGTTCATATATATTTATATATATTTGTACTACAACTACATGTGCCCCTTAATCTCTTTGATAAAATCAAGATTTTCATATACACCTGTTCTTTGTTTTCCTTGTTTTTGTGTGATGTATGGTTTTGTTGAACATTGATGTGTATTATTCATTAGACTATATGATTATTGAGTCATTGGATTTTAGGACCATTGATTTGTCCTTCGAAAGCGTTTTTAAGTAATTCAAAAATATATTTACTGAATAAATTCCCTTGGAGGCATCTCCTACCCTTTCACTTTCTTCAATGCGGCTGATGCTGTAATGCCGCCCACGATGTCAAAGGCATTTCCTTAAAAATGAGCCATAGAAACACTGCTGCAGTACAGTCTGTGTTGCTGCGCTCTCCACCCCGTCACTGCACCCGGACTACTCATGGAGGTAGGTGGGCTCGGGTGTATTGCAGGGCAGGGGTCGCTGGGCGTGTCCCGGCATGTGCATGGCGTATCAGGAATCTGCAGTGCTTAATTGTTTTTGATGACAAGTGGCAGCTCTGCTAGGTTAGTGGTCCTCATATAGACCCATAGCTATAGACCCATTGCCTGCCTCCCATTCCCGGCCAAAATATTTGAAGCAGTCATGAACCAACAGCTTTCGGGGTTCACCGACTACCACCAACTTTTAGATGATACCCAGTTCGGGTTTAGGAAGGGCCATGGCACAGAAACTGCTTTGATAAAGGCCTCTGACGAGATTAGGACTATCATGGACCAGGGTGGGGCGGCGGTCCTTGTACTCCTAGATCTGTCCGCTGCCTTTGACATGGTCGATCACTCCATCTTGATCGACCGTGTCACATCCTTGGGGTTGACCCATCTTGTCAGGGACCTCATTGCGTCATTTCTGGCCAACCGTACGCAGGCGGTAAAACTGGGCACTTTCTACTCGCCCACCTTCACCCTTCCGTGTGGGGTGCCCCAGGGCTCCTCGCTAAGCCCCACATTATTTAATATATATGTGGCGGATTTGGCGAGGGTTATAAAAGCACACGGGCTGCGCTTAACCACCTATGCGGATGACACCCAATTGGTGTTGGCGGTGCATAAGGATGGAACAGCTGTTGCTGCAAGATTCCAGGAGGCGATGTTGGACATTAGCTCATGGATGTTGAGTAACTGCTTGAAATTAAATTCGGACAAGACCGAGGTGATGACCTTTGGCAACCTTTCGCCAGAGTGGTCTTCCACCTGGTGGCCCAGTGAAATGGGCCCACCTCCCACTCCGGTTGCCAAGGTCAGAAACCTCGGTGTCATGTTCGATGACAAGCTGTTCTTCAAGTACCATGTGAATGCAGTGGTCACATCCTCCTTCTATATGCTGAGGAAGATTAAGAAACTGTTGCCATATCTCCCTCCAGCTGCAGGAAAAACACTGATCACCACCCTCGTTTTTTCTAAGATGGACTATGGCAACGCTCTCTTCCTCAACACGCAAGAACAGGTCTTAACCAAACTGCAATCAGTTCAAAATGCGGCAGCCAGAATCCTGCTCGGCATCCCCAGTCACTGCCCCACATCCTCGGCCATACGTCACCTGCATTGGCTAAGAGTCAAGAGTCGGATTAAGTTTAAATCACTCTGTATTGCCTACAAGGCCATACATGACTCAGGACCCAGGTTCCTTAAGGATGCTTTTCGGATCTATGCCCCTAAAAGATCACTTCGCTCATCCTGCACCTACCTCCTCCCTGTCCCACGTACCAGAACCACTACCTGGGGAGATAGACGTTTCTTAGTAGCAACCCCCAGGCTGTGGAACTCTCTTTGTCCGTCAAAACCAGTCCCACTCTCATCATCTTCCGTAAACTTCTGAAAACCTGGTTATTCAATCAATGATTCATTTGGCTGCTCTCTGTCCCAGGAAGTTCGACATGCGCCGAGACACCTCAGGGTAGTTGTGCGCAATAAAAAACCCAAAAACATAAACATATACAGGAGGAGGGCCGCAAAGCCTCTGGAGGATAGTGTCTTCTACAGCTGAGCTTCTGCAAAGCCTACAGCCATCATTTATTTGCTAAATTACGACTACTTCTCCATCTTCAACTTCACCATCATCAACACTTCTTTCTTTATATCTGGGTGGAGGCGGTGGCACCAACAAGATCAGGAGGAGAAGGTAAGTGATGCCTGCTTGGCATATTCCGAACACCTTTTAGACTGTGTTGTATTCCCGCATCCTCTTCACCACCTGTTGGTATTTGTATTCCTGATATTTGTTGGCAATATGGCAGTGGCATAATGAGCATACAGAAGGTCACCTGCAATAAGACACCAAGGGGAAATTCCACTACATTAGAGTCATTCCTGGCATGAGCAGTAAGCATTGTCTCAAAGAAGATTGACCTGACAGAGAGACCTTTGTCCCTGGGATATACCGGAGTAGCCCCTCCTTCTGCCATAGGTTTTTCAGACATGGAAGAGCTGAAGTCTGCACCACCTGACTTGGTCAGCTCTGCCCCTGTGACCACAACCCAGGGGGGTCCCCTCAGTGGGTATTGCTGTATCCAAGCCCAGTGAAGATATGTTGGGTGTTACTTCACCTGCACACCCACCAGCCACAAAGCGTAAACTGAAGTCTATGCAAGATGTAGATCTAGCAAATCCTTCTCCAACATCAAGCCAGACTGTTAGGAACTGTATGGGGGGCACATAGGACTCCACCTGGGATGCTGTGTGCCAGGAGCAGCATAAGCTACTACACGTGGGGGGTATGACTGCGCCCAAGAGTACTAATGCGGCTGCACCTAGTTGTTCCCGCCCTCCTGTGCCCCCCTCTTCTGCAATTATCATCCCTCCATTGTCAGTAATGGAGATAGAAAACCAGGGGCCAGGTAAGGATCCTACATCCAGACTTGCACTCAGTTGTATCATCTCATGCATTTAATCTATCTAGTTCAGCTGCGCCCCTAAGGGACTGCTCACTACATCTAAAGAGTACGTGTCTGTGACACAGCACTCCCAGTTACCAGTGAGTAACCTACCAACTGCCTGCTGACCATATGTTGTTGTTTTGGCAGGCATTCCCTCACTGTTGAACTCCCTTCAAGAGTCATTTACTCAGCTAAAAAACAACGTGTTTCACTGGCTAGCTAATCACTAGAATTTCAATATGCAGGATTATAAAAACATTTTATTGGTACGTTGTGTGGCTTGGGTTGGCCCACTCCATTATGACCATCCAAGGGGACTGTGTTATTGTGAACTTTAAGCATCCAATGATTGTGAGGAAATTTCAGTCTGGCATACCTAGATCCTTGTGAAGAACGGTGCTGTATGTATTCTTCCTCTTGGTTTCTTTCACAGGCACCTTTATCTTGAGTGACATGCAGTCCCGTCCCAGGGCCTACCAGCCTCACAATTTTAATATTGGGTGTTCTAACTGTTTTGCACCATTAGTAAATCTTGATGACTAAGATTGACAGCCCATAGGTTCCCAGAATCTGCCTGTATGCATTGGATCTAGAGAACGATTTATGGGGTACTACTGTGTGGGTGCGCAGGAAGTGGACTGTGATGTGACCCCTTGCGCTCCTGCTACCACAGCTATCACAGCCAATGCTCATCTTTGATGCCCAGTTCTACTTTCACTGGTGGACCTTTAGTGAGGGAGCAGTACGTGGAAGAAATAAGTGGTTATAATCACTCTGCTTCGATTAGCTGGAACGCGGCTGGGCTCAAAAGTAAGATCTCCAACCCAGACTGACTTTCTTTTATAAATAATTACAAACTTGTTGTTTTTCAGGAAACCTGGGCTTTAGCACCTATTGTATGTAGTGGTTTCTCCTGCTCTTCAAGCCCGGCTATCACTTCCTCCAGCGGTAGAGCCAAGGTTGGCTTCGCTATTTGGGTTAAGCTCAATCTTGGACTCAACATGTCAATTATAAACTCAGGTAGCCCCACTTATCAAGCTTTGCTTATCTGTGATTGTAAGAGCTCCTTTTGGTTTTATTTAGTCAATTTTTACAATAACGTTTTTTCTAAGTCCTACAAGACTTTGTTTCATGAGCTATTTGAAATTGTTGTAGCCCTAAACTCCTTAGGAAAGGGTAACTCCTTCCAATGCGTATTTTAATCTCTGGGGGTGTTAATGCAAAGATGGGAGGTGACTCTGTAGACCTGGGCTCCAGAAACAACTCTGGATCAGACACCACAGTGTGGGATACTTAGGGGGTTGGAATTGAAGGATGTAGTTGCCCGGTTGGACTTTGAGGACGTGGTAAACTATTTTCACGGTCACTGTCCGGATAAGCTAACATATAGAGGTGGGGGTCATGTATCAACTATTGATTATATATTTGCAGTGGTGCCTATATGGCACAGTAATAGAAACCCAATGGAGTGATCATAACTCCCTATTAACTGAAGGATCTTTTCTTTTAGATGGAGATAAAAGGCTGTCAACATTTGACGCCATTAGTAAGCACACTACCGATGGCTTAAGGGTTGTGTGGCATCTCAAAGATCCAACAACTGAGTCTCCTTAAAAAGAACCTCCTGTTCTTTTTAGGCCGTTCAGTTGTTGGGTCCAGAGATGAGCTACTTTCATACTACTAGTAACTGTATAAGTATTCCTTATTGAAGCCTCTCAAACCTGTGTCTGACCACTAGCGCTGGTTTGATAGGAATTGCTCAGACGCTAATTGACACCTGAGGATGGCGTTAGCGGTATTTCCTAGGCATGTAGTGCCGATTTGGGAGGCTAGAAAGTCGTATAAACTGACATTTAAAGAAAGAATGCGTGCACTGTTTCTTAAGGATTGGGAAATGCTTGAACTGGCTGCTGCACACAGCAGTAAGAAATTCTGGGAAACAGTAAACAGGCTTTCTCACCGAGATGCCCCCTTGAACCAGCTTTTGATTAGTAATATTTCTGGGCATGAGGGAGTTAAGCATTTTGCTAGTGTATACCATCTTGAGAGAGTCAGAGAGAGCAAAGACACACTACAACAGTTCTTCGTCCACTCGAACCCTCTGGAAATCACTGTACAGGAAGTTGAAGTTGCTATTCGTGTAGTGCTGGTGGTAAGGCACCAGGACCAGATGGGATCCCCATGGATCTATAGAAATGTAATCTTGATCTGTGGGGACCCTTACTCGTGAACATATTTAACAACTCCCTATGTTACAAGGTCCCAGAGCCTTGGTCTCACTTTAGCATCATGCCGATTTTCAAAAAAAGGTGACGGGAGTTACCTAAATGTTATAAGCCTATTTCACTGGTGGACAGCTCCGTTAGGATATTAGGGAGGTTCATTTTCAACTGTTTACAGTTATGGACCACTGATAACAAAATGCTATCCCCTTACCAGTATGGTTTCCGCCCTGGGTTAGGCACAGTGAAGCAGTGTTTGAATTTCCATCTGTTAGTGAGTAAATACACCAACATCAGACGCTGCCCACTGTACCTGACCTTCATGGACTTGACAACCACCTTTGACTGCGCAAACAGAAATAAACTGCGGTTGATGTTAATTTTCTGCACAGTCTTAGCGAAAGTATGGGCTCCAAGGTCCGATAGGGCCAGGCTGGTGAACTTTCCAATGTCTTTGCACTAGCCAGTGGAGTGTGACAGTGGTGCGTGTTGGCACCCCTGCTCTTCCGTTTATATATAAACCATGTGAATGTCTTTTTACTTAATTCAACCAGGGACCTGCCGAAAATTGCCAATTATGCTGTCCCGGCTTTATTATATGTCAACGACCCCTCGTGCATTGCGAAGTCTGGTGGAATCTTTTGTATCATTTATGAGTTCCTTAGATATGAAAGCATATTTTGAGAAATCGCACATCATGGCTTGCGGACCAGGTAAAAAACGGTTGACAGTTTGAAAACTAGGCAAAAAACAGGTAAGTGAAGTTCAAATTTTTTGCCTGGTGTTTGATTCAAGTTATTTGTGGCAGACACAAGTAAATACAGCTTGGCGGAACCTTGAAATGGCAGCAGGCTCTCTTTTTCATGTAGCTAAGATAGATTCTAGATCCACAATATCCCCATTTATTACAGTATACAAAATGCTATATGTTCCTGCTGCTACATATGGATCCCGGGTTTGGGGATTTCATGAAGCTGCTGCCATACAAGTAGAAGAATATAGAAATTGCAGGAGACTGCCATTGAGTGCCAATTTTATTCTGCACACTGAACTGAATCTAGAGTATACCTCAGATAGTATTAAATTGGCAACCCTCCTGCTCAAGGTGAGGCTGTGGAATAACAATGAGGCAGGTTTTAATAGGGCTGTTATTGAGGACTGTCTGAGTCTGGATAAGCGGCTCTCCATTCCCCGGCTGAACTATGTCCGCAAACCCCTGATTGATATTGGTCTTCTTGTATTGTGTAATACATCCGGTGTTATTATTAAGACAGATATAAGGGTGGTCGAGCAGAGGTTTGCAGAACGTACCTCCTCACAGAGTATTCAGGAGGCCATCTGTAAACATACTATGCAACACTATTTCTCCTTTTTTGCAACAGACGATACAGCCATGTATCTCACACTAGAATTAACCCGCAGGGAGAGGTTCTTTACTGTTTAGATATAGTTCGGGGGTGCAATTGGTGTTTAGCATGTTTTTATAATGGGGCTAATGTGTGAGGCAGCATGCTGCCCACGTAATGGTGGGGCAGAACAACCCATGTTACATTTTATGTTTTTCTGTGGCCTTTAACGTAAATTTTTCCAGCTTTGTCTGAAGCCTACACTGAAAAATGTAACCTTCCAAAAATGCAGGTTTTAGTTTCTACACAGCTAGGTATTTTTTAACCTCAATCTATACACCCTGACCCTACCACTCTCACACTACACATAGCATCACCTCAATAAGAAGTGCTCCCACGTCTCTGTTGGTCGTAGCACACCCTGTACCGTAGCGGGCGGGAAGAACTCGATGATTAAGCATGCCACCAAGGGACCTTTTGGTGGGTGAGAGTTATTTTTAAAAAACATTGTGTTTCCCTATACATTCTTTGGAAAACGAACAGTTCTCTTACAACATCTCATAGAACTGGTCTAGGAAGGATACTACTATTTAATAAGTAGAATGTGGACTTTCTGTTTTTTTTCATAATTTATAGAGGAGGGCCAGTCCACATCATACTGAACATCTTAACTCCCTTTCCTGGTTTGTTGATCAGAAACATATAACAACATGTCATCAGGATAAGCTGTGAACTTGACTTCAGAGGTTTAATGATGAAAACCACGGGATAGGGGAGAATGATACAGGGTATGAAGAAAATGTTCAAGTGATAGGATAAACAGTATAAACAGTAAAGGGGAAAGAGGGAAGTCTTGACAAGTGCCCCTTTGAAGGGTAAAGTAGGAAGATTGAGATCCATTAACAAAAACAGAGGTAGTTGGAGAGGAATAAAGAAGCTTTATAAAAGATATAATAGGAGTGCCAAATCCATGCCATTATTAAAACACCACCTACATGATCTAGCAGGTTCGAATGGGAGATCTAAATTAATAACAACTGGAGCATGATCAGACACAAGTATGGATCCAATTTCAGCGTGAATTAAGTTGGTAAGTAGTTGAAGGAGTCACAAAGTTGTAATCAATTCTGGATCTGGAATTATATGTAGGGAAGTAAAAGGTGAATTCCACACTGTCAGGATTACAGATCCTCCAGGTGTCTACCAAACCCCGAGACCGAACAGTATTTTTTTTTTGCGCATTTTATTCGGGATGTAACTAGAGAGAGCTTTCCTATTCGTAAAGGTGTCCATGATCTGATTAACATCACAGCCAACCAGAAGATTTGGATTAGAGTAGGTGTGTAGAACATATGACAGGGACTCCTAAAACTGAACATCAAGACCAGTAGGGCCGTAAATGTTAAGAAGTGACATAGGGGATCCATTAATGACAAGATGAAGGAGAAGCCATCTACTTCAGTATTCTTCTCCTCCTTTTCAATCGATATAGATAAAGATTTATGAAATAATAACACCACTCCATTCTTTCTCTATTTGGCGGGAGAGCAGAAAACATGACCAACCCAGTATTTTTTAGGATAGTTAATATCACTAGCAGTAAGATGACTTTCCTGTAACATTGCAATCTTACAGTTTAATCAAGATAAATGGGTAAGCACTCTTTGTTGCTTAATAGGGTTACGAAGACCCTTCACGTTCCAGGACACAATACGAACATTAGCAGTCATGAGATAAGAAAAGAAGCATTAAAAATATCCATGAGCAATCTGAAATTGATAACAACGTGAATTCACTATGAAAACAAAACTGAACCATCATAGAGAAAGTTATGCAATTCAAAGAAATACAGAATATCCATCTGGGAGGAAGTAAAGAGGAAAAATATGTCAAGGATGGAAGGAACAGAAAGGGTAGAAAAAAGATTGCATAACAGAAAAGAAAAAGTTAAGAGAGGAAACCCAACAATGATATGTGAAAGAGGAAAAAAGAAAGAGACAATGGTGGCGTTAATATAGGAAGAGAAGTTGACAAAGCAGGAAAGCTTTAGTCAAGAGTAACAACGTACACAACAGGTGTAGGAAGAGTAGCGTGGAGAGGCGAGGAAACACAAAAAGGAAGACGGACAACAAATTGACAAATTCAAAACTTACAACAGAGACCAGAAATAGGACGAGGGTGCAAATGTGGTTAGCAACAGCAATTAAAAGAGAGAAAAAAGAGAGGGAGTAACCAGGAGCTAAACCAGGCACAAGAGGAGATGAAAATAGGCAACAAGCAGGACCAGTGAATGAAATTACACTTACCAACAGATGAGGATGAACTATAAACATCAGGATTCGGAAGGAGGTACATGGGAATGGACACATCAAGGAGGGAAATCTGCACAGACATCTGTAAGTAAAAAACGTAAAGTAAGTGACAAATCAACCAGAAAATGCAAATATACAATTAATGGCAAGGTAAACATGAGGTTAACAGCAAAAACAACAATCCCTGAAAAATTGAAGTATGTTAAGAGAACAAGGGCATGAATGTTACAAAAAAAATTACAAGATCATGTTTTCTCAAAATCAATCTCTTCTTCTTTTTGTTGGGCGATGAATTGCCTTAAATCGTCTGGGAAGTCAAATGAGAAAGTCCTTGTGTGTGACCTTGAAACAACATGGTTGTACCAGACCATATCTGGCATTCATAGAATGTAGAGCAGAGTGAAATAAAAGAAACTCTTTACGTTGGGCAGCTGTCGCCTGAGCCACATTCTGCGAGAAAAATATCCTCTGGCCAGACCACAGTATTTGTTTACGTTGCTGAGCTGCTGACAGAACCATTAAAAGGTCGATATACTCCAGGAAAAGGACAATTATCCCTCTAGGGCGACTGGTCGATGATGAGAGCAAAGGTCCTCCAGAATAGACAGCATGTCTAAGCCCTCTGCCCCTTCAGGGATACCATAGATTCTGAGAATATTTCTCCTGTTTCAGTTTTCCAAGTCCTCAGTTTGTTGCTTAAGGAGAACAATTTCTTTAGACATAGATTCAGTCTTAGAAGCTGCATCTTGAACATCACTAATCCGCTGCTCCACCGTCAACATTCTGCACTACAATTGGGACCATTTCACCTCCGGTCATTGAAGAGTGTTATTGGTATCAACAACAAATAGTTTCATGAGCTTTATTTCTTCTATAAGATCTAGTAATGTGGACTTTGTAGGAGAGTTAGGCTCTTTCTTCTGTTGTTTTGTGGTAGTAGTGGGGTCCTTGTGAACAGATGACATGTTAGTGGTAGGGGTCTTCGGGAAAGGGGCAAGGGCAGGCTCAATATAGAGGTGTGTATATCGCCAAAAGAACCAGCTTATGTGCAAAAGCTATTAAATGGGGAAGCGTTAACTATAGGGGAGGAGTGGAAAGGACCTCCATATGAAATAACAGCTGGTGACCACCAAGACCACATTTGTAGTAAGTGGAAGCATTGTTGTAAGCACAATATGCTTCAAAAAGAACAACACATTAGAACCACAGGTAGATGCCACCAAAGAAGAAAACAAGAGAGGTGGATAAAAATGAAAATCTGTGAAAACGAGTAGTCAGCGATATAGTTTGGCACCATAGTGTTAGAACTGGCCAGAACAAAGGTAAAGTTTGAAAAAAAAGATTTAGAATACCTTACATTGTTTCCTCTAGAAACCGATGTTTCCAGCAGGGCGCACGCCAGCTCACCACTACATACAAAATGGTGGTCGTTTCTCCAGCCATGGAGGAGAATGCAAAGTAAGAGTGGAATGGAACAGTGCGTGGGCTGACAAAGATCAAAACTGATGAAATTTGTGCCCCCAGAGTTCACATATTCAATAAACTGCCTAATAATGTGAAATGAGGCGGGCTGCTGCACAAAGGTACTATGATCACCGACGGACTGAGGAGCGTTCAAAGAGATGCAGCCATCTTGGGGGTGGTTAAGCCATGCCCCCCAATGCAGGGTGGCTTTAACCTTCCTACACATGTTAAATAGCCCAAGTATACGCTATTGCCTATGTTGCTTCCTTAAGATGTAATTCATAGCAGAACATCAAAGGAGGGTCCTAGTAGGGTAGCTGAGATGCCTAGAGGACAGTTCCATACTCTTTTACTAATTTAATGTGCTGTTTGCAATACAATTATGTGATTTTATTTTTTTAGCTATTATGAATTAATTGAGAATGATATTTATGATGCTGCATGAATTTTATATGTTTAATTTTGTGCTTTTATGATCTTTTTAAGATCGAATAAAGGCATATTGATTGATTGATTGATTGGCTAGACCGTGTGTTTTGACAATAAATGTGTGCTTATAAGCAATTGACTGCCATTACTTAACAGGAGATCTGCAAGCCAATGTTTTTGTCTTTAGCATGGTTTATTGTTCCTCAGTGAAACATTTAACAAGTGATAGACTGAACACTGCAATATTCTTACCAGGGAACTGAGGCTAACTTGTCTCAGTCGTACAAATCATAACATGCGATGATACTTTTCTTATAATGGATCGAAAGTTTCACATGTCTGATGTGGGAAAGAAGGGACGAGTCTGCTTACTGACGAAGGCTGCCTTCTCTTTGGAGGAGACCTTCACGAACTGAAACATTGCAGTAATGTGTTTCATGTCTTTTATAATAGTGCATGTTTCTAGTTAGACAGATGCTATTTTCACTGACCACCCATTTGTGCTATTCTTCTTTGCACTTGCACTTTTGCTCTAAGCTACTGCTGACGGTGATTGCTGTTGCCTGACACTTTGTAAGTGACAATTCCTTTACCCTTTCAGGCTGAAGGTTGCAGCTACTGCCTTGTCTGATTTTTTATTTTCCTGTTCGCGATTTACCTGTGTGTAGTTGCTGCTGAGACTGTGTTCTAAAGCTTTAGAAGAGATGAGACTCAGCTGAGTTTCAAGAACTACTCTTTATTGGGAGTTCAACTTACTTTTGACTTTGGTTTTGATGCACCTTTAATCTTGCTATTTTCCAAGAACTCTTTATGGGTTCTGATACGTAAGGTTCCTTTTAGATAGAATAGGGACTAATTCATTAATTGAACACACTTGCTTTGCTATATTGATGACTCTAACCAAATTTTTATTATTTCTGTAACCAAAATATTTTATTTACTAATTGAATAAAAAGTCAAATAGAAATGTTTTACTAATATCTTAATAAGAAATAAAGCTTTGCAAACATCCTAAAACTCTCATCATTGACTGAACTTAAATGTAATTGATGCCAATGTTTACTTTGATTTGAGCTGGTTTTCCATTCATATATGGAGGCAGTGATTTGTCGCCTCGGAGGAGAAAAGAAATATAGCATGGAGTTGGAGTCCACTCCATGCTATATTAAGTAAAAAGGTTGAACTGCTACTGGAGAGTATAATTTGACTCTTTCTGTGCTATCAGTTTCTGGTAGCAAAAAAAGGTTCACACCTTGAATGGAACCATAAATAATTCCCAAGTTAGATTAAAATACTTGAATCCCGAAATCCAAAGCCCAAAACCTGATGATCTGACAAGGCGGTACTTGAAGCCTGTTGCTGTTTGGAGGTGGGAGTATTAATAGGGTGATGTGTTGTCTATTGTAACTGTGGTTTAGTTTTAGTGGTATGATGCGGTGTGATTTGATGATGTTATTTGTTTAATGTGAAGAGGTTGAAGAGTGTCAGTTTCATCATAGTCTGAGATCCCAAAATATACATAAATCAGATAAAACAATAATTTTTCTTTTTTGCAGGTTTTGAAGTAAGAGTGTGAGGTGCCATCACTTTTGCAGAGATTAGAAATAGTAAAGTTAATTGTTGTGATTGTTTAACATTGATTGCTTTTAGCGGAACCTGATTGTACAAAAAGAGGATGCAGCATTAATTAGAATGATTTTTCACTGCTCGAGATTTAATTTGTGCCTGTGATTTTTCTTGAATGAGCGGGAATTCTGTTATTTCTTTACAAAAGAGCAAACAAGAGCTGAAATGTTTATTATATTTGTTGTAAGGAGTGAAGTCATACGTCACATAGTCCACGCTGTGATTGGTCTGTTTGTGTACTATTGGGCTCAGATTAGTTGGTGGCATAGATGTGCCATGCTGAGATTGATCACGAGCTGATTGAATATAGCATTGAGATTTGTTTACTGAATTTTTGAAAATAATAGCTGTCAGGATTGATGACAAGAAATTTGATGTGTGCGTAACAGAAATAAAACATTGAACTGAAGTTTATTTTGTGCTTCAAATTTAGTAATCATAAACTGTTTTAAATAATTTAAGAGTTTGGTAAAGGGTTATGTTACAATTCCGGTACAGAAATGGGAATGCTGAAGTGAGCCCTGTGCAGATTAAGAGACCTATGCATGTGTCCCAGGTATTCCAACCAGTTGTGGCCTGACCACAAATAGCAGTTTCTACAATGACCAGTGCTCCTGTGGTGCATAATGCTGTGCCAGTACCACCAGAAAATGTTTGGTAAAGCGTTATGTGACAATTCCGGTACAGAAATGAGAATGCTGAAGTGAGCCAAGTGCAGATTAAGAGACCTATGCATGTGTCCTCGGTATTCCCACCAGTTGTGGCTCTCCCACAACTAGCAGTTTCTACAATGACCAGTGCTCCTGTGGAGCATAATGCAGTGTCAGTACCACCAGCACATGTACAAACTTTACTCAGACCAGTTCCTAATCTCCCGAAAAACATAGATTTTATATCTGATGTGCAAGGAGTAGTAGGAGGAACACCTGAAACTGAATTTATCCTGGCTTCACATAATTTACAGATTGTTTTGTGGAGACCACCACAGACAATATAGGCTCTTATAGAACGGAGGAAGCTGGTTTTCACAGCTCATGTGATCTCCGGAGACCTAAATGTAATTGAAGAAGGAATTTTCTTCAGCCCAGTTGGGGAAAACAGCAGGTATTAGAGAGGTAGATTGTGATTCATCACAAGAGAAGCAAGTTCCAGAAAGGGAGAGACCATTAAACATTACCAAATTGAAAGTGGAATTAGAGGAGATAATAGGAGGATGCTTAGAGCTAGAATATCTGGAACAATATAAAAAGAATTGATTTACTTGTCTAAAGAATTTACAAGACAAA
The DNA here is from genome assembly GCF_964261635.1 of Lissotriton helveticus. Taxonomy (NCBI): domain Eukaryota; kingdom Metazoa; phylum Chordata; class Amphibia; order Caudata; family Salamandridae; genus Lissotriton; species Lissotriton helveticus. The sequence continues at coordinate 1,071,922,446 of NC_136070.1, read as the reverse complement.
CAGCTGTCATCCATCGTAGATTGCCAAACTCGCCCAGAAATATGAGATTGACATCTCTAAAAATTTGCATTACAGAATTACAGAAAAACTACAGAGTATAGTGGATGATGCGGCAACTGACAACATGTGTTCACAGGAATGTGGGTACATTTTGTAGAATGAGTAAAATACATTCATAGATAGGGTGAAACTGACAAACTAGAAATTAAGTGGTCAAAGAAGAGTGAAAAGAAAAAGATGGAATCTGAAGCTGTAGGGAACAGAGATGACGATAATGAAGGAGATGCTACAGCTTATCCTTTAAGAGAAATAGCAGGAGGGATGTTTGTACATGTGCCATGGAGCAGAGATGATCTCGTAGCATTTACAAATAATTTTACAAAATTGAGAGACAAACCAGTGCATTGGTATGCACAACTGGAATAGTTTATAAAGATTTCAAAAGGGTTGTGGGCTGATTCTGATACTTTCTTTGATTTGGTGGTACCATCTGATTTGGGGGCTGAATGTAAGTCTGCAGCACAATTGCCGAAAGAAAAACCAGTGAGAAATGCAAAGACTAATGCACCATCTCTCCAGTGGTTATGGAGAAGTATAAAGCTGTGATTACTTTTCTGAAGGGTCAAGTGCCTCCAGAGGATTTGAATCGGGTTAAGATTAATCAGATGACTCAAGACCCAAAAGAATTTGTTTATGAATTTTATGAGCGATTGTTGCAAGTATTTCAGCAGCATAGTAGATCAGAATATACTGAAGAAAAGGATATGGGAATTTTTGTTTCCCAGGTTGTTTTGGGGATGAAACCAGAGATCAGTTCATACATAACACACAGCTTGATCTTCTGGCAGAATAAATAGCTTGAAGAAGCCCTGAGATATTGCAAATATTGTAGTGATGAGTTGGAAATTCAGCAGAAGAAAATGAAGAAAAAGTTTATGTTGACACAGACATGGTTGACTCAGAAGGGTTTACCAAATTCTTTTTTTACAGGAACTCTGAGAAATATGCAAGGGGTTGCTGTTCGACAGGTTGGTTTCTAGGGAAATCAAGGAGGATTTGGTTTTTCACAGGATATAGGTAGAGGTGTTCCGATGACTTTAAACTCAGGAACAGATGTCACTGCTATGAAAAGCTTATCCATGTCACATCTGCCATAGGGTCGGTCATTGGAAGAGGGAGTGTACATATAATCCTGAAATTCTAGTGAAAATGTGAACATGCCAAGAGGAATGCAAATGCAAAATGTGCCTGTACAACACATGCAAGTGCCTGTGCAGGGACAGGGTCCAATGATGCCAGTTCCACCAGCTCAAATGATCCTGCAAAACATGTGAATTCACATAATTTATGTTCTCTTACATCTCTTGCCACATAGATACACCACAGGGAGGAAGGGACAGTGCAGAGTACACTGGGGGAAGCCCAGGTCAGGTCCAGATGGAGGAAGGGCAGGATGGGGGAGCATCAAGTGGACCAAGTTGTCCTGAAGTCATAGACACTGCTGCAGCTACCTCTTCACAGGCTACATCCAGTGTGACCAAGGGTGTAACACAGGCACCCGCATCCCCAACAGTGCAGGGAGTCCCCCAGCTGCAGGGGGCTCCCTCTTCACAGTACCCAGGTCTGAGTGCTCTGGATAAATTCCGGGGTGGGGGACCCTCTGTGTACATTGCAGGGGTCCCCTTAAACTTTTGTTACACCACTGAGTGTGACAACAGCATCACAGCAGACAGCAGCATCTAGATGCACTCCTGTCACCAGGGTTGGGCTAGTGCATCCACCCCAGCAGTCCTTACGGTGTATGCAAACCAGTCTGCAAACTCAGATCCCTGCTGGAGCACCCAATCAGGCGTTGTTTGGAGGCCTGGAACAGACGATTCTCAGGACCCAGAGCCTGCAACAACAACAACAGAGGCAGATGAACCTTAGACTGACCTAGGGATTCAGGGACATCACACAAAAGATAACTGATAACCTGTACCGGCTGGAAGCTAAATTTGATGCACTCAAAGGTGCCATTGGTGATCTGTGTAGAGAATTGGCAGAGGAGAGGAGGCAGCACAAACGCATGGAGCGCAGAAGGGGACACAAAATGGATGCTGTGACTAGGGACACTGAGAGGCTAACAAGTGCAACTATCCAACATACGAAGTGCACCTTGGGCCTCCAGGTGGAGATGGGCCACTACAGTGGTGATGTGGCACGCGGCCTGCAACAGGTAACTGCAGAAGTGTAGACATTGCAGACCAATATGTTTGCCAGTGGTGGTGCTACAGAGAGCGCTGACAGTGATATTTCCAGCTGCAGTAGCGTCTTAGGTGCAGAAACACCAATTATGCGTAAGAGCAGCAGCCGCCAGACTGGGATTCCAAGTGGCAGCTCTAACCAGGCTGGACATATAGGCAGTGTTAGACCTGTCTGGCTTCTTGCGTAGTCCCTCCAATTTATTATTTATTTTGTCCCCCTTTTGCCCTCATACCTTTAATAATTTTTGTCCACTAACTTTTTCTAGGTGTTGGTCAAGGGGATAGGTGTTCTTTTCTCCCTCATAGTTTTTCACCTCAGGCCTAGAGGCCTGTTCTGTCAGGAAAATGCAGTAGTTCACAAAATGGAGGGCCCTAACTGTTTCCAACTGCCACATCTTAGACTGCCCCATAGGATAACCTTAGGCCTTCCAGAACTTTCTGGACCCTACTGGACTCTGTGTGGGTTATCTATAAAAGGGCAGGGGTCAGGGAGCCATTTTGTGTAGTCCAGAGTGTGAGAGGAGAGAGGCAGCAGTGTGAGGAGGAGGACGCGCTAGAAGAAGTGAGTTGGTCTACTGGATTGACAACATCTTTCAGAAGACGTTCCCCCTTGTGCTCCTGACCAAACCCTTTCATTGGTCTGACATTAATCTGGGTCAGTCAAGCAATCAAGAACTTTGGACACTTTCCCGTTTTGGGCCGTGTCCTACATCCACCTTCAAACCCCCCATTGGTTTAGTAATTGGCTCCCCGCCTTCATTCTGAAGTTCCAGCCTACCCGGACTGGAAGAACTGTGCCTGGTGTGTTCTGGCATCTCGTGCTGCTGAGGCGTCTCTACTGGGAGGCGTGAGGGGGCGTTGAGGTGTACAGTCCGCGGAGAGTGGCGCTGCCAGCTGTCAAAGCCCCGCGGTGAAATTGAAGGTGAGGCGGGCAGAACAGCAGCGAGACACTGCTCCTCCGCGCAAGGGCAGAGGCGTGTACTTCCCGGGTGAAGGAGGCGGCGCCAGCCGTGTCACTGATTCCCCCGCGCCTGCGCGGCTGAGGCCTACGTCTGGAAGGAGCGAGGGGCTCCCAAGTGGCAACGCGTCTCCGGTCTCCTCAGCGTTTCCGATTCCGGTGAGGACAGGGGCGAAGGTGCAGCCTACATCCCCAGAGAAGCGGGGAACTTGGGCCATAGCCGGACCAGAGGCAGCTCGTCTGGCGCCTGCCCTCAGACAGCGAGTGAGGGAACGAAGGGCCGCCGTCATCAATCCTTACCACACCAGCACCAAGGTTGAGAGGCTGGCTGGGCGGGGATAGGCGGCCGTTACCGCTGCCGGTGGCATTTACAGCGGAGCCGTGTGTCAGCCCCCACTCCTGGGGACTGGGGCAGGACAGACACACAGACAGTAAGGAGAGTGGGGGTGAGGAGGGAAAGTGCTGAGCCCTCTCTGGGGATATTCATATCACGAATCCTAGTGCCTAGAAAGGTGCCCCGACATTCTGATCGTCTTTACTCCTGAGCTGTGCCCTAGTAGGTGGGGGAAATAGTTACATAACTCCAGCTTCCTTGAGACAGGTCTGAGAAAGACATCTACCAAGCCAGAAACCAGGGGGACTGAATCTATAGTCAGAAGAGCGCTGACAGTTCCTATCAACTGAGGACCCCCCTTCAGACACTTATAGAGGTAGCTGATGCTTACTGAGAACTTGTGAGTTCCCTACATTTCACTGGGTGTGCATTCACTCTGTATATAAAGGTGCAGATACGGGAGGAAAAGAGTTTAACACTGTAGTAAAGACAAAGCCAGTGGATTTGGCAGGTTAATGTAATGAGATGAATTGTTGTTGTTGATCATTAATGCAAGGTAATACTGCTGAAAGTAATCCTACTGAGATAAGTTCACATTACTAAAAGTAAGCATTTCTGAATTCATGACATCTGAATGTTTAGACTGTAATTTCTTTTTCCCCACAGACAGAAAAGTGTTATTAACTTCTCCTGATTAAAGGTGTAATTTCCAATTGTGAATACTGAGAACTAAAACAAAGAGAAAATCATTTTTATAAACCAGTACATATTTTCCTAACAAATTGGTGTAGTGTCCTTTTTAAGTGTTATTGCGTGGATTTACTGCTGGGTGGTTTGCAACCTTCACACTTGTGCCTCTAGAATTGCATGTCTTACCCTAGGCCAGGCTACCCTAGGTGACCTGTCATCCCAGGTTCCAACAGATTGGTGTCTAGCGGTGGGATTGGACTGTGGTTGCAGCTACTCAGTAGTAATTGAACGTAATACACTAAGCCTACACCAGGAGTTTTCTCCTAGCGGCCATCCTAATTTGTCCTTTTGTTTTTCCAAATTTGTTCCTGGTGGTGGGGTGGAGGTGGCTTTAGGTTGCCCTTGCAACTCTAATTTCCTTGTGTGTATAACTTGGTATTGCCTATTGTAAAATGGAGTTTGCATTAGAAAACCTAGATACCTATTCTGTGGCTCAGCTGAAAGATTTCTGCCAGAAAATGGGGGTATTTTTTAAGCATGGTGCCAAGAAGGGGGAACTCCAGACCAGTCTAAGGGCTTGGGTGGAGGCACACAAAGAAGGGAAGGAGGAGGATGAAGGGGCAGACCGGGACACGGTTGTGGAGATAGAGGGATTATTCCACCCTGAGGGGGAAAACCTACTCCCAGGACCAGTGTCCTACTCCAGCAAGGGCAGTAGCGCCTCTGGGGGAAGCTTAACTGAAGCCGAGCTTACTGACAGGAGGGAAAAAAGGCAATTGAGATGGGAGTTGGCTAAGCTGGAGCAGGAGAAAGAGGAGCGGAGGATGGTTCATGAGTTCAGGTTGAAAGAGTTGGAACTCCAGGCCCTGCAAAGGGGGCCCTCTCCTGTAATAAATGGTGGCAGCGAATCCAAAGAGACAGCCAGGGAGTCCAGACCCTATTTGCCAAAAGACCTAATTGCTAGCTTTAGTCAGGGAGATGACATAGCCAAATGGTTGGCTGCCTATGAGGTCTCCTTAAGAGCCCATGGGGTGCAGGAGAAGCACTGGGGGGGTGGTTTGTATAGATGCATGCCTCCTGCTGGTCGGGACACCTTGCTGGCCCTGGAACCAGAGGAGCAAACCAACTACCCCATCATGAAGCTAGCATTAGTAAGGAAGTTTGGGCTTACCCCAGAAAGGTACCGTCAGAAGTTCAGGGGGAGCCACAAGTTGGGTACCCAGAACTGGGTGGACTTCCTTGACTACGCACGTAAGGCATTGGAGGGCTGGGTCAAGGGCAGTGAGGTGAAGGACTATGAGGGGTTGTATGATCTATTTTTGAAAGAGCACCTCCTCGAGAAATGTTTTCCCGAGCTGCGCCAACACCTGGTGGACAGCAAGCTGACCAATCCCCGGAAGCTTGCAGAGGAGGCGGACATCTGGGCAAGTACCCGGGTGTCCTCAAAGGGGACTGGAGGGGATTCCCAAAAGGCCGGACAGGGCGCCCCTCAGAGGAAGGAGGGGGGGAGACAAAAAGAGGGAGTTCTCTAAAGGTCCCCAAAACAGTTTCCAAGGGAAGGGAACAGGTTTCACCCCTAAGGTAATCCCGCCCAGAAACCCTAATCCTGGCCAAAGCCAGCAGCCAAGGGTTCTCCACTGTTTTGAGTGTGGTGGTGTTGGACATTATAAGGGAGATGTCAGATGCCCAAAGAGACCACCCCCTCCCACCGGAGGAAAACCACCGGGAGTAGCTAGTGTAGCGCTCGGGGAGGAGTTGCCCTTAGATAAGGGGGGTGAGTGGGCGGGTGTCACCTTAGTGTCCCTGGGAGAACGGGAGATGGTTCCAAAGATCCAGGTGCCCCCAAATACTACAAAGTATGGGCAATGGGTCACCATCAATGGCCAAAGAGGGGAGGCTCTGCGAGATACAGGAGCCAGTATGACTATGGTGAGAAGTCAACTGGTGTCTCCAGAGCAGGTGGTTCCCAATGTACTCCACCCCGCTGCGATGGCTGACGGCAGAATGGGCCACTATCCAGTGGCTGAGGTTCCCTTTGAGTGGGAGGGGGTTGCAGGTTCACTTCGAGTTGCCGTAAGCCCTGCCGTGCCAGTCGATTGTCTGTTGGGGAATGACATGGAGCACAACACTTGGAGAGAGGTGGAATACCGGACGCATTCTGCGATGCTGGGTACACCTGACTGGGCCTGTGTAAGCACACGGTCTGCGACTGCCCGGAGAGGGAGTTCGCCTGGGTTGGAGCCTGGAACAATGGCCCAACCCGCTGCTAAAAAGGGACAGACCCGGAGACAGGAAGAGCCTGCTCCGGCTTCCACACCCCATGTGACAGATCGGCCACCCGCGATGGTGGACCAGGAGTCCGTGGAGGGGGAAGTAGACTCTCTGGAGGATTTACCCATCCCTGCTGAGTGGCATGTGGAGGGAGGTCCTACCAGAGAGGAATTCTGTAAGGGGCAGAGGGAGTGCCCTACCCATGAGGGACTGAGGCGACAGGCTGAAGCCCAAGCAGCAGGTGATGTTACGGGACACTACCATATTTACTGGGAGGATGGACTCCTCTACAGTGAACCCAAGGTATCCTTGCCTGGTTCATCAAGGGCCTTGGTAGTCCCGCAACAATACCGAGCCTTTCTACTAGAATTGGCTCATGCTATACCCCTAGCAGGACACTTAGGCCAGGACAAGACCTTTGCACGGCTTGTCCTCCACTTTTACTGGCCTCAGATGAAAGTGGCGTCCAACACTTACTGTCGGACATGTGTATCCTGCCAGGCCAGTGGGAAAACAGGGGTGAAGCTGAAGGCTCCCCTGGAACCACTTCCAGTCGTTAGCACACCCTTTGAGAGGGTGGGCATCGACATTGTAGGGCCTTTAGATCCACCAACCACAGCTGGTCACAGGTTTATCCTGGTTCTGGTGGATCATGCCACACGTTATCCAGAGGCCATTCCTCTGAGAACTGTCACTGCACCTGTGGTGGCTAGGGCCCTGATGGGAATCTTTACCCGTGTAGGATTTCCTAAGGAAGTTGTGTCCGACAGGGGGACCAACTTTCTGTCGGCTTACATGCGGGCGATGTGGAAGGAGTGTGGAGTGACTTACCGGTTCACCACTCCTTATCACCCCCAGTCGAATGGACTGGTAGAGAGGTTCAATAAGACCCTGAAGGGCATGATAAGAAGTCTGCCTGAGAGCCTACGGAGGAAATGGGACGTCCTCCTGCCCTGTTTGCTGTTTTCCTACCGAGAAGTGCCGCAGAAGGGAGTGGGCTTCAGCCCTTTTGAACTGTTGTACGGGCACCCTGTGCGTGGACCTCTCAGCCTGGTGAAGGATGGATGGGAAAAGTCTCCCAGAAAGCCTCCTCAAGATGTGGTGAGCTACATGCTGGCCTTCCGGAGCCAAAGGGCAAAGTTGTGGAAGCAAGCTTCTGACAACTTGGAGGCCAGCCAGGCAGTAATGAAGGAAAGGTACGATCATAATGCTCACCCGGTGGAATTGGAACCTGGCCAGAAAGTGTGGGTGATGGAGCCTGGAGAGCTTAGTGCCCTCCAAGATCGCTGGGCAGGCCCATTTGAGGTGTTGGAAAAGAAGGGTAAGGCCACTTACTTGGTGCATCTTAAGACCCCGCGACAGCCCCTACGGGTGCTGCATGCCAATCGTCTCAAACCCCACCATGAGAGGCCCGAGGTCATGTTGTTGATGGTGACTGATGGGGAAGAGGAAGCGGAAAGCGAACCTCTCCCAGATCTATTCTCGTCTCAAGAGAAGAATGGGTCAGTGGAGGGAGTGATTCTCTCTCCCACTCTAACTCCTGAGCAACGGGAGGACTGCCGCCAGATCCTGGGGCAGTACTCTACGTTGTTCTCCCTTGTCCCGGGAAGGACTCACCTGTGTGCCCATGATGTGGACACAGGGGACAGCCCACCAGTGAAGTCGAAGACCTACCGGCTGTCTGACAAGGTGAAGGCTAGCATCTATGGAGAGGTTGCCAAGATGCTAGAGCTGGGAGTTATTGAACCTTCTAACAGCCCTTGGTCCAGTCCGGTGGTGCTCGTGCCAAAAGCCGCGACACCAGGCACCACCCCTGAACTGAGGTTCTGTGTGGATTACTGAGGACTGAACTCAGTTACAAAGACTGATGCTCATCCGATCCCTAGGGCGGATGAGTTAATTGACCGGCTAGGAGCTGCCCAATACCTAAGTACCTTTGACCTCACTTCGGGGTACTGGCAGATCTCCTTGACAGATGGAGCAAAAGAAAGGTCAGCCTTCTCCACGCCTGAGGGACACTTCCAGTTCTGCGTGATGCCCTTTGGGCTCAAAAATGCCCCTGCCACATTTCAGCGGCTGGTGAACCAGGTCCTCTCTGGAATGGAGAGTTTCTCTGCGGCTTACCTGGATGACATTGCTGTCTTCAGTAGCAGTTGGGAGGACCAATTGCAGCATTTGCAAGCAGTTCTCCAGGCCCTGAAACAAGCTGGATTGACCATCAAAGCCAGCAAATGCCAGATTGGGCAAGGGTCCGTTGTGTACCTTGGACACTTGGTGGGTAGGGGGTCAGTGCAGCCCCTGCAGGCAAAGATTGAGGCAATCATGGCCTGGGAACCCCCCAAGACACAGACTGAGGTCCAAGCTTTTCGGGGCCTCACAGGTTACTACCGTCGCTTTGTGAAGGGGTATGGCACTATTGTAGCGCCCCTCACAGAGCTCACCTCAAAGAAACAACCTCGACGGGTAGTTTGGACGAAGGCTTGTCAGCAAGCCTTTGAAAAGTTGAAGCAGGCACTGTGTGCAGCACCGGTCCTGAGGGCCCCAGACTTCTCCAAGGAGTTCATTGTCCAGACAGATGCATCAGAACATGGCATCGGGGCAGTGTTATCGCAACTAAATGAAGAGGGCCTGGATCAGCCTGTGGTCTTCTTATCCAGGAGACTGCTTCCCCGGGAACAGAAGTGGAGTGCAATTGAGAGGGAAGCTTTTGCGGTGGTGTGGGCTCTGAAGAAGCTGCGGCCATACCTGTTTGGCTCGCACTTCCTGGTTCAGACCGACCACCGACCCCTTCGTTGGCTAATGCAGATGAAGGGGGAGAATCCCAAGCTGTTGAGGTGGTCCATCTCCCTACAGGGAATGGACTTCCGGGTGGAACATCGGCCTGGAGTGGACCACGCCAATGCAGACGGTCTCTCCAGGTATTTCCGCCTTAGTGATGAGGACTCCCAAGGGGTTGGGTAGTTCTCCCCACTTTCAGCTGGGGGGGACGCGTGTTAGACCTGTCTGGCTTCTTGCGTAGTCCCTCCAATTTATTATTTATTTTGTCCCCCTTTTGCCCTCATACCTTTAATAATTTTTGTCCACTAACTTTTTCTAGGTGTTGGTCAAGGGGATAGGTGTTCTTTTCTCCCTCATAGTTTTTCACCTCAGGCCTAGAGGCCTGTTCTGTCAGGAAAATGCAGTAGTTCACAAAATGGAGGGCCCTAACTGTTTCCAACTGCCACATCTTAGACTGCCCCATAGGATAACCTTAGGCCTTCCAGAACTTTCTGGACCCTACTGGACTCTGTGTGGGTTATCTATAAAAGGGCAGGGGTCAGGGAGCCATTTTGTGTAGTCCAGAGTGTGAGAGGAGAGAGGCAGCAGTGTGAGGAGGAGGACGCGCTAGAAGAAGTTAGTTGGTCTACTGGATTGACAACATCTTTCAGAAGACGTTCCCCCTTGTGCTCCTGACCAAACCCTTTCATTGGTCTGACATTAATCTGGATCAGTCAAGCAATCAAGAACTTTGGACACTTTCCCGTTTTGGGCCGTGTCCTACATCCACCTTCAAACCCCCCATTGGTTTAGTAATTGGCTCCCCGCCTTCATTCTGAAGTTCCAGCCTACCCGGACTGGAAGAACTGTGCCTGGTGTGTTCTGGCATCTCGTGCTGCTGAGGCGTCTCTACTGGGAGGCGTGAGGGGGCGTTGAGGTGTACAGTCCGCGGAGAGTGGCGCTGCCAGCTGTTAAAGCCCCGCGGTGAAATTGAAGGTGAGGCGGGCAGAACAGCAGCGAGACACTGCTCCTCCGCGCAAGGGCAGAGGCGTGTACTTCCCGGGTGAAGGAGGCGGCGCCGGCCGTGTCACTGATTCCCCCGCGCCTGCGCGGCTGAGGCCTACGTCTGGAAGGAGCGAGGGGCTCCCAAGCGGCAACGCGTCTCCGGTCTCCTCAGCGTTTCCGATTCCGGTGAGGACAGGGGCGAAGGTGCAGCCTACATCCCCAGAGAAGCGGGGAACTTGGGCCATAGCCGGACCAGAGGCAGCTCGTCTGGCGCCTGCGCTCAGACAGCGAGTGAGGGAACGAAGGGCCGCCGTCATCAATCCTTACCACACCAGCACCAAGGTTGAGAGGCTGGCTGGGCGGGGATAGGCGGCCGTTACCGCTGCCGGTGGCATTTACAGCAGAGCCGTGTGTCAGCCCCCACTCCTGGGGACTGGGGCAGGACAGACACACAGACAGTAAGGAGAGTGGGGGTGAGGAGGGAAAGTGCTGAGCCCTCTCTGGGGATATTCATATCACGAATCCTAGTGCCTAGAAAGGTGCCCCGACATTCTGATCGTCTTTACTCCTGAGCTGTGCCCTAGTAGGTGGGGGAAATAGTTACATAACTCCAGCTTCCTTGAGACAGGTCTGAGAAAGACATCTACCAAGCCAGAAACCAGGGGGGCTGAATCTATAGTCAGAAGAGCGCTGACAGTTCCTATCAACTGAGGACCCCCCTTCAGACACTTATAGAGGTAGCTGATGCTTACTGAGAACTTGTGAGTTCCCTACATTTCACTGGGTGTGCATTCACTCTGTATATAAAGGTGCAGATACGGGAGGAAAAGAGTTTAACACTGTAGTAAAGACAAAGCCAGTGGATTTGGCAGGTTAATGTAATGAGATGAATTATTGTTGTTGATCATTAATGCAAGGTAATACTGCTGAAAGTAATCCTACTGAGATAAGTTCACATTACTAAAAGTAAGCATTTCTGAATTCATGACATCTGAATGTTTAGACTGTAATTTCTTTTTCCCCACAGACAGAAAAGTGTTATTAACTTCTCCTGATTAAAGGTGTAATTTCCAATTGTGAATACTGAGAACTAAAACAAAGAGAATATTATTTTTATAAACCAGTACATATTTTCCTAACAAATTGGTGTAGTGTCCTTTTTAAGTGTTATTGCGTGGATTTACTGCTGGGTGGTTTGCAACCTTCACACTTGTGCCTCTAGAATTGCATGTCTTACCCTAGGCCAGGCTACCCTAGGTGACCTGTCATCCCAGGTTCCAACAGGCAGGAACTAAATTGTTTAGAGTTACTGGACAGTCATTGCCCCACAACTCATTAAAAATATGTGGTGATGTAACCACAATACATTTAGGCATGTTTTAGCATGCGTTTTGTGATAGACAAGTTGCCCTGGTGTTGTTTGTGCAAGCTTGCACAATAAAACACAAATTTAAAGTTGAATTCACAACTTGTACTTTCTTATGTAGAGGGTAGTGAGTCATTACTCTGGACGTACCTTTAAAAATAATTGTTAGCTATCTGTTCCCTATGCTTTCTCCCCTCTGCTGCAGAGCTACCATCCCACTGCTGAGGGCAGGTGGACCTGGCTCATCATCCTCCGATTCAGAATCAGTCACATCCATCGACAATTCACTCCTGCAAGCCATGTTATGGAGCATGGCACATGTTGACATTATTTTGCAGACGATCTCAGGTGCATACTGCAGGGATCCGCCACTATTGTGGAGGCACCTGAAGCACGATTTTAGGATGCCTAATGTCCGCTCGATCACGGTTCAGGTGCGCCGATGTGCCCTGTTGCACAACCTTTCATGTGCGTTGTTGGGAGACAGGTATGGTGTCAGGATCCATGGCCGCAGTCGTTACTCACTGTCACCTGTAGAGAGATATATGATGGTGAGACAACATGCAGGCGGGTATTACAGTGCAATAACATGTCACTGTGGGCATGTGAATTCAGTACCTAGTAGGTATACTTCATCAAAGTCACCTGTTTCTGGTATATGCCACTGTGCCCAAGGATGTATGAGTCATGGTTACTTCCAGGATATTTGGCAACAATGTCTGTGATGATGTTGTTTGTGTCACAGATAACTTGGATGTTGAGGGAATGTGTGTTTTCCTGTTACAGAATATTTATTCTATATGGAATGAGGGACATATGGCACATGGATCCCGTCTATGTACGCTATGGCTTGTGCAAACCTTGCTATTCTGTAAAATTGCAGTTTTGTATTTTTAAGTTCCACATCGTCTCTGGGCAGGTACATGTGTTGATGGATGTTGTGTAGCATGGCATCTAGGAAATTGCAAATAAAACGCGAAAGCGCTCTCTGCGACACACCTCCAGTCACTGCAATGACATCTTGGTAGCTAGCAGTGGCCAATAGGTGGAGAGAGCACAACACCTGCACATGTGTGGGGATTGCATTGCTGCGCGGTGTTCTGCTTTTCATTGTGGGTGGCTTCAAAGTGTCTATGAGGTCTGGGATGACAGTGCTACTCAGCCTTTACTTGTCATATATCTCTTCCTCTGTCTTCTCAAACAATGTTCGCCTGACTCTGAATATCCTCTCCTGTCTCTGTCTACTCTGCTGAGCAGCCAGTATCCCCATCCTCCTCGCTATCACATACAGGGCAGCCATTGTGAAAACTTTTCTGATGCATTCTGGGTCTGTTTTTATAGGTTGAGCCTGGTTACCACCTGGTTCTCGTTAGTGCTATTTTGGGGCCATTTTGCAAATTTTCGCTATTTGCGACTGTTTTGTACAGAATAATTTGCGACTTACAAATTGCGAGTCACTATTTTATGAATGCAAAAACCAGTTGCATTTATTGTGAGTCAGTATTCATTCGCATCACAATTGTAGGTTTTGCAAGTGGCTTTCGTACATTGCGCACGTCCAATTTAGCATGCGCAAACCAGTTTGTGACTGATTTTGCACTCGCTAATTGGTCATAAATCTGGCCTTCAGTCTTTCCTCAATCATGGTATTCCGCAGGAATGTCTTGATTCTGTTTAAAGTGTAAATACATTGTTCCAATTCTCTGTTATCATAGGAGTGGTACTGACTATTTTATGTAAAGCTATTTGCTCTGTAAATGACTTTTCTATTCTAAGTTTCTGAATTGAAGCGAGCAAAGAAATGGCACCAGTGGCCTCCCAATACACACGCATTCTGTACAGTACAGTTAATTCAAAGGCATATTAGCAAGAACCTCGTTAATATTATCGCCGTTTTAGCAGGACATCTAACCTGGGCTTCTATTGGCATTCTATAACGCATATTAGCAAGCCCATTATCGCCGTTTTAGCGGCAGTTTCCTGCCGCTAAAACAGTGATAATTGTAACGAGGTTCTTGCTAATATGCCCCTCCGTTTTTAGATCCTCTTTGTTGAGCATAGGATAAGCTTCACAGTCTCATTCAGTGCTTGCCCAGGAAGGAAGTACCCTATTTTGAAAACTGATCAATTTGCAGTAATGTGACACTCACCAAATGCTTTGTAAAAGAAAATTGTTAGTTTACATACACAATTATAGTATCACATATCTCGTTTGCAATTCAGACAAGACTGCTGATGTTTTTTCTGTGGTTTGAGAAACTAGAATCGCTTGGTAGTCTGCTATCTAAATTGTAAATCCCATCTCTGACTATGTTCATGCTGGTAACAAACTGACTGGTAGCTTTTTGCGCAAACACACTATCTATTTTGTGTTTTTGTAACTGGTTGTATAGTATGTTGAAATGAGGCATTATTTCATGATATAAAAACAGAAATAACTGAAAATCTCTGTCTTGTAGTGGTCTGTCAAAGCCACTGTCCTCATTCCAACTTTTAGATTCAAAGTCAGCATTGGCTTCTTTGGTGTCGAAACATTTCTCAAGATTAACCCTATATTAGAATATAAGGTTGAAAGACGAGTTATGGGTCCCCTTGAAAGCCTTCTGGCCACAATTTCTTGAAGTCCTTCTGTTCTTTTGGGGGATTGTTAGAAGAATGCTGCCATGCCTCCAACATACAAAAAGAAAATTTGTACCTCGGAGATCTTTGCTACTGCTTGTTGCATAATAAAATTAAGCTGGTGGGCATAACAATGCACTTAATGGGCAGTAGGGTACACATCTCTAATTCTTTGTTGTACTCTAACAAAACTTCCACTCATTACTGAAGCATCCTCATAGCTTTCCACAATACAGTTTATGAAGCTGATCTGGAAAAATCAAGTTCAGTTCATGTAGTATAGTTGAAGTAATGGTTCTGCACTAAAATCTCGTAAATGTGTGAAACCATAGAACCTCGCCACAACTTTACCATAATTGTATAGGCACTGAAGGATTAATGCGGACTGTGTTTTGGTGGCCACATTAGTGGTGTCATCAGCCTGAATAGCCACAAAGTCCGTGTTTTTCAACTGTTGAACAATATAGCTTGTTATAATCTCTAGTATACACTCAAGGAGATTATTTTGTATAATTTTAGAGGTGCCCTTAAAGACTGTAGCACTTGTTAAATGTGCTTCCATTTCACTGTGTATGCTTGCTTTTAAATCTGCAAGGCCTCAGAATATACCTGGATTTGAGGAACTTTCAGATTCATCATGCTAGTTCAAAAGCACCACAGAAACGAATGTCATCAATTATTTTTGACATTATGTATCTATTCCTATCAACTGTTTCATTGTCTTTCTTTACTGATTTGCTGCAAGTGTCGCTTATATTGGTTTCAACCAGTGTGTCTTCCAACATTTCCAGTATCATCAGGTTTTCCATATGGATTCTTGTGTGTGCATGCTTCTTTATTCTATCCGATAAATGCTTCGACACGGTTTTTTGCCCAAGGAATATCACTACCAAACACCAAACAGCAGACAGGGGAAGCAGAAAAGAGAATTTGTTGATGGGCGCCCTGTAAGCCAATCAACTTGTATGTACCAGGAGTTTGAAATGTCTGTAAGTCTTCCCTTCCCCAATTAGTTTCTCTACACGCTTCAGTCCAATGAATGACTTTGCAAGTAGCTGCTCTACTGTATTCATGGTGTCTTGTCAATATTAAAGGTACCTGTTAATAATCAAAGTAAAATGTATAAGGTTTGGGGCGAAAACATAACATTTCTGTCTTGTGCATTATTGCAATTTATCTCCAACAGATCCCCTTTGCACAATATGACTGTTGAAAATGTAGACTTATAGCCTGCTGGCTCAGTATGCCATACTGGTTGCTGAAGGCACTGAGGCAGACACATATCTCGAGCCACAGGTAAGGACATAAAAGAAGGCAAGGGAGAGGGATTATAACAACCGGAATAACCCAAGGCAGCTGGGCTATAAGGCTATTATTACATTCCATCCATTTAGGTTATAATGTTCCAAATTAAAAAGAAGGAAACAAAAAGACAAACATTTGAATTACATTGGTGCAGAAGGCTTACACCAGCCATTATTATCCCTGATCCTATTCATTATCTTCAGTGGAGCTCTCAACATTCACATCTATCTTTTATTATTGATTACACAGTTCCATGCCTCAGATTGTTACTGATGTGCACTCTCACCCCATATAGCCCACACAAAAAAACAGCATCAGTTTCTTTACCTTAAAGGATGGGGTAGTTCTGCTGTATGGGTGCAAGAGCAGCAAAGGAGGTTGGGTCATCTTGTACTTTGCCCATAATTTTAGGCGAGGTTTGGCAGGCTTTATCAGGTGCTGAAAAGAAAAATATACCAAAATTTAGTCAACCAACACATATAAAATATACGCAAAGCCAAGCAATGCCTGTGAAAATAATTTGAGATGAAAAGGGGTTCCTTTGTATCCCTAGTTTTAGTGTTGGCAAATCAATGGTAGGCATTGGCAGAAGTGCTGACTATTATTACTTACTATGATTTAAAAAATGAGAGGAGTTTCCGACTTTATTATGTGATCAATAGACCTTCATGCTTCACCCATTACCTTCCCAAGCACTACCCCATTCTGGAAGTAGGCTCCAGGCAATAGTAATTGTAATGGACAGAAGGTTGATACATGTGTTATGCAAAGAACACGTAACATGCAGATCACAAAAGTGCATGTAATGTTGATAGTTCAATTTAATACTGCCTTTGTCAGACATGCTTTTGTGACTAGCAGTTTGAAAGTAGGGATGGGCGTAGTTCGCGAAGTAGCTACGCAAAGGGCACTTAGCACTACGCGTAGCACTATGCGAACTGCGTAGTAGCATGTTCGCACTGTGCAAGATTTCATTTTCAATGATTGCACAGTGTGGACAAGCATCCGGCACTGTGCAATCTTTGAAAACGGCATCTTGCACAGTGCGAGCTGTACTTTTCTGCCGCGCGAGTAGATTTTTACTCGAGCTGCAGCTTTCAGAACGCGGACTGGTAGTTTCTCATCGCGAGCGGTCGCAAGCATGTGCGACCACTCGCAATGAGAAACCTGTCCTCCCCGCATTGAGAATCTTGCCTGGATGTTTATTTTCCATGCTGCGATCGGCAACTTGATGTTGCTGATCGTGAACACGGAATAAGTCTTGCGAGGATGTAATTTTGCTTGCTCGCGGTTGCCAATTTGACGTTGAGTACCGCGAGCAAGCAAAAAATGACCGCTGCACTACGCTACGCATGTTTGCACTGTGCTACGTGCAGTTCGCGTAGTGCGAAGTTGCGCAAACTTCGCAAACTACGCGAGTGCTTTGCCCAGGGTTATTTGAAAGTTACAAGTCTAAGAGCAGAGAGAGCTACTAACGGTCATCAAACAGCTGCATACAAACTCCAAGGCATAGGTTAGAGCGTCATAGGTTAGAGCGTTATGATTTTTTTCTCCAGTCATCATCCTAATTTTGCTAAAAAAGGGTTCATTGGGCAGAAATGAAATCCTAGTGGTAAAGTTAACACCACCACAGGGTTATGTTTTAGATTATGTGTTGGTGCTGTCCCAGACCAAACAGTCAGTCCTAAACTATACTGCCTACCAGAATGGATGACATGTGGTGCCAGCACCATGTAGTCCTCTTTGTCTTATGTAACATTTCCTATACACTGATTTACACACGTATGATCCATTGCCTCTGTGTAGCGTGTGTGTGCGCATGCGTGCGTGTGTGTGTGTGTGATGTAAAGTGCTCTGAAACCCTACACTAAACAGTACTATAGTACAAAAGAAATGCATGTGAAAGAGGGGCTATGGGGAGATGATGGGCACTGTTGGAGCCTGGTAGCCAGGGAATTCTGTGGAGAAGGAGATTATTTTGGGGGGAGGCAGTCGCGGTCGGTAGTGGGAGTACCTGCCGGGCGGTGACGTGGGGAGGGGCAGGGTGGGGGCAGTAAACTATGGATTACGGAGGTTTACAGGTAAGTAAACATATAAATAAATAAAACGAATTTTGATGCGCGCACTGCATCGCATTTGGTGATGCAGATCATGCAATGAAATTCGTTTTATTCATTTATATGTTTACTTACCTGTAAACCTCCGTAATCCATAGTTTACTGCCCCCCACCCTGCCCCTCCCCACGTCACCGCGCGGTAGGTACTCCCACTACCGACCGCGGCTGGTGGGAGGGCACCAACAAACAATGTCTTCCCGCTCTGCCCATGTGAGCATCCGAAGAGCCCTGCCGTAGTGCCCACCGTGCCATTGGATGAGCAGCAACTACTTCAGAGATCTGATCTACCCAAGTGCCCTTTCTGCCATCTTGAGAGCACAGTGGGCTCTCCTGGGATTTTCTTTCTCAAATATTATTACATTACACGTGGTGCCATCCATGGATTTTTTACCAGGCCCTACTGAATTGTTAGTTTATGTACTGACAAATGGCTTTAATTTTACTGCTTGCATTTGGAAGCGCCTGCTTTCAGCAAACTAGAGTGTTTATTTCTTCCAAATACAAGACATAAAATTCAAGCTATCGGCATGCAATGTAAGCCATTTATCAGGCCATACAGATAGGGCTTTTCAGGAGGAGTCAGGGGGCCTGTAAACAAACTATAAAATAGCACTCCGATTCTCCAGTACCATTTTTCTCTCTGGGCAATGCACAGCATACATTATAGGGCACACATTATACAGTTAAAATAAATAAAGAGGAGTTCAGGTAGTCTCAGTGTGTTTTCTTATTTTGCTGAGTTGTTTATAGCAGTTAGTATGTTAATAGTACCAAACTGAACGATACTCATTTTTATCTACTATTAGAATAAAAGACTAAGTCGACCTCACCTGAAAGCAAACACACAAATGCCACAAAAGAAACTTGAAGCGAGAATTGCAAGGATGAACAATACATGATCACAATGCATCACAACAGATGTTTCATGTAATTCCTCTCTCCTTTGAATGCTATTTGAAAGATTTATACATTTACTGAGTGTCTACCAAAGAAGGCGAGTTGCATAGTCGACAACAGGATTGCCTATTTGTGTTGTGTAATTTATTTTTGCGTTTCAGAGTGACCAGAGCAAAACGCAATGTAAGTAGCAATATGTGATGTACTCATCCGTGCTTGGAGTCCTAGCACGGATGAGTACATCTTATACTTCTACTTTGGAGATATTATGACGTGTGCAAGCCCTCCTTGACACTCAACGTTAGGCCGTGTATCCTGGCAAGGCCTCTAAAGGACACGGACATGAGCTGCGAACGGGGGAGCAGGCCGTACAAACGGGAGAATGCAGGCAATGGGTGTCGCACAATGACTCACGGACCACAAGTTCTTTAGTTTAGCAATAAAGGCCACTTTATTAAGACATGTGCCATTTCTTTTCTCAAAAACACATTTCGCAATTTTATTATCAATCCAAACCCCAAGCTTATGCCAAACTATCTACAACCTAACCCCCCAAAATGTTGACCCCCCAACAAACCCAGAAGAACTGACCCCCGTTGATAACTCCCCCTCATTCTCATTTCCTTTCCCCTGTGACTGTATAACCCCACCTCCCCCCTTTGAGGATGGACAAACCAGCTCAAGGCTGCCCCCAGCAAAATTCCGCCTACCAAAAAAATGGCTAAAGAAATAAAAACCTGTCTTATCGTGGCACGAAAGCAAGGACAACAAAAAACCCCTGGCAGTAGCCAAGGAAAAAAGGAGTTTGTACTAAAATGAAGCAAATGAAGAAAAAAGAGGCAAAGGTGGGTGGGACAAAAAACTCCTCCGTACCTCCCACCTCCTGAGGGCACAGTGGTTTTCCCGCCCCACCTGCCCTTCTAAATAACTTCGCCGCCACGCGCCGGCTGCCCGAATCGTCCCCTGCCTCACCTGTGTGGCCGCTCCTAAGTGCAAAACAGCCCAGGGAGAGACCGGCTCGTGCCCTGCTCCCCCTGGGTCCCCCATCGCACAATGACTCACGGACCACAAGTTCTTTAGTTTAGCAATAAAGGCCACTTTATTAAGACAGGTGCCATTTTTTTTCTCAAAAACACATTTCGCAATTTTATTATCAATCCAAACCCCATGCTTATACCAAACTATCTACAACCTAACCTCCCAAAATGTTGACCCCAACAAACCCAGAAGAACTGACCCCCGTTGATAACTCCCCTTCATTCTCATTTCCTTTCACTGTGACTGTATAACCCCACCTCCCCCCTTTGAGGATGGACAAACCAGCTCAAGGATGCCCACCCCCACAGCAAAATTCCGTCAACCTGGAAAACCGAATAGAGTTTTCCTGCCCCACCCAGGAAGAAAAATTTATAAAAATGTGTTAGAGCACCATATATTCTGACAGATTTCCGCAATCAAACCCCTCAATTCGAGTAAATAGAAGGCCAGGCTCATTGTAGACAAATGTACCCCATCCTCACGGAAAAGATGTCCCTCTGTGCTTTGTATGGAAGGATGTGATAGCACCTTGACTCCAATGCCCCCACAGTAAAGTGTCATTGATCTATTGTGCTTCCGTCCCGCCTTTTCCAAAGCTGCATTGTTCCTTGCACCTCTCCAGTGCAGCTGCATTATGAATGCCGTCCATATCACCGCCGTGTCAACCCAGATAGAGTTGATGGCGGCCAGATCCAGCTTCATCAGTTTTATTAGAGTCAGGCCAGAGAAGGCAACAAGATGATTTTCTCCAAGGTGAATGACAAGCAGATCCGGAGGGCTTCCTCTTTTAAGGCACATCATAGACAGCATTGGAAACAAACCCTTCCAACACATTCTCCCATTCCCCCTCCATACCACCTCATGTCGAGCACTGGCGAGTCCCAATGATCTCCCACAAATCTGTTGTTCCGCATAAACAGCAGCCCACTTTACAAAGGAGTGTCCTACAATCCAAGTAGTCTTTTTCAAACTTGCAAGCCTTGGAAGCTGACCTAGGTGAAAAATCAAGCATTAACAAAAAGAAAACAACATAGCACTGAACTTTATTTCCTTACGTATTTCTCACAACAATTGGACCTCCATCTCCCAATCCTACGTATGGCTGACCAAGACCACCCCAATCTGGCAGCCTCCATTGCTGCCCCAATGCTAAAAGTATGTGTGCCAAATTGCAGAGGGTCTTCACCCAAAGCAAGGAGTACCTTCGTCATCACAGCCAACAACTGAGCTATGGAAATCTGCCGTCCCTGCCCATGGCAAAAAATGGCACCTAGAGTAAAAAATTTGGAAGCTGTGAAAACCTCCCACTCCCTTACCAGACAGCACGCCCCCACCCCGCTCCTGTTCAAGAAAACCCATTTTCCCCCACCCAATTGATCCATCTTGGAAGCCCTCAACCAAATCCTCAATCTGTGGTCCTCAATGAAAACTTCCGCACTGCTAATGCCAACCCTATTGCGTAAACCTAGCAACTCTGATGCCCTGAAAGCCCCCCAAAATAACCAAACAAAACATAACCTAAACTTGCAACACTCAAACTCATTGTAACAGCACTCAGCTAACTGCGCCACCATCCGTTGCAACAAAGAAAATGTCACCGGCTGCCGTAGCTGCTTTCTACCCGCCTGTTCCCTACTGACACCCCTAAGAACCCTCTTCACTAGCACCCCTCCCACCGGATCCCTCCCCACCTCAACTGCCCATAAAAAGAAATCCCGGCCAACTTGCCAGAAATAGTAGAGTGTGAAAAACCTTTATTATCAGGTGCAACACAAAACCCAATAAAAACCTCTCACCATACACCGCTTACCCTTATGCAGCAACAGAGTTACCAAAACTCAAGAACTTATCCCAGACTTGCTGATAGCTCCCTCTCGTTGATGCGCTACTGATTTCTCTACCAATTCGACAATTCTCATTCCCCCCACAGCCAAACACACTGAGGGATCTGAGTCTTGTGAGCATCTGCCCCAGGAGCCAGCCTGCGAAATTTCGCCCACTGCAAACGAGAGAGAGAGTCCGCTATACAATTATTGACTCCTGGCATGCTTTAAAGACAATGTTAAGCTGCAAACATTTGAGCATAAAGGCACGTAATAGCCGCAACACTCTCAAATCCCTGTCCTTTTGGCTATTGATCAAGTCAACCACTGCTTTATTGTCCACATTAAACAAAACAGGTCTATTCTGGAATTTATCACCCCATACATGCAAAGCCACAAGAAGAGGAAAATACTCCAAAAAGGCGATACTGCGACCCTGCTGTAACCAATGTTCTGGCCAGCGTTCGGCGCACCAACGCCCTTCCCAGAATATACCGAAACCTTGTGCACCAGAAGCGTCTGAGTAGATCTGAATTTGCCAAATCATATCTTCGTCCGCAAAAAACAAAGATACGCCATTAAAGTCTGCCAGAAAAGTCAACCAAATGTACAAGTCAGACCTAGTGGCTGCCGAAAGACGCACCCTGTGGTGAGGGAGATCAGCCCCTGACATGGACATACCCAACCTCCTACAAACTCTTCTCCCAGCGCGAACCACCCTGCACGCAAAGTTGAGGTAGCCCAACAACTTCTGCACCTTCCGAAGCTCCAGTCTACTCTTTTCAAACACCGAAGACAAAAAGGCTGAAATCTCCCGCACTTTCTCGGCCGGCAACCTCGCTACCATGGCAATAGTGTCAATTTCAATGCCTAAAAATGTCATTCATGTACTGGGTCCCTCAGTTTTGTGAGGCGCCAACGGCACACCTAGCTCCTGTGCCATATCCTGAAAAGTTTGCAAAGCCTGTAGACAGTGCCCTGTATCCTGAACACCATTGAACATAAAATCATCCAAGTAATGGCAAACAAGTTCATGACTACTAATGTAAGTAAAGCGCCACTGTAGGAATGTGCTGAATGTTTCGAATAAGGCACATGATACTGAACACCCCATGGGAAGAACTTTATCCACATAAAATTGGCCCTGAAGTTCATGCCTAACAATCGAAATCAGAAAGATGGATGGGCAGGAGCCGAAAGGCAGACTGGATGTCACTTTTAGCCAACTGCGCCCCTCTCCCTGCCGACCTGACCAATCTCAGCGCATCATCCACAGAAGCGTAGGACACGCTGGTATCCACAGGGGATATAAAATCATTAACGGAGGAGCCCTCCGGCCAAGACAGGTGAAGGAGACGGAACTCCCCAGCTTTATTTTTAGGCACCACGCCCAGAGGAGAGACAATCAAGGTGCACATTGGACAATGAGCAAAGGGGCCCGCTACTCTGCCTGCTTCTACCTCAGCCCGTAACTTCTGTCGAACAACCTCCAGAAACTGTTTGGCTGACTTTAAATTATCATACCACCTGCTCTGCCGGGACCCCTGATAACCTATCCAACAGCCATCTTTGAAACCCCAAAATAACCTGGAAGCTGCATCCATGTCCGGGTAATCTCCCAGCCAGCGTGCCGAGACGTCCACCTTAACTGGTGTATGAGTCCTTTGGTACAAACTGGAAAATCTGCCCACTGCCCCTCTGTCCCCGTCCTTGCTCTCCAAATCTCTGACCAGGGAAACATTGAGTAAGGTGATGCCTGCCCCACGCACTGTGAGCACTCATGTTTGTATCTACAGAATTGCCAATTACAAAACCCTCTGTTGAAGTTCCAACAGGCTCCAAAAACAGGTGGTGGCCCCTGCCACTAAACCCCGCCCCTGGCTGGGCAGGACGGAACTGAAAGGGCCGATAGGATACTGGCAATCAACTGGCGGTATGAGTGGTAGCAGGCGTCTGAGAAGATGCCATCCACTGTAACCACAACTCCGAGTCCACATCTCCCCAAGGTCTGTCATGGAAAATGCTCATGCATGCTCTAAACTCCTCATCATAGGACAGCCAAGCATAACCCCCAAAATAACTCTGAGCTTTCCTTATGATATCCATGTACTTAAACACCGCTATTGCTCTGTCCTGGTGTTTTTCGCAATATATACTAGCATATATAAGAAATGCTGAAGTCCAGTTTTCAATTGTTTTAGGGACCCTTGGTCTCCTGGCCAGTTCCCACCCCTCCTCCTTTGAGCCGTCTTTGGCCTGAATATCCCGATGTAACAACTTAAAAACATTCACAAATTCATGTCGCCAAATCCTGCTTTTAGTTTTTTCCGATAGGTGGGAGCCTAATGGCATTCCAATCCTGTGTAAGGAAGTTTCTTGTAAATATTCTTATCCTCCTCCCCAGCCTCTGAGTCCTTTGCCCCCAATTCCTTGACCTCCATAACAACAGTTGCAGGACCGCCACCCACCCCGCCTTGTCCCGCAGAGCAGCTGTCTGACCAGACCCATCAGAAACTTGACCCTCTTCCTTGCCTCCCCCAACTCCAATAGATCTGGTGGTTTTCTTTGTTGGACCCCCTTGTTGCCACACTGACCACCAGCCCTGCTTACCGTTCGGTAACTGGAACGCTTTCTGCTGCAAGTCCTGATGATCGACGTGTGGCTGACTGACATTCGGAGGGTCCCGTACAATTGCTCGGTCCGCACTTGATGTCTGCAAAAGACTAAGTCCACTGTTGCACCTTGACACACCCATCTTATCCTCCGCCATTCTCAAAAACTACTCCCCACTTTCCCCACAATCCCCATCTCTCAATTCCCCTTCTTACAGATCATCACTTTCCCCATCAAAAACTAAAGAATCACCAATTCCCCCAGAAATGTCCCCACTTCCCCCCGGCATTTCCCCGTCCCCCACACCCGCAACATAAAATTCCTCCAGGCGTGCTCTGACCCAGCCACTCTTTTGCCAGCTGCCTTTTTTGTTAAAGCTGGCACTGCTTTCACCAAGCCGCTCCGACCTGATTGTTCCTTCACATCAGGAGTACCCTGTTTCCCCTGTTTCCCACCCCCCTGCGCCCCAATGTCCGGAACGCCATTGCCCACCCATACCCAGTGACCACCCCCACCTTCCTGCGGGACCTGGCGTAAAGGACCGCCCAGCATTGCGCCCTGCTGACCCAACAACATAGCAGGTGGGGCCAATTGCCTTACCAACTGCCCTGCGCCCACTTGCTGCGTAAATTGCGTGCTCGCACCCACCACCTGTGAGGACCATCCTGGCCACTGCCCCGCCTCTTTGCCATCTGTACAGTCAGGCCAGTGCCAAAGCATACGACTGTGGGGAACCTGTCCTGCCCTAAAACCACCCTGCTCCGGGCATACAGCACCAGGTGACAAACCCCTCATGGGGCCCGTGGGTAAAAACTCAGAGGACACGGCCTGTGAAAATGAGCCATTAAACGCTGAACATTAAGCAATTGTGGGTGTTCCTGCACGGTCAAATCAACCTGCGGGGTCACTTGGGCAGCAGAGGCTTCCTGGCGCCGACCCAGCTTAACAGTTGTGGCCACAGCGCTCTTCAGGAGCTTGCTCTTTACTGCTGCTTTATTTACCAAATTCAGCCGGCCCAGGGTGCCAACCCTTAACATCCCAGCCAGTCCCACAGAATTCCGCCCCTCCTCCCGCCCACCACAGTGCTCCTCACTCCACTCGAAACACCAGCGTCTGGAAATACCGTAGCAGCAGAGGGGGCTGCCGCGTCCGGGACATCTCGCTCCTCATTCCCCGACTCATCTTGCACCAAGGCCAGCGGCAGGTCCTTAATGCTCTCCCAGACGTCCTGCTCACCAGGGGACAAGCAAGCAGCCACCGCTGCGGAGACACCGCAAGCCGCCTTCCGTCTTGGTTTCCTAGGAGCCGCTCCCCTCCATGCCGGTCCCGGGACCCCAGGCACCAGTAAATCGCTCCTCCCAGCCGGATATAAAATCCGGACGGCCTCCCTGATGTCCTTATTCCCTGCAATGGAAAAGACACGCGAGCAGGGTGAGTGAAGCCGTAAACAATTTGCCTACGCCGACAAAAACCTCCTCCGTACCTCCCACCTCCCGAGGGCACAGTGGTTTTCCCGCCCCGCCCGCCCTTGTAAATAACTTCGCCCGCCGCACGCCGGCTGCCCTAATCGTCCCCTGCCTCACCTGTGTGGCCGCTCCCAAGTGCGAAACAGCTCAGGGGGAGACCGGCTCGTGCCCTGCTCCCCCTGGGTCACCCCTTTGTGTGCACGCGGGAGAGCACTTACAACTAGACGTCATATTAGACAAGTTTGCGGTTCTGTACATATGTGTGTGCACACATATGCGTCTGGCACATTTAACAAGTTTGCTCTTCTGTGCATTTGTGTGCATACGTGTCTGCGTGCACGCGCATGGCTTGGTAATTCTATGCATGGGAGCACTCATTAGTACTCACAGTTTCAATATCAAATAAACGTTGGCTTTCACTGGAACGAGCAACTGGGCACAAGTTACTGATTGGCTTTAAGGTTCGTTATGGTCAAATAACGTTAAGTTATTTTGCACAATTACCTGGATGTGCATTGCTGCATTGCAGGCTCCATTGGCTCGGGAGGAAGGAACAAGCGGGGAGGCAGGCACGCTGGAGGTGTGAGAGGAAAAGGGACATCGAGAAGAGAGGAAAGCCAGAGGAGAGGGGAGATAATAGCAAGGCACAGCACCAGTTATTGCTCATGACCAGCTGCTGATTACTAACTTTGGCGGACAGCTTAGCTTTTTACAAATTCTCAATTTTATTTTACTTAAAAACGGGCAGTATCGGCCCTTTGCAGGCATCGGTCTTTTGGAAACTATCTGTCCATCTAGTACAAGTATTTCTGTGTTTCGTAAGGAGGATGAGGGGAACAGATGCAGATGTGATAGCAGGCACTGGCTTCCAAAGAGACTTTCGCTTTATCAGTATAAACTGAGAAACTCACCCCTGTGGCCTGGGTACCTTTGGGAGGGGGGTTGTGAAGGAAGCAACAGAGAAAGGCTGGATAGATTACAAAGCAAACACAAGGAGATGAGGGAGGGAGAGCTGAAACCTTTCAAACACTCACCCCCAGTCACAGATCTAGGTTGAATTCATCATCATTCGTTAGCTCACTTCACCACCTCTGTTCAGACCCAGCCATATGCAAATCAGCCTTGACCCTGTTCCTCATGGGAACAGTCCAGTCTGAACTGCCAAGCCAGGTCTTCCCTCGACCGTAAACAAGCATCCTGTGACTGGTTTCAGGGTAACACAAATCATCAGCTAGGCTAGCTTGAATCCAGTGGCAAAGTGAGCAAGGGACCAACGTCTGGGCATTCCCTGCCAACTTAGGGTGCACAAAGCAAACACAAGGAGATGATGGATGAAGAGCTGAAACTTTTCAGACCCTCACCCCCAGTCAGAGATTTGGGTTGAATCCATCATCGTTCTTTAGCTCACTTTGAAACCCCAGTTCAGATCCAGCCAATGCAAATCAGTCTTGGCCCTGTTCCTCTTGGGAACAGTCCAGCCCAAACTACCAAGCCAATTCTTCACTTAACCAGAAACAAGCCTCCAGTGACTGGTTTCCGCGTAACACCCCTCATCAGCCAGGCTAGCTTGAATCCAGTGGCAAAGTGAGCAAGGGACCTACGTCTGGGCATACCCTGCCAACTTAGGGCGAAGCAAACACAAGGAGATGATGGACGGAAAGCACAAACATTTCAGAGCCTCATCCCCAGTCACAGATCTGGGTTGGATCAATCATCGTTATTTAGCTCACTTTGCCTCCCCAGTTCAGACCCAGCCAATGCAAATCAGTCTTGACCCTGTTCCTCATGGGAACAGTCCAGTCCGAACTGCCATGCCAAGTCTTCCCTGGACTAGAAACAAGCATCCGTGACTGGTTTCGGGGTAAAACCCCTCATCAGCCAAGCTAGCTTGAATCCAGTGGCAAAGTGAGCAAGGGACCAACGTCTGGGCATACCCTGCCAACTTAAGGCAAATAAAGTAAAGACAAGGAGATGATGGACGGAGAGAGTACACTTTTCAGACACTCACCCCCAGTCACAGATCTGGGTAGAATCAATCATCGTTCTTTAGCTCACTTCGCCACCCCAGTTCAGATCCAGCCATATGCAAATGAGTCTTGACTCTGTTCCTCATGGAAATACTCCAGCCCGAACTGCCAAGTCTTCCCTGGACGGGAAAGAAGCATCCTGTGACTAGTTTTGGGGTAACACCCCTCATCAGCCAGGCTAGCTTGAATCCAGTGGCAAAGTGAGCAAGGGACACACACTGGGTGGGGGGAGTGGACCCTGATTGTTTGATCGGCCTTCCGGGGCCGACCAAACCAGTCATGCGCACTCTCCCTTTTTCTCTATGTAGGCTACATGCAGCCTACATAGAGAAAATGGCCTCCCTTCAGGTGCCCGGCTGGGCGCCAGCCGCACCAATGACAACACTGCCATTGCAGCTTTGTGATTACTTGGAGAGGGAACGAGAAAGCCTGCTTCCTGACTCGGGACCCAGCCAGGAGCAGCAGGAGCTGAGGCAGCGGCGCGTGATCCCAGGGAAGGTACATTTTAAATGTTTTTAATTACCGTCCTGCTTCTTAAGCTGACCCCACGTGCAACCCCCTTCCCTACCGGCGTGATCCCCTCCCTCCTGTGACCCCCCTCCTGTCATGCCGGCTGCGACTGCATGACTATGTTCCTCATAGGAATACTCCGCCTGAACTACCAAGCCAAGTCTTCCCTGGACTGGAAACAAGCATCCTGTGACCAGTTTCAGTGTAACACCCTTCATCAGTCAGGCTAGCTTGAATCTAGAGGCAAAGTGACCACGGGACCTATGTCTGGGCATACCCTGACAATTTAATTCGAACAAAGAGAACACAAGAAGGTGATGGAAGGAAAGCTATACTTTTCAGACACTCACCCCCAGTCACGATCTGGGTAGAATCAATCATCGTTCGTTAGCTCACTTCGCCACCACAGCTCAGACCCAGCCTGATATATGCATATCAGTCTTGACTCTGTTCCTCATAGGAACAGTCCAGCCTGAACTTCCAAGCCAAGTCTTCCCTGGACAGGAAACAAGCATCCTGTGACTGGTTTGGGGGAATACCCCTCATCAGCCAGGTTAACTTGAACCAACTATGGCGTGTTACTGCTGCCAGTGCCAGCACCGCGAGGCGAGCACTAAGTGAAAGACGCCTGAAGCAATGCTGCACCCTCCAGTGAAAGAACAGAGCCGCTTGGTGCACGGAGACGTCCGTTCTGGCCCTGCGACACAGCTCCCCCCCACGGGTGCGGCTCTCATCTCCTGACCCGATGCTTGAGGCCTAAATCTACTCAGAACGGCCCGGCCGCAACAGACTCTGGTGAGTGCCTCAGCAGCCCCCCCCATGGAATAAACTGCCCGCAGCCCCTTTACAATATCGCTGCTAGCCGGGAGATTCATCTATACGGGGCCCAGTCACAGCTGCGTGGACGGCAGGGGGAGGGGTGCACAACGAAACAACATGCGCCTCACTAACTCCTGCCCGGAACGTTATTCTGCTCATGCCTGATGCATGCTGCCTGCTGTCTGGTGTGGGGCACTGTAATCAAACGGGGCCAAGGAGCATGGCCCTCCTTCGGACACCACTAATTTGAAACTTGATGCATATGATCGGCGCCGCGGGCCGACAAGCAACGTTTGCCGCATCACTGACGACCGACCCACATGGTGATATCCCCTCCTAGTAGCCTACCAGCAAAAACATCAGTAAACCAATATACAATACGTAATGCGAATCAATCTGCATTTATAAAGACTGAATCTATATGGGAGAAAAATGACTTCTTCTTAAGCTCTCTGTATGGCCTACAGAGACAGTACCCAAGGGGAACAACTAAATTTACAAGGAAACGAACCAAACAATAATGGTATAATCTCAATTTCAGATTTTATCAGCAAAAAAGCAAACAATCACATTTATTTACAATACCAACAGGGACAGTGCTGTTGATATCCGGCGCAAGTGCTAGAAAAGAAGGACAGAAAAGGGGTGCTCAAGTGTTTAAGTGAAAAGTGAAGAAATCATGCTAAAAAACATTTCCAATATTTACAACAATATACACAAGCGATAGCTTTCCGCAATTAATAATACAAACAAAAAACCTGTTCACTTCCTTCCAGGAAGAATAATGGAAGGGGGGGGTTGGGAAAAACTATGATACAGGCA
This sequence comes from Lissotriton helveticus, assembly GCF_964261635.1. NCBI lineage: Eukaryota > Metazoa > Chordata > Amphibia > Caudata > Salamandridae > Lissotriton > Lissotriton helveticus. Next base: position 1,071,892,763 of record NC_136070.1, on the reverse strand, counting down.
GTTTACAAATTGGGCGTCGACGTTTCGACCCTATTGCACGTGGGGAGTTTACTACCTCGGCGGCGGGTCTTCTTCAGGACAATAAGGGGGAGGGGGGGGGGGGACAGAAGGGCTTGGCCACAATTCACTAGGATTCTGGATAGTCACCTGTAAGACAGAATTATGGTGGATTTTAGCCCAAATGTTGCTTAAAAGACTGGTTTGTTTAAAAAACATTTTTTGGGGGGGGGTTTACATTACCAATTAGTCTTATTTGGTCCAGATTCCGTCAATTTGAGTGGGTCACCTGTTGGGTACAAGGTGGGATAGTGGTCAGTGATCTGCTCCCTACAAATCACTAACTGCAATTAACAAAACCTCCTTGTGAGGAGTATCCGTCAACTCACCTGTCTGTGAGGCAGTTTAATTGCCGGTGAGTGGACTCGGACAGCCTGGGGGTCCAATCTATAGGAGAGGAATACCCTAGTTAATTCCAAGTGGGACATAAAGCCTATCTACCTTCAAGTTTTAGTGGTAGATGTGGAATTGCACTTACCAATATATTTTTCTAGTAGGCTGTGGATTACCGGCGCCCTCCACGGGCCGTCCGGTATTAGTTTTGACAGACCACTCCTATGTTGCAGATCAGGTTGCAGCGTGTACTCGCTGGTTGAATGGCCGTCGTGTTTCAGCAGTCTTTATAAATGCAGATTGATTCGCATTACGTATTGTATATTGGTTTACTGATGATTTCATTTTAAATCTATAGTCAAGGACCACTGTTATTATATCATAAATACCCAGGTCCTTTTTGATTTTGTGGGTGAACACCCCATTAATCTAATGCTACCAGCAAAAACGTCATTGCACTATACTATATGGCCTATATATAAAGGCGCCTAGTTCCCTGTTGCAATTGGGTGCCTGCTTTATATTTGAGGCCACAGGAACTGAGACACAGCCAGCCGAGGTGAAGTGTGCCCCCCTCTTTACTGTGCAGTCAGGCACTTGAAGTGAGGTGTTTCATCCAGCCACAGAATGCTCACGGATCGACCACTGGCCCTTTTGACTCTTCGCTTAGGGGCCTGAGGTGGTTGACTGTTCCACCACATGCAGCAGAAGGAGGGCAGTTCACCCTGGAAACACCCACTGAGACCTAGCTGGTAGCGACAAATACACTTTCTGCGGCATGGGCTGCAAGAACCCTAAACAGAGAACGCTCCTTTTTGGAAAAATTGTAAACATCACCCCAGAGCAAACTTCCATCATGGTGGAATCTGCACAAGGCCCAGTGATAGGTGACAGATCCACTGACACTGCACACTCACTACTCCAAGAGATGCAAGAGGGATTTAAGTCGCTAGACGGCTGCTTCAATTCCCTCAACAACACCATCACCAGCCTTGACGCCAAAGTTCAAGCGCATGATAGAAGGTTGGATGTGGCAGAGGCCCGCATCTCTGATATTGAAGATGGAATGGCACAGTCAGCCAAATCCTGGAGCGAGTGGAGAACATTTTAAAAGAAGTGACCATTAAAAATAAGGACTTGGAAGCGCGCAGTCGCAGAAATAACATGCACATTCTTGGCGGCCCCGAGACAACTCCCACCGGGCGCATGGATCTGTGCATTGAAAATAATGCTGTTGGGTTTGTTCAGCAAAGAGGCTTTCACCCCTGACTTTGTCATAGATAGGGCGTATAGATTTCTAGGCCCTCGCCCCAACCCCGGTCTTCCTCCAAGGCCCATTGTAGCACGTGTCATGAACTTCCAGGACAGACACACAATTCTCCGTATGGTGCGATAAAATGGAGATGTGGACTGGCAAGGCGCCAAACTGTCCTTCCATCCAGACTTTACCGCCATGGTACAAGATTCTAGGCAGAAATTCAACGGTGTCAAGGCCACCCTGAGAAACTTGGGTCTATGTTATGGTATGCTGTGTCCTGTCAGGCTGAAAGTTGATGTACATGGCAGGGCCCGCATATTTGATAACCCGACGGAGGCACAGAAGTTCTGCAATGTATACAAACAGAAGAACATTCCTACGAGCAGGGCTGAGTCAAGATCTTCTCCCCTGCACAGCGTCTCAGATGCAAGTGCAGAACTGTTCTCGAGTGCTGGCACGGGATGATTGGACTATTTTATATTACATGATATTTTGTTTCACTCTGCAGAAACACGTTACATAATTTTGTTTTGCTATTACAGTTTTCTGGAGACTGGCTGGGGTGTTGCTGCCCCCCCATGGTGTATCCTTTGTGTATGGTTCGGTCCACCTTAGGGTACTGTTTATTGGGTATGTCATTTCTGTGTAAAGATATTTGGCACTTCACGTTCACTTACATTTGGGGTATGGCCCTTCCCCTGTTGGGGATTCGGCTGGGTGGGGGTGGTGGGAGGGTAATTTCATTAACCAGTCAGTCCTTTTCATATGGTTGCAGCATTCCAAATCAATCACTGATGTTCGCACTCAATTGTCTTCACTTCCCGAAACGTTACACCAGCTAGATGACCAAGTTTGGTAATGTAGAGGGTCCATCGAACCTTACTCTGCTCTCATGGAATGTGAGGGGCTTGAATAACACTCGAAAACGAAGACAGGTCTTTAATTATTTAATAGGACACAAGGTAGATGTTGCTTTTTTACAAGAAACTCACCTCCCCAAAAATGACAAGGCGCACTTTGGGTATAGCTGGGGGCAAATAGATATTTTGCAAACTATAGTAACTACGTCAGGGGGACAGCCATTTTCGTACACAGTGCAGTTCCATTCTGCTTAAGCTCCTGTCAACAAGACTGCGAGGGACGCTATTTGACAGTATCTGGGACCCTGTTTGGTTGGAAAGTTACATTATTATGCATATATGCCCCCAATGTGGATACCCCAGAATTTTTCCATGCTCTGTCCTCACAGCTCGATAAACTTGACCCACAGACATTGGTAGTTGGTGGAGATTTTAACATACTGCCCGACCCTGTCAGGGACAGTACCTCAGGGGCACAAGACACTAAACCTCGAGCTCGGCACGCACTTAAGGAGCTCTGCAATCGATTCTTCCTATTAGACGTATGGCGTAAACGGAACTCAAACACGACAGAATACACACACTATTCAGGACAATACAACACGTGGAAGAGGATCCATTTTTGGCTGCTCTTGCCTGACATAGATGGCTGGTGCTCGCAGGTGGAGACTCTCCAGAGGACTTATTCGGTTAAATTGCAGTTACAGTTCCCCGCCAAGAGGGCTTTGAGCGCCAATGGCGGTTTCCTAACCCCACCTTACAGGATGAGGTCTTCTGGGCGAGATGCAAGAGCCCATTGAAGATCATTTTGATATAAACACTGGCTCAGTAGACTCATGGGCAGTTCTATGGGAGGGTTTCAAAGCGGTTCTTAGGGGTGCATGCATTGCGAAACACGCAGACGTCCTCAAAGATCTACGTAACAGATTGGCGAGACTCAAACAAGACCTCAAAACGCTGGACAAGGCCACTCCACAACAACCTACAACTACATATGAACAGAGTCAATTGGTGCTATTGGAGGATTACAGAGATGCAGCAGATAGGGAAATGTTATTTATGGGAAAGTACCAGACTTCCAGACGGTATGGAGAAGGGGAGAGACATGGTAAAGTTCTTGCTCAATTGTTGTGCCCACCTTACCACAAAACATACATTACTGAACTGCGGGCCTCCGACGCACACACTTACACCACCATGAAAGACATTCAGAGTAGCTTTCTGGGGTTCTTCACCAAACTATATCATCTACTTATTGGAGATGATAAAGAAGTGCAAGAGGGCTACTTTAGACGAAGTTGCGTTATTGTATCTTGAAAAATATATGCAGGACTTTTTAGCTGAACCCATTTCTGTTGCAGTTGTGCTTCGTGCTATAGACACTATTCAGGATTTCTCGGCACAGGGGTTGGATGGATTCACGGGGAAATTCTACAAAATGTTTAAAGATATCTTAGCTCCCAAACTTATTGAAGTCTATGCAGAGGCCCTGGAAAGGCAGATTCTCCCCCATACTCTACATGAGGCGATCATAATTCTGCTTCCCAAACCAGGCAAAGACCCTACGCTTTGCGGCTCGTACCGTCCATTATCCCTCCTAAATTTAGATGATAAAATATTAGCGAAGGTTATCTAATATAGACTGTCCCAACTGATGCAATTTATAATCTCCCCAGCTCAATCCGGGTTTGTGCCGCATCGCTCTACCTCTCTGAATCTCCGCAAGTAATCCATAGGATTGACCCAGTCACCCCGGCCACCGCCATTCTGTTGGACACAGAAAAGGCATTTGATTCTCTGGAATGGTCCTTTTTTCTCCCTATAATGCGCCGCATGGGCATGCCCGTGGGTTTATGGCCACAACATCCTTTTGATATAATAAACCAACTGCCCGTCTGCGTGTAAATAGCACACTTTCCAGTCCATTAAAGCTAACATGAGGAACCAGGCAGGCCTTTCCACTGTCCCCTTTATTGTTCATATTGACCATGGCCCCCTGTGATGGGGTGGTGGGCCCTGGGGATGTCGATGCTGATGTTTCCTCGGACTGGTGGTCCGCTGTGCCGCTGACACCCCTTTCTATCGTCCCTGCACAGACTGAGGCGTCCGACCAAGGGGACTGGTTCTCGGCGAACGTCAACAGTGCATGGAACAACCCTCCGGTAAATGTACAGGGTCCCTTTAACCCGGGTCAGGAAGACGACGAGACCCCGCCCACTGAGAGCGAGGAGAAGCCAAAAGCAGGAAGAACGAGAGAGACGACGGACGGCGTTTCCCTGGAGGCGGAAGGCGTGTTGGAGTGGAGACGGAGAGCGGTGAATCAGTGCAGCGGAGGAGAAGGGTACGAGGAGAGCCCAGCTGAGTTCGGCAAGCCAGGAGGTCACCGGTTCGGCGCTTCGCCCTGTCACGGTCCCACGGGAGGAGCGTGGCTGGACAAGGTACGGGGTGCAGTTGCGGGCTGGGTGGGACGGAGCGGCCAGTCGAACCCCAGAGAACCAGTGTAAATTTGTATAGTCTGAGAACCCTTCCCCTCACGAGCACATCGGACGATTGTATATAATTGAGCACTTGGTTTCCCACACACCCCGGGCCCTTGCAAGTCCGTTACGGACGCCCCAGTGACTGTTTCCTTTTCTTTCCTTTCCTTTCCGGGAACCTCCGGACGGAGACTCGACCCAGTGCACCGGCGTCCTACCAACCTCTCCCCTCCCGACCTGAGAGAGCGGATCCGCTGTTCTACGCACCTGCTTCATTCTGGCTAGCTCAGCATTCACCAGAGGCGTCAGGACGGAACCCTCTGAATTCGCAAAACTGAGAGTGACTACCAAACGAAGGAAAGCTTATCTAAAAATAAAACCTTCGCTTAGAGCATTATTTCCTGACTCTGTCTCTTTGGATCCTGTTCCCCCTGTGTATGGCTCGCCAACCACTGCTTCCCCTGACCCTGCCCCCTCACACCCCCCCATACATCATTTCCAAGAAAAGCATCTACAAAGGGGACTACAATTCAACACCGGCCCCGTATTGGTATCACTATATGCAGATGACACAATATTGTATGTTAGACACCCCCAAGATAACTTAAACAAATTGATTAGAGAAATCATCACCTTTGGCATTTTCTCTGGACTGGGCATAAACTGGCACAAATCGGTCATATTTCCACTGACAACTAGCACACAACCATGGGAACTTAAGTTTCCCCTTGAATGGTGCACAGAGTCAGTAAAATATTTAGGTATACACATTCATCTAGACACAGCCCAAATTCTCAGTCTTAATTATGGTAGGGCAGTAGACATGCTCTCTACTCACATAGAAAAATGGTTAAAAGTGACTTTGTCGATGGCAGGCCGAGTTGCTATTATAAAAATGGTTGTCCTCCCCAAATTTGTATATGTATTCAACAACATACCAATTCCACTCACTAATCATTTTTTTAGCACACTCCGCTTTCTCATGAGTCGTCTTGTTTGGAGTGGTAAACATGCATGGGTCCGATGGGCAGTCATCACGTTGCCATATGAGAGAGGGGGTTATAATGTTCCAGATGTTCAGCTCTATTACTTGGTGACACAGTGTAGGTATGAATATTCCTGGTACCATCCAGATGCCCGGATCCCCTATTTGAGGCCTGAGGCGCACCTGGTACTGCCCGGGCACCTCTCGGCTGTATTACCTGTAGGTTTTCCCAGAGACCCGCTCGATATTCAGACTGTATCCTCCAGGAGCTGGGCATGGCATTGATTGTGCTGGATCACTGGAATGGAGAGGTTATACTCCTCTGCCCCACTTGTCATTAATCCTTGATTAATTCCGATCATGTCAGAGCGACTGGTGCAGTGCACTCTGATGACGTTTGACCTGACCAAACTGGGAGACTTGTACTGTGATGGCCATATCTTCTCACCCTCGGATGATGCACGCTTTAACGCAGTCGATTTTATGGACAAATTTGTACTATGCCGCCTCCACTTCGCATTGCGCTCCATTTTCCCGACATTCCCACTAGAGTCTGCCTTGTTTCCTTCCCTAACGATGATCATAGAAAAAGCAGATGGTACGCACCTGATATCAAAACTTTACAGAGCATGCGCTGCACTGAGACCTGTGCAGGACAGCAAAACTCGCAGTGCTTGGGAACAGGACCTGGGTAATACAATCACTGATGAACAATGGGCTCACTGCTGCTCGGTCACGCAAGACATTTCTCTTAACAGGAGACACAAACTTCTACATTCAAATTTTTACATCGCATCTATTTTACCCTGGCACTAGCACACAAAATAGACTCATCTAAGCCACATAATTCTCCAAAATGTTCTGCACCACATGCGGACTTCGCACATCTCACTTGGACATGCCAGAATCTTCACGACTATTGGGTGCAAGTACACCACCCGCTTGGACAAATGTTTTCCATCCCATCGACCCCGATTCCAGAGGTTGCCCTGTTAGGCTACACTGTAACTTTCCCCCCAAAAATCCATAGGTTTGCTGCATTAGGTCTTTTATTGGCTAAGGTGGAGGTGGCACTGCACTGGGGTGGAAAAACTGCCCCAAATGTCCAGTATTGGTTGTGTAGTATCGACTATTGTAATGTAAACAGTGAGCTCTACCCAAGTATGATGCCCAGCACGTCACGCCCCAACGATATCTGGGTACCCTACAAGATGTTTGTCGAGACTCTTAGACAAGAAACTGAGTGAAAGCTAGAACAGGGAATTGTCCAGGCAGGAGTAGGGTGAGCACGTCACACCGTTTGGCTTGATTAATTTTTGTAAATGCAAAATGTAAGTACACAATACTGAATAGCAGTTTTGTTGTGTGGGAGGAAGAGAAGTAACTGTTAGATGTAAATGCCTTTTCGTTGGCAACTGTGAGTGAGGTTGGTTTATGGACCCTACTGTTACTAGCAATTATTAATGCCATTGGTCTTCTTATTTGATGTTTCTTCGAACATATTAACATGCTGCTTAAGACACCGATTCTATATGACGAGACAGTCTGTGACTATGGACTGCTGCACATATATTCATGCATGTGTTTGTATTAATGAAAACGTAAAATAATCACAGGAACGATAAACATTACTATTTTTTTTCATATTGAGATCATGAATATTGTTTGGTGTATACATAAAAGGATTAAAAGCCATTATTATTTGTTTCATTTCTATATATGTCTATATATGCCTCTCCTTCCTCTATTACAGCCATTTTTGAAAATGGTGGAAGGGTTTTTTTAGGAATCATTTTCTGTCTCTATACGATTACTTGACCCCCAAAACCTGTGTTTTCACACCAAAATGAAGTATAGAGGTCTCATGGTTCCTGAAATATTACATCATCACTGCAAAACACATTCATAATTTTTAAAAATGTCATCCAGAAAAATTCGGCCTGCATCAGCAAGGTCTAACCAAGCTAAATTACTTCTCTAATGATCCAAAAACCCAAATCAAAAATGAAAATCTCTGGACAATATTTTTTTCATGGCGATATATCAGGGGGATGGGATTATAATGTTACAGTTTTTATTGGCCAGTAGTAAATGCAACTGTTCTGAACTCGAAATGACCTTATTGTATGAATATTGTCAAAGCAGATTTATAATGTCTAGATTTAAACTTCTTGCACAAAGAGATGTGAACGTTAAATGATGTAGTTTATTTATCCTGGGTGTGCACATTACATGTCAACTGAATTACTATAAAATGGTAAATATAAATAATCAATAAAGAATACCATTTGCTAAATTGGAAGTTAAATAACTGAGAAACTGAAACAAAGATGCCGTCCAAAATGTGACATATACTTACTTCAAAAGGCATTCTGCATGTCACTGAGGTGAGCCAAAGAGAGAGCTTGCTGAACCTGTATGTTCTAGATTAGCTGTTTGAGAGCAAGGCTGTTAATGGAAGCCCTGTTGTGCGTAGTGCATCTAACATGGCTGCCAAATCTGCATATTTGTACTCTTAGGTTAAAATAAATGTTGTTTTTCATTTTTGGGCGTAAACATTACCCCTCTGTGAATAGTTAAATCCACATCGTTGTTTCTTTGCTATTGAACGTGTTTTCTTTTATTGCCAATTGCTGTGTAGCTGTTCCTCCGGGTGAGATTTATCTTCGACCCTGAGATAAAGTATTAATAAAAAGACTGTCTCGTGTTCATGATTTACATAAGCCCCCTGCTACTCGAGGGAACTCTCACCACTGCTGCGGCCTTCTTCTCCATTAGTAATGATGTTTGCTGTTTGTATCGATCACTTTGGGTTCATTGAAGGTTCGAGAGGGGAAAAGGCCCTATTATTTCTTCAGCATTAAAGAAAGCACATGAAACCAACCAAGTAAATATTGCGGCAGGCCCTTCAAATATTGGCCGCCCTAGATACTGAAAATTGGACTGTGTGTGATCTGTAAATGTGTTTGACATGGCACATTTTTTTAAGCTAAAACGGAAAACAGAGACTATTTAACCCCCTAACTGCTAAGGGCCAAACCCTCGATTCTCCCTGGTCTCTAGGTTTCAGACAAGAAATTGTAGGGTTGCCTGGGTGCTAGCTGCCCCTGTGCCGAATACTGAAGCAACCCTCCAGCGAAAATGTGACGAAATTGGGCTTTTTAGGTGCAATTTATATGTTTGCAGGACATTCTGCATAAGAAAACATCCTATTTCCAGGGGAAATCCCTGGATATTTACTTTTCAGAAATGCACAGGGATGGTTGGGTTTCCTGGTCTTAGAGTGGGTGAGGGTCCGTGCTTGGAACACTACCAAGAGTCGTTACACAGTGAGATGTTGTTCCCGAAGATCAGCACTTCTGTTTTGTTTGCATTGAGCTTCAGGCAGTTGATTTTAATCCAGTTGGTGACGCTAGTCATGCACCTGCAGAAGTTAAATCTCGTGGTCCGGGGATCTTCTGAGAACGAAAGGATGAGCTGGGTGTTTTCTGCATAGGATATGATGTTAAATCCATGGGTTCTGACTATGTGGACCCAGATAATCATGTAGGTGTTCAACAGTGTAGGGCTGAGGGATGAGCCTTGAGGGGCGCCGCAAATGATGTTCTTGTGTTCCGAGGTGAAAGGTGGTAGGCCACACAAAAGGTGATGGGAGGCTGCTTGCAATAGTTCTAACCGCTGGCAAATGCTCGGGGTAGGACACTAACACTTCATTCTTTTGCTCACCATGCCACTTCAGTTATGACCCAGCCATATGCCAATCAATCTTGACCCTATTACTCATGGGAACAGTCAAGCCCAAACTTCCAAAACTGTTCAACAGTGTAGGGCTGAGGGAGGAGCCTTGAGGGGCGCCGCAAATGATGTACTTGTGTTCCGAGGTGAAAGGTGGTAGGCCACACAAAAGGTGATGGGAGGCTGCTTGCAATAGTTACAACCACTGGCAAATGCTCGGGTGGCACTCTAACCCATCATTCTTTTGCTCACCATGACACTTCAGTTATGACCCAGCCATATGGCAATCAATCTTGACCCTATTCCTCATGGGAACAGTCCAGCCCAAACTGCCAAGCCAGGTTCTCCCTTAATCAGAACACAAGCATCCCAGGACAGGTTTGCCCTAGTTATGGGCTCCTCAGCCACATACAGCTTGGTTCCATTGACACCGTGAGCATTGGATCCATGACTGGAAATACCCATGCCACTTAGGGAGGTACATTTAACACACAAGAGATGATGGGAGGCTTCTTACAATAAGTCTAACCTATGGCAAGGGCCTAGGGTAGCACCCCAACCCATCAACATTTTGCTCATCATGCCACCTCAGTTTGGACCCAGCCTTATGCATTTCAAAACATTTGCATTTGAGTCCCTGAGTGCGCCTGGTATGCTGTGCTTACCGGGCTCACTGTGCCACTGGAACCAAGATATACCCTTCTGAAGAGCCCAATACAAGGGCAAAGCCAATCCTGGGTTCACTTGTGTTCTGGTTCAGGAGGGCCGGGCCTGGCCTGGCAGTTTGGGCTTGACTATGCCCATGAGGAACAGGGTCAAGACTGATTTTCATATGTCTGGGTCCAAACTGAAGTGACGTGGTGGGAGAAAACCAATGGACTGGGATGTGGCCCGAGCAAATGCCAGTGGCTGAGATTAATTCAACTATTCCGTACATTACCTTGTTGTTTTTGCTGTCTAGGAGAAATATACAAAGCCCAATTGTCAGCTACTCTCAGTCGTGACCCAGTGGCAGCCTACGAAGACTCCAACATGAATTGGTTACTAGCAGTGGGAGGAGTTTCATTCAGCAGAATTCTGCAGAATTACATTTACATTTCATGGACTTTCGTGGAATTCCACCAAGAAGCAGGGTGGGCACTGCATTGTGCAGTGCATAGCCGTTGGTGCCCTTACATAAGTATGTAAGGGCACCGAGAGATATGAAGTGCACTTGTGTGTAGTGCATGACCCTCGGTGCACTTACATAAGTATGTAGTGCATACTCCTCTGTGCCCTTATATACTTATGTAAGGACACAGAGAGGTATGTAGTGCAGTGTATAACCGTCGGTGCCCTTACATAATTATGTAAGGCACCAAGGGGTATCCAGTTCAGTACATAAGCCTCGCTGCCCTTACATACATATTGAGGGGAACCGAGGGGTATATGCCCTGCAGTGGTACTTAACAGGGCTGAAAGAGGGTGCAGTCCCTCTATGTCTAAAAATCATTGCAGATTAAAGTTTAATCTGCAGTGGTTTTGAAAAGGAGAGGGACTCTGCTACCTCTTGGTTCTGTTTAATTACCATTACAGTGCTGATTAATTTTGTCTGCAGAACAGTGGAATTACTTAGTAACTCTGCCTTACATGAGTAACAAAGAATTACCAATTTACTTCAGGTCTGCTGACTAAATTACAAATTCAGCCCACCTGTACTGATTACCTGTTCCGACATAGATATTACAGCTTATTAAATGGAATAAGCTAACCTCAATGTTATCCTATGACAGAGGTAGGCCTTGCAGTAGTGAAAAACAAATGTATGAGTTTTTCACTACCAGGAGATGTAAAGCTTAAAATCACATCAGTGATGCAGGCCCACTAGTAGCATTTACTCTACAATCCCTGGGTACATGTAATACCACTTTACCAGTGACGGATGTATGACGTTACAACGCATACTTTTACAACGCCTACCTTTATATCGCACGTTTTACAACGCATACCATTACAACGCATAATGCTTTTGGGCGCTGGATAGTGAATAGTTTAATTTACTATTCCAACTCCAGTCCCCGTGGATAGTAGGGAAGGTGTTGGATAGTACATTAAACCTATTCCCTATCTTAGAGCGCCCCCCAGCGCTATGCGTTGTAATAGTTTGCATTGTAAAAGTTGAGTTGTAATGGTAGTTCGTTGTAAAAGTTTCGTTGTAAAGGCTGTATACCCCAGTGACTTATAAGGAAATAAATATACCAATAGGGGATACACCAATATTACCAAGTTTTAAGGAGTGAGCTCATGCATTTTTACACTGGCTAGCAGTGGTAAGATGCACAAAGTCCTAAAGCCAGCAAAAACGAGATCAGCAAAAACAGAGGAGGGAAGGAAAAAGGTTTGGGGGAAGACCACCCTAAGGTTGACAGGCATACCACTGATTATTATTTTATAGGAGTGTCAGGAGCCACTATTGTTCTGATCTTTTAATTTAGGGGACTAAGGCACAGTTCTGAGCCCCGTTCTTTGGAGTCTTTCATTGACTGTAAATTGTCAAAACCCATGTTGGTCTCTAGGGAGCACACTTTGAAGAACTTTCACAGTGTTTGATGGTTCGGAATGGCCTGTAATTTGCCAGCAGCTCAGGATTGGTGGGAACATTTTAGAATTAGAACATCTGCAAAACATCCTCCGATCTAAGTGAAGGATTGTGTTTTTTTTTTACAACCATCTTATTTAAAATTATTTTAATGTTCTTTCCACTTATAATACCCTGCCACTCAAATGTCTTCAAGCATTTTTGCCACTCACCTTCAGTCAAATCCATAGTGTGCACCTGATGTGTACTTACACTAGTTTTCTATCACTGAGTGTATGACTTTAAGATACATCATGTCATCTTAAACATAATATCTATAAATGACCCATCATGGATAGACAGGAGTTTGTATGGGACAGATTAGTTATGAATTGTAGCAGTAAGTACTAGGGGTGGGCACTAAATTCCGTTCCGCGAATTGGCAGAGTTTTGGTCACTCTGCATTAATCATGTAACACAGAGTTCCCGGCGATTCCCCCAACTACTGTGTGGCAGAGTTTTTTCTCGCGTACGACTGGCCAACAGTAAGTTGGCGAGCAGGAGTGGGATTTCGCATCCCCTAGTGAGATATTCGGGTGCTAGGAGGGCACCCAGCGAGATTTCCCAACTGCAGGTGGTCGGAAGCAGTCGCAGGCGATTGCAACCATTCGCAGTCAGAAAGCTGCCGCTCGAGTAGAAATCTACTTGAGCGGCAGCCAAATCAACTCGAGAAGCAGAACACTCTGGTGCACCACGTGGTTCAGTTTGCGCAGATTTTACAGCATGGAACGAGCTCTCTGCGCTAAAAGTCAGCGCGAGCTGCGCGATGTGCCTAATTCTACACGTTCATGGAACTCCGTGGAATCTCATGGAGTTTTCATGTACCTCCACTCAATTTCGCCGGAGTGAAAATCTGCGAGGTCCACCCACCCCTAGTGAGTACCTGTCTGTGGTGACAAAATAGACATCATAACAAATAAATGACCACAGGTCATTGCATAGCCATTTAAATTGAGTAGCATTATGTGCTGCAGGAAGTGAAATAATATTTTGTAAATAGACCTGATATAGCCTTAAAAAAAGTCCCCTCTTCAGTAGTGCATGACTGCAAATAAGTATTTTGCTTTAAAGATAGCCTCCTGGTAATGATGGCCATGGGCATGGCACACTCTTCAGTAAGCATTAAGGTATGATTTCTTCTAGACATCCTCGAGATCCCTGCTTCTGCATTTCTCACACTAACACTCTTAGGTAAGCCATTTGTTGTTAACTTCTTTAGCAGATTTAGCTTTCCACTTTTCATACTAGAGCCATCTTCTGAAGACCACTGGGTTATTATGATATAAATATTTTGATGGCCTTGCACCCATAGGTTGAGTTCAGCTAGCAAGAAAGGCCGCATCAAAGAAGACATCCCGGATTGTGGGAGATGCAGGATGTCTTCAGAAAAGTATTCAATCAGTTGTGTAGCATGGTAAACAATTACACAGGTGTACAATAAGATTGGGCCAGTCATGTATTATACACACATGCCCCCAAAGGATCACACCACAGGTCTTTCAATTCATTGTGGTTCATATGGAAATGATGCTACCTTTCTCCTCCGCTTGATGCTCCGTTTCTTAAAAGGATGCCATTGCTTTCTGCAAACATACCAGAGCTGTTGATTCTGTTAACCATGTTTCAATAAGTATGCTTAGATTGTGATTGAAGAGGACAGCATGAATATTTTAAGGCATTTTTGATTGCAGACGTGGCAATGATTAGGGCACCGCTGGAAGGTAAACAGCAGGTGGGTGGAGTGACAATGGAGTGGGTTTTGGTGCTCAGTGGTGAAGATCCTTGTAAACCCTGATGAGGTAGGGTGTCAGAGGGAGTCTTTCCTTAAAGTGGATAACTGTGTGTGCATATAAGTAGTTAGAGGAGAGGTCATCAGGTGGGTACCGCGAGACCAATGTGTTGGAGGCACAAAAGTATTCTGGATTAGTTTTAGGGCTAGAAAGAACTTTCAGGGTGCACAAGGGTAGGCGCTTGTTTGAGAAAAGAGGGATTGAAATATTTTCAACTCGGAACGTACCTAAGGTTGTGAGGTTGTGCACACAATTGGCAGGCGGCATCATTTAGGGAACCAGGTTTAATATCAAAATCTGACAGATTTGCCTGGTTGGGTTGAAACGTAACTTTCCTGTTGTTGTGGACAATAATTGTCAGGAAGGGGTGGCACTTGGCACTTCTACGAAACCAAGTGTGATATCCTTTCAACCATGTGGGTTTTCCATAGGAGAGGTAGTGTATTTGCTGTTTTCTAGATAGGCAGTTCTGTTGTGAAGATCCTGGGCCTGCTTCAGAGGCAAATTTCAAAAACTTTTAATTCATAAAACTACTTTTTTTATAGCCTCATAGCTTGCAGATGAGGGCTATGCCAGTTGTTAAATGCCTTGACCCAAGATTATAGACCAGACCGCAGGCGGGGGCCTGTTACGAGGGAGATGGCCTTTAACTACTGGTGTAGCCTGAGGCAAAGGGGTTAGAAGGCTATTAGAACATTCCCCACTGTGGATAGCATGGCCTAAAATAAAAAGGAAGAAACAGAAAGCAAAAGGTTTATCCCAGCTACTGTTAGCCATGAGCCACTTCATTGTCTTGAATGAAGCTCCCAACATTCCTATGTTCTAATATAGTCTTTTAGCCATCTGCTGAAGGCTATACCGGTTGTTAAAGGCCCTGGACCAGAGTTACTGGTGAGGGCTGCTTGAGCCTGCCTGAGGCAGAAGGGCTATAAGGGTAGCAGAACATTCCACCCACTAAGGGTAAAATGTTCTAAATTAAAAAGAAAGAAACATGAAGACAAACATTGGAATGTTGGAGCTCCAGGATTTGACCAGCCGTTATGAGCCCGGAGCTACTCCATTGTCTTCAATGAAGCTCTCAACATTCCAGTGTTCTAATTTGCAGTATCACTTTATCCCTTTAATTTTCTTATGAGCATTTCAGACTTTTATTTGTGGCATTGTATATGATGAATGCTCAGCACGGTTAAGTGGCACAAGCAACTGTGATAGCGTGTGAGAGAATATAGTGCTGGTGTTGCTAGATTCTGGTCATATTTTTTTATGATGGCATGCAGTCGACCTGTAAAAAACCTGTTGTTTTTCAAGAAGGCAGCGGTTGGGCGTGTCTAATGCAGTTCTCTTCAGCTATCCTTTTTTTTCGCTAATTGGCTGGTACATATTTGAGCCAACTTAGTTTAATAGGGCCTGATGTGTCAAAGGATTTTTCCCATTCTGTGTCTAAGAAGAAATGCAGAAGGTTACACGTAAAGCGTGCTATCGTCTGGTGCACCTGCACTATAAGGATGTTTAAAATGTAAACACATAAATAAATAGATAATTACATCTTCCAGGTCATAGCTGAAATCCTTTGATTAAAACTCTCATACGCATTGAATTTTTCTGGCAACTGTGGCATTTTGCATTCTGCCATGCTGCTGAGCTTTGTAAGCAGTTTAAGTTATTGGTCCTGCAGACTCTTTTTTTTTTTATCCTGACCTGTAGCCTGCAACCTTTATTTTGAGTCCAGCCTGACAACTGGTTTGCTTTGTCCAGTTCCGATTCCAACATGCTGTGCCTTGAGTCCTGTATGGATAAGATTTGTGTTTTCCGTGTATTCAGACATGTTCATGTAAAAAAACAAAATAACATTCCATGAGTTATTTCAAGGTAGGTCTCACAAATGTTGAGCCATGCTGAGCCATACCCTATTCCTGAGTCGAACACACAGGCCCAGATTTATCACGCCTTTGCATTGTCCTCTTATTGTGCACGCAACGCAAGGACAGCGCAAAGGCTTCAATAATATTTACAAAGCAGTGCAAGGGGCCATGCCATTTTGCTTCCTGGATAATGGCTAAACATTTGTAGGGATCTCACATGTTCTGAAATCCAGATCTCCAACATGTATTGGTTAATATTTTGTTTATGTTGCTCCAAGCAATCTAGGAAGCCTTACTTCTTCAATTAAGCAAATTCCATACAGGAATACCTCATCTTCATATTCACACTCCAAAAGTAATAGAACGTTTTCTTTTAGTGATGTCCTCAATAATGAGTCTGCCAAAGTAAAATACAGTCCAAACTTTTCAACAATATCATTGGGTTGACAATTTTCAATGATGGGACTTTAGACAAGGATTCAAGTCGGACAGCTGTAATCTCGTTGACATACTTCAAGAATATTGCGACTCAAAAACTTGATAAAAAGCAATTGTCAACTGAGTTTCTAGAAGATTTTTTAGAGATCGATGTATTCAACATATTACAAACTCTGCTTGAGAGGACAAAACGTGCTTCTTTTGTGGCGGAAGAAAAAGACCAAACAATCACTGCTGCTAGGCTCTTTTGCAGACCTGGGGACATATTGTGTAAAGGGACAGGTAAGTGTGCCTTCAAAAGATTGATTAAAATACTCAGGTATGTTATTCACAGTTGGATGCAAGGTTTGTTATTTACTTGCTGAATGATTTCTTATGTCAAATTATTCTCACAAAACAATTCCTTTATACTTGAGAAAAGATACCAAAAAATATATATCAAACAGAATATCTATCCAGTGGAATCAAATACAGCAAAGAACACACAAGGGTGTGTATAAAAATAGTAACTTTTTATCTTAAGATTTCATCAAGGGTACTCATAAATAACACATACAATGAAAAAAGAAGGTACTAATCTGATATTACAACCTTCACTGTTGCAATTGTATACACTTTTTCACAATGATAATCAAAAAATATCTGGGAAAGAAGCGTACAAGTCGACGTTTTGGTCTCTAGGCTTTCGTCGATCAGACCATCTTCAGGACTGAAAATGTATTAAAGTGGTGGACCCCTTGATCGTGAGAGAGCACGCCTATATACTATAAAACGTGCGAACTCTCTTTGCTACAAGGTTTTCTCTTGAAGCCAGGCGTAGTTAGTTATCGAGTGAATAATCCGCCTGCTCTGCTTGTAAGTCTGCAGTCTCCTGTCGTGAATCAAGGCTGGGGGACATTAGTTTCCGCATCCATATTATGTAAAGGGTGCACTGTCCTGGTTTGCACCACTGCACTCCTTTGAATAGGTGTACTTTGCTGAAGACTTGGACAGTGCTCCCTATTACGGTAAATGTGCTGCCCATAGGCAAGCCCCAATGCGTACCTGCCCTGAGGGTAGTACATTAGTAAAGGGCAGACTGGCTGTTTAAAACAGCTGGGCCACCTTTCACTTTGTAGGCAGCAATGAGGCAAGCCTTTCCAAGTAGCACAATGATGTCCCTGCAGGTGCTTGCAGCCAGTGAACTCACACAGAGGCATGTTCGGGGTCCGTGGGACCATCTTTCCTCACTTACAGGGGATGCCCTTGCAAGGCACACAGATTGTGCACAACCTCTTTGTGCCCTGGCAGCTGCCTTGCCTCTGCACCCTTGTCTATGATACAGAGCAGGTGCAGAGGGAAAGTGTTCCTTCACTTGCATGGGGCCATGACATATGCTGTCACTTTTGCAATACCAAGGTGTCTCTATGTGCAGAAATGGGCGCACATGCCCGTGCACCTCTTGGCACTATGGGGCAGATTTACAAGCCCCTTGCGCCTCTTTTATGCCGCCATTGCGTCACTTGTGTGACGCAGTGGCAGCGCAAATCCAGCGCCATGGTGCGGGCTACTTACAACGTGACGCATTTGGGAGATGTGTCACGTTGTAAAGCCCTGTGCCACAAGAAGGCGTTCCTGCACAGGGGAGGGCGTTCCGGTGAAGGAACGCCTCCTAAAAGTGGCTGAGTGAAATCTACAAGATTTCACTCAGTCACTTTTAGGGCAATGCTGCGTCAAAACCCTGTGCCTGCTTGAAGCAGGCGTAAAGATTGACGCAGCATGTTAGCGATAGAGCACCCCTGAACCTTGCTGGAGCTGCGTCGCCCTTGCATTGCAACTCCAGCAATGTGCCTCATTTGCGCCGGGGATGCGACACGGTGCGTCGCATTGTAAATGCGGCGCATCAGTGGTGGCGCACGGGTGGGCAGATACGTTGCAACTCTCCTGACGCATCTCTGCTGATTAGCAGAGATGCGCCAGAAGCGTAAATCTGCCCCTATGTGTTATATACCCACTGGTCCTCCTACCCTTTCCAGGTATTTCAGTCCCTTGCTCCTTTGTGTGCTTCGCTGATGTTTATTCCACAGTCAAACGTTACCCACAAAAACACCCTTTGACCAAAATCCAGTGCTGGTGTTTGACAGCAGTCCCCACACTGCCACCACAAAATAAGACACCTTAAAGACCACATGTTCCCAGGCACACAACCCCTATGACAAGCGATAACTTATCCAAATAGTTTCACATACATAAACCTTTTCCTGGCGGAAGCCTTATGGACTTCTCCAGTAATCTACAATGCCCTTGTTGCTCTGGGATACTCATGGTACATCCTCTGCTCTGCCTGTCCCACAAACACAACCATTCCAGTGAATACAGAAAAAATATTAAGCTATTTGTGGCACCTTTCTGGTGAGCACAGGGAATTTGGCAGTGCAAGGGTTGCTCAGAATATGATCTGGTAAAACAGATAGATGGCCATTAACTTGGGCCCCTGGTTGTAGTGGGCTGGAGAATACTCTTTGATGGACAGGGAAGAAAAAATTACATTTTTAGTAGTGAACGTGGAATGTAAGTACTGAGAGAGCACAAATCTGAAAAATGTAGAAGTGCACCATATTTACAAGCACGTTGTATTAGTCTAGTATATAATAGACAAGAGTGTCAGACTTATATGGAGAAAATATATACATGAGTGTTTAATTAGAATAGAGATACATATATCAGTGTGAAAAACTAATGTAGAGATGTAGAAATGCTAGAATGATGTTGGAATCTCACGTTATGGGGCTGTGTGAAAAAGAAATGTAATTCTGCAAACCATGGAAATGTGTAGGCCACAATGCATTTCACAAGAAACGAAAGATGCTGTTACACTTTTAGGTAACTTGGATTCTAATGTCATTTTACTATAGAGTATTGATAATCATAGAATTGAAGTTATGTTTTAAATAGATGTGTTACATTATAGTAATGTGTGTTAGTTAGAATACTGTTTAAACATAGAAATTAAATGTGCATATTGCAGAGGCCCGTTTCATGTAATTCTAGTAGGCCTGAATAGATAAAGTCGCTTCTTTGATCTGCATGTGCTCGTTAAGGAGAGGTCGCACAGAACACGAATGTAAAGCCTGTTCAAAAATAGTTTACGACCTAAGATATGGTGGAGGCCGGAATTTGGGGCCTACTGAGAAAGTGTCTGTTTGCAGGTGCGAGGGGGCCTTTATCAGAAAGTGATGAATGGACTCTTGTTCAAGAGAGCCCGGCACATGCCTGTAGGAGTCTTCAGGAATTTTAGGGGGTACCGTCTCGCTGGAGAAGAAGCCTGGGAAGCAAGGTCAACTTTAACGAAGGGCCCAGAAGAGGATCAGACTGGAATTTGCCGCCAGAAACTACACCACGTGAGAGGCGTCTCCAGGGGCGTTCCTATTGGAAATGTGATTTTGTATTAGGGAAAGCACCCCGGGGTGGAGCTAGTGCAGATGATCTGAGGAACCTAAGAGAGCGGATGGGTAGGCAGATAGAGAACTGCAAGACTTCGACTTTGAGACAAAGACTAAGGGAAGTG
Organism: Lissotriton helveticus; assembly: GCF_964261635.1. Lineage (NCBI taxonomy): Eukaryota > Metazoa > Chordata > Amphibia > Caudata > Salamandridae > Lissotriton > Lissotriton helveticus. The sequence goes on along the minus strand of NC_136070.1, from coordinate 1,071,872,804 downwards.
TGTGATCTTCTTTGGAAGTCACCACTGCTGACACCTTTTTAGGTAAAGATCTTGTTAAGTAGGGATGTCACTTAGTCCAGTGTAGGGACAGCCTAACCTGAACTTTTCTTTTCTGTAAATGACTCTCAAGTTGCAACTCATAGCGATTCTTGCAACTCTCATGGTATTCGAGATATTTTTGATAATTTCCTTTTGCCGATTAAGAGCATTTAGAGAATTTGTTTTTATATTGATACCCGTATATCTTTTGAATCTTATTCTGAGATGTTTGTATCTCCAGATATTTTTGGCTTTATAATAAACTCTTAAACCTTTTCCAGTGGTAAGTGGTTCTTTAGAGTGGTGTAAGTTCTTTCTTGATTAACCTAGTAGTGGATTGCCTTTTACTCAATGACAGATACCAACGATTCAGTCGACCTGAGCTGGGATCTGGTAGGATAACAATAGACCAGAAATCCCGCGTCAGCAGTTGGTAGCAGATTAGGATGGTTACCTTCTTGAGGAAGGTGATCTAGACTAGGTTAGTTTACCCCAAGGTCCCTAGAGTTCGAGAGGTGGCCTGCCGAAGAAGGCACTGACGGAGAGAGAAAAGCAGCAGTATCGGACGAGAGTGAGTATAAAAAGGGTCATGCGTGAACAGATTGCGGTGTTTTGTGTTGTATTTGTATTGTAATGTCATGCGGAGTTGAATGCCTGTAGTGTGATTGTGAGAAGGTTGTGAGCGCGCGCAACCTGGTAAAATCTTAAGTTCGGGGTAGAGCTTAAGTGGTTCGGGTGTATCGAACATCCAGAGTAATTGTCGACCAGAGTAAGGAGGTCATGAGGTACCATTGACCGCCGCAGGACCGAGATAGGGGGAGTGTAAGAGTGAGTGTGTGAGTAACGGACGCTGGTCGAAAGTTACTGTGTGTAAGTAACCTATCAGAGAAGGCGATTGTCTGGACGTAAACGGAAAGACATTTTGTCAGTTAAGGTGACAATTACAGTTAGACTGTGGACGTACAGTCAAAGAAAGGTGATCGCTTGGACGGAAGTAATCATTTTTCGGAGTATGAATGGGACGCGTGCATGACCGCGGAGACGAGCTGAGAAAGGAGGGGAACTGCTGCAAAGGGGGACGAGTGACGTCGGCAAGAGCTGCGCTGAGATAGGGCGGTTAGTGAGGAGCCGCGACGTGATTGGGCGGCTGGTGTGACGTCAGTGAAAAGCCGTGTTCGGATAGGGCAGTTAGCAAGAACCGTGCTGAGATTGGTGGATTGTCATCAGGAAGTAAACAGACGCGGAGAAAAATAGAAATTTTGTAGGTTTCGAACATGAAGTGTTTTAAATGTTTGAGAGGGATTTTTAAGAGAAAAAGAAGGGACTCTTATTATGGGCAAGAGGCACCGCCAGAGGGTACACCAGCTTACTTTATGGCAACGAATGTTGGCTTGCATACGATACTATGGATTGGTGAATGGAGTAAGATCTCGGAAGGGAATGAGGTACTGACGTTTCCTAGGTATGGAACGTTCAGGTTAGAGGCGTTACATCGGCTGAAATCAATTATGTCCTCATTGAATCCTCCGCCTAGGCCAACACAGTTTGAGGCCCTTAATGCGTGGCTTAGGGCGGCACACGACAGAAATCTGAACAGGCGCCAAGAAAGGTTGAAGCGATCAGTAAGGGCAGTGCGAGATGCCCAATGGGATGCGGACGCCAAGAGATGGAGGGTACAGGCTATTGAGGTGGATAAGTTATACCCAGTGAGAGAGGTGACAGGAGAACAAAGGCTCATGGAAGAGGATGAGGAGAGCGAGTCGGAGGACAACTTGATAAATAGGTTGCTGATAGATAGACTGCCTCCGAACGTTGGGAGAATGGAGGATGGGGGACTCGCAAGGGAAGATGGGCCTGCCATAGAGGGGTATGTACCACTCCCTATATCAGAGTGGACACCTACCAAAGGTGAAGAGACACCCCAGCCTAGTACAGTACAGGGTGTAGTCGGAAGGTTTGTGGTGCAGAAAGTACCGGAAACAGAGAGGGTTGAGTCCTATGGGTTGCCAGACGCTCTACAAGTACCCGTTACCATAGGTCCTATAGTATCGATTTACAACCCCGAGAGAGACAGAGGGGAAGAACAGCTGAGGTTAGATAGAGAGAGAGCTGAAATGGAAAGGAGAAATAACACGACAAATGCCTGGAGGCAATTGCCAGGACAAGTGACGTGGAGCACCCCATTTGATTCAGCAGTGGGTCCCGCAGAAGAACAGGGGGGTCAGAGAGGACCGATGGACCTGAGGGGACCACGGCCGAAATCCTTTAAGGAGCTGAGAGCTGACTTGAGAGAATGGGATGGGTCCACAGAAGCACCAGCCCACAGGTCAAGAACAGAGGCTGATTGGGGAAGTCGAGGCAATGGAACATTGTCTCACTGCGGGGCTAGCGCCAGTAGTCAGGAGTGGGATGGTAACAGTCCGGAGAGTAGAGGAGTTATACGTCATACTGACGGTGGAAATGAGCAAGAGAGACGTGAGAGAAGTACAGGATGTGGAGAGACGTCCCGTCTCATAACCAGTGAGGGAGACAGAAGGACACAAGAATACAGGGATAGGTTTAGATGTACTCACCATGCACCTAATGAGAATGTACAGCACTGGAGTCGTGGGAGCATGGGGAACAGTGAAGGATCTTGCCATGGGTCGAGAGATCAGAGACCACCGACAAATGGTGAAGAAAGGGGGAATAACGGAATGTCTTACCATGCATCTAGGGAAACCATGCAGAATGGGACTTGTGGGATTATGAGAAATGGGAAAGTGTTTCACCATACGCCCTGAGAGGATGGAACTGCATGGGACCTGGAGAGATGGGAACATGGGAGGACTCCCCATAACTCGCCTGAGCCTAGACGTAGGACTCGGAGCTGGGATGGGAGAGATGTGAATGGACCCCCTAGAGCTAGCATACTGAAAGCTGCAGTAAAGGCCAAAAGACTCGATGTCACTAGCTTAAAATCTGACCTGGATGAGATAATAGATGGGACGTTGCCTTTAGAAAGGATTGACCTGTACGAACAAGATGAGTTACTGTTTATAGCAAAAGATATTACCCGAAAGGCAAGAGCAATACATGAGAAACTGTCTGGACTGGCAGACAAGTATATGGTAGACTTGTCCAGAACAAGGACATTACAGAGTAACCATAGGTTGCAGTATTCAGACCAAGACTTAGACGAGAAGAGAACTACAGGATTAAAAACACACATAAGGGAGCTGATAACAGGAATAAGAGTGTGGAGAGATCTGGACAAATGGGAAGAGAGGTGGTCCAAAAGGGGCACTGTCAGGCGGAGCACGAGTGCGATGTCTCCGGAAGTAAGGGTAATGCAGATGGAGGCATTTCCTTTGAGAGAAATATCGAATGGGAACTATGTACATGTGCCCTGGAGTAGAGGAGATTTGGCTGCATTTACCAATGCATTCCCGAAGTTAAGGGACAATCCCGTTGAGTGGTACAAGCAGGTAGAAAGGTTTGTGAAAATCTCCAAGGTATTGTGGATTGATTTGAACACTTTGTTTGACATTGTGGTGCCAGGAGATTTGTGGACAGCATGCAAGACTAGTGTCGAGTGGCCAACTGTAGAACCAGAAAGGAATGCTGCCACAAATGGACCGTCTGAAACTGTAATGTTGAAATATGAAAGAGTAATCACTTGGTTGAAGGAAAAGGTCCCACCACAAGACATAGATTGGGTAAAAATAGACCGAACATGACAGGAACCCAAGGAGACAGTTCATGAATTTTATGAGAGATTGCTGAAAACATTCAAACAATACAGTGGACTCGATGTAATGGACCCCAAAGACATAGGGCAGTTTGTGTCAAAGTTCGTTTTGGGGTTGAGACCTGATATTTGTTTGATGATTCAGCAACATTTAATTTGTTGGAAAGAACAGACCATTAGATGAGATTTTAAGGTATGCCAGGTACTGCAGTGACGAAATAGATTCCAAAGCAAAGAAGCTAAAAGAGAAGCTGATGGTAGTACAAATGCAGTCAGCTGGAAAGGGTGGACAGCGCCAACAGGGAACAGGGACAATGGGACGAAAACCAAACGGACAGAATAGAGACAGCGAGGAAAACCCGAGACCTAGAATAGACCTTGCTACGTTGAAGGAAACGACAAAGTGCCACCAGTGTCATCAGGTGGGACATTGGAGACGCGAGTGTCCCTATAACCCTGAAAAACGGAGAATTAGAAGTAGAGGAAGAGGTTCCAGAGGTTCCAGTTCAAGGGGTGCCAGTGCCGAGAATCAAGGTGGCCAAAGGGGGGACTTCGGCTCCACGAGCTCAGTTTCCGCAGCCACCAAAGATTTCAACAGGGGGAAAGATTTTTAGACAAATGCCTCTTTTCGTAGATGAGGAAAAATGTTACTACATTGATCCCTTGACGGGACAACGTGTAAGCAAAGAAGAGGACTGCACCCTCGGGGCAGTTCTGGAAGTAGATCAAAGAGGACCATTTGTAGAGGCAGAAGTGGCAGGGTGTCCCACAACATTCTTGGTGGATACCGGAGCTACTCGATCAACTTTGAGATCAGCAGTGGTTCCGGATCTACCAATGTCGGGGGAAACAATTCAGGTGGTAGGAGTCGCAAACAAAAGAATGACTAGCCCTTTGACGGAACCAGTGTCAGTAAAAATCGGAAACTACACGAATGAACATCAGTTTGTGGTGTGCGATTCTAGTCCTGTGTGTCTGTTAGGAAGGGACTTATTGTGCAAACTGAACTGTACTATATACTGCACACCACAGGGAGTAGAGGTAGAAACGACAGATGATGATGCTACCTTCAAAATTGTGAATTCAAGAACATGCATAGAATTGTATCCCACTCTGACTGTGGAGGACCTTCCTTGGGACTTACGCGAGGCAGTATCATCAGAAGTATGGGATTTTACAGGAGAAGAGATAGGATTGGTCAAAGGGGTAGAGCCAGTGAAGATCATAGTGAAACCAAATGTTGAATATCCAAGAACGCCACAATACAAGCTGTCTCAAGAGACGATTGCAGGAATAAAACCCGTGATCGACTCTATGATTAAACAGGGAATACTGAAGGAAATCGTGGGAAGCCCATGCAATTCCCCGATTATGGGTTTGCAGAAACCTAGTGGGAAATTTAGGATAGTATAGGACCTTCGGAAAATTAATAACATTGTTGTTTCATGTTGTCCAGTGGTACCGAATCCATCAGTGATACTGTTTCAGATACCATTCCAAGCTGAGTGGTTCACAGTGATAGATCTTTGTCAGGCTTTCTTTTCAATCCCATTAGACGAAGATAGCCAGTATCTTTTTGCGTTTAAAATGGAGAGTCACGTCCTAACATGGTGTAGAATCCCACAAGGGTTCACAGATAGCCCTTCAATCTTCAACCAGCTGTTGAAAAAGAACCTTGAAAGTCTGGTACTGCCCCAGAATTCGGTTCTGGTCCAGTACATAGACGACCTACTTGTTGCGTCAGAAACAGAAGAGGCTTGTAAGACAGATACCATCGCCTTGCTGAACCATTTAGCTGAAAATGGACACAAGGTATCCCCGAGCAAATTGCAGTACTGTCTGACAGAAGTACAGTACTTGGGTCACCGGATAGAGAAAGGAAAGCGCAAGGTGTCACCAGATAGAATAGAGGCAATTATGAAGATGAACTCGCCTACAACACAGAGAGAAGTCAGGATGTTTCTAGGAATGGTTGGTTATTGCCGAAAGTGGATAGCTAACTTTTCACTGAAAGCAAAACCCTTACAGAAACTGACGCACAAGGAGGTGAGCGATCCGGTACCATGGGACAATGAGTGCTTGATGGCGTTCCTGCAGCTGAGAGATGACTTGTGTCGTGCTCCGGCTCTGGGAATGCCGGACTACGAGAAGCCATTTTCCCTCTATTGCTGCGAAAGGGAGGGCTGTGCTTTGTCAGTTTTAGTGCAAGTCCATGGAAATGCCCGTAGACCAGTTGCATACTTTTCGGCTACTCTAGATCCTGTAGCCGCAGCGTTGCCCGGATGTCTCAAATCCGTTGCTGCAACAGGTGTCAGCATTGAGCGTTGTGAAAGCATAGTGATGGGACACCAGTTAGTGGTGTATGTACCTCATTCTGTGGAACTGTTGATGACCAGGACCAAGACCCAGCACTTGACTAACAGTAGGCTCACGCGCTATGAGCAAGTTATTCTTGCTACAGAGAACGTGACCCTTAAGAGGTGCTCTGTCTTGAATCCTGCTACACTGATGCCACTCCCTAATGACATTGAGAGCGAAGACTGTGAAGATCACGATTGCCTTGATGTGACTGAACTATGTACGAAGCCAAGACCAGATATTGTGGATGAACCATTGATCGACCCCGATGAAATTTACTTTGTCGATGGTTCATGTTTAAGAGATGATACTGGTCGGTTGAGAGCAGCTTATGCTGTTTGCACCATTACTGGAGTTGTGGAAGCCGCTTGCCTGGAAGGAGTACACTCCGCACAGGTAGCAGAAATTGTTGCATTGACACGTGCCTGTACAGCAGGCAAGAAAATTAGAGTCACCATATATACTGATAGCCAATATGGTTTCGGTGTAGTTCATGATTTCGGGCAATTGTGGTCTCAGAGGGGTTACATGACCTCCTCTGGTTCGCCAATCAGAAATGGAGAATTTGTGCGGCTGTTGTTAGAAGCATTACAGGGTCCAGCTGCAATCGCGGTTGTAAAATGTGTAGCTCATACGAAAAATACAGATTTTGTGTCACAAGGAAATAGATATGCAGACGAAGTTGCCCGCTATTGTGCGGAGCATGGTTATTCTTTCACGGAGGTGGAAGTAGGTGGGGCTCAGGAAAGGACAGAATTAAGCATGATGTTAGAAACGGTCGATACTTGGGAAGATTTGAAACAAATGCAAGACAATGCACCTGAATCTGAGAAGCAGGCATGGGAAACAGCAGGGTGTGTGAGAAGCGAAATGGACTTTTGGGTTTCAGCAGATGGAAGGGCAGTGTTACCTGAGGAGTTAGCGAGTCCAATGGCACGACAGATACATGGTCCAGTGCATTTGGGAAGGGATGCCATGCTGAGGGTGTTCAGGCAGACTTGGTATTGCCCAAAATTTAGGATTGCAGCAGAAGCAGTGTGTAAGCGATGTGTTACCTGTCAGCAGTTGAACATAGGGAAAAAACACCAGTTACACTGAGTCACATTGGGAGGTCTGGGGGGCCTTTCAACAGAATGCAATTGGATTTTATTGAAATGCCAAAAGTTAACCGCCTTAGGTATGTTCTGGTGGTAGTATGCATATTTTCCAGATGGGTTGAAGCATACCCTACACGCAGGTGCGATACACTCACAGTAGCAAAGTTGTTGCTTAGAGAGTTGATACCGCGCTTCGGGGTGCCTGCCTCTCTGGAATCGGACAGAGGGACACATTTTAACAGCGAAGTTGTGAAGATGCTTTGCTCTGCATTGAACATTGATCAGAAATTGCATTGTAGCTATCGACCAGAGGCTTCAGGTATCGTGGAGCAGATAAATGGGACGTTGAAATGTCGAATGGCTAAAGTGTGTTCATCAACTTCCTTAAGTTGGCCTGATGCTCTTCCTTTGGTCCTTATGAGTATGCGTAGCACACCCGACAGGAGGACAGGTCTCTCTCCACACGAGGTGCTGATGGGGAGGGCAATGAGACTTCCAACTGTCCCAACAACTGCATTACTGAACATTACAGATGACCTGATCCTGGATTATTGCAAGGGGTTGTCTGACGCCATTCATTCTCTGTCTCTTCAGGGACAGGCCGCAGAAGTTCCACCTTCAAGAAATCAGTGCCACGACCTGTGCCCAGGAGACTGGGTGCTGGTGAAGAAGCACGTCCGGAAGAACTGCTTGGACGTGCGCTGGAAGGGTCCTTACCAGATAATCTTAACCACCAACACTGCCGTGAAGTGCGGAGGTCTGCCAAATTGGATCCACGCTTCCCATACTCGAAGAGTTCCAGCACCTCTTGAAGAAACAGCTCCTCTCACAGACGAATATCCAGTAGTGGAAGAAGAGTCACAAGAGGGGATCAGTCAAGCTGTGGGGGTGTCTGAAGAAGTTGGGGGTGTCACAGAAGACGAAGAAAGGCAGGACGGCAGTGAAACCGAAGTCGCCACTGAAGGAGAAAGCTGTTGTGAAACCAACTCAGAGACAGAACAAATCCAGAGTGATCGAGAACTGAGTAAACGGACAAGAGATAGGAGAACAAGGCGTGGAGCAGCTACCTGGCCTGAAAGAAAAAGGAGGCCAAGCTTGAAGCTAGCTCGAGAGGAAACTCTTGCTCCTATATCCGAAGACTCAGATCAAGAAGAAAGTGCACAAGGACAAGAGCAGGAGGGTCCGAGAAGGTCAAGGAGGGTGCGAGTGCCTTGCAGAAGATACGCTACTCCCGAGTGGACCTACCTCGCTACAGATGTCCTCAGCGGGACGCAGAACTGGCAGGGTGAAGAAAGTGACCCTGACCAGAACTGACCCCTTCATAACAGTGGAAGTAGAGTTGGTGGTACCAGGAGTGGAGGTTGAGAGACTGCTGACACTTAATATCGTCTATCCTCCTCTCCTGAGCGGAATAAGAAAATTGATCCTAGAGACAGTTGAATTTCCATGTTGTTGTTCAAGGTGTCCAATACTTGAGGGAATCCTTCTTCGTATGGAAATATTCGAGCAAGTGGTGGAACTTCTTGGAACACGCATAGTTTCGGATTATTAAAGACTTTGCAAAGAACTTTGTAAATACAGATTGAGAGATAACCTAGTGCCAAGAAGAAGAAGACGAAATTAGGGATTTCCATTTTAGAGGATGGAGAAGGACTAAAGTTGCCTGTTGCTACAGAACTCAGAGACTGTTTTGCGGAGGGGATTTTTTTCAGCTTCCAGGTGTGGTTCGAAAGATTGGAGAAGCAAAGAAAAGAGACTTGTGCTGTGAAAGAAAAACAGAACTACACTGTTTTGAGACCATGGAGGCTGGCAACCCGAACCGCAGGGCAAAATGCATAATAGGCACACTTTTAGTGGTAGTGATTTCTCTTATAGTTTTAGTGGTTACTGTATCATATGTAGTAGGACATGAAAATGATGTAAAAACAGAAAAGGAAGCAAAAAGTGCATCAACACAGAAGCCTCCTACGATTGGCAAACAGGGGGAAAACACAGAGAAGGAGAAAGCTTTGTTAGATGCTGAAATAAAAAGATTACATGCAGATGAATCACAGGGGAATTTTAAAACAAATGCTTATGCCAAATTGCTTTATGAATATATTGATGTCATGGAGGCGAAGAACTGCTACGTCTGTATGCAGTTGCCAGCTTCTGTAGATGAAGGCATCAGATATCACCATCTTCCATTGACCTATGGAATCTCATGTAGTTTATTGTTGAGCATATTTTATGAACGTGAGGGGTTTGAGTATTACTTCTCAAACTTTGACTCGGTATTGCCAGAGGTGCCAAATTATAAACACCTGAATAGATGGGACTATTATAAGAGGGAAGACAGGTTACAGAAATTTTTCCTTCCTTGGAGAACTTTAGATACTTCACATGCCCGAAGAAATAATTTGACTTGTAAAGTATCCGAAATTGAGAAAAAGTTTATAGGGCAGGTGGATGATCGATATAGAAGACAAAAGATCCTAAAAGCTTCAGGACAATGGAAAACAGATTGGACCCAGGAAGAAAGGGAACACCAAAGAAAGGGTAGCAGTGGTCCAATAGCTTTAGACCGAGAGAAAAGGGGAAAGCTGTGTATACATAGAAGTCAAACATATTATGAGAATGTGTTTGTGGGAGCAGTCAGTTGTGAACATGCTTTCCAATTAGAGTATTACTCCAAAGACTTTCTAAAGGAAATGCAGGTGATTCCAAATGTATATTTTGTTTGTGGAAGAAATGCATATGTGAAACTACCAGATAATTGGTATGGATCATGTTATTTAGCTATTGTCTTCCCCAAAATATACCATGCTGAGGACTTAGAAACCAAAAACAGGGGAAAACAAACTAGAAGAAGAAGGGATGTAAGCGCTGAGGAGGTAGTTGGAGATGTATTTGGTGCTATGTTCCCTATTTTGGGGATAGCACTAAATGATGTCAAGATAAGAAGATTGGCAACAGTTGTAGATAGACTATCCGCCAGTACTGCTAGATCTCTAATGCTGGTGGAGGGAGAGATGCAATCGATAAGGGCAATGGTTCTTCAAAACCGACTTGCTCTAGACATTCTGTTAGCCAAAGAGGGCGGAGTCTGTAAGGCTTTGAAGGTCCAGGAATGTTGCACCTACATTCCAGACAATTCAAAACCTTTAGAAAAGTACATTCGAAATATTACTGAAATACATCAGGAAATAGAGGATTTGACAAAGGTAACAGTGTGGGAAAAAGTAGGTCAAGGAATGGGTAAAGTTGGAGGTTGGTTTGCCAACCTGGCAAAGAATATCATTTGGTACATATTGAAACATATCATCATAATAGTGATTTGTGTAATCACTTTGTGGGGATTGGTGAGACTGTACAAATGGTATAGAGCAAACAGGTTGCAGAGATCCATGCGAAAGCAGGGGAGGAAACTAGCTGCGATGCAGGAGAATCAGTACAGGAGTCTGAGGGCTCTAGAGGAGATGAAACGAGGGAATATTGCAACGACTTCAGTTTGATACTCCATACCTTAGAGGGGGTGTTGTGAGGATGATGACTACTGTAAGTCATCAAAGGGGGGATTGAGAGAGCACAAATCTAAAAAATGTAGAAGTGCACCATATTTACAAGCACGTTGTATTAGTCTAGTATATAATAGACAAGAGTGTCAGACTTATATGGAGAAAATATATACATGAGTGTTTAATTAGAATAGAGATACATATATCAGTGTGAAAAACTAATGTAGAGATGTAGAAATGCTAGAATGATGTTGGAATCTCACGTTATGGGGCTGTGTGAAAAAGAAATGTAATTCTGCAAACCATGGAAATGTGTAGGCCACATGGCATTTCACAAGAAACGAAAGATGCTGTTACACTTTTAGGTAACTTGGATTCTAATGTCATTTTACTATAGAGTATTGATAATCATAGAATTGAAGTTATGTTTTAAATAGATGTGTTACATTATAGTAATGTGTGTTAGTTAGAATACTGTTTAAACATAGAAATTAAATGTGCATATTGCAGAGGCCCGTTTCATGTAATTCTAGTAGGCCTGAATAGATAAAGTCGCTTCTTTGATCTGCATGTGCTCGTTAAGGAGAGGTCGCACAGAACACGAATGTAAAACCTGTTCAAAAATAGTTTACGACCTAAGATATGGTGGAGGCCGGAATTTGGGGCCTACCGAGAAAGTGTCTGTTTGCAGGTGCGAGGGGGCCTTTATCAGAAAGTGATGAATGGACTCTTGTTCAAGAGAGCCCGGCACATGCCTGTAGGAGTCTTCAGGAATTTTAGGGGGTACCGTCTCGCTGGAGAAGAAGCCTGGGAAGCAAGGTCAACTTTAACGAAGGGCCCAGAAGAGGATCAGACTGGAATTTGCCGCCAGAAACTACACCACGTGAGAGGCGTCTCCAGGGGCGTTCCTATTGGAAATGTGATTTTGTATTAGGGAAAGCACCCCGGGGTGGAGCTAGGGCAGATGATCTGAGGAACCTAAGAGAGCGGATGGGTAGGCAGATAGAGAGTTGCAAGACTTCGACTTTGAGACAAAGACTAAGGGAAGTGTGTGATCCTCTTTGGAAGTCACCACTGCTGACACCTTTTTAGGTAAAGATCTTGTTAAGTAGGGATGTCACTTAGTCCAGTGTAGGGACAGCCTAACCTGAACTTTTCTTTTCTGTAAATGACTCTCAAGTTGCAACTCATAGCGATTATTGCAACTCTCATGGTATTCGAGATATTTTTGATAATTTCCTTTTGCCGATTAAGAGCATTTAGAGAATTTGTTTTAATATTGATACCCGTATATCTTTTGAATCTTATTCTGAGATGTTTGTATCTCCAGATATTTTTGGCTTCATAATAAACTCTTAAACCTTTTCCAGTGGTAAGTGGTTCTTTAGAGTGGTGTAAGTTCTTTCTTGATTAACCTAGTAGTGGATTGCCTTTTACTCAATGACAGGTACCAACGATTCAGTCGACCTGAGCTGGGATCTGGTAGGATAACAATAGACCAGAAATCCCGCGTCAGCAGTACTAATGAAAGACCCATTGACACCTTTATAGTAGAGTCATCTCCATCCATCCAAACTTCCGCTCTCACACCTGACAGCATCAAGTAGTGCTTGTATTACATGCACAGATCTTGCGCTTTGCACTTCGTCTGTACCTTTAGTAGCTGAAGTCTGGCCACTGCAGGCATTGCATGTTTCCTAATCTTTATTTTTCAATTTTTTTGTGCTCATCCAGAGAAAGCTTAAGCTGTCTCGCGACAGTTTCATGTAATAATAATAAAAACATACATTTTAATTACATCACTATATACATGCATAAGGAGGCTTTGGGTGAGCCCACGTCACCCAAGAGCCTGTCCAACTGTCATTCACTTTTTCTTTCCACCCACCACAGGATGCCGCATACGGCAGTGTGTCAGTCCGCTTCAGCCATTGTCTCTATTGCACTGTGATATATGCTGCGTATCCCTGCTCACATACGCATCATCCTTAAAAGAAATCAATTTCCGTGCCCGAACTGATAGCCAATAATTAACTTTGGCAATGTTTTTTTCTTTCCCTTCTTTCCCTTTTTTTATTTTTTAGTCATCCTTGTAAGAGTACAATACACCTTCAGATTACAGCAATTCAAAGCAAATAATACCCTTCTTGTGGGTTATACGTTTAAAATAAAAAAGTTTTTTTCTCCTTATCTAAGTGCACCTTCCTGGTAGGAAGTAGCAGTAATGTACAAATAAAATTACATGTGAGGATTATTTTTTTTAATTCAATTTTTTCATTGCAAGTATATGGCTGGCACTTTTCTGCGGAGACACATTGTCTTTTCATTATGCTTTTGTGGCATATGATTGCAATACGTTTTTGAAAACATTAACAGTTGCACCAGCATGCCCAGTCCGGAACCTATTGCCTTTGCCAACGCTTGTTTCAAGAATGCTTGCATGTATACCTATTGCAGTTTTTCTTTTTCAGTCTATCGGTACTTAATTTCCATATAAATTGTGCTACATCATTCCTCATACTATGTGTGTACAACAACGCATTTCAATTCTAACACTGCTGGCATTGTGAAATGATTTTTCATGTAGATTTGATTCCATCCAGACTGTTCAATACATGTTTGGCATACCTAGTCTTTTTTTGATTTCTCTTATTTTTTCCTATGTTGATATGAAATACTGTGTACTTTTGACATCAAAGAGCTCGTGTATTCTGCTGGTGTATCTTTTGCTGTTATCTTTTTCTATCTTTGCTAATTAGTTTGCCATTTTAATTCGTATTCCTCGAATTGTTTTATGTGCACTATTTGCGTGCTCTTTTAAATGTCATTTTCTATATTTTTTTCCTGTCCTGAGGCATTGCTTAAATAATAAAAAAAAAGTCTTTGCCCTAGATTCAGTTTTAAATGGTAAGTAAACTCAAGCAATGTTTTGGATACGTTTGCGTTATGTAAGCTCTTGCGCAAAAGTTTGTTAACTAATCACCTTAGTGTTTGTTTATAAATTGGCAAGTATGATCAGGGCCAGCTTTAGGGCAGTGCGACTCGTAAAGTTGCACAGGGTGCTGACCTGTGGAGGGGGCGCTCACCTCAGGGGGAGCCGCTGTGTTTAGCAATAACTTATTATTGGAGAGATGAGGGCCTCTTTTGCCCTGTGTCAGTGAGAGAATCCGAGAAGGCAGTCATGAGGTGTGGACTGTGGAGAGGGGTGTCAACAATTATTGTTATATCAAAAGAAATTAGAGGGACCCATTTGACCAAACCAGGAGATTAGGGTACTACTGCTTCTAACATAATCCGTGTGAACAGGTTCTCCTACAGAGATAAAAAGATTAAAAGGGATCTAGGAAGAGCCGGAAAAATTTGTGAAAACGGGTGTGTTCTTTAATGACAAAAAATGCTGTCTGTCTTTGTCTCTCTGTAAATTGTGTGTAGGAATATAGAGTCTAGGCCACATTGTTTTTCTCTATAGTGAGAGGAATTTTGTATTATTATCCTGTAATAGTGTTGTCCATAAACGAAATAGGTTTTTTATCAAATGTACGTGAAATACGTGTTATATGAATTTGTTTTATGGTATAGACAAGCTCATGTCTATTTTTAATTGTGTCATTTTGGGTTTTAATAAAATTCGAGTAACTTTTGTATATGAAATATAACATTTGTTATGGTTTTATTTTTTGTTGTGTATATGTTCTAACGCATGGGCTCAATCTTCTTTTGGGAATAGAAACAAAAACCTATTTCCTAAATTTACTTTTCCACCAAGGGGTTTCTCCTTTCTACCTAAAGATGATTGTTACACAGGGTGCCATGAGCGCTAAAGCCGGCCCTCAGTAAAATTAACAGTTATTAAGCCAACTTATTGTTGAATTTCTTTCACTGTTTCTTGAATGTAGGTTGTATGTTTCAGGTTCATGTTACGGATAGGGATATTTCACCTGAAGCAAGTTACAAGTCCAAGTGTCTCTGGGGCTCCGACCTACTCTGCAATCTCTGGATCCAAAAATGTTGGGTCCGGAGACCCTGAGTCTTCCTTCACTGCTACAGAGACTAAAGGAGAACTGCTAGCAGCACAGCCTGGTCCAGCAAGACTCCTGCAGCAGTATGGTGGAGCAGACAATGCTCATCCTGCACAAAGAGCAGCCAGCCCTAAACCTAAGTGCCCCAACCACTCCTCCTGAATATACTTTCCACTTACTGAGAGCAGGTGGCTGCAGCTTTCTCTCTGGAATCGGGAAAAAAGCAAAGGAAAGGCCCTGTTTTGAGGTGCATGCAACTATTCCAAATTCTGTGGAAAAAACTTGGAAGAGTGGAATTCGGTGCAGGGATAGTGTTCGAGATCGAGTTTCCTGTGCCACATATCCCCCCAACAAATTTCCAGGCAACTCATTATGAGGGCCTCAGTGTGGCTAGAGAGAGTTCAACATTTATATATAGACTTTCTGATTAAATGTGTAGTCTTATGAATTGTTGTGCTGAAGAAGGCGGGTTTTCTTAGAACCCAGCGGTGCCAGGGACACACCCGAAGTCTTCGAGTTCACCTGTCTTGGTATACAGAGACACGGAATACTTCTGGGTGGCGTCAGAGATCAAATGTATTATCTGCAGCTAGTAACAGTAATCCAGGCAATACAACACGGTGTACAACTCAGGAAACTGCTCCATTTTCGTAGAGCAAGACATCGCTTTTTATGCTGTTTTCGATTAATTACGAATGCACACCCACTGCGGCAAATTCTGACCAATGAAATACATTTTCACACACATTATTACATTAAAAAAAACAACTCACTTTACATTGTACCAACCCACAAGTTAATTATTAGGACTGTCCCAAATTCGATTACCACAAGCCGGACAAATCCATAATTGAAAGCACTACCCATGTAATGAAAAGTCATAAGAAAAGAAACAATTCAGATGTTGAGTAGGATAAGATATGTGTAAGAAACTAAAAGTTAACGATATCCTGAACATTGATTGGCAATTTTAGACAACGATCAGCCAGGGAAATTGGCTTCGCAAAGGGTCAGTTTCAGGTGACGGGGTCAGCATCTTGCAGTTCACTCGCAAGTCGAAAAGGGCCTGTTAATGCTTACATGAACAACAAGGCCCATGCAACTTTGTTCGTTCGGTTACCTCTACGGCCTACGTGAGGGCAACACAAAATGGCGTCACGAACAACGCAAAAGAAATGGAGTCCGGTCCCGAAAACCACGGAACCTCAGTCCCTCCTTTTGCCATTACGTAGACAATGACCTAAACTTACGTCAATCTGAATCCAGGTCTATATCTATTCTCATCAGGTCGTCAAGGTGTTGCTGTAACACCATCTTTTATCCTTCACTTCTCTCGGGACGGGTCTTCTCACACAGATCGTAGCACAAAGACTACAATTGGCGGGACCACACTGGATGCACAAACAACACGAGAAAAGGATAGCTAAAGCCATACCAAGGAACATCAGAATCTTCCATCCCCATTTAGACAACAGTCCCCAAAACCATCCTATCAATGACCAGTTCCCTTCGTCTACATGTATAGACTCAGCGAACTTATGCAACTTCATGATGGCATGGTACACTGTCAGGGCATTATCTGGTATGAAAACACAGCAACTAGACCCGATCAATTTATATACCCCACCTCTATCTGCAAGTATAATATATAAAACAAAACGGTTCTGTAATGTCATAAGGCGATCCGCTTGAAGCTCAGCTGTAATATTGCTAAGAGCACCTGCAGTTTCATTTATAGTGGCCTCGACCACTCTCGTAAGCTGACGAATATTCCTACTATTGGCCATAGGACCCCAAAAGGGCAGGAAACCCTTAAAGAAGTCTCCAACTTCTTGTGCGACAGTATCTTTCGCATCGATAACACCTCTACCATATCTTGTCTTATGGTAATTGAAAGCAGCTGTATACGTAGGGGGAAGCAAAAATGCCACATAAAATTTGCCTGAAAAATCAGAAGGCAACCATGTATATGCTCTGTATGGACATAGGTGTGAACACACACACTCTTACCAAGCTGAGCTCTCGGATTCCGACCATTACCTTGCAGACAAAAATGACCTCTGTGGGGTACAATCCAAATAGGAGGAGACCTTTTTCGTCTTTCCTTCTCTGTCAGACTAATGCTATATCCAGTCTTGTTCCAACCAATATATGCTCGTACCTCATCTTTAGGGATAGCATTATACGCATCAATATCTCTGATCATATCTACTATTCCCTGTATCAAGGCATTATTACTCACATTATCTTTGACGGAACGTAAAGGAGATGCTTCATTCGCATAGATAAACATTGCTTGGAGTGCCCATACTGACCCATTAGGCGAAACAGGCAAAACCAAATATGGCATTCCCTTATCTGTCGTATGCGGCATAAGACCACATACCCAACAGTTCGTTGTATTTACTACTAGCTGATGCTGATGCAACATCTGTATAAACGAATTGTTCACAAATTCTGATCTTCGTGTCTGTTCGTGTTCAGGCAACGTATGAAACTCATGTGGGGAAACAGTAGAAAGAGAAAGAGTAGGTTGGGAGGTAGATGCAAGCGTCTGTTGTGTAACATAGACAATCCATCCCACACAAGCTAACGTAATATTCAAAAGCATCAAGAAACACAATATAAAAAACATTTTCTACGAATCGATATACACGTCTTCACTTTAGGATCAATTCTCTTAACACCCTTATCAGACTCAAAAGACTCCATCCTCTAACGTGCTGCTCACGGCTATTACCTTCTTCACTTAAGTGTGCGTCAAGATCGTACTAACGACCATGAACCACAGACCTTATGTCAATACGCGGCTCACCCCTTAACATAGGGTACTCAATCTCACTGTATTTCGTAGGACGAGGCACACCCCAAACATTTGCTGGACGACCAAAAACTATTTCATATGGGCTAAGTCCCACACGAGAATGTACTGTCGTCCTCGTTGACAAAAGAGCCAATGGCAAGGCATCTGGCCATGTAAGACCAGAGCTCGCTTGTATCTTAGCTAACTTTAGCTTCAGAGTGCCATTATAGCACTCAACCAGGCCTGCTGACTGGGGTGATTCGCAGCATGGAATTTCTGATTGATACCCAAACCAGCACACACTTTCTTCATGATCTGGCCCACGAATTCACTTCCATTGTCGCACCATACAATTCTCGGCAAACCATACCTAGTGAAATACTCCTTGAGCAAAACCTTGGCTGTAGACAAGGCAGTATTATCCTTTCGGGGGTAAGCCTCTATCCATCTGGAAAAGGCACAAACAACCACAAGGACACACTTTAAGTTATTGCATCTCTCCATGTGAATGTAATCTAACTGTATCACTTCAAACGGATACGTCGGAGGAGCAAAATGACCAGCTGGAGTTGGGGTTCCCTTGCCAGGATTATGCATCAAGAAAATCATACAATGCTTCACCAAATTCTCAGCACATTTCGGAATTCCTGCATTCTGACATACTGGGGCCAACAACTTGCATATTCCCTTCGAACTGATGTGAGCCATTCCATGAGCCATAGTAACCACTGGGAGCACATACGCATCAGGCAACAACCATCGCTGGTGCTCTGACAACTCAACCCAACAACCTGTCGGATCCAACATACCCGTAGTTTCTCTCCACACACTCACTTCTTTTTCCGTAGCTTCAGCCTGAATCAACTTCACACTTTCTATTGTGTCTTCACACATTCCACCTGCCATGACCCAATTAGCAGGGCCCGCAACATACATTCGACTCGTCACATCCTTCGCTGTTTCTTTCGCAACTTCATCTGCAAATGCATTCCCTCGACCCACATCATCCACAACCTTCTTATGCGCACTACACTTCACAATTGCAACCTGCTTTGGGAGAGTAAGTGATTCCAGAAGTTCATTCACCAACTGCCCATGCTGAATTTTCGTACCATGAGAAGTAAGAAATCCTCTCTCTCTCCACAAACGTCCGAAACTATGGGCCACACCAAACGCATACAGGCTATCAGTATAAACATTCACTCGCTTTCCTTCTGACAACACACGCTCTAGTCAATGCAATCAACTCTTCTGCTTGCGCAGAATTCTGTGCTATGCGTGATGTTTCAACAACTGTATGTAAAGTTGTGACAGCATATGCCGCAGTCGTCTCACCATTCGGAAGCTTGAAACACGAACCATCTACCCATAAGGTACCATCAACATTCGAAAGAGGAGTATCTTTTAAATCAACTCTAGCCTTTGTTTCCTCCTCTGTCCGAAGAAAGCAATCATGCTGTTCTTGAGCATCTGTCTCTACAGAAATCGGCAACAACGTAGCTGGATTCAACACATTACATCTCTTAATGTGAACATGGCTAGCCAAAAGCGTCAACTCATAACCTGACAGATGTGCACTAGTAAGGTGCTGAGTCTTGGTCCTGTTCAGTAAGGTATCCACTGCATGTGGGACCATCACAATCAACGTATTATCCAATACCAAACCAGCAGACTGTCGAATAGAAACAGCCGCTGCCGCTGTAGCTCTCAAACAACTCGGCAATGCTTTAGCTACCGGATCTAACGTCGCTGAAAAATACGCACATGGACGCTGGGTGCGCCAGGAAGTTTAGAGTGCATAATAGAACTCTTCGTCGCACCAGTATCCAAAAGAAAAGGTTCTGCCACACCTAATGTAATCACTTCAACATAAGGTCCACTCTGGTCTACTGGAACTGACACTATTCCCTCTCTTTGCCCATGGCTGTCCTAACTATCGTTATAACCAGCACTTTCACTCTCGACATAATAATCATCAACATAGTACTGTGCAGACTGACCACTCGGAACATTCTGTCTGTCACAATAATTCGCAGAATTCTGATGGGAAGAGGAACGCTCATTCTGGGGTAACACATCATGTCCCCTACCCCTAGGAGCTTGCTGGAAACCACCACGACCTCTCTGACCAGATACGCCATTCGCACGCTGTAACAAAGCCGGGCAACTATTCTTGAAATGACCTTCCTCTCTGCAATAAGCACACTGATTAGGACCAGGAAAGAATCGCGGAGCATAAGGCTCAGGCTTCTGTAACAATCTCTGAAACTGTGGAGGTTGCTGAAACTGAGGCTGATTCTGACGAGGCGGATAAGCTTGCTGTAAAAGAACTTTCGTCTTCAGATCTTTAGTTTTCTTCTCTGCTTTATCCTTCTCATCTTTATCCCTATTCTCATAATATTGTGCAGTAGCCAATATCTGGGCCGATGAAGAAACAGCCCATGAACTCTCAGAGTCCTTTAACTTATTAGAAAGCTGGGAAGCAAATTAAAGACAAATTTGTCCACGAACAACCGTTGACCACCTTCTGTACTCATGTCCTGACCACTATGATCAATGAATGTTTCTTCAAACTTCGTGAAGAAATCAGACACACTTTCGTCTTTCTTTTGCTTGCAGCTTCTAACTTGTCCCAATTCACTCGCAAAGGAGGTATCATAGTTTTCATCAAATTAATAATTCTACCTGGTAATTCTGCAACCAAGGGCTCAGGTTTGGCACCTCCTACCTGTCGACCATCTGCAGCAACAATATTAGCCCAAGTATCGCCTAATTCTTGCGCATGATTCTCATGACGAATCTTCGCCCACAAAGGTTGAGGAACTACATTACCCATCAACATATCTATGTCAGCTAAATTCATAATACACGCTTCAACTGTCTGAGACAACTCCTTGTAATCACGAGCAGGATTCTTATGGGGGTCAGGCAAGGTCTGCTTAAGAGCCAAGACCTCTGCTCTTTTCCAAGGAACATATACCCATACTCGCTGAAAATGTGACGGCTCAGCCTGAATACCCTGATTAACATTAGCAGCAATTGCCTCTCTCCATACAGGGGGAACCTCTCTCATAGGACACTGCTTCACTTTCCTCCTAACAGAAGAATCAGGTTCGTACAATGTCTGAGGCGGAAGCCTCGATCTGAAAGCAAGTATCGTCTCTACGGCATCTGTAACATCAGATTCTACCATCGTCCCTTTAGCAATTTCTGACTGAACATCGAGCACTTCCTGCGGAATCGGACCCAACTCATTATTTTCCCATTCCTCACGCAGAAAAGTACACATTACATCAAAAACATACCTTTGCTTAGGTGGATCCCACTGAAAGAAAACATCCATAACCGCTGGCAAATTATACCTGGAAGCATTTAAAATCCATCTACGAGCCAACAAATCCAACACTGTCCGTTCCTCGGAACTAGGAAGCTGACTACGACTCTGCTTACGTTCCGAAACGGGGGTCATACTCAGTGACCCAAACAATGGAGACAACAGATTAGCAACAGTCTCAGTCATTCCTTTTTGAGCAGAAGGAGAAGAAGCAGACATAAGAACAGGAGAATAAGTATTTTGAGGCAAAAGAGGTGTAGGGACAAAAACAGTAGGAGTCGAAGATGCAGAAGTAGAAGGCAAAGCTGGTAGCAAAGCTTGCGACCCCAGAGTGGGTTGCGCAGTAGGAGGCAAAACCATCTGTGGAGCACCGGGTGGCTGAACAACAGCAGGAGGTTGAACAACAAAGGGTGGAACAACCGGGGGTAATGGAGGCGCAGTAGCACCATGCACATAAGGGGGTGGCAATCTCAGTAAATGAGAGATCAAAGGATCTTTTTCAGGTCTTCAATTACTTTCGGAGGAGAAGACGGCACGGCCGGATAACATTTATCTATGGCCATGCAACGCTGTCTATCTGAAACTTCACTCGCACGCTCTTCTCCATCTTCCCTAAACTGCCTTGCAGCTTGTAGTACTGACATATTCTTATCTTTCCTATCTCTTTTTGCTTGCTTAATTTCTCGCTGTTTGGCATCCTTTCGCCAAAGGCGGAAAGAGTCAAACATTGCCGGACGGGCTTTCTTCTTAAATAGCGCAACTTCCAGATTATCTAAAATATTTAATTCGAAACTACCATATTGGGGCCATCGTAAAACACCATCTTTCTTCGTATAGCGAACCCATACTTCATTATAAGTAATAGGACCCACTCCGTGTTTTGAATAGAGCTCATAAGTCGGAGTTCCAACTGGAGGCATCGGACACGAATCCTCCAATTGGGAATCCCTGTTGCAACCACAACTAAACAATTTCCCAAATTTGCTAAGATCAGGCATCTTATAGCTCACTAGTCTAGCTTCAAACTTCAAGGGGTTATCAACTATCGATACACTCGTAAATATACGAGCCCCTCGGCTTCGACTATTGCAATAACCGAATCAAAACCAAGGACCAAAACAAAGATCGTGGGTGCGACCCACCTATACTTAACCAAAGTATCTGTCACGCCACCAGAAGACCGTCTATCGTCTCGCTTTACAAAGGATCAATCAAGGGTCCAAGACAGTCAGGGCAGCAGTCCTTCGTAGCCGTCGAAAGCGGGAGGCCTCGCAGCAAAAACCTTCGGTCCACGTCGACATGCAGGGGTCGATGAAGTGGTTGGCCTTCCTCCAGAATTTTCTCACGGGGCTCCTCACAATCCTCAGGCTTGGACCGGTACCGCTGAAGTCGCCCAATGTTGGGCGCCAACTGAAGAACCAGGTTTTCTTAGAACCCAGCGGTGCCAGGGACACACCCGTAGTCATCGAGTTCACCTGTCTTCGTATACAGAGACACGGAATACTTCTGGGTGGCGTCAGAGATCAAATTTATTAGCTGCAGCTAGTAACAGTAATCCCAGCAATACAACACGGTGTACAACTCAGGAAACTGCTCAATTTTCGTAGAGCAAGACATCACTTTTTATGCTGTTTTCGATTAATTACAAATGCACACCCACTGCCGCAAATTCTGACCAATGAAATACATTTTCACACACATTATTACATTAAAAAAAAAACTCACTTTACATTGTACCAACCCACAAGTTAATTATTAGGACTGTCCTAAATTCGATTACCACAAGCTGGACAAACCCATAATTGAAAGCACTACCCATGTAATGAAAAGTCATAAGAAAAGAAACAAACAGATGTTGAGTAGGATAAGATATGTGTAAGAAACTAAAAGTTAACGATATCCTGAACATTGATTGGCAATTTTAGACAACGATCAGCCAGGGAAATTGGCTTCGCAAAGGGTCAGTTTCAGGTGACGGGGTCAGCATCTTGCAGTTCACTCGCAAGTCGAAAAGGGCCTGTTAATGCTTACATGAACAACAAGGCCCATGCAACTTTGTTCGTTCGGTTACCTACGTGAGGGCAACACAAAATGGCGTCATGAACAACGCAAACAAAATGGAGTCCGGTCCCGAAAACCACGGAACCTCAGTGCTGATTTTGAAATAGATACCAATCCAAATTTCCTAATGCTACGAAATTTGTTCTACGGCAACCAGATTTGTTGCTGGAATGATTTGAAAACTTTAACAAGGAAATAACAATTAAGGGGACACAGGTATGGCCATGATATATGATCTTGAAACATCTGAAATGCACCAGTAGGCGAAGAAATACCACCTTTGACTGAACGATGTATCAAGATGACAAAAGTTTGTAAATATGCCAATGCCTTCATGAAACATTTCCACTGCAGACTCATCTGGAGAAAAATACCATTACTTCTAGTCATGGGATGAATGCATTAATGAGCCCACGACAAATACAAAACATAATTCACAAATACAAAGATATATTTTAATTATTTAGTAAAGAGTTACTTAGAAGAAGCAATGTGTAGATAATAAAATAAATGAAATATATGTTTTTAAATGAGTAAACTTTAATCATTTTCCCTTTCCTTCCACCTAAGGTGATCTCTATTGTGTCGTTTGCGATCTGCACCAAGCTCTCCACCTAAGTGTGAAAAGTTACAAGTAGTAATTTTACACTCAGATTTTGCCTTTCAATAACAGACTCGAGTCGACAAAGAACAATAATAAAGCTTCTACACATGGTTTGGGGAGATCATAATCTAGAAGCACTTTTATGATTCATGAAGGAAAGTAAATCAAACTGTGAGCAGGTCTCTCTTTAGAAGAAATCCATATTTCACAGTAATTATGTAATTTCTGTGAAATGTGGAAAAGGTATTGTGTGTCTGGGATCATAATAACTTTCAATCAATCAATCAGTCAGGGGAATTGTAAGCTCACTACTTACCCGTGAGGGTCTCAAGGCGCTGCAGTGAGGGGGTGTGGGGTCAGGCAGCTCCCTTCAGTTGAAGAGCCAGGTCTTGAGTGTTTTCCTGAAATTTCTCTGACTCTTAAGCAATCTGCTTTACTCTTCCCAAATTAAAAGAAGTAGAAGAAATGTACTTTGATAGTGAAAAATGTGGTGCAGGTGGAAGCATTAAAGTTAACAATTGGAGTCACAAAAAGGTGTTTGTAATGAATACAATGGAATCCCTCCTGGAAACTATATTTGCAAAAAAATTAAAAACCTTTGAAAGAAAATATACCAGAATTGAAAAACACGTTGTTTTTGGCCATATTCATGCTTTTTCCTGGCTTGTTGAATTTTAGGTTTGCTATTTTTGAGAAAAACAAAAATGTATCTTTCCAATACCTTGATTGCATTTTCAATGTATCAGTTACTCTGCTTGACAACATCAAGAGAATTCCAAAAAGGATTAAAAAAAAAAACATTGGACTGGCTGTATTTCTTAAAGTTATCCAGCATGGAAAATCTAATTGCCTAGAATTTCACAGAACAATTTCTAAAGGGCAGTAATCACACTTGAATATGAACATCTACATTTTCACAGAATAGAAGGGAAAACGAATTAGTGGGTTATTTATTCCTCCTAATATGCTGCAACCGTCACAAATTGTGCATATAATGTAGAATGTTCTGTTTTTGAGAGAAAACATTCTATTTGCTTTTTCCTGTAGAAAAATTACACAATATTCCTGATCGTCGAGAAGGATAAAAAAAACATAAGCAGCACCACTGGAGAGATAAAACTAATTTATACATCCACATTTGTAGTTATCTTCCAGGCCTGCAATAAAGGACAGAGAGAGCTAAAAAAGGGCTTTCACCCCAAATAATGGGCAGTGAGAGCTAAATAAACAGTTTTCACCCCAACCCCTTATAGCCTGACTAGAACCACTATACAATAATTACCCTCCAACAGTCTCGAAAGGCAGCACAGGAATGTATAGGCTTCACTCTCACACCTACTTAACCCAAGCGTTTTATCCCTGAGACCTTCCACCTTGCCAAACAGTATGGCAGTAAACT
Source organism: Lissotriton helveticus (assembly GCF_964261635.1). NCBI lineage: Eukaryota > Metazoa > Chordata > Amphibia > Caudata > Salamandridae > Lissotriton > Lissotriton helveticus. The sequence continues at coordinate 1,071,847,863 of NC_136070.1, read as the reverse complement.
GAAGCAACTTACATCATGGTATGTGACTACTCCCCATGTCCTGTCCACAACTGCAAGCAGCGCAAGTACTTCCTGTCCCACAGCCATTTTTCTGGACAAGGGCAGGTGACACAGAGTCATGCTCACAATTGTGGACAGTAGGCCAAGCTGCATGTCAGCTGTTTCAGTCCTCTTTAAACATCAAACTAAACCATAGAAAGACTGGTACGGTGTAGCTTACTACCTAGGTGTTCTCTACCCAAAGGTACAACAACATCGGGAATAATAAGTGTATGGCCCGGGGGCCTTGTGTAGCCCTCCTAGCCTTCACACTTGGCCCCTAGGTGACCAGCAGCACTGGGCTGCTGTTTACTTAACTGAGAACTAACATTTAGAAAGATGTTAAACAAGTGGGCAAGCATTTCTTTACGTGCTAACTGAAGAACAGGAAAAGAAGCATAGAAGATGTCATGCATCTCTTATCGTTGGGAGCAACTTTGTGTTTAAAGACATCATGCAGCCAACACGTAAAAATATATAAAGTCTCTTCAAAATTCAAGCAAGCATTGGAAAAGCCAATGGGTCTCTCTTTTGGGGTAAACGTCGTTTAAAACGCGGTGTTTACACCGCACAACCTTTACCACGCTGCCATTACAACACAAGTCGTTACTACGACTTGCGCTGGATCACGCTGTTGGTTAAGGAATATTGTAATTTTATATTCCAACACCTTCCCTACTGTTACGTGGACTGGTGTTGGAATATAAAATTATAATATTCCTCAATCCGCGCCCTCCAACGCAAGTCGTTGTATCGACTTGCGTTGTAAAATCCGCGATGTAAAGTACCGCGATCAAAATGATCGCGTTGTACTGACATACATCCCTCTCTTGGTACCTATTGGCTTTGCCAACGTGTTTCAGTAAGCTGCACAGTACAAAGGAAAAAAGAAAGAAAGCACTGTGACCGGCATGGCTGTGTCATTTTGTGAGTCCGTGCACCATTAATTTCCAAGCCTGCAAATGATGCAAACAATTTGTTTATGTAAAATATACCACAGTGAGGAAAAGCAACACAAAAGTCACGTATAGGGGTAAGCAATGTAAATGTATGGGGGGTAGGGAAGCAAGAGTTGGGGGAAGCAATGTGGCAAGGGTTGGGTAGAAGGGGGAATGGTGGTATTGGGAAACAACATTGAGCTTTTGGGTGGGGAAAAGCATCAACAGAAGAGAGAGGAGGACGTGGGAGGGGCAAGCAACACAGTTTTAGGTGAATGAGAAGTAATGGCCAGGAGAGAAAATGGCACAGTTGGGGAGAAGGAATTTTTGAGAAAGCAATGTGGAGCAGATGTGGGGAGAAGCACACAGGCGAGAAAGCAAGTACACGAGAATGATCGCAACATGGACACGGACGGTGACAAGCATACAGTAAACAGAGAAGTGATTGAGACAGAAATCTGAGAAACAAATGCCCTTTAACAATGTGGTTAGTTTCAGTTTCAGTTTCAGGTTAGTCTCTTTCAGTCTGGTTAGTTCTGCAGTGATCTTACCTTCCTTGTTTAATACTGTAGATATCAATAGTTCATCTCTTGGTTCTCACACTGCCTATATGGCCACTCTTTCCACACTAACTTCGCCCACATCTCTACCTGATGAAATCCCTCAAGGATCAGTCCCAACTCATAAAAACTCATAAAAAACTGAGCTCCTGTATTTTCTGTCCTCATATCCACCATCCAACTCAAACTATTGCCATCCTGGCTCTCAGGCCCCTCGCTTAACTCTACTGCCAGTAACCCTGTGGTTCTCTTAACTCATTCATGCACCTGACATCTCCTTCACCACCCCAGCCACTGCAGCACTGTATCAAGTTCAAAATATACAGACTATTTGACCCCTTATTCCATTCCACACAATCAAAGCATTGATTAATTCACTGGTACTCACTACAATAAATTAGTAAAAAAATGTACTACTTCGGCTCCTCCCGTACTCTTACCTCCAACTGGAATGAAGTCTTAAGTTGCTATTAGAACCCTACACAACTCCCCACAGCCATGGGCTGCTCCTGCTTATTCCTAATAAGTTGTCTGGTTCTTTCAAAAACAGGGATCCATCCAAAAGCTGGTACTAGTACTCAAAGCTATATACATTACTCACCTCCAGGGTACCTTTGCAACTCCATAAACTGCTACACTCCTAATCTCAAGATTAGATCTGCCAATACAAATCTTTTACCATTAATCAAACCTCCATATATTACATCTTTTTATTCTTGTATTCAGTCGTTTTTTATGGTGCCTAGTCATCGATAGGAATTCAAGTGCTTTATAATAAAGAACACCGGTACACAATGGACAGAGTACATTCTGACAGTTTAATAACAGGGGGACTTTCAGAGTACTGGGGAGAGAGGGATGGAAAGAGGGAGGAAAACACGGAAATATTGTAGGGGGACTGTGATATATATAACTCAGTATCAAGAACTACGTATCCTTGACTGAATTCCGATTGGGGTATAATGATTCATCTGAATGTCTTTGTTGTTGCCAATAAAATGAGAGTTTTTAGGGTCTAAGGTTTCTGCTGTGGATTCTGCAGCGATGCGTTTTCTGAGCGTTTCTCAAAGATAGGATGTCAGGTGTAAATCCCAAGTTTGTGGGTAATGGAGTTCCAGTGCGCTTGGAGTCAAGCCGGAGAAGGATTATTTCAGTGCTAGAGGTGGACCTACATTTTGGAATTCCCAAGTAGGGAGAGCTTTTGCTTTTGGATTTTCGCGAGCCTCCAGAGACGAGTGGTAGTTCGACTTAGTTGGGTTTGCAAAGGTGGGGTGCTTTGCAAGTGAAGCAGCACGTTTTACATGTTATCCTAGCCTCAAGAGAAAGCAAACAGAGATACCCTAGGACTGGTAAGAAGTGGTTGAAGCTTTTTTTGACGAGATGGGACGTCCATTTTCATCTTCAGCCATTGATTCATTGCCTCTTCTAGGACTCCTCCATTGGGACCCACCTTCCCCAGTAATCTGAGCTAGGCAGGATATTACAACAGCCCTGAAAAGATCTCTCCAAGTACTAGAAGGTAAAGAATACATATCATCTTATACTGCCTTCATTCACCGTCAAAATGTATAAATTAATTGCGTACCATAGCAGTTTTAGATATTTCAGCCCATTGTCTGTTTTTGCTAACTCCTACAGGTAGCAGTATCTATGTTCATCATTGCAACATCTCATGTCTTTTTAATCTGTTTTCTACTATACCTATGCTTCCACATCTGTCTTATGTTGCAGATATATTATATAAACAAATACGAGCATTTAAAATATCATTCTAAAATGAATATCATTCCATGTTTGCGGTTCAGCCTTGTAAAGCAATAGGTGTACCAGCATAATATATTTCCAACAGAACAGTTTCACCTTTGGATTGCTTATTACAGCCATTTACATATTTTAGCAATTCCTTCAACACCAAAATCTAGTTGATTAAAACAAACTCAAACGAAAGACTATTGTAGTGCGTATACTATATATTTTAAAAAAGGTTCTGAGAATTGAGTGTCCTTGTAGTTTCCGTCACTTTTTAAAACTATTCCACTGAAAACAGACATCTGTTACAGCATGTTCTAATCGAGTAAGATAGGTGAGGACAAAATAAAAGGGTGACTTTGTTTAGATGGGAAAAGGATTAGAAGAATTGATACATTGATCGGTGAATCACTGAGTTTTTTTTACTATGGCCTTAGAAAATTATCTTTTCTTGTTAAGTAAAAAGCCTCAGCACACAGGGAAGAGTACCAAAAATCAGTACTGATGAATGAGAGGATGCACTTACTACATTGTCTCCTGCTTTGCTGAAGGAATATTAGTTTGTTTTTTTATTGAGGATAGTGACAATGCCATGTATCAGTCTTTTATTTTAGTTGTTACTGTAACACAGTATAACCTGATGCTGACGTGTTTCTTACACGTAGCTTGGTGATGCAGCTTAATATTAACCTATGGTGTATTTTAAATTACAAACAAGGCTGTATCACATGAAATGATCACTGGAATCGCAAAGAGCTGGAGCTGCACATTTTCCATGTTATACAGCGCAATGGCAGGTCCCAAGGTCAGCTGCGAAAGAAGGAGGGTTATGTGTGGTACTTGTTACTCAACCGTGTAAATAAATCCTAGCTATGACACCTTGTGGTGAAATCCAGAGATCCCTGGATGCCACCAAGCTGATCCACCTACTTTCGACTAAGTCCATCACCATCGGGACATGGAACGTGAGGATCATGTACGAACCAGGCAAGACAGCTCAAGTGACAGTGGAGATGAAAGAATACAACCTTGCCCTGCTTAGCATCAGCGAGACCAGATTAACAGAGTCTGGACATGAAAGACTGGCTTCAGGAGGAATGCTGCTGTATTCTGGACATGAGGAAGAGAACACCCCACATACTCAGAGAGTAGCAATGATGCTAGCGCAAGCAGCCAACAGAGCTCTGAATGAATGGGAAGCCCACGGTCCCAGAATCATAACACTGACTTTCCACAAAAAAGAAAAACATGAATGTTATCCAGTACTATGCACCTATAAATAACAGCAACAAAGAGGAAAAAGAGGTTTTACGAAAGACAACAGTCGATCTTGGAGAAAGTGCTTGAGAGAGACATTACCATACAGATGTAGGATCTCAATGCCAAGATAATAGCGACAACAATGGGTATGAAAACGTTTTGGTCAACCATGGCCTCTTGCAACATGAACAAGAATCGCGAAAGGTTTGCAGATCTCTTTGTGCCCTTGACAGTCTGGTAATAGGCAGTAGATTATTCCCACACAAAGGAATTAACAAGGCAACGTAGGTGTCTCCAGACCATTCAACAGAGAATCAGATTGAGCATGCCTGCATTGGAAAGATGTTCTTAAGGTTCCTGCAAGATGTGAGAGTGATAAGCACGCAGACTTGGAATCAGACCATCACCTTGTTGTGGCTTGGCTAAAGATGAAGAAAACATTTCTGGAACTGAAAAATCAACGTCAGAGATGTAACACCACCTTCCTCAAAGAATACTCATTCACCCTCAGTGACAAGTTTCAAGTCTTGCAAGAACTAGAGGACAAAAGAGACCTAGTAGAAAGTCAGTGGGAGGAGATGTAAATGTAAATGTGAATGTACAGGAATTTATATAGCGCAAATCACCGAGCGGTTTCTAAGTGCTTGCTTAGGGAACCCGTCCTGGTATTCCCCTGTGAGATAACCCCGGCAGGGTATCCGCAAGGTGAAAGCCAGGCATCCTGCCGCGAGGGGCCGTTGTGGAGATTAAGCAAGCTATTGCCCAGAGTCGCAGAGTGTGAACCCGTGAATCCAGTAGGCACCGGAGCGAGAATTGTCGAGTCCATGGACATTTTAGGACTCAAGACCCCGCCGAGCCGGGAATTGAACCCTGGTCCCGGGCAGATCTCTGCTTCCAGGTCTGCCTCCTCTAACCAGTGAGCCACACTTCTCCACTTCAAAGAAACAGTGACATCAACCTGCCAGAAATTATTGAGTCCCAGGAAACACCAGCATAAAGAATAGATCTCCACTGAGACTCTCTGCAAAATCCAAGAGAGAAAGCAAACTAAAGCTGCAGTCAACACCAGCTGAACAAGAGCAGAAAAAGTGAAAGCTCAAGGCGAATACACCAAAATCAACAAGGAACCAAAGAGAAGCTTAAGAGCAGGCGATGGTCTTGCCACTGATGGCCAGGAAGCAGCATGTCATGAAAACTTGAAAGAACATAACAAGGAGACTCTCCTATATATACTGCAAGTCAGAAAGACCTGTAAAAGACAAACTGGAGGACCATCATGGTTAGCGAAGGCCACAAAGAAGATGGGTGGAGCACTTTAAAAAACTGCTGAACCGGCTTGTGCAGCAGTCTCCACTCGACATACAGCTATCACGATATCATAGTTCCATTCTTAAAAAACCCTCAATTAATACCCTTGAAACTTGAAAGGTTTAGGCCTATTTCCTTTCTTCACTTCTTCTCCAAAGTAGATGAGACGCACATAAATAAACAGCTGTCAAGTTTTATTGAGACCAGACAATTGCTTCATGAGACTCAGTTGGGATTTCACCCACAGTTTAGTACAGAATAGGCATTGCTGGTGGCCTCAGAGTCCCTCTGGTAGGTTGTTGACAGGGGTAACACTGCAGCACTGATAATGTTGGATCCCAGTGGAGACTTCGATATCATGCCACACAGCCATCTGCTCGAATGGCTCTGGAATTTTGATATTGGAGCGAAGGCTTTTTGGTGGTTAGCATATTTCTTTTAGAGCCACACTTTTCAGGTGGCTCATGAGCCTTTTCTAGCTGAGGTTTTTCCACTGCAGCAGGGGGTGCCACAAGGCTCAGCATTGAGCCCTACCTTATTCAGTCTTTATATGTGCCCTCTAGCCAATATCATTGATTGTCATTTCTTTAACATCATGTTATACGCAGATGATATGAAGCTTATCATCACCCCAGCTCAGGGTGAAAGAGACACTGCAGCTCTGTTAAGATCCTGTCTGTCTGAACTGGCTGAGTGGATGGACCACAGCTGTCTCAAGCTTAATACTGGGACTACAGAGGTTATTATTTTGGGGAAGCAGCCATCAATCTGGTCATTCGCTTGGTGGTTAGATTCACTAGAGTCACTACCGGACCCTAAGCTGAAAGTTAAGAACCTCGGCATCTGATTTGACACTGAACTCTTGTTTGACAGTCATATTACCAGTCTAGTGGCGAAATGTGTTGGAATTTTGAAGACCCTGAAAAAGATTCTGGGACTTCTTCCAGAGACCACAAGAAAGTTAGTGGTCCAGGCCTTGGTAATGTCCAAACTAGACTACTGCAATGCCCTATACCTGGGAGCCTCACAATCTAGACTGGTGAGACTGCAGAAGGTGGAGAATGCAGCAGCTTGGCTGCTGCTTAATCTCCTGAGGCAGTCAGCTACGGGCCCAGCTCTTGTCAAACTGCATTGGGGCTTCTGGGAAAGAGAGTGTCCTTTAAAGCTATATGCTTCTGCCACCTTATTCTGAATGTAAAAGGACATCACTATTTTCACCCTCTTGTTAAACCGTACATACCCGGCAGAAGTCTTAGGTCTGCAGGAGCCTTTTTAGCCACGATCCCTATTGTAAAAAAAGCACGCATGGGCGACTGCTCTTTCAGCTTGTTAGCCTCCAATATGTGGAACATCCTGCCTTGGGGACTTAGGAAAATTTGGAAATGGCCTTCTGCAAAAAACTCAAAACCTGTTTCTTTAGACAGCCTTAATTGCTAACGTGTTTTGGTGACAGCACAGGTTTGTACTTGAGAATGGATTCTTAGCACGGGGACACTTCGGCCGGAAGTAACCAGGCACTTTACAAATTACTCAGAATTACATAACATAACACAGCCAGCTGACAAGGACTTACAAATCGACTTCTGCGGACCAACCAAGGAATAAAACGGCAAGCCATCAAACATCTGAGAAATGAGAAGGCAGCAGGACCTGACAATATTCCTGCAGATGCACTGAATGCAGACATTGAAACATCGGTAGACATTCTCTACCCCATGTTTGTAAGGGACTGGCAAAAGGAAAATGTGCCTTCAGACTGGAAGGAGGGATATCCCACCAAGATCCCCAAGAAAGGTGACCTGAGTGACTACGCAAACTACGGAGGAATAAGTCTTCTATCATCTCCAGACAAAGTGTTTTACAGAGTCACCCTGAACAGAATGAAGGAACATGTTGACACTCAGTTCCAAGACATGCAAGCTGGCTTCCACAAAGATAGATCTTGCACAGACCAGAGTGCAAAACTGCCCATCATCATTGAGCTATCGATGGAATGGAACTCACCCCTCTATATCAACTTCATCGACTATGGGAAAAACGTGGACAGAGACCCTTTAGAAACTCTTCCGCCCCTATGATGTGCTAGTTAAACTCATAAGTATCATCATTGAATTCTTATGAGCAAACGACCTGCAAAATAGTTCACGGAGGATAGCTCACAAAAGACTTTCATATACAAGCATTAAAAATGAGGGCATTATCGTCCGTGAATGGCTTAAAAAAATTCAATAATATATTTGGAGAAATGTTGGATAGACCGGTCCTGAAAGCCTATCAAGCAATGGTGCCCCCTCAATTCTTGTATGGAGCCGAAGTCATTTACCTAAGCGGTAAGACCTCTTGGGATAGAGAGGAGGGAAATACATTAAAAAGACTATTCGTACTGCCTAAATCTTCTATGGTACAGGCGGCAAGAATTGAGTTGGGAATTACCTCGTGGGCGATAACCGCCTGTATGGCCCTTGTACGATTTTGGCAGCGATTGGGAGCTGAAGAGTCGCTCAAAATTTCCCAATGGGTCAAAAAGGAAATTACCACGAGCGAGCTACCCTGGGCAAAAGAGTCTAGAGTATCAATAAGGAATGCCTACAGGGTGCTCGAACTGAAGGTCTGCCCGCTACAAGACCATATAATAATAGGTAAGAAAGAACTAAGGCTTCAAGGAACCGATATGTCCCGTACTTATGACCGGGAGTTCCTCTGACAAAAATGCTCGGTAGCCCATATGACATCAGCCTGGGAGCTTGACCAACATTTTCCCTATGTAGATCGGCTACCAAGCCATAGCTTAAGGCGGGAAGTCCTAAAAATGAGAATTGGAATAAACCCATGTTTCGCTAATAATGGAGCTCGAAATCAAATGATGGGATGTAATGGGAATTGCACTTGCACTTTAGGCACTACCTGCAATATTACTCACATTTTATTAGATTGTTTGTGGCTTTTAGATATACGAAAGGGGTTTTTATGCCCGATTTTTAAAAAGTATAATATTACAAACAGGATGCAAGCCGCTAAATTGTTGATGGAAATGGGGAACTTAGATATAGCCTGTGCCTTGGGGAAATATATGAAAAAAGTTAAGGGGTTCCTCAACTGCACAGAGTAAGATCTAATTATATAAGTCCTCGATATTAAATAAGTCTGAACCAATTAGTGTTTAAAATAGTAAGTGGTGCATGTTTAAGGAGGTGTTGTATAGTTTGAATTAAGTGATTTTATTAATTTTATTGATATAATACTCCGATTTTAAAAATGATAGTACTCATATTTATACCAAGAAGTAATATGTCTATTGATACCGCCGTGCTATGTATCTGTCGCTGTTTTTATTTTATCCTTTTTAGTAAGATAAGATGTAGATTGTACTTTTATGGTTGTAACAAACCAAATAAAGTTTGTTTTGACTGACTGACTGACTGACTGAAACATCAGTAGACATTCTCTACCCCATGTTTGTAAGGGACTGGCAAAAGGAAAATGTGCCTTCAGACTGGAAGGAGGGATATCCCACCAAGATCCCCAAGAAAGGTGACCTGAGTGTCTACGCAAACTACGGAGGAATAAGTCTTCTATCATCTCCAGACAAAGTGTTTTACAGAGTCACCCTGAACAGAATGAAGGAACATGTTGACACTCAGTTCCAAGACATGCAAGCTGGCTTCCACAAAGATAGATCTTGCACAGACCAGAGTGCAAAACTGCCCATCATCATTGAGCTATCGATGGAATGGAACTCACCCCTCTATATCAACTTCATCGACTATGGGAAAACGTGGACAGAGACCCTTTAGAAACTCTTCCGCCCCTATGATGTGCTAGTTAAACTCATAAGTATCATCATTGAATTCTTATGAGCAAACAACCTGCAAAATAGTTCACGGAGGATAGCTCACAAAAGACTTTCACGTGACGATCGGAGTCATCCAAGCTGCTTGCTTTTGCCTTTTCCCTTCTTGATGGCCTGTGACTTGATCATGAAGGCATCCACAGCAAGGAGTAGAAATAAGATCCATGGTACACCTTGGATGCAGATCGATGACCTGGTCTTTGCAGATGACCTGGTCCTACTCTCTCATACTAAACTGCAGATGCAAAAGAAGTCTGACAATGTGGCAGCCACATCAGCATAACTTGGCCTCTACATCTAAAGGGGAAAAACCAAGATCCTGAAGGCTAACACGGCCAGCACAACTGCAGTCAATCTTACAGGAAATGCACTGGATGAGGTTCAGGCCTTCACCTACCTGGGCAGTGTCATAGACAAGCATGGCAGCACAGACGCAGATGCCAAGGCAAGAATTGGCAAAGCAAGGGCTACCTTCATTCAGCTTAAGTAGATCTGGAGCTCCAAAGAACAAACGCTGCAAATCGGTCATACTGTATGGAGCAGAAACAAGGAGGACAACAGTGACCACCACCAATAAAGTTCAGACCTTCATCAACACCTGTATGGGGAAATTCCTCCAAATCTGCTGGCCAAACACAATCAATCAGAAAAAACAAGGGTGGCTGGGCCCAATGGGAAGGAGGGTAGGCAGGGCCACACTAATATGAAATAGAAACAATTGCCTATGCCTCCGAGCTTAATTAGAGTACACACTGATTCATGTACAAGTAAACCACAATTTATTAGTTTACCCAAAAACAGTTTATGTTTCCGTGAAGGACAGCGTGTCTTTGTCTGCCATACTTTGCAGGAGTGGACACTCCTGCACAGCAATTAATGCTCACGGGAAAAATCAAGGGACACCTTTTGAGTGTCGTTCCCAAGCCACTCGGGCAAATGCCCGCACAATTAATCAGAAAAAACAAGGGTGGCTGGGCCCAATGGGAAGGAGGGTAGGCAGGGCCACACTAATATGAAATAGAAACAATTGCCTATGCCTCCGAGCTTAATTAGAGTACACACTGATTCATGTACAAGTAAACCACAATTTATTAGTTTACCCAAAAACAGTTTATGTTTCCGTGAAGGACAGCGTGTCTTTGTCTGCCATACTTTGCAGGAGTGGACACTCCTGCACAGCAATTATTGCTCACGGGAAAAATCAAGGGACACCTTTTGAGTGTCGTTCCCAAGCCACTCGGGCAAATGCCCGCACAATTAATCAGAAAAAACAAGGGTGGCTGGGCCCAATGGGAAGGAGGGTAGGCAGGGCCACACTAATATGAAATAGAAACAATTGCCTATGCCTCCGAGCTTAATTAGAGTACACACTGATTCATGTACAAGTAAACCACAATTTATTAGTTTACCCAAAAACAGTTTATGTTTCCGTGAAGGACAGCGTGTCTTTGTCTGCCATACTTTGCGGGAGTGGACACTCCTGCACAGCAATTAATGCTCACGGGAAAAATCAAGGGACACCTTTTGAGTGTCGTTCCCAAGCCACTCGGGCAAATGCCCGCACAATTAATCAGAAAAAACAAGGGTGGCTGGGCCCAATGGGAAGGAGGGTAGGCAGGGCCACACTAATATGAAATAGAAACAATTGCCTATGCCTCCGAGCTTAATTAGAGTACACACTGATTCATGTACAAGTAAACCACAATTTATTAGTTTACCCAAAAACAGTTTATGTTTCCGTGAAGGACAGCGTGTCTTTGTCTGCCATACTTTGCAGGAGTGGACACTCCTGCACAGCAATTAATGCTCACGGGAAAAATCAAGGGACACCTTTTGAGTGTCGTTCCCAAGCCACTCGGGCAAATGCCCGCACAATTAATCAGAAAAAACAAGGGTGGCTGGGCCCAATGGGAAGGAGGGTAGGCAGGGCCACACTAATATGAAATAGAAACAATTGCCTATGCCTCCGAGCTTAATTAGAGTACACACTGATTCATGTACAAGTAAACCACAATTTATTAGTTTACCCAAAAACAGTTTATGTTTCCGTGAAGGACAGCGTGTCTTTGTCTGCCATACTTTGCAGGAGTGGACACTCCTGCACAGCAATTAATGCTCACGGGAAAAATCAAGGGACACCTTTTGAGTGTCGTTCCCAAGCCACTCGGGCAAATGCCCGCACAATTAATCAGAAAAAACAAGGGTGGCTGGGCCCAATGGGAAGGAGGGTAGGCAGGGCCACACTGATATGAAATAGAAACAATTGCCTATGCCTCCGAGCTTAATTAGAGTACACACTGATTCATGTACAAGTAAACCACAATTTATTAGTTTACCCAAAAACAGTTTATGTTTCCGTGAAGGACAGCGTGTCTTTGTCTGCCATACTTTGCAGGAGTGGACACTCCTGCACAGCAACTAATGCTCACGGGAAAAATCAAGGGACACCTTTTGAGTGTCGTTCCCAAGCCACTCGGGCAAATGCCCGCACAATTAATCAGAAAAAACAAGGGTGGCTGGGCCCAATGGGAAGGAGGGTAGGCAGGGCCACACTAATATGAAATAGAAACAATTGCCTATGCCTCCGAGCTTAATTAGAGTACACACTGATTCATGTACAAGTAAACCACAATTTATTAGTTTACCCAAAAACAGTTTATGTTTCCGTGAAGGACAGCGTGTCTTTGTCTGCCATACTTTGCAGGAGTGGACACTCCTGCACAGCAATTAATGCTCACGGGAACAATCAAGGGACACCTTTTGAGTGTCGTTCCCAAGCCACTCGGGCAAATGCCCGCACAATTAATCAGAAAAAACAAGGGTGGCTGGGCCCAATGGGAAGGAGGGTAGGCAGGGCCACACTAATATTAAATAGAAACAATTGCCTATGCCTCCGAGCTTAATTAGAGTACACACTGATTCATGTACAAGTAAACCACAATTTATTAGTTTACCCAAAAACAGTTTATGTTTCCGTGAAGGACAGCGTGTCTTTGTCTGCCATACTTTGCAGGAGTGGACACTCCTGCACAGCAATTAATGCTCACGGGAACAATCAAGGGACACCTTTTGAGTGTCGTTCCCAAGCCACTCGGGCAAATGCCCGCACAATTAATCAGAAAAAACAAGGGTGGCTGGGCCCAATGGGAAGGAGGGTAGGCAGGGCCACACTAATATGAAATAGAAACAATTGCCTATGCCTCCGAGCTTAATTAGAGTACACACTGATTCATGTACAAGTAAACCACAATTTATTAGTTTACCCAAAAACAGTTTATGTTTCCGTGAAGGACAGCGTGTCTTTGTCTGCCATACTTTGCAGGAGTGGACACTCCTGCACAGCAATTAATGCTCACGGGAAAAATCAAGGGACACCTTTTGAGTGTCGTTCCCAAGCCACTCGGGCTTGGGAACGACACTCAAATCGTCGTTCCCATTGGGCCCAGCCACCCTTGTTTTTTCTGATTAATTGTGCGGGCATTTGCCCGAGTGGCTTGGGAACGACACTCAAAAGGTGTCCCTTGATTTTTCCCTTGAGCATTAATTGCTGTGCAGGAGTGTCCACTCCTGCAAAGTATGGCAGACAAAGACACGCTGTCCTTCACGGAAACATAAACTGTTTTTGGGTAAACTAATAAATTGTGGTTTACTTGTACATGAATCAGTGTGTACTCTAATTAAGCTCGGAGGCATAGGCAATTGTTTCTATTTCATATTAGTGTGGCCCTGCCTACCCTCCTTCCCATTGGGCCCAGCCACCCTTGTTTTTTCTGATTAATTGTGCGGGCATTTGCCCGAGTGGCTTGGGAACGACACTCAAAAGGTGTCCCTTGATTTTTCCCGTGAGCATTAATTGCTGTGCAGGAGTGTCCACTCCTGCAAAGTATGGCAGACAAAGACACGCTGTCCTTCACGGAAACATAAACTGTTTTTGGGTAAACTAATAAATTGTGGTTTACTTGTACATGAATCCGTGTGTACTCTAATTAAGCTCAGAGGCATAGGCAATTGTTTCTATTTCATATTAGTGTGGCCCTGCCTACCCTCCTTCCCATTGGGCCCAGCCACCCTTGTTTTTTCTGATTAATTGTGCGGGCATTTGCCCGAGTGGCTTGGGAACGACACTCAAAAGGTGTCCCTTGATTTTTCCCGTGAGCATTAATTGCTGTGCAGGAGTGTCCACTCCTGCAAAGTATGGCAGACAAAGACACGCTGTCCTTCACGGAAACATAAACTGTTTTTGGGTAAACTAATAAATTGTGGTTTACTTGTACATGAATCAGTGTGTACTCTAATTAAGCTCGGAGGCATAGGCAATTGTTTCTATTTCATATTAGTGTGGCCCTGCCTACCCTCCTTCCCATTGGGCCCAGCCACCCTTGTTTTTTCTGATTAATTGTGCGGGCATTTGCCCGAGTGGCTTGGGAACGACACTCAAAAGGTGTCCCTTGATTTTTCCCGTGAGCATTAATTGCTGTGCAGGAGTGTCCACTCCTGCAAAGTATGGCAGACAAAGACACGCTGTCCTTCACGGAAACATAAACTGTTTTTGGGTAAACTAATAAATTGTGGTTTACTTGTACATGAATCAGTGTGTACTCTAATTAAGCTCGGAGGCATAGGCAATTGTTTCTATTTCATATTAGTGTGGCCCTGCCTACCCTCCTTCCCATTGGGCCCAGCCACCCTTGTTTTTTCTGATTAATTGTGCGGGCATTTGCCCGAGTGGCTTGGGAACGACACTCAAAAGGTGTCCCTTGATTTTTCCCGTGAGCATTAATTGCTGTGCAGGAGTGTCCACTCCTGCAAAGTATGGCAGACAAAGACACGCTGTCCTTCACGGAAACATAAACTGTTTTTGGGTAAACTAATAAATTGTGGTTTACTTGTACATGAATCAGTGTGTACTCTAATTAAGCTCGGAGGCATAGGCAATTGTTTCTATTTCATATTAGTGTGGCCCTGCCTACCCTCCTTCCCATTGGGCCCAGCCACCCTTGTTTTTTCTGATTAATTGTGCGGGCATTTGCCCGAGTGGCTTGGGAACGACACTCAAAAGGTGTCCCTTGATTTTTCCCGTGAGCATTAATTGCTGTGCAGGAGTGTCCACTCCTGCAAAGTATGGCAGACAAAGACACGCTGTCCTTCACGGAAACATAAACTGTTTTTGGGTAAACTAATAAATTGTGGTTTACTTGTACATGAATCAGTGTGTACTCTAATTAAGCTCGGAGGCATAGGCAATTGTTTCTAGGCCAAACACAATCAGCATCAATGATCTATGGCAGCAGACGTTCCAACTCCCTGCTCATGAAGAAATCAGGAAAAGAAGCCGGGGTCCATAAATACACCCTTCGCAAGCCCACATCAAACACCACCAGTTACGCCCTGATCTGGAATTTTCAAGGGAAAAGGAAAACAGAAAGGCCAAGAAACACCTGATGCCTAGTCCTCAAGGCTGACTGCAAGGAAATGGTTTACACGTGGAGTAAAACTGAAAGAAAAGCCTAGGACAGAGATGGCTGGAGAGTCCTGGTTGATTGCCTATACCCCAGGAGGGGTAATAGGGATAAGTAAGTAAGCATTCAGTGTTGAATAGTTGCTTGTTACAGCATTCATTGACATATCTAATGTAAACTTAGGAACATATTAAAATAAAATACACAAAGCACCATAACATTACAATGAAAACATAACAGACAAATAAAACACTCAAAAACTCACAGTAACAGGTATTTAGAGCAAACACCACCATAACTTAATATTAATTGCATGACATATTGCCAGTGAAAAATCTTTTGTGACCCTGCTCAATGTACGCCTTATAATAGGTGTTATACAAGTGGATGTCTAGTGCAACCAGGAGCAAGGCATGTAGTAGATATCACCTATAATCAGGACCACTGAAATTATAAAATGTTGCTGCCCCAGTGATTTCTGCAAAAATATGGATTAGATGCACTTGCAACATAATCCATACTTTTTTGCATATTTTACAGATTTCATCAAATTGTTTCTTGCTCAAATGAATCAGAAGTTACTAAAAAACACTGTCTCACGTGTTGCAGCACTGTGGCAGGCAGTTTGCCGCAGGGTGTCAGGTGGCAGTTCAGTTACTAATTGTTTTAATTAGGTAGTAAACTGATATTAATGAGGTCAACCCTTTCCCTAGACAGTGTTGACATGTGCAGAAAAGACACAATATTGAATTAATACTTCCAGAAAATGTGACTCATTGCATTGTGTAATTTGACTTTTCTTGCCACATAATTTAGTTTACCCAATCTGACCCTGCTAGGAGTGAACGAAACGACATAGCGTAATGGAACAAAAAGCTATTTGATTTTCTTAAACAGTTTACAACTTGGGTTTCTCCAAAATGGAGCTCAGGGTTCAAGACGCCATGTCAGAAAACTATGAGAAGTCAATTAACATCAAGAAACCATTTGATGTCAGGTCAAGAAATTCCGGCCTGCAAATGGCAGCATGAGTTACCCCGAAACAGATGACAAAACATCATGGGCTTTCCTGAATTAATTTATAGTTTATTATATTGAAGACGTCTATTTTTAACACAGAGGACCAGATGTACGACCGTTTTTTGCAGTGGCAAACAGGCAATTGGTCCGGTTGCGACCGCAAATTAGGTCTGCTCCATGTACAAACCCTATTTTGCGAGTCGGTAACCTATTACTGACTAGCAAAATAGGGTTTGCGACTCTCTAAATAGCGAGTTGCACTTCAATTTACAATTGCTTTGCAACCACAATTGCGGTTGCAAAACACTCGCACTTTAGCACTACTGCAAGTAGGTGGTAAGCCACTCACAAACGGGAAGGGGTCCCCAGGGTCCCCTTCCCCTTTGTGTCCCCAGGGTCCCCTTCCCCTTTGTGAATGTATGCAAAAATACTTTTTAGGAGCAGGCAGTGCTCCTTCTTTTTTAAATGCATCCTGTTTTTCTTTAAGGAAAACAGCTGCATAAAAAAACCTGCTGTATTTAAAATGCAGTTACAGACATGGTGGTCTGCTGACCCCAGCAGGCCAACATCCCTTGGAGTGCTAGCAATTCCCAAATTGCACCTGCCTTATGATTATTAATTAGGCAGGTAATTTGCAACCCCATTAGGAATCTCAAACAGTGTCTGAGACACTGTTGTAAATTACATGTTGCCAGTCGCAAAACAATGCAATTTACGACTGGCAAATTGTAAGGGTTGTACATCTAACCCATAATCTAGTACTGGGTCTAAAAAAGTCAAGTTGTACAATGCTCCTAGTCTTTCAGTGTATCAGCGCCAGCGTACACCCAGCTCATGTGAGGTGGATACAATGTTTTACCTGTGAAAAGGCATGTGCTTGTCATACATTATTGATGCACAGTGAAGTTTCAAAGACATTTTTATTTCATATATTGGTTACAATTAACCTTTGACAGCACTGCTGATGTCCTTCACATGAAGACACCCTCGTTGACTCACATTTGCCTAACCATTTAGCCTTCTATTACAGTACTGACTTCCTGGTGTATAATTTACACAAGTAATTTACTTTTAAATGTTTCAGTAATTGTACTGCTTTGAGTTATTCACAAAACCAGAGTGCAAAGTTAATCAGAAGTGTAGACATACATGTCTCTTCCACCTCAAAAGCGGTGTGGCACCATGCTTAGGAGGGTAAGTTTCTGCTGAAGAAAAAGGCACTAGTAAGCCCAGCACCACATGTGGCCAACCACTGGTGCTCTCCTTTAGAAAATAATGGAAGTAGAGACAAACATTTATGCCCCATAGGAAATAATATTAAATTAAATTATTTAAAATGGTTAAGAATAGAAATAATTGTAATTTATTGTAAATAATATGACATGTGTGCATATTCATGATGTAGTTATGCAATATGTTAATCTTTTTAAAAGTAAAAAATTAGGTAACAATACATTTTATAAAAATAGAATCACATTTTTAATATTAATGCATAATAATATTTTGATCTTTTATGTTTTTACTTCCCTTCCCCTTTTAGTTGTAGTAACATTGGAGGGACAGTTTGTGAATATCATTAGGCTTACTCTTTTGTGGAGAGTACAAATCCCTCCATAGCCTTTCTTTCAAGCCTCATTACTCCTTGCTAAACTTTAGTAGTAAGTATTCACCATTTTCTAGCCACTCCTCCATGTCCCTCCTACTTTACCTAATACAAGGTATACTTACATGTGCAGACACTCTGCAGTCGGGTGGAGATTTCTGCACAGGAAAAGATAGGTGAGACCAAGGTGGAAACTCAGCACCTGAATTTGTGAATATCATTTTGTAGAACATTTGTAGTACTACGGTAGTAGTACAAGACCTACTATAAAATGCAGTTTGAGAAAAGACTCTTTAGTCTCTTACAAAAGGGTGTTCTTGTATCATGGTGACAGGAATGGCTTATAGTAGGCCAATTGGGTGAACTTCCCTTGGAAAATTCAAATGAGCCTACTAGGCCTTAGGCACTAAGATTCAAGGCTTAAACACCCTTAGCCAGAGCATTTGTTAACTCTAATTATGCAGAGATGAGCAGAAATCAATCTGAATTATAGTGCCCTTGGGTGTCCAATTTAGGAGAAGGTTTATTGTCTTCTTTGCAAAGATACTGATGTAATCAATTCTCTTAACAAATAATAACAAAATTGAACACCATATACAATGAGGGTTTCCCATCTATCTGTGGTTGATTGTTAATGTGACCTACGCTGCTACCCTTGAAGTGTATTGACAGGGTTAATGTTGCATGCAGCCCCCCCTTCCTGAGCCCTTAAAAGGTCTTGGGGACCCCATCCCATGGGGACCAAGTGGCTCCCCCCTCCCCGTGCCTTATTAGGCCCTAGGGACCCCATCCTCAGGTCTGTTTTGTTTGGTTCAGAGGAGTGGACTGTGTGCCCCACCTCCCTGAGCCTTTTAAAGGTCCAGGGGAACCCATTCCTCAGAGCCATATCTCTTTTTAGGGGGGCTGTGATGCCCCCCTCTCCAAGCCTCATTTTTCCTTGAGGACCCCATTCTCCAAGTGGCCCCCTCTCTGAGCCTTTTTAGGAACATGCCCCATCCTCAGGACATTTATTTTAAGGGGAGGGGGGGCATGGGTCACCTCTCAACAAGCCATTATAGGCCCAGTGGAGTCCGCCCCCCAGGGCCTAAAGTTACAAAAAAGGGAAGGGGCTGCGGTGCTCACAGAGTCTCTTTAGGTCCTAGCAAACCCATCCCCTGGGACTTTTTTTTAATTAATGGGGAGGGGGCCTCCCCAAGCCTTATTAGACCCTGGGGACACCATCCCCTAGACTTTTTTATTTAAGGGGAGGGGGCAGCAAGACCCTTCTCCCCCAGCCTTATTAGGCCTTGAGGACCCCAGCACCGGGCCATTTCTTTTAATTAAAGGAGAGTGGGGGCTACGTGCCCCTCCCTAAGCCTTTTTAGGCCCTGGGGTCCTCATCCCCAGGGCCACTACTTAAAATAAAGGGGAGTGTCTCCTCGTGGCCACCCTTCCCGAAGCTTTTCCGACCCCATCCCCAGGGGCCACATTAATTAAATATGGGTGCCCTCATGACCATCCACGGCACATACCATACACTTGTTTGGGACTGCAGAGGGACCCCTAGGGTCCCTGTGGCCCCAGCAGGCTACCCGCATGCAATGGGTGCTGGCATTGCCCCTTCCCGTAGGGAGCAGCTACTTATGCTGTTTGTGGGAGCAATAATATGATCTGTTTCCCTGCCCACATCACTGCAGGCAGGGAAACAGATGAAAAGTCTGCTCCTAGCTGGCTGGAACATTTTTAGAGCTCCCACCGGCTGGGAGTGGACATTGTGTTTGCTCCCACATGGCGGGAGAATAAAAAAAAGCAAACATAGGTTTCCCTGCCATGCTGGTATGGGCAGGAAAGCCACTATGTCCAGAGGGTGGGCTGCCTAGGACACAGCTATTGAGCCAGCCCCTGGAGCTGAGGTTTCCAGGGGAAGGCTGCTGTTTCTGCACAATTGCACTTTAATTTTGAGCATCACGATTAGACGTTTTTAGAAACCTAACTGCCTAATTGTTTTTATTTATTTTGAAGTGTTTTGGAATGTGTCCTAAATCTGTTTTTAGAACATCTAGCAATTTTGAAAGCTTGCTTAACTCACCTGCATTCTGAGAGATTTCGGGAGGGTGGGAAGCTGCCATACCGCAAGTTAGCTTTCATGCAATAGGAAGTCACAAGAAGTCACTGAAAGCAGCGCAGTAGGAGGCGCAGCGCTTTAGCTTCTTAGTAATGGATGACTACATAAATGGGTCTGAGACGTGGTTGCACCGCTGGCGCGCTAAAGGTGCACCCGACTGCGGCCGTCCGCCTCTGGACTGCAGCCAGTGCCAACCATGCTGCCCGTCTCTAGGAGCAGTATTGCTTGGTCAAGAGATTAATTATTAACAATGAATAAAAAAACCTGTGCTACCAGGACCAAGATAGACCCTGGAACGGCCAACCATGAATATTGCTGTAACAACTGCCCTTTTAAACTAGTGGGTGGCAAAGGGAGGACCAATGATAGTCCAACCTTACAAAAGCCCCCCATGAAACACCCTTGAACTAAGGGCATCCATATCAGGGCCTGCTTGATTTACTGTAGATCCCACCCCAAACATGCAGAGGACATTTGGCTTGCATCTAACTCATGGGACCTAATGTTTCTCACTGAAACATGGCTTAAGGAGAGCTCTAATCCTAATCAGATGCTGGATGTACCCGCAGGTTTCCGGATGACTAGTGCCAATAGGGAAGGCAACAGGATTGGGGGTGGTGTGGCTATCATTCTGAGGCGTGGTTGGGAGATCTCCTGCAGAACGGTAGAACACATAGGGATCATGGAGGCTCTGTCCTTCTGCATCAGAGTCTCACCCTCCCTATCGGTAGCTGGGATTCTGACATACAGACCCTGACACTCCAGCCTGCCATCTGCTAGAGTTCTGCGACATAGTCACTGACCTCACATTGAAGCATGCTAGTTTCACTCTCCTAGGTGACTTCACTGTCCATATGGATAGTGAAAAATGCGCTAAAGCTTCACAGCTGGCTGAAACCCTTGACAGCCTCAACCTGACGCAAAGAGTCACCGCCCCTACTCACATAGCGGGCCACATGCTGAACCTTATTTTATCCAGTGACCCTAACCTTATTGTAGAGGACCTGTTACCATTGACCTGGACCGATCACCTATTAATACCATTCAGCTTCAAACTTGACCACCTTGGCTGTAGTCCCAGCTTTATCCCAGAGAAAAGGAAAAACTGGAGGAAGGTTACCATTGATTCTATGATACCTATGCTTCAAAATGCCCCCCTCCAGTTGACGGGGAACCCAAGCGAAGATGCATCCATATTTAGAAGCTGGGTTACCAACGCCTTAGGTAGAGTGGCCCCGCCTAGATCTGTCGATTGGGAATGGAATGGGGCCCATGGAATCTAGGATGAATGTACCCTGACAGGGAAAATACAACTTTGCTGCGAGGGGTGGCTTAGTACATCATTGACTGTTTAATTTCAGGTAATCCTATATATATTGTCTGTGGTGATTTCTTGTTGTTGAATCTTTATCTCTATATACAATTTCTTTCTAGGCACTTTACACATACATTTCTGTTAAAGATTGTGTACACTGGGTGTGTGGTTAAACGGATTCTTGTAAATATTCTTTGTTCTTGATTTTCTACAAATTTCCTGATACTTTTAAATCAACTAGAATAATGGCAAACCTACAGACCTTCGGGTTCACAGATGAACAGTTTGCAAATATGGTGGGTAGTACAGTAAATTTTGGCCACCAAATGACAACTAATACAGATAAAAGCAATGATACAATAGCATTGTTAGCTCTTAGAAAAAATATCAAACGTATAGAGCTACATGGGCAGTACATGCTGGAATATCTCAAAGCAGGGGTAATCTCCAAAGGCTTGCGAGTGAGGAATATACCTGGACTATTTATCCAAATTAAACAATTTTCGGAATGATGGTCAATGATAGCTAACCGGTGTTCGCGTGATTTTATGATGCTTATTGTTGAAACTGCTAAGGAGGTCATAGAACAACTGGCAGCAGAAATATTAGATCTGGAAAACAAAATTAAAGCCGCAGGTACAGTGGAAGAGGCTAAAAAAAGTTGAAAGAGATAAAAAAAAGACCTCCATTCATACACTGAATATCTGAATAAACGAAAGTATACAAATTGAAAAAAGATATCCGCTTTTGTAGTAAGGAAAACACTTATCCCTATCTATCGGATAATTATTACATACAGTCTGAGGGAGCCTATAATGACCAGACTACTAATAAACAATATGGTCGTAAAGTAACCACTTTTTCCGATACATCAGATTCGGACAATGAAGATCCGTCTGGCCATTATGAATCTAGACGCAACGGAAATAACGCTAGGAGGTAACGCAATGCACAGCCATTTTGAGGGAGGCGTTTCACGAGGCGGAACAATTGGAGGCCACAATACCAGCCACGTTTCCAGGAAAATCAACAGATGGATTACAATCAATACCTGGTAACCCGCAATGCCCAGTACTGGAGGGAATAGAAACCATACCTATTTTCAATCTAAGTGGTTCTTCCCTAACTGAGTCAACCTATACTTTATTGTCAAAAGGACTTACGTTTTCCCCCCACTCAGGTCTGAATAAATTTGAGCTATTCAGAGACCTAATGGCTTTCTTCAGAGAAATCAGGTTGCTAATATTTTTTGCCAACCAAGAGACACATTCAGAAAATGTGAATTTGTCAGGACTTACACCCAAATCAACATTTACTCCCACTGTGGATCAGCTTCCACCGGAAGTGGCATTTTTTGAGCAGGTGGCCTACAATGAGATCAATAACATCACCAAACAGGTACAAAAAACCCCTTTCAACTTAAATAGAGAGGAATACAGAGCTCTATAAGATCTCAAACAGACACCCGCTATTACCATCAAAGCGTGTCACAAAGGAGGGGGTATTGTTTTGTTTGACACTCCCACCTATCTCTCCAAAATGGAGACCGTGCTAGGAGACAATCATTTCTATTGTCCAATAACAAGAGACCCCACGACGAGTATTGCTAATAAAATACGTAGGCTGACCAGCAGAGCCCTTAGAGATGGTGACATCTGGGATAAGGAATGGACATTCCTTAATGTAGAACAACCAAAATTGGCCAGCATTTATGGCATCCCAAAAATTCACAAAGATGAGTTTAACCCACCATTGAGACCCATTGTAACAACTATTGGTTCAGTCACGGAACCACTTTCTAAATATATTGATGCCATCTTATGTCCACATGTGTCGCGAACACCGGTGTATGTTCAAGACACCAGGCACATCATAAATTTGATTGAAGATACACCTTTTTGTGCCACTACGCAATACATTGTCATGATGGACATTGAAGCTCTATATAGTAATATCCCTATAGATGGAGGGATAGAAGCAGTTCATTGGTTTATCAGTGCATATAAGATCACCTGTCCCACCATCTTTGTGTTGGAATGTCTGAAAATTGTATTAGAAGACAATATCTTTGAGTTTAACAACTAACTATATAACCAAAAACAGGGTGTCAGTATGGCGGCATCTTGTGCCCCAACAGTGGGCAATATATACTTGCCTCTGTTTGAGAAAAAAAAATCACCTATAATGAAATAGCACCCTTTTTTGAACCTGTAGTTAAATGGTCAAGATTCATAGATGACATTTATTTCATTTGGACAGATACATTAGATAAACTCAGTTAATTTTTGGACTGGCTTAATTTGTGTGATGCAAATATTCATTTCACCAACAACATCAGTAATAGCCAAGTTGAAAATCTGGATGTGGTCATTAAAAATTACGCGGGTACTCTAGCGGTGGATTTGTATACCAAGCCCACTGCAAGGACCACACTGTTACACTATGATAGTTTTCACCCGTCTACACAAAAAGAGTATACCTTTTGGGGAGTTTCTACGCCTATGGAGCAATTGTACTAATATCAAAGATTTTGACATTAAATCAGTCACTATGAAGAACACATTTTTGTCAAGGGGTTACCCCAAAAGGCTTGTTCGGGACTCCTATAAAAGAGCTTGGTTTTATGTTAGGCAACATTTGCTACATAATACCGCAGCTAAAGTCAATCCATCTATTGTTTTTGTCACATGTCATTCTATGATTAATGAGAGAATTTGTCAAGCTGTATGCTCGAGCTGGCATATTCTCAACAATAACAAGTCTAGCGCGACAGGAATAATACCAAGACCACTTTTCGCGTACAGGCGAAACAAAAACTCAAAGGACCATGTAGTCCGATCAAGGATGAAAACCAAAAATACGTTCCTACAAAGGAGTATTGAGGGTTCAAAACCAGTGGTCGGAAATTACAAATGTAATACCTGTAAATCCTGTGCTTATGCCATTGAATCTCCCTCTCTTCAATTCAATGGTCATTCGACATCACCTACTAGTCTCACTAACTGTAAAACAGCTGATGTGATATATTTACTCATCTGTCCATACAAATTGGGATATGTGGGGGGGACCGGCAGGGCAGTGAACACACGGTTAACTGAACATAGATTGGCGATCAGAAACCGTAAAATTGCAGCCCTTATCGTTCATTATGTTGACAATAACCACACACCGAAGGAAATACAATGGTACATCCTTGAGAAAATCTACAGTAAGACAGCTGAAGCACTGAAGCAACCAGAAAATGGAGGGAGGTATATTGGATTTTCATTTTGGGAGCAGCCATAAAGGGTCTCAATCAAGAAATATCCTGGGATCAAGCCATTAAGTATTATACTTAAATTGCACTATCTGGTACCATGACCTGTGATTAGTGATTCATATGAAAATATAATTAGCGGCTACAGAAATTTGTAAAAAACACATAAGGGTCCCATATGCTTTGGTTTATCGTATAAAGTCAAGGGACATATGATTATAAACCCCTGATCTTCATTAGATCTGAGTCAAGTATTTAGAGCACTTAATATTGGCTACTGCCAAGAAGATAGAATTGGCTAGGGATCGAAACATAAACGCTTATTAATCATTAATTCAAAAGTAACATGAAGTGTAGACCTTTCGAACATGGCGTCTATACTCATGGGTAGATATCTCAGTGCGTTGAGTATCCCGTTTCAGAAGACATCTAAAACTGGTAAAAATTGGGCAGAAAAATGTATACAATCGATCAAGTGTTTGAGGTGCATACAGGTTCATTAATACTCTCAACCCCACCAGGTAGGTCGCTCTCCCTCCGCACAGTACTGCCTGTGCCTCCCTGCCCCAGCTGCCGCTGCTGAGGAAGTTCGAGGCCCTCCACCACCCGCAGGCAACCACCTGCGCCTCATCCCTGGTGGCCAGTGGTAGGCCATAGGTAGGTTTGTTCATCCTCCACTTTCTTGCTTTTATTGTATTGCCTGTATTTTCATTGTTGTATCTGTGACTGCTGTTGTCTGTCTTTCCCCGCTGCCTGTACGTGGTCCATGCCCCTTTTCTTCCCTCTGTTCCCCTCGCTGTCCCCGTGCTCTCTCTGCCCGTTCTGCCCTCTGTTCCACTCGTTTTTCCCTCGTTTTTTGTGCCTTTCAGCCCTCTGTTCCACTCGTTTTTCCCTCATTTTTTGTGCCTTTCTGCCCTCTGTTCCACTCGTTTTCCCCCGCTTTTTGTGCCCTTCTGCCCTCTGTTCCGCTCGTTTTTTGTGCTCTTCTTCCCTCTGTGCCACTCGTTTTTCCCTCATTTTTTGTGCCTATCTGCCCTCTGTTCCACTCGTTTTTCCCTCATTTCTTGTGCCTTTCTGCCCTCTGTTGAACTCGTTTTTCCCTCGTTTTTTGTGCCTTTCTGCACTCTGCTCCACTCGTTTTTTCCCTTGTTTTTTGTGCCCTTTTGCCCTCTGTTCCACTCGTTTCCCCCGCCGCTGTGCCCCCTGCAGCCCCACCCCCTGACTGCCCACTGCCCATTCGCTGCCCCCGCCTCTCAGCTGCTCCTCCCTCCCACCTCCCCATATAGGCCGGACGCTGCGTGGTAAGGAGAGCGCCCCTTGACCCCACCAGGTAGGTCGCTCCCCCTCCGCACAGCACCGCCTGTACCTCCCTGCCCCAGCTGCCGCTGCTGAGGAAGTTCGAGGCCCTCCACCACCCACAGGCTACCACCTGCGCCTCATCCCTGGTGGCCAGTGGTAGGCCGTAGGTAGGTTTGTTCATCCTCCGCTTTCTTGCTTTTATTGTATTGCCTGTATTTTCATTGTTGTATCTGTGACTGCTGTTGTCTGTCTTCCCCTGCTGCCTGTACGTGGTCCATGCCCCTTTTCTTCCCTCTGTTCCCCTCGCTGGCCTCGTGCTCTCTCTGCCCGGTCTTTCCTTCTGTTCCCCTCGCTGCCCCCATGCCTCTCTGCCCGTTCTGCCCTCGTTTTACCCTCGTTTTTTGTGCCTTTCAGCCCTCTGTTCCACTCGTTTTCCCCTCATTTTTTTGTGCCTTACTACCCTCTGTTCTACTCGTTTTTCCTTTGTTTTTTGTGCCCTTCTGCCCTCTGTTCCACCCGTTTTTTGTGCCCTTCTGCCATCTGTGCCACTCATTTTTCCCTCGTTTCTGTGCCCCTTTTGCCTTCTGTTCCACTTGTTTTTTGTGCCCTTTTGCCTTCTGTGTCACTCATTTCCCCCTCGATTTTTGTGCCGCTTTTCCTTCTGTTACCTTTGTTGTCCCTCACTGCCCTCGCCGCTGCGTCCCCTGCGGCCCTGCCCCCCTGACTGCCCACTGCCCATTCGCTGCCCCTAACCTGCTGCCTCCCAGCCCTTCTGACCTGCTGTCCTCCCTCCCACCTCCCCATATTTGCCAGCCGCTGCGCGGCCGCTCCGCTGGCGTGCAGAAGGCGCGCCTAAGGTGAGCCCGTCTGTGCCCGTCCGCGCATGGACCGCGCCCAGCGCCAGAACCCCTGACACCCGCACCAGCCATGATGACCGCCGCCACTACGACGCCAGCACTCTGCACGCTCTCAACTCTGAACGGAGCCACACCTGCTTCAAGGCTGCCCCGAAACGCACATACGGCCGCTTCACCTGCCGGAAATGCAGCTACACCAGCCTCAGAGCCGACGAACCACCCGCTAAGAAAGACCCCAACCACCTCCGATGCATACTACTGAACACCCGCTCTGCACGCAAGCATGCCGTTGAGCTCTGGGACCTGCTCGACACAACATCCCCGGATGTTGCCTTCCTGACAGAGACCTGGTTTAACGACTTCTCTGCACCTGACATTGCCATAGCCATCCCAGACGGCTACAAGATCACCCGCAGAGAACGCACCAACAGAGTCGGGGGAGGAATCGCCATCGTCCACAAGAACATCATCAGGGTCTCAACTAGCACCGACGACGCGCTCAGCACCGCCGAACCCATGCATTTCCAGATCCACAGAGACCCTAATTCCACCCTCAGAGGCACCCTCGTCTACCGAACCCCCGGACACCTCCCCCAGTTCAGCGACTCCATTGCCGACTTGATCAGCACGCATGCCCTGACCTCCACCAACTACATCCTCCTCGGAGACTTGAACTTTCACCTTGAGAACAACAACAACGACAACAACTCCACAACCCTAATCGATAACCTCGCCAACCTCGGACTGAAGCAACTCGTCACAATGCCCACCCACTCCGCCGGCCACACACTCGACCCAGTCTTCTCCTCAAGCCCATACGTCTCCATCAGCCACACCACCGAACTCCTCCGGACTGACCACTGCTGCATCCACTTCTCCTTCCAGAAACCCACCACACACCACCACACCCAACAGATCCCCCGCCGCTGCTGGATCAAAATCACTGAAGACAACTACACGCAAACCTCACTCTCAGCCCACCCACCGAACCCTCCAACACCGACGACGCTGCCCACAGCCTCAGACGCTGGATCGAGGACTGCGCCAACACCCTCGCCCCGCTGAAGAAACCTCCCCTTCAGAGACACCAGCAGGAGGGCCAGCTGGTTCACCCCAGAATTCCCAGCCTCCAACCAAGCCTGCCGGAAATTAGAGAAGAAATGGCACAGTGAACAAACTCCGGACAGCCACGCAGTACACAAGGATGCCATCCGGACCACCACCACCTCATCAGGGTGGCCAAGAGGACTTCCTTCAAAGACCACCTCGACAACAATGCACACAATAGCAAGGAGCTCTTTAACATTGTGAAGGAACTCTCCAACCCCAGCTCCAACACCAATGACATCCCTCCGTAGCAAGCCCTGTGCGACTCCCTCACCACCTTCTTCCACCACAAGATAGCAGACATCCACGACAGCTTCAACACCCAGACAGCCCCAACAGACAGCAACACAACAGACCCTCCGTACACCATTGACCACGGCCCCCTGCTAGCCTGGGCCAGCATGAGCATCGATGACACCATCAAGACCATGCGCTCAATCCACTCCGGCTCTCCGTCGTACCCATTTCCGCACCACGTTTTCAACAGGGCAAGCAGCACCATCGCACCCCACCTGCGCAACGTCATCAATCTCTCCCTCGAGACCACAACCTTCCCAGAGATCTGGAAACACGCCGAGATCAATGCCCTACTCAAAAAACCTAAGGCAGACCCAAGAGACCTCACGAACTTCCGGCCCATCTCTCTGCTCCCCTTCCCGGCCAAGGTCATCGAGAAAACCGTCAACAGACAGCTAACCCGATACCGCGAAGAAAACAGAATCCAGGACCCTTCCCAGTCAGGGTTCCGCAGCATCCACAGCACTGAGACTGCCCTTATCACCGCCACTGACGACATCAGGACCCTGCTGGACAACGGCGAGACCGCAGCACTCATCCTACTAGACCACTCTACCGCCTTCAACACCGTCTGCCACCGCACACTACGCACACGCCTCCGCGCAGCAGGGATCCAAGACAAGGCTCTGGATTGGACCACCTCCTTCCTCTCCAGCAGAACCCAGAGCGTCCGCCTCCCCCATTCCATTCCAAAGCCTCCAAGATCATCTGCGGCGTACCCAGGGATCCTCCCTCACCCGACGGTGTTCAACATTTACATGGCCCCGCTCGCACACGTAGCCCGACAGCACAACCTCAACATAATCTCCTACGCCGACGACCCTCAGCTGATCCTCTCCCTCACCAAGGACCCCATCACAGCCAAAGCCGACCTCCACAAAGGAATGAAGGCAGTCACCGACTGGATGAAGACCAGCCGTCTGAAGCTGAACTCGGATAAGACGGAGGTCCTCATCCTCGGCTCCTACCCTTCAGCCTGGGATGACTCCTGGTGGCCGACAGCACTGGGGGCAGCCCCGACACCGACCGACCACGCACGCAACCTGGGAATCATCCTCGACTCAACGCTCTCAATGACCAAGCAAGTCATCGCTGTCTCCTCCTCCTGCTTCAACACCCTCCGCATGCTCCGCAAGATCTACAGATGGATCCCAGCAGATACAAGAAAGACAGTCACCAAAGCCCTCGTCAGCAGCAGCCTCGACTATAGAAATGCCCTCTACATGGGAGCCCTGACCAAGCTCATCAAAGAACTACAACGCATCCAAAACGCCTCGGCGCAACTGATCCTCGACGTACCACATCACGGCCACATCACCCCCCACCTGGGAAACCTGCACTGGCTCCCCGTCAACAAGAGGATATCCTTCAAGCTCCTCACCCACGCACACATGGCACTCCACAAGACTGGTCCAGCCTACCTCAACAGACGGCTCTCCTTCTCCATCCCCAACCGCCATCTAAGCTCCTCCGAACTCTCAGTCGCCACCGTCCCGCGCATCCAAAGAACAACCACCGGTGGGAGATCCTTCTCCCACCTCGCCGCCAAGACATTGAACACCCTCTCACTGAGCCTACGACAGATCCAAGACCTGCTGACCTTCAGGAGGACACTCAAGACCTGGCTGTTCGACCAGTAGCGCCCCCCCCCCCCTCCCAGTGCCTTGAGACCCTCGCGGGTATGTAGTGCGCTTTACAAATGATCGATTGATTGATAGCTTCACCCGTTCTTGAGTCAATATTTAACGTAGAATACAGAGCTCAAGGAATACAAAGATCGCGCCCGTAGAAATGGTAAAATTGACCACGCCATGTAGCGTAACCCGGAAGTGCAAGATTCCGGGGTCGTTATGGGCAGTGGCATTATTTAAAGTGTAAAACCACACTCATGGCTCCATCGGCGTTATTGAAGAGGCGAAAGATAGCGATCGACACAGCCGGTAAGCACTGTTCTAGACAGCTGACTATGTAATAAGAATTCTGTGAGATATTAAGCACTTTAGCTTTTATACAGGAACGTGCACATTATCGAGATTATCGTTAAGATCTAGGACCGTTTGTTCTGAGCAGGACCTCAAGTAGCCAGCAGATAGGTTGCTGGCCGGTATAGGGAATTCATATCTCAAGATAGTGAATACTAACGTGATATAGAACCCCAACAGTATTCTATATTGAGCGATTGGGTTCACAATCTTTTGTGCATATGTAATGTAAGTAGCACTAACGTGCTGTAGAACCCCAGAAGTATCTTATATTGAGCGATTGGGTTTAACAACTTTTGACCATATGCCATGCAAGCAGCACTAAGCTAGTTTTTTTTACAAACAATAATGACCAACTTGTTTCATTCTTGGGTCTGACACAAGGATAACAGCTACGTAAATGTGCCATTGTATCTCTGCTGTACCTAAATAGATGAGGTTTACATGATCATAATACCTATACCTTCAGAGTATTAAATTTATGCATATCTTTCACCTAAAATCATCTCGATCATTTCCTGAAAGTGCTTAGGGCAAAATATCCTCTTTTCATTTCGAAATTGTGGAGGAGCCTAAATAGATAGATGTGAATTCCAGACATACACGCTTCCTGAATAACTTGTACAAAAACATGTATAGTGATATCTATGGTGAGGTAAATTGTAAAAATGTAAATTGATACTTATATAGCGCACTACTCACCCTCAATGCGCTTGTACGAATACTGCTGTGGAACCCATCCTGGCTTTCCCTGTGAGGTGTCCACTCCTGGGCACCCCCAAGGTGGAGGCCAGGCATCCTTAGCATTGTGGGGGCCGTTGTGGAGATTAAGCAAGCTATTGCCCAGAGTTGCAGAGTGGGACTCCATGATTGGAATAGGCACCGAGGCGAGAATTGTGAGGTCCGTGGAATTTTGAGCCCAAGACCAGCCGAGGCGGGGAATTGAACCCTGGTCCCAGGCTAGACCTCTGTATCAGGGTACGCCGCTCTAACCATTGAGCCACACTTCATCCTTACATCTAAGGGTCAGTATAAAATAAGCCATTTAACTCACAATGAATTCAAAAGGAGGCTTACCCTACAATTGCAAATAAAATATTTTTATACACCTCTAGATTGTTGTCCATGCTGATACACGCGCATTAAGTATTTTATAACTTTAACTCCACCCGGGAGGAGCATCTTGATTATCCACTGGGAGGTAAAGGACTCATCCCTCTATGGTTTGATTTAATGTACGGTAGCAATACCCGGAACGGGTTTACTAAGATACGATTGAACATAAATAAATTCCCTGTTTTTTCTCTATATATTCTTTTCACAATATTTTAATTAGTGATCTAAGAATCGCCGTTTTTAAACTAACGTGGTTGATAGTGGAAAGAACCTACAGAGGGCTATTTACCTTCGAGAAGAAATTAAAATTAGAACGGTACTATAAAATCAAAATGGCTATCATCCCGTACAATAACTAGTTACCAGATATAAATAGAAATAATAATGTCCTAAAATATTGTTTCTTTCTGTGTCTATACAGCCAACACACGGCAGTAACAGAAACATTACCTGCCAAAGTATGCGTGGGGTTGTTTCGTATCATAAACACCCATTAGGTATGCGGATTCAGAATATTGTTCCATCTTACGACGCAAATAATGTCTGAACATGGTCTGTTCAGGTTTTCAGAGAAGGCTAAGTCTTATCTATGCTAATTTCACTATGCATGCTTGACACAGGACAGAGATAAGTCTCATATCATTGACCTATTAGTAAGTACACACTGGGATCTCTGGGTCTGTTCTTTGGCCATTTGATTGGTCGTCATCTCTATTTTCCTGAGCACTGTTTTTAACATTTTTGGCACTGGTTCAACGTGATACACCTAAGATGGGAATCCTATGATAATACATTGGGTACCTGTCAGTTTAGTATATTATTATATTTAATCAAGCAGGCATATTAACTCTAGACTACATGGTTGTCTATTTTCCATTTAGTAACCACTGTGACGGAGTCCTGACGAAGGCCTATGCCGGTAAAGCGCGTAGTTTTTCAACAAGCTGCCAGTCTCTGCACATCATTAATTTGACTAATGGTTTTAAAATATTGATTATTTGATCAGAGAGATCATTGAAATATTTTTTAATGTAATAATAAAATGAAAAATATGACAACAGTGATTTTCTGACAATTGGTTTACAGAGTACTAAAGAAAATATGTGTATTAATTGAAAAAAGTACATCCTGTCTTTTGTAGAAACAAGTGTTAATACTGGGAGATATATATATTTTTGCATTAAAAAAAGAGAATAATTAGAAAAATGAAAAAATAAATCAAGTAAATATATTTAGGTATGAGCTGTTTTTATAGTACATTTATCATGTTAAATGTCAACTGTTGATGTGCCTGCCTAATGTGAAATCCACCGTGCCCAGAAAGTGCTGTTTCCCAAACCTGCCTAGATCTGTGATATACTCTAGGAAAAAACCTTCCGCCCCTTGGTTGGCTATGGAACTATGGGTGGAGAAAAGTTCACGTAAGAAACTTGAGCGCTCCTGAGGACAATCATATGAACCCGTGGCCAAAAGCTCCTATAGAGAGGCTTTAAAAATGTCCATAGACTTAAGAATAACATTATGCAAGATTACTTTTCTAACAAAATTAAATTGGCAAGCAAGTCAGCTAAAGAACTATTCAAAATTGTCCAATTTTTTACAAAACCCACAGCTCTAGATAGTACTGTGACTCCCTCCTATAAGCTCTGTGCTAACTAGTCATAGTTGTTTCAGGAAAAGATCCAATTCATCTACTCCACCTTCCCCTCCAAGATGTCTTAGCTTGTGCAAAATCCAACTCCTGGTTTTCACGATACTTGGTCTGAATTCCGCCCACTGCAACTGGATGTGTGTCTCAAGGAATTGTATAAATGTAAATCTGGTCCCCGGGAGATCCCTGCCCAGCTCAGTTTTTTTTAACTACTGGCCCCCTGTCTTAATGCCCACCTGAACCAAATTTGTAACTCTTCTTTGACTACTGGTATCTACCCAGCGATATGAAAATAAGCCTTCCTGCTGCCAATCCTCAAGAAACCGGATGGCGAACCAGCAGAACATAAAAACTTTAGACCCATCTTTCTTCTGCCTGCTCCTGATAAAATCCTGGAAGTAGATAATCGGTTCCATGACTCTCAATCTGGCATTAGAGCAGGACATAGCATGGAGAATATACTCCTGGAAGTTGCGGAGAGTGTATATGAGACTGTGTATCAGGGCACCGCAGCAATGCTAGTGCTGCTAGACCTGTCCCTTACTTTTTAATGTATACCTCATCCCGCTCGTGACCTTGGTTGAGACTTTCGGTGTGAAAGTGATCTCCTGCACTGATGATGTTCAAAGAACACTCGGAGGTGGCTTTTGTCAACTTTAGGCATTGACTGAATAACATCTCGGCCTGGATGACTCAAAATTGCTTCAAGTTGGACACAGAGAAAAAAGAGGTCCTATTTTTCAACCAACCGCTCCCGCCACCCTCTAAGCTCTTGTCGCCATTAGAACTGAATCCTCCACCGGTTCCGGTAGATTCGGCTAGAAATCTAGGGTTTAAATTCGACAACGATCTTTCCTAAAAAACCCAAAGTCGCCAGGTCTCCTCCTCATGCTTCTGAAAGCTGCAAGTCTTGAGGAATTTCCTTAAATTTCTCCCAATGGATTGCCGGAGGACTGTAGTCCATACCTTGGTCACATCTAGACTGAACTATTACAATAGTCTCTTCCTAGGACTACCAGCTTATCTGGTCCACAGGCTGCAAATAGTTCAAAACGCTGCAGCCAGATTGATCGGAAATGGGCCATTCCTCCATTGTATTTCTCCCCATCTGCGGAACCTTCACTGGTTGCCTGTCAGCAGAAGAATTTCAATTCAAGGCACTTACTCTGGCCTACAGAGCCACAGGGGGCCGTGGCCCGGGCCTAACTTAGACTCAGATTGCAAAATTACCAACAGGACCGGGTCTTGAGAGCAAATCACAGAAAATTGCCCACTATTTCTAATTTCTGTAAGGCCAGGATAGGAGTCAGAAGTGCGGAGCTCTGGAATGGCATGCCTCTCCACCTCCGCATGATGGACCCAGAACTGGCCTTTAGGAGAGCTTTAAAAACCTGGCTCTTTAACCGTACATAGCTCTTCTTCCTGTGCCTTCTAGTGTGAATCTGCTATCTAAGCGCAGGGACACCTCCGTTGGAGGTAGCTGCATGCTCTATAAATTTCAAAATAAATAAATAAATTGCTGGCTCAGGGTCGGAGGCCACATGGATCTTCTCCCTTTTGTGACAAATTTCAGTCGATTCCCCAGGGCCTGAGAATGCCCGGGAAGGGTGGGCTGCATGCTCCCTCCCCATATTGAATAATGTTGGTGCCAGGTGTGGGCTCCATGGGGCCTGTGATGGCTCGGAGATGAGAGCTTCACACCCCTTCCCATTAATAAATGAAAGCAGCCCCAGAAGCCTCTTCTTTTTTGGATCCCACTGGAGTGTAATGAGATTGCGGCAGAAAACTGCCCACTTTTTGTTTCTTTTTGGCCAGGGGGGGACGCATGGGGCCTAGGTGGCAGGGTATCTCTACCAGAGAGCCAATTTTGATTGGCTCTCTGGGCCAATCTAAATACTCTATTTTTAAATCGGCGCTCCCGCAAGAGGCTCTCAAAGCTCTTGCATCGCAATCATCTGGATATCTAAATTTTTTTGACACTCAATTTCTCAAACACTACTGAACTGATTTACACCAAATCACACAAATCACAATCTGCAGACCAAGATCAAGCTTCCTGCCAAATTTGGTGTTATTCTGTAGAGCAGTTATTGCAGTAGCCCATCATCAAGAAGTCTATCAAAAATACATGGGGATTTTGCATTTTGGGACCACCCTTTTTTTCTCAGCCCCCACTTGACGGATCAGCCCAAAACTATCCATGCACAAACTAGTCAAAAGGTAGCAGCTTTTAAAATGTTTTGTGGAAATTTGTCAAATGGGCCAACATTATTAGCAGCACAACAAAGGCTTTTCCTATGGAACAGCTGGCCTAACTAGAACTACCCAGTGGTGACGACCATTGGGCAATCTATATCTACCTATCTCTATAAAGCACTCCTCTAATTGAAGATGAAGCCTGCACTCGAAGGTTTGGAGAATCCATATATTAATTTGCCAGCCAGCATAAAGGATAACTCCATTACTTGATTAATCAGGCAGCTCATATTTTGCAACACTGAAAAGGAGACAGGTTTCGGCTGGGTCTCAGCAATATTTAAAGCTGGTCAATTCAAAATTAATTTCTGCGATTTTTTAACACAAGTTTAAGAACTGGTCAATGTTGCTATTTGGAATTGCAGCAGCCACAAAAAAGAGAATATTCAAAATAATTCATTTACGAAGTGTGTTAGAATGTGAAAGTATCTCTTCTATATATAGTGCATCTGTATGTATATATAGAGCAGTTAAGAGAAGAACTAATTGGATTAAAAAAGGCTGGGACCCAGTTTAAACGTGTATCCTATTCAGCGTTGCGGAATATGAGCTGCCTGATTAATCTACTAATGGAGATCTGAAGTGGTGGCAGCCGGTAAACAACCTTTACAACGCAACTTTTACCACGCAGTGCCTTTACAACGCAACTTTTACAACGCATTGCGCTGTGGGGCGCTCTAGGATAGGGAATAGGTTTAATGTACTATCCAACACCTTCCCTACTATCCACAGGGACTGGAGTTAGAATAGTAAATGAAACAATTCACTATCCAGCGCCTAAAAGCACTATGCGTTGTAATGGTATGCGTTGTAAAAACCACGTTGTAAAAGCATGCGATGTAAAAGCATGCGTTGTAATGTCATACATCCGTGGCAGCCATCTTGGGACTCATCTTCAGCCAAGCCCCAGAAAAAACGTTAAAAAAAGGGGGCAGGGTAGGAATACCCTGACCTGACCCCTTGTCTCTGGTGTTGGGTCACAGACGGACCCCGTCAGGGCAAAAAAACTTTTTTTTAAATTATTGCTGAAAAACGCAGCAGATCTATGGCTCTGGTGAAAAATGAAATAAAAACAAGCACAGGCTCCAGTGCTTATTTTGAAATGAGCCCCCGGATGGGTTAGGTCCCAGGGGCCTGATTTTAAAAAATGGAGAAGGGGCACAGGGCCCACCTCCAAAGGCTCTTAAAGCCCTGGGGATGACCACATCCCCAAAGCTTTATTTTTTATAAAGGAGGGGGCTGCATGCTCCCCCTCCTAATTCCACATTTCTAAACCACAAACTGTTCATCCCTAAGGGTATCTAGTCGCTGAGGAGCCGTCGGGGAGATTAAGTAAGCTGTTGCCCAGAGTCACATGATGCTGAGCTGCCATTGGTGCTGGTGATCGAACTTTGAGCCCTGTGCTCCTGAGTCAGCTGCTCTGGCCGCTGCACCACATCACCTGGGTGTTCTCGAAGCCCTGGGGGGCCACCACCTTCCCTGGGCATTCATTTTAATCGTGGAGCAGGGCTGCACAGACCCCCTCAGCTGCAGGGATCACCACCTCCCTGGGGCAAAACAATTTGCAAATTGTGGAGGGGGGCCGCATGGACCCCTTGACCATGGGGACATCCACCTCCCTGATCCTACATAATAAATAATACTAAGATGGGGGCTCTGCGGCCCCCCTCCGGGGACATATATGGTCCCAGGGATCACCACCTCCCTGGGGTTAAACCTGTGCAAATAGAAGGAAGGGGGCTGCGTGGCCCCCCCATCCTACAGCCATATATGGTGCTGGGGACCACCACCCACCCAGGGTTAGCTCCTGCTATGTCGCAGAGTGCCCACCCTCAGGGTATAGCTGTTTGCTCTGATTTGGTAGGAGCGTTGACATCTCTTGTCAAGTCAGAGCAAACATGAACTTCACTCTCAGCAAGCCAGAGCTGTGAAACCGCTCCCGCTTGCTGAGAGTGGAGTTTTAACCTGTTTCCTTGCCCGCTATGTTAAATGTCGTATACTTGTAAAGCGCACAGCCGCCCCAGCAAAGGGGCGTCCCGGCGCTGTATACCGCTGGAGAACCCGTCCTGGCTTTCCCTGTGGGATGGTCCCTACTGGGAATCCCCAAGGTGGAGCCAGGCATCCCCGGCGTTGATGGGGCCGTTGTGGAGATTAGGCAAGCTAATGCCCAGAGTTGCCGAGTGGGACCCCAGGTTAGAGTAGGCACCGAGGCGAGAATTGTCGAGTCCGCTGACCCTGGTCCATGACCCTGCCGCGTCGGGAATTGAACCCTGGTCCCGGGCCGACTTCTGCTCCCGGGTCTGCCGCCTCTAACCAGTGAGCCACACCACTCCACTTCAAGCCAGCATGGAAACAGATGAAATAATTGCTCTTACAGACAGGGAGCTGCATGTTTATCAGCTCCCTGTCTGTGAGCTGCATGTTTATGTGAGTAGAGGTTTTTACTTTTGGTTTTTGGGAAATGGGTTGAACTGAGCACAACATACACTTCACTTGGTGATAGAAAGCACATTTCAAGACATGTGAATTTTGCATCCATTATTAGGCTAGCACGATATACTAATTTACGATTTTGTATTTTAGTGCCTCTCCCTGAGGAAGGGTATTTCATACCCGAAATGCATAGGAGGATGAATAGCAATGATACCCATTGGTAAAATCTTATCAAAGAATGAAATTTGATAAATATGAAATAATGTGGAAAAAACAAATGAACTAATAAAAACTTGATGAAAAAATGAATTTGATCTTGTAAGTGGAATCCTTTTCAAAGGAGAAGAGTGTGTGACTCGGAGGGATGCCGATAATGCTCCATTAAAGGCACGTTCTGTTCCATTGTTCATTAAACGCCACCCGGCAGAAGACGTCAACTTGAGAGCACCCATAAACTACGTGTAGAGAAAACACAAGTGCTAACAAACCATAAAAATATAAAACAAGCTGTGCACCTAGAGCACAATCTAAAAGTCGCCCACTCAGACATTCCCACTCTAACCAGAGACCCACTCAGACACTCACACAGCCATTGAGACACTTATGCAGCCTATCCCAGGCCCACTAAGGCACTTACACACCCACTAACATACCCATTGAGACACATACTCGCACATTCACACACCCACTGAGACACTCATGCACTCACTTACACACTCACTCTCAAAGGTTACAGGTTAAAATTAGGAAATAAAACTAAAACACTTTTGAAATTCACTTTAAAAAACAAAGGTTTCTTGGACGTTACAATTAGTAAATAGAATTTTTTTTAAACATAGATATTCACTAAAAAAACAAAGGTTACAGTGATGTTATAAGTTGGAAACTGAATAAAAAAAACATAAAATTCACTGAAAAAAACAAAGGTTACAAGGATGTTAAAGTTAGGCTCAGATTTCACTCGTATAAAACCTTAGCAATTCAGCATAGTTACCTGAGCTAATTATAACTTACACCCCTGCAATGCACTACTTATGACCTCACATATTACATCATACATAACAGTCAGTGACATCAGTGATGACATCACTGATGACATCTCAAATGACATCACATATAACACCACTAATGACATCATCCTGAGAGTGTGTCATATACGTTTCTGGGACTTAAAGATATATACTAAGCTACAGCACAATTTAAATTACTATTTTTTATGTACTAGTAATTATCCACACTATTTCTAACTTATTTAATCTGAGTGGCGGTGTCACTGTCTGTATTAGTGGGTGAGTAGATAGCTGAGTTACTATATGGATGTGTGAGTGGCTATATGGGTATGTTACTGGCTGTGGGATTGGCCGCATAGGTGTGTGACGGAGTTGGTGTGTGAGTGGCTGTATTGGTGACTGAGCAGTTGTGAGAGTGACTGGATGAGGGAGTGGGTGAGTGAGTGACTGTATGGGTGAGTGAGTAGGTGTTTCAGTATGTGTGTAGGTAAGTGAGTGGGTGTGAGGGGCTGTATCGGAGAGTACATGAGTGGCAGTAAGGGTGAGTGAGTTGGCATGTGAGTGGTTGGATGTGAGAATAGGTATGTAAGTGGTTCTGAGGATGTGTGAGTGGTTGTATGTGTAACTGGCTGTCAGTGGCTGT
Organism: Lissotriton helveticus; assembly: GCF_964261635.1. Taxonomy (NCBI): domain Eukaryota; kingdom Metazoa; phylum Chordata; class Amphibia; order Caudata; family Salamandridae; genus Lissotriton; species Lissotriton helveticus. The sequence continues at coordinate 1,071,808,751 of NC_136070.1, read as the reverse complement.
AAAGGCAAGTGAATAGGTATGTGAGGAGCTATATTGGTGAGTGAGTGGCAGTGTGAGTGGCTTTTTGGGTGAGTATGTGGGTGTGATAGTACCTTTATGGATGAATGAGTGGCTGTTTGAGTTTCTGTATGGATGATTAAGTGGTGTGTGAGTGGTTGTAAGGATGTATGAGTGGGTATGTAAGTGTCGTTATGTCTGTATGACTGGATGTGAGAGTGGCTGTATTGGTGAGTGAGTGGGTGTATGAGTGACTATATGGGTGAGTTAGTGGGTGTGTGAGTGGCTGTATGGATGAGTCAATATATCTATCTATCTATCTATACACACATATTCATATCAACAGTTCGACATACATATACATTCACATGTATAAGATACATCTCTATATAGAGCATAAACCCACATTAACACACACATGCACACAAAAGTTACATATCCAGATACACAAATACATGTAATGCAAAAATATAAATCTATTGTCATATGCATAGCATTTTCTTTAAATATATACACAGATACGTACATTTACACATATATATGCATGCCCATATACATACATATATCAGTGCATCCCTATACAAAGTACAGAGACATACAGATATGTTTATACACATTACATTATCTTTATGTATATATATATATATATATATATATATATATATATATATATATATATATATATATATATATATATATATATCTGTGCAAGGTATAAATGTTAATGCATTCTTATATGCATAGCAGAAGTTTCTTTTTAATGTCTTGTTCATGCTATTGGCTGTAGATTGTTGTATTGTGAGCATTGTGATCATGTAGGAAAGAGCAAGCTTTTTATATGGCCCTTATTTTTGGCCTTAACCCCTTCCATGCTCATGACGAGCTCAGCTCGTCATGCAGTACACTGCTTGTGTGCTCATGACGACCTGAGCTCGTCATGAACAATGGGATTCAATGATCTGCAGCACAGAGGATGAATTGCTGTAGCATTGATAGTGTTAAGGAATTCAATAGCATAGCTGCTGCTACAGAGAAAGATATGCTGTGGATGTGTGTTTTTTCTTGTATGCCAGGATTTGGAGTCCGGGTGCCCGTCTAAAGCATAGTTTCCTATGTTGGATGTATTTTGTGATGTTCTTCCAAATGAAAAGTGGTCTGTTGCCATTTATTGCCTTATGGGTGATACAAAACAACTTGAAAGAGGATCTTCTGGCAACTGGTACCCAGTTATTAGCCTTCAATGCAGGGGAGATATGGACTTTTGACTTTACATATAGGCGTAGCCTAGCAGAAGAGTTAATCCTCAGTAATCTTCACATGATTGATAAAGGTGAGTCTTGGACTTAGATAAACTTTATTTCGGCAGTGAGACACAGCCATAAATGCATATTATAAAGATAAAATACATTGTTAAAAATACACATCTCATGATCGCCTTAATAGGACAAATCTCACATTGACAGATAAAATACATATAATCAATAAAAACACAATCAAAACCAGCAAACAAGTTAAGAAGAAGACCTGCCATAGAACACTATGCCCCACTGTCATTGAATAAACAGATCAAGTTGGCATGATCAAGCTCTTAAAACAACATCTGTTTTCTCCTGACAATAGCACTCTTCAAGAAGAAACAAATAGGGGCACAAGGTATGGGAGAATAGAAGTTGAAGCAAACTCTGGGGTAAAGACTCATCACTGGGACAGATCAACACCTTATTGGAGTCAAACTGGCCCAAAGGAAAACTCAGATGCCACCTTATAATTCCAAGTCTAAATCTAGTTAAAATAACTCTGTCACAGTATAAAGGTGAGTCATGCTATAAACCTTTAGCTTAAACTAGTTTTGATAGGACAAGATAGATTGTTGTTTGTACCATTGGGCAATTTGCCCATTTGCTTTTGGCCTCTAATTGTAAGGGTCTTGAGGATCCAAGTTTATTATTTTTAATAATGGGTGTATGTAAGCCTTTTTTTAAGTCTTCTGGAAACTTTTGCTAAGAAGTTGTTGATCAGTGTTCTGACTAGGAGGTTTGTTGAACTTGATAGGAGAATGTTTTTAAGATTTGTGGGGAACAAAGGTCAGTAGGGCAATGGGCTGGCTGGCTAGGTTGACAAGATCCTGAAATGTTGTTGGTAAGAATTATTCCACAGAGAGCAGATTCTGTGTTAACAATTCCTGGAAGCGTTTTTTTAGTGTTAAGTAAGAATCCAACATTTCTGTTATGGTTGTGTAATGAGATGCCAGTTTGTATCAAAATTCCTGAAATATGGGATGGGTTCCTTATGTGTATTTTGGATTGCAAAATGTTTTGAGTAGTTTAAAAAACTCTTTATTAGGACATTTTGCTTTGTGGATTCTGCTAGAGTAGTAGCTTATTTTAGCTCTTTTGATTGATGACCTGCGCCTTCTGTTATATCTGTGCAGCTGTATTTTGTCTTGAGTGTTCTTTGTTTTGGACCAGGTCCATTGAATCTTTGTGCTTTGTTGTTTCATCTTTTAAAATTTGCATTCATCCAAGGGGCTTATTTTCTTTTGTTATGTTCTTATTTTTTTAAATTAATATATCAAAAACCTCAAAGAGCCATCCATAGAGTTTTTTAACTGAGTTCATTGTGTCCAAAATTTGTCTTGGAAGTAAGGCTTCTAGTTACTCCAAATTTAGTTAGTTATGAGTAAGCTGAGTTTTGCTGAGGTGAGTGGTGTCTTGTGTTGGCCCCAACTAGGTGGTGGTCTGACCACATGACCAGGGTAATCCTTTGGCATGCTACTAAGTTGGGGATCTGGAAATTACATCTAAGGTTTGTCCTGCAATGTGTGTGGGTTTTGGAATGAGCTGTTGTAGGTTGAGTGTGCCTAAACCTGTGAGGATAGTTCTGGGATGGGGCATATTTTGTTTGTCAAAACTTATGTTCAGGTCACCAAGGATGTATAGTTTTGAATATTTTGGTTAGTAGGTTTGAAACTGTATATAGAAAGGTGTCTGGGATTGTTCAATTGCTACGTGGTGGCATGTAAAGAAAGAGGAAGTTATCAGTAAAGGTTGGAGTAGGGGGTGCATCTAACAAGAAGGGACTCACAACCTTGTAAGGAAACATGCTCAGCTTTGGTAGGAGTTGTTTATCCTTAAATATGATGGCTAAGTCACCTCCTCTTTTGCTATAAGATTTTGTGTAATGGCTTGATAGGCCGGTGGAATAGCATTATGCAAAACTGGAGCCAAGTCTCCCCCAGCCATGGTTAAGCTATGAAGAGGGAGCCAGGTTCTATGTTTGTGAACAGGTCAAAGATGTAGTACTTGTTTTTGGACATAGAACAAGCATTTATTAGTAGGCTGTTTTAAGGGGCAGATTTAGAGGTGGTGCAGATTTATGTTGCGGGAGAATGAGTATTGTGCTTCCATTTTGTATGTGAAATTGAGTTGTTTTAAGGTGTTGTTATCCTCGTCTTATCAGGTTAGAAGGCATTTGTAGGGTCTATGTGTGTGGGTGGTGAGGAGACTGATTATAATTGAGGGGTTGGGTTGTGGAGTTGTCTTTGACTAGTAGCACTGTTGTGTGGTAGAAAAGGAGATGCGAGGTTATGAACAATGCTGTGGAATGGCTTTCTTTTGTGTATGCTGAAAATGCAAATGATGTGAGTGAGGTGTTGGTGGAACATGTGGGACTGGTTTTATGGCTCTGAGTTCTGTTCTGTAATGGATGATAGATAGGTGTGTGAGATATCTTGTATATTTGTGGACCGAGTGGTTGATGTCTTTGTGTGAAACTGTGTGGTAGGGATGGGTGAGAATTTGAGTTATTAATGTTGGCATTAATTGCATAGTGGATGTGTGTTGATAATTAGGGATAGGGGAGTTTGGGAATGTCTGAGATATTTTACATATAAAGGTTGTGTAGGTGTTAGGGAGTTGTTTTGGTGGCGTAATAATGTCTGATATTGATGTAGTGACTTGAAATGTAAGGTTTGAATGTAAAGGATTAGGTTGGAGCAGATGTTGCAGGAGAAGGGAGTAGAGTTGGGTGCTTAAGGAGAGTCTCTGGGGAGTGTGGTAGCAGATAGACAAGGCATAGGAGGGAGAATTCTAGGGTGAATAGAGGAAGAGGTAGGCTTATTGGTGGAAAGTAGTGTTGAAGGAGTAGTGTCATGGACTTCAGGTGGCAAGAAGAGAAATGTTGGGTAGTGGGAGGGTCTGATCGTGGGTTGAGTAAATGGTTAAAAGGGTTGGCATGGGCAATGTTTGGAGATGGCAAATGGTAGAGGAATATTTAGGGAGAAGAGAGAGATGTGTGTGAGATTGAGAGGAGTGTGTATATTCGTAGTTAGGGGGTGGTGGCATAGTGGGGATAGGTGTTTTGGATTGGAGCATAGCACAGAGTTTTGGTTTGTACAAAAGTGCAATTGCCCTTGTGTGGCTGGAGGGGTACAATAGTATGTAGGAGTGGTTTGTAGAGGTGGATAGTGGTTGGGTGAGCGTTGGTCAGAGTGTCCTTGTTTGGTACTAGGTGGGAGTCTTTGAGAGATTGTGTGGATGTTTCCTGGCTAATTTGTATAGTTTGAAAAACAGGCAGCATTTCTGGCCATAGGTGCTACTAGGCCCAAACACTCCTGAACATACTCAAACAGGGAAGATGTGAATATCCTCTCCACTCTTTGCCTCCATGCCATAGCCGAGCTGCCCTGGGAAGATGGCAAGTATAGGCTGGTGATGAGATCACATGACCATGTTTCAGGCTCACCTGAAGGCCATCTTAGTAGTTACACACCAAACAACTTGTGTCTGAGATAGCAGGAAGGGAGAGGTGAATGGAGGAAGGGGGAGGGAAGGTAGGAAGCTTGGGTCTTGCATCAATGAAGATTTGTAGACAGTAGACAAGCAGAATTGCGCAAAATTCATAAACCATTTCAGTAAACAGGAGCAAAATGTGTCACAAAAGCTATTGTAAAGCTGATATCCCTTCCTTCTGCTGTGACTCAGCAGATGCCTTAGATGTCACTTTGATTGTAGACAAAGGAGTACACAGCCACTGGGGTAGTAAGCAGACTCTGATAGTCAGCATGGCCTGTGAGAGGGGAAAGAAAGAGGGCAGTGAGCAAGGGTGAAGTCAAAGTGCACAGGATCACATGGAGTGAGTGCAGAGGGAAAGGAGAGAAATAGTGCAGAATTAAAGACAAAAAAACAGAGAAGGCGGAAAATAGAGCAATGAAAGCAGAGAACAGCCGGTGGGGAGCTCAATGAGGATGAGGGAAGTAGATCAAAGAAATTGGAGCAGAGGCAGTAAGTGGAGTGGGGGTTGGGGTTGGGGGAAATTTGAGATCACACAAGGAGTGAGTAGAAAGGGAAAATTAAGGGAGCACAGCGGAAGGCAGAGGTTGCAGAGGGGAAGGATAGGGCTCTTACAAACCCCAGGAAGCAAAACATGATTTTTTTGTGCAACAAGAGAGAGCAGAGCTAACAGGAATAGAGTCCAAATGGACTTGTGAATGGTACTTGAAATGCTGAAAGTAGCAGGTGTTACACTTTGGGATATTTTGCAAACAGTCAGACCTGATTTAAGGCCACATTAAAATAAGGAGTAAAGTGTTCCTCTTACCTGCAGTTGTGTCTCATAGTGTACTGAGGATGGTAGTCGTGGTCCCCAGATGATAGATCCTGTGGAGGGGGGGTCACAAGGTACATGACCAAACAGGGAGCAGCCTTTGTCCTCTCTACCCTTTCTGCTGATGCTTGGGCTGAGACGTCCTGGGAAAAGGCCTGGTGGTGAAGTCACTGGGACCCTTTCTCAGTCTTACAAAAAGAGGAAACATGACGATTCTCCTTGGTTGAGCATGATAGGCAATTCTTTATTCACCTCAGTTGTCTATGATAGGCAATTTGCCACAGTGAATGTTAAGTGCCTTATTTGAAGTGCCCAGTACAGTACCTGGCTGGCAACCTCACTATTATCAACAGCAGGAAGTATTGGTGATTTGGGGGGAGTCAGAGGTAAAAGATATTACAAGTAGGCCGCTGGGGCTCTCCTGAGAAATTAATAATTGCCAAGAGAATAAGTAATTCTGATCCCAAATACGCAGGCACATATTTCACCAGGAGAAGATTGCTGCAGCCAAAGCCTTGAATAAAATACATCATACCCAGTGTCTTCCTGTGGTCCTTGTAATTCTGATTAGGCTATTACTTGTGGGTTAATGGTTCACAACTATTACAAGAATACTTGAAATAGAGGTCTGATCATGGAAAGGTGGGTGATGAGATGAGCAAGTGGATGTGAGCACATGGCTGAATCAGAAGCAGGATACATTTTACAATTAGAGGAGGGACAGGATATGTTGAGGTCCCTGTGAAACTGTAAGTGCTCTTAAAACACACAGGACCATGAGGTGGCTCAAGGCACTGGTGGGTATTCTGCTTATTAACAGATCTGATAGGGAGTTATTACCTTGCAAACAAAGGTTCCATGAAAAAGACAAAAATACGCAGGGCATCCTGGCCGACAAACTGAAAGACAGAATGAATAGATCCTATAACAACAATTTAATGCCATATATTGGTAATCCCATTTCTTGCAGTACAGCCAGCATATTCAGAATATCGTATAAAAATCACTATGCTGAAATAGGGAAAACAGTAACTGAGAGGAGGACTTTCAGCCCATCACGAAGATGGAAACAGAATGGAAGAAGACTCCATCGACTGTGATATCCCAGGAGGAAGGTTTGAGTTTTGTTGAAAGTTCTGAAACTGAACAAAACACCAGGCAATATTTATAAAACCTTTGACCGGATGTTTATAACCTGCTGATGGATCTGTTCAATGATTTCCTTTCAAAGGGAGCAATCTCATCTATGATGCCTAAAGCTAAAATTTATGTAATCTGTAGAAAAGGTAGGAACAAGGCTGACTACGCCATAATTATCACACTTCTACCTGAAAGTCCTTGCTAATAGTGCTATTGGAACTGATGGACCTCGCGGAGAGCTGCGAAAAACGCCAGAACGCCTGAACGCCATTCCGAACGGACTGAACGGGCTGCTGCTGCTGCGGAAAAAGAACGGGTTACCGGCTACCGGCTACCGGCTACAAGCTCACAGTCTGTTTAGCCGAGAAGCCGTTTTTGGAGCCGTCGAAGCCATTTTGAAAGTCCCGCTGCATGGTGGCATGTTCGCAGCAGTTTGGTAGCGGCAATCATGTGTGAGCACTGAGTCGAGCGCTGTGAAAACAACACCGCTGCAGCAGCAGGAGGGGGGGTCATTGCCGTCCCATGCAAGGGTTTGGCCCCCCCATCAGCTCCACCGCTGAGGCTCTGCGGCACTGAGCAACCCGGGAGAGTCTGGAAACCAGGAGCCGGAGGACTAGTGAGCCGGTGAGTCAGTGGCACGGAGCACGGTGTTGGCTGGCCGGGGGAGGCCTGGCACAGTCAAGGTGGGGGCACAGGCAGCAAGTCTGAGTTTCAACCCCAAAAAGCCTCATGCCCCAAGCCCCCAAGCCCCCAAGCTCCGAGCCCTGAGCCTTGAGAGAGAAGCAGTCGCACTGGTGTTATATTGGTGCCCAGCACTAGATGCCGGTTCTAGAATCGCGGCACTGCACACAGCCTGTAGTACCAGGCGGCTGGCGAGTGATACTTCGCCACTGGAGTGCGCTAGAGAGTAGAGAGAAGACGCCAGAGATCGCCATTTTGAACTACCAGTAGCAGCAAACGAGTTGTTCTGCTCCGCTAAATACTTAGCCGCTGTTTAGCCGATAGTCGATGTGCCCTCTCCTCATTCCGAGTCCTCGGAAAACCCACAAGAGCCCCCTGGCTTTTTCCCTTTGCTGGCTTGTTCTTTTTGCCGGCTGTCTTCCTCGTGCCTGTCACCCGTATCTGTGTCTTTCTCACCCCGGTGCAGCACCGGTCGGGTCAGCAGGTCGGGCTCGGTGCGTGCGGCGGGCTGAGGGAAGGACCGGCCGGGTATTGGCTTGCGATCCAGTGATCCAGCGTCCAGTGTCCAGTGTCCTGTGTGCTGGTGAACTGGTGAACTGGGGAGCTGGTGAGCTGGCGAGCTGACGAGTGTGATTGCCTTGCCTGCCGGCAAATTGTTCCACCATCTGGAAAGCGGCACAAGATCCGGTGAGCCCTTTGTTGTGAAAATCCTCGTAAGGAATAAAAGAGAGTGCAGCAAGAGTTTCGCTTAATCTCATATATTGTTTGCTAAAGGTTGGATTAAGACAAGACAAGACAAGATTTAGCATCCTCAGGATACACTATGAGGTCAGGCAAAGTGAGGAAGGCACCAGGTGACAAGATACCAGCCTCAAGAGGTGCACTAAAGCGGAAAAGACTTGACAAATTGAATGCTAACAAGGCAAATAGTCCATTGCAAAATCCATTAATCTCACCAATTGCTTCCCTCTTTGAAAAGTCTACTCTAAATAAAAACTTGTTGTTTTTGCAATGTCAGTTTCGGAAAGACCCCGGGACAGTCATGTTCTCCTCAACGGAGGGAGTCCGGGCTTATCATCTCCTATCGCCCCCAATATTATGACGTTCCCGGGGGACCATGTGGAGGTAAAACCGAATGAAGCCCTTTCAACATCAACCTCCACAACAGCCCTAGGGAGTCAAAGCTTTCAAACTAGCGACACTTGTGATTCCGTTAAATATACTGATCATTTGAAAATCACTGAAAACATAACAGGTCCTTGGGGGAAAAAAATGTGGATTAACGACAGCAGCATTAATAAACACTACCCCCGAGGACAAACCTATGATGTCATCCAAACTACAGTATTCAAAAACTCCAACAACTGATAATCCAAGCTCAGTTAAAACATACTCAACAATAAATCTGGAGCACGAAGGCGCGGCTCTAATGGAACCGGGTCCGGATGAGTTGGCCCTCTTCTGTCCAATCACAAATTGCTCTTTTGATAAAAATAAAGGGAAGGTTGATCCGGATGAGCATTGTCCAGGCAACGGAGAGTTAGTGGGGGGAGTAGTAAATGAGAGTCCCAAAGAGAATAAGCATTTGGACAGTCGGTGCCATGTTGAGCACTCACAAAGGACAATGGGCCAGAGGGAGGTACAAATGGCAACAGTCAATTCAAGCTTTAAGGAACCATCAAATGAGGAACTTATGTCTAAATCCCAAATAGATACGGCGTTTGTGAATCTGGCCGCCCCTCTTTTAAAAGCATTGCAAATGTCAACATCAACTTTGATAATGCAATCTGATAAGCTGGACATACAAATCGATTTAATGAACATTATTGCGTCCAATATTGCAGGGATAAACACAAAGTTGGACAATATGAATAATTTAATAAATAGAGCACAAGCACAAGCACATACATATCAATTTCAATCTTCCTGCCCCTGTGGACCCGTCTTGGACAAATTGAGCTCTCTTCCTATTATCCTAGAACAGATACTCACCTTAAATCAAAGATTGATAAATGCGGACAACAAGCTGGATGGGCTGATCAGTCCTAAATCTGAAGTAAACATACGGAATGATGAAAATCACTCAAACGCGTTATCCATCATTGAGGACAATCTGGCATTTGTAAAGTCAAACACGAGCGATGTCACCAATATAATAGCCGAGAAAGAGTCCAGAAACGTTGAGTCCGTAAAGCAAACCTTAACAAAAAGACAAAGGAAAAAAGAGAGGAAAGCTAGAAACAAGAAAAGTGAGGCAGTCTTAAACTTAGGTAATGGAATATATCACATGTTTTCTAACTTGCACCAAAGATCATTTAAAAATGCTGACACTGGTGAAAGTCATTCCGAGCCAATAGTAAGCGATGATATGTTTAACAGAGGAGAGTCGATGTTAAAAAATGCCCCTAAAAGCTTCCAACAAATAAGCACTCTGGCCAATCCCTCACTCATTGCAAAAAAACAGCGAATTGGGATGTTTGGCACAAATCAATTGTCCACACCAACTCTTGTCAAAAAGTGCAATACAATTGGTGAACAGTGCACACAGTCAGCAGTAAAGCATAAGATCAAGACCTCTGATGATCCAGTCCAATGCTCGGATAATGATAACAAGGAGGGGCAATTTCAATAAAGTGGCATTACATTGAAAACAATACCATTCAAACTGAAGGTTGATGATCAGCAAGCAGGTAAAAATATCGCTCCAGATAGTTTAATCAGCCATGCACAACGGTCATTGTGTAGCGAAGAAGGGGCAAAGGCAATTTCAGTCTCAACTACTGAAATGAAAACTGATCTGGAAGTTCCAGTTAGAATGGATACTCTTTACCGTGAGCAACAAGGAGTTTCCGTAGAGTCATTAAGTACCTCAGCACAAGGATCTCTAAAATTTTGTGTAATGAATACAGACGTGGCACAAGTAATGAAGGAATCCGGCATCGTGACACGGTCAATTAGCCCTAAAACCGGCACAGAGCTGCATAAAATTATTTGGTCTCCAGAGTATAAGACACAGGGAGCCCATGACATATTGAAGAGTAGCAACATCCTGAAGCTTTTGGCTGAATTTGAGGACCTAAAAGAAATTAAAACAACCGACCTTGAGCTGGTTCAATTCCTTAAAGGCCCTAATGACACATCAACCGAGCAAACTTTGACAACATGGAAAACACCGATAATAGCTGAAGCAATTATGGGGAAATCTGACATTTTTCTAACTTGGGGTATTCAAATATCACACCCAATTTCACCACGCTACCCGCCCCCATTGAAGAGGTCAGGTGGCGTTCAAATTATTAGGAAAATCAATGAGGCTCTTCCAAATACTCAAAAGCCAGTCTATTCAATTCTATATAACGCAAAGGGCAGAAGTGAAGCCCCCATTGCATGTGTAGGAACAGAACTGTGTAATGGGGAATTGCAAAGTAGTAAGGATAACTGGAAATGGCTTCCTGGTATGTTAAATGATAAACGGAATATCTGACCGTTTAAAGGTAAACAGAAACAAAATACTAACAAGGACATACATGTGTTATTCTGGAACATAGCAGGTGCAAAAAGATTGTTAGAAGGAGGAACACCATTGGAAGAATGGAGCGGATGTGACATAATTGCGCTTCAGGAAACTTGGTTACGAGAAGAAATTGCTCTTGTTGGGTTTAAACATCATAGTGTAGCAGCTGAAAAATGCAAGATCTATGGCCGTGCCATCGTTGGTCTCTCAGTATATGTGTCAACGTCTATAAAAATTAACTTGGAACAACTACAATCCCCAGATCCAAGTATCCTATTAATTAAACTAACTGATCAAAATACCACCAATACCAAGTCAAAAATTTTGGTTAACTAGTATACGCAACCCAAATTTTGGGTGAAAAAAACAAAGAATGCAATATTGCGCAACGCAATCATGGACCTACGTACTACAGACCCATTATCTAATATTATAATCACTGGCGACTTTAATTCCAACTTGATTCTCACTCTGGAAGAAGACGATAAATTAACAGCTGATAACATCCATTGGGGTGTACCTCACCAGACACAAGGTGTAGCAGGAACACAGAAGGACCAACTAGCAATCCAATTAGTGTCAGAACTAGAATTTCTCGGTATGCGTGTACTGAATGGAAGGTTCTCTGAAGATCAACCCCCTAGTAAAACGTACTATGGTCCACATGCTCAATCAACTTTGGACTTTACAATTGTTTGCCTTTCATTAATCCCTTCAGTAATTAGTTTTCATATCGAGTTTTCTCTGTTGAGCGATCATGCAATGCAGCACACCAAATTCAACCTTAACAAGGAAAGATTGCAACCATCATATATACTAGAAGGTCAACTAAGGTCTGTCAATTTGAAACGTATAAATTGGTCCAACACAAATGAAAACGAGTGGTTTATGATAATGAAGGATACACTGAATGGTATAGGGAATGCAGTAATGAATGCGATTCATGCATGGTCTCTCTTCCTCATAAAACTAAAACAAAATATGAAGCCACCTGTCATAAAAGCCGGAATAGACGGATCACAGAGAACATTTTCGAAAGAGTTACAAGAGCTGCGAAGGTCACTTCGACGAACTCGTAAGAAGTTGCAGTCTGCTGACCGCGGTGGATGTCAGTGGGTCACCTTTCGTGCGCAAAGAAACATATATAAAAATAAGGTCTGGGAACAAAAAAGGATAACCAATGAGAGCTTTTGGTCCAAACTAATCTTCAGCTCAAAACTTCAGAACACAAATATATTTTGGCAAACAATAAATCAGCTAACAAGACCCTGTAACGCACTTGCATCTAATGTGCAGGAATCCGAGTGCGCTACGTTTCTTGCCACAAAGTTTACTGATACTTTGACAAAAATTCCAGGCGATGATCCTATTTCAAAATATTACAATAAAATATGCACTGTTAAAGATCAAGGGAGTCAGCCATCAACTAGTAATCTTCACAACGCATCAAGTTCTGAGCTCCAGAATAATACATACGCGGATGAAGAGATAATTAAAATAATCAAAAAAGCGAAATCTAATGGGGCGCCAGGCCCGAACGGCATCCCCCAAGCGGCGTACAAATATGCACCAGAATTCTGAGGTCCACGTCTGGCCGAACTGTTTGCTGATGTGCAAACTTGCAACAGAGTACCTGAAAGCTGGCAAGGATCCATTTTCATGCCAATCTATAAAGGTGGTGAAAGATCAAACCCGACTAACTATCGTTTAATAGCGTTGCAGGACGTTGAGGCAAAATATTTTGCATCGCTTCTCTTAAACGACCTGGTTACCTGGACAGGTGAAAGAGAGCTGATCCCCATTAACCAGACAGGGTTCAGAAGGGGGATTGGCGCAACATCAAATATCCTATCCATAATTATGATAGCGGAAAAGTGCATGAGTAGTAAACAGGACTTGAACTTGTGTTTCATTGATCTTCAAGCCGCCTTCGACAGTGTAGATCGTAACCTATTATGGTCGAAACTGAGAACATGGGAGATACCGTAGAATATTCTGAGGGGTTTGCTGTTATTTTATTCTGATACCTGTTCCCAAGTCAAAATAGGGGATGGTTCACGGCTGTCGAGAAAAGTCTTTACATCGATTGGTCTTAAACAAGGGTGTGTCCTTGCGCCTCATTTATTTAATCTTTTTATTTCAGATCTTTCTGGCCATTTAAATGCTTGTAATGCACATCCTCCAAAACTAGGTGATCTACAGCTCACACACCTGGCTTATGCTGATGATATTGTTCTCATGAGCCTAACAAAGGTGGGCCTAACCAGATTAGTAAAAGAACCGCCAGTTTTCCTGTCGGCAAATAAATTGGCCTTAAACGTCACAAAAACTAAAACAATGTTGATAATCAATCGTTGTGTATCAAAACATGATATTTGGTTAGACGGAAAACTGTTAGTGAAAGTCTCAAACTATAAATATCTGGGCTTTTTTTTATAGATGACAAGCTTGATTTAATAGACCAGAAGAAATATCTGACGCAAAGAGCAGGAGCATTGATATTTGGTCTAAGTACTCTGGTGAAGAAATTGGAGGGTCCATCATTAAAACCTCTTTTAATTGTGATGGTGAACAAGGTTCTTCCCACCCTGACATATGCAAGTGTGGCAATGCATGGAAAGGATGCGGACCTACTAAATAATGTAATAAATAAAATTTATAAAAAAGTTCTTCGACTACCCATCATGTACTCACCAGCGCAAATGCGACGTGAATTTGGCTTAAAAAATTAAAGGCTGGGCAGACTATATTCATACATTAAGGTGTGGTACCAGATTAAGCAAAAAGCAACCGACAATAATCTTAATACCTACCTATGCCAAGAGTTGAAATCACACAAAAAGTCAAAAGCAAATCAATTCCTTACATATGCTTTGAAGGTTACATGCTCAATAAATCTTTGGGATAAAAATCTGCCATTCCCAGCATTAAAGCAGGCACTAAATAAAGTGGCCAAATTTCACTCATTGGTTACGGACAAAGAAACTTTTTCCCATCGTTCTCATTCTTGGGCTGTGATCAATGGTTACAAATCACTAACACCAGCATTCTATTTGGAAACAACTTACTCCATTTTTATTAAGAAAAAGCTGATGGCATTGAGATTTGGTAAATTTCCAATCCTGGCTGAGGAACCAGCTTGGAAACAGCACGCTGCCGTCACATGCCGACTATGTGGTAGCCCCAAAGAAGATCTAATACATATAATTTGTCATTGCAAGATGATGACCAAGGAACGGATATATTTTTTGAAGCATATCTTCCAGATTGAGAGGCTAAGAACATGTAGATCTGCCATTATTGGAGGCTTGCATGCGACTGCCCCTCAAAATACATTGCAAGTTGGTTAAGTTCTTGCAGGCATTCGAGAAACGTCTAAAAACAAACAGGAAGATTTTAACTGTTAATGATCTACTCTTTGCCTGACTGTTTTTTTTTATCTTGATCTGAAGGATAATAATTTAGTTTTAACTCCTCTTTTACTAAATGTTCTTTCTCCTTTTTAAAGAGAATCTTAAATATTTTAATGATGGTTGTGTGATGTAAATCAAATTGTTATGGTTTTAATTAACTAAACAATAAAGATTACATTTCCTGCAAATTTCCTGATGGACCTCGCTCCATGTTTTAAAAAAAAAAAAAGCAGTGAGACCTTTGATAATAGAAGGAGGCTGACCCATCTTGTTGAAAAGGTCACAAACCATAAGAAGAAAGTAGCACTTATCTCACTGGATACGGAAAAGGCATTCAACATTGTAGATTGAATCCTTGTGAGGTGTAGACTGGCAGGATTTGTTTTACCAATATATTTTATCTCCGTGGTTATGGTGGGGTTTACCTTCCTATCCTTAAGAGTTGTGGATAATGGAATATTTTTGGGTCCAGTCTTGTTTGGTAGAGGCACTCAACGGGTGTGCCCCTTTCCACTTTTATTTGTTATGGCAATTGAACCTCCGATCTTCCGGATAAGATTCCATGACATTTTCCTAGATTTATTCTTCATGGTTGTTATTTTCATAGATTTTGTCTAGATAATATTATGCTTTGGACATGGATTTATGCATAGACATGGAAACATCTCTCCCAACTCTGATGAGGATATGCCAGAACTATGGGAGATATTGGGTTTTAAGATTAATGGGTTTAAGACTGAACTCATAGATCTGGAGGCCACTCCCTAACGTATGATAATAAATTCGCCCCTGTATCTGGATATTTCCTTGACAACAATGGTGTGTGTCATGTATGGAATACTACTTCTGTTCTGGGACTGACGTGATTAGGTGACAAAAGATGTTCACATTTTGGTGGGGTTGAATACTGAATATGTACATAACCCTTCAATCTCCTTATGCATTTGAAGCCCTCCCAATTAAGATTGTTTCATGGAGACCCTACACATGGAATCTTATGGTTTTTATGACAAGGAAACAATGTGGTAATGGTAAATAGTAAATAAGTCCATGCAGCCGAGGTGTAGATAAATGAAGCAGGTTTATTGATGAAGATCATAGATGGTATTGAAGGTAGAAGTAGATCAAAATGTGAGCCCCACCAGGAGCAGCTCCCTTGCTGCTCAGCCCATACTCCCAACTGACACTCATCCACCAGGCATCCTCAACAGTCCATTACCTCACATGCACCAGCATTCCATAACAAATCCAATCTAGCTGAGCAGCAAGGCAGAGAAGCGGTAAAGATGCATAGCACTGAGAACCAGATACCACACATCTTCCCTCTTTACAAAACAACAACAAAGAGAGTGTGCTGCCATCAATGTAATATAAAATAGACAGCACAAACCATTTAATGAAAAGGAGAACAATAAATACATAAGATGAAATCACGGGAAGGCAATCAATAAATACATAAGATGAAATCATGACACACATCTTTCCCTTTTTCGTAGTAAAACATAAAAAGAAAATGCAAAATACAAACCCTGAAACAAACAATAAAAAACTAATTTTTACATGTTAAAGGCTGAAGGAGAACAAAATGTTGCAAGGAAACACTTAAATGAGAAAGAAAAATATGAGAATAAAGCATAATTCTCACCAAACGCGCAGTAATACAAGCACAAGCAGAGATAAGAACACAGGACAAAACGTTCAGAGTACACCAGTACACACCAGTTGGTCAGACAAGCATGCATGATAAACAGCGAACGCCAGAAAGAAAATATAGGACAACCAGGAAAGAGAAGAGGTACTTCTAACTCAGCTACAGGGAGCCATATCAGTAAGAACTTATCTTTGCTTTTTGCTCAGGAAAATGAGTAGCCTTGCCGTCATTATACTTCCCATACATTTAGAACACATAACGCGAATGTCAGGGTTGCCACTCACTTCCTTTACCCAGCTATGATTAGCTTAACTGATATAAACAGTTAATACACAAGTTTCCAACTAGCTCTCTTCACCTTCTCCCATTGCAAAGGTTTAAGACTTCCGAAATGGGAAAGCCCTTAATCTGTCTAATTGTCACCAAGATCTCCATCCAAAAATGCACAGTTGGAAACACTTTCACTATATATGTATGATGGAGACGCCCACCCCCCATCATTGCCTCCAGCACTAGCCACTTTTATGGAGATACATATTCTTCAGCCTATCTCATGTTACAGACCACCTCTTCATAATTTTGCAAGCAATCTTTGTTTTGAACTGCCAGGCAATATATTTTTTATTACACCTTAAAATAATTGCACAAGTTTTCATCGATGGGTGCTCTGTCCAATGTGTCTTCCCACAGCTGAATATATTTCCATTTAGGTTCAGTCCCAGATGCATTAAGATTCTTAATGCATCCAACCAAGCTAGGAAGTTTGAGAAGGTGATAAGAAAGGTCAGAAATTGTGCTTTTCCTCTTGGGTTGGATAACAAGATGTACAATCCAGCTTCTCATTTGCTTGTAGCAGAATACAACTCTGCGTAAAATGCTGTGTATAATACATAAATATTCTTACGCCGGTACCTATCAACATACCTGTAATGCCTTATAGTTGCTCTCCCTTTAACTACCATAAGCTTGTCACATATGTATGGTGAGAATTATTCATTGTATGGAAGACAGGAGACCAAAGATGTGAGCAGTTTCTGTCCTGTTATTCTAGCTGTCACCTCTATCATAGTGCAAGTGATCTGACCATGATGTAGATTGGGTATCCCATCCTTCTGTGTACCTTCTTTGTAACTTAAAGACATCCCTCAGGGCTTTGCTCAACACAACTTGTTCCAAATAGGCCTACTGTTTGTCAGATAACGTTTGTATTCATTCACCAACAATTTGAAAGTGGACCACAGCATTACAACTTATTATATACATAAATCCCAAACCCCCTTTTTCCCCAAGGGCTTTTAATGGGCATGTAGATAGAGGTTTGTGATATCAGGTTCTCAGTGCTATGCATCTTTCCTGCTTCTATGCCTTGCTGCTCAGCTAGTGTGGATGTGTTATGGAATACTGGTGCATGTGAGGTAATGAAATGTTGGGGATGCCTGGTGGATGAGTGTCAGATGGGAGTATGGGCTGAGCAGCAAGGGAGCTGCTCCTGGTGGGGCTCACCTTATGATCTACTTCTACCTTCAATACCAACTATGATCTTCATAAATAAACCTGCTTCATTGATCTACACCTCAGCTACATGGACTTATTTACTATTTATCATTGCCACATTTGGTGACAATCTGGAAAAATCTATGAGTACCTGATGGAGAACAAATGTTGTAATCTGAAGAAGGCAACTACAAGAATCCCTTGAAACTACAACCTATGAATTTTAAGACAAGGTAAAGAACATTTTAAAACTACATGATAAATATATTTATAGCATACTAGCACCACTGAGCCCCACCATTGACCTTCCAACGGTCGCCCCTACTTCTTTGTGCCAGGCCCTGCTTTTGTTTTCCTGCTCGTTCTCCTGTAGTTTTTTCAGCTGCCTGCTACGTTGAATGAGTTGTTCCCGGCTACAATCAATTGTGCTAGTTATTGTGACATCTTCACCTGCCTGCCTCCCTTTCTGTCGTTCTGATTAGGGAGTGTGCCTACCGTTGGTGAAGTTTCCAGAGGTCTCTCAAGTTACAGCCTCCTTGTTTGTATATTGCCAAGTGTACTGGAGATCTAATTTGCCATTCTGCCAATTGTGGTGTGAGCACCTTGCCTGCTTTGCCTTTTCTCATTTGTGGGTGCAACCCGCTCAAGAAGTATGGAATTTATGTTGTGCGCTGTTCATGCTTGCGCTTTACAGACTTTAACTTTGAGCCTATTTACTTTCACTTTCAGTTGCACGTTACGCCAGTCATCGGAGCTTCTGTCCTGCATTTTTTTATTTTACTGTGCTGGAGTGACTACCTTAAGGCAAGTGGTGAAAGTTACTTTTTGTATTCATTTAATTTACTGCTCACACACTTTACCGTCTTCTTGGTGCCGTGCGCAGCAACTGATTCCCTGAATACATCCTCTCTCCTTCATTCCTCACCGCTGCCGAGTAGTGCCTGCATGTACCAACGTGCCGAGAGCCACCCAGCATAGCGTCACTTCCGTGCCGCCATCTTTTGTTTGGAAATTGCAAAAAACACCGTTGATGGACAGAATGTAGAACAATGTCATACATTCACCCCACTACAAGGATCTGGGCCTAAATCCATTGTTTTTTTGCACTCCACACCACCCTGGGTTAGACACTGGCTATATGCAAATCAGCTCTGACCCTGTGCCTCATGGGAACAGTCCAGTCCGAACTACCAAGCCATGTCTTTCCCAGACCGGAATCAAGCATCCAAGGACCGGTTTCTGGCTATCAGCCTTCATCAGCCTGGAAAGCTTGACTCCAGTGGTGTGGAGGGCCTGGGACTCACGTCTGAGCAAACCCAGCCCACTCGGGGTGAAAATTGCAAAAAACACAGTTGATGGACAGAATGTAGAACAATGTCATACATTCACCCCAGTACAAGGATCTGGGCCTAAATCCATTGTTTTTTTGCACTCCACACCACCCTGGGTTAGACACTGGCTATATGCAAATCAGCTCTGATCCTGTGCCTCATGGGAACAGTCCAGTCCGAACTACCAAGCCATGTCTTTCCCAGACCGGAATCAAGCATCCAAGGACCGGTTTCTGGCTATCAGCCTTCATCAGCCTGGATAGCTTGACTCCAGTGGTGTGGAGAGCCTGGGACTCACGTCTGAGCAAACCCAGCCCACTCGGGGTGAAAATTGCAAAAAACACAGTTGATGGACAGAATGTAGAACAATGTCATACATTCACCCCAGTACAAGGATCTGGGCCTAAATCCATCGTTTTTTTGCACTCCACACCAGCCTGGGTTAGACACTGGCTATATGCAAATCAGCTCTGACCCTGTGCCTCATGGGAACAGTCCAGTCCGAACTACCAAGCCATGTCTTTCCCAGACCGGAATCAAGCATCCAAGGACCGGTTTCTGGCTATCAGCCTTCATCAGCCTGGATAGCTTGACTCCAGTGGTGTGGAGCGCCTGAGTCTCACGTCTGAGCAAACCCAGCCCACTCGGGGTGAAAATTGCAAAAAACACAGTTGATGGACAGAATGTAGAACAATGTCATACATTCACCCCAGTACAAGGATCTGGGCCTAAATCTATCGTTTTTTTGCACTCCACACCACCCTGGGTTAGACACTGGCTATATGCAAATCAGCTCTGACCCTGTGCCTCATGGGAACAGTCCAGTCCGAACTACCAAGCCATGTCTTTCCCAGACCGAAATCAAGCATCCAAGGACCGGTTTCTGGCTATCAGCCTTCATCAGCCTGGATAGCTTGACTCCAGTGGTGTGGAGAGCCTGGGACTCACGTCTGAGCAAACCCAGCCCACTCGGGGTGAAAATTGTAAAAAACACAGTTGATGGACAGAATGTAGAACAATGTCATACATTCACCCCAGTACATGGGTTTCTGGGCCTAAATCCATCGTTTTTTTGCACTCCACACCACCCTGGGTTAGACACTGGCTATATGCAAATCAGCTCTGACCCTGTGCCTCATGGGAACAGTCCAGTCCGAACTACCAAGCCATGTCTTTCCCAGACCGGAATCAAGCATCCAAGGACCGGTTTCTGGCTATCAGCCTTCATCAGCCTGGATAGCTTGACTCCAGTGGTGTGGAGAGCCTGGGACTCACGTCTGAGCAAACCCAGCCCACTCGGGCTGAAAATTGCAAAAAACACAGTTGATGGACAGAATGTAGAACAATGTCATAGATTCACCCCGGTACAAGGATCTGGGCCTAAATCCATCATTTTTTGCACTCCACACCACCCTGGGTTAGACACTGGCTATATGCAAATCAGCTCTGACCCTGTGCCTCATGGGAACAGTCTAGTCTGAACTACCAAGCCATGTCTTTCCCAGACCGGAATCAAGCATCCAAGGACCGGTTTCTGGCTATCAGCCTTCATCAGCCTAGATAGCTTGACTCCAGTGGTGTGGAGAGCCTGGGACTCACGTCTGAGCAAACCCAGCCCACTCGGGGTGAAAAGTGCAAAAAACACAGTTGATGGACAGAATGTAGAACAATGTCATACATTCACTCCAGTACAAGGATCTGGGCCTAAATCCATCGTTTTTTTGCACTCCACACCACCCTGGGTTAGACACTGGCTATATGCAAATCAGCTCTGAACCTGTGCCTCATGGGAACAGTCCAGTCCGAACTACCAAGCCATGTCTTTCCCAGACCGGAATCAAGCATCCAAGGACCGGTTTCTGGCTATCAGCCTTCATCAGCCTGGATAGCTTGACTCCAGTGGTGTGGAGAGCCTGGGACTCACGTCTGAGCAAACCCAGCTCACTCGGGCTGAAAATTGCAAAAAACACAGTTGATGGACAGAATGTAGAACAATGTCATACATTCACCCCGGTACAAGGATCTGGGCCTAAATCCATCGTTTTTTTGCACTCCACACCACCCTGGGTTAGACACTGGCTATATGCAAATCAGCTCTGACCCTGTGCCTCATGGGAACAGTCCAGTCCGAACTACCAAGCCATGTCTTTCCCAGACCGGAATCAAGCATCCAAGGACCGGTTTCTGGCTATCAGCCTTCATCAGCATGGATAGCTTGACTCCAGTGGTGTGGAGAGCCTGGGTCTCACGTCTGAGCAAACCCAGCCCACTCGGGCTGAAAATTGCAAAAAACACAGTTGATGGACAGAATGTAGAACAATGTCATACATTCACCCCGGTACAAGGATCTGGGCCTAAATCCATCGTTTTTTTGCACTCCACACCACCCTGGGTTAGACACTGGCTATATGCAAATCAGCTCTGACCCTGTGCCTCATGGGAACAGTTCAGTCCGAACTACCAAGCCATGTCTTTCCCAGACCGGAATCAAGCATCCAAGGACCGGTTTCTGGCTATCAGCCTTCATCAGCCTGGATAGCTTGACTTCAGTGGTGTGGAGAGCCTGGGACTCACGTCTGAGCAAACCCAGCCCACTCGGGGTGAAACTTGCAAAAAACACAGTTGATGGACAGAATGTAGAACAATGTCATACATTCACCCCAGTACAAGGATCTGGGCCTAAATCCATCGTTTTTTTGCACTCCACACCACCCTGGGTTAGACAATGGCTATATGCAAATCAGCTCTGACCCTGTGCCTCATGGGAACAGTCCAGTCCGAACTACCAAGCCATGTCTTTTTCAGACCGGAATCAAGCATCCAAGGACCGGTTTCTGGCTATCAGCCTTCATCAGCCTGGATAGCTTGACTCCAGTGGTGTGGAGAGCCTGGGACTCACGTCTGAGCAAACCCAGCCCACTCGGGGTGAAAATCGCAAAAAACACAGTTGATGGACAGAATGTAGAACAATGTCATACATTCACCCCAGTGCAAGGATCTGGGCCTAAATCCATCGTTTTTTTGCACTCCACACCACCCTGGGTTAGACACTGGCTATATGCAAATCAGCTCTGACCCTGTGCCTCATGGGAACAGTCCAGTCCGAACTACCAAGCCATGTTTTTCCCAGACCGGAATCAAGCATCCAAGGACCGGTTTCTGGCTATCAGCTTTCATCAGCCTGGATAGCTTGACTCCAGTGGTGTGGAGAGCCTGGGACTCACGTCTGAGCAAACTCAGCCCACTCGGGGTGAAAATTGCAAAAAACACAGTTGATGGACAGAATGTAGAACAATGTCATACATTCACCCCAGTACAAGGATCTGGGCCTAAATCCATCGTTTTTTTGCACTCCACACCACCCTGGGTTAAACACTGGCTATATGCAAATCAGCTCTGACCCTGTGCCTCATGGGAACAGTCCAGTCCGAACTACCAAGCCATGTCTTTCCCAGACCGGAATCAAGCATCCAAGGACCGGTTTCTGGCTATCAGCCTTCATCAGCCTGGATAGCTTGACTCCAGTGGTGTGGAGAGCCTGGGACTCACGTCTGAGCAAACCCAGCCCACTCGGGGTGAAAATTGCAAAAAACACAGTTGATGGACAGAATGTAGAACAATGTCATACATTCACCCCAGAACAAGGATCTGGGCCTAAATCCATCGTTTTTTTGCACTCCACACCACCCTGGTTTAGACACTGGTTATATGCAAATCAGCTCTGACCCTGTGCCTCATGGGAACAGTCCAGTCCGAACTACCAAGCCATGTCTTTCCCAGACCGGAATCAAGCATCCAAGGACCGGTTTCTGGCTATCAGCCTTCATCAGCCTGGATAGCTTGACTCCAGTGGTGTGGAGAGCCTGGGACTCACGTCTGAGCAAACCCAGCCCACTCGGGGTGAAAATTGCAAAAAACACAGTTGATGGACAGAATGTAGAACAATGTCATACATTCACCCTAGTACAAGGATCTGGGCCTAAATCCATCGTTTTTTACACTCCACACCACCCTGGGTTAGACACTGGCTATATGCAAATCAGCTCTGACCCTGTACCTCATGGGAGCAGTCCAGTCCGAACTACCAAGCCATGTCTTTCCCAGACCGGAATCAAGCACCCAAGGACCGGTTTCTGGCCATTCAAAGAAAGGACAAGGAGAGTGAAAGAGCCATTTTTATTTCTTCCTGAAGAGGCCAATACAATGTAACTTTGTTATAATAGGTAGCAGTAAGAAAGACTGGATTATTCTGTTTGGGTTTTGTTGTTTAGGGATGTCACTAAAATATTGTTTCTTCTTCCATTTTTCAGTTTTGTGGTCTTTGGTCTAAAGATATAGGGGGTAGAAGCATGTTTTAGGTGTTGTTTATTTATTTTACAAACTGTAGAGAATCAGGAAATATCAAAATCATATTTGATTTTTTGGCTACATTTGAGTTTTTCACTGATAGGAAAAAATTAGGTTTCATGAGAATCTTTAACAATATGTAACATCACATTTACCCACAGAGAATGGGTAAAACCCTTGATATATGAGCCCCCTTTTCTAGTGAGTCAGTATTGATAGTAGGTGAGTTTCCAAACACCCCAGGCTTTAAACATTTAATGCAAGGTATAGTGGCAGGTATATGTGAAAAGAGCGCAATCACAGCATCTGGGATACTGGTGAAAATATGGCACCAAACTTTTGGAAAACATGGAACGCAGTGTCACTTGGAATGTTGCTGCAAACAGTTCTAACAAAGTTCAACAAAGATTGGAGTGATTTTGTTGTTATTTGCAGTGATTCAGCTACGCACATGAAAATTTTGTGTGATAACCTTTCACAATCGATACCTGAGCTTAAGTGCTTCCCTGTAAGAGATCCTTGCCACTTGTTAGATGGTATGCTGAAAACATCTTTACAATCTTCAGAGTTAATGAAGAATGCTCTTGAATTTTTAGTCCATTCCGGTGCACTGTTTTGTTATGCACAGAAACTAAAATGCGAATATTTCACATTTTGTGCTTTGTCTGGCATCAAAGAAAGAGTCATCCCAACTGTGTCACTTAGCTGGTGGCTCTCATTCCTAGAGGCCATGAATGCTACATTATCCATGTGGCAACTGTTTACAGAACATTTTGCTGAGTAATGATGCCAAAGGCAAGAAATGTGAGGATCTTCGATCACATATGGATAGTGATTTGAAACAAAGTACACTCTACTGAATTCTTAGATTTTCACAGGAAAGCATGGCTGCTATAGTGGACATAATACAAAAACTAGAGTCTGAAAACACCCTTGTCTACCACGTGTTCAGCATAATTGGTGTAGATGTGAAACATCTCCTTGAGAGTAGGCTAGGTGACACTTTAGTGTCTTTGGCACTGCAACATATTCCATGTTAGAGTGCTTGCCACTTGGTAAGCAAAGAAATGTTGAGGAGCAATTCAGAAACGTTTATTTTACAATGTATGAAAAATAGCCCTTCACCAACCATGGCATTTGAAGTCATTGATGCCTCACTGTAGTACTCTGCACAAGTTATAGAACCCTTCTGTAAAGGGAAATTTTCTCCGCAGTTTTCAAAAGTGCTGCCTCATTTTTTACCTCTTCAATAACTCTGATTGCATATGCACCCAGTTCAACGTATATGTCGCAGAACCTGTCGCAGAGAATCACAATTTTCAGGTACACCAGTATTGGCATGGAAAGTTATGTCAGTGGCCAGAGTTAGCAACTTGTATACTTGCTAATTTGGCGTTGCCTGTCTCAAGGGCCTTTTCACAGATAAAAGTTTACATGGGAAGGAAAGAATGAGTGTGCACGTCCAAAGACTCACTGAAGTATTGTATGGTATACTATGATAAGTTTGGTTTGTAAAAATGTATTTGGACGACATTTACACTGTACATACACTGTCTATATACCATGCACTGTCAGTGCAGAAAGAAAGCAATAGTAAAAGCAAAAAGTTCCATAAACACCGGAAAAACACTGTTTCTGTAGCTTTTAATGGCGCGAAAATGTGTAACCACTGAAAACCACTGTTTTTTAAGGTATTGAAATCACTTGAAAACACTGGAAAAAACCCCACCAGAATTTACCAAAAATAGAAACTGAAAACAGGAAAGCCTACTCTTAGTATAGTGCTTTGAAGTAGCTATTGGATGTTAGGAAGTTAGGAACTTACTAACCATGTACGAATGCTCTTATTGTTTTTGCTGGTTATGTCATGCATTACTTCTTGCTCTCATTCTGTGTGGTACCATATGTATCATATGCATTAAACTGGGGTTTTAGAAATAAACATTTAAAGTGTATCTCCTAGCCGTTAGTGCTACTTTTTTACATCTTTCTATTAGAGTTTTCACAGATGGAACCGTGACATTTACAACGTTCACTGTTGCATACACAATGGTTGCATTTATGGACATCTTTGGACCCCCTAGTCTTACCCCCCCATATCACCATTCCCCCCCTCCTCGGCCTCCTGGGCCTCCGCTGAAGTGGGAGCGCCCCCGCAGTCGATTGAGGTTTGCAGTTCATATTCTCTCCAGTCTTAATCAGCCCATGATGGAGTTCCAGTTGCTCCAGATCTCTTCCCATATCCTGGGACAGCCCCTGCCTTCATAGATCACTATTTATCGCTAGCATACACTAGTCCTCATCTGGCTTTCTGGTATCCAAATCCAGAGAGGATCCACTTTCCCAGGCATTTGCAATATTCCTTTTTGCTACCAGCAGACCCAATGTCATCCCCACCTTCTGAAATATAGTTACCTTCACTTACACCCATACATTAAGCATGCATCTCTTTGCTAAGCTCATCAGTCCCCTCCTACCACCCCTCGCATGTAACCGCGAGTTTCACCTAAAAACATGTATTACCGGCCAGTCTCAGAGGATGTTAAAGATGGAGCCTATCTTCCCATATTCCTGCAAGTACAGACTAGAGGCAACCCTGCCCATTTTCAGCAGGACCATTCAGGAGTAGTATGAGCAATGCAGTAGACACAATCTTAGTGTTTTGTTGAGTTTAGAGTTCCATTGTGTTCCTGAACTCATCTAGAGGGAATAATTGTGACCAGAAAAAGAACACCTGTGCCGTATTGCTCAGTAGGTTGTGTGTGGGTCACAGTCCAACTGGATTTCTAATATGGGTTGTTGCACTGAACCAAGTCCCTCCACCAGGAGGTTAGATATCCAACCCCCACAGCTCGAGGGGGGTCCCAGATCATGAAACAGAAGGGCCGCTGCAGTCAGAAAGATGACAGTCTGCCCCACTCATAACAGAGCAGGCAGATTGAGAGCCTGATATACAGGAGACTCGACCCCAAATCTGGCACTTAACGGGCCTGATTCGCGAACACACACTTACATTTTTGTGTAAGTTTACGATTTGATGCAAATCACAAATGATTTTTACGAGTAGTATCTTTACGACTGTGGAGTCTCTGAAAATAGAAAGATATGCAATCGTAACAATAATACTCATAAAATTGCTTTGTGAATTGCAAAAAATCGTAAACTTACAAAAAAGTGTACGTTTACCTTTGTATATCAGGCCCAATTTGTGTACTGAGACTGAGAGCTTAAAGGGTCTTTGATTATATGCAAGTTTTAATACTGTGTGTACCCGTGATATATGACAGAATGTTTGCCTGATTATGTCAAAAGGGAGTGATGGCACAGATCCTTAGAAAAAACATTACAGTTCATAATGCTTGTGAAATAGACAGTGGGCAAGATCCCACACAGCCCTATAATAAATTCCTAACGAGGAAGGGCACCTAGTGAGTTTAATACTGTTGTCTGTTCAGTGTGTCCTCCAAGGCTATAAGTATACCTGCTGGGCCACTTGTTCAACAAATAGAAGTTTGTTATGTGATTTGCTCTCCTATTAAGTCTAAAGTTCGAAAATAGTTGATGGCAATATTTCAGCATGAATTATAAATCTCTACAAAAACCAAATACAGCAGAGTTGTTATTTCATAGTAGCCTGCATTGCAGAATTATGAAACAATTTCAGCTTATATTAGGGAAAGGGTTGCCAAATGTCCTATTAAAGATGAGCATGTTTGTATTGAAAGCATGTGTACCATTTCCATAATCAGGGTTATATTCCAAAATAGTTTTTTTCATGAACAGATGGTGGAGTCCACTTGTATGTCCTGGAAAGAGGATGTAGAATAGCAAATACCGCTCAATCACCAATTGTGTTTGCTGCACTGTATCATCAGGGAATGTATTACTCTAGAAATAGTTAAAACAATTAAGCCCTGATTACAAGTTATGTGAAGCGAAATTAACGCATGCTTTTATATGTTAATTTACTCTGGTTGATGATGACAACTTTGGTTTTTCCTCACCTGTATTTGTCTGGTGTCTGGCCGGTAATTCTGGCTGGATAAATCACACGAGGCTTTGGATGTGACAGCAGCCAAGACTCATTCCGCATTTTTTTCAGAAGAAAAAAACTTCCCGTTTCCTAATCTTTTATTCCCACCCACCTCCCCCACCCTACTAACAGGTCCAGGCTTAGATTAACCACCTGCTCAGAGCAAGTGGTAAGTAAGCAGTAAAACTGCAAGGAATCGTAATTCTGTGAAGTTTTACATCAAGAAATATCAGTCCCTTACCCCAATTCCCCATTCCATGGGGTTTTACTGATGAATGTATAGTACTGGGGCAATTTTACCAGGCGGTAATAGTAAACATGTATGCAATTTTACTTTAGCTCCTGTACAATACGGAGTCAGGGCCTTAATGGCTGCAAAATAAACGACAGTATTGTGGGGCAGATTTATGAAGGCCTTGCGCCGCCGGTGCGTCATTTTTAACATGGGAAAAAGTGACGCACCGGCGGCGCAAGGCCTTCATATATCTGCCCCTGTGTCTTTAAGCAGCACTGGTAAAAGGAGGAATTCATGGATAGAACATATAAGGTGTTTTCCCTTGCTCTAGTCTAAACAGCATATGTACCCCTTGTGGGAAAGATGGCACACCACTTCTGTAAACTACAAAGGTTGGATTCTGGGTGAATTTATTTATTTATTTTATTTATTTATTTATGCAATTTTATATAGCGCGGACTTTACCCGAAGGTGTCAGAGCGCTTCACAATAGGAACAGAAATGATACAGGATGAAAACATTACACGAGAACAGATTACAAAAGCAAACGTTAAGTAACATACGGTACAGTGAC
This sequence comes from Lissotriton helveticus, assembly GCF_964261635.1. NCBI lineage: Eukaryota > Metazoa > Chordata > Amphibia > Caudata > Salamandridae > Lissotriton > Lissotriton helveticus. The sequence continues at coordinate 1,071,780,737 of NC_136070.1, read as the reverse complement.
AATTGTGCGCAAACAAAACTACATGAGGTAGTAAAAATTGTGAGCAACCAAAAATACATGAGGTAGTAAAAAGCGCACAAGAATAAAAAGTGACAAGTGTGCAGGTTACAAGAGAAAACAAAGTATGATTTAAGGTATAAAACTGCAATATATGCTAGACACTCAGGCACAAGAACAAACGTTAGGTAGGCAAAGGAGGTACTTGTGCAAGTATCAAAGGTAAAAACATGAACGAGGTAGAAAACTGTGTGTTAATAGGGCAAAGTAGTGAGTGCATGTTGCAAGAGGGTACCAAACACAAGACATGGATAATACTGCAGTAAAAGGCAAACACTCCAACCACAAGAACACACTGGGAAGGCACTTCCATGGTCATGGAAAGAGGAAATTTTCAGTAGTCGGAGGTCTTCCTTCAGATAACAGAGAGGACGTGAGTTACTTTTGGCGGTGTCTCTGGAGGAGGAGAACTTTGAGGTCCCTTTTGAAGGCCTGGGCGGAGGCGGTGGTCCGGAGCTGAGGCGGAAAGGAGTTCCAGATTCGCACTTTTCAGTGTTTACTGACTTGCTGTTTCACTCAAAATTGAGTCCTATTCTGTATTAACGCCACCAAATCAAATATGACCCTCTACAATAAGATCTTCAACCTTGAATGCTCCTTCGCTGCCTGCCCACGACTCTCAAGTTCTGAGAGAAGAACTCCATGGTGAGATGTGAGGCATGTGTGGTTGTCATCGAATTACAGGACGCATGGTACTAATCTGTCCTAGCACCTTGCACTCGCCTCCACAATATAACATCAATGTACAGGGCGGCACATCCGAAGAAACTGGTGATGGATTTGCTGTTGTCGACATGAACAGCATCATTCACTGACACTTGCGCTTCACTGTTCTCACCTGAAGAATTTGAGTCACTATTAGCTATATCCACGCTATCACACATGGCTGTAATGTTGTTCCTGCTAATATGTAAACTCTCTCTTTCCAACCCAACCTTCACAGAAGCATCTGAAACTTTTGCATGACCACAGAATCTAACTCCTACTTCCTCAAACAAAGGGGCATATTTACAAGGGTATTGCGCAACCGGAACATCACTTTCACTGACGTTCCGGTGGCACAATGCGCTGCACCCTGTTTATAAAGTGCCATTTAGCCACTTTTACACCACTTTGTCAATATGGGACCCTTTCACGCACGTATCTGCATGAAAGTGGAGTGCAATGGGTGTTGCTGTGGGCGTTCCACTGCAACACCCATTGCTTGTTGACGCTAGCTCAGGTTTACAAGGATCTGTAAATCTGAGGAAGTGCTAAAAATTAATGCTATGCAATAGCAGGATTTAGAATGACCCAACTAGGAGAAATACTTTTATTTCTCCTCGTTTTTGCTTTTTCTATATGTGCTGCATTCTGCAGCACACATAGAAAGAGCAAAACACCATTATTGACTGTTTATGTGCAGGAAGGTGTCCCTGCCTGCACATGAAGAATCATTAAATAATGACAATTTGTTACTTCTGTGTGTGCTGCAGAATGCGGCACACATAGAAGCAGCAAATCGCTATTATTGATTGTTTATGAGCAGTAAGGGACACCTTCCTGCACATAAACAATAATTTACTGCAACGCAGGGACCCTTGGACTATGGTGCACGGGTGTCTGTGTTGGCGCTAGGCAGCTATTTTAGCACCAGCGCTAAGGAAAACACATAGGTGCGCTGTATTGGGGTAAATACGGCGCACCCCTGCGTTTTGGAAATGGTGGATTGCTGCAAAATTTGCTGCAAATCCCCACACTGTCATTTCCTTGTAAATATGCCCCACATTTTTTCCTCAAAAATAGAAGCTCTAATCACCACCTGCCTATTTAGCACCTCTTAACTTTATCCACAAGGCATCTGGCATTACCCATAGAGCGACACTGGTCTTAGCTGGGTATTAGTTTGCACTGCTGTAGTTGGGGGCTGCCATTCAGTGCCTCTTACTTATGTGTCATTTTCTTTTCTTCCACATAAAGTGCTGCATTGATATTGTGAAGGACCGATGCTGCACTGATGCAGCAAAGAACTATGAAGATATCCAGAAACCATGTAACGGGGAGGACAGAAGCAAACTCCAGGGCTGAAGATATCCACAGTCTTCAAATCCAAAAGGAGAATGTTTTCCTGGGTGTGGTTTGAATACTAATGACCGTGCCCAAGATGGTCACCAATTCTCACTGTAACCGGGAAGTCCTGCACAGATTTTGGAGGAGCTGAAAATATTGTTAGATCCACCGGAGTTGAAGCAGACAAAGGACTCATTTGAGGAATGTTCTGGTCCTTGTGAATGAGGAATATGATAGTGAAGAGCAGGAAATTGACTCGAGAGGGAGTGAGATGTATTATTTCTGCAAGTGACATTTTAACAGGGCCTATGACAGTTTGGGCAATGGAGTAGGCTATGGCAGTGAGACACACAGAAGGGGCCAATAAGGAGAACATCAATGCCGGGAAAAGACATGCCAAAAGAATACATGCAGATTTATTTGATAGATGACTAACTTCAACCCTCAATGCTGGGATACCTACAAAACAGTAAGGCCCTCTGTAAGACAGTTCTTCTGTGACTGGCTAATACAAGTTTCAAGGAAATCAAAGCAAAGGCAAAGGTCATGACAGATCATGGAAGAAAGTGTATGATGGAGATGACAAGCTGTAGCTCTCGTGTCACTCAAAGGCATAAATGGTACCCATCGGAAAATGAAAGAGAGAGCATTATTTGGCATCTACCAGTAATTCTACCTATCCTTGCATTGAACAGCACAAGATCATCATGAGGTGTTCGCACCAAGGGAACCCCATCACAGATGCCACCTACTCAACCACTCAAGAATACAATAGCAGTACACTTCATTACCAAAGCAATAGCCATCTACCCACACAAAGCTGTGATCCATTCTAAGATCATCACAGTTATACAAACATCTCTCCCAGCATTGATGCATCTTTCTGTTCCTTAGCCCTATGAAACCTTCATAGGCATTGTCAAATCTTGTGGCAAGTCTGGCTCACCTGCTCACCTCAACTCTTAGAACATCTTAAAAAACATATTCCCGCCAATCCAACAAACTTCAGTCCCATCTCCAAATAACAGTTCATAGACAGAAGGATCAAAAGAGGAGGCTTCCAGCAAATATCAAACATATTCAAATAAAATAAACTCCTCTCTGATGCCCAAACCAGGTTGAGTTCTGGGCTTGCCACTCAAGTATGGGGTGTGACTGAGAATGAAGCTTTTTTAAGTTTAAAAATGCTTTTTTGAAGAACGTTAGATAACAAAAGGCAATTACATCAGATAAAGATAAACATCTGAAGATCAATCCAAGCAATGGAAGAGTATACAAAGTGTAATAATAAAGCATTCTAAAAATAGAGAGAAGAAAATGACAGTGTAAGTATTATTACAAAGTAAACATATCCTATAAAGATTGATTATGTACATAGTAAATTCGATTAAACAACATGAATGCAATGTTAATATAAGTGCATTTTAATTATTTTATAAGAGTGAAAGAGAAGAGACGGTAAAGAAAAGAAGGAAAAGGGAGCAAAAAAGTAGAGAGAAAAGAGATAAAGGAGGAAAGATAAGAGAGAGAAATAATGTATTGATTAGAATTAAATAAGACAATTAATTATTGTGGTTTATAAATAAGTAACAAATAAACAACTCTATTATTTAAGTAGGTTCGTAGTTACGTACCTTAGATACGGGTCGAGCCATACATTTAGAGAGAAATGAGGTAAGGGGTGACCATAAGTCTTTTTAATCTTTGAAGGGAGAGACGTAGCATGGGCTCGATCCATACAATGGTGATGATATAACAGATTACCCCATCCCAAATAGGACATTTTAGTTGTATCTTTCCTGTTAGATGTGATTATTTGAAATGCTAAGCAAACATTAGGTGGGCAAATTTCTCGACCATCCGCTGAGAAGTCCAAAGGGGGAGGCACTTCCCAAGAAAATATGTATGACATCAAAAGGAAAACCTGTGGACAAAATATTATTCAGTTTATCCCATATTTGTGACCAGAACATTTTGATTAGAGGGCATTCGAAATATATATGTAGGAGGTCTTGTATAAGTTCATGGGGCTGATATATTATCTGTTGTAAAAAGAATATAGTGTTTGTGTTCTGCTTGCCCAACAGGACGAGGTATAAATCTTGGCCCATAGTAATTTCCAAATATGAGCAGGAAATTCTTGATGTAGATCTGATTCCCTTAAAAGCTCTGTTTTAGATTTTGTACATAATTTAGAGGAACTGAGCAATAATTTGTATATGCTGGGAGCTCTCATTTGTGAGGAAAAATCATTCGGAGAAGGGGGGGATGCGTGTCTGGAGCTATATCTGGTTGTTGAGATTTAAAGGAGAGAAGTGGTTTAAATCGCTGCAGAAGAGGAGCATATTTGGTGGATATGTCGTATTTTCTCTGTGTCTCAGTGAACTCTATCAGAGAACCATTAGAAGCTAAATGTCCAACGGTAATAATAGCTTTATTAATCCACTCTTTCCAAACAAGAACTCTATTATTTAGTTTAATGTGTGTGTTATAACAAAATAGGGGATTGTAAAGTATTTTCTGAAGTAGCATTAGAAGAGAAAATCAAAGGTTTGGAAATAGCTATGGAATGGGTGAGTATAGGGGAAATAACCCCTTTTGGAGGTGGGGTGATACGGACCGTATCCTTGAAAGTAAATGGTGAAACGTGTGTGTGTTCAAGTTGCCCCAAACTGTTGATGAGTCTGTCTGAGTATCACAAAGGGAAACCCCAATATGTTTTAATGTGAAGCCTGAATGGTATCTCTAAGGTTAGGGAAATTCTGGGTTTGCGTTTGTTCCATAAAAATTGAATAATAGTACGATTAATGGTTTTAAAGAAAAAATGAGGTAACAACATAATTTTCATTGTAGCCAGCCTACCCCACCATGACAAAAATAAAGGGGACCAACCATCTATTAAAGCATTAACTTTAGTCATAATCTTGTTAAGGTTAATCTTAAAAATGTCAATTAATATTGTTGGAATACAGGATGCCTAAAAATGTAATACCTTTGAATTCCATTTGAAACTAGAATCCTTGAACATATCTGGAAGACAATATTTATTCAGTGGCAAAACGTCTGATTTATCAATATCAAGTTTATAACTTGAAATGACGGAGTATGTATTTAATAATGAAAAAGGCTCTGGTAAAGATGTAGAGGGGTTGGATATATATAATAAAATATCATCTGCATAAGCTGTGTATTTAATACTCAGATCTTTAAAATAAAACCAAGGAAATGTAGGGGAACTGCAAATTGTTTCGAGAAAGTGTGCTAATGCTAAAATGAATAAAAGAGGAAAAAAATGGCAACCTTGCCTTGTTCCTCCACGTAGAGTGAAGTAATGGGATTGTATGCCATTGACCCAAATAGAGGTAGAAGGTGTGTAATATAATAGCTTAATGTATTGAATGAAGTGAGGACTAAAACCATGCCAATTCAAAGCACCAAACATAAATTCCCAATTCACGCAGTCAAAAGCCTTCTCAGCGTCGAGCGTTATAGCAGCTTGGGGGGAATTAAGCTTGGTAGCCAAGTGAATGATGTTAAGGAAAGTTCTAGAGTTATCTGAAATAGATCTTCTCTTCACAAAACCTGACTGATGCACATTAACTAAATCTGGAATGGCAGAATTAATACGGAGAGCCAGTAATTTAGCAAAATATTGCAATCCGTATTGAGCAAAGAATAGGCCTTTAATTACCACATTGAGAGAGGTCTTTATCGTTCTTAGGGAGTATGCAGAGCATGGCCTGAGTAAAAGAGCCTTGTGTCTGTCCAGAGTTCAGAAAATGGTTGGCAAGAAGTAATACATTGGGAATGAAATGCGAGTAAAAGTGTACAGTAAAGCCATCAGGTCCGGGAGTTTTATCTTTGGGGAGTTGATTAATGGCATTTAGTAATTCTTGTTCAGATAGAGGAGTATCCAGAGAGGATAAATCAACCTTACTACCAGGGTTTTTAGGGATTGATTAAAAAAAACAATCTAATGTTTAGTAGAAGGAAATGATTTAGGGGTGTGTATATATTGGTATAATATTCCAAGAAGCAATCTAAAATTTTTGAGTCACTGATATGACAGACCCCAGTTGAATCTGTTATGGCAACATTTATGATTTCAGTTTTTTCATTTTAAGGTAGTTTGCCAAGGATTTTCTGACTTTGTTCCAACCCCATACATTTTTTGCATTGATATGAAGTGAGATATAACAAGCATTATTCCAGGATTGCTTATCGTATTGCAACTTCGCCTTAATAAGTTTGTTAATGTGTCATTGCCATTGGAAGAGAAGTATTCATGTTCTAAAGTTCTAATCTGTTTTAAAGCTGTGTGGAATCTTTAAAAACATTTTCTTTTTTTTTAGCTACAAAGCCTATTATAAAACCTCTTGCAGTTGCTTTAAAGGTGTCCCAAACAATATTCATTTGTGTATCTGAGGGAAGGTTATTGGTGAAAAATTCATGTAGGACAACTGTGAATTGTTCTGTGAATTGTTGATCCAAGAAAAGGAAATTATTAAATCTCCTTCTGCGAGTGGGAGGTTGGGACTGGGATAATCCAGGTCTACAATAAAAGGAGCGTGGTCCAAGACGGGAATGGAACCTATTTCTGCATGTTTTAAAAATTGAAGTGTATGTTGGGTAAAATATACGCAGTCTATTATAGAATAGGAACTATGAACAGGGGATAAAAAAGTGAATTCCAAAACATCAGGGTTTGATGCTCTCCAAACATCAACCAACCCTCTAGCGGATATGGCTTTCTGAAAGGCTCTATGCATTTTGGTGGGAAGAAATCTGGTCTGAGATCTGCGGTCCAGAAAGGGATTCATGAGTTGATTGCAACCTCCACCAACTATAAGGGTTTCTGAGGCGTGTGAGGATACCATAGAAGACACATTATTCCAAAATAATAGATCCACTCTATTTGGACCATATACATTACAAATTGTATTGTTTATCTTAACATCTATTAAAAGTCACCTTCCAGCATCATCTTTAAATCTATTTAACAACTGAACTTATGAAACAATATAAAAAACAATTTTTGTAATGAACAGCAGAGGATCTAAACACATTTCTCACCCATTGTTTTTTAATGGAATTTATATCTTGTTCTTTCAAGTGAGTTTCTTGCAGTAAAGCAATTTGACAATTCAATGTTGATAAGTGAGACAAAAGCCTTTGCTTGTTAACTGGGTTACGCAGACCTTTGACCACAATACGTAAATTACTCATGAGGAAAAGAATAAAAGAATATATAGATCAAGATCAATAAACGAGGACGTAATATTAAAGTAGAAGAGTTGAGAGATAATCGGATAAAGATTTAAAAAAATAAACAATACAGCCAAAATGATTTCAAAACAGAGCAGACCAGATAGAAAATAATAGTGAACCACTGAAACAAATTTGTGTAAAACAAAAGCCACTGTAATATACATAAAAGAGAAGTAGAAAGAAGATAGCACAACAAAAATGAAATGTGACCGTCCGTAAGGAGTCCTACGAGAAAAAATTGCCTAAAGAAAGCTTGTTACATTTTAAGGAAAAAGGAAAAGAGGAAAGAGAAAGAGGGAAAGAGGAGAGAGGAAGATGGGGGAAAGAGAAGAAGAAAAGGAAAAGGAAATGGGGTTCTTCCCTAATGTAAATTGAAAGGAGAGATGACAGAAAGCTGGGAGACTTTAGTCTTAAGATAAACGAACAAAAGAGACATTAATGTTGCGGGGTGGAATGAAGAGAAGAAAGATACCACTGAAAGAGATCAAACACCAGAAAAAAAAACGAAGTATCATCCAATGAAGCAGGAACAATATAAAAGGAGAAGACAAGAAAATCACAGTGCTATTATGACTTACTGAACAGTAGGGGAACAGCATAGCTAGACAAGACATAAACAGTGGGCTGGATAACATTATTGAACGCAGACACTGACATCAAAACAAGAAGATGCTAGGGACCTGCAAAAGAAAGAAAAATTAGATTGACAACATTTTAGGGGTTACTAAGTACCATTACTTCTCCTTTATGCATATGTATGAATTTCTTAAGCTCGGAGGGGTCTGCAAAGGTGATAGTTCTGTCTCTGTAGGTGATCCTGAAGAAGCAAGAGTTGATATGGCCGTAGTGAGCCTTCATAGACCGTAACATAGTCTGAGATGAAAGAATTCCTTTCGGCAGTGTGCCGTTTATCTGGAAACATCCTGGCTGAAGAAAATCTTTTGTCCAGACCACAGAATGTGTTTGCGTTGTTTAGCTACAGAGAGAATCGACATAAGATCTGTGTATTTAAGAAAATAGGCGCTGATCCCTCGTTGATTTTGTGAGGATGAAGCACCCATTGGACCAATCCTATGAACCCTTTGGATATTATTATTATTATTATTATTATTATTAAAGAATTTTGTACCGCGCACGGTTACCCAGGGGCATCCCAGCGCTAATAGAGAATCAGAGCAAGCAGCCTGTATGGAGCGGAACAGAAGCTGAAATTATTCTGGGAATAGGTGAGTTTTGAGAAGTTTCCGGAACCTAAGCAAATTTGGTTCAGATCGTAATGAGAGTGGGAGAGAGTTCCAGGCGTAAGCAGTATGGATAGAAAAACTCCTGCCACCTGAACGGGCTCTCCTGATTCTCTTTATCTGAAGGAGGTGTTTGTTGTCGGAGCGTAAAGCTCTAGTGGACTTATAGGGCCGAATCATGTCCTTCAGAATAGCTGGTCCTTTCCCCTGTATGCTCTTATGAGCAATACAGAGGGCCTTAAAGGTCACTCTCTCTTTGACAGGAAGCCAATGGAGTGCCTTTAAAGCAGGTCTAGCTGACTGCCTGGCCGGAACGTTCCGCAACAGCCTCGCTGCTGCGTTCTGCACTTGTTGCAGGATCTTGAACGTTGACTCCGGTGCTCCGAAAAAGAGTGCATTACTGTAGTCCAAGCGTGAGATGATTAGACCTTGGACTAACAGCTTCCGGGAGGGTTCAGGTAAGAACCTTACGGGCCGATCGGAGCAGTCCATAACACACGCCAGCGGTCTTCTTGGCGTGTGTCCTAAAGGAAAGATCAGGCTCCAGCCAGACCCCAAGGCTCTTTATCTCCTTCTTTGGGTCAGGCGGGGTGCCCATGCAGTTGGGCCAGCTGCTCGGCAAGAGGGCAAAATTTGAGTGGCCCAAGATCATCAGCTCCGTTTTTGAGCTGTTCAATTTGAGCGATGACCTGGACATCCAGTCAAACACCTCTCTTAGGCATGAGTGGAGCGTCTCAGGTTGTTTCTCCAGCTGTGTCAGACCCACCACTAGCTGAGTATCATCAGCATAGCTTATGGTCTTAAAGCCAAACGGAGACACCACTCCCTCCAATGGTGCCATATACACGTTAAATAACGTGGGGCTCAGGGATGAGCCCTGGGGCACCCCACGGTGAAGTGGGAAGGGAGGAGATTTCGCGTTACCTTCCCAAACCTCGAAGGTACGCCCCTCCAGAAAAGAGGCCAACCATTCCAGGGCCACTCCTGTGACACCTGACTCTGCTAAGCGTTGTATCAGCACTCCATGATTAACAGTATGGAAGGCCGCACTTAGGTCCAGGAGGATCACTGCCACTGACCCCCCTGAATCCAAAGTGCTCCTGGCCTCCTCTACTACTGCTAGCAGAGCCGTGTCGGTTCCATGACCCGGTCGGAATCCCGTCTGGGAGTCCCTCAACCGACCATTCTCCTCGAGAAAATTGGATAGTTGGCGGTTGACCAGTTTCTCTGCCACCTTACTAACCCCTGGTAGCAGGGAGATGGGTCTGAAATTGGCTAAGTTATGTGGATCTAAGCCAGGCTTCTTCAAAAGCGCTTTAACGACTGCGCTTTTCCAGTCCGGCGGTACGGTCCCATGAGCGAGGGAGAGATTGACCAAATCGGTCAAAGGCTCTCCTATCGATGAGGCAGCCTGCTTTAAATACCGCATTGGGACTGGGTCTCGAGGCGAGCCACTCTTCAAGCTCCCAAGGACCCTCAGTACTTCGCCTGAGGTTACGGGGCCAAAAGACGTCAATAGATTTTCCGACGTGCTCAGGTCCTCAGACAAGGTCGGGGTTCCTATCACCAGGGGGAGAGAGCTAATAATGGTGTCAATTTTATTCTTGAAGAAAGTGGCCAATTCCAGACATTTTTCCTGTGGTCTGTCGTGGACAAGAATGGGAGCCGGCGGTTTAAGAAGCTCCTTCATCACTAGAAAGGCTTCCCTGGATGAGGACGCAGCATGACTCACTCTCTCCCCAAAAAAGGAGGCCTTTGCAGCACGTATTGCACGTTTGTATATCCTTAGCTCCATACAATATTTTTCCCTGCTTTCTATCTCCGGGTTCTTCCTCCATAATCTCTCCGCCCGTTTACAATTCTTTCTCAGGGTTCTAAGCTCCGAGGAATACCATGGTGCGGACCCCACTCTTTTGTCCCTAATAAGCATCTTCTTGAGTGGAAGCACATGGTCCACAGCGTTGGTCAGCCAGTTCCTCATCATAGCGTCTGCAGTCACCGGATCCTGACCTTTCTCAGGCTGGGAGCCCTCCAACCGGGCTTTCCAAGCCTCTACCGGAAGCCTTGACCATGCCCTGTCCATTCTAAATTTCCTGGGTGGGGGGGTATCATCATCCTTTTCCTCCCAGTTTGCCATGATCAGTGAGTGGTCGGACCAGGGAAGTACGAGAGGGGGCATAGCTGATAAACCCACCATATTCGTAAAAAAGGGGTCTAAAAGGTGCCCTTTAACATGTGTGGGCCCGGTATTTATCAAGTTTATCTGCAGGGCGCTCAACTCGCTCATCAGATTAGTTGCCATTGGATCGGTTGATTCATCGAAATGGCAGTTGAGGTCTCCCAACAGCATAAAGTTGGACGAAGCCGAGGCCAGGAGAGTGGTAGTTTCCATAAGTGAAGATGTAAACTCACCCACACTCCCAGGTGGGCGATAGACTAGGAGGCCAGTCAGCGTGCAGGTAGGGGAGAATTTAAGGGAGAATTGGCAGCTCTCACAATCTTTCACCCCTGCCTCCCGAGCTTTGCAGCACAGTGACTCCCTATAGATAATGGCCACGCCCCCCCCCCTCCCTGCGCCTCTGTCAAGATGGTAGATCAAATATCCCGGCGCCAACGCTGTAACCACATCCGGACCCGAGGTGTCAGATAGCCAGGTCTCAGTAAGAAACAAGGCATCAACCTTGTGGTCCAGGAGTAGGGAGTTGATCTCCGTAGCGTGGCAGGGAAGGGATCTGCAATTCAGCAGGGCAAGACGACGCAGGGAAGTGGGGATGGTTTCTCCAAAATCTGGTTGGCAGACTCTGCATCCTCTAAAACGTTTGCCCCCCTTAGCAATATAGCAGCATGTGGCATACTTCAAAGTTCTATGGGATAAAAGCTCATCCTTCGTGTACCTAATCAAAGTAGCTTGATGAGGGCTTGAGTCGGGCATAACTCCTGGCCCTTGGCCCGTCTGGGGTCTGCAGGGGTCTGTAGACAAACTATTTTTGGTATATGGATCTTTAAGAAGTTGATCATGTCATTACCTTCTGAACCTTCGGTATGCCATAGATACGTACGTTATTGCGTCTGTTTCAGTTTTCCAGGTCCTCAGTAAGTTTCTTTCATTGAAACACTTCTTTGGACAGAGTATATACCTTTCCGGTCACTTCTTGAGCATCGCTAATCCTTTGTTCGACCTCTGTAAGCCTAGAGTCCAAATGAGACCATGTATCTTCAATTCTCTGAAGCGACGCATGAGTATCTGCCATAAAAGTTTTTATGTTTCTTAATTCATCCATAATGTCTTCCAGAGTTAAAGGCAAAGGTGATTTGTTAGGAGACGGGGGATCTTTTTTCACTCTTTTGTTAGCGTTGCCTACTGATTCTTTGCAAAAATTGGTATTGGAATTGCTGATAGAGATTTGGGTGACTGAGCCATCTTCATTTTTTGTTGAATTGAAGAAAAATGGCTTGTATATTCTCTCAGGATCCACAAAAACAGGATCCTAATGATTTTAATTAAAAGAACAGGGAGGCAGACCAATGAGAAGGCAATAAAAAATTATCGGAGTCTCACCAATATGTCAATTTAGAAGAGAGGAAAAATTGCCAATAAATTCATCCACACAATGCATCTGTAATAGCTATAACAGGAGTGCTGCCCACGTAAAATGCCCACAGAATAATGAGATCATGAGGAGAAGCAAAATAAGCAACTTCTTCATTTGGGGAGAAATCCCCATGTGTTTCCAAGCACCATTATTGGTCAAATGATGAATGATGAATAATGAAGAAAAATCGTGGGAGCATCAGCGTCTGAGGAGAAATTCGCTAAATTACGGACGCGTAACAGAGCTCACCGGGAGCGGCTGAAAAAAGGCTAACTTGAAGCAAAATAGACCACTACAGGGTCTGTGGACCTACCTTGCCGCTCCCGGGGACTTTCAGCGCCTTCCACCGTATTAATATGCCAGCATTATGGGGAATACAATTCCGTACAAGGTCATGGAATCTCTGGTGTGACGGAGGATGTCTAGCAAGCGGCCATCTTGCTACGCTGCTGCTGTACGCCTCTCTGAGTATGAAGCTTTAATAATCACAAATAAACATGAGCCAAGTCAGCCATTAATATTTAACAAATAGTTAATATAACCCCAAGCACTCTGACTTAATTGTGGTGCTTGTGCAAATATTTTCTATTTTACCAATAATTGTGTTTAACACCACAAAATCCACATTTAAAATACCAGGGGGCTCCCCTTTTCATATGAACCCACTGACAAACATAATAAAAAGATCAAAATAAATTACAAAGCCCTCTAATAATTCAGTAACAGAACAGTAGTTTACAGTCTCCATTTTTTTTGCAAAATGCTTTTTATCAAAAAGTTACTTCAACTATATCAAATAATGTTCCAGATGAGAGTAATCAAAGCGAAAGAACTTTCAATAATTTCTGTACTCCAATATGTTAAATTTGTGTGTTCCTGGAAAATGAAACTTTTGTTTAAATTTTACAACACCTTCCCCATCAAAGGGTGATGACAAATTTGATATTTTGACCTGGTATCTGAGTTTTGGGGTTCTTCTTAACGACTATACTCCTTAATTTCAAAAGAAAGATGAGCTCTAATACTAAACATAAACATTTATATTAAAACATATGATATTTTTTAACATCAAAGTGTGAGAAAGTGCCATCTTTCTTGCATGGGTATGCCCCCACTTTTTGCTGAATTGCTGATGTGCTTTGACTGAGAGTGCCCTGGGCTCCTGCCAACCAGGTGCCCAGGGCCTGTGTTCCTTCCCTAAAACTGTGTTGAAACTAAAACCCAATTGGCATCTCTGGCCACCTGCCAGCCCCGAGTAAATGGTACCCTAGGTACCCAGGGCATGGCGACCAGAGAAGGCCCCTGAGGGCTGCAGCACTTATTGTGCCACCCTTAGGGGTCCTGTACCCTGGCACCCACACACTGCCTTTGCAGGCTGAGTGTCTAAGTACAGAAATAAACAGAGAGACGACATGGCACACATCCCTGTGTGCCACGCCCACCAGCTCACTGCCCTGGCATCCATATGCCACCCCACTAGCTGGGTGCCCTATGCCAGTGGTGTCATTCCTGGGCACTGTAAGTGCTGTGCTGCCATTAAAAGTATATGGTGCTGGGAGCTCGTCATTACGAACTCCACAGCTCCATGATGGCTTCACTGAAGACTGAGAAGTTTGGTATCAAACTTCTCAGCACATTAAACCCGCACTGATGCCAGTGTGGGATTTCATGTAAAATGCACAACAGAGGGCATCTTAGAGGTGCCCCCTGAAACCTAACCAACTCCCAGTGTCCTGTCTGTGTGGCTACCGAGGCTGCCACCACCAGACATGTTTCTGGACTCCTGGGTCGAGAGCCTGCCACTTTCGTGGGTCTGAAACAATGCACATCCTGGGACGAGGTGCCAGGCCTTCTCCCCCAGGATGGGCAGGGGAAGCTTCAAAGGCATACCGCCTTTGTGAGCTTCTCCAGGCCACTTGCTGTACTCAGCAACTGGCCCCCACCGGTTCTGACCCCCACTCTGGCGGGAAGAACGGCGGGAAACCCTAAGTGAGGAAAGGACGTGTGCCAGCGTATGCCAACCCCACCCCTCAGGTGGGAGAGGCGAGGTGAAGCACGACTCCGGGCCCTGGCCATCTTGAAGATGGGGAGCCCTGCCCAATCACAGCTAGGCTCCTGCCCCCCACCCCCAGGAGAGGAGCAGGCTAGGGGGTGTACACATCCCAGGACAGGGACCCATTGTTCCCTGCCTTTGCCCTAGCTGTAACACCCCTAAATTTAGTATTTAGGGGCACCCTGAACCTTCCTTCCTCAGATCCCGATTGCAACAAGACAAAGAACAAAAAACAAGAAGACCTGCCTTGCAGCTGCTAACAAAAGGACAATGCCCACTGACATGGCCCCAGAACCCTACAGGCCTGTTGAACCTTGAACCGGCTCCTGCGAAACTCCGGTGTCTCCTGCGGACAGCAACCTCAAAAACCCCGGAGGACCTACCTGCCTTGAACCTTCCAAAAGACTGGGACTCCCACGAGCAGTGGTTCTGCTCAAACAGCAATACCCTTGGTGCCAGGAACCGCAAATCTAGCCCACTCTGCATCCCCCAAGCCCGGCCCGTGCCTGAGTGATCCAAGACCCCAAGGACATCCCCCCGGCGACTGGGACCAGAAGCCCAGTGCCCAAAGACCATCATGATGAACCAGATGACGCCTGCAACTTCAGAACAAGGGACCCCCGCGACCAGCAGAGGGTAAGATTTCCCGACACCAAAAGACACCCCTGCACCCGGTGCCCTGCGGCCCCCTGTGCCTCTCTCTGTGGTACCTACCTCTTCTCCAAGATCCCAACTTACCTCTCGAAGTGGTGGTCGCACCTGCAGAATCTCCGTCCCCGAATCTGCAGCCTTTGTCCACTTTTTAACTTTCCCATTGGATAACATTGAGCCCCTGACAACTCAAAAGCACCCTGCACCCAGCCGCCCGAGTGCCGTTGGAAGTGCAACTATTACTCTACTCTACTTCACCACTTGCCCTGAGTAAGTGACCTGGAGCTCAGCTCCCACAGCCGCGTGGCCTGCTTGCTTGCAGCCACCAACCAAAGGCCCCCTACCCTCCATTGAATTGCATTGGGCCTTCTCTCTCAGCACACAGCTGCCCCTGTGCCACTGAGGGTGTAACAACTGTACCTTTCCGACCCTGGGAGACCCCTGAGTCTATGCCCAGTACCTTAACTCTACCAGTTGAGTACTTACCTAAAAACAGATAACTCACTTTCCTTCCAAAGGTTAACATTGACTGGTTTTCACTTGAAATTTCTTCTACATGTCGATTTCCGAAACTTTAATATATTCATCTAAAATCAGCCGAATAACGAATTCCAAATTACACACCTGTGATCAGGAGAGGAGCCAGTACTGTACCTTTTAGCCCAGTACTGCACCGCAAAAGTAATCATAACTGTACTTACCAGTAACCTGCATTTTCTTCCATAGGAAACCATTGACTGATTTTCTGTGAAATTTCTTCTGTCGATTTTTGCAAACTACAAATATTCTTTAAAAATCGTCCCAAATACCAAAACGTAATTACTTACTTGTCTTTGGTAGAGGTCCCAGTGCTGAACTTAGGAGTCCAGTACTGGATTGCAAAAGTAACGAGAACCTACTTTACCTGTGACTTGAATTACATCCCATAGGATAACATTGGTTGGTTTTCACTGAAAAGTTGTCAACTTTGATAATACATTTATATTCTTTAAAAATCCCAACTGTAACCAAAACGCTTTTACTTAACTGTTTGCAGCTTATGTCCCGGGACTGAAACCAGGATCCAGTCTTTTGGTTAGAAAAGTAATCCTTAAAGTAATTAACTGCATTTATGTAGAAAAACCCATTGAGCTCAATGTTAAATTGTGTTTGAAGTTGTGTTGCCTATTGCAACCACTGTAGCTATTGTACTTACAAAGTCTATTGCCTTTTTGCAAAGTAATTACCTAAATTCACTCATATTGAGAAAAGTATATTTTGATACCTGTTGGTTCTAAAATAAAACAACTATATCTTTTGACATAAAACAATTGTCCTAGAGTTCAGTTCTTGAGTGTGTGAAACCTTTTGCTGACTGAGTGTGTACAACAAATGCTTTACACTGTCCTCTGATACTGCCTTACTGCTCGACCAGGCTACCACTTTAGAGAGTAAGGTTATATCTAACTGTAACCTCTGTCATACCTCTGGAGACTGGGGACTCTTTACACACTGTACCTTACTTTGTTTCAGTATATATAGAGCCACTTTCTTACACAAAGAAAGTGTGTTTATTGAATATAATGGGCTACCTTTTGGTTAATTTTATTGTGGGAGTTGTGTGGGAGTTATATGTAAAATGAACAATATACATTTGCTTTCAAACTCTTCAGAATTGGGGAGTGGTATAGTACCCATTATGCCAGTGCAGTTAAGAATTAGTCTCACTTTACAGGTGGGGGCATGTTTCCTAAAAATCAGCTCTGAACAAAGGAGTGGGGGAAAGACAAAGGGCGTGATTATGAGTACAGTGGTCCAAAGATCGCCGTGTTCCTGGTGGTGGTCTGACCGCCTGAACATGACCACTGCGGTTGGACTGCCCCAAGACAGCCGCCACCACTAGGATCCTTGCTCCAGCGGCGGCGACAGTGGGATAAGCAGTGGGGATGGGAGGCGGTGCCAATGCTCGTTGCTGTTCTCCTCATGACCTGCGTTTCCACTGACCTTTTCATGGCGGGGACCCCGCCATGCAAAGGTTGGAAGAAAGGCAGGAAAGGAGCCCCAAACAACGCCCAAGGGCAATTTTGCCCATTAAGAAAAGTGCATGAGAGCACATGTTGTACCCCCCTATACACGCACTATTGTGCGTACACTGTGTGCCATGCAGGACATGGTGCATGATACACAGTGCACCTACATGCAAGTGGCGGCAGCATGTGCTGTAGGCTATCAATGAGCCAAAGCATGTCGCTGCTGTGGCACTGCTGCTGCAACAACGCCAGTCTGGTGGTAAAATTGGAATGCATGGTCGGACCGCCAATATCGTAATAGGTTGCACAATCTCCATTTAGTATTATGTGATAAACATTAAAGGCCTGATTATGACCTTGGCAGCTAGCGAACTGACGTCAAAATGGCATCAGAAACCCCACCTCACATTTGGCAGTCTGCCGATGTATTACGATGTTGGCGGTTTGATGAAGGAGAAGCACCGCCGCCAATGCTAGCCATTCATCGACTGCCTCGATGGTGGTAGGGGAAAAGACGCTGTCAGAGAACGGTACAGAGAAACTCACCGCTACTGAATTATGAGTTGGTTTTCCGATGAGCCGAATGTCGCAGGAAGACCACCTGCTTTGAGTCAGCAAAATGAAAGGAATTGAGGTACATTCTCACCCATTTCCATTTCTTACCTTTAGACTCCCACGTGGAGCCCTTCCACCAGGTCCCCCTTCACAGCAGCTGCTTTATCGCCAAGAAAACAACCTTGTTGGTGCTGAGATCCATTTTGTACTATTCATTCATTGACTGCACTGGTCACATATGGGCCAGACTCCACCAAGGGGTAGTATGTCTTTTTTTTTAACATGTAATACATATGTGTACATTCAACACTTGTGCAGTGAAAAGATACACACATGCATTGGCAAATATGAAAAAACATTCCCTGCTGTCAGAAAGACTGCAGCTGGCCCATCGGTAACCTTGTAATACGTTGGGCGCAAGACCACTGCAGTGGTGGTCTCCTTCCAACCCCTGCCGCAGCGGTACGGATTGTCGGACCACCAAACTCGTATTCAGGCCCAAATTATTTAAGCTATCTAAAATATAAGTACTAATCATTTTATGTTAAAAAGTATCTATAAATAAAACATCTGACGCCGACCCGACTGCAGTGGTGGGACCCCTGAACTCATAGTCAGGCCCTTAATTTCATTTAATATTATTTCCTAAGGGGTTATATTTTAAGTCCCTACCTCCACAGATTTCTATGAGAGGGTATTGCAGGACCAGTGGTTGGCCATGCAGGGTGCCGGACATTCTCCACCTCCCAGCTGGATTACCCCTATTTCTATTTTGGGACCTGTTTTTTGGCAGTATTAACCTTACAGTAGCAACTGTCTTATTATATTGTAGAAGGTTGCATGCCGCTCTCTAAATCCCATCTTAACCTTCTCCTACCCTCTCCTTACTCCTTCCTAAACCCGATCTATTTTGTAGTATATATGCCCCATATTTCAGCCACGCCCCTTGGTCTCTCTACATTCACTATTTAGTGCAGGATTCGGATGCAGTTTGGAAAGCTTCCCGACCGAATGGGTTTGGGAATGGTTTCCGACCAAATTGGATTGGGAGAGTCCAACTGACCGAGTATGATACTTCCAGACACGATGTGGTTGGACTCCCATTGACTTCATTGGGAGCCTTTGTTCTGACCTAATGCATAGGCTCCCACTGAAGAAAGGGGTGCCTACAGAAAATCGGGCACCCTGTGGCGGGCACGCCATGGGGCCTGTCACACTGTTCATGGCTGGTAAGGGGGGCCATGGGTGCCCCCACGGGCCAGATTGGGAAGGCTCTGGGTGCAGAGGGGCCCACTATGTATATATCTGATTCCGACTGCTGATTCGAGTCAGATGGTACGATTCAGAAAGGCTGTCCAAATCCAGCATCGTACTCGTTTGTTCGGAAACAAGGCCCATAAAGATGCACGATTCTGCCCCGTACGGCACGGTCATTCCAAATGTCGTCTGCTTGGGATTGGGATATTCCTAACGCCTAACTCGCATCATACTCGGTCTGTCGGAAACTTTCCCAAGTCGGTCGGAAGGACACATTCCCGATCTAGTTTGGACAAAGCAAATGCCGTCAGGCTCTAGGGGCCCGATTCCAATCTCGCTGGAAAAGCCCTAAGGCCGACTCGCACCCGTAAAGCTTTCCGACCGACTCGTGCTCCTGGGCTCCAAGCAAAAGAGTACGATACGCTGCAGCGCTGACGGACTCGAGTCGCTCGGAGCCCAATTGAAGTCTATGGGAGCCTGGTGTACGTTGCAAACATAGGCTCCAATAGACAAACAGCGCACTCCTCAGACAAGAGCGCCCCCTGTCGCGGGTACGCCTTGGTCCCACCTGCACCATGCATGCATGTGTAGGGAGGACCATTTGGACCCCCCAGTGATCGAGTTGTATGGCCCTGGGTGAAAGGGTGCCCACTACGGACCTCCAAAGTCTGCTTCCCGGAGCACGTTCGAGTCAGAGTGTCCGAGTCGATCCGGCTACTCGATGCACGCATAGTACTTACTCGCTCGGGAATCGGACCCATTCCGTAGTGCGCATCGATGAAGTCAGAGTCGTCCAGACGGCGTTGCAGATGGGTACGAGTCGGTCAGAGCTCGAGGCTATCCTCACATCATTTTAGCATGCTCGTAAAGCGGTAGGAGTCGTCCGTAAATCATGGATGCCGTCAGGAGCATCTCTGACCGAGATCGGAATCGGGCCCTTAGTAGTAAACTTTCATGTGTGAGGATCTCCCCATATACAACACAAAAGAGGAGGGGAAGGTAGAAACTTAAACTTGTAGGTTTGTGAATATCATTGTGTAGTACTCTACTAGTAGTCCTGTAGAACTACAAAATGCAATAGTTGAGTATAGCCCCTTAATATCTAGAAGAAAGCAATTCTAAATGACTCCTAATTTTGTGTTTGTGGTGCAGTGGATTTCTTGAACCGCTGGTTCTGAAAAGGGAATTTTGGGATTTGTAGTACATCTTTATATTAGAGCACTGTGGTTTTTGGGGGGAACTTCAGGTAGTGAATGCTATCTCAGCAAAAATGTAACAATTTCTCCTACGTTTTTGAACTGTGTTCTGCCACAGGAGTCAAACAAATCTCACAGTTCATGTTTCTCATTTGAACGCAGCCACAGTCAATTTGCACAAGCACTAGAATTAGGTCCATCTGGTTGAGGTTATATTAAATAATTGTTACCTATTAATGGCCGATTGGGTTACATGTTAATTTGCGAGGTGTGGCACTGTGTCTTCACAGACTGCCATCAGGTATAACCTTACATTAACAGTTGATAGCACTATTCCTATTTTGCCTCCTAGCAACATTTGACACAGTCTGCCATCCCTATTAAAAACTGAGCAGAGGAACTTGGGGTTGGAATATTGTTTTGGCAGCAATCTCCTCATTCTTCCTGGACAGACTTTAAACAATCACCCTCACAAACAAAATGCAGCCATCATCTAGGCCTCCACTATATATATGGTCTAAAATTGTAAACGCCTCCTTGATTCAAGGTGTCATTCCGGATTGCCTTAAAATAGGACAGGTCACTCCTATACTAAAGAAGGCTGATGCTTCTCCAGCTGATCCTAACAACTACCGTCCTATAACCAATATCCCCACCTTGGCTAAACTATTGGAGAAATGTGTTCAAATCCAATTATGCAATCACATTGAGAGCTTCAACCTCTTAGACAGTCACCAATCGGGCTTCCGTAGTGGGCACAGCACTGAATCTGCACTCACGCACATTATGGATGATATACTAATCATGCTTGATCGAAATGAATCATGCCTTTTAATACTCCTTGATCTGTCTTACGCCTTCGATACGGTCAAGCACGATAAGCTCCTAGCCCTATTGGAAAGAAGGATGGGCCTCTCGGGCGTTGTGCTACAGTGGTTCTCCTCCTTCCTGAATAACAGATCTCAAAGATTCAAGATGAAGAACTCACTCTCGCAACCATCCTTGGTCACTCTTGGTGTACCTCAGGGATCTGCCCTTTCACCCATTCTCTTCAATTTGTTAATGGAGCCCCTGGCGAATGCTCTGAATTCTGCGAACATTCTATATCACCTTTATGCGGATGACACGCAGCTATACCTTAAAATCTCCTCGCCAGATGACTTCGTTGCTCTTAACACTACGCTTCTGAACACGCAAAGCTGGCTCACCAACAACCATCTCATGCTAAACACCAAAAAAACGGAATTCATCCTCATCTCACCACCAAACTACACCCCAAAGATAGACCTCTGGTTAAAACACCTAACCTCCTTTGACTGTGTCCCCCTCATCATAGACTCGGCTAAATCCCTAGGTGTCACCATTGACAAACATTTGAATATGCAGGCGCACATCTCTACTGCCACCAAGGGAGCTAATCACAAAATGAATATATTAAGAAAACTTAAACCCTTCCTCACCCAGGCTGACCTAAAAGTTGCTGTACAAGCTCTGGTACTACCTAGACTAGACTACGGAAGTACCACCCTCGCTGGTCTCCCGAAATACAGGCTTGCACCGTTGAGAGCAGCTCTGAATGCTGCGGCTAGACTGGTATCAGGAACCAAAAGAAACAATCACATCTCACCAACCTTGAAAGCACTGAACTGGTTGCCTTATGAAGCAAGAATACACCTTAAAGTGGCGTGCATGACGCACTAAGCAATTCACAACAATACACCCAGCTACTTGGCGCTAAAGTTAGAAAAATCAGGTGGCTGCAGACAACTACGAAGTGCGACCACTCTACTTCTGAAACCCCAATCCTTCAGAAAGAAGAGAACAGGCTGTAGAGCTTTTTCAGGGATTGCTCCAAAGATCTGGAACTCTCTTCCACCCAGAGTGCGTGGAATCACATCCCTTACTGTATTCAAAAAGGAAGTAAAAAGTATATTAATGAACAAACTAATGTCCTAAATCCAAGTATGGGACTTATATGGCTGCATGTCTTTTATCACATCCCATGTTGCTCCACAATTGTTTGCTAATTAATGTTTTTCATGGGATATAGATCTGTGCGGCTGATAGCACAATGTCTAATGTAATTTGTTCTGCAGATGCTATTGCTCTACTATGACAATTTGACATGTTGTTTGTATTGACTACCTTTTCCATGGCTTATTCTTCTATTGTAAAGCGCTCTGATACCCTCGTGGGTCACGTTCGCGCTATATAAGACTTTATAAATAAATAAATAAATAAATCTAATAATAACTTGATTTGATTTGTTTTATTTTACTAAGCGCTCGAAGATAACATAGCCTTTTTGGCAAGAAGTTACAATAAAAGAAATAAACAAGATATTATAAAATGGTTTGGGATTTTGACTGCCTTCCTGAAGGCTAGATATGACAAATGATCTTTATGTGTTAAGGGAAATTATTCCATATTTGAAGTCAAAGCAAAATCAGCAGGATGTGTGATCACCTGTTCTGGATCTTTTAAAATAGGGAACCCAAAATAAAACCTGCGATGTGGAGCAGAGGCTTCTTAGAGGACTGTAGCAGGATAATCACTCCATGAGGGGAGGTTGGTTTGCATCACAAAAGAACCTGTGCATGAAGCAGAGACATTTCAAAATAATTATTTCCTTGACTAGAAACCTGAGCAGTTAGAGTCTGACCTTGGTCACATGATCACATTTCCATAATTTGCATAAAAGCTGAATTGCAAAGACTTGAATTCTTTATATTTTGGGGCAATGGAAGATGCTGAGAGGCTTAAGTAGAGGACATCACAGTAATCAATTCTTTAAAGGATTGTGGCTGAGACCACCTAACGTGCAGATGTCTAGGCATGAATAGAAGGATGTTTTTAGGAGATGTAGGATGCTAAAGCAGGAGGATGAAACTTCAATAATCTGAGATTTAGAAGAAAGATCTTGATCCAGAAGAATACCTAAGGTTCTTACTTTAATACCAGGAGGAAGGGCTTTTACATGCTCCTAGGCCAAAGTGCTCAATTGCATAGCCAACGAATAAGAGTTCCTTCTTATTAGTGTTAAGCTTGAAGGAAGTTTGCTACATCCACAATAGAACTTCTTACAGGCATGTAATCAGATTGGCAGTGGGTTTGGGTGCTTTATAGTTGAGATATATAACCTGATGTAAATAATACACATATGAGATAGGAAGACAACCAAAAGATCAAATCGTTTGGATTGAAGGACGAACATTGAAGTTGAACAACGTCTGGGAACTTTTTAGGATTCCAAAAGAGATAGTTTTTGTTGTTGTTTTTTTTTTATTGAGAGCACGTGTATACATAATACAAAACAATATCCATTTGTTTCCTGATTTGAACATACAATATAGCAAGAGGTAACAATCCTAACCAAATTATAAACATAACGATGCATATATGAAACATGGAATCTCATGGGAGAAAAACTTTCATAATTAGGTCCTTTTAAGTCTTAACTAGTACCAATATTAACTCTCATTCCCCTGACCACTCATCCTTAAAGTTCTCCATCTGGCCACTGGTGCCCACAATCGTAGCCCCATCTCTCTTGTTTTTAAACCCTTATGCTCGTATAGAGCACCCTCAATGTTGTGGATGCCCAACAGCCTACATATCCACATTTGGAATGTTGGGGCCTCTAAATCTTTCCAGGCTGCTGTTATTAATATCCGGAATACTGCTACTGCTATAAAAATTAAAGCTTCCTCCTCAATCCTTAATTTTAAATTAATGTCGCATCCAAAAATGAATAGGGTTGGGGATAAAGTTATTTTGACTTCTAAAAGCCCCTCTAAGAAAACCAATATCTCCGTTTTGATAGGGTTGAGTTTCTCGCAACCATATAACATATGAATAATGTCTGCTGGACCTTTGCCACATCTGGGGCAATCACTATCAACCCTCATCCCCCACTCAAACAGCTTGGATGGGGTATAATACAGATTAAATAGGGTTTTAAAATGTTGAGCTTTAAGGTTAGAGGAGCGCAGAAATCTTTTATCAAAAGTAAGAGCTCTATCCAAATCAATCTCTGGATCCTCCAATTTCTCAGCCCAAGCTGCCTCGGTCTTGAGCATGTCATCAGGGGAGCTTTCCATTAGGATTTTATAGAGTCCATTAATTTTCCGCCCACCTCCCTTCAAATAATCCAATAAATTACTTCTTTTCCCCAAAATAATTCGCGGTCTTACTGATCTGATTGTATTTACCACCTGGAGGTATTTATATTCTTGCCCTTCCTGTAATGTATATCGCAACCTTAGATCGGACAGTGGTCTGCATGCATCCTTCACCATTATTTGCCCAAGTGTTACAATGCATTGCTGCTCCCAGTGTCTCCAGGATCCATCCATGCACAGGTTTGGGAAAAGACCAGAATTCCATAAAGGAGTATGGTGGTTATACCTTGGAATACCCATTACTTTCTGCACAGATGCCCAGACCCCAGCTATACCTTCGAGTATTTTGTACCGTGATTTCTTATAATACCTTCTTTCCGTTTTCCTCAAGAGTATCCCAAATGCTTGATCACCCAATGCCAGTTGAAATATCGATGGAATATCATCAGGGCCCCCTTCCTGAGTCACCTTCTCTTGATCGAAGAGGATTGCCATTTCTGTAAGGAGGCAAGACCAGTGGTAATTCCTGATATTAGGCATACCTAACCCTCCCCTTTCCTGAGGTAAAGACATATACTTGTTTGATCTTCTAATCTTGCCGTATTGCCAGAGGAATTTCATAAAGATTGCTTCGATTTCCTTTATTATTTTATCTTCCAATTTAAATGGGATGGATCTAAGTTTATATAGAATCTTGGGGAACATAGTCATTTTAATGACGTTAGCCCTGCCTATTATTGATAAGTGAAGTGTATTCAATCTCCTTAGCTCTTGTTCCATTGATTTCAAGAGGGGTGTAAAATTATCTCCAATTATGTTCCCTGGTTGTGAATTGAGTGTTATACCAAGATACACCACTGAGTTGACATACCTAGCATCCTTTTTAATTATATTCTCAGAGCACAGAATTTGAGTCTTAGCTTTGTTCAGTCGATAACCTGAGAATTTCCCAAACAAATTTGTCATGCTCGCGATTTCCCTCATAGCAGATTCCGGATCTTTGGTGATAATGGCTAGGTCGTCTGCATATGCTAGCAATTTAGTTTGAAATCCTTTAATAATTACTGGTTGTATCTCTGTGTTGGATAATATCTGTGTAATTAGTGGGTCTATATACAGGGCAAATAAGATAGGAGAACAGGGGTAACCCTGCCGAGTGCCTCTCGTTATATTAATTTTCCCAGAACTCCCACCCATCAACTGGATCCTGGCTGAGGGAGTAGAATACATTGCCTGTAGGGCCTGTCGAAACCTTGGCCCGAACCCCCTCTCCTCTAAAACCTTCCATAAGAAAGACCACCTCACCCGGTCAAATGCTTTTTCTGCGTCTAGAAGGACCATCGCGGCCCCCTCCCCCCCGGCAGCGCAGATATCAAATATGGTAATCGCTCTTTTAATGTGATTCGTCGTACCTCTTCCTGGGATGAACCCATGCTGCCAGGGTGAGACCAGGGCCGCGATGATCCTCCCAAGACGAGTAGCCAATATCTTGGCATACAGCTTATTATCAGCATTGACCAGGGAGATAGGCCTGTAGGACCCTGGATTTTCTTTGGGCTTGCCCTTTTTATGGAACACCACAATATTGGTGCTCTTCCATGACTCGGGTATCTTTCCAGTGGTCATAATCCCATTGAATAGGTCTAAGAGAAGAGGGGATATTTCCTCCCGCAAGCATTTATATATTTCGAGTGGTAACCCATCCGGGCCCACAGCCTTCCCTGCTGCCAGACCTAGCAATCCACCTATTACCTCCTCAATGGTTATAGCCCGTCCCAACTCCTCCCTCTCCTGCTGACCCAATTTTTGACCTATACTTTCCCAACTGTTAATTGGGGTATCTGTTACCGCCTCCTCCTGGTATAGATCTTGATAAAACCTTCTGAAAACCTCCAAGATTTCGGCGGGCTCCTCATATACTCTCCCTTGTTCCTCTATTTTTGTAATTATATTTTTTGACGTAACTTGTTTGATGCGCAGCGCTAATGCCCTTCCGGCCTTTTCCCCCGTCTCATACAGCCTAGTTCTGTTTGTATGATATTCCGCCGCGGATTTTTTTGCCAATTGAGTCTGAATACCCGCTCTTATAGCATTAATCCTCTCAAGAGTTTCCAGTCCTTGCCGTCCCTGACTTATATCCCTTTGGTGCTGCCTTTCGGCAATACTCAAACTTTCCAGTAATAGCTCCCTTTCCAACTTGGTTCTTTTCCATTGTCTAGTAGTGTAGCTAATAGTTTCCCCTCTTAAGCCGGCCTTGTAAGTGTCCCAGACTACCCCCCTGGATGCACTATATCTGTTGGCATCGAAAAAAGCCCTAGACCAGTTTCTAATATGTTCAATATAGGCACTATCAGTTAATAGTTTCCTATCAAAAGTCCATGGTCTTGGTCCTTTTGAAGGTCGATTAACGTCCATTATCATTACCAAGGGGTTATGGTCAGACATTATCATTGGAAGTTTCTTGATTTTGACCTTATTTATTTCTGTGGCTGAAACAAAGAAGTAGTCTAATTTGCAATATTTGTTAAAGGGGTGTGAAAAGTACGTAAAACCAGTATCCAATGGTTCCTTATTGCCCCAAACATCTCTTAGCCCGTGTGATAGCAGTAGCGCGGATATGGCTCTATATACACTGGGTTTGCGTCCGGTGTATGGGATATCATTACTAAAGTCTGCCGAAAGATTGCAGTCTCCACAGACTATTAGTGGAGCTGGCCAGTCTATCAGTTCTATCTCGATAGAATCAAAAATGCCAGGATCATCCGAGTTAGCTCCATAAATTGAACAGATAGTACAACCCAGGTTCAGTTCACATATAGCCCACCTACCGAGGGCGTCTGCCTTATAACGCTTTGCTCCACCAAGGCCCAGCTTCCCAATAATAGCCACACCCCTTATGGTAGACGTTTGAGAGGTACAGGACAAGATCTCAAACCCTTTTAACTTAAGCCAATGCTTGTTCTTCCATGGCAGGTGAGTCTCTTGTATTGCTAAAATATCTATATCTATTACTTTAAGGTATTCCTCGAATCTGAGCCTCTTTTTCCAGTCGTTCAGGCCATTAATGTTTATAGAGCCTATCTTGAGTTTAGGCATTTTTCTGGACCATCCCTTCCCAGCTTCTCAAACAACAAAATAACTTTTTTGAAACAAAATTACAGCATTTCTTCATTTGTCCTTTTGGAATTGAGTTTTTATGTAAATTAGTAACACGTGCTCTTTTTTCTTTTTTGTTTACTCCCACACCCCCCACACCCCCCAGACCTCCCCCCACCCACTGTGCCCATACACCCCACCCCCCTCCCCTGCTGGCCCCCTGGCCACATGCCCACCTCTGTGGGGTGCTCAGACTAAGTCTGTGCATATGATGGGAGCAGCGTTGCAGCGAGGACTCAATTTAAACCGCTTAGTAGCCTAAATGGGCTCGACCACTGAGCTCAAATTTCCTAGATCCAAATGCAGATAGTTAGTATGGCGGAATACCTTGGTTATCAATTCACTTCATTGCCTAAACCATAACGACAACCTTGCGATACCTACATCCTTTAGTATGCATTCACAAATACCAACTTATTTCATTTCTAGGTACCTACTGATACATACTTATTGCTGTCGCCAGCCCCCCACCAGCACCCTACTGCAGGGGCAATGGATCCGCAGGGTGAAATCTATATAGAGTTTAAGAATTCTTTAGCTTTAATTTCTGATGAGAAATAAACGGTCTTTCCATGATGAATTATCTTAAGTTGGGCTGGGTTAATGAGATAGACTTGAACCTTTTTGTCCTGAAAAGGTTTGATCAATTGTCGTAGCCTCCAGCGCCTTTCCACCGCCACGTGGCAGAAATCGGGTCTGACAAAAAATGAAAACCCCTCAAATGTTTTCTTAGCATCTGGTCTAGCCTTCTCTGCTATAGACTGGCGCAAAAGGAAATTCCCCAGGAAAATTAAAATTGCCCTAGGTTTATCTCCTTCCCTGAAATTTCGATTCCTCTTAAACGGGGTTCTATGTGCTCGTTGAACCTCTGAGTCCCAGCACCAGCTCTCCAATTCGGGAAATACTTTAGCAAATACTTTCACGATGAAGGCTCTCGCGTCCCCCCTCCAGTCCTTCCGGAACTCCCAGGACCCTAAGATTATTTCTCCTAAGCCTATTCTCAAGGTCCTCGAGCTTCCACTGTATGTCCTCAGCTTGTGCCCCATATGATTCCACCTTACTGGTAGCAGCAGCAGATTCTGCTTCAGTGGAAACCACTCTCTCTTCCAGATTTGAGACTCTGTCGTCCACTGTCGCGCATGCCTTTGAAAGTTTCCTCACGACAGTCTTGATCTTCCTAATCGCTGCTTGGGATTTACGATTGTCCTGCCTGGTCTCTTCCCGATGCGCGATTATTTCCTGGTGGATTGCTTCCAGCATGGAGCGTTGGGTGGATTCAAAATCCTGAGTTTGGTTTGGTGACCCCTGGAGCAATGTAGTGGGTGAATGATCCCAGGTTAGCCCCCTTTGCTCGTTTTTTTTTAAGGAGACTGCTGGTTTCACTGTAGTTGCAGGGGTAACCTCCTCTGGATCAGTATCTGATTCTAGATTACTGCCGTCTATATCTGAGCTGTTTCCCCCCTCATCTTCCGACCAGTCTGCCTCCTCGGCCACCGAATGGAAACACTCACTTGAAGTCTTCTCACTTTCAGTGTTACTCGTTGCCTCCAACCGCTCAGTAAGAGTGTTGGCATCAAGCGTAATATCAGCTACAGGAGGAATAACCTCAATTCCCTCTTGCCTTTTGCTAGTGCAACTTTCCGTGGCCTCTTGTTGTACCATCAGTATTACCTGATCTGAGCCAGCAATAGCCACAGGAATGACTACTTGTGTGTTACTTTTATCTGGAGTAAGGCCTGTGGGCAAGTTAGATGGACCCCCTACTAAAGCCGACATTGCGTCTACGACAATAGCATCTGTAATGATGTCCACCTGAGTGCTGGCTTCATTAGACTGAACATCAGGAAGCGTCTCAGACACGCCCGTGACCTCAATCATTGTTGACTTTTTCGAGCCAGAGGAGCCCGCTGCACCAAACCCGTTTATACATTCCAGATTTATTGCTCTGGCTTCCTTGCCCTCATGAACGTCTTGGGCGCTCTGCGTTAGATTCCCGACAGGTACCTCAGGTAAATCAGCTGCAGCTATTGCTGTGTCTCTTAGTCTTACTTCCATGCCCTCAGGGTTTTCTTGAGTGCCCTGCAATGTCTTGCCCATGGGTGCTCCCCCCGGTGCTTCAAGTACATCAGTCGCTGCCATATCCAATTCAGCAGGCAGTTTCCCCCCTTTCTCCTTACCGCCTCGTAGCATCTCTACTATGCTGATGTTTGCGGTAGTGGCGGTATTCTGACGAGTCCTGGCCGCTGCAGGCTTGAACTCCTTCTCCTTCACTGGGGGTTGGGTTCGCCCTGGTGTTGAGCCCTTTGATGTCACTGCCGGCTCTTGAACCCGTCCAGAGCTGCCATCAGTAATCTCCATGATTCCACCTGCGTTTTCGCCTGCATTCTTCTTCCTGGCAGTCCTCCCAGCATTATTAGCTTTGGGAGCCATTTCACTGCAGCGGTATAACGACCTGAAGAAAAACGCCTTCACCCTTCTACTTCTTGAAGCCAGGCACGGCGTCCCTCTTCCACCGACGACGACCGTGCATGCACTGGATTCGCTCCGCCCACTGACTCCGTGCACTCCGCAGGCAGCTCCGCAGACAGCTAACCCCGGCTCCGATTCCAGGCAGAGCACAGCACCCGTCGCCGCAAGCCGTCGGAACACAGCGGGAGTCAGCAGCATTCGGTAAACCGGCATCTATTCTCTGTCTCCGTCAGCTCGAGACATTAATTGCGCGGTAATCCGATAGTCCGGTAAACCGGTGATCCGGTAATCCGAAAACTAGAGGAGCTCCATCAGAAAACCAGTGCCCTCGCTCCTACTCCGCCGCTGCTCAGCCACAGAGCGCTGCCACCATCCAAAAGAGATAGTCAGTGATTTACTTACACAAATAACGCTTTTGTGATAGCAGTCTGGCCAGGATGAATTCCAACCACCTGAACTCAACACATCCAAAAGAGAAATCTTAACTTGGGTAAAATTCTGCCACCCAGTCTTTCCATGCACTGTGGAATATGAAGCACTTCTTCCACTTTCCCAGGGCTCTCTCAGCAGGACAAAGCTTCTGTCACAGTCATGTGAAAGATTACTATGAACCAACACTGTGTGGGTTTGTAAGGACACCTCTATCAATCTGGCACGTCTTTGTGGCAGAAATATGTGAAGGGCCAGTTATTAGCTGCAAGACCAGTGCACAGTTCTGAGATGCTAACAGACAACTTACAGGGCTCCCCAGATAGATCATCCAACAAGCATGCACTCTATCAACTATGTAGGTTTGCACTGGTGTGTAAGTGTGTAAGTATATTAGTGTGGGCGTGGGAGAAGGGACGACCTTGACACCAGGTTTTGCGGGCAAAGAGGGTTTTATTTTTAGTGAGCTTTTAAACACAAATGTCTTTCTCCTCCTCTGTGTCAATCGGTCGCGGGAGTATGCACTGGGATCCGTGGCTGTTGTTTCCTCCCGTCTGTAGTTGGACGTCGGGTATGTTCTTCGCGGGACCCAGGCCAGCTCCGTTACATAGAAGAGACCAGAAAGAGGGAGGCCGTTAGTGTCAGTTCTCTCCAAATAATGCACCTTTAGGGACCAGGGAAGTGTGGACAGCCCAAGTGTACAGTGCTCTCTTAGTTGTAGTGCACGGTGAACGAAGGGGACGGGGTAGGTGGTGCGGTACAGGGGAGGAAGCGGGGTATGGAGGTAGGAGCGGAAACACAAGGGGAAGGAAACGAACAAGGGTTTTACTCTTATTTACACGTGAGCACTCCGGCTCCCCACCCAGGCCGCCCAACGCCGCCGTACCTGTGACAGCCACACTCCTCCCTCGGGAGTGTGGCACGGCGGTTCACAGGGTCGTTGGCCTCCTGGCTCTCCTTCTCCCTCCGCCTCCACGACGCCTCCTCGATGTTCCTTTGGGACGTTTTTCTCTTCGCCTCCTTCCTTTTCTCCGCTCAGCACAGTCGCTTCTTCCGCCTTCCTCTCCTCCGGGGTGTATACACGCCTTGCATACATCGCTTCCCTGTTTTTGACCACTCCGGCATAGCTGACGTCCTCAGGGGGCGGTTCCTCCTCCTCGGAAACAAACGCCCAATTAAAGGGGCCGCTGTGTTCGTCGTGATCGTCGCGGTCGAACGGGCCATCCCTCCACTGGTCAGTCTGGAAAGAAGGAGGGGGAGCAGGGTCAGCGGGGCAAGGACTCCACCATTCCCTAGGGGTAAGCCTTCCACCCTCTACCATCTTACAATTAGGTACTTTGAAATATTGTGATACGTTGATAGTGTGATTTTAGGAACTACTCAACGAACAGAATACAATCGGATAAAGCGGCCAAACATAGTTTTACAAAACCAGCTTATTGTGTCATGCACTACTTCAAGGAATGAAAATGGAAAGAGATGTGGATGTGCTGATTTTCACACTTTCGGACGCCAAATGTCACATGTCATGTACTATAGATGCTTTCCTTCTGGGAAATATCTCAGGGTAGTTTTTTTGCCTAAGAAAAGACTGTGACTATGGGCCTCATTTGCAAAAGAATGATGCAGCGTGGCGCGTCAAAACATTTTGCTGCGCAAAGTTGCCTCATTATAAAAGCTCAAGTATGCATCATATTTACAACAATATGACGCATCCCTGTGCTTTCCATGTGATGGCACACAATTGGCTGCCATGCGCCATGCACCAGCACAAGCACCCTTGCACCATGGTGCAAAGGCGCGCCGCGTTGCCTGGAGGATTGATTTTGTGCAGGTAGGGCACCTTGCTGCACCCAAAAAATGATTGATGGTGTTTTCCGCTATCTATTTGTGCTACAGAATGCAGTACACGTAGAAAGAGGAACAAACGAGGAGAAATACAACTATACAACTATTTCTCGTCATTGCGCCTCCCCTGGGAGGCATAGGATTCTGACGCATTCCCAGGTTTACGAAATGTTGTAAATCTGGGAATGCTGCAGAATCCATGGGTGTTGCATGGGAACATCCACAGCAACACCCATGACAGGAACCTTTCATGCAAAGTGATCCGTGAAAAGGGGCCATATTTACAAGGCCATTTAAATCCAAGCAGAGTGGCTTTGCGTCACCTTGTAAATATGGGCCAGCACACTGCGCCGCCAGTGCTTCAAAAAAGAGGCACACTGGTGGCGCAAGGGGCTTGTAAATAAGCCCCTAGGTGTCTACACAAACACAGGCAGGCCCACGAGTCAAGGAAGGAATACGCAGTATTACGGTATATGCAAGGTTTTACCAGTAATCATTTTCTGCAAGTGAATGTTACACCGCTTACCTTGGTAGAACCAATGAACGAGAATAGTCCATGGAAGGATCAAATGTCAGCCATCTGATTGCCATAAGAGGGGACTGCAAAATAGGCAGTCTATATCTCGTACTTAAGTCACATGACTGTTTAATTTCCCTACAGGTGGGCCTACACTAAAGTTACCTATCTTTCAATCTTTCTTATAACACGTAAATGCATCAACCTGAATTTCTCGTTTTTCTCATTTTGTTTACATTTTTGTATCATCTTTGTCTAAAACTCTGCATACTTTTACAATGCAGTATGTGAACTCAGGTTTTCGATTACTATAGGTTAACATGTCTCATCCAGTAAAAGTGTCGTAAATTATGTTTCAGGTGGGAATTGGCAAAGATAGATGCCAACTCTCCAACACTGGGCCTACACTAAAGTCACCGGAGACATTGCCATATGTACAGTATCACACACCAAGAGGCACCATGGAACAGCCCGTCCACAGTTTGGGGTAAGAGAGCCAAATGACAAACTAAAATCAGCCTATGACATCAGCAAGAATACAGACAATATGTCAGAGGGAGGCATAATGGAAACACACTTGCACAGTAAAAGAAGCAAAACAATCTCACCTCTCTCTCATAGACGCAATTGCAGCAGACGAATACCAGCGCCAGCATCTCAAAAGCATACCTGCAACACAACACGACCCCCAACCACCAAACAGCTATCCTTTAGGGGTTTAGAGAGCTGAACTCACTACTGTAGCAGAAATATAATTGGCTAGTCAATCATCAACAGTGCAATCCTCTCACTG
This sequence comes from Lissotriton helveticus, assembly GCF_964261635.1. Taxonomy (NCBI): domain Eukaryota; kingdom Metazoa; phylum Chordata; class Amphibia; order Caudata; family Salamandridae; genus Lissotriton; species Lissotriton helveticus. The sequence goes on along the minus strand of NC_136070.1, from coordinate 1,071,747,475 downwards.
AGCTCCTTCAATTAGTGGAATGTGATAAACTGGCTGTGCAGTTTCTTTCTTGTACAGAACAGCTGGTGTCAAAGAAAACGCCACTTATCATGCACCAAGCAGAGATTCGAAAGTTCATAAGGAGAGCTGCACAGCAGTATTAAAAATGAGAGCCATTTGACAGTAGATACTATTAATGATGTGGAATACGTTGAAAGTGCCATTTATATAGACATAAACAAGAAAACAACATATTACCTCTGTAAATTACAATCGCCCCTCGTTGCAGAGCTCTTCCTAATTGTGGTGGGAAGTAAACATTAGCGTGCCCTTGAGACTCACCTTTGCATGCAAATAAGTTCAGTTGTAATTAAAAATATGAGAAAATCAGGTTTGAACTGTGGAGAAAGGTATAAAAACTGTGAGAATTCTGTTCTGGGAAATTCAGCAGGCACTTCTCAAGTTTCCTCCTGTACCTAGTGTGTCATTGCCCTTTTCCAAGTTGTATGGGAGTACACGCATAAACTCAAGGGACTGATTCAAGAAGGCTGTCATGTACGTGCTGAAACAATGATGGAAGCAGGTTATAGCTATGAAAGGTCAGAGTTTATGTGTGATAAGATAATTCACAAACATTTAATGCATAGCATGGTATGCATTGGTGACCCCAGTATTTCATGCTAAGTGTTTGTATATCTAATCTATGCTTCCATAAAGCTTGCAATGTTGTGAGGGACTGCAGGGAGTGCAGTAGCTCCCATAAGCATAAAAAAACTTGGTAAGTCTCCTGGGTCATTGAATCCATATAACTCCCAGGAGACCTTACCATATTTGTTTAAAACACACTTAGATGGAACTGAGGGGCATATTATCAAGGACGGGCGATACATTATCGCCGCTTTTATCGGCAGGAAACTGCCGATAAAGCGGCGATAATCGACTTGATAATATGCTCTATGAATTCCTATCGAAGCCCATGTTAGATGTGAAGACATCTAACATGGGCTTCGATAGGAATTCATAGAGTATATTATCAAGCCCATTATCGCTGCTTTATCGGCAGTTTCCTGCCGATAAAAGCGGCGATCATGTATCGCCCGTCCTTGATAATATGCCCCTGAATGTGCTATAGCTGGAGTGCAGAGGTCATTAGAGGCTTTACTGAAAATATTTTAGCACAATCACTAATGGTAAACATTGCCACATGTGAATCTATTAAGTATACATTTGATTGTGTTTATTGGTGACTCTTTGACAAAGCCAGTAGGTTAGATTTATATGTTCTGATGTGCTGATACCTTGATAAAGCCAATAGGCCCTACCACTATTATTTTTATATTTTTAGTCCTTCGCAGTAAGTAAGTCTGCCTTATTTAAAATGACATATTTTATACTGTTAGATGACATAGCCAGCCATGCGGCCAGGCCTTGTGCCCAACCCTATGAAGTGCGCGACCAAAAGATGTGTAAGGGGCAACATTTATTTGGATGCCCGCAAGGGTCAGGTGCCCAACTCCATGCTGCACACAGTGATCGACATCTTACTTTATGTTTTAAAAAAACATAAAGTTACTGAAAAAAACTAAGATTAAAGTAACAGTTATCATTAGATATTTAAAAAAAAAGAACTTAGAAATTCACTGAAATAAATAAAGATTAAAATTACTTTATAGTTAGGTTTGTTTTAAACTATCAAAGCCACTGAAATTCACCAGCTATAATTATCTCCAGTAACTCTAACTCATGTCTTAAGATAACATCATTGATGACAACACAGTCCATAGTGGGGGCACAAGGTAAAGTTACTTTAGGGAACAAGTTATAGTTACTTGAAACAACTATAACTGGGTCATTTCTATGATTTTATTAATTTAAAAAAGTATGTTGAAACACTTTTTCAGTGTGTGTGTATATATATATATACATATGTATTCACTGAATAAATCTAAGGTTAAATTAACGCTAAAGTTAGGTGAATATGTCAGTGACAACATTAACGTGATTCCATCTCTCATTACATATTTTATGACATCATTTATGACATCACTGATGACATCTCAAAAGGCCGTTTTTATTTCATTAAAGGGAAGGAGACCGTGTGGACCTCCTCCCTGAGCCTTTTAGGCCCTGGGGATCCCAGCCCCAGGGTTTTTTTTTCAAGAAAGGGCTCACCTCCCTAAACTTTATTAGGCACTGGAGACCCTAGCCCCAGGGCCGTTTTTGTTCATTATATGGGAGGGAGGCTGCATTCCCCCCCTCCCCATGCCTTAATAGGCCATGGGCACCCCATCCCCCAGGCCCACTTTTTTAATTAAATAGGAGGGGGCACATGGCCCTCCCTGAGCCTTGTTAGGCACTTGGAACCCCACCCTCCAAGGCCATTACTAAAATTAGAGGGAAGGGGGCCACATCAATAAAGGTGGGTGCCAGGGTGCCCACCCAGGATAACCATCATAGATATGTTGGATCCATGGGGGGAGGTGCATGGTCCCCGCTGCCCTATCCAGCTCCCCTGATGCAGCAGCGGACAGATAAAAAGTATTTTTCAAAGCTCCCTCCAGCTGGTAGCAGACTCTGTGTTTGCTGGGCGAGAGATTCAAAATGCTTATGCCAAGTGGGAGAAAACATAGAAAACAACTATGTCCAGTGGGTACGCTCCCCTGAATGTATCTAGTGAGTTAGACCTGGGAGATGGGGTCCCTTCGGGCCATTAATGGTGCAGTGATGGGGCTAAGCAGCCCCCTCCCTTTTAATTACTTGAGCTGCTTCAGGAAATGAGGTCCCTGAGGCCATTAGAGACTAAGGAGGGTTCCATGTGTCCCCCTCCCCATTTTTGCTTTGGCTCCAGAAATGGGATACATATAGGGCCTTTATAAGTTAAGGAAGTGGTGCAGCATGCCCCCCTCCCCATTTTGAAAAAATGCATCCCTAGTGGATGGGGTCCCAAGGCCTTTGGAGACTCGAGGAGGGAGGCTGCACGGCCCCCCTCCCTTTATATGAAAATGCTATCCCCTCCCTTTTTTATGATTTTGGCACCGGGGTGGCCTCTCCGGGGCCTTTAGTGGTTCATGGATGGGGGGCCACATGGTCAACCTCCCCTATGGGGCCTAGAGGGGCAGGGTATCTCTAGCCTGCCCCCTTGTTTTACTTTCCTTCTTTACTTCAGGACATGGGAGTAAGCCCCTGTGTCTTGTAATGGCTCCCAGCAACCTTTTTCTTATGTTGCTGACAGCCAATCAGAGGCAAGCAGTTCCAAACGTCTTTCTTAAGACAGCAAGGCAGACCTTCAAGCAGCAGGGTAGCCCTTCTAGCAGCAGGGCAGTCCATCTTCTGAATCTTTCACAGGTGTTCTGTTGAGTGGTACTGACGGTTCTCCTTTTATACCTGGTGCCAGTCTTTGTGTGGAGAAATACCCTGACCTACCCCAACAACTGGTTCTAAACAGTTCTTCTCCTTCCCCTGAGCCAAGCTCCAAATGGTCCAGGTTGACAAAGGCAGCAGGTTCCTTTGTGTGTGCTGTAGGTAAAGTCCTTTGGGGCCTCATTTACAAATAAATTATGCAGCGCAGCACCGCAAGCTATTTTGCTGCGCTGAGTTGCATCTTTTTTAAAAGCACAGTGATGCATCGTATTAACAACAATATGACACATGCTTTCCCCTGTGCTGGCGCACGATTGTCTGCCATACGCCAGCGCAGGCACCCTTACGTCATGTTGCATGGGTGCTGCGTTTGCTGGAATGATTGTTTTTGTGCAGGAAGGGACACCTTCCTCCACAAAAACAATCATTGATGGCATTTTCTTCTGTCAGTGTGTGCTGCAGAATGGCGCAAGAGTAGAAAGAGAAAAAATGAGGATAAATAAGTATTTCTCCTGCTTGAGTCACTCCTATACCTCCCCCGGGGAGGCATAGGATTCAGACGCATTCCCAGCTTTACAAAACGTAGGAAATCTGGGAATGTGTCAGGTACCATCGATTTTGCGTGGGAACACTCACAACAACACCCATGGAATACCCCTTTCATGCAGAATAATGCGTAAAAAGGGCCCATATTTACAAGGCCATGAAAAGGTACGCAGGGTGACTTCACATGGTCTTGTAAATATGGGCAGCTACCGTTGTAAATGAGTCCCTTAATGTGTAAGTGAGATTGGGCAAAGCCCATCCACAGACATCCTATCAGGATGGTCTATCCTGTCCACATCAAACCCCCTTTGTCTCCTCGTCTGGAAGCAATGCACAACCTAAATAGCAGAGCCATTCCGAGTCCTGTGACCCAGGACACTGATAGAAAGGTATAGTTGGTTGGAACAAGAACATTTCAATGTTCTAAAAGGAGCATTTTCAGAATTGTAACTTAAAATTCAACTTGACTTGAAGAGGACTTTACATTTCAATTTATTTGAGTGTAACCATCATATCTCTATCTGCTCCCAATCTGAAGTTAGCACTTATTAAATGTAATAAAGTAACCCACTTTTAGTCAATGGGAGAGATAGGCCTTACAACAGTGAAAAGAGACTTTAGGAATTGTCTGCTGCCAGGATATGCAAAACTCAAGTACACATGTCCTACTTTTTAAATACAATGCACATTGGCCTATGAGCCTTTAGGGCCTAAATTAGGTGTAAGATATATGTAGTGAAAAAAAGGGGGTTGCGCCTGCGTAAAGATTTATTTTGTCAGGTCGAAAGGGCAGTTTAAAACTGCACCGCAGGCTGAAGTGGCTGGCCTGAGAAATGTTTTAATCAGCTACTTTAGTGGGTGGAACAATGAGTACTGCAGCCCGTTAAAAGCATTTATTTTAGAGGTCATTTACCTGGAATTTACCAGTACATTAAATGTGTTAATTAGGTGTAGTCAAGTATTACGATGTTTGAAGGAGAGAGCACAAGCACTTTAGCACTGGTTAGCAGGAGTAAAGTGCACAGAGTCCTAATGGCAACAAAATCGCATTCAGCAAAAATCAGGGAGTAAAAGCAAAACGTTTAGGTCTAACAGCAAGTGAGAGTGAGGGAGTATGTGTATATTACAATGATGGTTGAAGTAAGTAGGCACGAGTGAGAGTGTGAGTGAGAAGTGAGGCCCTGGCATACTCACAGTCATTCTTGCCTTATAGGGCACCCATGCAATACGCTGCCACTGGCATATTGGAGTTAATTCTTAAGATAAGAGATACCATTGTCATAACGCTAGTTCTAGCAAACTGGAGGTAATTCTTGGAGTGTGGGACACCTGTGGCAAACTGCTGGCACTGGAATACTGGACACAATTCTTGTCACAAGGGGCAACTATAGTAAAAGAAAAAACACGCTGGCTTGGCAAACTGGATGTAATTATTAATATGTAATTACTATCGAAGCCCATGTTAGATGTGAAGACATCTAACATGGGCTTCGATAGGAATTCATAGAGTATATTATCAAGCCCATTATCGCTGCTTTATCGGCAGTTTCCTGCCGATAAAAGCGGCGATCATGTATCGCCCGTCCTTGATAATATGCCCCTGAATGTGCTATAGCTGGAGTGCAGAGGTCATTAGAGGCTTTACTGAAAATATTTTAGCACAATCACTAATGGTAAACATTGCCACATGTGAATCTATTAAGTATACATTTGATTGTGTTTATTGGTGACTCTTTGACAAAGCCAGTAGGTTAGATTTATATGTTCTGATGTGCTGATACCTTGATAAACCCAATAGGCCCTACCACTATTATTTTGATATTTTTAGTCCTTCGCAGTAAGTAAGTCTGCCTTATTTAAAATGACATATTTTATACTGTTAGATGACATAGCCAGCCATGCGGCCAGGCCTTGTGCCCAACCCTATGAAGTGCGCGACCAAAAGATGTGTAAGGGGCCACATTTATTTGAATGCCCGCAAGGGTCAGGTGCCCAACTCCATGCTGCACACAGTGATCGACATCTTACTTTATGTTTTAAAAAAACATAAAGTTACTGAAAAAAACTAAGATTAAAGTAACAGTTATCATTAGATATTTAAAAAAAAGAACTTAGAAATTCACTGAAATAAATAAAGATTAAAATTACTTTATAGTTAGGGTTGTTTTAAACTATCAAAGCCACTGAAATTCACCAGCTATAATTATCTCCAGTAACTCTAACTCATGTCTTAAGATAACATCATTGATGACAACACAGTCCATAGCGGGGGCACAAGGTAAAGTTACTTTAGGGAACAAGTTATAGTTACTTGAAACAACTATAACTGGGTCATTTCTATGATTTTATTAATTTAAAAAAGCATGTTGAAACACTTTTTCAGTGTGTGTGTATATATATATATACATATGTATTCATTGAATAAATCTAAGGTTAAATTAACGCTAAAGTTAGGTGAATATGTCAGTGACAACATTAACGTGATCCATCTCTCATTACATATTTTATGACATCATTTATGACATCACTGATGACATCTCAAAGGGCCGTTTTTATTTCATTAAAGGGAAGGAGACCGTGTGGACCTCCTCCCTGAGCCTTTTAGGCCCTGGGGATCCCAGCCCCAGGGTCTTTTTTTCAAGAAAGGGCTCACCTCCCTAAACTTTATTAGGCACTGGAGACCCTAGACCCAGGGCCGTTTTTGTTCATTATATGGGAGGGAGGCTGCATGCCCCCCCTCCCCATGCCTTAATAGGCCATGGGCACCCCATCCCCCAGGCCCACTTTTTTAATTAAATAGGAGGGGGCACATGGCCCTCCCTGAGCCTTGTTAGGCACTTGGAACCCCACCCTCCAAGACCATTACTAAAATTAGAGGGAAGGGGGCCACATCAATAAAGGTGGGTGCCAGGGTGCCCACCCAGGATAACCATCATAGATATGTTGGATCCATGGGGGGAGGTGCATGGTCCCCGCTGCCCTAGCCAGCTCCCCTGATGCAGCAGCGGACAGATAAAAAGTATTTTTCAAAGCTCCCTCCAGCTGGTAGCGGACTCTGTGTTTGCTGGGCGAGAGATTCAAAAATGCTTATGCCAAGTGGGAGAAAACATAGAAAACAACTATGTCCAGGGGGTACGCTCCCCTGAATGTATCTAGTGAGTAAGACCTGGGAGATGGGGTCCCTTCGGGCCATTAATGGTGCAGAGATGGGGCTAAGCAGCCCCCTCCCTTTTAATTACTTGAGCTGCTTCAGGAAATGAGGTCCCTGAGGCCATTAGAGACTAAGGAGGGTTCCATGTGTCCCCCTCCCCATTTTTGCTTTGGCTCCAGAAATGGGATACATATAGGGCCTTTATAAGTTAAGGAAGTGGTTAAGCATGCCCCCCTCCCCATTTTGAAAAAATGCATCCCTAGTGGATGGGGTCCCAAGGCCTTTGGAGACTCGAGGAGGGAGGCTGCACGGCCCCCTCCCTTTATATGAAAATGCTATCCCCTCCCTTTTTTATGATTTTGGCCCCGGGGTGGCCTCTCCGGGGCCTTTAGTGGTTCAGGGATGGGGGGCCACATGGTCAACCTCCCCTATGGGGCCTAGAGGGGCAGGGTATCTCTAGCCTGCCCCCTTGTTTTACTTTCCTTTTTTACTTCAGGACATGAGAGTAAGCCCCTGTGTCTTGTAATGGCTCCCAGCAACATTTTTCTTATGTTGCTGACAGCCAATCAGAGGCAAGCAGTTCCAAACGTCTTTCTTCAGACAGCAAGGCAGACCTTCAAGCAGCAGGGTAGCCCTTCTAGCAGCAGGGCAGTCCATCTTCTGAATCTTTCACAGGTGTTCTGTTGAGTGGTACTGACGGTTCTCCTTTTATACCTGGTGCCAGTCTTTGTGTGGAGAAATACCCTGACCTACCCCAACAACTGGTTCTAAACAGTTCTTCTCCTTCCCCTGAGCCAAGCTCCAAATGGTCCAGGTTGACAAAGGCAGCAGGTTCCTTTGTGTGTGCTGTAGGTAAAGTCCTTTGGGGCCTCATTTACAAATAAATTATGCAGCGCAGCGCCGCAAGCTATTTTGCTGCGCTGAGTTGCATCTTTTTTAAAAGCACAGTGATGCATCGTATTAACAACAATATGACACATGCTTTCCCCTGTGCTGGCGCACGATTGGCTGCCATACCCCAGCGCAGGCACCCTTACGTCATGTTGCAAGGGTGCTGCGTTTGCTGGAATTATTGTTTTTGTGCAGGAAGGGACACCTTCCTCCACAAAAACAATCATTGATGGCATTTTCTTCTGTCAATGTGTGCTGCAGAATGGCGCAAGAGTAGAAAGAGAAAAAACGAGGATAAATAAGTATTTCTCCTGCTTGAGTCACTCCTATACCTCCCCGGGGAGGCATAGGATTCAGACGCATTCCCAGCTTTACAAAACGTAGGAAATCTGGGAATGTGTCAGGTACCATCGATTTTGCGTGGGAACACTCACAACAACACCCATGGAATACCCCTTTCATGCAGAATAATGCGTAAAAAGGGCCCATATTTACAAGGCCATGAAAAGTTACGCAGGGTGACTTCACATGGTCTTGTAAATATGGGCAGCTACCGTTGTAAATGAGTCCCTTAATGTGTAAGTGAGATTGGGCAAAGCCCATCCCCAGACATCCTATCAGGATGGTCTATCCTGTCCACATCAAACCCCCTTTGTCTCCTCGTCTGGAAGCAATGCACAACCTAAATAGCAGAGCCATTCCGAGTCCTGTGACCCAGGACACTGATAGAAAGGTATAGTTGGTTGGAACAAGAACATTTCAATGTTCTAAAAGGAGCATTTTTAGAATTGTAACTTAAAATTCAACTTGACTTGAAGAGGACTTTAAATTTCAATGTATTTGAGTGTAACCATCATATCTCTATCTGCTCCCAATCTGAAGTTAGCACTTATTAAATGTAATAAAGTAACCCACTTTTAGTCAATGGGAGAGATAGGCCTTACAACAGTGAAAAGAGACTTTAGGAATTGTCTGCTGCCAGGATATGCAAAACTCAAGTACACAAGGAAAGTTGGAAACTTGAGTAGATATAGACGCCAGCAATTCGTATACGGAAGAACTGTGCTGTAAGACGGGATACAGACTCAACCCCTAAATTTCTATTATTAAGAGACCAAATAGAAATGAAGAGTTACAAATTATAGCCCTGAGGAAGTTGATTAGGCATATGATTAATGCCCAACGAAACACGTGTTGGCTGCAGAGTGTGTTTTGAACTGTGGAAACTTGGAGTCTTGATTAAAGAGGATCGACATCACGAGTACTTGAGAATTCTGGTGTCTTACTTGGAAATGGACTAAAATGGACTTGTAATTATAATTACAGTGGATTGAACTCTGAAATTAGGATATTTATTTGAGAGCTCAGCGAGAAATTTTGACTGTCCTACTTTTTAAATACAATGCACACTGGCCTATGAGCCTTTAGGGCCTAAATTAGGTGTAAGATATATGTAGTGAAAAAAGGGGGTTGCGCCTGCGTAAAGATTTATTTTGTCAGGTCGAAAGGGCAGTTTAAAACTGCACCGCAGGCTGAAGTGGCTGGCCTGAGAAATGTTTAAATCAGCTACTTTAGTGGGTGGAACAATGAGTACTGCAGCCCATTGAAAGCCTTTATTTTAGAGGTCATTTACCTGGAATTTACCAGTACATTAAATGTGTTAATTAGGTGTAGTCAAGTTTTACGATGTTTGAAGGAGAGAGCACAAACACTTTAGCACTGGTTAGCAGGAGTAAAGTGCACAGAGTCCTAATGGCAACAAAATCGCATTCAGCAAAAATCAGGGAGTAAAAGCAAAACGTTTAGGTCTAACAGCAAGTGAGAGTGAGGGAGTATGTGTATATTACAATGATGGTTGAAGTAAGTAGGCACGAGTGAGAGTGTGAGTGAGAAGTGAGGCCCTGGCATACTCACAGTCATTCTTGCCTTATAGGGCACCCATGCAATACGCTGCCACTGGCATATTGGAGTTAATTCTTAAGATAAGAGATACCATTGTCATAACGCTAGTTCTAGCACATTGGAGGTAATTCTTGGAGTGTGGGACACCTGTGGCAAACTGCTGGCACTGGAATACTGGACACAATTCTTGCCACAAGGGGCAACTATATTAAAAGAAAAAACACGCTGGCTTGGCAAACTGGATGTAATTATTAGCAGAAAAGTCAACTTTAGCAAAAGTCTGACACTTGCATACGAAAGGTAATTCTTGGTATATAGACCACCTGTGGCAAAATGCTCGCCCTGACATACAGGGAAAAGTTTATATTACATTGATTTGATTTGTTATTCGTGACTAATCACCCGAGGATTATCTAGGTGCTGGAGCAGGTATGAAGGCCATCTGCAAATTCATTATTTAAAAAGTTATGCCTTCAGCTTGTTACAGAATTCCAGAAGTGATGAGGAGGCTCTTAGCTGTAGGAGAGGTTGTTCCATGTTTTGGGTGTGAGTTATGCGAAGGCTAGTACTCCTGTTCTGCTTCTACAGATGCAGTGTGTGTGTGCTAGAGAGGGGGAGGCAAAGCGTAGGTGTCTGGTGGGCTGGTGGAAGTGGAGGATGGAGTTGAGGCATGCTGATGCAGTGTTATGCAGTACCTTGTATGGATGAGTGTGGAGTTTGAGTTGCCAGCATTTGTGTATTGACAGCCAGCGGAGATCTCTAAGATGAGGTGTGATGTGGGTGTGCCAAGGAGGTACAAGACGAGTCTGGCAGCAGCGCTCTCGATTGTCTGAAGGCGATGGAGGAAGTGGTTGGGAATTCTAGCATAGAGTATGCTGACATAGTCTGATCTGCTGATGATTAAAGCTTGAGTGATGGTGCCTCTGGTGCTCTTGGGAATCCATCTGAAGGTTTTTTTTAAGGATGCATAGCATTTGGAAACAAGTGGAGCGAACTACGTTCATATCAATCGTTAGACAGGTGGAGTGTCATGCAACATTGACAAAATGAAACCCTAACATATTAGACACAACTTTTGACATATGGGACGCCCATGGTTATTTGCAAAAGTTTTAAAAAATGGATTCAGCTCTGGAGAGCATAAGCTTCATTGGCATGACACACCAGTGGCCTTTGAGCACTTCGTATAAAAACTTTGGTTTCAAATGGATCGTTTAACATCCATTTTTATCAGTGATGAGCCCTTCACACTCAACCCTTTTTGCCCCTCCAATCCACGTAGAAGAAATTAAGCTTAGCTCTTTTCTGGGAATCTGGGCGAATAGTATGCCCCCCATTTTCAAGATCTGCGACTGTGCTTGAAAGTCTGACCTTTGGGCCTCATTCTAAGTGCCCTGAATAATCCCAGTGGGGCTGGTAACACGATCTATAGGCCCCATTGGGATTACACGCTTTAATTCACCCAGAGTTTTTGTCTGCTGAAAGCAGCCATATTCTCTCATTGATACACCATGCAAAACCATGTGGAAATCAGTGCGGAAACAGGATTACTGCGTGTTATTCCTTAAAATTCAGTAATTGAGAATAGTACCCCCCCCCACCACACACACTTCTGAGTTACCTAGAATCAGTAACTATGGTGTGGAGGATTAACAGAGAAATGCACAGGTTAGAATCCCACCATTAGAGTTTATATCACACATATTAACATAAAAACTAGGAGGCATATTACCAACAAGTAGTGATAATTATCGCTAAATAGGCTTAGCGACGATTCTTTTATCGCTGCCTATCGCTGGATATGTTAGCGGAGAAAACATGCTATTAGCAACATTTTTATCCATTGTGCTAAATATCTAGGGATAGCGGCGCAATGCGTGAATATCGCGACGAAATGCTCTTAGCCATGTTATCCACCTCCAATTGGATAACATGGCTAAGAACTGGTCTGAGCAGGCGTTAGTTTTTGGCGATAGCAGGAATATTTCCATCGCTACGCCTGCCTTGCTAATAGGTGATAGCGACGTTAGCGACTGCTTTCAGTCGCTAGCAGGTTGGGTACGCCCACTTTGCATGTCATTAGAGATAAATATCGCTGACATGCAAAGCGGCCCCCAAACCGCTCGCTATCGTCTAAAAGCTGTCGCTAACATCAGTTAGCGACAGCTTGCTAACAGAGCAGTAGAATTATCGCCGCTTAGCGGCCGAAAACGGCCGCTAAACTGGGGATAATTGCCTATCGCCACCCTTAGTAATATGCTCCTAGATTCGAAGGACCATGCTCAGAAGTGTTTCCAAAAGATCACATCTGCGCTGATTTAAGTGAATTTATCATGCATCTTAGCAGTGGCCTTTGCCTTAATGTTCTGCACTGCCTTCCCGACATCCCGTGGGAAAGAATCTATTTTGAATCTTATTAAATGTGTCCATCTTTATTGATGACCCGTAGATGATAGAAATTATTGCATTAAAATATATAAATTGAAAGATAAAATCGAGAGTGTTCTCCGTTTTCCCTGATTCAGTCCGGATATGTAATCACCGCTCTTGTTTTCTAAGAATTTTAGTGCTGTCAAACGACAATCTGTCTTTTTTTATTTCAGACATAACAAGAAAAAAGGCTGCTGGAGTTTTTCAGCAATTTGCAGTTTCATAACTAAAAGAACAAACTGGTAATTTAAAAGAACAGTTTTAGAAATGTAATGCAACTAATAGAGGATGGAAATAGGCAATTAAAGGATTTAATTTTCACAGTGTTTTCAACAGAGGAATTTGGTTTAACGAAAATTTCGATTCCTCTGAATCAGTTACAGTTTGTGAAAACTAAGGAGCATATTATCAACAACTAGCGATATTTATCGCTAAAGAAGCTTAGTGAAACTTTTTTTATCGCCAGATTTTATCGCAGAGATAACGTGCTATTAGTAATGTTTATCTCCAATGTGATAAAATATCCCGCGATAGCGGCGAAATGCGTGAATATCGCTGGAAAACCAGCAATATTCACGCATCAATATCCACCTCCCATTGGATATACAGGTTAAGAACTGGTCTCAGCAGGCGTTAGTTTTCAGCGATATTCGCACTTAGCGCGAACTTTTTTATCGCTACGTCTGCCGTGCTAATAGGCGATAGCGATGTTAGTGACTGCTTTTAGTCGCTAACAGGTTGGGTACGCCCAATTTGCATGTCTTTAGCGACAAATATCACTGACATGCAAAGTGGGCCCCAAACCGCTCGCTATCACCTAAAAGCTGTCGCTAACTGATGTTAGCGACAGCTTGCTAATAGGGCAATGAAATGATCGCCACTTTGCAGCTGAAAACGGCCGCAAAATCAGTAATAATTTCATTTCGCCCGCCTTGATAATATGCCCCTAAGTTTGAAAAAGTGGCCCTGATTTTAGAGAGGCAATAGGCTGGATTACCTTTCCTCCATTAATATTGCAAACGCGGGAGAACAACTTTCATTAGCTTATCACAATGAAATGGGAAACAATTTACAGAAAAACTTTAGCTTTGAGTTTTTAAAATGTAATGCTAGAATTGATAGATGTGAGACACCTAGGGCATGTAGTGTCTTCTTGGTAGGTACAGACTCAAAAAGTTGTGCTTGTGTTGAGTTGCAGGCACTTGCTAGCATGGATATGTGCTGCAAAAGGCAGACACACTGACTGAGGTTTAAACTAATTTGCTCACTGTCAATGTTAAATGTGGTATGATTGGCCTGGAAAAGATATAGTCATAGTTTCCCCAGCCTTAATGTATATATAACAATATGAATGGGAATGGGGGTATATTCACAAGGAAATGGCGAAGCGCTGGGGCAAATTTTGCAGAGCCACGCTGCGTCATTTAAAAAATGGAGGGATGCACCATATTCACAAGAATATGGCACACTCCTGTGTTTTCACTTGTTCTATAGTGCAAGGGTGCTTCTGTTGCAGGGAATGATTGTTTATGTGCAGGAAGGCAAAGGCTGCAGAATGCAGTACACATAGAAAGAGCAAAAACGAGGAGAAATAAAAGCATTTCTCCTCATTGCGGTAATCTAACGCCTGCTTTTGCATGGCATTGGTTTGCGCTGCTCAGATTTACACATCATTGTAAACCTGGGGCAGCCAGCGTCAAAAACTAATTGGTGTTGGGTTGTAACACCCACAGCAACACCCATTGCAGGCCCCTTTCAAGCAGAAACTGTGTGAAAGGGTACCATATTTACAAAGCGGTGTTAAGCCATGGAAAGTGGCCTAACACCGCTTTGTGAATATGGTGCAGGGCATCGGGCCACCGAACATCGAAAAAAGTGAGTGCCAGTGGCGCCATCCCCATGTAAATATCCCAAGTCTTATGGGTAGTGAAGCCTAAATAAATTATGGAACCCTTTTGTCTCCCCACTCTAAGCCCCCCAAAAAGACTACTTAAGAGGAACACATGCTCTACACAATGGTGCAGTAAAAACGTATTTCCTCCTTTTTAACAGTAACTTCCATATGCAAGTTATGCACCTCCTCTTTGTAAATTGTACAGAATATTCGCATTATCCACCCACTAATGCTAAAAAGCTCTCGGTTCACTGGCATCAGAGCCAAATGAGGTTTCTCATACTCCCCTGTACCCAGGGAACTGTATATGATTCTGTCGCTTAAACGGGTATGCCACGGTTGTACACCGAGCACAATTTCACATTCTTCAGAAATAACCATAATTTGTATTTAACTGTTTTTTAACTCAAGTTGGAAATCTGGAGTGACAAATGTCATTATTTTGGATTGGTTGGAGTAGAACATCCACCAAAAAGTAGTGGGTGTCCCATCTGCCGTATTCAGAGTGCCATTGATACCAATGCAGTCCGAATATGAGGACAGGACATCTGGGAATTTTTTGATAATGTTTTACAACTGTTCAGCCTGAATAAGGCCCAAAATCTTGACATTGAGGCCAGAGTATGGGTTTGTTACTTTAAAAAGATAAGCTAAATTGTATTTCTCAAATTAATCATGTTTTAAGGATTCATCTCAATGTGCCTGCTAACTGTAGGACTGACCCTGTGTCTTTCTAGTGGGACCAGGGCCAAGTAGCATGATGTGATGCAAGAGGGCCTCATCGGCTAATGAGTGAAGTTTGACTCAGTGGCAAAAGTTACCATCAGAAAATGTTTGGGGGCTCAGTTCACACAAATGAGGTTCTTGGGGAAAAAGGCAGAGTTAAGGTAAAGAAATAACTTCAACCTGAACATGTGTCTCTGAATCCCCACAGTTAGGGGCTGATTTACTAACATTTCACAGAACACAGCACAGCAACCAAAGTTGTGCTGCGTGAAAGGGAGAGAGTTGATTGAGATATGGTGCTGGTTTTCTCTCCCTGCACTGGCTCCATGTGCCAAAGCACTCACCCTTGTGATGCAAACCCAGCCTAAATACTAGTAAGTATAGGCCTTAATTTCTCCAAATAAATTACCACTAACATGAATTTTCGGATCACAGTTTTCCCAAGTGGTTATGGCCCACACAGGTGGTGTCAAAAAGAGATTTGTTCATCTTATAAATCTTTGCGGATTTTTATAAGGAACTTCTAAGATAAAGGCATTACTCAGACTTTGGACAACTTGCGTCCAGGGTACACAAGCAGAATACAAGGATTCTGGATTGATATTTCACTTTCTCCCAGCTGGTACTTTTAGTGGTGCGTAGAAAAATCCAGAATGGAATGGCTCATGAGACCAACTGAGCTAAAAGGTTGCTCTATTCTAGTGACGTTCTTTGTGTGATGTTTATTTTGTCTTTTGTAGGATGCAGCTACCAAATCACACACTCAAGCAAGCTATTTCACCTTTCAACAACTTAGCTGCCATCAGTCTCCAGTTCCCGCTGTGATTTGGGCATAGCACCCAGAACAACGTATCCCGGCTTCCAGGAGTTCAATCACTGGTCTCAGAAAATCACCGTAAGGGTTTATCTGGGTACTTTTCTATTCCTTTCAAACAAAGGGGCTAGTTCCCAGAGCTAATAAATCATATGCTTAGGACCTTCTAAGCATTTCACTTCAATGACAGGTTTGTCCAATAACTTTAGTCACAAAATAGAAAGTCCTGTGGTTAGTGTCTGTAGGGAGACAAGCCTTGCTTATGAGCAATCTTTAGTTAGTAGTCTTTAGTGCATCTGGGATTCTAGCAATCAATCATTGCTTCAGCTGACAGCGAAGGTTCAATTAGTTTGTCCATAGTTTGTTAATGAATAGCGAAATCACTACTTTCTACTATACAAAACTATCCCTAACTATTCCATTTTTTTAAATTTAATTCGGGCAAAGTAAGGGGTATCTAACACGTTTTGCCTTAGTCTGCCAGAACCCAATACCCTTCCTTTACTGCCTAAACTTGACGGTCAGTGGGGGATTTAATGAGAAAAATATTAATTCAACATTGTCCTTACTCTTGACTGGAACAAAGAACTTAAAACCCGAATGTTAGTGAGAAGGGAAGAACGCCCCTGTTGACCTGCTTGGTACCCAGCGCTCCGAACTCTGCATCAAATTGTTATCAAAAGGAGGCAAATATCTTGCTCGTCAATAACCGGAAAAAAGAACGATTCTCCGTGTTGCATTCCAAAGAAGGCAGGCCACTATACCTTATATATTTCTTTCGATCCTTGTCCGAAAACCTTTACTGGGAGATGGCAAATATAACACATCTAAACTTCCTATCATTTTCTTCAGAAATATATATTTAAAAAAAATAAAATAAAACATTTCTCATTAATTATAATTCTGCTTCAGGTGAAGGTGGCATGTTGTTGCCATCTGATTCATAATTGTAAGTTTCAAACTTGATAAAGGTGTATTATCATGATGACTAGTGAAGTTGATAACTTCGTGCAACACGGCGTCTTAGGAGTGGCCAGTATGCGGTTTATTACATAAAGAACATGTTATACTGAAAGGAATAGTGGGGCATATTACCAACGATTAGCGATATTTATCTTTTTTTTTCTGAGTTTAGAAAGCTTTATTGAATCAAATAAGCCAAGTAAAACATCAATACAGAAACACAATCAGTAAAAAAAAAAATAGAAAGAAAAAAATGAGATAATGCAATCTGAATGTGGAATATAAAAACAAACCCCGAAGGGGAAATATAAAAAATATACTGAGGGAAAATGCTTTTTTAAGATTTTAGGGGTTGAGGAAGGGAAAGAAAAAGGGAAAAGGAAAAGGATAAGAAAAGAGAGGAAGAAAGGCTAGAAGAGAGGGGGACAGAAAGGAGGAGGAAAAAGAAAGGAAAGAAAGAGGAGGCAGATCAGGGTAGGCGTCTGGAAAGAAAATCGGTTAGGGGTAACCATAACAAATCTCTTTTAATTAAGAGAGCAGTAGTAGTAGCATGCGCACGATCAAGTCTGTGATGATGACATAATAGGTTCCACCAGGCAGTAGAAGAGATCTGTGAAGTGTCTTTCCAGTTTGAAGTAATAATCTGCAAAGAAATGGCTATAAACAAATCTACAAAATTACGAACATTGCGTGGAACATTCCAAATAGGAGAAGAACCACCTAGAAAAAAGTGAACAATATCAAATATATGATTGGAGTTTAAAATCTCATTCAACTTGCACCAAATATGCTGCCAGAGGGATGCAACCAACGGACAATGAAAAAGCATATGAAACAAAGTGCCATCAGGGTGGGAGCATGACCAACAGTGGCTAGATTCAAGGACTTTAAACTTAAACAGCTCGTGTGGGGTAAGAAAAAGCCTATTATAAAAAAAATAAAGAGTCTGAATGGTGCTAGCTGAACGGGAGACAGTGTGAATTTTAGACCAGAGGGAGTTCCAAATTGAAATAGAAAAATCCTGTGCTAAATCCTTTTCCCATGCAAGTTCAGGTTTGGGTTTGGGACGATCGGAAATAGAACGGGAGAGGATCTTATAAATGGTGGCTGCTTTAAGTGGAATAGTAAAAGATAAAGGAGAGGAATCAGGAGGGGCAATATCTGATAAAGTAGTGTAATGTGAGAGGAGAGTAGATAAGGCAAAATGGAGGTCAGGAAACTGGGGAAAATATTTGTTAGATAAGTGAAATGAGGAGCTAATGGAAGAGAAATCCAATAAGGAACCATCAACAGAGAGCTGATGCACGTACATAATGCCTTTGTCAATCCATTCCTTCCAGAAGAGGGCCTTGTTGTTGATCTTCAAAGAGTGATTATACCATAACGGGATAAGAGAGTGGAGATGAGCTTGAGAGAAGGAGGAATGAAACAAAGAGTGGGAAAGTGCCCTAGAGAGCTTAAAAGTGGAAGAAAGGAAGCGCTTTGGGGGTTGAGTTAAATGGATAGCAGCGTGAAGAGGAAAAGGCGAAAGCTGAGCTTGCACTAAAGCGCTCCATGCAGTGGGAGTAGGGGTAGGCGAATCTGCAAGGAAAGGCCAAATTTGTTTTAAAGTAAAGGAGGAATGAAAACAAGCAAGGTTAGGAAAATTCACACCACCTAAGTGCTTTGGTTGCTGAAGGCGAGAAATGGATATCCTGGATTTACGATTATTCCAGAGGAAGCGAGTAAGAATACGATTAATTTGAGTAAAGAAATAGGCAGGAAGAGAGATAGGTAACATGGAAAGGTAAAAATTAATGATAGGCAGAAGCATCATCTTAACAGTTGCCAATCGACCCCACCAGGAGAGGAATAGAGGAGACCAGCGCTCTATGAGGGCAGAGAGCTTGGAAAGAATATCCTTATGGCTAATTTTAACAGTGTCTTTAATAGAGGAAGAATATAATACACAAACATTTAATACTGGTGGGATTCCAAGCAAAGCCAGAACCTTGAAACATGTGTGAAAAACAATATTTATTAAGAGGTAAGACTTCAGACTTATCAATATTTAACTTATAACCAGAGACTGAGGAATATTCAGTAAGTAAAGAAAAAAGTGCTAGTAGGGAGGTAGCAGGATTGGAGATGTAAAGTAAAATATCGTCACCATAGACAAAACCAGAATAGGAGGTGGAAAGGCGAATTTTCTGAAGGAAAGGCTCTAATGCTAAAATAAAAAGAAGGGGAGAAAGGGAGCAGCTTTGCCTAGTGCCTCTATGTAGGGGAAAATAGGAGGACTGAGCCCCGTTAACCCAAATAGAAGTAGAGGGAGATGAATACAATAATTGGATAAGTTTAATGATGTGAGGGCTAAAACCATGCCAGCGAAGAGCCCCAAACATGAAATCCCAATTGACCCTGTCAAAAGCCTTCTCGGCATCAAGGGCGATGACAGCTAAAGGGGTTGTCATTTTGGAAGCTAGATGAATGATATTGAGAAGAGCTCTAGAGTTATCGGTAATAGACCTACCTTTAACAAAACCCGACTGGTAGATATTAATAAGGTCTGGAACAAAAGTAGATAAACGAGAAGCTAAGATCTTTGCATAAATTTTGCAATCTGTATTGATTAAAGAAATTGGCCGATAATTCTTACAGAGGGAGGGCTCTTTATCTTTTTTGGGGAGTAAACATAACATAGCTTGGGTAAAAGAACCTTTAGACTCGCCAGAAGAGAGAAAAGAAGAGATCAGGGAGGATAAGTGTGGTATTAAACAAGTTATGAACTGAAAATAGAAACGAACCGTAAAGCCGTCTGGGCCAGGAGAGTTATCTTTAGATAAAAGAGTAATTGCTTGTAGTATTTACTTCTCAGAAATGGGGACATCCAAAGAGGAGAAATCGAGGGCAGCAGAGGAGGATTTGGGTATATTGAGGAAAAAGGAATCGATTTGAGAAGGAGTAGGGGAAGATTCAGGTGTATATAAAGAGGAATAATACTGGACGAAGCAATCAAGAATCTTATCGTCCGTGCAGTGATGAATCCCAGCGGCATCAGATATGACGGCGATTTTAGATTTTTGTTTCTTAATTTTCAGGTAATTTGCAAGAGATCTACCCGCTTTATTACGCCCACCATACATCTTGGAGTTAAATTTTAAAAGTTGGTTACAAGCAGATTCACAAGAAAATGTATTAAATTGAAGTTTAGCTTTGATAAGGGAAGAGAGAGCTTCAGGAGAGTTGGATGTATAAAAAATATGCTCAAGGTCTTTAATTTGTTCGAGAATAAGGGAAGATTTGGAGAGGACCAGTTTCTTTTTACGCGAAACAAAATCAATAATGAAGTCTCTGGCCGAGGCTTTAAAAGCATCCCAAACAAAATGAAATGAAGAAGTTGTATTAAGATTACCATGAAAAAAGTCGTCCATAAAAAGAGTGAATTGGTCAATGAACTGCGGATCCAAAAGAACAGAGGTATTGAAACGCCAACGGCGAGAGCTAGGAGTTGGGGAGGGGAAATCAATATCTAGGATGACAGGGGCATGATCAGAAATAAGAATAGAGCCAATTTAAACATTTGTCATAAATTGGAGGGTGTGCTGGGTGAGAAACATATAATCTATTCGGGAGTGAGAAGCATGGACAGGGGAAAAAAAGGAAAATTCCAGAATTTCTGGGTGAGAAAGTCTCCAGGAATCAAGTAAACCTCTAGAGGAGATGGCTCGGGAAAAGGATTTTTGCATTTTATTAGGAACATACCTGGTCTGGGATTTACGATCTAAAAAGGGGTCCATTAATTGGTTGCAATCACCTCCAACAATCAAATCAACACTAGTATGAGAGGAAAGGAGTTTAGCAAAATCAGACCAAAAAGTGGGGTCAATACCATTGGGACCATAAACATTGCAAAAAGATAAGTCGGTATCATTAACCTTAACATCTAAGTATAACCATCTACCATCAGAATCTGAGATTTCATTTTTTAACTGAATTAACAATGATTTATGGAACAAAATAAGCACACCATTATTATTATTAACTGATGGGGAACAGAAAACATCACCCACCCATTGTTTACGCAGAGAGGAGAGATCTTTTTGGGAGAGGTGAGTTTCTTGTAACAGGGCAACTTGGCATTTCAGTCTGGCTAAGTGGGATAGAACCCGTTGTTTTTTAATCGGGTTACGAAGACTCTTGACATTCCAAGAAATAACTCGAAGACCAGTCATTTCAAAATAAAAAAGAGAGGTAAGCATAAAAATAGGAAAAATTGAAGAAAGAGAAAAAAGATAAGAGCAGTAGAGAGATTGCCTAGAGCTGAGAAGGAAGAAAAAATCTGAAAGGAGGGAGATAAGCGAAAAGGAAGGTAATAAGCTACTGCCACAGATGCATGAAGAGAGAAAAATTGTAAAAAGTGAGAAAGAGAAGAGAAGCAGAAGCACGTAAAAAAATGCCATGAGGAAAGAAAAAGAAAAGGAGAGAGGGACAGTGGAAGAAAAGAGGAGTGGGAGAACACAACTCCCCTGAGAAAGTGAGAAAAGAGGAGGACGGCGAAAAACCAAGAGGGTCCAGCCATACAGAACAGCTAAAGTGAAGAGCAATAGAGTGAGAGCGGGAGCAACAAGACAAGACGACCGCACAAAAAAGAGAGATGACGTCAAATGTATGGTCACAATGACATGAAATAAAGAAAAAGGAGGGAAGATACAAATCAGATGAAGGACCAAACACGACGATAGAAAACAAATGAAGGAGACTTACCAAACAATTATGAAGGAGGGGCAGCGAACTGGGGCAACTAAAACGAACAACAGCATAGTACATTGGGGAGATCAAGGAACCAAAACACTTGAAGAGGAGACCTAGGAAACAAGGGAGTAAAACAAAGTAATATTACTAGGAGGAACAATAAGACGTGGGAATAAAGAACAATAGACAATTTACAGTGAACCAAAAAACATTAAGAAATTAAGAATTGCTGAGTTCCATGGAATCTTCTTTGTGAGAGTGGATAAATTTGCGAAGGTCAGCTGGATCTTCGAAGCTGAATGTCCTTTCCTTGTATGTAACCTTGAAGAAACAAGGATGGATGAGGCCATTTCTGGCGTTCATGGATCGAAGAGTAGGTCGTAAGTCCAAAAATTCCTTGCGACGTGCAGCAGTCTGTTTTGAAACATCCTGAGAGAAAAAGAGTTTGTGACCTGACCACAATAATTGTTTGTGCTGTTTGGCAGAGTGCAGGATAGTCATAAGGTCAGAGTAGAGAAGAAAATAAGCGATGATGCCTCTGGGTTTTGAGGAGGGACTTCAAAAATTGGATGATGTCGGACCCCTCTGAATTCTCTGGAACACCATAAATGCGCAAATTATTGCGCCTATTTCGATTCTCCAAATCCTCGGAGGTCTTTTTGAGCATTTCAACATCCTTAGTGAGGCTACGTACTGTGGCAGCAACATCTTGAGCAGCGCAAATTTTTTGTTCGACATCCGATACTCTCTTGTCCAAATTGGACCACTTCTCGTCCAATCTCTGCAAAGTGGTAGTAGTATCCGCCATAAAAGGACGAATGAGGCGAAGCTCCTCCATAATATCCTCAAGGGTGACAGGAGATGGAGATTTGGAGGGAGAAGGAGGTCCTTCTTAGGACGTTTGCCAGTTGAAGCCGGATCTTTGCGTGTAGAAGAGGCTGCAGTAGAGGCCTTGGAATTGTGCGCGGGTTCCATCGTAGCAGTGCTGAAAGAACCAGCACAGTGTGTGATGAAAGGCAACTCCGCTTGATGCGCAGCAAAGGAATCACGTGACAAGCCGCGTCAATGAGGCAAGAAAAAACACTTTAACAAAAAGGAGAAAATGCAGCCGGAGGCAGGAAATAGCATAAGGATGGCATCAAAGTGAAGCGGGTCACAAAGTAAGTCCTGAAGTGATTGTTCGACACTAGAAAAGAGAGTCTGAGGTAAAAAATAGTGTCAGGAACCAGCGTTCGACGAAGAGGAGAAAAAGCGCTTCATAAAACAACTGTAGATGAAGGAAAAATGGTTGAAGAGCCAAGTCCAAGGAGCAGAAGCCACATAGAAAATTATTTCACAAAAAACGAGTGAAAAGGAAAAAACAAAATGGTGTCCGTTTTCGAGGAGACATCATTTTCGCATTTTTGTATACCAAAAAATGCAGGTGGCAGTCTACAAACATACCCAGCAGCAGGGGGGTAGTTCCGACGCCGAAACAGCTGTTTCTGCCCAGAAACGCTAGCTGGAAACAGGTCCTTCGTCATAGTAGCTCCTCCGAAATCGCGAAGCTCACGGGGGAGCGGCCATCTTGTCCGCCGCATCGCGCGCCCTCATAGCGATATTTATCTTATCGATGCTTAGCAACGAATTTTTTAACGCTAAGCATCGCCGGAAATTATCGCAGAGATAACTTGCTATTAGCAAGGTTTATTTCAGAAGTGATAAAAATCCTCGCACTAACTGCCAAATGAGAGATTATCGCTGGAAAACCAACGATAATTTCTCGAAGTTTGGCGTTAGCTTGATGATATGGGCTCACAAACTTAGCCATGATATCCACCTTCCATAGGATATCATGGCTAAGTCAGGAAAATACCAGGTGTAAAAAAAGCAGTGCTAACTCCGGTAAGCTGCTTTTTTATCACTAACAGGGTTAGCGAAATCCTTGATTATAGGAGAAATGTCGCTTAACAACATTTCTCCTATTATTTTTCTCTGGAACACCCCCTTTGCATCTCATTAGAGATGCAAGGGGAAGCGTTGAGAAAAAGGGTGCTAACATGCGAATTTGCGTGTTAGCACCCTGTTGCTGATAGGGAGATAATTTGATCTCCGCTTTCTTGGCTTTTAAAGCCAAAAAAGCGGAGATAAATCCCATGATAATATGCCCCAGTGTGCTTGCAAAAGTGAATGGATGAGGGGCCTTCACCTGATGTCTAAGAGAGTTACACAAGTAATAAATTGCAGGGACTAAACAAAGTAAAGCTGAACCTCTACTGTAACACACGCACACAGACGCGTGCACACATACATAAAACACACGCGAACATACGCGCATATACATTCAAACAAGCATGTACACTCGGACACCCGCATCACCTGCACACAAATACACATACATGCCGACACCCCAATGCATAAACACACCCTACTAAACAGTTATAGAAGCTTCCAAACGCCTTTGGTTGAATATGTCCTCCTTGTTATATCTCTAGTTGTGTTTATCAAGTTTAAAACTTGCAGTTATGAATCAGATGGCAAAAACATGCCGCCTTCACCAGAAGCAGGATGGCAACATCAAACGAAGATTTGTTATATTTTTCCATCTCCCAGTAAAGGTATTAGGGCAAGGACTGAAAGAAACTGCAATAGTTTAGTGGCCTGCCTTCTTTGAAATGCAACAAGGATAATCGTTTTGGTCCTCACCCTTACCCACTCCCAAGGGATACTAGCTGGGCTGACACAGAAAAACATTATCAGTTACTTCATTATAAACTAGATACATATGCCACTAATCATGTATTTTGATAGGGTGCGTTTAATCCTCCAGTAACAGCCTGTCAGTCTTTAGTATATATATATATGATGCTCCAAATGGTGCAAATACAATAGAATACCCCGATAGGAATCCAGTGACAGGAATAGCTCTGCTGAAGGTGACTATCCACATTGCAAGACTTAACACCCTGCACCTACTTCATTTTGTATAGTAATCAGGCATGAACTGCATCATCAGGCTCATTATCTCAGTTAAGCACTTAAGCGGCTGTATGCTATAATGTCGAGAATACAAATATCTCAGAACACAAATATCGCAAACAAAATATTCTGTTTTCATAATTTGTTTGTAAGTTACAAAAATATCCAAGGCAAACATATTTTGGATCAGAATATCATCATAAAACAGAAAAGGAGATATATTTTACTTTATATAACATTATGTTTAATTTAGGTATTAAAGTTTAAAATAATAAAAATGTAAAAGTGAATAAATACAATTAAAAAAATAATATAACCTAACACAAATATATAACTGTATATATGCTTTGATTTTTTTTTAAATGATATAAAAAGGAACACAAAAAGAAATAATAAATCTTGGACATGCTACTTGAGGCCACGTAGAGGATGAGGGTGAGCCGGCATTATAGTCACACTCACTTGTGCATCTGTATCCTTCCCTTCGCCCCACGTGCAGAGATTTATACCTGGCAATGACAAAGTAGAATGTATGCATATATGTGTTTGCATGCATGGAGACCCATAATCAGTACAAATTGGGAATCATTACAGGGTTTATACTACATTAATAGGGATCCTTCTAGTCCTGACGAAGGTTGACTAGCCTATGAGGTACAAACATGACCGGAACATGCAGACCATCTCTGTGATACTGAAGTATTACAATCAGCTCCCTGTGTCCTTCTGCTACATTCAGGGTCCCCAATTTTGACCTTACTAGGGAAACTCTGGACTAAAAGCCTAACAGGTTCCTTTCCCTTGGTAATTGTATCTTGATCCCTAGCAATGTGAAGAGTTCCCTCAAGGAGGCTGAGTCCATCCAGTTGTAACATCCTTCTGGATGAGGGACCAGATGAGCAAGCATAACACAGGCAATCTGTGGCTGAGATTGATTGTAACAAACTTCCAGGATGGATGATTTTGGGGAAACGCGAAGGGACAAAGCTCGGTGGGACGGGCAGCCCAGGTGGCCAAAAGAGACATTGCATGATCCTGAAACTCACCAAATCAACAGAGTCAGAAAATGTAGGTGCTGAAATGAATTGATTTGCAAACAGGAGGAACCGTTCAAAATTGCCCAGGGTTTTCCTCAGTAATTCACTAAGATCTCGAGGAAATGAGTGGACTATTATAGAATGTCAAATTCCACATTCGGATCTGTGCCTTGAAATGTTACCCTACAATTATGATTGGAGGCAGGTGGGAGTGGAGGGTGGGGGAGATAGGGGAGCAGTGGTTATATATATATATATATTTTTTTTTTAACTCTTGTCATTAACACCAATCAATCAATCAATCATTTGTAAAGCACACTACATACCTGCGAGGGTCTCAAGGCGCTGGGGAGGGGGTCCTACAGATCGAACAGCCAGGTCTTGAGTATCCTCCTGAAGGTCAGCAGGTCTTAGGTCTGTCATAGGCTCAGTGGGAGGGTGTTCCATGTCTTGGCGTCGAGATGGGAGAAGGATCTCCCACTGATGGTTGTTCTTCGGATGCGCGTGACGGTGGCGAGTGAGAGGTCGGCGGAACGTAGCTGGCGGTTGGGAATGTAGAAAAAGAGCCGCCTGTTGAGGTAGGCTGGGCTGGTCTTGTGGAGTGCCTTGTGTGCGTGGGTGAGGAGCTTGAAGGATATCCTCTTGTTGACGAGGAGCCAGTGCAGGTTTCTCAGGAGGGGGGTGATGTGGCCGTGGCGTGGTACGTCGAGGATCAGTCGTGCCGAGGCGTTTTGGATGCGTTGTAGTCGTTTGATGAGCTTGGTCGGGGCTCCCGCATAGAGGGCATTCCCATAGTCGAGTCTGCTGTTGACGAGGGCCTGGGTGACTGTCTTTCTTGTATCTGTCGGGATCCATCTGTAGATCTTGCGAAGCATGCGGAGGGTGTTGAAGCAGGAGGAGGAGACGGCGTTGACTTGCTTGGTCATTGAGAGCGTTTTGTCGAGGATGATTCCCAGGTTGCGTGCGTGGTCGGTGGGTGTCGGGGCTGCCCCCAGTGCCGTCGGCTACCAGGAGTTGTCCCAGGCTGAAGGGTTGGAGCCGAGGATGAGGACCTCCGTCTTGTCTGAGTTCAGCTACAGATGGCTGGTCTTCATCCAGTCGGCGACGACCTTCATTGCTTCGTGGAGGTTGGCTTTGGCAGTGATGGGGTCCTTGCTGACCTGCTATTATTTCGCAACTCCTGAGGCGGATGCCGGGAGCTGCGAGCTGCACGAACGGAGTTTTAATAATTGATATTGTATTTTCATTTGTGCTTTCTTGTTTTTAACTGCACTGCTCCTGTGCCTTTGTTCCTTTCTCTAACCCTGTAGCACTCTTTGCTCTTTTCCCCCTTCTCTCCTGAGGCGGAATGCCGGGAGATCTTGCCCTGTGCTATTGTTAAGAACTGCTATCAGGATTGTGTAATTTTTTACCTGGGGCACTTTACCAACTCGTGCCACCTACCTGATAGCCGCGCCGCTCCTTCCTGCCACCCCATCACCGCATTTGGCCTCGCTGCCCCTCTTAGCCGATTAGGAGTTGAGGGGCTTTGTGGTACTGGGAGGCAGTGTACTAGTCTGGCGGACATCTTGGAGAGGCAGGCTTGCTAGTCAGCGGACTAGGCTTGCTGCTTCCCGAGGGCGGGCACTATAAATCCAGCTTTCACGGTGGGGTCGGGTTAGACCTGCTATTATTTCGCAACTCCTGAGGCGGATGCCGGGAGCTGCGAGCTGCACGAACGGAGTTTTAATAATTGACATTGTATTTTCATTTGTGTTTTCTTGTTTTTAACTGCACTGCTCCTTTGCCTTTGTTCCTTTCTCTAACCCTGTAGCACTCTTTGCTCTTTTCCCACTTCTCTCCTGAGGCGGATAGCCGGGAGATCTTGCCCTGTGCTATTGTTAAGAACTGCTATCAGGATTGTGTAATTTTTTACCTGGGGCACTTTACCAAATCGCGCCACCTACCTGATAGCCGGGCCGCTCCTTCCTGCCACCCCATCGCCGCATTTGGCCTCGCTGCCCCTCTCAGCCGATTAGGAGCTGAGGGGCTTTGTGGGACTGGGAGGCAGTGTACTAGTCTGGCGGACATCTTGGAGAGGCAGGCTTGCTAGTCAGCAGACTAGGCTTGTTGCTTCCCGAGGGCGGGCACTATAAATACAGACGGTT
The DNA here is from genome assembly GCF_964261635.1 of Lissotriton helveticus. Taxonomy (NCBI): domain Eukaryota; kingdom Metazoa; phylum Chordata; class Amphibia; order Caudata; family Salamandridae; genus Lissotriton; species Lissotriton helveticus. The sequence goes on along the minus strand of NC_136070.1, from coordinate 1,071,719,943 downwards.
TGCCTAAGCGTAGCGGACGCGAGCAGGGGACGCGCCTACCCCGCGCCAAAGGAGTGCCTAAGGAAAGCACATCTGCGCCCGTCCGCGTCCCGGAGGCGGACAGTGGCAGTCGGGCTGATGCTCCTTGGGTACATTCCTCGGGGAATGTACTCAGGTATTCCTCAGCTTGCCTCCTAGGCTTAAGAGGAAATTTTAAGGGAGGGTGTTTAGGTAGATACCACTGCTCCAAGAGCAACTTTCACTGCCCTAAATGTGGGTGGACTCCAAATAGGGGTTTAACTTATAGAGCCCCTATGGAACGGGACATCCAGTGCGCAATGGAGAGTGGTAGGGGATCCCCTGACAGCAACTTTACATGCGCGCTGCTGAATACGCGGTCCGTGAGCAAACACGCCATGAACCTTTTCAACCTTTTATCAGACTGTCAACCCGTATGCCTTTTTCTGACGGAGACTTGGTTGGGTGAGTTTTCCGGCCCGGACATTGCCAACACCCTTCCCCCGAATTATTTTATGATTAGGAAAGATAGGGGAGTTGGCAGAGGTGGAGGAGTGGCCCTGGTGATAGATAGTCGATACAAATGCTCTGCGTTCCCGACGGATGATATTTATGGGGCAGAGGCTTTGGGCCTCTGCCTGACTCTCTCACCTTACCAATCATGTGCAGGACTGCTCGGTTACAGACCCCCAGGTCCTATCGGGGCCTTTCATGAGGAGCTGCATACTGCAATATCATCTCTGAGTGTAAAGTTTAAACACTGCCTACTGTTGGGCGACTTTAACATTCATATAGATCAGGCAGTTGCAGCTGATACCATGAAATTATTTGACACTACCAAACCATTGGGCTTATTGCCCTATCTTGTGTCCCCCACCCACAACAAGGGCCACACCCTTGATCAAATATTCTCTACTGTCCCTATTGTAACAGCAGTGCCTAAACCAGTGCTGTGGTCTGATCACATGCTGGTGTGTTTTGACATTTTGGGTAAATCCAGGAGCACGATGAGGGGTCCTGGCCGTCAATCTCAACCCCCGCGGGCTTTGGGTCAGATATCGGTTGATATGGTGACGCAGCACCTGAAAGCACATCCGTGTGAGCTCCGGGGGCAGCCTAGAGGATGATTAAAAGCGCTTTCGAACATGGCTGGTGCAATGACTCGATGAATTAACACCTCCCCTAGCGGTGCATAAGAACTCATCATGGGCCTCGGCGCCGTGGTTTACGCCGGCACTTAACATCAGTCGGAGGCATTGCAAGAAGGCTGAAAGAGCATGGCGATCGAATTATGAAGAGCCTCTCAAAGTAGCTTACAGACAGTGTGTTAAGGCCTATCATAAAGAAATCTACCTGGAAAAGAAGGCTTACTTTGTCAGAAGGATTGATGAGGCAACTAATACTAGCAAAGAAATCTTCACGATCGTGAAGGAATTTACTTCTCCGGCCTCGATGACAACCAAGTGCTCCTTTTCGGAGCCATGGGTCTCTGAATTAGCCGGCTTTTTTGTCAATAAAATTCGTAGCATTCAGACCTCATTTCTGCCGGCTGCTCCGGGGGAGGTCAATAATGTTGCCCCCTTCTCTTTTCCAACTGGAGCGGATAGACCCATGCTGTCTGAGTTTCCACCCATCGATCCTAAGACTTCGCTGGATTTCGTATCTAAAATGAAATATGGGTCCCCGTTGGACCCCTGTCCTGCTAAGTTATTAGCCAAAATTGCGCAGGCCATTAACCCCATCATTAATCCTATTTTAAATCGCTCACTTGAGGCGGGGGTGGTGCCGCAGGCATGGAAACAGGCACTGGTTTTACCTCTACTGAAAAAACCGACTCTTGACCCGAAGAGCCATGCTAATTAGCGACCCATCTCCCTGCTCCCAGTCTTGGCCAAGGTCGTGGAAAAGCATGTTCAAGCTGTTCTTTTGGACTTTGTCGAGACTCATGGTGTCCTTCACCAGACTCAGTCGGGTTTCAGGGCCAATATGAGCACTGAAACGGCACTGTTGGAGGTATCGGAGACCATCAAGGAGGTTCTTGACAGTGGGGGAAAGGCACTGCTGGTGATGCTAGACCTCTCGGTGGCATTTGACACCGTCCCCCACAACCGTCTCCTAGCAAGACTCTCGGAGATTGGGGTGGAGGGGACGGTGTTCAGATGGTTTGAGTCCTTTCTTTCGGACCGCCAACAGACAGTCTAGGCCCCTCCGTTCTCAGCCGCAGTGCCGCCTCTGGAGGCGGCAGTTCCTCAGGGATCTATTCTGAGCCCCACTCTTTTTAATATCTATATGTCCCCTTTGGCGGCGCTGGCTGAGTCTTGTGGTGCCCAGATTGTCTCTTATGCCGATGACACACAGTTCCTCTTCACCTGTGGAAAGAACATAGGGGCATATTATCAAGGGGCTTTATCTCCGCTTTTTTGGCTTTAAAAGCCAAGAAAGCGGAGATAAAATTATCTCCCTATTACCAAGCTGTCGCTAACACCAGTTAGCGACAGCTAATAGGAGATAGTGACCATCTTGGGCCCCGCTTTGCATGTCAGTGATATTTATCACTAATGACATGCAAAGTGGGCGTGCCAAGATGTTAGCGACTGAAAACAGTCGCTAACATCGCTATCTCCTATTACCAACTTTTGGAGATATTCGCGCTAAGCGCGAATATCTCCAAAAGCTAACACTTGCCCAGGAGCAGTTCTTAGCCATGTTATCCAATGGGAGGTGGATAACATGGCTAAGAGCATTTGCTCGATAATGCATGAATATCGCTGACTTTTCAGCGATATTCATGCATTGCGACCGTTTTTTATCGCATTTGCGATAAACCTTGCTAATAGCAAGGTTTATCTGCGATAAAAATCGCCGATTTGCGGCGATAATTTTTGTCTCTAAATAAGTTAGAGACAAAAATGATCTCTATTGGTTGGTAATATGCCCCATAGATTTTAATGGAGAGCGGATTAAGAACTGCCTGGATACCGTCTTTGCTTGGTTCCAACTAAACCAATTGAAGTGTAACTCCGATAAATCGGAGGTCCTTTTTTTTGGCTGTCTCCCGGGCCCCGGCTGGAAATCGTGGTGGCCGGCAGATATGTTTCCTCTGGCCACAGACACTTCACTTGCAAAAAATCTGGGAGTGAAGATGGATAATGAGCTTACCTCCAAACCTCAGAATATGGGCTTGGTTGGGCAATGTTTTGGCTTGCTCAAAATGTTGAAGAAATTTCTTCCACTCCTCTCTATTTCTCATAGGAGGACGATTGTTCAAGCCCTGATAGGATCCAGAGTGGATTACGCGAACGTGCTCTACCTCGGCCTCCCTGACTATCTTCTGTCTCGCCTGCAGGTGGTGCAGAACTCTGCGGCGCGAGCAATATTTGGTCTCGGCCGGAGATCCCACGCCACGGGGCTCCTGAAATCCCTTCACTGGTTTACCATTCGAAAGCGTATTGTTTTTAAAACCCTTACTCTTGCGTTCAAAGCATTGCATGGCAAGGGCGCTCGTTAGCTGAGAAACAGGATTGGCTTTCACCATCCTGCCAGAGCCCGACGCTCAGCTTCATTGGCGCTGGTCACGATCCCAGCCATCTGACGTGCCCGAACCGGAGGACGCTCCTTCAAACATCTGGCGCCTAAGGCCTGGAATGCCTTACCAGTGTCACTAAGGAAGATGGACAATCTATTGTCATTTAGAAAAGAGCTCAAGACCTGGCTGTTTTGCCAGTAATTCCATCTGCGTCTTTCGTTCTGTTCCTCTTTGGGTCTGACTGCGCCGGGACACTCTGTTTGAGTAGCTTAGCGCTCTACAAAACTCCATTTAACATAACATAACATAACATAACATAACAGGGAGAGGATCAGCTGAGTGTCGTTGGCGTAGGAGATTATGTTGAGGTTGTGCTGTCGGGCTACGTGTGCGAGCAGGGCCATGTAAATGTTGAACAGCGTCGAGCTGAGGGAGCATCCCTGGGGTACACCGCAGATGTTCTCGGAGGCTTTGGGATGGAATGGGAGGAGGCGGACATTCTGGGTTCTGCCAGAGAGGAAGGAGGTCGTCCAATCCAGAGCCTTGTCTCGGATTCCTACGACGTGGAGGTGTGTGCGTAGTGTGCGGTGGCAGACGGTGTCGAAGGCGGCAGAGAGGTCTAGGAGGATGAGTGATGCGGTCTCGCCGTTGTCCAGCAGGGTCCTGATGTCGTCAGTGGCAGCGATGAGGGCAGTCTCGGTGCTGTGGTTGCTGCGGAACCCTGACTGGGAAGGGTCCAGGATTCTGTTTTCTTCGAGGTATCGGGTTAGCTGTCTGTTGACGGTTTTCTCGATGACCTTGGCCGGGAAGGGGAGCAGAGAGATGGGCGGGAAGTTCTTGAGGTCTCTTGGGTCTGCCTTAGGTTTTTTGAGGAGCGCGTTGGTCTCAGCGTGTTTCCAGATCTCTGGGAAGGTCGCGGTCTGGAGGGAGAGATTGATGACATTGTTCAGGTGTATGAAGACGTGGTGCGGGAATAGGTCTGATGGAGAGCCGGAGTGGATTGTGCGCATGGTCTTGATGGTGTCATCGATGCTTACACTGACCCAGGCTAGCAGGGGGTAGTGGTCGATGGTGTGCAGAGGGTCTGTTGTGTTGCTGTCTGTTGGGGCTGTCTGGGTGTTGATGCTGTCGTGGTTGTCTGCTATCTTGCGGTGGAAGAAGGTGGCACAGGGCTTGCAACGGCGGGATGTTGGTGTTGGAGCTGGGGTTGGAGAGTTCCTTCACAATGTTGAAGAGCTCCTTGCTATTTTGTGCGTTGTTGTCGAGGCGGTCTTTGAAGGAGGTCCTCTTGGCCACCCTGATGAGGTGGTGGTGGTTGCTGATGGCGTCCTTGTGTGCTGTGTGACTGTCCGGGGTTTGTTCACTGCGCCATTTCTTCTCTAGTTTCCATCAGGCTTGCTACGAGGCTAGGAGTTCTGGGGTAAACCAGCAGGCCCTCATCCTGGTGTCTCTGTGGGGGGGTTTCTTCAGTGGGGCGAGGGTGTTGCCGCAGTCCTCGATCCAGCGTCTGAGGGTGTGGGCCAATAACCAATAACATTTGTTTATTAAAAAAAACATCCAGGGGTGAAATTGCAGGGTAACTATGATTGGCAGGAAGTCTACCCTACTGTCCTCGTCTCATATATTGAAAGATTAATGGATGTCATCAAATTCTTTTGAATTAACTTTAGAATCCATACTATCCATTATGTCAAACAGGTTTGGACCTATTATTTACTTGTGGCTCAAGGCTCATTATTCCTGGCTTTGCATGTTATTCTCCATGCCAAGAAAAATTACTTGAATTTTCTGGATTTAGGTGTAGCATACCACCTAGAATCAGACAAACGACAATCGCGAAACAATATTGTTAACTAAATGCTATCAGACTGCCCACTTTATGAGCAATCATAATTTGTACCTCTTATTCTGCACAGTTTGGGTAAAGTGATGAATCTCTATATTCCTACAGGGGTCCTTGTCCCATTGCAGGAATTTGGATGGGTAGTGTTCACCATTTCTTGTTTATCTGGAATCGGATTCCAACAGTAGCAAATACACCTACCGATCTGTTTCAGTAATCAGTGCATTTAACCTGTTACTAACAGGTATAGTTCATGCCTTATACAGATTACTTTCTGTATGTTTCACTTCTTGGAATTTAGCTTTTCATTGCGATGGTGAATGGGCATCGGATGACTATCTGCTAATATTGCTTGTGCAGTGTGAACCAATTTCAGATTGCTGGGAGCTTGATAAAGATACCCCTGCCAGCATTTACTTCTTATATGTGTTCCAGGCTAAGTGATTGCCCACTTCTACACACATTGATTATGTATGCATTGCCAGATGTTTCTTTTCGCTTTAGGAGAAATTCACATTTAATTGTGGTCAACTATATTTAGGTGTTGAGGAGGGGGCTATATTTGCTGTACAGAAATATAGGTGTGCTGCCTATCAGATAGTGACAAAATCCTTACATTGTGTTGCCAGAATTTAATTATCAGGACATCCACGGCTAACCTCACTTTACTCTCCTGATGTTATTATGACCTGATGGACCCTTTGCTATTCTAGCATACAGAATACTAAGATGAACATGCGGTCACATGATTACATACCATAAAACATGAAAACTTTGTTGGGACATAGGAACCAATTGTGACTACTATTGAGATAACAGATACTTCAGGTTGTTACGTCTCTGATATCTTAACAGTGGCTCCCATAGAATAACGAAGGTCTTGAGGGACAATATTTGATGTGACTGGTGGGTTGTTTCTGTCTTCCTAGGTGAGTTTATGTAATGCAAACCATACTCATATTCATGGTTATGATTTTCATGAAGCTGTTATGAGAATATTTCCTAATCTCGGATATTATGTTTTCAGGCGAATTGAGGATTTCAGCTTCATTCTTGACTCAATTTTTGACGATTCGTTTGAAGCCCAGTTTTACAACTGCACTACAGTGATGAGTAAGCAATTAGTGAATACTGTTGCTATTTGGTGACCCATGGTTCAACTTTGATTTTTATACCTTATTGAACAATGATGATGGTTTTCACTGGGTCACAGTCACTGGGGTTCTTTTCACACCCTGTCCAATTATTCTCCCTTTAGAGTATCTTTTTTTTTAGGAGAAAGCGTAAGTCAACTATGGTGACATGCGACTTACACACTGCATGGACCGGCATTTAGGCTATAGTTCAGTTTTATGGCTGAAATGAGGGGACTCTTGCTTTCCCTGGCAGATTTGAGGGACATTAATGGAATGATTTTTAACTTTTTCAAGCCAATCAAGTGCTCATTAGTTTCGGACTTTTTTCTTTACAGCCTAGATCAAAGACAAAACTCTGGAGCAGAGATCTGAAATAATGATATCAGAATGGCCATGACTGTGCGTATCGGTGGTAGCGTTCAATACCTATACATACACTCATTGCTAAATTTTACAAAGAGCATTTAGACATTGTTTCTATAACGAACGGTCTGAGAAAGAATTAGCCATGATCTCCGTATTTGAGCAGCTCAGAGAGCGTGATACTAGAAAGAAATCAATACGGGAAGTTGACCTAAATTGGCTGGAATAATAGGTAAACTGTTTTGCTACACCATGAGCCATTCTCCAAAGATCCACCAATTGGTGATCCTGGTGATAAGATCTATCAATTTCTTAGTCCCAGGTTTCATCTGCCTTTTTGTCTTGTTAGATGTATCTAATTGCAGATCCTGAATAAAATTAAAATCTCCTCCTAAAATGATTGGACCTAGCGCCGTTCACATCTAACATGGGCTTCGATTGGAATTCATAGAGCATATTATCAAGGCCATTATCGCCGCTTTATCGGCAGTTTCCTGCCGATAAAAGCGGCGATAATGTATCGCCTGTCCTTGATAATATGCCCCTGTGTCTTTTATAAAGGACTCTACCCATTGAGCCGTTTGTGATCCTTCACAACGCTCCGGAACACCCACCAGATGAAGTCCGGTGTGAGTGATTTTCCAACTCTTCCAATTTCAATTCCAGCGAGTACTTTTGCTTCTTATCTTCTGAAACCTGCAGCTGAATTGAGGTCCTCTGGTCCTCCAACTGAGAGATTCTTGACTCGGCCTCTCAGACGGGATGGTATAAACCCCATTGCCTCTTCAATTTTTGATAATCATGTATGTAATGCTGCAATTTTGGCTGCCTGAGTAGCTTTCATCTCCCTGATCTCCTCTAATATGAGATTAAGCATACTTTTTATATCACACTGAAAACTGAGTCCAGAGCTGACTGCAGAACCTAATGCAGAACCTGATGCAGATATTTTAATTGCTTTGAAAGCCACTTCCTTAGTGCCCTTAGATGTTTCTGTGGATAACGCAAGAGGAGAAGACTGCCTTATTGGGTGGAAGAATGGAGGAACCTCGCTAGTAAAAGTTGTAGAGGAGGGCTGGAGTTGATCAATTTGTACAGCTTTTACGCTTTGAGTATCCTGCTTAGGAGGCTGCTGCGGAGGAGAGAGAGGAGGCTGCATTAAGGATTGAGAGGGCTTTGTTTTCTTGAAAATTCCATACTCCTTGTTCTTGCCTGGCATCAAGCAAGGGGGGTTTATTTGATTACCATCTGAATTTTCCATTGAAGGCATTTTATCCCGATTTGCTATCTCCAAGGCTGTGCCAGCGCTGTTGGTATCTATGCCCAGAATAGTTGAATTTGTCGCTGCTTGATAAGCATTGTCTGATCTATCCTGTGGACCCCCATAACCACCTTCGCTTTGCTCTGGGCAATCCTCCTCTGAACTTGAGGAATTAGCTATGGGAGTAGAGCCTCTACGATTTATTTGGACTCGCTCCTTTCCACTTTCCTCAACCCTGTGCGAGAAGGTGAAATAAAAGTACTCACAGTGAACCCGGCGGGGTTCTGGACCGTGAATAAAGGGGGGAAAGAGACATGAAAATTAATACCTCACATTTAGGACGGTTCATTACAGTGCGGACAGAGTTGGACAGTGTACACTGTCTGTGTCACTTACCACTGGTACAAGTGACTGGTCAATGGATGTAGTCAAAGGAGGGTGCAGTTTGAGTCATGCGCAATGCTGTATCAAGGAAGGAATGGTTCCAGATGACTTGATATGGCCCAAATGGGGCATTCGTTACTGAGGCTGGTGCCTGTGAGGAGGGGAAAGCAAGTTAGAATCTACTGGCTGCAAGGGAGGGTTCACTGTGAGTACTTTTATTTCACCTTCTCGCACAGGGTTGACACAGTACACCGCACGTGACCTTGATTGTACACAACAGATACATACCACCTCACTTTTCTGAGCAATCCACTTGAGTTACATGGGTCTCCCCACAGGGTTCCATTCCTTACCTTATCCTTATCTCATCCCTCAGATGTCCCCCTAACCTTGGTCCTGATGAGACCCTCCATTCACCGCAGGGTCGAAACGCCGTCGACGATATAAAGGAAAACAAACCTTGCAAACAGCACTTACGATTGTATATAGTGTCTCTATATCTCTCCTGTACATATTCAGAACGGTCGCTTTCCTTGAAACAATATTTGCACAGAAACCTTGTAAATACAGTCACCAGTAATCACTCAATTGTTTTTTGGTTCCTATATATACACCGGGGACACTTATTGTACTAAAATATTCCTGTAAATGTATATATCTTGAATTGCTGATACAAATATACTTGCATTATCAAAAATTCTTCGCTGTGAGCCTCCCTTTCTCTCTCTGACATCCCACTTAACGCTTGTTGCTATTGTTATTATGCCTTAAATGTTACCATACAAATTGATTTTATTACTCCCCATTATATTGAAGCCGGTACAATACTTTTACTGAAAAACACCCCCAGAGTATCTTTTCCCTTAGCTTTAAAGAGAATTCTTCTACCCCCCTTTCCAACTCTCCCTGCTTCCAATATTGCTGGTATCTAAAATGAAAAAAAAACAGAAGATAACCAGCTTTTAGGGAGTTTTGGGGGTAAAGTGTCAGGCAGCAACAAAATATCACTATGCGAAATTCCAGCCCTCCAAGCTTTCAAAAGACCGGCATAATATCATACCAGGAGTTTAGCAGCTCCGTCTCTCCACGAGCCTCAGGAAGACACAGCAGCTAAATGGCAACAATGTATCCAAGTATTCAGCCTTGACTCAGCTGAAGACACCGTGCAGTACCTCCCGCCATTGCAGCTCCTGTAGTTTCCAGGACTGAAACAATGTATCCGGCGTTGGAACTTCAGCTGGGCAGAGCAGCTTCAGAGGCTCCGTCTTCTCCACGACCCTCAGGGCAGTCAAATCCGCAGGAGGCAACACTGTATCAGCTTGCTTGCTGAAATACCATGCTTCTCACCCTCATCGTGTCTCTCTCCTCTCTCGTCCTTCCAGGTAGAGGGCAGGGCCGCGATCAGTTGGCTATGCGTAGGCGGGATCTGTCATAGCCCTCCTAGAAATTGATTTTGGATTGGGGGCTAAAGAGAAATCCAGGTGGCAGATGGATCGACTTCTCTTAACCAACCAACGGTGGGTAGGGGATATGAAGGAATGGATTGGGGATTTTTTTTAATTAACAGAGGAACAGCGAGTCTTTTTTCAGTTTGGGGTGCGTTTAAAGCAACAATTAGAGGACAAATGACAGCTTTTATGGCTGCGCAAGTTAGAGAGCGTAAAGCTCGAATTGGAGAACTCCAGAAAGCAGTGGAGATGGCTTTGACAAATAAAAGGAGCGGCTGCTCTATCAGGGGTCAGGTAACTGGAGAGGTACTTCCCAGGGTCAAACGGGAATTGAGGGAATTTTTCATCATGGAAGAGATATGCAGTACAAAAGCATATCCGCAAAAAACTTATGAAGAAAGCCAGATGGTAGGGAGATTACTGGCATGGTCAACTAGGGTTAAACAAGAAGCGGCAGTAATTGTTGAACTACTAATTCCTGGAACCCAGAATCTAGTTTCGGGACAAGATAATATCTCTAAAATCGTTATGGTTCATTATAAAGACCTTTACTCAACTGACTACCAGGTAACTAATCATGCTCTACAGTCTTATTTCTCGCCTTACCATGAAATGCGTTCAGGAAACGGATTAAAACAACACACTTAATATGCAAGATAGGAGTTCAGCTATACTTTCTTTGCCCTGAAGTCCGAGAGGATGAAATGTGTTGGCTACGGTTTTATCTAATGTGAGGGAGAATTCATGAATAAAGAGACAGAAATACACCTGCAGAATTGATGTTGTGTTTAACTGTAAAACAGATCAATATTTGATGGAAGCATTACTTATGCAATTAAATATAAATGCTTGAAAATCATGTAAAAAGGAGTGCTGGATCAAATTGTTGACCTTTGCTATTGTGGGGTTTTATTCCCGGAGGCTTAGAGGTATTGAGCCTCAGGTCTTGTGCACCAACAGACAAAGTATAATACCATACTTCGAGATAGGTGCAGTCACGGCTGCCTTAATCCCTGTGAAATTGTTTAAAATGGTCTAACCTTAGCAATAGTTAGCAGCAATAAAGTGTGCAAAATCCTAAGGTGAGCAAAAACGAAGTCAGTAAAAACAGGAGGTCTGAAGGCAAAAGGGTAGGGGAAATCATGCCAAGGATGCCAGGTCTAACAAGCGTATCCTTAATACCTCCTCATACTTCCTTCATCCACCACCAAACACTCCCTGCCCCTTTATTTCGCTGTTCCATAAAACCTGATGTCCAGGGGGAACGATGCTCCGAGGACAGTTAACCAATCGCCCAGAGAGGTTCAAGTACATCCCAGGTGGTAAGGCTAATGGGGAAGAGAGAAACAGCTTTTCTACTACAGGAATCAATGACACATCTGTTCACCCTTGCCTCATGGTGCAAGGGTGCCTGCGTTGCAGGGAGATTGTTTCTGCGCAGGAAGAGGAACCTTCCTGCACAAAAATAATGACAAACAAAATAAAAAGAGGTGATTTTCTCTTCCTTTGTGTGCTGCAGAATGCAGCACCCCTAGAAAGAGGATAAAACGAGGAGAAATGTAAACATTTCTCCTTGTTGCACCTCGCTACGCCACCCCTGGGGTGGCGTAGCATTATGACGTGTTTCCAGGCTTACGAATTATCGTAAATCTGGAAATTTGCTCCTCTTTTCAGATATTGACTGGCTCCCAACACTAGAATTTAGATATAAAAACTGTAGTATAAATGTTACATAGCATCTATTTCTTATTGCCTAGCAAGGCAAAACGGAAAATGGGGACCAGATGTACAAAATCTAGACCTGCGATTTCCTAATTGAGATTCTTACTGAATCACAAGTTGGAAATCGCAATTCATTATGTAAGAAAATGTTCAACTTTGAAATAGCGATTTCTACTGGACGACAAATTGACCTTTCTCATGAATATTAATGAGGTAAGTGGCAGTTTGCGACCCATTAGGAATCGCAGCCATTACAGGAATGGTTGCCTCCTGAGGTCAGGAGACCACCTTTTCTGGGATTGCTTTTTAATAAAGCAAACATGTTTTTAAATGTAGCCGCCTCTTTTCCTTAAAGGAAAGCAGGGTGTGTTTAAAAAGAAAAAATGAAACTTTGAAGTTTCATGTTTTTAAGAGTTGGCAGTGGTTACTTAGATACGATTCTTTACAATTGCTCTTGACGGATCAGTTTTCTCTACTTTCTGGATCTCCCCTCCCTTCTCAAAATCCTCTGTTCAAACCTCTATTCACTTCCCCCTTTATTAGAGCCTCTCAAGTTCACAAATACCTCCATTTTTCTTCTCCCAGTCGCCCTAAAAGTAAAGTTGAGCTCTTTTGGGAATATGATTTACAGCGTACCCTTTCTGTTCATACATGGAACTCCATTTGGACATGCATACACCACACCTCATGTAATTCTAGCACCACTCAGACTCTTTATTATTTTTATCAAAGAATATTTTTAACTTTATTATCTCTCTCCAAGTATAGTTGTAAAGTGACTTCATCAGATGCAGCTTCAGTCCAAAGGTAGAAATCTTGACCAGGCAACAGAGCGAAAAGGATCCTTTCGAAGTGAGGACTTCAGTGGCCATGAAATTTGAATTTCTCCCACTTTGAGCTTTTTCCACCAAAACCAACTGCATCAGCTGGACCTAATTCAGTGGCTATGCGGCTTCGATAGGACTTCATTAGATGTGGCCTACAACACTGCAGCACAGGAGTATTTCAACTTTCATTTCAGAGATTTAGGGCCTGATTATGAGTTTGGCGGTACTCTTTCGGCACCGTCACTGGTGCATCCGCAGGAGGACCGCCACTCCCATGGTGCTCCCGCCCACCGGATTTAGAGTTAAATTCAGGTCGGGCAGGAGGTGCTGCTGTGGTCGCACAGTAGCGGCTATATAAGGCCCATAGAAGAGCCTTAAATGCAGACCGCCATTCGCCATTAGGACAGTGCCTGCATCATGTTTCTGCATGATGTGGAATACACCATGTCATGCATGCCACACCATGCAGGATATGGGGTGCAATTCCTGGGGGGCTCAACATGGGATACCGCTCCAACTCGGGAGCTGGTAACCCTTTAATCTTTTCCAACCGATTGAAGTTACAAATCACTGATACATTGTACACCAAGTTGGTATTTAGAAGGGACGCCTACAAAACGGCTCTTCCAGATAGTGAATGGCTATGAGGTTGCAATTATTGATAAGGTAAAAGTTCATCAGTTACTAAATTGAGATTAGTACTTTTAAAAAATAACTTTTGGAATCACAAACTCCAAATTGGAGTGCTGTCAACCGTAAAAATGCTTAGATTGTACATCTGGCCATTAGCGTTTGTTTTGTGTATGTTATTCCCACGTTTTTACATTTTGCATACAGTGTTATTAACTACTGAAGAGTGAATGCAAAGAGCAAGTGAATGTCATCTGTGGCAGTGCTGAGTGGGCACAGTTAGTTTGCACCAATTATAAAACCAATATCAGGGTCAAAAGTTGTGTTTTTACTTCTTGTGAATTCTAGTATGTGAAGATTGTTGGGGCAGTACAAAGTTATATTTATCTTCCTTAGTTTCTATCAACTAAAGTAGCATCTCTGTATTCACTCATAATGTTATTTTCAGGCTTCCTTTGAAAAGCCGCTAGGAGTTCTGAATCCTGTTTCAGTATAATTTCCCGCCATCTGTTTCGCTTGGATCAGAAATGATTGTTTGGTACTACAGACCTGTCTTAATCCTCGGAGCTGGCAAGCAGGTAGGATAGATTTTAGATATTTAAGGTTAAGCTTCAACTATGCAATACAATATTTTGCTTGCTAGTTTGCAATAAAAAGCAAGGCCTGAACATAACCATTAAATAACGTCAGTCTGTGCTTTAGAATTTACAAACCTGGATGTGGCATTTCTGTGGGAAACTTACTCTTCTAATCAAATATTGAAATATTTTTTAATTTAATTGCAGCCCAAACAAGCCCTTTACGCATCGTTATCAAACCTCCAGAAATGGATTGTTTACATCATTTTTGTAAATATCTGAGAAATACATTGTAAGCAGACCTATCTAGGGTGTCACTGTATATTTTCTCACATACCAAATCTGTCTTTAGTAAAAAAAATCTACGATAATTCGCGTAGGACTTTAATACATATCACTGCTTTTACTCGGAAAAAAACTCTGACATTGTTAATTTGTGGTGATATATTGGCTACAGAAATGTGTCGTTTGGCAGCTCACACCCTAGTGTTAGATACTGTATATAATTTGACAAGTGTGTGTCTTGCTTGTATATTTTCTCTTCTTGCACTCGGCACCCATTTTTGTTAGGTGTAGGAGTACCAGTGCAATAGTTCTTGTTATGATGTCCCATTTTAATGGTCTATTTGCAACCACAGTTCAAGACTAGCTCTACCACCCAGATGCTGAAAGCATGGATGGAGGCAGTGGTTGGAAAAAATAATGTTTCACCAGAGGCTTGTCAGTGAATGCATGCCTGCTTGGCACCTGTGCACGTAACCTAGTCAAATCAACAGTCAGGAAAGATGTTGTTAAGGGTTGGAGTTGCACACCGGTCACAGATCTGTCTCAGTCCGCCCCAGTGCATCATGGTAAACGCAGTTCAAGGCAGTCCATAACTTAGTAAAATTTTTCCTGTGGTTGCTTAAGTGTTGAAGCACAACCAGTACTGTTGCCCCCTGACACAGACACCGACACTTTGATGCATTTTGAACTCTTCACAAGAACAAAGAGTCCTTCAAGACACATTTCCTGCTGCTTAGTGACTGTGAATGAGTGCCAAACAGATCCCATGTGCAGATTCCTGGCTCTGTACACTGCTCAACTGCTTCCGCAAGGGGCAGGAGCTTGCACACTGGTCACAGGTCTGACCCTGTACTGTCTAGTGCATCATGGTAAATTCAGTTCCAGTTCAAGGCCGACTATGCCTTAAATTTGTTCTTGTGGTCGCTTGATTGTTGAACCACTGCCCGTGTTGTTAGCCCTTAACACCAGTAATTAGTTCTTTCGAACTCTTCAGAAGGGTCGGATGTGATAGAAAAACATTTTTTTTAAGTTGATATTAATATAAAGATGTTGAAGTAAACATTCAAATGATGAAAATATATTTAAAATGGATTTGTGCATATTATATTTTTAATAAAGATTGATATTAATAAACATATATTGGAAATTACACAATATAAAACATTTTTGAAAAACATCATTTATATGAAATTATTTTTTTAAATAGTGAAATATTTCAAAACAATTCATTATTTAAAATAGTTTGTTAATAATGTTATCATATTACATGTAGTATTTTGCATATGTATTAATATAACAGTTTGGTTTTCTGAGTAATAATAATCAGTGGCGGCTCCGCATTGGGCTTCTGCTCCGCAGCAGGAAACATAAAATGACCATAACTTGCATTATTAGCATTGTATGTGTCCTTCTGCTGCGGCAGCTTTCTGGGCGGGGCAGGGCTGTTCCTAGGACAGAGGAGCAGGGGAGGACTATTCGCCCACTCCTAAGTGCACATGACTGTTTGGTCAGCCCTCTCAGGCCACCCAAAACAGTCACGCGTACTTCCCATATTCTCTATGCAGGCTGCATTACAGCCTGCAAGGAGAACATGCCCAGGCCCATGGTCCATGGCGCTCAGACCCAACACAATGCTGCATTGTAGTGTTGTGATTGGCTATCAGGAGCCTGGGAGCCAGGTGCTTCCTGCTGCTTCCTGTATCCTGCTGCTGGACCTGAGCAGGAAGAAAAGGATGAAGGAGAGGCGGCGCCATCCAGCCGTCACGGGTTAGTGTTTTAAAAAAAAAAAAGTTTGCCCCCCCACCCAACTGCCCCATTACCCGAGTCCGGTAGCAGCTGCTACTGATAATAATAGATTTACAATGTATGATGATTAGATTAGAATACTTATTTTTGTAGTACAGAAATTATGTATAATTGGATAACCAACATAAATTTCACTTTTTAAAATATTGGTAGGGATGGAGTTACATAACCCAATAGATCTCTCTCACACACAAGTATTTCTAACATTGTTTTTAGGGTTGGAGTTGTTGCAGAGATTCTGCGGAGTCACAGAACTGTGCTTGGGACCACACAACCTTAGTAGGCAGCGACTGAGTCATCCTACCCGCTTAGTACACATGAGCCCGGGACTCACTAGCTAAGGGTGTCTCACTTGTTCTCCTACTCACTCACAGAGGATCACGTCACTCCCAGAACACAACACTTCCAACACTCTCAGGAATTGCAGTGTCAGGACAAAACCTTTTGCTCTTACACTTGTACTTGTCCACAATAAGAGCTGACAGGGACATGAGAAAAGTTTAGAATATTTATTTTAACTATTGTGCTCTAGTATGTAGTATACGTGCTACAATAAGTAAGAAAATGTCTAACACAAATAAAGTCAGCCTAGTAAGTAATCCCTAAATCATAAAAGGAGCCGTCATGATATTAGACAGGGAAGACTAACACCCCCTCCCCTTACACAGAAGCAAAGTGATTATATATCAAAAGATCTCTGAGTGTTTCCAGTGGACCCCATAACTTAGCATTCACAGATGAAAATTCTACATTTGAGGTGTAGTCGCGATCTCTTCTCTGAAAAATCTCTCTCACAATGTGTATTTGCATGTCTGTGCATACCTATATGACAAAGAGTAGGTGTTCCCAAACATCAGCTACATTTGTGTGTTTTGCCTAGGTGCTAGAGTCTGATCAGAACATAAAAACAAGGGGCATTGTTGTTGGACCTTGTCTACGCTGTTCAGACTGAATCCCAGGAATGAACAGAATGCAAAAACAATGGCAGGTTCTGTGTGAAAGTACAGCGTGGCATGGGCAAAATACATTTGTATAGTAAAATGCGCAAAGCAGAGTGCAGCCTGCAACGTGCTCAGGCTAACATAATGAAAAGGGGTCTGAACTAGACAAATGACAGAGTTAAATAGATCCTTCCCAAAACATGTACTTTCTGTATCTAAAGTTAGAGGGCCAGTACTTATGATAGTAAATATGTCTTCTCCAATTTTGTGAACTTTCCCCAGTGCTAGTCTAGTGGGGTTGGAGTTGGGATACTACATCTGACCTCTCACAAATGTATGCATTTATCACACTATTAGTGAGAATGGGGTTAGAATAGTACCAAGAATCTCCCCAGGTTTATGCATTTCCCCCATGTTAATGGGACTTGATTCAGAATAGTAAATTTGAGCCATCTTAAATATGTGCAGTTTTCCTAATTTGGCTAGACTGATGATAGAATATTACATGATCTCGCTCAAATTGTTAGTAGAGTTAGAATAGAATATGTGACTAATCAGCTTCTATGAGGAATTGAATCTGGCATCGCTCTGATACCTTGTGCCCGAAGTTCATGAAGTTGGGAAGGGACACTATTATTCCTCATCTTACATCAACTCTCAATCTGGCCATTTCTTCCAGATGCTACCCACTTAGCTGGAAAACAACAGTTGTGAAGTCTCTGTTAAAAAAACAACCTTGATTCATCTGAATTAAAAAACTATAGGCCCATTTCCTTACTATCTGTTCCTGCAAAGATCTAAAATCTAAATGCCCAGCTGAGTACTTATTAGTAACAATAGCATTTGCTTGATTCCTCTCAATATGGATTCAGGAGTTGCCATGGCTCTGAAACTGCATTAATATCTACACTCAACAACATCCGCATCTTGGTTGATGCTGGGCAGAATGCGCTGTTGATTCTGTTTGACCTATCTGCAGCTATTGATACCATCTCTCTGACAAGGCTGATTGACCGCCTTTAGGAGGTTGGGGTGACAGACTGTTTTGAAGCTCTTATTCTCATTCCTGAAAGATAGGTCACAGAAAGTAAAGATGGACCAATTCTACTCTGACCCCACACCCACCTTCTGTGGATGTGGGGTCAGAGTTTAATTTATATGTTTCCCCCTTGGCCAAGCTGATTAGATCCTTCAGGCTGGAGGCAATATCCTAAGCTGATGATACACAAATAATTGTGTCCATCACAAGTAATATAGAGGCCTTTGCCGCCAACTTTAAGAACTGCATGAAGGCTGTGGCATCTTGGATGGTAAACAACTACCTTCAACTGAATAGGGACAAAACTTATCTTTGGTAGCAAACAATCTATATGGACCCATTCAATGTGGCCAGAAATGCTTGGACTATGTCCTTTTCCAGTTGCTTTGGCAAAGAATCGTGGTGTCCTAGTTGACAACAAGCTGTCCTTCAATCTCCATGTTAATAGGACTGTCTCATCCTGTTTCTGGGTAATAAGGATGTGTGCAGCTTTGGGTCAGCAGCACCTGTTTCGCGGCGCTCTGGTCTCTTGAGACAAAGCGGATTGCGAGGAGCGCAAGGAATTCCGGGGCGCCACGTGTGACCTGATCCGGAGGGTTGTGCTGCGGTCCCCATGTGTGCCGGCCAGGGGCATCGGAGTCTTGGACCTATATGTTGAAGTAAACATTCAAATGATGAAAATATATTTAAAATGGGTTTGTGCATATTATAGTTTTAATAAAGATTGATATTAATAAACATATACTGGAAATTACATAATATAAAACATTTTTGAAAAACATCATTTATATGAAATAATTTTTTTAAATAGTGAAATATTTAAAAACAATTCATTATTTAAAATAGTTTGTTAATAATGTTATCATATTACATGTAGTATTCTGCATATGTATTAACTAAACAGTTTGGTTTTCTGAGTAATAATAATCAGTGGCGGCTCCGCATTGGGCTTCTGCTCCGCAGCAGGAAACATAAAATGACAATAACTTGCATTATTAGCATTGTATGTGTCCTTCTGCTGCTGCAGCTTTCTGGGCGGGGCAGGGCTGTTCCTAGGACAGAGGAGCAGGGGAGGACTATTCGCCCACTCCTAAGTGCACATGACTGTTTGGTCAGCCCTCTCAGGCCGCCCAAAACAGTCACGCGTACTTCCCATATTCTCTATGCAGGCTGCATTACAGCCTGCAAGGAGAACATGCCCAGGCCCACGGTCCACGGCGCTCAGACCCAACACAATGCTGCATTGCAGTGTTGTGATTGGCTATCAGGAGCCTGGGAGCCAGGTGCTTCCTGCTGCTTCCTGTATCCTGCTGCTGGACCTGAGCAGGAAGAAAAGGATGAAGGAGAGGCGGCGCCATCCAGCCATCACGGGTTAGTGTTTAAAAAAAAAAAAATGTTTGCCCCCCACCCAACCGCCCCATTACCCGAGTCCGGTAGCAGCCGCTACTGATAATAATAGATTTACAATGTATGATGATTAGATTAGAATACTTATTTTTGTAGTACAGAAATAATGTATAATTGGATAACCAACATAAATTTCACTTTTTAAAATATTGGTAGGGATGGAGTTACATAACCCAATAGATCTCTCTCACACACAAGTATTTCTAACATTGTTTTTAGGGTTAGAGTTGTTGCAGAGATTCTGCGGAGTCACAGAACTGTGCTTGGGACCACACAACCTTAGTAGGCAGCGACTGAGTCATCCTACCCGCTTAGTACACATGAGCCCGGGACTCACTAGCTAAGGGTGTCTCACTTGTTCTCCTACTCACTCACATAGGATCAAGTCACTCCCAGAACACAACACTTCCAACACTCTCAGGAATTGCAGTGTCAGGACAAAACCTTTTGCTCTTACACTTGTACTTGTCCACAATAAGAGCTGACAGGGACATGAGAAAAGTTTAGAATATTTATTTTAACTATTGTGCTCTAGTATGTAGTATACGTGCTACAATAAGTAAGAAAATGTCTAACACAAATAAAGTCAGCCTAGTAAGTAATCCCTAAATCATAAAAGGAGCCGTCATGATATTAGACAGGGAAGACTAACACCCCCTCCCCTTACACAGAAGCAAAGTGATTATATATCAAAAGATCTCTGAGTGTTTCCAGTGGACCCCATAACTTAGCATTCACGGATGAAAATTCTACATTTGAGGTGTAGTCGCGATCTCTTCTCTGAAAAATCTCTCTCACAATGTGTATTTGCATGTCTGTGCATACCTATATGACAAAGAGTAGGTGTTCCCAAACATCAGCTACATTTGTGTGTTTTGCCTAGGTGCTAGAGTCTGATCAGAACATAAAAACAAGGGGCATTGTTGTTTGACCTTGTCTACGCTGTTCAGACTGAATCCCAGGAATGAACAGAATGCAAAAACAATGGCAGGTTCTGTGTGAAAAAACAGCGTGGCATGGGCACAATACATTTGTATAGTAAAATGCGCAAAGCAGAGTGCAGCCTGCAACGTGCTCAGGCTAACATAATGAAAACGGGTCTGAACTAGACAAATGACAGAGTTAAATAGATCCTTCCCAAAACATGTACTTTCTGTATCTAAAGTTAGAGGGCCTCTACTTATGATAGTAAATATGTCTTCTCCAATTTTGTGAACTTTCCCCAGTGCTAATCTAGTGGGGTTGGAGTTGGGATACTACATCTGACCTCTCACAAATGTATGCATTTATCCCACTATTAGTGAGAATGGGGTTAGAATAGTACCAAGAATCCCCCAGGTTTATGCATTTCCCCCATGTTAATGGGACTTGATTCAGAGTAGTAAATTTGAGCCATCTTAAATATATGCAGTTTTCCTAATTTAGCTGGACTGATGATAGAATATTACATGATCTCGCTCAAATTGTTAGTAGAGTTAGAATAGAATATGTGACTAATCAGCTTCTAGGAGGAATTAAATCTGGCATCGCTCTGATACCTTGCGCCCCGAAGTTCATGAAGTTGGGAAGGGACACTATCATTCCTCATCTTACATCAACTCTCAATATGGCCATTTCTTCCAGATGCTACCCACTTAGCTGGAAAACAACAGTTGTGAAACCTCTGTTAAAAAAACAACCTTGATTCATCTGAATTAAAAGACTATAGGCCCATTTCCTTACTATCTGTTCCTGCAAAGATCTAACATCTAAATGCCCAGCTGAGTACTTATTAATAACAATAGCATTTGCTTGATTCCTCTCAATATGGATTCAGGAGTTGCCATGGCTCTGTAACTGCATTAATATCTACACTCAACAACATCCGCATCTTGGTTGATGCTGGGCAGAATGCGCTGTTGATTCTGTTTGACCTATCTGCAGCTATTGATACCATCTCTCTGACAAGGCTGATTGACCGCTTTTAGGAGGTTGGGGTGACAGACTGTTTTGAAGCTCTTATTCTCATTCCTGAAAGATAGGTCACAGAAAGTAAAGATGGACCAATTCTACTCTGACCCCACACCCACCTTCTGTGGATGTGGGGTCAGAGTTTAATTTATATGTTTCCCCCTTGGCCAAGCTGATTAGATCCTTCAGGCTGGAGGCAATATCCTAAGCTGATGATACACAAATAATTGTGTCCATCACAAGTAATATAGAGGCCTTTGCCGCCAACTTTAAGAACTGCATGAAGGCTGTGGCATCTTGGATGGTAAACAACTACCTTCAACTGAATGGGGACAAAACTTATCTTTGGTAGCAAACAATCTATATGGACCCATTCAATGTGGCCAGAAATGGCTGGACTATGTCCTTTTCCAGTTGCTTTGGCAAAGAATCTTGGTGTCCTAGTTGACAACAAGCTGTCCTTCAATCTCCATGTTAATAGGACTGTCTCATCCTGTTTCTGGGTAATAAGGATGTGTGCAGCTTTGGGTCAGCAGCACCTGTTTCTCGGCGCTCTGGTCTCTTGAGACAAAGCGGATTGCGAGGAGTGCAAGGAATTCCGGGGCGCCACGTGTGACCTGATCCGGAGGGTTGTGCTGCGGTCCCCATGTGTGCCGGCCAGGGGCATCGGTGTCTTGGACCTATGCGTTGAATGATGGAGATTTTGTGTTGACAGGGTTATCACCCTGCTCTGCACCTGAAGGGTGAGTATTTTTCAAGGCTCCTGGTATCATCAAGGAGCATGGTTATAGGGGGTATGTCGGCGCGCCCATAGCTCTGTATGACAACGCCCTGCTCTGTACCTGAAGGGTGTTTCTAAGGCCCCTGGTACCATTGAGGAATATCGTTATAGGGGGGTTTGTCGACGCGCGCATAGCTCTGTATGACAGAGCCCTGCTCTGCATCTGAAGGGCGAGTGTTTTAAAGGCTCCTGGTACCATTGAGAAGCATGGTTATAGGGGGTTTTTGTCGGCGCCTGCATAGTTCTGTATGGCGGTACAAAAGGGGGTGGTGATGGATGGAGCATCTGAACCAATTAAACACTCACACCCAGTCAACAGATCTGGGTTCTTTAGTCCACTCTGCCACCCCAGTTCAGACATGGCCATATGCAAATCAGTCTGACCCTGGGCCTCGTGGGAACTGTCCAGCCCGAACTGCCAAGCCATGCCTTTCCTGGACCGGAAACAAGCTTCCTAGGACCGGTTTCTGGCATTTCAGCCGTCTTCAGCCAGGCTTGCTTAAATCCAGTGGCAAAGTGAGCAAGGGACTCACGTCTGAGCATACCCTGCCAACTTATGGCGAACAAAGCGGTACAAAAGGGGGTGGTGATGGACGGAGCATCTGAACCAATCAAACACTCACACCCAGTCAACAGATCTGGGTTTAATCCATCACCGTTCTTTAGCCCACTCTGCCACCCCAGCTCAGACATGGCCATATGCAAATCAGTCTGACCCTGTGCCTCATGGGAACAGTCCAGCCCAAACTGCCAAGCAATACCTTCCCTGGACCGGAAACAAGCTTCCTAGGACCGGTTTCTGGTATTTCAGCCGACTTCAGCCAGGCTTGCTTGAATCCAGTGGCAAAGTGAGCAAGGGACTCACGTCTGAGCATACCCTGCCAACTTAAGCCATCAGGTGTGGTTTCTGCATTGACTTTGACAAGACGTTTTAGGAAATACTGTGTGTGTGTCTGGACGCATCTACGTTTAAAACAAGAATTGGCAATGCCAATAGCACCATAAATGCGCTATTACACTCCATTTTGCACTCCAGTTTCATTCTTTAGTTAGTGGGGCGTGCACATTTGGAGCATGCCTTCAGGGGAGCCGGGTACATGGGGCCTCATTTATGAAAAGTGACGCATCGCTGCGTGAAAACAGCGATGCGTCACTTTTCACTGCGCCCTCCTTGAAACACCAATGATCCGTCATATTTACAGTATGACGCATCATGGCACAAGGAGTTACAGATACGTCAGTATTTCTGACGTATCTGTATGGCGCAAAAGTGACGCATTGCTGGAGTGTGTCACAAAAGTGACGCAACTACAGCAATGTATCCTTTCACATGGGGCAAGCCCCATGTGAAAGTGCCTGCATCAGTCTTATGTCTGCTGTGAGGCAGGCGTAAGAAATTGACGCATTTGTGTCCTAGAAGTGGCACAGTGAAATCACATAGATTTCACTGCGTCACTTCTATGACCCTTTCTTGCGTCAATACGCCCCCCTTGCATACATTATACCTGGCGCAGGTATAATGTGGCGCAGGGGTTTACAAAGTGACGCATCTACTTAAATGTGTCACTTTGTAAATATGACGCAACAAGGCGCATTTTTTACACCACTGGTGCGTCACATAAAGTGACGCACCAGCGGCGTAAAAGTGACGCATAGCCTCATAAATGAGGCCCATGGTATATTGGTGAATATAAGCCAGTGCTGTTACGGAATTACGTTGCCAGCTCTTCTCATAGGAGTCCAAGATGGGAGATGTGTCCTTCCCCTTCAAAGGTTTCAGTTATCGGGTCATGTCAATGACATTTAAACAGGCAGTTCTTGGGAGGGTCTCCACGCCGGCCGAGCTTACCTTTGCTCCGCTGAGGCGTGTTGCTAGTCTCCTGTTCCTGTGGGGCGGCCGGGCTTTGCTCCGCCAAACACCATCACCCTGCACTTCCTGACTGGCCGGGCTTGGCTTCGCTGGTCGGGATACCATCGGGACTACAGCCCCCAGCAGCCTCGACGCCAGGACGCCCTTTCCACTCATCACACAGCGCCAGGAGGCGCATAAAGCTACGCCCGCTGCCGAGGACCTGGTGGCAGTTCTTGGGAGGGTCTCCACGCCGGC
Organism: Lissotriton helveticus; assembly: GCF_964261635.1. NCBI lineage: Eukaryota > Metazoa > Chordata > Amphibia > Caudata > Salamandridae > Lissotriton > Lissotriton helveticus. The sequence continues at coordinate 1,071,695,912 of NC_136070.1, read as the reverse complement.
CGAGCTTACCTTTGTTTTGCTGAGGCGTGTTGCTAGTCTCCTGTTCCTGTGGGGCGGCCGGGCTTTGCTCCGCCAAACACCATCACCCTGCACTTCCTGACTGGCCGGGCTTGGCTCCGCCGGTCTGGATATCATCGGGACTTCAGCCCCCAGCAGCCTCGATGCCAGGACGCCTCCCCCCTCATCACACAGCGCCAGGAGGCGCATAAAGCTATGCCCGCTGCAGAGGACCTGGTGGCAGTTCTTGGGAGGATCTCCACGCCGGCCGAGCTTACCTTTGCTCCGCTGAGGCGTGTTGCTAGTCTCCTGTTCCTGTGGGGCGGCCGGGCTTTGCTCCGCCAAACACCATCACCCTGCACTTTCTGACTGGCCGGGCTTGGCTCCGCCGGTCGGGATACCATCAGGACTACAGCCCCCAGCAGCCTCGACGCCAGGACGCCTCCCCCCTCATCACACAGCACCAGGAGGCGCATAAAGCTACGCCCGCTTCCTCGTCCCGCGAGGACGCGCGCGGGACGCGCTGGGCGAAGCCCGGGCATAGGGCAGGCCCTCTGAGGCCCTCAGAGACCGAAAGAGACTGGGCTGGGCCGTACCCCTTGGTTTTTCGACTTCGAACATTGCCCAAGGTACCAATTGTTGCAGGAGTGTGCTTGATACGTGACTAAGAACTGACTAAGTAACAAGCAGTATGATGGCTAAAAATACTCCCATGTCCACACGAGCAACAACTAGGAAATTAATGCAGACCAAAACACCGCTTCCAACCCTAACAGCAATTGATAAAATGCTGCAACAAACAATTGGGGTTGTAGTTACTGCAATTGAAAACACTGAAAGGCGCCTCTCGTTACCACCAAGTATGTGCTTGAGAACCCCGTCTACACAAGGGGCCGATTTGCTTGTAAATACCTCCATTAGAACTGCTCTTTCACAGGACTCTATTTTATTAGATTCTTATGTAGATCTGCCAGGGAATGATCAGATTCTAGTTGAGGCACCACAACAGTCACCATCTACTGTATTTGCTACCAGAGGGAGCAGGCTGTCAGTAACACCTAATTTAAAACCCAGTGAGATTTTCCATCCATTCACGGTGACCGAAGTGTCTAGTGCTAGAGTAGAGTCAGAGGGCAGTGATATTATTGATATTAACCCAATGGCCGAGTCAGCTGACACTAGTCTATTGAGTTGCACGAGTGTCCAAGGGTCAGGCCGGCGCAAACGTAAATGCGCCCATAGTAGGAAACTGGTGGTTATAAATAGACAGGGGAAGAGATATAGGAGTAAAAAGAAGAGGCAAATCCAGACCACACTGAAACAAGGGAGGGAAGGAGGGATAATGCGGCTGAACACAAACCCACAGCAGAGCAAAAATCCCCATACTGATCAGCAAAATTTACCGCCCATTAATATGGAGGGCCTCATACACCAATTAGAACTAATGGTAAAATCTCATATTACACCGATGGCCGATAGACTGCAGACCTTAATGGACAAAGTGGAAATTCTTGAAAAATTGGGAATAGCCAACTTAGATTTGTTAGAAAATCTTATTACACAAAGTAAGCCATCTACAATGAATGAGTTAAAGAGTAAGCCCGGTAACAACATGATCACCAATGAAATAAGAGCACCTATCTCTTCAACCCCTGTTATAGCAGCTCCAGCCCCTGTCACAGTAGTTCCAGCCCCGAAAAAATTACCTACCAACATTCTAACCACCACAACGAGTCAGAAACCTGATGCAAGGCAAAGGGAGAAAGGGGGTGCTACATTTAACAACACGGGCAGGACAGTGCCAGTGCGGCATATTAACAACATAATTCCTGCAACGATTAACCTCCCACCAGAATGTAGCCCGTACGTAGCCATTCTTGCTAATGTCCCAAAGCTTAAGCCCACCCAACTTGAAAACCAGCAAACTCTAAAGAATAAAACCCTGCATTGGCTCGCTCATAATTGTGGATTTCCAATGCGTGGGGCAAACCAAATTATTTCCACACAGAGATTAGGCTGGTTGGGCCCTAGCAAAAAGGAGATAAATGGGGATTGCATAGTAATTAATTTCAGGATCTCTGAATGGGCTAGAGATTCTATTTTAAATGCACCCATACCCTCAAAACACGAATACAATACAACCCTGCTCCCCCTTGATTACTTCTATAGGAGTCAGTCAGGAAAACAAGTTACAACACAGATTACTGACTGCTATAGAGCTACTCATTATAACTACCTCAATGCAGCCCATGAACCAGCACCTTTGTACAACCTATGGGACAACATTACTGTTCCGATTTATAATAGATTCCAGGTGCTTGGTTCACTTGAAGAGAATGACTGACTGAGGGGACAAACTATAGCACCACAGCCTGAAATAGTCATATCTGGGGGAAAGAATTTAATTGAACATGAATTGCTATGTACAAATAAGTCAGACGGGGGCACTGTTGTGAACTTAGTAAGTAGTGACCAGAATAACACGGACGATATAATTGAACCTGCTGTTAGCCCTGGTCTGGACATAATTATGAATGTAACCTCAAACTATGATCCATTAGCCGATAACACTAAAGAATGCCTAAAGGTTATTACCTGGAACATTGCGGGAATTTCCTCCAAAATAACAACTCCGTTCTGGGAAAACTTTTTCAAGCAAGGCCACCATATAATCTGTCTCCAGGAGACGTGGCATAAAAACCAGGTACAAGTTGAGGGGTATATATCATACAGTGTAGATGCCATAGCTCCAGCAGGAAGAGCAGGTAGAGCAAAAGGTGGCTTATTAACCCTTGTATCCGCTACCTTAACAGAATTTAGCCCCGGTGGCTACGTGGAGGTGGCCCAGCACGCATCAATTCTGCGTCTAGTGCATGTCAAAGGTAGGGATTTATTAATAGTACATTTTTACAATAATATTGTTGGACCCAACCGGGGCGCGATTGTACTGGACATAGAGCGGGCCATAGAGGAAGTACTTGCTTTATCAAGTGACCCCCCTGTAATATTATGGGTGGGTGATTTTAACATTCAATCATGTAGTCATGCACAGAAGGGGATCTGTGGCCATCGCGAGGAGTACTTTCATGGAGGCAGTACTGTTTTTAACCAATTCCCACACACTAATTACGGGAGTGCACTAAATAATTTAGTGGCCAAACTAAATCTGGAATTATTGGACTGCACAAAGAACAAAGATAATGAAGTGTGTCCATCATTTAGAGGGAGAGATGCCCACTCGAACATCGATCACATTCTGGTTTCCAATGGAACTGTCTACTCTAATGTCTGGGTAATAGAGCAGCCAGTGAGCGACCATAACAGTATATCGCTAGGATTGGCAGGTTGGGGGAAAAAAAACCATGTATATGAAAGTTCGGTCCAAGGGATTACAGCTGAAAGACCCAATGGTATGAGAATTAAGTGGACCCGAATTGACCCGACTCAATTCATGGAGGACCTGTTTCTAAAATCCAGTAGGGAAATAGGTTATTGCCTAGAATTTAATGTGGTCCCTGACATTTTTCTTGCCAATTTCTTAAAAATAACCAAGGCGATCGATAACTCACTCACAGCACGGAGCCGTAAGCTGAGGAGAATACAAGTGGTGTGGTTCGACAAGTATTGTGCCTAGTCATTAAGCAAACTCAAAATAGCACTTAATACCAAGCCCAGGGACATAGTAAAAATTAGAGAGGAGCGCCTCAATTATAAGACCGCCCTTGCAGTTAGAAAAAACGACCTGCAAAATGAGGCCTGGTTGAATTTGGATATGGCTGCGGAAACAAAAAACCACAAACTATTTTGGGATACTGTAAATAGTCCTTTCATAAAGAATGATAATATCCCCGAAATTTCCTCCCTTGTTAGTTGCCGCGCTTGGATAACCCATTTTACTGGGATTTTTAATTCTGCTTCCAACCTAGATGGGTTAGTTTTAAATATAGATACAGGGTCCAGTTTTAAACCAAAAAAAATGCAGCTATCCGTGACCCTATTGGAGGTCACTGAAGCAATAAAAAATAGTAAAGGAGGCAAAGCCCCAGGGCCCGACGGGGTACCTATGGACTTTTATAAATCTGAAACGACCCTATGGGCCCCAATATTGACAAGATATTTCAACGCAGCTTTAGAAGACATGTTTCCACCTACATGGGGCCAGTCCATTATAGTGCCTCTCTATAAGAAAGGCTCCAGGTCGGAGGCGCGAAATTATCGTCCCATCTCACTTCTGGACTCGTCAATTAAAGTCCTTAGTCGAGTCCTCTTAGAAAGACTAGAAGCCTGGGTAGAGGAAAATAACATCTTATCCCCAGTGCAGTACGGGTTTAGAAAGGGGATGGGAACAATGGAGCAGTGTGTGAACCTGGAACTCATAGTCAGCAAGTACACTAAAGCCAAAGAGGGCAACCTCTTCCTGTGCTTTGCTGACTTGAGTTCAGCATTTGACTTGGTGGAACACTCACTCCTCTGGCCAGTTTTATTGGAGATGGGTGCCCCGACTGAAATCATACACTTCCTGGCTAGACTCTATGAAAACTTATCTAGCAAAGTTAGATTTGGGCCTGATGGAGAATGCACACCCTTTTTTAGAATTAATAGAGGCATACGCCAAGGATGCGTGCTTGCCCCACTCCTATTTTCGCTTTTTATAAACCAGATAGACTTAACTCTAAGAAGTATTCAAACAGATGCCCCTACTATTAATGGTAACTCAATTCCAATTCTTTTATACGTGGACGACGCGGTTCTCCTCTCCCGGACCCAAAATGGCTTGCAATGTTTGATTAACAAGTTTCATGCTTTCATTGAGAGCAGAAAATTGATAATCAACAAAGGTAAAACGTTCACAATGTCCTGTGGCAAGAAAGTAAGAAAAAGCAGGCCCTTTTATTTAGAGGGGGAGAAATTAGAACCGGTAAGAAATTTTTGTTACCTAGGCATCATATTTTCCGGAGATGGGAGGTGGGTCAACGAACAAGATAGCGTTCGTTTTAAAATGGCAAGAAATACTATCTGTATTTTCAGATTTGCAGCAAAACTAGGAGGCCGCAGAATTCAGGAAATGGTATCAATATATAACTCTAGGTGCATATCATCAGCCCTATATGGGGCAGGGATATGGGGCTATCATTCCCAGAGTGCTAACCTAATCCAGAATGAGGAAAATGCCTTCCTGAAACGTTTGCTTTGTGCTCCGGTTTCGGCATCTAATGAACTAATACACAGGGAAGTTGGCTTAAAACATGTCAATGACCTAATTGCCCTACGACCTCTGTCCTTATGGCGCTCCATATGGGCAAAGGAAGAAACAAAATTCACCCAGGAAGTGATCAATGACTGTTTAAAGCTTGACCACTGTTCAAAGATTCCCTGGCTATGTCACATCCAATCATGGTATAAGACACTGTATGGCTGTGACATTTTCGAAGAACCAACATTGGGTACAGGGTTGTCAAAAAAGGAGCTTAAAATTACCTTCCTGAAACATACAGGTAAAATCAGGATGGATAAATATTTAAAACAAAGCACGTTCAATTTTTACCTGGAATACAATATTAAGGAAGGCTTACAATCATACCTCACTGTTGTTAGCAAAAGTTCACATCGTTTTGTATTATCTCGCCTACGTTTGGGGGTTGTGCACCATTTAGTTGCATTTCCAATAATTAAGAAACCAGGTTCATGTCTATGCCCATGTGATGGCGTAACTAAGCAGAGTGGTCTTCATTTTATGCTGTTTTGCAAATGTTATACTTTTTATAGAAAATTTTATCTGAAACCCATCTTTTTAAAATATAACATTCGCAGCACCAAGAAAGCGATGCAACTGATGTTTAATTTAGAGAGCCCAGATATATGTTTTTATGTGGCTACTTATATTTTAAAATGCATTTTTATACGTAAATCAATCACTATATGAATTCAATACTTAACCCTGACTCCTACGCACTTTATTACTGTTAGTTTGTATATGAATAATGTCTGTGTGTACTTATATGCATTTTAAACTTTGCTAATTTGCACACACTAGAAAACGAGCACTTTTAGCACTTTTCGCACCTTATTGCTAGTTTGCACATGGATGAGTAAGCGACTGTTGTCATGATGCACTTTAAGAAATGCTTATTTGCACATGTGTTATTAAAAGTTTAATATACATAGCACTGATGTTACTTAGCAATTTAGTGTCGATATAAACTAGATGTATTGCATTTATTTTGATTGTTGCTATATGGTTGTATTTATACATACCGAATAAAGCATTTTTGAATTGAATTGAATTGACATTTACACAGGCGATGCTGGGAAACTCATTTCATCTCCTGCGGAAATATATGAAGGGGCCCCCATGTAATGCAACTGGTGCTATGCTAAGCACCCTCACTGTAAGCCTAATTTCAATGTTCCTCATGTAATACCACAGGTGCGATGCTAAGCAATATCAGTTGAAAGTCTAATTGCAAAGGCATCTGGTGCTATGCTAAGCGTTCTCATTGAATGTCTGATTTCAATGATCTTTATGTAATACATTTGTTGCTATGCTAGGGTCTCACAATAAAATGTCCGATCCCAGTTTTGGGTCAGCGGTATTACTTACTGGGGGAGTTACACGTAGCGTGAGAATGGTGTTGGTTAATCAGAGTGCGCAGAACTCAATGTTGCGCACCCATGGTGGTTTTAAGGTTCGCCTTTTAAGTGTGCCAGCGGTAGGCCTTTAGTACGAGATGTTTTTGCTGTGTCAATTAGTTGCAGCCGGAAGGGACAAACCACATACAATTTTCAGGTTGCAGCACATCAACACATTGCAAGCAGTCACGTCACAACAATATTTTCCAGGGTTTTGAGGTCAGTCCTGCGAGGCACTGGCCTCTGATATCACTCAGGAAGATTATCAGCACTTAGGATGTTAAATCAGTAAGTCCAAGGCCTTGTTGTCACGCCTTCAAGAGTAGCTATGCACGCGTGTGTGGTTACACATATGAATTAGGGGTCTGTGCCAAACATCTAGGCACCCATTACAAGTACACCTATGCATTAGAAGCACGTTATGTCACGCAGGGTCTCTGCACCTGTGCGTTTGTACACGTATGCATTATATGCCGGTGGTTTGTCACACAGTACCTATGCACCCTCGTGCTCATGCACGTATGCATAATAATGTGCTGTGTCACACAGTACCTCTACACCCATGTGCATGAACACTTTGGCACTGGATGTCCGTTTTGTCACACGGTACCGCTGCACCCTCGTGCCTGTTTAATCAAGCATTATATGCATGTGGTTTGTCACGCTGTATCTCGGCACCCTTGTCACGCGGTATCTCTGCACCCTTCTGCCTGAACACTTATGCAGTGAGATGTCCGTGTTGGGGTTACACATGACCTACGTGCCCTTGGGCCTGTACAATTAAGCATTCTATTCCCGTATGGTGTCACACTGTACATATTTCCCGTGGGCTTGTGCATACTTTGTGCGTTCTGGACGTCTCTGTTGTCATACAGTGCCTTTGCACCATGGGGCGTGGGCAATTTTGCACTAAATACAGGTGTAGTGTCACCCAGTACCAATGCATCCGTCTGCCTGCACATTAGATGTCCGGTGTTGTGTAACACAGCACCTATTCACCCTGGGCTGGGGAGTGTGGGTGGAAAGGGAGGGTACAGTCTCAGGATATAGTTAATAGGGCTGACATTTAAACTGTATCTTTTATCCAAAGTTTAAAAGCACTAATCATCTGTCTTTGATTTTCATTTATGTATGGCTGGATCCACGACTGTGATACCTGAGAGGTGCTCCACACCGCAATGACTGCAAGATGTGGACAGGCAATGGGACCGGAAGCTCCGGAACGTGAGTGGTAAGCGATGGCATCAAGGGTGATGTGCGATCAATAGTAAGGCTCAAGAGATGCCAGCATACATGGGTGAGATGGTGCGGCCCATGCACTGTATTGGATTGAGCTTAGGTATACCAACCATATATTTTTGCCAGCCGGGGTATTTCAGCAGTGTGCTGCTTGGCAGATGTATGTCTTGCCAGCTTGACCAAACCCAGGGGTAATGGCCGTATGCAATACCTCAACACCCCTGTCTTGAGAACGTATTCTGCCATTACAGCGCTTGTGCACGCAGGTGCCATTTTAGCGGACACTGCATGGTGTTGGGATGCTCCGTAGTAGGGGGAGAAGCTTAGGCAGAGCCTATTCCAGAACATAGTGGCCAGGTGTAGGTTGGTCACACATTCCATGAATATGTATATGGGAGACCTTGGGGCCTGTGGGGCGCTCTCTGTGTAGTCTTCAAAAATGTTACAATTCCTGGGCAGTCAATTATTTCTGATACAGCACCAACCATGTTGAGATGGGTGCAGTTGCACCAGCAATGATTAGCATTGTCTGGGACAACGTGTTTATCTGGCGCATCATGCTGCTATCAATTTAGGCCATTTCGGTGGCTCTGAGACGGTACGTCAATCTCCTCCTAGTCAGCCTGCCCTAGTACTATTATCCTGCACTTGGTGGGGAATGACTGGGCGGATACGCCGGGGTAGAAAGGCTGGTCGAGTCACTAACCACTGAAGTGGGTTGGTTGGCATGTCAATGCCCGGGATACACCCTGGTCCGGTCACAGATAGTGCAGAGATTCCAATGGGGGGAGGGGAGTCTGTAGGGGCATTGACTCACTCGGTAAAATAATTATTAACAAACTGGTGAGGCTATCTAGAGCTCTACACCTGCAGACTATAGCCCATGGGTGCATCTGGGGGGAGTCGTGCTTCTTAATGAGACAGCGTTCATTTGTCCGAATTAGGGAAGGAAATCTTCATGGAGAATCTTCTGGCCTACTTAGTTGGTTGTATGAACAGGGCATGACCTTCAGTGAGCTTTTGGGGGGGCCTGATAGTCGGGCAACTAATCAGGCCTGACTGGTGAGAAGTAAATTTAAGATCCTTAGAGGGCTGCGCCATTCTTAAATGGGGTCGCCCAAAGGGGAGGGACAAGTGGTCTCTCATAGAACTCCAGGGGCAGTTACAGCCGGTTGGCTGGATGGGTGCGGGGGAGTTGAAGTTACGCTTTCCAGCAGGTTGGTAGGCCACCCCGCACAATGGCGCAAGTAAACAGCGCATAATTGCAAGGGCCCCTTATGGAGATAATCTACAGGGCGTACGGGGGTGACCTGGGGGGGGTAAGTACCCTCCCGGGGAATGGGCCCTCTGCACATGCTCACTCCGGTTGGAGGGTGGGCATACGGGGGTGACGTGGGGGGAAGTACCCTCACAGTGAACGGGCCCTCTGCGCATGCGCACTCCGGTTGGAGGGCGCGCATAATTTGATAAGGATCTGGTGCTAGTTATTGACCTTGCTGTAGGCCCAAATAGGGATACGCAGAAACATGAATTGTTAATATTATGATTATCATTATGGTATGTTTAGATTCGGATAGGAATATCTTTGTATTATAGATATGTTAAGGTTAGCAATTTGACATCAATGTAATGCCAAGGTTTTCTGCATATTTTGTAAATAATGTATATAAAAATTGTTGATTTAATTTTATGTTAATAAATACTGCCGGGGGTTTAACGACTCCCTAATCCAAAAAAATCCTTGTGGTAAACATGTTCCTGTCTTAGTATTGATAAGGGAGGAGGGGGTCTAGGCCGTACCTGACCATATTAGATCCTTTAGGCTGGAGGCAATATCCTATGCTGATGATACTCAAATAATTCTGTCCATCACAAGGGATATAGAGACCTCTGCTGCCAACTTTAAGAGCTGCATGAAGGCTGTGGCATCTTGGATGGTAAACAACTACCTTCACCTGAATGGGGACAAAACTGATCTTTGGTAGCAAACAATCTATATAGACCCATTCATGATGGCCAGAAATGCTTGGACTATGTCCTTGTCCTGTTAATCTTGGTGTCCTAGTTGACAACAAGCTGTATATCAATCTCTGAGTTAATAGGACTGTCTCATCCTGTTTCTGGGTCATAAGGGTGCTAAGGAAGATATTTCCACTTCTCTCTCTCCCCTCGCGGGAACAAGCAGTTGTGGCCTTGATTTTGTCCAGGATGGATTATTGTAATGCACTTTACCTAGACATCAATAAGGCTTCTATTAGTAAGCGGCAAGTTGTCCAGAATGCTGCAGCGAGATTTGTCTTAGATTTTCCGAAATCTCACTCAATTTCTGCTGCTATTTGGAAATTGATTGGCTCCCAGCTAAGAAACAAATCCTGTTTAAGGCCCTATGCATTGTTCATAAGGTGCTTCAAAACTCAGGCCCACAGATAATTAAACACATCTTTCAACGTTATGTACCGACTAGACAGCTGCATTCTGCCAATAACAATTGGACAGTTATCCACAGGTTCAGTAGGACAAGAAGGGGAGGAAGAGCCTTTGCTGTGGTGGCGTCTAAGCTCGCTCAGGAACACTCTCCCCATATGTATCTCTGGTCTTGAGTCACACCTTTCTTTTTGTAAACCTTGGAACACCTAGCATGTTGCCTTGTAACTGTTTCTTATAGAGGGTTGATGATCCCGCCCTTCCTGCTGTGGAACCGATTTAGCGCCTTGGCGCCTTTGGGCATTTGTTTGTGCTTTACAAGTTGGTCATTCATTTTTCCTGCAAAATGTATGCACTTCCTCCAATGTTCGTCATTTCCACTTAGAATAGTAAATAGGCACTACCCAATGTAAGTGGGACTGGAGTTAGAAATATGCCAAATACCATTTAAGTGCAGTTTTAATAACATGTGTAAGGTATAACATTGAATACAAATATAATATCAGACACATTTTTAATTAAAGTGTTAAAACATATAATTTAACATTTTTGTATACATTGATTTATTTTACAAGTAAACTTATAAGTCAAAATTAGTTACATAACAATAAAGTTGTACTTTGACTAAATTGTTACCTTTGTTTAAAGTGAGGATGGAAAGGTACATTTCAGTCAATAACTTACAAAAGTAATAAGATTTTCAATTCAATTAAACTTGAATTTAATTATTTGAAATAGTAAATGTTTTCAACCTAAATATAGACATTTTATACATTATCGAAAAAAATATAATGTAAACAAATAAATGATATTTTTAACATTAAGGGGCAAATTAGGATGTCAGTCGGAAAGCCTTCGACCGCTGGTTGGAGACTTTCTGACCAACATCCCCTGTTTGACTTCCGACCACAGTATTATAATTACGGTGGTCAGAATTCAAACTGGCCAGTCAATTTGGCTGACTTTTGACGGGCTCAAAGAGCCTGTCAGCCAGTCGGAAGGGCTGCATAATCCAGTGAGGAGGGCGTTTCCACCTTCGGCATTATGATGGCACTTTCCAAGAGCAAATCCATGTCGGACTTTCTGACATGGATTTGCTGTCGGAAAATACCTTTCGGGGCCCCTAGCAGGCCCACCTTCTACCTGGCCCTCCATTTGTGGGCTTGGGGGCACATATAGTGCTCCCCTGTAGACCCTCTTACCATGTGGCAGGCAAAATGAGGTGTCTGCGGCACCGTGCAAGGATTTACACAGGCTCCCATTTCTCAATGGGAGCTTGTGCTATGGCCGGTTTCCGGCTGCAGCACAAGATCCCATAGCGAAATGGGAGTGTGTGACCACACCATGTGAGGTTGCATTGTAATTGCTGTGTTGGGAACGCCTAACGGAGGTCTGTCAGTCCCGAGACCACAACGGACATACGCCCGTCATCATGGCCTAAATGTATTAAATGAAATAATTTCTAATTGATTATATTGTACAAAGATTAATAACAAACTTGGAAACAGTATTAAATTATAAAAAAAAGTTAGTATTAAGACATTTGTTTTACTTTTTTTAGAAACAAAAATATATGGTTGAACCGTTAGTTTCAAGTAAATTAAACTGCTGTTTGGTTTTCCATTATAAGCACGGGACACTGGTTTTCAAATTTGGCAAGTGGTGTATCAAAAAGAAGCAGGATCCCTGATAGTTAAAAAGGTAAGTCTATTTTAAACTTAAAGTTTAGGTTTTGTGGGGTTCTTTATTAGCAATAAAGGTGTTTAGGTGTGTGTGCATTGTGTGGTAGATCATTTTAGTGTATCCATTGAATATTGTGTTTAGCTTGTATAAGGAGTATGTGTGAGTGATTTTTAAACTGTAAGTAAGCATTTTACTGTATGCCTTGCTAATATTTTTCAATATGTGCACTTTTTATAGGCAAGTTTAGAACTGTATGTTTTTTGAATGAGGGTGATGATTGTTTACATGGTTAAGCCTGATGTTGTGATCCGCTCCTCCTGAACGCTGTGCAAGGGTAGGTCCGTCCCTTCTTGGCCCCATGACCATTTCTCACCATTACAATAACCTATGCCCCCCTAAATCTGTGCCGACCATGTCTCAGACTAATCCTATGAGAATGGACATGCTCAATAGTTTAAGAAGTGCAACACTGTGGTTTACTTAGCGACCCCCATGGCCATTCCTTCCTCAGTACAGTTAAAAGGCCTCTTTGGCTTTACGTATGGTAATGACATTTTATTTTAGGTTAAAAAACCCTAAACATTCACTGAAAAAACCCAAAGGTTAATGCAACATTATAGTTAGATATGATAAAAAAGGACTGTTTTTGTTTGAAAAAAACCTTAGAAATTCACTGAAAATAACAAAAGTTAAAGTAATATTATAGTTAGGTGAATATGTCAGTGACTAACTATAACTTGCGCATCCGCCATGCTCTGCTTATGACCTCACATATTACATCATTCATAACATGTTCTATGTCATCATTCGTGACATCACTAATTACATCTCAAAAGACACTGATATATATATATATATATATATATATATATATATATATATATATATATATATATATATATATATATATATATATATATATGAACGGATTACCTCTGAAGCAGCAAGAAGGTGAGGCCACACAGGGGAGTCAAATGGGGGTTTCCTTTTATTTCATCAAAGAACCAAGTCCATGCGAAGCATCTGGACAAAATGTGTGGTTGGTGCAGTTATGGGGAGCGGAGGTGGTTCCTGCAAGACATTTCAGAGGTGGAAACATTCCGTGAATATTCAACATCATTCATGCGGTGCCGGACCAGCGCACTGCATTCTGGAAATGGTAGTCCTGACGCACTGGGCGTCCTACCACGTGTGTCCTGCAGCCAATGACATTCTGAGCTGTGGGGGGCGCAGTGCTTCTTCACCTGTCAGGTCTGAACCAGGTACACTCACCGGTCATTTTGTCCAGACGCTGCCTGAACCACGTCGCGCTGAAGAAGGCTCAAACGGAGCCGAAATGCATCCGTATGGACTTGGTTCTTTGATGAAATAAAAGGAAACCCCCATTTGACTCCCCTGTGTGGCCTCACCTTCTTGCTGCTGCAGAGGTAATCTGTTCATTAATTAGCGCGCACGCCAGAATCGCGCTGTAAGAGGCCCCTGCATCGAAAAGAGGCTCCTGGCTGCTGGTATCTGCCTTGGTGGAAATTGTTACCTGAGTTATTGGGATTCCAGGAGCCCACCACTAGGAAGCGGCACGAAAACACGGCAGTGCTGGAGTATTGTACTTCACCTCGGGCACCGGATCACTGATCCCGCCCCTGCCGCATGGGACTTCCGTATCTGTGTGGTTGGTGCAGTTATGGGGAGCGGAGGTGGTTCCTGCAAGACATTTCAGAGGTGGGAACATTCCGTGAATATTCAACATCGTTGATGCGGTGCCGGACCAGCGCACTGCATTCTGGAAATGGTAGTCCTGACGCACTGGGCGTCCTACCACGTGTGTCCTGCAGCCAATGACAATTTGAGCTGTGGGGGGCGGAGTGCTTATTCACCTGGCAGGTCTGGACCAGGTATACTCACCGGTCATTTTGTCCAGACGCTGCCTGAACCACGTCGTGCTGAGGAAGGCTCAAATGGAGCCGAAATGCATTCGCACGGACTTGGTTCTTTGATGAAATAAAAGGAAACCCCCATTTGACTCCCCTGTGTGGCCCCACCTTCTTGCTGCTGCAGAGTGTTAGACGGGGACCTGGAGGGTCGGCCGAGCACAGTGATCGCACAGACAGGTAACTTCCCCCCCACAGATGGACACCACACAGAGATCAGGGTAACACCTTTTATAGGCACTTCTGGTAGTAGAGTGGTACGATACAAGGCGATCAGGACACGATGATCCTCTCAATTCTAGTCTCTAGTAAGGGAAGGGGGTAGCGGGACAGTCTTGGTACCCACGGGTACGGAGGTGTAACGGGGATAGCTCACAATCCTCGAGCTCGGTGTTCGGATGGGTCAGACCGCGGCAGCGCCGGCAGGTCCCGAAGAGGTCGTAGGTGGCAACGGGCCGCGGCAGCGCCAGCAGGTCCCAACGAGGATGAAGGTTACAACGGGCCGCGGCAGCGCCAGCAGGTCCCACGAGAATGCAGGTTGCAACGGGCCGCGGCAGCGCCAGCAGGTCCCACGAGGATGAAGGTTACAACGGGCCGCGGCAGCGCCAGCAGGTCCCACGAGGATGAAGGTTGCAGAGGGCCGCGGCAGTGCCAGCAGGTCCCACGAGGATGAAGGTTGCAGAGGGCCGCGGCAGCGCCAGCAGGTCCCACGAGGATGAAGGTTGCAGAGGGCCGCGGCAGCGTCAGCAGGCAGGACGATAGTTCACAAGGCAGGGCTGCGGCAGCGCCAGCAGTCCGTCAAGGATGAGTTCTTCTCGGTGTCTCTCGACTTCAGGATACAACTGCCTTCCTGTCCTGGGGCGGCCTCAGTTATAGGTCTGGCGCCCTTTGATGTCCGGACCCTCGCTCTTGGAGGTCGGGAGGTCTGGGATGAGGGAGTCCAGACACCCAGCAGGGGGGTGGAGCCAGCGCCCGAGGAGGCTGGGGGTGCTCGGCACCTGGCGGGGGAGAGCCATCGACACTTCTTACTCCCATTGACCTGCCAAGTGGTCCGTTCACCTCCTGGGTGGAGGGTGGTGCCGGGATGTCGGGGCCTGGCCAGGCCCAGGGTTGGGGTCGGGCTGAGGCCGCGCGGCCGCGTGGTGCCGTGTCCAAGATGGCGGCTGGGCCGGGCAATGGTGCTGACGGTGGCCCGGGCCCTGTCCTGCGGGGAGGGAGCGAGCCCTTCATGTGGCCTGTCCAACATGCGTCCCCCCCAGCTGAAGGCGGGGAGAGTCACCCATCTTCTTGGGGACTTTCCTCGTCGAGGCGGAAAAAGCGGGACAGGCCATCCGCGTTGGCGTGGTCTTGGCCAGGGCGATGCTCCACAGTGAAGTCCATCCCCTGCAGGGAGATGGACCATCGCAATAGTTTGGGGTTCTCCCCCCGCATCTGCATGAGCCATTGCAGGGGCCGATGATCTGTCTGTACCCGGAAATGGGTTCCGAAGAGGTACGGCCGGAGCTTCTTGAGGGCCCATACCACTGCGAAGGCCTCTCGCTCAATGGTGCTCCAGCGCTGTTCTCGGGGCAGTAGGCGTCTGCTGATGAAGGCCACGGGTTGGTCCACTCCTTCGGGGTTCAGTTGGGAGAGGACGGCCCCAATACCATGGTCGGAGGCATCGGTCTGCACGATGAACTCGCGGCTGTAGTCGGGGGCCTGGAGCACCGGAGCGGTGCACATGGCGGCCTTCAGCGTCTCGAAGGCCGCGTGACAGTCGGGAGTCCAGTTGACTCGTTTTGGGTTGTTCTTAGACGTGAGTTCCGTGAGGGGCCCCACAATGCTGCCATAGTCCCTCACAAACCGCCGGTAGTATCCGGTGAGCCCCAGGAAGGCTCGGACCTCTGTTTGTGTTTCGGGGGGTTGCCAGGACTGGATGGCAGCTACCTTGAGTTGGAGGGGGGCCACCAGACCGCTCCCCACTTGGTGTCCGAGGTAGGTCACGGACCCCTGGCCGATTTGGCACTTGCTGGCCTTTATGGTGAGGCCGGCCTGTTGGAGGGCCTGCAGGACCGCTCTGAGGTGGTGGAGGTGGTCTGCCCAGTGGCGGCTGTATACCGCGATGTCGTCCAGGTAGGCGGCGCTGAATTCTTCGAGGCCCGCCAATACCTGGTTCACCAGTCTTTGAAAGGTGGCTGGAGCGTTCTTCATGCCGAAGGGCATCACTCTGAAATGGTAGTGCCCGTCCGGGGTGGAGAAAGCGGAACGTTCTTGGGCCCTGGGGGTGAGGCCGATCTGCCAGTAGCCCGCTGTCAGGTCAAAGATGCTTAGGTAGCGGGCTGCCCCCATGCGGTCGACTAGTTCATCTGCTCGGGGGATAGGGTGAGCGTCGGTTCGGGTGACCGCGTTCAGCCCCCGATAGTCGATGCAGAATCGGAGCTCCGGCGTGGTGCCCGGTGCCGCGGCCTTGGGGACCAGGACGACCGGGCTGGCCCAGGGACTGTCCGAAGGCTCGATGACCCCGAGGGCGAGCATCTTGGAGACTTCTTCTTGGATGCATGTACGTACCCGATCCGG
Organism: Lissotriton helveticus; assembly: GCF_964261635.1. Taxonomy (NCBI): domain Eukaryota; kingdom Metazoa; phylum Chordata; class Amphibia; order Caudata; family Salamandridae; genus Lissotriton; species Lissotriton helveticus. Next base: position 1,071,679,455 of record NC_136070.1, on the reverse strand, counting down.
TACTCGGTACGCCCGGTGTCGGACAGGAGGGCTGTCCCCCGTGTCCACGTCGTGCAGGCACCAGGAGGTGACTCCGGGTGCGAGGGAGAACAGGTTTGCGAACGGTAGCAGGAGGGCCCGGCAATCTTGACGCTGCTCTGGGGTCAGGGCCTCGGAGAGTCGGACCCCGTCCACCGAGCCATCTCTTTCCCGAGTCCTCAGTAGGTCAGGGAGGGGCTCGGAGTCTCCTTCTGTGCCACTGTCGGTCGCCATCAGCAGGCTGAGCTCTGAGCGCATGAAGTGGGGTTTGAGCCTGTTGGCGTGGAGGACCCGGAGGGGGTTCCGGGGGGACTCCAGGTCGATGAGATAGGTGACGGGACTCCTGCGCTCGATCACCTTGAAGGGCCCCGTCCATTTGTCTTGCAAGGCACACGGTTCGATGGGGGACATCACCCATACCTGCTGACCCGGTTCAAACTCGATGGAGGAGGCATTTTGGTCGTACCACTTCTTCATGTCCTCTTGACTGGCCTCCAGATTGGCTTTAGCGATCTCCCTGAATTTCCGGGTCTGATTTCGGAGGGTCAGGAGGTATTTGTAGACGTCCGGAGGGGTCTTTAGGGGGGCCATTTCCCATTCCTCCTTCACTAGGCTGAGAGGCCCGCGAACGGGGTGTCCGTACAGGAGTTCGAAGGGGCTGAAGCCGAGGGACTTCTGGGGGACTTCTCGGTAGGCGAAGAGGAGGCACGGTAGTAGCACGTCCCACTGGCGGCGTAGGGGTTCTTCCAGCCCCATGATCATCCCCTTGAGGGTGCGGTTGAACCGCTCGACCAGTCCGTTCCCCTGGGGGTGATAGGGGGTGGTGAAGCGGTAAGTGACTCCGCACTGCTGCCAGAGGGATTTCATATACTTTGAAATAAAGTTCGTACCCCTGTCGCTGACGACCTCCCGGGGGAAGCCCACTCGAGAGAAGATCCCCATCAAGGCTCGACCCACTACTGGGGCTGTTATAGTACGAAGGGGGACCGCCTCAGGATAGCGGGTGGCGTGGTCCACCAGGACCAGGATGAAGCGATGCCCCTGTGCTGTTCGGGGGTCCAGGGGCCCCACAATGTCTATTCCCACCCTTTCGAACGGGGTGGTCACCACGGGGAATGGTTGTAGGGGTGCCTTGAGTTTGCGGCCGCTCTTCCCGCTGGCCTGGCAGGTCGGGCAGGACCGGCAATGGTTGGAGACGTCATTTCTCATTTTGGGCCAAAAAAAGTGAGTCACCAGGCGGTGGTAGGTCTTGTCTTGGCCCAGGTGCCCGGCCAGGGGGACATCATGGGCTAGGTTCAACAGGAAGTCTCTGAAGTGGAGGGGCACCACCAGCACTCGCCCGGCCCCCAGTTCTGCGATTTTCTGCTCGCTGTACAAGAGATCATTGTCCCAATAAACCCAGTGGGCCCCGGTGGTGTCTCCTTGGCTCTGGGCGAGCGCTTGCTGTCGCACTCCCTCGAGGGAGGGGCAGGTCTTTTGCTCCTGCCGGAATTGTTCCTGGGTGGGCCCCCCTTCTTGACGCCACTGAGCCAGGTCGGGAAGCTCGGGGGCTGTGTGGACCCCTCTGTGGTGGGGTCCGGGTGGTCGGTCTGGAGGAAGTCTTCTTCTGGAGTGATCGAGGGCGGAGGTGCTGCCCATTCTGGTTCTTCTGGCCTAGGGATGGTGCGGGTGGCCATGGACCGGGTGGTTACGCACGCCCAGTCCGGGAGACCCAACATCCCCAGATGCTCTCTTCTTTCCACAGCGGCCCACGGGGAGCTCTCGAGATCGTTCCCCAGGAGGCAGTCCACGGGGGCATCGTCGCGGACAGTTACTTTCAGCATGCCGGACACTCCTCCCCATTCGAAGGGGACGCAGGCCATCCGACACAGGCTCTCCGAGTTATCTGCCGATCGGACGGGGCAAAGTACGTTTGGTAGGATTTGTTCTGGGGTCACCAGGTGACAACGGACGGCCGTCACACTGGCCCCGGTGTCACGCAGGGCCTCGGCCTTGCGCCCATTGATGCTCACCCATTGGCTGTACTTCCGAGTGTTGGCGGGCAGGGGAGTCCGCGGGACCATGTCTCTTCCTCCCAGGCATGCCAGGGTCATGGCGGCGGGTTCCCACTCGAACTGCTCCGACTCATAGGTCTCCGTGTCTTCGGAGACTTGTTCTTCTCCCAGGGCGGCGGCCGCCATCTGGCGGGGCCCGGGGACCTGGTTCTTCGGGCAGGTCGGGTCACTGGCATAGTGGCCGACTCGCTGGCATCGATGACACATCACGTTAGCTCGGAACCCCGGGCGCATCGGGGGGTTTCCCCGGCCTGCTGGGGCCGGGGTGGCGTTAGTGGGCGCGGCCGGGACGGCATCTCTGCCCCGGCCCGGGCCTCCTCCTCCTCCTCGGGGACGATGATGACCTTGGTTGGTTCTGTTCTGCTCATTCGGCCCACTCCGGGCCACTCGGGTGCTCTCCCACCGGTCAGCCTCGGTGGCGAGCTGCCGGGGTTCAGTCAATTTACTGTCGAGGAGGTGCTGCCTGAGCTCGACGAAGCAGTTGTTGGAGAGGTGCTCCCACACAATGAGATTGAAGAGTTGTTCGTAAGTGGTTACGTTGTTACCCTTGATCCACCCCTCGAAGGCTCGGCTGAAATAGTTCACGTATTCCAACCACGTTGTACCTGGGATCCGGGTGCAGTTGCGGAACCTCTGGCGGTACATTTCGGGTGTAAGCCCATATCGACTGAGGAGGGCGGCCTTCATGTGGTCATAGGACGTCATTTGATGGTCCGGAAGCTGCAGCAGGGCATCACGACCCTCGTTGACGAATCTCCCCCATAGACCGGCTCCCCAGTCACTTCGAGCGACCCGGTGGGCGGTCATGGCAATCTCATAGGCCTTGAACCACTGCTGTATGTCGTCGTTCCGGTGATATTCTCGGACCACATCCTTGGGGATGTGGACCTTCTGCTCGGTAGGACCCGGGGAGTGCGGTTGCTCGGGCACCCCTAGGTTTTTGTTCAGTTTGCGTATTTCTATCTCCGCTAGTTTGCACTCGTGCTCGTATGCCAGTCTTTTTTCTTCGAGGTCTCTCTGTCTCTGTTTTTCCTCTCGCTCTTCTCTGAGCCGTAAGTGTTCTAAGTTTATTTTTTGTTCCGCCAGTTTCAATTCTCCGTCTAATCTGAGTCGTGCCAAGTCTAACTCGTGTAATCTATTTTTTTCCCGCTCTTGGATCTCTTCACGGGAAGGGCCTGTTCTCCGTTCCTCCGTCCGGGTGGTGTTGACTTCCGGGGCTGCGGGGTCCCGGGGGGTTGCGGTATTTGTCTCTGTCCAGGCCTCTAGGGCGTTTTTGAAGTCTTCTTTTGTGCTTATCCCGGTGGTAGCAATGCCTAAGTCCATGCAAAATTGTTTGAGCTCTCGGTGGTTGTATTCTTCCAGCTTTTCCATCTGGAACTTCTCCGCCGATCCGCTCTCTTTGGTCGTCATTGTGGTTTTAGTCGTAGGGTGAGTTACTGTCTGTACGGTACGCGTTGGTTCGGATCGCGCCGCTAGCCACCAATGTTAGACGGGGACCTGGAGGGTCGGCCGAGCACAGTGATCGCACAGACAGGTAACTTCCCCCCCACAGATGGACACCACACAGAGATCAGGGTAACACCTTTTATAGGCACTTCTGGTAGTAGAGTGGTACGATACAAGGCGATCAGGACACGATGATCCTCTCAATTCTAGTCTCTAGTAAGGGAAGGGGGTAGCGGGACAGTCTTGGTACCCACGGGTACGGAGGTGTAACGGGGATAGCTCACAATCCTCGAGCTCGGTGTTCGGATGGGTCAGACCGCGGCAGCGCCGGCAGGTCCCGAAGAGGTCGTAGGTGGCAACGGGCCGCGGCAGCGCCAGCAGGTCCCAACGAGGATGAAGGTTACAACGGGCCGCGGCAGCGCCAGCAGGTCCCACGAGAATGCAGGTTGCAACGGGCCGCGGCAGCGCCAGCAGGTCCCACGAGGATGAAGGTTACAACGGGCCGCGGCAGCGCCAGCAGGTCCCACGAGGATGAAGGTTGCAGAGGGCCGCGGCAGCGCCAGCAGGTCCCACGAGGATGAAGGTTGCAGAGGGCCGCGGCAGCGCCAGCAGGTCCCACGAGGATGAAGGTTGCAGAGGGCCGCGGCAGCGCCAGCAGGCAGGACGATAGTTCACAAGGCAGGGCTGCGGCAGCGCCAGCAGTCCGTCAAGGATGAGTTCTTCTCGGTGTCTCTCGACTCCAGGATACAACTGCCTTCCTGTCCTGGGGCGGCCTCAGTTATAGGTCTGGCGCCCTTTGATGTCCGGACCCTCGCTCTTGGAGGTCGGGAGGTCTGGGATGAGGGAGTCCAGACACCCAGCAGGGGGGTGGAGCCAGCGCCCGAGGAGGCTGGGGGTGCTCGGCACCTGGCGGGGGAGAGCCATCGACACTTCTTACTCCCATTGACCTGCCAAGTGGTCCGTTCACCTCCTGGGTGGAGGGTGGTGCCGGGATGTCGGGGCCTGGCCAGGCCCAGGGTTGGGGTCGGGCTGAGGCCGCGCGGCCGCGTGGTGCCGTGTCCAAGATGGCGGCTGGGCCGGGCAATGGTGCTGACGGTGGCCCGGGCCCTGTCCTGCGGGGAGGGAGCGAGCCCTTCATGTGGCCTGTCCAACACAGAGGTAATCCGTTTATTAATTAGCGCGCACGCCAGAATAGTGCTGTAAGAGGCCCCGGCATCGAAAAGAGGCTCCTGGCTGCTGGTATCTGCCTTGGTGGAAATTGTTACCCGAGTTATTGGGATTCTAGGAGCCCACCACTAGGAAGCGGCATGAAAACACGGCAGTGCTGGAGTATTGTACTTCACCTCGGGCACCGGATCACTGATCCCGCCCCTGCCGCATGGGACTGTCGTATCTGTGTGGTTGGTGCAGTTATGGGGATCGGAGGTGGTTCCTGCAAGACATTTCAGAGGTGGAAACATTCCGTGAATATTCAACATCGTTGATGCGGTGCCGGACCAGCGCACTGCATTCTGGAAATGGTAGTCCTGACGCACTGGGCGTCCTACCACGTGTGTCCTGCAGCCAATGACATTCTGAGCTGTGGGGGGCGGAGTGCTTATTCACCTGGCAGGTCTGGACCAGGTACACTCACCAGTCATTTTGTCCAGACGCTGCCTGAACCACGTCGTGCTGAGGAAGGCTCAAACGGAGCCGAAATGCATTCGCATGGACTTGGTTCTTTGATGAAATAAAAGGAAACCCCCATTTGACTCCCCTGTGTGGCCTCACCTTCTTGCTGCTGCAGAGGTAATCCGTTCATATATACATATATATATATATATATATATATATATATATATATATATATATATATATATATATATATATATATATATATATATATAAAAAATATATATATATATATATATATATATATATATATATACTCACATATATTCACTAGCAAAAAAAGGTTAAAGGAATGTTATAGTTAGGTGAAAATGTCACATAAAACATACCATTTGAAATTAACAAAACAACAGAAATTCCCCAGTTATAGGTATCTCAAGTAACTATAGCTCGTGCCGTAAATGACTATACCTTGCGCCCCCACCATGCACCGTACTGTCAAAAATTATGGCATTTCAGATGTGATAAGGGATGTTATAAATGTAGTCAATTAATCAATACTTTATTGTTTTAGTTAATTAAAACCATAACAATGTAGTCAATTAATATGTCATGAGTGATTTATTATGCAAGGGTAAAAGCAGTGAATGCTGAGGCTGCATGTTATAGTTCCTTTAAGGCACAAGTTAAAGTTACTTGAGATAGCTGTAAATACATCTTACTGCCACCAGTGTACTATATCACTATGCATTAAATATACAAGACAAGTGAATTGCTTACACCAGTGTGCACATTTATGGTAGTATCACATTTGAATTATATGCAAAAATTGACAACTCTAATGTGTACCATGCAATGCTTTTACATCCTTGAACAATTCTCAGGCCTGTGCTCCAAAGGAGGCAAAACACATGTTTGTTGTCCAGAGTTCTTCAAACCAGAGTTCTTCAAACATAACGCATTTGATTAAATGAACTCGTTTGACACACAAAAAAGAAAAAAGTGACTAATTTGATCTTGTAAAATGTACGACTATGAGAATAATGAGAATACATTAGTATAGGAAATGAAGGGTTTGCAGTGTTCAGACTGTAACATTTATATATTTATACTGATTTAAGCACACACACACATATATACATACATACATATATATATATATATATATATATATATATATTCACTGAAAAAAACATAGGTTATAGACCATATATAGTTAGGAATTAGCATTTACAAAACCTTGAAAATTCACTGCAAAAACCATAGGTTAGAGACCATATATAGTTAGCTGGACATTTTATTGACATAAAACCAATGAAATTCCATATATAGTTAGTTGCACTAACTATATATCGCGCACCGCAATCCACTGCTGATGATGTCACATATTACATCATTCATGACATGGTCAGTGACATCACTGATGACATCACTGATGACATCTCAAATGACATCACTGATGACATCATCCAGTGACTGTGTGTTTCTGAAAAGTTTAAATATGTTTTACATATTGAAGAATGAGTAGATGTAGAAGTGTCTGGATGAAGGATTTAGTAGGTGCGTGACTGACTGTATGAGTGAGTGATTAAATGTGTCTCACTGAGTGCATGGGTTAGTGACTAAACTGTCTTAATTTGTGCATCATTATGTCTGTTGTTCTGTAAACTGCTGCATGTGTTGATCAGTAGCTATATGAGTAACTATATGGGTTATTGATTGATTGCCCAAGTATTTGTATGGGAGACTGAGTGTGTGTGTGGCTAGCTGGGAGGTGTGTGACTCTGTGCAGATCAATCTGTACTTGTATCAATGATTGTATAAGAAGGTAAGTATGTGTTAGTATATGTTTGAAAATGTAAGGTGCTCTATGTTTAACTGTATAGACAAGAAAATGGAAGTGTCATTGATTCTTTACAGGACTGACTAGGTGTGTGAGTAACTCCATGGATGAGTGGCAGACTGTGAGTGTCTGTATAGGTGTATGAGTGCATATGATAGTGTTGTAAAGATGAGTGATTGTATGTATGAATGATTGTATGGGTGAATGAGTGAAGGTGTGTGTAGACGTAGCAATCAGTGAGTGCGTATGTAGTAACTAGTATTGGTGTGTCAATGGTTTCAAAAATTATACTCTCTTTTTAACACTGGGTGAAACAGAGGTTATATTAAAATGTGAGGAGATGCATTGTATTGTCACATGAATGATATCATCAGTGATGTGGTCATTGATGTCAAATGAGATGTCATCAGTGATGTCATCAGTGATGTCATTTGAGATGTCATCAGTGATGTCATCAGTGATGTCACTGACCATGTCATGAATGATGTAATATGTGACATCATCAGCAGTGGATTGCGGGTGCGCGATATATAGTTAGTGCAACTAACTATATATGGAATTTCATTGGTTTTATGTCAATAAAATGTCCAGCTAACTATATATGGTCTCTAACCTATGGTTTTTGCAGTGAATTTTCAAGGTTTTGTAAATGCTAATTCCTAACTATATATGGTCTATAACCTATGGTTTTTTCAGTGAATTTTCAAGGTTTTGTAAATGCTAATTCCTAACTATATATGGTCTATAACCTATGGTTTTTTCAGTGAATTTCAATGGTTTTTTAATAGCAAATATCATAAGCTGTCGAATGTCAAGTACGTGGTAAGTAAAAACATTTTCGTGTTTATGCACACTGATCTGCTTTGAATGCTGCCCCCCACCCCTCATTTCTATTAGGAGTACTCTCTCTTTGCAGATAGTGAAGGGTAGTTAACGCAGCCCTTTGCCCCCTTTGTAATCCGTCGTGCCTGCTTCTCTCTCCATTTGATTGATTGTTCTCTTTGGTTCATTCTCTATTTACAAACAAGCACAGAGTCGCAATACTCTGTTTAGTCTTTGCAGATAGCGAAAAATCGTGTAAAAAAACAAAAGGAATCGAGCAAAATCAGTAGGCCACTAATGGGATCTCTTTTTGACCTCGCTAAAATAGAAACATTAGGAACAACCTGTTGAAAATACCAATGCGTATGTACATAAGCGGCGTTCATTTGTGTTCACAGTACCCCTTGTTGATTGTTTGAATCGAGCATTGAATTGTTCGAAGTTGGTTCTCTTAAGGATCTTCTCTGCCTGCAAACGAGGAAGAATAGGAATATTCTCTCTCCCTTTGCAGATAGTGAAGGGTAGGTAACGCAAGCCTTTAACACGTCGTACCTATTTCATTCCTCATTGATTGATTGATTGTCCGAACATTGACTGTTTGGGAATTAGTTCTTTTTGGAGGTATTCCCTGTTTGCAAATAAACGTAGGAAAATCTTTGCAAGTAGTGAAAGGGTACGTAATGCGGACCTTTCTCCCCCGTTGTAATCTGTCATGCCTATCTACTCCCCACTGATTGATGCACCTGTTTCACCCGGACCATTTACTAGAGATACGTCATCTGGCCCGACCAGAGAGCACCCCTAGTGAAAAGGACATATGCAATAATAACGAAGTGATCACTGTATCCTGTTAACAGAAACTTTAGCATGAAACAACCTGGAAAGAAAAGAATAGGAAAACGAAAATCAGTAGGCCACTGATGAACATGAACTTTTATTAAACAACGAACAAAGAAACGATAACATAACGTAATGATAAAACCTATTAATGTCCTAGAAACAAGAAAACGTTAAAATATGCCAGTGGTGAGAGACCAGAAAAACAGTAAGAGAAACCAAATCACCCCTCGCTGTCCCACCGCCTGCCACGCCAAAAAAATCGATAGACTAGGGAAAATGCAAGTCAGTAGAACATCCGCCCCCACTCTGGAAACTTCCAAGGTGGGGCAGGGTTGCGGCTACGCCCAGCCGGGAGCAGCCCATATAAGGCAGGTCCTGCTGCCACGCCTCGGCCAGGAGATCCTAACGTAGGGTGTAGCCGGAGGAGAGGCCCAGGCCAGCGGGACCCGGCCAGGGGATTGCCTTTACAACGCTGAACAGTTGCAGGGGGGGGAATGTCTCCTCGACCCTCCCCTCTCTCTCCCAGTCCGGCCGCGGTGGCCCTTGAGAGTTGCAGGTACTCCCGCCACATGCTCTTCCGGTCCGGCCACCAACGGTCAGGGGGCCGAGGCCGACGGGATCCGGCTGCAGCCGATAAACCAAGAAACCCGTTCATGGGGCCAGAGCCAGGGGCGTCCGGCCGACATCTACCGGAAGCCCGGCCCGAAGACGGACGGGACACTTCTTCTTTCTTGAATAATGGCTGCGACAACACTGGGGGGGGATGTCTTGCACATGCCTCCGACCCCCCCCCCTCGTCCTCATCGCCTGGTCCGGCCATACCAAATCTCAAGCGAGACGCCGTGGGGTGCACTGGGAGGGAGAGACGGTGCGAACAGGCCTCTCCCGCCTCCCCAGGTGGAGGCTTCCCAGCTGCACCCTCAGCGCTCCAGGCGCCCGGAAAAGGGTTCTTCCACTGTGGCCATGCTGCAACGTCTCGCCCGGCAGGGTGGAGCCCGTCCGCTCATTTGACCCCGCGATCGCCAGTAGCTACCGAACTCTCAAAATGGCGGTCGACCTGGCAAGAGCGGGCCCAGCATAAAGAAATGGCCCGGTCACTGGTTGACTCCACCACCGTACTCCTCCACGACCTTGAAGATTCTAGAGGAGCCGCGGGAGTCTCCGACCCCCGATGGGGAATGACTGCCATGATCGCCCGTGGAGTGACGAAACTGTATCCGCGGGACGTCGGCGCTCCCATGCTGGCGCCAGCCTCACTTTGAATTACTAGAATCCTGCAGACCTCAGTTCCGGTGAAAGCACAGTGTGACCCGGTAGGAAAAATTGTTGCACGCCCTCCCCTTTTTGACTGATAGTTCAAACCACCGATCCTTTCCTTTGCCCTTTTAACGGAACTTTGGACTGCCTCCCCCTCTTTTACATTTTCTAGAGAAAACAAAACATTAACCACTACATTAGCATAGCAGTTGACACCAGAACTGTTTTCAAATTTAAAACCAACAACATCTTCAACAGAATCCTTTTTGTTTCTGCTGTGACCCTGCTACAGCACAGGCATTGTCCCCAGCAGTAATTCTTCAATGCCGGTAAGAATAGCTGTGGTGCCTACTGGACTCACTCACCCCCGCGGCGCCCCACGCCGTTATTTGCTGGGCGGCAACTTACTAGACATCACTTTCGTGCCATCTAGATTTCAGCGGGTTCTGCTGCCTTGGAACTATTCGCACAACAGACCGCTACTGACAAGAATATTTCATTATTGGTGCTGTCAATTTCAATAAATCTATTGGATAATTCAAAAGAAATTGCCACGGTCTCTTCGTTGTTTAAATGTTTTTACTGTTTTTGTTTTGTTGTATATATTTATATGTTATTAAAGTTTTATATTCCTACTACTTTGTTGGAGTGCTATATATTTTTAATGTGACACATAATTGTAAAAACTTTGATGTACAAAGAGTCATTCCTGGAATCTTCCGCTTCAGGCTCGGTCCCCTCCCCAATCACAATACAGGATGGTTTTCAGATAGTAGGAACACGTGTGGTGTGACGGATCTCATCGGGTGTGGGCCTTGATCTACTATAACTCCTTTGAAGAGGGGTGATTCTTTACAGCTGGGGCCATAAACTACATCTGCAGGGCTAGGTGATAGCCTGGACAATCGGACACAGAGGAAGAGGAGTGTCAGAGGGTGCGGTAGTGAATAGGGCGAAAGGGAGGTGTCGGGCGGGCACAGAGTGTGATTCTCAGGGAAGAGCAGCGCAGATGGGGGGAGGTTTATTGCCCATGCATAAGACAGAGAGCGGGGGTGACCAGTGCCTGGGGAAGATGCTTGCGAGGGTGAGGAGCCATGCTACGAATCGACAGCGTGCAGAGAGTGGGTCTGGTCAAGGCATCTAAAATGGCTGCCGTGCACGACAAAAGTGTGGCATTTCAAAAAAGGCAAGATGGCGCAGACAATGTTTTTCAACACTTCCTCATTTCCTTCGAATCGAACGTTAACAGACGTTGGGGCATATTACCAAAGTTAAGCGATATTTATCGCTAACGATGCTTACCAACGAATTTTTTACCGCTAAGCATCGTCAGAAATTATCGAAGATAAACCTTGCTATTATCAAGGTTTATCGCAAATGCGATAATAAACGGCCGCAATGCATGAATATCGCTAAAAACTCAGCGATATTCATGCATTACCGAGCTAATGCTCTTAGCCATGTTATCCACCTCCCATTGGATAACATGGCTAAGAACTGCTCAGGGCAGGTGTTACTTTTTGGAGATATTCGCGCTTAGCGCGAATATCTCCAAAAGTTGGTAATAGGAGATAGATATCTTGCATGTTGTAATGCAAGTTATTGTGGTATATGGAACTCATACCATAATCTCTCAGGAAAGCAGAAACTGATCCTTTTGGGACCGCCTAAAAAGGCCTAGGGGGTGAGGAGTACTCTACTTTGCCCCCTTTTCACGTTCCGAACTATTTTATTTTACTCTCTTCTGTAATTACACAAAATAGCAGCGATAAGATGCATCGGAGACACACAGTGAGAGAAAGGAGGCCGGAGATGAAGAAGAGATGTCAAATACACATTGGAGATAATATAGTGGCAGAAGGGAAGTAAATATGAGTAAACTTACCATGTAACATAAAAATGTTGCACTCTATACTATAAGTCTCATTTTATACTACAATCACTTCGCTACAACCTCATAAATTAAAAATAAAAATGAATAATGTCTCAAACAATTTTTGATTTCTAAATATAAATTTATTCTTCAGAATTTTCTAAATTTGAAAGAACTAGTAACATGTCCTCATCAGCAATTTCCTCATGAAAAGTCTGCAATGATGATTCTTCTAACTCTATGGTCTCCAAACATTCGATAAATTTGCCATCAACAGATTGATCAAAAAAATCATTCAAGTCATCTCCTCCTTGTGACAATATTTCATTATTGGTGCTGTCAATTTCAATCAATGTAGTGGAATCATTCAAGTCATCTCCTCGTGACAATATTTCATTATTGGTGCTCTCAATTTTAATCAATGTAGTGGAATCATTCAAGTCATCTCCTCCTTGTGACAATATTTCATTATTGGTGCTGTCCATTTCAATCAATCTAATGGAATCATACAAGTCATCTCCTCCTTGTGACAATATTTCATTATTGGTGCTCTCAATTTCAATCAATGTAGTGGACAATTCAAAAGAAATTGCCACGGTCTCTTCATTGTGAGCCATTTTATTTTGAAATTGCTTGCTGTAAATTGCAGAAAAAAATAATCACTTTCATTTATCGTTTTTAGTAATACATAATATAAAACTAACTTTATCAAGTATTTAGTATAACAGAAGGACTGCAAATAAATAACAGAAAACATTTTTCAAATTATCTTCAAGTGTACAACATAGTTCCCCTTACAAATTAACAACTCACCTTTTTAAAAGTAGGAGAAGTGTTAGTACTGTGTAGATCAAACACCAGAAATTCACCACCAAAAATTCCTCACAAATGTACCTCAGACAGTAGTATCACAAAATGGCTGTGGTTTCCTCTCATTTGACATATATACATAACCAATTAACTTTCATCACACACAAATACAAAACCAAACTAACATTTTAATTGGTTCTAAATTTCAACACTTTCAAATGTGTTTTCCCCATGCAATTTTCCATAGGACATTTACATACGTCTACAGCCTGAATGGCTGAACGGAATTACACCAAACTTGGCAAAATGGTACATCAAACCTAAGAGGTCAGGAAGGATCTACTATGCCCCCTTATGGTCATTTCCCCCTTCGCTTTGGCCTCCTCTTGTCTCTCAATCCTACCGAGAGACAAGATGGCGGCCGCTACGGACTGTTTGGAATGTTGACAGACGCCGGAGAACCAATCAGCTTCGCAAAGCTCCGTAACGCGAAAAGTACGCGAAGCGGAGCGCTGTTACAGATATATATCTTTTTTTGAACGTTAATTTCTCAAAATCCACTGGAGCACATATATTGAGACCTAGCAAAGGCACATCGGGCTACCAGTCCCTAATATTTTGCCAAGTTTCGTGCAAATCCATTCAGCCGTTCGATTATTATTATTATTTTTTTTTTTTCTCCGCGGGGCCCTTTTAAAACCTCCACATCAAACGTAGGGGGTCAGCGAGGATCTACTATTCCCCCTTATGGTCATTTGCCCCTTCGCTTTGGCCTCCTCTTGTCTCTCGATCCTACCGAGAGACAAGATGGCGGCCGCTACGGACTGTTTGGAATGTTGACAGACGCCGGAGAACCAATCAGCTTCGCTTCACAAAGCTCCGTTGCGCGAAAAGTACGCGTACTGGAGCGCTGCCCGGTCCGCTGTTACAGATATATATCTTTTTTTAAACGTTCATTTCTCAAAATCCACTGGAGCACATATATTGAGACCTACAAAAGGCACATCGGGCTACCAGTCCCTACAATTTTGCCAAGTTTCGTGCAAATCCATTCAGCCGTTCGGGCTAAAAGTGAGGCCAACCGCCCTATGGAAAACTCAATGTTAAAAACACGTTTTGGGACCCCCCTTTTTTCTCGGCCCCCCCTTGACGAACCCCCCCCAAATTTTCAAGGGCTGCTCAGAAACAAAATGTTCCATTTTCCTGAAAATTTCAGCCAATTCCGTCCACAAACGCCAAAGTTATTAGACATAGAATTTTCAAAAATCCCATAGAGAAAAAATCCTAACTATATATACCTACTGGCGACCGCCAGTAGGTAATATATATATATATATATATATATATATATATATATATATATATCTATCACCAAACGCTCTCCTCCAAAAGCAGAGCAGAGGACACAGCGGGGTATGAATGGTTGCTTTATTCAGAAAACTGGACAGCATGACCGGTTTTGGCTGCGCGCCTTTTTTAAATGCCACAGTTGGATGCTGAGTCACTTGACAAGTCTCTTAAATAAGCTCCTCCTTTCCCAATGGTGAAGGGCTCACCTGCACCGCTTGAGCCAGCAAAACGTCACAGCAGTCAAATGTCAAGACTACATGCCTCATAATGAAGCGTGTTTGTTCATACCGCATTGCAGTAGGTGGACTCAGCGAAAATACTGGTAATAAAACAACCTTAGGTCCCCAACTTCCAGCCAACCCAATTCACAGGCCCCAAGGCTGAAGGCATCAGGACAGTGCCTGCGCATATCCAAGCAATCCTGGACCGCCGATTGGCAGCAGCATCTCGGTCCCCTGTAGTGTAGGCAGCGGGTCGCAATCATCCGATCCCTCGAATGTGAATGATTTTTAGTGATATTTTGCTTGACTATATTTAGTTTTTGTGTTTTTTTTCAAGTTGCTTATGTGCTATTGGAATCACAATATTTAGTGCCCGAATACGATGCCTTAGGAAACAGCTCCAACTCTCGGTTGGAGCCATTGCTACGGCTTCGTAATTGGCTGTTCGGACTCCTTTCCAACCGACCCATTTTGATGGGGTCTGTTGGAAAGGAATCCGAACCGGATTTCCGAATGGCCTCCGATGCCAGGAGAGCCAGTGTGCCATTAGGAAAGCCTCCAGCCTCTGGCACAGAAAAACGGTGGGAATCCGTCTTTGGGAGCCCCCAGCATGTCCCCCATCAGTGGAAGGCCTCTTGTTGGCTGCCTAGGGGGTACCTATGGTGCCCCCCTATTGATCCCTGCACCCGGTGGCAGGCAACTTGAGGTGCCCACCACGGGGTGCAGGGTTGAACTGCACCTCAGCTCTGTACAATGAGAGTATGCGTTCTGCTCAGAATGCATGCTCCCATTGTAAAGAATAGGAATGCGACCGAACAGAGTTTGGTTGCATCCTAATTGCTGGGTTGGGACCGATGTCAGGGGGTCGTTCGGTCCCAGTTCCCAAACGATGTCGGATGGACTCAGGTCCATCCGACATCGTAATCGGGCCCTTAGTATTTCTATATTTTTGTTGGAATTTTTTTTGCTGTTAATCATTCTGTTTTATGCTCAGGATGGTGATATTTGTGTTCTCAGTATTTTTTAGGATATTTGTATATGTCAATATTATTTATGTCACTGTTATGTCACAGAAGCTTCAAATGCTTAATAACACCTGTTCACTGCTCTGTTTCTATTGCCAGAGACCAAGAGACCGGTCTGTCGAACCCCTACCCCACTCTCCTCCATGATTCCTAAAGTATCGCCTAAAATGCCCCCCATTGACCAGCTGGCCCTGAGAGCCCTAGATTTTGTCTCCCTTGCCATTTTAAGACCTACAATGAATACCACTTTCAGCATCTCTTGGCTTTGTAAATAAGCAATGAGTGTGCATTAGATATTGGTTCCTATCCAAATTGTATGGTCCATTCCATTTGCTTGAGAAACAGTTACATTTAGTTGTAGATGTAAAATAGTTGCATTAAAATGTAATGCAGATACTGTAGATACAAATTACCAATATTTCTCTCCGAATTGAACGTAGCTCTAACACTAGTCTAGGACAATCAACTGTAGGCGAGGATACTCCAAATTGGTTCTTTTTCACAGCATGTTTTATGTTATTCTTTCAAACTGCTCATTGGTAATTATTTTCGTGAACAGATTCCATCAAAACTGGCATTAAATGAGCTCCGTTCTATTTGGTACAGATAAGATTTATGTTTTGCGTTGATGTTGGTGTTAGAAAGCCCAGTTTACCCAATTCTTAGAATAATTGGTTTCTTTACATACAGGAAACAGACTGCTCTCGTGTGTTCTTATTAGCAGGTTCACGTATGGAACCAATTTGCAGGATGACTGAAGACTTAAAAAAGGTATATTTCTCGCATCCTAGGGTCTCAAAATAATTTAAAAAATCTGAAAAGAAATTGACAAAGCCAATCTTTTTTGTTTATATAGTGAAAACGGTTTTTACCGAACTTCACTGTCAGGCAAGACAACCAAGGTAAAGGATGGACAACGGAACTGCAAGATAACTACACAAACAAGCAATGGCAAAGTCAATAGTCCTCACCATTGGAACCTATTGAGGTTGCCAATGACTCTAGACGTGCTGTACACTATCTCAATGTTGTGCAGCATGGCGTTTAAGCTGACTGCAGTGTTGTTTTGTAGGCACTTACACAAAACGTAAGCATCCCTTATAAAATGAAGTGAGTGTTTTTTTCTCTTTTACAATCTGAGTTGAATGGTTAAACAGACAAACAGGTGCTTGGATGAGCGGACGCAATAAGTGGAAGGAGGAAGCAAGGGGGGCAATATCAAGGATGAGGAGAAGCAACAAAAGGGAGTGGGTGAAGAACAAAGGGCCCGTTTATGCCACCTCGCGCTCGCGCTCCGCACCAACAAGACTCGCCATTGCCCACCTGCCAGATTATGACTTATGACAGGAGGGCAAGCGGGTAGCCAGGTGGTCCCACTGTAATGTAATGTAAGCACTTCTTGTATAGCGCACTGCGACCCAGTGGGTATCCTGATGCTGTGAGAGGGGAAGCTTGTGACAAGGGAGTAGGTTAGCCTGATGCTCTAGGATAGAGCCAGGTCTTTATTTTCCTTCTAAACGGCAGTAGATCATTCATTTGCCGCAGCTCCGTGGGTATGCTGTTCCAAAGCCTTGCTGCTACAACACTGAAGGCTCGTCCTCCCAGTTGAGCTCATTTAGTCGGGGGTACCTTCACCCAGTTGGCCGAAGATGACCGGAGACAATGAGTAGGAGAATACCAGCTGAATTTTGCCTGCAATGGTGTAACCCCCTGAGTACCCCGGGGTTGAGAACTCAGTAACAACGCGAGGTGATGTTGATACACGGTTGGTTTAATAGCACCAAAGAATACACGAGTACCACAAAGCAGATGGGCAAATGATGCTTGGCGGAGCCGATGATAAGGGCGTCCAACCGTCCTCTGCACGACTGTCGGTCCCGACAGCCACCCAACAGAGGACACCGTGCTAAGCAGTGGCCGACAATGCCACTCGAACTGTGGAATGGAGGTTAGGGAAGGCGCACTCTCTATTTCGTCCTCTGCATAGATGCCGGTCCTGACACCTCCCAACAGAGGGCAAAAAGAACGGAGTGAAAGCAAAAGGCAGAGCCCCAATGTTCGATAACCCTCGAACGGGGAATGTCTCTCTGCGTATTCGAGTTCAAGTCACTCGACTACCCTCGAGCGGGGACTGAGTGCGTAGGCGCTTTAATGCGCTATTCACTGCTCGAACCCTCGAGCGGGGACCGGACTTGTTGGTGCTTCAATTGCGCGAAAGTAAAGCTCGAACCCTCGAGCGGGGACTGGGCGTGTTGGCGCTTCAAGTGCGCGAAAGTACAGCTCGAACCCTCGAGCGGGGACTGGGCGTGTTGGCGCTTCAAGTGCGCAAAAGTAAAGCTCGAACCCTCGAGCGGGGACTGAGTGTGATAGCGCTTCAAATGCGCGAAGTTGAGTACTGCTCGAACCCTCGAGCGGGGACTGGGCATGCTGGCGCTTTAAGCTAAGTCAGGAACTGCTCGAACCCTCGAGCGGGGACTGGGCGTGCTGGCGCTAGCAGCGTGTAAAATACGAGGTGAGAGTAAACTCTCCAGAGGAACCGCTCACCTGAAGTAACACACGGACTCCACGGCGGACTCGCAATATCCGACAGCCGCCCCCGTCTCCCGGTCCGTTTTAAGCTGTTTCTTCCGTGTGCCTGCCTCGCGCATGCGCCGCGCGCAGCATGACGGGAGTTGTAGTTCCTGCCAGAGGTAGTATGGGGAGTGTAGTCCTGATACGGCGGGAACAGCGCTGTCAGTTACTACACCAAGTTCTGTGTCCTAACAAATGGTAAGGGCCCCAATCCATGCACTGCCTTAAACACGACACAGAGGGACTTAAAATGAATCCTCTGCAAAACAGGGAGCCAGTGGAGCTCCGTCGGGGCATGGGAGGCAGAAGACTGGCGAGGTCTCATCAAGGCCAGCTTAGCTGCCGCATTCCTAATTCTTTGTAATCTCCCAATTAAATACTTTGGGGATTCCAATAGTAATGCATTGCAGTAATCCAGTCTGCTCATGATGACGCTCCTGACTACCAATGCGCGTGTCTGAATCGGCAGCACAGGAAGAATTTTCCTAAGGGCCCTGATAAGAGAGAAGCAGCTCCCAAAGGCCTTGTTGATATGCGTCTCCAAGGTCAACTTCTCATTAAAAGAAATCCCCAGGTAGCGGACCGTCTTAGACGGTACCAAAGGAGGGTCAGCAGAAATGGGCCAAAAGTCTGCAGGGAGAGAGTAAGGCACTCTTCCACCTCCAATACATAGGATCTCCGTTATTTTCTGCGTTAAATTGCAGAGAGTTGTTTCTCAACCAGAGTACCACATCCAACATACAAGCATGGAAGTTATGTAACATGGTTCATTGATCACCCTCCAGTGAAAGGATGAGCTGGGTGTCATAAGCATAGTTCACCAAGCCTATATCATAAGATTTATTAATGTCCACCAAGTGGCGCATATAGGCATTACATAGTATGGGGCTAATCGCAGATCCCTGCGGGACCTCATAGCTTATCTTGGTTAACTTTGAGCAGAAAGGGGGATGGTCACTGCCTGACATTTGTCTGACAGATAAGAATGCAGCCAAACCCACTTCTTCCAGCCGTTTCAGGAGGACCTTGTGATCGACTGTGTCTAATGCGGCAGACAGGTCCAGCAACATCAATATAGCCGAATGACCCTCTTTCGAAGGCGGCTGTGCCTAAGGCACGGCAATGGGACCGCACAGCAAGGTTCCTGCACGGCATGGACTCAAAAGTCCAAGCGGTGCACAAACTGTTGTGCATGCACATGAGGGGGCACCTGTTATGCTCCCCTGCATGTATCCACATGCAGAGGAGGCAGAGGAGGCCCTGTAGGGCCCCCTTTGTTACCTCTCTGCCACAGTGTACATGGAAGAGGAACCTTCTTGGCACCAGCGGAGGAGAGCAAACTCGTAATATGCTGGGCGGAACCTCAGCGGTCCCGCTAAGCATATTGTGGCCTCTGACTGCAGCACCACCTCAAGGGAATGGCATTTCCCTGGCAGTGTCAGTGATCCCAGGGGAGTCCGACAGCCCAACTCATAATAGGGCAGTTGGACCGCCAGTGTGGCAGTGGATGAACCACCACCACCACGCCCACGGGAGTCTGGAGGTCTTCAGACCACCAGACTCATAATCGGGCTTAAAGTGTTTATAATGGGAAGAGAGGTGCTAGATGTGAGCTTAAGAACCTTCACCCAATGGTGTAGAAAGCGCTGCTCATAATCCAGTGTCATTTTTTGTTAAAGTTTCTATAGAGAGCAGCACAATAGTTTACTAACTGGGCATAAGTACCAGGATCACCCGATGTAAAACATATTATGTGATCTTAAATCATCTACCTCAGATTTGATTTTAATTTATCACATAATCATTTACAGGGCAAGTTTGCAAGACTGCATCCCTGTGAAGTATATGACAGACAAATGCAACACCCAGAAGTAATTGAGCCCTGTCTACACACATCCTTAATCAATTATTGAAAACGTATTTATATGTGACAGTTAGTCGAAAGATTATGTACAGCCGTAGTACAGTACTTAGTAGAATGTAGCTTGTAGTAAATTGAATGGAAAAATATTGTTTTGATTCCGTGTCTGCACATTTTTGTGAAAATGTGTTTTTAAATCAATGCGGTTAGACTCCTGAATATATAATTTGTGATTATCAAAGCCTTGTACTTCCCCATCCAGCTAAACCAAACATATTCATTCATGTGGTTTAACCATAAAATGTGTTTTCTACAACGCCTTTGGAAATGGACTGCTAGAGATGCCGACAACTATTAAAAAAAAAATACTTTTGCCCCCCGACTAATACGTACATATTTATACGCACAGTAAGCATGAGGGCCTGGATGGCCCACCCGGGGTGCAAACCTGTGGCATGCTGCTAAAAGAGATTTTGAAGCCACGTGCAGTGAGCACCTCGGGTGCTTCTGTGTCTAGATTTATGTTTTATCAACGTTACTGAGAGAGTTGCGACATTTCAATATGTTTTTACATCTGTTAAGTAAATGCTGCTTTGCCCTTAATGTGAGTAAATGACGGCGGACGGAGTGTGGGGATTTTCTTCATGAGATAAAACTGTGCTTCTGCATGAATAACTGGAGCTGTAGCGTGCCTGTTTACAAGGTTATGCTTTATTTTATATGGAGCCTGAGTGGAGACTGGCAGATTGATATTCCACAGTTTCCTTATAGGATAAGTGGGAGGGTGGAAGAAATACGGGGGTGGGGGTGTGAGTAACTTGATAGGGTAGATGAAGCAAATCAAGGGGTAGATGAAGCAATGGTCGGGAGCAACACTGGGGGGAGGAAGCAACAGGGGGTGCGTGGGTGGAGAGAAGCAAAACAGAGGGCTGGGAAGGGCGCACGGAAAGAGAGAATTATAGGGGTAGAAACCAACAAGAGATAGCACAATGTTTAGGGGGGGGGGAGAAACACCCTGGTGAAAAAAAATAGGCTAAGTACATAGGGGCCTGGAAGGATGCACACATACAGCAAGAATGGCAGAGGTGAAAATTAGCACGAGGGAGACAGTAGGGAAGGAGGATTATGAGGGGGGGCAAGAGAGAGCAATATGGGCTTGGGTGGGTATTTCACAGAAGTACATAGCAGCACTGGGAGGGAAAAGCATGAATATTGAGGGGGACAACGCAGATAGACAGACTGAAAACACAAGCACTCATATGGAACAGGAGCAGTGGAAGGACACAAGTACTTGGTCCATGCTCCAGCGGCTGGCCAAAGACAAGAAGAGAATGTGCCCTCACGCCGTGACAAACGGGAATGAAGTAAATGAAAGCGACACTGAAGCTAACAAATGGTAAGCTTAGGGCGGACTGTAAGCCCCCTGTATGTAAACAACATGTTTGAAAGAGGCAGCGCATGCTCTATCAATGCAAGACCTAAAAAGGCACAGGATGGGTGCACATCATACATGTATGACACAACAAGCAGATGTAAATGCTTCCTCACACAAGGGACAAGAGCAACATTTTTAGCAGCATAGCAATCTTCCCTCATATGCACCGAAAGAAGAAATGAAAGCTTCCTTCACAGACGTAAACAGTATGAAAACATGCAGCAGGAGGTGGCAGTGTATGGTGTGATAGTGAATGCTGGTGTGGGGCATCACCTGTTCATCGGTTGGTATGATGATATAAAAGTGTATTGGCAGGTGGAATTATGTGATGACCTCTGTGATAATGCATCATGCAATTTCCGTGTTTTTTGTGTACTGGTGTGATGTGGTCACTTAATTTTGTAGTCTAATGTGTGTGGGTTGGAATATTAGTGTGTTTGTGTGCTGGTGTGATGTGTGTGTGCATTGCTGTGATGGTAATTGTTAATCTCAGTTTGTGTGTGATGGTGTGGTGGCAGTACTGACTGGTATGTGTGCTGTGTGTGTGTGTGTGAGCTAGTATGTATGCAATAGTGTGCGTTTTGTGTGTGCATGTGTGTGTATATGTGTTTGATGGGTTTGTTGGTCTTTGTATTTGCAATGATGTTTGTATTTATGAGCTGCTATGTGCATGCCAGTCAGGGCCACTGCCAAGGCCAGTTGGATGGTGCTTCTGGTAATATATGTGATAATGTGAATTTATGATGGTTTGTTTAATGATGTGTCACTACGGGTATTGATGCTATGTTGTGTAATTGCATATGAGTGGAACTGTGTGGATGATGGTGTGTGTTATTGCAAGAAAGTATATTTGTTGATTTAATGATTTATGTTGGTTTGATGCTTTGGCTCTGATGGTCCGTTTGATGATTTGTGTGTTGTATGAAATGGTGTGTTGGTGTAATTGTGGGTTCATTGCTATGTGTGATAGTAGATGGGTGTAGGTGTGATACTTCTGTTTGTTTGGAAAGATGATGATGATTTGCTACACTTGTGGTGGCTCGTGTGTGCATAAGACAGCATGTGTGAAATGATAGTACATATGTGTGTTGGTGTGAAAATGCAACTTTGGAACATATATCAGTACATTTCCAGGGGACACAGGGTCTGCCCAACCAAAGTTAAAATAAATTCATAGGAGGGATCATGTTACAGGATGGTCGCCAGTTTTGATAGGGCCCATTCAGTGGAATGAGTCACTTATGCAGATAAATATTGCGAATGTGCCATGTTTAAGAGAAATTCTGTGCACTAAGAATCCAGTCACTACAACACTGAGCGGACCCTGTTTGGTAAATGCAAGGGAGTCTTTTTATGCTTTGGCACAAACAAAAGTGCAGAATTTATTGTTTAAGTGTTAAAAAGTATAATTCAGGCACATGATGCATTACATATTGAAAAAAAAAGAAAATACACTTTCGAGACCCTTCCCTTTTCTATCCCTCCACTATCCTTTTTAATCCAACTAACAGATTAACATGTCCACCACTCAAATTAATCTCATATTTCCCTATACTAATATCCCACTAATCATGTTTGGGTTCGGGAGTAGTGTGCTACCTGCCAAAAAGCACTCAGACACCTCATCAGGAATAGAAAGCTCTATATATATTAACGCCCATCCCTCTTCTATCCCTCCACTATCCTTTTTCAATCCAAATAACAAACTCACATGTTCACCTCTCAAATTAATTTAATATCTCCCTATGCAAATTCACCACTAATACTTTTTGGGTTCGTGCTACTCATCAAAAAAGCACTTCGATGCCTTGTCAGGGATATAAGCACTATATAAATGCAATTACAATTACACAATTACACTTACGAGTGAATCATGTGTCTTTGTATATTGATGCACCAGTGCAATATTGTAGATCGGTATGCATATTGGTTTTGCCCTTCCTTGATTCACTGCTTACGTGCTCTAAATTAAATAACCACATTGAAATGGTACGTTGTCTTAAGAACATCCTGAGCAAGCATTTTCACATACACGTAAAGTTTAACTCTTTTACAGGCAAAGTGTCAAACATTTTAGGTTTTCACCACTATCATTATCACATGTTTAATAGTGATATCTAAACCTTGTTTGCCAGGAATATTTTGCTATTTAGAGTGTTTTTATGGAAATATTGCATCATGGGAGAAGAAAACGTATTTTGTGCAGTAATTGTACCCATCAAGGGTAGAGTCTGTGGCACATATATATGCTTACAATCCATCATGTATGAGTAAACATATTCTTATAGAGGTATGAAAATGTGGCGACTTAGGGGCTGTTTAAGATGTCGCGGAAGCAGGACTGCCCAACTAGGAGTCGGAAGCCCAGCTTGCTGCATTACAAAACAACCGCCTTCACAGTGTGTATATTTTGTATAGTGTCATGTGCTTCGGGATGCAGCACACACCACAATACAAAAAACCCCCCATTTGCAACATTCCTACACCATGTGGCAGGCACAATGCAGGGCGTGTAGGGGGGGCACCTAACGGGACCATAGCAGAGGGCCAGGGGGGAAGGGGTGCCGGCTAGGTGCCCCAAAGTCACTTTTCACCTGCCTTTTCATGGCAGGTTAACAACCAAGAAAAGGGACATTGTAATCACTATGGCGGTGCCTGAGCAGACACTGCCACTTTCGTAGGGATTGCAGTCCCCCTATTGTCCGACGGGCTCCATGAGCCCATCGGATGTGTGGTGGTTGGTCTCTCCTCCAGCCCACCATCCGCCCGCCTTCATAATGCGGTGGACGGCCCTGCAGGGGTAGATGGCGGTGGGACCACCACAGATGGCCTGACATTGGCAGTCCCACCGTCATCATACTCAGGTTTTAAATATCGATTGGGAAAAGACATGTATGGATGGCTTAAGAGAAATGTATCCAGTTATTCATGGGCTATGAGAAAACATCTGTTGGCATTTTAACAACAAGGATTGCCAAATTATGTTTTTTCCTATGTATATAACAGACATTTTCCTTCAGGGTTGGGAGAAAAGAAATAGCACTGTTGGTGCCAACATTGTAGCCTCTAAGGAGAAATATGTTTGGACTATTCTATTTTGCACTTGGGTATTGTGTAGTGCTTATAACTGGATGACAATGCTCAAGACAATGCAACAGGCATAGGTTGTCACTGGCAGAGAGCGGATAAAGTGCATAAGTGCAAGTCAATGCCTGCCTACGAGCTGCCACCAAACTTTCCACTGATTTTCCAACTATTTTGCTCGATCAGCAAACTCTCTGCACACCCACATCATGGAAGGGCTCCTGATGCCCCAGCCCCAAACTTTGTTTCTCCTCAGTGCATTCCTTCTTTAATGCCAAGCCCTGAAGCATCTGGACTGTAGAACAAGAATCAGAGAGCCAGGTTGGAGCTACTTGCTACTTAGCCACCATTTGCGCTAGTCTTTAGATTCTCAAAGCTGGAGAGAGTGGTGAGTGATAAAGAGAGGCATCATTGACTCAAGCCAAGACTTGTGTCTGTCTTCACCAGCCTGACAGTCAGTGACAGTAACAGGAAGTCAGTCACCCACACTACCAAACTCCATAAGTCAATTAGTGGGATGGAATAGATGGGGTGCCTTCAGAGGGGTAATCAATCAATCAATCAGGAGTTTGTTAAAGCGCGACTACTCACCGGTAAGGGTCTCAAGGCGCTAGGGGTAGGGGGGGGTGTGCAGGTTCCATTCCATCAAGGAGGGGGTCTGTCGAAGAGCCAGGTTTTGAGGTTTCTTGCGAAGATGGAGAGCGATGTTGTCTGTCTGAGGTGGAGCGGAAGGGCGTTCCATGCTTTGGCCGCGAGGGTGGAGAAGGAGCGGCCTCCGGATCTGGTCTTTCTGGTGCGGGGGACCACGGCATGGGAGAGCTGGGCTGATCGTAGGGTCCTTTGGGGTGCGTGGAATTTGAGCCGGCTGTTCAGGTATGCTGGTCCGGTGCCGTGGAGGGCCTTGTGTGCGTGGGTGAGCATCTTAAAGGTGATTCTCGCCTCGACGGGGAGCCAGTGGAGTGTGCGCAGGTGCTGGGAGATGTGGCAGTGTTTTGGCAGGTTGAGGACCAGTCTTGCGGCGGCGTTCTGGATGTTCTGTAGCTTGCGGATGAGGTTTTTGTTTATTCTGGCGTAGAGTGCGTTGCCGTAGTCGAGTCTGCTGGTGACCAGGGCGTGAGTGACTGTCTTTCGGTGTTTGAGGGGGATCCATTTGACGGTCTTACGAAGGAGGCGGAGGGTGTGGAAGCAGGAAGATGAGACAGAGTTGATCTGGCGGTCCATTTTGAGCTCGGAGTCCAGGATGATTCCCAGGTTGCGTGCGTGGTCTGTGGGGGTTGGCGGGTTTCCGAGGGCGGTGGGCCACCAGGTGTCGCTCCAGGCGTCGGGGTTTGGGCCCATGATGAGTACTTCTGTTTTGTTGGTGTTTAGTTGTAGGCAGCTGTTTTTCATCCATTTGGCGACGGCTTCCATGCCTTCTCGAAAGTTGCGTCTGGCGGTGTTGGGCTCGTTGGATAGGGAGAGGATCAGCTGGGTGTCGTCTGCGTATGACACGATGTTGAGTCCGTAGGTTCTGACGATGGGGGCAAGTGGAGCCATGTAGACGTTGAAGAGCGTCGGGCTGAGGGAGGAGCCCTGGGGGACTCCGCAGGTGGTAGGTGTGGGGTCTGAGAGGAAAGGGGGGAGTCTGACCCGTTGCGTCCTGCCGGAGAGGAAGGAGCCGATCCAGTCTAGGGCCTTGTCCTGGATTCCTGCGTCGTAGAATCTGCGTATTAGGGTGCGGTGGGAGACTGTGTCGAACGCCGCTGATAGGTCTAGGAGGATGAGGGCTACTCTTTCTCCTTTGTCCAGTAGGGTGCGGATGTCATCTGTTGCGGCGAGGAGGGCGGTTTCCGTACTGTGTTTTTTTCTGAAGCCGGATTGGGAGGAGTCGAGGATGTTGTGTTCTTCAATGAATGTGGCGAGTTGGCTGTTGATGGCTTTCTCGATGACTTTCGCTGGGAAAGGGAGCAGGGAGATGGGTCTGTAGTTTTTGAGGACAGTGGGGTCCGCTGAGTGTTTCTTTAGGAGGGGGTTGACCTCGGCATGTTTCCAGTTGTCGGGGAACGAGGCGGTCGCCAGGGAGCGGTTGATGGTGTGGCGGAGCATGGGTGCAATGGTGTCGGCAGCTCTGTTGAAGATGTGGTGGGGGCAGGGGTCCTTGGGGGCCCCTGAGTGGATTGAATTCATTGTCTTCAGTGTGTCTTCGGTGGTGAGGGCTGTCCAGTCATCAATCGCTGGTTTCCGGGTGTCGGGGGTGGTTGGTGAGGGTTCAGTGTGCTGTTTGTCTTCGTCGAAGTTGTCGTAGATGCTCTTGATTTTGTGGTGGAAAAAGGTGCTGAGTTTATCGCAGAGGTCTTGTGAGGGAGGGATGACGGTAGACTCGCTGGTGGATTGGGCGAACTCCTTGATGATGCTGAAGAGTTCCTTGCTGTTGTGTGCGTGGGTGGAGATTCTGTCTTCAATCGCTTTTTTCCTAGTTTCTCTGATGAGTTGATGGTGGGCGTTGGTGGCGGCTCTGAAGTTGTTGTGGGCTTCTGTGGATTTGGTGTTTCTCCAGGCCTTTTCGAGGCGGCGGCATGTGCGCCTGGACTCTCGAAGTTCGGTGGTAAACCATCTGGCTTTCTTGGCACGGGTATTGTTGTTTTTCCTGAGGGGGGCTATGGTGTTGGTGCTGACCGAGATCCATCTATGCAGGTTTCGGGCTGCGGTGTTGGGGTCGTCGTTTTCCACGATGGTTGGGGTGGAGTTGTTGAGTGAGGAGGTGAGCTGGTCGTCGGTGATTTTGGTCCAGTTTCTTTGTGGAAGCAGGTGCTGGTGTCTGTGGATGGTGGGTGTTCTGAAGGTGAAGTGGACCCAAAGATGGTCGGTCCATGGGAGTTCGGTGGTGTGGCTGAAGGTGATGGAGTTTCCTGTAGTGAAGAGG
This sequence comes from Lissotriton helveticus, assembly GCF_964261635.1. Classification (NCBI taxonomy): domain Eukaryota; kingdom Metazoa; phylum Chordata; class Amphibia; order Caudata; family Salamandridae; genus Lissotriton; species Lissotriton helveticus. Next base: position 1,071,652,432 of record NC_136070.1, on the reverse strand, counting down.
GGGTCGAGGGTGTGTCCTGCTGAGTGCGTGGGCTCGGTCACGATCTGGCAGAGTCCAATGTTGTGGAGGTTGTCCAGGAGGCATGTGGTGTTGGGGTCCAGTTGATTGTCGAGGTGGAAGTTGAGGTCTCCCAGCAGGGTGTAGTTGGTGGATGCGATGGCCTGCGGGGAGATAATGTCCGTGATGGAGTTGGCGAAGGGTCCGCGGGGTCCAGGGGGTCGGTAGATGAGGGTTCCTCGGAGGGCGGCGGTGGGGCTGGCCAGTATCTTGAAGTGAAGGTGTTCCATCAGTTCTGTGGACTCGTCAGGGAGTGTGCTCAGGCGGAGGCTGGATTTGTGGACGATGGCGATTCCTCCTCCTGGGTGGGTGGGGCGGTCCTTCCTGGAGATCTTGTATCCTTGGGGGATGGCGATTGCGATGTCCGGTCCCAAGGTGGTGTTGGTCCAGGTTTCGGTGAAGAATGCTACGTCCGGGGTGGTGCTGTCGAGGAGATCCCAGATTTCTGTGGCGTGTTTGTGGAGGGATCGGACGTTGAGGAGGATGCATTGCAGGGTCTTCGGTTCGGTTGTGTTCTTGTGGGCGGGTTGTGCTGAATCCGTGTTCTTGGCGGTGCTGCAGGTGTGCCGGCAGCGGTGACAGCTGAAGTGTTCATGGGTGTCGGCTGGTGATGCTAGCTTGCAGTTGTTGTTGCAGCCTGGGTTGAGTGCGTGGAGTGCTGCTGGGTCGTAGCGTTGGCGGGGCGGAGGTCCAGGGTTCCTGGTGCTGGTCGCGGACGGGTCGCGGACGGGTCGCGGACGGGTCGCGGACGGGTCGCGGACGGGCGCAGACGTGCTTGCCTTTGACGCGCCTTCGGTGCACCAGCGGCCGCCATTAAGTAGGGGTCGGGGAGGGCTGGACAGCTGGGAGGCGGGAGCGGGGAGGGGAGCTGGTTTGGGCCGGTCGCGCTGGGGGGAGGAGGGGCCGCGGGGGCAGCAGCGGCGGGGAAAGGTAAAGGGAGGAAAGAAGGGATAAAGAAAAAAGGGAAAATAAGCAGAAATAAGGTACAAAAGAGCAGAGATGCAGAAAAGAGCAGAAAGGTGAAAGATAGAAAGGGTAGAAAAACAAGTGAAAACGAGTGAAGGAGCAGAGGGAGAGAAAGGGAAAATGGGCAGAAATAAGGCACAAAAGAGCAGAGGTGCAGAAAGGTGAAAGATAGAAAGGGTAGGAAAACGAGTGAAAACGAGTGAAGGAGCAGAGGGAGAGAAAGGGAAAATGGGGTACAGAGTGTTGGACACTCTCCAGGTATAATTAAGGGTCAACCATGAATTATGAGGGCTGCTGAAGGATGAGGATGGTGAAAGAAAGAGGTGGAGGAAGGATGGTGAAATAAAGAGGTGGAGGAAGATTAGTAATGTGTGAGCCTGCGAGAAAATGATGGATTAGGGCGAGCTATTACAGAAAGAAATGCTATTTGGAACGGACATTGCAATGTGGGTCTTGGCATTAACCTTCTTCACCCTTCCATCCTTGGAGGAACGTAAATACGTTCTGGAGCATAATAACAGAAATGCATAGGCTCAATCAGATCTATCCAACATGCTACTAAGAAAAACAGCTTAAGAAACAGATACAGAGCTTCCAGGGTAAGGCATCACATAGTAGAGCAACACCTAAAGGTACACAGATGCTACAGACTTTACCTTTAGACAGCCGGGCTATCTCCATGTTACACAGATGTTACATCTGCTAACGTTCATGTGTGACACCTTTATGTCAGCTAGCACAAAATGTACAGAGACCGCCTCTCTCAGGGGAGTTATAATTCAACTAATACAGATACACACACAGCTTTGACTTGAGATAGCCGAGTTGTATGTGATGTCTTACATGTCTCTGCTTAGCTACCCACCATGTGTCAGCACTAATAATATTTGGTAATAGACAGCAGATCTATGTTCTGGTCTACTCAGCATTTACAGTGTGCTCTGGAACAGTTATGGATGACATAGGCTACCCACCCTTTCTTGATAGTGAAGATGCAAGATTTAAAAAATAATAATACATGACACATTTACTAATTTAGGAGATGAAAAGCATGAAAGTGCACCTTGCACACGTTAGACGCAGTAAAACATGAAACTGAGACAAGTGAAGTAGAAGCACCATAAAAGCGTGCTTTGAAATGAAATATGAAGAAACATACATATCAAACAATACTAATATACATAAATAAGTTGCACTAATGAGAACACTTGTGAAAATGTTGTTTATTGGCATTTGCTGACGAAATAATGTGCTATTAATCAAGTGGCCTAGTGTGTCTATTGCTTTCCATTAGAATGCATCATGTAGAAAAGTTGGTACAAAACTGTGTAAATCTAGTTAGGAACTTGAAATTAATTTAAACTGATAATACTAATTCTATAGTGTATAAAATGTTTTACACGATTTTTGTAATATGAACTTCGAAAATTATATACTCATGTGAAAGTGGAGGGAAATTTTGTGATTTGCTAATGTAGAATTTTAGTGATTAGCTAAACTGCGATGTACAACAGTGTTTTTGACATAGTTAGCGATTCACAGTGGCTCGCAAATGGACCTGACTCTTCAAAATTCATGAGTTAGGTCACAATTTGTGACCCATTGTGAATGGCTACAATCACAGGGATGGTAGCCGCCTTGGGTCAACAGACCACCATGTCTGTGATTGCTTTTTAAAAAAAGCAATACATTTTTTTTAATGCAGCCTGTTTTCATTGAAGGAAAATGGGATGCAATTCAAAATAAAAATGAGAAGCTACCTGTTCATTTTTTAAGAGTAGGCAGTGGTCCGTAGGACCATTGCCTGTTCTTAAAAAAGTGATGTCTCCACCATTCTCAAAAGGGAAGGGGTCCCATTGGGACCCCTTCCCGTTTGCAAGTGTGTTACCCCTAACTTGAAGTGGGTGTTAACTGCGAATGTTTTGTGACCACATTCTCGGTAGCAAAACATTCATACATACCAGTGCTATTCGGTATTAGGAATGGGTGCCCTAAACACATCCCTTCCTACTACCGAATCGCAAAAGCAAAATGTGATTTGGTATAAAATTACTGAGTAGCATTTTGCCTTCTGTACATGGCAAAATGCATTTTATACGCCGCAAATGGCCGATGGGCCGTTTCTGAGGTGTGTAATGCTTTGTACATGTGGCCCTAGGACTCTTACAGAAACCCAAAAGGGGGAGGGGGTTGTCGCCATGCATTTTCATTTCTCCGTTCAAGAGGGTTGATCGAGTTTTAATGATTTTTGAGAACCATCCTTTACTTTTGGACTCCCTTTGCTGATGCTACAGTCAGTAGCTGATGAACCGAAACCCTTCTTTGCCCAACCATTTCCTGATTTATTTGCCATTAGTGTATTTTAAATCTGAACCCTTTTCCCCTTTTTCTTTAGGATCATGAGCTGTTAGATAAATAAACTATCCTTCTGTCTTAGATGGTAGTGGGCCCCTTTCATTCTGTAAATTGATTTATGCGATAATAATTCTTTTAAGCTTGGCCCAAATGTTTGGCTCTATATTGCAGGCTGTGATATCTTTAACTGGAATACTTAAAAGACTGCTTAGTGATATGAATTTTGAATCTATAATGCAAAAACCAAATTAATTCAACATCTGCCTAAGTCTTTTATTGAGTTTTGTTAAATCTTTCATTGAAACTTTTCTAATGATTTGAATGTGTTGTAGGGAGAATCAGCTTTTATGGAACATCAAGTTCTGCTTCTTTTATTTTGTGTATCCCTAGCAGAAATATGTGTTTGCATAACTCTATTCCGATTTAACTTCTTTAGGAAGTTGGGTCTTCCAATTCTTTATTTCTACAGCATGGTTTTGAGAGTGGTGTACTTAACCCTGATTTGAACTTTGTTAGTTAGCTGTCAATTTATGGTCCTCATTGGAGAGATAACATGGTGTTTTAGTCATTCTAAATTCTGCCCCTCTATCGACAGAGAAAGATTCATCAGAGGATCATTGTCTCTGTGGTAAATGGAAATGCTGTAGATTGTCTAATAGTAAAATGCTCAGTAGGGTTAGTGTAGTAAGGAGAGTAAGCACAGCCATTGGAACAGAGATCTGTCCGTCAATTGCGGAGCAGATTCGGGGGCGTTCCGGCCATTTTTACTCATCCTGCCCCTTTTTTTCACGTCAGTGCGGCGGTGGGCGGGGTTTATTTTTTTGCTCATTGAGGTTTCATTTGGTCATTCCTCGGCCGACCGCCGCCGGAGGAAGTCAAGGTCAGTGTCTTTCTTGCCGTTTCCTCCCCCCTCCCGCTGTCTGTTCCTTTCCCGCCCCCCCTCCCGCTGTCCGTTCCTTTCCCGCCCCCCGACCCGCTGTCCGTTCCTTTCCAGCCCCCGTCCCGCTGTCCGTTCCTTTCCCGCCCCCTCCCGCTGTCCGTGCCTTTTCTTCCCCCAAGTCCCGTTGTCCGTGCCAACACTTTATTTCACACAGTTTACCTCTCAAGTTGATTTTCGGTGCTGATTGGTCGCGTAAGCTGTGCTGAAGAAGTCCATCTGCTCAGTGCGATAAAACATGAGGGGACAATCTTCGCATTACCATTACAAATTGCTAAAAGTGAGGATGCACGGTTGTGACCTACACAGCCAGGCATTGAGGCGGGAAGTGTTTCCTCTAGCACCCTCCTTTCCCCCCAACAGGAAATAAAAGGAGCAGTGTTGATAAAAACAAGCAAAGGCAACAGGTTACGCCTACGCAACATATATTGGCTTTGTCGGTGTTTGTTTAGGCATGTTGCGTAGCAGCGCGGGCTGCTGTGCATACTAGCTTAAAATAAAGTAAAATAAAGCGCTAATACCCGCCCACAGTGGAGTATGTTTCAGGCTTTGTTTTTGTTTGCGACATCCTGCGTTGCTGTGCACAAATAAACATTGACAAAGCCAAATCGCGTATGGGGAGGAGCTGCGACACAACGAACAGTCTCGTAGCCATGACGGTCCTATACAGAGAGGGAGGTTTGTAGGAGTATAGACAGGCATCCTTACGTTGTCTCGTTTAAAACCATTCATTTCAGAAGGGTGCGCTCGCGATGCCTTCGTGTCCGGCGTCCAACACTCTGCCCTTGGCCAAAGATGAGAATGAAAAGTGAGGGTGTGACGCTGGTGCTGGGAAAACCACTTCAATTTTCGGCGTCGGCTTAACATCCCGTGATTCTGTGCAAAAGCCCTTAATCAAACCTTGCATTACAAACCCGTAACATGACCTTGTGTACTGCAACAGTTGCTTCTGTAAAAGCGCTCCAAGGCCGTCGGGGCTTTTGGTGGGAGGTGTTCGCTTGTCCTAGTTGGCTTTCCCAGAAATATTCCCATCCGTGTGAGAAAACCATCTGACATGATTGATATGTTAACGAAGCGTAAATGTTCACGAGCAGTCTGCTGGTGATTCTACAGCATTCTACCATCGCTTCACACCGACAGAGTGCTAAAGTACAACTAGAGTACTGACCTTCTGTTTCATGGCAAGCGTGGGACCTGTCTGGATGCCTCGTTGCTAGGATACCAACTTTTAATTTTAATGTACTTCCTTTGAAGTGAAGTGTATGACTATAAGATTTATTGTTAATACCAGTGATTCATTTGAGCTGGTTGTCCAGTGCCCGGCACCGGCACTTAATTGTCAGCACCAGCACTTAATTGTTAACACCTGCACTTATGACAGCTGCCATATGATGGCGCTGTTTGGGTAATGTAGTGGTGACAATACAGCAGTTGTTTATTCATTAAAACAAGTAATACATGCTGTCAAACTATTCATATAGCCTTGGGGACCTCAAACAATCTTTATTGTCACGCTTGTAAGTATGTGATGTGAGTAGTTGTGTTGTTATTGTCATTGGCTGCAGGAGTGGGTGGTGTAAGCTGCAGTGGCCTCCTGACAGGGCCCTGGCACTTATTTATGTTTTTTAACAAAGTAAGTTAGCACTGGAATGCAGAGTTGTAACCAAATGTTAAAGAAATTACAGAACAAAGCGATTTTAGTGATATTTGGCACAAGTTTTAAGACACTAAAATTGTTTCCATTAGTTTCTTTATTTCGTTTTCATACCACATATGAATTACAAGTGAGGCTTTATATAGGTATATTAATACCAAACCAGACTGCAAACGCTTGATACAAAAAAGGGTGTTCAAGAATAGCCAGAAACAACAAGTGATGCACATAGGCTGTCATCTCTCCTCTCTAGCGGGATCACTCAAGAAAGCTGAACTTCAGTGATGGTTTGGGCATGTCTAGTTCCTAAAACTGAGAGAAGGGAATCCGCTTGACCCAGAACGGATACATCAGCTAGGGCACACTGTCACAGTGAAAAGCTTAAGAATGGCTTAGGCCAAACTTTCAAAAGAGAAAAGTTGGAAAAATGTCAACATAGGAATAGAAGCATAATGCAAATGGTAAATCTATCAATCAAACAAGTGGCCATGCTACAAACCAACCATGGTAAGCTAGCTTTAAACTAGCATTAAACATGGCTAGCTAACCACCGTATACCCAGTTACTTTTTATCTTATTTGCAGCCTTGGCTGGCTCTGTGTGTGTGTGTGCGGGTGGCTCTGTGTGTGTGTGCGGCTGGCTCTGTGTGTGTGTGCGGCTGGCTCTGTGTGTGTGTGTGTGCGGCTGGCTCTGTGTGTGCGGCTGGCTCTGTGTGTGTGTGTGCGGCTGGCTCTGTGTGTGTGTGTGTGCATGCGGCTGGTTCTGTGTGTGTGCGGCTGGCTCTGTGTGTGTGTGTGTGTGTGGCTGGCTGGCTGTGTGTGTGTGTGTGCGGCTGGCTGTGTGTGTGTGTGTGCATCTGGCTCTGTGTGTGTGTGTGTGTGAGGCTGGCTCTGTGTGTGTGCGGCTGGCTCTGTGTGTGTGTGTGTGTGTGTGCGGCTGGCTGGCTGTGTGTGTGTGTGTGCGGCTGGCTGTGTGTGTGTGCGGCTGGCTGTGTGTGTGTGTGTGTTCGGCTGGCTCTGTGTGTGCGGCTGGCTCTGTGTGTGCCTTTGTGTGTGTGTGTGTGTGTGTGTGGCTCTGTGTGTATGTGTGGGTGCAAATGCAATAGGTCTCACATTTGCGAGAGATTAAGCTAATGGCAATATAAATGACAATGCCATTTATTTATCTGTTTTCAAAACCAACACATAAATACAAATTTTGTCATTTACAATGCCAATAGCTCTAACTTTTCCAAAGGCGAAACCATTGCATTGTAAATGCTTGTTTGTTACAGGAACTGCGAGACACAGTGAGGCCTAATGTGGGTCCATGATAACAACCTGGTGCCTTGGTTCTAAAAATAAACTAAAAAAGAAGTTAGAAGGGTCTTGTCAAAGACAAGATCCTGTGGACAACCACCACTGTGCAGGCTATAGGATGTGACAGCCCACGGGGCAGGAGTGCAGGGACTCTCCAGCAGCCATGCCCTCAAGTCAACACCCCCTACGCATGACCAAAGGTCGTGTGCAGCAGGGTGATTAACTACCCACAGCGAGTAGCTGCCCACAGGGGTTAGGGTCCAGGTAAAACATGGGGTTGGATGATGTTATAAGTGATGTTTTCAGTTATTCCATTTTTTATGTCATAAGTGATTTGGTATGTGAGGTCATAAGCAGTGCATGACGGGGTGCTCTTACAGATATTTCACTAAACTATACTTGGTGAATTTCAAAGGTTATATAGTTTGGTTTTTAAAAAATAGATCTTGTTTCATTTCAACAGCTAACCATAATGTCACTTATATGTTTCTTTTTATTGTGAGCGGTCAGCACTGGGTAGTTACAATTAGTTCAGCATTTTTAAACGAAATTCGGTTTTGTGTTGGTAATAACTTTGGCATTGTTCGACGAATCCCTGCAAAAGTTTCCAAAAAGTGCTTTTTTTTGCCTGGTGTGTGCATGCTAATGTTCGGGGTGAGTCATTAAGTGGGGGCTGAGGAAACAGGGGGCTATCAAAATGCCTACTCCCCAAGCATTTTCCATAGACTCCTTTAAGATATGCTACTGCAAAAACTGCTGAACTGAGTTACACCACATTGGACAGGAAGCTAGATCTTGGTACCAAGACAGTTCTTTTTGTGATTTGGTGTAAATCCATTCAGTAGTTTTCAGAAATTAAGATTTAAAAATACTTGTATATTTGGACGGTTGGGTCTGTGAGAGGCTCACAAGGTTCTAGCAGGAGCGGCTATTACAAAATTGAGCATTCTGATTGGCCAAGGGAGCTTTTTACCCTTGGGCCATCTTGCTTCCACAAGAGTCAGATTGCAGCGGGAGCGAGCACTCTCATTAGCTGCCAGCAACATGAGAAAAATTTTGCTGGCATCCATTACAGGACTCAAAATTTTAAAAATTAAATAATATGAGAGGGCAGAGTAGGGATATACTGCACCCTATACCCATGGAGAGATCAAGAGGGCCAACCCAGGGCCAAAATAAAAAATAAATCAGCAAATGTATAAAATATAATGGCCGCCACTATTATACAATGTATTAATGGGGATGGGGCGTCAGTAGGGCTCCTTTCCTACCCTATTTACAACCCTGTGGACCCCATCCCCCAGGGCAGTGTATATTATTTAAGTGGAGAAGGAGGGTGGTCCCTCTGACATATGCACTAACCTGAGATATCATGAACCAGCAGTAGTGTTCTTTGTGCTTGTCCTGCCATGCCCCGTACCGTGATGTGGACCGCATCTCTGCTGGCTCATATCACGATGAAGGAAATGGGACAAAATAACAAAGAAATAAGATCTGATCCATTGGCTCACTAGCCCCCCATTTCTGCGGTTGCTGGGTTGGCTTTGCCCTTTGCCATAGTACCTGGTGAAGCTTTTGAAGATGTGGGGTCCACAACAAAATAAACATGAACAGAATTACATACAGATCATCCCACCTGATGAAAGCACTCTCCTCGTGTACCACAGCACTTACTCAGCATCAGTATTACCTTTTCCTGCAACCAGAGCAGCATATACGTATTTTCTTGACGTTAGTGAATGGAAGGCTGATGGTATCAGTTAAGTCACTGTCTAATCCCCTGAAGGAATGGATCCTTACCCCAGGCTGAAATTGTTGCAAGACACCTTACTGTTGTGCCCCCACAATACTGAACTGTAGTTTTACCGCAAAAACAGAGCATGAATATTAAGGGCAGTGTTCAAAGTATTCTTGTGTCTCACAGCAAAGCATTCTTGCATCTCACAGCACTAGAATTAGTGGTCCTGAGGTGCAGACTATGTTGCCTTTGCCTTCAGGTGTCGTGGTGCGATGCTATACAAAGGCATGCACTTGCAAGATGCCACAAGTACTATTTCTGCGTACAAATCCCCTGGTGCTACAAAGTCCCAAGTGCCACAAGGCCTTCTTGTTACCTGAAGGAAGAATGCACAAATCCCTTAAGCACTGCAATGCCTCATGCACCAAGAGGCCTTTGTGGCAACTAGAAAGGGGAGTAGACATTGTGCAATTCCTGGCATGAGAGGCACGTGGTCTGCCCTGTGACCGGGCCCTCATTGGAGATGCCCCTCATGCGGGAGCAACTGGGGACGTGCAACTTTCTGTACTGTCCTATGAGCACTGAATCTCAAGGCTGGTTCTTGATCTGATCAGGTTGATGCCATGACTGCAGTGTCTCACACGATCATCTGGATGTCGCAAAAGGAGGGTATTTACGTCCCACTGTAACTATAGCTCTCTGGAGGATGCGACCGAGTCCGCCCATATTCCTGATTGTCTAGCAATCAAGTGCGGTTGGGGTGTGCCTTTATAGCCCGGGTGCTGAAAGGACATTATCCCACAAGCATGTGTGCTCATTTACTGGTTATGTAAGCACCTGCCTCTTTTGGTAATCAGCAATGGTGTAAACACACAACAAGGTATAGGTGGAAAGGCACACACATAAACAGAGACATACAAATCAGTTATATAAGAAGCTCACACAAATGAATGTGGGTTTAAGCATAGCGCCTCCTCTAAGAATGGACAGCGCATTTCCAAGAGTTCACAGCACGATCAGCGCCATTTGTGTTGGTGTAAGTGCCCATGACACCCTCTCTTCAAGAAATTTTTAGCCCCGGGTACCCCATTCCCCAGGGTCCAAATTAATTAATTAGTGGATGAGGTGTGTGGCCCCCCTCCCAAGCTGTATTTGACCATAGAGACCCCTATCCCCGGGGCCCACTGTATTTAAAATGTGGAGGGGCCTGTGCCCCCCTTCCAGAGCCTTAAAAAGGCCCTGGGGACTCCACCCTCCAGGGTGTATGTTAAAGTAAAGGTGAAGGAGGGCAGCGCATCCCCCATCCTTGAGCCTTTCATGTGCCCGGGGACCCGATTCCTTTTGGCCTGCTTAGTTGCTGCGTTCCAGGGAGACCACCCCTGGGACTCAGTTGTCTCCCTGCCCACATTTGGGCAGGCAGACAAATGTGTGTGCTCTCATCTGGCAGGAGCGTTTTCAAATCTTCCGCCAAACAGGAGCAACAAAAAAGTTTTAAAGCTTAAAAAATGCTCCTACCAGCATTGTTCCCACCCAGAGGGATAAGCATACATAGCTACTCCCTCCTGGTGGGAACAATACCGGCTCCCACACCATGTAAGGAGACAGCTGGGGATGCAGAGGCCCTGGGGCTCCCCATCAGCCCCCAATGTTGTGCTTAGTGGGTGCCCTAGGTGCCATCAACTGTTGTTTTGCAGGTGGGCACCGGGGCACCCACCTATTGAAAATGGAGCACCTGGGGGATAAGGGCCACAGAGCCAAATACAGCTCTGATAGGAGGGCTCCATGGCCCCTCTACCCTTTAAAACAAAGTCCCGCACCAGTGGATGGGGTCCCTGGAGCCAAAATAGCCTCAATGAGGGGTAGAGCATGGCTAGCTCTCCTGATATTTACATTTTGTCCCCAGGATGGGTCCCTGGGGCCTAATTAGGCTCAGGGAGGGGAGCAAAATGCCCCCTCCCTTTATTAGTTACTCAGCCCCAGGGGACAGGGTACCCGTGCCTAATAATGTTCGGTGCTAAAGGCTGTGCATGATGGGGGTGGCTGCCTGCTGGGTGTTTGGCCACAGGGCCTGGTGGGAGACCAAGCTCTGTGTCCAATCCTCTGCTGCACATGGCCAAAGGCAGTGCACTGTATAGTTTGGCTGTCTGCGGGAGTTGGAAACAGGACATGGCTTCAAGACAGGCCCGGCAGCTAACTCCACAGCCTGCCCGACTAAAGGCAGTGCATGGCATGGCATGGGGTTGGCTGCCTCTGGGTAAGTGCCTGTAGGGCGTTGGATGCAGGGCCTGGCTGTAAGCCAAGTCCTGAGGCCAACCCCATGCCACGTGTGATGTAAGGCTGTGTGCAGCATGGGGCTGGCTTCCTGTGGGGGTGTTAGCTGCCTCCATGTCTGTTGGCCACAGGGCTTGTCTGCTGGTCTGTGTTGAAGGCTATGTGCAGTACGGGGTTGGCTGCATTGGGGGTTTTTGGCTGCCAGGCCATGCGGGCCAAGGTTGGCTTTATGTATGATAATAAAATATTACTTTATTTAAAAAAACCTTAGAAATTCACTGATAAAAAGATTTTTTTTTTCAACTGAAAAAACAAAGGTTAAAGTAATATTATAGGTAGGTGAATATGTCAGTGACAACATTAACTTTTTGAACTCAAACAAAATATAGACATTCACAACTTATAGTTAGCAAAGCTAACTATGGCTTGCGCCCCCATGCACTGCTTTCGACCTCAAATATTACATTACTCATGACATGTTCTATAACATCATTTATGCCATCACCGATGACATCTCAAATGGCATCCGGAAAACTGTCACGCACACCCTGGTCGCAAACAAGCTGGACTACGGGAACACCCTCTATGCCAGGATCAACAAAAAAAACAACAGAAGGTTGCAGACCATTCAGAACTTGGCAGCCAGAATCACTCTCAATGCTCCTCACTTCTCTCTTGTTCTTACAGTTAACTGTTCTACCTATCTTTTACCATTCTTGTGTTTTACTTAATGATTTTTATTGGCAAATCAATATGGCAAACAGCGAAAACATTTTAAAGAGGTGCCAACATATTATACAGAGAGAAGAAACAGAAGAAAAAGAAACAATCAAACAAAAAAGGGGGAGGTCAGGAAATAAAGATAGAGAAAAAAGAAACAAATGAGTAAAAACTGAAGAAAATAATAATACTAGGAAATAGTAATAGTGAGACTGAGGGAAAAATAGTATCTATTACTTGCGCGTCACAGACAACATTCCACCAAGTAAAAACAGGTCATTTGAAAAATCTTTCTGACAGGAGAGTATTACTGTAAAGACAAGACCAATAAAGAAATTTAACAAATTAGGCTTCTTGGTGGAACAATCAAAATCACCCGACATGGGGCCTAGGAAATTATTAAGTAAAGTAAGAGATATATCACAATTGAAAATGTTCTTACCACAAGAGTTCCATTGGACCTTTACGTGGGTGAATAAGGGTATAATAATGTTTTGTATATAACGGGCAGCTTTGGGGCGAGAGACATTCAAAATATTAGAGTCATAGTTGGTAAGGGTAACATAGAATCATACATTAGGGGGCTTGCAGATAAAATGTTGGAGAGAATCATGAATTAAATTACACTCATCTATGATTGAATTAGGTGGTTGAAATTTTCACTGCAAGAAGTCAAAAGTAGCAATATTGTTTGCATTCGAAAATTTCCTAATATGAGCAATACATTTTTCTTTTCAATGCTTGAGGTAACACAACCTTAATACATTTATTATTGCAAATATGAATTCATACAACATTGCTAGGGTGAGAATTAATCAAATAATATTCCATTTAACAGGAAGTGAGAATATTTTATAATGGGATATTTAGAAATAAAAGTAATATTAGACATACAAAAAGTCATTAAGTAATGATCTTTCAGAAACAATCATGTGGGTAAAGGATTGTCTTTTTTCTTTTTGAAACACCAAAAAAGCATTTGAACTTAAGAAAAGCATGTGCCAAAGCACAAAATTGCCCAATTATAAAAGATGTGTGATATAATTTGAAGTCAGGGAATCTAACACCACCTTCAGTTTTCAATCTTCTTAGCTTAAAAAGAGCAATTCGTGGAGGCTTGTTATTCTATAGAAATTTGGAACAAATAGAATCAAGTTGTTTAAAATTGCATTTAGAATTTATTTTTTTTTTAAACTTTTTATTAAAGATAAAATGACACAATACAGAAACAATAACAAAAACACAAACAAGGCATTACTTTACAATACAGTGTCGCATCGTGCGGGGGGGCGGGAGGTGCACTACAAAGCGAGTTTAGGAACACATCATATGAGTGGGGGGGGCAGAGGGACAGAAACCAATCAAGATGTCTAATTCGTCATAGGGGAAACGTTGGGCCGGGGAGATATCGGTTCCGTATCCAAGTCCAGGAGGGGAGGAGCACATATCTCACCACGATAAACATTACATTGAGACCATATCTTCCCCCATTTGCGAGGCGTACCTCGAGAAACATATACTGTTTTTTCTCTGAACATGCACCAATCCAAATTCTGTTTCCATAGCAGAACTGTCGGCGGTCTCTGGGCACCCCACAGTTGTGCGATATCTCGTTTGGCAATCATATTACCTAAGGTCACCCATCGAAGCTGCGCCACACTATAATCATTCGGCTCCCAAACGTTCAGCAAACATCTCCTCGCCTCGGGCATCGACCGCACACCCGTGACCTCATTCATAACTTCATGCACACGCGACCAATATCGCATCACAACAGGACACTCCCAAATGATATGGAGAAACGTTCCCACGAAACCACAGCCACGCCTGTACAGTCCATCCTCAGAAAATCCCATGCGTACAAGACGGGGGCCGGTCACATATATCCTATGGAGAATTTTAAGCTGGACAAACCGGAGGCGCGCCGGGATCGCCACTTCCCGAGGGGAGGAGATCGCAGCCTGCCAATCTTCGTCATCAAGTTCCAACCCATCACTAGTCCACGCCTCACGAAGGCGACACAATAGGTCGGTTCTAGAGTTGATCAACTTTTTATAAATAAGCGAGATCGTACTGTCAGGGACGTACCCATCTAATATCCTATCCTCAAGCGGGGATGCCTCCGGTATGTCCGTGCCCAAGGGAAAGACAGACAGGACCGCGTGTATAATTTGCGCATACCAGAAGAATTCTCTATCATTCAACTCATATTCAGTTTTCAGCTCATCAAACGTCTTGACCCTGCCCTTAATCCAAACGTCATTCACCTTGCTGATACCGATGACGTCCCACTTATCAAACCCCTTCGACCGCCAAAGGGAATCAAGTTTGTCCGATGCGTACAACGGGGTCGCACGAGTCAACCTGTCTGCCCAGCCCAACGCCACCGTAGCACGATGCCAAACCTGGACTGCCGTCCTGGTAGGGCCTGTGAGAGTCCCACCAGGAGATTTTGCATAAAGAGCTCTATCGTAGTTCCCACCGGGCAGCAGCCACTTATCCATCTCAAAGGCCGGATTCGGCGAGGGCCCGTAGGTACAATGATTAATAGCCCCTAACTGCGAGGGCCAGTAGTAGCGGCGGATATCAGGGAGCGCGATGCCACCGTCGTACCACGGGAGCGTCATCTTAGCGATAGCAATACGAGAGCGGCCCCCCCACAACAGTTGTCTCTGCAAACTTTCAATCTCTCGGAAATAACTAGCAGGTACAGCGCCAAGTGTGTTGTGCAGCGCATAAAGGAACCGGGGTAGCGACATCATCTTAAACAGCGCCGCCCTTCCCAGGGGAGAGAGAGGGAGCCTACCCCAAGCAAGGACATCAGCGCGGAGGCGCCGGAGAGGGGGCAACAAATTACGTTCATAACGAAGCCCCCGGTCTAGGGTAACAAAGATTCGCAGGTATTTAAATCCCTCCCGCACTACCGCAATAGGACAGCCACGAGGCAAAAGAGGAGCGTCGCCCGAGAGAACATAAACACAAGACTTCGACCAAATAATGACAAGGCCAGAGTTCTTACGGAAGGAGGTCAACACGTCAAAAAGGACAATTAGCGATTTTCGCGGATGACGTGAGGTATAACAGGATATCGTCAGCATATAAGGAGATGCGGTCCTCAAACTCCGGAGTCCATCTAATGCCCTTCAATGACGGCTCCCACCTCAGCCAAGCCGCAAGCGGCTCCAAGGCGAGGGCAAACAAAAGAGGAGACAAAGGACAGCTCTGGCGCGTACCTCTTCCAAGCGCAAAGGAAGCAGAGACTCGACCATTCACGACCACTTGAGCCAAGGGGTCAGTGTAAAGCAGTTTCACCCAGTTAATGAAAACCGGACCAAAACCAAATTTAGCAAGGACTGCCCATAGGTATGGCCACTCTAACGTATCAAACGCCATAGTGGCGTCCAGGGACGCCAAGATGGCCGGTTCCCGCAACGTTTCCGCCCGCGCGAGGACGCCATGTAGTCGCCGGAGGTTAAGCGCAGTATTGCGGTGTGGTATAAAGCCGGATTGGTCCGGATGAACCAGGTCACCTATAACAGTAACCAAGCGATTGGCAAGCAATTTGGCCAGGATCTTCGGTTCAGCGTTAATCAGCGATATCGGCATATAAGAGGCGCAGCGGTCGCGGGGCTTGCCTTCTTTAGGAATCACTACTATAGAGGCTAGTCTCTGATCAGGAGGGAGGGTACCCATCTCTAGCGATTCCAGGAACATCGATCGTAAATACAGGGCTATTGTGTCCGGACGGAGTTTGTAGAGCTCAATAGGAAGCCCATTAGGACCCGCGGCCTTCCCGGAGCGAACCGAACGAATGGCGGCTGAAACCTCCTCCACCGCGGGCAGCGCATCGAGGAGTTCCCGCTCAGGAGCAGACAAACAGGGCAGCGCGATGTCACGCAAAAGCAAGTGGGAGTCGTGCTCAGATCTATCAGACACAGGGGAATATACTCCCCGGAAATAATCAGCGAAACATTCAACTATTTCAACAGGATCAGTAAGAAGCACTTCATTCACATCCACAATCACAGGGACCACCCGACCCGCTCTCTCCCTCTTATCCAGCCAGGCAAGCAACTTCCCAGCTTTATCACCAACATCATACAGGCGTCCCTGCTGTTCCCTGCTCATTACTTTCGCAGCATCTGTGACCAACGCTCTATATTCAAATTGCTTGAGACCCAACAGATGTAGTCCGTCCGGGGTAACCCCGGACTCCAGGTCCCCCTCAAGGGCAGTAATTTCACCCTCGATACGGACAATGTCAGCTCGGCTACTCCTCTTAATGTTAGTAATCAGAGAGAGGGCCTGGCCTCGAATAACAGTTTTATATGCTTCCCACAACGAAACCGAGAAGGAGACGGAGCCAACGTTGTCAGCAAAGTAGTGGTCAAGTGTCTTAATCAGTTCAATTCGAACCTTGGGATCACGGAGGTACCAGGAGTTAATCGGGGCCACGCGACCTTCCGTCCCCAGCTGCGCATCCACAACCAACCACACCGGGGAGTGATCCGATATACCTCTAGCGAGATGTCGTACCTCCCGTATAGCGGAGGTCTGGGAGGAGGGCATCAGCGCGTAATCCAGTCTCGAGAGACTGCCGTGTGCCCCAGAGTGAAAGGTATACTGTGAGATCCCCGGGTGAAGCAAGCGCCAACAATCGGTGAGCCCCAGAGTATCAAGGAAGTCGCCCAACCAGGACTGAGCTTTGGAAAGTTCCCGGGGAGGATAACGATCACACATCCCCGAAACTACGGTATTAAAGTCCCCGCCCACCACAAGCAGACCCTCCGGGACACCCAGGAGCACCCCTCCCAGATCAGCATAAGTGGTAGTCTGGAGGCCGGGCGGTATATAGACTGAGACCATAGTTATGACCTTCCCCTCCCAGCGCCCAACAATGGCGGCGTACCGTCCCCTATCATCAAGGATGATCTCGTCAAAAGCAAGAGGGAGGGAGTAACGGACCAATATGCCCACCCCCCTGGATCCAGAAGTGAAACCCGAGTGCGCCAGGAGACGATAACCACGCCTATTAAACGCGTGGCACGTATTGCCAAGCAAGTGCGTCTCCTGGAGCAGAGCAACATCAGGGGATAGACGTTGCAGCAACTGCAACACCACACAACGTTTAATCCTATCCCCCAACCCGTTAACGTTCCAACACAACAATCGAAGTCCCCTACCCCCATCCCAATAGTGAACCCCGCCCCCACTCCACACCCAGTGCAACAAAGTACAACAGAAGCTCGTCATTACTGTGCCTTGTAAAGAACTAAGAAACATGAACACCAACCCCCCAACCCACCAAAAAACCCCGTACAACACCCCCCCCTCCCCGCACCCCTGCGTGAGACTAAAAAGCCACCCCAACTTGCAGTGTGCCTGTCGCCCTAATACCCAACTAATCTACGAAAAGAACCCCTGAGGAGGAAAAGGCACCCACCCACCCCCAAAAGTGACCAGGTGTCAGCAGCAACAATCATAGCATCAAACCAAAGTGAAAAGTCAATTCGATGGACAAGGGGCCGGCCACGATCCCTATTCCTGTTCCGCCGGGCCGCCCTCCGCACCTCCGGAAGGTCCAAAGTTCTCTGAGAGATCCCGCCCCATAGGCAGCGAGTCCAACCAGTCACTTACGGCCCCAGGATGGTCGAAGAAAAATGTCAGTTCGTTGTAGACCACACGCAGTCTGGCCGGAAAGAGCATAGCATACTTCATTTCTCTGTCTCTCAGCCTCTTTTTCACCCCTTGGAAACTAAGTCTCTGCTCTGGACCTGCTGGGTAAAGTCCGGGTAAAAACTGACTGTAGTATTCTCAAAAGCAGTCGGGCCAGACTGGCGTGACGCCTGTAGAATCGCATCCCTGTCCCGAAAGTTGAAAATCCTAGCGATGATAGGACGCGGAGTGGCACCCGATTTCGGCGCGCCTCCAGGGATCCTGTGCGCACGTTCCACAGCAAAGAACTTGCTAAGGCCCTTGGGTGCGAGATGATTCAATACAAGATCCTCCACCAGTAGGTCCACCGAAAAGGGCCCGGATGTTTCCGGGACACCGATCAGACGGATGTTATTCCGCCGGGCACGGCTCTCGAAATCCTCCAGGCGTCTCGAGAAATAATCCTGGGCGGATCGTAGTTTACCGACCTCGGCCTGCAAGTCAGAGACATCGGTCGTGAGACTAGATGTCTTAAGATCAAGGGACTTAACCCTCTCGTTGGTCTTCGCGAGATCTGCCCTGATCAGATTAACATCTATAGCAACCGTGTCTAACTTATGAGACAGGGCCTCATATTGCTGCCCCAACGTCGTCTTCATTGCAGAAATTGCGCCCATAACGTCCCGCAGCGACAGATCCTCAACAGTCGAGGAGTCATCTGTAGCAGTAGTTGGGGATTTAGTCGGTCCTCCTGGCGAGCCCTTGGCGAGGGTATATCTATCTATGACGTTCGTCTGCACGGAACTCCCTCGGACACCCGGCTTGGTCTTGCGTTTTTCACCCTCAGGCTTGGTGGCCATTTTAGATCTGGAGCCCCAGAGGGAAGCCTGGTACCGGGTGAAAATGGCTATAACCAAGTCTCCAGCATCAATGAGAAGGGTGAGATAAGCACCTCTCGCCAGGCAGAGAACCAAAGTAGGCCAAAGTCACACTTCCAAGAAGTAGTAGAGTGGAAGACGATCGGGACAGGTCACGCAGGCTGAATCAAGGAGGTCCTCGGACGAGAAATGAAACCGAAAGTAGACAACCGAGCCGACAGAACTCGGGCGGTCCGTTGTTGTTCAATTACTGTCCGGCTGGCAAAGAAACAGAGCCCGGGGCAATGCCATGGAGCAGGCCTGAAAAAGTCAGAGATCCATATCGCCGGCTCCCAAAGTCCAAATCAAATTCTGGAAACTGATAATTGAGCAGCAGGGCTGTGCCAGTAACAACCCGTCGTCCAAATCAGGATAAAAGTCAGGATAGACGGTGGAGGTGGCGAGGGTCCGGGGAGCCCTGTGCTCACGCGACCATCTTGGTTACGCGCGAAGCTCCTCCTCCGCATTTAGAATTTTTAATTTGTAGTATGGAGATAGTTTGTAAAATATGTTATACAATCAACATTTTGATAGTATCTAGCCTGTTCCACCAAGATAATAATAGAGGGGACCAAGCAGAAAATACACTTTTATGATACATTTCTATGGTATAAAACTATTATTAATCCTTTCTCTAATATTTGAAGAAAACTAGGAACCAACATATTTGATTTTTGAGGGACACCATGCAAAATTAAAATTGTAAACATATGCTGATAACATAAACAGTAGCAGCAGTTTCTCCATCTTAGTAGAATTAAGATTATAGCCTGAGATACTGGAATACAAAGAAATTTCCTTTAGGAAAGGATTCAAAGAAGTGAGGTAATTGGACATGTATATCAACTTGTCATCAGCATAGGCAGACAACGTAACTACTTGTGAATAATGTTTAATACTGGATATCTTTGAGTTACCTATAATTCTTTCAGAGAAGGATCCTAAACATAAAATAAAACAGGAAGGGGACAGGATAAAGACCTGTCTAGTTTCTTGGTGTAAATCAAAGTAAGGGGAAAACAGACATTAACAAATACACTAGCATGGGGGTTGAAATATAGAAATTTGGCAAATTGAATTAATTTGGGACATAACCAAACCAGTGAACATATACTGCCAATGAATACGCCCAAAAGCATTCTCAGCATTTAAGGAAGGTAATGCTAGAGATGATTGTTACGGCGGGATTTCTGATCTATTGCTATAGGTCTAGATCCCAACTCAGGTCGACTGAACCGTTGATACCTGTCATAGAGTAAAAGGCAATCCACTACTAGGTCAATCAATTAAGGACTTACACCACTCTAAAGAACCACTTACTAAGAATAAGTTTTAAAAGTTTATTATAAAGCCAAAGTTAACTGGAGATACAAACATCTCAAAATAAGGTTCAAAAGATATACTGGTATCAATACAAACATACATTTTCTAAATGCTCTTAGTCGGCAGAAGAATATCACCAAAACCAATTCAAAAATCATCAGAGTTGCAAGAATAGACACAAGCTGTAGCTTATGAGTCATTTACAGAAAGGAAGAAAATCCAGATTAGACTGTCCCTACACTAGACTAAGTGACATCCCTACTTAGTAAAATCTTAACCTAAAAAGGTGTCAGCTGTGGTGACTTCCAAAGAAGATCACTCACTTCTCTAAGTCTTCGTTGTAAATCGGTGTCTCACAGTTATCCTATCTGCCTAGCCATCCGCTCTCTTAGGTTCCTCAGACCATCTGCCCTAACTCCACCCAGGGGTGCTGTCCCTAATACAAAAATCACATTTACAATAGAAACGCTCTTTAGAGACGCCCCTCACGTGGTGTCAGTTCTGGCATTTTCCATGCTGATACTCCTCTGGGCCCATCGTTAGCGTTGACCTTGCTTCTCAGGCTCTTCTCCGGCAGGAGGGTACCCCCCAGAAAATTCCTGAAGCCTCCTCCAGGCCTGTGCCTGGCTCTCTGAACAAAACCCTATTCATCACTCTCTTGATTGGAACCTCCTCGCACCTGCAAACAGACACTTCTACAGTGGGCCCCAAATTCCGGCCTCCACCATATCTTCTAAGTCGTAAACCATCGAGCAGTCTCTGCAATTTAAGCTTAGCATGACATTCCTCTAACTAACACATGCAGATCAAAAGAAATGAACTTATCTATTCAGGCCTATTAGAATTACATGAAACGGGCCTGTGCACTCTGTAAACCTTTAATTTCTTAGTCTAAACAGTATTCTAATTCATTACACACAATGGTTATATGAAACACTTCTATAAAACATATATTTCAGTTCTATGATCAATAATACTTTGGACTACAGCAACATTAAAATCCATATCATGTGAGAGTGTAACAGCACCCTTCATTCTCTGTGAACTGCCATGTGGCCTACACATTTCTACGTTTAGCAGTATTACATTCTCCTCTACAACAGCCACATAACATGGGATTTCAACATCATTCTAACATCTCTACACACTTCTACATTAGCTTTTCACACTGATATATGCATTCTATTTTAATTAAACACTCTTATGTATTTTCACTCTATAAATTCGACACTCTTATGTAATCTTTACTAAACTAATGCAACGTGCTTGTAAATATGATGCACTTCTAATTTTTTTTCTCGATTTGCGCTCTCTCAGTTCCCCCCTTTGATGACTTTTAGTAGTCATCACCATCACAACACCATCCCTGAGGTATGAACTAAATCAAACTGCACTCGTTGCAGTACTCCCTCGTTTCATCATCTCTAGAGCCCTCAGACTCCTGTACTGATTATCCTGCATCGCAGCTAATCTCCTCCCCTGCTCTCTCATGGATCTCTGCAACCTATTTGATCTATACCATTGGTACAGCCGCACCAATCCCCACAAAGTGATTATACAAACCACTATTATGATGATAGGTTTCAGTATGTACCAAATTAAACCCTTTCCTAGGTTGGCAAACCAACCTCCAACCTTACACATTCCATGACCTACTTTTTCCCACACATTTACCTGTGTCAAATCCTCAATCTCATGATGAATTTCAGTGATGTTCCGTATATACTTTTCTAGAGGTTTTGAATTGTCTGGAATGTAAGTACAACATTCCTGAACCTTCAAAGCCTTACAGACTCCTCCCTCTTTGGCTAACAGAACGTCTAGAGCAAGTCGGTTCTGAAGAACCATTGCCCTTATCGATTGCATCTCTCCCTCCACCAGCATTAATGATCTAGCAGTACTGGTGGACAACCTATCCACAACCGTTGCCAATCTTCTGATCTTGACATCATTCAGTACTATCCCTAAAAGAGGAAACATAGCACCAAATACGTCTCCAACTACCTCCTCATCGCTTACATCTCTTCTTCCTCTAGCTTGAGTTCCTCCCTCTATAATTTCTAAATCCTTAGCATGGTATATTTAGGGGAAGACAATTGCTAAGTAACATGATCCATACCAATTATCCGGTAGTTTCACGTATGCATTTCTTCCACAAACAAAATATACATTCGGGATCACCTGCATTCCCTTCAAGAAATCCTTGGTATAATATTCTAATTGGAAAGCATGTTCACAATTTACTTCTCCCACAAACACATTTTCATCATAGGTTTTACCCCTATATATACACAGTTTCCCTTTTTTCTCTCGATCTAAAGCTATTGGACCATTACTACCCTTTCTTTGGTGTGACCTTTCTTCCTCTGTCCAATCTGTTTTCCATTGGCCTGAAGCCTTTAAGATCTTCTGTCTCCTGTACCGATCATCCACCTACCCTATAAACCTTTTCTCAATTTCCGACACTTTACAAGTCAAATGATTTCTTCGGGCATGTGAAGTATCTAACGTTTTCCAAGGAATGAAACATTTCTTTAGTCTATCTTCACTCTTATAATAATCCCACTTGTTCATGTGCTTGTAGTTTGGAACTTCTGGTAAAACAGCATCAAAATTTGAAAAATAATACTCAAAACCATCACGTTCATAAAATATACTGAGCAACAAACTACATGTGATTCCATAAGTCAATGGAAGATGATGATATCTAATACCTTTGTCTACAGAGGCTGGCAATTGCATACACACGTAGCAATCTTTTGCCTCCATAGCATCAATATATTCATAAAGCAATTTAGCATATGCATTTGATTTGAAATTTCCCTGTGATTCATCCATATGCAACCTACGAGTCTCTGCTGCTAGTAAAGCTTTATCTTTCTCTGTATTGTCCCCCCTTTGACCAGCAGTAGTAGGTTTCTGTATCGATACAATTTTTGCTTCCTTTGTAGCCTTTTCTTCATTTTCATGTCCCACTACATATGATATAGTAACTACTAAAACTATAAGAAAAATTACTCCCACTAAAAGTGTGCCTACTATGCATTTTGTCCTGCGGTTTGGGTTGCCGGCCTCCATGATCTCAAGACAGTGTAGTTCTGATTTTCTTTCACAACACAAAGTCTCTTTTCTTTGCTTATTCAGCCTTTCCGAACCACACCTGGAAGCTGATAATCCCTTCCGCAAGATCAGTCTTTGAGTTCTATAGCAACAGACAACCCTAGCCCTTCTCCGTCCACTAAATGGGGAGTCCCTGAATTTCTTCTTCTTCCACTTGGCGCGAGGTCATCTTTCAATCTGTTTATTTACAAAGTCTTTAACAATCTGAAATGATACGTGTTCCAGTGGCTCTAATCACGTATTCTAATATTTCCAAACGAAGAATGATCTCCTCGGGTGTTGGCCTCATTGAACAAAAAGCGGAAATTCTATTCTGTTTAAAACCAGTTCTCTTATCCTGCTCAGATAAGGAGGATTAGGAATAGTGAGTGTCAGCAACCCTTCGACCTCCACTCCGGGTATCAACAACACTACTTCCAATGTTATGATT
Organism: Lissotriton helveticus; assembly: GCF_964261635.1. Taxonomy (NCBI): domain Eukaryota; kingdom Metazoa; phylum Chordata; class Amphibia; order Caudata; family Salamandridae; genus Lissotriton; species Lissotriton helveticus. The sequence goes on along the minus strand of NC_136070.1, from coordinate 1,071,628,991 downwards.
GGGTCAGTACTGATCAATGTCACTTCTCTCACCCTCCCGGATCTCCGTGCACTGGACATCTGCTGCTAGGTAGGTCCACTCAGGAGTAGCGTATCTTCTGCAGGGCACTCGCACCCTCCTCGATCTTCTCGGACCTTCCTGTTCCTGTCTTTGTGCACCTTCGTCCAGATCCGAGTCTTCAGATATAGGAGCAAGAGTTCTCTCCGGAGTTGGCTTCAAGCTCGGCCTCTTCTTTCTTTCAGGCCAACTAACTTCTCCACGCCTTGTTCTCCTATTTCCTGTCCTCACACTCGGTTCTTGATCACTCTTGTCTTGATCTGTGTCTGAGCCGTATTCACAGCAACTTTCTCCTTCGGTAGCAACTTCAGTTTCACTGACGTCCTGTCTTTCTTCTTCTGGATCTGTAGCACTATCAAACTTCTTCCGACACCCCCACAGCTTGACTGATCCCCTCTAGTGGTTCGCCGTCCACAGCTTGATTTTCATCTGTGAGAGGAGCTGTTTCTTCTAAGGGTGCTGGAACTCTTCGAGTATGGGAAGCATGAATCCAGTTTGGCAGCCCTCCACACTTTACAGCAGTATTCGTTGTCAGGATTATTTGGTAGGGCCCCTTCCAACGCACGTCAAAGCAGTTCTTCCGGACGTGTTTTTTCACAAGGACCCAGTCACCAGGGCACAAGTCGTGACATAGGTCTCTTGAAGATGGAACTTCAGCAGCCTGCACCTGAAGAGACACAGAATGAATGACATCAGAAAGTCCCTTGCAATAATCCAAGATCAGGTCATCTGTAATATTCAACAAAGCTGTAGTTGGAACAGACGGAAGTCTCATGGCCCTCCCCATTAAAACCTCATGTGGAGAGAGACCTGTTCTCCTGTCTGGTGTGCTACGCATACTCATGAGTACCAAGGGCAGAGCATCAGGCCAGCTTAAGGACGTCGATGAACATACTTTGGCTATTCGGGACTTTAGAGTTCCGTTTATCTGCTCCACAATACCTGAAGCCTCTGGTCGATAGCTACAGTGCAACTTCTGATCAATGTTTAATGCAGAGCAAAGCATCTTCACAACTTCGCTGTTGAAATGAGTTCCTCTGTCTGATTCCAAGGAGGTCGGCACCCCAAAGCGCGGGATCAACTCTCTAAGCAACAACTTTGCTACTGTGAGTGTGTCGCACCTGCGTGTAGGGTTGCTTCGACCCATCTGGAAAATATGCATACAACCACCAGAACATACCTGAGGCGGTTGATTTTTGGCATCTCAATAAAATCTAATTGCATTCTGTTGAAAGGCCCCCCAGACCTCCCAATGTGACTCATTGTAACTGGTGTTCTTTTCCCTACGTTCAATTGCTGGCATGTGACACATCTCCGACACACTGCTTCTGCTGCAATCCTAAACCTAGGATTATACCAAGTCTGCCTAAATAACCTCAGCATGGCATCTCTTCCTAAGTGTACTGGACCATGTATCTGTCGTGCCATTGGACTCGCTAGTTCATCAGGTAATACTGCCCTTCCATCTGCTGAAACCCACAAATCCATTTCACTTTTCACACAACCTGCTGTTTCCCATGCCTTTTTCTCAGAATCAGGTGCTTTCTCTTGCATGTCTTTTAGATCATCCCAAGTATCAACTGTTTCTAGCATCATGTTTAACTCTGTCTTTTCCTGAGTCCCATCTACTTCCACTTCCGTGAAAGAATATCCTTGCTCCGCGCAGTAGCGAGCAACTTCGTCTGCATATCGATTACCTTGCGACACAAAATCTGTATTTTTGGTGTGGGCTACACATTTAACGATCGCAATTGCTGCTGGACCTTGTAATGCTTCTAACAACAGTCGCACAAATACCCCATTTCGAATAGGCGAACCAGAGGAGGTCATGTAACCTCTCTGAGACCACAATTGCCCAAAATCATGAAGTACACCGAAACCATATTGGCTATCGGTATAAATGGTGACTCTAATTTTGCTACCTGCTAAACAGGCACGTGTCAATGCAATGATTTCGGCTACCTGAGCAGAGTGTACTCCTTCCAGGCAAGCGGCTTCCACAACTCCAGTAATGGTGCAAACAGCATAAGCTGCTCTCAACCGACCAGTATCGTCTCTTAAACATGAGCCATCAACAAAGAAAATTTCGTCAGGGTCAGTCAACGGCTCATCCACAATATCTGGTCTTGGCTTGGTGCATAGTTCAGTCACATCAAGGCAATCGTGATCTTCACATTCTTCGCCTTCTATATCATTTGGACGTGGCATCAATGTAGCAGGATTCAAAACAGAGCACCTCTTAATGGTCACGTTCTCTGCAGCAAGAATAACTTGCTCGTAGCGCGTGAGCCTATTATTGGTTAAGTGCTGTGTCTTGGTCCTGGTCATTAACAGTTCTACAGAATGAGGTACATACACCACTAATTGGTGTCCCATAACGATATTTTCACACCGTTCCATGCTGACACCTGTTGCAGCAACGGATTTGAGACATCCGGGCAACGCTGCGGCTACCGGATCTAAAGTAGCCGAAAAGTATGCAACTGGTCTACGGGCATTTCCATGAGTTTGTACTAAAACTGACAAAGCACAACCCTCTCTTTCGCAGCAGTAAAGTGAAAATGGTTTTTCGTAATCAGGCATCCCCAAAGCTGGAGCACGGCACAAGTCCTCTCTCAGCTGTAGGAACGACATCAAACAATCCTTGTCCCATGGTACCGGATCACTCACCTCCTTCTGCGTCAGTTTTTGTAAGGGTTTTGCTTTCAGGGAAAAGTTAGCTATCCGCTGTCGGCAATAACCAACCATTCCTAGGAACATCCTGACTTCTCTCTGTGTCGTAGGCGCGTTCATCTTCATTATCGCCTCTATCCTATCTGGTGACACCTTGCGCTTTCCTTTTTCTATCCGGTGACCCAAGTACTGTACTTCTGTCAGACAGTACTGCAATTTGCTCGGAGATACTTTATGCCCATTTTCAGCTAAATGGTTCAGCAAGGCGATGGTATCAATCTTACAAGCTTCTTCCGTTCCTGACGCAACAAGTAGGTCGCCTATGTACTGGACCAGAACCGAGTTCTGTGGCAGTACTAGACTTTCAAGGTTTTTCTTCAATAGCTGGTTGAAAATTGATGGGCTTTCTGTATACCCTTGTGGGATACGACACCATGTTAGGACACGATTTTCCAGCTTAAAAGCGAAAAGATACTGGCTTTCCTCATCTAATGGAATTGAAAAGAAAGCCTGACAAAGATCTATCACGGTGAACCACTCAGCTTGGAATGGTATCTGAAACAATATCACTGATGGATTCGGTACCACTGGACAACATGAAACAACTATGTTATTAATCTTTCGAAGATCTTGCACTATTCTAAATTTCCCACTAGGTTTCTGCAAACCCATAATCGGGGAGTTGCATGGACTACCCACGATTTCCTTCAGTATTCCCTGTTGAATCATAGAGTCGATTACGGGTTTTATTCCTGCAATCGTCTCCGGGGTCAATTTGTATTGTGGCGTTCTTGGATATTCAACATTTGGTTTTACCATGATCTTCACTGGTTCTACTCCTTTGATCAATCCTATCTCTTCTCCAGTATAATCCCATACCTCTGATGACACTGTATCTCGTAAGTCCCGAGGAAGGTCCTCCACAGTCAGGGTAGGATACAGTTCTACGCATACTCTCGAATTTGCAACTTTAAAAGTAGCATCCTCGTCTGTAGTCTGTACCTCTACTCCCTGAGGTGTGCAGTATATTGTGCAGTTCAGTTTGCACAATAAGTCTCTTCCTAACAGACACACAAGACTAGAATCACATACTACAAACTGATGTTCATAGTTGTGGTTTCCTATTCTCACTAGCACTGGTTCCGTCAAAGGGTTAGTCATTCTCCTATTTGCAACTCCTACCACTTGAATTGTTTCCCCCGACATTGGTAGATCCGGAACCACTGCCGATCTCAAAGTTGATTGAGTAGCTCCGGTATCTACTAAGAATGTTGTAGGACACCCTGCCACTTCAGCCTCAACAAACGGTCCTCTTTGATCCACCTCTAGAACTGCCCCGAGGGTACAGTCCTCATCTCTACTTACACGTCGTCCCGTCAATGGATCAACGTAGTAACACTCTTCTTCGTCTATAAAAAGAGGAATTTGTCTATAGATCTTTCCCCCTGACGTAATCTTTGGTGGCTGCGGGAACTGAGCTCGTGGAGCCGAAGTCCCCCCTTTGGCCACCTTACTCTTTGGCACTGTCACCCCTTGAACTGGAACTTCTCGAACTTCCTCCTCCTCCATCTCTAGCTCTCCGTTTTCAGGGTTATAGGGACACTCGCGTTTCCAATGTCCCACCTGGTGACACTGGTGACACTTTGTCGTTTTTTTCAATGTAGCAATGTCTATTCTAGGTCTCGAGTTTTCCTCGTTGTCCTTATTCTGACTATTTGATTTCCTTCCCATCGTCCCTGTTCCCTGTTGCTGCTGTCCACCCTTTCCAGCCGACTGCATCTGCACCATCATCAGTTTCTCCTTTAGTTTCTTTGCTTTGGAATCTATTTCATCACTGCAATACCTGGCGTATCTCAAAATTTCATCCAATGGTTTGTTTTGTCAACAAATTAAATGTTGCTGAATCATCAAACAAATATCAGGTCTCAACCCCAAAACGAACTTCGATACAAACTTTCCTATATCCTTGGGATCCATTACATCTAATCCACTGTATTGTTTGAACGTTTTCAGCAATCGCTCATAAAACTCATGAACTGTCTCCTTGGGTTCCTGTCTTGTTCGGTCTATTTTTACCCAATCTATATCTTGTGGTGGCACCTTCTCCTTCAGCCATGTCATCACCCTATCATATTTTAACATTACTGTTTCTGACGGTCCATTAGTACGAGCATCCCTTTCTGGTTCTGCAGTTGGCCATTCGACACTAACCTTGCATGCTATCCACAAGTCTCCTGGGACCACAATGTCAAATAGGGTGTTCAAATCAATCCACAATACTTTTGAAATCTTGACAAACCTCTCTACCTGCTTGTACCACTCTACGGGATTTTCCCTTAACTTCGGAAATGAGTTGGTGAATGCAGCCAAATCTCCCCTACTCCAGGGCACGTGTACATAACTCCCATTCGCTATTTCTCGCAAAGGGAATGCCTCCATCTGCAGTAGCCTTCCCACCGGAGACATCACATTTGCGCTCCGCCTAACAGGCCCCTTTTTGGACCACCTCTCTTCCCATTTGTCCAGATCTCTCCATGCTCTTATTCTTATGTGTGTTTTTAATCCAGTTGTCCTGCTCTCATCTAAGTCCTGATCTGAATAATGCAACCTATGGTTACCCTGCAATGCCTTTGTTCTGGACAGATCTACCATATACTTGTCTGCCAATTCAGACAGTTTCTCATGAGTTGCTCTTGCCTTCCGAGTAACATCCTTTGCTATAAACAGCAGCTCATCCTGTTCGTACATGTCAATCCTTTCTAAAGGCAACACACCATCAATTATCTCGTCCATGTCAGATTTCAAGCTGGTCACATCGAGTCTTTTGGCTTTTATCACAGCTTTCAGTATGCTATCTCTAGAGAGTCCATTTACATCTCTCCCATCACAGCTCTGAATCCTACGTCTGGGCTCAGGCGTGTTATGGGGAGTCCTCCCATGCTCCCATCGCTCCAGGTCCCATGCAGTTCCATCCTCTCTGGGTGTATAGTGAAACACTTCTCTATTTCCCATAGTCCCACATTTCCCATTCTGCCTGGTTTCTCTCTGTGCATGGTAAGACATTCCATTATTCCCCATGCTTTTGCAATTTGTCTGTGATCTCTGATCACTCGACGCATGGCAAAATCCTTCACGGTTCCCCATGTTCCCACAATTCCAGTAATGTACGTTATCATCTGGTGCGTGGAGAGTGCACTTAAACCTATCCCTGTACTCTTGTGTCCTTTGGTCTCCCTCACTTTGAATGAGACGAGACGTCTCTCCACACTCCGCACTTCTACCTTTTTGCTCCTGCCCATTTCCACCGTCAATATGACGTGTAACTCCTCTATTCTCCTGACTTTTACCGTCCCACTCCTTACTGCTTTCGCTAGCCCCGCAGTGAGATAATGTCCTGTTGCCTCGACTTCCCCATCCAGCTTCTGCTCTTGACCTGTTGCTCTGTACTTCTGTGGACCTATCCCATTCCTTAAAGTCAGCCCTCAACTCTTTATAGGATTTCGGCCGTGGTCCCCTCAGGTCCATCGGTCCTCTCTGACCCCCCTGTTCTGCTACGGGATCCACTGCTGAATCCAATGGGGTGCTCCACGTTATCGGTCCTGGCAATTGCCTCCAGGCATTTGTCGTGTTATTCCTTCTTTCCATCTCAACTCTTTCTCTGTCTAGCCGTACCTGTTCTCCCTCTCTCCCTTTCTCTGGGTGATAAACCGACACTATAGGACCTATGGTAACGGGTACTGTTGCTGGCATCTTCTGCACCACAACCCTTCCGACTACTCTCTGTACCGGACTATGTTGAGGTGTCTCCTCACCTTTGGTAGGTACCCAATTCGTTATAGGGAGTGGCCTGTTCTCTTCTATGTCAACCCTATCTTCCCTTGGGAGTTCAGTACCTTCTATCTCCCTATTGTCCGGAGGCGGTCTATCTATCAACAACCTATTTATTAGGCCATCCTCCGACTCGCTCTCGTCATCCTCTTCTATGGGTCTTTTTCCTCCTGTAACCTCTCTCACTGGGTACAACTTATCCACTTCAATCGTCTGTACCCTCCATTTCTTGGCTTCCGCATCCCATTTGCCATCTTGCACTGCCCTTACTGATCGCCTTACCCTTTCTTGGCGCCTGTTCTGATTCCTGTCGTGCGCCGCCCTAATCCACGCATTAAGCGCCTCAAACTGTGTTGGTCTAGGCAAAGGTCTCAATGAGGACATAACTGCTTTCAGCTGATGCAACACTTCTAGTCTAAACGTTCCGTATTTCGGAAAAGTCAGTTCCTCATTCCCCTCTGTAACCTTACTCCAAGTATCAAGCCACAGTATAGTATGCAACCCAACATTCGTTGCCATATAGTGAGCTGGTGTACCCTCTGGCGGTGCCTCTTCCCCGTAATAAGATTCTCTTCTTTTTTTCTTAAAGATCGCTCTCAAACATTTAAAACACTTCATGTTCAAAATCTACAAAATGTCTATTTTGTCCGCGTTCGTTTACTTCCTGGTGACAATCCACCAATCCCAGCGCGGTTCTCGCTAACTGGCCTATCACAGCGCGGCTTTTGCTGACGTCACACCAACCGGCCTATCTCAGCGCGGCTTCACACCAACTGGCCTATCACAGTGCGGCTCTCGCTGACGTCACTCCTACCGGCCTATCACAGCGCGGCTTCACACCAACCGGCCTATCACAGCGCGGCTCTCGCTGACGTCACTCGTCCCCCTTAGCAGCAGTTCCCCTCCTTTCTCAGCTCGTCTCCCGGTCATGCATGCGTCCCATTCATACTCTGAAAAATGATTACTTCCGACCAAGCGATCACTTTCCTTGACTGTACGCCCACAGTCTAACTGTAATTGTCACCTTAACTGACGAAATGTCTTCCCGTGTACGTCCAGACAATCGCCTTAACTGATAGGTTACTTACACACAGTAACTTTCGACCTGCATCAGTTACCCACACACTCACTCTTGCGTTCCCCCTATCTCGGTCCTGCGGGCGATCAATGGTATCTCATGACCCCCTTTACTCTGGTCGACAACTACTCTGGATGTTCGATACACCCGAACCACTTAAGCTCTTACCCGAACTTAAGATTTTCCCCCAGCCAGGTTGCGCGCGCTCACAACCCTCTCTCAATCACACTACAGGCATTCAACTCCGCATGACATTACAATACAGATACAACACAAAACACCGCAATCTGTCAATGCATGACCCTTGTTATACTCACTCTCGTCCGACCCTGCTGCTTTTCTCTCGCACCGTCAGCACCTTCTTCGGCAGGCGATTCTTCCGCTGCTCATCTCTCGATCTCTAGGGACCTTGGGGTAATCTTAACCTAGTCTAGATCACCTTCCTCTAGAAGGTAACCATCCTCTCTGCTACCAACTGTTACGGCGGGATTTCTGATCTATTGCTATAGGTCTAGATCCCAACTCAGGTCGACTGAACCGTTGATACCTGTCATAGAGTAAAAGGCAATCCACTACTAGGTCAATCAATTAAGGACTTACACCACTCTAAAGAACCACTTACTAAGAATAAGTTTTAAAAGTTTATTATAAAGCCAAAGTTAACTGGAGATACAAACATCTCAAAATAAGGTTCAAAAGATATACTGGTATCAATACAAACATACATTTTCTAAATGCTCTTAGTCGGCAGAAGAATATCACCAAAACCAATTCAAAAATCATAAGAGTTGCAAGAATAGACACAAGCTGTAGCTTATGAGTCATTTACAGAAAGGAAGAAAATCCAGATTAGACTGTCCCTACACTAGACTAAGTGACATCCCTACGTAGTAAAATCTTAACCTAAAAAGGTGTCAGCTGTGGTGACTTCCAAAGAAGATCACTCACTTCTCTTAGTCTTCGTTGTAAATCGGTGTCTCGCAGTTATCCTATCTGCCTAGCCATCCGCTCTCTTAGGTTCCTCAGAACATCTGCCCTAACTCCACCCAGGGGTGCTGTCCCTAATGCAAAAATCACATTTACAATAGAAACACCCTTTAGAGACGCCCCTCACGTGGTGTCAGTTCTGGCATTTTCCATGCTGATACTCCTCTGGGCCCATCGTTAGCGTTGACCTTGCTTCTCAGGCTCTTCTCCGGCAGGACGGTACCCCCCAGGAAATTCCTGAAGCCTCCTCCAGGCCTGTGCCTGGCTCTCTGAACAAAACCCTATTCATCACTCTCTTGATTGGAACCTCCTCGCACCTGCAAACAGACACTTGTACAGTGGGCCCCAAATTCCGGCCTCCACCATATCTTCTAAGTCGTAAACCATCGAGCAGTCTCTGCAATTTAAGCTTAGCATGACATTCCTCTAACTAACACATGCAGATCAAAAGAAATGAACTTATCTATTCAGGCCTATTAGAATTACATGAAACGGGCCTGTGCACTCTGTAAACCTTTAATTTCTTAGTCTAAACAGTATTCTAACTCATTACACACAATGGTTATATGAAACACTTCTATAAAACATATATTTCAGTTCTATGATCAATAATACTTTGAATTACAACAACATTAAAATCCATATCATGTGAGAGTGTAACAGCACCCTTCATTCTCTGTGAACTGCCATGTGGCCTACACATTTCTACGTTTAGCAGTATTACATTCTCCTCTACAACAGCCACATAACATGGGATTTCAACATCATTCTAACATCTCTACACACTTCTACATTAGCTTTTCACACTGATATATGCATTCTATTTTAATTAAACACTCTTATGTATTTTCACTAAATAAATTCAACACTCTTATGTAATCTTTACTAAACTAATGCAACGTGCTTGTAAATATGATGCACTTCTAATTTTTTTTCTCGATTTGCGCTCTCTCATGATTGTAATCATTTAATCGTTCTGAAGAAGCCAAAATCGAAGCATGATCAGATAGAAAAATTGAGCCAATCTCAGCAGACTTAACAAGGAAGTAAGGATTTAGTAACCAAAATATAATCAATCCTGTAGAGTGTATTACGTGTATTGGAAAAAAAGAGAAAAATCTGATTTAATACGTTGAAAGGGGACAAAAAGGGGGGGCAGGGGAGAAACCAAGGGAAGGTTTGATGTAATTGAATTTTTGAGCAAAGGTAAAACTCGCCATAGCATTAGTCATTTCTGTCCCTTTTCGATGTTCTCATCTCTTTTTCTTTTATGTACAGCTGGTGTGCACTTAGCACATCCTTTAAGATCTTATTGTTCTTCCCTGTAGCCTCAGACAAATTGAGACCTTTTATTTCTCAATTTCCCGTAACAATGTTTCTCTCCTCCTTTCTGCATGATTTATAAGTATATCAATCATTCCAAATGAGGAAGATACGATAAGATGTTCCCAATCATTAAATAAGTCAGTATCTAGGTCCTCAACCAAGGGAAATATAATGACTCGTAAGCCCATTGGAACCTGTTTCACGTCAATATATCTTAAGGATTGTGGCATCCCACCTTCTAGACAGTTCTTGTTTTTTTTTTTAAAACGTTCCCAACTTATGAATTATTATGTATTTCTCACAGTTAAAAGCAAAAATACGAACTAGCCATCAGTACTCAGCGTAAATATAAAACTTTGAACTTACATGTTACTGATCTAATAAGTTGAAAATGAGGGTTTACATGCCAACAACTTTATGACTTATTATTCCTTTATACAAAGTATGAAACGTGTGTAAGTTTGTATATCTTAAGAACTGAATGGTCAGTGATGCAACATCTGACTTTTGTTGACCATCATGTTGTTTTAAAGAAGCCTAAATCACAATTTGTTATGATCATGTATAACAAGTTTTAAGAACCTCTTTTATAACTTATAGTCTGGTGCCACTGGGCAAGCCCACTCTAATACTTTGTATTCTACAGATTATTTCTTTCCCACAGTTTATGTGCATAATAACAAGCATGCACAATACTTTCTAGGAGCCATTCCAATATGGCCGAATTTAGGGCATTCCTTTTACTATTGGGACCCAGTTCCTTTCACTATACACTGGCTTTAAGCACTTTATCAAGTACTATTTTCTCTCTTCTTCCCTGCTCGCTTCCCTATTTCTACTAAACTACTCTAGATATGACCCCGTGAACATCTCCATGGATTTGACATATGTTAATTTCACTTTCTCCCATTTGTAGACTACTGTTATACCATGGATAAGACATGTCCTGCCACCAGGGCAGCCACAAACGTGTGCCTGTCCTGGGGACAGCGCCTTCAGTGAAAGATGGAGTGGTTGCTTACAAGACTCTCCGTGTGTCGCAGTCCCAGAGGCACTGCCTGCACTTTAAAGTAGGGACCCTCTTTGTCCCCTCCAGAGGGTTGACTTCAGGAGCTCAGATATCATGCCACATTTTTGTGGCGCACTATCACTGTGCCTCCTAAGGGCCTGAATGAGTCTGTGTCCCCATCCCGAAAAAAGCACGAGGCCAAAGGCAAAGTGATTATGTCATTTATATGGTACCACACCCCTATGAAAATGGGAGAATGCCCAGTGAAGATAGTGTTTGGGCTACATGTGCACCAGCACTATCAGTATTACAGAAGGGGCCACACAAGCATCTGTGGCCCCTTCTGCAAAACAACTGTTCCCTGAGTGCACAACAAGCGGGTGCACAGATCCTTTTAGCCCCAAGAGCACTGCCTGTAATACAGCCCCTGATCTTTGTTTGCATCAAATAAAATATTTTCCCTGTTCAACAGAGAATTAATTGGGCTACCACAAACCACATCACTAAGAATGAACCTATATGAAGTAAAGCTGTATGTTCAGCAGTGTCTCTCCACATCTGTACTCAGTCCTGACTGCCTGGGATCAATTTTCTCTTTCCATGTTATTGAACGTCAAGCTATGATCATATTTCTGCATTTCGTTTGTAATTTTGAGAAGCATCTCTACTTGTGTAGAATGGACAGTCTGTGAACTAACATGACCTCCACAACACGTATAAATGTCCCATTGTCTCAACATACTCTTGACATAGAGTAATGCCAAATATATGACAATAGAAAGTGACGGATAATAATGAAAACACTAGCATTTAACTTGATGCTTTGTCAAATTTAAATCACTCTGGAAGGGAAGGAAGTTAATCACACATGGTACATCAACAACACAAAGAGCCTTAAGGTTGCAAGCCTCTTAGAGAAAGAAATAAAAACAGGATCTTGCATTCTATGAAGTTACAAAGATAGTGGGCATTTAACAAGTTACATTAATTTGTGGATGCAGTAATTTGAGAAACAGGAAGGGGAAGATTGGAGAGGTGACAGCTGGTGCCTACAGCTAAAGTGTTCATTCTTTACCTTTTAAATCATACTCATAGCACTAAGCACATGGCTATGAAATTCCCAGTAACTATATAGCTCTTTGTCATTGGATTAGGAGTAGAAAGGCATCACATCTCAAGTACATATTTCTTTTTACAAATGTTCTGTTGCCAGCTTGCAGGTCACTTCAAATGTGATTAACTGTTCCACATGCATGCATGACCTTATGTTGACCCTCCAAACAGTGACATGTAAAAATCATATACAAGACACTAGATTGGACTATGAGCAGAACTTACCAATGCAAACAGTGGTTTGTTATATATTTAAGGAGTAGCAGATGTCCTTGACTAAATCAGACTTGGGCCTATTGTCCTAAACAACATGTCCATGTTTAAGGCTTTGTATAAAAAACACATTTGTAAGGTTAAGAAATATGAAAATATTTTCTTTTAACTTTTGTCCTTTCTTTTCATTCCAATAAAAAAATACAAACATGGACATGTGTATTGACCAACTACAGACTGCTCTCCGATGTGTATTAGACGATGCTTAAAACAATGAACAGATACTAAGCATGATATTTGGAGTAAGTTGGTAATGAAGCTCCCTGCATGGATGTCGCACAACAATTGTTTAGTATTACATCTTATTTCTTAGGCACAACCATTTACATATTCTACATATCCTATATGCCACAGCAACCAATATAAGATTTGCTAAATTTTGTCATTTCAATATGTTCTACTACAGCAAAAGCTACTCTGTTTGATAATACATATCTAAAGGACATAGTCAAAATGGGCACACTGCTCAGTCCATAAGCAAAGAGGCTTCAAAAACATTGAACACGCATATCTACACATTGGCTCCCTCGTTGCCATTCACTGACTTGGCAAGAGTAGAGCAGCAGCAAGATATTGAAATATTTTTACTCCATGCAGTGTAAAAAAAAAGCTGGACAAGTTATGTGATTTGTAATCAAAGTGGTAACAATTTCTGCTTCTTAACTCACTATGTAATAAAAGAGATATGAAAAGGTATATTATAGTCACTTTTGACATGGTCATAAATAAATGAATATATGAAGAGATAGTCTTAAAATAGATCAGTTTATATGTATTTATCTTTTAGCCGATTTACCTTGCATGAACTGGTTCACAGTATGTCTAAAATGAGTGAGCAGTGTTGGAATAATGAATTGCACCTTACTTTGGAATCAATGGTTCCAAAACCACCAAAGACGGAATACGAATGTGGTCATAATTTACAATATCAATTTACTCTCTAAAGTGAAGACTTAAGGGATGAAGAAGTTCTTTTCAGGATGTGGAAAGCTATGAAAAGTAGGGAATAAAGGACCTCAGCAGCACTAAACCGATCAAGTAGACTAAGGGTCCGATTAAGATGTCGGCCAGACCGCCACCGACAGACTGTTGGTAGCGCCAGACTGTTGGTAGCGCTCCAGCCGACAGCCAGGATAGCGGTCCGACAACCGCATTATGATGTGGTTGGTCGAAGCGCGTCGGAGCGCAGGGGGTAAAGGCTCAAGGAGCCCATCGGAGCGATGGTCGGATTGTAATCCCTTCAATGGGGGCAGTGCCTGCCGAGGCACTGCCATAGGGATTATTATGTTCCTTTTCCTCTGTCTCTACATGGGAGGTCTGGCCGCCATTTAAAGGAAGACAGAAATGTACTTTGGACCCTGTAGGCCTTTGGTGTGGGGCACATGTGGTGCTCCCAAACATCCATGCGCCATGTGCCAGGCACACAGTGCATTAATGTTTGCAAAATACCTTTTTCCATTTCTGCTTGTATGTGGCGCTTTTCTGGGCCGCAGCAATAGCTGCAATGGAAAAAAGCATTTTCCAGACCACCTGCACAGCAGTAGTATCGTAATTAGGTGGGTGGAACTACCGACTACATGTCAGAGGGTTTCATTCCTGCAGCGATATCGGTCAGATGCTCATCTCACCGCCATTGCAATCAGGGACTAAGTATCAATATGCCTCAACATCACAACATTTCTTGTATGTTTGACAGAAGATACTTGTCATTCAACTAAACCCTTTGTAGATGCTCAGCCATCAAATGTCTTATTTAGGAGAACAACAAAACAAAATGTAAATAGTCCTTCTGTACATGAGATATAGAGAAATGGCACCCAAATTGCTGGGTAACTTGTTAATCAAATCAGGAGTCCTCATTTCAAACAATCTGGTTTCCTTAAGAATGTCTGCCATGAAGCTAATCCATGCTTGCTTTCAGTGAATTGAACTAAATCTAAGAAATGAATTCTCAACGTAGAAGGGGTGTATGAAGAAGGACAGTAAAAAAGAAATCAATTCAAAGCTAAATCTACTTAGCTTCTCCTCTAGGAAGACCATAGCTGATATCTCTGGTACCTTTCTCAGGGTAAGTAATCTGTCAGGCATCAGGGCAGTCTAATCAGGTTTAGAGGCGACAGAGCCTTATATAAGCATCAGACAAGCATGTGGCAGCTCGCCCATTCAAAAATATGCACTGGGCATGTCAGAAAAAACATGACACAACCTGGAACATGGAAAGATTCAAGGAGTTCAAGCTTCAAAATATGCGCTCAGAAAAATACAATGCCTTTGATGTTTACCACTCTACATGGCAACACACTTTGGAGTTGAATTGGTGAATGGACTATCTGTCAATATGCCCTAATCCGTTGGCTGATTTCTACCCCCACAGGCCTTGCATCCCTCCCCCATACGCACCTACACCTAAATAAAAAATCAACTTCCTTTGCTCATTACACTGAGGCAGTGGCACTACAAAACAATAGCTGGATAGTCCAATAAATCAAATTGAATGAAAGAGATATATTTAGCTGAATTAGACGTCAACAGCTATACATGGCCTTCAACCATCCCAAAAAACTCTTTGAAATGGTTAAATAACAAATTTTTGGGAAATGCAATACCACCACATCAGATTCCACATTTCTACCTAATTGTTAAACTATTTTGAGAAAATCAAATCAATTGACAATGATCTTCAAAATGCTGTGATTCTCTTACCGACCGAAACCCTGCAACAACACACCTCCATTGTGTGTCCTGCCAACCAGCTCCTCAAATCCCAAAACCATGTCTCTTGGTCTATATTTGAGGCATTTGAGAACACTGATATCCTAAAGCTACTGACCTCCACAAAATGCTCCAACTTCTTTAATGACCTTATCCCCTCCAAACTCCTCAATGGGACTTCGCACCTCCTTATACCATTATGGACCAGCATTATTAATGCCTCCCTTACACAACGTGCTATGCCGGACTCTCTAAAAAGTGGTCAAGTCACACCCATTTTGAAAAAGTCTGACACTGACCAACTACCGCCCCATTTCCAGCATCCCAACCTTGGCCAAACTCCTAGAAAAATGTGCTCATGAGCAGTTCTGCAATCACATTGCTCATCACCAACTCCTCCTCAACCACTCCCAATATAGTTTCAGAACAGGTCACAGTACTGAAACAGCTGTGGCCCACATTGTTGACGACGCTCTACGCTTACTAGATCAAAATTAATCCTGTATCCTAATCCTCCTTGACCTATCATCACACAGTCAAACAGAAGACTCTCCTGAACCTCTTAGAACACAGGATCAGTGTCTCTAGTAATGTCTTAAAATGATTTCACTCATTCCTACAAAACAGATCTGAAAGAGTTCTTGTCAATCGCGCCTTATCTGACCAGACTCTTGTCACTATCGGCGAACCCAAAGCCTCTTCATTTTCCCCCACCTTATTCAGTCTATACATGGAACCCCTATCCGAAATCCTCAAGCTCCCTAACATCACCTGCCACATATATGCTGATGATAGGCAACTCTACATTATAACTCTCTGGATGACGTCAACACTCTCAATAACATACTACCAAAACTAAACACTGGCTGATACTTATCACTTCATACTGAATGCCCTCAAATCCAAATTCCTACTAATCTCTCCACCCAACTCAACCTCTAGCATCAAAGACTGGCTCCTACTTCCACCGCCTTAAACTGTACTCAATATATTGTTGATTCCTCAAAATCCCTAGTAATATCATTCGACAATAACTTCTCCATGCATAATCACATCAGCACCACAACAAGAGGGGCCAATTACCAACTCCATGCTTTAAGGAAACTAAATCCCTTCTTGACCAACTCAGATCTCAAAAGAGTGGTTCAAGCAATCAAGATCTTCAAACTTTCCTATGGGAATGCTACCCTTGTGGGCCTACCGAAAGTAAAACTAATCCCTATGAGGGCTTCCTTCAATGCGGCTGCATGGCTCATCACAGGCACCCCGGTCCTCCATTCTCTGAACTGGTTACCTTATGAATCGAGGATCCATCTAAAAATAGACGTACAAAGTCATCCACCACTAGCTCCCTACTACTGAAACCCCAAGACGTTTACAAAAAGAAAACTTACAAAAGAGCTTTCACTGGAACTATCCCAAAAATGTGGCACACTCGTCCTCCGGAGACCAGGACCAACCCCTCATTTAATCTTTAAAAAAAAATAAGTTAAAATGAGACTACTGAATAGTTTCATTCCTATCTGATGCGATTATCTGTACCACTTTGATTCCACTGTTACCCTGCACTCTCTTACTTTTGTCTTATTATCATTCACCACTATTACTGCTTATGTTATTATCCTGTGGATCTTTGTATTTGCTTTTTGTATTTGTTAGCATCATTTGGTACAGCACTCTGACACCAATATTGGTCATGTTTGCGCTATATAAACCTTCATAAATAAATAAATAAGACAAATCTGCAGATAAGAAAAGATATATAAACTGTGATCCAAATATTGGGTCATTTGAAGATCATCTAGCAAAACAAGTTACATATATACAGAAGCAAAATACTTCACCTCAATATTTCACCGTTGTGCACCCCCTTGTCTAAAATGTGGAGATTCGTACACTTCCCCACACTTTTATCAGCAGGTATACCTGGATATTTCAGATTAAACCTACTGGTGCTAAAATTATGAAAAATTGATGTGTTCTTGTTCGTGAACACCCACTCAGTTAGACCAGAGCCAGTGATGGCCACGTGTGCACAGGATTTCACATACCATTCTTCTGCAACACTGTTTGGAACATCTACAATTGTGAAATAATCCACAAAGTATGGAACCTATAACAAAGGTAAATGTGGTGCTATTTTATAACTGACATTACCTGGTTTATGTATGCTAGGAATTGACATACAATTTCCTGGCAGGCGTAAACATTTACATGTGTGGAGTTCTCCACTTCTGTATACTCCAAGGCTGTGAAAAATGAGCCTTGGAAGTTTGGAAATGCCCACAAACATATACGGTTGAGGTGCTCACAAACTCCATCACCCGGGAAATGGTAGGATTTTTGCACAGCAAGGGATGACATAAATCCCTTTCCGAGGGCGGGACGGGGAAAGATTACTCCGGATTTATTGGGGGTTATGGGAACGTGTTTCTCCAAGGGAAAAAATATTTTCATGCCAGAAAAAAAGTGTGTTTTTGTGAAAGGAAGCACATTCTTCCTTTGTGGAGTTTTCGGTTATGGAGGACGCCATACAGCAGGTAAAGAATCCTGGCAGACATGTCACCCGACCATCCCAGAAGATCTCCTGGGAAGTCACACTCAAAACAATTTTCCAAGTATACTTCTTCGAGCTTTTGTAAATTTCAGAAAGTCCGAAAATTGCATTGCGTTGGTGGCAGAGATGTCCAGCCATCATTTTTTGATTTTTTTGCAAAACAAACCCAATATTTGTGTGAATTATGCACATATGAGTAAATTCTCTCATCTTTTAGACACCAAACACACCTCCAAGAATGCCTTTTATATACTCTTCTATCATTACACAAAATTTAAGATCCTTCAAGTTCTTTATATATACCTAGTGCCTGGGGAGAATAAAAGGGAAGAAAATACTTTTGAAACCTATACCCCTTTAACCCATTCAACTGCTTAGCATTTATGGAACATAGGGCCAGATGTACTATGCTTTTTTTAGGTCGCAAATGGCCCAGTTCACAGAATCGGACTGTTTGCAACTGGAAAAAAAACATTTTCTATGTACCAAACCACTTTTGGGATTTTGTTACCTATTAGTGAATTGGAAAATAGGTTTGCTATTCAGTATTAGGAAGGGACGTGTTAAGGCCATCCCTTCCTATTACCGACTCGCAGTGGTATGTGTGAATGTTTTGCACCTGAAATGTACTTGCAAAACATTCACTTTTTACCTTCTACTATGTGGTATTCCATTCACAAATATGGAGGGGTCCCCAAGGGACCCCTTTCCCTTTTGTGAATAGTTGGGAAAACATTTTTTAAGAGCAGGCAGTGGTCCCACTGTCCACGGCCTACTCTTAAAAAATGGGGAAAAAAAACTTTTCGTTTTTGTTTAGGAACATATCTGAAAAAGGGCTGCATTACAAAATAAAACGTTGCTTTATTTAAAAAACAATCACAGACATGGTGGTGTGCTGACCCCAGCAGGCGACCATCCATGCAATTTTAGCAATTCCCAATGGCGACCTACTTCATGAATATTCATGAGGTAGGTACATTTGTGACCCACTGGGAATCACAAACAGTGTAAAACACACTGTAGTACATCGCTGTTTGTGAATTCCTAACACTGAACCACACAAATTCACTGTTAATTAATAGCAAACACAGACCTATGTTTATCTTGCCCATGCTTCTTTAATCAGACCACTAATATATTTATGGGAGTAAAATCTACAGGCACCATTGAATTAGTGGTAAAAATGTTCAATGTTAGTTTACTTAGATATGCTTTTTTATGATCCATGTTTTTATATGTGACTGTTTTAAATGGCTGGCATTAATAGCTAAGTAATACTGAACCTCACATATGAAATGCTGATCTTGATGAAAGCTAATATTAGAGGATATTTAATTAGATGCCACGTTGCCATGAATATTATTATCTAGTTAATATCCTTTGCCATCACAAAGGAAACCTTACAATTCAGAACCACTATGACGGAAGCTAACAAGTATTAAACAAGAAAGTGCAAGTGAAGAGCACACTTTTTCTCATTAAGCAAGCTAGCTACAAGGCCAAGATGGAACAATGTAACATTCTAAGGAGGAGCTTTTTCCGCTTCAGTATGCAAATCCTAGAATGCAACTTTGATTTCTAAAGAGGTGAAAAATTCATATACTCGAATTTTAAAGCATGTACTTCACATGTTTATTCTTTCATTTGAAATCCCTTGCATTTCTTTGCCAAAGGCCTACTTGGTATAACTCGGACGTGCTCATGTTCCGTAATCTGCCTGAGAACTCTTGTTGCTGTGTTCATGTGTAACTATATCAAGTGCTGGAAGGACATTTCGGAAACACGTTTGTGATTGCAGGATGTGGGAACTTCCTACAATTGTTCCCACAATTGGCGTCATGCCATCACCAGGATTTTAATTCGGAAATATTGCGAGTACGGTTCAGACGCCCAGCGCTCCTGAAAGTGCAGTTTTATAATGTTTCTAGGAATTATAATGCATATTTTGAGAGTGACTCCAGTCCTTCTCTAGGAAAATGTCACAAATACCATTTGCATTTTATTGCCCTCGTGATATTAGTTATTACTTCTTAATTACCGGTTTGAGCGGTCAGTTCCAGAATCGGTGCAAAGCTATCCATCTACAGTGGTGAACATATCATCATTGGTAACTGACGAAATAATAGTTATTCAGCCTTTTAAGAGAAGGTTAAGCGCTTTTAGTTTACCTCATTTGTAGACAGGACACAAACATCTATGTAAGACATAGTCACAAGCAAGTGTGTTATGATTTAGCACTTATACTTGCCCCACTATTAAAACCAGTCTCAAGTGGATGCGTTCATTGGCCACCCTGCACAGAGCATGTCCTGTGTCCAGTATTCCAGCCCACTAGTCATTGTACAATGAACATAGGGTATACCCTTTGGCCAGTCCCTGTGCCAGGCACTTCAGTGCACAGAGGACATTTCCAAATGGTTATATGCTTGTATCAGCTACAGTGTTTACTTGATGTACTTTATGCCTAGTGTGCCATCATAGGAACTACACCACTCTAAGATGGCGGTACTGCATACTATAGTATTCAGAAGTACGCTGTCTATATACTATAGTATTCAGAAGAATGTTGTCTATGTCTATTGTTCACAAAGGTACTAATGAATAGGTGAGTAAAGGTTTGTCTGATGGCATGGCCAAATAGCACTGTTGATTATATTTGTGACAATAAAGGATTTACACATCTGACCTGCAAGGCGTTTGTTTGTGGTGCCACATATGTGGGCAGTGACGGTGTTCATAATATATGGTGCATCCATCTATGCTTTTTATCATGCAATGATTAGTGAAGACCCCCCCATTGTCGTTAGTAAAAGTTAATGGGGAAGAATTTAAGAGGGCAATGTCAAAAAGAAGGATTTTCCATTTTAGCTCCAATATGAATTTTTGCTCTTCAGTTTGGTGCAAATCTCTTCCCTAGATGTTGAGATACTTATATTTGAAAAAGTGTCAGGTGGGCTTTGAAATTTTGAAATATTATTTTGCATCTTTATCTTGTCAGTTGGGTGTCAGGGCCCCCACAGTATCACCAGACCCAAGAAATCTGAAGGACTGAGTAGCAACTGCTAAATTGTGTCTAGGCTACCATTACAGGAGGCTATGCACTAAAGCTGAAATCCTGAAAATATGTCCCAGAGATAAATAAGATGGCAGGGGAGCATCCATATTCCAGAGAAGGTATGGAGGTCCAAAACTGAAATATGCTTCCTTCTAAAACAAAAAAATCAGATTGGGTTTGTTGATGGTTTTTCAGGCCAATTCCAGGGTTTGCAGACTTTGTAATGAGTTCAGGTCTTTAAATCGTTGTAAGGTATCAACATTTAATTTTGTTTTGTTTGAAAATGTTGAAAGATTTTAGCAAAGTAAATAATCTGTCTATGCATGGTCAATAAGTCTGCAGTGAGCACTGTGTGGCCACACCCTAGTCCGAGAGCATGCTGTGCATAGTTGAAGGCCATGTTCATTGTTCTTGATGGAATGTGCCTGGCCTAGTATCAGCACAAAAGTTGTGTGCACTGGGCTTTGAGACATAGGCCTCAGTGGCTTGAAGACAGATGTTGGACTTAGCCATAAGTCAGGTCCTGTGCCCACAGCCACTATGCATAGACACCCATACCTGTGCATGGCCTGCACAACAGTTAAAGGTGTACAGGTCTGGCCATAGGCTAAACTCTGTATCTAAAATAAATGCACATGGACAAAGGATATGTGGTTGGATGCAGGGCCTGGCAACAGGCCAGCCACCTCATCCAACTGGTAGGATTGCTGGATGGTGGCGCAGGGGTTCACCATATGCCAGCCCCTGAATTCAAGCCCTACTGTGCATAGACAACAAATATGCAAAGTGGGGGCTGACATACAGGCATTTGGGTGCAGGACCTGAATGGAGACCAAGGTCTGCTCCCAGACCCCAAAGGTTATGCACTCCAGGCTATAGCCCTGCTTTGTGCTATTTAGCACACCTGATAAATAATGATACCATGAAGTAAAATATTTATTGGATGCAATAAATAGCACCTATCAATAGTTTATGGGAAATAACATGTGGATGATGGTGTTTAACCCAGAAAAATCTGCATGATATGGTAAATTCCTAATGCTTTTCCCCTGCTACATTTTGGCAGGTTTGAACTACTGAAATGTAACTAGCCATGAGGTGTTAAACGGATCTGATAATTATCGGATAAGTTAAATACCTTTTAGCTTGTAATTCCACACCGCGAGTAAGCAGGGGTTTTTGTATTGGTCCGAATACACTGGCCACATCTTAATTCAGCCTTTGGAGGCTTGGGTGGGCTCAGTGTTACAGTAGATGAAGCAGGGCTTGGGTATACATCCCATTGCACATCACCACACCTTGATGCACGGTGGCTGGCACAGGGCCAAGTTGCAGGAAGATGGCATATTCCTTCTTTTTGAGAATGTAATATTGGTTCATCTATTTCTTAAGTGTTATAGTGACCAGGGGTTGTTTAATTGGTATGTAGAGTATAAAAGTAAACTAAGGAGACTGGCATTATCCCAAAATAACCTAAAACAACATTTTAGGGCGGGGCTAAGTATGAGGTAGTATTTAGTGTCAAATCAAATGGATTAAGAAACTGTTTAAATGCAGGTATGTCTAAATACAATGGTCACACCGAGATCACATTGAAATGTTAGTGCTCGGCGCATATACCAGCCTTTATAAGCCTTGATCTACTCTATTGTCTTCAGTGGAGCTCTCAACATTCCAATGTTCTGAGAAGGCTTCAAGCCCCGGGAGAGCTTAGCAGAACACTTCATACTGTTTTCAGTGAATCAGCCTAGGGTACGGTTAGAAATGAATTCGTTCTGCAGGAAAAATGCAAGACAGTTTAACCTAGATCCCACAATGGTTAATGCTCACTGAAGTTTCTGCCCTCCCTCAAAAGACAGCAGGAACATATATACTTACCATTGAAACCCTTGAACCACACAGCTACTGGTTTAAACATCCACATCTACATGCATTCAGGGATTTTATCTGTTTTGCTTTTTCCTCACTGGCTGCTTTCCATGTGGGATACGTGATTGATTATACTAGGGTGTTATTCAGCAGTAGCTTGAGGTAGGATAGTGTGAGTTTCGATAGCTGCTTTTTTTCTGTCTCATGGATTACTTGTTATTGACATGCTGCAATCAAGAGTGTTCAATAAAGTGTTAAAACTCTACAATAGCCTAATCAACAGAGTTTGTGCTATGACTTCCAGTGATGTCATCCCAGTCACGTGCATGCTCATTTCACTGCTGCTATGATTTTGGTGAAATTCAAATTATTCCACTGTATGTAGCCTTGTTTATTTTAGGAGCCTTTTTAGTGGTTTCTGCAGTGAGTCTCCTGAGGGACTGGGAGCCAAGTGTTACAACCAATATGTAGACTCAGTTAAAACGATTATTCAAACTATATGGATTGATTGCAGTGTAATAAAACATGTTCAATTCAATGGTTTAGCTTAGGAACACCGGCGTATTTCTTATATTATAGTTCTAAGTGTGTGATACTCCAAGCCACATCATTATCGCTACTAAAATTATTATTATTATTATTATTTCAGAATTTATATTGCGCATGGCTGCCCTGCAACGGGGAGTCCCAGCGCATACAAGTACTGATAACTCGAGGCCGTATTTAAAGGAGAACCTTCTACCGGGAAAAGCCAGGTCTTAATTGCTTTGAACATTAGATGATTCTTAATTCCTCTGATGGAAACTGGGAGAGAATACCATAATCTAGGTGCCAGGACTTTAAATGAGCGCCCATCCACTCTAGATCTTAGAAAGCGGGGGGCACAAGCAAGCTTTTGATCCATTGAGCGCAAAACGCGCCTTGGGGAATACGCCGTTAGCAGGCCGGCCAAAACCGGAGGAGCTTGTTGGGTAATTATTTTGTGGCCAAACGCAGTGTTTTAAACTGTATCCTTTCTTCTACTGGCAACCAGTGTAACTTAAGCAGAGACTTAGACACTGGACAGAATTTTGGCAACATCAGCGGAGTGCGGGTGGCTGCATTTTGTACTCTTTGCAGCCGTTGCACACTAGATTTGTTGGCTCCCAGGAATAGGCTGTTTCCATAATCCATCATCATGTAGGAAAACGGAATGCACTCCCTTTTTTTCAAATTTGTCATAATTTTTCCACTTGCTTTACATTGCGTGCAAACTGGTGAGTGCCATGCCCAAAAAGCACTCTTGATCAAAACTCGATAATAATGGAGCAACATTTCACCCCAACCAATTGCACACGGAGTGATACTCCGTGTGTGGAATCACAATAATGTAGTGAGAAATAACAATAGAAATTAATCAATATAAAGTTGGAATAATAAGAAAATACATAAAGGAGTATGTTTGTGATGATGTCGCCTGTTGGCACAATGCAACTGTGCAATTGGTTGGGGTGAAATGTTTCCATAATCCAGCCTGGACAGAATTGTGGCCTGAACAATGGTTTGGCGGATTTTAGGCTCAAAGAAGCCCAGTAGAGGTTTTAGTCTACGCAGGAGTCCAAAGCAGGTCCCTGTGACTGATTTAGTTTGGATGTCAAACGATAATCAACTGTCAATCCACACTTCCAAGTTCTTTACTGCCTCCTCAGGTACCGGGGCCGGTTTAAGCATATCTGGCCACCACTGCTCTGACCACAGATCACTGTCCTTTCCTACCACTAGAATCTCTGACTTACTAGCACTTAGCTGCAAGCAATTTCTGGCCATCCAATCCGCAATCACCGACAAGTCCTCCTTGAATTTAATAAGATTGCTTTTACAATTCTTGGAGAAGGCGATTACTAATTGAGTGTCGTCGGCGTACGACACCAATGACAGCCCTCTGCTTTTAGCTACAATCACTAAAGGTTGTACATAGACATTAAACAGCATAGGGCTCAAAATTGAGCCTGAGGCACCCCGTGCTGCAGAGCATATTGTCTGGAATGGTAGGGTGGTACCAGGACCTGGAATGATCTATCTGACAGGAAGGCTCTAAACCATTCCAATGCCAGCCCCTAATCCCAATCTGCTGCATCCGGTTCAGTATTAGCTCGTGGGAAACTGTGTCGAAGGCGGCACTTAAATCAAGGAGAATTAAGGCCGCAGAGTTTCCACCATCAAGACTCATGCGGAGTTCCTCTGTTACTGCCAACAAAGCAGACTCGGTGCTGTGCCGGGCTCTGAAGTCATTTTCAGAGGAATCCAAGATTTTGTTACATTAAAAAAACTCTGAAAAAACAAAGTTGATTTAGGATTCCACTACTTTAGCCATAAAAGGTAACCGCGAGATAGGGCGGTAATTGCCCGGCTCAGAAGGCTCCAAAGATGGCTTTTTCAAAAGAGGTGTTACTTTTGCATGCTTCCATGCAGCGGGTAAGGAAGCTGAGGACAGGGATAGATTGATTAATTCCCTGCCTAATGGTGCCGTAAGGGTATGAAACTGGCAAAATTGATCAGAGTTCAGCAAATCAGCTGGAGAGCCTGATTTAACTTTCTGACAGAGCAACTCGCATTCAGTGCCGGATGTACGACATTACAACGCATGCTTTTACATTGCATGCTTTTACAACACGAGTTTTACAACGCATATCATTACAACGCATAATGCTTTTAGGCGCTGGATAGGGAATTGTTTAATTTACTATTCCAACTCCAGTCCCCGTGGATAGTAGGGAAGGTGTTGGATAGTACATTAAACACATTCCCTATCCTAGAGCGCCCCCCAGCGCATTTCGTTGTAATGGTTTGCGTTGTAAAAGTTGCGTCGTAAAGGCACTGCGTGGTAAAAGTTGCGTTGTAAGTGATGTTCCCCTCAGTGCCAGATAGTAGGGGGAACGAGGACAGTATGCTTTCCCCACTGACGACACTGTCCCTCTATCCTGCTTCCAGGTCACGATTGACTTCTGCAGATACCAGAGGGAGAGTATTGTAAATCCTGTCTACCTTATCCGTAAAATATCTGGCCAGGTTATCACACTGATCATTTGAGATCACGGTGGAGTCCGACTTCACATTCTGACTCTTCATGGTTTTAAGCAGTGTAAAAATTGTTTTGGGGGTATGAGTTACTGTTGCTTAACAGGATTTTTCGTGCTAGTCCATGGCATTATGTCATCCCGTTGCATTGGAGGAAGTTGTTCTTTGCAACTGTAGTTAGAAATACAGAAATATTCAAATAATGATATTTGATGAGATGTTGTTTTTATTCAAAAGCACTGATCAGTGTTTCAAGGAGTCACCCAGGACAAGCCTTGTGGAGGAAAAATTAAGCTCCAACATTTTCTTTTGAAATCACTGAGAGGAACAGAAAATGTAGACTAAGTTTGAGACAAAGAAAGTAAAACTGGAAAACAAACTGTGCATTCAGGTATGAAACAGAACGTTGAAGTCTTTACAAATGAAGGAAAAGAGGTGAATTTTATGTATATCAGTTTAAAGAACATCTGAGTAATATGACCTGCTTCTAAGTGCTTCTAATTTACGTGTATGGAAAGCATCGGAACTACTATCATTAGGCACATAGTGGCATAACCCCATTTGACAATACGGATTTTCAATTATTTTGTTCTTTTTCTGCTTTTGAGATTTTTACTGGCTGGGTTAATATGTTCTTTATTAAAATGGTCTGGTAATAGCTATTTGCATCTAAAGTTGATACATATTGTTGTAAAAGTCAATTTTAGCGCTGCCAGGTTTTCACAGATCTCCTCCATAGGTTTCATGTTCCTCCTACCTTATATCGCTTTTTCAAATATTTCCAATTAGCATCATAGCTTCACTTTATTCCTCAGCCTTCAGCTAGGGCACAAATAATCCTTTAAACCATAATGCATTTTCAGTTTATTTGGGTTGCCTCTGCAGATTGTTAATATTTCCTGCATTTATTTTTAAGTGCTGAGGGGATGCGAGTAATGCATCTGCCAAAATATTCAGATGTCCAAAGTCCAACTCTTTCCCTGCTGTATCTTAGTTTGCACTAGGAATAGTAAATTGACCCCTCCAAAGAGCAACACTTTCCCTGGTTTTGCTTACGTTCGAGTGGGAAAAGTAAATCTGACCGGTCCACTACTCCACCAATTTCTGTACTGTTGCTCATGTCGAAGTGGGAATAGTAAATCTCACCCCTCCAATGTACAACACTTTCTCTTGTGATCTTTAGAGTGGAGTGTGAATAGTAACACACCCAGTGTCAAACAGTTTCCTAGTTTTCCCCAAGGTGGAGTGGGATTTGGGAACAGTAAGGCTAACCCCTCCAAAGTTCAATAACTTTACTAATGTTGCTAAGGTTGGAGTAGGAATAATAAATCAGACCCCACAAACGTCCAACACATTCCCTACTGTTGTTTACACTGGGGTGGGAATAGTAAATCAGAGACCTCAAATCTTCCACTATTGGTGCTTAGATTAATGTGGGAATACTAAATAGGACCACTCCAAAGTACCATGTTTTCCCTACTGTTGCTTAGATTGCTGTGGGAATAGTAACTCTGACGCCTCCAAAGTCTAATGCTTTCCCTATTGTTGTTTAAGTTGGAGAGGGATTAGTACTTTCTTTACTGTTGTTTGTGTTGGAGTGTCAAAAGTAAATCTCACCATTCTTTCTCTAGTGTTCTGTAGGGTGGAATGGAAATAGTAAATTTCACTCCACCAAAGTCAGTAGCGGCTGGTGGATTTTGAAAGAGGGGAGGTTTAGGACTGGTTAACCAATTTTGATGAGTGAATGAGCTTCAAGTTATTGAGAGGGGGTTTGGGTGTCTCCCCAGAGAAAAATATAAAAAATTGGTGTAAAATGGTGCAAATGTTATCCATGTATAATAAGAATCTGCCTCACACATAGGGTATACATGACCCCTCACTTGACAGTGTAGTCGTGTGCAGTTTTTACTTCCTTTACTTCAGCTGCCTAATTGTGTAACGGAAGTTACTCAGACCTGGGCTGCTAAATCCAACCGTTTGGAGTCCGATGAGGACTATCACTGTAAATATTAAGGATTTTGTTCACGTATTTAAGGGATTAGGTGGCACAGTTTTTCTTAAAATCATTAAGAGCCACTCCATATTGCCTATCTCGATGTAACCACTTTATTGTCTTTGGGTGGAGGAAAAGCTAAGTAGACGTACAGGATACGCACATCAAAGGTCAGCTTTCTGCAGTTGATTTAAAACCCCAAATCATCTTTCAGAAACTGAAACTTGTAATCTTCATGTTACTCACACTTCTTGACAGCAGGTATGAGAAACCCTTGAGCACCTGCACCCGTGAATTGCTGATTACAAACAGTTTGCTGCAGTGTGCACTCAACCTACTGCGCTATCTCATTGGTCTTACATTGCCTACTATAGAATTTGAAAACGCAGCAAATGAAACCAAAACATCCAAACTCTGAGGCAATGTATTTATAGGGAGGAATGAGCTCCAGTGATTACACCCCTCCTGCCCACGGGGCGCATTATGACTTCATTAGCACATATGGAAGCGCATTGAAATATGTGTGCTCAGGGTGTGCTCTAAACTAAAAGGGATCTTTTTTTCTGGCACAAAGAAGGCTCCCTTACCCAGGTAATGGCAGGAAGCAGGGGGTTATAGGAGGCCACGCTCTAATCACCGAACACGTGGAAGCACTGAACTGGGGAAACTCATGAACAGATACACTGCACATGCTTCTCTTACAGACACATGCACAGTCTGTTTACAGTGTGCACATGACCCCATGTCATGGAGTCATGACCTGTGATTCTGTGACATAGGGTCACGGGCTCAGAGAGCGGCACAACACTCTTTCAGAGGCAGCCTCCTCTAACCCCATCCTTTCCCAAATTGTGTCAGGGTGGGGTGGAGTCAAGGATACTGGCAGACGCCTCCCCACCCTGTGACAACTTGGGAAAGGGTAAGGAATGATTGACAAACAGTCCTAGGAAGGACAGGGCTGATGCCCTGCATACCTGGGGCTGCTTTCAATTGTGACACTACTGCACGTTTTCAGAGGGCCAGGGCTGGAGCTTTGTCAGCCCTTCTTCCCTTTTTAGGCTATAAGCTAAAGTGGTCCCCCCAAAAGAAAGTTTGCTGGCACATCTGCACTAGCGCATGTGCCTTTAAAAACTGTATAACCCTCGAGTGAGCGAGTGTGAAGACACAGCCTGGCACCGAGGCACACACTGTCTTGTTAGGCATGTAGATAGTGATTGCTGTTAGCTATTGCTATCCAAAATGGCTTGCAAAATTGGTGAGTGGGGGCTCCAAGGCTCAAGCATAGGAACCACCCCTGTCCAAAGTCCAATGCTTTCTATGCTGTTGTGCAGGTTGGAGTGGGAATAGTAAATCTCATAACTCCATAGTCCAGTGCTTTTCATACTGTTGCTTAGATTGGAGTGGCAATAATAAATCTCACCCTTTCAAAGCCAAAAGCCTTCTCTGCTGTTAATTAAATTATGCAGGAAATACTAAATCTCACCCCTTTAAAGTCCTACATTTTGTTTTGCTGTTGCTTGATTTGGAGTGGATATAGTTATTCGTATAGCTCTAAAGTCCGTAGTTTTCTTTGCTGGTGCTCAAGTTGGAGTGGGAATTGTAAATCCCACCCCTCCAAAGTTCAAAGCTTTCCCTACTGTTGCTTAGGATTTAGTGGGCATAATACATCTCATCCCTCCAAAGTTCAATAATTTCACAAATGTTACTTAAAATTGAATAGTAATAGTATAGTATACATTTGTTTATATTGAATATTATTGTAAAATAATATAATATTTGTATTTTTAGTGTAGAACAAATGAAAATATCTTTAATTCATTTAAATAGAATACATTCAATTAAAAGTAAGTTTACAATAAAAATTAAATTACCACATTAAATAATAATATTGATATGTTTTATTATTTGTTAATTATTAAATTAAAATTGATGTATGGAATTCTTTTTAAGTATTTTAATTATATTGTGATAAAACCTAATGGTACAATTTAAAAATACAAAAAAGGTTAACATAACTTAGGCTGGCCATGTGTGGTGCTGGATTAACTACTGTTTCTTTTTGGCTGGAGTAACATACTCGCATACATTTGGCTGTACTTCCTTTTTCAGGGTCAGGAGATGGAGACATGAATATCTAGACTGTTGGGTCACTTGACACTCACATTTTGTGTAAAGCCAAAAGTTGTAAAGTTACTCAAAAGTGTAGGAGAAAATAAAAAATGTAAATTACTCACAGTTTTAAATTAGCTTTGTGAATAACCCCAGACCTCTTTGGACCCACAACTGTGGGTCCAGAAACTCGCTGAAGAGAAGACAGAAACAATGCATATGTTGACTGTTGGGCTTATTTAAATTTGGAAAGCTGGATTGCCAGCCGCTGGTGTGCCAAGTAGAGGGCCGCCCACCCAATTAGGAGGCCCCTGTTGGCTTGTTGGGATTATATTGGTGGAAGTGCTTGCACCGATGCAGCAATAGCAATTTCATCAAAACTGTAATGCTGGGGGGATGCCCAGGATGCACAGATTATCTTGCATTATTGTATTTTCTCAGAAACTCCCAAAGTAATATATATATTTTTAATTCTGAAAAACAAAACATCAATGATCTTGATGCACAGGGTGTTTTGTCCCTGTGTGTTCGGTCCAGAAATTATGTTTCTGCCTGGCACCTCAATGGCTCACATAGTGAAGCCTGGGAAGGAAAAATGTCGATCAGCAGCCCTGCCATAAATGGGGCCTCTAGATTAGTCAACGGGTGGGTGGAAAACCCCTGCTTCCTCCGTTGAACTATCATTAAATTATTGCTTGAGTATTGCCAGTATAGTTCATGTTCTTTTCTCTATTCCTCACATCAAGGAGGATGGGTGCATTCAGGTGGTACCTGCTCAGTTGTTCCTCCAAAAATCGAAGTCAATTCTGGTGGTATATTGCTGGCTGGTGATATTTGAGGAGGAGGGGTAGGAGGTAGCAGTACTTACTCCCTTTAGCCCAGCTGGTAGAAATGAGGCCAAGTCACCTTCAGCCCAGTCACTAAAGGTGGCTGAGTGGGTCCTTGTCTCACACAGCAGCCCACCACTCCTTCCTCAACAGCAGCAGTCCTCCTCTGAAAGTGTCTCAAAGGTATAAAAGAACTAAAGCAGGGCCAGAGATACATTTAAAAAATCTGAACTTTTCGAGAGGCATCAGTAGGGAGAGGAGTGAGCCTGTTGTGGGTGGTGTGAGTGGGGCCTATTCACAAACTATATTTTGTAGAACATTTATTAGTACTACAAAAGTACTACTAACAAACTACAAAATGCTATTCGCAAACTTACATGCAGAGATCTATACTACCACCTCGCCTATTTGTATGTATGGAAATATCTGTCAGAGTTCAGAGCTAGAGTAAGTCCAGAATCCACACATGGCAAACCACTGATACTGAAGCACCCTTCTATAGACATTATTGGAGGTAGGAACTTAAAATAAAGTACCAAAGAAACTAATGTTAAATTAAATTAACTTCTTTTTTTAATATAGATAATTTTACTTTAAAGTTAAATAATTGCATATCTATACAAAATAATTATTCTTTTATTATAAAATATGTCAATGAACTTTTTAAATATAAAACGTAATTTTAATATACATAAACAATAATTTAATTAATTTAAGTAATTATAAATAATTTTACAGCATAATAAATATAAATACATGTCTTACCTTAAGTGGTATTTTTAAATCCTATGAACAATAATTCTAATATAATTAAGTAAATAAAAAATAATTACATATTAAATTCATAATCAAATTGTTTTGTTTTACATTTAAAATAACTATTTTAAATTAATTTCCCCTATATTTTACCATAGCAAGATCTCTATCTTAGTAGCAGAGATCTCCACCTATGTGTGAAAAATTGAAAATAGTAAATGTACTTTACTTCTTTTTACAGCAGACATTCCTGTTGTGTTATTAATTATTTTTTTAATCTGGGAAGTAGAGTTTATCCTCATATGCAAGGAGGTCATCTGGAGGATAACTCTCCACACTTGTAATGTCTGAGAAACGTCCCTCGTCCACCGTTGTGTATGCCAGAGCCTTATAATTTCAGATTATAATTGCTGATTCATTTTAATCATGGCCAGTCTATCCATGTTTTGAGGAGATCGACTGGTATTTCTCACTATGAGAATTGTCTGAGCTGCACTGAACACATGCTCTGAAGACACACTGGTTACAAGACATGCCAGATACTTTATTGCTAGCCTGCTAAGGCCTGGCCGCTGTTCCCTCTTCCCATGCCATTGAGTCAAGAGGTCTTGTTCCAGGTAGACCTCTGTTGTATCATCCAAATAGTCCTGTACCATCTTCTTAAGTGTCATTGTTGTTGGCATTTGTTGTTTCTGCATTGTCTGTGCCTGTGCACCTACTTTAAGTCTATTATATCCATAAACCAACCCATTGTAGATGTTTAAAAAGAACCTGTTGGTACTGAACGTTTTGGAGCAGGTGATGGTGTTACCATTGGTGGGTGCTGGTACAGCAGTTGCGAATGTGAAAAACCTCTTGATTGTGGCCCACAGCACTCTCTTCAGAGATTGAAGGCAGTACTTCTGTTCTGCTGGGCCTCAAGTTTGCAATTGTTCATCTTCTAGATCACCTGCTTTTCTGACAAACTCGTTCTTATAAATTGAGACATCCACTGCTGAAAAAGGAATTAAAATGGGCACCACTTTTTGTACCAATATCATGACAAAGATGTACTCTTTGGAGAATGCAATTTATTTTTGCAGCCTTTGATTTGTGTTCCGATGAACGGTTAAGCTTTTGATGAAAGCAGCTCCTTCTTCATTGATGTTGGCAAATGTTTGCTCAACCTTTTGAAAATGATCCTACCGAAGGCGCAATAATGAGATTTCTTGGCTCATGGCTCTGTATTTGCTGACTTCTTGTGTCAAAATCTCAAAAGACTACAGTATTTGGAGCAGACACTCCATTAGTCTCCATTTGTCAATCTCCTTCGTCGTGGTATTGGCAGTTGCGTCCCCTCTCCTTTTTGGTATCAAATTACTGATAAACTTGTAATGTTCAAGCAGACATTGCAGCATGTAGAAGGTAAAGCTCTAATGGGCTGCCACTTCCTTTAATTGGGCTTTTATATGTACTCAATTAGTATGCTGAATGTTCCTCAACTGCTTTTAGGCTTTGAATGAATGACTTAAATGAGTGCAAATTCAGCAACAGGTGACCTGTATGTTATTGACTACTGCTTCTTTTTTAAGGAAGTCATTTACAATTAGGTTAGTGCAATGTTGTAAAGATTCCACTCTGAAGTATCCTCCATCCCCATGAATTTGACAATATTATGGCCAGTGTCAGTGGCAACAAATCCAACACTGAGATCTCTGGGTTGAGACCATTCCTATATTTTAGTGTTAAATTCCTCCAAGATGTTGACAGCTGTATGTGATTTATCCATGGAGAACATTGAAACTGTTGCACAGCACCAAATGCCTTGAAAAGTATCCTCAACAGTGAGACCATCAGCTAGTCTTTGCTTACCTCATTCGAGGACATCCAGTGTGAAGTAATGCATAAGTAGTCTGTGTCTGGACTACTGATCCACATATCTGTTGTAAGGTGGAACAACTGAGCAGCACTCACCTTAGTTGATTTGACAACTTTTGCAATATTTGATAGTGCAGCACTGGCAAAGCAACAGCAGAAAAATAGGTATGGCTTGTAACCTTCTATTTTGAAAAGAGTGTCTCCACAAGTGACAGAAACTGGTCTCCTTCCACTAAAGAAAAAGGCAGGTGGTCAGTCACAAGCATTTTAGCTAGTTACTGATTGCTTAAATGCACAATATGTGGGGTTCACAGGTGTGGCTACTCTGTGCTGAATATTATTTGATAGTGGATTGTTTTGAGTATTTTCTTTGCAGGGATTCCTCCACAAGTAACAAGTAGCAGATAACTGTGGGACTGCTTTGAAGTGACTGTGTCAACTTCCTGCTCTGCTCCTACCGAACTATCAGGTGTTGCAGACTGTGGTTTCTGTTGAGTTCCTGTGATGAAGATTCGATTTGTTGCTGGGACAACTTGGTTTCCGAATGCTACTCTCGGCCATGAATGCAGTCATTGCACCACTAAGACAAATCCGTTTATGTTTCTAATATTTAAAAGTGGAATAATTGCAAAATTAAAATTAGTACATTCCTCCAAAAGTTGTTTTAACAGGCAGGTCTGCAGCGGTATCCTGGAAAGTGCAAATTATATACTTTAATCACTACCATTTGGCTGGAAATGGTTAGTATATTCATTCAAAGTCCATTTTTCATAATTCTAATGATCCAATTCAGGGGTGAAGTATGATTTCAATAAATATTTAGGAAAAGTAACTTTTCTCTGCCTGGAACACCTGGAGGGTAATTTTTCATTAGTCCGACAGAAAGTGTCAAGCCAGAGCTTTAGCCTTAATGAGATGTCTACATGTCTCCTGGAACAGAAAAATGCCCTAGGCCTGATGACAGGGTGGACTACGTGTGGGGCATGTGATCCCTATCATATCAGGAAGAGCAGCTGAGAGATTCCAAGAACTTCATTAGCTTGAAAGGGAAAGCGGTGAGACCTGCCCATTCATAGTTTAGTGTAAAGAGAGACATTGAAGGAGAAAGGCTCTGTTCTCCATGCCAACACTAGCCAGGATGACTCCGAACCCAGTGGGAGGGATGCTGTACCCAGAAGCCGTTTGGATTGGGCACAGGGGAAGCAGCTTCTCATTTGCATGTCAATGGCTCTTGTTTTTGTAGGCCTCAGAATGTCACTCGTTGGATACAAGGGCTCTGCACAAGGGAGGAAGAGGTCCCCCATTTTTTTTATTTTAGGGGTAATGTGCACTGTGTGATCATATGCAGTAGGGAAAACAGGAACATCTGAAAATGTGGTTAGGGTTACAACAACTAGGAACCTTTAGTCCATTGCTTAGGAATGGGCCAGGAATCAACCACACCCTGGCTAGTGCAAATCACTTAATGTGGCACAGCAAGAGCCCATCCTAAGAATACTTACTTCACATGTGGAAGATCAGAAGAGGATGAGACCCAACATGTTGTAATCTGAGAGGAGCCCTGAATGACTGGACCTGTTCTCTATTGTACTCCGGACAAAGGAGTGGACTCAAAAGTTCAGTGACTGACCTCCTGTGTAGCTACAGGGTCACGAGTGACAAGAGGACTTTTTCCTTAAGTGACAACTTGGCCAGTACCAACTGGACCTCCACTGGACCCTGCTGGTGACCTCTGGTTAAGTGAGTCCTGTCCCCTAAGTGCTGACCCTGAAGACTTGGCAGTATTAAAACTGACCTGGAGGAGCTGCCCCGGAAATCCTGAAATGTTGGGACTTGGAAAATGTTGGGACTTCCAAGATCTCAAGAGCATCAGTAGATCCTAATGTCAAAGGTGTCGGATTTCAATACAACTTCCTTTGATACAGATGCAGGCTTGCCCCTTTGAGGATTTTGAGTTCCATAAAAGCCTAAATCAGAAGGTAAAAAAATTTGACCGGGACTCCATCGTGGTCAGCCTAAGATTGTCAAAAGATTGAGAGAGACCCCTTGCGTGCCAGGGGAATGGGGTACTTATCAACAGTAAAGTCAAGTATTTTCCCTTGGACAAGGTACTGAGAGAATAAGCCCAAATATTGGAATTGGACACAAAGCTTTGTTAAATTTAAACACAAACAAAACCAATTAAAAAAAGTATTCAAATTTTATTAAAATACATAAAAACACATAGTCATTTCTTGAAGAACATTTGTTCCAACACAAAAGACACAATCTTAATTCATCTGTAATAAACACATTCTTATATAAAAAATCAATCGTCTATATAATAATTGATCACCTAATGAGGAGTAGTTATGCAATAAAGGAATGCAATAAAGAAAAAGAGGGGGGGAGAGACACACACAGACAACAACAGTTTTGTCATAAAAGTTTTGCACATCAAAACCCTTTGTTTAAAGCTCAACCTAGACCCGCTTCATTTTGTTGTTCCTGAGGTGAGCTAAATTGTTTGATTGTGCGCTAGTAGGCGTCGACGCGTTTCGATGGACTCTTTCAATCGTGTACCATCTTTATCAAGACTAACATTTTTTGAACTGCGCTCTAAAAATCGAAAGAGAGGCTTGGAATAGCCAAAGGAAATACTTCTGAAAGCGAGGCTTGGAAAGCGTAAACAGCTAACACAGGTTGCTATAGCAACAATGAATTACACCGGGCTAGTAAAATTAGATTCAGCTGAACCGAGTAGGGTTCGTCCAATGGGATGGTGTTTGACGTGGTTTAAATAGGGCATTAGTGGGCTGTGCCTGACACCATTCCGTTTGGAGGAGTCGGACGAATGCCGATAGAATTGACACAGGTGCGGACAAGCCAAGACGAGAACACTATACGGTAAGGCAACTCAATCCCCTACCCGTAACTAAAACTCCATAGAGAGACTAAATAAACATCACAAGATGCTTCTCTTTAATTCATCCGTAGAAGGTGCACGAATAACAGAGCGCGAACACACCAAGACGGCATTCAAACCCACCCGATCCAACAATCAGCGCAGGCTGAAACTAGGTAGGTCCTATCAAGCGGTATATCCCAATATGAATATATATAAAAAATTAGCCACGAACAAGAACTAAAAGGGACTTGTTGCATTCCAGATTTTAAAAGGCGAATGAAGAGACAATAATTCCATGCTTTACAGCTGTGTAGAAGATTAACATCTATGCAACCAGCATCCCCTATTAAACCCGACAAGTATGACTGATAGCAATATTACCCTAATAGCGCAATATTAAACTAAATCCTCTGTATATCGTCCCATAGGTGAGCAATAGCGCATCAATACCAAACAAAAATTTTCTTGAATAACGGGACCCAAAGAATAACATCTATAAGGATTCCCAGGTAAATAAAAAAGAACAGGAATAGTCGATGTAACCTAGAAGAGTAGGAGCAATCGTTTTGTAAACGTAAATAACTTTGTTTTTGCAGATTAAATCGAGAACAGAGATAATATTTTATGCCAAATCTGAAATAAATCTGCAGCCAGCCAAATAAGAAATGTTATAAGGTAATCAAAATGGAGTATGAGTGATTACCATTGATAAGTGTAAACATTGAACATGTAATCGTTTAATATGTAAGGGAGAGGTGGCTGCAGTATCTATAGGAATCCCCTCAACAAATATTCCCCTGGTCGGAAATAAGAGGTGGTGCGGGAGGGAGGTTTGTTCCCCAACAAAAGCCCACATACTGGAATTATATCACCATGTATGATCTAGAATTATGCCATCAGGTATGACCTAATAGTAGAGATGTGTTATGCTATAAGAGCAACAAGAGTTATGTTCACTATGTGTATGTGATTTTAAAAAGAGGTTGATGTGAACTGTATATAATAATAAGTGGCAAACTCAGTAGAGAGCAATTGAATTTTTAATAACCTGTACAAAATATCAACATCACTGAGTATATGTAAAGACTCTCAAAAATGATTAGCTGTGACACTCTAATGATAAACCTGTGGTTTGATGGAAAATATTGATCTTAACCCCTTCGGTGCTGATGACGGAACGGTTCCGTCATGAGCGTCGGTTGAGCTGTGCTGATGACGGAACCGTTCCGTCATGACTCCGCCCGCGCAAGGCGGAGTCAGCATGGGCGGGGAATTCGCGCCGCACGCATGCGGTTAAATATGTTTACCAACAGGAAATCTTGGTATGAGGCAACCATCCAGTGCCACACAACAGGAGAGACATAAAATGTTTTAGTCTTGATAAAGATGGTACACGATTGAAAGAGTCCATCGAAACGCGTCGACGCCTACTAGCGCACAATCAAACAATTTAGCTCACCCCAAGAACAACAAAATGAAGCGGGTCTAGGTTGAGCTTTAAACAAAGGGTTTTGATGTGCAAAACTTTTATGACAAAACTGTTGTTGTCTGTGTGTGTCTCTCCCCCCCCTCTTTTTCTTTATTGCATTCCTTTATTGCATAACTACTCCTCATTAGGTGATCAATTATTATATAGAAGATTGATTTTTTATATAAGAATGTGTTTATTACAGATGAATTAAGATTGTGTCTTTTGTGTTGGAACAAATGTTCTTCAAGAAATGACTATGTGTTTTTATGTATTTTAATAAAATTTGTATACTTTTTTTAATTGGTTTTGTTTGTGTTTAAATTTAACAAAGCTTTGTGTCCAATTCCAATATTTGGGCTTATTCTCTCAGTACCTTGTCCAAGGGAAAATACTTGACTTTACAGCCTAAGATTGTGCCTAAATCCTAGTCTACTTCTTCCATAATCTATCCATTGGTGCTTAATGCTTATTGGTGCTATTTGTACTTAAAACTTTAAAATGTATATCTTTGAGTACCTTTTTTGGATTGTTTTGCTTTGCTGTCAATCTTTTTATTAACGTTTTCGTTGTTTGCCTAATTTTGATTGGGTTTTTTAAGGTTTTGTGCTTTGACTTTATTACTGCTTGGGACTGCATACATGCTTTACACATTACCCTAAGCTAGGCCTGTCTGCTCTGTGCCATAGCTACAAAGGGGGTTCAAATCAGGTTCATTTAGTGTCTTGTGCGGTTCACCCTAACAAGTTAGTGTTATTATTCCTTGAAATCGATGACCATCAACCCCAAATACTAATAAAACATTTTTTTACAATCATCATAATAATATTATACAATTTTATTAAAGTAATATCAAATATATTCCATGACCCATAGGGCCCCTGTGTGTTGTAGCGTGGCAGGCAAAAATTATTGAATTAATTATTGGTGTCCTTGTATGACTGATGGCATTCCCCTGGGAGACGGGTAGGCAAAAATAAAAAAACGTAATAATTAATATCTATAGTTTCTGGGGCCACGTGGCCCATATGAAAAGTGGAGGGTGTAGGCAAAAATCAACAAATTGAATACAAAATACCTGGTGACCCTCCAGGGCCCATAGGGCCCAATGAAAGGCAGGGGAAGAAGGCACACATTTAATAAAGGAAATTATACATCGCTGGTGTCCCCTCAGGGCCCTAGGGTCCTATTTTGAGAGGCAGATAAAAATCAAGTAAATTACTCTAAAAATACCTGATGTCCTTCATGGGCATTGGACCCCTATGAGAGCCAGGGGACACAGACAGAATAAGTGAAATAATAACTAGCTGGTGTCCCTCCAAGGCCCCCATGTGAGGCAGGGGCAGGCACAATATTGAATGAAGGATTGCTAAAAAAAACTGGTATTCCTCTAAGGCCCATGGGGGCCCTATGGGAGGCAGACAAAAAATAAAATTAATTAATAAATAATTATACCTGGTATCCTTCAAGGGATCAAAGGAGACAGGGAAAATAGTGAATGAATTAATCAAAAACAACAACTGTGTACTGTAAACCACTACAATTAGTCACAAGCTTGAACAAATACATCAGGACAAGCATATTTGAACAAGAGCTTTTTCCAATATCAGTGCTCCTGGTAAATGGCTTTTAAAAGAGGAATCAAATAATGAATAATTGGAAACAACCCCTGGCCGAACAAAATGGTGGTTGCTCACTACATGGCCCTGGTAAGCTAAGGAGGAATGGAGAACAAAGATAAAATGTTCACCTATGACACACTCACAAACTCTACAAAATGGCAATTGCCACGTGGCCAGCCAGGATGAAGGCAACAAAGAGAACGTGGCTGCACTAACCTTTGTATGGAATGTTCTGGAAGTGACAAAGTTTGCAAGACATGCAAGTCACCAATGGTTTGCAGAAATCTTCTTAGTAGTCCCTGGGAAGATGTTGCATTTTATATAATATATCCTTTAACTGGTGAAAGTAAAAAAATATATATATACTTTGGTCAAAGTTGACATGTTTTCACAGTGTCCAGAAATCTTGAATTTTTCTGATATTACAACTCAGACTGTTATGGCATTTTTAATTATGTGTTTGACAGAGAAGTCTTCCAAAAAACATAGCTTATCGCTTACAGATAATAGAGTGCAACTAATCTCTAGCATTATGGAAACATTTCTAAATGAAGGCGGCATCAAGAATAAACAAAGTGTATTGTATCACCCAAAGACAAACAGGATGGTAGAGGGAATCAATTGGACAATAAAAGAATGTGTTCAATTTGGCAAGAATTTTGGAAGAATGTTGGAACGATTCACTGAGGAAATGAAAAATAACTGGATCAACACTGGTTTATGTCCTTGGGTATTAACTGGAATAAGGGTCCAGTGATGAATGGTGTTAAAAATGAATGGAGAGTTAAAACAATTACAAAACAAAAAAGAGAATGGTTTGACAAAAAAAGCTGCTAAACTGACCAAAGTCAAAATTGGTGATTTTGGCTGTGGATTGAGTTCTGATGGGAAGGAATGAATGTTTTAAGTATACTATTCCAAAACCTGTGGTGAAAATATTCAGAAATGCCATTAAAACAAGTTATAGTTGTATTTGGAACTTGAAGAGAGTATCTTCATTCAGGAACAGTGAAGAAAATGAGTTATATGAATCACATGAACAAGATGATACTACAACTACTGGGTTGTCAGTCTCTGAACATGACACTTCTAATGCTTTTGCCTACAGAGATAGTTCATCAATTTGGAAGAATATAGATGATAAAAGAAAATTCTGCAAACCTAGCTATCTTGATGATCACGTTCTACCCTGACAATCTATTTATGTTTTATCTCAAAATTGGGATGCATTGTGTAATTTATTATTTTCTTTTTACAGTGTGTATGTTGCAGTTTGTCTATTGAAGTTGTTTCATTGTTGTACCGTTTGGTACAATATTTATAAAAAATGGAGATGTGTGGCATTTCATAATGTGATAATGTGGACGGGGGGATGACAGGGGTTGGAGAGATGGTTGCCTTTTATGATGTCTAAGCCTTCTATCTGAAACAAACTTAATTTATTCAGAACAAGCATGTACCAGACTTCTTCACTTAGTTAAATTGAATAGCGTGTTAACTAGATAATGGTACTGGGAGGCAGTCATACAAAACAGTAGACGTGGAATCCTAGGACCTATAGAAGCAGTAAATATAGTCTGTTTCAACAAGTTTCTGAAGAGTATGGGCAGAACTAATGCTCTCCGCAGCACATTTTATTGAGTCGCAACAGAGGTGAAGGGCTTTGTTTTGCTGACGTCAATTACTGGTTTCTGGAAGGTGTGCATTGCTCTTCTGGAGCTGCATTGCTTTACCTGAGGTTGTGCAGAGTTCAGGAGATTGATTGTTTATCATTTTTCCAGTCGTATGTTCTGTGGGAAGCCTTGATGTTGCTATTCAAAGAGGTAATTGTTTAGGGTCTCAGGCTGTTAGATATTTTTTCAGGGTTTATATTTTTTATTTTGTGCAATAATAATGATGATTAATATATCCTTTTTACACATGAATGTATGTATATATAGAATAAATTCACATAATTGAAATTGAAACAAATTTCATATGATGTGTAAAAACGTGTTTATTATTATGCTTTAATTATGTCACATTTTCATGAAAAGTACCATTTTAAACATGTTGAATGGCATCTTTGTCACTCACTGGCTGCGGGAAATCCTACGGCGAGTAGGAATAACCTGAAGTACACTTAAAGCACGGTTGTGCTGTCTCTTGTAGTACGTAGTTAATCCAAAATAATTTGTCAGTTTAGTTCAATACAGTTTACGTTTGTTTAAATCATTTATTTGTTAATCACCATATTCCATTCATATGATTGAATATTATCATCTTCTATTTCATTTTTGTATCTCAAACAACGTGTTACTGATCCACATAATTTTGAATTCCCCAATGCATTTCGCACAAAAGTGCGCTTCCTCAGGGGGTCTGTAATTAAATAGAAATGACAACAGTAGGTACACTAGTATATATCCAGGAGACGGTAAAGTACAAATAATTGTACGTAATTTTAAGTGACTAAATCAAGTCTAATGGAAGGTGAATGGATCGAAAATGAACAATGAGAGGTATACACCAGAACCCAAACGGAAATTATAAGGGTGCCCAAAGTGAATGTCCTCAGTGCTTAGAGAAAATGAAAAGAATGAAAAAAAACGAAGGTCCAGAAAAAGACGGTGACTGTTTTCAAGTTGAAGGTAGCACGGGTATGTGACTCGAGAGAGAGACGGTGTAAAGTAACCATAAGTGTGGTGAATAGCGGAACCATAAACTATGATTCCCCATGCAGTTAAACCAAACAGTCAAAGTGTCGAAGGCTCACGCAGTGATAAAGGAACGAAAAGACGATAGAATCAACGGTGTCTTACCAGAGTAACATAAAGCTCAAAGGATCAACGTCGGGTAACCAAGTATTGGCGAGGACCCGTCTCCGTGACTAGCAGGAACCCGGAAGACGCCG
The DNA here is from genome assembly GCF_964261635.1 of Lissotriton helveticus. Lineage (NCBI taxonomy): Eukaryota > Metazoa > Chordata > Amphibia > Caudata > Salamandridae > Lissotriton > Lissotriton helveticus. Next base: position 1,071,586,985 of record NC_136070.1, on the reverse strand, counting down.
CGCATGCGCAGTAGCGCATTGAAAAAGAATTTCGGAAAGTAAACATGGAAAAAAGACCTGCGCAGCATGCGAGTGTGTAGAGATAGCCCGATGGGCTTTTGAAATGGGAGTAGCATGCATCTATTAAAGCCAGAATATAAACAAACCATGATATAATAAAAAACGTAAAGCGTGAAAAAGATAAGAAAGTAGACATAGAAAATGGAGAGACATAACAAGGATAACAAGAATAATGCATTCATGACGCAGTCAAAAGTGAATCAAAAAATACCATGCACAAAAATCAACTAGACGAAACATAAGGGTAGAACAATGAAAAAATGTACGCAAACCTATAAGTACGCCCTCGGTTGAAAATACTGTTTAAATGCAACTATTTACAAATTACTATCATTTCACAGCTAAATGGAGGTCAATATTTACAGTATATTCGGTCACTGGTATCAAATTATATCCATCAAAACATTAGTCATAAATGGCATCCAAATTCAAGGCGCTCATTGAGTCCTTTAGGCTGAACCGCCTGCAGTCTATATATCCAGTGTAGTTCTCGCTGTAGTAATCGTTTGTTGTTGTCGATATGTGGTTGTTTCTCCACTGTTCCCAAAATCAGAAAACGTATCTGGCTCGGGTTGTGTGACTGTTGAATGAAGTGTGCCGCGATATTAGATTTTAGGTTTTTTGTGCGGATATTGCTCCGGTGTTCATTTAGCCTGATTTTTATTTTGCGTTCAGTTTTGCCCACATAAGGGAGACCACATGGGCATTTTATCATATAGATAACATTGTTTGTGTCACATGTAGCATTAACTCGGAGATTAATGGTAGTCCCTTGGGTAGGGTGCGTCATGGTGGATCCAAGAATTATACTGTTGCAATGACTGCAGTTGTGGCATGGGATAGTTCCTTTAAAAATGGTTTGTCTGGTGGTTGTGGGTTGCTTGATAAGTTGTTGAATGGTCCTGGTGCGTTGATAGGCAAAAATAGGAGGTGTTTCAAAAATGTGATTGAATTCAGTTTCTGATTGCAGTAATGGCCAGTGTTTGCGAATAACCTCTTTTATTTGTCTTGATTTTGTAGAGTATTTGGATACAAAGACATTACGGGTCACTTGCTGTTGGACTTTCAATTTAGGTTTCAATAACTCATCTCGGTTCTTGAGTTTTACTCTATTTTCAGCAGCCGCTGTGATATGCTCTGGATATCCACGTTGGTGGAATTTTTGAACAATTTTTGAACTGTTAGTGTTGTATAGATCCTCAGTAGAAGCAATGCGCTTAGCTCTCAATAATTGTGAGTACGGAAGATGCTTTTTCAAACTCGGTTGGTGAAAACTTTTATGGTGCAAGTAATTGTTGCGATCTGTAGCTTTGGTAAAAATGGAAGTGGTAAATTGATTGCCGCACAATTTGACAAGTACATCCAGAAAAGCAATTTCGGTATTGTTTAAAGTGTGGGTGAATTGAATCCTGTCGTTAACAGTGTTGAGGTGGTTGATTGCAACAAGAAATTGAGTCTCTGTGCCTTGCCAAACAAGAAAAATGTCATCAATATATCTGTAGTATGCACACATGTAAGGTTGCCAAAGTGCATTGTGTAATATATGTTGTTGTTCAAATGCATACATGAAAAGATTAGCATATGCTGGAGCAGCACAGTTGCCCATTGCTACTCCAGATAGTTGCAGATAGTACTGATTATCACGTGTTTTGAAGTAGCTATGGTGTAAAATGAATTGCATCAATTCCATTAAGAATACTTGGAGATCCAGTGGTTTGTCGGTTTGTACTAGAGCGGTCTCAAGGGCTTCCAATCCCAAATTGTGGGGGATTGAGGTATATAATGCGTTGACATCAATCGTACATAAGACAATTGGTCGGTCATTTGGTATTACAATCTGTTGTAATTTGTTTAAGAAGTCGGTCGTATCCTGAATGAATGTGCTCATACCTTTAACACTCGCTTGTAGGTGTTTGTCAATGTAAGTGCCCGTCGGGGCATGTATTGAATTGGTAGTACTCACAATTGGTCTGAATGGTGGTTGACTAGAGTTCTTGTGGATTTTAGGTACTAAATAAATGTATGGTACCTAAGGATGATCCTTGATGAGGTATCTTTTGTCTCTGTCAGTGATGGTATTGGCAGATACGGCTTTGTTGATAATCTTTGTAAGTACATCTTTGAAAGCCTGCGTAGGGTCTGATCTCAAAAGCATGTATAAGTCTGGGTTGTGAAGGTGTTCATGTAGACCTTGTTGGTAATACGTAGAATCCAGAACGACAATGGCACCGCCCTTGTCAGCTTTACATATAGTCAGTGTTTGATTATTGGCTAGTTGTTTCTCTCTTCCCACATCTTCTCCCCAAAAGCTGCACAGAGCACCGTCATATTGACATGTAGTAGTTTATTTTCACTGTTATGATTACATTCCTATCAATGAACTTTTTCCTGTTTTCTATGATTTGCAACCATGTTAAGGTCTTTTTAGATACATTCCGGTGTAATCACTACTATATTCACTTGCAGAAAGTTTTTAGTGTTCAATGTTTCATCTTAGTTAGAACATCACCATATGACATTAGCTTAGAGGGTTTTGAATGAGTTTTTTCTTAATGGGATGGTGCTTGTGTGTTAAGGTAATGTATATTATTCTTGTGTTCTGATTTGCTAAAGAAATTATGCTTTTGCTCACAACACAATGATTCCGCAGTTTATCTAATTTGTTATGCAAGATTTGCTTAAAAGAACCCCTTGATTACATTGCAACTCCGTTTGGACCCATATTACCAACCCCCCTGAAGGCTTGCCTCTGGGGGAATGGACTGCATAAGCAAAAAATACACTCTACCCATTCCTTAATAAAGGGGGAAGAACTCCATGTCTCCTCAAACAGGCATATATCATAATTTTCTATAAACAACCCCCACTCTACATCCCCCAACTTGGGATCTATACCTATTGCATTCCATGCCAACATTTGAGTACTCTATTGGTATATTCCACTGGGAAATCTGGATGCACACAGGAGCATCTGCCCCCATTGTACAGGAACTTGTGCATATGTCAGGAGTCTTCATAGGCCTATCCGCATTAGGATTAATTACTAATATCTTTGATCTCAAACTTCCCAATGGATCTAATTTACTAGAGCCCAGCCTATCCTGGTGGCTACTTCTAGTAGATCTCCTAGTCAATGACTATGTTTCCCATAATGCACCAGCAATGAGTTTTTGTTCATCTGAATTGAGCTATTAGGTGTATCTGGGTGATGGGGGGTTGCATGCATGTAGACTGCAGGGTTATGGCAGGTATGTTAGAAAATTAGAAATATTAAACTTACCGGGGGTTGTGGGGGGTGCAGATGTGTTGAGGGACCCTTAGGTGCACACAGCATCTGTCTCCTGTGTCATCTCTAGCATTGCCTCCACAGACGATGGTGGGGGAACATCAGATGTACCTCCAATACCCTGGGCGTCTCCCAGCCGAGCTGCCACCCTCTCCTTGGCCCGAGAGTGCAGGTTGTACCACCTTTTTTTAGTTTACTAAATGGACTTGTCTGCCAAACTCAGGGCATTATTTTGCTGCTGCAACTCCTTCCATATCTTTCTTGTTGGAAATAGCCCAGGCTTTTTGCAGGTTTATCCCCAAACTTTTTGCATCTTCCTCCTATTTTTCCTGACCTCTTTTTGTTGGTCACCCCTAAGGCCTGCTCAAGGTTCCCCCATGGGCGGGGTGCAGTGTATGTAAAATGTGGGACATGTACTGGTGTGTTTTACATGTCCTTGTAGTGAAATACTGCTAGGTCGTTTTTCACAATTGAAAGGCTATCTGTTCCATAGGATAGCATGGGAGACACTTTGTAACATCTTACAAGTATAACTTCCCATTGGGACAAGATAGAAAGATGGGCTTTAGATTCTCTGAACTCAGAATTTAATAACACATATTTTGATAAAGATGGTTTTTAAATTGTGGGATTAAAAATGCCACTTTTAGAAAGTAGGCATTTTCTACCATAGCCATCCTATGTGCCTCTACTGAGTTGTGGATTGACTGTTTGGTTTTGGATTGACAGGGACTGGGGATAGGCATTCACTGCAGACAGCCACTGGGGGGTTGAGGTGTGCCCTGCCATTCCTGGATGACTCAGAGCTGGGCTAAATAGACCTGGGTTGCATTTAGAGTAATAGGGGTAGTTTTCCTTGCACCTGAAAAGGCCCTGTCTCCTGTGCACTATGCTGTCTCAACCTCTTGCCAGGAAGATGGACCAGAGAGAACAGAACTGGTTTGAACTGAGCTGAGAGACTTTTTGACACAAGAGAACAAAGGAAAATGTGGTATAAATATTGGTGCCCAGACGCCAGAACATTAGAATACTTCTGGACTCAAGAGGAACCTCTGCCAATTTGAAGAGCAGGAGAAGCTGTATGGAGGAGTACTGCTCCATTGCTGTGTGGATGCTTTGCTGGGTTGGCCTGTGGTGGCTGCTTCAGTCAAGGAGAGGACAAAGACTGAACTATGCTGTGTCCTTCTTGAAGAAGATCTCCAAGGGCTTGGTGTAGAGCTTGCCTCTTGTTCCGAATTCTCAGGGACACAAAGGCTACATATTCTCTCTCCTACTGCACCTGGAACTGCTGTTTCAGCTGCAATAGAAGGAAAAAGCAACACTGCCGCCACCGAGCAATGCTACGACCTGCAACAAAGTCATGGGCATGGCCCACCACCAGGACTTGCACTGCAGCCCCAGTGTCTGCCGATGCTGCACCATATCAACTATCACGCCGTCGCCAATGACGCTGCCTGCACTAGAGCTGAGGCCACCACTCATGGCGCACCTCTCCGACTCACACCCCAGCCCCGACCTCACTGATGCTGTTGTTTCATTATTGCTGAGCCAATACCTGACATGGGTGATCTCCCAAATCCATCGACCCCACACCACCATAAGGAACCGATGCATCGCAGTCACCGCAATGTCACTCCCCGGCAATAATAAGGAACGGACGCATCACCTCCCTGGCAACAGTAAGTAACCGACATCTCACAGCCTCACAGTTATGAACTGATGCCTCACCTCCCCTGTGGTCATAAGGAACCAACACCTCACCTCACCTCCCCTGTGGTATTAAGGAACCGATGCCACCCAGCACCAACGACACTTCACTCTCTTGACTCAGTACACTATCTTTGTTTTCATCCTTTGCCAAGGTACTGTTCTTGGAGGTCCATGCGACTCTGCGCCCGGCCTGCGCATGGTGCGCTAGGTGCCGTACTTTGGGATTTTCATCTGTCACGATGTCGAAATAGCCCCAGGTGGAGCTATTTAGTGCTACCAGCTTTATTTTTGTGAAAAAACAATTTTTGTAATGATATTTTGACATACGTATGGTGGGTTTTCATTATTTTGGTCTTGTTTGATTTAGATAAAGGATTCCTATTTTTCTAAACAGGTGTGGTGTCTATTTATAGTGTTTTCACTGTGTTACTATATGTATGCACAAATGCTTTACACACTGCCTCTGAGATAAGCTCTGATCAAGCTACCAAGGGGGTGAGCAGGGGTTGTCTAAGGGCGTAACTCCTGTATCCTGACCAGAAGCAAGGGTCCCTACTTGGACAAAGGTGCAAACCTTTGCCAACTAGAGACCCTCATTTCTAACATTTCTCTTCTCAGACTCTGAGACAGTCTGAGAAGCACGCTCAAAAAGCTGATCATGGTGGTTGCAGCAACTGTCTGTAAGTATTTCCAGTTCCCTTTTGGAAATTTTGATTTTGCGTCGGTGCCTTCTTGCTCCCTTTTCGCTCTGGTGGCTGGCCATTGCAGGGCTTGGTTTGAGCCTGGATGAAGTATTGGACTGTGCTGCAGCCTTCCAAATGGGTTCTGACTGCTGATCAGGATTCTAAAGGGCCACCACTCCCTGATTTGGGGTCCTTCAGGTGTACCAGGAAGTGAATGGACATTTTTTTAATTGCGGTCGCTAATTACTGCACCTACTGCAAGATCCGTAATAGCGATGTGACTCATTTGCGAGTTGCTATTTGGTGGCTAGTTTGGTACGTACATTAGATTCAGTGACTTGTAATTTGCGAGTCATTATTTTTCACAAATTCGCTATTTCCAGTGACAGTTCTACATTTTGCATCTAAGAACCTAGTAAATCATTCAATACTAACAAGTTATCCCAAATTCTCAGAATTGGAAGGACAGCCACACCCATAATTTATTTCATCTGATGGGGACAGTTTTTTGCCTGGTGTAGTATAACCTCCCAAAATTAGAGGCAGTTCGCAATGACACTTTAACGTTGCAACAAAAAAAGTACCACCGCAGCCCAGGTATCCTTTTCGGTTTTCTCCTTTGGTTCCTGGATGGATGGGTGGACGGATGTATCGGCATGTGGATGCAGAATGTTTATGTTAGTTTATACCAGTATTTAATGACACACAGTTGGTGCTTACCTCTACGGTGCATATATTTAGAATGTACAGTCTCTCTAAAAGTATCGGCCTCTTTCCCTGTCTCTACCTGTGACTATTTTACCAATCTCTCTTAAAATTCTGCCCTCTTCCCTCATCTTCTAACCTGCTCTTTCTATCCATGATTATCCTCCTTTTCTTCAGCCTCTTGCTCCTCAACCTGAGATGGGTCCCTATGGGGTTCTCTATCTTTGCCCTCACCCTCAGGGTGGTAAAAAAAATCTTAACTCTGCAGCAGTACCATCCTTCACTGCCCTTGATGAATAGTTCTTTCATAATCTCATCTTGTCAGAACTGAAGCATTTTCAATGTTATATATAAACGAAGCCTTAGTTGGTGTTTATTTATCATATGCAACTAACAACCATTGACAAATCCAATAGTCCTGGCTTGTTGTTGGTGTAATGTTACTTATTGTATTATATATCTAGATACAATGACAGAAGCAACAAATACCAGTCAGGTGACACACTATGCTAAGCACAGATTTTTAGTAGTTTATTTGTTTTTAAGCCACACATTTAATTACATCAGCCATGCCTCTTTAAGAGACCCCCCCCCCAGTTTTTTCATCCCACTTAAAGCCCAGAATACAAAGGTGCATATCTAAGGGATGTTCTATCAAGGAATTAATTGATAATGCTAAGGGTAATCAGCTAACTTGTTTGGAATATGATGTATGTTTATACAGCTTCACTGACCTTGTAAAAATAAATGCTACTACTGCTAGAGAAGTGCATTGATAGAAGAAGGTACACAATAACTCAGTAACCAATCAATTAAGAGCACTTTTTTAGTCTTGCGGGATATAGCATGAAGTTCAGAGCAAATTATATTTACATTTCTGATGACGAGGTCTGGAAATATTGTCAACATTATGACTTTGAGGTAACCTTGCAGACGTTGTCATATCAGATATTGTGACCAATCTAGTGAAAAAGTTTCCCCTGAGTTTCGGTGCATTTGCAGCGCGCACAAAAAGGAACTTTTTGGTTGGATGCTAATGAGACATGCTTAGATACATTAATGTAAAGTGCTTTATTGACATGCTTTTAGAGAGTGTGTGTGTGTGTGTGTGTTTTTTGGGGGGGTGTGGGGGTGTGTGTGCGTGTGTGTGTGTGTTTTCATGTGGCTTGCAGGTTTGTGTCGCAGTAATGGCTCCTGTCCCACTGCCTGCACAGAGAAACTAAGGGATGCCAATTGTCTCACTCTTTGGTTCTCGTCACTCCTGACCCCCTTCCAGGACAAGCAAGAGGGGAGAATTGTAGCTCCCGGGCATGATACCATGAACACCCTGGCAGGATGCCCAAGTCTCACCCTTTCTGAGTGGGAAAAGAGGTGTCTGTCTTCGATGTGAGAAACAAGCTGTGTCACAGGGGAGGCCCTGCACAAAGGAGTTACAGGGGCACATTCACTTATACGGATGCAGATGCGGCAGCCAGCTGTGTATGTGCAAAGGAAAACCATGCTTGGGCCCTGCAATGGAAATATGCCTTTGGTGCCTATTTCTCCCATTGAGACTTTTTGAAACTGCTCATATATAGTCAGATTAGTGCACAGAAGCATGGGGTGAGGATAATTTAACCATGATCAAAAGGTGTGTTAAAGTTAGAGACTAGTGACTGCAGCACACTTTTGCTTACTCCAACGGCTATAAATGTACAGCTATGTTGCATTTTGGTCAATATACCATGAGATTGGGCACTGCCGTCCAACTCCAGCAGGCACCATCCAGTTCAGTTATTTAACCCCACACGTACCAGCAGTTTTTACATTGATCTCAAATACTCACAATCTATTAAAAAAGGGAGCAGAGGAATAACATCAAAAAGTGATTTCCCAAGAGCACAGAATTTGGCCAAATGAGAAGGCTGCGCTGAAAACTACTGTCTCCTGGGGTTAGATTTACAAACATGTCATGCAACACAGCAAAGGAACCAAAGTTGTGTTGCGTTGCATGAGAGAGAGGGAGGGAGTAGGAAAGAGCCAAATCTACTAACATGTGTAAAAGTCCTGCTTTCTTCAGAGCGCTGGTTCACAATTAGGTAACCTATCGCCACACAGACATACCTTTGCAGCATTGTGCAAGGGTGCATGCATGATGTCTGGCAATCGTTTTCCACTGTAGGGGTATCCTTCAAGTGCAAATTATACAAAAAGGTGATTTGTTTTGGTGCAAAACACTATTTATGTCAAAACCCATGGCTGGTTGCAATGTCATGCACATGTTCCACCCATGGAAATCCTCCTGATGAAAAAGTAATGCTTTGTGTTACTTTCAGGCAATTTTTCAGCGCACTGGAAAGTAACTTCAAAATAAAAACTTTGCATTGGATTGAGTCACTTTTGTGATTTTGCCCTTGGTTTCACAGTTTTCAATTAGTCCACTAACCACAACAGGATTGGCAGTCATTTTCACTTCCACTGCACTGTTTATGCACGTTTGTCAGGAGGGGTGTTTCCTACCTAAATAATAAATACCACCTGGCTGAGCAAAAACACAGGGGCATATTATCAAGGACGGGCGATACATTATCGCCGCTTTTATCGGCAGGAAACTACCGATAAAGCGGCGATAATGGGCTTGATAATATGCTCTATGGAATTCCTATCGAAGCCCATGTTAGATGTCTTCACATCTAACATGGGCTTCGATAGGAATTCATAGAGCATATTATCAAGGCCATTATCGCCGCTTTATCGCCAGTTTCCTGCCGATAAAAGCGGCGATAATGTATCGCCCGTCCTTGATAATATGCCCTACAGTTCTTTGAGAATCTCTACTCAAGTGTATCCACAGGTATCTATGGCACAAGAAGCGGGCAGTTCCCAGAATTATGTCTGTTCATTTCAGACAGTACTAGCAATTTTAAAGTCAGAAAAACAACACAATAACATTCCCATAGCAATTTTGGAAAGTAGAGAACAGTTTAATAAGCCTAACTACAACAAAACATCAAAAATTGGATAGGAGTTTTATGAACAAAGTAGCAATAAAAATTAAAGAGTCAATGCAAAGTCTCAGTCAGGGTTGGGGGTGAATTATGTGCAATGAAAAGGATGTTGGGTTACCCAAGTGGGAAATAAAAATCCTTCAGCAGGGTAAGTTTCAACTCAAGGTTAAAGTTGGTGAGGGTCCCTCGAGTGAAATACATTAACACTGTGCTCCCACTGATTTAAAGGCACTGAGCAAGATAAAGGTGGATTTCTTAGCCATTGATGTCTCATTGTGGGTTGCATATATTTGCCTCCTCATACTAACCTAAGTTTTTACCTTTGGATTTAGTCATGTGTTTGGTTCTCAAAATCCTTCATTGGGCAAGGCTGGAGCTGGGGAGGTAACCATGAAGCTGCATATGTTTACTTCCAGGTCCCACTTAACCTAATTTCATTGCAGTAAAAATCTCTGCATGTAGGTATATATAGTTAGGATTTTTTCTCTATGGGATTTTTGAAAATTCTATGTCTAATAACTTTGGCGTTTGTGGACGGAATTGGATGAAATTTTCAGGAAAATGGAACATTTTGTTTCTGAGCAGCCCCTGAAAATTTGGGGGGTTTTGTCACGGGGGGCCGAGAAAAAAGGGGGGTCCCAAAACGTGTTTTTCAGCTCGAACGGCTGAATGGATTTCCACGAAACTTGGCAAAATTGTAGATATTGTTTGCCCGATGTGCCTTTGCTAGGTCTCAAGATATGTGCTCCTGTGAATTTTGAGTAAATTAGGTTTAAAAAAAGATATATATCTAGAGCCGCGCCCGGTGCGCGTACCGGGGAGCGCTTCGGGCGCGCCACGCGACTTGCGCACGGCAAGCTGATTGGTTCTCGGGTGTCTGTAAACATTCGAAACAGTCCGCAGCGGCCGCCATCTTGTGTCTCGGTAGGATTGAGACACAAGAGGTGGCAAAAATCAAAGGGGGAAATGAGCAAAAGGGGGCAGGGTACACCCCCCTGACCCCCTAGTTTTGATGTGGGGGCCATAAAAGGGTCCCGCGGGTAAAAAAAAAAAAAAAATTTAAAATTCGATTTTCGCGGGGGGGAGCGCCCGGTACGCGCACCGGGGAGCGTACGGGGGAGCGTACCATGGAGATAAAAAATGACAGACTTTTTTTTTTTTTTAAATAGCATTTTTTTATAAATTGGAGGTAGTTCTGAAAAGAACTTTTTTTTGTTTTTGTTGTTTTATATTTTTTTAGACTTTTTAAAACGATTTTATATTTTTTTTGGATTTTTGTCAGGGGAAAAACAAAAACAGGGATTCCAAAACTGCTTAACAGGAGCAAAAAAATGTGAAAATGTAGGGACTGGCAGTGCAGTGGTGTTGCTGTTTCTTTATGGCAATGAGTTCAACACTCTGCTCCCCATAGCAGAGCAGTTCGTCACACTCCGTGCACAGAAATTTGATGCCTGCAAACACCGGCTGAATATTAGGGACCATTCTTCCACGGGGTGGTCCCGAAGGTGTTGCTCCACCAGTGGAGGTGCTGCCGCCATCTGTGGGTAAATTCCGTGCCAGCTCTCTGACACTCTCCCTGGCAAAGTTGTTTGGGTGTCTTCTTTTGACATGCCTGATTAAATTGGCATTTCCAAAACTATATTTTTTCAGAGGATTGCCTCTGGATAAAGTACTACCACATATTTTGCAGGTTACTTTGGGAGCATTGACTTTTTTTTGTCCTTCAGGGATGTCATAGAATTTCCAGATGAAATGGTCTTTTTTCTTCTGCTGAGGAGGGTCCTCATCTAAAAATCCGTCGGAATCACTGCTGGATGACTCTCTTGCAGCCATTGCTGTAGATCAGGAAAGTAGGGGATGAAGACAGTACACAGAACAGCTCTTGCTCTCTCCAAGTACAAAGCAATAGTGAGAGAAATGGGTGGGTTTCACACAATTTGGAAAAAAAAAGTTCTGAACCAATGAAAAGTGTTATTTTAAAGTCACATGGTTTGACGCGCTTACGCTACGCGCCCCAGGGAGCGTCCCGGGGCGTGTTTCATAAGCGCATCGGGGTGCTTACGTTGCGCGATCGCATGCGCTTTCGGGTGCGCTTACGCGGTGCGTCATAAGACGCATCTCGCGGCTACGCGATACGTGTCTTATGACGCAAGGCGTGGCGGCTACGCAATACGTCACGATGTTTTTTTCGTTCGGGGCAATAGCGCTATCGGGACGCTCATCAGTACGCGCCCCGGGGCGCGCCGCAAGATTGCGCTTACCCGTGCGTTCACCAGTCCGCGCCCCGGGAGCGCACCAAAAAGAATAAAAAAAAAAAAAATGACATAATTATACAATATAAAATTCGCTTTAAAATTTAATATTTTTTAAAACTATAAACATTTGCTATTAAAAAACCTATGAAATTCACTGAAAAAACCATAGGTTATAGACCATATATAGTTAGGAATTAGCATTTACAAAACCATTGAAATTCACTGAAAAAACCATAGGTTATAGACCATATATAGTTAGGAATTAGCATTTACAAAACCTTATTTTACTCACACAAAACCATTGAAATTCCATATATAGTTAGTTGCACTAACTAACTATATATTGCGCACCCGCAATCCACTGCTGATCATGTCACATATTACATCATTCATGACATGGTCAGTGACATCACTGATGACATCACTGATGACATCTCAAATGACATCACTGATGACATCACTGATGACATCACTGATGACATCACTGATAACATGACTGATCACATCACTGATCACATCATTCATGTGATAATACGATGAACCTCTTCAGACTCTAATATAACCTTAGATACACTCAGTGTAAACAGACACTCACAGACTGTCACTCATCCATGGAGTTACTCACACACCTACTCAGTCATGCAAAGAATCAATTACACCTCCATTTTCCCAACTATACAGTTATACACACTTTACTTATTCAAACAGATACTAACACATATTTACTCTCTTATACAATCCCTGATACAATTTCAGAATGATCCATACAGCCACTCACACATTCACTGGCTCTTATGCACAGTTATTTATATATGTCAACTCTCACATGTACTGTGTTTTACATATGTACTTACTTTGACATGTAGCACTGAGATATCCATTCACTCAAAAATACACTCATGCACACAGTCAACCGCCCATACAGCTGTTTCCACATGCACTTTTGAACCCATACATCTAGTGAATCAACTGCTCACACATCTATGCACAGAGTCATACACCTCCCAGCCACCCACACAAGCACTCAGTCTCCCATACAAATACTTGGGCAACCAATCAATAACCCATATAGTTACTCATATAGCTACTGATCAACACATGCAGCAGTTTACAGAACAACAGACATAATGATGGACAAATTAAGACAGTTTAGTCACTAACCCATGCACTCAGTGAGACACATTTAATCACTCACTCATACAGTCACTCATGCACCTACTAAATCCTTTATCCAGACACTTATACATCCACTCATTCTTCAATATGTAAGACATATTTTAACTTTACAGAAATACACAGTCACTGGATGTTGTCATCAGTGATGTCATCAGTGATGTCATTTGAGATGTCATCAGTGATGTCATCAGTGATGTCACTGACCATGTCATGAATGATGTAATATGTGACATGATCAGCAGTGGATTGCGGGTGCGCAATATATAGTTAGTTAGTGCAACTAACTATATATGGAATTTCAATGGTTTTGTGTGAGTAAAATAAGGTTTTGTAAATGCTAATTCCTAACTATATATGGTCTATAACCTATGGTTTTTTCAGTGATATATATATATATATATATATATATATATATATATACATATATATATATATATATATATATATATATATATATATATATATATATATATATATATATATATATATATATATATATATATATATATATATATATATATATATATATATATACCTACAGTGGGTAGTTATAGTTAGGACCTATTATCCATAGGAAATCCGCAACCTTCTATTGCCAATAACTTTGGCGCTGATTGATGAATCTTCTCGAAAGTTTCCACACGTTTGGCAAGCTCAGTTCCGCTCCTTCCCTGAAAGTTTGGAGGTGATTGGTAAGGCGGGGACCGAGAAAAAAGGGGGGTCCCAAAAAGTTTTCTCCATGTAATTTCCCATAGGACCTTTAGCCACGGCTACAGACCGAACGGCTGAAGGGAATTACACCAAATTTGGCAGAGAGGTAGTCCTCAGTTCAGACTTGTGCCTTTTGCTTATATGGTGTCAATCTGTTCAGTGGTTCCTGAGAAAATTATGGTTAAAGTCATTTATATATCTATGGGCGCGGTGGTCGGATTGTGCGAGGATTGGCATCGTAGCATAAGCGCACCGTCCCGGTCACGCGCTCAATGCTAATTGGCTGTCAAGCGGTTGTAAGCATTCGAAACGAGGAACTGTTGGCAGCCATTTTGTGGGTAGAAGTAAGGCTGAGGCAGTCAGTGGAATATGTGTGCAAAACGGAGAAAGGGGGCAGGGTAGAAATAATTTTACCCTCTAGACATGCTTAAGGGGTCCCAGAAGGACCGGGGCTTTATGTGTTGTTGGAGGGGGACTGTGTGCCCCCTTCCTGGAGAACTCGAAAGCCCGGTTACCCCCAGGGCTACAAAAGAATGGTTGGGGGGCTGTAAGGTCCCCAAAGCCCCGGGGAGCACCACTCCCTGGGGCATTATGTGTTGTGGGAGGGCCGGCTCCTGCAATGTCCAGGGGTGCCCATCCCACCCTCCCATAGCAAGGAAATTTGTTCTCTCTTTCAATATCTAAATGACATTGATTTCCTACACATAGGTGTGTGTGAGCAGCTTGAAAGTCACTGTTTTTTGACGGGGAGCAAGTGCAGTTCTCGTTTATGCTGAGTAATGTGGTTTTGTCGTGGAATCCTGAGGATAAGTCTGGCTGCGGTGTTCTAGACAGTCTGAAGTTTGGCAAATCTTGCATGTCATTTTGGTGGCATTACATTTCTTTTGTCCCTCCGGAAAAGTAAAAAATTTCCATATAATGGATGTGTATCTTTTGAGAGGGTGAGGTTCTGGTAGAAATTGTTCAGTAACAAAATCATTAGAATCAGATGATTCTTGCAGTAGTGTAGCCATTTTTGAATCCAAAAAAGAAGTTCAGGTTTCCAATGACGAAAATGTGAGGTTTTTCTCAGAACAGATCTTCTCTTAAGGAAGGTCTAAGAAGAGTGATTATAATGGGTGGGGTTTTTTAATAGTTAGAACAGTAAGGGGCCGATTCCGATTCGGGAAAAAAGCCTCCGTCCGAATCGTATCCGGTGCCCTCTCCGTATGAATCGTACACGTCTTTCCGAATCGCGTAGTACGATCCGTATCGCGTAAATCCATCCGAATCGTCGCAAACCATACGAATTGCAAAGCTGAAACCGTACGACACGGACCCTCACATTGAACCGTACGATTTGTAAACATGCCGTACGACCCGATGAGTACGATCTGGACCGGGGTATGAGGACGAGATTTGTACGGTCCACGTCAGGTAAGGGCGATTCGTACAGACAACCACACAATCACATACACACTGTACGGTGCGTAAACCCCATGATCGCAGGGGTACGGTGCGTACCCCAGCGATCATGGGGTGTACACACTGTACCCCATGATCGCAGGGTGTACTCACCGTACACCCTGCGATCATGGGTACGGTACATACACCCCATGATCGTGGGGTACGGTGCGTACAACCATGATCGCAGGGGTACGCACCGTACCCTTGCAGACATGGGGTGTACGCACCGACCCGGGGGGGGCCGTCCCGCACCTGTTTCGAGGTGTACTCTGCTTCTCTGGACATTTTGGGCTCCCGTAAAAAAAGCATTGTACGGTGCATACCCGACACGAATCGTACTTGCTGGGTCGGGAAAACCTGCTTCGAACCGTACGGATGTCACGTACAGCGGGTCCCGAGGGAGAATCGTGCGGAGAATAGAGTCGAACGGTCTTTGTACGATTCGTATGGAGTCCTGCTCCTGGTACGACTTGTACTTCATCGTACGTACAGGGGAGGTTGCAGGGTACGATTCGTACGGGAAAAATGCTCCGTACAGCTATTCGGAGCGCATTATCCCGAATCGGAATCGACCCCTAAGTGTTATAAACCAATGAAATCTCTTTTTTTTGGTCACATGGGATGCGCGTTGGGTGCGTGCACTCAGCACGCATCTGGCGCGACTTCTCAAAATTGCATTTAAGAGTAATATACGTTTCTTAAAACTAAAAGAATATTATTTTTTCTGCTTAATATTTATATTAAGTATATATATATATAAATAAATATTATTTTTGTACCAAAAAATTTCGCGGAAGTCGTGCGCATACCGCGTTGACCACGTATATGACTTCATGCTGAAACGCGCACGCGCGGTGTGGCGTGATACATATATGTTGTGTATGCGCTTGAAGTCACGTACGGTGTCGCATAGCAATCGCGCATGAAAATACGCACGTAATGCACACCGTACGCGCATCCTACAGAACAATTGTAAAATGGTGGCTACGTTCTGCGCAGCAATCGCAAGAGGTGCACTATGGGTGTGGGACTGCTCAAAATATTATTTTTTTTTTAAAAGAAAAGAAAACATATTTTAATAAATATAAAAAAATATATATATTACATTTTAAAAATATATATATTAAAAATGTGTAATGTAATCTAAAAAAAAGATATCTAAAATAAAATATATTTTAAAAAAATTGAAAATCAGTATCAAACCAATAAATATAACAATTAATAGATTTTAAAATTGTTATTGAATAAATCTTTCAGAATCACTGAAAAAAACCTTGGGTTTCAGGCAGGTTATACTTTGGAATTATATTTAAAAAACCTTTGAAATTCACTGAAAAAACCATAGGTTTCAAGCAGGTTATAGTTAGGAATCAGCATTTAAAAAACCTTAGAAATTCACTGAAAAAAACATAGGTTTTAGGGGTTTTATAGTTAGCTGGACATTTCACTCGTACAAAACCATTGAAATTCCTCCGTTATAGTTACTTGTACTAAGTATAACTAGCGCGCCCGCAATCCACTGCTGATTATGTCACATATGACATCATTCAAGACATGGTCAATGACATCACTGAGGACATCACTGATGACATCTCAAATGACATCACTGATGACATCACTGATGACATCATCCAGTGAATGTGGTTTGGTTTGTTGTTAAATCCATACTAATATTATAAATAGAGCCCAAACCTTTGAGGCGGGTAATCTCAGTAACCACAGCACCCAATACAGCGTTGGAAAGGGCAGTTGCAGCAGAAGGACATAGGCTATGCAGACGGCCACCATATTTTTTTTATTTTTTTTCCAGAGTTTTATATAGCGCGAACTTGACCCGAACTGAATTAGGTATCAGAGCGCTTTACATAGCACCAGTTACGTTACATGAGGACACACATTCATTTTTGTTAGGCACGGGGAGATTAAGTGATTTGCCCAGAATCACAAGATGTTTGGCGTTGTTACCAAGACTCTAACCCAGATTCCCAGGTCCGAGGTGAAGCACCTTAGCCGTTAGGCCAACTCCTCTGTACATTTAAAAGGTAAAAGAACCGTGCCAGCAAAGTAGTCCCTTGTGGACGTGTCTGCGTTGTGCTGTGGGCGTGGACTGACGCTGGGGGCGTGTGGTACGGCCATCACATCGTGGGCTGCAGGCGTGTGCTGGGGGCCTGACAAATGCTGGGGGCGTGACAAATGCTGGGGGCGTGTGTCCGCCCTTCATGCCATGTGAGTCGTACATACTAGCGCCAATTACGTTGCTGCGCAGCATCAAGGGGCACGCTGGGGGGGGGTGATACGCTGGGAGCGTGAGAAACGCTGGGGGCGTGTGTCCGGCCTTCATGCCATGTGAACGCAATTGCGCCGCATCAAGAGGCACGCTGGGGGCGTGAGAAACGCTGGGGGCGTGTGCTACCTTCCGCCCTTCATGCCATGTGGGTCGTACATTAATCAGAAGATCGTCTGCTGTGGCCGTGTGCTGGGGGCGTGACAAACGCGTTCACCTGGAGGACTGGTAAGTAATGTTACTGCAGCCTCTCCTGCGCGCTGTTACTGAACTCTCTCATTCAACGAAATTACACGCGCCTGCTACTATCAACTAGGGCTCTAGTCGGGCTCAGGCGGCGGATCAGTACACTAATTACACGTGCCTGATAACATCAACCAGGGCTGCAGCTGGGCCTCAAGCGGGGGAACATGCGCCTGCTAACATCAAACAGGCCTGCATCTGGGCCTCAAGCGGGGGAACACGCAAATGAGCATGTCTGCAGGGACAATTACTGCAACCTCTCCTACTCGCTGTCACTCAACTCTCTCATTAAACGGATTTACCTGCGGCTGATAACTCTCTCATTCAACGACATTACATGCGCCTGCTAACATCAACCAGGGCTGTAGCCGGGCTCAGGCGGCGGATCACTACACCAATTACACGCGCATGCTAACATCAACCAGGGCTGCAGCTGGGCCTTCTCCGTCCCTATTCTAATGAAACAAGAGAAGGTGGGAGGCGGGAGGCGGGAGGCGGGAGGGAGGCCGGATGCGGGAGGCGGTCTGGGCAATGTCGGGGCGGGCGGGGGCCGGGGCGGGAGTGCACCCAAGCCTGAAATATTGCCCCCAGCCCCCTTCTGCCCTGGGCAACGCTGCCGCAATCCGGAAATGCTGCCCCCACCCCCCTTCTGCCCCAGGCAACGCTGGGGCGGGCTGCTAGTATATATATATATATATATATATATATATATATATATATATATATATATTCTTTACCATACCAAACTTCTGATGAAAGAAGGCGCTGACTCCGTGAGTTTCAATTCAAACGTTTTATTCCTTTGCTCAGTTTCTGCTCAGACGCGTTTCGGCGGCCTCCTCCCGCCTTGTTCACTAACAAATGCATACTAACATCAAAGCTATATATACATAAGCACATTGTCAATGATTGGGTAGGCTCAACTTTTGCAAATGGCAGTTGCTATGGTTACATGGTTACACCCAAGGTGATGACGCCGCCTCATACATGACTTGCACATTTTAGCATCATGGAAGTCTTTCTACTGTTACTGTTGAATTCACATATAACAGAATTATGCGGCATATTTAAACAATATATTTTGTGCTTAAATTATAATATGTGACTAATTGTGTCTAACATTGTGTGAAAACGAACATTCAAAACTCCCTCCTTCCACCGATTACTGGTACATGTGTGTCAGGCACAAATGACAGCGAATCCCGTGTGCTCCTACAAACAGTATAGACATGTCTGCTCATATAAGCACAGTGATTGGGTTGGCGCTGTAACCTCATTATTGTGAGTTTCTTTGGCGCGCTCTGAAGGGTTTGCTGAACACGCTTATCATCCTGACTCGGTAATTCCTGAAGTTGACGGTACGTGTGCCCTGTCAGGCCCTTATCTCACCGCAGTTTAACTAATGTTTAGAGGTTTATGCTCCTGCTTAAAACTGGGAAAGCGAACGGGACCTGCCACTGTTTTATGTACAGCTCATGTACTGCTTGATAACGGGGGGTGCCTAATTCCTGGCATGGCTTGATATGTTCGGTGCAATGTTTTGTGTCATCTCCCTATCGTGACATTTATGTGCGCAGTGTATTTACAGTGATACAATTAAATGCAAATGTTCTAGGTTACTCGGGAAAGTGGAAACGGGCAGAACGCTTGGAAGTGTTTACTTAAATGTGGACACTAAGGGCTTCATCCGCATTCAAACCTGAAGGGATCTTGGAGTTCAAGAGAACTATATATCTTGACTCCAGGCGGCGTAACGCAAGTTTTCGATTCCCTCCTCTCGGGCTCTTGGGGATGCTGTCTATAACAAAATATGTTGGACCATCTGCATTGCCCCCATGGGACTCATGAATGTGTCGCGCCACTGGGTATGCTTGGTCCAGATTGGCAATTGCCCTCAAGTGTTGCAGAATCCTCACATGGACGGGGTGAATGGTAGACCCTACATATCTTCTGCCACATTGGCACGTCAAAACGTACACAGCAAACTCGGTTTTGCATGTGAAGTGTTCCCTTATGGAATACTTTTTCCTTCTGAATGGTAATTGGACCTCAGTGGTATTGATGCCATGATTGCAGGCTTTGCATTTCATGCACTTTTTAAACCCCTTTTGGGACTGTAGCCAATTCTTTTTCTTTTTCAGAACTGGTGCATTACACACCAGGGTGTTGCGCATTGATTTGGCTTTTCTGAATGATATCAATGGACTCTCGCCTACCTCGCTCCCTATGGTAGGGTCATTGTGTATTAATGGCCAGTGCCCAATACAGCGTTGGAAAGGGCAGTTGCAGCAGAAGGACATAGGCTATGCAGACGGCCACCATATTTTTTTTATTTTTTTTCCAGAGTTTTATATAGCGCGAACTTGACCCGAACTGAATTAGGTATCAGAGCGCTTTACATAGCACCAGTTACGTTACATGAGGACACACTTCATTTTTGTTAGGCACGGGGAGATTAAGTGATTTGCCCAGAATCACAAGATGTTTGGCGTTGTTACCAAGACTCTAACCCAGATTCCCAGGTCCGAGGTGAAGCACCTTAGCCGTTAGGCCAACTCCTCTGTACATTTAAAAGGTAAAAGAACCGTGCCAGCAAAGTAGTCCCTTGTGGACGTGTCTGCGTTGTGCTGTGGGCGTGGACTGACGCTGGGGGCGTGTGGTACGGCCATCACATCGTGGGCTGCAGGCGTGTGCTGGGGGCCTGACAAATGCTGGGGGCGTGACAAATGCTGGGGGCGTGTGTCCGCCCTTCATGCCATGTGAGTCGTACATACTAGCGCCAATTACGTTGCTGCGCAGCATCAAGGGGCACGCTGGGGGGGGGGGGTGATACGCTGGGAGCGTGAGAAACACTGGGGGCGTGTGTCCGGCCTTCATGACATGTGAACGCAATTGCGCCGCATCAAGAGGCACGCTGGGGGCGTGAGAAACGCTGGGGGCGTGTGCTACCTTCCGCCCTTCATGCCATGTGGGTCGTACATTAATCAGAAGATCGTCTGCTGTGGCCGTGTGCTGGGGGCGTGACAAACGCGTTCACCTGGAGGACTGGTAAGTAATGTTACTGCAGCCTCTCCTGCGCGCTGTTACTGAACTCTCTCATTCAACGAAATTACACGCGCCTGCTACTATCAACTAGGGCTCTAGTCGGGCTCAGGCGGCGGATCAGTACCCTAATTACACGTGCCTGATAACATCAACCAGGGCTGCAGCTGGGCCTCAAGCGGGGGAACATGCGCCTGCTAACATCAAACAGGCCTGCATCTGGGCCTCAAGCGGGGGAACACGCAAATGAGCATGTCTGCAGGGACAATTACTGCAACCTCTCCTACTCGCTGTCACTCAACTCTCTCATTAAACGGATTTACCTGCGGCTGATAACTCTCTCATTCAACGACATTACATGCGCCTGCTAACATCAACCAGGGCTGTAGCCGGGCTCAGGCGGCGGATCACTACACCAATTACACGCGCATGCTAACATCAACCAGGGCTGCAGCTGGGCCTTCTTCGTCCCTATTCTAATGAAACAAGAGAAGGTGGGAGGCGGGAGACGGGAGGCGGGAGGCGGGTGGGAGGCCGGATGCGGGAGGCGGTCTGGGCAATGTCGGGGTGGGCGGGGGCCGGGGCGGGAGTGCACCCAAGCCTGAAATATTGCCCCCAGCCCCCTTCTGCCCTGGGCAACACTGCCGCAATCCGGAAATGCTGCCCCCACCCCCCTTCTGCCCCAGGCAACGCTGGGGCGGGCTGCTAGTATATATATATATATATATATATATATATATATATATATATATATATATATATATATATATATATATATATATCCAAGCTCCTTTTACACCAGTACCACGAGTCACTCGAAAGCGGGTGCTGTTGCGCGGTGGTGCCCCGCATAACAAATGATAGCTCAGATTCCTCTAGAATACCCAGCCGGGTCAGAAGAAATACAGCACTCACGGGGTTTTCAGCATTCAGCAAAGGATTTATTCAAAGAACAAACGCGTTTCGGGAATGAATCCCTTCGTCAGTGTTCACATCTGAATGCGCTGCGCGGCACCATTATCTGTGTTTACTTGGGTCATTGAAACAAAAAACGGACTTCAGCAAACATTAAATTTTGCGCGCCATCTTTGAATATGCATTACTTTACAATTCATTTTTGCAGTAAATGTTTCAATGAAGTTATTCTACCATCTATTCACGCCGTGTATCGGCAAAGGATGTGATAGAGAAAATGTTCTTTAGTGCCACTTTATTGAATGTAATCTTATCGGCATTATTCACCCGAACATCAAATTCCGGAGAAAATGACGTTATGAGACTATAACGTCCCCATACATATACAAATATCGTGATTTCAAAATACCAATTTGTGTAATATCTTGCTGTGTATCGGCAATTGCAGTCTAAATGGCTGCCTAAGTCTCAGGATAATTTCATGGATAGGTGAAGCTTGACATGCCTCAAACATTTCTAATACCCAACGTGATTCACACATAGGTGCATGTTCAATTCTAATAAACCCTTCTATAATTCATATTCTTTGTATTTCCGTACAGTGAAACATTTTCTCTGCAATTCATTTATACACCTTATCATTCACAATTTCCAGTACTGATATTTTTTTTTAATATTTTCTAATTATCCCAGATGTGATGCCAATTCTTCTCCCATATTTAGGCCTCCTGGTGCCCTGGTCTCAAAATCGATTATATATCGTGATTCAAGTCTCCTGAGTGTCTGTAATTTGTTTCCTCCCCTAGGGGTTTCAACAACACAGTCCAAACAGAAATATCTCAGGAGATCCCTGTCGCTGTCATGTTTGATTGCAAAATGTCGAGCCACCGGATATGAAAAGTCTTTGTTCATGATGGCCCGCATATGCTCCAACACTCTCAGTATTACAGGGTTGATAGTGCTGCCGATATATTTCAATTGGCAGGGGCACATTAGACAATAAACCCCATGATCTGTGTGGCAAGACATAAATGTGTTAATTCTCTTGCCCCCTTTACAACCTTTCACATCATATGTTAAGGTTCTCTTGCTAGCTGAACAAGACGGTTCATCCGTCGAAACGCGTTGAACTTTGCACTTGGGATAAATAAAACTTGTTCCTGAATGAGACCCCACGGTGTCAGCGCCTGTTTATCATCGTGTAAACACAGGAGTGGAGAGTATATATATATATATTTATATTTATATATTCACTGAAAAAACCATAGGTTATACACCATATATAGTTAGGAATTAGCATTTAAAAAACCTTATTTTACTCACACAAAACCATTGAAATTCCATATATAGTTAGTTGCACTAACTATATATCGCGCACCCGCAATCCACTGCTGATCATGTCACATATTACATCATTCATGACATGGTCAGTGACATCACTGATGACATCACTGATGACATCTCAAATGACATCACTGATGAGATCACTGATGACATCATCCAGTGACTGTGTGTTTCTGTAAAGTTTAAATATGTTTTACATATTGAAGAATGAGTAGATGTATAAGTGTCTGGACGAAGGATTTAGTAGGTGCATGACTGAATGTATGAGTGAGTGATTAAATGTGTCTCACTGAGTGCATGGGTTAGTGACTAAACTGTCTTAATTTGTGCATCATTATGTCTGTTGTTCTGTAAACTGCTGCATGTGTTGATCAGTAGCTATATGATTAACTATATGGGTTATTGATTGATTGTCCAAGTATTTGTATAGGAGACTGAGTGTGTGTGTGGCTGGCTGGGAGGTGTGTGACTCTGTGCAGATCAATGTGTACTTGTATCAATGATTGTATAAGAAAGTAAGTATGTGTTAGTATATGTTTGAAAATGTAAGGTGCTCTATGTTTAACTGTATAGACAAGAAAATGGAAGTGTGATTGATTCTTTACAGGACTGACTAGGTGTGTGAGTAACTCCATGGATGAGTGGCAGAGTGTAAGTGTCTGTATAGGTGTATGAGTGCATATGATAGTGTTGTAAAGATGAGTGATTGTATGTATGAATGATTGTATGGGTGAATGAGTGAATGTGTGTGTAGACGTAGGAATCAGTGAGTACGTATGTAGTAACTAGTATTGGTGTGTCAATGGTTTCAAAAATTATACTCTGTATTTAACACTGGGTGAAACAGAGGTTATATTAAAACGTGAGGAGATGCATTGTATTGTCACATGAATGATATCATCAGTGATGTGGTCATTGATGTCAAATGAGATGTCATCAGTGATCTCATCAGTGATGTCATTTGAGATGTCATCAGTGATGTCATCAGTGATGTCACTGACCATGTCATGAATGATGTAATATGTGACATGATCAGCAGTGGATTGCGGGTGCACGATATATAGTTAGTGCAACTAACTATATATGGAATTTCAATGGTTTTGTGTGAGTAAAATAAGGTTTTTTAAATGCTAATTCCTAACTATATATGGTGTATAACCTATGGTTTTTTCAGTGAATTTTCAAGGTTTTGTAAATGCTAATTCCTAACTATATATGGTCTATAACCTATGGTTTTTTCAGTGAATTTCAATGGTTTTTTAATAGCAAATATCATAAGCTGTCGAATGTCAAGTACGTGGTAAGTAAAAACATTTTCGTGTTTATGCACACTGATCTGCTTTGAATGCTGCCCCCCACCCCTCATTTCTATTAGGAGTACTCTCTCTTTGCAGATAGTGATGGGTAGTTAACGCAGCCCTTTGCCCCCTTTGTAATCCGTCGTGCCTGCTTCTCTCTCCATTTGATTGATTGTTCTCTTTGGTTCATTCTCTATTTACAAACAAGCACAGAGTCGCAATACTCTGTTTAGTCTTTGCAGATAGCGAAAAATCGTGTAAAAAAACAAAAGGAATCGAGCAAAATCAGTAGGCCACTAATGGGATCTCTTTTTGACCTCGCTAAAATAGAAACATTAGGAACAACCTGTTGAAAATAGCAATGCGTATGTATATAAGCGGCGTTCATTTGTGTTCACAGTACCCCTTGTTGATTGTTTCAATCGAGCATTGAATTGTTCGAAGTTAATTCTCTTAAGGATCTTCTCTACCTGCAAACGAGGAAGAATAGGAATATTCTCTGTCCCTTTGCAGATAGTGAAGGGTAGGTAACGCAAGCCTTTAACACGTCGTACCTATTTCATTCCTCATTGATTAATTGATTGTCCGAACATTGACTGTTTGGGAATTAGTTCTTTTTGGAGGTATTCCCTGTTTGCAAATAAACGTAGGAAAATCTTTGCAAGTAGTGAAAGGGTACGTAATGCGGACCGTTCTCCCCCGTTGTAATCTGTCATGCCTATCTACTCCCCACTGATTGATGCACCTTTTTCACCCGGACCATTTACTAGAGATACGTCATCTGGCCCGACCAGAGAGCACCCCTAGTGAAAAGGACATATGCAATAATAACGAAGTGATCACTGTATCCTGTTAACAGAAACTTTACCATGAAACAACCTAGAAAGAAAAAAATAGGAAAACGAAAATCAGTAGGCCACTGATGAACATGAACTTTTATTAAACAACGAACAAAGAAACGATAACATAACGTAATGATAAAACCTATTAATGTCCTAGAAACAAGAAAACGTTAAAATATGCCAGTGGTGAGAGACCAGAAAAACAGTAAGAGAAACCAAATCACCCCTCGCTGTCCCACCGCCTGCCACGCCAAAAAAATCGATAGACTAGGGAAAATGCAAGTCAGTAGAACATCCACCCCCACTCTGGAAACTTCCAAGGTGGGGCAGGGTTCCGGCTACGCCCAGCCGGGAGCAGCCCATATAAGGCAGGTCCTGCTGCCACGCCTCGGCCAGGAGATCCTAACGTAGGGTGTAGCCGGAGGAGAGGCCGAGGCCAGCGGGACCCGGCCAGGGGATTGCCTTTACAACGCTGAACAGTTGCAGGGGGGGGGAATGTCTCCTCGACCCTCCCCTCTCTCTCCCAGTCCGGCCGCGGTGGCCCTTGAGAGTTGCAGGTAGTCCCGCCACATGCTCTTCCGGTCCAACCACCAACGGTCGGGGGGCCGAGGCCGACGGGATCCGGCTGCAGCCGATAAACCAAGAAACCCGTTCATGGGGCCAGAGCCAGGGGCGTCCGGCCGACATCCACCGGAAGCCCGGCCCGAAGACGGACGGGACACTTCTTTCTTTTATAATGGCTGCGACAACACTGGGGGGGATGTCTTGCACATGCCTCCGACCCCCCCCCCCTCGTCCTCATCGCCTGGTCCGGCCATAACAAATCTCAAGCGAGACGCCGTGGGGTGCACTGGGAGGGAGAGACGGTGCGAACAGGCCTCTCCCGCCTCCCCAGGTGGAGGCTTCCCAGCTGCACCCTCAGCGCTCCAGGCGCCCGGAAAAGGGTTCTTCCACTGTGGCCATGCTGCAACGTCTCGCCCGGCAGGGTGGAGCCCGTCTGCTCATGTGACCCCGCGATCGCCGGTAGCTGCCGAACTCTCAAAATGGCGGTCGACCTGGCAAGAGCGGGCCCAGCATAAAGAAATGGCCCGGTCACTGGTTGACTCCACCACCGTAGTCCTCCACGACCTTGAAGATTCTAGAGGAGCCGCGGGAGTCTCCGACCCCCGATGGGGAATGACTGCCATGATCGCCCGTGGAGTGACGAAACTGTATCCGCGGGACGTCGGCACTACCATGCTGGCGCCAGCCTCACTTTGAATTACTAGAATCCTGCAGACCTCACTTCCGGTGAAAGCACAGTGTGACCCGGTAGGAAAAATTATTGCACCCCCTCCCCTTTTTGACTGATAGTTCAAACCACCGATCCTTTCCTTTGCCCTTTTAACGGAACTTTGGACTGCCTCCCCCTCTTTTACATTTTCTAGAGAAAACAAAACATTAACCACTACATTAGCATAGCAGTTGACACCAGAACTGTTTTCAAATTGAAAACCAACAACATCTTCAACAGAATCCTTTTTGTTTCTGCTGTGACCCTGCTACAGCACAGGCATTGTCCCCAGCAGTAATTCTGCAATGCCGGTAAGAATAGCTGTGGTGCCTACTGGACTCACTCACCCCCGCGGCGCCCCACGCCGTTTTTTGCTGGGCGGCAACTTACTAGACATCACTTTCGTGCCATCTAGATTTCAGCGCGTTCTGCTGCCTTGGAACTATTCGCACAACAGACCGCTACTGACAAGAATATTTCATTATTGGTGCTGTCAATTTCAATAAATCTATTGGATAATTCAAAAGAAATTGCCACGGTCTCTTCGTTGTTTAAATGTTTTTACTGTTTTTGTTTTCTTGTATATATTTATATGTTATTAAAGTTTTATATTCCTACTACTTTGTTGGAGTGCTATATATTTTTAATGTGACACATAATTGTAAAAACTTTGATGTACAAAGAGTCATTCCTGGAATCTTCCGCTTCAGGCTCGGTCCCCTCCCCAATCACAATACAGGATGGTTTTCAGATAGTAGGAACACGTGTGGTGTGACGGATCTCATCGGGTGTGGGCCTTGATCTACTATAACTCCTTTGAAGAGGGGTGATTCTTTACAGCTGGGGCCATAAACTACATCTGCAGGGCTAGCTGATAGCCTGGACAATCGGACACAGAGAAAGAGGAGTGTCAGAGGGTGCGGTAGTGAATAGGGCGAAAGGGAGGTGTCGGGCGGGCACAGAGTGTGATTCTCAGGGAAGAGCAGCGCAGATGGGGGGAGGTTTATTGCCCATGCATAAGACAGAGAGCGGTGGTGACCAGTGCCTAGGGAAGATGCTTGCGTGGGTGAGGAGCCATGCTACGAATCGACAGCGTGCAGAGAGTGGGTCTGGTCAAGACATCTAAAATGGCTGCCGTGCACGACAAAAGTGTGGCATTTCAAAAAAGGCAAGATGGCGCAGACAATGTTTTTCAACACTTCCTCATTTCCTTCGAATCGAACGTTAACAGACGTTGGGGCATATTACCAAAGTTAAGCGATATTTATCGCTAACGATGCTTACCAACCAATTTTTTACCACTAAGCATCGTCAGAAATTATCGAAGATAAACCTTGCTATTATCAAGGTTTATCGCAAATGCGATAATAAACGGCCGCAATGCATGAATATCGCTAAAAACTCAGCGATATTCATGCATTACCGAGCTAATGCTCTTAGCCATGTTATCCACCTCCCATTGGATAACATGGCTAAGAACTGCTCAGGGCAGGTGTTACTTTTTGGAGATATTCGCGCTTAGCGCGAATATCTCCAAAAGTTGGTAATAGGAGATAGATATCTTGCATGTTGTAATGCAAGTTATTGTGGTATATGGAACTCATACCATAATCTCTCAGGAAAGCAGAAACTGATCCTTTTGGGACCGCCTAAAAAGGCCTAGGGGGTGAGGAGTACTCTACTTTGCCCCCTTTTCACGTTCCGAACTATTTTATTTTACTCTTTTCTGTAATTACACCAAATAGCAGCGATAAGATGCATCGGAGACACACAGTGAGAGAAAGGAGGCCGGAGATGAAGAAGAGATGTCAAATACACATTGGAGATAATATAGTGGCAGAAGGGAAGTAAATATGAGTAAACTTACCATGTAACATAAAAATGTTGCACTCTATACTATAAGTCTCATTTTATACTACAATCACTTCGCTACAACCTCATAAATTAAAAATAAAAATGAATAATGTCTCAAACAATTTTTGATTTCTAAATATAAATTTATTCTTCAGAATTTTCTAAATTTGAAAGAACTAGTAACATGTCCTCATCAGCAATGTCCTCATTAAAAGTCTCCAATGATGATTCTTGTAACTCTATGGTCTCCAAACACTCGATAAATTCGCCATCAAGAGATTGATCAAAAAAATCATTCAAGTCATCTCCTCCTTGTGACAATATTTCATTATTGGTGCTGTCAATTTCAATCAATGTAGTGGAATCATTCAAGTCATCTCCTCGTGACAATATTTCATTATTGGTGCTCTCAATTTCAATCAATGTAGTGGAATCATTCAAGTCATCTCCTCCTTGTGACAATATTTCATTATTGGTGCTGTCCATTTCAATCAATCTAATGGAATCATACAAGTCATCTCCTTGTGACAATATTTCATTCTTGGTGCTGTCCATTTCAATCAATCTAATGGAATCATACAAGTCATGTCCTCCTTGTGACAATATTTCATTATTGGTGCTCTCAATTTCAATCAATGTAGTGGACAATTCAAAAGAAATTGCCACGGTCTCTTCATTGTGAGCCATTTTATTTTGAAATTGCTTGCTGTAAATTGCAGAAAAAAATAATCACTTTCATTTATCGTTTTTAGTAATACATAATATAAAACTAACTTTATCAAGTATTTAGTATAACAGAAGGACTGCAAATAAATAACAGAAAACATTTTTCAAATTATCTTCAAGTGTACAACATAGTTCCCCTTACAAATTAACAACTCACCTTTTTAAAAGTAGCAGAAGTGTTAGTACTGTGTAAATCAAACACCAGAAATTCACCACCAAAAATTCCTCACAAATGTACCTCAGACAGTAGTATCACAAAATGGCTGTGGTTTCCTCTCATTTGACATATATACATAACCAATTAACTTTCATCACACACAAATACAAAACCAAAGTAACATTTTAATTGGTTCTAAATTTCAACACTTTCAAATGTGTTTTCCCCATGCAATTTTCCATAGGACATTTACATACGTCTACAACCTGAATGGCTGAACGGAATTACACCAAACTTGGCAAAATGGTACATCAAACCTAAGAGGTCAGGAAGGATCTACTATGCCCCCTTATGGTCATTTCCCCCTTCGCTTTGGCCTCCTCTTGTCTCTCAATCCTACCGAGAGACAAGATGGCGGCTGCTACGGACTGTTTGGAATGTTGACAGACGCCGGAGAACCAATCAGCTTCGCAAAGCTCCGTAACGCGAAAAGTACGCGAAGCGGAGCGCTGTTACAGATATATATCTTTTTTTAAACGTTAATTTCTCAAAATCCACTGGAGCACATATATTGAGACCTACAAAAGGCACATCGGGCTACGAGTCCCTACAATTTTGCCAAGTTTCGTGCAAATCCATTCAGCCGTTCGGGCTAAAAGTGAGGCCAACCGCCCTATGGAAAACTCAATGTTAAAAACACGTTTTGGGACCCCCCTTTTTTCTCGCCCCCCCTTGACGAACCCCCCCTAAATTTTCAAGGGCTGCTCAGAAACAAAATGTGCCATTTTCCTGAAAATTTCAGCCAATTCCGTCCACAAACGCCAAAGTTATTAGACATAGAATTTTCAAAAATCCCATAGAGAAAAAATCCTAACTATATATACCTACTGGCGACCGCCAGTAGGTAATATATATATATATATATATATATATATATATATATATATATATATATATATATATATATATATATATATATATATGGTGACTACAGTTCATTCGCATCCACCCACTTGGGAATAACTTTGTTCTATTTAAGAAATGATGAGCACACCCACAGCGGAAGACGCAGCGCACTACGATATCCAGAAGGCCATGCTTTTGGCCGTGCCCATCGGGCAGGTGTCTCAATTTAAATGTGCGTGAAGCATGGTGCTTTCATTTCTGTCTGAACTACATGCCACGGTAGAAGGGACAGTGAGTTTCCCGAAATGCATCTGACTTTATATTGTTGGGAGCGAGTTGCTGTGGAGTCTCGTGCTTGCATGCTGCCAATAAAGATGAAGGGATCAATTTATTGTTTCCTGTGGCCTCAGTCAAAAGGGTAAACCTGCAATTTGTGGATATATATATATATATATATATATATATATATATATATATATATATATATATATATATTCACTGAAAAAAACATAGGTTATAGACCATATATAGTTAGGAATTAGCATTTACAAAACCTTGAAAATTCACTGAAAAAACCATAGGTTTTAGACCATATATAGTTAGGAATTAGCATTTAAAAAACCTTTTTTTACTGACACAAAACCATTGAAATTCCATATATAGTTAGTTGTACTAACTATATATCGCGCACCCGCAATCCACTGCTGATCATGTCACATATTACATCATTCATGACATGGTCAGTGACATCACTGATGACATCACTGATGACATCTCAAATGACATCACTGATGACATCACTGATGACATCTCAAATGACATCACTGATGACATCACTGATGACTACATCCAGTGACTGTATGTTTCTGTAAAGTTAAAATATGTCTTACATATTGAAGAATGAGTGGAGGTATAAGTGTCTGGATGAAGGATTTATTAGGTGCTTGACTGACTGTATGAGTGAGTGATTAAATATGTCTCACTGAGTGCATGGGTTAGTGACTAAACTGTCTTAATTTGTGCATCATTATGTCTGTTGTTCTGTAAACTGCTGCATGTGTTGATCAGTAGCTATATGAGTAAGTATATGGGTTATTAATTGGTTGCACAAGTATTTGTATGGGAGACTGAGTGTGTGTTTGTGGGTGGCTGGGAGGTGTATGACTCTGTGCATAGATGTGTGAGCAGTTGATTCACTAGATGTATGGGTTCAAAAGTGCATGTGGAAACACCTGCATGGGCGGTTGACTGAGTGCATTGGTGAGTGAATGGATATCTCAGTGCTACATGTCAAAGTAAGTACATATGTAAAACACAGTACATGTGACATTTGACATATATAAATAACTGTGCATAAGAGCCAGTGAATGTGTGAGTGGCTGTATGGATCATTCTGTACTTGTATCAGGCATTGTAAAAGAGAGTAAATATGTGTTAGTATATGTTTGAATAAGTAAGGTGTGTATAACTGTATAGTTGAGGAAATGGAGGTGTGATTGATTCTTTGCATGACTGACTAAGTGTGTGAATAACTCCATGGATGAGTGACAGTCTGTGAGTGTCTGTTTACACTGAGTGTATCTAAGGTTATATTAGAGTCTGAAGAGGTTCATCGTATTATCACATGAATGATGTCATCAGTGTATATATATATGATGACATCTCAAATGACATCACTGATGACATCACTGATGACATCTCAAATGACATCACTGATGACATCACTGATGACATCTCAATTGACATCATTGATGATATCACTGATGACATCACTGATGACATCATTGATGACATCTCAAATGACATCACCGATGACATCACTGATGACATCACTGATCACATCTCAAAAGACATCACTGATGACATCACTGATGACATTATTCATGTGATAATACGATGAATCTCTTCAGACTCTAATAAAAACTTAGATACACTCAGTGTAAACAGACACTCACAGACTGTCACTCATCCATGGAGTTACTCACACACCTAGTCAGTCATGCAAAGAATCAATCACACCTCCATTTCCTCAACTATACAGTTATACACACCTTACTTATTCAAACATATACTAACACATATTTACTCTCTTATACAATCCCTGATACAAGTTCACAATGATCCATACAGCCACTCACACATTCACTGGCTCTTATGCATAGTTATTTATATATGTCAACTCTCACATGTACTGTGTTTTACATATGTACTTACTTTGACATGTAGCACTTAGATATCCATTCACTCACCAATACACTCATGCACACAGTCAACCGCCCATACAGGTGTTTCCACATGCACTTTTGAACCCATACATCTAGTGAATCAACTGCTCACACATCTATGCACAGAGTTATACACCTCCCAGCCACCCACACACACACTCAGTCTCCCATACAAATACTTAGGCAATCAACCAATAACCCATATAGTTACTCATATAGCTACTGATCAACACATGCAGCAGTTTACAGAACAACAGACATAATGATGCACAAATTAAGACAGTTTAGTCACTAACCCATGCACTCAGTGAGACACATTTAATCAGTCACTCATACAGTCAGTCATGCACCTAATAAATCCTTCATCCAGACACTTATAAATCCACTCATTCTTCAATATGTAAGACATATTTTAACTTTACAGAAACATACAGTCACTGGATGTTGTCATCAGTGATGTCATCAGTGATGTCATTTGAGATGTCATCAGTGATGTCATCAGTGATGTCCCTGACCATGTCATGAATGATGTAATATGTGACATGATCAGCAGTGGATTGCGGGTGCGCGATATATAGTTAGTACAACTAACTATATATGGAATTTCAATGGTTTTGTGTCAGTAAAAAAAGGTTTTTTAAATGCTAATTCCTAACTATATATGGTCTATAACCTATGGTTTTTTCAGTGAATTTTCAAGGTTTTGTAAATGCTAATTCCTAACTATATATGGTCTATAACCTATGTTTTTTTCAGTGAATTTCATTGGTTTTTTAAAAGCTAATATCTATAGCTGTAAAATGTATTCTTCTTTAAATAAAATTTTTTATTTTATATGTTTATTTTTATTTTTTTTTATTATTATGTTTTGGTTCGCTCCCGGTTCGCGAACCGGGAACCTTCCCGTTAGCTCAATGTGGTGCCGCGACCCGGTCCGCGAACCAGTAAACGTTCCGTTTGCGCAACTGCCGCGTTAGAAATCAACATCGTGACGCGTCGCGGAAGCGCGACGTATCGCGTTGTCGCGTAATGCGTCTTATGACGCGCCGCGTTAGCGCACCCGGAAGTGCTCCGGTACACGAACCGCGGCGCGAAGCGCAGCTCCCCGGAAGCGATCCGGGGCGCGTCGCGAAAGCGCGACGTATCGCGTTGCCGCGTAATGCGTCTTATAACGCGCCGCGTTAGCGCACCCGGAAGTGCTCCGGAGCGCGAACCGAGGCGCGAAGCGCAGCTCCCCGGAAGCGATCCGGGGCCCGTTCCGCAGCGCGTAACATAAGCGTAACAGGTCATGTGACTTGTTAATAAAACTTTTCATTGGTTCATTTCACTTTTGGTTTCCTAATGATGTAAGGCTAGGTCATGTGACCTAAAAATAACACTTTTCATTGGTTTAGACCTATTTTTTTCCCAAATGATGAAAACCCCTCCTTCTTTCTTCACTCTGACTTTCATCTTTGTGAGAGGAAGACCCTTTGTGATCACTGAGCAATGGCTTCATTAGTAGCTTCAGCTGGTGCACCCCCACCACCACCACCACCTCCTCATAGGAAGAGAGGACCACCTCCACAGTTCATTACCAACACAGAGGAGGAAGAGGATGAAGAAGAGGAACAGGAGATACAGGGAACACAGTTTTTACAAGAGGAGCCCCGGGTATCTCATCATAAAACTAGTTTCATTTGGCAGTTTTTTTCTTTTCCTGAAGGACAGAAAAAAGTTAATGCTCGATATGTGACGTGCCTGATATGTAAAGAGGACTTATCTAGAGGCACAGAAAAGAAGTATAGTTACGGCAACTATACTATGCACCGTCACATGCTGAGGTGGCATCCACTAAACTACAGCCGGGCAGAGATGCGTGACCTTCAGGACAATCCACCAACTCCTGTGGCCAGAACATCATCACAGGTATCTCTGTCGGGGCCAGAGGCACGGGAAACCGTGCCAAACATTCAGGACAACTTTGTCCATATGAAGATTACCTGTTTATATTGTGGTACATTGCTCTCATGTGCCAATATGAGCATTAACTTAATAAACAGAGCATTTGAAAACCACAAGTGCTCTAAACGCCCCAAAAAGTACATATTTTTTTTGCTCCTGTTGAGCCCTTTCCAATGCCTGTTTTTTGTTGTTTCCCCCCCAAAAAAAACAAAAAAAACATAAAACTGTTCAAAAAATACAAAAAAAAAAATGTTCAGAAAAAAATATATATATATAAAACAACAAAAACATTAAAAAAAAGTTCTTTTCAGAACTACCTCCCCTTTATAAAAAAATTGCTAGAATGTTTAGCACTCTGGCAAGCTCTATTTCTTTTGGTTCGCTTCCCGGTTCGCTCGCCGGTACGCGAACCGGGAGCGAACCAAAAAAAAATTTAAAAAAAAAAAGAAGAGTAAGTATAAGGGAAGTAAACAGAGAGTAATGATAAACCAAAGACAGCTATAGGGACTAAACCAGAGATACTGTTTAATAGATTTATTTACCGAAGAAAAGATGGAAGAGGGTATAATTGTGAAAAACAAAATAGATAAGGAAGTGAAAGAAAAAAAGGAGAGTAGAAGAATAACAAAGAAGAGTTTCTTAGAGAATGTGAGTGAATGTTCAAAATAAGATTAAAACATGTGGAATAACAGAGAGAAAAAACAGAAAGCAGAAAAGAAGAAGTAACAGAAAAGGAATAATTGAAACAGCAAAGAAATGTAAATAACATAGGGGCATATTATCAACATAGGCAATAAAAGGTTTGCAGCTTTTATTGGCAGAAATGTGTCGCTAAAGCCGCTTTTGCAGCAGAAAACTGCCGCTACAGCCGCTTTTGCAGCAGTTTTCTGCCGATAAAAGCAGCAATAATTTTATTGGCTGTGTTCATAATATGCCCCTTAGTGTGCTTCAACTACACAGAGAAAGCATAATGAACAAGTAGTGAAAGAGTGATCAGTCAGAGACACTAAGAGTAATAGAGACGGAGTGAGTGAACAAGAGTGAGGAACTATGAGGAGAGGGACTGAGAAAAGGAGTGGAAGGAGTAGAGTAAGTAAGTAAGTAATAGAGAAAGGAATGAGGGAAGTAGCAAAGGCAGGAAAGTTAGGGTTAAAGAAATGAAGCAGTGGAACTAATAGTAGTTAAATGTGATAGAAATGTAACGAAAAGAGTACAAAACATTTACCTTATTAGTTAACTTAGTCACTTGTTATTTTTATACTTTCAATCTGTGAAAGAGAGAACAAACATTTGAAAAATATTAAAACATGTATTTAAAAATTAGAAAAGACAAGGGAAAAGATTGAAGGACAAACAGTTTTTCAACAACTTTGACACTTACAGAAGCTTCTGCTTCTCCAGGCCCCCTACACAGTCCTAAAGATATACATTTTAAACTAACAGTATCTTGATGCAGATGAACTGAGGCCTATCTTAGAACATGGTGCATCTTTTGCACTGCTGTTGTCTCACAAAAGTGACGCAATGGCAGCGCAAAAGAGGTGCACAATCATCATAAAACTGTTCCTAACATTTTAAATGATTGTTTCAGGATGGCAATAAGGTGTGTCCTATCCAGACGTTTGTTTCAGGTGAGGCCTACTCAGGGTTGCAGATCAAATTTAGCCTTGTTGAAGAGTACAGAGGAGATAATACATGTGCAGGGCAACCAATAAAGTTCAGACTTCCTCTGTTTCCCTGGAGAGGCCTAAACTTCATCTGCACAATTTGATTCGTAATGTTACGAAACACAGGTAATGTATTTGAAAAATATGCAATTTCTTTTGCTCATTTCACAATCACATCACTTGTGTTTCCTTTGGTTAGGTATCTCATTGTGCAGATGTAGTCCAGCATATGAAAGAGTACGCACTGAATGCAACAACTTTGACACTTACAGAAGCCTCACCTTCTCCATGCCTCCTACACAGTTCTAAATGTACATCAAAAATACAAACAGTACAGAATTAACTATACATGTTAAATGGTTTATTTTTGCTGTTCTCAGAATGTATCAAATTTGACTAAAAACAGTGACTTGAAGGTATTCATCATATAACAGTGGGGAAAAAAAACACAATCAAAATGATTGTGTTTAAAAAACCCATATAACATAACCAATCAGAAATCAAAACTCCTCAAAAGTAACTTACTTTCCATGATGTCGAAGGATGTCCTATGAACAGCTTACACTCGGTTGTGCTGTTTTTTCAGCCCGCCACTTTCTGAAAGAAAAGCTCCATCGTTTTGAAAAATATGTTACATACAATAAATGACTTCTCGCTCTCTACCACACGTTTCCTCAAGGCCAAATCGTGTAGAAGCCATTTATAACTCTTGGAATTCTTGTTAGCAAATCCCGTCATTTTGTATTTCCGCAACTTTCAGAAAGAAAACGTTCAAGATCACTTTCACAATCCTAGACTAGTAATATCTTACCCTTTTTGCTCACTCATGTTCTACATTTCCTATGACACTGATACTGCTTACTATGAAGCAGACTTACACTACCTCTATGACTACTACAATTATTTAATTCTCTACATCACTTTTAATCACAAAGCAATATAAAACAGTAGATAAAATTATATCAACCCCTAGAATCATTATACGCCAGTTACCTACCCTAAATTCTCTTTTCTGAAAACAGAAAGTAAGAATATTTTTTAGTAAAAAGGCAACATTGTATCGTAGTCAAATGGCAATAATTTCCAAAACAGCAAATTTTTTTACATTTTCAATAACCTGTGTAATAAGCGGATCTTGTCAAATGACCATTATGCAATATAATAGCTGCAGTTACAAATCTTCTTCCTAAAATCAACGACTGTGTAGCCACAACATTTGTAATTAAAGTTGAAGACTTACTTTCATCAGGTTTATATAATTGGATTTTTAAAATGACATTATAATCAAAAGTTTGGACCAATAATCTAGACAGCATTGCAGACTTACATTCCCTCTACTCCATGTTTTGATTGGCTGCTTGAATTAGCTTATAAAAAGAAACAGTTTTTCTGAACTCATTCAAAGTGCAGTTATTTTTCCATGACGTCAAGTGTTATGGTAAGAAGACCGTTTGCTTTGGGAAATACTCTGTTGTCCTTCAACTAATCTGTGCCCACCACTTTCTGTAAGAAAATCATCTTTTTTTCCAGGAACTATTGTCTCTGTACTACACTTATCCTCAAGGCCAAATCGTGTAGGAGCCATTAGAACCTCTTGAAATTCCTCAGAGCACATCCCGAGATTCTTTCCCTAAAATTTTGGTTTTAAAAACACCAGGTAAGAATTTTTAAGGTCATACGGCAATTTTTTTTTTAAAGTTAAAACAGAATCGTTGCAGAATGACCAGCCGATTCTAGACTTTAAATAAGCTGTGTAATGTCCTGATGTTATTGAAGGACCGTCATGATATATAATTGCTGCAGTTACAAAAGTCCTTCCTGATATTGACAACTGCGAAGCTACAAAAATTTTAATTAAAGTTGTCAATTTTGTTCTATCAGCCCTACATCGTTGGAACATTAAAATGACATACTGGCCATATGTTCGTATAAATAATGTTGATATCATTTCAGATTTACATTGGCTACACTCCATGTTGTGATCAGCTGCTTTTACTAGCTTATTAAAGGACACTGATTTACTGTCTGGCAAAGTTAAATATATAAATCTTTCTGAGTCTACACTAGTAGTACTTGATACCCTACAGTTCTCGCAGTCATGCTGCCATTGATAAGAAAGCCCAAACAGGTGATCTACATCTACACCTTCAGCATGCAATACATCAAGCATATACATTAAAAACTCCTGACAATCTTGCTGAATATTTTGAGAGAATTGTGTTTGACCTGAACATCTGTCTAACAGATTTCGAATTTCAGACACGCTTTCTATTTTTGTTCTATCAGTGCTACATTTCTCTAACACAGAATTTAACAAACTGCAAAATCTGTGATCCGAATTGACCACAATCTCTTCTTTTACATTTTCTAGAGAAAACAAAACATTAACCACTACATTAGCATAGCAGTTGACACCAGAACTGTTTTCAAATTGAAAACCAACAACATCTTCAACAGAATCCTTTTTCTTTCTGCTTATAATTTCAGGTTCATCAACTTTTCGTCTTTTTGGTACAACCTCCCTAGTATTAGTCACATTTCTTCGTTTCCGGCCTACCACACGTTTCTCAAACAAAGGATATTGAGGCAAATGTGGCGCATACTCTCTTCTTAACCTATTGTATTCCTTAACACAATCTAGATCCGCACAAATGTTTGTGACATCACACTCAATCAAGTACAATCCCGATAAAGTTCTAACTCGTGACAATGCCACATATGCCATACCCTCCTTGAACACAGAACTGCCAATATTCACCAATGCACTGTCTACACTTAAACCTTGTGATTTATGGATTGTCACCGCATATGCCAAGCAAACAGGAAACTGCTTAC
Source organism: Lissotriton helveticus (assembly GCF_964261635.1). Lineage (NCBI taxonomy): Eukaryota > Metazoa > Chordata > Amphibia > Caudata > Salamandridae > Lissotriton > Lissotriton helveticus. The sequence goes on along the minus strand of NC_136070.1, from coordinate 1,071,548,411 downwards.
GGCGAACATATAAGTCTTTTACAAGCAAAAATCTAGCAGAACAACGACCAATTAGCTGTACTTCCTCAATGCCATCAAATTTAATTTTTAAAAATTCAATTCCATCTCTATTTCTGTATTTCACAAAATCAACAACATTACCCATTGATCCATTTACCAGACCTCTTTCAACATGTAAATTCCTTCTTAAAATTATACGGCAATTTAAGCACACATTCAGAGTCTTTTCAAAACCTGCAGTTTTAGATATAGTCTTCTCTAATGAATCCAATTTTGTTTTCAAATTCTCAGACAAAATAATTGTTGATCCCATATGCTCTACTCTGTCAATAGCTTCCAGTTTCACAATCTCTTGGTTTTCTAAATACAACATTTTGTTGTTGAAGATGGCACATTCTGCAAGAGTTGGCATCAAACATATTCCAGATTTCTTCTCAGTAATTTTCTGAAAAATATTCTCAGGCACAACGTCTTGTTCTGGATATAAATTTGACAGTAATCGTGCATGTAAAGCTTGTTTCCCATGCTCGGTCACTTTTCCAATTCTAACATCTTGTAGAATATTCTTGTAAACTTCATCCTTCGCCTGACGCATATTTTCATGCAGTTCAGCATAATTGAAGTTTAACCATATATTGACGTTGCCAATGCTCCCTAGGCACTTCCTGGTATCTTCATGCGTGAGCATTTTGAACACAGGTTGTCCTTTCACTGGTGTCAGCTGCAGAAGATCTCCGAAAACAATGATGTGTTTGCCACCAAATAACACATCATACTCTGTTTTAAGAACTTCTTGCATTCTCAAATGCACAAAGGCAAGCATGACATTGGAAACCATGCTTACTTCGTCAATGATAAGAAGTTTCATTTTCCTCAAGACTCTTGAAACTTCACAACAAGCATCTCCAGATAACTTGTGGTATTGTAATTTGTTATCATGCTCCACTGGCAGCATCAGTAGACGATGCAAAGTAATACCTTTAATGTTATGTGCTGCCAGTCCAGTTGGAGCGGTGACAACACAAGACAGCGATGACTCAGTGATTTCCTTCAAATAACATGAAATTGCTTTAATGAGGAAACTCTTTCCAGTTCCCGCTTCTCCACTCACGTACAGTCGGACAGGCTTCAACGATGTACATGAGCACTCTTTCTTCTCATGACTTAATCCATGATCAATTTGCTTGGTAACTTCGTCATATATTTTCCTCTGCTCAACGTTGAGTTGTCTTTCCAAGTCTTCTAAGTTAACCGCATCCTCCTGAGCATGTGCCATGGCTCTTTCCACTTCATTCATGGCAGTGGCAGCTTCATTTTCGATAACAGGTCCTCCTAGTGGATCCTGACTCAATGAAACAGAACTCTGACTGTCCTGAGAACTGTCTCTGGCAATCTCGGCTGCAATCGTTGCTTCCTGCTCGATTTCCGCATTCAACATTTGTACATATTTGGGAAAAGCAGGACATTCTATGGTCTCCTTGGCAGCAGTGAAAGAGTCTTCATAACAGAGGAAATCTCAAAGCAGTTCCTCTTCTGCACGCCAAGGCTTGAAAAGTTGCAAAAGTGCTAAATAGAAAAACTCCTTTTTTTCAGGAGATTCGCCACTCAATTTTCGATGGTTTACCAAGTGGCATTTTCTTTGCTTGACCAGACATCCCTCACTTCCAATTACAGCATACACTCCTTTATCAATATCTTCTTTGATGTTCCTCTTGAATATGTAATTTTGTAGAACCTCATACAGACAAACATTCTCGAGGTGACTGCTTCGATTTGGATAATATGTATCCAACAAGTTGGTCTTCAAAATGTCGGTACTGTTTGGCTCCTTTTCCGCCAAATACTCAATTTCCCGCACAGGTTTCAGAACTCGATTACGCGTTGCAGCAAGACCAAGACTCGCCCAAACGATACTCCTAGATTTGGCATAGAGACTTGCTGAAGACAACCGGTCAGAACATTCGTAAGCTCCGATTTCTCGATGCGACAACATCTTCAGACTGAAACTGTACAACTTCTTATTGAGGCTCTTTTCATGGGAAATGTCCTCCCACATATCCTTCAATTCTGTCTTTTCTTTTTTGGTGATGTAAGATGTCACATACCGAGCCACAGCCATACAGTTATCAGCCACAAACTGTATATCCATGTTAGCATTCCACATGGACAAAATCACTGGGTTGTAGTCGTTGATGTACTTGGACTCTTCGTTCCTCTTCAAATTGTACGTGTTTTTAGGTGATTTCTTCATCACATTATGTCGCAGCGAAGACATCAAACTGATCACTCTTCCTTTAGAAATCACCGGTCATGGAAAGGCGAAACGACATTTGGTGTAGAACTTGTCCTTGTTTCTGAATTTACGACGACAGTACTTTCCGCAACGATGGCTTTGGAAGCGTAGAACTTGTTCTCTTAGGCTTTTGTCCTCCTTTGCGTTTGGAACAGCACATGTAGAATACTGTTCTATGAAACTCATCACTAAGTCTTCTGGATCTGTTCCAAATTTAGGTGCATCCTTGATCCACAGCAGCATATGTATATGAGGAGCACCTCTTGCTTGGTACTCCTTTCTCCAGAAGAAATCCAACACCTCTCCAAGAGGTGGATTCTTCTTATTCATGATGAAAGACATCATAGCTTCAAATCTATGATTGAAGTACCTGCATACATTCACTGGATCCAAAGAGCACAGTTCTCCGGGTGTCTTGAATTCGATGTTTTCGATGTTTCCATTTGCCTCTCGTAGAAATTCAAGTAAGTCTTCCCAGCCATACTCGGCACAGCTCAGAGTGAGGAACCATGTGGGAGTTCCTAAGTTCCTCAGCATACATTTTAAATCACCATGACGACGGTACCAGTACTCATTAGTACCACGCTGACACGCCATGTGATTAATCAGGTGACAATCCAAAATACTGTCTTGGACATTGACTTTATCCATAAAGTCACTTGCCGAGATGTTTTGCATCTGTATACCACTTTTCAAGATGTGGTTCACTGCATATGACAGTCCAGACAGATCACTTTCAAACAGAAGATGAAACAAATAGGGAATGCATTGTCGAAACCTAGCATCTTCTGCATACAATCGTAAAGTCCGGTATTCAGAAGCAGGAATTTGATGAGGTCGCTCATCATATCTTCCTCCTTGACCTGTTGGAAATAGCTGTGGGAAACACCGAGCTTCCAAATTTTCCTCCCAGACACTAATGGGACTCCCTTTGGCTTGTTTCATTTGAAACAACTCAATAGCATTCCCCATGACTTCCTTGGAATGCAAAGGATGAACACTATAATGTTCATATATTTCTTCACTTTTAGAGGGTTCTACTTTCTCAATTTGACCAGCACACAAATCGCTATGCTCTTCCTCACTTACTTCCTCTTCTGCAACATATACATTCTTATAGTACTTATTATTTTTTTTCAAATACAATGTTGCCTTTTTTACTTTCCTAACATCCACTAAATCTTGCCATATTTTTTTATTCTTTGTCGGAACCCCATTAACTAAGATAACCAGAGGTTCCTCTTCCACTTTTTCTACTCCAATTGTGTTAATGTTTTTCTTCAAATCTAGAGGCAAATAAACAACTCTTCCCTTTAATCCTCTCTGTAAATCTGATGGAGGCAATTTCCCTGTCTTTGGCTCCATTCTTACAATAGCCTGAAAGGGATGGATACTTTGAATCAAAATAGATTCATAAGTATTTAAATCCTTCAATTCAGAAGGAATCTCAACCAATTCCAGATTATTATGAACCGCTCTAGCAGGCATCTGGTTTTGATTTAATTTGTTACAACAATAAGTACACACACGTTGATCCGATCCCAAATCAAAACAATTTTCTACCATCAAGTATGTAGCGAAATCTTTCCATTCACTATTATTTTCCCTTTCACTTCTTGCATATAAATCCACTAACTTAGTCTGATTCTTATAATAAGTGCGTCGACAACACACACAAGTGAAATTAGGCCTCTCACTTGATTTCACCTCAAACGTCGCAATTTCCCTCTGGAAATTATCTGTACTGGAAACCTGTACACTATCTTCCACATGACCCTCTTCTTCTTGCTCAATTTCAACATTCTCCTCTTTACTTCCAAAGTAACAAAACTCAATTTCTTCACATATATTCTTCACATCTATTTCAGAACCATGCAAAAGAGCAGCGCATAATTGTTTAAGCATAATTGCTGGACTCTTAGCATAATACAACATTCTAACTAATTTCCTCACTTTATTATGATGCACTGCTAGCATCCTGAAATGATGAAAAACACTCCGGCATACTCTCCTGGAAAGACAAGCCAGTGAATGACCATGCAAACCTGTCACTTCTCTCACTCTGCAAGGATCTAATTCTTGCAACAACTTCATTTTCTGCTTCAAACTTTTCTTATTAAATGTCTGTACAAAATCACAAAGCAAATTGATGGAATCCTGTCGCACACTGCAAATACTACTACACTTCCAGGTGTACACAGGTCCCCTAGGACGTCTTCCTAAAACCTCATTACCTAACATCTCTTCTGCCTCTGTTGTCACAAGTTTTTCTTTTTCAACTGGACAACCATCTTTCACCTCATAAGCTCGACCGCTGGTGTCAACTGCATGCACCAAATCATTATCCTGGAAATAACTCTCCTCGTTGAAAAATGCCTCACAACTTGAACTATGCATCCATTCTCCGGAAAAAACTTCACAAAAATTACTACGATTAACTATTCTCTTCCATCTACTATTTCTTTTGAAATCATAAATTGCCTTGTTTAGCTTCCTAATTCTATTGATTATCAAAATAAATAACTTTCGTTTAATTTCAAATGCCTGATCAATAACTTTCTCAACTTTTTTTTTTCTCTTATAAAAAACCACTTTCTGTTGACCTTTCTTAATATTTTTTAACAAATTGACAATTATCCTGTTGCGGAACATTCGTTTACGAATGTCCCTAAACTGTTGTTTCCTTCTACTATCATGCACAGAGTTATCTCTTGCTCTAGCAGTAACATTTTTGATTGGCCTTTTCTTTCCGTTTAAATTGCTTCTCTTTTTCTGGACAAAAACATTTTCTGTAGTACTACTTTTTTTTCTAGAAATGTTTCTTATGAATGTTTTCGTGGTCTTACCCGGTGCTTTCTTGGTGACTTGACGATTTTTTATTGTAGAGGACTGCTGCAGTAAATGATGGACCTGCTGTCTTTGACGTTTTGTAGCCTTTCTCATTCTCTCCTTAGTTGGCATTCTCAAAATTTGAAATGATCTGCAGTTGAATCTGTGGTAAAATATAATAAAATTTTTTATTAACCACTATTACCAAACAGTAAATCAATAACAGTCATCAAAAACTTAACACACTACTTAACATTTTTACATATAATATTTTTTAGTGCTTTGGCAAATTTAGAATACAGAAATAGCAGAAAAGAAATGGAATTCTTCTTCATTTTACATGTCCTGTTTTATATGTGAATCTGATCTAATTTTATGAGCATATTTTAATATTTTATTGAAGACACTACACATAACCTGTTTTTGAAGGTGTGTTTAATTTAAAATTAAACAGTTTACATTTTTACTTTTCATTTATTGTAAATTTTAAAAATAAATGTTTATAGTTCCATAGGCTCAAGCAGGTCAGCTTCCCACCCTATGTCATACAATTCTGACAAATCGGCATCCTCATCATATTCTTCATCATCCTCAGGATTTAAATCATCCAAGGGATCTACTTCCACTGACGTTTCAATTACAAGTTCAATGATGAGGTCGAGATCAACTGATTGCTGATTGTCACTCATGTTGATATTGTCGTTATCTTTAAAGAAAGAGAACAACAATGAGATGTTGCAGAGTAAGAGACAAATCTCAGAGATTATAATAGTAAATTTGTTTAACAAGAGTAACATTTTGCAGCTATTATTTAGCCATGTCCAGCGATGCTGAGGAGGTGAGGCCTATGTCCAAGTTTTCAGTGAACAGGACTCATCTCTTCTTAACCTTGGATAAGCCTCACCGACTCTGTGTCCCCTGCTCATACTTAAATGTACAGAGCAGATTTATGCTAAGTGGCGCATCCCCACGGATGCACCAGTTAATGTGCACCGCTGCTCTGCCACCCATAGTGTGCCGCATTTACAATGTGGAGCACCATTGAGCAAAAACAGCACAGAGGCGTCACGCATCTGTGCCGCAAAAGCAGCACATTGCAGGAATCACGTCATAAGCGCGACATGTCTACTGCAATGCACAGGAGGAAGCCTCACATTGCATGGTGCATCACTTCTTATGAATAAACAAAGTGGAATCCACTCAAGGTGATAGTGATCTCTAGAGTGATGGGGAACACACAATGTTGTTTAAATGCCCCTCACACACCAACAGGCCCCTTGGTGTCATGCTTCATCATTGGGGCCTTCGCACCCCTCTACGGAATGCGGCGTGCTACGACTCGCGAATACGCAGGAGCACTTGACGTGAACTAAGTGTGGGGGTGTGTGTTTTTTACAAAAGAGTGAGTGAGGTGAGGTGAAAAAAGGTGAGTAGTTAAAAAATACCTGGCACGTGGGAGTAAAAAACTTTATTAAATCCCCGGCTGGTATTATTAAAATGAAAGTGCAGGGCGTGGTTTTAGGAGATACGTGTTAGGGTATCAAACCACTGTATTAAAAGTCAACATGTTTCGGAGGTCAAAGCCCCCTTCTTCAGGACAAGGGTTAATGCACTAACCCCCCTTACTCACATGTAAAATGTAAAAGTGAAAATGATAAATTACCACAATGTGTAATGTTCCTCACAATGTTAAATGTAAGTGAGTGTCGTTGCGCCCAATTGGCGTCAGAACCTGTGGAGACAAAATCATAAATAAACATACAAATCTAACTGTCACAGGTATGAAGAAGAAGAATCATGCTTCTCCGAAAAAACATCAGGTGAGACCCAGAAAAATAATTGGGACCTGGAAAGGAAAAAGAAAAAGACAAGGGACACTACAGACATGTATACACGCAACACCAACAATACTCTGTGCTCAGATGTCAAAAGAGCACAACAGAAAGGAATCCAAATCTTACTTAGAGTTCCCAAATACTGGACTTCATGAGCCTTTAGCGTATAGGGGAATCCTTCCTTTCTTAATCAGAAAACCTAAAAATCAATGTCAGGGGTTCAGTAGGAGAACTACGTATTCAGAACGACATAGGTACAGTGAAAAACGGCTTCTTTCTGTGGTCTATAACTCACGGTTTCTGCAACAGCTAATCGCCTGCCTTCCCACAACGCGGCTCGAATGAAGTGAGCTGCAAAGGGATCGAGGCCCTTATATGTGTTGTGCCTGTCGGTAATTAGCAAAGGTTAATTGAATAATGCAATCCGGTGAATGCATCACTTCTTATGCCTGTTTCAAACAGGCGTAAGGATTTGATTCAGCAATGCTATAAAGCTGACTCAGTGAAATCTTCTAAATTTCACTGTGTTAGTTTTACAGGGCTTTCATGCAAATTAATGCATACCTTGCAACAAAACACTTATATGAAAACTGACGCAGGTTTCATGTGGCACAGGACTTTACAGCATGACACATCTGCCTAGATGCATCAAGTTGTAAATATGTCGCCACATAGCAAATCTTTTGCACCGCCGCTGCGTCACAAAAGTGACTCACAGTGACGCAAAAGAGACATACACCTATCATAAATCTGTCCCTAACATTTTAAATGATTGATTCAAGATTACGATAAAGTGTGGCCTATCCAGAGGTTTGTTTGAGGTGATGCCTATTCAGAGTTGCAGATGAAATTTACGCTTGTTGAAGAGTACAGAGGAGATAATACATGTGAAGGCCTACCAATGAAGTAAGTCATATCCACTTCACTCTTGAACAAAGGCCAGACCTTTTCTGTGTCCATGGACAGACCTAAACTTCATCTGCACAATGTCATTCGTAAACTTAGGAAACACAGGTGATGTAATTGAAAAATGTGGAGTTTCTTTTCCTCATTTCACAATCACATCACCTGTGTTTCCTTTGCTTAGGTATCTCATAGTGCAGATGGACTCTAGCATATGAAAGAGTACACATAAGTTGAGCAGTGTATACAACAAATTTGACATTTACAGAAGATTCAGCTTCTTATCTTGTTGGAGATGAAATGAGGCCTGTCTTGCAACATGGTGCATCTTTTGCATCACTCCTGCATCGGTTTCATGTGGCACGGGACTTTACAGCATGACACATCTGCCTAGATGCATCAAGTTGTAAATATGTCACCACATAGCAAATCTTTTGCACCGCCGCTGCGTCACAAAAGTGACGCACAGTGACGCAAAAGAGGCATACACCTATCATAAATCTGTCCCTAACATTTTAAATGATTGATTCAGGATGACGATAAGGTGTGACCTATCCAGAGGTTTGTTTAAGGTGAGGCCTACTCAGGGTTGCAGATGAAATTTACGCTTGTTGAAGAGTACAGAGGAGATAATACATGTGAAAGCCTACCAATGAAGTAAGTCATGTGCACTTCACTCTTGAACAAAGGCCAGACCTCTTCTGTGTCCGTGGACAGACCTAAACCTCATTTTCACAATGTCATTCGTAAACTTAGGAAACACAGGTGATGTAATTGAAAAATGTGGAGTTTCTTTTCCTCATTTCACAATCACATCACCTGTGTTTCCTTTGCTTAGGTATCTCATAGTGCAGATGGACTCTAGCATATGAAAGAGTACACATAAGCTGAGCAGTGTATACAACAATTTTGACATTTACAGAAGATTCAGCTTCTTATCTTGTTGGAGATGAAATGAGGCCTGTCTTGCAACATGGTGCATCTTTTCCATCACTGCTGCATCGGTTTCATGTGGCACGGGACTTTACAGCATGACACATCTGCCTAGATGCATCAAGTTGTAAATATGTCGCCACATAGCAAATCTTTTGCACCGCCGCTGCGTCACAAAAGTGACGCACAGTGACGCAAAAGAGACATACACCTATCATAAATCTGACCCTAACATTTTAAATGATTGATTCAAGATTACGATAAAGTGTGGCCTATCCAGAGGTTTGTTTGAGGTGAGGCCTACTCAGGGTTGCAGATGAGATTTATGCTTGTTGAAGAGTACAGAGGAGATAATATATGTGAAGGCCTACCAATAAAATAAGTCATGTCCACTTCACTCTTGAACAAAGGCCAGACCTCTTCTGTGTCCGTGGACAGACCTAAACCTCATTTTCACAATGTCATTCGTAAACTTAGGAAACACAGGTGATGTAATTGAAAAATGTGGAGTTTCTTTTCCTCATTTCACAATCACATCACCTGTGTTTCCTTTGCTTAGGTATCTCATAGTGCAGATGGACTCTAGCATACCAAAGAGTACACATAAGCTGAGCAGTGTATACAACAATTTTGACATTTACATAAGATTCAGCTTCTTATCTTGTTGGAGATGAAATGAGGCCTGTCTTGCAACATGGTGCATCTTTTCCATCACTGCTGCATCGGTTTCATGTGGCACGGGACTTTACAGCATGACACATCTGCCTAGATGCATCAATTTTTAAATATGTCGCCACATAGCAAATCTTTTGCACCGCCGCTGCGTCACAAAAGTGATGCACAGTGACGCAAAAGAGTCATACACCTATCATAAATCTGTCCCTAACATGTTAAATGATTGATTCAGGATGACATTAAGGTGTGGCCTATCCAGAGGTTTGTTTAAGGTAAGGCCTACTCAGGGTTGCAGATTAAATTTACGCTTGTTGAAGAGTATAGAGGAGATAATACATGTGAAGACCTACCAATGAAGTAAGTCATGTCCACTTCACTCTTGAACAAAGGCCAGACCTCTTCTGTGTCCGTGGACAGACCTAAACCTCATCTGCACAATGTCATTCGTAAACTTAGGAAACACAGGTGATGTAATTGAAAAATGTGGAGTTTCTTTTCCTCATTTCACAATCACATCACCTGTGTTTCCTTTGCTTAGGTATCTCATAGTGCAGATGGACTCTAGCATATGAAAGAGTACACATAAGTTGAGCAGTGTATACAACAATTTTGACATTTACAGAAGATTCAGCTTCTTATCTTGTTGGAGATGAAATGAGGCCTGTCTTGCAACATGGTGCATCTTTTGCATCACTCCTGCATCGGTTTCATGTGGCACGGGACTTTACAGCATGACACATCTGCCTAGATGCATCAAGTTGTAAATATGTCACCACATAGCAAATCTTTTGCACCGCCGCTGCGTCACAAAAGTGACGCACAGTGACGCAAAAGAGGCATACACCTATCATAAATCTGTCCCTAACATTTTAAATGATTGATTCAGGATGACGATAAGGTGTGACCTATCCAGAGGTTTGTTTAAGGTGAGGCCTACTCAGGGTTGCAGATGAAATTTACGCTTGTTGAAGAGTACAGAGGAGATAATACATGTGAAAGCCTACCAATGAAGTAAGTCATGTGCACTTCACTCTTGAACAAAGGCCAGACCTCTTCTGTGTCCGTGGACAGGCCTAAACCTCATCTGCACAATGTCATTCGTAAACTTAGGAAACACAGGTGATGTAATTGAAAAATGTGGAGTTTCTTTTCCTCATTTCACAATCACATCACCTGTGTTTCCTTTGCTTAGGTATCTCATAGTGCAGATGGACTCTAGCATATGAAAGAGTACACATAAGCTGAGCAGTGTATACAACAATTTTGACATTTACAGAAGATTCAGCTTCTTATCTTGTTGGAGATGAAATGAGGCCTGTCTTGCAACATGGTGCATCTTTTCCATCACTGCTGCATCGGTTTCATGTGGCACGGGACTTTACAGCATGACACATCTGCCTAGATGCATCAAGTTGTAAATATGTCGCCACATAGCAAATCTTTTGCACCGCCGCTGCGTCACAAAAGTGACGCACAGTGACGCAAAAGAGACATACACCTATCATAAATCTGACCCTAACATTTTAAATGATTGATTCAAGATTACGATAAAGTGTGGCCTATCCAGAGGTTTGTTTGAGGTGAGGCCTACTCAGGGTTGCAGATGAGATTTACGCTTGTTGAAGAGTACAGAGGAGATAATATATGTGAAGGCCTACCAATAAAGTAAGTCATGTCCACTTCACTCTTGAACAAAGGCCAGACCTCTTCTGTGTCCGTGGACAGACCTAAACCTCATTTGCACAATGTCATTCGTAAAATTAGGAAACACAGGTGATGTAATTGAAAAATGTGGAGTTTCTTTTCCTCATTTCACAATCACATCACCTGTGTTTCCTTTGCTTAGGTATCTCATAGTGCAGATGGACTCTAGCATATGAAAGAGTACACATAAGTTGAGCAGTGTATACAACAATTTTGACATTTACAGAAGATTCAGCTTCTTATCTTGTTGGAGATGAAATGAGTAACCCTGGGCGAAGAACTACGCTCCGCTCGCGGAGCTTGCGGAGTTTCGGCAACTCCGCGTTCTACGGAGAACGCGAAGCTGTCGATTACTCCGCGATCCGGTGCGTAGCGTATTTCTCGCGCGCTGAATAACATTATCGCGTGCGCGGCAATGGCTTACCTTGGTTCTGCGTTCGTTTTTTCCTGGTCGCGTGTGCCACCATGTTTGGAAACACTCTCGCACAATCCCGTGCGACTGTGCGAACGCGATAACATCATTTGGATGCGCGATAGCGTCATAAGGATGCGCGAGGATGCTTGTTGGTAAGATCGAGTTGCCGAACACGCAGAAACTGCATTCTTGCACAGAATAACTCGCGAGCATGTTAAAACCATAATAAATTACCATTTTGGTTAGGAAAAAAAAGCAAAAAAACCTTAAAGTTGTACCTTTGGCTGTATTTTTGGGGGGAAGGAGCCCTCTTTTTGTTTCTACTCTTGTTTTGAAGAGTAAGGAGGAAGGAGGAAGGGCCTTTGAGTTTACAACTTCCTGTTCCTGTCCACCAGGCTCCTCCCAGTGCTTTGTCCATGTGGTGCTCACTTTCCTTTGGATTTTGAGCTGGAAGGATCACTTTCTGTGTGTGTTGGCTGCATTACTGATTTTTCTTGGATTTATTGAGGACTTTTGGATTTTGAATTCTCTTTTTCAAGTAAGTTTGTGTAATGTATGAGTGAGTATGATGTAGACTTGTGTTTGTTTGATTTGAGTTTTTTTAACTACAGTATTCAATCCTGGAATTAAATTATTGATGGAGGCCTGTACTTTTATGAGGTCTCAACTTGTATTTTTTTTTTTTATTTCATCCAGGCTACATAGAGAGGTACCCATGGGTCCAATCATGTTTCTGTAGTGTGTGTTTAAATTTGTATTCCAGTTTGTAAACAAACATCATGGATGGCATTGGATTATGTTCATTATGCAATAGCAATGTCTGTTGTGGAATTTCTGTTTGTGGAATTTGAAATGTTTTTATTTTTTAAGCCAATAGCTGACCCTAGTACTCGATGTAGTTAGTGTGTAGGCATGCTTGAGTTCATTGTATTAACTTTCTGTGGTTGGCCTGGCCATGTGTTGGCGGCCATTTTATGTTTCCACTTTCCAGCCACTTTGCTCTTGCCATAGGCCTCCAACCTTGTGGCCTACTCTGCCAGTAGGCCAGAGGTACTACTCATAGGGTCATGAAAGTTAATCAACTGTTTTTGTGGTGTACCCTTATTTTGAAAATCATGGATGGCTTGGATTGATGTAGAAAATCTTATTTTTATGTGTGGGGTATTTCATGTTTTGGGTGTGTTTAAATACTCTGTCAATTTCTGACATTAGGTAACCCTAGGAATACAGCTTGGGTAGTTTTGGTAACTTCGCACAGTGTGAGAACGTGACCTTACATTTTTTGTCTTGTTCGCGCACTCAATATACTTGCTCGGGAACGCGAAAACGACGTTTTCTTCCATTAAATGTTTAATGTGTTTCTTGTGCTATAAAAAGTCCTAATTTATGTTGTCATTTGGTTGTAGTTTTCTCTTTTTGGAGCATGGACCACTTCCATTTTCTGTCCTCTATGTAATGATTTCTTGTTTATGGGTGGGGTGTCCAATTTGGGCGGTGGTGGTGTGTCCATTTTGTGAAGCAAAGCATTGTCCCTTTGCCATAGGCATTATTGTCTGTCTTCTCTTTCTTGTCATGTTGTTGTTGGTGGCCAGGCCATGTGGTGGCGGCCATTTTGTGTATGCTTCCTTTGTGATTTTGCCATGTTGTTGTTGGTGGCCAGGCCATGTGGTGGAGGCCATTTTGTGTATACATTAAAGTTGTCCATGTTGTTGTTGGTGGCCAGGCCCTATGGTGGCGGCCATTTTGTGTATGCTTCCTTTGTGATTTTGCCTTGTTGTTGTTGGTGGCCAGGCCATGTGGTGGAGGCCATTTTGTGTATACATCCTTTGTGATTTTGCCATGTTGTTGTTGGTGGCCAGGCCATGTGGTGGAGGCCATTTTGTGTATACATCCTTTGTGGTTTTGCCATGTTGTTGTTGGTGGCCAGGCCATGTGGTGGAGGCCATTTTGTGTATACATCCTTTGTGAATTTTCCATGTTGTTGTTGGTGGCCAGGCCCTATGGTGGCGGCCATTTTGTGTATGCTTCCTTTGTGATTTTGCCATGTTGTTGTTGGTGGCCAGGCCATGTGGTGGAGGCCATTTTGTGTATACATCCTTTGTGAATTTCCCATGTTGTTGTTGGTGGCCAGGCCCTATGGTGGCGGCCATTTTGTGTGTCCTTCCTTTGTGCTTTTGCCATAGGCATCCAAGGTTTTTGACTATTGTGGCAGTAGGGCAGAGTTACTACTACTCATAGCCATAGGTGCATTAAAGTTAATCAACTCTTGACACGCGACATTACATTTTTTGTCTTGTTCGCGCGCTCAATGTGCTTGCTCGGGAACGCGAAAACTACGTTTTCTTCTATTCGCGCTGCCGAACACGCCGATTTTGCATTCTCGCGGACAATATGTCCCGAGTTGCATAAAAGTTTCTCGAAAATGTTGCATGTGTTTCTTGTGCACCCAAAAAAACAGAAGTTGTCATTTGGTTGTAGTTTTTGGAGCCTGGAACAATTCCTGTGTCTGTCTTCTTGTTTGTGGGTGGGCTGACCACGTGGGCAGCGGTGCGGCTACTTTGTGAAACAAAACAAAGCATTGTCCCTTTCCCATAGGCATTTATTGTCTGTCTTCTTTTTTCTCTTTCTTTTCATGTTGCTGGTGGTGGCTAGGCCATGTGGTGGCGGCCATTTTGTAGGTACTTCCTTTGTGCATTTATCATTGGTCTCCCAGCTTTTGGTCTGATCTGACAGTAGGCCAGAGTCCCAGAGGTAGTAGTTAGCGGGGGTGCTGCCTTTATGTAGCTGTTTTAATTCGGTGTATGCAATTAACATCATTAGGGCATGTGTGTGTATGGCATTGCATTCCAAAATGTGTTGTCTGGGCAGGGGTTTGTTTGTATGTGTTTTTGCGGTGTTAGGTTTACAACCTCTGTCTTAGCCATGGGGTATTTTATTCCTTGCAGTAACCTGTCATGTGCAGCAGGCATCCTCCTTTTTCTGTCCATATTGGTATATATAGGCCTGCTTGACTTTATTAGTTCTTTCTGGACTTCATGTGGCTTTGAGCTGTGGTGCTGGACTGGTATTATTAGTCTTCTGTTTTGTCTTTTATACATTGGCCTGTGTGTCTTTCAATTGTTCATGTTGCCTTACTGCTTGTTTGACTGATGTTGTTCTGCCTTCTTTACTTGTAGGTGCACAAAAAAAGACTGAGGAGGTGCTGGTTGTTTTTTCATCCATCGCTCGTTGTACTGCCAGACGGACGTCCTTCAGTTGTACGCCACGTGTGGTGTGTGACTCATCTGACCAGACATCTCTGCAATTTGTGCTGCTGTGAGCTGACTGACATCAGAAGAAGATGGGCCCTAAGAAAGCTACCAGGTCCTCCACCACGAAGAAAGTTGCTGAGAAGAAGGAACAGAAGAAGGAAGTGTCACTTAAGTCTGGTATGGATCCCAAAACCTTTTTTGGGACCCCAAAAGGTACGCCTGCAGCAGCGGTGTCTGGGGTGCAAGCTGGGACCAGCACATCCGCATTAGTGGGGGCAAGCCAGCATCCCAGGGCCAAGCACATGATGAGGGTCGAAGAGGTAGCCAGCCTTCTGTTTGCGAGCAGTGATACTGAGCCTGAACTAAACGTATCGCTGTCTCAAAGTAGTACACAATCCACGCAAGATGGAAGTGCTCAACAACCACCGCCAGCAGTAGATGTTCAACAACCACAACCACCGCCCGCAATAGGAGTTGTTCACCCACAACCACTTCCCGCAACAGTTGTTGAACAACCACAAGCACCGCCCGCAACAGTTGTTGAACAACCACAACCACCGCCGGCAACAGTTGTTGTTGAAGAACCCCAGCCCGCAATAGTACTTCCTCAAGAACAACAACCACCATCTCCGCACGCAATAGTAGTAGTTGTTCCTCCCGAAGTCGGGGCAGTTCAGGAAGTAGAGCCTCATTCCGAGCAAGAAGAAGAGGAAGCCACTTCTGGAGGTGATCTATTTCCTTTGAATTCACGAAGGGAAAGGAGGGTTAGTGCATCGAGTTCTTCGCCAAGCATCCCTTCCGATGACCTTGATACGGATTGGCAGCCACAACTATCTGCGCATTCAAAGGAGAGACATCCCAAGAAGACCAGGCTAAGAAAAAGGAAGTTTCCAGGCAGGCTTGAACTTATGGAGGTCGATGTAGGTGAGCAGGATACTGCTGGTGATAAAGACGGGTCTGACACTGTCATCATCACGAGCGTTATTCCTGGTGCAGAGGATGTAGAGACCAACATTTTCACCCTATCCAGAAATGCTGCAATTAGTGATGAGCAGATAGCACGCATAACTCCTACACACTCAACACCCAAAGTAACACCAGCTCCCATTTTTTCATCAGCGAAGGCCCGGCAGCATCCGACATCCAGCAGAAGCGCCACTTCAACAGAAGGAGGTAGTGGCAGTACTAGGACTGAGCTGTCACATAGTGAAATTCAACAATCCTCCAGTCCATCCGGCATTGGCAGTGGGTCCTCCTCTTCCTATGGCAGGAGACAAAAGTTTACCTCCCCAGTGTGGGACTTCTTTACGGTTCACCCAGTTGAGGAGAACATTGCTGTATGCACCATTTGTCATGTCAATGTTAGTCGTGGTAAGCTTGGTACAAACTATGGTACTGGAGGCCAAACGACCCATTTGAAAAAAACACACTTGATCAGGTGGGAGAACCACCTTGCAAGCTTAAAAAATGTTAGCACTGGTGTTGGTGGGGATACAGTGGTACAAGGTCCACTCATGGTTGACCAGGAGGTAGAAGAAGAGGGAGACGATGACCTTCTATCTAGGAGTGGTACACAAAGGAGCCCTGTCGCCAGCACTGGAGTGGTAAAGTCCACATCCTCCGCATCAGCAACTTCTCAGTGGCACCAGAGTCCGCTGGAAACACCAAGGAGTGCAAAGTCTGCGATGCAAGGTGGTCCGTCTAGCATAACTCAAAGAAATGCAAAGCAGCTTACCATTCCTAGCATGTTTAGGCAGGAGGGAAAGTACGAGCGGAACCACCCAGTAGCACGTTTGTACAATGCCAAACTTGCGAAAATGTTAGCACTGGACCTTCTCCCATTTTCATTTGTTGAGGCTGTTGGATTTCTGGAATTAGTGGCAACCCTCTGCCCAAAATGGAACGTGCCCAGTCGCTACTATTTTGCCCGAGTTGCTGTTCCAGCACTACACCACGACGTGCTGGAATTGATTGGGAAAGCCTTACAACAGAGTGTTGTCCATTGTATCCACCTGACAACAGACATGTGGAGCAGTTGCGATGCTACAGATTTCATGTGCATCACCGCACACTGGATCTCTTTTGCAGGTGTTAAAGACAAGTTAACTTCAGGCCTCCGTGACGTTGCTGGAATTTTTAATGATACGCGCAGACATGCAACTATAGCCATGTTTGGTATGGACAAAAGTCATACTGCTGAAAACATTTTGTCTGACTTTAACACCAAGGTCTTTGAATGGCTGAAACCAAGAGGCCTTAAGATTGGTTTTGTTGCCACCGACAATGGCAGTAATGTAGTGAAGGCAATGAGAGAAGGACATTATTTCAGGGTACCCTGTTTGGCACACTGCATTAACTTAGTCGTGCAAGACTTTCTGAAAACTGAAGCCAAAGTCAGCAACATACTGATCATCTGCAGAAGAATATGCACGCACTTTAACCATTCTTTTAAAGGACGGAAGCTGCTACGGGTCATTCAGCGTGAGCATAACTTGCCAGTCAAAGCACTGATCCAGGAGGTCCCAACACGTTGGAACTCAACTTATTTCATGCTTGAGCGTCTCTTTGAGCAGTACATCCCACTGAATGCTTATGTCATGTCAAGAGGATTAGGGGATCCTACTGTTAATCTTAAAGCCCTGACCATTGAGATGTGGCAGTGGGACCTCATTAAATGCATCACAGAGATGCTACTACCCTTTGAGGTCTTCACACGTGCAGTTAGCAGGGAGGACTGTACTATGGGCCAAGCCATCCCATTGTTGTACATGCTTGAGCAACAGGTGAAGGAGGTCTGTCAAACATACGAAGGTGACGAACAAAAAGTTGATGCATACACCTTGGCCAAGGGCTTAACCAACCGCTTGTGTACAAACGCAAGGCTCAACAATATTGTGTCAGGTGAACATTACATAACTGCAACAATCTTGGATCCACGGTACAAATTATTTGTCAGCAGTAGCGCAGTAATTCCTTTTTCAGATGATGATGTTGACAAGTACAAAACTTCCATAGCTGCGGAAGCTAATGAGTTAGAAACTGAACGGCTGTTACTTAAAGGCCTGCCACTGCCAGCCCAGGCCAGTCCAAGTACTTCTGACGCAAGTTCTTCACAGCATGAGAGCAGTGCGTCTGCTTTCCAGCAGGCACCAACAGTACCAAAAGCAGCACCTACACGATCTGATTCAGCAGACCCAACCAAAAGCATAACTGCTTTTTTTCTACAGAAAGGGATGGGTAAGTCCGTTGCTGTTGCAAAGGGAAAAGAGGACCAGCAAAGCCGAGCCCCAATGAACACTGAGCGGATGGTTCAGGCCTATCTGGATGACACAACAGAGGTGTTCATGGAGCAAAGCCCATTGGTCTATTGGTATGAAAGAAGGAGACAGTGGCCAGTGCTGAGCAGGCTGGCGATAAAGTATCTGGCTTGTCCTGTAGCCAGTGTCTCTTCTGAGCGGGTTTTCAGTGCTGCTGGTGCCATTGTCACATCGAAAAGGACTAGTCTCTCCCCCAAAAGCGTGGAGCGGCTGACAATGATAAAAATGAATCAACGCTTCATACCACCAGACTATCAAGTACGTGAATCAGCGCCGGATGAAGAAAGCGAGTCCGAAGACCTCCTCACTACTGGGTTACATGACCTACTTCTGTCCGAACGCACAGAGTTTGAGGACGAGCTCCTCTTCCCTGACAACTAGGCTTTTAAATTGTTACTTTCTCCCTTCCTTTATTTGTGTTATTTTCTTATTAACAATGGCTTTCTGGTGCTAAACTGCAAATAAAAAAAAAACACAACCTAATCCATCCCCACAACTGATTCTTTTTATGTACCTACTGGAGTTGCACGACTGCTTGTGTTTTCACTGTATCTTTTTATTTACCTACTGGAGTTGCACGCCTGTGCATTTGTTGACTGCAGCACTCCTCAGAGTCTTGCTCCATCTTCTTGCCTCCCACTCAAGTCAATACAATTCCATCTTGCAAGCCATACATTGGATGTTGTATGTAGATGGAGTATAGTACAATAATGTAGCCTCTAACAGTCCCTCCATAACAAGTGAACCGTACAGTCATGACTACAGCCATCCTCTATATCATTTGAAATCTGCAACTCATCACTGTCTTACTCTTAAGGCTACCACCTCTGTCTGCAGGCATTCATAGAGACTCTTCAGTGTCAATACTTGAGCAGGCATCCACAACTGAAGTCAACTTGATGTGATTTTTTAAAAGGCTCGGCAGCATCTGTGATCAATCATCTGATAGTGAAAGACAAGAGCAAGACAGGTATAATAAATGAATGATGCAATGCATTGCATAGGATGTTTAGCTGACTCTGAGCAAATGTGCATGGAATTAAAGTATACTAGTAAGTTCAGACTCACGTGATGGGCAAATTTTCCATGTTATTTAATAATATAAATTATTTACGCACTTGTGATCCTACTACTACAGGTGCAGTCAGTACTTAATTTATCTTTCGTAGTCACTCACCACAGAGTAGACTGAGTTGCTGGTGCTGTTGGACTAGACGTGCCAGACCTGATAATGATGGTGACCCCACACATATCATTGCACGCTGCCAGTCAGTTCGATCTGCGCTGATTGATGTACGCTGTTTCTTGGAGTGGAATACAAGGTAAATACAAATAAGAGGCACAGCACAGTAGAGTAGACCCAGGCTACTTCATGTGTGTGCACTGCACTGTGCAGTGGTACAGTACAATAGTGGTATTATTGATGACTGAGAATGACGCATTGATTTGGTTGATTAATTTTGTAAACGCTAGGTTGCATTTTTAATTTTTATGCCCCTTTCTCTGGCTCAGGCAAATTGTTAGGTAAATGCAGTTTGTGTTACTGCGACCCTGTGTCGTGGCCCGTGGGTCTGTTCTGTGCTGGCTCCTATCTTTTCTTGTACTTCTAGATTAATAATGATGTGCAACTAGTAGACTTATACATAACATATTGTATCGAAGCTGCCTCAGTCTGAAAGTCCTCTCTCTCTTTACGACTATTCCGCTTGTATTATTTTGTTGATCTGCACTGTATTTCAAATACACTTTGTTTAGGTCATTCACATTCTTATGTATTTGCCTTTTCTTTTTCAATCCACACAGGCTGGACGTTGTTCACCCACTGCTATTATACTATGAGCGTCTACTCACTGTCCATTACCACTAATCATCATCATCAAGCAATTGGATGGCGGGAAACAAAGAATGATATTCTGCGTATCCTGGTTCTACATTTTATTCCTTACATTCATTGGCTAGTGGATCAAATTCAACATCATAAATCAACGTCTTCATTGTTTTGCTTTTGTTGTCTACATGCGTACTGTTTTTATTTCTCAAACCTTTCCGCAACCCCCCGTACCCATCCATTCAACAAACCCTAACCCTCTTCCCCCGGGCTGCGTGGTTTCATTGAGGTGCGATGTTTGTTACATTAAATATACACCAACAATTTGATCACGCGCTTGCTGGGGCAGATGTGGTGAAAAGCAACAATAGTGTCAGACTCATTTTCAACAAGGCATGGCCGGGATCTTCTTCTGCTTCCCAACTCAAGCTCTGTGTATAATGCCAATTAATTTACCATTACCATCAAACAAGCAATACGTAATGAATTGGCGTCATTGTTTGTGTTTAAGTTTACAGCATTATGATTTAGAAAAGTTTGAGGTTGACGTGAGTACTACAACTACAGTTGAACTTCTTATCTTCTCTTGCACTTACTTTCCAGTCCCCAAAACCATTGTTTTGTTTCAGTTTAGCAGTTGCAAAATTGTATTGGCTCAGTCGTGTAATCTACTGTACTTAATACTTATACTACCCCCACATTGTCTATCACGAAAATGACTGGCTCTTTCTTTTTGTCTCAAAATGCTACTGGCAGGGTCTGTCTACTACTATCTACTATCACAGAAGTTCAGAACAACAGATTCTTATCCATTGTCTTGGGAAACAAATGCAGCCCACGTCATCATCAGCAATCACAGGTAAGATAAGTTTGCTGTGAGGTATAACGCAAGACAGACTGGTAGTTCTTCTAATACTACAAATAGAACTCGGTGAGGGTTTAGCGCATCTACCTGTCTGCATGTTAAAGATGTGGACAATATATTTTTTAATTCGAAAGCACTGTCCCCCCTGACCTGCATGCCCAATTAAACGTTGTGATGTTGCACAACGTACATTATTTGGTGAAACAGTCCCCCCTCCACCCCCCCAACAAACACAAATGAACTTCAAATGTTTTCTTTTGAAAATGTCTTTGTCTGATTTTTATTTTAACATAACGATGATAGAAAAATAAAATATATATCAAATGTTACCCCCAGGCCCAGAGCTGTCCCTACCCTCCCCTAACCCCAACCAAATTTCAACGTTAAATGTACACCCCAACACCCACATCCCACCCACCAACAAAAGGATTTAAAAAGGGGCAAACAACAGGGTCCATTTCAAAGCCGGCGGGCTTTCAGGTGTTTGTCCACCATGATCTTTACACGCTCCTCTATACCGTCCTCCAGCTTCTTCTGCTCCTCCTCAAACTTAGTCGCTACCCGGCGGAGAATCTTTTCTTGGAATTCCCGGCACCTACATTTGCACGCATGTTGTTGTGGGGGGGCCGCCGAAGATGTAACAACTCAGCGGCGGGCGGCTGCCTGACCACGGCGACGTAGTCCTGCAGGCTTGGGGGCCGGGGCATTGGAAGAGGCAGCAGCTGCTGCCGCCGCCTCCTCCTCCTCCTCCTCGGCCTGATCCACCAGCCGGCGGTAGGCCTCTACGATAGCCTGCAGTTTCCGCTGCCGGGCCCGGACTGCCAACTCCTGCCTTGTTGGTTTTTTGGAAGGAGTAACTATAAAGAAAGAAACAGAATTGTTGTAATCCAAAATCCCCGCAAATCAAGAACACAACATTGATTCAACACATAGTGGGCGGCACAGTAGCACTAGCAAGCAAGCTGAGTACAAAAAATTGTGTTGCATCTATCTTGAACATTCTACGGCCTCTATTAATTTGTTGGACTTTTTGGCACGGCATTATGCCTGCCCTAGTAGCATGGGTGTACTTCAACGGTCACACACATTAGAACCAACACCTGTCTTTTTCATATCTCGTTTTATTTTACATACTCTGATTCCGGGAAGGCGGGAACAGTCTCAAACTAACATTAATTAACAGGGGGCAGCTAGTAGTACATGTCTAGTAGACACTATCATTCTTTATATCGCGCAACAAACCTTATTTGGTTTGTGTTTCACCAGCAACGACCCATGCACCCAGTCGTCCCCTCCTTCCCTTGCCTTTGGGTTTGCCCAAAACACCGCTGCTGCTGAGACTATCCACTAACCACCGGTATTGGGTGTGTCTCCCAACCACGCTGGCAGCTGTGTTTTCCCCTTTCCATGCTTCAACAACAACCCATGCATCCGACTGCTATCAGCCACTTGCATTACTGTAGTGGTAATGCTAAGCATGGTAATGACAAGTAAAGGTAACATCATATATTGTCCAGTAGAGTACAGTGAGGAAGTTTTCCCCTCCCACCAAGTAATGCGGATCACTATTGAATGTAACTTACCATCGCCCGCCGCTGTTGGCTCCCCCCCCACTGCTGCTGGTGTAGGTGTAGGTGCCTCTGGTCCTCCTGTCCCCGCCGGGATCGCTGAAGCTGCGCCGCTGTCCCCGTCGGCACTGGTGGATGGTAAGGGTTCTGCACCTATAAAAATAAGTACACCTTTTTAGATGGATGCACAGCCCCCTTTGTACTTGTTCACCAAGAATGGAGTTCTTCAAAACAGTTAAGTACAACGTACGTAATCAGTAGGAGTCCACATTGCATAGTACAGCAGAGTCACTACACATATTAGCATTCATTGTTATGGTATGGTACCCAAGCTCATCTCATCTGTCCTGCTACTCTAGTCCTTGGAAATTGGAAGTGAACTATGTAACCTTTGTACATCAATGTATCCAGTTTTGCGCATGCTAACTCGCAGCTTGTTGCGCAGTACGAGAAGACGCCTTTGAGGCAACACATCATTGTTCAATGCATACACCTGAAGAGGTTGGAAAATAAAAGGGCCCGTATTTGAGTTTTCTATGTGGATTGTGGAATAGAGTTTGCTTACAGGTTACAACTTCTTTTTAGCATGGCTGCATAAAACTGGCATAAATGTATTTCATACTGTCTAACGTGCACCACTTTTGTCATTAATTTTCGGCAGATGAGGAGATTTCCTTCTACGAAGCGGACATTTCCAGAGCTTACAAAAAAATAGGCATATCTAACCAGTATACGTTAAATGGTGAGAGGTCTCCGATATTTCCCACATTTCCCTATTGTGCACTAGTAGCTGTAGAAATGTTGATTACTTTATTCTGCCTTTTTTAACTCTGGATTTTTTCTGGTGGGCCCTTCGACGTATTTCACGGAACAACTTAAAAACATTGATGTTACTTACTTACTTCTAACAAAATAAAGCTTTTGAAGTACCACTTTGACTCTGAAGTTTATTTTCAGTGTCTGTTGTCTTGTAGACTCACACGAGTGAGTGAGCAAAAGGGGGTTTCTTAGGTAATGGTTTGTGTAATAAAAGCATTCGGCATCTTGGTATTGGGGTTCAGGAGTGTGATAATTGAATAATTGACCAATGACTGAGCCCATATAGGTTGTCGTTCAGTGAATTGTGCGTTCCTCAGAGTTCTGTGACTGAGGTGTAAGTAAGGTCCAACCTGCCTATCAGCACCAACATCAAATTTTCTGGTGCATACATAGTTATGTAATATGTATATGACTCCATAGAAGATAGAATACCCACAAGACTAGTAGTGGTATACTAACGTTTACAAAATACTAGACAAACATCATTCTGGATGCATACTTGGTTGGTGTCAATTGCCAAAGAAAGCAGACACATTACAGAGGAAAAAACAAGCACTGTTGGACTTACTGGGGACAGCAGCAGGATCCTCAGTAGAGGAGCTCTGTGTCCGTGGTTCTTCACCCGCCGACTCGGTCCCTGCATTCTGCTTGCCCCTGGGTTCTGTGGTTCATGTAAAAAATAATAAACAAAGAGAAAAACATTGAGTGCTGTGAAACATAGACATCATTGCAAAAAACACTGCTAGAACATTAAAAGAAACAAACATTGATCTAACAAATGACTACTGCCTTGCAGGATTCACTGACTGTATACTTGTAGGAAACAAATCACATGTTCCATAAACATTCTGATTGCAGATTAATAAGTAACACAGAGGCAGTAACACCTGAACAACACCACCGATTCAAGAGATTCAAGAATGGGGTAATCAATTATCTGTGAGTAGTCATTTCTTTTTCATTTTTGCAAGCAAAATGCCATAGATCATAAGGAGGAGACATGCAGAAATTTTGTGCATACACGAAATTGTACGTTCGTTGCATCATATTTTGTTCTGCTACTGACTGAATGCTACTGCTGCCAAGCCTACCACTCATTAAACAAACTACATCAGTTCTATGGAGGGCTGAGGCAGGGGTGGCTCTAGGCTCATGGTGGTCCTCCTGGGCAGGGAGCGTAGGTAGGGGGCCCCAGAAGAGGAGGTCGGGGCGGAGGACGGAGGACAGTGAAGAGGGGGAGTCAGTCAGGGTGTTTGGAAGTGGAACAGAGCCGGAGGCAACAAATCCATGCCAGGGGCCGCAACGCAAATATGTATCCATCCTCAGAGGATTATTAAATTAAGGATATATATTGGTGCAGTGGCCCCTGAAGTTTGGTGGCCCTGTGCAGTTGCACAGCTTGCACATGCCTAGAGCCGGCCCTGGCTGAGGTAAGAAGAACAAAGTAACTTTAGCATTCCTTGCCAGAGGAGGATTCGATTCATGCAGAAGAGAAGGCCGTGAAAAAAATGCTACAATATGCAAACTACGTACAATTATCCATCCACCGCTATTTCACTGACGGACAAAGGAAGGACAAGACTCTATTAATAGCATTAACTAACTTCAGTTCTCTACAATAAAGAAAATCTCACATCAATAAACAGCAACAGCTAGCGCCAAGTTGAAACAACAAGCAAGAGTCAGTGAAGAAGAACACTGTCATACAATTACAGTAGATATACCGGAATACATCGGAAATGTAACTAGGAGCAACAGTCATCGCGTTACTTATTCAGCCAATATTTACAAAGATACAATAACAATATTTATACTACTATATATATATATATATATATAAAACTATATTTGGGTCCAACAAACCTTTGGGATCAGAGGAGTGGATTACCCCAATTAAATACGAGCAAATAAAACACCAAAGCAAATTAGCAACAGTGTATCAAAAAGAAAAAATAAACAAACCAACCCAGCAAAAACGAACAAAAACATATAATAACATGGCTGAGAGAACAAGAAATCGCCAGCAGAGGGCAAGCGAGCTTCTGAATGACGACAATGCACCAACAGTAATCACAGATGCCAAAAGGGATGGGGGAGAGAAAAACAAGGAGAGAACATTTGCTAATATTGTCAAAGAACTTCAGAACCTACGTATTCAGGAAATAAATAAATGGTGGGAAAAGACCTCACTAGAGAAATATATTGAATTTAAAAGAGTTCCTCGAGGTCTGAGGATCCTGATTATGCCGACCTTGAATGACCTGGATACGGATCTTATAAAGCTCTGGCAAACGGATACAAATGAATGCTCATATAAACTTATGAGGACCCTCATCATCCATGCGGAGAGAAAACTTGAGAAAATACTGAGCATGATAGCAAGTATAGAAGCAGAACTCGCAGATATCCCCGCATCTGAGGAGATCAAGGAAGCATTAGATAACATGGAAAAGAAAATAGCTAAACATGAGATGGAGGTGGAAAAAAGGAAGGCCAACAAGTTCATGAGAGACAGATTGGACTATATGAATGGCCGAATTTATACTTTCGCAAGAAAATACGACACTCTAAGGAGCCATGTGGCCATGGACAAAAACATGGACAGATCCACTGATCCAACTGAAGAAGTAGACAGCTCCGAAGTAAGCTCAGTTGAGGGGGAACAGAGTACAACGCCTTTGGATTTTCAGGGGGAGATCAAGCTGGCACATATGATAACGCGACAAAGAGGAAGAGGAAGATCCAATGCCTGGGGGAGGGAACAACGTCCACCAAAGAAACCCCCGACAAACCAAAAACCAGAAGGGGTGGTAAAAGAAGTAAAAGCAAAGCGAGGCAAAGGAAAGCCAAAATAAAACTCAAGAAACAACTGTCCGCACCCAACATAGTGGTAAACCTATCAAATAAACAACTTTCGGACATTCATCTAAAACTTTTAAATAAAGGTCTCTCCTTTTGCCCGACAAAATCCATGAACGTACCAAACGCACGCATTGACCTCTACAAATTCTGCAGAAAGGTGAAATTAAAGAAACACTTTGCTGAAAGAAATCGGAATATCAAAAAAGCCCGGGCATCTCAAATAAAAACAATATCAACAATTACACAGAAGGACTTAACTGCCATGATAACCCTGACATCGATCAAGGAAAACCCCTCCTGTAGCCAAGAGGACAACACAATTACACCGGAAATGGAAATTAACTTTTGTGAAGACATTGGTCTACCGACCAACATGAGTGGAAACAGCGGTCTAAAAAGGAATTCCAAATTTTGCCCACAACTACCACCTGGCAATAAAGTTGACTTGTTTCAAGAGCTTATGGTTGAGGAAATAATGAAAATCTCAAACAAAACCAGAAAGAACGGACGAACTAAAAAACACAACCTCTCCATGGAAGAACAAAGGGCAATGATGGATTTAAAAAATTATGTGTCCATAATTATAAAATCTTCCGACAAGGGGGGCAACCTCGTAATCCAAAATGTCAAGGACTACACTGAGGAGGCAAATCGACAACTTCTTAACCAGGAACATTATGAAAAATTGACCATTAATCCAATGGAGGAGTGGACCAATGAATATCACTCGATGTTGTTAACCTGGAAGGATAGGGGTCTACTGGATTTTGACGAATATAGTTACCTGAAGACCAACAACCCGATAATGGCAACTATATATTTCCTCCCAAAAATTCACAAGTCACTAGAGCGTCCACCAGGGAGACCCATTGTGAGTTCAATAGGGTCCCTTTTGGAATCCACCTCTAGATTTATTGACATAATCTTGATGACCTATGTAACTAGCTTACCTTCTTTTTTAAGAGATACCATGGATTTTTTGCAGAGAATATCCACAGTTGTATGGAAATCAACTTATCGAATGGCAACTATCGATGTCACTTCACTTTACACCTCAATACGTCATGAAGATGGTATTGAGGCTGTTAAAGAATCCTTAATGACACGGTCTGTTAATTTTCTAGAACACTCTCAAATGTTACTGGAGATGCTCAAATACTGCCTGACCCATAATGCATTTCTGTTCCTAGGGGAGACGTATCTCCAGAAACAGGGGACAGCGATGGGGACATCTTTTGCGCCCACGTATGCGAACATCCTGATGGGGCAATGGGAAAGTGAGGTGCTGAAGAGAGATGAGGAGAACCCGGATGGACCAAAAATTAAATTTTGGTGTCGTTTCATAGACGACTTGTTCGTCATATGGGACGGAGATGAGAACTCATTGAAATCCTTTACTGAATCTCTGAACCACAATCGATTCAGCTTAAAGTTTACATCGACAATCAACCCTCATTCTCTAATATTCCTCGATGTAGAAATTTTTGTCAAGAACAACAAACTCTGCTCGAAAATCCACAGAAAACCAACAGCATGCAATAGCATTTTGCATGCCAACAGTGGACATCCGACAAGATTGAAGTGGAGCATCCCTTATGGCCAGATGCTAAGGGCAAAAAGAAATTGCTCCGAGGGAGATGATTTGAATACAGAAATAGAGAACATGGGTTTCAGATTCCTTGAGAGAGGATACCCATTGGAAGTCATTACCACTGCAAAAAGCCGGATGCACATGAAGAAAAGAGAAGACCTCTTGTCCCCAAAGAATAAGAAACTAAAAAGAAACCAAGACCAAGAAATTGATCAGGGCAGAGAGACAACCAGACTAATAATTGACTTTGATAATCAAAGTCCACAAATGAGAAAAGCCTACAACAAACATTGGCAAGTTCTTCGTCTGGATGACACTCTAAATGAGAGCTTGACAAAACATCCCAGCATAACATATAGGAAAACCTCCTCCTTGAGAGACATACTAACACAAAGCCATTTAGTAGTGCGGGAGGAGAAAAAACAGAGATGGCTTACAACACCTGGCTTCTGGAAATGCCATAAATGTAAGGCCTGTGAACATGGGGTGAACATCAAATCTTATTCCCTACAAGATGGCAGAAAAGAAACCATTTATGACCATATCACATGTGACTCAAAGTGTGTGATTTACAGGCTTCAATGCCCTTGTGGCAAATACTACATTGGGAGCACTGTAAATAAACTTAAGTTGAGAATACTACAACATTTGAGGGCGATAAAAAACAAGGACCCGTGTTACCCAATGGCTACACACTTTGCCCAACACCACCAGAGTGACACCACCCTCTTGAAATATTCTGGAATAAAATTGTGTAAACTTCCAGAACGAGGTGGTGATCAGTTACAACTACTGAGACGCTTAGAATCGAGAATGATACTAAGTATGGGAACTGAAGCACCGTTTGGTCATAATTTGGATGCCGAACTATATGTACATTTGTGATTTGATTTTTCAATGAGACTTTGATTTCAAACCTGTGGAACTTCACAGAATGTGGAGAATGTTATCCCTTTGATACTGGAATGAGTACATGTTATGAATAATTGATTTTGAACTGATGAATCATTTAAGATCCCTAATATCCCTTCCTGAGTAGTTAATGAATGAAGGACATGATGGTTTATAGTTTATTAATAGTTTGATGTTTAGAAGAGAAGGAGCTGACAACATAAGTACCCCATACAAATTATGGTTGTTTGCATAAGAAGGCTGGTCAAGATGGTATATAGAACTATACACGATAGGTCATGTAGTACCTTGATAATGACATTGTATACTGTTTTGGATTTAACACCTTGGACATATTGTATATACTTTATTTTGAATCATGCAACAACTTATTTAGATTAATGACCACAGTATTCTTCTCGTAAAAACTTAGAAACTGACCGTTTCTCTACAAGGTATAACCATCTCAAATTAATTAATCCTCAAACTTTAATAATCTTTAGGGGGTGATTGGAAATGTAGATAATGATCCTTTGTACATACTTTAAAATTATATAAAGAATCTTCGGTTCCATATAGGGGTATTGCACATTCCAATTGCGCATTTTGAAGTGGAATAAGAGACCATGAAACCTGATAGTACTTCACTCTGAGTGTATGGTCACAGAACTTTACTTTTTGGTACTTTACAATGATTGAACATAATTATGTATAGACTATGAGACTTGATAATACTTTATTTTGAATGTATTGTCATAGAATTTTGTTTAAGGTACTTTACGTTGATTGTACATATTTATGTACATACCTTTACATTAATTTGCGCATTGATATGTAAAATAGACCATGAAACCCTATAATACTTTATTATGTATGGTCATGGAAATTGACTAATGTACTTTACATCGATTATTCTTATTTATGTATATACCTTTTAACATGTACTGGCCATGTATATAAACTTTGCTGGGTTGGGTTGGTCTAGATGACCATGGAAATGGTAGAGGGTACTTACACGAAATGCACTATATAAGTAAGGTCTA
Source organism: Lissotriton helveticus (assembly GCF_964261635.1). Lineage (NCBI taxonomy): Eukaryota > Metazoa > Chordata > Amphibia > Caudata > Salamandridae > Lissotriton > Lissotriton helveticus. Next base: position 1,071,518,789 of record NC_136070.1, on the reverse strand, counting down.
GACCCAGGGACTCTATGGTCCAGTGGAAGGCAGGAGCCGAAACGCGTAGACCGTCCATTTGATGCACGTTATTCTTTGCACTGGTGTGTAAATAAACGCTGAAACTCATCTGTTGCTGTGCCGTGGTCTTTACTCCACTTAACGTGGGAAGAAGAAAGCTGTGGCTATATATATATATATATATATATATATATATATATATATATATATATATATATATATATACACACACACACTTTATTTTTGGGGTAGCCACTCACCAAGACCCACAACCTCGACACCAAGCAGGTCCAACAGGTCCTGCTCCCGGTCCAAAATGTCGGCCCAGCGGTGGGACAGCTGATGGTGGGTACGCCGGATACCGGAGCAGCGGAAGACTGCACGGCGCACCTTCGCCCACCGCCGGAGACGCTCTTCAATGCGCTGGTAGCCGGAGCCGGGCCTGCCGCCTGCTGCCAAAGTCAAGGGGAGGTGGCGCTGGATAAAAAAGACCAGGGCAGCCACCTCCTCCTCCCCAAAAAGTTGGCGGGGCGTCACTCCTGCGGGGCGCATTCTACCGCAAGGCAGCCGGGTTTTTTTCGGCACAGCCGCCTTGCCCTTTGAGCCGCCGATGCTGCTGGCACCCTTCACCATGGTTCTGGGTGGAGGGGAGAAGGAAAGTTGAAGACAAAAAGGTAGGGGAAGGAAGAAGCAAGGTAAAAGAAGGAAGTAATATAAAACAAGAGAAAAGTTGCAAAAAAGTTGTAAAAGTAAAAATAAAATGAAAAATATAAACCTAGGCACAGAGAGAGATAGGTAAGAAGTAAAGAAAGTTTGAAAAAGTGAGTGAAAAGACCAGGATGGAAGAGATAGGAGTTAGATGCTAAAGTAGGCCCAAAACCATAGCCAGAGTGTGAAATCCTAGATGGCTCCGCCCGTCGCGACCGCCGGGGTAAGTTCGTGCGATATTTGACGCGATCACGCACTTTGGCAGTGCGAACGAGAAGATGAGTTCCCGAACATGTCTAACACAACGCGAACACGTTACTTGTGACCCGGAACAGGAAATAAGGGAATGCAAGCGGGCGGGACAAACCTCTTGAGTAACTTAGCGTGCTAGCTATCTCGAGCATGCAGGCAGCGCCCCGAACACGCGCACCGCGCTCCCGAAGACGAAAAACGGCGCGCGAACGGGTCTAGCAAGCAACTACGCATGTCTGCGGAGCTACGCGTAGCTCGCGGAGTGCAAGTGCGTCTTCGCGTAGCTTCGCGGAGTGCGGCTACGCGAACTACGCCCAGGGTTAGAAATGAGGCCTGTCTTGCAACATGGTGCATCTTTTCCATCACTGCTGCATCGGTTTCATGTGGCACGGGACTTTACAGCATGACACATCTGCCTAGATGCATCAAGTTGTAAATATGTCACCACATAGCAAATCTTTTGCACCGCCGCTGCGTCACAAAAGTGACGCACAGCGGCGCAAAAGAGACACACACCTATCATAAATCTGTCTCTAACATTTTAAATGATTGATTCAGGATGACGATAAGGTGTGGCCTATCCAGAGGTTTCTTTGAGGTGAGGCCTACTCAGGGTTGCAGATGAGATTTACACTTGTTGAAGAGTACAGAGGAGATAATATATGTAAAGGCCTACCAATAAAGTAAGTCATGTCCACTTCACTCTTGAACAAAGGCCAGACCTCTTCTGTGTCCGTGGACAGACCTAAACCTCATCTGCACAATGTCATTCGTAAACTTAGGAAACACAGGTGATGTAATTGAAAAATGTGAAGTTTCTTTTCCTCATTTCACAATCACATCACCTGTGTTTCCTTTGCTTAGGTATCTCATAGTGCAGATGGACTCTAGCATATCAAAGAGTACACATAAGCTGAGCAGTGTATACAACAATTTTGACATTTACATAAGATTCAGCTTCTTATCTTGTTGGAGATGAAATGAGGCCTGTCTTGCAACATGGTGCATCTTTTCCATCACTGCTGCATCGGTTTCATGTGGCACGGGACTTTACAGCATGACACATCTGCCTAGATGCATCAATTTTTAAATATGTCGACACATAGCAAATCTTTTGCACCGCCGCTGCGTCACAAAAGTGACGCACAGTGACGCAAAAGAGTCATACACCTATCATAAATCTGTCCCTAACATGTTAAATGATTGATTCAGGATGACATTAAGGTGTGGCCTATCCAGAGGTTTGTTTAAGGTAAGGCCTACTCAGGGTTGCAGATTAAATTTACGCTTGTTGAAGAGTATAGAGGAGATAATACATGTGAAGACCTACCAATGAAGTAAGTCATGTCCACTTCACTCTTGAACAAAGGCCAGACCTCTTCTGTGTCCGTGGACAGACCTAAACCTCATCTGCACAATGTCATTCGTAAACTTAGGAAACACAGGTGATGTAATTGAAAAATGTGGAGTTTCTTTTCCTCATTTCACAATCACATCACCTGTGTTTCCTTTGCTTAGGTATCTCATACTGCAGATGGACTCTAGCATATCAAAGAGTACACATAAGTTGAGCAGTGTATACAACAATTTTGACATTTACAAAAGATTCAGCTTCTTATCTTGTTGCAGATGAAATGAGGCCTGTCTTGCAACATGGTGCATCTTTTGCATCACTGCTGCATCGGTTTCATGTGGCACGGGACTTTACAGCATGACACATCTGCCTAGATGCATCAAGTTGTAAATATGTCGCCACATAGCAAATCTTTTGCACCGCCGCTGCGTCACAAAAATGACGCACAGTGATGCAAAAGAGGCATACATGTCTATGTAAGTTAAATAATCAAAATCTAAATTTGCCAAGCACACATGGGTGTGTATTTACAAGGACCTTCCACCACGAGGAAATGTCTTTAATTAAAATGGGAGAAATAACATCAAAGGGACTCAAATGCCTTTTAAATGTACCCCAAGCAACCTATGAAACTCTAGCAGTACATATCAAGAAACTTAAATGACTTCAATAAACGTTTTTAAACACATCAAGTAAAGCAGTTATTCAAATACATTCAAGGCGAAATGACTTAAAATGGCCTAAGACACATGAAAGCGTTTTTTTAAGGTCCTTGCACCATTTTTGGGTCACTTTTAACATGGCTATGATAGTCAAAGAATTAAAATCTAAATTTGCCAAGCACATATGGGGCGTATTTACAAGGACCTTGCACCACGGGGAAAGGTCTTTAATTAAAATGAGAAAAATAACATCAGAGAGACTCAAATGCCTTTTAAATATACCCCAAGCAACCTATGAAACTCTAGCACTACATATCAAGTAAACTAATTGATTTCAAAAATCGTTTTTAAACACGTCATCTAAATCAATTATATACCTACATTCAAGGGGAAATGACTTAAAATGGCCTAAGACACATGAAAGCGTTTTTTTAAGGGTCACTTTTAACATGGCTATGTAACTCAAAGAAACAAAATCTATTTGTAAAACACTTGACACAAAGCAACATTTTAAATACAGAACTTTCTTCATAATTTTCTCCCTAAAGCATACTATTGTCTATCTAAATTAAATGAATCTTTTCTCACCTTAGCAAATACTTTATGAGTTTCAAAACAGTCTCAGAAACACACCAATTTGTCTTTAGCAGAGCAAAAGGTATGCACTCCAGAGTCTGCAGCTATGAAAAGCACAGAAATGCTGTAACTCATCACACATATCTCTCATGTCACCCAATCAAAACTCTTCCCTCACTTTTTTCAAATCAACACCCTTCCCCCCTCTACCCTCTCTGCCTTTTTTGCATAGCAACCACCTCCTGAAAGACCTCTCATGTTTGCAAGTTCACACAACAATGTTTCAATTGAACTCTGAACTCTCAGTACACCTGCATATCCAGTGCAATCTTTCATAAAATGATTTTTTTTGACCATTCAAATTACATCTTTCAAAGAACTCATCCATGCACCCTAACTTTCTGTTTTCAGCAATCAAAATCCACCAATCACTGCTACTCCTTCATTAACACAGAAACTCCACAGTTTTTTTCATTTTAAACTCTTATTTTTTCAACTCCCATTTCATTGCCACACTTCATCTGACTGCAGCAGAACCTCCTCTCACCATGTTTTCTGTCTGGATTGTTGGACATAGTTACATCTACTGGGCTCAGAGGTATGCTGATAACAGAAATGTACCTAACCTCAATTTACAAGATGTGGAAATTAAGTGGTTTGGCCACAGAGGATTAAAATGTCACCAATTGATACCATTGGTGAAAACCTTTATGCATTTGCCAAAACCTGACCTGTTAATTGTGCACTGTGGAGGTAATGACTTGGGCACTTTGACTAGGGTAGGTCTGGAAATGCTTTTAAAGGACACCTTTGAGCAATTGATGGCACTTTTTCCTCAAACTGCCTTGGTATATTCAAATATATGCCAAAGACAGAAATGGAGGTGGTCAAACGAATTTTGTCCACAAATTGAGAAATCAAGGAAGCATGTAAATAAGTCTGTTTCAGCTTACATGAGAGACCATGGAATGGGCTCCATCTACAACAATAACTTGCGTTACTACATGCAAGATATCTACAGAGGAGATGGAGTTCACTTCTCAGATGAAGGGAACAGAGTTTTCATCCTGAATTTAAGACTATGCATTGGTACCTACTTATAAGTACCTAAATGTACCATAAACCCAAAAGCTCTTCTCAGAGCTACCCTACATCTGATCACTCACAATTATTATTTTACTCTAACTTTTTTCACTAATTTTCAACAAAGTACGCTCCCCGGAGCGCTACCCGGTACGCGAACCGGAAGCTAACCGCGCGAAATTTTTTAAAAAAATGTTTTTTTTCCGCACATATGGGCCTCCTCAGCCACCCTCAGAAAACCTAGGGGGTCAAGATACGTCTACCGTGCCCCCTTCTACCCATTCTGAACATTATTTGCCCTCCATCTTGTATTTTAATTCGACCGAAACACAAAATGGTGGACTCCCGTAACGCTGCCGGTTCGCGTACCGGGGCGCTCCCCGGGAAGCGCTCCATTAAAAAAGGTGGGAAAGTAATTTACAGAAGAAACCCTAGAGACACTTTCACCAAATATAGATTTGCTCATACTACATACCAATCCCTACCATTTTCACAAATTTGGTTGGAATTCCATTTAGCCATTTAGCCTGTAGACCTCTCTAAATACCCTGAGGTAAATTACTTCACAAAACACATCTGAAGTGTTGGAATTGACAACCAATTAAAATGTTACTTTCATTTTCTATTTTTTTTCACCTGACATTTGATTGGTTATGTACCTGAATATATATAAAGGAAGAGAAGGAAACATAGCCATTTTGACTACTACTTCCTGGTGTACATTTCAATAGGATTTTCACTAATAACTTCAACTTCTTTTTAAAGGTAAGTTGTTATTTTAAAAACTGAAGTATATTGTGCACTTTAAGTTAATATGGTAAACTTGTTCTGATAGTTATATACTATCCCTCTGTAGTAGTTATAGATTTAGATAGACTTCTCTGTTATAGTTATGGATGGAGTTAGGCTTCTCTTGTATAATTATGAATTTACTTACGTTAAATCACATACACTTTTTTATATTCCTACTTCCACTCTGATACTATACACTGCCCAAAGATAAATTCACTGTTAAAAACTGCCTATCTAAAATTAATCCCAACAGTGCCCTATCTCTACTAATATATATTTTTTTATGCAAATTTCAGGCAAAATGGAAGGCAACAGAAAGTTTCATTTGAAATTGTCCTTGCAGAGACCAACCAAGAAATCATTGATCCAAATGACATTGAATTTATGGATAAAACTTGGGACCAAGAACTACTGCAATGTGTGCAATCAGTAGATGTCCTCCTTGAAAATGAGGACATTTTACACACTCAAACATTACAAGCTATGTTCAATGAAAATAACGACATTTCAGACAGTGAAATGTTAGACATTTTATTAAATTTTGAAACACAATCACAATAATAAATAATTGCTTAAAAAATAAAGAAATAAAAAAATCAACAAAACAAACAATCAATTAACATACAATATTTGAAAAATCTATCATTCTTTTTTCCTTATAGTACGCTCCCCGGGCCGCTTCCCGGTGCGCGTACCGGGCGCTACCCACGCAAAAAAAAAAAAACATTTTATTTTTTATTTTTTGCCCCACGGGGCCCTTTTAAAGCCTCCACATCAAACCTTAGGGGGTCAGGTAGGATCTACTATGCCCCCTTATGGTCATTTCCCCCTTTGTTTTGGCCTCCTCTTGTCTCTCGATCCTACCGAGAGACAAGATGGCGGCCGCTCCGGACTGTTTAGAATGTTGACAGACACCGGAGAGCCAATCAGCTTCGCTACGCGAAGTTCCGTTACGCGTCAAGTACGCGAACTGGAGCGCTGCCCGGAGCGCGCTTACAGATATATATCTTTTTTTGAACGTTAATTTCTCAAAATCCACTGGAGCACATATCTTGAGACCTAGCAAAGGCACATCGGGCTAACAGTCCCTACAATTTTGTAAAGTTTCGTGCAAATCCATTCAGCCGTTCGGGCTAAAAGTGAGGCCAACCGCCCTATGGAAATTAACATGGGAAAAACACGTTTTGGGACCCCCCTTTTTTCTCAGCCCCCCCTTGACAAACCCCCCCCCCAAATTTTCAATGGCTGCTCAGAAACAAAATGTTCCATTTTCCTGAAAATTTCAGCCAATTCCGTCCGCAAACGCCAAAGTTATTACACATAGAATTTTCAAAAATCCCATAGAGAAAAAATCCTAACTATATATACCTACTGGCGACCGCCAGTAGGTAATATATATATATATATATATATATATATATATATATACATATACACACACAAACATATGTGTGTGTGTTATGTGCGCCTCTATAATTCCTCAGGGGGCCTATCAATTTGTGTTAGTTGACTATTAGAATCATAGTGTATATCTCCAGAATGTGTCTTTGCATTTTCTCTCTGTAAAACCACAGGAATCTAAAGTTGTCTGTTCAACATAAAAAAATATGCACAGGAGACATTTAAAAAAAGATAAGCCTGTAGCTTTTCTTTGCCCCATGGCTAGAGGTCTTGTTTGGTATGAAATTAGTAAAACCATGGTTTTAAGCTAAGCAAAATGCGTACTGCTGGCTTTCTGTTTTGAAGTTCCAAGTAGAGCTCCCATCTGGTCAGGACCCAGAACAGGGAGGTTAGCATCCTGTGGCACATACGTGTGATCCAGTATATTCTAGCGGCACCGGTACCCAGAAAGGGCTTGAAGTCTTCTTTACATCTATAACATGCCCATTCATCCTTCTCTGCGCTGCTCTGCACATCACGCTAGTGCTGACAGTGGAGCTATATTGCTGAGAAGGTTCCTGTCATTAGCTGCCCACCCCCCCAGGGTTGCAGCTTCCCTACGAGGACGGATGCTAGCGGGGGAGAGTCATCAAAACCCCCGGGCCCAGAGCTGTGGTACCCCACGCCAGAAGAAACCAATCCAACAGCGACGGGGCCGCGGGAAGAAACAAACAGGCGCTTCACGGGATGAGGCAGGACTTCCTCGGGCAGAGAGGAGTGCGTTGCACCAGCATCTTTCTGCACAGCAGCGTCCACCCTGCACAGCACCGGTGTCAGCCTCGCTGCACAGCACTGGTCGGCAGCAGAAGCTAGCCGTGGACAGCCGTGAATCACTGGGGAGGGAGTGTGTGGCAGCAGAGGAGGGAATGTGGTCGGTGAAGCAGGCAAGCGGCAGTGTGTGGAGCGAGAGCCCGGTTAAGGAGTGTGAGAGCCGGGGACAGGAAGGCTTTCTTTTCCGCCTCTGAGGTGTCCTTTCTGACTTCTGGGCTGAGGGGCTCCTCTGCGGGGCGCTAGGCGCCTGTGTGCCTGCAGACTCCTCCAGCAGCAGGCAGCCGGTCTCCCGAGCCCTGGAGGGAGGGAGGCAGCGGGAAGAGTCCTGTCTCTGGACATCGCAGCACTAACACTGGATCGTAACCCGCGGTACCCCAGGAGGGCAGGTGCCGCAGAGAGCACACGGGGCCAGTAGAGGCGCGGGAGCCGGGCGTCCCCATCTGAACCGACGGTCAGTGCTGGCTCTGGGGAGCCAGCTTACCCGCAGAGCGAGCCGCCGTGGTGTGTTGCATTGCCGTCGGCTTGGAGCCGGGGCTCGCATAGGGAGCTAGGGACCCGCCTGTCCGGGCGCCGGCCATGGAGAGCCCGGCCCCCGAGACCCCCAGCCGGGCGGCGGAGTACCTGCAGGAGCTGAACCGCATCATCGAGACGCAGCAGGAGCTGCTGGAGCGCCAGCGGCGCCGGATCCAGGAGCTGGAGCAGCAGGTGTCCGGGCTGTACCGGGAGAACTCGAGCCTGCAGGACCAGCACCAGCGGCACCTGGTCACCTGCCTGAGGCTGCAGCAGGGGGGAGGCGGCGGTACCAGGCACCCGCCGCTGGGTGGCACCCGAGAGCATGCCAAGTAAGACTTCTCAGACCACGTGTTAATGGGGGGCTCAAGCCAGTGGCATTCTCGGGCTAAAGGAGGGGCATCCCGGGCAAGGGTTAGGCATTGGCGGGTATTCTTGGGGCCAAAGCATGGGGGCATCAAGGGACAAATCCAGCACAATGGAGGAGCATCACAGAGCAGATGGGTAGCACACTGAGGCTCAAGGAAGAGCATCCTCTGACGACAGAGTAGTATCATGGAGCAAGGGGGGAAGAGGGGACCATGTGTCAGAAGAATGCCATTCTGAGGCTATCGCATGGGGCATCAGGAGACAAGGGGAAGGCATCCGGGCAGGAGGTTTGTAATATGAGACTAAAGAAAGGCACCTTGTGGCAATTAAGTGGCTTTCTGGGGCCATAACAGGTGACCATCAATGGGCAAGGGAGAGACATCTTGGGACATATGGGTGACCTTCTTGGGGTCACATTTGAAAGCCACCCTCGGGCAAGAAAGAGACAGTGGCGTACCAAAAACGTGAGCGGGCCCACCTGCAAGATATGCTGAAGTGGCCCCTCACCCTTGCATCAGTAGGGGCTGAAGGGGCACCCTCCAGTATGGGTAAGCCTGGGGGTCCCCCACACTGCGGGGGCTGCGGAAGCCTTTGTTACGCCCCTGGAAAGAGACATCCTTGGCAGAGGGGTAGCATTCTAGTACCAAAGCAAGAAGGCTTCAGGGAGCATGTGAGAGATTAATTGGCCCAACTCAGTGCCATCCTGGGACACAGTCTTGGCATTCTGGGGTCAAAGCACGGGCTGCTATGTGGCCACTGGGGTGGCATTAGCGGCGAGCAATAGTAACATTGTCCCAAGCAAAGCATAATAAGGGGGCACCAGAGAGTGACTGTAGAGTGTTGAACCAATAGGGGTGCACGGGGGTGAAGAAGTGATACTGTGAGCAAGGGGTCAGGGTGCATGGGGGGATAAACGAATAGCATCATTGGAGAGGAGGCATGGTCGGGCTAATCAAAATATCTATTCTAGGGCTTGGAGAAGAGTGTGCTGAGTCTCTGAGAGCAAGTAGGTGGTGACGTTGAGGTCAAATAAGATTTTCTCAGGGCAATATTCAAGGTCTGAGGCAGCATGGCCTGGAAGCTGGATGGATAAGCAATCACGTGTAGGCCTGGGAACCATGAAAGCTGTGGCGGACAGGTCGGGGGGTAGGGGAGCACCCGTTGATCCTCCTTTGCCCAGAGATGCCCCTGGCTTGCATGCCACATGCACAGAACTGTGTACATTCCTTCTCATTAGAGCGCACAGGTAAATTCAACATTCGCCTGCTATATATCTCTTGTTGTCATTCCTACAGTTTTTGGGGTAAAAGAGAAAAAAAAGCAAATTTTGACTGAATTTCATCTTTGCTCTGTCGGTACAACTTTTGCTCGGACATAGGTGTGAGGCTAATGGGCGTGAACGCTGTATCTTTCTCTCCACCAGCTTGCGATGCGTGATTTTAAAAGGCTGCGTTAGTATTCGGGAGAGGAAGTGTTTCTGCTCTGCCTCTTATCCTCCTGAGAAGAGAAACAAGAGGGCTCTCAGTGCCCAGTTCTGCTCCGGCAGTTAGGCTTTCTGAGAACTGTGCAGGCATCTGGCTTTGGATTGAGTGATGTTTTAGCTTGGGCATGTGGACATCACTTGCCCGGTATCATGCGGTACCCGCTGCTTGTCTCTCTGTCCCACATACCACTTCCGAACAACATCTCTGAATTGTGGTCAAATAGTAGGTTTGCGGTCACACCGCGCACCACATTCACATAATCAATGGGTTTGATAGAGTGTTAATATGTCTTCCGAATTTTGCATTACCCAATACCATACTGTACATTTCTGTCCATCTGAAGGATGTGTGCACCGTCAGCAAAGGGGCGTGGTCGATAGCTCGTGAAAGCACCGACTGCTGTGATAGACTGGCCGTGACCGCTGCCAGAGAAGACCGTCTCTGTGCACAAGATCACACAGGAAGTCACTCTGTTTTCTTGCTATTCGAGCCGGGTCAGCGCGTGTTGCGGGGCACTGATGAGGGGCCTGTCTCGCCTGTGGTCATGTGTGAGACAGAACTACATGGTTCTTGTATTTATATCAATCATAAACTATGAATTCTAGCTGACAGGGCGCTCGCCTCCCTGTCTAGTATTGCCTGCTGGCTCCAGGGCAGAACGAGCCCCCTGTCGCTGTTCTACTTTTGTCGAGTCAGAGTGACTGGGCGATCTGATGAGTCATAATCGCTGGCACCTGTCCAGCAGGGGTCGGAATCTGCCAGCAGTGGGCAAACTCTGCCAGCCTTGGACAGAGCAGGCTTGTAACGAGCAGAGGATGTCCGTTCTCTGCAGGGTGCTGTGGGCAGTGTGGCAGCTATTGGGTCGTGTGCCAGTCTCGGGAAGCGCGTGCCATTAATGGGCTGCGTATGACCACCTTGTGTACAGTAGTGGGCATTGTGCCAGCCTTGAGGAGAATATGCGATCCTGCTAATCTTGAGCAGTAATAGGGCAGTGTGTCAGGCTTGGCAGCATGTGCCAGGAATGGGGAGAGTCTGCCAGCTTTTGCAGAGTGAGTAGTAAAGGGCAGTGCGTCAGGCATGTGCCAGGAATGGGAAGAGTCTGCCAGCTTTTGCAGAGTGAGTAGTAAAGGGCAGTGTGTCAGGCTTGGCAGCATGTGCCGGGAATGGGAAGAGTCTGCCAGCTTTTGCAGAGTGAGTAGTAAAGGGCAGTGCGTCAGGTTTGGCAGCATGTGCTAGTAATGGGAAGAGTCTGCCAGCTTTTGCAGAGTGAGTAGTAAAGGGCAGTGTGTCCGTCTTGGCAGCATGTGCCAGTAATGGGAAGAGTCTGCCAGCTTTTGCGGAGTGAGTAGTAAAGGGCAGTGTGTCAGGCTTGGCAGCATGTGTCAGAAATGGGCAGAGTCTGCCAGCTTTTGCAGAGTGAGTAGTAAAGGGCAGTGCGTCAGGTTTGGCAACATGTGCCAGGAATGGGGAGAGTCTGCCAGCTTTTGCAGAGTGAGTAGTAAAGGGCAGTGTGTCCGTCTTGGCAGCATGTGCCAGTAATGGGAAGAGTCTGCCAGCTTTTGCAGAGTGAGTAGTAAAGGGCAGTGTGTCCGTCTTGGCAGCATGTGCCAGTAATGGGGAGAGTCTGCCAGCTTTTGCAGAGTGAGTAGTAAAGGGCAGTGTGTCAGGCTTGGAAGCATGTGCTAGTAATGGGGAGAGTCTGCCAGCTTTTGCAGAGTGAGTAGTAAAGGGCAGTGCGTCAGGCTTGGCAGCATGTGCAAGTAATGGGAAGAGTCTGCCAGCTTTTGCGGAGTGAGTAGTAAAGGGCAGTGTGTCAGGCTTGGCAGCATGTGCCAGGAATGGGGAGAGTCTGCCAGCTTTTGCAGAGTGAGTAGTAAAGGGCAGTGCGTCAGGTTTGGCAGCATGTGCTAGTAATGGGAAGAGTCTGCCAGCTTTTGTGGAGTGAATAGTAAAGGGCTGTGTGTCAGGCTTGGCAGCATGTGCCAGTAATGGGAAGAGTCTGCCAGCTTTTGCAGAGTGAGTAGTAAAGGGCAGTGTGTCCGTCTTGGCAGCAAGTGCCAGTAATGCTATGAGTGTGTCAGACTTTTGTTGAGTTTGAAATGGGCAGTGTGACAGCATTTCAGATAGCGGGGTGGTATCCTTGGGCAGTGTGTGCCATTAATGGAGCAAAATTGTCAGTGTTATTTAGAGAGAGTCAATAATTGGAAGAATGTGCCAGCCATGCCCATAAAATACCTGCCTTTTGAGCTCTGTGTCAGTAATGGGTACATCCTGCAAGCCTCAGGCAGGGTGAGCCTTCCTTAGGCAGCCTCTGCCAGCAATGATAAGAGTGAGTCAACATAAGAAGAGTGAGTCAACATATTGCAAGAGTGTGTTGATAATGGGGTTGGATATGCCATTAATGACATACTGTGCCTTCCATGAGCAGATTAAACGAGTGATTGGCAGAGAGTTCTTGATTTGGATAGCATGTGCCATCTCTTGATAAAGTGGGCCAATATTAGCCAGAGTGTGGCCACCTTGGGCAGTTTGTGGCAGCAATAAGAGAGAGTCAACATATGGTAAAGTGTGTGGGTATGGAGTTGAATGTGCCACTAATGAGATACTCTGCCATCCTTGGGCAGACTAGATGAGTGCTGGTCAGAGACTTTGTTATTTGGGTGGTATATGCCATGTTTGTACGGAGAGGGGCACAAATAGGCATAGTATGCTTGTCTTGGGCAGCGCTTAGGAGTTATAGGTAAGGGTGGTCATAACATGCTCAAATGCCTCTAGATTAATTATTCCTAATTACTCCAAAATTACTCATAATTATGCGTAATTGTGTGGGAAACGTAGTCAAGCATTTAGGGCCATTTTCTTAGTTCAAAATCCACCCTTGCGTCAAAAATTTGGCAGAGGACGCATTTGGCACTGAGAAAATAGCACTATACGCTGCGGGACATGAACAGCAGCAGCCACTCGCCCTTTCTTAGTTCGTTTTTCTGTGCTTCTGTGGTAGGATTATTTCCCCAAAATACTCTTAATTACTCCAGCCAGAGTAATCGCATAATTTCAGTAATCTCACATCACAAGAGTAATGCAGAATTACTGAAACTGCTCTAATTATTCCGTCGTTATTAAATTTCGCTCAAGGGTTAACTACGGCTAGCATCCTCTAAGAGCATGTTACCAATCAATCAAGAATACTTTATTAAGTTTCATGACCATCAAAGATTACAAATAAATCAACCACGAAACCGTCAATCATCATTTCAACATAAGATGACAGACTATTATCATATAACTGTCCACTGATTAAATATACAATATGAAAACATAGTACTTCATTAAAAATACAAAATATCCTCTTCTGGCATACAGTAAAAGAATATAAATTTCGAAAAGAAAGTATAAAATCTCACCAATCACATACTTGATATGGGCAATCCATAATAAAGCAGATGTAAATACTGCTGAAGTTAAAAGCAAAAAATAATTCCTACAGGGATTGGTTGGCATGTTGCATCCTTCAGGTCCTAGCATGGCGAGCGGCTGCACTGCTCCATCCGTAATTATCCTTGTAGATGAGAATTGTTACTGCCTCCACCAGGCCTTGCTAGATATGTAGCTGCCAATAAGCATTGTATCTGAAGATCAGCCAGGTTTACTGAGCAATATTTAAACATCAAACAGGGTTTCCTGGGTCGAGCAAGGTCTGTCAGCAAGCTGCGGGGACTCCCTACCCATTAGCTTAAGTGCTTTCGTGTACAGGGTACTGATGGCTTTTTTCAGGACATCCCTCTATAGGTTGCAGGACTGAAATCTGCAAGATCAGCACTTTCTTCAATATACTCACCATTTTACTATCATGAGCTACCTCTTGGCAGTAAGTGTCAGGCACAAACCTGTGCATCACTGAAACCCAGTGTGCTTGTATGTGTGTGTGAGGGGAGATTTAATGAATGTGAAGAAGCCCCACTGGGCCGGTCTGTGATGCCTGCTTGATGTGCTGCAGATGTGAGACAATGCAACTTGCCATCATAGTGTTTACCAAGAGAAGCCTGTATTTCATATCAACCCACAGCGGTGCCTTGAAGTGGCGGGCCTTGTGTCTAAACTGAGGTCATGTTTCGTGTGTGCCGGAGAGATGTCATTGTGGCATTATACTTACTCAAAAACTTGTATTAATGCTCACTCAGTCTTACGTTCCTAGCATTATTACCGTCTCCCTCTACCTGCATGTCCTACACATAAAGAACAGTAGCAAATATTCATTTCTTGTGATTAATTAATTCACTCTGCCACATGAAGCCGCTGCCTGCATATTTTTGACTGCAGCCTACATTACATGTGTTTGTAAATGCTTTTGTACTTGACACAGACTTGTTTTTTGTTTTATATCCTATTTAGGGAAATCTTACAAACTCATGCACATACAAGATTATCCTGAAAAGTAGGCATATTAAAACCAAATAAAAACAACTTTGATAGTTACACTAGGTACTAACAAGACAGGTGAATTCAGCTCTAATTGCAGTGTGCTCATTTGTGTCTAGTCTGGACAATTATGCACTTTCCTATGCATGTCCCGAAGAAGGCGCAATTAATCTGAGGTGTGCCAAAACATCAATATGTGTCTGTATTGGGTTATATGCCATTATATCTAAACCATTATTTCTACACATTGTATGATCTAGTTGCTGGTTAATTCTATACATACATCTTTACCACCAGTGTTGGTCTGTGGTTAGGGTTACCCGGCGCTTTTTTGGAAGATGTTCTAAGTTACTAGTATGTCGGGACGACTGATGATTTGTTTGGCTCAACAGCTTTGAATGTTTATGCGTTACATTTATATTTTATTCCTGATCAATGATGTGATTTGTCTTTACTAGTTTTTAAGTATGTGACACATGCATTGTTTTGTGGTAAACGCCTATGGTATGTAAGTATTATATTGTTAAGGTCTGCAGTACATTGCGGTGTTTATCGTGAGCTATTCTTTAATCAGTCATGTAGAATTAATGGAGTTTGATAATTACTTTATTATGTTTGGCAAACATTTCTATATATCGTGACTATGAAGGAACAACATTTTTCCTACACAGGACAAGCACTTAGGGCTCTCCATATTTTGGGAAAGAACTGATACACACAAACTGAGTGTTTTTTGCATTAGGGCTTTTTACCGACCCTCTGCCGTTTCTTACACTAAAAAGTGTTACAATTACCACATGTAATGGTATTAAGAGAACAGGGACACGATGAAATGACTTCCAAGCCACTGGAGAAATCAGCTAATCTATCAAAATAAATTATTCATGAATTAATCGGGCTAGGGGAATTAAATCCCCTATAGTAAGGGCCAATTCAGATGTGCTATCACGGTGTGGGTTGAGGTAGATGACCTTTTTATTTACCCCCACCTCTCCACCACCCTGGCTCCACTATCGACCTGTCCTTATGTTGCATCCTGCCTCTCCGAGAGCTTGGCTGCGCTCTCACACTATCACAGGGCTCCCGTGTTACCCTCGCAGTGTCGACGAGACTGATGCCTTGAAACAAGCTAAGTGGATTTGGCGGGATCAGCTTTAATCCGGGATATTTATGGCATGGGCCAGAGCTTTCAAAGGTACACTGCCCAGTGGCTAGGATGTGAAACGTGAAGCGACTGTGACGTGTACACGATGTGGATGCAGCAGGAGCCGAGCTGCGGTGGCGTTTCCTCAGCCTTACAGGATGCCGTAGGTGGTGACTGGAGGCGCACTGGAGCGCGCGCCCTCTCTGGCTCGAGCGCAGCGGCAGCGGAGTAGCTCTCGCGCCTGCCACTGGGTTGGACGTGCTGGCGACCGGCTGACTGGCGCTGCTGCTGTGCGGTGCATAACAATGCTCAGCCACGCACCGACTCTTCCTTATCTGTTTGCATTTCCGTCCTCGACACATCAATCTCTCGCCTATGCTGGTGTTGCCTGTACCCCATTTCTAATCCTCCTGCTTTCTGTGTCACTTCTACTACAATGTTTTTTAAGTAATTGACACCTTTCCTCTTTTATTTTAAAGTTCCTTGGGTGTAGTAGAATATTTTCTTCAAATTTAACAAGTTCGCAGGCGCCTCAGTATAACTGCACGTGCTGTAATAATTAGCAACAACAAACAAGCATTGCCTGGAGTAACTTTGGTAATCAAGCTCTTGTAACTTCCACTGAAGGGCACGACTGAATTTTTTTTTTGTCAAATCCAGTTTAAATGCTTTTACATTTACAATCTCTGACAACATTGTGTTCCTCGAAAAATATACCAGTAAAGGTGGGAACATGGGTGTTCGCCGGCGATTGATAGTAGGTAACCGCAAGTATGCAGTCACAAAGTATTCACTTGTTTCCATCATTTTTCTTCTTGAATATATTCCCCAAAAAGTTGGATTATTTTTTTGAGTGGCGCTGACAAGTTCTCGAACACCTTCTTAGTTCATGTAGATATAGAAGAGAGAGTTTTATTTTTTGCATTTATTTTCCTCGAAGACAAAAAAAATGAAAAAGCATTTGATTTGTCAATGCACATTCTACCACACTTACGCCTAAAGATTATTTTCTCTCGGGACAATCTGTAGGCGCAATAATAAAGGAGGAATTTTGCATATCCCCAAAAAACCTACTCTGCTCAAATCATAAAAAATAAATCTTGAACGAGTAGATTCCAAACTTTTTTAAAAAAAGGCATGTGTATCGGCCCCTAAGTTGTTTAGAATTTACTTTTACACTCTCAACTGTAGTGCTTTATACATCATTAAGTTAGATACAAAGTTTATTGATTATGTAAAAGTATAATCAAACAACACAGAAATACGCTATGTTAATACATTCCTCAAATAAAGTGGATTGGAATTTCATAAGTATAGAAGACATAAAACTGGCCACTTTATACAGAACCTTGGTGTTATGATTAAATACAAATTTGCAGCATCACAGACAATCCAGATTTCAAGGTTCAAAAGAGAGAGCATCTACCTTCCTCTAGCACATAGGAACTCACAAAAAGTTTCCCAAGAGCAAAAAGTTTGGATAGTGATGTGACCATTTACAGTCGTATGACCGTGGGCCGCTCTGCTGCCAGGAGGGTGGTGGTCAGGGAGGGATGTAAGGTGGGTGTAGGGGAAGCGAAGCATGTACATGTAGTGGCTGAATTAATTTGCACAATGTGGAACCAGGAAACCTGGTATCAATTCCAGGCAATTATTTTACTTCACTTTCCCTCCTTTTTCTTCATTATCACATATAAGAGGACCTCAAAATACATGGCTTCAGGATGTGCACTGTACAAAAACTTCTGTGTTTGATTTACAAATTATAACGTTGTTCATGTACAGTACCATCCCTGGCCACTCAAGGAGTTCACTATTAGCTGTGGGGTGGTTGGAGGGTGGAGGGGATAACAAATATTTCTATATTTTATCTTTGAAAGCTATCACTTAAAAAAAATACTTCTCAGTACAGTGAGATAAACTGATTTACTGAGGTGTCACTTCTGCATGTTAATGAAATACACTATTTGAATTTTGAAGAGATTTTGTCATATGTTACACGTTTGCTGCATGATGTCGTTATGAATGAAGGTGTTCCTCAAGTTAAGCATTCAGGACACTCTAGTTACTTCCTTTCTTTAACTGAAATTAACCTTTAAATAAATGCTTGCCATTTATTTAACATATTTTTAATGTTAGTACTGAGTCGAGTAAGCAGCAATCCAGTGCTGCTGTTGACCAGGGGGCTATATGTGAAGGTCAGGAGCGCCGCGTGTGGCCCCGGGCCATGCTTTGAATATCACTGCTCCAACATTTCCAGACATAAGTAAAGAAAATGCGACAGATTTTCTTTTTTTATTTGGCTAGGCTGCAGGTCCCCATTTTGTTGGGAAAAATTCACAACTCCTTAACAGTTCAGGGGCGACCGGCACAGATAAGCGCTGTGGAGCGGGGTAGGGCGCGGAAGGGGGGAAGCCGGCAGATGAAGCAATAGGTATTATTTATTTATTTTATTATACATTTCCCATCATCTGTTGGCTCCCAACCCTCCCTCTACGTCCCACCCTACCGCTCTTACCTGTGCCGTTCGCCGCTGAAACGGTGAATTTGAGATTAATAAACCTTAACCCCCAGAATCTTGTACCAGGCTGTAAGAAACGAGGAGTAAGTTAAATACTCTTCTATTCCCGGCCTGGTGAATAAAGATAAAATCTAATGCACATGTTTTCTTTGCGTTATTCTTCCTAGTCAGATCCCTTGAAGTTTCAAGCAAGAGTTTTCCTTCTGTTTTCCTAAATAAAACGAAGGCCATCTGGTGCAAGGAGGTACCCAAGCCTAAATTCTCCATTCCACCCATCAGCGCAGCTTTACAAAGATAATTTTTTAGGGCTCAGTACTCTTTCTACTTGAGTTATACCTTCTCATAAAATGGAACAGAATGATCCACAATTAACCTGGGTCACATAGAATCTAATAATGGATATGGAGAGGAATCTTGGCAGTCTGCTACACCAACACCGAACAGCTGAGGTAAGACCGGTGTGTTTATTTTATAGGATGACAAAATGATATAGCACTTAGCTTTGTGGTTTAGCCAGATTCACAGATAGCTGTAATCTGAGGTTGTTGTAATATTTTGCTCTTCCACGAACCAGATGCTGTTTTTCTTGGATCTCCTTCCTATAATCATGACTTTCGTTTTAGTGGCATTAAAAATGAGACAATTTAGTTTATTACATATGTGAAGCTTTGCTAATGCCCCCAGTAATCTCATCCTCGCTTGATCTGATAAAAAAATCACTAGATGCTCTGAATTGAATGTTCAATATATGCACCTGCTTACTACACTATTTGGGCCGTAATAATCTGTTGGAGAACAGGATGGACCCTAAATCAACCCCATAGAGACAGAAGAGTAGAGGAGCAAGGGGCACATCCGTCCTTCAGCCCCTTATTAGGAAGGATGCATTCTAAAAGAGAAGACCCAGCCCCAATGTAACATGACCTTATGTTCTATTACACAGCGATTGTATGGCTTTAAGTAAATAATTTGGAATTTCTCAGGTTGTCAATTTATGCCCTAAAATCTATTTTTGTAATTATTGTATGAATCATCCTTCCCAAACAGGTGGAGTATAACGTAACCTTTCTTACAACCAGGAATGTTAATGTTAATGTTAATGTTATATGATATTTGTTAAGCGCTCGTACGCCCGGAGGCTTCATGGCGCTGTAGGAAGGAACAGGCGTGGCCGTTGGTTGATGGAGAAAAGGCAGCTTAGTGATGTGCCTGGGAGAAGAGCCAGGTCTTCAGAGAATGTCTGAAGCTGAGGATGTTGTCACTTAGTTTCAGATGTAGAGGGAGAGAATTCCAGAAGGCAGCTGCAAGATGGTCGAAGCAGCTGCCTCCGAGGCGCTTCTTCTTGTATGAGGGAATAGTCAGAAGGGCTTTATGAGCAGAGCGGAGGTTGCGGGAAGGGGTGTATTTTTTAAAAAGGTCTCTGATGAAAATGGGGCCAATGTCGTGTAAAGACTTGAAGAGGATACACCCAGCTTTAAAGACCACGCGTTGCTCCACCGGGAGCCAATGCAGCTGTTTCAAGCCTGATCTGACCGATTGCCTTCTAGGGATGTTCAAGAGAAGTCTGGCTGCCTGGTTTTGGACCAGCTGGAGGCGTTTTAGCTCTCCAGTTTGGAGCCTGAGGTACAGACTGTTGGAAAAGTCCAATCTGGACAAAACCAGGGAAATGACGATCTGAGTGAGGGCAGCTTGGGAAAAGAAGCGAGCGATTTTTTTTATTTTCTTCAGCTGAAAGAAACTGGAGGAGACGACAGCTCCGACTTGTTTTTTCAAGGAGAGATCCTCGCTGATAAAAATGCCAAGGCTCTTTACCGAGGATGATTTAGATGGAGGGGCACCCATACAGGAGGGCCAGAAGCTGGGGTTCCAGCTGAGGGTGCTCTGTCCAGGCAAGACCAGTTCGGTCTTGCCTGGATTAAGTTTCAGATGATTGCAGCTCATCCAACTAAAAATGTGGGACATGGTGTTTTGGAATTCTACCACAGAGTCCTTGGTGTTCAGAGGAAAGATGAGCTGCAAATCATCGGCGTAGTTGAAAATGGTGACCTTAGCGTGCCTGAGGGAGTACAGAAGGGGGCGTAGATATAAATTAAAAAGCAGGGGGGACAACGAGGAGCCTTGGGGTACTCCACAGATGGTGGGTATGGTGGGGGCAGTGAAGGGGCCCAATCTGACCGATTGAGTTCAGTCAGTGATAAATGAGCGAATCCAGCTAAGCGCAGGGCCTCTGAGGCCTGCCTGTTCGACACGGTCGACCAAGATGGTATAGTCGACCGTGTCGAAGGCGGCAGAAAGATCCAGAAGTACCAGAGCCTGATGGATCCCTTCATCCGCATTCCGCCTCAGGGTGTTCTGCACCGAGAGGATAACCGCCTCAGTAGAATGGCAAGGGCGGAAACCGGCCTGATTAGGTGCTAGATAATCCGAATTTTCAAGGAATGTGGAGATGCTGTCGCATACATGAGATTCCAAAAGTTTAGCGCAGTATGGCAGCAAAGAAATAGGCCTGTAATTGAGTGGGTCTAAAGGATTGGCTCCTGCCTTTTTTATGAGGGGAATAAGGAGGGCTTTCTTATGTCAGCTTAGAGCAGTAGACATCAAAAGAGCGGAATGGCTAACCGGCTCAATACTTCACACCAAGTTTTAACTTTCTAGCAAGCAAACTGTTTGGACCCTTGGCCCCATTGGCTCTGAGGCAATCAGCTCCCTTACAAAAGTGGATAGACTTGCATCTATATTACAGTCTTTGGCTATCTCAGCCATACCATTCATTGGGACTAGCACAACTATTGGCGTATCATATAAATTCTTAATGTGGGACTTCCAATGGGATAGAACTATGCTATTTGACATAGGCATTTATTAACAAATACCCAGAAACATTTCTGGTCATTTCGTTTAAAGAAGTTATACATTTCTGACCGCTGTCTCTCCCGAAACACTCCCCCCCCATACGTTTTCCCAGTAACGAATCCTGAGTTCCTGACTTTCTGGTTTTACATTCGTAATACTTGGGCATTTAAGTAACTTTCAAACATTTGCTTGAAAGGTCCTTCATTGTACTCTTAGGACAGAGGAGAACCTTGTACGAACCCCTTCACATGGCCTTAGTTTTGAGCATCTCATTTTTGGTCCCTGACCCGAGGTGCCTCATGTAGATGTCTCGTGGTAGTGTGCAGAGCTGCGTGAGGGAGGCGGGGTATGGTAGTTTGACTCCATTTTGCCATGCATAATAAACAGAACCAAAAATAGATTATAAATGCCCTTGGTTGAAATTTGCGCTGATGTGTTTATAAACGGTGTAATGGGGTGTGCTATTTTTTTTACCATTTCTGGATCGACCAAATATAAACATTGCATCGTGTCGCTATTGAACAGCATTGACCACCACATACAGAAATAGAAAAATTAGCACTCTTACAAGATATAGTGGTCGAATTGTAAATAGAAATGTATAGAAACTATGATCTTGAGTAAAATGGGAGGGCATTGACTGCTTGGGCAGTGAGTGTGGGGGCTGTGTCATTGGTTGCAGTGAGAGCTGTCAGTAGAGTGGCAAAGTTGGACAAAATACCGCCTGTTTATCGGGTTTTACCCCTATTTGTAATTGCATATAAAATATTCAGATCACCTGCCTACTTACACCATACTTTGGCATAGTTTTCATTTGATTTCTAAAGTTATCTCAAATGTCCACTCCTATGGTAAATGATACAAGTCACCCATGAGGTGCATGACCTAGTGCACATCACTCAGTGCCTCCCCTGATGCACGTTACATGTGTACACTCTACCTGTCGTGCTCAGCTGATGTACATCCTAGGGCGCCCGCTACTGCACATAGGTATGCGTGGGTTTTAATATGTGCACACTGATGCCTGTATATTTGTGTGCATGAAAGCCTGCATGTTTGTCGCACTTTGATTGAAAAAAAAATGGGCAGGGACGTTTTAAGGAATATACAAAGTGGGCACTGACCCAGGGCCCCAGCGTTTCAGGGGGCCCCTTATAGCCAGCTCTGTAGTACAGAGAGTTTTGCCCTGATGACCTGGAATACATCTTTAATAGATAGTTTTAGATACCGGTTTCCTATAATTTATTTTTAATGTGGGTGATATATGGGAGCCTATTAAATACATTTTGCAAGGAAATGTTGTGTTTATGTTTCATGCAACATCTATGAAAAAAATATTTTATATCAAAGCAGGACCTTCCATATGAGATATATGGCGGTGTCACATCGATTATTTGTAGTAATATAAGTGAGCTGCTGCTGTGTTACATTATTGAAAACACACATCACTATCCCTAAATATTAAATGTAAACATATTTAGAATTTGCACCAATGTCCCTGTGCACTATCAGTGACCTGGCCAAAGAGGGCATGAAAGAGCTGACATTGGATCATACATTCAAAGCCGTTCTGAATAGGGCCCCCTAAAATTTGCCTGGCACAAGACCCCCAAAATCCTTAAGATGTTCCGGAAAATTTGTGTAGTTGTGTTTTTCAGTCTCTGTAAATGCTTTGGGTCCTTGTGTACCAGTTCATTATATGTCACTTT
Organism: Lissotriton helveticus; assembly: GCF_964261635.1. NCBI lineage: Eukaryota > Metazoa > Chordata > Amphibia > Caudata > Salamandridae > Lissotriton > Lissotriton helveticus. The sequence goes on along the minus strand of NC_136070.1, from coordinate 1,071,496,142 downwards.
GTGTTTTAGGGATACAGTTGCCAAATATTCCACATGCAACTAACTGTTTCAGGTGCTGCCAGTGATAATAATTTTGTGAATTTTCAATTCTTTTCTCGTTTTAAAACCCATTTATCGCATTTAGCACGTTTAAACTTCCTGAAGTCTCACCCGCTAGGCTACAAATGAAGAGCATATACTGTCATACTTTCATACATTTACATAAAAATTTTGTTCCACACATTTTCTGAGCTGACAGAATTTCATCTGGAAATCAAAGAAGCATTATTGTGAAGATCAGTTTCTGATAAACATGGTATCAATAGGAGAAGAGAATGAAAAGCTGTCTTTGGTTCTTAAGCTATCTGGTTGCTCTGTTCACATATTACAGCCAGAGAACACCCCATCTCCTCGCCCAGACTCTGCACGAAACAGCAAGGTCGAACCACTGGCAATGGTTGCTTCAAAACGTTTTTGTTTTTAAATATATAAAGCTTGGAAATGACTTGGTAAACAGTTCTTAGCCGGTGTAGTTATTACAACATGGAATATGGTGCCTGAGATACCATTGGCACGTATTTTCGTCACCAGACAGGTTTGGTAATGTGGCTCCTAGCCAATGAGTGCTTTTTAGCATTGATCCTGCAAGAGCATGCGCTGGCGCATGCGTCTCACTTGTAAGACACTCTTGAATACAGAAAAGGGCTTGGAGCCTGCCCGCTGCTTACCATTTGTTGGCTTGCATGACACTCTTCTTTACAACCTTGTAAATTCATCAAGGCAAGCCTAACATCATTTCCGTTCCTCTCTGTGGAGCAGGGACCAAGCACTAATTGTTTCAACTTAATCAGTGCCCCCCCACTGCTCCCAACATGATTGAGGTACTATTTTGTTCTTTTTAACTTTTAGTGCCCTTTAAACAGAAAGCGTGTGGCTGGCAAAAATGGGCCCAGCAAGACAAGCAAAATTGCAAAGGTTTATTTTCTGTAGTTAACTTTCTTTTATTTTGCCAAGTCTTTTTTCTCACTTTGCACTCATGATTTCTTTGTTTTTTGATCATCGGAGCTGTTCTAAAAAGATGAGGATTATGTTATTGCAAAGTGACATTGATTCTTTCTTATGTGTAATTTCTGAAATTATGCTTTAACACGTGATCGTGCAATACACCCCAGTTTACTCCACTCCAATCTAACCACACTCCGATCCATGTTAATCCACTACACCCCACACCATCTGTCCCACTCAATCCAATCCACCCCAGTGAGATTCAATCAAATCAAACCCAATCCAATCCCACCCGCTCACCCCAATACAATCCACACCAATCCACCACACTAAGGGGGTTATTAGGATGACGGGCGGACTTAGTCCGCCCGCCATCCTATCGGTCATTGGGACTGCCCGCCATAAGAGCGGGGGTTCCGTGGCGGGTATTAGGATGTGCCCGCCACTGTGGTGGGCGTATCCTGCATTTTTAGCACTGTGGCGGACAGTGCTCTCAGCACCGCACGCCAAAATGCTAAAAATGCACGTATGCATTTGCATAAACAAAGCGGCAGGCACCACGCGGTGCCTGCCGTTTTGTTTATGCAAATGCAGGGGGGTACCACAGGTACCTCCCATGTGCACCCCCCACCTCTCCTTCACTCTGGGGGCCCACAGGGGACCCCCAAAGTGAAGACCGCATGCCTTTCCATGGCGGTATCGCCGCCACGGAAAGGCATCTAGTAAAGCCCATGTTAATAAGGCTGGCGGTGTCTATTAGACACCGCCACCATATTGGAAATTTTCTGCCCCAGTAGCAAGGCGACCGGAGCGGAATAGCGGCGGACAGTCTTTCTGTCCGCCGCGGTCCCCCCCCGCCATATTAGAATGGCGGGGTCATTTAGGTGAGGATGGGTGGCGGATTGCCCCCGCCAGGCCTGCGGTTGCTACCGCCGGCCTGGCGGGGGCAATCCGCCCGCCATCCTAATGGGCCCCGAAGAATCATCCCAACCCACTCCACTCCAATCTTCCCCACTCATTCCAAAACAATCTGCCCCACTCCAATCTTCCACACTCCAATCTGCCCTACTCTAATCCAAAATAATCTGACCCACTCAAATCCAAAACAATCTGCCCCACTCCAAAACAATCTGCTCACTCTAATGCAAAATACTCTGCCCCACTTAATCTAAAACAAACTGCCCGCTTCAATCTGCCCTACTCCAATTTCAAAACAATCTGCCCCACTCAAGTCCAAAATAATTTGACCAACTCGTTTGCTCCACCCTAACCTAAAACAATTCGCCCACTCCAATTCAATCCACCTCACCCCAATCCACCCATTCCATCCCAGTTCACTCCACTAAATCCACCACATGTCACCTCAGTCCAATACAATCCTGCACACACCATTCCAATTCAGCCCAATCCAATCTCTCCCACTATAATCCTGTTCACCTCACCCCAATCCAATCCACCCCGCTCCCTCCCCAATCCACTCCATCCCATTCCATTCCAATCCAATCCAATACAATCCCCCACAATCCACCCCACTCCAATCCAAAACAAACTGCCCCAACCCAACACAAAATAATCTGCCTCACTCAATCCAAACAATATTCCCCACTTCAATATGCCCCAGTCCATTCCAAAACAATCTGCCCCACTCCAATCTGTCCCAATACAACCTGCCCCACTCCAGTTCGCCCCTCTCCAGTCCAAAACAATCTGTACACTCCAATCTTATCAACCTCACCCCAATCCAATCCAACCCACCCAAATTCCTCCCCAATCCATCCACTCCAATCCAATACACCACAATTTTCCCCACTCCAGTTAAAAACAATCTGCCCCACACCAATCTGCCCCACTCCAGTCCAAAACAATCTGCCCAACTCCAATCCAAACCAATCTGCCCCACTGCAATCCAAACAATCTGTCCCACTCCAATCTGCTCCAATCCCAAAAACATGAGGTGCTCCAATCTGTCCCACTCCAATCACAAGCCATGTTCTAGAGGGTCTGCCATGATTGGGGACAGGATAAGTGAATGTATTACCCTTACACTATTTCCAATCAAGCACCGCCAATAGTTATTTTTGATCATTCTGATATTAGACCTCTGATGACCCTAATGTAGTTAAATAAACTTATCTATACCCCTGACTGATAATTCTTTTCATGAATAGAAGCCATTTGATCATGTCATTTGGCTGTTTCAATACGGAACTCTTTTAAGGTTGTGTTTCCCACCAATGTTTGTATGCCTAATTCCAAAAATTGAATTTTAATACAGAAGCAGGTATATTGACAACTAAAATTGACTTTGCATGTCTCTACTGCCAAGAGTTAAGTGCATCCACTCTCTCCAATACTTTTTGACCTAATGTTAGCACCTATGGCAATAGCCATTTGGGATGACACACCTTGGGTAAGAGCATGAATTGTTTGTGTATGTAGAGGATATTCACCACATACGCCCCAACTATTTTCCCCTGGACCTGCCTTGCAATGTGTTTTTGATGGAAAGGTGTCCTGTTTGACATTTTTCCACGCCCACTAGCAGCCTCCCATATTTTAAATGATCTTAGGAATATATCACCTTTGCAGGTATAAAGATAACGAGTAAACCTTTACATTTGCAGTAATAAACCTTAGAGTTCACCCTAACTATAGTAAAGAAGATTGTGTACAGGACCATTTCTGAATTTTTATTTATGGGGAAATCTACAAAGATAAGCATGGAAGAAGGGATCTAAGATTTAACAACTCCTGCTTTTTAACAGTTTTAAAGTGCTGATGGAGAAAATTTAATACAAAGAGCACTATCTATAGGAGCTTACAAACAGTCTTTCTTTAATTTGCATGATAACTTGTCATGATACTTTTACCGTATTCACCATACTGATAAAAAGTACCTCCCCATTTCTCTTCCTTCTCTTTCATTTTCAATAGGTATGTACCTATTAGAAAATATAAAGGAGAATTATTCTAAATGCACTTACGGGCTGTTTAATTCTGTGAACGGATAATACTTTCTTTATTTGTTCTTTATTCTATTGCGCATGCACACACACATGCGGAATTAATTCACCTATTATTCCAACCCACGGACATTCCTAGTTAATTTACTGCCTTCTTTGTGTTTTGGTTCCACCAATTGGTACATCGAACATTGAAGAAGGGACATGCATTGAAGAAAAGTAAAGTTTTAATTGGCAACACTTTCAACAAAGGCAGGGTATCAATACTTTAATTGGCAACATCGCAAAGCATGTCAGAGTATATAAACTGCATATTATGCAAGATTAATTGCACTACCAAAACGGAAGAAAAATATCAGCTTCATGTGGGGGAAAGCCCCCAAAAGAATTAAAAAGGAGAGCTAATCATCTTTAATTAAATGGATACTCAGCTGTGACAGATGTGTTTGATATCTAGGAATACTTTTTTGTGTGAAAAATGCATGGAAACAGTAAAACACTAAGTATTTCTTAGCAATTCCTTTAAAGTCATGGTCATGTTTGGCATTTTAGAGAATGTGCGACCACAGTACGTTGGTTCTTTTGCCTCCTTTATTGCATTTTAATTGACATAAGAAACCAACCTCAAATAAAAGCAACACATAACCACTAGAATTGAATTAATGTTTATCTTTGTTTTTCATTTGTATCTTTTTTCTCATTTAAACCTTTCTACTTGTCGTTTTCTCCCTCACACTAGCTGTAACAGAGCACAGCATTCACAAGTAGCCATTGACCTTGTTGTGTGTATAACTCTAGCATGGGGCACTAGAAGTCTCCAACAACATTATACGTGACGGTCTCATTTGCATACTCTTTGTAATTAACATGCATAGTAGGGGGCTACAATTAACATGCTTGGAATGCAGGCTTAGAATCTAGCCAGAGCTCGAGGACTCCCATAAAAGCAGTGCTAATCCTGTAAGCGTAATCACTGAATATTTAAACGAGAAAGACAGTGGCATAAAAAGTCACAATGTGCTCAACAACACGTGTTACTTTATTGATATCTGAAATTGCACAGCACAATATGGGATGCGAGATTGAAAGGGAAAATATGAAATCAACATAATGGAATGTGTTGTATCACTTATGCTGGTGTATTAGTACATTTCAAACCCTGCGCACCCAGTGATGTCTACTGCCCACCATGCAATGGACAAAAAATGCAATGATTTGATAGAAAACATACCAGCATTAAAACATGTTATGTTGAGTTACATCTGTCAGTGTTGGCACTGCCAGCCTAACTTGTACTGCTGCTGGTCATCCACACTACAGAATAAGAGTACTAAAAAGTGTGGTAGTTGACACCGAAATAGAGTCAGAATTAAGTTGGCTGTAACACACATGGAAAATCGTACCTAGCTCTCTGCAATCATGGCGTAGGTCAGGTGTGTTTATCGACCACCCATGCCTTTTCCTTAGGGAAGTTTGTGCTGCAGGTCCACTGGCCTTTATTTGGCATACTTTCTAGAAAGTAGTATATAGTTAGCATCACTGGCGCTATATTTCACTGCAGGGAATTAAATCACAGCAACCACTCTTTTCCACGATTGATCATATTTACCCAAGATAATGGTGCATTCCTCCATTCCTCCATATGACACCACTTGAAATTATTAACACAGGATCATTTGCAGTAATTGATATCCCTGGCAGCAGAATGTAACTACAAAACCTTCAACGGTACTGCCTTAGAAGAGCAACACTTTTAGTAGTGTATTTATTAAGTGTAGTGGTAATTGGGGTGAAATAGAGCCATGTGTCACCTAACTCTGCATGGCTTGCGCAGGGGGTACAGCTTATCGGACAGATATTTTTCCACCGGGCCCCCCCTGTGCCCAGTGCCTTAAACTCTATAACGGGGGCTGCAGAAACTCTGCATACTTGCGCCCTGATGCGCATGCGCGTGCGGGGGAGGCCCCAGGCCCACTGGGAAGAAAGACTCCCCCCGGCCCCCGCACCCCGACAGCCTACCTACCGGCTGTCACTGCCCCTGCAGTTACATGTTTGACCGCTAAGGACCGAAGACTATGCTTTCCAATCATGACCTTACCGCCTGACCGGAGACACAACTAAATACGACATTTTTAACTGATATCACATAACATGTACTGACTTGTATTCAACCTTACATACGTCAATTGGATAACTTCGTCCTAAATGATTCTGTTCTTGACAAGTTCACACATATTGACACTTTTATTATCAATTCACCAAAACATCGCATTGATATTGAATAACTCCTGGGATACCTGTAATGAAGTAAAAGAACAAAGTAAACATATTACATTTATATTACTTCCGACTCCTGAGATACCTGCAATAAACTGTAAGTGAACATAGTGAACCGGTTACTGACCGACATCATTAGCAGGTACCTAATCATCAATCTTACACTAATGTTATCACCCTAGACATCTGTAATAAACTTCTTTAGAGAAACGTCAAAATACCTCCTTGACCAACCCGTTTAAATTACCTGCCTTAGGGGATGGTGGGTGGGGAAAAGAAATTACGGGCCGCTGGGGGCCCGGGTGCTGCATCCGTGGGGAGCGTAGGAACAAGAGAACGTTCCGCTCCCCACACCCCTTTTTAACAGGGGGCACTGGCCAGTCCAGTTTCAACTGGTCTGTCCCTGCTGTTAGGCTCCCGGGTGAACCGGAAGCACTAAAGTGCTTCCGGTTCACCCCGCTGTAGGCAAATGGGGAGGGGGTACTCCCCCTCCCTTTTCCCGGGGACGGGCTCGACCGCCATAAGGGCGGCGCGCACTATTCTAGTGCTTCGCCTTTTCATATGGCCTGGTACTCCCCCAGTCCCCTCTTTTTACTTGTTTTACCTACGGCCATCCCTTGCCCGGATGAAGTCTCCCTCTTTCTTTCAAGTCAAGTATTGAGACCACACCGATTTGGGAATTTTTGGAATACGGGGGAGTAACCCCCCCCGGCCGTATTTATTACAAAATTAAAAAACATTATTTATTAACATTGTTTACAATTACGCAGAAAGGCCAGATACATTGTTAGGCCGATGATGTCACATGGCTAACCTCAACTCTAATACACATGACACTCCTACTGTAAATCTAACAATGCATATATACACTTTCTGTGTGTCCCCTCTAGAGCCTACGGCAAGGTCAATGACTGGCAGCCTCCGGATCCCCGCAAACTACGAGAAATTACTATGCCGGAGTCGGCTTGCGCAGGGGGTACAGCTTATCGGACAGATCTTTTTTCACCGGGCCCCCCCTACGCCCTGTGCCTTAAACTCCATAACGGGGGCTGCAGAAACTCTGCATGGCTTGCGCAGGGGGTACAGCTTATCGGACAGATATTTTTCCACCGGGCCCCCCCTGTGCGCAGTGCCTTAAACTCCATAACGGGGGCTGCAGAAACTCTGCATACTTGCTCCCTGATGCGCATGCGCGTGCGGGGGTGGCCCCAGGCCCACTGGGAAGAAAGACTCCCCCCGGCCCCCGACAGCCTACCTACCGGCTGTCACTGCCCCTGGAGTTACATGTTTGACGGCTAAGGACCGAAGACTATGCTTTCCAATCATGACCTTACCGCCACAGGACTGCATGGTTGCCCGACCATCTGTCCTCCCCCTCAGCCCACCAAGAAGGTCATGCCCTATAAACTTGCTGCCCCTGGGGGCCCGGGTGCTGCTTCCGTGGGGAGCGTAGGAACAAGTGAACGTTCTGCTCCCCACACCCCTTTTTAACAGGGGGCACTGGCCAGTCCAGTTTCAACTGGTCTGTCCCTGCTGTTAGGCGCCCGGGTGAACCGGAAGCACTAAAGTGCTTCCGGTTCACCCCGCTGTAGGCAAATGGGGAGGGGGTACTCCCCCTCCCTTTTCCTGGGGACGGGCTCGACCGCCATAAGGGCGGCGTGCACTATTCTAGTGCTTCGCCTTTTCATTATCCGCCTTTCTGCCGACTCTCGCATGGCAATGTCCCCACCAGGAACGGTCAGCAAAAAGGCAGGTAATAATTGGGCTGGTGGTGAGCTGCACGGGACTGCCTCCATGGTAGCTGTCCACCGTAGTAGCTGAAATGTCGGCACTGGCGGAGGTTTTGTGACGGTCTCACTGCACATATCGTAATTGGGCGTTCGGACTGCAGAGGAGGTGGCAGTCAGACCACTAACATGCTGTGGCAGTCCCAACACCACCGGTATCATAATCAGGCCCTTTATTTCAGGACCAAGGTTAAGGACCGTAATCATGCTCTTGTTTAGAAAACAGCTTATGAAATTTAAATGCACCCTTGCAGATGTGCACAGACATACAAAATTGTGATGTTCGTCTACAGGGAGATCTCTTTCTGCTTTTGCACATCTCCAGACATCTATATGCATTGAAAGAGTTGTAAAAGCCACGTCTCATGCTTTATCTTGGAGGAAAAGGCAATGGGTTCATATGAAACACTTGGAATAAAACATTTGCAGCACACTTGTTAAAAAGAAAATGTGATGCCAGGAGGATGACGACACTGAGCTACAGTGAAGCTTCCAGTAGTTGGAAGAAGATAGTGTTTATAGGAGAATCCAGTGTCTCCGTCATATTACATCTTAGGGAAAGTGTTAAAGGTGGTTGAATGGGGTTTGATGTACTCAGGAATAATAACAAACTGTACAGAATGCAGCAAAAGCAAGTTCTCAGCCATTCCCAAGAGACAATTAATGAGCTGAAGGACTGAAGCGAGATAGCAATAGTCAGATCCATGCAAATGAGGAAGCAGGATTGAGCTTGCAATTACAAACCTGTCAGACACACATTACAAGTGGGAAAACCAATAGAAAAAGGCAATCAAATACCTTGAAGTGTCTATTACAAAAGCACGGAGGAATCGGTTTGCAAATTCTTTGCCTAGCAGAGACCATTTAAAACACAGTAGTTGTTGTCATCTGCTTGGATTCCAGTGCAGCCTTTACTACTATTCCATATTGAAGACTAGCAACCAGGTTGAGAAGCCTTAGCATTGGATTTAGACCAGTGTAGGTTAAGCGCTGCTTTAGGGACCAGTAGCCCACGGTGGTGGTAATTGGAGTGGATTCTTTGGTAATGTAGATGACAATTGACATGCGTAAAGAGGGAGAGGGCCTTTGCCTGATGATCTTTGGTGCATAATGAGTGACCTTGATGAGGATTTGGCAACTAGGGTATGGACCTTGGAATGAAGACTGTGGGGTGCCGCCCCCCTCGCCGGGCTGAGGCCGAGCCCGCGACCCCCAGTGCTGCCTTGTCGGGACCCCGCAGGCCGCTGTGTGGAGCTGCGGCTGCAGGAGACCCGCTGAAAATCTGTGTGGCCTCGTGAGCGGCGCGGAGAGGAAGACGCCAGCTACATACCCAGGGTAAGAGCTGGAGCGAGACACGCTCATCGCCGGTGCGGTGGAACCGGGGGGTAGGCGCCGCCCCGTGGGGCCCTGCGGATGAAGTCCGGACTTTGATTCTTAGTCCCCCCCCTTACTGGGACCTGGAGCGGCGGGCTTGATGGCTGCTCACTGCGACCGGCATCGGGACCGCACAGATTGGGGGCCTGGGCGCATTTAACCCCGCGCTACGCTTGCTGCTGCAATTGCCGGTGCTGGGGCGGTAGATCCCGGCCGGAAGACAGAGTCGTGTGGAGCTTGAATTGGCTCATATGTTTCCTGACATGCCACTGACGCCCCATAACGAAATCTTCCTGACCTGAGCGACGAATTCCAGGGAGGCAGAGAGACACTGCGCCTGACTGGGGCTGCTAGTCAGCAGCTGTATACCCCTGCGGCTTTGCTGCTTCCTGGGCCTCGGGCCTGAGAGCTGAGGACATAAGTACTGTGTAAGCTGATCTTCCAGCATACAATTGCCTGCCCGGTTGGCACCTTGCGAAGCCCACTACACTGTATGCTGTCCCCGTCCATAGCGCAGCCTGCCTGGTTTGGACTGATAATGGCACGTGCATAGAGAAGAAGGCCTGCCATTTCATATTCCAAGGGACGCGCGTTCTCCTCTCAAAATACAATGGGCGCTGGGTTCCTGCATAAAATGGCACCCTACTGCCAATACCACCTCAGTGCCCCAGAAGCTCGCCATGGAGAGGGCTTGTGTGTTGCTGGACGCAATAGAGTCATGAGCATAGATCAGCAATAATCTCCAACACTGCGTCAGGTGATAAATAACTTAGTCATTGGGCCCACCATCTTGTTGGCCTCGACCGATTCCTGCGTGTACAACTAGCTTTCTTCCATTAGTCTGTCCAAACCTACCATTGTTTGCCATCAATGCTGCGGCAGTCCTGGAGAAATGTGTCATGGGAGTGCTTTTGTGTGTGCGTCTGTGCGTGTATGAGGGGGGTGTTCGGACGCACGTGTGTGTGTGTGCGCCTGTGCGTATATGAAAGACTATGTTCACATTTCTGTGTGCTTGTGCATGTCTGTGCGTGTGATGGTGTGGACATGTATTTGGGTGTTTTTGTATTAGAGCATGTGATTCTATGTGTGCTTGTGTTTGTGTGAGAAGATATTTCTGTATGTGTGCTTATGTCTGTGCGTATGATTTTGTGTGCATGTTTTTGAGTGTCTTTGTATTAGAGCATGGGATTGTATGTGTGCTTGTGCATGTCGATGTTTCTGTATGCGTACTTGTATGCACCCTCTGTTCGCGTATGAGAGTGCACACATTTGAGTGTGCTTGTACATATCTGTGCGTGTGATGGTGTGTGTGTGCGCATGTATTTGTTTACGTCCTTGGGTATTTTTGTTCTGGAGTATGTGATTGTATGTGTGCTTTTGTATGTGTGCGTGTCTGCGTGTATGAGAGTGTGAGCGCATATGTGTGTACTTGGGCATGTCTTTGCATGTGACGATGTTTGCGTGTGCATGTATTTGGGTGTTCTTGTATTAGAACATAGGATTTTATGTATGCTTGTGTTCTTGGATGTTTTCTGTCTATGTGCTTGTGTGTGTGCGTCAGTGCGCATATGAGAGTGTTTTCTCAAATTTGTGTGTGCTTGTGCATGTCTGTACGTGTGATGGTGTGTGCACGCTGGATATGTTATTCTCTTGTGGCCACTGTCCTGGATATTGACTTTAACTGCCAGATGCCTGACCTTAGGATTGCCACCAGTGCACAGTACAGTACCCTGCCTGACCCCAAGATGGCTTCCAAAGTGGCCCCCTACACGTTGTTTTACTTCCCTGGGGCAACATTTGGACATTGACCAGACCTTGAACCTATCCCCTAACCTGCCTACACATCAGGACTTCGAACCTGCGCAACTCATCCCATACTGTGGAGATCTAGCGATTTGGCTGATGCCCGGTGGAGCTACCATATAGCTAAAGAGGAGATGTGTTGTGGACTCCCCCCACCTGCCGACACCTACACAGCCGGGCCTTGGGCAGATTTATCCCTCGTCTCTACGTCCTATCTTTCTCCTACCCCTTTACCCTATCCCCTTACCCTTCCTTGCTCCATTCACCTTGTCCCCTATGTTCTTTAAATGCTTTTCTGGATACTTATGTTACTTTTAACTGATGTAAATTGCAACATTATTATTCCTCATGTAAAGCGCTCTGATTCCTTCGGGTCAAGCCAGCGCTATATTATAACTCATTAATTAAATTTGTTCCCATTTAGTACTCTGTCTCTCTTTGTCTACTTCACAAGCTCCTAGCTCCTATCCCCTCTCCCCTGAATCTCTCATCTTGCTTGCTAGTCTACCTAGCCCCCTGTCTTTTGTGCCCTTTGACTATGCACTCCTTCTCCCCTTGTTGGGGAAAGATCCAATATTTATACCCGCTGAGAGAGTCCACTGTGCCAAGGGAACCACTCACAGCTGAGGTATGATATGGCACCCCTTGCCAAAGCACTCCCTCTCCCGTTTTTGGGGAAGGAGCCAGTATGTAGGCCACAGCTTTCCAAACTATGTGGCGCGACACATTCCTGTGTCGCGCCACATATGTAGGTGTGTCGCATCGGCAGAGTCGCGCTGCAGGGGCTCTTAGAAGGGGCGAAGCAACAACAAAGCCCTATTAACATGCAAAGTCTTTAAAGACCTCTGAAGTGCTCAGGTGCGGATCCAAATGTCCCAGTTTTAGCATGCTGTTTAGATCACCCCCGCGAGCCTTCCAGCAACAGGCAGAATGGCGCTGCAGGGGCCATAATATGAATAATGGTCTTTTAAAGACCTGTGAACTGCTTGGGTGCGACTGTGTGTGTGCCCCCGGAAAACGTGCCACAATTCAATATAAGGCAGAGATAAACAGGGCATGCTACGTGCAGTACTAACTACGCCAGATGTATTTTAAATTAAGTAGCCCATGTGTAGATTCTCACCTGGAACTGTTCAGAGCAAAATTCTTTCCATCTATTCGATATTGCTTCTTTTCATATGGCTCTAAATTAAAAAAAGATCCGGAGACAGTCTTGTCCACCGCAGTCTGATATGGTTTGGGGCTTCCAAGTATGTTCAAGTCAGTCAATTAAGATTGGAATTTAGGCTTACTAATTTAACTAGGATGGACGATTTTACTTTTCATTAAATAGTGTCTGGGGAAAAAAAGCTGTAGTAGGCCTGCTCAAGAATTTCTCAGGGAAGTAGCGTTGTACTGATTTAAAAATGCATATTACAAATGTCATCACGAATCTTACCAGAATTATAAACGATTCAAGACTTAACAAAGATTGGAACAGTCATCAGAGCTACATCTCCCTCAAGGAAATGGCCAAAAAGTCACTTGAAAAATCTGAGAAAAGAATTACATTTATACAAATCAGGTTATGCCTTCTCTCAGGAGATGTATGAGTGAGCTGGAAATAACAAGGCTCAAAGCACTGTAAATATTATTGCGGTTGTAACTATACTTGTGAATCATTCCCTCTTAAACTCTGTGTATCCTCTTATTAGGGCTCAGAATTAGTTTATTAAGGCCCTATTTCTTAAAATTGGGGATACACACTATTAATGAGGTGACTGCATTGTGTGTGCTGAGTCAAGATGTACAGCAATTCTGCAGATTGGTGAAATATTGTGACCTTGCTATCGGAGAACTTGAAAGGTAACGGATAGAACCCATGCTCTGGCTCGTAGGAAGGGAAGCATCCCAGATTAATGCACACTTCACTTATGAATTGCACACCTTCTTTGAAGATTTCTTTCAGAACGTACCTAGCCATACATTTTAGCATTTTTAATTTCCCTATGAATTCCCAATATTTTTTCCAAGAAGCCGAGGAATATTTATATATATTCAGTTTGGCTTATAAAAATATTGTAATTTTGGTTTTCAGTGGGAATCGGCACCTGTGCACTATTGTTTTGACCCCTTTTGCAAGGATATTAAAAATGAGGGAGAGGGAGTGAGAAAGAGAGAGAGGGAGACAGAGGGAGGGAGACAGTCGGAGGGAGAGGGAGGGAGACAGAGAGGGAGTGAGTCAGAGAGGGAGTGAGACAGAGAGGGAGTGAGACAGGGAGGGAGGGAGACAGTCAGATGGAGAAGGGAGTGAGACAGAGGAAGGAAGACAGAGAGAGAGTGAGACAGAGAAAGAGTGAGACAGAGAAGGAGTGAGACAGAGAAGGAGTGAGACAGAGAGGGATTGAGACAGAGACGGATTGAGACAGAGAGAGAGGGAGGGAGAGAGTCGGAGGGAGACAGATGGAGGGAGACAGATGGAGGGAAAGGCCATCGCCGCCACTGATTCCCTCACTAGTACCCTTTAACAGTGCCCTTCAAGTCTCTGTGTGTGGGGTGTGTGTGTGGGGTGTGTGTGTGTGTGTGTGTGTGTGGGGTGTGTGTGTGGGGTGTGTGTGTGTGTGGGGGTGTGTATGGGGGTGTGTGTGTGGGGTTGTGTGTGTGGGGTTGTGTGTGTGGGGTGTGTGTGTGGGGTGTGTATGTGTGGGGTGGTGTGTCTGTGGAGTGGTGTGTGTGGGGTGGGGTGTGGGGTGGGGTGTGTGGGGTGTGGGGCCCGAACCCACCATAGGTGGTTCGGGCTCGCTCGCTGCGCTTCCTCGCATTACTGTGTCCCTGAAATTTTTTTCACAAAAGGGTGTGTCACCAACATGAAAAGTTTGGAAAGCTGTGATGTAGGCCTTTGAGTCTCAGAGACCCCTCTGAGAGAGTCCACTACGTAAAGGGAGCCTCCCGCAACTGAGATAGGATACCTATTCCCCTGGGTCACAGCTTACTGGACTTTGGACGTTGCTTTGACTCGTCTACCGGTTTGTGTTCCCATCACCCTTCCCCTCCTCTTTCCATGCGGTGTCCCTCACCCTCCCATCCTCTTTCCCGCTTCATTACCTGTCTACTTCCCCAGCTCCTTCCCCCTCCCCTGAATCTTTCCCCCGCCTGCTTTTCCCCTTACGTATTTGTGCTTATTGTTCATCTCGACCTTACAAGTAACTAAGTTGCCATGCTCTAATAACTGTGTAACCTTTGTAACGATGTAACCTGTAACTATGATCTGATGCTCATGTAAAGCGCTCTGATACCTCCAGGTCTAGCCAGCGCTATATAAAACCTTTAAAATAAATAAATAAATTAAAAACAGCCTATAGATGACTATTATATTTATCGTATAATTTACATCCAGGTTGGGTGGAGCAAAGGGATATAATTTAGTAACTGTTTGGACACAGGTAAGGATGAGGCTGCTTAATTTAATTGTAGAGAGGTAAAAATTCATCCAGCTAGGCAGAGACACCCTAAGGTACAGTTTAGTAAAGGTAAAAACTCTCACTGATTGATAAACCATATTGTTACAGCCGTCTGAACTCTGTTATATCCACTTCTATTTTTACCAGAGTGTCAGTATCACACACTGTCAGTATCAGTCATTCATTCTAGTTTCTTGTGGCCATCTTCTTGCACTGCTCTTTTTGAATATCATTAACAACTTCCCTAGCCCATGAAAATCCCACAAAGATGCTCTGAACCCGGATATCAGCCCTGCTTCCTTTACCCACAGGGTCAGGAAAGGAATGTGAACCCAGTGCAAAGATCTGCGCCATATATTTTTTGCCATCTTGAGTTCAGATTGGAAAAAGATGTACATCAACCGTTTATTTGAAACTTCACTGTCCCATATCAAATATAATACATTTCCTTGTTCAGGTCAATGACAGAGAGAATGAGTGTTTTTTCTAGAACCGGTGCATATGGAGTTCCCGATAATTTTTCAAGCTCTTGGGATGTCTTATGCTTCAACATCCTGGATTTAGAGCTGGAAAATAAGGGTTACTCAGTGGTACTGAAGAAAAACCTGGTGAAGGCCATTTATAAAGGAGAATCACTTGTGGAGTGTATTGTAAATCGCTACGGGGTAACCCAGTATCCCTCAGAACCTGGGCGGAATAGTTTATTATACACAATGGTTCTGTTGGGTGCCTAAAATGATTATTCCAAAGCACATATACATCTTTCTCAACTTGTTTTATGATGATAGTCAAATATTTGGGTCAGTCATCTAATGAAAGACCCGTATAACTGCAAATCCCAAACAAGGAGAACAGAGTGAAATTATCTTTTTAATCAATGAATTATTCTCATTCATGAACACTCTGTTTCTAACACATGTAAATTGATCACTGAGACAGAAATTACTTCATTAAAGACGGCGCATATAGAAACAGTGCGTGCATTGTGACATAAAGTGCATACGTGCGTAAAGTGAGTTTTATAACAGTGAGTGATTGAGAGGGGGTGAGGGAAGGAAAAACTTGTAAGGCCAGTTTCTGTATTAATAATCGTAGTGTATTCAGTCCGCCACTGCACTTGGCCTTAATAACTGAATATCTTCTACTGGTCCGGTAGTTATCGTCGACGTTTCGACCCTTGGCCACCTTGATTATGGGTCTAGGGCGGGTCTTCTTCAGGACTGGGTAGGTGGGGTAGTGAATTGGCACCTAAAGGTCCTTCATGATTACGGACCTTGAAGGTTTTCAGAATTATCACCCTTTGGAATAGGCCATCCGGTTCCTATATCCTGCGATTCGAGGTGCTTGTAACGAGTGTAGTTCTGTATAGACTTCACCGTGGTTCCAGTAAATGGAAAACATACATCCCTCTTGTATCAGGGGCAATTCCTGCTAGTCCAGACTTACCAACGAGATTTGACTTTTTCCTAGAACCAGCCCTTCGATCCCTGTGCAATCATGAAAACGTCCATCAGTTGTGAAATGCAAAGTGATGGGTCTCCCCTGCAGAAAGTGATGAGGTGTCCCTTAGTCTTACATATCATTTGGCCTTGGGATGAATGGCGGCCCCCTAAAGATTTAAGGGGGTCCTGAAATGTTGCCTCACCTTGTGCCACAGGGCATGCAGGGACAGTACACCCCTAATGTAAATTGTCTGTTGGTGTGTGTGCATGTCTGTGTCTGTGTGTGCATACCCACTTATGCAGGTGTACTTGCATGGTCAAGTTTGTGTTTTTTGATTGTGTGCAGGCCTTTGTGAGGTGTGGCAACTACCCCATCATAGCTTGCAAAATAACTTAACTGTGTTTGACATTTTTAATGTATGAGAAAACCATGGCAGTTAATATTCACAGCGACTCCTTACAAAGATTTATGATATTTATTTAAACATAAAGAACAGATACTGACTGCATGTCAGATTTCATTCCTGTTTTGAAGGACAGGTTCTAACTAAAAGGAGCTGAAAGCATAAACATCTACATAAAATGAAGAACAGAGCCAATGTCAGACTGGCAGACACATGTCCCCTGCTGGTACTCTAGTAGCACGGTTTATGCAAGAATCAATCTAGTATTTCGAACCAGAGGAGTGAAGTGAAAAAGGCTGCAGCATAAAAATAACACTTGTATGATTTGGAATTCAGAAGCATTTCTTTTGCAACAATATACTTTAAAAGTAAGCCTGCTAGGCATGAACTATTCCACTTATAGTGGCTGTGACTGTATTTTACCACCCATAAGCAAAGGTGCAATGTTCATGAGTAGCAAACACTTCTAGGCTACACCCAAAAAGGTTGTTAAGAAAAATATTTAGATGCCAATTATCGGACCGCCAAACTCGTGGTGGCAGTCCTACTACTGCCGCACCAGCGGTCTAACTGCTATAGTATGAGTTGGGCAGTTTGACCTCTATGGGACTGCTGCTACCACCAGGGATCCACAATCTCTGGCGGTCTTGCAGTGGTCTGAGGCCACAATATGCTGGTGGTTCCACTGTGGCACCACCAAGCAATATACAAGTTTCCACAGTGCAACAGTTTTTATGGCGGTGAGTCCGCCATGAAAAGTGTGGTGGTGAGGAAACTAAGGGGGCCCTACATGGCGCCCTGTTGGCGCAGGGCCAGGGGATGCATGCAGGGGGGCACATGTTGTGCCTCCTTGTATGCATACACCGCCTGTTCCTGCACGGCATGGACTTAATAGCCCATGCCATGCAGGAACATGCTCTGGTGCTCCCATTGTGGTGCATTTCTAAGGCTCAGATATCAATCAATCAATCAATCAGGTCATTTGTAGAGCGCACTACTCACCCGTAGGGTCTCAAGGCGCTGGGAGGAGGGGGGGGGGGGGTGCCGCTACTGCTCGAACAGCCAGGTCTTGAGCTTCTTCCTGAAGGAGAGGTGGTCTTGGGTCAGGCGCAGATCGGTCGGAAGTGAGTTCCAGGTCTTGGCGGCCAGGTAGGAGAAGGATCTTCCTCCTGTTGTCGCTCTTCGGATGCGGGGGACGGTGGCGAGGGCGTGGTTGGTTGATCTGAGGAGGCGCTTGGGAGTGTAGAAGTTGATCCGGTTGTTGAGGTAGCTCGGGCCTTGGTCGTGTAGGGCTTTGTGCGCGTGGGTGAGGAGCCGGAAGGTGATTCTCTTGTTGACCGGGAGCCAGTGTAGATCTCTCAGGTGTCCGGAGATGTGGCTGCGTCGGGGGATGTCGAGGATGAGTCTTGCCGAGGCGTTCTGGATCCGCTGGAGTCTCTTCTGGAGTTTGGCGGTGGTTCCGGCGTAGAGGGCGTTGCCGTAGTCCAGTCGGCTGGTGACGAGGGCCTGGGTGACCGTCTTCCTCGTCTCGGTGGGGATCCACCGGAAGATCTTACGTAGCATGCGCAGGATGTTGAAGCATGACGAGGAGATGGCGTTGACTTGTCTGGTCATGGAGAGGGAGGAGTCCAGTATGAAGCCCAGGTTGCGTGCGTGGTCCGTCGGTTTGGGTGCGGTGCCCAGGGCGGGGGGCCACCAGGAGTCGTCCCAGGCGGAGGGCGTGGAGCCCAGGATGAGGACCTCCGTCTTGTCTGAGTTCAGTTTCAGGCGGCTGGTCGTCATCCATTCGGCTACGTCTCTCATCCCTTCGTGCAGGTTGGCTCTGGCGGTGTCGGGGTCGTTGGTCAGGGAGAGGATCAGCTGGGTGTCGTCGGCGTAGGAGATGATGTTCAGGTTGTGTTTGCGTACGATGGCCGCGAGGGGGCTCATGTAGACGTTGAAGAGGGTGGGGCTCAGTGAGGATCCTTGAGGGACGCCGCAGATGACTTCGGTGGCCTCTGACTTGTACGGTGGTAGGCGGACTCTTTGTGTTCTTCCGTCGAGGAAGGAGGTGATCCATTCCAGTGCCTTCTCCTGGATTCCGATGTTGCTGAGGCGCTGTACTAGGGTGCGGTGGCAGACCGTGTCGAAAGCCGCGGAGAGGTCCAGGAGGATGAGGGCCGCTGTTTCGCCGTTGTCCATCAGGGTTCGAAGGTCGTCGGTGGCGGCGATGAGGGCGGTCTCGGTGCTGTGGTTCGCTCGGAAGCCGGACTGTGAGGGGTCGAGGGATCCATTCGTCTCGAGGAAGGCGGCCAGCTGTTTGTTGACGGTCTTCTCGATGACTTTGGCCGGGAACGGGAGGAGCGAGATGGGACGGTAGTTCTTGAGGTCGGTGGGGTTTGCTGTAGGTTTCTTGAGGAGAGCGCTGAGTTCGGCGTGCTTCCAGCTCTCAGGGAAGGTGGCGGTGTCGAAGGAGGTGTTGATGATGTCCCGCAGGTGGGGTGCGAGGACAGCGTCGGCCTTGTTGAAGATGTGGTGAGGGCAGGGGTCAGTCGGAGATCCGGAATGGATGGAGTTCATGGTGCGGATGGTGTCTTCGGTGCTGATCGGGGTCCAGGTGCGGAGGGTGGTGGTGGGTGGCGTCGTTGTGGTTGTGGCTTGCGTTGGTTGGTTGTTGAAGCTGTTGTGTATGTCCGTGATCTTGTTGTGGAAGTAGGACGCGAGGGAGTTGCAGAGGTCTTGCGATGGGGTGATGTCGTTGTTTCCGGCGCTGGGGTTGGAGAGCTCTTTCACGATGTTGAAGAGTTCCTTGCAGTTGTGTGCGTTGTTGTCCAGCCGGTCCTTGTATGCATTTTTCTTGGTGGCGCGGATCAGTTGGTGGTGTTTCCGGGTGGCGAGCTTGAGGGTGGTCATGTTGTCCGTGGTTGGCTCCCTTCTCCAGACTTTCTCGAGGGCTCGACAGTTCTTCTTGGAGCTCTTGAGTTCGTCGGTGAACCATGGTGTTTTTCTGCTGCAGGATCTGCTGGGTGGGGTTCTCAGAGGGGCGAGTTCGTCCGCGCAGTCGTTGATCCATTTCGTGAGGTTGTCGGCGGCCTGGCTGGGGTTCGCAGAGTTGGCGGGCGGGTGCTGGCTCAGGGAGGCGGTGAGCTGGTCGGCTGTGATCTTGTTCCAGCTTCTTCGAGCAACCTGTTGCTGGAGGTGGTGGATCGTCGTTCTTCTGAAGGTGAAGTGGACGCAGCTGTGGTCCGTCCAGTGGAGTCCTGTTGCGTGGCTGAAGGTGACGTCTTTGCTGGATGAGAAGACGGCGTCGAGTGTGTGTCCGGCGAGGTGGGTGGGGGTGGTCACCAGTTGCTTGAGTCCGAGGTTGTCGAGGTTGTCGAGCAGGCTGATGGTGTTGCGGTCGTTGTTGTTCTCCAGGTGGAAGTTGAGGTCCCCCAGGAGGATGTAGTCGGCGGAGGGGAGAGCGTGCGGGCTGACGAAGTCGGCGATGTCCTCGCTGAATCGTGTGCGTGGTCCCGGGGGTCGGTAGATCAGGGTGCCTCTGAGGGTGGTCTTCGGGTTGGTGTGGATCTGGAAGTGCAGGTGTTCGGCGGTGGTGAGGGTGTCATCGGTGTTGGTGGTGATGCGGATGGTGTCTCTGTGGATGATGGCGATGCCTCCTCCGGTCTGGTTGTCTCGGTCCCTCCGGACGATCTTGTAGCCTTCTGGGATGGCGATGGCGATGTCTGGGGCTGAGGAGGCGTTCATCCAGGTCTCGGTGATGAAGGCAACGTCGGGGGCGGTGGTGTCGAGCAGGTTCCAGAGTTCTACGGCGTGTCTGTGGATGGAGCGGGTGTTGAGCAGGATACACTTGAGGTGGGTGCTGCTGGAGTTCGGCTTGGTGGGTGCAGGGAAGGTCCGGATGCAGGAGAACTTGCAGGCGTTGCAGCTGAAAGGTCCGTGGGTGTGCTTCGGGGCGGCTCGGTGACATCCTGGGATGTGGCCGGTGTTGAGTGCGATGAGGTCGGCGGCGCCGTAGGATCGTCGGGTCGGCTTCCGTCGGTGGGGGCCAGGGGTCCTGGCGCTGGTCGCGATCCGGTCGCGGACGGGCGCAGACGGGCTTACCTTTGGCGCGCCTTCGGCGCACAATCGGCGCGCCCGCTGCGCGTGACCGCTGCGCGTCCGCACGGTCGCCATTTAAGGCGAAGTGCGCGGGTGGGCGGAGCAGCTGGGAGGCGGGAGCGGGGAGGGAAACAGAAGAGAAAAGGGGCGGGGCTCAAGGCGGTGGCGGGAAGCGGGGGCAGAGCGCGGCGATAAGCGGCAATTAACAGGCACAAATTCAGGCAAAAGCGGGAGAGAAATACAGAGACAGACGATCTAGGGAATAAAGAAAACAAGCACAAATTCAGGAAAAACAATCACAATTAGCGGCAAAAACGGGGGAAACCACAGAGACACACGATCTAGGGAATAAAGAAAACAAGCACAAATTCAGGGAAAAACAATCACAATTAGCGGCAAAAAACGGGGGAAACCACGGAGATCGCTCAGGGCGGCAGCGCGGCCGGCGCTGAGACAGAGGCAGGCACTGGGGGCACACGCAGCAGCTGGTGGCCGTGCGGCGCGGGGGTCCACCATAGGACCAATGTGCAGGACCGCCTGACCTCTTTTCCAATTGTAATACAGCGGGCAGCCAGACTTCAGGTTTGTCAGTCTTGGAGCGGGGGCTGGCCTGGCAGCCCGCTCCAAGCCCACCAAACTTGTAATCAGGCCTTTAATTATAATGATGCATCTTAATTTGTGCAAAAAAATATGCCACACACACATATGATGAAAACAGAAAAAAATAATTACACACAACAAAAATTGAAGAATGCAATGTCAAACTACTTTGCAGTACATTAACAATTTGGAATTATACAGTATGATTCCTCAGGAATTTATCCCTCTAATACGGTGTGAAATCTGAACAAACTTTACAGTATATCCCATTTGGGATGACAGTAGATATAACTACATTTTATATGGGCTAAAGTATGCGTTGCTATATATTATTAGGGTTTTGCAAGTCACCAAGGAGTTCCATGACCATGTAGAGAAATGAGGCTGTTGTCCATGTTCCTTTATAAGGTCATGGAACACCGTGGTGACTTGCAATATCCTTGTAATGTAAGTCAGGGTATTCTTCATTCTTTAAACTACATGGTCACAACATTAAATCACCCTTCCAATAAACCACTTAAAATCTTGGTGTGTTTCACGTTCATCTGAAAGAGACATTGTTTGAAGACATAAAGAATTCAATTAGATTCTGTAGTTCAGCATTAAAACATATTAGAATCAATCTCATTCAAAATGCCATGTAGAAACATGCCGGGCAATTTAATCTATTCTTTAATTACCTAAAACATACCCCAAAAATATTGCCATGAATCTCTCCTTTCTGCTTATCACTGTTCATATGGAAAAATAGAGAGGAAGGAAAAGGCAGCCTATGTTTTTGACTTTAAAATCCATCTTTAATTATGATCCCTGACCTGCCTTTCACCCTGGCTGCTGGCTCTGGCAGTAGGTCATAACACCGCAACTGTAATAAGTCATTAAAGTTGAGCAGCCGCATCAATTCCTTATTAGAGGTGGTTAGGGAAATCTCAGGTCGCCGTTAAGAAGGAAATTAGAAGTTGTCTTTTATACAAGAATTGGAGGCTCCAAGGTAATACACATCATCATTCACAGTGCTTTAACCTCTGCCAAATTATGGAGACACCCTCAAGCAGATATTAGCCATTCTCATCCACTGACTACTGTAAAACTGTCCTTTGCTAAAAGCCATAATGCAATATTATTGGTAACGCTGCTGCAAAATGAGTAATACAGCAATACATACAGAAATACACGGTGAGGAATCTCTGCACATTGTTTATCACAATTGCAAAACTGATCACTTTCTGTCACTTCTGCTCATTTTACTGTCAATATGAACAGGTTTACAGCCAACGTTCAATACATTATTATTACATTTATGATTTATATATACTTTCATATATATATATATATATATATATATATATATATATATATATATATATATATATATATATATATATATATATATTATATATATATACATATCTACATATGTATATGTATATATTTATATATATATATATTCACTGAAAAAACATAGGTTTCAGGGGTGTTATAGTTAGCTAGACATTTCACTCGTACAAAACCATTGAAATTCCTCTGTTATAGTTAGTTGTACTAACTATAACTCACGTGCCCGCAATCCACTGCTGGTGATGTCACATATTACATCATTTATGACATGGTCAGTGACATCACTGATGACATCTCAAATGACATCACTAATAACATCATCCAGTGAATGTGGTTTGGTTAGATATTTAAATATGTGTTATATATATATAGCAATCTGCATTGAAGAATGAGTGGATGTATAAGTGTCTGGATGAAGCATTTAATAGTAATGTGATTGACTGTCTAAGTGACTAATTTAAAGTGCCTCACTAAATATTTGGGATAGTGATTAAACTGTATGAATATCTGTTTCACTGTATCTCTTGTTGTGTAAACTACTACATAAGTTGGTTTCTAGCTGAAAGTCTATATTACTATTAATTAGTTAAGTGAGTATCTGTATGGTATAGTGAATGTATTTGTGGTTGGGTGGGAGGTGTGAGGCTGTTAAAAAATGTGTAAATACCTCATTTAGTAGGTATATGAGTTTAATACAGCACATGGAAACACTTGTTTGGGTGAGTGAATCTCTTTATGGGTGTGGTGATGAGTAAATATATTTCTGAATGATACATGTCCAACAAAGTAGAAATATAAAAGGCAGTGTATGTGACACTTGTTGTTTATAAATAGGTATACATAAGACTCAGTGATTGTATGAGTGACTGTATTAAAAACTGTATACCTGTAATAGTGATTTTATAACACACTAAGTATAAGCTATGAATAAATAAGGTGGTGTTTGTATAAGTGTGTAGCTTAGTAAATGTAAGTATGATCAATTGTTTGCATAAGTGAGTAGAATGACTGCATACGTGAATAGGATGTGTGCTGGTGTGTAATGTTGATGTAGGTGTATAAATATATTTAATAATGTTCTATTGATATTTGTTAGCATGTATGAGTGAATCTAAAGGTAAGTGTTTAGAGGTGTGTGTAGATGTAGGAATGACTTAGTGGGTTTTTAGAAACTTATATTGGTGTGTCAATAGTTTCAAACATGGTACTCCATATTTTATAATGAGTGTTGAAAGGTTATGCTAGTGTATGATAAGGTGTATCATATTGTCACGTGGATGATGTCATCAGTGATGTCATCAGTGATGTCATTTGAGATGTCATCAGTGATGTCTCTGACCATGTCATGAATGATGTAATATGTGACATCATCAGCAGTGGATTACGGGCGCGCGAGTTATAGTTAGTACAGCTAACTATAAAGGAGGAATTTCAATGGTTTTGTACGAGTGAAATGTCTAGCTAACTATAACACCCCTGAAACCTATGGTTTTTTCAGTGAATTTCTAAGGTTATTTAAATGCTAATTCCTAACAAGAAAAAGTCGAAAACCTATGGTTTATTCAGTGAATTTCTACCTACTCTGGTTAATAAAAGAGCTAAACTTGTATGCTAGTGTGTGAAAGTTTAGATGTATGTATGGATGTATGTATGTGTAGTGCATAATTGACTGAAAGAAAGCATTTGTGATGTATGGTGAAAGCATAAGTGGAGAACTATAAGGAAATGCTGCAGCATGACACTGTAAACTATTTAGCTACAGCATGCTGTGGTATTTCTGAAGCACAGGGATGCAACATTTGTACATAAATATGTTGCAGGTCTGTGCTTCCCTCTGCACAGCTGCTTAAACTGCCGCCATGTGGTGACAAATGCACCCTTGCACCATGGTGCAAGGATGTCCGTGTCATGCGGAGAGTGTTTTTGTGCAGCAAGGGACACCTTTCTGCACAAAAACAATCAGAAAAGACATTTTTCATCTTCAATATATGCTGTGCATTGTAGCATATATTGAAGGTGAAAAAATGAGAAGTGAAAACAATTCTCCTTGTTGTGCGTTGCTACACCAATTGGAGGATGGTGCAGCATTCACAAACATGGCCAGATTTATAATTTTTGATAAAACTGGACATATGTCTTGTTCTATGACTGTTCTGTGCAAACACGCAGAACAAAACCTATAGAACACCTTTTTAACGGAAAGTGCTGTGTATGATGAGATTATCTTTACATGGAAAACAAAAGGTATATAAAATGCGTTTTTCTCACCTTGTAAATAAGGAAGAGAGTTAATGGCTAAACCATTTCTGTACTACTAACAGAGAACAAGATATATTTATAAGTACTTATGTTTTACGAAACTTATTGCACATATTTATATATGACTGAAGAGAAGGGATGGGGCCTACTGTCACATGTGGAAAACACTTAGTGATGTGCTTTAAGTTAAATAGTTTTATTTCTTATAATTCTAAAATTACTAGGACCTACAAGACCACCATATGTCTCTATTGTGTACTATACCATGTATCTTGCAGACAGGTGTTCTGAAGCTGTCTCCTATTTGATACTTTTCTGCAATGGAATTCTCTGGCACAAATCTAGTCCATCAATCATCCATTTTTTCAACTGTGTGCAAACACAGTCCTTTGCGCATTTTAAGACTTACTTCAACTTACCTCAGCACCAATACAACTAAAAAACGCTACACATTTTATTCAGTTGTTATTTATAATGTAAAATATAGTAAATTCCATATTTTAGAATTACGATCTGTAAAAGAAAAGAAAAAATAGTTACAACATGCAATAATACATTTATAACAGCACAGCATCATTTTAAAATTTTACAAAGTAATTTCTTTGCCTTTTTTGCTGTTCTCAGAATATATTGAATTTCACTACAAACAGTGATTTCAGTCGTACTCATCACATAACAGCTGTCAAAACAAAAAACAATCAATTAGATTGTCTAAAAAACCAACAATCCATCCTCAGTAAAATACCAGATAATACAAATCACACATATATAAAATGGTTACTGCTAAGAAACTTTTAGAACTTAAATTTATAAACACTGTAAATGTTGTCGGTTAAAATTATACACCGAGACAATGTGCAACAAAAAGTCTACAATTCAAAGAAATACCTTTCCTTGAGGCCAAATTGTATTTTTCCAGTCATTTTTATGTAAATTGTCCAATGGTAATCCCATTAAATCATAATAATAAATTCCTCAGAGGCTGAGTTATCTTCCTAAAACTTTGGCTTTAAATAAATTAGGTAGGAATTTGGTAAATCGTAAGGCAAACGTTGTTTGAAAACCAACTCAGCATCATTACAGAGTCCAGCCTTTGTCACTTTTTAGATAGGCAGTGTAATGTCCAGATGTTGTGGAAGGACCATCATGGAAAATTATTGCTACTGCTACAAAAGTCCTTCCTGATATTGATAGTTGAGTAGCTACAAAATGTTTTATTAAAGTGTCCAATTTTCTTCCATCAGCTGTACAACATTGCATCATTAAAATTATATATTGTCCATATCTTTGTAAAAATAAAGTTGATAACATTTCTGATTTGCATTGGCTACACTCCATGTTTTGATTAGCAGCTTTAAATAATTTATTAAAAGACACTGATTTACAGTCCGGTAATGTCAAATATAGAAATCTTTCAGTGTCTACATTAGTGCTATATCTATACATACAATTTTCACAAATGTTCCCATTTATAACAAAGGCCAAAAATATTTTCTATTTCTACACCTTCATTTTCCAATACGGTAAGCATATACATTAGAAATCATCAAGAGAGCATCTTGTTGGATATTTTGTGTAAATTGTGTAGAACCAGAACATGCATCCAAAAGATTACGAACATCGGAAACGGTTTGTATTTTACTTGTATCAGTACTTAATTTTTCAGAAACAGAATGCAACAAGCAACAAACATTTTGTTCCCGATTCTCCATAATTTGCTGTTGCAAACCTTCAAGAAAAAAAACAACATTGACCACTACATCAGCATAGCAGTTGACACCAGAACTATTTTCAAACTGATAACCAACAATCTCTTCAACAGTGTACTTTTTCTTTTTGCTTGCAATAACATTATCTTGTTTTTTTCCCTTCTCTACACCTTCAGTACAGATATTCTCATACCTTCTTTTTTGACCAACCACATGATTTTCAAATACAGGATATTGACTTAAATTGGGAGCATATGTTCTTCTTAACCTATTATACTCTTTGACACAGTTTGCATCTGCAGTAACCTTTGTATCATCAAAATCAATCAAAAACAAACCAGATAATGTTCTGACTCGCGACAAAGCAACATATGCCATACCCTCTTTAAACACAGTATTTCCAATGTTCACCAAAGCACTTTCAACACATAAACCTTGAATTTATGAATAGTTACTGCATATGCCAGAGAAAGTGGAAACTGTTTTCTTCGGACATATAAATCTTTAACAAGCAAAAAACGAACTGAACAACGACCAATTTGTTTACCTTCTTCAATCTGATCAAATTTAATTTTTAAGAATTCAATACCATCTTTATTTTGATTTTTAACAAAATCAACAACTTTGCCCATTGCTCCATTAACTAAACCTTTTTCTACGTCCAAATTACGCCTTAAAATTATCCGACAGTTTCTGCATGCATATAGATGCTTTTCTAAACCAGCAGTTTTAGATATTGATTTTTCTAAAGATTCCAATTTTGTCTTCAATTTTTCTGTCAAAATAATAGTGATTCCTTCATGCTCTATTTTATCGATGGCTTCCATTTTTATTATTTCTTCATTTTCCAGTTTCAAAAGTTGTTTTTTGAATATGCAACACTCATGCAGTGTTGGCATTAAGCAGATTACAGATTTGTTTTCTGCAATTTTCATGCATATTTTCTCTGGAACTACGTTTTCATTTGGAAACAAATTGGAAAGTAATCGAGTCTGCACAGCTTGTTTGCCATGTTCAGTCAGTAGTCCAATTCTTATATCTTGGAGAATAGTTCCATAATCAACATCATTTGCCTGTTGCATATTTGTAATGAGTTCTTTGTATTCAAAATATGACCAAATGTTCACGTTTCCAACACTACCCAGAGACTTTCTGGTGTCTTCATGCGCAAGTGTTTTAAATAATGGTTGTCCTTTTACAGGAGTCAGTTGCTGTAGATCTCCAAAAACTATGACGTGTTTTCCTCTAAATAAAACGTCGTACTCTGTGAAATTCTTAAATGCACAAAGGCAAGCATTAAGTTTGATACCATGCTTACCTCATCAATAATGAGAAGTTTAATTTTCTTCAAGACTCTTGAAACTTCACAACAAGCTTCTCCAGATAACTTGTGGTATTCCAATTTGTTTTCATGCTCTACTGGTAGCATTAGTAAACAATGTAAAGTACTTCCTTTAATGTTGTGTGTAAGCATGGGCGGATTTTGTGAATTGGCAATCCGCGAAATTGCGTATTTACGGGTTCGCAATGTGCAAAATCCGCGAACTCTCGCGAATTTTGCGGATTCCTTTTTTTTTGTGTTCCCAAGTGTTTCTGCCATTTCGCAAGGGTTTTTTAGCAGTTTGCAAACGCGTACTTACTTGTCGGGTAGCAACGGTCGCGACCATGTTGTTTCTACGTCTGGTTCATCACAGCACCCTCTGTTTCACCACTGCCACCCTCTGTTTCACCACTGCCACCCTCTGGCTCACCCATGCCACCCTCTGGCTCACCCATGCCACCCTCTAGTTCATCACTGTAGATTATGGGGGGAAAAGCACACCTGCCCTGCCTCAACTGACATGAATGAATTAGGGGCTGATTAATGTGTCACTGAATTTGAACTTCCAGGCTGGCACCTGATTCCTTATCTGTAATTGCTTTCTGTTGCAGTGTAATTTTTTTAACAGGACCTTTGTTGTATACTTGTAGCTATTCTCTGCGCCTGCTGTGAGGGTCAGAGCAGGGTCATAGAATAGTTGCAAGTAGGCAACTGAACTCTGAAGGGGCCCCTCAGGAAGCACTACAGGGAATGGTTACTAATGATAAGATTGAACTTTTGCACCTGCTGAGTGCTTTCAGTTTTGCAAAACTCCAAATATCCAGCAGTATCCACAAAAAGTAACCCTTTCATGTGAAGATCCAAATCAAAAGTGACCAGCACATGAAGAAAGCACTGGGAGGAGCCTGCTGGACAGGAACAGGAAGTTGGAGACTGTGGGGCACTTCCTCCCCCCCCCCCCAAATGGACTCCTTGCAAAAAAAAGTGCAGGCAAATGTCAACCTGAGGAGGTATTCTGATAAAAATCATAATTTTCAAAGTTTATGCTGCCTGCTGGTGGATTTCTTGTGCGAAATTGCAAATTTTGCAATCTCGCAATTGCGAGATTGTCGCTGCCCGCCGCATCTACGTGTTTGCAAGTGTTTACTCTCGCGATGCGTGATGACGGGCCTTTATGACGTACTCGCGTTGCCAAACTCTCGCTGTGCAAGGTGGCAAGCCGCGATGACGTCGACAAACTCCCGCGGGATCCCGCAGCAAGATCCAAAATGGCGCAGCACATGCAAACATGGAGAAAAACAACTCTGCAAACGCTGAATGACGGTAAGTGAACGCTGCGCGCCGCAAAATTGTATAGTATTCTAGTTGGCAAGTGCGACCAAGCAAAAAATCCGCTTCGCACGGATTTACCAATTTTCAGCAAACTCGCGAGAGTTCGCGGATTGCGAATGTGCTGAAAATCCGCAAAATCCACGAGCGGAACGGATTTAACGCCCATGCTTTACTGTGCTGCCAAACCAGTTGGAGCAGTGACAACACAAGACAAATGCGACTCAGTTGTAATTACTTTCATAAAAAAAACTTTTTCCTGTTCCAGCTTCTCCACTCACGTGCATTCGGATAGGTTGAAATGACATGCATGAACACTCTTTCTTTTCATGAAGTAATCCATGGGCAATCTGTTGTCTTACTTGCTCATATATTTGTTTCTGTTCAACATTTAGTTGTTCTTCCAAGTTTGCTAAGTTTGTTACATCTTCTTGAGCTTGATGCATTGCTGTTTCCACCTAATTGCTGCTTCATTTTCAACGATTGGTTGTCCTAGTGGATCTTGACTCAGCGCAGCAGAACTTTGACTGTCTTGAGAACTGTCTCTAGCAATTTTAGCTGCAATTGTAGCTTCTTGATCAATTTCTTCGTTCAACATTTTCACATAATTTGCAAACGCACTGCATTGTATGCTATCTTTACAAGCATTAAAGGAATCTTCATAGCTCTGGAAATCTCCAAGGAATTCCAGTTCTGAACGCCATGGTTTGAACAGTTGTAAAAGGGCTAAATAGTAAAATTCCCTTTAATCAGCAGTGTTGCAACTCAGCTTTCTTGGATTAATCACATTTCCTTTTGTTTGTTTCACCAAACATCCTTCGGAACCAATGACTCCATATTTTCCATCATTGATGCTCTCTGTAGTATTCCGTTTAAAAGTGTAGTTTTGCAGCACTTCATAGAGACACATGTACTCAAGATGATGACTTCTGTTTGGGTAATATGTGTCCAAAATATTCGTTTTCAAAATATCTGTACTTTCTGGATCTTCTTTTGCTAAATATTCAATTTCTTGTACAGATTTCAGTACTCAATTTCGCATTGCTGCAAGACCTAGACTCACCCAAATGATTCTTCTACATTTAGAATATAGACTTGCAGATGATAACTGATCTGAGCATTCATATGCTCCGATTTCTTGATGGGATAACATCTTCAAACTGAAACTGTATAATTTTTTACTTAGAGTCTTCTCGTGAGAAATCTCTTCCCACATTTCTTTCAATTCCGTCTTTTCTGATTTTGTAATGTAGGACGGTATATATCGAGCAACAGCAATGGAATTGTCCACAATATACTGAATATCCATGTTAGCATTCCACATGGACAAAATAACTGGGTAGTAGTCATTTATGTATTTTGACTCTTCATGTCTTCTTAAGTTGTAAGTATTTTTTGGAGACTTTCTTGTGATAGTATGTCGCAAAGATGACATAAAACTGTTCACTCTTCCTTTGGACATTACAGGACGTGGAAATGCAAAACGACATTTGGTGTAGAACTTGTCCTTAGATTTGTACTTTCGTCGACAGTATTTTCAACATCGGTGGCTTTGGAATCGTAAGACTTGTGCTCTTAAGTTGTTTTCTTCTGAGCTTTTGGGTACAGCACATGTTGCATATTGTTCAATAAAATTCAAAACAGTATCATCCGCATCTGTTCCAAATTTGGGAGCATCCTTAATCCATAACAGCATATGTATATGAGGAGCACCTCTTGCTTGATACTCCTTTCTCCAAAAGAATTCCACAACTTCTCCAAGAGGAGGATTTTTTTATTGCAGATAAAAAACATCATAGTCTCAATTCTATAATTGAAATACCTGCATACATTAACAGGATCTAAAGAGCACAATTCTCCAGGTGTCTTGTATTCAATATTTTTTATATTGAAATTTGCCTCTCAAAGAAATTGTAGCAAATCATCCCAAGTAGGAGTTCCTAAGTTCCATAGCATACATTTCAATTGTCCATGACGACAGTACCAATATTCATTAGTCCCACGCTGACATGCCATCCGATTAATGAGCTGAGATTCTAGATGATCATCTCTCTGGTGCACTTTATCCATAAAATCTTTTGCAGATACATTTTGCAGATGTATTCCAGTTTTTAAAATGTGATTGACTGCTTATGAAAGTCCAGACAAGTCACTTTCAAACAAAAGATGAAATATATAAGGGATACATTGTCGAAATCTTGTATCTTCTGCATATAATCTTGTTGTCCGATATTCAGATGCAGGAATCTGCACAGGACGTTCATCATATCGTCCTCCTTTTCCAGTTGGGAACAACTGTGGAAAACAATGAGCTTCCAAGTTCTCTTCCCATACACTCATGGGAGTTCCTTTTGCTTTTTTCATTTGGAACAAGTCAATAGTGTTCCCCATCACTTCTTTTGAATGAAGTGGATGCACACTGTAGTATTCATAGATTTCTTCACATCTTTAACATGTCCATTTTTTCAATTTGGCCACTTGACAGTTCAGTATCTTCTGTTAAAACTATTTCTTCTTCTCCAATATAAACATTCTTATAGTATGTATTATTTGTTATCAAATACAATGTTGCCTTTTGCACTTTCCTAACATCCACTAACTCCTGCCAGATTTTCTTATTCTTAGTCGGCACACCATTAACAAGAATAACTAGTGGTTCACTTTCTACACTCTCTACACCAATAGTTTCAATATTTTTCTTTAAATCTAACAGTAAATACACAACTCTTCATTTTAATCTTCTTTGTAAATCTGAAGGAGGCAATTTACCTGTTTTAGGCTCCATACGAACAATAGCCTGAAACGGGTGCACACATTGAATGAGAATAGACTCATAGGTGTTTAAATCAATCAATTCTGGAGGAATAGCAACTAACTCTAAATTATTATGCACAGCTCTAGCGGGCATTTTATTCTCATATAAGTGGTTATAACAATATTTACAAATACGCTGATCAGAACCCAAATCAAAACAATTCTCTACCAACAAATAAGTTACAAATTCCTTCCACTTATCATTATTTTCTTTTTCACTTTTTAAATACAGATCAACACTCCTAGTCTGATTTTTATAGTGAGTTTGCCGACAACAAATACAAGAAAAATTGGCCTTTCACCTGAAATCACCTTAAAATGTGTAATTTCATTTTCAAAATGTTTTGTACAACTATGTTAACCCCTCCCATGCTCGTGACGGAACCGTTCCGTCACGAGCCTCGGGTGGGCTGTGCTGGTGACGGAACGGTTCCGTCACGGTCCGCTCACCGTGCCTGCGCGGTGCGAATTCCGCGCCTGCGCTGACGTTCTAAAGAACGGGGGGGGCCGTGACGGAACGTTCTGTCACAAGCACAGCTCACCCGAGGGTAGTGACGGAGCGGTTCCGTCACCAGTACGGGAGCGCCGCACGGCCCTGCCTCCCCCTTAGCGCTGCGGCGGAATAGCTGCCGCAGCGAAGGGTTTAAACATTCTCTACACCATTTTCTTCTATTAATGTCTGAGTTTCTTCACTCTCTTCTTCAGGACCAAAATGACAAACTCAATATCATCACAAACCTTTTTCACATCTGATACTGACCCACACAAAAGAGCACTGTTCAGCTCATTTAACTTTAGTGCTGGACTTTTTGCATAATATAATCTTCTCACTAACTTCCGCATTTGAGTATGATGTACTGCCAACATCCTGAAATGGTGACAAACACTTTGACATACTTTCCTAGTAAGACAAGCCAGAGAATGACCTTGCAAACCAGTATGTTTTCTCACTCTGCAAGGGTCTAGTCCTTGCAACACCTTAATCTTTTGTTTAACACTTTTTTTACAATATGCTTGTAAGAAATTGCGTAATTTATCAATAGATTCTTGTTGTACACTACAAATGCTACTACAATTCCAAGTGTACACTGGGGCTTTAGGACGTCTGATAGATGTTCGTTTCTCTTTCCTCCCCACAGGTCTTTTGATTTTTAACACATAAGCTCGCCTACTTTTGCTTGAGCATCTCACCATTAGCGATTTTTGCTAATAGGATCACGAGGGTCTAGGATTGGGTGTGCCTTTTAGGGGGTACATACCGTCCATTTCCTTGATTATGGTCCTGACGAAAACCTGGAACATCCCATTAAAGGTTGAAACACGTATTTACATGTTTGTCAGTCCTTGTGTGTCTTTTGTATTTTACGGGCAAACTTTGCACATCCTTCAGCGACCGTCCCGACCACCATAGTTGGGATGCAAGAATAAGAGATCACGCCTCTACAATTAATATGAATGAGCGAGATTGGAATAAATATAGTGTAAGTGACTGAGCATGCACCTCTTGATAAGTATGCGTGTGTTGGCTAAATAGCATGCCCGCAGCGGGCACTCGACCAGCACGACAATATCACGCAGATACGAACCTAGTTTTCCTAATGAGAGTGGCATGAAGCATGAAATCACAGAGACACTGCACGACGTAACAGGCATGTAATATTGATCACGTCTGATAGATGTTTGTTTCTCTTTCCTCCCCACAGTCTTTTAATTTTTAACACATAAGCTCGCCTACTTTTGCTTGAGCATCTCACCATTAGCGATTTTTGCTAATAGGTTCACGAGGATCTAGGATTGGGTGTGCCTTTTAGGGGGTACATACCGTCCATTTCCTTGATTATGGTCCTGACGAAAACCTGGAACATCCCTTTAAAGGTTGAAACATGTAGACCAGTACACATATAGAGATACTTTGGCCGTAACTTCCCTCTTAGTATCTCGCCACCCCCCATTTTAATATTGTCCAGTTGCTTTAAAATAAAATTCATATTCACAACCTGCTCCACTGTATTTCAGGTGTTGTAGCACACCCTGGTGACGCTAGGCCACCAGGGTGGACCCCGATGATGAAGCATGTCACCACTAGGCTGGTGAGTGAGTTTTTTTTTTACAAAAGGTTAAATTCTTCCTTTTGTCAGTCAAAACGCCCCATTAGGAAATCGTTTATTTCCCCTATGGTGGTACTCCTCTCTTTGTTTATTTAGCTTTAGGACGTCTGCCTAGAGCTTTATCAGCTATCACTTCTTCTGCATTTCTAGGAACCATTTGCTCTTTGTCAATTGGACAACCATTTCTAACCTCATAAGCTCGACCACTGGTGTCAACTGCATGCAACAAATCATTGATCTGTAAATAACTCTCTTCTTTAAAAAAAGGCTCAGAACTTGAACTTTGTTTTCATTCCCCTAAGAAAATATCACAAAAATTACTTTTGTTAATTACTCTTTTCCTCTTACTTTTGACCTTCATTAAATGGATTGGTTTATCTAGTGATCGAATTCTCTTTAATACTAAAATGAATAGTTTCCTCTTTACTTCAAAAACCTTTTCAACAATGGATTCGATATGCTTCTTCTTTTTATAAAATAGTGTTCTCTTTCTATATTTCTTTGTATGTTTCATCAAATTATGGACTTCTCTGTTGTAAAATATTTTTTGCGGAATTCTTTATATTGATTTTCTCTTCTTTTACTATAAGTTGTATACTTTGTATGTACCTTGCCTTTTTTTCCTTTCCTATTCTTTGCACTTTTTTGTGTGCTTGGAACATTTTCAGTGCTTTGAACATTTCCAGTTTTTTTCTGAATCTAGTAATATTTTTAATAATGTCCTTTGTGGTCTTACCAGAAATATTTCTCTTTTTAGCCACATTATGTTGGTCATCCAATACTTGTGGTTGAGTTTTTTCCAAGTAAGTATCCTTTTTTTGACCCTTTCTTCTTCTTTCTTTCTCCGGCATGATAACTTTATTTTAATGATTATAAACAGTATCTGTAAATAATAATCATGAATAAGTATTTATTATTAACTTTATAAATGATACTTTTTTATTACTACACAAACACATTTCATATAAATTCTGACTAAGAAATTGTAGGCCTGAAGCACGAGTGTGAAGGATGTTAGACCACTACATACATAGTGCATAGCAGTTTGAAGCACTCCATAACACTAAAACCTGGAGCACTGTGTGAGTACATACATATTAACTAAATGATCACAATACTATAAGAAGAGACACTGAGTGAATTCATATTTGGTTCACTTTTACTTTAGTGAATAGATTACTATATGATACATAAACAGTCACTATGGTTTTGCAACAGTACAGATTTAGAGTCTAGAGTAGTGCAGTGGTGTTTGTCTTGTGTAGGGGGTCGTGCTGGGGTAGTGTTCTAGGGTAGTTCAGTGGTGTTTGGGTAGTGTAGGAGGTTGTGCTAGGGTAGATTTAAGGTTTAGGGTAGGGCAATGGTGTTTGGGTAGTGTAGGGGTCATGCTGGGGTAGTGTTTTAGGGTTTAGGGTAGTGTGGTGGTGAATGGGTAGTGTAGGTGGTCGTACTGGGGTAGATTTAGGGTTTAGGGTAGTGCAGTAGTGTTTGTGTAGTGTAGGGGGTCGTGCTGGGGTAGTGTTCTAGGATAGTGCAGTGGTGTTTGTGTAGTGTAGGAGGTTGTGCTGGTGTAGATTTAAGGTTTAGGATAGTGCAATGGTGTTTGGGTAGTGTAGGGGGTCGTGCTGGGGTAGTGTTTTAGTGTTTAGGGTAGTGCAGTGGTGTTTATGTAGTGTAGGGGGTCATACTGAGGGTAGATTTAGAGTTTAGGGTAGTGCACTGGTGTTTGTGTAGTGTAGAGGGTCGTGCTGTGATAGTGTTATGGGGTAGTGCAGTAGTGTTTGGGTAGTGTAGGGGGTCATTCTGGTGTAGATTTAAGGTTTAGGCTAGTGCAATGGTGTTTGGGTAGTGTAGTGGGTCGTGGTGGTGTAGTGTTTTAGAGTTTAGGGTAGTGCAGTGGTGAATGGGTAGTGTAGGGGGACATGATGGGGGTAGGTTTATAGTTTAGGGTAGTGCAGTGGTGTTAGTGTAGGAGGTCATGCTGGGGTAGATTTAAGGTTTAGAGGACCGCAATGGTGTTTGGGTTGTGTAGGGGGTTGTGTTGGGGTAGTGTTTTAGAGTTTAGGGTAGTGCAGTGGTGTTTGTGTAGCGTACGGGGTCGTGCTGTGATAGTGTTTAAGGGTAGTACAGTGGTGTTTGGGTAATGTAAGGGGTCTTGATAGGGTAGGTATAAGGTTTAGGGTAGTAAAATAGTATTTGGGTAGTGCAGGGGGTCGTGCCAGGGTAGTGTTTTAGGGTTTACGGTAGTGCAGTGGTATTTGGGTAGTGTAAGGGGTAATGCTGGAGGTAGTGTCACTGCAAGGATACATGTACAAGTGTGAAGGTGATTACACTACTACTTGCATAGTGCATAGGAGTTTCAAGCACTGCATGCCCTAAAGCCTGGCTCACTGCAAGAGTACATGTACTTATATGTCTGCAAACACATCAACCAACCAAATCATTCTCTCTCAATTTTCCCAAATAGACACTGACTCACAGTGTGATTCTAGACAAATAACCGTATTTCTTATAAATGGAGTGTATAGATACTGACTGGGGAAATGTAGGCCTAAAACACAAGTGTGAAGATGGTTAGATTACTATTTGCATAGTGCATAGGAGTTTCAAGCACTGCATGCCCTAAAGCCTGACTTATTGCAACAGAACATATACTTATATAGCTGCAAACACATCAACCAACCAAACCATTCTCTCTCAATGTTCCCAAATGGACACTGACTCAAAGTGTGATTTTAGACAAATAACAGAATTTCTTATCACTGGAGTACATAGCTACTGACTGGGAAATTGTAGGCCTGAAACACAAGTGTGAAGATCGTTAGACTACTACTTGCATAGTGCATAGGAGTTTCCAGCACTGCATGCCCTAAAGCCTGGCTCACTGCAAGAGTACATGTACTTATATGTCTGCAAACACATCAACCAACCAAATCATTCTCTCTCAATTTTCCCAAATAGACACTGACTCACAGTGTGATTCTAGACAAATAACCGTATTTCTTATAAATGGAGTGTATAGATACTGACTGGGGAAATGTAGGCCTAAAACACAAGTGTGAAGATGGTTAGATTACTATTTGCATAGTGCATAGGAGTTTCAAGCACTGCATGCCCTAAAGCCTGACTTATTGCAACAGAACATATACTTATATAGCTGCAAACACATCAACCAACCAAACCATTCTCTCTCAATTTTCCCAAATGGACACTGACTCAAAGTGTGATTTTAGACAAATAACAGAATTTCTTATCAATGGAGTACATAGCTACTGACTGGGAAAATGTAGGCCTGAAACACAAGTGTGAAGATCGTTAGACTACTACTTGCATAGTGCATAGGAGTTTCAAGCACTGCATACCCTAAAGCCTGGTTCACTGCAACAGTACATGTACTTATATATCTGCAAACAGATCAACCAACCAAATCATTCTCTCTCAATTTTCCCAAATAGACACTTACTCACAGTGTGATTCTAGACAAATAACAGTATGTCTTATAAATGGAGTATATAGATACTGAATGGGGAAATGTAGGCTTGAAACACAAGTGTGAAGATGGTTAGACTACCACTTGCATAGTGCATAGGAGTTTCAAGCACTGCATGCCCTAAAGCCTGGCTCACTGCAACAGTACATGTACTTATATGTCTGTGTCCCGGGGGTGCCGGGTTTACAGGGATATCGACCACCTGAGGGGGTTCTGGAGGGTCAAATAGAAATACCGGTGCTTTCAAGAGAGGTTTTAAGGAAGGTTTTATTGGGATGAAAGTTATTTTCATGGATATCACAGTAAAGTCTATTTGATAGGTCCCGTCGCGATGCCTTGTGGTCTTGGTAGTTCCACTTCCGGGAAGGTGTTGCTCCAGGCGTCTCGCGGTGAACCCGGAAAGAAAAGGAAAGCAACGAGTTATATTCTAAACTCGGGGAAAATCCACAAGGGCCGGGAGTGAGGGAACGCACCCAGTGCACAGTGCTCTAAATACAGGTGGTGGGTAGGAGTGCTTGTGCTCGGGGAAAGGGTTCGTTGCGGGAGATGTCTACAGGGGTGGCTGCCTCCGCCTCCCAACCCAACCCGCGACCCGGCCCCGTACCTCTCGCAGCCACGCTCCTCCCGTGGGCGCGTGGCAGGGCGAAGCGTCCAACCGGTGGCCTCCTGGCTTGTCGTCTCCGTCTTCTTCTCATCCTCGTTCTCGTTCTGCGTCCTTCTCCGCTGCCTGGGAGTCGCCGTCCGTCTTCGTGTCGGTACTTCCTGCTTTTGACGTCATCAGGGGTGGAGCCCCGGGCTCAAGGTCCCAAGCCTTAAAGGAACCGCACTCATTCTCCTCGGACCAGTCCTTCGTGATGTCATCGGGGTTTCCATACCATGTACCGATGTGTGGCTGTGGGGAAAAGGTGCAGGGTGTAAGGGGGGTGGCGGACCACCAGTCTTCCGTAACAGGCTCCTGGGGGCTGGACCCGTGACAGTCTGCAAACACATCAACCAACCAAACCATTCTCTCTCAATTTTCCCAAATGGACACTGACTCACAGTGGTATTCTAGACAAATAATAGTATTTCTTATAAATGGAGTATATAGATACTGACTGAAGAAATGTAGGCCCCTAACACAAGTGTGATGGTGATTACACTACTACTTGCATAGTGCATAACAGTTTCAAGCCCTGTCTGCCCTAAATCATGGCTCACTGCAACAGTACATGCACTTATATATCTGCAAACAGATCTACCAACCACATTATTCTGTCTCAATTTTCCCAAATGGACACTGACTCATAGTGTGATTCTAGACAAATAACAACATTTCTTATAAATGGAGTAGTAGGGTTGTACAGTGATGTTTGGGTAGTGTAAGGGGTCGTGCTGGGGTAGGTTTAAGGTTTAGGGTAGTGCAATGGTGTTTGTGTAGTACAGGAGGTCGTGCTGGGATAGTGTTCTAGGGTAGTACAGTAGTGTTTGGGTAGTGTAAGAGGCCGTGCTGTGGTAGATTTAATGTTTAGGTTAGTGCAATGGTGTTTGGGTAGTGTAGGGGGTCGGGCTGGGGTAGTGTTCTAGGGTAGTGCAGTGGTGTTTATGTAGTGTAGGGGGTCATGCTAGGGATAGTGTTTTAGGGTTTAGGGTAGTGCAGTGGTGTTTGTGTAGTGTAAGGGGTCCTGCTGGGATAGTGGTCTAGGGTAGTGCATTGGTGTTTGGGTAGTACAGGAGGTCGTGCTGGGATAGTGTTCTAGGGTAGTACAGTAGTGTTTGGGTAGTGTAAGAGGCCGTGCTGTGGTAGATTTAATGTTTAGGTTAGTGCAATGGTGTTTGGGTAGTGTAGGGGGTCGTGCTGGGGTAGGTTTAAGGTTTAGGGTAGTGCAATGGTGTTTGTGTAGTACAGGAGGTCGTGCTGGGATAGTGTTCTAGGGTAGTACAGTAGTGTTTGGGTAGTGTAAGAGGCCGTGCTGTGGTAGATTTAATGTTTAGGTTAGTGCAATGGTGTTTGGGTAGTGTAGGGGGTCGGGCTGGGGTAGTGTTCTAGGGTAGTGCAGTGGTGTTTATGTAGTGTAGGGGGTCATGCTAGGGATAGTGTTTTAGGGTTTAGGGTAGTGCAGTGGTGTTTGTGCAGTGTAAGGGGTCCTGCTGGGATAGTGGTCTAGGGTAGTGCATTGGTGTTTGGGTAGTGTAGGAGTTCATGCTAGGGTAGATTTAAGGTTTTGGGTAGTGCAATGGTGTTTGAGTAGTAAAGGGGGTCGTGCTGGGGTAGTGTTTTAGGGTTTAGGGTAGTACAGTGGTGAATGGGTAGTGTAGGTGGTCGTGCTGGAGGTAGATTGAGGGTTTAGGGTAGTGCAGTGGTGTTTGTTTAGTGTAGGGGATCGTGCTGGGGGTAGTGTCACTGCAAGAGTACATGTACTAATATGTCTGCAAACACATTAACCAACCAAATCATTCTCTCTCAATTTTCCCAAATGGACACTGACTCACAGTGTGATTCTAGACAAATAACAGTATGTCTTATAAATGGAGTGTACAGATACTGACTGGGGAAGTGTAGGCCTGAAACACAAGTATGAAGGTGGTTAGACTACTACATGCATAGTGCTTAGGAGTTTCAAGCACTGCGTACCCTAAAGCCTGTCTCACTGCAACAGTACATGTACTTATTTGTCTGCAAACACATCAAGCATCCATTTCACATATTTCATAACTGCATTTTACTATTAAAGCTAAACTCATTTTGGAAACACATAACCAATGACTATTTTCTATTTCTACCAAAATGTGAGAACACAATATGTTTTTAATCAATTACATCTCAGTAAACACATGAAGTACCAAAACGCTTCTCTTAGAGTGATTCCTAAATGCACACAGACTCACTGTTTGATTCTAGACAAGCAACTCTATCCCTTGCATTTTACCAAAACACATTTACTAGTCTACAAGACTTAAGGTGACTGTACACATTGCATAACATTTTCTACTACACATTAGTATAGAGTGCTTCTATCAGAATGATTCCTAAATGCACACAAGACTAACTGTGTGATTCTAGACAAACAACACTATCCCTTGCATTTTACCAAAACACATTTCAGAGTCTAGAAGGGGTACTGCATTTTGATGTAGAAACTTGACTCATTTTGCAAATACATAAAGAAATGACTGGTTTTCTAATTCTACCAAAACATGAGAACAGCACAGTTATCTGTCTGCAAACACATGAAATGCACAAATGCTTATCTCAGAATTGTTTCTAAATGGACACACACTCACAATAAAATTCTAGAGGAAAAAAAGTATTCCCTGCACTTTAGCAGAAGAAACACATTAGTCTGATTAAAATCAAAATGCACCACATACATCCCCTCACAAATTAATAACTCACCTTTCAAATTGTTTTGTAGAATAAAAAGTATGTCAGTCACACACTAGATTTTCTTATACAGAATCTCTGTTCTGTACACCTCTCACCAGAACCAAAGAATGGCAACATGTCCCTCTCATTTTGAACACATATACACCTAAACATCAAAGCACATTGCTTCCTACATTAAATCAAAAGCAAACACACATTTCTATTGGTTACACATTTAAACCCTTTCCAATTGACATACATGTGAACCCTACCCCAAATCTGCCTTCTGCCTGTTACCATAGAAACAGTTCATGGAACACTTAACTGAGCACACAGGTCAAAAGTCCATCACACAATGTTGCTAATCAAAACAGCAAGTGTGCTTAACTTTTCAACATATCAGCTCATCCTATGTAATGTTCCTTTCAATCAGATTTTCTTAACCAATAAGAATCATGCTTTTAAAAAACAGAAACATACACCCTAGTTGTCAGTGTAGAATGTTGTCAAACAACCAATCATTTCTTTACTTTTTTCAAAACTGCATCTTTTCCATCATTTTAGAAAAATGCTAGTTTTCAAACTGCCATTTCATTTACAGAGATCATCTGTGTGCATTCAGACCTCCCTTCAAAATGCTTAGAGTGTGGATTGTGGAATACAGCTATATTTTCCGGAGCCAAAGGTATGCAGAAAACAAAGGAATTCCCAAAGACCTAGGTTTACCAAATGTAGACATTAAATGGATTGGACACAGAGGGTTAAAGTTAAAGTTAAAGTGGCACCAATTGATGCCATTGGTTAAATCCTTTTTGCATCTCCAACACCCTGACCTCATAATTGTGCAC
Source organism: Lissotriton helveticus (assembly GCF_964261635.1). Classification (NCBI taxonomy): domain Eukaryota; kingdom Metazoa; phylum Chordata; class Amphibia; order Caudata; family Salamandridae; genus Lissotriton; species Lissotriton helveticus. The sequence goes on along the minus strand of NC_136070.1, from coordinate 1,071,454,426 downwards.
TGTGGTGGCAATGACCTAGGCACTCTTCAGCCTCGCTTCTACCGAGGCATAAAATGGCTGCCAACAGTTCCTAGTTTCGAATGTTGACAACCACTTGACAGCCAATTAGCATTCAGCGCGTGATCTTGAGGGTGCGCTCAAGGGTGCGTTCAGGGTGCGCACAGGATGCGTGGTTCCATTGCGCCCATAGATATATATATTTACTTTTAACTGTGATTTTCTCAGTAACTACTGAACAGATTGACACCATTTAAGCAAAAGGCACAAGTCTGAACTGAGGACTACCTCTTTGCCAAATTTGGCGTAATTCTGTTCAGCAGTTCGGGCTGTAGCTGCGGCTAAAGGTCCTATGGGAAATTGCATGGGAAAAACACGTTTTGGGACCCCCCTTTTTTCTCAGCCCCCGCTTGACGAATCATCCTGAGACTTTCAGGATAGGAGCAGACCATCAATCAATCAGCGGCAAAGTTATTTGTAATAGAATGTTGCGTATTTCCTATGGATAATAGGTCCTAACTATAACTACCTACTGGCCAGTAGGTAATATATACATATATATATATATTGTATTGTATTGTAATTGCATTTGTACAGTGCTTACTTCCCCGAAAGTTTTTTTTTTCGGCGAGTAGCACGCTACTCGGGACCCAAAGAGGATTAGTGTTGAATTAGTACAATGAAACATGCAAGTAAATTTTAAGTGGTGGATATGTTAGTCAGTTATTTGGGTTCGGAAGGATAGCAGAGGATAGAAGAAGAAAAAAGTCTTGTATTTATATAGTGCTTGATACCCCTGATGGGGTGTTGAAGCACACTACTCCAGTAACCCATAAAGGATCCGTGGTGAATTAGTATGGTGAAATATGAAAGTAATTTGAGTGGTGGATATTAGTCAGTGATTTGGAGTGAGAAGGATAGCGGAGGGATAGAAGGGGAATAAAGGTTTGCATTCATATTGCACTGTTACCCCTGATGGGTGTTGAAGAGCTTTTCTGGCCAGTACCACGCTACTCTGGAGCCCATAAAGGATTAGTGTTGAAAATTAATATAGTGAACTATGAAGTAATTTGAGTATATATATAGGCGGTTGTTACTAATCACGTCCTACCTTAGGCTGTATGCGTTAGGTATATACCTTTAAGGAGCAGGGCTCAAAGCTACCTATCAGGTGGGGGCAGGTATTTAACCTATGAAACACGACCCTCCCTGTATCATTTACTACCCTGGCGCTGAAGAAGGCAGACAACGTGCCGAAATGCATTCGCCCATTGAAGGGTTATGGGACTGTTACTCGCCTATGCAAATGGATTAAAGCTGTTTTCCATACCTACCCTGCTGTTGGTCTCTTCACTGGATCCTGGGATGCGGTGTGGAATGGTTATATATATATATATATATATATATATATATATATACACACACACACACAGCCACACACACACACACACACACACACACACACACACACACATACACACACACACACACACACACACACACACACACACACACACACACACACACACACAGTTATTATAGAATAATCCCAGACACAGCCTAAATCCAATTATCTGTAAATCCATGGACCATAATTGGATCCCACCTCTCCTATGGAAATCTGAAGTTAAATTAAAACACTTTCTATTATGGTTAGGCATTACTTATTGAATAGGAACTTGATGTATAGAGGACAGAAAATCATTTTATATATATATATATATATATATATATATTGCTATTAGGTTTCCCGAGGGAAAAGTAAAACGCACTCACCCGTCTTGGTGTATTTGACAGCGGTTTATTTAGCAACCCAAACCCAACGCATTTCGCTTTCTTCCAAAAGCTTGCTCACGGGAGCAAGCTTTTGGAAGAAAGCGAAACACGTCACGAAACGCGAAACATGTTCAAACCTGGATATTAATGATCATAGCATGTTAAAAAAAACACAGATCAATCTGATTAGTTGATATAAAATCCCTTAATGTTGCAATAAAGTGGAAGTGCTTAAAGTATTGCGATGTGCCCTAAAGTGCTATACAATGAAAGTGCTGAAGTGCTATATACTTATAGTGTTAAAAAGTTATCATCCTTGAAGCCATCTGAAAATTGTCATCAAACATCATATATAGTTCTAAAGTGACAGTGCACACAGATCAATATATATCTTAATAAATAACTTAATTATATCATATTGCTTAAAGTGCCAATGTGGTAAACAATGCCAACATTTCTTATCTATTGCATGATCCCACTATTATGTAAAGTGCAAAATGTAGAACAACTCATTCATATATATTGGACATGTAAACATCTCTCCAAATACACCTCTAGATTGTAATTGAAGATATTAGAATCCTGAATCTTGGTTTAAAGGATGTTGTATAAATCCTCACTCGTATTTAAACCATTTGGCATCTTTGTATCTAACTCTATAATGAACTGCGATTCCAATTCTCGCAATAATTTTTCTCTGTTACCACCTCGTCTTGATATACGTGGGGTGGTGTGGCTCACTGGTTAGAGGCGGCAGACCCGGAAGCAGAGAATGGCCCGGGACCAGGGTTCAATTCCCGACGCAGCAGGGTTGTGGACCAGGGTCAGCGGACTCGACAATTCTCGCCTCGGTGCCCACTCTAACCAAGGATCACACTCGGCAACTCTGGGCATTAAGCTTGCCTCATCTCTACAACGGCCCCCCACAGACGCCGGGGATGCCTGGTTTCACCTTGGAGATACCCAGAAGGGACCATCTCACAGGGAAAGCCAGGTCGGGTTCCCCAGCGGTCTCCAGCGCCGGGACGCTTACAGGCAGCCGTGCGCTTTACAAGTCCAACACATTTACATTCACATTTACAACTGCCCTTATCACAAAGTATATCAGCTCATTGAGATTGTTATGGTGTACTAATTTGAAATGCCGGGTCACTGGGTAATTGGGATCCGAGTTTACCACAGCCCTCAATTGTTGCAAAATCCTGTTAAATACCTGCAGTTTAGTACTAGTACTCCCCACATATTTGAGCCCACACGGACATTTCAATACATAAACTGTGTGATCTGTTCTGCATGGTTAATGACCTTTGATCTTGACAGGTTTCAAACTTAAGGCAGTCATGTATTCGGTGGTATTGACTCTGAACTTAAAGGCTCAGCATGAGCTGCACTTGAAAAACCCTGTTTTCGTTGTCAACCAGGTAAGAGCTGGAGTACATTCCGGACTGTTCTTGACTAGTGCATCTCTCATCGAGGGTGCTGTTTGAATGTTAATGACGGTTGCTGAGGTAGAATTTGATTTAACGTAATGTCTGTCAGTACAATTGGCCAGTGAGTATTGATGATTTGTCTTATTTGTTTTTCCTGCCTATTGTATGCAGTGATCATTCTGATCTAATGTGGTGCTTCCTCAACCTGCCTGGTAAGAGGTGTAATGTGTTTGATACTGTCTTTTTTAGCGGTTAAACAGGCCTCTCTGGTGTGTGCGTTAGTTTAGGTAAGGGCTTTGAATACATCAGTGTTTTTGTAGCCACAGGCAATGAATCGCTGTTCTGCTTCAAGTTGACATTAATCTAGATCTCTATCAGAGCTACAAATTCGGCGTATTCAATAAAAAAAAAATGACATATATATACACATATTTTAGCATCAATGAAACCAGATTTAATGTTCATACATCAAATATAACAGCGTGCAACACGTTATTGCTACTCATTTAGATTAGGGAATACCTTTTGAATCTACACTTTATTCAAAGTTAGTAAGGTGTTTGAATATGATAAATACCCATTTTGTGGCCTCGAAATAAGGGGAAAACCTGTTGCATTGCATTGGTGTTTTTAGGTTTTGCATAGTAACCATAAAGCAACCATAAGGTCCCTTCAACTAATGATTTTCTGGATACATTGTAATGGTTTTTAGAAACATGTCATTTCTCTTTTGAGCAATTAACCATAACATCCCTTTAACAATGTTTTTACAGTGAATGTGTGGGATCCAATAGTATATATGTTATCCCCTTTTTAAATGAAGGAACCACTATTCACAATATTTCAGTGTGTGTAGGGTACTCTGGGCACAGGATGTAGCCTTCTGACACAATGGGTACCAGGTACCATGCCCACAGATCTTGTTGTGTTCATCCTTTGGTTTTGCACAGTGGGTTCTATTTGCAAAGTGTTGTGTTTGATCCCACCCCACACCTAGACCCCTTTCCAACAGAATCAGTGCATAAGGTTTAGCAACAAGTACACAGGGCATCGGCTAGGCTCAGTACCCAACACTGTGTCCTTGATCCCACTGTTTATGTACTTTGGTGGTGCGCAGCATCCTTTAGGCAGAGGATGTTTCCAGTCACATCATCCCAGAGAACCGACTGTGGGCAGCTGTCTCCTGTGCATGGTGGACTTTGTGCACAGTGCTCTGTTCCCAAATAGTTATCCCATATAAGTAGCTGTACAATGTCTCGATCATGCTTTGCAGGCTCTCCAGGACATGCTACACTGACCAATACCTTGGGCTCATGCTTACCATGCAAACTTCACCCAAACTTTGGCAATGTTCATTTGGGTCACAGCAAAGTACTGCTCATGACCTCTTATAAGTTGTGACTGATGATAGCAGGAATTCCATAATCCTCAAACATCATTGAAACTGCTGTGGGTCTGTGACACACAGTAAGTGCGAATCACGTCGACCAAGACTGCAACTGACCTGATTTTGCTGGGACCGCTAGCAATACATCACTTGCCAGGGTGCACAGTCCACCCAAAATACAGGTGACGACCCTTGTGCCCATGAGCATTTCTTGGATTACATTGACTCTTTACAATCCTATTTTCTTCTGCCTTGAGAAAGCCCCAGGCCTGTGCAGCACGAAGGGGCAAAACACATGTTGGCTGATTAACTTTTCTTGAAATCAGAAACGTATTAACCAGTCACTTTTATTCCTTAAATAAAGCAGTGTCTCTGCACTACAATGACGCGGTCTGTACATATGATTCTTTATGCCGAGTATGACCTCTGGATATTAAAAAGCCCAATTGGACCTCTAACTCCTCAGTGATACTTGTGCTCCAGTAGGAAATGGGAATCTCCTGCTTACTGAGGCCAACAACAAAAATCTGAACATTTACCCAATCATGAAGGGTTGGTGACACCTGGCACAAAACCCCTCATTCTTTGATACATTTTGCACACAGTAAGGAGTGTTTCTGAAATTCAGGCCCTTTGCCAGCATGTAATATGCATGATCAAAGGACAAATGTAATGAGGTGAAGGGGAACTGGTATTGAGCCTATGGGCATCCTCTGCACCCAGTTCCAATACCATAAATTAAGCTGTACATGGTGTTTGCCTCTAATCCTGCAATAGTCCCACAAGACTCCACACTGCATGGACCTTTGACCATGCGTAGCTGGGTCTGGGCTTGCCTTTTGCTAAGATGTAAAACTGCTCTAGTGCCCACCAAGCTAACTATGCACATCTTCTTTCCATTCACAGCAGTGTTGTGCTCTTACTATTTTTAATGCCCTGATCAGGAATTGCATTACTGGTGCAGTTTGTAGCATGCTTTATTTATAACTGTTGATACTGTGTTCATTGTTTTCTTTTTTTTTGGAGCTAGGATTTGCATTTTGCCGACCCATCGCTGACTCTTTATGGTTGGGCGATTCTCCTGAGCTCCCCCACGGCCTCCTACCTTTTTCTTTTGCAACAATGGATCTGTTTTGAAAGCTTGTTCTGCCCTTCTGCACCCGCACCCATACTCACCCTTAGAACTGAGGATGCTTCCCTGTCTGTTTATAGTCCTTATTTTGTTTTTCGTGGTGTGGGATACATTAATAGCCATCGATCCCTGATATCATATAATAACTGACATAAAAACATTTTTCTGTCTTGGCCAGCCTATCAGATTGTCCACAATCTAGGTTACTCAAATGCTGATGGGGAAGACAATCCCCTTATCAAACCCAAATAAAAAGTTTCCGTTCTAATTTCCTCTCCTGCCTTCAGATCATTCTGGGACCTGAATCTATTGATGACTTGCAAATAACCATTCATATATACATCAGACTACAGAGCACCTTTTTGTAATATGATTACTTAAAAGGCTGCAGAACTGATTGTCACCAAGCCACAAATAGTACTTGAGTAAGACTCAATCAAAGCAAGCAAATACAAAAAACATTTTTTATGGAAACAAAAGCCTAAACATAACTAGGAACTTACTATAAATGACTGTCAAAAGGATGCCTGGTGACAAACACACTTCCATCATTAAAACACCAAACTTCATCACAAAGGAAAATTGTAAACACTCGAGTCACAGTAATATATAATTAAATCATTATTGTGGCATGATCACTACAAACGTGTTTCAAGTCAAAAATGGATCTGTTTCAAGATAAGAACATAATAATTTGGCAGTTCGGGCTGTCCTATTGTGAAACTAAATCATAAAAGCAGAAGAAAGACTCTCAATCTCATTGTGATCCTCAGTGCCATGATCATAGAAACAGGGCTTGGGAATATTCACAACCATCACAATACTATTCCATTATGTGTATGTATAGATTTCAGGATTTCATTTGAACATTTTTGCCTGATTCGTGCTTAATAAATCTTTCAGATGTGACCATATGTGATGCTTCAATTAGCGTATGGTTTGTTTGCTGCTGTCATCCTTTTTTACCTACACAGTGGTATATTTATAATTCTGATTCATCACAACACAAATCTGTACATTCCTGGTTCCATCCTAGAGATCCATAGATATAATGCTAAAGAAGATAAATTCAAAACCTAGTCCGGGTGTTCATATAAATTGCATTTTCCTATGCTATTCACATAGCTCGTTGGCATAGTACATCAAAACCTCTTATATGCCACCTTAACAACCATGCCATCCACATATTTATGCATAAGTGGTCAGTCTAACATCAGTTATAGCTCTAATAATAGCTGACATATCAAGTATACTGGAAAAGTCATCCTTCCAGTATCACTGTGCATATATTCCCAGTCAGTCCACACTGTACTGTTCAGGAGAGTTAATTGGTAGCACCAATAATTTATCGACTTCATTAAGGAGAGAACATATACTTCTCCACAATAATAATGAAATCCAAATCGGTTAAAAACATTCAATAAATTATGCTGCATGTTTTATTTGTTATATTTCCCCTTGGGATATTTTGGCAACTTAGATGGGAAAAATGTATCTGTGATGGAGCCACATCTCAATCTCTGTTCCACTTGACATTATTTTGCAAGTTTTATCGTTTTTATAGATCAAGATTTTTATCACCTCTATTAAGGAAGCATAATTTTGAGCAATGAAGAGTCGCTGTCTGCTTTTTACAACGTTTACCTAATGCTGATGTGGGTTTTAGTTTGGGATGTTTTTTAAAGTCTGCTGTGTCTCATCGCAAACATATGAATCCATTGCAGGTGAATGCACTTCTTACTACTTGTATGTGCCTTATCTTTTGAAATTAACTTGTATTTGAACTGTATTCCTTATTTTGTATGAAACTTTTATGATAGTCTCTGACATTCGAAAAAAGATGTATTTAATTGAATTTAGTGCAGATCTGCTTCCCATTCACACTCCTACAAGACTTAAGGAACTGCTGCTCTTTAATGCATCAGACGTTATAATGCGTTACAAATGGGGTTTCTGGTTTGGCTGAGTTATATGGCCAGGCAGGAACCGCCACTCTGGTCAGGGTGAGCTGGATACACAGTACAATAACCTGTCCTCACCCTCTGGTAACTTGGTAGAGAGCACCCAGGCAGTGGCCTAACAAAACCTGAGGAGGCCCTCCTGCAAAATACATGGAGGGACCCGCCCCTCAACTCACTCAGGAGCTCTCAGGCCAGGGAACTATGCTGAGGGGCCCCCTGCACTGCGGGGGCTGTGGGGACCTTTGGTATGCCATTACATTCAGGATTAGCTACAAAGGCAATTTGTAAAGTATTTGTGCAACACACACACAAAGTAACACAATGAATACACCATAAAAAGACTCCACACAGATTTAGAAAAATAGCCAATATTTATCTAAGTAAAATGAGACCAAATGGATAAATGAGTAGTATTCATTTTTAAAGAATAAAGCAAAAATAGTGCTTAGATGTCACTAGCGGCCAAAAGGTTACTTGAGGTCTTGAGGGACCGGTGCAAAACCAAAGTTCAGCCCAACTGCGATGGATAGCAGGTCGGCTACAGGACCCATGCAAAAAATACCTTGGATGGCGCACATCGTCGACTGTGAGAGCTTGATGCGTTGATCTTTTCCACACAGACAGGTCACTGCATCGCCGTCAAGCTTCGCTGAAGTGAAGGTAATGCCTTGTTGTCGAGCCGCACAGGTTGTGACACAGCTGTCATTGGGCAGCCGTTACATTGACCTTGAGGGGCAATGTGGTGGAATTTCTCACACAGTCAATGCAATGCTTTGGCTTTTGATAAAAACAGCTGCAGAACTCACTTCTGAGACCCAGAGCTTGAAGGAGCCACCTCAAGTAAAGGTAGGACTCAAAGAAGGCAGAGTCCAGCAGCGCCAGCTCCAGCGAAAGTCTGTGGTGTCCCTGAGACTGCAGAAAATAGGACGCAAGCCTTCGGAGATGAGTTGGAGGGAAGGTAGACTCCTTCTGTCAGAGTCAGGGAGCAGCAGGGCAATAAGCAGAAAAGCAGTACTTTACCAGAAAAGCAGTCCAGTTGAGTCCTTTAATCAGCACAGCAGTCTTTGTGACAGAGGTTCAGTTCAGGATCCAGAAGTGTCTTATTTCAGGGGGGTCAGAGATCTAGTACTCATACCCAAAAATGCCTTTGGTGTAGCAGGTGACTTCAAAGGAACTCTTTGAAGTGCAGAAGGATCCCTTTCAACCCAGTTATGTCTGCCAAGCTTACCCTGGAGGGTAAATCAGTGCTTTGTGTGAGGACAGGACACAGTCTTTTCAGATGTGTCAGCCATCTCTCCCCCTTCCTGCCCAGGAAGACTGTAAGAATGCAGATGAGTTCTCAGTCTCACCCAGCCATTCCTCTGTTTGTGGCTGTGTAGAGCGAATGCCCACAGTTTAGCGGTCACCCAGCCCAGATCTGTATTGGAGAAAGGCTTTCAGGCACAAAATGCAGTAAGTACACAGAAATGTCCACTTTCTAAAAGTGGCATTTCTAAAACAGGCATGTTAAATCCTACTTAACCAGTATGGAGGATTTGTCATTATCATTCCAAATATATCAAACATGATCAAGCTACTCTTCTCTGATCAGGAATTACAGCTTAAAAGTGTAATAAGGAATTCCCAATGCTGGCCTATAAGAGGGTTAGGCCTCACAGTAGTGAAACACAGAATAGGCTGTTTGTCACTACTAGGACATGCAAAACATAAAAGTGCATGTCCTGCCATTTACTCACATAGCACCCTGCCCTCAGGGCTACCAAGGGCCTGCCCCAGGGGCGACTTATATGTAATAAAAGGGGAGTTTAACACTTGGCAAGTAGTTTTACATGCCAAGTTGAAGTGGCAGTAAACTGTGCACACAGGTACAGCAGTGGCAGGCCTGAGAAAGGTTTGAAAGGCTACTTTTGTGGGTGCCACAATCACTGCTGTAGCTCACTAGTAACATTTGAAATACGGGCCCGGGTATATGGTGTACCACATTATAAGGGACTTATAAGTAAGCTAAATATGTTAAACAGGTGTAAAGCAATTATACCATGTTTAGAGGAGAGAGCACATGCACTTTAGCACTAGTCAGCAGTGGTAAAGTGCCCAGAGTCCGAAGCCAACATTAAGAAGGCCAGAAAAAGGGAAGGAGGAAGGCAAAATGTTTAGGGTGATCTATCAGAGAGGGCCATTTCCTAACAGCATGTAACTAGAGGTTCTCTCAGAAAAGAACCTTTTTGTGGTTTGGTTTCAATCATTCAGTAGTTTCTTATATATTTGCATTATAAAAAAAAGCCATATGATTTCGAGTTAATCAATTGTATTAACCATTATTTTGTTGGCCCTCCCCTGACCTGGATCCACAGATAATCCATGAACCCATACTTTTCAAAAATGTAAATATTGCAAGAAATTAAGGAGAAATGATACCTTTGATTACGTAATTTGTAACGGTATATATGAACTTGTGTATGTTCATAATCAATGCATTGAGTATGAGCTATGGATTGTATAGTTAACTATAACTGGACAATTTCAGAGGTTTTAGGCTTTGTTTCTTATCCATAATATTACGTCAACTGTATTTTTTCACTGGATTAATGATGAACGAGTTTTTCATAAATATATTTTAAAGTCCTAAGAGCTGAAGAAACAAAAAATTCAAAGTTTTTTTCAGTGAATATATATGTTTGTCTATGTTTTTATGTATAAAGCGTTGTAAAAGTATTCCTCCATTTTGTTAAAGTTGGATGGGGATTGGTAATGTGAATAATGTTGTGGGATGAGAATACAGGAGGTCAATGAACTAGCTTACTTAATTTATTTCTGGACAGTGTTTTAAATGAGCAAAGAGAATTTTGGAACACTAATTAAATACTTTTGATTTTGCTGAGGCATTGGGTGATCAAAGGTGACTTATCCACGTATTCTCTCTTTATACATTTGCTTTGTGAACTCGAGAAAAACATTGATTTGATTTTCACTGAATTATTTTGTGTTGGGCTCTTCTTGCTACAGGGCCATGTTACAGTTCATTCATTCTGTACATTGTATTATTTACCTACAAGTCTTGAAAAGTGATCTAAAGATTCCAGCTAAAAATGATAACCAAACTCTCACTAAGAAACTCTAGGAGCATAAAGATAAACGTTTCCCAATACCAATCAGCAGGCAGAAGTACTTTCTGTTCATCCTTCAAGTCCTCATTGTTTGCAGCTTGAGAGGAGATTAAGGGCCTAATTTAGAGTTTGACAGATGAGTACACCATCACCAGTATCCCGTCCCCTTATTACAAATGCCATAGAATACAATGCACCTGCAATTTGGTGGACGGGTTATCCTTCAAGTTAGTGGTGGAGTAGCCCATTCTCCAACTCTAAATCAGGTCCCATGACACTTTCCTGTTTCTTCTGAATAACAATGTTGTAGCATTTTAGTATTAGTCTTCTATACTATTTTTTACAGATTTCGTTGCTGTCTCCCATGCAGTTCTGTCAGAGCGTGGGTCAAGGTAGCTCAGTGCAAACATGGTGGGGCTGAAGGAGTAATTTGTGGAGTTTTATCTGTGGTTTCTGGTAGTGTTTCTTTGGTCAGTGCTCGGCAGGAGAGCTGCACTAGGAGTCTGAGATGTGCCTCCCAGTTTGTTTTGGCACAGGGTATTTTAGTCTGTGATTTCTTTAGCGGATATATGGCATCAAGTGACACTTCAGTACCTCAGCTTGATCCTTCTGCACACAGTGCTTAAGTATTTGGCTGAGATTGGATTTGGGTGCTTTTTATATATGCTTCATTGAAAGACTAGTTCTGACTCCATCTGGTGGACCCCTAAATACAAATCTTCGCCTTGACCGCGACATGCGAGTTTTGAGTACAAGTTTGAGTTGTAATGTTTAACTTTGCTTTGCATCATGGCGACTTTATGATTCAAAAGCCAATGTTTTTTATGGCAACTGGGTAACTTTGATCTTTGCTTACTAAGTGTATCTGATATTCATGCTATCTATGAATACTGAGTAGTACCTAGTCAGTTACTCTTGTGCTGTTCCTATTGAGCGATTTCGGCGACCCTCTCTATCTGGGTGCTTGGCTTGCACATTTTGAAAAAAATATATATAATGAGGTTCTGCTGTTGATTTGTTATTGAGGGTATTAATTCCTGCAGCAAACTCATTTTCCAGGTTTTATCTTCTTGGCCTTTACAAGCCTTTTCTCTGTGAAACTGCAAGCATAACAAGTACCAATAATGTTGGGAGGAGACTCCTTGAGCCTTCTTAGATTCACGGAGAAAAGGGTAATGCTGGCTGGGTCCTGTTTGTTTTTTTGTGATTAATTCATGGATTGATAATGCTTGCTACTTCAGAACTTTGCATTGTACACCACACAATTTCACTTCCTGTGCTTCTATTTCTGGCTTGCCCCTTACTCCTCATGATACTGCCCTTGCTGTCTCTGGTCCTGGGTCATTAAAGCAGACCTAGGAAAAAAAACAAAAAAAGTTCTAGGATCGACTCTTTTTTTCTCAAATTTTTGCTCTTTACCCTTGCCCTCAGTGGTAAATAGGAGGCTGTTAGGGTGCTAATGGTAGGACTATAGGTCAATTCTGTAATATCATTGCGAATGAAAAGGTGCACGATCTCTCTTCTTCCACCCCAAACATTTTGGTGAATCAACATCTATGCTTCATATTCATGCATCTATCCATTAAATGGTCTTAATAGTTATGGGTTGGACTAACTGATACGTCCAGTGCCACCATTCAGCCCTAACAGTGTGTGTACGTGTGTGTTTGTGTGTGTGCATGCATGAGTGTGTGCAAAACTGTGAGGGTGTGTAGTATGTGTTTTTGTGTGTGCACAGGCATGGTTAACCCACGCTTTGGGGACAGGGTTGGTCAATAATGTGTGTGTGTTTGTGTCGGTGTATTTGCATCTCTGTATGTTTGTGTATGTCTGTGTGTGTAATAGGCCTCAGTTGTCAAAAGGAGACAGTGAATGAGGGGCTACCAGCTGTCCGTCATTCAGCAATATAGTTTCCTTGATGTTATAAGCAGTACTCATGAAGTTGGAGGTGAAAATTGTACTTGTACCCATGCTACCAAGACAACCCATTGGATGCTATTATTATCCATAACCAAAGTCCACTAGTATAAACTGCTATGGTAAAAGAACACACTACTTTACTGCAAGTGAGCTGCATATTCCGTAATTCAGCCCTTCTTATCTAGTAGCAGGCGGTAGATTGAAACGTGTCGGCCGTAACTATGTGCAGGCCAGTATGAATAGAGAAAAACTTTCTAGTAGGGGAAAATTCCACTGAGTGGTAAAGTTGAATCTGACTAGTTACTAACAGTGACACATTTACAGCTGGTTGGGAATGCTTATCCAGCAGTGAAAATGACAACTCTGTGCTAAACTTTGTTTTAAAAAATGTATCAGGTAATATGGTGCCATTTACACATGAACATAAGAGTTAAGGCTAAACTTGTGTGCTGTGTCACAAGTAGGGCCCACGTACACTTACTGTACTGGAAAAACAATTTACCTGAAGAACATACAGCAGTTTCTCATACACCCTCATACAACGGCTTGGTCTGATAGGAGTGGCGGACTTCGCCTTAGCCTGGATTAAATCTTTCCTCGAAGATAGGTCCTTTCAAGTGGCAGATGGGTACTCCACCTCCAAGGCTCAGGCACTCAAGTGTGGGGTTCCCCAGGGATCTTCCCTGAGCCCCACACTTTTTAATGTGTACATGGCACCCCTCGAGGATGTTGTCAAACCTTTTGGCATCAAATCTATAATGTACGCCGACGACACACAGCTCGTCGTTTCCCTTAACCAATCAGACAATTCCCTCTCTAATCTATCCAGTTGTCTTGAGAAGGTGCACCAGTGGATGTGCGACTCCCGGTTAAAATTAAACGGTGAGAAATCAGAAATACTCCTCTTGGGAAATCCAAACAAAATCCCCACATCCCTTCCCTGGCCGCCATGTATGGGAACTCCACCAATCCCCAAATCCGAGGTAAATAGCCTGGGGATATGGCTGGACCAGGATCTCAGTTTTAAGACTCAAGCTAGAAAAACTGCGGGAACCTGCTTCGGCCTCTTAAAGATGGCACGAAAGATTCTCCATCTAATCCCCCACCAATCTAGGAAGCTCCTGATGCAGGGGCTGGTGAACTCCAGATTAGACTACGGAAATGTGTTGTATCTGGGGGCTCCAGCCTCTGTAGTCCACAGACTTCAATGTGCACAAAATGCGGCTGCAAGAATCCTAACAGGAACTAAAGCGAGGAGCTCGGCCAAACCAGCCCTCAGAAACCTGCACTGGTTGCCAGTAAAAGAACGGGTCAACTTCAAAACCCTGTGCATTGCCCACAGAATAATGCATGATGAATGGGGGGCATTCTCAGACCACTTCTGACACAGCACCAGTCCAGTAGACAATTAAGATCTAACTCCCTATCCCTCGCAAACGTCCCTAGAATTAGGAAGGCCAGAACCGGCGGTCGCCTGTTCTCTTACAATGCCCCCAGATTGTGGAACTCCCTCCCACTCTCTCTGAGGCAAGAACACAACCACCTCAGGTTCAGGAAGCGACTAAAAACCTGGCTCTTCCCCTACATTTCCCCTGATTACCTCTCCCCTGTTTCCCCACCCTGCTGGAGTTATGGTCACTAGCGCTGGGATGCCCTAGGGTAGCTACGCGCTCTATAAATCCCAAAATCAAATCAAATCAAATCAGTTTCTCCCAGTCGTCTGCCTTCGCCCCTACTCCGTTCTTCTCAATCCCATCCTGGTCACCACTTGTCGTAAGTATGGTCCACGCTTGCAGATTCAACAGCGTATACTTTATTGTATAAATAATTTGCCTGAAGAACCCAACAGCCCTATCTCCCAAGCGTCTGCCTCTGCTGCTACTTTGTTCCTTCTCAACCCTCATGACCTCCGGTTCCACAATTGGAACCTGATAACATTACAATAAGGTCACAACACACTGCCAATTTAGAGAACCAGGTATACCTGAAGTAAAGGAAATGATGTGGTCAGCTAACATTCAGATAAAAAGAGGCCTTATCTCAGCAATTAAAGCATCATTCGTAGGCCTTATTTCCTTTTACCTTGACCTGTGCCTTTGTAAACCGTGCTACGTGTATTAATTGCTGCTAAGATCCTGTAGCTTGAAACAATCTCCCCTGAGGTCGTATATTTACCGCCAGTGGTAATTGCCACTGTGCCACAATGCCAGAGGTATGCCCATAATGCGCCACTGCAGCACAGCAGAAATTATGCCCGCGAGTGACCATTTTGTGGGAGAGTTACAGCTCCGCCGACATTTTTCCAGGTAGAATAATTCAGTGATAATGTTTGTTTCGTTGATGCTGCGTCTCCAAACTACACGATGCCCCAGCTTGGAGTGGAAAGCAGTCCTTACTCTTTTTAACTACAAGCATCCATGGAGTTTGGTTCCCTTTGAAGCATTTGATACTTTGTTTTTTCATGGAACATAGATTTATTCACAGTCAGAATTTCAGTGATCCTCAGAGAGAGATATTTTTCAGGCTTCTGTTGAGCCCGAGTGCCACAATTTTGTCATTTGTTTGTTTGCACAGAAACACACATAAACGCTGCTCCTTTATAATAGCTCAGTAGTCTAGACTCTAAAGCTCGCGCGATCAGATGCCTGGTTCCATTTCTCTGCTTTGAAATCCCAGCAGCACACAGGCGATATCCTGGTTCCTGCGGAGACCCTTTCAAAGCCATAATTCTGCTTTTCCATAGAGGGGCCTCGCTGTTTTATTGCGTTAGGTTTCCTTTTATGAAACATGTAGACAGATGCCTTTAAATTAGATTTCCTGACTCAATTATCACACTGTCTACTAATTGTATTGCTGATTATTGGTGTGAGGCAGCCCCGTGGCAGATGTCAATCGCGGGAAAGGCTGTTCCAAACATGTCAGTGTTTATTTTGGTTCACTTGGATGAGTGTTGAGTTATTAGAGGCCACAGTTTCTTGCTGGTGAGAATATCTGAGATTTCCTAGCATGCTGCAGCTTGCCTTCCAAATCTCAAATTAGTTCATGGAGATGAATTTTAATCATAGGAGTTCTATGGCTGTGTCGACCTCTTTAAGAGGAGACTATGGCACAGGAGGGAACAGATGAAGAAGGTATTATTTGCAGAGTTGATTTCACAAAGCTGGAAGTGCAGTCCGAGGGAGTATGAATGCAAAGTGAGATTGGAAGCAGCGGCAGCAATTGAATAGGATTGAAGGTGGGATCCCTTGCTGTTGAGGATGGATAGTCACTGTTTGACATTGAAATATAGCTCTCTTGATCATGGAAGTATTCATAGTCCCAATCACAAATGGTTAGACACAACGCTTCTATTCTGGCAGTCAAAAACATTTTGCTTTTAGCTTTACAGCTTTACATGGACACTCACATTTGCGTCTCCCTTAGACCCTAGGGCACGGCAGATTAATAGAGCAGGACCTGAGTGGTGTCACGAAAACGATAGAGATCTCCTATGACAGTGGTTCTTAACCTGTGGTCTGCAGGCCCCTAGGAATTGGAAGCGCCTACTCAGGGGGTCCATGACTGCTTAGAAAATTAAATAATATTAATGGATTAATAAAGTATGCTAAAAGTAGAAGCAAAATGTAAAACTGAACATTTCAAAACATTCTATAATATGAAGGAATTTGAAATCGGAAGCTAAAAATTAAGCTGGCATCCTCAGATTGATTAGTGGGAGCAATGCAAGTACCTCAAACAGAATATATTCCAATGATTGGTTTCAATTATATTTAGAGAAGCTCCACCATTCCTGTTAAAATAGATTTTTAGATTTTTCTACTTGTTTGTGAATGCAATTAAATATTTCATCATTTGTGTATGTGTTTGATAAAGGGTTGTTTAATTTTTGTGTGAGTATTGTTTGGAAGTTCATGTGATCGAAATTGCGTAGGCCTGAGTAACCGGCTTCCAGTTATGTCTTAGTGGGGGGTGGGGTCCCTGTATTCCAGTAATGATTCACTGTGACTCCTCAGGTTTCAGTAATGATTAAGTAGGGGTCCACAGAGGTCAAAAGGTTTAGAACCGCTGGTATAGGCCATGCTCCAGAGAGCCACAGAGCACCACAGAGAACTACTGATATATATATAGGAGCAACGCAAACAAGAGGCAGAGTATAGTTAGACAGTACTGTGTGTGGCGTTTAGTTCGGACCCCTTTGTAAAAACTAACATGTAATGAGTGTGTGTGGTAACCTGTAATTGGGACCGTACTAGGAAATACTGTTATGCTTTACATTGTACATAATTGTATATTAAACACAATTACAAAAAGAGAAACTGGCTGCCACAGAGTTATGCACTGTTGAAAATACTAAGCGACAAATCTGCAAGGAATTCACCCAACACAGTACCACAATCAAAGATGTGGAGGAAACCAACCTTCGCCATCCCACGCAGTTTAGTTTTCGGTCACTCCACTCTACAGAGTCAGCCTTATTTATTGCCACAGAGGCCATCCGACAGGGTGTAGATGAGGGGCAGACAATGGCTCTCATCCTTTTGGACCTGAGCGCCGCCTTTGACACTGTAGCACACTACACCTTGCTGCAGTGTCTGAATAAGGGCGGTGTCTCAGGCGCGGCACTAAAATGGATACAATCATTTCTGACGGAACGCAGTTTCCAGGTCAGATTAGGTGCCCATTATTCTGGAGCTGTGAAGCTGGATCAGGGTGTGCCCCAGGGCTCTGCCCTGAGTCCCACCCTTTTTAACTTGTACGTGTCTCCAGTGGCTAGTATAGTGGAGGACTTTGGAATACGGATTGTGTCATATGCCGATGACACACAGCTGGTTGTCTCGCTATCGCGGGCGCCGGATATTGCTGCATCCAACTTCAGAGCATGCATGCAGGAGCTCGCCTCCTGGATGGCCAACAACTGCCTGAAGTTGAATGATAGCAAGACTGAGGTGCTCGTGGTCGGGGGAAGCCCGTCTGTGTGGTCGTCGGCATGGTGGCCTCCTTGCTTAGGCCCAGTCCCTAGTCTGTGCCCCCAGGCTAAGAACCTGGGCGTATGGGTAGACTCAGACCTTTCATTTGAACCCCAGATTAGACGTGTGGTGGGAATGTGCTTCGGTGTCCTTAAGGGCCTACGCAAGACCATGGACCTTCTTCCTACTGAAGATAGGAGGACGTTGGTCCACGCACTTGTCACCTCACCTCTAGACTATGGCAACATATTGTATTTAGGTGCCACAGTTAAGAGTCTTGATCGGCTTCAGGTGCTGCAAAATGCGGTGGCTCGGCTGGTCCTTAGGCTTCCTAGAAGGGCCGCTTCTAAAAAAGCCTTGAACGCTCTTCATTGGCTTCCTGGAAACAGATAGTGTTTAAGGCCCTTTGCATGTGCCACCGTATCATTTGCCATTGTGCAACATTCCATCCATCATCTTGTGTGTTTTGCTGTTCACCCTATGTGGGAAGGGTATGCCCAGACATGGGTCCCTTGCTCACTAGGCCACTGGAGTCAAGCTATCCTGGCTGAAGACGGCTGATAGCCAGAAACCGGTCCTAGGATGCTTGATTCCGGTCCAGGGAAGACATGGCTTGGCAGTTCGGGCTGGACTGTTCCCATGAGGCACAGGGTCAAGACTGATTTGCATATGGCCATGTCTGAACTGGGGTGGCTTGGTGAGCAAAATAACGATGGATTGAACCTAGATCTGTGACTGGGGGTGAATGTTTTGCCATTGTGGAACATTCCGTCCATCATCTTGTGTGTTTTGCTGTTCACCGTATCATTCAAGGCACTGGGCCAAGGCACTTGCAGAACCTCATCACTTGTTACAGGCCTGTCCGGTCTCTTAGATCTACCGGGACTGGCCTGGTGATGATTCCTAAAGTCATGAACGCCCGTATGGGTGGTAGATCTTTCCGGCTCTTGGCGGCCAGGAGTTGGAATAAACTCCCTATTGAGCTCCGGTTAGAACCTTCTGAGTTGATTTTCAGAAGAGAGCTTAAAACACACTTGTTCATTCACTAATAGACCTAGGTACTTCTGTCTGGGTATGGGGCTCTGGATCTCTCACTTGCTACAGCGTGGGGTCACACCGGTGAGCGTAACCAGGCGCTTTATAAACCTCCTTATTATTATTATTATTATAATTGCATGAAAAGGAGAGAGCAGAAAAGCGGCATATCTACAAATATGTAGCTCTATTTTTCTCTCTCCTTGCGCTGGTGCACTGTTTGCTGCCTCACACCAATGCACTCACCTTTGCATAATCAACAAACATATTCACTGAAAAATTCAACCTGGAGGTTTAAGGACGTGTGTGTGAGATGTAAAGCATAGGCTTTGTAATGGAAGTAGGCCCTTCCTGTACCAAATACTATTTCTGTACTAAACATTTCTTAGCCCTTTTGTAACTGTTTTAGAGGTGTATATTTCAGCTCATGTGCAAAGTTAGAATTGTTTTCCGAAAAAAAATCTCTAATATTACACCTGCCTCAAAGGTGTATATCCCTGTCTACCAAAGTCAGTAGATAGAGGTAAGCGTTAAAATGCGTAGGTGATTGCATGGGAACACCCATGTACTACCCATGGAATGCCCCCTTGAGGTAAAGTGGCACAAACCACTATTTTGTGTTCATATGGAGTAACATCCCAGTGTTTTGACTTGGAAAGTAAAACCCAAAAATCAACACTTTGCACCGGTATTGCATCACTTCTGTGATGCAAACCCAACATAAAGTGTTGTTAAATTTGGACCTGAGTGTCACTCATATGGCAGATATATTTGGTTGAAATATGGAATGTTGCTTTTGCATTACTGCCAAATGTTCCAATAATAAAGCTATAAAATGAAGCTTTGAGAGTGGGCATACACTCACTGTGTGCACTGTGTTTAGATTTGGTTTAGTCACCTGTTATGAGACAATTGGTCTATTGAACATTTCCAGTAAAATACTTTTGGTTCTGGACCCAATTTACAAAATTATGGTGCCAAAACTTGAAAATTTGTTCACCTAGCATTACTTCCCTATGCAGAGCAAGTTTCATATTTTTATAAGATTAATAAAGGAATCCAGATGTATGCAAGAAATCTCTGAGTCACAGATTATCTTGGTAACCCCTAGCATACAGTGCACTGAGGGGGAATTTAAGTGTTCTCACCCCATTTCCACTATGAAACGCTCTTGCTCAAGTCCTTGAACAAAATATTTGCATCTGTTTTCAGAGTGGGAAATGCACACAAATGTACAGATTATGGTTGGCCACCTTACTTTGAAGGTCTGCCCTCCACCAAACAGTGACATATACACTCCTAATGTTAAAAAATGGGAAATTAAACTAAACTATTAAGCGTTTCAGAATTAGCAAATGTACTTTGCACATGCAAATATCTGATAAAAGTGATGTAGAAATGAGGATTGGAAAATTACAAAAGTAAAGTTGTCACTTTTCTCAACCAAGTTCAACTAAACTGCTTTATGAAACAGATCCTCTGTGAGTATTTACTCCTTTACATCTTCTTCTTGACCCATCTTGGAGAGCTCTGGCCTAAACACAGAAAATCACACTGCCACAATACGCACTAAAATTACGTACTCAAAAATAACAGATCAATAGGGATTCTTAAATCCAAAGAAGATAACCTTGGTGAGTGAATTGTAAAAGTGTTACCACTTGCCAACAATGTATTCCAGAAAACAGATAATAGTAGTTCCAAAGGGGTCAAGTTCCCTCCACCCCGCCCCATCGCTGCACCACTATTACCTGCATGGGCCGCTCCTGCATGCACTACCAGACATGGTGGGAGGATAGGTGTGAGTTAAAAATAAAGAATAAACGAGCAGGATGGGGACTGTCATGGGAAGCTACACAGGAAGGGTGGAGGCATGAAAAATACATTTTAAAAATCTTGACTGGAAGGGGCGGGAGAAGCAATGGATAAGATGGGGTGAGAGGATGAGCAATACTGATAGCACAGAGGGGGATTTGAGGTTTGAAGCAGCACACAAGGCATAGAGCTAGAAAACACATGCACTCTTATGGAGTGCTGAAAGTAAAAGAAAAAAGTATCCCCTTAATGTGAGCAGTGGAAGGTTACATGTTATCCAATCAAAAATATGCAAAAAAAGTTATGAACTAGTGGAGGAACAAACACAAGAAGAAGGGAAGTCATACAATAAGAAGCAAGCAAACAACAGTGGCAAGATGGCCAACTAATGGTAAGCAAAAGGCTTTTGACCCAGGCCACACAGCAACTATTGGTATTGTCCAATATAGGTCTTTGACAACAGATAGCTACAAGCTGTATCAAGGATAGACCTAAAAAGCAGCCCTTCCTGTTAGCGAGAACACATTCCCCCCCCGGTCTTCTGGGCCATGAGCAGCGATGTGTGAATTGCTGTTTGGCAGCTCTCTTCAGCTAGCACATGCTGCCACCGACTGTCATTGTAAGCCCTTGCCTTCAATGAGTAGATTCATTTCCTAAATTCAGAGGTCCCACACACCTGATTCCCCTTACCTTCAGCATTGTACACCTCATCTTGCTTTCCTGCTGTCAGATGTTCCTCCTTTTATGAGTGGGGCATTCTGCAACAGGAAATCTCCACCTGCAGTGGGTCAGACAATATAAACTTTGCCTCAGGCAAAGTCAGCAAACATAATAGAGCTTCACAAAGAGCAAGTTTCCAGACGTCACAAGTGAAGGTTTTAACTTTACTTACTCCAAGAGGACATCTGCAGGCACCCGCTTGGCGCTGTTGTAAATGATGCTATGCGTGTGGGCGGTTGTACAATCTGTACAATGCAGTACAATATGTAACCCATGAGGTATATTGTCAAACTCTCTGCATGAGATCCATTTGGCTGTAATGAAGCCTAGGCACTAGATGCAGTCTTTGATCCTGCACAGTTCTTTGCTGCCTGTTGGCAAAGTTTGTGCTACAGAAATACCACATAGATACGTCCATCCATACATACATGCATATGCGGAAGCCGAACTCTAATAATTGGCTGAACCCTAATATTTATGCACCCCAATTTTCACCTGAGGCAGTTCAGCTCTGGGATATAGTGTTAAAAGAATACCATCCCCATCAAGACAAGCATTATTTTGAAGAGTAAAGTCAAAATAGAAACTGGAACCATTAATAAGTGAGTTCTAGATCATAAAAAGTGTTAGAGGATTTGATACAGAATTATTCATATAAGAGGTATAAATAAATGCATTAATTTGCATAAAGGCTAAGATGCAGAATACAGAGTCCCAAATCACAGTACGATTCCTATTTAGGCAATAAAATCTCTCCAAATTTTAAGTGTCAAACACATAAAGAGTACTGATGGCATCTTAGGGAATAAAAGAAAGCCTCTAAATAATCAGACAGAGTCTCGGGAGGATATCAAAAAGTCACCACAATCGTTCAAAACCAGGGCGTCATAATTAATAAAACTGTAAATTCAGCATGCCATGATCATGGTTAGGTCGCATTAGCGAATCCAAAACAAATACATAATATTAACGTTTCTTAACACTTACCAATTTTTACGTTAAGGGAAACCTTCCGTTTGCTTCCTCAGCAATTGCACTCTGGAGATATTCAATATAATATGAAACATTTCTCAAACAATAGCTCATAGAATTATGATTTTTCATACATCTGCATTGGAACTGCCAGGGGAAATCCTTCAAAATGATATATAAGATACATGATAGAAAGTTTCATTCACAATGCATGCTTTCTGACACAGTTCATCTCCTGCATCCTAGCATTCTATACTCTGCGGGACCTGTAGGGAGAGATGGCTTGCAGTGGGGCACTGATTGGGAGGGGGAAAAGACTGGACCAAGACAAGCTTAAATCTAGAAACTGCATGGTGTCTTACCTATACTACATTATTAATCACACCTCTAAACAAAATAATCAAGTTGTTTAGTGCAACATCATCAATTCACCAATTACAACTATATGCATCAATAAAATCATAAATGTGTACTAATAATTGTACCCCAAAATTGCACATCAGAAAATACTTTGATACATATGTACATACATACATATATACATAAAGCAACTGAGAGGCCAGCTTGATGAAAGAGATGAAAGAGGAACCAATCACTGGTGAAGTGAAATCGTTGTTGAGATGGTGTTAATATTTCGATTGCACATACCTGCAGGGCAATAGTATTACACTTTCACATTGTTAGCCTGTGGCTCGAGGCCATTATTGTGAGGAGGTTATTTGACACTGCCAGGAGCAGCAAAAAAAGTAAAAATAAAATGGAAATTGGAGAATGTTTTTCCTCATGCTCTGGCAGTGTGTATGTAGGGAGCTGCAGGGGGGAGTGGTAGAACACTCCTGTGCGCTAATTACTGTTTGGTTGGCCCTCTCGGGCTGCCCAAAACAGCCATGCACACTCCCCTGTT
Organism: Lissotriton helveticus; assembly: GCF_964261635.1. Lineage (NCBI taxonomy): Eukaryota > Metazoa > Chordata > Amphibia > Caudata > Salamandridae > Lissotriton > Lissotriton helveticus. The sequence goes on along the minus strand of NC_136070.1, from coordinate 1,071,431,303 downwards.
CTGGAACATGCCCATCCCTCCAGCCCCTGGATGAGCGCCATGTCACAGCGCTCAGACCAATCACAATGCTGCATTGGAGCATTGTGATTGGCTTCGGGGTAGGAGCCTGGCTACCTGCTTCCTGGACCTGGAGTTGGAAACAGGCAAGCAGAAGAGAAGACGGGGGACCTGGCGGCGGCAAGGTACGTTTTTTTTTTTTTTTTTTTTAAAAGCAGGCCCTCCCGTATCACCCCTGCACCCGCCCCCCCACCTGCGGGCCATGCTGGTCGCCCCTGGAAGACACTTGAGCCCGATGTACAGTGCCATTTTAAAGTCGTAAACTCTGCGATTCACAAAATCATAGGCTTTACGACTTTACATTTTTTTTTATTATGTGCAAACCTCATTGTCGTAAATCTGGTGATAAATGTGTATGGAAAAGTGCCTGGAATCGCAACTTAGATGAAGGAATGAGTAGGGTAATTTTTCCTTATTCTGGTCCGAAAAATCGAAATAGGTAAGTAGGGTGAAGCTGCTGGCTGAAATTGGCCACCCCAACTTTGAGCATATTAAGAGTCCATATTGTCAAGAAGATACCAAGATTTAAACAAAAGTGAAGCCTTGGCAAGCAGGTCTTGTGAAACACATGTCGCCTGATATATGCAGTGCATCCTGGGATGCTAAGAATTAAGCTTCTTGATCAAAATAAAAATTGAATTCAAGAAGTGTGGACATGATTATACTTTAATTCAATGTTTGCACTGCTTGGAAAGACATTACTGTTGATTTTGGGGTGCTTCACTAACTTTCTGTTAAATGTTTTTCTTGTTTCGTGGGCTGATAATGTTTAAAAATTACTACACGTGCAGTTTTTTTTTTAATTAAAAAGCGTTGGAACCACTGACAGGGAGGCACGATTTGATTGAATGATGCACAGATCCTGGAACAAATTAAGAAGGCAGGCATTTCACTGTGATGCACATTCATTGTTATAGAAACCGCTGACGTTCTGGGTCTATCATCTTGAAAGAAATTGTACTTTGTCACTCATATTAAGCTGAGTCACTGTTAAAATGCTGGATTGAGCAAACACAATGGTTCACGATGGAAAACCTCAGCGTTTAAGGGCTCTTAAAAGAGAAATCTGTCTCCTTCCTGCTAGAAGCTCTTACCAGGAAGCTGAAACTGTCTTCGTTATCAGTCTTTTCCGGGGGATATTTAGGAAATGGAAAAAGTGTAAATGCGGTGGAAAATACCAGGACAGATTGCTTTACGTATGCTGATCATGGAACAGAAATGTGCTGTTTAACTATAAACAAGAAACTGTTTTTTCCGTGAGCGGCACGCCTGCCAAGAGACCAGAATTGAAGTCAACTCATGAATAAGCGATTTATCTAATTTTTAAAGGGGACGTGTGAGCCAGCGAATCCACCATTAGTCTCGTTCTTTCCAAGGTTTCTTCCCTTTTATACCTCACGAAAAGTTGAAAATGCAGCCGTTTGAATGGGCATGATTGGAGTTATGCGTGTTTGTGTATAGTTTAATAATGCTGTGTTGGAAAATACTCAGTACCACAGAGAGCTTAGATCACACCCTAAAAAAACGTACTTTTATGCAGGGTTGGTGAAACACCTCGAGACTTGACATTGTTAGGCAGACACACTCAACAGTGCTAAAAAGTCACGGAAATGGTGATCTCTTCTGTTAATGTAACAGATTTATATCCGGGAAGGTCAGAGAGGGGCTATAACTAAAGTTAGTATGGGATGGCAACAGCATGGATACTTTCCTCCATGTCAAAAGAGGCAGAATACGGTTCAAAGATGTCATATAAAAGAATGCTCTTCCAACAATGGCACTAAAAAAGGGGACACAGAGATGATTCTGATTCAAAGTAAACAACATAGGGGCATATTATCAACGGCCAGCGATAATTATCGTTGCCTGTGCTTAGCGATAATTTTGTTATCGCAGGCTATCTCTGGAATGTATCGCCCTGGTAGCGCGTTATTAACAACGTGTTACTCCAAGGCGATATAAATTCCAGTTATTGCGAGGTTAGCACCGTTTTGCAGGGAACATCGCTGGTTTTCCAGCGATGTTCCCTGCAAAATGGCGATAACCTTGCTGATACGACCCACAGAGTTGTATCAGCATAATCCACCCCAATGTTAGGGATAGGTAAGTCTGCATTTTAGCAGACGTTATTTTTTTGAGAAAACAGCAGGTTTCTCCAAAAACTAACGTGCTAAAATGCTGGGGCAGCCTTGTAAATATCGCAATGTGAACATCAGCGATATTTGCAAGGTTGTCCATCTGGGGTACGCCCAGTGACGCCCACTTTGCATCTCATTAGAGATGCACAGGGAGGCGTTGGGAAAAAGGATGCTAACATGCGATTATGCATGTTAGCAACCTCTTGTAAATAAGGTGATAGTTTTATCTCCGCTTTTTTGTCTTTTTAAGCCAAAAAAGCAGAGATAAGGCCCTTGTAAATATGCCCCAGAGTTTTTGCTTTTCTTGATTGAATCTGATTGACACTCATAGTAGCAGACAAAAGATTTTCACTCCACAAGTGGAAATTCTCCCCATGAATCAGCATTTCGGCTTTTGAAGTACGCCGTTTATATCCGCAGTGGTACCTCATGCGAGCTGTGTGATAGATGGTGAGGCACATGGATCTTCTCTCTCCCTCTGCCCAACCACTGCAGACCTTCTGCATCATTATATCACGTCATTACATAGCAGAACCCAAATGATCTTATAATATTTGCTGAGTGGAAGAGATAAGGACTGAATACAAATATATCAGGGCTAAAATTCGTGGATCCACGACGGTGCATAGATGAGACAGTGAGATAACTTATAGAAATCAGTTTATATACACCAGTATCACAGTCTACAAAAAGAATCATGCACCATAACAGTATTAACTCTGAGCATGAATCACAAAGCTTTTTTCAATGAGTAGCAGTGATATACTCTGGCAATTGAGACATATGTCAGGAGAAAGCTACACTCAGATGATTGGGGCTCTGTGATTATTTTGAAATGAAATCAAAGAACAGTTCGTATTTGGTTGTCTGGGGGCCCTGAAATTGAATTGACTAAATCCATTAGTGGGACCTTTTTCGCAGATTTTGCCTTATCTGGTGACAGCAGGACAGGTTTCAAAGTCTCACAAAGAATTTACAAGTGATCTTTTTAATACAACTAACCCATTGTTTTTTCATTGTGTGGCTGAGGATGAGGCATCACAATAACATTGTGAAAACCTAATGACGTTTTTCAAGTGAAACACAACTAAATTGGATAGCTCCGCCTCTAACAACCTGGAATCCTCGCAATATCCTCCAACCACAGTGCCTCCAGCGGATTGCATACTTACCACTTTTATATCTTTATCAAAGGAGGCAAAATTGAGGCTTAGTGTCAAAACTCAAACACCCAGTGTGCTTGTGAAGCCTTTCTCAGCTTTGTGCATGAAACGCTTCATTCCTTAACCCCTTCGCTGCGAGATGTTTTCCCCCTGCTGTGCGGGCGAGAGGGGGGCGCCGCCGTGCTGGTGACGAGCTCAGCTCGTCACGGCCACACCCATTTTTAGAACATTCAGCACAGCGGGAAAATTAGCCCCGCGTGCGAACGTTCCAATGGCCGTGACGAGCTGAGCTCGTCACCAGCACCCATGAGGTTAACATGCTATGGATACTAAAGTCACAGCTTTGACCACCCTTGTAAATGATATAGCCCCCAAGTCCTTGAACTATGTCATCCTCCCTATCCTTTTCTTTCAATAATTCTTTATTGGCGAGAGGCTACTCATTAAGAAAATATTCTCAATAATGTGCTTTCAAGTACAGAGAGCGTATACAAATTTAGTTGAAGGAGCTGACCTCGTGCAGCATTCCAAAGTTGTTTTCCCTTACTGCATGCTATTCAATATGTATGTGCATACCTTGGCACAGATTCATGTACAATACCACAATACATTCAAAATGTACACTGACAACACCTGACTAGACTTCTGACTGAAACAGACCAGAAATCAGTCTGCTATCAGCCATGCTTAGTTAAACCACAAGTTTCATTGGATGAAAGAGCACTTCGTTTGCATGAATGGAGCCAAAACTGGTGTTGGTTGGAGCATAGCAAAAATCCCTGTTTTCCGATTGGCTTCCAGTTCTAGGAATGCTTTTATCTTCTTAACTAAACACACACAGCTTGGGAGTTCAATTTACCCTCAAGATCTCCTGCACTCCACCAGTCAACAACATGGTTATTGGGGAGAGGATGTATCCTAACTGTTAGGGCAGTTGATCTCAGATCTAGGGAGCTTAGTTCGAAGTCTCGGCAATGACGCTCAACATCCTGTGATCTGGGCAATTCACGTAATCTCCCCGTGCCGAACAAACATGAATGTGTCCTTGTGTAACGCAACTGGTGCTAATGTAAAGTGCTCTGATGCGTGGTACCTTCGGTTCAAGATTGCGGTATATAAAACTATGAAGTAAATAAATAAATTGGTGTCTATCTTTAACTTTCCCTACTCCATATGAGCCTGAGCCTGCTCCAAATCAACCAGCTTGAGTCGGCGGCATAACAAAAGCCGCTGCAGCCGTCACGGTGCAGGGATGCCCCAGAGCTACGAAGGTCCCCTGCGGAACTGGCAGGCACATGGCCAGAGAGCTACAGACTCAGTCTTGAGCGTGGGGGCCACTCTGCATGCACTCTGCAGGGTGGCCACCTCAAGTTTCGTTACGCTATTGGCTTGAGCTCATACGAGACCTGGCAATGGTACTCCTTGACCAATTTTGCATCATTTACAGAGGAGTCCCAGACATAATTATCGACCGCTTGAACAGGCTACAAAATCAGGCAGCTAGAATGTGCTAGAAACTTCGAAAGCTAAAGAACATAACATTAGCCCTAAAGGCACTTCTCTGGCTCTTGGAAGATGCAAGCAAGTTTCTCTTCATTATGCATAAAGCCTACGGGGCAAATGAAAAAATGCCTGCGGAATCTGACACCTCACAACATACTGTCCAGGAATTTGCACTCATTGACTGCACAACTGATCAACCAGTGAACATTCAAGGGACTGAGGCATGAACGCATATCCCAGGGAGCTCAGGGTATAATGCTGTACAATTCCTTAAAACAATGCCTAGGAACAGAGTCAATCACATGCCCACAAGGAAATGCCCTAATACTGAACTGCTGAAACCTACCTGCCTATAATTCACATCTGTGCAGAGCAGGTGCTGAGACTGACGAATACCAGACAGAGATGCCAAACTTAACCCGATTAGACTCATGTCTCTCATCCAGACTTTGTAAAAAAAAACAGCACTCTGAAATGACCAAATGCAGGAGAGCAAGAGATTGCCATACCTGAGCATCATCAATTTCAGTGAGGTTATTTTTAAATCCTCATCAACTTCATGAACTTCATAAAGCTCCCTTTTTTATTTTAAAGTAGGTGAAACATTTTGCACAGTGGGGGGTTTGAAGTAGAAAGAAAACGCAGAAGCTGCATTTTGTTGGAAAATTCTATTACAAGGAAATTTTGGAGAACAAAAAGCTTACACGTAATTGTTGTAGGTTTATAAAGTTTGTAACATTTTTAATTTGGAAAGATTGCACAGTTTTGCTAATTTTATTTTAATTCCGGACACGTTACAGTAGGCAATCAATAGCGCTTAATGAAATTAATAAATAATAAACACATACCTTAAGGAACTTGCCTCATTTTAGCCCACTAGTCTAATATCCTCTGGAATAAAGTATCTCATCTTACAGAACCTTAACAAACACAGAAATAAAACAATCATGTTTTTTAAAATAAATCCTCCGTAAAATAAACACATTTTTGGCTTATTTTTCATCGCAAAGCCTAGATCAACTTTATTTGGCATGAACTTTTTTTATAATATCTGTGTGCATTGCATCAATAATCAAAGCGCCTTCTGTAGTTTTCAAAATGTGTATTCACTATACAAATACATTTATATCGATTTGACTTGTGCTAGGGGTAGGCATTCCACCTGTTCCTTCTAGCAGGCTTTAGAACAGCTACATCTTATTTGCCAATTAATCCCTTTCTTATTTCCTTTCAAGGAGACATAACAATTTTTGAGCCTGTGCATTTGTTTTAAAGTTAATTATCATTGCAAAAACAATGCTTCCTGTCTTGTCTGGTTTATAACAATATCATTGCTTTTTGAAGAGCTGGTGCTCGAATTTCAGTTAGAAGTCACTTCATTCAGAAGCATGTTCCTTGCTTATAAATGAGATATCAAATCAGAAAACTGACTAATGTGTCTTCCTAAAGCACCGTCCAGTGATGTAAGGGGAGAATGTCATGCCCATCAACGCTTAATTTCTGCCAGCTTCACTTGGGTGAGCTCCAAACGAGAAACAATTTCCTCTGGCTTCTTTCTTCCAAACTCAAACGTGTTTGCTGCACACTCGTGGAGTAGTTTTCGAGGGAGATAAATACAATACATGAGGTTCATTGCCTGCCATTTCTCTTACAAATAGATTTCCTATTTGTGCAAGTTTAGGTTAAATTGAACAGTGGTTCTTCACCTTTGGTATGGGGACCCCTTGGGGCCCGCAAAGTGTACTGAGTCTGTGACTGCTTAGAAATTTAGATAATATTACCAGATGAATAAAGGGCATTCAAATGAAGACGCAAAATGTAGAATTTAAACATTCTGTAAATGTGAAGGAACCCGAAATTGCAGGCAAAAATGTAAGTTATTATTCTCAGATTGATTTGCAAGTGCATCAAACAGAAGATAGCATGGACGATGACCAAGCAGCCTCAATTTAGTCTAGAAAAGTTCCAACCTTCCAATTGAAATTAAAATGTTATGTTTATATTTGTAAATTAAACAAAATATTTAATCATTTGTGCATTTCTTTGACAAATGGTTCTGTATTGTTTTACGGTTAAAATAATCAAAAATGCTTAGGCCAGAGTCCCCAACTTTCTTTAATGAACCAGTATAGACATATGTTCCTCAATATCTCCTGTCCTACTGCTTTTCACCAGACACCCTGACACCCTCATCTTCTGCAGACACTTAGATGTGCAATTTAGGCGCGTACCAAAAATTCTTCATTCAATACACTACTGCATCTGCAAGATTCCAGTTGCTTGTCAACAGGAAATTTCTCCAAGATTTGCCCTTCCAGGCAGCAACGTTTCTCAGCACCATTTTGATCAAGGATAAACAAGATTTTCTAAACAATTACTAGCAGTATAATAGTGTGAATGTCATCACACTCATCCTGTACATATTAATCACCTCAATCACCCTACTTGCACAATGTAGGATGGCTATCTCCCAAGAACATGGTACAGTGTGAGTGTTTTGACCATTGTCAGGATCTCTCTTCGTTATTATCTCTCTGTGCCACTCCATAATCACTACCCCCAACTAGTCTACATATCCCAACCATGCTCTGTCAACCATGTGACCCTATAAGGAATGTCTTTAAAACATGAGTTTTGTTTATTTTCGTATTGTATGAATTTTGATCCACACAATCTGAAACTTTAGGGGTCGATTCACAAAATTTACAATAATTACTACTATAGTACTACTTCTTGCACTCATATATTCTATTCCATGAGTGCAGGAAGTAGTACTATAGCAGTAATTATTTTAAACACTATTACATGCTTTTTGGAGTTGGGCAAAAACTCCCAACTTCCTTTTAGTGCAAAGAGAGCACGGATGCCAAATCTCGCTCACCAGCTCGCATTTCTGGAGCATAGTAGGAAAGAAATTCTGCCATGTGGCGATTGGTGGGATTTGGCAGGAACTCAATGTTACAAGAGTAACATGGAGTCACCAAGTTACGCCAATTCCACAGGCGTAATGACAAATTCCGCCCACCCCCACAGAAATGTACTGATGTCAGTTATACAACTCAGGGCTGATCTATGATTGGAGTTTTAGAGTGTTATCTTTCAGGTAGGACCATAATACACTCTATCCATTATCACATACACTTCCAAGTAAGCTTAAACACACCGTACACCACTTTTGGCATAATCTGCTCATCATGTATATAAGAGCAAAATGCTATGCAGGTTGACCTACGAAATTCATTTTATTAATTTAATTGTTTACTTACCTGCAATCATCCATATTCCGGTGTTTACCATCCCCCACCCTGCCACTTCCCCGCCCCGCCTGTCTGCCCCACGGAACTCCCACCACGGACTACGGCTGAGCACAGCACTCCTTACACAGAACTTGTAGCCTCCCGCAACATAGGTTTGGACTCCTGCTGCAAAATTATATGCAATAGTTGCTGGTGTCCAGTAGACAAGGGACTACGTTGGTCCGAGTGCATCTGGTCTTAGGCATACATAGAAGAATCTGGCACTGTGTCTATGAATGCAGTACAGTCCAAATGTACTAACACATTTTCCATAGATACATAACGGATAAAAGCCTATTGGTACATCAGGCCTGAGGCTCGTTAATTATGCCAAGTGTCAGGTTCATTTATACGTAATACCAGTTTACACGATTTGCCCTTTACTGCGAAAAAGCCTTTAGAAAATTCGTACACCAATCAATGTGCTTGATTAGGATGTTATACTAACAAATTTTTCAGAATTCATTAGATTTTTTGTTATTTCAGCTTATTAATTACCTGGATGAGCTCAGTACTTTGAAGCAAGGCTCTCTGTATTTTTGTGCCACATAGACATTTCTGTAGCTACATGGTTCTTTCTAGAACATTAAGAACTTTCCATGTACCCATAGGTTTGGGTGGTTTCAAAAGATAAACAGAAAAAATAAAAATCTTAAAGAGGGTAGAAACGTTTATCAAAGAGTGACAGTCTGGTTCATCTTTTTTGTAGTTTGCATTTTGCAACTCATTTTGTTTTGTTTTATTGAAAAGCCGGTCCATGTGATGAGCAAAGTAAAGGACTAAACTAAAGGACTGTTCGTATTATTAACCCCGAACATCCTCTTGATATGCCCAAACCTCAGTAGATTGCAAAACATTCAGGAATGTTCAGGCTGCCAGCAACTCAGCAGTCACCCAGAATGAACTAAACAGAGGGACCAATTCTAGTTGTTCGAAATCCAGCACTGTCCAGAACTGTCTGTTGTAAAGTAAAGCAAAATGGGCAGAATCCTTCCCCAACCACAGAACACCACTCAGAGCCCCGTATGCTACAACGCAGTTTAAGATTCAGGCTTCTGATTGGATGCCCATTCCGAATAATATCAACATAAAAAACACATACTAGGCTGAAGAATGACTAATCAGTTTGGTTGATAAGGTAGGTTCTTTCAGCAATTCTGATTGGCTGCTGTTAGAACTGGCCCTTCTTGCAGGGTCATCCTCAAACTTTTTGCTTCTTCCTCCCTTATTTTTCCTGACCCGTGGCTGTTGGCAATAGGACTCTGCGCACTTTACCACTGCTGATCAGTGCTAAAGTGCATATGCTCTCTGTGTAAATTGTATTGTAATTGGTTATCCATGATTGGCATATTTGTATTACCAAGAAGTCCCTAGTAAAGTGCACCGAGTGTACCAGGGCTGGTGATGACAAATGCTACTAGTGGGCCTGCAGCACTGATTGTGCCACCCACATGAGTAGCCCTAAAATGGTGTCTCAGGCCTGCCACCGCAGTGCCTGTGTGCAGTCTGTGAACTGCCATGTCCTTCTGGTCAGTGTCCCCACTGACCAGGCCTTACCCTTCCCTTTCTGTGCACATTAGTCACCCCTATGGAAGGCCCAAGGTACCCCCTTGGGCAGGGTGCAGTGTATGTGAAAGGTAGAGCATGTACTTGTGCAGATGACATGCTCAGGTAGTGAATTACAGCCATTTTCGTTTTTCACTGCTGCAAGGCTATCTTGCTTCATAGGCTAACATGGGGAATGCTGGCTACAGTGGCTACCAGCATTTCTTCCCATAGGAACAAGATAGGACATAAAAGTCTGGTATCCCTGAACTCAGAATTTAATAACACATCTTTTAGGAAAGGTGGTTTTTAACTCCTGTGTTTGAGAATAGCACTTTTAGAAAGTTGCTGTTCTCTTGTCTGACCTTTCTGTGTGCCTTGGCCTGTTTGTGGATTGACTGTCTGGTTTGAGAGTGACAGGGGCTGGGGATTCCCCAGGCGGCTGGCTGAGTCTGCTCTAGGCTGAATGACTACATTTGCAACTTGAGTAGGAGGAGGAGTTAGCACCTGGGCCTGAATAGGACTGTGCCCGCCCCCCACAGTGCTGGCTCCACCCCCTGTGGTGCGTCTGATGTCTCTGCCCTGCACTGTGAAAGGAGAGAAGGAATCATGTCAACAAAGTGCTCCAGGGCTGTGCTTTGCCTCCACAATGCTGGCTCCACCTCCTGCTGGGCGGCTGACGACCCTGCCCCTCCCTCTGAAAGGAAGGGAGAGGCCAGGAAAACAAAGTGCTCAAGGAACACCCAGAACTGGTTCAGACCGGGCTCAGAGCCCTCCAGCACAAAGGGAACAAAGACTTTTAGGGGTATAAGTACAGGACCCCTGACTACAGAAAATTAGATCATCCTGGAATCAAGAAGGAACCTCTGCCAAGGAGACAGCCGAAACTGAAGAAGGAAGATTGTCCAGCTGTTGCTCTGCTGGATTGCCCTGCTGTTGCTTTGCTGCCAAGGAGAGAGGAAGGACTTTGCTTTGTGCTGTGTCCCCTTGCTTGAAGGAATCTCCAAGGGCCTGAGAAGAGCTGGCTCCCTGTTCTGAAGTCCCAGGAACAAAAGGACTTCACCCCCAGCTTCCCCTGAGCTCTACTGAGAAAGTTCTGTCCTTCCTGGAGTGCTTCGCCCATGTGGGGTGCCTCTGGAAGTTGTACCTGTGTTGGGAAGCTGGAAACTAAGCTTGAGAGACTTTGCTAAAGAAAAGTTATTGCATCGCTCGCTGTGGAGCGCATCCCTGACAGTGCAAGAAGATTCCCGCCGCTACGAATGTCGAGATCATCGCAGCGCCTGTTGCCGCTGTCCGAGCCGTCGCATCCTTCGTTTGTGGGACACACCCGATCGGTGCGGGAAGTCTAACATCACTGCGAGTGTCGTCGCAGAGCCTGTCATCGCTGGGTGAGATCGCCGCACCACCTGCTTGCGGACCGCATCACGTCGCTGCGAGAGTCATCGCTGAAGCCAACGCATCAAGGAGCTGCGAAAGAGAAGATCACCTCTGGTCCACGCATCCTCGCCCCGGAGATCGTTGCACCTCCAAAGATCGGCGCATCGTGCCTTTGCGAGAACAAACTTCCTACGGAACCTATGCACCGGAATCCATACAAGTGGCCTTCCTCCCCATACAGACCGGATTCGTTGCAACACGTCCGCTGCTGCAGCGGGGCTGTCGCAAACGCCTCCCCAGGGTCTCAGGAGCAACTCATTGCTTGTTTTCCACCGCACCAGCTTCTGCTTTTGGAACTTTGTCGCAACTAAAGGTACTGTGAGCTAAAAGTGACGCAACTGTGAACTTTTCACGTAACTGTGGATTATGTTATCGCAACCTAAAGAATTTTAACGCAACCTGAAGAATTTTTATCGCAACCGTAAGAACTCTTTTGAAACCATATTCTTGAACTGTGTATGTTGGATTTTTGTCGTTTTGGTCTTGTGTAGTTTAGATTAAATACCTTTATTTTTCTAAACTGTTGTAGAGTCAGTTTGTGGTGTTTTCACTGTGTTACTGTGAGTGTTGGTCAAATACTTTACACATTGCCTCTGGTTAGCCTAGGCGGCTCGTGCCAAGCTACCTAGAGAGTGAGCAGGGGTTATCTCAGAGGGTTTCCTCCTTACCCTGACTAGAAGCAAGGGTCCCTATTTGGACAGTGATACCTACCCCTGCCAACTAGAGACCCCCATTTCTAACAGCCGCCTACACTGGCCCCTTGCTTAGACAATTCTGATTGGCTACTAAAGAGCCAGTCATTATACCTGAGGTAGGTGCACCTTCCTCAACTCCCTGAAGTGTCGAGTACTGAGGCGGCGGGGAATATCCTCCCTCTCTTAACCTATTTTCTTATCTACGAATCTGATACAGGAGGACATCCCATAAACTTGCGGATTTGGTCAGTGATCCACTCCCCTGACCCATAGACAGAAAAAACTTCCCAACTCCTTGCAGACAGAAGCCATGATTTAACAAAAGCACTCAGCAACAAAAACCTCCACTTTCACAAAACTCGATGTTTCTATTTTTCTGCATGCTTTACAAGTAGAGCAGTGGCTGTCGATGATATAATTCAGACCAAAGTGCTTGAGTTGTGATCCTGGGCCTTACAGAAACAAAACCGAGGAATATTCCAGTTAAAAAACAATCAAAAATATTTGTCGCCCACATGTTCCACATTTCCATACTGACCGTAAATTTACACCTTGATAACCAGCTACAAGAGTGTGGCCACAGCAGAAGAATAGCTTGAAAATAATCGATTCTGTTGCTATTTATATCTCAAGGCTGAGTGTGAACCTTCCTCGGCCCCTTTTAGCACATCACAACATCAAGTGAGTACCTGCCTGGGTGCAGGAAAAATTGAATGGATTTTCACATTACCAGTCACTTGAAAAATAGCCTTTCTGTGTGGTACATCTCACAAATGCCTGTAGAATACAGTATCAGCCTGACTGTCACCGGCCACAAGGTATGGAAAGCTATGCAAATTTCTTCATGAGAAATCAAAGCAGCCTCAGGCTTGGTTCCCTCTCAATGGATTTCATCAAATATACACTAGAGCTTTGAAATACCCACGAAGCGAAAACTTTAGTACCTTTTGGGCACATTTGCTGTGTTAGGCTTTAAACATGCTTCTCTTCCCATTGCTCTATGATACTGTTGGCACTCGTGTGCATACTTTAATTTAGTCATATTTAATCTTGGGAATTAATGATAATATTTCCAATCATGCACCACAAAGCTGAAAAGTACAATGTAATAACTCCTCTATCCATTTTTAATGATCTAATATCCACTTCTGTTAATAAGTTTGCATTTTCTGATTGGTATTTGTCAGAAAGGGAACGTGATGGGGCATAATTTGAAGGATTATTTTAAGTAAAAATGTAAAAGACACTCAGTGATACATTCTACAGTGTTAGTCCTCCGAAGCACCCCCGTCACATTTTAGGCCACTACAAACAAATTCCTAAAAGGTCGAATCATGAAACATTTTGCGCACATTTTGTGTGGTGGCTTTTGATCTCTGAAAGTGGTGGGGTGTATCCCTTGCCAGGGGTTCTCCCCATTCTATTTCCATACTGACCTCGAATATTACTCATGTGTTAAGAATTACCTCCAGTGTGCTAATGTCAGCATTTTATCGTCAGTACCTCATTTTTACATGCACTATGCCAGTACCAGGACCGTGCCATTGATACTGGCCTATATGCCGTGGGTGACCCATGTGCCAAAAATTACCTCCAGTATGTCAGAGTCCTGATTTTGTCATGATTTGCTTCCCCCAACCTAACTCACCAGCCCCAATATGCCAAGGCTGCCCTATCTGAGGCGAAGTCTTGCCTCCAATGTCCCAGCGGCAGCATTTTTCCCTGGGTGCTTTCCCTTATGCCAATAATTACCTTCATTATGGCAGTTGCAGCATGTTACCTTGAGTGCCATGGTCAGTGGCAGACTCACAAGAATAACATGTGCTAGCAAACACACTCCTCCTACTCAATTACATGCTCACTCTCACTCATACTCACTCCTCTCATTAACTCACTTTCCCACTCAGTCTAACACACTTACACTATCTCACTTATTACTCAACACTCACTCAATCTCATGGTCACTAACACACATTTATATCCACACATTCACTATCGTTGATTCTCACTCTCAGTAATAAACACACTAACACAAACTCACTTACTGAGTCTCACTCACAACTCCTGATGAGCAGGTACTCTGCTTTACTAAATAGGAGGTAGTAGGCCACGTAGGCCTCTGGGCCCTGGAGAAACTTCACCTTTTGCAACATTGACAGCTATGCACTTGGTTCACTTCCACTCTCTTTCACAAGCTCTGCTTGCTTGCTCGTTCTAACTCACTCTACCTCCTTCAATCACTTCTTTGCACTCACTTTCACTAATTCATCCTCACTGCCCTTTTCACTGATTTTCATTCTCTCTCATTCTCACTGACACCCTCAAACCCACTAACACTGATTCAATCTCATTCACTCTCAATCACTCACAAACGCACACTCACACAGAGAACTAGCTCTTTGTTTTCTTACTGTGCTTTCCTGGAAACTCAGACGCTTCATGGCCTCACAAGAACAGGGCTTGGCATAAGAACAAGCAAGCCATGATTCCCAACGAGGAGGCATGTATAGCAAGCAGGGCCAAGATTAAAGAGATGCTGCCTCTCCTGTTTTGTGTGTCTCCTCATTGACATCAAGAATGTACTGTTGTGAGCTTGACAGCCCCATTTTAGCAAATATACTATGCTGCCTTAGGAATGAGAAGTATGTCTGCTATATAAAATGAATTGTGCCTGAAACGGATCATAGGCGAATTACATCTCAGATATGCACACTCCAAACATCCACCTAAAGAGTGCTATGTTCATAAACAACACTGTAGGTGGATCATCGCGTCTGCCCCTTTAACCTCCACCCTCTTCCACCTGTCACCTGTAACCTGGAGATGAGTCCAAGAGGGTTGACTGATGCACTGATAGAGTTCATGAAAACATGGAAGTTGAGTTTTTATGAACACTGCTAAATTGAATAAGAAGCAGTTGTGGGAAAAGGCAAGGTCCATTAAGAGGCGGCTCACAGAAGTCAGGGCTGTGCTTTGAAGCCCTGTAAAGGAGCTGCCACTGCATATTTTACTCTTACACATGCTGAAAATTGAATCTGTAACCTCAAATCACACATTTGTCCAGTTGCACATTGTACCTAAAACTGCAGGAAATGTATTTGTCTAGTTTTCCTTAATAGTAAATGTGAGTCATGTGGTGGGAAAATGGGAGTTGCAGTAGGAGTGCCCTTGGAGCAGGCATTGGGAATTTGGTGAACGCCCACAAAGCTGTAGCTTGGTGGGGTATCACATGCTTTGGCAATGCCTTCTGCGCACACACTGCATTTTTAAATTGATGCCTAGTTAAAGTAGAAAGTCAACTTCAGTAACATCACAGTTGGACTTTACCTGTGAACAGATTAAAAACCCTCCAGGGCTTCACTTTGTGCTCTGAAAGATATCCTCAACCATTTGTAAGGCTCATTTGATTCCCCAGTGACATTGGCACAGGAAAGTATCATTTTTTAGGTCGAAGCTGCACTGTGTGGTTTGATCAAAACAAATCATTACACTAGGTGATGCAATTTCCACACATTTTTGTTTGTGCAATGTATAGATTTATTATTAAAACTGTATGCCTGTGCAAATGTAATGGTCATTTCAATTGAAAATGTTGTGTCTGTAAATATTAGTGGGCTATCATACTATGCATACTCCGCTCTATGCCACTCCACTCTGCACCACTCCACTCTATGCCACTGCACTCAATGCCACTTCACGCTATGCCTCTCCACAGTCTACCCTGTCCCACTCTACTCTATTCCAAAGCACTTTTTGCCACTATACTCTACACCACAGCACTCTTCTCTACTGTACTCTGTACCACTCCAGTCTAGACCACACCAATCTACTCTGCACAACTCCACTCCCCTTTACTGTACTCAATGCCACTCTACACCACTGCACTCTATGCCAATACACTTTACAATACTGCACTCCACCTTGCACCACTCCTCTCTATGCCACTTCACTTTACTCTATGCCACTGCACTCTACGCCACTCTACCCCACTCTGCACCAATCCACTCTGACACTGCACTCTACTCTAAACTACTGCACTCTACATAACTGTACTCTATGTCACTGCACTCTACTCTGAGCCACTACACTCTATACCATCCTACTCTATGGCACTTAATGTCACTCTCTCTGCAACAACACACTCTCCGCCACTGAACTCAACACCACTTTACTCTACACTACTGTACTCTAGGCTAATGTACTCTACCCCACAATACTCTACTCTGCATCACTGCACTCTGTGCCACTGCACTCTGCATCACTCCTCTCTAAGCCACTGCACTGCATCACTCCATTCTATGCCATAACTCTCTGCATTACTCCACTCTGTAACACTGCACTGTCTGCCACTCTACTCCATGCCACTGCACTGTACACAACTGTATTCTATGCCACTGCACTTTATGCAGTCTACTGTGCACCACTCTAATCTACATCAGCATTGTACGCCACTGAATTCTATTCCACTGCACTCACAGCACTCTACAACACTATCTTCTGCAACACTTTACATCAATGCACTGTACATCAGTCCACTCTGCTGCATGTTACTTCACTTTACTCTACTCTGCAGCACTACACTCTACACCACTGGGCTCTATGTCACTGCACTCTATGCCACTGTGCCACTCTACTCAATGCCACTGCAGTCTACTTCAATGCATTCTATGCCAATGCACTCTACACCACTCTACACCACTGCACTCTATGCCACTATACTCAGCATTACTGCATTCTATGCCAATGCACTCTACGCCGCTGCACTCAATGCCACTCTACTCTGCATCACTACACTCTATGCCACTGCACTCTGTAAGCACTTCACTCTATGCTACTGAACTCTATGGCACTATATTCTACTCCGCACCACTCTACTCTGCACTACTCTGCACGACTGCACTCTTTGCCACTCTACTCTGCACCACTGTACTCTATGCCACTATACTCTACACCACTCTACTCTGCACCACTCCACTCTTCACCACTGCACTCTACTATGCAACACTCTAATCTATGCCACTGCATTCTTCGACACTGTATTGTACGCCACTGAATTCTATGCTGCAGTTTATGTCACTCCACTCTATGACTCTTCACTCTGCAACACCTTAGGCCAATGCATTCTACACCAGTCCACTCCTCTCTACGCGGCTCCACTCTATGACACTCCAATGCACGCCACTCTATGCAACGCCACTCTACAACACTCTACGACACTCTTCGCCATTCCTCTCTATGCCACTCCACATCACTCTCCTGTACGCCACCAACTTTAAGCCATGCTGAAAATCAGCCACACTGGTAAACAACATGGCTAAAACACATTTGCAAAGCAATAGCCCTTCCATAGGTGAGATCTATTGGCGTTGCCAATGCTTTTCTTCCTTTGTACCTTTTCCTCTCTTAATTTATTTTCTAAAAGATTTTCTTTGGTCATGTCATAAATTCATTTGTTTTGTTTGAACGTTGTCCAATACATGTAAGAGTGGCCATTGTCCTCAAGTCCTCTGACCTGTAAAGTGATACCAAGGTGAAGTACAATATTAGACTAATATTTCAAAGTCAAGTCATTAAAACGAATTTACTTTTTAGCACTGACAAACTCGTTTAAATGATTTAATTTAAATCTTTCTACATCCTCTGGTGCAGTCCCATCTATCCAATAGCTCTGTGTATGATTTATTTTTTTGCGATTTACTGTTCATAAACACTGACTTTTTTCCTTTGCCATGCTTTCTTATCAGAATGCAGTTTTCTCTGTTGCTCAGAGATGGTATGTGACATTTTACTGCTCTTTGAGAAACTGATCTGAGCCAATTACATTTCTACATTATGTCCACTGGGTGAAGTCCAGAATGAGGGCTTTCTTCAGGGTACCACATTTTGTAAATTCTTTCCTACTAATACTAAGCTTGACGCAGATATCACTTGTAAATTTTTAGGTTTGGATGGTTTCAAAAGAGAGTCAAGGTTGAATGGACTAATAGGAATGGTTAGAGGGTTTTATTAGAGATTATTTGTTTGTCCGGGTGCTTGACATCGAACTGTGGTGTCGGATTAGATTTTTTTTACTATTATCTTTAGACTTCACAGATTTACTAGTGTCAGATTGTTTTAGCCTTTTATGATGCCCTTTGCTGATTAGTTAACATGTCTTTTATGGCAGTTCATTTGAATAAAATGTTTGAAAGATTATTTTGGGGTTCTGTGTGGTTTAATTTGTTTGCTGCTAGTTAAGAATAGGTGCTTGGCCATTTAGTAGCTAGGTGGTGTTTTCGTTCCTTTTTCTTGGTTCAATTAGTAGGCATTTGGACAAATGTTGTTGATTCCTAAATAGGACAAATCCAGAGTGTCTTGGATGTCTGTGTCACGTAGTTAGGACGTACATTTCTTTACCCGGCTTTACTTCTTTTCCTTCCCTTGACTATGGCTTGTGGTATATTCTAGTATTTTCCCCCCAGAATTGTTCTACAGCGCCCGTCAAACTAACAAATCTGTGTCGTGTTTGTTGGTATATTCCATTCTCTTATGTTGTCAGCATTACACTGCTGTGTAACACATACTCAAGAACTGTGGCAACTACAACCTGAATTAAGACAAGATGTGGCTGATCTTGAGACACAACCATTTGCTGCCACTTGTGATATGTTTGCAATTCAAAAGTTCTAGACAAAGCCATTATGGAAGGCTGTCTTTTTTGTATGTATTGCCTCTTGGCATTTTCTTTTTGTGTTCCCTGTTTCTGTTCTATGTGATTTTGTTATAGTGTCATTACAGACTGAGCGAGTACAAACTGTCATACCTCAATGAATTCCGTTTCAAGGGGCGGGCCTTGCTTGTGTGACAGGGAATTAAATGTTATGCAAGAGTCTTGTATACATAGTAGATATGCATAATTCAACACATGGTTTAAACAAGTAACAAGCAAGGGTATTCTTGTTCTGCACATGTGCCCTTGTGTATGCTGTCTTGGTACTGTTTACGACCTCACACTTGCTCTGCGCTTCTGGTATTACTATCTTATTGTTATTGAAACAATCATCAGCTTTCGATAATGTTGATCATCAGCAACTACTACAAAACTACATTACACAGGAAATGAAGGAACTGTCCATAATCGGTGTGAGAACTACTTGGCAGATAGAGTCCAAACAATCATGTGTCTCCTTTCTGCTAATTAGCCTTGGATAGGCACACCTCAAAGAGCAATGACCCCCCTCTTAGTTTTTATTGTATTCTTGACCCCACTGCCTTATCTTATCAATTAACTTATTTGCTAGAACTACACTGACAATACCTAGATCATTCTAAAACTGGAAACACCAGAAAATCTGGATAAGTCAGGACTCAGCTATTTCCTACAAGCAGCAGACATTTGGAAACTACAGAGCCACTCAAAGCTCAACTCCAAAACGGGGATCCTCACATATAGAGCATCGCGCAAATATGCAACTCCAGCACCATTTGGGGCTACCGGCAAACACCTCCAGAGAAGTAAAGAACATGGAAGACATCACGGGTGCCAGTCAAACTCTTACCCAAACCTCAGGCTAACCAAGTGAATAAAAGTTCCTTATCCACCAAAAGAACCCTAAGTTGAAATTTAACTGGACTCTTCCACTGGATTTTGGTCTCAAGAGCTCTACTTCTGTTACATTAGTACGCTATCAATGGCCTGTGTTTTGGGCTTTCGAGACACATAAATACCAAGTTACAAAAAAGCCAGAGTGCAACCACATCACCACAGCCCTCAAGGCCATGCCTTTTCTCCGTGTCACTAGAGGAATTTTCATTCAAAAACTTATTGCACTGCCTACACTTATTGCACTGACCTACACAGGCTGCTCCCCTCACACACAGGGAGTCTGGCCATACACTCCTCTGCTCTTGTGAGCTTCTAATTGTTTTTAAAAAAAGCTTCGTTTTTATTTTCCACAACCTTAACTGTGTTCTTACTAGAATTTTAATTTTGGTAATTTGTTCTCTGCTCTTACTTGTGGGGGCTTGGGGGCATCTCAGAGCGGTTCTTTGGGCCTTTGTTATCACGTCGGGCTGACCACTGGCTTTGCCGACTGCGGCCGCCATCTTGGGTAGGCTTTCAGACGGGTAGCGGTCTAGTGCGAGGGCGTCTCCTGCCCCTCGCGCTATAAATCGGGCTCATTAGTCTGCCCGCGTTACCTACACAGGCTGCTCCCCTCACACACAGGGAGTCTGGCCATACACTCCTCTGCTCTTGTGAGCTTCTAATTGTTTTTAAAAAAAGCTTCGTTTTTATTTTCCACAACCTTAACTGTGTTCTTACTAGAATTTTAATTTTGGTAATTTGTTCTCTGCTCTTACTTGTGGGGGCTTGGGGGCATCTCAGAGCGGTTCTTTGGGCCTTTGTTATCACGTCGGGCTGACCACTGGCTTTGCCGACTGCGGCCGCCATCTTGGGTAGGCTTTCAGACGGGTAGCGGTCTAGTGCGAGGGCGTCTCCTGCCCCTCGCGCTATAAATCGGGCTCATTAGTCTGCCCGCGTTACCTACACAGGCTGCTCCCCTCACACACAGGGAGTCTGGCCATACACTCCTCTGCTCTTGTGAGCTTCTAATTGTTTTTAAAAAAAGCTTCGTTTTTATTTTCCACAACCTTAACTGTGTTCTTACTAGAATTTTAATTTTGGTAATTTGTTCTCTGCTCTTACTTGTGGGGGCTTGGGGGCATCTCAGAGCGGTTCTTTGGGCCTTT
Organism: Lissotriton helveticus; assembly: GCF_964261635.1. NCBI lineage: Eukaryota > Metazoa > Chordata > Amphibia > Caudata > Salamandridae > Lissotriton > Lissotriton helveticus. Next base: position 1,071,410,739 of record NC_136070.1, on the reverse strand, counting down.
GTTATCACGTCGGGCTGACCACTGGCTTTGCCGACTGCGGCCGCCATCTTGGGTAGGCTTTCAGACGGGTAGCGGTCTAGTGCGAGGGCGTCTCCTGCCCCTCGCGCTATAAATCGGGCTCATTAGTCTGCCCGCGTTACCTACACAGGCTGCTCCCCTCACACACAGGGAGTCTGGCCATACACTCCTCTGCTCTTGTGAGCTTCTAATTGTTTTTAAAAAAAGCTTCGTTTTTATTTTCCACAACCTTAACTGTGTTCTTACTAGAATTTTAATTTTGGTAATTTGTTCTCTGCTCTTACTTGTGGGGGCTTGGGGGCATCTCAGAGCGGTTCTTTGGGCCTTTGTTATCACGTCGGGCTGACCACTGGCTTTGCCGACTGCGGCCGCCATCTTGGGTAGGCTTTCAGACGGGTAGCGGTCTAGTGCGAGGGCGTCTCCTGCCCCTCGCGCTATAAATCGGGCTCATTAGTCTGCCCGCGTTACCTACACAGGCTGCTCCCCTCACACACAGGGAGTCTGGCCATACACTCCTCTGCTCTTGTGAGCTTCTAATTGTTTTTAAAAAAAGCTTCGTTTTTATTTTCCACAACCTTAACTGTGTTCTTACTAGAATTTTAATTTTGGTAATTTGTTCTCTGCTCTTACTTGTGGGGGCTTGGGGGCATCTCAGAGCGGTTCTTTGGGCCTTTGTTATCACGTCGGGCTGACCACTGGCTTTGCCGACTGCGGCCGCCATCTTGGGTAGGCTTTCAGACGGGTAGCGGTCTAGTGCGAGGGCGTCTCCTGCCCCTCGCGCTATAAATCGGGCTCATTAGTCTGCCCGCGTTACCTACACAGGCTGCTCCCCTCACACACAGGGAGTCTGGCCATACACTCCTCTGCTCTTGTGAGCTTCTAATTGTTTTTAAAAAAAGCTTCGTTTTTATTTTCCACAACCTTAACTGTGTTCTTACTAGAATTTTAATTTTGGTAATTTGTTCTCTGCTCTTACTTGTGGGGGCTTGGGGGCATCTCAGAGCGGTTCTTTGGGCCTTTGTTATCACGTCGGGCTGACCACTGGCTTTGCCGACTGCGGCCGCCATCTTGGGTAGGCTTTCAGACGGGTAGCGGTCTAGTGCGAGGGCGTCTCCTGCACCTCGCGCTTCATAAATGGCGACCATTCGTCGCCCGCGCAGCGGGCGGGCGCAGCGGGCGCGCCGATGGCGCGCCGGAGGCGCGCCAGAGGCAAGCCCGTCTGTGCCCGTCCGGGCCAGGACGGACCTAGGGCCAGAGACCCTGCCCGTGTCTGAAGCCACTCCCATCATATACACGAAAGAGGAATTAGTCCTTTTAAAGCCATCAAACTTGCGTTACTGTCATCATGGATTAGGAGCTGATGCCCTTTTCATACCATGTGTCTATTGTCCATTTAAGGACCAGGCTGGGGGAAATAAAGCTCCTACTAAAGACCCCCTTAGGTTAGGGCTTCTGAATTGTAGGTCCCTGCCTAAACACGCACTACAAATCCTACATTTGATTGAAGACACTAACTTAGACATCCTGTTTCTTACTGAAACATGGACGTCAGCTGACTCTGATTCTGATTTAGTCAGTGTCCTTCCATCTGGCTATCTCATTCAGTCCCTCCATAGACCATTGGGAAAGGGAGGTGGCTTAGCTATAATTCACAGGGAGAAGCTGTCTTGCAGAATAGATAAAGGGCCAATCCAAGATGCAGAAAGCTGTTATTTTCGGATCCAGTCATCGCCGAATCATTCCCTTTCGGGCATTTTGGTTTATCGCCCCCCGGGGACAATTAAACAGTTTTCCTCCTCCATTCTGGACCATGTTCCCGTCTTAGCCGCATCCTCTCCCAATTTCATTCTACTGGGGGATCTGAATCTTCATTTTGACCTACAGGAGGATAAAATAGCATCTGACCTGAGATCGGAACTTATGACAGCTAACCTTAGGCTCCACAATCGAGAACCTACACATGTGAAGGGACACTTGTTGGACTGTGTGTTCTCCAATATCTCACATCTTCAGACGAGCCCTCCTCTCCCTATGCCCTGGTCGGATCACTTCCTGGTGCCGTTTGAATTGAACTTTATGAGGGACCCTCCTCCTCCCCCCGGTCCTAGGGCACCTCGTACTTTTAAGAGAATTTGGTCACGACTATCAACTGAGAATCTCTCCCTTATTCTTGAACAATCAGTTCCCCCATCTGGATGCGATCCCCTGGTAGCCGATGTTGCTTTCCATGACTGGCTCCGCCAAGCATTAGATATTGAACTACCTCTCAAAGCCAACTCCAATAAAAGGAGCCGCCCCAAGTCCTCCTGGTACACCCCTGAACTGGGATGTATGAGAAAGAAATGTAAAAAGCTGGAGCGAGAATGGCGGAAGAACTGGGCGACCACCAAAAAAGATAACTATCGCGAAGCCATGAGAGCATACAAGGTGGCTTGCAATCTGACCAAAGCCGCCCATTTTGAGGAAAGAATCAGAATGGCAGGTAACTCTTCTAGAGAAACTTATCAGATCCTTAAAGAGCTTCTCACTGTCCCTACTCCCCCGGTTACCCATGAGGTAAATTCTGATAAATGCAATCAACTGGCCCAGTTTTTTGATGTCAAAATACAGAACATCTTAGCCAGCCTTCCTCTGAGTACAGGTAGGGTAGACATAGCAGTTCCAGAGGCTGAAAAGGTGTTTGATAGCTTCCCTTCCATCTCAAAGGAGGCTTTTTGTGAGGAGCTTTCGGCCCTGAAGAGCGGCTCCCCTTCGGACCCCATGCCCATTCGGATCCTCAAGCAATTTACGAACATCATTGCAGGCCCAGCTATCAACCTGCTGAATGCCTCATTCACCCACGGCATTGTCCCACCTAGCTGGAAGCAAGCCATTGTCAAGGCCCTTCTGAAAAAGGCAGGCCTTGATCCGGCCGATTTGGCGAATTACCGTCCCATCTCGCTTCTGCCCGGGCTGAATAAGATCGCCGAGAAGTTTGCCAACCGCCACCTTTCGCATTTTCTGGAATCGAATGATCTACTGGGTCGTACTCAGACGGGCTTTCGGCCTGGCCAGGGAACCGATTCGGCCTTGATTTCAATGGTGGAGGAAGGCAGATGCATCTTGGATTCGGGAGGATCCGCTGCGGTGGTCCTCCTGGATCTAAGCGCTGCATTTGATACGGTTGATCATAATATCCTGATCAACCGTTTGGGGAAGATTGGAGTGAGAGGGTCGGCCCTCAAATGGCTCGCGTCGTACTTGAGTGGCCGGACTTATCAGGTCTGCGAAGGCAATCTTCGATCTCTGCCTACCCCCCTTCAGTGTGGAGTACCGCAGGGCTCCTCACTGAGCCCTACGCTTTTTAACATCTACATGGCCCCACTGGAGGAGGTGGTTTCACCCTTCGGGGTGAAAATCGCAACCTACGCAGACGACACTCAATTGATCGTCTCGCTGTCCCTCTCGGAAAGCCAGGGGGAAAAGTTCGCATCATGTCTTGTTAACATCATGTCATGGATGTCGGAGTCCCGGCTTAAACTAAATGGGACGAAAACGGAGCTGATGCTTCTTGGCAATCTATGTTCAACACTCCCCAAATCCATGTGGCCGGACAGTCTAGGTGCCCCCCCAGTTCCCAAAGAAGCAATAAAAAGTTTGGGGGTTTGGCTTGAACCTGAACTGTCAATGACCACTCAAGCTAAACGAGTGGCTGGGACTTGCTATGGACTGCTCAGGTCAGTACGGAAGATCCTCCCGCTACTCCCGGAAAACTCCCGGAAACTTCTGGTTCAAGGATTAGTCATGTCAAGGCTCGATTATAGCAATGCCTTATTACTTGGCTCACCAGAATCCACCCTGAATGTGCTCCAAAGAGCTCAGAATGCGGCTGCAAGAATGCTCACTGGTACTGCCAAAAGATCATCAGCTAAGCCTGCTCTCAAGGCCTTGCATTGGCTTACAATCCGAGCTCGCATAAAATTTAAATCCCTTTGCATCGTGTTCAAAGCTTTGCAAGGATCAGGCCCTCCAATCCTTAGAGACCTGGTGCGCCCTTACAAACCTACGCGAGCCCTTCGCTCGGATGATGGTAATTTTGTGGTGATACCCAGAGCCAAAAAGGTGAAGTCCGGCGGTCGCCGGTTCTCTATTAATGCAGGCCAACTATGGAATGCCCTGCCGACGGCCCTGCGGAAAGAACCCAATCTAGTGCGTTTCCGCAAGGCATTGAAAACTTATCTCTTCCCCCGTTAGGCTTTGCTTCAGTTGTGTTTGGGTGGTGGTCCTGTGTTCTGTTTCAGCGCTGGGACGCTCAAGGGCAGCCATGCGCTTTATAAATCTCTTTTCATTTCATTTCATTTCATACTTGGCCGTCCACAAGAAAGAAATCCAAACCTTACTGTCTCAAGAGAAACAGACTGCTACTTTGTTTATCTTCTCCCTTTTTAAATGAAAACAATAGGGTAGATGCTGTTTCTCTCAACAGATATTTAAGCTCTAGACCACACTCCTGAAGATAAAAGGGATAATCAGCACTTACCTACAGTCTAAGGGTAATGAGTCATTAAATAACACTAACACCATCACTATACCAAACACTGGTCTATAGGCACTAATAACAGCTGTCAATTATCACTAGGGCTCCCTGTTTTGTGATAATTATATTTTTGTAATTTCCGTCTGTATTTATCCATATTTATTTTTTGCTAATTTTACCTGTATTTATCCTTATTTATTTTAGGGTTTGTGAACAAATTAAGCTGAAATGTGTAAGTGCACTCGTGCCTCAACGCCTGATAAGTTTCAATCATATATACACACTCAGATGGTAAAATATGCACTTGTAAGACAATATTTAAATTTTAGTATCAAGGTTGTGCAAATCTACTGCTGTTTAAGGCTCTTTACTAAAATCCCTATATTTTTGAATCCTCTTGCCAATCCACACAGCTATTGGCTTGGCATTCATGACTGAAAGCATTTAGCCTCTTCACTGTGACACCAATTCCGCCGCAGTGCTGAACATTCTGATCACGGGCGTGGTCATGACAGCTCCCGGCCGTCATGCACACATGCCCACCGCGTCTCATGACGGCCGGGGGCTGTCATGAACATCGAAGAGGTTAGAATCACTCAAACACAACACATTATTCAGTTTTATCCACATTTAAAAATAAATACAGACAGGAATCTAAAGGGTTTTCAGTCTGTATTTATCTGTAGAAATCAGTAAAAACAGAAAACAGGGAGCCTTGGTTATCACCCTACTAATTATTACTCATTTTATCAACTTCAGAAGGATGGATGCTGAATGGGCAAGGCAGGATTCACACCTGTAACCTTCAGCTTACACACATCTCTTTAATGGTTGCATGAGTCCACTGAGCTATCTTATGTAGGCCTGGCTGTTTATAAAATGCCAAGTCCAAGTCACAAGAGCTGCTGCTTGTATGGATAAGCAAATTCTAATTGTGTCGCCAAATCTTTTCCATTTCATACCTCAAGCATTAGTACACTCCCAATACAACATGATTGGACACAGTTCTTTTCCTTTCAAACAACACTGTGACTGTATTGACGAGGCCTGGCGTGTACTACTCCCTTCATACCTATTGCTTTGTTTGTTCATGGAATTGGTTTTGCTCCGACATCAATTAGTGACGGCAGAATCACCAGTTTTGCACTGGCAACTTTATTGGTCTGCTCTTCCAGTGATGCAAGGCTCAGCTGCTTGTATGAAGTCATCTTGATAGGATAGGATGCAAACTCTCCGTGTCATGTATGTTTCTGGTTTTTTTTGGCTTTCATTTTAGTCATTCCTACACTTTCTGATATGACCTGCTATCCCTGTGTCCAGTGGTGGCTGCCATGTACCAACGGTGGTGGGCGAAGAAGGGGATGCAAAAAATAAAATAAAAGTAATAAAACACACTAACTTTGAAATGCGACATCCTCTTCCACTGGTTGTCTCTCTTCCTTGGGACCCAGCCAGCTCTCCTAACCTATCCTGGCGCTGCTCTCACCAGCATGAGAGCAGCTCCAGAAATGTTTGGAGCAGCCTCACTCAGCGTTCTCAAGAGCACTGAGGCCTGTGCTTTCTCTAAAACAGCTATCTAAGACAGCTGGGTTAGAGAAGTTTAAAATGTTTGTGTCTGGCTGGCCATCGCAAGACGGCTGGTGAAACAGGCATGCTTTTTTTAAAGCGCACAGCTCCGTCCCCGCCCGACAGGTAGGTTGCAGAAAAATAAAATGGTAATAAATAAACTGTATTACCATTTTATTTTTCAGCTCTGGCCTGGGAGCTTTTCCATGTGGGGCAACGCTTCTCCGCTCAAACGGAGGAGCCACCCCTCCCTGTGTCTGTCCACTAGGCAATTACCTGCCTTGTTAGCTTTGCATAGACCTTTTCTCTTACTGTTTCTTTGCCTGCAGACTTTCAGTTCATGCTGAGGAAATGTCTGTGCTTTTTTGCTTCTCATGGGTACCTCGCCTGAGGTGAGTGTTGTTAAATCTCTTCTTTTCTCCATTGTGATGGTAGCCTACTACATTGTGGTCAGTGCTGGCTTGTCTAAACAAGGAAAACACAACGATTTGTAGTCTTTTGAATTACAGAATAACTAATGTAATGGTTTTTCCAGGAGATTATTTTGTACTGTAACTTCGGACATCTTAAATGCTTTTTGATTTGGAATGATTAGCTCTGATCAGAATATTTAGAGAAGAGTTGGTGCCTGATTTAGCATTTGATGGACGGAGTATCGTTCATCAGAGTGGCGGAAGACATCCTGAAAGACTTCAGTCTGCCAATTTCAGGGAGGATGACCTGCCCAGCAGCCATCTCTGTACTTTGAAATTAACTGCCTACTCAGTGGATCATTTCACTGTACAAAAGGTTTAGTGGGTGGCCGCCTTCGGTTTTGATGGCCATTCACTTAACTTTTAATCTTTTTTTCAGAAAAAAACTCAGAAAGTGACAGTTTGTTTCTGTAAAACAGACAAAATAGCCCCCTCCCAAGCCCTCCAGCCTGGGAGTTTCCTCCCAGAGTAGGGGGGTCAATATTTCTTTTTCTGTCCCTCAGTGGCGGATTTTCCTGGCAGCGGCAGGCAGAAAAAAAGACATTACGCAGTCCACCCTAAATAGGGCGGGTGGTGTAACGTCCTTCCTTCGCCAGCCATCAGAGGAAGCATTCCATCGATGGAGTCAAGGGAGGCTCCATGGATGGAATAATTTAGTCTGTCCAAACTCTAAATCTGGCTCTGATTTCTTTTCTGCAAGGGGAAATTCAGATTAAGTCACGATGTGTTTATTATCGTTAAAATAAATGGCAGTGCTTTTTACACTAATACTGTCATAACTTTGGTTGTTTGTTGGACGGTCACCGTCTTCTGACTGAACCAATAAAACCACACTTGTTTAATTTTCGTGCCGCAGTCATAAATTGGCAGACAACGCTTTGTACACATAAGAGACAGGAATCAAGAATCTTTAAAACCCTTTCCAGTTATGAGAGAAGATGTGAAGTTCCCTGCAAGCATGTGTGGCACAAGGGATTTTGGATCCATTGGAGACATGGCATTTTTCTACAGTCTCACTAGAAATGGGCCATATTTTAATATTTTTAGGGACAATCTAGTGCACCCTATTAAAGGTCCATTAATGCCACCTATACTAAATTAGCATTGAATTTGCCATGAGATTAACAGTCTTTTTCTCATAAAAACACGACCATATGATAATAGCAATGTACCAAGTGTGCAGAGATGCACATAAGTAAGGCAGAAGGATAGTTAATGAGTAAGGTTACATGCGTTTCCTCAGCACTGATGTTCAAATAAATGCCCAGTCTCATAGAAGTCTACAATTCCAAGCTTTTCTTTCTTTTTCTCTTTTATTTGACAGTATTCAATCTTGACTGAAGCAAACAAAAGCCAAGTTCTTTTCCTATTTATGTTTGACAATATTCCATCTTGACAGATACAAAATTCATAGTAGTATCCAATAGCCAACACATGTTTTGTCATGGTATGGATTCCACCACTGACTTTCTCAAGTCCTCATTCCTATAAAATCAATTTCATCCATAAACAGTACCGCACAGGTCATTAGGATCCCGACGTATATGTTGTCGCATCCAAGGTATTATCGGTTTGCATCCTGGACCATATAAATTCAAAATGGCGGCTGGAGAGTATGCCTCCGCAACTCTTCGTGGCAGCATCCTAGTCCCACTCGGACGCTGCGCGAAAAGTTGCGGAGGAGTACTCTTCGCCTGCAAATTTTAATTTAATGGCATAGTACTATGAATTTTGTATCCATGCAGCAGACAAATAAATAAATGTATGCCTGTACAAAAGATGAAATGGCACTTCGTTTTGAAAGTATGGCTAATTCTTACTTGTCAGACCGTCTCAAGTACACAGGGCATGACTTTAGTACAGGTATGCTGAATGTGGATTGGAGAATTTCTTATAATTTGCAGAAGGTCTAATGCAATGCTTGGTAAATTCAGGCTCTCTTTCTGTTTGAAGTCATGCACTGTGCTAGTGTTGTAGTCATTTTACAAGTCTGGGGTAGATTGAACTCTCATCTCCTCATATGCACTTGAGCGTGGCCTTCTCTGCCTCTTTAAATTACTCAGTGTCATTTTACTTTCGGCTCGAGCAACGTGTTCATTGATTTTTTTCCACTTATGATTTTGGAAAGATCATTTTGTTGTCCATGTCTGGTTCACTCATTCCTTTCAAAGTGAGATGCTTTTATTTTTTACCCCGGATCCGCATTGACAAGAGGCTAAGTAATATATTGTGTCTCTAGCTCTGACTTGTTTGTTTCCTTGTCTATTATTTCGACCAGACTGTGGAAGTTGAATACAGCTGAAAAAAGTAATTTTTTCTGATTTCAAGCTGAGGATTCTTTTAGCCTTCGATCATTTTGTACATCAAGCATATTGAGTGACATGCTACTACCCTCTGTGAAGATTTTATCACTGCATCTCTGGCTATGGTGTTCACAGTCGGGTAACCTCGTCGAGTTTACTGTTTTCCCTTAACATACACCATCCATTCATTCGTTCATTAAAACTTTTACTTTTGAGTGCCCTGTATCATTTTTCAATGTTTGGTTTCCACGATGTATAAATGTTTCATTTATATCCATAAATGCATGCTTAAGCTAGGGCTTTTTTTTTATAAAAGAAATTAAACCTTTTAAACTCTTTCCATCAAGATTAAATGTCGAATTCTCCATTCACAATAAGAGAATGAGAGGATGTAAGGAAGGGGTTTGCAGCATCGCCCTGTGAAGACAGGATACAGTCCAAATTTTGAAGCCATTAACTAAAGATACATTTGCATGCAATGCATTTGACACTGAATGCAGCTAAATTGCATAGTCAGTGGTAAATCTCAATGTCTGCCAAGGTTATGGCCCTTTTTGTCTTGCGATGGACACCTTCGTTGAGAAAACTATCTTAAAAGGTTTCACCCTGCTGGCTAGATTCATGAACGCAAGAGAGAATATTCAGAAGGACGGGCGATACCTACCGCAAACGCCAGTTAGCAGCAGTTTTTTATCGCCCCCTAACCCTGAAAACTTTCGCCATGTTAGCGATGTATTACCAAGCCATCGCTACATGGGGATAGTATCATGGCACTGCAGTAAAAAATTGCCGCTAACATCAGCACGATGGCGATAGGAAATCCAGCGTCAGCGGGGAATAACTACCGATAGGCCCATTAGCAGCAAAAAAAACTCACGTTAGTCAGCCCAGAGTTTTTTTTGTCTGTAATTCAAAAAATAACCTATCAGTCAACCTACATTGTAAAATAGGCCTAAAAACCAATAAACTGCAGAATGGAGCAGCCAGGGCCAAGTGCAGCACACATCAACAACCCCTGCAAGCTAGCTAACATCCAGAATGACCAGGATGAGAGCCTTGATGCCTCACTGGACCTGCGCCTGGATTCCTCGCTGGACCTGCGTCTGAAGCCTGGATGCATCTCTTGACCTGCGCCTGGAGCCTGGATGCCTCGCTGGACCTGCATCTGGAGCCTGGATGCCTCGCTGGACCTGCTTCTGAAGCCTGGATGCCTGACTCAATCTGCGTCTGGAGCCTGGATGCCTCGCTGGACCTGCATCTGGAGTCTGGATGACTCGGTGGACCTGCGTCTGGAGCCTGGATGCCTCGCTGGACCTGCGTCTGGAACTGTGGTGCCTCGCTTGACCTGCGTCTGGAGCCGTGATGCCTCACTGGACCTGCGTCTGGAGCCTGGAGTGGGATGCAGCGGAGCTGTGGAGTCGATGAGCAGTGGCAGTAGACATTGATGTGCAACGATTGCCAGTACCTGGTGGTGAAGTCTGGCTGGTCGCCTGGAGACACGTTGCTGACCTGTGTGAGAAGACCGCCTTGTGCACCTTGGAGCTGGCAATAGTTGAGGTGCTCCTGCGCCCCAACGTAGGCATTTCAGCATCGTATACTACGATCCTCCACTACACCGGGGTGCACGGAGGGGATTACCAATGGTGGGTGCCGCCCCTCTGCATCTTTAGGCCAGTTGATGTTTGGCTGGCGGACACTGTGGAAGGTGGGGCCCCTGAGCTGCGCCAAACTTGTGCTGCGTGAGCACTGCAACTTCACGCCTAAGGGGGCCCTTCTGCATCAACTGCATCTGGAGGTTCACCAGCGGACTTGGCGGTGACTACTGTACCCAGACTTGTGAAATCCCTCCTGGCTGAAGCTCCTGCTGGCTGAGTCACGGATTTGGAGAGAGTGCAGCAGATTGTGCCACAGTGGCAGTATCCAGGTAAGGAGAAGGTGGGACACGAGGCCTAGCACACGTAGATGATGCACCCCCAGTATCGGCTCATCCGCTACGGCGGAAGAGCGTCGCCCCACTGCTTCCAAGCAGTGCAGAGGAGGAACAATCATCACATGATGATAACTTACTAATGTAACCATGCTATGTTTCCCTTGCGGTGGGAGGGTGGATAGGACTGCTCCAAGCATGAAGTAAGGCCTGGGCAGATCTGCATGCCCACTCAAGTGCTCAATCACTGTTTGATCAGCCCACTCAGGCCACCCAAAGCAATCATGCGCACTTCCCTGTTCGCTGCATTACAGCCTGCATGGAGAACATGCCCACCCCTCCAGCCCCTGGCTGCATGGGATGTACCACCTTTAAAGCCCTGGCCGGCCAAGGACCAGCATTTATTTCTTCCCTGATATATCGTTATACTCCTGTTTGCGAACTCCGTTCCTCTCACTTGAATCTGCTTATCTCCCCCTCTGTCAAAAGAAAGAAGCATAGCGGTATGAGATTCTCTTTTCTGGCTCCTCAATTTTGGAACTCCCTCCCTATGGAAATCAGATCAGTAACCTCTTACATGCCATAACATCGCATTCCATTCCCATGCATACTAATACTAGGCACATTGCAACAGTAGAGTAGGTGTTGCATAGCTGAGACATCAATATCACTATTCCCACATCAGTGAGTGCAACACAAAACTAACCCTTGCACCCCAAACCCAACCGTAAACCCTGTAATTCCTTTTTGAGCCCCCATAACACACCTCAACAAGCCACACAGTCGAGCACGTCACCTACGCCTGTGGGAACTTCAACTACAGGCACAACACCGCACTCTCCTGGTTGGACCATCATTGGTAACATCACGTCTTCACCTTGCCCACCAGATGCCACCGCCATCATCGCACACCCTCACAGCTGGATCTAGGCCACTGAAGAACGTCTCATCCACTCCCTCTGCAACGACTCTCCACCAATGCTTCCAAACAATGACACCGCAGCGCGCAACCAAGACCGATGGATCTCCAACATCGCCGACATTTGGACACCCCTATGAATGGCACTATGACCGTACCTTCTGCCTACCTGATGGCAGGCATGAGGGTGACGCAGTGCCACAGGGATTGGCTGGCCCCATGCATTTCTGGAGTTGCGTCATGGTTGTAACACGACTGCAGCAATGCGTGACTTTAGTGCAGACAGATACATCAGGATTCCTAGTGTATCTGTCATTACTTGCGTCATTGAGCGCTGTCCAGTGAATACAGATCATCCATGCTGTCACAATAAGGGCGTAGTGAGAAGTGTTACAACGCTGTGTTGTTACAGCGCTGCAACACTTTTCATGACTGGGGCCCAGGAATGCACACTATCTTATTGATGGTGCACATTCCTGCACTGTAGTTTTGTCGCAGCGCAGCGCTGCAACATTGCTTGCAGCGCTGTCCAGCACCAAAACATGCTACGATGTGGCCTCACGGGTTATCCCCATTTTTAAGACCAGCTATTTTCTGGTCTTAAGTAACTGGCTCTAACTGTAGTTAGAGCCAGTCTTTTTGGTCTTCAGAAGTTCAAGGAACCCCTTGTGAATATGGAGTAGTGTTGTTTGCGGGCGTTTTTGCACGGGGATACCTCTCCTGCATATAATTATCCCTAACAGAAGTAGTGATCTTTATAACAGACTTTTTCACCTAAATACTGTCACTAATGGCTGTTGGCGACAGCTTGGTAATAGGGCAATAAAATTATCGCTGCATTAGCGGCAGGAAAGTGCTGCTAACGCAGCGATAAGTCCTTGTTAATATGCCCCAAGGTCATTTTAAAAGAGGGGCGATTTCCTTGTTTCAAATGTATTTATATTGAAGCTTAATAATAGGTTACTGATACCTGATGAAGTTGATTTAGTGGGATATAATACATTAAATATGAGAGTTTAAGCAAATAAACATTTGAAACGTAAGACAACCACCAATGTTGGTCCCAGTAAAAGGACAAAAAATCGTATAGGTAGAGTTACTAAAAATAATGAATAACACTAATTTTCTTTGAGATGTCCTTATAGAATTTAGAACATATTGTAAGTGGCCTAACTAACAGTGTAGGCTTCTTATGTCTCTCTCCAACAGTCGCGAAAATGTAATGTTTGTTAAACTCCCCAGTATACAGCAATAATTAACTAAGTGATTACTGCTGCCTTTGAGACTATTTTATTCTGTAGTCATTCAAAAATAGATCGCTGGGGAGTCTAGAATGTGTCAATAGTGTAATATCTCACAAAGTTTAAAGAAAATATTATGCTGCTACCTGGATTGCTCTAGGCAGAGGGAGGACATATCTATTAAATCAGCAGCTAGTACATTGCGTCGGGGGCACTTCTCATCAGTTGCTTTATCCCACTGTACCATCCCAGATAGAGGTATGTAAAAGCCATGTAATACTAATATTCATGGACTTTATTGTAGATTGATGTCAGAATATCATGTAGGTCTGGCAGAGATTGGTTTATATCTATCAAACCAGGTAGAAGCTTGATCATTTTGCCTATTTGTGTGTAGGTATACTTGTAAAGCGCACTGCCGCCCCATCTTGGGGCATCCTGGCGCTGTATACCGCTGTGGAAGCCTTCCTGGCTTTCCCTGTGAGATGCTCCCTACTGGGCACCCCCAAGGTGAAGCCAGGCATCCCAGCGCTGTTGGGGCCGTTGTGGAGATTAAGCAAGCTATTGCCCAGAGTTCCTGAGTGGAACCCATGATTAGAGTAGGCACCGAGGCGAGAATTATCGAGTCCGCAGACATTGAGCCCAAGACCCTGCCGCGTCGGGAATTGAACCCTGGTCCCGGGCCAGACCTCTGCATCAGGGTCTGCCGCTCTAGCCATTGAGCCACACTTCTCAATCTATGCTTGGCTCTTGAAGACTTGGAACCAAAAGCAGATGTGGTAGAACTCTCTCTCTGGCTTTTTCTCTCTCTATATCTGTCCTTCTCTCTCTCTCTCTCTCTCTCTCTCTTTTTTCTGCCTGCTGCCATAAACAGCGGGGAGCTAAATACAGAGGCAGCAGATGTTGAACTTTAAATCGCAGCCTCCAATGGTTCCACTCACCACCTTGGAAATACCCAATGGAACAAATGGCCAATCCTGCCCTGCTCAAGAAACTGCAAAACGTAGTAATTAATGGCATCTTGGTCATCAGGTTCAGGTCAAGTAGAGGAAAATATAAAAAGGCCAAGACAAGAAGCGGATGCCAAATAAAATAACCTCTGATCTGCCAGCGTTTGGTGATAGTGAACTCAGCAGCGATGTGGTCTATCTTTTGCTCTCTGAAAAAGATTTTTAATGTGTTGTACCTCTGCATTAGACCCAATCTTGAAGTAATAATCATGACAAATTGATAGCAGTTGAGTTTGAGACAGTGTCAGAGAGTGAATTTAGGAATTCCTAGGTGCTCGTTTATCTCAGCCCACATTTGAAAAATGAAGAAAGGACTTTTAATTTCACTTGTTTGAATAAATTAGCAAGCTGAAGAAAAAAAGGAAAAACACTTTTAACAGTAACTGCAATTATTTGCACATAGCAGGACAGTAAAAACTCTCCAGTCTCGGAGATGTCAGGCACCTTGTGGAAGCAGTAGTTGCAAATAGCTGAAGTCTCGTCTAGGCTTATTACTCCAACATATAAAGCTTGAAAATGAATTATCCGGCCTAGTGGAAGGTACATAAAGAGCTAGGGACCGAAATAAATATATACATTTGGAGAGAAGATCCATTGCAACCAAATTTACACACTCCCCCATAGAAATCAGTAGGTGCCTCAATCTATCATGAAGTTTATCATATTGTGACAATAATACTTTAGTTCTAAACTATTGGCTTTACCTGGAGGCAGATCTGCATACGGGTCCGATATTGTATGCCGTCTCTCTGTGATAATTTGAGTCATGGAGTGGCTTAGTTTGCAGCCTGCAAGAGAGACAAGTATGGATGCAACATTGTTAATAGCAGCTAGAAAGGCTTCTGGGTAGGAGGTAAAATATGCTAATATCAACTTCCAGCTTTAACAAAAGATAGTCGTTATGATTGTCGAATAGCCATAACTGTCTGTGTGCAGAGCCCCTGCTTTTCTGCTCAGAGGAAATATATGGGAAGTCAGAGAGTACTCTACCTTTGGTTTCCTGACAACATTTGCTGCAGGGCATATGTCCTTCTGTAGGAAATGTGATGCGATATTTACTTTGCAACTTTGATTGGAATATTTTTTCAACCCAAATGCACAACATATTGGTAGTGTTATGAAGTATATTCTGCCAGTGCACAGATGTTTGGAATCACCCCTATTGGACAGATTGGGATGCCCTTGCTCTCTAGTAGTCTGATTTATAGTTTGGCAAAGAGGATAATCCATCGAAATGGCAATGCCTACCCTCACCGCCAAACTGAAGGCCCTCCCGCCTCGTTTATAGTCAGGCAGACCATCATTATGTAGATTGTGGAGACTACTCCATCTCTGCTGTTGACATAACCCTCTGACGCCCTGAGAGAGTAAAGGCTGTCAAAGGTTTGGCAGTGTGTCCGCTCACTCAATATACAGTGGACAAACGTATGGCCAGTTTTCTCTGTTTGCCACCACCAGGTAAAACCTGGTAAAAGCTGGGGCATCAGGTTCTTAGGCTTCAGTGCAAGAATATAGTCTTATAATTTCCAGTTAAAGTGCAATGAACTCACATAATAAAAATTAAGATTAACATGCTAAAAACAAGGAACCAATATGACTAGATTTCTAAAATGACTGTAACTATTAGCAACAGCGATACAATAGTATCCCAACATCAATACTAAGGTGGCCTGTGCTTTCAGCAGCAACTAAAAAATACAATGCATTTTCCACTGGCAAAACTAAAGTGCTGCGTGTTGACAATAACATAGTTACTAATACATTTTAGAACTCATCTGTACATTATAGCACCATACTCAAATATTTAAAATCATTAAATCGATCATAGGTACAAAAGTTACCAGACAACATTAAAATATCGCAAGGTTTTAGAATGTTTTAAAAGTGCCTTAAAATTGCCCCCATACTCCCTAAAAACTATAAAATCATTACTTCGCACCCAGCAGGTTTATCAATTACTTTAGGAATCAGCTTTACATAATTTCTTTTCAGCTTTAAAGATAAATTGTACAAATTGCTGTATATTATAGAAATTAACGCCACTTAAACAGGATATTAATGCAGATCTACAAGTTCTAACTCCTAATTCTTTAAAAATAGGTTTTAAAATTAGCTTCCTTTCCTGACACATTTTTGGGCATAGTGTAACAATGTGCAGCAACGTTTCCTCCAACAGCCCGCACAGCCTACAGATGTTTGATGACCATTTGTACTCCCACTTAGGGGTTCCATCTTTGGTTGGATAAATTCCGAACCGTAAGAGCATAAATTTCTTTTTAAGCAAGGGTTTTAAATGAAAAAGTAAATATGGTTGAGCACACAATTTCTAAGAATATAGTCACATGGCAACCTCTCCTACAATGTACAGCTAACCCCCAGAGAGAATATGGCAATGATGTCTCTGTCATGCTGTTAAAGTTTGATGTATATTTATGTGTCAAGTTTTATCCACTTTAAGAGTGATAAAGGAATATGGTAGTAATTGTAGACTGAGATAAGATTGTTTGAAAACATTTAACTATGGACCTTTGTGTAAAAAGAGACCTTTATGTTACTTTAGCAAAATTGGTAATTTTTACCATTTGGTCCAAACATCTTAAGCCTGAGATAAGTTATTTGTTAGTAATCATGATGTACGGCAAGGCAATGCTAATTTCTATGTTTAGAGATATTATTTTGTCTTGTAGTCACCAACTGTTATATTCTATTGTTACTAGACTGGTTTGCAGACTTAAATTCAACCTCAACGTTTTGGGAGGCTCACAGTTTTCACACTTCTTACAACACTGCAGTTTCTAAGCTTCACATTAAACTGTCTAAGAGTCAAAATTCTTATAAAGCACAATTTCCGGCAGAAACGTTCCACTGCAGAAAATAAATCCAACTATAATTATTTTGTATGCGTTTCTTCTTTAAACTTGGTAAAATTCTTTAAGATTACAAACATTTCCATGCTTTTAAAAATCTTCATGAAGTTTTATGGAAGACAAATCCTGCACATTCCTCTATCACCAGCTAAAAAACAAGGTTAATTACAAATACTAGCAATTCATATGTATTAAACTATTGACTGACTATATAGAGGCACTACGACTGTCAAAACAGCCTTTTAATAAGAATACAATATTCCACAGTAACTGTGTACACTAAGGCTATATTAGCCCAAAAACACATTAACATTAGACTTGTAAATCTATCCGTAAATCATTGCCAAGTAGAAATTCCAATGCATTATTTCACCTTGGCTTTAGCACAGAGGTCTAAGGGCTAGATGTAGGTAAAGCATATTTACCGACCCTTAAATACCGAATTTTACCGATTCGGTATTTAAAAGTCGGTAAATATGAAGGGGGGAGATGTAGGGAAATCCAGATGTTTATTTACCGAATCGGTAAAAGTCGGTATTTACCGATTCGGTAAATACCGACCTGTAATGCTCCATTCATTCCTATGGGCTATGAAGCCCATAGGAATGAATGGGGCATTACAGGTCGGTATTTACCGATCGGTAAATACAGATTTTTGGCAAGGGTGCAGGGGGTGTCACTTTGACACCCTCTAGCACCCCCAAAAAAGGTTCGGGGGCCATATGGCAGGCATACCTGCCCTAAGGGCAGGTCTGCCTGTCATATGGCACAGGTGTGCATGCGCACATTTGCATGCACACCTGAATCGGTATTTCACCATCAAATTGAATTTGATGGTAAAATACCGATTTCTAAGGCCTTGTGGGACTCATAAGAGTCCCACCTACATATCGATTTTACAGATTCTGTAAATATACCGGTCAGTAAATTTACCGACCGGTATATTTACAGATTCTGTAAAATTACCTATCGGTAAATTTACAGAACGGTAAATTTACCGATTCTGCCCCCTACATCTCAAATGCCTTTTACCGGTCGGTAACGGCCGAATTCGGCCGTTACCGACCGGTAAAAGCCTACCTACATCTGGCCCCTAATGACTTCCTAAAAGCTCTGACAGACACAGGGTAGGACTACAGTAGTGAAAATTGTACCAAGGAGACAATGTCATGTTGATTTTACACAGCATCAGGGCTTGGGGCTTGTTTGTCAGACCTCGGCCACATCACAGGTCAAAAATCAAGACTTGGTAGTTTAAAGAGGAACATGGAGAAACATATTAAGTAGATAGAATTCCTCACATCATTACATTTCAGCATCAGGCTCAGATGCCTTTGAAGGGATTTTAGCTCTGTTGTAAGCATACAAACAGCGAGGCCGGGTTCTGTTTCAGGGGAGGAAATAGATCAAGGACTGTAGGAATGGAGTCAGGTGGCAGAAGGGAAATAGTGCTATTGGAAATCAATGGCTGCGGAGCTTTGGCGTATGGCAGCACAAGCGGCTTAAAGGAGGGGGAGTGCACGGTACATGAATGTCAGGTATAGCAAGTGACACCATTTCAGAAAAAAACAAGAATTTCCATTCATAAGATTATATTTATCACTGCATGTTAAGATGAATTGGTAAAAGTAGAATGGGCATTTTCAGATTATTCTCATTCACACATAGGCTTCCAATTCTCCTGGCCCAAATTCTAACTGTATTTTATATATTTTACACTTATTTATTTGTACAGCTTAGCACCATAAAACTCATTTCATCTAAGTAGGAGAGGAAACTGATCACATATGCTACTCACACACAGAGAAGGACCATAACAGTACAGGAAAGGTTTGACCGTCTGAAATTGCACAATTGTTTTAGTGCCAGTGATAAACTATTGCCTTGGCTACAAATATGTTAATGCCATGTAGGCACAACAATGCATAATTCCACTGGTGGAAAAAATGCAAGGGACATCTAACAGCAGAAACTTGGACTGTGTCATGTCACAGTGTTTTGCACAACTCAACCATCTTGGTATTATAAATTGGCAAATAAACGAGTGCAGCATTTACATAGTCAGGCATTAATTTATGAGAGCTCCTATGCAGTCGCGGCTCTTGCAGGTAAGCACGGTTGGGCTGGGCGGTGCGCGGGGTGGGGGGTAAGTCAACAGAGGACGGAATAGGGTAAATAAAATAAATAAATACATCCTATTCCGTCGTCTGTCAACTTCCCCCCTGCCCCTCCCCACCGCGCCTACCTGCAAGAGCCACGACTGTTACAGTGCACAGTAAGAACAGACGCAGAACTATGGGAAGTCGTACGGAGAGCAGCACCCACAATTTCCTTTTGATTCTAATTTTTGGGGAAAAAGGAAGACAATTTCCAAACAGAATTTAAAGTACAGGAGAACTGGGGCAGAATTTAAGTAAACAATGAGGCCTGTCTCAATTCTTTGATGTAAGAGATTTATTGTATAGCATTAGAATTCTTCACAATTTTTGTTTAATTATTAATACCTTTATTGGTCACAACTATCATTTTCTAAGGTGCTTATCCATTTTATTACAAATATTCCAGCCAGCATCTGTATTCCAGTGTTGTCACTTCTTCAGGGTTCTCTTTTTCTTTAAATTATGAGTTTCCTTTAATTTTCTGTGTGATACTGTTAGAACAGACAGTTTATTGCATCTTTCAGTGTTGTCTTAAATATGACTGCTTTCTATTATGAGAGGCCTAATATTAACTACGCCAGCAAGTCGCCTTATTGAATCCTCCCAAAAAGAAGAATGATACCTGCATTGGAGTCCTCCCTGACCCACCGTCTCTAAGAAAGCAGGTTGGCAAGCCTCATCTAACTGCAATAGCTCTGAAAGGTGTCAAGCATCTGCCTCACCATGATGAATGGGAGTTGTGCTGGAAATTCTTTGCGATGGAGGGATGCCAGGATGACACAGCTATTTCAGTTGGATGGCACTTTAAGAACAGACTTCAAGATCACACAGAGTGAGGACATCAACTTCAGAAACCTATGTGCTTCACAACCATTTCCTTGTTTTTAATTTATTTCGGATATACTTCTGAAAAGCTAACTTTATATTGTTAGAAAAATAAAATTACACAAATTATATTTAATTAAAAGGTAAAACATTTTAAGTCCACATATTTGTAGAACAACCTACATTTTCCCTGTTTAAACATATGAATAAAAACTAAAATATAATGGTAGTATTCTAATTCTTAGAGCGCCGTAATAAAATAACCAATAAGTCTAACGCACACGCCATAGGCTGAATTATGCTGAAACGTTTAATAATAGGCATTTTTAACAATCAAGGATAAAAACCTCTATCAAGAGTTGCCTGCTTATTCAGTGTTTCCTAAATTCTGGAAATCAGTGGGTAGCAGTGTTTATACATTTCAGCAGCAGAAAATGTGCCAGAGATGGTGCTATTCCATTGTTTAGAAATGCTTCATAAATAGCATTTTTAGCATGACCCTGTAAACATGATTGGATGCAGGGCAGATGTTTTGCTTGATTTATTAGATTTTATGCAACATAGCTCAACTTGTTAATGATATTATGTCAGGGTTCATTGTGTAGCTTGTTACACGAGTAACAATGCTGGTGAAATGAATCAGTGAAATATTCACCCACTGGAAACAACTGCAAGATATAATTTTGTATCTTGAAGGTTTAAGCTCATACTTTCCTTCAAAAATAGGATTTATTAAACAGCGTATCAAGTGCCTAAAATCATTTTATTTGATGTGTTTTGTAAGAGCCTGAGAAAGTAAAAAAAACTTTCATGTGTCACTACATCTTTTTTTACAGAGTTTTATATAGCGCATACTTGACCCGAAGGTATCAGAGTGCTTTACACGAGCACCAGTTGCGTTACAGATTGACAGATTCATTTGTGTTGGACACAGGAGATTGAGTGATTCGCTCAAACCTGGTTTCCCAGCTTCAAGGTTGACCGCTCTAGCTGTAAGGCCACATCCTTTCCCCCTTAACCTCTAAGATGATATTGTAGGTGGGTACATTTGGTTGCTCTGATTGGCAGTGGGATGGGTTCTGCCGGACCCTCTCCAAGCCAGAGCACCAGTCCAACAAACTGATTGTCCTTCAAGTGAGCAATTGGCTGTCCGGTTTTCCAGTTATTTAAAATAAGAGACATCCACCCCCTCTAAACTGCTACATTATGTAGAGCCAGTCTGATTAGCCAATGATTTGGTGCAACATTATCTCATCATACGGAGTCTAACCTTAAATGTTGCTGTGTCCTGTTGGAGAAGTAAAACTGCACGCCGCCTCATTTGTCTCCCATCAGGCATCACTAAAGTCAGAAGATCAACATCATAAATTTTGCTATATATGGTTGAAATTCGACTATAGAGCTAATTAAGTATATGTGGGTAATATCATTAAAATCAACACCATTTAGAAATCCAGTAGGGTCAAATTATTATCTTCATTTAACTGAAAGAAATAATATAGAGAGAACAAAATGTAATTACCAATGTATCCCATCTCAGCTCCACATCCTAGCCTACCTTCAAATAATGTAATTAGCAAGGTATTCCATCTCACGAGTACCCCTTTCTGACTATGACTAGCTTCTCGTAGTTAATATTTATGATTGAAAGGAAACTCATTTAATAGATGCAACTTCAAAGATACAGTTCAAGACTGCACATAAAAAGTTAGGTTGCCTCAATGAGTTGTACATACATCCGCTGATGAAACATATGGGGATCAGCAAGTCAGAAGTTAGTATCCCAATGCAGTAACACTTGTTATTTGCTGCACTTAGAAGCAGAGGTAGTGCTGTATGAAGCATAATATAAAAATGTCAGCACTATAATTGGCCCTCTGCTTTTTTACTAGGTGGGATGTCTGTGGAATATGACTTTGTATTATCAGCACTGAATTACAATTTTTCATTATTAACCACGCATGCGATACAACGCATGCCATTACAACGCAGTCATTACAACGACCACGTTTTTACATCCCATACTATTACAACGCAAGTCGGAACAACAACTTGCTGTAGGTGGCAGAAAGTGTTAGATTTAAAACCCAACACCTTCCATACTGTTGCACAAACTGGACTTGGAATAGTAAATTATACTATTCCAAAATTCAGACGAGCCTGATAAAAGCACATCTCTGGCCAGGCACTGAGAACACAGTTGTGTTTTCTTTAAATAAAATAAACTGCAAAAATAAAAATAAAAAGTAGAAAAATAAAATCTGTTTAGAAATGTAGTGTGATGGAGGAAAGATTTAGAAAAACTCTTCATGCAAACATGACTACAAGTCATGTTCATCTGTTTTGTTACAAAACAAGTGATTCTGACAGAAGGAGGCCGTCATATAACTCTGCTTCTCACAAATAAGCATGGGCGGATTTTGCGGATCCACGATTCACGAATTTGCGGATTCACGGATCGTGGATCCGCAAAATCCGCGGATTATGCGGATCGGCGGATTTGGGGGCGGGGCTTCCTCGAGTGTGTGGGCGGGGCCAAACGGACGGGGCTTCCATGCGAGCGCACATGCCGCTTGTGTGTATAAAAGGGGTTTGCGCTCGTGAAAGTCAAAGATGCCGCTTGTGTGTATAAAAGGTCAGAGACCGATCAGAGCAGCAGATTAAGAGACAGAAGCCCCTGGTCACAGGAACAGCACGGGGATTCCGCTCGTCAAAGTCAAAGATGCAAATGCCTCTGGCCAGCATCACAGCGGATTTTCGATGGTATATTTGGGAAGAAGGCACATCTGCCCAGCCTCCCAACGCTCACGATTTTTTTTGGGCTGATGAATGAGTCACTGCATTTGCGCTTCAACTAGTTCCAGCGACCAAGTGTGTGTTACTATGCAATCGCGCCGAAGTGCGCAGGGGTCCCTTGAGTGAAATGTCCATCATAGTGGGTAAATGGCGGGAAGACGGTGCACACCTCGAGTGTGTGGGCGGGGCCAAACGGACGGGGCTTCCATGCGAGCGCACATGCCTCTTGTGTGTATAAAAGGGGTTTGCGCTCGTGAAAGTCAAAGATGCAAATGAGTCACTGAATTTAAGCTTCAACTAGGGCACATGCTTTATTGATATCTGCAAGTGTTTCCTGTTGAGGTTTATTTTTTGTGCCAGGACCGTCGTGCCCGAATGAACCCTGCCCTTCATATTTACGATGGCGCCGGCAAGCTGCCAGCGCCATCCTGCAAAAGTTACTTAATTAGCTTCAACAGGAAGCTCCAACTGATAAAATAAAGCAGGCGCTCGAGCCCCTGCTTTATCTTATCTGTTAGAGCTTCCTGTCGAAGCTAATTAAGTAACCATTTGAGGATGGCGCTGGTAGCTTGCCGGCGCCATCGTAAATTATGTTAGGCTTGAACTTTTGACCGCAAAATCCGCTCCGATCGCGGATTCTCGGTAAATTCGCGAGAATTCGCGGATCGCGG
The DNA here is from genome assembly GCF_964261635.1 of Lissotriton helveticus. NCBI lineage: Eukaryota > Metazoa > Chordata > Amphibia > Caudata > Salamandridae > Lissotriton > Lissotriton helveticus. Next base: position 1,071,387,448 of record NC_136070.1, on the reverse strand, counting down.
ATTTACCGAAAATCCGCAAAATCCGCGATCGGAGCGGATTTTGCGCTCATGCTTACTCACAAAAGGCATCACAAAAATCTGTATTCTCAGAGAGTTCGACAAATTAATCTGTGCCAATAATTAATTGTGCCAACAAACATTCTTATCTCGTCAAGCTGCACAGGAAGCAAATGTATGAATTATTTGAGTACTAATGTGAAATAGCTTGGATTATATCAACTGAATTGAGGTCCCATTGTTTAGATATTTTTGCAACAATTTTGTGTCAAGTTGCTGATCCATATGAATTAGTACATTTTTGTAATGTTTTTAAAGTGTTTTTTTCTAGTGGCCTCGAAAAAGTCATATGATGTTTCTTTTTTAATGAATAACATTAGTATGTTACCAAATGCTTTGTCTCTTTCATTTTCCCGATGGACTGCCATTGATTAAAATTGTTCTGTACTCCTCAATTTGTAGAACCCCCAAGTTGTACTTGTTAAGCTTTGAAATGTTGAAACAGCTCCAGTAGCATTTTCGCTCTTATTAATTTGTAATCTAGTGGTTCCAGAACTGCCTACCCCCTGTCAAGTTACGTTTATTTTTAGCACAACATACAACTCCAAAGGTCTCTTGCCATTACAGAAAGAGAAAAATGCATCAGACAAACAGATGAACATGAAACAATTCTGAGATTAAATAAAGAGTGTATGTTTTGCTTTAAAAAGATATTTTTTTGTCATTTTCAGAAAGTTAACAACAATTTTCACTATAGAGAGAGTGAGACAAACAGGGAGATATGTGCAATGAAATGGCGGAGCGTGTCGTTAGTCTACTTGGCTTAACCACACGCTCCGCCACTTCGGAAACGCAAGGCTGCACCATGTTTACAAGAATGTGGTGCAGCCTTGCGTTTCCCACTACGATGGCGCTAAGTTTAACAATTTAGCGCCAATGCAGGCACCCTGGCACCAGAGTGCAAGGGTGTCTGTGTACAGGGGAGGATTGGTTATGTGTAGGAAAGTGTCCCTTCCTTCACAAAAATAATCCTAAAATGCCATTTTGTAACTTTCATGTGTGCTGCTACATGCAGCACACATGAAAGTTACAAAATGGCATTTTTTTAAAAAGGTTTGTGTATGTACAGGTAGGTGCACCTTCCTGTACATAAACAAACCATTACATTTTGCTTTCTCCATGTGTGCTGCCCAAGGCAGCACACATGGAAAAAGCAAAAACGAGGAGAAATAATGCTTTTCTCCTCGTTTTGCCAACTTAAGAACAGGTTTTTCCTGGTCTTAATTTTGGCGCTGCCTCCAATGTACGCCACACTTGTACATAAGGGGCAGCGTCAAATACAATGGATGTTGCAGTGGAACGCCCGCTACAACACCCACAGCATGCCCCTTTCACACTAAACATAGCGTGAAAGTGTTCCTTATGTACAAGGCAGCTTTAAGCCACGTTAAGTGGCTTAACGGTGCCTTGTACATAAGGCAAGGCCCCTATCGCCACAGGAATGTCACAAAAAGTGACGTTCCCATGGCAATAGGGGCTTCTGCATATGCCCCAAAGAGTTCCATAGCTGTGCACCTAGTAAAATCAGACCTTGGTAAAAAGTTGCATGTCATTGTTGCAGTGGTAAATTTAAATGCAAAGTTTAGGTTACCAGTGGCATAGTTAAATCATTGGGCTCCCATGGCGGTACCTGTGTTTACTGCCTCGTGGCCGCATTAAAGAGCAGGGGGCGGCTCTTGCCGCCCCAAGATGGCAGGTAAGTGCAGGGGGTGGAGGCCGCCACCCCTTGCTACGCCACTGTAGGTTACTCCGCAGTAACAGAGTGCCCATGCCATGCAATTATTAGCTGAAACCCGTAGAATGGGGAATTACCATGGGGAACTGGATTTACTGGTATAAAAATCAAATTGAATTCCAAACATTGTGAGGTTTTCATACGTACATTAACCACCTGCTCAGCCAATGCATCATACAATTTTATCAAGCAGAATTACCACTCTGCAAAATCGGGTCTGGTTTTCTACACTCTACAAAATTGGGTATCAGTAAAGCCAATTGATCTGGTGTTGGCTGCCTGCCTTTTGTGCCTATCAATGGTTGTTTTATTTTACCGTCATTTGTATACAATATTGCTGTGGGAGTGCCAAGGCCATCACCAGTATTATGAAAAATGGGAAAATGAGTAAAAATATTTTTGTGTCCTCAAAAATCCCGCATTGCCATAGGTGCCCTTGGCACGAAAGGTAACTACTTTGGGTGCGGATGTGCTCCTTGTGAAAGAGCAAAATGCCATCTATCTTGGTGAAGTCAGCCAATGTCTGAAGTGGGCTGGCCCATTGCCCTATGATGGATGCTGTTGTGGGTGCAAGAAAAATGTGAATAACACAACAACAGACCAAAGGATGAAGATGGTTAGTTGAAAGCACTTTTAAGTAGGTACACATGCCTCTGGAGTGTAGCCACACACTTGATTTCTAAAGTATTGACTCCTACCGTGTCAATACGATTTTGATTTTGTGGGGTTGTGTTTAAGAAGATGTTCCCTCAACAATGACTGAGCAGCTGGAGAGCTCTAGAGACCTAGATGACGTAGTCATTTTGTCGAGACCAAAATAAAAGCAGACTGTTTTTAGCTTTAATTAAACAGCCCTTCCAAAAAACTGAGGTGGCCAATGCTCCAAAAATAATTAAACGATGTGACATTGGTGAACCCTTGGGTGCTCCCATCTGAAAGGTTTGGGGCCATCTATCAGAGTAGTTGTGGAGGAAATTCACCCACTGATGTGCAAACCCTTGTTTGGCCTCCTAGTGATGCTGCAAAAAGAACACATAATTGACAGGGTTGCACATTTCTGACATATCAAAAAGCATCAGTGCTCTGACAACTCCACCATCCACACTTAGGGGCATATGAGCAAGGAAATGGTACGCGGCTACTGCAAATTTCGCAGTGCTGTGGTATGTCCAAAACACAGGGATGCAACCTATTTACAAGAATACTGTGCACCCCTGTGTTTTCCCTAGTGCTGGCTCTAAAAATAGCTGCCTAATGCCAACAGAAACACACTTGCACCATAATGCAAGGGTGTCTGCGTTGCAGGGATGATTGTTTATGTGCAGGAAGATGTACCTTCCTGCTCATAAGCAATCAATAATGATAATTTACTACTTCTATGTGTGGTGCAATCTGCAGCATACATAGAAGTAGCAAATCACATTATTCAATGATTGTTTTTGCGCATGAAGGGACACCGCCCGGCACAAAAACAATCATTAATGGTGTTTTACTCTTTCTATGTGTGCTGCATAATGCAGCACACATAGAAAAAGCTAAATCGAGGAGAAATAAACATATATTTCAATATTGCGCCAATCTAACACCTTCTTTTGCATGGCATTTGTTTTTGGCGTTGCAGTAGATTTACAGATTATTGTAAATCTGAGGCAGTGTCAAAAAACAGTGGATGTTATGGTGGAACGCCCATAACAATACCCCTTGCACTCCCCTTTCATGCAGACACCTAGGTGTCCCTTCCTGCACATAAACAATCTGAAATGGCATTTTTTAACTTCTAAATGTGCTGCATTAGCAAACATAGAACTTGTAAAATGTCATTCATTTAAAGGATTGTTTATGTGCAGGAAAGGACACCTTCCTGCACATAAACAATCATTAGAGGTAATTTCCTCAATCTATGTGTGCTGCACAATGCAGCACGCATAGAAAGAGGAAAGAAATGAGGAGAAATGAATACATTTCTCCTCATTTTACCTCCCTAAGCCTCCCCTAGGGAGGCGTAGCATTCAGATGCATTTCTAGATTTAAGATTTCTTGTAAATCTGGAAATGTGTTAAGTTCCGTGGGTGATGTGTGTGAACAACCACAGAAACACCCATGGAACGCCCCTTTCACGCAAAGTGCTGCGTGTAAAGGGTCCATATTTACGAGGACAGGGAAAGCCACGCAGGGTGGCTTTTCCTGTACTTGTAAATATGGGGCAGAAAAATGCGCTGCCTGTGCATCACAAAAAGTTACGCACTGGCGGCGCATCGGGCTTGTAAATCTGCCCCCTGGTGCGGTCTACACCCTATTCTGAGTTATGCATCTTGGAATGGGAACAATTTGATGGTATTATGAGTTTGCAACCTCAAAATGTGCTCTATTTTCCACGCACACATTCTGCCAGTTTTTATCTTGAAAAAATATATGCGGAATTGCTGTACAGTTGCAATCCCTATTCCAGCCTAATTTCCTATTTGCACCTGAATTTGGTTTAGCATGGGACTCACGTGGAATCCGTCCATCCTTTCAAGGTCGATAAATTATGTGGCTTTAAATTTTGTTATAATAACACAAATTTGTACAGCAGGTAGAAAAGGCACAAGCCTTACATAAAGCCAAGGTATTATTTCGGCCATCCTTCTTCAGTCCATATCTCGGTTCGTGCTGGTTGAATGGTCTTTCATACATTTGAACAAAGCATCTACAGGATCAATCTATATTTCTGACAAGAGGGTATCTCGACACAGACTCGTGCGGTTTCAATTTGTCCTATGCTTCTCAACTTTTCGATTCTGATTTGGGAGCAAGATCAATGCATATAAAAGAAAGCGTCAGACACAAGGGGTTAAAACCCCTTACGTAGCTAATGGATTGGGAAAAGCAGCAGACGTGGTGCTGACTAATTCTTCCCTGCTGCAGAATTTTTTTGCACAGTGGCCTCCCTAGGATGACAGAAAGGACTAACCAGTTTCTTGTGAAAATACTGTCTGCCTCTTTTTCCTTTCTCAGGCAATAGAAGTAGGCATTTTATTTCTTGTCTCACAGCTTGATGCCTGTGCTGTGAAAGACGATATTGTAATGTTTCCTGGGTCTGCTTACATTAAATAATGTAAGCAAAGCTATGCCACTGTTGATAAACGAGGTCTATAATCCGAGCCGTCTCCTTTGTCACCCTTTCCGTTTGAGGGATTATTAGACTGCATGGGGAATGTGGCAGACTTTGTCTTCATTTCTCGCTCCTGTACAAGCTGTCAGTTTCTCGCCCTTAGTAAAGCTGCTTGTGCAATGACCTGCCCTCCGCAAGCATGTGCTCATATTAGCTTTCCACCATCCTTCTTCTGGCAAAGCCTCGTCTGTCAGTCCTTTAGGGCTCCCTTTCATTTCGCTCCTGCTTTTGCTTTTTGGGATTAAATAGGGTTATATCCTTGTGTAGACTTCGGCCATTTTCCGGCGGGATGTGTTCCAATGTGTAATGGTTGCGTCTGGGCAGCAGGGTCTTAGTGGGGTAGAAAATAGGCATGGGCAACAAAATAAAGTGGCCCATATTTATGAATTGGTGGTAAAAAAAACGTGGCCCGCATTAGTCTATTATGAGCACCTTTCGACTGTTTAAAGTCTTAACGGGCCTCATTTATGATGCCATGCGTCACTTTTACGTTGCTGGTGCGTCACTTTTTGTGACGGACCAATGGTGTACAAAATGAGCTTTGTTGCGCCACATTTACAAAGTGACGCATCTAGATAGATGCGTCACTTTGTAAACCCCTGCGCCACATTATACCTGCGCCAGGTGTAATGTATGCAAGGGGGCGTATTGATGCAAGAAAGGGTCGTAGAAGTGACGCAGTGAAATCTATGTGATTTAACTGCGCCACTCCTAGGACACAAATGCATCAATTTCCTACACCTGCCTCACAGCAGGCGTAAGACTGACGCAGGCCCTTTCACATGGGGCTTGCCCCATGTGAAAGAATACATTGCTGGAGTTGCATCACTTTTGTGACACACTCCAGCAATGCGCCACTTTTGCGCCATACAGATACGTCAGAAATACTGACGTATCTGTAACTCCTTGCGCAATGATGCGTCATACTGTAAATATGATGCATCATTGGTGGTGCAAGGAGGGCGCAGTGAAAAGTGACGCATCGCTGTTTTCACGCAGCGATGCGTCACTTTTCATAAATGAGGCCCAATGTCTGGGTGGGGGATGGGAAACCGACATGTATTTGTGATTGCTGCAGGCAATGTGGGTGATAATATTCAAGAAATGTGGCAATCAAATTTACTATGTTCCTTCTCTTCCTAAAGGATAAATACATTGACACATCCCTGCACTTCTACCCACAAAGTGTGACTGCTTTATACAAGCATGCGACGAGGTGACAGCAACCACAGCTGCACACTGCCACCTATTATTGCCTTCTAGTCTTGATTTCAAGATGTTTACAACCCCAGCCCACACACAGCCACAAAACTGGCTCACACAGTGACCTGCCAGACTGGCCCATTTGGCACTGCTAGCTTGCCATTTAGGCAAATCTGGCCCGCCATCTGGGCAGAGCGAAAGGGTGAGTGATGGTCAATAAGAACAATCAGAAATACATAAAGTAGACACTTGTTAAGGGTTCATGATTTGAACACGATAAGAGTAGACTCGGGGGAAAATAGAAGTGCCAGATAGGCTGCAAGGAGTCCCAGGCAAAATTAAATTTTGCCATTGGAGCTCTCTCCCAAGCATCAGCAAGAGCATTCTGAGGCAATTTGCTGCAAGGTTATTTTAGTGGCACAGAGAGACAGATACCTGAAATCACCTAAATCCATCACTGGCCCTGGAAGGTGGATATTGCTCAAAGTCCCACACCTCTTCTGAAATATACTGGCTAATTAAATGTGTCTGCACTTCTCACTAAACACTTTATTGACAGTTAATGCCTACAGAAAGACCCCTCGACATCACTGACAAAGTAATGTGCTCAAAGAGAGTCCCTTACTCCTTCTCAGAAGAGATTTAGTGTAGTCAATAATGTGCTGACTTTAGAACCTGGTGAGCAAGGCTTGTAGAACAGCCTCAGTACTTGACTAAAAAAGAATGTTTTTCTGGGCAAATCACTTATTACCCCCAGGTCCCTCCTGTCCTCGTCTCATTAATTACTAAGTGGAGATAACCATCTCCCGACACAAAAAAATTCAGAAGAATGCTGGGACACTAACCCTACCCTTCCCACCGGGAGTACATAAGGGGCACTTACCCAGCATTCCACCTGTTCTTTTTTTCTGTCTGTCGACAGAATGGTGTTGGATGCTGGTGCTGCTCCTGCTTGGCTGGGGTGGCGTGTCTGAAATCACTTATTCTCCCTGTTCCGAAATACGGGGGATGTAATGTAGATCACTGGTAAGTAATACATGCATTACCTCCATATCCCACTTTATTAGCCCCATACCTAATAAAGAGAACAGAACAAAGAGGTCTAAACAGGTCTCAAAAACGCCATTACCACAGACACAAAAAACAAGTCCAGTCAGATTTTCACCTGTGATTTTAATATACGAAGCAACTCTGAAACTCTTCCAAATGATACTAATAATGAAAAACCCAAGCCCATCATTTTGCCTCTCATCATTTTGGCTCTTTCGATTGTTGTGAGCCTTTTCTGTGCCACAGCAGTAAAGCCACCTTGATAATAAAGTGTAGATATGTCGTCTTTGTGCATCATACTCAGCATATCATTAGAAGGTTTGAGGGCGGAACCCTCTGTGATTGTACGCTTTCTCTGGGTAGTCCCATTCTCCAGGTAAGCAAGATTAATTTTATATCCTACATGTGCTAATGGTACCTCTCTGGAGATGCCAGACTTGAAGAGAATGTAAATAAAACCACATCCTGAGGGAAAAAAGTAAATTCAAACATTTTGTATAAATAATAGCACTGGACTAAGGGTAATCTATCGGGTGAGATAAGACTTGTCTCAAAACACCACCCATTCACCTAATCTGTCTACCAGCTGAAGTCGACACCATAACGAAAACATTTATTAAATTTACTTTTTAACACGTACCTCTTATTGTATATCAAATAAATTAATTGACCTTATGCCTGAACCTCCCACATGCAAAGTTCTTGGGATGAAAATTAGATGGAGCTCAGTGTTAGAAATGGGATGGGAAGATGATCTGCCCAATCAATTTTTAATGGGATGCCGCATCAGTCTTGTCCTATATAGGTATCAATGAACCAAACTATATCAATTTAGATAGTTCTGTGTCTAGGTGCTCATAGGAATGCATTTTACTCACAAACCTTGCAACAAGGATTAACCCAAACCCTTCCACCCATGACATATTGCCCCTTAATATCTTGGTAAAGGAGTCGATTGCATGACGAAGCATTCCAATATTGTGTAAGCAACTGATCTCTGATCGTCTGAGCTAGAAAACGTAAGGTGTGTCAAGATCTTCTTCCTAGTCACTATTTCCCTCTGGGTTCCATGACAGTATCCCTTGACTATAATTCATCTAATGATGCAGAGGTGAGGGAGGATTTAACTTCAATCATTCAGAGAATTTTGGGCTGCTATCTGATTACAAGTGATCCTCGAGCCGTGTCATCCTGAAGATTGTCAGTGGTTGCTGGAACGTTGAAGGTGCCTTTCAATGTGCCTTCTTCACAAGTAATACAATGCTTGTTTCCGGTCCAGGGAAGACATGGCTTTGGCAGTTCGGGATGGACTGTTCCCATGATGCACAGGGTCAGACTGATTTGCATATGGCCATGTCTGAACTAGGCTGGCGGAGTGAGCTAAAGAATGGTGATGGATTAAACCCAGATCAGTTGACTGGGGGTGAGTGTTTGAAACGCTGAATCGCTCCATCCATCATCCCCTTTTGTATCGCTTTGTTCGCCCTAAGTTGGCAGGGTATGCTCAGACGGAGTCCCGTGCTCACTATGCCACTGGATTCAAGCTAGCCTGGCTGATGACGACTGTAATGCCAGAAACCGGTCCCAGGATGCTTATTTCCGGTCCAGGGAAGACATGGCTTTGGCAGTTCGGGCTGGACTGTTCCCATGAGGCACAGGGTCAGACTGATTTGCAAATGGCCATGTCTGAACTGGGGTGGTGGAGTGAGCTAAAGAATGGCGATGGATTAAACACAGATCAGTTGACTGGGGGTGAGTGTTTGATTTGCTCAAATGCTCCGTCCATCATCCCCTTTTTTATCGCTTTCTTCACAAGTAAGCGAGGCCCATGTGTATGGTGAGAGTATGGCCTGATTTTTGTTCAGTTTACTTCTTTTTGTTCTCAAGGGAGTCAGAAGAAAATATGAATCATCTCTTTTTTTGCAGGGACCAGGCGTGCTCATGATTTCCTGTAGGTTTTCATTTAGCTGGTTCCATGATTTTTCTAGTCTCTGTCAGAGCTCTAGAACTACCTGGATGTATGTAAGTGTCCCTATAAAAATATATGTTCCTTCTTGCTGAATCTCACATCAATATCACTGGCTCTGTTGGCCATAGGAAGACATGCTCTTCCATGCAGTAGCCCTGGCCAGAGTGTGTGCCAGTACATATAGTGGTAGAGCTTTCACTTGATACTTAACAGCCTTTGCTCTACAGACTACAGTTTTATTGTTGCACGACGACCATAAAGCAACAACCAAAGTTTCTGTGCTGTATTGCTTAAGGAACTGAAAGGAATACAGAGTCGTATTGATTTTTATTAGCCTGATGCTGCTGATTACCTCCGCACTGGCACAAAAACAGGGTACCTAATGCCACACACTACCTGTGCAGTATAGTGCAGATGTGTCTGCGTGCTCTCTAGCATAGGATTTGAACAAGAAGCAAACACTTCCAGCGGAAAAGGCTATGCATAAACAAGTAACAAAATATTCCTCACAATTGTATGTGTGCTGTACAGTGCAGCACACAAGTAATGTGTGAACTTGTTGGAGAAATGAAAGCCTTTCTCTTTTTTAGGACCTGCTCAAGGAAGCATTATTTTTTTTTATGTTTCGTCACGAATAAAGAATAGTCTGACTTGCAAAAGGGCTTTTGTACATAAAGAATATAACTTTTGCAGTGTCCAACCCAGCGATTTTGTGAATTTCAGGGGTTGTGATTATAAAAGAGCTTTCTAAATGAGGCCTTTAGTAAATTAAAAGGGAGCACTACATCAAAAGTTTAATGACCCACACAAGATGCTGAAATAAAATATTCATACATTTTTATTTCCTATCATTTTATTTTACCTACATTTCCTTGGATATGATTCATTTAGTTATATCTTAAAACTCATCACTACAAAGAAGGTTTCCTTAAAGAAAGTCATATGACAGTTTTAGTTTTATTATATTTATGCCTCTATTTGGATGTGAAGATTCAAAGATGTCCAACGCTGTGCATTTTAGAACCTTTTCCCTACTTCCTTCTATCGTGGTTACTTTCATTAATTTTTATATCAAAGGCATGAAATAAAAAACTTTATTTCATTTCAATTGTTAAATCTAAACGGTTCCCCAATTAATCTCTGTTATCTTTAGCTTCGATGTGTTTGCTATTTAAAAAGGAACAGAGCACTAAATAGATCAACTGCCTAATATTACTTTGATATTGCCATAATACAATTATTAGTTTAAATGGATTTCATGGTCATTATATCATATCATCCATCACTAAAAGTGTTAGCACCCTGCTGTCCAGCACTCACTTTCGAGCTGTAGTTCTGATGAAGTATTTGGGGTTCCACGAATGCTGCTATATTCATTTTATCCTTTTATTGATCTAGCACCCAGGGCTGGCTAGTGCTTGTTACTCTCCTTTCCTTCTTTGCAATGTAGGTTGTTATCGTTGTTCCTTCTCCGATTTTGAGTTTTGTCTTTTTTCCTTGAGGAGACATCTCATCAATTTTTCCGGCTTATGGCTTGAAATGGTCACCTGTGCAGTCTCTGTTTGATACCTCAAATATCCTGTTAACCGCTTCTGTTTTAGCGACTTGAATGCACCTTTCTGATAATAATTTAGTACTTCTTTATCAAAGAAACTATACTTCCACTTTGTTGTTACAAAATCAGTCAGTATAATGTAACGATTTAGAACCATATTATAGGTGAGCACATGTAGTATACTATAGAACATATACTGTCAGCTATTCCCCAGTCAATTACTTCACCACAGACTTTTGATGCTTCTTTCGAGGTGTTTACTGCTTTACTTTCTTTAAATCGAATCCTTCAAATAATTATAAACAACTCTTCTATAGTGCATACTCTTCTTCTTGTTACATAAACTGACTACTGCATATCATTGTTACTTTATTTTTTCCTAAGGCAATTTTTCTAGCCCACATCATTTATTAAATAAAAATGTCTATTGTACTATTTTGAATACAATTTCAGCTTTTATATTTGAGTCACATATTTCATCCTTGCTAAGTATATCTTGATTCCTTCAATGTCGTCGTATTTCCTACATCATTAATACTAGCACACTTTTAAATTAAAAGAAATTAAGTTAAACAATTGTATTATTGGTGCTGGCTCTCATAGTAATTCTTGTTTTATTGCCTACTTGAGTACATTTTTAGCCTGGTCCATATAATATTCGAACTTTTCAAAGGTTTTCTAAAAGCACATCCAATTGTTATGTCTATTCGTGTGAATAAAGTTATTTCAACTAGGTCTGAGAATAAGGCTTCACGTCAAAATGCAGGGTTGGTAAGCCTTGATGAGACAGTCGGGGCTGCAGACGTGTTGAGTTGTGAGGCAGTTCAGAGGAATACGAATCAGTGACCATTTTCATTTGGGGGAGGGGATATGAAAAGGTTCTGCTACAAAACACTGGTTTGCACAATTAACAGAAATATGCTAGAATCTGATTGTATAGCCATTACATTAAACCATGAATTAAGATGGCACCTGTCAGATAAAAATATATACCACATTTTCATCAATTATTTTTCAGTTTCACTGTCCCTATCCCGTGTTTCTGTTGTGTTTCCTTTTTTTTATTACTGCAGTTATCTTCCTTCACTTTGTGGTAATGTCACAGTGTAGCAGCCGTGAAGACGTTTGTTTTCTCCAGAGCATAGATTACAATCAATGTCCCGCACCTTACCGTGTAAGGCTAAAGGTCGCCATTTTCTCGTGCTGGCTTGTGAACCACTAGGCACTCTGGATCTCACGAGTGTTGACTTCAGAGGCCCTTACAGGAAATATAATCTTGTGTACTGCAGTGCAAACCATGCGTATTTACTCGTCGATGTGGGTGTCATGCAACCACACCACTAGGGAATGCCTCCATTCTCCTGAAGGGATTTGCCTGCATTTTGCTTTGCTTGCTGCATGTAGGAAAATGCACTGAACAATAATTTTATAATTTTTTACTCAGGACTCCTGATATAACCTTTTCAGATCTTTTTACGGGGTCGCACCTTTAATTGCGAAAAGGTCTCGGTCGATATATTTGGATGTGCATTAAAATTTTGCTTCATACAAGAGGCAACGCAAGTGTTTTTCAACCACTCATGAGCTATCATATCCAAACTTCAATTTTGGTATCAAGTTAGAATATTTCGTATCATGATGAGGTGGGTTGGCTGAGCGCATAATCAAGCGCCTGTTTTTATGGAACTTCATATTGTAAAGTGAATTAATTTAACACAACATTTCTCGACCTATGGTTTGATTTTCAGCCAGAACAGCTCCTGGTCTGTCTAAAATAATGCACTAACTCGTAGAAATAGTGGGTCAAATGAATTCGCTTTATGCACTGCAGGCGCATAATGAACGCTTCTGCGGAGCCAGCGGAGCGCATCATGATACTGCCCCAGATTCACATAAGCCACTAGTGTACCTAAGTTAGTCTTTGGTGAGCAAATGGAAAAACTCCTAAGTCCAAATACAGATTTTTTTACAAACTGTGAAGTTACTGTGGAAGATGGATTTACTCACACATAAAATTACACAAGCAAGGTGTAATTTATCTGAATGATTCCCTTCATAGGGGGCTTGGTTCAAACATACACAATTTTGCTTGTGTAAATATGAGACATAAGGCACACATGTTTTTTGCTTCTCTACATAGTGGATAATGTTTTTCTTGTAAGTAATCCCTTCTCTTTTACCCTCATGAATTTGAGGGATAGGACCCCCACATTCCTATCTTGGATACAGACGTATTCCTGCCGTTGCAGGAATAATTCTACGACCGCCTAAAGGGTGGTACTGGGCCTTCTAAGAGGGTTATCAGCACCCTCAACCCACATGTTTGTTTTTTCACCTACCTATGGAGAAAGCCTCATCATGAAATGTCCACAACCAGCACGTTTGACAGGTAGGCTCATGTGTAAATCCATTTATCAGTGTAAATTCCCATGTTGTGAATAACAAACCATCATATACACTCCCAAATGAAGGTGTTTGAACAGTTATGTTCAAATACCTTTGATACTTGGGTACAAGTATGCTGTCATTCAAGACTAATAGCAATAGATAATACAAAGCAAAACAATATAATGTACTACATTTGTAAATTATTCCACAAGAAAACCTGTAAAAAACATTCTGTTTCACACTGTGTCGAGCAGTGGTCATTTCAGTACTTGTTTACCCACAATTTGCAGTGAACATCCACACACTCGCATATTTGTGTTTCTTTAACAAATGTTTTGCATCTTCTCCATCATGGATGTGTTTGGAGATTGTGGGTATTGGACCAGGCCAAACCTTGCTCATGACGAGCTCAGCCAGGCTTCATTCCTTGAATAGGATGCCCAGATAATGTATAACCACACAGTTTTATTCGAATTAAGACCTAGACTGCTAACTGTGTTCCTTGTGTGTGCCTGTGCCAGCCACCTTGCTGCTGGACAAACAGTTTTAAAAGATGTATATAAAAGTCATTTTGTAATGCATAAAACTAAATGTGTATGTTAAAATATGTCCACTGTGCTACAGCCCTAAAAGACAATCTGTAACCATGAGTCAGTTGCAAACATTAACTTAATGCACACATTAATTACACAAGAGGCACTCACCCAAGTGTGTTGGAACTAAGAGCTGGGTCTTTTCAGTTCATGTATGTTGCTACATGAGGGCACTGGAGGAAGAGGCACATAATCAATACAATTCTATACTCAATGCATCCTCTTCCTTGTGTGCTGCACAGTGCTAACCATGTGAACTTGCTGCACGCTTCAACTTTACATCAGCTCACCCTTAACTCCCTCATCTCAAAATAATCTGCTCTATCTTGCTTCTACCTCTCCTACTCCTCACTCAAACCTCAACTCAGTCTCATCCTGCTTTACCTTCACTTCGCCTTACCTCACCTTAATCGCACCTAAACCTCTACCTTCCTCACCTCATCCTCAGCTCAATAACACCTCATCGCACCATACCTTTAACTACACTTAAACCTCAGTTCAACCTCATCTTTTTCATATATCCACTTTATTTCACATCAACCTCAACCTCATACTCAACTCACCTCAGGTACATCTCAAAGTCAACTCAAACTCACAACTAACTCAATTCAAGTTCAGCTCAATCTTGCTAGAGCCTCATTCTATTCTCATTTCAGCCCAAACTCACCTCAGCCAGACTTCTTACTCCCCTTGCCTCATCTTGACTACAGCTCAACCATCATCTCAGCCAACTTTGTTTCATTTCAACGCAGCTTCAGATCCTTCTCACCTAACTTGCAACCTCAACTACAAATCAGTCTCACATCATTCTCAACCCTATCTCATTCACACTTTCCATTACCGGAAACTCATCCTTATACCCACCTGATCTCTTCTTTCTTGCCCCAACTCTTTCACTCTAATCTTAGCTCCCACCAGTTCACACACTTGTCTTTATGGTTGTTCATGTTTAAGGATTCAGGCTCCTTTTGTGTCTGGTCCTTTTAAGTCTGTAACCCTGTTCCTTGCGTTTGTTTCCTATAATGTTTCTCAAGGGTATCTTACTCAATGATTCCTTTACTTTTACATAAAGGATATTGTGTGGCATACTTTGAAAAGGTTATTCTAGTGTTTTCAAAAAGCAACTTTAGAGGAAGAGTAATTTGTATACTCCCTGCGGAAGTTGGGATCACCACAGGACCCAGCCTCTCCCATATTATTAAGACAGGGTATGTCAGCTAATCTGTCTCATCTGCATGCCTCATCGACTTGTTCCTTCACTCTGGATGGGTTACATAGACCTGGAAACATGCAATTGTGTTGCCACTATTGAAGAAATCCACCCTGGATCCCCTGCATCCAGAGAATTTAAGACCTATCTCCCTTTTACCCTTTTTTGCCAAGATAACAGAAAGAAATAGTGAATATCCATCTCACCAGCTATTTTGAATCTAACCATCCTGCTCAGTCAGGTTTTAGGAAATATCACTCCATTGAATCTGCTCTTCTAATAGCTACAGAGTCTTAGAGTCATTGTGCTGATGCAGGCCAGACCGCTGCCTTAGTCCTACTGGACCTCTTGCAGCATTTAACACAGTGTCCCACGGTCTTCTGCTCCAGAGGCTTAGGGGCAACAGGGTCAGGAGTGGGACTTTCAGATGGCTGGCTCTTTTCTGCAACAACACACTATTCAGGTAGCCCAAAGGCCCTTCCTCTCCAATACTCTGACTCTTTCCCAGGAGGTGCCTCAGGGCTCCTTTCTGAGCCTGATTCTATTCAATCTTTACATGTACCCACTGGCGGAGCTAATAGAGTGGTATAGTATTTGTTTTGCATCATATACAGATGACACACAACTTATTGTTGCATTGTCACAGGAAGAGGAAGGCATGAAAGGACAAATCAAATCCTGCCTGGAGCTGGAGGAATGGATGTCCTGAAATCGCCTCAATGCCAATAAAACAGGGAGGGAAGACTTCCTCGATCTGGATCTCGACATGGTGGCTGAATACACTAGGGTAGACTCCAGTGCCCAAACCCTCAGTGAAAGATCTGGGGGGTTGATTCAATTCCAAGCTATCATTTGACAAACAAATCTCAAAAGCGTTAACGCGCAGCGGGGGCGCCGATTGTGCGCCAAAGGCGCGCCAAAGGCAAGCCCGTCTGCGCCCGTCCGCGCCTGGACCACGCCCAGCGCCAGGACCCCTGGCCCCCCCGATGCAAGATGACCCGACGGACCTACAACGCCGCTGCCCTCACCTCCCTCAATGCCGGCCGGGACCCCACCTGCTGCCGGGCCGCCCCGAAACGCACCCTTCACCTGCAGAACCTGCAAGTTCACCTGCCTCCGAACCTGCACCGCGCCCGCCAAGTCGAACACCAGCAGCAACCTCAAGTGCATCCTGCTCAACACCCGCTCCGTCCACAGACACGCCGTGGAACTCTGGAACCTCCTCGACACAACATCACCAGACGTCCCCTTCCTCACGGAAACCTGGATGAAAGCATCCTCAGCCCCCGACATCGCCATCGCCATCCCGGACGGGTACAAGATCATCAGGAGGGACCGCGTCAACCAGACCGGAGGAGGCAACGCCATCATCCACAAGAACACCATCCGCATCACGACCAACTCCATCAACACCCTCGCCACCGCCGAGCACCTCCACTTCCAGATTCACACCGACCCAAAGACGACCCTCAGAGGCACCCTTATCTACAGACCCCCGGGACCACGCACACAATTCAGCGAGGACATCGCGGACTTCATCAGCCCACACGCCCTCCCCTGCGCTGACTACATCCTCCTAGGGGACCTGAACTTCCACCTGGAGAACAACAAGGACCGCAACACCGCCGCCCTGCTGGACAACCTCGCCAACCTCGGACTCAAGCAACTGGTCAACACCCCCACCCACTACGCCGGCCACACGCTTGATCCAGTCTTCTCATCCAGCAAGCACATCACCTTCAGCCACTCCACCGTACTCCACTGGACCGACCACAGCTGCATCCACTTCAGCTTCAGAAAAACCACAACCCACCACCACCCACAGCAGGCTCCTCACAGGAGATGAAGCAAGATCACCGCCGACCAGCTCACCACCTCCCTCAGCCAGAACCCACCTGCCAGCACAACGGACCCCAACGAGGCAGCCCGCAACTTCACGCAGTGGCTGACCGCCTGCGCCGACGACCTCGCACCACTGAAGGACCCTCCCAGCAGACCCAGAAGCAAGAAGGCCCCCTGGTTCACCGACGAACTCAAGGACTCCAAGAAGACCTGCCGCACCCTCGAGAAAGCCTGGCTCCTCGACCAGACCACTGACAACATGACCGCCCTCAAACACGCCACCCGCAGCACCACCAGCTCATCCGTACCACCAAGAAGAAATCCCTAAAGGAGCGACTAGACAACAACGCCCACGACAACAAGGAACTCTTCAGCATCGTCAAGGAGTTCTCCAACCCCAGCACCGGCAACAACGACATCACTCCCTCACAAGATCTCTGCGACTCTCTCGCCTCGTTCTTCCACCGCAAGATTGCCGATATCCACAACAGCTTCGGCGCACTGCCCTCGCACCCAACCGTTGAACCAACGCACCCCACCGCCACCCTCCGCACCTGGACCTCGGTAACCACCGAAGACACAGCCCGCACGATGAACACCATCCACTCCGGATCCACAACAGACCCCTGCCCCCACCACGTCTTCAACAAGGCCGACTCCACCATCGCACCCCAACTCCGGGACGTCATCAACACCTAATTCAACACCGCCACCTTCCCGGAGACCTGGAAGCACGCCGAGCTCAGCGCCCTACTGAAGAAACCAACAGCGGACCCCACCGACCTCAAGAACTTCCGTCCCATCTCGCTCCTCCCTTTTCCTGCCAAAGTCATCGAGAAGATCGTCAACAGACAGCTTGCCGCATTCCTCGAGACAAACGGATCCCTCGACCCCTCGCAGTCCGGCTTTAGAGCCAACCACAGCACCGAGACCGCCCTCATCGCAGCCACGGACGACATCCGAGCCCTGCTCGACAACGGGGAAACAGCGGCACTCATCCTCTTGGACCTCTCCGCAGCGTTCGACACTGTCTGCCACCGCACCCTAGTCCAACGCCTCAGCAACACCGGCATCCAAGGGAAGGCACTGGAGTGGATCGTCTCGTTCCTCGCCGGAAGAACACAGAGAGTCCGCCTCCCCCCGTTCCGATCCTAGGCCACCGAAGTCATCTGCGGCGTCCTGCAAGGATCTTCACTCAGCCCCACCCTCTTCAACGACTACATGAGACCTCTTGCTGCCATCGCACGCCAACACAACCTCAACATCATCTCCTACTCCGACGACACCCAGCTGATCCTCTCCCTCACCAGAGACCCAGATACCGCCAGAACCAGCCTACACGAAGGGATGAAAGACGTCGCCGAGTGGATGAAGAACAGCCGCCTGAAACTGAACTCAGACAAGACAGAAGTCCACATCCTAGGACCATCACCCTCCGCCTGGGACGACTCCTGTTGGCCCCCCGCCCTGTGCACCGCTCCCAAGCCAACAGACCATGCACGCAACCTAGGCTTCATCCTGGACTCCTCCCTCTCGATGACCAGACAAGTCAACGCCGTCTCCTCATCATGCTTCCACACCCTTCGCATGCTTCGCAAGATCTTCCGATGGATCCCGACCGAAACCAGGAAGACGGTCACCCAGGCCCTCGTCACCAGCCGACTGGACTACGGAAACACCCTCTACACCGGAACCACAGCCAAGCTACAGGAAAGACTCCAACGCATCCAGAACGCCTCCGCCCGACTCATACTGGACGTCCCCCGACGCAGCCACATCTCTGGCCACCTGAGGGACCTGCACTGGCTCCCCGTCAACAAGAGGATCACGTTCAGACTCCTCACCCACGCACACAAGTCTCGCCACGACCTGGGCCCCAAGTACCTCAACGACCGCCTGACCTTCTACACGCCCACCCGCCAGCTACGGTCCACCAGCCTCGCCCTCGCCGCCGTACCACGCATCCAAAGAGCCACCGTCGGAGGCAGATCCTTCTCCTACCTGGCGGCCAAGACATGGAACTCCCTCCCCATCCACCTTCGGCTGACCCAGGACCACCTCGCCTTCAGGAGACAACTCAAGACCTGGCTGTTCGAGCAGTAGCGGACCCCCCAAGCGCCTTGAGACCCTTCCTGGTGAGTAGTGCTCTATACAAGTGTTATGATTGATTGATTGATTGAATAGTTGCTGGGAAATGTTTTGCCATCCTGAAAACTATTAGGAAGGTCTTGAATCTTTGCCCCTTAGAAGCTAGGAAGACGGTAATCTATGCTCTTGTCACCTTTAAGCTGGACTACTGTAGCGTCCTTTACTTAGGTGTGATGAAGGGGAGAATGATAAAGCTGTAAAGTATTCAAAACACTGCTGCCCGGATGGTACTAGCTCTGCCCAGAAGGGCTTCTTCTAGCCTAGCCCTCACCAGACTTCATTTCAGGGCTGGCTTAGTGCTGGTGGCTCCTGTGCAACAATACATTTCGGCGCCCCCACACACTATGACTGCCTCCTCGGATTTTCTCACACCCACCTGGCATAGGTGCCCCTCATCTCTCCAATAATGAGTTATTTCTAAACACAGCACCCCCGTGAAGTCAGCGCCCCCACCACAGGTCACACTGCTCGCTCTGCCCTAATTCCAGCCCTGCTTCATTGGCTCCTTCTTCATAAGAGGATATCCATCAAAGCTCTGACCAAATCCCTGCAAAATCTATTGCACGCTTTTATTTTGAAACAGCTCCAGACATCTTATGATTTAGTCATATGTGCACACTCTAGGAGAGCTGGTCTAAATCTGATTCACAGATCCATAACATCACATACATGGTTCGAAAATTATAATTTCTTCAGTAAAATAGAGTCAAGAGCAGCCGCGGCCCGTGCAGGTAAGAGCAGTGGGGCCCGTGGGGGCGGGGTGGTATTTCGACAGACGATGACGAGGGCAAATTATTTATTTAATTTTCCCTCTTCATCGTCCGTCGAAATCCCCCCCACCCCCCCAAACCGGGTCTCACTGCCATATCACCTATTTTCTGGGAATTCTTTTTGCAATAATTCAAAATGCACTTTTGATTCTCCTGAAACACTCCTTTTGGCAGAGGTTATCTCCCACAATCAATTAAAGGCTTCTCAAATGTCATGAAAGTATTTCCCATTTGCATGTTTTCAGAGAATTTATGATATTTGCTGAATGAAAAATGCCGACAGGTTTGATGGTCTAATGGAGATCTTTGTGAGTTTGTTTCAAGAATAAGTACATCCCTGATTGGCCACTTTTCAGAGAATTATTGAAATGGAAAAATTGAATCCGCTCACAATTTGTTTATACTGCCGTCTGAGATCTGTATTGAAGTGTTAAAATGCATTTGTAATGTTTTATTTGTAGAAATATAACAGACATTACATTTTTGGAGCAGCAGAAACTCATTGACTTCATAATGTATATTTCAAAATTTTCCTTAGGCCCCAAATTTGTGGAACCAGCTAACAATTGCCTGGAAATCACAGTGTGACTACATCAGTCTTCTGAAGAATACTTAGGAACACCAGAGGAAAAAAGAGCACCTGTATCTGCTCTGACATCTGACGCCAACCTGCCTTCTAAATGTTCATATATAACTTGACAAGCACTTGCATTGCACTTTGTGGTGACTAGCCCATAAAAAACTTTTACAAACATGATAAAATAATACACAAGTAAGTTAGGATTAAAGCATACCTTTTCACCATATACAGTGGAATATCCGGAAAATGTAAACGTTTTTACAAAATACCCTTCATAAATATTTCCTTTGATGTCGTTTCCTGCCTGATCCTCTCTCAGTACATTTGGCCTTTAAATATTTTACAACTCCTCGTATCACACCATGCTGCCTTTTCACGCCTCTCCTTTCAAAGTTTTATTTCTGGCAACCAGTCAATTTAATATCTCTTTATTGTGTTATCAGAAAACGATTCAAATACAGTTTAACTTTTTATGCTTCTTCTTTTCCTCTATTTTACTGTTTTCGATTTTTTTCTTATTTTATGGACACGCTGTGTATTGAAGCTACTTAAATGAAGACGGTCTGGCAAACTGGTGTTTCATAACTTGCCATTGTTCTCTACTAATTGTGTTTTTATATTTTTTATCACTTTGAAGCGCCTTTGGATCACTTTCATTTTGAATATCTTGTACAAGAAATGTGTTTTTTATTTTATTACACGTTGGTAACAACTTGGGCTAATTGACAATATTACAGGATAAAAAATAATCTCCAAACATTCAATATATTTGAACCGTAGTAATTCGGAAATTATACAGAATCAAAGACAGGTGTGTCTAAGGAAAGCTGTGAGTCTAGTATAATTTCTAAGCATCTCACTCTGGTCACAGGCGTGGGGTAGTTATCTAACTTTGAAGGCCATGGCAACATTTCCCATCTGGGGTCGCATTGTCTAAAGTGCATCTGCTTTCTATGCTCCAGGGTGCTTTGGGATTATAGAAGGGCCTGCAAACAAGTGCTTAATTTGAGCCGGTGGTTTCCGGTGCTGAGCACCAGCATTTAATTAGTTTCTGGTGCTCGACACTGGCACGTAATTGTTTTGGCAGTGATGGCAGGGGCGATGGGTGGTGCAAGCTGCAGTGGCCTCCTGGTCGGAGCCCTGTGACTTATTTTTTTTTACAAAATAAGCACTGCTGCAAACACTAGCACGGCACCTTCTGTAAAGCTGATAGTGCCAGCACATATGCTGCACCAGCACTCTCATTTCATAATGTATTTAACAGTGCTGTTTTTAGCATCAAAAATACTTGCGTCTATATTAACAAACTACTACATCGATTGATGCTGCATAAATCAGCACAGAGCACTACAAAAATGGTAGGGCAGAATACCACACCATTACAGTACACAATACTGTAATGAATAAATCTAGCAAACGAGTAGCACCTGAGCAGTTTATGCACTGTGACTGAAAATATCAATACAAAGATGTAGTAAACTGTTTAGCATTTCATTGAATTTGAATCAAGTCGTTGTTTACAGAAGTCCATTAAAGTATGTTAGTTTTATCCAAGTAGTCCCCAGGGCCGGACTGGCTACCGGGCAGTTGTGTGTGCTGCCGAGCAGGGGGATGCTTTCGTTGATGGGGACCTGTGTGTGCAAAACGAAATTCGTTTTGCTTTTTTTTTTTCCAAAGGGCACGTAGGTCCCCATCAACGAAATACGCCCATACCACGGCGAAATCATCCCCCTGCTCGGCAGCACACACAACTGCCCGGTAGCCACTCCGGCCCTGGTAGTCCCTCTGTCAATGCAATACCCTTGATCTTCAACTCATATTCACTGTTAAGTTAATAGGTATAGTTTCTGTGTTCCTTCTATCATCCACACAACACCCTCACTTCAGCCGCGGCCCGTGGAGGGAGTTCCGGTGGGGCAGAAAGGCAGGTCGGGGGAGGGGCAGGACGCGGGCTTCATCGCAAAATGTGATGGAGCCCGCGCTACAAAATTCTTTTTATTAATTACATTGTTTACTTACCTCCAATTATCCATATTCCGGTTTTTAGCACCCCTCGCCTTTCTGCCTCACCGCAACTCCCTCCACGGGCTGCCTCACTTTACCTCTATACCTCGCTTTAATTGTTTCCCATTTCGGTGATATCCTGTTACATTTTAGCTCCAATAAAGTAATGCTCTCGTTTTGGTTGACTTGTGTGTCTGTCTGTTTCATGTAAAGCCCTCTATTACTGTTTGTGCAGCACCACTACAGAAAAAAAATTACTAAATAAAACAAATACGTTTTCTGTGAAGAAGACCTATTTCAGAGTAACCACTTTTAGGTAACCATGATAAACGTATGTATTGTGTGCTTTTTCCTGTTGCGGAACTTCTCTTTCCTCATTTGTGTTCCATTTGGGAACTTCACTTTCGAGCTACATTCTGCATCTTGAAGGGATCGAGCACTAGTTTTCTATATGATGTATAGATAAATGCACCAAGAATTCTCATCAGCTCATTAAAAAAAATATAATAAATAAAAAGCACTTACCTGCGAGTGCAACATCATCCTCTATGGCAATCTCTCCTCAAGGCAGGCAGGCAGGCTCCAAACTCCAAAGCCAATCCTGGCACTGCTTTGACCAACATGAGAGCAGCGCCACGATTGGTGGGAGCAGCCTCTATCAGAGCTAAGAAGAGTACTGGAGGCTTTGACTTTTATGACCCAGCTGTGTTAAGACAACTGGGTTAGAGAAGTTTAAAGTGCGCATGTGTGTCTGGCCGTCGCAAGACAGCGGGCTAAAAAGACATGCTCTCATTAAACTGAAAGTGCCCTGCTCTGTCTGCCAGTCAACAACAGCCCGGCCCCCGTCCTGATGCTCCGTTCGGGACTAGGTGACAAAAATAAAATGGTAATTTTTCGCCTCAGGGGGCTTTCAGTAATTGTTTCGATTGGTGAGTGAACATTAGATGTTGACTGGAGCATGGCTCCTCTAGGCTGGTGCCACTGCCTACATTGAACAGCCAACAATTTAGGTGGATTTAACAAGAGAAAGGTTGAGCGAACAAAGGTTTCATTAAAGCTGAGAGCTGACTCAATTAATTTCAGGAAATGATAATAGTTAGTTATGATAATGAGCACTCCTGTTGCTCTATAGGTAAATAGTTTCTTCGGTAAGCAGACAATTCACCCGCCATATTTGAATTTTCTCCACAGCAAAAGGTATTTTTCTTGTCACAAAACACCTTCACCTGCGTACTGTGAAATTTTGAGGTGGACTCTGTCCATTTCTATTTTTGAAATCATTTCTCCAAACTTTAATGACTGTGACTTTATGAGTGTTTTGAGTGTGGGGTCTGTACAGAGTATGTGAATGCCCAAAGCCTGCGGGTCTGCAGGTGTTCCAAGTCTGAACACTGCACCTTTCATGCTGCTAATCCTAACATCACAACTGTTTAAGATTTTCAATCCTGTCACATTTACCACAGTCATTAGTGCCCTTTACCATCCTAGATCTCCATTTAGCCTGACTCTGCCTGAATGAGGCGGAAAGTGAACAACAATGATATGAGGGAGGAATTGTGATAAAATCAATGCCGACATTGGCCGTCAGCCTTGTTGGTTTTATCAGTTCTTGTTTTGCTTTGTCATGGTTTTCTCCAAAACTTTATTGTTGAGGAAGCAGCTGGGATCTGTCAACCTAAAGAATAAAGGCACTGGCTAAAACCAAAGTTGTTTGGGTTTCAAAAAGCACACATTGCTGTAGTAGTCCTGGAACAATATGGAACAACTTTACGTGAATAAGTGTTCTGTGTGAGAGGGCAAAATGCTGTAACTCACTGTGAAGTTGGCAAATGGTTAACGTAGGTGAAACCATTGTGTCATGCTGTAAGCTCTAGCAAGCAGAAATACAATAAAAATGACACAGTGCCAGACCTAAAAGAACTGTAACAGCTGAAAGAACAAAATACATCTGTATGAAAACATTCCACTTAAACGCAGTCCTCTTAAAGATGATGCTATTTCCTTTCATTTAAGTGATTCTTACTAAGGCAGGATGAATCCCTTTCCCCTGCTATTCCAGGATGGTGCTGTGGTAAATAGTAGAGCAATGCATCAAATACATATCTCAGTGGGGAGCGGAGGATGTACAGATTCTGCTATTTCACTGAATTTGAATCAAGACGTAGTTTTCAATTTACTGGGGGGATGCAAAATTGCGATGGTTTACCTCTGCAAAGATTGGTACTATGTTCTCAAAACTGCAACCGTAGTGAGGTCTTACCAAAGTTGTTTTATTTTTGGGAACATAAAAAAGGCATTGCTAAAAAAAATCTTTACAACGGAGGTGTTTTCTTGGAAAAACGTTTTACACAGATATTCAAAAGAAATAATATTATATTTAGCAATTCCTGCCTACTTGCATAGTCTCATGAAGTTGACAAATCCTACAAGATTAGCAAAGTGTGGAGTTTTCACACAGTTTTATTATATTCCTATTTCTCATTTGTATATATTTATGTCATGTATGCTGTAATTTAGAAATTCAGGTGCACTGCTGACATTTGACTTTATTGTGAATTAGAGAGATTGAACAATCCAGCCCTCCTTCAATAGTAAAGCATTTGTACTTATTTATTTACACTGCCCCTTTTTTCTATCATTTAGACCGCCTATTTAATGTGCCTGTATCTTTAATGTTCCTAACTAAACTGGTTACTGTTTCTCCATGTGGGAAATTGTTCTTATGACGTACTATGTTTCACAGCTTTGTTTGGATGCCTGTAATATGCATTTCTAATATAGAATGATGAGAGAAACCATTCGGATGATGCATGTAGTGCTTGAGAGCTAAATCAGCAGATACTTTGAAATAAATCCAGCCTCACAGCAGATTTAAATCTGTCCAAAAGGCACATATATTTCCCTTGACTAGGAAATATACTTCTCCAGGAGTCAACAAAAATGTAACCTTTCTGATAGTGTGTCAATACCTTGGCCGTTTTGCTTTTATTTTGTGTACGATTCATAGTAGATGAATCCAGCCACGGCCGGCAGTGGGAGGTAATGCAGGGCGGTGACGTGGGGAGGGGGAGGGGCAGGGTGGGGGGTAGTAATGTATGGATTACGGAGTTTTACAGGTAAGTAAACATTTAAATAAATAGAACGAATTTCGTTGAGTACACTGCATCCCAAAATGCGATGCAGTGCGCGCAACAAAATTCGTTTTATTTATTTAAATGTGTACTTACCTGTAAAACTCCGTAATCCATACAATTCTACCCCCCACCCTGCCCCTCCCCCTCCCTACGTCACCGCCGTGCATTTCCTCCCACTGCCGGCTGCGGCTGGATGAATCTAGGTCCGGGTGCTGGAGGAAATTAAAGTCCCTTTCTAAAATCACTATCCTTGTGAAAATTGTAATTAACTGAAACTGTTCAACAAGTTGTTCAGGTTGGTCTTGAAGGAGCAGGGCCCGTGTGCTCTAGATCTGGTCTAGAACCTCAAGGTACTTTTCCTCAGCATGAGAGTGTGGAGGGGAGAGAAATCATTACCAATGTCAATCAATTCAATTGCATTCTCTAGACCCATAATAATCGCAGACTACTAAATAAAGTTAGTTGATTTATTACAAAGCCAAAAATAACTAGACATACAGACACCTCAAGGTGTAGAAGTACTTGGAACCAACATAAAGCCAATTCTACGTATGAGGTTGAGATGGTGCAACATGCACAAGACAATTAATTGAAGAATCGGGATACCAAATATCTAGAAACACGAGTCCAAGTTTCGATGCATCAAGGGTTGATGGAAATAAAGCATTAATCTATCCCTACAGTAATGCTAATATGACATCCCTATTTAAGCATTCTTCGAGGATAGGTTAAGGTGTCAGAGTGTGAAGTCTTCCTAAAAAGGCTCTCCGCTTCAGTGGGTTGAGCAGCATAAAGCTACTGAGACAGAGCTTGTTCTAAGATGCTCTCTCTCCAAAGGCATAGAAGAAGTGGGGCTCTTTCCCTACTTGCAAAACTCCAATATAACGGTTGTCTTCCCATAATTCCTTTCAGGTCATGCCATCAAATCAGGCCACATTCTCATAGGTCATTTTCCACAAGATGGGGATTGCTCCCAAACAGTAACAAGAAGACCTTGATTCCCCGTCCTTCTCCAGTGAGAAAATACAACAGTCCTCCTTATCAGCATTAGCTCCCAATGTGTCCTCTTCTTGCCTAACTTCTAAAACAAAGACATTATTCTAACTAATAAGGAAGCTTCTTCCACCTGCAACACACACGTGAGAAAGAATTGAATCCAACCTACACATGAAATTCAATTATTAATTATAATGTGAGAGCTTCCAAGTAAAATGCATTTCAGGCCTACAAGATTCAGCTAACATAAGAGAAATGGAACATGATCTTTACAAAGTTATATAGAATTTGAGATGTATACAGTTAATATTTTCACCTACATATAAAATGGAAATATTAATAAGCAAATTCAATGATAAAATGATTGTCAGTTGCACAACACAAGCTTTTCAGTTAATGTTTTCGGCTGATTGCATTTGATTTTCCACCTTACTTCTTCATGTATTCTACATTTTGGACTAAACATGTCACATTTATGTTATTACGCTACAAGATCCTAACACTTAGATTAATATGACAAAAGATTATATGGGGATGCAGTCTACACGTGCAATTATAAGGCAACCCTATACTGAAAATGGATTTTGCGCTACATCAATCTTCTATAGGGGCATGGATCGTAACTAATGTGAGACGTGAACTATCTATTGAGCCATTTATCCAAGTCCATTTACTCTCTATGTTCACCCAGGAGACTTGGATCTTCATTTGCAACTGTTTATTGATAAATATGCCCATACCCCTATGGGCTGCAGCGGAGGAAGAAATACATTCAAACCCTGCCCACTCTTGAAGCATACCAAAATCACATATTTTGAATGGCTTATGTGAGTCTCTTGAGTGAAAACTATGTCTGGAACATATCCTAATATTATTCAAAGTGTTAGAGTTGCCTAAAACCTAGGGATAGTACGGGATGAATTTATAGCCACTGTCAGGGCTATTATTATATCCAAAGACATTGGAAGGAAGAGAAAGTCCCATGAGGAAAGGAAGAATCAGAGAGATCAATCAATTCAGGCCCAGGAGAATTACTTGTAGCATAACAATAATACCAATGCCAGCATTTCAAGTGAGTTAAAACAGAAATGTGGGATTAATATTATAGGGAAGTTAATCAAAGCAACAGAACCTATATGCAGAAGTTATATGAAGAAAGGAAGTATACCGGATGGTTTTTAGCTCGGTAATCATATGAAACAACATCTAAAAACATAATTAAGTCACTTTTTGACTGGGAGACCAATACCCAGATTATTGATACCAACAAAATGCAGCATATTCCGACATTATAAAAATATTCATGAACATCAACAAAGGCTAGACCATAATAAATTAATAGTCTTATAAAAAATTGTTCTGTGTACAGTGATATGTTGAATAAGTGGATAACATGCTCAAATCTCTATCAAACGGTAAGGCATGTAGACAAGATGGCTTTCCCACCAAGTGTTTTAAAAGGTTTGTGAAAATATTTAATCCATTCATTGTGAAACCAGCAAACCATCCATACTAATATTATAAAGAGAGAGCCCAAACCTTTGAGGCGAGTAATCTCAGTAACCACAGCACCAATCACAACACCCAATACAGCGTTGGAAAGGGCAGTTGCAGCAGAAGGACATAGGCTATGCAGACGGCCACCATATACATTTAAAAGGTAAAAGAACCATGCCAGCAAAGTAGTCCTTTGTGGGCGTGTCTGCGTTCTTCTGTGGGCGTGTGCTGGGGCGTGACAAACGCTGGGGGCGTGTGGTACGTTTTACCCTTCATGCCATGTGAGTCGTAATTGTGCCGCATCAAGGGACACGCTGGGGGCGTGACACGCTGGAGCCGTGAGAAAAGCACTGTGGGCGTGTGTCCACGCTGTGGGCGTGTGTCCGCCCTTCATGCCATGTGAAGTGCCAATTACGCAATTGCGCCGCATCCAGGGGCACGCTGGGGGCGTGACAAACGCTGGGGGCGTGTGCTACGTTCCACACTTCATGCCATCTGGGTCGTACATTAATCAGATCGTCTGCTGTGGCCGTGTGCTGGGGGCGTCACAAAGGCGTTCAACTCGAAGCGTGGTAAGTAACCATTCACAAGACTCCCTTGGGGGACTGCCCGTTGTCTTACACATACTGGGGGTGCCGAATGCAGTGTGTGCCTTGGCCTGGGTGCGTCTGAAAGGGCCGAACGCAGTGTGTGGCTTGGCCTGGGTGAGTCTAAAAAGCACTCGGGCCGAAGAGCGTCGGTGTGGGTCATAAAAAAATAAGAACAGCGGGAAACAATCATTCAAGACTCACACAATTCTAATTGTTAGACGGTCACCGCTGGCACTCAAGCGGGGGCACATGCGATTGAGCCTGTCTGCGGGGACAATTACTGCAGCCTCTCATGTGCGCTATTACTGAATTATCACATTAAACCAAATTACACGCGCCTGCTAACATCAGTCAGGGCTGTAGCCGGGCTCAGGCGGTGGATCACTTCACTAATTACATGCGCTTGCTAACATGAACCAGGCTGCAGCTGGGCCTCAAGCGGGGGGACACGCGCCTGCTAACATCAACCAGGGCTGCAGCTGGGCCTCAAGCGGGGGAACATGCGAATGACCGTATCTGAATACACACATTACACACATTCTATTTCATACCCGGACAACGTCGGGACGGGCTGCTAGTATTTTATAGAGAGGGAGTATCCATTCATCTTCAAATGGCACAATTGCTGCAAGTTTCTTTTTTCTTTTCTTCAGAGTTTTATATAGCGCTAACTTGACCTGAATCGGGTATCCGAGCACTTTACATAACACCAATTGCATTACATGAGGATACATTCATTTTTTGTGAGGCACGTGGAGATTAAGTGATTTGCCCAGAATCACAGGATGTTCAGCGTCAATGTCGAGACTCAAACCCAGGTCCCTAGATTCGAGGTCGACCGCCCTAGCAGTTAGGCCACCTCCTCTCCTCTGAAAACAGTAAAGACCCAAAAGATTGAAACTCCTACAGGCCTCAGTTTATTAAAGTGTTAACTCATCTTTATGAAGGATCAAATTCCCAATTGATTGTCAATTCTACCCAAGCAGGTGTGTATAAAGTCAATTGTGGCACTAGGCAGGTATGCCCACAATCCCTAATTTAATTTTTCATTTTTTACCGATCCCATAGCAAACCGCCGTTAGAGAGGGTAACAAGGTTTAACGCTCCAAATGAGAAAATGTTTCAAATCAAACTATATACGCACAATAGTATGCTTCACTAGGAGGGTACAAGATTAACAAATTGAAAACCTTCATTTTATTTTGAATTGCAGATTAGACACTTTTATTTGAAATCCAAACCCATATTTAGGGATATATATACAACTGCTATTGTCGCTGTTCTATGCAAACTTAACTAAAGACCTCTAATGGACAGGTTCAAATCCCCATTATTTTGCCTTTTGCTATAGGTAGAGTACCACTAATTCTAATGTCATTATTACTTCTTTTTTTTATTTTTTTTTATTTTTATTTTGCAGTATATCAGAGGAAACAAGAGGGGGTAGGGAAACAGTAAGAGGGGGATCAGGAAGAAAGAGAGAAAGACAGGCGACATACCGCCACAAAACCCACACAGGGGGAGCAAAAATAGGGAGGGAATCATTCGAAGAAGAAGGGCAGTAAAGCTCCAAGGTCCACAAGAAGCTGGCAATAGTCCGACAAAGCAGCGGGGAAGAGTCCACTCAGTTCAGTTCCTAGCTCAGGACAGCCATCGCAACAGTGGATTCGGTACTCGTAGACAGAAAGACCAGCCCAAACTCCTTCCCAGGCCCAGTAGCCCTCCCTAGTCAAAGCCAGTCGCAACTAAGAAGAAACTCAAGACAACGTCCCCAACCATCCCCCCACCCTCGTCCCTCCCCAACATCACCCTCCCCCCAGTGGCAGCGACCAGCAAGCATACACCGCACTACAGACATTCCTGAATCAAATTTGGAAGAGATGAAGGGACCGCAGCGTTGATGGACACACAGCTGAAGGTAGGCCTCGGGACAGAAACCTCACAAGCGGGCCCCAGTTGTACACAAAGTTCTTAAAATTCCCCAGGAAGATGTCAGAGAGGCGTTCCATGCTCAACAGACGCCACAATCGGGCATGCCACAAGGAAATAGCGGGGGCAGATGGGGACTTCCACGCAGCAGCCAGAGTCATTTTAGCCGCACCCAGACACAACCACATAACACGTTTATCCGCCCTAGTCTGGTGCTCGAGTAGTGGGTCCCTAAGCCCCAATAAGACAAAAGCCATGGAGTCCGGGATCGGATAGCCCAAAATGTCCTTTATGTGGGATAGGATCTCAGCCCAGAATGGCTTGATGGTGGGGCACTCCCACCATATATGGCTAAAGTCTCCCAACATCCCACAGCCCCGCCAACATCTATCTGAAGCAGTGGGAAATATGTGGTGTAATTTAGAGGGATAAAGGTACCAGTCAAAGATGAGTTTCATATGCGCCTCTCTGAGGTCAGTAGAGTGATTATGCGCCGTCACGTCCCTCCATAGGCCCTGCCACTCACTAGTAGAAATGTCCCTCCCCAGTGTGAATTCCCAATGGCCTTGATATCGCGGCCGCGGCGTCACGGCAGAGTCTAGCAACAGTTTGTACAGGAAAGAAATCGTTCCTTTCATGGTGGAGGTACGAAGAAGGAAGGACTCAAATTTCGACAAGGGTCTGGTAGCAGCGTCCACTACAGCAGGCGACGTCGCCCAATGCAGGAGTTGGAGATGTCTGAAGCGTTCCGTTGGAAGAACGCCATAGTCCCGCATACAGTTGTGGAAAGTGAGGGGTACGACGCCATGGAACAAGTGGGTGAGGGCTCTACAGCCACCCTCCCTCCAAGCTTCAAAGGGACCCTCCATCAGAGCCGGGGGAAAGGCCGGGTTGAAGTGAATCGGGGTGAATGGGGACGGGAACGTGGTCCAACGGTCGTCGCCGCTCACCGTGTCCCAGACCTTCAACACTGTGCTCGTGGGAGTGCTAATGTAAGCATTTTTGGGCCGGTCTGCTTTAGGCTTCCAGGCCAAATCCCAGATGGAGCGGCCCACAACGCTCCGATCCATGTGGAGCCAATGCTTTTCCGACAGCTGTTGGGACCACTCCACGATGACCCTCAGTTGTGCGGCCTTGTAGTACAAATGCATGTCCGGAAAGCCAACCCCCCCCTCCAAGCGTGGGCGCCGCAAGACCGAAAATGGAAGCCGTGCTCGGCCACCCTGCCAGACATATCCCAGCATCACGGTCTTCAATCGGCGGAAGTAGTCCAGCCCTATCGGAATAGGCAGAGCCTGAAACAAGTACAACAATTTGGGAAGGAGCACCATTTTAAGGGCGTGTATCCTGCCCAGCCACGAGATGAATTTAGGCTTCCACCGTTCCAGCTCAGTCTTAACGGAGGATAACATCTGCGGGAAGTTAGCGTGGAACAGGGCATTCACGGTGGAAGTCAGCCGTACGCCCAGGTAAAGCAAGGACTCCGACGCCCAAGCGAGTGGAGTAAGCAGCCGGGTCAGTTGCACCTCCCCTGCCGATAAGGTCAGATTTAGGATGTAGGATTTATCGAAATTAACCTTGAAGCCCGCCACTTCCTCGTAGGCAGAGAGTACCGAGTGGACATGCGGTAGTGACAGCGCTGGGTCCCTGATGGACAACAGGACGTCGTCAGCAAAGAGCGAGATCTTATGCTGCTCGCCTGTAAATGGAAGTCCTAGAATCCTCTCGTCCTCCCGCACCGCCAATGCTAATGGCTCTATACTAAGGGCAAAAAGCAGGGGCGAGAGGGGACATCCCTGGCGCGTCCCTCGGGAATGACGAAAACTTGCGGACCTATGGCCGTTGACCAACACACGAGAGGTAGGGCCACTATAGTTGGCCTCAACCATCCTTATGAAAAGGGGGGAGAATCCGAAGGCCACTAGCGTCTGGTGTAAAAACCCCCAGTCGACGCGGTCGAAAGCCTTCTCCGCGTCGAGCCCCACGAGCACCGCAGGTATGCGAAATCGTTCCGCCTTTTCGATGAGATGTACGACGCGGCGCAGGTTATCGTGAGTCTGCCTGCCCTTAATAAATCCAGATTGATCAGGATGGATGAGGGCAGGCATCAGATCCTGCAGTCTACCCGCCAGAATAGAGGAGTACATCTTGGCATCCAAATTGAGAAGTGCTATCGGGCGGTAAGATGCACAAAAGGTAGGGTCCTTCCCCGGTTTGGGGATAACAGTGATCAACGCTTCGGCCATAGAGTCCGCGGTCCTACCATCAACCGCCATTGCGTTGAAGAGGGAGACTAAGTAGTCGCAAACTTCAGAGGCGAACGTTTTGTAAAAGAGGGCCGTGTAGCCGTCAGGCCCTGGGGCCTTGTGCATCTTCAGGCTTTTAATGGCATCTAATACCTCCTCCCGGGTGATGGGGGAGGACAGGAAATCATTCCATTCTTTAGAAACTTTCGGTAGAGGCAGACCTTCCAGGAATGTGGATTGCGCTCCCGGATCAAGAGCGTCACTCGAGTAGAGCGCTGCATAGAAGCGTCCGAATATGGCTGCCTTGTCCGCATCTTTATGCCGTACAGAGCCCGCCTGATCGCGAATTCCCCCTATATAATCTTTCTCGCGTTTGTCCCGGAGTTGCCGGGCAAGATGGCGCCCGATCTTATTGCCCTGGGAGTAGGAGGTGCACCGAAGTCGCAGGAGGGTAAACTCCGCCCTGTTATAATGGGCCCTCAGTTTCCCTCGCACCGCCGTCAGGGGGCGCAGAGTCACCCTGGAGGGGTTCTCCTTGTGGGCCTGTTCCAAGGAGGCCAGTTCCGATTCAAGAGCCTCCCTCTCCGTGCGCCTCAGCTTGTTCAGGTTCGCGTTGAGGGCGAGGCACGTGCCCCTTAAAGAGGCCTTGCACGCGTCCCATGTGGTATACACCGACGTGTCCGCAGGGGGATTGAGGAGAAAAAATTCACCAATAGCCTTGCGTAAGGCCTTACAGGACTCCTCATCTCGCACCAGAGCTGCCGGGAAATACCACTTACGCCAACCATCCCCCCCGGCGGCCCAATGCAGTCCCAGGACCACGAGACTATGGTCCGATAGTGAGAGTGGAAAGATAGTAGCCAACTGTATGTCCCCCCGAAGAGCCTGACTAACCAAGATATAGTCAATGCGGGAGTATGACTGATGTACGTTGGAAAAAAAGGTGTAATCCCTGGTCTGAGCATGGATAAAGCGCCAACTGTCGATCAGTCCCATATCACTTAACTGCCGTGTAGTATCGTCTGAGAAGACGCCAGTGTCTGCCCTGCGGGCCCCAGAACTATCCAAACTCCTGTCCCATACCATATTGAAATCACCCAACAAGAGTAAGTGACCCTCCACAAAATCCCCCATCCTGTTCAACAGACCCTGCAGAAAGCCATTCTGTCCCGCATTAGGGGCGTACAATACAGCAAAAGTACACAGGCGGCCATGTAACCATCCCTTCACCAGCAGCCAACGGCCTTCCTTATCCACACACACTCCCTTGGGCTGAAAATGCAGGGAAGCCCGGAAGAGTAGGGCCACCCCTCTATGCTTCGAGGTCGCAGATGCCCTGTAGATAAGAGGGAACTGCCTATGACGAAGCCTCAACTCATCTCTCCTAGCTAGGTGGGTTTCCTGGAGGGCCACCACATCCAAGTGGTGATCCACAATGTACTTCCAGAGTTTCTGCCGTTTCTGATTTTATATCACCAGAGCTGGCACTGCATATATTATATAAACCCACTAAAGAAGGGGGGTTACCAGTGCCAGATGTAAAACAGTAATATTATGCGACTTTTGCACACTTTGGCTCCCCCTTTTATGATGTTTGCTCATTAAATAACATAGAAGATAATGATTTTATACACCAGATGTTGACAGAATATAACATTTCAGATTTTATGCGTCTGACAAAATCACAGAAGAAAGGCAGATATAAAGCTTGTTTTGGCTTTGAAACGGAGGGATCAACTGTTTAGATTGTATTCTGTTAAATATTTTAATATGTCCATCCGGCTACCTGATCAGCCACTTCAGAAAGGTACATGGTGCAGATAGAGAATTAATGGGTATTCTGACCTGGCTGATTTCATGAGGCAGGAAACCTGGAAAACCCTGGGCTAATATTGATTCCAAGATTAAATGTTTTAAGCTTTTATACTTTTGTCCTATAACCGAATATGTCAAATTTTAAAGAATCTTGATTCCAAAGTTGTAAGTGGGGTTTCAGAGCTGGCTGAAGCTCTTATCGACACCACTACTAGACTAAAAACAATTAAATAATGGATTACTAAATTAGACACAGTGAGATTGATACTTTTAAATAATTGGCTCAGAAATGGCGTACAACTGAGAAATTGGCAATCTCACAGGAAATTTGGAGTACAATAAACAGTTTTAATTTGCCCATTCTAAAAGCGAAAAACTTCAGCACAATGTAATTTTTCACAAAATAGTTGCAATACAGAACACCTGCGTCCATATTATGCTGCAAATTTTACCTAGTTGCTTTAGATTTTTGCCACAGTTAGAGGGCAATTGGACTCACACCATATGGCTATGTCTGATATTGGAGGGATTCTAGGCTGAAATATCCCAACATTTCCAGGCAACATTGAGTTTTACTATACCTGAAGACTCTCAATTACTGCTATTGGGATGTGAGGTTGTGCAGGATTGAGACCAAAACAATCCAAAAAGCTGTATGTAACAACATTGGTAGCAGGATCATTAATTTTGCAGAACTGAGGAACATCTAAGATGTCTTCGTTTGAACAATGAAAAGCCAAATTTCCTAAAGAGTATGAGAGCATGTACGCATTAAGGTCAGGGTCAACAAAGACGTTTTTGGAGCGATGGGACAATTTTACATAAGGATCTGAATGAAATTAATGTATAGCAGGAGTATTTTAAATTTGTGCAAACAGGAGCAAATTCAGACAGGTGGTAATTTATATCTCTGCCTATAAAAGTCATTGTTTATTTTATTAATCGACCACCTTCAAAATGATATGTGATTTATTGTATCCACAAATGGAATGACTATGATATCTCTGAATAAAAAAATATTTTCAAAAATGCTCATTTTCTTTTGGTGTAGAAAAAATATTTTTAAAAACAATAGAAAAACAAAGTGTTGTACCATTGAAGAAATCAAAGAGTCCTTTAGTATGAGTGATCTACATCAACAATGTTGCTGAATTGCTTGTAATTTAATGTATCACTTAATCATTCCCACTGCTTATAAATGTAACAGGGAGTGAAGCTATCTTAAAGAAAAGCTAGGATTTCAGGAACCAGATCAGAGATGTATCCAGCTCTATTCATCAATTTTGCCTCCATTTATTGCTCATAATCCTGAATAAATAAAGTTAAATGCTTACGTTGGATTTGGATCATACGTGATTTGTTTTGCACCTTTGAGTCTGGTTCTAGCCAGCTGTTATGCAAATGTGTGTCACGATCTCGACACCAAGTGACTTTGAATAAACCAAACCTGAAACTGACTTATTTGAATTTGAATTCGACCTAAACATTACTTACACTAAGGGGCCAACGTCGGTAGTAAGGCCTCCGAAACAGCCGACATGGTCTGTTTAAATTCCGATCGACTCATGGCGCCCGTCAGCCAGTCAGAACCGGTCCATAATCCGGCCTTTCCAACATGGAAACCCTTTGGAAAGTGTGTTTAGGGGCCCCTATCAGGGCCCCCTTTTTCGTGCCTGCCACGGGGTGCAGGGATTAACAACACCTCCCATTTCCCCATGGGAGTATGTACTATGGCCGGTTTACTGCCGTAACACATGCTCCCATAGGGATCTGTCGGAATGCAACTAAACAGTGTTCGGGCGCATCCGAATCAGGCTGCCAGGTCCACTGACCAGAGGTTGGTTGGTCCCCTTTCCGAGAGGGTGTCGTGTCAGCCCAACTTCGTAATAGGCCGCTTAGTATGTGAACCATTTCAACACTATTAACAGCCAATGTTTTCACAACAACTGTTTGGAAGGAACTGACATTTGATGCAATAGTCGGGTCCAAGAATTTATAATGTATGTGATGATGGTCAAAAGAAATAAGGGAGCACCATCTTGTGCTTCTCTCTGTTTGTTTCTCCAGCAGAAATACGTTTGAACCAATAACACAATAGTCCCCTGACTGACTATCATTGCCGTTTATCATACACTAGTTAGTTACAGCCCATTTACCCAAGAATGAGGGCTGGGAAGACCTGGCTTGGCAGTTCAGGCTGAACTGTTCCCATGAGAAATAGGGTCCACATTGATTTGCCTATGGCTGGGTCCAAACTGGGGTGGTGTGGTGAGCAAAAGAGCAATGGATTAAACTCAGATTTTTGTGACTTCTTGTGAATTTGTTCGTCACTCCGTCCATCCTTTGTTCCTTTTGATTTCAGATAGAGAGCAAGTAGGTATATGTGAATATTTTCAGGAACATTGCCTTGCCTTTCATAGTTTTTGTGAGTATGTCACCAATGTTTTAAAGATGCTATTGGTGCAACTATATTACCTTGCATTTTATTATACTTTTATAGATAATTTGAAGTTATGATTAATTGCCTTACCTTCTCAGGCCAGTCATGCACTGCCCACTAAACTCTGGCACTTGTTGTAACCCTGTTACCACACAAAGGGGCATATTATCAAGTCAGGGCGTTACATTATCGCCGCTTTTATCGGCAGGAAACGGCCGATAAAGCGGCGATAATGGGCTTCATAATATGCTCTATGAATTCCAATCGAAGCCCATGTTAGATGTGAAGACATCTAACATGGGCTTCGATTGGAATTTGATAGAGCATATTATCAAGCCCATTATCGCCGCTTTATCGGCCGTTTCCTGCCGATAAAAGCGGCGATAATGTAACACCCTTACTTGATAATATGCCCCAAAGTTTTGTGGCAAGCATCAAAACCTCATATTTTCAACAGTTAAATTTCAGATGAAATTTACTTGGGTCAAAATGTCAAAATAATACCAGGATATGCCGATTTTGGAATAGAGGTACCAACATTAATGTTATTCTCAATTTTATGAGTAACACTTGGAAATGCAATATTTATTGCAGCTGAACACCTTTGGGCAGACTCATTAATACTTTACATTAGTGCAAAATCACAAA
This sequence comes from Lissotriton helveticus, assembly GCF_964261635.1. Classification (NCBI taxonomy): domain Eukaryota; kingdom Metazoa; phylum Chordata; class Amphibia; order Caudata; family Salamandridae; genus Lissotriton; species Lissotriton helveticus. The sequence continues at coordinate 1,071,349,895 of NC_136070.1, read as the reverse complement.
AAGGGAAGTAAAGCACAACAAAGTGTTAATAAAGTATTCACTTTGCAGTGCTGGAAAGTAGCCGTAAAAGTAATGCAAATGCCCTTTGTGCTACTTTGATTAACCTTATGTTAAGGGAATGTCCCATGGGTGGTCCATGCTCAATGTTATGCTGCCACCCATGGTTTTTGACTCAAAGGACTCAACAACAAAAAATAATGACTCCTCGAGCATCAAGGAAAAGGCTAACAAGCTGAAATTATTTAATATCTCTAACTTTTCGCACATTGCATGTTTGCTTCACTGGACACATATGTTGTTGGAAAAGTTTTATAGGACACCTAAGCATTGTATTTTTGTACTGCAAGGGTGCCCTTCCTGTATAAAACCCATGCTAGGAATCAATCACAAACCTTTGCAAAGGTGTGTGTGGATCTAGGCAGCCTGAAAGAGCACCAGCACCGGGGAATAGAGCAGCAGCACCATATATTATTAGATATGGTGTTGCCCTGTTCCTCTCATCTTACCACAATGAAGAACAACAACTTTGGTCACTTCACTTCATTGTATTATAAAATAGTAAATCCTCCCCCATATTAGATTTTGTCTGGCGCAATAATTATTACATGTTGCACCATGCACTCTTGATTTATTTATTTATTTATTTATTTATTAACAGTTTTTTATAGCGCAAACATGACCCTTGGGTATCAGAGGGCTTAACATCACATGGCATGGGTTAAAACAACAATGTATAGAAAGTAATAAGATCTAAAAAACTTAATTAGTATTACTTCAGACCTAGTCTATAAGTAGCTAATATAAAGAAAACAGTAAATGTCCAGTACCGATTAAAACACGAGTAAACAATGCTCTGAGGTAGTTTTCTTTAAGGCTCTATCAATTCCATTCCCGTATCTAGTAATCACTTCAGTGATAAGTCTTAGGTGGCGCTTTGTCGTACCTATGGGAGGAACTTACTCATAAGAAAGATCTTAGTTTCCTTCTTAAATGTTACAGAGTTTGTAATTTTTCTGATGTCTGCGGGAAGGGATTTCCAAATTCTGGGAGCCACGCCTGAGAACGTCCTCTCATATGTTTTTTTCTTCTTGAAGATAGGTGGTCTCAGGAGCAGATAATTGGCACTCCTGGCTGGTCTGTTTCCTCCTGAAATTTCTATTTTGTGGGCGAGATATCTAGGTGTGTTGTGATGAATCGCTTTATGGGTGATACATGCCATTTTCAGCTGTACTCTAGCTTCGTAAGGTAACCAGTTTAAGGCTTTCAGGTGAGGGGAGATATGGTCAAATTTCCTCGAACCTGTAATGAGCCTTGCCGCTGTATTGAGGCAAGCTTTTAGGGGTGCTGTGGAAATTTTTGGTAGTCCTGCTAGTGTTGTACACCCATATTCAATTCTTGAAATAACCAGTGATTGCACAGCTAGTTTTAAGTCGGTCTCCGTTAAAAAAGATTTCATTTTTCTCAAATAGTTCAAATGGAAACGGGCGTTTTTTGCCATTATTTTAATGTGGGTTTTCATATCAAGGTTCTCATTCAATGTGATTCCAAGTGATTTCGCCAAGTCAACTAGAGTAGGGATGCAATTTAACGCTGTGATTATTTTGGACCATTCCTTCACTACAGATTGATTCTTTTGTGGTGTGATAAGTAAGAATTCTGTTTTATTTGCGTTTAGCTTGAGATGATTGTTAGTTAGCCATTTTAGCGATATTTTGAGGGCCTCATTCATTGTGGTTATGTCTTTCAGGCTTGCTATCTTGATATAAAGTTGCGTGTCGTCCGCATACATGTGGTAAGATATTTTTGATTTCTGCAGAATTTCTGTAAGAGGTTCGATGTATAAGTTAAACAATGATGGAGATAAAGTGGATCGTTGAGGTACTCCGAGTGTGTTTGGGCATGAAGGAGTAAGTGATTGGTTTACTAGGAATCTCTGAGTTCTGTTCTGTAAAAATGATTCGAACCATTTCAGTACAGTGCCAGACATTCCCATCCTGTCGTGAAGTCTGTTCAGTAATTTTTCGTGGTTAACTGTGTCAAATGCTGATGACAGGTCTAGGAGGATGAGTAGACAAGATTGATTGTGATCTAGTGCTTGAAGTGCATCATCGACAATGATGAAGGTCTTATCGTTTAGCAAGGACGTCAATTCACCAAAATGCTATGGTTAGTGAAAGTATCATCACACGTCCTTTGACCTTTACTTTCACGCACAAATACACACATGTTTACACACACACATTCATTCATACTTACATACACTCTCTCGTTAACACACTCTCACCCACAAGCAGGCACACAATATACATTTGAAAGCATTTTGTTACTTACCTCAACAGCCTGGGTTGGTCTATTTGTAGCTAACTGTACTCCATTTTGTATTACACTAATAGTGAATAATGTAATGTTATTCACTATTAGTGTAATAAAAACAAAGAGAGTGGGGCTCCAGCTGATGTCCTTAAGGACAAACTGCCACTATGTTCCTGGAACTGAGTTTTCTGCCTCTTAGGCTATGGGTCGCACAGGAAGTGCCAGTGGTCACAAGGAGCAAGTCAGGAGTTGCAGCTTCGGTCCCTGTCAACTCCTAACTGCGTGCATGAGTTTTGGGTTTTATATTTTCTTCAGTTGCGGCCCGTGCAGGTAAGAGTGGTGTGGCGGGATTTCAACAGATGACGATGAGGGAAAATGTATTATTTATTTCATTTGCCATTGTGGTCGTCTGTCGAATCCACCCCCAAACCGGCCCCTGCACTATTACCTGCACGGGCCACTCCTGATTTTCTTTAGTCTACTAGTTTTATTATTTAGTGTTGCTCTAACTTTGTTGTATTTCTTTGCATGTGTTATTTTGTTTTTTCATGCCTGGAAGCTAGATAGGTCCAACCTGCTATGCTGCTGGTGGTTTCTTGTCCTATATTTCACCACCTGTTATAGCAACCTGTGAAATCACGTTTTTCCACTTCAAGTAGATAGTAATGATCCAATCATTCCTATCTGTGTATATCTGTCACCCAATGCCGCCCTAAGAAATGTAGCTGCTACCAATGATGTCCTACTCAGATCACCATCAGAAGTGTAGCTGCTACCAATAATGAACCAGGCTCAGACAACCCAGTTGACTTTCCTCACTATTTAGACCATCAAGGATTGGTGGTCTTTGACTTTTTCACATACAAAAGCTATCTCTTGACTCGCCCCTTTAATGTACTCTGTCTTAAAATATGTATTGGCTGCATATCTCCTCATGTATCCTAATTCCATGTTTTTACCCACTCCATTCATGTTGTAATGCGCTCTGATACCCACTGGTCTAGCTAGTGCTATATAAAACTTATAAATATTAATAATAATAATGATGTCCCAATCAGAAAACACCATCTGAAGTGTAGCAGCTACTAATGATGTCCCACGCATACTCACACCCTGCCCTTGGTACCAAAAACAATTTCCTGGGGGCCTTTTTGCCACATTAGTAGAACTGCCCATTTAGCCCTCACCACCTCCATGTAAAGGAACCCTCCCACCTCCTTGAAGTACTGTCGTTGAAGTACAATTTAAGTTGTATTCCTTTCTTTCATAAACCTATAATCTAACTGAGATTCCCTGCTCCAGCAAATTTAAATGACCGCAAATGTGGGAGTCAGAGTCCGTTACTAAAAGTATGGTAAAAAAGGGATTTTACTAGAAGCAAAATATATTAATAGGAGGTCAAATGCAGATGGGGAAGTGGACTTGACATGGGCACCAACTGCAAAACACAGACCGACCTAACAGAATAGGTGGGAAATGTGAGGCCATTTACAATTTAGCCCATTGTAAATAATGCTTAGTATTAAGAACTGTATACATAATCGACAATATCTTTATGCATACTTGAATACTTTGATATACAGAATTAACTTGGAAAAGCAAAAGTAACTTTGTTTTATTCCTGTATATGATTGTGAATCATAAATACAAAATAAAATGATTGTTGCTCGTTTATAATGTCAGGGAACGAATCTTTGGCAGCAAAATGTACCCATGTACCTTCTGAATGGGCTAGTTGTCTTTGATAAAAGGTGTAGTAAAATTTGGTACTTGTAACATGAGCCACAAGTTATGAATCACGGACACCCATAAACAAAAAAGTACAGAAAGGTAAGTGACCAGGTACACTGCAAGTATGTATTGTATTGTAACTGCACCTGGTCAGTGACTGGCTGCCGCCCCCCCCATCCGACCACACCAACCCCAGAAACATGAACATGAGGCCTGGTTATCTTTGGAAGGCGGGGGCTAGTCCCCCGGCCGTATTTATTAAGATATGAAATTAAAAGGTTTTTAATTGCATGGTCAACAATTTATACAAAAATCAGCAGGACATTAGATACAATATCGTCAACAAGTTTGAGAGGCTAACCTTAACAAAACTCTAATACAGGTTGTTTCCTAACCGAATCTAACATCCTCATCTTGATTTTTGTATCCTACATTTCTGGCCATATGGCAAGGTCGCTAACCGGTGTCAGGTCCTACTAGCTGCGCCTCACCTAGAGATGTGCGCATGCACAGCCGGGCCTGGTAATTACCCGGTCCACGCCGTGAACTCCATTTACCCACTAAAGGAGGGCCCTTACTCTGCGCCATCCGGTGACGTCATGAGTATGCGTGCGCGGGGTGGCTACCAGCCTAAGGAAAGCGTGACTACTCCAACCCGCGCCCCTTTGAAACACCAATTACCTTGCCCCTGAAGTTCTAGGAGGTGCCAGAGGCCCCTCCCCCTGGGCGGGAACCTCCATGGGATGATGCCCGCCCCCTCAGACCTTAAAAATAGCTGCTCACCGGTCATGACCTTACCGCCACAGGCCAGCATTGTTAACCGACGATCTGGCCTCCCCTATTAAAGAATTCACCCAGGAGCGTGTTTTACCCAGCGAATCCCTCCAACCAAGCCAAGATATTATTAGACCACAGGACATTCCCTGCCTCCGCTAAATGGACCCCATCCTTCAGGTAGAACCTTTCGCCCCAGATACACCCATGTGGAATTGTCTGCAACCGGGGGGCTCGAAATAGTTTGTCCAACTGGGTGTTGATCCTCTTTACCGAGTGATTCAGAGCCCTGACCGAGTCCCTCCCTCGCCACTTCCACTGAGGAATAAGTTGCGACCACACTACTGTGCAACCCGGGCAAGTCTTGGCCACCCACCCAGCAGTGGAGATGATCTCTTCAATGAGGATGCGCCTCCCTAGTTTTGCCAGGTCATTCTCCCCTAAGTGAAGTATCACCACTGACGGGGCGGTGGGCTGCTGAGCTATAAGTCCCTGGAAAAAAGCCCTGAACTGGCTGAGGCACAGACCCCCTCTCCCAAAGAATGAGATAACACACCCCTTACGCGCCGCCCTTTCCTTACGGTCTCCTGAAAGAAAAACACGTTCAGCACGCCTCACATAAGAGTGTCCTACAATCCAGATAACCTTTGTCCTGTATTCTTCATGTTGATTGTGCTGCGATGGTGCCGACCGCTGACGCCCGGCGGTGAGTTCCTCCCTTGCGTAACAGGTTTGAGAAACTGTAAAACCAAAACATACCAGGCGTGAGCACCAACTTGTTACAACATGTCAATTCGTATATAACGCTTATAACACTCAGATGTCCATCTCCCAATACTCTTCACATTTTCAGCTGAGAGACCCCTCAATGCTGCTTCAGTTGCCGCCCCTATCCTAAAGGAGTGGGTGCCAAATTCTTTGGGCTCCAAACCTGCCTGACTGACTGTTAACTCCAGGACTCTCCTAAACTGATACCTAGTTAATGGTGTCCCATCAGCGTGACACAACAGTGCACCCCCCGCCGTGCCCCCTCCGCTGCCCGTGGAAAATCTCCACGTGCGAAACCGGGCAGCAAGGATTGACCCGGGCCCGGTGGAGCACTATGGTGTGACCCCGAGATTCCTGATCTGTTTTGGACCTCTGAATTGTCACCCACATAGTATCCTCTTTGATCTTGACACTAGACCACTGCAGGCCGCCCAGCTTATCCTCTTTTGATCCTGCCACCAGTTCACCAATCCTCATGGCCCCATAGAAAGCCAGGGAAAATGCAGCCTTGAATAAAAGGACCTACCACTGTGAGCTACAAACCTCGTGCAATGCTCCCAGTAATGCTGCCAACCGGGCCAATCCTATGGGCCTTCTCGCATCTACAGAGTGTCCCTGCAACCGGCGCCATCCCCTCAATGCCTTGCGCACTATAAAGGTATTCGTGGGGTCTCGCATGCCCTTAGCCTGTGCAAAGAAAGCGACCGCTGCCCTATGCCTGCTTGCTGCTGCCACTGTGCGTCCTTCCGTGTGCATCCATTCTAAATAGGCCTCAAAACTGGCCTCCTGTGCCCACTTAGATTCCCATTCCTGACCCAAGAAAACACAGTAAGACAGAAACGCCCCTTCGTATGCTGTCCTGGTCCTGGGGGCTAAGCTAACAACCACGAGGTCCTGTAATCTGGGGCACCAATCTGCCAAAGTACTGCCGGGAAGTGTGCTGGCGAGGGGTCTGCTGCAGGAAGGTGTTCCCTGAAGACCTGCATTTTAAAACGAGAAAGGGAATCGGCTGCATTGTTGAGGATGCCTGGGACATGTTTGGCTCTGAAAACTACATTCCACTTTAAGCATTGCAGCACAATCTCTTTTATCAGACGTAGTATCAACGGACAGCGAGCCCCCTGTTGGTTAATACATTCCACCACTGTCATGTTATCCGACCAAAACACCACTGATTGGTTACATCAGTGTTCTGGCCAGACCTTTAATGCCACCCATATTGGGAAAAGTTCCAGGAAGCCAATGTTGGTGGTCAGACCCCATGCTCTCCATTCCTCCGGCCAACGCTGGGCGACCCATTTGTTCCCAAGGATGGCACCAAAGCCCACACTCCCAGCAGCGTCTGTCCACAGGCCTAACTCTGCTGATGTAGCAGGGGGACCCGACCACACTACCCTGCCATTAAAGTCCTCCAGGAATGCCATCCATATATGCATATCCTGGCGCACCTCAGATGACAGCCTAGTGCGGTGGTGCTTCTCCCGCAATCCCTTCATAGCCTGGGCAATAGAGCGTGAGAATGGGCGGGCCATAGGGATGACCCGCAGTGCAAAGTTCAGTTGCCCAACTACTTCCTGCAGCTGCTGCAAGGAAACCTTGTTTTTACTTAGGCATTGACGCAGAGCAGCCCTAAACTTAGACACCTTGTCCTTGGGTAACCTGAAGCATCCCTCAACAGAGTCAATTTCGATACCAAGGAATTCCAGGCAAGTGGCTGGCCCAACCGTCTTACCCGGTGCCAGCGGGACCCCAAAAGCCTGCATGAGCACGCAAAATTCCTGCAATGCCCAAGCACACTCCCGAGAGTCCGCCGCACCTAAGAAAAGGAAGTCATCCAAGTAATGCATGACCTGCTGGTGGCCCGTCGCCTGTCTCATAGTCCATTCTAGGAATGAGCTAAATGTCTCAAAGTATGCACATGATATGGAGCAGCCCATGGGCATGCATTTGTCCATGTAAAACTTGCCCTCAAAAGTGAAACCTAAGAGGTGGTGGTCCAACGGATGTACTGGGAGAAGACGGAAAGCAGATTCAATGTCAGATTTCGCCATTAATGCACCTATGCCCAGAGCCCGCAATAAATCAACCACCTGATCAAATGAGGCATACTTGACACTACAAATCCCCTCATCAATCGCATCATTCAAGGATGTCCCCCTCGGGGCCGACAGGTTGTGGATCAGTCTAAATTGGCCTCTCTCCTTTTTGGGTACTACTCCCAGAGGAGAACACACAAAATTGGGGACGGGCACCTCCTGGAAGGGGCCAGCTATCCTGCCTAGCGACAGTTCTTTGGAAATCTTAGCGGCCACCACCTCTGGATTCTGCGCTACTGAAAGTTGATTTCTGCAGTGTGGGCTACCTGTGTAGCCCATCGCTGGGATCCTAAAACCTTGAGAAAAACCTTCCTGAAGTAGAGTGGCCGCTGTGCGATCATGGTATCTATTCAACCAAGGGATCATTGCAAAGACGTTTATTGGCGTTGGGGGGGCCAGCTGGACTGAATTACTCAGGCTTCCCCCTTCCCCTGTGACCGTGGTTACCCTGCTTGTTCCTACACGTTGTCTCGGGGTGGGACGGGTGACCACAGATTGCACACGCATGTCTAAATTTACAGGTGCCCTGAGGCCTTGTGCAGGAGCGTTTATTAAAGTCCCAGCAAACTCCCTTTCTCTCTGCCCCCCCCTTATTCTTCCCGGGGACCTCACTCCCCTGGTGTGACCGAAAGGGATGTTGGGGCCTGGCGGAGAACACCCTGACTGCACTGGTAGACTGTGTAGGGGCCGTGTCCCCTGAGAACTGCTTATGCCATGACATGGAATTCACCCTGTCCCACGTTAGTGATGTATCAAACTCTTTGGCCTTCCTGAAATTAACATCATACTCCTTCCAGGCATCGCCGGTATACTGGTCGCTCCACCCCACAATCCTACTCATGTAGCAAGACATAGCTGCCTGCACATTTGGGGGGCGTTCGGCCGTGATAGCGGAAAGGACAGCAAACGCCCTGATCCAATTCTTTAAAGTCTCCTCCACCTTGAACCTGGAGCACTGTGCCCTCCATTCACTTGGATGCATCCATTCCTTTAACAACTTAGCCTGTTCCATCTCCCTATTGTCTAACAACAAGGAAAAAATGTATACATACTTTCCCGCCCAAATCAACTCCTTCACTGCCTGAGACACATGTTGCCCCAAGTTTTCACTCCTGGATGGCACTATGCCGTCCCCCAAGAGGGGCAGCGCCATCTCCTTACCATTTACGGGCACCTGTGCGGGTGGCACACTATCTCCTTTTGGCTGGGCTGGACTGGAACCTGCAAATGAAGAAGATACGGGCACCGGAGTACTATCAGCCGCCGCCGCAGCCTTAATCTTCTCTACCAATTTAACCGCTTCCGCCGCATGATCGGATGAAGCAAGACACACACCCCCTTTACGCAGCCAAGGCAATAATGCCGCTATCTGAGATTCCAACTCAACCGGGACCGGGTCCGGGTTACCAGCTGGCACATTCGGGACACCAGGAGGAACATCAGATGGACCTGGCGTATTAGGCAATGGGGCCTGAGGCGGTGGCCCACCCGGGACAGGTACCGGTCCCCCAGGTGGAGGCGGGGTAGGTGCTGCAGGAGGGGCCGGAGCAGCAGGAAGCACCGGTGCCACAGGCGCTGGGATCGCTGGCAGAGGTGCCAGTGGAATCGCGGGTACTGGCACAGTAGGGACTGGTACTAAAGGCACAGGGGCTGGGGCACTGAACCTCGGCTTTTTAGCCCTGGATTTCTTAGGCGGGGTAACGAAATCTCCCCTTGGCAAAGGTGCCGTTCTCTCCCGCACTGGCCTACCTGATGGGCCCGGGGGGTCAGCGAGTCTATCATTCATGCGGGCCTCTAGTTCATCAACCTTCCCCAACGTTTTATTAATTTGAGCCATTTCACGCATCATGGCCTGCATCATCGCCTCCATGCTAGACCCCCTTTTTCCACCCCTTTGCCCTGGCATGGTTCGCACGCCCCTGCCCTACACTCCTTACAATGACAGACTGTGCGCCTTGTACCTTCACCAGTTGGAGGATGGACAGGGAGCTGTAAGCACCATGCAACAGCAACCGCAACGCCCCGGCTTATCCGGTTTGTCAGGGGTGAGTAAACTCTAACGTAGACCCACCCGGCGGCAACTAGAAGCTATGGAATGCTAGCCCCCCGCTCTCCTCTCACCGATAACTCCTGCGTGCACCCACCAGGAATCGGATCATCAACAGCGTCTTACGTCCCTCACCTTGCGTGAGGTGGCCCAAAAATTGTCGTTAGTTGCCTGTAATAGAAGATTGTATCAATACCGTGGAACAAAGCAGGAGCAGATATATGAACACACAAAATGAAAATATAGGAGGCTTGAACTCCCTCTGTTCACTCTTTGTGACTCCAAAACAAAAGACGTAGGATCATCAAATTGCGCAATAACTCTCCCTTAAGCCAGGAACATTTATATTCAGTAAACACAACCATTGAAATTCGCTGTTTTACACTACAAGTTAAGCAATTGCCCGCTTTCACAAAGGGTCTCCCATCCAGGTCCTGCCCTGGTCGACCCTTCTTCGCTTCCTCCCCGCGTATCAGTGCAATACACCCAGCCAGGCGTGCGGAAAACAAAGCGCTAATGCGGTCGGTTTTAAATTACACCGTAAAGTTCCCCGTGCCGCTTGTACGACGTGAAAGTTTTACCCGGTGTTCACCAATCCTCATATTCTTCCTACTTGCCCAACAAAGGAATTATTACACTGCCAGTACTGCCCGGGTCCGTGTGTGCCCCAGCGACCTGCACGCCCGTTTCTTATACAAAATGCCGGCTGGCACACCGATCTCCCCTGCGGCGCCCACCCCCGCAAAATACCTCTTGCTGGACGATTCAGGCGCCTGCCAATAATTGCTCGTCAAACCCGCTCCGCAGCTGCTCCGTGTTTCGGTGGTCTCAGCTCGAGCGCGATGTCTCCGACGGCCTCCTCTTGCAATGCTGTCGCGATGCCCTCGTGCAACTCGGCCGTCTCGAAATCCACTCCCGATCACGAAGCCTGTAAAACAAAATTGAGAAAATCAATAAAACAAGAAGCCCCGAGCGTGGGGCACGACACTCTGTGGGGGAGCGTCCAGCGAACAAGAGGGTCTCCTGGGCGCTCCCCGCTTCTTTATTCACAAGGGGCCAGGTGAGGGCGGTCACGCCCCCACCCAGCCCCTCCTGCGGCCCGCCACCCTGACCCGGAAGTCCTACAATGACATCCGGGTCAGGGAGGGCGCCAACCAATCGGTGGTGGGGCGCACCCGGAAGGGGACGCCCCGCCATCGAGAGGCACTAAGGGGGGGGGGGCGGTCGCCGCGCCGCCATGCGGGCGGGGGGGCCAAGGGCCCCCCCTTTTCATTTATATAGCGCTTACTACCCCTGACAAGGCATCGAATAGCTTTTTCGGCGAGTAGCATGCTACTCTGGAACCCATAAGGGATTAGAGGTGAATTGGTATAGAGAAAATATGAAAGTATGTGATTCTTCATCTGCTGTGGATTCTATATAATGATGGATTTGACACATTTGCATCACAACCTATTATTGACTGCATAATTTGAAGATTTTTGCAAAAAACTAAATTTGTTTCTCGCTCAAAAGGATCAAAAGTCACTGAAAACTAAGCAACACGTATTACCGCAAAATGGGAGACTCTTCTCCATCGGTAGGAGCAGCGTCGGATTGGTAACGTGGGCACTCGGGCAATGCCCGAGGGGCCGGTGTCGGAGCTGCAGCTGTGGGCTGCTTTTTTTAGAAGCCTGGAGGCCGATTTAAGCAGTATCTGCGTTGTTGGATGCCGCCAGCAGCCCAGCGGGTGTCCGAGTGGCCTTTCTGGAGGCAGATGGGCGTCCAACCTCCCTTGCATCAACGGGCAGAGGTGTCACACTCTCTTCTCTCCCTTGGCCGGCCGATTAATATATGCTGATTTGATTGAGCAGGGCCAGGGGGCCTGAACAAAAGTGGCCTCACTTGTTTCAGGTGTGGTTCAACAGTATAAACTAATAGGTATATTTCTTGTAACCCCTCCCGTCACCCCTTTTTTAAAATTTTTGCTGAAGCAGTGTTGTGGGGAAAGGCAATATGCAAATGTGGGCCACTTTTGTTAGCGTGCCCAGGCCGATTTTGAATCCCAATCCAACCCTGGGTAGGAGTCTTTCTTTAGTTACTTATTCTTGTATTTGCTGTTAACTGTCACTAGTGAAATTAAACCGTTACCGAAAGAGCATTAGCATGTGTAAAAATGGCAAAATAATGAAGTAATGCTATCGCAAAGTGTGCCGCATTACGTGACTTTTTTTAAGCATTTTGCCACATACTTTATTCAACCAAGCTGCATAACTTGGTCCTCCCCGACCTTTCGAATCAATCAAGTGGCCATTTCTGAGCGGCATGTTTCTCAATCTATATCAAAATGTGGACCTTTCCAAAGCATCTTAAAGGAACAACGCCCCCGTTTGACCTATAAATTGCGGGCGCCAACCTTCTTAGCTGAACAGACAGAAACATTTACCCTGGTCCCAATGGAAGCTATTGCCCAGAGCATCCTCATCATGGCCAGCTTGTGCCTTAGAGGCAGCTTTTAAATCTTTACGTTCAGTTAGGTTTAAGATTATGTAGTCATTTTCCGAAGCAAACTCCTTCTACCCCTTTGGATTATTTATGCTTTCCATCCTCGGTGGTTGTGTTGAAAAAATGTCCCCGCAGATGCTATTAACATGTTTTATTTTTCCAGTTCTCTGTGTGCTAGGCTCTTTTTTTCTTTTTAGCCCATTCCGTGGGGCTCCGACACGGCTACTCTTTCATCCTTTTCAGCTATCAGAGAGTATGTGTAACATTAATGCGGACATGCATCTTTTATTCATTCCCCCTTTTTGTGTGTTCGAAGCCCATATGGCTCTTTAGTCCGTTCCAATAAAATGCTATCCCTGGTTTCAAAGAGCAGCTGACATCAAAAACCCTTTGTGATGTAAGTTACTGAAGCTAAATATTTTGCTGGCTGACATCGACTCAAAGAGGACAGCTCAATTTATTTTAGTTGTTCTGATCTTTGACAAATTGCCTTGCAAATAAGTCAGTGTGGATGGAAGTGATTTTCCATATGCTAACGCCCGAGTATATGTCTGCTTTACAAAATATAACCAAGTGCCCACTGTGACGTGCATCAACTCAAAACAAATGGAATGACGTTGCTATATAGATTTTTTTTTGAACGTATTTGTAAGCAGGGCATGTCCTGCTGCTGGGATCACATCTGGAGAGCACAGAAAATGTGTTTATATTCCAAACAGCCAGTTTTTCACTTTCAGATGTTTTCTAAATGCTTGGTAATCAGATGAAGATTGTAAGTGTAGAGGGAAAGAATTTCAAATGTTGTCAACTTCATAAAAGGAGACTTATCCCCTCTCTATATAGGGCTTTTCTTGTTATAGGAGAAAAATAGGGAAAGCAAGGTGTACAATGACTGCAGGTGGGAATAAAAGGTGGGTATAAATATAGCCCCTGACTTTAGAGGGCTTTTTGATAAATACAAAGGCTTTTAAAAATGCATCTTTGGTTGTGGGTAGCCATTGAAGTTGAGACAAAAGCTGTGAAATAGGAGTTCTGTAGAGAACGCTCAATAAAGTATCAACAGCAGCATTTAGTCCAAGTGTTAGAGGATGGGGCAATTAGTCAAGTATTTCTAAATCCAACTCCTTGGCATAAACTTGACGCAATCCAGTTACTGCCTGTATGAGCCAGAAGTGTGTCTTAGCAGACAGGAAAAAAGAATCTTTTTTAAAAGTTTGAGATGAAGGAAACTGGTAGAAGATACTTTGGCATCCTTGAGAATAAATGGTAGTTCATGGGCAAATAGAATAAGTAGGGTTTCCTGTTACCAGTGTTTATTTTTGTGGTAATTCCAGTGGGTATTTCTCAGTATTTTACCAACGTCTGAAAATCAGTGGTTATAAGTGTTTCTATATTTCAGTACCAGAAAAACTTGTTCAAGACTGAATTTTACCAGTTTTTACAAATTACCAAATACAATGCAGAGAACTAACTTGATTACATTTTTAGCTAACTTGAACAAGTCCATCCAGCTAATGAAATTGTATGCTACGACCTGCACACCAAAGCTAAACAACAGTATGCAGTGATCAATCATTCAATCAATCATTTGTAAAGCGCACTACATACCCGCAAGGGTCTCAAGGGGCTACTGATCGAACAGCCAGGTCTTGACTATCCTCCTGAAGGTCAGCAGGTCTTGGGTCTGTCGTTGGCTCAATGGGAGGGCGTTCCATGTCTTGGCGGCGAGGTGGGAGAAGGATCTCCCACCGGTGGTTGTTCTTCGGATGCGCAGGATGGTGGCGAGTGAGAGGTCGGCGGAGCATAGCTGGTGGTTGGGGATGTAGAAGGAGAGCCATCTGTTGAGGCAGGCTGGGCCGGTCTTGTGGAGTGGCTTGTGTGCGTGGGTGAGGAGCTTGAAGGATATCCTCTTGTTGACGGGGATGCAGTGCAGGTTTCTCAGGTGGGGGGTGATGTGACCGTGGCGTGGTACATCGAGGATCAGTCGTGCCGAGGCATTTTGGATACTTTGTAGTCGTTTGATGAGTTTGGTTGGGGCTCCCGCGTAGAGGGCGTTTCTGTAGACGAGTCTGCTGCTGACGAGGGCCTGGGTGACTGTCTTTTTTGTATCTGTCAGGATCCATCTGTAGATCTTGCGGAGCATGCAGAGGGTGTTGAAGCAGGAGGAGGAGACGGCGTTGACTTGCTTGGTCATCGAGAGGTGTTGAGTCGAGGCTGATTCCCAGGTTGCATGCGTGGTCGGTGGGTGTCGGGGCTGCCCCCAGTGCCGCCGGCCACCAGGAGTCGTCCCAGGCTGAAGGGTTGGAGCAGAGGATGAGGACCTCCATCTTGTCCGAGTTCAGCTTCAGACGGCTAGTCTTCATCCAGTTGGCGACGGCCTTCATTCATTCGTGGAGGTTGGCTTTGGCAGTATTGGGGTCCTTGGTGAGGGAGAGGATCAGCTGAGTTTTGTCGGCGTAGGAGATTATGGTGAGGTCGTGCTGTCGGGCTACGTGTGCGAGCGGGGCCATGTAAATGTTGAACAGCGTCGGGCTGAGCGAGAATCCCTGGGTTATGCCGCAGATGATCTCGGAGGCTTTGGAATGGAATGGGGTGAGGCGGTCGCTCTGGGCTCTGCCGGAGAGGAAGGAGGCGGTCCATTCCAGAGCCTTGTCTCGGATCCCTGCGAGCTGGAGGCTTGCGCGTAGTGTGGGGTGGCAGCTGGTGTCGAAGGTGGCAGAGAGGTCTAGGAGGATGAGTGCTGCGGTCTCGCCGTTGTCCAGCAGGGTCCTGATGTCATCGGTGGCGGCAATGAGGGCAGTCTCGGTGCTGCGGTTGCTGCAGAACCCTGACTGGGAAGGGTCCAGGATTCTGTTTTCTCTGAGGTATCGGGTTAGCTGTCTGTTGACGGTTTTCTGGATGACCTTGGCCGGGAAGGGGAGCAGAGAGATGGGCCAGAAGTTCTTGAGGTCTCTTGGGTCTGCTTTAGGTTTTTTGAGTAGGGCGTTGATCTTGGCGTGTTTCCAGATCTCTGGGAAGGTCGCGGTCTCGAGGGAGAGATTGATGATGTTGCGCAGGTGGGGTGCGAGGGAGCTGCTTGCTCTGTTGAAGACGTTGTGTGGGAATGGGTCTGACGGAGAGCTGGAGTGGATGGTGCGCATGGTCTTGATGGTGTCATCGATGCTCACGCTGGCCCAGGCTAGCAGGGGGTTGTGGTCAATGGTGTGCGTCTGTTGTGTTGCTGTCTGTTGGGGCTGTCTGGGTGTTGAAGCTGTCGTGGATGTCTGCTCTCTTGGGGTGGCAGAAGGTGGCGAGGGAGTCGCACAGGGCTTGCGACGGCGGGATGTCGTTAGTGTTGGAGCTGGGGTTGGAGAGTTCATTCATGATGTTGAAGAGCTCCTTGCTATTGTGTGCGTTGTTGTCGAGGCGGTATTTGAAGGAGGTCCTGATGAGGTGGTGGTG
Source organism: Lissotriton helveticus (assembly GCF_964261635.1). Lineage (NCBI taxonomy): Eukaryota > Metazoa > Chordata > Amphibia > Caudata > Salamandridae > Lissotriton > Lissotriton helveticus. Next base: position 1,071,334,241 of record NC_136070.1, on the reverse strand, counting down.
GTTGCGGATGGCGTCCTTGTGTGCTGCGTGGCTGTACGGAGTTTGTTCATTGTGCCATTTCTTCTCTAGTTTCCGCTGGCTTGCTTGGGGCTAGGAATTCTGGGGTGAACCAGCTGGCCGTCTTGCTGGTGTCTCTGTGGGGGAAGGGTTTCTTCAGCTGGGCGAGGGTGTTGGCGCAGTCCTCGATCCTGCGTCTGAGGCTGTGGGCAGCGTTGTCGGTGTTGGAGGGTTCGGTGGGTGGGCTGAGAGCGAGGTTTGCGTGTAGTTGGTCTTCTATGATTTTGCTCCAGCAGCGGCGGGGGATCTTTTAGGTGCGGTGGTGTGTGGTGGGCTTCTGGAAGGTGAAGTGGATGCAGTGGTGGTCGGTCCAGAGGAGTTTGGTGGTGTGGCTAACGGAGACGTGCGGGCTTGAGGAGAAGACGGGGTCGAGCGTGTGCACTGCGGAGTGGGTGGGTGTTGTGACAAGTTGCTTCAGTCCGAGGTTGGCGAGGTTATCGATCAGGGTTGTGCTGTGTTAATTGTCAGTGATGGACTGACAATTAACTTTCTTCTACCCCGGCACCCACAGGAAAGGCCTGTCAATTTGCTTCTGTATTTATTTCTTTACCTGCAAACATTGGAAGTGCTTAGAAACATGCTCTGTTCAGGGAGTAAGTGCTGTAAAAAAAAAGAAAAACGGATCCGCAAAAGTTGGGCAATTCCCCTGGGAGGCAAGACAGTATCACTAGATGTCAAAGAGTAGGTCCTTTCTGGCTATGAAACTCTAAAACGTATTTTATCACAGCGTTATCAATTTACCAAAATATGCTGATCATAAATACCACTTTAAAACATGGATCCCGATCCATTGAGTGGCATTTCCTTGGAAAGGGCAGTGTTGAACCATGCTCCGGGGCCATGGGGCTACTACTGTCCTAGGTCTGCCCTACTGTGTCTCTGCAAAACTGGCCAAGCACAGACCTGTCAGCACTTGGCTTTCATTGGTAGAGATGGCGAGTGGTCACAGACATCTACGGGAGGTTAAGGTGGAGGTATAACAGGCTCAGAACTCAACAAGACTCAACACGGCATCTAGTAGGGCAGGGTGTGTGAAGGTTGAATATTTTGCTTTTGATTAATTATAAGACATTTCTGCACAATTAAAATAATACGTAATTATGAGAAAAGCAGATCTGTCATTTTGCACTATATAGTGGCCTGAGATGTACACCTGTGTCAATTTTTGATGCAAAGACATATTTGCTCTAAAAAAGTACCAAAACATCATTACTGCGAATCACAGATGCTCGTGCTTTTTTGTTCCTGTGCATTTGCAATAAAATTTGACCACGAATGGCGTGTTCAGAGTAAAGGTTTAACCTAATAGGCATGTAATCATGCAAAGCTGCATGATGGTGACATTTGGGGAATTGTGCATAACAAGCGCAACACGAAATCTCTGAAGTCACACCTGCATGATATAAATGTTACCCAGGCCTACATAAATCTATACAGAACACAATAATGTATGAGAGACCTTCTGCACAGGTGCATGTCCAATATGCTTCAAAGTTGGCTCCCCTTCACTCACTCTGATATCCCCTGTCTTAGAGACTCTGACCTGTTGTTGTAGAGGTTAGTGCAGGTGCAGTGCTTCCTCTCGGTTCGCAAATAGTGTTTCTCTGGCTGGGAGAGCCAAATAGTTTCTCACCCATTCCTTTACATGGTGGTTATGTTAATGTTAATTGCAGGTAGATGCGTCACTTTGTAAATATGGTGCAACAAGGCACATTTTTTACGCTGCTGGTGCGTCACAAAAATTGACGCACCGGCGGCGTAAAAGTGACGCACGGCCTCATAAATGAGGCCCATGGCTTTTAAAACCAAATTGTGTACTTTCAGACACTTTTTAATATATTTTTATGCTAGCGCTTTTTTAAAGTTTGAAAGTACTTTGACTCAGGCGAAATACTGGCAGTGCAGTAACTGGTTGATAAGAGAGTTGTACTTCAATACAGCAGATATTGAATATTAGCCTGGGAGAGCCAGGACCCAGTCTCCTATTTAAAATATAATAAAAAGCCAACATTATGGGCCTTGGAACAAGTAGTGCTATGCTGATATCTTGGTAATCCTATTCGAAAAAATGATTTGATCTTGGGAAAATCATGTCCCTCCTCTGCCTCAGTCCTCTTACTCTTCATTTAGTCACAAGTGCTGTGTTTGCTCTTACATTATGGCTACCATAAAGACGTGTAAAGGTTCTTTTATGGGTACCTTCTGATTTACAATCTGTCCTCGACTGGTTAAGGGCCTCTTCTTTGCAGATGTTCACATTCCACTTTAATGGAATCACTAAAAGCTTGTGGATTGTAGTTCATCCCCCACATATCATGGTAACCGGTTCTGGCCTCTCACAGGCTGAACTACACAGCTTTGGATCATGCTGTAAATGCTGACTAAAGGGACATTCAGTTGGGCCACTCAAGGTTTTTGAAGCCTGCCATAATAAGATCAGCATTTGTATTAACTTCTTGTACAAATTATTCATACAGCAATTTTTTGGGACAGGCAAATACTTTGTTTAAAAAACATGGCCTTTCAATTCCCCTGCTGTTAAAGAGAAACACTTTTGTCTTGATTTAATCTCCAGGATCCATATACAGATTTATATCGAGTGTTATGGGTAAAGGTGTGTAAAATTCAGGCAATTACATGACATTTTGGGAAAAGAACATTAAATTATGCATAACTTTGCAAAATGCAGATCCATCATGTAGCGCTATTTTTTACTGAAATGCATTCTAAAGGCAATTTTTGATGCGCACAAAAAATAGTGCAAAAACACAACTGTCATGAACACAAGACACCTGCATTCAAGTTGTATGCGTTTTTTGTTGTTCCTGCACTCTCGTGTTATCATTTTGCCAAGAAATGCAGAGCAATTACATGATATGGCATAATGGTGTCATTTGGGAACTTGGTAACAAGTGTAACACGAAAATGCTCGAATTATGCATAATTTAAATTTCACCTGGGCCTAGTCATGGACCCCTTGCAATGCCACTGTGGAGACCCCCTACGTGCACTAGTGCTGCTGATTGATGGTTGTGCCTTTGCATGTGGGTATTTCAGTTACTCATTCCTCTCCGATCTCCATCCCTCTTTCCTGCCATCTGCATTCTACCTGTTATGTCTCTTACCCTATACACTTCCAAGCAGTCTCTTTGTAGCACCCCAACTCACTAATCTTAATGTCCGTCTTCTCTTTCTATTTCACATTCATGGCTCATCTTCATTTCTCTTTCTATCATTTCCAGTTCTGCCCTTACTTATTCTATATTTCAATCTTCCCTCTCCTTTGCTCTTTCTCCATGTCTTCTTCGCTCTTGCTTCCTGTCTTTTTGTCCTTTATATCTGTACATTCTTGCTTTTCATCCTTCATCTCAAGTACCCTTTTTTCTGCTCCCCCCGTCCTTTTTATCCTCTCCTTTTCTCTCCTGTCCAATCTCTTTCTTTCCTGCATCGTTAGTGCCATCTCCATCATATGAAGTTGGGCCATGTTCTTAACCTTTTACTTAACTCCTTTTTCTTCCTCCGTTACATTACCCTCTCTTTTTTCTCTGACATGTTTCAAGATGCTATCATCTTTACAGCATCTCCTGTCCTCCTTACTTTATTCTTGTCTCCTCCCTTCTTGGATTCTCCTTTTCTTTATATTCACTGCTGTCCTCTTTTTCCTTCTCTCTTCTCTCCACATTTTTCTCCTCTCTTTTTCTTTTATAAACAACTTTCTCTTTAGTGTTCTTATATACACAGTCTCTTATTGTTTACCTCTTCCTTCCTTGGATCTGTCTGGCTTTATTTCCCATAAGGAGCAGGGTCAAGGCTGATTTGCATAGGGCTGGGTCTGAACTAGGGGTGGGCGGAATTTGCGTAGTCGCGTTACGCAAAGCTCAGCAAAACGGTAAAAAATCTCCACGAGCATGCAAAAGTTCTGTGAACACGCGGAATTGCTTGTTCTGCCCGTTCGCGATGCTTTTTTCCTGTTCGTGAACGCTGTTTTCTTGCTCGGGGAGGAATATCTCACGAACACGCATTTTGAAAGCGCGAACAAGCAAAAAATTCCACGAAGCCGCGGATCGCTGAATTTTTGGCAATTCCACGTTATCCGCGGAACACGAAATTCCCCAAATTGTGCAAATTCCGTGAGCGGAACGGAATTTACTGCCCAGGCCTAGTCTGAACTGAGGTGGCAAAGTGAGCAAAAGAACAATGGATTCAACCCAGATCTGTGACTGGGGGTGAGTGGTTGAAAAGTTTTCAGCGCTATGTCCATCATCTTGTTATGTTTGCTATGTCTTATTTTCTCGGACAGCCTACCCAGCGCAACCCCACAGGCCACAGGAGAAGTAAGAACATCCAGGCTTAAATAGGACACTCACAATAAAACATTCTAAATAGCAGGGGTGAGCTCAAACTACAGTTTTTGATGAGCACACTGGGCCTTCCTCTCACTCTTGGGTCCTGGTGCCACTTCAGTGGCTGCACCACTGAACACTATGCCCCTGTCCATAGTACTCCATTTTCACAAGCGCTGATGTATACTTTTCATCAACTCTGTTATTGTGTATTCCTAAGTGTTTAAATCTATCTCTCACTGAATGTATTTATATTTGGAATTGATGGAGTGTTTGTGTCACCCATGCCAAATGCATTGAAGAAGCTTGTTAAACAAGCTCAATATTTTGTATTTATTTAGCTTTTTTTATTTCCTTAGTAATTTTATCACTCTCATGCCTCTGGTGCCACAGATGTATTGTTTTCCAATTGGTGTGATCTACCTACTCTACGCCTCTCCAGATCAGATGCAGATGCTGGTGATGATCTCCTCCATCATGTCTGTCAGTCTGCCAGGAGGAGCAGAACACCCGACCTACAATCAACCACCAGCTTTTAAAACACCCCAATGGCTTGATGGGGAGCGCACATCAGTGTGTGCTTCCTTCCCCCTGGTCCCAGCGGTGCTCCCAGACTGCTGACTGTGGCTAGTCCCCACACTAAGGGGCTGATTCCAATGGCGTAGGAACTTGAACTGAACGACCTCTTGCCGTCAGTTCCAGACCTGCAAGTAGGGTGTGACCAAACCCTGTTTGATCGCAATCCTATACTTAACAATGGGAGCATGCATTCCAAATGGAATGCATTCTCGCATCGTTACGTGCAGAGGTGCGGTTCATCCCTGCCCCATGGCAGGCGCCCCAGGGCGCCTGCTACCGGGTGCAGGGATCAACAGGGAGGCACGATAGGTGCCCCCTAGGCTGCCCCGCCCATGGGGGCCCTGCTGGGGGCCCCCAAAGACAGTTTCCCACTGCCTTTCTGTAGCGGAAAGGCCAGTAAAGAAAGGCAGTGGGAAACTGCCATTGTACTCCCTCGGCCAGAAAGAGCCAGCGGGGGAGTACTGCAGGGTTTCCTGATGGCGGACGAGCCCGTCAGAAGCCATCTGGAAAACTGAGTTGGATTCCTTTCCAACTGAACCTATCCGAATGGCACAGTCAGAATGGAATCAGGCCCTTAGTATGGTTCTTGACAAGCAGTAGTGTGTAGTAATGTGGAACATGAGCCCAACAGCATCCTTCTAAAAATAGCAGCATTCTTTTCCGCGATTCCCATGTGTGCTTGTGGGAGGCAAATGGAAAGTATAAGACAAAAGAGTTGCCTCAAAAGGGCAGGGGTTACTTCCTACTTCATGTCATTTTTTAATACATTCATCCATCCAATTGTGGCATTATTGTAGCCTTAATCCAAGCATGCCACTTATACACATTTATTACTGCTTTCTCTTGTCTGTGTCATCAGCTTAGTGTGGGAACCAGAAGTTCTGTTGTGCTGGACAGATTATAGTTTCTTTTTATGATAAAGCACTTTATAAAGCATTTATCTCTGTAAATTCTAAGTGCTGTATAAACAGATGTTCTTATTACCCACTTTTCCAACTTATGACATGAACTGGATATATGTCTGATTTGATGAGACTTTGGGTATGTTTCCTTCAAATCAGCAAAGACCTCACTGAGGAGAGTTCACCTTACTGAGCCAACCTTCTAAACATGTGAAGAAAGGTTCCAGGAGGAGTAGGGCTGCAAATGAATTTGTTGATTCTAGGACCCATTCAATTTTCTCACCATTTTCTCCCGAAGTGTTGGGAAATTAGGTCAATGGGTCTTGGCCATGTCACCATCCTACACAGCTCCTCCTAGTTCAGAGAAGGAACTCCAGTGATGCAGGACTCAGGCTGGTGTATGTGGATGTGCAGCTGCCAACAGCAGAGAAGAGTCACCGGGAATCTGAGACATGCAACAGAGCTCAACTTAACTTGTAGCATGAATAGTGCTTTCTTACTTGGGGGGTGCATTTATGCAATGTTGTCCCTAGGGAGAGGCAAAGCACTATAAATGCAGAAAAATTTCTTAGATTTTTGGGTTTTTACGGACAGACTAGTATCATCTTTGGAGGAGGGGAGGGCTTAGCCAACATGTTTTGGTAAAACCGGAATCCAGAAACCATGACCATAATTCAATACTTAAACTGTGGTGCCAGAAAGGACAACGACCAATGGATTCAGGTCACCTCATAGATGACCAAGTAAGTAAAGAGGATAACCTGTTCATGACCAATATTTAATTCTTGCTCCAGTTCAATCTTAGGTGGTTATTCTTCATCTAGTTAGATGTGTGTATAAACAGTTACATAAGCAGGATCTTACTTGCAGCCAGATTCATGAAGCCAAATTGCGCTTGCAATTGCTGCGAATTCGCATTTGCGAGCGCAATTTGAAGAAAAGGAATTCTTGATAGTGAAAACTCTATAATTGCGAATTCGCTAAAGAAAAAATGCGAGGTCGCAAATAAATTGGCAGAATCCAGGAAGAAGCCCATTAGCGAATCGGAAATTGCGAGATACCATGGATTCTACTAAACAATTTGCGAAATCGCAAAATAATCGCAATATGCGAAAAACCCGAAAATCGCTATTTGCGAGGCGCAATTTAAGGAGAAACCAAACCAGGTGGTATCCATTAAGGAAAAAAAAAAAAGAAAAATAACTTTACCAAACTACCAACAGGTGCTGCTCTGACCAAAGACACTTAAGGGGACGCAGCAGGAGCATGAGGACTCTCACAATGCCAGGACTCTACATGGTGGTCAGGCGGTAAAGGCTACAGCGAGCAGCACAGAACAGACGCAGGATCCAGGAGAGAATATTCCGCTAGCGGATCACCCTTCTGGGCCAAACTGATGAGCAAATTTACTCTAAGTACCGCCTGAATGCGGCAATGATCATCAAGCTGATTCGGGACCTAGACCCCCTGATGCAGCACCCAACAAGGAGGACCAATGCCGTGCCCATCCATGTCCAGGTATTGTGCAGCCTGCACCTACTGGCCTCCGGAAGCTTCCAGGGTATAGTCGCTGTTGCAGGGGGGATATCACGGCCCACCATGTCCCGCTGCCTAAGGAGTTTCCTGGATGCAATGCTGACCCGGCTACACCACTACATTTCATTCCCCACCACCCAACAGGACTTGAATGACACCAAGCTTCATTTCTACAACATTGCACAATGCCCATATGTAATTGGATGCATTGATTGCACCCACATCCACATCTGCCCACCAGCACAAACGGAATACATGTACCGCAACCGCAAGTCCTACCACTCCCTCAATATCCAGATGGTGTGCAACGCCAAGACTATCAGCACGGACATAGTGGCACAATATCCGGGGAGCACACATGACTCCTTCATCTTCCGGCACAGCGGCATGCACACACGACTGGCCAGGGGAGACTTTGGCGAAGGACACCTACTAGGTAATTACACATGCCCCTGTGCTTCTTACCTTCAGGTGACAGCGCCTACGGTCTACGTGAGTACCTCCTCACCCCATACCTCAACCCTGCCACACCACAGCAACGGCGTTACAATGCTGCACACATACGCACAAGAAATTGCATTGAGAGGACATTTGGCCTATTGAAAAGCCGTTTTCGCATACTTCACAAGACTGGTGGGGCCATCAAATACACACCTGAGGTCTGCTGCCGCATCGTGGCCATGTGTGCAATACTCCACAACATTGCTACCAAGCGCAGGATACCAGTGGAGATATCTGGCAGTGAGTCGGAAGGGGACAACCGCCCACCTCCACATGTGCGTCATGCATGCGGGGAAAATCCTGCTGAAGTACACAGGCGCCGCAACCACATCACTATTAACTGTTTCTAGTACACCCATACCCCTCACAAAACACTGCACTCATGCATGACAAATGTAATAATGACATGAGTTTGATTCAAGTCAGACCATAAATCTTTATTGTTAATGCACAATAAAGTGGCCTTTTGTTTCTTTGGTGTCACATGAGGACAGTATTTCTTCATACCTCCCCATGCAGGGTTAGAGGGCTTGCAGAGGTGTCCAGCATGGCCCTACCGACAGTGTCCAAGTTCTCACTGGCGGCTGCGACGAGATGCACCAAGTCGTCTCTCTGGGCCCTGAGGGACGGTGTTGGCCCGAGTTGATGCTGTGGGCCTGCTGCTGCGGCGACGTACAGGCACAGGCGGCAAGGATGTGCTGCTGTTTGTCGACGTAACCTCGCTCACATCATCAGGCCCCCTGGTTCTCCATGGGCAGTGGGCTGGCTGCCGAGCACTGCTGCTGTTAGCAGATCAAGTGACCTGGCCACATCCTGGAAACATTGTACCATCTGGCCCTGCATGGCAAGTGACCTGCGTGACAGATGTGATGTCGCATTACCTACAATGTGGTTCGGCCTGGTGTAGGCCGACAGGCGGGCCAGTAGTTGGCGGTGGCGGCGGCGGGTCATGTCCTGCTGGGCTACCAGCAGCTGGCTGTTCTCCCTGACAGCAGCGGTCATCTGGGCGATATTTTGGCCAGTCGCCTGCAGCTGTGTATGGATTGCTGCCAGGTGACGCGCCTGGGTACGGTGCACCACCAGCATGTGGCGTTCAATGGCCAGGCCAGGATCAGGAAGAAGGAGTGCCCTGCCTGTGCCTGTTGAGGCCTGATGCTGCTGGCGCCTCAGTGCGCTGGAGTGTGTTCTTGCTCCAGCTGTGCGCCTCGTCTGCCTCCTAGGCGCTGGTGGTGTGGCCTGTACCACTGCTGTGGGTGTCTGTTGGGGTGTTGGCTGGACACCTGTGGCTGCAGGAGTGGCCCTGCCAACACGGGGTGGTGGTGGTGGAAGCACTGCAGGTGGCTGTGATGGACCGGGTTGTTGGTTGGACTGGCCCTCACCCTCAGTGTCCTCCTGGGCCTCCGCGATGTGCAGGGCCTCGCTATCAGTGCTGGGTTGGTCGACAGCACCTGTGATGTAAAAGGGTGCATAATTAATGTTATGTCTCTTGCACATGAGATGTTGATACATGCATGCAGGCTTGCTTTCCCTGACTGGCTTTTGGAATTACTTTGATTTGACAAGTCTGGCTGTGTTGAGCTATCTGGGGAATTATGATTTCACTACAACTACCACAATGCAATGGGGCATTTCAGGTGTGCATGGCCTGCATTACTGGGGATGTCATATTGCTAGCTCAGGAGTCATGGGCATTGTTGGGGGACAGGGTCGCAGTCGCATGGCACCTTCTGATTGTTGGCTGGGTCGGGACGAGTCCAGCTGGATTACCCCCACGCAGGCTTCTGGTGCGAGGGTGTCCTCTATGAGGTCCTCCAATGGAGTGTTTGGTGTGGCAATAGGATCCCCTCCACCAGTGGCCAGTCGCTCCCCAAGCCTCTCGGCAATACGCTCCTTTGAACGATCTCTCAGGTCGTACCAGCGCTTCTTGAGGTCATCAATTGACCGCGGGGTCACCCCGACCGAATTTTTACTTTTGCACGGATGCGCTGCCAGATCCGGCGCCTGTCTGCCTCTGGCACCCTCCGGGAGTCTTTGCCGAAGAGGCGTGCATGGTCCTTGGAGACCCCCTCAATCAAATACTCTAGTTCTAGTTCAGAGAACTTGATTTTTCTCTTTCTCCCTTGCCCACTGCTCCCTGCTGCTTCCTGGGACATGTTGAGGATTTGTGTCCTGCTGGGGTGCTGAAAATCAGAGGTTTGGAGCTCTTCAGAATGCTGCTATCCACTGTCTGGCTCAGTGTTCTGTTTGTGGATGGGAAAAGCCTACTTCCTGGTTGTGATGTCATCAATTGGCTCGAAATGCGACTTCCCGTTTTTGAGATCTCGCAGTTAGCGAGATCGCAAAATGCGATTTAACTAATTGTGAGATCGCAATTTCTACATGGAAAAATGCCGATTTTGCTAAATTTAAGCGATTGTGGCAAAAGCGCAATCGGCAATTGCGGCCGATTGCGATTCGCTTTTTTCTATTGCATTTCTACATGAATGCCATTCTGCGAATTTCAAATTGCGATTCGCTATTTCTTGCAAATTGCTATTCGCAGAATGGCACTTTCATGAATCTGGGTGTTGGTCTTCAAACGAATAATTTGGGGAGCATAAGTTGGGTATCATCAGTGTATTGAATAAAGGGCAACCAAAAGAACTGATAGGCCTTGCCAAGGGAGGACACACATAGGTTACACAAAGTTGCCTCAAATCAGAGCCTTGAGGAATCCCTCAGAGCAAAGCCTTAAATGTCAATTAGTGAGATGTCGTGATCACATCCCGGATTTGTATAGCGAGGGCCGAATGATCCTACCTTATGCATTGCATTCATTACTTGCCACACACGCTCTCGATATAAGTATTGCTTAAGACCTGGTAACAAAGGCAGCAGAAAAGTAACAAAGCAGCAGTATCACTTTTATCTAATATAATCAATGTGCCCATTTTGTATTGAAACCTGGGCTACGTCCTTCCCATTATAAGCTCTGAACCCTGCCAAGAAGGATCTAAAAGGTTATGGGTGTTAACAAAGGAATGGAATTGAGAATTAGCTTCTATCCCTGCGACCTTAGCTGAAATCAATAGCAAAGATATAGGATGACCATCAGTCAGAATGGTGAGATATTCAGAGCTCTTTTTGAAGCTCAAGACATCGAGAGCCTTTGTTAACATAAAAGGGTCGAACATCGAGTCCTGTGCATCACTATATGGTGAAACTGAGATAGAGGAAGTTACTTACAGCAAGCAGGTACCGTGGACTATGCGGCGTCGAGTGCAGAGGTGCACACGAACAAGAAGCAAGTTCATGAAGATACCAAGAAAAATTATAAAGAGGAACATGGAGTAAGGTAGAAAAAAAACAACCTGATCCTCTCTGAAGTGGAATGGAGAACTGGAAATTGCCAACAGGGTAAAGCAGGACGGGTCAGAGACACAGCATGGGATAGCAGAATGCAGGTTGGATAAAGGGCATAAACATATATGTGTTTACTCCGACCTTGAAAGCATCAGTAATGACAGGGAAATGCACATAGCAAAAATGTTGAGCAATGGAATTTCTGATTTTTAGATTCGTTTACCCACCAATTTGAACAGTAGATCTGTAAATCTATAGAAGTAAAGACTAAAATAAATGACTTACATTTGCCACTGAATAACAAATTGCTTTTACACCTTGGTCAGCCTGTTCACATATTCCCCAGTTTTACCAAAAGGGTGATAACTGGCTCTCCAATAAGCCCGATTTTAACACAAGGGTCTAAATGACCCCATGTGCAGTGTCATGGACTTGTTTTGTGCCTCCAGAGAGTTGCAAAATGGAGCTGCTTACATGTCTTCTTCTAAATCACGATAATTACAGCTGGTGTAACACTGTGAGTTAGGGCATGAACTAAAGAGAGCACAGTTTAGAAAACAAGTAAGAGGAGCCCTGTCAAGTGCCACTCATCTTGAGTTAGACTAACGCATTTTAATAATTTTCTCGCATCCTTCAATGACCTGGTACTGTTGCACGATGTATGCCACGTAGCAGGACTGTACAGGTTGAGGGAATTATTTTATTCAGCCTGTGTCACGCCTCGCAGCAGCGGGGCCTAGTTTGGCTTTCTTGGCTGCTCTAACATTACAATGATGCTGGGGCTGATGTGACAGTTTATACGGCATGATTATTAGTAAATGGTATGCGTCCAAGTGTGCTGCAGACCTACCTTTTATCTTTTACTAAACTTCAGTAGAGTAGCTCATATCAAAGGGCACCCTGATTGAAACATGGATAAAGAAAATCACAGTTCACCTTCTCATCTGCCTTCTTGAGAGAAATCACTGATCAAAGGTTTGGACTTCACACTCTTGAATACAAGAGTGGGAAGGGGTGGTGAGGACAGGTGGCAGGCAGCAGAGATACACAATAACTTTCCAAAATGCTTTATTGACATGAGTAAACATAACTATCTTCAAGATTGGTTACACAGTATTCCTTTCAAGTAATATTGAAACTCACCTTATTTATGTCAATGAAGGATATGCGTTGTATAAGGCCGGCATAATGTGTAAACAGAATGCCTTGAAATGACAGTGACAGTATAATAGTAGTTTTTAGGCTCAGCTCAACAGCACATGTGCTGTCTCAAGGAGACGTGTAGTGTATTATCTGTGGGCTTCAGCCCGCCCAGGAGCCTTTGATTTGCTCACTTCATTGACGCGCTCAAATCCTATGTCCCCATTTGTCCATGGCATAAATGCATCATGCCTCTCCTGTTTTTGCCTCCCCCAGAGCATGGACCAAGTACTGGTAAACATCCACTAACCCCATTTTGGGAGAAAAAAAAAATTCTTTGTCTTGGAGCACTCCATACAGTGCTCGTTTTCAGTGCACTTGCTCCATCTCTTTTTTTATGCAGTTTTATGCAGCGGGTACTCCACTCAAATATATTAGTAGAGTGTTTTACGTGAGCGCCAGTTACTTTACACAAGGACATGCTCATTTTTGTAGGAACAGGGATATTAAGTGATTTGCCAATTTCCCCAAGATCACAGGATGTTGTGCTGATGCCGAAAAGCGCTTTATGTGCATGCCAGTTACTTTACACAACGACACATTTGTTTTTGTAGGAACAGGGAGATTAAGTGATTTTCCCAAGATCATAGGATGTTGTGCCAATGCCAAGACTCAAACCCAGTTTTCTAGCTCCATATTCGCCAGGTCATTTCTTGCGAGCCACTCATCATCCTCGGGTGCCATCTGTTGTCCGCGAGATAAGCCTCCCATGCTTGCAACTTAAAAGGTCTCTGTCCCCATTGTAGCCCGGCAGTGTAAAGCCCGGGTTTCAAAATTCCACCTCGTGTGTGTGACTACATTCTGCAGACTATGAGGCTACCACACCTTGTGGCTTTTGTTCTGTAATGCTGTCAGCTGAAAGGCTAGTCTTGTTCTAGAATGGCAAAATACTCACAATTGATGGACAAAATGCAGCACAAATCAAAACATTCACCCCCAGTCAAGAGATCTGGGTTAAAACCGTCATTCTTTTGCTCACCAAGCCACCCCAGTTTAGACCTGGCCATATGCAAATCAGTCTTGACCCTGTGCCTCATGTGAACAGTCCAGCCGGAACTGCCAAGCCAGATCCTCCCTGGTCCAGAAACAAGCATCCTAAGACCGGTTTTGGGGTTTCACCCCTCATCAGCCAGGATAGCCTGATTCCAGTGGCACAGTGAGCCTGGGACCCATGTCTGGGCATACCCGGCACACTTAGGGCGAGAAACCAAAAGACACACAAATAATGGATGGAATGCAGAACAAATCAAAACATTCACCCCAGTCAAGAGATCTGAGTTAAATCCATCATTCTTTTGCTCACCATGCCACCCCAGTTAGGACCTGGCCATATGCAAATCAGTCTTGACCCTATGCCTCACGGGAACAGTCCAGCCCGAACTGCCAAGTCAGGTCCTCCCTGGACCAGAAACAAGCATCCTAGGACCGGTTTCGGGGTTTCACCCCTCATCAGCCAGGATAGCTTGATTCCAGTGACACAGTGAACTGAGGTGGCGAAGTTAGCTAAAGAATGATGATGGATTCAACCCAGATCTGTGGATGGGGCTGAGTGTCCCTTGTCTCCTTGTGTTTGCTTTGTTCTAGAATGACATCACTTGGGGTCATGGATTCAAGGTCCGTGCTTCCATATCCCAAGTGACGCAACCCTCTTTTACTCAGCATATCAAATGCTTTTTCGGAATACATACACAGCTTTATGAAACACTGTTAATTATAGAACTTTTTTTATGCCACACTATTCAGTAATGATGTTGAAAAACCTTACAAAAAATAAAAATATTCAACGTTACTATCTGTCTGTGGAGCATCTTGACTTGTAGATTACTATAGCGCAGGTGTCTCCAATCAGTCCATCTCAAAAACCTTCAGAGAGGCCCCCAGCCTTGAGTTCATTTTTAACTAAGAACTGCAATAAATAAGTGTTGCATTTTCCTTTTAAAGTTAAGGAAAGGCTGTGTTTATGTAGCATTATTATCAGTCTGCAGATAGCAGAGCCTGATAATGAGCTGTGAGGACCCATGTGTGTCCAGAAGTTCAGAACAGAAGCACTGATGAATTTAACACTTAAATAAAAGTCATTGTCAACCCAATATTGGAACATGAGAACAAAACTATGTCTCTGTATGCTTTTAAATGAGAGAAAATTAAAAGGAAGAGTTAACTTAATGATTAAGTTGAGGCTTCATTTAAATTATATCCCTTTTCAAGGTGTGTCATTTACCAACAGCATGCATCTTGCTCATAGTGGATGGTAGACACAGTGCCACATTTATAACTAAATAAAATACAATCACCATTTTCATTTTAATGGGAGAAATTGTAAGTGAAGAAAATCTTTTCTATGAAACATTACATTTTAATATTTTTCTCTACTTAAATTAAGCCAATTAAGTCCTAATGGTTTATGAAGCATGTTTTTTCACTTTAAAATCACTTTAAACAAATAACTGTATTTTCCAGTTTTATATATAATGCACCATGTCAACTGGCCACTGCAAATACAATGCCTGCTGTTTGTAAAGATTCTTTGATATGGGAAAAAATTAAAATGATGAGTTTCATGTAATTTATATAAACATAAAGTTAACTCTTCAGTTGAATTTTCTCCCATTTCAAAGTGTCACATTCACACACAGCCGTCATCTTGCTCTCATTGGCTGGTAGACACACTGCCATACTAATAACTAAAAAATGCAGCCATTATTTTTAAATTAGGGTATTTTAAAGAGCAGAAAAATTTTCTGTCAAAGTGAAGAACAATGTTCCTTATTACGAACATTTTTGCAGAACATTTTTCTTCACTTGAAATTTCTCCAATTAAAAAAAAATGGTTGTATGTTTGTGTTGTACATGTACTAGTGCCACTTATAGTGAAAGTTATGTTCTGTGCCACAAGTACATATGACACATGCTCTCAGTAACCCATACACATATATGCCGTTCATTCACACACACGTTCATACATCCGCAAAGCCTATACACTCACTAACAGACATGGCAGTCCTACCATTGTACCCCAAGTCACACAATTTTATTCAAACCATAGTATCGGGCTCAGTGGGCATTAGGTTTAAAGTCAATGAAGCAGGGTGTCTGGTAACAATGCCCGAGTTGCTTGACCTTTAGTAGCTCACAATGATTTTCACTGATCAGAAGTAGCTCTCATTAAAGAGAAGCGAACAATTATTATTTATGTAATTTTTCCTAGTGTTCATCTTTCAAAACTGCCACCCCACTCGGCCCTACCGCCCCACCGCTCTTACCTGCACGGGCCGCGGCTGCCCATTATATAGTGCCTACTGCCCATAAGAAGCAGGTGAAGCGCTTCGTGGATAGGTAGTTCTTTGGTGGTTCCGCTGTATATAAAGTATAAAAAACAGAGTACATGGAGCAAGAGTGAGATGCTAACAAACAAAAACATAAATTTGGTAGTGGTTGTGCGTGTAAGGGCTGTGGGTGATAAACCTAGTGTGTGCGTGGATTTTTTTATTACAAATAATAACACAGTAGTTACTCGCTGCCATTGTTTCCTTCAGTACAACCCTGTTGAGCACAACTGTGGAACTCCTCTCAATATTTGAACACATGACTTCATGTTTCATACATCTGAGCAGGGCCGCTCAGTGCTTCACACTTTTGTACTGACCTGTAGTTGTTATATAGAGTGCTGCAGATATTTGAGCCCTGCCCATGGAGTTTTGACTGATGGGATGGGGTGAAAAGGAATACCCTGTAAACTTGAAGTGAGTGGTGTTTAATGCCCACTTTGAAGGTGTTCTGTGTGATGGTGTATCCTACATAAGAAATAAGAGTAACACAATATACGGTAGGGAGGTGCAAGGCCCTGGATAGATATGTCCTAGTGCTTTTAATGACCAGGTACTGTTTAATACTGAATGCCTGCACTTCCTTCATTTGAAAAGGTGGATTAATGCTTTTAATGGGAGAGTACCAGCACTGGTACCCTGCAGACTCACTATCAGCACTTCTGTATTTCCATTTAAAGCACAGAATTGCACGGTATATGAACTTGCATCCTACCAGTAATCTAGTGCATCTGAAGCCTGTATGGCAGGAACATTTCCCTACTTTATGGAGAGGTACCTCGTTACCAAGTTGGCATATTATTCAGGGTAGCTCTTGCCATCCCTATCATCTGCCAAAGACTCCAAACTCAGCGACCGAGTTTTCTTGTCGACGTGTTGATTGGACCAAAATCTGAGTAATTTAGCAAACTTCTGCAGCACAACCTAATTCGCGTTTTGACTATTCCTGAATACACGCAATGTTTCAGTTTTTAACGAGGCCCTCATATTGATGTTAAGCCCGTGTGTAATTATTTCTGTTCTGGTGACTACGGAAACAGAAGCACATGTAAATCAAGTGATCTTCCAGCATTACACAGTAAGGTGTAACGTGGAAGCTCAGGTTAGACATTGTGAGCACGTAGAAGTAAAACCACTTGCACAAACAGCAATAAATTATAAAAATTACTGCTAACCCAAATAATGTTTTTATTTGTTCATGCAATGATCATCTTCATTACAAAGAAACAACCCTGAAGTGATTTTAAAAAATACAAAACATTTTTTTTTACATTGATGTACTTTACTGTTTTTATGTTAATCCTATGAAACAAAGATCATAGCAGTATCGCCTCCTGGAGGGAGTGCTGAGGGGCGGTGGGGCTGGCTGGGGGAGGGGCAGGGTGGGGGGTAGTAAATTCCGGCATACGGCCAAAGGGAGGTAAGTACGTAAATAAATAAATAAAATAAATTACATTGCCCACGCTGCAACACCAAATGGCGATGCAGTGTGCGCAATGTAATTCATTGTATTAATTTATTTATGTACATACCTCTATTCGGTTGTATGCTGGAGTTTAATACCCCCCACCCCACCGCCCCACAGCACTCCCCCCAATAGCCACTACTGCATAGACTTAATCAGAAAGTTGTGTTCTTCTATTTTCATATCTTTGTGTATTTCATATTATGTGTTTGATACATTATGAGAACATTGTACTTGTCAGGAACAAGTGTCATCAATCAGTGTAAACATTCTGCATAATGCAGCAGACATGGACGAGGGAAAAAACATTCAGTGTATCACATCACTAGTGGCAGTTGGCATGTACTGAAGGTAGTGGGGCGGGCTGCAAAAAATAAAAATAAAGCACACTTACCTTGATAAGCATTGTCTTCCTCCACCGGTCTTCTCTCGTTCAGGCAGACTCCAACGCGAGACCCAGCCAACTCCTTACTCAACACTCTTAAGAGCACTGGAGGATTGCGCTCTCTCTAAACCAGCTGTCTTACACCGCTGAGTTACAGAAGTCCAAAATGCGCATGTCTAGCTGGCATTCACAAGACGGCTGGCCAAAGGGACATGCGCATTTTGAATTTAAGCACACAGCTCCCTGCTGCCACTCAGTTTGGGACAGGTTGGTTGTTGAAAAATAAAATGGCAATAAAGAAACTTTATTACCAGTTTATTTTTCAGGTCTGGCTTGGGGCTTTTGTTTTTAGGGGCGATGCTCCTACGCTTAAATGGATGAGCTGCCCCTGAACATCACCACTAAGCCCCATAAACCTGAAGGACAAAAACATTATTTCATAGCAATACAAGTAAATGTTTTTATTTTCCACTACTGAGTGACTAACTCCATTTTGGTAGTTTCTGTCCATACTTTCCATTGAGAAACAACGACTAGAGAAAAGTCATTTTTACACAAATTATTTCAAACCACATTATTTATTTCAACAGCATCTGTCGTTTTTTGAATCGTGGGCAGCTCATTTATTCTGTTGGTACTGGCCAACGTTCTGCCATTGGCTCAAATGTTATTACCGCGTACACCCTTTCTTCTCAAAGTGACCTGCTTTAGATTTCCAAGTGGCCCACTTATTTGTTACTATGTTTTCTTACTATTGTTTGTCTTATAGCAGATGTGACCTGTTATGGACCTATATATAATGAACAATGCTGACTCCTAGGTATGAGTGCGGTTGTAACAAAGGACTTTTATTGGTGAATATGTTGAAAATTGTTCCAATACAAAGAGTCTGCCTCACTCAAATCCAAAACAATCTGCCCTACTCGAATCCAAATCAATTTGCCTTACTCCAGTCTGCCCTACTCCAATCTGCTCCTCTCAAATACCAAACAATCTACCCCACTCCAATCTGCCCCACTCCAATCTGCTTCACCTCAATCAGAAACAATCTGCAGACTCTAATATATCCATTTCCTATCTACTCTACTCCAATCCAAAACAATCTGTCCCGCTTCAATCTGGTCCACTCCAGTCTGCCCCATTCCAATCCAAAACAATATGCCCCACTGCAATCCAAAGCAATCTGCTACACTGCAGTCTGACCCACCCCACTCCAGTCCAACACACTTCAATCCAATCCACCTCACTCGCTCCCAATTCACCACACTCAAACCCACCCACACCAATCCAATCTGCCTCCCCAATCCACCCCAACCTAATCCACCACAATACACCCCATTTCAATCCAATCCACCTCACTCAATTATAATCGACCCCACACCAATCCGACCCACTCCACTCCAATGTGATCCAACCCATTTCAACCTTTCCCAGCTCATGCCAATCCAATCGAACCCAATCCAACCACTCAACTCCATTCCAGTTAATTGCAATACACTCAACTCCAATACCGTGTTTTGCAACCTAATTCACCACAATCCAACCCATTCCAATCCAATTCACCCCTCTCCAATCCATCCCAAACCACCCTATTCTAGTCCAACCTACCCAACTCTAGTACAATCCACCCCACCCCACCCCACTACAATCCACCCACTCCAGTTCACCCAATCCAGTCCAATCTAATCCACTCCACTCCACCCCAATTTACCCAACTCTCAACCACCCCACCCCAATCCAACCAACCTTACCCCTGTCCTATTTCTCAGATTTTCCACCCATACCAATCCAATCTAATCCACCCCACTCCGATCCGTCTCTCTCCAACCCCCTCAATCCAATCCACCTCACCCCATTTCAGTCTATTCCAATCCAATCCAATCCATCCCATCCAACCCACCCACTCCAATCAAACCAACTCCATTCAATCCACCCCACTCTACCCTAATTAAATCCGCCCCACTCTACTCCAATTCAATCCACCCCACTATCTCAGTCCACTCCACTCCAACCCACTCCACTCTATTTCACCCCACTCCACAATACTGCACTCTACCACACTGTCTGCCACTGAAGCACTGAACTCTGCTCCACTCCACACCACTCTGCCCCGACAAATCCACTCTACAACACTGTACTGCCCCATTCCAATCTACGACACTCCATCCCAAAAACTTTTAGCCATTCTGAACAGCAGCGACACTGATGTACAACCTGGCAAAACACATTGCCAAAGTCAACAGCTCTTGTGTAGGTAAGATGTATTGGCTTTGCCAGTGCTTGTTTATAGAGTCCTCAATTCTGAACTTCTCCCGTTTATAAGTGATTTAGATGGCAGGTTTTACTATTACCGAATTTAATGGAACTCTGCTAGGTCTCATTTCAAATTGTATGCCTTCAACTCACTCACTTTTCCCTTTGCAAGGTGGCGGCTTTGAAGTTGTTTATGCTGGCGCTACAAATTAATTCAGTTTTCAGTTTGATCCTATTAGAAACCGTAAGCATGCTACAGCCCTAACATAAGCACTCCATGAGCACTGCAGGCGTTTTATAGCTGTGTCTAGAGCATCACCGTGCGAAAAAAGAGGTCATTTGTGAAATATAGTTAATTACATGAACATTACAGGTTTGCACAACTCATGATACTGTCGCTGAAAGTGTCACACCCAAGGCTTTGAAATGTCACGCTGAAAACATGCAAAGCCCACACATAAACACAATGAAAACTTGAAAGCTGTGAGAGAAGCAACCCCTGCATGGTATTTCAAAGCAATGCTGTCTGAAGCTCATATTTTAACTTGCTGTGTTACACTGTTCAATAATGCAATGTGATGACAGCACGCGTTCGGCTCAGTTGAGTGCATTGTTCATGGTACGTCCGAATTGGAGCATTTGCATGTCTTTCATAACACCCTTTACCATATGCCAACATTTTAGAACAGGAAAGTGAGAAATTATTTTAAAAAATCTGGGTAATGTATTTTTCCCAGTGACTTCTATTGAATCAGAGGCAATTTCAGGAGGGATAGAGCTAAAATAAAGCCATGTTTGGCTTAAAAAAAACAGGAGTCTCCCGCCAGAATCAGATCTGTTGGAATATGCGCTTCACATCGGACCTACCATTTCAGTCTTGACTTCTGGAACAATCTGCATCCTACACGGCTCCTGTGCTGAAAGAGGTAGGTAGGACTGCTGCTTATTTTGTGGGCTTCTTTTAAAAGGGGACAGAAAAAGTTATGGTGCCGCTTCCCAGCAGCCTTTGCTAGTGTTTGATACTTCTGCAGGCTGTGGACAGGCACATTTCATAAACTATACCTCCAGCATTCATGTTCAATGAGTTGCAATTTAGTATTAACCTTTCTTAACAGCTTGACATGATGAATGATGTTTCTAAACCTGTAGCAAAAGATTGAAAGCTGGGGATATCTAACTTCGTATAATCACAGTCCTCTGCTTGGTATTTTCTAGAATGTATTCTTCTCTGACTTCAGCGTTTGCCTTCTTTTGCTTTCTTCAGTTATTCTGTGCTTGTTCTCTTTCTATGTTCTTCTCTTCCTTTGTTTATTACGAATCCGATCTTGCTCGGTAGGGCTCCTGAGGGCATCCGTCTGGAGCGAGTCTGAGTCGCGAGCGCAATTTCTGACCCACTCGTCCCGCCGTACGAGCGCGAGTACGATGTGAATATCGCCTCGCGCTCTGAGCGACTCGTACCCGTCAGCCGGATTGACTCAGAGCCTCCGACTCAAAAAAGCCTCGCCGACGGGACTTCAGGGGGCCGTAGTGGCCCCCCTTTACCCATAGCCCTACACTCGGTCACAGGGGAGACCCGAGGGTCCTCTACACATGCATGTATGGTGCGGGAGGGCCCCAACGTGTCCCCATGGCAGGGGGCGCCCTTTTCCCCGACAAACTTTTTTCTCAATAGAAGCCTATGTATGCAACGTACAACAGGCTATCATAGACTTCAATGGGGCTCTGAGGGACCCGAGTCCGCATCTTACTCAGGCGTTCAGAGCCCAGGAGTATGAGTTGTTCGGAAAGCTTTATGGGACCGAGTCAGCCTTAGGGCTTCCCGAGCAAGATTGGAATTGGGCCCTTTATGCTGCTTTTGTCCTCCATCTTACATCTCCTCTCATCCCCGCCTACTACTCCATCTTGAGCTAGCCCCTTGTTGTCATTGCTTGCTGTCTATAGTAATCGTAAATTTCGTAGCCTCCCTCTTCACTAATGTACTTAAGTGTGTTTTTGTTCTCACTTAATTTCCAAGTCTTCTCAAATGTGATTGCTTAATACCCCCCATGTTACTGTCATATTTCCCCTTTCACTTGCCTTTTCATATTTTTTTTGTTGTTTTCTTACTGCACACTAGTTGTCATCATTCTCTATACTTTTAATATTGTCAGTCAGGCATTGGCTAAGCGGATCAAGTTGCTCGCTCAATGTTGGAAGAACGAGACTTATTGGCCTTGCCAATGCTTGTTCACATCACCATGGGAGGCAAACTTGCTCTACTTCTGCATATATATTGCTATTAGGGTGATGCATTACTGCACAGACTGCAGGGCAGGCCAGGGGCAGGCAACAGAGGTTTCCTCTTTTGAGAACCACACACGAAAATAAGTGCCTATCGAAGAGCTTGATGTGACTACCCATGTGTGAAATACGTTTCAAGCCAGATGCCATGTTGTCAAGCTGTACTTGGTTCCTGTCCGCCGTCATTTGAGGAGCCTTTGTGAAGACAGGAGGTAGCTGAAAGGAAAGCTCCTGCTCAATGAGAGCTTGACATTCCTGTTTAGCCTTGCATGATGAGTAGACGTGATCACCTCGTCATTATGGATCCGTTGTTCTGCTTCCAATACCTTGATGCTTTCTAGGAGTTAAGCTCAATAATGCCCCTCTGGATCCATCCGCGTTATCTTTAGTAATTAAAGTGACGTGTGTCCTCTATTCCTCAAAGCAAAGGTAATGGAAAGGAGATTGGAATGTCTTACTTCGGGCTAGCCATCAGTTTATTGTTTAGCAATTTCAGCTGGATTGTATTTGTCAGGGAAAGACTGGAACATATTAATGAGCTGGAGATGTCTTCCCCTTGCAAAGAATAATGAGCACAAAGGTTAAATCAATGGCATGTGTGTAATAGCAAGTGCCTCCTGGAGAGGGTGCAGATTGTCCCCAGAGAGGCCGCCATTTACTTTTTAACAAGGAGGAGGCGAATCCCGCTTGGTAATTGCACGTAGGAACATGCTCCACCATGGAACATGCTGTGCATGTTAATTGTTATCCTGATTTATATTCATAAACATGGCATAATGCAAGCATTCCATCCCACCTGGCTCCTTGATGAGGGAGAGGACCCTCTGAAACAAGTTTGATCCCTGCATTGAGGGATTTCTATGCTTGCAAAGTGTTTTCAGCTCCCTTCACCATCACTTATATCAAAGTTGAAATCTGACGTGGACATATATAGTACGACCTAGAGAATAGCATGAAGGTACCAAAATCACCGGATTACGGGAAGTATCATCACATCTACATTAGCAACTTAGTGATGTCCCCGGAGGTGACATCTCACAGACGTACATCCCTATGATGGGCTCTGAATCTTTATTTATTCTCTTTTTTTCCTGAAAACTTTAGGCTGTAGCAAGTTAGTGAGCAGTAATTTATTAAAATTGAAGGTGCAAATAACAGCTATAAAACTAGTAAAACTAAAGAAATACCTATTGCTTAAAGCATTTTGGTACATTTGTGTATCATAAGCAATCAACAAAGCAATGAAGTGCTCAACAAGGGGTAAATTACTGTGGGGGGGGAGAAGTAAAATCAGGAGTAGGATGGGCCAGGAGGAAGAGCGTGGCAGTGCGGGAAGGAGGCCTGGAAGAAGGCTGTTAGCCAGTGACTTTAGCTTTTAAATAGCATGAGGCCAGCTTCACTCCAGGAGGTGGAGACAGCTTTGTGAGAGGCAGCCACAGTCCTATCGGGTCCAACCAACAACTCCTCCCCCTACTCTAAATGCAGCCAGTTCTATTCAGCCTGGCTAGGAGTCACCCAGGAAAGGCAGGACACATCTCAACCCCCTTTGGGTCTGTCCCGTGTGAATGAACAAACCAGCCCATCTGTCTGAAACCCAGATAGTTAATACACAAAATAGGCAGAGGCACATGGATGGTTAGACAAGGAAATACCCACTTTCTAAAAGTGGTATTTCCAAACACACATTATAAAATTCATCTTTACTAAAAGATATATTTTTAATCCTGAGTTCAGGGATACTAAACTCCACTTTTGTTACAGTTCCCCTTGGTCAGCTACATTTGTAAAAGTGTTGCAAGGCAGCCTCCAGGTTAACCTATGGGAGAAATTGCCTTGCAACAGTTGCAGTATTTCACTATCAGGACATGTAGAACGCCCCAGTGCATGCCCCACCTTTCACATACACTACACCCTGCTCACAGGGGGGGTACCTTGGACCTAACTGAAGGGTGCCTTGCATGTAAGAAAAGGGGAGGATAGGGCCACCAAGTGGGTGCACTTTCCAGATCGAAATGGCAGTTAAAACTGCATGCAGACACTGAAGTGCAGGCCTGAGACACCTTTGAAAAGCTACTTGAGCGGGTGGCACAACCAGTGCTGAAGGCCCACTAGTAGCATTCGATTTACAGGCCCTGGGCACATACAGTGCACTGTACTAGGGACTTATTAGTAAATCAATTAAGCCAATTATGGAAACACCAATCCATAAATACAATTTACAGTGGGAGTTTCACTTTAACACTGAATAGCAGTGAGACAATAAACCCGCAAAACGAAGTCCAGCATATCATCAAAAACCCAGAGGTCAGAAGTAAAAAGACAGGGGAAACATGCCAAAAGATGCCAGGTCTAACCTAGTGCATCTGGCCATTTCAATGATGTTGAAGCACAGACTTTTGCCAATTAAGTGTTCCATTAACGCTTTCCACAATTCCAGAAGGTTATGGTCTTGTAACTTCAATGTAATATTTGCTTAATCTGTAATGTTGTACAAATCATATTTAGGACCTCATTATAAGAATGAGTCTCTCTATCCAATTCAAGAGAAACAGGCATCACGTAACATGGTATCAATTCTCACAATAACAGTTTTGCTACAGTGAGACTGTCCTTTCTCCTGGATGGGTAGGCTTCCACCCATCTCAAGAAGACACACTATCACCATATATATCTCAGCCCATTGTGAGGAGGCATCTCGATAAAATCGACCTGCATCCTATTGAAAGGACCTCCTGATCTCCCTATGTGACTTAGTGTAGCATATGTTATTTTCCCTGCATTCAGCTGTTGACAAACTACCCATCTGTGAGAAATTTTCTCTGCCAGCATTCTGAATCTGGGCTTAAACCAATTTTCCCTGAATAAATGAACCATAGCATCTCTGCCTAAATGTGTATATCCATGATAGTACCTTATCACTTGGAACAACAAACTGTCGGGTAACACTGGTTTCCCATCTGGTGACATCCAAATGTCATTGGAGGTTTTCTCGCGACTTACTTTTATCCAGCTATTTTGCTTTGTTTCTGATATACTTTCTTGTATTCCTTTCAATTCATCCCAAGTATCTGTTACTTTCATCAACACTGTAAAAGATGTCTCCTAATCTGATTCACATGTGAAATTTCCATGCCAGAAAAACACAATACTGCGCAACTGAATTGGCGTACCTATTTCCCTGGGCGATGTACCCATTGCCACTTTGATTGGCTACATATTAAACCACTGCAATTTCTTCCAGTAACTGTACATTCCGTTCCTTATTGGAGGAGGTAAAAAACCCTTGCTGTGACCATAACTGACCAAAATCATGGACAACACTATACTGTCTATCTGTAAAAAATAGCTACTCTGATATTTGCAGGTAAACTGTATGTTCTTGCTAGGGCAATCAATTCTGCAATCAATGCTGATCGAGCTCCATGAAGCCAGGAAGCTTTGAAAACATAATTTATGGTGTACATGGCATATGCTGCTCTCAGTGTGCCTTCATTAATTCTGTGATCTGAGCCATCTACAACACAGGGGCTTATTTGCAAGCCCCTGAGTGCCACCGGAATGTCACTGTTAGCCATGGTGCGGTGACACAGACTGCAGGGCCACATAAAGCCTCCCTGTGTAGTATTACATGGACTTGTAGATATGCGCTAAGACAACGCAGTGCAAGTTGCTGCATTGCCTCACACAGTGATAGGAAGCATGCCATCAGCATTTGATGGGTGTTCCCATGTAACACTCATGGCATTTGACACATTCCCAGATTTACAAGATTTTGTAAACCTGGGAATGTGTCTAAAACTTACACCTCCCCAGGGGTGGCGTAGGGGAGGTGCAACAAGAAGAAATAACATTATTTCTCCTACTTTTTTCCTCTTTCCACATGTGCTGCATTCTGCAGCACACATAGAAAAGGGAAATCGCCTTCATTGATTGTTTTTGTTAAGGAAGGTGTTCCTTCCTGCACAAAAACAATCACCTTTTAAATGCAGACACCCTTGCACAATAGCGCAGGGGTGCCTGGATTGGCGCATGGCAGTCATTTGTACACCAGTGCGGGGGAAAGGAAATGAATGCTTTGTATTTCATAGATGCTTCTTATTCCTGCCCCTTTCTTTTGACACAGGCAAGCGCAGAAAGATTCCTTGTGGTGCTGCCCCGCGCCAAGACCATGGAATTGAGGCCTGGAACATAATCTGGCTCAATCAGGGGTCCACCCTTAATATCAGGTCTTGGCTTATTGCATAAGACTGTGACATCGAGGCAATCATGCTCAACATCATCACACACAGTGTCATTAATTGTCAGCAATGTTGAAGTGTTAAGAATCTGACATCTTTTCTATATAACATTGTCTGTTCACATCTAGTCAACTGATTATGGGGCATGTATAGTGTTTTTGTTCTCACCAATAGAATCACCACCCTATGTGGGCCCATAACAGTTAAAGATTATCCCTTCACTATGTTCTCACTCTTTTCCAAATGACCGGCGGGTACAGAATCAAGTGTGTTGCAAAAGTATGCAACTGGCTTTTGTGCATTTCCATGCATTTGTATTAGTGCAGCCCTCTCTCTCTCACTGCAAATATAATGTGAATTCCTTTGTGTAACTCAATCTTTCTTTCAGCTCTAGGTAAGCTTTCAAGCACTTGTTGTCCCAAGGAATCGGAGCAGAAACATCTCAGTGTGTCAAGTCAGTAGAGGCTTTGTTATCCACTGTCTACAGTATCCAACCATTCCCAAAAACATCCTGACTTCCTTTTGAGTTCGAGGTTGATTCATCTAAAGAATTGCTTCCGCTCTCTCTAGTGACACCTTCCTCACTCCATTTTCAATAATGTGTCCCAGATATTGAACTTCTTTCTGATAGTACTGCAATTTATCTGGAGACACT
This sequence comes from Lissotriton helveticus, assembly GCF_964261635.1. Classification (NCBI taxonomy): domain Eukaryota; kingdom Metazoa; phylum Chordata; class Amphibia; order Caudata; family Salamandridae; genus Lissotriton; species Lissotriton helveticus. The sequence goes on along the minus strand of NC_136070.1, from coordinate 1,071,307,179 downwards.
TTCTGTCCATTCAATGCCAGATGATTCAATAAAAGCAATGATATCTTCTTTACAAGATTCTCGTGTCTCCGATGCCACTAATAAATAATCTAGGTATTGTACACGTGCTGACTTATAGAGCATTTGTAATGAATCCAGATTTTTCTTCAAAATATCGTTAAAGATGGACGGGCTTTCTGTATACCCTTGTGGGACACCACACCATGCTAATACCCTCTGCTGGAACAAGAAGGAAAATAAGAACTGACTATGTTCGTACAATGGCACTCTGGAGAAAGCCTGACACAGGCCAATAACTGTAAACCATACTGCAGTGCATGGAATGTGAAACAATATTGTGGCTGGATTTGATACCACAGATCAACATGAAACTATAATTCCATTTATCTTCCTCAAATCCTGCACTATTCTATATTTACAATTCCTTTCTGTAACATGTCCTCTATTAAGAGAGTTATTTCTGAATTTGTTTCAGGAGTTAAATGATAAGACAGGGTTCTAGGATATACTGCATTTGTCTTGACGGTAATTCAGACTGGTTCTACACCTTTGTTTAGCCTGATATCTTTTCCTGTGAAATACCAAACAACTGCATTTATTGTGCCTCTTAAATCTTCAGATAATTCCTCAACTGTAATTAATGGAAACATTTCCATAGCTGTCTGTCGTCAAATCATCTTAAATATCATGTCCTCATCATGGGTCTGAAATGCTACACCATTCGGTGTGCGATATATTGTACAAAAAAACTTGCACAATAAATCTCTCCTACAGATTTATGGACTTGAATCACAAACCACATACTGATGTTTCTCTTCAAATGAAAATAATTTTACTGGGATCTTCTCTGAAATTGTTTATTTGTTACTCCTACAACTTTGATATTTTTCCATGAGAGAGAAAGTTCCGGGACTTCCACTTTTCTAAAAGTGAATTGGGTAGCTCTTATTTCAATTAAAAATTATATGGGGTAGCCATACACTTCAGCATCGACATTTGGTCCACTCTGGTCTACCTCTAAAACTATGCCAAGTACGCAATCTTCCTCCCCTCTCAGGCACCTTCATTGAGATGCATCTCAATTAAAACAATTATTTTTGAAAAATTAGTATTATTGCAAAGCATTTTAATTTGAAATTTGAATTGTTGACATTGCAATAGGAAAACAATTTGCAATTATTTTAGGCATTTGATTAAAATTGAATCTAGGATTTCCCATATTTTGTGGTAACATTTGAGCTGGTGGGACTGGTATCATTGTAACCTGTCTCTGCATAGGTGCGTGCATTTGCTGTGCAGGGACATTCTGCATCTGCATTCCTCTTGGCATTTGCACATTTCCACTTATATTTTTAGGATTATATTGACACTCCCTCTTTCAATGACCGACCCTATGATAATTGTGACACAGAGTACTCTTTCTCATAGCAGCAACATCCATTTCTGAATTTGTATTAATCTGAACACCTCTACCTCTGCATTGTGACACATTCAGTCCACCTTGGTTACACTGAAAACCAACATGCAGAAGAGCAACACCTTGCATACTACACTGATTTCCTGTAAAAGAAGGATTCTAAAAACCTTTCTGAGTCATCTTTGTCTGTGCCAACATACACTTCTCCTTGATCATTTTCTGCTTAATTTACAACTCATCTTTGTAGTACTTAGCATATCTTAAGACTTCATCAAGCCATTTATTCTGCCAGCAGATCATGCTTTGAGTTGTATGCAAACTGGTCTCCGGGTTCAGCCCAAAACAAACTAACTGAGACCCATGTTCTCTATTGCTGCATCAACCAACTGTACCCAGCAACGTTTCAGTAAATGTAAATTTTTAGAGAGATCAATTTTATATTTCTGAGCAAATTCTTTCAGCTTATCATGTATGACAGCTACTTGTCTTGTAATTTCCTCAAACAGATAAATTAATTCTTTATTTTGATATTGTTCTAGATGTTCTGGCTCTAAGCATCCTCCTATTGAATCTATGACATAATATCGACAGACAGAATATCTACATACAAAAATATCGGCACAAAAATATCGAAATCAAAAATATTGGAGTTATATCTTCATAAAGGTAAGTACAAAAATATCGAAAAATTAATATCGTAGTACAAACATATCGAAATTAAAAATATCGTTTTTTTAAATGTATTAATAATAATGTAAAAATAATTTAAAAATACATATAATTTTACAAATATTAAATAAAAACATTAAAACATAATTAGAAAATTAAAAGTAATACATATACATTTAAAATAAATTAAAAACTCTACATATAAATTAATATATATACGAACTCCACATATTGCAACAGTAGGAAAATCGTTGGATAGCATAGGGGTAAAAATTACTATTCCCACTCCAGAGGGTGCAACAGTAGGGAAAGCATTGGATAGCGTAGGGGTTTAAATCACTAATCCCACTCTAGCGGGTGCAACAGTAGGGAAAGCGTTGGATAGCGTAGGGGTAAAAATTACTATTCCCACTCCAGAGGGTGCAACAGTAGGGATAGTGTTGGATAGCGTAGGGGTTTAAATTACTAATCCCACTCCACAGGGTGCAACAGTAGGAAAAGAGTTGGATAGCGTAGGGGTAAAAATTACTATTCCCACTCCAGAGGGTGCAACAGTAGGGAAAGCGTTGGATAGCGTAGGGGTAAAAATTACTATTCCCACTCCAGAGGGTGCAACAGTAGGGAAAGCATTGGATAGCGTAGGGGTAAAAATTACTATTCCCACTCCAGAGGGTGCAACAGTAGGGAAAGCGTTGGATAGCGTAGGGGTAAAAATTACTATTCCCACTCCAGAGGGTGCAACAGTAGGGAAAGCGTTGGATAGCATAGGGGTAAAAATTACTATTCCCACTCCAGAGAGTGCAACAGTAGGGAAAGCGTTGGATTGCGTAGGGGTAAAAATTACTATTCCCACTCCAGAGGGTGCAACAGTAGGGAAAGCGTTGGATAGCGTAGGGGTATAAATTACTATTCCCACTCCAAAGGGTGCAACAGTAGTGAAAGCGTTGGATAGCGTAGGGGTAAAAATTACAATTCCCACTCCAAAGGGTGCAACAGTAGGGAAAGCGTTGGATAGCGTAGGGGTAAAAATTACTATTCCCACTCCAGAGAGTGCAACAGTAGGGAAAGCGTTGGATAGTGTAGGGGTAAAAATTACTATTCCCACTCCATAGGGTGCAACAGTAGGGAAAGCGTTGGATAGCATGGGGGTAAAAATTACTTCCCACACTACTCCCCCTTTAACACACAACACACTACACATATAAAAAAACACAATTAATATAAATTTCAATTAATCAATGAATAACAATTAATATTACTAAATTGATGTAATTATAAATGAACTAATTAACACATATTAATTACTAATTAATTAACAATAAATACCAATAAATAAATACAATCTCTTTAATTAATTACTTTTAATTATATCACACCCTATCCCTCTATAAACACACAACCCACTACACATAAATAAATCACATCATTTAATCACTTAATAATTATTAATTACCAATTAATTATTATTTAACAATAACAGAAAATTAAATATATTAGCACATTAACTCTAAATAATTAAATTAAATAATTAATATTATTTAATTACCAATTAATTATTAATTAACAATAACAAAAAAGTAAATATATTAGCACATTAACTCTAATTAATTTAATTTACTAATTAATATTAATTAATTACCAATTAATTAGTTAACAATAACAAAAAAGTATATATATAAAAACATTAACTCTAATTAATGTAATTAACTAATTCATATTAATTAATTACCAATTAATTATTAATTAAAACTATTTACAAAAATGTAGTAATTAATTAACAAATTAATATTAATTCATTACCAATTAATTATTAATTAAAAATATTTACAAACATATAATAATTAATTAATTATTATTAAATTACTTCCCACCCTATTCCCCTATAAACCCACAACCCGCTCTGATACTAAAACGCAAAATGTAAACAAATTTACTAATTTTTAAACATACATTACAAAACATATTTAACAAACATATAAACATAATAAAATACATAACACTATACAAAATTTCGATATTAGTAAATTTCGATATTAGTAACATACATACCTTAAAAAACATCGATATTATTGTATATCGATATTTTAATTTCGATATTTTGTCTCACTACCCTCCTATTATCTTCTCTAGTTCCACCTTCAATTTAGTAATGTTCAAAGGTCATTCCCTTTCAACTTCTTGGTTCTCCTGTGAAAATTTACAGTCTATCTTTCTAATTCCAGATGCTTCTTCCAACTAGGCTGTAATAATCCCCTGTCTAACTAAATGTATGTCTCAGGAGCTGTGAAAACCAGCGTCTCTCCATCTATAAGAGCTTTTATTGTCTGTGGTGGTCTCCACACAACAATCGGTGAATTCTGTGAAGTTGGGACAAATCCCGTAACAGGTGTGACTCCCACTGCTCCTTGAGCATCCTGTAACAAATCCATGTTTTGCGGGACATTTTGAACTGGCCTTAGTAAAGTCTGCACATTTACTGGAGGTTCTGATACAGCATTATGCAATACAGGTGCACTGATCTCAGCAGAAACTGTTGTTTGTGGTCGAGCCACAACTGATGGAACTATCTGAAATACCTGCATAGGTCTTTCAATCTGTACTGTGCTTACTTCAATCTGTGCCGAAGCCACTGTACTGCTTGTACTGGCACTTGATTCTCTCTGTTCAATAAGTTTTGCATAAGGTAGAGGTCTTGTAGCTAACATTTCTTCTAAAATATCTTCAGCACAATCACTCTGGATCTCTTTGCCCATCTCTTTCTTTCCCTCGTCCTTTCCTATTGATTTTGTCTTATTTCCATTTCCCAAAGCTTCAGTATTGATACCTGGATACAGTCTAGCTCCCTCGATTACAGCTTTTCTCCATCTATACTGTCCTTCATGCCATTGAGTATCTGCAAAATTACGCCCTGCTCTTTTTGTTCTTCTCTGAAATTTTTCTTCTCTCTATCTCGAGCAACCTTCTCCCACAAATGTAAAGTTTTATACTGTGCAGGTTGATGAGGTGGCTTCATCGCATATAGCATGACCTTCAAATAATCATGAATTCTCATTTCAAAAGTCCCATATCTCAGAAAACTCAATAGATCCTCTTTCTCTGTGATCTTGCACCATTGACTAAGCCAAAAACATGTTTATAACCCTTGTCTATCGTCATAGTTTGTGCAGGCGTACTATCAGTAGGTGCCTCTTTCCCTTTCTGTACCAGAATATTAACATCCCCCTTCACCAAATATTTACATTCTTTAAAATATTTCATGATTGCTTACATTTAGGGCCCAATACAAACTTCAATTCAATGTTTTGGTTTTGTTCTGAATAAATCAAATTTCTTTAAACCAATTCTGTGACAGCTATTATTTCCCAAAATCCGCTAACCAATCTCAATGCAATATTCACTCAGCTTTGAACCAATCTCAGTGCAGCACAACTACGTAACCAACCAACCCCAGCACAAAAGCATGCCAACTGACCAATCACAGCGTGGACCCTATGAAGTTTGACTTCACTCCTCTGTTACAATTTCTTCAGACTTACACAAACATCCACAAACTTACAATAAACATCTCAGTTCTTGTTTGCTCTTGTTACAGAAATAATGGAGTTCCACTTCACTTAAGAAAATTACAAACACCAATGAAATCTCGACCAACGAAAAATCATTCTAATTAATGCCACATCCTCTTTTTGTGCAATCAGGTTCTGCAAACATTAATAAAATGTTAAACAATCACAACAATACATTTTTGTATTTCTAACCTCGGTAGAAGTAGCGATGACTCATGCTGTACTTCAAAATGTGCAAACAAGAACTTTCTCCTTTATCTCATTTATATATATATGTATATCCCGGGATCTTAGATTACAACAAGTCTGAAACTCTTAAACGCCTTCACATAAAGCAAATAATATCCCGAAAACACAATTACATCAAACAACACACCATCCTATAAATATTTAAACCTCCAAACAGAAACCTTCTTGGAATACCACTTTTTTCAAATCCTCAGATTCTGGGCATTGGATTTTGGGATTCAGGTATTTTAATCTAACTTGGGAAATTGTTTATGGTTCCATTCAAGGTGTGAACCATACTCTGCTACCAGAAAACAAAGAGTGTAAATTAACTCTTCAGTACAAGTTCAACTTTTTGCTTTTAAGAATGGACTCCAACTCCATGCTATAATTTATTTTTGAGGCAACAGATCTTTGCCACCATTTATAAATGGAAACCAGCTCAAATCGAGTAAAACATTGACATAAATTACATTTAAGTTCAGTCATTGCTGAGAGTTTTTAGGAAGGTTTCTCATTAAGAGATTAGTATGTTCTTTTCATTTGTCTTTTCATTCAGTTAGTAAAACAGATACTCTGGATATAGAAATCATCAAGAAAACATGGTTGGAGTCATCAATATAGTAAAATGACAGCGTGGTCCATAAAGGAATCAGTCCCTATACTATTTAAAAGGAACCTAACCTGACAGAACCCATAAAGAGTTCTTAGAAAAGAGCAAGATTTAAAGGAGCATTAAAATTGAAGTAAAAAATAAGTCGAACTCCCCATAAAGAGTAATTCTTAAAACTAAGCTGAGACTCATCTACCCAAACAGCATCAACATGTCACAGAAGCAACTGATTAAATAAATCTCAATCAAGTAAAATAGGGGAAGAGGCACTGCAGTAGCTCTACACGTCAGGGCAAAAGAAAGAAATCGTCACTTGCAAAGTTTCAGGCAACAGCAATCACCCTCAGCAGTAGCTCACAGCAATTGGGCCCGAGAAAAATGCAGAAGGGAAACAACACAAATAAGTACTCAGGGAAAGAATGGCACGAATGGATGCTAGCTAACTAGAAACAGTCACTGTGAGAATCTGGCCTGCTATATGATGTCCACTAATGTAAGTGGGCAACTTGCACCAGTCCAGACAACCTTTATGGGTATTTAAGAGGCCTCAGACAACCTTAGACAGCAGCCTTCAGGCTTAGCCTTGAAGGAGTGTAAAACAGCATGTTTCACCAGAATGCAATCTTATAGTATAGATTAAATGAAAAAGAACCACACAAGGTCTTTATAAAAATATGTATTTATTATATAATACTCTCTAGTATGTTCCAGTATCTCCCACATGGAGATATACACATTGCACACAATACTATAGCAAAAAATTCACAGTAAATAGCACTAATACCCAGTGGGCCCGGAGGAGGGGACCACACCATATACTAAGAAAGTGGTATACGAACCTTGACTCAAGTCAGGAAATGTCAAGAGGACGTAAAATCTCGGGGACCCCAAAGAACCATCCAAGGTGAGTAGATAGGGACCCCATGGAGGGCGAGTGCAGTGTGGGAAGACGATCGGGGGCTCCGTAGAACTCTATGTGTAAGTCACGGTTGGATTTTAAAAGATTAAGGACCCTTCCCAGTGGACCCTGAGGAAAGCCTGTGGAAGATAGAAGGTTGGAGAGCCACCCCACCTGTGGATACCATGGTACCCAAGTTACCTATACCAGGGAAGCCGGGAGCATTGGTGTGAAGTGGCATTGGAAACCGCAGTCGAACTCAATGGAGGACTTTAGGAAAGTGCCGCTGCTGGAAGAGGAGAAAATGTCCAGAGGAATCCAAACGTGGATTCTTGATGAAGAGTACAAAAAGCAGAGGGGACAGAGTCGGGGTCACTTGAGAGTGAACAGGGGCTCAGTAGAGGAATGCCCACTGATGTTGGGTGCTTCAGGATAGATATTTATGACCTTGACTCTGCTGCTCTGGGGAATAGGCGATGCTGGGGATGACCAGGAGCTGGATATGAGCTGTCCCACGAAGGATGTCGAGTGCTGAGGGGTCGGTGTCCAGCAGGAGCACCAACACGCCTTGGCTAAAGCAACCCATGCAGGAAGTCAAGAAGTTGCAGGAAGAGGACCAGCAAGGTCCAGGGGGCTCACCTCAATCAGGGGAGTCAGGGAAAGCCCAGAGCAATCAGGGGAGCCCAAAGAAGATGTAGTTGACCCTCCACAGGAACCACAGGTTGAAGACACTGGAGTCGCAGGAGGACCTCATTCAGCTTTACAAAATAACAGGCCACGGATCACACAGTGCTATGTGGTCAAAGATCCTTGATGGAGAAGTTGCCAGAGTTTGGGGCTACTTGGAGCCCAATGCACTGGCTGCAGAATTGCCAACAAGCATTTGCACTTGCAAACGTACGCAGTCCAACTGGGTTCGGGTTTTGCAGCCCCCACGAGGGATTCTGGACTCAAACTGGGTAAAAGGGCAGCTCGAGCCTCAAGGGATGTAGAAATGTACCTCCTGTGTTGTTGAACCCTTTGGAGTCCATAGGAACTCGGGATCAGCAGACCAGGCAGCTGTTTTTCCTTGCCTGCGAATGCAAGGGAGTGACTCCTTCACTCCAAGGGACATTATCTTCAAGTGTCTTGGATGCCCCATAGGTCCTAAACGCATCCTGTATGGGGCCCAGACAAGGTAGCAGACTGAAAGGGAGATGAAGTCAGGCCCAAACAAAGTCCAGCAAAGTCCCGAGTGCCCAGATGGTAGTATTGCAGTGATTTCAGTTCTGAATCTTGTCCACAATGAATCTAGGGACCTACACTGAGGTGAGCCCATAAGTATCCTAAGGAAAGGGATGGGAAGATTCAGGGGACCCTCCCAGTGGAGGGTCTGGACAAGGGGGTGGTAACTCCCATGTCCTTTGTCCAGTTTCACACCAGAGCAGGAGCCAACGGCTCCCAGGACTGGTTTGAACAGAGCTATGCAGAGGGACACCAAATGTGTCCCTCATGCAGAATTTCTGCGTGCTGGCAAGCGCATCCACTCAGCCCTAGTACACTAAATCCTGTCTGGGAGGTGGTCACACCTCCCTGTGACAGGATTGGCTCAAGCTTGTCTCAGCAGCAGGAGGGTAGAAATGTGTCTCTGGTCCACAGCAACCATTTTGTGCTGTCCAGGACTAGAAGGCTGGTACCAGGAACACTGAGAGCCTAATGGAGGGTTATCCCGGTGGGTGGAATCCTACTTACCACACCAGTGTGGGGGTATGATTCCAACATGTTTGACATCAAATACGATAAGGTTTGTTGCAGCAATTTTCAAGATGGTCATCGCGCGGTCATGTAATGCCCTCTATGCTAGTATATGGCTGCTTCACTGACAACTTGGGAGAATGGACTCCATAGGCTGTAGGGGTGTCCTTCTCATGAAGGGGCGCCCTTTCACTTAGAACCAAGCGCCCTACCCTCAGGATTGTAAAGGCCTGCTAGAGGGATGCCTTATAGGTTTTAAGTGCAGTGACCCTTAGACATAGGAAACCTATATCTTTTGTAAGTGGTGCATGCACCAACTTACACAGGATGCAATGGCAGGCCTAAAGTTCCATTTTGAATGGTCTCTCATGGGTGGCATAATACATGCAGCCCATGGGAAACATCTGGGGTACCTATGCCCTGGGTACATGGGTACCATATATTAGGGACTTACCAGGGTACCCCAGTATCCAATCCGGGGTGTAAATAAGTACATACAAACCATTTTAGGAGAAAGCAGATAGACTGGGATACCAGTCAGACTAGTCAAGAACAGTATCACATCAAGCAAAAAGTGGGGGTAACCATTAAAAGCAGATCCTACTTTCCTACAGTCAGTATTATAAAAGACACAGAAACACGTTATTACATTGTTCTGTGATGCAAATACATGAGTATTCCCCTCCAACAAGCCCTAAAAAGCAAAGGCTGCAGAGAAAGGAATTAGAAAAAGGATCTGTGGTGATCTGTCCTTATTGTTGTTCTCATGGCAGCCGATATACTCCCATTTGTATCTATTGCTTTATACTAAAAATATATTTGTGGTCACCTGAAGGTATCCCTGCTTGCTTGCACAGAAGATCATTATGGCCAGTCTTCCCTCCCCATTCTTTCCAATATTTGTGATCATTTGTGCTTTGGCCACACACATCTATTTTCATTCAAGAAGGAGCCCATATTCCAGTAGTCACTAGATTTACAGCTATTGCACCCAAACACCAGTATGTCTGCCATTGTCGGGATGTGAGCATAGTGGCTGAAGAGAGCTCCCGTCAAGACTACAGGCAGCTTAGAGCACACAAAGGGGCATATTCTCAAGAATATGTGATAACCATCGCAAAAGTAACTTAACGCAACACTCAACATCGCAGTCTATCGCGGGAAAATTACGCTGTGTCAACTAAGTGCTTACCGTGTGATAATCAACAGATAACGCGTCAAATGACCGTGTTAAAATCAACGCCATGCCGCAAAAACGCAAAACACGAACACAGGAAAGCTGCGATGAGGCCAATTGCGGTACAAAAATCAGCAAAAACCAGCGACAGGCCCGCAATTCACACGCATCAGGTGGGAACAATCACCATAAAAGTGGAAAAGAAACAGACAAACAAATGCCAAACAACAGAGAAGCACAATGGATGTTGCTGGAGCAAGTACGGAGGAGAATCCGAAACCCACAAGCCCCCCGGAGGACCAGCCTGTGATCTCGGGTCAGGAAATTCCACGGAGAAGAAGAGTAGGAAGAAGCACTTCAGTCCACAGGATCCTGATAACGGAGGTGGTAGAACACCATCAACAACTGTTTGTCACCTCCCCTGTATCATTGGCAACCAAAAATGGACTATGGCAGTCCATCATGGACAAGGCGAATGCAGTAGGGGTGCTGAAGAGGACAAAAGGGGCTGGAATGATGTCAAGTGCAAAACCAAGCTGAAACTTGCCAACAACTGGAAGACAGCAATGCAGACTGGAGATGGAGTCATGCGCCTGAGGAGGAGCTGGACGATATGGAGGAAATGGTGTCCACAGTCATCAGTGTGGAGACATGGCAGGAGTAGGGGGATCGGACACTGCTCAACATGACTGGACACAACAGCATCAGGGTGAGTAACGACCAGGGACTGGGGGGATGGGGGAAGGCCAAAATAGTGGTCCCAGGGAGGGCAATATGCATTTTGAGTGGGCCCCTCAAGATCAGGGGCAATGCAAACTGTTGCCAACACAAAAAAATGCTGTGGAATTCTAGGACTTAACATCAAACAAATAAAGGCAAAGACAGTAGTTCTGGAATTGGCAAGCTGGTGCAATGATACATTTATTTTTTTATTTTTACTGGAAGTAAATGTCACAAAAATAAGAATAGGGAGAAATACTGACATCTAAATGTGGGAGATATATTCTTGCAACACAAATTTTAAAATACTAAAATTGACAACACATAAACCACCTGATTCATCAAGCTAAATTGCACTCGCAAAGGGCAAGATTCTCAGAATCTTGCCTTTTGCGAGTGCAATTTTTGCATTTGGGATTCATCATCCCAAATGCAAAATTCGCTATTTAAGAATTCGCACATTTGCGAAGAATTGAATTTAAGGAATCTCTATTTGAGATTCCTTAAATGCAATTCATGAAGCATTTTAAAATTGCGAAATTGCAATTTTGAGCCGCTATTTACAGAGAGGTCAGACCTCTCGGTAAATAGCAAAAACTTAGAAAAATGCATTTAAATGCATTTTTCTAAGTTGCATGTTACACACACACATGTCCTTTGGACATGTGTGTGCGCAACACCAATGTAGATTACATTTCAGGGGTGCTACAGGGTGTCCTTTGGACACCCCTGCATCCTTGAAATCGCATCCTTATTTGCGATTAGCTAATTGTAAAAAAGGATATAGAACGGAAAGATGCAACCACAGAAAATTAAGGTACTGACTCACCAGTCCTGGGGTGAAATGCTCTACTTTTTGAGCAGAGGTACATGCGATCAGGCACTATGTCATCAGTCACAGTGCAAGAGAGCCAGCGGGTGAAACGGCTGAACCATTGCTCCATGTTGCATGTTGTGGTGGGAAGAAACAAAGTGTGATTGACAGTTGAACTGACCAGTGGATGAAAATAGCTGCCCCAAACCCCTTCTATGTGCATATATTTATGTATTCTTCAGATTTTCTTTGATTACATAAGGCTAGTGAGACAAGTAAAGCTGTATCTAGGCCAGACCTAAAAATGGTGAGGATATCACAGCTGCTTAGGAAGTCAGAGACTTTCGTCCTTATCCATACCATACATTTTACAAAGAAGTTAAGCATGATTCAGTCCAGATCATTCAACTAAAATGAAGTGGTTATGCTATTACGGATTGCCCAGTGCCTCTTTGTTTGCGGGATAGTAATGGATATTAAAAATAAATTTCACAGTCTTAAAATAGGCATTTTATAAGGTTGCATGTTTGCAAGAATTTTATGCAGATCAGCAGACTGGATGCTTTGTTTATGACATAGCAATGTAAAAAGCCCTTGAGTGCAGTAAGAAACTCCTAACATCGCAGTAATGCAGTTATATCTGTTTTTCTTGCTCGTGTTTGCTTGGGGGCACAACTTAAAGAATAACATCTTGATTTTCAATGAATAATGAAATTTCCCAGTTGCTTCCGGCAAGAGCTACAGATTCGAATAAAAAAGAAAGCTGTTTCTTAGACAAGAGGAAACATCTTATTTGTTAGGCGTTAACCAAACTATAGCGCTCGAGGTGTCCTCGAAAGAATGCTTTTTTATTTTTTTTGAAAGATTATCAAAATTGCATAAATTGTATTGAGGGGGTGCGCCAGGAAGGCAACTACACCCCTCGATTTTAGGCCCCTTAATTTCAGTTTGTGTGTTTTTTTGTAATTTGTTTGTAGCATGTCTAGGGCCGGATTGGGAACTTAAAACAGCCCTGGCATTAATGATAAATTCAGCATTTGCATAACGTGCACCACCACTCCTGGAGGCTGAAATTGGCCTCCAAGTGTCAAAAGTGGCCTCCTGGGGATTGCCCGGTTGCCTTGATGGCAAGTCCGGCCATGGAGATGTCCCTTCTAATTGGGGTTCTGGGTTACAGTGCTGCAGGCAAAAATGATATTTGATATTTGATATTTATGGATATTTATAGAGCGCAGACGTTCGCTCCAAAGGAGCATCTTGGCGCTAGGCTGACGTGCAGGGGGTGATTGCGTGAAAGATGAAACATGATGAAGAAAAACTGAGACTAGATGGCTGCCAGTACAGAGGTGTCTGGTTGTTGGTACACCCATGTCTTTAGGAGTTTTCTAAAAAGGCTCTCCTTGTCAGTTAGTCTAAGATTAATTGGAAGGTTGTTCCATGCCCTTGCTGCTAGTACGGTGAAAGTTTTCCCACCCCGGGTTTTGTACTTAAATCTTGGAATAATAATAAGATTTGTACCGGAGGATCTCAAGCATCGCGAGGGGTTGTAACGTGTAAAACGCTTTGCAAAATAATAGGGTCCTGTATTTTTCAGAGTTTTAAAAACAGTGAGGAGAAGTTTAAAAAGAATCCTTTTGTGTAGGGGTAGCCAGTGGAGGGTATTCAGCGCCGCTGAAGCTGATGACCTTCTAGGAAGTCCCAACACCAGTCTGGCAGCTGCATGTTGTATGCTTTGTAGTTTTTTTAGGGTGGACTTTTTCACTCCTGCCATTAATCCGTTGCAGTAGTCAAGGCGGGAGAGTATTACAGCTACCGTGACTGATTTTCGAGCTGCAATGGGGAGGAGAGCAAAGAATTTTTTTAGGGATTTTATGAGTGCGAAACAACGTCCAGCAGTGATCCTGACGTGGTCATCGAAAGAAAGAGATGAATCGAATTGCACGCCCAGGTTCCGTGCTGAAGGTACCGCGCTGGGGGGGGCCTCAGATCCTACGGGCCACCATTCTTTCGGGCAGAAAGATAGATCTCTGCTCAGTGGAATGATTTCGGTCTTGGCACTGTTACATTTTAAGTGGTTTTTGTTAAGCCACTGAAAAACATCCGAGAGACAATTTTGGAAACGCAACTCTGCGCCCGCACACTTTTTGTCAATCGTGACGACAAGTTGTGTGTCGTCAGCATATGACGTGACAAGGATCCCATGAGATTCTATCACAGCAAGAAGGGGAGCCATATAGATGTTGAAGAAGAGAGGACTTAATATGGACCCCTGGGGAACACCTGATGTTATTGGTTTCTCGCTGGATAGAAAGGGACCCAAGGACACAGTTTGGAACCTGTTAGATAGGAAAGATTTAACCCATGCCAAAACTGTGTCTGTCACGCCAATCTCTCGCAATCTATTGATCAAGATGGCATGTGAGATAGTGTCGAATGCTGCTGTTAGGTCGAGCAGGATGAGGACGACCTGATTGCCCCCATCCTGCAGGAACTTGATGGAGTCAGCTAGTTCAACCAAAGCTGTTTCGGTCGAATGACCGGAACGAAATCCCGACTGTTGAGGATGCAGAATGTTACGTGCCTCTACAAAAGTTTTTAACTCTCCATGTACTAACTGTTCCGTGATCTTACCCAGGACAGGTAGTAGCGAGATGGGGCGCATGTTGGTGAGATCAGTAGGGGATTTGTTTTGCTTCTTCATCAGAGGCTTCACAATGGCCTTCTTCCAGTCATTGGGCACTATTCCAGATTCAAGAGATTCATTAATGATGGTGTTGATAAGGGGATTAACAGTATCAATCAAGTGGTGGAGGATACTGGGAGGGCAAGAGTCGGTGGGGGCTCCTGATTTGCATGCCAAAATTGCCTTACGTGTTTGTTGGAGGGAAACGGGTTTGAAACTAGAGAGCAAAAGATAGTTATCTGTTACCTCATTAGGGGTGGTCGGAGGAGAAGGGAAGTCTTTCTGGATACTAGCAATCTTATCTACAAAAAAGTCTGCAATTTGATTGCACAGGCTTACAGATGGTGGGATTTCCGGTGCAAGAGATTTGGGATGGGTGAAAGACTTAACTATAGTAAAAATAGTTTTTTGTTTTTGCTGGGCATCATTTATAGCTTTAGTGAAAAATTCCCTTTTTGCCACTTTTATGTTGGAAAGATATGTTTTCCTTTGTTGAACATAAAGTGCTCTTGCAGCCTCATCATATGTTTTTCTCCATTTTCTTTCTAACCTTCGACAGAGAAGATGACTATCAGATAGGGCCTGGGAGAACCAGGGTGCATTAAGTTTACTTTTGTGTTGTTTTGTACGTTGGCTTTTAGGTTCGGAGTTAGCCAAAACAACTTGATCCATCCAAGCATGAAAATTATAGGAGTCAATTATCACATCTCCGATTGGTTTTGGGGATTTAGGTAAGGGTTGAGGGTCCTGCGTGATGCGTTGTATAACTTGCCTCCAGTTAACTGTAAAGGAGGGGTGAGAGCGTTTCTTGCTGAGAACAGCAGGAGCTTGGATTTCAATGTCGAAAGGGATGAAAGAGTGATCAGTCCAGATTTGGGGTAACGGAGGGGACGTAGTCAAAGTTGTAAGGTTAGAACAAATGCCATCCAGGGTATGTCCCGCAAGATGGGTTGCAGCAGTGACACGTTGGGATAGTCCAAAAATATTTAATGAATGTTGGAAGGAAGTGGCGTAGGGGTCTACACTGGACTCTAAATGCAGGTTCATGTCTCCTAATAAGGTAAAGTTGGAGTACTGTAATGTAAGTGCTCCCAAGACCTCATCTAGAGAGTCAAGGAAAGAAGAAGCGTTGCCAGGGGGACGATATATAAGACCCCCCCGAAAAGGAGGTAGAGGCATTAATTTTAATTGAAAAACCCATGCCCTCACTGCCTTTGAGGTGGTCTAGATCAAATATATTGCAGGGGAGGTTTTTTTTGATGGCTAGTGCTACCCCACCACCGCGTCCAATTGGTCTGTCGCGCCTAAAAACAGTGAAATCAGAAGGAAGGGCAAGGACATGAAATGCCATGAATAAGGCACAATGATAAACCAAGGGGTAGGGAGGTTGGAGATCGCGCTTAGGGGCAGAAGAGAACTATGTAAATTACATGAAGGGAGGTGTCCTTGCCTGGAGCAAAACGAAATGTCAAGCAGTGCACCCGTCAGTTTACCACTTACTTGTCGTCTTTATATGTGGGTTCAGCATTGAAGTCTCTTGAGGAAGCAATCTTCCAAAAGGGCTTGGTGGGGGTGAAAGGTAAAAGCTCAGGTTAGCCCTAAACACATCCAGCCAGCACAAAACAACTCCCAGAAGGAACCAGGGCATCTTAAATGTAGAAGAGAAGCAGCCCCCTTGTCTGCCTCACATCAGGGAAGCAGCAATCCTTTGGGACACTGGTACATGAGTAAGCAAGTGCAGCCTTAATTGTAATTGTATTTAACTGTAATTGCAGATGTGTGTAAATCACTTTTGTAGCAGACACAATCTGGAGTTCAGAGCTACAAAGAAGAAGAGACCTGAGCCTCTCACAGACTCTTAGGAGAAGGTATCAGTAATTTATGTCAATGTTATTTTACCTCCTTGGAAAAGTGGCTTTTGAGTGACTTTTCAATGAATAATTAGTTCATTGTGAACTGTAAAGAACCTGTCATTTTATCATTTACGACAATGGGAGACTGAAGAAAATCTATAAGTCACCTGAAACTGGTTTTCTATAGAACAAAGGACACAATATAGGACCCTATTCCTGATAGGTAGAAATTACAATGTGAAACAACAATACATTTCAGATATTTGGCCTCTATATCCTATATACTGATGTAAATTGTATGGCAATGTGGAACCAGTTACATTTGCTCTTCATATATGAATATTGTCTCTTCATGTATGAATATTGTACCAGCCTTTTCATTACAGAATTACAACCATTGTGCTATGTCAACCTTTAACCTAGGGTGTAATGTGAAATCTGACTGTTAACTCCAAGAATCATGTTGTAGCCATAGGCTAAATCAATCTGAAGATAATATAATTGGAGGTAAAGCACTTTAATAGTTGTGCTGTATTTGTAGTAAGTGAGCAATAGCACTTTTATTTCATAAAGAATTATAACTATTATTTATTCATTCTGTTGTCAAAATTCAACCATTTTTAGTTATATTAGATCACTTTTAATCTGTTTACCAGGTTTGTGCCGTAATGTGCCACATTACCTGAACTTTGCTTCTACTTCTCGGTAATGATAATGTACTGTAGCAGAACTTTCCATAACATTTGCATGATTTTGCAACTTATCTTTTTTTTCAAACATGTTTTTATTGGTTTTCAATCAAACGGTAAATTTATTGCGCATAAAAATTAGTCGCCGGCCAGAGCAATAGGTAGTTAACACAATTGGTTGTGTGGACAGAATTGGCGCTTACAGAAATATCTCAGATACAGTTGTTGTTACTGGGAGCCTTCTACCGTTTCAATATGTTCGTAGAGATCCTGGCTCCACCAGAATCAGTTATCGACATTCCATTCAAATGGATGCTAACAAACAATCAACAAACTCAATCTGGAAAATCCCTATCCCTCCCCGACCCCTACCCTGGGATAACCTTGTCCTAGAGTGTTGAGAACAAAAGGGGACTGTCGTTCAGTATAGATGTCTAAGTTTTCCCTACATCCTTGGAGTGATCCTGTACGGAGGAGGGATTCTTTGATGCCTAATTACTGGATACGCACACTTACTCAATGGGCAGTAGAAGAACGTTATGGCCTGGGATAGTGTAGCACATACTGGGAGCTTAAAGTTGGCCAAGGAGATCCAGGCAGTAATCTTACAGGCATGACCAAAAGCAGTCTGAGGTTTCCAGGGAGACCAGAAAAGGGGAGGGAATACAGGCTCAGGGTGTTTCTTTGTCATCTTCCTCACAATACTTGACCTCTTGTCTTATGGCCTACCGGTAGGTTGTGATGGGCCCTTTGTGCAACACCTGTTTTTTCTTTCCTGTGAAGAACTTGACTCTCAGCCTCAGCCCAAATGTTTACTTCCTGCTTCAATGTGAGAAATGTCAGTGGAGAGCAAGATATCCACACATTCTATTGCATGTTTGGCCATTAAAAGCACACGGTCTAGAAATGTGTTCCTAATCTTGCCCTCTTAGCACAGGGATATATTCCCATGAGACAGACTTACATCTGGTTCAGTCATGGGCAAGCCGTCACAACTGACAACATCTCAAAGAGGCCCTTCTAGAAGGGTAGAAGACAATCATTCTGGCACACCTTGTGAAGAAAATCCCCTGGGGCATGCTGGCATCTTAAACTTATATCTGCGATCGAGTCATAGATCTGGTGTTGAAACTTAATTTTGGTGTCATAAATTTGCATCACTTTATTCCTCCCATGAAAGGTTTTACTGGACCTCTCTGCTGCCTTCGATACGGTGCCTCACTCCCTTCTACTCTCTAGACTAGCTGACATAGGTATCATTGGCTCTGCATTTGACTGGCTTACTTCTTTTCTTAATAACCGCACGCAACAAGTTTGGTTGCCTCCCTTTGCTTCCACCCCCAAATTACTTTCTACTGGTGTCCCTCAGGGATCTATGTTAAGCCCCCTGCTTTTTAACATTTATCTTACCCCCTTGATTTACCTTGCTGAACAGCTAGGAGCAAAAATTATGGCATACGCCGACGATACTCAACTTTTGTTTACCTGGCCCAAAGATAATTTAGATACGTCGGCGGCCCAACTTTGCCTATCCTCTGTCTTTCAATGGTTAGCCAAAGCCCAACTAAAATGTAACGAAAGCAAATCCGAGATCCTGCTCTATGGCTCTTTTCCTGAAGATTTTAGTGTGTGTCTTTGGCCTACCGACCTACCTCCTCCAAAAGCCGCATCGGGTCCGGTAAAAAATTTGGGGGTGTGGTTCGGTAAGAACCTTAAGTTTGAGGACCACATAAATAAAGTCACTGGGGTCTGCTTTGCTACCTTAAAAACTCTGCGCAGGTTCTTTCCCGTGTTACCAAAAGAAGCCAAAGAGACTGTTATTCGGGCTTTAATACTCTCTAGGTTGGATTACGCTAACGGACTGTTTTCTGGTTTGCCGGCTTACCTGATCTACCGTCTTCAGGTTATTCAGAATGCCGCTGCCAGACTTTTGTTTAATGTCCCAAGGCGTTCCAGTGCTCGTCCCCTTCTCCATGCTCTTCACTGGCTTCCAGTTGCCCACAGGATTTTGTTTAAAATTCTAGTACTGGCATATCGAGCTATCCACCAAACTGGCCCTGTCTACCTTAGAAAAAGGTTCTACCTGTATGTCCCTAACCGCCCTCTGCGATCGGCCAATCTGTGTCAAATGTCTGTTCCCAAATTCAAATACTGCATACTCGGCGGCCAATCAATCTCAGTGAGAGCAGCAAAATCCTGGAACACTCTTCCTCTTTCCTTAAAAACTGCTTCGACTCTTAGTGCTTTCAAGAAAGGCCTTAAAACTTACCTCTTCAATATCACTGTCTAAAACTCCCCTTTTTTAGTAATTCCAGTCATTTGTTCTCTCCCACACTGCTCGGCCTTCAACGCGCCAGGATACTATTTTTTTAGTAATAGAGCGCGATATAAAAGCCTTAATAATAATAATAATAATAATAATAATAAAAGACAATAATAAAAAATGGCTGTCCTAAGCTCATAACACTGATCGACCGATTACATAATGTATACCCCAGGCACGAGCAGCAGAGCCCACTGTTTTAGTGTGCACTTGTGTTGTGGAGTATTGGAAATTAGAGAGATGTTTTTCATCCACTAATATATGAGTGTGTTCAAGAGACCAATAGGACTTTGAAGAAAAATGGTTGATGTCAGTGTGCAGGCAACGTGTGGGAGGAATCTCTCAAATTAGCTGCCACTGACTCTATTAGCCCTTAGAATCAACAGGCTATGAAACCCCTCAGAGGAATGCACTAACTCACCATGTTATCTCCTAGAGGGAACAAGAACAGCATCCCCTCCTGAGTGGTCTATGTTTTGTGTTGATGTTCTTCCAGAAAAGGATATCTGCTCTGAAGGTACAACCTTTGCTCTACTTTGATTTCAATGATCTCTATGATGCTTGAATGCACCACTAGAGGGTCTCTGCTAGCAAAGGTGAGACCACATAAGATCAAACCGCATGATTCAAAAGGTTGCCTGATTGGGCAGCAGCATATCTTTCATTGACGTTTTACCGCCATTATTACATCATAAGTCGAGTATGGTGGCTTAGTGGACTAATGCATCCACTGCAGGGGCCTTGTGTTCTACCTCATGGTCACAGGTCCAAATCCCTATTGGCCCACTCAGCCTCTCATACTTTCTGAGGTCCATAAAATGAGTACCATTGAGTTGGGTAACAATAAATATCTGTTACGATGCCCCTTTGGGGGTGAACGAGCGCTTCACAAATACACATGTTATAAATAGAAAAGAGCATAAAGTACAATTGTACGTGGAATTTAAAAGACTTTATAAAGAATGGGCAGAAAAACCTGCGTGCATCATAACAGTTTTATTCTTATGAATAAGGAAAGAGCATTGAGTATAGAGCCATTCACATGCCAGAGATTAAAACATTAGAAGTACATCACTGTCACACTACAAACGTTTTACTTAAGATTGAGCATGGCAGGCTGCACTTAAACACTGCAACTGACAAACAGCAACACGAACTTCTGCTTTTTTCTCAGCTGCAAATTATTTATATTCAGGCAGGGGCACTTTAAAATAAAAGATATTCTAGATTAATTGCCGTTTTTAAGTCGAAATAAAGCTTGAACTGATTTAAATGGAATTTATTTTAATGTTACCCGTAGCCGAATATTATGATTTATCTATCAGGTTTACATAATAATACAAATTAATACTTCCACTACTATTCTATATCTTTGTTTCTCTTAACCCAGTTTTTCTTTCTTTTTGGTAAGGTGCTGGGCATTGTTCTATATTTCCTATTGCTTTCCCAGAGTTGTTGACATTATCTTTTTTCGTATATTCAATACAAAATACGATGATTTGTCATACTGATTTACTTATTAGTACCCAACATTTAATCCACTATTATGTGTTTTGTCTAAGTTTTACTTCGGTAACTTAATGTTACGTAAATAACATGTAATATTCAACAAATAAAGACAGACCCACATATTCCTCCATGCGTGTTCTGTAAAGCATAACATACTTTAAAAGGGCAGAGTCTGTATAAAATACACCCAAAGTCGGGTTGTTCGGTCACAATATGAGTACATTAGAAGTGGACTTGTCTTGTCTGTCATTTTAAGTTTTGCAGAGAAAATGTACACAGTGCCAACTATGCATCTGAAAATGTTTGGAGAAATTCCGAATAAATATAACCGGTGAACTCCATCTGCCTGCCTGTAGCAAACAATTAAGAAAGGATCAAATTAAATCCCTCTCAATATTAGATAGCAAATAACTATTACAGCTGGAAAAGTCAGCCTTACCTTTCTCATTTTCTATTGTATTACCTGCTATATCCCAGGGCATTTTTAGCTGATCATGTTAACCGTGAATGGTAATGATATAAAATGAAGTCTGCAATGCCACAAACCTGAGAAAATAGTTATATCATTTAAAAAATATGAATTTGGGCCCTAATATTGAGGATCCATCTTGCACATTAGCATTATTAAAATATGTAATATCAAGTTGAGTAACCAAAAAAGTTCTTAATTTCTGCCAAGGCTTTTGAGGGATGAAATCATAACAAAATTCATGGACTTGGGTCCCCACCAATGCTGGCCCACCACCGACACAGGTACCCCATGGAGTGTTGCTCCACCTAGGCCCAAGGATAGCGGGAGTAACCATGGTCACTGATGCCTCCTAGCGTCTAATCAGACCCTACACAGGCAGTCACATACTCAGAATGAGATTTTGATCAAGGAAGACACTTTGCAATGAAGTAAGCCCTAGAAGTAGGAAGAGGGTGCAGAGGTAACGATTGATTGATTTGTCAGTACCTAAAATTGGATGTTACACAATATTCACAAGTCACACATAGTTACTTTCAGCTCTTCAAGACACTGTTTTCAGGGCACTTCCACCATAAATGCAAATTTATTGTTATTTTTGTAGCATCACTATTTACTTTCCACACCTAACTGACTGTTTATTGGTTAATTGCAAACATTTGCGTTTGCAGACGGGCACAAGTGCAGAGAATACTTTTGACAGCTTCTTTTCTGGTATGATCGTATAACCCTTCAATTTCTATTCTATTAGGCTAAAACAAGAGAATGGATAATCGTAAAAAATGCAGAGCTGACATTTTCATTAATCGCCAAAGGTATTATAACTGCAGGCCTTTAAAATATTCATGCATTTACAAAATGGTTAATGATGGTACTTAAAGTCTCCTGGCACCTGCCTTCTAAATTATGAAACAATAAATTACTAAAGACAACCATTACACCAGTTGATTTATTTTCATCTCCCTCGGATATGTTCTTGTGAAAGAAACTACAATATTAAATCTAATTACTAAATTAAACATGACATTTTAAATCTAAATACATCACATTAGAAGTTTCTGCTCTGCATTGTGCTTAATGATCTGTGGACCGTGAACCTTGCGCTAACAGATGACAATTGGTCTCTACCCCAGAGTTTTATTTCTGCAGGGCATTTGCTTATGGGATTTTAAGACTCAGAACACACATCGTTTCTGTAGTGTAGATCTGTGCCATCTGATGAACTTTGTCATTTTCATAGCACTTAATGCTATTGTTCTGTATGCTGTATTAAATTTACATTATGGTTTTTACCATAAAAGTTAAATGTGTCAGTTTCAGTGGGGCAACATACTCACAGTGACGTCACCCACTACATCAGAAATTACTTCTTTAACACTATCTCTAAGAACATCGTATATACCCAATAATATCATTATAGTCAAAGGTATTCTATAGACTCAAAACCTTGCATACAACTACAAGTGTGTCCATACACGCCTGAAGTGTTCATGAAATTTTAATGAAGAGATGTCTTTAAAAAGAATCTTAATATGGATGGAGTTGTTGCAGAAGCCAAAGCATGCTCTTAGTATCACTGATCATTACTAGATATATCTGCAGACACTAGGACCCTCATTCTGAGTGGTAATCTCTGTGTGAAACAGGCAACAATTGTGCGAGAATCGGCATGGGGACAACAATTCACACATGTTATTCCCCAAAAACACGTAATCCCCTTTTTTCCACCACCCCCAAATTGTTGGGAAAAAAACAGGGATTGAAAAGGCCACCCCGTCTAAATTTGTAATATTCTTCAGTTTCACAGTTTTTTTCAGCTCAAACCAGCCACCTGTACGATACTCAATAATGTGTGGCGGGAGAAAAATAAGAATTATTTGAAATACGTATAACCCCAATCATGAGAATTACACAAGATTTTGCTTGTATAAGAAATGACCTTGGACTACCAACAATCCTGTGTCTCCAACCTCTAATGCAGACAGGAGAAGAACAGACGTTAACAAGGAGGCCTGTTGTCCCTCACATGATGTAAATTGCAGGAGACTTGTAAAGTAAGCATGCATCTGTTTATCGCGTTGCTACATGCTACAATACAGTGCAGACAGCTTGTGAAGCTGCGAGGTTCCTTTTCTCACTTCTGCATCATTTTAAAATAGATTTGCCAAGTACTTGCACTTAACAAACAAAAAGGCAGTTGTCACATTCCGATTAACAATGTCTAAGCCACCTTCAAGAGTCTGGAATACACCTGGAGGTACTACGTACCTGTGGACGGGAATTCAACTACATGACTGCAGAGGTTGTGATCCTCAACACTACCTCTATTGTGTGGAGGACATGAACATCACTTCCCTTTTTATATGCTCACAGCAGGTGGCATGTTAAGAGCTTCCCATGCAGCCTGAAGTATATTTATTCATTTCAGTAATGCCGGGATACCGCCATGCTGATGTCACTGAAATTGGAATTTAAAGTAGACTCTGGCTGTTTTTAGTCAATCAGTATTTAGGACCACAGCTCAGCCTCCCCCACCCATACCTCCCAAATATGATCTTCACAGAAGAGGGAAGAGGGACCATTGGAAATAAGAGACCCTTCCCTTTCCTCTATTGCTTAGTGGATCCATACACATATGTTGCCACTGCCACAAAAGTGTGGTCCACAAGCAGGGATCAACCCACTAGCCAAAAGTGATGGCTTGACTGGGTAGAGTGCCCTCCCCCAGGCAAGAATACTTGCTTCCACTATTGTGGGTCTTTATAGTCTTTCTGTCGCCTGGGGAGGGTGACTGAGAGGGTTTACTCCCCATCTGCCCAGTCCAGAAGGCAGAAAGATCATTACACACAAAGGATAGGCTTTTTGTATGAAAAGAACAGGGTGGGGGCTGGTTCATCCAGTGATTGAGCTAAGCTAGCCAGTCCTTATACCACAACCTAGACTCCAGACTGTCTTTATGTCCCACTATTGGGCAAATATTGGGGGTCTCCCTCAAATCTGTACTCCCCAGTCTAGCAGAAAGCACACTAGTAACCAGGGACATGATTTTTTTTTAAACTTAGAAAATGGGGTGAGTGCTGGGCCGATCCTTGCATTATGCCGCATCCCACACCCCTTGATTCAAATTAGTCTTTTGACCCCCAAAGAACCAGAGATTGAGGGGTTTCCAAAAATAAAGATTTTCCTGGAAGCTGTGAATAGGATAATATTAGCAAAAAACACAGTTGATGGACAGAATGTAGAACAATGTCATACATGCATCCCAGTACAAGGATCTGGGCCGAAATCCATCGTTTTTTTTGCACTCCACACCACCCTGGGTTAGACACTGGCTATATGCAAATCAGCTCTGACCCTGTGCCTCATTGGAACAGTCCAGTCCGAACTACCAAGCCATGTCTTTCCCAGACCGGAATCAAGCATCCAAGGACCGGTTTCTGGCTATCAGCCTTCATCAGCCTGGATAGCTTGACTCCAGTGGCGTGGAGAGCCTGGGACTCACGTCTGAGCATACCCAGCCCACTCGGGGTGAAAATTGCAAAAAACACAGTTGATGGACAGAATGTAGAACAATGTCATACATTCATCCCAGTACAAGGATATGGGCCGAAATCCATCGTTTTTTTGCACTCCACACCACCCTGGGTTAGACACTGGCTATATGCAAATCAGCTCTGACCCTGTGCCTCATTGGAACAGTCCAGTCCGAACTACCAAGCCATGTCTTTCCCAGACCGGAATCAAGCATCCAAGGACCGGTTTCTGGCTATCAGCCTTCATCAGCCTGGATAGCTTGACTCCAGTGGTGTGGAGAGCCTGGGACTCACGTCTGAGCATACCCAGCCCACTCGGGGTGAAAATTGCAAAAAACACAGTTGATGGACAGAATGTAGAACAATGTCATACATTCATCCCAGTACAAGGATCTGGGCCGAAATCCATCGTTTTTTTGCACTCCACACCACCCTGGGTTAGACACTGGCTATATGCAAATCAGCTCTGACCCTGTGCCTCATTGGAACAGTCCAGTCCGAACTACCAAGCCATGTCTTTCCCAGACCGGAATCAAGCATCCAAGGACCGGTTTCTGGCTATCAGCCTTCATCAGCCTGGATAGCTTGACTCCAGTGGTGTGGAGAGCCTGGGACTCACGTCGGAGCATACCCAGCCCACTCGGGGTGAAAATTGCAAAAAACACAGTTGATGGACAGAAT
Organism: Lissotriton helveticus; assembly: GCF_964261635.1. Lineage (NCBI taxonomy): Eukaryota > Metazoa > Chordata > Amphibia > Caudata > Salamandridae > Lissotriton > Lissotriton helveticus. The sequence continues at coordinate 1,071,281,603 of NC_136070.1, read as the reverse complement.
GTTGAACAATGTCATACATTCATCCCAGTACAAGGATCTGGGTCGAAATCCATCGTTTTTTGCACTCCACACCACCCTGGGTTAGACACTGGCTATATGCAAATCAGCTCTGACCCTGTGCCTCATTGGAACAGTCCAGTCCGAACTACCAAGCCATGTCTTTCCCAGACCGGAATCAAGCATCCAAGGACCGGTTTCTGGCTATCAGCCTTCATCAGCCTGGATAGCTTGACTCCAGTGGTGTGGAGAGCCTGGGACTCACGTCTGAGCATACCCAGCCCACTCGGGGTGAAAATTGCAAAAAACACAGTTGATGTACAGAATGTAGAACAATGTCATACATTCATCCCAGTACAAGGATCTGGGCCGAAATCCATCGTTTTTTTGCACTCCACACCACCCTGGGTTAGACACTGGCTATATGCAAATCAGCTCTGACCCTGTGCCTCATTGGAACAGTCCAGTCCGAACTACCAAGCCATGTCTTTCCCAGACCGGAATCAAGCATCCAAGGACCGGTTTCTGGCTATCAGCCTTCATCAGCCTGGATAGCTTGACTCCAGTGGTGTGGAGAGCCTGGGACTCACGTCTGAGCATACCTAGCCCACTCGGGGTGAAAATTGCAAAAAACACAGTTGATGGACAGAATGTAGAACAATGTCATACATTCATCCCAGTACAAGGATCTGGGCCGAAATCCATCGTTTTTTTGTACTCCACACCACCCTGGGTTAGACACTGGCTATATGCAAATCAGCTCTGACCCTGTGCCTCATTGGAACAGTCCAGTCCGAACTACCAAGCCATGTCTTTCCCAGACCGGAATCAAGCATCCAAGGACCGGTTTCTGGCTATCAGCCTTCATCAGCCTGGATAGCTTGACTCCAGTGGTGTGGAGAGCCTGGGACTCACGTCTGAGCATACCCAGCCCACTCGGGGTGAAAATTGCAAAAAACACAGTTGATGGACAGAATGTAGAACAATGTCATACATTCATCCCAGTACAAGGATCTGGGCCGAAATCCATCGTTTTTTTGCACTCCACACCACCCTGGGTTAGACACTGGCTATATGCAAATCAGCTCTGACCCTGTGCCTCATTGGAACAGTCCAGTCCGAACTACCAAGCCATGTCTTTCCCAGACCGGAATCAAGCATCCAAGGACCGGTTTCTGGCTATCAGCCTTCATCAGCCTGGATAGCTTGACTCCAGTGGTGTGGAGAGCCTGGGACTCACGTCTGAGCATACCCAGCCCACTCGGGGTGAAAATTGCAAAAAACACAGTTGATGGACAGAATGTAGAACAATGTCATACATTCATCCCAGTACAAGGATCTGGGCCGAAATCCATCGTTTTTTTGCACTCCACACCACCCTGGGTTAGACACTGGCTATATGCAAATCAGCTCTGACCCTGTGCCTCATTGGAACAGTCCAGTCCGAACTACCAAGCCATGTCTTTCCCAGACCGAAATCAAGCATCCAAGGACCGGTTTCTGGCTATCAGCCTTCATCAGCCTGGATAGCTTGACTCCAGTGGTGTGGAGAGCCTGGGACTCACGTCTGAGCATACCCAGCCCACTCGGGGTGAAAATTGCAAACAACACAGTTGATGGACAGAATGTAGAACAATGTCATACATTCATCCCAGTACAAGGATCTGGGCCCAAATCCATCGTTTTTTTGCACTCCACACCACCCTGGGTTAGACACTGGCTATATGCAAATCAGCTCTGACCCTGTGCCTCATTGGAACAGTCCAGTCCGAACTACCAAGCCATGTCTTTCCCAGACCGGAATCAAGCATCCAAGGACCGGTTTCTGGCTATCAGCCTTCATCAGCCTGGATAGCTTGACTCCAGTGGTGTGGAGAGCCTGGGACTCACGTCTGAGCATACCCAGCCCACTCGGGGTGAAAATTGCAAAAAACACAGTTGATGGACAGAATGTAGAACAATGTCATACATTCATCCCAGTACAAGGATCTGGGCCGAAATCCATTGTTTTTTTGCACTCCACACCACCCTGGGTTAGACACTGGCTATATGCAAATCAGCTCTGACCCTGTGCCTCATTGGAACAGTCCAGTCCGAACTACCAAGCCATGTCTTTCCCAGACCGGAATCAAGCATCCAAAGACCGGTTTCTAGCTATCAGCCTTCATCAGCCTGGATAGCTTGACTCCAGTGGTGTGGAGAGCCTGGGACTCACGTCTGAGCATACCCAGCCCACTCGGGGTGAAAATTGCAAAAAACACAGTTGATGGACAGAATGTAGAACAATGTCATACATTCATCCCAGTACAAGGATATGGGCCGAAATCCATCGTTTTTTTGCACTCCACACCACCCTGGGTTAGACACTGGCTATATGCAAATCAGCTCTGACCCTGTGCCTCATTGGAACAGTCCAGTCCGAACTACCAAGCCATGTCTTTCCCATACTGGAATCAAGCATCCAAGGACCGGTTTCTGGCTATCAGCCTTCATCAGCCTGGATAGCTTGACTCCAGTGGTGTGGAGAGCCTGGGACTCACGTCTGAGCATACCCAGCCCACTCGGGGTGAAAATTGCAAAAAACACAGTTGATGGACAGAATGTAGAACAATGTCATACATTCATCCCAGTACAAGGCTCTGGGCCGAAATCCATCGTTTTTTTGCACTCCACACCACCCTGGGTTAGACACTGGCTATATGCAAATCAGCTCTGACCCTGTGCCTCATTGGAACAGTCCAGTCCGAACTACCAAGCCATGTCTTTCCCAGACCGAAATCAAGCATCCAAGGACCGGTTTCTGGCTATCAGCCTTCATCAGCCTGGATAGCTTGACTCCAGTGGTGTGGAGAGCCAGGCTGATGAAGGCTGATAGCCAGAAACCGGTCCTTGGATGCTTGATTCCAGTCTGGGAAAGACATGGCTTGGTAGTTCGGACTGGACTGTTCCCATGAGGCACAGGGTCAGAGCTGATTTGCATATAGCCAGTGTCTAACCCAGGGTGGTGTGGAGTGCAAAGAAACGATGGATTTAGGCCCAGATCCTTGTACTGGGGTGAATGTATGACATTGTTCTACATTCTGTCCATCAACTGTGTTTTTTGCAATTTTCACCCCGAGTGGGCTGGGTATGCTCAGACGTGAGTCCCAGGCTCTCCACACCACTGGAGTCAAGCTATCCAGGCTGATGAAGGCTGATAGCCAGAAACCGGTCCTTGGATGCTTGATTCCGGTCTGGGAAAGACATGGCTTGGTAGTTCGGACTGGACTGTTCCCATGAGGCACAGGGTCAGAGCTGATTTGCATATAGCCAGTGTCTAACCGAGGGTGGTGTGGAGTGCAAAGAAACGATGGATTTAGGCCCAGATCCTTGTACTGGGGTGAATGTATGACATTGTTCTACATTCTGTCCATCAACTGTGTTTTTTGCAATTTTCACCCCGAGTGGGCTGGGTATGCTCAGACGTGAGTCCCAGGCTCTCCACACCAATGGAGTCAAGCTATCCAGGCTGATGAAGGCTGATAGCCAGAAACCGGTCCTTGGATGCTTGATTCCGGTCTGGGAAAGACATGGCTTGGTAGTTCGGACTGGACTGTTCCCATGAGGCACAGGGTCAGAGCTGATTTGCATATAGCCAGTGTCTAACCCAGGGTGGTGTGGAGTGCAAAGAAACGATGGATTTAGGCCCAGATCCTTGTACTGGGGTGAATGTATGACATTGTTCTACATTCTGTCCATCAACTGTGTTTTTTGCAATTTTCACCCCGAGTGGGCTGGGTATGCTCAGACGTGAGTCCCAGGCTCTCCACACCACTGGAGTCAAGGTATCCAGGCTGATGAAGGCTGATAGCCAGAAACCGGTCCTTGGATGCTTGATTCCGGTCTGGGAAAGACATGGCTTGGTAGTTCGGACTGGACTGTTCCCATGAGGCACAGGGTCAGAGCTGATTTGCATATAGCCAGTGTCTAACCCAGGGTGGTGTGGAGTGCAAAGAAACGATGGATTTAGGCCCAGATCCTTGTACTAGGGTGAATGTATGACATTGTTCTACATTCTGTCCATCAACTGTGTTTTTTGCAATTTTCACCCCGAGTGGGCTGGGTATGCTCAGACGTGAGTCCCAGGCTCTCCACACCACTGGAGTCAAGCTATCCAGGCTGATGAAGGCTGATAGCAAGAAACCGGTCCTTGGATGCTTGATTCCGGTCTGGGAAAGACATGGCTTGGTAGTTCGGACTGGACTGTTCCCATGAGGCACAGGGTCAGAGCTGATTTGCATATAGCCAGTGTCTAACCGAGGGTGGTGTGGAGTGCAAAGAAACGATGGATTTAGGCCCAGATCCTTGTACTGGGGTGAATGTATGACATTGTTCTACATTCTGTCCATCAACTGTGTTTTTTGCAATTTTCACCCCGAGTGGGCTGGGTATGCTCAGACGTGAGTCCCAGGCTCTCCACACCACTGGAGTCAAGCTATCCAGGCTGATGAAGGCTGATAGCCAGAAACCGGTCCTTGGATGCTTGATTCCGGTTTGGGAAAGACATGGCTTGGTAGTTCGGACTGGACTGTTCCCATGAGGCACAGGGTCAGAGCTGATTTGCATATAGCCAGTGTCTAACCCAGGGTGGTCTGGAGTGCAAAGAAACGATGGATTTAGGCCCAGATCCTTGTACTGGGGTGAATGTATGACATTGTTCTACATTCTGTCCATCAACTGTGTTTTTTGCAATTTTCACCCCGAGTGGGCTGGGTATGCTCAGACGTGAGTCCCAGGCTCTCCACACCACTGGAGTCAAGCTATCCAGGCTGATGAAGGCTGATAGCCAGAAACCGGTCCTTGGATGCTTGATTCCGGTCTGGGAAAGACATGGCTTGTTAGTTCGGACTGGACTGTTCCCATGAGGCACAGGGTCAGAGCTGATTTGCATATAGCCAGTGTCTAACCCAGGGTGGTGTGGAGTGCAAAGAAACGATGGATTTAGGCCCAGATCCTTGTACAGGGGTGAATGTATTACATTGTTCTACATTCTGTCCATCAACTGTGTTTTTTGCAATTTTCACCCCGAGTGGGCTGGGTATGCTCAGACGTGAGTCCCAGGCTCTCCACACCACTAGAGTCAAGCTATCCAGGCTGATGAAGGCTGATAGCCAGAAACCGGTCCTTGGATGCTTGATTCCGGTCTGGGAAAGACATGGCTTGGTAGTTCGGACTGGACTGTTCCCATGAGGCACAGGGTCAGAGCTGATTTGCATATAGCCAGTGTCTAACCCAGGGTGGTGTGGAGTGCAAAGAAACGATGGATTTAGGCCCAGATCCTTGTACTGGGGTGAATGTATGACATTGTTCTACATTCTGTCCATCAACTGTGTTTTTTGCAATTTTCTCCCCGAGTGGGCTGGGTATGCTCAGACGTGAGTCCCAGGCTCTCCACACCACTGGAGTCAAGCTATCCAGGCTGATGAAGGCTGATAGCCAGAAACCGGTCCTTGGATGCTTGATTCCGGTCTGGGAAAGACATGGCTTGGTAGTTCGGACTGGACTGTTCCCATGAGGCACAGGGTCAGAGCTGATTTGCATATAGCCAGTGTCTAACCCAGGGTGGTGTGGAGTGCAAAGAAATGATGGATTTAGGCCCAGATCCTTGTACTGGGGTGAATGTATGACATTGTTCTACATTCTGTCCATCAACTGTGTTTTTTCAAGTAGGATAATATTAGCAGCACAAACCTTTTGTTGATGCTGTGTTTTCTGAGCTTCCTCCAGGGAATTTCAAAAACTCTGGATGTCTATAGACTCACAACCTTTGAGAAAAAGTATGCAAGATTGGTGTGCATATCTTTGGTGGAAAAATCATGAAGGCTTATGTGCACACTGCCCCAAATATCAATAACATTGTTCAGTACTCCTACTGGTGGAAGGGGACCTTGAGCCTAAAAGGCTTAACCCCTTCGCTGCGGGGCTGTTTCCCCCTGTGTACAGGTGGGAGGGGGGGCGCGCACAGCGCCCCCATGCTCATGACAAGGTCAGCTCGTCATGAGCTATGACGCTCCGCTGCTCATGACGAGCTGAGCTCGTCATGGCCACACCCGTTCCAATGGAACGCTCAGCACTGCAAGGGAATCAGCCCAGCATGCGAGCGTTCCAAGTAACGGGCACGGTCATGACGAGCTCAGCTCGTCATGAGCACTGGAGCGCCGTAGCTCATGACGAGCTGAGCTCGTCATGAGCATAGAAGAGGTTAAAGAATTCCCAGGTAAACATTCATGTTGTAGTGTTTTATGCCTTTAGGACAACAGCTATAAGGGTGTGCGAATTTCATATTTCCTTTCTCAAAATTACCCTAAATGTCAGAAATATTACACAAATTATGTGAAATGAAAACCTGGCATTTAGCTCTGTATTTTAGTGTGAACCCATCCCTGTGCCCACTTTGGATGCAAGGATGCATTTTACACTTAAAACAAAGCTTAAAAATTAAAAGTGCCACCAACATCAGCCGGTCACATTCTGTTTGTTCACGTTGTTACTGTGTTCCCAAAATAGGATTTTTGCCCAAATGGGAGTCAAATACCGGACGTTGCATAATGGAGTAATCTAAGGTAGTTTGCATAGCAAGAGTAAATGAGAGATGCCAGATATTCCATGAAATTACTCTGGTAGAATTAACATTTCCCCTGGGCCTGTTTAGCCATTGCTAACCTTCTATTTTATAAGTAGTTTGAGACAAATGAAGGGTATGCATATAGAGCTGTTTTACAAAACGTTTCGTGTTTGTGCAATAATGAGTGCTATTTGTAGTGCAGTTGTATCACCTTGCCATTACAAATCTTTGTCTGTGATGTTAAATGCACATACTCTGCCCTAGTGCAAGTATCTTTCTTTGTGTTGTTAAGACCTTTTACCAAATCTGACTATTTAGCTGAATTAGTACTTAGTGAATGTTTTGGCTGCACTTCAATATCTATGTGATTTATTGTAGTAATTTATTTTAATAAGTTCTACAGCAAATGTAATTTATTGAAATTTTCCTATGGCATGCAGTAATAGTAATGCCTGCTAAAGGTAAATAATAGATGGATCATTTTTTACAAGTTTCTTTTCCATTAACTATTCTTATGATAAAGTCTGACCCTGGCTCAGCATTAGTTATGATAGCAGTCTGGGATCAAGGTGTGGTCTCAGGAGGTAAAAGTTGGATTTTTTATGCTGTTTCACAGAGTCTCTTTAAGTAGAAGAAGCCTGGTGAGGTATGGGTCATAAACGTGCTCTTACACAGATTTCAAGATTTATCTTACTGATGAGGCCCAACAAGGCTGAAGCTGGTCTGGGTTTGCTTCGGTTCTCAATCAGAGATGACGTGGCCTCACAGTGTGGTCTGGATAATCCCTTGTGGAGCAGGGCCAAGACTGATTTGCACCACACACCTCTGAGATACAGCAACAGAGAAGCGCACACACTTTCATGAAGATACACATGCAGAGCAAGAGACAGGAAGCAGGGAAAGACACAGAAAGAATGAATGGGTAGCAAAGGAAATGGTAAGAGGCAAAGAGGTGTGAATATAGGGTAGAGGAGTTGGCCTAACGGCTAGGGCGTTCGACCTCGGACCTGGGGGTCTAAGTTCGAGTATCGGTAACTACGCCAGAAAACCTCCTGTGATTCTGGGCAAATCACTTAATCTCCCCGTGCCTAAAATGAATGTGTGTCCGTCCTCATGTAACGTAACTGGTGCTATGTAAAGCGCTCTGATACCTGATTTGGTTCGGGTCTAGTTCGCACTATATAAAACTCTGTTAAAAAAAATAGATAGAGAAGGCAGCCAGAGAAGAGAAGCTGTGCTAGCCTCTTCTTTTCTGAGAGTAGCACCCATGCACATTAGGCAACACATCATTAGCAAATATGCCAATTAGCTCTAGAATAAATAAAGCATGATGCTATAATAAAGATTATTAAAGCACTATAGGAAAGATAAATAATAGCTTAAACCTGTCTGGTAATTAGGAATCATGATCAAAGAAATTATGATAAGAAGGGCTCTAGTCTAAAAAACATCTTGGCTGGTAGGCAGGCTGGCATTGATGGCAGAAAAATAAAACAACAAAAGGTGATGGTGGAATGCTTGCAAAAGTCTCAACCACTGGCAATTGCTGTGAACTCAACTACATTGTTTTTTGCCCTCAACGCCACTCTAGATGGGGAGGAACCATATGCAAATGAGTCTTCATCCTGCTCCAGTAGGAACAGACCATCCCAAATTGTTAGGCCCCTTTCACCCTGAAAGGGAACACAAGTAACTCCAATACATTTTCTGCTTAGTTGAGCCTCCTTAATTAACTTAAACTTGGATCCTACAAATTCAGTGAATCCAGGTTATATCTTAGGGCATTAAAATACAACAATAAAAGATAGAATGCTAACAAAAATATCAACAAGCACACCAAAACAAGTATACCAATTAGCTCTAGAATATATACACCATAGTTCTATAATAAAAGATGCCTATTGCAATATAGGAACAGATAAATATATGTTAAAAACTGGATGGCAATTCAAAACCATGGTCAAAGAATTTTGAATTGAGCAGCTCTTGTCTAAAAACCATCTTAGCAGGATACAATGGCATCAAAATAAAACAACAAAAGATGACGTGGTACATGCTTGTGCAAATATCAACCACTGGCAATCACAGACTGGAAGGAAAATGTGAAAATTAGACTTTGTTCTGCTTCAATGGGAACAGTATAGCCTGAACCACAGAGATGCGTCTTTGAAGTGCTTTCTTTGTAAAAAAGCCCGAGCACTGAGAAGGAACTTCACTCTGATACGCCGTGCTAGACGTTCAAGTCGGATTCCTTAGATAGCCCTCAACTATTGCATATTGTCATACAGCCAGCAGTGCCTTGAGTAAATGTTGGTTATTTTAACAGTTTCCTATATAGTATGTACAGCTCACACAGGTCCTTGGGAACTACTGTAAGTGAAAATGCGGAATTGCCCCAGAAAGTTGAAAGGACAAGCAATCTTTTCACCCTTCTATCTAGTTATGGTCAGAAATCGTAGGTTGCCCATCTAGGGATTTCAATAAATTGCAGAACTCATGGGATGCTGAAAGGACAAAGGAGAAGCTGTTCCATTTGTGTGTGGCCTCTACTGTTCACTTTGAATTTTGGTACAGGGAAAGACATGATCTAGCCCAGGCTTCTCCAAAGACTAGCTTGGGTGCTTTCAGCAGCTCACCAGCTACTTGTAAGTGCGGCCTAGCCTACTAAATTAGAAGCTTTTGATTGGATTTTAACATATGTATACGTACATTGAAAGGTATGCATTCAAGATAAAAATACGTATATTTTCAGAAATCAGTAGTTGGTGGTTGGAAAAAATGGCTGAATAGTCAGCAGATAGTTGCAGCTTATATTTGAGTGGTAAATCATGGGGTGGTGGGGATACTGTAATGCAATGAGATGCAATTAGCATTTATAAAGAGTTACTATTGTTCCAGATCTTTTAAACAAAAAGACAGTCCTAAGAGGTAGAATATCCAAAAAGGCAAGTGAAGCTCATGGATGTAGAAAATAATTGAGTGCGATCAGATGTTTTTCAAAGTTGAATGGGATTTATTACTAATGTCATTACCTTTTTTTAACATTTCTGCTGGTAACCCCGCCTGATTGTTCACTAACACAGCACTTATAATAGTAGCTCTGGGTGATTTTTATTGGACATAAGTGTTTCTTATTACAGTAAAGGTTGGAGAGCCCTGATCAAGCCTGAAGATAATAACAGGTTCTAAAAGAAGTGGCCAGCCTATCTCAATCTGGGGTGGCAGAGTGGGCTAAAGAACGGTGATGGATCAAACCCAGATCTTTTGATTGGGTGTGAGTGTTTGATTGGTTCAGATGCTCCATCCATCACCACCCCCTTTTGTACCCCTTTTGTATCTCAATCAAAAGCAGGCCTGAAACAGCTTGTCAAGACAATGTTTCCACGGTGAAATGTTTATTACATTTTCTAAAACTCTGAAAGTACTAATCAGGCAATCAACTTACCGTCGACAAGGGAAGCCTGGGGCAGACAGATAAGGAGACTTCTTCTGTAGCACCCTCATCTGAGAGATGCATTGATTATTTATGTAGACTTCACACCCTAACCAGGATAAATGAATAAATATGAGGAAGAATGATACAGTCTTTAGCCACAATAGCTTAGATGAGGCACAGTATCAACCTCAATCTCCTCACAATTTGTACACAACTCCAGGACACTCGGATGAACGAAGCAGAGGAGTAGAGGCCCTGCATAGAGAGACCCTACAGGAATACAGACAACTGGACTGCACTTTCAATTTCCACCCTACCTACAGGCATCCAGTCACCACACAAAAACTTCCTGACCACTAAATGCCAACAAGCAGACTCGCGCAGGTACACCACTGCTGAAGGAACATAGAAGGCTCACCACGGGGAGCGGGGCTGACATCACATCACTAAACATATATGTGCCTTAGATATGGCACAGAACTACTCTGAATTGTGTACATCTCTTTTGTAAAGAGATGAGGTGGACTCATTTAGTTGTAAAAATACCTCTACAAAAGTAAAATGTTTGAGTGTTTTGCATATGAAGATCAATTTCTTGCTAACCCCTTGATTTACCAATCCCAGCCTCATGACTAAGCAATTTTTGTTTTAGAAATGTCTCTTATTTCGAATATTCACACCATTCCTTACTTTGACAGCTGAAATCCTATGTAGCTATTACATGGGTAATACATTTAGACAAAATCTATGAAACGTATCATTGACGTATTATAAATGTTAGTAGAATAACTTAAGTACTTACATTTTCATCTTTGAAGTCTCTGTAATATTTCATAATCATAATGATACAGCAACATTTTCAGCACTTTTCAAACCATTTTTGTTTTAACAATGGATATCTTTATTACAGTCCTCTTCGATGTTGAGGCAGACTACACAGATTATTCACATACTTAACACAAGCAATAGCTCCATGGGGAGCTATTAATCTAACTTACTGACTGGAGATGTGCTTGCGACTGCCCAGCTAGTACAGGGGAAGAGAACAAAGAAACAGATAGGGAGGAAATTAAAGCTTCTTCCTGCTCGGAGGGATGTTGCAGATAAAAGCTTTTACAAAAGAAGACAAAATGTACGAGGCCAAAAGTTGGAACACAACTTCCGATTTAGTTGCACAGCAATTTAAAATCAGTTGTCGTTGGCAAGAAAGGCATGCGTTTCATTGAACTCAGGCAGTTCAAATATGTCAACAGTGTCAAAGGGATCGCCACTCACAAAATGACCTAGTTTTATTTTTTTTAACTCAGTCCATTCACTTTGGAAAAACTCCCCTATTTATGTAAGATGTGGGTTTCCTGAAATCAGCATTTTTTAAACATTATGATCATGATTTTTCATTTATGTGACATGTTTGTATATTTTGTTTAATTCCACTGCTAGACGAAGTTCCATAAGGTGGTTGTTTCTTACTTTTGTGCTGCAGCTAAATGTTCCCTTACTACAGGCATTATCGTGGCAGGATTACTATCATACAGGTCACAAAAGGCGGTGGTGAATTGCAGATCGACTTTTCGCGATCAATATCTGATTTTGTCAATCTGATTTTGTGATTTTGGTATGATTAGGTTAATTCACAAATCACCAATCACTACCCCTGTGTTTTCATTTCCAAACTGAAAACATTGTTTTGAAGCAGCCCTTTTTCCTTATAGGAAAATAGTTTTGCATTTGAGAAAACATCAGGGTATTGGCACTGGTCACTGGTAGTGGTGACCCGGACCACTGACTAGCCCACTAGAGGCTGCCAACATGATTCCCAAACAAGAAGTCATCTCAAAGGGACCCTTTGTGAATCAGTTACCACTTCCTTTGAGGAGATGGTAACTGGTTAATGGTTGGGAACCGGAATTGTGGTCACAAACCAAAGATACATTGCGTTCCGAATCTCAGTTGGGAAGCATCAGCCCTTTTATGCCTCTTCTGAATTGCGATCCGGTGTGGGTCGCAAAACACATTTTATGAGTCTGAAACCCTTTTCTGGCTCGTATAATGGATTTTGTACATTACAAAGAGCAAATTTGCAGTTCAGTACAGTGATTTTGTGAATAACGGCATTTTTGATTGCAAAATCCCTTAGAACACCTGGGCCCAAATCCTAACAAAGATAGAGGTCAATTTTAACAATGATGGCATCTATAGTGGGGGATCTCTTAACCCCTTCCATGCTGATGATGAACCCCAGCCGTCACGCTCCACGGTGCTCGTGTGCTGATGACGGCTGGGGTTCGTCACGGCCCCGCCCTGTTCTTTTGTTTACCGCACAGCGGCGGAATCGGCCCAGCATGGAAGGGGTTAATGATGTTAGACAGCTGGTTGCTTAAAAGGTTGAATATTCTATTAACATAACTGCTTACCGAGATTCCTGTGTAGAAAAATGTAGTAAATCTATAAGAAATCTAGAAATTCCAGGTGACTACCTTCTCGCTTATTTGGCGACTTCTCTATCTGTGATTAAGTCACAGTGCATCTCCAGTCGAGGATTGGAAATGGAAATGCGTAAGAGCAACATAGATTTTTTTTATATCCAAAGCAGCATGAACCGAAGAATTTAATTTCCAATAATGTAACTTTTCTATGCAGTTCAAACGGCGTGATCGACCATTGCAAATTCAAGCGGTATTCCTCTCCCTCTCCAGGACTTATCCTCTACCTAAATGACACAACAGCAGCACCACACTCCAAGTTGTGATAAGTAATTATTAAAACATTTCTTGATTCATAGGAACCTTCAGTGTCCAAAGTATTTAGGTAATTTTAGTTTCATAAACTGTAGTTGTTTAGAATGTCTGTGTCTGTCGAAAATCAAGAAGGAAGTAAAATTTGTTTTTGGTACAGTAAAATTATCATGAACGCAGGATGTAACACCTTCAGTTAAGACCACAACTAATAAATGAGATGCTGAATTCCTGCTACTACTTATACACCTACAGGGAATGGAATTTTCATGCTGTGTTAACTTCTAGTGGTTCAGCTCCTATACAGCACAAAATGAGTGTAGACTAAATTTCAATGTCTATGTGTAGTGTTGCGGACTTTGTGCATTTAAAATGTTTGTGCATTATTAATAATGTGCTGAACAAGGATTTTCCCTCAGTTTTATATATATATATATATATATATATATATACATATATATATATATATATATATATATATATACACAATGACATGATGCTATTGCACTTTAAATGAATTTTCTATGACACATAGAAGTGTGATTTCCTGGATCTTGCTAACTAGGCCTCAGTTCTTGCCTAGACACCATCTTGATGTCTCCTGCTGCATGTAAATTGTTCGTTATTTCTGCAGTACAAAGTCAAACAGAGTCATGTTTGTTTATTTCTATTAAAGTTGTTCTTAGAGAAGCACACTGGCAATACCTTGCCTTGCGGCACTGGGTTACTCAAGTCCATGAACGCCCACATTCCAGCCGCCCACTAACCAAATTTGAGGAAAGGTACATAACTCGAGGATCGGACAAGCATCTGCTCTCAGACATATATGCCTTTCTACTTTCACCCACACAACATACTAAGTCCCTTGCGCAGCGGCGATGGGAGTCCAAACGTGGAGTGGTGTGGCTCACTGGTTAGAGGTGGCAGACCCGGAAGCAGGAGTCGGCCCGGGACCAGGGCTCAATTCCCGACGCGGCAGGGTCGTGGACCAGGGTCAGCAGACTCGATAATTCTCGCCTCGGTGCCTACTCTAACCAGGGGTCCCACTCGGCAACTCTGGGCATTAGCTTGCCTAATCTCCACAACGGCCCCATCAACGCCGGTGATGCCTGGCTCCACCTTGGGGACTCCCAGTAGGGACCATCCCACAAGGAAAGCCAGGACGGGTTCCCCAGCGGTATACCGCGCCAGGATACTCCGGTAGTAATTGAGCGCGTTACAAAACAGCTTATAACATAACATAACTTGAGCGTGAATTCTCCCTCAAAGAGTGGCAAGATATAATACACAAGGCCAGAGCTTCTTCCTGCAGCACCTCCGGGAAAGAAATGTTCCTCAAAATAGTGCATTACTGGTATTATACTCCAGCTAGGGTAGCACAATGGAAGTTAGGAGGAGACAACCGTTGCTGGTACTCAATACTGCCTGATATCAATGTCACCCTATCACACAGATAGCTAGATTCCCTAGCTACAAAATATTGGGTCTTCCCAACCCACTGACCTAACCCCTCAGGCCGTGCCAGGGTAGAGCTATAGCTCTGGCACTTGGTGCCACCAAGCAGATGTTGATTTCTAAGTGGGGAACAGATGGAGTTCCGACCAGAGTGGAATGGTTACATAAACTATGGTACATCGTCGGCATCGAGAAAGTCATGATAAGCCTCATGCGTAAACTCCCTCAATTTGATAAAATGTGGGGATCTACTATAGAATTTTTATCAGCTGAATTCACAGAACTTACCTGCCCGAGATATCTACGGGTACTTCGACTCACTAAGCCAAACCACTCAACAGAAGAATGTATTCCCACAAGATTACCTAACTCCCCGGAGAGAATAGGTCTCCCTCACTGGAATAAAGCCTGCCATTAGCTATTCAGTCTCCCCTCTAATCTTTCTTTTCTCCTCCTTTCTATCTATCCTCACTCCTTCCACGAGTGACTATCATCACATTGACTTCCCTACCCACCTGTGGTTGTAGGTGGTAGCCATTGTTATATTTGTAAAACTTTATATTAAAAAGATTTAAACCTGAAATGTGTTCTTGCTGTTCACGATGAAAATGTTCCAGCAGAGCCAAAATAATGTTTCTTTTCTCAAAAACCGGCTGCTAGCTCACTGTACCCAGGTCATTCAGAATAGTGTGTTGAGGTTCATGTAACTAGTTTGTCCTGCTATCTCTGGATGACAGACTCAAGTGGGCAGAATTAATATTCATGTAGTGGGATAGTGCTTATATCAGTGGTCTTCAACATTTTTAATACCACACACCATAACAAAATAATCATTGGCCCACCCCCTCAAACATTTTCGCAATTATTCCATTAAACTGGCAATGTTTAAATATGTTTAGACTAATTTAAACATAGAGGTATGTTCTGTACCATTGTAAAAATGTAATCAAATATATGATTGACAAAGATACTCTTTTGTTCAGGCAGGCCTTACTAACATATAAAGGTATCCACAGTGTGATTATTAGAAATGGGGATGGGGGTTTTGAAGAATAGCTGGAGTCCCTTCCCTTTCAAAACTTCTCCCAGCCAGGATATAAATGACAAAAGATATTAGTGATGGGCTATTACAGAGCTGCTGAGAGTCACTCATTTTTCCCTGCTGAAAACAAAGCTCTGTTATCAGCATTGTGCTTCTTTTGGCCAGAGCCTGGTGCCTCCTCCCCCTGCCCAGTATCAGGTGAGGCCCCACTAGAGGAGCGTGCCCCCCAGTTTGAAGACTATTCGCTTAGATTGTAAGGTGATATGAAGTTTAATAATTATGTGTTTTGATTCATTGAAAATACATGTCTTTTGCTCACACCATGATGATTCTGCACTTTCTATTGTGAGAAGATGTCCTATATAAACCTTTGATTTTCATGTTGTGTAAACCTCTAGTCATTCATGTCCTATTCTGCAAATAAATGAATGCCGGCACCATTTCAATACTTCAGTGTAGTCTTTAGCTGATGTATCACACTATCAGCATGCAAAGGCCTCATCAGTCCCTCTTTTCATGTAAGAAACCACAAAATATGCCCATATCCAGTGACCAAGAAAGAGAATCAGACACTACTGCAAATTTGCCCATTTCACACTGCAGTACACACTGGATTAGATGAAGGAAACATCACTAATATTTAACCGCATCGCTGCGGCGGCTATTCCGCCGCATCGCTAAGGGGGCGGGGCGGCCACGCGGCGGCCGCATGCTGGTGACGGAACCGCTCCGTCATCAGCCGCAGTTGGGCTGTGCTCATGACGGAGCGGTTCCGTCATGGCCCCGCCCGCTCAATAGAACACCCAGTGCAGGCGGCCGGGCCATGACGGAACCGCTCCGTCATCAGCACAGCGCCACCGCAGCTGATGACGGAGCGGTTCCGTCATCAGCATCGAAAGGGTTAAAGATGCAAAATAGTGGTGATGCTTCCCAAGCATCAAAGCACTTCCCTGATAGGATCCATGTGCAGTGTTGTAAGGCCTCCACAAAGGTGGGTTTATTCTTGAAGGAGGAACTCTGAAAGCCTACAGATAAGTAATCCCAGGAAATGATATTTTAAACAGGAGCTGATTCTTAAGAGAACGAAAGAACCCTCAAACCACCAGAGATAACTGTTTTGTAACTCAAGAGTTCACAGCATGTGTCAAACTACGTTTTCTTGTGGGTAGTAAGAAGCTGGGGACTAGCAAATTGGACAGATAATGAGAAAACATCTCTGTCGTTAAGGAGACACCTGGTAAATAATGCTAACAACCCATTGCAAAATCTCACCAGACATTATTAAATAAAGAAACATTCAGGAATGCCTGTTATTATTTTAGAAATGCAGGACTGGGTAAAGAGAGGTGCTGTTTTTTGCACTTCGTGGCTCCATTGATCCTCATGCATCTGATTGCCAGATAGACTATGTGCTCCCTGTGGCACTCCTCTTCATTCACATATACAAAAACAATGCCTTCCAGCTCCTTTGCTTAATGGTCCTCTCCACAATTCATTTCTATTTCCATGAGTAACACATCTATCCCATCTCCAGTTCCTGCCTCCCTATCCAACTCAGTTCTACTGCCTTCTGTCTTCTCTTCCATACAGTTACATGCCTGCCTTCGTCTTTCACCAACCCTTCTCCCTAATGGATTTCTGTCGGCAGTCTCTCCATGCACTCTCTTTTACAATCAGCTTGCATCTTTACCTCCATTCATAACCCACACCTTTCTTGCATCTATGCCTCCCAATCCATTCTAAATGCCTTTTCCATATGCCTCCTGTACACTCACTGGTTATTGCATAATTTGTCTTCTGTCACATGGCATGGCCTAGTGGTGTTACCAGTAGACCATACATTCTCAAAGATCTATTAAATATCTAAGCAAGGAGAGGAGTGATATGATGCACTAAATCACCTTTCACCATTTTCAAGCAGTGTTTATGAAGCAAGACGTTCCTGATCATACCTCTCGCTTTTTCAATTCACAGGGACCTTGAGATAGAACAATTCCAAAACTTATAAGTGGATAACCTTTCTGCCGAAAGACTTGGGAGCCACAGTGGTCCTCAGACATCAGCTCAGTGTACTCTGTTTGGTTTATCCACTCAACCACTGCCAGGGATTCTATTTCTTCGGCTGCCGTTATGTCTGTTCTTTCCATTTTCTACATGAAGTTCCACTAGCAAGGAGCAGACTTCTATTTTGATACACTCGAGCTGAATCATCGCTCAATTTTTGAGTTTATGTAAATATGTTCTCTTACCAAACAAGGAAAATAAATCTAAGGACTCTCAATACAAGTCTAGGCCTGTGTGATAGCTAAACTTTGCACATACTTTCCAGACAGCCATCACACAGGAAGGGTTGGGTGTGACAGGGTTACGTCAGCATTCACCTGCATACTGATGGTCTTCCTGAATGGGAGATTGAGAGGGCGTTCACACTTCACCATTGTATAGGCTGTGTACTGCCCTCACACGAAGGGCTGATTTACTCCCTACTGATGGTTGGAGCCAGAGCTGAGTTGAAAGGGAGTTATTTTGAACTTCTAAGGTTTCTTTTGAAGTCACCTCTTCAACAAAGGGGCATTTTGGAGTATATGTGCAGCGGCTCTGTCCTCTTGATTTTAGACACTGCATGAGACCTGCAACCAGATGCTGCTGGCTCTACATATTGCACCTTGCCAGGGACTGCTGTGCTGACAGGAAGGACTGCCAGTGGGACTATTTGCTTTGTTCTTCTCGGAGAGACTGACACTTTGCATCCTGCTTCTATGTGCCTTCCTGCTTGTGCCACCAGTGCTCTCCAGGGAAGGGTTGGCTTTCCCCTTCCCTGTTCCTGCTCCTCTAGTAGGATTCCACTCAGCGAAGACCTAGAAACTGCCAAGGGACTCACGAATCTGGCCTTCACAAGTGTTCTACTCAGCACATAGTGAGCTCTTCCTTTTTCATTGATCTTTGGTCAAAAGCTAGAGTTATATATTTCCTACCTACCCTACACAGCGCAGTTGGAGCACTTAATTTTTAGCCCCAAAACTGAGGCTGCGCTCAAACCAGTGCATGGTGAAGCGCTGGTACATGCCCCGTATTCCACAAAGAGCAGATGTGTTTCCCTATAAAGCAGCTCCCCTTCAGTGAGGAGACAGCAACATATTGCATCTGAGGACAACTTGCCGTCCAGTGGGACACCACCCCATTGCAGAAGGATACAGCTGCCGGATGTTAGAAATCCCCCTGGGAGGGCCCTTCTGCCAGTAAGTCAGCATTCTGGGAGACCATCTCTCCTGTTGCTCCTTTTCGTCCACATAGAGCGAGTCCCTAGGGACACCAGAACCGCTTGAAAGGTACTGTATCTCCGGTTCGCAAAGCTTTCAGAACTCCCTGTGGCCGCTGGGCCCTGCGCAGCATCCCACAGTGTTTCACTTTGCATGTACTGGTGTATACATTTAAAGCGGAGATTGGGTCCAGGCAAGGAAAGCCACACCGGTCCCCACTTAATGCGTGCCAGACCTCATGGGCACCAGCATTTGAGGCTTACCGGGAGTCGCACAGCAGCCCCACATTGCCGTCGTGGATGGGTCAGTTCTTTGTGGGCAACTACCTTGGACATCGCTATACACATGAGACCCAGCAAGCTCCCGCCTCTGAATCTGGCCGAATGTGTGCTCCCACCTCCCTTTGGGATGCACCTGGGTGCGCTTGCTCGATGGATCTCTTGTTCTGTTGGGGTGAATCCTCATGGAGGCCCTGATTGCCCCAAGAAAGTTGTTGCTTTTGGAAACCGACAAATTACCATAGTACTGTAATGTGGTACCGTAATAGACCTAGGAGGAGTATAGTCGCTTGTAGGCCCCATGTTCAAATAGTGCATATATTCACAAGTACCTATGTGGGCTGATTGTTACTGATAGGCTTATGGCATTTCATGTACTACTGGCAATATTTGGTGATTCATGTGTGTTCTTGCTCTAACCAAACTGCTGCATTACATGCGCTGATGTGATAATGTATGTTGTTTTGCCTTGCATTGTCAGGAGAATGAGGATCGTCTCAGGATTTGCATAGTATGCACAGAATTTATGGTTTATATCGTTTTGGTCTATGTCATATGTGCAATATACTCTATATATTTTTATGTAATGCTATGTGGAGTCGCTTTAGTGGTGTGTTCATTGTGTTTCTGTGTAAGTGTGTTTCTCAAATGCTTTACACATTGCCTCTGATGATAAGACTGCCTGCTCTGCGCCTAGCTACCAGAGGGTTAGCACAGGCCTTCTTTGGTATGTAACTTACCTGCCATGAGTAGAGTGGTGGGTTCTGCCTGGCTTAGGTGCATCCCCTAGCCAACCAGAAGCCCCATGTCTAACAGGAAGGGGACAGAAATCAGCAGTGGAACTCTGTGCAGCAGTGGAACCCTGCACATACCACCCCCCGGAATCCAGTAACACTGTTTACCTTGAGATGGCAGATGATCCAGGTGCTTTTGGTTATGTTTCTGGATTTCTTCCAGACCACAGTACTTTGGTTCCTTGTTGTCTGTCCTTCTTCTGCTGTCATAGAGACAAACGTTTGATATTTGCCTTCAACTGGAAATCTGATCACCATACCTTTCCACAATCGGATTACTGGGAGACCAGACCACCTACTTGCTCACTATGCTCACTATGATGTCGAATTGAGTCTACTAAAGAAGCTGACAGTGACTTGCTGCACTTGTCGAATTCAAAGAGAGAAATCAGAGAGTCAGTGTTGCTTTGCTGCCACTTCAGTGCACAGTAGGAGCGTGCAAGTATGCTCAGCCAAGCATACTGAATAAACAGAAGTGTCATAGAGATACTTGTAAAAAAGTAATGCTCGGTGAACACATGCTAGGTACTAGATAGCCGCTGCTCTTCTGTTGCCCATGGATTGTGCTAGTGATGGAATCTTCATGTAATTGCTCACAGGATGGTTGGCACTTTATCCATCAATCAGAATGTAGATCACCATTGTTAGATGGCTGACAGAATATTCCATATCTCCTAATGAACTTCATCTTTCTTCGACCTCTATTCCGCCTAGCACCTCTGGCTTCCTATACCAAATTAGAGTGCTGCATGCACGAGGATAAAAGTGGCAGACCTGAACATGGCCGAGACAGCAGCCCGTATGTGAATGATGACATTCTCATTTTTGCTCAAATGAATACGGGAAGGGCCATAATAAAAGCCTCTTAACCTGGCCTGAAACAGAAGCACTGTACCCTATAGGTCCAAAAAATAAGCTTCAATATTTCACTATTTCCTTCATGCATTGCTTGTTGTCTCTGATGACAAGCAACATTCAATTTGCAAAGATATGAGATTGGGACTGGTCGTGCAAATTGTGTGCACATTTTGCTTTCTTTTTATTTTACCATTTGCCTCCAGGGGACAGCCTCACTATTTAGAGATAATTTCGTTCTGGAGAATTTAGAAATGTTGGGGAGGTCATTCTTATGAAATTGAATCTAGTCAATCATAATCTCTCCTTGCTAGCCTTGGGGAACCTTTTGAGTGAATACATTCCCAAAAAGTGGCATGCTTCTGGATGGGACAATTCAGTAAACATGCCTACAAGGGAATTTGTTCAAAATTAAATCACAGGCTATTGATCGCACAAAATTATGTATTTCTGATCAACTAAATTAAATTAATACCTGCTGTTATTATATTTTGTCTCATTAGTTTGGACACAGTAATCAAAGTACTCAAGAAGAAGAAAAGCTACACGGGTATTATGTTTGTTAAACAATATCTCTTTATATAAATTTGTATTAAAAGGGTACTGTTACAATAAGAAGATTCATCAAAAACAAATGGATTAGAAATAAATGAATTATTCGTGAGATCCACTTGCGCTGTAGTCCACTCTTAATGAGTAAATAACAATGAATCTTGCACAACCTAAAAACAATGATTCAATTGTCTGAATTATTTCAATTTAAAAGATGTGGACAAAAAAAAGTCGACGTTTCGGCCTTGTAGTTGTTACATCCTTAAGGCCATCCTCAGGACAATTCAATCTTTAGAGAGTAGAGACCCCCTTTTCTAAATTAACATACGAGCAAGACAAGATGATGGAATCAGCGTTTGCGATATCAAAGATTTTGCGATTTCCAAGAGTCCTTCTCTTGTAAAAATTTGGGCAAGAAAAGATGATGGGACGAGCCTTTTGAGTCAGCGTCTCCACAGCGTATTTGTTCCAAATTGTGATTTTTCGAAACGGTCTCAATCGTGGCGTGGGACAAGCATATGAACAGGGTGGAAAGCCATTGAATCAAAAGCAGACAAGTGAGATATAAAATAACCCTTCCAACCAAGAGCAAGGTGCTGCCCCAAAGCCCTTTCAGTGTATATTGGTAACAATAGGTCCTGCCAACAGACAGCTGAAAGTGTCTGTAGCTGAGACCTAAAAAAACATGCCCACATCAGTTTTTGCAGTTGGAACCTGCCTGAGGTAATAAGGTCTGGCTTTATCTAAGTTGGTAGGTGATGTTTGGTCAATGTTCTACCATCATAGAATGCTTTGACAGCTCCTGACCTGACTAACCAATCACCTCAAAGGACAAATATCTGAAAGCAGCTCTTCTTCTGAGTGAGCTCCCTAAATAGCTTAAACCCGGACTAAAAAATCCCACCGCCTCATTTCTTCAAATTCCATCGCTCAATGATGCACAAAAAGCCATATAATAAGAAATAGTTACACTAGGCTAAATTAAGTCAGGCTGGAGTAAAGCCGCCATCTTTCAATGGTCCTTCATAATCTGGAGGAATTGGGCATTCTGAGACCCTTTTTTACCAATACCAGTCTTGTGTTTGTTTCTAGTGTGCTTTTGATCATTTTGTACAAGGCTGTTTTGAATTATTTTAGGATTATTTTCGTTCGTATTAACTAATTAGACGAGCACATTTTGTCAGTCTTTATAAGAATCGCGATACGTTTCTGTTTGCATAAAAGCCCAAAGACATATACATAATTTCCTAGTGTGGTATTTCTACATTTCTGAGGTGAAGCAGCCCATTCACTGATGTAACTGGAAATTACATTACTCTTGATAAAAATCTGACTTGGCCAGCTCTGCCCTAGAGGCGCATTTCCTTCTTCGTGAACTGTAACATTCAATAAAACTCAAAACTGTAAGGAGGCATTGAAGTGTTAGATACAACATTATGTGACCAATTACTCTGAATTATATCGGAGACTTTTTTATGAATTATCACTTTCACAGCCCCTGTGAACCATCTGCAGGAGGATATCACGTTTCCAATGGGAAATGCACCTGCTTTCGATTTTCTCGAGTGACTATTGCATCAAAGAAGGAAAAGGTATTGCAGCTTACATGTTTAATTTTTTGCTCACTCTAGGTCTAAGGTGAACTTGAAAAAGAAGTATGCATTGCTTGAGTGATGTTTTTCCCTATTCCATCGCCAGGAAAATGGAGTGTCTTAAACCATATTTCTTAATTAAGCTGCAGTGGGCTCTAACAGTTGCTGCAGGCCCTTGCAAGAGTTACATGTGCACTGACAGTTGCTATAGGCCTTTGTAAGAGTTACAGCGTTCTGGAAATAAAGACATAAAGACGTGTTTTCTCGAACAAATGTTTAGTACATATGTTTCAGACTCCTCTGCAATTACACCCTCTACGAATTAAATGTTGATCTGTCTTGTTTCAGCTGCTGAAATCCAGGTGAAACTATGTAGGAAAATGAGGAATTACCAGGGGATTTGTACTTGGAATTACTGATCCTGAGTAATTCCTCATTCCTTTGTGGATTCTCTGGTTTAATCTGTTGTCTCCGTCCTTCCTGTTAATTCCGCATCCCTTCAGTTAAAAGGATCCATGGAATTGTTAACTCCAGGTGTGCGAAATTACACCTACTTTGTCACAGATAGCTGTAGGAGAACTATATCGCTGGTTAACAATTCGAACGAAAAGTGATGAGACCTATATGAATGGAATACAGGGAAAAACATTCTTATACTAGACAAAACGTAAATTGTCGCTGATATCTTGGTGACCTTGGCAATGAAAAACACATTTGCAATATATTTATTATCATTGTACAATGTTTTCTTCCACTGATAAAAACAGAATCTGAAACTTGCTTATATAGACAAATAAAATATGAGTTTTCTTTGGAAAGCTTTGTTTATGCAGCTAAACAATAACGTTGTACTTATTATACTTTGACAGGGAATATGTTATTTTAGGTTCTATATGAGATGCACAGTACTGGGGCCAGCATGTGATTTTCTACTACGGCCCAGTAATATCATCCCAGTACCTCATTGAACCCGATGGAATAGGAAATAAGCTGTGCGGTAATGGGGACCAGGTAGACAAGTTTAATAAAAAAAATAAAAAAGTAGGAACAAAAATATTTTATTTGGACAATTCTATGGGTTAAACTGGTGAAAATGTTGCGACATAATACGAAATAGTTTAAAGTATTCTGATATCAATGAATCAGAAATGTATGTATCTGCAAAATGGCGCTGAGAACCTGAATTCGGGTGAATATTTGTTAGTCTTCTAGCTACTGAAAACAAAAAAGGCATACAGGAAATAACTAAATGGGCTCTGAAATAGATGATGACATCTGTTTTGAAAATAAACATCTACTCGGGATAATGAATGCATTTATCATCTGCTCTCATTTTCAATTTAAATATCCATTTATGCTTTAAAGTAATAGTTTGATTTGCAACTTTACTTAAAGTGTCCTCAAAGATATACTTAGCATACTTATATATTACAGAGGTAAATAGAGAAAATCAGATTTTATGATCTTCTCTTTCTGTTTATAATATAATTCTGGGTTGAAATCACCTGATACAAGGTTTTAAAATCAGGTCCTGGTGATCATGTCAAATATCTCCTTACACAAATTGTTATCCAATGATTGAATATAATGTTTGAAGGGAAGCTCAATCTAAGAAAATGGTTCCTACATGCATTTGATTATGAATGATGGGAGCAAGTAAACAGCGACCGGCAACAAGGACAGAGCAGCACTCCAAGGTATGCAGCGGGGCATTTTTGGGGAACATCAGTAAAAAGCCAAATCTGTATTTGGTCTGCATTTCTTGATGATTTTCACTCCTTTACAGATATTTTTCCATGACATCCTGTGCTTCTCTGCAAATCAGTAGAACGTTCTACTGTTTGACATAATGTTTTTATCTCTCTCAGTGGTCTGAAACTTAACTGATATTTATGTACTAAGGGTGATCCTCACAATGCTGCTAAAGTTGTTAGTAACTTTCTTTCTACAATTTTTTATCTGCTTGTGAGGTAAGAGATAAATGAGCAAGTTGATTGGCCATGAACGCTTGCCTTGCATTTCACAATTGGTGACATTTTAGACCGTTTAGTGGGTTTGATGCTGGGCAGGCTGTGGACAACGCTACGTTGATAAGTGATGTTTGTGTTTGAGCCAGTATTATTTAGTCATCCTTGGGGCAGGTCACTAGGCATGGTTGTGTTACATCTAACATTGTCCTAATGTCTTTGACTACTTTGATGATTGATTCTTCACTACATTCATTGTCCTGGACCTTCTGAACGCTGCACCATGCTCAGGACAGGGGATTTGGCATCAAAGAGAGAATTCCGTGGTTGACAGTTGATTGTGGTTTTAATATTATCTCTTTTGATGGTGAGAATGTCTATTACTGCATGAGAATTTATTCTTACACCAGCCCTCTTTTCTCCAATTGTATTTGATCACTGTTCCTTTCATTTTTAAATTTGCCAAACATATTTGACAAATTAACATCCTAACTTTGTTTTCTATAACATTGTGCAGTTTGTCTGTACGTTCACAGTGGAGTATGGTATGTATATGGATTAAAGATTTTGATGTGTCCTGAACTATTGAGAAGAGTTCATAGAAAGCTGGTACTAAAGTTCTTCTAAAAGGGCTTTCAAGTTGCAAGAGTGAGTGTAATTTTTACTACAAATTGGTGTTCTGGCCTGATCACTCTTTGACAGATGTTAAAAGACTGAGCAGACCAGTTTTTTTGGTATCAGGTCACATCTTGAGAGTTGATGGTTAGATCTATTGAGGTGATTGTTTAGTTGGAGCATTAGGATGCGTTCGGCCAGCCCTGGATTGAGCATGTAGTAATTAGGTTTTGAGAGATTCTGTTTGTCGAGTTCTTCACCCAGATGCTTGTGTCCCATAGAGTCAACATCTAATTTGACCTAATCTGTGGACATAAGGGCATGTTTTGAACTTTGCCTTAGACGCTTGCATCATAACCTTGGGTAATATATGATTGTCAAGATAACGTAGTTATTGTGACCCACCTAGAATTTTAAAACTAGTTTTCTTTCCTTGGGAACCTTTGTATTTTTTGGAAAATCACAACATTAGGTCAGAAGCCATCAACAAGCTTGTAATTTTTTAGTATTGTTGTATAATTATGAGAGATACACTTATTCCATTATTTGTACTCCTGTCTATGGCCAGGGTATGAATGTTGGTTGCATTTTTCTGTGCTTGCTGAATGGCAGATCAGATCAGGTTCATATTTAGGCTTCTGAAACTTTCTGGGTTTAGGATAATAGCAGGGTTAGCAACTTCTTTGAGGTGATCACAACACAAATAATGCTTTAAAGTGTGTGGTCGGGTGTTTCTGGCAAGTGCACATTGGCAGTTGCCACCTGTCCATTTGTGATATGTTTAATTGTATTCACTACATTTGGTGGGTATGGATCCTAAGAATATTTTTGTACTTGCTATATGGCTGGACTGAGGATTCAAACTGAGACGTTTTTCAAAGGAAGTCAGATGCCATTTCCCTCCTATCTATGTAAGGTGCTGGCAATGCGATGTTTATTTGAAACTTTACTGTTTAACAAACAAGTGTTGCCAGTGACACAATGCCACTGCTGAGTTACACTAATGAACTTTGGTAAATTCTGTGGTGCCACATTGTCTTGTGAGATTATGTTAGGGAGCTGGAATACGTTCATGTGTGACCATACACCACACCTCCCTCATATTCCCAATCATTTGGGAGAAAATAGTGACCACAAGCAGCGGTTCAATGGCAGTGAACTCCCTGTGCACTAGCAGAATGCTAGGTAAATCTCCTCCTTCTTTTCTACCGTGGTTAATTTGTTAAAAAAACAAGTGCTGGGGCTCTCATCAGAAGGCAGCATGCACCAGCCCATTTCTCATGTTAGCACCACCTAAAACCAATGAATCTCTAAACTAACCATGAAAGTGTGGAGAGAATGTGGCGTAATGGCCAGAGCTTCTGACTTCAGAGCTGGTGGACCAGGTTTGAGTCTCGAGGTCGGCCACCATCCTATGATTCTGGGCAAATCACTTAATCTCCCTGTGCCTACCGAAAATGTCCTTAACTGGTGCTCATGAAAAGCGCCGGTGTTGATGATTAAGTGCCGGTGTTGAGCACTGGAAACCACCTGCTCAAATTAAGCACTGGTTTTCCAGCAAACAGACAATTATGCTTTATTCACTTTGGAATCATTCCCCCAGTTAGAAAAGGGTTCTCAGTGGGAGTCGGTGGAGGCACAAAAAAAGGGCACGACATCACTGTTGAAATAGACGCAGGCTCACTGCAGGCACCAGACACATCATTTTGGCTAAATTCCATATTAGATAAAATCAAGAAGTAATTATTGGGATCTCTAGCGAATATATGATAATACAACGCTTACCTGTACCACGCATGGCTTTACCACGCGTATTTTAAATAGAGATAGGACTTCTATTTTGACGTACACGCCACGTCGTTGTTGAGGTTCTTTCCTTTCTCTCAATTTGCACTGAATAGCGTTTTTTTTCTAAAGTTTTCTTTTTTTTTTATTCCGCTTTTTTTTTAGGGGGGGAGACCCCCCCAACCCCCCCTTTTTATTGTCCCTTTCTCCTAATGATATACACGCAGGACGAAGCGAAGGAACGAAGACTGGAAGCAATGAAGCTTGCATTGTAAAAACGTTCGTGGAATGCACCCGCGGTGAAAAGACGTTTGCGTGGTAAGTGACCCGTTGTAAACGTAACGCGTGGTAATGCGTTCGTGGTAAATGATGTTTCCCATCTCTAGCATACCTCTAGAAGAAACACAATACTGTTTTAAGCAATGCTGTTTGAACAGAAATCTAAACCGACGTGGATGAACCGTTGGCGGTTACCATGTTCTGAAAGACACTACCATTGTTCCTATTCAAAATCTAATGGGAAGCAGCTGTGTCTGAGGCCACCAACTGGACTCTTCGATCTTCTGTCCCCGCGGTGCTTTACAATTAGATACGTTTCCAAAATGAATTATTTGAAACCTAAGGATCATGTACTCTTTTTCATGCACATCATCTTCCTAATGCTACCAGCAGGAGTGTATTCATGTTTATCTGATGCATGGTGTGGCGAGGGAAAAAATAAAGCAATTATTATGAGCAAGAACATTATATGGAGACCCCCGATGGTTTAGTTAGCTCTGAGAACTGTTTACACAATTCCCTGAACACTGGGATAATAGGAAATGATTTCCAAAACGCGTTATCACTTTATAGTATTTAAATAGCAATCATGGGGTGGTTGAATCAGAGTAATTCAGGACTGCACTCTGTTGTTGCAGTTCAGGAAGCTTCATTCTGCAATGATCTAAAAGGTAGGCTTTTAAAAAAAATACATTAGTCATCTTTGGTAGCACTGTCACATAAATTACTGAGTGTGGGCCATAGTTACATAACCACATCATCACGTTTGGTAGGCACAAAATGCCCCTTTCAAATGCAGGGGTGCAGTTCTTGATCCTGCAAGCCCCAATTTGAAACGAGGTTCTGCATGTTGTGAGAGCTGTCCTGCACTTAAACATTAATCGACTTTCCCCCTTGACATTTACTGGCCGCTCTGCTCCAATATGTATTGGCTCCTGTGAGGTGTATGGGTTCAATGACTAAAGCTTTCTACTGTCAGCAGAGTCAGCCAAATCTGTCATAATAGTGTCATTGCCAATTTCTGGCATTAATGGCCCTTACATATAAATTCATTGAATACAGTTCTAGTCCTAGGTTTAAGGACCAAACGTCAGATTTGGACTCCATGGATGGCCTGAGTGGTGTGTGAAATGAGGCATGTAATACTGGGAAGCGTTGGGCAGCTTTGTGAGGCCTTTGCAACAGCTCTCCTCCAAGAAGGGTCAGTTCAGGAGCAGAGCTTTGAGCACTCCCAAATATCTCTAAATCCATTTGTGAGTGAGGAATGTGGCACAATATGTGCCCACCACAACCAATCCCTGTCCACAAGTGCGCATTCCGTGCTAGGGGCCTTAGTGAGTTTTGCATGCACCAATTTGATTTGTCAAAAAGAAATTGTGGCAAATGCACTTTTTCACAATTGGCACTAGAAGGCAAAAATATTTTTGCAAGTTTCTGAAGGACAATAAAACAGTATCTGTGCCAGGGCTGATATCTCAAGACAGAATAAGTACAAACATTAGCATGAGTTGGAAGGTCATGTGTACAAGGGTTACTGTAGCCTGAATTTTAAACATTCCATCACACATGACATATTGTAGTTAGCTCCAGCACATGGAGGTAAATGGCGATTTTTACAAGCATTGGCAAGAACAATAGATCTGCTCTATCAATTCAGTATGACCACAAACACTGACTCTGCCAATGCTTGTAAAATGCACCTGCGTTGGCAACGCAAATAGCACTGACTGACCATGCTAAAAGTATTGAAAACATTTAGAAAACATTGTTTTTGATACTTTCAAGATGGCTGCCATGTTACATGATGCAATGTGATGGCAGGTGACATGGGGACAGCGTTGCAACTGAGCGGAGCTTTTTAAACAAACATTTACAATGCAATAGATCTCGCATTTGCGAGAGTTAGAGCTATTGGCGCTGTAATTCACAATGTGTTTTGGTTTGGAGTGTTTGTGGTGTGGAGTGGAGTGGAATTATGTGTGTTGTATTGGAATTGTTAGTTGTGGAATTGTGTGGGGTGGAATTGTGTGGTGTGTATTATATTTGTGTACTGAAATGATGTGCCATGGTGAATAGATAGGGGTGAGAGCTGCACAGAAAAAATACAAAGGAAGAGGATAGGTTGATAGGTAGTTTGTGCATGAAGTGGTGAGTAAGCTCCAATCAGAGGTACAGAAAGAGTATGTGAGAAAGAGAGAAGGAAGGGGAGGGCAGGCTACAGATGCATAACGAGGGGAAACCTGTGTACGCAGGAGTCAGGAGGAAAATGTGGGATTGAGGGATGGAAACTTTGAAAAGGCACAGGAAAGAAACTATACTTGGTATGTGTGAGCAGGCAGCTCCTATCCCCGGACACTAAATATATTACCCAGCTGAAACTCTCACCTGCTCCCCCACGACCTAATGCCAAGCGAATGTTTGGAAACATCCAATTAAAGTTTTGCCCTGTTGGGAATGAGACTTAGACAGTCTTTCATATAGCTGTAAACTCCTCATATTACTGTGTCCCCTGCTTTGTAAAGGGAATTCTCTGCTGGGAGGTACAATTTTGTGGGAATACAGGGGCATATTATCAACAAATAGCGATATTTATCGCTAAGTAGGGTTAGAGACAAATTTTTTTATCGCTAAGTATCGATAAGCATCGCCTATTTTTATCGCTTAGGAACCTTGCTATTATCAAGGTTTATCTCGTAAGCGATAAAAATCGGCCGAAATGCATGAATATCGCTGAAAAGTCAGCGATATTCATGCATTATCGAGCTAATGCTCTTAGCCATGTTATCCACCTCCCATTGGATAACATGGCTAAGAACTGCTCAGGGGCAGGTGTTAGCTTTTGGAGATATTCGTGCTTAGCGCGAATATCTCCAAAAGTTGATAATAGGAGATAGCGATGTTAGCAACTGTTTCCAGTCGCTAACATCTTGGCACGCCCACTTTGCATGTCATTAGTGATAAATATCACTGACATGCAAAGTGGGGCCCAAGATGGTCGCTATCTCCTACTAGCTGTCGCTAACTGGAGTTAGCGACAGCTTGGTAATAGGGAGATAATTTTATCTCCGCTTTCTTGGCTTTTAAAGCCAAAAAAGCGGAGATAAACCCCCTTGATAATATGCCCCACAGTCACTTTCTGTGAACCATCGTCTCACTAAGGGCAAAAGGCCTATTAAGTGTACCTGCCTTTTACATGGGGTTAACTGAACTATGTATTAAACCATGTGTTGCACTGAGGGCAGTGCATTTAATTCACTTGGTGACTTCAAAGCATAGCGAAGCAGGTAACAAAACTTCAAGACAAATTAGCCAAAAAGTCATTTTATTTCTCAAAAATAGGCAAGAGTGAAGCTAAAAATAAGTCGTGGGGAAGAAAAACAGTATTCCAACCTGCAACATAATAAAGGGATTTTAATTTCTTTCATTCCCAAATAAAGTATTTGCTTTGTAAACAGCAACGTCATGTTGATGTTTCTTTTTTTCTTTTTTAGAAAACATTGAAAAATGTATCTTCTTTGTAGCAGGCTGAAAGGCCGACTTTATTTTTAGGCACGTGTATACAGTGTAAAATGTGTTTCATTGGCATTGGAAAGGTTGCATAGCTTTGTATGTAACATATTTATTTACGGTTGAAGGTGTTTTTAGGATTGAAAGGGACCCAGGGAACAATACCAAGTGACCGACACGAAGTCTGGAGTGGTGTGAAAGAGTTAAATAGTCTGTAAATGTGTTAAGCTAGAAGAGAGCTATTCTCGAACAAAGAGAGAATTTACATAGTACTAAAGATTGGTATATTTGTTGTGACCAGTATCTGTGAATGTTGTTGTCTCAGAGACAGTGAGTGAAGTGGCCAAATTGGACAAGCTACACAAAGAGACATGATGCTACTTCCCAAGCTTTTAAGTGGTTGTTCCCCTCTATTACACCATATTTGCTTAGCTTTTTGCTGATGTTATACGATGATAAGCTTAAAACACAGAAAAAGGCACGCAAACATTAAAAACAATTTA
This sequence comes from Lissotriton helveticus, assembly GCF_964261635.1. Lineage (NCBI taxonomy): Eukaryota > Metazoa > Chordata > Amphibia > Caudata > Salamandridae > Lissotriton > Lissotriton helveticus. The sequence continues at coordinate 1,071,250,347 of NC_136070.1, read as the reverse complement.
AATAGCTGGCATAGCAGATGTAAAACTTTATATTACTGAAAAGCCCAAGCGTGAAGTTGACAAAAACAAATATTACACTTTGTGGCCTTCAAGTTCCCCTATTGCACTGTAGAGTACTAATTTGGCTGGGTGGCAAAATGGATGAAATTAGTAAAAGGTGGCTACATAAATAAACCTAAGGATGGATGAAATAATGAATGGATGGATAGCCAGACACATACCAATGAATGGGTGAATTGACTGTTGAATGGGTGGGTGGCTAGGTGGCTGAACTGGTTAATGGACAGGTAGGCAGATGTTTTTTCACCCTGTTCATGGAGTTGTGATATGCTCATCAAGGGGTTGTTGACGTACAAGCGAGATGGACCCACATTTAACACATGTGTATCTCACTTTGTGTAATATGGCGTGTGTCTCTGCCATGCGATGTTTTTGCATGGGAGCACAACTTTGATGACACAAATGGGTTTTGATGCACAACATGCATAAATATGTTTGTGTGCACATAACTGTGCTTTTCAATATATGAATGTATGGAAATGTATTTACATATATGAGTCTTGCACTTTCTCCCTCACCTTGGGTGTGTGATTGGCCTGGAGTGCACTGCACATGCATGACTAAGCACTATATCATCAGACACACAAAGGTAGTGATGTGGCTCCACCTCCCACACAAATATACACACGCACCCAGTTTATTTTATTTTATTCTAACACAGACTGACTCCCCTGCCGTGTAAAGGGGATTTTTTGCTGTGAAGTGTAGGGCAGCAAATTGCAATTTTGTATGAATACAAACCAAATAAGACATTAAGGGCCAGATGTAGGTAATTCATATTTACCGACTCTTAAATACCGAATTTTACCGATTCGGTATTTAAGAGTCGGTAAATATGAAGGGGGGAGATGTAGGTATTACAGATTCTGTAAATACCGAATCGTTAAGATTCGGTATTTACCGAATCTGTAAATACCGAATCGGTAGTGCCCATTGATTCCTATGGGCTGTGAAGCCCATAGGAATCAATGGGCAATACCGATTCTGTAATTACAGAATCGGTAAATACCGAATTTGGCAAGGGTGCAGGGGGTGTCACTTTGACACCCTCTGGCACCCCAAAAATGGGCATGTGCGCCATGTGGCACACAGACATGCCCTAAGGGCATGTCTGTCTGTCACATGGCTAGGTGTGCATGCACACATGTGCATGCACACCTGAATTCGGTATTTTAACACCCAATTGGATTGGGTGGTAAAATACCGAATTTGTAGGGCCTTTGGGACTCAGAAGAGTCCCACCTACATCTGGAAGGTACCAAATCGGTAAAAATACCGATTCGGTATTTTACAGATTCTGTAAATTTACTGATTCGGTAAATATACAGAATCTGTAAAATCTGGCCCCCTAGATCTCAAGATGCCAAATACCGGTCGGAAACGGCCGAATTCGGCCGTTTCCGACCGGTATTTGCCACCTACATCTGGCCCCTAGTCCTTTATTTCTGCTAAAAATAGGCAAGAGTGAAGCTAAAAACAAGTTGTAAGTGAAACAACGGCATTCCCGACGTGTACAAAAAAAAGGATTATAATTCCTTTGATTTCCAAATAAAGCATTTGTCTTGTAAACGCGGATGTTCCATTTAAGTTTCTAATTTTTTTCTTTTTAAAAAAGTATGCCTTGTAGCAGGATGAAAGGCCGACTTTATTTTTAGGTATGTTTATACGCTGTTAAATGTGATTCAGTGGCATTGAAAAGGTTGTGTGACTTTGTGTGTAATTTATTTATTTAGGACTCAATGTGCTTTTAGGTTTGAAACAGACCATGGAACAACACCAAATAACAGACATGAAGTCTGAAGTGATGTGAAATGGTTAAAAAGTCTGTAAATGTGTTACACTAGGAGAGAGCTATTCTTGAACAAAGAGAGAAAATACATAGCCCTAAACATGTGTATCTTTGTTGTGACCAGCATCTGTGAATGATCTTTTCTCAGAGACAGTGAGTGAAGTGGCCGAAATATACTAATGCTAAGCTTCACACAAAGACACACAACTACTTCCCAAGCTTTCAAGTTGTTTGCTTGTATTAAATCATATTTGCTTGATTTTCGCACATCTTTTATGATGATGTTTAAAACACAGGAAAAGGTGTGCAAGTAATTGCACTTTTTAAACGTAAAACTAAATATTAGTGAAACGCACACTTTGTGGGATTGAAGTCCACCCATTGCACTGCGGAGCAGTAAGTTGACTGCTGGCCAAATGGATTAAATGAGTAAATGGTGGCTACATAAGTAAACCTACAGATGTAAGGATGGATGAAATAATAAATGGGTGGATAGCCAGAAAAGAACAATAGATGGGTGAATTGATTATTGAGTGGGTGGGTGAACAGGTGGCTAAATGGGTTAATGTATATCTCACACAAGAGGGCCAAAAAAGGAAGAACTATGCTACAAAATAGAGGAACTCTATCCTATATACCTTCCATATCATGTATTCTCACACAGAATATAGGGTAGCACTATAAAAGGCCATGTATTATTAGAGAAGGGTAAATAATGGAAGCAAAAGACGGGGCACAACCCTGTTGTGGACGAAAACCCTCACTCACCCGAGGGTGACATGCTTCATCATTGGGTTTCTCCAACACACAAGCACTTCTCTCCCTCCTTTGCACGCTCTATACCCCTTGGAGCAACCTACCTTCGAAAATATGACGTGATGAAATAACGGTCTCACCATTTTTGAAATAAAATATATGGTGTTCTGAATTACAGGTTGTTGCACATTCCCTCTTTCTTTCAAGATGTTGTATTAAGTACCCAGGAGCTCACATAAATAACTCTATTAGCTCTGGAAGCAATTTATGATTATTCCTATAAGGGAGTTGATTTCTTTCTTTCTAAAAATACAGGTCAAAGACCATTGTTTTTTGTATATGACAAAGTAGCCCAGCACGGGATGCTGGTGCCCAGACTTGGGTTATATACCCTATGGTGCTATATGAGCGGAGTAACCTTATTGGGACGGGTTATGGACGAGGGTTCCATAGGTACCTGTGCCATAAGACTCCATCTGTCCCTCATTTTCACTTTTGTCCTTCTCAGTTTGAAGTGCTGAAGGCTGCATTTCAAGAAGAGGAGGGAGAGGAACTGAATGACGACTGTCTAGTTATGAGGTACACCTCTAACCTCTCCACGGCATTAAAGCGATGGGAATGTCAATGGTGTCCAGAGTCCATGTCTGGCAGCAGAGTTTTCTCTGCTCTGAAGCGGTGGGATGGGGTTAGGCCCATAGAGCAGGGTGAACAGCAGTCTGGAGTGAGATCATTGAAGTCTTTATAAAATTGCCTGTAAAAGGAAAAGCTGGGGAGGGCAGATTTCACAGCTGCTGAAAAAGCAGTCATGAATGTTCGACTAGATGTAGACTGTGTTAGCCGAGTGAGCAACCGGAGAATGAAGAGACTGCAGAAAGAAAATATGGTAGCCAGGTGGTGGGAACAGCGGAGCAGTGCAGAAGAGATCGCAGTCTCCATGTGCAGTGGGGCTAATGTGAGGGGACTGTACTCTCTCCATAGCAGAAGAGATGGTTGAGTGACTGATCCCTGATGCGCTGATGGAAGACGAGATTTTATGAAAAACAAGCAGGATTACCTTAGAAAGGCACCCAAACATGTGAGAGTCCTACCAAAAGAAGCCCAGTATTAGGCAATTGCAAGGACAGTAAATACAAGCAACAATGGGCAATGGCAGAAAGTTACAAATAAAAAAAAGATTTCTCACACACACTGCTGAATTTGAAAGCGTAAAGAAACTGTAATTGGCCGGTGAGCCTCAGCCTGGAACAGAAGTGACGTATGGGCAGAGCGAATGAATTAGGAGGCAGCAAAGAACACCGACACTGGAATGAACCACTGATCAGTAGCAGGTGGGAAATATTGGTATTATTGATAACAGCAGGTCTTGCAGATGGCACATGAGCACTTTAGGCTTGGTCTAAAAATTAGAAGCTTAGTGGAAAAGGGAGTGTTGAGTGAAGCAATGGATTAGGCCTTGGCTTTGAAGAGGAAAGCAGCGAAATGGTGAGAGGAGGGCAAGAAAACCCATGCAATACCATAGAGAGTTCATCAACTCTAAGCAGTGGAAGGATACAAGTCATCCAATCAATAAGATGGTAAAGAAGCTATGCTCCTTTGACAGGACAAACACAGCAACAGCATTATCCAGCTGTGATACAAAAATATAACATCTTAAACTAATACCTCAACAAGCCCTCGTCAAAACTATATCAAAATGAGTTGACTTTTATAAACTACTTTTACAAGGGCTCATGAATTTGGTGATGGCAAAAAACGGTTATGGGGATATCTCTGAGTGAGAACATTGGCTTCACGGTGATACTGATCTTGCTTTTGGAAATTCTTCCGCAGTCAACACTCTGATTACCACAAAATTGGCCCTACCAGCAAGAATCCAACATTCACAATATCTCATTCATCATGTCTCCTACATGACTAGCAAATGTCTGGATACCTTTAAGTATGAAGCTATTTTTTGCATTTAAGGCTTATTGTAGGTTAACAAACTTGTATCACTGCCACTTTGTGGAGAGGTAAAATGGGAAGTTTAGTAAAGAGTGAGTCAAAACTAAACATTCATAAAATCACTTGAACTGCAACATAAACATGCACGCATATGCCCTCATTACAAGCTGGTAACTGTGCAAAGTTTCTGTGGAACTACCAATTTGTACTGTTAAACGTTTTACCAGATGTGAAATTGCCCTTTGTGATATCACCTGCAAATAACATATTATGATCACAAGGGCACAGAATTGGAGGACAAATATGCATTTACCTGCCCCGTAATCCTTGGACCCTCGTGTTATTCCCCACTTCGACTTCAGCGTTGTAATGGGTGTTAAATGGGATGGTAATACCACCCAGTAGAGATAATACCAGGCTCTCTATTACCACCCCATTTTACCTGCCACATCATAATGGCCCCATTACATGGAAAGCTTTTTAATTGAATGCAGTAGCATGCACATAACTTCCCCCTGGGACTCATTTTATACAAAATCAAGGGCCTCATTTATGAGAAATGACGCATCGCTGCGTGAAAGCAGCGATGCGTCACATCTCAGTGCGCACTCCTTGCGACATTCCTGATGCGTCATATTTAATGTATGACTCATCATGTTGCAAGGAGTTACAGATACGTCAGTATTTCTGACGTATCTGTAAGCGCAAAAGTGACGCATTGCTGGAGTGTGTCACAAAAGTGACGCAACTCCAGCAATGCATCCTTTCACATGGGGCAAGCCCCATGTGAAAGGGCCTGCGTCAGTCTTACGCCTGCTGTGAGGCAAGTTCAAGATTTTGACGCAACGGCGTCCTAAAAGTGACACAGTGAAATCTCATAGATTTCACTGTGTCACTTCTACGACCCTTCTTTGCGTCAATACGCCCCCCCTTGCATACATTATACCTGGCGCAGGTATAATGTGGCGCAGGGGTTTACAAAGTGACGCATCTACCTAGATGCGTCACTTTCTGAATATGGTGCAACAAGGCGCATTTTTTACGCCACTGGTGCCTCACAAGTGACGCACCGGCGGCATAAAAGTGACGCACAGCCTCATAAATGAGGCCCCATGTATTTTCCCTGAATTAACGGTATAGAGCACTTTTTCAATGTGCAATAGCAAGTGACCATAATGATCACCAGAAAAATATGTTGCATAGTTGGAATGCTATTTAATTTGGTAGAAAATGGATGGGAGCTTTCGCCTCTTTCCTCTATGGGTCGAAATGTTCGAAGTAGTGAAGTGCAGGAATATCACGTCTCAATTACCGTCATCTGCGAAATTCCATCCCCTGTATCAGCCTACCCTTCACCTTCGCTATGGTGTGCAGGCCCCAGTCCCGCCCCCCTCTTCTAGGAGGTCGCACCCCTTGTAGTGTATTCACACCCTGCCTAGCTCATGAAACATAGTGATGAAAACCCTCCGGCATGCACCTTTCTGCAGCTGTAATGAATGCATGAATTCCTTGCTAATGAGCCTCCTAACGAGCCTCTACCTTGCAAGATGAATTTAGGTCATAGCCAGGGCTGCACAAGTGCTTATCACTGGGGCGGTTTATTCACAAAAACGTGTAATGTATTCACATCTTTGTGGTTATAATGAGCTCATTTAGCTGTTTATTTTTCTACTTAATGCTTCAGTTATACCATTTTGTATCCCACCCATAGTCATTTTTATCCCCCACCATATCTTTATTGTATTCCACCTGAGTTTGCAATTTAAAAATGACCCACACACTGCATGTTACTTGTTTGTTGCTCTGAATGAGGAGAAGTCTGGAGCTGGTTCAGGTGTCAGGGGGTCTCACGTACTGCAAACTATAATGAGCTATCTTCCCCATACCTCATCTTGTTATCTTTATATGTAGGCCTAATGAATGCCCTCATAGTACCACATTCCATCCCGCAGACATCTCTACACAGCTGAACTTTCAATAGTTTTAATAGTTTGTGTGTATGTGCAACATATCTTCTGTTATTTGTGGGTGCTTGGTCATTTGTCTACTTACACTGTCTCCAAGAGATGCCAAAACAGCAACACCCACAGAGATCAAGAACTAACCTCTGCACAACTGGTTCACTATGGGTCCAGCATCTGGGTTAGCATGTAAGGAGATATCCCAGAAATCCAACGAAAAATTCAAACTGGATTTTTTCTGAATCCTCTATGAACATCTCACTCACATTAAAAAATTTTTTAACATCAAGAGACAGGAAGGCCGTTTCCACCTGCCTATTTTGGGCAATAAAGTTCAGCTCTAAGAGACCCACCTATAGTTATAGACTTCTTTGACAAATTCAACCAGATCTCTGTTGATTATTCTATGTGACATTTTATAAATATATAAAGCCCAGTGGCAAGCGTTCTGTAAATATTGAGAACAGATGCAGGTCTATTAGATACATAGAGTATCTTTTCACCATCTTTATGACTCACAGATGTTAGACCTGGGTGTCTCTAGTTGGCATAGGTAGGTACCAATGTCCAAATAGGGACCCTTGCTTCTAGCCAGGGTAAGGGGGATACACTCTTTAGATAAGCCCTGCTCACCCCCTTGGTAGCTTGGCACGAGCAGACAGGCTTATCAAAGGCAATGTGTAAAATATTGGTACCAACACTCACAGTAATGCAGTGAAAACACCACAAATGGACTCCAGACCAGTTTAGAAAAATAAAGTATCTTTATCAAAACTACACAAGACCAAAACGATAAAAATCCAACATACACAGTTCAAGAATAAGTCTTTAAAAGAGTTCTAGGGTTTGCAAAAAAACAATCCACAGTTGCATCAGGTTTAGCCCAAAGTACCTGTAGATGCGACAAAAGTTCCAAGTGGAAGCTGCAGCGTTGAAAAACAAGCGATGCATAACTCCTGAGACCCTGGGGAGGCAATGCGACAGCCCCGCTGCTCGCACCGGGCGTGTTACGACGAATCCGGTTGGTACGGGGAGGGGTGCGATACCTTGTATGAATTCGGGTGTGCAGGTTCGGTAGGAAGCGTCTCGCACAGGCACGCAGCGATGATCTTCGGGACGGTGACAATCTCTGGTGTGGCGACGATACGTGGTGCAGCGTTGATCTTCTACTCTTGCAGCCTCTCAATACGATGGATCTGCAACGGTGTTCGCAGTGACGTGATGCGGTCCGCAAGCAAGCGGTGCGGCGATCTCACCCAGCGACGACAGGCTCTGTGACGATACTCGCAGCGACAGGAGACTTCCAGCACCGGGGCGATGCGCTCCGCAAGCCAACAATGCATCGGTTCTTGCAGCGGCAACAGGCGCTGCAACGATCTTCGCGGCGACGGGAATTCTCTCACACTGGTAACGATGCGCTCTGCAAGCGAGCGATGCGTGAAAATTGTAGATGTTCTGCTTGTCCAGCTTCCCAAACAGCAGGCAACAACTTCCAGAGGCCCCACAATTGGATCAAGCACTCTAGGAAGGGCAGAACTCACTCAGCAGAGTTCAAGAAGAAGCTGGGGGTGAAGTCCTTTTGTTCCTGGGACTTCTTAACAGGAGGTCAGCTCTCCTCAGGCCCTTGGAGATCTCTTCAAGTAAGGGGACACAGCACAAAGCAATGTCCTTCCCCTCTCCTTGGCAGCAAAGCAACTGCAGGTCATTCCACAAGCACACAGCAGGACAGTCCGTCTTCAGTCTTCCAGAGTTCTCATTGGCAGAGGTTCCTTCTTGATTCCAGGATGATCTAATTTTCAAAGGTCTGGGTAGCCATTTTCATACCAATATTCTCTTTGTTCTCTGAGGGCAGAGAGGACTTGGCTTAGTCAGAACCAGTTCTGGTCAGTCCAGAAGCACTTTGTATACTTGATTTCTTCTTTCCTTTGAGAGAGAGGGGCAGGGTCGTCAGCCGCCCAGCAGAAGGTGGAGCCAGCATTGTGGAAGGCAGGCACAGCCCTATTCAGGCCCAGGTGCTCTCCCCTCCCACCACTCAAGATGCAGATGGAGCTGTTCAGCCCAGGGATGACTCACTCAGCCTCTGGGAGCCACTCCAGCCCCTGTCACAAACCAGACAGTCAATTCACAAACAGGCCAAGGCACACAGAAAGGTAAGACAAGAAAACAGCCACTTTCTAAAGGTGCTGTTTTCAAACATAGGATTTAAAATCAGTGCTGCAGGCCCCCTAGTAGCATTTGAATCACCAGCCCTGGCACTCTCAGTGCACTTTACTAGGGACCTACTGGTAAAACAAATATGCCAATCATGGATAACCAATCACAATAACGATTTATACAGAGAGCACATGCACTTTAGCACTGATCAGCAGGGCTAACGTGCCCAGAGTCCTATAGCCAACAACCACAGGTCAGGAAAAATAAAGGAGAAAGAGGCTAAAAGTTTGGGGAAAATCCTACATAAAGGGCCATTTCCAACAACAGGAATTAAAGCCTTCAACATGGTCCACGGAAAGTGTGCACCTTTGAGTGTCAGTGCTAGACTGGGACAGAAAACAGGCCTTGGCACCAAAATAAAAGTGGCCCTAATTAGTGAATTAGAGAGCAACCAAAATAACCAATTTTTGCAAATTAGAATTGTTTCTAACTTGTAAAGACACACTGTATCAGTTTTTTGCAAGGTATGGAAGAGTGCATATATTTGAGGTTGCTTAAAGCAATGTTTCTTTTAATATCAGGAAAATCAATATCTAAACCGTCCCAGAAGACCATTAAAAGCCTCACATACAGTCAAAAAGCTGGCCTGCGCTCCAACCTGCCACACCAGCCCCTCGGGACTGCCTGACTGGCCTGTAGGCCAGTCTGACACTGTTCAGAGCTACATTAAATATCCTAGCATGGCAAGGAATAGGCTTGAATTACATGCAAGATGCATGGAGATCATGAACCCCAGAGCATTACCTGCTGCTAAATATTCTATTCTTCGGTGAACCCTGATTGGTCTTTCGAGATCCAGTCCTCAGTGTAAGTAAGAGGGAGAGTGTGTGGAGTCTCCCATTTCTGCACACCAAGACTTGAATAGATATTGATTGATGCTATTTAATGACATAAGTAGCAATACCCGATTTCAGTCGTGGTTTTAGATCTTGACCTTCCAGATATTATCTGTTTTCATAGGAAAAGGTAAGAAAATATTGGTCTCAGAATTGAAAGGCAAGAAACAAGAACCCACTCATTTGGAAACAGCCAAACAGAAATGAAGTCAACCAAATTCATGAAAAATGTGTGTGAAACAGACTTCTCTAGTATATTCTATTCAGTTTGCACAGCTGCCAAGCTGGCAAAATCTTTCAGTAAATAATTCCATACTATCAAATACATTAACCCGGCACCCAATGCAAAATATTTACTCCATCCCTCGCAATCCAGCTTCAGGGTTGGATTGCACACGCAGTGCTCCCTTTTGGGTGTCACCAAACATCTAAGAGAACATCTGGATTGTGGTGGCACTGGCGCACTCTTTGATTAGATTGGAGTACATCTTTTGACATGGTAACTCATTCAATCTTGTTAGCTAGAGTGGAGGCATTGGGTCTGGATGATTCAGCACTGGGAAGGCTTGCTTCCTTCTTAAAAGACTGTCTGTTTCAGGTCTTTTTGACGAATGTGTGCTCTAAGCCACAAGGCCTGATCTCAGGAGATTCACAGGGTCTGCCTTGAGCCCCCTTCTATTTAACATCTATATCCACCCATTGGCAGACCTAGTGGGGAGCTGTGGACTTACCCTTTTTTCACATGCCGACGACAGTCATATTATTTTCTCTTTATCGTCTTCACAGAACCATGACTCTTTATTTTTTAGCATGGGCCTGAGCAGAATTTTGACATGGATGAACACATAGTCCATCAAGCTGCTACTCCAGAAAAACCATAAGATAGGGGGTTAACTAAATATTTCATTCTTTCATGCTTCGACTATATCATCATTCTCTAAAAAGTACTGCCCATGGTCAAAATGTAAAATCAAGCTTGCCTGATGACCAGATACTTACATTTAAGGTTTAATGCAACATTTGAAAAGGTTTCTGAAGCAACACCCTAAACTACTTCCAGAAGATTAGCACACTCAATAAAAACGAGGCAAATAAATGCAACCCTGATAGGCCAGAGCTGTAAAAAATGAAAATAAAAATATACAATTGATTTTTGAGACCAAATAGTATTACTTTGTGTACTGCCACATCACCCTCTAGTAACAGAATATGAGTAAAAAGGTCCTCTACTTAAACAAACTTTAGTGTTTATTAATAATATTGTGTTGGTTTTCCTTTACGGTCTGCATTCGAAGTGCATAATTTGCTTCCAGTATAGAATTCGACAATAAGCAATTCGGATTCCTAAATACTAAATACCCTACTAGGCCTCTATATGCATTCTTCTACTCCCACTGGGTACAGAATGTCCTGGTTTGTAGCGAAAAATGCAATCAGTGAATAATTTCCAGTAGAAGGTAATGCTTTTTGCTTTTTGTATTACACCTCGACTGTGGTTTAAACCACAGCCCTTTGACACATTGGTTTTGCTTCATTGCACTATTTCAGACCCATACCACCCAACCACTCCGTATTTAACTATGGTAAAAAAAAATCAATAATAACAAATAACATGAAATAAAGGAAACAATAAAATAGATACCTGATTACACCATGTACACTGTTTTTAGTGCCCTCGAATATGAGAGAGAATATATTAACTCTAAAACAATCAAAGGTGGGACATAGCAATTTCAAATAAGTCTTACTTCTATTCACTCCCAGTCTACATCTTGTCCATGAAGAGAACATTTCTGAAGTTTCCATGGTATTCTCATTGTATATCCTTCAACTTTTTCTGTCACATAAGTTCTCACTCCTTCGCTCCACTAGTACCCATTAGAAGGTCTGAAATCTGTTGACTTCTCCTGTACTTTGAAACTACTGAGACTAATTCCTTACAGTATATCCTTCAACCACACTTCAACAACAACAACACACGCCGGGAAGACCTTAGTTACCACTCTGGTATTTTCCAAAATGGATTATGGAAACGCCCTCTTCCTTAATACCCAGAAATCTGTGCTGTCAAAGTTACAGTCGGTACAGAATGCGGCTGCTAGAACTCTTTTAAACATTCCTCGCCGCCAGCCTGCTACTCTTGCCATCCGCCAGCTTCACTGGCTCAGAGTAGAGAGCCGTATTAAGTTCAAGGCCCTCTGCATTGCCTATAAGGCAGTGCATGGAACAGGACCCAAATTCCTGACTGAGGCACTCCAGCTGTACACCCCCAAAAGACTGTTGAGATCTGCCAACACTTGCCTTCTTCCTGTACCTCGCACCAGAACGGCAACTTGGGGAGACCGTCGCTTTTTAGTGGCCACACCAAAACTCTGGAACCTTCTTCCATTAAATATCAAAAATGCCCCCAACTTGATGAGCTTCCGGAGGCTCGTAAAGACATGGCTATTTGACCAGTGAATTCTACTATTATGGTCCTGTTAGCTCACACATGCGCCGAGACACCCCAGGGTATTTGTTTGCGCAATAAAAATCTCAAAAATAAATAAATAAATAAATAAATAGTCTTAAACTTGGCTCTAGTATTCAAAGTAGTAAGTAATTGATTGTATTGGGGTTTACAGTTATTTATTTAATCACTTCTTGTGCTTCGTCACTGATGATGATGATGTCATGGTGCTGTTTTATATGATCTTCTGAGTGATATTATTTGAGATGTTATGAAGGATGTCACTGAAGATGTAATTTGAGATTTCATGAGTGATGTTGTATGTGAGGTCCTGACGAGTGCATAGTAAAGCATGTGTTATGGCTAGCAGAGAATTACTCCTGATTTTCAGTGGTTTGGGGTTTTGATTAGAGGTATGCATATTTGTGTTACATGGTTTCGCACAAATGCGTGAAATTTCACAAAAGTGCATGAAATCATGTATTAATGAGAAAATGCCTTTTGTGGGCTCTTCATGATTTTCTTTTTGCTGATGTTTATTGCTGATCCTGGACTCTGCTCACAGGAACACTGCTGTCCAGAACCCTGTGTTGTGCTCTGACCTCTAAAACATGTAACAATGGGCTAATCCCTGATTGGCTTATTTAATATTCGTTGAACATCTTAAAAAAAAGCACGTGCGTACTGAACTGCATGCGCGTATGCTAACAGACTACTTAAGAGCACAAATAATACCGGTGGGCCTTCAAGTACGCAACGTCCCAGCGATCTTTACACAAGATCCAAAATTTAAATCAGGTTTTGCACACATTGGCACGACGTGTTCGCGCCATTGGATGGTGCTTGGTATCGACACAGCAATAGAACACAGTAAACAGGAACTTGAACAAATAAGGACTTTGGAACAGGCAATAAGAGACCTTGATTCACTGGCAGATGCAAAAACCTGCCTAGAAAAAATTGATCGTACTATAAAAGACTTTGAGGCCTTTGAGATTCATAAAAAAACTACGAAAGTTACTAAAGACATTAAAAATTATAATAAAGATAAAACCTATCCCTACCTTCAGGAAGATTTTTTCACCACAGGTGCAGGGGACCAACAACAACAGTTTCCATCAAGCACCTGGGGTAGGTTTAAGAATAGGGCCCCTGTAACTTTTTCCGTTTCCTCAGCTGAATCAGACGGTTCTGACGGCCTAGAGGGCCCCAGTACCTCAAATTATAACAACTCTCATTTTTTAGGGAGAGGCCAGCAGAGGCATCAGGATCCCCCCAGGGGCAGAGGGCGAGGGAGAGGGAGACCCAAACCGAGGTACAACTTCAACCCGGGAGAGCGTCAGACCAGGAACCGCTTTTACCAATGGGGCAACCAATATTAGATAATGTACCCCCAATACAATCAAATATGGATACTATACCCATATTCAACCTCTCCAGCCACCAACTAAATTCAATAGATGTCTCTCTGCTGAGCAGGGGACTTTCTTTTGTCCCAACTGAGAAACCAAACTGGTTTAATATTCAGTCTGAAATGTTTTCTTTTTTCCGAAAAATAAGACTTCAAACTTTCTTTAAAGACAGACACGCTGCCCAAAAACAGAGCATTACTGGCCTTCGACCGCCTTCTTCTTTCAATCCTACCAGCAGTGCTATGCCACCTGAGGTTTTAACTTTTGAGCACTTAATCCTTAGGGATTTGGAAAATATTAAAAAGGATTACAGGTTCACGCCATTTAACATCAGCAAAGAAGAACGGGACAGCCTCATTGAACTTAAAAAGAATGACAAAATCGTGATAAAACCATGCGATAAAGGAGGCGGTATTGCTATTCAAGACCGTACCTCCTATGAAGCGGAAATTTTCCGCCAAATAAATAACAGTCTGCATTATGAAAAATTAAGACATAATCCTACTAAAGAAATTGGTGACTTAATTCAGCAGATCACCAAAAACGCACTTGAGGAAGGATACCTAAGTAAAAATGAGTTTTTGTTCCTTAACAATAAGCAACCCCGAATCCCAGTGTTATATACACTCCCAAAAATTCACAAAAATCAGGAAGCACCACCGGGTAGACCAATCCTTTCAGGTTGTGGCTCGGTCGTGGAACCGTTGGGCAAATATATTGATTTTTTTATAAAGGATTTGGTGAGAGAAACAGCTACCTATGTTAAGGATACAACGCATTTAATAAGCCTTGTGGAATCATACCCATACGATCCGGACTCACAAATACTGGTAACTCTAGATATAGAGTCGTTATATACTAATATACCTCAGCAAAAAGGAATGGACGTGATTCGTAGACATCTGAATAACCGTCCCGCTCCACATCAGGTCCCTACTGATTTTATAATGACTCTACTAGAGATTGCCTTAACCAAAAACTATTTTATTTTTAAAGACACCTACTACAGACAATGTAAAGGGACCTCTATGGGAGCCATTTTTGCTCCAAATTTTGCTATATTGTTTGTAGACGATTTGGAAACCAATGTGGTGTTGAGTACCACTAACCCTTACCGAGAAAATGTTGTTAACTGGCACAGATACATCGATGATGTATTAATGATTTGGAAAGGTGAGGAGGAGACATTGGAGGAATATTGCCTGTGGTTAAATAACAGCCAACCTGATCTTAAATTTACTTACAATTTTGATAGATATCAAATTGACTACTTGGATGTAACAATTAAATGTCACGAGCAACAACTGTACACTACCTTATTTAGGAAGCCCACTGAGCGGAACACGCTATTACAGTATCAAAGTGCACATCCAAGGGCACTGAGGGACGGCCTACCCTACGGCCAGTTCCTTCGAATCAGACGAAATTGTAAATTTAAAAAAGATTTTTTCCAGGAAGCAGAAATTTTATGCTCTAAGTTGACGACCAGAGGGTACCCCAGAAAGTTAGTACGGAGAGCTATGAAGCGTGCGTGGTACACGCATAGGGAACATTTGTTTGAGCCTAAAAAACGAGAGTCCTTAAACAGGATAACTTGTGTAACAACTTTCAATACTGTCAGTAACAAGATCTGTAAAGCTATTAAAAAACATTGGCCTGTTCTAGCTCCCCTTGAACTTGAGACTGGTATCCCTTTATTCTCCTTTAAAAGGGGTAATAACTTGAAGGATCATTTAGTAAGAGCTGCATGTTGTGAAAAAAATAAAAATACAACTATAGAGACCCATCTAAATTTACCACCAATTATAGGGCACTATAAGTGTAACAATTGTACTGCATGCCTGTTTACAAGCAATACGAAATGTTTTGAGTATGAAAACTGCAAGTATAATTTAAAATCTTTTACAAATTGCAACTCCAAAAATGTTGTGTATTGTATCAAATGCCCCTGCAACAAATTGTATATTGGTCAGACGACGCAACAAATCAGGATGAGAATTTCTCAGCATCGGAGCAGAATACGGTGTAAGGTACTGACTGCGCCCCTTGTTGAACATTATGTGGAACTTGGACACTCAGAAAATGATGTACTATGGCAAGTGGTTGATCAAGTTGTACTAAATGTGAGAGGAGGAAATCAGCAGACAATCCTGAACCGTCTTGAGTGTAAATGGATTTTTTTATGTAAAAGCATTGAAAACGGACTCAACACTCTGGACCAATGGAATAGCTCTGGCTAACAGTTTAATTTTTATTTATCTTTTCCAAAATGTATAATTCTGATGATGGCTGCATATGCTCACTGTGGATGTATATTAATATATTTGGTTTTGGAAAGTAAGGAGTATACTTATGTAGACAAGACACCAATTGTCCCTGCTGCTAGACTAAATGGATTCAGCGGGACAGAAGAACTGTGAAAATAATTGGCCCACTCCGCTAAATGTAGAAATAATTCATCCGTCAGTTGAACAGACTGTAACAACAGCCTTTGCGTGAATGACTCAACCAGTTTATTCACATGTATCAGAAAAATACTAGTGCGCGCGCGTGCACCCAATTGGTCCACGCATGCGCAACTCAGATATTGAGAAAGCAAGAGAGTAGTGTACGCAGGATACGAGCACGCATGCGCGGAGTTAGATCGAATTAACGCATGCGCCTTAAAAGCATCGAGGAAACTAGAGAGTAGTGCTTGAAAGAACGCCAGACCGTAGAAGCAATCTGCGGAGTCAGAGGGGAAAGAACGTAGCGGTGTTTAAGTAAGTGCTAGAATCCTTAATAAGATAGAGACGTTTAGCTCCACTACTTTCTCTTAAAATATAAATGTCAGAAGATATGAATCTAACCGCCCTGCAATGTTTCTGACCAGCTCCCGTACTGCCGAAGCCCCTGAACAATCTGATGCGAGTAAATTGACTTCGCACATCTAAAAACGTTTTCCTGCCACGGAAACCACACCTGGCCCAGGAAACACACGGGCTCCGCAATGCTAAAAACGTATAGAGGTAAAAATGCCCTATGTTTGGATCCTAAGTCATCACTTGAAATTATAAGTTAAAAATTGGTCTTCTGTCTTTTCTAGATAACGTTGTGAAAACGAAGACCCTAAACAATAACATTAAACTGTGCAAAGTTTGGCGCTTATTGCAAAAAATCACGTGTAAGTGTTGAATTTAAACTATTGTACCCGAGCCATTCACTATCCCCTCCACAAATTGTGAATGTAATGACCACTCTTTAATTTTAGATAAGCAGTTTTACAACAACGGCCTGATTTATTTCTCCTGCCGCCTAGGAATTAAAGTGTCCCCTTTGGAAGTAAGTTCAATAACACAGCAAAGTAAAGCGCGTAATCTAGCCAATAAAAAAACAGGGTCTAGTATAACTGATTTCTATACTGTCTGGAAGTCCAAGACTTAACTAAATCCATAAAAGACACTGAAGCGCGTAAATGGGTTTGGGATTATTAATGCCAGCATGGCCCTCCTCCCCCTTCCCAACCCTCTTTTGTGTGCAGCTAGGAAATAGGTTTTTCCAAGCAAGTGAGGGCAATTCAATAGCGCCACACTTTTGGAATTACTATCTGGAGATTTTCAAAGTAACTTTCTTTTTGGTCTTGTGTATAATACCTTAGGACTAAATTTAATTTATTATCAGTTTCAGGGAAGCTCACGTCCTGATGATGATCTAAACCAACCTAGATCGAAACGCCGTCGACAACTCAAGGAAAACCCCCCCCCCCTTTTTTTATTGTATAGAATTTGTGTGGGAATATCCTTGTGGTGACATCTTTGTATATTTTGTATATAAATGTATATAAATGTTTTTTAATTCACTAAAGTCACTTTGAGCACTTTTTTGTCACATATGTGAGCACCTGATAAGAAATTCATTATTGCTTTACAAGTCCTTTATCTATTTTTTGTTTAAATTCTAATAAAATTGACCTATATGGTATTCAACCGAGACCCTCTCCAGACTTAATTTTATGAATTAATTTCATAATCTACAATATTTTCTCAGGACCTCGTTGAGGCCACCAAAACCATTGTTATTTTTACAAAAAAACTAATATTCGTATAAGGCCACAGGATTTGGTGCAGAAAACAAATCTATGGCATGGAAAGTTAAAGGTCACCCGTGGACTTTAGCACTAACTGTGCCATCCACTTGTATGACAAGAAAACCTCGTTTCAGGCCACGTGTAGCCTGACAGCAGCATCTTGGACCCTGCTGCACAGACCTGTCACCATCAGCCTTTTGACAGGTATGAAAACCTGATTTTGAATACTAAATAAATTACCCTTAAGCACACCTTGCTGCGCCAAGATGGGGTGCATATCATTTAAGAGCGGAACGTGTGCAACATTAAAAACAACATATTCCCCAGTGACTAGGCCCAAAACGGCAGTGTCATCGGTCATGCTGTAATTGCCTTTTAGGTACATTCAGAGTATAGCTTATACACGTTAATCTATCATTTTTGAACTGTGCTAGCTACATACTCCACCGAACGAAATATTGTTATATTTAATAAAAATACAATCTAATCACAAAGTCTGATTTTCTAATAAATTTATAGGAGATGTAACTTTTAGAATGTTACCTTTACCCTGCCTGAAGCTCCTCGAGAATAATCAGCATTAGTTCTCCAGCCACTCCCAAGACTGTACTTGGCCTGAATAAGTGAAAACTGCTCCCAAAGCAAGGGCAATGGCCTGGGAGTGAGGAGGTGTTTTTCTTCCCCCCGGGAGGGAGACTAGTTTCGGTGGGCCCGTGAACCTAAATAACTTCGAAGGGCCTGCCTTTTCACAAGTATTAGGTGACACCTAGAAAGGCCCCAGCCTTTTTTCCCAGGTCATGCTGGGACCAATCCCCGTGGGAGGAAAGGTGCCAACATAGCTGTTTTTGGGTGATCAAAAAACAGGGCATTACTCATTACCCTGGCCACATCCCTGTGTGATGCTGGGCACACAGGCTCTGCACGCGAGGCAGTCTTTCCCCGTCTTGCATTTTGTGAGTGAGGTGCACTGTGGGATTGTGTGCAGTTGGACAAACAGGAACTGTTATGAAAATGAGTATGGTTGCCTCTTGGAACTTTTACCCAGTTGATTAGGTAGTGCTCAAGGGTCACCCCCACGCACTAGCTGGCGTCGGGAATAAATGTGATATCCCAAATCACTTTCTCAGAACACTTTCTGGAACTATGAAAGTTCAGATGATGTGTCTTGTGTTGCCTGAGAGGCACCATGGTGGGCTGGTCCTGCTCCGCCTTGTACCCAGGAGAAAAAAGTGGACTCGAAGGGCCATTTGGCGGACTGCATGACTGGCTACAGGGACACAACAAGCTGCAAGAGACCTTTTCCTTGAAGTGCCCAGCTGACCAATCACAACTGGACCTGGACTGGACCCTCTTTTTGGCTTTTGCCTGACACCGAGTGAGTCTTTAAGTGCTTTCTGTGAGGTCGTAGGGAACTTACAAGTGTGTTCCAGTGGTTGTTTGGGCAACAGAAGAAAGTTTGGACACTTTTGAAAACTTTTGCTCCAGAGCTTCAGTGAAATCAGCTGTATAAATTATCCAGCTGGCAGTTCCACAGCAAATGGTAAAATAAAAACACTCCTTCAAAATGACAAAACAAATGACTTGGCCATATCAAAGGTCACAGATCAAAATATAACAAATATCCAGTTTTTTCTTTTTTCTCATTCCACAGGGAGGTCAGGCACTAAGGTTTAGCCACCCTTATACAAAAAGGTTCATTCATGATTTAAAAAAATACACCTCGCTAATCACACAACCTAGTCCTATTTTGCCTTTGTAGAATTGTGCAGTACAGTCCATAATAGAAGACAGCATTTTTTCTCAATGACAAAAAGTGGAGTAGACTGCTTTGTGTGTGAAAAGGTGGATTTACGAAAAGCACAATTACAGAAAACAAACTGCATGCGTGCAAAGGGAATGCAAAATCCACGGTACTGCAGTATATCAACGAGTGGAACGGAAATGCTGATGCTGTGCTAAATTTAGCACAAGGTCACTTGGGGAGGTGTAAGCACCCACCAGCCTATGCCAACAATCTGGGAACAATTACTGAGTGATGATATGGCTGACAATTCACACGTGCCATCCCTTTCTGCACAGCGCACATTGTACATAACCCAATCGAATCTGGGCCACGTGTCATGTATCTCAGACTGCTGGAAGGGCAAGTCAATCTTTCTGGGATTAAAACCTGTGGACGAGCGACTGTAATTACTTGAATAGCAGTGAGCTGTGAAGTAAACTTGTGACCCTCCGTTCTGCATGCATTCTGCTGCTGCTCTGTTGCCTTAAACAGCCGAATTATGCCTGCGGCTGCTGTGCTGCGCAGATCAATGCTGGGTTGACCGAGATGAACAATTATGCGCTGGGGTGACTGCGTCACTGTTGTTTATGATATGTGGCACATGTCATTGGCTCGTCCCAATCCCTTAATAAAAAGGAACATGCACGTATAAATTCAAGAGGCCTTAAGAGCTGTCGCTCATATGAAATGTGTACATTATTGGAATCAGAATCGATCACACTAAAAAATATGACAAATTGTTACTGGTTGATAAAAGGCCATACACTTGTGGTCGGCTATATTGCAAAGAGGCAGGGTTGTGCATGGCTGTTTATTCATCTGTCAATACATTAAGCAAATCTTTCTTTTTTTTTTTTTATTTCCGAAATTCTTTATTGTATATAAAAAAATATAAATTTACATACATGGACGAGGCTTATACATGAGTGGAAGAAGAAAGAAGAAAATAGGCTAAAGAGGAGAAAGGAGGAAAGAAGGAAGAGAGGGGGGGGAGGGCGGGGGGGGGAAAAAATTAAGCAAATCTTTCTAATGCAGATTAGGTAGGGGAAAGGGCGAATGCTGTCTTCAGAAGGGCTCTCAGTATACGCAGTGGGCGAATGGAAAATAGCAGATGGGGCAACCATCACGCTTCCATTTTTATATATTCTTATACATTAGTGCGGAAGTGAATCTCTGAGACCGAAGAGATGCTCAAACACAGGATACTTCTTTCTGCTGAGTTATTCAGCACAAACCTAAAGACATAAGAGCTTCCTTTATTTATGTTGTTTGTATTTTTCTATAAATGTTTTACATCCAATTGACGACTGCCAGATTCCTATGTGTATCGGAAAAAGGGAAATGTGAAGCCCTTATAGTCTCTTTTGAACTTCCTGGTAAGAATCCGGAAAAAAGTCTGGTAATTGGGATGACGGACATTTTTCAGCTGTGGAGCATTGCAATCATTTCTAGTAATTATATGGAGCTATAGCAGTAATACTGAAAGGTGACCTTCTGAAAATTACCCCAGATGTCTCTGACAGGCTTTGCTATAGGAAGATGCTTGTGGTAGTGGTCGTTAATACAAATTTGCTAGAAAAGGTGGGATTTCATTGTTTTTCTGAACTGTTTCTGATCTGCAGTTTTAGATGTCAGCAAAGGTCATTTCTTCAAAGTATTCGGTCACATCTGGCCTCAAGCAGAGGCGTAGCTTAGTGCAGCAGATGCAGTAGAACCATGGCCCAGGGGTTTACTGCATTTAACTTTGGCCCATGGCCCATGAGACCCTTGTTGTACTACTGGTCTGGAGTGACTTACCCATTTCTTGGTGTTTTGTTGCTGCAAACTAGTTATATTTCATCCTTTTCTGTATATCTAGGGTGAATACAGGTAAGGTTTTCAGTTGCTAAGAGGGAAAACGAGTCCCCTGTTCTGCCATTTCCAGCCTCAATTTTAGCAAAGTGACACCCGAGTGCAGTTATAAATAAAAATCTACAATTTTACTTTGAAATTTTGAAATTACATCTTTCCGTTCACTTTATCAGAAACATGTTGACGATTCAGTGGATCTGCTTAATTGTTAGTCACAGTAGTGTTTGCATCCTCTATATTGTTTTGTAATAACTTTGTATTCTATTCCTTTAGTTTCGTTGATTGTTTCGCTGTTATCAGGCCTACTATTTCTTCTTCAGGAGGGTCCCTGCCCCAGGGTTCAGAAATACATTCAGTGTTTGAAGAAAACCCAACCTTAGATAATTATCCCAAGACACATTTTTATTCGCTGAACCTTTTCAGGTATCAACTACCGGCAAATCAGTCTTGGCTTTGTCCAGAAGGACAGTCCAACCAGGCCTGCAAGGTCACACCGCCTCTGAATGGGCGTACAACCACAGACACATTTATCCTAGATTGAGACTTATCAGTTAAGGGGACCTCGAACTCTAGTAGTACAGAGATCTGCCAAAACGATGCATAGTTATGTTTAATTCAAGCATTCCATCCACCACTTTTTTTGTCCCTTTTTGTTTGGACATGCTGATGTTCTGTGATTTAACCCACTTTCATGTAAATGTGACAATTCAGCAGTAACTGTGGCTGATTTTGAAGTAGCACAATTGCTGTGCAGAAATAAACTCTTATAAGAGTTGGACTACTTATGAACCAACCTTACCTAGAGTCATAAATTGGTCATGTGTAACTCTTTTGATTTACCTGACTCGCATAATAAGACTTTTCAAAATCTACAGGGCAATGATTGGAGAGAGCTCTAATTACCCAGGTATCTGATCTGATGCTAGAAGGGATCTTCAAGTCTGTAATATGGAGTTGCAGAGAATTGTTCCTTCCCCTAGGAGTTTTCTGTTGGGTCTAAATTATAGACCCCTCAGAGCTAGCATTGATGTGTCAAGGTAAATGACTTAGGTTTGTACAACATGAGGCAGCTTCTGAAGTTGTTGATAAAATTATAACATTGAAGCCTTTGGATAAAAGTATGAGGGAATGGTGAAGCCTCTTATAAGTTTAGACATCCTATCCTATTATTGTACGATGACTATCTTTGTAGAACCCTGCATACCCCTTGACGAGGCACTGCACTACATTATCGGATGTGTGACACGGTGGGGGAGTGTTGGTTGAAGGGTGTTGTATATTCTGTGTGCTTATGTGGGAGGAGTAGGGGTTTTGCATCATGCCTAAGTGGCGAGAGTGGTGCTCTTATTGGCTCCTGGGTCATAGGGAAGCATAGGTGAGAGGTGAAGTTCACTCAGGTTACAATGGCTGACTGATTCAGTTTACCTTGCATGTTCCATGTTAGGTTTATGGTGATTGCCATGAACTTTCAAACCACTTCCTATGCAGGGTGCATCAATTAGGAAAACCATTAAAAAACCTTTTGGGCACACAGTGAAGATATTGAGTAGCATATAGCTTTGTGATTCCATAGTTTGTGTCTATTTTGACCTTTTTATTAGTTGGTTGATTTAGTTCCTCCTGATAAAATACCTAACTTTTTGAAGTACATGGGTTTTAACTTTTAAAAGTGGACACATATAAAGCTTTTGGAATCTCATCCTATCTTCTTCATATAAAGACATTGATCTTTGTGTAAATAGACAGGATTCCTACAGACAACTATGACCATTGTTGAACACCCATAAAATTTCTGTTCTCGTCGACGGTCAACCAGATTGTCCAGTACATTTCTTCAGATAGATATTTAATGCCATGGGTCCTTTCAAATTCTAGTAACCGGAATGAAAAAAAATTGTAAACTCAAGAGAGAATTTATAAAAACCGTATTTGACCATATTTATTACATTGCTGGTCCCATCCCAAATACTTGGGAACGTAGCATAATTATGCCCTACACAGAAAACAGGCTCTGAAATGAACAAACAGAGTTATAGACAGAGAGCTTTGTAGGATTATAACGGCCAGTTATTAACTAAGAGCTTGTTGGCTCACCTGCAGGCATGGGCTGAAGGAAATTCTGTGATCCTTATAGAATAATTCGGCTTCAGATCCTACCTTAGATAATATTGTTGCTATAAATGTAATATTAAATAGTTATGTTAAGGTGAGATTCCAAGCTATCTACAAGGCCTTCATTTATTTTTCTACTGCATATTGCTGTGTAGACAGATCCATACTCTGGCAAGAACTGGATTCATAGCAGATACCAACTTGACACTTGACTCTCATAATTGAATTGCACACTACAACTTGGTGTGAGTCCTTAATGGGTACTGAAAGATGCCTACTTTCTCTTATTCCTACTGAGAATGGTCCAAACCAAGGCTCTGTTTTGCTCCCTCCTTTTTCTGTATTTCTTTGTCATTTTCAGAACACTAAGGGGCCGATTCTGATCTGGGTAGGAAAGCTCTCCGACTGAGCCGGATCCGGAGTATTTTCCGACTGAGCCGGACTCCTTCAGTCCGACCGAGCGAGTATGATGCGGCCGCATGCTGCCTGACTCGGTTCGGTCAGACTCCCATAGCAGTCAATGGGAGCTGGTCGTACGACGCGTACATGGGCTCCCATTGACTGAATGGGCAAGTCTCGCACAAGGACGCCCCCTACAGTGGGTACGCGTCGGTGCCATCCGAACCGTACATGCCTGTGTTGGGGAGACCCTTGGGTCTCCCCCTGTGTCCGAGTCGTAAGGCTGTGGGTGACGGGGGGTCCGACAAGGACCCCCAAAGGCAGCTTCCCGGACGCTTTGCAAACCGGAAACTGCGGCTCGATCTGGCTGTCCGACGTGTGTGTCGTACTGGCTCAGTTGGAAATCGCCTCCATTGCACGGCACGGTTTGCTTACGGACAAGGTGTACAAAGCGGTTCGGACCCGGAAACGATTGTACTTGCTCGCACGTACAGCTGTACGAGTCGGGCGGAGAACATGCGTACGGCCTGTACTTTTTCTGTCCCAATCACATTCGGAGCCCTTACGAGCGAGATCGGAATCGGCCCCTAATTAGAGAATCCCCTATCTTTTGGGAGGAGACTGTCAACACACAATAGTGTATGCAAACTATATCATTCTCTTTGATCTAACTCCTATAGGATTATATCACTCCTTGGATGCACTTCAGCACTAAGAAGACACACACTATTTTAAGGTTAATACAGCAAAAAGTGAAATTATAACCTTTAACAATAATAAATATTATTTTTAACTGACGCCTGGGAAACGTAAAACAGGAGAAAGTGAAATTGTATACATATTTAGGAATTGTTTTATCAAACAATTTGAGCAATACTCTGCATATAAAACACATTACCTCGAAGGCCCTAGTTCATGTTGGAGGGATGTGTTTTTGATATAAGTTATCGGGTCACAGACATTTTCCACACCTATTGAAAGTTTACAAAACGAAGTCCTCTCCACCTTATTATACTCAATAGAACAGGGGTTACCAACTTCTTCTGTAATGAGAGCTACTTATGTTCAAAGAAAATCATCCTGAGCTTCTAATATTACCAGTGTTGTAATAGCGACCACATCAGACAAGGTTACATTAGCAGCACCTAAGTGCATCAGGCAGGAGGGTTCGCAGCAGTAATGTAAAAAAGTCTTCATCGATTTGGAATGCTTCTAATAGTGTAAATGGGTAATAGACAGCTGAAATGTACGAAGGTAATACGTTTCCTCAGCATTACTTGATTTATCAAATATTAGCTTTAACTAGAACAGCTTTAAAAGAGCCTGATTTTGATGTTGATCGAAGACTTTCCGACTGACATCAAAGGTTTCAATTCCGACGGTCTAATTTTAATCTAGGTGGTCGGAATTGAAACCGGTCCAGTCATTCAGGCTAGCTTCTGATGGGGTCGGAACCGGCACTTAAACCCCTGTTTCTGCCATCACGATTACAATGCCTGTTTCCGGCAGTCTTTCCATGTTGGGCTTACAGACACGGATAGCCTGTCGGAAAGCGACTTTAGGGGCCCCTAGCAGGGCCCCCTTCTCCCTGCGGCCTCCGGTTGGGGGCCGAGGGGGCACCTATGGTACCCGTTGTTAATCCCTGCACCCTGTGGCAGGCATCTTGAGATGCCTGCCACAGGGTGCAGGGATTAGTAGAATCTCCCATTTCTCTATGGGAACTTGTGCTGCAGCTGTTTTTTTTTTGTTTTCTTTAAGATGAACTTTATTGGCATTTCTCAAATGCATTCTACAAAAGGTAATGGTATTGATGTTATTTATAATTCAGATAGCCGGGTCATAACAGTTTATTTATCCACATGAATCCTCTCTCGCAATACTTAGACACATACATTGGCGATCATAATTATCATACCTCTATTCCTGATATAATTCTCATATTACTTCTCGTTACCTTGCAGGATAGTTGTAGCTTACATTTAAAGCTAAAACACAATTGCAACGCTCTCCCATGCCTACCCCCATCCCTCCCTATTCCACTGACAGCCCCCTATGTTTCAGACGAGCGTGATGAATAACATTGCTTTTGTTCTTGACATTTGAATAGCATTTGGATGTATTTTGCAAGGCGATTTGATACGCCCTACGTGGTTGTATAGAAGAAAAGGTATCTAGAGTGAGGTATGTGTGCATGTCCCATGATTCAGTTATGCATCTCTGTGCTCAGCTCTGGGATCAGGGGTTGGAGCTAATTAAATTATTATGTGTTGCTAAGGGATAAAGTTGGTATACTCAAGCGGTCTGTAGATCTACGGCTGTGAAAGTTTCAATTAGGGTATCCTAGTCCATTGCTAGCGGTTTCTTCCGCAGACATCTATATTCCTCCCTGCAGAGTGCTCCACTCTCTGCCCTGCCCCATTGTATAAAATATTATTGCCAAGCTGAGATATTCGGGTGGATGCTGACTTCCAACGCTTCGTTATTTGGTGTTTTGCTAGTAAAAGAGCTAAATCCTCAAATCTAGACTATGCTGTGTGTTTTTTGGGTCGGGTGCAGGCCCAATAGACACCTCTCTGCCGAATATTGGCTAGTGCCCCCACTGTTTCCCTGATCGCTTCTGCTACTTGTGACCAGTAATTTGACAGGGAGGGGCAGGACTACATCACGTGCATTAGATAAGCATCTTATTTACAGCACTTGGCACATTCTGAGGGCTGTGTTGGGTATATGGCATGGAGTCTGTGCAGTTTGAGGTAGGTTCTGTACAATATCATAAGTTGTATTAGTTTGAACCTGGAGTTGCGTGAGAGTTTCTTTGGGAATTGCACGATTATATCCCACTCCTTATCCTGCAGTTCTCTTCCAATATCTTGTCCCCAGGTGTCTCGATGGTGGGTCAGTGGCAGTGCTAGATGGGCTTGCAATCCACAGTAGAGCCAACACATCAGGTATTTACTATTGCCCATCAGGTTACTGCATGCAAGAATTCATGTGTGGCGGGTCCAACATTGTCTTGGGCCCAGTGCAATTTTACATATTGTGTTATGTTGCCGTGTGTGAGAAACAGGGAGTCTGTGAGGGTGCTGCGGCTGCTTTACGGCCACAGCACAAGCTCCCATAGAAAAATGGGAGTATGGAGCCGCATCATGTGCAATTGAACTGTAATACTGAGATGAGGACCGCTGACCAGAGGTCGGTCAGTCCAGAATCTGCGATGTTGTCGGTCGGAGGCAACTTCGACCAACATCATAATCAGGGCCAAAATGTGTATTTTTAAATTGCCCTTTCACCCTCAATGGTATCCTGGTGTTGAAAAGCTTGTCATCGTTGTTTACCAACTCAGGTCCTCATTACAATGTCGGTGGGACCATCACTGACAAGCCGTCGGTCCCACCAACATCCAGACCATCAGTCCGATGCTGACGGTCAGACCTCAGAGGTTGGAGGGGAAAGACCGTTGCCTCCGAAAGGATCAAGGATCCCATCGGGGTGGCGGTCGAAATCCTATCTCTTCAATTGAGATGGTGCCAGCTCAGACTCTGCCGTAGGGATTAGGGTGTCCCTTTCTGACTGCCTTTTCATGGCGGTTCAACTGCCATGAAAAGGCAAACAGAAACAGACTTCGGCAGCCCCAAGCAGGGCACCCACTCTCCGTGACCCACTGCTAAGTGGCCTGAGGGCACTACCCCACATGTCCATGCACCATGTGGCACCTGGCACGTAGTGCATGGATGTTCACAAAGTGCTTTTTGCTACTACAGCTTGTGCTGCAGCCATTTTCCTGGACTGACACGCAAGTAGCAGTTGAAAGAAGCACCGTGCTGGCGGTCTCATCGTAATAGGTCAAGCGGGACCAAAGACTCATTGTTGGACGGTCTCCTGCGTGATGCGATGGTGGTCCAACCAAACTGCCATCGTAATTAGGGCCTCAGTGCTTGGATAGTTTATTGGGAAACTCAATCAGAAATTCAACCATTTTCCTTCAGACATTAGCTTATGAGTACCAGAAATGCACAGTTTCTCCTCGAATACACGCTTTTCAATGTTGGTATACATATATTAATTTAATTAGCAAAACCTTCTAATTTAGTGGGCTGGGCTGCACACAGGAGAGCAACGTACAGCTCCCGGTAAAGCTATCTGGAGACCAACAGTAGCTCACGAGCTACTCGTTGAAAAAGACTGCTATGGAATATGTTGCTCATCAATCCTTATACTTTCTTGACAAGATGAAAAAGCAAACTATTATGCTCCTTTTACCCATTGAGGCAATCTACTCTAGTGCAACCACAGAGATGCAAATTGGGATTGTCTAGCGTGCAATGACCACAACTGGCCTAACGAAACTTGAGGGGGCTACCCCTGCAAGGTACGTGGAGGGGCCCCCTCTGGACACAATAAGGAGCTCTCTGGCCAGAGTACTGTGCTGAGGGGGGTACGAGGGCCTGTGTTATGCCACTGATGCCCACATCTTCAACACTGCTTTCCTGCTCTGTTTGATATGGTCACGGTAACCCAAATGTGTACATGCACTGATGAGGTGCTTTGAAACTATTTTTTTCCCCTAGAGCTTTATATAGCACAAACTAGATCCGAGACATCGGGTATCAGAGCACTTTACATAGCACCAGTTTGGTTACAGAAGGACACATACATTTTTTTGTTAGGCACGGGGAGATTAAGTGATTTGCCCAGAATCACAGGATGTTTAACTTCGTTGTGGAGTCTCGAACCCGCTTCCCCAGCATTGAGGTCCATCGCTCTAGCCGTTAGGCTACATCCTCATCCTCATGTTAAATAGGTACACCCCGATTACAGTTTGCATTCCTGTTATGTTCTTTGAAAGGATGAAAGGTTGAGTCACGCTTACAAGGATGAGAATCTGCTGACCTAAGGTTACGCAGATGCTTCTGTCTAGTGCCTCCCGCAGCAGTTATCACCCTTAAAGAACAGCATTTATCTCTCCTTACGCTCCCGAGGGCTGTGAAGAGTGCTGGGGCAGCACTCCGGGCTCCGGATGACTCGAAGAAGCACAAGTTGTTGTTTAGCTAATGCTCAGTGCTGCCTGCCTCATAAAGCGCTCACGAGGTTAATATAGATTTGTTTTCCAATGGCGTTCAGATCTGCTGCGGCGGCAGTTCTTTCCTTGTTCAGCGCTCGTGATAGCTCAGAACCCCGTCCAACTCGTTATTTCCGGCTGCCAGCATATGATCCAGATCACAATTAATTACCATTAAAGGTTGCAAACCTTCCTATCGATTTTTTGTATCATTTCTTGATAAATATTAGAGGGAGCAAGCAGGGCACTCGCTAAATATCTGCAAAGTGAGCTGAATAGAAGGGTATGGCAAAGAATTCGTGTCTGCCACGCTCAAGATAGGAATATAGACATAGTTTGGATGTAATTAAATGAAAGAAAATGTTTCAAACAAGTTCACTGTATATGATGCTAGTGAAAACAGTAGAAGGAAATAAAGATAATTTTCGGCAGTGGAGAAAAGAGCTTGACTGTACAGACCAGTGGGGCCCAGGCGAGCAGCACACACATGCACACACACACGTATGCACACACACACACACGTGTGCACACACACACACACACACACTCACACATAGACACACACCACCCATCCACATGCACACTCACGAGCACCCATTCACAAGCACGCACACATGCACACAGCATTCACGAGCACATACACAAGCACACACACATTCACAGCAAAACACCACCAGGGCTTTAAGTGGGCCGGGTCTCAATGGTGTTGAGCACCAGCAGTTTTTTTTAAAGGGGGCCTCGAAACAGGTCTCTATCGGGCTCTGTTTTGTGCCCTGGCACAGGCGGTCCCTTTTTTTCCAGACTACTGTGACAGCAGGCATATTGATGTGCGCTGCTCACACTTCTCACTTCTCACTAGTGGAGAAGTTACGGCATGACGTCATGCCAAGTGAGGGGAAATCCTTTAAAGACAGTCATTTCCCTTCTCTTTTTGAAACTCAGGAGCCGCAACATTGTCGTGGTGTCACCAGGGCTTCAAGTGGACGCTTTTTCAATATTATATACAAGCCATAGTTGCTGCTTATTTATCTTATGCAACTAACAACCATTGACAAAGCCAATAGTTGTGATTTTTGAAGGTATGATGTTACTTGTATCATTTATCTGGATGCAATGACAGAAACAATAAAATACAAGTCCGGTGGTACACTATGCTAAGCACAGATTTACATGATCTATGTGTAAATAAACATACATAGATATGTGTGGGTGTGTGTTTGTTTAAATTAGTATATTTGTATACATATTGTTAGATATCACTTAAACGTATTACATCTACATTATATTAATGGTATATGCTGAAATATTTAAGATTTACTACTTTTAACTATTGTATGTTAAAAAACGATATTTTGTCTGTATTTTTCAATACATGTGTAAAACAATATTTTTTTTCATATTGTGTACTTACCTGTGAATGCATAGAAAACCAATATTTTTGTGGTCGATATTTTTGACATAATATTTCTGTCGAACGATATTTCTGGTTTGGATATTGTGTCAGAGGACCCTCTTTATGACTGCACATTGTCTACACATAAAAAGATCGTACAGGTCTGTGCAAGTTTACCTTTGTGAATCAGGCTGTAAAAGTTCTTTCGAATTGAAGACAGAGCATTACATCTGTTAAAGCTGATGAAGCTGCCTGCCACAGTTCTGTAGAACAGGGGAAAGTGTGCAGCCCTTGGGAGCTGACTTATAAACTCTTCATGAGATAGTTCAAGAATCATTGCTGGAGCACATAAAGAAAATGGCCCTTTGTTAGGCCATTGAAAAGAACCATAGGGAGAGGTCCAGTGAAAATGTTAAATAATGATAATATTCAATTGAAGTTCTCTATACACATTGTGTCCCCATTTGAAATGTGTAGGAAGAAAGTACATCTCTTCAGTTACGTGGGTATCCTATGTCAGTTAAAAAGAATCATGAAACACTCTATATGGTATAAAGAGTCCCATGAGCCATAACTCATGATGGGACATGTAGTTACGTAGCTATGGATGAGGAGGTACTTCTGAAAAACATTCAATCCCCCAATGTTTATCTAGATGACAATGGAAGGGAATGTCTGCAACATCATGAAGAAGCCTACTGCATTATTTAATGAATTAAAGTGAATTAGCTGTCCCGCATTTCCATGCTGGAATGCAAGGCATACTAAAAACCTAGATGTTCAAAAGTTCTGTCTCACTCGAAGTGAAACCAAGGTACCATGAAAAGCAAGACATCAGGCCCTTAGTACAAGTGACATCCTAATTTTAATAGGGCTGTTAATAGCTGTTACAGGAATTATGAAATGGTCTGAAAACAACTGAAATCTCCATTTAAGTAAGGAGAATGCAGAATTATGAAAAATAGGACTCAGAATTACAGATTCCAGAAACAAATTCTCATTTCTTAGTGAACCATCAAGTTTCAAATTGCAATGGGGTGAATTTTCCCCACCCCAAAAGTGATCTGTATCTCCAGAATCAGTAATTTCATGAGTAAGGAAAATTCATACCATTTACTGGGCCACATTAATAGAGGGCGATAGTCAACTGTTTGCATGTAGAAGAAGAGCATCCAGCTTTACAAGCCTTCCAAGTCGGTCTGCCATCTATGTACTCCTTAATGGACAAGGAGATATTATAACTTGATTAACATAGGCAAAAGAGCCATGCACAACTGTCAGGATCAGAGAGCTAAAAAGATCACAGATGGCCCAATTCACAAACGGCATTTTGGTGTAAGTTATGTAGGACCACAATAGTGGTACTTCAAGTACTACAAAATGCAATTCATAATTCTACACTGTAATGCTCCACATCTCCTATCTTTTCTGTATGGAGATCAGAAATTTCTGCAAACATAAGTATGGGATTTAGTAGTAAATGAGAGTAGAACAAGGGGGAGTAACGTATTTATTGCTGGGAACAGTGTATGGTTTGACAAAGGCGTTGCATGCCAAAACCCATCACAAAAAAAGATTTCTTGCACCATGAACATGGAGTGCAGGCCTGTTACTTATATATAAGTGTATATAACTATATACCAAATAACACAGTATAATTGATACTACATTTTGTCATTTCATTTTAGATAAATTAGATCAGTTTGAAAGTATAAAATTTTTTGGAATTAATTAAAAACCTAATGTATAACCAAGTTTCTTACAAATTAAAATACAATTTTATGTGTTAATGAGGGTGGGTGATTCTAAAGCATTTTTAAAGAAATTATTTTTCCTATAGGAAGATTTCCACCCCTAATGCTGAGATCTCCAGAAACAGGTGAAAATTAGGAATAGTGGTTTTATATTTGCAAAATTCAGTCATAGGAGTCTCCCACTCTTCATTTGAGGGTGTGAAGACTCTTAAATGTACATCTAGGTGTAAATCTCCATTTGGTGTGAATATCAAGCGGGGAATAGTGAATAACAATCAAGTAGCTCAACAATTGAGAAGAACTTTTCATGCAAACTTAAGTTTATGAATCAGGTTAATAAGTCTGGATGACTGACACTTGCCCATAAAAAGATTATGCTCCAATAAAGTTATCCAGTATTTAGTACCATAGCCAAATATTTGTTTGTTTGTGTATTTTTGCAATGCTAACATTTTACCTTACAATCAAACCAAAACACTTCAAACCACAGTGAACATTTTGACACACAAATGCTAAAACCTACTGGTATTCAGACCATCCTTGTGAGTAGAGTGAGCATCATGCATCAAATGGCAGATGCTGCCATGTGATTGATTTGTCCCCAAAGGGCCTAGAATATTTCCTGATGACTTCAAATTGCACCTGATAGTGGCAAATGGCTGCCACTGTTTATAGGTGTGCTTCATTGGACTGGGGGCATAGTCCGATGAAGTCAAGCTTCAGTCTGATGAGCTTTGAGTGCAGACACCTCAGGCAGGTTTCTAGTCAATGCACAACTTGTGGAAGCTTAATTTGGAGGTGGGTGTTTCCAATTGTGGGAACCTAGCTTATCTCAAGACAGAGTTGATCTCTAAAATAAGTTGTGCCTTTTCCCCTCTCTCCTACTGTGCTCCATCTGCCACCTTCTGTCAAAAGAGTGACTTGCGCCAGCTACCACTTTCTGCTAAAAGAGTGACTAATTGTGCCTCCTAAGCCATAAAGTAATACATTAGACTTCTCAGATCTGGTTTCAAACTAAAGCACTAACATATCGTTTTTTTGTATTCAGACGATTGCATTTATTCTGCTCCAAATCCACAGGAGACTGGCATGCTAAATTGTAAAAGTTTTATATGGTCATATGTATCAATGATGCTTACCATATGTGGTCAAAACGAATTTCCATTTGTGTACATTGTTTGTAGAGATTCATTTCTAAACACCCTGCAGAATACTTACAATTAGAGCTGTTTTAGGAGGCAGACAGTCTATCTTAAGGCTGTTAGGTCACAGAAGGTAACATATTGAAGACAAGCAGCTTCCTCAAATATATTTAAGTCCTAATTCTTCCCAGTTAATTTCTTAAGGCACTTTTATGAACATACTTGTTTGATGATCCTTCATTGCTATATTTTATAATAAAATCAGCTAAAGGTGATTTACTTTGAAAGGACACCAGAGGCCCTCTCACTCACTACTTACTCATTATAGCATATTTCTCAAAGAGATTTTTAAAAAATGATACAAATTAGTACTTTGCGTTCTTGAAAATCTAATTATCTCTGCTTTTTATGCAGAATATGAGCTAGTTAATATGGAGGGCCTTTTTACAAACCATTATTGGAGGAAACTATGGTTTGTTAGGACACCAGATATAAGGTATTAAAATGGAATATTCCTTATTTACAACCACTATTTATTTATGTCACATACACAAGGAAAGTAGAGCAATATCTTTATGTTCTAAGGAGAAGGGAAACTTGAATAGGAACCAAGTCATCTGTGGAAATTCAATGTATTATTAATAGAGCTGATGCATACATTTTAATAGTCAGTTGCTTGATTCAAGAGTTATTTTGAGCAAATACCTTAACATGCTCCCTCTTTGAACAGCATAATGCACAAGCTTCTTCTTTGTGTACAATGAATATATTTGCTTTTAAATGGGCGTGCTTCCATTTGACCTCCTGTTAAGCTTCAGGGACAAAACAAGCTACAGGAAGCCATTTTCATGAAACGACCTGCTGACCAGTTCCAACTGGACCTGCCTTGGACTCCGCTGGTGGCTTCTGCTGACGTCTTGACCCCCCCCCCCCCAAGTGCTGTTCCTGAGGTGCTGTGACCCTTGGCTGTGTCAAACTGCGGTCCTCCTTACATCCTAAAGAACTTGGGACTTAAAAACGTTTGGGCTCCAAAGATCTCTTGGGACTGGTACAAACCTACCTAGTCAATTCAACAAAGGTGCATTGCCGCTGGGCCAAAAGCCAAAGTTTCAGGTTGCTCTTGCTAAGAGACTTTACACAGCAGCAAATCTGTTTCAGTGGAACGTTTCGGAGAGGGTATCCCTGCTGGATGAAATCAAGCTTCAAATAAGTTTGAATGTATAAATCTCAATTGGGCTAGGCAGCAAAAATTTTCAGCTGGCGAGGAATCTACCTTGCATGTGAATTTTGTGTTTCTTACGCTGGGGGGTTTCCTACCAAAAGTCAACAGCTTCAACCAGGACCTCGTTTGACGGATATCCAGCCCTGTGGAGACATTCTTGACCACATCCTGCTGCCTTACTTCACTGATAATTATTTTATCACATAGCAGAGACTAATTGCAAAGATAAAATGTCTGACTGGGCTGAATCTGGTTTCTGTATCTAACTCACACTCCATTGAGATAGGCCTTAAACTGCCCCTAGGTACCAGTCATGCTCAATTAGAGGACCACGGTAGGCACTTAATGCTTTTTGGTGCTTTTTGTTTTTACATTTATAAAGTTCATATCTCTGGTTCCAGTCATAGTTTTGTGTCATTTTGGTGTCGTTTTGATTATTAAATTACTCTCAATTTCTATAAATTAGAGAGGGATTTTTAATGTGTTCTATAAGTACATTTGTAACTGTTTTGGTACTTCTAAATGCTTCACACTTTTCCTTAAGTTAAGCCTGCCTGTTTTGTGCAATAGCCACCTGGTGTTCAGAACAGGTTTAAATTAACGAAACCTTTACTGGACTTAACAAGATAGTGCCATTATTACGTCTGCTGGACTGCGTCCACCCCACTGATCATCCACTTTCACAAGGTTAGCAAGAAAAAGGGTTCCATCTCTGCGTTTTTGCAATACGAAAGCCAAAATTGAGGTGCAACGGCCACTTAACACCCTTGTCCCCAGTATTTAAATGCCCAAGAGTAGCGATGACTCAAAATCCCACATGTATAATCCTCTTTCTAGGGGGCCTTTCTTTTAGGAAACTATTTATGTCCTTTTGTAAAAAAAGTCATTAACACGTACATAATGCCCCTTCTTCTTGCCCATTTTTTAGACACCCTCCAAACATCTTGCTCCTTCCTCCTTACCCTGGGTCATTACTCTTAGGCTCCAGGGGCCTCATTTATGAGGCCTTGCGTCAGTTTTGCGCTTCCGATGCGTCACTTTTTGTGACGCATCGGCGGCGTACAACATGCCTCCTATTGCGCACTATTTACAAAGTGACGCATCTAATCAGATGCGTCACTTTGTAAACCCCTGCGCTACATTATACCTACGTCAGGTATAATGTATGCAGAGGGGGCGTTCCCTCGCAAAAAGCCTCGTAATAGTGACGCAGTGAAATCTATGAGATTTCACTGCGTCACGTTTAGGACACTGTAGCGTCAAAATCTTGCGCCTGCCTCACAGCAGGCGTAAGACTGACGCAAGCCCTTTCACATGGGGCTTTCCCCATGTGAAAGGACGCATTGCTGGAGTTGCGTCACTTTTGTGACACACCCCAGCAATGCGCGACTTTTGCGCTTACAGATACGTCAGAAATACTGACGTATCTGTAACTCCTTGCGACATGATGCGTCATACTGTAAATATGACGCATCAATCATGTCACAAGGAGTGCGCACTGAGAAGTGACGCATCGCTGCTTTCACGCAGCGATGCGTCATTTCTCATAAATGAGGCCCCAGGGGTCCAAAGGATTAGGGTTTTGCCTTTGAATCCAATCCTGTTGGCTTCCTCCCTGCCACCCCCAGGCCTTATAAAAACGCTGCCCCAGATTAATTAATGTTAATTTTGAGGTGCCTCAAAGGAGAGGAATGGAATAAAGAAGAAACAGGCCTTCTTACTAGCTTTAATTGATGGAGTATTATCCACTGAGAAATGGAGACACTTACAAAAGTACAAAAAAGTACAGTATTATTACCTATTCCTAAAATATTTTTTAAAGCACTTGTTTTATCTCAAACACTACATTATTTTGCGGCAGCCTAGTTTATACTGTGTGCGATACTATTTTAAAAGAATTTCTTACATATTCATTGTTCTTTCTGTCTTGGACTGGGACATTTTAACACTATAAATACACAAACCACTATTCCGAACCATCTAGGATTTAATTCTGTTCCTCTGTAGACACACACACACACGCACGCACACACACAGACACACTCTACATTACCCACAGATTAGTTTAACTGCCATTTATTTTTCTATTAAACTTTGTGTGCTTTATTTTTATGCTATTACCTGAAGGCTAAATAACAGAACATTTAATTATTTTCAACCAACTCTTCGAACATGTTTCCACACTCACTGACCCTGTCCCCATGGCCCTCAGGATAACAGTTTCCATACTTTTTTCCTGCACTTTAAGGGCTGCTTGTAGATGACCACACGAAAATGCATCAAATATACAAGGTTGCACTTCCAGACCTTTATTTACAAATAAATGTATTGGAGCCCCCTGAAAATGCAGCCTCAGACTCCCAGGAGGGCGTGCCTCACAGTGTGAAGACTTCAGTCCTAAAGTCATCTTCCCTGCTCCAAGAAAGACTGTAGGAATTCCACAATGTGTATTTTCTTGACTATGGGGCATATGTAGGTAGGCGTTTGCGATTCGCAAACGCCGAAATTCGCTGAATTTCGGCCTTTGCGAATCGCATACGCCCCTTTGGTATGTAGGTGGCAATTAGCAAAATAAGGAATCGCAAAAATTGTGAATCCTTATTTTGCTCAAGCATTTAAGGAATCGCAATTTAGCGATTCCTTAAATGCTATGTAGGAGTGCATTTTAAAATGCGATTTTGGTTTAAGGAATCGCAAAATACCACCTACTCCAAGTAGATGGTATTTTGCGATTTCCTTTCAAAATGCATTTTAAAAAAAAAATCAAAGTGCCATGTGGCGCACAGACATGCCCTTAGGGCATGTATGTGTGCCACATGTACTTAGAGGCACATTCCAGGGGTGCATCAGGGGAAACAGCCGTTACATCGCAACTTTTGCAACGCACTTCTATTACAACGCAACTTTTACAACGCTGGATCCATTCCATCGCATGCCTTTACAACGCATGACATTACATAACAGATGCTATTACAACGCATGCCATTACAACGTAAATATAGGTAAGTATTTAATTTTATTTTATATTTTATTTAACATTATTTAATTAATTTAATTAATATTAAAAATAAATAAATATATTAATTTATGTTTTTTAATTAATTTAGGTTTCAGGGTTGGGTTTGGGTTTTGGGATACAGGGCTATTTTTAGGTTTCAGGTTTGGGTTTGGGTTTTGGGGTACAGGGGTATTTTTAGGTTTCAGGGTTGGGTTTGGGTTTTGGGGTACAGGGGTATTTTTAGGTTTCAGGGTTGGGTTTGGGTTTTGGGGTACAGGGGTATTTTTAGGTTTCAGGGTTGGGTTTGGGTTTTGGGGTACAGGGGTATTTTTAGGTTTCAGGGTTGGGTTTGACTTTTGGGGTACAGGGGTATTTTTAGGTTTCAGGGCTGGGTTTGGGTTTTGGGGTACAGGGGTATTTTTAGGTTTCAGGGTTGGGTTTGGGTTTTGGGGTACAGAGGTATTTTTAGGTTTCAGGGTTGGGTTTGGGTTTTGGGGTACAGGGGTATTTTTAGGTTTCAGGGTTGGGTTTGGGTTTTGGGGTACAGGGGTATTTTTAGGTTTCAGGGCTGGGTTTGGGTTTTGGGGTACAGGGGTATTTTTAGGTTTCAGGGCTGGGTTTGGGTTTTGTGGTACAGGGGTATTTTTAGGTTTCAGTGTTGGGTTTGGGTTTTGGGGTACAGGGGTATTTTTAGGTTTCAGGGTTGTGTTTTGGGGTACAGGGGTATTTTTAGGTTTCAGGGCTGGGTTTGGGTTTTGGGGTACAGGTTTTTTTTTAGGGTTTAGTTTTAAAATACAATCTTTTATTTTAATTTAAAAATTAATTTAAATAATTTTATTATTTATTAAAAATAGTTCTTTATTATTAAAATTTCTTTTAAAAATAAACTTAAAGTAATATATGTACTAAATAATTATTTAATTTTTTTAAAATTTATTTATTAAATTAAATTTAAATTACTTACATTTAAAAAAATAATAATATACTTACCTATACTTACATTGTAATGGCATGCGTTGTAATAGCATCTGCTATGTAATGTCATGCGTTGTAAAGGCATGCGATGTAATGGATCCTGCGTTGTAAAAAATGCGTTGTAACGGAATGCGTTGTAATATCTCGCGTTGTAACGTCATACATCCGCATCAGGTGTCCTTTGGACACCCTGGCACCCTTGGAATTGCGATTCTCAAATTGCGATTTTCTCATAGAAAATCGCAATTTGAGAATGTATCCACATTCATTCCTATGGGCCTCTTAGCCCATAGGAATGAATTGGACACTCATTCCTTAATTGCGATTCGCAATTTGCCAATCGCAATTAAGGAATGTTAGAGATTCCTAAAAAAATTGCGAATTATTACCTACATTCCATTTTGCTATTCTCAAATAGCGATTCCTTAAAAATCGCTATTTGGGAATCACAAAATGGAAATTACCTACATATGCCCCAATATCCTCTATCCCGCTCCAATGATGAGTTATTAGATGGTGTTGAAAGATTAGTTGAATGCATCAATATTCGGCTATTTTTGGAAACATGACCTGGTGTTTCTTCTTTGTTGCTCCTGGTCTGACTCCATGGATTATCCATGTTAGCAGGCAAATACTGACCTGCCTGGCACCAATAGTTGCTCCTATGCCACCCTTGGGTGGACTTCATGGATCACTTGCCCGCCTGTAAAGTGCATTCCTTGCATTTGCCATTCTTTTTCCCAAGTAGGTGCTTAAAAGCACTAAATATCGTAGCTGCTGAGAGTTTTAAATAGATTTCTTTCAAGTCATTATGCGATAGCATACATCTATTTTTGTAGTCATCTTGAATTTATTTACTGCTTTGGCATCCTTCTGCATGGGGCTTCCAAGTCGTATTCTTTAACATGTAAATATTTTATTAACCTTGGCTGAAAATAAAAATCCGATCACAAGGAAACTGCATGTTTCGTTTACAAGAATAATTCAAGAAGGGAAGTAATTAGTTTATTTTATGCTTCTGTGTGTGCTGGAAGAGCATCTCAGCAGTGCATTGCTGGGCTTGTTCTCAAAAGTAGGCTTCGATTTTGATTGATTGTGAAGTATATATATTTGCCTTGTTGCAGGGCAGAGAGGGAAAGAGGCTGTTGAGATTTGATTGTATGTCCATTTCTCTGATGACCCAAGCCCATAATATTGATGCCAGGCTAGCTTTATTTCTGCCTTTATAGTGATAGAAATCTAAAGAGCCTAGAGCAAATTGAACAAGGATTGGCATAGCCAATAGATCTCGCCTTTTAGACCTTATACGTTTTTAGACATGCATTACATTATCATGGGTGCCGTGCCATCAGGGATTGAAGAGCTACGCAATTGGTACACACTGGGTCATGCAGTATGAAAAAAAGCAGTGAAGTACTTTCCAATGACCGAGACATCACATCCCTCCTCCTCTAGCCCTCTATTCACCAGGCACCCTTCTCCCGAATTCTCCATTGAAAACACTGTTTGAACCATCTGTTTATCAGCAAGCCTCTGGTCCACCCACTCTCCCAATGCCCCGGGGTATAGGAGCACTGGACTTAGCAACAACAACAAACTGCTCCCATTTGTCAGGTAGAGGGCAAATAATGAATAAACAGGGACGGCGTCACTTAATTTTTGTGGACCTAACAACTTTTACCTGACCTATTGTAAAGTAACTGACACTTTTTCAAAGCGCTCCAATACCTTCTGGTCATTTGAATTTGTGCTGTAGAAAAATGCCCCGAAAAAACATATCTGACCTTGTGTAATGTAACTAACACTCACGTGAAGTATTCCAACACCTTCGGGTCACTCAAATTCCCATTACATAATAAAAGATGTCTTACAGTCCCTGGATAGGTGCTGTGAATGTGCTTTGAAATTAGAGCTCTGAGAGGAGGAAGATGACAGGAAGAGACAGCCGGGCAGGCAAGCAACGGCGTGGAAGAGAGGAATGCTGCTCCCATTTGTCAGGTAGAGAGGAAATATTTAATAATCAAGGACTTCATCGGCATCACTTATTCTCCGTGCACCTAAAAACAAAAAACCTAACTTGATCTTGTGTAATGTAACTGGCACTTTTATAAAGCGCTTCAATACCTTAGGGTCAGTCGAGTTTGCGCTCTATAAAAATTACCCCTAAACTTAATCTGACGTGTAATGTAACTAGCACTCATATAAAACGCTCCAACACATTTGGGTCATTTGAGTTCTCATATAAATAGGTGTCAGAGAAAATGTGACGGGAGTTGCCCAAACCTTGCCCTTAACAGTGCTGCAAAGTTGGGCTGCGGAAGGTCTGGTGACTAAGGTTTGCTCAAACAACAAGCAGTGAAGTGGGAGGGGTTTGGGGGACATCCTAAAACTTTGAAGTCAGAGAAAATTAAAGAGGTGATTTCTAAAACAGTGTCTGACATTTCATCTTCGTATTTGAGCTAGACAGGGGGATTAAGTGACAGGCACTGAAGCTGAACCACCGAAGACGGGCAAACAGTGACATGAGCAGGAATCAAAGAAAACAATAGTCCCCCAAATAACACATAAACACAGAAGCGTACTGTTAACAGTAATTGGGCAGTGGTCTTTGGGAGGGAAACAAATGCACAATGGAGGAGCAAAGAGGAAGGATTAACCGTTCTCAAGCAAGCATTTTTTAATGTCAAACGAAGGGTCGAATAAAAAGGCAATGGGCGGGCTGTTAGCCCAGAGAGTGAATACAGCATGTCTAGAAGAGACAGTGCATGGCTGCCTAGGCTTGACCTAGAATATAATTTAGCCACTCATACACCACCAACAATTACCTAATAGGAATGCTAAACAGTGTCTTTTTTGATGATCACTATTTGGCTTTTGCTAATGATTGTGACATCATACACTGGTGGGACCATTTAATGAGAATATCTGTTTCATTATGTATGAAATCCACATTTTTGATTGGTTGACCCAGTTTTTCACCTTTATCGGTAATCTATTTTGTGACTGTTATGACTCTGTGCCCTGTGACATGGCTATTCAATGTCAGACTGCTTGTGCTCTTGCCCTAAAGTGCTGTTAAAATAAGTTTCAAACAATGTGTCTATTTACCTTTCCTGTAAGGTAGATTGCAGAGAAAATGCACCAATGGCATTGAAGTGAAGTGGCATACATGCGCTCCAGTGTATTTGCACCACTCACATATGCGACAAAAAGTATATGGCATCACTGTGCTCTGGCTGGGCTGCAGCTTAAAAGCTGTGCTGGAAAACATGCAAAAAACGAAAAGTGCCTTTGCCAAGTAGGGCAACACCTGGTACGCCCACAGGGTTGTGTGCTTGATATTTAAATAAAATAATGGCATCCTATTGTAGGAAATTTGGTTATTAGTTGTGCAGAATGTGAAGCCTGCACAAGTTATAGGTCCATAATTTCCTTTCACTGAGAACCATGCACCCTATTGTAGTGATTGCCTCTCTCAAGGTAGTGAAGCAGAGTAGTTCAATGCCTACTCAGGGAAGGTGATGTGGGCTAGTAATCCCCATTTGCTTGCACACAATAACACTCATAATTGATTGTCCAGTCTGTGCTTCTTCTTTGGAAAGTGAAAAGTACATTTATTACACACACAACTTAATACTGTACATTAATGTACAAATATATACATAAATCAGATCAAAATTACATTAGATTACATTATGAAATAACATTTTACCTTAAAGGGTCATAACTCTCAAAATCACGGTGCCCCCCCACCTTTACCAGACAACACATTACCATATGGGGCATCACTTAAGATAAAGTTGGCCGCTTGGCATTATCAAGGGTTCAACATACTACTAAACCAACAAACAACATGTTAAGAAAACCATTCTTTTGAACATATGGCTAAAGCAATAATAACCATGTGGAAATAAATGGAATAATTAATTTCAATAAAGCCTATCAACCTTGATCAGTAATCACTGTCAACATCAATATATTAATAAAGTATTTTAAAATGAACATTACATGAGTCTGTGTGCTTTTAAAAAAACTTTCAGGTCACATAAAATGTAGCTATAAAAACAGCCCCTAGAAACTGCTATACTCCATGTATCTTGCTTATACACCTTCATCCATAGAACCAGCCCCTAGAGTGCTGGTAGGGGCAGCTTCCAGTACAAAAACTATGATTTAATACTTGTCCCACTTTATATGTATATAGTGCAATGAAATACATTTGCAAACTTTGAAATGTATGGGTAAACTAAAACTTTCCACCTCCATTACATCTGCCTCAAAGAAGGGTAAGGTTCTGGCACAAATCAGTGTCCACGAATATTAGTAGGTAGTAGATTGTAGATAGGAAATAGTAGATATTATAGATATGGTTTTGTGTAAAAAACATGGGTGGTTGCATGGATGGTTGCCACCATAACTCCCAGGTATGACCCCTTGACCCAAGTAGCACATAGTAACTTCCTGCTAATTTGGCCTACTTATCAAAATAACCCCTGATTTGCATTAGAAAGTGAATACCGCTACAACACTTTGTGACAGGTTTACATTACAAAAGTAAAACAAACCCAGCGCAAAGGTTTAGTACATTTCGTGTAAAGACCTTTAAGGGTCATGCCAGTATTAGTTAAAAGGTCAATACTGTACTAACTAAAAAAGAAAATTGTAAAAATTGAATCAAAGGATCAAAACATATATCAAAAAGAAAACTTATAACGGCCATCAGCTAGGTCAATAGACCTAGCTTATAATTAAAAGTAGTTCTTCATTGATTCATGGTGGTTGAAGGCACAAAAGACCGATAGGCACATGCATCAATGTTGGCTTTTGCGATTTCTTAATTGCGATTTTTAAGGAATCACATATTAAGGAATAGCAAAGCCTATACATGTAGAAATCACTTAAAAAATAGCGATTTCTAAGCATTCCTTAATTGCGACTCGCAAATTGCGAGTCGCAATTAAGGAATACCTCCCCATTCATTCCTATAGGCCTAGAGGCCCATAGGAATGAATGGGAAGACATTCTCAATTTGTGATTGTCAATTAGAGAATCGCAAATTGAGAATGT
This sequence comes from Lissotriton helveticus, assembly GCF_964261635.1. Lineage (NCBI taxonomy): Eukaryota > Metazoa > Chordata > Amphibia > Caudata > Salamandridae > Lissotriton > Lissotriton helveticus. Next base: position 1,071,207,105 of record NC_136070.1, on the reverse strand, counting down.
AATTGAAAGGGTGCCAGGGTGTCAAAAGGACACCCTGTTGCACCCCTGAAATCTGCATATGAGTACATTTTGCACACACATATGCCCAAAGGGCATGTGTGTGTGTGTGTGTCAAATGGAACTTTGAAAAATGCACTTTAATGCATTTTTCAAAGTTTTAGCAAATTGAAGTGCAACTTCATGGTAATTTGTGCCCCCTAGTAGCAAAATCGCTACTTCAAAGTGGTTCTTGCACTGCATTTAAGGAATCGCAAAATTTGATTCCTTAAATGCAATCGCAATTGGAGAACTCGCAATTAATTGCGAATTCTCAAATTGCTAGGGCCTTGACCCTTGATCCATCGCAAAAGCTAATTTTGCAATCACAAACGGCTCATTTTTGCGAATCGCACCATTTGCTTTGATGCATGTGCCTGCAAGCTTATAAGGATGAGGGATCAAGTGCAGGAGCGGCCCATGCAGGTTTATTTCCAAAAATCCTCACACAAGCTTTCAAATCAGTAAATTTTAAAATGATGATTTATAATCCACATGGACCAAAGCTCTTCTGCCCTGCAAAGACATCCCATATCACGGTGATGCATTATAAAGTACTATAATTTATGGTGACAATTTTATAAATATTTACTGATATAATGTGTCAATATTAAAAATGAACTGTCAAAAATTAAGCTAGGATCGTTATTCATAGAAAGCATTTATCTTGAAATTGTGATACATCTATTTCCAGGCTGGATTTATTGTAAAAACTAGATATGAATGGCTTATGTGATTGGGTGTCTCAGAAGTGGAAGGGGTGATGTTGACTGAAGAGAGATTGACAATTCTAGGGGTGATGACACAACTCTAATATGTAAAGAAGGAAGTGTGTAGAGTATGAAACAAAGTGAAAGAAGTCAAAATAACTAGGTGCTTTGCATGTTCAGGTGAACTTTACACAGACTTCACATAGACATTTCCAGACACAGATCAGCTTCAGTGATGATTGAAAGATCAGAGAGTGTTGATGAAATAGGTGGAGTGATGCAGAAGCATTGAGGAATGCTGAAGCTTTTGAGAGTTAAATAAGAATCATGCAGTTTTAAACATTATGAAAGAAAACAACACAGTCTTGTAGATTTGATGAAAAAAGGAGAGATGACAAGTGTCTTTTAAGGTGCTGCTGATTATGAGGAGGGGACTCAAAAGATGCTCTTACATCTAACATGACTAATTAACACTAACATAGGATAAACTGAATGGCAGTACACATAATAGCTCAATTAACTTAATATATTTTTATTACAGGAGCACCACTGCACTCACTCTTACATGTCTTTGTGAATGGGCGAAATGTCCAAACCCCTATTAGTAAAAGTGCCAAGAGGGCACAGCCCTTCCTATTTGGGAGAATTGTATAGGAACATTCCCTAAGTATTTCAATGTTATTCCCACTTCAAAAAGGCATGTGAAGTAGTAGTACAGGAATACTACTTCATGTACTTTTACTGGCCTTTGTGAATTGGTGCTTTTCTCTCTAACGTTTATGATTGTACATTTGTAATCAATGTTGTGATCATTTTAGACCAAATTAATCATATTGAAAAAACAAACCAAAAAAATCCCCATAAAGTTTGCTAAGATCAGTATTGGAGTTTTGTCATCCCAACATTGGATGTTTTTTATAAAATAATGTCATTAATGTTGCCATTCAGCTCCGAAAATTGATTTCATTAACGCAAAATTACTCATAAAATAAGAAAAAAATTTGTCTGGGTTTGTATCCTTTTTGCAGAGAAGTGATTATTTTCTGTGCTTTCCCTATCTTTTCTATGAAAAAGCAAGTAGAGAGTCAAACGTGCACTCATATATGGATGCCTGACATGATTTAGCAAATGAAACAGTCACATATAACAAACCGCTACATTCAAAGAAACATATTAGCATTATACTACAAATGTATGTTAACATATGCCTGTATTTAAGGAAATCTCATCCTGATTTTTAATTCTCCATGCTGTATATCTGCTCAGCTGTTGTGTGGAATTCATGAAAGACAGCATGAAGAATTGCTCGCAACAAGCACCATTTTCAGTATTTTTCCGCTTTTAAAAATAAATACAGATAGGAAACACATTGTTTTCTGTCTGTATTTATCTGTAAAAATCAGTAAAACCGGAACACCGGAAGCACTAATTATAAACAAAGCACACCTGAATATTGGGAACAAGGGAGTGCACACATCCAGGAAGCAGAATGTCCCTAAATGCTTAGTCAGATTACAGCCTTCAGTAAAAAAGGCACAAGATCATACATATCTGCTCACTTACATCTGCAGACCTCATCACCAACCCCTTACTCAAGGCTCCTTATTGAGGGAAATTGATTGACCTACTCAGATGATTGGCACTTGTTAGATAAGGTCTACCTCATTGATATGAAACTCCAACTGTGGCACACTTTTATGAAGTGGAAGAGACTGCATGAAAAAAGGAGGTCCATGCAATTAACCCACCCAAATTGTCTAAGGAGATTTTTACTCATCAAGGGCATCACCACATATTTTAATGCCTCATTACACAAATCATTGACTTTGTGAAAAGCATACAGAGTTGTATGTCAGCCATTACTGTGCAATGCCACTGGTTCCCTCCAGTACCCTACTTCAAGTAGGTTACTGGGGGGAATCACTGGTGTATACCAACCATCAATTTGCAAATAAATATGGCAACCTGTGTATGCACTCAACCACCATATGGCACACCACATTCCCTTCCCTCTCTAAAGGTTTGACACCAATGAGTTAGATGTAATACATGAATAGAGGGGAAAATGGGGACCCTCTAGAGGCTTGAGTCCTGTAACACAATCATAACCTCATGATACTAATGTTTTAATTGCAATGATTTTTGCTAATCTGACCATAATATGTTATTAGTTTTATGATCAATGAGCGACTGCAATAAAATATGTGTATATGTGGTATCAATGTTTTAGTATGGCACATAACCATAGCTTTTTTTGTAGTGTACACCTGTATATTGATTGGCAAATTAGGGAATTGTTTACTTTTTTCTTCATGATACTTATGTTTTAATTGTAATGATTTTTGTTACTCAAGCAATAAAGAATTACTCATAGTAGAAGTTAGCTAGGAACGTGGTAATGATAGCAACCTATGCAACCTGCACATTTTCTATAAACTCATCACAAGGGATCCTAGCTAAAACGGTGTCTAAGGATAAAAGTACAGGCTGCAAACTGTCTCATACATGTATCATATAACCATCAGGGTGATAAGCTCTTGAATGTCTGCACACACCCTTGCTTGATCTACCCCCTTGGGCTCTGGGCTCAACATGCCACATAAGCATACATTCCTGAATTCCCTTCAACATTCACTTTTTCGTTCTAACACAATATCCATTATCCAAGTATCGAGCTTTAGTGGCCCTGAGCTATCTCTAACTCCCTGGCATGCCATGCTGATTACTCCTCTCTGGCACAATGAAACTCTTGCAATACTGGCCATTTCTGCTGCATTTGCTTCCATTCAGACTTGCTCAGGTCATATAACTTGTTCTCAGCGTGAACATGAACTCAACACACTCTATATCTCTATCTGCAACATAAAACTTGATCATTCAGCTGTTTTAAAGGTGCATCTCTTCTAGATAAGACTTTTGACCAGTAATACTCAGATTCCAGTAAAGGAGACTGTGGAGGAATTATTAACGCTCCAAAGGCAAACAGGGCAACTGGTCTGGTTTAAAAAAGTAAGGCAATGGTTTTATGTGGGATGACCAGCAGTCTATTATTAAAAGAATAGGTTCCCAGCTTAAAAAAAGATATTGGGACTTTATTGATTCATCTTGCACTGAAACCAGGACACTTAGCACTTTAACAACAGTTTAGAACTGGGGTTCTCCCGCTGAATGCTATGCAAAGCAGCTGGATAACCGCAACTATAACTTCATTGTGCCCCTTGTGTAGTGCTAGCCCTGAAACCTTAGAGCAATTTATATTCCTCTGCCCGTTCTATACCAATCTGAGGAAAATTTGGATTATTCCGGCCTGTCAGGTGTTGTCTCTTTCACGCCCCACAGATGCATTACATGTTTTTAGATCAGACACGACTAGGTGGCTTGTTTTTATACTATCAATATACTTGCTTTATGCTTCATGTCAGAGGTCTAAACCTGGAATATAATTTTGATGTAAGAGTTTGTATATTACTGGGGAAGCAAGTATCGAGGCCTCTCAGAAGGACTGTAGTGTCAAACGATGGTTGTGGATTAACCTGACAGTACTGATGCTTTCTTCTTTTAACTAATTTTAAAGCTTTTAGAATGTGAAAGTACCTATTTTAGTTCTTAATTCCACCTCTATTTAGAATGATGTAAATGAATATGAAGTTGATGTTTTCCTCTTAACTTTTGCTCCATGTTTTAACATGAAATATGCATGTTTTGTGATATATTTATATGTATATGATCATGTTATTGATCGAATAAACTTCTGAACTTGATCAGTGTCTATTCTTCCCTTGTGTGCTGCCCACCGCCATATCTGCACCCCCCCTCCAGTCGGACCCCAAAAACGTCTTCCTCAGTTATAGTTCCCCTACAGAAGAGTGGTGCTGGTACGTCCCATTCTCATCCCCTCTCTGAGACTGCAATTTGCAAGTGGCCATCGCCCTCATTGGCTACATTTCCTATGGCAATATTTCGCAGTTCTTCTTGCTCATCAAACCCTGCTGCCAACAAAGGGTATACTCCTTCATTCTCGGTCCCAGCAGGAGCATTTTGCAGCTCCATACACTTCCTCTGGAATTATTGTGTCTGATTGTAATGGAGCCTGATCGGTGGCCCCAAATATGAGGACACCTTACATGGCAAGAAATAAGAGACTGAATGAGACATCAGAGTAGTATGGCCAAAGGAGGGTATTCACATAGTCAATTATATATAGTAGTATAAGCCAAGTGGCAAGAACAATCGTTATGCCGAGCTTGGAGTTTAGTCTTGGGTTTATGTTGCTGTTACGGTATGATGAAACCCTGGGATCAAGTTCAACATTCTTGGCCACTGAGGAAGAAAAAATATTGTATCACAGTATGCAAGCCATGCTATTAAGTTGACTTGATGAGTAGTAGATGTTTGTGGCAAGTGCACTATTCAAGTCCATTGTAGCTAGCATTTTTATGTGGTAGTGGCACGACAAAACGGTTTCCTCATGGAAGAGGAAGCAACAATCTAGAAACAGCTTCTTTCCATTCAAGTCACTTGCTGTTTGTGGTGAAGTTGTATCGTTCATCACTAAGCCTGTCAAAGTACAAAACTCCTACTGTCAAAGGGCTGCTGGTTCCAGCCCTATGTTGATATTCTCTACACACATTTAATGGAGCAGGAGTTGGGTTAATCTGCTTTTGAAGTAGTTTCACTGCAGTGCCTTATGGGGCAGTGCCCATGCACTGGAATGGCTATGCATTGTATTTTTTCCTGCTACTGTCTATTTCTTCCAGCAACTCTTATATTGGCAGCAGAACCTTCTACAACTGGGGTACTATTGCTGCAGAAAAAAACAGATGAATCGTGTCAGCAGCAGAGCATGTATGTCATGCTTGACACACGGCACATAGGGGTCTGTGAATTTGCACAATTGCTTTTGCAGTATTAAGTAAAAATGCAGAAAAAGCATGTGAAATTACTCATAATTATGGGAAATGCAAAACCAGCATTTGGTGCTATATTTTAGGGTGAAATGCAACCTTGCATCCATTTTAGATACAAGTGCTGCAAAAAGTATCTGTTCATGTTTTGGTCATTCATGTTATTTCAGTGCACACGTGGAACAATTTTTTCAGTGAAAAACATGTCATTTTTCACCAGGGTTTATTAGCTTAATTGTGGGAATTTACCAAAATTACAGGAGATTAGGCTGGTGTAACTGAAATTTCACCTGTGCCTAGATGTGAATTATCTACTCTTAAAATGACCACCATGTCCTAACATATAGCTGTAACAGCGTGCATATTGAAGTAATACCACAGACTCTGTGGTGGGCTATCTGCCGTTCTCCTAGCGGTGAATGTGTTATTTGTTGTCCTCCCTAAATTACATTAAGTGACTGTCTGTAACTCATGTACCCACGAATAAACCATTCCACATGTTGCAGTCATTGTGCTCCTTTAACACTTAGGGCTTGATTCAGATCTCGGCGGATGGGTTGCTTCGACACAACAGTGACGGATATCCCATCCGCTGAAATATAAATCTCATCAGATATTGCTTCCAAAAACCTCTTCTGCAGGATTTTTACCCTCACACATCTGCTTGCTACGTGTCCTAGTTCCCACTTTGAGTGGCTTAGCTGACACACACTCGAAGAGAAGTAGGCAATGGACTTTCATCTCCTGTTCTTTACAAAGGACAGACCCTGGTGTTTGAATCTGTTCATTGTACTGGAAACTGTGTGGCCTGATCTGCAAAGAACACAGATGATTATGAAGTTTTTATCTGTAAATCACTATAGTCAATGTATTTATCGGTAAACATTTCATATCGCAGACCATATGCTCGACTTTAAATGGACACCAAGTGTGGGGTAGAGTCATAGACATAGTTCATTTGTCACTGAAAGGATAATGGGAAGGTGCCAAAAGGTGCCTTGGCTGTCGTTTGTGTGACCCTCTACCGTTTATCACATGTTTCTAATGTTCCCATTTTGTGAAAATTGCATTCTGGCCCACTGAATATACCATCTGGCTGAAGCCGGAGAGTACGGCCTGAGCCGGAGATTCCGGCCCGACTGCAAACGTAAAGATATGACTCGTAAATGATCTATGTGAATACCAAAAGTCGAAAAGTTACTTTTCCATTTATTCTCAAAACACAAAATAAATATGGATAAATACCAATGAGATGGCAACAAATAAATACGGATAAATACAGAAGGAAATGTTACAAAAATAAATACCATAAATCCGCAAGCCCTATTTATTATGAACATATTTCTTCTCTCATATGTTTGCGTACATTGCTTTTTTTTATTGTTTTGTTGAGTTTTACAGATTGGTTTCCAAACTTGCTTTACTTAGTATTTCTTTTAGGGCCTTACATCTTTCCTTGGTTGGGGTCTGCATTCACTTTTATTGATGGAAGTTAGTTTTCAAGCACTCCGACCCCCATTTGCGTTTGAAGAGACGGTAATTGTAAACGTGCCACTTTTGATTCTATTCGAGTTTAAAGCAACTGTAATTATCACTATATGTCATGTTTGCTTGGCAAGATGAGTGCCTTCTTGCTGGGATTAATCTTTCTTTGAATTGATGTCAGGATAGGTGATTACGAATTTACAATTGTCATTGTTTAAACGTTTAGACAATCAGATATGTGCTGTCTTGTGTGATTTGTTTGGGGATTTGGAAATAGGCTAAAATGACTCAACACAATTACTAATCTAATAACATTGTTCAACTTAATTATGTGGATGAGGTGATGACTGCTTTCCCTGTAGGTCTCTGTGCCCCTTTTCTCTATTGGTAGAAAATCTACCACTTCATTAAACTTTAGTGGTAACTCATAACGGGGGAGTATTTAACCTCAAAACTAGTTGCTCAAAGAGCCTAGAGAACTATATTATTGTCCACGTATTGTTTTTATTTGCTTGCATAGCGTTTGTCTTATGTTATTGTATATGCCTGGATTGAGTTCAAGGCATTTTATAACTGTTTAAATTTGAGTTGAATAAAAATGTTTATTATGTATTAAATAACGTATGGTTTTCCAAAATGTACTCAATTTGCATCTTTGTAAAGATAAATGTGAAACCGGCAACGTTAGACTGGAAAAGGGTGCAGTTTATGTGAGGATAATTTACACATGGCTCACAGAGGGTCAAACGCTGCATAGGGCAGAAAAATAAGAGTGTGAATGTCTTTCACATGTGCACAACTTATGTGCTTCTAGTTTTTGCATAAATTACACTGTTGAACGTTCCAAGGGAAGTGTAAATACCATGCATATGTGAATTTGTCCACTTTCTGGGCATTGAGGGGCATATTTACTGGAATTGTGGTGCAGGACAGTGCAGTGTGCTGCCGAACACCGCAGGGAGAAGGCAAGAATGCACCATATTTATCCAGTATGGTGCATTTCTGTTCTTTCCCCCTGCGCTGGTGCTGCTTCAGCAGCCTAGCGCCAACCCAAGCACCCTTGCACAGCATGGTGCAAGGGTGCCTGTGTTACAAGCAGGATTGTTTTTGTGCAGGAGGGGCACCTTCCTGCCCCAGAATAATCCACAGAGGTGGTTTCCTCTTTCTATGTGTGCTGCAAAATGCATCACACATAGAAAGACGAAAAAACAAGGAGAAATAAACATATTTCTCCCTGTTATTTCTCACCTGGGAAGACAAACAATGTTGATGCTTTTCCAGGTTTACATGTCCTTATAAATGTGGGAATGTGTCAAAAACCAAGGAAGTTGCGTGGGATCCTCCACCGCAATGCCCATCGAAACCCTTTCTTGGGCAGAGTAAGTCAACACAGTGAATTCCGCTGCATTGCTTTACTGCATATTTGTGTAGCCATTCAAAGCCATGAAAAGTGGGCTTGCGTCGCTTCATAAATATGACTGAGTGGTTTGAGTTGTACATGTGCCATGTTGCGTGGTGCAAGCATGACGCAAAGCCCTCATAAGTATGCCCCTGAATTTACAAGGGCAAGACCCATGTGTAAGTACTGCTAAAAGTGCAGGCATAGACTAAGAGACTTTTTAAACAAGAAGTAGAATTTTAAAAGTTAACTAAAAAATGTGTCAACATTTCTAACTCTAAATATGTGTAATTTATTAGATTTTTAAAGTACGGGCGCAAAAGATAAAAAAATTAGACATAAGTATATATTTTTTTTAATTTATTGATAGATTTTTTATGCAGTAATATGTATCACATGTATCGCGCAAGTGCATTAGAGTACTTTAGAATAGATTAATGTAATTGCAGTAGTATACATTAGTAATGCAGAATCGTACAAGTGACAGCACAGTATAAAACAGAATCATAATAAAATGTTAACTGAAGAGGGGAGGGAGACTATTGCCAATGAGTATCTAATGTGCCAGGGTAATAAAAGGAGTATACAATTTTCCGGGCGCATTAGCATCGCAATATTACATCTATCATGGGAGTAAATGAAAGTGGCAAAAAAAATTAAATAATAGGAAGCCGCACGAAGGGGGACAAAATATAGTACAGCAAAATAGAAGTTAACGAGGGGCAGAAATGATAACGGACACTATAACCAATTTTTGAGACAGGTACCAGAAATGTCAGTATTTAAAAGCAGACACAAGATGGTACACATCTGTGAAAAAGGAGAAGAGTGTAACTGTTTTGGAAATTCTACTTAGGGCGCAGTGAACAGAGCCAGAGGCTCGGTGGTTTGTGAGGTTGGTGGGAGATAGAAAGTGCTAGTAAAGAAAGTAATGGAAGAGTGAAGGGGCGAGGAAAATGATGTAATGTGAGAAAACAGGGATTGCAAGTCCAATAGGTCGCGGCAATGCCCGAGCTATTAGCCTTGTCAGTGTGAATGTCTTTTAGCCATGTTGCCTAGTAGCACAGCTGCTGCTCAGCAGAGCTGAAAGTTACTGAAAGCTCAGAATCACAGGATGTTGAGCTTACACCGAGTCTCGTCACCAACCATGGTGAGTTTATTGTCCTGACCCCGCTAACATAAAAAAGCACTATGGCGTGGCCTGTGCTGGCAGCTTCATATCACTTTTTTCAGTGACTTTGAGCCATGGTGAACAGCAGATGTGCTGCTAGACAACATGGCTAAAAGACATTCACATTGACAAGGCCAATAGCTCGGGCATTGCGAAGATCTATTGGCTTTGCCAAAGCTTGTTCGGTGTTGACGAGGTCTTGATGAACAAATGTGGAAGTGATAATGAGAAACAGTTGAGGATCATTGAAGGGAAGCAAGAATGTGGCATGACGGTTAGAGCTGCTGACAGGGGAACTGGGAACGAGGTTCGAATTTCGGGTCAGCTGAACAATTTGTGATTCTGGGCAAAATCACTTACCCTTCCCCCTGCCTACAACAATGAATGTCTCATTGCATAATGTAACTAGTGCGCACTTAAAGCGCTCCATTACTATTGGGTGGTTTTACACTATGGCAAGATGGAAGACGGAACAAGCGCTCCAACAAAAAATGATAAATAATAAAAGCAGCAGCGAGGGAAGTAGTGGGCGGATGGGTCAAGCAGGGAGGCAGGAGGGAATGGGGAGATAAGCAAGCAATGTCAGGAGAGGGTGGGAGAAAGTACTCCAATACCATTGGCGTGTGTTTGCGCTTTGGTAAGATGGAGGGTGGAGTGAGTTCTCCAATACCATTGGATCTTGCAAAAAAATAACTAAACAAGTTCTGATTTTATTTTAACAACTTTTGAAGAAATGCATTCATTTATGTACACTCACATGCATTTTAGTTGTACGTGTGTATGTGTACAAAGGAGATAGCCTAAATACACAAGTACTTCTATGGAGTGGTTGAAAACAAAGAAAACAATAGCTCCCCAAACTGTAAATAGGATAAGGAGACAAGTACGTGTCCATGCACTATGGGAGGGCCAAACACAAGAATGATGCCCAAATGCCATGATGAATGGCTTAAAAAAATGAGAGTGATGCTGAAGTTTACCAATGGTAGGAGATAGGTAGCCTGGAAGCTCACTGATGGAAAGCTCTTTGAGACAGCGCTTGCACTGTCTAGTCGAGACCTTAAAAGGATCAGTAAGTTAAGGCCTTTGTAAAAGTGCCTTTGGTGAAGTAACATTTTGAGTGCTTCCTTGAAGAGAGCCAGGGATCTAATGGTGGGTGTGAGGAAGGTTCAGATTCTGGTTGGACTGCCTGAGAAAGATTGAGCCACTGTGTGCTTTTTCCTGAATGCAGATTGAGGAATAGCTGAGTGGATAACCTTGTGAGTGATTCAGGCTAACTTGCACAGGAAGTTAGTTCAAAGTCACATATCTCAATCCTGTTACATAATATAGTGAAGCTGCAAATGTATGACAAAGAGTGCTCAGAAAAATACACAGAGCTCCCTTTTGGTGTTAGATTGTTGGTCATGAAGATCAGTTCCCTAAAAGTTAAACACACTTCGGTAACATTTCATTGTATTTCATGTTCAGGAGAATTTAATAATTTATTTACATACAATTACACATACAGAAATATAATTTTCTGATCATTTATTCTTCAATTTTGTTGTTCTCTAAAATGAAAAAGCCTTATGATAGCACAACAGTCAACACGTTTCGTTCTTTGCGTAGGACTTTTTCTCTGTGTCAATGGCCTCTACAACATCACTTCTCACTTAAAATCAGCCATTAAACCAATATGATATCTCAATTGTGGCTTTCTATTTCACATCTTCAGTCTCAACGTTCAGAAGGCCATTTCTTAATCTCATCTGTCACCCCTCATCCAGACATTCACAAAATAATGATTTATTAAATGACAAAAAACTGACAAGTGTTCTTAGTTGGGAATTCACTTGACCGTGTGCATTAGGCATGTATGGTCCAAGCCAAGCTGAATAAAAACCAGAAACAGCGCTATTCATAGTTACCACTAAAATGTTGCATACATTAAAATTAGGATAACTAGATAAAAATGAATGTGACTGTTTATAAATAAAGTCAATTGTATCAAACAATATGAAGGAGGTCTGCGAGCCTCCCTGCAAATACAGTGAACAAAGTCACAACGTCTTGGACTGAAATAAGTAAAGATCTCTTTGCTGGAGCTCACAGATTGGCAGTGGTGGATTTTCACCCTTAGGCCCTTATTATGAGAGGTCTGGGTTTATGTTTGATATTTACTGCACACAAGAAACATCAGCACCTATGTGAACAGAATTAGTGTGTGTTAATTATCACCTATGACAAGTTTTGACTCTAAAGTAGGGCAAACCGTGGATTATGCCACTTACTGTACCAAACTCCAGAAATCCTAGCACTTTTGCCTAACAAATATCAGCAGGTATGACCTCCCAAATTGTATACAAGAGATGTATTTTCCTTTGTCTCACCCAGAATGCATCAGGTGCAATAAAAAAATTCAACTCATGAGTCCAATATGTGTGGTAGCAGGAGTTACCACAGATATCAGACATTAAAAGACCATATGTAATGAGGCCTCAGGCAAAGATTTAGTCAGGATTTCTTTAAGTAATGGTGCTTTGTATGACAAACATGTCCTCTGCTCCATCTCTGAAAGGTACGGTGACAAGATTAGTTTGCAGGAGGATCCCTCAGCAAACCACTGTAGTATAGTCCTTATCTCCAAGTGATCGATTTAAAAACAGCTGGTCTTGCCTAGCACTAACAATGATTAGTTGGACCTGACTGCCCCTTTAAATCTCCCTATCATTGATTACACCCATTAGCTGAAGAATGTGAGGACCTCATAGAGAAGTCCTCCAAGCATCGACCAATGTTTTAGATTGTCAAGGTCTTCTTTCTTCCATGACCATAGCGTCTGGGTACCCAAGGAAATGTCAGCTTCCTCTGACTTGGAGCCAGTTCTTGGCATCAAAAACAGGATTAATGTGTTTCTTTTAAGTGGTTAAAAGGTGAGCCAATCTTGTCCTGCTCCTCAGAACTATTTGGTGCTTCAAAGGACTCTTGGCAAGCTCCAGTTATACTGAGTTAAAGACCCCAAGATGATTCAGGGTTTAACGATACCTGCTATAACATGCGTAGTCAAATTTTAGTTACTCTTCGATGTAGACTTATAGACTCTAAAAGAAACCATTAGAAATCTCTTTAAAATGAAGGGTCTACTACTGAGACTGGAAAAGCCTCAAATGGATTGGTGGTTTTGTCTATCTAATTTTCTTGCTACAAAAGGCTTCCTTGGATGGTAGATGGAACCTGCAGTTCTCTCTAACCTCACCCCATTCAAGTGGCACACAAATAGATCTAAACTTGTAGTAAAATGATGCCATTACTGTTCCGGTTAAGGACCTGAATTTAAGTGACACAAAGGTATATTGAAATGTCCAGCGCTTCTGAAAGTGAGATCTTCCAAGAGGATTGGCAGGCGTCTGAAGTTTATACACTAAGTCGAAAAATATCCCAAGCTATCTCAGGTGGACAAACTTTGGCTTTTCTTAGCTATGCCTATTGATTTGCCAAAGGCAGCATAACAAAGAGCACTGTGAAGTTACAATAAAGTGATGGGAAAAAGGAGAAAACATATTCACTGCGGACAACACCATAGGCTGAAACATGCATGTCGAATACAAAGGTAGTCTCGTTTTTATTCCACCTCATGCCTCTTTCATACACCACTGCACATTCCTAATTTTATCTCACCTTCGCAGATTCTTTTTAATACCTGCCCTCCCCCTTTGTACTGTTTTTCACCTTTTCCTCCTCCTTCATCCCCTCGTTTCTACCTATACCTCTTTCTTGTTTTGGGTCGAACTCTGATGATGACAAAGTAAGTCCTGGTCCCAAAATCGAGTGCTGGTGGGCCCCAACAGCAGCCATCAGTTCCAAGAAAGTACTGGTCTATAAGGCCATTTTAACCCAACACGTCTCTAGTCGGTAGAGGTAAAAAGATCAAGTGGTCCAAAAAAAGAAAACAATTGCGTAGGCATGGAATGCCTCAAACTCATAGACATAGGGTGTTTTATATGCCAAAGGTTTTAGGTGTAATGTAATTTTGCAATCTATTCTTGACGCTATATGTTGCCAAAAAGAGCTAATCAGATGTGTAACTACCTAGTCATGTTTCTTGGCAGCTGCATTCAAGCAAACTGCTGCATGATGAACGTGACCCTGAGAGGTGACTATACATACATATGGCAAGCAATGCAAAAAGTGTAAAAAAATAATCATGTTTTGTATTGGATTTTTAAATTAGAGGAAAAACTTTAATATTAACTAAGATTTATATCAAAATTATCAGTTTTGGCTGCAAGCTTTTAAATAAACCAAAAGTAATATAATATTTGACATGGCATAAGTCTGTAGGCTTTAAACAAGCTGTTCCAAAATTCATATTTCATCCATGGTGTAGACAAAATAAATGTGAGCCCTTTCACAAATAGTGGAGACCCTTGCCTCTTCTTGCCCAGCAGAAGACCATCCACACAAGGGAAAACTGCCTGCCATGCTGGAAAGGATTTCTTTGCCAAAAGTACTCTTACCGGTGAGGCTGCAGAACTTTCGATAAAAATAAATTTCCATCATGGCGGCAGGTTGAATAATGTTTAGTGTTTTGCAGAAACAGCCCCCCCCCCCCCCCCACAGTGGGAATTCGTTTCTGCAACACAATAAATCTGTGAAGAACAGGAAGATTTCTCCAGGATGGAGGAGGGCATTGTTCTTCTTTGATGTGTGCAACGGTTCTGCCTATCATGGTGGTTGGAGACAGGAAAGAAACATTGAGAGGGTCACTGTAAATAGGATGTGCCTTGCAGTGGTCTGAAGCCATAGGCCCTGCAACAGATGGGTTGTCAGCAAATATTTTCCTGTTATTGAACCAGTTAAGGTATGGGAACTGGCAATTTGGTGAAGAGAACAGCTGATGTACATGAGCTGTAAGAAATTGAATTGTTTGTTGAAGGGGGTGAGAACTCACTTCAGAGAATAATCACAGTCCTTGTGAGGACGAATCACCAAAGTCACTAAATAAACCTGTGCTTATCCCTCTGGTAGCTTGGCATGAAAGTGGTCAGACTTAACTAAGGAGAAATGTGTAAAGTATATATGCAGCACTCAAACAGTTATTAAGTGAAAACACAACATAACAATAATCCCAAATCAATTTCGAAAAATATAGACTATTTTGATAAATAACACTACACAATAATAAAAAAAACTATCAGTAGAAGTGGGGTTTTGAGTTTTAATCTTTATGGTAAAGATATTGCCAAGGGGCAAGAAGTTCTGACTTTGGCTCTTAGGTTGCGCTGGACTGAGACAAAGTCACAAGTTCAGACTGACTGCGATGGAGGGCCGGCCGGGTACAGAACCAAGTTTGGCCCACTGAAAGTTGTATCTTCAGTCCTAATACGAGGCCTGCGCTGCATTGCTTTGCCTTGCTCATTTTTGGATCTGGTGAAGCTTTCATCTTCATGGCAAGGCTTGGCAGGGCTTTGCATCACTCAGCATCTGATCTGATGAAGCTTTCAGGTAGGATCGCATGGCTTTTCATTTCAACTTTGCTCTGCTTTGAATCTGGTGAAGCTTTCAGAGAGGATCTGCGTGGTGTGGCTCAACAGTGCTCTGCGTTGTTCGGTGCAGGTCCTGGTGTGGCCTTTGGTTCAGAGCTGCCCAGCTTTGTGCTGCATGGCATTGCGTCAGATCTGATGGAACCTTTAGTTAGTCAGAGAGAAGTACATTCTGACTCCAGGCAAGGGTCCAGGACCTTCAGAACAGCACTTGAACAGATGAGAACTCACTGAGGCTAGCAGAGGGGTCCTGGTCAATTACTAATGGTACTGTTCAGCTGGAAAGCAGGTAAGGCACCTGTAATCTTGTTTAATCCCTCTAACTCAAATTGGAGGTCAGCAAACTGATACTTTGTGTACCTTTTGGGGTCCTGGGTTCAAGACAAATAGATTTGGTCTTCTGTATTCAGACAACAGTGCAGTCCTGCTGGATCTTCCCGGGTCCAGGAGTGGTCTGAGAGATTCTGTGGATGCCTCTTTTATGCCCAATACCTGCCTGTTAGTGGAGAACCCTCTCTGCCTAACCCTAAAATGGTTCTAGATAGTTCTTTTATTTCCCCTGGGTTTGGCTCTAACCTGGCCAGTGAAACAAAGGGCATACTGGGCCAGATGTGAGCTGCATTGGCCAGTGATTGGGTCGGCATCTTCTGAAGTCAGGAAGGCTTTGGACATGTCCCTCAGGATACTCTTTGAAGGACAGGAAGGGCTGTATGCAACACCCAAGGCCATCCTGCTCAGATGAGTAACACCTTTCTTACACCAAGGGTCCTTTTGTCCCCTGTTAGGAATGAATACACAACCCACCACTGGAGAGTCATTGCCAGTCATGTGACCCTGGAAGGAGGCACATTTGGTTTTGACAGGAAAATGTCTTTAAAATGCAACATTACCATTAAACTGCATTTCAATTATTTTTCAAATGAGTGGAAACACTATTTCTCTAGCTGTTCACAAACTGAAGTTATCCCTTATTAATTGTAATAAGGTAACCCAGTGTTAGTCTATGGGAGATTAGCCTTGCCACTGTGAAAAATTACTTTGCAGCCAGGATATGTAAAACCTAGGTGTACAGTTTACTTTTTAAATGCCATATACCCCCCCCCCCCCCTACAAGCTGTTGGGCCTACCTCAGCAGTGACATATAAGTATAAAAAGGAAGGTTTAGGACTGCCAAGAGTTTTTTTTACCAGGATGAAATAGCAGTTTAAAAACTGGTCTACAGGCTGCAGTACAAGGCCTGGGTCATGTTTTCCAGTGCTACTTTAGTGGGAGGCACAATGAGTGCTGCAGCCCTGGTATTCTTTTTACAACAGGGCAATCCAATCTTCGCCCAATGAACTGAGCACGACGTGCAAAAAAATTTCCCAGAGGAATTGTTTCTGCATCACTCAGTAATCAAATGGTCATAAAGATGATCCAACTGCATTTGGGTCATCTTTATGACCATTTGATTACTAAGTGATGCAAACACTATTCCTCTGGGAATTGTTTTTGCACATAGATTATAGCAACCCACTTGTAGCATTTAATTTGCAGGCCTGGGTATATTTAGTACCATTTGCTAGAGACCTGTAAGTAGTAGCGGTCGGTGGTGGGAGTGCTGCCGGGCAGTCACCTGGGGCGGGGATGGGCAGGGTGGGGGGTTGTAAACTATGGGCCAAATGCAGGTCAGTAAACATATAAATAAATAAAATGAATTTCGTTGCGGGCACTGCATCGCCAAATTCAATACTGTGCGCGCAACAAAATTCGTTTTATTTATTTATATGTTTACTGACCTGCATTTGGCCATATCCCATAGTTTACTACCCCCCAACCTGCCCAACCCCCACCCCACGTCACCGCCCGGCAGCACTCCCACCACCGACCGCTACTGCCTTCAAGTAAATTAAATATGCCAATGAGGTGTATACCAGTTTTACCACAGTTGTAACAGAGAGCACAAGCACCTTACTAATGGTTAGCAAGTTTGAAAGCCAACACAAAACGGTTCAGCAGCAAAATTGGGTAGTGAAGGCAAACATCTGGAGGTTACAACATAAAAGATGGCCATTTCCAACAATGGCCGTCTACCCTGTCTGACTTCTAAAAACCCAAGTTGCTCTGAGCAGTTCCATATTTATTCTAGAGAAATTCTTTGTGAATTGGACATAACTTTGGTACAAAACACATGGTGTTTAATTCACAAATAATATTACAAATTAAAATCTCAGGAACGGGGGCATCTCTTGTCTGAGATTAAACCTATAGGATTACAGGAAGCAAATCAGGACATACCCAAATGTAGGTGGCACCCTGAATGTATTTCCCATATTCATATTGTTCATTCATTATCTTGGCATTCAAGTTAAAATAGCATTAGAATATCTGGTGTGTGGGACGTTACATTACGATTATTCGAAGGTGCCATTATGATGCAATATTTTTTATTCATCAAAACAATCTTGAATATTAAAAAAATTCTTAAAAGAAATGCAGGAGCACAAAATGTCCTATATTATAATAAGTACTGCTTTATTTCTAATGCAAAATGTGCATCATTGTTGACCTTTGACATGCATATCGGGAGCCCCAATTTCCCACTCAAAAGATGCACTACAGCAACAAGTTTAAGGTCACGTGTGGGAAATTGGGCCTTGTCATTTCTTAACCTTTACATAGAACATAGTTAGCAAATAAAATGTTTCCTGTACACACAAGAAAGAAGGCCAAGGGCAGAAAGCACGCAAAGTGCCAAACATTTTGCAGGTTTTTTCAACCTAAAATAAACTGCAGACTGTACTAATAAGGTCAGAGATGCTAGGTGCATAACATATCCTGTGCCAGCACGAAAACAATGACATCTGGCTCAGGAAAGTGTTAATAGATATTTTGATTTAAGTTCACTACGGATTTACACAAATATGAAATAATATTACTGTGAAGAGCTCTGAGGCCATAGTTTGACATGAGCATATTTTTGCACCTGTTCTTCTTTTATATATTAATATAAATCACCAGCTTTCATGTATGTTTTAGATTCATTATGCATTCTTCCTTTGCAATACATGCTGTCAAAATGGACACACGTGTCATCCTTAACATTGACATACTCAAACTATGTGAATTTTCCATTCAATATTTAGATTGTGTAAGTTAAAGACAAATAAATGATTAGATTTTAAACTGTAAACAGATCGGCAAAGTTCTTCATGGGACGCCTATCCCGACCCCTTCCCGTATTTTGCAAATAGATGGCCTTTTACTTATGCAAAAACATTTGCTGATTATGAAATGTTGAAACCTGAAGTCAAGCATCAGCCCACAACATTACGTTACATTACGATTATTCGAAGGTGCCATTATGATGCAATATTTTTTATTCATCAAAACAATCTTGAATATTAAAAAAATTCTTAAAAGAAATGCAGGAGCACAAAATGTCCTATATTATAATAAGTACTGCTTTATTTCTAATGCAAAATGTGCATCATTGTTGACCTTTGACATGCATATCGGGAGCCCCAATTTCCCACTCAAAAGATGCACTACAGCAACAAGTTTAAGGTCACGTGTGGGAAATTGGGCCTTGTCATTTCTTAACCTTTACATAGAACATAGTTAGCAAATAAAATGTTTCCTGTACACACAAGAAAGAAGGCCAAGGGCAGAAAGCACGCAAAGTGCCAAACATTTTGCAGGTTTTTTCAACCTAAAATAAACTGCAGACTGTACTAATAAGGTCAGAGATGCTAGGTGCATAACATATCCTGTGCCAGCACGAAAACAATGACATCTGGCTCATGTACATATTCATACGTGTGTTTGAGCGCACACAGGCACACAAAACACATTCAGAAAAGATTTTAAAACAAATTGCTTTGTGCATGTCTGATTTAATTTTCACTTTTGGGTATGGAATCACATTGAGGAGTGTGGACCAGATTTCGCAAGCAGCATAATTGTGTGATGTAGAATTGCCATTCTTCCAATGGTGTGAGTGGGTGTGCTGTTTTCAAGAATTAAAAAGCTTTAGCAAAGCTAATAGGTCTAGCTTTTGGCTGCCAGCCCTTTGACTTTGCCAATGCTTGTTTTGAAATGTTTTTTGTTTGTTTGCAAAACTGTATTGTGGGGATGTTGCTCGGTAGATCAATCAAAAAACAATGACCGAAAGCAAAAATGGATTATGGTCTTAAAAACACAAATTGCTAAAGTAATCTCTGCACTTAATAGAACTACTTTGTGTGTGGATGTGTGTCTAGTGAAAGGGAAGAATGCTGTCACACACACTGAAGTTAGTCAGTAGCTGAAGTGGGGTGACTCATGCTGTATTCTATACTGGGGAAAGAAAAATGTGAAAGACACAATAATAGATAAATGAATGAAGATGGCAGGCTGAAATCCCTCATAATCAAGTATACTTTACATATCTTTTATTACAATAAAGCGTTTTGGCTAATGTAGAAAAACTGCTTTTTTGTCCCCTGAGTGCAGGACTAGGAATGGGGGAAAGCAAAGCAAAATTCAAGTTTGGTTATCCTATTCAACATTGGGGAATATTTGTTCAATCTCATTTTTGGGCTGTTCTGCACATCAGGAAAAACCATTTTCTCTCTTGGTCGAAAGGGCATTTGGGAGAGGCCCAGTTCAGTATGAGCAGTAGGTGCCTAAGACTTCTTGAACATGTTCACTATCTTCCCCCCCTTTGGGACCTCTGGTATTACTAGGGGCGCCGGTTTTTAATATACTTTCCAGTTCTTCTATTAGGGAGTCATTGTCTCAGGACACACAGTTTGCAGCCATTGCTTAGGATGTTTGGGGTGGTTCAGTTGAATTGAGGATCCCTGGGGGCTAGTTGCTGCCTTCCTTTTACCCACGTTTTGCACAATGCGTACAGTATAACAGTAAATAATCATAGAACTAGCCCTAGCACAGAATATACTTGCACAAACAAGATGAAAAGGTGAAAACTTGGGTCCTTGGTGATTCCTAACCTTTAGCAACTGTTTTAATCCCAAACAAAATCCAAAGGTCATGGCTCTGCCCTCCCTTATCCTGGTTTTGATAGACTTGGATGGGCCCGCCCTTGTCCCGGGCTTCACCTGTGCATGGATCGCATGGGTCCCGCGCAGTGGCTTGGGGTTGTGTTTTTCAGCACTGGGGTGGGAGGCTGCTGGAGAGCATCAGCACCTCCTGCCGCAGTGTTCTATGAGGGATGAAGTCCCCTGGTCAAACTGGCCCTCCAAACAGTTCTACAGTATCCTGCACAGTGGGCTAGTAACGTGCTTTTCAGCGCTATGACAGGTAACGTGTTAATAGGAGAATTGAAAGACATGTTAGGTGCCCGATTGCCCTTGCTAGATGAAGAAGAATGCAGTTCTGAAATGCTTGAAGTTTTTATCAAAGCCCAGGGACATGGGTGAAACATTGGCTGCTATTTATGTTCTTTGCACTGAAGTACTATTAGTATTAATGAGCAAATACATTTTGAATTTTTTCCATTGCACAGAAGGAGTAGTCTTTGCATTCAGCCAAATGTTTTGAGGCTAGCCAAAAAGGAAAGCTAAATGCATTTACAAAGAAATAGTGGGATAGTGCTTAACAGAATCCAAGTGCAGTGCAGCTGTGTCTCTGACTCAACGACCAGCAGCTAATCATTCGCATGTAGAGAAATCAAGTTGAAACTGAGTATTTCAAATGTTTGTGTAACCTCCAAGAGTAATAATTGGACCGGGAGAGCATTCAAGTGGATTGGTCTCTTACCCCTAGATGCATCAAGCATCCATTTTGCGATTCCTTATTAGCGGAAAATAAGGAATCGCTAATAAGGAATAGCAAAATGCTATGCAAGAAGAACTCGCTCAAAAAATAGCGATTTCCTAAAATTCCTTAATTGCGACTCGCAAATTGCGACTCGCAATTAAGGAATACCTCCACATTCATTCCTATGGGCCTAGAGGCCCATAGGAATGAATGGGAAGACATTCTCAATTTGCGAATCCCAATTAGCAAATCGCAAATTGAGAATGCAATTTCAAGGGTGCAGGGGTGTCCAAAGGACACCCTGTTTCACCTCTGAAATTGATCTGTGCACATGTTGCGCAAACACATGCCCTTAGGGCACGTGTGTAGGCAACATAAAAATTTGTAAAATTGCACAAAAGTGCATTTTTCAACGTTTTTGCAAATTACCATGAAGTTGAACTTCATGGTAATTTGCTACTCCTATTAGCGAAATCGCTATTTTTTTTAACTTTGATGCATCGCATTTAAGGAATCTCAATTTGAGATTCCTTAAATGCAAGTAATCGCAATTTCACGAATTCTTAATTTGTGATTTTTGCATTTGGGATGATGCATCCCAAATTCAAAAATACCGGTCGCAAAGGGGCAGATTCTGACAATCTGCCCCTTTGCAAGCGGATTTTACCTTGATGCATCTGGGCCATAGCTACAAATCTTGCCTTGTGCACATTAATATTCGAAACCTCAGGCTGCTAATATGTTGTAGTGTTCTAACGCATTTATTGAAATTTGATTGCCCTCCTCACAAAAGTGTAGTTTATAGAATCCATACAGGATATTGGGACATATGCAGATGAATGGTAGCACAATGATGAGTATTTAGACGTGTGATGGCTGGTACTCATTCATTAGCACAGCCATGTCCTTACACATAGATTTATATAATATATTTATATTTACATCCTAGCTCTGTGGTTACAGACAATGTAGGGTGTATTTTCCCAGTACAGTGTTGTACTGTGTATGCAACGCTGCAGTGTGAAATGCCACATCATTCCTGTTACTGGCACAGCTTTTCCTTCATACTACTGGGAATGCTTGCGAATTTGTTAAACTTGTATTTATACACCCATTAATAGGATTATGGGTATCGGTGTTGATGTATGACTGATTTGTGACTTGGGTCCAGTGTTGGAGATTTCTGACTTCTTGACCAAATTACAAAGTTGTCTTGCACCTTAGTCTAGCTTGTTGGTTGATAATCTCCATATGTTGGAAGGCACAACATGATTGCTCTCTTGGGACAATAGGATTACATCAGTCAGCCCTTTATATTGGTGAAGATTAACCAAAATGATTTAATTTAATATTCTGAGAACTAAATATGGGTATTGTCAAGCAAATACCCAGAGAGGTGGGTTGAGGTTCCCCTAATACTGGGTTTTCTAAGGATAAACTTACCCAAGTAGAGTTCTCTGGCTCATAGTAAGATGACTATGGATAAAGTATTATTGGCTATTTCCTTTCATTCATTCATTCATTTTTCTTTATTCAATCAATGTTAAAAAGATCATAAAAGCACAGAATAAAACCATGATAACAATTTCATAATCATGAAATATTTCATTCCCATCTATACATACAATAAAACGATAAAAGAATAAAAACCCATTTGACCGCAAACTTGTATAAGCCACACTCTAGTATACAGGCCAGGTTAACTCGCCGTCCGCCCATGAGTACTGGAAACTCCCATCTTCCTTTTCTTCATGCAGGCCCAGAGAAACGAGGCTAATGAAAAACATATTCGGGGGTCCATATCACTAAATGCACTTTTGTAGAGTCCCCAACTTACAGCAAGCAGCTGATCATAATTTAGTTGAGGAGCCAGGTTTGGGGTACCTTATATTTTAATCTCCTTATTTTAATTGTTTTATCCTTGAATAAATTTTATCTTCCTATACTATTTGGAAATCCTAATTTCCTGCTTCTGAATATTATCAAGAATAGAACACTTTTCCTGCCCTGGCAGACCTACTAGTTACAGAATGGAATGTCATCACTATGATTTAATTGTATAACTAAAATAATGGTTTTACAGTCCAGATAATGTTTTTATATTCCTCAGCAAAACACACACATATGATGGACAAAATGCAGAGCAAATCAAACATTTACACCCAGTCAAAAGATCTAAGTTAAATCCATCATTCTTTTTCTCACCATTCCACCCCAGTTTAGATCCAGCCAAATGCAAATCAGTCTGGACCCTGTTCCTCATGGGAACAGTCCAGCCCGAACTACAAAGACAGTTTCTCCCTGGACCCGAAACAAGCATCCTGGGAACTGTTTCGGGGCATCACCCTTCATCAGCCAGACAAGCTTGAATCTAGTGGTATAGTAAGCCCGGGAACCACGTCTGTGCAAACCATGCGAACTTAGGGTGAAGAAAGCAAACACAAGGAGATGATGGTTGGAGAACTGAAACTTTTCAGACACTCACCCCCATTCACAGATCTGGGTTGAATCCATCATCATTCTTTAACTCACTTTGCCACCTTATGTCTCTTAGTCAGGATTTTTATTGTTTATATTGTTAGCCATCTCTTATCCATTTGTTTGAGAAGTAAAAGCAGAAACCAAAAGTGTTCCCTGTAGTGGAATGTAATAGGATTTGGTGCTGGCTACAATGTGTGCATATATGTTCAACACATTGTTGCGTGTTTTGTGGCAGGTTTACCCTACAAATCTAAGTGAATATTTTCTTTTTTTCTCAAACTTTGTTAAGAATTACAGACAGCAAGA
This sequence comes from Lissotriton helveticus, assembly GCF_964261635.1. Lineage (NCBI taxonomy): Eukaryota > Metazoa > Chordata > Amphibia > Caudata > Salamandridae > Lissotriton > Lissotriton helveticus. Next base: position 1,071,183,346 of record NC_136070.1, on the reverse strand, counting down.
GTCGCACTAATGATCTGCAAGTCTTTTTGAAAGACATTCCCATGGAGCTGTATTTTTACCCAACATGTTTGAGTAACGTTAGCACCTAACGCCACCAAGACTCGTTTGAAACAATGTGTTTGTTTTCGTCTCATTGTCTTTTCTTTCGTGGTTTTTGCTTCAGGGTTCATAGCTTTTTAAGCCATGCTTAGAAAAAACTAGCAATTGAAGAACAGTATGAGGTGTGTTTATACTAAACAGAAGTTAGGTATGTTTTGTATTTAATTAATGAAACGGGCTCTTGGCAAGCAATCATCATGCATTTTGACGAGCTTTTTTTCAAAAACGTCTGTGGAAGTTAATATAAGAGAATAATCAACATAAAATTAGAATCAGTGAAAGCTAGAAATTGATAGATGTCCAAGACCCAGAGAATCATTCACTGCAGGTTAAACATTATCATACAACAGACTGGACTGGAGACCCATCACACCACAAACCTCCATTAGCTAACCTCACATCGATTTGCTTGAAATTTTAATTATGACATTCCATTTACTTGACGTCACTTACTGAGCACCTGAAGGACCCAAGAGCCTGATGCTGAAGTAAATGCTTCCTCACTGTTCTCTACAGTATATGTATGTTTATCTGTTTGCAACTTCCTGTCCCACACAAAATTCTAAAATAGAAAAAGATGTCTATCTTAAATCACTTATTCTTGTAAAGTCTTGTTTGATACCTTTTTCACACTTTCATACTTCACCCATTGCTCTATTTGAATTTATTTAGGTCCAGATACCTATTAGTCACAATATAATGCTTGCAACGTTTGCCAGCAATTTCTGGGTTCATGTTGCATTGCTGGATTACCTTGTGGGATTTCGTCCACAGAATTATTCAGAGTATAGAAAATGAACAAAATGCATCACACTGTCTATGATGATGATATAGAGGATGCAGGGGCCTAGATTGGTCAGCATGATGGGGGGTGAGCTTTGGATTTCCCAACAATCACGCTAGGACATTTAAAAAAAACATATGAGAAGCAGGACATGAGGGGGGTTTAAGGGACATTAGACAGAAAGGGGAGTGCAGATTGTTAGGGGTACTTAAATCACAAAATCTTTCAAACTAATCAACATTGTTTAAGGCCTTCAGCACATAGATGAAAGAGAGACTGTGTTTTTGTCAGCATGGGCATGTAAAAATCTCTAGTGAAATCCAACAGACACTTCACATTACTCGACTGAAAGCACTTGTACCCAACTGACTATTTACTACAGATTACTTTTATTAGGGGCTGTAACTCCCCCAAACACACCTGCCCCGCCCCCAGCACCACGCACCTGGGAGGATGCCTGGAAGTTGCCCTGTAATCAGAGACCAGTAACAATTTTTCTAATTTACCAAGCTTTCACTGCAAAAGAAGCTTTCTTGAAGTACAACCAAGCTACCTGCTGGATTTCATTGGGCACTTAGCTGACTGATATGCTTTCAACAACACTGTCCACTTATATCTTCTCCTCTCCAACAGTCTAAGTAAACCAGGATGTTCTCCATGATATTTTTCTCTTTATCACAACAGTGCAGAATATCCATGCATATCATAATGTATAAAGTCTCACTGATTAGGTTGGCCTCCGTTGCTAATCCTGCCATTCAATTGTGGTTGCTTCTCAGCATGTTTTGGCCCAAATCACAACCATAAGCTCTCTGCACTAGAATGCTTTCCACTTTCTCAACAATTGCTTAAGTGCTAGTGAACATGAGGAAGATCCACAAACAAACTCTTCAACGTACTTAATATCTGATAGTTAATTGAATTCGATGTTAATATTCAGATAAAATTGGTGCTTTCAATTTATGAACGAAAACTGATCATTTGCGCTGCCTAGAAGACAGCCATTTGCATGGTTTTGAAAGCTTGCAGAGACAAATACACTGAAGATTTATATATGCTACATTCATTTTACTTGCAGTAGATTAGGAAACGGCTTAATGCCATTAAAGCGTGCTGTAATAAATATGTTTTAAAGACTGTTTTAAGAGAGTCTTGACTTAGACATTAATGATGGCATGTAATTACCATTTGACTGGTTCTCAGTGGCCTATGATAAAATGAGCTGTTGGTCTCAGTGCATTTACCCTACCAAGGAGATATTTCTTATAAAAAAATAAAAAAATACTTCATTAAACACCATTTAACACATTCATCAGGGGCGGCCCCTCCTCTAAGGCGGAGGAGCGTTGCCCCACTGCCTTTCAGCACGACAAAAAAGGAAAAATAAAGTGAAAATGACGCAATGTTATTGTCATTTTATTTTTCCGTGCTGAGGCAGATTGGTGCTGCAGTGCTAGGCTGGGCAGTGCAGGAGGGAGGAGTGGTGGCACTATCCTAATTGCACAGGAATGTTTGGCCAGCCCTCTAGGGCCAGCCAAACATTCATGCACACTTTGCATGTTCTTTGCAGCTTTGGGATTGGCTGTGGGGAGCTTGGGTGCTTCCTGTTTCCTGTTGGAACAGAAGCCAGGAAGAGCACAGAGGGTGGAAGAGAGTAGGCGGCCGGCCAGGCGGCCGACAGGTAAGTGATCTTTTTTTTTTTTCTCACCCACTTCCGCCCTACTGCAGCTTCGCAGGAGCGACTGCGACTGACACTCATTGCTATTAACAAAAACAAAATAAATGAGGGTGATAAATTGTATAATTACTATTCAAGGAATACAGCACGGTACAAGAAACATGGTGGCGAATAGTTTTGAATTCATTGGAACACTTTATGCATATTGTTAAAAATGGTGAATATGGGTAACTTGTAAGAAATGAAGCTTAAGATTTAAAGTGAAAAAATCCAGCAGAACAGAATCTATCTGAGGGAGCAGGTTATGTATGTATAAATATCACTTAATATTAATATTTAGCATTAACGTTGCATACATGAAAATAAAAGTGTCTATTGAGAAATAAATTAGAATATGTATCCAGGGCTACCTATTCCACAGTTATTGGCCCACGCCAAGGATGTCAGTTCTTTTGAATGCTTGCTTCTAATATATTGTTCATTCCTTCACAGCCAGCTCCGCTACTGTGTTCTGGTAATTAGTAGTTTTAGCAGGTGGGTCCAGGCATAAAGATTTTAGGTGTTTTTAATAATGTGACGCAGAGTAACCTAAATTTAAGCACACTGAGTGCAATCAGTCGTTAAGGTGCACCATATACAAAGGATAAAATCAACAGAAGGTAGATGCAATGGAACAGAATGTAAGTCTAGAGAAGCATGCAAACCAAACAAATCAGGTACGTTGATGAAGATACATTTGGAGGACAAATAAAAAATTGCTAAAGAATAGGTTTAAAATGATGCACAGAAGGGAAAGCTGAAAACAGACCAACACATTTTACACTAGACCCTTTTACATTGTAATTTATGTGCACTAAACAGCCAATTGCTAGTGTAAGTCTTGAAACTTAGATCTGTAAACATGCATACCCACAGATGGAGGGCTGTGTAGCAATCTTCCAGAACAGCTGGTTTTGTGCAGTAGTCAATTGGAGATGGAGCAGGACCATGGGTGCATCCGCGGTAAGAACGTTGGGGCTAGGTATGGGGCGGATTTCGACGGACATTGACGAGGGAAACCTTTTTTTTTTTTTTTCTTGTGGTCTTCTGTTTAATCACCCCCAACCCGGCCCCCTGCTCTTACCTGCATGGGCCACCCTTGCATGGATGATTCCAAAGAAGAGTCAGAAAAGTGGCCACTGGTAAGACACTATTTTGGTGCCAACAGACACTTTCCTAAAAGGTTTCAGATCCAATTTAGGTACTCAAATGAATGATACTGAAGCTGGCAAAAGATTCCCATGTGGAGAAAATAGATAAAAAAAGTTGAAGCACAACTGTACCTTGACTTCAACCATAAATTGACGGACTTTCCAAAATTGGAGGTTTTACTAGGGTATAGTTAGGTGTATGCATGGAAATCTACACTGTCTATATTCACTGATGTGCAAAAGAAAGTACAACCTCTTACGATTCTATGATTTTACACATTAGCAACTTAATTAGTCCTGATGAAGTCCTAACAGTAAATAAATCTAAACTCGTGTCAAAAGACACACACACACACATTTTACTTTGCAATTAGTTATTAAACAGAAGGTCAGCCAATATTCAGTAGCCTTGTGCAGCACGTGTTTAAGTAATGTGTGAACCCTTTTTGACCACAACAACTTGAAGTAAATGTTTCCTCTAAGACTTTATAAGTCTCTCACATTGCTTGAGGGGGATTCTGGCCCACCCCTCATTACAATATGACTGAAGCTCAGCGATGACCGTGGGCATTTGTTTATTTACGGCTCTGTTTAGTTCTTTTCGAATGCGTGTAAATGGAGTTGAGATGGCAGATTGCCTACAAATCATGGCAAGAAGAACTAATCTTCCTAAGAGTTGACGACAACATAGCTCTAAAACTATCTCCCTGGTGGTCTCCTTATAGGAAGATGTGGCACACTTTGGACGCATGTTCCTATACCTTTAAGCCACTATTATTGTCCCCTAAGAAATCTAACTATTCACATCCAATTCCAGTACACCAGAAACCTCTCACTTTGAGAGATTACATAGACCCAGCCTACATGCATCCGACGACCTTGGAATTTAACATTTTTTTAAGTGGTTGAAACAGGGTTCTACCACTCTCTTTTGACGTTTTATATTTCAGGTACACCAGGCATATGTCAATATGTAATGATTAGTCAATATACAATTGATACTAGAAGTTGTACCAATGTATATGTTGCTCCTTCATGCTTCATGAGACCCCTTTTACCAATGGTATACCAGAGGAACATACTACTAACTATGATTGAATATGTTTTACCTGACAATGTATATGTTAATGGTTATACATGACAGCACTCCTATTAGGTGAGTTCACAATGTATCAAGACTACCTATCTTTCTCTTCTTTTTCTTTCCCTTTTTTGTGTTGTAGACCCTAATATGGCAGTTTCCACCATTCATTAAAAGATTATGGTGTGTTTTGCTTGATAGTGCTGTCTCATGACTCACCTTGAGTTATGTGTTAGCTCTTGGCTAGATGGTCTAATGTTTTCCTAAAGAATAGACCAGTGCAGAGAGGATTTCTTGGCGAAGTTAATGATTGTGAAGCAACTTTTTCATATGGCACATCGGAAGTTTAAATTATCACCCATCTATTGCCATGCTTGCCAGCTGGTATGAGGTGCTGGTGGTGATGCACAGCTATTTCTAAATCAACATGTCTGCAAACTCTGTTTTTCAATTATAGCACATACAACACCTTATTTTCATTATAAATTCAGATGAAAATCAAAGTTGAATGGTAATGTCTTGTCTTTGTTTGTATGCACTTACCTAGATTCACTTCCTTGAGAAGATCCCTAGACTATACATGCTACACAGGTGGAAACACACCTGACGGCTTAACATCAAACAACATCTTGTGTTTATCGGAATTAAAATTGAAGAACTAAAATGTACAATATTCATCTTGTGGATTACACAAATATTTACACATTACAAAACTAAGTATAATTCATTAAATATCTGAGGCATCACATACATCATGCTTGCCACAAGATATAAATACATGAACACAAAGACCAATCTCAAAGGAAGGAGCACACAAATACTTCAGCCAAAAGTGATTACGGCATTGTGGAAGACGCTCTGTTAAAATATTATTGGGGTGTGATTGCAGTAAAATATATATATATAACTCGACGTTAAAACAAAATGAAGTGGTGTGAGCCTGGCTTAGTAAAAAGAAGCAAGGTCAGTTAAAGACTAAGGGCCCGATTCACAAAGATAAACAGAGTTGAAAGTCTAACTTTATGACTTTTGGTATTCACAAAGGGCATTTACTACTGACTAATGCCCTTTGTGAATACCTAAAGTCAACTTTTATGACTTGATATTCACAAAGGGCATTTATGAGGAGTAAATACCCTTTGTAAATGCCGAAAGTCATGAAGTTAGACTTTTGTCTCAGTTAACTTTGTAGGGCCTGATTTAGAGTTTGGCGGTTGGGTTACTCCATCATGAACATGCTGGATATTCTGTCTGACTTATGACAAGTGCTTTAATATCCTATGGTGTATGGAATAAGGCAGATTACTCAAGGCCATTAATTTTCTACAATGTCGCCATCTATTGACTCCTCCGTATCACAAAGTCAAACAACTCCTTCTCTTCTACTGAAAAATGTTTACTTTATTTGCAATCACCACAGAGCTTCCCTTAATGAAGGAAAAGCCGATGAACTTGCTAAAATACTTGAAGTTCTAAGATGTTGGTGAGATTTCGCGACCAAAAGGATGTAGTGGAACTTTTGACTGTGTACATCTAATGGAAAATTGTAGCCTATTCCATGATAAATTTGCTACCAAGGATGTTGATTTGCAAAACATCTTCATGTACTCCACGTACGTTGGTTCATGAAAATATCAGGGTTGAAGAAGTGGTGTAATTTAACCACTGATTACAGATGACCCGATTGCCTACTTGCCCCAGCCCTAGCTCTTCAACTGCACCATTTTCGCAGCTGAGGAGCTAAGGAAACAGAGACAACTGGAAATTGAAAAAGTAAACCAGGGCTGAGTAGCCTTATTACACTCCTGTCACCATCTACATGAGCCTGAGAATAAGAGTAACAAGGGTAATTCTTGATGTGCCATAAAGAAAGCCAGTAGTAGGACCAGCCTTCCTGTTTGCTCTTTTTTGAAGTCCATGCTTTCCAAAGGTGGGATTTTTGTATGTCTATACGTGTGAATATCAAACGAAAACTGTGTAGTACTCTATGCAAAATTAATCACATATACATATATAGTACCTGTTCAAACACAATTCTGCAAAACTGTCCACTAAATTATCACAGGTGATCTATTTATTAGTCACTTGGTTAAATGCTTATTAAAGCATGAAAAGTAGGATGAGTGATGCTATCATACTTTTTCAGAAACAGGTAAGGAGTAAAGCAGTACTTATTTTTAGGCTTGGGTAACCTTAAAAAAACTTGAGACAACTTTGGAGCCCTGAATCCCACCACAAACGAGGGGTGGGATTCAGATTCACCTTGAAACTTCCCTAAACACATCACTGTTAAATACAGACCTTGAAGCAGGTAGGGCCTATATTGCATTGTTTTGCTTTTTGTGTTTTTTTTAAAACCTGCTGTGGACTGTAAAGGACTTCAGAAAAGTGGGTCAGCTCCTTTGACAGTGGCAATACTTAATTTTAATATTCAAGAGATTTCAGAAGCAGACCAAAAGCAGCTGTGCACTCTTATAATCTCACTCTAAGCATAGTCTAATCGTTGCACCATTCTCTACAGTAGGAATCAAAAAGCATGATTCTCACTACATACTTAGTAAAAGCCTATTTTGCATCCAAATTGAGAGACACAAAGTATGGAAGATGTGCCTTTCGGTCTGTTTTGAAAATTTCTGAGCAGGACTGTGAAGCTTTTGATCTTAGTACTCTGGTTGATCATTTGCAGCCCTGCTTTAGTGAAAAACCCAATAAATGTTTCCACGACGACTAGCAAAGTCTGGTCAAACCAGTGAAGCGGCGCCTCAGAAGCAACCTAGCTCATATCCAGGTACAGCTCGTTACTGGTTTGCCTTTTGTGTAAGGAAATGTGACCCAGGTAGATTGCAATAGTGACAACATTCTGAAATGCCAACCTGCCCAATTTTACTAATTTTTACATTTTATTATTAGTAATACTTGTATAGCTTGGACCCAGCAACGTGGGCATTGGGGCGCTTCACGTGTAACACGTAAAAGAGAAGGTAAGCAGGAGCCAACATTAGCATTCGGAGGTGAAAAGGGTGCTCAGGCGAGAAATGTGTCTTAGTTACTCAGGTAAATCAGGAAATGGTGAGTTTTTAAGGACTTCTGGAGACTAGTGATTCCAGATTCTAGTTGTGAAGTATGTGAAGGTCTCATTCCGAGTTGTTTTGACTTCCTGCAATGGCATTTCTCTGATCCGAAGTTTAAACTGTAATGAACATTTTTCCCCAAAAAGCTCATGGTATAAACAGCTAATGCTGTATTCTTCCTTTTTCTCACTATGCATAATATAAGTACAACAAAAACTAAAGAGGTTATGTAGGTTGTGTTGAGTGGTGGTCATCGCTTCGTCATTCCAGACGAAAAACAGCCAAACATGCTTAAGGATCCCTTTTTTTGCAGAAACAATCCTCAAAAGTGGGAAGTTATTACAAGAAAAAGAAAAATCAATGCCAATAATGTGCAGGAAGTTCTCTCTTAGTGCGTAGGGGTGGGGGGGTGTAAATGGGTAATTTATTTTGTTTCCTGTTTGGGACCTGCCTGTATTGCCCACCAGAACAGGATCCGCACCGACCTTTGACGTACATTGACTGAAGGCCCAGTGACAGACAGGCTGTTGGTAAAATGTTTTTAATAGTCGAAGCCAGCTGAGACTCCACAAGCAGAAATCTGGGTCTCACTAGGGTGGATGATCTGTGAGATCAGAGGATCGGTGTCTGCTGCTTCTTAACTGGTGCCATGCACCTCAAAACTCTAAATGACCCCCTAAGTTACTTACTATTTGTTTTGCCTTTTGTACCATTGTTAAAAATATGTGTTTTCTTCATTATTACATTTTTATACTCTTTTCTATAAGCCTTAGAGGAATGCATCAAACAAGAAATACAATTTTACAAACAGAGTCTAAAAGAAAGAAATATATGAATGGGCTCTTTTTCCCAGTTTGGCTTACTTTCATGAATCTGGTGGCATACAATATAGAGGAGTGTGGGCAGTTCATATATGTTGACAGATGTATTCCTGTGGCTCATGCTTCCTCCTCACATCGGTCCATAGAAGACACTGCAAAATAAATAAAGTGAAATAGATGTTGTGTCTGCAGCATCTGGTTGCCACACAGTTCTTCAAAAGTATTTGGATAGGGACATTAAAGCCTACTTTTATATCCTGCGTGCATTCAGTTGCCATATCTTTGCTGATTTACTCTCTGCAAGAACCATCATTATCACATTAATTGGAAACTTTAGAGGACAGCCCATTTGATAACTTGAAAAGCAGTCGTTAAATACCAATTCCAGCCACAAATCTCTCACAAAAGATAACTGACTGATTAGTATTGTAGTTCAATGATAGCTTAATGTAAACCCTTACCTACCTAGAAGGTGAAATGAACAGTCTACAAACCGAACTATTAGTTCACATGACCTGATCCTACTGTATACTGTATTCTTTTTATACTGTTGCTATGAATTTTCGTTTACTCCATTTGTAACTCACTTAATTTGCTGTTGTGCCAGCTCTGTGCGTCCACTTCTCCCCAATTATGTAATACCCTACCTTAACTACCTCCGAACTATTTAACACTATTCAACTATATAAAGTTTTATAAATGTATAGTGTATACTTTTATGGTTGTAATAACCCAAATAAAGTTTTATTGACTGACTGAAAACTATATATTGTATTCTATTTTTATATAGTGTCACAATGTATTTTTATTTACTTAACATGTATCTCCTGTTATTGCTGCTGTGATATCTCGGCAAACTGTTCTGATACCTTCGGGTTTAGTTGACGCTATTTAAAACTTAAAAGATAAAATAAATAGTATAGAACTGAAAGTTGTCAGGAAAGAAAAGACATCTTTATAGCCCAAAGTGCTATAATTTAACTGGTATCATTGTAGAGTACAATTCCAAACAGCTAATGTTCAGTTAACATGGTTGGAATAACACTGCCTTGGCCAATTGGAATGGGTGATTCGATTCCCCTTTTCCTAGATTGTACATTTTAAGGAAATTCCGTTTTGGATGAAAAACATTCTCTTTGTACAAGACCCTGGCCACTATCCACAATCTGTTTATTGTGTTTGTTCAATTTGATCACTAATATGCTGATATAAGTGGTCTCACATCCTCTTCACCTACGTACTGATAGTTATGGTACTTCTGTTATGGTGATCGTTATGTGACACTGGGCCAGATGTAGGAAGCCAAATAGAGACCGCAAACGCTGAAATTTATAGATTTTCAGCCTTTGCAATCGCAAATGGGTTTGAGCAATGTAGGTAAGATTAAACCTACACGCAAAATAAGGAATTGCAAAAATTGCAATCCTATATTTTGCAATTGCATTTAAGGAATCGCAAATTGCAATTCCTTAAATGCATTGTAAGTAGCACAAAAGAAAGTGCACTTTGCCATAAGGGATCGCTACTTCAAGTTTGTGGTAATGAGCGATTTCCTTTAATAAAGCACTTTTTTGCTTTTTTAAATGTGCCACGTGGCACACATTCATGCCCTTAGGGCATGTATGTGTGCCACATGTGCACACATGCACATTTCAGGGGTGCAACAGGGTGTCCTTTTGAAACACTTGCACCCTTGAAATTGCGCCTGCAATTTGCGAGTGCCTCTTGGTTACTCGAAAATTGCAGGCGCAAATCCTAATCATTCAGTCATTCCTAAGGGCCTCTTGGCCTATAGGATTGAATGGGATGGTATTCTTTGATTGCAAATCTCAATTTGCGATTCACAATCAAGGAATATTGAAGAATCGCAAATATTTTTGCGATTCCTACCTACATTAAATTTTGCGAGTCCTTAATAGCGATTCGGTAAAAATCGCTATTAAGGACTCGCAAAATTGAATTTACCTACATCTGGTCCACTGACTCTAGATGGATGTGGGCCATTTATGAAGCTTCCATATCAAAACTATATGTTATGTTTCTGTTATGATTTGTCACATTTCATTAGCGACTGATTTTTTTTTGCGACCATTTTAACATTCATTTTGAAGCTTGGAGTTCTCTAGCATTTGTCTTTTCTGAACCATGTTCTCAGTGGTGTGGGTCAGGGGTGGTATTAAGGTCTGGTGTCCTACAGCAGCTGACTTCTGCTCATGCATCTCAGCTTCCCACCATGTAATGGGGATTACCATCATTTTGTCACTTTGCATGTTAAAAGGGTGATTTATCTTCTTGGGCTGTTTCCTACGACGGTGCTGCGAAGAACTCAGCACTCAAGCTTCCTGTAGCCACGACAGATCATAATATAAAGATCCCTTGCTGATTTATCTTCGGTTTAGAATCCTTTATATTGAATATTTTATAGGATAAGAAATGCAGACATAGAACAGAGCAAGGAGGAACATTTGTCTAATGGGGTATGTGGGTTAACAGTGGAACCTCCTCAAATACTTTGAGTTGCTAACATCTTGGGAGAGATGTGATGTGATGGCGGAGACGGTCAGTGGTTTTAAAGCATAGTATTTTGAACCAATGTTTATTGAGTTTGACAGTAACAGACAGGAGTATATCAAACACATAAGTCAATGATGGACAGCATCATATCACCTGTTCACAAAATGAACATTCACAGGATACCCTACAGGATGCATTGGCTCAGAACAGCATATAAAGAATCAAACTTGCAAACAGCCTCAACTGGCAGGTCATATCAAACACAAATATTCTAAACAGCAGAAAATTAATATATGTGTGTGGCGGCCCATGTTGGCTAATTCCACGTATACTGTATCTAGTCCCAATTAGTGAGATACAGAAGAACCGACACATAAGTACAGCCAGGATTCCGGCATGTTTTTATTAAAAAGAAAAAGAAAGGGGACATGGAGTCTGGAAAGGGGACACGATAGGGATACTTTCATAAAGTGTAAAGTCGTATGGCTGTCTTCTCATCTCTCATACAGTCCTATAACACCAGCATTACCCTGAAAGGGCCTGCAGCTCATTGAGAAGTGCGCCCCTTTCCTGTGCATTGGGTACTTTACGCAAGCCCCAAACGTCTTCTCTACGGAAAGCAAGCAATTCAACTTTGGCCCATTTCAGAGAGGCTGCGTACCTATACTGCAGTCTTGGCAAGTGAGTGTCTTTCCACTTCACTGTGATAGTTCTCCAAGCTATCACTAATGCCAATTCTAGAAAAAGATTGGTGGCACTCCCCGTCCTCCTGCGCCTGTACAGGTCCAATATCGTAGCTTCCATAGCGCACAAATTTGCCCACTCCATGATGTTTGTCACGACATCTGTGACATTCTTCCACAGCGATATTGCCACTAGGCAAGTGCAAAACGTATGGGTGTTGTCTGCTTATTGTGTGATGCATCTAGGACAACTTGGCGAAGAACAATATATTTTGTGTAGACACGCTGGTGTGATGTATGCTCTATGTAGCATGTTGTGCTGCATTTATTGGAATTTTGCATTGTGGGAAAGCTTTTGCTGGTATGGTAGGATTCTATCCCATTCTTATTGTGTCTGGGCGCGACCAGCATCGTGCTCCCATTACTGCTGGATGTGGCACAGCAGGTCTTGTGGGGTGTATGCCAATTCATGGGTGATCCACCTGATCAAGAGACACCCATTTCCCATAATTTCAAATGCACGCACTAGAGGGTAGGTGTCTGGCTCTGTGTCCATGTGGTAGGCTAAAAAGTGGCCCTGGAATATATTATGATCTGTGCATAGCTACTCAAATGAGGTAAGAGCAGCATTTAGGAATAGTAAGTAAGTACATTTTATTGTACAGTTAATTAAAACCATTACAAACGACCATCAGTTTACACATTTTCATAATAAAAGTACATATCATGACACATTACCATTGTGGCAGTTCAAGAGTAAAAATAAGAAAAACGCTAATAAATGTGAAAGATAAAATCATTTAAAATGCGGCTATTGATTTGTGGGTGTAAAGTTAGCCTACGTGCTGACCTGGTTCATTTAGGAATAGAGCACCCAGGATATTCACTTCATCTGCTTCCTAGACCTCTATCACCGCTCTCCTGAGCTGGTCCCACAAAGGACAAATAGAGCTTTGGCAGTACTCCGGCACGTACGGTACCAGGCTCAACGGGCAATCACAGACTTCTAGTGTAGCTGAAATACACTATTGTCAGCAGCTTATTCAACTGCGTATGGAGTTTACCCCTTGGCAGCAACAACTCATGAATCGTTCAAGAGGCACAGTCTGGTGTGCGTAATCCCAGCTCTTCTAAATGGCGGCCTGTTAACCATCAAGATGGCCACTGCAGTTGCACCACCAAACAACAGTGTTCAAAGTTAGGGGCACCAAGACCCCAATTGCCAACTGGCAGCTGAGATTTGCGAAATGCTACACGTCTTCTGCCCTTGTTCCAGACAAAACTACCCAACATGCCATGGAGAGTGTGAAATGTGGAGCTAGTTATATGGACTGCCAGGTTATGGAAATAATAAAGAAGATAGGGCAGCATCACCCATCTTGTATAGCGATACCCGGCCATGCACGGTAAGTCAGAGTGCGCCCCAAATAGCACGTTTTGGACAAAGGAAGGCAATGGCCCATGTGAGGATTCCATCTATTAAATCCTGTGTTCTGTGACACATACGAATACCCAGGTAGCAGCGTATGCAATGAGACTATGAGGGATTCTCGCAGCGTCAGAGGCAGATTTTCCTTATAGATTTCAGTTTGTTATAACATCAATAATTTTGGATGTAGCTGGGCCCAGTTCTCTGTCATGTATCGAGACATCACTTCCCAAGTCGTGTACCTTCCACGAAGGGCTACTCAAAATGCTCCACTCCTTACTTTCTCCATATGTGGCTTGACCGCATTTTAGGTCATATGACTACTCCCTCCCAGGTAAGCACTTAAAAGAAAGTGCAGTGGGCAGTTCTGGCAGACAATGCCCAATCAATTGCACTTCAGATGACCTTCAGACACAAAACACTACGCTGCCTCAAATACATTACCCTCTCTACCAATTTGAGGTTATTAATTTTGAAGTTGGCTAAAATGTCTCCATAAAAGAACATCCAAATTGGAACATGGACGTTCAAAATATATGGTTTATAAATAAGCAGTCTTTGAAAACTAAATTGAATGATAACAAGCCCTCCGACAGAGATAGACTAGTTACCTGGAGAGAAAAGCTTTCACTGGACTGATGCTGACTGCATGAGGAAAAGTACTATAGAAAATACCAATGATGTTTATGACTTATAAAAGAGCAAAGCATCAAAGAGTTTCGGATATATTCATTCACAACCAAAAGTTATTATGCTCTGCTGGTGACTCAATTACCAGTTGAGTCCCGGTCAGTTGTTTGATGGGCAGACAGAGGACTCACGTTGTGTGGACAATACTGGATGGGACATCTCTAAATGGTTACAATACTGCATTTGCAGTTATGCACATTTTCACCTCAGAATAGCCATGCCACAAAGATAAATAGATGAAGTCCCTGTGATCAAATGCCAGAATGTTTGTATAGAGGGAGTCTATATACATCCTTCTTATTGCAGTATGAGTGCTTGTGTGTATGACAAAAACAGTAAAACAACCTACATGAACCTTCAAAACTATGATATCTTTAGTTCACTTGTTATGTCATTAGAAGCCAGATATATATATATATAAATATATATATATTACCTACTGGCGGTCGCCAGTAGGTATATATAGTTAGGATTTTTTCTCTATGGGATTTTTGAAAATTCTATGTCTAATAACTTTGGCGTTTGTGGACGGAATTGGCTGAAATTTTCAGGAAAATGGCACATTTTGTTTCTGAGCAGCCCTTGAAAATTTGGGGGTGGTTTGTCAAGGGGGGGGGCTGAGAAAAAAGGGGGTCCCAAAACGTGTTTTTAACATTGAGTTTTCCATAGGTCGGTTGGCCTCACTTTTAGCCCGAACGGCTGAATGGATTTGCACGAAACTTGGCAAAATTGTAGGGACTGGTAGCCCGATGTGCCTTTGCTAGGTCTCAATATATGTGCTCCAGTGGATTTTGAGAAATTAACGTTCAAAAAAAGATATATATCTGTAACAGCGGACCGGGCAGTGCTCCGGTTCGCGGACTTTTCGCGGTACGGAGCTTTGTGAAGCGAAGCTGATTGGTTCTCCGGCGTCTGTGAACATTCCAAACAGTCCGTAGCGGCCGCCATCTTGTCTCTCGGTAGGATCGAGAGACAAGAGGAGGCCAAAGCGAAGGGGCAAATGACCATAAGGGGGCATAGTAGATCCTCGCTGACCCCCTAGGTTTGATGTGGAGGTTTTAAAAGGGTCCCGCGGGGCAAAAATAATAATAATAATAATAATCGAACGGCTGAATGGGTTTGCACGAAACTTGGTAAAATATTAGGGACTGGTAGCCCGATGTGCCTTTGCTAGGTCTCAATATATGTGCTCCAGTGGATTTTGAGAAATTAACGTTCAAAAAAAGATATATATCTGTAACAGCGCTCCGCTTCGCGTAACGGAGGTTTGCGAAGCTGATTGGTTCTCCGGCGTCTGTAAACATTGCAAACAGTCCGTAGCGGCCGCCATCTTGTCTCTCGGTAGGATCGAGAGACAAGAGGAGGCCAAAGCGAAGGGGCAAATGACCATAAGGGGGCATAGTAGATCCTCCTTGACCTCTTAGGTTTGATGTGGAGGTTTTAAAAGGGCCCCGCGGGGCAAAAAAAATAATAATAATAATAATCGAACGGCTGAATGGATTTGCACGAAACTTGGCAAAATTGTAGGGACTGGTAGCTCGATGTGCCTTTGCTAGGTCTCAATATATGTGCTTCAGTGGATTTTGAGAAATTAACGTTCAAAAACAAGATATATATCTGTAACAGTGCTCCGCTTCGCGGAGATAAAATTATATCTGTATTACCTAGCTGTTGCTAACACCAGTTAGCGACGGCTAGTAGGAGATAGCGACCATCTTGGGCCCCACTTTGCATGTGAGTGATATTTATCACTAATGACATGCAAAGTGGGCATGCCAAGATGTTAGCGACTGGAAACAGTCGCTAACATCGCTATCTCCTATTATCAACTTTTGGAAATATTCGCGATAAGCGCGAATATCTCCAAAAGCTAGCACCTGCCCTGAGCAGTTCTTAGCCATGTTATCCAATGGGAGGTGGATAACATGGCTAAGAGCATTAGCTCGGTAATGCATGAATATCGCTGAGTTTTCAGCGATATTAATGCATTGCGGTCGTTTTTTATCGTATTTGCGATAAACCTTGATAATAGCAAGGTTTATCTGCGATAATTTCTGACGATGCTTAGCGGTAAAAAAATCGTTGCTAAGCATCGTTAGGGATAAATATCGCTTAACTTTGGTAATATGCCCCAACGTCTGTTAACGTTCGATTCGAAGGAAATCAGGAAGTGTTGAAAAACATTGTCTGCGCCATCTTGTCTTTTTTCAAATGCCACACTATTGTCGTGCACGGCAGTCATTTTAGATGCCTTGACCAGACCCACTCTGTGCACGCTGTCGATCCTTAGCATGGCTCCCCACCCTCGCAAGCATCTCCCCCAGGCTGTGGTCACCCCCGCTCTCTGTCTTATGCATGGGTAATAAACCTCCCCCCATCTGCGCTGCTCTTCCCTGAGAATCACACCCTGTGCCCGCCCGACACCTCCCTTTCGCCCTATTCACTACCGCACCCTCTGACACTCCTTTTCCTCTGTGTCCGATTGTCCAGGCCGGTCCTAGGGTATCAGCTAGCCCTGCAGATGTAGTTTATGGCCCCAGCTGTAAAGAATCACCCCTCTTCAAAGGAGTTATAGTAGATCAAGGCCCACACTCGATGAGATCCGTCACAGCAGACGCGTTCCTATTATCTGAAAACCATCCTGTATTGTGATTGGGGAGGGGACCGAGCCTGAAGCGGAAGATTCCAGGGATGACTCTTTGTACATCAAAGTTTTTACAATTATGTGTCACATTAAAAATATATAGCACTCCGACAAAGTAGTAAGATTATAAAACTTTAATAACTTATAAATATATACAAGAAAACAAAAACAGTAATAACATATAAACATTTTTAGGGAAAAACAACGAAGTAGCGGTCGGCTGTGCGAATAGTCCCAACGCAGCACAACGTCTAGATTTCTGGCGTGGGGCGTCGCGGGGGGTGGGTCATCAGTAGCAAACTGTTGTGCGAATAGTTCCAAGGCAGCAGAACGATGGCACCAAGGTGATGTCCAGTAAGTTGCCGCACTGGTTTTGGTATCCTACAATGCTGCTCCGAATAACGGCGTGGGGCGCCCCGGGGGAGGCGGCGTGAACGGGCCTCTCCAGGTGGAGTCTCATCTGTTGTAGTGGGGTGCCCCTTTACCGTTTCAGTTGCCATTCCGTCCGTTTTTGGTCCACTGTGTCAAAAGCCGCAATTCAGCTGAGTTGCGCCCACTCTTGCGGTGCAGCGATAGGCGGCTGTCACAGGACTCTCAAAATGGCGGCAGGCTGTTTTCTTTTTGGGCCTGGTCCACTGAAATGGCCCTGGGACACCTTGGAAATCGGACGCTTGTCTGCTAGGTCTTGGACCCCATTCTCGAAAGCGTCCCCTCCGCCTTGAGGATTCATCAAAAGTTTTGGGGGCCCCCGACTCCTGTAGGCTTCTGGTGGGGAGCGGCTGCCATGATTGCTCGCGGAATGACCACGACGGAGCTACGAGATGGTGGTGCTCTCATGCTGACGCCAGCTTCAGTCTGAAACATCCAGAAACAAGGTGGGGCTTTCATCGTTTGGGAAAAAAAAAAGTTTTCATCCAATGAAAAGTGTTGTTTTTAGGTCATATGATCAAACCTTCCATCATTATGAAACCAAAAGTAAAATGAACCAATGAAAAGTTTTATAAACAAGTCACATGACCTGTTATGCAGCATAGGGTATAAAATGCGGAGAAAATACGTTGGCACGTGAGGCGGCGTCAGTAGCGGACCGATGTGCGAATAGGCCGAAGGCAACACAACGCGCCAAGATCCGGATGGCACCGAGGTGGTGTCCAGCAAGTTGCAGCACTGGTGTGGCCATCCTACAATGCTGAAAGTCGGCGTGGGGCGCCCCGTTGGGCTGTGAGTTTGCGTCAGTAGCGGATTGATGTGCGAATAGGCCGAAGGCAGCACAACGCGCCAAGATCCGGATGGCACCGAGGTGGTGTCTAGTAAGTTGCCGCACTGGTGTGGCCATCCTACAATGTTGAAAGTCGGCGTGGGGCGCCCCGTTGGCCTGTGAGATGGCGTCAGTAGCGGACCGATGTGCGAATGGGGCCAAAGGCAGCGCAACAATATTTTCGGAATAGAAGACACCACAAGGCGCTGAGATGCCAAGATCCGGATGGCACCGAGGTGGTGTCTAGCAAGTTGTGGCACTGGTGTGGCCATCCTACAATGGTAAAAGTCGGCGTGGGGCGCCCTGTTGGCCTGTGAGATGGTGTCAGTAGCGGACTGATGTGCGAATGGGGCCAAAGGCAGCGCAACAATATTTTCTGACTGACACCACAAGGCGCTGAGATGCCAAGATCCGGATGGCACCGAGGTGATGTCTAGGAAGTTGCTGTACTGGTGTGGCCATCCTACAATGGTAAAAGTCGGCGTGGGGCGCCCTGTTGGCCTGTGAGATGGTGTCAGTTGCGGACCGATGTGCGAATGGGGCCAAAGGCAGCGCAACAATATTTTCTGTATGGAAGATACCACTAGGCGTTGAGATGCCAAGATCCGGATGGCACCGAGGTGATGTCTAGCAAGTTGCTGTACTGGTGTGGTCATCCTACAATGCTGAAACTCGGCGTGTTCAGAGTTATTTATTCCATCCTGTGCTATTTCTTTCACAGCATGTCTGCTGACAATTCACATCAAAGGAAGTGACCATTGTAGGTAAGAGCGCACTGCCCCTGTCCTGTTGAACCTATGGACACTGGTCCATAAAGACAACACTAAGCCAATTCCCTCATTATGTTTTACAGAACCGAAATAGAGGTCCTGAGGAGAGTTCCCCCCCAAGGAACTCGAAACGCGTCGACCATTTTTCGTCAGGCCAATCTGTATATAAAAAAATGAGAATAGAGTGCATAACCAGTATACAGTTCAGATGGCCCATCTAAAGTAGTCAATGTTTATTTTGTAAATATATTTAAATGCTCACAACCATTGATTTACTTGAATCGGAATCATTCATTGTATTATCAATTTAATTGATTTTTTCTTCCCCCCGCCCCTTCCCCCACCCGTTCCCCCCACATTGTCTTCACGAAGTATGCCTGAGTATGGCTGAATGAATCCACTTCCCATGTTGCACCTTAAATGTATGTAAATAACACCAAAAGCATTTTGTTTCCCCTTTTCTCCTGTATATTCAATTTTGAATGTCTAAATATAAAAAATTGCAGCTCAAATAATTGAAAATAAGCTTGCGAAAAAATAAATAGATTTAATCAAGAATTAACAAAAGCGAAGAACGTGTTTCATTTCAGTTCTTCAGTATACCATATACAATAAATAAGTTTCAGTACTGGCAAATACAGTTGTTTTTGAAACTCGGCGTGGGGCGCCCCATTAGCCTGTGAGATGGCGTCAGTAGCGGACCGATGTGTGAATAGGCCGGAACCAGCACAAGGCGCCAAGATCCGGATGTCACCGTGGTGGTTTCATAGTTGAGAGGCACTTCATCTGCAGTGGGGCGCCGAGATCCGGATGGCACCGAGGTGATGTCTAGCAAGTTGCTGTACTGGTGTGGTCATCCTACAATGCTGAAACTCGGCGTGGGGTGCCCCATTAGTCTGTGAGATGGCGTCAGTAGCGGACCGATGTGCGAATAGGCCGAAGGCAGCACAACGCGCCAAGATCCGGATGTCACCGTGGTGGTTTCATAGTTGAGAGGCACTTCATCTGCAGTGGGGCGCCGAGATCCGGATGGCACCGAGGTGATGTCTAGCAAGTAGCTGTACTGGTGTGGTCATCCTACAATGCTGAAACTCGGCGTGGGGCGCCCCATTAGCCTGTGAGATGGCGTCAGTAGCGGACCGATGTGCGAATAGGCCGAAGGCAGCACAACGCGCCAAGATCCGGATGTCACCGTGGTGGTTTCATAGTTGAGAGGCACTTCATCTGCAGTGGGGCGCCGAGATCCGGATGGCACCGAGGTGATGTCTAGCAAGTTGCTGTACTGGTGTGGTCATCCTACAATGCTGAAACTCGGCGTGGGGCGCCCCATTAGCCTGTGAGATGGCGTCAGTAGCGGACCGATGTGCGAATAGGCCGAAGGGAGCACAACGCGCCAAGATCCGGATGTCACCGTGGTGGTTTCATAGTTGAGAGGCACTTCATCTGCAGTGGGGCGCCGAGATCCGGATGGCACCGAGGTGATGTCTAGCAAGTTGCTGTACTGGTGTGGTCATCCTACAATGCTGAAACTCGGCGTGGGGCGCCCCATTAGCCTGTGAGATGGCGTCAGTAGCGGACCGATGTGCGAATGGGGCCAAAGGCAGCACAACAATTTTTTGGGAATAGAAGAGACCACAAGGCGCTGAGATTCGGTTAGCACCGAGTTGGTGTCTAGCAAGCTATGCAGCTGAGTTGCGTGCGCACTTGCGGCGAATAGGTCGAAGGCAGCATAACAATGTTTTCTGAATAGAAGACACCACAAGGCGTTGAGATTCGGTTACCACCGAGGTGATGTCTAGCAAGTTGCCGCACTGGTGTGGCCATCCTACAATACTGCTCCGAATAACGGCGTGGGGTGCCCGAAGGGGGGGGGGGAGGCGGCGTGAACGGGCCTTCCTAGGTGGAGGCTCGTCTGCTGTAGTGGGGCGCCCCTTTACCGTTTCAGTTGCCATTCAGCTGAGTTTCGGCTGCTCTTGATGCTACAGCGACAGGCGGCTGCAACAGGACTCTCAAAATGGCGGCCTGTTCTTTGGATTTGGGCCTGGCCCACTAAAATGGCCCTGGGACACCTTAGAACTCGGACGCTCGATTTTTTTTTCCTTTCCTGTACATGCAAAAAAAGGTAAATGCCCGGTACGTTACACGCTTCACCTGCCACAATGAACTCTCCAGAGGAACCGAAAAAAAATATAGTTATGGTAACTATACCATGCATCGTCATATGGAGAGGTGGCACCAATTAATTATAGTGCTGCATAAAAGAGAGATTTGGAGGAGAACCCCTGACCTGCTAGTACATTCATCAAAGAAGTGGCACTGACAGCATCAGAGGCAAGGGAAACGGTCCCAAATATTTAGAAGAACTTTGGAAAGATTAAAATGACATGTTTAGATTGTGGCAAATTAATTTCATGTGGACAGATGAGTGTTACTCTAATAAATACAGCATATGAATATCATCATAGTCGATGGTTGGTAGAGACATTTTGACTATATCCTGGACCTGCCCGTCCTCGCCCAAAATGGCGCCGGAATAAATGGGACTCGTAACTCCTTGTTGTGTACTGGTTGCAGAACCTTGAAATCACGAGATACGTATGCAGTTTTGAAGCACATGGCGGGCGGGGACAAGAATTGATTGAATATTTCGACATCCCTATTGATATTAAGTTCTGATGTGTTATTGATTACTGTACTATTGAAAGTTCGAATTAACGTCACCCATGGTACTTGCCCGCAAATGTATATCTAGATAATTTTATTGTAACTGGCCCTGTCGTATTTTAATTATAAAATGTACGTCCACCGATTCCGTAACTGTTAGACACCTTAGTTCTTGCAACCTAATGGCCCGCCCGTTACGTTCCTCTACAGTGTAAATGTCTACTCATCATATACGATTACAGTTTGCTCCGTGGCCGGCCCACGTGGTTATAGGCTCGTATTTGTATAATGAAATTTTCACAATAAAGGTTTTTAAAAGAAAACATGGTAGTAGTATATACATTGGTAAAGTTTTTAATAATAGTCACTGTTTTAGAATCATTAAAAGGCAAGTGAAATAAAGCAGACCAATTATATGAAGGGTAAAAGGTATAATACGAAGGAACGCAGTAAAGATAAATGGTCAAGGGCTGTTGTGTTTTCTATTCCTGCAACATAAAGTGATCGATAAGAATCTCATATTCAGGCGTATCGGCGACTAAGACAGCAGGTCGACCCTCTTTTGCTCAACGGCTCCGTCATGGGACGAAGAAACGCTCTTTTTCTCGAAAAAAGAATATATTTTAATTGCAGGACAGTTGTAAATTTTCCGGGAAAGTACATTAGCCTGGAACATTATAACATATATTTAGGAAAAAATAATGTTCGGAAGTAATAAAAAGCGTAATTTTTAGGTCATATGACCAAGCCTTTCATCATTAGAATAAGAAAAGTAAAATGAACCAATGAAAAGTTTTATTAACAAGTCACATGACTTGTTATGCTTACGTTACGCGCTGCGCGCCCCGGATGACTTCCGGATGCGCTAACGCGGCGCATCATATGACGCATTACGCGACAACGCAGGTCCAGAATATAGTCAAAATGTCTCCACCAACCAGCGGTCGGAACACAACCCCTTTCAGCAGGCTAAATAGTTCTGTTAAATGACAACAGAAGGGAAAGGCAACAAGAACCATTAGTCAAAGAGGGGAGGGCTAGTTCTTCTCTACCGGGTTACATTGGGGCGCTACCGGAACTGATCGAATTGGTAGTCTACAGTGTTTCTGGATGTTTCAGACTGAAGCTGGGGTTAGCATGAGAGCAGCACCATTTCGTAGCTCCGTCGTGGCCATTCCGCAACCAATCATGGCAGCCGCTCTTTATCGTTATTTTGGGCGGGGTGGGTGGCGGAGCCGAGCTGTTTTGCAGCCATCATTGTGTGGAGTTCAGTTCATTTCACTAGTTTTGTATTTGTCATGAGGGGTTGTTCCTAATGTTTCTATTTTAGCGAGGTCAAAAAGAGATCCCATTAGTGGCCTACTGATTTTGCTTGATTCCTTTTCTTTTTCTTTTTACACGATTTTTCGTTATCTGCAAAGACTAAACAGAGTATTGCGACTCTGTGTTTGTTTGTAAATAGAGAATGAACCAAAGAGAACCAATTCTAAAACAGTAAATACTTGGATAACAATCAATCAAATGGAGAGAGAAGCAGGCACGACGTATTACAACGGGGGCAAAGGCCTGCGTTAACTACCCTTCACTATGTGCAAAGAGAGAGTACTCCTAATAGAAATGACGGGGGGGGCACCATTCAAAGCAGATCAGTGTGCATAAACACGAAAATGTTTTCACTTACCACGTACTTGACATTCGACAGCTTATGATATTTGCTATTAAAAAACCATTGAAATTCACTGAAAAAAACATAGGTTATAGACCATATATAGTTAGGAATTAGCATTTACAAAACCTTGAAAATTCACTGAAAAAAACATAGGTTATAGACCATATATAGTTAGGAATTAGCATTTAAAAAACCTTATTTTACTCACACAAAACCATTGAAATTCCATATATAGTTAGTTGCACTAACTATATATCGCGCACCCGCAATCCACTGCTGATGATGTCACATATTACATCATTCATGACATGGTCAGTGACATCACTGATGACATCACTGATGACATCTCAAATGACATCACTGATGACATCACTGATGACATCTCATTTGACATCAATGACCACATCACTGATGATATCATTCATGTGACAATACAATGCATCTCCTCACATTTTAATATAACGTCTGTTTCACCCAGTGTTAAATACAGAGTATAATTTTTGAAACCATTGACACACCAATACTAGTTACTACATATGTACTCACTGATTCCTACGTCTACACACACATTCACTCATTCACCCATACAATCATCATACATACAATCACTCATCTTTACAACACTATCATATGCACTCATACACCTATACAGACACTCACACTCTGCCACTCATCCATGGAGTTACTCACACACCTAGTCAGTCCTGTAAAGAATCAATCACACTTCCATTTTCTTGTCTATACAGTTAAACATAGAACACCTTACATTTTCAAACATATACTAACACATACTTACCTTGTTATACAATCATTGATATAAGTACACATTGATCTGCACAGAGTCACACACCTCCCAGCCAGCCACACACACACTCAGTCTCCCATACAAATACTTGGACAATCAATCAGTAACCCATATAGTTAATCATATAGCTACTGATCAACACATGCAGCAGTTTACAGAACAACAGACATAATGATGCACAAATTAAGACACTTTAGTCACTAACCCATGCACTCAGTGAGACACATTTAATCACTCACTCATACATTCAGTCATGCACCTACTAAATCCTTTGTCCAGACACTTATACTTCCACTCATTCTTCAATATGTAAGACACATTTTAACTTTACAGAAACATACAGTCACTGGATGTTGTCATCAGTGATGTCATCAGTGATGTCATTTGAGATGTCATCAGTGATGTCATTTGAGATGTCATCAGTGATGTCATCAGTGATGTCACTGACCATGTCATGAATGATGTAATATGTGACATCATCAGCAGTGGATTGCGGGTGCGCGATATATAGTTAGTGCAACTAACTATATATGGAATTTCAATGGTTTTGTGTGAGTAAAATAAGGTTTTGTAAATGCTAATTCCTAACTATATATGGTCTATAACCTATGGTTTTTTCAGTGAATATATATATATATACACATATATATATATATATATATATATGTATATATATATATATATATATACATATATATATATATATATATATATATATATATATGTGTATAGAAAAGTAATTTGCACTGACACTTTTTATTGACCCATTTGGATCTTCATAGCACTTTATGATTATTATTGCACCTTTCTTTATTGCGATCTTTCCACATTATTATTAAAAGATATATCGAAGTTTAACTAGCATGCCTTTATGCTTATATAACAAAAAATATATATACATACTGTTTGCAAATAGAAAATAGATTTATTTACTGTTTACAGTATTATTACGCATTTTTGCACAGCCCTTGACCCCTTTTATACTGCGATTTTCAAAAGATTTTTAAAAAAATATCTATTGAATTTTATAAGCGTTACTTACTATATGAAAAGGACTGTAGTGTAGTTCCTATTATCCCAATAGGCTCTGCGCATTGGAATAATACCTTCAATAGTATAGGCCTAGACCAGACGTTAACTAGGTCTACTACTGTCGATATTAGACTTAAAGTTTTGGGTTTTGCCAGCTAGCTCAGAGTTCACTAGAAACTTTCTCGAATAGGCAAGGAGGAGTTGAACCTCCCTGGATAGACAAGAAGGGATTTAGTTTCTGACAACCATAGAACATGACAACTTTGCTCTCCCCTAATCAAGAGTGTATCTCTAGAGTCGTGTGAAAACAAAAGACAACTTATTTTACTCAGTCAGTACGTGCATTCTTAGTCTCACCAGATTGTAGAGAAAAGGAAGAGACGGGCGTGTTCAATAAAAGATGTTATTTATTGATCAGTCTCTTTTCTCGTACAAGAGAAATGGATCGATATTATTGCAATACTTATGGTTAAGTAAAGTGCATACAATAAAAGCAGAAGTATAAAATAATACTGTAAAAACATTGATATGGTTTCTAAGCCATATGATGGTTTAAAATGAATAAAATGAATACGTACACATTACATTTGACTAATCGTACTCAACTGCTGTTTCTAACTACGCCTACCCCGTGTACCTGACCTAAGCCTAATACGTGGGCGGGAATAGAAAGTTACAGTTTAAGTTAAGTTTGTTTTGCCAAGTGACTGACTAAAGAATTCTCTGCAAGGGGTTATTCAGTTCTGTACCTGGACTCTAGGATGAATGAGGGATGGTATCTCTCATCTCTGGTCTCGACATCCCAGGCTGCCTGCGAGGGCTACCCGGAAGCGCCGGAGCTGGATTTCTCGGCAGGAGAAAAGACAGCTTCTCGTTCTCAGCGCGTCAGGAAGGCGGGGCTGCGCCAGCGGGGTCTGCTCTGCTCTGGGCTTCGGCAAGTCTGGCTGCTCCGATCTCGTCACCACCGCGTGTGTTTGCATAGGGCAATATCGGTAATATTTATACCTTTAAGGTGCCGAGATTGACGTAAGGATGGACATAGATACGTCAATAAGGATGTCATACGACCTGGTCGTTAGCACATTCTTTTGCTGAAGTTCTCGGTGAAATCAAAACAATGGCCGCAGGGATTTTCCCAGGTCTGTCATAGGTTTGATTTGTTTTGAGAACTCCGTATGCCTTATCAGGGGCTGGAGGAATATCGCTTGTCTAATTAGATGGCAAGCGTTATGACCTAATCAGATAACACGTTCCTGTGCCGTAGTGTGGCTTTATCAGATAACGGTTCCTGCATCATGGGGGTTTTCTGCCTCATGGGATGGCTGCTAGTTAACTTGTTAACCAGAATATGGTCAGGAATAGGGGGATCGATACAGAACCTATAGGAATACATCACACCCACTCCACGCTAACTATGGACATATTTACTAATCTATGCATAGTAAAAACATACTGTAGAGTATCGTGTATACCTTACCACCCCAAAATACATAAATGCATTTTGAAATTATCAAATATACGGAAAAAACAGTCACATGTAATATATGCACTCAAGCTGTAGAATAATGCTAAAGTAATCACGCATATCTATACATTATCACTAATTTGTATATGAGAATTTACACATGAAATGGCTCTTAATACAGAAAAAAGTTTTGAGACCATTCCATCACAGAATAAAATAATTATGAATATACCAGCGGGCAGCTAATGTCTATAAAGTATCTAAAAATAGAAATTTTAGTTCTCTAAGAATAGTTCTTACTTTAAGCAGAAAATAAGTGTCCCGAAAAATTCGTAAAAATATTTTGGGGCTGCTGAAAAAAATTGCTGTCCGTGAACTGGAGGGAAAATTGTTCATGGTATTTTGCTATTCTAGTTGAAGGCCAAATTCAGGGAACGCTGTGTGCGAGCTTGCTCAAAAGTCTCTATTTCTGCTCTGGTGAGAACATCATATCATTTAGACTCTCGAAAAAGTTGTCAACAGCTTCCTGGGAGAGTCCCACTAACTCGGAAAAAGATGTAACCATGCATTCGTGCGCATGATTGTCTCCATTGACGTTTTGATTAGTATTGCTGACAGAAGGTCGTACCTGATCAATGCTGCTTTCATCTTGAACTTCACTACCCCTTACTCGTAGTGGTGAAGCTTCCACGAATGCCGTCATCAGGATTGGTAGCCGTTGAGGGCAGCACAAAGCATGAGCCTTTATTGGACTCAACAATGTTTCTGCATCCATTGGCGCATCTGATTGTAGAGTCAGACAGGTGTCTAGCACGCATTCTTCTCCGCATAGCAAGCACCTTAATACAGGTAAAACACATCGATGCCACATTGGTCGAAATGAAAGAAACCAAGTCATGTTCAGGTCTTTAAGCCGGGTTAGTCCCAGGATTTTCGATATCCGGTCCCGGTATCCAATGGCTAGGATTGTTTCTTCCCTTGTCGCAGGTGTTTTGTCTGTGACATGGTTTGCCATAACGAAATATAAGGACTAAGAATAGGATTCCTGCAATCAGTCCTAAAATGAGGGGAAGTCTGCCAAAAATCGAATGGACGAAATCTGGAAAAATACCCAGTATGGCTTTGAATGGTGTTAATGCCATCGAAAATACTGTCTTAAATACTTTTGAGACTCCACTGGTATCAGAAATATTTAAGATTTCATTCAGGATTTCTGCGAAATGTATGGGGGAATTAGTTGATAATAAGGAGTGAATCTCTGCAGTCGTCCTTGCGACTAGGAGATCATACGTTTCTTTTGATGACGTGAGTCTGGTCGGCGTCTGAAGAAGCACTGTTTTCATTCTGCTTAAAGTATCTATTCTAATAGAAGTAATTTTCAAGTTGGGCCATGCCCTTGCCTCCCTGTCTGGAAGGGAGCTGGGGAACAATAAGCGTCCACAGCACTTGACCTTCGCAGTCGTGGTTACGAGATAAGGAGTCCCGGGCATTAGACTACAACATCTGCGGTCCACAATTAGAATGTAACTCCCATTATAGAGTCTTTGAAAGAATGGTTCTATCTCTGTCGCAGGTGCGCCTAGCTGGTGACATGAAAGGTTATTTGAGTTCCCTTCACAGGCTCCATGCAAACTAATTCCATTACACAGAAGTGTACCGCTCAGTGACATTGCACAATTATTGCCACTAAGAAACACTTTCTGTCCTTTATTACTGACACATGCATGTGAATAGGGCAGGTTCCATGTTGTTTTAATGTACCCCTTTCCCAATTTTTCGTACATGCCAGCCTGTATATATTTTTGGCAGTATTGAAACCTGAAGGTTGATATTGGAATATTAATTATCCCATGTATTATCCATTCACTGACAGGTCGTTCTGACATTGTCACTGGTAATCTCTCGAGTTTCTCAATGCTCAGGATTGTATAATCAGCACCCTTTTGTGCCATACTGATTTGTTTATCAGTAAGGTTAAAGATATTGAATAGTGACGTTGTGTTGATTAAACGCCAAGGCACATAGCCTGAACCCAGATTTTGTAACGTCCAGCCAAGCTGTACAATAGAACGCAATTGAGACTGACCGTGTTGTAACAACAGTAAGTCTTGCGATAATATGTCGATTGCTGAAGACACAATGCTGTCCAGAGAAAAAATTCTGGAGGACAGAGTCATTAACCCATTGTCCACTACAGAAAGTGATTTTTCCAAATTAATACGGTCAATTTCCCGTATACTTTCTGCTGTCTCAATTTGAGTCACCTTCCAGGCCTCGTTGTATGCTGCATATACAGAGGCTGCTATGAAACGTTTCTGACGCTGTTTGCGCGGTCCCATAATGAAATCACGCAAGTCAGCACCATCAGTAAGTAAAGTTAGGTGTTGCTTAATTTCTGCCAGTGTGGAAGTCTGTAGCCACTAAAGGCATAATTTGCCCACACTGTAGGTGGTTATTATTCCTGGGTGTTGTCTTTGGGAATATCTAGGGTCTGGCCTGGTCATTTTGAACCCCTGTGTTTTGTTCAGGAATCTGTTTTGACAGTTATTAGTATCTGTGGGCCAGATCAACCACTGTTTCCAATCAGGATGTGTTCTGTTTTGGTTTAATACATAATTTACGTCTATCTCTTCATCTGTGGAGCTATTGCTGTTCATTGTTGGTTTTGGAATAGACGGTTTATTTAAGTCTTTGATTTTGGCTAAGCCAAGACAGGTAGTTTGTTGAACAGTGTCATTTAAAAATATAATTTGTTCTGGGATCATGCAGGCTCTAAACAAAGATTCTATACCCTGTACTTGCCATTCTTTTGTACCCCAAACACTTTTTACTTCAATATTTTTGTCCCAATAATCAAAACCAAAAGTATTCATTTGTTCAAAGAATGAGTCTGAATATATCAATTTCGTGTTTGTTATCATGGTCTTTGTCCCTGTCTTATTTGACAATTTGAAATAAAATGTTTCAGCATTACTTGTGTTAAAACCTGAAAAGTATGAATATTTGTCATAAACGGTTCTTGAGCTTCCTTTTGGAGGGGTTGCACAATGTTCCCATTGATTATAATTTAAAACATTTCTAGGTTGTGCAGATCTATGTAGAAAATGGTTACCATAGTGGTTATAACAGTACATACTATCATAATTTGTCGAACCCTGCAAATAATCATGTTTGGTAAATTTAGCAGACATCACTAAGTCAGACATCATGTTATTTATACTTTCAAAGTCCCAATCATCAGCAAATGAGCTTGGTTTTACAAAGTCACTCAACGAGATCTTAATTTGGTGTGGATATTTCAGGATTTCAACCGGACCATACATTTCGTAGTCAGTTTTGTCCCATGCTACCCCACCCGGTATAGGATTGGCTTGAAGTTGACTGAAGAAAGTTCTCTTTTCTCGACGTGTGAAGATGTGTGTGGTTTGAGGATCAAGTTGATTTTCTGACTTGCTGTGTCCATTTTAGCATATTTTCCCTCAATGAAGCGTCCCAAAGTTAGTACCATGATGAGCCAAAGTATGAGGATAAATGCACCAAAACCCACCCAAAATTCAATCCATGGAGAAATTAGATATGTTTCTTTCAGTTGTTTCAAAAGTACTTTAACTTTATCTTTAAAGGTTTTTGTTGATGGCTGTGTTTTTGATTCAGTGAAGCCTTCAGAGGAATCATCGAAGTTTATGAAGTAGCCGGATGCAGTTCTGTCAATTGTTCCAATTGCTTCAGGATTACTGTTTCTTGCCTAGTCGTTTGTTACTTCATTATAGATTGGTGTGTCTCTGCTAAATGTTTTTATTTGGGTTTTCAGAGGTCTAAGTTCCATTGCATTGTTGCATAGTCCTTGTTGTAGTTCTGTAGGCGTTTCGAATGTGATTAGCCTTTTAGATTGAACCTCTGTGTTAGTAGCAAATCTTGGTGTTCTACTACTTCTCGGGAGTCCACTTGGCCTACTATTTGTTATCGACCACATGTTGTGGTTTTACCAGGTCGATAGATACAACTCGGTTCTCCTTTTTACCAGCAAGCGGCGGTAGTACAACTGATCTTGTCCCGTTGATAGACAAGACAGGAACTGCTTTTCTGTAAGAAGGCCCAAATTCCTTCTTTACCGCGATCTTTTCTCTGACTAGATCCCCGACTTTTGGAATCCAGACAGGTCTTGCTGGGACAGGTGGTGGTTCTTCAGTGGTTGTTGGCTGCTGTTTCAACTTTATGTTGCTCAGGTCTTTTCTTGTTTCGTTTAAGTCCTGCAAAATAGCCAAACGATCTTTGATATCAAAGCTTTTTTCCTTCACCACTGAAGTCTGACTGTCGAGATCTAAGACTAACATCCTAGTTCCAAACAATAATTCGTACGGACTGAATCCCTTCAGAGAATTTCTTGGCAAGTTATTTAGACTACGTTGGACACCTATTAGATGTTTGACCCACCCAGCTCCCGAACCTAATACCTTCGCCGTTATAGATTGCTTTATGCCTTGGTTTTTTCTTTACACCATCCCGTATCCCTCAGGAAGGAAGTGAGAAGAGTCCCGCTGTGTTATGCTCATTTGGCCATGTTTCCCCTCAGGCAGGAGGGCCAGATTGAAAACAATGGTCAAACGTAGCATGCTCCTAGCGTATATGCCATTTAGACTCGCAAATCTTTGTATAACAGTCCAGACGTCAGCCGAGTGCCGGTGATCTACATTATAAGTGGAAACTAGCCTGTATATGTTAATCGGACGCTTTGCTTTTTACTGTTGATCTTTTCTGGAGTGAAACGACACGGTATTACACCGTTTCTCTCACCACTGCGATTTCTGTTACAGTTTGGGAAGTTCTTTACAAAAATGGTATGATGCAGGCTCATGCCTGGCCACCAGTACCTTGATTGTAATTCTTCCAGAGAATCTTTTAGTTTGAGGTGTCTGAGACCCTCGCCCATATGTGCGTCTGCTATTAACAAGTCTCTCCTGTCCGTGTTTGGAATCACTCTGTCCCCCACTCCAGGGATTCGAGCAAAAGGGACGGAGTTTGCATCGATTATGTATGTATAATTGAGTGGATAGTTGATCGGTAGCGCTGATCAGTCGCCTTTTGATGACGTTTTTACCGCCAGCACTGTTTCACCGTCAATATACTTCACTGTACGCTTTTTTCGAGCTACGGAAGCCGATTTAGTTGCTACCGCTGTGGCTGTCTCAGCCAATGAATTCCCTGCAACGTGAACGCCATCACGCTGATGACTCAGTGAGTGTGTCACGTGAGTCTTTGGTAGTTCTTTTTGTAAAAGAGCTATTTGTTCCCAAAGCAGTTTTTGCTTTATTGTTGCACCTGTGTCATCTTTGTAACCGTTTTGAATCCATATCTGCAAGTCCTTGTTATATGATTTGACGCAGTAATATGAATCAGACACTATAAGTGTCGGGAATTCGCGATCCGCATTATCTAGCGCCATTTTCAATGCTATTATTTCAGTCTGTTGTTCTGAATTAGTTTCTACTGAGTGTGTTTTTGTTAATAGAGGTCTTAGTTTACCTCCGCGCCACACTTCTTTTGTAATCTCACATGTGGGGTTGTATGCTTGTTCTCCCCAAACGGAGGGTTGAGCATGTCCGTCTGTATAGATTACACAAGCGTATTGTCATAAGGGCAGAATGTCGATAGGCAGAGGGAATGTTCTTTCATATTCTAGATTTTTTAATTCCTTTAGTTCTGGATCAAAGTAGTAGTATACTTTGTCCGTTTTAATCGAATTCACCCATTGTATCCATTCCGGATTCAATGTTGTTGTTGGTAAATTACACGGTGTGGTTAATGCCTCAAAGGCTGATTCTGCTGTTCTGACTGTGATGTGTCTACCGTCCGCTTGATCTTTTTCTCTAGCTATTGCGGTTTGAACTGCATGAACAATGTTTTCTTTAATGCTGAATTTCTTTTCAGCTTCTGTGTACAAGTGTGATTTGAATGCAATTGGTACCTTTTCTCCCTCATTAGAGGTCAGGTATGTGAATCCGCATCTCCCTGGGATGACTCGAATCACAAGATTGCGTGTGTTATCACGTGTTTCTAATTTTGTTTTAATTAACATGTCTGTTTGTAAGGATCTCAGAATTTCTGTGTGTATTTGAGTCCAATTGGTTCTTTTAAAATCTGGTTTTATTAGATCATAAAGGGGTTTGACCCTTTCTGCGTAATTTGCAATGTATGTTCTTCCGAAATTTAGGAAGCCTAGAATTGACTGTAAGTTTTTTAGTGTTCTAGGTGCTTGGAGTACGGCACATTTCTCTAGGAAATTGTCAGCCAGGCTTTTGCCTTCACTTGATAATTCGTATCCTAAGAACAGGACTGTTAGATGGGCAATTCTGGATTTTTTAAAGTTGAATTTGTAACCCTCTGCTGCGAACCCAAGTATTATGGTGTTCGCTCTCTTCAAGTGAGTATCCAAGTCATCATCTGTTAAGTATATGTCGTCGACATAAGATAATGCTTCGTCATCATATGTTTGTAGTAATTCTGTTACTCTCGCTGAGAATACCCCTGGGCTATTCTTGTACCCCTGGGCTCACCGACAGAATTGTTTTTGAGTGCCATTTATTGAGAATGCAGACAAATATCTGCTCTCTGGTGCTATGTTTTGACAAAAGAATCCATTAGAGATGTCTAATGTTGTTTTGTATTTTTTGCGCACTATGTTATTCATTAGTGCAGCACTGTGCGAGTTTTGCACTGCAAAAGTTTTGCAACATGAGTTAAGGTGTCGGTAATCCAAAACTAGACGATATGAATTGTCTGGTTTGGAGACCGGAAACAAAGGGTTGTTCATTTGTGAGGTGCAAGTTTCAATCACCCCCTGGTATTCTAGTTGATCTAGGATTTCTTTTACCTGTTTTTTAGCTTCTTGCTTAATTGGGTACTGTCTTTGTGCAGTAGGTTGTGATTTTAACTGGATTTTGTGAGGAGGAGAGTCCTCATCCCATCCTACATGATTTTTATATAAAGCAGGAGCTTGAGCTACTGCCCACTTTCTGGCAAGTGTGTATTTTTTATGAATTGGGATATGATTTGAGAAGGCAGGCATAATTATTTCTGAATGAGAGAATTGAACTTGCATGTTACCTGTAATTAATTGCTCCTATGATCATTTATTGTGCCTATTGCGTTGGTATATTTCACACAGGACACTCATCACACTCATCCCTAACTAACATTAGGCTTAAGGTCTAACACTCGTTGATACCATCCACCACTACGGTGGCGCAACAGACTAATCTCTCAACCTCACACTCCCCACATGCAACACACAGTGGATCGAGTCCTTTGATTTTAATTTCATTTTTTTATTTTTTTATTTTTTTTGCGTAGCATACTCCAGATTATATTGCCAACTGGTAAACATGAGTTCGTGCTAAATTGTTTTACCTTTTGGAGTGGGCATCTAGCTGCAGATGGATATCTACCCTCGCTTTAGCGAGTGGAACCACCCAACTACGTTTAGTCTTTTTTCTATCCTTTTTGTCATGTGACTACCCACATGACCAGATAACTCTCTGTTTGAATAGGGAAGCGCGTCTTCTTCGTGCCGCATTTACCGAAGTGAGCACTGGATTATTTACACCCGGAATCTAACTATTCAGGTTAGTCTTATCCCAACGTTTTTCTCACTGACCATCCCTCTAATAACGCTTTTAGACCGCGCAGACCGCACTAATAGTAAACCAGTCCCTTTACTTTCCTTCTAGACTTCGAACCTCTGATTTGGAAAGGCATGTAAGTGACACTGACACACTGTTCTTTATTTGAATGTTTTCTGTTGCAATAACCTGTCTTTGGTACAACGAAGTCCAACCAATTTAACAACTGACTAGTACATTACATTTTTAGCCTAATGCTAATGAGTTAACCATGTTGCTTTAACTGTTTGTTTACCCGTTTTTAATCATATATTAACAGTCACTCATCATATATCTTTTGTAGTGTCGTCTCCCTGATGAAGGGCATGAATCTAATGCCCGAAATGCATTGGTGATTTTGAAATGGACATTGCCTGATATTATCAAATTGTTTGCAAAAATAATCAAAAAAGACTTTAAATGTCAATCATGAAATAAAATGAACATTTGAGAAAAACCTCAAACTGGAAGTCTTCCTCATTCAGAAGACGATTTAACGAGTGCCCACGGGGGATGATTCTAGATTGTTCTAGTCTCACTATCTCAGCATTGTATTGACGTCGTGGGACCCTCGACGCCACCCTTTTGGTGCACCAGAACCCTCCCCAAATTTGGTTCAAATATCAAATAACTTTTGAGCTGTGCATCCATCCAACACCAATAGATAATTATTTCTTCGCCATGAGGGCACTCCCTGACAAACTCTGGATGTCATAGCCCTTGGAGAGATTATCCCAAAATAGTCCCCTTATTTTTCTAGTCTTATCCCCTTCTATACGTAAAGTTATTTCATATATTTTGTGAGGTTTGCTAACTCTGGTGTCTGCAGTTTCCACTTGAAGATATTCATTCGTGTCCACTGTCTCCAGAAGATTCATAAGGACTTTGTGAGCTATGCTCACTTCTGCTGCGCTGTCTAGCATTGTCTGAGCCCATTCTCCGTTTTTCAGTTGTGTCCTCAGTATTCTCGGCATTGTTAACTACCTTGATACTGGCTACCTTCTTTTTTGGAAATTGTAGTTTCTTTTTTAGATGAGCAGGTTCCTTGTCTTTGGACTTGGCGTGCTCTTCTCTTTGTTCTGATCGTCCTCTTCTTTCCGATTTCTGCGAGGAAGTCTGACAAGATTGAGAGGGACGTGTATCAATGTCTTGATATCTATCAGGCTTCTTTATATTATCCCTATTTCTGAGGTTATATCTTTTCCCAGAGGGGTCACTTTGGGGTGACCTGTGTCTCTGGTTCGGAGATTTTTCTCTCCGCCTAGGAGACCTTCCTCTGGACTGGAATTTCTTTTCTTTAGGATTGGATTGTTTGTTTCCATCCCAGCTCTTTTTTTGTGATGTTGAATTATTATTAAAAAATATTTTTTCAGGACTTTCAATCAGTTGCGGTTTTACTGGTATTCCACCTAAACTATCTCTACCTAGTTCCTCATAGGATTTTTCTATAATTCTGGCAATTTCAGCTGGTTGGTCTGCTATATCTGTCTCCTTTAACCTCTGGCGGATTGCCACGTTTGCTGCTTCTCCCTTTATGTTGGCTAATAATATGGCCGAGACCTGCTTGAAGTCTTTTAGTAATTTCATACCAAGAGTTAAAGCGGGTTCTGGACCGTATTCGTCTTGAATTTGTTTTAGCACATCTGGTATTACCGAAATGGATGGAACACCGTGCGTTTTTGTGTAGATGGAAGCAAAGACTGTACCCCAAGTGTCACAGTCCTCCACGTGTGGTGCGATTCCCATTGGAAGACAGATAGTCAGAATCCTGTGTTTTTCTAACGGGGTGGTGTCTGGAAACACCGCCTCTATTTGGGTGATTTTTTGTGCTAACCAGAATGGTATTTGTTCCCGTTTAGCTGGTACTTTACCTAGGCAGGATTGTATGTTCTGTGGTGTAATTTTATTTGTGTTCCCCTGGTGAGGGGTCAGCTGTGGAATTTTAATTGCTGGTTGAATTGTTGAAGTCCGCATCACATATTGGACTAATTGTCTATGTAATTTTATTAATTGTTTTAGCTGTGTTAGAAGCTCTGGTGCAGGCATTCTTTCGATGTCTGGATGTGGTGTGTATCCGGCTAGGACCGGCCACGTTGCTCCTGGTCTACCTAAGGGACCGAGCCTGGTGATGTGATTATTATGTTTTAGGGCGCCATTAAATAAGAGCAGGTGCTCTTGAAATTTAAGTGGTACTTCCACCTCCTCGAAAGGAGTGTACTCATTAGGAGGGTCCTCTGTTTTGTAATAGTGGAAGTACTTTGTTACAGCATTTGCTGCTGGAAAATGTATCCATGAATAATATACCTCTGTCTGCCGATATTCGTGTGCCTCAATCACGAATATGACTGTGCCACCTCTAGGTGTCAGTCCATTTTCTATAAGTTTTAAAGTTATAGATTTCCTCTTGATGACCGGGATGAGTATTATATCCGGGTCTGTGTCTTGCAGTGCATTATCAGCTGCTGTGAGTTCAGTTGCTATCCTAACTGTCTCTCTTTCTTCATCACTGTCTACCATTTTACCGACAGGAAGGTTATTTCTTTTGTTTGCAGATCAGGTTTCTTATGGAAACAAAGATTAGATGCACAATATTTTGGAACAGTGTATCCTTCAACGTTGACTAAACCAAGAACCATACATAGGAGTTTCCTCCTGCGAGGTCTGGCGGATATTACCTTTCACCCACTCCAGACGTCTTTGGAGTATTATGGGAAAAGGGGGTCTGAGTGAAAAAGCACGACTGAGTTACTCTAAATATCTTACGTTAGTTTTATCGCCCTTCCAAACGCGTTGGGCGCCATGTAGTGTAGTTCCTATTATCCCAATAGGCTCTGCGCATTGGAATAATACCTTCAATAGTATAGGCCTAGACCAGACGTTAACTAGGTCTACTACTGTCGATATTAGACTTAAAGTTTTGGGTTTTGCCAGCTAGCTCAGAGTTCACTAGAAACTTTCTCGAATAGGCAAGGAGGAGTTGAACCTCCCTGGATAGACAAGAAGGGATTTAGTTTCTGACAACCATAGAACATGACAACTTTGCTCTCCCCTAATCAAGAGTGTATCTCTAGAGTTGTGTGAAAACAAAAGACGACTTATTTTACTCAGTCAGTACATGCATTCTTAGTCTCACCAGATTGTAGAGAAAAGGAAGAGACGGGCGTGTTCAATAAAAGATGTTATTTATTGATCAGTCTCTTTTCTCGTACAAGAGAAATGGATCGATATTATTGCAATACTTATGGTTAAGTAAAGTGCATACAATAAAAGCAGAAGTATAAAATAATACTGTAAAAACATTGATATGGTTTCTAAGCCATATGATGGTTTAAAATGAATAAAATGAATACATACACATTACATTTGACTAATCGTACTCAACTGGTGTTTCTAACTACGCCTACCCCGTGTACCTGACCTAAGCCTAATACGTGGGCGGGAATAGAAAGTTACAGTTTAAGTTAAGTTTGTTTTGCCAAGTGACTGACTAAAGAATTCTCTGCAAGGGGTTATTCAGTTCTGTACCTGGACTCTAGGATGAATGAGGGATGGTATCTCTCATCTCTGGTCTCGACATCCCAGGCTGCCTGCGAGGGCTACCCGGAAGCGCCGGAGCTGGATTTCTCGGCAGGAGAAAAGACAGCTTCTCGTTCTCAGCGCGTCAGGAAGGCGGGGCTGCGCCAGCGGGGTCTGCTCTGCTCTGGGCTTCGGCAAGTCTGGCTGCTCCGATCTCGTCACCACCGCGTGTGTTTGCATAGGGCAATATCGGTAATATTTATACCTTTAAGGTGCCGAGATTGACGTAAGGATGGACATAGATACGTCAATAAGGATGTCATACGACCTGGTCGTTAGCACATTCTTTTGCTGAAGTTCTCGGTGAAATCAAAACAATGGCCGCAGGGATTTTCCCAGGTATGTCATAGGTTTGATTTGTTTTGAGAACTCCCTATGCCTTATCAGGGGCTGGAGGAATATCGCTTGTCTAATTAGATGGCAAGCGTTATGACCTAATCAGATAACACGTTCCTGTGCCGTAGTGTGGCTTTATCAGATAACGGTTCCTGCATCATGGGGGTTTTCTGCCTCATGGGATGGCTGCTAGTTAACTTGTTAACCAGAATATGGTCAGGAATAGGGGGATCGATACAGAACCTATAGGAATACATCACAGGACAGAGTGTTTTAGGTCTTGGTTGTATTTATTTGTGTATATATTTAAACTTCGTACACCTGTGGTTTTATAACTATGAAATATATTATAAGATGTATTATAGTTTTAAATTACCATTGCATTTATGCAGGAATATTTGATGAGAAGGCGATATAATGCTAAGAAAACAGACTTGCGGATGCTTTACACATGCTAAGTATTATATTCATGTTTATTAATCACGTGGTTGGAGCACAATGACTCACAGGGTTTGCATTTAAAAATGGCGAGAAATGTTTCCAAACTGACTTGCGACCAAGGGTACATGGTACTCGAAACGCGTCAAGTTTGAGGTTCTGGCTGAAATAAATTAACTTGCCTCTCAATGATGGGTTCGTGTTTCTGTTGGCCGTGAAGCTGACTGGCCGACTCGGAAGTAAGGAGACATTGGCGTTTTTCATATATATATATATATATATATATTTTCGCACAATCCACTCCAATCAGGCTAGAAAAATGACCAGCACGCCGATATCGTAGTGATGCTTTTTTAATTCAAGCCCCTAACCCCCACAACAGACGTGTTTCGCCAAAAGGCTTCGTCAGTATATATATATATATATATATATATATATATCCAGATAGCTGCTCAGGAACCGCTTCCCGCATGGAACTTTGGCAGGCAGCAAACAAGCAGACACGGACCCAAGCTGTGTGCAAAGTCTTCTGCGTTTATTAGTCGGATATATATATATATATATATATATATATATATATATATATATATATATATATATATATATATATATATATATATATATATATATATATATATATATACATATATATATATATATATATATATTCCTTCGAAACAAAGGCTCCTTCCGTGATGCTGGGACCCCAGAGGGGTGGCGCACACACCGGCGGAGCGTGCCGGTAATCAAATCCCAAATTACAAAAACAAAGTTCGTGCGCTCTCAGGAAACAGAGTCAGGAAACACCAATTGCAACGAACACAGGTTTAATCCACACAACGCGTTTCGCCTTGCAGCTTGTTCACGTGTAGACGTGTCAGAGATCAAATCACATTAATAAAGTTACAAATGAACATCAAGGAAGGACCAGTGAACGTGAAACTTTGGTGGCCATCTTGGAGTGGTGTTTTAACATACTTAGTGCAATATGTCAGAAAATGAAATAAAATGAATTATAAATATTTCATTTTCTGACATATTGCACTAAGTATGTTAAAACACCACTCCAAGATGGCCCCCTTTCATTATCTTTTTTTCTACTTTTTCTTGGTCTGGTCGATTTAGGCAAAAATTATTTATTGAAGTGTAATAGCACTTTGATTTTGCAATCATGCTTTATATGTTGTTTGGCCACAATATATATATACATTTTGCACTTATTCTGTCTTCATTCTAAAATAAGGTAGGAAATGTGATCCCAGTGGTCAGTGTGCAAAACAGTTTGCCAAATGGACGGATTAACAGAGGCTATAATCAAGGTTTCCTTGACAGAGCACAGCCCACTAAATTGTGAGATCACAGAATACCTGGCTGGTATGTCACTGCTTTTCATGCAAATCGCATGTTTGGTTGAGGTGAAAGCCCTTCTCATTAACGACAAGGCTCCTGCTCCACCTTACTCGTATAAACCCATAATGCTTCATTAAAACCATGGTACAACTGCATTTAAATTATGTGATTCCACAATAAATGGAAATTGGTAAATCTGTTTAACAGAAAAAATGTGCTAACGTGTCTTTGGGATTGCAGTTTTATTTTTTTAAATACTGAGCTTTTGCAATTGTAAATTTCAATGTTGTTACCCTGCTGAATACCTAAAGCGCTGCAAGGGTTTGGGTCTGTGCTATGAGTTACAGAAGAGATACTAGTCATAAAGTCTGCTGCAAGGCTGCTTCCTCCAAAAATGCACTATCATAACCATAGATTGAATATTTGGATCCAGGTCTGGATACCACATGAACAATAGAAGCAACCTTTGAAATTCCAAGCATTATAAAATTACGAGCCCAGAGGTACATGCACTTTGACTGTTAATATCTGCCTGCTGGTGGAAAGTAGATTCGTTCCTCATTAGGTAAAAATCCAACCATTAAAAAAGGAAGTTTATTCGAATTAATCTTGAGCTGGTCAATGTTGTTTGGTGAACTCAGGACCAATCACTTTTTTTTCTATTAATTTTTGTAATCAGGATTTTTGCTAGGCTTGTCATTTTACAGTGGCTCTACAGAGCTGCAAGTACAAACGCCTCTGACAAACTGTTCAGCCGGTATCTCAACATATTTTTCCTTTGCCCCAAAGTTCCCACTGTAATTTTTGATCCTTAGTAAATTTTTGAGAAGTCCCTAAATCCTAGAAAAACTTGAACTTCTGGCCTGTACCTTCATCATTACCTCTTGTTTGATTCTTCAGAGGGGAGACCCTGTGGCCTCCTCCAACAAGGTTCTATGGGGTTAGACACATTTTATTTATCCTTCGTGCTTAGACTGAGCTGGTGGCTGTTGATTTAGAGTGTTTGGGATTCCGATATGCACCTATGAAACCTACCTATGTCATTACTTGGCAGGTTGTTGGGTTCAGTAAATAATTTGGTATGTGCAAGAAGAAATTTGAATACTGAGTAAAGAAGGCTAAAATGAACAGGAACAAGAAATACTGTGGCATTAGGATATTTTCAAACTATCTTCGTTTATTTTGCGTTGTTATTCACTTTTATTCAAGAATATATATATATATATATTCTCTTGTTCCTTTCAGATGAACTTTGAGGGGACAAATTATTTTCACTTCAA
The DNA here is from genome assembly GCF_964261635.1 of Lissotriton helveticus. Classification (NCBI taxonomy): domain Eukaryota; kingdom Metazoa; phylum Chordata; class Amphibia; order Caudata; family Salamandridae; genus Lissotriton; species Lissotriton helveticus. Next base: position 1,071,142,361 of record NC_136070.1, on the reverse strand, counting down.
AACGCGCAGAGGAATGTCGAAATAACTTCATGCTGAAGGCGGAAGCTATTTACAGTCCTGCTTTTTTGCTATACAGTGCACATAGACTGTTATTAATTTTTAATGACTACATGTCCTGTGTGACCTTGCAGTTGCAATCAGCAATCTATTGAAGCTTGACAACAGGAGGCTTATGGTAGAAAGTCCCCTCAGCTGCTGTGAGGGTGGCTGCAAGCTACACCTTGTTCTACAGCCCAAAGATATAACATGAAGCCACAGTGCGAATAACCAGGTTTGGGACACAGAGGCAGCCATGAGCTTACAAGACAAATCGACACATTTTGAACAATTGTCTGTTCTGTCATTCAGCAGTTTCATATTTATTGTGACTGTTTTATGTCCATTTCAGCTTGCTGGCAGATGTCATTGAATCATTGTGCCAAGGTCAGATTAGTTGTTTGACTTGCTGGGAATGTATGTTTGTGCCAAATACATCATATCTCAATGTCTACCAAAGGCACACTGATGTTTATTTCAGCATTAATGGTGAAACATGACTATTAATTATGTACTTACTGTTCATAAAGTCAGTTGCATTTTAAGACTGTAGGAAACTGATTATATAGCGCAAGAACTGTACTTTTATTTATGTTTGTCTACTGCAACATCTGCCTAAATGCATGTACACATAAATTACAAGTCAGGTGACGTGAGTACAGGTATGGACTGCAAGCGCCACTTAAAGAGGTTAAGGTAACATAATTTATTTATAGGATTGGCAGTGAGAGTGAAAACACATATAGCATGCTCCATAACCTCTAAATGTCCTCTACATATTTAAGTGTCAGTTGCTCCCATGTAGCCAACAACTCTATGTAATGGTGAAAATCTGGCCAGACACACAATATTCCTGAATGCAAATCTGAACAAGTATTGAAGATGAACAAGAACAAAGGATTCTTGGGTAATAGGGCAAATCAAAATTTGCACTACTGATTACTGAGTAATGAGGCAAATGTAAGCATTCAGTTAGGATGAAGGAGGGTGGGTGCAAATCTGAACTTTCATTAGAGATTATTGAATAATGAGGGGGAAGTATGAACATGCATAATGGTGCTATGTCTCGAAATATGCAGGGCATTTTTTGTCCTTTGTGGTCCACTCCTAACGTAATGCTGGCCTTGATATAAGTGTGGTAATTATGGAAATACTGATGTACTTTTGTAAAGTAGTTCCACACTTGGTGCAATAGCTGCACTGGCATTTTACTGGTAATTATTTGTTATATAGATTGTGTGCATTCCTGGCACTAGTGCAAAGTTGGCAATGGAACAACATTGATTTTTGTTTCAATTTTTATAACACCATTATTTTCGCTTCCTGTGGCCTCAGTCTGTAATGTTGGTGTAATCTCTCTGTATCCATCAACAGACCCTCTTTTAGTTGACTCATTCACTCACCAATTCATACAGCCATCAATCAATGTACTCCAATAACTGTTTTACATACTATAAACTCACTATATCTATACACTCAGTGTCACTAAAACACAAAGAGATCACAGTGAACCCTCTAACATTGCAACCTCTTACCCCAGGATATCAGATTCTAATGAGCCACAATCATTAATATACTTATAGATCAAGGACCACAAGAACAGAGAGCTGCTTGCAGAAGGTTATCCCAAAAAGCTTCAGTGCACAACTTGAAAAACAATTTGATCACTGCTTGAGATGGACGAAAACATTTCACAGGGAACCGATATGGTTTTTAGGAGCTCGCCTTCAGCACTGTTGAAGGCTGGGATTTCAGAATAGAGAAGATGTCTGGTCTTGATTCAACCTCCTTTCATCCTTCTCTGCCTTTCTCTTTATTACCCTGTTTCAAAGTGTTGATGAAAATAAGTCGCTGGTTCCAAAAATTAATGCAAGTGCTCACCGCCTACAAGCACCGGCACAAGTTAAGCACTGAATTTGATTGCAGGCTTTGTTTGGCAGTGTGGTGCTCAATGAAATGCAGATTTGAGTGAACATTTAATTCTCTGACATTTTATATAAGGAAAAGGGACATAAGCTTTTTGTAAATAGTTTATCAAATAACTAAGGTCTAAAGTAGCGTTTGTTATCCTTTCAAGACAGAAACGCTTCCCTCTGTTTATTTTTGACCTGTTTGAGGAGAAAGTGCAGGCTATAAGCTTCATCAAATCAAAGGGGAGAGCTCAAAGGGTAGAAACAGATAATTTCAACCATTCCTAAGTGGCATCACCAGACTGAAACTACTTTGTGATGTGATGGGAATGTAGGGGTCATAGAGGGGGCTTAAAAGAAATCCTAAAATAAGTGGGGAATATAGATAATACAGGTAATAAAGATCACAGCTATATTTACAACCACCATTCTATCTACAGATATCTTCAAAACAGTACTCATTCATATTCATACCTCTTCTCACTAATTCATTTTTCCTAAAATTGCATACGCGTCAGTTCTGTATCAATGTGGTACTCGCAACCTTTTTCTGCCTTTGTAAGCAGCTGCTTAGAGAACATCTTTTAGGTATTTCTGTTCTTGGTAACGTGACCTGATTGGTATTGTGGAATCGGAACCTGAAAATGTTAGTCATTTAATAGCTTTGTGCCTAATTTCCCATATTAAACATGCATTGACTATTTCACCGTGATTACTTCAACACCTGCTGTGCTGTCCTCACAGGGCCTTCTAGAATGGCATATCTTACAAAAGGGTACTTAAACGCATTGCTCTCTCCTAGTACAATGAATCCCAGAACTAATTATTGTCAGGTTCCAAATCCTAAACAAGCATTTACAATGCAACGGTCTCGGCATTGCAAAAGTTAGAGCCCCCACTTCAAACGTGGACATAGCAACGCGACACGTGCTTATTGGTAGGGTGACCAGAATGTTAAAGCCAAAACCCGGGACATTTCACAAAATAGAAGAAGGACTACAATTTTACTTAAAGCAGGCCCACAGAATGGGACAGCGCTCCTCAGCAGTGAATTACAGAACAGGCAGTTAAGACATGCATACAAAAATGCAATTTTTAAACCCAGTAGCTTGCCTGTTAATTAAATTGGTTTCTTGAAGCAACAACGGTCTATCTCTGCTTGGTAAAACATAAAAAAGCACCACCCGCCGTTTTCAGTCTACCCTCTCTTAAAACCGGGACATGAGCTAAATTCCCTGACATCTGTCGGGACAGCTGGTGGAAAACGGGGACAGTCCTGCAAATCCGGGACGCATGGGCACCCTATTATTGGCCAATATATCTGAAGAATACACACTTTGTAGCATGTGAAAAGCGCACTAGAAGGCTTCCCCGCCCTCGTGTGTCTGCTTTAGGCAAAGGCGAGGACAAGGATAGGTTACACGAGAGGTTGAGACTAAGAGGGAGAGAAACGGAATCATTAGGTGTGTTTACGTGAGAGAGAACCAGAGGGCGGGGGATTGGAGACAATTTAAGAAGGGGCAAAGAGAATACGAGTAGGAGAAAGAGGGGCAAAGTGAAACATAACAGGGACGAAGAGAGGGGGGCATGGGAGAGAATGAGGAAGCCAGCACGGAGGCATAAGCATAACGAGGGACAGCGGGAGAGAAAAGTGAGGAATAGAAAGTGTTACAAAAAAGTGGAAACAAATTAAAGGGGCAAAGAGAGCGAGATAGAGGAGCGGGAGAATGAGTTAGATAGAAACAGAGAACAAAAGAGGGCGCTAAAGAAAAGGATTCAGTGAGAAAACGGGGGGGGGCGAGCAGTACGATATAGACAGAACACGAGATAAAGATAGAACAGTGACAGAATGATCGCCAGTAAAACAGAAATATACAAAACGGAAGTCATAACTGTGTGAGGGAGACAGAGAGGCGGAGAGAACCATGTAGAGGCACTGACAATTAAATCTAAGGGTAACACAATATTTCATATGGCTACAAAACAAACAACTGTTCTCAACTCCAAGGATAACATTTTTAATCAATGTCTCTTATTAATTATTCCACAGATACAGAGATCAGCGTGGTGACGTGCAAATCCGAAGCGATCTAACACGAAAAATGACATGAACGACCGGGGGTCGTTCCGATAATAATCTGTACTTGCTTGTGTGTGCGCGCGTGTGTGTATGTGAGCGGGGGGGGTGGGTGTCTGTATGTATGTGCGTGGGCGCTTGTGTGTGTGTATGTGCATGCGTGTGTGCTTCCCAGGAGACAGCGCCTGGCCGCAGCGCTCGTTCGCGTGCGCGTGTCAGTTTGGAATCGCCTCCAAGGCGATGCGCGCGGCCAGGATTGTCTCCTGGGAAGGAGACACGGCCCTAAAAACTAAGCGGGGGAACTAATTAGTATATGCAATGGAAGTCACATGACAGGAAGTGTTGTCCTGGGATGTGAATTCACAACCTTTTCCTACTCATCACTTAATTGGAATGGGCCTATTTTCTTAATCAAAACTGAAATACAAATAAATCTTTAATAGTTAGTGCTCTGAAGTGGTTTCTGGCTGTGTACAAAAAAATATATATATATATATATATATATATATTTCAAACGAGTAGTGGGTCCTTCCGAGTTCCATCCCGTCGTCAGTTGGCGCAATGCCGGCAGAAACCCAAGCCGGTCAAGAATGCGCACTTAGAGTGAGAGTTGATAATCACCAGTTTAATCCATGATACCGCTACGCGTTTCGACACCCGGCGGTTTCTTGATCACACGATCGTGTGTCAGTCTTGTGAGGAAGGTCTTGGTAAAGACTGAAACGCGTAGAGTTGCTGATGGCTGAGCAGTTATGAAATAAAGAAAATCTAACCACTGATTGGGAGTGGATCGCTGTTGTTAATACTGATTCTGGAGTGCACGAGCAAAATCTCTGCGGAGAAACAGGAATGCAATTTTAACGGCGGGGCCCTACCGTGGCTCGGTTGCACCGTCTCAAGAGCGCCCTACTCAGCCTGAAACCGGGCTACAGGAGAAAATAAATATATATATATATATATATATATATATATATATATATATATATATATATATATATATATATATATATATATATATATATATATATATACATACAACAGATTTCCCCAGTCCTGGGGAGGTTTGGAGTCGCAGAAAACGGAGTCAGTCGCCCATTTTCGCTTATTTTCGAAGTTCTTTTTATTTCATCAATCCAGGGGGGGATCAAAAAACAAAAACAACCAACCCGTTTGATCCCCCCCTGGATTGATGAAATAAATAGAACTTCGAAAATAAGCGACTGACTCCGTTTTCTGCGACTCCAAACCTCCCCAGGACTGGGGAAATCTGTTGTAATTGTTAGCGGTTGGCTCGACCGCAGGAGTAACGCGGCCAAGAAAGAGCAGCGCCTAACGGGAGAGGAAGGGAGCCAAGTGGTGAAAGAAATATATATATATATATATATATATATATTTTTTTTTTAAAGTTCAAGTAAAGGAAAAATGCGCACTCAGAGTGAGAGTTGATAATCACCAGTTTAATCCATGATACATATGTATATATATAGATATCACATGGAAAAATAAATGAACCTTTAGATTTTATGTTTATTGTTTGTAAATAACTGTTGTAATATGGTTAGGCAGCTTTGGCCAGGCGGAGGCTGCACACTTAGCTATGACATGTTAACGTTCTAGATGTCTTCCTTAGAACTTGTAGATTGTACGTTGACAGTCATTTGTGGGCTGTGCGTGGCAGGCCTGCGGTGTGGGGTCTCTATCCTCAATGCCATGAATCTAACCTCTTAATGTTACTCAAGAGAGTGAGCTTTGTTTATTACATTTTTGGCAATGAGTGGCTGGGCACAGGATTGTGAGAGCTGAGGTTAGAGATCCCTGTCACCAAGAACCCATGGAACTGAATACGACCGTTATGTCTGAGAACGACCCTGTGAATGAAGGAGAAGTGTGTATTCCTTGTGCAGGAAGTGGAGTATTTGGGCTAAATGATTGCCAGGAGTGGAGTGAAGCCCAAGGTGAAATTGGTGAGTGCGATTGTCAATGCTGAAGTTCCACGTGGCAGAGAGGCCCTTCGTTCTTTAATGGGATTATTGCAGTATTATTCCGAGTTTGTGCAAGGTTTCGCTCTTAATACTGAACCCCTTAGAAAATTGCTGAGGAAGGGTAGGAAGTTTGTGCGGAGACAACAACAAAATAGGGCTTTTGCTGCTGTGAAAAATGACGCTGCTCATGCAGGTGTCTATGCACCGTTTCAAAGTACTTTCAAGACCATTGTCACTGTGGATGCCAGTGATGTAGGTATAGGGGCAGTTTTGTCTCAGGTGCATGGCAAGGAGGAGAAAATAGTGGCGTTTGCCTCATGTACGTTGACTGACACTGAACTTAACTATTCTGTAATCAAGCGTGAGATGTTGGCTGCTGCTTGGGCTACCGCCTACTTCACTGTGTTCTTGTGGGGTGGGGTGTTCATCCCCAGGACAGAGAATTGTTCTGGACAATTTGCGAGGTTAGCTGTTACGTTATAAAATTATGACTGTTAAGTCGAGTATGTTCTGGGATGGAGGAACAGGGTCGCTGACTGCCTTTCAAGGCTGCCGGACGGAACCGCTTAGATGACGGAGGTGGTTACTGAGAGGGTTGTGGCAAGTGTGGATGATGTCAATGAAGGTTTGGGAACATCCATTTCCAAACATGAATGGTTGAGGGCCATGGAGGAGGATTAAACACTTCAGGGCGTTTGGAAATTAATGAAAGGGACGGTCAGGGGGGAGAGTGCACTTTTCATGCTGTTAAACCATTTTTTAAGAAGGTTGATGAGTTGTCTGTTCTCGGTGATTATCTGTTGATGAGAAATGAAAAGTTTGTGCCGCCGACTTCCCTTAGGTCACGCTTGATTAGCATGGCTCATGAGGGTCACTTGTGCCTGATGCTGACCACCAAGAGGGTCAGAAAAAGATTTTAGTGGCCCATTATGGATAGTGAGATGGTTGGTGAGATGTGGTGTGTGTAAGGAGTAATACAAACGTCTCAGAGTGGGTGTGGTAAAGTAGCACGAGCAGCAGCATGTGTCCAAAGCTAGTGAGGTTTGGGAGAAAGTATGTTTGGACTTCATTGGGCCATTCTCTTTCCTTTCTGAACAGGATAAGTTTGCAGCTGTTCGTGTGGATGCCAAGTCCAAGTGAGTAGAAGTTGCGTTCATGAGGAATATTACCACCACTTTTACTGTTGATTTGCTCAGTGATGTGTTTAGGAGGGAGGGAATACCTGTTGTTTTGCTCATGGAAAATGACACACAGTTGATGTCAGAGGAGATGAAATTGGCTTTGGACACTTTAGGTGTGAGACATGCTTATTCGTCACTGTACAAGCCCCAGTGAAATGGTCTGGTAGAGAGGGTTTAACAGGCATATCAAAGGGACAATGCAAATGGCGTGCAGTGTTAGTTTGTCTGTTGAGGGGGTGGTGAAAGACATGCTTTGGGCATATCGCACTGCTGTCAATACCACTGCTGGTAAAAGCACTTTCGAGATGATGATGGCAGGTGCCCTGGGACCAAATTGATACTGTCATGGATGAGTTACTGACAGAATATCAACGTAAAAAATATCGAAGGCAGAATATGGACGTCAAGAATATCGAAATCCTATCTACATCATGTTAAGTACAAAAATATCGAAAAAAATATATTGTCAAAAATATCGTTAAAAATATTGTTTTTTTAATGTTTAAAAATAATATAAAATAAAATAAATAAAACATATATTTAAAATAAACATAGTTAAAAATATGTTTAAAATGATAAGTAATACATATAATGTAAAAAGGAAATTAAACATACACATATAAAATATAATATATATACATAATAATATTTACAATTAATTATTATTATAATAACATACATTGTTAAAAAACATTTTAGAAATTATAAATACATACATACACATACAACAATAATATAAATAAAAATATCAAAACTATATATAACAAATAAATTAATAAATAAATAAATTATACACTACATTTACTAATACAGTAAATATTGACTAGCGTATGGGTAAAAATTACTATTACCACTCCAGAGAGTGCAAAAGTAGGGAAAGTGTTTCAATAGCATAGGGGTAAAAATGACTATTCCAACTCCAGGGAGTGCGCCAGTAGGGAAAGTGTTGGATAGCATAGGGGTTAAAATTACTATTCCAACTCCAGAGAGTGCAACCGTAGGGAAAGTGTTGGAGAGCGTAGGGGGTTAAAATCACTACTCCAACTCCAGAGAGTGCAACAGTAGGGAAAGTGGTGGATAGCGTAGGGATAAAAATGTATTTTCCAACTCCGGAGGGTGCAACAGTAGGGAAAGTTTTGGATAACGTAGGGGTTAAAATTACTAGTCCAACTCCAGAGAGTGCAACAGTAGGGAAAGTGGTATATAGCGTAGGGATAAAAATTTATTTTCCAACTCCAGAGGGTGCAACAGTAGGGAAAGTGTTGGATTGCGTAGGGGTTAAAATATCTTACTAATATTTAAAATATATTTTTTTTAATTAATAATCATTTATTTTTTAAATAACAATAAATTAATTAACAATACCAATAAATAATCACTTAAAATAATTAATTATTAATTAACAATTACATTGATGATAAATACAATTCAAAATTAATTATTAAAAATTAATTACCAAATAATAAGGAAATAAAAACTAATTAATTTTCAAAACCAAAAAAACAATAATTATAAAAAAGTATTAACCAATTAATAATTAATTCAAAATGAAGTATTGATAAATACCAATACATTAATCAAATTGAATTACCAATTATTAATTAATGAACAATAACATAATTTCCCCCCAAAATAATAATTATTAAAAGGTTATTACCAATTAATAATTAATTAACAATACATTATCAATAATACAAAATAAACTGAATAATTACTTAATTACAATTAAATTACTTCCCACCCTATTGCCCAATAACCTTACAACACACTTCAATAATACATTATTACACTTAATACAATTACCAATTAATCAATTAATAAAAAATAATGATCAATTAATAACAATTAATTACCAATTAATAATTATTTAACATGAAATCAATTATCAATACCAATAAATAAAAATAAATAATTACTTAATTACAATTAAATTATTTCCTACCCTATTCCCCTATAAACCCAAAACCCGCTATGGTACTAAAATGCATAATTTACTTCAAAAATAATATTACTAACTTCTAAAAACGTAATACATATATTCCAAAACTAGTACAATAATTAACAAAAAATATAAACACAAACATATAAAATACATAATAAAATACATAACATTAATTTCAATTTCATTATAAGTAACATCAATATTTTTGCTATCGTTATTACTAACTTCGATATTAACAAAAACTATATTTCCTACCTTAGGGTCGATATTCTGGTCGTCAACATTCTTGATTTCGATATTCTGTCCCTACTATATTTCCAACTCGATATTCTTGTACTTCGAAATAAGAAAATCTACATTTAGACTGTTTACCGTCATGGATGCAGGAGAGTGTGACTGGGGGTGGAGCCAGTTTGAATAAGGTTGTGGAAAAACACTTTATTGTGGCTGGGGATTTGGGTCAAGGTCAAGGCCTGGTGCAGTGTAAAGGATTTAACTAAGTTTCATGGTCCATTTAAAGTTCAAGAGGTGGGTGGCAATTGGGTTAAATTAGAAAACGGACAAATCTGGAATCTATAAGGGTGACCTTGTACCAGAAACAAGGCAAGGTGATGAGAAGTTCTCGGGGTGAAGGAGCTGCGTCAGTTTCCTGTTCTGCTTGTTTTTTCATGAAAGATGGTAAATTCGCAAGGGACTTGGGTGATGGTAGGTCTTAAGGATGTATGATGGTACAAAGCGGTATAAAACACCACAGACCATCACAACGCAGGTTTTACAACGCAAGTCGTTACAACGACTTGGGTTGGAGGGCGCTGGACTTAGGAGTAGTATAATTTACTATTCCAAATCCAGTCAACATACAGTAGGGAAGGTGTTGGATAGGAAATTATACTATTCCTTGTCCTAGAGCGCCCTCCAGCGCAAGTCGTGGTAACGACTTGCGTTGTGAAACACGCGTTGTAATGGCATTGCGGTGTCATTACTGCGTTGTAAAGGATGTTCCCCAGTCTCAAGCTACTCCCAATGTATCAAGGGTAGAGGATGAGGACGGGGCAATGGTTCCACTAGACAGTTTGACAGTGATACCTCAAGAACAAAATGTTCCATAGGGCAGTGGGACTATGATCAGCCCTCAAGATAGGAGGGAAATGAGAGTGAGGAAGCCTCCCAACTATTTGGGGGATTATTTGTGTGATTGAACTTTTTGTTTCATGGCCAGCGTGGGTGCCCTCTTTGTGTGTTAAAGTTGTGGGTCTTTGTTGCCCATCCCACCTAGTGTATACTTTTTGTGTTTCTGTTCTGTCTGTTATGTTCGTCCTCTGTTTGTCTGGGTTTCTGTCGGGAGGCCTGTCTTCTGGTTGTCACAATCTCCTTTGTTTCTTGTTTATTTCCCAAGATAGGGAGATGCGTTGTAACATGCTTAGGCAGCATTGGGGCAAAAAATGCCTCTTGAGGACTCATTGCAAATGTATCTGATAGCAAATAGTGATTGGACATGCACAAAACGTTGGTGCTGGGTGGGTCACTGGGGATGTAAACATTAGACCTCTGCTCCTTTGGTCTCAGGTTATGGGAACGAGTATCTCAGCCCTACAAATAGGTGGTGGGGTGGACTTTGTCCACCCTGCCAACCCCCAACATGCACCCCGTTACAATGTGATGGATCATTAATTGCACAACAGCTCAAATGGGCCATCCATTAAATGATGTCACAATACACCTCAAGACCCTGGCTGACATCATTAACCCCTTGACTGTGGCGCAAATTTTGCCGTGGTGCTGGCGAAATAATGAGTGGGCGGAGTTTGGACGGCCCCCCGCCGTCCTCCGCACACGCCCACTGTGATGTCGGATGGCCGTTCGGCGCCCAACGCATGCAAGGGGTTAAACAAAGCAAGATTCTAGAATACCTATTTTTGGTGACTGTTAGAGACGTAGGACTGGGTAAAGAGAGCTGCATTTTTTCTATCCTGGATGGCCCCTTTAAGATTTAAAAAACATTCACTTTCCTGAACCGGCCTCTACTCTGTGTCAAGCTTTATCACAGCTCATTCTCTTATCACAGTGACATCTTCTGTAACAGTTATCACGACTGCACGGAAGAGTGAGAGGGACTTGACAGTCTTGTGGCACCCTCCTTCAAGTGAAGTGTGAAAGCATACAGTGAAAGAAATACACATAGCGTCATTGAGAGGAACAGCAGTCACATCACTGAAGGGACAGGTGCAACTGGGTCTGTATTGGAAAAGGAGGGTCCTGATCAAACACGTGTGCAATGACTGAACACTATCGTGTACATAAGTATCTATAACCAAACTTTGCACACAAACCCGTCATCTTTCTATTAAATCAAACAAAAAGGCTCAGGGGAAAAGAAAAATTAAAAAATTGGAAAGGTATCCAATATGAAATGTAGAGAAGTCCTTCACAACAGCCTCATGGTATCAAAAGATATACATTTATTTTATTTCAACAATTCAGAAAGTTTCACTTCAACATATAAATAATCTCAAGCAAGAAAAACGAAGCTGGTGTACAAAAAACAATACATATAAACCAGACAGGTGGCAACAACAATACACATCACAGAAGCAAAAGGAACACCCAAAACATGAAAACTGTGTCCTTAAAGTAAATCAAGCCACAGGGAAGCGTCGACGGCGTTTCGACCGATACATTATTTAACGGTCATCTTCAGGACTGGAAAATGTTCTTGTGCAAGAGATCTGTACAATAGAATGTATAATTTTAACAATAATTCTTAATAATAAGTTATACATTAATGTCAGGGTAGGCTTCTCATGAGGAAAAGGCGGCCGTGTGAAGGAAGGAAAGATGTTGTACCATAGGTCCACACCACTACGTGAGGGGGATCCTTATAACCGTGTATATTTAAAAACAAGTCAAGAAGGCAAAAATACCTTTAACTTTGGATTCGAAAGGGTAATTCAGTTAAAAATCCAGATGCTCGAAAAACAATATTCGTACACTGAAAATTACCAAGAAAAACTGAATGTCACTTAAACTACATCAGTAGACCTGAAATTAGACATTGTCGCCCCAAAGGTCAGTATAGCACTTACCGCAAGAAATAACAATTAATTGTGCGATAAGTTCTAGCTACTTAATAGGATAATGTGGACGTCATCAGCACATTCGCATGGCCATCAAATGGTCTTCGGTGGTGAAATCAAAATTAGTTCACCAATTCATAACCTGAAAAATTATTAGGAAAAATAAATAAATAGAGCCCAGAATTACGTGATAGATAGAACATTAAAAAATCGACTAGCCAGATGGTTCAAAGAGTGAGCTATGCCAGCTCCAATCATGTAGGTCACATAGGCTTAATCAATAATTAAAATAGTTTGAAATGGGCTATTTATCTCAAGAAATGAGTGCCTGGCAAGCACCCTGTTGGCAACGTCCAGCACATGTATAGAAATATATATGAGCCGTGTCAAAAACGCTGCTGTACGATAGGTAGCCGGAATTGTATGGTTGCATAACCTGTGGCATAAACAAGAAAAGGCTCACTCAAGGTGAATACCAAATTGACATTGTCCACGGCATACATAGAATATGTGTGCCTGGTCAGAAACGTGAAAAATGCTCAATCAAGGAAGATCGGTTAATGTTAACGCGCCAAAATTAGAATGAGTGCGCCAAGTCAAAAACGTTAATAGAAGGGGTCTCGCTCAAGGTAGACAGATCAGTGTTTGTACACCAAGTTTGAGGTTAGTTATTCAAAGTAAATCTTACCGTCTTGTGGAGTTCAAGACCGCAAACTCATTGCCGCGTGCATCATGCCAAAAGTACGGCAAGCACCTTCCACCAAAAATAAAAATAGTAATAATCAAAAAGGGACAATTGACCCGAAAAAAAGCGGCGCCATCTTGGACTGTGTCAAAATCGGTACATCGCGTCCAAACTTCAGTGTCCACACGACTGTGTATGCCCAAAAACTAAAAGGGGAACACTTGTTAGCCAGACATTTTTCATTTTGAAAAATTATAGGTCTGAATGTAATTACAGAAAGTAAGGGAGTGTTAATGAAAGGAGGGTGGGGGAAAGGGGGGGGGAAGAAGAAGGGGATGGGAGAAGAGGGGGGGGGGAGGAAAGGGGGTAGGTGGATAGTTTTATTGGGAAGTTAGTGAAATTAAAAACAGCCATTTTCATCACAAGAGGTCTAGGTACATTTGCTTACATATAAAATTCAAAAAAGATGTCATCAGCACAGGTTATGTATAAAGAAGGGGGGAAAAAACATCAGTGTTCAAACACTTTACTTCTACAATCACATTAAAGATGTATGTTACTCCTAGTCTTGAAACACAGTTATAGGAGCTAACATTACGTGCAAAGGATACAGTGTGAATTGAGGCGAGTAACAATAAAGATATTATATTCAAAAACATACTAAACGTCCTTGATCTACATCATTATAGGTTAATCACCACAGAATGACATTCCTCAATAGAATTCAATCCATTGTTCACACTATCACAACGGAGTATCCATCGACACTCACTCTTGTTTAGAATGTTTGAAATACTACCTCCTCTCACAGGAACATGAATGACCTCTATTATTTGCCAACGCATTTCGGATGGAGAATGGTTCTTTTCAAAGTAATGCGCTACTAGAGGTGCGTTTTCAGTAAGGCACCGTATCCTACTCTTATGCTGTGATAATCTCGTCTTTATTTTTTGGGTTGTTTGCCCAATGTAGATCAATCCACATGGGCACCAAATCGCATACACAACGTTAGTTGTGTTACAATTTGAAAAGTCACGCAGATCATAGGAAATGTTCCCATGTGTGAACTGTTTGGTATTCATACTTGTATCACACATGAGGCATGATCCACATTTGTAGTGGCCCACGATTTTGTCCATACCCCATAGAGATGTAAGAGTCACAACCTCCGTTCGGGGTAAGGCAGCCCGAACCAGGTGGTCTCGAAGATTTTTTCCTCTTTTATAAGAGAACAGGGGCAGTTCATTTGTGATTCCCGTAGAGACCACAAGTGGCCAGTGTCTTTTAATTATGGTCGAAATCTGATTACTACGAGTGCCAAACGTTGTAACACATGGACCTATGGTACAACATCTTTCCTTCCTTCACACGGCCGCCTTTTCCTCATGAGAAGCCTACCCTGACATTAATGTATAACTTATTATTAAGAATTATTGTTAAAATTATACCTTCTATTGTACAGATCTCTTGCACAAGAACATTTTCCAGTCCTGAAGATGACCGTTAAATAATGTATCGGTCGAAACGCCGTCGACGCTTCCCTGTGGCTTGATTTACTTTAAGGACACAGTTTTCATGTTTTGGGTGTTCCTTTTGCTTCTGTGATGTGTATTGTTGTTGCCACCTGTCTGGTTTATATGTATTGTTTTTTGGACACCAGCTTCGTTTTTCTTGCTTGGGGTATGGACAAAATCGTGGGCCACTACAAATGTTGATCATGCCTCATGTGTGATACAAGTATGAATACCAAACAGTTCACACATGGGAACATTTCCTATGATCTGCGTGACTTTTCAAATTGTAACACAACTAACGTTGTGTATGCGATTTGGTGCCCATGTGGATTGATCTACATTGGGCAAACAACCCAAAAAATAAAGACGAGATTATCACAGCATAAGAGTAGGATACGGTGCCTTACTGAAAACGCACCTCTAGTAGCGCATTACTTTGAAAAGAACCATTCTCCATCCGAAATGCGTTGGCAAATAATAGAGGTCATTCATGTTCCTGTGAGAGGAGGTAGTATTTCAAACATTCTAAACAAGAGTGAGTGTCGATGGATACTCCGTTGTGATAGTGTGAACAATGGATTGAATTCTATTGAGGAATGTCATTCTGTGGTGATTAACCTATAATGATGTAGATCAAGGACGTTTAGTATGTTTTTGAATATAATATCTTTATTGTTACTCGCCTCAATTCACACTGTATCCTTTGCACGTAATGTTAGCTCCTATAACTGTGTTTCAAGACTAGGAGTAACATACATCTTTAATGTGATTGTAGAAGTAAAGTGTTTGAACACTGATGTTTTTTCCCCCCCTTCTTTATACATAACCTGTGCTGATGACATCTTTTTTGAATTTTATATGTAAGCAAATGTACCTAGACCTCTTGTGATGAAAATGGCTGTTTTTAATTTCACTAACTTCCCAATAAAACTATCCACCTACCCCCTTTCCTCCCCCCCCCTCTTCTCCCATCCCCTTCTTCATCCCCCCCCCTTTCCCCCACCCTCCTTTCATTAACACTCCCTTACTTTCTGTAATTACATTCAGACCTATAATTTTTCAAAATGAAAAATGTCTGGCTAACAAGTGTTCCCCTTTTCGTTTTTGGGCATACACAGTCGTGTGGACACTGAAGTTTGGACGCGCTGTACCGATTTTGACACAGTCCAAGATGGCGCCGCTTTTTTTCGGGTCAATTGTCCCTTTTTGATTATTACTATTTTTATTTTTGGTGGAAGGTGCTTGCCGTACTTTTGGCATGATGCACGCGGCAATGAGTTTGCGGTCTTGAACTCCACAAGACGGTAAGATTTACTTTGAATAACTAACCTCAAACTTGGTGTACAAACACTGATCTGTCTACCTTGAGCGAGACCCCTTCTATTAACGTTTTTGACTTGGCGCACTCATTCTAATTTTGGCGCGTTAACATTAACCGATCTTCCTTGATTGAGCATTTTTCACGTTTCTGACCAGGCACACATATTCTATGTATGCCGTGGACAATGTCAATTTGGTATTCACCTTGAGTGAGCCTTTTCTTGTTTATGCCACAGGTTATGCAAGCATACAATTCCGGCTACCTATCGTGCAGCAGCGTTTTTGACACGGCTCATATATATTTCTATACATGTGCTGGACGTTGCCAACAGGGTGCTTGCCAGGCACTTATTTCTTGAGATAAATAGCCCATTTCAAACTATTTTAATTATTGATTAAGCCTATGTGACCTACATGATTGGAGCTGGCATAGCTCACTCTTTGAACCATCTGGCTAGTCGATTTTTTAATGTTCTATCTATCACGTAATTCTGGGCTCTATTTATTTATTTTTCCTAATAATTTTTCAGGTTATGAATTGGTGAACTAATTTTGATTTCACCACCGAAGACCATTTGATGGCCATGCGAATGTGCTGATGACGTCCACATTATGCTATTAAGTAGCTAGAACTTATCGCACAATTAATTGTTATTTCTTGCGGTAAGTGCTATACTGACCTTTGGGGCGACAATGTCTAATTTCAGGTCTACTGATGTAGTTTAAGTGACATTCAGTTTTTCTTGGTAATTTTCAGTGTCCGAATATTGTTTTTCGAGCATCTGGATTTTTAACTGAATTACCCTTTCGAATCCAAAGTTAAAGGTATTTTTGCCTTCTTGACTTGTTTTTAAATATACACGGTTATAAGGATCCCCCTCACGTAGTGGTGTGGACCTATGGTACAACATCTTTCCTTCCTTCACACGGCCGCCTTTTCCTCATGAGAAGCCTACCCTGACATTAATGTATAACTTATTATTAAGAATTATTGTTAAAATTATACATTCTATTGTACAGATCTCTTGCACAAGAACATTTTCCAGTCCTGAAGATGACCGTTAAATAATGTATCGGTCGAAACGCCGTCGACGCTTCCCTGTGGCTTGATTTACTTTAAGGACACAGTTTTCATGTTTTGGGTGTTCCTTTTGCTTCTGTGATGTGTATTGTTGTTGCCACCTGTCTGGTTTATATGTATTGTTTTTTGGACACCAGCTTCGTTTTTCTTGCTTGAGATTATTTATATGTTGAAGTGAAACTTTCTGAATTGTTGAAATAAAATAAATGTATATCTTTTGATACCATGAGGCTGTTGTGAAGGACTTCTCTACATTTCATATTGGATACCTTTCCAATTTTTTAATTTTTCTTTTCCCCTGAGCCTTTTTGTTTGATATAACAAGTATTGTCCCTGGTTCAGGGTTCGTGGACAGCCCCTGTGGTTGTTAATCTTTCTATTAAAGACACCCAGACGGTAAAGGGCCTCTGTAAAATATGATTACAATAGTGTGAGCGTATTGGGTAAAGATGTGGAAATACATAACATTATTGTGTGTTCTATGATTAGAATACAACAATGATGTAACATATGTTTCTATCCTAATACTATATATCTTCTATGACCATCACGTACACTTATACTATCATTTCTATTATTAATAGAAACGCAGTAGACTGATTTTCAAGTGTTATTTATTGTAGTTTTCAATACAGAAGGCACCTGCATTAGATTGCACTTAATTTTACTTTAGCATTAAGCATACCCAAAACCGATTATGGGTCCCATAAAACGGGTTACAACCTCAAAAGGGCGACAATAGAATCAATGATGGTAAGAGACCATGACATCGACAAAGCAAAGCGCGAGATGATCAATGCCAGTCTTTAGCAGCTGAACTAGGCTTCTATGCCTATTAGTTACTCATGTTTCCCTGACTGCACCATTGCAAGTAGGTGAACCCTGCAATTGAGAAAGGAAAACAGAGCCAATCTGCACAAGCACCTGAGAAATGCATGGAGATTTGCCGAAACACAAGTTATGTTAAAACCCATTATTGTCGAACCCACTCTCCTACAAGCTAACACCCAAGAAATGTCTTACCATCAAAAAGAAGAATGGGCGACATACAGATGTGTAAAACCAAGTGTTAAGTCCTAGGAAATCAAGCAGAAATAGCAAAATGAACTATAAAATCACAGCAAACAAGTGAGCCCAGTAAATGAACAATTGCATGGCATCACAACTTGAGCATCGGTGACATCACAACCTAGCACACTAATGAACATGTCGATGTAATTGATAACACCCTCACATTCAAGGACCATGTAAAGGTTACAAAAGTAAGCATTTGATGCTATGCCATTGGCAATAACCTGCAAGAAGAGCTATATCATGTGAGCAGGCCAACTCTATCCACCACAAATAATCAGGCCATACCCGCAAACTGCAGGAGAGTTTTCAGGAGCAGGAATGTTTACAGAACTACAACCTAATAAAGGGCATCAGTAACAATATACTACACATGATGAAACACAACACCAGAATCAACATATCAGGCCATATCAGCAGAGATAAAAATGTTTCCTCTGAACATCACAGGAGATAACCCCCAGCCTTGAGAGACTTTTGAAATTTATGTTTTCTTCCTCACCGTAAGGGCAATAGCTGCATATGGCTTGCCATTATAACTCCTCATAAATCCTCTGTAAAGTACAATTGTAAATGACTCACCAGTCTCAAAATCCAGTAAATTTGCGATACCAACCTATAATTTGCTGGATAATGTGCTGCATAATCCAAATGCTCCTTGGTCCAGTAGCATGATGCTGCATTCCACAGTAGAGATCACTGTAAAAACCTGCTGGGTGAGTAACAGTCCACTGCACACAATATGTGCAGACACACATTGCAGTCACTCGTGGCTTCTATGCTGCTTCTAGAGATGAGAGCTGCTAAACATTGAACACGTAGGAGACTATTAATGAAAGGTAAATTTGGTTTTAAACAAAGTCTATGTTTGATTGTACTTTACTAATGACTTCCAGGAATCCACAAAGTTATTAATGGCAGGGGTAACCCAATTTATGAGTGCAGAGATCTCCACCACGACTGCAGAGTTTTCCACATCCGCAAATCCCACACAAAGGGTGGAATGTGGATGTTCCTGATCATTCAAATGCATGCCTGGCCTTAGAGGTTTGTGAACTTACACAAACCGATTTGTGGGTATACATAAACTCCTATTATTTCCCTTTCCAGCCTAAAAGGGTTGTAGTTTTCCAGCACTGTCGTGGCATAAATACTCTTTTTATGGTGGCAAGGCAATTGAATCTCTGGAGCACTGTTGGATCACCAGGAGTATGGCACAGAGCAGCCTACCGAGTACCAGCAGAGTACCTCTCTAGTTGTTAACCTTTCATCCTATACCTTATCCAGCTTACAGGAACAGGTTTTGAACAAGGGACTGGGTTTTGTCCGGACCAACCCCCCTGATTTATTCAAACTCCGCCAAGATTTGGCAGCTTTCTTTCGCAATCTGAGGCTCAAGGTTTTCTTTCAAAATCAGGAACCTATGGAGCATGTTAGGGAAGATACCACCTTTCGACCAAAATCTCAATTTACTCCCCAATTATCGCTGCTACCTCCCCAGATAGCGACTTTTGAACAGGCTGTTATTCATGACCTGGAAAACTCAGGCTTGGAACAATATCATCATTTCTCAAATATGTCCAATGCTGAGAAACAGGCCCTGAAGGAATTATCAAACAACAGGGATATCATCCTGAAACCAGTGGATAAAGGTGGTGCCACTGTGATTTTGGATCAAGTGACCTACCATGATGAATGTATTCGCTTACTCTCTGACTCCAGAACCTACCGGAGACTGGAGGAAGATCCTACTGAGAGTATCAGCAGGGAGATCACTATGATGGTTGAGGAAGCCCAAATGAATGATTGGATTGCAGGACATGAGGCGGATTTTCTTACTAACAAAAACTCCAAAACTCCATACTTCTATGTCCTGCCAAAAATTCATAAAGGTGTAAGACCCCCTCCCGGTAGACCGATTGTCTCTGGGATGGGGTCCTTACTCGAACCCCTATCCCAATTTTGTGACTTTTACTTCAAACCTCTTGTTCAAAAGCTGCCAGCATACCTGAGAGACATCCTGGACATTTTGAACCTTCTGAAAGACACTCCCTTTGATCCTGGAACTGAATTCCTTATAGGCCTCGATATAGAGGCCTTATACACTAACATTCCTCAAAGGGAAACATTACGAATGTTGGAAAACATCCTGTTTGAGGAGGAATGGCTATACCACACACCAAGAGCCTTCATATTACATCTTGCGGAAATAGCCCTAACAAAAAAACTTTTTGAGTTCGAGGGCACAATGTACCTCCAAACCCATGGCACGTCCATGGGCAGTGTTTTTGCCCCCAGTCTAGCTGGTCTATATGTGGGGGCCTTTGAACAACATACTGTCCTGGATACTACGGGCCCTTGGTTTTCGAACTTAAGGCTGTGGCGGAGGTATATTGACGACGTCCTGGTGATTTGGAGAGGCGATGAGTCATCTGTGGGACGCTTCCTTGAATGGCTAAATGAGAGAAACCCCCTCCTCCATTTCACCTCGACTGTTACTAAAACTAGTCTGCCCTTTCTGGACCTTCTTCTCGAACCAAGTGAGGGTGTCTTGAGAACAAGGGATTTTCACAAACCCACGGATAAGAATGCGTTATTGGCATACAGAAGCTTTCATCCTAAATCATTAAGGGAGAACTTGCCGGTGGGCCAATTTTTTCGGATTCGCCGAAATTGCTCTGACCGGGCTGACTTTGTCACTGAAGCGAATGCCCTGACATTGAAACTAGAACAGAGGGGGTATCCTTCAAAGACTATTAAAAAAGCTAAGAAACGGGCACTAAATGCCAATCGTGAATCCCTTTTGGTGACAACCAACCGTCCCAAGGCCAACAAACCTGTCTTTGTTTCTACTTTCAACACGGCATCCCAGCAGATCAGACGTCTGGTCCTACGTAACTGGAAGATTCTGAACACAGGTGGACTACACCTAGAGAAGCCACTTTTCTCATTTAGGCACAGCCAAAACTTGGAGGACCTACTGGTCCACACGAGACCGAGAGTCACTAATATGATTTCAGACACTAGACCAGTGACCGGTCTTGCCAGATTAATGGGCCACACGAGATGCGGTTCCTGCAGTGTCTGTACTTTGACATCCAATACTAAACAACTGGATCTGGGCCTTCGCACCCCCTGGGAACAGAGAGCTCACACCAACTGCAATTCCCAGGGGGTGATTTATTTGATTACATGCCCCTGTGATAAGTTTTACGTGGGGATGACAAGCAGGAAGGTACGCACGAGGATTACTGAGCACCGAAGCACTATATGGTGTGGCAGACAAACACCAGAATGACAGCCCACTTTTTAGAAATGGGACACTCTGCTGATGAGCTTAGATGGACTGTCATTGAGAAACCGAATTTAGGCAGATACATGGCAAATAAACACCACATTCTCCTACTTCGAGAACAGCAGTGGGTTTACTGCTTGCGGAGTCATGTCACGGGTTTGAATGATGACATCCCGCGGCAAGCATTGGGCAGACGTTAGGTTCCTCCTTTCTTCTGTCCGTCTGGACATGGAATGTTAGTATGGCTGCGGATTTACTACATACATTAAGGACCTTGTTAATTGGCACTAGGAGACCTGTTCCCTTGATGGTTATGAAACTGTGTACACTAACAGGGGGCTTACAATATCTTATTAGGAGTTTATACATATGCTGTAGATCTTCGAGGTCCCACGAGGTATACTTGCTGCCCACACACACATTTATATATATAAAAAAATCTCACATGTATATATATATATATTAAAAAACTTTGACTTGTACATAACCTGTGTTGCTGGTACAGGTTTGCTGTTTGTTTGTTTGGGTGGACGGGATGGCTGCAGCCAGTGATATACCAGTGCGGAAAACTAACGATGGAAAGACTCACTTTCCCAGGGCTCTTCGGGACTGCACGCACCTCTGAGTGACGTAGGACACCTTCCGACGCGTTTCCGGGTTGGGAGTGTCCGACGGGCTGGTGTCCGAGGCTATTTGAACTTTTTTCAACAGACCGCCAGTATCTACGCGGCGATCTGAAGACAGGCTGACAAACAAGGTGTTGTCCTCAGAACAGTAAGGAGCTACGGAGGGGCTCGGGGTGTTATTATGACTTGTTACTCCCTGAGCATGTGGCGTTATTCTTGTAGATGCCAAAAAATGCCTAATAAATATATATATTTTTCACTCACGATGACTCGAACCACGAATACTATTAGCAGAATGTAACAACAGACAGGTTGCGAGAAACCTTTTTTTCGCATTGTTATTATTTCTTTCCCCACTGCAGGTTGTGTTCTTGGGACACCTTCCTGCAGGACGCCATGTCGAGTTTACTTTCTCAATAAACTCGGTGAGTGATTTACATGATAGTGAGTTTGTGTTGCTCCTGGTACAGCTGTTTGTGGGGCACAAGTAGTAATCACACATAACGTCCGGAGACAGAGGGCGGATTCAGTAAAGGATGCAGAGTTCTTCCATTTACAACATTGCATACAAGATTTTTATTCTTTTTTACTTCATTACATATGATAACGGTGGGTGCTGTACTTGGCATCCCCAGAGACCATGGAGAAAAGATAGAGATGTTCTAGTCTGATAGAGGGGATGTGAGAAATGTGATCATATTCTGCTTTCTTCCCCCGTGGGGTTCTAATAATATACTCACAGGGGGTTTATTTACATTTTCAGCATATGTTTCCCATGTTGTTGGGATCCCTCCATACATGCTGATTCAATTAGAATCGCATGTGATCAGTTAAATTGGTACATTGACCGAATTACGGTATGACCAATATTGGAACGGGCAACAACACATGTCCTGAAGAAGACCGGGGTGACCTTCGTGGCACAGTAAGTCGGTCGAAACATGTTGACAAAGGCAGTATTAGGAGGGTTGTTTTGAGAATCATAAGTTTCTCCTAAAAACACTACCCATCCTCTTATTTCTTTTAATCCTGGTTGTGGAGCCTGTTAATAAAGTTTTCGTTTGGTATCCACAAACTAGTTTTAAACACTTTCCCTTTAACTGCACGTGTTGTGGACCTTTTCCAGTCACAGGGTGATATCCACTGATCATTATTTGACTTATATGTTTATATGTTGTTTAGTCTCGTACATTTGTCTTGTGGTCTTTTTATGTTAAACCCCCCCTCCCTATGCTCCGTCCAGAATGTGGCTACACCTGGGCGTATTGTAAGCAGACCCGATGATGAAGCATGTCACACACTTCGGTGTGTGAGTGAGGGCAGTATTCTCAAAACAAAGAATTTTTTTGTTATGTGGAATGCTTAGGGTTTTCCCTATTCCTGTTTCCTTTTCTTGATTTTCCTCTACACCCCTGTGCGTGTGTACAATAATATTCAGGGGGTTCGGGGTGTGAGAGCTTTTAGACACAATTGACCCTCTACTATTATTTGTGTTAAATGAAGGCAATTGAAACACCACAATATATGAAGCTGGTATAGGGGAAGGGGAAACTCCATATAAAAACTCTCTGCAAAAATAGGGAAAAATATTTTCCCCCTGAAGAATAAAAATAAAATAATTCATGCATTTGAACAGGGTATTCAATTCTTCCCCTACAGAGTTCTCCACTACGGAGCACACCTTTCAGCAATATAGGGTCCCAAATGGAAAATCACATGACTTTCCAGGAATCCGCATGGAAACTTGGACACCATATAGCTTTCCATGCAGATTTCTGAGATTTTTTTTGTGTAGTCTCATGATGATGGATTAAACCCAGAGCTGTGACTGGGGGTGACCGGGGGTGAGTGTCTGAAAAGTTTCAGCACTCTGTTTTTCATCTTTTTGTGTTTGCTATGTTCGCCGTAAGTGGCCAAGTTATGCCCAGACTTGGGTCCCTTGCTCACTTTGCCACTGGATTCAAGCTAGCCTGGCTGATGAAGGGTGAAACCCAGAAAACGGCCCTAAGATGCTTGTTTCTTGTCCAGGGAGGACCTGGCCTGGCAGTACGGGCTGGACTGTTCCCATGAGGAACAGGCTCAAGACTGATTTGGATATGGCTGGGTCCAAACTGGGGTGGCTTAGTGAGCAGAAAAATGATGATGGATTAAACCCAGATCTGTGACTAGGGGTGAGTGTCTGAAAAGTGTCAGCACTCTGTTCATCATCGTATTGTGTTTGCTATATTCTAAAAGTAGTAACTCTTCACCTAGATGTGGTTGTAAAACTTTAGTGCAGATGCACTACTTTTTTCTGATTCATACCAAAAATCTTTTATATCCTATGACACACAAGACACCATCTAAGAAAGGAGATACCACAGTATAACTATCTGGACCCAATGCACGGAGATCGTGTGATAGGGAACAGAGTAGACAATGTTTTATCTAAATTAAGGGATGAGCGGTACCCTATAAAAGCCATTAATGGTTGAAGACCTGCAGCAAGTATGCTTCATATTCAAAACATGACTATCAACAGATGATTCCGAATACAGGGTAACAACAGAAAACACCTGCAGCAGAGATACTCAAGTACGCGCTAGTCAAGAAGCACCCAGAAGACCAGTGCCCTGGAAGTAGTGGTGACTGAACAAAGCAGGAACTTGCCCAATTAATACATTGCTGATGCACAGGCAAGTGAGGAGTGTGAATGTAGCTAAGAGTGCTCACAGATGCCCAAGACTTGACAGGCACATCAGTGGATCCACTCATCCACTACAAGCTGCACAAAACTATCAGAGATGGAGTGGAATGTATGGAAAACTACCAACAGAGAAAATGACTACAGCTGTAGAGGTGCTCAGTGCAGTATGTCACTGTTTATCACATGTGCAGGTATATGATCCCAGCTTGTGAATTATTGTACATGGTGACTCAGTTCTGAGGTGAGCATTGGAGGGATGTCACACTTGGTAAGGATTAATGGAGTACATGCATCAAGGTATTCGCAAAAATCAGCCGTTTTTTGGATTCGCAATTCAGGTAAACAATGGGGCACATGCATCATTGTAGGATTTTGCACTTCCTAAATTGCGAAAATTAAGGAATCGCAATTTAGGAATTGCAAAATCCTATGCATCAAGAAATCCTAAAAGTTTTTAGGACTTCTTAATTTTCGGAAATTGCGATTCCTTAATTGCGAATCGCAATTAAGGAATGGCATTACATTGATTCCTATGGGCCTAGAGGCCCATAGGAATCAATGCCGTTTTGCATTTTTTTTTTTTGAACTCGCAATTTGTTGATGCATTGCAAGGGTGCAGAGGGGGGTCCAAAGCACCCCCCCTGCACCCCTAAAATGTATTTTAAAGTGCATGTTTCACACACACATGTCCTAAGGACATGTGTGTCTGTAACATGAAAGTTTAAAAAATGCATTTTTTTGCTTTTTTAAAGATTTTCGCAAATTAACACGAGGGTCAACCTCGTGTTAATTTGCACTTCCTATTTCAAAATTCGCATTTTTTTAAAAATTGATGCATTGCATTTAAGGAATCGCACAAATGCGATTCCTTAAATGCATTCGCATTTTTAGGAAATGCAAAAAATAGCGAATTTTCAAACATTGTTTCATGCATCCCAAAAACGTATTTAGGAAGCGCAAACGGCCGAATTTACCGATTCGCACCGTTTGCACTTCCTAAATAGGTTGATGCATGTGCCCCACAATTTCTTCCGATTACCTAAATTGCAAATGCAAATAGGGAATCACAATTTGCGATTCCCTAAAGCATATGCAAGAATCCTTTCCTAAATGTGCAATGTGCATTTAGGAAACGCTAATTAGCATCAACTTCAAGTTGATGCTCATGTGTTCATACTTTGAAAAATACGCAAACCTGCATTTTTCAAAGTGCCTTGTGGTGCACACATGCCCCGGCATGTGTGTGCCTTACAAGTGCACCTGTTTTGTGTTAGGGCGCCTCAGGGGGGCCTTAGGCCCCTAGGCACCCTTCCCTATCAAATTTGTGATTAACAATAAGGTAATCGCAATTTAGGCAATGCAAGACCATTCCCACTTATGGGCCTGGAGGCCCATTGGAAAGAATGGAGTAGCAAAAGCAAATAGCGATTCTCTAATTGAAATTGTGATTCTTAAGGAATCGCGATTAGAGAATCACTATTTGCATCTTTTTTTGATGCATTGCATTTTGCGATTACCAAATAGAGATTTCTTAAAAATCGTATTTGGTAATGGCAAAAACAAACTTTGATGCATGTGCCCCAATATCCTCAGTTCAATTGGAAATTACCAACTGTGGCTTAATGCACTATCATTAACCCTGACATTCTAGTGCATGTTTTTAAGTAGCTTCTACATAAACTAGATGTTTCTTGTGTTGGCCCTATGGAAAAAAGTATAAATGCATTCCATTTGTTGTACTCAAAGTAACAGGAATGACATTCAAGTAAGAATCAAATCAAAGAGACAGACCTTTGCACATAATGTTCTCGAATTCGTACAAACATGAAAGAGAATGTATTGAAAGCCTTGCTAAAACAATTTGTGTAACTTTTTTCAGTATCATCCTTGATTGTGGGACATGAATTTCGCCTTTCATCCAATCCAGCAGCAGTGATAAGGGAGGAGATGACAGAGGTGCATCAGCAGTTCTGCTGCCTCTTCCCACACAGAGCGTGTTTGTTTTAGCCGGGATCTCTTACAAAGAGGCTCAGTTATCACCAAGGATACAGATGTCCTTTTGCTCTTCCCAAGCTCACACTTGCACTGAGCAACGCTGGTCCCTGCTGTGATTAAACATTGCTGGCAGCTTGAGCGAAGAGGAAGTTGAAGAGGAAAGCTGCCAAATGCCTCTGTCCCAACTGCTGGGGAAAACAACAATAAAATGACAGGAACAGAAAAAAAGTTCAAAAAGATAGGTTTTGATGTCAGGAAGCATCTCTGGTGCACTCGATTTTTCATGTCAGCTAGGCGATATTAAATGTTTTGTCAGTGGTCAGGACGCTGAACGGAAACCTGCTTCCTTGCAAAAGGTTTCACAGCTGGAATGTTATTTGTGTACTAACCTTGCAATGGGCTGTCAGTGTCTGCACATGGACCCACTAAACCCGGTCTCTTGAAAAGAGCCCAAGTACCCCCTGGAGAAGATGGGGGGGTTTGTGACTGAAGAGTTCCTTAAAGGGTTGGTGGGAGGGTGACCATAGCCTGAAAACCAACAACAAGGACATTTGAAAAATGTTAGAAGTAGGAATGCATTTCTTCGTCAACCTGGTGTTACAGAATGTCTTAAGTGACCAGGCTCACACACATTAAAAGTGCAGAAAATGAAGCTCTAATGGTAATTAAATGATACTTTTACACACAGTATCATCAGTGTTGACTAAGTTTCTTTATTCTTGGAGCTGGCAATTAATTCTGCACTGGAACGCATGAGAACTGGCCTTTGTCTGTGTTCAGTTGCCCATTTCTGAAAACCATGCTAAATTTACTGAAATTTACCATGACAGATGATGAAAATTGGGACGATTTGATAAAATCAGGGACCTCTTTTAATCCTAATTTGTGGGCTGTTTTTAGGAAAATTCAGAGTAACAAGACATCTGCTTCTGACTCTTCTGTGCATGCATGGGTTCTGTCGGCAACTGTGCAGCAGTCTGCACTGTTTTTACTGCAGGTCACAGTTCCAGAAGGGACTTGTAAGACCTGTCAGTCTTAGAGTGGCCTTCTCGTAAACATTTTGCCTTCTACCTTACTCTTTTGCTGAATTAGCTCTTGTTGGCCTTAGGACTCTGTGCACTTCACCACTACGAATCAGTGCAGCCTGTTTGCAGTTATAACGTGCCAATTCAACTTGGCAAAATAAACCTTTTGCCCAGCCTAAAATTCCCTTTTTATCAAATAAATAACACATAGGGGATGCCTTAAACAGCGACTAGGACAGGGTGCATTGTATTAAAAAAATTGAACATGTACTTTTAAGTTTTACATGTCCTGGTAGTGAAAAACTCACAAATTCCTTTTTCACTACCGTGAGACCCCTACCTCTCTGATACGAAAACATCAGGTTAACTTGTTACATTTAATAAGTGGTAACTTTTGTTTGGGCGCAGGTAGAATGTCATGTTTGGTGTCTAAGGAATTGTAATTCGAAATTCTCTTTAATGTTGAAGTTGGAGTTCAACTCCTAATTCTGGAAATGCCACTTTCAGAAAGTTGTCATTTTCTTGTCCTAATCAGGTTACACCCACTGGGTGTGGTTGGTAGTTGGCCTTTGTGTATTCCTTCCAGAAAGCCACACAATAGAGCAACCAAGTGTTGGCATGAGGGGTCATCCTGGCTGGATGGGTGGGCAGAGCTGTGCCCAGAACCACTTGGACTTCAAAGCTGCTGCCTCAGCCCACACACAAAAATAACTGCACACCAGTCTTTTGTGACCCCCAGACATCTTGGGACCACTGCATGGAGGCAGGAAATTCCAGCCACTTCTGAGGGGGATAACGTCAGACATTTCTTCCACTTCAAAGCTGGCACCAGGTATAAAATTAGGACCCTCAAACCCACTCTTCTGTTCACTTCTGCACCTGCGGAGGACTCTCAGTAGACTGCTCTGCTCCACCAAGAAGACTGCCCTACTGCCTGGTGCCTGACGTGTGCCCTCAGAGGACTGCCCTGCTGCTTGAGACCTTTTTTTTTGCCTGGCTAGTATGCTGGCCACCTGATCAGAGCCTCAGGGGTAGAAAAGGCTCCAATCATCTTGAACCCACACCTAGTCCTGACACTCCAAGTGTTGCCCTTCCAGTCATGCACCCTTGGAAGTGCTGCACCCTTGGAAGTGGCCCAGAAAGCCAAAATCCAATACTTGAAAATTAGAAACTTTTCTGCCATGAATTGTTCTGAGAACCAACAGGAGACTGGGACCTACCTACCACTGAATTCACAAAATGAAAGGAAATGCAATTTATCATTTTCGGACCTGAATTTCAAATTGCATTTTTGGGGTATGTAAAGTAGTCCTCCAGTAGTACTACTCACTAGTAAAAAAAATGCTTCATTTTAACTAGTTGTTGCAGGTGGAGCCCACAGCAATCTTTGTTCTGGACCAGCAGTTTATTTCCTCAGCAGACTTTGATCCAGAGCAAGAGAGAGAAAAACACAAAAGAGGGAAATAAGGAGGAAGAGAAAAATAAAAAAAACAGGGCGAAAGGGGGAAAACAGGGATGGAAAGAACCTGCAAGAGTGAAGTAAAGTGGCAGGAAGTGACTGGTGGTGGATTAAAGAGGAATGAGTTGGAATGAAGACAATGCTGTCTTGGTATTTAGCACTATGACCCACAATAGTGCTGGCCAAGAACGTGTGACCAAAACGTTGGTACTAACATTAAGCACTAGGCCTTCTTTATCTTTTTTGTGTGAACATATTCACCACTGTGGCAGAGATCTCTCCACACACATAGGTATATGATTTTGAGTCAATGTGGGAGGAAGCAGAGAAATCGTAGGAAAATGTGGAATAATTACAAAAAAATGGCTAGACTTTATGGAAATGTAAAGAGGAGTTTAGTGGGGACATGATAATACAAACCACATAGCTATTAAGAGTAAGACTGGAGGAGGAGCTACGCTAGCAAGCAAGATGGCCGCGTAAGCTACCGGCTCCGCCGACCTCTGCCAGCAGCTCGTATATCCTGCAATCGATACTGAACTCACACCAGACTCCCGTGCACATGAGGTGTTTCTGATTCTGAAGGTGCAATTCCGAAATTTCCATCTTATCGGGTGACGAAGATACGCCGTGTTCCATTCTTGGCCCAACTCGGGGAAGCCGGGGCCTCGATTTCTAGCCCATCCGGGTTAGAGTTGAACAACATCGGCCGCGGGACCTCGGCTGCGTCCGGTCTCCCGAACTGGGACACAATTTGCTTGTTTTGGATGGCGACCCTGTGAACCGTTTACACCGAGGACACAGCAGCGTGACGCACCAGTTGCTGTGATCGGGGGCCTGACGCCCGGAGACTCCGCTAGCTTCCCGGGGTGGACGGGCTTGGGCCCTCGCTAGCGGCGAAGGTGTCGATATTGCAAGGCGGAGAGCGCCCACTGTTGTCATCGACTTCGTGTGTGCCTGTTACCCCGGAGTAGTCGGGTTCAAGTCCTGCTCTGTCGCTTCGCGAGAGGGGATGGAGGGGACGGAAGGCACACCATCGCTGCAGACCGTAATGGCCGCCATTGGGGCGCTCCACTCGCAGATCACTGCCGTATTCCAGAAACTGTCTGTAACAGTGGACAACATCTGTCTGGGACCAGACGACGACTCTTCGGTATGTTTTCAGCAAGCTGTGGTACCCGTGGAGCAGTATACGCTTGAGATTGGGGACCCCGTGTGGAAGCCAGATTTCATGTGCTTTGTTGATTCCCAAATAACAGCTAGCACGCCTGTGACTATCGTCAGCTTCTCCTGCTCAATCCCTATTCCGCCAACCATGGACATGGACAGTCTTAAGTGCCGTAACAAGTTCCTCAGTGACTATTGGAGAGATTCGCTATCCTTTCACACCTTTCCTCGCCTGATTTGTGGTTATCGTGAACTTTTATCCTGTTCTCGATCCTACTGCACTGACTTGAACTTTTATGAACGCTCTGATTTTTCCATTGTGATTGTGGTTTGGGTGATAAGGGCTCTCATAAAGAACTGTACTGGCCAGGGTTGAATCTAACTACTATGGCTTGATAAAATACCTTGACCCGATGCCGGGATTGTGACCTATAACGTTGCGGGAGTCGGGTGGTTTTTGCTGTACTCCCCCGGTTTGATTACATACTTTGCTGCATATTGTATTGATCATGTTTCGGGGTGGTCGCTTCTGGCGGGGGGTAAGGGAGACCGGGAGTGTGTTTTAATTCTCCTCCTCCGCTTCTTTCCTTCTTTTAGGGTAAGTTTCTGAGCGACAGGCACGCTGCTAGTGGGGTACGCCGTAGACATTGCAGGGGTGCAGGGTGGAGGGTTAGGGGGGGGGGTTATTATTTTGCCTTTATTTTGTTCTATGGCCCTTTTTCTTTCCTTTTTCCCTCTACGAGAGGCGGGCTATTTATCCTTCACTGATTCCTTATTCATCTGGGTGTCTACACTGGCTCTAATACTCCTGTATCTTGATGGGTGGGTCTTGCGGATGTGATTCGTACTAGATCGTCTACACGTTGTTTATCCTTCTCATATGCGTAATTATGATGACGTCACATGTTCCTTTATAATCGATTATTTGCAAAGCTACATCCCCTCGCCTATTACTGTACTGTATTTTATAGTATGACACCTGATATCTGTAATGCCACCTCTCGTTTCTTTAATAAAAAGAGTTAAAAAAAAAAAGAGTAAGACTTTTGCGATTCACAGTATAAACTTCAAAAGTTACTGCAGCCCTAAAAGTTTCACAACAGGTATAAATGTACTCCAGCCCAACTGTGTAGTAAGTCAATGTCAAGCACCACACATGGCTAACCATTGGTGCTGCAACATAAACCCATAGAAAACACTGGCGCCACTATATAAAAACATGTTTAACTTATCTTTACAAATCTTGAAATAGTTAAATTAATGAAACACATAACTTTTAATCAAGTTTACTAAAAATTGACTAAGAATAAAAATGTTGGGAGAGTGGATGATTGTTTAAAATATTGTTGAAAAGTAATCTTTATAAATGACATTAATATATTAAAATTCCTTTATTATATAATAAGCATTTTATTTTTCAGTTAGGGTTTTATAACATTTTCCTTTATTAGTTCTATGGTAACATTATTTATTTTACATTATCTAACACTTATACATAAAATATTTGGAATTTGTTTTCAAAAAAATAATAAACGTTATTAAATGTTCCTATATTTTACCATAGGGAGATTGTCACTCTGGTGGCAGAGATCTCCAACAACATGTAAAAAAACTACTGGTAGCAACTGTACATTTATACATTGTGTTGGACGAGGCTCCACACCACTCATTTGAGGACGTGGAGACATATAAATCTGTTCTTAGTTGACATTTTAGATGCAGAATGGTGAATAACAAAAAGGAGGTGTAGGAGCAGCTCTACATGTGAATAAACATACACATGTATATTACCTTTGTGAATCAGCCCAGTGGAAAGTGGAAAGGTATGGCTGGTCACTTTGAAAGAACCCGAGGCTACATCTCTTTCTTACCTGTCATTGTTCTTTTCAGGTATTTTTCTCAAGGGATAGACAAGGAGTAAGTATCCTCAAATATACATAATTAACTTGTATAGGAGAAAGCTGTCTTGGATAAGAATTACAACACTTTTCTAAAGGGAATTTGGTTAAGTGATTTAATTACTTTACAAACATTCATAAGTATAACTTCTGTTAGTTAGAATGGACCTTTGTTCGACTTCCAATATTCATAAATGAATGAATGGTTTATAGACTGCTACAGTGACCTCGCAAGGGATCTCAAAGCAATGAGATAAATTTGCTCAGAGAGATGAGCAAATTATATTGTAACAGAAATGTTAAAAGGCCACTAAAGGAGAGATGAGCTGGATGTTAATAAAAAGAGGAAATTTGCTCCACAAACTGACTGTGTGAAGAAAAAAGACCATCTACCTCCATGAACAAGATGGATTAACAGAATCTTCAAAAGATGCACAGAGGAAGAGTGAAGAGGCTGGGTAGTTTGGGTCCATTCAAGCACAGCTGGAGAATGATGTGGCCCCATCCTTTCTGTAGTGGTTTGGAAAATGCAGACGCTTTTAAAGACTATACGCTTGACCTCTGACAGACAGCGTAGATCAACCTAGTTTATGATGTAGTTCAATATTATCAAACTTGGCAATTTGTCATTTCAGAGAGCTGACTGATGTATTAGATTTGTTAGTTTTCTCGGTAACTGAACTAGGAAGGCTGTGAATTAACTAATGTTACCTCCTCTGAGTAAGTGTCTGTGATTTGGTTCATAGATCGCCAACTTTTGATATGAAGGATCACCAAAAACTGCAAATTATGTTGAAGGTTTTCTCGATAAGGTGATCTGTAGTGGATGAGGTCTTCAAGCCCTCAAAGTACCTAATGCGAGCTGTAGTAGTTTTCTTTTACATTGTTATCTGTGATTGTGAGAGCTTCAAGGGTCCTCTCTTCCTCTGATGGACCTTCCAACTTTGCAAAAGACCTACAGGGGATGGACCTCAGGATTTCAAAGTATACTGTTTGCGATTCATCTATTCCTTGACTGGAATTGTTTTAGATTCCTGACCAAGAATGGTAACCAAGGTCTGTGGAAATGTTATATAAAATTTCGTTTTTTTTAAGATGTCAATAAAACTAGGAAGCATCTGTTAAGATCGACGAGTTCCAAGGCTCAACATTATTTCAAAAGCACCTACATGGTATGCTTTTACCTTAAGACCCAGGCCTCATAGAGAAAGACCACCGGCTTTGAAACTATAATAACCGTAATACTGTTGTACAAATCACTTATCAAAACAGCACAGCACTCTTCTCCACTTAAAAAAGGAGGAATCAATCCATTCTCCTAAACCTAAGTACTATATGATATTTCTTGGGTTTTGTAGGTCCTATAAAAATTGTCTGTGGCGTGCAGGAGTCTGACATGTTGACAAAGAAGAAAATATTTTTGTCTAAGGCCTGTAAATTACCAAGAAGCAGGTAACAGGAGTTTCCAGTCTCATCATGAATTACATGTTATGGTTATTTACATGACCATTTCCAGTGCCCAAAACTTGTCATAGCCATTATTTCCCCATGGACTTACTGCGACCACCTTTACATGATTTCTAGGCAGGAAAAAATAGGACTTTAAGAGCCTACATTGTTTTCCAGAATGTGATTGCTAAAAACATGTCTAAAAAACAGAAGGCCAGCCAGTGCGAATTCCACGCTTTGCATATAGTACCATCAGATCAGATGCATAAATACATTCTTAAAAATAATCTTCGCTCTCCAAGTAATTTTTTTTTTTTTTTACTGAGAAGAGAAATATAATCCAGTAATTGATGAGCGGCAGCCGCTCGTACTCGTGGCAAAATAATTAACAGTAATATGCCTGCAGTGTCTGTTCCAGCTCTAACCGGTGTTGTAAACAATTTAATGATGTTTGATGACATCAGGAAGCAGCTGTTGGGACTCAGACTGACATGGAGTGATATACAGAAATGTTTTGTGCCTCCAGTTTCTTGGGAATGTTAATTTTCATCACTGTGCATGCCACAGCTTAAACGAGTGCTCCGGGGTTCTCCTAATTCCACCGTACTTGTCTGAGGTGGGTGTTATGTCATTTATTCATTTGTTTCGGGTATATGATTTAGCATAGCATTAACTCAAAGGAGTATGAGAGCTCGATACATAGGTTATGGTACGTATGGGGGATCCAGTTGAAAAAAGATTAGGGAAACACAAATGTGATGAGGAAATAGATGGAAATCGTGTGACTGTTTTCTTAAACATTGCATATGTTTACAATTGGAGGCTTTAAGAGATAAGGGACATATGTATGCATTTGCGATTCCCTAATTGGGATTCCCTAAAAATCACGATTTAGGAATCGCAAAACGCATTTCTCATACATACAGAGTCATTTGCCCAGAATCAGACATGTTTCGGTCACATGTCGAACCCGGGGATTATAACCCAGGGGAAGGGGCAGACAGGCCTTTAATTGCCCAAGCATTGTAATGAAACTTGAGGGGGGCCCCCCTGTCAGGAGCTCTCAGCTGCCACCAGTGCACAGTGCCATTGGGGGCCCCTTGGAGCTCGCCCCCACCTACCTCACCATGAGGGCTGCAGGGGCTTTTGTTACACCACTGTTTCCATGGTGGGTTGCAGCCATTGTGGACGGTTTCGAAAGCCCAGGGCCGCTCCTGCTGCTTCTGTGTCTTTTCTCAACTCCATGAGGTTAAGTGCAGCAGGGATGGAGACTTTAAGAGAAAGCGAAAGAGAGTGAGGGAGGTGGAAGGTAGAGAGAAACCAACCAGAGATGGAGAGGGAGAAGAGGAGAGATAATAGATGGAGAGAAAGAGAAATTGCTCAAGGAGAAGAAGGGAGCAGGGGTGAAATGCAGGCCTCTGCGGCAAAGGGGAGCTCTGGCCTTTCAAAGGGCTTCCATCAGCCTGTTGCCAATCCAAATCTGTGAGATATGAGAGATTCAGGGGCACCTAAATGGATTCTGCAGGGGGCCTCCATAATTTTGAGTTATGCCACTGGAACAGGCTGGGTTGAGCATTTTTGACAGTGCTGCTTTTGGTTCTCCTGGCTGATTCTGCCCAGGCAGGGCTTTAAGTGGGCAGGGTCCTGTTGGTGCTCAGCACTGGCAGTTCCAAAAAGCAGGTGCTGAGACGGGTCCCTATTGGGCTCTCCATTGTTATCATCACCCTCAGGATGAAAAAAATAAATCTTAACTCTGTAGCACCGTTCACTGCTTTTGATGTGACTTAAAAGAGACTCGTTATATTTTTTTCACAGTCTCATAATTTCCGAACTGACGCATTTTCAATATGCTCTACAATGAAGCCATAGTTGTTGCTTATTTATCATTATTCCAACTAAGCACGAGCTGGAGAGATGCAGGATACCAGATCATGTAAATAGCCTGACTGGACACAATTTATTGACTGTAATCGACTGGTGGAAGCCTTTAAATAAATGATTTGTCTAAGAAATGATTTGAGGCTATCACTGGCAGAATAATAAGGACCATCACTTGACTCAGATGCCCTTCATACACGCAGATACACCCAAGAATCTGCAGTTTGGCTGTATATCCATCCCTACTGCCCTGAAGAAGACCTGCCCTGACGCTTATTACAAAGTGCGCAACCCACGGGTTTGAAACGTCGACCCATCCTATATGTCTGCACAAGGCTTATGATCACAGCTTAACTTGTAAAGGATCCTGAAGCATATGTGCAAAAATCATAAGTACAAAATAGAAATCTAACCCTCCCCTATTGATTGCACGTTCATTTTTGTCTTGTATATAGTGTACTGTCTATATCACCAATCATCACATGTC
Source organism: Lissotriton helveticus (assembly GCF_964261635.1). NCBI lineage: Eukaryota > Metazoa > Chordata > Amphibia > Caudata > Salamandridae > Lissotriton > Lissotriton helveticus. The sequence goes on along the minus strand of NC_136070.1, from coordinate 1,071,106,523 downwards.
ACTGTTTCACCACAAGTCACTCAACCCCTTTTTCAAATGGATTTGTGTAACGCGACAGCCTTGAATATTTGGTATTCTTTAAATATATCATTTGAAATCTCAAATTGGTGTGTTTTATACCCTTTTCTTTACTAGAATCATTGATATGTGTTACATGTAAACCATATGTGTCTTGAACATTTAAAAGCAATTGAGATTCCCGACAGAACCATTTGTTTTGCTTAATACGTATACCCAGGTTCTGAGGTAACCCGGGTCGCCCCATTATTTTTTCTAATATGTATCTTATGCAAAAAAAAAACCACTGACAAAGTCAATAGTCCTGGCTTACTACCTGTATTATATATCTGGATGTGATCACAGAAGCAGAAAAATACCAGGTGGAGGGCACACTATGCTAAGCACAGATTTTCAGCATATTTGTTTCTAAGCCTCGCCCTTAATTATTTCAGCCATGCCCCATTGAGAACCCCCCCCCCCCAGTTTTTTCATCCCTGTGACCAGGGCTGTATCATAAAAACTAAACAACGCCGGAGGCCACAGTTTTGAGCCTAGTATTGTTTGAAATGGTTGAAGAGCTGTAGCAGTGCTAGTTAACCACCTTAGAAAATGGTAAAAGGTTGATTATCACATAAAATTTCAAGGCAGGTGCGACAATTGTCTGAAATGTTGCGTCGTTTGTTGTTATACATAAAGTAAACAACTAAACATAATACTTTAACTTTCACAAAGCAAAATAGCAACACAATTTAAACAAAACATGGCATATCACAACAAAACAGTAAAAATCCAATGCAACACAAAGACTGTATACAACTAAACATAGTAGCATTGTAATACCGCAGCACAAAAAATAAAAAAACACGTCACCAGAACAACAAAATACAACACAGCAAATGTGCACAACCATTCTTGTCACACGTTACCACCTCCAGAACACTGTTTTTATAATACCATGATAAAAGGTGTTTTTCAATAAATCCCCAGATCTCCTGGCTCAAGACACCTGGGGCCCGATGTAGGTAAATCCCATTTACCGATTTTGAAATACCGAATCCTACCGAATCGGTATTCAAAAATCGGTAAATGGGATGTAGGTCCCAACATCTGGATTCGTTACCGAATCCTTAACAATTCTTTAATTACCGATTCGGTAAATACCGAATCGGTAATGCCCATTCATTCCTATGGGCTTTGAAGCCCATAGGAATGATTAGGCATTACCGATTCGGTATTTACCGAATCGGTAATTAAAGAATTCACAAGGGTGCAGGGGGTGTCACTTTGACACCCTCTAGCACCCCCAAAACGGGCATGTGTGCAATGTGGCACACAGACATGCCCTAAGGGCACGTCTGTCTGTCACATAGCACATGTGTACATGCACAGATGTGCATGTACACAGGAATCAGTTTTTTACCATGGATTTGTATTCCATGGTAAAATACCGATTCTGTAGGCCATGTGCTGATGGAACATTGGCTACCTACATTGCATTTTCGGTAGTTCTACCGAATCGTCATCATTACCGAATCGGTAAATATTACCGATTGGGTAACTTTACCGATTCGGAAATGATAACGATTCGGTAAAATTACCGAAAATGTGCCCCTACATCTCGATAGCCCTTTACCGATCGGAAACGGCCGAAAATCGGTATTTTCGGCCGATTCCGATCGGTAAAGGGCTACCTACATCGGGCCCTTGATCACATCTCTTCCTTAGACTATTACTGTAAAAATAGTTTATGAAGGACTGGTGCCTAAAACAGAGAAAATTGGTACTGGTGGTCATGTACCATGGCAACCTTGGTATACAAGAGGGCCAGCATCCCTCTCATCGCAACAGAAGCCTTCTGGTTCTCAATGAATGTCACCCCCACAGATCTATTGTTTTCCTGTGCTCATCTGTTAGAACCACTTTTCATGTGGCTGAAAATAGGTCCATTGTTGGTAACTATTGGAATAAGATCAATATTGTTATTTAAAGGGTAACACCATGCAAAAGAGGGGTAATCATATCCAAACACAGGCATGCAAAGGGAAGATGTTTACTTCTTGTTTTTGATATTTTTGATCATCTGGTGGATGCTGCAGCACGGGCGAGTTGTCCTCGGTATTGTAAGCTACCATTTTCAGCCTACATCATTGTGAACGATTTGTCCCTCCACGAATGCTGTGTTCGTTTGATAGCTTAGCACACATTTGTTTCCTTGGGATTCACTCAATAAAGTGCATTGATCCTTACTATGTGAAGCATGAGTCAATCACACATTACTTATAAAAACAGAACTCAGGACAGATTGCACTCATTGTACTGATGACTGAGCAGTTTTGCATTTGTGACCGGGTAACATTACATGAGCCTAGACTGAGTACTTCAAAATGTAAAGTTTAACCTTGCACTTACCAATGAGTGGAGATAGGATTTTTACCTTCATCAATCCACTTCAATCATATGATTTATTTCTAGAGTGCTTCTGATGCTGGATGCTACAGACCTCACGGGTACATTATCACTCCAGAGCTAATGTTGCAGTGCTTGAAAAATTAAGGCTTGATCTTTGAGTTCTGGGTGGTGACATCCTCTCCTCTGACAGGGAATACAATAGTTCTCTATCATCTTAACTGGCAGCCTTAGTATCTGACGACATCAGCATAATGTTTACAGATGTTTCAGAGGTCATCATGATTCCTGCACTGCACGTGGTCTCAGTGTGCAAGCCCTAATTGTGAAAAACAAAAAAAATTATAGGTGGAATTCTTGAAGTAAATGAAGCCACTAGTAATTACTTTGGCCACATCCATCATTTTTGTCCATTATGCCACTCTATGTGGGGACTATCCATACGTAAATCAACTTTGGATCTGTTCCTATTTTGAGAGACGTGGCCTTGCAGGTCGTGTTGGACTGTTCTTATTGAAAATGGACCCTGGAGTTTCTCCTGGTGTATTAGGGCCATTGATTCTTTTCCCTGTCAGTGATGATATTGCCATATATCACCTCTGTGATCGTGCTGATCCTGTGTTGGATGTACTTCCTTGTCAAGGGTTTCTACCAGTAGAGTCATCTGAACTCCAGCAACAGAAACTCAAGGCAGGTAGGCATGGCATATAACATTTTTAGCAGATGTTTCCACATTTAAATGACCCCCCCACCCTGAATATAGGTAGGTGAATCTCAGTGAGGATTTGGATTTCTCTAACTCAAAGTAAAACACATATACAAAAATTGGTAAACTTGCAGTTTAACATAATGAAATTAAGTGGAATAGGAATCAAAGTTAGAGTAGGATATAGGTGGGACAAGAGTGCCAGGGCTTGGATTATGAAGGAGCATGGGGACTAGAAGGTATTAAAGTGGGCTTTTGAGCACTGTAAGAAACTTGGTTTGTTGGTTGACTAGGGTGTGAACTCTGGCCAAGCAGCAATTACAATCTTTGTCAGGGTGAGACTTAAACCAACCCTAAATTAAACTGCTGTGCGGAGCAGTCTGGCTTACCTTAGAGGAAATGAGTAAAGTATTTGTGCAACACTTCAAACAATATTAAAGTGAAAACACCACACAATGAGGATCCCACACTAAGTTAGAAAACAGAGTAGTTTTTAATAAACAAAACAAGACTAAAACAACAAAAATCCAATCAGTAGGCCAGAGATATACAATTTGAAAGATTATAGTGAAAATAGCGCCTAAAAAGCACACAACTTCAACTGTGGATATCTGGTCATGGCGGACTGGGACAAAGTCACGTGATCATGCCAACCACGATGGAGAGCAGGCAGGCTTCAGGCCTATAGGTCCACTGAACAAAGTCCCTTAAATCCTGGTTTGCAGAACGTGGAAAGGATCCGCGTCAAAGATGCATCACGCAGCTGAAGCAATGGGTCGATTCCAAGATGCAATGAGACTGAGGTGCGAGGTCTTATTGCATCATTGTCAAAGATCCCATTGTTGAGGGCTTGCAATGTGAATTGCAGAGGCGGGGAAAACTCGCGCAGTCAGGGCGATCTGTTGGTTCTAAGGAGCTGCAAGGCTGCAAGGTGGAGTTCAGCGTCACCGTTGAGACTGCCGTCGACGAGCGATGTAAGAGCCTGCGCCAAAGATGCATCACACAGCTACAGTTCCGATGGGCAATGGGCTGCAAAGTGATGTGGGTCTTTGCAGCTGTTCCGATCCACACAGCAAAGGTGATGCGTGGGTTCTGCTAAGGGTTGCACCACCTAGCAGGTGATGCATCAGTCCTGCTGTTTTCCCAGAGGCTGGCAGAACACCTTAGGCCCACTTCGAAGGGTCCAGGACTGGAGTTGTACCCCTTCGCAGGGTAGACTTACAGAACACAGAGTCCCGGTGCAGGAGGAAGGTTTTTGGATCCTTCTGTCCTTGGGGCTCAAGTCAGGAGGCAAGCCAACTAGCCCTTGTAGTCACACTGGGTTTCTGGGTTCAAGAATTGTAGGTCCAGTCCTTCTCACCCAGGCAGGAGGGTAGCAGGTAGCAGGTCAGCACAGCAAAGCAACAGCACAGCAAGACAGTAATCTAGCAGAGTAGCAGTCCTTCAGCAGCACAGCACCATAGTCCTTCATATTCATGGGGTATCCACAGGTCCAGAAGTGTATTGAAGAGTTGGTGTCTGAAATCCAGTATTTATACTCAGTTGGGCCTTTGAAGTGGGTGAGAAGCTTCTACAGGTTTCCATTTGAAATCCCCAGTCATCCTGCCTTGCCTGCCATGGGTCCAGACTAACTACAGGGGTAGTCATCCCTTAATGTGGAGACAGGGCACAGCCTATTCAAGTGTAAGTGGTGCTGTGCCCAGCTCCTCCCTTCCATCCTGCCAATGATGACCCATCTGGGTACACGTAAGCTCCCTAGTGTGTCTGGATGTCTTGGAAGAATATACACCACTCAATTGTCAGCTGCACCCAATGATGTGACCCATGTAAAGGCCATTGTCACTAAATAACTTAGGCAGGAAAGTACACACTTTATAAAAGTGGCATTTTCCAAATTGTAATTTAAAATCTGACCACACTATAACTTAGGATTTTTCATTACAATTCCAAAAACACCCAATATTAACACTGTACCTGCACCCAACTGGAATTTACAGCCTATTAAATGTAATAAGATAACTCCAATATTAGTCTATAGGAGATGTAGGGCTTGCAGTAAGGAAACATAAATGTAAGAGTTTTCCAGTACCAGAACATGCAAAACATTTTAGTACAGTTCGACCATTTTAAATTCACTACACCCTGCCCTTTTGGCTGTCCAGGGCCTACCTTAGTGGTGACTTTTATGTAAAGGTTTTTTTTGCCTGTTCAAAATGACACCTTAAATTGCACACAAAGGCTGCAATGGCAGATCTGAGATATGTTTAAAGTGCTACTTAAGTGGGTGGCACAATCAGTGCTGCAGACCCACTAATAGCATTTAATTCACAGGCCATAGGTAACTGTGGTACTACTTTGCCAGGGACTTACAAGTAAATACATATAACAATTGGGTATAAGCCAGTCTTCCTGGGAAAAAAGTGAATTAACAGATCTTCTCTGGGGCACACTTATTTCATAGTAAAACTGGGCCACTCAGAATAGGGGTTTATTGTGATGCCAAAGTGTGCACATTGTAGAGTGTACTGTATTTTTGTTTTAATTCTTGAAAGTAATTAATTTAAGAGTGATCATAACACAGCCTGCAGAGTTGAGCTTCTAATTAAGTCTGAAGAGACCCTCATTTGTTGGATCTTTAGAGCATGATGATGCCACGACATAAAACTCAGACTTTAATTTAAATTACAGCAATTTAGGTAAATGATTTCCCTTCCTGAATTCCACTTTTTGAAGAAAGGTTGCCAAATAAGCAGCTTTATCAAGAAAATATCTACACTATAGAAAACAAGCAGGAGAGGGAACATAATGTTTACCAAAAAATAACTTTGCTTAATTAACAGTAGGACACAGGTATGAAAAACAAGCACAGTAAAAGTTCATCTTACAAGGATGTATCTGCTAACTAAAGCAAAATGTGAAAAAGGGAAGAACTCCTTTAGGCAGTGTCTTTGGTAGTTGGTGATGTATAAAAGCACACATTATCACTTCTATAAGCAAAAAAATTTAAAATGTGCCATTCTGCACATGGACAAGGTTTAGAGAACTCTTGAAAATAAATAATAGAATATCCCCAGCTGGTATTGAAAGGCTGTGGGTTGAAATGTGTGATTCTCTAAGAGGGTCACTTTCAGGTCAATATTGTCTTGTGATTAGAATCCCCATGTCCCTCTTTGTCCTAATTGTGTGATTGTGCACAAGGGGCGATACTAAATATTGTCAATGGAATTCAACAAAATGTATATCGTTTTCTCTCTTAAATGTGTGTGCACTATTTTCTAAAGTACTGGGAACTGCTTTGTATCAATGCCTTCGTGTATTAATTATGATGAAAGTTAAGTAATAGTGGCATTCTGCCCAGGAAACATTATCTTCACTTTCATAATGTGCTGCCTAAGTGACCTTTACTAAGCCTACTAGTTTAGCCAACATTGTCACAAACTTTTATCCCCCCTTGTCACATAATTGGAGCACTTTCACTACAATATGTTTTTCTAAAATTAGATGTTTCTGGAAGAAGCACTTCCTTGCTAATTTTAGGCATCTCCATCTATTTTGTTTTCCCCAATAGTAACAGACAAACGCAGAGAACTCAGATTGAATAACAACAATGATCAACTAGGTACGATGCACCATGCCCACAGCTCCACAGAGGACATAATGATTTGAGCCTTACATATTTTGAATGGAACACCTGCTACTTTGGAGAAGTGTGGCTCAATGGTTAGAGCGGCAGACCCTGATGCAGAGGTCTAGCCCGGGACCAGGGTTCAATCCCCTGCCTTGGCGGGTCTTGGGCTCAAAATTCCACGGACCTGATAATTCTCGCCTCGGTGCCTATTCCAATCATAGAGTCCCAGTCTGCAACTCTGGGCAATAGCTTGTTTAATCTCCACAACGGCCCCCACACCGCAAAGGATGCCTGGCCTCCACCTTGGGGGTGCCCAGGAGTTGACACCTCACAGGGAAAGCCAGGATGGGTTCCACAGCGGTATTCGTACAAGCGCCTTGAGACCCTTGCGGGTGAGTAGTGCGCTATACAAGTAATCAATTTTACTTTAGCTAATCTGAGGCTTCAGATTTTCTAACATCATTATGGATCATAAATGATTATTGATCATTGTTTTGCTCTATACACTTTCTTATGGTGTGATGCAGAGAAGACCTTGGAACTTACTGAGTGTTTGGAGGGGGAGATACTCTGTCAAAAATGTAACAGATGTCCAGTCCACTATATTACAAGAGTATTGTAGCTATGTAACGTATGATAGGTCAGCTGGGTATTCATCATGTGTTGATTGACCATTCCATTCCATTCACCAAACTGTAAATAAGGATCTCAATGCATTTGTTAAATCTGTGCGCAATACGTGTTTCATTACAGATATAACTGGCTTGTGCTTGCCAAAGCTGCAAGAATAAATTGTCAATAAATTATTTCACCCTGTTTGTTATTTCACTCTGTTTGTGGAGGGAGGAGAGACTTCAGACCTGATTTTCTCATTACACAGTGACTTATTGTTTACGAATTGACATCAAACTACACCTTTGTTGAAGATTTAGAAGGACATTTAGCTTTAGGTTTAATGCTGTTAATAAGAATATTGTACAGCGTGACAAAGATGCAATCATTGAAGAGGGTGGTTCTAGCGTTTGTTCTGAGAAGATGTAATTGTACTGAGGTCATGAGTTTAAATTCTGCGTACTTCAAAATTCTGTCTTGAAATCCTCATGAATAGAACGACTTTTCAACATGGAGCTATGGGAGGGAGAAATTGTGTTAAATTCATGCATAATACCCATAATTCTCAATAGAATTACAGCTGTTACACAAATTGCACATGGATCTCCATAACTATTGCACTTGAGGAATTATGCTTTTGTGTAGGAAAAGGCATGCAAGATACCATCTCAATGTACTGGCCATATAGTATGTAATGTGTGGAATATTGCTACCATAGCACATGCAGTTATGCACACAGCCATTTTAATAATTCCTATAATTCCTATTAGATGTTTTGCGGTTGAATCCAGTTCCTAGCAAGGTACAATTGCCAGGAAGTGTAAGAGAAATAAAACAGAAATTACATAGATGAAGTGGAAACCAATAATCAAAATGTACAGGAGATTATACTTGTGAGAAAGTGGTTTATAAGTAAGAGTGGCTGGATGTCCACCACAAGTTATACAGTCTCCATCTATTAGGTACAGTTATGGCATGTCATTTAGATATATATTGCATGGCTTATCACCCGTTAGGGTATCCACGCTCTGGAGCAGGTGTATAGGCACAGTACTAAAGGTATAGTGAGTCAGCCTTAGAGAGAATAGTTAAAAAGTCAGATCTCCAGCTTCTTTTGGAATTTAAGAAGTGAGGAGGAGGCCCTGATGTGTAGAGGGAGGTCATTCCAGGTTTCGGGTGCAATGTCAAAGGATTCAATAATTTAAACCTGAGCTCAAACCTAGTAGATGCAATACATAGCAGACAGGCTTAAATTAGGGAAAATGTGAAAAGCATTTAGAGGTACTAAAATAGTTAAAAGGTAAAAACACAACTCAATAAAAATCCCACTTCATTTTTATAAAAAGAGTGAAAAATGTAATAAGTAAAATGACACCAAAATGAAAACAAATCAAATAAGTGGAACCAGACATATGAATTTTTAAAGATGTAAGTGGAAAAGTGCTAAGAAGTTACAATTTGAGGCTGACAGCTATAGATCACAGGTCGCATACTCCAGTGCATTCGCCCAGCTAGAACCTGGAAGGAGGGATGTTTGAAAACATTTCGAAGCCTCAGCGTGAAATGCGACTTTGTCATTTATCTGAAGAAAAACTCTTCTTCTTTCAGGAAAAACCTGAAGTTCAATCCATAGCTTTAGAACTGCTTATCGGATACTTGTAGTAGTTCTCTGGAAGCTCTAGAGCTCTGGAGCAATAGGTTTGAAAATGTTCTCAATCTAATGTTTATGCCAAACAACCACAAAAGTTCACTTCCAAGGCCCTCCAGAACGTAGGGGAACATTTAACTCTCAGGGGGTCAGGCAGAGGACAAGTTCAAAGTCCAGTCCAGGTCCAGTTGCCACTAGTCAGCTTGGATTCCTCAAAAGAATCAAAATCCTCAACATCTATAGCAACTCACAACCAGCTGCCCACAACTGCCAAATCATACGAGAAAATCACAAACTGGAAACCACTCACCCCAGAAGACACCATCTAACCATGAGAACAATCCACTCCCTCACCGACCCCTGCTTCCCACCATATATTCAACCTATTAGGAACTTTGATCAGCTCCAACCTCACCACCATTATTAACACCTCCATCCAGAGGGGAACCTTCCCGGACAACTGGAAACACACAGAAATCACAGCTCTCATGAAAAACTCCACGGTAGACCGTAAAGAAATCAACAACTACATACTTATTTCACTCCTGCCCTGTCCATCCAAAGTCATGGAGAAAGCTATCAACAAGCAACTCTCCAACCATTTCGAACAACACCACTTACTAGACATCTCACAGTTTGGTATGCTCAATAACCACAGCACTGAAATCGCTCTCATCGCAGCAACTGAAGACATCCAGACCATTATGGATAAATGAGAAACCTCTGCACTCATAATACTTAACCTCTATGCAGCCTTCAACACTGTCTTCCCCAGCATCCTCATCACAACACTCAAAAACTCGGGAACCCATGGTCCCACCCTGAGTTGGCTGGCCTTGTTGCTCTCGACAGGACCAAGTGAATCAGTCATCATCTGCGGACACCCTCATGGATCATTGTTGAGGCTTACCCTCTTCAACATCTGCATGGCACCACTTTCCCACATCATAAGATCTCACAGAATCAACACTGTATCCTACACAGATGACACCCAGCTCTTCTTTTCCGTCACGGACAGCAACCAAACCTCCAGGACCAACGTCAACACCTGCATGCCTAGCATAGCAAACTGGATGAAACAGAACTGCCTATAGCTCAACAGAGATAAAACTGAAGTCCTGATCCATGGGAACATGAGTTCTGCATGGGACTCCTCAAGGGGGGCCATCAGATCTGGAGCCCACGCTCACCCCCACTGACCACATTAAAATTGTTGGCTTCATCGTGGACGACAGACACACGATGGCCAAACAAGTGAATGCCATCACCTCCTCCTGCTTCTTCATCCTATGTCTGCTCCACAAAATAACCCATTTGCTCGCCACAAATGCCAGGCGCACAGTCTCCCAGGCCATCATCACCAGCAGACTAAACTACAGAAATGCCACTCATCGTCAACATCCCCCACAATGCACACAGCATGCTCCACCTCTTAGAGCTACACTGGCTACTAATCCAAAAGAGCTGCCAATTCAAACTGCTGAGCAATGCATAAAAAAGCCCTCCATGAAAGGGCCCCTAAGTAAAGAAAATAGTAGAAGACAACACCAGGGGAAAATAAATGTTCAATGCTCTCCATCTGGTATTTTTCCATATAGGAGAGACAGTGCTTAGACTGACATAACTGCATAAAAATTGGATATGAGCACCCTAAATTCTCTGCCCTCTCAACTCGGATAGCTGTTGCCAACACATAACATTCAGCACCCCGATGAAGGTGGCATAACGATTTCTGTTTTCACCTCTTACCAAAACGTGCATCGGCGCAACTCTTCTATTTATTCAAAACAAGTGTCAATATCAATAGATGGATTATATGGATATACGTAAAGCATGTATTGATTGATCAATGAAAAGCTATTCTGTATGTATATCTATGGATGCTGATGCCAACCGATAACTGACCCAATAATATTATATAACAAATCTTTGGGACTCTGAACACTGCTTTTAATGTGTGGATTGGATGGTTTACCTTAGTATGATTGTGTATAGTTGATTTGTTGTCTGAGTATATGTTTGTTTTTGTTTTATTTTGATAGGGAGCTCAAAATGATCTAAAATTATATAACTGTTGAATATAAATGAGCATATACCAAATACTAAAATATAAATTGAGTAGGTCTGTCTCATGATATTATTTTTATTTATACCTGTTTGAAAATTAATAGAGAAGCACGTTTCTTTTGTTGCTTGTTGTACAAAGCCCTATACAACATCGGACCTGCTTACCTCAACCACCGAAAAACTTCCACCAGCCAACCAGGTAACTGTGCTAAGCCTGACTCCATCTAACGCAAATACCTTGCATCCCCAGGAGCCAGTCAGGCGGATGCTCCTTTTCCTACATCACCACCAAATCCTGGAATGACTTCCCACTCCACATCAGGACCTCCCCATCCCTTCTTGAATTCTGTAAGAAACTGAAGACCTGATTGTTTAACTAGAAGACCAGTCAGCCTACTCATCTACCCCAGCAGATAGATACCTCTAGGGCAGTGGTCTTCAAACTTTTTATTGTTGCGCCACACAGTGAAAAACAAAATCACCGGGCCTCCCCCATCGACTATTTTTCACAGTTACTCTATTGAACTGCCAATGTTTAAATATGTCTAAGCTTATTTAAACATTGCAGTTAAGTTCTGTTACTGTTTTGAAAATGCAATCAAATACTTGATTGCCAAACAACCTATTGTGGTCACACAGTGTGATTATTAGAAATGGGAGTGGGGGGTCTGTGGAATATTCGGAGTCCCATTCCTTTTGAATCTTCCTCCCAACAAGGATATAAATGACAAAAGGTGTTTGAGATGGCCCATATCTGAGTAGATTACTGTAGCTCATTTTGTTCCACTGAAAACAAAACACTGTTATCAGCATAATGCTTCTTTTGTCTAGAGCCTGGTGCCCACCTCTTCCCCCGGGATCACTTGAGACCCCCTTAGGGAGGCCCACCCCCCAGTTTGAATACCACTGCCCTAAGGATTAGCATGCTCTACAAATACTCATAACAAAACATAGCACTGATCTTGGGCTTTAAGGCTGGGGATGGGAGTGAGGAGTGTAATATGGTAATACCAGTGTCCTCCCACATATAAAAGTACACTCCAGTTTAAAGCAGGTGCTGGACTCACAACAAACCCAGAGGCAGACGTCTGGTAGGACAAAAACAGGGTCCTTCAGTAACTAGATAGGTGATGCACAAGAATTGTCCTGACATACTGTTTTCTCCCTTTCAAGTGTGCCAAAGTGTTGCATGTGGCTCAACAGACCTCCTAGGCAAGATTTGATAATACAGTGTGGTGTTAACAGAACGCCCACAGCCCTCACCTTCCATACTTTATTGAGCTCAGGTCAGCCTATTGTATATTCCTGGGCAGAATTTTGCACCTTTTCCCGGGCTGAGCACAGACCTTCAGTTGCTGGAGAATTAAGACAAATTAGCATCCAAGAACTTCAGTCAGGGACATTCTTAAATCTGACTTTACGGTTGAACTGGATTTTTAATTCTATTACAAATAGTTGTTCAATTATTTTTCTAGGTAATCCCATTCCCAATAAACAATATAAGTATTTTAATCTGTACTATTTGTAGTCAGGTCAGCTAGGCCAGCCACAGTGAAATATGCTTTTAGGGCCTTGTCACTGTAGGGACATGTTAACATTCATGTTCTACATGTCCCGCTTTTAAGTACCATACACCCTACCTTATGGGCTACAAGACCTAAAAAGGGATGGCTTACTATTATTTAAAAGATTATGTGAGGACTTGGGTAACTTTGTCGCTTGGGGTGTGAGCACTGGTCAACAGCAACCAAAATCCCTGTCAGGGTATGGCACAAGCAAACCCCAAATTAACATGTGCTCAAGTATGTGTTAAGTATTTGAAAAACAATCCAGTAAAATAGTGAAAACACCACACATAAAAATCCCACACCATGTTAGAGAAATAGAGCAAAATGTAATATATAAAACAAGACCAAAACAACAAAACTCCAATCAGTAAAACCAGAGGTATGAATTTTTAAAGAATAAAGTGAAAAACAGCACCTAATGGGACAAATCACCAACTGGGGCTATCTGGTCGCGCTGGATGTGGTCAGAGTCAAAAGTTCAGGCTGACCCCAATTAAGTGCAGGTCAGATACAGTTTCAGTCCTGCTGAAGATTTACCTTTTCAAGTTTTGTGCCAAGAGTCCCATTCACATTGGAGAGGGCCTCAAGGAGAGAGTCGCAGGAGGCTGTTGGCGTAGCACGAACAGTAGGCTGGACGTGCACAATGGAGCATAGCATTGGTTGTTCCTCATGGGCAGGCAATGTTGCAGTGCAAAGAGATGGGTTGGCAGTGTCTCACACTGATTTTCCGTGACAGCAGTGCACTCTTTGTGCAAATGGACCCGTTTGCGGTCATGAAGTGCCCACAAGGTGATTTAATGTTGTTGAGCCACACCAGGGGTCCAGGCCCGGAAGGGCACCACTCGGGGTTCAGGAACATGCTGCATCTAGGTCCAGGACCTGGTAGGGGAGACTTTATGTTCATGAGGCTCTGATCAGGAGGCCAGCAGACTAGGCCTTGGAGTCACTCTGGGATCCTGGGTTCGAGATGAAGTTGCAGGTCCACTTCTTCTTCCTCGGGGAAGAAGGCAGCAGGCAGCAGGCAGCAGGTTAGCACCGAGGGGCAGCAGTTCCTTTAGAGCAGAAATCTAGCAGAGTGGCAGCACAGCAGCCCTTCTTCCTGAAAGAGTATCCACAGGTCAAAAAGTATACTGGAATGGTGGTGTCAGAGGTACAGTATATATACACAGTTACAGCTTTAAAATGGGGAGAAGCTTCCAGCGGCATGCCTTTGAATTGTAGAGATGCTCTGTCTTCCTGGACCTAGCTCCAGACTAACTACAGGGGGAATGTAGCCCTTTGTGTGGAGAAAGGACACAGCCTATTCAAGTGTAAGTGGAGATGGGCCCAGCTCCTTAGACCTAAGCTCTCCATTGTGTGTGGCTGTTTGGGAGGATTACACAAAGCCCAACTATCAGATACACTCAGTCATGTGAACCAGAGGCAGGCTGCAGACACCAAGTGGCTAAGGAAAGAAAATGCCAACTTTCTAAATGTGGCATTTTTAGAATTGCAATTTAAAATCCAATTTCAGCATGAAGGGGTTACTTTTTACCATTTGGTTACACTTGTAAAATGTAATTCCAATGTTATCCTGTGGGAGAGTTAGGCCTTGCAGTGGTTAAATATGAATTTAGGAGTTGTTCACTACCAGAACATGTGATACTTAAAATTAAATGTCCAACTTTTTTAATACACCTGCACCTTGCCCTTGAGAGCTGTCCAGGGCTTACCTTGGGGTGACTTGCATGTATTAATAAAAAGGAAGGTTTGGGCCTGGCAAAAGGTCTACTTTGTCAGGTCAAAATGGCAGTATGAACCTGCACACGCAAGTTGCAATGGCAGGCCTGAGCCATGCTTTAAAGGGCTACTTAATTGGGTGGCACAATCAGTGCAGCAGTCCCACTAGTAGCATTTAATGTACGGGCCCTGGGCAGCGGTAGTGCCACTTTACTAGGGACGTATAAGTAAATTAAATATGCCAGTTGGGTGTAAGCCAGTTTAATTATATTTTAAGGAGAGAGCACAAGCAATTTAGCACTGGTTTAAAGTGGTAAAGTGTGCAGAGATGTAAGGGCAGCAAAAACAAAGTCTGCAAAAAACAGGTCTGAAGTCAAAAAGTAAGTGGGAGAACCACGCCAAGGATGCAGTAGACCTGCATCCTTGGCGAGGTTGTCCCACTTACTTTTTGCCTTCAGACCTGTTCAGATCTATTTATTGCAGGTTGGTTTTGAACTGTCAAGAAATTTTTATTTTATCAGGTCACACTGCAGGTTTAAATGCAACAGTCTTGCTCCAATGGTAGGCCTGAAGCCTTGTTTTACTTGTCACACTAGTTGATGACACAATAAATGCTACAGTCCACAAGTGATATTTATCTATCAAGGAGCAGTTTCTACTTCACACACGTATGCAATGGCCTTATAAGAAACGTAAGTATGTCAATCAGGGATTAGCCATATTCTCCATGTTTTGGGGGTCAGAGAACATACACTGGGCACTGGGCAGCTGAGCCTCACTGTATAGGATCTGAAAAGTAGCAATACATTGAATAACACACGGGTGACCACACATACATGGGCTTTTTGTCACAATGCTTGTGTAATAAAATGTTTGCAGGGTCAAACACGGAATCGGAATTTCCTTTATTACCAAATATTGTTGTTGATTCTGTGAAGAGAAAGGGGCTAGTGAACTTACATACCATTGTCAGCCAGTTAAAAGATGGTGTCTGGATATTAATTAGTGGAAATATTGCAGGAGCTCTTTTCTCAAGTGCTGCATGTATCTTTGACTGTAGTCTGACTGGCTCACGACTGTTTTAGAGATGTGATATGCTTCCCTTTGCCAGCCTCAGACGTTGGTGGATTGCAGTCGTAGGTTGAGCACTGGGTACACTGGATGGTGCAGGTGACAGTTTTGGTGGCCCTGAAGGCCTCTGCCTGGATCAGAAGATAAATAATGAGGCATGGCAGCAAGGGGCAAATGCCTCCCTATCAGATGGCAAGGGAATACCAAAACTGGTTTCAGTTTGTCAGCAGTTCTTCTGTGCAGACGCTGGTTGCTCTACACATGGACTGAGGCAAATGTCTTGAAGCTTCAAGTCTGCCATTAAGGTGACCTATACACAGCTGCATAGGAAAGCTGGTGACCCCTGAATCTCTGAATTAAATGTCAAAAACTAGATGTAGGAAGGATTCAGGTAATGTTGGGGCCATAACAAGTGTTGCTGTAACCATCAGAATATTTCAATGGTGATGAAGTCGGCTACAAAAAGTACTCAGGATAGGGCATACAGGCAACTTGCCTGTCTACTTTATCAGACCTAGAATATTGCAGTGCTGCAGGGAGTGCCTAGAAAGGCCTATGTCTAGCTCAATGTTAATGCTGCACAGAGGCACAATAGACTGGTCACATGGAAAATCACCTTGAAGCACTCACCACCCAAGCAACCCCCAGTAAGAGTTGCTCTTGTTCTTTGATATTATGTTCCTTTCCTCACAAATAGACATGTAAGATCTAGTCACGCGAACACTGGCACACAGAGTTTTCAAACTTAAGAATGGCAAACTGGTGCATTGAAGCAAGGTGAAAAGAGCTTGCACAAGCTGCTGAAAAAGGATAAATGAGGAACTTGCAACAGGACAGTGCACCACCTCCAGGGTTCTCAGCCTGATGATATTTCATGCTCTAGCCTATCACTATGACAATTTTATGAGAAGTGCTTTCCAAACCTCACAAACTCTTTTCATATATTCACATACCTGGGTTTCCTAAAGACGGAATAATCTACCATCATTATCATCATCATCATGTCTCATCTACACTATGCAAATGGGCACTAAATAGGTCCACACTTACTACTCCACAAATACTTCACTGGCAATCCATGGGCAGGCTTTTTGATACACGGCACTCTTTAATGAAGAAGCAACTGGTTCGATGGTTCTTACTCTTGGGCAAATAGGAACCTGTGTAGGGCCTTGACCACGACACCCAGGAACACCATTGAAGTTTCAATGGCATTTTCAAAGGCATGTACAATTTACAAACAAAGAACACTGAAATCCGAACTAATAACTGGGATCATTTAACCATGGCTGTCACTTTTTAAAACCTGTGTATGTTTTGGAGAGAGGTTAGTGCTCCTAGAGCACAAAAGTTTAAGCTGTCAACTATGAGTAATCCTATGACTGGTGATCATTGGGTTGAACATTTTAGCAACATTTACTGCCCAGTTCCTGATAGCAGTCCCACCATTAAACTCAGCAGTGATAGCAACATAATTACTAGATTGCATTTTACTGTAGAAGAACTTATTGCCCATAAGGAGAGTTCTCCTAATAAAGCTCCTGTGCTGGATGGGGTGTCCATCAATTTTTTTTCCATCTATGTATTCCTTTAAGATGGATACAGTTAACTCCCTCCTCCGCGGTCTAGCTATGATTGTCCCTGTTTTTAAAAAAGGGAGCCGTATTCATCCCATATGTTGCAGGCCCATCTCCTTTATTAATTCAACTGTTAAAATTAATGGGAGGGTATTTTTAACAGACTAAGGAAATGGGTGCTTTACAATAAAATATTATCCCCTTATTGCTTTGTCAGCATGGGTTCAGAGAGAGGGTAGGTATGATAGAACAGTGTCTAAATTTACACCTGCCTATAGATAAATGTACCACATCTAGGTACTGTCTTAGGTGGGTCTGGTGGCTCAGTGGATTAATGCATCCACTGCAGGGGCTTGTGTTTGACCTCATGATCCTATGTTCAAATCCCAGTGTGTCTGATCAGCCTTTCATTCATTCTGAGGTCAATAAAATGAGAACTGTTGGGTAACAATAAACATTTGTTATTCAGCGCCAAGATGCCCCTTTGGGGTGAACCTGTGCTTTACAAATACACATGTTATGTCCATTGTGATGAACTCTTTGACCCAATTACTTTGCACCATGATGCTCTCAAGGGTGTGTTCTAGCACCTCTTCTGTTTATTTTATACATAAATAAACCTATTGAAATTTTGAAAGCTGCTACCCGAAATGGCCCCATGTCAACTCAGCTAACATACCTGTACTCTTGTATGCAGAAAATACTGTCCCCTTGCTCAAACTCCTGCCCTGCGATGTTTGGTCAGAGTTTTCTCAGAAATAATGTCAGACCTTGATCTGTCAACACATGTTCCTAAGTCTTACACTATGGCTTACAGTCCCAAACACTCATTGTTACGTACCCTCCCAATCAACAGGACCAGATTAGACAGTGTGGCTGGTTTTCCTTATTTAGAAATTGTGTATGAATCTAGTGGCTCCTGGGCTGGTAATACTAAGTACCACATTGCTATAAGTAGTGAGCTCGCTTTTTTATATTTTTCAGGCTGTAGGGGTAAGACCTTACCTTCTGTTTTAGAGATATATAAGAAACAAAGTGTTCCTTCTGCTAGCTATGGGATTGGTATTTGGGACTTTGCTGATAATCATGCTCTACAAATTCAGGAGAATTGGTTTTGCAGGCACTTTCTCTCCCTTCCCCATTCTTCAGCTGACTATTTTTGTCCTGAAGAACTTGCTCTGTCATACCTTGAGGGCCATTTTAAGTTAGGGCCCCTTTTGGTATGGCTCTCAGTTTGGCATAACCCTCGGGCTTCTTTGAATCAGTCCATCATTGATGATTGTTGGCGATGTGAGCATGGCTTTAATGTTACCTAGTGCAAATATGTTCAGCTGAGATTTTCTGATTTAGGTAGACCGTCTTTGCTGGACAAACCATCTACGATATGTAAAGGCAACAAATTGTCTGTTAAGCGATTATTCTTGGAAAATGATTGTGTTCAATGGGAAAGTCTGAAACTTAGCAAGGCACTTGTTCAACGATACACTGTTTTAAAAACTAGTGTCAGTTTGGGTCTTTATTTGACCCTAGTATGCGATAGCTGTGAGCGGGATCTGCTATCGAGATTTAGAGCTGGTACTATATGTTGTTTATTATTCTTTCCTTTGGGGTATAATGGCAACTTAGATTGGATAAAAATTATTTGTGGCTGCACCTCTGCTCAATCGCTGCTACATTTTATTCTATTCTCTAAATTTATGGAATTTTTAGATCACGTTTCCTATTACCGCGACTAAGTATGCATAAATGTAAGCAATGTAGAGTTGCCTTTTGTTATGTACACCTGTTGCGATATGAGAGTGTGGGCTTCACAGTGGGGAGCTTTCTCAAATCAGCTGTATTTTCTAGTAAACATAAGAATTTATTACTATGTATAATCTATATTTGTTTTTATGTATACTTTTATGATTTTCTCTGACATTCGAATAAAGAACGTTGATGATGTTGATGATGATGTTTTAGAGATATATAAGAAACAAAGTGTTCCTTCTGCTAGCTATGGGATTGGTATTTGGGACTTTGCTGATAATCATGCTCTACAAATTCAGGAGAATTGGTTTTGCAGGCACTTTCTCTCCCTTCCCCATTCTTCAGCTGACTATTTTTGTCCTGAAGAACTTGCTCTGTCATACCTTGAGGGCCATTTTAAGTTAGGGCCCCTTTTGGTATGGCTCTCAGTTTGGCATAACCCTCGGGCTTCTTTGAATCAGTCCATCATTGATGATTGTTGGCGATGTGAGCATGGCTTTAATGTTACCTAGTGCAAATATGTTCAGCTGAGATTTTCTGATTTAGGTAGACCGTCTTTGCTGGACAAACCATCTACGATATGTAAAGGCAACAAATTGTCTGTTAAGCGATTATTCTTGGAAAATGATTGTGTTCAATGGGAAAGTCTGAAACTTAGCAAGGCACTTGTTCAACGATACACTGTTTTAAAAACTAGTGTCAGTTTGGGTCTTTATTTGACCCTAGTATGCGATAGCTGTGAGCGGGATCTGCTATCGAGATTTAGAGCTGGTACTATATGTTGTTTATTATTCTTTCCTTTGGGGTATAATGGCAACTTAGATTGGCTAAAAATTATTTGTGGCTGCACCTCTGCTCAATCGCTGCTACATTTTATTCTATTCTCTAAATTTATGGAATTTTTAGATCACGTTTCCTATTACCGCGACTAAGTATGCATAAATGTAAGCAATGTAGAGTTGCCTTTTGTTATGTACACCTGTTGCGATATGAGAGTGTGGGCTTCACAGTGGGGAGCTTTCTCAAATCAGCTGTATTTTCTAGTAAACATAAGAATTTATTACTATGTATAATCTATATTTGTTTTTATGTATACTTTTATGATTTTCTCTGACATTCGAATAAAGAACGTTGATGATGTTGATGATGATGATGACTGAGTGGATTATACCTCCCAATAACTTGAACCAATTTTCTCTCAGAGAGGATAGGCATAATGGTCTGTACATCTGTCTCTCACTTACCTTCACTAGATTCCACGCTCAAGTGCAAGCTTCAGTCAGTGATGCACAATAATAAGACACTACACGCATTGGCCACAGAGCAGTCCCACACCATTCCTACCAAGCACAACTGTCATAAAAACTTAAAAGAATTCTCACACCTCTACAAGTGAAGAGCAGTGGCCTATTACACAATAAGAGCACAACCCTGGTTATCAAGCACGCCACCACTGCAATGAAATATCAATCACTGTTGACTTGATAAATATGTATATATAAACGTTGAACTATCTGCCCGGTCATACTCCATTAAAGAATCCACATTTCATATTTTTATACATTTTAACGTGAAAGCATCTTTTTAAAAATGAGATGCAATCATTTACATACAGAACACATTCTATGAATTTTTATTATTATTAGCATGGTATCTTTATTAGTTTTTTTTAAATGGGGTTCTACATTATTGCCCGTTTTTATTGAATAAGTATGAATGTTAGATAAACAATACTGGACATTCACTTAGAGTTTTGTTTTGATCCAAAAGCTGGTTCAGAGGTCTATCTCTGTAAAGAGTATGGACTCTTAAAAGTTATTAACCTATCTAAGAAACATGTATTTACGTTTCTTTATATGCAGAAATACTAATTTATATTTTATCATGCTCCCCACAGTGCAGTAGAATTTAAAAACAATTCGTTAGCATGTGATGACGGCTTCATTTTCAAGCCGCCATTTTGCTCTCTCTTATTAAGTTTAGTCTATTGTTAAATTTTTTATGATCTTTCATCTATGATACAAGATCAAACATTTTGCTTTAACTGTACGCAACTTTGAATACTAATCGTATTAAAAATATGTGACGTTCTTTTTTATATGTTTTCTTCACATATGCTGAATACATTTTTATCAGCATTAAATCAGTTTCTCTGCCAATTAATTTGGCGCAGTTGGCTTTTGAAAAGGACTTTTAATGCTCTCTTGTGTATCCTTCAGTCAGTTTGCTGTCCATCAGTAGATAGCTTTTGTGTGATATGGATTTGGGAACATTTCACCACAGGGCAAACACCGAATCTCTCTCGATGCCTGTGTTCGTTTTTGTTTCTTTTTTGATGGGGGTCCCTCCCCCCTAAGGCCCTGCTTTCCTTCCCACAGGGTATTCATCACCTCTAACTGCAGCACTGTGTAATTAGGAGCTACAGTGCATGTGGCGAAATATCCGTCAGCAAAAAAAAAAACACAGAACAAAGTCTTCATATTGTGGTATGCCTTGATCACTGGGAAGATGGAGTTTTGTTGCTGGCTGGGTTGTCTGCCATGTTATCTCTTAACTTAATACCTTTTCTAATGATTTATCATGTCATTATGTTAGATATGTGATTTTTCATGGCAATGATGAATGCAGGGTGAAGCTATTGTGTAGTTCTTTTATTGGAAATATTGCCATGTCAACTGAGTTACATGTCGGGTCCAAAAAAGACCAACATAACTGTGATATTGTTGCTCCTGCATTTAACTTGGTCAAATCATTGCACCCTCAGCATCTAAAAGTGTAAATGTACGCAAAACAGCTGCATTTTAATTTACCTCATCTGAAATCTACCTTTAATGTCAAATCAAGGATGAACAATTTGATCAATAATTTAGGATTACCAACATGGTAAAAAATGTTAAGTTCCATCCCGTGTGTTTAGTTGGTGAAGGATATGTTGTGTAGGTTTCATAACGTTGCAAACCATTTTTCATGACTTCGAGCTTGATAAGACACTTTCAGTGGGAACACTGGGCACGATTCACAGAACTAATTTAAGACAAAATCCACACTTACTACCATTTTCGTATTCACAGAAGGCACTTAGTCATCATCATCATCATCATCATCATAACCACTTTATTCGATTTTTTCAAAAATCATAAAAGTATGCTATATACAATAAAAACATTTCAACGATTCATAAAATGCATACAGTACATTCAAATATAATAAAATAACGATAAAAACATATAAAAGGTTTCCTCATTTGAAATCCATAATTCATGGTCAATCTAATTCAGCTATCCTAAAAACCCCCATAACTACAATGCAAGTCTCTTCTTCCTACTTCGAAAGGCTGCAACAAGAAAACTTGCCACACTATACATAGTTACAGGTGATTCCAATAGTAGCAAAAAAAGTAAAGCAGGTTTAGACTGTATAAATGCTTTCTCTTTCAACAAAGGAACAATAAACTTCCTTCTGGCATCATGATAGAAAGTGCAAAACAGCATAAAGTGCATAGTATCTTGCGATGAAAATTCATCGCATTTACAAACGACCGCATCTTCAGGCTTAGTCCACCCAGTTTGTTCACTTAGAACCATATGGATCTGATTAAACAGAAGCTTTGTTAAGAGCCATCTATGGAATGGATTAGTGACGACTGCTAAATATGGTTGAACGGATAGGCAGGAAATTAACATATAATGGGCCCTGACAGTGGGTTTACTTAGTTGTTTTTCCTCCCGCTCAAGTTCCTTATAATTACGGAAGTTAGTTTTAACCCAAGTCAGGTCTGCCTTTTTCAGTCCAGAAGGATTGAAAAAGATCTCTGGGCGCCCCAGTTCTGTTACTGTCTGCTTGATGTATGCTAACCATTGAATATCCTTAGCCTTATCTAGGTTTAAGCAGTCCTTAAGTATTTTATGGTTCAAGGTAAGATTAGTGTTAATCCAAACTCTGATCCAAAGTAGGATGGGTGCCATTGCTATAATGTCGCTGATATATCCCATCCCCAGCTCCTGATGGACCGCAAAGGTAGCGGTCGATTGGGGAGACCCAAAAGGGAACGAAGAAATGTATTTTCCTCCCTTTGGATAGTGTCTCCTTTTACATATCCCAAAGGCCCACACCATACCTAGCTATTGAAAGTGTCTTAGCCTTGTAAATAGCTATCAAAGCTTCACATGGCTTCCCCCCCAGTCTTCTCGCAAAACTTAAGATTGCATTAGCGGGGCTTCTTACCGCTTTGATCTTTGATGTAAGTTGCGGGGACCAGTGACCCTTGTTGTCAAATACCACCCCAAGGTATGTGAAAACCTTTACACTTGAAATGACTTCCTTATTGCAATAGAAATTCTTGATGGTGTTTTTGCTGGCCCCAATAGCCATTATATGGAATTTGGAGTTATTCACTACTAAATCAAGCGAATTCATGAAAGCCCCACAGGAGTCAAGCAATCTTTACAACCCAAGAGGTGTACGTGCTACCAGAGCAGCGTCATCCGCGTATAAGAGTACAGGTATAGGAGTACCTCCCATACGCGGAATATCGAGGGACGCAGTTAACAGCCTCTCCTCCAGGGAGTTTATGTACAACGTGAAGAGCATGGGGGCCAAGATGCAGCCTTGGCGTACACCTCTCCCAGATTTAAACCACGCCGTGCATTTGCCCTCCTGTGTCATCCTGATGGTGGCCCTCAAGTCTCTATGTAATTCTGATAAAAAATATACCAGGGAAGCATCAAGCCCCAGGTTCAATAGCATAGTCCACAGCCTTCACCTGTTAACCAGGTCAAAGGCTGTGGACCGGTCCATGAAACCTAGAAAAATGGAACCTTTGGCTGCCCTCGTATATTTCGACACGATCAGATGTAAGTTTAGGCATTGGTCCTCCGTACCTCTCCATGACCTAAAGCCATATTGGGCGTTGGATAGGATGTCATTATCCGTCGTCCACTGTGTTATTTTGGCTAGGACCACTTTCCCCAAGATCTTGACGGAGGAATCCAATAAAGATATCGGCCTGTAACATCTGGGATCACCCCTTTGGCCCTTCTTGAAAATGGGGATGATAGTTGAACAAGACCATGTTTTTGGGAAACCTAATTCAGAAACGGAATTAAAAACATTTGCAAGTAAAATCGCCCAGAACTTGGTGTTAAACTTATACATGTCGGCGGGAACCCCGTCCGGGCCAGGGGCTTTACGCCCAGCTGTGCCCTCTATCGCAACCTCTATCTCAGCTACTGTAAATCTTAACGGTGGCAGAGGTTGCAAACTAGTTGGTAACAAAAACGGCTCCTGTACTTTATTGCTCCCATAAATTTCCTTAAAGTGGTTTAGCCAGCCTTCCTCCTCAATATTTGTTTCTAGGGCAGTGTTCATTGTCTCAGCAAATAAGGGATTATTGATTATTGCCCAGAATTTAGAGCTGTCCTTCATAGTGGCTGATTCCATTAATGAGTCCCAAGCCTCTTTCTAAATGGTCTTTTTTCTTTCCCGCAGGGTCAATATATATTCTTTCCTACGGTTTGCAACCAACAGCTTGTCCCTGGGCTTATTTTTGAGTGCTTTCATTAGTAAACTATGCGCTATTGAGCAATTCTGGTCACACCAGCCTAGAACTGGAGCGGCTTTCCGCTTAGTTATAATTGTCAGTTCCATGGATACCCGTGCACAAATAGCCTCAAAAGCTGCTAATACATCGCCCCCAAAATTTGTCGGGTCTTTACAGATGTTTAGTTCCCTAGCCACCTTTTGTTGAATAGTGCAAAAAAGGTATTCAGGGCACACCTTACTCCATTTCAGTCTCCTTCCTTGATCTTTACTCTTTACGTCAGTCGCAGTCTTAGTAAAGGCCTTTTTATTCAAGAGGCCGAGTGTCCCATCCAGAACGAGTATAACCGGGTTGTGATCGCTATACCCACTAGGGATGGCATTGTAGGACACAGCGTAATTTAACAGCCCGGTGACAAGAATATATAGTCAATAATTGACTCACTATCTCGAGCTTTATATGTGACAACTCGATCGCCCTGGTTTAGAAACCCCACCTCAAACAAATCGTTAGATGACAGGAGTTATTCCATAGCCTCGCCCATGGAACTATGTTCAAAGTGTTGTGGAGTAGTAAGTTCAGGGCCATCATAATCCTTGTACTGGCAATTAAAAGCACACAAATGAACATTAAAATCCCCCAACATGATGAACTGAACAAAGGTAGATTGTTTATGTTTGTAGTCACTTAGGAATTCAGACAAAGAATAAAGATTAAAATTTTGGGCCCCCCGTTGCATAGAATTGTAACAATTTATGAGGACCAGCTTATTATGATCTGGTAACAGGATTTCTAACAGCATAAAGTTTTTTGATAAGCTGTCAAGTTCCTTTACTCTGCCCACAATATTAACTGAGACTAGGAACATAAGACCACCTTTATCTCTCCCCATTGGTAATCTTTCGGCTGGGACAATCAAGGATGTATAACCATCAAGCCAAAAACCCTTGTCCCTAGCCCAGGTCTCCTGGAGTGCAATAATGTTGTATTCTTTTACCATGTTTAACCAAGCTGGATCATCCTTTTTCGAGCGCAACCCTGCTATATTCCAGGTCATCAGTTTTATACCATCCCTTAAAGGTGTTAATGTGGTGACTCTGGGTTCTGGGAGCATGACAGGTTCTATAGACATGTTAACTCTGTTTCTTCATCTTCATAAATCTTTATTTCGGTAAAAATTTTCACCATAAAAGACATTTATAACATCCATAGAATTATTAAAAGATAAGATTTATACTTTATAAAATCATCCATTTCCATTAAAAACAGTGTCTCATAGTACCATAACATATCCTTGGTGCGTTAGAGTCAGTGGCCAGCCTTAAGGCATTTTCTTCACAGAACCCAAATGGCACCCAAGTATTTGGCCACTGCAAAAACAATGTGGTCCGACAGATTTGATTTCAGTACTCTAAAGGCAGCCAGACACTCTCCAAATCCCAAGTTTCTGCATAGGGGAACTATCCATTTCTTGCGAATCCCACGGTAAACAGGGCAAAAAAAGAGTATGTGGAGTTCAGACTCATCGGACATTCTACAAGCTGGACACATGCTGACTGATTGTTCACTCCACTTACTTGTGAATGCTCGAAGTGGGAGGGACCCATGCCTCCATTGCAAGTATAGTTTCCTAAGCAAGGGTGGATACAGTTTATCTAGAACTGGTTCAAAGCTATACGTGTCCTTAATACATAAAAAAGACTCAGTTAGTGAGCCAGGTTTTTGGTGCTGTAGGAGTTCCATTCGTTTACTATCATGGTATATCTTTGCTAGTTTCTTTTTGGGAAAAAGTGGGCAATTGGTGAGAGGATCATACCACATCTTTGAAAGTCCCAGACCCTCCAACTCTGATTTGATGAATTTCAGCCATTTGATTTTCCCAGCGTTGGGCATGGCGAGCACCTCCTGTAGTCCCTGTCTGTAGCTGGCCAATTCGGGAGTTGCCCACAACCTGCGCCAGTAAGCCAGGGGGCGAAAAGCCAGTTCTTCATCTAATGGTCGCATCCCTAAGTCTAGCCTTAAAGGAACAAGAGGCGTACTGGAGGGGAGTCCTACAACCCTCCGAATGAATTTGTTCTCCTCCTTCACCAGATCCAATGTTACTGCATGCCCCCAAAGCTCACACCCATACATGGCACCCCCCTTGCCTGTGCCTTGTAGATCTGTATGGGAGGACCAACGGGCCAAATAGATGATTTGTTATTACCCAGGAGATTCATGGTACCCCCGAATATTGAATCAATTTAAGGAGTGCTTTCTCCTGGTGCGTACTCCAGGTCAGTCTATCATTTAGCATGACTCCAAGGTACTCGAAAGTTTTCACCCTTTCGAGTCTGCTCTGTCCGATGTTAGGGCTAAAGCTGAATTTAGGTGGGGGGTTAAGCACCATAAATTTGGTCTTTAAGGTGTTAATTTCTAGACCATATTCCCCACAGAAGTCCGTGAAGCCATCAAGAACACGCTGGATGCCCATTGCAGACTTTGAAAGCAACAGGGTGTCGTCTGCGAACATGATCGCCGGCACCCTGACGCCCGCCAGCTTGGCAGCATCAGAGTTAGCAACCCCATTTAGGTGGGAGATAACCCCGTTGACGTAGAGGCAAAACAGGGTTGGTGCAAGCACACAACCCTGTCTTACCCCCTTGCTAACTCTATTTTCACCAGGACTAGCCCCCAGGGAGGTTTCACAGTTTAGTCAATCTACTTCCTCTAAATTGACTAAAGGAGTGAATCTGTTAGAGAGGACTAAGTTCTCTCTGGGCTCGTACATGTGTCTATTCCTGGCCGGCCTGCGGGTAAAAAAAAACCAGGGGCATTGCACGGATGCTCGCATCGTTTGGATCTAAGTTTGAGGCATCCCAAAAAAGGCGACTCGACACGTTGGGACTATTAAAGTTCACAATAATGCAATCGCCTTTTAGATGTTTTTTGGTGTAGCCTACCCAGCCCACCCTTCTGCCCATCCTGATGCTATTAGCTATGTCCTTCTCTCCGCTGCAGTTCTCATTACACCATTTCCTAATGTTATGTAACAGTGTTTCGGGAGATTCCACCTCTCCTGCGTCTAAAGGTGGGACGTTTACCAGGATTGCTACAAAAGGAGTAGCTTCTGGGGGGAGATTAACTGGAGGCACTAAGACAGGTTGTCCTCCCCCCCCGTATTCCTGGTGGGTAGTTGTTGCCTAATCTCAGCTAACTTGCCTCGTGTCCCTGATCCACTTAAGGGTGTCTTGGACACATATTCCCCTTGTTCAGTAGACGGGGAGATGGTGGGTCTCTCAGGGTCTAGCATTCTCGGGCAAGAAGATAGACCTTTAATTTCCCTGGCTTCCAATATCATGGGTGGAATAGCTTGTGGGGCTAATACAGGTGCATCAAGTTGTTTAGTGAGTGAATGATCGTGAATGTGTAAAAAATCCTTAATGCGGTCACATTTCTTCATTAGTCCATTTACACAATCTTTGAGGGTTTCAATTATATCAGTAGAAATTCGAATTAAGGTAGACTCAAGTTTTTCGGTGAAAATGTTTTCAATTAATGTTCTTAAATGCCCCTCTAGGTCACTGGTAAGCAACAGTCTTTCTATATCGGTAGTTTTGCCGGTTGGTTTTGCATTTCCATATTGCCTCTTCCCACGATTCTTTAATGATGTAGTAGATCTACTCTCCTTTGGGTTGGTCTCATTATTAACAACAATGTCAGGGGGAATAGTAACAGTTTCCGTCAACTCCGGGGATGGTAGATTGATCGGTTCCTGTGCCGGTAGAGGTTTGCAAACATCTAATATAACCCTTGGTTCCAGAGGGATGCAGTTAGTGTGGGGAACAAGTTCGCTCTCTGTACCCACCTGACCTCCATCAAAACCCAGTTCCCACTCTGTATCAGCGATCTGAGTAGACAGTTCTCCTACTGCAGTGGTTAGGTAGTTGATGATGCTAGAGGTATTTCTAGGTACTTTGGCTTTGGCCCCCCCTATTAGGGATGTAGGTAACTTTCTCTAACCCATGATGTCAGGGGGGTGGCCCGTCCCGTCCCTGGTTGTCCCCGGATGGCCACAGATGGCCCCGCCCTTGTCCCGGGCTTCTCCCGCGCACGACTCGCGTGGCGATAGGGCACTCTCCCCTTTGTAGCACCTCTGGGCGCTCTGGTGACGTGTGGGAGGCGCGGCGCCCCCGGGGCTGCTGGGAACTGTGGTCGAGAGTCTCCCGGCGCTCCCGGTCTGCCAAAAGTATTAAGCCGTTCCCCTCACGGCGCTCGTTGCAGCGCCAGGAGCCGATGCCCCTGCGCTGTGTCAGCAGGTAGGTGTGTGCAAAAAAGGACCCCAGGGGGCTCACGGGCACTCTCCCCTTTGCAGCGCCTCCAGGCGCTCTGGTGACGTGTGGGAGGCGCGACGCCCCCGGGGCTGCTGGGAACTGTGGTCGGGAGTCTCCCGGCGCTCCCGGTCTACCAAAAGTATTAAGCCGTTCCCCTCACGGCACTCGTTGCAGCACCAGGAGCCGATGCCCCTGCGCTGTGTCAGCAGGTAGGTGTGTGCAAAAAAGGACCCCAGGGGGCTCACGGGCACTCTC
Source organism: Lissotriton helveticus (assembly GCF_964261635.1). Lineage (NCBI taxonomy): Eukaryota > Metazoa > Chordata > Amphibia > Caudata > Salamandridae > Lissotriton > Lissotriton helveticus. The sequence goes on along the minus strand of NC_136070.1, from coordinate 1,071,077,665 downwards.
CCCCTTGTAGCGCCTCCGGGCGCTCTGGTGACGTGTGGGAGGCGCGACGCCCCCGGGGCTGCTGGGAACTGTGGTCGGGAGTCTCCCGGCGCTCCCGGTCTGCCAAAAGTATTAGGCCGTTCTCCTCATGGCGCTCGTTGCAGCGCCAGGAGCCGAGGCCCCTGCGCTGTGTCAGCAGGTAGGTGTGCGCAAAAAAGGACCCCAGGGGGCTCAAGGGCACTCTCCCCTTTGTAGCGCCTCCGGGCGCTCTGGTGACGTGTGGGAGGCGCGACGCCCCCGGGGCTGCTGGGAACTGTGGTCGGGAGTCTCCCGTTGCTCCCGGTCTGCCAAAAGTATTAAGCCGTTCCCCTCACGGCGCTCGTTGCAGCGCCAGGAGCCGATGCCCCTGCTCTGTGTCAGCAGGTAGGTGTGTGCAAAAAAGGACCCACTTAGTCATTTTGGTATTCTAAGGGCCTAAGGGCCATATGTATCAAGCGAATTAGCATTAGCAAAGGCCGAAATTCGCAGAATTTCGGCCTTTGCGAATGCTAATTTGCTAAATGGTATGCATGAAACATTTTTGCTGCAAAATAAGGAATCACAAAATTTGCTATTCCTTATTTTGCGATTGCACTTAAGGAATCGCAAATTTTGGGATTCCTTAAATGCAATGTATCAAAGAAAAAATAATGCAAAAATGCCCATAAGGATTCTCAAATTACCACCAACTTCTAGTTGGTGGTAAGTTGCAAATTCTTTTAAAAAAGCAATTAAAAAAAAAAAAACAAAGGTGCCATATGACGCTCATACATGCCCTTAGGGCATGTATGTGCGCCATATGCCCCCACATGTCATTTTCAGGGGTGCAGCAGGGTGTTCTTGAGACACCCCTGCACCCTTGAAAATATTCCTAATTTGCGATTAGCAAATTGCTAATCGCAAATTTCCCCTTCATTCCTATGGGCCTCCTGGCCCATAGAAATGAATGGGAAATTTGCGAATAGCAATTTGCTAATCGCAAATTAGGAATGTTAAAGAATCGCTAAAAAGCAGCGATTTTTTACATGCATACCGTTTTGCGAATTCTAAATAGCGATTCCTTAAAAATCGCTATTTAGAATTCGCAAAACGGTACTATGATACATATGACCCTTACTCATTTCGGTATTCACAGAAGTTAGGAGTCTTAACTTTGGGACTCCTAAATGCCTTCTGTGAATACCGAAAGTCTTAAAGTTAGGATTTTTCTCAGTTTAGTAGTAGTAAAGTTAGGACTCCTAACTTTAGGACTCCTAAATGCCTTCTGTGAATACCGAAAGTCTTAAAATTAGGATTTTTCTCAATTTAGTAGTAGTAAAGTTAGGACTCCTAACTTTAGGACTCCTAAATGCCTTCTGTGAATACCGAAAGTCTGAAAATTAGGATTTTTCTCAGTTTAGTAGTAGTAAAGTTGAGAAAAATTCTATTTTAAGACTTTCGGTATTCACAGAAGGCATTTAGGAGTCCTAAAGTTAGGACTCCTAACTTCTGTGAATACCGAAATGAATAAGTGCCTTCTGTGAATACCAAAATGAGTGAGTGCCTTCTGTACCAAAATGATAGTAAATTAGGATTTTGTCTTAAGTTAGTTCTGTGAATCGGGCCCACAATCTTTCTAATCCAACAGTTGCCTCCAATTGATCGCTGGTCAGTATTTCTGGAGAGTGAAATCAAACGATTAATGAACTGGTTTACTCATTCTCCATTGACACACTGTCAGCCCATCACATACCCCCTCCACCCATTCAGCAACCGAGAAAGATCCCTTGCAAAAGGAAAATATGGCCACAAAATCATTGTACAAACATTTTGCAAGTACTTGGGCCTTCTTCTGACTCAGCATCCACTGACACTTATCTTCATATATTCCAGTCACTGCCATAATTTTCATTTCAGTACAAGCACTAGCACCTTAGGGCAAAATAGTGACAAGGTTGAGATTCCATACTTTTCCATCCTCTGCTTTACCCATACAACATTGTGAGACACTCAACCACTTGTAACAAATTCGAGTCAACATTTTAACCCTCCCTAACCATTTCAAAAACATTAATATTGACTATGGTCTACAAACACAAAAACATTGTTACAATTTTTCTAGAGTCTTGCAAAAATGTAGCACTGTCCTATTCACTTCAAAAAGACTCCATGCAAACCATAATGGCAAGCAGGAACTATATTCCGTGTAGGAGCTCTGGAATGAGGCAGTTCAATACATACACGTAGCCATTCATCACTCATACTGGCTCATCCCACCACACAAGCCCTTAAGAAATCGGAAACCAATTTATTTTCTGTAAGAAAAAGATAACTCTAATAAACTATTTATATGCCGTTTGATCATTCACTGTAATTTTTGTTATCCCAAAAATGAAAAAATGTATTAATTTAAATTCATTTTCAATTCTTTGTTGCTTTTAGGTGTCAGCATAAAATCACCCATGCAACAGTAAAATAGTAATCACGTCAAATAACATTTCCACATCCATAAATGGTACTCTAATAATAAATACAAAAAGTAATTTTTTTGTAAAAATACCAAGACCAGAACACTAAATGAAAAAAAAACAATCTGCACATTAACAGTGTAATAATTCCATAAAAGTTGGCCACCATCAAACATCTAAATCCAATTTGCTATTTAAATTCTGTGTCTGCTCATTGTTTCACATCAAGTACATGTTGTCACCCCAATGCATACAGACTTATTGCCTCTGATATATTAACTACTTTATTCTTATTGCTTTATAAGTAAATCATGTCTGCCTCAATAAACTTTATCTTTGGGTGATCAGCTTTGAGCAGAGATATAACACATGTGGCATATTTTCACTATCCAAACTACAGATGACATAGCGTGCTCACATATACTTAGTTCTAATATACAATGTAGTCCCCAACCAGAATATTTCTAAAATAGTAATTCAGAACTAATGGTTAAATGGTTCAATTAAATAACTCTTTGGATGTTGTTTCATGTATCTCACTGGCAATTTACATTTATACTTATGCGATCCCACATTTCACTTGGGTCCTCCAAGAGTTCAGAAAGTATTCCAATAGCATTTGGGACATCATTTCAGGCATATCATGTTCAAATCTAAAAAAATATGCTAAAACATCTTGTCCATCAAAATATTTGCTCCTTCTTTACCTATCTCTAGTCAACGTAGGATCAGGGAGTATGTTTCCTTGGGGTGTAAAGACATTGGAAAGCCAGTAATAATGGGGCTGGCAACAATCCATAACGAACAAATGATTAAAACGTTTAGGTTCACTGAAACTATAGCTGCTGCTGAAAATGAATGAATCCTTACAACCACATGAGAATGAATCCATACAAAGATGAAGCAGGTGAAACTGGTGAATATGTAAGCAATTTCTATTTCTATATGATTAATAGACAATATCTGCGGGGATGATAAAGAAGAAAGAAATCAAGAGAAACATTGCATCAGGTAGTGGCAAATATAAGGTACTTTATTGGAAAAATATTGATTCATAAAATAAAAGAGGGAATAACTTGAAAATGTATAAAAATGGAAGAAAGCAAAGGACATAGGAATCACGCATCAGAATCCTCTCCAAACCTGAATAGTCTAACATTGAAAAAAACATCATATCCTAATATAAACTGCAGACTAACTTATTATATAACAACATTACCATTGGGATGCCATATTCACGTTCACATCTGCCATCCAAATACACAAGGATCTAGAATGAAACTAATTATTCCTTCATATGAGATGTGCCAGAGGAAAAGTAAAGGGCACACCTGTCTTAAACACATCTTGTACCAAATTCAAAGAATTCAAAGAGAAGTTTCTAATGTGCATCAGTAAACCCAATTCTAGATTCTTTAAATTGTTCCTGTTGCGAACAGGTTTTTGGCTGAAACTCTGAAAGTACTTCTGTTGTAAGAACATAATGCACTAATTTAATAGAAACTACTCAGAATTATTTTCAATGCATTGTATAAGATCATACATGTTAGTAATAGGTATGAATGGACTAATGAAAATATTCAGCTGCTTGATGAACAAGGGAATGAGAAAATTAAATTCTTACTAAGCACTGTCCTGTTCCTAGATGTTCCAGTATTTATGCACTCACTGGAACTGGTTGATAATCCCGTTTGCCTAGGTAGTTAGTGATTTGTCAATATGGAATGTGAGAAATAGAACACAGATTTTCTTGTTAAATAGTACAAAACATATCCACAAGATAATATGTTCAATGCACACAGCACATAAGAGCATACAAAAGAGCATAAAAAAGCTTTGAGGAGTGTCCTGGTTGGGCCTATATTCCCGGAAGGATTAGTACTAGCAGCATGCAAGGGAGTGTGTAAGAATCAGTGAGCATCGGGGGAACGATACTCCAATTTAAGGAAGGAAAATGCTGGTGGTCTCTGCAGAGAGTTGCCACTACCTGGACTAAAGGTTTGCGTGCATGAAGAACACACTATGCAACAGCGCAATGCCAAGGAACGTCATTTCTGAGCAAACTATTAATCTGACATAATTTGAAGCTGTGTTGGCCAGTTTGGCTATCTGGGTATAACTTACGTTGTAGCCCATGGAGTCTATGATAGATATTGTGATTCACTGTTGCTGCAGCCAGGATCTTGATTTTTTTTTGTTACAAAGAACAGTTGCTTCCTCTGGACTTGGTTGAAGGACATTAGAAATACAGAGAAGTATTTCTGAAAGTTGAGCTGTATGATAGAAACAAACCTTAAATTATTTAAACAATGAATATGAACTCCCCTAAGGTGTAGGGTTGTCCCAGTACACATGCGGTTTATCCTGGGCTGGAACAGGAAGAAATCTTAAGTCATGGGTATGTTCTAGTATTCTAACTCAAGTTACTGAGATATGAATTTCAGAATATTAATGTGTGCTAATTTCCTTTCAGTGAAACAAAAAATCGGGTACAAACTATAAACACATCTTCAACAAAAAGTGTATAGTGAAGAAGCTTGAGGCATGTATTCTAATCACAGAGAGATGCACCAGTGAACATATATCCAAGATAGTTACTCTAATATGTTTAATTTCAGTGAATGAGAAGTGACACATCATGGTACAGAGAGTTGTTTACACAGAGGTATTGCTATGGTATATCCATTCACAGTAACATTTAAATACATAACTTTCATGTTACTAAAGCCACTATGTCCTGCTGATGTTAGTGACTAGCAAAAGTGATTAGAGTGGTGTAGTTCAGTGTCTCTGTTTTCTGCTACCCGAATCCTGTTTCCATGTTTCCACCACTGGCTCTCTTATCCATGTGTTTGTAGTCATTGGTGGAGGCGGTGAGAGACAGAAGAGGGCATTGCTCCAATTGGATCCCGAGCGCAAGTTTGGTGCATTCTGGCATATCATCAGTATCGATAACTATGCAAAAACAAATTTTGTACTATCAAAGATTATGTTTATCAGTGCATTTTCTTTGTTTCATTTGAAGAACTGGCAACAACTTTATGAAGAAATTATAAGAGCCCTGAGTGGCAACTAGCTCAAGTATCAATCGATGTGCATAAAAGACTGGCAGAACCCATCACTCAGGAACAGTTTGTTACAGTTAGTCAGTGAATTCGGCCAGTTCATTATCATAATATTTAAATGCAGAAGTGAAAGCAGAGCTGTTAAAAAGCCTTTAAACTAACTACTTTTACAAATACAGTGGAAATGAGTAAACAGATTTTAAATTATCTAAACACATTAGGAATGTGAGCAAATAACTTTTTCATACAGTCTAGCGCAATCAACAGGGCATTAGGCTAGGAAAAAAGCCAAAAGTAAATGCATACTACCATAATGAAGCCCATCGCTCAGAGAGTGTAAACTGAATTCTATTTTCTAATGCTTTTTAAACAAATTGATAAAGAAGAATGTTCTGTATAGATATGCCAATATTTATGTTGGCACTACAGGTGTTAAGTTAACACATATTTACTTCAGTATGTATTATTTCTACCAAAATAATCAATGACAATGTTTTATATTTAGCTAAGTGCGTCCATCTTTTGAGTGGCATTCTTGGCCAAATATAACATTGTATGAAATCAGATGTTGAGATAGGAGGTAAATTCAACGGGCGTTTGGGTTGGAGTAATAGTGCCTTGGTTTGCTTGAATTAAAGCTTTATTTGGGAAATAATAGCCTGTGTTTATGTACCTTTTGCTTTGTATAGCTCTAGCTACAACATTATAGTGCTGTGAATAACAATACCATCAACTCACCATATCCTGATGCCATTCATTTCTAAGTGAGGCATGCTACCACCTGGACAGACCACAAAGTCATTGGCTTTGTATTACAAATTATTTTCTTCATTTCATCCTACCCATACTGCCATTCCAGTGGCCTCCACTGCCTTTCAACCTATAACCATCGGTGAGAGGATATATATTTCCAGCTTTTTTCTGGCCACTAACAGATCTATAGCGGGCATTTGGAAAAGAAGGTCTGGTCAATGTTGCACATCTGGTGGATTGGGCACTGCTCGTTGCCCTCTCTGTGTTGCAGATAAGATCTCTATTTCCCAGTCTTGAAATTGCTAGTGCTATAACGATTAACCCATTTTGGCTGGATCAGATGGGGATTTCTGGCGACCGAGAAGGTCAAATTGTGTCATAAGACATGGCAGGCAGGGGCATCCTGACATAAGTGGATAGTGTGCAAACATGCATCAGCAGAGGCTGAAAAATCGGCAGCCCTGCTAAGTTTGTAAGTCTGCTGTTTATTTGTGATATAACATGACATTCCCAAAGTACTCTTTGAGTCAGTGTAATGGTGGTGCAATTGGCATGACAGGTCCCATCCCTTTCAAGTTCCTGGAGTACTTGCCCTCTAACAAGCAAGCTACCATTCACCACCAGTCCTGTCAGGTTGCTTTAGTTGGAGCCTGATCTAGAAGCTGTAGTTTATAAAACGAAAGTGATGGCACCTGCAGAGGACAGGTGTAGTTGTGCTGAATTGTTTTCCTCTGATCCTGAGATGAAAGATCCCAAGCACATGGGACTTCTATTCCACAGTCTGTTTAAGGTTGGAGTTAAGGAGGTTCTTGCCCATGGGATACTATTGGTCTGTCTCACCTGCTGGTGACATTTGATGGCAGGAAGAACCTGTTCTATAAATAAAAGTTATTCTCTATTTTGCAGCTCCCTCAGCATAACTGTATATGTATTGTGATCCTGAGAAAAAGGAAGGAACAAGAGAAGTTCGTCCTACTTTTATGTTCAAGATATGTCCTGTGAACATGATGGGTGTGTCAGGAAGACTGAGACAATTCTTGTTGACCACCTGGTTACTTATATTTGTAGTGTAGTGGCCATGGCTGATGGGAACATGGCCCCTAAAGGTTCTTTGTAACATCAGTTGATTGCACACTATGGACGGTCTATGATGAATTACATTTGTGCTTGTGTGCTGGGGTATTTGCAGGTCACATAGCCAAGTCTTTGTAAAAAGATTGCTTGTCTCTATGTGACATGATGCAGGAGGAGCTAAACTGTTTGGAGGCACCCTCCTCAAAGGAAAAGCAAGAGCATTATATAGAAGATATAGTTTTGGACTCCATTTTGGCTGAATCATTTCTGGGGGAGTCCATCTAAAAACTCCATTTCTAAATAGAATATTGATTCCCAACAGATGGTCACACTTCTACACATTTCATCACAGGATATGGCATTGCTATGGGCTGACTTGAAGGATATGGTACAGAAGAGCATAAAATATACCTATCGCTTCCATTGCCTGTATGAGTCCTACAAAGGTACATTATCTAATCACATCCCTGCTGTTCAGTCTGCCAAGTGTTCCATACAGTTTCACATTCTTCAGTGGTATAGGGGTTAAGTTGTTTTTTTAGCCACTAGCCAAGAAGAAACAGCAGCAGTACTGACTATCTAAGACTTCTACTGCTAGGAGACTTGGTCTTCCCTGCCTGGTGATTATGGGCTAGAAGAAGGCAGAGCCAACTCAGCAGTGGTAACACGACAAGGGAGGAGAGGAAGAAAAGACTGGGAAATATGGTGCTAGGCACTGTTTGGGTCTGTCAGCTGCGTTTCTTATATGGTTAATATTGTAATGACAATAGGCCCCATTCACAAAAGTAATCTCAAACAAAACCCTACCTTTACGACTTTTGGTATTCACAAAATGCATTTAAAGCAGTAAAGTTAGGAATCCTAACTTTACTACACCTAAATGCCTTTTGTGAATACCGAAAGTAGTAAAGTTAGGATTTTGTCTCAGATTACTTTTGTAAATAGGGCCCAATGCGACTAAGGGCCTCATTTAGAGTTTTCATAGGATTATTTGATCAATTCTTCAATATGACTACTACTAACGGTGACCAGGTACCGAATCTGTATTTAACTTTACCAATATGGGCTTAGCTGGCCTACTGACAACTATTGCTAATAGTAATTCATCATTTTATTCAGGCAAGTGACTTACAGCCTGATTCATCAAGCTTAATTGCGCTCGCAAAGGGCCAGATTCTGAGAATCTGGCCCTTTGCGAGTGCAATTTTAGCATTTGGGATTCATCATCCCAAATGCAAAATTCGCTATTAAAGAATTCGCATATTTGCGAGGAATTGCATTTAAGGAATCTCTATTTGAGATTCCTTAAATGCAATTCATGAACCATTTTAAAATACCGAAATCGCTATTTTGGGCCGCTATTTACCGCAAGGTCAAACCTCGTGGTAAATAGCGAAAACTTAGAAAAATGCATTTAAATGCATTTTTCTAAGTTGCATGTTACACACACACATGTCCTTTGGACATGTGTGTGCGCAACACCAATGTAGATTACATTTCAGGGGTGCTACAGGGTGTCCTTTGGACACCCCTGGCACCCTTGAAATCGCTATCTTATTTGCGATTAGCAAATTGCTATTCGCAAATAAGGAATTACTCTATGAGCCTTTACGCCCATAGGAATGAATGGGGAGTTATTCCTTATTTGCGATTAGCAATTTGCTAATCGCAAATAAGGAATGTGTAGGAATCGCATTTCTTTATGCAATTTCTACATGAATCCCGTTTTGCAAGTCCTTAATAGCGATTCCTTATGAATCGCTATTAGGGGCTCGCAAAACGGGAGAATGATGAATCAGGCTGTTAGTATGGATATACATAATTAAATTAATTGTTTATCTATGAGTGAGTTTGCTTCTTTTTCCCTCAAAAACGACTTAAAATAGTGCCTTATATATTATTGAACCAAGTACTGTAACTGGGGGCCACATGCATCAAGCATTTTTTCCCTCCCAAATGGGCCGATTCGCAGAATCGGCCCGTTTGCGAGGGCAAAAGGGCCTTTTCTGATGCATCAAAGGCTGTGCATTCACAAAGAAGGTAATTTTTGGGAGGTTCTCTCGTTTGCAGCTGCAAAAAAGGGGCATACATCTGGCCCATAACTCTATGCTGTTTTCTCCCATTTGCACAACAGAGCACAGCAATTTTGGTTGCTTCTCTGCGTTGCACCAAACAAATGTAAATCTGATCTATAGAGTGCATCAGATGACAGTCTGTGCAAATTTGCTTAAACATAATCTTCATGTCACTCCAACAGTGAGCACACTTGGGGCCAGATGCATCAAAGGGTTTTGCCCATTCTGTGTCTATGGGAAAATGTGTTGATGCATATTGCCCTTAGCAACAACTGAAGTACACATTTTATCAAGCCAGGTTAGCTCTTTTAAATGATACATAACATTTAAAACATCATGCATTCTCTCCTATCAGAGGGAACATATTGGCATTTGATTTGTGGCAATAATGAATGCCAAAAGTCCCCTTTGTAATTAGAGATTTGGCATTAACCGATACAAGACAGAAATCTATTGTGAATTGAAGGCCTGGTTTACACTGAAAGTGTGGAAGCCACCTCTCCCCTTTTAAGGATTTGAGATACATCTTCATTTGGTTAAAGGTAATTTCTCAACACAGCACTAGTAACAGATGCACCTACTGGACAAGGTATTAGGTCCCTGGGGTATAGACCCACTGAAGGCCCTTGCCATCCTTGAACTACAACAACAATGAATACATAGGAATGACTCTAGACAAATGGGGACGGGAGCGAGGAAGAAACACTGGACTAAAGTTTCCTTTTGGGTCAAATTTGACACCGGGCAAATGCGGCACACGAGAATTCAACAACAGGAGTATAGTATGGTACTGAGCCATCTACAAGGGTTTGCAAGATCACAGATAATTCCTGTATACTAATAAAGGGCATGCACAAATAGTACTGCTGAGGCCTCCGCTTTCTGGTTTCAATGGTGAATTTTGTCATGAGGAACAACCTCTAAACCAGGATGCAAGGAAGCGATCCCTGGACACCAATGCAAACAAAACTGGAAACAAGATGAAGAAGCAAGCTAGACAGAGTCAAGATACCTGAAGGTGACAAGAACACAATACAAGTCACAATACAAATCAGTGGAAGGAGGTGGGTGGTCTGAAGATTTGAGGGAACCACCATTAGAGGAAAACAACAAAGAGGAGGTACATAAGAATGGGTACAAACTTGTATGAATGAAAGACACAACGTTTTGCCTACATCTTCTACATGCTAGCTAGGCATTTAAATGCTGCTTATCTGGTATTGTCTTAAGACTAGGAAGTGAGTGAAGTCTACAGGTAATTGTCTGGTTACTGGTCTAGTGCTTCAGTCCTTTCAGTCTACAAAGCCCTGTTCCCCAAAAGTATCCAGCCCAACTGATCCAATGCTTAATTCCACATCTCTGCTGATACTGAATCTTGACATCAGGTGATTGCACTGTTTACATCTGGCACACTTGTTCATAATGAAGGTGGATGGAATTTAGAGAAAAACTGCTTTGAACAAAGTTTTAGCACCGGGCTCAATACTGAAATTGAGCCACTGGGGGATCTACTGAGGAGCTCCTTTAAAGGTTGCAAAGGATGTCCATACAGGTGTTCAGGTCACCTTAAGGGACTGTGGCTACCTAAAAGTTCAAGCCAGCCCCACTCACAGTCTAGACCACCAATGCCACCATTAGTAAAGCATCACGTTACCTACTCCCATCTGTTAGTGCAGAAGTAAATGAGGGCTTTGGCTGCAATATCATGACATGGAATGTTCTTCCTTTTCATGTCAGGATTTTGAATGACATTTAAAAAAACTGAAAACAATACTGTTGTCCTTTTATCTTAACTCTTAGGTCTTGGAATCTCTTTTGGCCTTGTGCATTAAGCCAGTACCAGGACACTAATTTCTAGGTAACAGTGCACATTAAAAACTGATGATTAATTGTTATGAAAAATAATATTTTTAGTAATGCTAGGATTTAGTGGATGATTCAGGTGGAATTGCAAGAAGCACTGTTTCAGGGGTAACCCCATACAAACTGAACTTCTTCTGCTACTGGGCATGTGTTGACCTGCACATGCTGCCCACTGTTCGAATAAACAGCTTCGTTCCGCTCATGCCTTTTTGGCGACAGTTCCCCGCATCAGAAGATCTAGAGCCGGTGGTTGGACTCTCGAGGGAGAATCTTGTGGAGCAGACATGAATCGATGAACAACTGAAATCAGTTCACTGACAGTTGCCACAGAGGCTACTTCAAAATGGCTCACTTTGGTCAATATCGCAGCCAAAAAGCGCAGCATAAACCAGTAATGTAACACAGTGCTTAATTTGTAAAAGACTAAGTGGCCAGTGTCTTCATCTGACAGTACCACCATAACTACTAACCATCACAATCCTAAGAATTACTAGGGCGACAGGTATTTGTAATTTTGATTGTCTATTGAATTCATAAACAACTGTCAGCTCTAACTTAGAGAAAAAAGCATCATAATATGGGAGGCCGTCAAAAGTGGGGGTGCTGACATTTAAGTGCAGAGCATCAGAAACCACACACACTATCCACACTCTTACTCAACGTGGTGTGGCGAGGCACCAGAATATTGCAATCAGAATATTCCCTAACATAAATATCACCCCATTGCGGTTAATAGAATAAAGCTTACACACAATGAAATAATATTTTTGGAAGCAGTATTTAGGACACAATATTTATGTCAGACTATGGTCTGACTATTCATATGTATTGGTGTGTCTGTCAGCTTCTTTAAAAAATGTTTTTACTTAATAATAGTGCCCTTTATTTAGCTGGCATGCAATTACAAATGGCACAGATGGCGCCTTTAACTTAATTTAACGTTTTTGCCAGTGTAACTTTTAATCTGTGTTCTTAGTCTGTCTTTACTTTCTACCTTTTGTAGAAGGTAAATGTTGTGCTGTAGAATGTGGGGCCTATGACATACTGGGGTTCGGTTCCAGTTACTTGTGGTTGGAGTTGCTGTGTCTCCCTGGCATGCGGTTCCTGCTTTACATTAACATTGGACTCTGAATATTCCTGCCCACTATGTCTTCATTGGATGAATGTCATTACAACAATTTTGGCAACAGTAACTTTGACGTATGCCTATAAAATGTCACAGCGTATGCATGAATGTGCACGTTACAGAGCACAGTGTGCCCAATGTTTAATGCATGAACATAAGTGAAATCTACATCTTCTCCTGTACATACCCCATGTGTACATTACACACGCATATCTGCAGTTCTGAAGTAAGGTGATATCAGTGGGTCTTCCAGTTCTAGTGTTGAAAAATTACACATTGCTACTTTGCAGACTCCCACATTTTGCAAGATATTTTCCACACTTCAGTTTCATCAAATGCTTGAGACCGCATACAGCTTGTAGCCATTCCATGACCAGTGCAAGACGACTGTTGTCTTTCTCATGCCTGGGACATAACCAGCTTGTAGCCACTCCATGACCGGTGCAAGACCACTGTTGTCTCTCTCATGCCTGAGACTGTACTCCATTTGTAGCCATTCCATGACAGATGTACGATGACTGTTTTCTCTTTCATGCCTGAGACCGTACCCCACTTATAGACAGTCCATGACCGGTGCAAGACGACTGTTGCCTCATTCCTGCCTGAGACCGTACCCAGCTTGTAGCCATTCCATGAATAGTGCAAGACGAATGTTGTCTTTCTCAGGCCTGGGACATAACCAGCTTGTAGCCATTCCATGACCGATGTAAGACCACTGTTGACTCTTTCATGCCTGAGACTGTACTCCGGTTATAGCCATTCCATGACAGATGTACGATGACTGTTGCCTCTTTCCTGCCTGAGACCGTACCCAGATTTTAGCCATTCCATGACTAGTGTAAGACGACTGTTGTCTTTCTCATGCCTGGGACATAACCAGCTTGTAGCCATTCCATGACCGATGCAAGACCACTGTTGTCTCTTTCATGCCTGAGACTGTACTCCGTTTGTAGCCATTCCATGACAGATGTACGATGACTGTTGTCTCTTTCATGTTTTAGACTGTAACCAGCTTATAGCCATTCCATGACCGGTAAAAGACGACTGTTGCCTTTTTCCTGCCTGAGACCGTACCCAGCTTGTGCCATTCCATGACCGGTGCAAGACGACTGTTGCCTCTCTCATGCCTGAGACCCTACCCAGCTTGTAGCCATTCCATGAGCGATGCAAGACAACTGTTGTCTCTTTCATGCCTGAGACCGTACCCAGCTTGTAGCCATTCCATGAATAGTGCAAGACGACTGTTGTCTTTCTCATGCCTGGAACATAACCAGCTTGTAGCCATTCCATGACCAATGCAAGACCACTGTTGTCTCTTTCATGCCTGAGACTGTACTCCGTTTGTAGCCATTCCATGTACGATGACTGTTGTCTCTTTCATGTCTTAGACTGTAACCAGCTTATAGCCATTCCATGACCGGTGAAAGACGACTGTTGCCTTTTTCCTGCCTGAGACCGTACCCAGCTTGTAGCCATTCCATGACCGATGCAAGACAACTGTTGTCTCTTTCATGCCTGAGACCGTACCCAGCTTGTAGCCATTCCATGAATAGTGCAAGACGACTGTTGTCTTTCTCATGCCTGGGACATAACCAGCTTGTAGCCATTCAATGACCGATGCAAGACCACTGTTGTCTCTTTCATGCCTGAGACTGTACTCCGTTTGTAGCCATTCCATGACAGATGTACGATGACTGTTGTCTCTTTTATGCCTGAGACCGTACCCCGCTTGTAGACAGTCCATGACTGGTGGAAGACGACTGTTGTCTCTTTCATGTCTTAGACTGTAACCAGCTTATAGCCATTCCATGACCGGTGAAAGACGACTGTTGCCTTTTTCCTGCCTGAGACCGTACCCAGCTTGTAGCCATTCCATGACCGGTGCAAGACGACTGTTGCCTCTCTCATGCCTGAGACCGTACCCAGCTTGTAGTCATTCCATGACCGATGCAAGACAACTGTTGTCTCTTTCATGCCTGAGACTGTACCTCGTTTGTAGCCATTCCATGAACGATGAAAGAACACTATTGCTTCCTTTAAGCCGTTTGCTTCCTCCCCCAGTGGTCTTTTGGAGGTGCGCAGTCACCTGAGAATGAAACTGCTTCCTCCTATCTTGCTCTCTAGATCTGGTATTGAGACTCCTGTTATCCCATCCAAACTGCCCAGAGGCAGAGCAAGCAGGACTCTGTATTTTAAACAAACGGACATAGATTTCTCTGCTTAGAGACATGGTTTCAAAGCAGTATGTGACATGCATCTCACCTCTTGGAAAAAAATCGTACAAAATAGAGGAATACTGCTGTATTGAATGATCTTGCTGGCCTGGCAGGGGTCTCTGCTGTGAATGGAGCTGCTGCTGTGATGGCACTCTTGAATCACTGAAAACTTAGTTAGTGGATGCTGTGTTGAAAGCACCGACTGGGCAAACTTTTTTGTTCCAGTGAGAAGGTAAACTCCTAAAGCAGGCTGGGTCGCCACGTCATAAAGGGTGAATTGGTGTAAAATAAAATAAAAGCTATTACCTCACACATTTGTGGATATAGACAAACATTTAACAGGGCAATCCTGATCCTGTGAACAATCTGAATGTTCTTGTGACTCTTTTCCTAGGGTACTAATAAGGAGGCCCGCAACCACCCTTTACAGGGGTTTTGGAGAAGTGTTTCTTCAGAGGGAAAACTATTTACTCTGTGGAAAGCAATGAATACACAGTGCACATTTCTGCAACAATTAGCAAGACATGTTATCTGACTAGTGAATGGCCTGCCGGACAAGGAATAGAGAAGTACTCCCAGGAATAAACAGTTGTGTTCAATTCCTTCTGCATGATACTTCTGTAATCCCTAAAGCTGCAAATTTGCTTCAGACATACATAGCAACCTACAGAAGTCAGTTTCGTCTTAGTTTTGGAAGTACTTTCTGACCCTACATAACACATGTTCTCATGTAAACATACATTTTAAGAAAGTACATGAACTTTCAGGCATTCTGGTAAGGTTATGTCTCTGGCTCCATGTCTCACTGTGCCACAAAATCCAATCTATAACTCGCTGATGAAGCCCAACAAGGATGAAGTCCAGGGTTTTTTGTGTTCTCTTCCGGAGATGGCCGAGCAGTGTGGAACAGACTATTTCCTTGAGCAGGCGCTCAGCACTGATTTGCATAAGCCAAGTCTCTGTCTAGACTGGCACAGTGGGTGAAAAATAATGTAGCATATTATCAAGAACAGCGTTAAAAATTATCGCCGGTTTAGCAGCAGAAAGCTGCCGCTAAAGCGGCAATAATGGGCTTGATAATATGCCTTTGAGAATTCCAATAGAGTTCCATGTTCTGGTGTGAACATGCAAAAATAACAATAGATGGACAGAATGCAGAACAATGTCATACATTCACCCCAGTACAGAGATCTGGGCCTAAATCCATCGTTTTTTTGGAATCAAGCATCCAAGGACCGGTTTCTGGCTATCAGCCTTCATCAGCCTGGATAGCTTGACTCCAGTGGTGTGGAGAGCATGGGACTCACGTCTGAGCATACCCATCCCACTCGGGGTGACAAATGCAAAAACAACAATTGATGGACAGAATGCAGAACAATGTCATACATTCACCCCAGTACAGAGATCTGGGCCTAAATCCATTGTTTTTTTGCACTCCACACCACCCCAGGTCAGACATGGCTATATTCAAATCAGCCTCGACCCTGTGCCTCATGGGAACAGTCCAGCCCGAACTGCCAAGCCATGTCTTTCCTGGACCGGAATCAAGCATCCAAGGACCAGTTTCTGGCTATCAGCCTTCATCAGCCTGGATAGCTTGACTCCAGTGGTGTGGAGAGCATGGGACTCACGTCTGAGCATACCCATCCCACTCGGGGTGACAAATGCAAAAACAACAATTGATGGACAGAATGCAGAACAATGTCATACATTCACCCCAGTACAGAGATCTGGGCATAAATCCATCGTTTTTTTGCACTCCACACCACCCCAGGTCAGACATGGCTAAATGCAAATCAGCCTCGACCCTGTGCCTCATGGGAACAGTCCAGCCCGAACTGTCAAGCCATGTCTTTCCTGGACCGGAATCAAGCATCCATGGACCGGTTTCTGGCTATCAGCCTTCATCAGCCTGGATAGCTTGACTCCAGTGGTGTGGAGAGCATGGGACTCATGTCTGAGCATACCCATCCCACTCGGGGTGACAAATGCAAAAACAACAATTGATGGACAGAATGCAGAACAATGTCATACATTCACCCCAGTACAGAGATCTGGGCCTAAATCCATCGTTTTTTTGCACTCCACACCACCCCAGGTCAGACATGGCTATATGCAAATCAGCCTCGACCCTGTGCCTCATGGGAACAGTCCAGCCCAAACTGCCAAGCCATGTCTTTCCTGGACCGGAATCAAGCATCCAAGGACCGGTTTCTGGCTATCAGCCTTCATCAGCCTGGATAGCTTGACTCCAGTGGTGTGGAGAGCCTGGGACTCACGTCTGAGCATACCCAGCCCACTCGGGGTGAAAATTGCAAAAAACACAGTTGATGGACAGAATGTAGAACAATGTCATACATTCACCCCAGTACAAGGATCCGGGCCTAAATCCATAATTTCTTTGCACTCCACACCACCCTGGGTTAGACACTGGCTATATGCAAATCAGCTCTGACCCTGTGCCTCATGGGAACAGTCCAGTCCGAACTACCAAGCCATGTCTTTCCCAGACCAGAATCAAGCATCCAAGGACCGGTTTCTGGCTATCAGCCTTCATCAGCCTGGATAGCTTGACTCCAGTGGTGTGGAGAGCATGGGACTCACGTCTGAGCATACCCATCCCACTCGGGGTGACAAATGCAAAAACAACAATTGATGGACAGAATGCAGAACAATGTCATACATTCACCCCAGTACAGAGATCTGGGCCTAAATCCATCGTTTTTTTGGAATCAAGCATCCAAGGACCGGTTTCTGGCTATCAGCCTTCATCAGCCTGGATAGCTTGACTCCAGTGGTGTGGAGAGCATGGGACTCACGTCTGAGCATACCCATCCCACTCGGGGTGACAAATGCAAAAACAACAATTGATGGACAGAATGCAGAACAATGTCATACATTCACCCCAGTACAGAGATCTGGGCCTAAATCCATTGTTTTTTTGCACTCCACACCACCCCAGGTCAGACATGGCTATATGCAAATCAGCCTCGACCCTGTGCCTCATGGGAACAGTCCAGCCCGAACTGCCAAGCCATGTCTTTCCTGGACCGGAATCAAGCATCCAAGGACCAGTTTCTGGCTATCAGCCTTCATCAGCCTGGATAGCTTGACTCCAGTGGTGTGGAGAGCATGGGACTCACGTCTGAGCATACCCATCCCACTCGGGGTGACAAATGCAAAAACAACAATTGATGGACAGAATGCAGAACAATGTCATACATTCACCCCAGTACAGAGATCTGGGCCTAAATCCATCGTTTTTTTGCACTCCACACCACCCCAGGTCAGACATGGCTATATGCAAATCAGCCTCGACCCTGTGCCTCATGGGAACAGTCCAGCCCGAACTGCCAAGCCATGTCTTTCCTGGACCGGAATCAAGCATCCATGGACCGGTTTCTGGCTATCAGCCTTCATCAGCCTGGATAGCTTGACTCCAGTGGTGTGGAGAGCATGGGACTCATGTCTGAGCATACCCATCCCACTTGGGGTGACAAATGCAAAAACAACAATTGATGGACAGAATGCAGAACAATGTCATACATTCACCCCAGTACAGAGATCTGGGCCTAAATCCATCGTTTTTTTTGCACTCCACACCACCCCAGGTCAGACATGGCTATATGCAAATCAGCCTCGACCCTGTGCCTCATGGGAACAGTCCAGCCCGAACTGCCAAGCCATGTTTTTCCTGGACCGGAATCAAGCATCCAAAGACCGGTTTCTGCTATCAGCCTTCATCAGCCTGGATAGCTTGACTCCAGTGGTGTGGAGAGCATGGGACTCACGTCTGAGCATACCCATCCCACTCGGGGTGACAAATGCAAAAACAACAATTGATGGACAGAATGCAGAACAATGTCATACATTCACCCCAGTACAGAGATCTGGGCCTAAATCCATCATTTGTTTGCACTCCACACCACCCCAGGTCAGACATGGCTATATGCAAATCAGCCTCGACCCTGTGCCTCATGGGAACAGTCCAGCCCGAACTGCCAAGCCATGTCTATCCTGGACCGGAATCAAGCATCCAAGGACCGGTTTCTGGCTATCAGCCTTCATCAGCCCTCACCACCCCCTTTTGTACCGCTTTTGGCCGCCATAAGTGTGGCAGGGTATGCTCAAACGTGAGTCCCTTGCTCACTTTGCCACTGGATTCAAGCAAGCCGGGCTGAAGACGGCTGTAATGCCAGAAACCGGTCCTCAGAAGCTTGTTTCCGGTCCAGGGAAAGCATGGCTTGGCAGTTCGGGCTGGAATGTTCCCATGAGGCACAGGGTCAGA
This sequence comes from Lissotriton helveticus, assembly GCF_964261635.1. NCBI lineage: Eukaryota > Metazoa > Chordata > Amphibia > Caudata > Salamandridae > Lissotriton > Lissotriton helveticus. The sequence continues at coordinate 1,071,058,740 of NC_136070.1, read as the reverse complement.
CTGATTTGCATATAGCCATGTCTGAACTGGGGTGGCAGAGTGGGCTAAAGAATGGTGATGGATTAAACCCAGATTTTTTGACTGGGTGTGAGTGTTTGATTGGTTCAGATGCTCCGACCCTCACCACCCCCTTTTGTACCGCTGGTGTGAACATGGGCTTCAAATGGAATTCTCCAGGGCATATTATCAAGCCCATTATAGCAGATTTAGCTGCCGTATTCTGCCGCTAAACCAGCGATAATTTTAACACCGTCCTTGATAATATGCCCCAATATTTTTAAATGCCACCAGAGCGATTGCCAATGGTTAGACCTGTGCATAATTTGAGTTGGTGGTTTTCGGTGCTCAGCACCAGCACTTAATCATCAACACCGGAGCTTATCATGAGCACCAGTTAAGGACACATTCATTTATGGTAGCCATTAAGTGATTTTCCCACAATCACAAGGGGGCATATTACCAAGGGTGGCGATAGGCAATTATCGCCGCTAAGCGGAGATAATTCTATCGCTCTATTAGCAAGCTGCCGCTAACTGATGTTAGCGACAGCTTTTAGGCAATAGCGAGCGGTTTGGGGCCCGCTTTGCATGTCAGCGATATTTATCGCTAATGACATGCAAAGTGGGCATACCCAACCTGTTAGCGACTGAAAGCAGTCGCTAACGTCGCTATCGCCTATTAGCAAGGCAGGCGTAGCGATCGAAATATTCCCGCTATCGCCAAAAACCAACGCCTGCTCAGACCAGTTCTTAGCCATGTTATCCAATGGGAGGTGGATAACATGGCTAAGAGCATTTTGTCGCTAATGCGTGAATATCGCTGTATTCTCAGCGATATTCACGCATTTTGGCGCTATCGCTGGATATTTTAGCACAATGGAGAAAAACGTTGCTAATAGCATGTTTCCTCCGCTAACATATCCAGCGATAGGCAGCGATAAAAAAATCATCGCTAAGCCTATTTAGCGATAATTATCACTACTTGTTGGTAATATGCCCCAAGATGTTGAGCTGAGGCCAAGACTCGAACCGGGTCCCCAGCTCCAAAGTCGGTAGCTCAGACCATTACGCCACACCCTATCCCCACTTTCATGGTTAGTAGTTGGTTCTGTGTTAGGTGGCGCTAACAGGAGAAATGGACTGGTGCAAGCTGCCTCCTGACGAGAGGCCCGCCACTTTTTTGTTATACAAATTTGGTTCAGACTATTTGCAATCATTCCTGCCAACACACTTTGCAGTTATTTTTAGGCCATTTCTTTGTTAAATGGAAGCATAGAGAACCCATCCGTGGATACATATGCACTTGTTACCGCAGTAAAACTTCTTTATGGCCTCTGGCCCCAGTAATAGAATTAATTTTGTATGCAAGATGAATGCATTCTGATTCATTGCTGCCCAAGCTTCTTACTTGACATGTACTTTGTAATCATCCTTCCATGGCGGTACCTTGGGCAGGAAGAGGTGAGCAATGCAGCCAATTTGTAGCGAAAAACCTCATGTGTTCCCTGTTTTCACTTCGCAAGCCATACAACCCACAGCCCCTTTGATGAATTGAGATTGCATTTGGAAAGCATGGATATATATTTCAACCTTGACAGAAACGATCAAATCATAGAGTGTACTGAATTATGTTCTTTTTTTCCCTTTTATCTTTCTGGCACAAGCACAATATGTTAGAACATTTCCTCGGTTATATCTAAAGATCACAGAGAGGTCATTTAACATCAGTGCATTATTAGTGGATCAGTAAACAACCTAAAATTTATGTTGTTTACAGGGATATAGGAAGTGACAATCAGCTTTTTGATCCGTTTCTGTTCTGACATGTCCTTTTACAAGACATTTCAGGAATTCTTTGCCAGTTCATCAGACGTTCTTGAACTTCCTCCCAATATAATCACAGTCCAGATTAAATCCCTTTAAAAAAAATCAAATACTGGAATTTACTTGATGAAAATGAGCTTCGGCTAGCATGTTATCTTGTAACATTTCTGACTAAAGCAGGAATGACACTTTCAATAGCTTTTCATAGAAATTTTAATGCATCCTATATCTAATTAACACCTCTACTTCGGCTCTTCCTACATTATTGGACAGAATCATAATTTCCTCAAACCCACAGAAAAAGAGGTTGTAACATTACATGTTGTTTAACCCCAATTACGCAAAAGTTATATCTAAAAACCTTTAATCCCAGTGAACAACTATTGTGTTGTCCTTTTTCAGGACTCGAGTGTTTAACGTATAACATTTCAGTGTTTTATAACAAGCCCAAACAAACGGTTCTAAAACTAGCAAAAATACATGATGTGATTATTAGGAAAAGAAACTACTTAGATGTATTGAATCACAGAGGTTATAAAAAGAATATGAAATAAATTAAAAGCAAATTCATAGAAGTAGCAATTGCTTCACCTGCGTACTGGCAATGATGTCCTTGTTAATGACAGGTAGAAAATCTGTTTCATTGGACTGTGGGAAGAGATTCACAGCACAAAATTACAATGAACGCAAAAGATTTTAGCATTAACTGAGATTGGCTGGATATTTTGGGTAGTTAGTTGCAGTGATATATGGGAAACATTCTAAACGTGCTGTGATGTCACTGGCTATTTGAATGGGTGTTAAACAACACATCTTATTGTTTGCTATTGTTGATAGTAGCCCAGAGCAAATTCTATTTTATCTGGGTATCCCTAGTTTATAAATATTTGCTAAAAATTCAAGAAGTCACGCAGCGATTTTTCATGAAACAATTAGATTGCATGAAATGCTAGGCAAAATTAGAAAAGGTATATGAACCAAGTAGATGCACCTTCACAAAGCATAAATGTAAATTCGGCATTCTTAGATGACGTCTGCAGAAGAAAAAGATTCAGAACAAATTATAAAGCCTTGGAAAGGCTACAGAGAAGGAGATAAAGCAATTAAGTGGCTGAAGATAAGACTAGAAATGGGGAGAAAAATAAAAATTCTGCTTCTTAGATGTAAAGTCTTTATTCCACATCTTACACAGAGCACATTTGATCATCCAATAAAATAGCTCAGTGGCCATGGATGCCTTTCATACTTCTGAAGTGGATGACATGAAAAAAATGATATTTGAAATAATAACACCTTATTTTAAAAATGGCAGAGGAAATTTAGTTTGTGATGTGTTGTTCATGGAAAGTGGACCTCTTATTAGGTAAAACAGCTCCTTAAGTAAATGTGTTGCACGTTATCCTCTCATTCTTTGAAAGCAGATCCACAGAAAACTCACATTTTCTGTGTGGTCACGCTGGATTTTTCATACATTTTCTGTGTGGTCACGCCAGATTTTTCATCTTTTGCTGGACCCTATATTTTTGCTAGCTATAAAACTCTGTGCACTTTACCTCTGCTAACCAGTGTAAAGTATGTGTGCTCTCTGTTGGACATGGCCCTTCCTAAAGGATTTCCCTAAAACATTTGCTTTTTCTCCTGATGGTTTTTGTTCGTTCCTTTTTCATGGCCTTAGGACTCTGGGCGCTTTCACAACGTAATGCAATGTGAAAACATGCACGTCCTTCCTACCCATGCTAGAAAGTGCTGCTTACTTGATTGGTTTAGGTGTTGTACCTGTGAGTGCCCTGTAAAAAGGTACACCACATGCCCAGGACAGGTACTACACTAGCTAATGGTGGGACGCAGCTCTGATTGTGCCACACACCAGAATAGCCTTTCAAACACGTATCAAGCCTGCCTTTTCAGGCCAGTGGGTGCGAAGTTGCACCTATGCTCAGGCTGTCATTTCAAACTCATTAGCCAACCCTGAGTGGGCCTTCCACTATTACTAAAACACCTCTAGAGGAAGCCCTGAGGGGAGGAGCAAATAATAGGCGAAAGGCAGGTCAGGTACACATGGGTGTTTCCTGCCCAGGTAGTGAAGAACCCCCATGTGGTTCTCCCTACCTAGGAAGTGGGCTCTTCCCATAGGACAACACCAGAGCCTTGCTGATTCTCTTTTAATGGCCTTAGGTCTTCGGCCACTTTCCAACTGTAAGTGCATTGTGAAAGTGTGTGCACCCTTCCTGCAAATTTTAGGAAGTGGTGCTTCCCTGATGGATTCAAGCATGCCTCAAGCCTGCCATTGCAGGCCTTTAGGTGCATACTTACACCAATGTGGTTTTAAACATGTGTCAATCTTGCCATTGCAGGCCTGAGTGTGTGCAACTGCACGTATGCTCCGGTTGGCCTTTTTTGAACCACTGGCCAATCCTGAGGGGACCTTTCGCTGCCACTAGGCCACCCCGTGTGGTAAGTCTTAAGGGGTGAAGCAAGCGGTAGGTGAAAGGCCGGGTAGGTACACGTGTGTTCCCTGTCCAGGTAGTGAAGAATACCCATGTGTGTTTTCACTACCTATGAGGTTTGCTATTCCCATAGGTTAATATGGGGGTGGTTGAAATTACTTCAAGCTGCAATAGTGGCTTACAGTGGAGCCTCATAATGGTTCCTAGCATTGGATTCACAATGACAACCCCTCTCCTGTGGTAAAGAGGGATTTGTCAATAATAGCTTAGAAATGCCACTTCTAGTTAGTGGGCATTCCTCTGCTTTAAAACTCTTTATGTGCTTTTTAGTTTGACTCTAGTCCACACTGGAGGCTGGGGAAGCACATCTGTGCAGTCCCCAGAGACAGCTATAAGCATTGAACATGCAACTGGAATGACAGAACTCTGCCATTCGGGGGCCTGGCTAGATAGATTGGAGGGAGAGGTTTTGACACTTGGCCTCTAGGGGCCAGATCATGGCCCCTCTAAAGACTAAGATATGTTTTCCACTACCCCACGGCAGACAGGACTGAAATTTAAGGGAGACATCTGTGGGTCACAGGGAAACCCTCTGACCCACCCCCAAATTCAAAGGCACACTACAGTTTAACTACTGGTGCCATATTTCAGCAGGGTAGAGAGGGTAGAGATCCACTTGTGGGGATGTGGGACTGGATATCCTGGACTGCGTGGTGCACACTTCCAGAGGAATCTATTCTGCACAAGAAGGATTACTGCAGTTGGAAGGGACGGGAAACATCCTTTACAACGCAACTTTTACCACACAGTGCCTTTACGACGCAACTATTACTACGCATGTCATTACAACGCATTGCGCTGGGGGCACTCTAGTATAGGGAATGGATTTAATTTACTATCCAACACCTTCCCTACTATCCACGTGGACTGGAGTTGGAATAGTAAATTAAACTATTCACTATCCAGCACCCCTAAGCGCTATGCGCTGTAACAGCATGCATTGTAAAAACTGCGTTGTAACAGCATGTGTGGTAAAAGCATGCGTTGTAATGTCATACATCCGAAGGGACTGTGCACCCTTCCTGAATAGTGGCTGGCCTGGGCTGACTACCTTCTGCTGTGTGGCACCCTGAAGTGTGCTCTTCAAAGCCTTGTTGGCTTGCCCCCTGTTCTCTTGTGGCGGTCTCTGGAACATCAAAGACTTCCCATGAGGGACCTGCACCGTCTACTTGTGACACCAGGAGAGGGGTGCCCTCTTAAGTGCCCACATCGTCTTCTGGATCACAACTGCTAGCGAGGCATCAGCATAGAACTAAGTATTGTGTCTGGAGAACAGACTGCCTTGTGCGGAGCCCCAAATGTACTGCCCGGATCTAAGGGGTACCCCTGCATCATTGTCTAGTGCAACCAGTATCAACGTGCATCAGTCATCGTGCCCCATTTCCAGGGGAGGTGCAGAGGAGCGGATTCATGTTCTGGAGGTGCCCAGATTGCCTGGGTGCTACTTTGACAGACATGTGTTTGACGCAGTGCCTCCATCTTTTGAGGGGCTCCCTGCTCCATCCTCCATTCATTAATTGTTTCTTTTGTACCCTCAGTGTGGCAGACCAACTGCCCTCTCCTCATCCAGCCCAGACAACTTCATGTTGCCAGGTAGTATTGCAGGGACCAGGCCAGGGTGGTGAGAGTAATCAACTGGTCTAAGGAACACTTCCGAGAGCGATCGGAAGCAGATCAAGAGACTACGGGACCCCCTGTGCTGTGCAGAACTGGGCTGATGCCGAAAGGCACAGTGTAGAATCTTATGATTCAATGACTATCACTCTCAGCCTGATTCTGCAGCGCATACCATGGGTGAACTTCCAGAGTAGTGGCCAAATCTCTATTTGTTGACTGCTTCCTAATTAGCCCTGCTACCTACCCCCACCTTCTTCCCTGGGACACTGACTAAGTGTGACTCCGGCAACAATGAGCCTAGAATTAGGTGGGAAGGTTTTCCTTATCTCCAGCCAGTGGGTGTAGGGTGGACGGGATTTGCTGGATGGGCAAGAAGGGCTTGGGTCTTAGGGTCTGCATTTGCATTATCAACTGACCTGCCGTATATAATTTGCAACGCATTACAGTGCTGCGTGTATGAGTGTGCAAGTGTGTTCCATTTGGACCTGCCTGATGGGCTTGACACCACGGGTATGTGTGAGTGAGTGCCTGTTAATAATTACACTGCGTGCTTTACACGTTGATCCCATGCCAAAATAATTTTGTGTTTGACATTGGTTTTTACCCGTGCAGCCTTGGCCCATGGTGCTGTTTAAAAATGTTGTAATTATCTGTGTGTACACATTTCTGATATTGTTGTGATCTAGGGTGCACCCTATAACTGTTTGGTATTGAATTATAATAATAGCCAGGGTGGGTCTCGTTCTGACAACGTTTCACACCACATAAGGGTGCTGAGGGAGTAAAATAGGATTTTCCCAACTGTACATATTACTGATTTTAACACAGTTGGGCCTTGTACTGCTAGGGATATTTGCAAATGTGATTTATGCCCGGAAATACCTGATGTTCATGTTGTGTTACTGAATGTGTGTGTTGAATACAAACTTCATTTGCATACACCACATGTGAAGGCTCTTTTGTGATGCTCAGTGTATTTATTCTGAGAGGGCTGTGCCAAATGCAATACTTTACACATTGCCTTTATGTTAAGCCTGACTGCTCAGTGCCAAGCGACCCAAGGGTGAGCCCAGGTTATGCAGTAAGTGTAATCACCTACCCCTGATGGGAGTGGTAGGTACTGCCTGGCTAGGACCTCGTCTCAGCCAACCAGAACGTGCCAGTTCCAACACTCTCCATTAAAACATGGTTGATTTGACATAATCCCAATGTTATATGTAACTTACCTTCAAGTCCCTAGTATATTGTACACGGTCTACCCAGGTCCTGAACGTTAAAAGCCACTAGTGGATTGCAGCACCCAGCATGTAAATGTGATAATGAAACTGAGCTCCATGTCTTCTTCTTTTGCCCGGCTTACGTCAAACCGAGGAGGTATTGGCTCATACTTCTGTGCAACAATTTGGGGGTTCGGCACTCTATGCAAGCGCTCAGAGTGTTAAAGTCAGACACAACTGGATTTATTGTATTTGCTGTTTCGCAATTCCTGGCAGCTATGTGGCACAAGCGCAGAAGCTTTGTTGATTGATTCCAAGTCTGGAATGGCAGCCACGGCTCCCCACTGTTTTTTATAAGTTTCATTGTTTTTATAAAAAAATGTATCTCTATCATTCTAGCGGGGCTCTGACACGTATGAATTTTGCTTAACTGTGTCTTTTGGAAAATGTTTTAGAAACTATTTCTGTACTAGCTGATTTTTATCGTTACCTATGTGTACTGTTTTTATATGTTTTTAGCCTACTTGTTACCTAAATAAAGTCTTCCTGATGATGATGAGGATGATTGCAGCACCTATTTTGCCATTCACTGCAGTTACAATGTAAAACATGGCTTCAGACATACCATTGTATCCTGACTGTGGCAGTTTAAACATTGCAATTGGGTTTCCAAAATAAACCCCTGAGACAGGACAAAACCTCTTTTTTAAATATCAATATATATCACCTGTTTAGGCAGGGTACATGGTATTTAAAAGTAAGACATGTAGAAATTGTATGTTAATATGTCCTTACAGTGATTAGCCCCAAGTGCTATTTTTCACTGTGGCAGGCCAATCTGTCCTAAGTAGAAAATCAGAGTACAAAGTAAAATCCCAATACTGCGTTTTGGGAATGGTAGTAACTAGAACATTAATTAAACAACCATTTTGTAGTCATTAAAAATCCAATTTAATAGCAAACTCAGATTCTAAAGACACCCTTCTAAAAGTAACTTTCAGAAAGTTCTCTTTTATATTCCTGAAGTTCCTGGAGGCTAATTTGCATTGGTGCTCAAACTTCTCCCAGCAGGGATTAGCATTTGAATAGGTGTGAAAATGGTGTGAAAATGCCTCCCAGTGGCAAACAATAGGCTTACCTGACTTGGCAGAGATGACTCATTTGCACCTCATAGCATAAGCAGGGTGGCGGCTGTGAGCATCCTTTTTGACATTAAAGTGTTAAATCCTGCTTGAATGGTCTGCTGGATTTATGTATAACACTGGGGGTTCACTTGAAAGGACGTGAACACTATGGCAAAACAACTCCTGTGTATTCGCTGTCTGGTGCTGATGAACCTTGCCTTGTCCCATCTGACTTTTGTCTCTGAGTTTATTAGAGGTAGAGAGGCTACTGCTTGAAACTGGCTTTTGGTGTTAATTGTGGGAGGACACTAGGATTATCATAGTACACACCCCATACGCTCCCCCAGCCCTCAGAGCCCAAGCTGAGCGTGCCAAAGACTTTCACCATCTTGAAAATGTCCAAAGTCTGTACGGTAGGCCCTGGGAACTTTTCCCCAATTGGTTAGGGCATGCCCAGCAGCCATTTCAAGCCACTAACTCATGCCAAAAGCTCATGCTAGGCATACATGTGGCACCTCCAGACAACCCCTCAGAAAACATTCTGTAGGATCGGAAAAGGACTGGACCTGTTATCTTTCATCTGAGAGGAGCCCTGCGGGACTGGACCTGCTTCCACTTGTAGCCTGTTCAAACTACAGGGATACAAGCTACAAGATGCTGTTCCTGCTCACCAGTGGCAACTAGACCTAGATTGGACCCTACTGTTGTCTACTACCTAACATTTTTTGAGTCTCTTAGTGCCCCCACTAGTTTCTGAAGGGCTTTAGGAGTGTAACCTTGTGGTGCAGTGGGGGTCAAAGGACTAAGTCAGAAAGTAACTTCTTTGACCTGGACAAACCTCGTTGGTGTATCCAAACCACGCTCCCTCATGGTCAGCAAGACATTGTGTATAGGCCCTGGTCTACTGTGACCATTGACTATCAGTGGCACTTTGTAATTGTCTGAGCTATTTTCTACTGATAATTTTACAAAGTTATGTTATTTTGTTCCCTTTATGGGATTTTTGTCATTTTGTTATTTAAATTGGACTCTGTCTAATTCAGTTTAGGATCTTTTTTAATTGCGCTCATTTTGACTTTGCAACTGTTTTGTAACTTCTTTGACCTGGACAAACCTCGTTGGCATATCCAACCCACACTCCCTCATGGTCAGCAAGACATTGTGTGTAGGCCCTGGTCTACTGTGAGCATTGACTATCAGTGGCACTTTGTAATTTTCGTAGCTATTTTCTACTGAGAATTTTACAAAGTCATATTATTTTGTTCCCTTCATTGAATTTTTGTCATTTTGTTATTTAAATTGAACTCTGTTTGTCTAATTCAGTTTAGGATGTTTTTTAATTGTGTTGCATTCTGACTTTGCAACTGTATTGTTACTGCAGAAATACTTTGCACTTTGACCTAAGGTAAGCCTGTCTTCTCAGTGCCACAGCTACCAGGGAGTTGATCTCAGGTTAATTTAGTGATTTTAGGGGTTCGCCCTGATAAGCATTGTGATTAATCGTTAGTTACCCACCGAAATAAAAAAAACAATTTCTTACAAAATGCATTTCTCAGGATTGTGTTTGGTAATAATGTCACAAGAGATGAAAAGAGACAGCCATGAGCAATTTATAAGCCTTCTAGTTAATACATTGTTTGATATAATAGCCCCAGACAGAAACCACTCTGAACTTTCAACCTGCCACAGATGCAAGACAACACCCACCCAATACGCTTTTCAGGCAGACTTCCATAAAATTAAGGCACAAATATGAACCACAAATCTCCCTAAGATTCAGTAAATTATGGACTTTCCTAAATTAAGTCTCTCAAACCTACCTATCTAGAAGTGTCTTAATGGCACTTAGGGATTATACTGATTGCTGCAATAGACAACATTGATGTAACCTTTTGTCCAATTGCATTCTATTCTAAGAGCACGGCTTGGAAGTCCTTGGAAGCAACCTCATGACATGCACAATCAATAATAACACTGACTACACCTACAATAATAATAAAACCTTTATTTAATTAGGAAAACTGCATATTGTACATGAGGAAAAGTCAGAATTTTTTGGTCTGTCATAGGGAAAGCTTTAGCTGTTCATCAATCACATGTAATCAAAATGGTTAATAAATAAAAAAAATACCCACATTCTTACATATATACAGGACCTTTGGGTCTGCCCTCTTTGTCCATTGGTCTGTTCAACTGTCATTCACATTTTGATTATGCTCACCACAGCATACGTTATGAGCTAATGGGTTCTTTTCCACTGATTGCATATTTCCTATTCACATGTGCACATCCACCTAAAAAGAAATGCACTCCATGACCAGGAATCTTGAACACTACTTCACTTTGCTAATGCTTTTTTCTTACATCACACCAGAGTTCCAAAGTCAGACCTATTGACTTTGCCAATGCTTGGTATTAAATTCACAGCAATTCATGAACATGTGTTCATTATCTTTATCACTGCTAACCAACTGCAACAAAACAAATCACAAACTATATGTCCCATGGTCCTAAATTTCACATGATCCCCAAAGTCATTTACAGGTCACCAGCTGAAGCTTCAATCTGCATCTTGCTCAGATCCTGGTCACACTGATCTAATCACTAACCACAAAACTTCAATTCTACAACTTTTAATGGGACCCAGCAATCTGTATATGCAAAGCATAATATTTGCATTATGTATGACTCTGCATTCCACAGGGAAAAAAACTAGCAAATAAATAAAAAGAAATTCTGGAAAAAAGTACAGGGTTGTAAAAGAAATCTAGTGGCTCTCTGTCACTGAGTCAATCTAAGATACTAAAATTTATGTTTAGTTCCCTGAATCTGTATTTCAAGGAATATCACAGAAATCTGGATAATTTGATTTTTGAAAGCCTTTGAATACTCACGCCATCCAGAGCATCGGGATACATGCAATAGGTGAAGTCCTCCTAAAATTTCTATCAATGTCGCCTTACCGTCTATTGCTTTTCTGCTAAAAGCAGAACTCACAGAATGAGCAATAACATTAAATGTATCACCACCAGTTAAGTAAGAAGAAAAAAGTATCATGCAGTTGAAATAAAAGGAGGAAATATGGGAGAAGAGATGGACACGCAAGGAATTGTGGTTGTTTTAGGCAGGTAAAAGCTAAGTTCCTCAAAAGAAGGTAATCCGATTGGAAGACTTCCTAAAGCTAATGATGCTATTAAAATTAACACTTTCTCAAACTAGGCATTTAAGGACCACTCCTTGTTTGGTTGGTTGTTGGTCACACCATAGATCGTACACATCAAAATGATTAACTGCAAAGGCTGAATGTTAATAATTGAGGCTTCTATACTGTACAAAATTAAAAAAGACTAACATAAAAAAAATCATTTTCAGAGATTACTAAAAGGGATCTAAAAGAATGCACCTACCATCCCACATGCTTCAAGCTAGCCAGTATATGTTTCTTCATAGGCAAATTCTATTGAGTTACTAGGATACCCTACAGTGCCCGAGGTCATGAGCATCAGCACAACCTGCAGAATCAACTGGAAAATCTCGAGATGCAGGCATCAAATAAAGCTATCTCATGGGATTTTCCCATATGTGAACTACTTGTACTGAGCTACGATACTACAGGCAGAACTCCTAGAACTGCAGTGTGTTCCTAAAAACCTGATTGAGAGCTCTTTACATGAAACATAGTGTGCATCTGTGTAAGGTATATGCATATTGTGTAACTGCGTGTTGCAGACAGATGTCAGGACATATCAAGTGGTACGTCCCCAACCATTAAGGTTCATACTTTGTCTTTGTTTCAATCTTTTTTCAAATGGCTGCTGTATATGTATATATGTATATCTATATCTATAGCCAGCCGGTAGGTAGCTATAGTTAGGACCAAAGTTTCCATGGGAAAGCATTTTTTGTTTAGCCAATAACTTTGGTGCCACTTCATGAATCTTTTTGGTTCAGCTGTTGTGTTGAAATTGTCTGGGGTGATCTGTCAAGCGGGGGCCAGAACAAAGTAGTGTCTCAAAATGTGTTTTCCCCGTGTTAAATCTACGAGGATGTTTCATTGTTTTAACACAACTACAGCCCGAAGTGGTGAACGGAATTACACCAAATTTGGCTGAAAGCTAGATGTTGGTTTAGAAAACATGCCTTTTGTGATTTGGTGTAAATCGGTTCAATAGTTTTTCAGATATCTAACTTAAAAAAATATAGATATCTGGGGACACCAGTCCTTGCAGTGGACTTGCAGATCCTACTATAATTTGATTTGCTGTTAACGCTTCAACCAGGAAGTGTTGACAGCCATCTTGGGACTCGGCTTGAAGCTGAGTCCCAGAAAAAAGTAAAAAATAAAGAAAAGAGGGCAGGGTAGGAATACACTGACCTCCCAGATATGGTGGGGGAAGGTCCCCCAGGAACCCCACCAGGGTTTAGAAGCTTTTTTTTTTCCTTTTTTTTTGCCGTGGACTTGCAGGTAGATCTGCAGCATTTTTTTAAAGAAAAAGACGTGCAGGCTCCCACATGTCTTTTTTCTTAGGCCCCGGGATGGGCCAAATTCTGGAGGCATGGTCCCCCTCCTCAGGTTATTCAAAGCCTCGCAGAACACCACCTCCCCAGGGCAGTCTTATAATTGTATGTGGGGAAGAATCATGGCTCCCATGCTCAGCCCCCCTCGGACTGCCACCTCCTCTGGGAACAAGTGTAATAATAAATAATTTGGGGGAGGCTTAAGCCTCCTCTACATCCCTAGAGCTAAAATAAATAATAATGCACTGCGGACCTTCACCTCCCCGGAGCAACTCTATTAAATTAAATATGGGGGCCATGCTTCCCCCAGCCCCAGGGACCAACATCTGCCCAAGGCTTAATTTATAAAGGAGGGGGCACCCATCATGGAGTCCTACATGGCCCTGCGGACAGCCACCCCCCCCGGGGCCAGCTCCAGCAATGTCCCGGGGTGTCTATCCTGGGACATTGCAGTTGCTATGGCTTGGCGTGATGTCATCAGTGATGTCACTGACCATGTCATGAGTGATTTAATAAGTGAGGTCATAAGCAGTGCATCGTGAACGCAAGTTACAGTTAGCTCAGCTAACTATAACTGCTCAATTTCTCTGGTTCTGTACGAGTGAAACCTGAGTCTAACTATAACACTATAACATCCCTGTAACCTTTGTTTTTTTCAGTGATATATATATATCTATATCTATCTATATCTATATCTATATCTATATCTATATCTATCTATCTATATATATATATATAGATATATATATATATCTATATATATATATCTATATTACCTACTGGCGGTCGCCAGTAGGTATATATAGTTAGGATTTTTTCCCTATGGGATTTTTGAAAATTCTATGTCTAATAACTTTGGTGTTTGTGGACGGAATTGGCTGAAATTTTCTGGAAAATGGAACATTTTGTTTCTGAGCAGCCCTTGAAAATTTGGGGGGCCGAGAAAAAAGGGGGGTCCCAAAACGTGTTTTTAACATTGAGTTTTCCATAGGGCGGTTGGCCTCACTTTTAGCCCGAACGGCTGAATGGATTTGCACGAAACTTGGCAAAATTGTAGGGACTGGTAGCCCGATGTGCCTTTTGTAGGTCTCAATATATGTGCTCCAGTGGATTTTGAGAAATTAACGTTTAAAAAAAGATATATATCTGTAAGCGCGCTCCGGTCCGCGCCCCGGTTCGCGGACCGGGGCGCGTACCGGAACTTCGCGTAGCGAAGCTGATTGGCTCTCCGGTGTCTGTCAACATTCTAAACAGTCCGTAGCGGCCGCCATCTTGTCTCTCGGTAGGATTGAGAGACAAGAGGAGGCCAAAACAAAGGGGGAAATGACCATAAGGGGGCATAGTAGATCCTCCCTGACCCCCTAGGTTTAATGTGGAGGCTTTAAAAGGGCCCCGCGGGGCAAAAAAAAATAATTTTTTTTTTGTTTTTTTTGCGTGGGTAGCGCCCGGTACGCGAACCGGGAAGCGTTCTGGGCAGCGTACTACAATGAAAAAAGAATGAGAGACTTTTCAAATGCAGTATGTTAATTGATTGTTGGTTTTGTTGATTATTTTTTATTTTCTTTATTTTTTAAGCATTTTTTTTATTGTGATTGTGTTTCATAATTTATTAAACTTTCTAACATTTCATTGTCAGAAATTTCATAATTATCATGGAATATACATTGTAGTCTCTGAGGGTGTAAAATGTCCTCATTTGCAAGGAGGTTATCTACTGCTTGTACACATTGCAGTAGTTCATTGTCCCAAGTTTCATCGAAAAATTCAATGTCAATTTGATCAATTGTATCAATCAATTCTTGGCTGCTCTCTTGCAGGTCCATTTCAAAAGAAACTTGGTTTTCGCCTTCCATTTTGCCTGAAATTTGGATTAAAAAAATATATATTAGTAGAGATAGGGCAATGTTGGGAATAATTTTAGATAGGCATTTTTTATCAGTGAATTTATCTTTGGGCAGTGTATAGTATCAGAGTGGAAGTAGGAATTTAAAAAGTGTATGTGATTTAACGTAAGTAAATTCATAATTATACAAGAGAAGCCTAACTCCATCCATAACTATAACAGAGAAGTCTCTCTAAATCTATAACTACTACAGAGGGATAGTATATATCTATCAGAAAAAGTTTACCATATTAACTTATAGTGCACAATATACTTCAGTTTTAAAAATAAAAACTTACCTTTAGAAAGAAGTTGAAGGAATTAGTGAAAATACTATTGAAATGTACAGCAAGAAGTAGTAGTCAAAATGGCTGTGTTTTCTTCTCTTCCTTTATATATATTCAGGTATATAACCAATGAAATGTCAGGTAAAAAAAGTAGAAAATGAAAGTAACATTTTCATTGGTTGTCAATTCCAACACTTCAGATGTGTTTTGTGAAGTAATTTACCTCAGGGTATTTAGAGAGGTCTACAGGCTAAATGACTAAATGGAATTCCAATCAAATTTGTGAAAATGGTAGGGATTGGTATGTAGTATGAGCTAATCTATATTTGGTGAAATTGTCTCCAGTGGCTTTTCTGTGAACTACTTTCCCACCTTTTTTGATGGTGCGCTTCCCAGGGAGCGACCCGGTACGCGAACCGGTGAGCGCCCCGGTACGCGAACCTTAAGCGTTACGGGAGTCCACCATTTTGTGTTTCGGTCGAATTAAGATACAAAATGGAGGGCAAATAATGTTCAGAATGGGTAGAAGGGGGCACGGTAGACTTATCTTGACACCCTAGGTTTTGTGAGGGTGGCTGAGGAGGCTTATATGTGCGGAAAAAAAACATTTTTTTAAAAAAATTCGCGAGGTTAGCTCCCGGTTCGCGTACCGGGTAGCGCCCCGGGGAGCGTACTTTGTTGAAAATTAGTGAAAAATGTTGGAGTAAAATAATAATTGTGAGTGATTAGATGTAGGGTAGCTCTGAGAAGAGCTTTTGGGTTTATGGTACATTTAGGTACTTATAAGTAGGTACCAATGCACATTCTTAAATTCAGAGTGAAAACTCTGTTGCCCTCATCTGAGAAGTGAACTCCATCTCCTCTGTAGATATCTTGCATGTAGTAACGCAAGTTATTGTTGTACAGGGAGCCCATTCCATGGTCTCTCATGTAAGCTGAAACAGATTTGTTTACATGCTTCCTCGACTTCTCAATTTGTGGACAAAATTGGTTTGACCACCTCCATTTCTGTCTTTGGCATATATTTGAATATACCAAGGCAGTCTGAGGAAAAAGTGCCATCAATTGCTCAAAGGTGTCCTTTAAAAGCATTTCCAGACCTACCCCAGTCAAAGTGCCCAAGTCATTACCTCCACAGTGCACAATTAACAGGTCAGGTTTGGGCAAATGCATAAAGGTTTTCACCAATGGTATCAATTGGTGACATTTTAATCCTCTGTGGCCAAACCACTTAATTTCCACATCTTGTAAATTGAGGTTAGGTAAATTCCTGTTTTCAACGTACCTTTGAGCCCAGTGAATATAACTATGTCCAACAATCCAGACAGAAAACATGGTGAGAGAAGGTTCTCCTGCAGTCAGATGAAGTGTGGCAATGAAATGGCAGTTGAAAAAATTAGAGTTTAAAATGAAAAAAACTGTGGAGTTTCTGTGTTCATGAAGCAGTAACAGTGATTGGTGGATTTTGATTGCTGAAAACAGAAAGTTAGGGTGCACGGATGTGTTCTTTGAAAGATGTATTTTGAATGGTCAATAAAAAATCATTAAATGAAAGAATGCACTGGATATGCAGGTGCACTGAGAGTTCAGAGTTCAATTGCAACAAAGTTGTGTGAACTTGCAAACACCAGAAGTCTTCCAATGAGGTGGTTGCCATGCAGAAAAGGCATGAAATGGCAGAGGGGGGAAGGGTTTTCATTTGAAAAAAAGTGAGGGAAGAGTTTTGATTGGGTGACATGAGAGATATGTGTGAAGATTTACAGCATTTCTGTGCCTTTGATAGCTGCAGACTCTGGAGTGCATACCTTTTGCTCTGCTGAAGACAAATTGGTGTGTTTCTGAGACTGTTTTCAAACTCAAAGTATTTGCTAAGGTGAGAAAATATTTCTTTAATTTAGATAGAGAATAGTGTGCTTTAAGGAGAAAATTATGAATTATGTGGCACAAATTGCTTGTAAATATGATCCCACATGTGCATGGAAAATTTAGATTTTGAATGTTTGTGTTACATAGCCATGTTAAAAGTGATACAAACATGTTGCAAAGGCAATCAAAAAACGCTTTTATGTGTCTTAAGGACATTTTAAGTAATTTTCCCATGTGCAGTGTTTTGAAATTATGATTTGAAAATCGTTTTTGGGGAAAAGGAATTGTTTTTAAATTTATGACAAGGACAAGGTGTATGCTTCTTTATACGGCAATTGACTGTCCCTGATGTTATTTTTCCCATTTTAATGTAAGACCTTTCTCTGTGGCGCAAGTTGCTTGTAAATATGCTCCGACCTGATCATGGGAAATTTAGATTTTAAATGTTTGTGTTACATAGCCATGTTAAAAGTGACCCAACCATGCTGGAAAGGCAATAAAAAAACACTTTCATGTGTCTTAAGGACATTTTAAGTAATTTCCCTGTGGGCAGTGTTTTCAAATTATGAATTGAAAATCGTTTTTGAGGTAAAGGAATGTTGTTAAAATTTATGTGCGCCATATGCCCACAAATTTCGTTTTCAGGGGTGCAGCAGGGTGTTCTTGAGACACCCCTGCACCTTTGGAAAAATTCCTAATTTGCGATGAGCTAATTGCTAATCGCAAATTGCACCTTCATTCCTATGGGCCTCCTGCTCCATGGAAATGAATGGGTAATTTGCAATTAGCAATTTGCTCATCGCAAATTAGGAATGGTAAAGAATCGCTATTTATTCCTTAAAATTCGCTATTTTGGAAATGCAAAATAGTTATATGATACATATGGCGGTTAATGTCTAACAAGATAAGAAGCTTAGGGATACATTTATGATGACTGGCGCAATGAAGTGGACATCACTTACTTCATTGGTAGAGCTTTACATGTATTATGTCCTCTGTATTCTTCATCAAGCGTAACTTTAATCTGCAATCCTGAGTAGGCCTCACCTTAAACAAACCTCTGGATAGGCCACACCTTATCGTCATCCTGAATTAATCATTTAAAATGCTAGGGACAGATTTATGATAGGTGTATGCCTCTTTTGTGCCACTTACAAAACACTGTCCACGGGGAAATGACTTAAAATGTCCTTAAGACACATGAATGTGTTTTTTTAAAGCGTTTGCAATTTTTTGGGGTGACTTTTAACATGGCTATGTGACTCAAACAGTCAAAATCTAAATTCACCATGCACAGGTGGGAGCATATTTACAAGGAATGTGCTCTATGGGGAAAGGTCTTATAATGTAATATGGGAAAAATGACATCAGAGACACTGAAATGCCTTATAGAGAAGCATACACCATTATGTCCTTGTCATAAATTTTTAACCATTACTTTTCCCCAAAAACGATTTTCAAATCATAATTTGAAAACACTGCACATGTGGAAATTACTTAAAATGTCCTTAATTCAAAATTTGCTGTTCCTTATTTTGCGATTGCACTGAAGGATTTGCAAATTTTGCGATTCCTTAAATGCAATGTATCAAACAAAAAATATGTAAAAAATGATATTAAGGATTTGGAAACTACCACCAACTTCTAGTTTGTGGTAATTTGCGAATTCTTTTCAAAAAGCATTTTTTTCCAAAAAACAAAAGGTGCCATATGACGCCTATACATGTCCTTAGGGCATGTATGTGTGCCATATGCCCCCAAATTTCTTTTTCAGGGGTGTAGCAGGGTGTTCTTGAGATACCCCTGCACGCTTGAAAAATTTCCTATTTTGTGATGAGCTAATTGCTAATCGCAAATTGCAACCTTCATTCCTATGAGCCTCCTAGCCCATGGAAATGAATGGGTAACTTGCAATTAGCAATTTGCTCATTGCAAATTAGGAATGGTAAAGAATTGCTATTTATTCCTTAAAATTTGCTATTTAGGAAATGCAAAATAGTTTGATGGTACATATGGTGGTTCATCTGTAACAAGATAAGAAGCTTAGGGATACATTTATGATGACTGGCGCAATAAAGTGGACATTACTTACTTCATTGGTAGGCCTTTACATGTATTATCTCCTCTGTATTCTTCATCAAGCGTAACTTTAATCTGCAATCCTGAGTAGGCCTCACCTTAAACAAACCTCTGGATAGGCCACACCTTATCGTCATCCTGGATTAATCATTTAAAATGCTAGGGACAGATTTATGATAGGTGTATGCCTCTTTTGTGCCACTGTGCGTCACTTTTATGATGCAGCGGCGGTGCTAATTTGCAATTAGCAATTTGCTCATTGCAAATTAGGAATGGTAAAGAATTGCTATTTATTCCTTAAAATTTGCTATTTAGGAAATGCAAAATAGTTTGATGGTACATATGGTGGTTCATCTGTAACAAGATAAGAAGCTTAGGGATACATTTATGATGACTGGCGCAATGAAGTGGACATCACTTACTTCATTGGTAGAGCTTTACATGTATTATGTCCTCTGTATTCTTCATCAAGCGTAACTTTAATCTGCAATCCTGAGTAGGCCTCACCTTAAACAAACCTCTGGATAGGCCACACCTTATCGTCATCCTGAATTAATCATTTAAAATGGTAGAGATAGATTTATGATAGGTGTATGCCTCTTTTGCGCCACTGTGCGTCACTTTTATGATGCAGCGGCAGTGCAAAAGATTTGCTATGAGGCGACAACATTACAAATTGATGCATTTAGGCAGATATGTCATGGTGTAAAAAAAACGTACCACATGAAACCGATGCAGCAGTGATGCAAAAGATGCACCATGTCGCAAGACAGGCCTCACTTGGGGCCATATGTATCAAGCTAATTAGCATTCGCAAAGATCAAAATTCTACGAATTTCGGCCTTTGCGAATGTTAATTAGACAAATGGTATGTATCAAACAAGTTTGATGCAAAATAAGGAGTAGCAAAATTTGCTATTCCTTATTTTGCAATTGCACTGAAGGATTTGCAAATTTTGTGACTACTTAAATGCAATGTATCAAACAAAAAATATGTAAAAAATGACATTAAGGATTTGGAACCTATTGTGGTAAATTGGTGGTAATTTGTGAATTCTTTTCAAAAAGCTTTTTTTCAAAAAAACAAAAGGTGCCATATGACGCCAACACATGCCCTTAGGGCATGTATGTGTGCCATATGCCCCCAAATTTCTTTTTCAGGGGTGCAGCAGGGTGTTCTTGAGACACCCCTGCACCCTTGGAAAAATTCCTAATTTGTGATGAGCAAATTGCTAATCGCAAATTAAACCTTCATTCCTATGAGCCTCCTAGCCCATGGAAATGAATGGGTAACTTGCAATTAGCAATTTGCTCATTGCAAATTAGGAATGGTAAAGAATTGCTATTTATTCCTTAAAATTCGCTATTTAGGAAATGCAAAATAGTTTCATGCTACATATGGCGGTTCATCTGTAACAAGATAAGAAGCTTAGGGATAGATTTATGATGACTGGTGCATCACCAGGGATGTGTCAGTCATCCTGCGCCGCTGTTCCGCCACCCATGGTGTGCTGCATTTAGAATGCGGGGCATCATGGGGCAAAAATGGCACAGATGCGTGACGTATCTGTGCTGTAAAGGTAGTGATTGCTGGAGTTGTATCGCAAGTGCGATGCAGCTCAAGCAAGGCTCAGGGGTGCCCCATCTCCACAATGTTGCGTCAAGACCTATGCCTGCTTAAAGCAGGCGCAGGGTTTTGACGAAGCTTTCTCCTATCTGATTGTAAATACGGCACACCATGGGTGGCAGAGTAGTGGTGCACGTTAACTGGTGCATGCCTGGGGATGTGCCATTTAACATAAATCTGCCCCTTTACATTTAAGTATGTGCAGGACACACAGAGTCGGTGAGGCTTATCCAAGGTTAAGAAGAGATGAGTCCTGTTCACTGAAAATTTAGACATAGTCTTCACCTGCTCAGCATTGATGGACATGGCTAAATAATAGCTGCAAAATATTACTCTTGTTAAACAATTTTACTATTATAATCTCTGAGATTTGTCTCTTACTCTGCAACATCTCATTGTTGTTATCTTTCTTTAAAGATAAAGACAACCTCAACATGAGCGACAATCTGCAATCAGTTGATTTTGACCTCATCATTGAACTTGTAATTGAAACATCAGTGGATGTTGATCCCTTGGATGATTTAAATCCTGAGGATGAAGAAGAGCGTGATGAGGATGCAGATTTGTCCGAATTATATGACATAGGATGGGAAGCTGACCTGCTTGAGCCTATGGAAATATAAACATTTATTTTTAAAATTTATAATTAATAAAAAGTAAAAAGGTAAACCGTTTAATTTAAAAATAAAGACACCTTCAAAAGCAGGTTATGTGTAGTGTCTTCAATAAAATATTAAAATATGCTCATAAAATTAGATCAGATTCACATATAAAATAGCACAGGTAACATAAATATAAATGACATTTCTTTTCTGCTATTTCTGTATTGTAAATTTGCAAGGACTAAAAAATCTTCTATTTAAAATGTCAAGTAGTGTGTTAAGTTTTTGATCACTGTTATTGTTTTACTGTTTGGTAATAATGGTTAATAACATTTTTTATTATATTTTACCACAGATTCAACTGCAGATCATTTCAAGATTTCACCATGCCAACAATAGAAAGACAGAGAAAGGCTGCAAAACGTCAAAGACAGCAGGTGAAAGAAAATAAGCAGCAGTCCTCTAACAAAAAGATTTGTCAAGTCACGAAGAAAGCACCGGGTAAGAGCACAAAATATTTCATAAGAAATATGTGTAGTAAAAAAAATATTACTACAGAAAATGTTTCAGTCCATAAAACGAGAAGGAATTCAAATGGAAAGGAAAGGCCAATGAAAAATGTTACTGCTAGAGCAAGAGATAACTCTGTGCATGATAGTAGAAGGAAACAACAGTTTAGGGAGATTCGTAAACGAATGTTCCGCAACAGGATAATTGGCAATTTGTTAAAAAATATTAAGAAAGGTCAACAGAAACTGGTTTTTTATAAGAGAAAAAAAAAGTTGAGAAAGTTATTGATCAGGCATTTGAAATTAAACGTAAGTTATTTATTTTGATAATCAATAGAATTAGGAAGCTAAACAAGGCAATTTATGATTTCAAAAGAAATAGTAGATGGAAGAGAATAGTTAATCGTAGTAATTTTTGTGAAGTTTTTTCTGGAGAATGGATGCAAAGTTCAAGCTGTGAGGCATTTTTTAATGAGGAGAGTTATTTCCAGGATAATGATTTGGTGCATGCAGTTGACACCAGTGGTCGTGCTTATGAAGTGAAAGATGGTTGTCCAGTTGAAAAAGAAAAACTTGTGACAACAGAGGCAGAAGAGGTGTTAGGTAATGAGGTTTTAGGAAGACGTGCTAAGGGTCCTGTGTACACCTGGAAGTGTAGTAGTATTTGCAGTGTGCGACAGGATTCCATCAATTTGCTTTGTGATTTTGTACGGTCATTTAATAAGAAAAGTTTGAAGCAGAAAATAAGGTTGTTGCAAGAATTAGATCCTTGCAGAGTAAGAGAAGTGACAGGTTTGCATGGTCATTCACTGGCTTGTCTTTCCAGGAGAGTATGCCAGAGTGTTTTTCATCATTTCAGGATGCTAGCAGTGCATCATAATAAAGTGAGGAAATTAGTTAGAATGTTGTATTATGCTAAGAGTCCAGCAATTATGCTTAAACAATTATGCGCTGCTCTTTTGCATGGTTCTGAAATAGATGTGAAGAATATATGTGAAGAAATTGAGTTTTGTTACTTTGGAAGTAAAGAGGAGAATGTTGAAATTGAGCAAGAAGAAGAGGGTCATGTGGAAGATAGTGTACAGGTTTCCAGTACAGATAATTTCCAGAGGGAAATTGCGACGTTTGAGGTGAAATCAAGTGAGAGGCCTAATTTCACTTGTGTGTGTTGTCGACGCACTTATTATAAGAATCAGACTAAGTTAGTGGATTTATATGCAAAAAGTGAAAGGGAAAATAATAGTGAATGGAAGGATTTCGCAACATACTTGATGGTAGAACATTGTTTTGATTTGGGATTGGATCAACGTGTGTGTAGTTATTGTTGTTGCAAATTAAATCAAAACCAGATGCCTGCTAGAGCAGTTCATAATAATCTGGAATTGGTTGAGATTCCTTCTGAATTGAAGGATTTAAATACTTATGAATCTATTTTGATTCAAAGTATCCATCCCTTTCAGGCTATTGTAAGAATGGAGCCAAAGACAGGGAAATTGCCTCCATCAGATTTACAGAGAGGATTAAAGGGAAGAGTTGTTTATTTGCCTCTAGATTTGAAGAAAAACATTAACACAATTGGAGTAGAAAAAGTGGAAGAGGAACCTCTGGTTATCTTAGTTAATGGGGTTCCGACAAAGAATAAGAAAATATGGCAAGATTTTGTAGATGTTAGGAAAGTTAAAAAGGCAACATTGTATTTGAAAAAAAATAATAAATACTATAAGAATGTATATGTTGCAGAAGAGGAAGTAAGTGAGGAAGAGGATAGCGATTTGTGTGCTGCTCAAATTGAGAAAGTAGAACCCTCTACTAGTGAAGAAATATATGAACATTATAGTGTTCATCCTTTGCATTCCAAGGAAGTCATGGGGAATGCTATTGAGTTGTTTCAAATGAAACAAGCCAAAGGGAGTCCCATTAGTGTTTGGGAGGAAAGTTTGGAAGCTCGGTGTTTCCCACAGCTTTTTCCAACAGGTCAGGGAGGAAGATATGATGAGCGACCTCATCAAATTCCTGCTTCTGAATACCGGACTTTGCGATTGTATGCAGGAGATGCTAGGTTTCGACAATGCATTCCTTATTTGTTTCATCTCCTGTTTGAAAGCGATCTGTCTGGACTGTCATATGCAGTGAACCACATCTTGAAAAGTGGTATACACATGCAAAACATCTCGGCAAGTGACTTTATGGATAAAGTCAATGTCCAAGACAGTATTTTGGATTCTCACCTGATTAATCTCATGGCGTGTCAGCGTGGTACTAATGAGTACTGGTACCGTCGTCATGGTGATTTAAAATGTATGTTGAGGAACTTAGGTACTCCCACATGGTTCCTCACTCTGAGCTGTGCCGAGTATGGCTGGGAAGACTTACTTGAATTTCTACGAGAGGCAAATGCTAACGTAGATAACATCGAATTCAAGACACCCGGAGAACTGTGCTCTTTGGATCCAGTCAATGTATGTAGGTACTTCAATCATAGATTTGAAGCTATGATGTCTTTCATCATGAATAAGAAGAATCCACCTCTTGGAGAGGTGTTGGATTTCTTCTGGAGAAAGGAGTACCAAACAAGAGGTGCTCCTCATATACATATGTTGCTGTGGATCAAGGATGCACCTAAATTTGGAACGGATCCAGAAGACTCAGTGATGAGTTTCATCCAACAGTATTCTACGTGTGCTGTTCCAAACGCAAAGGAGAAGAAAAGCCTAAGAGAAAAAGTTCTGCGTTTCCAAAGCCATCGATGTGGAAAGTACTGCCGTCGTAAATTCCGAAACAAGGACAAGTTCTACACTAAATGTCGTTTCGGCTTTCCACGACCGGTGATTTCTAAAGGAAGAGTAAACAGTTTGATGTCTTCGCTGCGACACAATGTCATGAAGAAATCACCTAAAAACACTTACAATTTGAAGAGGAACGAAGAGTCCAAGTACATCAACGACTACAACCCGGTGATTTTGTCCATGTGGAATGCTAACATGGATATACAGTTTGTGGCTGATAACTGTATGGCTGTGGCTCGGTATGTGACGTCTTACATCACCAAAAAAGAGAAGACAGAATTGAAGGATATGTGGGAGGACATTTCCCATGAAAAGAGCCTCAGCAAGAAGTTGTACAGTTTCAGTCTGAAGATGTTGTCGCATCGAGAAATCGGAGCGTACAAATGTTCTGACCGGTTGTCTTCAGCAAGTCTCTATGCCAAGTCCAGGAGTATCGTTTGGGCGAGTCTTGGTCTTGCAGCAACGCGTAATCGAGTTCTCAAACCTGTGCGGGAAATTGAGTATTTGGCGGAAAAGGAGCCAAACAGTACCGACATTTTGAAGACAAACATGTTGGATACATATTATCCAAATCGAAGCAGTCACCTCGAGAATGTTTGTCTGTATGAGGTTCTGCAAAATTACATATTCAAGAGGAACATCAAAGAAGATACTGAGAAAGGAGTGTATGCTGTAATAGGAAGTGAGGGATGTCTGGTCAAGCAAAGAAAATGCCACTTGGTAAACCATCGAAAATTGAGTGGCGAATCTCCTGAAAAAAAGGAGTTTTTCTATTTAGCACTTTTGCAACTTTTCAAGCCTTGTCGTGCAGAAGAGGAACTGCTTGGAGATTTCCTCTGTTACGAAGACTCTTTCAATGCCGCCAAGGAGACCATAGAATGTCCTGCTTTTCCCAAATATGTAGAAATGTTGAATGCGGAAATTGAGCAGGAAGCAACGATTGCAGCCGAGATTGCCAGAGACAGTTCTCAGGACAGTCAGAGTTCTGCTTCATTGAGTCAGGATCCACTAGGAGGACCTGTTATTGAAAATGAAGCTGCCACTGCTATGAATGAAGTGGAAAGAGCCATGGCACATGCTCAAGAGGATGCGGTTAACTTAGAAGAGTTGGAAAGACAACTCAACGTTGAGCAGAGGAAAATATATGACGAAGTTACCATGCAAATTGATCATGGATTAAGTCATGATAAGAAAGAGTGCTCATGTACGTCGTTGAAGCCTGTCCGACTGTACGTGAGTGGAGAAGCGGGAACTGGAAAAAGTTTCCTCATTAAAGCAATTTCATGCTATTTGCAGGAAAGGACAGAGTCATCGCTGTCTTGTGTTGTCACTGCTCCAACTGGACTGGCAGCACATAATATTAAAGGGATTACTTTACATCGTTTACTGATGCTGCCAGTGGAGCATGACAACAAATTACAATATCACAAGCTATCTGGAGATGCTTGTTTTGAAGTTTCAAGAATCTTGAGGAAAATGAAACTTCTTATCATTGACGAAGTAAGCATGGTTTCCAATGTCATGCTTGCCTTTGTGCATTTGAGGATGCAAGAAGTTCTCAAAACAGAGTATGATGTGTTATTTGGTGGCAAACACATCATTGTTTTCGGAGATCTTCTGCAGCTGACACCAGGGAAAGGGCAACCTGTGTTCAAAATGCTCACGCATGAAGATACCAGGAAGTGCCTAGGCAGCATTGGCAACGTCAATATATGGTTAAACTTCAATTATGCTGAACTGCATGAAAATATGCGTCAGGCGAAGGATGAAGTTTACAAGACTATTCTACAAGATGTTAGAATTGGAAAAGTGACCGAGCATGGGAAAGAAGCTTTACATGCACGATTACTGTCAAATTTATATCCAGAACAAGATGTTGTGCCTGAGAATATTTTTCAGAAAATTACTGAGAAGAAATCTGGAATATGTTTGATGCCAACTCTTGCAGAATGTGCCAAATTTAACAACAACATGTTGCATTTAGAAAAGCAAGAGATTGTGAAACTGGAAGCTATTGATAGAGTAGAGCATATGGGATCAACAATTATTTTGTCTGAGAATCTGAAAACAAAATTGGATTCATTAGAGAAGAGTATATCTAAAACTGCAGGTTTTGAAAAGACTCTGAATGTGTGCTTGAACTGCCGTATAATTTTAAGAAGGAATTTACATGTTGAAAGAGGTCTGGTAAATGGATCAATGGGTAATGTTGTTGATTTTGTGAAATACAGAAATAGAGATGGAATTGAATTTTTAAAAATGAAATTTGATGGCATTGAGGAAGTACAGCTAATTGCTCGTTGTTCTGCTAGATTTTTGCTTGTAAAAGACTTATATGTTCGCCGTAAGCAGTTTCCTGTTTGCTTGGCATATGCGGTGACAATTCATAAATCGCAAGGTTTAAGTGTAGACAGTGCATTGGTGAATATTGGCAGTTCTGTGTTCAAGGAGGGTATGGCATATGTGGCATTGTCACGAGTTAGAACTTTATCGGGATTGTACTTGATTGAGTGTGATGTCACAAACATTTGTGCGGATCTAGATTGTGTTAAGGAATACAATAGGTTAAGAAGAGAGTATGCGCCACATTTGCCTCAGTATCCTTTGTTTGAGAAACGTGTGGTAGGCCGGAAACGAAGAAATGAGAACAATACTGGGGAGGTTGTAGCAAAAAGACAAAAAGTCAATGAACCTAAAATTACAAGCAGAAACAAAAAGGATTCTGTTGAAGATGTTGTTGGTTTTCAGTTTGAAAACAGTTCTGGTGTCAACTGCTATGCTAATGTAGTGGTTAATGTTTTGTTTTCTCTAAAAAATGTAAAAGAAGAGATTGTGGTCAATTCTGATCAAAGATTTTGCAGTTTGTTAAATTCTGTGTTAGAGAAATGTAGCACTGATAGAAGAAACATAGAAAGTGTGTCTGAAATTCGAAATCTGTTAGACAGATGTTCAGGCCAAACACAATTCTCTCAAAATATTCAGCAAGATTGTCAGGAGTTTTTAATGTATATGCTTGATGTATTACATGCTGAAGGTGTAGATGTAGATCAGCTGTTTGGGCTTTCTTATCAATGGCAGCATGACTGCGAGAACTGTATGGTATCAAGTACTACTAGTGTAGACTCAGAAAGATTTATATTTAACTTTGCCAGACAGTAAATCAGTCTCCTTTAATAAGCTAGTAAAAGCAGCTGATCACAACATGGAGTGTAGCCAATGTAAATCTGAAATGATGTCCACATTATTTATACGAACATATGGCCAGTATGTCATTTTAATGTTCCAACGATGTAGGCCTGATGGAACAAAATTGACAACTTTAATTAAAAATTTTGTAGCTTCGCAGTTGTCAATATCAGGAAGGACTTTTGTAACTGCAGCAATTATATATCATGACGGCCCTTCAATAACATCAGGACATTACACAGCTTATTTAAAGTCTAGAAATGGCTGGTCATTCTGCAATGATTCTGTTTTAATTTTCAAAAAAAAATTGCCGTATGACCTTAAAAACTCTTACCTGGTGTTTTTAAAACCAAAATTTTAGGGAAATAATCTCGGGGTGTGCTCTGTGGAATTTCAAGAAGTTCTAATGGCTCCTACACAATTTGGCCTTGAGGATAAGTGTAGTTCAGAGACATAACTTCTAACCATAGGACTGGACGTCATGGAGAAATACGTGCACTTTCAATGAGTTCAGAAAAACTGTTTCTTTTTATAAGCTAATTGAAGCAGCCAATCAAAACATAGAGTAGAGGGAATGTAAGTCTGCAATGCTGTCTACTGTTTTACATTGCTTTGTGATTAAAAGTGATGTAGAGAATTAAATAATTGTAGTAGTCATAGAGGTAGTGTAAGTCTGCTTCATAGTAAGCAGTATCAGTGTCATAGGAAATGTAGAACATGACTGAGCAAGAAGGGGAAGATATTACTATTCCAGGATTGTGAAAATGATCTTCAACATTTTAATTCTGAAAGTTGCGGAAATGCCAAATGACGGGATTGGCTTACAAGAAATCCAAGAGTTATAAATGGCTCTGACCAGATTTGGCCTTGTGGAAAATTGTGGTAGAGAGCAAGAAGTCATTTATTGCATGTAACGTGTTTTTAAAAACGATGGAGATTTTCTTTCAGAAAGTGGCGGGCTGAAAGTAATAACAGCACAAAAGAGTGTAAGCTGTTCATAGGACATCCTTGGACGTCATGGAAAGTAAGTTAACTTTAAGGGGTTCTAAATTTTGATTTCTGATGTTGTATGGGTTTTTTAAACACAATCATTTTGATTGTGGTTTTTTTTCCCCGCTGTTACATGATGAATACCTTCAAGTCACTGTTTTTAGTGAAATTTGATACATTCTGAGAACAGCAAAAATAAACCATTTAACATGTATAATTAATTCTGTACTGTTTGCATTTATGATGTATATGTAGAACTGTGTAGGAGGCATGGAGAAGGTGAGGCTTCTGTAAGTGTCAAAGTTGTTGCATGCAGTGCTGCACTTCTGCGTATTCTTTCATATGCTAGACTACATCTGCACAATGAGATACCTAAGCAAAGGAAACACAAGTGATGTGATTGTGAAATGAGCAAAATAAATTGCACGTATTTCAATTACATCACCTGTGTTTCCTATCATTACGAATCACATTGTGCAGATCAAGTTTAGGTCTGTCCAGGGAAACATAGGAGATTTGGACTTTGTTGAAGAGTGCAGTGGACATGACTCACTTCATTGGTAGACCTTCACATGTATTATCTCCTCTGTACTCTTCAACAAGTGTAAATCTCATCTGCAACCCTGAGTAGGCCTCACCTGAAACAAACCTCTGGATAGTAGACATCTTATTGGCATCCTGAAGCAATTATTTAAAATTTTAGTGTCTTGCGACACTTTTCTGAAACAACAGCAATGCAAAAGATGCACCATGTTTTAAGATAGGCCTCACTTCATCTGCATCAAGATACTGTTAGTTTAAAATGTATATCTTTAGGACTGTGTAGGGGGCCTGGAGAAGCAGAAGCTTCTGTAAGTGTCAAAGTTGTTGAAAAACTGTTTGTCCTTCAATCTTTTCCCTTGTCTTTTCTAATTTTTAAATACATTTTTTAATATTTTTCAAATGTTTGTTCTCTCTTTCACAGATTGAAAGTATAAAAACAAAAAGTGAGTAATTTAACGACAATTATAAGGTAAATATTTTGTACTGTTTTCGTTACATTTCTATCACATTTAACTACTATTAGTTCCACTGCTTCATTTCTTTAACCCTCAGTTTCCTGCCTTTGCTACTTCCCTCATTCCTTTCTCTATTACCTACTTACTCAACTCCTTCCACTCTTTTTCTCAGTCCCTCTCTTCTCATAGTTCCTCACTCTTGTTCACTCACTGCGTCTCTATTACTCTTAGTGTCTTTGACTGATCACTCTATCACTACTTGTTCATAATGCTTTCTCTGTGTAGTTGAAGCACACTAAGGGGAATATTATGAACACAGCCAATAAAATTATTGCTCTTTTTATTGGCAGAAAACTGGTGCAAAAGTGGTTTTAGTGGCAGTTTTCTGCCACAAAAGCAGCTTTAGCGACACATTTCTGCCAATAAAAGCTGCAAAACTTTTATTGCCTATGTTGATGATATGGCTCTATGTTAATTACATTTCTTTGCTGTTTCAATTAATCTTTTTCTGTTATTTTTTGTTTTCTGTTTTCTATTTTTTCTCTCTGTTATTCCTCATGTTTTAATCTTATTTTGAACATTCACTCACATTCTCCAAGAAACTCTTCTTTGTTAATGTTATACTCTCTTTTTTTTTCTTTCACTTCGTTATCTATTTTGTTTTTCACAATTATACCCTCTTCTGTCTTTTCTTCGGTAAATAGATCTATTAAACAGTATCTCTTCTTTACTCCCTATAGCTGTCTTTCTTTTAACATCACTCTCTGTTTCCTTTCCTTATACTTACACTTTAAAAAAAAAAAAAAAAATGTTGGTTAGCTCCCGGTCCGCGTACCGGGAAGCTAACCCGGAAGCGAACCAAAAGAAATAGAGCTTGCCAGAGTGCTAAACATTCTAGCAATTTTTTTGGAAAGGGAAGGTAGTTCTGAAAAGAACTTTTTTTTATATATTTTTGTTGTTTTATATTTTTTTTTTTTTTTTTGAATTTTTTTTGTTTTTTTTGTATTTTTTGAACGATTTTATTTTTTTTTGGTTTTTTTGGGGGGGGGAAACAACAAAAAAACAGGCGTTGAAAAGGGCTCAACAGGAGCAAAAAAAAATTACTGGGGCGGTTAGGGCAATCATGGTGTTCATACGCCAGGTTGAGTGCATTGATGCTCATGTTGCCACAAGCTAATAATGCACGACAGTGCATACATAAGTGAATCATGTGCCCAAAATTTTCTTGAATATTTGGCACAGTTTCCCGTGCCTCTTCTGGTGTTAGAGAAACCGGTATTGTTGGTCTGGCCACAGGAGTTGGTCTTGGATTGTCGTGCATATCCCTTAATTCCGCCTGGCTGTAATTTAGGGGATGTTTCCTTGTCATGTGCCTGTGCATTGTGTGATTTCCAAAGCTATATTTTTTGTCCGTCCCTCTGGACAATTGTTCCTTGCATATCAGGCAGGTGACATACCTCGCGTTGACTTTTTTTTGGCCACGAGGTATTGAAAAAAACTGCCAGATGAAACTGGCTTTCTTTCTGGAAACCCGGGGCAACTCTTCTAAAAATTGTGGTTCTTCTCCCTCCTCATCCATTTCTTCCTCTTCCTCCTCAGTGTTGGTAAGGACCTGGGGAGGTGGTCCTCTCTTCCCATGAGGAGGTGGTGGTGGTGGTGGGGGTCCACCAGCTGAAGCTACCAATGAAGCCATTTTCCAACAAGCAAAATAGGTCTTCCTCTCACAATGATGAAAGTCAGAGTGAGGAAAGAAGGAGGGGTTTTCATCATTTGGGAAAAAACAATACTTCTCAACCAATGAAAAGTGTTATTTTTAAGTCACCTGACCTAGCCTTCCATCATTATGAAACCAAAAGTGAAATGAACCAATGAAAAGTTTTATTAACAAGTCACATGACCTCTCACGCTCATGTTATGCGCTGCGGAACGCGCCCCGGTTAGCTTCCGGGTCGCTAAGCTTCGCGCCCCGGTCCGCGCCCCGGGACACTTCCGGGTGCGCTAACGCGGTACGTCACAAGACGCATTACGCGGCAACGCGATACGTCGCACTTTCGCGACGCGCCCCGGTTAGCTTCCGGGTCGCTGAGCTTCGCGCCTCGGTCCGCGCCCCGGGGCACTTCCGGGTGCGCTAACGCAGTACGTCATAAGACGCATTACGCGGCAACGCGATACCGTCACTAAGTTGATTTTTTACCGGTTCGCGGACCGGGTCGCTGCATCAAATTGAGCTAACGGGAAGCTTCCCGGTTCGCGGACCGGGAGCGAAACAAAAAAAATATTTAAAAAAAATTATTAATAAACATATAAAATATATTTTTGGATTTAAATAAGAATACATTTTATAGCTATAGATATTTGCTATTAAAAAACCATTGAAATTCACTGAAAAAACCATAGGTTATAAACCATATATAGTTAGGAATTAGCATTTAAAAAACCTTGAAAATTCACTGAAAAAACCATAGGTTATAGACTATATATAGTTAGGAATTAGCATTTAAAAAACCTTATTTTACTCACACAAAACCAATGAAATTCCATATATAGTTAGTTGTACTAACTATATATCACGCACCCGCAATCCACTGCTGATGATGTCACATATTACATCATTCATGACATGGTCAGTGACATCACTGATGACATCACTGATGACATCTCAAATGACATCACTGATGACATCACTGATGACATCTCAAATGACATCACTGATGACATCATTGATGACATCATACAGTGACTGTATTTTTCTGTAAAGTTAAAATATGTCTTACATATTTAAGAATGAGTGGATGTATAAGTGTCTGGATGAAGGATTTAGTAGGTGCATGACTGACTGTATGAGTGAGTGGTTAAATGTGTCTCACTGAGTGCATGGGTTAGTGACTAAACTGTTTTAATTTGTGCATCATTATGTCTGTTGTTCTGTAAACTGCTGCATGTGTTGATCAGTAGCTATATGAGTAACTATATGGGTTATTGATTGGTTGCCCAAGCATTTGTATGGGAGACTGAGTGTGTGTGTGGGTGGCTGGGAGGTGTAGGACTCTGTGCATAGATGTATGGGTTCAAAAGTGCATGTGGAAACAGCTGTATGGGCGGTTGACTGTGTGCATGACTGTATTGGTGAGTGAATGGATATCTCAGTGCTACATGTCAAAGTAAGTACATATGTAAAATACAGTACATGTGAGAGTTGACATATATAAATAACTGTGCATAAGAGCCAGTGAATGTGTGAGTGGCTGTATGGATCATTGTGCTCTTGTATCCAGGATTGTATAAGTGAGTAAATATGTTTTAGTATATGTTTGAATAAGTAAGATGTGTATAACTGTATAGTTGTGAAAATGGAGGTGTGATTGATTCTTTGCATGACTGACTAGGTGTGTGTGTAACTTCATGGATGAGTGACAGTCTGTGAGTGTCTGTTTACACTGAGTGTATCTAAGGTTATATTAGAGTCTGAAGAGGTTCATCGTATTATCACATGAGTGATGTCATCAGTGATGTGATCAGTAATGTCAAATGAGATGTCATCAGTGATGTCATCAGTGATGTCATTTGAGATGTCATCAGTGATGTCATCAGTGATGTCATCAGTGATGTCACTGACCATGTCATGAATGATGTAATATGTGACATGATCAGCAGTGGATTGCGGGTGCGCGATATATAGTTAGTACAACTAACTATATATGGAATTTCAATGGTTTTGTGTGAGTAAAGTAAGGTTTTTTAAATGCTAATTCCTAACTATATATGGTTTATAACCTATGGTTTTTTCAGTGAATTTTCAAGGTTTTGTAAATGCTAATTCCTAACTATATATGGTCTATAACCTACTGGACATCACCTTGGTGCCATCGTTCTGCTGCCTTGGAACTATTCGCGCAACAGTTTGCTACTGATGACCCACCCCCCGCGACGCCGCATGCCGTTATTTGCTGGGTGGCAACTTACTAGACATCACTTTCGTGTCATCTAGATTTCAGCGCGTTCTGCTGCCTTGGAACTATTCGCACAACAGTTTGCTACTGATGACCCACCCCCCGCGACGCCCCACGCCGGAAATCTGGACGTTGTGCTGCGTTGGGACTATTCGCACAGCCGACCGCTACTTCGTTGTTTTTCCCTAAAAATGTTTATATGTTATTACTATTTTTGTTTTCTTGTATATATTTATAAATTATTAAAGTTTTATAATCTTACTACTTTGTCGGAGTGCTATATATTTTTAATGTGACACATAATTGTAAAAACTTTGATGTACAAAGAGTCATCCCTGGAATCTTCCGCTTCAGGCTCGGTCCCCTCCCCAATCACAATACAGGATGGTTTTCAGATAATAGCAACGCTTCTGCTGTGACGGATCTCATCGAGTGTGGGCCTTGATCTACTATAATTCCTTTGAAGAGGGGTGATTCTTTACAGCTGTGGCCATAAACTACATCTGCAGGGCTAGCTGATACCCTAAGACCAGCCTGGACAATCGGACACAGAGGAAAAGGAGTGTCAGAGGGTGCGGTAGTGAATAGGGCGAAAGGGAGGTGTCGGGCGGGCACAGGGTGTGATTCTCAGGGAAGAGCAGCGCAGATGGGGGGAGGTTTATTACCCATGCATAAGACAGAGAGCGGGGGTGACCACTGCCTGGGGGAGATGCTTGCGAGGGTGGGGAGCCATGCTAAGGATCGACAGCGTGCACAGAGTGGGTCTGGTCAAGGCATCTAAAATGGCTGCCGTGCACGACAAAAGTGTGGCATTTGAAAAAAGACAAGATGGCGCAGACAATGTTTTTCAACACTTCCTGATTTCCTTCGAATCGAACGTTAACAGACGTTGGGGCATATAACCAAAGTTAAGCGATATTTATCCCTAACGATGCTTAGCAACGATTTTTTTACCGTCAGAAATTATCGCAGATAAACCTTGCTATTATCAAGGTTTATCGGAAATACGATAAAAAACGACCGCAATGCATTAATATCGCTGAAAACTCAGCGATATTCATGCATTACCGAGCTAATGCTCTTAGCCATGTTATCCACCTCCCATTGGATAACATGGCTAAGAACTGCTCAGGGCAGGTGGTAGCTTTTGGAGATATTTGCGCTTATCTCGAATATTTCCAAAAGTTGATAATAGGAGATAGCGATGTTAGCGACTGTTTCCAGTCGCTAACATCTTGGCATGCCCACTTTGCATGTCATTAGTGATAAATATCACTCACATGCAAAGTGGGGCCCAAGATGGTCGCTATATTCTACTAGCCGTCGCTAACTGGTGTTAGCAACAGCTAGGTAATACACATATAATTTTATCTCCGCGAAGCGGAGCGCTGTTACAGATATATATCTTGTTTCTGAACGTTAATTTCTCAAAATGCACTGAAGCACATATATTGAGACCTAGCAAAGGCACATCGGGCTACCAGTCCCTACAATTTTGCCAAGTTTCGTGCAAATCCATTCAGCTGTTCGATCCTACCGAGAGACAAGATGGCGGCCGCTACGGACTGTTTGGAATGTTTACAGACACCGGAGAGCCAATCAGCTTCGCTTCGCAAAGCTCCGTAACGCGAAAAGTACGCGAAGCGGTGCGCTGTTACAGATATATATCTTTTTTTGAACGTTAATTTCTCAAAA
Organism: Lissotriton helveticus; assembly: GCF_964261635.1. Lineage (NCBI taxonomy): Eukaryota > Metazoa > Chordata > Amphibia > Caudata > Salamandridae > Lissotriton > Lissotriton helveticus. Next base: position 1,071,023,477 of record NC_136070.1, on the reverse strand, counting down.
TCCACTGGAGCACATATATTGAGATCTAGCAAAGGCACATCGGGCTACCAGTCCCTACAATTTTGCCAAGTTTCGTGCAAATCCATTCAGCTGTTCGATTATTATTATTTTTATTTTTTTTTGCCCCGCGGGGCCCTTTTAAAACCTCCACATCAAACCTAGGGGGTGAGCGACAATGTACTATGCCCCCTTATGGTCATTTGCCCCTTCGCTTTGGCCTCCTCTTGTCTCTCGATCCTACCGAGAGACAAGATGGCGGCCGCTACGGACTGTTTGGAATGTTGACAGATGCTGGAGAACCAATCAGCTTCGCTTCACAAAGCTCCGTTGCGCGTAAAGTACGCGTCCTGGGACGCTGCCAGGTCCGCTGTTACAGATATATATCTTTTTTTAAACGTTAATTTCTCAAAATCCACTGGAGCACATATATTGAGACCTACAAAAGGCACATCGGGCTACCAGTCCCTACAATTTTGCCAAGTTTCGTGCAAATCCATTCAGCCGTTCGGGCTAAAAGTGAGGCCAACCGCCCTATGGAAAACTCAATGTTAAAAACACGTTTTGGGACCCCCATTTTTTCTCGGCCCCCCCTTGACGAACCCCCCCCAAATTTTCAAGGGCTGCTCAGAAACAAAATGTGCCATTTTCCTGAAAATTTCAGCCAATTCCGTCCACAAACGCCAAAGTTATTAGACATAGAATTTTCAAAAAACCCATAGAGAAAAAATCCTAACTATATATACCTACTGGCGACCGCCAGTAGGTAATATATATATATATATATATATATATATATATATATATATATATATATATATATATATATATATATATATCACAAAGCACTCTACTTCCTCGTACCTCTACAGCCGAACGGAAAGAGCATGGACCACAGGATTCTTGTTAAATACCAGTTTATTTATTCAGGATGTTCACAAACAAATGGCAGCCATAACGCGTTTCATCCCTCCCGGGGGACTTGATCATATATATGTGCATTCACTGATAAAAACAAAGGTTGAAGTGACATTATAGTTAGGTGAACATGTGATTCTAATGCATCTAGGTGTGTAGAGGTATTGTACATGGTATAAATCTTTGTGTTGAACAGTAACTCTCTGAGCAGGTGACAGTTGGCGACTTGTCTTCAGCATGTTCCATATATGTTTTTTGTCTCTGCAGAAAAAGTTTCCAACAGGGCAAATATTCTACGTAGTACATACCATGTACTGTTAGAAGCCTTGAGTTATTAGACATAATCATCTCAGCATGACAATGTCTACATAACATAGAAGACTGTGTGCACCAGGTACAAACCTATGTATATGTGCTTGTTTTGTTTCAGAAGATGGGTTGTCTGTAAAGTTTTTATCACAGTATGAGCGCTGCATTTATTATGATCTGTAGCTCCTTCAGACCGTGGTTATTTTAAGTGAATAGGCTCTGTTTTAACGGGTTTTTCATAGAGTGCACACTGTTCTTAGTAGAAACTTAGTAATACTGTAAGGTGCTTCTCATGGGAGTTTTACTGTCTGCAATTACATTTGTGTATTGAATTTTATTCTGCACGTTAGCAGCTATACTCTTTCACAATAGAAGTCAATGAATTAGGCTTTTTTGGGAAATGGGAATGTCTCATTCATTGTAAAGTATAAAGTACTTTCTGTGTTTAGTTAAAATGATATTGCCTCCCACCTCAAAGTTCCATCACCTTATTAAGGACCCCAGCCCTTGTCCCTTTGCGATATTCTTCTAATGTGTGGCCCAGGGTACTTTCAGGCCATATATGTTATGGATTGATACAATACCTAGGCTGCAAGTGCATTAAAAGTTTCCTTTAGAATAGCTGCAGGTCACTAATGAGATGTTTATCTGACTACGATGCAGTTGTTTACCACTCTCAAATTGTAAACCTGTGCAATTATCTCAGGAAACCGCAGGTCTATTTACTAGATAATGATTTAGGATAAGGGGCATTAAGCTTCGCAAAGAGCTCTGGGATGTAAGGAAAAACAAAGCAATTTGACGAGTCTCCTCCTAATTATTGGACGTATTGCTGTCACTGTTACTACAGGTGCCTTGCAAAGAGAGCATTAAAAACTATATCACTGTAGACGTTTCCAATTAGTGTAATGTCTAATAAACCCATACAAAAACCCCAATCATGGTGGAATTTACCACAGTGCATTTACCATTCTAAGAATTGGTACAATTCTTTTTTCATGGCGCATACTTATTTATTCATATTTGAGATTTGATCATAAATAACGGTTTAGCAATTAGTACCAAAAAAAGAAGTTTCCTTTCTGTGATATTAACTTTTTTCAAAGTGACCAATTGGCCTACACACTACGATTAACAAATTTGTACACGGGTAATTATTTCTGCACGACACTGAAGTTTTTCTTTCTCTCTTAAATTTATTCTTTATAAAAGTTTATGTTAAATCCATTTTTTATATTCATATAGCATTTTTACAATCATGCACTCTGATACTCTGATACACATTCCACATATTCTATAACAATTCCTTTTACAATTCCTAATCAGAGTAAACAATTCGTATATTATCCATGAAATCAATCATAAATCACAATTTAAAAAATATAACATTCTACTACACAGTATTAAAATCAGCAAAAAAAAGTTCTTTTGTTGACGCGTTTCGTTGCCTTTGTTCTAGATCCTATTGCACCTTCTTCAGGAAGGAGCTTTGCTTAAAAACAACGATTCTTCACTCCCAAAAAAACGAATACATACAATTAGTGTCATAAATCTACTTGAGAGGGAACTTCATTGTATCATGTCGTGTACCTAATATGATTACCGTGTCACTTGTACATCTATTCAGATAATGTAAAGAGGCATTCTTACTTAGTTTATCTTGCCATAGATCTTTACTCGGGGTTCTGGACCTTTCGGTTTTGTGTATTTGTGGTCCTCTTCGTGGGTACTATCAATATTTGTATACCACGGTTTCTGTAATGATGAGGATAAGCTATTTAGTAATCCTCCCTGAATCAATTGTAAGGAGAAGTTATAGTTACACATTCATAACGCTTACTTGAAGCAGAGGGATTAATGTTATCTGTGTCACTTTTCTTATCTGCGACTTTGAATCTGCCCAGGATCTTGTATCAATAGGGGCTCTGATGGTGCCTGTAAAATTTAAGGGTTCATATTATTCATTTCAAACTATGTCATTTGTGAACACCAATTTATGTCTGGACCAGACTGCCATGCATATACGTACCGTCTAAGTATTTATTGCGGTCGTTTCAATAAACCTTACCTTTAACAGGACTTCCTGGGCGTTTCGGTATCATGGGGTGTTTCACTGTTTTCCCCTAATTCAGTCAACCTTTTGCCTCTGAATACTGCTGTTGCAACCTGAAAGATGAAGCGTGCTTATTAAGCGTCTCATCCTACCTGACATACTGATAAGATTATTAGCCTAGCTGTTAGTATTAACGGGCATTTCAACTCTTCTCAGTGCCGTTAAGTCAAGCGATAAAATCGCTATTTGCTGGGCGTGTTGGTTTCAATAGGCCATTGTAGCGATGTTTTCTTGTTTATTCAAGAAAACGTGCCCATCCCTAGCATTTGGAAGACTTCAGAGATGGGGCATCCCATAAAAAGGAAGGCTAATCACAATTTGTTACTTGTATATAATGCCCCCTTTGTTTTTTATAACTGTTTGTACCGCAGCAGCCTCTTAGTATTCTCATGCGTCATCGGTTATCCCGCTGTAAACATAGGTAACCCTACATACGCTGTTAGCAGGCTTGTTGCATCATTGTAAAAGCAAGACATCCTACAGCGCTAGAGTCGCGTTCCATTAACACTAAATTCGGAATTTTGTTTGTTTTTGGACTTCAAAACAAAGCATGCCCAAAACATTCGGTCCATTGTTATCCATACAGTTTACCCCTTCCCTTGTGCATGGTGACAAAATATGCTGGTACTTACCTCACAGCATAAGTCGCTAGTGTATTTTTGCACTTCTCATATTGGGGCTGTGGACCTGTGTTGGATCCAGCCCTGTGGATATACCCTGATCTGGATCCAGCCCTGTGGGATTTGACCTGTGCTGGGTCCAGCCCTGTGGATATCGACCTCCGTTAAATCCAGCCTGTAGATATAGACCTGTGTTGGATGCTGTCCTGAATGTATAGAGCTGTGCAGGATTCAGCTCTGTGGATATGGACTTGTGTTGCATTCAACCTTGTGGGCATGGACCTGTGTTGGATACACCCCTGTGGATGTGGACCTGTGCTGGATTTAGCCCTGTGGACATGGACCTGTGTTGGATCCAGCTCTGTGGATATAGACATGTTATGTTATGTTATGTTATGTTATTTATTTATTTCTATAGCGCACGGCTACTCAAAAAGAGTGTCCCGGCGCTTTAATGGAGAAAGAGACAATACTGCAACATAAGAAACATAACACCAAAATAAAAAACTGACAGAAGAATGGGCCAGAGATTCGCGGGAGACCGGCTACTGAGTGAACAGCCAAGTTTTGAGGCCCTTCCTAAAAGCCAGTAGGCTGGTCGCTCCCCGTAGGGCCTGTGGTAAAGAGTTCCACAGCTGAGATGCCAGCAGTCCGAAAGAGCGGCCTCCGAGGCGCGCTTTCTTTACCCGGGGGACAACCGCAAGGTGCAAGGCTTCCGACCTTAGAGACCTGGTCGGATGATAAAAGACCAGTCTCTTTTGGAGGTACTTGGCTCCCTCCTTGTGAAGGGCTTTGTACGCCAAGGTCAGCGCCTTAAAGGCAATCCTCTTGCGGATAGGAAGCCAGTGTAACGTTGCCAGCAAACCCGAGGCCCTGGAGCGCCTGCTAAGGCCAAAGACTGCCCTGGCAGCGGCATTCTGTGCCACTTGCAGCCGCTGCAACAAGTACTCTGGGAGGCCCAGGTAAAGAACGTTGGAATAATCCAACCTGGACCCGATCAGAGCCTGGACAGTCAGCGTCCTATGTTCCACGGATAACAGAGGAAGAAACCTCCGCAACATCCTGAGGATGCCAAAGCAAATGCCCGACACCCCCAGGATCTGGGATTTCAAGGTAAGCCTGTTATCCATCTTCACCCCCAGATTCTTAGCAACCTGAGAGGAGCAGGACGGAGGGAACATATCCCGTGGCCACCAGGTCTGCCAGTCTGGTTCTGTATCGCACCCAAAGAAAAGAACTTCGGACTTGTCGGAATTGCACTTAAGGCTGTTTAGATGGAACCAGTGAAAAACAGCCCCAAGGCAATCCCGAATACTCTCCCCATCAAAGTCGCCTCCTCTCTTACAAGAGAAGAGGAGCTGGGTGTCATCCGCATAGGATACGATCTGGGCACCATGCGACTCCACCAACGCCGCCAATGGGGTCATAATGATGTTAAAGAGGGTCGGGCTCAAAATAGAGCCCTGAGGGACCCCGACTCCCAGAGGCGGCATCGCGGCGGAGTCCGGCGGGGCCCAGATCGACTGCCGGCGGCCGGCTAGGAAAGAAGAAAACCAGTCGAACACCGTCCCCCGTAGGCCAATCTCGAAAAGTCTGGCGAGAAGACCATCATGGGGAACGGTGTCGAACGCCGCCGACAGATCTAACATCACCAGCATGACTTTGCCCCCAGAGTCCAGAACCCCTTTAATGGTTTCCGAGACCTCCAGGAGCGCTGTCTCAGTACTGAGATGGGGACGAAAGCCCGATTGGGTGGCGTGCAGAATCTCATGAGATTCAAGAAAGTTGGAGAGCACGCCTTGGACGTGCTTTTCCAGAATCTTCGTGAGGGCCGGCAGCAGAGAGATGGGCCTATAATTAACCGGGGCCTTCGGATCTAGGCCAGATTTTTTATGCAATGGAATCACCATCGCCTGCTTTCAGGCCTGCGGGACCACGCCGAGCCTCAGCGAAAGATTTAAGAGCGGATTAGCCAACGGGTTGATCACCTCCGCGACTTTCGCCAGAAATTTAGCAGGGCATGGGTCAAGAGGAGAACCCGATTTTAGATTGCCCATAAGAGCCAGAGAGTCCGGAGCAGAGATAGAAGGAAACACACTCAACGTCGCCCCTGGCCCGGCCTGTGGCAGTGTGGTAATGTCGGGTTCAGTCTGGCCCGCAGACACTGGTGCCAGGAATGACTCCTGAATGCGTTGGATCTTGCTCGTGAAGAAGTCAGCAAGGTCCGTGGCCCAGGTGCCAGATGATTTTTGGTCCGAGGTGTTGGCATGTACTTGACATGTTGACATGTACTTGATCCTTCAGTAAAGGTTTTAGGTTGTGCAGAATGATAAGCAGGATGGCCAGTGGGCTACCTGCAATTGACTTTGTTTTTGTAGCAAATTACCATTTCTTGGTAGCCTAGTTGTTAATCTAGCCAGTTCAGTAGCAGTAAATGTGCAGGTAGCTAAACATTCTTATAGATGAAGTCTGCCAAAGCTGTTTGTGAGATGTTAAAAACTGATCAAGTCATATGCTGCTTCCAAAATAAATTATGTTTGACTACATCAGTTTCATCTTTACTCTACAAGCAAGGTCAGTTTGATGTAATTTGTTGATATCTGGACCCTCTTTTATTAATTAACGGTGACCTTGTAAGGCATCCTCCTTCAATGACCTTAATATAACACTAGTATTGCTTCTTCTCCCCCCAAAAAAATTCTGTGCTGTGATGGGTTGCACGGTGTTCTCTGGTGCTCTCCTTGTACATAAGGTACTTCATAGAGTTCAAAAACTCTATGTTTATCAAAACAAGCATTCTTTCCGATAGCCCTGCAAATCTAGGCAAATTTAATTTGCTAAAATATGTATATTGGTACAAAATGAGCTCTCTGGTTTTGTTTAATTTTTTTGATTGATAAGCATTTTAACTGGTCATTTTACATTCAACAATAATAATATTAACAGCTATTTATGCAGGCCATATGCAGTTAATTGCCTCTATGTGCTGAAATAGTAGGTTGGAGGATGCCTTTTGGTAATGATGAAGACACTGACTAAGTTGACATTTTGTGGGCGTTCCCACAGATTCCAATGTACTTTACTACCATACATGTATACCTACATGCATTTAGGGTCCCTAATAAACCCCAATCCCAGGCTGGAAAGGGATTTGTTCATGAGAAACAATGCTTGCCCTGTGAACAACTAAAGACAAAGTAATGAGTGCAAATGCGTATTTCCCTTAACCTCAAGCATGCAAATTAGCCACCCACTGACAATTAGAGATATTTGCCATAATTCTATTTTTTTTTTGTCATCATTTTTTATTGGTTATCAAAATACAGTGTTAAAACATGCACACAATGTGGCAAAAGGTGGGAGATAAAACATATTTGGTGCAGCCCTAAAGGGGACATGGGGAATGATAGGGAGTTGTAGGGAAGAGGTGGGGGGGGGGGGTAAAGGAGGGGTAGGCGTAAACAATAAAGTCATAGCTTTAGCAAAAATAGTTCAGCGGATCAAACAACTTGATGGAGGGTGCCAAGCCCAATATTGTGGGCATGTGAAATGGTGCAGCGGTCAATTCCCGACCAGCAGCAAAGGTAGAGGCTGCACGTCATCAATACCCATAATGAGGGAGGAAGTGGTTGCAAATATGGAAGAACCCCCAAGTGTCTGAGGGAGCGAAAGGGATAGAGGGTCATGATTCTATTTTGATTCTTCTTTACACTACACAGATCAGAAGTAGGACTGTCTAGCTTTTACTCAGGGTCATCCATAAATGTAAATAATGGGTTGGTGTAATGTGCGTAATGGCTGTAATTCTCATAATTTTGTATAATTACGCAAGAAGCATAATCCCGCATTTAGCGCTAGTTCCTTGCGTCCATATTGGGCTAGGGGATGCATTTTGTGCTATGAAAATAGCACTAAATGCTAAAAGGTGGGAACACCAGTAGCCAGAAAAAGCTCGCTCTGTCTTAGATCATTGTTCCTATGGTCCTTTGGTGAGATTTCCGGCCCCAAATTACTCTTAATTACTCAAGCTAGTGGAATTTGCATAATTTCGGTAATTTCCTTTCACAAGAGTAATGCATATTTACTGAAATTACTCTGATTACTCCGGAATAATTAAAATTTCTCCCAGGCCTAATGGAAATAAACATTTTTGACCCAGTCTGTAAAGTCGGTGTTCAATGCACATCTTATGGTTTATTTGGCTTGAATCCCTGATATCAATGTACTGCAACTTACTATATCAACTCTATTTCTAATCCTCAAAGGAAAACTGTACGCATTTAAAACAAAAATGAAACGTTTTACATACTATTTTTAACTCTAGGCTATGGTCCATGAGACCATTTCCTACTCTTAAAAAATGGTTTTGCCAATATTTACACAGGGGTTGGGATCCTTTGGGGCCCTCTTCTTGTTTATGGATGGGTTACCACTATCTTTCAGTAGTCAGTAAAATAATGTTTTGCGGCCGAAGTTCGGTCCAATTTAATACATACCATAAGGAATCAGTATTTGGAAGCAACACCTTAAACATGCCCCTCCACAGTATTGTGGCCAGCAATGGTAAGAGGCTCTGACCAGGTTGCATGTGATAGTTGCACATGTGTGTGCACATGTACATGTTGACTGTGAAAGTGAGTTGTCTGACTCAGACTGGCATCTGTGCTTAGGCAGCAATTTAACAAACAGGGCCCAAATTAAATGATTGTGATTTAAGTGGAGAACTAAAAGAAATGCACAATCCCTATTGATAAAATGTATCTTGTGCAATGTTTCACTATGCACTTTATATGTTAACTTGTATTTAAAATGTAACTCTAGATTAATACATGATACAAAGATGCTGCTTAGATAAAATGATTGGACCTGAAATCTAAACATAAGGTCTTTTTTTACACATATGTATGGAGTCATGAACATAATTTATGATTTGTCTTATTTCTCCCAATCATCCCTTAATGAGATTTGTCCTTTAAGTTGCCAGACTGAGTGAGTGTATTACTCTGCTGCACCAGCTCACAGACCAAAGGCTGCCGGAGACAATAATCCCATTTCAGTATGATTAATAATCTCTTGCTGTAGGAAGGGTGCAGAGTCGCAAACTCCATAGCCATCATTCTGTAACTGCTTCCTAATCAACGTGGAACTCTGTCTTCTTTTTTATGTTCATGCCCATGAAAGTTAAGAACGTGGCTGAAAGAACAGAGGAAATACTCACACAGCTGATGAACCCCTGTCTAGAACGTTTGTATGATTGTGCTCCAGACCTGCACTTTTGACTACTGTGGACTCTCTCCAGAACTTGTCACATCCGCTTCCTGAATTTCAGCCAGGGTCAATGGAGATAGATTTGATGGTCCTTTGGTGGTACCTTAGATGTAGGCACTGCAGATTGTGCCCACAGGTCAACAGAGCACCGAAGCTGGAGATGGACAAGAATACAAGTCAAGAGACCTGGAGCTAGGTTGCTACTAAGGAAGGAAGTAGTGCTAGAGGATTCCAGATCTACAGGAAATCCTCTTAACAATCCTGAGGTAATCCTGGAGGCGACAGAGACTCTGGAGGTAGGCACTGGTGGCTAAAGTGCACCACAGGGAACAGAATGCCATCAGTTGTGTGAAAAATTGAATAGTGGGGCCTGAGATATCATAAAAGCAAGTGCCCATCACCAACAAAGTGACTAGACCGTGCACATTTAAATTAAAAAAAGAACGAAACTGAAAAGGTTGAAAATAATACAACCTTGTACAGATCCTCAGTTTCAAGGGGTTCAGATGAACGAGGAATGGACCCCACCTCGCCTGGTAATGAACTCAGGTCTAAGAAGCCCCGCTCTGTCCATCGTTACCTCTGGCTCACCTCCATTTCCGGCTCAAGCAGAGCCAGAGGTAACGGCAAACAGACAGTTGTGTTCTTTTTTCAATTTAAATGTGCACAGTCTAGTCCCTTTGTTGTAATGCAATAGCAAATACAGATATAAACAGGTCCTAAAGAAAGCCGTGAACTAACTTGTCCTGAAGGCTGAAACATGTCCACCTTACTCGAAAGCAGCTATTTTTGAAAACTGCATATTGCACTGTTTTTATTAAGGAATATAGGAGATATCTAAAATAAAATATTGTTTCTCTCCTATATATTCTTTTTTAATTCACATTTTCATTCACTTGCACTGCACTCTTGCCAGACACCATATATCAGTAAGTTTTTGCTCTGTTAGAGATCTCTATTTCTCTCTTTTCTGGTTCTCTTCCATGACCCATTTGAGATCAATTCCATGGAAATATACTCAATGATCAAGAGGTACAGTGGATGGTGGGAAGGATACCCAGATGATGACAATGACCATTATGGTGATTGATGGGAATCCAACTTTTTCCTCGGGTCTTTTTACTCTTTCATTCTTTATTCTTTGTAATTTGAAGGATATGACACATAGTACTCCATGTGTTACTTCTGAGTAGGCTCCCTTTCATCATTCTTTTTGACCCCTGGAATTGTTGTTGTATTTTGGAAAGTTTTGGGGAAGTTATCCATGGCTGGTCGGTAAATATCCCTTAGACCCTTTATCACATCTGTTTGTTTCAAGTCCTATATGGTTACCCATATGTTAAATGGAATTGCTGTTTTTAGAATTAGAACTTACTGGTGCACAAATTGTCAAATAGTACTTCACAGATAACGGAAGAAGGCTAGGCCTGCTGGGTGAGATGCCCCTGTGGCATTTCTTTAGGGTACATTATTTGCACCCTGACTGATCCGCCCGGCCCATTTAGAAGGGCTTCAATTTGTAATTCCACCTTGTACCTTGCAAATAGTTTTTCTGTTATGAGTAGTATTTAAGTGTGTGTGCATTACATTAAAGTACCTTTCCTTTTTTAAACTATAGCACTTGCTGACCATTGATTTATGAGTGTTTTATTGTGCATTCCTGAGTCTAGAGTTTCTTGCCCAAAGCACCTCCCTGATTAAGCACTGGGCTGCTCTGCCTCATCAACCTGAGTTTCAAGTGTGATTGGTCCCCAGTTTGTGCATGACCATCAATTTGTGAAAATACCATGGTATAGGGAAGTGACATCACCCACCCTTTTACTTGAATGACATTACTGGAAGTGACATCATATGACACTTGATGATATCACAATAATGGTTTTCGCTGAAGTTCCATAATAACTACATGATTAATATAATTATGCTGCTCACATTATCTTTGAAAGGGATGTGGCTAAATGCTTGCCCCTGAATTGTAGTAAGCAAAGCAACTGTACCAGAACTCTTCGACAAGTTTTAAGGGTGGGGGCTGGGGCTAAGTGCAGTGTTCTTCCAACAGGAGAACTCTTGAAAAGCAAATAGTTTTATAGCACAATTTACACATAAATTTGGTAAATAGTCCTTGGCTCTTCAATGGAATTCATTACATTTTCAAGTCCTTTCATGGTGTGACAAGCAAATAAATCCAAATGTGCCCAAGAGTTGGCCAAATTATTTTCGAAATGCGCAATGAGATCCTCATATGTCAAACACTATCTCCGTTGTGCCAGGATGAGCAATGTGTCTTTGGTGCCCTAACAGCAAACATTACATATAATATGCCATTGCCTGAATTTTGTCATTAATACCATCTATATTCCATGGGTGACCATTAAGTCCAAAATTACCTGTATTATGTCTGGTTCAGCATTCTGTCAGGGTTGCTTACCTCCCATCAATCAATCAATCAAGACACTTATAAAGCGCACTACATACCCGTTAGGGTCTCAAGGCGCTAGGGGGTGGTAAGGCGTGCTGCTACTGATCGAAGAGCCAGGTCTTGAGGAGTCTTCTGAAGGCCAGTAGGTCTTGGGTCTGCCGTAGGTTGGTGGGGAGGGTGTTCCAGGTTTTGGCGGTGAGGTGGGAGAAGGATCTGCCACCGGCAGTTGTTCTTCGGATGCGAGGCACTGTGGCGAGGGCTTGGCTGGTGGAGCGGAGCTGGGGGGTGGGGGTGTAGAAGCTGAGTCTTCTGTTGAAGTAAGCTGGGACGGTGTTATGGAGAGCTTTCTGTGCGCGGAAGGGGGGCTTGAAGGTTACCCTTTTGTTGACGGGGAGCCAGTGCAAGTCTCTCAGGTGGGGGGTGATGTGGCTGTGGTGGGGGATGTCGCGGATCAGGCGTGCCAAGGGGTTCTGGATGCATTGCAGCCGTCTCAGGAGCTTGGCCGACGTTCTTGCGTAGAGGGTGTTTCCAAAGTCCCGCCTGCTGGTGACGAGGGCCTGGGTGACTGTTTTTCTAGTTTTGGTACGGATCCACTTGAAGATCCTGCGGAGCATTCGGAGGGTGTTGAAGCAGGATGAGGAGACAGCGTTGACCTGCTTAGTCATGGAGAGGGTGGCGTCAAGGATGACCCCTAGGTTGCGTACGTGGTCGGTGGGTGTCGGTGCTGTTCCCAGTGTTGTCGGCCACCAGGAGTTTTCCCTGGCTGAGGGGGTAGGGCCGAGGATGAGGACCTCCATCTTGTCAGAGTTAAGCTTCAGTCGGCTGTTCTTCATCCATTCAGCGACGCCCTTCATTCCTTCAAGGAGGTTGGTTTAGGCGGTGTGAGGGTCTTTAGTGAGGTTTTGGCGGTGAGGTGGGAGAAGGATCTGCCACCGGCAGTCGTTCTTCGGATGCGAGGTACTGTGGCGAGGGCTTGGCTGGCGGAGCAGAGCTGGCGGGTGGGGGTGTAGAAGCTGAGTCATCTGTTGAGGTAAGCTGGGAGGATGTTATGGAGAGCTTTGTGTGCGCGGAAGGGGGGCTTGAAAGTTACCCTCTTGTTGACGGAGAGCCAGTGCAAGTCTCTCAGGTGGGGGGTGATGTGGCTGTGGTGGGGGATGTCGAGGATCAGGCGTGCCGAGGCGTTTTGGATGCATTGCAGCCGTCTCAGGAGCTTGGCTGACGTTCCTGCATAGAGGGTGTTTCGGTAGTCCAGCCTGCTGGTGACGAGGGCCTGGGTGACTGTTTTTCTAGTTTTGGTGGGGATCCACTTGAAGATCCTGCGGAGCATTCGGAGGGTGTTGAAGCAGGATGAGGAGACAGCGTTGACCTGCTTAGTCATGGAGAGGGTGGCGTCGAGGAGGACCCCTAGGTTGCATGCGTGGTCGGTGGGTGTCGGTGCGTGTCGGTGCTGTTCCCAGTGTTGTCGGCCACCAGCAGTCTTCCCTGGCTGAGGGGGAAGGGCCGAGGATGAGGACCTCCATCTTGTCAGAGTTAAGCTTCAGTCGGCTGTTCTTCATTCATTCAGCGACGTCCTTCATTCCTTCGTGGAGGTTGGTTTTGGTGGTGTGAGGGTCTTTAGTGAGGGAGTTGATCAGCTGGGTGTCATCGGAGTAGGAGATGATGTTGAGGTCGTGCTGTCAGGCTACGTGGGCGAGGGGAGCCACGTAGATGTTAAACAGCGTCAGGTTGAGGGAAGAACCCTGGGGTACGCCTCAGATGATCTCGGTGGGCTTGGAGGGAAAGGGGTGGAGGCGGACGCTCTGAGTTCTGCTGGAGAGGAATGATGTGGTCCAGTCCAGGGCCTTCTCTTGGATTCCAACGTCGTGTAAGCATGTTCGTAGTGTGTTGTGGCAGACCGTGTCGAAGGCGGCTGACAGGTCCAGGAGGATGAGGGCCCCTGTTTCTCCGTTGTCAACCAGGGTCCTGATGTCATCGGTGACGGCAATGGGGGCGGTTTCAGTGTTGTGGTTGCTGCGGAAGCCAGACTGGGATGGGTCCAGGATGTTGTTCTCCTTGAGGTAGCGGGTCAGTTGTTTGTTGACGATTTTCTCTGTGACCTTCGCCGGGAATGGAAGCAGGGAGATGGGTTGGAAGTTCTTGAGGTCCTTGGGGTCCGCCTTGGATTTCTTGAGTAAGATGTTGATCTCGGTGTGCTTCCAGCTCTCTGGGAAGGTTGCTGTCTTGAAGGAGATGTTGATTACTCTCCGGAGATGGGGTGCGATGGCTGTGTGGGATTTGTTGAGGATGTGGTGAGGGCATGGGTCTAATAGAGATCCGGAGTGAATGGTGTTAATGATCTTGGTGGTGTCCTCGTCCTTGATGCTGGTCCAGGATAGCAGGCAGTTGGTGCAGGTGGCGGTCGTGGGGGTGGTGGTTGTCGGGGTGGTAGTGGCGCTGAAGCTGCGTAGATGTTGGCGATCTTGCTGTGGAAGAAGGTGGCCAGTGAGTCGCACAGGTCCTGCGAAGGCGTGATGTCATTGGTGTTGGAGCTGGGGTTGGAGAGTTCCTTCACGATGTTGAAGAGCTCTTTGCTGTTGTGTGCATTGTTATCTAGGCGGTCCTTGAAGGAGGCCCTCTTGGCGGCTCTGATGAGTTGATGGTGTCTGCGGGTGGTGTTCTTGTGGGCTGTGTAGCTGTCCGGTGATCGTTCACGGAGCCAGTTCTTCTCCAATTTTCGGCATGTTCATTTGGAGGCCTGGAGGTCTTCGGTGAACCAGGTGGCTTTCTTGATGGTGTGGCTGTTGAAGGGTGACTTGAGCGGGGCGAAGGTGTTGGCGCAGTCTTCGCACCATTGTCTGAGGTTGCGGGCGGCGGTGTCCGGATCGGTGGGGTTGGCGGGCGGGTTCTGGGTGAGGGTGGCAGTAAGCTGGTCATATGCCATAGTTTTTCCTTCCTTATGCCAAGAATGTCCTCCAATGTACTAGTGCATTTTGAACCTAGCAATATGCATGGCTGGATGTGGATGCAAGCAGATCTGAGGTAATTACCTCCTGTATGCTAGCATCCATACCAGAATTTCACCATGGCAAAATTCTGATATTCGCATATTGGTGGTCATTGCTTACTGTATACCAGTACTAATAATTTGCCATGGATGCCCATTCAGCCAAGACTTACCTCTAGTAATCTAGTGCCAGTATTTTGTCACTCGTGTCTGCCATGCTAAAAGTTCTCTACAAATTACCAGTGTTTTGCAGAGGGATTCTATTAGCCAAGAACTATATTCAATATGCCAACAACAGACCTGCAAGCATAGCATCACATCCTCACTCATACTCCTTTACATGCACTCACTCACTTTCATCCTCACTCAATCAAGGAAAGCTTTATTCGATTGCATTTTTTAACAATCATAAAAGCTTTAAATAATTTACAAAAATACATACAATTCCTAATGTTATACATAGAAAAATAACAAAAATATAGAGTTCGATATAAAAGTTAAAAACAACAGTTATAAGAATCAATCAAAAAAATGACTATTTGCCCTTTCCATAAATAATTCATCATAGTTATTAATTATAACATACCATACTTTTTCTAAAATACAGTACTTTCTTCAAGAACATTGCCATGCACCAAGCTACATGTTCGTTCTCCAAGAACTGAAGTATGACCAAGGCCGGCTTTGCCTTAGCCCCAGTTGTTTTAAAAGTGGAAGATTGCACACTTTCCTTAATGCTATATAAAATTTACAAAATAAAACTATGTGTATGGTGGACTGTTCAGCTTGATTGTCACACGGGCGGGGTTGCAATGTCCGTGACTAATCGTTATTTCTTGGAAAGGTCACTAATTTCTGAACAGTACCCAGCTTGAACCAAGTTAAAAGCCACCTGTCAAAAAAACCACCTGGTACAAATGTTAAATATGCTTCAATATCAAAAGAGGTTAAAATTAACTGATGTTGTTTTACGCTAGGCTTTAAAATCTCTTCAGACATTCTTAATGTGACCAGGTGCTGGAGACCCTCCTTTCTTAATTTCTGTCTGGGGATTTCTTGCATTGATTTTGGGTCGGTAAAATATTCTGCGTGACCCAGATCGGTCATAAAATTACACACGTACCTAACCCAAGGAATTTTTAAAACTCCCTCTAATTTAAGGAGTCTTGTAGTATCTCTCTATTGAACTTGGTTGGCTCCTTTAGCCAAATCCTATGCCACAGCAAGATGGGTTCAAGTTTTATGAGATCCGAAATAAACGGAAGACCTAGCTCGTCATGGCAGGCAAAGGAAGGGGGACTAGCTGGGACAGATAGAAGATACCTTAACCGCATGCGCGCTAGCGGTTTTCCCGCTGTGCGCGGCGGTTTTTTAAAAGCCGCGTTACATGACGAGCTCAGCTCGTCATGAGCGTACGAGCGTCGTAACTCATGACGAGCTGAGCTCGTGATGAGCGCGGAAGGGGTTAAAAATGAATTTTCCACTACTTGAATTGGGTGGACATTAACCTAACCCCATACATTGCCGATGCAATACATTTTGCTTTATATATCTGAATTAGCTCTGCTGGGGGGTTCCTGCCTAGCTTCTTAGAGAAGGGGTGAGAGCAGCTGTTGTCTTTGCAAACTCCAATTTTTTGTTCATAGTGCTTGAGCCCATGAATCACTTGGAGTAAATAGGGTACCAAGGTAAGAGAAACTCTTGGTTGTAGCTAACTTCTACCCATCCTCACTCAATCCCACCAATTCATTCTCACTCACTTTCACTCATTGATACTTGCACACCTGCACTCATTCATTCTCATTCAGTCTCTTGCACTCACTCTTGAACTCATTCACTTGTTCTCTCTCATTCATACTTCTTTTCTCATTCCTACTCACACTGATATTTTCTCAATCTCACTTGCACTCACTCACTCTTACTCTCCTCTCATTCTCATTCAGACTCACTCACTCTTTCTCATGCATTCATTCACCCTCACTCACTCACTCTGACGTTCAATTTTATTATTATCACTGACTCATACTTCCTTACTTACACTGACTGGCTCTCACTATTACATTCGCTCAATTTTTACTAGTAGTATGGTAATAATAGGCAGAAAACAAGGCAGGAAGAACCTTGGCACCCATAAAGGGCAGCTGTACCCCGTGTTCTGCGCTGATTTGATCATCAGTGCCAGGGTTGCAAAACGGAGAGCCATGGGTCACTGCTACGAACTCTGGTGCACGTAAATGATGCCCATTAGTTGGAGGGTCCAGAGTGCTAAAGCCCCAGGCCCCTAGAAGCAAAACATTCTGATTGTGCTATAAAATGTACCTTATGTCTTTAAGTGTGCCGCAGATCATCCTGTCAGGGTTCCTATTTGAGCTGCTTATTGAGTACAGCATTTTCTGTGTAGGAAGACAATGAATACTGTGTCTGGTGCCAATGAAGGACTCAAATGAAGGGATTTGGCCCCTGACACTCATTTTTGATGAAATAAACATTGCATGTGGCACTGGCTGTAATATAGAACTACTACTGCAGGGTACTATCCACCGTGTACTACCACCCTTTAACTAACACTCTGAGGGACATTCATTTTCAGTGTTCTGCTTTCATTGATGGTTGCACTATTGTAACATTACCTCCATCCTATGATCTTTATGTAGGGAATGCCCCATGCAAATGTGGTCCGCCATCTTCCTCAATCACAGTGTAAACATTCAACCTGATTACACGCACAGGGGAGACAGAGGAAAAAGAGAATGAGAAGAGAAATTTGCTTTCACATAATTACATGAAATTTCTACAAAATTACTTGAAACTATGCGGAATTGCTTAAAACACAAATACAACATTTTGCACTGTATTTTAATGGGAAATGTGTCCCTGAGTCAATTTGTGGCCGCATTTAACGAAAGTTTCTTGAACAATAACTGCTCATGATCTGTTTAACAAGGTTGTATTAAATTTGTACAACAAAAGGCGCTTTTCACTGTACATTTCTAATGCTAGTGGTGCATAATTATGCAAAGTAGTAAAATGGAGAAATTTCTTGAATTTTGTATGACAATTGAGGAGAACATATTCTGTCGGCAGCAGTCACCATTATCATCAAGCAACCCACAGGTTTTGTGCAGTGAAAATCTTGGTCTCTTTTCAAAGACAGAATTCAGCTATCCAGTCTTCTATCATGAATTTCTATTTCTATTAATCTTTGTGCAATAGATTATTAATGGCTGCCTAGCACTGGAGGGACCCCATCTTGATTTCAAATGACTGAATGAGTTCAAATCACAAGCACTGAGCGGGGCATACCTTTTTGTAAACCCTGACATTATTTTAAAAAGATGAAATTTAGAGCAAAAACACATTTTATGAGCTTAGAAGTCTCAAAACAGGAAATAATGAGATATGCAAATCTACAATTAAATATTTTATTATGTTGAATTCTAAGGGATTAATATATGTAACCGTATCTTTTCATGTTTGTTACATACGGGATTGTTTTAAAAAATGGTTTGGGGTAGGCAGAGCTCACCATTCTCTTGAATTTCCTAAGAGGTGGGTATCGTTGAAGAACTTTCATTTTTGTCCTTGAGATAATCCTTCCATTCAGACTGCCTTGGATTTCTTTTTTATAAATGTGTTATTGTGCCTAAAAAAGGAATCTTGTCATAGTTCGTAAAGGCGATAATGTTCATTAACATAGAGCTAGCGGCTTTCATGTTTTTGCAGATGTTGAGTAGCCTGTTAGTGTGTATGTCTATCTGTGTTTCCGTTTGCAGGTAATAAGCTAAGGAACAAAATAAATGAATCTGTAAATCTTTTTGAACTGTTTCATACTTTTTTACTGGTTTATAGTTTATTAATTCTACCTTTATGTTTGTTTTAAATAAATACAGTTAAATTTTGACTATATTTGATTTGACTTTACTCTTTCTTCCATTTTACCCAGTGCAGCTAGGGTAACACCTTTTATATGGAAAATAAATCATGAGGCTGCCTCCTTTAAAGCATAATCTACAATTATCAGCACCAATTATCTAAAGAAAGTCCCCTTATTTTAATTGTGATATTGCTCCCCAAATGAGCACTGGACTTAGAAATGTAAATCAGTGGAATGAAACTATGCGGTATACGTGAAATAAAAAGACAGAAACAATCTGCTAGAATTATTCTAATCTAATTTCTTTTAATTTAATTCACTTTTTAGACACAGATAGATGTGCACATATTTGCTTACTTCGCTGTCTTTTTTCTCTCTTTTTAAATTTCTGTCAGTGCTCTTTGCCTCCTTTGCTAGCAGCTGACTTTACTATCTCTCGTCTCATTTTTTTTAACATTTGGACTGTTTACCCCAGGACTCCAGTTCTTTATTTGTAAAAGTGAATAACCCCCACATGCATCAAAATAGCCGATAGCGAATCCTAAATTGCGATTTTTAAGGAATCGCAATTAAAGATTCGCTATTGGCTATACATGTAGGAATTGCAAATAAATTAGCGATTCCTACAAATTCCTTAATTGCGACTCGCATATTGCGAGTCGCAATTAGGGAATTGCTTCCCATTCATTCCTATGGGCCTATAGGGCCATATGAATGAATGGGAATTCATGCCCCAAGGGCATGTATGTGTGTAACCTATAACTTTGAAAAATGCACTTTAGTGCATTTTTCAAAGTTTTCGCTAATTACCATCAAGTTTCATTTGACAGTAATTAGCGACCCCTAATAGCGAAATCGCTATTTTAAATTTCATCATGCATTGCATTTGAGGCATCGCAATTTGTGATTCTTTAAATGTAATCGCAATTTAAGTAATCGCAAATTTGTGTTTACCTAATTTGCGATTTTTGCATTTGGGATGATGCATCCAAAATGCAAAAATACCGGTCTCAAAGGGGCAGATTCTGTGAATCTGCCCGTTTGCGACCGGTTTTTAGTTTGATGCATGGGGCCCTAAGTGCATGGACCTTACTTTTTCTTTAGAAGTCCGCACCAGCGCTGCTGAATCCCGGTGTTGCTGAATACAAAGTTGTCCATTCTTCATGCTCAGTATCCATTTTACAACATGTTTCTTTCTTCCCTCACTATTCACTTTCTGTGCCTTTCTCTCAGTCATTTATGTTCTATTTCTTTCCTGCGTTATCCCTGTGTAACTGTTATGCTACTTTTCTCTTCCTCCTCCTTCCTCCTTTTTCTGCATTTCTCTCTCTTGTTCAAAAGCTGATAATGAAAAATAAGCCCATATCTGAAAAAAAGCAGTGCCTGTGCCCATCACTGGCAACTATTCACACATATTCAGCATGGACTTCTTCCTCATCGGTTCAGTTGGCTTGTGCAATGCATTTATTTTTTCCCAGGCATTCACCAGCATTTTTCCATTTTTAACTTTCCAACCTATTGATTTTCCTTATTCTTTTCATGAGCAGTTCAAAATCATGGTGTGCTGTGCAAGTGATTTTATTTGGCCTTATTTCGAGATGGGATACTCCATTACAAATGCGGTGAATGTTCTGTTCACCACACTACAAGTGAGGCATTATAGCCTATGGTACTTTGTAATATGGTGAACAGGATAGTCCTCATGCTTTATCCGTCACGCAATACTCTAAATAAGGCCCTTTGTTTTCTTACTCAAACAAGTTAGATTTGGGTGCATGGCTAAGCTGTTGTTAAAATGATTGTTAAAAGTTAGCAATAAGGATCAAAGAGAGAGTGTGAAGGGTGAAGCCTCGCTCCACTTCTCCATCAAATTTAACAAACAATGACCTAAGTCTCCCATTGTTTACATATTGCCTTCAGTGGTGAGAGACCTTGAGGTAATTTTACACTTCTGATCCCTGTAAGAGCAATGAAACCCTGCTCCGCTGTAACTCAGGCTTTGAAGCACTATATGTCTCGGGTGGGAACCCTATGATGAAGCATGCCACTAACTAGTCTTAGTGGGTGAGGGTTCTTTTAAAAACCCAGTAGAATCCCCTACATACCTGAACTAGAGGTACAACAGGCTTTAGGTTATTAGTAGCAGGCTCTCTCTCATTGTTTGATAAATGTTTAAAATTAGCAACATTGAAGATTAATATGTTGTAGAACCCTAGCTGATACTTTTAGTGTTGAGCATCCTCACAACAGTGCCTTGAAGGCAGGTATTAAATATTTAAGGCTAAACATTTGTAACATTGGCTGAGGTCTAATCAAGAAGACGACATGAGGTTATAAATAATGTCAGAAATGTTTCTCCTGGCAAGCAAAAGAAGTGTGCGTAATTAATGCTGTTTTTAAAGACGTTTTCGTGTGTTGAGAGAAGCCGCTGGGAAGCGAATCTGTTATTAATGCACACGATTGATTGCACTTCAGCGTGAACATGTCTGTTTAAGTGTGAGTGGAAAGTAATTACTCCTTATTGTCTAATCATTCTGAAAATGATTTGTCATTTTATAAATGCCCGATGGAAACCACATGATCATTCCTATAGTTAAAGGGAACATTAGATGTTGAGCTAATGGCTCTAATAGCATTAGATGGGCTCATTTTAAACCTCTTGGTGTAAAGTAGATCTGCCTCTCTAACAGAAAACATCAGCAGAAAAGAGCATCCATATTACATAACCACTGAAAATTAATTTTCACCTTAAGGCAGCACTGTTGTAAAATGAGGCGAGTTATTGTAACCCTTCTATTGTAGCATTAGGGACCTCAAAGATAGTCAACAATGCTATTTACTACCATGTGATTGCTGCAGCCCAGTGTTGTCTTAACGCATGGGCTCATTGGGCAGTTGCCTGTGGCCCCTTACGCTTAGCAGCCCCATGTAGACCAGAATTTAACACTCATTTTACTACAATGCTAAGACAGCCCTGGTGCACCCTATTCAAAAGTTGATTTTATGGCTTATCTTTTCTCTTACTTTTGGGGAAACTTACTATGTGATATAGATTTTATTGAAAGGTTAAAAAAGGTTCCATTATCAGTTGCTGGACTGCCTTTCCAAATAACCAGTTGTAGATCCAGTCCAGAGGATGACAAGGTACGCAAGCACATACTGTGGGTGAAAGAGAATGCATTAGAAGATAATAGTGTGAGTCCAAAGCTCAAAATGTATTGCTCAAATGGGTGATAGGACAAGTAGTAAAAAGGTGGCCAAAAGTTAATGATTTCAGGTACCAAGAGAAGGAGTTCTGGACTTTAAGGGAAGAACTACACATTATTCGAGGGAGGGGCTATAGACAGGTCCCTCCTGTTGGATATTGAGAGAAAATTGTAAACCTGAGCAAAGATGAGCATCCGAGTAGGAATCTTACCAAGACTAGAGCGAGAGAACAGTACTGATGGAAAGAGATGGAAACAAATGCAATAATGTTGGTGGCATACAAATCGAAATATGTCACTCCAATGTGTGTGAGTTCTGAGTACCCAGGTGAATTTATAATTACCAAAAGATTAATTTGCAACTTAAGGCACACCTAAACAATAGTTACAGAAAACAGATTCCCGTTTGTGTCCATAATGATGCAAGTGCTTTTGAGGGATATTTTGCATCACAGAACTGGCATGTATCCAACTCAGGCCAATGACATCGCAGAAAATATGAATGTGTCAGTAAAGTTGTGTTCACAGAGAATAGGTGATATCGGATTGCCACTCAAACCATTCCTGTGGGAAGTTATATGGGCACATTGTACAAAAATCACCAACGTGATGGGTGTTTTGTTTTTGCTTCCAAAGGGATGAATGCTAATTCCAAGCTAAATCCCATTTGGTTGATGTATGATCCCAAAAACGGAATGGTACACCAGGATTTATTATATGTAAAAAAAAGAAGGAAGACTCAAGGGTGGTAGAAAGGCTGGTATCACCAGAAACATAGAATGATAGAGGGGCACAGAGGGAAATGTGATTTTGGTCTGTCTTTATCTTACTTAACGGACAGGGAATTTTACTCTGTCATAAAGAATACTGTTGGATGGGTTGAATGGGTTCCATAACCAGTTACTAGATGCTTCCATACTGCTCTTGGTGGTGTGTTTCCCTGTACTTCATATCAGATCTACTTGATCTTATAACTTCATGTGTGACATCTTGAGAGGAGCAACCTGACATTAGCTAAGGCTGTCTGCATTTTAAACTCCATGAAAGATTAAAGAAAGTTTTAAAAAAAGAGATAGTGAGAGAGAGTATGTTTTTCTCATTTTATAGAGGGAGATAATGACTACTGTGGCGAGTGTGTAAGGAGGATGAGACTGAAAAATGAATGTCACTGACTTGCTCCTAGGCTATGTGCATAGCAAGAGAATGACTGTTGTATTGGGTGCATTAAAGTGCATGCAAGCGCCCATCTGGAGCACAATATGCCATCATCTTGGGAGTTCCTGTATGTGAGTGTGAGGAGAACTGGCGTACAGGGTATTGTGATTTGTATTCACACCAAAGAGATGTCTGAGGGTCAGTAAAAGGATGAGGGTTCCACTATGTAAACAGGAGTGTGACTAGGAAGATAATTAGTGCAGAAATGTGCAATAAACAGCACTCAATTCCTAAATTGGAAAGAGATGCCCATCAGTTCCGATCGATACCGCTCTATTTATCATCTGGGCTCTGCATACCCAGGAGAGAATGTGTAGTCTGTCACTAGATATTATGATGACAGACAAACCACTCAAGTTGGATGGAAGAGTTGTGTGGTGGGTGACCGAAATTATTTTTTTATTACATCCGGGTAACTTAATTACAGTGCTTGAATGTGTAGTGAAAAGAAAGTGTAATAGAATTGGGTAGAAATTGAGTAGAGGTAAACAATTTTAATGATTTCTCTCAATTCTCCCAACATTAAAAAATGTGTAGTAGTAAGCTAGCAGATCTAACAAAATATCCGCATGCAAGTAGGGTCAACATGTTTCAGCATCTGTGACTATAGGTACACCACTGCTTTCTTCAGGACCTAGATTTAACAGCTACTGCAAATGATTAGAAAACAATGTGTCACCTGTATAGTTTCAGGTCTTACTCAGTTTCCTCCAACGGGCTGAAGAAGAAGTTGCGCCCAAACAGGAAACTAAGGGAACCACAAAGAGATAAAACAGTTTGATCATTGCCATTTTGATCAACCATTAAGTATCATTTGACACAGCATATCTAAGGAATATGGTAATTAATTCCATTATTCACAGCTGGCTTACCTATTTGGTATCCTACCAAATTAATTCCATTATTCAAAGCTCGCTTACCTATAGAACTGGGCCACTGTTTGAGTGCTGACCCAGCAGATTCAGGTCGTAGACTGCTACTGTTTCAGGTGTGCAGGCCTGCCGCCTACGCTTCGTGCCTGCCATCCTTCTCCTGTTTGTAAGGCCTGGATAGTGGGCAGGCATTTGCTAGTGCCAAAGGTGAAGCACAAAATAACGGTTTCCCCATGCAGAACTTGTAGGGGCACCATGTTTCCCGCATCTCACAGGCCTTGGGCAGTGGGCACTGGCTGGGCGTCGCGACCGGGCCAGGAATAAAGCAAAAGGTATAAGCCCACCCTGGCATGGTTCTAATCCCTGTGCACATTGGATTTGATTTTATGTGAGCAGGGCGGAGCAAGGTCAGGTTACGTGGCTTGAGTTGCACACCGTCTAAATCAAAAATTTTAATCATGATGATTGTCACCGTCAGGGACCGTGACAATCATCATGATTACAATTTTTGATTTGGTGCATGTGACGTGGTACTTACGTAGGCAATAAAGTGAAGGCTGGCTAAGCAGGCGGGGTCAGGGAGACTACGATTGCAATGCCGTCCATTTGGAATAAACCCCTTTCCTTTATCTGATTAAGCAAAAAACGAAAACTCTCCACCTTCCTTATTCAGTGAGCAGTAAGTGTGCGCAGTTGGCACATAAATGAGCAAGAAACAAAACCATTTACCCCCTAAATTGGCCAGAAATAACGCTTGTTTAAAACCCTGGTCGGTAGTAGCGGTGCTGCTTTGCGGTAGTAGATAGAGGCCACCACTGGGATTTGACACTCTTACAGTCCTCGTTTATGAATCCTGCAATTGTGTTGAGGGCTGTATGCTGCCAGGCTTGTGGGCTGACTGACGTGCGAAAGGGCAAATATGTTCATCCCCCTGATTTACAAAAATGTGTTTAGTGGCAGTGGCACAAGCAACCTACCTGTTTCGTTTTAATGATTTTTATTTGTTGTTGTGGCAGATAATGTTTTACTTTGATAATCACATCCCGGGCCCCCATACATGCTGCTAACCACCCACTTGCATACCGTGTCCAGTGCTTTAGAGGTCTTGCAATCATGAACAAGTGTCTGGATGTTGAGCTATAGTAAGATTTTTATCGGCAAATATCTGACTAATCAGAATCCCCAATAGGTAGAATGAATGCTCTGAGCACCGTGGTAACGTGAACTCATACCTGGCTCATGATGACCGTCTGGGGCAAGCGGGCATGCTTGGTGGGACCTAAAAGCTGTTTGCTGTGCTAACGCTTGCTTGAGCCACAGCAGATCCGACCCGCGCAAAGCAATTTAGGTAGTGCAAATAGAAAGTTTTACACAGTGACAGCAAATGGCTAATGTCTATTTTTGGTGCTCTCTGAAAGAATGTCTATGAGTACATATGACTAGGTGGGTAACCTGGTGCTTTTTAAGGTCATCATCTACTATTTACTGTGCTTTTAAAGTTGATACAATTAATTATGTAATGAAACATGTGCTGTACAATTCACCCCTTAGTAGTGGTCGGCCTCGCTCGCTGAGCTCGCTCGCTACGCGCCGATGGGGGCTGGTCTGTAAGAATTTGCCAGGGCTGCTTTCAGTTCCTAGTCTGGCCCTGCCAGTGGCTGGTAATTACTTTTTTTTTTTAAATACATTTTTATTGTCAAAAAGAAGGTACATCAAAATATCTTAATCCACAATAACAGAGAATGGCCAATGGCAGTGGATAATGAGAATAGCACCATAATTTTATTCAGGTTCATACCAAGCGAAATCTCCAGTGTTTTACATACAAGCATATATTCGCTATACAAAAAAAAGAAAAAGAGGAGAATTATAATTTTTTTTAAATGGGGGGCCCTATTCTAATACAAAAAATCCCAGTTGAGCCAGTACGCTATGTGTCCTCTAAACAGCCCCAGATAGCATCACATTTTTGCAGGCCTCAAATTCCCCTAGCTCTAGCTAGAGCCTTCTCTCTTTCACATGTTTCTCTCACGATTACCCACCACTTGGCAGCTGAGGGAGGCTTAGGTGTAATTCAGGCTCTGGCTATGGCAAGTCGGGCTGCTACTAGCATTATTGAAATGACAGAGTTGTTTGCTTTATAGCCCAACATCATCTCAGCTGTCGAGAAAGTAAATTCACCCCCAAGTCGGAGCTTGATGGCAAATTATATCTTGTGCCAGAATGTTACTAATTTAGGGGATGTAGCAAACATATGCACCATATCAGCTGCATACATCCCACATTTGGGGCATTTACAGTGTGCCCCTCTAAGTTTCCCCCCTTGTATGCCCCCACCTCGATCCCATCTAGCGATCTTCTCCGGAGTATAATGAAGTGCGCAGATCGTCCGGAACTGTTGCAGTCTAAGACTGACCAAATGTACTGATTGTTCTATAATGTCAAATACCACCTTGACCCCTTCAAGAGTGACATTTGACCCCAGAGTCTCACTCCATCTTGCTGCTAATTTATCACAGCCATCGGCTCTGACCTGATACAGGCATCGGTACATTGTGGAAATTGCTGCCCTCTGATTCTGAGCATGCAAACACTCCCACATCGCTGAACTTGATACATTTCGCAGTGCGAGGTGTCTTGTAAAATAATCCCTAAGCTGGAGGTATTTAAAAAACATGTGTTGAGGGATAGCAAATGGGAGTTGCAAGTTTTCAAATGATTGAAAGCCATTAATATCATATAAGTGACCCAGATAGGGAACACCGTGCTTTGCCCATTTCCGACCCTCAGAGTCCTGAAATGCCTCAGGCAGCATTGGATTGCCCCAAAGAGGAAGTTCATCATGTATGAGAGAAATACAACACCTAGCCATAATGCCATGCCATATATGCACACAAACCCTGATGGCCTTGAAACGTACATGTTTAAAGTAGTTGGGGTCATTGATTCTATATAAGAACATTTGGCTCTTAGGACCAAGAACGAACCGGTGCCAAAAATCCAATTTATCTGAGCTCAAGAGACTACGTAGACGCCCCACAAAATGCTGCCCAATAATACATTTTAAAATTGGGGAGTTCTAAATCCCCCTGGTTATACGAAAGTTTCATTAGTTCTATTGCCTGTCTTGGTTTTTTGTACCACAAATAAAACTACTTAAGACCCCATCTAGCTTGTTGAAGAAAGAGTTGGGAATATGCAACAAGATTGAGCGGAATAGATAAAAAACTTTCGGTAGCACCTTCATCTTTATAATATTGTACCTCCCCAGGATGCTAATTGCGATTTTGCACCAGCATTTGAATTGCTTGGTAATACTTGCCAGCAAAGGATCATAATTTAATGCGTGGATGCATTCAATCTTAGGAGAGATACAGACCCTAAGTACGTAGCAGTCGGACAGACCCCTGTAATAAGATGTTCCGGTTAAGAAGCACTTGCATCTTGCTAACATTCAGGAAATTACGTAGGAGGAAATTGAGGAAGCAATAGGGTTGTTGCTATCGGGGACGGCGTCCAGACGACAAGAGAGGCCACGCGAAAGGACATCCTATGGATGTAAAAGCCCTAATTATACAAGAGATTTACGCTGGGGCAACCTTCAACCAATAAGGTGCACCGACAGTGGTAACTGATTACTTGGACATCAGTCCTCCTCATGATATAATAACTTTTTAAAAGATTTTTTTATTCCACCACCCGATCGATGCCATTGGCGCCTGTGAACCCAATATATTTCATAGTGCCATACCTAGTGGTTCATAGTTCGGTTTATGATTCTCCACTCATTGTCTAGTGGGACCCGAATAGGATAAAAGGAGGTAGGTGCCCCTAGGAACCTATCGGACATCCTGAAATCCAGATACGCCTTGTTTTCATCTAACTAGTGTAAAAGGTGGTCCAAACCGTTCCAGGTGTTAATCTTATGTTTGTGAGAGTTACAAATGACTCAGTCTTGATAAAGATGGCTATATAAAGGCACCATCGAAACGCGTCGACGCTTTACAAAAGGAGCACAATCTGTGAGGAAACTGGGACCACTAAATGCTCATTTTATGTATGGTATCTGGTCTCATGCTCTAAATGAAATATTCACGGATGGTGGCCATTCAATGACATAGTTTTATGTCTTTTACATGTACTCTCCCTGTTTTTTATGTGATATCTGTTTTTAATGAAAGTTGTATGTAATTATTGTGTTCAATGACGATATTTTGATGCAATAGAAATATTGTTTACCTATGCACTCTTAAGCCCATGCTTTTTTAACTATAATTTGAAATAATTTGAGAAATAAATCGATATATTTTTATAAAATTATTGTTTTTGATTCACCAGTAAAGGGTTTAGGACGTGTTATTATACTGCTCCCTCTATGTACGTGGATACGTTGAATGTATGTGTGTGTGTGTGTTGCATGCTATAAAACGAGGAAAGGAGGGTCTTAGGGGAGTTTTGAGACCATGCCTAGGTTAAGCCCCCAACACAATACTATAATCACAAGAAAACCTAGGGGTCTGCTAATAGGGTATCTTAGTACCCTCAAACCATAGCACAAGCTTACTGGAAGGCAATAGTAGGAGTAGGATAAAGATAGAATGAAATAACGAGAGGTGTAAGTGATTGTAACAAAGAAACCCGCTCGGTTAGTAGGATTCCCATCAAACACTTGTATGATCAAATTCTATCATTTGGTCATCCTCCAGGGATCTGAAGTCTCTAGATCATTGAGACCCATGAGTACCCTGTAGTAGAGCGGGGTCAATGCCCACAAGCACTGAATAACCAGTGATAGACAAGAGATGGGTATAAGTGCAGTGCAAAAACCAAACAGTGGTGAGAATAAAATAGAATAGAGGGCAGAACAGTACATTTATTAGGAATCTGTCCTCTTCCTAATTAAAACCAGAATGAACAGTGCAAGAGTGCAGTATGGAAGCAAATTACTGCATTTTTGGCCAACATGTTTCAACCTCATCGGGAAGGACCCAAGGTTTTCGTCAGGGCCCTGTTCACAACATTGCTACTGCTTAGTGACAAACAAATGTAACAACTATATCAGACCCAGTGTGATAACCAACAAAGGATACAGCGTATGGGTTCAGCACTCCGCCGTACAGAAGGTTCCAAACAGTGATCTACAAGAAACACAAACACCCCCAAATTTCAAAAAATCTAACATATAAATACTCCTACATCCTCTAACAATAATGAAAGGTCAAAAAGTACCACTCACCCTGTTCTGCCGGGGAGTAGACCTCACCTCACCTGGACTCAAACTCAGGAAGAAAGGGAGGCCACGCTCTAAAAGAAATGCGAAGCATCAGAGATAGAATACAGCCCAAAGGTATGGTAACCCTGCTTGTTATATCCTGCCTACAAAAGATGTGTCATGCCTCTATTTCTAAATATACTTCTTTTCACAAGTTACTCAAGAAAACTAGCTCTACCTCAAAGCAATATTCCCAACTAGAAGTTTAAGACCAAGCTTATGACCGTAAACCTGGGTCATCAGTCCATTAAAGCACCTATCGTAATACAATACTGAGTGCTATTGTCACAGCGCATATCAAAACCTGAATGTCAGATGCACACATTCGCATTTGTCACAATACGCTTATACAGAACCCCTCACCTCTCCGTCGTTGCCCCAGACAATATCTGAGTAAGGGGGAGGCAACGAGAAGGAGAGGTGTAGGTAGTTAAAAACCCACGTGGGGACACGCCCAAAAAGGCGTACAAAATGTTTGCAGCAATAAAGTGTGCCGTTTCATTACTGACCGCTTTAGCTGGTAAGAACAGCGCAGCCATTTCCTTGAGACGCCGGGGTCCTACGAAACAAACATTCGCGGTAATACGCCTGCTTTGCACATGCGCAATGGTGATCGCCTAAACTCCGCGAGAGTAAGGGACTACAGAATGACGAAAATCTCGTCTGAACAGTAGTTCGTTGACATAAGCCTACCTAGACAACCAGACTTAGCGATCTAAGTACAGTGAAGCTGATATCTGGGGCAAATATCTGTATAATTAGAAGGCTCCTAATCCACCAACACAATCAGTATTAGGAAAACTCCATTTGAAGAACTACCGTGTTGCAAAATAAAGCACCGAACCCTTATATTGGTGTAAATATAGTGAGGAGGGCACAGGTGGACATAGCTGCCCTTAGATGAATTGTGGGGGCTCAACGCAACAGTAATTAAATCTAGGGGGACCGTCCGGAATGTAAGGATGGCTATATCATCATGAAATGTATTAAAACAGGCCAACGAGCTAGCAATAATAATCGTGACGCCCTCCTGGATATGCCAGTAGAGAAGCCACCATTGACGAGACTGACTTTTGTTAGTACTTTCAATGACAAATCAAACCTACTGCAAAAAATTGTCAGACGCCATAGGCGCATTTTAAACAGTACCACTGACAAGATTGAACCCCCCTTGTTCGCCTTCAAGCGCTCTAAAAATCTGAAGGACTGCTTGATACATACCCGTCCACGTGATGCACGGAAGGAGACTATTGAGACTCTGTGGGAGTTGCCACAGGTGCAGGGTCACCACCCCTGTGGCGGCTGCTCTATGTGTGGTTTGACACGGAAGACAAGTCAAATAGACATAGGAACTGGGCGACCGTGGTTACTCAAGCACTTTTCCAATTGTAACAGTTCAAATGTAATATACATTCTGATTTGCCCGTGCAATGAAAGGTATGTGGGGATGACAACCCGCAAAGTTCGCACCCGCATGCTTGAACATAAGAGCTCCTTCAAATGTAAAAAAACTGTGTCCAAATTAACTAAACACTTTTTGGAGCTTAACCATAAAGAAAACGAGTTCAGTTGGGTTGTTCTAGAGAAACCCTTTATACCCAATTATGTCACTGACCCCACACAGTTTCTCTTTCTGAAAGAACAGAAATGGATTTATCAATTACGTCTAGATAGCCAGGGACTCAACGACGAAATCCCTTGGACCACCCTGTAATAACAATGTGAGCATTGTTTGTTGAGTAATATACATGATACACCATACCTTGTGCCGTTTCGGGTGGTTTTGGCCTGTTTTAATACATTTCATGATGATATAGCCATCCTTACATTCCGGACGGTCCCCCTAGATTTAATTACTGTTGCGTTGAGCCCCCACGATTCATCTAAGGGCAGCTATGTCCACCTGTGCCCTCCTCACTATATTTACACCAATATAAGGGTTCGGTGCTTTATTTTGCAACACGGTAGTTCTTCAAATGGAGTTTTCCTAATACTGATTGTGTTGGTGGATTAGGAGCCTTCTAATTATACAGATATTTGCCCCAGATATCAGCTTCACTGTACTTAGATCGCTAAGTCTGGTTGTCTAGGTAGGCTTATGTCAACGAACTACTGTTCAGACGAGATTTTCGTCATTCTGTAGTCCCTTACTCTCGCGGAGTTTAGGCGATCACCATTGCGCATGTGCAAAGCAGGCGTATTACCGCGA
Source organism: Lissotriton helveticus (assembly GCF_964261635.1). Lineage (NCBI taxonomy): Eukaryota > Metazoa > Chordata > Amphibia > Caudata > Salamandridae > Lissotriton > Lissotriton helveticus. The sequence goes on along the minus strand of NC_136070.1, from coordinate 1,070,992,202 downwards.
ATGTTTGTTTCGTAGGACCCCGGCGTCTCAAGGAAATGGCTGCGCTGTTCTTACCAGCTAAAGCGGTCAGTAATGAAACGGCACACTTTATTGCTGCAAACATTTTGTACGCCTTTTTGGGCGTGTCCCCACGTGGGTTTTTAACTACCTACACCTCTCCTTCTCATTGCCTCCCCCTTACTCAGATATTGTCTGGGGCAACGACGGAGAGGTGAGGGGTTCTGTATAAGCGTATTGTGATAAATGCGAATGTGTGCATCTGACATTCAGGTTTTGATATGCGCTGTGACAATAGCACTCAGTATTGTATTACGATAGGTGCTTTAATGGACTGATGACCCAGGTTTACGGTCATAAGCTTGGACTTAAACTTCTAGTTGGGAATATTGCTTTGAGGTAGAGCTAGTTTTCTTGAGTAACTTGTGAAAAGAAGTATATTTAGAAATAGAGGCATGACACATCTTTTGTAGGCAGGATATAACAAGCAGGGTTACCATACCTTTGGGCTGTATTCTATCTCTGATGCTTCGCATTTCTTTTAGAGCGTGGCCTCCCTTTCTTCCTAAGTTTGAGTCCAGGTGAGGTGAGGTCTACTCCCCGGCAGAACAGGGTGAGTGGTACTTTTTGACCTTTCATTATTGTTAGAGGATGTAGGAGTATTTATATGTTAGATTTTTTGAAATTTGGGGGTGTTTGTGTTTCTTGTAGATCACTGTTTGGAACCTTCTGTACGGCGGAGTGCTGAACCCATACGCTGTATCCTTTGTTGGTTATCACACTGGGTCTGATATAGTTGTTACATTTGTTTGTCACTAAGCAGTAGCAATGTTGTGAACAGGGCCCTGACGAAAACCTTGGGTCCTTCCCGATGAGGTTGAAACATGTTGGCCTAAAATGCAGTAATTTGCTTCCATACTGCACTCTTGCACTGTTCATTCTGGTTTTAATTAGGAAGAGGACAGATTCCTAATAAATGTACTGTTCTGCCCTCTATTCTATTTTATTCTCACCACTGTTTGGTTTTTGCACTGCACTTATACCCATCTCTTGTCTATCACTGGTTATTCAGTGCTTGTGGGCATTGACCCCGCTCTACTACAGGGTACTCATGGGTCTCAATGATCTAGAGACTTCAGATCCCTGGAGGATGACCAAATGATAGAATTTGATCATACAAGTGTTTGATGGGAATCCTACTAACCGAGCGGGTTTCTTTGTTACAATCACTTACACCTCTCTTTATTTCATTCTATCTTTATCCTACTCCTACTATTGCCTTCCAGTAAGCTTGTGCTATGGTTTGAGGGTACTAAGATACCCTATTAGCAGACCCCTAGGTTTTCTTGTGATTATTGTGTGTGTTGCATACCAGGATATATAGTAAATCGTATTAGACTAGCGGTTTTTCCAAAGGAAACACGTTCTGTTGACATGACTGATTAGCACCCTTTTCCTTTGATATAAGGGGTCCCTCTCTATCTCTCACAACTCCGGGGAAGATGCAATCCCAGCCGAGCTCTATAAGGCCTGCAAGAGCTTGGTGGCCCCGATGCTGAGGGAGGTCATTCAGCTAATAGGAGTAAGTGGCCGTGCTCCTGACTTATGGAACATCACTAACATTGTTTTTTTCTTAAAAAAAGAGAAGGCCCCGGAGGAGCGTAGCTCCTACCGGTCAATCTCCTTAATAAATTCGGATGCTAAGGTATTTTCCAAGAGACTGGCCACTTGGTTAGCCCCTATGATGCCTAGCCTGGTTTCCCCCCAGCAGCATGGATTTATACAGGGGAGAGATACCACCGCTCATGTCAACACTGCAGTGGTGGCCTTTAATCCTGCGGGGAAATTAACAATGAATCTGGGCATTGTATTGTTAGACGCAGAAAACGTTTTTGACCGGGTGGTCTGGGATTATCTATGGGCAACCCTTGCAGTATTTGGAGTAAGGGGAAAATACTGGAAGTGGGTACAATCTCTGTATTGTAGACCACAGGCTAACCTGCTTTATGTAAGTGGGCAAACGGCTCTATTTTCAATCCGCTGTGGTACTAGACAGGGTTGCCCTCTCTCTCCCCTTGTTTTCACCCTTTACATCAAACCATTCATCAAGACACTACAGGCCAATGCACAGATACTTCCTCTGATTATAGGGCAGCGGCATCTGAAAGTAACTGCGCATGCAGGTTAACATAGCCATCTTTACTACCGATCCAGCGCCCGCAATAGAACATATTGAAACAGAAGCTAAGAAATTCGGCCTTTGTTTGGGCTGTGACTTGTAATTCCATGATAAACTTTCTTGCATGGTCAACATCCTCCCTCCCCCTTAGCTCCATTTCATGTCTGAACTATGTGAGTTCTTCTTCGCCCTTGCTACCAATGGGTGATTGTTAAATCCAGCTTATGTCTACCGTAAACTTCATAGAATACCATGTGTAATACATATACTAATTGGATGACATGATTGCTTTGCCATGTAAACGGTTCATCATCCAGACCCTTCCCTTTGCACCCAGGTCCCCATGTCAGTTTCAATTTCTGCATGCCCTCTAAATGTGTCTTCACATCACAAACAGTGATGGCTCATATAATGAATTGCCACCCTTCCGGGCCTTTGACTGTACAACAAAGCAACTAGAATAGAGCAATTGAGTTTTATGTCACAATATGTGTGCTCAACAAAGCATAAGGCATGTTATAAATTATACATTCCCATTACATGTATGCATTGCTATGCAAAAACCTACCTGCATTTCTATAGTAGTTCTGCTAAGAAAGTGATTATGTAGAAGTGTTTGAGTAAGAGGTTGTGAAATAATAGAAATCCAAATGTCAGCAGATTTGCACTTGCAAAATATGTAGAGAAGCAAATTTCCACACGATTTGTCTGCGGCAGTGCAATCCAGTTTCTGGTTGGATAGGGTATACACCTAGGCCAGGTAGACTCCACCACTCTAGTCAGGGAAACTGAGTTACTCACACAAGATAACACCGGCTCACCTCCTTGGTTAGCTTGGCAGAGCAGTTAGGCTTATCCCAGAGGCAATGTGTAAAGTGTTTGTGCAACACACACCAGTGACACACTAGGCACACCACAAAAAAAATAGAGACTCCACATAAGGTTACATAAAAATATCACTGTATTATATATGACACATTAGACCACAGTCAATTAATTCACTGTGCCACTAGGCGCTTGTTATAAGAATGCATAATAAGATGAATAGACCACAGTTACAGGAATCACTTTGCCACTAGGCACTTGTCATAATCAGACATAGTTCAGAGATCACTTTACCCTAAGGCAATGGTCAGCAACATAACAGTTAGTGCACTTATAAGTTGCACATGTCATAAAGAAAACATTAGTTACTTTGTTCACCATGTAAAACATATTAGACCGTAAGCACATAAATCACATTTAAGTTGCCACTTGAGCCAGTGTCATAAGTATAACAGTGCCACCACTTATATAATACACGCTTCCAGTTTTGTTATTACCAGATCGTTTCACCTATACACCCCCTCTTGCTCCTTCAGTACGGAAACACTCCACCGGTTTCTGTAGGAGCAGAAAAATGGCAGAAATAATTGAGGTGCCCAATGGTGCAAGAAGACTGCAGACAGCCCCCCTCCACCACCTCGAGATCATTACGCTGGCGCAAGCACACCATCCCTGAGCGCTCATGCTAACCAGTGTCATGGGGCCGCCGGCCAGCACCTTTCACAAAAATGAGGGCAGATGGAAATGGATGCCAATTTCCCAGGTGCAGTCTGTAGTGAGGCAGGGCAGAGCACCACCACAGCAGCTAAAGCTCTTCTCGGGTCTTCTATCCGGTGGGGGCCTTAGGGTCCAACCGGGTCCTTAGAAGGACGCTCCCATGGTCCTTCCTTTGTTTCTACAGCTCATCCGAACCAGCGAAGCTCCGTCTGGCAATGGGAGGTGCTGGGTGGTGTTGCTGCTGAGGCTGCTTCTTTCTTTGCGGCTTCAGACCGCACTGAAAGAGTGGCTGGGCTGAGCTTTCCACAAACTTCTCCTGGCTGTCTTACAGCAGTCGGGTTGCTGACCCACATGGTCAGGGCTCCAGTCCAGGGCTTCCTGGGTTCCAACCCATGATGGACAGCTAGTGCTGCATGTGCTATGCTACGCCAGCCCAGAGCTTCTTTAAAATAGCACCCACCACACGCTGACCCGCGGGCAGAACACAAAGTGCTCCATTTGTTTTGGTCAAGGCTTTGATGAAGTAGGGAGCACTCTCGCACGCTGCCTTGCAGGATCCAAGCACTAGGCTGGGAAAACATGGGGTTTCTGCAGGCTTTGCCTAGGAGAGAAAAAAAGTGAAGAACGGTCCAGTCCTTCTTTGAAGTCTTTTATCTCATGGAAGCTTCTAACAGGAGGGAAGCACACACAAGCCCTTGGAGATTTTCTTCCCAAGCAGGTCACCACAGCAGGGCAAAAAAAGTCAGTCATTTCCCTCCACCATAGACAGAAGCAGCAACTGCAGGACAAACCCACCTCTCACTCAGAAAGGGCAGAACTCCTCACACAGTCCTTCCACTCTTCTTCTTGGCAGGGTCCTCTTGTTCCTGGAAGTAATCTAAAGTCCTGGGGTTTTTGGTGCAATACTAATACCACATTTTGTCATTGTTCTCTTTGCTGTAAGGGTCTCTGAACCCAGCCCAAACCATTCCTATCCTCCCCGGTGCAGCTGGACCACATGGGTGGAGACAGCATTGTGAAAAAGGAGACCCAGCCTATTCAGGTGCATGCGTAACTCCTCCCACCCCTCTCAATGCAGACCAGGTCTATTCAGCAGAGTGATGAGTCAACCAGGCAAGGCAGGGTACACCTCAACCCCCCTAGTGACTGTCCAAAGTGAATGCACATCCCCAGCTCTTGTCGCTCATTTACCAGACGCTGAATACACAAACAGCCAGTTTCACACAGAATGGTAAAGTAAAACAATGCCCACTTTCTAAAAGTGGCGTTTTCAAACACATAATTTAAAAACCACATTTACCAAAAGTGGATTAATAAAATCTGAGTTCAGAGAGCCTAAACTAAATTTTTCAATCGTGTCCCTATGGAAAACTACACATGTAAAGTGTTACAGCACAGCCCCAATGATAAGTATATTGGACAGACAGCCTTTCAATAGTGAAAAAATAAATTCACAGTATTTCATTATCAGGACATGTCACACACAGCACCGCATGTCCTACCTTTTATATAGACTGCACCCTGCCCATGGGGGTACCTTGGGCCTACGTTAGGGGGTGCCTGACAGATAAGGAAAGGTAAGGTTTGGACCTGGCAAGTGGGTGCACTTGCCAGGGCAACATAGCAGTTACAAACTGTGCTTGCAGACACTACAGTGGTAGGTCTGAGACACGTTTACAGGGCTACTCATGTGGGTGGCACAACCAGTGCTGCAAGCCCACCAGTAGTATTTGATTTACAGGCCCTGGCACACACCAGGCATTTTAGTATGGTCTTGCCAGTAAATCAAATATGCCAATCATTGATCATGGATAACCAATCACATCACATTTTATACAGAGAGCATATGCACTTTAGCACGATCAGCTGTGGTAAAGTGCCCAGAATCCTAAAGCCAACAAAAAAGGGTCAGAAAAATAAGAGGTAAAAGGCAAAAGGTCTGGAGATAAATCTGTCAAAAAGGGCAGGTCTAACAAGCATTAGCTGTCAAAATTAGGAGTGCTTGCACTGAAGCACAAATCAGCAAAAATTAGGATTTGCAAATGGGCCCCTTGGCTTGCATTGCAATTAGATATAATTACTATTGTGATGATATTTATAGCTAATAAATATTTATCACTACAATAGGATGCTGAATTATGGAGGTTATAGGTACACTTTAAGCCTCAGGCTTGCAGTAATTGGAACTTCTGTGAGAAGTCTGATCACTGAACCTTGATTTCCACTACTTGCTTGTACCATGCAAAATTAAGTGGATATTAATTTCACCTCAATCAATACTGCTGGTTGAAAACGAGTACGCTTAAAAGTGTCTTTTAATTAGTGTCTGATAATTGAGTTGCAAGTGATGGATTTCAGACTGTAGATTCTTAAACTGTTGCAGTGACAAATAGAAGAAAATAGATTTTCCCCAAATGTGGAGCTGCCCTGCTTAACAAAACATCAAATACATTGTAATCCAACGAATGATTATCATGACTGCAATCATGAATTTCTAATACCATACAGAGAAGCCTCCTTCTGTCAACATAATTTTCAAGGTTCTTCTTTGTACTTAGCACTAATTATTCTGGTAAATGTCAAGGGGATGACATAGTGACACACGACTGATAGCTGTTTTATTAATTTCTTTGGAACACAAACAATTCCTGTTAGATGTACACAAGTGCTCATTGAAGTGAATGCCTACGTGGTTTATATTATGTTTACCATGCTGTATAATTTGTGAGTGACTGCATGAAGGGCTTTTATATTTTTAATATGTTTAACCTCAAAAATGCCAGTATAGCGAAGGATGTACCTGAAAGGATCAGTAAACAATGGGAGCAGTTGAAAGAATTGACAGGCATGAGTTTTACCCAGCGGTACATCATGCACTGGTTGTGCAATGGTAACAAAATTGTGTACCAACATCAGTTATAACCATGAATCTGACAGAATACAATTGCCAGCAAACAACAAATGTAGCTGAAATTTGTTAGAAATGAGTCAGATACCATTTATTTTAGGACTGCTGGCTTGTGGTGATTGCCCCTTCTTGCCACTTAGAGTAGAGGAAAAAGGGGTGCAATTTTAGATAACTAATCTTCCATTTTCCTTCAGTGCCTCATATATTAATTAGTCTGTCAGGTGGAAGAAGGGGATAACTCAAATATGGTCTTCAACTAAAATGTAAATGCTCGCAGAGGATCCCTGACCCTTCTTGGAGCAAGGCTGGTAATCACAATATGTTGATGGATGGGTGATTGGGAAAGGCTTTTTTAAAGAAAATGTATCTCAGTTTATTTTTTTAATTTGGTTCTCCAGATTTGGGATAAAAGTCTGCCAGAGCTGATCTCCTCAACATAGATGGATTTCCCACAGTGGGTCTTTGCACTAAATGTGCGTTGATCAAGCACATTTTAAAATCTTCATCTCAGGTATCCCTTCTGGATATAGTTCATGGACAGTAATTGTGGCTGTTTTGATCCACTTCCAGCCCAAACTTTGAAGTTGCAGCAAAGGATTTTAAACTCTATTCTCTGCAGTGCATTCTCTGTAAGGAATTTCTTAAATTTAAAGGCAATCTGACTGATTGAGTTTGCAGAGTGTCAAGTTTCTACATCTGTTTCTTTGGTGCTCCTTTATAGACCACATTAGAGAAGTCTAATCATGATAGCACATAGGGCTAGATGTAGGTAATTTCTATTGACCGATTCTTAAATACCGAATTTTACCGATTCGGTATTTAAGAATCGGTAAAACGAATGTAGGTAAAAAATCGGTAAATTTTACCGATTCGGTAATATTCGTTATTACCGATTCGGTATTTACCGAATCGGTAATAAGGAATACCTTCCCATTCATTTCTATGGGCCTGGAGGCCCATAGAAATGAATGGGAAGCCATTCACTATTACCGATTTGGTAAATACCGAATCGGTAATAGGGGGAGCAGGGTGTCACATTGACACCCTGTTGCACCCCTGAATCGTGCATGAGTGCACATGTGGCACACATACATGTGCTGAGGGCATGGCATGTATGTCTGCCACATGGCACCTTTAAAAAAGCACAAAATTGATTTTTTAAAGGTATTCTTTATTTACCACCAACTTGTAATTGGTGGTAAATAATGAATCCTTAAACCAAAAATGCACTCACTTAAGTGCTCCCTACATAGGATTTAAGGATTCGGTAATTTACTGATTCCTTAAATTAAGGAATCGGTATTTTACCGATTCCTTAAAATAAGGAATCGGTAAATTACGAATCCTTAAATCCAGCCTCCTACATCAAAAAGGGATAAATACCGGTCGTTAACAGGAAATTTACCTATTTTCGGCCGTTACCGCCCGGTATTAGCCCACCTACATCTAGCCCCTAAAGGTCTTGTCAATAAGAGCTGATGATGAAGTTGAAACAGCAGAGGTTACTTTTCAACAACATGGGGCCAGATGTAGGTAGGCTTTTACCGGTCGGTAACGGCCGAATTTGGCCGTTACCGACCGGTAAAAGGCATTTGAGATGTAGGGGGCAGAATCGGTAAATTTACCGTTCTGTAAATTTACCGATAGGTAATTTTACAGAATCTGTAAATATACCGGTCGGTAAATTTACTGACCGGTATATTTACAGAATCTGTAAAATCGATATGTAGGTGGGACTCTTATGAGTCCCACAAGGCCTTAGAAATCGGTATTTTACCATCAAATTCAATTTGATGGTGAAATACCGATTCAGGTGTGCATGCAAATGTGCGCATGCACACCTGTGCCATATGACAGGCAGACCTGCCCTTAGGGCAGGTATGCCTGCCATATGGCCCCCAAACCTTTTTTGGGGGTGCTAGAGGGTGTCAAAGTGACACCCCCTGCACCCTTGCCAAAAATCTGTATTTACCGATCGGTAAATACCGACCTGTAATGCCCCATTCATTCCTATGGGCTTCATAGCCCATAGGAATGAATGGAGCATTACAGGTCGGTATTTACCGATCGGTAAATACCGACTTTTACCGATTCGGTAAATAAACATCTGGATTTCCCTACATCTCCCCCCTTCATATTTACCGACTTTTAAATACCGAATCGGTAAAATTCGGTATTTAAGGGTCGGTAAATATGCTTTACCTACATCTAGCCCATGATGATTGATGGTTTTGATTGCCGTGTGTGTATTGGTTCCACAATGGGCTCTCTCTGCAGGGTCACCCAGACTTGTGCCTTCCTTTACTGAAACTATTTTTGTTGGCTTTTAGGACTCTTAGCACTTTACTCCTCCTCACGTTTGTGAGCCCTTTATCACTTACAATTATTGTGGTTTCTTCCTTTGAAAATGTGCAAATAAATTGTTGTGGTTTTCATTTTCTTATGGTTGGGTTAGGAACTCTTTATTCAGTTCTGTAAATGTTTAATATTGTATATCCTTTTATATGTATGTGTCTTCTGTGGATAGTAGCTGCATCCTCAAAAGTAATCTAAGAATGGTCATTTAAATAGATCTAAAGGGAACCAATGTTACTTTTACCTAATGTATTGCCCCGGGTTCGTTTGAGCGTATTGGGATTATCATTATGTTTTTGAATATGTATCTAAATCTTGACCTTAACATATTGCCTACAAGTAAAGCCTCACTGCTTTTGTGCCAAGCTACCAGAGGGTTAAGCACTGATTTATTTATTGACCTTTGTGGTTCACCCTGAAAGCAATTGTGTTTATTATTTGAGTGGGGCTTCCACCCCTCTCAACTAACAACCCAATTTCATAATATGGTGACTAAAGATCTGAATAGGACCATACTTTGATATTTTCTTTTACAGTTGTGGCTATACTCTTGATGCTTCCTAGTTCTTCTGGCCAATCAAGAGGAAAGCTAACAGTAGACATGTGTCCCTTCTTCCATTGCAATGTGTCTTTCAGCCAATTGCAGATGATCAGACCATGTTCATTGTGTTCCCTCACTTGTATCTGAATTTGAACAGCATCTGTTTAGATCTGACACTGAATTTGATTTGGTAAGATCAACTGGGCAAGTGATCCCATTTAACTTTGGAATAACCAGCAAGATGTGGGGAAACTCATGTAAAAGGATTCCCTGCTGACTGTAAGGAACTAACTTTGATTTGTTGGCTACTGTTTGATAGTGTAGGAAGAGCACATATTCTCACAGCCTTCCAATAATGTTTAATGAACTTAGATGATGTCGGCTACCAACAGGTTTAAAGAGGTTAGGATTTTCGAGGGATGTGAATCCAGAGAAAAGACAGTCTTTTCTAATTAATACAATTGTGGCTTCCATTTCTCACCCCACTCTGACCTCAGGTAATTTGTACTGTAGAATCAAATTAGTTCCTTGCAACTCTTGCAGCTGTGAAGTGGCTTCTTCGTCAATACTTTTGCTAATTAATGGGAGTTTCTAAACAGGAGAATAGTTTGCTGCTTTCAATAGGCCTGACAAGAATTTTCAATAATAACGTTATTATCTTATTTAGAACGCCTTGGGACTATAGGCTGTTGAAGAGGAGCATTTATGATATTTGTTATCTCTAGGCCAAGTGCAGGGTTATAGTGTTTTACTTTGTTTTACAGTGATTGAGGAGCAGGGCTAACTTTGAGTATTTAGCACCTATTGTATCCACTTGTTTGCAATCTAAGATTGCAGAAGATGTATGGGAGGATAGGACTTTGCTGGTATTTTTTTAAGTACTCAGAGGGGAGCCAACTGGGCCTCAGAAGTAGGTTCTGCAGCTGTTTTGCTACAAAATCGATGAAGTGACAACTTTGTGCTTATAAAAACTGACACATTGCCCATTGACGCCAAGGCAGGAGCCAATCGACAACATCGCCTTGACTGACTGTACAGTTTGACCTCGATGCAATGCCTGCATCGTTAAGTGGCTCGACATCGAAGCTTTCATTGACTGCACGGATTGGGGTCTACACTTCACCTCCATCCACAGGATCGATTATGACGCGGCGCCTACCTCAGCTCCTCACACTAAGCCTTCAACGTGGACGAAGATACTTTGGTAGGCCTGAACTCTGGAGCTATCCCGGTCTAGCGTCGTGCTAGTAACCTTTTGGCGCTATTGACTTCTAAGCACTGTTTTGCATTTACTTTTTTTTATTCAGATTTTGACTGCTACTGATTGGTTTCTTGTTATTTCAGTCTTATTTAGTATATTAAGTATGCTCTGCTTTTCTAAAACCTGTGTGGAGTCTTTTGTGGTGTATTCATTGTGTTACTGTGTGTGTGTTGCACAAATATTTTACACATTGCCACTTTAGATAAGCCTGGCTGATCTGTGCCAAACTACCAGAGAGGTTCGCACAGGGTATATTTTAGTGTGTATCTAGCTTACCCTGACTAGAGTGGTGCCTGGCCTGGGTACATACCTCAGCCAAGCTGGGAAAACCAACTTCTACTTGAGGCATTTTAGCATATAGCTCATTTGAGGTGAGACATCATAGCAAGAGTGCCAAAGTCTACACAGTTGAGCTTGCCAAGAAGTAGGATGTTGTGTTTAAAGGGAAAGTAACCTATTAATTTGCCATCAAACATGTTACAGGCAGTAGATGTTTGGTTTTTTATGAACAAATGAGTTTCTATTCGTGTTAAATGCCATTGATCATTCTAAGAATAAACTCAGAGAACAGCGATTGCCTGGCTCTCCATTATACCAAGAGGATGCTTCAGGGATGGAATAGTGGCAGACTCTTGATTGCAGTTTTGCCTATGCAGAATTTGTAGCTTCCTAGAAGTAGATACGCCATTAGTGTCCTACTTACTGAAATGCATTTTAGTTTTACAGTGGTTCATTAACTAGTCCACAAATGTGCAAGCTCAAGGTGTGTTTGTTATGCAAAGGGTGTCCTCTGTGCACAAAGAATTTTTGTGAGATGTAGAATAGCTCACGTTAGTGTGGTATTTCTATTTTAAATTCGATTTTCAGATGGTTTAACTGCAAAGGATCAATCATCATATTAAGTGCAGTACCTTTCTGTGAATTGTGTGCATGACAATTAACATTTAATATGGCATGTAAATACTGGTAACTGCACTTGACCCTATGAGTAGTTTGAGGATTATTTAGCAGAGGACTCATTTTAGGGACTTAAGATTTCTAAAGTATCTTTATGATGTACTTTTCAAGTACTTAAATTATTTCTTGAACCATGCAAACGTTCGGGGTAATTTCTAAATTATGTAATTGCCTTAAGAGTAATTTGGGAAAGTGTATCTTGTACAAATAAAAAGGATAGAAAAGAAATTACAAGAAAGAAAATGAATTTAAATTGAGCCACGAAAGACAACGAGGGAGTACTAGTAGAAACATTTTAAGAGAGGAACATGCAGGCAGATCAAGTGGCTGCATGTTGTTTGCTGTCACCTGTGCACCTTCTTCAGCACTCGGTCATTTAATTTATTGTGGTAAATGTGAATTAATATGAATGTGATAGTTTCTTATTAAAACTCCCAGAAAATGATTCTCTGAAATATTTTATATACAAAGAAATTTGAAACATGGGGCCTCATTTAGAGTTTTGTGGATAGAATACTCTGTTACAAATGTGAACAACAATACAATTATAACATGGCAGACGGAGAAGAGTATCTGATTTGCCAAAATCCAAATACGGTCCTTAGTTGGCACACCTGTAACATTCTGTCTACTTCATGTGTGTCAATCTGTAGTGTTCAACAAATATACTATGAAGGAAACACAATGTGTGTCTCCAATTGAGGAGGGACGCAGTGTGAGCTAGTGACTCAGACCAGTGTTAAAATTCTCCTTTCCTATATTAAAAAAAAATACTACTAAATCAAAGTAATATTCAAGTGGTAATATGCTCATTACATTTGTTTATATCATGATGTCTTTTTGGAAATAAGAGGGCAGCCATGAGTGGCTAGGCACTGTCCAATTCTTTCCATCATAATTTGTTTGTAAGTGTATGTCACCCTGACAAAATAAATATGAGAAAAGAATTGTGGGAACTGAAGTTTAATTATTATTGGGATTAGAAATCAGAAACATTCTGAATATCTTTCCTTTTGATTGAACACAAATTAACATCACCACTCTCACCTTTACCAATGATGATGCACATTAGTCTATAATGGTATCCTGCAGATTCGTGATGCATTGTGCCTATATTAAATCGCGTATGGACGTTTTCAAGAAGGAGCACTGTTGATATCTTCAGTCATGTATACAATTCTTTTTCGGAGAGAGGCTTTACAATAGGTTGGTTCCCACTTGGTGCAGACAATTACAATAACATATAAACCTTGTAACCCTCTATATTTAAACAATTATTTTGCTGAGAATATCCATAGGTGTTGTTTTACCTTAGAATTAGGAGTCTAAAGGGCCACAGTGCACTGCAAATGAATAACTTTATTATTTGGTGTATTAATATGCGTAATGCAATTAAATACTCCTTGAATCAAATGTCTAAAGTACTAGTGCAGCACACACATTTGGAATTCAAATGTTTAAGTATGTATGTTATAAGGCACACTATTGCCTCTGGAAATAACATTCCTTAAAGGTACACAAGCCATTAAATGATGCAGATTTGCGGATCTAAATTATAATCTGTTGAGTAAACGACTTGGCATATGTGCCCAGATAATTGTAGGTCAAAGTGCACAGGTTCGATCGGCTTCTGTAAAGATCACAGAGATCATATTCAATGGGCAAAGATTCTATGATATTTAACCCATACTGCTAGAGGTGTGGCGCTGCAGCCAGTACGCCTGACTCCAGACCACGGAGTTCACGTTGGATCCCCGATGCCAGCGGCTGGTTAGTCCAGCACCATGTGACTTTGGGCAATAGCTTGCTTAATCTTCCTGACTGCCCCCAGCGCCTTGACGCCCTCAGGTAATTGTGTGCTTTACAAATACTTGATTTCATATAATTTCATTTTCAGTCAGGAAGATCAAAAAAATATTTCCACATTTTGGTGATTGCTATTTTTTCTCTCTCAGTCAAAACAATATATGCTTCCAGGGAGAAAAACATGAGATGTCTATCAGCCAATTTTTATTCTTCAATTCTGAGGAGTATTTTCAGGTCAAAAGTATTTATTTCACATTGGTGATGCAGGCCAACCTTTAACAAACAATAAATATTTTGTGGACTTTTTTTAGATTTGTAACTTTATCAACTCAATGAAAAAAAAATCTTTGATGGTCGATGTTTTTGCTTTTCTTCACCGTCTTATCAGAGTTTTGTAAATGATCAACCTCGGAATGCTCATCCACATTAATTTTACGCTGACATATAATTTATTATGCCACCAGTGATCACTTTGTGTGAAAGAGCATTGTTTATTCATCTCTTGTGGCATGTTGGTAATGGGAATAATCTGCTCTTACATTTCGGATTGTTCTTTGAGTAGTAGAGAAAGTCAATAACCAAGAAACTTAAATCATGCCAAAAGTACTTTTTACCAGTCAGCTTTATTCTTCATAAGAGGGGAAAAATTATATTTTAAAATTAGTTGGAAAATGTTGGCCGTGGAACATATAGCAGCTGTGGATTTATTAGGTGGTCCTAAATGTTTATAATAAATATTATTTAATTATTGAATGGAAAGCATCAGAATAAATACATTTAAACTATATTTGCCCGCTTGTGTTTTTTACTATAGTAGTATGGGATTTACACAAACTGGAGACATCAAGAGCAAATGCAGATTCATACCAAACTGTTCAGTTGTTTTCTGTTTTGCAGTCTGAAGGATTCCTGCCAGGCGTCTCAATCAATATTTGCTACTGAGTTGAAATGAAGGCTCACGTATTCTGAGGTATTTGATGTATAATAGTATTGCCAGGCGCTGGAAAGCCCATTAAAATGCTGTACTTTTTTCCAAGGAATCCATTCCCACCCGATAGGTGAATTTTTCCAGAGCATTTGACACACATTCTGTTTGCCTTCTAAGAAGTTACAATAATGAACAGTGTCAGTATCTATTAATGTTACAGGCTCTATCTGTGATAGCTTTTCTTCTACTTTGAGACAGGTAAGCGGTAAAAATGGTCAGAGTTATCTGAAGTACGTGGTTAGGAATAGATATCTTGACATGTACCACATATCACACTGTGGCTGTCACAGTTCAGTGGAGCAGGTCTGCGTGCGGGCCACTGTCACATGAAGAGGGTTAATGCATGCCATCTATTCACTGAGATGTCGTCAATGTGAAATTAAAGAAGACATTTATACACCTTCTGCTATCATGGTAGCTACTGTACTATATGCTGCTTCCATGCTATGTTGTGTAATGTCAATCTTTGGAATATGATGTGATCAGCTGATCTTCTTCAGCACCAGCATTCCTCGGAGATTGACGAGAAGGTTGTGGTTTGGAGAGATGTATTCTCCATGGTAATCAAGGATGAAAAGTATCTTAGGGCCATATGTATCAAGCAAAATTGCATTCGCAAACACCAAAATTCACAGAATTTCGGCGTTTGCGAATGCAGTTTGGCCAAATGGTATGTATTAAGGCAAAATAAGGAATCGCTAAATTTGCGATTCCTTATTTTGCAATTGCATTTAAGGAATCGCGAACTTTGCGATTTCTTAAATGAAATGTAAGAAGCACCAAAATAGTGCAATTTGGCCTTAAGGAATCGCAAATTACCACCAACTTCAACTTGGTGGTAATTTGCGATTTCTTTGAAAAATGCACTTTTTTGTATTTTTCGAAGTGCAATGTGAAGCACATACATGCCCTTAAGGCATGTATGTGCACCACATGTGCACCCATGCCTATTTCAGGGGTGCATCAGGGTGTCCTTTTGACACCCATGCACCCTTGAAATTATTCTCAATTTGCGATTCTCAAATTGCGAATCGCAAATTGAGAATAACTTCCCATTCGTTCCTATGGGCCTCCTGGCCCATAGAAATAAATAGGAAAGTATTCCTTAATTGCGATTCGCAATTTGCTAATCGTAATTAAGGAATATTAAGAAATTGCTAACAAAATTGTGATTTTTTACATACATCCCTATTTGCAATTCTCAAATAGCGATTTCTAAAAAATCGCTATTTGAGAATCGCAAATCAGGATGTTGATACATATGGCCCTTAGTGATCTCATTTACAGGAACACCCTGGAAGATGCAGACTTTCTCTTCTTTAGAAATCGGATACTGAATTGTATTTGCATGTACCTAAGGAAATGCTAAATTAGTATTTTATTCTAAGAAATAGGTATATTGTTTGCAAAATTACTCGCATTCTGTGAAATACTTTTCACCAGTATTTTGAGTAACATTTATCCACAAGTCTATACTGCTCACAAAACAGTAACACGTATCTCCTGAAAATCAACGAGTGAGTTTTAGGGTAACATTACCGCTGCTCCCAGTGATCTCGATGGGGCAAGTTACGGAAGTCAAAATCTCACCGATATTACAAGTTGTAGTGTTTTGCCCAATGATCTGGGCTGCTCAGCTGAAAGCAGACGAAATCTCTGGATGTGACATGAAGCAATGGTACAGAAACTCCAGGACCTGCATTCTATTCAAAATCTTAGAATAGGTAGTATTTATGAATATCACAGTCCCCCAGAGTTCCAGATGCCCCCGGTATCTGTAGTTCCATGAGGGCAAATATAATAGCAGCCCAAATTCCACCGAGCTCCGGATACCATTCTAGGTGGCTTTCACTTAGTGACTGGTCAGACAAATGTTTACCAATGGAGAACCAGAGGGACCTGATGGAATGGTATGTATGAACATAACACACAGGTCAAGGACAGTTCCTGATGTAAAAATGTGTGTAAAGTGTGTAACAAGAGACTCTCGCTATCACAGCCAGCTAATAAAGGAGCTCCTCGTGTGATTGAAACATTGGCATATGTGTTCTGCACTTTCTGTGGCAAGGAGAGGGAGGACTACAGAAGTGCCTCACTATAGGTATAGCCCTGAATATATAAATAGCTGACTATCATTCACAGCAGAAAATTCGAAAATGCGTGTTGGTGATATGAAGAGGTTAAAGAAAAAACTCAAATGGAGGTGGTGAAAAAGGGGAAAGGAAACTCAATGGTGTAAAGATATTTCTGATACAAATTGCCTAACTCTAGCAGGCTTATTATATATAGAGGCTATATATCCAATATTGCAGATGGATAACAGTGAACAATGGGGATGTTTTCACTGATCAAAAAGTTGGAATGAGACTAAAGTGCAAATCTTAGTATTACATATGGTCCTGTGTTAGGTAAATTGAGTTGGTCATGGTAACCCCTCAATTCCAGATTCTTATTTCAGCAAGACGTTTGATACAGATTTGTGGAGAGATGGCCTTCTGATGGTGGTTTAAGCTTCTGGTTCTGGTCAGAAAACACAACCTGCTTGTGAATGTCCTCTTATTATGCAGGAATTATACAATCGTTGCCAGTTTTCTAAACATGTCTTCCTAGCACATCCTCTTTTCATACATATTCAACATTATTTGTATTTCAGATTGAGATCAGCATTGATTCAGGGTCAATACCAGCCACTGAATCTGGAATATTTATGTTTTTTTAATGTATTTGATTGTTAGAAGTAGCAACATGTCATTCAATCTTTGCAACATTCCAGATGGTAATCCATTAGCAGTTTGAAGACCTGCATTGATGCATAAGAGCAAATGATTCATGGAGGCTAGTAGCTTGTTCTTAAAGAAAATCGTTTTCAAAATGTTCTAGAAAGTTGCAAAGAGGGGCAGGGCACTTAGTAGTGCATTCAATTTAGTCCAGAGATGAACACGTTCAATGATGTATTCTTCTTGTTTCCTACTTCTGAATCTGGATGATTGAGATCTTCACAGTATTTGACTTGTGGTTCCACTCATGGTGATGTGTGGTGCAGAGTTTTGGCCTCAACTGTACTCCGTTGCTTGTCCAAGAAATTTCACAATGTTGGTATTATTCATCCGAATTCTGACTACATGATCTACACTTCATAGATAACCTCATTTTCTTTCTTAATACATGAAAGTGCAAACGTAACACTCCTCGTGATTATCTCTACATCAATTCTCTTTTCTGAGGATCCGAGGCACATACTCTTCTCTTGACATAGGAATCACATTAATTTGTATGTTTTTGTATATTATTTTACTCACCACGACATTGCAAACTTTTTGTATTGTACAGATCCGTATAATGGATATTCTAAGAGAAATGTGATATTATATTGCTTTAAATATAGGTGGGTGCCTGGTCACAGACTGTGTTGGTTGCAAGGGGCACTTGGAGCCTGAGGGACATGAGCTGACCAGCTGTTCACAGGACACCACTTCCTGTTGGGAGGATGGGGTTACAGGGAGAAATATCATACAGTGATAGAGTAGCGCAGTGAAGCAGTCAGTGGAGACAAGTTCCCCAAAAGTACACTCATTGTAGTATTCAGAGAAAAAAAGGAACACAAGAATTGAAAAGGTGTGACACCTATGTCAGTGTGCTCTATCCACCACATCCAGGATATAGGTGTGCTCCTCATCCCAGAGTCATCAACTGTATTTAAATGGTATTGTAGCTTTCAAAGACACTTTATATATATTGTTCGTATCAGGCATTATAGTATGTGCGACACAACTAAATATTGCATTCCTAATATCTTACTCTTTCACAGTTTCCATTTATGTGTACATTACTGAGGCGCCCTGAACAACTTTATGTCACCTTCAACTTTTAATTCCCTCTGTCTCTTCTTCTCCCTACCTCTTCATAGGGTCTTATATTTCATCATCAGCCTCATCCTCGCGCTCCGCTAGTACGGCTGGCAGTTTTTAGCATGTTCTCTCTTTAATCATCGACTTGGACTTAGCCTCTCTCCCAACCATCTACTCTGACTGTAAAGGGTAATCAACATTCCTTTCTGGAGCCCCATCCTGTCTCTTGAAACTCCTATTTAGCATATAACGCCTTCTTTCTAATTATTGAAAGAGATGGAATGAATTCTGCTTAACATTATTACACTTCTTTTATCCTGTACTGATTTCATATTTTCTTCTGGTAGTGCTAACAAAATGTAGACCATCCGCTTTCTGTCGATGCCTACTGTTCTGACTCCCTCATCCCTCATAAATCAGCCACTGAATAATAACTTTGATACCTATTTATGCCATCATCACATTTTTCCTCAAACTAATCATGTCACTTTCATCTCTGCAACATTCACAAACTATGTTCTTTGCCATCCGTCAGCATAAAAAATACCTCATCCGTAGCTTTGCGCTATCACACTTTGATTCTTTATTTTACCATTCTAAATGTACTTCTGCATCAACCGTCTCTTACAAAAATTCCCCACTTCTTAAAGGTCTGCTGGATTTCAAATGAATTTTGTAGCTTTAGACAACAGTGTACAAGGAAAGACATGAAAGCAAATATATAGAATAAATGTGCATTCTTGGAAATTAATATCAAATTGTGCATGAATTTATGAAAGAAACGATTACAAACCATTCATAACTAGGTCAAATGCTCCTTTTCTGCATTAATTTCTCGGTGGACAAATCAAAGTCTAGTTCAATTAGAATTAACTTTTCTGCTAAAGTTCAGCATTGAGTTCTTTTAAGGAGAATAACTCCTTCAAAAACATTTGAGTTTCATCCAGTAAAAGTTGTCCACAGCAGGAGACAAAAATCTGCTAAACTTATTCTTTCCCCATAAATTGCAACCATATAGTCCTCTAACTCAGAAGTTTGAACTAATAAATTTGTTGAATCAATCAATTTAGCTTAAAACACCCCATCCGGTTAAATGGTGGAATCAGTCATATCACTGACTGAATTGCATATCATTTTCCATCAGCTTATGTGTCGTGACAGAGGACGTTGATACTTGGCAATCCAGGAAAAGTCACTCCTATAAGAATTGCCATATAAGGAAAAGTCCCCTTCAGATCCTTCCAGCACGAGATGTGCATTCCATCAGTTACATATGAAGAGTCGTTGGTGACTCACTGTGTGACAGTATCCAGGGTGGGTATAACTCCCACCATTTCATGGCAAGTGCTGCAATGGAACGCAGAAGCTCCAAGTGATGATTCTTCTTGGCAGGTTACTTACTGAAGGGTTGAATCAGGAACACATGTGCCTGGCTCTCTCTCTCAGCCCCTCTTTCATCAGTTCAGCAAGTGGACATGATAAGGTACCTGTGTCGAACCTTTACAAATGCATGCAATTCAAATGAGTTGCTGTAGGAAAATGGCGGAACAGTCTATTGTTTTACAAATGCACTTTCCCCATCAGATGTAAATATTTTTACAGTTCACATTTCCTCTTGCTCCACACATCCTGTGACATTTGCCCACCTGACGTGCAAAAAATTCAAAAATGTAAGCAACGAATAGCAAAAATAAAACAATTGGGCACAATTAAAAAATCCAATAATCTTGACTGTGGTTGTTTGCATCACTTGCATTAGATTAGCTGGCAATGACAGCTGCCCTAATGTAAGCTATGAGCCTTATTTAGGCATTTATCGACCAGTTACCAAAAGAATGAAAAAGCTAGGGTGGCAGAGCTGCAACATCCACCAGCTCAGCTACATCTTCTAAGAATGCTACTGTGTCACTGTTTTTTTGTGTTTTTTTTTTTTTTTTTACTGCTTCTTCTGATAAGGTGCAGCAGTTTCTGAAATAAAGGCGGCCAGTGTGTCTTGCAATGTCCAAATACAAATCCCCAAAGATTTGTTTTGGGAAACTAAAAATACTGGTCCTTGATGTATTGCAAGCTTTAACCCAGTATGCACGGGTCATTGTTTCCTTTTTCCTATCCATCATAGCTGTACGCATATGGTCAAGCAGATTGAAACAAAAAAAAGTAGTAGAGTTCTAAGGCCCGCCTTTTTAGGATGGGCCTTCCTGCACCATCGTAGTAAACCTTAATGTGCTGGGGAAGGTGTATTTGACAAATAAGCTGTCTGTGGCTACTCCATAGGAGGGCCAGTGCTTCCTTCTGCTCTAAGTGATCTTGTAAAATGACAGGTTGACAGATGGGGGTCCCTGCCAATTTTCACTCATTAACACCAAGCTCTAGATTGTGCCCCATATGTGTCCTATATTCTGGAGTAACATACACTTTGCTTAATTAACTAATTAGAACGAACTGTGTGGCTGACCATGAGTATGTACTTCGATTTCAGAGTAAAAATTAAAGTTCATAGGTTGTGCAACCAGCCCCGGCCCGTGGAGGGAGTTTCGGTGGGGCAAGGAGGCGGGGCGGGGGAGGGGCAGGGTGGGGGGTGCTAAAAACCGGAGTATGGATAATTGAAGGTAAGTAAACAATGTAATTAATAAAACGAATTTCGTAGCGCAGCCTGCATCGCAAAATGTGATGCAGGGTGCGCTACGAAATTCGGTTTATTTATTAAATTGTTTACTTACCTTCAACTATCCATACTCCGGTTTTTAGCACCCCCCACCCTGCCCCTCCCCTGCCCCGCCTCTCCGCCCCACCGAAACTCCCTCCACGGGCCGTGGCTGTGTGCAACGCACGTCCGGAGATCACCACACAAACGCTCCACTGCCAGGCAGATCCCAAAGCTTATATAAGGAAGGACGGTGCACCAAGAGGCAAAGTACAAAAGAGCTCCAGATTTTATCCAAAATTCTTTATTCTTATCAATGTTTTTCAACAAATCAGCCAACGCGTTTCGTTCGTTTGATCTTCGTCAGGGCTCAATAATCACTTGTAGGTCCCAAAGATGCTTTCAAAGATTGTGGTCCGAATCGCGCCTTATTCTCTTTAACACATATATCATCGCAATGAGAGAAGTAATCAGTAGATCGTTAATAGTAATATGATGAGCCAAATTATCGGCAATGATATCTTAAAGTCCATGTCAATCTTTGAAAGCATCTTTTGGACCTACAAGTGATTATTGCGCCCAGACGAAGTTCAAACAAACGAAACGCGTTGGCTGAGTTTATGAAAAAGATTGATAAGAATAAAGAATTTTGGATAAAATCTGGAGCTCTTTTGTACTTTGTTTAATTAAATCCATCTTAAGCACATACATTGTATGGTTCCACACTTTGTGAATCATGCAAAATATATGCATGCATACATAACCATGTTTCCTGAAGTAAGTCACACTAGAAAAAGCAGTGTGCATCAACTACGGTATCTGATAGCGGTCCGCCAGTCAACACAAACTGCAATTGTGAATATGTAGAACTTGCCACGTGCACCCTCAAATAATTGTTTTCGAAATGGCATGGATTTTTTTTTAATTAACCCGCAAGAGCACAACGTATGATAATGTATATTATATAAACAGTAGAGACACACAGGGCAACCATGTATTTACTATCATATAGTGCTGCCCTTTATTGGTGCAGAAAGTTGTCCTACTCAACCCTCAATTAAAGATTTTTCTACACAATCATTGGGGGTATCTTCCTCTTAATATGTATACACAGGGTCTAAATTTCAAAATACTAGTCTCCTTTTTAAACTCTTGAGTGTGTCATAATGATTATATCTGCCCTTGCAAATATGTGTTTTATGATATTTGAAATAGTGGTATAACGCAAAATAACGTGGCCAGCTCAAGAATGTGGTGAGGAGCCCCTGAGAATCCAGTATTTTGCAGATTGATAAGGCCTTATGCTGAATGGTGCTCCCTGAAGGGTGCCCCCTCCCTGCACCACAGTGGCTACAAGGGCCTGCTATGCCCCCTTTTGAAATGTCCTCAGGACAAAGAATTTTCATTTTGGTCAAATCACACAATTGAATTAAGTCTTTCCTAGTGTCTATACTTTGTTCTATAAAATCAGTGCTTAATTTGAGCCGGTGGTTGCCGGTGGGGAACCATACTTATTTCGCCACATCAGACATTTTCCGAGGCCAACAGAGGGAAAAACAAACAACACGAAAAGACGAGGAAAAGAAACAGACAATTCATCATCAAGCGAGTCGGGCGGAAGACACCTTTAAGAGTAAGCTGAAGTGGCAAGGAGTGACTGTCAGTGAATTAAAGAGGCCTGAGGTGGATTCGGGACTGTGCACCCTTGCTATTGGTGTTCTGGCAATTTATAGCGCCAGCTGCGACTTTCTGAGCGGCACTTTGAGCGCCGGCACCTAATTATTTTATTTTAACGCACTGTATAAAATGGATTTTACCAACTTCCTCACCCAGTTGCCACGGTCCTAATTTATCTACAGTCAGAGATGTCTCCGGGACCTGGTAATCCCCCCTACACAAAGTGAAACGACTTGTGACTTTTAAATAGACAACTTGAATGCCAAACCTTAACAATGGTCAGTGTGATGTACAGCTCAGACTTTTCTTTTAATTTCTCGCCCTTGAGGGAAGCTGCAGAGTAATGTTAAGAAACCTTTCAATTTAATGCAGGCAATCTTCACTCATTTAGGATTCATACAACACGCTTACACGTTTGATGATGCACCTTCAGGCAATACATACATTTAAGCCAATTTCATGCCAACTTATGGGAAAACAGAGTATAGAGATGCAAGCTTGGTGCAATGCCAAAGATTCCACGGGAGCAGATTCGATTAAAAATGAATGCTTTTGAAAAACTGTAACAGTCGTGAAACTGATATTTTTAGCCAAGTATTTGCATTTTTCATGATAATGTCTTCCTGTAACATACATTATTCTTTGTCTATTGTTCAAGTAAATCATTAATAAGAACGCAAGGTAAAAATTCCAAAATGCTTGGTTGGTCTTCATGGCATAATGTTTTGAACGCTCTGGGAGTTAGAGGGTCCATCTCTAGGTTTTTGTTCATAATCAGTGTTTAAATTCCGCAAAATGCATTTCCTGTTTCAAGTATCCGTTTGACAACAAAAAAGAAAAATAACACGATGAACTTCAACTTAGCGAGGTGAAAGGGAGGCTTTGTGACACAGATATTCCATCTTCTCGATAATGACCTCCAACTTAATGCTTTTTGCAAAAACCGAATGCAATTGTTAGATGCGAAAAATGCAAAATTTGGCACTAATTCACTTTATATGCTGGCCTCAGAATAAGAAACATCAAAATGACAATCTCTTCCCTCGTCGTTGTATGAATGCAGCACACATGGAAAGAGGAAAAAAGAGGAGAAATGAAAATATTTCTCCCTGTTACGGCTGATTTGTGGAAGCCTGGGGCCTCATTTATGAGGCCTTGCGTCAGTTTTGCACTTCCGATGCGTCACTTTTTGTGACGCATCGGTGGCGTAAAACATGCCTCCTGTTGCGCTCTATTATTTACAAAGTGACGCATCTAAGCAGATGCGTCACTTTGTAAACCCCAGCGCTACATTATACCTGCGTCAGGTATAATGTATGCAGGGGGGAGCGTTTCCCTGCAAAAAGCTTCGTAGAAGCGACGCAGTGAAATCTATGAGATTTCACTGCGTCACTTCTAGGACAACGTTGCGTCAAAATCTTGCGCCTGCCTCACAGCAGGCGTAAGACTGACGCAGGCCCTTTAGCATTGCTGGAGTTGCGTCACTTTTGTGACACACTCCAGCAATGCTTCACTTTTGCGCTTACAGAAACATCAGAAATACTGACGTATCTGTAACTCCTTGCGACATGATGCGTCATGCATTAAATATGACGCATCAGGTATGTCGCAAGGAGTGCGCACTGAGAAGTGACTCATTGCTGCTTTCCCGCAGCGATGCGTCATTTCTCATAAATGAGGCCCCTGAGGGTTTGTGCTTAAATAAATCTGGGGCAGCGTCAACATCCATAACCCACCGCAACACCCATGGAACTTCTCCTTGGCACAGAGTTAGACAATGATGTAACTTACGCCGCTTTATCCGACTCCATCTGTATCTATGAGGACATGCAAAGCCACACAGAAGGGCTTTGTGTAGCCTCATAGATATGATTGAGAGGCTTGCGCCACTGGAGAGTCAAAAAAAGTGACGCTCCAGTAGCCCATGCCTCTTAAAAATAAGCCCCTAAATATCTGCAGTAGACACCAGCTGCAAAAATATACCATTAAAACATCTGGAACGAAAATAATGGACATGTTTAAACTGTGTTCTTTAATAAACGATTACTATCGATTGGGAAGTTTAAATTTCGTGTTCATTACCAATTAGCATCGATTGGGAATTTAAAATTGTGTGTACATTTCAGTTATAAAAGATTGTGATGAGAGCCAATTTGCCAGCAGAAATGTGTGTTATTTTGGCTTCAGCTAAATTATGTAAAATAATGAATTTGAAAATAATGTATTTGCTCTGATAGCTATGACCCTGAAAAGAAATATTACTAATTGCAAATAGTTTAAAAAGTCATTGCATCTTCTGTTTAGTACATCATCCTTTTATGCGGTTGTGCACATTGACTCTATTTTATTTTGAGTGACTCGGCTGGTAATATCTGCTTTGTGGAAGTTTACCTTTTCTGGGCAGACACATCGGTCCTTATCCAGAGAGATTTCTCTATGTATGAGTGGGAACAAGGAGTAGTTTCTGCATGCATAATTAAATGAATAAACATGTATGCAAAACCTATACATGAAGGGATCACACCCCATAATTACAGAGCAGTTTGCATCGGAAACGCATTTCTTAGCCCCCAATAAGACCCATTTGTATTCTGATATAAACTGGACTCCTAGGCACTGTCAAAATAAGGTGGTACACAGTTTGACGATGCCCACTTTACTGATTGAAAATAGGGCCCAGAGATTCGAAATCGCCACCTACAGATTGCTGTATATTTCAGGCTGTGCGTCCAGCTCTTTCAGTCATCCTGTCGGATTTATTGAAGCACCAATTATGAGCTGAAGCTGTCTAATGCATCCCAGAATTGTTAAGCATCATGTTAGATGAAGAGTTTGGTTCTATTTGTTGCAAATATGATAGTTTGTAAACACTACACACTACTTTGGATATATCATATAGGATAATATTGACTGTAGTGTACATTTTCTGTCCACTTGCAGCACGGATTTTAAACGAGCCCTTTTAATTTCTCAAAGTTTGAAGATTGTATTAGACTATGCGTTTGTATTTGGAGAAGGTGCACACTGCTTCGTGTTTTGCATCCTTTTTTAAGCTACTTTTTTTTCCACCAAGGCTCCCTGCATTGAACGCTTATTCAGAATCCCTTTAAAACCAGTAAAAATGTTGTGGGGTATATTATCATTGAGTTGCGTCGCCCTTGCACCACGCAAGCGGGTGCAAGGACAATGCAACTACTAACTTAGATTCATCAATCCATGCAAGGCCACCTTGCGTGGCCCTGGGCGGCCTGAAAATCTATAGTAATGCAGCGCAAATTGCTGCATAACGTTACTCTCCCCCATTGAGGTGTTCCATGGAATGGAGAGTGAATGTTCCCATGCATCCAATCAAGGATTTGCCTGCTGTGTCACTGGATGCAAGCTAGCCTGGCTAATGAGGGGTGATATCCTGAAACCGGTCCCAGGATGCTGGTTTCCAGTCCAGGGAGGACCTGGCCTGGCAGTTCAGGCTAGTCTGTTCCCATGGAGAGCAGGGTCACTGATTTGCATATAGCTGAGTCCAAACTGGGGTGGGGTGCCAAGCAAAAGTATGATGGATTTAACCCAGATCTGTGGCTGGGGTAAATGCTTGATGTGTTTAGCATTCCATCCATCGCCTGTTCTTTTTTGCATTTGTCACCCTAAGAGGGAAGGGTATGCCCAGACATGGGTCCTGTGCTCGCTGAACCACTGGATTCAAACTAGCCTGGCTGATCAGGGTTGGTACCCCAAAACTTGTCCCAGGATGCCTGTTTCTGGCTCAGGGAGGACCAGGCCTGGCAGTTGGTCTGGACTGTTCCCATGGGGAGTCGGTCAAGACTGATTTGCATATGACTGGGTCCAAACTGGGATGGCATGGAAAGCAACCAAACTATGGATTTAACCCCAATCTGTGACTGCTGGTGAATGCTTGATTTGTTCAGCATTCCGCGTCCATCATCTGTTCTTTTTGCACTCCCTGATTTGCCATTACTTGTAGACCTGGGAATGTGTGTAAATGCTACACCTTCCCAGGTGAGGCGCAACAAGCAGAAATATGTATGGGTGGGCAGTGAACTCCGCTCCACCAGTGGAGTTTGACGAGTTTTGGTAACTCCTCAAAACCTTGCCTTGCCCCGTCATCGACGTTGGGGACCCCAGTGAACTTTCCCCAGGTATGGGGCGAGGGAGCCACGAACGGCGGATGGTCTTTCACCATTGCTCCAGTGGACCCGAGCCCACATGCCTCATCTCCCTTCCTGACTTTGATTTATTAACTATGCACCCTCCCCCCCGGACTTCTCCTGGCACTTTGGGTCATACTCACTTCTTTTGGCCTGGCTGCCATTTTGCTGCTGCTCTTGGCCATTTTTTCTCTTGACCCTGGCCCGCCATCTTGTCTGTTCCCTCGTCCTTTACCCTTTTCCTTCGTTTCCCCCTTGACGATCCTCAAATGTTTCTTCCCTTTTCTGCTTTGCCTTTTCTCCATACCCTTGTATCCCTCCCATCCTCCCTACTCCCTCCCAATCTACTATTTGTATATTTATGTATATGGAGATAGCTCTAATCACTAGTATATGTAGTAGACAATTGTACTCTCTACCATTCCTATGTGACGCTTAGAGTTTATCCATTTGTGTCTCCTCCATTGAGTGACTTTACTACTTGTACATTTGCAATTTTTTTCTGTTCGTATCTCTTCCTTGTGTGACTTTACAATGTATACTTTTGCAATTTTTTTTCCTGTTTGTATCTTTTATGTAACACATGTAATCCTAAGTCCTTATGTATCGCAACTGGTTCTTATGTAAAGCGCTCTGACATCTTCGGGTAAAGGTCGCGATATAGAAAATCGCATTAAATAAAATAAATAAAACCCTCATGAGTAGCCCTGTAAATGTATCTCAGACTTACCGCTGTGGTGCCTGCGTGCGCAGTTGTGAACTACAATTTTGTCCTGGAAAGTGTACTTGCCAGGCCCAAGCCTTCCCTTTCCTTACATGTAAGTTAACCCTAAGGGAGGCCCAAGGTACCCTCATGGACAGGGTGCAGTGTATGTGAAAGGTAGGGCATGTACTAGTGCGTGTGATGTCCTGATAGTTAAATACAGTGTATTTCATTGTCACTGTTGAAAGGCTATCTGTCCCATGGACTTATCATTAGAGTTGCCTTGTAACATTTTTACCTGTTTAACTTGCAATAGAGACAAGATAGGAAAATTAAGTTTGGACTCTCTGAACTTAGAATTTATTAAATCACCTTTTGGTAAAGGTTGTTTTTAAGTCCTCTGTTTGAAAATGCCACTTTTAGAAAGTGAGCATTTCTTACTTCGCCATTCTGTGTGCCTCTATCTGTTTGTGTATTCAGCAACTTGTGTGTGAGTGACAGGAGCTGAGATGTGCATTCACTCCATAGACAGTCACTGGTGGGGTTGAGGTGTGCCCTACCTTGCCTGGGTGACTCATTGCAGGGCTGAATACACCTGGTCTTCATTTAGAGTGGTGGGAGGAGTGTTACTTACACCTGAATAGGCTGTGTCCCCTTTTGCACAATGCTGTCTCTGCCCCCTGTGGTCATGCTGCACCAGTTAATGCAGAACTGGTTTGGACAGGGTTCAGAGACCCTTGCCACAAAGAGAACAAATACATTTTGGGGTGTAAGCTTCAGACCTAAAACCCCACGACTTGGGATTACTTAAAGGAACAAGAGGATCCTGCCAAGAAGAAGAAGGAAGGACTGTGTGAGGCGGGCTGCCTTTTCATAGTGAGGGGTGGGTTGGCCTGCAGTTGCCTTTGGTGGCGGATAAGGACTGACTCTTTTGGCCCTGCTGTGGCATCCTGCTTGTGAAGGGAATCTCCAAGGGCCTGCTCCAAGAGCCTGTGTGTGCTGGCCTCCTGATAAGGGAAACTCAGGGACATTGAAGTTTCCAGGTGTTGTGCTTTACAACCTTTTTCCTATTGAGCAGAGCTCTGTGTGTTGTGCTCTGCAACCATTAACCCGTTCGCTGCTTCTGTCAGCCAACGGCCATCACGAGCACTACCTCGGTAGTGCTGCGCATATCCGTTGGCCGACGCAGCCCCGACCACCCTTTAAAACCGCCGCACCGCGATGGAATTTCAGCCGCAGTAAAGGAGTTAAACTCCACAGAGCTACAGTTGGTTTCCACGTGCTCTGTGTGTATTGCTATTGCCAGCACACTGTGTGTTTAGGTTTCCCACAGAGCTGTATTCTTCACCCCTTTTCATTATACGGCCAAGCCCGGGTTGGAGTACTTTCCCGGTGGGCACCAGAGTGAACTGTGGGCAAGTACTGGGGGAGCACCACGTGTTGCCTGATGGGCACTCCCCCCATTGGATTCATAGAAGTGAGAGGCACGGTGCCTGTAAAGTACAAAACACTCCGTGAGCAAGTCCTTCACAGCGGGGCTGAGAAGCTGTTGAGGAACAGAGTGTGTGTTCTGGAGGCGGGTCTCAGTGAGGGAGGCTGCGCCTGCCACGGCTGAGGGCAGTTCGACAGAAATTTTGGGCATTGTCTGACTTTCCTCCTGGCAGCGTGGCACCGCGGAGCCGGAGAGAAAGACTGCACCGAGCAACAAAAATAGGAACCGGCTGAGGTCACGTTCCTCTGTATTGGTTAGCCGCTGAAGCTGTGGGCGGAGAAGGTGCCCCTCAGTTTTCTGGGGAATGACTACACAGGGTGTGCATATGCCACAGCTGCTAAAGGGCCAAACAGACGTGTCTCGCTGGTGTCCCCGGAAGAAGCCGCAGATTCTCCTTCCACGACACAGGCCTCACAGGAGAGACATGCTGTATTTGGGAGCAGCTCTGGGGGCACCTCACAGCGCCACCAAGTGGTTGTGGGTGGTGAGCCTGTGTCCCACTGCCAATTTAGGGAACCTGGCCAGGTCCCCACACCATACTCCCCAAAGTGTGCCCCACCCCTCCGGAGCCAGTTGAAATCACACCATGGGGAGGAGGGGCGCATGGACAGTCTTGAGCGCCCAAGGGGGACTTACCATCTTACAGCCGCCTGGTAAGAGTCCTTCATGTGTGGTTATGTCCTACATGTGGTGCCCAGTTGACACATACAGAGGGTGTGATGGTTAGAGAGATATTTGTGCTCATTCCATCTATGGACAGGGTAGCCTGTCTTATTGCAGGAACTGCATAACCTGTCCAGTGATGGTGTAAGGTGGTGTGAGACATGTCTTTTTGTGATTGCCTAATGTGTTTCATGCATAATACAGAGGGACATTTGGTCTAACTGGTATGTTCATGACAGGTACCACCTACAACGATTTACAATGATTAAAATTATTCACTTCCTTGCACTATACGTGATGTTATGACTATTGCCTTACGGCAAACTGGTTTCCTAATCTATGCATGTTCTTTATGACAAGCGGAGCAGTGATTTGTTCTGTGGTCTAAAAGTGTTTGCATGCTATGCAGTGACTTGTGGTCTAACATGATTTTATTTATAATAATACAAAGGATATTTTGATATAACTTTGTGTGCAGTCTAATTTTTGTGGTGTGCCTAGTGTCTCACTGGTGTGTGTGTTGCACAAACGCTTTACATATTGCCTCTGGGATAAGCCTGACTGCTCTGCCAAGCTACCAAGGGGGTGAACAGGGGTTATCTTGGATGTGTAACTCCCTTACCCTGACTTGAGTGGTGGGTTCTGCCTGGCTGTGGTGTATACCCTAGCCAATCAGAAACCTCATTTTTAACATCACTTGTAATCTTCTACACTATGGAAATGTGTTTGAGAATTTAGGCTTTCAGAATATGGGTGAATGACATCTGGAAGGCGAGTTAATGGACTGAACTCCCATTTGACATATTGTAGACAAGAGTTTATAGTTTCAGCTCCTGGGTGACCGGCGCTAGTCTACCTGCGCCTCAGAACAGCTGCCTCCATGTGCCAATAATCCTGACGTCTAATGACCTGCGTCTTAAGATGGTTTCTCTCCACCTTGCCTGCTCTCTTTCCCCCTCAAGTGCTCCAGTGATAGCCCCTCTCTAGCTTCCAAATCATGCATTTTATCACTAGTGAAAATCTGACACGCTATGATTGCTTTAGCTAATAAAAAGGACAAGCTGAATCGATAGTCCTTACCCATTTGGAAGTAGCTTCTTTTTTTACTTCATTTTACTTATAGAAATGGGGCTTTCAAATGGGTGTAGCAATAAACATTAACCAGGGCTGCACTCGTACCCAGTAAACAAAGGGGTCAAAGGTTTACTTTAGTACAGCATACGCACTCACCACACACTTTCCAAACTCACAACAGTATAAATAAAACAAATGTTTAAACATTTAAAGGGATGCATTTAAAGAAACCTTTGAATATAGCTGCAGTTACACTTTGCAGTTTTAAAATGTGTGGTTTATGTTTTTGGTTAGTTCCTTCTAGTTGTTTGAGGTCTACGGAGATTTGGGGGGGGGGTTCATGTCTCTTTGGGCACACCCTCACCACATTGCTGGCGTACTCCAGCTGCATCTTGGGCCCGTGTCGGAAGAAGAAGAAGTAAGCATGGCCTTGTTTGCAGATGACGGGCACTTTGTTGAGGCGGACAGCAATGAGGGGGATCAAAATTTCTGCGTAGGGTTTTAGTATTCAGAGACAATTGGCGCACATCTGTAACGGTAAAGTAAGTAAAGGAATCTGAAGTACGAACGGTGCCGCTTGATCAGGGGGAACCCAAAACCCCTGAAAAGGAGTGGACCCTAGAGCCACTCTACAGTTAATGAATACAAAGTCCAGAGCACATGCAAAGATAGTAATTGTAACACAATTGAAGTAACAAGGTCCCTTCGATTGCGAGAATTCAAGTAAGAAAACAAGATCGACAAGCAATTGTTATTCTTGTAAGATTTTATACGTGGTAATGTTCCTCCTTCAAAAGGAGATCAAAGAGAGAACCAGCCGACACGTGTTTCGTCAGAGGGGCAGTTATCCTTGACTCTTCAGGGCTGAAAAGATCTCTATGTGGTGGTATCAGAGGACCGGTGATGATTCCAACCCGGTCCTAATCGGGGTATATAGTTGCGCAATGGCAGGTAAAGCCGAGAGCGTGTGGAAAATCCCACGAGAAAAAGCAATCAACAGATGACGAGCAGGTAATGCCGTCATGGTGAAAGGAATCGAATGCTGAAATGCAGCAAGAAGTAGTGAGTCTGTTGCCATGCCGGGATACGGATGCCCT
This sequence comes from Lissotriton helveticus, assembly GCF_964261635.1. NCBI lineage: Eukaryota > Metazoa > Chordata > Amphibia > Caudata > Salamandridae > Lissotriton > Lissotriton helveticus. The sequence goes on along the minus strand of NC_136070.1, from coordinate 1,070,960,307 downwards.
GTAAGACCTCTCCGCACACAACCAGCTCCTGGCAGTGCACGCTGATCACCAACAGCTTGTTGGCATTCTTGGTGGGCTGGTCCTGTGGGCAGTCTCTTGAAACCTTGAAGGGCAGGGAGTCGTCCTGTCCTCATCCACGAGCTCCAGGACAGGCGAGAACTTGATGAGGTGGTTGAAAGCTGCGTCTGGGTGTTGGAAGTTAAGGTGGGCCAAAGCATGCCAAGGGCACAGCAGGAGTGCCAGAAGGGTGAAGAGTGGCACCAGGGTGCAAGGGTGCCTGCATCGGCGCTAGGCAGCGCATTGTGTGCCAATACAAGGAAAATACAGGAATGCACCGTATATTGTTGCATACAGTGCATTCATTCACTTTTCCATTCACGCAGTGCAGCAAGGTGGCTTGCAGCCCTGTGTGAAAGTTTGATAAATCTGCCCCAATATTTATATGTCGTTCATCTTTGTGTTACATAATGGAAAAGCTCTAGATGTTTAACACTCTTTGTTTAATTTATGACCTATATCAAGTTAATTGTGCTATGTTAGCAAAAACATTTTCTCATGCGCTCCCAAACATATTTAAAGACTGGTTTGAATGCTTTCAGTTCAGGAACCTTTAGTTTAATTAACAATACCTAAGCCTGAGTCAGGACCCATTTAAAATTAATAGGGTCGATTTATATTTCCAGACTTTTTCTTCCTCCAGTTATAAAACTGAATGGTTGTATGTGATCATCAAGCATATACTGCAGATCTTGCTAAAGACACAGGGGCCTATTCACAAACATCATTCTGTAGTATGATTAGTAGTAGTACAATAGTATTACTCACAAACTACAAAATGCTGGGGCATATTATCAAGGGAATTATCCTCGCTTTTTTGGCTTTAAAAGCCAAGAAAGCGGAGATAAAATTATTTCCCTATTACCTAGCTGTCGCTAACACCAGTTAGCGACAGCTAGTAGGAGATAGCGACCATCTTGGGCCCCGCTGTGCATGTCAGAGAAATTTATCACTAATGACATGCAAAGTGGGCGTGCCAAGATGTTAGCGACTGGAAACATTCGCTAACATCGTTATCTCCTATTACCAACTTTTGGAGATATTCGCGCTAAGCGCAAATATCTCCAAAAGCTAACACCTGCCCTGAGCAGTTCTTAGCCATGTTATCCAATGGGAGGTGGATAACATGGCTAAGAGCATTAGCTCGGTAATGCATGAATATCGCTGACTTTACAGCGATATTCATGCATTTCGGCCAATTTTTATCGCGTAGGAGAAAACCTTGATAATAGCAAGGCTCCTAAGCGATAAAAATCGCCGCAACACAGCGATAAAATTATTGCCGCTAAGCCAACATAGCGATAATTATCACTAGTTGTTGGTAATATGCCCCGCTGTTCACAAATCTACATGCGGCGGTATACACCTCCTTGTCTCCTATCTTTCTCCACCTTGACCTCGAGGATCTCCACATATGTACGCCTATGTTTGGTAGTAAATATGGGAGGGAAGTGGGGATGGCGGCAAAATGGGTAATAATCCACAACACACATGGCTTACCACTGGCACCTCAACACCCTTTCCTATATAATAACAGTCATGGACTTGAAGTTAAACCTCATTGGAAATAATTTTAGGATAAATTAATTTATTTAGACTTTTTAAAAATACACATATATTTAATGTTTAAAACACAAGCATAAATGCAAATATATTTATTATAAAATATATTTTTTGTTTAAAAATAAATGTTACATTTTTTATTAAAAAATAATATTAATTCTAATTAGAACTTTCAGTAACTTTTACGTTGGATTATTTTGTAATAAATCTTAAAAAAATTATTTTAACATAATTTATTATGCATACATGAATTACATATTTATTCCAAAAATGTGTTTATACTACCGTTGCTTTTTTATTTTGTTCTACATTTAAAATAAACATATACATTTAATTGACTTTAATAGTTAACATAAATAATGTATAGCTACTAATATTTAAACTGTAATACATTTTTATAAATGTCCCTGTACTGTACCATTGGGAGTTCCCTGCTCCAGTTGCAGAGCTCCCTGCCGATGTCCGCAGCATAAAATTGATCAGAAAGTTACTACTAGTAGTAATTTTACAGTCATAGTTGATGTGTTTTTCAGACACCACCCTTTGTGTTTCAGGGGGTTGGTACATGTAAATCTATCCTTTGCAGTAAATAAAAACTTCGAAATGGTGAATATCCTCAAGTAGTAAAGATACTATAAAATGGAAGAGGAAATTTGCATAAGTAGATTTACTCATGTCTAAAGTTACCTTTATGATTATCCCTCATAGGTTCCCAGGAATTTGATAAATTGGGTCATATTTTACTAATCGTTGACTGCCTCAAAAACTGTGCTGTTCCACTTCACAACCTTTTTTGGCATACATGATAAGTATTAGCGAAAAACACATTTTTGTACCATCCATGATCTATAAAGATATGTGCACAGTGGCAGAAAATAAAAAAACTTTAACAACGAAAATTTAGTTAACAAAAAGCATTTGTTAGAAAATAGTACAATGTGATTTTGCACCTTAATTGTTGCTTTTATAGATGAAATAGCGGATTTCTTCACTTTTGAAAAAGGGGATTAATTAATAATTTGCTCCATTTTAATTAAAAGGAGCAAAACAGTGCAAAATCAGTTTGTGCCATTCCTTATCCTGCTGCTATACGTTCAGTGAGTATGGTCCTGGATAAAACCAAGACAAAATCATTGCACTGCCCGCTCTGCAGTTCAGGTTATTTATTTTTGCACTAGTTAACATTTTTCATAACGTAAACCAAGTATGTTCTAATTGTTTACCCGCATGTCATCTCTTCTCTACTCTTCTCTACTATTCTCTTCTCTTCTCTTCTCTTCTCTTCTCTTCTCTTCTCTTCGTAGTGCACATCGCTACCCAAAAGGGTCCCACTGACTTACTCAGTGATACATTGTAGACTGACTGTGGCATTAAATTGTGAAGGTCTGCATCTGGGACCACCTATGTGCGAATTAAAAAAAATGTAAAGTGAGAAAGTACTGTCAAAAAACAATAGGCTTTTATTCCATGTAGTTTTTACAATAATTCAGTACTGTGCAGTATGGCTTCATAGATTGTATTAACTAGGAAAAGTAAATCATGGTTATATTGCTAATTATCTAAAGCAGAATTAGATGAATATGAATGAACTGATATCGAAGTGCAAAACCTAACATAGTAATTTTCCCGAAAATGTGTTCTGTATAAATCTCAACATGCCATAAGTGCCTCTCAAGAGTGCATCCATTGTTTATTCTCTAACATCATGTAGGTTGTCCTTGCATTGTCTGTAAAACTCACTCAAACGTGATGAAAGATAAGCTAAGTGTCTAGAAATCAATAATGTATCATTCACTTTTTCCTGTCGAGTAGTTTCCTGTTATTGGTTAGTTTCAAGCGGAGCATGTCGACCTCTGTTTCACCTACAGCATCCAATGGGATGATCTGGTTGTAGGCTACAAGAATCATTCATTGAGTGGAGGGGGAAGCAAGTGGGAACGGAAGCATGGATTTATTTCAAGCTTCAATCTTATGGTCATTTCTCAAATGTTTCTTTTTCTTGCCTTGAAAAAAATATATTTATCAGGCCACATAATTTGCAGTCTGCCTCAAACATCATTTCTACTCCATTTTGACAACGCAACGCAGATGTGCCTGCCTCAAATGCCTGTCAAATGAAAAAGGATGTTTGGAGGAATTGACTATTAGCTTTTAGTGTTATCTTGATCCCCTTACACAAGGGATCACAAAGACATGTTTTTTATCCTCCAAGGCTTTTTTTGGCATGAGATTTATTTATATATATACCATATTGCAGAGCAAATGTGATGTAGAGATTTGAACATTTTGCATTTCTTATGGCTGATCTGTAGACTGTATTGAAAGTGTACACTAGCCATGACTTGCAGCCAAGAAGCTGCCAATTGGGCCACAACAATTTTTTTGCAGTTGTATATAGCACAAACTCGGCCAAAGGGCATTGGAGTGCTTTACCTGAGCACCAGTTACACTACAAAAGGTCAGATTATTTATTTTTTTAAGCTCAGGAGAGTACGAGATTTGTCCACAAACATAGGATGTTGGGCTCACACTGGACATGAACCTGGTTCACCAGTTTCAAAGTAAGCAGCTGTGACCTTAATGGCACTACCTCTCTCGAACTATACACATACATGAGACATCTTCTGAAATGGTCACATTTACAATTTCATTGTAAATGTTGGAGGCTATTGAATGTATAACTTACTCATGACAGTATATGAGCAAAAACAGATTAGATAGAATGTTGACAATTGGACATAAGTGTTTTATCCATTTTTCAATGTAAAAAAGGATTTCAGAGTTCGCCCAATTAATATGCCTTTGTGTATCAGGGTCTTCCTAAATACATAATTGCCCGACTGTAGACTTCGCAGAATGAGGCAGCTAGATTTACCCTGGACCGTATGAGGCAGCTAGATTTGCTCTGGGCCGTAGACACAGAGACCATTTTTTCAATCATATTATTGCTCTCCAGTAGTTCATTTGTCAATTGGAGTCATTCACAGTGCTGGTCAACTGTTGCCTCAGTTCCGTTTTTCTAGATACCCTCAAATGTCACCTTCACACTGGCTTTGAACATTTTTGGGAAATACCTAAGATTCATTAGATTCAATGTGGCAGTCAATCCTCTTATTTTCCTATCTCAAATAGTTGGAGCTCCCTATCAGCAACTCTTGGCGATCAGCCCAATTACATTCAATTCACAAACTTCTTAAGACAAGGTGGTTCTCCTCTTTCATGAAGTAGCGGGGTCTGGTGGTTCAGTGGACTAATGCATCCACGGCAGGGGGCTGTGTTCGATCTCATGGTCACTGGTTCACATCCCAGAGGGTCCACTCAGCCTCTCACCTTTTCCGAGGCCAATAAAATGAGAACCATTTAGTTGGGTAACAATACGCATCTGTTATTCAGCACCAAGATGGCCCGTTGGGGGTGAATATGCGTTTTGCAACTACACATGTTATGTTAGTGCTGTGCCATCATGCTTCTGTTTATCTTTTCATGCGGTGTTCCTAGATTCCTTTCGAGGTTGCTGTTATCCGATATATACTCCACCTCCTCAACCTTGCCACTAGGATCTGCCAATAAAATAACTCCTTCTGTCTATAACTTCATATCAGAATTCTATATTTGCAAACCCAGCATAGCACCTACCTCTTGTACTTCACAAACTACTACCTTACTAATTTTATAGAAAATCTCAGTCCAAAATCCTTACAAGAGTTCGCATTATCAAATAATATATTATCACATCCTCTTTTCTACTGCATACCTTCTGCGTTGATTGAAAATGTTAGGTAGAATTCTGGTTAATTGTTCGGGCGTCTGTATATAACTTAAACATATTTATCATAAAAATTGGACCGATGAATGGTTGCTCTCATTGCAACTCCGCACATCAATCTACGTAAACTCCTCCAATCACCTCTTATAAAACATATATCATATTGCTCTTCCCAAATTTTTTCTAAGTCCATTTTTCTTTTGTTTATTTTCATTGTTTCTATGTCTAAAGGTCATGTTTCATCATACTGTATCCTCTCTTTCTCCACTTTAATGCAGAGTCTGAAAGGTTCACATCCGCATTATCTCTGCAGTGCAGAGAAGGTGAACATCTTCTCCTCCACTTAAGTGGGGAAATCAGAAGGATTTCCTTTTTTGAAAGTAATGTTGAGATGTGAGGCAAGAGCTTTTCTCACATTCTGAGATAATTTTTACACAATGTGTGATGTGTGCTGGTGTCACGCACTGTGAAATTGAAAGCACAGCTAGCCATAGGCTACGGCCACATTCTCCTTGATCTTTGCCCAGAGGCATATGTCAGCCTCCTGAACCCAGCTCAAAACAGAAGAGGTACAATTAAAGAGAGGACAATGTCCAAAGGTACTACGCTCTAATGGATCCCTGCTTGCGATCGCTGCTGGAGGGTTATCCCCAAGCAGGATTCGACTCACTAGACACCAAGAGGAGGGGAGAGTGGCCACCCAGGCAGGTGCAAGTGCACCCGAAATACATTTTAAATAAGCCTTTCTGCCTCCATCAATAGGACAATTGGGGGCTTTACCCTCAATCTGCGCTCACTGGGTCCACTAGATCCAATGATAGTATTTAAAAGAAAATGTTGTGTGTGGATTGTCCTGGCAACAAGCCATGACCCCCTCCCAGTACTGATGGAGTTATCTTACATCTGCCCACTCTCCGGAGGCAGAAGACCCACAGGAAGCCAGGAATCAATTTTTCTTTAAAAAAAAAACACTGGTCATCCTGGCATCAGGCTGGACCTCATCCGTAATGCCATGCAATCTTTGTGCAGCCCTGGGACTTAAAGCATCCTCATGCCATGCACAAAAGCAGGAGGAAATGTTAATTCTTTTTCACAAATGTAAAAATAATTTTGACATATGGGTTTTGAGACTGCAGGGTTACGCTCCCCATACAGCCTCCCATGGGTGGTAGAAAGAAAGTTTGATGTGTGGGATTTTTGGTGGGTACCCCAGCACCCCATTCTGTTTATAACTTTTTTTCTGGTGGTCTGATGGACTTTCTGACACCTCTCACTTTTTGTTCCTAATGACCCTGCTAGGATGGTCCAATTGGTGATAAGCAGCCCAACATGCTGACCCAGTGGGCCTGAAAACCCACCAGACTACCTGAACACAATGGAAAAAGAAATGGGGTGGGGTTCTTGACTCTCTTGGCATCGATCCCCACTCAACTGAACCTGACAGTATTTCTGACCCCAGGGGGAGCCAGAATAGAAGTTTAATCCACTCTCTGCCAGTCCATATGTCAAAACAACGCCAAAGAATGATCGACTTCCTCTCACTTGCTAGGGTGATTGTGTGTACTATTGGGGCTCTAGTCAGCTGATAAGCAGGGGACCCACCATTCGTTAGCATTTCTGAAACCTAGGGTGACATGGTTTGTGTGGATTATAACGTTTTCTTACCCAGAATCTCCTGCAAAGGTTAATGTATAGGCCAAAAGGTTTTGGTCTACTGTTATGTGACAGATATTGGCAACACTTCCACCCAATAGCCAACTTCTACTGGCTGAAACGCTGCCTTCTGTGTATGAGTTGATTTAACACACTGTGAGAAAGTCGTCCTTTTTGCTCTGATCACTGCCATTTTTTGTCTGTCACCACTGGTTGTTACTGATTCTGATTGTGCCCGGAGCCCTGCTAACCAGACCCTGGGACAGTGTTCTGTTTAAAAGCCATATGGTAATTAGTTGCAATTACAGTTGGTATGACATCCTACCTGTAAGCTCCTAGTATATGATAGGGCCTGTAGGTTTATAGGACCAGGGGATTTAGTGCACTTAAGTGTGTAGTGCTGCATTTTCTGCTGTCATTTTAAAGGCTGCCTGCTTTGCAGGCTGCTTTTTAAATAAAATTATATGCACATTAGACTTTGGAATTAAAGGTACTTCAACAGCATTAAACTACCTTATGTGTACATATAAGTTCCCCCCAAGGTATACCCTAAGTACACCAGGGGTAAGCTGCCTTATAACTATAAGCAGGGACATTAAAAAATATGTTGTATATTCCCTGGTCAGGGAAAATGACCAATCTAGTTTTGCCCCAATGTAGTATGTTAGCTCCATTGGCTAAAAAGGCATGGCTTTATTAAACTTTAATAAAGTCTAACTATTGACAGGAGTGAGCTAAAATGATACCTCAAAGTGTCTAAAAATAATTATAATAAATCCAACTACTTGCCAAGGTTAGATTTGTTATAACTATGATGGAAAATGAGTAATAGAACTTGCTTTTCTGATATGGCTAAATCGAGCTCTAGAGTGGCCTCTCCTGATTGGCCACCCTTTGACAGGCTCAGCCAATCTGCTCTGATGAGGTGTGAGTGGCCTGATAGGAAACAAAGAGACATCTCGTGGGGGGAGATCTGCAGTGGCAGAGGAAAAGGAAGGAAGGGGGCCGGGTAGCCAAACTGATCTTTAAGGAGGGAGACAAACTTAGGACATGACACAGTCCCACCCCCACTTCCTGTACCCCTAGCTAGATGGGAGTATCATTAATTGAATTAACAGAGGGGCTGGGAGGGAGTCTTAGGGAAAGTTGGTTGGGTTAGCCATACCTTAAACTCCAGGAAAGATTTTCTCCATTTTGGATTTTAAATAACAGTGCTTTCTGGGACACGAATATTCCACACTTTGGTGGAAGTTCTCATACCTGAGGGCGGTACCCTGCATCCCATTGGTCAGGTATGCCCCCTTGCTTGTCACCCCAGAAACCTGCATAAATATGGGAGAGCTGCCCCAGCAAATCAGATTCCTGCCTGGAAATATCAGGAGAAGAAGGACTGCCATGATAAACTCCTGGTCTGCACCACAAGAGGGCTGCACTCATATGGACTGCACCAGCTGCACACTTTGCACTTACCAAACAATCACTTTGCCGTGCTTCAAGAGGATTAAGGAGTGGATTGCCTGAAAGCAACAGGTACAAAAGAGGTTCAATAAGTCACCTACATCAACTCCATCAAGACATGCCCAGTTGATCTGCTTCACCTGGACTTTAAAGGGTTTGACCAGGTGCATTGTGGGAATTGTAGTCCCAAACCTCCAAGCGTCTAGACCATTGGCTGGTGTTGTGGTTCCTCAAAGACCCAAAGGATACATCAGGGGAAAAAGGACTGCCCTAATGTACCCTTGGACTGCACAAGAGAGGACAGCACTCATAAGGACTGCACTCACAAGGCTTCACCACAAAAGAACTTTGCCTGTCTTATAGGATAAGGAATGGACTCCCTGATCAGCAACAGGTAGAAAAGTGCTTTACTGCATCAAGAAACAATTCTGGAAATAAGTGTGATCCAGCGAAAGCATTTTTCTGATTTTACTCACTACTCTAACCGTACTCGGCCCTCCACGATTAGTAAACTCCTCATTAATGCACCTTACCACAGAGGCGATGGTCCTCAGATGGATCTTTCTCTGCCAACAGGAGGGGTGTAAATTGGGGTAACCAGAGCCACATTGGCCACCCCATGAGGACCATTATTGTTCAGACAACGCCCTGGAAAGAATCTATTACTCTCTCTGTGACGCATGTAGAATTAATTCTCAAATAGTTAAAAGAAAGAACATTATAACACAATAACAGACTCAGGCAATTTTAGAGAAATTAGTTATTGTATTAATGATCCCAAATCAATACATACAAGAATCATTTTAACAACTTCAGTCAAGAATCATACAGCATGTATTATGACACCACACATTTAATAAAAGGTTCTAACAAGAAGAGGATGGTTCAAAAGACTACAGATTCGTACCAGGTAGAGATATCAATATAGGACTAGCTATGTTGTGTTAGAGGAAACTCAGAAGGTATATCTGTAGGCAAACCCTTAGGTTTGGACATGAAGCCCTCACACACCAACCTAGTTGGTGTCATGCTTCATCATCGGGCCCACCACAGTGACACCGAATGTGTCCCGGGTGTGCTGCGACTCCAGATTACTGAGGAGCAGGTATTCTTACTGAGTGTGCAGTGCTGGTGAGAATGAAGGTGAAAGGTTTTAAAAGCTATCCAGGTGGTCCCAGTTCCCGAGGGTAAGAGGTAAATTTAATACCTGGGCCCCTGTTAGCAAGATAAAAAGGCTGTGGACGTTGTGGAGTATATTAGGGGCTCCTACGTCCTTGTGGTCTACATGTTTCAGCCAGGCCTTTTGATTAAAACTGGCTTTCCTCAGGACCAAATGAGTATGTGTGAGTGATAATAAACTATATTAAGTGAAAGTGTATGGTAAAAAAGTGTTGCACTCGCTAAGGTGCCGTACGTGTAAGAGGGGGATTCCCTCTGCTTTAACTTGCTACTTGCTGTTAAAGCCTCATGGGTCACTTGGCAGGGAGGGAACGGTATTTCCGATCAGCGGTTCCTGCGACCTATCGTCCTGCTCCAGTGTCCTACAGATTCGTACCACCATTGAAAGGTAGAAGATAGTTTCTTTACAGAATAAACTCCAAGTGAACAGAAATTATAAACTCCTCCCATTATAAAAGGCAGAGGATGTTTTTCAGATTTACATCAAATAGAAGTTACAGATTCCAACCGCCATCAAAGGCAGAAGGATGGTTTGTTCTCTTAACAGAATTAAAAATATTTTAAACCAAAGGGCAAAGGATCACATTTAAAGTCCTCTAGGGGCGAGTCCATAACTATGAGCTGAAGGGGAAAAACAAATCTGGCTGCTCACCAGAAAGTCCAAGAAAGTTCAGCAGACAGAGTCATTGGGATATAAAAAAATTAGGCTTGTTCGGCAAAAAGGATTTTAATCAATCTGCCAAATGTAGTAGCATCAGCAAATTAATTCAAAAGCAAAATAGCGATTCTTTAAAGCATAGGTCTCCTTGTATAGGGAAAATCAAGCATGTGTCACCATTAAAAAATTTGATGCAAAATGTTGCTACCAGCTGTCGCTGCCCCTCTTTTGGGGTTGCTCCTTTTATTAGCACTATGACGCTTCATATGGTCAGTCATCATGTCATAATGGTCCGATCAACATGTCATTGGTCCTTTATTCGTCTGGTATAAGATTTTGATACTCCAGCGTGGTTTCCCACACGTCATTGGAATCAATTCTTCCTTCTGTCCCCATAGGTTAGTCAACAAAAAGAATGTTACATCGTTGCAGACCATGAAGTCTTGATAGAGTTCAGATTCCCACCAATTCACTTTTAATTGAACACTAGAAAAATGTCCTGTGCTACACTAAATGTTTCATATGTAGATTAGATAAAGCAATATTCCAAGAACGTGACAAGAATGTCCATTGTAGAAGGCTATGAAATAATGCAGGTTAGCAAGAAACATGAAAAAGGCATTTAAACCAATATTTCATTTGCAGTGATAAAAACTCTTAATCAGAATCAAACATAATGAATATATCAAGCTATCCAATGAAGAAATAATATTAAAAGTATCAGTGCATTATCACATGAAAATTACTAAGATTCTCTATGGCCTATTACCACACGATTGATTTCAACATCATATATGTGCATTATTCTCAAAATGTATTTTACTGAAATTGTTTTAGCGTGTACATGATCTTTATGATGTATGTAATCACTGCTGAAAATTTCAGCTGTGTAGCTTGTTCTCCTAACATTTTGCACCACATTCTTTTCATGATGCATTACAATGAAGGACAATAGAAATGCTAAGTCACATAATTAGAATTGCTTTATTTTGTAATGAAAGGTATTATAATTAATTTATTTTATAAACAACCTGTTATTAGACCGTATTAGTAAAGATTAAAATCTTCTTGTATTTTTCTTTTGCCTTTTTAAAAAAAATTCAAGCACACTTTTTGCAGTGCTGTTTCTCCTTTCTATTTTGCTTTTCTCAATGTGTGAAAAGCGCACATTTAAATTTCTATCTCTAAATCGGTAAAAATGTTGTGTATAGAATAATCGTTATTTACGCTGTTACCGGTGTAAAAGTATTACATCATAGGCGGCCTCAACTCTTGACCTTGTTCCAGTCCAGCATGGCCTCTTTTTAACCTTTTGAGAGCTATTTGCTTCTAAGCACTAGTTTTACTTGTAATCTGTACAAAATCATGTATTGGGCTCCCTGCATTGGATGTTTGTCATTTTGGTGTAATTTTCATCATTACATTTTCCCTATGTTTATAAATTGGTGTTGGATTTTTATTTTGGGTTGTATCTTACTTATTTACTGTTTTAGTGATATTAAATGCTTTACACACCTGTCTCCTGGTTAAGCCTGACTGCGTTTGAGGCTAGCTGCCAAGGGTTGAGCAAGTATTAATCTATTAAGACTTGACAGGGCCATATTTATGATTGTGGTGTTATAACTAGCTGTAGTTAACTACCTGCACCTCCTGATAAACCTTCTTCCAAAACACATCATATGAACAGACCAAAATTACAGTAATGTGACAACTTCATTGAAACCACATTGACTTTACTTGGTCCACATTTTGACCTGTTCCTACCATGGTCAATAGATCAAGCAACAACAGTGGTGTACCGTTGGTATAAGGAGAAGTGTGTGAACACTGGCTGGTAGGAATTTTGTGAAACCCCACTGATGACACACCTTTCCATCATAGAAATGTGATAAAAATCTGTGATTTTAGCCAAAGTTTGACATTTTCAGGATACTCTAGGTAAGAAAGCATAGTGGGATCCATGCAAGGCACATCACCCTGGACCCCTCACTCATGTATAGTTTTTAGAAGTGTCTGGATTTGGTATGTTTTCCAGGGTAGGGCTGGCCCATGTACAAACACAGCAGCAATCCACATTGCCAAATGGGTCAATTTGCACTTTGGGGCTTTTCCTGTCAAGGTTGAAAGTAGAGTACCATTTTTATCAGGAGAAGCATGGGAATTCTAGATGATAGGAATATTGTAGATCCCCACATATTGATGCCTTGCACGAGCAAGTGGGTGAGAATGACCTCTAGCGATGCCTTAACCAATGGGGTAAATGTTTCTTGGGGCTAACCTTCCCCCACTTTGGGCATTTTACGGAGTCTTTGGTCACACTCAATTTGGGGGCTCTGGGGGCTGTGTGTGTCTGGGGTGGGAGTAAGCATGGGCGGATTTTGCGGATTGGCAATCCGCGAACTTGCGTATTTACGGATTCGCAATCCGCGAAGATCCGCGAACTCTAGCGGATTTGCGGATTTTTCCGTTTTTTGTGTTGGCGCGTGTTCGCGCCGATTTTGGGACAAGTTCGCAATTGCGAACTTACTTTTCGGCTTGCAACGGCCGCGACTATGTTGTTTCTACGTCTGGTTTATCATCACAGGTTCACAGCACCCTCTGTTTCACCACTGCCACCCTCTGGGACACCCATGCCACCCTCTAGTACATCCTCACAGGCACCTATTAGGTTTATTTATTACTGTAGATTATGGTGGTTGAAAAAAGCTAGCACACCTGCCCTTCTTCAACTGCCATCAATTAATTTGTGTTTCATTAATGTGTCAGTAATTTTGAAAGTTCCAGTCTGGCTGGCACCTGCTTCCTTCCTTATCTGTAATTTGCTTTTTGTTGCAGTGAAATTTTTTTTTTACAGGACCTTTATGGTGCTATTCTATGAGCCTGCTGTTTGGGTCATAGCAGGGTCATAGAATTGTTGCAAACTCTGGAGGGGCCCATCAGGAAGCACTACCTTGAATGTTACTAATGTTAAGTTTGAACTTTTGCACCTGCTCATTGCTTTCATTTTAGCTAAAATCGTTTTTTTTGCAATTTCGCGCGTTATTTGGGGCGCGAATCCGTGCGAGATCGATTTCGGAAGCCGCGAATACGTGCGAATACAAAATTGTTTTTGTTGCGATGTGTATATTCGCGTGATCTTGCGCGTGTTCGCGAGGCGCTTCTAGCTATTCGTTTGCCAAGTTACCCTATCGGTCGTACACGGGCGCGGCCATCTTGTTGGCGTGACGTAATTCCGTTTCCGCCCGCTATGTGTAATCTCGCAAAGTGTGCTGCTCGCGAGTACAAGTTCGCGCGTACTCGCAAGGAAAATCTCGCGCGAACTTACCCACGCGGTCGTGAACGGGCGCGGCCATCTTGTTTCTCATTCATTGCTATGGTTCTGGGCATGCTTTCTCTATCCTCTCTCAATCTCTGCCATCCTTTGCTTGTTTGAAGTTTTTTTGATCTAATTTTACTTATTATCTAACCCTCTATTTTTCTAGCTCTATATTTTTGTGTTTTCTGCAGCTTTTAGTTACTTTTAAACTACTTTTTTAAACTCTTTTCTTTTCTTCTTCACTATTCTATTTCTTCTTTATCATTTAAGTTTATTTCTGCCCAGACCATGGTAAAGGGAGCCGGGAAGCACCCTGAGAAGGGGAAGGGTCCCGCACCCCGTGCCCGGCTCCCGTGCGGGCGTTTAAGGGGGGAGCAAGTGGTCCCGAGGGAGATCTTCAGCGCGGAGGAAGTGGCGGCACTGATCTTCCATGTCCAGCGCCGCCTCCCCAAGACGATCCTGGGAGGCGGCAAGATCGCGACCGGCTATGGCATCCGGGAGCGCCGCCAGCGGTGGGAGAAGGTGTGCCGGGCCATGTACAAGATCTCTGGGGTCCGGCGCACATATAACCAGGCCACCCACCGCTGGACCGATGTCATGGACCGGGAGCGGGACTTGCTGGACGCGCTCGGCGTAGAGGTCCCCGGGCTTGGTGAGTAGTAGTAGTAGTCCATTTACTACTCTGTTTTATCCTGCTCTGTTATTTGCAAATCTTTGTTCTTTACCAAGAGCAATAATGCTGCCGATTACATTGAGGTAAATTATATTTCAAAATCTTCTATGCATTTCATTTTCAGGTGCACTGCTCTCCTTCTCAGTAGCCTTGCTTGCTACTATGCTTCTTTGTTTTGTATGTTGTGTTCAGAAGCATTTCATTGGCCTGAGAAATTATGTATCAGTGTACTGTAAAGAAAAGAACTGCGTAATGCTAGACAGTAAGGGTCATATTTTCAATTACCGGCGCATCCCTGCAAAGTAGCAGGGATGCGGCAGTAATTGTGTGCCATGCCACCACCACCCATTGGCCCAAAACGTCACAGAAGCCTTACGCATCTGTGCCGTAAAGGCAGCGCATTGCTGGAGTTGCGTGCCAACGATGGCGCAGCTCCAGCAATGCTCTGGGGTACCCTATCTCCCCAATGCTGCATCAAGCCGTACGTCGGCTTCAAGCGCGCAGGGTTTGAGTCATGCATCATTGTCATAAAAATGACTGATTGACATCTTGTAGATTTCCCTCAGCCACTTTTAGGATTCGTTCCTTCGCAGGTACGCCCTCCCTTGCGCCGGAACGCCCCCTGATGGCGCAGGGCTTTACAACGTGATGCATCGCCCATATGCCCATATGTGTTTTTTTTTTTAATATATACACCGCACCAACACCATGGCGAGTCTTTTGTTCTGCCGCTGCGTCAGAAAAGGCACGCAACAATGGAGGAAAATCAGCCGCAACTTCCGCAAGGGACTTATAAATCAGCCCCAACAGACTGAAGTCCAGTGTCCTTCCTTTAGACAGTCACATGGCTATCAGAAGAAATAGTGGCGGTGGTGGCGGGTGGATTGATAGTTTGAGTATTCACTGATCTGCAAGCAGGATGGA
Source organism: Lissotriton helveticus (assembly GCF_964261635.1). NCBI lineage: Eukaryota > Metazoa > Chordata > Amphibia > Caudata > Salamandridae > Lissotriton > Lissotriton helveticus. Next base: position 1,070,945,060 of record NC_136070.1, on the reverse strand, counting down.
CTTTGTCTGTCACGTGTTGCGCACTACTGCCTGCAGTGCCAGGCCTAGGCAAACCTCTTTAGTAGTCTGTTTATTGAGTTACATAGGAACTTTCTAAGTCAACGTTCCGCAAATCAGGCAATACGAATAACGTAGTATACCACATGAGATAGATCCCGTGGAATAGTTGTCTATCTATTTGCTATTTTTCCAAAATATGTTGTTATTGTTCTTTTGAAATGTTTGATTTGGTTGAAAAATCTCATCCATGTTTTATGGTTTTTCTTTCTTTCATGTTGTACATCAGCTCCCCCCAAGGGCAAGAGGACACAGGAGGAGGGTGCTGAGGATGCAGGCCAGGATCGGGCAGGCGAGGGCTCCTTTGCTGGCCCCAGTAAGTTTACATTTTACTAAACAGTACCTATTTTTTCCTAGCGTTCCTCATTCGATTTTTTCTAAATCGTCTTTGATCTTCTTGTAGACTGGATATAAATTCTTATCCTGCCTCGAATATGACTCCCTGTGGTATTACTAGACTATTCTTATTAGTCTGTCTGTGTAGCTAACTAAGATTGGACATTTGGCAATTCCATTGGACTCCCATTATATTCAGCAATACCTCTATGCACTGTCTCCTTACTGACTAGATAGTGTGGCAGAGTCATTCAGCTCCCGAAGTCACCGATTATAGATCCCCAATGATCTCTAGATTATCGTACGCAGGACAAGAGAGTAGTACGGAGTCACAGCACAGTCAAGAAGTGTCAGAGGCACTCATGCTTGCAAAAATTCCAAAACCTTTAGCTCATCCACTCTAGTCTAGAGGAACAAAAACCACAGAGTCTATTTAAGTGTAAAAGCTTTATTAAAAGTAAACACATTTATTGAAATCTACTTTGTCATAAAACTATTTAACTGTAAACGGAAAAGTGGTTAGTGCTGACGATTAATTGGACACATTTCTTGTGGTCGAGCCGAACTCTCACCTACTTTGAACTTGATCCTGGTCGTGTTCTTAGGACTCAGGAGTCAAGCTTCTGTCTGTTAGGAGAAAAAGTGGTGCGTGTTAAAAATCAAAAGCAAGCATTCATCAGTTGTGCATAAAAGTGCAGCAAGACAACAGCCTTCCCTGGAAAATGGGACATTTTTACTATGGAGTAGACAGTCACAAATTATTACATTGTATTCTGTTTTTTTAACATTTCTCCTAGACCAAATATTATATAGTAGTGAGTGGTGTATTCTAACTTTCTTAAATGTACTTTGTAGGTGTAACATCTGGTGACGGGGCCAGCGCGGAGGTGGCTGATGTGTTGGACTTGGACTCGGAGGCCTCTGGGGAGGATGCGGCGGTAGAAGAGCTGGTGGCCGTTCCTGTGGGGGATCAAACGGTGGTGGCGGAAACAGGTAAGCTATATATTCCTTACTTATTGAGATTGAAGACTGCATAGTGTGCTTTCTGCACGGGTGTATTACAATTACAAATCAACCAGGTAGTAGCCTCCTCGAAATGTACTTCGACTTAGCTGTGAAGTTTTTGGTGAGAAGAATCCCAATAAGTTCTTAGACGAACGTGATGGATGGGATGAACGAAAAGCGAAAGAAGGGTGTAAGTAAGTGGGACGCGAACTTGTATGATGGCTGGCAAAGAAGAACGATATGTGTTTGCTTGGACCCAGAGGTGGCTGGGAAGGAAAGAATATGGTATGGTGCATGGCTGGGTCAATGATGAAGCAAGGATGGGTGGAAGGACAGCAGCCTGGGTGGGTGAAACAGAAACTGTATGTGTGCGTATACTTTGAATGAATGGATGCCTGGAGCATGGTATTCTCTGACTCTTACATAGCAAATGTGTATCTAGAGAGAGTAGATGGTCGCCAGGTGAAGTAAGTGTTACCTTGAAGAGCATGTACCACCGCACCCGCACGTCCGTCCCAGTGCAGGGAAGGCAAGGAAAAGAAATTGTAAATGTGTCCAATACTACCATGAATAGTAGCAGTACTTTGTATTGCGTTTGCATTCACAGCATATATCTGGTTATTACGGTGGACACTCCGTACCTCTCTTAATAACTTTAGTTTACTTGTAGTACGTCATTCATGTGTGGGTGTATCACTGTGTTCACTCAATATTAAGCAAAGCACCTAAAGTCATCTCATCTGTCATTAAATACGTCCCATGTGAAGTGATAGATAATCAAATTAGTTAGCTTCTTCAGTTTCCTTTTCTAGTACTCATTTGCACTGTAGGGTGAAAGGTAAATTAATTAAGCAGTAGCCCTTGTAACAGAGTATTCTCAGTGCCACCCGTAATAGAAAAGTAATAGCTTCACCACCTGCATGTACTGGACTGGTACAGTAACGCAAGTCTGTCTCCATCATCATGGTGTGCAACTTTTTTTCTCGGGTGCAACTTCACTGTGCTGTGTCCATGTCATTCTGCCGGCTTGCATAAGATAACGTACCCATTTCCCTAAACAAGAGAGAAGAAGAAGAATAAGACTGGTGTACTGTCATAGTCGACTGTAATGGAAGTCCATAGTGGTCGTAGAATTAGTTCATTAAACTACCACTACTGTTAGAGCAAGGATGCAGAAGTGGGAGGTTACATAGATACTGTCCTCAATAGTTATGTACTGTGCTTTCAATTTGCTACTTGTACTCTGTGACCCAACTTTCGGCTCAATCACTTTGTGTTATTAATAAGGAGCATTGGTTACAGACTATGTCTTTCTTTCTTCATATAGTTGCTCCTTCCAAATCAACAACAAGGAGGGAGCAGGCTAGATTGGCCCGGCAACGGAGGCTGGAGGCCACAGTCGCCGAGTATCGGCGGCTGGTGGCCCTGGAGGAGGAGGAGGACACGCAGTCGAGCGGGCAACATCTTCGACTGTGACCACTGCATCCTCCTCCGTGACTAAACCAGCGGGACCGAGCCGGGCTAAGAAAGCCGACCGCCACCGCCAAGCACCCGAAATACCAGCTGCCCCCCACAGGAGCTGCAAGGAACGCCAACACCGCCTACGAGTCCGCATGTCCAACCTGGAGCAGGAGGTCCTGAGGTATAAGACCTTGGTTAAGGGCCTCCGCTCCGAGCTTGCCACCCTCCGCAAGGAGTATGATGCCCATGCCGCATCATGCACCAGCACCAGCACCCTCCAGTAGTGGAGTGTCCCTTGTCCTTTTTTTATAGACTTTTGGGGGGTGGGATTTGGGAGTTGGGATCGTTTTGGGACGTTTCAGAGACAATCGTTGGGGTTAGGGTGGGTGAGGGAGATTATTTTGTTAGGGATAAATAAATATATTTTTCAACTACTTTATCTGACCATACCTGTTTTTTACTGCTTTTCAGTCTGGTGGGTGGGGGGCGGGGGTGTAACAGTAACTTTGTTTTCCTGAACAGTCGTAGGACTTTAGTAGTACAACCGTCAATCTCTTGTCTACTCCGAAATAATACTCCATTATACTACCTCCCACCAAACGCTTATCTTACCTGTAATTTGTGTTAGAAATTAGGGCTAGGCCCAGGGCTGGCTCCAGGTGAAATGGGGATTAACGTTGTCATTCCTGGGCGGGTGACATTTCCTCATTGCGGTGTTACTAGTGGTGTGACACAGTGGCAGTTGCATGCCTATGGAAAAAAAGAAAACGAAACCTTGTTTGTACTCCTTACTGTAGCATTACAACGGTTACGGTACGATCGAGAAAATAGCAGGTGACAGTACACTAGAACAGTGCCATAATGTAGCCTAACAAATGGTAAAGTATTGCAAGTATAACTAGTACTTGCGTTGAATTTATTTGACATTGGCTACTACTACTAGAAGATATAGTACTGAAGCTGAGTAAGTCTAGAAGATATCCTCGTATTCCTTCACCAGCCTGTTGCTGCTATCACCTTATCCTCCCCAGCAAGTGTGTGGAATTATTGATGTCATTTTAGTCAGACATCAAGCAAAACAACACAGCCCGGGGGAAGAGGGTTAGGGTTTGTAAAATGGATGGGAATGGGGGTTTCTTTTTGGGTAGGTTTTGTTGAGAGAAGAAAAAAAAAGCAGAGCATGGACAAACAATAATTGAAGATACAGAGTTTACAGACAATCTTTGGTTACAAAGTAAAGGTAAGCACATGCAGTCACACTCATAGAATAAAAGACAACAATGGATACTGTATCTGTATTGCGTATGTTGTTGGAGTTGTCCTGTTGAAATTGGTAAGTAAGTTGCATGCAGCAAACAATTCCTCTTATTGGCGGCACTCCTCCATTCCAGCTGACGCTTCGTCCATCAATGTGGTGGTGACCACTGACAGAAGAGACACCCTGTCCACTGCCTGCCTGGCGGATGTTGACTGAAACTCGGCCTGTAATTATTGAACGGAAAACAGGAAGTGCTATTACAATACCACTGATAAATAAATAAAAGGTATGTACGCTGTGTGGTTCAAAAAGTCACACTTTGATTTCCCTAATAGACAGTACAATATTTTTGAAATTGCGTGCTCTGTCTGAGTCACCTTTTTAAGGATCAATAAGTATGGCCAAAATATTATAGCGGATCTTTCCCCTCAAGGTGGGTGTACTACTGTGTTTTAGAACAAAATTTGACCTTCCCAGCAATGCTCCCACCAAGACCCTTACTAAAGCCAGTCGCAAAAATGTAGAAGAACCCAATCATATCTCCAAAAACGATGCCTAGCAGAAAAATGGTTACAAAACGTACTTTGAAAGTAACAGTAGACCCAAATACAGACCGTGGATTGTATTCAAACCACTTGCCTGCAAGCAAAAGTATCCATAGCCAGCATCGCTCCAACAGTGCTCTACAACAACAGAACCGCGTTGCAATAGAACCCCCCTAAACACATGCAATCCTGCTGCTAGGGCTAACCCTAACGAACCCTAACTTACAAAAAGTGCAAAAACTGGTGTTTCCTTATGGATTTTGTCCAACAAACTTCTAGCCGGTATTAGACCTTCCCAGGAATGCCCCAGGCAAGACCCGCCAACCCACCCGCAAAAAAACACGCGACACAACACCACCAAACAGCGAAAAAGCTAAATCTCATACTTACAATGTCTCTCGGCCTTCGGTCCAAACGCGGCGCTGTGCAGCTAGGTCGTCATCATCATCAATCATCATAACTCCTGTTTTCCACCACGGATTTCCTGAAAAGCAAATGCAATCAAGATTAGACTGTCGCAGCAGTGCTTCGACAGAGACCCCGGCCGCAACCCACCCACGAACAGCAGGAAGCCCCCCAAAACGCTACATTGAGCAAGATGTCTGAAGAAATGGCAAAAAAAAGGCTGTTCCTTATGGATTTTGTCCAAAACACTTGTATCCGGTATTAGACCTTCCCAGGAATGCCCCAGGCAAGACCCGCCGGCGCCAACCCACCCGCAAAAAAACACCCGACAACACCCCCAAACAGCGAAAAAGCTAAATCTCATACTTACAATATCTCTCGGCCTTCGGTCCAAAGTAACGCGCTGTGCAGCTAGGTCATCATCAATCATCATAACTCCTGTTTTCCACCACGGATTTCCTGAAAAGCAAATGCAATCAAGATTAGACTGTCGCAGCAGTGCTTCGACAGAGACCCCGGCCGCAACCCACCCACGAACAGCAGGAAGCCCCCCAAAACGCTACATTGAGCAAGATGTCTAAAGAAATGGCAAAAAAAAGGCTGTTCCTTATGGATTTTGTCCAAAACACTTGTATCCGGTATTAGACCTTCCCAGGAATGCCCCAGGCAAGACCCGCCGGCGCCAACCCACCCGCAAAAAAACACCCGACAACACCCCCAAACAGCGAAAAAGCTAAATCTCATACTTACAATATCTCTCGGCCTTCGGTCCAAAGTAACGCGCTGTGCAGCTAGGTCATCATCAATCATCATAACTCCTGTTTTCCACCACGGATTTCCTGAAAAGCAAATGCAATCAAGATTAGACTGTCGCAGCAGTGCTTCGACAGAGACCCCGGCCGCAACCCACCCACGAACAGCAGGAAGCCCCCCAAAACGCTACATTGAGCAAGATGTCTGAAGAAATGGCAAAAAAAAGGCTGTTCCTTATGGATTTTGTCCAAAACACTTGTATCCGGTATTAGACCTTCCCAGGAATGCCCCAGGCAAGACCCGCCGGCGCCAACCCACCCGCAAAAAAACACCCGACAACACCCCCAAACAGCGAAAAAGCTAAATCTCATACTTACAATATCTCTCGGCCTTCGGTCCAAAGTAACGCGCTGTGCAGCTAGGTCATCATCAATCATCATAACTCCTGTTTTCCACCACGGATTTCCTGAAAAGCAAATGCAATCAAGATTAGACTGTCGCAGCAGTGCTTCGACAGACACCAAAAATTACACACAAACCCCCGGAACCCCGCCAAAGAGCACCTCAAAGGCAAGCAAGTCAGCAAAAACGGCAAGAAATTTCCACCTCATATTTGGTCCAAAACACTTTTGTCCATTATTAGAGCTTCACAGCAATGGGCCCAAAACCGTCAACTCACCCGCAAAGAAGTACAACACCCCCACAAGTGCTGAGTCTTTCTTCATTGTGCGTAATCCAGCACTCTGCTTGGAGGGAAATCGCAGTCTGGAGGAGGAGGATAGAGGAGCATGTTCTTCAGAACTTGTGAACCTGAGGAATGTAGACTGCGGCACCTTCAAATCAATAAGCAAACAAGTGAAGACAGTTCTGATGATGGTCTTGTTTTTGGGATTAGGTGATTAAAGTTTGAATTAAATTAACTGTGCAAAACAAAGAAAGAGAGACACAAAGCACACAGGAATAAAAGTGAATAAGGACGAAAAAGAAAGTTCTTGATTGATTGTCTCATTTTCAGGGCTCGGTGTCAGGGAATAAGAACAAGATTTCGTCATCATACTCTGCGAATTCAGGCTGGATGAGGTCAGTGGCACCGAACAGAGAAAAAATCCCCTCATCTACGTTGCTGTCCTCATCGTCTTCATGTGGCGTGCTTTCTCGCACTTTGTAATCTGGTGGTATGAGGTGCTGATTCATCTTGATCATTGTCAGCCGCTCCACATTTTTGGGCGATAGGCGGCTCCGTTTGGCAGTTACAATGCCACCAGCAGCACTGAAAACACGTTCAGAAGACACACTTGCGAGTGGGCAAGACAAATAGTTTATAGCCAGGTTGTAGAGCTGTGGCCACAATTGTTTTTTGCCATGCCAATACTGCAATGGCTCCTCATTAAGAAAGACCACTGTTGAGTCATTCAGATAGTCCTGCACCATCGACTCAAGGTCATCAACTGTTCCTCCACTTTGCTTACTTTTTGCTGTGCCTGTGACATTTTTTAGAGAACCATACCCCATCAAACTTAGCCAATCCTCCTCCCCAGCCACTGTTAGTGTTGTCATTGTGTGTGGTGCAGATGATCCAGTTGCCGGTGTCTTTAACGGCTGAGAGGTCACTTGTGCCCCAGCCACAGGTGCAGAAGTGGATTCTTGTGACTGCGGATGGCCTGCTGATGCTGATGCTGATGTACTGGCTTCTCCTTCAATAACCTGCCGTTCTTTTTCAAACCTCTTGGCTGACCAGGCTAACCAATGTTTGTACTTTTGAACATCTGCATCAGCGAAAGGAAAGAATGCGTTGTCTGCCAGCGCCTTTTTGTAGCGTGGATCCAGAATAGTAGCACAAATGTAATGCTGATCTGAGTTGATGTTTTTAAGACGTTCATCACCACGTAGGCGATGTAATAATTTCTCAGACAAAATGAAATGGTTTGGTTTTTTTTCATCTTTTTCAAACTCAGAAGAAACCGCCATCAGTTGGTGCTCCAGTATGCACAACAATGGGATAGCTTTTCCCAAATTACAGTCCTCCTGGCTGACTGCACGCGTGAAGAACTCAAAAGGACGAAGCATGTCTGTCAGGCTTTTAACTATGGCCCATTGCGCCTTACTCATCCGCAGGTCCTCCTTCTGAGATGTAGCCTCTGTCAAGAAATAGTGATCGAGTACCGTATACTGCTCATGCAGACGCTCAAGCATGTAGAAGGTTGAGTTCCAACGTGTTGCCACCTCCTGGATGAGTGCTTTCACTGGCATTCCACGTTGAAGTAGCAGTCTCCGCAGATGCTTCCGGGCCTTAAAAGAATGGCTGAAATGGTTGCACATTTTGCGGCAGGTGGCCATTACCTCGAACGCTGGACTCTCTTTATCACTCAAGAATTTTTGAACTACCAGGTTGATACAGTGCGCCAAACACGGCACTCTAACATGGTGACCCTGTGACATGGCCTTAACTACATTGGCGCCATTATCCGTGGAAACATAACCAATCTTGCGTTTTAGGGGGGATAGCATTGACAACACCTTTTTGTCAAACTCTTCCAAAAGGTTTTCTGCTGTGTGACTTTTCTCCAAGGCAAACATGGCTAGTGTTGCATGTTTCCGAGCAGCTTTGAAAACTTGGTCCGGGTCAACACCTGCGTTTAGCTTTGCTATAACACCTGAAAAAGAGACCCAGTGTGCAGTGATGCACATGTAATCATCGCCTGGGCCACTGGTCCACATGTCTGTTGTCAGATGTATTGTGTGAACAGCACTCTTCTGCAAAGCTGCCCCAATCGCCTGCAGCACATCTTCATGTAGTGCTGGAACCGCAACTCTGGCAAAATAGAACCGGCTCGGAACCTTCCATTTAGGGCAGAGCGTTGCAACTAATTCAAGAAAACCTACCGCTTCTACAAAAGAAAAAGGTAGAAGGTCCACAGCTAGCATTTTAGCCAGCTTAGTGTTATACAGACGCGTCAGTGGGTGGTTGCGTTCATATGGCACGTCTGAAGTAAGCATTGTTCTAATGTTGGCCTGGACCAAGCATTTACGGGCTGATAATGACTTCGTTGACCCAATTTTGCTCGCTGGTGAACTTTTGTGCGTTGGTGTCTCACTCGCTCCAACACTCTTAGTGTGCCTCACATTGGGTGTGCTGCTGAGAGGGGTACTGGGTGTAAGGGAAGTGTTTGACACGTCTTCTTCCTGCTCGTCAACATCAGATGAAACATCAACGTTTCCTTGATTTTGGCCTTTCTTGATCGCAGCTAGGTGCGCAAACCATTGGACAGCGTGCTTTCTGTCAAGATGACCACTCTGGCCGCCGGTACCATAGTTGCTACCTGGCTTACCACGACTAACTGCAAGCTTACAAAGGGTACAAATGGCAAACCTTGGATTTTTGGGACAAACAGTAAAGAAGTCCCAAACTGGGGACTTGAAGTGTCTGTGGGACCTGGAGGAGGCGGCGATACTGGTGGTGGTGGTGGTCATGAAGCTAATGCCAGATGAAGTGGAGGATCTGGATTGGCCAACTTTTGTATGTTTTCCACTTTCACCGCCACTAATTAAGGTCGAGGTTGACGCAGGTCTCTTCTTGCCAGAAAGAAATATGGAAGCGGGACGAGTTGGTGTACTACTTAACTCCAATGATTGTGGTGTTTCCACTGCCTCCTCATCGACAACATCATCATCATCATCATCACGCGCAGCAGCTCTTCGGGCTAGGGTCAAAATGTCTGTTTGCTGCATGCCCGCTGGGGCTGCAGTGACCTTTATGATGACTGGGTCGTCGTTGGCAGAGTCTTCATCAGCAGCAGTATCCGCCACTTCTTGTTGAGCCTCATCACACTCCATAAGTCTGAGACTTTGGACGAGCTTCCTTTTACGCTTAAGTACCTTTGTTGGATCATGGTGTGCCTCACTCTCAGACGGCTGTGGTGCTGGTTCCCAAGTTTGATCCGTATCATCAGAAGGAGGTGTGCTTGAAGAGGATGTAGACACCACCCTTGATCTCTTCCTTGCTAGGGTTGTGGAAGACAATGAAGGATCATCAGGAGGAGTGGCTTCCTCAAATGATACCTCGCCTTGATTGTCGATTTCCTGATGTGCCCCTACTTCGGGAGGAACAACTATTGTGGGCACTTGTTGTGACCCTCCATGCACCTCTGCATGCGCATCTCCTTGCGCTGCCTCTCCTTCCACATGTACTTGGGCTTGTACTTGCACATGTGATTGTTGTTGCCGCTGTGGTTGTTCAACACTCGTCAGATGAGCTACAACAACCTGTGTTGATTGAGGGACATTGCTGCTGCTTTCTTGCGATGAGCCAACATCACTGGTCGATGGTGATTGAAGAAGTATACTGGCTGCCTCTGCAGCACTCAAGGGCTTGGACTTAAGTTGGCGTGGTGGTGGTGGTGGCACTGAGCCCAATGGAGCGGGGGTGCTGCTGCCAGCTTGGTCCCCAGCAGATCCCGCTGCAGCTGCTGCAGGCATACTTTTTTTTTTACTCACAAAAAAAGGGGCGGGCGGCACACCAGTGTCCTTGGTAACTTGCTTCTTCTGCTCCTTACTGGCACCTTTCTTGCTAGAGGAGCTACGGGTTACTTTTTTTGGGGCCATCTTCTTCAGAGCAGGTCAGCAGGCAGCAGTTGCACGAGTTGCAGAGGGTTCTGTGTCCAGACGTGACGTCGCGTGACGTTATGCTGCACACACCGCTGCAGGACTTCTTCCTGGCACTGGTGGTTCTATTGAGTCTTCTTGTGCACCTAAAAGCAATGGAAGACAGAGGAACATCAGTTCAGTTATACACCCCAAAAAATCGACAAAACACAGAAAAATGAGCACAATCCCATGCCATCCATGATGTTTACATTGAAGACACCCCACAGAAAGACTAGGGACATGCAAGTATGCAACACTCACTACCCCTGGGCATAAGGGATGAAAAGTAGGCAAAATAAGTGCAGGCCTCAGACACTGCCTCTCCTCAAAATGGCCCCCTTACACCCCAAGCACATGTTGCCTGTACCAGCCAGCACTCAAGATGGCCACCACCACCACCCACATGGCCAGTCCACATCAACAGTACACCCCCAAAAAACAGAAAAACAGCCAGAAATCACCACAATCCAATGCCATCCATGATGTTTACATCAAAGAGAGTGAGACAACACCACAGGCACACTCAGTCCATGCACCACCACCACCCCTGGGCAAGCAAAAGGCCACACCAGCAGCCCCCCAAAAACGACAAAAAACAATAAAATAAGCACAATCCCAGCCCATCCATGGCCTCAATTATGTTTAAATTCAAGAAGACACCCCACAGAAAGACTAGGCCCATGCAACACTCACCACCCCTGGGCAAGCAAAAGGCCACACCAGCAGCCCCCCAAAAACGACAAAAAACAATAAAATAAGCACAATCCCAGCCCATCCATCGCCTCAATTATGTTTAAATTCAAGAAGACACCCCACAGAAAGACTAGGCCCATGCAACACTCACCACCCCTGGGCAAAGGGCCACACCAGCAGGCCCAAAAAAACGACAAAAAACAATAAAATCTGAACAATCCCAGCCCATCCATGGCCTCAATGGTGTTTAAATTCAAGAAGACACCCCACAGAAAGACTAGGCCCATGCAACACTCACCACCCCTGGGCAAAGGGCCACACCAGCAGGCCCAAAAAAACGACAAAAAACAATAAAATCTGCACATTCCCAGTCCATCCATGACCTCAATGGTGTTTAAATTCAAGAAGACACCCCTCAGAAACACTAGGCCCATGCAACACTCACTACCCCTGGGCATAAGGGATGAAAAGTAGGCAAAATAAGTGCAGGCCTCAGACACTGCCTCTCCTCAAAATGGCCCCCTTACACCCCAAGCACATGTTGCCTGTACCAGCCAGCACTCAAGATGGCCACCACCACCACCCACATGGCCAGTCCACATCAACAGTACACCCCCAAAAAACAGAAAAACTGCCAGAAATCACCACAATCCAATGCCATCCATGATGTTTACATCAAAAAGAGTGAGACAACACCACAGGCACACTCAGTCCATGCACCACCACCACCCCTGGGCAAGCAAAAGGCCACACCAGCAGCCCCCCAAAAACGACAAAAAACAATAAAATAAGCACAATCCCAGCCCATCCATGGCCTCAATTATGTTTAAATTCAAGAAGACACCCCACAGAAAGACTAGGCCCATGCAACACTCACCACCCCTGGGCAAAGGGCCACACCAGCAGGCCCAAAAAAACGACAAAAACCAATAAAATCTGCACAATCCCAGCCCATCCATGGCCTCAATGGTGTTTAAATTCAAGAAGACACCCCACAGAAAGACTAGGCCCATGCAACACTCACCACCCCTGGGCAAAGGGCCACACCAGCAGGCCCAAAAAAACGACAAAAAACAATAAAATCTGCACAATCCCAGCCCATCCATGGCCTCAATGGTGTTTAAATTCAAGAAGACACCCCTCAGAAACACTAGGCCCATGCAACACTCACTACCCCTGGGCATAAGGGATGAAAAGTAGGCAAAATAAGTGCAGGCCTCAGACACTGCCTCTCCTCAAAATGGCCCCCTTACACCCCAAGCACATGTTGCCTGTACCAGCCAGCACTCAAGATGGCCACCACCACCACCCACATGGCCAGTCCACATCAACAGTACACCCCCAAAAAACAGAAAAACAGCCAGAAATCACCACAATCCAATGCCATCCATGATGTTTACATCAAAGAGAGTGAGACAACACCACAGGCACACTCAGTCCATGCACCACCACCACCCCTGGGCAAGCAAAAGGCCACACCAGCAGCCCCCCAAAAACGACAAAAAAACAATAAAATAAGCACAATCCCAGCCCATCCATGGCCTCAATTATGTTTAAATTCAAGAAGACACCCCACAGAAAGACTAGGCCCATGCAACACTCACCACCCCTGGGCAAGCAAAAGGCCACACCAGCAGCCCCCCAAAAACGACAAAAAACAATAAAATAAGCACAATCCCAGCCCATCCATGGCCTCAATTATGTTTAAATTCAAGAAGACACCCCACAGAAAGACTAGGCCCATGCAACACTCACCACCCCTGGGCAAAGGGCCACACCAGCAGGCCCAAAAAAACGACAAAAAACAATAAAATCTGCACAATCCCAGCCCATCCATGGCCTCAATGGTGTTTAAATTCAACAAAACAGTTGTATCATGCACCCATAACCAACCCTGGTCCTACTGGATACTGTGGCTACCCACAATATAATTTATTTAATTTTCTGAAAAAGTTCCAAAATTGTACTTGCAACAACTGTAATGCCCCAAACAAACTTACTTGTGAAAGTTGATTTCTAATCCAAAAGTGATCCAAAGACAGTCAAAAAGGCCTCAAATCCAAATATCCAGCAGCACCCACAAAAAGTAATCCTTCCAGCTCCAGATCCAAATGAAAGTGACCAGGAGATGGACAAAGCACTGGGAGGAGCCTGCTGGACAGGAACAGGAAGTTGGAGACTGTGGGGCACTTCCTTCCTCCCCCCCCCCCCAAAATGGACTCCTTGCAAAAAAAAAGGCCATGCAAATGTCAACCTGAGGAGTGATTCTGATAAAAATCATAATTTTCTGAAGGTTTATCCTGTTTGCTGGTGATTTTCTTGTGCGAAATTGCAAAATCTCTATTTCGCAAGTGCGAGATTGTTCCTTTCCGCCGCAACTACATGTTCGCAATTGCGAACTCTCGCGAGGTGTGCTGTGCAAGGTGGCAAGCCGCGAGTACGTATTCGCGGGCGACAAACTCCCGCGGGAACACGCAGCAAGATCTAAAATGGCGCGTCACTCGCAAAGAAAAACAACTCGGCAAATGCTAAAATGACGGAAAGTGAACGCCGTGCACCACGCCGTGCGCCGCAACCAAGCAAAAAATCCGCCGCGAGCGGATTCATGGATTTTCGACAAATTCGCGAGCGTTCGCGGATTGCGGATTTGCCGAAAATCCGAAAAATCCGCGAGCGGAGCGGATTTTACGCCCATGCTTAGGTGGGAGTGCACTATGGTAATACTAATGTCTCCCCACATATAACAATTCAGTTTTCGGCAGTCTCTGTAACCACAACAACCTCAGAGACCAAAGTCTGGTATAACAAAGCTGAGCATCAAGCAAACAGAGAGTGGATACACACACATTGTTTTGGCATTCTATTTCGTTTCTTTGAAGTTTATCCCAAATGTTAAATGTAAACCCAGAAGACCTGTCAAACAGGCTGTGACACTGCACTGTCACAGAAGGCCCACTATGAGTGGGGCCTTACTGTCTTGGAAGACAGCATAAGGGCCCTGCCCAAATGAGGGTAACATTTGCCTTTGACAGAGGAGTCCTCTTACAAGTGAGTCTCAAGTGTCATATGAAAATCCCCAGCAGACCTGTCAAGCAGAATGTTACACCCATGTAGGACTTGACACTTTAACGTTCAGTTCAATTCAAAGAAACTTTATTCGGTAAATAAAAAACATACAAAATCAACAGCCATTAAACATCCATAATAAAAATGAATAATTATAAATACGTCCATCGCATAAAAATACAGCATATTAAAAAAACGGGGGCTAGAAGCAAATATGAGAAAATCCCCTATTCACTGAATAACGTCTTCCTGAGTCTGAGGCACAAGAGAGGAAACTTACAAATCCAAAACAAACCAGGGGGGAAGGCAACATTTGCAAATACAGCAAGGCTGGTTTCCCTTGTGCATAATAATGATTTTTAAACAATGCAAGAATTTAAAAAGCAATAAAATTCACAAAATCGAAAAAAATGTGTGATATCTTGCACAGAGAAGTTATCACATGGACAAAGTTTCAGATCTCCCAGTTTATGAAATCCTTTCGGGACAGCTTGGTACCAATGTAATATATCAAACCTAAACCTTGACAATAAAAAGTGATGATGCACATTATTTAAAGACAACAGATACAACTGGCCCCTTGGACAAGTTATCAATATAATATATTGTTTCACAGTGGGTTTACATAGTTCCTGTTCCTCTCTTTCATCTTGCCATCTGGATACAAATATATTTTTAATATCCTGCATCTCACTAGGCCGTAGTGGTGTTAGTAAAAATCCCTACACACCCGACAGCCTCATACATGTCCTTAATGTATCTAATGCAAAACAACAGTTGATGGACAGAATGCAGAACAATGTCATACATTCACCCCAGTACAGAGATCTGGGCCTAAATCCATCATTTTTTTGTACTCCACACCACCCCAGTTCAGGCATAGCCATATGCAAATCAGCCTTGACCCTGTGCCTCATGGGAACAGTCCAGCCCGAACTGCCAAGCCATGTCTTTCCTGGACGGGAATCAAGCATCCTAGGACCGGTTTCTGGCTATCAGCCATCTTCAGCCAGGATAGCTTGACTCCAGTGGTGTGGAGAGCATGGGACTCACGTCTGAGCATACCCATCCCACTCGGGGTGACAAATGCAAAACAACAGTTGATGGACAGAATGCAGAACAAAGTCATACATTCACTCCAGTACAGAGATCTGGGCCTAAATCCATCGTTTTTTTGCACTCCACACCACCCCAGTTCAGACATGGCCATATGCAAATCAGCCTTGACCCTGTGCCTCATGGGAACAGTCCAGCCCGTACTGCCAAGCCATGTCTTTCCTGGACCGGAATCAAGCATCCTAGGACCGGTTTCTGGCTATCAGCCATCTTCAGCAGGATAGCTTGACTCCAGTGGTGTGGAGAGCATGGGACTCACGTCTGAGCATACCCATCCCACTCGGGGTGACAAATGCAAAACAACAGTTGATGGACAGAATGCAGAACAAAGTCATACATTCACTCCAGTACAGAGATCTGGGCCTAAATCCATCGTTTTTTTGCACTCCACACCACCCCAGTTCAGACATGGCCATATGCAAATCAGCCTTGACCCTGTGCCTCATGGGAACAGTCCAGCCCGTACTGCCAAGCCATGTCTTTCCTGGACCGGAATCAAGCATCCTAGGACCGGTTTCTGGCTATCAGCCATCTTCAGCAGGATAGCTTGACTCCAGTGGTGTGGAGAGCATGGGACTCACGTCTGAGCATACCCATCCCACTCGGGGTGACAAATGCAAAACAACAGTTGATGGACAGAATGCAGAACAATGTCATACATTCACCCCATTACAGAGATCTGGGCCTAAATCCATCGTTTTTTTGCACTCCACACCACCCCAGTTCAGACATGGCCATATGCAAATCAGCCTTGACCCTGTGCCTCATGGGAACAGTCCAGCCCGAACTGCCAAGCCATGCCTTTCCTGGACCTCTGTACTGGCCCAGATCTCTGTACTGGGGTGAATGTATGACATTGGTCAGCATTCTGTCCATTAACTGTTGTTTTGCTTAATGTACCTAAGCCATGGGATATGCACTGCGCCCATTAGAGATATACAGATATCAATCACTAATTGGTTACGTTCAAGGGCAGGACTCGACCAAATTTTAAACCATCGTATGATAGGTGCCAGGGCAATGTAATCAACCGGATAACGAGGCTCAGCCTCCTCATGAATCATAAACGAAGGAGTACTTGCAGGCACTGAGAGTAGTCTATGCAAAAATATATTTTCCACCACCTCTCACTCCCTGATGTATTTATACCCCAGAACATCACAACCACAACTTGCCATTGTGATGCATTTCTCGTGAAATACCTTGACAAAGGCCTGCACCGGTTAAGCCCCAAGTCTCTTGGCAGAGTCCATTGTTCCACCTATTGCTCTCAAACGTGTTTATTTAGGAATAATTGCAGGTTCATACAGCCTCTTTCATCAAAAAGTATCACCAAATAAGTTAAAGTAGATACTTTATTAAGTTAGACCCCTTTACCATAGAACATTTTCCAGGGAGCCTTTCGGTAACCAATGGTCATAGTGTGAGACTTGATGCAATTAATTGAGACATCTGAGGATACCTTTAAGTCAATGAATGTGTATCGAAGATGTTGAAGACCCACAGCAGTCGAAGCTATCAAGACTGCATTGTTCGCTTATAAAAGGGAGGGAATGGGATTTGACTCTGCCCTGGGAATATCCCTGCAAGCAGCTGTCAGAGCCGCTCCCAGATTATTAAGATATAGGGTGAATAACAGGGGTTCCAAAATGCACCCGTCTAACCCCCCTTCGTGCTCCCTAGGGCACACATATAATACCATTCTCATCATACCTGACCACAGCAGTGAGATTAGAGTGAAAACTATGTAAGAAAGCAGCCAACTTTGCCTTATACCGATATCCAATAAAAAAAAGGCCATAGCGTGGATCTATCACCCCGGTCAAAAGGCGAGGTAGGACCCATAAAGGCCATATACAGGCAACCTCCTTTAGCTATTTTATATTTGCCCACAATCAGCTACAAATTAACACACTGATCCATCATCTCTCTCCCCTGCCTGAACCCATATTGCAGTTCAGATATTACAGTGGTATTATCAAGGTATAAGTTTAAGAGCTACAAACGTAAACGGAAAAAAGGATCTTCCAAGCCCGCCTTGCATATTCTGTCAGGTTCAGAGGCTCATTCAGGTCAGCCTATTGATTCACTCCTGGGAGCAAGTTCACTCTTTATTCACTCTTATTTAAATGCTAATTAATGACTGGCTGAAGTGAGGAAAAAAACTGCAGATTTAGCTTCCAGGGAATCCAGGCAGGACAAAGGTAACTTCTTTAAATGTAATTTTCTATAATATCTACACGAATCATGACTTTATCATTGATTTGGATTTTGTTTAACTATTAAAAGAGTCCCTAAAATAATCTATCCTATTGCTTTTCTGTGGAACAGACAACCTTGCTACAGTGAACAATAGCTTTGTGGTGCTAGCCACTGTAAGGACATGTTTAGCATTAACCTTTACATGTGTTACTTTTGAATATCATGAACCCTGACTTAATAGACAGTAAGGCTTAAAACAGGGAGACTTATAAACATTTAAAAGGAGGGTTCCAGACCTGTCAGAAGGGGTTATTTTGACCGGTCGACTTTGCACCTGCATCGCTGCACCACTTGCTACACATGGCAGACTTGCTGTCATGTTTACCCAGTCACTGCATTGTGGCACAATGTGTACTGCAGCCCACTGGTGACATTTGACTTACAGGCCCTGAGTACACTTTAGGTACCATGTACTCAGGGTTTATAGGTATGTTAAAAATGGCAATTAGGGGTATACTAATTTCCATTTTGAAAGGGGGAGCACAAGAATTTTACCACTGGTTACAAGTGCAAAGAGTCCTACAGCCAGCAAACACAGGGTTTATCATAACTCAAACAAATGGGGTGTTCCTGCAGAAAGGACACATTTTCAACACATAGTTTTCCTTCATACCCATTTTTGTTCATTAGATTTTAGCATATGAATTGACGATTGGTCAGTACAAAATGAAAAATCATTATAAATTGCATCTCAGTTAATGGTTTTGAGCAGTGTTGGGCTGTAATTTCCTGGAGTCTGGCACTGCCAGATGAGCCAGCATGAAAGAGCAGCTTTGTGGACTTTATTTCTGGTTGTCATGATCCACGGGACCATAAATAAAATGGCCAACACACTGGACCTTTGTAGCTGACCCATCTGCTAGTGCTAGATTGCCAGAGATTTAAAATTACAGTCTATGACTTGGTACTGTGTGATTTTGAACAACTACCAAATGCACTATATTCCTACAACCAAAAGAGTTGACAGTTGTAAATGGTATGGTAATTTTGTAAATCGGTCATTATAGATGAAAACATTGTTACTTATTCCTATTTCTATTATTTCAATGAACAGGTTCTCGAGGAAAACAATGAGCAAGTTATACAAATGACCATTATCTGAATTCTGAATCTTGTCTACTTTTCAGTAATGTATAGCTTTCCAGATCCACCTATTGTTACTAGACCTATTTCACCATAAATTTCAAAAGGTTAGAAACCACAAAACATAGGATACATCGACTATCAAGTAGAAAAATTTAAAAAAAACTGTGGGTAAATGCTTTCTTTATTTTTTGCAGCTTTACCTGGACCCAAATCGTGGTAATCTTAGGCCAGACAACCTTCTGTGGGAAAAACCCACAGCACTTTTTCCAATTTTTAAATAGAAAACATAATTTTGCTA
Source organism: Lissotriton helveticus (assembly GCF_964261635.1). NCBI lineage: Eukaryota > Metazoa > Chordata > Amphibia > Caudata > Salamandridae > Lissotriton > Lissotriton helveticus. The sequence continues at coordinate 1,070,926,075 of NC_136070.1, read as the reverse complement.
GATTGTGGCTATTTTCAAGGTTCCATCCTTGGTAATCTACAAACTCTGCTTACCTTTAGATTTCCCAACCTGAGGAGAAAAAAGGATGCAAATTAGACCTCAATCACTTCTTTGGTTAAAAATTATAAAGAACAGGGGGTGGTGTCTCAGCAAGTAAGGGATTAAGGAACACATCAACAAAGCATTTTTGGGGTCGCAAATGACCAATAGGGCCATTTTCAACTGGTGTTCATGATTCAACGTTTGGAAGGGGAGTGTTTAGATCGTCCCTTCCAAATACCGGATCTGAATGGCATGTATGAATATTTTGTGACCGAATTACAGTTGCCAAACATTCATAATTTACCAACTCCTTGAAGATAGAAAACAAATATTGTTTAAGAGCAGGCAGTGATCCAACGAACCACTGCCCACTCTTAAAAACTGAAACTGCAAAGTTTCATTTTCTTCATTTTAAATGCATCCCGTTTTCCTTTAAGGAAAACGGGGTGCATTTAAAAAAAAAAGATTGCTTTATTAAAAAGCAGACACAGACCTGGTGGTCTGCTGACCTCAGCAGGCCACCATCCCTGTGATGGCAATGATTCCTCATGGGGCACAAATTGCACCCTACCTCAATAATAAGCATAAGTAGATCTATTTGCGACCCATTAGGAATTGCTAATGAAACACAAAAGTTTTTCATATATTAGGAATATCGATTTCCTAATTGTGATAGGAGAGAATTGCAATTAGGAAATCAGTATTCCTAATTTTAGTACATCTGGCCTAAGCACATATCCTGCACAATGATCTGTTATTCCATGTCGTGTTGCAAATAACCTGTCAGCAGCAGACATTTAGAAAACATCTTTGAGTTGAGAACATATATTCTACCTACACTTCCTGAATTTGTTAAATTTTCTAAAACTGAGGCTTTTTCCAATTGTTTCTATACCTTATAAGCAGACCTTAATTGACTTTCAGATATATACGTATTTCTCTGCATAGGTGCATCACCATACATATTAGGTATCATGAAAACATGATCACAGTGGAGATACTTGGAGAGAATATGAGCTTTACTGGGCAATCCGATGCCTACCGACAGCAGAGAAACAATGTGGTGAGATATTCCTGAGCACCCTACACAGAATCCTCCTTAAAGTGATGATGGAGTGCTACCTATCTCCTGCTAAATTGAGCAAGATGTTCCCTGGGTTCTCTGATGCTTTCTGGAGACCATTGGGTAGGGTGGCAGCACATGTCCATACCTAGTGGTACTGGCCCAAGTGGAAGGTTTATTGGACAAAAGATCTGGTGGTCCTCATGACATTCTGGAATTCCCCATTCCCTGTGATCAAAGCATGATTTTGGCCTCTGACCAGGCACATTGGAGGAGACTTGGTGCATAGGATAAAAACTGAAATTTCACGTGGCATGTTATGGCTTAAAAGTAATTCCTTGACGCGCGTTCGTGTAAACATATGCAGTAGACGCTTGCGATTTGTAAATGACTGTCTCCAATACAATATAATGCTAGACAGAATGAGAGCGATCCAAGATGCCTCGCTTTCCAGATAAGGACGTCTGCTTGTAAAAATGTTTGCAATGTTTGTGTTTCCTTTACAAGTACAATGAGCATAAGACCTAAACACTCCACACTGGATCCCATTGACACTAAAGGGATGCGTCTGTTATATATACCAAAACAACTGTTTTTCCCTCGTCATGCTGAAAAACGTTGCCTTGACCCTGAATACATGAAAATAATTTTATGGTCCGCAAATTACGGACACGCCCGAGATAGTAGTGATTATGTTGTGAAGTCAGCAGAGGCTGACATGTCTTTGTATGTCTTTCTTCCCCTTTAGAGCGGTGCTTCAACTACCTGCGCTGTCTGCCAGGTGAGGTGAGGCTTTACTCTCCTGCATTTATTGGTGAGTGAGAGAACAGAGATCGCTATGAGGTGTCTTTGTTAAACTAGTATTAACAGCACAAGAAAGAGAATTGAATAATATATCTTTTTTCTTTATAGATATGATATACCAATTAATGTGTGATATTGGATATCGGATATGTACTAATTTTTGTCTGTCTTTCTTTGTTTTTGACTATGTGTTCATGTCTGAATGTGAATACCCAGCCGGGAGAATGATTCTTCACTAGAACCCAGGTGAAAAATTTCCTTTTTAAATTCTCACATATTACAAGCAGTAGCGACATAGGTCCTGAGGAATGCAGTGGATACCTGTGGGATCCTACAAATCTGCAGAAACATGTCGACCACAAATTATTGGTAGCTATTAGTTGAAACTACCAACTCCGCACTACTTTTTTATTCTTTAGAAACATCGAGGTCTGTAATAAATAATTTTTCCTCATGTTTATCTAATTTTAAACTCACTAAAGAGCACAACCCTTCACTGTTTGCACTTATCCACATATTTCCATATGCACTGCTTCACAGTAGCCCCCTGGGACCCAGTTACGTTGTCATTGGTTCTTGTCCGGTGGAAAAACGATCTAAACTGGAGTCAAACAAACCATCCTTCATGGTCTGAAGGAACCCACATGATGAAAAGGGCGCCAAGGAACACCTACTGATGGGTATTTTCCTCAATCATGAATGAGGTACCTCATAATTCTTAGTGAAATATTGTCACTAAATACTTCTTTCCACACACTATTTTTTGTTATTAGCATATGTACAAGCTCCTTGTGCCACCGGAGTGTCACTTTTTGTGATGCCCCAGCAGCACAAATCACAAATTCGTATCTATGAGGCTACGCAAAGCCACTATACATGGCTTTGTATGGCCTCATAGATATGGAGTAAGGCAAGGCATCACAAATCACTGTGTAGCCTTACTCTGCACTCAGAAGGTGTTCCATGGGCATTGTGGTGGGTTTTCTTGCGCAACACCCATGGATATTAACACTTTCCCACGATTACGAGGGCATGTAAACCTGGTGAAGCACCAACACCTTACGCCTCCTGGGGTGAGGCTCAATGAGGAGAAATAACTTTATTATTGTTTTGCTTTTACCTCTTTAAATGTGTCCTGCATTCTACAGCACACATTAAAAGAGAAAAATACCTTGTAGTATTGTTTTTGTGCATGAAGATGCCCTTTCATGTCCAAAAACAATCCTACTGACTACACAGGCAGTCTTGCACCATAGTGCAAGGGTGCCTGCATTAGTAAGCTGTTGAAACGGGGAACATCCTTTTCAAAGCGGATGTTACCCCGCAGTGCTTTTACGACGCGTCCTTTACAACGCAAGTCGTAACCACGACTTGCGCTGGAGGGCACTAAAGGATAAAGAATAGTATATTTACTATTCCAACACCTTCCCTACTATCCACGGGGACTGGTGTTAGAATAGTAAATTATACTATTCACTATCCGCGCCCCCCCAACGCAAGTCATTGTAACGACTTGCGTTGTTAAAGACGCGTTGTAAAAGCACGCGTTGAAACAGTATGCGTTGTACCGTCATACATCCATTGAAACAGTGCCAGTGCAGGGGGAAAGGGTAGAAATGCACTGTACTGCATAAATATGGTGCATTGCTGCCCTTTCACTTTAGGATAGGGCAAAGCAGCCAGCTGACTTGCTGCGTTGCCCTACGCCAAATTCCCATAAATTAGGGCCCTGGTTTCCCACTTCCAAAGTCGGCCGTCCTGGCATAACGTCACATCCCCTCCCAGGCCAGCTGCAAACATCATAAAACTCAAACTTTAAATGGTTTTCTTTTATATATAAGACCTGCTGATGTGTAGGCAAACTGAGTGCCAATATTCAATAAGTGATTACCCGCATCATTTGTTTTCGGAATGCTTGTTATGTGTTTTTTTCACTTTAGATCCTGAAATGGTAGTGCTACATTAGACACGAGCTGACCTCAGCAACAATAAGTCTCCTGAATTCGATGTAAGACTGATGAACAGCCCTCTGACATACTCCAGGGGCATGGTAGCCTTTTGTGGATTCTACATTGTCTGCAACACTTTATTCAGCTTTAAATTTGATATCAACAAATTTTTCGAACCTCTGCAGGAGAATTGTATTTTTTAGTTAGGGTGTTCATTATTAGTTAGGCACATTATGTCATTTTTTGGATTCCACAGTGTTATCGATTTCAAGCTTAAAATGTATAGTTTAATGGTACTAATGATACCATTGGTGACCTCCCAGTTCAAATTAGTGTGATAGATTGTGGGGCTTTACAATATATTATGGTCCAGGGTTATTTTCAAATGGTTGTGAGGGTTCCATCACAGATTTGAGTCTAATTCAGCTTGTGGAGCTGTGCTTTCTGGAGAGTGAATGTGTCTGTTATTATGGTGAGTGGATGTTCTTGGTGTTTCATGTGTTAAACCTGAGTTATAATAAATTACTAAGGGCCTAATTACGATCTCGGCAGTCCATGGGACGGCTGAACCCGTGGTGGTTGCCCCTGGACCGCCAGACTGGTGGTCCACCCGCCGTATTACAACTACAGCAGTGATACCGCCACAGGACCGCCGCAACCACCGTGATCTCTGATCTCACGGCAGTGGCACGGCGGTGTGAGGCTGTAATATGCTTATGGTACCACAGCAGCACTGCCAAGCATATTACGAGTTTCCTCACTGCGACCTGTTTCCTGGGAGTGAGCCCTCCAGGAAAAGGGTGGTGGTGAGGAAACCAAGGGGGCCCTACATGGTTCCCTGTTGCCTCTGTGCACAGGGGTATATGCAGGGTGGCCCAGGCGGTGCCCCCCTGTATTTTTTCACCCCCTGTCCCTACACGGACAGATATGTAAAACATTGTGCTTTTCTGTCTCTCCTACGATGGTTCCTTTCTACGTCTCTCCTATGAGCCTTAGAAAGGCATCAATGTGGGCAGCCACCACAGTACCGCCCACCAGAATTACAACTCGTAATCTGGTGGGTGGACTGACTACGGGTTTAACGGTCTTGGAGCGGGGCGATGATATGTGGCACCATCAAACTCGTATACAGGCCCTTATAAATGTTCACTGAAGCCCATATACCAAAAGTGCAGTGTGTGACAGTAATAGGCGTAGGGATCCATAATAGCCAATTAGTTGCATAGTTAAAAGGTGTTGGTTTATATTAGGAATTCTTTCTTAATGTGTCTTGTTTTTTTTTGTTTTGTTTTTTTTGGAAAACTTTTTATTGATTTTAAAACAAGAAAACAAAAGAACAATACAAAACAAGGCAGTGCATTAAAACGTTTCATCACGTGGTCCGTGGGGGGGGTACATAGAGGAATCAATCAGTAGTGCAATCAATAATTGGGGGGGGGAGAGGGGGGGGGGAAAGGAGACCAAAATACATACAAAACAGCTATGTTCCTGCGGAGGAAACGTCAGGTTGGGATGAAGACAAATCAGCATCAAATTCAGACATTGGGGGAGTACATATATCTCCACGATATGCGTTCCATTGGGTCCACACTTTCCCCCACGTGCCTGGTTTGCCACGGGAAACATACACAGTTTTTTCTCGAAACATGCACCAATCCATGTTTTGTGTCCATCCCAGAAGTGTCGGAGGCTTCTGAGCGCCCCACAATTGGGCAATATCACGCTTGGCTACCATGTTTCCCAAGGTCGCCCAGCGGAGCTGCGCTCGATTGTAGTCATTCGGCTCCCAGACATTCAACAAGCATCTTCTCGCTTCAGGCATTAAGCGCACTCCCGTGACCTCACTCATTACTTCATGCACGCGGTTCCAATAACGTATCACGGCAGGGCATTCCCAGATAATATGAAGGAACGTAGCCACCATACCGCATCCACGCCTGCACAAGCCATCCATCGAAAATCCCATACGAACCAGACGTGGGCCGGTCACATACACCCTATGCAGAATTTTCAGTTGGACGAACCGAAGACGTGCCGGGATAGCTACTTCCTTCGGGGAAGAAATAGCGGACTGCCAGTCCTCATCATCGAGTTCCAGACCATCTCCAGTCCACAGCCCTCGAAGACTATCTAGTAGATCAGTCCTGGTATTGATCAACTTTTTATAAATTAGCGAGATCGTGCTATCAGGAACGTGACCATCCAGAATCCGATCCTCGAGCGGGGATGCCTCCGGCACGTCCGAGCCTAGTGGAAAAACAGACAAGACCGCATGCCGGACTTGCGCATATCTGAAGAATTCCTTATCATTCAGCCCATACTCAACTTTCAATTCCTCAAACGTCTTGACCCTGCCCTTGATCCATACGTCATCTACCCTACTGATCCCGATCATGTCCCACCGATCAAATCCCTTCGATTGCCAAAGGGAGCCCAGTCTATCCAAAGCATATAGTGGGGTAGCCCGGGTCGGCCTATCGGCCCATCCCGTGGCTGCCGTAGCTCTACGCCACACCTGCACTGCTGTTTTGGTGGGGCCCGTAAGAGTGTCACCAGCTGATTTCGCATATAGAGCCCTATTGTAGTCCCCACCGGGCAGCAACCATCTGTCCATCGCAAAAGCCGGGTTTAGTGGGGGAGTGTAGGTGCCATGGTTGATGGCCCCCAATTGAGAGGCCCAGTAATAGCGACGAATGTCCGGGAGAGCGATGCCGCCATCGTACCAAGGGAGTGTAAGCTTCGAGAGGGCGATGCGAGGACGGCCCCCCCATAACAATTGCCGCTGTAGACTCTCAATCTCACGAAAATATTCCGCTGGCACTACATCAAGCGTGTTTTGAAGTGCATAAAGGAATCGGGGGAGCGACATCATCTTAAACAACGCAGCTCGTCCCAAGGGAGAAAGGGGGAGCTTGCTCCAAGTCCCGACAGCCGCCCGAAGGTGTCTGAGAGGGGGCAGGAGATTGCGCTCATACCGAAATGTGGGGTCCAAGGTGACAAAAATTCCCAGATATTTGAAACCATCTGGTACCACCGGAATAGGACAATCACGGGGCAGGAGGGGAGTGTCACCGGAGAGAACATAAACGCAAGATTTAGACCAGTTGATAACTAAGCCGGAATTTTTACGGAAAGAAGTCAAAACGTCAAAAAGGACGATTAACGACTGTCGGGGCGATATGAGGTACAAAAGGATGTCATCTGCATACAAAGATACACGGTCTTCAAAGTCCGGAGACCATCGAATACCCCTCGTGGATGGTTCCCATCGCAGCCAAGCCGCCAATGGCTCTAAAGCAAGGGCAAACAAGAGTGGGGACAGAGGACAGCCCTGGCGCGTACCTCTACCGAGAACAAAGGAGGCCGAGACACGTCCATTCACCACCACCTGGGCTAAGGGATCAGCATAAAGCAATCGAACCCAACGGATAAAGGTGGGCCCAAACCCGAATTTGGAGAGGACCGCCCAAAGATAGGGCCATTCAATCGTGTCAAACGCCATGGTGGCGTCCAAAGACGCCAAGATGGCCGACTCTCTCAATGTCCCGGCTCGCGCGAGGACTCCATGCAAGCGCCGAAGATTAAGTGCCGTATTGCGATGTGGTATAAATCCAGACTGGTCCGGATGAACCAGATCGCCTATAACAGCCACCAGACGGTTAGCAAGAACTTTCGCCAGGATCTTGGGTTCAGCATTTATTAGGGAAATAGGCCTGTACGATTCACAGCGGTCACGTGGCTTACCCTCTTTATGTATAACCACTATGGAAGCCAATCTCTGGTCAGGAGGAAGAAACCCTTCCGCCAGTGATTCCAGAAACATAAAGCGCATATACGGTGCCAGTACATCCGGACGAAGCTTGTAGAGTTCTATAGGGAGTCCATTAGGGCCCGAGGCCTTCCCGGAGCGAATCGAACGGATAGCGGTCGCAACTTCATCCGCCGTAGGCGGAGACTCCAGCAGAATTTCAAAAAGGGGGTGGTGATGGACAGAGTATCTGAGTTAATCAGAACACTCCTACCCAGTCAACAGATCAGGGCTTGATCCATCACCGTTTTTTTGCTCACTGCACCATCCCAGTTCAGAACCTGGCTATATGCAAATTAGTCTGTCCCTGGCCCAGTGCATCATGGGAACAGGGCAGACCAAACTACCAAGCCAATTCTTCACTGGAAAGGAAACAAGCTTCCGGGGACCGGTTTCTGGCATTACAGCCGTCTTCGGCCCGGCTTGCTTGAATCCTGATGGTGCAATGAGCAAGGGACTCATGTCTGAGCATACCCTTCCACACTCATGGTGGCCAAAATAATTTCAAAAAGGGGGTGGTGATGGACAGAGTATCTGAGTTAATCAGAACACTCCTACCCAGTCAACAGATCAGGGCTTGATCCATCACCGTTTTTTTGCTCACTGCACCATCCCAGTTCAGAACCTGGCTATATGCAAATTAGTCTGTCCCTGGCCCAGTGCATCATGGGAACAGGGCAGACCAAACTACCAAGCCAATTCTTCACTGGAAAGGAAACAAGCTTCCGGGGACCGGTTTCTGGCATTACAGCCGTCTTCGGCCCGGCTTGCTTGAATCCTGATGGTGCAATGAGCAAGGGACTCATGTCTGAGCATACCCTTCCACACTCATGGTGGCCAAAATATTTTCAAAAAGGGGGTGGTGATGGACAGAGTATCTGAGTTAATCAGAACACTCCTACCCAGTCAACAGATCAGGGCTTGATCCATCACCGTTTTTTTGCTCACTGCACCATCCCAGTTCAGAACCTGGCTATATGCAAATTAGTCTGTCCCTGGCCCAGTGCATCATGGGAACAGGGCAGACCAAACTACCAAGCCAATTCTTCACTGGAAAGGAAACAAGCTTCCGGGGACCGGTTTCTGGCATTACAGCCGTCTTCGGCCCGGCTTGCTTGAATCCTGATGGTGCAATGAGCAAGGGACTCATGTCTGAGCATACCCTTCCACACTCATGGTGGCCAAAATAATTTCAAAAAGGGGGTGGTGATGGACAGAGTATCTGAGTTAATCAGAACACTCCTACCCAGTCAACAGATCAGGGCTTGATCCATCACCGTTTTTTTGCTCACTGCACCATCCCAGTTCAGAACCTGGCTATATGCAAATGAGTCTGTCCATGGCCCAGTGCATCATGGGAACAGGGCAGACCAAACTACCAAGCCAATTCTTCACTGGAAAGGAAACAAGCTTCCGGGGACCGGTTTCTGGCATTACAGCCGTCTTCGGCCCGGCTTGCTTGAATCCTGATGGTCCAATAACGTATCACGGCAGGGCATTCCCAGATAATATGAAGGAACGTAGCCACCATACCGCATCCACGCCTGCACAAGCCATCCATCGAAAATCCCATACGAACCAGACGTGGGCCGGTCACATACACCCTATGCAGAATTTTCAGTTGGACGAACCGAAGACGTGCCGGGATAGCTACTTCCTTCGGGGAAGAAATAGCGGACTGCCAGTCCTCATCATCGAGTTCCAGACCATCTCCGGTCCACAGCCCTCGAAGACTATCTAGTAGATCAGTCCTGGTATTGATCAACTTTTTATAAATTAGCGAGATCGTGCTATCAGGAACGTGACCATCCAGAATCCGATCCTCGAGCGGGGATGCCTCCGGCACGTCCGAGCCTAGTGGAAAAACAGACAAGACCGCATGCCGGACTTGCGCATATCTGAAGAATTCTTTATCATTCAGCCCATACTCAACTTTCAATTCCTCAAACGTCTTGACCCTGCCCTTGATCCATACGTCATCTACCCTACTGATCCCGATCATGTCCCACCGATCAAATCCCTTCGATTGCCAAAGGGAGCCCAGTCTATCCGAAGCATATAGTGGGGTAGCCCGGGTCGGCCTATCGGCCCATCCCGTGGCTGCCGTAGCTCTACGCCACACCTGCACTGCTGTTTTGGTGGGGCCCGTAAGAGTGTCACCAGCTGATTTCGCATATAGAGCCCTATTGTAGTCCCCACCGGGCAGCAACCATCTGTCCATCGCAAAAGCCGGGTTTAGTGGGGGAGTGTAGGTGCCATGGTTGATGGCCCCCAATTGAGAGGCCCAGTAATAGCGACGAATGTCCGGGAGAGCGATGCCGCCATCGTACCAAGGGAGTGTAAGCTTCGAGAGGGCGATGCGAGGACGGCCCCCCCATAACAATTGCCGCTGTAGACTCTCAATCTCACGAAAATATTCCGCTGGCACTACATCAAGCGTGTTTTGAAGTGCATAAAGGAATCGGGGGAGCGACATCATCTTAAACAACGCAGCTCATCCCAAGGGAGAAAGGGGGAGCTTGCTCCAAGTCCCGACAGCCGCCCGAAGGCGTCTGAGAGGGGGCAGCAGATTGCGCTCATACCGAAGTGTGGGGTCCAAGGTGACAAAAATTCCCAGATATTTGAAACCATCTGGTACCACCGGAATAGGACAATCACGGGGCAGGAGGGGAGTGTCACCGGAGAGAACATAAACGCAAGATTTAGACCAGTTGATAACTAAGCCGGAATTTTTACGGAAAGAAGTCAAAACGTCAAAAAGGACGATTAACGACTGTCGGGGCGATATGAGGTACAAAAGGATGTCATCTGCATACAAAGATACACGGTCTTCAAAGTCCGGAGACCATCGAATACCCCTCGTGGATGGTTCCCATCGCAGCCAAGCCGCCAATGGCTCTAAAGCAAGGGCAAACAAGAGTGGGGACAGAGGACAGCCCTGGCGCGTACCTCTACCGAGAACAAAGGAGGCCGAGACACGTCCATTCACCACCACCTGGGCTAAGGGATCAGCATAAAGCAATCGAACCCAACGGATAAAGGTGGGCCCAAACCAAATTTGGAGAGGACCGCCCAAAGATAGGGCCATTCAATCGTGTCAAACGCCATGGTGGCGTCCAAAGACGCCAAGATGGCCGACTCTCTCAATGTCCCGGCTCGCGCGAGGACTCCATGCAAGCGCCGAAGATTAAGTGCCGTATTGCGATGTGGTATAAATCCAGACTGGTCCGGATGAACCAGATCGCCTATAACAGCCACCAGACGGTTAGCAAGAACTTTGGCCAGGATCTTGGGTTCAGCATTTATTAGGGAAATAGGCCTGTACGATTCACAGCGGTCACGTGGCTTACCCTCTTTATGTATAACCACTATGGAAGCCAATCTCTGGTCAGGAGGAAGAAACCCTTCCGCCAGTGATTCCAGAAACATAGAGCGCATATACGGTGCCAGTACATCCGGACGAAGCTTGTAGAGTTCTATAGGGAGTCCATTAGGGCCCGAGGCCTTCCCGGAGCGAATCGAACAGATAGCGGTCGCAACTTCATCAGCCGTAGGCGGAGACTCCAGCAGGTCCCGCTCAGATTCAGACAAACATGGTAGCGAGATATCGCGTAAAAGCATGTGGGAGTCCTGCTCCGGTCTATCGGACACAGGGGAGTACACCACCCGGAAATAATCGGCGAACCTCTCAACAATCCCAGCAGGGTCCGTGATACTTTCACCATTCGCGTCAACTATAACAGGAACCACTCGACTCGCGCATTCTCTCCTTTCCAACCAAGCAAGCAACTTCCCAGCCTTATCTCCCACATCATACAAACGTCCCTGCTGTTCACGACTCATCTCCTTCGCTGCATCAGTCACCAGAGCTCTGTACTCATGTTGTTTCAGGTCCAACAGATGAAGCCTCTCAGGGGAGACTCCAGCATCCAACTCTCCCTCAAGAACGGTAATTTCAGTCTCAAGACGAACAACCTCCTCTCGTCTACATCTCTTAACAGTGCCAATCGACGAGAGGGCCTGCCCCCGAATTACAGTTTTGTACGCCTCCCACAGGGAGACAGAAGAGGATACTGACCCCACATTTTCGGCAAAGTAGTGATCAATTGTCTTAAGTAGTTCCGCTCTAATCTTGGGATCACGGAGGTACCATGGGTTGATCGGGGCCACTCGACCCTCCGATCCCCCATGTGCATTCACAACCAACCACAGTGGGGAATGATCCGAAATACCCCTGGCAAGATGTTTCACCTCCCCTATACGGGAAGTCTGGGAGGAGGGCATCAAAACATAATCCAATCTCGAAAGGCTGCCGTGGGCCCCAGAGTGAAAGGTATACTGTTGTTGCCCAGGATGATGTAATCGCCAACAATCGGTCAGCCCCAGCGCCTCCATGAAGTTCCCAAGCCAGGATTGGAACTTAGCGAGAACTCGGGGAGGGTAACGATCACACATCCCAGATACTACTGAATTAAAGTCTCCCCCGACCACAAGCAAACCCTCGAGGACTCCCAAAATCACACTTCCCAAATCCGCATAGGTCGTAGTTTGAAGACCTGGGGGTATGTAAACAGAAAACAGTGTAACCACCCTACCCTCCCAACGCCCCACAATGGCAGCGTACCGCCCTCTATCATCAAGTATAATGTCGTCAACAGCGAGGGGGAGGGAGGTCCGGATTAGAATGCCCACCCCTCTGGAGCCAGAAGTGAAACCTGAGTGTGCAATGAGACGATAGCCACGCCTATTCATGGCGTGGCACGTATTACCCAGCAAGTGCGTCTCCTGAAGCAAAACCACATCAGGGGACAGGCGTCTCAGTAACTGCAAGACCACTCCCCGTTTAATTCTGTCTCCCAAACCATTGACGTTCCAACACAGTATCCGTAGTCCCCTACCCCCATCCCAGAGTCCACCCCAAGTCTCCCCCCATGCCAGCCGCGACACCACAACACAGAAGATCATCAGCATTATGCCTTGAAAAAAACAAAGAAACACATCCCCGAACTTCCCAACCACCCAAAACAACATCATATCCCCCACCCCGCACCCCTGCGTTAGACTCAAAAGCCACCCCAACTCGCAGCGTGCCTGTCGCCCTAACATACAACTAATCTACGAAAAGAACCCCAGAGGAGGAAGTCACACCCGCCCCTCACCCACACCCCAGTAAGACAATGGAGTTACAATCATTATCAGTATAGCATCGAACCATTGCCGAAAGTCAAAACGTTGGTCCGGGAGCCGATGTCGCTCCCTATTCCTGCTCCGTCGGGCCGCCCTCCGCTCCACGGAAGGTTCCGATTGTTCAAACCGCCCTCGTCCCGTAGGTAGCGAGTCCAACCAGTCATTAGCCGCTTCAGGATGGGCAAAGAAAAATGTTCTATCATTGTGGACGATACGCAATCGAGCCGGGAAAAGCATGGCATATTTCATGTCCCTGTCTCTCAGTCTCTTCTTCACTCCTTGAAATCCCAGCCGCTGCTTCTGGACTTGTTGGGTGAAGTCCGGATAAAAGCTGACTGCAGCGTTCTCATATTCCATGGGGCCTGATGTGCGGGAAGCCTGCAGTATCACGTCCCTGTCACGAAAGTTGAAAATCCGCGCAATGATGGGGTGCGGAGAGGCACCCAGCTTGGGCGGGCCACCCGGGACACGGTGGGCCCGTTCTACTGCAAAGAACTTGCTCAGGCCCTTGGGCGCTAAATGATTTAGGACAAGGTCCTCCACCAGTAGGTCCACAGCTGACGATTCCGTCTTCTCCGGGACACCGACCAGTCGGACGTTGTTCCGTCGTGCTCGGCCCTCAAAATCGTCCAAGCGACGGGAGAGATAGTCACGGGCGGATCTCAGATTACCGACCTCCGTCTGTAGGTCAGAGACGTCGGCGATGAGACTAGTAGTCTTCAGGTCGAGAGACTTGACCTTTTCGTTGGTTTTTGCAAGATCCGCCCTGATTAGATTGACATCTATGGCAACAGTGTCCAGCTTGTGGGTTAGGGCCTCATACTGTTGTCCCATCGCGGCCTTCATCCCAGCAATGGCGCACATGACGTCTTTCAACGACGGGTCATCACCCAGCAGGGATTCGTCCTCAATGCCGGCCGGGGGTTTAGCCATTCCGCTCGGAGAGCTCTTAGTGAGGGTATATCGGTCCATGACGTTGGATTGGACAGAACCTCCTCGAGCTGCCGGTCTGGTCTTGCGCCTCTCCGCTTCAGGCTTGGTGGCCATCTTAGGTCGTGTGCCCCGGAGGGTAGTCTGAGACCTAGTGAAAATGGCTACACTCGATGTGCCCGCAGAAGCTCAAGGAATAAAGTGAGGACCAGTCACCAGGCAAAGAGCAAGAAAGTCCAGATCTCCAAGCGAAGTTGCGAATAAATGAATGAAGCAAGCAACCCGGGCGACCAGGGCAAGGTCAATGACGTAGGATCATCAAAATCGAAACCGAAAGTAGGAGACCGGGCAAGGGAGGTTAACGCAGGCCGTTGTTATTCAATTACTACCTGGCTGGCAGAGTAGGCAAGCCCGGGGCAGTGCCATGGAGCAGGCCGCAAATATTCAAAAAGCCATATCTCAGGTTCCCGGAGACCAAAGCGAAATCCGCAAACTGATAAATGATCAGCAGGTTCACGACCACAGAAGCCCGTCGTCCAAATCAGGATTAGATGCAGGATAGTCGATGGAGGTGGCGAAGGTCCGGGAGCTCTGAGCTCACGCGACCATCTTGGGTGCGCGCTAAGCTCCTCCTCTTAATGTGTCTTGTTGGATCATTCTGCATGCTGTAATTTGGTAGTGGTTGCCTTTGGGACCATGTTAATACCCGACTATGGCACCAATTATGAGTCAGTGATACAGGGTTGTTGGACTTGGCCCTTCTGGTAGGTTCACCCCTGAACTTTTTGCCTTTTAGTTTTACATCATTATAATGATTTCTGGTCTTTGCGCACTTTTGCACTGTGGCGCAGTGTAAAGTGCGTGCGCTCTCTGAGTGCGTGTGTGAGATTGGCCTGCCCTCCCATAGGAATGCATGGGGAATGTGTGTGTCCATGGTAATTCCTGATACGTGGGGAGTGCAGGTGCGAGTTTGGTATGTGCGGACTTGTGTGATTGAATGCTGCGCGATGATGTGTGCGGCATATTTGTGTCTAGTATGGAAGTGCCACTTCTAGAAGTTGGCCCGTCTGTGCAGTGAATGTGCTGGCTTGTGATTGGCTGGAGCTGGCTGGTATGCCAGGCTCCTGGAGTCTGGATGGGTCTACCCCGGTGGTGAATGGGGAGATCTGCATGTTGATGGCAGGGAGGGGCTGCACCTGGGACCTGAATAGGGCTGGGCTTTCCCCACACAATGCTGGCTCCGCCCCCTGTGGTGCATCTAATGACCCTAGCCTAGCCAGTGAATAGTGAGAGGGACTGAGCCCATCAGAGTTCTCCCAAACCAGCTGCGTCTGGTTTTGGCCCCACCCTACACCCTAGAGACAAAGGGATTTTCTGTTTAAAATGAGGCTGTGACCTCATGCTCAATGTTCTTGTTTCTGACTGGAATCTACCAGGGACGTGCTGCTGCTGGGGCCCTGGGGAAGGCTTGCCTATAACATGCCCTGTAAGGAGTTTGTATGTGTTACCCATGCCTACAATGATTCTGGGAAAACTTGGATAAAGCTGAAATATCAACCAAGAACAAAGATGTGGGATGTAGGGAAGAACAACACAAGGTGGTGACAGCAAGAGAAAAATATGTAGCACTGTGAGAAATAGGCTATGGGCACCTCCCACAAGTTCTTGTCTTCTTGGAAAAAAGATAATTATGATCTGCTCTGAAGAAAGGAGAGCAGGAACAGGCTAGAATAGATGATAATGGGACAACCTGGGAGAAACAGAAGCATGCCCCTCTTGAGTGAAAGATGATCAGGACTTGTAAAGAAGAGTGGGGGCTGTAGAGCATCTTCCACAGCGTATGTCAGCTGACTGTTCTCCTATGATTATTTATATATTTGTCTATTTATTAGTGGACTTTGTATACTGATAGATAATAGTGCAATTGTGTTGGTGGGTGCTGAGCAGATGGGACGTTTGGTTGAACAGTAAAGATCTTTATGGTTGGTTGGATCCCTTATAGAGAAGTAAAGGTTTGATTCCAGTCTGGGAATCTGGAAGATGAAGATGTTGTGCATCATGTCTGTTTTCGTAACTGAAACTGAGGCTGGGCTAGGCTATGCTAGGCTGGGCTGGTTGACGGAGGCTAGACTGGTCGGGGATGGGCTTGGGTCTCAGACCACAATGAGAAACTGATTTGATAAACTCTAAATTTTCTAGTCCTCAAATGGGCACAAGATCCTGAGATCTTTCATTGGAATTTTGGGGTTGGGAGTGACTTCCAAAATGGGCAACCTCAGTCTGCAGATCCTTTCAATGCAAATCATGAGCCTGAGCCTTCCTCGGTATGTAAAATGCTTATGATGACCTTGATGGGGTAGCTACCTACTTGTGAAATACTGGAACTTTTCATGCTAGACTTAAACACTTATGGACATTATTTGCACATTCTGACCCTGATCTCTCACCTTCTTTTACTTGCAGTTGTGCTTTCAGGTGTACAGAGTGTGTACTGTGACTCCAACCCCTTGATGGAGGTTCAAGGATCCTGGGAAGATGGGTACAGATCCTTAGTACAGCCATTTTAATGGGAAATCCTTTCCCACTACTATAATGGTCATTTACAGAGTGCATTTGAGCAAAATCTGTTTTCACTATAAGGAGTAAGACCTCCGGCCCTCGGTCTAGGTTCACTCTCTCCCCGCAGCTCTACTGTACCGTTTCTTGCCTCCAGACCCTGAACTCTTCCTTGGGAGGTTCAAGGCTACTGCACAACTCCAAAAGGAACCTGTTGTGCCACTGTTATTGTGCCCATCTGTGTCTTGCTCTAATTCCACTGCTGTTTTTATTTTCTCGAGCCTGCCTGTTCCTTTTACCTTTTGCCGCTGCTGCCCCTGTAGCCCCTCCCCCCGGAATTCCCTCGCTCTCGCCTCCCAGCCTCTCCTCCCTCCCTCCTCCCCTACTTAATGGCGGCCGCTGCGAGGTCGCGCAGCAGACGCGCGCAGTGGGTTTGCCGCCTGCGTGCCGAAGGCTCGCCAAAGGCAAGCCCATCTGTGCCCGTTCGGGATCCAACCGCGGCCAGCGCCAGGAACCCTGGGCCTCCCTCTACCCATCGCTACGACACCACCCCCTTCCTTGCACTCAACCCTGGAAGACTTAGAGAATGCCAACAGGCCTCGCCGAACACAACCCACAGACAGTTCTCCTGCCTCCACTGCCACCAGACCTTCACCGCCACCCCGGCCTCCAACACCTCCGATGCCAGCACCGGCCATACCCTAAAGAGCATCCTCCTCAATGTACGCTCTGTACACAAACACGCCATGGAAATCTGGAACCTACTAGACTCTCTCTCGCCCGACATCACCTTCTTCACAGAGACCTGGACCAATGCATCCTTCGCCCCAGACATCAGCACCGCCATACCAGATGGATACAAGATCCAGAGGAAAGACTGTCCCAACTACCCAGGAGGGGGCCTCGCTATCGCCCATAAGAGCACCCTCTGCCTCACCACCTCCAGCGAAACCTTCCCCTCCGCCAAACACCTGCACTTCCAGATCCATACCATCCCCCAAAGCCACACTCTGAGGAACCCTTGTATACAGACCCCCCCGGCCCCCAAACACCCTTCGCCACCACCATCACCGACTTTATCGCACCCCACGCCATCGCCTCAACAAACTACATACTCATTGGAGACCTGAACTTACTTCCACCTGAACAACCCCAGCAACGCCAACTCCACTATCCTTCGTGACAACCTCGCCAGCATCAGACTTAAACAACTCCTCAACACACCGACCCACAGAGCAGGACACACCCTCGACCCCATCTTCGCTGCAGGAAACAGGGTCCAATTCAGCCACACAATGCAGCCACCATGGACCAACCACCACTGCATACACTTCGCCATCCACAAACCCAAGGCACCCAAACCAGCCCCACGACCACCACAAAGGAACTGGAGCAAGGTTACCGAGGAGCAACTTAACTCCACCCTCACCCAAGACAACCACACCTGGGCACAGGACCCAAACGACGCAGCCAGAGAACTCCACACCTGGATCTCCGACTGCGCAGACGAGCTTGACCGCTACGCAACCCCAACAGACAACGCCCCAGCAAAGCTGCCTGGTTCACCACCGCTCTCCTAGAAGCCAGACGCACCTGCAGATGCCTGGAGAAAAACTAGAGAAACACAGAGAAAACTGAAAACCACACCACCTACAAGAACGCTATGATGGACTACCACAACCAGATCAGAGACACCAAGAGGTACTTCATCCACAACAAAATCCTGGCCAATTCCACCAACTCCAAGGAACTTTTCAGCATCATTCAAGAATTCACCAACCCACGCAGTGGAGCCACAGACATCACCCCAACCCAAGACCTCTTCGACAAGCTTGGAACCTATTTCCACCTCAAGATCAAAAACCTCTATGACAACTTCATCGACCATCCACCAGGCACCACTAACGGCCCCCCGCCCCCCAGAAACAACAGCCAGCCTACCATCACCAACTGGACACCGATAGTGGCCAAAGACACTGCCTCAACCATGAAAAGCATCCACTCAGGGCCCCCCACCAACCCCTGCCCCCCTCACATCTACCACAGAGCTACGGCCGCCATCGCTCCCAAACTACAACTACAATGCACCATCAACACCAAATTCAAAACAGGCACCTTCCCAGACGACTGGAAGTGCGCAGAAGTCAGACCTCTGCTCAAGTAGCCCACAGCTGACCCCACCGACCTCAAGAACTATCGGCCCATCTCGCTCCTCCCCTTCACGCCAAAGTTGCAGAGAAAACAGTCAACAGAAACTGACACGATTCTTTGAAAAGAACACCATCCTCGACCCGTCCCAATCTGGATTTTGAAGCAACCACAGCACAGAGACCACCCTACTCGCCACCACAGATGACATCCACACCCTCCTGGACCAAGGCTGCTCCGAAGCCCTAATCCTACTCGACCTATCAGCAGCCTTCGACACGGTCTCCCACCGCACACTAGTCGCCAGACTACACAACGCAGGCATACATGGAACAGCCCTGGACTGGATCTGATCATTCCTCACCGGAAGAAGCCAAAGGATCAGACTCCAACCCTTTCTCTCCGACCCCACGAAAATCACCTGCGGAGTCCCACAGGGTTCATCCCTGAGCCCCATCCTCTTCAACATCTACATGGCTCACCTCGCAGCCATCGTCCGACAACACAGCTTCAACATTGTATCCTACGCCGACGACACCCAGCTCATCCTCTCACTCACCAAAGACCCCACCACTGCCATACTCAACTTCCAGAAAGGAATGCAAGGCGTCGCAGTCTGAATGGCCAACAGCTGCCTGAAACTCAACCCTGAGAAGACAGAAGTCCTCGGTACCACCCCTTCTGCATGGGACAGTACCTGGTGGCCGACCACCCTCGGAAGCCCACCTACCTTCTTAGACCACGCCAAGAACCTCTACATCGAGCATCACTCACCATGAAACGACAAGTCAACGCCGTCACCTCAAGCTGCTTCAACCACACGACCTTCAAGTGGATCCCCCTGAGTAACGGAAAACAGTCACCCACAAACTCATCACCAGCAGACTGGACTATGAAAATGCACTCTACGCCGGCATCAACAAGTCCCTACTCCGCAAACTCCAGACATTACAGAACACCACCGCCAGACTCGTCCTCGGCCTCCCCCGACACAAACTCATCATCATCTCCCCGTGGAGAAAAGAGTCACTTTCAAAATCCTCACTCATGCCTACAAATGCCTACACAACAACGGACCCAAATACCTCAATGACAGAATCAATTTCCATGTACCCAAAAGAAACCTCCGCCGCAAGACTGGTCCTCAACCTGCCAAAACACTGCCACATCTCCCAGCACCTGCGCACACTCCACTGGCTCCCCGTCGAGGCGAGAATCACCTTTAAGATGCTCACCCACGCACACAAGGCCCTCCTCGGCACCGGACCAGCATACCTGAACAGCCGACTCAAATTCCACGCACCCCAAAGGACCCTACGATCAGCCCAGCTTTCCTACGCTGTGGTCCCCCGCACCAGAAAGACCAGATCGGGAGGCCGCTCCTTCTCCTTCCTCGCGGCCAAAGCATGGAACGCCCTTCCGCTCCACCTCAGACAGACAACATCGCTCCCCATCTTCGCAAGAAACCTCAAAACCTGGCTCTTCGACAGACCCCCTCCTTGATGGAATGGAACCTGCACCCCCCCAACCCCCCCCACCCCTAGCGCCTTGAGACCCTTACGGGTGAGTAGTCGCGCTTTAACAAACTCCTGATTGATCTTCCAACCTTGCACTGGCCGAAACCCCGTGCATCCACAGAGCCAGAGCAGGCGGAAGATCCTTGTCTCACATTGCAGCCAAGACCTTGAACGAGCTACCAGCAGACATCAGACGCGCCCCCTCCCTGAACACCTTCAGGAAGACCCTCAAGACCTGGCAGGTGAGTAGCGCGCTTACAATTCCCTTATTGATTGATTGATTGAACTAAGCTATGAATGTGGAGGTGGATGAAATAGCACCTTTGAAAAGCCTTGTCCTTTTCAAACCTTCTCTGGAAACACATCAGTTTTTTCACCCTTCAAGTGTTCTGCAAATAGAAAATCTACAGTCTTAAATTCAAGGGTTTTAGACCTCTCAGTCATAGGGCGGTGCTCCCCTCCAACTTTTAGCCATCCTCCTCCATTATTCTGATCTTGTTTTTGATGGCCTTAGCAAACCAGTGCTAAAGTGCTTGTGCTGTCTTCTCTAAACCTGGTAATATTTGCTTATCCACATTTGTTGTAATTAACTTACTCATAAGTCACTAGTAAAGTAGCAGTACATGTACCCAGGGCCTATAAAGTAAATGCTACTAGTGGGGCTGCATCAAGTATAATGGGGTGACCCAGTGACCCTCAGAACCTGGGTATCTGAAATATATGCTAAAGTAGGTTCTGTCGGTAGAAGAATAATTACTTTAATCTATCATAAACATTTATTCATGAAGAAAGAACACACCTAGTTTGACTTAATCAAAAGGAATTGTATTAGTAACTTAATCCTTTTTTTCTTTTTACAATTGTTTCTGGTTGTAACATAGTTAAGCTGTCACAAAAAGCAAAACAATATTGATAAACGACGCAAGGCAAACTAATTGGTGATAAGGTGATCTAAAAGTGACAAAGTGATTTGAGTGAATAAAGTATATACAGTGCTGTACAAGATGTATCTAAAATGTTCGTTCAGTAGACATATATCCATATACACATGAATCTCCAGTCCATATATAGTTTGCTCTGCTTTTCAAGTGGAGTGGCGAGAGTAGGGAATAGATTGTGCAGACACGTCGACGTTTCAACCCAGAGAAGTACATGATTCAAGAAGGAGTCACAGCGGGTCTTCTTCAGGACACGGGGGGTCAGTCAGTGAGGCCAGCAACCAAAGGCCAGTAAAGTACTTCAGTTTGTGATCCACCAGGGGTTGGATTCTTGTTAAGGATGATGATGAATTGCATCAAGGTAAATCCACCAAGGGTTGGACAGTAGGAGCAATGATGTTCGCATCAGGAATGGCACGAGTCAGATTCTTGGAGCAATGATGTTCATGAATCACATCAGCTGTGGCTTGAGTCAAACAACTCTGGCTGGTGTTGAAGGCACTAGTGGACCTGCAGCACTGAATGTGCTACCCACTCAAGTAGCCCTTTAAACTCAGGACTGCCATGGCATAGCCTGTGTTTTCAGTTTTTAACTGCCATTTCAACCTAACTAAATAAAATCAACCTTTTGCAGGCCTAAACCTTCCTTTTAATTCTATGTGAGTCACCTATAGATTAGGCCATGGACAGCCCAAAGAGCAGGGTACAATGCATTTAAAACATAGGACTTGTACCTTTAAGTTTCACATGCCCTGGTAGTGAAACACTTTGTTTTACACTACTGCAAAGCCTAGCTCTCCAATAGCATATACCATGGGAGCTCCCCTATTATATTTTTATAAGTGTAAATTCCAAATGGGAAGAGAAACTAGTTCATGTTTGATGTCCCTTGAATTAGAATTTAAAATCCTAACATAGTGAAGTCGGATTTTAAATTGCTGTTATGAAAACACTACTTTAGAAAGTTTGCCTTTTTCTGCCTTATCCATTTAGTGCCTGTGGCCTGTCTCCTGGTCACATGACTGGGTGTAGCTGACAGTTGGGATTTGTCTTTTCCTCCTAGACATCACCCACAATAGGGAGCTTAGGTGTGTCAGGATACGCCATCACTGGCAGGATGGGAGGGAGGAGTTGGGCGCAGCCCCACTTATACCTGCATAAGTTGTGTCCTGCCTCCACACAAATGACTGCATGTCCCCCTGTATTTAGTCTGGAGCCATGGCAGGGGAGGCAGGGTGCCTGGGGACTTCAAAGGGAAGCCTCTAGAAGCTTCTACCCCACTTCAAATGCACAACCCCGTATAAATCTGGACCTCAGACACCACCACTTCAGAACATTTATGGACTTGTGGATACTCTTCCAGGGAGAAGGATGGCTGTGCTGCTGAAGGACAGCCACTCTGCTGGACTGTACTCTGCTGGACTCCTGCTTTGCTGTGATAGTGGACTGGACCTGCAACTCTTGAGCCCAGAGCCTGGAGTGACTCCAAGGGCTATTTGGCAGACCTCCTGATCTGAAGCCTCAGGGTCATAACAGGCTTCCAACATCCTTGCATCACCACCTGGACTCTACCATCTATGAGTCTATCCTGCTAAGTGGTGCCACCCCAGTCCTGGACCCTTGGAAGTGAGCTGAATGTGCTTACCAGCCTCTGAGGACCTACCAAAACTAACACATCACCTCTGCTGCGCCACACAACCTCAAGCAGAACCAATGCATTGCAGCTACTACATGGATTGACCCATTACAAAGACCTGCATCACTTTCTTAACTGCCACCACGTGATGCATCCTTGGCACTGGCACTCGTGTCTCTCGATGGCTGAAATCTATGCAACGATGACAATGGACTTTGCATTGCAGTCTCAAAGCTCTTCATAACCGATGCATCACCCCGACTGCGCAGCACATCCTCGACACTGGAATTCACATTGCAAGAACTGTCGACGGAATACATGATGATGATGACATAGGCGCTTGCACTGCAGCCTCGGCGTACCTCAAAACTGACGCATCACTTCAACTGTTCGCGCATCTTTGACACGGATACACACAACACTCAGCAACACTCCGCAAACTTGAATTTAAGATACTTTGTTTAATGAGCCTAACTGGGTCCCTGTAGCTGGCCTGTTCTCCATCACGGTCGGCCTCAACTTGTAGCTTTGTCCCGGTGCGGCTTGAACAGATACCCCAAGTTGGCACTTTCATCCTTGTGGCACTATTGTCTTTAAAAAGAATTACATTCAATATCTCCAGTTCTATTAATTGTATTTTAATTGCTAGGTCTTGATATATCTCTAAAATTAAGCTTGATTTTTCTAACCTGGTGTGGGATTCTTTTTGTGAGGTGTTTTCACTGTTTCACTGTTTGAAGTGTTGCATAAGCTATCAGGAGGTGAGTGCAGTTTAGTTTGGGGTTTGCTTGTGTCTTACCATGACAAGGATTGTGGCTGCTGCTTGACCAGGACTCATGCCTCAGTCAACCAACAACCTAGTTTCTTATAAAGGGGAATGCCCCATGCATAGCAGGTAATAACTCATCGTGTCTAGCTATGCACTAATAAAGCATGTTCAGTACTATAAAAGGGCGCATGTAGACGCTTCTATAATGCGTACAGTCACAAGAATCACAAAAAGTGTTGAAAATAAGCAGTTGTACTGCAAAAAAATGCATTTTGCTGTTCCAGAACAATTTACATCATACAACCTAAGAATATTATTTACATCAGAATGACTTCACTGCCTTCCCCTGAAAGTCTGTGTGCACGTGATAAAAATGCCTTCTAATAATTTGAAAATGTCAATTAGTACTACAGAGAATATTCTGTACCTTTTTTCATCTAAGATAAAGGTAAGTAAACAACAGCCACCACATCCTCCAATCACTATGATGTTTAAGTCAGAAGTATGTCTGATGGATGCAGGTATGGTCTTTGAGATAGAACAATGTTGATAGATTGGGCTCGGTGCATTTGAAAGCCAAATTGACTTGTCAACATTTCTTTTTTACTGCACTGTTCAGCGGGTGTGTTTTTCTCATTTATTTTTATTTGCTTTGCTTCAATGGATTTTGATATGTTGGCTATGTGTTGCTTTATAGAATGAGATTCTTTAATTAACCTATGTCATGGTTTGGCGAATCCTTTACAAGAACCTAGGTGGTGCAGAGTTTTTATAGATAATAGATTGAAGATGCAAAACCATTGTTACAGGTAAGTAACTTTTTTCTGATGCGACTTTTCTTTCTGGTTAATACTTTTGCAAATGTAAAATAAGGCAGAGTTATCAATGAGTGTTGCAAGTTTAAAGTTAAACCAAAAGATGATTTTGCAGTTCTGTTTAGATAAATTACATTAGATTGCTTGCAGCACTCGGTTGTCTTGTCTGCTTGCTCAGCTCCTAACACTGACATGGTAGTTATTGTCACAGTATATGAGATTATGCTAAAAATATGGTGGCTTTGGAAGCAAACACTAAATTGAGACAGCAGAAAGGAATCTTGTAGAAATTACGTTTGTGTTTTTGTTCCAGGCACCAAACCCTTGTTCGCATGCAGGTCTGCAGAAAATACAATCTATTTTGCGGTTTAATAAATCATGCACTCTCTGGCTATTATTGATTAACAAACCATGATTTAGTGTTCTCATTTTTTTGTGGTTGGCTACTTTCCCTGCAAAACATTATTGTACATTTAGAACAAATTGCGTGATTTGCTCGACCTTTGCAGTCTCTTTTTGTAGCATAACAGTGCCATCACAAATGTCAGACAGTGGACCCAAACACTTAAATCTAAGTTTCATAGCAATAAATTTACATTTGTCAATCAGCAAGGCTCATGTGAGAACCTAAGATTTCAATTTTTTTAGAAATTCAGCTCAGCTGCTGGCCAAAGCTTTAATCAGAGGTCCTGCATAGCTGCCTCCGTAATTCCTCTGCAATCATTTTCTAAATTCACAAATAAATATGAATTGTTCTTGTGGAAAGCATTTAGGGTGTGATTATGAGTTTGGTGGTCTCGCAGCAGGCCGCCATGCCAGTGCCCGCTGCGAGACTGCCAAACGCGTAGTCTGACTTTCCCCGCTGTATTCCGATTGGAATCAAGCTTAGGCGGTTCTTCAGCGCTGGTCCCCTGTGGTGTGTACCTAAGGCACATAGGTGTGCCTTAGACAGGCACAGCTGTGAGACCACCGCAGCCCCTTCCTGCATAGAAAGAAATGCAAAATGTTGTGCATTTCTTTCCATGCAGGAACAGGGGGGCAGAAATACAGGGGGCACAACATGTGCACCCCTGTATGCACCCCCATGCACAGAGGAGACAGCCATGAAAAGGAGGGCAGTGAGGCAACTCGTAATATGCTTGGTGGTGTCGCACCGGAACTGTCGGCATATTACTTCCTCAGACAGCTGCGCCACTGCCATGGGATTAAGGATCCCATCAGTAGCAGCGGTCCAGTGATGGTCCAACCATTGTACTTGCAATACGACCTACCATGGGTTTGAACTCGTAATCGGGCCCATAGACTGATTCACTAGAGGAAAAAATACATTTACACGAACCGGTCAATGCCAGCAGTGCTTATTTTCTAAATGAACGAGTGCTGGTGCCTAAAACTCTGCTCCATTGGTGCTATTAAAAATTGCTGCGCCGAATAGCAAGGCTATGTAGTGTTGGATTTACCTCAGGTCTCTTTAATCCACTACCAGACAATCTCTGCCCCTTTATCTCACTGACTCTTGTCGGTCCTTGCCTCTCCCCTTGTGCACGTTTTTTGCATCTTTCTCTTCTTCCTTCTTTCACAATTCAGTTTTTTTCTCTCTGTTGCTAGCGGTCAATATTTGTTGATAAAAATAAAAATTGCGGTTCTGCGAAATGAGTGCTGGTGGACCCCACCAGCTCAAATTAAGCACTGCGCAGGTACAAAATTGCATTGCACTGCTGCAAACTTCAGCTGCAGGGAAGCAATACTGTCTGCTGGGACACAATTTAAGGATCCTGATCCTTGTTTCTGCGCTAGGATTCAAATGTCAGAATCAGATGCAAGACGTAAACAACCTTACATTACATTCACTGCTGACAGGTTGCATCCTAAGGCCTGCCTATTCCCTGCTGTATTAGTAGCATCCAAGGGGGGATGGAGTGATCCTACATTCGTTCACAATGTACGTGCATTCCAAAGGTGTTTGACAAAGTAGGTCGGGTGAATATTCATGTTGTGCAAGAGGGTACGCACACACGCATGCATACACACACACGTGTGAGCACACACATGCACACACACACATGCATGCACATGCATACACTGGCAGATGTTTGCTTCGGGTAATGCTCAGGGCCGGACTGGCCATAGAGAGCACCGGGCGTTTCCCCGGTAGGCCGCTAGGGTGGGGCTGGTTTTGGGCCCCTGGGGGGGCATTTTTGTTACCGGGGGTCGGCAAATATCGGCCCCCTGTAACAAAATCGACCGAAACCGGCACTCGCAAACCGCTTAGCTGCACTCCCCCTCACCCCAGGGGGATCAGGTGAGCAGTTTGCCAGGGCCGGTTTCTGTTCCCAGTCCGGCCCTGGTAATGCTCACTTAACTGTGATTGTGCCATGCTGCACGGCACATATTATGCACTCGATGACAAAAGTCAATGGAACTCGGCTGCAGTCTTTCATCTATACTTTTGATTCGTGCAGGCCTGAGTGAGCTACATAGGAAGTGCTGATGACGTCCAGCTTGTCATGACAGCTAAATGACATCCTAACTCTCCTTGCAATGAGTCAGGGTCATAACCTGGTATGGTAATGCACTGGTAGCTGAGAAATCCTGGTAGCATTAGTTCAAATCTGAACAGGCATCTTTAGGTTCTCATCCATTCCAAGTGATGAATGAGAACCCTTCATCTGGGATATAGGGACACCTGTTAGTCACAGAGCTACACTGATACCACTTTATATAGGGATTCGGTGTAAGTGTATTATGCAAGAAAGAGTATTACACATGTAGGGGGAGATTTACTAAGATTTTGCACTGTGTTTGCATCACAAAAGTAATGCAAATTGGCACAAAATCATTTTTTCCCTATTTACTTTCCAGCGGCATTGGAAATAACGGAAAAGTATTGCGTTACTTAGCGCCATGGGGACGTACCAAGGGTGGCGCATGCGCATTCCCATTCAACCATCCAAGGTTTCTCATGCTAAACTCAATTTACTAAGTAGAGTAGATTGGGTTTAGTGTGAGAATAAAGGCGCCCTTTTCAAGTGGGCACAAGGACGGAGAAATGCTTTCAATTCTCCTTCCTTTTCCCACTTTGCATATGTGCTGCACTGTACAGCACACATACAAAGTGGGAAAATGGTTAAAGTGAGTCTGTGCATAGTATTTTGTACTAGAAGGGTTCCTTCCAGTACAGAACCTGCGCTAGACTCATGGCGCAAAAGTGTCTTTGTGACGCACAGCAGCTGATGTCAGCGCCGGCGCTAGTGAGAGGGGAGGAGAGTGCCTTATTTTAGTAAATAGGGCGCTCTCCTCCTCTCTCCTTTTAACGTAGTGCAGCACAGCATTTGCGGCTGCTGCAGTGCACTATGTGAAAAAATAGTAAATCTGCCCAGTAATGGTTAAACATCCGGGTACTCTGGATGTGTTACTTGTCAACAAATTAGCCTTCTATTCTGTTAAGGTGGCATAAAATACATACACCTAATATCAAATCTCTGACTGGTGTTACTGTTTATCTGCGTAAGTCAAAGTACACAATAGTAAATTATATGGCATCAAATCCTTAAAAAATATAATTTCTCTGTCTATTGCACAGAAAGGCATTGCAGGAGGAATTTCTTGAAAGGTCAGGACATCCATTTTCCAGTGTATACTGCCATATTTTGCAGAAAATTAGCAATTTAGGTGCAAGACAGAACATAAGTGGTTCATATGTTTGAAGGCTTTCTTCAGTCCAAGTACAGATTTGTACCTCATTGTTTTGAAATTGCCCTCGCTAAAGGTGATTGAATGCTTCTGTAAGGTGATGTAAGGTCTTTAGTGTAGCACCATTAGGTAACCTCAAGTAATAGCAAAGCCAGAAAGTGTATGTTCCATTAACACATGGGGCATCGTTATGGGAAAAGCTGTTTTCTTTTGAGTGCTAACAACTCTCCCACTGTTCCCGCCAAAATAAAAAAAGACATACATTTTTGCAATCTATTCCATTAGATCATATTCTGATCTGCAACTATGCCGCGACCAGACTGTATTTATCCACGGTTTATTGTGTGTATAGTGTTCCATTCTCGCTTGTTTGAATGTTTAAGCGACTGATATAGTTGCTGTCTCTAAGCCATGTGCCACTGGGCCAGCCAGGGCTTGCAGTGCTGCAGAATTTGAAAATAAGCAAAATGAATCTCTTTTATGAATCTATTCTTACGAATTGTATCAACATTAGAAAGATGAAAGTCTGGCTTGGCTCTTATTCGACTGTATGGCTCACAATCTGCTCACAGATCTCCAAAGCGGATGCATTAAACCACTGCTCTGTACTCACAGTGATAATACTAGTAAGCCATTTTGGAATATTTCTGAAATATCTCAGAAAGCTCAGAGCAAAAGGTGTTTGTCCAGCAGAATGTTTTGTATTCAACTTCTGGAGAAGTGAACCATACCGACATGAAGGAGTTACTCATTTAGTAGCTACCTGTAGTTTATATTATAGGATCCACGTGGGTGGACTTGGGACTGCATTTTTTAAATATACACGATTAGTGGGTTGATGTAAGTATTATATTTGTCTTTTTATGGTTTATTGTAAAATAGAGAAAGAAGGAAGGGGTCCAGCAGCTTTATGAATTACACATGAATTGTATGATATTAGGCCAAAACAATATGTTAAGTTTATTATACCTAGCTAGATGTACTAGGTGTTAGAAAGGCAATTAAGTTATGAATGGCAATGCTTGTAATATAAAGAACATAAAATGGTAGATCATAGAACATTCTAGTGGTTGGAGAATTCATGGAAGCCAAGTAAATCAGAAATATGGTTTAGAGTAATGCCAGTGACACAATAAGATATTTTATGTTATTACAGGCTGGTGTCACCAGCTGCTGAACTATATTAGAAAATTCATGTACTCAGTCTCAACAGCACACATGGTCAGTGGGAATACAATAAAGGAATCTGAAGACACTGTTTTTATAGCACTGCCATACATTAATACCACGCCACCATCGCTCATAACCGCATACTAGTATAAGGTGACAGTAATTTGCAAAACTAGTCCACCACCACGCTCACATGAGACATCCATAATAAACATCCCACATAGTCAGGCAAACATCATGGGTGTCTCAAGAGAGCATGGGCAGGATAGGAACATAGAGCAAAGAGAACACATGATCACAGAGGAAGGGTCATTGTGAGCATCATATTTATTTATATGTATTTATTTATTCTTAAGGTTTTGTATAGCGCGAACATGAAAGTGGGTATCAAAGCGCTTTACATACGAGCTGAGGAAGACATAGGTAAATAGCTGCGGGAGAAAAAGAATAAAAATATATATCCGGAACACATTAATATATTTGCGGGCGACACTGAAGTCGTAGCAAATGCCAGGTAGCGTATTAAACAGCAAAACAAGATAGGAGACAAACGGAGCGAAACATCTAGTTCAGTGTAGTGTTCAACAGTAAGGCTTTCACTTCCCTTTCGAAGGCAAATGTTGAGGGAATCAGTCTTGTTTCCACAGAAAGGGAGTTCCATATTCTCGGGGCAATTCCAGAGAATGTACGATTGTAGGTTTTAATTTTTTTACATTTCTTCGGCTTGAGTAGAAGTGTGCTGGTGCTCCTAGAGGCCCGGGAGGCTCCTGATAGTTCAAGCTTATTTGCCAGGTAAAGGGGAGTGTTATAATGTCGCACTCTATGAGTCATACATGCAATTTTTAACTGG
Organism: Lissotriton helveticus; assembly: GCF_964261635.1. NCBI lineage: Eukaryota > Metazoa > Chordata > Amphibia > Caudata > Salamandridae > Lissotriton > Lissotriton helveticus. The sequence goes on along the minus strand of NC_136070.1, from coordinate 1,070,896,200 downwards.
ATCCTTCATTCAAACGGGAGCCAGTTGAGCGATTTCAGATCCGGAGAGATGTGGTTGTTTTTTTTTAGAGCCAGTGATGAGTCTAGTCGCAGCATTCAGCGATGCTCTAATATAATCATAGTCATGTATTTTAGAGTGCATTTTATCAAATAATTCTATGGAACTCAGAAATTGCATGGGAGATGGCTCACACTCCCCAACTATTATGGGCAACTTCAAATGTCCAACAGATAATACTGAATGCAGAAGAATGGCTGGCAATTGAAAATGAATTGACTAAGCCAAATAGCAAATGTTCGGTTGGTTCAAGCATAGAGTTTTAATGGTGATGGAAAACTGGGATTCACAGCATGAACAATAAAACAAACTTTAATTTTAACAATATTGCTTGATAAAAGACAATCTTATGGCATTTTTTGGGTGATAAGCGTTCCTACATGCAACCATAAATGGCTTTACAGAGTAGCTGGTCAGCAACATATACTGATAAGAAATTTAGTGAGTAGTGTGCCCAACGGGTGATCAGGAGATAATAAATTCAGATTTTAAGTGCTGACTTAGTCTTTCCTCCATCTAATGTTGAGAAAATGAGCGTTGATGTGCAGTAACGAAAGCACCTAGTTATAGAAAATCAAGGATGCAAGGGTCCAATATCTGCGGAGTTCGAACTTTGGACCCATGCCAAATGTCCTGGATAATAACTCAATAAGCGAGTAAATTCTATTTATAACTGTATGTATATATGTGTCCTGTTTGTATGAAATGAAAATCTGGCACGTCTTCTCAACCCATATATTACACACCTGCCTAGACACAGTTCAGTTTGCAGTTTGTGTTGTGTAAAGTAGTCTTTGTGATTCATATAGGCACCCTTCATAGATGGCGTCAATACTTTATCTTACAAAATCTTCCAATGAAGCTGCTGATTGTTGTAGATACCTTGAGATAGTAACACTCATTGAGGACAGGGTGCGTTGGGGTATGCAGTGTTGTAATTTGTTTTGAGGTATTTGAGGAACTTTCCAAGAACGCATTTGTAGAGTAAGGGGTTGGATGACCTTGAAGATGGCCTTGCATATGTACAGAAAACCAGTGCCTATTTTGTATCATCTAAGAAATGCAGCCACATGGCTATTTTCTAGTAAACACTCTTTCAGCCACATTGTGGTAATTCTATGCTACAGATGTATTTTTGTGTTTTAAATCAAAAGTACACTATACACACCTATCTGCAGTTAAACTACTATAAATCTGATGTTTTGGTAGACTGTGGTACTCACCTTTAAGAGAGAAATGCTGAAGAATAACTGAGATATTTTTGTAGGAAAGCATTTGGCTCTTAACCCCTTCGGCGCTCATGACGAGCTGAGCTCGTCATGAGTTGTGCCGCTTGCACGCTGATGACGAGCGCGCAAAAATAGCCGCCGCACGCATGCGGTTAAAAGGAAGCAAAATAAATGTAGCTAACAATAGTGCAGGCTTTGATATTACAGTCTGCAGTGATGGGTGATAGATTATTCATTCATTCAGTTGTCATGGAATCTTTTGATGTACAAACCCGAACATAACTTCAGCAAATGTCAAGGGCAGAATGAGCAGGAAACGTGCCAACTAAAACAATAGCTGGTGAGTACAACACACAAAGAGCACACAGAACAATGCAAGTAAGGCACAAACATGCGGTGGGGGCACAGCACATGAATTTACACCAGCAAAATGGGAATGGGCTCCAGTAAAGGAGTAGGGGAAATGAGGCATTATCTGCTAAACCCCAAGCATTTGACCCAGATACCCATAACCACCCAAAAAACAAGTACTCAAGAACTGGTTCCTGGCAGTATACAGTACATCAGGGTTGGGGCATGTTACAAAGAAGCTATTCTCAAAAAATGTATTACTAAGCGAAAAAGAGAAATATCAGTAAGGCTTGTAGAAGGCATTGCTGCCACTCTCCATTTTATATGTTACTTTTATGCTATTCCACATAAAAAATTTAATGAAATCGAAAAACCGCCATCACCTAATGTTCCAGGCAGACAGGGGGTAGTAAAAAGTGATAGCAAGTAAATCACCCAATAAAGCTCTAATCCAGGATTGAACAGTCATCAGCTAGCGTTGAGAAAGAATAAAATAAGTAAAGGACCGTCGGAAGTCATCTTACAACTGTGCAGACATCACGTACTCAGGAGGATATGGGCAATCCGAATTGAAAGAAAACGAGAATACGGCTGTCAAATTGTCTTTCCATTGTCTAAAAAGTGCTGAACGCAGCATGAAACTAATGTAAACATTTGGAAAAGTTAATCACTGCATACATCTGAAAGCTCCACTTCTCACTGCAGTTCTGCAGCTGGTAGGCCTGGAAGTGGAGATGAGAAAATGTGTTCTAGACTTCCATTTGCTTCTCTGGTAATTCTTATTTTTGGGATCAATTTTCCTATAAATACTGACTCCTGCAGATGGTGGCATCATTTCTCCAGATCACAGGGGTAGTAGAATTTAATCAATTGTTTGACCCCGATGTCATCAAAGGTAGTGACAATCATGAGGCAGTTACTCCTCACAACTGATCCTTGTACAGTTTTATCTAAAGAGCAGAACTTTTCTCTCCAACAGATCTTATGTAGGAGATGGATTCTAAAAATATTTTTGAGATGAGACCAGAGATATATGTTCATGTGACAAATGTATACTTAGTTCACAGTCTTGAGGGTCAATGCTTCTTGTCCAAGCTTGGGCTAATACTAAGGGCCTGATTACCACTTTGGCGGTCATGAAGCGGGCTGCCACGCCAGCGCCCCGCTCCAGGACCGCCAAACTCGATAGCCGCCTACCAGCCAGATTCCGAGTAATTTCGTTGTTTGGCAGGCGGATGACGTGGCAGTCCTGCAGTGGTGCAGTTTAAAGGCCCATAATTAGCCTTACAACGGCAACATTGTGCATTGCTAATGGACGTGTTCCTGCACGGCATGGACTGAGCAGTCCATGCCATGAAGGAACAAGATTGCATTCACACTGGGGGGCACTACATGTGCCCCCCCTGCATGCACCCTCATGCACAGGGTCGACAAAGAGCCCTGTACGGCCCGCTTTGTTTCCCCATCACCAGCCTTTTCATGCTGGGCTCACCTCAATGAAAAGGCTGCAGTGGAGAAACTAGTAATACGTGGCACTGCCACGCAAATTGCCTCCCTCGACCACCATGCAACCGTCAGGGATCTCTGGTCCCTGGCGGTTGAGGCAGTCACAAAATGCTCCGACCACCATACTCGTGATACGGCAGTCGGACCCATGGTGCGGCGGTCTACGACCACCACCCCACCTCCCCCAGGGGTATGGAGAACTCGAAATCAGGCCCTAAGTCTAATTGTAAAAATAGACTGGAAAATCTCCGCATTCAAGGGCCCTGATTACGAATTAGGTGTAATTAATGCGGAGAGTCCCAGGGTCCAGAATTACTGTTACCGCCCAGTATTTCCACACTGTTTTCTATTCCAAGGGGTTAAATGTTTTCATTTACGACCCGCTGCGAGCAAATTGTAAAAAAAGGAGATATGGCTTCCCTGCAAGATGGGGTGGCATGTAGGCAGCAGGATGGTAGGGGACGGAAAGGGAAACATTGTTTTGGCTGTGAGTGCATTTCATGCACTCCCTTTCCATGGTAAAAGCTTGCTAGGGGCAGAGGATCGAGACTTGTCTCCTATTACAGGCAAATCACGCAATATTACCAGTCACTAAAATCAGTTCTAGTGTTCCAGTAACCGGAAAACTGGGTGCAGGAAAACCAGGCCATTTGCAATGAGGCAAAGCAGTATCGCACCCAGGATTACAGTTCCTGATTTTGTAGTGCCTGCATTGTAAAGGCACTGTGGCTGAGAATGCGTGGGAAAGGATATTTCCCTTTTTTTTAGATAGGTGTATTGCAAATATCCAGTGGTGGTCAAAGAGCATTACTGTGTGTGCTGCAGGGAGGCATGGGGTGCAAGCCTGCACTTGCTGTATTAGTAGACAGCAAACCTATTTTGATCATCACACACTTTAAATTGATATAAATCAAAACTGATATTGATTGTGATTAATTCCCCAAATTCTCATTCAAACGAGGCATGAAAGGGAATTTATTCTGTGTCAGAATAAATTAAAAGGCCTTGCCATAGTGCCCATCTTCCCAACACTTAGGGGTTGATCCCGATGTTGGACGGACCGGTGTCCGTCCGACATCGGTTTATAACTGGAACCGAACAACCTCCTTTGGTTCCAGCCCTACAACTAGTAAGCAACCGAGCCTTGTTTGGTCGCAATCCTATATTTTACAATGGGAGCATGCATTCCAAATGCTCCCATTGCAAAGAGCAGGGGTGCATGTCATCCCTGCACCCCGTGGCAGGCACCTCAAGGTGCCTGCCACAGAGTGCAGGGATCAACAGGGGGGAACAATTGGTGCCCCCTAAGCCGCCATTTGGGGGCCTTGCACCCATGAGGACCCTGTTGGGGGCCCCAAAGTTAGATTGCCAATGCCTTTCTGTGTCGGGAAGGCCGGCACAGAAAGGCAGTGGGAAGCTTCCATCGTAATTCTCGGGCGAGGGATTAATGTAGGCTTTCCGAATGGCAGACGGGCTCTCCGAGCCCGTTGGAGGCCATTCGGAAAACCGATTCGGATTCCTTTCCGACCAACACCATCAAAATGGTCGGTTAGAAAGAAATCCGAACTGGCTATTCCGATACGGTCGGAACAGCTTCGACCAATTGTTGAAGCCATTCCCAACCGCATCGGAATTGGGCCCTAAGTTGTTGCCTTGGAAATTAGCTAATTCTGGCTTAATTATGACAAAAGTGTTTATATAGGAGTGCTGAACTCTCTCCAAGCTACCTCTAGTGCTACTACAAGTGAAATACTTCTCAATTTTCGACAGGGTAATTCAATATTATATCTGCACTAACTTGCCTGCAAGCTCAGAGAACTTGTACATTGCCTGGAGGGACTTGTGTTATGCATTTTGTATTGTACTGTTATCAGTCAAATTAACATCATGTAATTGGTTAACATTGCACATCTGTTATCAGTATCAGGAGACTATTCTGTCAGAGCCTCCCGCTGTCCCAGGTTTTCAGAAGATGAGAACAGGTGGTCAGGCTTTCCCTTATCTCTGCTAAGCTCTAGAACTCTTATTTTCTCAATATTTGGCCAGTAAGAATAATTTAGTTTTCTGCTCCAATTTGAAGGTTAGCCACTGCGCTTCACTCCCAGTCTGTCACTCTCTTTTACTACCAAACAACACTAAGGTAATATGTGTGCTCATTAACAAAATAATAATTATTCTTACACAGATTAATAACACAATATCTCTCTCTTTTTTTTTTGTTTAAGAAAGTTTTATTAGCATTTTGAATTAAATACAATACATATGTTATAAATAAGTGGAAAAATAAACATATTAAGAGGGATTACAAAACATATGCAATGAGCAATACACAAATAATAAAAAGGATATAGAGAGAAGGAGAAAGGGAGATACATGTGCAATAGAAAAGAGAAGAGAAGAACGAAAAAAAAGAGAAAAGAAAGAAGAGGGAAAGGGAGAAGGAAGAGAGGGGAAGGTAAAAGTAAGTGGGAAAACTAAAAATCATTCAAGGAAGAGAGTTTGAAGAAAGATAAGAGGTAAAAGGGAGCCAAAGGAGATCGGATTTAATTTTTAGGGGAACAGAAGAGGATGAAGCGATAGCAATCCTATGTTCATCACAAACAAAATTCCACCAAGTATGAACAGAGATCTTAGAATTATCTTTCCAACATAATAAAATAACTTTAAATGCAAGAGAAATAAACAAGTCCAACAATCTTGCAGAAGAAGAGATGATATCAACTTCAGTCGACAACGATCCTAAGAAAACAGTCTGCAAAGATAGCGGGGCAGAACAACAAAATATTCGCATACATATCTTCCAAACTTTCTTCCAAAATGATAAAACAGGGAGACATTCGTATAGTAGGTGTTTAAGAGTCCCAGTTATTTTTTAACATGAACAACATAGTAAAGAAGACGTTTGGGAAAACTTATGAATACTAACAGGGGTAATAAGAACTCTATGATATATGAAAAACAAAGATTGAGTAATACGAGCAGCAAGAGATACTTTGAACAGTTTGGGCCATACACGATCCCACAACAAGACAGAGAAAGAAATATCAAGGTCATTTTCCCACGCAGTCTCAACAATTGATTTAGGGCGATCTTTAACAGTGGACATTAACAATGTATAAACAAGGGCAGCCTTAGGTTGTTGATTAGAGAATAAAGGATAAAGTGGAGAGGTAGGAACAAAAGAGGGTAATACATCAGGTATTGAGAGGGAAGCTAAGTGTGACTGAATGGCAAATGTAATAATGGTATATTCATTAACATATGATGGAGGCAAGTTAAATAAATTTTGCAATTTCGGAAACGTAATGATAGAATCATTATCAAAAAACTGATGAACAAATAAGATATTCTTTTCTTTCCTGTGCTTAAAATAAAATTATTTGCCTTTATATCAAAGAAATTTGTTATACCATACAACAGATAATAAACAACATTGTATAGGGGATAGGTTTGAAGAGAAGACATTATGTAACATGTTTGGGAGTATTTTAAAATAGGGAATTTGGTTAAAAAAGAACAGTTTGACATAAAAACAATATGTTGAAAGGAAAAATCTTTTAGAAGATAGAGTTCTAGGAGAACCCAGGTAGGTACAGGAGTATCATTAAAGTCATAGGCCAAAGAAAAGGATTGTTTAATCAAGAAGGCGGAGTGATAAGTTTTAAAAATGGGAAATCGAACTCCACCTTCAGATTTAGGGCGAATCAGCTTATGCAGTTCTATTCGAGGGTGTTTATCATTCCATAAGAATTCAGAACAAATAGTGTTTATGCGGGAAAAGTATGAAATGGGAATTTTGAAAGGGAGCATAGAGACAGTATATAGAACATGGGGGGTAATCATCATTTTAATTGTTTCCAATCTACCCCACCAAGAAAGAAATAATGGGGACCAGATTTGAAGAAGGGATTTGATTTTCTTTATGAGAGAATCAAAAGTAAGTTTAAGGGTGTCTCTCAAGGAGGGTGCGAACCAAATACCAAGGTACTTAATTTTAGAGGGACACCAAGCAAAGTCAGTATTATTAAACATGAATTGATAACAGAGCGAATTAAGTGGGAGGACTTCCGTTTTGGATAGATTCAATTTATATCCCGATATAGAGGAATATAACTGAACCTCATCCATAAAAGGTGGAAGGGAGGATTCAGGGCTAAACATGTATACCAGCACATCATCCGCATATGCAGACAATTTAATTTCAGTAGAGGAGAGTTTAAAACCAGTGATTTTAGGATTAGAACGTAATCTTTCTAAAAAGGGCTCGAGACATAAAATAAATATTAGGGGAGAAAGGGGACATCCTTGTCGAGTGCCTCTAGATAAGGAGAAACATTTGGAAAACTGATTGTTAACAAAAATACTGGCACGGGGAGATGAATAAAGGAGTTTGACCATTGAGATAAAAGAGGGACCAAAGCCAAACCACTGTAGGGTACGAAACAGGAACTGCCAGTTAATACGATCAAAGGCTTTTTCAGCATCTAGGGAGAGTGCTGCTAAAGGGACTTTAAGATGTTTACTGTGAGCAATGACATTGGACAAAATGCGAGTATTGTCCGCAGCAAGTCTACCTTTCACAAAGCCCACCTGGTCCGTTTTGATTAGACGGGGGATAATGGAGTCAAGGCGTGAAGCAAGAATTTTAGCAAAAATGTTGCAATCATAATTAATTAGAGATATAGGGCGATCATTTTTACAATGTGAATGATCTTTGTCAGGTTTAGGGATGATGATAATGAGCGCATCCAAAAAGGACCCAGAAGCCTTCGCATCTGAAATATAGGAATTAAAGAGTTGTAGGAGTTTTGGAGCAAAAAAGCCATGGAACGAGGAATAAAATTCAACAGGTAGGCCATCCGGACCAGGTGCCTTTGATCGTTTGAGTGAGTTAATGGCTCGAGTTACCTCTTGCAGAGTAATTTCTCCTTCCAGGATAGCAAATTCATCCTGTAGGGACGGGGGAGAAGGAAGGCCCTCAAAAAAGGACGTTAGGCTTACATTAGAGGGGTGCGTGTCATCAGTGTATAAGGACTGGTAATAGGTATGAAATACTTCAGCAATGTCTTCATCCGCCGAAACTAATTTATTAAGAGAATCGTTAAAAATTGGGCCTACGTTTTTACGTTCAGACTTAATTTTCAAATAGTTTGCCAACATTTTTCCCACTTTATTTTGGCCACCATGGAATTTGCATTTGATTTTAAGGAGAGTGTTACAAGCTTCATTAGTAATAATCTTATTGAGCTCCGTTTTAGCTAAGATTAATTCTTGAAGGGTAGAGGAGGATTTAGAGGAAAAATACAAATGTTCAAGGTTTTTGATTTTCTGAAGTTGGTCCTCATATTTTTTTCCTATTAAGTTTCTTTTTCTTAGCAACATAGGATATAGTAAACGCTCGGAAAGCAGCTTTAAAGGTATCCCAATTATTAGGAATGGAAGTGTCAGAGGGATTATTGAAGGAAAAGAATTCGTTGAAAAACTCCGCACTTTCTTTCATAAAAACTGAGTCAGATAAAAGAAAGGAATTAAATTTACAATGACTAAATTTAGAGGAGATAAGGGAAAGGTCAAGTGTAGTATAAACAGGAGCATGGTCAGAGATAAATATGGAACCTATTGCAGATTTTTGAATGGAAGGGAATAACGATTTACTAACCATAAAGTAATCAATCCTGGAGCGGGTGTGATGAACATTAGAGAAAAAAGTATATTCCAGCGCATCAGGGTTACACAGTTTCCAGGAATCATACAAAGGACGTGAGGCAATGGCAGATTGAAAGCTCTTATGTGATTTCTCAGGTCTAACCATTGGTTAAAGTCACCGGCAATAACAAAATCGGGGCAATCAATGGATCAAATCAGGGCTTTAATAGCATTCCAAAACGTAGGGTCAGGACGTACTGGACCATAAATATTTAGCAAAACCAGTGTCTTATTTTGGATAATTACCTTAGCCAATGCCCAACGTCCTTCATCATCATGTTGAGAAGAAATAATCTGTACATTTAAAGCTTTGTGAAATAAAATAGCAACCCCCCCCTTTTTTAAGAACAGCAGGAGAAAATACAACTTGACCCACCCACTGTCTCTTTAACTTGAGGGATTCAAAATCAGAACAATGTGTTTCTTGAAGAAAAACCACTTGAGAATTAAGTTTCTATAAATGAGACAGTACCTTTTGACGCTTGGCAGGGTGACCAAGACCTCGTACGTTCCATGAAACAAAATTACACACCATTAAGGAAAGGAGCGATGGGCGACACGAGGAGTGAACGCATGGCAAGGGAATCACTGCAAAAAGGGAAACAACAAAGACATAAAATACATGAGATGGGAGCTCCCAAAACAATCATAGCACAAAGGCAAAATCTAGTCAAAATCACGAAATACACCATGAAGAAGATCAATCGAGAAAGAGACTGCTTAGGAAGAGAGAAATATATAGTAATGGATAAGAGGAAAAAAAAACAGGAAAAACAAAAGAAAAAAGAAAGAAGAGAAGAGGTAGAAAAAAGAACAAAAAAAAGATAGAAAAGAGTAAACAGATCAAGGCACAGAAGCCTGATCGGAGAAGAAAAGAACAACCAAAACATCAGAGGCAAGGATGCACCAGTAGGGGGACATATCCCCATGAGCTACCAAGCAAAAAGGGCAAACACAGAAAAAGAGGAAAAAATGTAAGAGCGAAATCATCAGAAGATGAATAAAGACTAAAAGATAGAATCAAGGGAAGTCAAAAGGAAGAGGAGAAGAACTACAGTGAAAAGGAGAAGAGCTACATTGAAGAATGCAAGGAAAAGAAACATTAATTAGCAGTGTCCATAGTTGAAGGAGAGATACTCTGTAGGTAGGCATGAAGTTTTTGAGGGTCATCAAATGAGCGGGTTCGACCATTGTGAGTGATCTTGCAAAAACAAGGATGCAGGATGCCATATTGAATGTTTAGCTGTCTCATAAGAAGCCGTAGATTCAAGAATTCCTTTCGTCAGGCATTTGTCGCAGTCGAGAGATCCTGTGAGATAAAGATGTTATGACCAGACCATTGAAGACGACGTTTAAGCCTGGCGGCCTTCAGAACCGCCATTAATTCCGTGAATTCTAGAAAAAGCATAATAATGCCACGAGGCTTGTTGGAGTTAGAGTTTATACGGCCCAGGCGGTGAGCCATCTGAATGTTAAGAGGGTGTGACGTAGGTTGGAGATCCAAAAGATCCTGTAAAAATTTACGTAAGGAAAACACCATGTCAGGACCTTCCACATTTTCCGGAATACCATAAACGCGTAGGTTGTTTCTACGATTACGATTTTCCAAATCCTCCGTGTGCAACTTGAGTTTATGGATCTCTTGCTCTAATAGTGGGATTTTAGTTGAGGCATCTTGAATGTCGCTAACCCTTTGCTCCAAATTTAAGACTTTGCCCTCCATAAGAACCCAGCGGTCTTCAATCTGTTTAAGCCTTTCATTAGTGGCAATCATGAACGGTTGGAGACCTCGAACCTCCTCAAGGATGGAGTCCAGAACAGGGTTAGAGGAAGGCTTAATGGGAGAAGGCGGGTCATTTTTAGGCCGTTTAGGTTTGTTACCAGTTTGAGACAATTTGGAGATAGGAGAGTCATTGGCCATGTCGATAATGTGAAAAGGAGCCAAAAAGCGTTGCAAAGGTTAGACAAGTAAGGTGGACACTGCACAAAACAGCACGTGCCAATAATGCTGACAGGACCGCACTCAGAAGTGGTCAAACATCAATAAATGCAGCTATAGTGAACAAACTAGACAATAGAGGCTGAAAGGAAAGAACGCAGCACTCATAATAAGCTGTTCACGAACTGTGAGGTAATATCTCAGAGAAATGCCGCATTAGATCATGAAAATAAAATCATCCGTTTTCATAGGGTGCACTTATAAGGAGAAGCACATGTAAGGTGTTAACCAGTAAGGCCAAGACATCATTTGCTGAGACACTGTTGCATGAGTGACAAGGGAGAAGCAAACTGACACTTCGAATTCGGCACTTCTAATATGGCGGCAACCTTTTCCTGCCACAATATTCATTCTAGACATTGAAAACGGAATGAAGGACAGAATTTGGCAAAGTACATGCAGTAAAATGTCATAATGGCAGGAAAGAAAGGCAGCGCGATGGTTAATTGCCGAATAAAGCAGCAATGAAGTCAAAGCAGTGAAGAAAACACAGACACGGGCGCAGCGGCCAAAATGGCAGCCGCCCGCGTCTCAGGAATGATAAAAGTTACCGCTGTTCACAAAAGTCTCCCCGAGGAAGGAAATCATTGCGCAACAGCATCCTCAGGGTCACTGAACCTTCCGCCGACCCTGTAGCCGTCTCAACCGCCAGAAAAACGGGAGAATCCGCTCTCACGGCATCCGCGGGTCGAGTCCGCAGCGGAGCTCACGAAGAAGCCATCCTCACCAGCTGGCGCTCAAGCCACGCCCCCATCATATCTCTCTCTAACCTAAAGTAAGGGTCAGAATATGACAGAAAATTTATGTTACATTTAAACATTTAAGATTTAAAAATTCTCAATCGCCAAAAATTGTGTCATCTTCACAGCAGTGTCACACTGTTTCCCTGCTCTTTATAGTAATGTAACATAAAGTAAGATTTACTAATAGAGCACTCTTATTCTCAGAAAAGTGTTTCTAGATGCTTTGAGGACTTCAGAACAGAGAAGTTGTACAGTCAGATGGTGTCAAATGATAAGGGACTGAGAAGATCCAGGTTTTTGGATCCTTCCGAAATATTGACCATATCTCTCAGTGGCAGTGCTAATTGGTTCATATGTTTAGCTCCCAGCACTACATTCAAGCAGCCTCCTCTTCTTATATAACAAAACCTAGGCAGGACTAAAAGATATGAGTTGGACCGTCTCAATGACCGAAATGGTGAATAGATTATAAAGGGGTTCTGTAAGCTGGAAGGCCTCGAGTTTAGGCCTGGGCGGTAAATTCCGTTCCGCTCGCTGAATTTGGGTAATTTCGCGTTCCGCGGAGAACATGGAATTTCCACAAAATCCGCGATCCGCGGCTTTGCTTAATTTTTTGCTTGCTCACTCTTTCAAAATTCGTGCTCGTGGGAAATTTCCCCCGAGCATGCAAACAGCATTCGCGAACTGGAAAAAAGCATCGCGAATGGACGGAACAAGCAATTCCTCGTGTTCGCGGAACTGCGTGCTCGCGGAGAATTTTTACTGTTTCGCAGAGCTATGCATAGCACGACGTCGACTTCGCAAATTCCACCCACCCCTACTCGAGTTTTATTTAACTGTGTTATGTTATGTTACTGGTCCTTATAGGGTGCACATCCACAAAACAGTCTCTTGGCACTAGGTAACTTTCTCAGCATGACTCAGAAACGTATTAATAGGCTTGCTTAAAGAGCTAGATCTTGTAAGGCTGAATAACCTTGCATTATTACTGCTTTTATTTGTCTTAAGCAACTATATACTTTAATATGTAGGAATGCTCAGCATAACTTCAATGTCACATGTTTCTGTTTGCTGTTTCTTTATCAATAAGAAGAACTATACAAAAAAAGAACTAAGTCTTCAACAATTGTCTGAACTTTCCATAGTTCAAAGCGGTCCCAGTTTCCAAAGGTAGAGAGTTCCAGACACAAGGGGCAATGACTAAGTACTGGTCACCAGCAGTCCTACTCCTCTTGAATTGGGGATCACTACATAGTTTAGATGAGTGGATCTAAGATGGCTAGAGAGGGGAATACTTGTGGATCTGAGCTTTAATAAAAGCTGGACTTTTTATGTGCAAAGCCTTAAAAATAGTGCAACGTGCTTTGAATGTAGATCTCTTTGCAACAGGGAGCCAATGAAGATCTCCTGACATTTGAGAAATGTGACAATGTTTGGGAAGTTGATAGATCAACCGAGTAGCCTGGTTTTGAATCAAATGGAACCTACGCGTAAGATGTTTAGGAAGACTCAAGTAGAGGGAGTTGTCGTAGTCAATCCTTGACAAGACTAGGGCAATTATGACATGGATTAAAGCATCAGTAGTAAGAAATGTCTAAATCTTCTTAATTCTGTGTAGTTGGAAGAAGCTGGATGTTGTCACTGACCCAATCTGCTGTTTTAAAGATAGCTCCTCATTAATAATGAAGCCAAGGATTTTTACCTACCTCTTGGTAGAAAAGTGTGAAATGGGATAAAACGTTGAATTGGATTATTTTTTCGATTGGTAGCCAGTGCAACATTCTAAGGTTTGAGGAGGCAGGCTCCTGTTTAGGAGTATTAAGAATTAGCCTTACTGCAGAGTTCCGCACAAGGTGCAGTTTACATATCAAATAAGCAGGGAGGCCCAGTCAAAGAAAGTTAGAGTGGTCTAATCTACATGTGACGAGGATGTGCACAATGGTATTCCTTGCAGCCAAGGGAAGGAACCCTATAATATTGTAATAATGCCAAAGCATAATGCTGTGACAGCGTTGATTTGTTGCTTGAAGGATACTTGGCTATCAATTTTTATCTCAAGGTTTTGGACTACTTCATTTGGAGTATGTTGAGACCCGAATTCAGTAGGCAACCAGAGATTGTTTCAGGATTGGAGCTCTAAAGATCAATATCTTTGTTTTTTCTGCATTGAGTTTCAAATAGGACTCATTGGTCCACGAAAAAACCTTTGTTAGGCAAATCTTAAAAATATCATGTCAGGAGCCTTGTTCATTAGCGAGTTTGACATTTATCTGGGTATCATAAGCATAAGAAGAGCTTTGAACCCAAAGTTATAGATTATGGTTGCAAGGCAGTCAATCTATGTTAAAAAGTGTAGAACTCAAAGCTGAGCCCTGCAGGACACCCCATTTAACTGAGTTAAATTCAAGGTATTAAGTGGAAGGCAACTAGCCTGTGTTTTATTGGTGAGTGTAAGAAAATGACTCTTTTCATAATAATCACCCCATTTCTGGAATGATGCTGCCAGATTTTATCTCTGTGCACTTCGACTCTGCTACCAGGCACCAGTGCATGTGCTTAGACCACTAACACATGGCAAGATTGGCTATACTGCTAATTGTCACATTTATCTTTAAGAAAAGGTACTTGTAAAAAGTAACTTTGTGCCTGCTTAAAGTCTCTAGAAGTCCATTTGCCTCAGTTTCTAACTATCACCCAGGAGCTGAGTGCCTCCTTGACTAGGTGTGAATTTGCTCCCAAAGCTGAGACAAAGGCTTTGACCCAAACAACTCCAGTGGTAGAGATGAAGACTCTCTTCAGAGAAAGAAAATGTAACCTGGGCCAAAATGACAATAAAGGTGGAATATGAAATGGCCATCAAGGCCAGGGAGGAAGCCCATCTAGCACAGATCCCCTCTGAGGAAGAGGGAACTCCAGAAGATGAAGGATAAGGGGACAACATATTCCAACATGATTTTTGCTTGGTACACCATTCAGGGTTGGAAGCGAAGTGTGCATTGCTAGCACAAATCCTTCCGTGCCACTAGCAGGAGGCCTAGTGAAAACTCCTGCAAGTCAATACAGGTTCTTAATTTATTAGACTTCTTTGACACAAAAAAATTGAGGACCCTGCAGGGGAAGTGCCTTGAGTTAAGGGTATGCCATTTGGCCAAATGGGTCCCTTCTTTTCCTTCTGAACTTTCTAGTTTCCTGTATCTTGGCGTTCTACTACACTTATTGTCTTTACTTGTAGTGTTAGTACTAAACCTCTTTTGCCCCTGGTTTTACCGGGCATTCTTTTACAAAATGCTCTTTCTTCTCCCAGTAGAGACATTTCACATTTGTACATCTCAAATCTTTCTCCTCCTTGCTCAATGAAGAGCACACAAATCCTATCCCCATAGGTTCTCCAGAGTTCTCACTAGATGTGAACTGACTATTATTTTCTGGCTTCTCATACTTGGAATAGAATTTATCACATTGTTTCTTGTCTCCCTTTCTCTCTGCTAGCCTGTGATCCAACTGCAAGGTGACATGTATGAGATCCGCACAAGATTGCGGAAGTTGAAGATCGATCTTAGCTATAATATCTTTCAGGTCTTCTATAAGTCCCTGATATTACAGTGTGGCACATTTCTCCTCAGCACATCCTGTTTCTGTGACCAAACAATTGAACCACATCAAGTATGATGTCTCAGTTCTAACAGTTCTTGCCCTACCTTCAAATACCTTCTCAAATTCTTTCGGAAAATTCTTACAATAATATAGGATTGGGTTATTGCTACATAAAATAGGTACTGCCCACGAAGCAGTGTTGCCAGCCATATTGGATATAAGGAACTCTTTGCATGACTGAGGGTCCGGAAAAGCTGCTGGTTTGCATGTGAAATGTAGTCCAATCTGTGTTGAAAATATCTAAACTTTGTTTGGTTCTCCTGTAAAAAGCTCTGGGGCCGCTAAAGGAATCTGGGTCAGAGATGTTGGAAGGTGGGTACCTTGGGTTTGTGGTATGGGCTACACTAGGGAATTTCCCCAAAGGTATGTTATAGGGGTTTCTATCAAAGGTCCCCCCTCGTACCTTGTGCTGAATTTGTAGCACCCTATCTGCTAAAGCTGCAGTAGTAGCTCTAGAGTTAGTCAAGTCCCTCTGCACCTGTACTAAGGCTTTCATGACATCATCAAGGGTGGCCATTCTGAACTCATGCAAGGGGGAGGAGCTATGAATTGTGGGCTCGTTATTCTGTCACAGACTTGAACATTCCTGAGGACTTGCACAATGAATTTCGGAGGTCCACCTCCAGGCACCACCAGGTCTGCTTGCTATAAAAGTATGGACTATTGGAGCGGCCAGGCGAGGGAAAGGGTTTTAGTGGGAAGGAACAGCAGGGAGGGAGACCTGTAAAAGAGCATCAACAAAGTAATACTTGACACTACAAAGATTTGTTCTAAAACACTCACACCTTAAGAGTTGTTGTAAAATACATGTAAGATTTTCTTTACTGAAAACTTTCTTGATATGAATGTCCTGGCACTATATATACCTTTTAAAGGAAATAAGGCAGAATGAGTTTAGTTCGTGAACCACCGATATCTATCCACTAATATGATACATAGCACAGAAATTACACTGAGCATAAACTGTAGGAAATGATACCATGCACTCAGATTCTAGGTCTTGTACAGAGCATAAACTGCCTTGTACCAAACACCATTCTTTGTTCATGCCTTGTTTTTGTCTTGTCACATTCTGTAAGCAGATAGCAATAGGATTGTTATTGTCATGCAAGCTTGCTTTGATTTTCAGGAAGCTGTAACATAATTCTAATATTTGTTCTTGCTAGTTTTCAGTCTTTTGTTTTAATCACCACAGTCACACCATAGAATCTCCACTCGTAGGGCTGGCCTCACGAGAGAGATTGCTCAATTTGTTCACACCAAGCACACCACGCTTACCATTGAGAGCCGTACATTCTCTTACCATCTTTTCCTGGCTGTAAGTAAAGAAGAAAAGCGAAAAGCTGAAGCTGCCCTCATCACCACCGTAGCCGTGGGTCCTGAGTTCTCGGCCGCCGATACAAACAGCTGATCTCTGCTGATGGTCTCTTTTCAAGGGGACTGCAGCGGGAACTCCAACACAGCTTCCAAAACTTCAATAACAAGTGCACAATCTTGGGCAGGGCAGCTCTTATAGTAGTGCCCTTCTCAACATGGCGGCAGCTCTAAGACTGCTGGGACATGAAGTCCCAGTGAAAAACGTGCACTTCTGTAATCAAAATGACAAAACAAAAAGATAAAACAAAGAACAATACTCAGGGTATAGCACGCTGGACCAAGCAATTATGGCTTAATCATAGGTTTTCATACCGCATGAGCAGATTGATGTCAAATCAATGTAGTAATGACATGCAATGCCACCAGTATCATCCTCCTGTGCCCATAAGATGAATGAAATGAAACTTATACTTGTAAAGCGCACTTATACCCCAACTGGGGTGTCCTGGTGCTGTAACGCATACCGCTGTGGAACCCTTCCTGGCTTTTCCCTGTGAAATGTCCACTCCTGGGCAACCCCAAGGTGAAGCCAGGCATCCCAGCGCTGTTGGGGGCGTTGTGGAGATTAAGCAAGCTATTACCCAGAGTTGCAGAGTGGGACCCATGATTAGAATAGGCACCAAGGCATGAATTATCAGGTCCGAGTTAATTGAGCCCAAGACCCGCCGAGGTGGGAATTGAACCCTGGTCCCGGGCCAGACCTCTGCATCAGGGTCTGCCGCTCTAACCATTGAGCCACACTTCTCCAGATGGTTGTTCCCACACAAAAAAAACATAAAGTGAGTCCTGGAACAACAGTTCTGACCCATCATTAGCACAGGTGTAATGAGGGCCCTAGAGATGACAGCCAGCACCATGAAAAATTGTACAGGTGGGTCAATGGCTGTGAGGTAGGTCTAACAACCATGTGCCAACCGCAACCTGGTCTGAAACTCTCTTGTGAAACTACACGTCTGAAATAGTGATCCTCCAGTTGGCAATCACTATGGAACTTGCTGGCCAAAGTGGGATCCATAGTCATGGTGGAGAAGGAACTGGCACTGGAAGAAAATAAATCAGTCTTGCAGGAAAAGAAGCCCAGAAAAGAAGCCCAGAAAATAAATCAGTCTTGCAGGAAAAGAAGCCCAGGCTGGCATTGATGTCCAGCAATTATGAGTTATCTGCAGGGGAGCCACACTCCCCTTGCTTGTCCAAGAAAATTGTGACTAGTTGTGTGCTGGCGGCAGACAATGGCAAATGGTTTGCCTCCTATTAGGAGGATTGACAATGCACTAGATGGGTTACCAGCAATTGGGAGCCTTACATTGGGAGTGTGATGACCAACACTTGAGAGGGATGCACTCCTGACTCTGGAAGAGGGGGTGGTGTCTGCTTCCTATAGTTACATGAAGAAGGCCCTTGTACAGAAGTTGGTCTCAAACCTGACGAGTACTGAAGAAGTTATGAGACCAATAGACCAATACAAAGATAAAGATATACAACAATCCTTGGTTGACTTTGTAGATATACCACTAAATGCAATAGAGAGGGTGATAAAATGATTTATGATGGGATACATATATATATATATATATATATATATATATATATACATACATACATACATACATACATACATACATATATCTATATCTATATATATATATATATATATATCTATATATATATATATATATATATATATATATATATATATATATATATATATTACGAAAACGCTCAAAACTGGAGGGCACTTCCACAAACTCCTGGACGCCGCAACAGCAAGAAACACGAGACCCAAAGTTCAGGTGAGTAGATTTAATCGGCTCCTTCGTCAAACATAACGTTTCGGCCTCCGAAAGGCCTTGATCACATGACACATAGAGAGCGCGATCAAAATTTAAAGTGCTAGTGCTGTAATTCCACAACATTTCATTGGACACCACTTAGTCTTCAAGAATGATATCGAAGACAGACTGAAAGCATATTAAGAATCACGGGATAATCCCATGGAAATATCACTAATTTGCCAGCGTGACTTGTGCATTTATCATTGGAAAACATGTTTCATTTCATTAGATAAGTGTAAGATACAATAACCTGTTACTAGGAATCGCAAAATACATTTGAATGGATAATCCAAATTGCAAAAAACCAAGAACAGCAAAGAGTGATAATGCATTTGCTATGATTATTTCCATATGAATCAACCTACAAATTAATTGCTGTATAAATATAATAAAGCAAGCGAAAAAATTAATTAATCAAAATATTTCAAAATATAGGAACCAACATACCCAAAATAATCACATACGTGATGTCCAATTGCTTGTGTGAAAAATCAAATAACCCAAAAGTGAATGTGTGAACACATATAACAAAAAATATATATATGTGACTTAAAATCTTTGAATCCTATTTCATAGGCTGATCCCAACCCATGAAGAGATGTTATTTATTTGCTTTCCTTCCAGAACCGATTGTTTACATAGGTCAACTAGAATTTCCAATGCTATCCTATAAGTCATTTACATGCTACAAGTGCATAGAATGTATATAGGGAATAATATCAAAATCAAAATCAGGCACCTTAAGATGTTTACAGACATAACATATTTCATCAAATATCACTGATACTGTGTGTCATAGGACTTTAGAGACACGTATACAGATCTTCAGTAGAATTCAATCCCCAGGGGGATTTACTGTTCAGCTCAATGATGTACTTTGTCTCCAACGCTCTGAGGATGCCCTCCCTGTCTCCACCTCTTCTCAGGGGACCCACTGCATCAATTGCAAAGTACCTAAGGAGTGCACTGTTGTTACTGTGACACTCCTTAAAATGTCTGGCAACTGGGTACGTGGCATCATTTGTGTTGATGGCTCTAATGTGCTGGAGCACCCTTTTGTGAACCTGCAGTTTGGTGCTCCCAACGTAACGCAGGCCACACGGGCACTCCAGCACATATACCACGTACTCACTTTTACAGGTTAGCTGCTTCAAGATTTTACGGGGCGTAACTGAGAACGGGATAGTATATTCAGTTTTGCTCACACCATGCAAACAAGCTTTGCCGCTGGAGCATTTTCTGAAGCCCTTGCTACCTGTCAGCCAGTTCTTTGGTACAATCACCTCAGGACTAGATTTTACTAGTGCATCCTGTAAAGAATGAGCCTTCCTGTAAGTGATTGCAGGTTTCCTGGGCATGCGTTCTCCAATCACTGGATCGAATCTTACAAGATCCCAGAGTTTATTGATGATTTTCCTTAAGGCCCCATGCTGCCTGTTGTAGGTCCAGATCAATCTGGTAGGTTGTTTATTGATATCATCAGTGGGTTTCAGGGTTTTCTTGTGAATAAGGGCAGTATCTCTGGATATAGCATTTGCTTTAGTCATAGCAGCATCAATAATGCTAACACTATATCCCCTAGCAAGGAACCTTTGCTTACTAGCCTCTTGAACCAGCTTACATTGGTTTTCTGTGCTGCATACCCGCCTGATTCTGAGCATTTCCCCGTAGGGGATGCTCCTTATCAGGAGGGGAGGATGATGACTTTTAGCATGCAGCACAGTATTGCCCGCAGTGGGTTTCCTGTACATAGTTGTTTCCAACTGGCCCTCATTAACTTCGATGGTAACATCCAGAAAATGGGCCTTGCTGTGACTAATTTCTGAGGTGAATGCCAAATTGTAATTGTTACAATTTAGTTTCTCGATGAACTGGGTAGCCTCTGTCTCTGTTCCCTGCCAAATTAGAAAAACATCATCGATGTATCTATACCATCGTATGATGTACTTCATGCAGACCTCATGGTGTTCGCCAAAGAGGACCTGTCTCTCCCAGTAGCCCATGTGCAGACAGGCATAACTGGGAGAAAAACAGGCCCCCATGGCGACACCCCTCACCTGTTGGTAATGTTGTTTGAGGAACATAAAATAGTTGTTATGAAGACAGAAGCTGATCATAGAAATAAGCATTTTGTTATGTTCTAACAGTTCCATCGGTCTTTGCCCCAGATAGAATTGTACCGCCCGTATCCCATCCACATGAACTATGCTGGTATATAGTGATGTAACATCTAAAGTTACCAACAAATATTCAGAACTCCATTCCACCTCTTTGATCTTTCTTAAGAAGTCACTTGAGTCCTGAATGTAGGATGGAAGCCCACAGACGTATTCCTGAAGGAAGGAGTCTACGTAGATTGTAGTCTTTTCTAACAATCCCCCACAAGCTGATATAATGGGTCTCCCCGGAGGCTTGATAACGTCTTTGTGGACTTTGGGGATGAGATAAAGGACTGGGGTGACCGGGTGGTCGTTTTTCAAGTATTTTAGCTCATCCATGCTGATAAGACCTGATGAACGCCAGCCCATCAGCATGGAATAAAACTCGGATTGAGCTTTCCTGACCACTCCCACGTCACAGTGTTTGTAGCAATTGTTGTCATTAAGTTGCTGGAGTGCTTCCTCCAGGTATAAACTTCTTGGCCACAACATTCCCGCCCTTATCGGATTGGCAGACAATCATTTTGTCATCTTTCTGGACTTTCCTCACGAGGTCAGAGTACATTTGGTTCTGCCTGTCTTTGTACTTGTTGGTTTTAAGTGTTTTGACATATAAGTCTTTAATCTCCTTAGTAATTGCCTCGTGAAAGATATCAATATTGTCAAAAGTCATTAGAGGTGTAAAAGTTGACCGTGGTTTGAATTTGGATTGACAATTCAAATTAGTGATGGGAATGTCTTGTCCGCTTTGTGAGGTTGATTGTTCCAATCTAAGTGCCTCCAAATCTTGTAAAAGAGGTACATCATTAGCTGCTAAATTGATCATGAAGGAGCCCATTATGAGTAACTGTCGGTCAGAGGAACACCAACACCTAGTAGATTCCAAGTTGTCTGACCCCAGGCAGCATGTTAAGGTGACGGCGATTGACGTGTGGGTATGCAAATGGGTGCCTAAAAAGTCCCAAGGGTGTGATGCCAGGAAAGGGGGTTCAGCTACACTTTCAGGGGAAATATGGGAGAATAATGGATGAGAAAGGGGATTCTCTTCTAGTAAGAGTACAAAATGTTTTCTCAAGCGAGGTAGTCTGGTGCCTCTTCCAAACCCAGGTAGGAAGGGTACAAGGAGATGAACTATTTTGACCCCATGAAGGCTGGGGTGTTCCAGGACTGTCAAAAATCAAGACATAAAAAGGTAAACCTGTTCTAAGAAGTCTCCCACTGGTGGCCATTCCCAATGGATTGCAAGTGGAAGAATTGAAATGCACATTTGAAACCAGAGGTTGGACTGAAACCACCTTAGTCTCCATGGGTAGAGTGGATTTTGAAGCCCTGGCCGCTTACCACCCAACATAGTGAAGTAGAGACAACGGCCAACATAGCAGGTAGCATGTCCACAGGGGTGGACTGGCTAGTTTCCCCAGAGCCGATTATCCTAGATACTCTCCATAGTGTAGTCAACATTGAAAATGAGGTGAAGTTTCATGCCATGTCGATAGTCATAGGGGGGGTTACTGGCCTAAAGAAAGTAGTTGTGAGCCCTGCCATCCCAGTGGCATGTCTGCTGGGAAATCTCACCTTGGGCTAAGGTAGAAAGGAAGACTCATGCAGAAAGGATGGGTCTGCCTGGGTGTGTGTGTTTGGCAACAATGGCTCAGGCAGCCCATAAGGGAAGTCAAGGGAGATTGGAGGCTGAAAGAATGGCCCAAGTTCCACAATCAATAGTATGTGCAAGAGGCGTAGTTAACTTTCATCAAATCTTCCCACGGCTCAGACTGAATCTGACGCCCCGGGGAAGGATATGGAGCCTATAGGGCTCCATATCCTAAAGGGGAAGACCCATTATGAGAGACTTGCCAGAACTCTGTGAGTGGCATGCGGTAAGAGGACTCTCAGGGAGGAATTCCGTCAGCACAGAGAACATGTTCAAACCATTAAGGCTTTGACATGAGGGTCAAGCTCAGGAACAGGGGATTCTAGTGGAACCCATGGCATCTACTTGGAGGAATGTGTCCTCTACAGTGAGTCTAGGGACCCAAAGCCTGGGGCAACCAGAAGTGGTCCCTCAATAGTACAGGGGCTTCCTGTTGAACTTTGCCCATGATATTCCCATGGCTGGGCATTTAGGGTAGACCACAACCTGTGAGAGGTTGGTCAACCACTTATACTGGCCCCACATGTCTGAAAAGGTGAAGGAGTTTGGTCACTACTTCATTATCTGCCAGGGACAGTGGCAATACAGGAGGGTAACCCAAGGCTTCTCTGACCCCACATCCTGTTGTGGGGATGCCTTTTGAGAGGGTGGAGATTGACATTGTCAGGCCCTGAGACCCCTAAACAGTTTCAGGGAACAGGTTCATCTTGGTGGTGAACCATGACAACAGGTACCCTGAAGCCATATCTCTAAGGACGGTGACTGTGCCCATGGTAGCTATGGCCCTGCCTGGTACCTTTAACAGAGTAGGGTTCCCGAAAGAGGTAATCTCATACAGGATGACAACCTGCATACTTGAACGCTATGTGGGATAAATGTGCTGTGACTGTCTCACCATGAGAAAGTTGGTTAGCCACATCAGTGCAAAACCCTTGATATGGTGTCAAAAAATGACACGTGAACCAGGGCATCTGTATCACCATTTATCTAAGATGTTTTTTAAATGTTCCGATACTATACTTGATTCACAAAGGTAAACGTACACTTTTATGTAATTTAAAATTTTTTGGTATTCACAAATTATCAGTTTTATTTTATTAATAGTGTTTATACGAACACAGATGCTCCACACTTGTGGTGGAGACCGACCAAGGCCTGTTGTGTCGTTTTATGATAGGCCTTTTTATTTGCAGAGTTCTCCACACCGATTGGTGAGTAAACGCAGTTGTTAAATTACTATTAGTAAAATTAAATTTGTAATTTGTGAATACCAAAAAATAGTCAATTTACACAAAATATGTTTACCATCGTGAAAAGAGATCCCGATTTTCAACTTTAAATTAGCTTTTTCTGTTCCTGCAACATGATGGGAGCAAATTCCATGAGGCTATAAGCCATATCTAGTGGTGTGTTTCCAACATCTTCAACTTTGGACATATATTCCACTCTGGGAGTGAAAGAAACTTGTAAGCGACTAAGGGGCATATTATCAAGGGGGGAAATAGGCAATTTTAGCCGCTTTAGCGACCGTTTTTGGCCACTAAGCGGCGATAATACTATCGTTCTATTAGCATGCTGTCGCTAACAGCAGTTAGCGACAGCTTGTAGGCGATAGCGAGCAGTTTGGGGCCTGCTTTGCATGTCAGCGATATTTATCGCTAATGACATGCAAAGTGGGCGTACCCAACCTGTTAGCGACTGAAAGCAGTCGCTAACATAGATATCGCCTATTACCAACACAGGTGTAGCGATGGAAATATTTGCGCTAAGCGCGAATATCTCCAAAAACGAACACCTGCTCAGACCAGTTCTTAGCCATTATATCCAATGGGAGGTGGATATAATGGCTAAGACCCTGTTAGCGATAATGCGTGAATATCGCTGTATTCTCAGCGATATTCACAGATTTTGCCGCTAACGCCGGGAATGTTATCGCTTTTGAGATAAACTTTACTAATAGCACGTTATCTCAGCGATAAAATCCTGTGACGCGCAGCGATAAAAAAAATTGCCGCTAACCCTACTTAGCGATAAATATCGCTATTTGTTGATAATATGCCCCTAAGTTTTTTATTAAAACTATGGATAATTTATCGCATATCGATTCTGAGTGGGAAATATCCTGCTCCTGAGCTTTAGAATGTGTCATCGATCTAACTACTGCAAAGATCTCTCTAGATGAGTTTTTGCCATTGCAAACTTTATTCTATAAAAAATTGCTTCAAACTGACTGATTTTCTGATAATATTCTCTATTTGCTATGTAACAAAATGTTCTTGTGGTCACCTAGAATTACCCTCCACTTTCTTTCTTACTGACGACATTGTCTTTTTATGAACCATAGTTCCTGATTAAACCAGGGGCAGTCAAATTGAATGGGGGATTAGACTTCTTTCTTAGAGGAGATAGACTATTAACAGTGGAAGTAATCCATTGTTGATAGGAGGCAGAATCTGTCTCAACGCAGCCTAACAACTATGGTTGATAAGAGTTTCATAAGGGGTTAAGACATGACGCTTAAATTAGATGCCAGGATCTTCTTACAGAGAGATAGTAGTTGTTTTTGGCTTTGATCACTACTGTCGAGATATTGAAAGGCACTGCAAAGTGGTCCGCCCAAGTGAAAGAGTTTAGGTATTCTAAGTTTGAAAATATAGGGTTCATTATGGGGCTTGCTGATTTAGTAGCTTCTGAGCCTAAGTGAGATTTAATCATGACTGTGCCATATTGTCCAATATATTATCCACATGATAATTAAAATCCCCCAATGTCTCAAAACGTGTGACTTTAATAATATATGGGAATTATGTCTATTCCAGTTGCAAATGTGGTAGAGTAACGTGGTGCTCTTTAAATTAGTCAACGAGAAATGCCATAATTGGGGCTGAATTTCAGTTTTAAACCACTGCCTCTGCTTTAGTGGTATTTGTTACAGGGATAATAATGCAAGTGAAATTTCTGTTAAAAAGAATGGCGAGGCCAACTCCATATTTTTTTTGTACGACTAAAATGGCTAATGGGAATTTCAATCTGTTACAGCCTCCGCAGTATGCGGGATTGCACCAATCTTTAACTATTTTTCCATAAGGAAATTGGCATCAGGTTTTAAATCTGCAATAAAGTAACTTTATCATATTTATCTTTTGGGAAGGACCTGATATCCATTCTGTAAAATTTGAAAAGCTTATGCTGTCTTGGGATTGGTTGGAGTAATTTTATGAAAGTAGTTACTCCCTGCGTGTGGGTGGATGCACATTTCCAAACATGTCAGACAAATATAGTGTTGAAAGATCAATATGCCCTTATCCGAAGAGCGACACTTGCTAGAGGGACAAAGAAACATTTTGTGAAATTCTGTTAGAATATCCACCAGGGATTTGGCGCTAGGCATGGTCTAGGCATGGACAGATAAAGATGGGCTTGCCTTTGGCAGACATGCTACAGCACAGATGCACTGCAACCTTGCTTAACCGCTTCGGTGCATGCAGCGGGGCCGTCTGACGCATGGAAGAGGCTAAATTGACGGTCTTGGTTATGAAGGAGCCCACAGACAAAAATTATCTCAACCTGCCCAACTTAATATGCTGTTAATGTTGCTAAGCAGCAGCCTCCAACTAAGGCTCGGGAATAAGAATTGACCCACTTTGGGAGTAAAACAGTAGACAGTGCACTTGAGAGCTTATACTATTCTAAAATGTTGAGAAAATGAGGCATGGGCGAATGTAGATATTAAACAGCGTTGGGCTCAACGAGGAGCCCTGCAGGACACCGTGATGTAAAGTGTGCCAGTTGAAGCTAAAAGGCAGAAACACCACCTGAAAAAGAGGGGTCGGCAAGGAAAGAGGAAAACCAGTTAAAAGCAGAGCCACCGACCTCAATATCTCACAGGGGCTGGGGCAAGATGCTGTGACAAACAGTGTCAAAAGCAGCACTTAGGGCAAGTAGAATCATTACAGAGGAACTGCCTTCGCCCAAGAACGTCCAAGCACATGCAATTATTGCTTCCATCAAAAATAGTGTTCCTGTTGTCTTGACCTTCGTTAGAAATATTTAGATTGGAGTTGATATCGACAAAAATGAAAAAGCGATCACCAGGCACGGTCACTACACAATTCAACTACATTTGCAGATATTATATTCTTGAACCATTCTTTCGATGTTCTCTGGTGATGGGAAGGGAGAGTTTCTAGGTGCTATGCCAATATATCAGCGTTCCTTTGGCTGGCTCTGGGCTTCCATGTGTCTAAGTGGGTCATTAGTGAGTGGGTCATCAGTGGCAGCGCTGGACAGCAGGCCGTCTGCAGGTCATTCATGCCTGTTCCCAGCCAAGAGGAAATGGGAAGCTCCAACTTCTGGAATCACCATTCAAGTTCCAAACAGATGTCCTAGATGTTATTGTTCTTCTTCAAGATGGAGTGTAGCTTTCTCTTTTAGGTCTAGTCCTTGGCAGCAGGGCATCAGCCCCTTGCTAGCCCATGTAGGTACCACTCTCCATTTTGTTATTCCAATCAACCACGTTGGTGCAAGATTTCCTTCCTAATTGTGAGGAATGGGATATGTATCCCTTGTCATCTTCCCCAAGTGCAGTTCACTGTCGAGATCATTGTCTATATGCACAAGATATTATACACCTCCAGGGACTGTCTCTGAATGAAAACCACAATGAAGAAGACAGACTCTAGGGGTCACAAACATTTCCATTTTGCAGTTTCCATTTTATGCAAAAAGGTCTTGACGAGCAGCCTAGCCTTGTAGCCTATGCTAGGGTACTTGACACATGGACCCTGGGTCATGCAAACATTTTTTCTTGTGCACATGGGATCAGTATTGAAAAGTGAATTCACCCAAAGGACTTTGCATAGGAGTCAAATGCGCTTGTATTGGTTATCAAACTCTCACACCTTTTGTTTTGTAGCCTCGTTCTTGCGGAAGAGGGTCTACATTCAGGGGTGTGGGTGTACATTATCTCAAGGAATATTTTTTTCCCATGGTGCAACAAAATGGAAAGTATTCCCCATTTTGTTTGGCAGCAAGTTAACACTGAAGTTGTTTGATATTATGTAATTTAAATTCCCAATGTGTATATTTGAATATATTGGTTTTTGCTGCTCAGCCACCTCTCAACAGTGTTTAATTACCACTGCAACTGCACAGCATGCTAAAGTAAAGGATGTACCCTGCAGGCTGCGGCCATTATTGAGTTTAATGTTTGTGATACATCAAGCCCGACGCAGCACAGTCTAGACAAGCTCCTTGTTTTGTGTTATTTTTGTTCTAGGATCTAATTTCTACAGTAGTTTTCACACTTGCTATTATAATCAACCATCGGTTTAAGGTTGTATATGTGTATGGGTGTAATTTAGAAAAGAGATGGTGATTTATCACTGTGTTTAATTAAATAGATGTGGGGGTACTCGGCGGTTTTGCTTACTCCTGATGCAATTAAGAATGAATTGGGAAAACATTAATAGTCTTTTTAGTAGTTTTGTATTCGATTAAAGAATGCTAGGTAGCAACAGGGGCGAGTTTTGACAGGAGGAATAACAAAAAAGGATTTTGTTCAAAAATAGCCAAACGTGTACAATGCTTGCAAGCCTTCTGCCATGGTGAATGTATATTAGGGCCTGATTTAGATCTTGACAGACAGGTTATTCTGTCACAATGGTGATGGATATCCCGTCCGACAAAATATTAATCCCATAGGATATAATAGGATTTATATTTTGGGGGATGGGACATCTGTCACTGTTGTGACAGAGTAACCGGTCCAGCAAGATCTAAATCAGGCCCTCAATTTGGAGGACCTTAAATCCAAGTTTCCTCCAACATAGATCTGGACACAATACATTTAGATCAAATATTGTACAGATGTCTCCATGAATTTTTTTATATCTTAACCCCACTGAAAACATCTTGACATGACAAAAACTAAAAGTAAAATGATTGTCTCAAACTCCCAGCGTACAAGAAAAAAACATAATGGGTGGAACATGTTACTCTGACCAAGCATCCAAGCTACGGAATTCATAACCTCAACCATGAGATCCAACCATATCAGCTTCACAGCTCCAGAAGATCAAGAGTCTACCCAATATTACCACAACACTCACAACACAACATAACAATGTACAACAACAGCAGGTGCATGATGTTTTGGTGGGGTACAACCCTCAGGCAACTATAACTACAACCCACCATGTACAGTGCCGTCCTCAATGAGAGTCATTTCAAATGTCTGCAGTGCTGTTATCAATAACTAGCAGCCCATCCCGACCTTGCCCACCCTGACATTGTGCAGCAGCCCGGGCCCCCGCCCGGCCCGTTCCCCGCCTGCCCCGACCCCCGCCTGCCCCGACCCCCGCCTGCCCCGACATGGGTCCCCTTACCTGAGCCGCCGCTCCTCCTGTCTGTCCGCTGCTCGCACCGCCGCTGGCCTGTCCGCTGCTCCTCACGTCACCGCTCCAACCCCCGCCATGTCTGCCGCTCCCTTACCTCAGCCGCCGCTCCTCCAGCCTGTCCACCGCTCGCCCCGCCGCTGGTCTGTCCGCTGCTCCTCACGTCACTGCTCCTTCCCCACACCATGTCCGCCACTCCTCGTCGCGATCCTGGACGCCGCTCTTCTCTGCGCTCCTGACGTGAGCACGCACGTCGCGGCCGGCGCTACTTCGGTGGGACTACTTTTTTTTTACTGTAAATTTTTTAAATCACTTTTTAAAAAAAATTTATATAGCCTATAACCATCTACACACCCTGACGATTCCAACGGTGTATCGGGTGTGTGGATTAGCGCTGTGGTTCCCGAGTTTACCCACCTCAAAGGCTAAAAG
Organism: Lissotriton helveticus; assembly: GCF_964261635.1. Taxonomy (NCBI): domain Eukaryota; kingdom Metazoa; phylum Chordata; class Amphibia; order Caudata; family Salamandridae; genus Lissotriton; species Lissotriton helveticus. The sequence goes on along the minus strand of NC_136070.1, from coordinate 1,070,867,109 downwards.
TTCTTCCTTTATTATAGTAGTATAGATATCATAGAGCATGTCATGGGTGATGTACTATGTGAAGGTATAGGCAGGTCATGGCCAAGGCACGAGTTATAGTTACTTCAGAGCTTGAGTTATTGCTAATTCAGTTAACTATAACTGGTGAATGTCGGTGTTTTTTAGTATAAAATGTCTGACTGTAGCACCACTTTACCCTTTGGTTTGTTCAGTGAATTTCTATGTTTTTATTCGACAACCTAACTATAGCAGTCACTTTAAGCTTTGTTTTTTTCTGGGCATTTGTACGTTTTTTTCTAATTTAAGTCACTGTTAATATATAAAATGCAAGCCTTTTCGGTTGTCAAGGAGCCATTGCAATGTCTATCAATAAGCATTTAAACAAAGCAATTGTAATCGAAACAATACTGTACACTGCTCAAGCCACATACTGCAACAGTAAGATCAACCATACGGTGTCCCATGCATTCCCAAAAGAAGAGCGAAAGCTCCGGCTCTATGAATGCTTACAAAATTATACCTTTTTCGTGGGGTCATATTATGTAGACCCCAGGAAACATAGGGTTATTTTTTCAGTTTTTCTGGGGACTGCTGTTCTCTAGGCAGCCCCCAACAACACTCAAAAATGTGGTGGTAGACTAGAATACCAACATACAGAAAAACATATTTACATGAGCCTACAGATTACTGAGTGGTCCTTAGCGGAGAAGTCAATAATAAATTATCTACTTTGGTTGCTCACTTATTGTTCTTTGCCCCTTTTGTAATTATTTTTGTGGATTCTATGGTGAACACCTGTGGCACCCACTTCTTTAATACAAGTTGGGGGTTGCGGGGTGAGCCCCAGGGCCCCTCGGTCCCTGCCTGCTCCCTTGGCGGGATCTGGCCACTTGTTTTTTGGTGGGTGCCTCGGTGCACACCCAGGGCACCCACATCTTTAAAAAAAGTTAGGGGCTATGGGGGGCTCTTGGGGCCCGGCAGCCCCTACCAGCTCCCATGGCTAGAGCTGGCCACTTTTAGTTTTTGTTGGGTGCCCCGCTGCTTCCCTTTTCTCTCATCTCTGTGGACGCCAACCTGTTGGACTAGCACATAAGCATGCAGTCTTCAGATATACTCATTGTGCTAGACCTCAGCTTGCTGCAATCTTTTTCTCTTTGCACTTACCCACTGTTCTGTCCTGATGATGACCTTTTAAATTATGTAAACTTGAAACACCATTGACAATACCTTCAAGGCAGTCACAATGTGTATATTTTGTATTGCGGCATATGCTGCGGGCTGCAGCGTACACTGCAATACAAAAAAAGCACATTTTGCATATCCTTGCACTTTGTAGCAGGCATCAAGCGGCACTTGCTACATGGTGCAGGGATAGGTAGGGGGCACCATAGGTGCACCCAGGGCCCATATCAAAGGGCCAGGGGGGAAGGGGGACCCGCTATGGGCCCCCAAGTCACTTTCCGTCTGTCTTTTCAAGGCAGGTTAACCGCCATGAAACAGCTGGTGGAAAAGGTCATTGTAATACCTACGGTGGTGCCTTAGCAGGCACTGCCACTGTTGTAGTGATTACAGTCCCTCTGATGGTAAAACGGGCCCAATTCCAATATCCTGCTGCAACAAAATTCTACCAAAAATGCCATTGAATCAATATTGCTAGATCACTGTTAGGTTAGATAACTGAAACATGATCTATAGAGATCTACCCAAAATTGATATGGTGCAGAAAATACCTACATTCTTACAGCCTATCCTTAATACCCAAGTCCCCACTCCTACAGCATCCATGCCCCAGGCTCAGTATCCAACTTCTTGAGCATGCACATTGCTTGCTTAAGTTGCTTTGGAACATACTCCTCAACTGAGGCCATGTAGGTAAGTGTGGTGGGCTGTGTTGGGGAGATTCGACAGATGTCCACAAGGGAAAATTAAATAATTAATTAATTTTCCCTCGTTATTGTCTGTCAAAATACCCCCCACCCAGCCCCACCGCTCTTACCTGCATGGGCTGCGACTTATACTCCTCCTGGACTTGAGACCAATGAGAGCAGTACCTTCCTGGTGTTTTAAGCCCAGAGAGCTCAATGACCATTCTCTCCTCACAGCACTTGGCTTTCATGCATATTTAAAGAAATACTCTCTATTTCACATGCTTCCCTTGAGCTGTAAATAAACACCTCTTAACAGAATCCTTTTATGTACCCCATGCATAACCTCCCACAAATGATTAACATTTTAATACAACTCGGTGAAAAATGCATCTCAGGTCATTGTTCTCCAATGGTTGGGAAGGTTGTTTTAAGCACAAGTAACTTTTTTTCATAATTCTTACTGTTTTCTTAAAGATGGAGGTATTAACTCTTTCCCGAGTTGGCACAATATTCGATGTGCATGCCCAGCAAATTATTTTATTCTATCAGGACAAACCCCAAAAGCAGGAGTTTACTACTGCATAACAAAATAGCAATGGCCACGTGACACATAGTTTACTCTCTCTGCGTGGGGGCCATCATGTAATGTCCCTATGCTGGAACGCCATCAGCAGCAGTGGGGCGGTAGGGCTGGGTGGGAGGGGGGATTTTACCATACGACCATGACGGAAAATTGTATAAATAATGAATTTCTCCTCCTCGTCGTCTGTCAAAATCCCCCCCCACCTGGCCCTACCCTCCCACTGCTCTTACCTGCACGGTCCGCGGCTGAACCCCATACCTCGCGCAATGAGCCCAAGTAGGCAAAACAAGCAACAGTCCACTCCACTATGACCCAACAGTCCTGCAGCTGACCTCCTACTCAAGGGTTTCTTCTGGCAAGGCAGTGGAAGGAGCTCTCCTGCCTTAATGGGAAGAAAGAATGGCAAATTTTATAGAAAAGGGCATCCGCCATTTTATGTCGGGTGCACCATACCTCTAAACTCTACGCAACTCCCTAAGTGTGTTATGTAAGCGAAAGACTTTCTTGCATTGTAAATACAGGAATAACAGTAAACAGAAGTATTGTGAATGACTGGGCCTTTTAAGATTATTTTTAAATTCCCAGTATATACTTATTCCGTGAAACATAATTGTAAGAGAATGCATTGTCTTCTGCCTGCCCCAAAGAAATGCTCACAACATTAATTACCGTATAATCGCCCGCCCCTCCTCTCTTTCCCATCCCAATGAAAGCACAACAGAAGTGAGAGAGTGTCCTCCCCTTTCCACTGCCAGCAATTTATCAATAAAGGAGCTGCACAGTAATGAAAACACGACAGGCTATTCGTTAATGTCACTGCAGCGCTCCAGGCAGGTTGCGGAAGTTAAAAATATTAAGAGGTGATGTTGGGCTTCACAAGGCGATCTGGAGAGCTGCAGCTGACTAAATTACATATTGATGTTCTAAAATAGAAATATTACTGCGCTGATGTCAAATTACTATGGGCCTGATCACCAACGCTCTCAGCAATAGCGAAGAGCCAAGGGAGGGCATAATTGAGCGGCCCTTTAAAGAGAAATTGCCACATAGTATCAATTTCTGAAGAAACAGCCTTCCTTACATCTGTATGTGCGGCAGAGATGTCCTTTTGTGGATGAAAAATGAGGTTCAGTAAGCAGACTACTGCCCTTACTCAGAGATTGTAGGGAGGTGTCAACAATCAAGCTAAATGCGTGAAAAGTGCATTACACATGCGTATGTGAGTTTTTATTACGCATGTGCGTTCTTATTATGATTCTTGTATTTAGAGAAAAATGATCTGATCGCACCAAGTAATGTGATAATATATCTTCCCGTATGGAAAATCAGTCCTCTGGGGCTAACTTTGCACCTCTAAATGTGAAACTATTGTTTTGTCCCTGTTTAATTTTAATTATGTAATAATATCATCAAAAAATCCTGGTGAACTCTAAGGGCCTGATTATGAGTTTGGCAGTGTGGGAGTGGGTGGCACACCACCATCCTGCTCCCACACCGCCAAACATCACTGCAGCTGCCCACCAGATTACAAAAAGTTGCCCATGGTAGTGCCTATTAAGAAGGCACCACAATGGGAACGCTAAAGCCAGTTCCTGCACCTGCATGGCATGGACTGTGCAATCCTGCAGGAAAGAGGGTGCATGCAGACAGGGGGCCCACCATGGGCCCCCCAGTATGCACCTTCAGGCTGTGAAGAAACAGGGGGCCCAGTAGGGCCCCTTAGTTTCCTCACCGCCACAGGTTTCATGGTGAGTGCCCCGCCATGAAATCTGTGGCAATGAGGAAACTTGTAAAATGCTTGTCGGTGCGCAGCGGCACCGCTAACATATTGCGGCCCTCAAATCGCTGTGCCACCGACAGGGATCACAGATCCAAAGCCTGTGGTTCTTGGCGGTTTTAGTGGTCCTATGGGGTTCTGACTGCTGTAGTTGTAATATGGCAGTTGGACCACTAGTGCGGCTGTCCTTGACCACCACCACCACCCCTCCACCGTGACTTTGGCAGTACTATTGACAGCCAAACTCGAAATTAAGGCCCTAAATGAGAGCCTAAAATGTAACACCAGCACATATCCTGAAACTTCTATTAACTTCTGTACTGGACAGCTGCTTTTATCTACATAACAACAGTATCACCTCCACTGTATATTCATATACATGATCAAAGCCTTTTAGTTATCACAAAACTAGTACAAACTTAAGCGCTGAAACTTTAACCGTCCTGTGCTCCATAACACTTGATCGATCTATTATAAGGTAGCAAAATCCAAGACTGTGCTTCACAAATTTGAGTTTACCATGGGTGTGGGTGGCAGCAGCGGGACACCAGGGTATTAAAAAAGGATCTGACTTTCACCATCTGCTCTGCAGAGAAGGATAGCTCCCCCACTAGACACCATATAGCGGTATCCAAACACTAGCATCTTATTTCTCGATTATACAGCTTTCAGGTAATGAAGGGGGTTTGAGCAACTCCTTGGAGCAGGACACATCTGAGGTGCAAGACCGTCTAAGGGAACAGTCAGTAACAGCATTAAAGAGGCCCCATGATTACATGCACAATACTTATGATGCAGACAATTATTACATGCATGGTACTTCTAATGAAGGTCATGTCTACATCAGTTATTAGAGCCACAGTACTAGTGATGGAGGTGGTGAACACATGCATTTTACTAAAGTGGCATTTTTACAGGCTCAGCACTTGATGTCTACATTAATTATTACAGTCACAATACTACAAATGGAGATAGCGATAATTTGCACTGTACATATGAAGCAAAAATTACAGGTTTGGTACTTCTGAGGAAGATGAGGCCTACATCAATTATTAAAGCCACAGTACTAGTGATGGAGGTGGTGATTGCATGCCCATTACTAATATAGGTAATTATTACAGGGGTTGTCCTTCTGACAGCGGTGATGACTATCGGCCTAGTACTAGTGATGGATAGAAATTTTAGAAGCACACTACAAGAAAAGTGGGACAGGAGTTAGGCTATATTGAGTCTGCTGAGGAAGTAATTACAGATATGACCCCTTTGGGACAATGATTACAAGCACAGCACCTTTGGAGTAACCGCACGTCACTAGGCACACACTTGTGGTGGCAACCCATCTGGCACCATTCTCTGATGGGCAATGCCTTTGTTACCAGAATTCTGGTAGAGGCATGGTTTATGCCACAAAATTCCTGAAAATTAAAGAGACAAACCGAACTTCCCTTTATGATTTTTCAAAAGCATGGTTGCCACTGCCTCAGGAAATATGATCATCTCTAACCCAAATACTTCATAGCCCCATCTAAAGGCCAGAGTAGCGCCTAGTGACACTTTGCTCATTCAATATAAATACCCGAGCAGTGGTATAAGATTGTGGTTGGGCAAGCCAAGGCCAGAGTGCCACCAGCCATTGGTACAATATCGCCTCTCCAAAGAGGGGGACAGGCTTCCAAAATGATGTTTAAGCTCAATGGCAAAACTCTTTGCCCTTCCCAAATTATTAATGTAGGTCAGGTTTGATGGGCCTCTCGTCCACTTACAGGTTCAATTAGGCGACTTTCAAATCACATGAGCAAATAGTGGTGACCTACGAATACCACTATTGAAAATGAAGTAAACTTGGGCAGTGCTGCAAGGGGAGCTGGGAGTGATCTATTGCCCTTTACTTTCCAGGGCACAGCTACCTCTCTACTAGAAATATACTGAGAGGTGGTGAAGTTTCTCACTCAAACACAAACTTAAGTTTCACACCCCTGTCCAATACATACATAACAAGCACGATTTTTCCAAGGTCAATATGTTGTGGCAGTTCAGGTGAGTTTCGCTGGGTTGATTTATGATGTATTGTGTAGGATGGCTACCAGGTGGTGGTCTGGACATGTGATGGGGGTTTCTCCTGGAACTTGAGTAGGTCTGGGTTGGTAAAAATGACATCTAATGTGTATCCTGCAATGTGCTTTGGTTTGGGGATGAGCTGATGGAGTTTGAGTCTGTCTAAAGCATTGAGGATAATCCCATATATTTTAATCATCAAGTTGTATATTGTGTAAGAATATTTAAAACTGTGTCTAGAAAACTGGCTGGTAATGTTCAATAGATAGGTAGTAGTCCGTAAAGAAGAAAATAAGCTGAAATTAACTTGAGAAATTTGGGGTAGGGTTGTATCTGACAAGGAAGGTCTCACAACCTTTTGAAAAAACATCTTTAGTTTTGGAGAGATGTATTGTGTCAATATATATGGCTAAGCTGCCTTCGCTTTTGCCTATTCAACCTTGCGTCACATTTTGATAGCCTGGTAGAACACAGCTTCATACAATACTGGTGCCATGTCTTCCTCTGGCCATGATTCAGTTATGGAGAGTGAGTCAGGTTCTGTATCTTTCAAAAGTCGAAGATGTGGTACATGTTTTAGGAAATGGATTGAGCAGCTATAAATAGACAGTTTAGAGAATGTGTTTTGGAAGTGGCATGATTTTGTTCTGCAGGAGAGTGATTATTGTCCTTTATAGTTGTAGGAGGCATGCTTTTGGTGACAGAGGTAATTTTAGGACAGAAAATATGTTTTCCTTGGATATTGTTATCCTCATACAACAGGCTAGAAGACACTTTGTTAAGTCTGTGTTTGTAGGTGGTGGTGCGGAGATTGGTTGAGACCGAGGCTACGGGCTAGTGAGATGTTTTTGAGAGGTAGCCTAGCTGTGTAAAAGACAAGGTGATTTGAGATTATGAAGAAAAGCGTGAAGGAATTTGTTTGTTGCCTATGTTGAAGGTGCACATTGCATGGGTGAGGGGTCAGATTCTAAGGCTCTGAATTCCATAATAGATAGTAGACTGGTGAGTGAATGTTATTTTGTGTTTGTGGAGTGAGAAGATGGTGTCGTTGTTTGAAAAGTGTGAGGTCTGTTTGGTTTAGAATGTGTGTTATTTGTGTTGGCACATCGATCAAAGAGAATGTGTGTTTGTATTTTTAATGGGTCGGAATTGCATATTTTTTGCGAGTTGTATTTGAAAAAGGTTGTGTCTGTTTTTTTTGTGAGATAGTGATATCTGATATTGGTGTAGTACTTGAGATGGACGATTTGAATGTGAAGAATTGGAGGGGTGGGTGTGGATTTGAAAGGGTGGGATTGGGTGTTATAGGAGATTCTGTGTAGTGTAAGCGGGGATAAATGGGTGTGTATTGATGATTGTAGAGTGGGGAGCAGATAGCCTTACATTTTGAAGTGGGTCTAGAAAAATTGTTGTTCTGAGTGTGTATAGGTGGATAGTATGTCAGATGGATTAATAAAGGCTTTGAATGGGCTAGCATGGGCAGTGTTTGGAGTAGGCAAAGGGTAGTGGAAGCATTTGGTGTGAAATGGGAGAGGGTGTGTCAGATTGAAGGGATTTTGGATATGTGCAGTGTAGGTTAGTGGAAGTGGCTATTGTGTGGATGTCGGTTCGAAGGGTATATAGGATTGGTTGTAGAGTTGGATGTGTTTAGTGAGTGAGTGATGTGTGAATTGACATTGTTTGCTGGCAGTGATAGGTGTGAGTCTGTTGTGAGTCTATGTGCTTGGTTGATGATGTAGAAGGCTACTTTTGTAATTCTTTAGGTTGGAAAAATGTAGCATTTCTGGCCGTAGTTCAGCTTTCTAATATATAAGCTGCAGAAGGCCCATGCCAACACCCATTAAAATTATCAACCTCAGTAATTTCTTAGTTCAATATAGCAGCAAATACTCAATTACCCTAACATCTAATTTGCTCTATACCAAACGTTATTCAACAGACACACTAATCTGTGTTGGGCGGTAGGGAGGCAGATTAGTTGAAACATGTCTTCCCTGGTGTTTGTGGGGACAATGAAGGGGACAGTGCCAGCCCACCTGCTGTCATATACAGCTACTTTCAGGTGAGGACTTGGTTTTTGCTGCCATGAAAGGCTGTTATGGTTGACCAAAGTTCTTAGATTAAAAAAGTTAATCTTGAGTCCTTTTCCAACAATTCTTGCCCTTCTTTAATAAACACTGACCTTCCTCTTATAAACCAATGTTAATATATTGTAAAAAATTAATTGTGATGCACTAGATAGATGTGCAGAAACTGAAGAAGTTGCCTAGATCTTCTCCATTTGAGAGGTGGTATAATAATGAACTGCGGAAAAGTGAAGAGGATTGTAAAGCATTGGAGTGCTGTTGGCGTCTTTGCAAATAGCCTATTGAGCCTTTGGCCTTTAGAACTGCACTAAAGCTTTATCATAGAAAATAAAAAACAATGTTTTGTGGGGAGAACAGAAGAGATTAGTGGACAATCAAAAGAACTATTTCAGATAGTCAAAGAACTGTACCACTCAATTTCCCTAAATCAAACAACTCCAGCTTCAGTTCAGCGATATGAGGAGTTGGAAGAATCTTTTTGTGACAAAATTGAATGAGATTTTCTCAAAATTTGAGACCCAACTCACTGTGGAGGAGTCTTTTCTCAAACATGCTAACCCTTATCCTGGGATGATAACTTATTGGGGCGAGCTTTCAGATCTCACAACAGAAATGGTGGAAAAAAACTGTGAAAGAGGTAAAGTCTGGCTCACCGCTGGACCCTTGCCCTCTCCTTATCTTCTCGCAGTTGGCCTCCTTTATAGCCCATACTTTACCTGGCTGTTTAATCTCTCATTGAAAAGTGCAGACTACCCATCTATCTGGAAACATGCCCTGGTGCTGCCTTTGATGAAGAAAGGGTGTATGGACACTGCTGTTCTGATCAACTATTGTATATGATTGAAGTTTTGGAAAGGTTAGTTAATGATCAACTCTCTCAGTTCCTGAAGACTAATAACCTTTTGGATGCTACCTAAACATGATTTAACCCGTTGGCTGCTTCAGCTTTTTTGCGGCAGTGCGGCCGTTTTAAAAAACGGGTGCGGTCGCGTCGGCCATTGGCCGACGCCTGCACCAGCGAGGTAGTGCTGCCGTCGGCCAATGGCCGATGGCAGCAGCCAACGGGTTAAAGTTAATTACAGCATGGAATATACACTGTTAGCTTGTAGTGGACAGACTTAGAATAGAGGCAGATCAAGATAAGGCCGTAGCCTTAATCTTATTAGATCTGTATGCAGCTTTTGATACTGTCTCTTATTCTTAATTAATCCACAGGCTACATAAAGTCAGTCTGCAGTCTACCATTCTGCAGTGGTTTGGAGCATTTTTGACTAGCAGATCACATTCTGTTCGAATGGCCCTGTTTAAATCTTCCCCCACTTGTCCAACTGCGGGGTTCCTCTAGGGTCATCTCTTAGCCCTTCATTGTTTAATATCTATGGCGAACATTGTTAAGTCCTCAGGCTTCGAGACTCTCTCGTATGCAGATGACACCCAGCGTATTATTTCCATTGATGAAAGACATTCAGAAACCCATAGGAACCTGTTGGGTTGTCTAGATGCTGTGGCCAGTTGGATAAGGGCACACTGTTTGAAACTGAATGCAGATAAAACAAAAATTCAGCATTTTTGAGGGGCATACAAAGTGTGGAATGATACATGGTGGCCTGCCTCCCTTGGTTATACCCCTAAGCCAAAAAGAGTGTCTAAGAACTTGGGATTTCTGTTAGATGACTCTCTTTCAATGAAAGATCAGGTGAATGTGTTGTGTGGGAGATATTTGGACTCCTGCACCTGCTGAGAAAGCATTTTTGCCTGATTCCAACAGTATTGCATAGGAATGTCACCCAGGCACTGAATATGAACAGTCTAGATTATGGCAATGCATTGTATTTAGGAATGGCTGACTATTCGTTTAATTGCCTACAACTCATACAGAATGAGGCAAGCAGATTGATTTGCAATAGCTCTAGACGAAGTTCTACCTCATTCTGCCTTAATTTGCTGCGTTGGCTCCCTGTGTGAAAATGAACCAAGTTTAAGCTACTCTGCTATTCCCATAAGTAACTCCATGATTCAAGGCTAGCTATATTGTGTGGCCAATTGGCTTCTATAAGCCTATAAAAGCGCTTTGATCTTAAATTTCTGGTTTGCAGTAGATGAATGAAGAAAGCCAGAAGGGCCGCTCTTTTAATGACCTAGTGGCACTCCACTCGAATGCTTTACCTCTGAAAATCCATCTCACTGAGGACCTCGTGTTTTGAAAATGATTAAAGACCTGGATATTCTCCCTTTAGTGGTGATGGCTATATAGAGTTTGGTGTTTTTGGTCCAGCGCCAAGATATCCCTTAGGGATAATGGTGCACTGTATAAATAATTGTAAATTAGTTAATTAAATAAATTAAAAACTTAGGGGCCTATTTAAGAGGCCCTTTGCATTATTCTAAGAGTGACTCAAACCTTAAGACAGATTTTTGAAGCCACACAAAGACACTCTGCATTGCTCTGATGACTCCTTAAATCTGGAGTATTGGCATGCAGTGTCCATTGCTACGTTATTGCTACGTTGTGTTCCTCTGCCCTGGGAAGGCATTCCGTGGAAGTTGTGTGGGAGTTCCTACGCAACTCCCATGATTTTTGACGCATTCCCATACTTACAAGAACTTGTAGAAATGGAAATGTGACAAAATCGTACTCCTTCTCAGGGGAGGCATAACAAGGAGAAATATCTCTATTTCTCCTCATTCCTTCCTCTTTCTATGTGTGCTGAATTCTGTAGAAATATGCCTCCCAGGATTGTATTTGTTCCGGAAGGTGCCACTTTCTGCACAAAAACAATCCTGCATGCAATGGTTGCAAGGGTGCCTGCACTGGCACTAGTCAACCAAACGGTGTCAGCGCAGGGGAAAGGACAGGAATGCAACATTTTACTTGAAATACGGTGCATTCCTGCCCTTTCTCCGTCACACAATGCAGTGCAGCAAGGTGACTTGCTATGCTGCACTGCATGACTTCCCCATAAATAGGCCCCTTAGTTTCTCACTTCACAAAGCTTGCAAAATTTTAAAAACAAAATGTGAAGTGGTGTGTCGCCTGACTTCACAGCTTTACGCACCTGTAGAATGTGCTAGAGAAGATACATGCACATAATTTCCTTAAGCTCTTCTTTGCACTCAGAAGGGTTTTAATGACTTGCAAAACACATGGTTCTTGGCTTTAAAGAACGTTTTTAGTACCTTCTTCTTCAATGGATAAAATGTGCTTTTTCTAGCCAACCCATTTGCCTTACCAAGTGTCGTCAATAGAGTAGAGTTTTCAGGGACACTGTTTTCCAGATCACTAACTTTAGCTGAAGAACGTTTTTGGAGATGCTCAAGTGAATCTTTGAAACCTGGTTTAAAGCAATGCTTTGCTGCTAATCCCAAACCAGTCATAACCAGGTCTGGTGTCTGCATGAATGATGCACAGTATGGACAAACTTGGAATTTATGTTGAGGACCTTCACAACTAGAAGACAAGGTTTTGTCAAATCTGGAAACAGCATAGCCATTTCTGGTATAATTGTTTCCAGATCTATGTTTCATCTGTTGTGTTTATCATTTTATTAATTTCCTAATTTGTAATATTCATACACTTTGCATTAAAAGCAGGACATTTAGGCCACTTACTAATTGGTGTGCTGGGTTTGTGTTGCTTTTGTAATGCGAACCTGACACAAAGTGTTGTGCTGGCATTTACTATCTAACGCAATCAGGACGATTTGTGTTAGATAGTTTCCCAAAGTAACACAAAATTGCGATATGCTTTCAAAGGGTTGTTACATGGGTAGTACATGGCATTCACATTTAACCACCAATAGGTTTTGGTGCAAATCTCTATCTACAAACATTTGTTAACTGGCATTTTCGCCAAAATCTTACTCCTTCTAAGAGAAGTTTTTTTATTTCTTCTTATTTTTCCTACTTTACATTTGTGCTGCATTGTAGAGCACATATACAAAGCAGGAAAAGTGTTAAAAAATAGTTTGTATGAAAAGTATTCCTTGTAGAATGCACACACTGTTCCACTATGGTGCTAGGATGTGTGCGTTGGCGTGTAGCAGCTTAAAGTGTGCAAGGCCACAGAGAGAGAAAAACGGCGCCATATCTTAGAATGTATGGGACTGTTCTGCACTTCCTTTCACACAAGACAGCACCACAACTTTAGTTGCTTCGCTGCACTGCACTGTATGAATTTTTCTTAAATCTGGGCCTAGGTTTCCACCTTTATTTCCTGCAGTTTATTGATTTTGCGCTATGCAAAGACACCGGCACTATGCAAAATCTGCCCATACCTGCTTTACTGGCAGCACAGAGTGCTCTCGTATGGATACGCTGTACGACCACGCTATCCCGCATTCAGCAGTCGGATCCGTCAGACTCACTCTCGCTATTAAGCCGAGTGCCCAAGGCATTGTCCATGGCACACCTTTACCCACGCCCCATTGTGGGTCTTCAAGAGCGACCAGCCCTCCAGCGGTCTACAAGTCAGTCACAGATTCCATAGCCCCACCGTGGGCTTCCACCATGCACCCAGCCATCCGGCAGTTGCTCCATTCCCTATCGATTGCTCATTCACGACTACCAGTGAACCCGGCTGGGTTCACTGTGAGTAAATCTTACTCCCTGGTTTTAACACACACGGTTGGCACACCTTTGCACGTTTGCACTAGTGAATGAGCTTTGTGAAACTCAGATGTCTCTCACGCCCCTTGGTCCTGACGAGACCCCCCATTCTTAGTCGGACGCCTTATGGAAACGAACCTCGTAGACAGCACTTATGATTGAATATATTTGCTGAAATATTCTTTTGTCTGTATCATTGAACGGTCTCTTTCCTTGAGAATATATATTGTTTTGAAACCCTGTAAATATTTTCACTTAATGTCACTCAACTGTTCTTTGGTTCTTCTTATACACTGGGGACACTCAGCACTGTGAAAACGTATTTTGTATAGTTTATGTGTCATTTAACCTTTTCCTTGAAAATAATACAAATCTAATTATCATTGAACCTTGGTGTCATGAGCTTTATCTCTCTCTCCAACATCCCTTACAACCCTTAGCCAATACTGCTAGTATGCCTTGCTTTTACTAAAGAAAGGACATATATTATTCTACTGGAACTGCTGTTTTCTATATAAAGCATGCACCCTGGTTCCTAAGTGAGTAGGGTTCCCTTGTTCTTTCCTTCCGACTTGTATGGATATAGCCATCACTGTGTTGGAGAAAAATGCAATGGCATTTCAAACCATGTGCCCTAAACATCTACATGCCTAAGTAGACTTCTGTTGGGTAGTGGTAGAGTTAAGTGGGCGTGAACGGTTCCAGAAGATGGCATAACCTTCCTCCTGATTTCATGACTTTTAACAGTCAATTGAGCAAGGAGTTCAGAAGGGAGTTATTATTTTTGAAAGTATCTCTCATATGATGAGAGATAAAAGAAAAGTAAGCTGATAAAAGAGCAATCATCATCTCCAGTGATTACCACCTTGATGCTGTGCAGTAGCCCTTTTGGGAGTGCATTAGAGTCACATCCACACAAAGCGAAAAATCGAATCTTTTTTCCCAACGAAATTACCTTTTGACCCGTTTTTGTGCTCAAGTTGTACATTTTCTCAGAGCATAAAAGTTTGTGTCTTGGAAGGTCACTAAGAGAGACTGGTAAATGTGTGGTATATGAAAGCGACGGCCATCTCACTGTCTCTCTCTCTCTCTCTCTCTCTCTCTCTCTCTCTCTCTCTCTCTCTCTCTCTCTCTATATATATATATATATATATATATATATATATATATATGTGTGTGTGTGTGTGTGTGTGTGTGTGTGTGTGTATGCATCACGCTTATGAGACCCCCACATCGTCAAGTTGGCTACGGAGCTGCTGGTCTTCTGTTTCGGCGGATTTCCTTTCTTTCCAGGGTACTGGATTGACCGTGGCCCCCCTCGGTCTCGGGAGAAGTTGGGGTGGTGTTGCCGCCACTGTGCTGCACGTCGGGCGAGGTGGATGCTCTACCTTGCCCCCGCCGAAAGGATCCCGGCTGATTGGGGGTGATGTGGTCTAGGGGACCCAAGGAGGCGTGGACTTTCACGGGCACATATGAACATTAAGGGTTTGAAGTGCGTGGTGCCAATCCTCCTCCGGTGCTTACAACTTGCCAGAATGATGCATTCTAGGATATGCAGGCGTTGAACATCACGCCGCATACAGACTCACCTTTGGGGCGGAGCGAGCAACCAGCACACAGGTCGAGGCAGGATACTTAAATCCGTAATATGTGCCGACTTCCTGTCAACACCTCAGGCACTGAAGAAGGCAGACAGAAGATGCCGAAATGCATTTGCCATGTTTTTATCCCTGGAAATAATGTACCTCCAAGATTCCCCGTCTGTGGTCTCTACTTCTTCTGCAGGAGGAGTTGTTTGGACATATATATATATATATATATATATATATATATATATATATATATATATATATATATATATATATATATATTCAAAAAGCAAGGTTGCCCTTCTTATGGAAACGCCGCTAAGGTGAAGGATGAAGTCTCTTTTATTGCAGATTGGAACAGAGCGCGTTTACACCTCCATGCAGCGCCAAACGCGTTTCGGGCATTGCGCCCTTGCTCACTGGCTATGAACACAGCCGCTGCAGCTGCGCTAAACTTATACCACATTCCCCGCCCTGATGGGACTTCACAAAGGATTATGGGAAGAGTAGTTTATGCATGTTCCAAATGGTAGCCGCAGTCAAATGCTGTGTGCATTAAAATGATCCCCAAGTGGGTCACAGGGAGGAAAGCAACAATGTCCCGCAAATGTTTTTTCCTGCAATAGTGGTCCTCCAGCTCCACAGGGTCCCCAGGTCAGAGAACCGTGGTCCGCAGGCTGTGCGGCAGGGCGTTCCCGCGACGAAGGCTCGCCGCATTTCAATTCAAAAACCAAGGTTGCCCTTCTTATGGAAACGCCACTAAGGTGAAGGATGAAGTCTCTTTTATTGCAGATTGGAACAGAGCGCGTTTACACCTCCATGCAGCGCCAAACGCGTTTCGGGCATTGCGCCCTTGCTCACTGGCTATGAACACAGCCGCTGCAGCTGCGCTAAACTTATACCACATTCCCCGCCCTGATGGGACTTCACAAAGGATTATGGGAAGAGTAGTTTATGCATGTTCCAAAT
Organism: Lissotriton helveticus; assembly: GCF_964261635.1. Taxonomy (NCBI): domain Eukaryota; kingdom Metazoa; phylum Chordata; class Amphibia; order Caudata; family Salamandridae; genus Lissotriton; species Lissotriton helveticus. The sequence goes on along the minus strand of NC_136070.1, from coordinate 1,070,851,576 downwards.
GGTAGCCGCAGTCAAATGCTGTGTGCATTAAAATGATCCCCAAGTGGGTCACAGGGAGGAAAGCAACAATGTCCCGCAAATGTTTTTTCCTGCAATAGTGGTCCTCCAGCTCCACAGGGTCCCCAGGTCAGAGAACCGTGGTCCGCAGGCTGTGCGGCAGGGCGTTCCCGCGACGAAGGCTCGCCGCATTTCAATGCAAAAACCAAGGTTGCCCTTCTTATGGAAACGCCACTAAGGTGAAGGATGAAGTCTCTTTTATTGCAGATTGGAACAGAGCGCGTTTACACCTCCATGCAGCGCCAAACGCATTTCGGGCATTCCGTAATATGTGCCGACTTCCTGTCAACACCTCAGGCACTGAAGAAGGCAGACAGAAGATGCCGAAATGCATTTGCCATGTTTTTATCCCTGGAAATAATGTACCTCCAAGATTCCCCGTCTGTGGTCTCTACTTCTTCTGCAGGAGGAGTTGTTTGGACATATATATATATATATAGTAATCCAATGGGGGTCCTTCCGGGATCGTCCTCCCGTCGTCAGTTGGCGCGTTTCATTCGGCAGACCCAAAGCCGCAATATCAATGTCAAACCAGTATGCCTCCAAGCAATACGCGCACTCAGGAGTAAGGATGCTAAGGAATAAAAATTCTTAGAAAAAGAAATGCCTGCCCTGTAGTTTATTTCATATGGCTACTTAGTTAAAGCAACAAACCAAACTTATGTTTTGATTTGTATGGTCTAATTTATTTAAACCATTCACTTTTTTTATAAATCTCATTAACTTAAAGCATCAATTGCATGAGAAAAACACTACATTTACACAATACAACATATACATATTTATAACCACATTTAGCAGAAAAACATTCTTTTCGTTCAGCGCACCGGCACACGGTGGTTCATAAATCTTCTCAGAACAGCTTAGCGGCTGCTAACTGTGCCGTTCATCATTTTAGAATCGCGAACACTAAACGTCAGACACGCTAGAGGTCGACAGTCTAAAGGGGGAGCCCAGTGAAAACACACCGAGCGCCGAGGACAAGGTAGGCACCTGGCGCCGCTTCGTGTCGCCTGTCTTTGACAAAAATACACGCACAGTCCAGTTACTCTGATCCTCTTTGTAGGAACAAAGACAGTACCACCGCCGGCTGGCGGTTGGGATGAAGTTGTTTATCTGCGCGCTACTGAGGTGCAAAGAGATCTAGTCGAGGGACAGACTAATAATTTAAAGGTAATTTCCAAGAGTGTTTGGCAGCACAGGCAATGGCTGACTCATTCATGTCAATACCCTAATTGAGATTATTGCCATTTTTTAGAAAGTACCCAGCTTCACCAAAAAGAATACATGAATTTTGGAAACTCGCTGTCAACCTGAAAATAAAGGTATATATTTTTGAATTTATGGTAAAGGGCAATCCATATAGGGGATGAAAATGAGGAACAAAACATCTTACTCATTTTCTTTGTACATAATTTACAGACGATTAAAACGAGAAAGCCCTGATGAGAACTTGCAGAATGAAAAAGCAAGTTCGAAACGCGTCGGCAAGAGCAGGAAGGAATTAATTGATCGGTGTACTAACCAGACATTTGCTGCAGTCAATTTGTTTTCTTTTCCTTTCTGTGAATAGCTTCACTTTCAAAATTTATTTGTTAAAACATCATTTAAAGACTAAATGCTTCTCGTATTAATGAAATTACATCTTTATGTACATTGAACGAAAAGAATGTTTTTCTGCTAAATGTGGTTATAAATATGTATATGTTGTATTGTGTAAATGTAGTGTTTTTCTCATGCAATTGATGCTTTAAGTTAATGAGATTTATAAAAAAAAGTGAATGGTTTAAATAAATTAGACCATACAAATCAAAACATAAGTTTGGTTTGTTGCTTTAACTAAGTAGCCATATGAAATAAACTACAGGGCCGGCATTTCTTTTTCTAAAAATTAATCCATGGTCCAGCCGACCCTGTGTCCCGGGACCTGTCTCCCCATTTTTTGCAAAGGAATAAAAATTCAGCATCCTTACTCCTGAATGCGCGTATTGCTTGGAGGCATACTGGTTTGACATATATATATATATATATATATATATAAGCCAGGAGCCACACCCACTTGGGCAGGACTTTGTGATATATTTGAGTGCAACTGAATAGAATGAACTTTGGCACACAGCACACAACCATTGATAAAGGGGACAAGAGTTCCAGAAACGTGTCTGGTGTTGGTGTAATAATTTGAATGAAGCTATGAGCGCGCTGCCTGTTACCAGCCGATGGAGTCCAAATAAAAAGGATTTATGAATATTTGCTTGTGGAATCCTTTCACAGGGGAAACCTTTTTGAATTTATATATATATATATATATAAAAAAAAAAATATATATATATATATATATATATTAATTCACTGAAAAAACCATAGGTTTTAGGCCTTATATAGTTAGGAATTAGCATTTAAAAAACCTTTCAAATTCACTGACCATGTCATGAATGATCTAATATGTGACATCATCAGCAGTGGATTGCGGGTGCACGAAATATAGTTAGTACAACTAACTATATAGGAGCAATTTCAATTGTTTTGTATGAGTGAAATGTCCAGCTAACTATAACACCCCTAAAACTTATAGTTTTTTAATGAATTTCAAAGGTTTTTTAAAAGCTAATTCCTAACTATATAACGCCTGAAACCTATGGTTTTTTCAGTGAATTTGCAAGGTTTTTTAAATGCTAATTCCTAACTATATAAGGCCTGAAACCTATGGTTTTTTCAGTGAATTTGCAAGGTTTTTTAAATGCTAATTCCTAACTATATAAAGCCTGAAACCTATGGTTTTTTCATTGAATTTCGAAGGTTTTTTAAATAACAATTTTTAAATCTATTAATTGTTATTTATTTTATACTGATTTACTACATTTTTGCAGGCAGGTGTTCAGAGGGCACGCCCCCTTTTTACAACGTTCTGCAGCGCAACCCCTGGCGCGTTTGCAGAGGAGGAACTAATTCCCCTTGCATACTGGGGTCCCTAGGGGGCAACTAGCCCACCAGGAGCCTCCAGTATAAGCCAGGGAGCTGTATTACAAAGAGGTGTAATGAGACCACACCCTTTTTTACAACTCTCTGCAACGCAGCCCCCGGGCGTGTTTGCAGAGGGGGAACTAATTCCCCTTGCATACTGCGGGTCCCTGGGGGCCAACTAGCCCACCTGGAACCTGCAGTATGCGCCAGGCCAGAGGTCTACATTGCAGAGAGGTGTAATGAGGCCACACCCTTTTTTACACCTCTCTGCAGCGCAACCCCTGGCGTGTTTGCAGAATAGGAACTAATTCCCCTTGCATACTGGGGGTCCCTGGGGGCCAAGTAGCCCACCAGGAGCCTCCAGTATGCACCAAGGGGCTGTGTAGCTTTACCTCGGGGGCGGCGGTCCCCGGGGCAGTGTTGGGGGGATTGTGGACCCCCCACACTTCTTTATCACTAAGCCGCCGTGATTTGGTCCCCCCGGGGGGTAATTAAAAAAAAAACAGACCAGGTTTTTTTTAAAAGAAATGTGGGCCTTTATGGTCCTTGTGGGACCACCTGGTCAGGGTTTATCTACCCTGCCCCCTTTTTGTGTTCTTCACGTTTTTTTTCTGCTTTCTTGTGCCTCGGTCTATCTACACGCACACATATACACATATATCTATATGCATATATATGCATTTATATATATGTATGTGTATATATATATACACATACATATATAAACATATATAATCTGCATATCTATATAAATACAAATATAAATGCATGCATACATATGCATATATGCATACATATGCATGTTATTTACATGAAAGTTTGAAAAACACTATTAAAAGCAAAGCTAAAAAGCCACCTCATTACAAACAAAATGGCTTTAACTTAAACGAGGGCGAGATCTATTGCATTTTCAATGCTTGTTTACTTTGGCTCCATCAAGAAGGCATTCAGATGTGTCACACATTTGCCATAAATTCTGAATGTTAGCACTCTAGTTGCTCATTATATCACTGTAGTAAAGCTACTGCTCACCAGGGAAGTCTGCTGCTGGTATTCAAAGTGCATGTTTCAGTCTGCATGTCAGAATTATTTTAATGAAATAGAAGAGGATTTGAGAAGTCACTCAAAATGTGCCCTAATTTTTCTTTCTGAAGCACTAATCATACTTTCTATGGCAAAATGAACCCCCTCATTTTGTTCCTTTTTAAATTAAATGTTTTCAGACTTACCACTTCATTCCAATCAAGATGACTTCTGTTGTGCCATACTTTTGTCATAAGTAAGACTGTTAGCGCTCTAGTTGTTCTTTAGAACACTCTGGGGCATTCTGTCATTGGGCTATACTTGGGCTACATCTGGGTGATATTTGGGCTACATTTGGGCTCTTTTGTCTCTGGTGGCCATCTTGGGAGACTGCATGTCAGAATTTTTTTATGAAATAGAATAGGATTTGAGAAGTCACTCAAAATGTGCCCTAATTTTTCTTTCTGCAGCACTAATCATACTTTCTATGGCAAAATATATCCTCATATTGTTCCTTTTTAAATTAAATGTTTTAAGAGTTACCACTTCATTCCAACCAAGATGGCTTCTGTTGTGCCATACTTTTGTCATAAGTAAGACTGTTAGCGCTCTAGTTGTTCTTTAGAACACTCTGGGGCATTCTGTCATTGGGCTATACTTGGGCTACATCTGGGTGATATTTGGGCTACATTTGGGCTCTTTTGTCTCTGGTGGCCATCTTGGGAGACTGCATGTCAGAATTTTTTTATGAAATAGAATAGGATTTGAGAAGTCAATCAAAATGTGCCCTAATTTTTCTTTCTGCTGCACTAATCATACTTTCTATGGCAAAATATATCCTCATATTGTTCCTTTTTAAATTAAATGTTTTAAGAGTTACCACTTCATTCCAACCAAGATGGCTTCTGTTGTGCCATACTTTTGTCATAAGTAAGACTTTTAGCGCTCTAGTTGTTCTTAAGAACACTCTGGGACATTCTGTCATTGGGCTATACTTGGGCTACATCTGGGTGCTATTTGGGCTACATTTGGGCTCTTTTGTCTCTGGTGGTCATCTTGGGAGACTGCATGTCAGAATTTTTTTAATGAAATAGAAGAGGATTTGAGAAGTCACTCAAAATGAGCCCTAATTTTTCTTTCTGCAGCACTAATCATACTTTTTATGGCAAAATGAACCCCCTCATTTCGTTCCTTTTTAAATTAAATGTTTTCAGACTTACCACTTCATTCCAATCAAGATGGCTTCTGGTGTGCCATACTTTTGTCATAAGTAAGACTGTTAGCGCTCTAGTTGTTCTTTAGAACACTCTGGGAAGCTGCAGTAGAACACAAAGGAATCAACTGACAGTCTCTGTCCTTGTTGGATGTACATGTTTTACTGAGAATGTCAGATTTCATTCTCACATGACTGAGAAAGATAATGTGAATTTACAGAAAATATGCTTTCAGTTTAACTTGTAGATCCCCTTCCAAACCACTGTGGGAAAAGCATGAGATAATAGTTTTCTTTCAAACATGATTCATGATATCCCAGCAGAAGGCTTTTTCACATGGTAAAATTACCTTAGAACACACCACAATTCCTAAAATGAGTATGGTACCATCAGCAAATGATTTATAATTCAACTAAAGTCCTAAAACCCTCTATTAACTACAATGCTTTTTAAAGAGGTGCAATCATGTATATTGGTACCAAGATGGCTGCCAACACTTCTTGGATGAAGAATTTGAATTTTGAAAAAAAAAATGTTTGCCTTGGAGGTCCTTGTGGGACCCCCTGAGCAGGTCTAGGGGGCAGGTTGCTTCTACCCTGCCCCCTTTTTGAGTTCTACACGTTTGTTTTTCTGCTTCCCTGTGCCTCAGTCTACTGAGGCACAAGATGGCTGCCAACACTTTCTGGTTTGGAGTGTTGACAGACATTGGCAGCCAATCAGAATGCAGCTCATGCTCGGAAAGGTAAGCTTACAGTAAGCTTACACGTAAGCTGCTATAGATATATATATTTTCTCTTTTGATTTTCTCAGGAACTACTGGAGGGATTTTCACCAAATATAGCAAAGGCACATCTGTGTAGCAGTCCCTACAATTGTGCAAAGTTTGGCGTAATTCCGTTCAGCGGTTCGGGCTGTAGACTTGTCAGACCGTTCTTTGGAAATTAACATGGGGAAAACACGTTTTGGGACCCCCCTTTTTTCTCAGCCCCCACTTCACGAATCCCCCCAAAACTTTCAGTGAAGGAGCGCAGTAAGCATGGGCGGATTTTGCGGATTGGCAATCCGCGAACTTGCGTATTTACGGATTCGCAATCCGCGAAGATCCGCGAACTCTAGCGGACTTGCGGATTTTTCCGTTTTTTGTGTTGGCGCGTGTTCGCGCCGATTTTGGGACAAGTTCGCAATTGCGAACTTACTTTTCGGCTTGCAACGGCCGCGACTATGTTGTTTCTACGTCTGGTTTATCATCACAGGTTCACAGCACCCTCTGTTTCACCACTGCCACCCTCTGGGACACCCATGCCACCCTCTAGTACATCCTCACAGGCACCTATTAGGTTTATTTATTACTGTAGATTATGGTGGTTGAAAAAAGCTAGCACACCTGCCCTTCTTCAACTGCCATCAATTAATTTGTGTTTCATTAATGTGTCAGTAATTTTGAAAGTTCCAGTCTGGCTGGCACCTGCTTCCTTCCTTATCTGTAATTTGCTTTTTGTTGCAGTGAAATTTTTTTTTTACAGGACCTTTATGGTGCTATTCTATGAGCCTGCTGTTTGGGTCATAGCAGGGTCATAGAATTGTTGCAAACTCTGGAGGGGCCCATCAGGAAGCACTACCTTGAATGTTACTAATGTTAAGTTTGAACTTTTGCACCTGCTCATTGCTTTCATTTTAGCTAAAATCGTTTTTTTTGCAATTTCGCGCGTTATTTGGGGCGCGAATCCGTGCGAGATCGATTTCGGAAGCCGCGAATACGTGCGAATACAAAATTGTTTTTGTTGCGACGTGTATGTTCGCGTGATCTTGCGCGTGTTCGCGAGGCGCTTCTAGCTATTCGTTTGCCAAGTTACCCTATCGGTCGTACACGGGCGCGGCCATCTTGTTGGCGTGACGTAATTCCGTTTCCGCCCGCTATGTGTAATCTCGCAAAGTGTGCTGCTCGCGAGTACAAGTTCGCGCGTACTCGCAAGGAAAATCTCGCGCGAACTTACCCACGCGGTCGTGAACGGGCGCGGCCATCTTGTTTCTCATTCATTGCTATGGTTCTGGGCATGCTTTCTCTATCCTCTCTCAATCTCTGCCATCCTTTGCTTGTTTGAAGTTTTTTTGATCTAATTTTACTTATTATCTAACCCTCTATTTTTCTAGCTCTATATTTTTGTGTTTTCTGCAGCTTTTAGTTACTTTTAAACTACTTTTTTAAACTCTTTTATTTTCTTCTTCACTATTCTATTTCTTCTTTATCATTTAAGTTTATTTCTGCCCAGACCATGGTAAAGGGAGCCGGGAAGCACCCTGAGAAGGGGAAGGGTCCCGCACCCCGTGCCCGGCTCCCGTGCGGGCGTTTAAGGGGGGAGCAAGTGGTCCCGAGGGAGATCTTTAGCGCGGAGGAAGTGGCGGCACTGATCTTCCATGTCCAGCGCCGCCTCCCCAAGACGATCCTGGGAGGCGGCAAGATCGCGACCGGCTATGGCATCCGGGAGCGCCGCCAGCGGTGGGAGAAGGTGTGCCGGGCCATGTACAAGATCTCTGGGGTCCGGCGCACATATAACCAGGCCACCCACCGCTGGACCGATGTCATGGACCGGGAGCGGGACTTGCTGGACGCGCTCGGCGTAGAGGTCCCCGGGCTTGGTGAGTAGTAGTAGTAGTACATTTACTACTCTGTTTTATCCTGCTCTGTTATTTGCAAATCTTTGTTCTTTACCAAGAGCAATAATGCTGCCGATTACATTGAGGTAAATTATATTTCAAAATCTTCTATGCATTTCATTTTCAGGTGCACTGCTCTCCTTCTCAGTAGCCTTGCTTGCTACTATGCTTCTTTGTTTTGTATGTTGTGTTCAGAAGCATTTCATTGGCCTGAGAAATTATGTATCAGTGTACTGTAAAGAAAAGAACTGCGTAATGCTAGACAGTAAGGGTCATATTTTCAATTACCGGCGCATCCCTGCAAAGTAGCAGGGATGCGGCAGTAATTGTGTGCCATGCCACCACCACCCATTGGCCCAAAACGTCACAGAAGCCTTACGCATCTGTGCCGTAAAGGCAGCGCATTGCTGGAGTTGCGTGCCAACGATGGCGCAGCTCCAGCAATGCTCTGGGGTACCCTATCTCCCCAATGCTGCATCAAGCCGTACGTCGGCTTCAAGCGCGCAGGGTTTGAGTCATGCATCATTGTCATAAAAATGACTGATTGACATCTTGTAGATTTCCCTCAGCCACTTTTAGGATTCGTTCCTGCGCAGGTACGCCCTCCCTTGCGCCGGAACGCCCCCTGATGGCGCAGGGCTTTACAACGTGATGCATCGCCCATATGCCCATATGTGTTTTTTTTTTTAATATATACGCCGCACCAACACCATGGCGAGTCTTTTGTTCTGCCGCTGCGTCAGAAAAGGCACGCAACAATGGAGGAAAATCAGCCGCAACTTCCGCAAGGGACTTATAAATCAGCCCCAACAGACTGAAGTCCAGTGTCCTTCCTTTAGACAGTCACATGGCTATCAGAAGAAATAGTGGCGGTGGTGGCGGGTGGATTGATAGTTTGAGTATTCACTGATCTGCAAGCAGGATGGACTTTGTCTGTCACGTGTTGTGCACTACTGCCTGCAGTGCCAGGCCTAGGCAAACCTCTTTAGTAGTCTGTTTATTGAGTTACATAGGAACTTTCTAAGTCAACGTTCCGCAAATCAGGCAATACGAATAACGTAGTATACCACATGAGATAGATCCCGTGGAATAGTTGTCTATCTATTTGCTATTTTTCCAAAATATGTTGTTATTGTTCTTTTGAAATGTTTGATTTGGTTGAAAAATCTCATCCATGTTTTATGGTTTTTCTTTCTTTCATGTTGTACATCAGCTCCCCCCAAGGGCAAGAGGACACAGGAGGAGGGTGCTGAGGATGCAGGCCAGGATCGGGCAGGCGAGGGCTCCTTTGCTGGCCCCAGTAAGTTTACATTTTACTAAACAGTACCTATTTTTTCCTAGCGTTCCTCATTCGATTTTTTCTAAATCGTCTTTGATCTTCTTGTAGACTGGATATAAATTCTTATCCTGCCTCGAATATGATGACTCCCTGTGGTATTACTAGACTATTCTTATTAGTCTGTCTGTGTAGCTAACTAAGATTGGACATTTGGCAATTCCATTGGACTCCCATTATATTCAGCAATACCTCTATGCACTGTCTCCTTACTGACTAGATAGTGTGGCAGAGTCATTCAGCTCCCGAAGTCACCGATTATAGATCCCCAATGATCTCTAGATTATCGTACGCAGGACAAGAGAGTAGTACGGAGTCACAGCACAGTCAAGAAGTGTCAGAGGCACTCATGCTTGCAAAAATTCCAAAACCTTTAGCTCATCCACTCTAGTCTAGAGGAACAAAAACCACAGAGTCTATTTAAGTGTAAAAGCTTTATTAAAAGTAAACACATTTATTGAAATCTACTTTGTCATAAAACTATTTAACTGTAAACGGAAAAGTGGTTAGTGCTGACGATTAATTGGACACATTTCTTGTGGTCGAGCCGAACTCTCACCTACTTTGAACTTGATCCTGGTCGTGTTCTTAGGACTCAGGAGTCAAGCTTCTGTCTGTTAGGAGAAAAAGTGGTGCGTGTTAAAAATCAAAAGCAAGCATTCATCAGTTGTGCATAAAAGTGCAGCAAGACAACAGCCTTCCCTGGAAAATGGGACATTTTTACTATGGAGTAGACAGTCACAAATTATTACATTGTATTCTGTTTTTTTAACATTTCTCCTAGACCAAATATTATATAGTAGTGAGTGGTGTATTCTAACTTTCTTAAATGTACTTTGTAGGTGTAACATCTGGTGACGGGGCCAGCGCGGAGGTGGCTGATGTGTTGGACTTGGACTCGGAGGCCTCTGGGGAGGATGCGGCGGTAGAAGAGCTGGTGGCCGTTCCTGTGGGGGATCAAACGGTGGTGGCGGAAACAGGTAAGCTATATATTCCTTACTTATTGAGATTGAAGACTGCATAGTGTGCTTTCTGCACGGGTGTATTACAATTACAAATCAACCAGGTAGTAGCCTCCTCGAAATGTACTTCGACTTAGCTGTGAAGTTTTTGGTGAGAAGAATCCCAATAAGTTCTTAGACGAACGTGATGGATGGGATGAACGAAAAGCGAAAGAAGGGTGTAAGTAAGTGGGACGCGAACTTGTATGATGGCTGGCAAAGAAGAACGATATGTGTTTGCTTGGACCCAGAGGTGGCTGGGAAGGAAAGAATATGGTATGGTGCATGGCTGGGTCAATGATGAAGCAAGGATGGGTGGAAGGACAGCAGCCTGGGTGGGTGAAACAGAAACTGTATGTGTGCGTATACTTTGAATGAATGGATGCCTGGAGCATGGTATTCTCTGACTCTTACATAGCAAATGTGTATCTAGAGAGAGTAGATGGTCGCCAGGTGAAGTAAGTGTTACCTTGAAGAGCATGTACCACCGCACCCGCACGTCCGTCCCAGTGCAGGGAAGGCAAGGAAAAGAAATTGTAAATGTGTCCAATACTTCCATGAATAGTAGCAGTACTTTGTATTGCGTTTGCATTCACAGCATATATCTGGTTATTACGGTGGACACTCCGTACCTCTCTTAATAACTTTAGTTTACTTGTAGTACGTCATTCATGTGTGGGTGTATCACTGTGTTCACTCAATATTAAGCAAAGCACCTAAAGTCATCTCATCTGTCATTAAATACGTCCCATGTGAAGTGATAGATAATCAAATTAGTTAGCTTCTTCAGTTTCCTTTTCTAGTACTCATTTGCACTGTAGGGTGAAAGGTAAATTAATTAAGCAGTAGCCCTTGTAACAGAGTATTCTCAGTGCCACCCGTAATAGAAAAGTAATAGCTTCACCACCTGCATGTACTGGACCGGTACAGTAACGCAAGTCTGTCTCCATCATCATGGTGTGCAACTTTTTTTCTCGGGTGCAACTTCACTGTGCTGTGTCCATGTCATTCTGCCGGCTTGCATAAGATAACGTACCCATTTCCCTAAACAAGAGAGAAGAAGAAGAATAAGACTGGTGTACTGTCATAGTCGACTGTAATGGAAGTCCATAGTGGTCGTAGAATTAGTTCATTAAACTACCACTACTGTTAGAGCAAGGATGCAGAAGTGGGAGGGTTACATAGATACTGTCCTCAATAGTTATGTACTGTGCTTTCAATTTGCTACTTGTACTCTGTGACCCAACTTTCGGCTCAATCACTTTGTGTTATTAATAAGGAGCATTGGTTACAGACTATGTCTTTCTTTCTTCATATAGTTGCTCCTTCTTCCAAATCAACAACAAGGAGGGAGCAGGCTAGATTGGCCCGGCAACGGAGGCTGGAGGCCACAGTCGCCGAGTATCGGCGGCTGGTGGCCCTGGAGGAGGAGGAGGACACGCAGTCGAGCGGGGCAACATCTTCGACTGCATCCTCCTCCGTGACTAAACCAGCGGGACCGAGCCGGGCTAAGAAAGCCGACCGCCACCGCCAAGCACCGGAAACACCAGCTGCCCCCCACAGGAGCTGCAAGGAACGCCAACACCGCCTACGAGTCCGCATGTCCAACCTGGAGCAGGAGGTCCTGAGGTATAAGACCTTGGTTAAGGGCCTCCGCTCCGAGCTTGCCACCCTCCGCAAGGAGTATGATGCCCATGCCGCATCATGCACCAGCACCAGCACCCTCCAGTAGTGGAGTGTCCCTTGCCCTTTTTTTATAGACTTTTGGGGGGTGGGATTTGGGAGTTGGGATCGTTTTGGGACGTTTCAGAGACAATCGTTGGGGTTAGGGTGGGTGAGGGAGATTATTTTGTTAGGGATAAATAAATATATTTTTCAACTACTTTATCTGACCATACCTGTTTTTTACTGCTTTTCAGTCTGGTGGGTGGGGGGCGGGGGTGTAACAGAAACTTTGTTTTCCTGAACAGTCGTAGGACTTTAGTAGTACAACCGTCAAACTCTTGTCTACTCCGAAATAATACTCCATTATACTACCTCCCACCAAACGCTTATCTTACCTGTAATTTGTGTTAGAAATTAGGGCTAGGCCCAGGGCTGGCTCCAGGTGAAATGGGGATTAACGTTGTCATTCCTGGGCGGGTGACATTTCCTCATTGCGGTGTTACTAGTGGTGTGACACAGTGGCAGTTGCATGCCTATGGAAAAAAAGAAAACGAAACCTTGTTTGTACTCCTTACTGTAGCATTACAACGGTTACGGTACGATCGAGAAAATAGCAGGTGACAGTACACTAGAACAGTGCCATAATGTAGCCTAACAAATGGTAAAGTATTGCAAGTATAACTAGTACTTGCGTTGAATTTATTTGACATTGGCTACTACTACTAGAAGATATAGTACTGAAGCTGAGTAAGTCTAGAAGATATCCTCGTATTCCTTCACCAGCCTGTTGCTGCTATCACCTTATCCTCCCCAGCAAGTGTGTGGAATTATTGATGTCATTTTAGTCAGACATCAAGCAAAACAACACAGCCCGGGGGAAGAGGGTTAGGGTTTGTAAAATGGATGGGAATGGGGGTTTCTTTTTGGGTAGGTTTTGTTGAGAGAAGAAAAAAAAAGCAGAGCATGGACAAACAATAATTGAAGATACAGAGTTTACAGACAATCTTTGGTTACAAAGTAAAGGTAAGCACATGCAGTCACACTCATAGAATAAAAGACAACAATGGATACTGTATCTGTATTGCGTATGTTGTTGGAGTTGTCCTGTTGAAATTGGTAAGTAAGTTGCATGCAGCAAACAATTCCTCTTATTGGCGGCACTCCTCCATTCCAGCTGACGCTTCGTCCATCAATGTGGTGGTGACCACTGACAGAAGAGACACCCTGTCCACTGCCTGCCTGGCGGATGTTGACTGAAACCCGGCCTGTAATTATTGAACGGAAAACAGGAAGTGCTATTACAATACCACTGATAAATAAATAAAAGGTATGTACGCTGTGTGGTTCAAAAAGTCACACTTTGATGATGCCTAGCAGAAAAATGGTTACAAAACGTACTTTGAAAGTAACAGTAGACCCAAATACAGACCGTGGATTGTATTCAAACCACTTGCCTGCAAGCAAAAGTATCCATAGCCAGCATCGCTCCAACAGTGCTCTACAACAACAGAACCGCGTTGCAATAGAACCCCCCTAAACACATGCAATCCTGCTGCTAGGGCTAACCCTAACGAACCCTAACTTACAAAGTGCCAAAACTGGTGTTTCCTTATGGATTTTGTCCAACTAACTTCTAGCCGGTATTAGACCTTCCCAGGAATGCCCCAGGCAAGACCCGCCAACCCACCCGCAAAAAAACACCCGACACAACACCACCAAACAGCGAAAAAGCTAAATCTCATACTTACAATGTCTCTCGGCCTTCGGTCCAAACGCGGCGCTGTGCAGCTAGGTCGTCATCATCATCATCAATCATCATAACTCCTGTTTTCCACCACGGATTTCCTGAAAAGCAAATGCAATCAAGATTAGACTGTCGCAGCAGTGCTTCGACAGAGACCCCGGCCGCAACCCACCCACGAACAGCAGGAAGCCCCCCAAAACGCTACATTGAGCAAGATGTCTGAAGAAATGGCAAAAAAAAGGCTGTTCCTTATGGATTTTGTCCAAAACACTTGTATCCGGTATTAGACCTTCCCAGGAAAGCCCCAGGCAAGACCCGCCGGCGCCAACCCACCCGCAAAAAAACACGCGACACAACACCACCAAACAGCGAAAAAGCTAAATCTCATACTTACAATATCTCTCGGCCTTCGGTCCAAAGTAACGCGCTGTGCAGCTAGGTCATCATCAATCATCATAACTCCTGTTTTCCACCACGGATTTCCTGAAAAGCAAATGCAATCAAGATTAGACTGTCGCAGCAGTGCTTCGACAGACACCAAAAATTACACACAAACCCCCGGAACCCCGCCAAAGAGCACCTCAAAGGCAAGCAAGTCAGCAAAAACGGCAAGAAATTTTCACCTCATATTTGGTCCAAAACACTTTTGTCCATTATTAGAGCTTCACAGCAATGGGCCCAAAACCGTCAACTCACCCGCAAAGAAGTACAACACCCCCACAAGTGCTGAGTCTTTCTTCATTGTGCGTAATCCAGCACTCTGCTTGGAGGGAAATCGCAGTCTGGAGGAGGAGGATAGAGGAGCATGTTCTTCAGAACTTGTGAACCTGAGGAATGTAGACTGCGGCACCTTCAAATCAATAAGCAAACAAGTGAAGACAGTTCTGATGATGGTCTTCTTTTTGGGATTAGGTGATTAAAGTTTGAATTAAATTAACTGTGCAAAACAAAGAAAGAGAGACACAAAGCACACAGGAATAAAAGTGAATAAGGACGAAAAAGAAAGTTCTTGATTGATTGTCTCATTTTCAGGGCTCGGTGTCAGGGAATAAGAACAAGATTTCGTCATCATACTCTGCGAATTCAGGCTGGATGAGGTCAGTGGCACCGAACAGAGAAAAAATCCCCTCATCTACGTTGCTGTCCTCATCGTCTTCATGTGGCGTGCTTTCTCGCACTTTGTAATCTGGTGGTATGAGGTGCTGATTCATCTTGATCATTGTCAGCCGCTCCACATTTTTGGGCGATAGGCGGCTCCGTTTGGCAGTTACAATGCCACCAGCAGCACTGAAAACACGTTCAGAAGACACACTTGCGAGTGGGCAAGACAAATAGTTTATAGCCAGGTTGTAGAGCTGTGGCCACAATTGTTTTTTGCCATGCCAATACTGCAATGGCTCCTCATTAAGAAAGACCACTGTTGAGTCATTCAGATAGTCCTGCACCATCGACTCAAGGTCATCAACTGTTCCTCCACTTTGCTTACTTTTTGCTGTGCCTGTGACATTTTTTAGAGAACCATACCCCATCAAACTTAGCCAATCCTCCTCCCCAGCCACTGTTAGTGTTGTCATTGTGTGTGGTGCAGATGATCCAGTTGCCGGTGTCTTTAACGGCTGAGAGGTCACTTGTGCCCCAGCCACAGGTGCAGAAGTGGATTCTTGTGACTGCGGATGGCCTGCTGATGCTGATGCTGATGTACTGGCTTCTCCTTCAATAACCTGCCGTTCTTTTTCAAACCTCTTGGCTGACCAGGCTAACCAATGTTTGTACTTTTGAACATCTGCATCAGCGAAAGGAAAGAATGCGTTGTCTGCCAGCGCCTTTTTGTAGCGTGGATCCAGAATAGTAGCACAAATGTAATGCTGATCTGAGTTGATGTTTTTAAGACGTTCATCACCACGTAGGCGATGTAATAATTTCTCAGACAAAATGAAATGGTTTTTTTTTTTTTCATCTTTTTCAAACTCAGAAGAAACCGCCATCAGTTGGTGCTCCAGTATGCACAACAATGGGATAGCTTTTCCCAAATTACAGTCCTCCTGGCTGACTGCACGCGTGAAGAACTCAAAAGGACGAAGCATGTCTGTCAGGCTTTTAACTATGGCCCATTGCGCCTTACTCATCCGCAGGTCCTCCTTCTGAGATGTAGCCTCTGTCAAGAAATAGTGATCGAGTACCGTATACTGCTCATGCAGACGCTCAAGCATGTAGAAGGTTGAGTTCCAACGTGTTGCCACCTCCTGGATGAGTGCTTTCACTGGCATTCCACGTTGAAGTAGCAGTCTCCGCAGATGCTTCCGGGCCTTAAAAGAATGGCTGAAATGGTTGCACATTTTGCGGCAGGTGGCCATTACCTCGAACGCTGGACTCTCTTTATCACTCAAGAATTTTTGAACTACCAGGTTGATACAGTGCGCCAAACACGGCACTCTAACATGGTGACCCTGTGACATGGCCTTAACTACATTGGCGCCATTATCCGTGGAAACATAACCAATCTTGCGTTTTAGGGGGGATAGCATTGACAACACCTTTTTGTCAAACTCTTCCAAAAGGTTTTCTGCTGTGTGACTTTTCTCCAAGGCAAACATGGCTAGTGTTGCATGTTTCCGAGCAGCTTTGAAAACTTGGTCCGGGTCAACACCTGCGTTTAGCTTTGCTATAACACCTGAAAAAGAGACCCAGTGTGCAGTGATGCACATGTAATCATCGCCTGGGCCACTGGTCCACATGTCTGTTGTCAGATGTATTGTGTGAACAGCACTCTTCTGCAAAGCTGCCCCAATCGCCTGCAGCACATCTTCATGTAGTGCTGGAACCGCAACTCTGGCAAAATAGAACCGGCTCGGAACCTTCCATTTAGGGCAGAGCGTTGCAACTAATTCAAGAAAACCTACCGCTTCTACAAAAGAAAAAGGTAGAAGGTCCACAGCTAGCATTTTAGCCAGCTTAGTGTTATACAGACGCGTCAGTGGGTGGTTGCGTTCATATGGCACGTCTGAAGTAAGCATTGTTCTAATGTTGGCCTGGACCAAGCATTTACGGGCTGATAATGACTTCGTTGACCCAATTTTGCTCGCTGGTGAACTTTTGTGCGTTGGTGTCTCACTCGCTCCAACACTCTTAGTGTGCCTCACATTGGGTGTGCTGCTGAGAGGGGTACTGGGTGTAAGGGAAGTGTTTGACACGTCTTCTTCCTGCTCGTCAACATCAGATGAAACATCAACGTTTCCTTGATTTTGGCCTTTCTTGATCGCAGCTAGGTGCGCAAACCATTGGACACCGTGCTTTCTGTCAAGATGACCACTCTGGCCGCCGGTACCATAGTTGCTACCTGGCTTACCACGACTAACTGCAAGCTTACAAAGGGTACAAATGGCAAACCTTGGATTTTTGGGACAAACAGTAAAGAAGTCCCAAACTGGGGACTTGAAGTGTCTGTGGGACCTGGAGGAGGCGGCGATACTGGTGGTGGTGGTGGTCATGAAGCTAATGCCAGATGAAGTGGAGGATCTGGATTGGCCAACTTTTGTACGTTTTCCACTTTCACCGCCACTAATTAAGGTCGAGGTTGACGCAGGTCTCTTCTTGCCAGAAAGAAATATGGAAGCGGGACGAGTTGGTGTACTACTTAACT
Organism: Lissotriton helveticus; assembly: GCF_964261635.1. NCBI lineage: Eukaryota > Metazoa > Chordata > Amphibia > Caudata > Salamandridae > Lissotriton > Lissotriton helveticus. The sequence goes on along the minus strand of NC_136070.1, from coordinate 1,070,834,277 downwards.
CCAATGATTGTGGTGTTTCCACTGCCTCCTCATCGACAACATCATCATCATCATCATCACGCGCAGCAGCTCTTCGGGCTAGGGTCAAAATGTCTGTTTGCTGCATGCCCGCTGGGGCTGCAGTGACCTTTATGATGACTGGGTCGTCGTTGGCAGAGTCTTCATCAGCAGCAGTATCCGCCACTTCTTGTTGAGCCTCATCACACTCCATAAGTCTGAGACTTTGGACGAGCTTCCTTTTACGCTTAAGTACCTTTGTTGGATCATGGTGTGCCTCACTCTCAGACGGCTGTGGTGCTGGTTCCCAAGTTTGATCCGTATCATCAGAAGGAGGTGTGCTTGAAGAGGATGTAGACACCACCCTTGATCTCTTCCTTGCTAGGGTTGTGGAAGACAATGAAGGATCATCAGGAGGAGTGGCTTCCTCAAATGATACCTCGCCTTGATTGTCGATTTCCTGATGTGCCCCTACTTCGGGAGGAACAACTATTGTGGGCACTTGTTGTGACCCTCCATGCACCTCTGCATGCGCATCTCCTTGCGCTGCCTCTCCTTCCACATGTACTTGGGCTTGTACTTGCACATGTGATTGTTGTTGCCGCTGTGGTTGTTCAACACTCGTCAGATGAGCTACAACAACCTGTGTTGATTGAGGGACATTGCTGCTGCTTTCTTGCGATGAGCCAACATCACTGGTCGATGGTGATTGAAGAAGTATACTGGCTGCCTCTGCAGCACTCAAGGGCTTGGACTTAAGTTGGCGTGGTGGTGGTGGTGGCACTGAGCCCAATGGAGCGGGGGTGCTGCTGCCAGCTTGGTCCCCAGCAGATCCCGCTGCAGCTGCTGCAGGCATACTTTTTTTTTTACTCACAAAAAAAGGGGCGGGCGGCACACCAGTGTCCTTGGTAACTTGCTTCTTCTGCTCCTTACTGGCACCTTTCTTGCTAGAGGAGCTACGGGTTACTTTTTTTGGGGCCATCTTCTTCAGAGCAGGTCAGCAGGCAGCAGTTGCACGAGTTGCAGAGGGTTCTGTGTCCAGACGTGACGTCGCGTGACGTTATGCTGCACACACCGCTGCAGGACTTCTTCCTGGCACTGGTGGTTCTATTGAGTCTTCTTGTGCACCTAAAAGCAATGGAAGACAGAGGAACATCAGTTCAGTTATACACCCCAAAAAATCGACAAAACACAGAAAAATGAGCACAATCCCATGCCATCCATGATGTTTACATTGAAGACACCCCACAGAAAGACTAGGGACATGCAAGTATGCAACACTCACTACCCCTGGGCATAAGGGATGAAAAGTAGGCAAAATAAGTGCAGGCCTCAGACACTGCCTCTCCTCAAAATGGCCCCCTTACACCCCAAGCACATGTTGCTGCCTGTACCAGCCAGCACTCAAGATGGCCACCACCACCACCCACATGGCCAGTCCACATCAACAGTACACCCCCAAAAAACAGAAAAACAGCCAGAAATCACCACAATCCAATGCCATCCATGATGTTTACATCAAAGAGAGTGAGACAACACCACAGGCACACTCAGTCCATGCACCACCACCACCCCTGGGCAAGCAAAAGGCCACACCAGCAGCCCCCCAAAAACGACAAAAAAAAAATAAAATAAGCACAATCCCAGCCCATCCATGGCCTCAATTATGTTTAAATTCAAGAAGACACCCCACAGAAAGACTAGGCCCATGCAACACTCACCACCCCTGGGCAAAGGGCCACACCAGCAGGCCCAAAAAAACGACAAAAAACAATAAAATCTGCACAATCCCAGCCCATCCATGGCCTCAATGGTGTTTAAATTCAAGAAGACACCCCACAGAAAGACTAGGCCCATGCAACACTCACCACCCCTGGGCAAAGGGCCACACCAGCAGGCCCAAAAAAACGACAAAAACCAATAAAATCTGCACATTCCCAGTCCATCCATGACCTCAATGGTGTTTAAATTCAAGAAGACACCCCTCAGAAACACTAGGCCCATGCAACACTCACTACCCCTGGGCATAAGGGATGAAAAGTAGGCAAAATAAGTGCAGGCCTCAGACACTGCCTCTCCTCAAAATGGCCCCCTTACACCCCAAGCACATGTTGCTGCCTGTACCAGCCAGCACTCAAGATGGCCACCACCACCACCCACATGGCCCGTCCACATCAACAGTACACCCCCAAAAAACAGAAAAACAGCCAGAAATCACCACAATCCAATGCCATCCATGATGTTTACATCAAAGAGAGTGAGACAACACCACAGGCACACTCAGTCCATGCACCACCACCACCCCTGGGCAAGCAAAAGGCCACACCAGCAGCCCCCCAAAAACGACAAAAAACAATAAAATAAGCACAATCCCAGCCCATCCATGGCCTCAATTATGTTTAAATTCAAGAAGACACCCCACAGAAAGACTAGGCCCATGCAACACTCACCACCCCTGGGCAAAGGGCCACACCAGCAGGCCCAAAAAAACGACAAAAAACAATAAAATCTGCACAATCCCAGCCCATCCATGGCCTCAATGGTGTTTAAATTCAAGAAGACACCCCACAGAAAGACTAGGCCCATGCAACACTCACCACCCCTGGGCAAAGGGCCACACCAGCAGGCCCAAAAAAACGACAAAAACCAATAAAATCTGCACATTCCCAGTCCATCCATGACCTCAATGGTGTTTAAATTCAAGAAGACACCCCTCAGAAACACTAGGCCCATGCAACACTCACTACCCCTGGGCATAAGGGATGAAAAGTAGGCAAAATAAGTGCAGGCCTCAGACACTGCCTCTCCTCAAAATGGCCCCCTTACACCCCAAGCACATGTTGCCTGTACCAGCCAGCACTCAAGATGGCCACCACCACCACCCACATGGCCAGTCCACATCAACAGTACACCCCCAAAAAACAGAAAAACAGCCAGAAATCACCACAATCCAATGCCATCCATGATGTTTACATCAAAAAGAGTGAGACAACACCACAGGCACACTCAGTCCATGCAACACTCACCACCCCTGGGCAAAGGGCCACACCAGGAGGCCCAAAAAAACGACAAAAAACAATACAATCTGCACAATCCCAGCCCATCCATGGCCTCAATGGTGTTTAAATTCAAGAAGACACCCCACAGAAAGACTAGGCCCATGCAACACTCACCACCCCTGGGCAAAGGGCCACACCAGCAGGCCCAAAAAAACGACAAAAAACAATAAAATCTGCACAATCCCAGCCCATCCATGGCCTCAATGGTGTTTAAATTCAAGAAGACACCCCACAGAAAGACTAGGCCCATGCAACACTCACCACCCCTGGGCAAAGGGCCACACCAGCAGGCCCAAAAAAACGACAAAAAACAATAAAATCTGCACAATCCCAGCCCATCCATGGCCTCAATGGTGTTTAAATTCAAGAAGACACCCCTCAGAAACACTAGGCCCATGCAACACTCACTACCCCTGGGCATAAGGGATGAAAAGTAGGCAAAATAAGTGCAGGCCTCAGACACTGCCTCTCCTCAAAATGGCCCCCTTACACCCCAAGCACATGTTGCCTGTACCAGCCAGCACTCAAGATGGCCACCACCACCACCCACATGGCCAGACCACATCAACAGTACACCCCCAAAAAACAGAAAAACAGCCAGAAATCACCACAATCCAATGCCATCCATGATGTTTACATCAAAGAGAGTGAGACAACACCACAGGCACACTCAGTCCATGCACCACCACCACCCCTGGGCAAGCAAAAGGCCACACCAGCAGCCCCCCAAAAACGACAAAAAACAATAAAATAAGCACAATCCCAGCCCATCCATGGCCTCAATTATGTTTAAATTCAAGAAGACACCCCACAGAAACACTAGGCCCATGCAACACTCACTACCCCTGGGCATAAGGGATGAAAAGTAGGCAAAATAAGTGCAGGCCTCAGACACTGCCTCTCCTCAAAATGGCCCCCTTACACCCCAAGCACATGTTGCCTGTACCAGCCAGCACTCAAGATGGCCACCACCACCACCCACATGGCCAGACCACATCAACAGTACACCCCCAAAAAACAGAAAAACAGCCAGAAATCACCACAATCCAATGCCATCCATGATGTTTACATCAAAGAGAGTGAGACAACACCACAGGCACACTCAGTCCATGCACCACCACCACCCCTGGGCAAGCAAAAGGCCACACCAGCAGCCCCCCAAAAACGACAAAAAACAATAAAATAAGCACAATCCCAGCCCATCCATGGCCTCAATTATGTTTAAATTCAAGAAGACACCCCACAGAAAGACTAGGCCCATGCAACACTCACCACCCCTGGGCAAAGGGCCACACCAGCAGGCCCAAAAAAACGACAAAAAACAATAAAATCTGCACAATCCCAGCCCATCCATGGCCTCAATGGTGTTTAAATTCAACAAAACAGTTGTATCATGCACCCATAACCAACCCTGGTCCTACTGGATACTGTGGCTACCCACAATATAATTTATTTAATTTTCTGAAAAAGTTCCAAAATTGTACTTGCAGCAACTGTAATGCCCCAAACAAACTTACTTGTGAAAGTTGATTTCTAATCCAAAAGTGATCCAAAGACAGTCAAAAAGGCCTCAAATCCAAATATCCAGCAGCACCCACAAAAAGTAATCCTTCCAGCTCCAGATCCAAATGAAAGTGACCAGGAGATGGACAAAGCACTGGGAGGAGCCTGCTGGACAGGAACAGGAAGTTGGAGACTGTGGGGCACTTCCTTCCTCCCCCCCCCCCCCAAAATGGACTCCTTGCAAAAAAAAAGGCCATGCAAATGTCAACCTGAGGAGTGATTCTGATAAAAATCATAATTTTCTGAAGGTTTATCCTGTTTGCTGGTGATTTTCTTGTGCGAAATTGCAAAATCTCTATTTCGCAAGTGCGAGATTGTTCCTTTCCGCCGCAACTACATGTTCGCAATTGCGAACTCTCGCGAGGTGTGCTGTGCAAGGTGGCAAGCCGCGAGTACGTATTCGCGGGCGACAAACTCCCGCGGGAACACGCAGCAAGATCTAAAATGGCGCGTCACTCGCAAAGAAAAACAACTCGGCAAACGCTAAAATGACGGAAAGTGAACGCCGTGCACCACGCCGCGCGCCGCAACCAAGCAAAAAATCCGCCGCGAGCGGATTCACGGATTTTCGACAAATTCGCGAGCGTTCGCGGATTGCGGATTTGCCGAAAATCCGAAAAATCCGCAAGCGGAGCGGATTTTACGCCCATGCTTAGAGCGCAGCAGAGCTGGCCAAAATTTTGGAAAATTACACACAAATTCCTCAACCGGCGCCAGAGTTATTCCCAATAGAATGTTGCAGATTTCCTATGGTAGCCAATCCTAACTATATATACCTACTGGCAACCGCCAGTAGGCAATATATATTACCTACTGGCGGTCGCCAGTAGGTATATATAGTTAGGATTTTTTCTCTATGGGATTTTTGAAAATTCTATGTCTAATAACTTTGGCGTTTGTGGACGGAATTGGCTGAAATTTTCAGGAAAATGGAACATTTTGTTTCTGAGCAGCCCCTGAAAATTTGGGGGGGTTTCGTCAAGGGGGGGCCGAGAAAAAAGGGGGGTCCCAAAACGTGTTTTTAACATTGAGTTTTCCATAGGGCGGTTGGCCTCACTTTTAGCCCGAACGGCTGAATGGATTTGCACGAAACTTGGCAAAATTGTAGGGACTGGTAGCCCGATGTGCCTTTGCTAGGTCTCAATATATGTGCTCCAGTGGATTTTGAGAAATTAACGTTCAAAAAAAGATATATATCTGTAACAGCGGACCGGGCAGCGGTCCAGTTCGCGTACTTTTCGCGTTACGGAGCTTTGTGAAGCGAAGCTGATTGGTTCTCCGGCGTCTGTAAACATTCCAAACAGTCCGTAGCGGCCGCCATCTTGTCTCTCGGTAGGATCGAGAGACAAGAGGAGGCCAAAGCGAAGGGGAAAATGACCATAAGGGGGCATAGTAGATCCTCCCTGACCCCCTAGGTTTGATGTGGAGGTTTTAAAAGGGCCCCGCGGGGCAAAAAATAAATAAATAATAATAATCGAACGGCTGAATGGATTTGCACGAAACTTGGCAAAATTGTAGGGACTGGTAGCCCGATGTGCCTTTGCTAGGTCTCAATATATGTGCTCCAGTGGATTTTGAGAAATTAACGTTCAAAAAAAGAAAATTATCTGTAACAGCGCTCCGGGCAGCGCTCCACTTCGCGTACTTTTCGCGTTACGGAGCTTTGTGAAGCGAAGCTGATTGGTTCTCCGGCGTCTGTAAACATTCCAAACAGTCCGTAGTGGCCGCCATCTTGTCTCTCGGTAGGATCGAGAGACAAGAGGAGGCCAAAGCGAAGGGGCAAATGACCATAAGGGGGCATAGTAGATCCTCCCTGACCCCATAGGTTTGATGTGGAGGCTTTAAAAGGGCTCCGCGGGGCAAATTTTTTTTTTAAAAAAATCTTTTTTTGGTGGGGTGCGCCCGGTTAGCGTAACGGGAAGCGGACTGGGGAGCGTACTACAAGGAATGAAGAATGATTGACTTTTAACTTATTGTATGTTTATAGACTTTTTTTTAACTTTTTTTTCTGCTGAGTGACGTCTCGGCCTATCTTCACGGGATGCAGTCCCTACCATCTCGGCGTTTAAGCCCAGGGGGACCGGTAGTGTGGGAGAGATAACGGGGCATATTATCAAGGGGGTTTATCTCCGCTTTTTTGGCTTTAAAAGCCAAGAAAGCGGAGATAAAATTATCTCCGTATTACCTAGCTGTCGCTAACACCAGTTAGCGACCGCTAGTAGGAGATAGCGACCATCTTGGGCCCCACTTTGCATGTCAGTGATATTTATCACTAATGACATGCAAAGTGGGCATGCCAAGATGTTAGCGACTGGAAACAGTCGCTAACATCGCTATCTCCTATTACCAACTTTTGGAGATATTCGCGCTAAGCGCGAATATCTCCAAAAAGTAACACCTGCCCTGAGCAGTTCTTAGCCATATTATCCAATGGGAGGTGGATAACATGGCTAAGAGCATTAGCTCGGTAATGCATGAATATCGCTGACTTTTCAGCGATATTAATGCATTGCGGCCGTTTTTTATCGCATTTGCGATAAACCTTGATAATAGCAAGGTTTATCTGCGATAATTTCTGACGATGCTTAGCGGTAAAAAATTCGTTGCTAAGCATTGTTAGGGATAAATATCGCTTAACTTTGGTAATATGCCCCAACGTCTGTTAACGTTCGATTCGAAGGAAATCAGGAAGTGTTGAAAAACATTGTCTGCGCCATCTTGCCTTTTTTCAAATGCCACACTTTTGTCGTGCACGGCAGCCATTTTAGATGACTTGACCAGACCCACTCTCTGCACGCTGTCGATCCTTAGCATGGCTCCCCACCCTCGCAAGCATCTCCCCCAGGCACTGGTCACCCCCGCTCTCTGTCTTATGCATGGGCAATAAACCTCCCCCCCATCTGCGCTGCTCTTCCCTGAGAATCACACCCTGTGCCCGCCCGACACCTCCCTTTCGCCCTATTCACTACCGCACCCTCTGACACTCCTCTTCCTCTGTGTCCGATTGTCCAGGCCGGTCCCAGGCTATCAGCTAGCCTTGCAGATGTAGTTTATGGCCCCAGCTGTAAAGAATCACCCCTCTTCAAAGGAGTTATAGTAGATCAAGGCCCACACCCGATGAGATCCGTCACACCACACGCGTTCCTACTATCTGAAAACCATCCTGTATTGTGATTGGGGAGGGGACCGAGCCTGAAGCGGAAGATTCCAGGGATGACTCTTTGTACATCAAAGTTTTTACAATTATGTGTCACATTAAAAATATATAGCACTCCAACAAAGTAGTAGGATTATAAAACTTTAATAACTTATAAATATATACAACAAAACAAAAACAGTAAAAACATTTAAACATTTTTAGGGAAAAAGAAGGAACAATGGTCAGTAGCGGTCGGTTGTGCGAATAGTCCCAAGGCAGCACAACGTCCAGATTTCTGGACGGCACCCAGGTGATGTAGCCTGGGTGCCGCACTGATTTGGGTATCCGGCGTGGGGCGTCCCGGGGGGTGGGTCGTCAGTAGCGGTCTGTTGTGCGAATAGTTCCAAGGCAGCAGAACGCGCTGAAATGTGGATGGCACCAAGGTGATGTCCAGTAAGTTGCCGCCCTCCGAATAACGGAGTGGGGCGCCCCGGGGGGGGGGGAGGCGGCGTGAACGGGCCTCCCCAGGTGGAGCCTCGTCTGCTGTAGTGGGGCGTCCCTTTACCGTTTCAGTTGCCATTCCGTCCGCTTTTGGTCCACTGTGTCAAAATCCGCAATTCAGCTGAGTTGCGCCCACTCTTGCGGTGCAGCGATAGGCGGCTGTCACAGGACTCTCAAAATGGCGGCAGGCTCTTTCCTTTTTGGGCCTGGTCCACTGAAATGGCCCTGGGACACCTTGGAAATCGGACGCTTGTCTGCTAGGTCTTGGACCCCATTCTCGAAAGCGTCCCCTCCGCCTTGAGGATTCTACAAAAGTCTTGGGGGCCCCCGACTCCTGCATGCTTCCGGTGGGGAGCGGCTGCCATGATTGCTCGCGGAATGACCACGACGGAGCCACGAGATGGTGGTGCTTTCATGCTGACGCCAGCTTCAGTCTGAAACATCCAGAAACAAGGTGGGGCTTTCATCGTTTGGGAAAAAAAAAAAGTTTTCATCCAATGAAAAGTGTTATTTTTAGGTCATATGATCAAGCCTTCCATCATTAGGAAACCAAAAGTAAAATGAACCAATGAAAAGTTTTATAAACAAGTCACATGACCTGTTATGCGGCATAGGGTATAAAAAGCGTAGAAAATCCGTTGGCACGTGAGGCGGCGTCAGTAGCGGACCGATGTGCGAATAGGCCGAAGGCAGCACAACGCGCCAAGATCCGGATGGCACCGAGGTGGTGTCCAGCAAGTTGTCGCACTGGTGTGGCCATCCTACAATGCTGAAAGTCGGCGTGGGGCGCCCCGTTGGCCTGTGAGATGGCGGCAGTAGCAGACCGATGTGCGAATGGGGCCAAAGGCAGCGCAACAATATTTTCTGAATAGAAGACACCACAAGGCGCTGAGATGCCAAGATCCGGATGGCACCGAGGTGGTGTCTAGCAAGTTGTCGCACTGGTGTGGCCATCCTACAATGCTGAAAGTCGGCGTGGGGCGCCCCGTTGGCCTGTGAGATGGCGGCAGTAGCGGACTGATGTGCGAATGGGGCCAAAGGCAGCGCAACAATATTTTCGGAATAGAAGACACCACAAGGCGCTGAGATTCGGTTAGCACCGAGGTGGTGTCTAGCAAGCTATGCAGCTGAGTTGCGTGCGCACTTGCGGCGAATAGGTCGAAGGCAGCACAATAATGTTTTCTGAATAGAAGACACCACAAGGCGGTGAGATTCGGTAGGCACCGAGGTGGTGTCTAGCAAGTTGCCGTACTGGTGTGGCCATCCTACAATCCTGCTCCGAATAACGGCGTGGGGTGCCCGAAGGGGGGTGGGGGGGGGGAGGCGGCGTGAACGGGCCTTCCTAGGTGGAGGCTCGTCTGCTGTAGTGGGGCGCCCCTTTACCGTTTCAGTTGCCATTCAGCTGAGTTTCGGCCGCTCTTGATGCTACAGCGACAGGCGGCTGCAACAGGACTCTCAAAATGGCGGCCTGTTCTTTGGACAGCATCAGAGCCAAGGGAAACGGTCCCAAATATTTAGAAGAACTTTGGAAAGATTAAAATGACATGTTTAGATTGTGGCAAATTAATTTCATGTGGACAGATGAGTGTTACTCTAATAAATACAGCATATGAACATCATCATAGTCGATGGTTGGTAGAGACATTTTGACTATATCCTGGACCTGCCCGTCCTCGCACAAAATGGTGCCGGAATAAATGGGACTCGTAACTCCTTGTTGTGTACTGGTTGCACAACTTTGATATCACGAGATACGTATGCAGTTTTGAAGCACATGGCGGGCGGGGACGAGAATAGATTGAATATTTCGATATCCCTATTGATATTAAGTTCTGATGTGTTATTGATTACTGTACTATTGAAAGTTCGAATTAAAGTCACCCATGGTACTTGCCCGCAAATGTATATCTAGATAATTTTATTGTAACTGGCCCTGTCGTATTTTAATTATAAAATTTACGTCCACCGATTCCGCAACTGTTAGACACTTTAGTTCTTGCAACCTAATAGCCCGCCCGTTACGTTCCTCTACAGTGTAAATGTCTACTCATCATATACGATTATAGTTTGCTCCGTGGCCGGCCCACGTGGTTATAGGCCCGTATTTGTATAATGACATTTTCACAATAAAGGTTTTTAAAAGAAAACATGGTAGTAGTATATACATTGGTAAAGTTTTTAATAATAGTCACTGTTTTAGAATCAGTAAAAGGCAAGTGAAATAAAGCAGACCAATTACATGAAGGGTAAAAGGTATAATACGCAGGAACGCAGTAAAGATAAATGGTCAAGGGCTGTTGTGTTTTCTACTCCTGCAACATAAAGTGATCGATAAGAATCTCATATTCAGGCGTATCGGCGACTAAGACAGCAGGCCGACCCTCTTTTGCTCAACGGCTCCGTCATGGGACGAAGAAACGCCCTTTTTCTCGAAAAAGGAATATATTTTACTTGCAGGACAGTTGTAAATTTTCCGGGAAAGTACATTAGCCTGGAACCTTATAACATATATTTAAGAAAAAATAATTTTCGAAAGTAATAAAAAGCGTAATTTTTAGGTCATATGACCAAGCCTTTCATCATTAGAATAAGAAAAGTAAAATGAACCAATGAAAAGTTTTATTAACAAGTCACATGACCTGTTATGCTTACGTTACGCGCTGCGCGTCGTGCCCCGGATCACTTCCGGATGCGCTAACGCGGCGCGTCATATGACGCATTACGCGGCAACGCAGGTCCAGAATATAGTCAAAATGTCTCCACCAACCAGCGGTCGGAACACAACCCCTTTCAGCAGGCTAAATAGTTCTGTTAAATGACAACAGAAGGGACAGGCAACAAGAACCATCAGTCAAAGAGGGGAGGGCTAGTTCTTCTCTACCGGGTCACGTTGGGGCGCTACCGGAACTGATCGAATTGGTAGTCTACAGTGTTTCTGGATGTTTCAGACTGAAGCTGGCGTTAGCATGAGAGCACCACCATTTCGTAGCTCCGTCGTGGCCATTCCACGAGCAATAATGCTAGCCGCTCCCCACCAGAAGCCTGCGGGAGTCGGGGGCCCCCAAGACTTTTGTAGAATCTTCAAGGCTGAGGGGACGCTTTCGTGAATGGAGCCCAATCTCTAGCAGACAAGCGTCCGAGTTCCAAGGTGTCGCAGGGCAATTTTAGTGGACCACGCCCAAATCTGAAGAGCCGGCCGCCATTTTGAGAGTACTGTGGCAGCCGGCTATCGCTGCACCGCAAGAGCGGGAGCAACTCAACTACATGGTGAGCGAGACGCTGTAGTCGAAAGAGCGGGCGGTACACAGCTGAATAGCGGAAGAGGCACAGTGTAGCAAAAGCGGGCGGAATGGCAACTGAAATGGTAAAGGGGCGCCCCACTAAAGCGTGTCTTTAGGTGAAACGGATTGTGGGACAAGGTCAAGAATGGAAGAGTTACCAAAAGGCAAAAAGTTCCGCTTGATCCCGGGAGCCGGCCACCTATGTCGGGGGCGATCTCAGGCCACACCAGGAGAACACGACTTGGGGAGGGAGCCGGAGCCAAGCGCCCCCTCCGAGTCCACGCCATCACACCGTCCCTCGGGGGCCTCCGTCAAGCGGTTCAGGGTGGCACCGCATTACATTGTTCACAAATGCAGTCACGTCCTCAAACAGCCCCCACTTTACTTTGAGAATAGTGAAGCTGAAGCAAGTGCAAATAGGCTTCAGACAGTGTTACAAGCACTCCTCAAAACTTTGAACCATCAGAGTGCATGAGTTTCATGCTCGATCGATTGAGCTAGCCGGATCGGGCAACAAAAAGTATAAAATAGTTATGTAAATAGTTGTTTAATAAAATGTTTTACCCTGTTACTTTGCTGGTGTGTTGTATATATTTGTAATATTTGCATAGAGTTTATCGTTATTTTGGGCGGGGTGGGTGGCGGAGCCGAGCTGTATTGCAGCCATCATGGTGTGGAGTTCAGTTCATCTCAATAGTTTCGTGTTTGTCATGAGGGGTTGTTCCTAATGTTTCTATTTTAGCGAGGTCAAAAAGAGATCCCATTAGTGGCCTACTGATTTTGCTCGATTCCTTTTGTTTTTTTACACGATTTTTCGCTATCTGCAAAGACTAAACAGAGTATTGCGACTCTGTGCTTGTTTGTAAATAGAGAATGAACCAAAGAGAACCAATTCTAAAACAGTAAATGCTTGGATAACAATCAATCAAATGGAGAGAGAAGCAGGCACGACGGATTACAACGGGGGCAAAGGCCTGCGTTAACTACCCTTCACTATCTGCAAAGAGAGAGTACTCCTAATAGAAATGAGGGGGAGGGGGGGCAGCATTCAAAGCAGATCAGTGTGCATAAACACGAAAATGTTTTTACTTACCACGTACTTGACATTCGACAGCTTATGATATTTGCTATTAAAAAACCATTGAAATTCACTGAAAAAAACCATAGGTTAGAGACCATATATAGTTAGGAATTAGCATTTAAAAAACCTTGAAAATTCACTGAAAAAACCATAGGTTATAGACCATATATAGTTAGGGATTAGCATTTAAAAAACCTTATTTTACTCACACAAAACCATTGAAATTCCATATATAGTTAGTTGCACTAACTATATATCGCGCACCCGCAATCCACTGCTGATGATGTCACATATTACATCATTCATGACATGGTCAGTGACATCACTGATGACATCACTGATGACATCTCAAATGACATCACTGATGACATCACTGATGACATCTCAAATGACATCACTGATAACATCTCAAATGACATCACTGATGACATCTCAAATGACATCACTGATGACATCACTGATGACATCTCATTTGACATCAATGACCACATCACTGATGATATCATTCATGTGACAATACAATGCATCTCCTCACACTTTAATATAACCTCTGTTACACCCAGTGTTAAATACAGAGTATAATTTTTGAAACCATTGACACACCAATACTAGTTACTACAGACGCACTCAGTGATTCCTATGTTTACACACACATTCACTCATTTACCCATACAATCATTCATACATACAATCACTCATCTTTACAACACTATCATATGCACTCATACACCTATACAGACTCTCACACTCTGTCACTCATCCATGGAGTTACTCACACACCTAGTCAGTCCTGTAAATAATAAATCACACTTCCATTTTCTAATCTATACAGTTAAACATAGAGCACCTTACATTTTGAAACATATACTAACACATACTTACTCTCTTATACAATCATTGATACAAGTACACATTGATCTGCACAGAGTCACACACCTCCCAGCCAGCCACACACACACTCAGTCTCCCATACAAATACTTGGGCAATCAATCAATAACCCATATAGTTACTCATATAGCTACTGACCAACACATGCAGCAGTTTACAGAACAACAGACATAATGATGCACAAATTAAGACAGTTTAGTCACTAACCCATGCACTCAGTGAGACACATTTAATCACTCACTCATACAGTCAGTCACGCACCTACTAAATCCTTCATCCAGACACTTCTACATCTACTCATTCTTCAATATGTAAAACATATTTAAACTTTACAGAAACACACAGTCACTGGATGATGTCATCAGTGATGTCATTTGAGATGTCATCAGTGATGTCATCAGTGATGTCACTGACCATGTCATGAATGATGTAATATGTAACATCATCAGCAGTGGATTGCGGGTGCGCGATATATAGTTAGTGCAACTAACTATATATGGAATTTCAATGGTTTTGTGTGAGTAAAATAAGGTTTTTTAAATGCTAATCCCTAACTATATATGGTCTATAACCTATGGTTTTTTCAGTGAATATATATATATATGAAAGCAGGGCTTTGCCTCACGGCAAAAATTGAAATGCACTCACTTGTATACAGGAATTATAACGGTTTTATTTCAAGTATTTCGCCATGCCCAACGCGTTTCGCCTTACCAAAAGGTTTGCTCATGGGAGCTATAATTCCTGTATACAAGTGAGCGCGTTTCAATTTTTGCCGCGAGGCAAAACCCTGCTTTCATTATTACCGTTGAGGAGGCAGAGTGCTATATAAGAGTACTTAATGACAATAATTGTAATCTAAAATTCACTGGCCAGGTAAGCTTGGTGGCAGCAAGCTACCTGGACCTTAGTGTAGAGATATACAATGGCAAAATTAAGACATCTCTTTATAGGAAGCCAACTGCTGGGAATAGCAAGCTACATGCGTCAAGTAGCCATCCCCGCAGTTTACTCAATAGCATCCCCTATGGGGAATTTCTCAGACTTAGACCCAACTGTTCGATGAAAAGTGATTTCACTGAGGCAGCTAAAGTCAGTGTTGATAGATTTCTAGCGAGGGGTTATAAGGCCGAACTTCTCAAGAATGCACTCCAAAGGGTGGAACAACTACCGAGGGAGGCATTGTTTGAGAAGAAACAGAAATCGAATCAAGAATATGGCAGATTCAGGCTAATTACCACATTTTCTCGTGATTCTAATTGGCTTAGGTCCGTCATGAGAAAACACTGGCATATTTTGAGGACGGATAACATCATTGGTTCTGATGTACCACCTGCTCCCTTAATAACATTCAGAAAAGCAAGGTCTCTTTGAGATCAACTGGTGCATAGTCATTTGGATCCAGTTGTGAGGAAAACTGGTACATTGCAGGAAGCAAGGGGATTCTTCCCTTGTGGAAGATGTAAAGCCTGCGCCTGTAGCAAAAGAATGTTAACATATCAGGTAAAGGGATGTAAGGGAGGAAGAAGGATTACCAAGTTCATGTCCTGTCATACCACCTTTGCTGTATATTGTTTGAGATGCCCCTGTAATTTAATTGATGCGGGAAGTACCATCAATCCGGTCAAACTAAGAATTCTTAAGCACATGCGGGCGATAGTAAAGAAGGATTTCACCTACCCGGTGGCTCGACATTTTGCGATCAAGCATAAAAGCGACAGAAATCTCCTCCAGTACTTTTGTTTAGATCAGGTACCAGAAAATCAGAGAGGAGCAGATAGGGTACAGAAGCTTAGAAGGCTGGAATCCCGCTACATAGTAGATTTACAAACTAAGGCCCCATGGGGACTAAACAGCGGGGAGAAATTAGCAGTACATTTGGGAATATGAATTTGTGATAATCCAGAATATGCATTTTTATGAGATGAACTGTTTTGTGAGGTATAATTGTGAATTGTGTATTGTATACGGGTTTTTTAATCATGTTGAATGTAATTTGTCTTCAATTATCAAGAATATGGGGGAGTGGGTGTTATTGAGAAATCATACAATATGAATTTGAGATAGTGTACTGGATTATGTCTCTTTGGAAACGTGAATATTGAATGAAGTCTGTATAGATTTTTGTGTTGGATCGGGAACGTTGTAGATATATGGAGTAACTAACATTGTTAAGGAGTCCATGAGGAGGGAGAAGGCAACCTAGAAGGGTTGACATTGCCGATCCACGGCAAGATTAGATAAAACAGGACGATATCGTCATTGTTCCGTTAAAATATAGGGGCAGAATACAACCACACAGTCGATATATTTGTGTGGCTGTTTAGGATGCCTGGTTTAATTTGTGAATTGCATCTACAATATGGCGCCCATGAATTGTCTAAGTGCGCAATGTCCCTCGTTTGTTTCAACCATCCAAATCTGGTTTCAAAATGGCACCGCACAGCGCGTTACAGTTGGTCACAGAGGAAGGGAGCTTTCCCGAAACGCGTCTGTCTTGGCAAATAAACTCGCTTTGCTGAAATTTCCCGTGAGTGCTGTTTGTCTTTTCTAAGGACTTGGAGAAGATTATTGAGCGTTCATTATTTTCGCGGTACGCCACCGCGTTACAGCACCCGTCTGTAGAAGTGACTCGCTATTTAGCGTGCCTTGGAGCAGTTATATATATGTTAACTATAACGGCTGAATGTCTCTACTTTGGTATGAGTAAAATCATACCAAAGTAGAGACATTCAGCCGTTATAGTTAACTGAGTTAAATATAACTCACACCCCCACAATGCACTGCTTATGACCTCACACATTACATCACTCATGACATGGTCAGTGACATCACTGATGACATCTCAAATTACAATACTGATGACATCAGTGATCTCATCCACAGCATCTCTGACAATCCCACTCATACCCCTATAGAATCTTTTATACACCTCTGCCACTCCTACACAACCTTTTACAAACCCATTCACAGAGCCATACCAGTACTTAAACACCCATTCACTGATTCATAGATCTACACAGACATCCACTTGCTCACCCATACAGCCACTTATACACCCACTCGCTCACTAATACACCATACCATTACTCACACACTGAGTGAGTCAACCATAGAACTACTCACACACCTAGACACTCACCCATACAGTCAATCACACAGTCACTTACTCACCAGAACAGTTACACCCCCCACTTACACATACAAATAGTAACATGTAGTCACTCACCTATACAGGCACTGAAAGTAGCCTGCACTCATCCATATAGCTGCTCTCACAGTCACTCACCCACGCATATAGTCACTCATATACCCAGTGACTCACCTGTACTGCCTTTTACTTACCCAGTTACTCACTGATACTGACACAAACATTCAATCTCTGACACAGCCATACAGACACTCACTCGCCCATAGAGCTTCCCATACAAGCACTCATTACCCTATACAGTCACTGACTCACCCACTCACTCATCTATACAGGCAGTCACACACCTCCTCACCCACACACACAGACACCCAGACAATGATAGAGATAGTTAGACAACCAATCAATCACCCATAAACATTTTAAAAACACTCACAGTCACTGGATGATGTCATCACTGAAGTCATGAGTGATGTCATTTGAGTTGTTATCAGTGATGCCATCAGTGATGTCACTGACCATGTCATGAGTGATGTAATATGTGAGATCACAAGCAGTGCATTGCGGGGGCGTGAATTATAGTTAACTCAGGTGACTATAATGACTGAATTTCTCTGGTTTTGTATGAGTAAAATCTGACTCTAACTATGACGTCCCTGTAACCTTTATTTTTTATTGTGAATTTCTAAGGTCTTTTTAATTCTATTTACTATCTATAAGGTCCTTGTAACCTCTGTTTTTTCAGTGAATTTCTAAGGTTTTTCAATGCTACTTCCTAACTATAACATCCCTGTAACCTATGTTTTATTTAGTGAACTTCTAAGGTTTTAAAACTAGCAGTCAAGTTTGCAGAGTGGTGGAGAAAGGGGACCGGGCATCTGACCAGCTCTTAGGAATTCCGCTGCACAGGACTTACAGGAGATACGAGGAGGGCTTCCTGGCCCCCGATGTCCCTCTGGAGCCAAGGGGACATTATCCCCCAGCTAGTAGTGCACTGAGAGGCATATTTGCACAGTGGTGGAGAAAGGGGGCATGGCCTCTGCGAACGTTTCAGCAATCCTGCTCTGTGGGACTTACTGGAGGTAATAGGATGGGTAGTTGGATGTCCTTGGGGGCCAACTACCCCTCCTATTACCTCTAGTAAGTCCCATACAGCAGGATTGCTGAGATTTCAAAGCAGGCCATGCCCTCTTTCTCCACCGCTCTGCAAACACACCTCCTGGCGCACTACTATTTAGGGTATGAAGTCCTCTTGGCTCTTAAGGGTTGTTGGGGGCAAATTAGACCTCCTCTTACCTCCAGTAAGTTCAAAACAGCTGTATTGCTGAGATGTGGTCCGAGGCCATGCCCTCTTTGTCCACCACTCTGCAAACGTACCTCCCGGCACACTCCTGCTTGGTGAATGAAGCCCATTTTAGTCCTGAGGTCCTCAGGATGCAAGGGGACCTCATCCCCCCACCAGCAGTGCACCGAGAGGCGTGTTTGCAGAGTGGTGGAGAAAGGCTTGTGGCCTGTGACCACCTTTCATCAATCCCACAGTGTGGGGCTTACTGGAGGTAGCAGGTGAGCTAGTTGGCACATAAGGACCCTCAGCAGTGAAGGGGACTTCGTCCCACAACCAACAACCCACCAGGAGATGCATTGGTAGAGTAGTAGAGAAAGGGGGTGGGGCCTCTGGCGAGTTGCCAGCTTTTGATTTTTTTTCTTTTAAGGAAGGGAGGCTGCATAGCCCACCTTCCCTCCACCCTTTTGGGTCTCGAGGACCCCACCTAGGGGCCTGACCCATTTTTTTTTACATTTTATTAAAATAAAGCGGTAGGGGTGCCACATGGCCCCCCTCCCAAGGACCCCATCCTCAGGCTAGACCTTTATTTATTTATTATACAAAAAGGGAAGAGGACTGTGCGGCCCTCTTCCCAAGCCGATTTTGGCCCCTGGGACCCCGTCCTCTTGTGCCCAGCCATTTTTCTTTTTTTACTGGGGAGGGGCTACATGGCCCCCCTCCCCAGGCCAATTTTTGAACCAGCAACCCCATTCCCCGGGGCCCGTCCATCTCTTATTTTTTCTTTTTTTTTTTTAAAAGGGGGGGTCGAGCGGCACCCTTCCCGGGCTGTTTTTGGCCCCAAGGACACAGGGACCCCATCTCCCGCGGCATGGCCTCTCAATGGCGACTGCTGGAGGAGCCTGAAAGCCCCTGCAAAGAAATAATCACCATTGTATAGTTACCACAAGAGATTGGTTATTCACTTACTGCTGAGTCACAAATGAAGTGCAGGCTATGATTGTGTGGTGTTTTTAAGACTGAAAAAATATACAGGGTAATTCACCTATTAATTCTTTACGATCGGGTAAATTTTAGGTCTTAACATGTCTGAACATTATATGGCTCTAGGAATATAATAGGGTGAGTGAGTAATTTTGACATATGGGAGTGTTAGAAATGGGGGTCTCTAGTTGGCACTGGCTGGCGGCACTGTCCAAATAGGGAACCTTCTTCCTAAGTCAGGGCAAGTGGGTCACCCCTTTTGATAACCCCTGCTCAACCCTGTGGTAACGTAGCCCGAGCTGTTAGGCCTATCTCAGAGGTAGTGTGTGAAGCGTTTATGACAACGTACAATAAGGCAGTAATGAAACCACAAAAGGACACACCTCAGGTAGGTATAGAAAAATAATAATCTTTATCAAGCAGTTTAACTCAACTCTCAAAGCGCGTCAACAATAACAATTCACATCAACCCGTAGGGACTCAAAGAAATACCAAAGTATCGACCAAATCTTAACACTGACTGAGTTCAGGAATGTGGCATATGCGACCCGTTGTGCACCAGGTACCTGTCGTTGAAAGGGGGGACAGCACGCTGCTTCTCGAAGAAGCGGAGAACACTTTATGCCACTCCACTTTATGCCCTCTATGTTACTCCACTGTACCCTGTTACACTCCACCACCTTGCACTCAATGCAACTCCAATTTTCGCCACACTGCATTAACTACTTTTCCAGCAGAGTAAAATAAAAAAAAGGCAGGTTCAGATTATAGAGAGAATCCTGTTGACCCTGATAAACCCTGTTGGATACCTTTCATAAAAATAATAAAAATGTGTTGATATCAGCTGCTGCGCTCAGACCCAGTTTGCTACATATGATTAAAAATAAAGGGGCAAATGTACAAGCCTCTATTGCCACATAACATCACTTTTATTGAAGTTTTGGTGGCGATAGGGGTTTAGCCTTAGTTACAAGGTAGCGTAAAGCCACTTAAAGGGGCGTAACTCTGTCTTGTACATAAGGCCCCCTTTCATGCTATGATTAGCATGAACAGGGTGGACAATGGGTGTTGTAGTGGGTGTTCCAGCGCAACACCCATTGATTTTTACGCTGCCCCCTATGTACAAGGGCAGCGTACATAGGAGGCAGTGCCAAAATTAAGACCAGGTTTTACCTGGTCTTAACTTGGAGAAACGAGGAGAAATACATTCTCCTCGTTTTTGTGTTTTCCATGTGTGCTGTCTTGTGCAGCACACA
Organism: Lissotriton helveticus; assembly: GCF_964261635.1. Classification (NCBI taxonomy): domain Eukaryota; kingdom Metazoa; phylum Chordata; class Amphibia; order Caudata; family Salamandridae; genus Lissotriton; species Lissotriton helveticus. The sequence continues at coordinate 1,070,814,097 of NC_136070.1, read as the reverse complement.
TGGAAAATGCAAAATGCCATGGATTGTTTATGTGCAGAAAGGGACACTTTCCTACACATCAACAATCCTCTCCTGCACGCAGACTTCCTTGCACTATGGTGCAAGGGTGCCTGCGTTGGCGCTACACTGCTAAGTGTAGGGCCATTGTAGGGGAAATGCAAGGCTACACCATATTGTTGTAAATATGGTGCAGCCTTGCGTTTGAGAAGTGGCGGAGTGAGGCGTTAAGCCATGACGGCTAATGCCTCACTCCGCCACTTCTATTGTCTATATCCCCCAAAGTGACTAGAATATCAAGTACCTGAATGTATCACACTTCTTGCTACAAAATGGTTCTAGGTTGTTTTTCATATTTGAAAGTGTTTGTGGAGAGCAGTATACAGCATAGAAATTGTTATTAAGAATTACAGGAACAAGGGGGCTGGTGGGTAATTAATGGGCAGAAGGATTTGGTTGCTTTGCTACATAAAACATGGCTGAGATGTGTAACGATGTACTTAGTATACAGACATGCACAAAAAACACACACAGAAACACATGTGCACGTACACGTGAACCAATTGCAGTATAACAGTTTGTCTCTAAATTGCATATATGTCATAATAATTGAACATAACGACCTGCGCAAGAGTACTTTCTACAAGTGTAGCATATAAGTGGATTTTGTGTTATGAAGGTTTGAATTTTTGCCTTGTACCAAATTATTCCCCCTGAGATTTCAGGAGTCAGTATTTGCTTCTGTGGGTCACCAGCTATCGTTCTCTTTTTTTCTGTAGCGATTATATAACTCCTGCTTTATCAACGCTCAGAAGGTATGAAACACCTTCTTAATCTCCTTGTCCTTTAGTGTGACAGCTGTGTCGGATGGTATTTAATTTCTATGTTAATTCTCAAGGTTGACTTTCCATGGCAGGTGGCTTACCTGGGGGAATAGCCCACTGATTACATGGCTTGCTTTAAAAAAAATTGCATTTGTATGAGGATAGATCCATCTATGAAACGGACACTTAAAACTTTACAAGTGCCATTAAAGGATGAGAAAGAATATAAATAGGACCATTACCTCCAACTTCCAATTACCATGGGAAGGGCAGATATAATGAATTGCATTTTTTGTACTGTAAATGTTTTTATTAAGCAAAGACGATACATACAGACCATTCCAGTATGTCAACATCCACGAGTAATCTGCGGGGCCACAGATGCCACCTTTCCACATTTAGGGTGGTACTGCCCAAGGATTCGTAAATCTTGGGCAGAGGTCCTTGAAGCCCTGCAAGACATGACTGAGACCACACTACCTGATACACTGCTAGTGGCCCTCCTGGGATACGCCAAAGACCTACCTAAGGGAAATCGGAAATTGATAGCGCTTGGTATACTAATAGCTAAAAGAAGATTAGCTATGAGATGGATGAAAGGGTCAATACCCACTTTCACAGTGGGTCCTTCTACAGACATGTCCATCTGTAGTGCACATTCAGATAATTATAACGCCCTAATACCAACACACGGCAGCTCCAAAAATACTTGGGGGCCATACCAGGCATACCTCACTCGCAGAGCAGCAGAGGGAGCGGAGGTGGAGGGACATAACAAAACAGGGATAGGTTAGACACACGTTGTGACGGTAAGCGAATTTTGGGTGAGGCCCTGTCACAGTAAAGCGAGGGGCCTCAAGCATACAAGTAGGTGATCTGAAGTAATAATGGAATGATTGATTCTGGAACCACACTGAGGGACTACTCAAATGGAACTGCTCAAAATGGAATTGCTGTGTAACTTACTAAGATTCGCACAGAGACATTGACTACTATGTAATGCTGCTTACTCCACTTTGAAAGTGACTGTATATGAGAATGGCTGCTGTTATATATGTATGTATACAGAAAATACGAAAAATAAAGTTTAAAAAAAACAAAATAAAACCACGTGTAATCATGATTGCCCTTACTAGTTTTCAGCATATAACTCCCCTCTCCCAAACTTCTCTCGCCCCCCACACACACTGTGGTCCCCTCCACTTCACATACTGTTCTTTGTTCCCCCTCCTATGTTTTTCTGGTCTAGTAGAACAGTTACCAATGCTCTAGGTACAAGGTCTACCAAAAGGCTCTGATATCTGTGTAAAACGTTTGTGTTGATTATTTAACAGGCCGAGCAATGCCAAAAACTGGTGTATTATAAATGTAAATGTAAATGTTGGATACTTGTAAAGTGCACTGTTACTCTACCCGAGTGTCCTGGCGCTGTAGACCGCTGGGGAACCCGTCCTGGTTTTCCCTGTGAGATGGTCCCTTTCTGGGTATCTCCAGGGTGAAACCAGGCATCCCCGGCATCTGTGGGGGGCTGTTGTAGAGATGAGGCAAGCTTAATGCCTAGAGTTACCGAGTGTGTTACCTGGTTAGAGTAGGCACTGAGGCGAGAATTATCGAGTCCGTTGACTCTGGTCCAAGACCCTGCCGCATTGGGAATTGAACACTGGTCCCGGGCCGTTCTCTGTTCACAGGTCTGCCGCCTCTAACCAGTGAGCCACACCTCTCCACAGAGGAATAAGCATTAAAATCTATTAGAAAGAAAAGTAATTGTTATTTAGACATGTTGTAATTTTAACCACTGGCTGATACATACATGTTTTTAATAAATATTCTTAAACTTCATATTATGATATTTTTGTAAAAACCGTCTGTTAGGTTAGGGGAGAAGGGGTGGGACTACAGATATTCCTATATCTTCTAAAGTTAAGTTCCCACAACAACATTAAGGGACTCTGTGCAATGAATCCGAAGGCTTCATAAAAGTCCTCTTGCTTCACCCTTTGGCAAAGTGGACTCAAGACAGCTCAAAGTGATATTTCACGACCACGTTGAATTGTATCCCCATTTATCTATCATCATTTAGTTCATGTATAATTATCAATAAAATGCAAACATTACGACTCAAATTTTAGAGGCATGGGATAAGGAGCAAATTATTATTTTTTTAAACTTTTTTTTATTGAACAGAGCCAACAGGAAACAGCCATTATTTACCTATAACAAAAACTTGAACTGTAAGCAAACCAAATCCATATTCAGTGCTTAATAAATACAGATAGCAGCCAAAAAAGAAAACACCATCATCAAATTAACAATCAACAAAATAATCCCAGACCCTCGAGAATTTCTTTGTTTACCCCACTCGTTTGGCATAAGCTTCTTCAAAGCACTTTGTTTGTTTCATTTTAATCAACCATTTCTCAAACAAAGGTATTTCCGATGATCTCCAGTTTTGTAAAATCAATGAACGGGCAACCAACATAGCAATAGCAAGAAAACGTCCCTGAGTTTCGGGAAGTATAACCTCCCTAGTACCTATCCCAAACAAAGCAGCTTCTACTGAAGGTTTGTACATTTTCTTAATCGCCCTACTAAAATATGCAAAAAAAAATCCCCAAATGTTTTCAGCTTAAGGCAGGAAAAAAACAGTATGTCGCCATCCCCCTTCTGCTAAAGCACCACAGCAAAAACAGCTATTTATCACCTATGGATATACTTTATTTAATGCTTCAGGGGTGTAATATACCATCCAGTTGGCAACAAAATGCCATTCTTTTATAGTTGCAGCTCTCAAAGCCTTATTACCTAAAGTTGAAATCTTTTGCCATTCTTGAAAAAACACATTGTATATGAGCATTGACTTTCTCCAGCATCTTTAACACCAACGTAGATCATCTTGATAGTTCAATAAACGGTACCAATTGCCCACTCCAGATAATCTTGAAACATATAGTGCAGAAGCAATTTTACATGGGGGGATGTTAAATACGTACCTCTAAAATCAATTCACCTATGGTATCACATTTTCTTGAATGTAACCACACTACTGAAGACATTAAGTGGTTCATATTGGAGAAAATGGTTCCTAAGGATGGAATCAATATCGACAAACTCAGGAAAAAACGTGAAGTGTATTATATTTTCTTATTGGACACAGTCCAAAATGGTCTAAATCAAGAAATACCTTGGGAAAATGCAATCATTTAATAATTTTTCTCGAGTAGGAATTTATTAGTTATATCTATGGAAATCCCTACGAACCTGGACCTGTCATGTTCCTAAAATGATCTGTATCCGTAGAAGTCTAATATGCATATATTTAATGAATAATTGGATGCACAGTTATATACTAACAAAAAAAACTTGATTGTAAATAATTAATCCAGAATTTGTCTATGCATATGCATTTATTATGATATCCATTTTTTCATCGTAATTCGTAATCATTGACTGACTGTCTAAGTAATTACATATTTTTGTGTAATTGTACTTTTAGACCTTATGTACAAGATATGCTGTGGTTGTCAGCTCTTTATATCTTAGAATCTTTGTATAAATCTTATGGTTGCCTGTTTTAGAAGCTATATATTTAATTCCGCTTGTTTCGCTTTTGAGAACCACATTAAAGGCAACTAATCTCATATAGAACATAAATTATGTTCTCATAACAGGCGTTCTAACTTAATGACCGAGATATGATTAGGGTCTTTTAATGAATAGTTTGCCCTACCCCCTAATGGCCGGTTTGAGTCATCTGGATGACATATATTACAACATAAAATGTCAACTTCGTTTATATATCGCTTCCTTTACAAAGTCCTCGATAGTGTGTGCACTTGCATCTATTACGGCATTTCCTAATTAAATAAAATGAAACCCACCCAATTTAGAAACCCACAATTAATGAACTGCATGGAAGCAGGTTGCAGACGCGTCGAAATTGTTCGATCCCGTGACAAATATCTTTGATCGCGCTCGCTCTGTTTACAAGACACACGTGAGTAAATTTCGGCTCGGTATTTGAATTTGTTTCCGATCCTGCCATTGGTCATCTCGCATTCCCTTTTTAATTTAAATAGAGCCCACTATCGCGTTGTTCGGTTCTTATCGTTTTTTGCTGTGCTGATTCGGAGCCAGTACGAACCACACGAAAGGTTGCCTGCATCGCCCGGTGATTATCAAAGGTAAAGAATGCAAGAGAGCGAGTCCCCCACGCCCCCCCTTTACATGACCGCGTTTGTGTTTCTTGCTCCAAGAATTTATGGGGGCATTTATAATTAATTGACGTCTCCTGGTTTCCCATAGGAGCTTCAAGCGGCTGCCCGACATATCCAACATGTAACACTCGGCGATCATTATCGAACATTTTTCTCTCAACTATTTAAGATTCAGGTAACAACCACGAATCTCCGACAACGAATTGCAATTAGCTTGTTAGGAGGTTTCATATCCTGACACAGTATATTTAGTCTATAAAAAGTAATTTTTTCATCTATTTTTAGATTTGAAATTCGATCGTTATGATTTGCCTCAGTTTTTAACGAATTCATCATTTAGACATCGCTGCCCAAATGGGACTCCTAATTGTAAGTAATACACGTTGATATATATGACTGTAGCCGTCTACTTATTTATAGTAACCCAGTATCACGGTCTGCATAATATAGCCTTTATATAATTTCATTATAATCTATCTAGGAGGAGAATCTGATACCATCCCCGATATCGAAAATACGCGGGTCTGTCGCTCTCTGTTAATATGAATCTTAGGGATGACACCGTGATATCATTTCTTCTAGTAAGTAAATCGCCCCTATTCTATCTATCCCAGATAAGCTACTCTAGGTTTAGCCATGTTTGTATAAGGGGCGACGATTACTTACAATACCCAGATAGTAAGCGGGCTGCATATTCATATAAACGGAAAGCAATCTTGTCATATAGACTCATATCACAGAGAGAGCATAATTGTGCATTACCTAAAGTTTTTACTAGGTCTGAAGCCATCATTCAATAGGAGAAATATCTATAGACTCCTCAGCTTTTACCTTTTTACCATCTATAGGTACTTGATAGATCAGCAGCCGATAATAGTCATTGATAACATGTTCAGATCTCAGTTGCGACGTATTTTTAAAACAGGCGTCTTCTCTTTCACAGACATTATCAATTCCATACATGTGCACAGATTTGTGTCCCCATCGATATATTGACTGAGCTGAAACCACAGCATATCATTGTTTATCATCTTCCTTTAGGTAAGAACATCTATACCTATACACAGCCATAAACGAGTGAAAAGATTTGTCTAGTTATAGATTCTATAATGTGCCAAAACGAATAGGTTGATCTCCCCAGAAGCCTGGAGAAACACATTTTAATTAAATCAACCACATTAGGTCATTTTAGATCTTGTTGTAAATATATGTATATATTAATGCAACGTAATAGGGTATTGTTCTATTTCATATGTATCTAATTGTATATATTTGTGAAAAAATTATTTGTTTCATCTTCTTTGTTTTAAAAAATTCTTCACTGTGAAGCTATGTATTAGGATTTGGAAGGTTCAAAATATCAGTAAATTTCATAATGTATCAGGTTACATATAGTGCAAGTGTACATATATATATGTTATTTTCCTTAGTAGTGAATACCTGCATTGATTAATGTGTTATTTCTTTAAACAGGCGAACGTATTGTATCATTTACATTCATATTGTGTGTTTTATAGAGTAGTGGACGGCTACCTGATGAAGGCATGTATGCCGAAACGCACGTTGTAGACATCTGCCGCACTGCCTGAGCCAACGTTTCCGTCTATCATCTGGAATTGTATATATTGTTGACTTTGTATGAATTGATTTAGATGTAATTAATTTTCTCTAATGTCATCCATTTCTATATTATTTTGTACAATTCAAAAAAACAAAAAACATGATGTTAGATAACAAGAATAAATAAATAAGATTTTACACTTATTGTTGTAGAGTGCCTGTCTCATACAAATTATATATTCGAGATATTGAAGGGTATTCTTTAGGATAGCAATTGTTTAGAACATGTTTCTAGCTATAACTTTCTTACACTGAGATGTTAAATATAAAATTATATTTTTTTTAAAATTAATAATTTGAATGAATTAAAAAAAGAAGGTTTATAGGGACTCAGACTTCTAGCCTGTACTTCTTCTCAAGTAATCAACCTGCCCTGAATGCTCAATTGATTCATAACCCCCAAACCAGAGTCATTCCATTTTTTCAATTGAGTAGAATGAATATATAAACCTACATCTCGACACTCGGTTAATTTTAATGAAAAGAATCCCGAGAGATGTTTTTGTTTAAAAATAATACAAGGTCTATTTGAAAAATCTATTAACATTTTATATCTAGTTCTCTTTGTGAGTTTAGATATCTTTAAAAAAGTAGGAAGTTGTGTTTTGGCCTCTTGGATCATTCTGTTGATAAAAAAGTTATCAACCCGATATGGTTTAGACAATAAGCATGCTACATAAACAAAAATGAATGAATATTTGGAAGTGCCAACCCACCCAGCTGAGTATCTAATTGCAGAATTGGCAACTTAACTCTAGCTGTATTTTTATTCCACACAAATGACCAAATCATAGAATTGATCCCTTTAAAAAAACTAACGTTAACCTTTACCGGAATGTAAGTAAACAAAAATATCAAAAGGGGTAAGATAGACATCTTAATCAATGCCACTCGTCCTATCAAAGTCAAAGGAAGATTAGACCTTTTATCCAACAGTTTGTGAATCTTGATACTGGTGATTCATAATTATTCTTAACCAATTCCCTATAATGACCTGTAACGTAAATTCCCAATTACCGAATGGGATCAGAATTTCTTACCTGTTGTTTTAATTCTTCTGGGAGCCATGCCGGCTCAGAATTAAGCATTAAAATTTCAGGTTTGGAGGGATTAATTTTATAGCCCCCTATTTGTTCAAATTTCCTAAATTCTGCCAATGTTGACTGCAGATTTAACTTTTCTGGATCTAAATATAAAATAGCGTCATCAGCGAAAAGTTTCAATTTCGCCTTTCCAACAATTGGGGCTCAAATGTTCCTATTAGCTCGTATTCTAATAGCAAGAGGTTCAATAAAAAAGGTGAAAAAAAGGAGTGATAAGGGGCAGCCTTGCCTTGTCCCACGATTTATCTCTATTAACCCTGCTTGGTCCCGATTAACTATTATCTGAGCCTGTGTCCCTGGTAAATATTTTTAATCATAGTTATTACTGAGACGGAAAACCAAACCTAGAAAGTGCATAAAATAATGAATCCCAATCAACTAAATCAAATGCCTTTTCTGTGTCTACCATCATGATGCAAGCAGGTGTCTTATTGATATTAAAATAATCAATGGCTTGAATCAAAAAGCGGGTATTGGTCATCATCATGGGGCCCGCTATAAACACCGTTTGATCGCCATGAATCACTTTCTTAGCTGCTGAAGTAATATGCTGTGCTCAAATCTTCATGAAAATGTTATAATCGGTATTTATTAGACTGATGGGTCAATAAGAATTCAGAATATTGAACGGTTTACTCTTTTCTACAAAGCTAATTATTATCGCTTTTTTAAATTCAGAAGACACCGCCCCACCTGTTTTAATATAATCAAATAATTTTTCAAAAAAAGGGGTCAACTCCTTCACAAACATTTATAAAATTCACTCAGGATTCCATCCTCGCCAAAAGCTTTAGCCTATATCTCGGCTTCTGTCATTTTCATCTGCAACATCGTCACTAAATTTTGCGATATTATAGGTACTTGAAGTGAAGCAAAATACTCCTAAATCATCTCCGAGTTAACCGAATATTTAGTGGTATATATTTGTTGAAAATGTTTGAAGAAGATTTGAGGAATATCAGCTCTATCAGTAACTACTATATTTGATTGGGGATCTATTATCTCTACGATACAGGCAGATTCTTGTCGAGCCCTGATTGACCAGGCTTCTTACCCACCATTTGAGTTTCTTCATAGACCTTCTGAGAATGTCTGAGAGCTATTTATTTCTTCTAAGATAAAAAAATCTCTTAATACCTTCCTAGCCTGTTCCAGCTGAGTCCGATTTAAGGAACCCACCGGTTTAGAAGCATGGACCAACAACTGCTGGAGCTGTGCTATTTCATCTGAACATTCCCTAATTTTCTTAACGGAGGCGGCAATCATCTGCCCATGGGCTGCAGCCTTAAAACGCCCCCAGATAGAAAACATATCAACAGTCCCTTCATTAATGAAAAAATTATCTTTTATCCAGCATCTAAACTCATCCAGCCATACTGGATCTTAAAGGAGAAGGCGGTCCATCTGCCACTTGGACCTACGCTTTTTAGAGAAACCCATTTCTATACATACTTGAACATAAGAAGGAGCTAGAAAAGGCAGTAATACCAATATCTGCATCTCTAAGAATCAATGAACGTGACAACAATAGGAAATCGATTTGAGATGCAATTTGATGTTGGTGTGAAGAACAAGATCAAGAAAACGCCATGCATGAAATAGCTTAAGATCATCTACCAAAGCATCAAAAAGCTTCTTTGTTTTGGGTTTCAGTTGTTTTTTCCCTTTATTTGAAGTATCCATTTTCAAATCCTGAATATAATTAAAATCGCCCCCAAACACAATTTACCCCGAAACCCCAATCAAAAGTTTGTAGAGTGTATGTAATGCAAATTCATCATCAGATATTGGCCCATAATAACTAACAAAATTCAGAAGCTGACCATTTAACGACACCTGTACCCAAATCCACCTCCCCTGGGGATCCCTTTGTTCCTGAAGAAACACCCAGCCAAATTCCCGAGAAAAATAAATAGCCACCCCCCGCATTGCAACACCCGCTGAAGCAAAAAAAAACCTTGAAAACATTCCTGGAATATAACATTTTGGGGTATTAGTTTTCAGATGAGTGTCCTGCAAAAAAAGAATTTTAGTTTTAAAAGTAACTAGCCACCTAACCAACCCAACATATTTACGTCTATTCAATATTCCATTAACGTTGACAGGAAGAATTTGGCATTTACTGTTTAAGCTCATTCTACCAAATAAAAAAAGAGAGAGAAAAAAAAGAAACTCAATGTACTGCAATTCTATTCTAAATCGATTCCTGCACCATTTAGTGCCTTCCTGATAGCACCTGCTCATTTTTCCTATTAACCCCAACGACCCTAACCCTCCCTCAGCAAAAACCCTCCTCCCCTTAGGAAATGTGGCTAGTCCCGCCATCCACATACTCCACCCCCCCAAAACACATGCTGGTGCCCTCATATTGCACCAAAGAGTGACCTCCCCCCTCCCAAAACAAAACGATTATAATAATGATAAGGAGCAAATTCACTGACTTTTTTCGTAGGTGTAATAAGTCAGAGGTCATTTTGGTTAATAGGTCTCTTGGTTTTTTCATGCTTTTTGATACAAAATTCACTGCTCTTCAAAAGTGCAAATTGCACTCGAGAGGCCCCTCATATCTTCTTTTACATAAATCTTGCAGAAAGAAAACAGCATTTTAATACAACTCGTACGTTTAACAATCTCATTTAAGTACTGTTATGTTTTGCAATCACAAATATAAGTCTTTTATGACACTTCCCCTCATTAGTTTTCCCTGGGCTTGTTTCCTTCCTATAGATCATCGGCAAGAAATTCACAAAGGTGTTTTATTAGTTGGAGTTTCAACTGCACGGAAATTATGTCTCGTTGTCTTGTACAAAATACCATTCATCAATGTAGAGGTGTATTTAAGTTTGCTTCCTTAATTCAAGGAGGGTATTTTTTTCGTGGATGGTTATCACAGGATCCCCAGAACGATCTGATGCATGTATGCAAAAGTTAATATTTACTTTGTAGGTAAAATTAGCCACTCGCCCCCCACACCCCCAATATGTGCAAGGTCAAGCAGCAGAAGTTATTTTGATCAGACTAGAGATTTTGCTCCAGGAAAATTCAGCTCCCAGGCACTTCAAGCTGTGAATACAGTGCCAAATGGCAGGTCTCAGGCACCCACAGCAAACCAAAGACTCCAATGGACATTGAATCACATCAAGAGGCTGCGTCCTGCATCCTTAGCCATAGTAACTAGTTATTTTTCCTGCAGACACTCAGACAGACGCCATACAATTCATTCAGTTAGTATCCATCAGAACAGAACAAAGCTTCACCTTCAAGTAATTCATTCCTTTTTATTCTCCCAGATGTATTTTCGTGACTGTGCTGATCCAGTATTTCTGTTTTGGTGATTAGCCTCCGACAACCACAGTTGCCACATACTTTTTCTTTGCTGATTAAGGGTTAGACTAGAGGGTGTAGGTATAGCATGGGATTTAAAAGGGTCACAATTGAACTTTCACTGAAACGATTTTTAAACCAATCCTTATTTCTCCCTGATGTGTGCCACAACTTCTATTACCACTGTGTGACGTAGGCCAAAGAATAGGAGAGTTAAGGCAAGTGATCTATTACAATATAATGCATGTCTCAACAAAGAGAACAACACAACTGAACATAAATACCTGTCATAAGGCAACTCCTCCCACACTTTAAGCTCACAGATTTTCCACACCTACCTTCTGGGATGTGACAGGCAAGGTGCCCCCAACAGATAGTGCAGCTAGACAGTCTAGGAAAAACCCATGCAGCAGAGGGTGAGGTGTGATGCAGCCATTCTCACTTTACCACTACACCCAAAAAGAAGGCTTGACTCTTAAGAAATAAATCAGTCAGTTTGTAGAGCGCTGCTTGTCACTCATGAGGGTATCCAATTGCTGGCAGGGTCCCAAGGGTTCAGCCGATGAGCCAGTTCTTGAGCGTCTTGCAGAAATCTAGTAGAGTGGCAGAGATCCAGAGGGGCAGGGGGAGGTGGTTTCATGCCCTGGCTGTGAGGTAGAAGGAGCGTCCATCATCCCTGCTTCAGTGAATGCATGGGGTGCAGGCGACTCAGAGGGAGGCATAACTAAGGTGCCTGGTTGGTTTGTGAAAACTTAGATGGTGGTTGATGTAGGCTGTTCCGGAGTTGTGCAGGGCCCTACATGCGTTGGTGAGCAGCTTGAACTGGCATATCTTCTGAATTGGGAGACAGTGGGCATCTCTGAGGTGTGGGGTGATGTGTGATCATTGAGGGAGATCAAGGATGAGTCTGGATAAGGCATCCTGGTGGTTTTGAGTCTTTGGCATAGGTGGGTTGTGATTTCTGCATAAAGAGCATCCTGTAGTCCAGAATGCTGGTGATCATGGCTTGAGTAATGGTGTGTCTTTAGTTTTGGGGAAGCCACTTGAAGGTCTTGCTTAGCATGCACAGAATGAAGACGCATGAGGATCATACAGCGTTGACCTGAAAAGTCACAGAGAGTTTGTTGTCCAGACTGATGCAGAAGTTTCTGGCATAGTCAGTCGGGGTTGGTGTGGGGCCGAGTTCTGTAGGCCACCAGTAGGTGCCACATGGAATGCTTGTAGCTGAAGATCAGTTCTTCTGTCTTGTCCATGTTGAGCTTCAGGCAGTTGTCCTTCATCCAGTTTGCGACGCTGGTCTTGCATTGGTGGAAGTTAGTCCAGGTGGTGGCGGAGTCTATGGAGAGGGAGAAGATTATTTGTGTGTCATCAGCGTATGAAATGATGTTGAGTCTGTGGGATCTGACAACACTGGTGTCATGTAGATAGAGGGTAGGGCTGAGTGATGAGCCTTGAGGGACACCACAGATTATCTCTTTGGGTGTGGAGGAGAACGGTAGAAGGTGAATCAGTTGAGTTCTACCAGTGGGAAAGGATCCAATCCACCTGAGGGCGGTTCCTTGGACACTGGTGTCATGCAATCTGGCAAAAAGCGTGTGGTCGAAGGCAGTGGAGCAGTCCAGGAGAATCAGCACCACTGTCGACCCCTGGTTTAGGAGGGCCCAGATGTCAGTGGCTGCAATCAGGGCTGTTTCAGTGCTGTTGTTGCTGCAGAAGCCAGATTGGGAATTGTCCAGGAGGTGGTTTTGTTCCAGGTAGGTAATGAGTTGCTGGTTGATTGCTGGTAAACCTAGCAAGGGCCTGCTGTTGTCACCAGGGTCTGCTGATGTTTTTTTTCCGCAGGGGTTGACTACTGCATTCTTCCAGTCTTCTGGGAAGGTGGCCGTGGTCAGGAAGGCGTTAATTAGAATGGTGAGTTCTTGGCTTTTCCTGGTTATTCAAAGGTTGAAGATGAGTGAGGGAAAGGGGTCAGTGGGGGCCTGGGTGTACCAATTATATGAAGGTGATTGTTTCTTCTGTGGCGAGGTAGTTCCAGGTGGTGAGACAGGATTTCGTTGTGGGTGGGGAGTTGTTGTGCTGGTTGTTGAAGTCAGTGGGCCTGAGTTGGGGTTGGAATTCCTGTAGATTTTGGTGGTATTGTCGTGGGAGAAGTTTGCAAGTCTGTTGCGGAGGTCTTGTGAGGGGGTGATGTTGTTTGCTGTGGCTACGGGGTTGGAAAATTCCTTTACAATGCTGAAGAGTTATTAGTTTTTGTTGGAGCTGATTTCAAAGCATGTCACCAAGGATTTCTTCTTTGAATCCTGTAGTTGTCGGCGGTAGTGGTTTAGTGCAGTTTTGCAGGCGTTTCTGTCAGTGGCATCACTTCTCTCCTCCTCTAATGACTGCTGCAGCTAGAATGCTATTGAAGGCAAGAAACTAAGCAGCTCTCATTGAGTGTGATTGCATTCATAAATTAGGTTCTCAGTGCAGCTGTTCACCTAATCATACAGAATTGCACAGTGCCTTGATAACAATATATTACTATTACCTCTCGTAAAGGGTTTTACAAATAATGTTAATTTAATGTTATTACATTTAAGGAGCATTTGTCAGCATGGCGTTGGGCCATAAAAAAGATGATGTACAAAAATGAGAATGCAAATTAAAGTTATATTAAAATAACAAGGAATGCAATCTAGTAACACCGTGCTACTGCTTTAGAAAAAAGGGATATAGCAATGGTCAGACATAAAAAGAATGGAAAGGGAAGCTGGATGCTAGGAAGGCATGGTGAACAAACCAAATTTGAGAAACTGAACCCTCGTTCCGGGTTGAATAGTACAGCCAGAGGTAAGACTCAATATGTAAGGAGGAACAAGTACTGGGGCACTTTAAGCAGCACAGAGAAACTCAAACAGAAGGTTGTACAACCGAACAACGCAGGAAAACACATTGCATGCCTTAAGCACGCATTTTTTACCCCCAATGTTCTTACAACGCATATTTTTTTTACCACATATGCCATTACCATGCATTGTGTATATATATATATATATATATATATATATATATATATATATATCGAGCTTTAAGCACAGCATTCCTGTTGTCCCATCTAGTTTAGGCACCTTGAGCCTTGGTCACGGGCAGGAAATAACAACCATAGTGTCTGTGCCTACAAATGTATACTGCTTTCAGGTCACCTGGCGTCGATTGACGAATCTGCGCAAAATTTTCCAAACTTTTGGCCATCTCCGGTCCGCCCCTATCCTGAAAGTTTGGGGGTGATTCGTCAAGCGGGGGTCGAGAAAAAAGGGGGGGCCCAAAATGCGTTTTCCCTATGCAATTTCCCATAGGACCTTTCGACGCAGCTACAGCCCGAACTGCTGAACGGAATTACACCAAATTTGGCAAAGAGGTAGTCCTTGGTTCAGACTCGTGCCTTTTGCTTATTTGCTAAATCCGTTCAGTAGTTCCTGAGAAAATGACAGTTAAAGTCATTTATATATCTATGGGCTTGGAGGGTCCACGTACCCTAAGCGTAGCCTGCACGCACCCTGCCGTGCACAAGCTGCCTTTTAATTGGCTGTCACACTCCAAATCAGGAAGTGTTGACAGCCATCTTGTGCCTCGGTAGAACACACATGTAAACACTTACGTATACATTTAGTCATACATGCTAACAAAGATCAATAGAATACTATTAAATATACTTATACACCTACATCAACATTGCACACCAGCACACATCCTATTCACTTATGGAGACATCCTACTCACTTATGCAAACAATTGATCATACTTATATTTACTAAGCTACACACTTACACAAACACCACTTTATGTATTCATTAATTTAGAAAGTCATACTAAGTGTGTTATAAAATCACTATTACAAGTATACAGTTATCCATACAGTTACTCATACAATCACTGAGTCTTAGGTATACTTATTTATATACAACAACGGTCACCTACACTGCCTTTTATATTTCTAGTTTGTTGGACATATATCATTCAGAAATATATTTACTCATCACCACACCCATAAAGAGATTAACTCACTCAAACAACTGTTTCCACATACACTCTTAACCTCAAATACCTACTAAATGAACTATTTACACAACTTTGGACAGTCATACACATCCCACCCAACCACACACACATTCATTCACTATCCTATACAAATACTCACTTTACTAATTAGTAACTAATATAGACTTTCACATAGCTAGTAACCAACGTATGTAGTTGTTTACACAACAAGAGATATAGTGATACAGGTATTCACACAGTGTAATCACTATCCCATATATTTAGTGAGACACATTAAATTCGTCACTTAGACAGTCAATCACATTGCTAGTAAATCCTCCATTCAGAAACGTATACATCCACTCACTCTTCAAGGCACTATATATAAATATATATAATACTTATTTAAATATGGAACCAAACAAAATTCACTGGATGATGTCATCAGTGATGTCATTTGAGATGTCATCAGTGATTTCACTGACCATGTCATGAATGATGTAATATGTGACGTCATCAGCAGTGGATTGCGGGCGTGCGAGTTATAGTTAGTACAACTAACTATAACGGGGGAATTTAAGTGTTTTTATACGAGGGAAATGTCCAGCTAACTTTAACACCCCTAAAACCTATGGTTTTTTCAGTGAATTTCTAAGGTTTTTTAAATGCTAATTCCTAACTATAACATGTCTGAAACCTATGTTTTTTTCAGTGAATTTATATATATACTAGCAGCCCGTCCCGACGTTGTCCGGGTATGAAATAGAATGTGTGTAATGTGTGTATTTGGCAAGGGCAATTTATTTTAAAATCTCGTGGTAGACAAAAAATTTTGTTTCATTAGAATAGGGACGGAGAAGGCCCATCTGCAGCTCTGGTTGATGTTAGCAGGCGCGTGTAATTAGTGTAGTGATCCGCCGCCTGATCCCGGCTACGACCCTGGTTGATGTTAGCAGGCGCGTGTAATGTTGTTGAATGAGAGAGTTATCAGCCGCGGGTAAACCCGTTTAATGAGCGAGTTGAGTGACAGCGAGTAGGAGAGGCTGCAGTAATGGTCCCAGCAGACACGCTCATTTGCGTGTTCCCCCACTTGAGGCCCAGATGCAGGCCTGTTTGATGTTAGCAGGCGCGTGTTCCCCCGCTTGAGGCCCAGCTGCAGCCCTGGTTGATGTTATCAGGCGCGTGTAATTAGTGTACTGATTCGCCGCCTGAGCCCGGCTAGAGCCCTGGTTGATGGTAGCAGGCTCGTGTAATTTCGTTGAATAATGAGAGAGTTCAGTAACAGCGCGCAGGAAAGGCTGCAGTAACGTTACTTACCAGACCTCCAGGTGAACGCGTTTGTCACGTCCCCAGCACATGGCCACAGCAGACGATCTTCTGATTAATGTATGACCCACATGGCATGAAGGGCGGAACGTAGCCCCCAGCTTGCCCCTTGATGCGGCTCAATTGCGTTCACATGGCATGAAGGCTGGACACATGCCCCCAGCGTTTTTCACGCCCCCAGCGTGTCACGCCCCCAGCGTGCCCCTTGATGCTGCGCAGCAACGTAATTGGCGCTTGTATGTACGACTCACATGGCATGAATGGCGGACACACGCCCCCAGCATTTGTCACGACCCCAGCGTTTGTCACGCCCCCAGCACACGCCCACAGCCCACGATGTGATGGCTGTACCACATGCCCCCAGCGTTAGTCACGCCCCCAGCCCACGCTCACAGCACAAAGCAGACACGCCAACAAGGGACTACTTTGCTGGCACGGTTCTTTTACCTTTTAAATGTATAGAGGAGTTGGCCTAATGGCTAAGCCGCTCGACCTCGGACCTGGGGATCTGGGCTCGAGTCTTGGTAACGACACCAAACATCCTGTGATTCTGGGCAAATCACTTAATCTCCCCGTGCCTAACAAAAATGAATGTGTGTCCTCATGTAATGTAACTAGTGCTATGTAAAGCGCTCTGATACCTGATTCAGTTCGGGTCAAGTTCACGCTATATAAAACTATGCAAAAAAATATATACATGGTGGCTGTCTGCATAGCCTATGTCCTTCTGCTGCAACTGCCCTTTCCAACGCTGTATTGGGTGTTGCGATTGCTGCTGTGGTTACTGAGATTACCCGCCTCAAGGGTTTGGGCTCTCTCTTTATAATATTAGTATGGATATATAAATAAACCTCCCATTCAGAAAACAACTAAAAACCTGGCTCTTCCAGAAACTGCAGTAGAAAGGAATGTTGTGATGCCAGGAACCAGTGCTGGGATGCCTAAGGGTAGCCATGCGCTTTACCAAAAATCGATTTAATAATAATAATATATACACACACACATATATATATTTATACATATATATATATATATATATATATATATCCAACCAAATCCAGGACCCAACATTAGACAGGCCACTCGGAAGCTGTTTATCAGACATCATCTTTATTGCCGCATGCTCGTGAAGCTTGGAACAGATATGCACTCTCCATCAAGTATAGGTGCTCCGCTTGGACCCCTCCGCAACAACAGTGGTCTGTGCCGGGCAGCGAGCCCATCCATTCAGTCAAAACATACCCATGTCCACACGATCCTGGGACAGTATGAGGCGCAAACTCAGATTGCGTGTTGTAGAAATTATTTAATCAGCTAAGATAGCAGCAAACATAAACACACTCGACGCGTTTCGGGGCTCCTCCCCCTTGGTCACGAGTAGTAAACAGAGTAATAGGATGGTGATACATATACTCAATGTCACATGGTCAGAGTGAAAAAATAAACATAAACAAAATACTTAGCGCTTATAGTCAGCGCTGTAATGGAAGGTTATAATAGTGCATGAATCTAAATATTTACAAATAACCCTTTAGACAAGATCTGTTAACAAAAGCATTAAATGATATTAACGCTCGCATTTAGAGTCATTCAACAAAATATATTGGTTAGCTTGACGCTCCTGATACTAACATAAATCGCCCTAGTGGGCTTACCATTATTATTATTTCCACTAGATCGGCTCCTATAATATAGGCAATCAAAAGGCAATCTAAAGGATGCTATTCCGCCCATGTGGGCAACGCAAAATAGGTTATAATTTTCAAATTATATAAATTGTCAGAAAATTGTCAAGAAAATGATGCCCATGTGGGCGAGACCATAAGTGCATGTTGAATTCTCAGTTCCAATGCCGTTTCACTGTTAGTTTCTTATAGGGTTGATATTTTCATTCAATACATATTTACACAACCAATCCCTGAAAAAGGAAATAAAAAGTGATCAGTGATAATGAAAAAAAGGACCAGTGATTCAAAAATTGAAACTAATAAAATTCTATCGTAAATCCTACATAACTTGTATACAGGACACTGAAGTTAAAAACAAATAAGGGCGAAAACATCTTAAAGTACACGATATATTACATGTTAAATCCCAAATGGATTTCCTACTAGACAAAAATGACAGAATGCTCAATGAAACCAGAATATTGAAATAAATTATCCTAGGTGAACTTCCATTTCTTCATCACAGTTATGACCATTCGGGACCAGTGTTTTATATTGAATAATCATACGTGATTCAAGTCTCCTTAATTTCTGCACACGATTGCCCCCTCTCTCATCAAATTTGACTGTACACAGTACACAATAGCTTAATAAATTCACATTTTGATTGTGATGAGTGAGAAAGTGGCGTGCTATTGGGTAAGATTTATCCATGTTGGTAATAGCACGCATGTGCTCTAGCACTCTCAATTTGGCAGGTTTAATCGTGCTCCCTATGTAGGTTTTATTACAGGGACAGAATAAAGCATAGACTGCATGGTCACTAGTGCATGAAGTATGTTCCTGGATAATCAGAATTTTAGATGTGGGCGACAGTCGTACTTTTTTCAGATTCCGACTGTTCTTGCAAGCCTTGCAATTTCTGCAGGTAAAAAAGCCTCTCACTCCGGTGGTTACGGGTTTCTTGGGGATCACTGCTGTGCACAATTGGTCCTTCAAGGACCTCACTTTTCTGAAAGAGATTTGAGGGGATTCATTGACAAATTTGGCAACGTCTGAGTCGTTTAATAACACTGGCCAAAATTTCTTGAGACTCTTCCTAAGCGGACCCGCTTGGCTACTGTAAGTTGTTATGAACCGTGTATTGTTCTCTTTTTCGTCTGCGGGTTCACTAGGTCTCGGCTGTAAAAGTGATTCTCTAGATCGTTTCTTTACAGCTTTTTGTGCATCAGTAATGACTTTGGTGGAATATCCCCGTTCAGAGAACCTTTTTACCATATTTTGTTGTTCAATCAAAAAAGCTTCTTCTGTGCTGCAATTGCGTCTAGCTCTTAACAGTTCCCCTACTGGGATACTCCTAATTAATGAATTAGGGTGACAACTGCGTGCGTGGAGTATACTGTTTCCCGCTGTCTTTTTTCTAAAAAGAACTGTCTCTAGTTTACCCTTCTCCACTCTCACATTCAAATCAAGGAACTCCAAGCTCTCTTTGGACCAATTGCTGGTGAAATTGAGATTGAAAGTATTCTGATTGAGTTCATGCACAAATGTGTTAGCCTCTTCCTGGGTTCCCTGATTAAATAATTTCTACAACACGCAATCTGAGTTTGCGCCTCATACTGTCCCAGGATCGTGTGGACATGGGTATGTTTTGACTGAATATATATATATATATATATATATATATATATATATATATATATATATATATGCGCTCGCGTGTAAAGACACAGCCACACTCGCGGGGAGAAACTTGAACTCGCCTTTCTTGCCACAGCGTGCTTGAATAGTTGAGGAGCTCAAGAGAAAGTGATTCAATATATATATATATATATATATATATATATATATATATATATATATATATATATATATATATATAAATATAAAGGGTTCCCCATCTCCTTACGCGTTTCGGCGTTGTATTGCTTTGATCACAGGTGGGGGTTATTAAGTGCAAATGCATTTCTGTGCGCCTTTTAAACTTCAGGAATCACATGACTTACATTAAAAACACAGTTCCCATGTTGCATTTCACTGGTAATATACACCTATATTTATATATATACTTTTTTTTTCTTAACAAAGTATTTGTGGATGGGACAGCCCACATTCCCCAAAATTACCTTAAATGCATGGTAAAGGCAAGGTTGTAAAAACATTTTCGTGGTAAAAACATGTGTGCTAAAAATGTGTGGTTAAGGAAGCAGATTGAAATTGAAACCAGTGGAAAGAAACTAGAGATGACGAAATGTGCTCTGTCAAAGAGAAAAAAAACAGAAAATGAACGTATTAATTAAAATTTCAGCGGTGCAAGAGAGTAGGCTTACTAACAGGTTAGAGTAGTAGCCTAGATGAAAAAGGATACCATACTTAAAAAGTGTCTTCACACTTAGAATTATAATTCTCAGATCTTTAAGGACTCCTATTTTTTAAGTCAAAATGAGTCTGCATTTAAAGATCCAATGAGTATCTTAGGTGTAGTTTGTAGGATCTACTACTTCTTGGCTGGCTAAAGCCATTGTTTAGCAATTTGTGTGTCATAAAAAATGCAGGAGACAATACTGTGGCATCGTAAGAATAATTTACACACTTCCCAGCCTTGTAACTCAAGTATGAGCTGATGGCCAATTCACAGGCCCCTTAATATTAATGTTCCATACTTTTCAGCATCAGCCTTGTGGTCTACACTGTGTCGTCCAGACCCCGGTGGAGAGGAAGAAGGCATTTTAAAAAGAGTAATAGCCCTAGAGGAGATGAAGAAGGCATTTTAAAAAGAGTAATAGCTATGAGACCTCTTGACTACTATAAAGTAAAAGTTTGCGGATTTATACAGCGCAGTGTTATCACCTGTGACGGTATCCAGGCGCTTCCCATGGGTACAGGGAGATTAAGTGATTTGCCCAGAATCACTGTATGTTGCTCCAACGCCGAGACTCAAACCGCGCTCCCCTGTTCCTGAGTTGTCAGCTCTTGCCGCTGCGCTACATACTTTCTATGAGACCTGCCCTCAGGCTACAACAGAAGGCATGCATTTGCAGGGTCACAAATCAGACCAATCTGGGGAAAGATTATTAACATGAAGGGTGTGCTACAAAGTGCAAGCCATTTTTCTTGTACTTGGAGCTATATTTGCATGAACGGCTAGCAAGTGTTGTTGTTCTCTGAAGTACTGGGCAGCATCAAGGCATATCCCAGTGAATAACTAAGTATGACATCACTGTACCATACAATGATGGAGCTGCCTTATAAAATGTAAATCTAGAACCAGCAACAATTTGAAGGTTATTATTACCAATTGTAGGAATGGCACAGGTGGTAGAGGCGAACTACGAGACACCTTTGTGAGCAGTTTGGGGCCCCTGTTGTGGGTGGTGGTGGCTGGCCACAAAAAACAGTCTTAACTGTGCAGAGTTTTAGCACCAACTTTAAGTAATCCGATTGATGATGTAATTTCTTATGGCAGGATATACTATGGGGTTTATGTACAATCCCTTTGCGCTGCCGGTGCATTAGGTTTAATATGGGAAAAGTGACGTACTGGCAGCGCAAGGGGATTGCAAAAATGCCCCTATGTGCTTCTTCTTTTCTTTAATTAGGGAAGAGTACATTTAGTTGTGCAGGATGTGAAATGGCGACATTTTCATGACAATTACTCATTAAGTGGAAAAGGTTATCCAACCTGCTTTTAAGTAGAAACATTGGAATTCAGGGCCTTTGTGCTTGTATTAATGCCCTTAACCCCATGGACACTGATATATTTCAGGTAGTAACACTTTGTTACCATCGCTGCTTTGTTAGTGTCAATTCTGCAATGGTGACTGTTTTATGCAAGGCTATTATCTGAGCACAATGGGAAATCCCCCTCGACTTTCGATGTTTATTGACAATCTCGGTGACAATGCTTCCAGGCAGGGGGCCTCATTTATGAAAAGTGACGCATTGCTGCGTGAAAACAGCGATGTGTCACTTTTCACTGCGCTCTCCCTGCGACATGATTGATGTGTCATATTTATAATATGACGCATCATGTCGCAAGGAGTTATTTATTATATTTGTTATGTACAGATACGTCAGTATTTCTGACGTATCTGTAGGCGCAAAAGTGACGCATTGCTGGAGTGTGTCACAAAAGTGACGCAACTCCAGCAATGCTTCCTTTCACATGGGGAAAGTCCCATGTGAAAGGGCTTGAGTCCGTCTTACGCCTGCTGTGAGGCAGGCGCAAGATTTTGACGCAACAGCGTCCTAAAAGTGACGCAGTGAAATCTCATAGATTTCACTGCGTCACTATTACGAGGCTTTTTGCGGGTGAACGCCCCCTCTGCATACATTATACCTGACGCAGGTATAATGTAGCGCAGGGGTTTACAAAGTGACGCATCTGCTTAGATGAGTCACTTTGTAAATAGTGCGCATCAGGAGGCATGTTTTACGCCGCTGATGCGTCACAAAAAGTGACGCATCGGAAGCGCAAAACTCACGCAAGGCCTCAGAAATGAGGCCCATGGTATCGGTATCCAAACCAAATGATGCTCCTCTCTTATCAAGTTACCTCTTAGAACAGGAATACAAAATGTTTTTTTTTCCTGTAGTCAATCATGTTAAATCTGTCTGCCCAGTACTTAGTAGGAATCAAGTATGACATAGAATTGTCAAGCCTGTTCTGCCTCATGCTCTTTTGCATCATTCCTGGGCCCTTTCCCAAAGCAGTTCTCCCACACGTGAAAGATGCTGTGGAACTGACTTCTGCCCTGAAGCTTCCCTGCATCCTCTCTGTGGAAAGAGTCCGCTGGCTTGCAGACTTCTCCACCCCCTCCCTCACAGCGGCAGTACTGCCACGCGCGCACACTGGTGACTCATGTTCATTAGACTAATCTGTCCTGTCACTTACAGGAGCGACGGGGGAGCTGGCTGTTATGCAGCCATTAGCTTGTGATCGGGTGGCCTCGGGCTCTCTTATTTTCTAAAGATGTTCCTTACCTTGTGTAAAGGTGATACAATTGGGGATTGTGCTGCTCTTTCTCTTTGACCTGTTTTTCTTTTCCAGACTGCTTTGAAGTTATATGGTTATGGTTTAATTATTCGTCATGCTATTTAGGAAATGTGAAATATGAACTGGAATAGAGAAATCCAAAGCAAACTAAATTTCATGGAGCTGTACAAAATCACCTCCATGTAATTCCTCCTGCTCTGTGTACAGCAAATTACTACTATTAAATCTCATTTTCGCTAGAAGTGACTCTGCCTGCTGCCGGATTTGATTCTTGAAAAAAATATACTTTTTGACTATACTAGTAGTTAATGTAATAGGATGTTTGATATTCATAAGTTGCAGCCAACAACTTAACGAAATCCATCTTAAAACCACAGCCATCCAAGGATCACCACGGAAAAAAACACAAACAACTTTTTATCAGTGAAGAAATCCAATGTGGCATTTTCATGTATGAAAGAATTGTTTTATGGCAGAACTGTTCTAATATTTGTCCATGAAACATCATTGAAAGGCGATTGGGCTTGGATGAACGATGTAAGTTTGGTGAGAGATTGATAAGTGAAAACATGCTTTGCCTTGATTTCGTAAGGCAAGTGCCACAGGTTTGTGGCCAAAGGTGGTTTCGAAGATCATAATTAATAGTTGTGTTTATGCAGTCAAGGTTCCCAATTCAAAATGGCTACCAAGGCATGGAGATGCACCTTGGCGGCCGTGGTTATTAGAGGTGAAGCGAGGGATTTTCGCCAGATTTACTGAGCAGATGTACAATCCGTTTAAATTGAGATTTATGTGATTGAAAAACATACGTGTAGGGTGATTCATTAAATGAATACACGGAGTGGGTGCTCCACCCCACTGATAGGGAGGTAACTGTACCCTGAGCGCTGAGATATATATGCGGCGTGATTTAACCCTGTATCCCGGTCTTGAGAAATGTTAATATATAACCCCTGTCCTGAGGAGGCCTAAGAAGAAAAGGCTAAAACGTGGTCACGTCAACACTTCTAAGGAGGAGTCATAGGATTTATAGTGATCTTTGGAATTGTGTGGTGTTATACTAGAGCTAGGTCAACTAGTATACAAGCCTTAGGTGTTTCACTTCGACTGTCTCTAAGTGGTTCGCCTAGAAGTATAGGGGGACATTGTGATATATGACATTTGTTTGTCTTCCTCTTTGATTAGGCTCCATTGTTTGTGTGTGCTACAAACAGATTTTGATACATTGGTTCAGAATAATAATAACTGTGGAGAGGGTAATTAAATGTGCTCCACTCAAAAATTGATTTATATTGTTTCCTTTATACCTTTCTTCATTGTATAAAAATACCAAGGCATGGAGGGCACTGCTATCCACCACAGTTCCTGGCAAGTGGAGAAGTAAGCATCAATAGTACACACAAACATGACTGAAAGACAGTTTGGTAATGGCTGCTATTTAAGTTTCCATCTTTGTAGTACACACTAGCTCAGCGCCAGGATGCTCCTTTCGGAGTGACAGTTAGCGCTTTAGAAATTCCCTATACAAATACAAATACAAATACAAAGTAATGTTACCTTGGCTTACGTACCTGGTAACATATTTCCAACATTTGTAAAACTCAACAAGCCTGGGACAAGAGACTGCTGGATACGGACACTGATCAGCAGCATTGACTTTCTGAATACTAACCATATGAAAATGCCAAAGTACTAGGTTGTATGGAAAGTTTGCTGCCTCGTGACTGGAGCACACCTCCAAACCTCACATAAGGCTACTCTAAAAACACATACTCTTCCCACTATAGACAACAAATGCAGTAGCCTGTCAATCGACCACATGAAAAAACTTTGATGCATGTCATGGGTAGGAAAGGGTTAACCATACGCTACAATACAAATCTATACAATGCAGTCATTTTATATGTAAACACCAACACCCTTGCTTACTAAGTTAATTGCTTGGATTCCATGTAACAAAATAACAATCTTTATCCTTCAACATGGTGTAATAGCAACTCACACTTTAAGACCTATTGATTTTAATAAATGCATTTGACAGTAAGCACATCAGGACTACAACTTTTTTTTGTAACCTCATCAGACCCATTGCATGTGGCATAACCTTTTCCACGTAACCAATCAAGTCTATAGCATTCATCATTGACTTGTCATCATAACCATCTGAGGCCTCCTGTATTGAACATAAGCTGGCAACCATCAAGTATACAGTCCAAATATTATAAATATTCATTAAAATGACAGAGGGCAATACAATATTCAACCTCTTCCACAAGTGAATTATGAAACTGCACATCTTCTACCTGGAGAGTTTTTCACATGGTGACCCAGCATGGGAATCCTACACAAATCCTGAACTATAGACATCTGGGAGAATCCATGTTATGCCACACCTGTTCACTGGGTTTAACACTGTGTAATCACATTCCCCCCTTAGAGGCCTATTGGCTTTGACATATGATTTGCACACTGTGTTTGTCATAAATGTTCATAAAAAAAGAATAGACCTAGGGCCTTTGTCATACGTTTTCCCACTGAACCACTCTGGCCAATAGTCTTTATAACTAGCCTATTACCATAAATAGCTCAGGACTTCTGTATTAAGAATCATCTTTCCCACATGGCAACTTTTAGTATATAGTCATTAATGTACATATATGTACACAATTAATATTGGCAAATCAAGATACAACTCTTCCGAAAATGGCATAGCAGGAATTCTCAAAGTGTTCGTCTTCAAACACAAGTGTTTATCACAGGGGGTAACCAACACCAAACCCCTTGACTACTATTTTAATCTGTGTGACTCTAGGCAACAAAGTACCTGCCTACAAGCTTTAACCTACTGCAACGGCTTTCAACCTTTAAATGCCTACTAACTTTAACACATGCTTTTTACAATAAATGATTCAGAACTTTTTTCATGACTTTTCATAATAAATAGATCTGGTTTATAGCCATGATCACTGGATTGTCACCATAACAAACTAGGGGCATATTACCAAGCAATAGCGATAATTATCGCTATTGCTTTGTTAGCGGGGAAAAAATATCGCCAAGCACCGAGGATTTTTACCGCTGAGATACCTTGATATTATCAAGGTTTATCTCAAAAGCGGTAAAAATCCTGCGAAATGCATGAATATCGCTGAAAAATCAACGATATTCATGCATTATCGTGACAATGCTCTTAGCCATGTTATCCACCTTCCATTGGATAACATGGCTAAGAACTGCTTTTAGCAGGCGTTAGCTTTTGGAGATATTCGCGCTTAGCGCGAATATTTCCAAAAGTTGTTAATAGGAGTTAGAGATGTTAGCGACTGTTTTCAGTCGCTAACATCTTGGCACGCCCACTTTGCATGTCATTAGCGATAATTATCGCTGACATGCAAAGTGGGCCCCTAAATGCCCGCTATCGCCTACAAGCTGTCGCTAACTGGTGTTAGCGACAGCTTGGTAATAGGGCGATAAAATTATCGCCGCATTAGCGGGAAAAAGTCCCGCTAATGCGGCGATAATGCCCTTGGTAATATGCCCCACAGTTTGCTGGATTGAGCATGCATTTTCCCACATGGCCAAAAGTGCAGCTCAAGCATTCTTTTTGTATGTTGATTCCCCCAACCAGACTCTGTTCTTGGGGGGAATCAACATTTGGGCAGAGCACAAGCTGCTCTCTTAGGGGCATTTATACAAGGGCTTTATCTCCGCTTTTTTGGCTAAAAAAAGCCAAAAAAGCGGAGATAAAACTATCGCCCTATTTACAAGAGGGTGTAAACATGCATAATCGCAAGTTAGCACCCTTTTTCCCAATGCTTCCCCCTGCATCTCTAATGTGATGCAAAGTGGGCGTCACTGGGCGTCACTGGGCGTCCCCCCGGATGGACTATCTTGCAAATATCGCTGATGTTCACATTGCGATATTTACAAGGCTGCCCACAGGATTTTAGCAGATGTTAGATTTTGGCGAAAACGGCCGTTTTCACCAAAATCTAACGTCTGCTAAATCCTGACTTACCTATGTTTGACATAGGGGGTGGATTATGCTGATACGACCACAGGGTTGTATCAGCAAGATTATTGCCGTTTTGCAGGGAAGTTCGCTGGACAACCAGCGATGTTCCCTGCAAAACGGCGATAACCTCGCTATCTCTGGAATTGTTATCACCCTGGAGAAACGCGTTGTTAATAACGCGCTACCAGGGCGATAAATTCCACAGATAGCCTGCGATAAGAAATTTATCGCTAAGCACGGCCAGCAATAATTATTGCTGCCCGTTGATAATATGCCCCTCAGTAGCTTATTAGAACTCGTGTTCTGTATATCAGACAAGGTCTGCTGATAGTTGAGCAGTCAAGCCAGACCAAAAAGATGAAGGGGTGGGTAGTTCAATTTGGCAACTTTGGATGGAATTGCCACACTGATAACTTCATACAACAGATGAGATTTCAAGAAAAAGTAGCAGGAAAATCTTGTCAAAGGGTACATTTTTGTAGTATTAAATCATTGAAAAATAGTACCAAAATACTTGTGAATATAAATCCGTCTGCCAAAAACGTTTTGCTGGAAACTTTGGCAACTGTCACAGCAAGTCAACTTAAACAGATCTCTCATCTTTGTAAAGTGCCAGAGTTCTATACATCACAAATAGTTGCCAATGGATTTTGGACGCGACCCCCCCCTCCGTACAAAATTGAAATTGATGAAAGGAAACTAGGCAATGAGAGTATAATACAACTCGAGTGTTGAGGTAAAGGGTTATGCAAGTTGAAATTTATGCAGACCATTGCAAATAGTTTTACTATTAATCACAACAGCACAATAGAGGTTGTATTTTTCAATGATTATAATCCTGACACATCTCCCATATCCCCAGCTTAAACCGCATCTTATACCTGCTGTTGGACCTTCCATCCTTAGGGTGATCTTTCCCTAGACTTTATGTCTTTTGCCTCCATATTTTGCTGTATCTGTATTATTTGTGCCTTAGGGCTCCAAGCACTTTACCACTCCTGACCAGTACTAAAGTGCACATGCTTTTTCTCTAAAACATGGTGACATCAGTGTATAACTGATTTGCATATTTGGTTTAATAGTAAGTTCCTTGTAAAGTGGTATGACATATACCTAAATGCTACTAGTGGGCCTGCAGCACTAATTGTGCCAACCACATAAGTAGCCTCTGAAACCTGTCTCAGGCAGACCACTGCAGTGCCTGTGTGTGCAGTTTACTACCTCTTTGACTTGACATTTAAAATTACTTGCAAAGCCGTAAACTCCTCTTTTATTACATATAAGGCAGCCCTAAGGTAGGCTCTAAGTAGGCTCTAAGTAGCTCTAAGGGCAGGGTGCCTTGTAAGTAAAAGGTAGCACATGTGTGTTTAATCTTTACATGTCCTGGCAGTGAGAAACACCCACATGTGTTTTTCACTACTTTGAGGCCTACCCCTCTCAAAGGCTAGTATTGGAAATTCCTTAGTACAATTTTAAGCTACAATTCCTGATCATTGAAGAGTGGCATTTTTTAATGTTTCATAACTTTGGAATGGTAATGATAAATCCTCCTCACTGGTGAAGTTGGATTTGCCATTACTGTTTTAGAAATGCTACTTTTAGAAAGTGGACATTTTCTGACTTACTGCTCTGTGTGCCTGACCGACTGTTTCCAATATACACCTGGGGTGGGTGACATCTACACTTTGTGCATTCCCTCTAGGAAGCCACAACACAGGAAGGATAGGTTTGTCTGACTATAGATCTGTTCTCTGATGGCCTTGCCTGGGCAGGATGCAAGCTTTGCCAGAAGAACTGCGGTGCTGCTTAAAGGACTTAACTGGACTGCTGATATGGAAGACCCGCTTTTCTGTTTGTTGCCCTGCTGCCTGCTGCTCTCTGACTCTGCTGAAGGAGAGCTGGACTCTGTCTTCACTCCAAGTGATCTCCAAAGGCTTGTTGGCTTGCCTCCTGTTGCTTGAGATTCAGGGATATCAAAAGGCTGTACCACTGCTCCTGTGCCTGGCTCACTGGAAGTGGTCTAGATACTTGCAACACGGATTTCAACGCATCTCCTGTCGGCGTGCAGCAGAACCAGCGTATTGCCTCCAGAGGGTGACGCATCAGACAGCGTATTGCTGCCACTGCAGCTTGGTGAGATTGACTCAACCTCTTGACTGCGTGGCCGAATCCAGTGCATCGCTCAATGCCTCTTGACTATGGCACCAGTCTTTGGAACTGATGAATGGCCTTCACTGTGAGGAGAAGATCGACGCATCGTGCAGGCCTCGACATTGACACACCTCACTGTTTGCGACCAGGAAAGCAACTTTTTCACTGGGACCTGCGTGGGTCCTATTGTTGCCTGGCTCTCCATCACGGTAGTCCCAAACTTTGACTTTGTCCGGGTTCAGCGCAACCTATTTTAACCTTTTTAGCCCTACTTGGCCCACCCACAACCTGAGCTCACACAGCTACATACTAGAGACTGTTTTCATACTACGCACCATACATGAGTAGTATTTTGCATAAAAACTACCGAAAAACAACATTTTGGAAAATGCAAATACTCTTGGGAAATGCATGAGTAAGTGAAGCGTGAAATGTAAACAGGAGTAACATTGCTGTTCCCGGGCTGAGATGGCAGTTACTGTTTTTGCAGGCTGCAGCTATAGCCCATAGGGGGGCAGAACAATGGCGGGAAAAATGGCGGTAGGGGGATAGGACATTTACAGATGGGGCACTGCCCCACCACTCATTGTTTACTGAAAGAATTCTGTCTTATGAGGGCATGTGCGACACATTTTGAAATGTTGTAGTTTATCTGAATCTCACTGAAGCCAATAATCAGGCATCAGCACAACCTAAAGTCTACTCTGGTCCAGACCTATTTAAGGACATTCTCAAATGGCCATAATATGGGTACAGTAAAAGGAAGAGATATAAGTTTTTCACACCCCTGACCAATTAGCAACAGTGCTATAATGTTGTATGTATTCGCCACCAAGCATTTACGTTTTTGAAGAGAAATTTGTTAAGGTCTGAAACTCATACTAACTGCCTTCCTGCTAGCAGGTAGAAGATTTCCTCTTGAGAATCCCTTTCTATGTGACATATAGTTGTGCATTCCTTGGCAGGACTGGCACTGTGCATTCTAATCACTATCCCAACAGTTCATCATGTTTGCCATTTCTCCTAGGAAATTAGACTTTGATTTAATTGTGGTTCAAATCAGGGGCTTTTTAATCAAGCTTTAACTACTAGCTTCAATTTGCTAATTTTCCATGTGTTCATAAAAAATATGTCAATGGTAGGGATGCATTATGATCACACGTAAAGAGCGCACCCGCATTTAATGCCTTGTTGTCTCAAGAATACGTGTTAGAATTGTGAAATGTATTAACTTGGAGAATCAATGTAGAAAATAAATGCATCTAGCAGAAAACATTAACGTGACAAACTTGTGTTGTGAACTGACAATTATTTATGTACTACATTTTTTTTATTTAGTTGTGCAATTTAAAATGTAGGTAAATTAATTAATTGAATGTGCCTTATTTTCCATGCAAATCGTAAAAGCTCACATGCTGCTTTCTTATGTTAGCTAAACTTTGTTGGCCTTAATTGCGGTTTCCTGATAACTCTCGCTTTAGAATTAGCAGTTGAATTTCATAACATTTATATGCCCGACTTTACGTCAAACATGGCATTCCTAAACACCTTCAAGGTATAAATATACCTTCACTTGCTATGGCAAAGCACGGTGGTTCGGAGCAGTTTGACGACCTACTTGCCCGTCGCAGCTCGCTACAGCAAGTGTCGAAGGAAGCCGACTCTCCAGTTGACACACTGATCAGGAAGCTGCCCTCCTCTGCCGAGAATCCAGCTCCAGTATTTCGGACTCCCCTTGGGGGGTGTTGGGAAATCGAGTCCACGAGACAGAAATACCAAACCTCTTTCATTCTAACAAGGTATGGAGCTGATTAGAACCTAGAGAAACATTTGGTAGATTCTTGGCAAGAACTAAAACTTATGCTAAACAATACTTACTTCTTCCCTTGTACTAGACCTAGGTTAGGTACATTGGGTTAGGCGTATTTTAGAAGCACCAGTTGAGTATTTTAGTCTATGTTATTTATGTATGTATTTTTATATGGCTTAGAAACCATAGAATGCTCTTACAGTATTATTTTATAATACTATTCTCCCTGTACACATTATACTTTGCATTCTGTCTAACGATTGGAGCAGTTCACCTCTCTTGCATGAGAAAGAAGACTGTTCAATGAACCTTTTAAGGAAAACGCCCATCTCTCTATTTCTCTGAAACTCTGTAGAAACGAAGCATGCACAATTGACTGAGTGAACTAGTTATCTATTGTTTCCACAACTCTGAGAGATATGTTCTTATTCTTGGGGAAACAAAGTTGTCATGTTTTTTGCGGTTGTCGGAAACTAATCCCTTCTTGTGTATTCGAGAACGTTTCTAGTGACCTCTGAGCTAGCTGGCACTCACTATTAAGTTTAGTATATTCGATAGAGACCTATAGACTTAAGTCCTACATCAAATCTATAGGATGTATTATTCCAATGCGCAGAGGCTATTGGGAATATAGGAACTACACTACACCATATTCTTCCATCCATAGGGCAGGCCACAAAAGCTGTGGGAGATCACTTGGGCAGAGAACAGGGCACAGGCAGGCCAGCACACAGGGTCACTTAGCAGAGTGGCAGTCCCTTCAGCCACCCAGCAGGCAGCAGGTTAGTCACACAAGAAGGTAGTCCCAAACAGCGGTCCCTCTTGCCACACAGCAGTCCCCTGGTCACAGTGCATGGAGTGTAATATTTTTTATGGGGTCACTGCACCCTGTATTTGTAGTGCAAAAGTCTTTGTTCTGGGGGCACTTCAGACACATTTTAGAAGTGCACAACACCCCAATTCACATTGTAAGCCCTGGCCCCAGACACACCACAGAGGCGTGGAGACAGCATTGTTCAGGTGCAGGTGCAACTCCTCCCACCACTTCAAATGCACTCCAGGCCTATTCAGGTGTAAGGTAATTGCCTCCTGCTACTCTAAATGCAGCCAATGTCTATTCAGACTAGTGCTGAGTCATCCAGAAAAGACAGAACACACCTCAAGCCCCCTTGTAAGTGTTTAGAGTGAATGCACATCTCCTCTCTCCTGTCAGTCAAACCCGACAGTCAATACACATCCAGGCAGGGCACAAAGACCCATCAGCACACATAAATGCCCACTTAGAAGTGGCAATTCAAAAAAAGTGTAAATAAATCTGCTTTCACCAATAAGCAGGATTCATCACTACGATTTCAAACATACCAAACATGGGCATGCTTCCCCTCTCAGATCAACAATTACCACTGAAGCACATAGCAGGGAATTCCCAATGCAGCCCTATGAGAGGGCACCCTCACAGCAGTAAGAAACCAAATAGGCTGTTTGTCATGACCAGGACATGCCATACAGTTAAGGCACATGTCCTACCTTTTACCTACAACGCACCCTGCCCATGGGGCTAACTAGGGCCTACCTTAGGGGTGACTTATATGTAGAAAAAGGGGGCTTTGGACATGGCAACCACTTGCCATGGCACGTCACTGCGGCAGTGTACTGTGCGTGCAGGCCCTACAGTGGCATACGCCTGAGACAGGTTTGAAAGGCTACTTCAGTGGGGTGGCGCAAGCAGCGCTCAAGCCCACTAGTAGCATTTAATTTACAGGCCCTGGGTATATGGAATACCACTGTACAAGGGATTTACAGGCAAATTAATTATGCCAAGCAGGTGTGGACCAATCTTACCAAGTTTACACGAGATAGTGCACGCACTTTAGCACTGATCAGCAGTCGTAAAGTGTCCAGAGTCATAAAACCACCAACAGTTCAGAAAAAAACAGGAGGAAGGCAAAATGATCCGGGATGACCCTGCAGAAAAAGGCCAAGTCCAACACACCTACAAAACTATTTTCCAAAAACCATGAAAAAATCAAAACAAGCATTGGCATCAGCACCAGACCTATCAGCTTTGTCTATGGTGATTATGTAGGTTCTTTGCTTATTTTATGGGCATTGTAGCTTAAATTTCGTTGCACGCATATCTACTTTGTATGGGGGCATTGAAGCTAAATCTGGTGATGATGTGCGTTTGCAAAAAAAAATTCAAATGTACATACAAACACAACTACTGACTTTCAACGTGCTTACGTTTTATTCTATTCGAGTTCTTACCATAGTCAAAGTATTTCCCAGTATGTGATTTCCTTCTTTGTCGTCAGTATCTTGATATCTTACATGGCAGGAGACTAACCGTCCAGTATGCTTCTGTTGCTATGCAACACTGAAATGCTTTGACATCACCTCTTCTGGCTAAGATTGCTATGTGCAACCACACATAAGTGCTCTGCCCTCCTCCTATGACACAACCATTTCCTATTTCACATTATTCCACATTTACTGCCCCTCATGCTCGCAGCCCTGGATCTGCTGTTTCCGCCCACTTCATGCACAGCTAAAGGAAGTCCAATGATTTTGTTAAACCGTTTCTTTAAAGCTTGATTGTCTGATGAATGGAGACGGAAGTAACAAACTGTGACATATGGGCTTTAAGTGCCTTGCAGATATGTGATTGTGAGGTCCTGTGGGTGCCCCAGGTGACTCTCTGCAGGGGCACAGTTACATAGTACCACAAGGAAGAAAAGATGTTATCTGCTTTGGCTCTATTTCATCCTTGAGTATTTTTGATAGATGTACGAGGACATCTTTTGTGAAGCACAATCTTGCATGGAATTCCTAATCCTAATTCCTATTTATTCATCATTTGACTGTAATGGAAATTATTTGTTTTCCTTTGGCCAGGTCTAATTATTTTTATCAAGTCTGTGCAAGCTGCTTCAATTTTAATCAAACCACTAGCTACATAGCAGCATTGAACATCTCATGTTTTGAACTTTCTGAATTGCTGCCTTCTTTTGTCCACTATTCTATGTAAAGTTGATTGCCCTTAAAACATTACCAAAAATGCCAAGTATACCTTTGACACAATATCCATATTTGTGTTTGTTCCTCCATGGGCCATCATGCTACTGCGTTTGCTTGTTTGCAGTAGTCACTTTGATAGGGTTGTGGTGCTCGTGAAGATAAGCTGGTAATCACCTTGATTACTTTTTTGCATTGTAAGTAATATGTGATCCACTTTCTATTATGAGAAATTCAATTGTAAAGCGCACATTCACCAGCGTTCTTGGCGCTGAACCCACAGAGACAAAGCTTTGCTGCTGTTGACACTTGAGACAGCTTGACTGAAAAGCCATGTTTTTAGTGAGCATCTAAATTGACTGTGATTGGTAAAGGCGCTCAGTCCATTGTGCATAGAGTGCCATTTCCTGGAAGAACAGCCAATAAACTATTCACCCCCTCCAGAGTTTAGGAACAGTTAGGAAATCTGCCATGGTACATTGTGCTTTCTTGTCTATCACGAAAACGCTACAGGAGTCAAACACCCACAGGAAA
Source organism: Lissotriton helveticus (assembly GCF_964261635.1). Lineage (NCBI taxonomy): Eukaryota > Metazoa > Chordata > Amphibia > Caudata > Salamandridae > Lissotriton > Lissotriton helveticus. Next base: position 1,070,779,484 of record NC_136070.1, on the reverse strand, counting down.
TACCTTAGGAATTTGGCTATATATAGCTCAATAATATGAAAGGCAAATAGATTTTAACTATTACACTTATAATTATAGGGTTGATGGGAAATCAGGTACAATGTGCAACGCCTCAATGTTATTAATACAATTACATATGGAAATTGACACTAAGTTAAGAGAGCTTGCCTGACAAGCTACCACTATACATGGCTATTGTCCAGCTGCGGCCCGTGAAGGGTGTTGTGGTGGGGCAGAGAGGCGGGGCGGGGTGGGGGCTGCTCAAAAACGGCATATGGATATTTGGAGGTAAGTAAACAATTTAATTACTAAAACAAATTTTATAGCGCGCTGCATCGCATTTTGGGATGCAGGGCACGCTACGAAATTCGTTTTTTTAATTAAACTGTTTACTTACCTCCAAATTTTCCATATGCCGGTTTTTAGCACCCCCCACCCAGCCCCTCCCATCCCCCGCCTCTCTGCCCCACCACAACTCCCTCCACAGACCGCAACTGCTATTGGCACCTGAAACATGGCGTGAAATGGACCCTGGCACCCGTTCTCTTCTTGCGGTGACTCTGAAGTAAACTGTAGAAATTCTGAGAATCGTTCCTGCCATGCCATTAGAAAGAACTGAGGCCCAATAAACGTGTTGTTTGGATCTGGTATAGCTGTTTATATGCAATCACACATGTATTACTACAGTGAAAATGTCAAAATGAATCTTATTATTACATGCATGCTAGAATAATCTTATAATACATGGAATTCTGTAATCCCTGTATATTTGCCAGGCCAAAGTGTGACCCACCAATTCATTGATTAAAAGATGCCAGACCACGAATATTATACGTTATTACACTCGACTATTATAAGTTATTACAGTTGAGTTCTGACCTCACAGTGCCTGCTGCCAGAGTCATCAGCCCAGGTGAAAGGCAGGTCAGGTCACAGAGCATATTTGCTCTATTTGTCTAGTTTACAATGGCAAGCAGACAGAACATGTTTATGTTCTGCACTCCTTAGATATTTAGAGAAAAGCAAGAACCTTTCTCCATGTTTCTGCATATTCCCAGCGAATGCAGTAAAAAAACAAACTGATTTGTATTGAACTATTTCTAATATCTGCTTGCAACAAATATCTAACAGGTTTTTGATGTGTTTAATTTTGTACTAGAGGTTATATTTTTATTATTCATGTATGCAAACATCCTTTCTCTTTCATATGAAAGAGCTACGCACCACACATTTAAGTGATTTGTGGGAAAGGTGATGCTGTGAACATGTTTTATATGTGATAAAGTACCCCCTGGCATAAATGATAAGGATATTGCAAGTCACATCAGAGTTCCATAAACTTACAAAGGAACTCATTCCCCTATATGGTTAGGGCACTCCTCGGTAACTTGCAATATCATTATAACATACTGGAGGGGTACTTTATCCCTTAAATAATGCCCTTGTGCTCCATTTCTCTCTGGTTAAATACATAACTCACACACATGGAAGAAGAGCATAGCATACACCCTATTTGTAGAAATAGTGGGCGTAACATTTTATTTATTTACCTTGTTGAAAGACTGCCACAAGAACCCTCTCTACCCTTGGCAGATTTTGTGTCATGGCTCTTCCCAGTACTTATAAATGGTAATAAATAACCTATTTCACTGTGTATGACACTCAGCGGCAGCCTTTTATGCAAGTCAGAAAGATAGCAATAGTGGCATTGTAGTGTAGTCCCTATATTCCCAATAGGATCTGCGCATTGGAATAATATATCTTATAGATATGACGTAGGACTTAGGTCAGTAGGTCTCTATCGAATATACTAAACTTAACTGTGAGTGCCAGCTAGCTCAGAGGTCACTCGAAACTTTCTCGAATTCACAAGAAGGGATTAGTTTCTGACAACCGCATAAACATGCCAACTTTGCTTCCCTAGAACTGGAATAACTATCTTCAGAGTCGTGGAAACAATAGATAAGTATTTCACTCAGTCAATCATGCATGCTTCGCTTCTACAGAGTTTGCAGAGAAATAGTGTGACGGGCGTTTTCAATAAAAGGTTTATTGAACAGTCTTCTTTCTCATGCAAGAGAGGTGAACTGCTACAATCATTAGACAGAATGCAAAGTATAATGCGCACAGCGCGAATAGTTTAATAAAATAATACTGTAATAGCATTGTATGGTTTCTAAGCCATATAAAAGTACATACATAAATAACACAGGCTCAAATACTCAACTGGTGCTTCTAAAAAGCGCCTACCCCAATGTACCTAACCTAGGTCTAGTACGAGGGAAGAAGTAAGTATGGTCTTTAGCATTGGTCTAGTTTTTTGCCAAGAACCTACCAAATATAACCAGTCACAATGGGGTAACCCAGTATCCCTCACAACCTGGGCGATGATAATGCATAACAACAGTGGTCCTGTCGGGTTCGAATAAGCTTTATATCACATTCTCCTAAATAGTCAATACTCCATTTGTTGCCAAAAGTTCAATTAGGGCAAAAGAGCCAAAAGCCAAAAATGTAAACAAATTAAATTAAACAAATAAACAAATCCAAACCATATTGGGTATTTCCAATTATTTTATATGAATTATTTGCATTCATAAATACCCTGTTTGAATTGAAAAAAGCAGTTTAAGTTTTTCAAACGGCGTATCAATTGTGAGAACAGTGAAGTTCAAGTGCTCAGTGAAGTATCGTGCAGTGATAGAATCGTGACTCCACTTTTAGTAATTTATACTGTGGGCCACATCCGTTGGCTGTTCCACAGAGTCTATAAGGCTGATCCCAATATCTTCGTCGACGTTTCAACCCAGTTATGGCCCTATTTATGGGTCACCGCGAGTCTACATCAGGACTGTGGGGTAGGGAGGGTGGGGTCTGGTGGGTCACCTGTTTAGATAAAATATGGATTATGGTCAGGATTGGATTTTCTATATTGTAAATGTATGGCTTAGGCAAAAGAAAGTTAGCTCACTTCTGGGTGCCCAGAGCGGGTCCTTCCAGGGTATAGGCCGGATCCCTCGTCTTGTGAGGAGGTCAGGGATGTGAATTCCTTTGGTTCTAGTTCTAAAAGAGGCGGTCAATCCAATTAGTAACCCATCATTAGTATTAATAAAATAAAATGTATATGAATCACGATTCTATCACTGCACGATACTTCACTGAGCGCTTGAACTTCACTGTTCTCACAACTGATGCGCCCGTTTGAATTACTTAAACTGTTTTTTTCAATACAAACAAGGTATTTATGAATGCAAATAATTCATATAAAATAATTGAAAATACCCAATATGGTTTGGATTTGTTTATTTGTTTAATTTAATTTGTTTACATTTTTGGCTTTTGGCTCTTTTGGCTCTAATTGAACTTTTGGCAAAGAAATGGAGTATTGACTATTTAGTAGAATGTGATATAAAGCTTGTTCGAACCCGACAGGACCACTGTTGTTATACATTAAGAATCTACCAAAGGCTTCTCTAGGTTCCAATCAGCTCCATACCTTAGAATGAAGGAGGTCTGGTATCTCTGTCTCGGGACTCGATTTCCCAACACCCCGCAAGGGGAGTCAGAAACACTGGAGCTGGATTCTCAGCAGAGGAGGGCAGCTTCCTGATCAGTGCATCAGCTGGAGAGTCTGCTTCCTTCGGCACTTGCTGTTGCGAGCTGCATCGGGCAAGTAGGTTGTCGAACTACTCCGAACCACCGTGCTTTGCTATAGCAAGTGAAGGTATATTTATACCTTGAAGGTGTTTAGGAATGCCAGCTTTGATGTAAAGTCGGGCATATGAACATCACGAATGAACCCCTAAGGAATAGATATTTGTTGTAAAACTAACTGAGTTCTTGGAGAAATCAGTATTCAAGCAAGGGGAAGTCCCTAACGGCTTAAGCTGGTTTTCCAAGTACATGTTGTGATGTTTGGTGAATGGATGGAAGTAGCCATGCCTGTATTTGGGTTGCATGGGCTATGCCTAAATAAGGGTTTGATTTCTACGCCTATATAAGGTCAATGTGAATTGTACCTATATAAGGGCATGAATCGGGAAAATCCATTCAGAATCTAAAACGCCATACAACAGCGTCACATACTATTTCCATAGGAACGCCAGGGCATGTCCCACCTCCGTGCTGGCCACCACATATAAAATAAATATATCTTTGCAGAATTAAGGTGAATTTAATTATGGCCCGGCAGTGACTTCTATCACCATGATGATGCCGGATGGCATACTGCGGGCTGTTCCAAACATAATTATTGGCAGCCAACCAATGAAATGAAGTGCGCATGTCAGTTTGGCCGTTTTGTTTTCCACGGCCAAGCTGACATGCGCACTTCAGCTCTCCTCAACCTATGCTCTACAAGTGAGCCGAGGGAACACCAATACAGCCTCCTAATCCCTATGTGAGTGTCGTAGCTGCCTGCACTAACCAATCTGGGAGCTGCTGTCATGCTGTTCACTAATGTAAACAACACAAAAGCAGCATTAGGATTGGTTTAGTTGGTGGGCAACATTATTGTGCTTCTCCTGGACTTCCCCTCCTCTCTGCCCTGGATTGTGCTCTTCCTGTGCCGCCTTTCACCTGGCACAAGGCTCCATCTACATAGGCATAGTGCTTCCTCCAGCCGTTCCATTAAGCACTCTCCCTGGACCCACCCCACACCCCCATCCCGAAAAGAAATAAGATGACAACTGTCAGAGCAAAGTGAGAGAGAATCTGATGAAGGCACTTTTAGCAAATCACAGCTGTGCAAAAGATGAGTATTTTCTTTGTTTTGGAATGTGGAGGTGCGGGGAGTACTGTGGTTTAAACTCGGTATGATTAATTAAAAGAGCAAGTAGTGGGGGAGGGAGGGCACTGGAACTGGAAGCACAGGTTTTGTGGAGCGATAACGGAAAATTCTGCCTTAAGGGGTATCTGGGATAAGTACTGCCCTCTGGGCAGGTAAGGGTGAAGGAGGGCTAGGTTGGAGTTAGTGTCTTCATCGTTTCGTGGGATAGTGCGAATAGAACCACCCTTGGGTAGGTTGTGCAGGAACAAAATAAACCTGGACAGAGCTTTGGGTAGGACCAACCCGTGCGAGGAGACAGGTTGTACGAGAGCTAGACATCTTGGGTATAAACTGGGAGTTGCCCCAGAACTAGAGTGACTCGCTGCCTCAAGCCGCATGACAGCTAGTTATGTTATGTTATGTTATGTTATGTTAACTTTATTTTGTATAGCGCAACGGCTACTCCAACGGAGTGTCCCGGCGCTTTATAGTGGCAGCTCATAAAAAACATTACAAACACAGATATTCAAAAAAACAACTGGACAGCACAACTAAAGAGTAAAAAGCCAAGTTTTTAGGCCTCTTCTAAAAGACAACAGATTGGAGGTGCAGCGTAGGGTCAGTGGCAGAGTGTTCCAGAGCTGGGGCGCCCTCAAACCAAAGGAGCGCCCCCCAATCCGAGCCTTCCTGACTCGAGGCACCACAGCAAGAGACAAAGAATTGGAGCGCAATGCTCTGACAGGACGATAAAAAGCAAGCCTACATTGGAGATATTAAGCTCCCAGACCAAAAAGCGCTTTATGAGCCAGGGTCAGTGCCTTGAAAATTATCCGCTTACGGATGGGCAGCCAATGGAGTGACTGTAAGAGACCGGACGCTCTGGCTCGCCTGTGAAGGCCAAAAATGGCACGCGCCGCGGAATTCTGCACGACCTGTAATCGCTGCAACAAATAATCCGGGAGACCCAGATAAAGCACGTTGGCATAATCCAATCTGGAGCCAATCAGAGCTTGCACCGTTATCTTCCTGTGCTCTTCAGAGAGCAGAGGAAGAAACTTTCTGAGCATCCTGAGGATGCCGAAACATGAGCCCGTGAGGCCAAGAATCTGAGATCTCATAGTCAGATTGTTGTCGATCTTAACTCCCAGATTTTTAGCCACCTGGGATGCCTGAGCTGGGGGAAACATATCTGTCGGCCACCATGCCTGCCAATCAGGATCCGCGGCACAACCAAAAAACAGCACTTCCGACTTGTCGTTCCGCTGGAACCAATTGAACACCACCCCGAGACAATCCCGAATGCTCCCTTCATCAAAATCCTCCCCTTTCCTACATGTGAAGAGAAGCTGGGTGTCATCGGCGTAAGAAACGATCTGGGCCCCGTAAGACTCCGCCAGTGCCGCCAAAGGGGTCATAAAGATGTTAAAAAGAGTCGGGCTCAACACAGAACCCTGCGGAACTCCGACTCCCAATGGCGGCATCTCAGCAGAACCCGGGGGGACCCAGACCGTTTGTCGACGGCCAGCTAAAAAAGATGTAAACCAGCTGAACACCGTCCCCCTCAGACCGATGTTATATAGTCTGGCGAGGAGCCCCTCATGGGGGACGGTGTCAAAAGCCGCCGACTGATCAAGCATGACAAGCACAGCATGTAACTGTTACTATGATGTGGTAACGTTACTGAGGAGTTTTTATAGGACATTAACTGCTTCCCAGGTGAGGGTCGCTGTACACCCAGTGGTGCGATATGAGGGATGGGATCTGGTGATTCTTGCAAAATCCAAGGTGATGTACCCCAACTCCATTGTGGCAAGTACCATTGTAGACATTTGTGCAATGATTCTTCTGTAAAAGTTAGGTGTCTCTCTAGACCTGGGGCGGGGTACGTTTTTATCTGGCTTATTTTTCAAAATGCGGATTGTATCTCAGAATACTGTTGGCAAAATACTAATGTACATACATATTGTAATTAAAACATCATGAGGGCATTCTGTATCCCTGTAAGTCCTGTTTTTGCAGCAAGGTTAGTTTTGACGCTCCCGCCGGTCACGTATTACTTCTGAGTGCTTCCTGGGCTTTGAGTTGTTCTCTGCCTCTCCATTGCCTGTTATGTTATGTTATGTTACTGGGGGTTTTGTAAAGCGCTCAGCTGCTCCGAAGAGCGTCCCGGCGCTAATCAATGGAACATCTGGGCTAACGGGTGTGCTACAAGTTGTTTGTGTTTCCTCTATGTGTCATCATGTTTCTTAATGTCCCTTTGGAATTAGCGCCTTTTTAGAAACCAAATCCTCTCAGAAAATTCCCTGGCCTCTCTTTGAACACCCTTCACACTGATTGTAAGGCTGGGTGTATCTATCAGTAGTACAGCAGGTCTAGTAATGTAATGTAATGTTATGTAATGTAATGGTGTCTTGTAAAGTGCCTGAATCACCCCACATGGGGTATCTCCGCGCTGTAGACCGCTGGGGAACCCGTCCTGGCTTTCCCTGTGAGATGGTCCCTACTGGGTATCTCCAAGGTGAAACCAGGCATCCCTGGCGTATGTGGGGGGTCGTTGTGGAGATGAGGCAAGCTAATGCCCAGAGTTGCCGAGTGTGATCCCTGGTTAGAGTAGGCACCGAGGCGAGAATTATCAAGTCCGCTGACCCTGGTCCACGACCCTGCCGCGTTGGGAATTGAACCCTGGTCCCGGGCCGTCCTCTGCTTCCGGGTCTGCCACCTCTAACCAGTGAGCCACACCCCGGCTCGCTCGGAGGGACCCATTACAGGCCAAACACAGTGGCATACCTTCCACTGCTGCAGTACCACTGGGTCCCAGAGGCCTGCTAGACCCTGATTATTGCTCCATTTTATAATCCAGACTGCAGCCATTGGGCCTATTTCCTTCCTTGCACTAAGGCTCATGATACACCGGCAATATTACTGCCCAAATATAGCTGTTTTTGCTAGCAAAGTCAGGACACAGGGGCTACTTTCCTTGCTTGCATTAATGCCTGTTGTGGCACCCTTGGTAGGACACTGAAGGGGTGGGGGGCATGCCGTTCTCTCTCCGTCTGAAGTGAAACTATGTGCATAAAGTGACCATCTATGGTTGAGGAAATTTGTGGCATTGCCAGGTAGGTGTGGGAATCTTTGGACTGTGCTCTGGGTGACAATTGGCCTTTTTGCATGTGTGCTCTTCTGGTGACTGGGGTGGTGTTTGAGTTCCGTGCTGAGCCATTGATAACTTCGGACCATCTCCACCGCTTGCACCCCCACCATCCTCCTTGTTTAGAACCATCCAGAGATATCAGCCAGCGAAGCACCCAGTGCTGGACGTGAGAGAGGAGCTTCTATTATGATGTAGAATTGGGATGTAAGCAATGATCACAACACAGAGTCCTTGGGTACGTACCTATCTCAGGTACCCCAAAAGTCCCAATAGTTGGTTGGGTCAGAATAACAGACCACATACATCACTCACAAGACGAAAAGGGGTGCGGTTAATGGAAAAAGTGAGTTTAGGGATAGGGACTCTGCCAATTCCCTTTAGGTATACTTGAAAATTTCGAAAATTGAGTTTTAGCCGTGGACAGGAGAGGGGGATTTCCTGCAGCCTGACTAACTTCACTAAGGAGGAGGCAAACAGGTTTCCCTCTTGGTACAAAGGATGTGTGAAAGTAAGTGTGGGCTCTTGGTATGCATGTCTATTGAGAGATGGGGGTGAGAAAAATAATCAGAGAGTTATCTATGCTTTGGACCTCCAGGAATAGTCCATCTGATGTGCTTGTTCAGCTGAAGGCTGTAGGCCTGCATTTGTTCGCCTTACACGTCGCATTTCAGGTTATTAGACGTTATGATGAATGTAAAAAAAAGGATCGAAAATTACTTAAATAAACCGAGAGAATGAGAAGAGGCAAAGAAAAATAATCAGTCAGCTATCAAATTTATTCTCACCCCGTTCCTCGATTGTGAAAAAAAAGACATGTAGGCCCGTCAGAGTCAAGCAAAGAGGAGGCCCTATTGTGTAGCAACCAGTGCTTAAGTTGAGCCCGGTGGTTTGATGGTGCTCGGCACCAGCCCTTAATTGTGCGCTAGTGACAGTCTGCCACAAGGTGGCGTTGTCTGAGAAGACCACAACAACAGTCAATTTTTAATTCAATATACATTAAAAATGACTATTACCTGACCCCCCAAGCCCTTCTTATAGATTTGGGGGACTGGAATAGCCTGAAGGGTCACACTTGTAGGAGTGTGATTGTTATTAGTTATGTTTGTACTGTGATTGGCAGCACTGTCAGGGGCAATGCGGGATGCCCCCTGCAGTGGCCTCCTGACCAGGGCCCTGACACTTACGTTTTTATAAATTAAGCACTGAATAGCTACCGTCACGCACCGCCACCTATTTTGACATGCACAGGGCAGTTTGTTGTCTGTCTGTCAAACATGCACATTAAGTGCCTGCTGTATTAGTAAACAGAGGGGCAGATTTACAACTTCTGGCACATCTCTGCAAATCAGCAGGGATGCGCCAGAACAGATGCGTCACATAATCCCGCCATGCGCCACCATAGATGCGTCGTATTTACAATGTGGTGCAAGGAGGGGCAGATGCGTGACGCATCTTGTGGAATACAGGCGGCGCATTGCTGGAGTCGCCTCGCAAGTGCGATGCAACTCCTGCAATGCACAGGGGCCGCCCATACTTAACGTGGGGCATCACTTCTTATGCCTGTTTCAAGCAGGCGTAAGGATTTGACGCAGCAGCGTCGTAAAACTGACTCAGTGAAATCTTGTAGATTTCACTGCGTCAGTTTTACGGGGCTTTCCTGCGAGGGAATGCCCACCCTGCGACAGAACGCGAAATCTGACACAGGTTTCATGTGGCGCAGAGCTTTACCGCGTGACGCATCTGCCTAGATGCATCACGTTGTAAATAAGTGGCTACGTGGCTACGTGGCGCATGGTTTACGCCGCTGCTGCGTCACAAAAGTGACGCAACGGCGGCGTTGAAGTGTCGCAAGTGGCTTGTAAATCTGCCCCAAAATCTCTGGTAAATCTTGTAAGGAGTCCGTAGGCTATTCAGTCCATTTTATTATTTATAGAACATAATGTCATTTTACGCTCACCTTTTTTTTAGCTTCACCAGCTGCGACTGTAACAGAATGTCCAATAATCAATGAACACTCAATTCAGGAGCATATTGATAAACAGTGATTGCTAGCAGGCTAAATCAGCTAAAAAACTAACAGGTGAAAGGTGAATTGATTTGTAAAATATGACCAGTCAAAATTGCTTAAATCACGGTGACTGCTCTGCAGAAAAAAAGGAAAATACTGCTAAATGTTAGCTGTCACCAGTTCATGCCCCTGATACTTCGGTGAGCAAAGCACTTGAAAAAGAGGTAAAAGCTTAATCACCTCTGAATTCTTCCTTAATTCTGTTTGCATTATTTTTTATGCAAATAAAAAAATACTATTCCACCACAATAGCAGATAGACTTCCTTCTGAGGTGCTTAAGATCTGGACTAGCCGGGTAAATGAGATGCGAAAACAAATAACGGAGTCTTTACCCGCCACGAAGAGTAAACCCAATCCCTTTTATGAAAAGGATGCTCTGTTTAAAGAACTGTTTCTGCATTAATGTAAGTCTTTAAAAGACATCCCACATGATTTGTTTTCTGATAATTAAATAACACCATGTCATGGTCTCCAACCGCGCTGAGGAAATATGAGAGTAATATATTGATTTAAGGCATTCAGAGAAAATATGGATTCGAGGCTGGCGTGTATTATTGTGTGTAGGCCTCAGAAGGTCAGGCATGATTAATCTTCAAAGAGCATATATTTTTTTAATGAGCGGGCATGTTTAAGTGTGGGGAAGGAAATGCGCACAAAGTGGCAAGAGCCGACTTATTCTTATTTTTTGCATTACAGTATGAGATTTTACGAGTATTTTTCCCACAGAGGGATAAAAGAATATCCTTGTTCTAATCTTTTATTCAAATACTTTCTCCTGAAGGGATGGGGATCAAATTGTAGCGCTCCGTGTGAGAGATAAAGGCGAACACGATTGCAATATATATTAATGCCGAACATACGCATTTTTTTATTACATTCTTTTTTGCAATCTAATTACATAAGTGAAGGAACTATTGCACTGATAACATCGACGACCTAGGCTCTTGGCGTTTTCTAGCGATTATTAGTTTTGCCCTGCGCACAGGGCAGTTGTTTTTATGCACCGAGACTTTTAAAATGTCAGTATGTATTGTTGAAAAAAAGTAACATATCTGGTTAGCAAGCTGCCTTTAATGTCACACTGTGAAGTGGATACCGTGGGATTGTTTTCATCAGCATTATTAGGACATTTTCAGCAACATTTTTCGAACGGAGGACTCTCTTAAAAACAGTTTGCGAAATCATTCATCACTCACTCTCCTTTCAATATTGTTCAATGACGTCACTTTGACAAAGCGCCATGTGCCAAGCAGGAAGTAACTGAATCTAAATGGAAGCAAAGGGCAGGGCCAGGGTAACTCGGGGAGAAAATAGGCCCTGGCATCAAATTAAAAGTGGCCCCATTAGTGAATTAAACTTGCAAAGACAAGCTGTATATGTTTTATAAGGTATAAGAGACTGACTCCATGCACTTGTTAATACTGGAAAAAGTCAATGTCAATATGAATAGCGATACATTAATATATAAATATGAAATCACACCTTTATTGACATATTCCCCCGTTGTGAACTCCACGTCAACCCCAACTCAGAAATATATAGTTGGACAGGCCATGAGACACAGGCCCAAGGCCAACGATTGAGAGATTACAGGTGGGGTGGTACGTAGCCAGCAGACAAACGCACAAGCAGGAAATCCCAAATTGATCCTAAAGATAGGCACAGCGACACCACATTGGTCCCGGGAGATTGGCCCCAATAAAGCACACAATTCCAAAACACAATAAAGTCAGATGCACGTGAAGTAAGGAACACTTAGCCTATCAAGACACAACACACACAGTACACACAGTGATCAAGCGCTCCCAATGCTGGACACATTACCCGCTCGCCGCATGGTGTCCATGCAAGGTCGAGGTCCACCTGGATTCCTCATCCAATATTTTAATTTATGGCTCCAAAGACAGAAGTACGTATTTCTTACGTAAAAAAGATCGCCGGAAACATTTTATTACATTCAACAAACTGAATAAAAGTCTATGTTAGACCGATTGTAAATTGAGACAGTCCTCAAACCCCAGGCCTGTGACTGTGCTTCTGGCAAACACCTCTTGTCTCTTGTTTTTTCAAGGCATTTCATGTTCAAGAAGCACATTTGTGTTTGCTGCAGACAACATTGTGGTAAAATCAGATAAATAAACAGTACAAAAATGGCCCACCAGAGCATAAAACAGGGCCACAAACAGCAAAAGAAAAGCCCAGGCACTGATATGCCAGATAGCCTCTTGAGCACTGCCAGATTGCCTGATAGGTCAGTCCGACACTGGGCAGGGATAGTATCGAAGATGTCTAGGGAGTGTTTATAGATAAGACAGGATGATGGGCTAATATGAATGGAACAAATGGAGCAGATTGTTTTTCACCAAAGGGACACCACCTCATATAGGATGTTCAAGCTTTTAATGAATTTACCTAAAGAGACCTGCTTCATAAAACATTATTAAAGCAGATGATACCATAAAACTATTGTCAACATCTAAACTATGGTATATTTAAGCAAGTTAAAGACACATCTGTGCCTATACTGAAGAGAGTTAATAGTGCTTCGGCAGCAGGCTTTGTCTTATGAGGTCTATTATGTCAACAATCCATCTTGACGGGTGATGAAGAATAGAGTGTATAAGTTGGGCACATTGGTTGTGCACTCTAAAAGGTAAAAGTTAATGCTTCCTGCTTTGGTCTGCTCTGCATTTCAAAGCCAGCATCTTGCCACAGTTCTCACCAGATTTGAAAGCTCAAACTTTATTAACTTCCCACTTCCTCCTCAACTGGTTTTGCAAGTGGACTTCAAGTGCGACTTTCTTCTTCTGCATATTCTGGCATTTGACCCTGCTAATGTCCTCCTTCAATCTGGGTCACTCCCGCTCCCGCCCAAGAGCAAGGATTCTGCCTGCATCTTCCAAATCCCTTCCTTATTCCTCCTAATTTCCTGAGAGTTCAAGCTCATCAATTGCCCCATAGAAATGACTTATACGTATCCCATACTACCTACACACAGGCTGAGCCCATAAGATTCCTCTGACTGCTTTTTCAGTTCTGATATTATTTCTTTATTAATGAACAATTTCCTGTCTAACGTCCACCTATGTTCCATTTTCTGCCTGCATAGTTCAAGTTCTAAATATACCACAACATGGTCAGATAACTGAATAGTGCGATGGGCTATCCTCCTCACAGTCTTCAACTCCCTCTTATCTAATAAAAATAGTCAAACATTGAGAGAAGAACGTGTTTCTTACAGTGAATTGTAACTCTCTGTCTCACCAACTGGCTCCTCCGCACATCACACAACCTTTGTTCACTCATCACAAGCTTTAGATATGAATGGGTTTTGGGAGATCTCACATTACTATGAGTCGTAGATCTATCTAATGTGTTGTCTAAGGCACATTAAAATCTCCACCTATTAATATCTGGCTCTTACCCTCCAGCAAGTGTAGACAAATTTCCCTTAGGGGTTCCGCTCATTGTTATTTGGACCATAATACCCTAAACAGTAGAAAATCAAGTCTTGTATTCTTAGTCTGGCAATCACCCATCTACCCCTAGTGTCAGACACCTCTACTCCTGCTTTCTCTGTTATCAAGATGGTAACTCCCTTGGGGCAACATGTCTGAGTAGTACCAACTCCTTGATCAATCTACTTCATCTCCCTACACAATGATAAATGTTAAATGTTGTATACTTGTAAAGCGCACAGCTGCCCCAGCAAAGGGGCATCCCGGCGCTGTATACCGCTGGGGAACCCGTCCTGGCTTTCCCTGTGGGATGGTCCCTACTGGGAATCCCCAAGGTGGAGCCAGGCATCCCCGGCGTTGATGGGGCCGTTGTGGAGATTAGGCAAGCTAATGCCCAGAGTTGCCGAGTGGGACCCCAGGTTAGAGTAGGCACCGAGGCGAGAATTGCCGAGTTCGCTGACCCTGGTCCATGACCCTGCCGCGTCGGGAATTGAACCCTGGTCCCGGGCCGACTTCTGCTCCCGGGTCTGCCACCTCTAACCAGTGAGCCACACCACTCCACTCCGCGATCCTCCTTTTAGTAGATGTGTCTCTAGTAGCATACTTATTGATGCCCCTTTATCTTTAAGCCACCATCCTTCCACAAATTGTTTCCTTCTACCTCTTATCCAATTAATATTATAGGTCATTTCTGAGATTGACCTGGCCAGAGTATCTTCTTTACCTATCATCGACTTCATACCCAGTCACATCTGTCACACTATTTCGTGCTCCCCTATCTCTATGCTTGCTTGTGTTATGAGGATATATATTTTTCTGCCTATGCTCTCCATCCAATGTGCCCCTCAACTTCCCCCGCTACCGCTCCACCCCCTCCCTGGGGGACACTCCCCACATTCCCTCTGATATACCAAAGGTACATTTTGAGCTTTCCCTGCAGGTCTACCCTTCATACACCTGCCTTTAACTAAGCCTAGCCTAGCAATGGGTCTCCCTCCTTATCTGTGCAATAAATAGATCCACTTCTTCTGGTGCCCTGAAATTGCGCATTGAGTTATTATGCATAACCTTAGGTAGGGCTGGAAATTTCAATCTAGCCGTTGTCCCTAGTGCCTTTAATTGATCAATTCTTTTACCCAGCTCCCATTATCTACATTGTGTAGCTTTGGAAACATCTATCCTGATAGTAAAAGAGCACCTTTTCACATTCAAAACTCCCCTTTTAAGAGCAGCTCCAAGCATCTGATCTTTCACTGAATATATCAGAAAATTCACATGACTCTTCCTCTAACGCTTCCGAGCTGAGCTAACTTTGAAGGGATCCCTAAGGACTCTCTGGATCTCTTTCATTAAATCTATTTCAGAATAAATCCGCAGCTCAGACTCCCCCAGCAGATTTACAATAAAAGACTCAAATCCTGCCCCTCTGCTCCCTCCGTAGTATTGCTGATTCTTAAACTGTTCCTCCTAGAGTTATTTTCCAGTGTCTCCATCATCTCCTCTAGGTCCCTATCCCTTTGTTGTTTCAGCTGCCTCATCTCAGTACAAGCTCCCTCAGTAGTGAACCTCAGTTCCTGCACTACCTTTTCAAGGGCATCAATACGCTCTGCCAGGGAGTCCAATTTCTCCTCAAAGGCTGCACATTTACCCTGGAAATTCATCTGATTTGCTTCTGACTACTCAAAACCTTTCTTCATCTCTGCAGATAACTCAAGCAGCATCTTTTGAATACAAACTTCCTGGGCCCCCCATCTTCAACTTCTACCTGCATATGTGCCTCATCAAGGAGCCCCTCTTCTCTCACCTGCTGCCCTTCCTGGTTGGGTGTGCCAGGAAGCACTTCAAATCTGTTACTAGTACCCACACCTCCTCCATCGCTCTGTTTGTTACTCAAATCTCGTAGCCTGTGATCCAAATTCCCTCTAACCACTTCACATATGCTCATTCTACCTCTCCCCAGCCATAAGCTGTTCAGAACTTCTTACTTCTGACGCTCGCTAAGCTCTCTGGTCCATCTGGTCTCTGGTACCTGCCTTACATAGACTTTGATTGCTAATTTTAAAGAATGCTCTGAGTGAAGGTGTTACCTTAGAACTCCCTGCCTTCTTTCACCTTATATAGCCTCACAGCGTGTCCTTTAAGCCCCATGCCGTGCTGTTAACGCGGTGGAAAGCAGCGATTCACCCTATTAGTTCATCGGAACCCACAGTGCTACGGCAGCTCTCTTTACACCCTACCCAGTCCAAGTGTGCTTTACCACTCTCTTCACTGAACTCCTGTGTCTTTCCCTGATTTTTAAATACTCCTGCTTGATCTCAGGCTATAACCACTCTCTCTACTGCACGCGTTCGTTCCTGTTTCACCTGTTCTCTTGCTTCTATCGGTCCCCCCCTTTCCAGTTACTAGCTGTTTTATAAGCGATGACACCTTCTCTTGACCCACCACCCCCAGGGGCCCCAGTAAGGCCAACACTTCATCCTGCTCAATTAGCTCCTCGCTCGGGGCTTGGGCGGCTACATGCCTAGAAACACCCTCCACCCCCCCCCCCCCCCACTTGGTGAACCAGGCGCGATCCGTGGCTGCCCAGTCAGCTTAACTAAGTGCTAGTGAGCACACTAGCAACATGCGGCTTCCCGCCGTGCTGACTCCTCCGACCTTTCCTCAGGAAGTGCTCCATTGTAGCACCACCCAACCTCTCCTCATCTCCCCGGCAGCAAAGAAGCAGCTCAAAACACCTCGAGGCTCACTCATCTGGATCATCACAGGCAATTACCAGAAAAACAGCTGATACTCCACATATTGGCTAGTTTGCTCAAGTTTAAGTTATAGGCTCATTTCCGTGACCTGCAGTCTGTAGGCTCCTGACCGGTTACTCCAGACCAGCTGCTATGTTCCACCTTCACCTTCCCTCTTCATCTCTCCCTCCCACCTGTGTGACAGTGGTCTTTTTCATGCATAATATTTCATGAATGAAGTTTAATGCATGAGAATGCATTAATGTATCACACAAATAAAAAACAGCAGAAATACAATGCAAAGTGGTTGTTCTATACATAATGTATAAAAACATATATTCAAATCTTCATTATTGCATAAGGCAATGGCAAAATAATGATCACTAATGCATATACTTAGTCCTAAAATTGTAAGATCCAAACACATCATTAAGACTGCTAATCAGATGGTGTCCCTCATGGACCCCTTAATGACACAACAAACAATAAAACACACTTTGAGCAAATAATTAACAAGATTTCAACAATAAAATAGACAAAGTCACTTTTTTAAAGCCAGAATTCTTCAAGCGGGGAAAGTATGCAGGCTGTAGTCAAAGAAGGCCCCACTAGTCTAGACAGCTTCTCTGCGAAATCCAACTGAATCAGACCTGTTTCTGCAGAGCACAATGTAGTGGGAGCAACCTGGATCTTTGCCCTGCACGGACGCACCATCGTGGGATCAGTTTGGCAGGTTTGCCCCATCAGATCTCAGAGCAAAAAGTTGGAAAAAGGTTTTCAAGTCCTCGGTTTCAGGAAACTTCAGTAGGAGGCTTGAAACCAGCCAAGGGGGTCCAGGACCTTGGAGACAGCACTTGGGACCAAGACTCACCCCAGCAGAGGCCAGTAGCAGGGACCTGGGCAGATCCATTTGGATCTGGTCAGTTGGGAATACAGGAAAAGGACTCTTGGGGCTTGTTGTGTCCCTGCAACCCAAACAGGAGATAAGCCAGCCTTTTGACCCTTGGAGTCCACTTCTTTGCCATGGGCATTTAGAGTCTACGGGTGACTGATAGGTATTTAAAAGGAATGTGCAGGCCTGGCAAAAGTTTTATTTTGCCAGGTTGAAATGGGATTTTAAATCTGCACACACAGGCTGCAGGGTAAGCCTGGAGACAAGTTTTACAGTGCTACTGTAGTGGGTGGCACAGTGAGTGCTGCAGCCCACTTGTAGCACTTGATTTACAGTCCCTAGGTACATATAGAATGTTATACTAGTGACTTATAAGTAAATTAGTATTTACAATTAGGCAAATGCCAATTCACCTATATTGAGTAGGTAGAGCACACGCATTTTACTTCTATTTTGCAGGAATAAGGTGCACAGAGTCCTTGTGCCAGCAAAATGCCGAAATCTGCCTGGGAGTGGGGGCGCGCGGCCACACCTCTGCCTCCTGTTTTGTTATATTAAAAAAATAATTTTCTGAGATATTTGTTGATCTTTAGTGACCATTATTTTTACCAGGAAATATGTCATTATCAACCTCGTTGGCATAGATGTTCTTCATGAACTGTTTGCTTAATTTGATTTTACCTCTTATCATGATTGGTGGCTGATTTGATTTTCCATTTGTACTCCTTTATAATGAATAATTGATATATAAACAAATTTATATTTTCAAACAAATAAGATACTCCGGTGTTTTTGTGCTTTTGAATTGAATTCACTGTTGTTGTTGCAGGACACTTGGGTGGATGTTCTTATGAGACCCGCCTCTGGAATAATAATTTGAGAACAGTCACTCATTGAATCTTCTTGAAATAAAACGCTTGTAGGTGCTCTCCTCCTATATATTGTTTGACTGCCCGAGCCTCCAAGGGTATATTGGGTATCCTAGTTCATATACTAAATGGATTTAAAGCACTTGTGGGCCTGGTAGTGCAAACCTCGACACCTATGATTAAGGCCATTTCGCCGACACGTGTCAGGAAGAGGTAAGTCTTTTGAAATCAAGTCAATTTAATTTTGGAACGTGATGGTGACACAGTGAATGGGCTTCAGTACATATATATACATATGATCAAGGCGACCGAGCTCGCCGAAACGCGTCTGGTTTTTGCACATGCAATTCACTTGAGAAAATAGAAATAAAAAGATACCTGCAACTGAAAAGCTGAGGAAAGTGTCAGTTTCTCCATTTTTATGCTGGAAAGCATTTTGGAGGTTTAAGCTCTCTTGTAGAGTGAAACGCGTCATCCTAAATAAACTACGTCTTCCCTGTTTCCACTGGTGGATTTACTTTCTATGAGGCTGTGTTAACTGCTGGGTACGAGGCATTTTGAGGTCCCGACCGTTGATTCCGACATCTATTCGGAACCTGGACTGCTTTCTTCATACATATATATATATATATATATATATAGAGAGAGAGAGAGAGAGAGAGAGAGAGAGAGAGAGATAGTTTGATAGATAGATATCAGAAAAAGAGAAGAAACGACTTATAAAAGGAGAAAATTTAAATAGGAAGGACTGGCCAACCAGCCCATGGCTCTGAAGTATACTTTTTTGGGGGCTAATGAGATACTTTCCTTCCGCTCGATTCATCTGCAGTGTGCCACATCCAGCTACACCACACTTGTTAAAGCAGGAGACGATCATGAAATGGTATTGTCAATAGTGTATTTACCATTGTAAGATGGCCGACATGTCGGCTAGAAGTGTGGAAGCCATGCTGGAACTTTCAAACAGTGAAAAAATATGTACATTACTGCAAAGCGGCAAACCGATGCTAGGAATTTTTTTTTGTGTTATTATATCAGTTTTATTTGTCACTGCAAGCATATAGCCACCATGTTTAGGCAAAAGCAGGTTTTCTTTTTTGTACTTATATCCTGTTATTTTATCTTGCTTATGTTTTTGAGTTCAGGTGTGTTTTACTGTGGTTGTATAAGTGAATGAATGCACAAATGGGTCAGTTGATGGATGGATGAATTCACGAGGGCAAGGATGAGTGACAGACTGTGTTTATGATGATTTACTGAATACCTAAACTCATCGATGAATGTAGAAGCACTTTCATTTAAACTCCAGACCTCTTGGCGTTGCAACTGTTTGTTCTTCAAGCACACAATTATTTATTTTCCTCCTTTTCTCCAAGATCGATAAGGAGAAACCAATAGCTGAACTTGAAAACCGAGCATTATCAGCAGATGTAGCCTATTGTGCTCATCAGCTATGCGGTTACATTGTGATTGATAGGGATGTGCTGATGAGCGCAGAAATGTGCCTGATCCACGTCCACGTGTTAAAAGCCAAGGCATTTTCAACATGCAACATATTTTTTTCTGAATTAATAGATGCATTTTATTTGAGAGAAGCATTACGGCCAGTTGTATTTTCTTACCAGAATGAGAGACATACATGAATGGAGTTCCCTGGAAATGATTTTCTTCCTCTAAATGATTTCCAAGAAAATGACACAGCTTCTCTGTAAGTAACAAAGACCACAGTCCTTCCGGAAGTACTTGTCCCTGAACATTAGACGAGAAGTTACATTGACTGAAGTGTACACTTATTTTTAAAAGCCTGCCATTTCTTCTACCTTGGATGCCCTATCCCTGGCCATCATGCTTAACCACATCGCTGCGGCGGCTATTCTGCCGCAACGCTAAGGGTGGGGGGGGGCGCGCGGCGGGCGCATGCTGGTGACGGAACCGCTCAAATCAGCGCCGCGCAGGCGTGAAATCAGCGCCGCGCAGGCGCGTTGGTCGGGCCATGACGGAACCGCTCCGCCATCAGCACAGCGCACCGCGGCTGATGACGGAGCGGTTCAGTCATCAGCATGGAACAGGTTAACATGTAGTCCACTGAAAAACTTGCTTTAATGTTGTAACAGGGTGGATGCGATTCAAACATATTCGTCAGTTTCCAAACTCAAGTTTACTATCAGATGGTGCAGAAGACTTTCTGATATTCACAAAACTTCCCAAGGTTACACCTGGAGCGCTGAGCCAGTGCCACTTTTCTAGGTGAGCTTCTGGAAATGTTTGTGAAGTCAAGGAGAGGCAAATATCTTCCATTCCATTGTTATAATTTAGCATGGCTATAGTCAATCACCCTTTTTTCTACACCCTTACAAAGTTTGGGATGTTCTCTTCCCCTTCACGAACAGTAAAGGGATTTACTCCTGCCATTGTAATGAGTAAGTATCCAACTATTTCCAGATTGGAAAGGGTCAGAAAGAAACTTGTGAATACCAGCAGACTGAAATGGTTGTAGGTGTTGAGAAACTTTTAAGGCTAACACTCACTCCCTACTGTTACATGAGGTTTTTCCCCCTGGTAATTTTACACAACTTTGGTTTAATATTATGGCAGAGTTAATCATTTTATTTCTGCAAGTTCAATCAGCTTTTCTGAATTCTTTGAAGCTATATATCCAGCCATCTATGCGCCAAAGTCTGCTTTAAATGGGCAAATGGATTTTTGTTTCGGCCCAGTGTTTGTAGTGAGGCCTAATGGTGCTGGCAGTGGCAAATTTATTTAAGGTCATCTTTAGGTTGTAATGTGTACTGAACATCCTGAAGCCTGAAACTTAGAAGTATATAGTGGAATGTTTACTGTCCTCATGGGCACAATATATATGTAAATATATTTCGGGTACTCTGAAGTATTTTTAAGTTGGGGCTATAAAAATGAAGCCTTCTTTTTTAACATTTCCTGTTAGAGGTGACTGAGTAACACTGGCATTCCAAATCTTGCTGTGCCTAGTGTCCTTCTTCTCTTTCCCCTACCTAAATACTGTTTCACTTAGCCATGCTCCTGGTCTCCTACCTCTCAACGAGCTTGGAATGCTGGGTTTAGGAGGGTTCTGAAGATGATGGACTGGCTGTGTGAGGGGTTTATTCACCCTACCTTCAATTTCCTTTCATTGCTTACACCCTTCTTTCTTCCTTCTTCTCCTGTCGTCACTCTATACATACCTTTTTTCACCTTTTCATGCTTCTATTTTCCATCGTTTTTTCTTCCTTCTTACCTTTGCCTTTCCCTCATCCTTTCTTTCTCTCGTTCCTTATTTCGTTCTTTCATAATTCACCTTCTTTACCTTCCTTGTACATTGTATTCTTTCTGGTGGTAATTACCAGAAAACCCCGGGGGCATATTATCAACAAATAGTGATAATTATCGCTAATTGAGCTTAGCGCATTTTTTTTTATCGCCGCGCATCGCCGGATATTATCGCTGGGATAACGTGCTATTAGCAACGTTTATCTCTAAAGCAATAAAATATCCGGGATAAGTGGCTCAATGCATGAATATTGCTGGAAATCCAGCGATATTCAGCCATTATCGCTAATGGGGACTTAACCTGAATATCCACCTCCCATTGGATATACAGGTTAAGTCGTGGCCTGAGTAGGCGTTAGTTTCTAGCAAAATTCGCGCCTAGCGCGAATTTTTTTATCGCTTCGCCTGCCTAGCTATTAGGCGATAGCTGTGTTAGCGACTGCTTTCAGTCGCTAACAGGTTGGGTACGCCCACTTTGCATGTCATTAGCGATAAATATCGCTGACATGCAAAGCGGGCCCCAAACCTGTAGCTATCTCCTATAAGCTGTCGCTAACTGCTGTTAGCGACAGCTTGCTAATAGGGCGATACAAATATCGCCGCTTTAGCTTGAAAAAGTCCTGCTAAAGCGACGATTTGGCCCTTGATAATATGCCCCCTGGTCTTTAAGAAGACAGTTTGGCTCTGTCTTTTCTCATCGCCTAAGTTCTCACGTTTAAAATTTTAAAAGTAAGGCAACATTTGGGTCTTACTGAATGAATACACACTTATATAGCGCATGGCTACCCATGGGCATCTTACTGTCCCAGTAGACGACTGGAAGTGATTGCTAAAAC
Organism: Lissotriton helveticus; assembly: GCF_964261635.1. NCBI lineage: Eukaryota > Metazoa > Chordata > Amphibia > Caudata > Salamandridae > Lissotriton > Lissotriton helveticus. The sequence goes on along the minus strand of NC_136070.1, from coordinate 1,070,757,421 downwards.
TGTTTTGAATTCTCCTTTCTTACGTGTCGTTTACAGCGTTGGCTACAGCATAGCCACATGCACAGTAGAGATGCACTCAATAAAAGCACTCTACCTTAGTAACCACTTCAACAAGGTGATTGTGCCTCTCTTAAAATGGTCACATTGAAGTGGGAAATCATTTACAATTGCACCACGTGATAGTCAGTCAGCAAGCTCCCTTTGCATGGCAGAAGTAATCACAGACAAATTGTGGCCATTTCTGAACGTGCTGTGCAATGCAAGCGCAATATGTGCTGCAATTGAACTCCTTTTCTCATTTGATAAAATATTTACCTAGAAAATGGTGAATTGAGAAAATCAAGTTTTCCTTGAAGTTGCACTAATACACATGCCCTCTTCAATAATAGCAGTGCAGGCCTGAGCCTCAGTGTTTCATCTCGCCTTCCTATGGGGTTTCTGAAAAAAGGCTTCCCCTAGAACGAACATAGGGGCATATTATCAACAAATAGCGATATTTATCGCTAAGTAGGGTTAGCGGCAATTTTTTTATCGCCGCGCATCACCGGATTTTATCGCTGAGATAACGTGCTATTAGCAACGTTTATCTCAAAAGCGATAAGATTCCCGGCGATAGCGGCTGAGAATACAGCGATATTCACGCATTATCGCTAACAGGGTCTTAGCCATTATATCCACCTCCCATTGGATATAATGGCTAAGAACTGGTCTGAGCAGGTGTTAGTTTTTGTAGTTATTCGCACTTAGCACAAATATTTCCATCTCTACGCCTGTGTTGGTAATAGGTGATAGCGATGTTAGCAACTGCTTTCAGTCGCTAACAGGTTGGGTACGCCCACTTTGCATGTCATTAGCGATAAATATCGCTGACATGCAAAGCGGGCCCCAAATCGCTTGCTATCGCCTACAGTTAGGGTGATAGAATTATCGCCGCTTAGTAGCCGAAAATGGCCGCTAAAGCGGCGATAATTCCCTATCGCCCCCCTTGATAATATGCCCCATAATTCCTAGTACTGCATGATTTAAGTGCAATCTTGAACATCTCTCTTTCTTTTTGAACCACATCGACCAAAACTAGCAGTTGATAAACTCACTCATGTGAAAGGTTTCACACTTAACAGCATAATATCTACGGTAGATTCTCTTTATGCTGAAGATTGCATTCTGTTTCATTTGTTTGACCCCCTACCTATATTTTACAGCCTTTGGTTCAAGAGAATCTAAACCTTAGGTCAACAAATAAAATGGGCATGGTATCGAAATCATTAAATAACCAATTACACTGGCTTTTCCTGTTGCGTGTTAATCTTACTCCCTAAAAATAAAGTCCTTGAGAACGTGAGCAAAAAAAGAAAATGCCTTAGAGGAACTGAGCAGAAGTTGTGACTAAACACATAATCTAAAAATGTAGCCAGCCTCCTCACTGAAACAAAATTGCATAAAAAAATACTTTTGATACCAAAGTTTCCTTCTTTAGAGCTCATATTGAGGATGAAAAATAACCAAAAATCCAACTCCACCATCTATGGCAACAAACCCGGACATTAAATGTCAGGTTTTTGCACCATTCTTTGACTCAAAGTAAAATAAACGTCATTTATCCCATGACTCGCCTTCTAATGTAGCATATTTTCCCCACTATCATCAGAAAACCTCCAAAGAAAGTTGAACATAGCTGAAGAGGTACTAGAATAAATACTCTTTCCTATCTGAAACCTTGAAGCCACTTCTCTCATTCTATTCTCTTACCACCTCATCGCCATGGCAAAGGATCTTTCTAGCAATCTGACTCCCTTCTACTGTATGATTGCACATTATTTTCATTTAATGTGAGATGCTAACAACCCCAGCTGGCAATTCAGGGCTCTCTTAGTCAACTGTTCCTTAGATCATGAGCTACTCTCAAGATCAATCAATCTTAACCCTGCTATAACAACGATCATGAGGATTCCCAAGACATAACCAATTGCCTTCCTGTGTCTGGCCTGCCCTTTCTAGGCAAAGTGCTTTAGTATTGTGCCAACACTCAACTCAAATGGCTTGTAATTAGTAAGAACCTTCTGGATGTTTTCCAGACAAGATTCGAATCTGGATATTGCACACAGACAGCTGTTCTTCAAATTACTGAAGAGGTCCTATACATTCTCAGTAATTGAGAATCATGTCCATTAATTCTCAGTGACCTTTCAGCAGCCTTCAACATTGGGCCTGATTTAGATCCTGGCGGGCAGGTTATTCTATCATAATGGTGCTGGATAGCCCGTCTGCCGAAATATACATCTTATAGGATATAATGGGATTCATATTTCAGCTGATGGGAAGTCCGTCACAGATGTGACGGAGTAACCTGTCCACCAAAATCTAATTCAGACTCATAGTTCACAAATGGTTTACCTCTCATTTATATGTAGTCCCAGTAGATCAAAATAAGAAAATCACTATAAAATCTGGCTCAATGTTTTTTGTACTCCCCCTACAACATCTGTCTTCAACCATTGAGTGTCCTACTACACAGTTCCTGGATAACATACCACCAACTTGCCAATGACACTCAAACATACCTTAAGGCTTCTTCTAAGAAAAGTATGTCACACCTTGTGACACAAAAGGGCAATACGTCTTGGTTGGGGAAACATCTATTACAATGCAGGCATTATATCGTTGTGCCTTTACAACGCAGTCAGCACCATGGCTGAGATGTTACCACGAGTTTCATTACAATGCAAGTCATTACAACAACTTGCTTTAGGGAATGCAGTCTTGGACTGCTGTTGGATTTTAAGGCCAACACCTTCCTACTGATACAACGACTGAATTTGGAATAGTAATTTAAACTATTCCAAAGTCCAGCTCTGCCCTAAAGCAAGTCATTGTAATAACTTGTGTTGTAATGGAACTCGTGGTAAATACACAGCCGTGGTATTGATTGCGTTGGTAAACCACGCATAGTTTTGGCATGTATGGTAACAGATGCTATTCCTTGATTGACTTGCCATCAATGCGAGCCCAACCCATTCAAAGCTGAGTTTCTACTCATCTTTCCCTTCACTCTGATACTGTCAAAACATTCCAGGGTGGACCCTCCTAACTCTATTGATTGCATGCAAAACTCATTGAGTGTATTTAATCTTTTCATTCTGGGCGAGTGGATACTAATCGAGAATTTCAGTTCTTCAGAGAGGGGTACTGAAAAGAAGACTCTGAGTGAATGTTTTGGAGTATCCTGATTGCTAGTTTGAGGATGCTTCCACCATCAAGAGTAAGTCATTTAATATTGGTCAGAACGCGGGATATGTGATCAAAGTGACTGCATTCAAGCTAAAGTGAATGCAGCAGGTACAGAGGGCAAGATTAATTATTTATATACTATCAAAGAAGGAGTTATCATTGAAGTATAGGTGATCACCTTTCAGAATACCAGAGGCATTAATATTATATGACATGGCAAGGCAAAAGACTCTGTGGTATAGCAGAAAGGGAAAAAGGGATAGAAGGTTATAGGTAATTTTTCTACGTCAAATATCAGGTTCCCAATGCTGAATATCACAAGTCCATCCAATTTAATAATATCTTTGCAATGTCTTCAATGCTTGCCTCTGGTTTAAATTCACAAGTCTGTTTTCAGTGCATCTCTACAGTTCTTTGCATAAGCCAAAGAAATAACACCCTCTACATGCTGTATGCTGAGGGACTGCTAAGGATAGTGGATGCCAATTGATCAATTTAAGTAGTATTTAAAAACTACTGGCATCCATGGGTGCAGTCAGTAGAGTAAAGTCGAAAAGGGTGAGGCCAGATGATTGAGTTCAGTCCTTCCAGTTGTAGGGTCATTTTCTGTTTACAGCGGGAGCGGAAGCAAAATGGAATCACCTAAAGAGGGTAATTGATGAGAGCGCATGCTGTTAAATAGGCCAGGGCAGACACTAGAACCCTTTAATCCTGTCAAGTCTCTTAGAGGGTATTTTTTACTAAATGTTCAAACATTCTGCATTTGATATTATATGGTTACCGTACTCTACAAATGTGCCTTCTTTCTGGCAGTATAATTCTTCTGATAAGAGAGATCTTTCCTTTCTTTGATTCTGTAAATATGCATTACAATTAAACTGCTATTGAAATGTAAGCCGTAGTAGTATGTATGTAGTGCATCTATAAATAATACATTATTTAATTAACAAACTATGGCTGAGAGCAGACAGGCTTAACTTAATAAAATGTAAAGCCTTTAGAAGTACCAAAACAGTTAGAAAGTTAAAAACAGAACGCATAAAAATCCCACTCAAATTTATAATACTAGAGAATAATTGATTGAACAGAATAACACAAAAACAACAAAAATCCAATTAGGGGAGCCAGTGCTCAATTTGTAAAATATTAAGTGTCAGGGCTCTGACCAGAGGCCACTGCAGCTTGCACCCATCGCACCTGTCATTGCTGTCATTGCTGCCAAAACAACTACTAACCATCTCTCTCGCAGGCAAATGCGACAGTTCAGATTATTCTAGGTCCCCAAAGCTGAAAGAATGGCTGGGGAGGCAGGCTTTTCTACTCCAAAAGGATTACGGAGGGCATCGGAGGTCCCTGGCAGCGCTGGGTCCCTGAGGCTGTGTGTTCACCTGTCGCCGAGTAGCTTCCATCACTCGGCCGCGGACAGGGGGGAACTACAGCTCCCAGCCTGCCCTGCACCAGAACCACGCCCACTTCCGGCGGAGCGCGCCCGGAGGCGCTGAAAAGCAGAGAGCTTCCTCCGCGTCGCGGACGCGCGCGGGCGTCGCCGGGCTGAGCCCGGGCAGAGGGCGGGCCGTCTGTGGCCGTCAGGGGCAGACAGAGGCTGGGCTGGGCCACGTCTCTTACATCCAGCTCCGGGCCCCGGTGGGTCGCGTTACATCGTCCAAGGTCTAAAGGCATTCCTTCTATCATGTCAACCCGTTCTGGCAAATTACTTAGGTCTGAGGGCGAAAGGGGTGGTGCTGTTGGGAGCCCAGTGATTGGATCTATGGACCGCTTTATTACGAGAGTGGCGGCGGTCATTGAAAATGAGATCGCCATTTCCGAACGGCGACTCTCTGAGATTTATCTCCCTGCCAGACGTTCCTCTCTGGGGGCTGTTGCCCAGGTCTTATCACCTGCTGGCGAGAACACTTATTCTGTTCCCCCTGATGTCCCGGATGCTTCTGTAGATCTTCCCCAAATGGTAGAAACTGGGAGCATTATAGATAGGCCGGAACACCCATCTGGGCTTCTATCTAGTGGTGTTATGGAAGTCTGTGGCGCAGATACAGCACCTCCACCTGTTCCCCTAATCACAAGCTCTACTCAAATAATATTGCCAACCTCACCTGTTCATAACATAGTAAACTTAGTGGGGGCACAATCTGTGCCTGACCCGAGTGGGCAAAATAAAAGGGCCAAAATTAAAAGGGCAGTATGCTCTAGTAAGGGTAGGCCGGTGAAACAGGCCGCGCTATATAAGCAACCGAGAAAAACTCTTGAGCAGGGTGTGAGGGACGTAAGGGGGTTGGTCCCAGCAGATAAGGTGGTAGCGGTGGAGGGGGGCTCTGTGGACGCACCCACGGGTAGAAATTACTGTTCGCCCTCTACTAGTAGTGCTGCTAATGTTTCTTCAGTTTTTGAACAAAACATGATTGATAGGATTATGGAGAGGGTAAACACTCTCTTTGTGCCGTTGCTGACCCAGGTTAAGGGTTTGGGGACTAGAATAGACAAATTAGAGCAATCAACCCTTGACGGCTTCTTCTCACTTAAATCTATATTTAAACAGCATAAAAGAGTGAGTGAGAACCAGGCCATGGATCTAAACGAGAGTGCGCCCTCAGTAGTCCCCGCGCAAACTCAGGCAGATCCTAATCAGCCAACTAGGGCAAAGAAGATGAACACTGGCAACATACAAGCACCTGTACCTGTAGTTCCTCCCCCAACAAAAGTAGGGCTCCAACACAAGGGAATGGAAATATCTTCTGAGGTCGCCAAAAGTACACCTAAATTAACATCCCATCCGCAGCCCTTGGTAAGCGGAGGGATGGTAAAGGTTAGCCAAGCCTCTGGCTCACAAGACAAAGGCAAGGGAGTAGCGACAGAGAAGGTCACTAAAACTGCCCCTCATCCTGTAGCCCTGGTTACAACTACAACGGTCCCCCGTAAATTTCCACGGCGGACTCCCCCAATAAATTTACCACCAGATTGTCACCCCTTTGTTGGTGTCCTAGTAAACGTTCCCCCACTGAAGGAAGATCAAGTGGAGAATCACCAGTCCCTCAAGAATAAGTGTATTCATTGGCTAAAATTAAATAAGCCAATCCCGAATGGTCTAGATGGGCTAATTTTAAGTGTCCGCAGAGTAGGGTGGATAGGCCAAGGAAAAAAAATACAGGAGGGGGATTGTGTAATTATAAACTTCCAAGATCCCAGAGTGGTGAGTTCCATCTGTGGCCCTATAAAAAATATGGAAGTGGTAGGGGTTAAACTAGTGGACCTAACCTTTTTTTATCCAAGGACAATTGTAATGCCATCCCGGGTGGGCCCTAGCACAATCGAATCCGGCCAAAACTGGGACCCATGTGTGGTAGGGAGTCTGGGATACAACGGGTCGAATCCTCTGTGGGGGCCAAGGAGGAGTTGTTGACTGAAGGAGGATGACACGAGGGTGGTTGTAGTGCCTGACCCCAGTATGGTAACTGCCATTAGAATGGGCTCAACGACAGTACTATCACTTCGAATATCCTCTCCTATAAGTACAGGCGACAGTGGATTGCTAGACCCTCTCTCCATTCCCGTGGATAGTAGTTTGCCTGTTCCCCGTGCGAGGCCTATGGACAGGAGTGTTCTCGCGGTCTGCGACGCACCAGCTGTGACGGACCGTAATTGTAAGGTTCTCAGTTGGAATGTCGCAGGGATCGCAAGAAAACTGGCCCTTCCAGACTGGAATGCTTTGGTTGATGACCACGCCATATGCATCTTCCAGGAGACCTGGAGTTTGGTCCCATTACACAGGGTGGGATTTTCCTCCTACTATGTGCCCGCGCAAATTTCAGAATCGGGGAGAGGACGCCCCTCAGGAGGCTTGCTTATATGGGTGGCAGCTTCCCTAGACTGTAGAATCGAGGACCTTCAGACAGGATGTCCAGATATCCAAAATATTATTTTAAGAGACTCTAGGGGTCGCATAATATTGAATATCTATAACGTATATGCTAGAGGGACTAAGGGTGGGAGGAAGTCAACTGTATTATCTCTCCTGGAAAGCAACCTTAGTACATCTTCACACAAGTCGTGTACCCTGGTAGCGGGTGACATGAACTGTACATTCGAGCCCTTGGGCTCGGATGTTGCCTTAGAGCAAGATGAGGAGGATGCGAAGATAGGGATCCCAATCTTGGAGATACCTCCCATTAGGAAATGGTCACAGGTGGCGCTTCAGTTATACACCTTGAGCACTGAATTTAATCTAAGGGCAGTGAATGGGAGGACGACTTCAGATAGGGGGGGGGCACATACTTATAACAGACCAGGACATACTTCTAGAATTGATTACATTCTATTAGATATATGTCTGTGGAGCCAGGTGAGGGATATGGTTGTGGTACCGACGATCGAAAGCGATCACAACCCGCTTTCCTTGACCATGGCTCAGTGGTGGTGTCATTCCATGAAGGGGTATAATATCCCCATACCAACTCCCCCAGATGAGTCAGTAGTCTCATTATGTGGAAGGCGCCTAAAATGGGCCAAATTGGTCATGTCGGAGGAAAAAGTTCGAGAAATATCAACCCTTTTAGATCATGCACTGACAAATTTGGGGACCATCCCGGAAGGGGTGGGCAGGGCTTGCGAGGTCTTTGCCTCACTAACAGAGGCGCTGACTAATGTGTTTTCTATCCCCCCGAGTAAGCTAGGGAGGAAAGGAGGTGTAAAGAAAGCTAGCGGGTGGTACACACAACTGTGCAGGCTAAACAAATCAAGACTTGTTGAGGCAGTGAAATCCAAATCCCACCCTGACATATTGGTAGCAAGGAAGGCATATAATAGATCCCTTAAATTTGCTAAAAAGGAGTGGGAAGAGAAATTTTGGGAGGACCTACTTGTCGCGAGTAAAAGCAAAGACCCTAGGAGTTTTTGGAACCTTGTAGGCTCCCGGAATAGGCCCGATGAAGCCATGAGACCCTGTAATATCCCCCCACAAAGCTGGGTCAAACACTTTGGGGCCCTATACCTTCCGGTGGATGGGGCACTAAATGTTAGGATGCTTCCCCTACTAGTATCTGAACCCCATGGCTACAATCTCTTTTCAGCTCTAGAGATTGAAAGGGTGATTGGGTGTGTAGCCCCCCGGAAGGCAGCAGGCCCAGATGGCCTACCGGGGGATCTCATGCGGGCACATCCAGCGGCCTGGGGAGGGGTTATAGCGGCACTCCTTAATGATATTATGAAGGGGGGGCCAGTGCCCGATTCCTGGAAAGGGGCGGTGGTGGTCCCAATCTATAAAAAAGGTTCCAGAGAAATCACAGGGAACTACCGCCCCATAAGCCTCATTGACTCCACCCAAAAGATAGCAGGTAAAGCTATCCTGGGTAGGATTCTTCATTGGGTGGAGGAAAACAAAATACTAACAGACTTCCAGGCCGGGTTTCGGGCAGGTACAGGGACGATTGAGCAGGTGTTTAGGTTGGCACTCCTTGGATGGAAGGTGGTGGAACTAGGCAAGGGCAGTCTATATTTGGCATTTATAGATCTAAGGACTGCTTTTGACCTAGTTCCCCAGGAGGAGTTATGGAGGGTGCTCCATGGGTTGGGGTTACCTCCCTACATTTTGTCCCTCCTTATTAGCCTACACGAACATACCTTCGCTCAGGTTCGTTGGGGGAGAAATGGAGAGATAACTGAGAAGATCCCAGTGTCTCGGGGTGTGAGACAGGGATGCGTCCCAGCGCCCACCCTCTTTTCATTATATGTCAATGGGGTGGTGGACTATCTCCAGCAAGAACCAGCCGATGCTCCTTGTCTAGGGGGAGTGCGGATCCCAACTTTACTTTTTGCGGACAATACGCTTTTGAGTTCTAAGACTCCGCAAGGCCTCCAGAAGTTGCTCGACCGCTTCCAGAACTTTTGTGCTTTAAGGGGCTTGTTAATCAACATAGATAAAACCAAGTTCCTTATTCTAAACCCTCCAAGGAAACTGGGCCGCCCACCCACTCTTAACTCTGTTCCTTTAGAAAAAGTATCCGAATTCGACTATCTCGGAATACGGATTACGGATACCATGAATTGGTCACCCCATATTGCTAAGATGGTCTTGAATCACAAGAGAGTAGGAGGGGCCCTCCTGAGGGAATTTCGGGCTTCACCAAGGAGGTCGCTTGCCCCAGCAATTGACATCTACAAGGCCAAGGGAGTAACATCAGCCCTATATGGAGCAGAACTGTGGGGGCATTGCTACCTGGATTCCCTGGTAACATCAGAGAGCAAGCTCCTGAAATCTCTAATCGCCCTGCCTCCAAGCACCCCTACAGTGCCTGTGCTGTTGGACACTGGGTGTAAGAATATCAAAGATCAAGCCCGGCTTCGCCCACTCCTTCTATGGGCACGTATTTGGAGGGGTGAAGAGTTAAAATCATATGCTGAAGGGCTGGCAGAGATAATGAGCTTGGGCGGTTGGACAAAGATCAAGTGGTTGAGAGACACGAAAAAACTTTTGGAGGTTATTGGGCTTGGGGACTGCTGGTTATCAAGAACGGCTCCACCTAAAGATGTTTTGAAAAGGCTTTACTGGAAATGGGTTGCGGAACAGCTAGTGATAAATTCTAGACACTGTAAATCTACAGCTGCCTTTTTAATAATTAAAGATGTTGTAGTCTACGAACCTTATCTAGACTTAATTACCCTGGCAACTGACCGAGCACTTTATTTTAAATTTAGAGTGGGCTCCCTTCCAGTTGGTGCCCTGGTGTCTAAGTGGAAATCGGGAGTCCACAAGTCCCCCTTTTGCGCCCGTTGCACCATGAGGATAGAGTCTATACCGCACATATTGTTTGAATGCCCGGACTATGCTAAACCCAGGGGCTTTTGGCTCAAACCCCTGTGTCGCAATATGGGCACGCGTAGTCATCTGGTAGCTCTTCGCATCCTTATGACGGACACTTCCACTCCTATTGTTTGTGGTGTAGCCAAATTTTTAAAACATTTTTGGTTGATTCGCTGCAAGAGATTGCCATTAGCGGTTTAATTGGTTTTTTAGTTAATTTATTTCGGCATTACATGTCTTTTATCCTTTTTAACTGTACATTTAATACTGCTTTTAAAATGTCTTTTTCTAGTGTTCTTAAAAATGCTGTATTTGTGTACGCTTTCAAGATATCTTGCATATCGAATAAAAGCTTCAACCATAATACTTTTTTAATGTATATTGTTTTCCTAAACAACTGTTATAGTGCTCATCTCTAAATTACATGAGCAGCGCTACCTTGTGGCAGACTGCCCTAAGTGTGGTGTTGACAATTAGGTGCCAGTGCCGAGCACCGGAAACCAATTAAGTGCCGTTGCTCAGCACTGGAAAGCTTCAGCTCAAATTAAGCACTAGGGGAACCAAATATATGAATTTTTAAAGTATTAAATAAAAATAGTTCCCAAAACCGGTATAAGCCAACTGCAGTCATCTGGTTGCACTTGACTGGGACCCAGCTAAGCCAGATTTAAGGGCGGCGTGATGGAGCACTGGTCCAATATAGAAATCAGGTTCGACCAACTCAGAAGTTTTACTTTCTGACTTAGTCTCTCAAATGGAAGACAAAAGTCTTAAGAGGGGCAAGGCAGCAGTCTGTGGCCAAGAAGGGCTGCCTTGTCAGGGCATCGTCTTCAACACACCCCACGTAAGCGAGCTTGCGAGACACTCAAATAACGTGCTTGCTAACAAAGGGGAATCCTTAGAATGCATGGCGCCCACCATAAATTCCTGCACGTACACCAGAATGCACTCCACTACGGTAAGGGAAGCGCAGCATAAATTCGAAGCATAACATGGATGCTTGCACATGGGCTACCATGGCTCGATCCGGACCTCTGAAATGTAGCACACCAGCTTGTTGAAGTGTATCCTGGCCCCACCCACGTGTCACAACAGATCTCAATGTTGCCATTGAAGGACCTAAGGGTGTGTCCTTTAAATATTCGAACATTCACAATATGGTTACCACCAACGCAGTAGACGCAACACCAACCCAAACACTCCCTGTGGCCCGAATTATGCCCCCAAATGCCGGCTGCCTTATAGTAATTATGCTGCCCAAATTATTGGCTCCCCTCCTCAGTTACACCGCTACATACACTGCCGATTACTCACGGTCCGAATGTGAACCGTTTTGAACACAAGTCCTTACGACAGCACTAATCCAACCAGACTGTACAATCTCCTTACACAATCACCTCTTGGTGACATTTTTTACCTGCTGTTGCATTGGAAAAACAGGTTGCTACACCATAACCCGCTCATAGCTCCAGTTTTCCCAACTTGCTGTACGAATTACATACAGCGCTGCCGGCTCATTGAAAGTGCACTTCCCAAATCAAGGTTGCTGGCTGATCATAGAATAAGTGCTGCCAGTTCTCATTTCAGATGACTGCAGGGTGTAAAAGTTCATATCCCTAAGGTTGAACACCCAAAACTTCAATTCTGCAGGCAGTCTGTCTTCAAGCCACATAGGTCAACCCACATTTCAAGGTACCAGGTCAAACGCCCAAAACATCAAATCTGTAAGTTGTCTGTGTTCAAATCACATATATCAAAAATCCAAAATGTCAAATCTGTAGGCTGTCTTTTGAAAGAGACACCAGAGGGGCATCCAGGGCGTTGGTCAGCTTTCTCTACAGACTCAGCTAGCTTCTCTTAGGCTCTTGTGCAGTTTCTTAGCTTTCACACATTTTTTCCCAATCATCGCCACTTTTGTAAACAAAGTCATGTGGATAATCAGTCCGGTAGCCAGTAGTGTACATTATATAAGTAGGTTTATTCACTTACAAGTAAGATGATAAGAAAGTTACCCCACCAGGACCAGCATCCTGCTGCTCAGCCCCACTCCTTCCACCTGACCACTCATCCAAACCATGCACTCATGAACATTCTATTGCATCACATTCACACAGGCTAAGCAGCAAGGAACTAAGAGATCACCGAATACAACATATCTCCTTCCTTCAGAAAACAAAATAAACAACTTGACGCAAGGTGGAAGAAATTCTGATGCTCCCGGTGGAGAACAATATTACCATTGTACTTGTAACTGAATAAACCTTCTTATATAATCTACAGTCCTGGCTACTGAACTGATTACCTGCAAGGGCCTTACTTAGTTTACAAAACTTTGCCTAAAACGTAAGGTACCATTTTTGTTCACCAAAATGGGAAAATTAGTATTAAGAGTTTTATTCATTTTATTTGCTGTACTGCAATGACCATAATGCACTGGTATGGATTTCTGAGACACAAGACTGGTTATTATAAAATTGTGAAAAGGCTACTTAAGCCATAATCTGCACCTGTAATTTTGTGGTTTGATGGTGTGAGCACCGCATTTTGGTGGTTATGGGTTTTACAGTGTTGTATATTCTATGTTGCTAGTTGAAAATCCTCCTTGGCAGAAGAGAGTTTAGGTGAGAGGAGGGCTAAAAGGCTCCTCAGACTCTTCTTTGCGCTGAGGCCACATTGAAACCAATCCACCTTGGTGGAGATTTCCCACTCACCATCTCGCTCCTCCTTCACGACTCCAATCATCTTTGTCATAACTCTCACTTCTCCCCATTACAAAAGTGCCTGAATTATATTTAGCATGTTTGCCTCTCTGTGGTACCATCCATCCATTAACAAGTATGTCAACACATTTTACAATCTCAAAAAGTTGGTTATTAGACACTAAGGTTAGTTACTAGACAACAGCCAGCTGTGCCCTAATTACACCATGTGTTCTCTCCTTTTCTTGGTTGGTGGCAAGTGGAACAAAGGAGAAGATGTTTTCTATAAATAACAATAGCCTCAAAATTAACAACATTCAACGGTCCACGGAGGTTCTTGTGGTTTTTACTCCACGGTCCTACCTTAAAATTTTGTGTACCACCGCCGTGAAGCTTGGGTACAACTGATGTATACATAGTAAACAAATCAGCAGAGACAGGTAACACTTTGCCCTTTAGCTGCTATTTAAATTTTTTCAGATTTTTTTCTTCCAGAAATAATTGTGTTGTTTATGTTCATATAATTATATTGCCCTACAGAGGAGCTGTAAATTGAGGAGGATTGTATCTCAGTAATGTAATTAGAACAATAAGCTCAACAATCTACTAATGATCTCGCGGACAGTAATTTGCAGGTTACAAAATGGATGGCCAAACTAATGAAATTATAATGCATTAAGCGATAGACATTTTAAATATTCATGACATGGGTTGAGACTGTTGCAGTACCTTCATACACAATGTATAAAATAACTGAGATCTTAAAATAACTGTATAATGAGCTGTTCAGTCTGCCCTCGTGACAGTCAACCTCGCAGAATGCAGCATATTAGCATGCAGCAAAGGGCAGTGGGTCCACTTCAGCCATTCCCTCTCTTGCATAGTGAATGCATTTCACTTTATCACGTGTGCACATCCACCTATACATTGCTCTTCAGTGCCAGGGTAGGTGGGCCATTGCTTTACTTTGTCAATAGTTTTTATCTTTTTTCTTTCTTCATCATTTTTCTTTTTTTCAGTAATTCGCATGTGTTCAAACTGGTGTGCTGCCATTAATTCTTTGTTTGTACACTAGTCAATACATCATGGTTGGAACTTCAGGAGTCTTCATATCGAAGTCCAAAAATGGCAATATTGGAACATATTATACATTACCCATTATGATGTTTTTTATATTACATCTTTATTTTCGTTTAGTTAGCTAGAAAAAGTTGTTTTCTTCACGTTACAGGTAACAATGGACATAGAATGCAGTTAGAATATGTAGGTTTCCCTTTAATGAATAATTTGATAATAATACAATTGATAATGGTGAGGACCAGAGAATGTTTGTGACTCAGTGGTTGCAGCGTTTAACACATGGGACCTTATTACGATGACGGTGAGACCACGACTGACAGCCTGTCGGGGGTGTTCTCACCACCATCGTATGCATATTTACCCCCCCCCCCATATTACAATGGCAGGTGGATGGTTGGCAGTCGTAAAGACCGACCGCCAGGCATCCAAGGGCTCCTTGAGCCCGCAGGTGCATCAGAGTCAGCAATAATCCGTACAATGGTGGCGGTGCCAGCCAGGGATTATGATGTCAGTCCCCGCCAGCCATTTCATGGGTATTGGGGGACCCCTGCACCATGTGGCAGGCACCACATGGTGTCTGCCACGTAATGCAGGGATATGTTTCAGGTATATTTCATGCACTGCCGTGGGTGCTGCAGCCCGCAGCACATGCCACAATACAGGAAATAGACATTACGCCCACCGTGGTGGTGGTCGCATCCTTATTCTGACTGCGGGATCACTGACTTGTAGTCGGGCAGTCCCTTTTCCGCCACCCTAATGAGGCCCATAATTATGGAGATACTGAATTTGCCACATGTTTCGCTGCATAATTTGCAAAATGTTCAGATTTCACAAATATGGTGTTTCTAGCTAAAATGGATGACAAAGATTTCTGCAAAAAATATGTCTCATAATTTCCATTTTTGCTCATAAATATAAAGCTTTTGCCTCATAACTTAGTCTTCCATGTCTCATAATTCTTCCAGCCAGGACAATGGTAAAGCTCTGCTTTGTACTTTGTTGACCGTTATTATGATGATGAAATCCGCATTTCACCAGGAAACTATGAAACACATATATGGTTTTTCACTGTTCATGAGCTCTTAGGTGAGTTCATGAAGGGTGAAAAAACATGTGTCTGGGACTAAGAAATATTAAATATTTTAAAGAAATGAATTTTTATCAAACTCTGCTCCAGTGGATGAACTTCACATTTGCAAAGGTGGACCCCATTGACCGGAAATGTAATGGGAGGGTGACCGAGTCTGGTTTGTCTTGAAACTCACAAGTGAAGACTATTGCTGAATGAAAGTTCTGTTTTGAGCGCTGCCACATGTGATATAGATAGATAGATAGATAGATAGATAGATAGATAGATAGATAGATAGATAGATAGATAGATAGATAGATAGATAGATAGATAGATAGATAGATAGATAGATAGATAGATAGATAGATAGATAGATAGATAGATAGATAGATAGATAGATAGATAGATAGATAGATAGATAGATAGATAGACATGGTTGTATGACATTACAAGGCAAGCTAATACATCGCATGCCACTACATCGCGGTTTTTACAATGCAAGTCGTTACAACGACTTGCGTTGGAGGGCGCTGGACTTAGGAGTAGTATGATTTACTATTCCAACTCCAGTCTACATAGATTAGGGAAGGTGTTGGATAGTAAATTATACTATTCCTTGTCCTAGAGCGCCATCCAGCGCAAGTCGTTGTAACGACTTGCGTTCTAAAAACCGCGATGTAATGGCATCGCGATGTAACGACCGCGTTGTAAACGACGTTTCCCAAAGATATACAGACAGACAGACAGACAGACAGACAGACAGATAGATAGATAGATAGATAGATAGATAGATAGATAGATAGCTAGATAGATAGATAGATAGATAGATAGATAGATAGATAGATAGATAGATATTAACTGTATGAAAAAGCCTCTGTTAATGGAATAAATGACCATATTACACGTTACTGATGATTTATTAAATGATATTCATTTAGAAAGTTGGAGCATTTGAGTGTCCTCCATTTAGTATTTATTATTTGCCTACGACTGCAGATACATATGCCAATGCTTCGAGAAATGTATGTTTTTTTCGGGGTTCATTTTTTATTATTTGAGAGATGTTTTATGCAACAATGTGTGTTATAAGTCACATTTTAAACACAAAACACATTGTGAGGAAAGTAGAAATATATATTTTAAAAACGTGTTCTTTTGCTGTACACTGGTGTCTATTTGTATGATTGCCACACTTAGGAGGCAGCATGCTTTATTTGCTTTTCTTTTTATTTGTGCCGCACTTGCTTGCAGTAAGAGTAAACAATCTAACCAATTAACCATCCGACAAGCTTGTTAAATCCAGACCTACTGGACTTGCCAGTGCTTATATGTCTTATTATTACCATTCAAAAGCAGCTCTTTCGCACAATGTACTAAAAAGTCTTCATTAAATGCATGTATAAAGCTGATCATTTTACCCTGCGCTGCCATTCACATGTTTCTGTGAGAAATTACAATCAACTGACCAAACAGGAATAACAGGAAGAAAGCCTGTAAATCTCACAAAAAGCATTACAACTCTTCCTTTAATAACTACTTTGCTCTAATAAGAGATTACATTCTGATCTCATTCTTCCGAACTCCCTAGTTTAGTGGCCAATAAGGCTGTCAGAACAGAGTGTTTCCATTAGTTGATAAACCTTGCTTTCTTTCTCAGTGGGGCCTGTATTCAGCCAAGATCACAAATAGGAAGCGGTCTGCTCCATCTCTCTTCCACTGCATCAATACAAGAGGGCCCAAGGGGATAACCTGGACATAGAGTAAAGCTTGCTTGACTAAAATAGAATAGTTTTGGGGGGAAACAATTGATAGGGATTTTCATTTCTAAGAAGACAAGTTTTATTTTTAGGATAAAACTGATATTTTGGGTGTTTAGAAAAAATCTAACAGAGCATTTGGATGGACAAAATATAACATTTAAGGATCAGAATTGTAATTGTATTGTATTGTAATTGTTATTTGTAGAGCGCATTATCACCTACAGGTCTCCAAGTGCCATAAGAGAGAGCACCTATCCATGCTAGTGGGGAAGATGTCAGCAGTTAGTTAATGCCCCATGATTCTGTCTTCAATTTTTTCCTAAAAGTGAGGAGAGCCTGTTCCTTGCGTAGTGTCTCCGGTAGATTATTCCAGATCTGGGGGATAGCAGTTGAGAAGGCTCTTCCTCCCATGGAAGACAGGCTGAAACGGGAGCAGACCAATAGGCTGGCCTCCACAGACCAAATCACCCTACTAGGGATGTAGTTGGCTAAACGGTCATTAATCTATCTTGAGGTTTGGCCATAGACGGCTTTATGTGCGATGCAGAGGCCTTTAAACTTAGTTCTCTGCCTGACCGGAAGCCGGTGCAGCTGACGTAGCAGAGGGGTATTGTGTGCTCATCTTGGCACTCTGAAGATTAGTCTGATATTCATGATAACCTGTAATCTGGCCAGCAGTTGTTGTGGGTGGCCGATATACAGGACATTACCATAGTCCAGACTTGACAGTATCATTGCTGATACCGCCAGTCTGAGTGTGGCAAAGGTACATTTTTGCTCATTTGGAATTTATCATGCTTGTCAAAAAATCGATGTAGAAGACATGAAGGGGTACTTTTGATAAACAAAAAAACGTGCATTTTGGACAGAAAACAGCTGAATTTTAGGTGGGGTAAATTTTTGAAGACCAAGGTGCAAATAATTTGCATATTTTAGAGACTACGGGAGGGGGCTTGGAGTACTACTGCCAAGTCTAAGCACAGGTATGCAAACATGTGAATGTGGGGCTATGGGTTTTAAAGCATTCCTGAGTTTTATTGCTTGTGACACAGAATCCTTCACTATACATTAACAGACATGGAGAACCTACTCCATAAGAGTTGAAATCTAGAGGCCCAGATCACATATCAAAATGTTTTTTCTGCTGCAGAATTTATTTTCATAGAGGTGTGCTTTATGAAAATAATCCCTGCCCAATACATCTGCTGGTGAATTGAAGCCCAAAAAAAACAGGATTGGAGCAGCATGGGCGGCTTTCCCGAAGAACCACACATGTTTTGGGAGCTCTGGTAACCACTTTGACTCACAACGAGATCGTCCATGTGCAGAGTAGCCCAAGGACCTTTTTACCCACCTAGTTGAGTCAACAGGGATCAGTTTTTACAATTCTTCTCCACTTAAAAATTCTCACTAGGTGTGGAAAAAATCCAGTTCACATGCGCACGTGGTAATTGTACTGTCATGAGGGTCAAAATGCACTCATTTACTCATTACTTTATTAGCCTCACACTATGGCACATGTCTTTTAAACAACAAACACTTATTTATTTATTAATGAAATTATTTGGGAATTTTGTTGTGCCGGAATGGAGTTGTGAAGATCTCTTTTTTGCCTTCACCTTTATTTATTTAGATCTCTGTAATGTGCTTTGCCAGTGACGGAGCATAATCATTTTGTAATTCAAAATATAATACAATTAAATACTGACTCATATAAGAGCTTTTACTGTAATGGGAAAATCAGTTATAGATACGGTTTCTGCCCTCCTGAATTTATGGTAATTTGTTTAATAAACGTTGTTCTGCTTGATTCGCATCAGGCATCACCCACAAAACAGATGTATCGCCAATGCAGAGTCATTAAAATAAAGAATTATTAGGAAACTTTTGTTTTATCCTTTACCTTGATAACATAAATGAGAAAGGTTCATTTAAGAATATTTTACTAATTTCCTTCGATTTCTAACCTACTTTGTAATTTTCTGGTGGTCAGTTTGCAGCTCTGTTGTGACTGTTCCCTTCTTGTATGGGCTGTTATTAAGTATGGATAGCAGTAGAATTAAGGGGATATTTATTTTGCAGTTGCATCGCCGTGGCGCCGTGCAATGGGGTGCAAAGCTGATGCAATTACTGCATATGCTTTATCTAGCCACACAAGGCCACCTTGCGTGGCCCTGGGTGGCTTGATAAATCTAGAGTGACACAACACATCGCAAATCACTGTGTTGCGTTACTCGCCCCATGGAGGCGTTCTATGGGTGGAGCGTTGGTGTTCCCATGCAACCGCCCATGGATTTTGACGCATTCCCAGATTTACCATTACTGCTAGACCTGGGAATGCTTCAAAATGAAAGGCCTTCCCAGGTGTGGAGTAACAACTAACGAGAAGAAACATCAGAGGAAAATGCCTCAGAGGATTGTTTCTGTGCAGGAAGGTGCCCTTTCCTGCACAAAACAATCCTACTTACAGCGCAAGCCCCCTTGGTGCAAGGGTGCCTGCATTGGCGCTAGGCAGCACATTGTGTATCAATGCAAGGAAAAGACAAGAATGCGCCATATGGTGTTAAATACAGTGCATTCAGCCCTTTCGCTATCATGCAGTGCTGCACCGCAAGGTGGCTTGCGGTGTTGTCAGAGTTTTTGATAAATGTGCCCCTTAGTCTGATCATCCAGTGATTAATGGCTAGAGTTCAGGCTGCTATGGTAATAGACCTTCATGTCTAGGGTCAAAATGGCTTTTAGAATAACTGCCATATTTGACAAAATAACTGCCCATGTCGTGCTCCAATTTAATTGTCACACATATATAAGAATATCTTTTGTAGTTACTCGCTGTGTAAGATATCCTTAAATTTGCAAAGTTACTTATATAAATGTAAGACTATTGATACATCCCCACTTGGACAAGTGAATGAGATAATTGTTAAACCATTATAGGTAAATATGGGAGTTATTTAGAGTTTGGCTAATAGGGTACTCCCCCTCAAACGTTAAGGAGTATCCCGTCTGCCACTCTATCTAGATTTGTTTGAAGTGTTGTTTTCACCAGTGGAGCTCCTTCTGGCTCCACCAGTGGAAACCTTGTACTTACTACCCCACAGACATCAGGCCCGATGGCCTTAGTACCTCAGAGTGTTCAATCTATTTAAGGCGAACATAGTGACATACGTTTGTCCTTATAAAGAACGGTAGGAAAAGCCTGGCGGTCCTGGACTAAAAAAAGTAAACATGACCCAAGATGCCAGGAAAAAACTCCCTGGGTGTCAGGGAAATAAGATTTCCATTTTTTGGTGAAAAACAAACTCCCACAGTGGGAGTTAGTTTTTGAAAAACAAAAAACCTTGTCTGAACAGTTGCATGAACTTTGGTGGCTGCTCAGCAAACTTGCAGTGTCTTCAGAGGACCCACCATGGTGCATCTACTCAGAAGTCATAGAGATTTCTGCCAGGCAGTAGGAGGTCTTAAATTATAGTGGTCTGTTTTCTGCCATATTTGACTGTTTTGATGGAAGGAAGTACAACCCGCCAAAAACTAAATAACCTCCTATTTATTTTGCTCCAATGCTAGTATGGATAGCTTGCAGAAGAATATTTTGAATGAACACACGCATTCTGGCTACCTGTAGTCTCAAACTATGCATAATTTACAATAGTACTGGATATAACATACCTCTTTATTTGCTATGTCCTAATGCACCTTTTCGGTTTGGCATCACAGCACAGCTGACTGCAAACCTATTGTTACAATTCTTAACATATACATAGAGTCAACTTTGTCTCTATAAATTGTAGTATTTATTTTATATCATGATATTATATCCTAGGTGTAACACTCTGTCTTCTAGGAAGTGATTACTGGCATACTATTCCATCTAAAATGTATTTCGATTATTACACTGTTTGTCACATTCAGTTACCTCTTTTTTATATGCATTCTTGACAGAAAGCAATACTTTTTACTACTTTTTCCCAGCATTGGCAAAGCTAATGCAACTGGCTGCAATATGATAAACGGTATTTGTGAATGCAACACTTGTTAACTGCATTTGTGAATGCCTATTTTTGCACAAGCTAAACATATTGTGTTTGCCAATGCCTTTTTATTAAAGACAGGGGAATCATGGCAAGTCTATAATAATAAACAAACTTGAGTAGATTATGCACCAGAACATTCAACACAGGGAAGTCTCTAATTTGATGGAGGCTTTCTCCTTGGAAATGTTCTATTATAGAATGCAAGCCACACAAAGTTTCTTTCTCTTTGAAAGCATGCCATGTAGACCAATTGTGGTCCATAAAGTGCACACACCCAGGGATGCCTTCTTCTATGGGAAAATGGGAACTCACAAATCCTTTATAGGTGTAACCCCTTGAGCTGGAATCAGGCCCGTGCAAAATTTCAGACTGTCATTACTTGTGTAGTTATAACTGTGATGTTGCCATCTGTTTTGGGATCCCACACCCAACTGTTTGGGAAGTGTGTGGGTGTGTCTTGAATATTTAACAAGGACCCCCTGAGGATTCGGATACAGCAAAGTTCCTAGGCCAGGGAAAAAGAACCAATTGACAAAAAACAACCTAGGCAACCTATAGAATATAATCACAGACAAATGGCTACAAGAGGTTAAGAAAATCTACGCGCGTAGAGATCCTATCGGCCACTTTTCTATGTTTTCCCTTTTAATCCAAGAATTCGTGTATATATATTTCTTTGCCACTAATGTATAAATTTGTTCAACCTTTACTTATGTGAGAGTAAATTTTAATTCATGTCCATTGTCGATTGTACTATATGTTATGCATTTTTTTAATATATAATCTGAGAATAAAGCAATATACATTTTCTTAACCTCTTGTAGCCATTTGTCTGTGATTATATTCTATAGGTTGCCTAGGTTGTTTTTTGTCAATAAGTGTGTGGGTGTGTGCACTCACGTATGTGTGTATGTGAGTGTTTGTGTGTGTGCGTGTGTGTGTGTGTGTAAGTACAACTCCCAACTAATGAGCTCAAAGGGCATAGCAAATTTAAAACAAGCATTTACAATGCAACGGTTTCGCCTTTGTAAAAGTTAGAGCTATGTTAATATTGTGCTGTTAAGACCTGGTATATGGTCACCAGGCACTCTTCACACTGCATGAGAACAAAACTACACTAAACAGTAACCCGATTGGCCCCGACGTAATGACACCATCAGTGCTGATACAGCGACCTCCCGCTGTGCCATCCAATCAGTGGCGTCCTGCTACCAGTCTGTCCGTCTTTGGGACCCTGGCACAGAACCTTAACGAACAAATGTGTTTCATATTTATTCTAATTAATGCAGGAAATGACGCACGCGGTGTAGACAGGTCAGCAAGTGTGAACACTGCTAGAGGACTCGACAGACACGCAATGTATTTGTGAAGGACCAGCAAAAGCGCACAGACAAAAATATCATCATAGTAAAACAAATATATTTTATTTTAAGAACCGAACACTAATATTGCAAAATACAAATGACTGCTTATTCGGCTTTGACAAATAATAAAAAAGCCTCATGTTTCGCGTAGCTATTAATGTGCATAAAGCGTGTTTCCTTGCGATGTGCTCTAAAGACATTTAAACAATCTACGTCTAACAGGGCTAGTTAGCCGTCTTCTAAAAAGATTTAAAAACTGATATTTTGATCTTCTTTGACAACCAGAAAAACAAGATGACAGTCCAGCAAAGCCATCTAATGCACCTCTACACACCGCCAAATGCACTTTGCCGTGTGTTTTTGCAAGGTCACTGATAGACTGGGTACATATACAGTAAACGTCTTTTGATAGAAAACATGACTTTTCGTTAGAAAGCGCAGATATTAAAATGAAAAAGAGCTAGCGCTACTAACTTCTAGAACGGGAGCTGTGCAGCGCACCAGCCTCTTGGGTACCACTGGTAGGAGAGCTGTTTGAGATCTTCTCAATTTCAACAACAGCTTAAGACACCCTTTCATTCCCTGAGGGCAGCACCTGCGACAGACTACAAACACTGCCATTTGAGGTGACAAGTGGATCCCGCTTAAAATAAACAATCACTGCCAATATTCGACCCTTTTATATTATACGCTCTGAGACTGAATGTTCTCATCTTCATCACAAATCACCTAAACGATAGCTGATTAATGTTTTAATAATGTGCTAACGATCACAGCACAGTGTAAGCAGACATTCATAAAAATACGAGATGCATTCTGGCGATTGCAATTGAATTCTACTTGAGCCTTCAACTGAAGCACACATCAAGTTTAAAAACCCAAGTTAATAAAAATGTGCTTTACCTTGTTCTTCTAAAATCCTATTTGACATCTTTTTGTCACCAGAAGTAACAACAGCCTTCCGTTGTTTTCGGAACCTAAACGAAAGCCAGGTCGGGGGACTGTCCTTGTCTCTGCTGCAGGGGAGGCCTCTACTCTCTCTGCACTTAGTGCGGTCTTCGTGACATCACACTGGACAGCCTGGCCTGTCATAGGTGTTCCATCCACAGGACTCTGCTGCTGCTGGGAAGACGCAGGCCTAATGCTGATTGTCACAACTCATGCAGAGGAGTCATTCTCAAGTTTCACAGGTTTATCCGTGATGTGCTGCTCCAGTCCACGTTTTTTCCCTTGAATTCTGGGACTTGTAGTCCTGTTTATTTCAGTATAACACAGGACTGCACGTCCGGTAAATCAGAGGAAAAAACCTGGACTGGAGAAGCACATCACACATGGAAACTTGGCAGCTACACGGAATTCTTACAACCTGCTAAACTAGCACACAAAGCAGGAAAGATCTGGACTGTATTACCGGAGGTGCCCTGGGCTTCCTCAGGGATGGAATCGATCCCGTAGGGCATGAAGGGTAGTGCGCTAGTGTCACATTTGATTTGTATAACGCGGTAATAGAGGACAGGCCTGCAGTGATGAAGGCACGGCAGCATGGGACAGAGACCTGCAGAGCCCCTTGACAGACGAGGGGGGGGGGGCTGTGCTCAAGTCTAAGAAGTGGGCAGCAATGCCAGATTTAAACTGGCACACTTCAGTTCCATTCACTGCACATGCCTGCACCCACTACAGTACAATGAATAGACCCCAATAGAACCTATAGATGCCCAAGAATTGCTGAACAAGAGGCCTCAGACCTACACATGACGTGTAGAATACTGAGGGGTTCTTGGGATGCTGCAGTGACAAAACAGGTGACCCACATCAATCTCCAGACAGTGATACAGCACGGCCTAGTGGGCATTGGGGCTAAACCCAGACAGGGATATATGCATCATAAATTTGCAAAATTAGCCTCACTTTTGGCGATTCATTGGCTGTCAAATATAGGGCCTCCTATTAAAAAAAAGACCAAAAATGTCTTGGAATGGGCAGTGGCGGAAGAACTGCGATTGAAAGTGGTTAGAAGAGAAGACTGGGCGGAGGAGGACCCGGGGAGAAGACGGACATGTTGATTCCAGGGTGGATGACCTTGCCTCAGATAGGAAGGGTCTATTCTAGGGCCAAAGAACGGGGGTCCTAACTTGTGCTGGAGATATAATCAAACCCTGTACTGCTGGCGAAAAGACTAGCGGTAAGAACCATGCACGCACCTGGGGGGCGCTGGGGGGGTGGGGACGCTTGCTTGCATTGACTATCTATGGATATGCATCGCTGCCACATACTGTCACCTTCCCTAGTGCATGGGCCAGTTGGTTTACTAATGATCTATGTTGTTCATATGTCTGCTGACATTCTTCTAATTAAAGATGTTTAAAAGATGTAGCATATAACTGGTGGGTGCACTTGAGATGTCATCTTTCATCTGTTCCCTTAAGCTGCCAATGCCAAGCACTGTGATGTTCGACTGTGCCACTCCACCATACTCGAGGTGCGTAGGGGGGGGGGGGGCGGGGGGAGGGATTAAATATTATAGAACAGAAAACGTACCTCACAGCCGTTCCGCGCCTTCACGAACGGCACTGGAGTGGACTGGCAGCCTCAGCCCTGTGCGATGGAAGGAGTCACTGCCGCAGCCGAATCTTCAAACATCAAACATGATATAGAAGCTGCACTGTGTTGCCCCTCTTCTTACAGTGGTTGCTCCCGGGGCTTGTACGGGCAGTCCGGTGGCATTGTGGCAGACATGGTTCAGGACTGAAGGAGCATGCCGTGACCCACTGTATTATTTATTTTCAAATGCTCTCTCTCTAGAAAGGAAAATCAAATGCCCGCTTTTTCCGCTATCAGAGTGACGTCAGGACGTCAGGATCACTGTAGGGGCAGGAAGCAGCAGCGCCAGCGGAGAGGCGGGCGGAAGTTAGAGAGTGGGGGGAGGAGGTGCTTTTTCGAGAAGGCTGACCTGCTCTGGGGGCTGCGCAGCTTTTCAAGCATGTCAGGTGATTACGCCGGGGAGAACAACGTATTTTCCATCATCATCAGCCTTAAGCAGGAGAATTACGAGGCACTGCTCAGCTGTTTTCTCTCGGGCAGTCCCTCCCAGAGTGGCGCAAGAGAGGCAACACGTCACCCCCGCACCCCCCCTGCCCCCCCCCCCCCCCCCCCGCAGTAAACTAACACTAAGCCAACGAGCGCGGACCAGTGCACGAGTCACGACTTACAGTGGAGACTTTCATTTACACAGCTGACTGACTTTAATCAATACCGCGGCCGCCGTGACATAGACCCGGCCCTCATAATTTGGTGCCGGTGCTAAGCACCGGCAAGCCCCGACTCAACTGGAAGTACTTAAGACAAGCACCGATATATCTCGGCACAAACTTGGATTACAAACGTGGTAATGGCCTAAAGAAAACCACCAGTTCAACGCCAATCAGCATTTTCAATTGTAGATAAAAGCACGCAGGGGATATCCCCAAACTTCAGGTCAACTCTAGCAATTTTTCAGTGGGTATATAGAGAAATACCGATATAGTGCTTAGCAAGATAAAGCTATACTCCGACAGTGTGGCTGCAGGGCATTTGAACAGCCTGGTGGGTGGATCAGACTGCTTAAAAGATCGGCCTCAACCTATTCTGACAAGTTAAATTACCCAATCACTCTTTGCAAGCGAGGATTACAGGAGGGAAAGGCTCTTCAAGAACCAGCCTCCCGGCCTCCGGAGTGTCTACATTCTGACACGGCCCACTTCTCACTTGGTAGAGAACCACAGCAGAGAAAGCATCGTTATACAAGTCAGGTCCCGGGCCGCGCTGTGATTGGCTGACGTCACGGGGGTGTCCCGGGCCGGCAGCCAATCACAGCGCGGCCCTGGAATGACGTCACGGGGGTGTCCCGGGCCGGCAGCCAATGGCAGCGCGGCCCGGGACAAAGGGGCGGGGCTTAAAAAAAGCACCAGAAACGCCCCCGAATCGCGTTTTCGAGAGAAAACGCGATTGACAGCCTCTGCCTCCCAATGGCTAGCCTCCATTTATGGAGCTAGCCAATTGGAAACAGAGGCTGTCCTAACCTCACTATTAAAAACAACAGATTTCGATCTGGGAGTGGCTTCGCCCCTCGCCAGGTTACGAAACCTAAAAAGGGTGAGATAGGCACCCATCTGTTATTGGGCATTTGACACACAGGAGTTTGTCTGTGCACCTACTTCCTGAGGAACGTTCAGTTCAAAATGGGACACAACAATGATCTATGGATTTATGGCATAGGCTTTAATGAATTTTAAACAGTAATAGGTTTCAGACTAACATCCTCACATCTACAATTAGAATGGGATGTTCTGTTTTCTATTTTTGCTAAAATGATTTAAGAAATTGCAATGTGTACCTTTCTGAAGCAATTGTATGATTAGGGGCTCAATTATCCACCAGTACTGAACCAGTACTGAACTGAGAAACCCATCAAGTGTTTAAGTAGACTCTACTCTTGGATAGCAGGCCTTTTTCCCTTCCTACTCTGTACATGTACAAGCACTCTAGTTGTTCTATGCAATCCTGCCAGGGTGCCTATTAAAAGAGAATGTTTCCCGTAATCTGACTATTTTGTTATTCCTTTTCATTGAAGCTTAAAGCCCTCAGGTTTTGGGAAAGAGAATGACTTGCCAAGGAGAACTGTAAGAAAATGGAAATTAAGGGATATGAAAGAACTAGTTTGTGGCATCACTAGGCTAAATAACATTATTAGCATGATGTGAATGACATTTAGCACTTTATAATGAAAGCATAAAGAAAGCAGAGAATTATCTAGGTCCTATCAAAGACTTTCAAATACTTTAGGGAGCTTAGCTTGGACACTTGCCTAACTCTAATAAGTGAAAGTAGTCCACCTGGCCCTAATGCATATAATCTTCTGGCAAAAATTCACAAGGAATTAATGTTGCTAAGATGCATTATCAAGGAAATGATCAACACCTCGTTAATTACGCGTATTTTTCATGTAAAACCTGGAAAAATGCACACATTTTGCCTGCGTTTAAAAAGCCTAGTTTAAATCCCCTATGTTGCCAAAGTTATTGGGGCATGCTGTCTTCAACTAGATAACTGCCTTTGCTGGTGAAAAAAGATTAACTCATCCTACAGAGGCAAGCTTCAGAGCAGGCAGTGGCAGTGAATCTGTGATCACTGCAATGATGGGTGATCTCCGTTGTAAAAAAAACCACCAAGTTTCTCAAGGGTTATTGCCTTAACTATTCAATCTCTATATGGCACCCTTGGGGCAGCTGATTCAATCTAGTGCACCCAGGGTGCACATGTATACAGATGTCTCACAGATCTTTTTTTGTGTGGACTGTAAGCCAGAGAGGACATCTGCAGAACTACAGAACTACTTGGCTAAGGTCAATCAATAGTTGGGGCAAACACATTTAAAGCTGACATGGTGGATCCTTGCTCTTTTTTCCATTCCACTGTTTGGAACCAACTTTTCTGGTCTTCTCCTTTGGGCCAAGAACTAATCCCTGCTGATTGTGTAAAACATCTATGGATACTGGGTTAACATGACCCCAACAGCTAGACTCAGTTTCTAAAATGTGTTTTTTCAACTGAGGGTTTTGAAGAGAATCATTGATATGTTTTCATTACGGCTAAGGGTTCAATTTGTCAATGCATTTAGTTCTTCTAGATTGGAATATTGCAAATCATTCTATTTAAGATTTCCAATCAAATCCGTTACAAAGTTACAAATGTTTCAAAGTGCAGCAGTCACACTGATATTAAATAAATTCAGTTTCAACACGGAAGCATTAGCTATACTCCATTGACTGCCATTTCAGGAAATGACAAATTTTAAAACATTATGCTTAATTCATAAAGGGTGGAAACCCTAACCCTCTATCAAGGAAATTCTCTTTTTACTCTCCGAAATACAATCTGAGAACAAAACAGGCATTGCTGGTAAATTTACCTCGATTTTGCATTTCAGTGCTGGAAGGCATATCTTTCACAGTGGTTGCTGCGAAACTATGGAGTGCTCTTCTATCTCAAATTAAAACCACATGGTAATTACTGAAATTTAAGAGATTAACAATACCTGGTTTTTCATTGAATAGGATCCGACTTATTTGTGCATTTTTAGCTTTTAATTTGAGATGCATGTTTTTCCTACCGTTGTTGTACCTTTGGGTGTTTGTTCAGGCTTTACAAAAACAATGGAAAAATATATATATATATATTACAGAACAGATGAATTACTGAGCATGACAGCTGCCTGCTGGCTTCAAATCCATTACTAGACAATGGGGAAGATTAGTGATATTACAATCTTTTCCGCTTATATAAACCTACTGTAGTATCCTGCTACACCTATCAAGTAAGCTTGAAATAGCTCTGTTCAGCTCCATCTACTAGCCACTGAGAAGACCCCTAGTTAATGTGGCATAGCTAATCCTAGGAGGTGTGGAATCCCTTTGAATTTCAGGAGGTGGCTTTGCTATTTAAGGCAGTTCTTGCTCTATGGGGGAGAAAGACCTCTGGCATCGTAGTTAGGATAGGGTATAGCCTGGAACATTTTCCTAGAGTCATAACATTTGAATGAGGCTAAATGATGCTTAAGGGCAGCGCAGTTGTTTGTGCTCAGAACACTGAATTATATGCACAAATTAAGACTAAAACTTTGATATTTAATTTTTGATTACCCGCAAAGAGCAAATAAAGTGTAAGATCTAGGTCACTGATGAAGCACTGCACTGACACACTCCCTTCATGAGCCAGAGCTCATTTGAAAGTTGACTCCAATTTCCATGCTGAATTCTGCCACAAGCGTTTTAATGTTGAAGTTTTGTGCAGCCATTTGATGTGATAGTACATTTGGGGTCCAACCAGCAGGTTCATCATACAGAAGGTCTGGAGCAATATTATTGCTTTACTAACTTTAATTTATATTGGATTATATAACATAATATTTTATAGATTCAAAAGTTATTATTTTAAGAAATTAATTAGTGTCTAAAATATTCTTGTCCCGATTGGAATATGACCATGTGTTATGATGCTCAGATTATGGCTCAGTACTGAGGAAGCATATGTTAAAAATGGGACTTCTGGTTGGCTGAGGTATGCACCCAGGTCAGGCAGGAACCTCCACTATAGTCAGGGTAAGCTAGATATACACTAAAAGAAAACCTGTGCTCACCCTCTGGTAGCTTGGCACAGAGCAGTCAGGCATATTTAAGGAGACAATGTGTAAAGTATTTGTGTAGCACACAAATACAGTAACACAATGAATACCGAACAAAAAGACTCCACACAGGTTTAGAAAAAGAGAGAATATTTACCTGAGTAAAACAAGACCAAAATGACAAAAATTCAAAAGGCAGAAGTCAAGATTTGAAATTTTAAATATTAAACCAAAAATAGTGCTTAGAAATTACTAGCATTCAAAATGTTTCTTGAGGTCGCAAGGGACTGGTGCAAATCCAAAGTTCAGGCCGACATCTGTCGACGGCAGGCCTGCTACAGGACCCAGACAGGTCCCACTGAAGAAATACCTCGGATAGAGTCTACTTCATCATTGTTGAGTAGCGCAAAGGGGTGGGGGTCCTGCATCGATTTCGAGCTCTGTTGAAGTGAATGCAAAGTGTTGTCGCTGAGCTGCGCTTATTGTCGTCGTCCTCAAGCCATACTGGCTATGGATTTTTTGTCATCAAGAAGCCTCAGCGTTGGAAGGCGATGCAGCAGAATTTCTCACTCAGTCGATTCAATGTGTTTTCACTGATAGCAACTGCAGAACCCACTTCTGAGGCCCGAGATTGAGGGGGCACCTCAGGCAAAGGTAGAACTCACAGAAGGCAGAGTGCAGCGGTACCAACAGAACTGTAGAACGTTTTTTGTGTCCCTGAGACTTCAGTAGAACAGGAAGCACACCAGCAAGACAGCTTTTGGAGAATCCTTAAAGTGGAGGCAGAGTCCTTCCAGCAGAGGCAGGGAGCAGCAGGCAGCAGCACAACAAGCAGCAAAGCAGTCCTTCAAGAAAAGCAATCCAATTGAGTTATTTAAGGAGCACAGCAGTCCTTCTGACAGAGGTTCAGTTCAAGATCCAGAAGTGTCTGATTTTAGAGGGTCAGAGACCCAGAACCTATACCCACAAGTGCCTTTGATGTAGGGAGTGAATTCAAAGGAACTCTCTGAAGTGCACAAGGATCCCTTTCCATCCAGTCCCGTCTGCCAGGCTAACCCCGGGAGGGTAAATCGGTGCTTTATGTGAGGACGGGACACAATATATTACGATGTAAGTGGGAGCCACCTCTCCCCTTTCCTGCCCAGGAAGGCTTATCAGAATGCAGATGAATGCAGACGAGCCCTCTGTAACACCCAGTCCTTCCAATGTTTGTTGCTATCTAGACGAAAAAACAAGTCATGCATATTGCTGCTGCATACACCCTCTTGGGTATCCCAAGACATGACTCAGCATGACAAGGCCTGGTAGACCACTACTGGCTCCCAAATAAGCAAAGAATTTAATTTAAAGCCTTGTGCATCACACAAAGAGCTTTACATACACAGTACCCTCCCATTCTGTGGCAGTTTGTCATCCCTTATACCCCTAAAGATTACTTAGATCTGTCAACTCTCACGTGGCCATTGTTTTTCAAAGTCAGAAGAGATAGAAGTGGAGGACGGTCTTTCTGCCTCAATGTGACTAAACTTTGGGATTCCCTCCCTCTGACCATTTGACTCATAGACAATGAGCAGTGCTTCCGTAAACAAGATCTGGATTTTTAATGTCTGACCTGCTAGGTGGCACCTCTGGCCTTAGTGAAATGATCTTTCTCAACTAGAACTGGGATGCCTACATGTTGCTATGTGCTTTATAAATCCCACAGTATAGCATAGCATGCACAGAGTGTAGCTGTCAGCCAGCCCAGACACATATTTGAGGCAGCCTTTCAGGTACAAAGAGCAGTAAGTACAGAGCAATGTCCGCTTTTGAAAAGTGGCATTTCTAAAACAGTAAATATTAAATTCAACTTCACAAGAAGGATTTATCATTAGCATTCCAAACATATCAAACAAGAAAACCCACGACTCTCTCTCCAGGAATTACAGCTTAAAAGTGTATTAAGGAATTCACAATGCCGCTCTATAAGAGCAGTAGGTGTCACAGTAGTAAAATAACGAAATAGGGTGTTTGTCATTACCAGCACATACAAAATATAAATGTACATGTCTTACCGTTTACTTCACAACACCCTGCCCTTAGCGTTACCTACGGCTTACCTTAGGGGTGCCCTATGTGTCATTAAAGGGAAGTTTCCAGCTTGGCAAGTAGTTTTAAATGCCAAGTCAAAGGGGTAGTAAACTTACCATAGAGGCCCTGCAGTGGGTGGCAAGGCCACTGCCGTAGGCCCACTAGTAGCATTTAGATTACTGGTCCTGGGTACATGGTATACCGCTTTACAAGAGACTTATAGGTTAACTAAATATGCCAACCAGGTGTACACCAATGTTACCCTTTTTAGGGAAGAACCACATGCACATTAGCACTGTTTAGCAGTGGTAAAGTGCCCAGTGTCCGAAAGAAACAAAAAGAAGATTAGAAAAAAAGAAGTAGGAAGGCAAAAGAGATAACACTGCAAAATGGGGAATTTTCAACCTGTGCATATTTACATCCAATTGTATCCTTGATACAGATAAATGATCGGAGGGTATTAGTATGTTAAATTAACTTTGATATGGGTGCACTAGTTATGAGATATGCTTTAATTCATAATATCACTTTAAAAAGCTGTGTTGCTATAATGGAACCATTTGGAAGGAAGCATGGCACAGTATAAATGTAACAAGTGGCAATGAGCAAAGCTTTCTAATATGTGGGGACATTAAATGATAAAAATGAAAATCTGATTAGGCACAAGGTGAATGGCAAACAACTAATCAAACATGGCAGGCTGAGGTTAGAAACCAATTTAGCATAACAAAAGCAGACAGAAGATGTTTGTGAAGCAGAGCTTAAAATAGTGATAAAAGAGACAAACTGAGAGACTAGGAAAACAATTAGAAAGAGTACTCAAGTTGATATGAAATCAAAAATAACTCAAACGTCTTACATTTTTGAGAGACAAACAAAAGTGAGGTGATCATGACTAGGAGTGGAAGTAACTTGTGTTATTTGATGTTGCATACTGTAAAACATTACTGTAAAATTATGCAACAATATGCAAATTACATGAAATGCATCTCACACAAAAAATGACCAAACTGTTTAGTTGGGTAAAAATTCAACTCAAAAATGTAATTTCAAGTGGATTTCTGGTTTCTTGCATTCAAAATACTGCTTCTAGCATTCAGTTTTGAGCTCAAAATTTACCCAAACAGTCAGCTTGGGTAACACATCTAGCTAAAATATTCAATGACTGCCCATGTTAAAGCACTTACTGCCATTCGTGTCCAGATTTGTAGTTAAAAAATGAACCGAATGGTACATCTTACATTAAAATTGCAGGAAACACAATGCAGTAACTTTACAACGCGGTTGTTACAGCGAACGCGTTGTTACAACATTGCAAATTGTATCAACGACTTGCTGTAGGGGGCGTGCAACACCAGGGAATGTGTTGGATTTTAAATCCAACACCTTGCCTGCTGTTGCACAAACTGGAGTACGAATAGTAATTAATACTATTTCTAATTCCAACGCTCCCCCTACAGCAAGTCGTTGATATGACTTGTGATGTAATGGCACGCATGGTAACAACGCGGTCATTGTAACAAACAAGTTGTAAAGGTATGCGTTGTAAACGCATGCGTTGCATCGTCACATATTCTAAAATTGCGCCATGTGGCATAATGATATAATCTTGCTAATTTTCTAGTTCCCTCTAAGAGAGTGTGCACCAAAAATGGAAGTATCTATTCCAGCTTCTTTCATAACATCCTTTACCCATCTTGCTATGGTGGGAGAGGGAACTGCTCTAAGGGGAGTCCTATGGGATATTAGCAGTTGTTTAGCAGTTCCTCTTAACCTTATGGTTCTTCTTTCATACTCCAACAGGCACTTCACTACACACACACTTTCATTCTGTGGAAAAAGGGATAGGAAACTAAAACTGACATCATTTTAGTTTGTCTTTCTGAGAAAATACAGACAACTTCTGTCTAGTATGCCCTACTGGTGATATCTAATGCATTAACGTCTGACTTTCGTCTGAAGAAAACTATTCACAGTAAAGCAGTGAGTTTATAAGATGTTTTCTTTATTGAGAGTGTAGAGTTCTTACCCCAGTTTGTAATTAGTCTGAGGACATCCCTCACATACCATAGGGCAGGATATTTGGCTAATGGTGGGTTTAAAACACACATACTTCTCAATAATCTTTAGCTAATACGTTTTGACCTACCAAGGTACAGTCTACCAAGCAGTGCCCGGCTGCAATGGCCAATCTGTAGACATTAACAGTTCGATATGCCAGACCTGACGTAAAAATCTCAGATAAGAAGTTGATAACTTGAACTAGATCCGCTGAAATGGGATTGTAGTTCCGTCGAAGGTACCAACAAACCCATTGACGCCAAGCCAATCTATAAGCTTTCCTTGTGCCAGGCGCCCAAGATTCTGATATGACTCTGAAAGCGCTCTCTGAAAGTTCTGGCAGCTGCCACTGTCTCCTGAAATCCTCCATGCCATCAGTGAAAGAAGGCCCTGATGTACAAGGAGGTGACATTCTCCTTGAGTACCTATGATTACTTCCTCGAAAGTAGGTAAAAGGATAGGAAAGTCCACACTAATTTCCATCAAGATTGGAAACCATGCCTGGGATCTCCAGAGGGGTGTTATTACTACTACTATCTCACTGTTCCTGCGAACTTGTAACAGAAGTCATGGAAGCATGGCAAAAGGAGGGAAGGCACAGGGTGCTCAACTGTGCCAATTTTGAAGGAACGCATCTACCCCCAAGGCCTGAGGGTCTGGCCTACAGCAGAAACAATTGTGTAGTTGGGTGTTGACTCTGTCTGCAAACAGATCTATTCCAAAGGGTCCCCGGATTGACTGAATGGTCAGAAAGATTTCCCTGTCTAGTCTCCAGTTGCTGGAATCTTTAGAATTCCTGGAGAACCAGTCTGCTGTTCAGTTGTTCAAGCCCGGAATATGTTCCCCAATCACTGAGATGCCCTTGTTGAGGCAAGATGCCCAAAATTTCTTGGTTAGGTCTGACAGTTCCTTGGAGTGAGGGCCCCCCATCTTGTTCATGTATCTGACTGCAGATACGTTGACCATGCGAAGCATGACTGAACACTTCATTAAACCCTTGGTAAAGCTCCGGATTGCAAAGGAGCCTGTCAGTAGTTCTAGGCAATTGATATGTAACTCCTTCTCCTGAACTGTCCAGAGTCCCCCTGTTGATGAGTGTCCACCTGTGGCACCCCACCCCTCTAAGCTTGCATCCAAATCTAATATTATGTCTGGTTCTTCCCAATAAATGGCCCTGCAGTTCCACGCCTCTGCATTCCTCAGCCACCAGAGTATCTCTTGCCTTGAGTCTGAGTCCAGGTGAACTTCCTGAGAATATGATTGATTCGATCTGCAGGCTTTGGCTTTGAGTCTCTGAAGGGCCCGGTAATACAGGGGCCACAGATATATGGCTCGGATAGTCGAGGACAAGAGACCTAGCACCCTTACTAATGTCCTTAACAGGAATCCCTGATTCTTTAGAATTCCCCTTAACTCATTTCGAAGTTTTCTCAGCTTTTCCCCAGATAATTTCAATTCTGCTTGAATTGTATTTACTGTAAAACCCATGATCTGAGTGACCTGACTTGAAGTGGTGGGCGATTTGTTGGTGTTTATAACAAACCCAGGTGTTCTAAGAGTTGTATTGTGAGGTATTTGTGTTGTGATGCTACCTCTCTGGATTGAGCAATTATTAAAATGTCGCCTAGGTACAAAATGTATCTTACTCCTTTGCTTCTTAGCCAACCTACTACTGGGCGTAGTACCTTGGTGAAACACCAAGGGGCTGATAAAAGTCTGAAGGGGAGGCTTCAAAACTGCCAGAGTTTCCCTCCCAGATTAATTGGAGAAATTTCTGATGTGGTGGCCAGATAGGGATAGTCAGGTATGCATCTTTCAGATATAGTTGAGTTACGTTAAAATACCAAAATTACTCCAGTTGCCTCGGTGTAATTAAAATTTCTCCCAGGCCTATTCATAACTAAGAGCAAAGCAGATATGTTGCATTTCCTGTCCAAAGCCATATCAAACTGGGGTAAATGGAGATTATAGTGAAAGATAGGACACTTGAATGTCGAGGACTTATAATAAATAAAAGTTTAAAAGGAGAGGCAAAAGAGATAGAGAATGAAAATAGGAGGATCAATATCCTAGATTTTGAGTGTTAAATATTCCTTTCTGCCTGAGCTGGGCAACATTGAGTTTGTTGAACTGGAACCACATAATCCAAGAATGTATGACTTTTGTCTGAATAGGAATCTTGGTTTCTGGAACCAAACTGGTCGCTGGAATGAACCTCCAGAAATCTAACAAGTTGTACAATAATATCATCTGTCAGAAATATTATTTCCTTAATATCGTATACAAATAGTTTTATCGCACTTGGAGTAGAATTTCTGTTATTAACTCCAACAGGTGACATTTTTGAAAATTACATTTTGGACAAAATATTTCTGTCTGACAATATTTTGTTTCAATATTCTGGTTCAAAACTTCTTTGCCTGGGAAACCAGCAGCTAATTGAAAGGAAATTATGTATTCTCCAGGTATGGCGGATAAGAAATGCATGGTATCTATATATGCATTCATGAAAACTTTTCCTATTCTGTGATATTTGGACCCTGAAATGGCTGTAAATAGTTTTCTTAACCTCTACTTTCTTCCTAAAGGAATCACCTGATTAATTATTTGTGCTGGTGCCCTCTGTTTATCTTTGAAAAGTCTGCAATGAATCTCATTTGTTAGAAATTGGATTTCTGGTTGGCAGAGGTATGCTCCCTGTCCAAGCAGGCATCCAAACATGGTTAGGGTAAATCAGATACACGCCATAAATTAACCTGTGTTAACCCGCTGATAACTTGGCACATTGCAGAAAGGCTTACATTCAGAGGCAATGTTTAAAGGATTTGTGCAACAATTCAAATAGTAACACAGTGAAAACACCACAAACAGACTCTACAGGTTTGAAAAATAGATATGCAATTTTATAAATAAACCTCGACCAAAATGAACAAAATCCAATAAGTAAAAATCATTACTGTGAAAAAAGCGCTTAGAAGCAATAAGCGCCTTTGGGGTTATCTGGTCACTGGACTGGGGAATAGTCAAGAGTTCAGGCTGACTGCCATGGAGAACGGGCCGAATGAAGGAGCCACACATGGCCCGCTGAAGAAAAGTACCTTGATCCTGGTCGCATGAGCGAGATATGGAGTGCAGCCGAGCGATGCTTCGGTGTCAGTACCACAGTCAAGGTGATACATCGATTTTCTCCACGCAACAAAGGTGAAGCACCAGTTCCAAAGACAAAGCACTGGTTCCAAGATGAGTTAGTTCTGAAGCCGATGCACTGGGTTTCTCCTCGCAGTCGAGGGAGTATGTCGATCTTCTATATCTGCCGTAGTTCCAATGCAGTACCAATGGAGATGTGCTGCCCACGTGCAATGCGCCGGTTCCGTTTTCCGCAACAGCAGTGACGCGTCAATTCTGCTCACGGAGCAGAGGATGCTTCGGTTCCACTGGAGCAAGTACCTAGATCCACTTTCAGTGGACCAGGCACAGGAGCAGGATGTAGTACTTTGATATCCCTGAGTCTTAAAACAGGAGGAATGCCAGCATGCCCTTGGAGATCACTCTGGGTTCAAATAAGGTAGTCAAATCCCTCCTTAGATGGTAGCAGGCAGCAGGGCAGCACAGCAGAAAAGCAGTTTCTCCAGAGCAGCAGTCCAGTGGGTGGCAGTCCTTCCTCCCGGCAGACTTATTTACAGGTCCAGTAGTGTCTGATGTGGTTGGGTCAGAGAAATAGTACTCATACCCAGTTGTGCCTTTGAATTCGGTGTTACTTCTAAGAGGGGCTTTGAAGTGCACAGAGGTCCTCCCTTCCCAGCTCTGGCTCCAGATTCACTACAAGGGGGTATATAGCCCTTTGTGTGGGGACAGGACACCGCCTAATCAGGTGTGTCAACTCCTCCCTACCATCTCGCCCAGGATGGCCCATCAGTATGTGGATGGCTACTCAGTCACACCTATGCTCCATTTGAGTGTGGCTTTCTAGAGGGATTTTGTTTTTAATAGAGTATTATATATCGCAAACTTGACCCGAATAGGGTATCAGAGCGCTTTACATAGCACCAGTTTCGTTACATGAGGACACAAAGATACGCAAGATCCAGCTGTTAACCACCACAGATGTGTATTGGAGACAGGCTGAAAGCACACAGGGCTATGAGCAGAAATATGCCATCTTTCTAAAAGTGTAATTTCTAAAAGGGTAATGATAAATTTGACTTTACCAGTAGAGACAAATTATCATTACCATTCCAATGATATGAAACATGAAAGTTCCATTCCTTCTCAATCAGGAATTTCAGCTTTTAAGTGTAATAAAGAATTCCCAATGTTAACCTATGAGAGCGGTAGGCCTCACAATAGTGAAAAATGAATTTTGGTGTTTTTCACTACCAGGGCATGCACACCTTAAAATTACATGTCCAACCTTTTCGATTATACAGCACCTGCTCTACAGGTTACCAAGGGCCTAACGTAGGGGCGACTTATATGTAATTAAAGGGGAGTGTAAGGCTTGGCAAGGGTTTCTAAAATGCTAAGTAGGCATGTCGGTGTAAACTGCACCCACAGGCCCTCCAGTTGCAGGCCTGAAACGTGTTTAAAGTGCGGTTGGCTCAATCAGTGCTGCAGGCCTACTAGTAGCATTTAATTTACAGACTCTGGGCACATATAGTGCACTCTACTAGGGACTTGCATATACATTAAATATACCAATTGTGGATATCAAATAAACTGTGTGTTAGGGGAGAAGCATGTGCACTTAAGCACTGGTTGGCAGTGGTAAAGTGCTCAGAGTCCTCAGGCCAACAAAAAAGTTCAGCAAAGAAACAAAGTAAGCAGGCAATGGAGGAAGACCACCATAATGCTGTCAGGTCTAACAACCATGCTTTGTAATTGTTTTGTGTCATGCTTTGCATAAAATACATTTTAAGATTA
Source organism: Lissotriton helveticus (assembly GCF_964261635.1). Lineage (NCBI taxonomy): Eukaryota > Metazoa > Chordata > Amphibia > Caudata > Salamandridae > Lissotriton > Lissotriton helveticus. The sequence goes on along the minus strand of NC_136070.1, from coordinate 1,070,719,163 downwards.
ACTCTGTAACACCTTGTAACAGAGAACAGCAGAAACTCATGTAGTCAATTGTCCTCATCCATTGTAATAGATTGTTTCTGCCAAATCAGTGAACAGCCACTTTATAACAATATCATTATGGGCATTATTTAGAGTTTGCTGGATAGCAAACTCCATCAAAAAATGGGTATCCCGTCCACTGTATGACAAGTGCCATAGGCTATGAGGCACGTATAATAAGGTATTCGTGATAGCCACCATGTTTGTGACAAAGTATCTCATTCTCAAATCTCTAAATAAGTCGCTTAATAAGGAAACTTGATGGAAATGTAATCTGCAAAGTAACAAAGTACAAGATAAGCTGTTTGTTTGATCTGATAATTATCATCAAATTCCATAAATATTGATCTAAATGCAGAAGATGGTTTGCAAAGAGTAACTAAAGCCAGAGTGAAAGCTAAGTGGACCACATTTATTGACAATAGGAATAGAAATTACATTTTAAGAAGTGTTATTATACTCAATATCAAGTTGACTTTAGAATTACAGAACACAAAGTGGTTTCAATGGGATCTAAATAATCAATCGGTATAACGTTTGTGGCCATTAGTATGTCCCTTCTTAAAGGGAATGCTTAGGCTCAGAAAGATTTCTTACACATTTGACCTGGGTAGTTGTCAGTTTTTGTAGATAATATTATTCTACACACTATCGCCACACTTGTAAATTACCTAAATCAATTATTTCGTTGATACTCATGAAAGGTGATCTTTTGGATGAACTAACTGCATTCCGCCCAATAAACTATTAAACACTAACGGGCTGATTACAATGCCAGGGGGACACCGTCTCTTAAACTGGACCAGCCGACCTCCAGTCTGCAGTCACGCCTGCCTGATTTGGATGTGACGGAACACTGATTGGTCGCATTCCGACATTTCCCTATTGGAGCATGTGTTATGGCCATAAACCGCCTGCAGCACATGCTTCCAAAGGGAAATGGGAGGTTGTGTTAATCCCTGCACCTCGTGGCAGGCACTTTAAGGTGCAGGGATTAACAGACGGGCATGCTAAGGGCACTGAACACACTTTCTGAAAGGGTTTCCATGTCGGAAAGGCCGGCATGGCAACATTGCCAGACACCGTGCATCGTATTCCCAAGAGTGGAAAGACTGCCCTGTGGGATAACGGGTTGGCCTTGACTGTCATCCTTGAGCCCTTCGGAAGCCAGCCAGAATGACTGGCCGGTTTGAAGTCCGACAGGCTCATTCATAATCAGTCGGTCTGACTTGAAACCGACGATGGCGGCCTTTGGTCTGAGGCTTTCTGACCGTCATCATAATAGGCCCCTAACTCTGCAATGTATTCTAAGATTTTACCACTTTCACTTATAGGTGTGTTAGATCAAAATGATGGGGCTCATATATAATTTGGTGGGTCTTCTGCCAGGCTGTCAGATTTACAGAGGCCATGACTTCTGCTGCCCTCTCAGAAGACCTCCCACCTTACTTCGATATGAGGACGGGTCCTGACTGCCTTCAGCGGAGTCACCACTTTGATGGCTCCATTGAAGGTAGTAATCATCAATAACAACAAGAGAGAGAGGGCATGAGTACACTCCTGTACCCCAGTCAAATATATATTAACAACAAAGGAGTGACTGAAATTGAAATGATATCAATATGAAATAGTGAGGTGTGATAATGTCCTGCTTTGTGCCGCAAGTGTGATCAATACTCACACACTTGCAATCACCTAGCAAGAGACCGTCTGTCTCCCTATGTGCGCCCAATAGGTCCCCCTCTAAGGATGGAACCTGGTGGGCTTAATAACCACCCAGTGTTGGAAAAAAGGAAAGGAACCTTACTTTTTAGAAGGACCCTCACTCACCACTAGTTGGTGACATGCTTCATCATTGGGTCCCCGCTGGGGTGACCGAATGTCCCCCCAGCGTGCTACAACGCCTGGTTACAGCGGAGCGGGATGTGGTGAGTGCAACAGTGCCCAAATTAGGAGGTGACTAAACATGAATGTGTAAGTGTATTAAAAAATGCAAGGTTGTGCCTTTACAAAAATCTTTAATAATGGCCAGCCTGCATTGAGTAAAAACAAAGTGGACGGACTCTGCAGGTTCTGAGTTAAGGAACCGGAGTCCTAGTCTGGGTCAAAAAATGGTCAACATGTTTCTGCTGTAAATTTGCACTTAGCTCAGCATTCGTCAGGACCTAAGCAAAAGTCCTCCGGTGGTGTACGCGCGCTAAGGCGTATTCTCCCAGGAGGCTCGAAATGTGAAAAAATATATATACAGTGTTGAAATTCGGATGGTTTTCGTAATTTACCCACTACAATTTCAGTAGGGATATATAAAAAAACCTGTAAGGAAAGAGAAGACAGACAAAAAACATAAAAGGATAAAAATTAGCCAATTCGTTCCTTCAATCAGATGCAATTATTAGCATTGACCACTGTGTGTGCAGCCTTTGGCATAAGACATATTTTGTGTCGCACCAAATTTAAGGTGCTGCCCCACGTTCAGGGGTTAGTTGCACCTGGATCAACCTCATTACCCGTCCGTATAGTAGAACGGATATCAAGTAGTTGCTTAGCTGAGTAAATCATGGCGAGCAATATACTATTCGTTTCACAGTCGTGAAACGAAAAAAGGGGCAGTGTTTTGAAAAGATGTTGTTGTTTTATCATTCACAAATACTAAAGATCAATAACATGAGGCTGACAGGGAACCCCCCTTCTCAGAGAGGGAGAGAAATAGTTGCATTTGTCGTGGAAGTAATTAGACCCACCTCCTTAGAGGCAAATTCACGCCCCTTCGAAAAAGACAGCGTGGGACTCCTTCACGCGGTGTTAATCTGATGGAGACAGAAACCGCATGGAGTCAACACGAGCAAGGTGGTCAAAGGATCAAGTTTCCGAAGAAACAATAGCTAGAAGGACTTACTTTCACCTCCGCGGCTCCCCTCCGTGTACCTACTCACTCGGCTGCTGTCTTCCGGGAGTGCAAAGAAACGGGAGGGAGCGGCTTAAGAGCACCCGTTCCGTGAATGGTTCAGGGGCCCACGTGGGTGGATGACATAGACGGCTTAGTGAACGCGCCCTTCTCTGTTAAAGCTATACAGGCCCGTGAATGGTGTAAGAAAGGCAGGGTTCGAATCCCGAATCGGATTCAGATACATTTCAGTTTGTTCACCCGGATTGCTCAGAGATTAAAAATCAAAAATCAAAAATCAAAAATCCAGGGGCCAATGCTGTATAAACGGTTAGATTAAAATTAGTTAATTAAAGACCCTGTGTAGAGATCATGGTACTGGAACTGGAACACGGGTGTCCTGCAATAATATACGCAAATGGCGTAGAACATGCATTCAAGGTGGATAATCATACCAATCAGAAAGGCTCCAACCAAGTACATTGGGATATGCAAGAGGGAACAAGGGACCTCACCAACACCATACCAACAGATCAGAGACCAGGTCCCAGCAACGCGAAACCCTAGTGGTTAACTTATCCTCTCACAGCCTTTCACAACCTGAAGCAGAAGTACTGGAAAAAGGACTAGGTTTCATCCCTACTCCTAGTCTTGATCGCTTCAAACTCCACTGTGATCTGAACCAGTTTTTTAGGAAACTCCGGTTAAAATTTTTTTTGGAATCCACTGCGAATAACTTTTTTTTTAATCCACTGCGAAAGACCAAGTGGAAAGGATGGAAAGTGACACCAATTTTAAACTGAAATCAACTTTTACACCGCCCCTACACACCGTCACACCAGAGATTCTGGCTTTTGAACAGGCTGTGTTCAAGGAAGTGGAAGAGTTGCAAGAACCCACCCCTTTTAAGAACCTAACCGCTGACGAATTTAAAGCAATTCAATCCTTAAAGAAGAACAAGGACATTGTCATCAAGAGTGCGGACAAAGGGGGAGGGATCGTGATTCTCATCAAAGGAGATTATGAAACCGAGTGTCGACGACTTTTGAGTAATATCGTTAACTACATCCCCCTTGAAGTGAACCCAACAGATGATCTGAGAGATGAAATCTGTGAAATAGTGTCAACGGCAGAAAGGGATGGTTGGATCACTAAGAAGGAGGCAGACTTCTTGACAACGTCGGAGGGACGTGTCCCCTATTTCTACGTACTACCGAAAATACATAAGAATGTGCTACCTCCCCCCGGGAGACCGATTGTCTCCGGACTGGGCTCACTCCTGGAGCCCCTCTCGCAATACTGTGACTTCTTTCTAAGAACAATCGTGCAATCCACCAGTACCTATCTCAAAGACACAAAGAGTTTCCTTCATTTGCTCAGCACAATCACCTTGCCCAGTGACTCTTGTTTCCTTGTCACGATGGATATCGAGAGTTTGTGCACCTGCATTCCGCAGGATGAGACCATTAAGGTGGTCAAGGAAGCACTAGACCGAGCGGTCTGGAATTTCAACACCACTCGTGACTTCGTAGTTGACTGCGCCACCCTGGCCCTGAAACGCAATTTTTTCGAACATGATGGGAAGATCTATTTGCAAACAACAGGGACGTCGATGGGCAGCACATTTGCCCCATCGGTGGCAGGGCTCTACGTTTTCGATTTCGAGTCAAACCACATTCTGAATCCCACGAACCCATACGGCAATAACATCGCCGTATGGCGACGCTATATAGACGATATGTTTATGATTTGGCAGGGTGATGAGACCACACTATTTGAGTTCTTTTCTTGGGTCAACACTTGCGATGACCACCTGAGATTTACTCATGAACACTCCCATGAAGAACTAACATTTTTGGATGTTACCATCAAGAGGGAAGGCAACCGGCTTGAAACTGAAACCTTCTACAAGCCAACCGCAAAAAACAATTTGCTACATTTCACCAGTTACCACCCCCGGGCCCTACGGGAGAATCTCCCTTACGGGCAGTATTTGAGGATACGGCGAAACTGTAGCAATTTGTCCACTTATAAACAACAAGCAACTGCACTGACCGCCAAACTGGAAAACAGAGGGTACCCGAAGGGGATAATAAACAAGAGCCAGAAGAGGGCTAGACACCAACAAAGGAATGCTCTTTTGGAAGATAATCCTCCAGCAGAAAATGGTGTGATTCCTTTGACGTGTGTAACAACTTTCAACCCGCTATCTAATGCAGTGAGCAAATGCATATCTAAAAATTGGAGGATCATCACCAGCAATAAGACACACTGGCAGAAGCCTCTTTTTTCGTACAAAAGGGCTACAAGTCTCAAGGACTCCCTGGTCCACACGCGACCAAGGGAAGAAAGAAATAACAACCCAACACCGAATGTTCTTAATGCATGGGGATTACCACCAGTCACAGGTCACCACCCTTGTGGGAATTGCAATATCTGCCACCTCACCGCACATACCAAGTTTCTAGACTTGACAGACGGCACACGCTGGGAATAGCGCAGCCACACGAATTGTAATACCTCGAATGTCGTGTACTTGATCACCTGTAGATGCAGACTACAATACGTGGGAATGACATCAAGACGCATAAAAATCAGAATATGCGAACATCGTAGCAACATACGCTGTAAGAAATCAACTACAAAATTGACATCCCATTTCTTACAAACTAATCACACACCAAATGATCTGGAATGGACAATCCTTGAGCACTTGAATAGCGTTTCTGAGTCCTCCTTATTCGAGAAAGAACAACGCTGGGTGTATCGTCTGGGCACTAATAAAACTGGCCTTAATGATGAGATACCATGGGGTAGTGTGCTCAAGAGATAGAATTGTCCGTTTTCAGTTTTCCACTTTTCCCTTTTTGCCAATTTTTTTGCTTGGAGTTACCACCTGTTAGTACTAGCTTCTGAGCATCTATTTAGTATCCCATTACGTATAGAGGTATACTCACCAGCAGATGGATAGGCACAGGTCCCCACATATGAACATCTATCCAGGTTTCCACTCACTCCCTCGGAGGTAACAAAACGTTGGCCCACCCATGAGTCTGTACCTGTTTTGCGGTCTTAACACCATTACACCATTAGACCATGGTTTAGTCACATACCAACCTCCCCCTTCCTGATTGGTATGATTATCCACCTTGAATGCATGTTCTACGCCATTTGCATATATTATTGCAGGACACCTGTGTTCCAGTACCATGATCTCTACACCGGGTCTTTAATTAACTAATTTTAATCTAACCGTTTATACAGCATTGGCCCCTGGATTTTTGATTTTTGATCTCTGAGCAATCCGGGTGAACAAACTGAAATGTATCTGAATCCGATTCGGGATTCGAACCCTGCCTTTCTTACACCATTCACGGGCCTGTATTGCTTTAACAGAGAAGGGCGCGTTCACTAAGCCGTCTATGTCATCCACCCACGTGGGCCCCTGAACCAATCACCGAACGGGTGCTCTTAAGCCGCTCCCTTCCGTTTCTCTGCACTCCCGGAAGACAGTAGCCGAGTGAGTAGGTACACGGAGGGGAGCCGCGGAGGTGAAAGTAAGTCCTTCTAGCTATTTTTTCTTCGGAAACTTGATCCTTTGACCACCTTGCTCGTGTTGACTCCATGCGGTTTCTGTCTCCATCAGATTAACACCGCGTGAAGGAGTCCCACGCTGTCTTTTTTGAAGGGGCGTGAATTTGCCTCTAAGGAGGTGGGTCTAATTACTTCCACGACAAATACAACTATTTCTCTCCCTCTCTGAGAAGGGGGGTTCCCTGTCAGCCTCATGTTATTGATCTTTAGTATTTGTGAATGATAAAACAAAAACATCTTTTCAAAACACTGCCCCTTTTTTACCTTAACGTTTCACGACTGTGAAACGAATAGTATATTGCTCGCCATGATTTACTCAGCTAAGCAACTACTTGATATCCGTTCTACTATACGGACGGGTAATCAGGTTGATCCAGGTGCAACTAACCCCTGAACGTGGGGCAGCACCTTAAATTTGGTGCGACACAAAATATGTCTTATGCCAAAGCCTGCACACACAGTGGTCAATGCTAATAATTGCATCTGATTGAAGGAACGAATTGGCTAATTTTTATCCTTTTATGTTTTTTGTCTGTCTTCTCTTTCCTTACAGGTTTTTTTTTTTATATATCCCTACTGAAATTGTAGTGGGTAAATTACGGAAACCATCCGAATTTCAACACTGTATATATATTTTTTCACATTTCGAGCCTCCTGGGAGAGTACGCCTTAGCGCGCATACACCACCGGAGGACTTTTGCTTAGGTCCTGACGAATGCTGAGCTAAATGCAAATTTACAGCAGAAACATGTTGACCATTTTTTGACCCAGACTAGGACTCCAGTTCCTTAACTCAGAACCTGCAGAGACCGTCCACTTTGTTTTTACTCAATGCAGGCTGGCCATTATTAAAGATTTTTGTAAAGGCACAACCTTGCATTTTTTAATACACTTACACATTCACGTTTAGTCACCTCCTAATTTGGGCACTGTTGCACTCACCACATCCCGCTCCGCTGTAACCAGGCGTTGTAGCACGCTGGGGGGGACATTCGGTCACCCCAGCGGGGACCCAATGATGAAACATGTCACCAACTAGTGGTGAGTGAGGGTCCTTCTAAATAGTAAGGTTCCTTTCCTTTTTTCCAACACTGGGTGGTTATTAAGCCCACCAGGTTCCATCCTTAGAGGGGGACCTATTGGGCGCACATAGGGAGACAGACGGTCTCTTGCTAGGTGATTGCAAGTGTGTGAGTATTGATCACACTTGCGGCACAAAGCAGGACATTATCACACCTCACTATTTCATATTGATATCATTTCAATTTCAGTCACTCCATTGAAGGTAGGCCATCGCGACCGCATGAAGCGCCAGCATCTCCCATGCTCTTCGATTAGGCCGTGGGCAGCGGATGCAGTGGCTGCCACGGGCGGCCTAATGCCTAGCTATGCCACTGTGTTCTTTCTGCAAACACAACAGTGATGGACAGAATGTGGATCAATGTCACACATTCACCCCAGTCCAAAGATCTGGGCCCAAATCCATCGTTTTTCCACTCCACACCACCCTTGGTTAGATAATGGCGATATGCAAATCAGCGCTGACCCTGTGTCCCATGGGAACAGTCCAGTCCGAACTACAAAAGCCATGTCCTTCCCAGAACGGAAACAAGCATCCGAGGACCGGCCCGGTTTCGAGGTAACACCTCTCATCAGCCCGGCTAGCTTGATTCCAGTGGTGTGGAGTGCCTGGGACTCACGTCTGAGCATCCCCAGTACACTTAGAGCGGTAATTGCAAACACAACAGTGATGGACAGAATGTGGATCAATGTCACACATTCACCCCAGTCCAAAGATCTGGGCCCAAATCCATCGTTTTTCCACTCCACACCATCCTGGGTTAGACAATGGCGATATGCAAATCAGCGCTGACCCTGTGTCCCATGGGAACAGTCCAGTCCGAACTACAAAAGCCATGTCCTTCCCAGAACGGACACAAGCATCCGAGGACCGGCCCGGTTTCGAGGTAACACCTCTCATCAGCCCGGCTAGCTTGATTCCAGTGGTGTGGAGTGCCTGGGACTCACGTCTGAGCATCCCCAGTACACTTAGAGCGGTAATTGCAAACACAACAGTGATGGACAGAATGTGGATCAATGTCACACATTCACCCCAGTCCAAAGATCTGGGCCCAAATCCATCGTTTTTCCACTCCACTGTGTTCTTTCTGCCTTAAGTGAAGCTGCCTCTGCGACGGCCCACTGAAGCAAAGTGAGCACCTAGCTTAATGCTTTGGCTCTGCAGAGTTTTTTCTCTTTCAAGAATAAATCGCCAAAGCGAGAGCGTATTTTTGGGGTTATTAAAAAAGTATTTGTTGCAATGTAATAATCGGGCTACTCTCTCTGGTTATATTGCATTTTAGAATGATATGTTTCTATCTGTTTCAAACTAACCGTGTGTCCAAAAGCTGCTTTTAAAACATATATTTAGATTCTAGAATGAGGACATGAAATGTATTTGCCTCTGACCTTTAGCAAAAAAGATCACATGGACTCCTTCCAATGAAATCTGAAATCTAACACTTACAGGCTTTAGCCATCCCAGGTTGACATTTTTATTCCACAAAATTGGAAACGAAAGCTTTCATATTTATTTTCGAAAGACCATTTTCAAAAGTTCACACATGAGACGGAATATGTAATTCAGAGTTCGTTTTTAAACTGCTGTCTTTCCCTTCTGCACTAATTGATTTTGCTTTTTGTTTTAAACCCTGTTACATTGAAATAACGGGCTTAAACGTATAGAAAGCAACAGGCGTAAAGATAATCTAAAAGAAAGCAATACGCATGCAGAGTTTAGGCGGGTGTTAATAACTGTGAAGAAAATGTCGAATTATGAGTGCACGCGCTAATTGTTTATTGTTCTGCGTTTATTTTCCAGGTCTGAAGGGGAAAGCTCGAGAAGTGTCAGGTATGTCGTCAATTAGCTCGCGCGCTTTGTGTTCTGGCAGTGCTGGGGGAGTTGAACGTTTTAATGAAACCGTGTGCTTTGTTTTCTGCCTGACTGACTGGTTGATTACCCCTGCCCCATTCATGCTCAAGGTCTGTGCCTTGCATTTAAAGAGAAAGTGGACGCAGCAGCAGCAGGCCGACAAAATGTTCTTCGAAAAAAAATATGCGGTGTTCTTTATAGACAAATGCGACTGCAAGCCTTCTAAATTAATCCTGTTCTTTATTCACTCACACGTACAGTATTGAAATGTTATTTTTATAGACATGCAATGAACTCAGCAAGGATGACGTGCTTTTCCGTCAGTAGTGCGTACTCATTCAGCTATGTGCTAAAGCAATTACTGACAAAACGTGAAATTGTAAGTATTGTGCCAATAGTGGAAATCTATAGCTGGCAGAGTTTATTCACAGATTGCTGAACTGCTGAACGTTTCTGACGCACTAGCCAGGTATTTTGTTGTACTGCTGTTGTGAAAAGACTTGTAGTTGGCAGGATTGTACCCTATAAGGCTTCTGTAAAGTGCTTAATTCATACAAAGGCTAAGTGCAGGGGCCCTAAACTTTTCTTATGACCCCCATCTCCAGTGAAGCTGAATGTTGGGCTTAGAGATTGCCAACACTGCTTGGTCACAGTTACACCTCATGACTCTTGTTGCAATCACTGTGCACCTCCGGTCTCTTTGTCTCTTCCATTCAAGTTCTTTTTCATCCTCTTTTATTCTCTTTGTCGCTGTTTTGTAGATGTTTTCTTCCCCCTTCTTACTCCCGTTTCTGCCTTTCAACTCTCTTGCTCTTCTTGAATTTGAATTTTGAATTTAAAAACACTTATAAATCGCACTTTTACCTGGCGGTTTCATGGCGCTAGGACTGTTTAACACATCGGATGGCAACTGGGAAGAGACTAGGCAGGGAAGGCATGCAGAAAGAGATAAGTTTTTAATGATTTACGGAAATCTTGATAGAGTGAGATGGAGCGAACATTGGGGGGAAGAGAGTTCCAAAAAGTAGGACCGAGAACCGCAAACTTCGCCCCCCCATCCTCATTTTCCTAAAGCGTGGGACAGAGAGGAGGGATTGGGAAGAGGAGCGAAGCTCTCTGGCAGGTATGTAACTGGAAATTGGCGAGTTTATAAAGGCTGGGGCAGTTCCCGCTCGAGCCTGAAACACAGTACAGCCCAATTTAAAGAGAGCCCTCTCCCTAATAGGTAGCCAGTGCAAGTTCTTAAGTACGGCAGTGGCATGATGGAATTTAGGGAGGCCAAAGATAAGGCGTGCCGCTTGGTTCTGTACCAGCTGTAGGCGTCGAAGAGCATAAGCTGGGACGCCATTATAGAGGATGTTACCGTAGTCCAGCCGGGACAGAACCATAGCCATCATGATGAGTTTAAGAGCAGGAACTGAAAAGAATCTTGAGATTTTTCTGATAGTGCGGAGAGTAAAGAAACAGGAAGACACCACCGTGCTGATCTGGGAGTGCAAAGTTAAATCACAATCTTCTTCAAACTCTAATGATGAAAAAAAAGTCCTGGTGCCCACTGGCACAAATTAAGCACTAGAAAGATGAGCCTCTCTCTGGTTTGTGCTTTCGACTCTCAAAGTCTATTAGCAAGGACAACATATACGATCACAAAATTTTAAATGATAGACATGAAACCTTAAAGAGAACACAAAGTAGGGATTCAGTTTTTATTTGTATTTTTTACTGAAGAGTAGGCACAGGCAAATTTGATGGCGCACACATTTCCTATCAAAAAAGTGCATGAATGTGTTTTTTTCGAACTTGTTAAAGTAATTTACAATTTTATTTAAATAAATATTGCATTTGTCCCCATTGACACTTTTTAAATAATCTATGGGCTGGGGGATATAATTTAGACAAAGACAAGTTCGTACATTAGCTATTTTGGTGTCCCAGCGTATTATTAGTCTCAACATGACGACGACATCAGGACTAGTTATAGTGAGAAAATAATTAGACATTTTCCTAATCTACTGTTCTAGGGAGTAACCTATGCACCAGTTGCCACACTCTTTCTAAAGGATTTAGACATTCCAGCTTATGGTATGGTCCTCTGAAGGTGAGGCATGTTGTAGTTCCTTACACACATGACAGCACTGGAGAACAGAACAAGACAATCAAACTGAAAGTCAATTAATGCATTTTCATAGAGTCAAGCAGTTAAGGAAGAACATTAATAAAAAGAAAATAAATTGGGTGGCTGGCTAACTAGTAAACCAAGCTCCAAGACGTATGTGGTGAAATTTGTCAAGGAGTTTCATTCTAGGAACACCAAATCCAAGGCAGACTTTGCAAATCTTATCAATCATAGAGAAATAGCTATATCTGTGGGAGATGTGATGAATTAGCTAAACGTTTCAGCAAAAGTAAAGGTTCTATGGACGCTGTTTACCTAATGCCCTTCACCATAATCCTAATATAGGACCAAATTTCCAACCAAATGTCCGCTTTCAGTGAAAACACTGTGTATTTCTTCAGGCCATGGTACTCAGCATATATGTAACGAGGTCTTTTCTAATTAGCTAGGGAACATTAACCAGTTTGTGTTTTCAGAGAGAAAGACATGCTTGTATTGTATCTTGACATGATTTAAAGTAAGCAGAAAGAATCATACTAAAGCCATCTACAAAGAACATGCATACGCCAGTCTGGAAATTGATTGTGTGTCCCTACAGTGACTATATGATCCCAGATATTCAGGGGCCTCACCTTCTGAGTATTCCTAATGTTTTACAAAGATTGGTCAGTATTTGAGGATTTATGGGGCAGACTGTGTGCTTCTCACGTTTGTTTGCATCAGCAAAACCTTTGTTTATTCCATGAATTGACGGTTGATTTTTCAGTCTGATTCTTCAGGCCTTCATTACTGTAGCCCATGGTATGGGAACTCTGACAATATGTGCGATACATTATGTGGATTACACCTTCACTAACCTTAGAGGAAAAATTGCAGCATACACTACAATGATTGTCTGGCACCTCAATATCGGAAGGAATCTTGTTATAAATTTCAAGTAACAAGTTCAAGTTTCTACCATAAGGAGACTTTAGCGAACAAATCAAATGGGTATTTGGCAGAGCTTGCAGCATCAATTTATCTTGAACCATTGGCGATCTATAACAGTATAGAATGGTTTATGCATTAAAACCAGCCTTCCAGTGAATGCTTGAGGCATAATTCAGTCATTTTTCCAAATAGCAAACCTTTATCTGTGGACAGACTACTCATCCTCTGCTTAATGTGCATCATTCTCCCATATCAGTCTGCTTCTCAATTTGAAGAACAGGCACCATACTTTAGGAAATGCTTAGTTATTTGAAAACAACAAGGTTCTTTATTCTTTAGAAATCATTGATGAGGCTAGACTAGAAGTTGTGGTATTGGATGAAGTGTACATTTCTATGGCTTTTGAAAAAGACTTCTGGTTGCAATTGATTTCATAGTAGTTGTTTGTGGCTTCTGGTTGAAACGAACTGCATACTAATTTTTTGTGGAATAAATCACTTACACTTGAGTGAGGCACGGGCTATACTACATTTGACGTTCATCCAGTATGTGCCAAACTACTAGTATTAATAATTTTCAACCTGTAAACTCAATTAGCAAGTATGATATGCTAATTTTGAACGACATATACAAGACTCCATCTTGTAAATCTTCCACACTCAGATTTTTCTAATAGACATCTCTCCTAGTGTGACTCCAGCTAGGTTGCAAAGAATCCAAATAATTTTCAAGTGCGGGCCTATAATTGGTATTATTTTCTTGCTTCATTGAGGAATCGTTTCACAGTTGTTATCCTGTAGCAAGCAATGCTTTAGTAACTATATTTATTATATAGTGTACCTTCCCAGCCTGCCACAAAGGAGTGGTATGAAATCTTATTTTTCTATGAGTCTCCCAATTCATTTTGATTACCGTTGTACTTTTACTTTAGCAATGTGTCTTTATTATTGGCTGCTCAATCTACTGTTGACACATGTTCCAATCTTCATAGATCTTATTTAATGGCTATTGCAATTTCCATATGCTACATTGCATGTCGCCCTCAACATTTCAGTGGCAACTCCCTAATTACCAGGGTTCTTTGAAGGAAAAATAAAAATCCATAAAAGTGAATGAAAAATGTAAACCATAACCCATTATTCACCCATGATTTCCTTTCTGCGGAGGACTTCTGCCATGGAGTACAGGCAACTAGTTTGTAAGTTACTCAGAATTCACTCTTTAAAACGGCGCTCACTGCCTCACTCATACTCATGAGTGAGCCTCTAAAATACATTATTTAGTATTGTTCTTCAAAGGCTCTAGGTATTCAGTATTATTCAGTCCTGTTTTTCTAAAATTTGAGTCTTCAAGGTCTGATATAAACACAACTCCTAATACATGGGTTATTATTATTATTATTATTATTAAAACTTATATAGCGCACAGCTACCCTAAGGCATCCCGGCGCTTTGAACAGTGCATCAACCGTGAGACCATGAGATAGCTGGATCGACTCACACGGGAAACAGATGTGTTTTCAGACCCCTGCGAAAGCGCAGGGTGCAGGTCTCAGCACGAAGTTTTAGGGGCAGAGAGTTCCAGAGCGTTGCTGTGTGCACAGAGAATCGTCTCCCGCCCGTGTGTGATCTTTTTACTCTCGGGACATGGAGCAAACAGCTCTGGTCAGACCTCAGCGCTCTGTTAGCTTTGTAAGGCACTACTAAATTCCTCAGGATAGGTGGTCCACTGCCCTGAAGAATTTTGTGTGCGATGGATAGTGCCTTGAACTTCACTCTCTCCCGCACTGGTAACCAGTGCAGGGCCTTGAGAGCGGGTCTGGCAGATTCTGTTCTGGGGATGCCCATAAGTAGTCTGGCCGCCGCGTTTTGCACCTGCTGAAGTTTGTTAAAAGTAGATTCAGGGGCGCCCAGAAACAGACCATTGCTGTAGTCTAGGCGAGATGTTATCAAACCCTGAATCAACAGCTTCCTCGATGGAAAAGGAAGGAGCGGGAGAATTTTACGCGCGGCCCGCAACAGGGCAAAACAAACTCCCGCAGTTCTTAGGGTTACATTCCTAAGAGTTGATTTAATGTTTGAATGTCCTTCGATAAAAAGTGTGCACAGTGTACTTTCTTCAGGAATTCTAGTGGTGTTAAACTGCCATAAAGAAGAGAAGGCCAAAAAGTAATAGGAATATTACTCAAACATGAATTAAAATAATGATTCGACTAATCAGCTCTTAAACACTAATGTGCTCCTTCAATCCTTTCTATGCTCTTTTTCCTTATCTTATTTGTTTGCTTTCTACACATGTTATACAATGTAACACAAATTAAGCAGGAGGCTATGGGAGAGTGCTATTCAAAGTATGTAGCACTCTGAAAAGGGGTGTATCACTTCCATAAAAACTATGACAGTCATAATCATATGTTGCCAGGACTACTAAAACTGGACTAGTATATTGGTCATTTTGAGAATAGATCATTGGTTTCATATCAAAAAGTTCAGAGTGACGTACCTGCTTTGCACATTTTAATGCATCACTTTGGTTCTAAGAAATCTAAGATCCCACATTATCTGGAAGTATATTTTAGGTGATGTTGCTACAGATCTTGTTCGAGTTGGAATACATTATGTTTGTTATTGGCGAAAATAGTTTTTACAGATACAGAATAATTTATTGTGCGCATTGTGTGTTAAATGGTGAATACTGGAACCTCAACATCTTTGACTGCCCAGTTAGGAGCCTTCCTTCCCAACCAATAGTCTTTTTAATATAGGGAGAATGTTTGTCTGTGTTTAAACATCAGATAACTAATTGTTGTGATACTTATTTGGAGGATTTATGTAATGTTATTGTCATCTGTCTGAAAACAATAATTTCATTTCAAGTATATTAATAATGTCAAGTGTGAATTCTTAACTACAATTTTGCCTACATTGTTACAAGTTCCAGTAAGTATGTAGCACATGTAACGTTTAAGAGTAGGATTGATGGTTGTCGATGTAGATTTTCCGAAAGGCACTTCAATGAAAGTCTATTTCTATTGAAGACACTAAGACCAACCTAATACTCGTAGCTACATTTTACTTCCAACCAACATCAGCCCACAAACCTTAAGCACCTAGAAGATCTTGATCCAGAAATTCAGATTCCAGCACTGCATAGTCTGACCATGTCTCTTTCATTCCTACATTTCTGCTTGCTGTCAAGAAACAGCCAATGCCTTAAAGCAGAGGACATTGTTCTCATATATATATGAACTTACTGCTGAACACTCATCCAGATCGAAACGTTCAACTTGCACGGCCTTTAAATGAACATCAAATAACACTTTACACTGAACAGTCAAATAACAACAGCCCCACATACACACATTGCACTATGAATCATTCATTGTTTAATTGAAACAGAAGTATTAATCAGAGGCACCCATTGAAGGCCTCATGGGAAGGCCATGACAATAGCTTTCATTTCAATTTGTAAGAATAGGAGCCAAGAGGTTTTAACATGGAGAGAGCCACAACAGTTCTAATTTGCCCACACAACTGCAAACCCTAATATAATAATTCACCAGAGATATTCAACAACAGCTTCACTGGAGCCAAAATACCTTCCATGAAGTTGCTGAAAGCAGCAGCAACAGTCCAGAGAAGAAGAGGAAGGCTATTGTTTGAAATGGCCTGGTAGTCATAATGAGTAATTGTCACAAACATATTTCTATATCATGTATTCAGTTTTTCTATATTGTTTGCAATGATTGTTTGGCGGTGGTAAATAAAAGCATTTGCATTTTTGATTATTAAAGCTTTGTGGTTGGAATGGAATGGTGGCGTAACGCGAAATGATGGGGCCCTATTGCAGAATGAGATGAGGGACCCCAGCTTCTCCCTGATCACACAGATATTAATTGGTCTTGGCCTCAACGGGGGCCCTCTGAACACTTGACCACCCCACCTCGCCCCCCCCACACACACTGCAGGGGTCTGCTTAGGAAAGCAGTGTGGCTTTCTCGAGTGTTTAAGTATTTCTCATTCCATGCCATTGAACATATTCTGCAAGGCATGCAATGGCATGGCTTAGAGGGTTGGGGGTCCCCCTCCAAAACAAGAAATCCTGGGGTGGGGGCCTATCGCGGGGCCTGCGGGGGGCCTCCATTATGCCCCTAGACTAGAAGGAAACTGATGCTGTTTCTCTTAGACAATGATGGCGTTGGTTGTTGGATAAACCAGCTAAGTTCAGCAATATTTTGTCACTTTCTATCTGGGTAAGGCATATTTGGTTCCTTCTTCTCCCGGTAGTTAATTGAGGGCCACTTAATATTTGGGAAACTGACCAGGACCTGCCTTTTTTCAGTGTTGGGATTGAATAAAGCAAATCATACAGTTTCTATGTGATGACTGAGGTTTTACAGCACTGAGAATCAAACTAAATAGGTATTGGCCAAGTCATCCGATGTCCATTGCCATAAGATATACAACGTCTATTGGCACACTGGAATAACCGAATTGGTTGTAACATGTAAAGATGTGCATTTGGTGTGTATTTGCAAATTACTATTGACCTTTCATGACAGCATTCTGTGCACCCTTCACCATCATGGAAAGTTGTTTTTACTACATTTGATGTTTTTTTCATTTGAAGCACAGGCGTAGATTTTTGCATGTGCACAATGTAATAGCGCTAGCTCTAGTGTGGAGTTGGTATGTTTGTGTTACTGCAATTTCGCAATAACATTAATGCGATTACATATTGTACACGTGCAACAAGAATGCGCATTTCGGTTTCGGCGCAAAATGCATTTATAAACTTACACTTACACATTTTGTGCACGTGCTAATTACTTTGGCCAACTTGCACTTTAAAAAAAACACAGAGAACATTAAAAATACGTGCATTGGATGTATTCAAAGGGAGTGCGACTAAGACATTTATCAATGTTGTTTTCACATGTGCACTTTTCCTTGATGCGTCCAAAGATGATTACATGTGTTTTTATGAAACGTATTGCCTAATTTTTTTTCGCTTCATAAAATCTATGAAATATTGTCACTTTGATGAAAAAGCTGAATTGAAAAATTGAGTGACCATTGTATCTGTAAAAGATATTACTGCAAACAGCAATAACTACACAACATGGACTTCTTTCATTCACCTAATGGAGACGTCTGCCCCAGTCTACATGATTCTGACACTGAGACTCGGTGATTTGCTTGTTCTTCGACTTTGCTTTCCAATATCATTTTAGATCTTTTTTCTCTAAGTAGAAAGGGCTCTGCAGTATGATACACAAAGCCTTGGTCAATAGACCATTTTCTAAGGCATGTTTTGTTTCTGATATGTTTGATTAACTCATGTCTGCAAGGCTTAGCATTCTGTGTTGGCATTTGTTTCTACTTCTCTGACTTCAGTTATATAAAATGATTTGAAGCTTAGCTGTTTGTCCTTTGGCCATTTGTGCTTCACTGTTGTGTCTTCGAAATTGCGAATGGATCAATAGGTTATTTAACCTTATCTGGCGAGTTGATGAGGCTAGCAGTGAGAACCAGGTTTCACCTCTTTGATGGGCAGAATTTATATGTTTCCTTATACAAGAATTAAGACATACTTAATCGAAAGCTGCAAACTATCCGCAATTACATGTTTCCAAAAAATTGTAAATTCATGCAGACCTAGGTTTATGCCTGTGAACTACAACACATTTAATAATTTGGTTCCCAATACGAGTTGGCTGGTCACTGAATGGGGGGATATAGTGGGGCTGGACTATTTTGCTGCCTGTATTAATACCCTAAACTACCAGCCCCTGCAAGTCACGCGTTTCATTGTCATATAATCCTTATTCCTATTTCTAAGTGTGCCCAATCCTTTGAACAATTGAGGAAAATAAAACTCAAGAAAAAAGGTGGTCTGTCCAGGATCACACGGTATGGTCTTTTAGAAAGAATGGAAGCTGTATGCTTCCCTAGCAGCAGTGTAAGAATAATAACACATCATCTCCCTTTTAGGCAAGCTCCATCACTTCTTGACAAACCTATGTGTTCCAGGTCTGCCTTTGAAAGGTGGTGTCCAAACCCATCAAATCCTTATCACAAGATGATATATTGTAGTAAAATTGGACTCATTCTTACTGAATCACTCAATGCTTGGTATTGGAGTTGCCACTTATAAGATATTGCATTGTTAAATTATATGGTACCCTTGTCCACTCATTAAACATAATCTCGTCAAGCCACAATTTACTTCTTAGAAAATCTCTCCTCAGCATATGGTGACTATGTCACTAGTAGCAGGCAATCCCCAGAGAAGTGTGTATTAAGTTCTAACTCTACCAACAACTTAAAAGTCAAGAAAACAACACAAGGAAATTCTGATACCAATTTTGAAAAATAGAGAAAAATAATAAGCAAAACGAAACTAAAATTGTTAGTATCACATAAGGGAAACCAGTATGAAAGTTTAAGGTAAAAAGCACCTAGTAAATGTAAAGCAGCATTGAATAAGAACAGGTCATAGTTGACCATGACCAAGGTGCAATATCAGGTTATCACAATGGAGCAGGGGTCAGATACACAATGCAGGTAGTCTCCGAAATGGAAGTCAAAATCCTTCACCAATGCAAGTTCTATGGCTGAAGTGGATGAGGGTCCCTTGAAGTCGTACACATCATCATCCTTCTCCAGCTGTAGCTACTGATTTTGGCACCAAAAGCTTCCAGTGGGACAAAACTGGATTTCATGCTAGCTGCAAACTCGTCTTCACTATGATGGATTTGCGGTCCCACCACGGTCAGGGGTTTAATTACATACTTGGTTATTTTTTCTGGCTATCATAATGCTCCATTGGGACAAGGCTGCAACCTGTAGCTGGGCAAAGATCCAGAAGGCTGTGTGCTTCCCGCTGAGGTCCCGCGGAAGCCATTTCCAGTACCACTTGAAGCTTCAATCTTTAAGCAGGATGTAGCTGGTTTTCTTGCATGCTTAGTGTGCGATCTGCCTGGGACCTTGTCCAGGTTCTTCAGAGATGGAAAAATGTCCTATACACAAGCCAGTGATAGGAGGATTTGCCTAATCAAACCTAGCCACTTTCTCACCCTATGCCCCCATCCTTTGCAACACTTTATCTTTGCTTTGTTGTAAAATTCCCAGAAGCCCTAAATCAAATATGGATAACCTCTTTTTATACCAGGAAAATTTAAATGAGCTAGCCTTCCTTGTGTCAGTAACAAAACTGGCACTTCCACTTACTGGGGATGGTGCCAGATGATCTAGTGTGGCTTTGGGAATTAAAAAGAGCGGACCCTGATAGCCCAATTTGGCATTTCCTACTCAAAAAAGTAGTGTTAAGGCTGTTGATTGTTCCTTTTGCTTCCCACACGGCTAATCTCTGCTAAATGAGTATTTGTTCACAACATTTGTGTGCGTTCCTGGGACCAGATGTCAAGCCACTGCCTTTTAAAAGCAGGGTTCTAGAATCTAATTTCGACTAAAATGATCAAAAATCTGATTCCGTCATTAAATTAAATTTTGAACTCCAAGTCAAAAATATCTTTGATTCATTTTGCTAGCATTATCCCAACCAGAGATATATTTCAAATATATAGTGTGAAGTTATTGCTATATACTATGCACCCTGCCTCACTGGCCTACGAGATACACTTTGAGTGTTACTTATTACTATATAAAAATAGGATTTTCTGTATCAAAAAAGTACATTATCTTTCCATGTTTTTGCAACACTTTTAAACTTCAACCCAACTAAAGTACAATATTTCTGTTGGCAGCCGTAAATTGTTGTCATATATATGGAAGAAGTAAATACACACTGCAGGTAACATATGACATTTAGCATACATGTCCCTGGGGCAAATTATGTGTCATCTACTATGGCTTCACAGGAAACTTAAATGGACCAAGCTGGTGATAGTAGCACTTTCAGACAGAGCACACACACTGTGGTATTTAACAGCAGTGTTGCAAAGAACGGACTAATAATATAAGGAAAAATATGGTCTAAAAATAGGGTCCAGGAAAAGGCACAATATCCCTTGTGACTCTGCAGAAGATATGGTTTTCCTACATCTTTTATAGCCTCTTCTGTAGAAAGTTTTCAATTACATCATTTTCCATAAACTGATCACTATCTTGAGAACTCTCTGTCTCTCCTAATGTCAGAATTCGAAGGACATCTGATGGAATAAAAGATGAATTTGATAAATTCTGATTTACCTGGATGCACTTGTGACAATGTCTCCATTTCTGACACTTTCCACATTATTATGATTTGCCCAAGGGTCAATAAATTACACCATAAATATCACCGCACTTTTGTTACTCATGAATTTTAAGCGAATGAGACCAACGCTACTGTTTTTACCATTTTTATCAACCCCAATTGTGTGTTTCTATTTATCCTGTTTTTTTTCTGGTGTTTTGAGAGGTATTTGGACAACACATTGATTTAGAAATTTCAAGCTACAGAAATATTGAGTTTTAAATATCGTGACATATAAATATCATGATACAGAATTATCATCAACAAAAATATAGATTTTTTAGGTAAGTAATATCGTTTTCAAGAATATCTGTGTTGCTAACATCGTTTTCAATAATATAGATTAAACATTTTTGTTTTTTAAATTATTTATGTGTTTTAGTACAAATATTAATTCCATATGCTAAATATTGGTTATGTAATTGTTGACAATATTTTAAAATATAATAAGTATTTTTAGGTGATTTAAAATGTTTAATGTAATTGTTAATACTAATTGAGGTTTGAAGTAATACAGGGTGGGAAGTTAAGCAAGTATAAGTAATTATAATTAATTATGGAAATTGAGTAAATAATATATTTTTAAGTGTATTGCAGGTACAGGTTGTTGGGTTTGTAGGGGCATAGGGTGGGAAGGTAATTAAGTATTAATTAATTAATAATGTAATTATTTAATTGATTGTTAATTATGTAAATTGTCTAAATATTTTTTTTTAAGTTATATTTTAGGTGGTGGGTTGTTTGTAGAGGAATAGGATGGTAATATTATTAACTGATAATTGATTAATAATTAATTAATAATTATTTATTTGATTATTGATTATGTACATTGTTTAATAATTATATTTGTTATGTTCTTTATTAGATGCGGGCTATTTTGTTTGTAGGGGCATAGGGTCGGATGTTAAGTAATAATTCATTAACAACTAATTATTAATTTATTAAAAATTATTTAATTGACTGTTAAATATGTGAATTGTGTTATACTTCTCTTTTATGGTTATACTTTAAGTGTGGACTGCGAGGTTTGTGGGAGTATAGTGTGGGAACTTAATACATTAATCCAATTTTAGTTTAATTTAAAATGAATTATTAACATTTTCAATAATTATGTAAATTGTTAAATTATTTTCCAATATACATATATATATAATCAGTTAAAAGGGATATCACGTGGGCCACTTTGAAAATGAGACTGCCTCCCGTGATCAAGGCTTGCCTAGAGCAGAAACGTTGGGATTGACTGCTGTCCATCTTCGTGCTGTCTCACCATTAAATGCAATTTTGAAACGCAACTCTGCTACGTGTTGGTGCACTTCTTTAAAAGGTTAAAGAGGTTTTGGTGGCATTTTTTACCAGAGGACCTGCGCTGGAATGCACTGACCGCCCTCCAAGGTTCAAGCTTGTGTCGTGGGGCACTGTGGCTGGATATATATATATATATATATATATATATATATATATATATATATATATATCGGCGATTAAATCGAATTTGCCTCTCTGACTTGCTCAGGGAGTTTTGCCGTAACTCCGGAAGGAGTAGGACGCCTGACCCTTACTGACCGGAAAGAAGAAACCCAGTGACGAGCGGATCAGCTTGGTGTGTGCATCGCTACTCGGGCTCGAGTGGTGAGCCGGCGGAGACTGAAGTCCGGTAAAAAGAAGCAGCACTGAAACCAAGTAAGCTCCTCTGGTTGTCCGGTAACAGTTTTGCGAGTGGTAGAAGTTATTAAGCGGAGTCCTCTAACCCCTGTGTGGATTTGTACCAGGAAACTTAGGAGCCGCTTGTAATTAAAGGAGGAACAGTATTGCGGAAACATGTCAACTGACAATGTTCGGGACCGGGAAACGTTGGCAGCTACTACGTTTTCCGATGATGTTCCCCTCCCTGCAGACATCCGGGGGAGGGCTACTACAGACACTAACAGTGGCAGCACATCCAAAATCAAGAACCTGTTCAAAACATTAGAAAAAAAGTCCCGCCAGGAACAAGCTAAGTGGTGGGAGTCTAAGTCCCTGCAGCGTTACTTGGAGGTAAACCGCATACCGCGTGGATTGCGGATTCTGACGGCTCCTACATACGATGAGCCAAACCCTAACCTTATGAAAGAGTGGGCTGAGATCAATCTCGATGCGTCACGGCGTCAAGTACAGGTCTTGGTGAAATATGCTGACATTGATAGAGCGGTACTGTTGGGTGAAATAGCCGCAATTCACGACGAGATCACTGCATTAGGTGAGGATGAGGAACGTGATAAATTACTAAAGGCTATGAATGAACGCCTTAGGAAAGAAGAAGTAAAAATCGTGGACAGGAAGGCCTATAAATTTCAGCGTGACCGCAACGACTATGAGATGGGCCAGATCTTCACTTTTGCGCGCAAGTATGATGATGCGCGAAAAGGCACAGCTAAACCCATACCCAAAGCAAAAAATCGCAAATTTCAGACGGAAAATGCCACACTCAGTGAGTCCTCACTAACGACACTCAGTTCAGACCCTGAAACCGAATCTGACTCAGAACGTCATAGATTGGAACAGGCAACTGGTACCTCCAAACCCACTCCAGGCCAGGAAATCGATTTTTTGTGCCAAGAGAGACTAAAAACCTTGAGATCTCATTCACGGGCCGGGAGAGGAGAAAATACCTCAATTACCAGAGGCGCCAGAGGAGGTGGGCGTCAAAGAGGAGGGTATCAAAGGAAATGGAAAAGAGGTGGAAGGGGTCAGGGATCTGCAGCCCCTCAGCAATAAATACAACCACCAACAAAACCATTGTTAACCTGACTTCTCTAGTTCTTTCCAAGAAGGAGGAAGAAATCTTGCAATTAGGATTAACTTACGCTGCACCATGTGACTTTGATTACCCAGCGACCAGATGTGATCTATATAAAGCAGTGAGAAAGCTTAAACTCCGAAAATTCTTTGCCCTAAAAGAAAAATCGAAAAATACCCAGACTCAGCCATCTGAACAACAAAGTGAGATAACAAATGCTACACAAGGCACCAAAATTGTAACGGAATTGTGGCTTACAGAAGGCGTGGGTTATGATCCCATCAATTTAGGGATAGGTAATTCAGAAGAATTTGACGAACATGGAAACAGATTGTCATCCAGTACAGAGTTCAAACCCGCATCTGTCTTTTGCCCAATCTTGCCTAGAGACAATCTGGATATTTTCCATGAGAATGTGGTAGCTGATCTGAAGGAATTACAAACACGCATAGGAAAAACCAAAAAAAGAAAATTTGACAGCAGGTTGCAACAATACATTGCACTTACCACCAAACTAACGAAGGAAAAAGATCTCATTGTTAGGAATAGCGACAAAGGAGGCAACGTTGTTTTAATGACCAAAGGTGAATATGATAAAGAAGCATATGCCCAACTGAATGATCGTTCTTGTTACGAGCGTATACAGATCAATTCAGTAACAACCATGAAATTGGATTACCACCGCAAGCTATCCAGGTGGAAGTCACTTAAATTACTGTCTGAGTCTGAATACAAATATCTTAAAATTGACAATCCTGTGACTCCAGTGTTGTACTTTATCCCTAAGATTCACAAGGACCCGGTCCATCCACCTGGCAGGCCCATCATTTCTGGCAGGGGTGGCCTATTGGAACATACTTCTGTTTTTATTGACCATTTCTTGCAGGGTTACGTACAACAGCTGGGATCCTATGTTCAAGACACTGGTGATTTTTTGCTCAAAATCAAGGATGTTGATTGGGTCACAGGCGATTGGCTAATCGCCTTAGATGTATCCTCTCTTTATACTAGCATTATGCATGAGGATGGCATCAGAGCTGTTGACTTTTACCTCTCTAGAAGAGGACCTGAATTGTCTGACCATAATGCAATGTTGCTTGACATGTTGAGATTTGTTCTAAATAATAATGTATTTCTCTTCAATCACCAATTGTACCGCCAGTTACAGGGCGTGGCTATGGGGGCCAGTTTCTCCCCAAGTTTTGCGTGTCTCCACATGGGAGCTTGGGAGGAACTGGTCCTTGGCCACGAATTTCGCCACAATATCCGCAATAATTTGGTTGCGTGGTTTCGTTATATCGACGACCTCTTAGTGATATGGCGTGGCAGCAAGGAAGGGGCACTAAATTTCATAGAGGAAATTAACAATAATGAGCTAAACCTCAAATTTACGGCTACCCTCAGTCAGGAAAGTGTTACCTTTCTCGACACCGAACTCTATATTAGAGAAAACCATCTAGAGTCTAGGCTCTTCCGTAAATCAACTGCGGGCAACAGCATACTGCACGCAGCGAGTGCACACCCTTCTCACCTGATATCCAGTATCCCATATGGGGAGATGCTGCGATTGAAACGCATCTGTAGTAACCCCATGGACCTAAAAACTGCACAAGACCAATGTATTGTGCGATTTTTGGAGCGTGGCTATTCGAACCAGGCGCTACAAAAAGCTAAAGATAAGTCCATGATACCATCTCGTGATGATCTTCTCACCCGAGTTAACAGCAGAAAGACTGCAAAGTTACCAGCATATGCACCAGGGGTGGGAAATTGTTTCCGTGTTATCACTGGGTACAACAGACAACACCAACAGATACGTAAGATACTTAATAAACATTGGCCTTTGGTCACACATGATACCATCATTGGCAAAGATCTCCCCAATCAGGTCTCCCTTACCTTCAGCAGAGCACCCTCATTACGTGATCACTTGGTAGTCACTAACCCAGAACCCTTTGCGAAATCGACGTGGTGCCAAGAGAATAAGGGTTTTTACAAATGTAGGATTTGTAAGGCCTGCATCCATGGTCAGAACACCCGAACCTATAATGATGGTTTCACTGATAAGGCACACAGCATATCTCAGGTATTAACATGCAAGACCGAGTATGCTGTATATATTTTGGAGTGCCCTTGTCAACTTAGGTATGTTGGCAGCACGAAGAATGCTGTCCACTTACGTGTTCTACAGCACCTTCGTGCAATCACCCATGGGGATAACACCTACCCGGTGGCTCGGCATTTTAGAGAATGCCACCACAGTAACAATAGTGGCCTTAAATATTGGGTAATTGACTCCATTCCATACAGCAGAAGAGGGGGAGACAGAGATTCCAAATTGAGAAGATTGGAGACCAAATACATTCTGCTGCTTAATACTAAGTCACCTTTTGGCCTTAATATCACGGAGGACCTGTACACGTGTCTACCCTAAAGTTATGATTGGTCATCCGGCTGGGGACCACATTCTGCAAAAAATACTGCAAAAAAGACTGCTAAACTTTAGTGTTTGAAAAAATGTATTTGAAAATTGATAAGGTTCATTTATTATGGGATGTGCTGTTTGCTGTTAGTTTAAGGTAGTTGTTTTTTGTCACATGTTTGGTGTTTTTAATTTTGGACTGTGCTGGGTTCTTGAACCAAGTCAGCCCAACAACACTATCGTAATGTACTTGCACGTCTGGTACACAACAAGGACTCCTTTGAAACAGCTCGCAAAGTTGGTGTTGAGGGCAGGCATGGTATTATAGGATCACAGGAGGTAGAACTCCTACTCAATTTCCTCCTTTTCTCTCCGAATATCCCTGGACACAATGGGGTTGTATTGCCTAATTACTGGCTACCCGAAAAAACCTTTTCTTTCCCGAATTACTTGCAAATTGGTATCTAGCTCATGTTCTTATCGGACTTCACATAATAGCGAGAAGCTACAGTTTTGCACATATTTGCGGTATTTGCACATTCAATCTGCTTGTTTGCACATTTTTTGCGTAATTTGCACGAGTAATTGGGTACATCAACATGACCCTTTTTACTGATTTATGCATTTGCACTTTATTGTAAATTTTGCTATACTGTGATTAATCCGATTTTGACTCATGACTAAGAAAGAATGGATTATTTGGTGACAGGGTAACCAGGTTGATATCTGGGATTTCATCGATTTTACTAGTATAATAAATCAAATCTGAGAATACACAATATCTAACTTTAAAAACAAGCTTTGTATAGGAGTGAATGTCTGGTATTGGTGACCTTGGTCCATATGTTAATTAAATGACAATAAGTTAGTGACTCTAATTGTATATACCATGCTATGCGAACCCTCATTTAAGTATTTTACTCTTATAAAGTGGTATTCTACTAGCATATTTTAATGAAATGCCAAACTTAAGGACAAATGCGAGTTCTGTTTGATAGTATGTCTTCTATGTCCTTGTTACACATATACACATTTTTTTAACACGAGACATCTTACCAATGTTACTGGCACTTTAAAAGGTTGCACCCGCACATTAAACATTGTCAGGTGAACAAGGCTCGTGGAGCCGAAACGTCTTTGACATGTCCGCACTGGAAATAAACTGAAAAAAAGACTTCTGTGGTCCGTGTCCGTGAGTTTTTTGGTGTGCCCTGGCTGGTCATCCCGGAGTGGGGCAAAACTGCGGAGTATTGAATATATATATATATATATATATATATATATATATATATTATGAGTTTTATACATCTGGTCAACTAATAGGGCTATTAAAGTATGTTACGTGTATATATATATCTATATATATATATATCTCATGAATTTTATACATCTGGTCAACTAATAGGGCTATTAAAGTAGGTTACGTGTTTGAAGTGAAGTACTTTCCCTAATGCCACACAGACTGGAGTGGGGATAGTAAATATTACCCCTCTGGAGTCCAACCCTGTTCCTACTGTTGCACAGAACGGAGTGGGAATAGTAAATGTAGCCCCTCCAAAGTCCAGTGCTTTCTCTGCTGTTGCACAGACCGGAGATGGAAGAGTAAATTTTCCCCTCCGAAGTCCAACTAATTTTCCCTACTGCTGCACAGAGTGGAGTGGGAATAGTACATTTAGTTCCTCTCAAGTACAATGCTTACCTACTGTTGCACAGACTGGAGTTGGAATAGTAAATGTTTCCCCTGTGAAGTCCAGCGCTTTCCCTATTGTTGTACAGATTGTATAGGGAATAGAGTTGGAATATTAAATTGTACCGCCTCAAAGTTTAATGCTTTCCCTACTGTTGCACAGCCTGGACTGAGAACAGTACATTTAACCCTTCCGAAGTCCAACACTTTCCCTACAATTGGACAAACTGGAGATGGAATAGTACATTTTGCATCTCCAAAGTCCAATGCTTTCCGGACTGTTGCACAGACTGGAGATGGAATAGTAAATGTAACCCCTTTGAAGTTCAATGTTTTTCCCACTGCTGCACAGGTTGGAGTGGAAACAGTAAATATAACCCCTCCAACGTCCAACGTTGTCCCTACTGTTGCACAGACGGAAGCTGGAATAGAAAATTGTACCTCCCCGAAGTCCAGCACTTTACCTACTGTTGCACAGACTGATGTGGGAGTAGTAAATTCAACCCCTCTGAAGTCCAACACTTTCCCTACTGTTTCACAGATTGGAATGGGAATAGTGAATTTAACCCCTCCAAAGTCTAACCCCTTTCCGACTGTTGTACAGACTGGCAGGGCAATTGTACATTTTACCCTTTTGAATTATAACACTTACCCTACTGCTGCACAGACTGGAGTGGGAATAGTAAATGTAGCTCCTCCAAAGTCCAGTGCCTTTCCCTGCTGTTGCACATACTGGAGTAGGAATAGTAAATGTTCCCCTCCTAAGTCCAACTCATTGTCCCTCTGTTGCACAAAGTGGAGTGGTAATAGTTCATTTAGCACCTCTGAAGTCCAATGCTTACCTACTGTTGCACAGACTGAAGTGGGAATAGTAAATGTAACTCCTCTGAAGTCCAATGCTTTCTGTACTTTTGCACAGCCTGGTGTGGGAACATTAAATTGTACCCCTCTGAAGTCCACCACTTTCCCTACTGTTGCACAGATTGTAATGGGAATAGTACATTTAACCCCTCCAAAGTCTAACCCTCTTCCTACTGTTGTACAGACTGGCAGGACAATTGTAAAGTTTACCCCTTTGAATTCCAACAACTTCCCTACTGTTGCACAGACTGGAGTGGGTATAGTACATTTAACCCCTCTGAAGTCCAATGTTTTCTCTACTGTTGCACAGATTGAAGTGAGAATAGTAAACTTTACCCTTCTGAAATCCAATGTTTACCTTACTGTTGCACAGACTGGAGTGGTAATAGTAAGTTTTAGTCTTATGAAGTTATGTTATGTTATGTTATTGAAGCTTTTAAAGCACACTTATACCCAAGGGTGTCCTGGCGCTGAGTGCTGTCCCACTGGTTCTATAGGTAAAATGTGTATCCAGAGAATAGCCATGTCTTCAGCCCTTTTCTAAAGGAGAGGGGCTCGGTGGCATTCCTGAGATACCCTGGCAGGTTATTCCAGGCTTTTGCCGCCCAAAAAAAAGCTGCTGCCGCCCCAGTTGGCTTTTTTTACTCGGGGAACAATCAGTACTAACCTAGTTAGTTAGTAACCTAGCCGCCGCGTTTTGCACTACGCTGCAGTCTGTAAAGATATTTTTTCCTAATACACAGGTACAATAGGGCTGAGACAGCAGTCTTAAAACAGTCCTCTGGTAAGAAAATGTTTATTTTCCTCAAGATTCTAAGGAGGAAAAAGGCTTGACGAAACAATTCCACTGACCTGATTTCCAAAAGCCAGTTTGTTGTCCATAATTACACCCAGGTTTTTAGCTTTGGACGAGGGAGCTGGAAACGTACCCATTTCTTCGGGCCACAAGTCCGGTGACCGGAGGTTGGGGTTATTTCCAAATATAATGACCTCGGTTTCGCCTGCATTAAGTTTCAGGCAGTTTGAGGCCATCCAGCCAGATATGCCTTTCAGACAGTCCTGGCATCTAGTAGTCATTTTCTCTTCTTTACCTCATTGCATGGACAACACAATTTGTGTGTCGTCTGCATAGGAAGTGATTTGAAGCCTGTATGATCCTATCAATGCTGCCAACGGGCTGACATATACATTGAAAAGTGTGAGGCAGAGGGAGGACCCTTGAGGCACCCAGCACGGGAGGAAGAAGGGCTTAGATCTCTCCCTACCAAGATTCACCATCTGTATTCTGATGGCCAGAAATGAGTTCAGAAGGCTCTAGGCCCTGCCCTGAACCCCTGCCTTCAATAAACGGTCCATCAAAACATCGTGGTGGACTGTATCAAAGGCTGCTGACACATCCAGCATAATCAGGATCACCATACCTCCCTGGTCCACCATTTCTCTGATCTCCTCCGTAGCTTTAATAAGAGCTAGCTCCGTGCTGTGACCAGCACGTGAGCCATACTGTGTAGAGTCAAGCACGTTGGTATTCTGATGAAGTGTGCTAAGTTGCACATTGATGGCCTTCTCTATCATTTTGGGCGGTAAAGGAAGTCGTGAAATAGGTCTATAGTTATCAGGATCGTTTTTATCCAACTTTGGTTTGTTTATCAGCGGAAGAATTGAGACTGATTTCCAAGTAATGGGATATTGACCTGACTCAATGATGATGCTGAACAATGGCGTAAGGGTGGATGCTATGACCTCTGGGAAGCATTTGATCACTGATACTAGACAAGGGTCCAGGGGGGACCCGGACCGAGATGCCGGAAACAGTTTATTTACTTCCTGGGTTTCGAAAGGTTTAAAAACCTCCAGCAAATGTGAGGAGGCAGTGATCTCAGGCATAGGGTTCACTGCTGCGTCACCCACCTCTCCTTGCTGGTTGATAAAAAAGGAGAAGATATCTTCCACCTTATTGCGAAAGAAGGAGGCTAACGACTCACACAGAGCAAGGCTACTGGGAATATTTGATTTGTCAGGGCTCGTAAGATAAGTAATAGTTCTAAACAACTCTTTAGAGGAGGATGTAGCCTCATTTATCTGCTGCGCAAAATATATATATTTTTTATTCAAAGAGTGACTTTTTATAGATAGAGAGGCTTTCTTTAAAAGCCTCTTCATTTCTGATAGTGTACCCTTTTCTCCATACCCTCTCCAGCCTCTTAAAGTTTAAGTTTATGCAGGTTCCCAAAGAACCAAGGTGCTGAGTGCTGGGCTCTCTTAGGGGTAACCAATTTGGCTGGAGCAAATTTCTCACATGCGGTCTCGATCCATCTTAGTTGAAAGATTTGGGGTAGTTACTTTAAAGAAATTCCCCATCTCAAGGCTATCAATATTTTTCCAGGTCCAGGTGACTATGTTCTCTTTGGGCTTAGATTTGAGTTGGTCGTAGGGCGTTTGTGAAAGATTAAAAATGATGGACAAATTATCTGTCCAAGGGAGTGGCAATATCTCCAACAGAGAGAGGCCTGTGTTGTTTGTGAATATGCCATCTAAGGTATGGCTTGCAACGTGTGTAGAGCCTTCTACTCATTGCTCGAGATTCCCTCCGTTCATTATTAACTTCAATCTAATACTATACAGATTAGCAGAGTCCTCCAAATGAAAATTGAAGTCCCCCAAAATAGAGAAGGAGTTAGCACACAGCCCTTCCTCCAACAGGGGGCCAATAGCATCCAGGAAAGCACCTCTAGGACCCGGAGGGCGATAGATAATCATAGCTTTAAAGGTATCCTGGGGGGAGAGTCGAACGCTAAGTGACAGAGCTTCACATGTTTGGGTTAGGAACTATCGAGAATGAGGGCTCAAGGCTGTTATGATAAATGACTGCAAGCCCCTCCACCCCTTTTTAAAGGTCTATCAAACATGTGGCATAGAAAATTAGTAGACAACACTTTAACAATATCAGGTATTGTCTGTCCAAGCCTCCGTCATAAAAGCCATCATAATGTTATGTTCTTCCATAAAGAGGCAGCATTCCATGCTAAGTTTAATCATAGACCTTGCATTAAGGAGCAAACATTAATTAGGATGACCTCGGTGTTCTTGGTAGAGCCACCTGCGTGCTTCTGCCCATAGTTAATAGGCCGGGCCATAGTCTGTGGGAGGGGCCGATGACAGTTTGTGCAAATGGCTGTCAGATCTAGCAGCATACTGCTGGGCAAGAACCTAGGACAGCAGGCCATCCCACCCTCTGGCTCCAAGCTCATAAGGAAGTCTCTAGAATATGTCAGGGAATCTGGTTTGAAACGAACAGGGTGACTGGCCCTGAGCCCGGTCTGATTGCCTTCAGAGCACCAGCGGCACGCCCCCTGCGCACGTCTGCTGCGCGGTCAGGCCAGCGTTCGTCTTATGTAGCTAATGTAGGGACAGACCCGCCCCTCCAACGCTTTCCCTACTGTTACAGAGACTGGAGTGAGAATAGTGTATGTTTTATTTTCTGATTTAAATACTTATTTTTAAAATTGTTGAAATATGTATATTAGTATTATTAGTTTGTTTGTTTAATTGTATATCACTTGTTTGTATATTGATTTTTTACATTTTTTAAATATGTTTTATAATTTGTTTTTAATTTTATGGTACTTTCATTTATTTAATTTGGTAATTTAGTTTAATGTTTTATACTTGTGTTTTCATATTTGTTTACTCAAATATATAAATATATGTATGCTTTTTATAATAGTAAATTAAAAAACAATCATTATATTTTTATAATATAATATAAAATATGTATTTTTATTAATAGTGTTACATTATATATGTATACATAAACGTATATATGTGTGTGTGTTTTTATGAGTATATATTTGAATATATTTTTAAATATTTAAAATTATTTATATTGTAATGTATATATTTTATATGTTAAAATATTTTATATGTACTATTTTATACTATATATACTGAAAATCTATTTATTTGTATATTATTTTTATTAATATTAGTGTCAACTATATTTTTGTTCCTGTTTTTTTTTACTTAACTTTATAAGTTTATTTAGATTATATTTTTGTCATCGATGTTTGACTCCATATTTGTGCAGCACGATATTTGTTGTTCTGATATTCTGTCAGATACCCATTTTGAAATTGAACTAACTGTGACTTTTCTATATCCTACTTAGCCTTATTAGTTGCATTGCTTGCTAATATTGTCTGTATATTGTACAGATTTGAGCTCTCATTTATATGATTTTCCTTGTAAAATCGAATAAAGTTCCCCTATCTAACAATTTCCCCAGGAAATATAAAAGACGGTTTACATTTTCAAAACTCCCACATGTTTCTTTAGGAGTTTTGTTTGATTGATCAATTCCCTCACAACCCCGAATTTTCTGTCTATGCCATATATGGCTTCTAGGTTAACAAGATCAATTACCTCAAGAACTAATAAGGCCTGGGCAAAATTTAAATTGCACCTGCATAATTCATGTAATTTC
Source organism: Lissotriton helveticus (assembly GCF_964261635.1). Classification (NCBI taxonomy): domain Eukaryota; kingdom Metazoa; phylum Chordata; class Amphibia; order Caudata; family Salamandridae; genus Lissotriton; species Lissotriton helveticus. The sequence continues at coordinate 1,070,686,177 of NC_136070.1, read as the reverse complement.
GGGAATTATATATTACACTTGTTACAATACAGTCTTAAAGTGACACAGTTATGCTACTTCACATAATTATACGCCGTTCATGGTAACAAATTACAGCAAAACTCGCCATTCATGGTAAGGCACTGTAAAAACATTCTACTGGCTGTTGTTGATGTGAGAACGCATTTCATGATGAAATATAGTGTGAAATAATCTATTTACATTTTGTGTAATTACACATAATTTCACATATTTTGCTACATTTCAAGTAATTATGCCCATTTTGTGCATCTCTAATAAATAATAAGCAAATACTCTTTAAATAAATCGAAAGTTCAATTGGATTTCCTGTGTACTTTTCAGTTTGGTTAGTCTTACATTTTGCAGAGCCTAAATTAATATATACAGAGTGAGCTGAATGGAAAGAGCAGCAATAAATGGTGGAGCTGTCATCAAACGAAAAAGGGTGTACGAAATAGGGTGTATTAACAATGTAGCCAAGATGTGCCCGAATACGTCACCTGCCAAATTTTTGGGAAAAGGGAAAACAGACAGATGAAACAAACTGAGAGCTTTCTCAACTGGTTTCAAATTAATTTATTAGTCATAAAAATGGGCACTTGAACGACTTCTCCTGCAGATTAGGGGAAAAGTGATACAATTTGATAACCACATGAGTATATCTGTCTGCTTTTCTTGGACACTAAGGGGGCGATTACGATGTAGGGCAGAAAGCCTCCACCTGACAGTTAAATTCTCCTTTAACATGTTAGAGCCCTTCCAACCGACTCTGTCGGTTTACAATCTGTCCGACCGATTACGATTTCCACAGTCAGAACCGGCTTTCAGAGAGTTCGTGTTGGTCGGAACGGCATCGTACACCCCAATTAACACCGTTTCTGACCTCGTGATTACGATGTCGGTTTCCAATAGCCTTTCCGCATTGGCCTGTCCGACACGTAAAGGCTGGCGTAAAGTGACTTTGGGGGGGGGGGGCGCTAGCAGGGCCCCTTCATCCTACGGCCTCTGGTTGTGGGCTGAAGGGGTAATTAAGGGACCCCCTGTAAAACCCTGCACTCTGTGGCAGGCACCGTGGGGTCTGTGTTACGTCCAGTTGTCAAGCTGAACAGAAGATCCCATTGGAAACAATGGAAATCTGACTGAACAGTGTTTGGTAGCATCGTAATAGGGCCGGCGGAATTGCCGATCGTGAGTCGTTGGTCACGATTCTGAGTCGGGTGGAAAGTTTCCGCCCGACATCGTAACCCACCCCCTAATTAGATAATGCATGCAAAGAATCAATTAGCTGGTTTAGATGAGGGCCTACTAAAACTCATTGCAGTCTCAAAAGAGCTTAGTTCCCTGTTTCCTTGTGTGTGTGTCACGCTGTGCGGTTTAAGTTGTAATAAAACTGTACAATTTATTGTTGTCATCCCAACTTAGCATTTTGAAGTTTAAGATACAGTTTGAAATAGAATAATACAATTAAACTATTTTGACAGTGCCTTTGTCAGGTCTACTTAGTGGGCCACTTGGTTACTGAGACTGCTAAATAAATGTAACTACAATACACACTGTATGTTTGTTGCTATTGTTTATTTAGTGTACTACTGTGACTTATACCCATTCTTTGATAGCAAAAATGATTATACCAGTCACATACTGCAACAGGTTAGCAAGTGTAGAAAAGGAGTTGTTCCTCTAACAGCTTTTTTGAATGCCCAAACTAATCCAGCACAATTTCCAAATATGGCTAGAAGTCATGAAATGTAGCTGAAGTTCTGAGGAGTACCTTGCGAAATATTTAAATAGTCTGTCGCTGGCCATATCGGCCTTCTTTAACATGCAGGACTGATTCTGACACATTGTGATGTTTGGAGGCATCCTTAGGGTGTCACCTGGTGGCAGGTTGAAATTACTGCAGTAAAGAACTATAAAAGCCTAATTTATATATTGTAGCCCATGATGCAGATTTCTATTTTGGCTGAAGCGCTGGAATTCCTTGTTCCATATAAGTTTGTGCCTCTGGAATTCAGTCTATAGTCAAGATTGTCATACATTTTGGTGTGTGTTTATTCACTAAGGTATTTTTATAATGCAGACTGGGTATGTGCTGCTGAGCGCAAACAACAAACTTAAGTACAGTAGCAGTATATATTAAAGATAAGAGAGATATTCAAACATACATGCCACACTCTTGACTCATCATTATTTGAAGATATTCAGCAAGGCAGTGCAAAAGGGTACCATCCAGTAAGACTTCAGTGGGGCCACCATACCACTCATACCGAAACCCTGGCTACCACCAGGCTGTTGATCAGCCCATCTCACTGATTAGCACAGTGACAACAATTGTGGCATGGGTGGTAGCAATGTTTATCACTTCCTTGGTCCATCCTGGCCAGAATGACTGAATGCCAGGGCGGACCACTCACAATTATTTGAGTTGATTGCAAATGGCACTGTCTCATGCCTATAAATTTTGGACCTGAGCAAGCTAATGCTTATTTATTTTGATTTTAATTTGATAATGCCTTTAATTCCTTGGGAAGCAGGTTCCCTGGCAGATCATGTTGAGTATGATAATCGGGTTGAGATTTCTGGCATATGTCCATGTCTTGTATATCGACACTTGGGTCTGGGACCAAGTAAATGGTGTCTTCTCTAGTTCTTCCTGATTAAAAGAGGCATGAGAAATGAATGCACTTCTAACTTTTGCTTTTTATTTAGATAATTGAGCCTCTAGCTGCATCGTTAAGGAAAGATGGTCTGGTGCAGGGCTTTTAGTGGGAAAATAGTCTGAAAATCAGATATCACTCTTTGCGGACAGCATTCTCCTCTTCCTCCACTACCAGCAATGGTGAGGGTAGTGATTGACAACAATCTTAGGCCTACATAGGGAAGCCTCTGGCCTAGTAGTTAATTGTGACAGGTCGGTATGTAGCTTTCACAATGTATGGGAAAACATATCACTCTCAACTCATAATTGTCCTGAAAACTAAACATTATTCCCTTTGCAAATGGATTCCAGTTGGACCTTCAGGGATATCAATTATCAAAGAGGTTGTTTTATTCAAGACAGCGTTACTCCCAAAACTCTTCTATTTGACCCAAAACTATGCCTACAAGATCCTGGAGTGGTTTTTTGACACAGTGCAGGCTCTGTTATGATTTTGTTTAGTGGGTGGGAAATAAATCTGAGGATTTGGGGGTACAAATCTGCTAGATGGTCTGATGAGGGCATACTAACTTTGATGGATCTATTGACGTACTTCTGGCCCACACAATCATTTTCATTAATCTTTGGTACTTTGGCTCCAGAGACAACCCTGCCATACATTTGGAAATAGCCATGTTTCAAGGCTCAGCCTTGCTGGTCTATACGTATCAGTCATGGAACATAAACAGCTTAGGAAATAAGGCTGACGACGCTCAGCTCCTACTTTACCTCCAGAAATTCGACATAATTGCCCTTCAAGAGACCTGGTCGGAAGAGCCGTACCAAATACAGGGTTTTAAGGCACACCACATACCAGCTTCAAGAAATGCCAAATATGGCCATTCAAAAGGAGGCCAAACCACATACACCTCAATAAAGAGCATAAATGAAATAAAGAGTAAAGACGCCACACAGTCGGGTAACAACAGTATAAAAACAATAGAGCTGGAACTAGGGGGAAAAGATCAAAACCAAAAGCTAATACTGCTAAACGTATACGTTCACCCCCGGGAAAAAAAAGCCGGGATGAAACTACTAATTGAAGAAGTAACAAAGATACTGTCAGAGGAGTCAACGACCAATCTCTTAGTAACAGGGGACTTCAATATGTACTTAGGCGGGCCCCAGCTAAGGGACTCTCTCCTGGAAGAACAATTTAACATATGGGGAATCCCCCAACAGGTGGCCAGCAAATGGGGAAAACAAAGCAGATTGTCAAGAGACAGCCTGAAAGATTTGGAACATCTTAACCTTGTAGCTCTAAACGGCCGTTTCACAAACGACATCCCATCGTCAGCCACTTTTCACAACACAACGGCAAGCTCCACACTAGACCTCACATTCTCATCTCTACAACTGTTTGGCAAAATTCTGGATTTTCGAATTGGAACAACCGCAGCTAGCGACCACCTACCACAAGAGATCACTCTCAACACTTATGGGGCCGCGGTCACCTTACCAGTAGCTAATGAGGGATTATCATATTTGGTCACACAAAAAAGGATAAAATGCAAAACGCATAACTTAGAAGGTTTCGAAAAAGAAGCGAAAAAACTGTGGGAAAAAAGCATAGAGTCCCGGACAGATAATCTAAGCCGATGGGAATTATTCACCAGCAGCCTTGGAACTGCCCAAACAAGCTCAAAAACGGCACTTAAAAACATGGAAAATCAAAATCAATCAAGTCTCAAAAAGAGATCTCGCAAGAAGGAAGAGGAAGATAAGAAAATAAAAGGGAACACAAACTTAAAGATCTACAAGAAAAACATTAACAAACTACTGAGGCAATTACACAGAGAAGGTCCGAACAAAGAAGTCCAAAAGGAACTGCAAAAACAAAAATCCACCAAGAAGAAATTAATCTGGAACCTGAAAAGGGAGGCAGAGGAAGACCTATGGGCAAAGCTGCTCCACTATGCAAAAGGAATTAACACCAGTGGAAGATTCTGGAAGACAGTAAATGACCTCCAGGACTCCAGAAAACCCAGCATAAACTCACACATCACCGAAGAAGTCTGGTCTGAATTTTTAAGGCTCCATTTCAATACAATAACAAATAACTCTGCCGAGAAGCCATTAGAACTCAACAGAAAAAATTTAGACTGCATACAACAAACAGAGCCAACTACAATGCGCTTCTCAGAAAAACAAATTATAAGCAGGATAGCAAAAGGGAAGACAGAGGGGGCGCCAGGCCCCAATGGAATTCCTCCCATTCTGTACAAACGAAATCCGGAATATTGGGCAGCAGCCCTACTGCCACTATTCAAACAGATCTCTGAAACGGGAACGATTCCCGATTCATGGAAAGGCTCAATAATAGCTCCCATTCATAAGACAGGCAGCAAAAACGAACCAAAAAATTATAGACTTGTTGCCTTAATTGACACTATGCTGGTCTATTACTAGAGGAGCTCACAGAATGGGCAAACGAAAATGCAGTAATCCCCATCACCCAAACTGGGTTTCAAAAAAAACTAGGAACAACGACAAACATTCTGGCCCTAACTCTGCTAATTGAATCTGCCAAACTCGCCAGATCTCCTCTCTATATATGCTTCATTGATTTCACATCGGCTTTCAACAACATCAATAGAAACTTACTATGGGAGAAGCTTGCCAACAAGAAAATGCCGACAACTTTACTATAACAACTGGTGCTATTACATACGGACACATGGGTACAAATCAAGCTAGGTTCAGGAGACTGCCTGTCAAGAAAAGTACAGACGACCAAGGGCCTCAAACAAGGGTGCGTTCTAGCCCGACCCTTTTTAATATTTTCATGTCGGATCTTTCTCCAATGCTAGACGAATGCAATCCTCACGCCCCAAAACTAGGAGGACTTATAGTCTCAAACTTGATGTACGCCGATGACATCGTGCTCATAAGCCGGACGCCGATAGGGCTACAACGCCTAATCAACACAACTTACACCCACGCAGCCACGAACGGCCTCAGCATAAACCTCTCCAAAACAAAAGCCATGAGAGTAAATGAGAAGTCGGCCACATCTAAATTTCACTGGCAAATGGGAGGCCTAACAGTTGAAACCGTGGATGAGTACAAATATCTGGGTGTAATTGTTGACAGAAAAGGGACATTCCTCCCTCAGAAGGAAGCAATATCAAGGAGAGGTACCACAATATCAGCCGCACTGAGAAACCTTAAAAAGAAAGTATCAGGTCGCAGTTTCACTCCACTCCTACAAATAATCCAAGCAAAATTAACACCGGCTATCACCTACGGAAGCGAATGTCTCCGAGGAAGGGACGCACAGATACTGAACAACACAACAGCCAGGGCAATGTGCATGCTATTTAATCTGCCCAAATACACCTCTCAAGCACAGATAAGACTCGAATTTGGCCTGAGAAACCAAGTAACAGAAAGAATGGGGGCCTACGCCAAAAGTTAGCACAAAATACGAGGAGCCGATGCCTCATCCATGGATTATCATCTCTGGAATGAGCTATCAGGGAGAAACACGAGTGCCGCCGCGACTTATCTAAAGCACTCCATAGAAACTTTGGAGCTACAAGAAGCCTGGAAGAGCAATACTTCACACAATTTTATTTATTTATTTTATTTTATTTTATATTCTTATAAAGCGCCAGACTAGACCCCCGAAGGGGTATCTCCGCGCTATTGCTGCAACACGAGAGTGTACTAATTCCGAGAGTGTGTCCAATAGAGGGGTGCAGGAGCTGGGAGGCAATTATTTATCAGGATACAAATACGTTTTTAAAGTTTTCCGAAAACTCAGATGACTGGAAATTGATCTGAGTTCTGGGGGCAAAGAATTCCAGAGTGCTGGTCCGGCATAAGCTAATGCACGGCCGCCTTGTCTGGCCTTTTTTACTCTTGGTATCTGCAAGAGCTGCTGATGACTGGAGCGCAGAAATCGCCCAGGGATGTAAGACTGAAAGATTTTGGTCATGTATTTAGGGCCCTCCCCTATCATACTCTTATGAATAGTGCATAGAGTTTTGAATTGGACTCGCTTCCTCACTGGAAGCCAGTGGAGTCTCACCAGCAGGGGACTGGAAGGAGTCCTTGCTGGAACATTCAGGACAATCCTTGCTGCTGTGTTTTGGATTACTTGCAATTTACTGAGTTTCTCCTCGTTAGCTCCGAGGAGCAACCCATTGCAGTAATCCACCCTGCTGATGACCAGAGCCTGCACAAGCGTTTTTCTGTGATGGTCTGGTATGTAGGGGAAGACTCGTCTCAACATCCCAATAGCCCGGAAGCAGGTACCAGCAACCTGATTTACATGTCCCTTAAAAGTAAGTTGCTGATCAAAGAGCACTCCCAGGTTCCTAACAGAACTCTTGGGGGTGGGGACAGGACCTAGCTCCACGGGCCACCAGTCAGATGACCAATATGTTGCCGCTTGTCCAAAACACATGACCTCCGTTTTCCCCACATTACACTGCAGACAGTTAGTTGACATCCAGTCTGCAATGGCTCTCATGCCATCTGCAAAAGATCTTTTAATTGCAGATGTGAGAGTTTTAAAAGGGAAAAGGAGTTGGGTGTCGTCGGCATACGACACCGGGGTGAACCCGAAAAATCTAGCTAAGTTGGCTAGGGGGGCCACATACACATTGAAGAGTGTAGGACTAAGGCATGAGCCTTGTGGCACTCCCTTATTGAGCTCCCTTAGTGTGGATTTGTGGGAGCCCAGCCTAACTTCTTGGACACGACCAGTCAAAAAGCTCTTCATCCATGTCAGAGCCTCTCCCTCCACACCCACCTCACCTAGGCGGTCAAGAAGCACCGTGTGAGACACCGTATCGAAAGCGGCGGAAAGGTCCAACAGCACCAGAATCATAGAGCTGCCATCATCCAGTGCCATTCTGATGTTGTTGGTCACTGTCTGAAGGGCTGATTCTGTGCTGTGGTTTGGCCTGAAACCACATTGTGAATAGTCCAGGCCATCCGTCGCTTCAAGATGTTGAGAAAGATAGGTGTTCACGTGCCTCTCTGTAACCTTGCCCAGGTAGGGTAGGAGGGAGATAGGTCGTAAGTTGGAGAGGTCCGTCCAAGGGGAAGATGCTTTTTTTCTAATCGGGTTCACCACCGCCCTTTTCCAGTCTGCAGGGACCTGGCCTTTCGTTAGGGAGATGTTAATCACATCCAGCATGTGAGGTCCCAAAAAAGAGATCATGGGGCCAACCATTTTAGTTGGAATAAGGTCATTAGGCGACCCAGATTTAATGTGGCTGCAGAAAGAGAGGAGCTCTGTGTTGGTGTTTGTTCAAATAAATAGCAAATAAATCTGTAAGGACCATGTCTCTAATAGAGGACAAAGCCGCGTTAAGGAAAAGGGCACACGGCTGGACCGTCATCCAAAACTACACCAGCAGCTCATGCCAAAGCTACTTAGGAGTTGGTTTTACACGGTCTACAAAGGAGAAACTTATACAACTAAGGCTGGGCATCCTCCCATCTCAAATCCATCTTCCCCCGTGGAAACGGCCAAAAATGTCATCAAGTTGCCGATTATGTGGGAACACAAAAGAGGACATCCTTCACTTAATATGCATCTGCAAAGGTCTGGACAAGGAGCGCCGACAACATCTAAAGCCAACCCTAAAGAAACTGGGAATAAGGACATGCCGGCAGGCAGTGAAAGCATGCTTCGATGGAAAAAACATCCAACTAGCAAGTCATCTGGTGAAATTCCTGGAAAAAGCTGGTAAGAAGCAGAACGACAGAAGGGAGAGCCCGGAAGACACTAACCCACACAACACTTAACTCCGACTACTGCCCTAGCAAGCCTCTACCACAAACTCAAGCCACAATCACCATGGACAGATTACGAACTGCAAAGAATCTGTAAAGGCCGCAGGGAGCCTGAGAGCTTGCCTTTTATTCCTTCATTTTCTTCCTGTTCACATAATGAACATATATTTTATTTATTTATTTTTTTGCTCAAGTAAGATCTTAGAACACTTTAAAGTTTATTTAACTGAAATGTCTGATAGTAACATTTTACTAAACAAAAGTTTTATTTTAAGTTCACCTACATGTAAATATGCTGATTGCAATGGTTTTAAATAACTGAGCAATAAAGAATTCTTCTTCTTATACGTATCAGTCAGTGTTCTCTAAGCCCTGGTCTGCACCTACCAGACTGGAGCTCAACTACTGGTGGAGGGTGCTGTGCTGGATTCAGTGGGAGAGGTTGTTGATAAGTGAGATGACCCTGCAGCTGGACACCTGGCTGGCACATTTGACCAATTTGAAAGGGTGGGGGGGTATGAATGTAAGGCATTATCATTTTTTTCTAAGCTGGGGAATATATGATGATCAAAGAGTAGAGAAAAAGGAACTTCGTTTTTACTGGAATCAGCTGTAAGGGAAAACAGTTAATTCTATCTTTTCAATTTTCAAGGTAGGTTTTCAAAGTTTAAATGGTTGATGGGCTAGACACTCTAAGATACTAAGATAAAATTAGATGTTATCAGTATTTTGGTTTTATGCAGATCTCTTCTTCTTGGAATGTTGGGACAATCTTCTCAATGTAGAGATTGTGTAGAGGATGGAGATGATAGAGGCCTTAGAGACTCTTTATTCTAAAAGAAGGGTGGGTGATCTGACCTAGCCAGATGTTTTTTTATACTTTATGTAGATGAAAGGAAAGATGGAAGCCTATTTTTACTTGGCCTTCTATACCCATCTTGGTGAATTTAATTAAAAAAGGACCTCAGACAGATCAACAAGCTCCAGGAAACTCAAATCACTGTCATCTGTTGTATTAAGCATGCCATCCATTATTTGCAGATTTGCTGTCTATTTAATTTCAAGCATTCCTTAACCATTACCTGCAATACTATACTGATGAGGATACAGGAGCTACTTCGCACACAGCATCATTTTTATTTCTTCTCTGTCACCTTTTCAAGGATGGGGTCCCAAATAGATATACCTCCACAGTATTATATCTGAAATCCAATATCAATATAAAACAAAGATATATTTTTTATTTCAAATTAATTCTTCAATTGCAATGTTTTGCCTTGATCCTTTGCAATGTTTTGCCTAGATCCTTGAACGTCTTCCCAGTATACAATTAACAGTGTTGTCATCTAGTGCCTTTTTACCTTCCTCCAATTTAGTTATAAATCACAGTTTGCTATTAATTGTACTTTGGTATCACTAGTCAAATCAATCATTGTTGATACATTGTTACTTGTGCAGTGCCATCAATTTCTAGTGAGATAAAAAAGTATATACAAATATGAAGACAATTAGGATATTTGTATGTTTTTTTGGATTTATGTCTTATATCTTTAATATTACAGAAGACAGTAAGGGGCCGATTAGGATGTCGGCCGGAAAGCCTCCGACAGATATTCTTGGTTTAAATTCCAGCCTTATTACAAAGTAGGCGGGCGGTCAGAGTTGAAATCAGCTTGTCATTTCGGCTGGCTTTATAAGGGCTCAAGGAGGAAGGTTGGCCAGTCGGAGGTCTCTCATAATATCTTTAGGAGGCATTTACACCGTCAGGATTATGATATCAGTTTCAGGCAGACTTTCCATGTTGTACTTTCCAACATTAAAGCTAGTCGGAGAGCGACTTGGGGGGCCCTAGCAGGATCTCCATCCCTCAACAGCCTCCAGTTGGGGGCCTGGGGGGCACCTATGGTGTCCCCCTGTAAATCCTTTCACCATGTGGCAGGCATCATGAGGTCTTGTAATCAAAGGAGAGAGTGAGGAACTAGAGTAGCTAATTTGTTTCCCCAAGGGAATATAAGATCAAAAGAAACTAGCTACTGAGACAATATATGTGTAGTATGTGTCTGCATCGGAAAACCAATTGGTTTCTTATGAAGGCCCTCACCCACCAACCTAGTTGGTGGCATGCTTCATCATCGGGCCCCACCCGAGGCACCGAGTGTGCCTCAGGTGTGCTACGACGCCTGGTTACAGCGGAGCAGGTTGTGGTAAGTGAGTGTGCGGAACTGGTGTGTTGAGTGGGATTTTGAAATACTGTCCTAGAGGTCCCGAAAGATTACTTTATTGATGGGCCCCAGGCAGGGTTACAAACAAAGGCTTTGGGACGTGTTAGGAGGGACTTATGGTCTCCCACGTCCAGTGTGGTCTACTAGTTTCAGCCTGGCCTTTTTTCTTAAAACTGGCTTTCCTCAGGACCTTTATGTGTGGTGGTAGTACAGGGGACTTACATGTTGTCAGTACCCTGTATGTGTAGCACACACTAAGGGGCTAGAAATGTAAGAGGTATTTCCTCTCAGTTTGTACCTGTTCTACAATCCTTGTCCGTACTTTTCTAGTGGTCATGCCCACGTATCTGAGTTTGCAGGGGCACTCTATAAAGTATATCAAGCTCGTGGAATTACAGTTGGTGTGTTTCAGTTGGTGCCATATTTTCCAAGGCTCCAGATCAAGGGTTTTACTGTGTCTGTCACACTCTGGTGAAAGTGGCAGGACCGTATGGTGTCCCAGATGATCTTTTTCAACAGGTCCCCGAAAATTGGGTCACCTATATAAATATCCTATCTAGTGCAATCCTAGAGGAGGCTGAGATCCCGGCAAGCTGGAAGGCAGTTGAGATAGTGCCAGTGCACAAAAAGGGGCCAAGTGACTCCCCCCTAAATTACATGCCCATTAGTCTGATTGATGTGATACAGAAAATCTTCTGCAGGGAGATTCTATATAAACTCAAAGGTTGTCTGGAGGAGACTGAAGCCCCTTTCTAGCTTGAAAGCAGGCTTTCGATTGGGCATAACCACTATTCCCCAGGGCTTCAGATTCATGACCATTTATTGGAAGACTGGAATCTAGCCAAAATCTCATTTATATCGGGTCTTTGTGGATATGAGGTCAGCGTTCCACTTGGTCCCACATTCCAAACTTTGGGCAGTGCTAAAGAATAATGGGATACCTGAGGCCATATTAAGTATTTTGATGAGGCTACCTAGGATACTAATGCTTAGGTTCGTTGGGGCTCTTCAGGTGAACTAACAAGATGCATAGTAACCTCACAAGGTGTCCCGGGAGGCTGTGTCTTTGCCTCTACCTTGTTCTTCCGCTATCTTAACAATGTGGTGACCTATCTACAAAATGAAGGCAGCGAGGCCCCGAAAAATACAGGTCAAAATATCCCTCTCCTCTTGCATGCGGACAGCACATTATTGGTGTCTAAAACTCTCAGGGTTTGCAGAAATTGTTTGAGCAGTTTGAGGCATTCTGCATGGAAAGGGGATTGGTAAAATATCACACTAAAACCAAGTTCATAACCCTAAATCTGCACAAGTCCTTTAGAGGAACTATTACATTTGAGGGAAAAGACTTAGAAAGAGTGACCCAATTTGACTACTATGGCATTAGATTGCCAAGCAATATGCCTCACAAATAAACAAGAGCAGTCTGAATCTATGCCATCATGCATCAGTGGTACAGATGATGTATCAAGCATCACAAACTTAACAGATATTCCATGCACTTAGAGTGTATAGTGTTAATGCTAAAGGTAGTGCTCTTTATGTAGAGGAACTGTGGGGCTTCTCTGAGCTATCGTGTTTGGGGAAAGCTGAAAACAATTTCTTAAGATCCTTGGTAGGACTCACCAAGAGTATACTGTTGTTGCAAGGGACCTGGGAGTTAAACCAATTGTGCAGGAAGTCTAACTTAGACCATTAATGTTTTGGAGGAGATTGAAAACAACACCAGCCCTAACACCATACAATGATGCCCTTAACGAGGTAATAGAGCTAGATGATGGACTCTAAGGGGCCGATTACGATGGCGGGCGGACTTTTCGCTGCTGGAAAAGGGACCGCCATCGTAATATTGAGATAGCCGGCCAAACTGTCATGCGCACTAATAACAGCGCCTACCACTCCCCCTTTGACTGCCCACTGCGATGGCTCCGCCCCCAAACCTAGGATCCGAGAGAAAAAACAAAACTATTATTAAACTTTTTATTATCATTTTATTTTTCACCTTTTTAAGGCTGCTGAAAGGGAGGGCGGCGCTCCTCCGCCATAGCTGAGAAGCTGCCGCTTGCACAGAGATGTTGGTTTGTGTAGTACGATGTGCATAAATGAATGTATATACGTGCTTCTGCAAATGTCACCATAGACAGATAACGTGTAGGGATTGGCCCCGAAGTGTTACTGAAGCACACGTTTAATTACAGTGAACTAAAATTGCACTAATGATTAGGTGTCAAAATATGTACATATTTTAGCTTTAATTGTTTGCAATTATGCATAGAATTCTGGAAAGATGACAAAGCCAGTGCATTGGCTAATTACCATTCATAGAAGCCTGTTTAGAATTAAGAATGTGACAGTCCTAATTATAAACAGATCACACCTACAGCAGTCTCATTCCATTTAGGATTACATTTATTGGTAAGAGCATCTTAATGCTCTCCAGCCGATGTGCACCTCCCCAGTCATTAAAAAGTACAACTAATACATTATTCTTCAAATAACCTCTCAGGTCTTGAGATCCATTTTTTAGGTTTCGGCTAATCAATATCAGTGAAATTGTACTTTTTTGTTGTGCTTCTCCCTTTATATAAAACAAAAAAAAATACATTTTAACATCAGGCAGGCCGAAGCAGGGTCGAGTAAGTTTCTCGTGGTCGAGGTGCTGGCCCTTGTTTGTGGCTGAGATGTGAGCGGTACACATACACTGGACTGGAAACAGGACTAGAGAGAAGGAATATAAAACAGAGTGCTTGTTTGATCTGCCGCTGCTAGACCAGATGCGGGTTCTGTGTGCATGGCATCCTCATTATCCCTGGGTGAGAAAAGAGGTTAGTGGTGAGAATTCTCACAGGTGACAAAGGGCAGGATACAGATTCTAAGAACTCCACTGCAGCCTTGATCAGAAGAACTTTGTCAGACTTGTGCAGAAGCAACAACTATTCTAGGAATGACTTGACAGGAAATGGCAGTACCAGAAGCCTGCATTTTTTCTATTTCATGTGTCTCTTTATAAACAGGAAAAAAGTAACATCAGCTTACAATCTTTGTTCAATTAATTTAATACGGTTGTCTGATCAATAACATAAATTGTATAATTGGCTTGCTTTTAGGAGGCATAATTGCTCATTCAAATTATTGCTTTAGGCAAAGAACTGAAAATAAAATAATGCCTAATGAAAAAGTAAGTAAACGAAATGAACCATCATCAAAAAAGTTGTTTTATGCAGGACCAAGTAGCATTGACCATGCATTGCAATAAGGGCTGCTGGAATCATGCAATTTCCTACTGTGGTGTTTTCTTCATTATTTTGGATATGACACCCTGGCCACATAATCTGTTGTCATCTGGTGCATAATTGGCACACTTCAACAAAAAAACAGCTTCTTGCTTAAATAGATCAAAAGTCACACAAAAGTCACACACGGAGCTGCCCATGGCAGGCATTTTGCAAAGATTAAATGTTCAAATTTCAACAAGGAATTTCTGTGCTCAGGTGTCAACCTGCTACTAGTAAGTTGAATCTTTTACCCATACAGTATTAATGTGTGTGAAAATGGCAAAATAGCAAGCTAATGCTGATACTGAAAGTGCCACTTTTATTTTATAATGTGCTACATAATTTAGTTAACACTACTGCATAATTTAGTCCTCCGCTCCTGCATAATTCCAGTGGCACTGTTCATAATCAAACTGTGTGACCCAATGTCGAGGTGCAAGGACTCACGTGCTTATAATGTACGCATGCACACTCACATGTGCACATACACACAAAATAGAGAACATCCATGTTTGCTTGATCAGGGGCGGCTCCTACGCTATGGCGCAGGAGCGTTGTCCCACTGCCCAGCTCAGAGCAGCAAATGAAAAATAAAATGATGTTCTGGCATCCTTTTATTTTTCATTTGAGGACAGCTTGCACAGGGAGTGGCGGGGCACGAGAGGAGGAGTGCGATCTGCACTGCCTAAGCGCAAATATGTGTGTTGGAAAAAAACACACATGCCCATTTAGGTTTCTTCAGCCCGGCTGCATTGTACAGCCGGCTGGAGAAACCCCCACAGACTCCCTGGCCTGAGTGGAGCATTTCTTCAGCTCACACAGGTGAATCCACGTGGTGCTCTCCTAACAGGAGTGCAGCATGGGGATTGGATGGGAGTCTGTGACGTGGTGGTACCAGTGTCTCTGCTGGCACGAGGAAGAGAAGCGCCGAAGTGCGAAACAGGAGGCGGCTGTCAAATTACAGTAAGTTATTATTTTTATAAATATACTAACATCACCTGTGTGTCCCGCTGCCGCACTCCCCCTCCCATGTTCCCTACACCCGCCCCACTGACCTTTCCTTGCAGCGGCCGCCACTGTGCTTGATACTTTAATTGCAGGGAAAGAACACATCTATGTAAAGAATGCGCCATGTTGCACCATACTTACACCTTTCACATGGGGCAGCAATGCGTTACTTTTGCACCTAAGGATACGTCAGAAATACTGACGTATCTGTATCTCCTTGCGACATGGAGCACCATACATTAAATATGGCACATCCATCATGTTGTAAAGAGGGCACAGTGAAAACTGTTGCATCGCAGTTTTCATAAATAAGGCCATCAGTCTCTTAAAATTACCTCCAGGGTTCTTATGCTTTCATATCTGTGTGGGTCCTATTAACCTACTACTATGAGTTCTGAGTCTCCCAAGACTACCTTTATAGTAGCCATATTTCCTCATCAGTGTGGGCTTCATTCACCTACCACTCTAGGCTCTGAGTCTCCCTAGTTTGCCCATAGGATAGACATATGTTTACTTCGGGTGAGAATTATATACCTACTGAAGTGGGCTTTAGGACTCCAAAAGCTACCTCCAGGGTAGCTACTCTTTGATATCTTGGTGCTCCTCTTAGACTTACTGCTGCAGGCTTTAAGTGTCCTAAGACAACCTCTAGGGTATCTATTCTTGGACAGCTCGGTGAGCCTCCTAGACGTGCTACTTTTGATTTGGCAACTTCCTAGACTTTAACTACAATAGCAACACTTTCAGACGCAGGTGGGCCTTATAAAACCTACTGCTGTGGGCTACTGGTTCCTGTAGGGAAGCCACAGCACAACTTCTGGCAGGACCTACACAGGCCTATTACTGCAAGACTTTGGTGACTCCTTAAGGTAGCGATACCTCTAGGTGGACTATCGAGGAATTGGGATCACAGGGACAGCCCTTGAGAAACAACTGATACTGCTGGTGTTCCAGAGGATTTTATAGTAAGTCTTAAAGGAACATGCCCAACTTCCCACTCCTCCACTAAGCCAAAGCCTCTAACCTACTGATAAGACTCCTAACAGTGGTGAGCACATTATCAATAACATGTCCATACTGGATCTTAACTTTCCATCTCCCCTGCCCATGAAGACTGTATCCACCTCCTGCTCCTACTCCTAGCCATTCTACTCCATCTCAATATCCTCTCAGCACGTCCAAACTCACCCTACCCATTGTTCCCCTCCAATAGCAGCCTCTATACAACCATATCAATCTGATTTCTGCTTCAACTCTCCTACCACCTCCATACTGCCACAACTTATGTCCTAAACTTCTTCTTGAATCATAGTTTACACACTAAATTTGCACCTCCCGAGCAATTGGCTCAATTGCTCAATATATTCATAACTACTTAGCAATGACTTCCCTCCGCCACCAAAAACACATATTTGCCATAGTGGCTGTCACATAACACAATGACTGATCCATGTCAACTCCTACCTCCATTCACTTGTGAAACATCTTGCAGTATCAATCTATCGTATCATTCACAGATTCTATAACTTCTGATTGTCAACAACCTTATACAATGGTACCCATCATATATCCCCTCTTTCTATTGCTACCAAACTCAATAGAAATCTCAATTCTTAGCTTTGTCCTATACCTCACCCTATCAAATATTTGCTTCACTTTTTGGAAGAGCCAAACACAACAAATCGAGAACGTAGCAAAACTCCTGTTGCCACACTGATCAAAACAAAAAGAGAGATGAGCCACATACCAAGGATCACTAAAACATCACCAGACAAGGGGCCTTTCTGAAAATCTGGACACAAAAAGATCAGACAAAACATAAGAAAAACCACTAAACTGCCACCAGATCGGTTTACCACTCACATGGGCAACATCCAAACTGGTAATCCTCATCAATGGAGTGGTCAACTGACCCTTGGACACCCACCACCTCAGAGCACTAGTTACAGACTGCCTGTATCCTTCCTTGTGGCCGTAACAGCATGAGAATTCATCAATATATAGGTATGACGACGACGAGACAGGTTAAGGTGCGCATGATGGAACAAATATGCAACTTTAGGTGCCACAGAAGCAACACCAAGATGATTGCACACTACCTTGAGAAACACCATGCCCACGATTCATTTGAATGGGTTGTACTTGAATCACACCCAGGCATGTCAAAGAAGACATCGTTCCGGCTAGAACAAAGATGGGTCCTGTCCCTATCTACTGACAAAGATGGTCTCAATGAAGATATACCTTGGAGCCTCTTGACGTAAACAGTAGCAACTGAGGCTCCATGCTAACAACCAGTACTACTTCAGCATGAGCACGCCATAACTAAGGCACCAGTACACCACACGAATGTTAAGGCCTCCTTATGATTGTTCTTGCAAAGCTAACTACCAGATTTTATAGATGCACTCTGCACCCTAACTGTGCCCCATTCAATCATGATTTCCCCTGTGCGAGTTAATGACATCATCCCTACTACCAGCACTCGACCTACGTACCGTCTGTGCTGTTTATACTATTTTCCAATTACAATATGAATACTGTTCTTCAGCATCATGAACATAGATAGTTCACCACGCATCTTCTGGGACCTTATCAGCATTCATTCTTGAAAGACCTTGTTTAACTCTATCTCGCATTTCATTATAATTACACTACCAGCAGTTAACTAACATCCCTACTAGCCCTTGTTTGTAACTGCCTTCATCAGCCCCCAGGATACCAATTCCTTCAGTCTCACCACACATTACAGGAACACTCCCGACCTTTTAATGACCTTACAGAGCCTTAGAGACAGCCGCTATACTGGACAGGGTATGCATCAATCTCTGCCATGCTCTACTCCGGTGGTTGTTCACACAGGACAACCCAACATGGCACCCGCGAATTATGTTAGCCATCTAGCCCGCATGTCGTACAGCTTACAGTAGCACGGGAAGTTCCACAACTCTTGCCGGCTCCTGCTGGGTATAACTGCTCCAGCGTCCATGTGAACCGAGTGACCAGATCTGGTAGCAGCGCAGGGGTAGGGATACGGAAGGTCCTCCACACTGCAAACTGTAAGTACTTGGAAGCGTGCTCTTGCCCCTTCTACGACTCCCCTGAGCATGGAAGGTGGCGAGATAGGTTTTGGTCCCTCGAGACAGCCGCACTTTTCGGCTACCAGACCCATTATACGGGTGGCACCGGTAAAATTTTGGCCAGCGGTGTCTACTTCTCGGGCATCCCTGAGCCCTTCATGTATACTCAGTGGCCATTCAAGGGAAATGGAGCGGTTCCTGTTTGTGTGGTGTAGGTCTTGGTTATGAGCACTGCGTGGAGTCATTTATTGATAGGCGGCAATGCACGTTCCAGGGTGGGCCGTCAGCTTTCCAGCAACATACATTGGTGCTTGTGGGGACGCAATCGCCAACACTGAGGCGGCAGGCTCCCCGTTCCCTGGACATATGACGACGTTGTGTTTTGACTGTGAGAGGATGCCCATGTATCTACTTGCCCCTGCCTAACCTGCCCGGGGGGAGGCCTGGGCATCATTAGTAGGTGCTGTGTCGATTACAACACCAATTGAGTACCATCTTGAGATTTTGCTCTCACTGTCTTGTTTTACCTTGTCTCTATCCCATAGGACACTACATTTTAGTGTCTGCCTCTACCAGCACATGCTGTCGTAAACTCATGACTCGATTAGGGTGAGTTAACCATAGAAGTCCTACTAATGCTACTCCGCGACTACAATTGTAGCTAACTTTTCTGCTGCTTTTTAAATGTTTATAAATGTTTTTAAATGTTGTCAGAGGGAATTAGTTAATACACGGGTCACAGATGACGCATGCCACAGCTCACCTATGTTCTACACGTGTGTTTTGCACCACGTATATTGGATGGTGCACGTCACAGACAGGTATCAGATACATATGAAATCTAATTATTGTCATATTATGTTTTCTTTTGCAGGTTGGGGTTTAGATCTACCAGTGCCACTTTTAGGTCCTGACCACGGGGGGCGTGGCTTGGCGCGCAATGGTGGTAGACGTGCCCGGGTAGAGCTCCTGCCTGAGCTCCCCTACCCCGGGACATTTCTCCGACCCAGACCATCCTGTTTGGCCTGAGACTGCTGGCGGAGCTGCCCGCAATCCTTGACCGCGCCCAGGCCGACTTTTGAGAGGATCGGTCGCGGGGCTCCAGCGGCGCTGTCTCGCCCGGACTGCCTGCGACCCTGCTGGGCGACGCGAGTACGCGAGGCCGCGGCTCCTTGCGGCCTACTGGGCCACACACTGCGACACTGCGACCTGCCGGAGACGACCCGGTTGCTGGGGGACAGGGCGGGCGCAGGGCACATCGACCTGCTGCGACCGGAGCCTTCCTACCCCAAGCCCCCGGAGAGCCTTGGACAACGCGACGACGGGCCGACGACGGCCGGAGCCTGCAGCGGATCACATCTGGCAGAGGCAGTCCTGCGGGGGCGCGGGGGCGTTGGGCGAGAGCCCGACCCTGGACACTGCCAGCGCCGAGGTGCGTGACTAGTGCGGTGGCGCCGAGAAAGGAACGGAGCCTTCCTCCTTCACCTGCTCCCTGACTACACGCTGCCTCCCGTCGCCATTACTGGCTAGAGACCCCTTGGAGCCCGCGAGACCTCGAGACACAGTGAGTTACTGAGCTGGGGATACCCACACACTAAGGGCCGCGAGGGACACTGACGAGGCACAGACAATTATAACTGCCGGCTGAGCCCCTGTGTGCCTGAAACACCTTTGCCCTGTAAATTGCCCTAACTGCGGAGGCAGCCCAGGTGGGACTCAGGCTGTATCTGGGAATACCCTCAGGGACGGAGTTAACGGGCCCAGAACGCCTGATTGCCGAGCGGAGACTGGGGGCGCTGGAGTGATTGCGGGGCCTGCGCTCATTAGCAGCCGCGCCCGATGTGGCAATAAACACTTACTGGCTGCTGGCCACACAGGAACGACTCGTGGGGTCTGCTGGACGACCGGGTGGGAAGCAGCTTCTCCCCTCCCTCCACCCCTGAGATCCACTGGCACGCACCTTGGCCCTCAGCTGCTGCACGAAAGGCCTGGAGCTACAGATAGCGCCCTATACGCCTGAACTACCGGACGCTCCACAGCCGCGACCCAGAGGCTCATCTGCTCCCCGGTGCTTCCTCAGAAGGACGCGACCTGCGCCCCTGGCACTACCTGTACACGCCGCCTGCCCCATGTCTGGAGGGGTTATGACACGCACCGGAACGGGGAGCACATCGGTGAAAGGAAAAACGACGAAAACATCTTCCAAGATGGATGCCGACCACGTGGCGTTGAAACTGGATTCGGTCCTGGCAGCTATGAAAAGAATGGAAGAGTCCCTCCAACAGACGCGCACCTCCTTAGAAACAAGAATAGACAGTGTGGCAATCGACCTGACACACCTCAGAGCTGACCACAAGAAACTGCAGGAACGCACCACGACGCTGGAAGGCACGGTGGCAACGCTGGAACCGGCGGTGACCCAGTCTGACAGACACATACAGGACCTCCTCAACCGGGTGGAATTCTTGGAAGAACGAGCAGAGGATGCTGAAGGACGGGCAAAAAGAAACAACATCCGCTTGGTGGGCATCCCGGAGAACTGGGAGGGGATGGACCCTACACAGAGAGTGGTGGACTGGTTACATGACCTGCTGCCGGAGGGCGCACTATCGCCCCACTTCGTGGTAGAACGTGCACACCGAGTACCCACGAAACCCCTCTCAGCTGGCTCGAACCCCAGACCTATCATCCTACGAGTCCTGAACTACATAGACCGCGATGCGATATTAAGGGAAGCCAGGAAGCTGGGTGAGATCCGAATTGACAACACTACAGTAATGTTCTTTCCGGACTATACGGTGCAAGTGCAGAGACAGCGACACTCTTTCTTAGAGGTGAAGAGAAGATTGCGACAAGCTGAACTTCAATACTCGCTGCTCTTCCCTGCCAAACTACGGGTGGTGGCGAAAGATAGGACGCACTTCTTTGTGAACCCTGATGAAGTTGAAGCCTGGCTTGACGAGAACATGCCTGCTGTACCTAGACGAGCGCTAGGGACTGCCACCATGGAACGCACACGAGGGGCTCGGAGACGCCGCCGACGCAGAGCTCCCACTCCTCCCGGAGCGCGAGGATCACCGGCTCACTCCCCATCTGCACACGAGAAGATACAAGGACAACGAGATGCTCTCCGCAGCGTGGCGGAAATCAGCAGCTCTCCGGCTCCATCCCTTGTCCCGAACACTAGCCCGACGCCCCTCCAGAGCGACGATGAAGCGATCTATGGATTACCAGACTCCCAACGCACGGACGAACTGCCAGACGTCACCCCACAAACTGTCGACCTGTTTGACTGAGCTGGCCCGAGCGGTTTCCCGCCTTTGCACACTGGAGCGACCAGGACTGCACGAGTGCTCCATGGACCCCCTTCGCGGGCGAAGGCCTGCACGGCTGCGGGCTGCTGGACCCCGCTTTCCTTGAGACCCCAAACTTCAACCAGGTACTGTGATCACCACACACACACGATCGAACTGCGCACTGCTGCGTAGGGGTCGCCTTTTCTGCGATGCTGCACGTGCCGGCTGGCGCTCCCCGAGCCATCCGGGGACAGAGATCTCCTCCTGGAGGCGCGGCCCCAACCACTTGCCACTTGAGAGCACTGCCGGCTTCGCCCTGAGAGACAAACCCCGGGCAGCTGCCGGACAGCGATGGCCTCCCTACTCTACCCGGGAGGGTTGCTGCGCTCCCATTGAACTACACTGCAATTGCAATTGTTATACAATACGCCATAAGATAACCCCTAGAACTGTATAGTTTACGAGCTCATTTGAGAGTTTGGACGGCGACATGTTGTGCAGCCGACCTTTTGGCATTTCAGGTTATATTGCCATGTTGAGGCCTTATGTTCCCCCCCCTTTCCCTACCCTTCTATACCACTGGAGATGGTCACACTCCATACTGAGACCCTGGAGCGGACTAGTGCTGGGGACGAGACTTTGGGCTTGGCGGGAGGTACTGCTTGGGAGTCTAACGTGCGGGGGGACTGGAGGAGCTTACACATAGGAGCGATATGTCTGAGATACGAATATGCACCTGGAACATCAGGGGAATGCACACACCCGCTAGGCGTTACCAGATCTACTCCTACCTAAAAAGACACAAGATAGGCATCGCACTGCTTCAGGAAACGCACTTGAATAAGACAGAGGTACTAGCACTACACCGCAAGTGACGCGGGCAACTTTACGCTACCACCTACTCCTCATATGCCCGCGGCGCACTGATATGGGTCCGCCCTGGGATCCCCTGGACAGTCACTGACACTGCACTAGACCAGGAGGGCAGGTTTGTTGCAGTGCAAGGCAGGCTGGATGGCCAGCAGATAGTGCTGGCATCGCTGTATGCCCCGAACACTGACCAGGGAGAATTCCTGATGCACCTCTCCGCGACGATGGCGTCCTGGCACGCGGTCCCGTGGCTAATGGGGGGGGATTACAACTGCACATTAGACATAACAATGGACCGCTCATTCCCACCCCCGCAGGCGCTCCAACGCGTGGTGCCACGAAGGCATTGCTAGAATGGGCCGAACGGTGGGATCTCCATGACGTTTGGAGATCTCGTAACCCTGGGACGCGGGTCTACTCATACTACTCAGGCGCCCACGAATTACATGTCCGCCTGGATGGATTTATGGCGTCTCCTGCACTCTTACCCCTAGTGACCGACACATTATCCATGGGCCGCATGCATTCAGACCATAACCCACACTTTTTATCTATGGCTTGGGACCGCCCGCGCCCCCCCATTCCCACCTGGCGACTGCAACCAGCGCTCCTGCTTGATGCGGCTTTCCGCGAATCCCTCCTTACACACACCTCCCAGTACTTTGAAGACAACGCGGGCACGGCTTCCTCCCCCCAGGTGGAATGGGACGCCTTCAAGGTAGTGACCCGCGGACACTGCCTGAGGACACAGGGCCACATGAGACGACAACTAGAAAGTGAACTGACCCGGATAGAATCTGGCCTACTGGATAGGGAGGGGGAGGCAGTTGACGGTAGCGCTGATTTGCTGCAGGGGGCGCACGCAGAGCATGCGCGCCTGCTGGAGCGACTCCGAGACATTAACTACGCAGCACACTTGGCGAGGACACACCACCTAAGTGATAGACCTGGCAAGTTACTGGCCTGGCTGATTTCACAGGAATCCCGCTCATCCCCAGTGGTGGCAATACACGCGGTAGGGAGGGGCCTATTGTACTCACAACAACAGATTCATGATGCATTTACTCACCATTATGATGCATTATACCGCTCCCGACTGCTGCGCAAACGCTCGGACATTGCAGATTACCTCTCCCCTCTGCCCATGCCACAACTGACTACCACACAACAGGACGAACTAGGAGCCTCGCTTGACCCTTACGAGATCCGCGAAGCAATTTTTCACCTATCTAACGGCAAATCCCCTGGCCCGGATGGGCTTCCGGCCGAATTTTATAAGGCAGGCGCGGATATACTCATTCCGCGGCTTCTGAACGTGTACGCCACAGCAGCGGAAGATGCACTCTTACCTGCATCGTTGAATGAAGCAACCCTGATCTCTATCCCAAAGCCTGACAAGGACTGCACGCGGATGGGCTCTTATCGCCCCCTGGCGCTGCTAAACACGGACTATAAGATATTGGCCTCCACACTAGCCCGGAGACTGGCCCCCTATGTGCCCCGCCTGGTGCACCAGGATCAAAACGGTTTTGTTCCGACACGCCACACCTCCCACAATATCCGCCGCCTTTTCCGTATACAGGAATACGCTCTCCACCAGTGGCCCAGAACAGGTTGCCTGATACTGGACCTAGAGAAGGCCTTTGACTCAGTTGAGTGGCCATACCTGGGAGCGGTTATGGAAAAGTACCAACTGGGAGGAGGCTATGAAGCCATGGTGGGCCTGCTATACGACAAACTGACGGTCCGAGTTCGCACAGGCACGCTGCTCTTGGACACTATCCGGGTGCGGAGAGGCATCAGACAGGGTTGCCCCCTGTCGCCTCTATTGTTCTCCTTGGCCATGGAACCACTGGCCACAGTCCTCAGGACTCAGGGGCCTGAATGGGGGATCCCGCTAATAGATGGCCTACACGCAGTGTCGCTATACGCAGACGACCTGCTGCTGTACGTCAGAGACATAACTAACATCCCTGACTCCCTAGCCGACGTCTTCCGGACCTTCGAAGAAATGTCTGGATTGCGAGTTAATTGGTCCAAATCGGGGGCTTTTTCCTTTAGTCCAGACACGCCCGAATGCGACGTGCGCCTAGGCGGAGGTAGATTGCAATGGCATCCCACCACATTCCGCTACCTGGGGATCCGAATATATCGGAATCTGACGGATATCCTTGAGGGGAATCTCCTACGGGCCATTGCCTCGATTCGGGCGCAGATTAAATTCTGGAACACCCTACCTCTAAACGTCCCGAGCCGCATAGCACTTACTAAAATGATAGTGCTGCCCAGACTGCTGTACTACTTCGCCAATATACCCACCTATGTACCAAATAAAATATTTCGTGACCTGGAAACTCTGCTACGCAGTCTCATCTGGAACACGGGCCGGCCCCGTGTAGCGCTGACCAAGCTCTACATGCCAACTGAGCAGGGGGGCCTGGCGGTCTCTAACATGGAGCTATACTACCTCGCGGCGCAGATGCAGTGGGTGACAGGGTGGCTCAGCGGCAAGCACCTTGAAGATACTGCATCAGACACTGCTGCCTGGACGCAAGCACAAATCTGCACGCTGTTCCACCCGATAACCCTGACTCCCTGCCCCTTACAATTACACCTAGCGGTGGCACGCAGATGCTTCCTGCGCTGTTTACGGCTCACCCGGGCGACGACGCCATACGCCCCGATACTACCTATTCTGGATACTCCAGGACCAGTGGAAGCACTCACTGTGACTCGACTAACTAGCTGGACACAGGCGGGGGTGGACACTCTGGGAGATCTATATGCTGACGGAACACTACTTACCTTTGCAGACCTGGCCGCTAGCACGGGAATCCCAGCTGGCCAGTTCCTACTGCATGTGTCCCTCTTACGCACCCTCACTCAGTCTTGGGGCGACATGACTGACGAACTGCCGATGCACAGCTTCATGCAGTATCTCCACGTCATGGGAAATGGCACGCACGTCATACATTGGTTAGCGCAGGCCCTCCTAATGCACTCGCAACCGTCTACATTGCCGCTGCGGGACAAATGGGCGATGGATAGGGGACAGGTATGGACTGATAAAGAATGGGCGATGATCTTAGCCGGACCGACATACGTCCCACGTAACCCCCGTTTTAGAATAATTCAATTCTACATCTTGCACCGAGCTTATCTGACACCGACAAGATAAACAGGTACTTCACGACCACTGATGCCGCTTGTCCGCGCTGCTCTCTGAATGGAGCAGACCTCTTGCATATGCTGTGGCATTGTCCTGACGTACACATGTACTGGAATGAGGTTGTAACGCTACTCACACGCAGCACTGGCGAGCAGGTACCGCACACGTGGGAAACGTGCATCTTAGGGCTATACAAACGCACTAAACTTATCAAAGTGCGGACGCGTTTCTGGGGCATGGGGCTTATAACAGCCAAACGTCTGCTTACCAAGCATTGGAAGGCAGCGACCCCCCCTCACGCACAGCACTGGTGCGCCTCCTTTACCAACTGGGCGCGAGCGGAAGGCACGGTGCTTCTCCGCGAGGAAACAGCGGGACTACGTAAGTTCCCTATTGCTCAGCTCGGGGACGACTTCCTCAAGGCGTTCCGACGCGCCTGCCAGGAGCGGGGGATTACCTGAGACAAACTCGCACCGGCGCATTGCATCACCTATTAGCACCGGAAGCTGACAAGGCCCTGCTCCCCTCTCCCCCGCACTCCCGCCTCACTGGACTTCAATATGTTCACTGACGACTATAGACACTTACTTTACCACACACTGCACCGAACGCCCACACAGTACCACACGCCAGCCGCTGCCTTTGCCTCGACTGACCTGCGCCGACTGCGGTTGCTGACAGGGAGATACCTCCCCCCTCCTGACAGGGGAGCGGTCGACACGTCTACGGGCGGCACTGACGCCCCGCGATATGCTACCTAACATTCTGACCACACCCCAAGGGCAGAGCCCAGTTAGCTCCAGCGCAGACAAAAGCGAATCCCCCCCCCTCATTTCTCACTTCACGTGGCAAGCAGCCCTGCTAGGCCCTGCTCCGCAACCACCGCCACACATGAGGCCCTGTGACGGAACTCTCCCCCTTACCCCTTCCTTACTGGCCCTACCCCCCCGGTTTTTCCCTGCCAAGTTATAGGCACAGGGAATGGTTTGTTAGCTGGTCGTGTTCCCTGACCGGACCCGTTTCTTCACACAAAGGAAGACGCTAGATGCAGCGAATTACTATTAGGGAGTGATACCTTATTGATCTCAAGTTACACATACCCTGCAGAGCCACGGTGACACTTACACATTGCGAGAGATACGACTTTGCACACACCCTCGCCCATGTTAGCAAAGGACCTGCTGCACAGCCTACCAGATATCGCTGCGTTTTTTGCGACCTCCCAACGCCACCGCTGGGAGATCACGCAGACACCATACCTCCAGACACTTGAGACCTGCCTGAAACGGCTGCAGTCTAACCCTGCCGCACATAAGCACCTGCTACTATGCCTTAGTGAGCTATACCATTATACACCTTGCCGTTTCATAGTCAGCATTACGGTTACGGATCTGGTAAGCCATCTGTTACAGATCCCCACCGCTATTGGTTGCCTACGACTGACTATTAGGTTATATGCCGGGAATTGGGGGATTGCTACCATGGCACTAATGCTGGGTGATCACTGCAAAACAAATCTCTACAACGTAAGATAAAAATACAAGATCTAATGCTAAAATAACTGCACATTGGATGGCTGCATATACACTCACATGAGACTCGCCGCCGGACCCCCGGGTTGTCAGCTAAATGGCTGTGTCATCTAGTCATCGGCTTACCTAATTGTTTTCTGCCCGGCTGGCCCCTGAGAGCCGCTGAATGTAACATGTAAGATATTTACCATCTGTACAATAAAGGTCTTAAAAAAAAAAAAAAAAAAAAAAATTGAGGTCCTGACCACCACCAAAGAGTGTAGGTAGATCCTTTTTTGGTCCTGGGGAATTGCCATCAATAGATAACAGGCAAGAAACATGTTGACCTATTACACCAGCACATTTTCCCACATACCGTAGAGTGGGAGTGTACGTTTTTCAGTTTTAACCAGGGTAGTGACCACAACTCATTAAACTTGTTCTGAGTGGGCCACTAGTCCGTTTTAATTCACCCAGACACAATATCACCACCTACACTCGTATTACACATTAGGACCCTCACACGCACTGCACCCAATGGCTTGAGGGATAAAGATCTCAGCCAAGTAGTCCCCATCACGGGCGCCTGATCGGGTATTGCAGTGCCGACCCGAGTAGGAGCAGACCCAATGATGAAGCAAGACACCCGCTTTTTGGGTGTGTGAGGGTTGCTTTCCACTAAGGAGAAATCCCTTCTCCTGTCCTTGTGAACACCCACACACTATGTCACAAAAACCAAGCTCCTCAGGATCAGGGTGATGCTGAAAGGGGTCACCTCCTGACTTCCCTACTCTCTGGCTTTATGTATACGCAGAGAATAAAGGATCAAGCGAGGGATGGGGTTAGGGTAGGGACAGCGATGGAAAACGGGAGACCTGTAACAAAAAAGGTACATTATTAATAGGACACAGATATCTAACTACGCTCGTTAATTTCTCGCTAGTTCAGAATACTACATACCAAAAGGAAATTTCCTGCGGTGAACCCTTATCCTCCTTTTCTCTGACAAGATCCTTCTCTCACCATAGAAAGCTGCATATACCTATAAAACAAACACCCGTGGTTAGCCTCAAACCACTGCCACTTTTCAATACACACCCCTCCCTCCTTATGGCAAATACATACCCATTGTTCACCACCCATCAATCCAACATAAATATAAGCCAACTCCAGAACCAGGTAATTGTTCTCATTACCAGGACAAAACTAATAGGAAGTC
Source organism: Lissotriton helveticus (assembly GCF_964261635.1). Taxonomy (NCBI): domain Eukaryota; kingdom Metazoa; phylum Chordata; class Amphibia; order Caudata; family Salamandridae; genus Lissotriton; species Lissotriton helveticus. Next base: position 1,070,658,078 of record NC_136070.1, on the reverse strand, counting down.
AGAAGCAACACCTCTCTGTAGAAAGTTAGGAGTAAACAATAATTCATGGAAGTCCTGCAAATCCAAGAATATAAAGGCACATCCAGAAATCATCGGCAGACCAAGCAAATAGAAATAGCGAAAAATCCAGAGTGCATTACAGCAAAGAAATAAAGATTCTTAGGCTTTTCTTTCCTCCAAGATAGACGTCCTGGGGGCTTACCGGCTTTTTAATGTCAGTACCGCTTAACCCCCATAGAACAGCAAGGAACCCAGCGGGAACTCATGGATTGCTCACAGCCGTGAGCAAAGGAGACTGGAATGGGAACCAGTGGTCAGGGAAATACCTCCAAGCAAACGATTCTTTCCACTGCAGCCATAAGCGGAGCGGGATTCAGGAAGCAAAGCGTCCGTGCTCAGCCGAGCGGGACGCTGTTAAAACAAGACGAGTCACAGTGCTGAAGCCAGGAAATGTATCCGTAGCGTCTCCGCCGAGAACGCGAACAATCCCAGGAAACACAAAACGAACAGCAACGTTACAGAGCAGCCGCTCCGCAACCGGGAATCCAAAGAGCACAAAATCACGTACAACGCTCTCTGTGTAGTACGTGATTATATCAGTGATTCCCTCCCCGCAATCTGCCCTCTGGGAATTGTAGTCACGCCTCACGGGATCATGGAACTTGTAGGCGCAACCCATCAACCTCTGACACACTAGGGCTCACTTGCGAGATCACATACCTCCACCTGTATTTCTCATTAGGAACTACATACCTTGTTGGTTACACAATTCATCAGCACAACCAGAATTTGAAGCTCTTACGCAGGATTAGAAATGCCCCTTATTCAAAGCATAACACTAGGACACAGAGTCATATAATCCCTCTAAATGTGTGTAGCTCTACTCCTAATAGGATGGGTACCAGTTAGTGTACATCTTAGGGCATTATACTTCCAGTTTGTGTCTCTAGTCAGAAGACCAAGAACTAGCTATCACCTAGGTACACCCTTGCTCAGTTTGGGGGTCTGATGTAATACTTCACTTGATGAGTATACCTCCTCACTTCTGGCACGCATGCTGGATATGTACAGCTTTTTATAGGGGTTGCAAGCCAAAGAGAGAACTGACGAAGGACTGTTGTTCATACTGATCTGAATCTGGCCAGCCTTCTTTATATTTTGTAAGCTTGTTGAGAATGGCCCTTTTAGCAGGGTTATCCCCAAACCTTTTGCTTCCTCCTCCTACTCTTCCTGACTGTTTTTGCTGGCATAGATGCTTTGGACACTTTCCCACTGCTGATCACTGTCAAAGTGCAAGTGCTCCCTGAGTAAATTGTTTTCATGATTGGTTATCCTTGATTGACAGATTTGATTTACTGGCAAGCCCTAGTAAAGTGTGTCCAGGGCTTGTAAATCAAATGCTACTAGTGGACCTGGAGCACTGATTGTGCCACCCCCACAAGTAGTATGGCAAAGGTAACTCAGACATGCCACCACAGTGTCTGCGTGCAGATTTTACTGCCATGTCGACCTGGCAAGTGCACCCACTTGCCAGGCAAGTGCACCCAATTGCCAGGCTCTAACCTTCCCTTTTCTTACATGTAAGGCCCAAGGTACCCCCTTGTGGAGAGTGCAGTGAATAAGGAAGGTAGGACATCTACTGCTGTGTGCTGATAGTGAAATACTGCCAATTTCATTTTTCACTATTGTAACGCTATCTGTCCCATAGGACATCTTACAAGTATAACTTCCCACTTGGACAAGATAGAGGACTAATGTTTAGGCTCTCTGAATTTAATAACACATATTTTAGCAAAGATGGTTTTTAAATTGTGTGTTTGAAAATGCCACTTTCAGAAAGAACAAATCAAAAATTCACCCCCAGTCAAGAGATCTGGGTTAAATCCATCTTTCTTTTGCTCACCATGCCACCCCAGTTTAGACCCGGCCATATGCCAATCAGTCTTGACCCTGTGCCTCCTGGTAACAGTCCATCCCGAACTGCCAAGCCAGGTCCTCCCTGGACTGGAAACAAGCATTCTAGGACCGGTTTCGGGGTTTCACTGCTTATTAACCAGGATAGCCTGTATCCAGTGGCGCAGTGAGCCCGGGACTTAGTCTGGGCATTCCTGGCGCACTTAGCGTGAGGAAGCAACAGACACACAATTGATGGACGGAATGCAGAACAAATCAAATCATTCACCCCCAGTCAGGAGATATGGATTAAATCGAACTCAAACCTGGTTCCCCAACTCCGAAGACAGCAGCTCTGGTCATTATGCCACATCCTCTCCCTGCTTTCATGGTCAGTAGTTGATTCTATTTTAGGTGGCACTATCTGGTGAAATGGGCTGGTGCAAGCTTCCACCTGACAAGAGCCCTGACGCTTATGTTTCTACGAATTAACCACTAGGGGTTCACCCAGTGGAAACGCAGACCAGCGACAGGGCCCACAGAGACCCTGGTAACCAAAGTACCTTTCCTGGTCGCAATCAATTAAATGCATTGATCTTCTCCATGCAGTGAAGGCAATGCATCAGTTCCCTTTCATGCCGGTGGGTCCATGCGTCACAGTCAAGCCTCGTGGTCGGGACCTTGGATCGGGGCTGGGCCATTGTTGGACCTCACAGCTGGGTTGAAGCGTCGCAGTTGAGCCTCACGGTCAGGACATTGGATCAGTGCTGCATCATCGTCGAACCTCACAGTCAGGTCCTGCATCGTCATTGAGCTACCCAAGGCTGTCTCCTGATCGGCTATGCGTCTGCATCGCTTTAGATCGGGGCAGTGGTGATGATGCCTCGATATTGTAGCAAAACAGCTTCAGAACCCACTTCTAAGGCCCAGAACTTGGCGAGGGCACCTCAGGCAAGGGTAGGACTCACAAAAGGTGTCCCTGAGACTTTAGAAAACAGGAGGCAAACCCGCAAGCACATGACGATTAGTTGGAGGGAAGGAAAGTCCAGCTTTCCTTCAGCAGAGTCAGGGAGCAGCAGGCATCAGGGAGCAGGGCAACAAGCAGAAAAGCAGTCCAGCTGAGTCCTTAAAGCAGCACAGCAGACCTTCTGATAGAGGTTCAGTTTAAGATCCAGAAGTATCTTATTTGAGGGGGGTCACAAACCCAGTACTGACACCCAAAGGTCCTTTGATGTAGGGGGTGACTTCAAAGCAGCTCTCTGAAGTGCACAAACCTCCCTTTCAACCCAGTCCTAACTGCCAGGATATCTGTGGGAGGTGAATCAGTGCTTTCAGTGTGACACTACCTATTGAAGTGTAAATGACAGTCCCACCCATTTCTCAGTGCCCAGGAAGACCCATCAAAATGCAGATGAATACATATGAGTGCTCAGAATGTAGACCAGCCTCACCTTCATGTGTTTGTGGCTGCCTAGTGGGAATGCACAAAGTGTAGCTGGTACCCATACCAGACGTGTATTGGAGACAGGCTGTCAGGCTCATAGAGCCTTAAGTGCAAAGAAATGTCTACTTTCTAAAAGTGACATTTCAAATACAGTAATGTTAAATCTAACTTCACCAATAATCAGGATTTATCACTATCATTCCAAACATATAACACATAAAAAAGCTACTCCTCTCTGATCAGGAATTATAGCTTAACAGTGTATTAAGGAATTGCCAAGGCTGGCCTTTGACAGAGGTAGGTCTCACAATAGTGAAAAATAAAATGTCACTACCAGGACATGCCTACCTACCTTAGATGCAGCAAACACAACAATGATGGACAGAATGTGGATCAATGTCACACATTCACCCCAGTCAAAAGATCTGGGCCCAAATCCATCGTTTTTCCACTCCACACCACCCTGGGTTAGACAATGGCGATATGCAAATCAGCGCTGACCCTGTTGCCCCATGGGAACAGTCCAGTCCGAACTACAAAAGCCATGTCCTTCCCAGAACGGAAACAAGCATCCGAGGACGGGCCCGGTTTCGAGGTAACACCTCTCATCAGCCCGGCTAGCTTGATTCCAGTGGTGTGGAGTGTCTGGGACTCACGTCTGAGCATCCCCAGTACACTTAGAGCGGTAACTGCAAACACAACAATGATGGACAGAATGTGGATCAATGTCACACATTCACCCCAGTCAAAAGGCAACAGGGTCAGCGCTGATTTGCATATCGCCATTGTCTAACCCAGGGTGGTGTGGAGTGGAAAAACGATGGATTTGGGCCCAGATCTTTGGACTGGGGTGAATGTGTGACATTGATCCACATTCTGTCCATCATTGTTGTGTTTGCAGGTACCTACCTTAGATAGCACACTGGGTTATTTGGGTCATACCTTAGGGGTGATATACATGTAATAAAAAGGTAGTTTAAGGCATGTGAAGTAGTTTTAAATGCCAAGTCGAAGTGGCAGTAAACTGCACACACAGCCACTGCAATGGCTGACCTGAAATGCTACTTATGTGGGTGGCACAATCAGTGCTTCAGGTCCACTGGTAGCAGTTGAAGTAAAGGCCCTGAGTATGGCATACCACTTTACAAGGGACTTACCAGAACATCAAATATGCCAATCAGGTATACACCAATGTCATCAGGTTTAGGGGAAAAGCACATACATTTTGGCACTGTTCAGCAGTTGTAAAGTGCTCAGAGTCCTAAGGCCAACAAAAAGAATCAGCAAAACATGTAGGCAAACAGCAAAACGTTCAGGGGAAGACCATCCGAAGAATCCAGATCTAACAGGTAACATCAGTGCAAGCTTCCCATGCACAAGGACAGATGCAACCATGGAAGCTGCAGTAAACCCTTCCGTTGATCTTCTTTTAATACCCACAATAGATGACCTCAGAGAAGGAAGATAACCAATATTGTACAGTGTACCTAACGCCTAACAAAGCCTCATATATAGTAATACACACAGTCTTGAGGGGTTTTAAAGAAATACTGTTCATAGATCTTCATGCCTAATTGCTGTTGCTTTGATCTGATGTTTTTCTGACGTGGTGAGAGGCCACCTTTGACATATGTGTCACAACCCGAAGGGCACATCTGGAACATGGAGTCCAGTTCTGGAAGGTCAACATCATCTCACAGGACTTCCCAGTCATCCAACAGCAACTCCAGCAATGACAGCTGAGGAAGTAAAAGGAGCCACCAGGGACTACTACCAACACCCTCAATGTATGGCTTCCATGCACCACCTTTCCCAGGCACTAACCCCATGTGGTATCTTGGTTTCCCTGGAGGACAACAACCATATGAACCCTTCTCCCAAAACCCTGTCCCTCAACCTTTTTAGAACAGAGGCAGGGGCAGAGGCAGAGTAAGAGGCAACTTCAAACAAGTACGTTGGCAGGAGACTGAGACCCAACACTAAACCACGAGCCAGACATCTAGAAGAAACGAATGATCAACCTATCAAAAAGGATACTAAGTGAAGCCGAGAACACGGTCCTACAGCTTGGACTCTGATTTGTCCCCACCCCTCGTGAAGATCAGTATCACCTGACAGACGAACTCCATACATTTTTCCAGATAATTCGACTACGTTCTTTCTTTCAAGACAAGCCCAGTTCCACCTAGACAGACACAGAACTGAGAACCCCATCGACCTTCACCCCTTCATCTGCTGTGAATCCAAGCGAAATCTTGACATTCAAAAAAGCAGTCCTCGGAGACATGGGGTGGACTAAAAAAAGTGAACCGTTCAATAACCTTTCTAACAAACTTTGAGCAGGCCTGACATAAGATGAAAACATCATCATACAACCAGCTGATAAAAGAGGCGCCATTGTGATCATGAACACAGTTAACTATGACCTGGAATGCCGCATACAACTGGCAGACACTAGATATTACTCAAAATTGGATACTGACCCTACAAGTAGCCTCCTCAAACATATCAGGATTTGGGTAAACCCAGGGGTGTATCCCAAAGAGAAAAGCAATCTTTTTGGTGAATGATTCACATGCTGTATCCTACTTCTATGTGTCACCAAAATACATAGGGAAACTCACCCTCCGCCCGGTAGACCGGTCTATTGTGGAACCTTTTAAGCCAAATTCTGCAATTACCTTCTACACCCCTTGGTCCAAACTACACCATCCTTCCTGAAGGACACCAAGGATATACTCAATCTGATCGCAAACACAGAAAACCCAGGGAGATCTCTTTCCTGATGACACTCGATGAGGAGGCATTATACACAAACATTGCTAAAAGCTGCACTAGAGGTTATTTACACGTTTCTAAGAACAACCACTTTACCTGCCACCACCCCTGTGGACTTTATACTTTAATGTGCCTCCCTAGCTCTGAAGAACAACTTCTTTATGTATAAACCCAAACTTACCTCCAAATACAAGGGACCTTGATGGGGAGCACCTTTGCCCCCAGCCTGGCATGCGTCTAAATGGCCGATTTTGAGTTGACACATTTTTTGTGCCTCAAATTCTTTCCAGACCAACATCATCTCATGGAGGCGCTATATAGATGACATCCTTGTTTTCTGGAAAGGAAATAGTACTAGTTGGGAGACCTTTGGTAGTTGGATCAACTCCCTTAACTCTTTCCTAAGTTTCAAAAGATCGATTTCAGAAACTGAGATTCTGTTTCTGGATCTGTTAATTTGCCTAACTGAAGGCCGTATACACACCAGTACCTACAGGAAGAATACTGATTGTAACAGCCTCTTATCCTTTGAGAGTCACCACCCTAAAGCTCTACATGAGAACCTTCCATTTGGTCAGCACCTCCACCTCCGGAGGCATTGCAGCAACTTGGGTGACTACGACAAGCAGGCAAAAGACCTCAGCAAGAACCTACTTTAGATTAAACTATCCTCTGAGAGTAATAAGACTTGCCGGAAAAAGAGCCTGCAACAACAACAGAGAGGCCCTACTAGAGAATACTACACGACCCAGGGATGACAACATGACACCTTTACACTATTATCCATCAAGATAAAAAATATATTTATAAAACATTGGAAAATTCTCAATGTAGGAAACTTGGTCATTGAACGCCCATGTTTTGTCTTCAAGAGAAGATCCAATTTGCAGGATCAACTGGTGCACACGAGACCACGGACCAGAGAGCCCAGACTTCAAACTACACCCTGGAATCTATCTCCTGTAAGTGCACACCATCCCTGTAGGAACTGTATCACATGTACCTCTACCGAATACTCTAAGACAGTACAGTTGGGAACATTCTTTTAGACACGGAGACAACATACTAATTGCAATACCAGAAATAACATTTACCTGATCAGATGCCCCTGCCAGATGTACCGTATAGGAATGATGACCAGACCTATAAAAAAAAGAATAGGGGAACACAATTGCACCATAAGATGTGGAAGCAATGCCACTAAGATGAGCAACCACTTCAATTATCTGAAACACTCCATTGATGATCTGAAATGGACGATCCTTGAATTGCTGGGCCAACGAGGAGCAACAGCCCTATGATGAAGCATGGCATTCCTCTGGATGTGTGAAGGCAACATGATACAGTTGTGTTGACTGTCACTCTACATGTGCCCAATCTTTGTTAAAACTGTTCACTCTAGCTATACCTCTCGTTTTTCCCTATGAGGAGCAGTGTCCCCAGTGTTTGTGTTTATGTGAGTCAATATGATCAGAAAGTGTTTTGAGGATGGTATCATGGGGTGCCACACTTATTGACCTGTGGGTGAAGAGAATAGGACTGGACCTGCTTTCTGTGACTTGAGTGTAGCCTTTAAGGACTACACCTGGTCTCCTTTATACCCAGGACAAAGAAGCAGACTTCAAAGGTCAGTTGGGTGACCTCCTGTGGGGCTATAGATACAGAACTAGCTTCATGAGGCCTTTTTCCTAAAGTCTCAATAGTGGCCACTGGACTTTGACTGGACTTTGCTGTTTGCTTTGCCTGATACTCTGAGAGTCTCTACGTGCCCATCCCTGAGCACCTGGGAGACTTTAGAACTGTATTCCTGTAGTTGTTTGGGGAAAATAATCTATGTTTGTCTTCAGAAAAGTGACTTTCTGCTTTCTGATGACATAAACTTTTTAACTTCCAGACTTTCACCAGAACCAATCTGCTTGTTAAATCTGACCAGGGCTCCCTCGTAGTAAGTCATAAATTGCGCCTAGGGCCTGGTCTACCACTTCCATAGATTATCATTGGCACTTGGAGCTAATTCTACTTAAAACTTTAAAAATGTATATCACTGGTTCCCCGTATTGGCTTTTTGGTGTAATTTTGCATATTTTTCACTTTGCTCTATTTTTAGAATTTGGTTTGGCACTTTTATTGCTTAGTATTTTGACTGTATTACTGCAAAAGTGCTTCACACATTGCCCTAAATTAAGCCTTTCTGGCATACCTATCAGGTAGTTGAACTCAGGTTAATATTATGACGTTACGGGTTCACCCTGGCAGAGTTGTGATTATTTCTTCAGGTGGCCAGTTGGTTGCCCCAAATAATACTCACATTCTTTCTAGCAGCATGCCTGGCTTCTTTAACAAAGGGTTAACTCCTCAGCAGCATACAATGCTTTGCATTTTGAGCATGCTCATTTGGTTAGGCTTGTGATATGCAATGTTTAATTATGTGCTGTTGCTATTGTACAAAGTACTAAATGTGTAATGACTCCAGAAGGTGCTATAAAAGGCTAATATAAGGTACTTCCTCTGTTCTGGAAGCCAGGCTCTTCTCTTCCCCGCAGCAGGGTTGAAACAAGAGATGTCTTAAGTGGGCTACGGTCTTCAGTAGATTAACAATGTTTTTGTTTAACAGAGTTCTTGTTGCAAAAGCCTGCTCCCAGTTACTGAGCTGCTTCCTTGCCTCCAATTTGCATTAAAATATAACAAAAGCAGAATGGTGATCCCTGTGACAAAAAGATTTACCCTTTCTTCTAGAAGATCTGAATGACTGGGTGTCCTGTTTCCTCTTCTAAGAATCTCATAATTTCCCAGAGTTATGGGGGCATATTATCAAGACAAGCGATAAAATTATCGCCGCTTTAGCGGCAGAAAACTGCAGCTAAATCAGCGGTAATGGGCTTGATAATATGCTCAATGAATTCCAATTGAAGCCCATGTTAGATGTCCTTCACATTTAACATGGGCTTCAATTGGAATTCCATAGAGCATATTATCAAACCCATTATTGCCATTTTAGCGGCAGTTTTCTGCCGCTATAGCGGCGATAATTTTATCGCCTGTCTTGATAATATGCCCCATGATTTTTATGTTATTATTTACAATGCGCAAATGATAGAGGCGTTTAAGGTATGTTCAATTCCACTATGCTGCTGGAAAGAGCTTGAAAGCTGACTGGTTTCCATTAAACGCCATTTTGAAAGAGCCGCAGAGATCCAACCAACTTCCAGGGGCCTCTAAATGTTGTTACTTTTCATCGGCGCTGCACTGTCGATTTTTGCTTCTTCGTATATTAATGTTGAAAAAAGAAGGAAATGATAAAAAGTCTCTCTTTGCAGGAAAACAGTTTAAGAGGAGCAGCAGACTGGAGCATATCAACTGATTTGCATGCAAAATAAAACCTATTCTTTTATTTTATGTTTATCGACTGCAGAAGGCGCAGCTGGTTTCCATATTCCACATTTACTGTTGCACATCGCCAAGTAATATCTAGAGAAATATACTTGAAGCGTCTTGTGCGCATCTTTAATACAGGATGCATTGATGGCACATGTAAACACTATTAAACCCTTGGGAAATGCCCCTTGGAGCTTCTATGAATGATTGTGGTGCAAATTAATCAGGATTTGTAATTTATCATAATGTTTATTATGCAATGCAAAGAGAGAGAGAGAGAGAGAGAGAGTGGGGGTGTCTCTCTCTCTCAAACCCATTTGCAGTCGTAAATCAGACTTGGAAGTGCCATTGGCTGGATGTACAAATAGAAGGAATTCACAGAAGTAAGTTTTCGTTCAAAAATGCTTTTACTCAATTTTAATACCCCATACTCATATAATATTGTGCAGTATTAAACCCCACGTCAATTGGTGTAGACTTGGAGGTAAAAGGCTGTTAAGCCTTAAAATGTTGTGAAACCGACCAACAAATGACTTTTTGGGTTCACAATCTTCTCTCCACCACTTTCCGCACAGATACGATTGCACGTTTGCTCATATACAGGGAGCGAAGGGGATGTTAACCCCCCCCCCCCCCCCCACAACCTTATAAAGGTTTACCGGAAGTGGTTTCTCCATATTTTCCCCTTGGAGAAAAAAGAGAAAAATATTGCGGTCTCTCTATGAAGAATGCGTTACTGTACAACTTTTTAATTGACGTATTGGGAAAATGCTATTGCGAAAATAAAAAGGAATACACAAAAACTTTTCAGGATAATGAGTATCCTAACTTTCCAGGTGTAAAGAGGGAAGGTATTAAATCATTCATAAATGCATATAAAAGACCTGTGCCCGGGTAATATTTTTTGGTCTTAATGGCATCAGCAACCTAGCTTAGGGGTTAAACAAAATTACCAAATGGTCAGAATTGTTAATGTCACAAATATTATTAGTTACAACCTCATTATAAGTCGCAATTTGAAAATTGGGTGAAAAAAATGACACCCCCAATGCAACTGCGGAATAACAAGGCGTGCAAAATGTGCGCAATTAGCTTTTACATAATTACGAGAAATTAGATGAAATTACTTTTGATTATGTGAAATGTAAATACGTCATTTTGTGCTATATATTAGCACAACATGTGTCTTTGCATCAATGTTTGTCACAATAACACATTTAAACAAAAACACTGCTAACAACAACAGCTCCAGGTCCTGATGTTACTGTGCATTTGTGGTACATTTTACAGTGAATAGCACGTTTCCAGTAAATTTGTAGCTCAGACAGTGGCCGAATTTCTGGAATTCTGCACAATAAACTTAATGCGCGATTCCACAAAATATTCGAATTCGGCCGGCATTATTTAAAAATTCTCCCCGGTCTAGGAATAACATGTGGTCACAGTCTTAGGGGCCCATTACGATGGCGCTTGGACAAAGTCTGCCCGCCACTGTAACAGTGAACGGGACCGACTGCCAGAGGTGCCGCGGTCCCGCTGTGCCCATTAGGATGCGGCTGCCACCCGGGCGGTCGCATCACGCACATTTAACATTGTGGTGAGCGGTGCTACAGCATCACCCGCCACAAGGTTAAATGTGCAAGTTGTTCATTGGCATGCACAACATGACAGGCACCGCTCGGTGCCTGCCACCTTGTGCATACCAATGTAGGGGGTACCCTAGGTATCCCCAAGAGCAGCCCCCATCCCCCCACCCACCCATACCTCCAGGGGCCCGCAACGGGCCCCCAAAGCAATTCCTGCATGCCTTTTGCATTGCGGCATCGGAAAGGCCTTCTCTGACAGACTTCCTGATACATATGGCTGTGTCTTCAAAACACCGCCACCATATAAGGCCCGAGTTCCGCCCGGCAGGCAATCGGAATGATAGCCTGCCAGCGGAAATGCAGCAGACGGTCTTTCCGTCAGCCGCTGTAACCCCCGCCATTGTAATATGGCGGGGGTGAATGGAGGGCCGGCGGGGAATGGTGTCGAGCAGATCGCCACTGCAGGTCGGGCGGTGGCAATCCGCCCTACTCATAATGGACCCCTTAGCGTCTGGTATTACCTCGCAGTATTCCACTTTCGTTTGATAATTCAAATTCATCTATGTCTTGCTTGGAAGAATGATTGCATGCCGAAATGCAGGGCTAAGTGCACACCGTGCAGAATGAGCTATTTGAAGCCATGCATAAACAATGTTTGCACCAATTTCAATGCTGACAGCCCACTTAGAAAGGAGCTGTCAATATTAGGTACCTTCAATCTCTCAGTATCATTTGTACTGAGGCTTCCATTTATACTTAGGCAAAGGGCAGTAGTACACCCCCACTCCCCACCAAGGTATTGCCACCATCCATCCAACTAACAAATACAAGATGGGCTAGTGGTTGGGATACCATCAATCAGATAGTAGTATCTTCATCTAGACCCCAACAGCGAACCACAAAGGATCAGGTAATGGTGATGAGCGAAAATTGAATAAATTATTCCTTTACCTCATCATCGTCCGTCGAAAACCACCCCCTACTGGGCTCCGCTGCCCCACCGCTCTTACCTGCATGGGCCACGGCTGCTATCTTCTACCAATGTTTACATTACGTGGCAGGAAGTGTTATTAGTTATTCATTACACTCAGTGGAACTAGTGGCTCTTTAGTAAGTGACTCACTGATGCAAAAGATTCTGTGTTGTCAAATGCTTGGCGTCAACAGCTGCCCAGTATAATTAACAAGCCAATATCCTCACTTGTTCAGTATAATCAGTGGCAGAGTGTCATCAGTTACAGCAACAAATATAATACCACTAATAATAATAATAATAAATACAACCATTTTGTCATATGTATGTATTCGCATGGGTATCTGTAAAAGATGATCCTTGCAAGGGAAGTAGAGTACTGTACAGAGGCAATGGCCAGGAGTACAATATAAAATAAGGAGAACATTTGAGGGAGAGGGTGATAGTAACCAGTAAGGAGTAAGATACTTTCTATATCATCAGTGCCATGATGTCAAAATAGATGCACTGTTGACTCAGTATCATTATTGGTCCAGAATCAGATGTTGTTCATTATTCTTAGGAGTCAATGGTATTAGTGACTCTTCATTAGGTGACTCACGCTAATCAGTAAGGCGTAATGGGTTTTTTCAGGTATCATGATGTAATGCTGAAGGGGTGACTCTTCAGTTCCTTTCTAATTGAAGAAGGTTTGTGGCAGTTCTCATTGTTGAGGGGATATTGTTCCTGACCTTCGGTGCGCGACAGAGAAGGCCTAGGCTTTCCTTTGTCTTTTCCTTGTCTCCTATCTAGATGCGTCCTGGCTGCAGGTGTGCTGTGATCCACAGCTGTAGTTAGTTTGGGGGTTGTCCTTCCTGCATGGTTCTGCAGGCGCTGCAGTCCCTCACGGGCTCTGCAAGAGGGCTCTTTGTTGGAGTTCTTTTCAGTAGTAACGCCGCAGTTGTGAGTACGGGTATGTGGGAGGGAAAGCGAGTGATTACAATTGCCACATTGGTACCCCAAGGAACCTTTATTGAGGAGCAAGTGGTAAGGATAAAAATGGTAATGGTGGCAACGAAGGTCTCAAGAGAGATTATATCTGGAGGTGAATATTTTCCTTATGTTCTGTTGTCAATAAGTGAGTGAGTGGTGATAGTGAATGAGTGCATTAGGTCGACATGTTTCATGCCTGTGTGGGTCCCTAGTGGATCCCGTGGCATTTCTTCAGGATTGTGGAAAGGTGTAGAAAAGTAAAAAATAGGAATCTGGGACGGCGACACCCAGTATCCCTATAATACCTATATTCAGGCTCTTATCTCGATGTCAGTGCACCTTACGAAACATCCACTAGGTGTTCCTCAGTCCAACCCCACCAATTGTGATGGCTGGCTGCGTTGGTAGCGTGGTGGCAAAAGGATATATAGCCTCTCCCCAGTTTGCAGCCTGTTACCTGCCTGTAGCTACTCGAATGCCATTAAATGTGCCAATTGGGTGGAAGCCAATATTGCCATATTCCAGCTGGATTGTTCCCATGGGGAGCAATGTCAAAACTGATTTGCATATGGCTGGGTCCAAACTGGTTTGGCGTGGTGAGCTAAAAAAGATGGATTTTGGCCCAGATCGCTGACTGAGGGTGAGTGTTTGACATTGTTCAGCATTCTGTTCATCAGTTGTTCTTTTTGCAGCTATAGTGCACACAGCAAAGTCTATGAAAGAGCGGATGGTTTTCATTCATTCTTTTATCATCTTTCATGAATCTATTACAAGCTTGAGTTGCATGTTTCACCAAGCCTACCTCAAACTTGTACTTTGATAATACCCAGTGAATTGTGCACTGTGAGTCTTAGTACTATGGTACTGCAACTCTGTCACAGATTTACAATATATCACGGTCAAGAAAAGCATCAGCTATAAAATGTGCAATCAAGCGATGCCCCTGAAACAGTTTAACAACTCTCCAAATGTTCCTGGATGTGATAGTGCCACCACAAAATATAAAAGAGAAGAGTGAATGTCCTCCCTTCAGTGGTTATGAGGGATTAGGCAGCTGGCAAACAACCACAGCTAGTGTTGGTTGGATGGAGAGTTTCAACTGATAACCAGGAGTGAAGGGGGAAGCAGTGATTTTCCAGGTTTTTTTTCATTCAGTGGTCCTTTGTAATGTCTAGTAGATTGTCACCAGATCGATATGTAACGCGCCATGGATTTTGTAATGCAGTGTAAAGAGAACCTTTTGTCTAAAAATGCTGCATATTTTCAAATTGAACTTAACTGAAACTGATTTAATAAATGATGAGTTTTGAATCCCACGTTAGTACTTGTTAGTTTGTGCAGTATTTTCTCTGCCAGGTTAATTTTTTGTTTATTGATTGTTGCATGTATTGTCCAAAGGCAGCACTGCCCTACCTCCTCCTGAACAGCCTTTACCCCTTCCTGCCTTGACCTCCTTCTGCAACAGAGACCTAAGTCACAAAAAAATCCCCTTTGGGTTACTTCACACTTACACCACTCTAGCACAAGGAGCCTCTGAACACCAGTAGAATGACAATGAACAAAAGGGAAATGTAATCAAACAAATATATAAGCATAAATTAAAACAATATACAAATGTATTCAATAGCAAAATTGTAGGTGTCTTGTCACTCACAGTCACACAATGTATCCAAAGATATTTCATAAAAATATGATAGTCCCTACCCAAACTGCATAAAACATTAAAAACATCAGCAGAAGGCCCTAAAGCCAAAGGTCTTGTCACATTAATACAATTATTTTTTTAATACACACGATTGGGAACACAAGGAGGAAAAATAATTCCAATTCAAAGAGAAGTACTACTAAATCAATCGCAAATCAAATGTGGTCACTGACAGTACTATTCCATATATTCTGTCTGATACAATTGTCCCTACATATTTTACGTAGACTTCTCTTCTTAAAGCATCGACGCGTTTCGGTGGGCACTAGTATATGGTCATCACCTTCTTCAGAAAAGACACATTTAATTCCCAATAACAATATTAAAATCTGTATAACCAGGGCGAAAACAGCCTTCAGGAAAAAAACGCCAAATGGTACTAGAAATTCCAATACCTTCAACAGGTGTGGCACGAGATGAGAATGTAATGCGGTATCCTCTTCGTACCTACCCGGCACTGTAATACGGCTCAGTCCCCCAGATAGTAAGGAGATATCTTATCTTCGAATTTTATTCCTCCGGTCTATCCGGTCTATTAAAATCCTGCATGTAAGGTAACAGCCGTCCCGAAACAGGATGTGTATCCGAGCAGAAATATCCCACGGGGTATGCGCCTCCGTCAATCCGTCATTTCTCCTTCTGCAACACCCAGTGGCATAACAAAGGCCCCTGCAGTGCGGGGGTCCGAGCTCCAGGGGGGGGCCCTCAGCATAGTACCTTGACCTAAGCACTCCTGACTGCGCCTGGAGGGGGGCCTCCATGTACTTTGCAGGGGTGGGGCACTCAAGTTTTGTTATGCCACTGGCAACACCTCTAACTCCTCTTGCATTTACCAAACGCGGGAGCTCCACTGTTTGAGAACCTAGACCTTAGAATCTCTAACTATAGCTTTTTCTTTATCAAATGGTGTTATGAAATGAATTATACTGATTGTGAGGTCGTACAATAGAATAGGAAACGAAACTAGAGCTTAGGAATATTTTATTTTCCTCTTGCCTGCTTCATAAGCAGTCAAAAATCTAACATGGATAGGATGGCCATGGAAAGATTGGATTTCATAGGAACATCTGTCAGATGCAACTTCATCCTAAAATGGGCATATTTTTCACCCCTTGAATAAAGCTAAGCAGCATTATTAAATCTATCTAACTATCTATCTATATATCTATCTATCTGTCTGTCTGTCTGTCTGTCTGTCTGTCTGTCTGTCTGTCTGTCTGTCTGTCTAGCTATCTATCTATCTATCTATCTATATGTCCATCTATTTATCTACTTACCTCACGGGCGTTGATACCACCAGTGTAGTTATGAGGGAAGGCATTTTTTGGTTTCTTAATTACTTTGGCACTGTTCAATGAATTTGCATGAGGCTTTAAAAGAAAAGAACACCCACTTTGGATTCTTAATTGCAAGTTCTTTGCAGCTCTGGCAAGTGAGGGCCAAGTATTAGGGAGAGTCGAAAACGTGCCATTTCTCATTTTCATTCCCATAGGATTCTTTTATCTTTGAGACAGAAACAATGGCTGAATGAAATCCCTCCATATTTGGCATAAAGGTATAACTTTACTCACAGATAGTGCTTTTTTGCTGTAAAGCCATTGAGTTGTTTTTGCGAAATTAACTTTTAAAAAGGTGCTAACTGAGATTAAACTTTGAAACTACCTGAATGTCAAATTCCCAAATCCTACGCGGATTTTTAAATCAACAAATGATTCCTGACTCCATTTAAAAATGTAAAGGCACCCCTTTGGACAATGGTACCTTTTCTCCCTTCATGCAGTGCACATCCATGAGTCCAGCTCTGGGTTCGCAAATCTACAATGTTCTGACTGACTGGTTACCTCAGAAACATTTCCAAAAGGTCCAAAAGGGGCACACGTATTACAATTAAAATCGAAATATGATTTTTATCAGGGAATTAGTAAATCTTATGCTTTACTTGTGAATCTTTGTTCTTTCCTGGGTCCCACAGACCCTCCTGAAACCTAGAATTCCCAAATCCAACAACGGATTTTCGAATAATGAAAAAACTGTAAAACAATTAAGTACTTAGAGTACTAATGCTGTGGTTGGCAAGGGCCATATGTCGCGTTAGACTACACATGGCCCGGTGGGAGCAGGGCCTACAGGCTAGTCCCTGCAGGCAGAATATGGTCAAAAGTATACACAGCAGGGGTTGGCCATCCAGGTAAGGTGAATCCTGCTGTCCATGACTGAAGGCCGTGTACTGTGGGGCTTTAACTAGCCTAGCTGGCACACTGATACAAGCGGTCAACTAACATCTATGAGGAGACAAGCAGTCTGAGGGTTGCTGTCATATGCAGCCAAACACCTAACTGAGAAGGCTTGGATCAGAATAAAATAAGATGTGATTAGATAAGACAAAATGTTTTTATCACAAATTGGCAGAGAGCTTGGCAGTACCCATTGGTCAACTGTTAGCACCTTCCAATACCTATGCCAATACCAAGAGAGCAGAGGTTTGTGAATTGCGATGCCATGTACAGGATCATGGGTTGGGCTAAGTCTAGCCAGGCAACCAAGCTTTGTAAGAAGACATATTTTCATCACCATCCCACACCAAGGGAATGTTTTCACAGTGCCATGGTTGTTAACTCAAGACCTGGTCTAAGGCACTGAACTCCAACCTAGTTATAGTGATCAAATTGTTGCTCTGAATACATTATTTTAAATTAATTGATAATTGAATGATAACTAGGTTAGAATCATCAGTCCTATCAAGCATAATGAATGGTCGGCTACAGTCTTTAGCCCCTTCGCTGCGGCGGCAATTCCACTGCAGCGCTAGGGGGGTGGGGCGGCAGCGCGGCGCTCCCATGCTTGTGACTGAACCGCTCCGTCACCAGCCTTGGGTGCGCTGTGCTTATGACGGAGCGGTTCCGTCACGGCCCTGCCCGCTCAATGGAACGTCCAGCGCAGGCGCGGAATCCGCGTCGCGCAGGCGCGCCGAGCAGGTCGTGACGGAACCGCTCAGTCATCAGCACAGCGCGTCCGTGGCTGGTGACGGTGCAGTTCCGTCACCAGCATCGGATGGGTTAAATTTAAGTAATTGCCTTTCAGCCTTTAAGTTGTGGGCTACAGTAGAGTGTGTATGTGTGGGAGGGGGGGGGCACTGGCATCCCCTGCTCACACCATCCCATAACATTGGAAGCTAGTAGTCCTTTTCCTTTGTACCTGCATTAATTCACACAGAAACAGACCAATGAATATTATTTTACATAGTTCCCCTTCAATGAGAACGCAGCTTTCAATCACAATGTCTCTGTGGCCGGGTCCTTTATTGTCCTCAGAGTTTATTGAGGGCATTTCATAAATGTGGTCTTCAGTAATGAGCAACTTTATTATCACTTGAAGAGCAGGGATCCCGCTGTTGTCTTTAAAACAAGCTACTCCAACAGGCAAGGCTTGATAATGCGGGCGTTTTTATTTGGTGGCAGCCCTGCGGCTAAAGTCTTGTGAACTGCATTAAAAAAGTAGAAAACAAATGGAGCGGAACTCAAGTCTTGAATAGCGTCAGGAAGCCCCGTGCAATTGTATTATAAGCAGCGGTTTTGTCAAAAGATTTGCTTTGGCGGTGGCAGCTAGAGCAAAGGCATTTTTGTTTCACTGTACAACACTGATGAAGCTAAGTTTTATTATTTCAGAGCTAAGTGACTTCCAGTTTTCGTTCTGAAGCATGACTTCTCACATTAAAAAAGTTAATCTAATTAAAGTCAGTTTACACAAATGTGAAGGGCCACTAATGTGGAGAGAAAGGAAAATGTGCTAAAACATTAGGCGAATTAAATGTGTTTCTGCAAATGTGAAACAACAAATTACAAGTGAGAAAACCAGCCACCCACTCAGACATGCTTGATGGTGACAACTCAAATCACATCTTGTATATTTGGCTGGTGGCAATCTTGCGTCCATGCACAGTTCTGATGAATTAAAAAAGAATATTTATCTCTATTCAGTAGTGTTTTTGTCATGTTATGTTATATTGATTTGTATATTGCATTAGTCACCCGAGAGGGTATCCAGGCGCTTGGGCAGGTGTGTAGGTGTGAGGTACGAAGGTGCTTATATGAAGAGCCAGGTCTTCAGCGTCTTGCAGAGCTCAAGAAGGGAGGAGGAGGCTCTGATGTGTGGAGGTAGGTTGTTCCATGTCTTGGGTACAATGTAGGAGAATGATCGACCCCCAGTTTTGCTTTTGCTGATGCAGGGAATGTGTGCAAATAAGAGTGAGGCAGGTTGTAGTTGTCTGGTGGGTTGATGAAAGTGTATGCAGATGTTCAGATATTCTTGTCCTGCAATGTGCACAGCTTTGTATGTGTGTGTGAGAAGTTTTAATTGATGTAGTTCTTGTGAATTGGGAGCCAGTGAAGCTTCTTGAGGAATGGAGTGATGCGGGTGTGATGTGGGAGTTTGAGCATTAGGCTTCCAGCAGTGTTCTGGATGGTCTGGAGTCTGTGTAGGAGTTGTCTGGAGATTCCAGCATAGAGAGTTGTATGCTGTGGTGGAATGTTGATGATTAAAGGTGCGCCCTAGGAGGAATGAGGTGATTGGGTTCAGAGCAGAACATCAGGTTTGGTTGGATACTTACAGGCCTTTCTCAATGGCAACCTCACTATGTCTACATCGAAAGCAAAAAGTCTGTGAGTTATTTCCATCATTAAATTTTTCACCTCTTCCTGCAATTCCTGTTAAACATTATAATTCACAGGTCAATCCTATTATATTTCCCATTTCATGACTAAGTGTAGTCGTTGCTGTATTTTTCTCAGATAAGGCACGCTCCATAAACAGTATTTACTCACATAAATATGCAAATATGGTATTCAAACTCCCAGCATTTGCTGAATGCACTTCCTACCAAAGGCAGGTACTGCTATTGCAATCCTTCCCCTTCATCTGCTTCCACTTGGAACCTGAACTTATTTCGATGCATTCTACATACTGTATTATTCCCTATATAACATGGTGCAACCTTTTCTAAGGGAATGATTCCATCACTCTTTCCCATAGTAAGTAATGGTGGCATTCAACTCTTCTGTGATGTTTCTCCCACATGTCAGGTGAGCCCATCTCGCCATTATTTACTTCTCCACCAAACAGCTTATCAATGGCTCTCTTTCCGTCTGTATTCGACTCATAACCCTCGTATTTTCTGCTGGGGCTGAAATTCCATAGAGGACACTGATAACTTTTATCCCGCAAGCAGTAAGGGCCTGATTACGGTGGCTGCGTTGGATGTGATAATTATTCTGCATTAATGCTTGCTGTTTTACCCTGTAAAATTGCGACAAGTTTATCGCACCTGGTAACTACTCAATCAATCAATCAATCAAGAAATTTGAATAGCGCGCTACTCACTCGGAGGGTCTCAAGGCGCTTGGGGGGGGGGGTCCGCTACTGCTCGAACAGTCAGGTCTTGAGTTGCTTCCTGAAGGAGAGGTGGTCTTGGGTAAGACGGAGGTGGATGGGGAGTGAATTCCAGGTCTTGGCTGCCAGGTAGGAGAAGGATCTTCCTCCCATGGTGGCTCTTCGGATGTGTGGAACGGCGGCGAGTGCGTGGCTGGTCGATCGTAGTTGGCGGTTGGGAGTGTAGAAGGTCAGGCGGTCGTTGAGGTACAAGGGCCTAGGTTGTAGAGGGCTTTGTGTGCGTGGGTGAGGAGGTGGAAAGTGATTCTTTTGCTGACGGGGAGCCAGTGCAGGTCTTTCAGGTGTCCGGAGATGTGGCTGTGGCGTGGGATGTCCAGGATGAGTCGTGCGGAGGCGTTCTGGATGCGTTGGAGTCTTTTCTGCCGCTTGGCTGTGGTTCCGGTGTAGAGGGTGTTTCCGTAATCTAGTCGGCTGGTAACAAGTGCCTGGGTGACCGTCTTCCTGGTTTTGGTGGGGATCCATCGGAAGATCTTTCGGAGCATGCGTAGGATGTTGAAGCATGAAGCCGAGACAGCGTTGACTTGTCTGGTCATCGACAGGGAAGGGTCCAGGATGAAGCCCAGGTTGCGTGCGTGATCCGTTGGTTTGGGTGCGCTGCCTAGGGCCGGGGGCCACCAGCAGTCGTCCCAGGCCGACGGTGATGGTCCAAGGATGAGGACTTCCGTCTTGTCTGAGTTCAGTTTCAAGCGGCTGTTCTTCATCCATTCGGCTACCTCTTTCATCCCTTCGTGTAGGTTGGATCTGGCGGTGGCGGGGTCGTTGGTGAGGGAGAGGATCAGCTGGGTGTCGTCGGCATAGGAGAAGATGTTGAGGCTGTGTTGGCGTACGATGGCTGCGAGGGGGCTCATGTACACGTTGAAGAGGGTGGGGCTGAGTGATGATCCTTGTGGTACGCCGCAGATGACTTCGGAGGCCTCAGATCTGAACGGGGGGAGGCGGACTCTCTGGGTTCTTCCGGCGAGGAACGAGATGATCCACTCCAGGGCCTTCCCTTTGATTCCGACGTTGCTGAGGCGTTGTACTAGGGTGCGGTGGCAAACAGTATCGAACGCTGCGGAGAGGTCCAGGAGGATGAGGGCCACTGTTTCCCTGTTGTCGAGCAGGGTTCGGATGTCGTCAGTGGCTGCGATGAGGGCGGTCTCGGTGCTGTGATTGGCTCCGAAGCCGGACTGTGAGTGGTCGAGGGATCCGTTCGTCTCGAGGAAGGCAGCCAGCTGTCTGTTGACGGTCTTCTCGATGACTTTGGCAGGAAACGGGAGGAGCCAGATGGGGCGGTAGTTCTTGAGGTCGGTGGGGTCTGCCGATGGTTTTTTCAGGAGGGTGCTGAGTTCGGCATGCTTCCAGCTCTCCGGGAAGGTGACGGTGTTGAAGGAGCAGTTGATGATGTCCCGGATTTGGGGTACGTTCACGGAGTCAGCCTTGTTGAAGACGTGGTGAGGGCATGGGTCGGTTGGTGAACCGGAGTGGATGGTGTTCATCGTCCGGATGGTGTCTTCTGTGTTGACTGGGGTCCAGTCGCGGAGGGTGGTAGTGGGGGGTGTTGGTTCTGTGGTTGGGTGCGTGGACTGTTCGCCGAAGCTGTTGTGTATGTCTGCGATCTTGCTGTGGAGGAACATGGCGAGTGAGTCGCAGAGGTGCTGTGAGGGAGTGATGTCGTTCTTACCGGCGCTGGGGTTGGAGAGCTCTTTGACGATGCTGAAGAGCTCCTTGCTGTTGTGTGCGTTGTTGTCTAATCGTTCCTTAAATGCTGTCTTCTTGGTGGTGTGGATCAGCTGGTGGTGTTTGAGGGTGGCTTGCTTGAGGGCGGTCGTGTTGTCTGTGGTCGGGTTCTTTCGCCAGGCTTTCTCGAGGGTGCGGCAGTTCTTCTTGGAGTTCTTGAGGTCGTCGTTGAACCACGGGCTTTCTTGCTTCCAGGCCTGTTGGGATTGGTTTTCAGGGGTGCGAGGATGTCGGTGCAGTTGGTGATCCACTGTGCCAGGTTGTGGGATGCTTGGTTGGGGTACGTTGATCTGGCGGGAGGGTTCTGGTTCAGTGAAGCAGTGAGCTGGTCGGTCGTGATCTTGTTCCAGTTCCTGCGGGGAACTTGTTGCGGGAGGTGGTGGGTTGTGGTCTTTCTGAAGCTGAAGTGGACGCAGCTGAGGTCTGTCCAGTGGAGTCCGGTGGAGTGGCTGAAGGAGATGTACTTGCTGGAGGAGAAGATTGGGTCAAGCGTGTGTCCGGCATAGTGGGTGGGGGTGTTCACCAGTTGCTTGAGTCCGAGGTTAGCGAGGTTGTCCAGGAGGGTGGTGGTGTTGTTGTCGTTGTTGTTCTCCAGGTGGAAGTTGAGGTCTCCTAGGAGGATGTAGTCGGCGGAGGGAAGGGCGTGTGGGCTGATGAAGTCTGCGATGTCTTCACTGAATTGAGTGCGGGGTCCTGGGGGTCTGTAGATGAGGGTGCCTCTGAGTGTGGTCTTGGGGTCGGTGTGAATCTGGAAGTGAAGATGTTCGGCGGTTGTGAGGGTGTCGTCGGAGTTGGTCGTGATGCGGATGGTGTTCTTGTGGACGATGGCGATGCCTCCTCCTGTACGGTTGGTGCGGACCCTCCTGGTGATCTTGTATCCGTCCGGGATGGCGATGGCGATGTCGGGCGCTGAGGAGGCGTTCATCCAGGTTTCCGTGAGGAAGGCGACGTCTGGGGATGTGGTGTCGAGCAGGTTCCATAGTTCCACGGCGTGTCTGTGGACGGAGCTGGTGTTGAGTAGGATGCACTTCAGATGGTTGCTGTTGGTGTTTGGCTTGGTGGGTGCGGGTGGGTTGCAGGTCCTGATGCAGGCGAACTTGCAGGATTGGCAGGTGAAGGGTCCGTGGGTGCGTCCTGGGATGGCTCGGTGGCAGTCGGGGAGGCGTCTGGTGTTGAGTGCGCTGAGGGTGGTGGCGTCGTACGTCCGGCGGGTGGGATGGCATCCGCGGGGGCCATGGGTCTGGCGCTGGACGCGGTCCAGGCGCGGACGGGCGCAGATGGGCTTGCCTTTGGCGCGCCTTCGGCGCACCATTGGTGCACCCGCTGCGCGTGAACGCTGTGCGCATGCGCGGACTCTGCCATAAATGGAGAGTGGGGGGGCGGAGCGAGGGAGGAGCAGCTGGGAGGTGGGAGCGGGGTGGCGAGTGGGGAGGGGAACGGTGATGCTGGAGGGAACGGGAGTGGGGCCGCGGGGGAGCAGCGGCAGGGAGCGGGGTGGGTTCAGCAGCAGAAACGGCGGTGGGGTCGCAGAACGAACAGGGGCACGACAAAGGGAACGATAACAGAGCACAGGGGCACAGGGGTACACAGTTCACGATGGAGAAGAGAAGACGATTACAGGCACAATGCAGGGGGCAGAAACAAACTTGAGCAGGGGTACAAAAAAGACGATTACAGGCACAATGCAGGGGGCAAAGCAAACTTGAGCAGGGGTACAACAGTTAACGGACTAAAATACAATAACAGGCACAATTCAGGGGGCAGGATACCAACTTGGCAGCGGTGGTGAACACCCCCACCCACTATGCCGGACACACGCTTGACCCAATCTTCTCCTCCAGCAAGTACATCTCCTTCAGCCACTCCACCGGACTCCACTGGAGGCGGAAACCGGGCACACTCGGGGTGGGCCGCGCGGCGGGAGGAGCGACCGGCTCTGACCAGGTCAGGTCAGCAATAGGGTGAGATAATTGGCCACTTGTAATCAGGCTCTCAGTGTTCTGTGTCACATATCCAATATCACACGCATACAGTGAGGAAACGAATAAGACAGCTGAGTCTTCTACAGAAAAACCCTAACAATAATAAGTTATATCACATGGTCCTGTAGAAGAGAGAGTGACATTAATACAGTTACTTTTTAAGAGTCTAGCTACACATTCTCTCTGTTTCAAGAATTCTTGCCATCACATCGATTGGGGTTAGGTCTGTGGTAAGTGGGATCAAAAGTTGGCCCACATGCACAATGTATAAAGGAAATGAAAATTGTGTGCTTCACGCAAATATTTTAGATTATTCAGAATATAATAAATGTAACTCTATTGCATCATGTAGCAAAATTTGCAATCATATTTTATTATTTTTGTTGAGTTTATACATTTCTGATTTGCAAAAGAGATCACAAATTATGCATATCTCATACATTTTCAAACTGTACAACAAAGTCACGAAATTATCAATTTGTGTTGCTCCAAACGATAGAACCCTTAAAAACTTCCCAAGTGAAAACTCTTACCAGTGTGTATGAAGTGAGTGAAAATAACACAAGGGAAATTGTAAGAAATACCACAAATATCACATGATTCATTTGTTGACAGAGATACTCAAGTTAATACTGTCAAGAAAAATATTTAAAAAATGGACTGGATTGTGCAGACCATTATTAGATGCCTGGCCAGTATTTGTAAGATATCGTGGGTGATTTGGGTTGGTGTGTACCAGATGGATCATCATGTACCCTATTTTCAATATCCTATGACAAGGTTGTAAACAGTGTTTACTCCAGGGCCCCTTATGCCTTGTGAGGATGTACAACCATAGAGTTTAAATTATCTCTTAGCCTTGGTGGTCCAGTTTCCCTTGACATATGATGCAGACATGTTTCGACCTCTTCTGTTTTTGAGGTCTCCTCAGGACAGGCGATGGTGTGGACACATTGCAGGGAGAAGAGATTTATCTTTTCGGAAGAGGTGGTGATCCCTCTTAGGAAGGGGGATGGGTGGGGGAGCATAAGTCCTATGGTACTACTTACTTCAATTTCAGAATGATGTTCCAATTGAGTAGAAATTACCTGTATGGAGACATTAGTGTATGTTAAATTATTGTATAATTGAGAAAGAGTCTAGGTGTGGTAAGTGCTGATGTAAAAAAAATACCTCTTTGGATATACGGCCATGTAGTTTATACTAGAGAGCTAAAGATAATGAAATAATGTGATTAGCCCTGTTTGTCATGAAGTGCCCCCCAAAAAACTCAAGGAGGCATACCCTCGGTGATATATCTGGGGTGAGCATGAAGAAATTAAAAAGGTTTTTCTTTGCATTTTACATTTTAAAATATTGTGTTTAAACAATTTAGGAGTAGGAATTGTAAGTCTGACTCCTTCGAAGTCCACCACTTCCACTGCATAG
This sequence comes from Lissotriton helveticus, assembly GCF_964261635.1. Lineage (NCBI taxonomy): Eukaryota > Metazoa > Chordata > Amphibia > Caudata > Salamandridae > Lissotriton > Lissotriton helveticus. The sequence goes on along the minus strand of NC_136070.1, from coordinate 1,070,632,779 downwards.
CTTTGCGTGGTAATATTAACTCTGCCTTCTTAAAGTTCAATATTCTCTATATTTATGCTTGCATTAGATTGTGTATAATAAATGTGATCCCTCCTAACTCCAGCACTTTCTCTACTGTTGTGTGTGTAATGTTAAAGTAGGAATAGTAAATCAGACTTCCAAAGTACCAACACCTTCCCAACTTTTACTTACAATAAATTGAAAATGTAAATCTGACCCCTCCAAAGTCCAATTTCCCTAATGTTGCTCAGGATGTAATGAGAGGAGTGAATTTTACCTCTCCAAGTAATATTTTTTATTTGATTTTGTATGATAATTTAATTAATTTGTTTAATTTTAAAAGTTAGTTTAATGTATTTTTCTTTTCTTTTTTCTTTTCTTTTAATGTGTAGTTACAGTCTGTATTTTTTTAATTTTAAGGGGTTTGATATGATCATTTTTGTTTTCTTTACTTATTATTCATGTTTAAGTAATATTTTTTTAATATTATGCCTATTATTATTTGCAATTATTTCAAAGTACCTATTTTTAGTTTACATTTTTAAGTTAACATTTTTTTATGTTTGTATATTATAATTATATTTTATAAAAGTAATTGTATTTTTAAAGTTAATATATGTTTTAACGTTACTGTGCATAAGAGTTAAAATTCAATATACTTACTTATTTTTGATGATATTATGGTCTTCTATATTTTTGTTGTCCATATTTGTGACTTTACCTTCATAGTATATAAAGTTGATATTTGTGTTCTTGATATTTTTCTGGTGATATTGTTGTGGTCAATATTTTTGCTTGTTCATCAGACAACCGCATGCACCCTTGATTGCTGCAGTCATTTGCCCCCTTTCTATGAAGTAAAAGAACAGTGGGAAACCCAATCTACCCTTGGAGGCTTGGGAATTGTAAATAATAATAGATAACTGTGCCTACATGGGATTTCATTTAAAGTACTCAAGGCTACTTGTTCAACTTATTCTGTGGTTAAGCCCCTATCGGTGATTAACTTTAAAAAAATCAAAACAACAGTTAACTCATTTACATCATAATTAATATGTACAAAACAATTTCAAACACAGGTGTGTGTTTCTAAAAATGTTTCTGCTCATTTAATGTTGATACGCAAAAAAGAGTTACAAAATATGATGACGAAAACACAATGATAGAGGCAGGTAAAATATTAAATTCACTATATTTGTTAAAATTTCCAGGTCGCTGACACCAGAGTGGTAACTTATTCTATGCGCTTGGTAAATTTCCAAGGTGGCATTTAAATTGTAACATAAGCAATCCGGGTGGATTTGCTTTAGTATGGCACTCGCTTGGGTCAAGTGTCATGGACTGGCCACTGCTCCTCTAGAATGTTGCTGTCTCAACAGACGGCATGTGAAATTTTAACAAATATAGTGAATCCTCTGTTTCATGACACTTGCTTGACTAGCTCCATGGGTCAATTGTAATGTTTCTTTTACCGTCCTGAAGATGGTCAAACGGACTCATATGCCATCAAGACCGAAACGTTGACAAGCTCATCTATTTTCACCAGTGTTTTATCCTGTCAGGAATAGTTTTTTGTTTCTTCATATTTTTTCCCTTTGTTCATTAGTTTGAAATAGATGTCCTCTGACCTTGCCGGGCAGGTCGCTCCCCCCTCGCTGCAGCCCCGCCAGTGCCTGTGCCCAGCATCTTGTTTTTTTCTGCCCATCCCTGGGCGCTGCTTTTCCTCTCCCGTGCCCACTGCTCATTTCCCACTGCTGCTGCCCCTGCGGCCCCGCCCCCAAGCCCATTCGCTTCCCCCGCCTCCCGCCTCCCAGCTGCTCCTCCCTCCCAGCTCTCCTTAAAACGGCGGCAGCCGCGCGGTGAGGAGAGCGACCTCTGACCTTGCCGGGTAGGTCGCTCCCCCCCCACTACAGCCCCGTCAGCACCTGTGCCATGCATCTTGGTTTTTGCTGCTCATCCCTGGGCGCTGCTTTTCCTCACCCCCCGTGCCCACTGCATTGCCCGCCGCTGCTACCCTGCGGCCCCGCCTCCCCGTGCCCATTCGTGTCCCCTGCCTCCCACCTCCCAGCTGCTCCTCCCTCCCAGCTCCCCTTAAAATGGCGGCAGCTGCACGGCCGCGCCGCAAGCCCGTCTGCGCCTGTCCGCGCCTGGACCGCGCCCAGGGCCAGAACCCCTGGACCCTGCGAACGCCACGACACCAGACTTCACTATGACGCCAGCAGCCACTCCACGCCGGCCAAAACAACACCTGCCACCCCGAAACGGACCCACGGACCCTTCTCCTGCGGCACCTGCATCTTCACCTGCGACAGAACCACCAAACCTCCAAGGACTGGACCCAACCAGCTCCGCTGCATACTCCTCAACACTCGCTCCACACGCAACACACCGTAAAGCTCTGGGACCTGCTCGACACCTCCGCCCCAGACGTGGCCTTCCTGACCGAGACCTGGTGGAACGACTCCTCGGCGCCCGACATCGCCATAGCCATCCCGGACGGCTACAAGATCCCCCACAAGGATTGTGCCAACGGAACAGGAGGAGGAATAGCCATCGTCCACAAGTCCACTCTCAAGGTCGCCACCCACGCACGACACCCTCAACACCGCCGAACACCTGCACTTCCGGATCCACACCCACCCCAACACCACCCTGAGAAGAACACTCATCTACAGACCCCCCCGGACCCCGGGCTCAGTTCATAAACTCCATCGCCGACCTTGCCAGCACCAACGCACTGGCCTCCATGGACTACATCCTCCTCGGGGACCTGAACTTCCACCTCAAGAACAACAATGACACCAACTCCGCCACCCTGATCGACAAACTCACCAACCTCGGCCTCAAACAACTCATCACCCCGGCCACACGCTGGAACCCGTCTTCTCCACAGGCACCCACGTCGCCTTCGACCACACCACCGAACTCCACTGGACCGACCACCGCTGCATTCATTTCACCTTCAAGAAACCAACCACGCAACACTGCACCCAACAGCTGCCTCGCCGCTGCTGGAGCAAAGTCACCGAAGACTGGCTGATCACCACCCTTGCCCAGAACCCACCCACCGACCCCACCAACCCAGATGCCGCAGCCCGCAACCTCAGACAGTGGATAGACGACTGCTCCATCACCCTCGCTCCGCTCAAGAAACCCTCAAACAGCCACGCCAGCAAGAGAGCCTCCTGGTTCACCGACGAGCTCCAGACCTCCAAACGTGCATGCCGGAAACTGGAGAAAATATGGCTCCACAAATGCACACCGGACAGCCACGCAGCCCACAAGGACGCCACCCGCAGACATCACCACCTCATCAGATCAGCCAAGAGACCCTCCTTCAAAGACCGCTTGGACAACAATGCACAAGACAGCAAAGAGCTCTTCAGCATTGTAAAAGAACTCTCCAACCCCAGCGCCAACGCCCTCACAAAAACTGTGTGACTCACTAGCCATCTATTTCCACCGCAAGATCGCTGACATCCACAACAGCTTCACCACCACAACCGCCCAACTACGCCAGATTCCTCCTCCCTGTGAATACCACCAGCGCCATCTGCCTGACCTCCTGGTCCAACGTCAATGATGACCAGACACGCAAGATCATGAACTCCATCCACTCAGGATCTCCGTCAGACCCGTGCCCACACCACGTATTCAACAAAGCAGATGCAGCTATCGCACCCCAACTACGGAAGGTCATCAACATCTCCTTCGAAACAGCAACATTTCCGGAAAGCTGGAAGCACGCCGAAATCAATGCCCTCCTCAAGAAGCCCAAGGCAGACTCCAAGGACCTCAAGAACGTCCGGCCTATCTCCCTGCTTCCGTTCCTGGCAAAGGTAATCGTAAACAGGCAATTGACCCGCCACCTGGAAGACAACAACATCCTGAACCCGTCCCAGTCCGGATTCAGACAAAACCACAGCACCGAGACAGCCCTTATCGCCACCACAGATGACATCAGGCACCAACTAGACAACGGTGAAACATCGGCCCTCCTCCTCCTGGACTTGTCAGGCCGCCTTCGTCATGGTCTGCCATCGAACTCTAAAAACACGCCTCCTAAAAGCCGGAATCCAAGACAAGGCCCTTGACTGGACCACATCCTTCCTCTCCGGCAGAACCCAAAGCGTCCGCCTCCCACCCTTCCGATCCGAAGCCACCGACATCATCTGCGGCGTCCCCCAGGGCTCATCCTTCAGCCCGATGCTGTTCAATATCTACATGGCCCCCCTCGCACAAGTGGCCCGCCAGCACGACCTCAACATCATCTCCTACGCCGAAGACACCCAGCTCATCCTCTCCCTCACCAAGTACCCACACACCGCCAAAACCAACCTCCACGAGGGAATGAAAGCTGTCGCCGACTGGACGAGGAGCAACCATCTAAAGCTGAACTCGGACAAGACGGAGGTACTCATCCTCGGACCCACCCCCTCAGCCTGGGATGACTCCCGGTGGCCGACCACACTGGGAACAGCACCAACACCCACCGACCATGCACGCAACCTAGGATTCATCCTCGACTCCTCCCTCTCCATGGCCAAGAAGGTCAACGCTGTCTCCTACTCCTGCTACAACACCCTCCGCATGCTCTGCAGGATCTACAAGTGGATCCCGACCGAAACAAGAAGGATGGTGACATAGGCCCTCGTCAGCAGCAGACTGGACTACGGTAACGCATTCTACGCAGGAATCCCAGCCAAACATCTACGACGACTACAACGCATCCAAAACGCCTCCGCCTGACTGTTCGTCAATATCCCCAGCCGCAGCCACATCACCCCCCATCTAAGAGACCTACACTGGCTCCCCGTCGACAAGAGGATCACCTTCAAGCTCCTCACCCACACACACAAAGCACTCCACTACGCTGGATCAGCCTACCTTAACAGCAGACTCAGCTTCTACACCCCCACCTGCCAGCACCGCTCCGCCAGCCTCGCCCTCGCCGCTGTCCCCCGCATCCAACGAATGACCTCTGGCGGCAGAGCCTTCTCCTACCTAGCCGCCAAGACCTGGAACACTCTCCCTACCCACATACGGCAGACCCAAGACCTACTCACCTTCAGAAGACTCCTCAAGAGCAGCAGCAGCACCCCCCCTCCCCTCAGCGCCTTGAGACTCTCACGGGTAAGTAGCGCGCTCTACAAGTACATTGATTGATTGATTGATTCATTGATGTCAACACTAAAGATTTGAAGGTCGTAATTTGGGTATATCATTTATCTGGCTCTATCATTGTGTTTTCGTTATCACATTTTGTACCCCTTTTTTGTTTATCCACATTAAATGGGCACAATATGTTTTTAGACACACACCCATGTTTGATTTTTTTTTTTTTTTTACATATTAATTATGATGTAAATGAGTTAACTGTTGTTTTCATTTTTCAAACGTTAGTCACCAATAGGGGCTTAACCACAGAATACGTTAACAAGTAGCATTGAGTACTTTAAATGAAATCCCTTGTAGGCACAGTTACCTATTACCCTTTCTATGAAGACATTGCTTCCCAAGTAAATCTTTGCAGTGTACTTCTCGCAGTGCTAATGGAGTTAGCTTTTTGCAATGGGTGTTCTATGTAGTTCTCAAATTTCAACTGCATCTAAAGCATGCAGTGTAAAAATATATTTAATTTGTGAATCTCAGTCTTTGAGTGTATGGTGCTGATGTATGAACTGCAGGGACTAGCACCTGCAGTGTAATTTAAATCAATTTCTAGTCAGCACTCACAGTGAGTTCTCACTATTACAGCAGGTGTTGTGGCACCGAAGATCAGGAGTGTGAGGGGAACACTGCACTTCAAATACAAATCTCTTTCACCACACAACAAGGTAGCGTGGCCATCTCCCTGTGTGCTTTAGGCACCATGGCAGCGTGGTGTGGTATTGGTTAGCAACAGGGGCGTAATGAACCCCCCACTTTAGCAGCTTCAGCGGGGGGTAGGCACATTTAAATGTATTAGTATGCATAACTTCTTTGACTTTAATCCAAGGATCATAAATACCAGCTTTTACAGAGAAAGGATGGGAGGGATGGTGGCAGGGTGGAATGGAGTCAGGAATGGTGCTATGGGAAGGGGCAGTGTCAGGAAGGATTCAGAGAGAATGGATGAATGGATTGATCTAACATAAGATGGTTGGATGGATGAAAAGATGGTTGGATGGATGAAGGGAGGAAAGAATGGGGACAATGGTGTACTATGAAAAGGATGGATGGAGACAAGAGTGAATAGAAACAAGAATGAGTAAGTGATGTTGGAGGGAAGGATGCATGGACGGTTATGAGAAATAATAATGTGAGAAGGACGGGTGGATGGATAAAGAAGTATAGAAAATACAAGGATGAGATAAGATGGTTAGGTGGATAGAAAAAGAAGGCTGTATAAATGATGCAAAAAGACTGACGGATGGATTGGTGGATGCACGCATAGAAAAAGTATAGAAAGAATAGAAAAGGAAGAAAACAAGATGGTAAACCATTAGAAAGAAAGATGGAGAGAAGAAAGGAAAGACTTAAGACTGAAAGAAGAAGAGCGAGAAGGATGGAATGAATTTTCAGACTTTCAGAATTCCCTCAGGGGAAGTAATGCCCCAGTAGACTGTCAGATTTGCTTGCGTTACCTGTTTGCTCAGTGCCATTTTTGATAAGCGTCAAAGTAGCATTATTAGTTTTATTTTTCCACCTACTCCCTTGGTCATCAACCTGACACAATTTGCTTCTCTGTATGTTATACTTAAGCACATGAGGATAATGGATATGTTTGCTGTGTCAATTTCGAGTTAAATGTGCGAAGTATTAAATCCTACAATGAACATGGCAACAACAAACAAAGCAGTGGAGCGATGACTGAATGTTTCCATCAGAAAACTAATGGGTTGCTAATAAGCTCCTAAAGAAACCAGAGACTAAAACATCAGCATTTTTCAAGCAAGTGGACTGTGCACTTTTTTCATTAAGACGAATTTTAGGAAGGGTACATTGTGTTTTCCCTGCAGTCTTTGAGTAATGTGAGTAAATTAATTTGGTAGTCGCACATGTTCTCTCTGCTTAGCTTAATGGTAGGTTATGAAGAACTTTTGGTGCAGAAGGATGATGCATGAGTGAGTAGGTGGAGGCTGGTATTCTAAAGTCAAAATGAAAATATTTAGTGTCGAAGTCCGCCTTCTGGATTAGCTAATGACGGACTATTTTTGAGACGAGAACAATTATAAAAATGATTTTAAAAGTGAGCAAAAGATGTCAAAATAGCGAGTGACAAAAAGGCAAAAATCAATCAATCGACTTGCCTTGTGATGGATGCGTTGTAATGGTAGCGCGGTGTAAATCCTGCGTTGTCATTACATACATACCTTAGAGGAGATGCAGAGGAATGTCAACATCAGTAACTGAAAAAATACCTTTAAAAATAACAACCAAATCCATGATGCATGAAAGGTAAAAATAAAATATCAAATTTTATAAAAAGTTAAATGAACAAACCTGTCTGAAGTAGTAGATCCTTTTTAACGAGAATCAATACAGACAACTATTATAATGAAGGTCAAGTGGAATAATAAAAATCTTAGTGACACCATACATCATTTTAGCGAGGATGAAGATTAATTAGCTTTGAGTAAGAGAACGGCATCTCTTTCAATAGCAGGGCCGGACTGACTACCAGGCATTTTGGAATTCTGTCGAGCTGGGGGCTGATTTCACTGCGGTGGGGGCTGATTTTGTTCATGGAGACCTGCGTGTACTTCAAAATAATTAAAGCAAAATGAAGTCCAGTCCGGCCCTGTTCAATAGAAACATGACCATTTGGATACTCCACAGAACTTAACTTAGACTGTCTGAATATATTGTAGCAACAAAAGCTCTTCAGAAGGCACCAGTGGTCACATGAGGAGATCTGGAAAGATTCCTTGGATAGTAATGTGGGAGGCATGTGGCAAGTATTGTTGCTAACGGTATGATTCTAAGCAGGGACAGATTTGACCGAGGACATTGTGACGTCTTTGGATTAGGGTGAGTTATTTCTTATGTGCTGTTTTACCACCCCATATTAATTTCTGAAAGTCAGAATGTGGGATGGTTTGGCAATACTGCACGTTTTCGCCCATTCTGAAGTGTGAACCAGAATCTTTCATTTTCTTCCCCAGACAAAATTTGCGCTGTGGTTCCTGGTGAAATTTGTGAAATAACTTTTGTGACTCAAATCCAGAGCAAAGTTTTGGGGTGGGATTTACTAGTCCAAAGTAATGCAAAGTATCACAAAGTAACCCAAAGTTGTGCTGTACCTAACTTTGAGCTGTTTTGACTCAAGAGGCTTCCATGTGTGGTGCATGGGCATTCCCATGCCACCAACCATGAGTTTTAACTGAAATCCCTATCTATGTACACTCATAGTCAAGGATTTGCCTAGAACGTTACACTTCCTCTAGGCAGGCATAACAAAAATAAATGTTTTCATTTTTCTTTATTTGTCCAACTTTATATTTGTGCTGCATTGTACAGCACACATTGAAAAAGCAAAAGCATTAAAGGATTGTTATTGTACTAGAAGTGTCCCTTCCAGTACAAGTCTATACTGTGAAGACGAGATCAAATTTGATTTTTTATGAGCACATTTGCAATATAAAACGATGGGTTGGACTTTTAGGGAATGCAGGAAAAAACGTATTGAAAAAGTGGGTTAACATAGGAAAACAGAAAGATCAGTAAACAAGGAGAAGGTTTCCATTGTCGAGAGTCTCTACTTTCCATATCACTGTCCATTTCTCCTTCCCTTCCATAGCCCCTCTTCTGATTTTTGCCACCGCTCCACCAGTATTACGGTCATGTCACAATTTGCTTTTTGTTTCAATTAATTGACTGCTTCCAATTCCTCCTTAATTACTTGATTTACGATTACCTATATACTTGAGAAATAATTATTTCATATATGAAAGCCAAATACTACCACAAGATCTGTGGTTCTTAGTGGTTTCATTCTTTTTAATTACATATACAAATGGCAGAAGTATAGCTGATGGTGTACTGTCTTTTAGTGTTTAGACTGCAGCCACAAACACTGTTTCCCTCTCTCCTTTTTAATTGGATGGTCCCTTTCAGCTTCCGAAAGTTCAGGCATGTCAAGCAAACTACCTCCATTCCTCTTGACTATAGTTTTGCTAGAAATTAGAGTTCTCTATACATATTTTACTTCCTCAAAACTGCACTGCCATCATCTTCCTTTTAGTTCAGAATTTGTTTCCTGATTGCTTCCTACATTGACCATTTACATGTATGTACTTTATGTGATAGTAAGAATTCTTAGCAGGACAGATTTGATAGCTCTTGTGTCTTAAACCTTTCCCCATAGCTATTAGTTTCTGAGTTAGTAAATTCTTCCCAACAGCTGCCATTTAGGAAGAAGGTAGAAAAGGGAGGTGTCATCCAAGAGACCAACTTCCAAGAATACTAACATCTCCCTTTACTGATGCTTCAATGATCTTTTACAAAAACTGTTTTGGGGACTGCCTCTGTAGGACACTCATTTATCCAAGCAGGATAGTTTAGAAACCAGTAAAATGCATGTAAATATTGTGTTGTAATTAATCAGGAAGCATTTGTAGAAATAAGTAGATTTAATGTCCAGCACAGCATCAGCAAGTACACAGATCAAAATCCAAGGTACAACTGCTTCATTACTCTTAGACCTTCTAGAATACAGGTGAGTTTGGAATCATAACATAACATGCAGGGAAGACATCAGTAGAACATAGTGATGTCATACAAGCATAAATAAATTATTAATAAGAAAAGGAAAGACAGGATGTAACACATCCCCCTTTTCCATAATAAAGATACACTAAACATAGTCTCTATATTTCAACGGTCTATTGGTAACCCGCACATCACGTTTGATCCTTGAGGCGATGTTGTCTTGATTACCCTGCCCTGAAATATCAGAACTCGGTAAATTCTTAGCACAGGCATCATGAGCAATATGGTTACATTTCGCAATTCTTTTAGTGTTCCATAACTTACCATCCTGAGTAATAACAGAATTAGAGAACACTTTTTTAACTTGTATAGGTCTACCAAACTTAGAGGAACCTTTAGTCATTAAACCAGGTTTCTTAATTTGCACCCAATCACCTACAACAAAATCATGCATTTTGACATTCCATTTTTTGTTGTACCAACACATGGTCTTATTCTGTTTCTCTTCGACTCTCTTAGCTGTATCATGTACACATTCCCTAGTTGATAATTTGTCTTGACATTTATCCATAAGCCACCATGGACAAATTTTGGAGGCTGGATCTCTACCCTTCAATAATTTGAAAGGACTAATTCCAGTCGTGGAATGGGGTGTTATTCGATAAACCCACAACCTCTCTCTCAACTCACTCAACCATTCTCCACGTGTATTAATGACATCAGCGACATAAGATTTCAACACCCTGTTGAACCTTTCTACTTGACCATTCTCATGCGGTTCATACAAAGATGTACATTTGTGCACAATACCATGTCTCTTCAGAAAGTTTTCCATCTCTAATGATTTCAACTGGACACCATTGTCCGTTACAAGAACAGAAGGGCAGCCTTCTCGAGCAAAAATCTCTTTGAAAAACAAAATAACAGCATTAGTGGTGGCAGAGGGAACAAATTTCACCTCTGGCCATTTGGAATGGAAATCGATTAACACTAATGCAAAGCGTGAATTCTCTGGTAAGTTCTTGAAAGGTCCTGCAATGTCGAAAGCTAATTTTTTCCAAGGCACTTCTGGCCATTTTGTTACTTTTAAAGGTGGAACATTAGTTCTAAGCATCTTTTCACTAGATATACACTCAGTACATTCCCTTACAGTTCTGTCAATGAACGCATCCATTCCTGGCCACCAAAAAAAAGTCCTTATCAATCTTTTCATGGACGATATACCTGGGTGTGTCTTGTGAGCCAATTTGAGAATCATGTCATGTATACCCTGTGGTGGAACACATTTGCCAGCTTTAAACAAAAATTCATTCTCCATTTCTAACTCATCTGCAACCTTAGCAAAAGGCAATAGTTCTTCCTTAATCACATTTTTCTTGGGCCAACCCTCTATCACAAATTTTTTTAGAGTGCTCCACTTATCATCTTCACTAATGCACTTATTCCACATCTCCTCAGTAATCTCTTGAAACTGATCACCCAATACATCAGTGATAGATACAGAAAAGTCAAACTCTCTAATAACATCAACACCATTTTGTTTACATGGAAGTCGAGAAAGAAAATCCGCTGTGACATTTTTTTTTCCTGGGACATATTCTGTACTGAAATTATACTCCTGTAACTTGGATGACAATCTTGCAATTCTGGCAGTTGAATTCCATCCACCACCAGTAGAAAGGATATTTACTAACGGCTTATGATCCGTTCGCAGAATAAATCTACAGCCCCAGACATACAAACGGAAATGTTCCACAGCCCACACACATGCAAGAAGTTCCCTCTCGATCACTGCATACCTCCTTTCACAGTCATTTAGTGTGCGAGAAGCAAAGGCTACGTTCCACTCCTCTTTTCCTTCTCTCTGTGACAGAACACCCCCTAGACCATATAGACTCGCATCCACAGTTATAACACACTCTTTCTTCATCCTGAAAGGTTTCAATGTGGGGGCATTGACGATATCCCTTTTTATTGACTCAAAAGCTTCCTGTTGTTCCTTAGACCAAATATATGTTACATTTTGTCTCAACAAACTTCGCAGTGGTTCCATTTTGGTAGCAAAGCCCTGCACAAATTTACTATAGTATTCACACATTCCTGTGAATGACAGTAATTGATCTCTATTAACAGGTGATGGTGCTTTGAGTATGGCATCAACATTATTTTTCTTGGGAATAATACCATCTCCAGATAAGGTATGTCCTAGATATTCAACTGAACGTTGGAACAGTTTACATTTGTGGGCTTTTAATGTAAGACCATGATCTTCTAACCTTTTGCAAACTTCATAGAGATGTCCTATATGGTCATTTTCATTCTTTGAAAAAATCAGAATATCGTCCTGAAAGCACTTAACGTATTCATCTAAATCTCTGAAAATCATAAACATGACTCTTTGGAAAACTGACGCGGCTGAAGCCAACCCAAAAGGCATTCTAGTGTATTGATATAAACCAAGTGGTGTAATAAATGCTGTCAGTTTCTTAGATTCCTCTTTAAGTTCAATTTGGTGGTACGCTGAACGCAAATCTAATGTTGAAAATATTTTTGCACCTTCAAACATTGATACTACTTCGTTGATATTGGGTAAAGGGTGGCAGTTTATGACAATATTAGCATTTAGAGCCCTGAGGTCTACACACACTCTTAATTTTTGATCCGACTTGCGGACTAAAACTATGGGGGAAACCCACTCTGCTGACTCAATAGTTTCAATTATTCCTTCATCTGACAATTCTTTTAACATGTCTTTTAGTTCTTGTCTCACACTGATAGGTACACCCCTTAATTTTTGTTTCACCGGTATAGCATTGTCTTTTAAGACGATTTTGTGTGAGAAACTCTTTAGTCTCCCCAATTTGTCACAAAAAACATTTTTAAAAGAGTTGACAAGTTTTTGTTTTTCACTATCAATCTTAAAATTATCTTCCACTGTGGCTACTTCATTATAAAGTGCATCATCGCATAACATAACTGGATCTTTAGCTCTTGGATTAAGTATAATACCTAGCTTATATTGGTCACGCCAACCCAGGACATTAACACCTTTTTTTGCAATGTAAAGCTTTATGTCAGCAGATCTGTGTTTAAATTGTATGGACACTTCAAAATAACCTTCAACTTCGATATGGTGTCCTTCAAAACTAACAGCCATAATGTCTGGTTGTTCCAACTTACTAATACTAAGATGGTCACTTAACTTTTCAAACAAATACTGTTCTGTCATAATGGTCCATGGTGAACCTGAGTCTACCATTAAAGATAACTTAACTTGACATATAATGAAATCAGCATTTGGTGACTTTTTAATGTGCGCCGGAACCATATCAATAATTGAGACAACAAAACCCTTGTCTATCATGTCTGTCACTTGTAATGAATCTTGTGAATTGCTATTGTGAGTAGTTTCATTACAAGTGAGAACAGAAACTGATCCTTTAGAGGATGTGGTATTCCGTTTGACGTCTTTGCAAACACTGGTGAAATGTCCTATTCTACCACAATTTCTACATTCTTTATTGCGAGCAGGACATCCAGGGAAGGAAGCTAAATGTGATTTATTTCCACATCTATAACATACAGATGTACTACCAAAAGTTCCCTGAAAATTTCTATTAAAACTTCCTCTGTAATTTTGTTGAAAATGTGAAGGTTGAGGACGTTGATAGGTTTGTTGCATATGATTATCGTTCCTGAGTTTAACATTGCATATTTCCTCTTCTGTAGCTTTCTTATTAGCATTATCTTTAACAACCTCCATCCATTTCTCAGATTGTTCTAAAGCTTTAGCTTCTGAAATGGCCTCAGCTAACGTGGGATTACCCAATACCCACAATCTTTCCTGTATTTTTTTTGTTTTTAACATGCACTATGATTTGATCTCTGATCATTTCATCTGTTAACATCCCAAAATTACAATGTATAGATAGTGATCTTAAACCTGTAAGAAAATCATCAAAGTTTTCATCAGACTTTTGTTCTCTTGTATAAAATTTAAATCGATTAAGGGCAATGCTGGTGACAGGTTTAAATCTTTTCTCTATACGTAATAAGGCTTCATTATATACATTTAAATTGTCACCACTACCATCGTTTTGTACTGTAACTTGAGGTAAGGACCTAAAAACAACCTGACCTTCTGATCCTAAACAATGAAGGAATATACTTTTCTTTCTTTCTGCTCCCATGCGTTCCCCATCAATTGCCTTCATATAAGTAATAAACTCCTCTTTCCATCTTACCCATGGTATAGGAGGGTCACCTTTAGTTTGAAGGAATTTTGCTGGAGGGTCGAACTGCATAATAAATTTAGATATATAAGTAATAAATATGAATAAAATACTGTATAAACAACACTGTAGTAAATGTAGTTCAATTGGTTAATATCCAGCGAATTGAGTAATTGTAAATAACTGTAAAAAACGATAAATGAAAATATTTGTTCTTATATAAGTCAGCTATATTGTGAATGAGATAAAAGTTAATGATCTTGCCGTGTAAAATTTTTGTCCAAAACGATCGAAATCAAGCTTTGTTGACAGAGCTCCGTGTAAAGTTGGTTTCTGTTGTCCTGGCAACTTAAAATGGCCGCCGACGTAATGACGATGCACCACGTGATGATGCGCTGCGTGAAGACGGTGAAAGACAACTCGCGTAGGAAGTCGTGCGAGGTTTGTCTTGACAACCAGAATGATGTTTGGCAACTACTTAGTAATGACAATGACGTAGTGTAACCTTGGTAATAGTTCGAGATGACACGTGAAATGGCAGCGGATGGCAGCGGATGCTCGAGCACAATTCAAATAATGCAGATGACGGTGACTGTTTCAAAGTAGACAAAAGGTACAAAAATAGGCAATTCAAAGTGGGAAAGTCACAGGAACATGACGTTTGAAGGGGTAGTAGTCTAAAACGGCAACATGTTGAGTAAAGCGTTGTTTTTCTTTACGAAGTGAACATAAGCATAGAAAATTGAGAAAAGGCGTAATCCAAGGTAATCCACAGTAACAAAGAAAGAATACAGCCGCAGGTGCTATCCAGACACATATAATGAATTTAGAAATCAGAAAACTGCCGCTGGTGCAATCAGAGCACATAGAGAATACATTTTTTTTTTTTTTTTAAAGTTTTTAGACACTCCGTACCTGTGCTGGTGAGATGACAGGAGTGTAGGATGATTTTTCCCTCGTCGCCAAAATATGTTGTATTTAATCAGGAAGCATTTGTAGAAATTAGTAGATTTAATGTCCAGCACAGCATCAGCAAGTACACAGATCAAAATCCAAGGTACAACTGCTTCATTACTCTTAGACCTTCTAGAATACAGGTGAGTTTGGAATCATAACATAACATGCAGGGAAGACATCAGTAGAACATAGTGATGTCATACAAGCATAAATAAATTATTAATAAGAAAAGGAAAGACAGGATGTAACATATTGCTTGAAAGATGATTTCCTATTTTCCTACCTTGCTGTTAAGGAAACATCAGGTTATTCTGAATATTGCTAATAGGTGCTGCTCAGGGGCTTATTCTTAGATCTTCTGGATTGTAATTCCCATTGCCGCATCGCCTTGAATGTTATTCTTGTAAGGGATGTCCTACACTCTTTCGAAATGTTATTTCCCAGATGTAATTTCAATCTTTTTGCATCCTTCTTTCTGGGACATTAAAAAATAACCGTATCTCAATTAAATAAGACTCTTTTTTTTTTGTGGAGAAGCGTGGCTCAATGGTTAGAGCGGCAGACCCTGATGCAGAGGTCTGGCCTGGGACCAGGGTTCAATTCCTGCCTCGGCGGCTCTTGGACTCAATTTCCCCGGACCTGATAATTCTCGCCTCGGTGCCTAGTCTAATCATGGGTCCCACTCTGTGACTCTGGGCAATAGCTTGCTTAATCTCCACAACGGCCCCAGCAGCGCTGTGGATGCCTGGCTTCACCTTGGGGGTGCCCATGAGTGGACATTTCACAGGAAAGCCAGGATGGGTTCCACAGCGGTATGAATACAGCGCTACGAGGCCTCCGGGTAGAAGTGCGCTATATAAATACTCTACATTTACATTTACATTTTTTAAAGTAAGTAACATACTTTATTGGGGATTTATTAAAACCTTTACATTATAAAAACCGGCAGAGACATAATTTAAAAACTATTGTGCAAATTAGTTTAACATTTCTAATGGTAAAAGCCAACAGCTCTATAAAAAGTGCAAGTGTTTTACGCATGCCAATTTGTATGTCCCAATATTGGAATTGTCTAGGTTTAATCAGGACTCATTTTAATCACAGTTTTGTTCTACAGCATTCAACAGGCAATCAATTCCTACTCCAATTCTGGAAATGGTGAACAAATCATTTACACAGATGAGAAGTAGATTGGGTGTTTAAATGATCAATGGGAAGCTTTAAAAATATGTTTTTACATCATTTTATAGTAAACATTCAACTAATTGGGTGACAGCAAGCATCCTGTATTGCTCCTCTGTTGGAGACAAATACTTTGGTAAATTTCACTTTCAGTTAATATCCATCCTGCATTAAAGAATTGGGATACATTTCAAGGGAAAGCAGTCATAATACACAGTCATAACTATGCATGACCATTACTAAAGCTCCTTTACAACGGACATGCTTTTATCATGCATGTCCATTGCCATGAAGCCTTTACCATGAACATGCCTTTAATACCCATGGCTTAGCATATGTCACAATACAAGCATTGCCCAAGACATGTTTCCCAGAAGGATATAGGCTGCAGCTCACCTGCAAGCCTATTATCCTGGGTGCATCAGCACCAGCACACCAATGACAGGAGATGACTTAATCCTCACAGGGAATCAGGGGCCTCCGTTGACGTTCCATCCAGTCCCAACAATCGAGCCACAGTGCCCCAGGTATGTGCACACAAGGTGGGGGAATGCATACACCACCTACCCCTATGGAGAGACTTCACTGAGTTCACAGTGTGCGACACAATGGAGTGCTGCTGCCCACGCTCAGAATAACCAAAGACAGTTGCCTGCAAGTATGCAGTGCGGCTGTCAACACTGTGAGGGCCAGCCCTCCTCCGGCTGACCAGGTGTCTGTGGTCAGAGCAAAAAGAACCATTGCTGCACTCCCAATGACAGTGCAGAGACCTCCCTGGTTCCCACACTGCAGTATTTTAACAAGTGCAGATGCCCGCAAACGTCTGGTGCAGCTGCTGCCACCGGGGACTTCCTACCACCACAGCTGGTTTCACCTTCCCCCACATAGAGTAATGAGCCCGGTGATGTGCCCAGTGCTCTCTTTCTTGGTCCCAGGCTCAGCCGCTGTGGCTGCAGCGTGATCCTGGCACCTTTGCTGGGATGGCTTGGCTTTTCTGCTGTGCAGTCGGGGTCATTGCTTGGCAAAGGCTTGTAATGCAGCTTCGGCTACTTTAATGAGGACACTGCTGTACTTTTCTTGGGTAGTGGGCGGGCCAAATCCTCTGGCTCCACGCGGCTCCCCACACGTTGCCTCGTCCACAAGTGCAGGTGGGGCTGGAGCCCAAATGTGGCTTCTTGTCTCCGTGAGGTGGGGGCTCCTTTTTGTTAGGAGAGGAGTGCGCCCCATGCACTTACCGAGGCAGCTCCAGTACTCCTGAACGCACTGGTCCTGGCCACACCTCAGGGAATACCACCAGAAAAAACAACACAGGATTAACAGCGAACTGAGCCCATCGGACACTCGGGCAGCACTGAGGTACAATATGTTCCAAAAAGACTCTTGGCATAAGTAGGGGTCACATGCAGCACTTACCAGGAGCTGAGGTAGCAAGAGCCATCCAGCCTTTTGACAGCACTGGGGAGCACAGGCAGAGGGCGTCAGTAGGCCAGCACATAAGGGAACAATGTAAGTGGCAGGCCCTTCTGCAGCCCAACAATCAGTAGGCAGCAGACTTGTCCAACTACTCAAAATGGTGATTCCGCCCAATGCACAGCAAACCTCTGGTGCAGTCTGCAGAGCCAACAGTGTCTGGTTACAAGTCCCACGCAGTCTCGAAAAATATGGGGGTCACAGCCCCCGTACGTATGCTGCAAAAGTCATTGTTCTGGGGGCACTTAAACCACTTTTTAGAAGTGCACAATACCCCCCTACAATCCCAAGCCCTACTTCCAGGCACACGTCAGGGGTGGGCAGACATCATTGTGAAAGTCAGGTACAGCCCTATTCAGGTGCAGGTGCAACTTCTCCCACCCCTCTAAATGCAGCCAAGGTCTATTCAGCCCACTGCTGAGTCACACAGGGAAGGCAGAACACACCTCAACCCCCTTCTCCTGTCAGTGTAAACCAGACAGTGAATACACAACCAGGCTGATGGGAAACAACCTTTACAACGCAACTTTTACAACGCACTACCATTACAACAAAACTTTTACAACGCAACATCCATTACATCGCATGCCATTACAACGCAACCATTACAACGCATGACACTACAATGCATACCACTACAATGCATGTCATTACATCGCATACCATTACAACGCATAACATTACAACGCATAGTACCCTTACACTATCCAACACTTACCCTACTGTTGCACCTTCTGGAGTTAGAATGGTAATTTTTTCGCCTACACTATCCAACACTTACCCTACTGTTGCACCCCCCTGGAGTTAGAATAGTAATTTTTACCCCTACACTATCCAACACTTACCCTACTGTTGCACCCCCCTGGAGTTAGAATAGTAATTATTACCCCTACACTATCCAATATTTACCATACTTTTGCACCCCCCTGGAGTTAGAATAGTAATTTTTACCCCTACACTATCCAATACTTACCATACATGCAAAGTAATGTTATGTGTTGTAATGGTATGCGTTGTAAAGGTAGTATGCGTTGTAATGGAATGCGTTGTAAAGATAGTTTTCAAAAATTTGTTGTAATGGCATGCGTTGTAATGGAATGCGTTGTAATAGATTTTGCGTTGTAAAAAATGCGTTGTAAAGGTATGCGTTGTAAAAGTATGCGTTGTAACGTCATACATCCCCATACACAGAAATGCCTACTTCTAAAAGTGGAATTTCTAAAATAGTAATAATAAATCCGCTTTCACCAATAAGCAGGATTTATTACTACTATACTAAACATGGCCACACTGCGCCTTTCATATTAGAAATTAACACTGAAGCACATATCAGGGAATTCACAATGCAAACTTATGAAGGCAGCCTCGCAGCAGTGAGAGACCAAATAGGCTGTTAGTCACTACTAGGACATGCCACACAGTTAAGGCACATGTCCTACCTTTTACTTACACAGCACCCTGCCCATAGGGGTAGCTAGGACCTACCTTAGGGGTGACTTATATGTAGTAAAATGGGAGTTTCATACGTGGCAACCACTTTAAATGCCACGTCCCTACTGCAGTAAACTGCATGTGCAGCCCCTGCAGCGGCAGAGGCCTGAGACAGGTTTGAAAGGCTACTTTGGTGGGTGGCGCAAGCAGCGCTGTAGGCCACTAGCAGCATTTAATTTACAGGCCATGGGAAACCACTGTACAAGGGACTTACAGGTAAACTAAATATGCCAAACAGGTATAGATCAATCTTATAAAATTTACAAGAGAGAGCATGTGCATTTTAGCACTGATCAGCAGTAGTTAAATGCTCAGAGTCATAAAACCAACAAAAAAAGTCTGAAAAAAATGCAGGGGGTAGACAAAAAATTTGGGGATAACCCTGCAAAAGGGCAAGTTTCAACAGTCTCTCTCTTGATTTAATTACTGATGAGGATTTGTGTAGCACTTACAATTCCTAAAAGGACATCAGAACAATTGATGGTATTGATGTTAAAGCAGTGATTAGAATATTTCCAGATAACTATAATGTTTTTATTTTTATTTGCCTGTTCCAGCAAGAATGTCAGTTGTGAAGAGAGACATTTGAAGTTATAAATATTCCACATTTAAAGTAAACATTTAACGCATAATATATGTATGTTCGATTTTAATATTATGCCCTAGTCCACTCAAAATCACTGTGCCACAAATTACATGCTTTTCCTACAACCCGGTTTGCGCTTCCGTTTCTGCCGCCATTGTTGTTGTTGTTGTGCCCGGAGCCCGCCCTCTCAACCACGCACCCGCCTCCCAGCTGCTCCTCCCTCGCCCCTCCCCTTCCACTATCCACATATGACAGAAGCATTTGCGCGCAGCGTTCACGCAGAGCGGTCGCGCCCCATGCGCGCCAAAGGTGCGCCAAAGGTAAGCCCGTCTACGCCCGTCCGTGCCTGGACCGCGCCCCGCGCCAGACCCCCTGGCCCCCGCGATCTGCACTTTGGCCGCATTAAGTATGACGCAGCCACCCTCCTAGCCCTCAACCCCGGACGCACACCCCAATGCGACGAAGCTGCCCCGGGACGTACCCACGGGCCCTTCGCCTGCCACTCCTGCAAATTTACCAGCGTCAAGACCCTTACCACAACCACAAACCCCAAACACAGCTCCAACCCTAACCACCTGAAGTGCATCCTGCTGAACACCCGCTCGGTCCACAGACACGCCACCGAACTCTGGGATCTACTCGACGCTATATCACCAGACTTCGCCTTCCTCACCGAAACATGGATGAATGCATCATCAACACCCGACATCGCCATAGCCATCCCGGACAATTACAAGATCATCCGTAAAGACCGCACCATCCAAACAGGAGGAGGCAATGCCATCGTCCATAAAAACACCATCAAAATCACGACCAGCTCCGACGTTAACCTTAACACCGCCGAACACCTCCACTTCCAGGTCCACACTGACCCCAGAACCACACTCAGAGGCACCCTCATCTACAGGCCTCCAGGAACACGTAAACAATTCAGCGAGGACATCACTGACTTCATCAGTCCACATGCCCTCGCCTCCGAGAACTACATCCTACTAGGAGACCTCAACTTCCACCTGGAAAAGAAAAACGACAGCAACACCACCACCCTTCTGGACAACCTGGCCAATCTCGGACTCAAACAACTTGTTGACACCCCCACCCATGTAGCCGGACATACGCTAGACCCAATCTTCACTTCCAGCAAACACATCTCCTTCGATCGCACCACAGCTCTGCTTTGGACGGACCACAGTTGTGTCCACTTCAGCTACAAAACCACCTCGACCCACAACCCCCCACAACCTATTCCCCGAAGAAAATGGAACAAAATCACCACCGACCAACTCCTCACATCGCTCAACCAAAACCCACCGCCCTCTCACCGGACCCAAACCAAGCGGCTATCAAATTCAAACAATGGATCACTCACAGCGCTGACGAATTAGCACCCTTGAAAAACCATCACACCAAACAAGACAGCAAAAAGTCCCCCTGGTTCAACGATGACCTTAAGAAATCCAAGAAACTATGCCGTACTCTCGAGAAAACATGAAGAAAAAACCCAACCACCGACAACATGACCACCTTCAAGGCAGCCACCCGCAAACACCACCAGCTGATTCGATCCACCAAGAAATCAGCATTCAAGAATCGACTCGACAACAATGCCCATAACAGCAAGGAACTATTCAACATCGTCAAAGAATTTACCAACCCCACCACAGCCTCAAACGACAGCACTCCCTCCCAAGACCTCTGCGATTCTTTATCCTCCTTCTTCTACAACAAAATTGCCGACATACATAACAGCTTCGAAAACAGTCCCAACGAACAATCCTCCCCACCCCCCTCAGAACCTATACCGCCCTCTAACAATCTCAACGCCTGGAACCCAATCACCACCGAAGACACCATCCGCCTAATGAATTCCATCCGCTCTGGTTCGCCAACCGACCCATGTCCCCACCACATCTTCAACAAAGCAGACTCCATCATCGCACCCCATCTCTGTGATGTTATCAACTGCTCCTTCAGCTCTGCTACCTTCCCAGAAAGCTGGAAACATGCCGAAGTCAGCGCCCTCCTGAAGAAACCCACAGCAGACCCCTCTGAACTAAAAAATTACCGCCCAATATCCCTCCTCCCTTTCCCGGCTAAAGTCATCGAGAAAGCCATCAATAGCCAACTCGCCGCCTTCCTCGAATCCAACAACTCTCTCGATCCCTCACAGAACGGCTTTCGAGCCAAACACAGCACCGAAACCGCCCTCATCGCAGCCACAGACGACATCCGAACACTACTGGACAACGGAGAAACAGTGGCCCTCATTCTACTCGACCTCTCCGCCGCCTTCGACACAGTCTGTCATAGCACCCTCATACAACGCCTCAATAACATCGGAATACAAGGAAAAGCTTTGGACTGGATCGTCTCGTTCCTCGCCGGAAGAACCCAGAGAGTACGACTTCCCCCATTCAAATCAGAGGCTACCGAAGTCATTTGCGGTGTACCACAAGGATCATCACTCAGTCCCACCCTCTTCAACGTTTACATGAGTCCACTCGCATCCATCGCGCATCAACACAACCTTAACATCATCTCCTACGCTGACGACACCCAGCTGATCCTTTCCCTCACCAAAGACCCTAACTCCGCCAAAACCAATCTTCACGAAGGCATGAAAGAAGTAGCCGAATGGATGAAAAACAGCCGCCTAAAACTTAACTCAGACAAAACGGAGGTGCTCATCCTAGGATCATCACCCTCTGCCTGGGACGACTCATGGTGGCCTTCGGCTCTGGGCACAGCACCCATACCCACAGATCACGCACGCAACCTGGGCTTCATCCTAGATTCCTCACTCTCGATGACCAGACAAGTCAACGCCGTCTCATCCTCCTGCTTCAACGTACTTCGTATGCTCAAAAAAATCTTCCGTTGGATCCCCTCCGAGACAAGAAAGACTGTCACCCACGCACTAGTCACGAGTAGACTGGACTACGGAAACACCCTCTATGCCGGAATTACAGCCAAATTACAGAAAAAACTCCAACGCATCCAAAACGCATCAGCGAGACTCATTTTTGGACATCCCTCGCCAAAATCACATTACCGGCCACCAGAAAGACCTCCACTGGCTCCCCGTCAACAAGAGAATAACATTCCGTCTCCTCACCCACGCACACAAGGCCCTCTACAAACTAGGGCCCGAATGCCTCAACACTCGACTATCCTTCTACACACCCACCCGCCAACTAAGATCCTCCAATCAAGGCCTCGCCGCAGTTCCGCGTATCCAAAGATCCACCATGGGAGGTAGATCCTTCTCCTACTTGGCGGCCAAGACCTGGAACTCACTCCCCACCCACCTCCGCCTTACACAGAACCACATCTCCTTCAGAAAAGAACTTAAAACCTGGCTATTCGATAAATAATGAACCCCATCCCCAAGCGCCTTGAGACCCTCTGGGTGAGTAGTGCGCTATATAAATTCTTGAACTTGAACTTGAACAATGGGAGAAACTAGATGGTTCAACATTGTGGAGTCATTTAAAGAGCAAAAAAAATACTTTAACTGCCATTCTTCAAGATTTCTTGTGACACTATTTGACTAGTTCTTGACTACTTTTCCCTACCCCTGTTACTAAAAATGCAGTACTAGGGTAAAATGCTTTTTTCCGTGATCCCCAGAGTTCCCTAGAAGCAGCATGCAGAGCAACTTTTAAAGGCATGTATCTAAATTTGAGAACCAAACTGAACAAGGTGTTCCCATACTCCAATCTTGACAGTACCATGTCTTAGACCCCAGATATGACATCCAATTTGAGCATGAAATATTCTGATTGTTAATGTTTGAAGCTAAAATCGTATTAATTTCATTAGGTTGTTAATATGCATTTTAAGGAGAAGTTATCTACCAAGAAGAATCCAAAGAACTTGCACTCTACTGTTCACAATAGTGGATGAAATTCCTAAGGCGGTGAGAGCTTCAAGCCACATTTCAATAGGAAGATTGGGGAGCTGAGGTGTTTGGTCTTTTGATGCTTGAGGGCATTACACAGAATGCCTTAGCAGTAGTGGCAACCATGAAAAGCAAGATGCCTCCCCTTTTCATCTTTTTAGCTACTTTTGCAGAAGTCTTGTGAGACTGTAAACCTTAACATGTATTTGGCGTATCTATCTGTGGGGTTTTAGGTCAGAAGTTAAGACCGGTTTACATAATGGTGTCACAACAATTCTCATCTAAGATATTGGATGGTAGAGCAAAGAGAATTTGAAGACTGAGGACACAATGATTTGAAAGAGTGACTAATGGCCTTGCCATATACAGGCTGCTCAATCGCCCTTTCAATTCCTAGCAGGGCAAACCATTTTGACATCATTCCTGTCCAAAGATGGACCCCGAAACCCCACTTCACTGACGCTGTTGGGACACCGTGATATATTTTACTATAAATAACCAGAATGCATCTGGTATTCCAGCTGTGGACCATTTTACAGATGGCCGATAATTCCTACTTTGATCAGTAATAGTAGGTACAGCTGCATCAGGAATTACATAATTTGTGGAAAAGCCACGACTCCCAAGTTTTTTTACCTGGTTATTTCACCTGCATGATAGAGACAAAATTTGTTGGAGGAAAATGGCGAACAAAAAGACATATGGGAATACGGTGGAGTAACAAATTCCTGCTGTTTTTCTCCATTTCCCAATAGTATAGTTTGAATGGGCCAATATTCACAGCTCCCAGAAGTACAGACAAAATGTTTCTAGGGTTGACCATGGGATTTTGTTTGTGAAATTGGAATAGTCCACCCACCTTTCTGAGATATCTTTGATGATTGTGGGTAGTCTTACCTCTGCCGCAACTCCTCAAAGAGTTTGTGGGATTTGCTCGTCTTGTTTATCTCTTTGTTTTGCTCTTCTCTTTCCTTTGCAAAACGCAAATGGCCATCAAAGTATGGTGATATATATTTGCACATGTATGTCTGTTTGTGATTTATTACATACATTTAGACACCTATGCACATGCTAAGACAAACACTGTGCATTTAAGAACACAGGCGACTCGCGTCAAATAAAGTGACGTGTTGATTCCATTAACTTTTGCCTTATTTCATTCTTACCTTTCCTTTTCCAATCCTGCTGAACTGAACACACCTTCACTTCAGTTCTGTGGGAGTGCGGCTGGCATTAATTACAACATGGCATTGCAAGCATTTATTTGTTGCCAGGAGACAAAAAAATGACGTCCATATATGTCTTAACTGTTCCTTTCTACAGGGTAGCTGATGCTGTCAGAGCACTAAGAGAAAGGGACATGGCCCTTGTGTGCCGCAGGAATCCACAGTAAAACCAATCAGTGGCACAATTAAACAGCTGTAAAACATACTGTTAAGCCTTTGCGTAGGAAGACCAGGATTATTTGTAAGGTATGCCTTGGTGCTCAAAATGTCAGCTAGTTATGAGGTGTGAATACCAATACATTGAACCACCTTAGTCATTTTTAATTATATCTCACTTTTTTCTTAAAAATATGAAGCCTCGGAAAGTGTGAAAGTTTATAGCTGTGGTAAACGTTCTGTGTAGGCAAGGAAAGAGAAAGTGGAAGAGAAATTAGCTCAGCAGAGGGAGCTGCTCACAAGTGTTGCCTGGGGGCCAATTGTCGGGGCATCTGACACATGATCATGGTAAGTGAGTTCACTGCAAATGTGGATGAAACTAAGGGGCATATTACCAACAACTAGCGATAATTATCGCTATGTTGGCTTAGCGGCAATATTTTTATCGCCGAGCTGCGGCGATTTTTATCGCTAAGGAACCTTGCTATTATCAAGATTTATCTCCTAAGCGATAAAAATCGGCCGAAATGCATGAATATAGCTGAAAAGTCAGCGATATTCATGCATTACCGAGCTAATGCTCTTAGCCATGTTATCCACCTACCATTGGATAACATGGCTAAGAACTGCTCAGGGGCAGGTGTTAGCTTTTGGAGATCTCCAAAAGTTGGTAATAGCAGATAGCGGTGTTAGCGACTGTTTCCAGTCGCTAACATCTTGGCACGCCCACTTTGCATGTCATTAGTGATATATTTCACTGACATGCAAAGCGGGGCCCAAGATGGTCGCTATCTCCTACTAGCTGTCGCTAACCGGTGTTAGCGACAGCTCGGTAATAGGGAGATAATTTTATCTCCGCTTTCTTGGCTTTTAAAGCCAAAAAAGCAGAGATAAACCCCCTTGATAATATGCCCCTGAGTGAACATATTTAGTTGAAATTAGACTGATTGACATCATTGTACCAACACAGTAATCCGTTTGAGCAGAGCTGCGCCACTCCGCTAAGAAAGACCTAGGCCATAGCTGAAAAAACGATAATAAAGTTTATTTATTACCGTTTTATTTTTCAGCAACCATTTTGTATTGAACTGATTAACAGAATGGGGTGGGGCCAGTGCTGCCGTGCCAAGTGGCAGTAAAATGCGCATGTCTCTTTGGACGGTTGTCTTGCGATGGCCAACCAGACATGCACATTTTTTTAACTTCTCTAACCCAGCTGTCTTAGACTGCTGGGCTAGAGAAAGCACAGGCCTCCAGTGCTTTTAGGAGCGCTGAGTGAGGCTGCTCTATGAGGCTGCTATAACCAATCCTAGCAATGCTCTCATGCTGGTTAAGGGTGGGAAAACACCCTGGGACACCAGCCCCAGCCTCAGGAAGCTTTTTCTGGGGGTGGGTAGGAGGGGGCTTGGGGGCAGGGAGGTGTTCAAAAGTGCTTCCTAGGTACTTCTCGGCAAGAGGCCAGCAAGGCCAGCCCCCTCCTCATACTGTGATATTGTTCTTCAAGTTGGCTGGTATGATTAAGGCAATTGCCGGAGGCCTTTTGGACCTCTCAAATATTTGTTCAGCCAGTTGCAGGCTAGAAGAAAGCCAGTCGCATGTGCATTCATAAACCCTGGAGATGTAAGATCTGTCATCCCCAGGAAGTAGGAATGCTTGTTCTGGGACAGTCAACCACTGACCTGGAAGGGATAAAAATTGTGATATTGATGCCGTTGCTACTCTGTGAAGTATGGCCCTTCGCACTTCTATCCAAAAAAGCATATTTGAAAAGGCTAAACAACTTTATGCTTGCATCATCGGAAATTAACTTGAACAAATATATGCACTTGTTTTTTAGTCAGTGAATAAGTGAGGCAACTAAAAGCAATTGACTTGCTCACTATCTCCCTATCGTATTATGTCATTGAAAAGGGATAGAAAATTCAATCCTGCAGATGTTAAAACCATTAGGGCATGGACCTGGCCCTACTGATATACTAGGTTTTGGTGGCTGGGCAGCGACACAAGGAATCTTGCTGTGCTGCCCTGCATCAAAAGAAAAGTGCAGGAATGCTTCCTATCGGTGAGATATGGCACATTCCTGTCCCTTTCCCCTGCACTGGTGCACAATGGGCAGCCATGTGCCAACGCAGGCACCCTTGCGCCATGGTGCCAGGGTGTCTGCGTTGTAGGGGTGATTGTTTTTGTGCAGGAAGGGGCACAAGAAGTGTTTTCCTCTCATAGAAAGTGGAAAACATTCAGAAAAATAAGGATATTTCTCCTTGTTGTGCCTCCATAACTCCACCCCTGGGGTGGCATTCGTTCCTGACGCATTCCCAGGTTTACGATTCCTCATATATCTGGGAATGCTTCAGATTCAATGGGTTTTGCGTAGGAACACCTACAGCAACTCCTATGGGATGCCCCTTTCACACAGTGTTCTGCGTGAAAGGGGCACACATTTACAAAGCCATGAAAAGCCACACACTGTGGCTTTGCGTTGCCTTGTAAATATGCTGCAGCATATTGCGCCACCGGAACTTCAAAAACGTAACACTCTGGCAGCAAAATAGTGTCACCAGGGGCCTTGTAAATAAGGCCCATAGTCTGTAAGTACTCACACATAAAATCAAATGTATAGTACAATATTTCATCTTGACAAGCTTGAAGAGAAATGTATGGGTTAAGAAGGCACTAGTCGATAAAATACACACAACTATAAAAGATGAAAGTCTGTATCAAAAGTGAGAATAAACAGCAAATGTATTATGTCACATCACTAGGCACAGTGGAATACTGTTTTCACCCCATCCAACTTGGCAGTGGTGTGTGAGAAGATTTAAGGAATTGTCAACGGCTTAGGTAGTGTTTTAGTCTCAAGACCTACATTTCGTTCCGCCATTTTATTCATGGCAAGCAGAGCGAATGTTAGTGTTGTATAATGAGCCCTGGGAACTTGGCCTGAAGGGGGGATTAAAGCATCTGTGTGAAGGAGCTGGTTTCATAATTAGATACAGCTGGTTCAATCTGGGTTTTTGGAAGTGGTGCATTGGAGAGGAATTAGGAAAAGCTTTGACAATCAGTTTTCACATTGAACCCTTCTTTAGAGGTCATCTACTGATGCAAGTGGCAGATTGTGGATCTTTCCTTGACTTGGCAAATTATCAATTAACTACTTATGTTGCATCTGGGAATTCGAGTTGAGGTCTGAATAAAAAGCCTAACAGTAAAGTTAGATGGAGATGTGCACAAATGGTATACATATGCGGTCTCCCCATTAAGGAGAGGAGTTGGCCTAACGACTATGGCGTCCGACCTCGAATCTGGGGAACTGGGTTCGAGTCTCGGCAATGACGCTGAACATCCTGTGATTCTGGGCAAATCACTTCATCTCCCCGTGCCTTACAAAAATGAATGTGTCCTCATGTAATGCAACTGGTATTATGTAAAGCGCTCTGATGCCTGATTTGGGTCAAGCATTTATAATGTTTCCTTCTTTCCACCATGTGAGGATTTGGATGTAATATGTAGTATGGCTATGTAGAGGCAAGCCCTGACAATGAATCAGAGGGTTGGAATTCCTCTGATACCTCCGAAGGCAGTGTAGAAGATC
The DNA here is from genome assembly GCF_964261635.1 of Lissotriton helveticus. NCBI lineage: Eukaryota > Metazoa > Chordata > Amphibia > Caudata > Salamandridae > Lissotriton > Lissotriton helveticus. Next base: position 1,070,604,293 of record NC_136070.1, on the reverse strand, counting down.
GTACAACAGGGAGAGGGAAGAACTACTATCGCTATCAACGCCCACGGAGAGGCAATAGATGGCAAAGGCTGAACTTTACAGGACATCAAATGCCTTTTTTCCAACCCTATATGCCACATTACTCAAGCTGGATGAATCCTTACAACCAGGGAATGCAACTAATGCCCCACATGATGGGACAACATATGCCGGGAACTGAAAATCTACACCAACAACCTCCTTTTTTAGCAAGAGGTCAAAATCAAAGAGGACGCCGAAAAAACCTGACATGGCAAGACCAACAACGAATGATGACGTGGAGTATGTCATCAGAGAAAGCAGGCACCAGCAAAACAACTCACTAATAGTGAACCTTACAGACATATCTCTGACAGAAGATCAAATCAAAGTCCTGAATAAAGGACTAGGATTCCTCCCTACACCCCCGCTTGACATCTTTAAATTAAAATGCGAACTAGCTGAGTTTTGCAGAACCCTAAAATTGAAAGATTACTTTGCAGGTATAGAACCCAGAGATAATGAAGGTGATACCAATTTGAGAAAAAAATCCACGTTCAATGACCCAAGCAGTATGAACCCAATAGAGATACAAACATTCGAGCAAGCACTTATGAAAGGTGCTGATGAATTGAGGAATAATAAGAAAAAATCTTTCCAGAACTTAACAAGGAATGAACGAGAAGCCCTTGAAACTTTAGAGAAGAATGAAAAAATAATCATCATACCAGCTGATAAAGGGGGAGGCATTGTGATCTTAGAGAAAGAAGGTTACAACCAACAATGCCTAGCCCTCCTTTCAGACATCAAATTCTACAAGAAAATCATGATTGATCCAACATCGAGATTGCAAAACACCATTAAAGTAATGATACATGAAGCAGAAACAAATGCCTGGATATCGAAGAAAGAAGCTGAATACTTAGTAACACAAGAACCAAAGATACCGTTCTTCTATTCTCTTCCCAAAACACACAAGAACAGATCCCCTCCACCGGGTCGCCCGATAGTCTCGGGGATAGGTTCAGTGTTAGAACCCTTGTCCAAGTTTGCCGACCAGTTCCTCAAACCATTAGTACAACGAACACCAACATATCTAAAGGATACTCGAGACCTACTGAACCAACTAAATGGAATGAGTTTCAATCATGATACAATGCTCCTAGTAGGACTAGACGTGGAGTCGCTTTACACCAGCCTCCCCCAGAAAGATACTCTACAGACTCTGGAAAACATCCTCTTTACCGAAGAATGGAATCATCGCACCCCACAACACTTTGTACTAGAGTGTTGTCGGTTAGCCCTAACAGAAAACCTTTTTGAATATGATGGAACTCTGGGGCATATTACCAAGCAATAGCGATAATTATCGCTATTGCTTGGTTAGGGACAAAAATTTACCGCTGAGCTGCGGCGATTTTTATCGCAAATAAACCTTTTTATTACCAAGGTTTATCGCAAATGCGATAAAAATCGGCCGCAATGCATGAATATCGCTGAAAAGTCAGCGATATTCATGCATTACCGAGCTAATGCTCTTAGCCATGTTATCCACCTCCCATTGGATAACATGGCTAAGAACTGCTCAGGACAGGTGTTAGCTTTTGGAGATATTCGCGCGAAGCGCGAATATCTCCATAAGTTGGTAATAGGAGATAGCGATGTTAGCTACTGTTTCCAGTCGCTAACATCTTGGCACGCCCACTTTGCATGTCATTAGTGATAAATATCACTGACATGCAAAGGGGGGCCCAAGATGGTCGCTATCTCCTACTAGCTGTCGCTAACTGGTGTTAGCGACAGCTAGGTAATAGGGAGATGATTTTATCTCCGCTTTCTTGGCTTTTAAAGCCAAAAAAGCGGAGATAAACCCCTTAATAATATGCCCCTCTGTTTTTACAAAGCCATGGCACGTCCATGGGAAGTGTGTTTGCTCCTTCAGTAGCAGGTTTACACGTGAGCGAATTTGAGTCCCGACATGTACTTAACATTATTAATCCTTTTGTCACCAATATATTGTTCTGGAAGCGATATATAGATGACATCTTAATGGTTTGGAGAAATGACAAAGATCTGAATATATTTATTGAATGGCTGAATCAGAGGGATAAATGCCTGAAATTCACTTTTACAGCAGACAGAAACAGCCTGGATTTCCTCGACATCACAATCTTCATTGAGAAAGGATTGATCGAAACCAAGACGTATTACAAACCAACATTAAAAAACAGCCTCTTGTCGTATAACAGCTACCACCCAAAGCCTCTATGAGAAAATTTACCGCACAGCCAATTCCTGAGGCTCAAAAGGAACTGCAGTAAAGAATATGATTACAAAAGACAAGCCAAAGAATTGAGCCAGAAATTGGAAAATAGAGACTATCCATCGACTGCAATTGCAAAATGCCGTAAAAGAGCGAAACATCAGCCCAGAGAATGCCTTTTACAGACAAATATAAAAGAACCAATCTCTGACCGCATGACGTGCGTAACCACATACTGTCCAGCAACTTATGCAGTGCAAAAAATTGTAAATAAGAACTGGCGTATCTTGACATCAGGAAAATTGAATTGGCCAAAACCAAGATTCGCGAATAAAAGAACACGCAATCTATAAGATCTGCTCATGCATACACGACCACAGAAGCACCAAAAAATGACAGTCACCAGAAATATTGAGATGGTTCCAATAACAGGCCACTATCCATGCGGAACCTGTTCGGTCTGCAAATTAACAACAGTTACAAAGACACTACAACTTACAGATTCACTGCTTTGGACCCAAAGGCAACACACGAACTGTAATTCATCACATGTAATTTACATGATTCAATGCCCCTGTGGAAAGAAATATATAGGCATGACATAAGTCAAGACAAGGATTGGGGAACATAAGAGCAATATCAAAACGAGAAAGAACACAACGAAACTCTGTGCCCATTTCATTGAACAAGGCCATAAAGCTGAAGATCTACGATGGACCGTGATAGAAATGCTACATGACAAAACCCAGAATGCAGAAAGATTATTGTTCGAAAAGGAACAAAGATGGGTGGACCGACTGAAAACCAATGTAGAAGGACTAAATAACAATATACCATAGCACCAATTTGCTAAATGATGCCAACACCATTTATTGGACTTGATATAGGCCTGTTTAAGGGATTAACAGTGGTTACAGCGACCCTAACCAGACCCTCCCTTACTAATGAGAGCCATAACCAATTCTAAATACTGGACTTGTCAGACTGATAGGAGCGTAACCAGCGATATGAATATCAAAAATAGAAAGAAAAGACACGTTTAGTAAATTAGCAAGTAATGGTAGAAGAGGCTACATGAGAGAATCTGCTAGTCCTTTCTCAATATTTATCAGTTAATAGTAGCAAAAAGACTTTCTCACCATGCTTGAATGGCGAATGATGAATAAGAAACATTTAACAACGACCTCAGAATAGGTCCCCTCTATAAACGCGAATGTTTTCGTAAAATAACTTTTCCTTGCTAATTAAACTGGGAGATAGAAACCACATCGATATTTATTAATAATAAACAATAAGTTGCAGTAGTACTCTGCTTATATCGGTTTACTTATTAAACCCGCATTTTTGTAATAAGACGACTATCACATGCGTAGTCCTATTTCTATGAAGATGCCACATATGGTAAAAAGACTCTCACAATGTGACTTCCGCGTCCAGGGGCAGAGCCAGCACAAGACGCAGAGCAGTCTCCACACGCGGGTAAGACCGTAGCGAGTGATAGAGGGGTTTTTACTGTATACTTTAGACGATTCTAAACTGATAAATGCTTGTGTACCTTCCTATTACAGCCTGGGATAAAGATATCCGATTTTTCCCCTGATGACACACGCCTAAAAACTCACAGAGGTATTTTCCAGTATAACAGGCGCTTTTGTTTGGTAACAAGTAATGAGTGCTATATACATTGCCGATTGATTGCAATACATTGTACGGGATGGTACCGGATCAATTGGCCTTGAACATGTGTTCACACGCGGTACTCCTGATACTTAAAAATACCGATTAATACATTGAATGGTCTCATAGACAACGAGAGACTATTAAAATTAAAGAGGATACGAGTAAAGATTTAACAAGGAAAGAGGTGTTTATTTTAGTATAGCTTTCACACGATGGTCTCCATTCAATGACTACTCTAGTGATAAAGAAGGCCTAATTTAGCCTAGCATTGTTAACTTACAGTGAGGAAATGAAGTGTATATTGTGCTGTATGCATACCCTGCAATTGTTGTGTATGTTTCTCTTATTACAGGTGCAATATTACCTCGACAGAAACTTAGTGGTCACACAAAATCCACTTTATTTACTGTACAAATCGTGTGAGTATTGTTTTTATTGAGTCCTGACGAATGCCCCATAGACCAGGCTGGGCAAGATGGGGCAGAAACATGTTGACTATTCTGTGAAGTATAATAAGATCTAGTAACACGGTCTACTATTATACCCAACTATTTTAAGAACAAACCCCGTCCAATTTGATTAAAATGTATATTAGGATGAAGGCTTGTTATTTTATTATTTTTGTGGCCACTTACTAATCTCTAGGACACTACTGCGCTTCCAAGAGGTTGCCTCAGGTTTGAGGCTGGCATACAGCACATTATAAAACCTGATGATAATGCCATAACGCATGTGTGGGGCCGAGAAACAAGATAAACCACAAACGAGATAACCATTGCGTTTGTGAGGGTTTTTTGAGTGAACTAAGGTAACGCAGTTACAAGTGTCCATTCTCCTTTATGATTGTTAAGTATGGCTATGCAGCCTTACCGTGGAATGCACTAGTACAAACTGTCTTGGTTCCAGTCAGGCTCATTTGAACAGCCTTAAGCTCAACCCTGGGTAGCTATGGGTTTTAGCAGTAAGAATTGCACAAAGAAAGTGATCGTAAAACATTTACCAGTACCAAACAACACAATAAGAAAGCCAAACAACAAGAATGAGACTCAGCACAAATTTATAAAAATAGAATATATTTTTATGGATTTTTAGAGTCCTTGATGAACATAATCCATGAGTGGGTTCCAGAGATGCAGATTCTAAAAGGTTTTTATCACTTTTTAATTCAACCGCAAACAAGCACTGATCAATCAAATGTATACACACTTTTAAAAAGTTTGTGAAAGTTAGTTTGGCTATTCCTACCTGGCTTGCACAGCCAAATCCAAGAGGGAGGAGGTCCCATGGGCCAATGGAGTAATTGTGGACAGTTACCTGGCCACCAGAGCATTTTCCCGTCCAGTTCCAAACTATATGGCATGACGGCCATAGACTTTAATAAAGTGGTCCTGATGCTGAGGATACAGGATGAAAAAGATGCTCAAGGATGCTCAGGTTATGGTGCAGTCAATGGGAGTGCCTTTGTGGTGATTCCTCAGTCCACAAGTTGTGTTGGGCTACTTTGGCCACAGAAGTTGGAGTCCCTCAAAGTCCTCTTTGAGACCATGGAAGTCCAGCTGAAGCTAGTCTACCGGTCTCCGTACACCGCAGTCATTGTGAAATCCTTTAGTGGGGGGATAGTGTCCCTCTTGGGTGACCAGTCTGGACTCTAATGACACTCGCAGGTCTAGCAGACTTGAGTGCAACTTTTTGCCATTGAGGATTAGTCTCTTGGACAACCAGTGACAATCAGCAGCGATTCTTCTGAAATGGCTACCAACTTGCCAGTTTGGGCTTCTTCAGCTTTAATGTCCCTTGTGCTGTTCCAGTGGGCCAGCCAACTGACCCTTAGAGTCATTGCTTCAGTCTGGGGAAGGACCTTTCTCTGAGCCAGGAGCCACAGGCACAGTCCTAACTTTGCTAGTCCAAAAGTTCAGCAGGTGCAGTCCAGCAGATGGTGCAGTCTCTCTTGGTGCAGTCCAGAAGCAGCAGGGCAATTCTTCTTTGGTCCTTGTTCCATTTGCAATGTGATCTGAGGTTCAGGGTGCCAGGAATGCCTAATATAACCCAGAAAGTGCCCCAAGGTCACTAGATAATGGGCTTCCAGGTACCCTCTCTCTCATTGATGACTTTCCAGCGCTGTGTGCCATCTGGCAATTCCAGAGTGCACTATTCTGGCCGCTCTCAAGATGTCCGAACCTCTCCATGACTGCAAGGAGCTTGATAGCACACCCTAGAGGTTTGGCTATCTGCGGGCTACATGCCCATGAGAAAACCGCTTCGGGCACTGGCCTTTCTAGCCCTGTCACTAGCCTGTCTACCAAAACAAAGGGCAGCTATTGGGAGTGCTATTGCCATTTTCCCACCAAAGGCAGCTTTGCCTTTGAAGCTTGCCTTTTGCACCAACACCCTTAAAGGCTTCCTGCAGCGGGACGTGATACCTCTCCCTGCAATGGGCTGCTTTTGTTTCCAAGACTCTGAATCATTCGCACTCCTCCCCAAGCAGGCAGAAGGCTGTCTTTGGGTCAGTGCCCCTGTAAGGCTACTGGACCAGCAGGGTCACAGAGTAGCAACATTCTACAATTTGCTCTTCTTTAATAGTGACATTAAATACGACCTAGGCATTAGGTTGGGTTGAATGGCATGAATAATTTGATACCTTACAGAACCCAGTTAGGTAGTCCCCTTTAGATGTTAGCCAGACTGAGGGCCAAGCCAGTAATCTTGTGCTTGCCCAAGGGGTTGCTAACATTTCCACAGCAAAACACCAACTTGAGGAATTTTGCTGCAAGGACATATATAAATAGATAATGCCCCACTTAATAATATACAGCTCTCTGCCTTAAAGCCTTCCTTAGAGGACACCTACATATATTGTTAAGGGTAGGGGTAGCTTTGCCATTAATGGTAACCTCAAAGTCGAACTGGCAGTATGACAACTGGCCTTCCTGTCTGCTCTGGCAAGCTGGGAGCCGTTTTGTACTTTGTCAAACACCAGACATTTTGGACTTTGTGAAACACAGGGTGGCACAATTAGTGCTTCAGCCCTGGGTGGACCATCTGCCTTACATGCCCTTGATACCCTGGGTACCATATACTAGGGACATATAAGTAAGTCAGTATTTGCCAATTGGGGATAGCCAATTCGACATACATTTTGTAATTGGTAAGAACACTGGCAAAAAGTCTGGTTAGCAGGCCTCAGTCCAATCTAGGAGTTGCAAAACCAAAAGCTAGTGGTCCAAATGGGGGGAGGGGAAAAGTGGTGTAACGCCTGTTTTCTTACACACCACTACTCATAGTCACTAGGTTAAGCGTTGTGGTAACAATAATTCCGCTACTGGATTTAAAGTCTATACTGAAGAATTCCATTATGCTTCCAGTCTAAATGGTTTATTAGTGACTGACAGTTTTAAAACAGAGAACGAGAACTACATTATCCATGCTCACTGAGAAGTTAACCACTGAAAGAACTGCCAAAGAGTAAGAACCATTCCAAATAGAAATCAAGATGAGCCTCGTTTTTTGCTTCTCAGCCAGTAAAGTGGAACTTTTTCATTACTGTCTCTCAACTGATTTCGTTTTATTAGCTCTACCTGGTATATTTAGGGAATGTATCTAATATATTTAATAACTTGGCTTGTCAGTAAGAATGACATCATTTGGTCATGCCCCCCATTTGTCTCTGTCTAATTTGTGCAGGCTTAGAACTTTGTCCACTATGACACTGCTATACAGTGGCACAACACTTGTGTTTTCTTCCTAGAACATGTACAGTTCATTGGAATCATTAACTGGCTCATTCAACTTTCCTGTAAGGTTGTAGGAAATTATGCAAGTTATGTACCCATGACATGGAAGTTAAACGTCAAATGTAGGCTGCAGTGTGTATTTACACAACCCACATAGATTGCAAACTTAAAGCTGTGAGGGGCACCATTAGGCTCTGGCTACACTCCAGTTTAAACGCACTGCAGCGAAAAATGGAGGGAAGAGTGCATTTGCCATGTATGAAACCCTATTTTTATGTATTGTTGATAAGGCACCCTTAAAGTGTGCCTCAGTAGCTACTGGGGCGGAGTGCTCGATATATATATATCACAAATGTGGCACACTACATATTAAAAGTAGTATGACCCTCAAAGTGAACTACTACCCAAAAGCTCTTTTTACTATGTAGGTGAAGATATGTTTTCAATGGCTAGGCCTAACATTAAATAAATGTGGAGTTTAAATCTATAGCTGGGTAAATTAGAAACTGTAACTCAATGATCAAAATAGATTGTTTATAACTTTAGTGGAAAAGTAATTTTTTAAATGTGTACTTTGGGCTACTTGAGAGACAAATGATTCATCATTAGTTTGCCTCTCAGCCCTACTGCAGAGATTCAATATATATTCCAAAGTATACTTTAATGGACATTCCTGGTTGGAGTTTACAAGCCTGTTTCCATATGAAAAAGGCTTGGCCCATTGAATCCAGGAAGGCAGGAGTGTTGTCAAAAATTGGCCACTCACCAGGGATCAGGTATGAGACAGAAACAGATGCCAGGACAGAGGACAGTCTTAACACTTCTTTTGACTTGTTGAGGCCAAATGGGGGTGCAAGAGGCTGTTCACATATATTCCTAGGGCCTTCCTAGATATTCTGACTCCAACCTGAGCAAGAGAGAAGACTATATTTCAACCTGACAAAGAGTACAGCAGCTCGTGTAAATAGGGAAGAGCCAGAGCCCCCCAGATAGCTGAAGGACAGAGCTATCTTGGTTTTAAGGCTTCTGAGAATTGTTGCAAAGAGGAAGTCATGAACATAGAGGTGTGATATATGCATGAAATTGGTTATTTTTGGTATTAACTTGGATTGACTAGAATTAATTTGTGATGTCCCTACAAGTAGGGTGAACTTTCAAATAGTAATTTCTGGTGTTTGTTCCTAGTCACAACTTGAATGTGCCACCACCAAAATACCAGGGGTAAAGAAGGTGGCATCATGTGCCCAGTGACCTTAAATCAGATCACAAGCAGTGACATTGCAGACCTCTCACTAGGCTGAATGTCCACACATTTTGGCTGCAGTGTTGCCATCTCAGCATGTGGGCCCTGATTCAGAGTGCTGTGGAAGTCAATTGATATTTACTTCACCCTGTAAATAGTGATTCTCTTTGAGGAGGTATTTACAGGTGAATGAGATATTTCTACTTCGAAGTTTGCTAGCTGAAAATGTGGCATTATCACCCAAATCCTAAGATAGGAAATCAAAAAGGCATTACATAATTTGCTGGTTAGTGAATATTAACTGGTTAATAAATTAATAGGTTGTTATTTCAGATTTGATCATCTTCAAGTAATAGGTTTATTATCTACAAAACATGCAAGAAATTGACTTTATATCGTGGCTTATCACCCATGAGGGTATCCAGGTGCTGTCCAAGGGCACGGGGAGATCACAGGATGTTGAGCCGACATCGAGGCTCGAGCCTGGATCCCCGCTCCAGAGCCGACCGCTCTGGCCACTGCGCCACATTCTCTTCCCTTGGCAGTAGTAATTGAGAGAACTCTTCTACTAGCTCTACTTTCAATCCTTCAAACTCACACAAAATGACTACATATCTTGTAAAATTAGATTGCTGAAAAGTTGGGTCCTGAAAATGTATTGGGATGTGGCAGATGCACCTGTTTTGCAACAGGCGACTAATGAAGAATCACTTAATGTGTTGACAAAGAAAAACCCAAAATACCTTTTGTGGCTGTATTCTGCATAACCTGCAGGTCTTGGGCTGTACGCCCAGGAAATGGTGACTTTTTATAGTGCAGGTGTGATGTTACTGCACCTTGTACTATGGTTTTACTGCTATTAACATGAAGAACAGACACGATCTTCCTCTTGCTAACAACAGGTGGTAAATGGGAGCATTAAACTCCTCAGAAACTGAAATATTATGAGAAACTCTGTTTAGCAATTCTTTGTCCGCACAGATATTCTCCATTCCCAGATGTTTCATTCGTAATTGCACTGTACTGGCAGGGTGTTACTGCACAGTAATGGCAATTACATGTGCCACGCTTGTCCCCCGCCCATACCGTGCAGCTTGTAATTGGGGACTTATTGATGTTCATGGGAAGCAAGAGTGCAAAATGTACTCCACAGATAGATCCTGGCAGTATAGTGAAAACTGCACAAAAAAACTCTGTGCTAAAAAATACAGCAATGCATTTACACCGTGTTGCAAATCAACTATAAACTGCCACCAAGCAGCATTAGAGGAGGTTCACCCCTGCACAATGGTGTAAGAGTGTGTACGTTGGTGTGTGTTGGCGCATTGCAGCTCAAAATGTGCCATTGATAGGGGAGAGGAAAAAATGCACTATATCTTATTAAATATGCTGCAATTTTCCTCTCTCCATCTTTGGTTGCTACACCACCCTGCATCAAATATTAGTAAATCTGGGCCTTAATCTCCTTCCTTAAAGTATGTGTATTACAATTTTAACGTAAAGACGTGAATATTCACAGCACAGTCACACGCTGGAACCTCATAGCACTATATATAAATATCAGTATTACCCACCAATATCCAGTTCTGTGACTGTCTGATTACAGACACAGACATCTGCATTGATCACATTAAGCAAATAAGCTTTCACAGAAGAGGGCATTTCCTATATGTGTTTATCTGACAGTGCAAAGTCAACACAAAAGTTGCAGAAGAGTTTGTACCTTTTAGCAAAGTCTCTGACCCCTCACCCACACTCACTGTACCTGCTTCCATTGCACTCAGGATAGCAGTCCCCTCACTTTTTATGGACTTCAGCCGCTACCTGTGAAAGTATAACATATTACCCAGAGGCCAAAATAACTCCTGAAAAGGGACGTGACAGCATAACTCATGCATCCACAGCATTGGACAATGTTGTGCCATTCTATGCTAATCACATTGTATCCTATGGCCCTCGGCTGCGTTATCGTCCAAAATTGGACTTGCTTTGAATATGCAGCCTATATGAAGTATTAGGCACAGGATTCCAACTAATAACGTCCAATCAATACAAAAATATTAATCCTAATAATGCTATTTTTATAAAACTCTTAACATCTCTGTGTCAACACAAATAGGGGACAGTAGAGGACTGCTCGCTTTCCATTCCCAATGAGACACCAGTATCTCACTGAATCAACAGTTGCCTTTTGGAATAATAGATGCAAATCAGAGATTTCAGCACAACGCTAAGGGATCTCTGTCACTAGCTACTTTAGCTCAAAGGGTTAATGCACCTGCTGCATAGAGCTGCGTATATTGGCACTGTCACCAATGAAATACCAGGTAGGTAAATGCCCCCCTTCCAGGAAATAAATTGTGAGCTGTAAGGTATGGGTATGAAGGAAATCGCAGGTTTACCAATTGCAATGAAGATAACAAGGTAACATCTGTGTGACTGAAGAGATCTCAGGAAAAGCAAGCTTAGTTTTTAACATCATTTTCATATGGTCTTCTGTAGTTCACGCTACACACATCGAAATCTAGGCACATTTATAGTAGTTGAAATGGATTTCACTTAACTGTATTCCACTTAAGTGTCAGAGCTTAAGGAACATAGGTCTGTCTGACTGTGCTGTAATATAAATGAAAGATTATCGGCTGTATCAATGATTATTGTAACTCTGGTGTTTTGCTAACATTTGCAATAGTCACTGTGAGAAAGAGGTTTATTAGTTGGGGTGGATTGATGTCCACCAGAAGTAACAAAGAAAGTATCTTGTTAGGTTCAATTAAAGGTTTCAGTAATTTAAACTTGAGCTCAGCCCCAGGTAGTGATGGCAGAGAGCAGCCAGGCTTAACTGAGCGAAAAGGTGTAAAGCGTTTAGAAATACAAAACCAGTTAAAAAGTCTTAAACACAACAAAATAAAAATCCTACTCCAATTTATATAAATAGAATAAAGTTTAAAAAATAAATAAGTTCTGTGTGAAAATAGTGCCAAAAAGTGCAACATGCCAATGGTAGTGAAAGGTCACAGTATAATGAGACCTATACACGATTTGAGACCATCCATGTTGGAGCGGGGGTCTGTTACACCAAGTAGCTTGGCACCCCAAATCCTGGAAGTGGAAAACTATATTTTTTTCGAATTTGATGTCTCAATCCAAAAAGGGACTTTGTTATTTTTCTGAAGAAAACTCTTCTCCAAGCCAGACACAGCCGAAATTGTATCCCTTGCAGTGGAACAGGTCAAATACATGATGCTGGTTGGTTCCTCGGAAGCTCTGAAGTTTTTGAGGTTTTTAGTTGAAGAGGTTTCTGTGTCCCAATGCAGAAAGGGACAAACCTGAAATTCAATTCGATGCTGTGGAACTGCCTGTTACATAATTTTCATCTCAAGTCCCCTTGAAAATCTGGGGCTCTGGAGCAAAAGTTCATCAAAAGATTCCAAACGTCTTTCAGTGCCCAAACCCCCACAGGAGTACACTTTCAAGGCCCCTGCACCTTGGGTGCGAGGACACTTAGAGATTTTCAGGGCATCAGCAGAGGCCACCAGAAAAGTCTAAGTCCAGGGTCCACTGGTAAGCTGGGAATTTCCAGGAAAGGGCTTCTTGCAGCTTGTCGTGTTGGTGCAGCCACACAGAAAGTCAGCCAACTCACCCTTGAAGTCCCCTTCTTTGAACTGGTACAAGCAGGAGGCGGTCCAGTCCTTCAGGGTTTTTCTCAGATCACAGACAGCAAGTCAGTCCTCCTCTGTTCTTCCACAGATCTATAAAGTGTTCTGAGGAGGTGCTTTGTGATGCCACATTTGACACCAGCTAGTGGGTGGAGAGACTCTTGGTCACTCTGTCATGTGGAGGAATTAGGCCTGATTAAGAAGTCTTCATTTGTCATGCACACATTCTTAAGTTGCCTTCTCTCCCTAAACATAATGACATTTTACCCATATGCATTTGCATGCATATATGGGATAACATTCTTCAAACTCAGTTTGCTTACAACATTTCGTAGGTACTCTATGACGACACCTTGAACATTCTGTACAAGGGCTAAGTTCAGATCGCAAGATGCTATTTGTTTTTGGGCCGCTCGGCGACAGAGCGCTCACAATAGAATAAACAATAGCGGCCTGAATTTGATTTCGACATGGTAGCATGGAGGATGTTATTATATATAGGACATAAAGCCTTTGTTTATTCAGAGGAGCATTTTGCTGGCACTGAGAGCTCAGTCCATGGCAGAATTCCAGCTTAGCTGATCCTGTCATCTCTTGTGAGGGATGCAGTAATACTCTACACCAAGATAGGGTTTTGGCAGATCCACTCACCTACCTACCTAGGTAGGAGTACACTATATTACAGTACAGTACATGCATTTAGTTTTCTCTCATCTGCAAAATGATTGAATTGTTCATTTTGTTCACCTTTCTCGTAATGCTAATCACACTATTCCGTTTCCCTTTTGTTAATCATTGCAGCACACATATTTTACTCAAGAATTACAATGCTTTCCATTGCGTGGCGCGACTGTACGGGGAGGATGAACGCCCGGGCCGGTTTTTGGCCAACACATTACGCCCCCTAGGGGCCCCACGTATATCACCTCTATGACCGGACCTAATGGTTCCCCCGTGCACTCCACCCCTGAGGTCGGCAAGTTATTTCTCACCTATTATAAGTCCCTCTCGCTTCTCCGAGGATTGATGCCTTGCGCGCGTCCTCAGCCCCTGGTCTTGACAGCTTTTCGGCTGACTTTTATAAAGCGTATAAGGACATATTGGTGCCGCGCTTAGTTGAGGTGTATGCTGAGGCCCTTGAAGTAGGTATCCTCCCCCCGACATTCCGGGAAGCGGTGATTATTTTATTGCCCAAAGCCGGGAAAGATCCCATGCTTTGTGGCTCGTACAGGCCACTGTCCCTGTTAAATTTGGATTACAAAATTCTCACCAAAGTCATAGCCATTAGATTATCACTATTGATGGAATTTATTATCTCCCCTGTACAGTCGGGCTTTGTTCCCCACAGGTCCACCTCCCTTAATCTTCGGACGTTATTTACAGTATTGCACTGTATTGAGCCTTCCACTCCTGCCGCTGCGATTTTGCTTGACGCAGAGAAGGCATTCGACTCTCTAGAGTGGCACCTTTTTGTCTCAATCATGCGTCGAATGGGCATGCCGGAGTGTTTCATCACCACGGTTACCCTATTATACACTAAACCCACAGCCCGGTTGCATCTTAACGGCACTCTGTCTGATCCCTTTGTCGCGCGGCACCAGACAAGGCTGCCCTCTGTCCCCTCTTCTATTTATTTTAGCCATGGATCCTTTAGCTCAACAGTTTCAGGAAAACCATCTTCAACACGGTCTGCAATTTCACACAGGTCCTCTGTTACTCTCAATGTATGCAGACGACACGGTGCTCTATGTCCGCATGCCCCAAGACAATCTGTCCCCGTTGATTTGGGAAATCACACGATTCGGCGATTTTTCCGGGCTCCATATTACTTGGCACAAGTCAGTCATTTTCCCACGTACAGCCAGTACCACGCCCTGGTGGTGCGAGTTCCCGTTGGAATGGTGCGACGATTCAGTTAAATATCTTGGCGTCCACATTCATCTTGACACCGCCTCGGTAATCCGCCTCAATTATGGCTCCGCTATTGGAGCATTAGAATCACAGGTCGCAAAGTGGCTCCGATTACCCCTGTCCATGGCAGGTAGAATCGCAATCATTAAAATGGTAGTTTTGCCCCGCTTTTTGTATTATTTTAATAACAATCCAGTTCCCCTGACCAATACCTTTTTCACGCAGCTCCGCTCTATTCTGATACGCCTGGTTTGGGGGGATAAGACACCCCGTGACAACTGGAAGGTCCTGACTTTGCCTCCGGACAAAGGAGGGCTTGGTGTCCCAGATTTTTATTTGTATTACTTAGTCGCGCAGTGCTGCTACGCATATGCCTGGTTCCATCCGGATGCGCGCATCCCGTATTTGAGGCCAGAGGTTCTTACACTCCTTCCCACCGGCTTCCCTCGTGACCCCCGAGACATCCAGACGGTCTCCACCAGGTGCTGGGCTTGGATCAGATTACGCAGACTTCTGGGGCTAGATCTTTTATACTCCTCGGCCTTACCCTTGCCTAACTCCTCCCTTCTCCCGATCACCGGGGAAACCTTGGTCGAGCGCACTTTGGTGAAATTCAATATGTACACCCTCGGGGACTTGTTCCCTGATGGGCATGTATTCTCACTGACAGAGGACGCTCGATTTAGCGAACGTTCCTTTATAGACACATTTATCCTTACCCGGATATGCTCTGCTTTGAGGGCCGGGTTTCTTTCCTTTCCTGTGGCCCCGGTTGAGACCCCTCCCCTTACTTTGTTGATTCAGAACCCGGATGGTGCGCATCTGATTTCCAAATTATATAAACAGTGTGGGACACTTAGACCCATTGATGACTCAAGACTTCGTGCTGCTTGGGAGGCGGACTTGGGAGGGCCGATCTTAGATGATCAGTGGGAACATTGCTGTAGGGCCACAACTGACATCTCTTTGAACAGTCGCCATAAGTTGCTCCAGTTTAAATTCCTTCGCCGGATGTATTTCACTCCGGCCCACGCACACACAAAATTGTCCAGGCCACACCACTGTAGGAAATGTTTGGCACCCTTTGCTGATTTTGCGCACTTATCCTGGACCTGCCCTAAAATACACCAGTATTGGTTGGAAGTCCACTCCACATTGGGTGATATATTGTCCATGCAACTCCTTCCTACACCTGAGATTGCGCTACTGGGTTATGTGGTAAACTTTCCTAAGAAGGTTCGCAGGTTGGCTGCTCTTGGCTTCCTATTGGACAAACGGGAGATTGCATTGCTGTGGGGCAGTAGACACGCCCCTACGCTCCGCTCCTGGTTAAATAGCCTAGCGTTCTGTAATGTGAACTGCGAGGAATTTAGCACTCTGCTTCCCAACTCTTCCAGGCCAATCGACATTTGGGGCCCATATAGGGATTACATCTCCCGGCGCCAATTAGCGCATGACTCTCAGGTACAAGCTGGCTTTACCCCCACCGGTGTGGGATAGATCTCTTATGATGCCGGAGCTGAGATGTTGAGGAATTGTTTACAACATATGTGCACTGTCTTTTGTAACTGCCCCTGGTTATGTATATTGTCCTAGGTTATGTCACCTGATTTTTATTCCTATTTTATGTGTCACATTATTTATTGTCAGGATTTATGTATCGCATTGCCTTTTGTCAATATGTTATATATTTTTGTTCTTATTTGATATGTTTCTCAGACCCTTCAAGACTGTTAAGTCCCATCATCACATCGTATTTTTATTGTTATGTCTTTTCTTTTTTTGCAAAATTGGAAAATAAAGTTAAAAAAAAAAAAAGAATTACAATGCTTTAATAAATATTGAAACTGCATGTTGTGTATTTCTTGTGTATCTCTTTGAGTATGTAAAAGTGGCTGAGCAAAAGGGTTCTGGATCTTTTACCATGATTTCCTTGGAGGATGAGGGCTGTCATGTTCTGAGAATGCACACACATTTGGTACCCTGTGAAGTTAGGGGTTCAAATGGTGCACTGTGAGCTAGCAGGACTATAGGTCAACATATCCTGAGGGGTGCTCAATATCAGTCTTGCACCAGTCCAATGTTTATGTTGTTGAACATATGTACAGTTTTTACAATCAGGTGTATAAAATCTTACCATGTTTGGAAAGGAGAGCTCAAGAACTTTTACCACTGGGTAGGAGGATTAAAGTGTGCAGAGTCCTAAAGCCAACAAAAACAGGTTCAGAAAATTTGGTGGAAGATCACACAAAAAATGGTAATTTCTAACAAGCTTTGTTCAGAAAGCAATTTAAATAACATAGATAACACTGCCAGTAAGAGATGCGCTTAATAATTCTTAGCACATTACTGCTTGTGTTTATTATATTGCTGAGTGCTGTCAATTAAGGCATTGAATGTTTCTCAAGTCCTACGTCTATGTTGGTGACATGTACTGCATTTTATTTTTCAAATCAGTGATCATCCTAGAAAAGGCAAGTGAGGATTATTAAGTGTGCTCCATGTACAGGGCTATCTATAAAGGTGCAAGGGATGTCTTTCTAGAGGCATCAGAGAAACTGCAATCCTACTGTTCTTCTGAGTGATTGCCTGCTAGTGTAACCTGTGGCACTCTCTTGTTTCAAATCAGCCAGCCATCTCCAATTCTCTATACCCACCAAGTAACTGTTCTTTGGAAATTATGAACTAACGTATCACATAGGCATTTATTTTGTCACACAAAGACAAGTTTCTGGTCTGCATTTAGTGTTTCCAATAGGCACACCATTTTTTGTTGGCTACATTAATTCTCGCTGCAGTGGCATGATGTTCTTATGTTCTGTGATAATGTTTAACCCATTGTTTTACTTCCTTAGTTCTCCTTCATCAATGTTTGTAAAACCTACAATTGTTCAGACAATGTATAATGAAAAGGTGCTATAAAATATATTGTTAGCTCTGTTTCATTAAATTCCTATTTATACAGCAGTTCTCAGGCTCTATGATTTTAGTAAAATGGCACCAGCACAATGGCTTTCTTCATTTTTCTTTGATTAAAAGCTGTACACTTACTGGTGAGCTAGATTATGAAATATTCCTCCTCCACGTCTTACCTTTTGGCTGTCTCCATTCCAATGTGCAGTCGTTTTCTCACTCCACCTCATTCCTCTACAATAACATGATTTGACAATCTTTAAGGGGCAG
Source organism: Lissotriton helveticus (assembly GCF_964261635.1). NCBI lineage: Eukaryota > Metazoa > Chordata > Amphibia > Caudata > Salamandridae > Lissotriton > Lissotriton helveticus. The sequence goes on along the minus strand of NC_136070.1, from coordinate 1,070,586,626 downwards.
ATGTATCAAGCTATTTTTTAGTCGCAAACGCTGCGATTTGCTAAAAAACAGCGTTTGCGACTAAAAATAGTAAAATGGTATGTAAGAAGAAAAATGCCTCGCAATATTAAGGAATCGCAAATTTTGCGATTCCTTAATATTGCGTAAGCATTTAAGAAATCGCAATTTGCGATTTCTTAAATGCAATGTATCAACCATTTAAGAATTGCAAATTTAGGCTAGTTGGTGGTAATTTGCGATTTCTTTTACAAATGCACTTTATGCAATTTGTAAAGGTGGCATGTGACGCTCATACATGCCCTTAGGGCATGTATGTGCGCCATATGCGCACACATGTCATTTTCAGGGGTGCAGCAGGGTGTTCTTGAGACACCCCGGCACCCTTGAAATTATTCTCAATTTGCGATTAGCAAATTGCGAATCGCAAATTGAGAATAATTTCCCATTCATTCCTATGGGCCTCCTGGCCCATAGAAATGAATGGGAAATTATTCCTTAATTGCGATTAGCAATTTGCTAATGGCAATTAAGGAATTTTTAAGAAATCGCTAAAAAATAGCGAATTTCTACATATATACCATTTTGCGATTTCTAAATAGCGATTCCTTATAAATCGCTATTTAGAAATCGCAAAAGGGTATGTTGATACGGGGGCGTGGCTAGCAGGCCAAGATGGCGGACGGAGTCTGCTAGAGCTCCGGTGCCGCCGGGGGCCAGAAATCCTGAAAACCGCACTTAGGGGGGCGCGACACGACGCTGCCCTGAGGTCCGTGAGCCTGTATCACCTTTGGCAGACTCGACGGCAGTTTGGGGGCCCTGGGGGCTGCGGAAGCGGAGTGAGCGGCCGGAGACGACTTGAGGCCTGCACACACGCTGTGAGCCCGGACATCGCGTTGGAGCCGTGCCCGGACCGCTGGTGCTGAGCGGCGGTTGGACCCGGAGCTATCCAGGCGGGAGTTTCGGTGTTGCCCTGCCGGCGGGAGACCCGGCCTGGACCGGGCGCTGGCACCCCAAGAAGTGACCCGTCCTGCTGTGGGGCTCCCCGGCTGGGGAAGACCTATGTGCTGTGGAGAGGCCGAGACTCTGTCCGAGGATCTACTGCGGCGCTGAGAGGCGGTGAGTGCGGGGGGCTGGGACGGGTGAGTGGCCTACGTTCTTCTGCCCTCTTCCCCCCCCCCCCTTGCCGGCGACGCCAGCAGTGCGAAATCTACAACGCTCATGGAAGCGCGAGAGAGACTGACCCGGTCGTGTGGCCTGAGGGTGGTGCAGACGCCGGGACTGGAGCCGGGATCTGCCTGCCTGAGACTGCGCGGGCCTGCGAGGGAGGCCAACACACACGCCTGGGGCGGACAGATTGAGGTGCGAACTGTGGCGCCCCCCCCTTCCAGAGACCAGGGACTGCCTGACCAGTACTGCACTGGGCTGCGGAGGCCCGGCTGCGGCGGATACGCACGCACCTCGGGAACGCCCCCCCCTTCTTCCTCCCCGCGATGACCTGAGGGACCCCGAACTTGGAGACCACCCGCTGGCCGGTGGTGGGCCCGACCTTGGACTTGGGCCGGACACCTGGGGGCTGCTGGCGCGGTGCTCGGGTGGCACTGCCTTGACCCGTGCTCCTGCTCACTGCTGTGGTCAGCGGACACAAACCATGGGCCGGATGGGGTTGAGAGCCACAGATGGCAAGGAAGAGATGCCACCGGCACATGTCCTGGACACGGGGCCGGGGAGGTACGTGCCGCTGCTGCTAGATCCTGCCCTGTCTGGTGACCAACCGCTGGATAAGCTGGACTTAATTCTCAAAGAAATCAGAGACTCCAGGACCGCGATGGAGACACAGGTGGGCACCCTTAACACTAACCTTTCTCTGTTGAAAGCCGACCACGGCAAGTTGGCAGATAAGGTTAAAGATCATGGGTCAACGCTGACGGATCTCGCCCCAACGGTTGCGGACCACACTGTTTCCATCCAACGCATGCAACACCAGGTGAAATCCCTCATGGAACGGGTGGAAGATGCCGAAGGCCGCAACCGGCGCAATAATATTCGCGTCATTGGACTTCCGGAGCGAAGCGAGGGGGCCCACGTGACGGAATTCATGGAGCAGTGGTTCCGAGATAACGTAGCTCCGGAAGGCCTGTCACCGTTCTTCTGTGTGGAGAGAGCCCACAGGATCCCCACTGGACAACCGAAACCAGGATTAGCGCCTAGACCATTGATTGTGAAAATTCTTAATTACTGGGACAGGGACGTGCTACTTCAAAAGGCGCGACTGAAGTCCCTTATTGAGTACGAGAATAAACGCATCTCACTATACCCGGACTATACCAACCTGGTGCAGAAACAACGATCCTCCTATTACGAGGTAAAGCAACGACTCCAGAAAGCCAAGCTCCGATACGCCCTGCTGTTTCCGGCCCGCCTCAAAGTGATCCACGACAACAAAACCCACTTCTTTGAGAGCCCTACAGACGTGGAAGAATGGTGGAGGTGATGGACATTGAGGAAAACCCGGGCCCGACCCCGGGATCATCAACCGGTGGCTCCAGAGATGACACGGACCGCGCGAAGGGTGGACCCAGCAGACGAGCGACGTGGACCTTCTCTCTTCCAGCAGAAAAAAGACCAGAACGACGCGGTCGCGGCGGTGGGATCCTTCAGAGATGAGCGGGAAACGATCAACACAGACACTGAGGACAGCACCTTGCACTCGGACTCGGACCACAGTATGGTGCTGTTCCCGACTGAAACTCCCAGGGCCGCGGATGGACTTCTTGACAACGACCAGGAGTAAATGCCGGAATGGACGAGATCATAGACCCTGCGGCCTACTGATATCCTTTTGTTATACAATGTTTGTGTAATTGCGCTAAGGGGGGGAGGGGGCTACGTTCCCGGAGTGCACGACCATGCACACATCCGTGCATGCTGCGGGCTGGGCCAAAAATGTTGTAGGGTCACATATTGACTATGATTGGGGAGCGTACCCCACACTCCTGTGGAACCAATGATGTACATGGATATGTGAGCAGGGAAAGGTATCTCCCCCTTCTTTCTCTTCCCCCCTTTCCTTCCCTCCCAGACGAATATGACTTTCTGGACATGGCACATGTTTAGCGAACCCCCCAAAAGCGTATGCACTGTTAATTGTTTAGTGATGTTTTGCACTTTTTGGTTCGGCACAGCAAAGTTCCGTGGCTGCGCCTATAGAGTTTGTGGTTGGGTAAGGGTGGGAGACGTCTCCTGGCTAGCACGGATGCACACGCAACGCGACATGGAAAACTGTTCATTGTGACTCTTGTACTGGACCATGGCTGATACCACAGGAAAGTATAGGCTGGTTACCTGGAATGTGAGAGGGTTGGGGGCGATACAAAAACTACATAGGATACACGCATTTTTACTTCGCCAACAAGCACACATAGTATTCCTACAGGAATCCCATCTGACACTGTCTGAAGCGCACACGTTACGGAAAAGGTGGAGAGGTACTATATTCTCTACAACATACTCTGCCTTTTCCAGAGGGGCCGCCATATGGGTGCGGCACGGCACCCCCTTCGTGGAACTAGAAAGGAAAATGGATGCCCACGGGCGGTATATCCTGGTGAGAGGCACATTAGACGGTGCGATGTTGGTACTGGGTTGCATTTACGCCCCAAACTTTGATCAGGATGGGATCCTTGCGACTGTGGGCCGGGATTTGGCTGACTGGGGGGATACTCCCTGGGTGCTGGGGGGAGATTGGAATATGGTTTTAGACGTTAACCTAGACAGATCGCACCCCCCCTCCAGTTGTCCGGGGTACTCAAGTTAGCTGACTCTTTCAGAACATGGCTTCAGGGTTGGGGGATGGCAGATGTGTGGCGTACACTACATCCAACACACAAAGAATACTCATACTATTCCCCGATGCACAGTCTACACACCCGCCTAGACAGGTTCTTGTGTACTAACTCTTTACTGCCCAGGTGTACGTCCTCAGCCTACCTTGCCAAAACTTTCTCAGACCATAGACCACTTACTCTCGACCTACACTGGGGGAGGGTGCCTTCCCCTGTGCCCACCTGGAGGCTCAATCCCCTGCTACTAGAAGATGCCCCATTTCGCACGCATTTATCTGACACTCTGACTAATTACTTCCGAGAGAACTGGGATTCAGCGTCTTCGAACCTGGTGGTGTGGGACGCAATGAAGGCTGTGATAAGAGGAGATGCGATCAGTCAACTGGTGGGTGCCCGACAGGAAATTCACAAGAAACTGTGTGATGTTGAGGACCGCCTAAAGGACCTGGAGACGGCAGCGGGAATAGACCCTGGGTGTAGGGGAGATCTACAACTCTGTAATATCGAGCATGCAGAACTTCTAGAAACCCTGAGAACTATAGATTATAGGGACCATCTGAGACGCCAACAGGCAGAAGCGGATAGATCTGGAGCCTTACTGGCTCGTCTGATCCACGATACTCCTGAAACCCCTGTAATTACGTGCATTAGAGATGCAACGGGTAGAGAGGTGAACACGCAGTCAGAAATGAATGCTACCTTTAAAGATCACTTGGAGACGTTATATGCCCCTCCCCCGGAAACCGCTGATGGGAGCATGATGGAATTCTTACGAGAGCTGCCGTTCCCAACCCTGCCTCGGGAGGCACGGACTGACCTAGCCGGACCCATGTCGCGACATGAAATAAAAATAGCAATCCACTCGCTTACCCGGGGCAAAACCCCTGGTATGGACGGATTACCGGCGGAATTTTATCAGACTTACTCTGACTTGCTGGTGCCCGTCCTAGAGAAAATGTACAGGACTGCCTATGAGACCGGTCACTTACCTGTCACGACCATGCAGGCTCTGGTGATCTCCATTCCGAAACCCGGCAGGGACGCCCTAGATGTGGGCAATTACAGACCTCTCTCCATGCTCTCTACGGAGTATAAAATACTCAGTAAGGCTATAGCGCTGCGCATACAGACCTATCTCCCGGCCCTGATCCACCCGGACCAGTGCGGCTTCCTACCGGGAAAGAGCACCTCCCAGAATACGAGACGCCTTCACGCCCTCATGTCGGCCACGCCGTTGGACCTGCCCCAGGCTGGCTGTATCGCCCTAGACCTCCGACAAGCATTCGACTCTCTAACATGGACCTTCATGTTCGAGGTTTTGAGACGCTTCGGCTTCCCCGTTGGATTCGATTGTTGTACGGGCACGCAACGGCTAGGGCGCGCACAGGCAGGTATACCTCGGACAGTTATGACATCTACAGAGGTACTCGCCAAGGTTGCCCGCTATCACCGCTACTGTTCGTACTAACACTCGAACCTTTGGCAATCGCGCTACGGACTAGGGCGGCTGCGGTGGGGATTACGGTTGGAGGCGTACATAATCTGCTCTCTATATACGCAGACAACATTTTACTATACCTCCGAGACCTGAGTGAGGATCACTCGCACTTGGCGGTCGTCTTTGATCATTTCAAAACAATTTCCGGCCTGGCCATAAACCCAACGAAATCCCTGGGCTTTTATTTCCGGGACGGACAGCGACCACCTCATATACAGTTTGGTGACTATGTCATACCTGTTGCACCGTCCACATTTAAATACCTAGGCATTAATGTGTATAGAAGTCAGGAGGACCAGATTGAAGGTAACGTACGGAGAGCGATAACTGGTCTTCGGGGTAGTGTGAAGTTTTGGACGTCCCTACCCCTATCTGTCATGGGTAGAGTGGCAATTTCAAAAATAGTCCTACTCCCCCGGATACTGTATTACTTTGTGAACCTGCCGGTTCTCCTTCCACCAAATATATTTGCCTCGTTGAACACGTTATTGATCGCCCTAGTATGGGGCCCGGGGAGGCGACGTATCAGCTTAAAGAAGCTGCAGTTGTCCACCAGACGGGGAGGCCTAGGCAAGCCGGATCTGCGCAGTTATTATTATGCAAGCCAATTGCAATGGCTGACTCGTTGGCTAGCAGGTAGGGACCTACACGAGATCGCCTTCACGCAAGCCCAACTGGCGAGCGGGGAGCTACACTCCCTACTGTTGCCCACGACTGCGGTCCCCCGGACCTGCCACCCCCTCCTACGCACCGCCTTGCTGTGTTGGCGTAAGGCGCTGAAGTATACAGCGGGGACCATCCCTTATGCGACAGCATCCCCTTGCTGGGACTCCCAACGCCGCAGGGAACTTTGTCAAGATGCAGGATACAGCCCTGGACGGAGGCGGGAGTGGATCGGGTGGGTGACTTGTTTAGGGATGACGAGTTGATGGATCATGCTTCCCTCACGCAGGCCACGGAGGCCCCGCCTCGGCTGTACCTCCTCCACGCCACGGTAACACGTTATATACGGCGTACATGGGCTCCACAGCGCGTCAAACCTGACCAACATGAAATGGTACATCTCGCCCACCACATGGGTACAGGAGGACACCTAGTTCGATGGCTCTGTGTGGGTATTAGGGAACACGTTGCTCCGCCCCTTACAACACTCAGGGATGCTTGGGTCACGACACCGGAGAGGTCATATCAGATGGGGAATGGAAGGTTATCCTAGAACACCACAGGAGAGTCTCTAGGAACGTCAAATTCAAATTCATACAGGCAATGATATTACATAGAGCGTACCTTACCCCCCGGAGGCTTCACAGAATGTTCCCGACTTCCCCACATACCTGTCCCCGATGCCAAGCGGATGAGGCCGATATCCTTCATATGCTGTGGGCCTGTCCACGGATACGCCACTACTGGGGGATGGTCCGACACACATTACATGACATCACGGGCCTACAACTCCCTGAAGGGGCACTACCCTGCTTGATAGGTCACAGGAAACGGCCCAAGACTTGTAAGGCCCAATTGAAACTATTGGATCTGGCACTCTTGTTGGCACTCAGAGTTATAACTATGAGATGGAAATCGGCCAGACCCCCAAGTGTAGAGGTGTGGCGCTCTGACCTATTAAAATGGGGACGGGCGGAGAGTGGGATACTGCGTAGGGAGGAGGAGAGGGGACTCCGTAAACATCCCATATCACAAGACTGGGAGCGAATGCTGATTGAAATGGAGGGTGTGGAACTTTCACAAGCGAATGACACATGACCGTACACATAGGGCCCAAGGTGGAGGACTACGGAGATGTAGGCGAAAATGCTGTGTTGACAAGGTATGCCCAGCTAGACGAGTCTGTTTTGCACTAGGTGGGATAAGGCCATGGTACCAAGAACTGTGGAGTATAACTGAGAGCAGAGCTAGGAGACGGAAGGGGAGGGAGGGACTTGGGTGGGAGGGTGTTAATTTACAAGGCCATATTGTAAGGTGCTTGCGAAAGATTGCTGACAATTTCGACTGTACCACCTGAAATACTGAGGAGGAGAGATAACAAATACTTGTTCAGTTGCCGAAAGTTATGACTAAGAAAAAGTGAAAAGGCTGACAGATGGCAATATGCTCCTATGTAAAATGTGATTTTGATACAGCCATGAATAAAGAGTTTTAAAAAAAAAGGGTATGTTGATACATCTGGCCCTAAGTCAAAGAACGTTTAATCTTCATATGTTGCTTCTTACTTAGACCACGATTACAACTCTATCAGTTCCATCTCAGCTTGTAGCAGAGTCATCGGGCCATCCCTCAAACATACCACTTTTGCTGTTTTCCTTATTGTTAAGCTGGCAGTATGTTTAATCTCCAAGTTTAAAGTCATAAATATAAAGAGTCTCTCTACCTCTATAGCAATATTCAGACTGCCCAAATTTAGAGTGTACTCATCCATATCTCCTAAAGTTCATAATTTGTCTGAAAATATTTGTCAAAACTTCCCCTCCGCTATCAGACTAGGCAGTGTACAGTGCTGGATGGGGCCCCCTGGAGCTCAGGACCCCTGTACCACGGGAAACTGCTCAAAAGAAACATTCTCTACCTATTATTAATAATGATGTGCAATAAGTCACAATTTTACAGTCATCTGAAATGCTGGCCTACTGACAAGAACACACCAAAATTGAAATATCAAAACCTATAATTTTTTTTAATTATTTTCAATTCAAACTGATTTCGTTTTTAAATAGAGACATAATAAAAACAGAGCACATCCCACACCACGCACACTCAGCCATTCAAAAACCCAATTTCATACCCACACATACGCGTAGGTTCTGGAATTTAGGAATCCAATGATATTCAATTCACAGATGAAAAGTAAGTGGACCAATCCCCTCCACACGAGAATGACACCAATAATTGTCCATTACAGGGCAGAATACATTTTGCGTCGTCAAGGGCAACATAAACATTAGATATAACAGATATCAATGGAAAAACAGTAATGTATAATCAAATAATCCATATGATTCAGATGAACATTTTCAATGATGAATCTCGGGGGGTTTAAGAAGAGACAATAGACAATTGAGGTCCTTGGAGATACTACAACGCCGACGCGCGTTTAGGTGTTAGATCCCAATATGGGTCTCACCTCCCTCAGGGCGTAAATATACAAAAAACAATGACCGTGGGACCTGCCTGGACTTCAGGGTGAGCGTACAAGAAGACGGCAGCAATGGCTCAGTGGGAGAACTATGAAGAAATGTCAAACCCCAGAACGGAACCACATTCGCAAAATATACACAGTGGTCGAGCAAGTTATTCAAAGTCAGGGGGGGGGGGAGGGATCCTATTCTGTAAGGCGTGAAGACTAGATGTCCCGTGTTTCCAGCGCCTGAATCGATCTGCCAGCAGCAGCTCATTAAGCTAAACGAATAGGCTGCGCGAGGTTAAACAAACAGGGAGGGACGTCCACACAATAAAGACAATCCAGCGCCTGCTTCTAGAGGATGGCAACAATAGAAACGCCCTGTTGCCTCTAGAGAATGGCACTGATAGAGACGCTCAGCAGGGATAATCGGCCGACACTTGGAAGGAAAAACCAGCTGATAGTCAGATCTGCTTCATGGGGTCTGTGGGGGCTATTGTTACACCACTGACTGTAGCGACCATTATGTTTACACAAAAAGAACATCATATGTATTCTCCTCCAGAATCATTACAATCTTTAATATCAACTAGCGAGTTACAAAGCCCTTCTTGCAATCGAATTTCACTAAAAAAAATAAGGCACCTGTAGCCTTGAGGTAAAAAAGCGTGTGAAAATGTTAATACTGTCTTCATGATCTAAAATTAATAAACTGAAGTGTGATGTTGATATTGAAAAAGTTGCTGAGATTGTGTGAATGTGAGTTAATGCATTTAATCCAGCCAGACGCATCCCTAAAACTCTAAGCTGGGCACTGCACATAAAGCAAGCAGAAATAATGTGGCCTAGTCACAAAGGCATCTTGGAGAATGTTGTTATTACTCTGTAGTACTTTTTTGTCTGCTCCTACATGCCTTTATAAATTGGCCCCAAAATATCTAAAATGGGACTAAAGTGGTACTGTATTTTGTGAACATTCATATACCATTAGTACATCTAGAACTGACAGTATCTTCTTTGTACTTACACTACTAAAGAGTTGAACAGTTCGGAGCAAATTCACAAAGGAATGTGAGAGTATGTATAAGAGTACTCCTGTAGTACTACTTCCTGAACACATAAATGATTTTGTTAATTGTCTGCTATGATTTTTGCTACCAACCTCATTAACAGTAAGATGCTTATAACGTAATTTTTAGTTTCATAAAACACCAGCCCTTATTGGCATAACATGATAACCAGTTTCGCCTAGGTAAATAAGGAGATAGATATTGTACATTAATTTGGCATATACTACCTACTGAACTTTCTTCATGTATTCATAGTTGTCCTTAGTATCTGGTTCAATATACTTGGAGGCAGATTTACTATGGAGTTGCATTGTCCCGGTGTGAAGCAAGTTGTTACATGACAGCTCATGTCCTTATCTGGGATTTAATGGGCCACACAAAGCCACTTTGCGTGCCTTTGAGTAGTTTAGTAAATACAAAGTGATACAACGCAGTGAATAGTGCTGCCTTGCATTACTTTTTGTTGGGTAGGTGTTGCATCAGTGGAGCATGAGCATTCCTATGCACCCCCCACGTATTTTGTTGCAAACCCAACTTTACAAAGACTTGTGAACCTGGGTTGGCACCAAAATGATGCACCTTCCCGATAGAGGCATCTCCTTGGTAATTCCTATTTCCACATGTAATGTATTCTGCAGGCCAAATAGAAAGATGAATATGCCTCTAAGGATTGTTTTTGTGCAGGAAAGTATCCCTTCCTGCAGAAAAACAATCCTGCCTGTAATGTAGGCATCTTTACACTATGATGCAAGGGTGCCTGTGTTGGTGCTAGGCATCACACAGTGTGCCAGCATAAGCACAGAGAAGAAGTGCTCCATATCTTTGAAATATGGAGCATTTCTGCTCTCTCCTTTTCAGGCAACACAGCGCAGCACGTTGCCTTGTTGCATTGCATTACATAAAAGAATGGTAAATCTGCCCTTGGGTTTATTGTCATCACAAGGAGAAACATGGACATAGCTCAGGATTTGAGTGTGAGATCTATACGTTTCTTAACAGCACTCAATTCTTTAATCTGCCTTACTGTCAAATCAAATACAGAAATCTAGGAGAGGCCATTTTCTGCCAATATTCCTTTTTACAAGTCTAGGAAGCATATTTCTCTAGACTACAAATCCACACAGAAAAGTGGTGAAGGAAAGAAAAAAGAAAACTAAACTACAATTATGGAGAATCCTCACAAAGTGTTGCAGCATAAGTTTGTACATGACTTCAAATGCAGGACAACCTATGCAGGAAATCAATGCTGTCAGATGGTAGTAAATGACAACCCCTGTGATATTAATTTATGTTCTGTTATTTTTGGGTTAACTATTTTCACTGTTTGCCTTTTGTTACGTGGTCTGTATTTTTACGCTTTCGCCTTTTAGACCACTTTGCTTCAGTGCACATTTGAAACATCATGCAAATGTTCTAGGGTTTTTTTAAGGTAGGAAATGGCAAAGGGGTTGTAAGCATGAAAAAAAACAGTCTTTGGCAATCAATTTTTGGCTAATGGAAGAGCACTATCCTTAAGAAAGCTATACATAATGGGGTTGGAAAATGTTGCTACTATCCCTGTTAGAATTAAAAGATAACGTGTAATAAGGCTGTATGAGATAGTGTCTGAAGGTATGTCCGGGAATATTTTTTCTGCCACATTTAAAAAGGTGTCTTTCAAGAGCATGAAAGTGGCACCCATTTCTCTTGTTGCTCATATTAATCATGGTGACCCTGGCTCACATAAAGATTGTTGAAGCGCAAGTGTGGCAAGGTTTTATTATACTCTTACTCTCCTTACTTTTCTAACCACGATTAGACAATGTGCAGCATTTCCACTTACCACAGAGGCAATGATCCTCTGATGGATCTTTCTCCGCTGATAGGACGGTTGGAAGTTAGGGTGGCAAAAACACAACGTTAGCTGTCCAATGAGGACCATAAACTGATAACTAACTCACAAATTAGAGTTCAGATTTAGGTACACCACTCTAAAAACCATGCTGTAGAAATAAAGAATAGCAATGGGAAGACCCAACTGCTGAAGAGCTTAAGTTGGACTAGAATTATGCAGATCAAAAGCACTGCAACAGCCACAGATAACAAAAGAAGTAATGCTTGATATTCTGACACTATTATATTATCTAAACAATGTTTCTGTCGGGTTTGAGAACTGATTGCTTCAAAATTCACACAATTCCTTCAACAATTCATTAGTCCTTAGTTGAATCAATCCAAACAATACACAGAGCAAAATTGGTTTGAGAACTGATTGCTTCAAAATTCACACAATTCCTTCAATAATTCATTAGTCCTTAGTTGAATCAATCCAAACACTACCCAGAGCAAAATTGCAAATGCAAACCAACTAGGGTATATACAAATATTTTTATGAATTAATTGCATTTATAAACACCCTATTTCAACTGATAACAAATCAAGTACATTACAAAACGGCGCATCAAGTATAATGAACGTGATATTTAGTGCGCAGTGACATAGTGTGCAAAGGTGACATAATTTAGTGACTTTATGTACACAGTAAGTGAAGGGAAAAGGGGGGGAGGAATATTTGGCCAGTGTAGCACTAATTTGTAGTTATTTCTATATGCCACGTCCATTGGTTTGTGTTACGTAATACTCTTAGCTGGTCCAATAGGTTACTCCGTTGACGTTTCAACCCTAGTAAAGCCCTGTTTGTGGGTCAATGTGGGTCTTCATCAGGACTGGGGAGCAGGGAAGGGGGGGATGAACCGCCTCTGGGGTCCCCACGTGGGTGCACCCAGGCTTGACTTGTGAATAGTCACGTATAATGTGTGTGGCAAGGAGTCTGGCTCTCTTGAAGGTGGATTCTCTGATTTACGAACAAAGGGCCTTCTAGGTCATTTGATCCTCTCTCTCTTTCTTATTGTTATTGCTCACATCAGCCCTATATGTGGTTGCAATTTTGTGAATTTTTAAGCAATCAGTTCTCAAACCCGACAGAACCATTGTTTACATAATATAATACTGCCCAGGTTCTGAGGGATACTGGGTTACCCCATAGTAACTTACATGATATTCAGACACAGCTCGCTGATTCTCCCTACAATACAGTCAAGACACCAGTAAAATAGCACAGTTTAAATGGAAGACCCAACAAGACTCAATATTAGACTCAGACAGATATTAGACGAATTTTGCTATTTTTTAAAGATACCAAATATATAGCAATAAGCAATCTTTTGAGAATTTCAGTTAAGAATATCACAGCTTGTATTAAAGCGCAAAACATTTAGGCAAGACTTTATTGGCTGGCTATTATAAAAATCAGTTTACAGAGTTGCAGAGTTCCACTACCATTAAAGGCAGAAGGATAGTTTTTTTGTCTAACAGCTGAAATCCTATGAAGAAGGGTAATAAAGGAAAATGAAATTGAAATGGTTCTGCAAAAATGATTGCAGGCCATCAGCTAACATCTGTAGCATCAGCAAAGGAGTCGAAAAGTAAGGGGATAGTTCTTAGTAATGATCATAAATTCATCAGCAAAGCATCCTCTCGCAAGGGGAAAGAAAAATTATGGTGTTGCATCAAAGTAGGAAAAATCTGAATGACATTGCCACCCCATCCTGATTTCTTTTTTATAAACTCTCTAACAAAGTTTCAGTGATATAGCATCACACCACCATCGAAAGACTGTCCTATGCTCAAATTCACATAATGTCACATAAGACACTTGCTAGATTAAGATGCTTTCTCATGCAAGTCATGAGAAACAAAAGATTTTAAATCCACACAGGCCTAACATCAGTGAAAAAGAAATGTAAAGTAATCAGCTGAAATCCTGTTCCCATGGGAATAATTTACTGTCAACACTGAAGAAACATTTAGGAATGTTGAAAGTTACACATGACCATAACAAATAAAGCAGCATTTCACTAGTTGTAAAAGGACCATTGCATTAGGTCAGGGGAAAGGTCAATATTAGAGAAAAAGCATTTTCCAAAAAGCCTTTAAATTGACATTATACATTTTTAAATGAAATAAACTCTAAATCAAGATCAAATATAATGCAAAAAATCATTTCAAATAGGGAATATGTAGAACTTTCACAAGACGTTTTACTTGGAAATAGCTAACGTTAGAAATACCCTACTACCACAGTTTTTCTTAATATTCATATAAGCCTATTATTTTCTAAATTCATGCTACAAAATTCATTTTTCCCTTTTCATAAATTATATAATCTCTAGTATTATGATGCAGAATTTAAAGATCGTACCTCGTTTTTATACATTTATGGGCCAACTTTTCTAAATGGTGTATATAAAAGGCATTAGAAACACTAGGCCATGTCATTAATGGCACAATTTCAACAGTAAATGTTAATAAACAATATGTTCATAAGAAATTCATTAATGCAACTTTTTTATATCCATTAGTATTACTTTGGATATATGTTTCCTTCATCTTACATTTCAAAGCAAGCTTTTACGGTGCTTTTACAGCAGTTGTTTCAGTTTCATGTGTCACTGTATCTAATGTGTGCAAAGTGCACTTTCAGCTTCTCCTGTCTTTAATCAGTAATTGTGTTGTGTATTTTCATTTTTAAAATCTTGTGTCATCAAGATGAACTGCCCTATATTTCAAATAGGAAGCATAAAACATCTTTCTTAGTACCTCAAAAGGGAGCTTATTAATGTGCGGTGGCATCTGATATTAGAAATGTAATTTGTTATTATGTAAGTATTGTTTATTAATATAAACACACCCCCAACCCATACATCACCTTCACACATAAGATCACTGAAAAAGTTATGCCCCTGTACTCTGACACCAGGGTCGGACTGGCTACCGGCCAAATTGGAATGCTGCTGAGCTGGGGGCTGATTTCGTTAATGGGGACCTGCGTGAGCTAAACGAAATTCGTTTTGCTTTCAGTATTTCGAAGCACACACAGGTCTCATTGGGCGAAATCAGCCCCCACTGCAGTAAAATCAGGCAGCAGCTCGGCAGCATTCCAATTTGCCCGGTAGCCAGTCCGGCCCTGTCTGGCACCTGGATGGTGGCGACTCCCTGCTCCATGGCTTCACAGACTCCACTTAATAGCTTCTTAAAGCTGTAGCATGTCTTATACAGGGCCTGAAGAAATATGATCATATCACCGTATCCTGATAGCACCCCTTTGGATCCCCTTAGTGTCCAGCATCATCTTCAAAATAAGCTGCTTCATTTACAAAGCCATCACGACCTGCCACAGGGGCTTTTTCATCTATACATCTAGTATCTGAAAAAACAGCACCATATCCATCAGACCGAACTGTCACAGCACTGCCCAAATTAGGAAACAGTTAAAGACACACCTGTTTAAAGAACACTAGATTGCAATGCAGTAACAGTATACTTCTGCTTCATGATCCCAGCTACCTCTGAAAACACTTTTTGATTCTATGCTTGCCTTTGACCCTTGCCAGAATCCTACTGCCATTTGCCTAGGTTTACATTGCAGAAATGCCAAGAATATGCATATATATATGTATGCAGTAAACATAATATTAATAATGAATAATAATTATTATATATATATATATATATATATATATATATATATATATATATTATATATATATATATTCACTGAAAAATGTTAAAGGCATGCTATAGTCACGTGAAAATGTCATTAGTAACATAACGTGTTAATCGAACAAAAACAATGAAATTCACCAACATAGTTATCGCAAGTAACTATAATCAGTGGTCCAAATTAACTATAACGCAAGCCCCACCATTCACATTAATGTTATTTTAGATGTTTCAGTGATGTTATTAATGATGTCCTAGAACATGTCATGATTGATGTAATATGTGAGGTCATAAGTAGTGCATGGCGAGGGCAGAAATTATAGATACTTTAGATCATGAGTTATAGTTAAAGTTATAGAAGATCATTCTGTCCCATGTATTCCAGACCAAATATAGGTACTGTTCTAGGCCAACTGTGGCCTGTATCAAAAAGTACTCTCAGACTTGGGATCTAGTTAGCTCTATCACCTCCCTTTTATGCTGCTTAAGATCTAAAAAGGACTTTCTCACCCAAGATCTATGGAGTTTGGGAAGCTTAGTTCCGGAGTCCTAAAATGGTATATCTTTGTTGATTTGGCAGCAGCCAGTCTGATCTTATCTCATGATCTGTCGGTTCCAGGAATTCTTCATGGGCCAAAATATACTACGTTTTTAAACTTTCATTTTTCAAAAACTACTGAACAGATTTACACCTAATCACAAAACACACGCTTTCTAGACCACGATCACCCCCAAAACTTTCCAGGAAGGGACTGAGGTGGGAGAACATGAATTTTGAGAAACTTTTGAGGAGGTTGGCCAAATGGCGAAAAAGGTATAAGCAAACCAAAAAATGTTTTCCCTATTGAAACATGGCCCTAACTATAACTACCCAGAGACGACACCCACTGGGTATGTAATAAAAATAAATATGTGTGTGTGTGTGTGTGTTTGTCTGTGTGTGTGTATGTGTGTGCGTGCGTGTGTGTATGTGTGTGTGTGTGTGTGTCATGTATCAAGGCCGCTTTAGAAGGCCAAAAGGGTTATGGCAAACAAGAGTAAAGACCAAATATAGCACTTTGGAGCATCACAGTGGTGTCTGCACCTGATACTTTTGGGATAAATTTAAGGCTGCAGGATTTGTGGATAATATGTATATATATCTATGAGTGGAGTGGGCCATGACTCACGAACAACAAAGACTTGAGTGAGCCATGATGCCCCTTCTTTCCTTATTAATGATAACAAGCAGAAAATTATATTCTACACATTTATGGCATGGTATTTCTCCTGTGTATTTGTTTTAACAAATGTATTCGACAAGAATGCACATGTGAGGGGCTACATTCGTGATGAAAGGTAAAATTATCCTCAAGAGATATTGTGCCTGCTAGGGGAGTTGTTTCACTGTGTAAAGTAGTTGATACATTCAATCTGCAAAATAGTAATACCTGTTTTTAGCATGTCACATTAGCTGTTAACTGTTATAACAAACATGAATTTGACCTTTGGACCTCAGTAATGAATGTTTGAATGGGTGTTTATCAGTAGAGTTTCTCTAAATAACATGCTATGGGGCCACATTTATTTTAAAGGCTATGACATCTATCTATCTATCTCTCTCTTTCTCTCTCTCTCTATCTACCCATTCCTTTGATAGTTTTCATGTGTTTAAAGTTCCTCAAATCATAAGCAATATTGCTGTGTTACTATTTAAGCTAGAACTCTGTTTTTGCAGTCGAACGAAGGTTGCCCAGTAATAAAGGATTCTAGTCATGTATTCGCATTTTCATCCCACCAAATACACAAATTAGGTGTCATTTGAGTTTCGACGAACTCTGAATATTACCTGACATTTGCGCAATTACAAATATTGAAAGATGACAAGCTGATCACAGACTTTCATACTATGATTGAAATTAACAGTATAATATAAAAATAAATGACTCATCGAAGGCGACTATTTATGCTTGGTAGCACTTCCCAGAAAAGAATGACAAGTAGTGATTTTCCATTGAATGTGAGGTGACAAGGGAACTATCACATGCCTCTGAGCCAGCATTGCTCTCAAGCTTTATCTTATAAATTGGGAATCATTTGCAAATTACTAAATATTGGAATTTCGGATTTTCAACTAACACTAGGACATACGTTTCTATGTTAGAGTATGCCTCTGAAGATCATGGGTACAGCAATCAGTTGTGCAGCAGGTACAGTGACACCGAGTGTAGGGTTATGTTGGCCTTACAGCTTGTAGATCTGTCTATTACCAAACATGGGAAACGGTGGCCCCTCGCTTGCAATAAGGCCCTCTTCAGCTTTGCTACATGTCGTACAAACTGCTCCTGTATTTTTTAGTGAATTAAAATTGTATTTGTATATAATTACAAACGGAATGAAGGCATGTTGTGATACCGTATTAACGTTCATGATACAATAACAGTGTAATTTAAAATTAGAATTCCTCCTCCGTTGCCAAGTCATTTTTTTTACGTCCATTTATCATTTTTATGTCTTCATTTTCATTTATAGATTCAATTCATCACCAGATTTAATTCATCGCCTTTACAGTTTGGCAGGGAGTTAGCATCAAGTTGTTAGCCTTTTTAATAATATTGTGGCAGTATCCAAAATGTATTTTTCCAAGATTGGGATGTAGCACTGAAAAAATGTCTATGCTGAAGAAGGATGTGGTGTTCTTTAAACAGAATAGTGATGTGCCATCAGAAATAATATGGTATGATGTGACATCTCTGATGACAAATATCTTAGACATCACACTTCTAGTGTCAGAGGAGTAACAGAAAGGCTGTGATGTATAAAATGGCTTTGTTGCATAATTGCTTGAGTTGTGACATTGTGCATTAGAGAATACCATGTTTCTAGTAGTGGGTTTTGCTTTAAGAAATGATTGTTGTGAGGCAGGAGCCTGACAGGAAGCTGGGGAGCATTGCTATGCACTAAGGGGCCGATTAGGATGGCGGACGGACTTGCGTCCGTCCGCCACCCCTGAGTTGGAGGGACCGTCCGCATGGGCAGCGGCGGTCCCTCCATAGCAATTAGGATGTGACCGCCACCCTGGCGGTCACATCCTGTATGTTTTACATTGCGGCGGATGCTGCTTGAAGCAGCATCCGCCGCAATGCAAAAAACGAAAGGTGTGCATTTGCATCCACAAAGCGGCAGGCACCGCGCGGTGCCTGCCGCTTCGTGCACGCAAGGGCAGGGGGGTACCATAGGTACCCCCCATGTGCACCCCCCACGCAACCTTCACCCAGGGGGCCCGCAACGGGCCCCCAAAGTGACTGTCCGTATGCTTTTCCACGGCGGAAAATCCGCCGCGGAAAAGCATGACTCACCCTGCATCCTAATATGGCTGGCGGTGTCTGATAGACACCGCCAGCCATGTTATTGCTTTTCCGCCGTGGTCGCCTTCCGACCGCGGCGGAAAAGCGGCGGACGGATTGGGAGACCCACCAGCCATCCTGATTTGGCGGTGGGTCTTTCAGGCCTCCTCGGCGGATTTCCCGCATACTCCGGGCCGGCGGTGGCTTCCGCCGGCCCGGAGTATGCGGGAAATCCGCCATCCTAATGACCCCCATAGTATGGAGAACACTTAATTGCCACTGGCTAAACAACCTAATTTGGAAAAGTTGGAGATACCTTTTCTAGACACGTAGAAGGAGGTCTATTCACTATGGCATTTTGAAGTATGCAAAGTAATATTACTTTAGTAGTATTTTATGTCACTTTCATGTTGTCATGATTGGCCCCACAATATCTAAAATGGGAATAAAATGTGACTATTCTGTCAAATATGAATTTACACATAGTAAAAGTAGACTGTTTTAGTTGCCATTTTCCAGGCGGCGTCTTTATAACAGTTTTCATTGCCATTTTTCTAGTAAAGAGGTAGACGTATAAAGAGGTAGACGTTTCAGCTCTCATTCATAAAAATGTAAGAGTGCATATAGGAGTACTCCTTTAGTACTGCTTCCCTTACTTAGAAATGCTTTTGTGGATTGGCCATATAGTTACAAGTGGAGGCCCAGGATGTTAAATCGACTTGCCAGTATCTTCCTCAAGGGATACAGCAGAGATTAGAAGATAGTTTCTTTATAAACAACGGGGTTCGATCCTGTCAAGCCAAAGTGGGGGAGGGATCAGTCAATAACCAAAACAGCAAAACAAGCCCCCACTGACTATGAACTAATCTATTTATGCACCATAGTATATTAATCCTCTATGTAAATCAATATACTTCTTATTACATTTTGCTATCATTACTATTGTCATTTTCCACAACATCACCTCATTTCACTTATTTGAAAAGTGTAAAAACAACATGAAGTTATACAGCAACACATGCAAAGGAAATATAACTCCATATATCCAAGACAAATATATACAACATACACTAATGTACATAAACATATGCACAAATATCGAAGCAATTTTCAGAGTCCTTGCCAACAGGGAGGTGCCACAAAAGGGAGTTGGGTTTAGCCTATTTGTGCTCCTTTTTGGCCACCCTGTTTAGAGGACCTCTCGGTCTGGTGAAGGTGGGCTGGGAGCAAACTCCCAAGAAAACCCCACCAAGATGTGGTTAACTGTATGCCAGCCCTCAGGAAGTAGATGACAACATTCTGGAAAAGGCTTCTGACA
This sequence comes from Lissotriton helveticus, assembly GCF_964261635.1. NCBI lineage: Eukaryota > Metazoa > Chordata > Amphibia > Caudata > Salamandridae > Lissotriton > Lissotriton helveticus. The sequence continues at coordinate 1,070,566,898 of NC_136070.1, read as the reverse complement.
ACTTGGAAGCCAGCTAGGAAGTCATGAAACTCTGGTATGATCAGAATGCCACCCTGGTGGAGTTTCAGCCTGGCTAGAAAGTGTGAGTTATGGAGCCAGTAGTGCCCAGGGCCCTCTAAGACTATTGTACAGGGCCCTAAGAGCTGACAGAGGGGAAGGGGCAGGTTATCTACCTAGTACACCTCAAGATCCCCAAGAATCCTCAAATGGGTCCTCCACATCAATCCCCTCAAATCCCACTCAGTCTGAGGTAACCATGCAGTTGATGACAGATGATGGAGAGGAAACCTCTCCCTGACCTCCTATCACCCAAGGAGAAAGATGGATAAGTGGAAGGTGCCAATGTCTCTCCTACCCTGACCCCAGAACAGCAAATGGACTGTTGTCAGCTGTTGGGACAATTTGCCTCAGTGTTCTCTCTCACTCCTGGTCTTACACACTTGTGAACCCATGATGTAGTCACTGGGAGAGCCTGCCTGTCAATAACAAAATATACACGCTGTCAGTCAAAGCAAGGACCAGCATTAGGAACGTAGTCTCTGAGATGTTGGAACTGGTAGTGATTAATCACTACAGTAGTCCCTGAGATGATGGTATCCAAAGCTGCCCCATCTGGCACCCCTTCAGAACTCAAGTTCTGTGTGGACTCGAGGGGGTTCAACTCAATCATCAAGAGTGATGCTCACCCCATCCCCTGAGCTGAGCTCATTGACAGTTTGGGGGCTGCCAAGTTTGGCAGTACTTTTGCCCTCACTTCAGGGTACTAGAAGATAGCCCTCACTGAGGAAGCAAATGAGAGGTCAGTATTCTCTACCGCAGAGGGACTCCTTCAATTTAAAGTAATGTTCACTGGATTGAAGAATGCTTCTTCCACCTTCCAGAGGTTGGGGAACTAGGTCTTAGCTGGAATGCAGGTCTTCAATACCGTCTACTTGAATTACATAGCTGTCTACAGTAGCAGCTGGAAGGATCACTTGTTTGATCTCCATTAAATGCTTCATGCCCTGCTATAGACAGGCCTGACTATCAAGGCCACTAAGTGCCAGATAGTGCAGGGTTCTTTGGTGTACCTGGAAGACCACATGGGTGTGGGTAATGTGCAGCCACTCCAGGCCAAAATAGAGATTGTCCTGGCCTGGGAGCCCCATAAAACCCAAACAGAAGTGAGTCTGTTCCAGGGACTAACTGGATACCACATGAGGTTTGTTAAGGGATATGACACTATTGTTGCCCCCTTCGCTGAGCAGACTTTGAAGAAGCAGTCCATAAGGGTTATCTGTACAGGGGACTGTCAGAAAGCCTTTGCCACCCTCAAACAGGCCATGTGTACAGCCCCTGGCCTCTGGCTTTTCCCAGGAATCCATTGTGCAAACTGATGCCTCATAGCATAACATAGTGGTTGTTCCATCACAGTTGAATGAGGAGGGCCTAGATCAGACTATAGCCTTCATCAAGAGGAGGCTACTTCCCAGGGAACAGAGGTGGCGTGGTATTGAAATGTAAGACTTTTCTGTATTCTGGGCACTGAAGAAGCTAAGACCATATCTGTTTGGGGCTCACTTCCAGGTTCAGACAGACCGGAGGCCCCTTAGATTGCTCATACAGATAACAGGTGAGAATCCAAAACTGTGAAGTGGTCCATCTCCCAACTGGGAATGGACTTCACGGTGGAACACCATCGTGGGTCAGACTACTCCAGTGCCCCTTAGTGATGATAACTCCCAGGAGGTTGGGTGGTTCTCCCCACTCTCAGCTGCCACCTGTCAGCCTTAGGGTGGTCTTTCCCCCATATATTTTGCCTTTACCCTCTTATTTTTCTGAATTCATTTTTGTTGGCCTTAGGTCTCTGTGCTCTTTACCAATGCTAACCCATGGTAAAGTGATTGTGTCATATTTAATTCATTTTTAAGCTCCTAGTAAAGTGGTATACCATATAGTCATGGCCTGTAAATGAAATGCTACTAGTGGGCATGCAGCACTTATTTTGCCACCATATTAAGTAGACCCTTAAAACATGTCCCAGGTCTGCTGTGGCAGCCTGAATGCAGTTTTAAACTGCTAATTCGACTAAGCAACATAAATCCCTTGCTAATACTTAAAATCACCATTTATTAAATATAAGTCAACCCTAGGTAGCCCGTAGGGCAGGGTGCATTGTACATGTACTTTTAAGTTTTAGATGTCCTGGCATTGAAAAACCTACAAATTTATTTTTCACTATTATGAGGCCTAACTTCACCATATCAACATTGAGTTGCTTTATTAGATTTAATAAGTGTTAACGTTTGATTGAGAAAAAGTAGAGATTTAATTAGTGTTAACTTTTGATTGGAAACCAGTAAGGATTTCATGTTTTGTGTCTGACAAATCATAATTTAAAATAATTTTTATTGGTAAAGTTGGAATTAATGTTATAATTTTGAAAATGGCACTTTTAGAAAGTTGCCATTTTCCAGCCCTAGCTAGTTGGTGCCTGTAGCCTGTTCCTGGGTCAGCTGACTGGGTGTAGTCAGCAGTTGGACTTGTATATACCTCTCAGAGAGGCATACTATAGAAGGATTAGGTGTGCCTAGTTGGGCCATCACGTCATCACTGTCAGGATATGTGGATGGAGCTGGGCACCACCCCACTTGCAAATCAATAGACTGTGTCCTGCCTTCACACAAAGGACTTCACACTAGTGCATTGTGCCCATAGCAAGGCTGGAGCCAGGGCAGGGGAGGCAGGTTGTTATGTTTATACACGGCCACTGTTTATATCTTGGCTCGCGTTGCTGCCTAGGCTTGTGGACATGCTGTGGTTCTTTGTCTCGAGCCCAGGGTTCCGTGATTGAGCCGTTAGGGAGAGGCAGTTTCCCCAGCTGAGCTGGTTGGGTTTTTGTTCCTCTGCACTTAGCTAATAAACATCTTCTGCTTACTACAGACGGACCTGCATTATTTATTTATTATACAGGTAAATTCCAAGCACTTCAAAAAGAATCTCAGTAAACTTGTTCCTACTTTAAAGAACGCGAATGGTCTGAAAATGGGACACTTAGACAAACTCTTCAATTCACTTTCTGGACCTATTGGAGAATTCTCAGAGGATTGTCTGCTGCTGTGACCTGTTGTGTACTTAAGAAGATTGCTTTGCTACACCTGCAATGAGTGCTCTGATGTATGAAGCCTGAAGATTGCCTTGTACCCCCATTGGCCTGCCCTGCTTCTTGAGCCCTGTCCCACTACTATCAGAGCTAGTTGGCTGGTCTCCTGATCAGAGCCTCAGGGACAGAAAAAGTTCCAACCATTTTGAATTCCCCACCTGGCCCCAGCCTGAGTTATGACTCTCCAAGTGGTACCTCTGCAGTCCTGGACTCTTGGAAGTGGTGCTAAAGGTGCACAGATGACCAAAATCCAAAACTTTGGACTTAGAACATGTTTGGCTAAACAGTGATCTGAGAACTAAGAGGAGACTAGGACCTCCGTGATTGTCAGTCCACCCAAGGTGCATTGCTGGTTGGCCTGATTTCACTGAAGCTCCAGCTACATTCTTCTCTGCAGCAGCACATCCTGTTCAGAGGTCCTTTGCAGAAGGGGCATCCTGCCTCATGGAGCCCTCGTTAGCTACAACTTGCAGCTTCGCCTCTTTGGAGGTTTTTGACTTCCAAAAAAACAGGCCAAGTCAGAATGTGGAAATCTTCATCGTGACTCCGTCCAGGGATTCTCTGATGATGACGCCTCCTCCTCTGACCCAGCCTGCAGCCTTGTCCCGCTGAACTTTACCTTCTCTGACGTTTTTCCACAACATTTCTTCTCAGCCCAACCCCTTTACTTTTTTCCAATCGTCCCAACCTGACCGTGACCCAGAGGGGTGTGATTTGCATAAGTGTGTTATGCCACCCTCATTTTTTCTGCACTATATTCCAGATCTGGAGCTTGTGCTTTGTGGGGCCTGTTAGGTTCCAGGGCTTATTATAGAGAGTTATATACAGGCCTGTCTCACCCATCTGCAACCTGTCAAGGGCATAGGTGGGGTCTGTGCGAGGGACATGGATCCAGTGGTTAATTACTATCAGTTGAGAGGCCCAGTAGTATGTCTGTATGTGAGGGAGCGCAATCCCCATCGTACCAGGTGTGGTACAATTTTACCTTAGCTATGCGGGCCGTCTTATTGTCCCAGAGGAGTTTTGTATCTTCTACTTCAATGGCACGGAAGTAGGACTGAGGAACTAAGAAGGGTGTGTTTTGGAGGGCGTAAATAAACCTGGGGAGTGCCATCATTTTGAAAAGTGCCGCTTTGCCTAGGAGTGATGGGGCAGCGACTGCCAATGCTTGGTATCCCTCTGGAATCGCTTCAAGGGGGCTTTAAGATTTAGTGTCAGAAACACCTCGGGTCATGAGTGATGTGGATTCCCAAATATTTGAATGTGTCTTCCACTATTGTTACAGCGCGGCCAGCCTGGAGGAGTGGTGGGGGCCCCCTACGACGTAGAGTACCGATTTCGCCCAATTGATCGTGTACCTAAATATTTTCCGTAGGAGCTGCAGCTCTCTAGGAGACAGGCCAGGGAGCGTCAGGAAGAGGCCATGTAGAGCAGGATATTGTCTGCGTTTAGGGTTATCCGATCCTCACATGCCTCAGTCCATTCAAGCCCTCCAATGATCGGGTCCTGTAGGATCCAAGCCTAATTTATTACAATTTACTCTATTCTTCTAAATTAGTGTACGATTTTTCTTGTGTTGTGTTATCACTTTATTACTGAATGTGTACCGCATAAATACTTTATGCATTGCCTCTAAGTTAAGCCTGAATGCTTTTGTGCCATGCTAGCAAAGGGTTTATTTAGTGCCTTTTGTGGTTCACTCTGGCAAGGATTGTGACTGTTGCTTGAGAAGGGTTTTCACCTTACTCAAACAACAACAACATTTCTCAAACATCGACATTTTAAAATTAGTTTGGTCGTTATTTTGAGAAGGATATGAAGCAAATAAGAATAACTGTTGCTACATCCTTAACCTATGTATGTGGACGTCCATTTCTCCTTTTCTCTCTGTTTTTCTTAAACTCCTGATGGCATTATTTTCAAATAGAGTTTTCTAATATAAAAGTTTGACGAAGTAAAACTGTGTGGTATTACAAATATATTGTTCTCAAATAATGACGGGAACACTTCTGATCCGCACAAGGGCTAGATATCGTAAACAGAGCTAGAGTGCATTACTGAGATAACATCAAATCCATTTATACCTTTCAACTGGCATTTCTCAGTTTTATCGTAGACTATCAAATCAATAAATAACTCATTTATAAAATACCAAGATATTGTGCAATCCCTGTAAAATGTGTTAAGAAGCTTTTCAGGCTATCCTATACATTCTAGAGTATGTGGCGGGTGTTGATTTATTTCGGCATGGACTCGTTCTCAAAATGGCGGAAGGCACGGATACTTAAATCGTGATTTATTAGACCAGTTCTCTAGGTGTCCTGTTATGTCAGTGTGCAGTAATGGCTTTTGCCCATTGTATTAGTTGTTCCATTTTCCACAAACTGAAGTAAATTACCCCTGTGGCACAGACACAGGAGGATCCTCGATCCAAGGTCCTTTGTAATAGAAAGTGAGAAAGGATGATGCAAAGGTGATATCCTCTGAGCCCTCTCATCTCAAGCAGAGCAAGTACAGCCGTTGTTTTTAGAATGAGGTGGGTCTAATCATGTAAACACTGTGATGACATAAGGATGCTCAAGGCTTAATGTACATGATTACTTCATCTTTTAATTCATAAAATTGATCAAACTTGACCATGCAAAATACAAACAACACCAAAACTCATCTACTGGTTACTGTGCTCAATTTTTCTAACATATCTTCTTTTAGATGTAAAATATCAGCAGTGTTTTTAGACCATGAAAAAAGTCCATTGGTCAGAACTTAAAATTGACTTCAAAAGCACAGCATGATCATGGAATGAAAAGTCTTAAGTAAAAGTGGTGCTTTTGAATATGCTTCTGCAAAAACAGAAGATATATAGTATCAGGAATTTCCTGTTGTGAAAATTCTTCTGTTCCCGGGATTCTGTAGCTAAAGGAAAAACTGAATGATCCATGATTTTAAAATATAACTCAAACATGCATGTGATGTCAAAACGCAGAAAACATTAATTACATAAATCTAAGCTGAAGTACAGGTCTTGATCTTGCACTGATGGTCGTCAACACCTCATTTGCATTTACAAGAAGCAATTCCATGTGCCTAGACAACAGGCAGAATGGAGCCAAGAAATTCCCATCTTGCACAATCCCCAACATTTGCTGCTAGAATTTACGTTCATTTGAAGTTATTATAAGTTTCTCTTAAGACCCCAATACCTTTTGTACAGGGCACTGAGCAATATATATAGTATGGCTGCTCCTCTTTTGCCACAGATCCATAGAAACACACCTTGTGCTCAGGCACAGCTGGCACAGGTCAGATTGGTGGGGCAGGTTGAGTGGTGGGAGATGACAGACAGGTAAGATTAAATAAAAAATATTTTTTAAAAACTTACCTTGCACTCACTGCATTGCCAAGTCGGCGATGTGGCGAGCTGCAGACTACCCCCCCCCCCCCACTCCACCCCACCTCACCCTACCCCACCGTTCTTACCTGTGCTGGCTAGCTGCTTTTGCTACTCTAGTAACTCTTCATTAGCAAAACCTAAGTGTAAGATCCTATCTTTTCTTTGAACAGTTTTATCATTTACCGCTCCTGTCAGTGTCCAACAAAATCCTTTATACATTTTTCTTTAGCCAGTACTGTTTGAGACAAAAAAGATGGAAATAGATGCCAGCATTGTGACATTCATGTTTTGAGGAATGCTACCTGTTAGAGCTCCAAAAAGACCTCAATAATGGAAGCCCATTCGGAGTCCCCTGTGCTTCGGTTTTATATCTGTGCAAGGTACATGTCCCCTTTCGAAATGAAAGAGTGGCATCCACCGATGAAAAGAAAAACAATCTGTGCACAAGACCATGAGTTGATATTTCGTCGTGTAGGATCTGCTTTAAACATACCTGTTAAGAGGTATAACAATGGGAGATTCCAAAATTAAATGCATTGTCATGATATCATAAAGAGTCCGCTACCATGAAATCTAAAATAGGTACTATTTTCATTTTCAAGTGCGAGTGCCCTCATTCGATATTAAAACCAAGGAGAGACTTGTCTGAAAATGCTAATTTGAGAAATAGGTAGGGGATGGTTAGATAGTTCAATTTGTCCTTTTTTTGCCAAACTAAATCTCTTGAACAGGATGCCACCCAATAACCCCTGCTCAATTTTCTAAACAGAAGGGTGGTTTTCCACCAATAGTTTCTAAGTGAATTAAAATAAACGAGAGCAAATTACTAAAATAGAAAACAACCTTATGTTGATACCAATCCATGTACAACTTTATGTTATATATGGCCCAATCCTATACTCTGTAATTAGTTGGTGCAGCTGTGGTGGAGGATACACATGATGCAAAACACCAGCAAAATAGAGACTCCTTCATGAAAATATGGCCTTCTTGTACCCTTCACACAGCCTCAACTAATCCAACATTAAAGCACAAAAATATACCTAGTGCTCTGCTGCCCTAATGCCACCTTTCTCATCCCACTGGAATCCCATGACATGACCTAAAAGTATCCCTCAGGCATATTCATGCATTATAGTACAAGCATTTGAGGCATGTTACAAAATTAAAGTCAATATTCACTCCATAATAAGGACAATCAACCTATGACCAAGGTAGGCACATGTAGGGAAGTAAAGATTTACTAATCTTAACTCAACAACTACTTATCTTGAGAACATGTTTAATGCAGATATTGTCGGGTCATAAAGTGTAGGTAGATGTTAAAACTAGAAGACTGTGGTGAAACATTGTATGAACCAGGTAGTTTATACATTACATAGTATACACACAGCACTCATATGCACACTCAAAGAATAGGTTAAACAGACATGCATGTGTTGTTTATATAGCCTGTTTGCCTTTCAGTACTGCATCTTCCAATATGCATCATAGTATTCCAAGACTCAACAGAGAGTACACAGGAGGACAAAAGACAAGAGAAATCAATGAGTCAAAACATTGCTATAAGTAAGCATTGATACGATATTACAGTATTTAAACCACAAATATCCTCAAAGAGAAATATAGTATCCTAAATTTCCTTCACTGGAGTTTATAACAGAAACTCTACACTCAATGGGGCGATATGGTTTTTAAACAATAGTTAGCACAAGATATTTCTGTTCGGCACTATTTTTGCAAATGATATTCTGACATACAACTAAAAGCATGCTCATGCTAAGAAAAAGACTGGCATTCAACCAATGGCATACTCTAATACCTCGATTTGATGGGGATATTGTTGAAGAGAGAGTTTAAGGAAATTAAAACATTGTTAAGGATTTACTGTATAGGATTAAGGTAGGAAGTGTAGGGTTTATTATAATTGAGATTGTAGACAAGAGACAGGAGTGGTATTAAGTTTGCATATATGTCTTTTAATATGTCTATTATTTTCTTCACTTACTTATGGACATTTCACATTTTATGACAGGACCACAAGCTCCTATTACTCTCATTAAAGTACATTGTCAACTGTCAGAAAGCATGCAGTACTAAGGTGAAATAAAATGCTCTAAACCCAGACATCTTAACCAATCACCAACTACAACGGACCAATGGTCTCACCCAGACATCTAAACCAATCTCAACCTTCTACCTCCCAGACAGTTTTGGAAGCCATGGCTTCCCTTGTCAAATGATATTGAGATTAATTTGTATCAACTATGGCTAATTGTAATTGAGTAGATTTCTACGTAGATTTACACCTATATATCATTGCTCCCTCAAATGAGGGGGAGGATTTTTCTAAAACAGAATTTACTAATATGAAGCTATCACTTGTATCTTTGCACTCTGCACCAAGACGGAGAGCTCCTGCAGGGTAAAAAGTAGTGTATTAAAGAGCATTATTTGAAGAGCTAATTAAAAATACGTTAAAGTATAGAATACATGTAAATTAATTCAATGTATTATTAACCCAAAAATAATCAAATAAACATTTTACAATACATTGACTCACCAATGTAAAAGATGTTAGGTTCAGTTTCATGTAAATAAGATATGAAATGCTGTGTTGAACCTTGAAGAGGGTCTATGTTTCCTATATGACCTATAGTGTGGAGAAAAAATGTTGCCATAAATATTACCTTTCTCCTGAATGTTTTTCAGTCCAGAAAACTCTTTCAGAGAAAGTAAAATGAAGATCCCATTTTCCTTGTTTAAACCACAGCTTTAATTAAGCTTTTGACGTCAGAAGTCAACTGTAATATCTTATTACTTTTCATTAGGTATTCCATTTATTTATTACAGGTGATTAGGAATTTTACAAGACCCCTGTAATAAGGAAATTAATTAGAGGTTGGATTTTACACAAGGATTGCAAGATCTTTATATTTCAAAAAAGGATATTAGCAGCCTTTGGTCTTGACATGCAATTTCACTGATTTGCTGTTTTGGAACTGAGCGATTTCTACTGATTTATCCTGCAAAAGAAGCAACCCCCAAATGATGGAAGCGTTAACGCTGTCTAACAGCTGCTTTAGTCGCCTCCAAAAAGGAATGAGAATGACAGTGACAGTCTTAAGCATAGTCCCAAATGCTGCCCTCATTAAGATACATATAAGGAGCCAGCAGCATCCAGAAGGCTCCAGGGCTGCTGTTTGGCTGGTACTGATGCTGCGGGTGCTGAGGAGAGAGCGCATCATTAAGGCTGTGGTGGAATGAGAGTGCGGAGGCCTGGGAGATGTGATGCGTGTAGGAACACAGACTGATGAATTGCCGCTTTGGGGGATTCCAACTGACTCTGACTGCTGTTTCTGGGAGGGCGAGCGAATACATACTGTGCGACAAGAGACCCTTTTCTGTCAACAGGCTTAGTTTCCACGATCACACAGGGGGATGGGATGAAGGGAAGAGATGCTGGTAGTGTTGTGAGACAAGATTCTGAAGACTGGTTTGTTGTTTGTTGGACGCTGGGAGTGATGATACCTTCTACTGGGGGAGGTGGGTACATTGAGACCCGCAGATTGAGATACATACATCTTCTCACAGGAGGGGGAGTGGGGGAAGCACATTGCCAGATAAATACTGCCTTTCTCTGGAGCATCCAGTAACAGCAAGATTCTAGGGTCTTTGAGCAACTCCTTGTCACAGAGACTTTGCCCTAGACAGGGCACATCTCTCTGCACCGTGTCTGCTGCTTGTTCAGTGCGGAATGGAGCAACATATGTTATAGAAACATCTTCACAATGGCACAAGTGGAGAAAAGGACATGAATGGACTACAGAAAGCATAGGAATTGATTGTAAATCAACCCTCTAAAGTTACAGAGGTTTTAGAAAAGAAATATTAATGCACGGAAGAGGTTTTAGAAACGAAATGTTGGTGCATGAACTGTGTTTTTTAATGAAGCAAATTCATTTTGCACGATGGTTCCTACTTATGTAATATAATCTAATTTGATGTATGTATAATGTCATGTAATGTAATAAAAATGGAACAAACTACGTTTACGTCAAAAACAGACCAGGGTTTAACATTTGTAAAAATAACAGTATAAATCTAGTCATGTGCTGCTGTAAAACAGAAACAAAATGTGTGAAATAAACGTGTCCCATGTTTTGCCCCGGTGCAAATTCCATTCGCGACATTTTTATCTCACAAGAAGCACAAACCATTGCAAAAAGTATTGGTTTCCAATACTCCGGAATAGCTATGATAACTTGATATGTAGTATGTTGTTGTTTGACTAGTGCTACAGATCAAAGAATTCATTAGACTGAATGTTACCTTGCTAAGGTGACCCTCATCCCTTCATCCCTTCATCCCTTTATCGGAAATAATGATGCAACCAGGTCCCTAGAAGCTCTTTATGGATTTAGCCAATCATTTGTACATACAAGACAGGGTAAATGCATGTGCACACTTTCTTATTTGGTTAAGGTGTTAGCACTGAGGTGCCTGGCACTTGCTGAATGCATGGAAACAGGAGGGGGAGGCTGTGGCTGCGCCTCTCACCAATTAAGAACAATCGATTTAAGTGTGTGACTTATAATTCACTCCAAGCAGCTTCAGTACTGTGACTGGAGCATTTATTACTTGTTAACAAACCATCAGGGACAGTGTTGATTCAGTGCTTGAAAATATGTAAGATGTTTTGCCGCACAACATTTCTGGCTAACTGTTTCTTAAGGTGATGCTAGACATAGGTTAAAAGTTGGGTGTGTTTTAAAGAATATTAGGGGTGGTATTTTTCATATTAATTATTTTCAGTGTATTTATATATAAATATGCTATTTATTACCAATGTTGAGCTGTGTGATATTAAATGCTTTTATGACTTCACTTATCGAATAAAGCTGTTTGATGATGATTAAGGAGTATGTGGGCCCAGGGCAAGACATATTTTGGGGGGCCCAAACAGAACAAATTTGAATTGTGTTACCTGTTTCCTGCTAATTCAAGCCTGCCTGATGCGAAACAATACTAAATTATATGTTAAAGTTTAACAGGGGCATACAATAAAAGCAGGGGAGGCTCCTCCATGTCGGCGGAGGAGCGTCGCCTCACTGCTTTCTCGCAGTGCGAGAAGCAGAAACACAACATGGTAGTTTAGATACCATTTTATGTTTCTGCTTCTTGCACTGTCAGAAAGCAGAAAGGTATGCCCGGTTGGGGTGGGTGGGCATTCCTGCTCCAGGCAGGGGAGGAGTGGCTTGCCCACAGTTGTGGGCGCTGACTGGTCGGCCCGGGGCGGACCAAACCAGTCATGCACACTCTGCATTTTCTCTATGTAGGCTGCATGCAGCCTACATAGAGAATATGGCCTCCCCATAGATACTTGTGGGGTCAGCGTCCTAGCCAATCACTATGCTGCCACCCCAAAATTGTGATTGGCTTAGGGGGGAGAGGGAGGTTGCCTGCTTCCTGCAAGGCGTTAGGCGCAGAGAGTAGACACTACGCAGGACCGGGGGCGAAGATAAGTTAAATTTGTTATTAAGTAAACCCCCCTCCCCACGCAACCCCCATCCCGCCCCCACACTGGTGAGTCATGCCGTCCGCGACTGAATAAGGGTTGAGATATGTCTTGGACAGCAGCCCAAAAATCTGTAAAAGGACAGGGGGTAGAAAGACAGAGTCATTATTAGCTGTAGGCAGAGAGAGAAATATAATAGACAGGGATCAAATAGAGAGAAGGTTTGGTTTCCCAGGGGGCCCAGGGTCCTCCACCTTCCAGGGGGCCCCTGGGCAATTTCTCACTTTGCTCATACCTTAAAACATCTCTGATGTTGAGAGTGGGTTTGGTCCCTGACTCTCAAGAAGTGAGAAATCTAGAGGGTCATGCTGGCCCTTCCCTCAATCAAGGATATTAGTCTTATTGCACAGGCCCATAGTTTGAGCAGTGAGGATCAAGAGTATGATGTTCAATACCAACATCTTCTCTGTGGAAGAACATAGGATGTGGCTTTTGCACTGTAGTAATAAATGTTTTTGCTACACTTGCTCCAAATACCATGATTTATTAGCCCACGTTTATTTTCATTTCCATACGTGAATTATTATCCATCCCCACAATATATATGTGTGTTTGTGTGTGTGAGTAACTCAAGATACACATTTTTAGTTATGAATAATATATCACAATATATATATAACGTGCATCTTATTTGTGCTGTAATTAAACGCTCCATTGATTAAAGTGATTAGTTAGTGTATCTTACAAATATCCCAGTACAATAATGCAAGACCTTGAGAAAGCTTATCACAAATCCTTTAAAGTGGCCTTGGGCCTGTCCTAAAGGGCTCATACAACTGTAACGTGAATATGTCTCACCAGCCAGTAACCTATGGCTTGGATATCATAAAAAGTGGCTCTGCTATTTTTTCCATCTATGAATTATTTCCTACAAACTAAAACCACTTAGCAGAATGAATCAAGAGCACCAACCCCCAGAACGCAGAGGTGGCCTACAATAATCCAACTAAAATGCAGAATCAGTCGACTAACAGCTATTTCAATCAAAATAAAGCTGGTATTTTAAAATGTAAGTCCCATTTGCTCTAAAACCCTTAGGATTCTCATTTGATTCCGCATTGTATTCAATTGACGTCAGAGGTTCAATTGAATATCATGTGCCAGAACTCCTTTATTATTGAATATAGTCTAATCCTTTACGTGAATATTCTTTGTTGTCATCTATAGCTCTGCTTGTTGCATGGGCTTACATTGACCTTACTCATCTTGGTTCAATTGTAATCAGCCAACATATTCATGGCATATTATATCTTATTCTTAAGACAATTTGCTGAGTATCCGAATCCTTGCATATGTCACTGAGAATTTAAGGTGCCCATGGTCTGAAACATCAACTGCTCTACCATCCACCTACTAGATGTATTTTCTAAATTGGTGCGCTCCAACCATATTAATTTAATAACTGAGAATAAAGTAATGAAAGTCTGCCTTCTTAAAAATTTTAAATAAATAATTGAAGAAATTCATATACTTGCTGGGAATCAGAATCCTTAATTAGATATTTTATTACCAAATGAATAATTGCAAGATATTTCAAGACATTTGTCTTTTAGGCTCTTAACCCCATCTGCCATGCTATTGGAGAAAGAATGTCACTCTCAAATATAAGATATCCAAATTACTTAACAGTCTCCTGGTCTGTGTGTCTACGTTTTCGATAAATGCATAATGTCCTGGGTGGAAAAGCGTGTTAGCCCAATTGAGAGAAGAATATCTTAATTATTTCGCAATAGCCAACCACCCTTGAAAATGTAAGTGTGCTTTGGTCAACAACTGTGCTCTACAGAATATATACAGGAAATCTTCTAATAAATAAGAACGCTCCTGCACCCAAAAGTGTTTGATCAGTTTGGTACTTGGACATAGAACTGATATGAAAATTCTCCAGTTATGTGATTGACATGGGGCATATCAATTTGCATAATAATATTTGTGCTATAGCATATGCCTAGATAAAAAAGACAATAATTAAGCATGAAATATATTGATGTATTGCGATGGCACATGCATCAACATTTTTAATGTAGATAAATGAATTGTTGGACACAGAAAACTCGGATCACAAACTGCATTTTGAAGTACGTCAAGTGGTATTACAGTACTACTCCATACTTTCTATGAAATGTAATTCACAAAGCTATGAGTGTAAATCTCCAACTCTCCTGTTTTTTTCTGTGGGCCAATTCTCACAGTAGTGGATGTGGCTGGACATAGAGGAAAGCTTACTATCAAATGGGAGGATGTATGGTAAGAGTAAGGAGGGGTTTTGGATGGGCTACCTTGGGGTTTGGGCGGACAAACAACCATCCACAGATGATTAAGCCATTGCTATTCAGGCAAAGCTTTGTTGGTTTGTTACACATAGGAAATACATAGTATGATGAGAACAAATCGCAAAAAAACACCTTTACAGTGAGGTAAACGAAGGTTTTTTGGCGTATAAGGTGTGTTTAAGGTGTCGCTGGGGGTCGCTGCATGGCCGATCTTAGTTGGTGGAGCGATTTGTCTGGTTAATTCTGATAACAAACGAGACTCCTCCATGCTAACTAGTTACACGACCCCCACTGACACCTTAAACACACCTTATACGCCAAAAAACTTTTGTTTATCTCGCTGTAAAGGTGTTCTTTTGAGATTTGTTCTCATGATACTATGTATTTCCTCTGTGTAACAAACCAAAAAAGCTTTGCCTGAGCCCCCTGTTGTTTGTTTTCTCCCCTGTTGTGTATTCCACTGGCTACGTAGGACACAGGTTTGCGTCCCATTTTATGTATTTTTGTGCATTATTGTCTATATTGCTTACAAGTAAATATTAGACCGCTGTCCGGCTGGACAAGTCCACTAAATATAGCAACGATTAAGTCTATATTCATTACTTGGTTTCCTATCTTTCCTTTCTGGGGACAACTGTTGTTCTAAATAAAATTAACCCCAGCACATGCAGGTCCTGATCCCTCCATGCCATATTTCACATTGGGTGTTTCTATTAGGGCCACAGGATAGAATAATGGCTGAAGAGCAAAACCCAAACCATATTTGATTTTTGTAGCAGGGATGGTAATACGAATAAGATGTTTTTTCACTTTCTTCTTTTTGTCCAAATAATGACAATGTTGGGAGACATATGTTTTACATCTCTTGAGGTTTTATAAAAATAGGCTAAGTGTAGTGATCAACACATCTTTGCCTAGCTGAATTTAGTACAATACAATATTTAGAACTCACTTGAGCATGGATGACAGTTCAAAAAAATGCCAGGGCTGCAGGAGTGAGAACAGGCTCCATTTTGCCAACCATGAAATGAAATGATTGACCCATTTCACCCACCCTTAGCTCTCGAAATGCCCTTTATTTGCAGCTGAGAGGCCAGGAGATTGGCAAGGAATGTGAACTACTGAAAGTAATTGGAATTGGAACTAACCACTCACACATTTAGAATGTGATTATTAAGTGTCAGCAGCCCTCTCATCTGCCAGGGTGGTAGAGGCCATTAACTTTTATCACCCCAGCAGACTACAGCTTGCCATAGGTAGGGATCACTGCCGGTACAGAGGTGATCTCTTTGCCTTCAGATGAACAGAGTGTAATATGCTATTTACAACATAGGTTGAGTGTGGGAAGGGGCTATGACTTACAAGAGCCTTCAAATGTGCCTTTATGCCATCCACTTATAAACATTTACCTGCTCACTTACAATGGAGTGTAAGAAACAGCAGTGCTAAAGGAATTGACTTGAAGTGTTTGTGTCTTGCTCCATGAGTACAATAGCCAGGGTCTCCAGGCCTGCAACTCTTGTCTTCATCATCTTTGTCATGATGTGCCAAAGAATCTACTGAAAAAGGTAATCAAAGTTGACCATTTTCAATGAACTAATTAGCTAGTTATAAAATGATCCAAAACTCAATGTAGCTCCATTTATATATGAGGGTTCTCCAAAGTCGGCCCCTGGGAGCCGGATCCATGCCTTATTTTGATCATAACCCCAATTAGATAAATGCAGTTATTTTGACTATATGGCATGGACCTGGCTCCAGGGCCGACCTTGGAGAACCCGGATACATATGAATGAAGTATCCCACAGTTCAATGCTTTGTTGTCCATTATCAATGGTCTGGGGGTCTGCAGGGCAATGTGTCTGTTATTATTTCACATCGATGTATTTCACGTATGTAAGAGGGTAAATTGTTGTTTACATAGTGTACTGTGCATTTTCCGCCTGTGGGTCATTTTGGCATTCGTTTGACTCGTATCTGTCAATATTACTGTAAACCTATTGCACATTTGCAGGTCATTATAAGTGTGATCCTGTTTTTGAGTGCATAGCAAAATGGAGTTGACTACGAAAGGTCAGACCACTGCGACCCCTCAGGGGAGTTGCGATCTTATTGCATATTAGAATTATTGACATCTCGCTCCTTCATCTGTGAAGGACACAGCCTTTTAAGATACTTGAACTTTTCAACCCTTCTTACACGCTGTGGCTGTGGTTAGTATTTATTTATTTGTTTGAGGAACTACCAATGGCAGATTTCTGTTGATATTAGCTTCTATATCTTTAGACCACATTTCCCCTCTATACACACATGCCTACAGAGCCTGGCAAAACCTTTGTTCTGAATCAGGGCTGCTGGTATTGTTCAACAACCCAACCCAACGAGGCTGCAATAGTGACTAAAATATATGCATTAAATCCTATTCAAAATGTTATGCACTAACAATCAGAAGGTGTCTTGTATTAGAAGTATATGCATATATGTTTATTATCACTGTCTTCTGCCTCCCAAAGAATAATAGCTTTTGCAAAACGTGTTAGCAGAAACACTTCTGTAAAACCTACATTCTTGTGATAAAAGGTGTGTCATTTTCTAACCATACTAGTTACACTTACACAGTTTCACTCTGTAGGGCCCAGGAAAGCCTTCTTTCCAATGGAGAAACAGACCTGCATAATAATGTGCTTATACATTGTATAATTCATATGTAGTTGTCTTCATAGAAGTATCATCAGACGATAATAGGAGATGTACAATGTTCTGAAATCCAAGGGCAATATTGAAATATCTGCTGCTGTGGGAAAAATATCTGTGATGCAAACCTGAATTTACAAGAATAGTGAAACATGAATAGTGAAACAAACTATTGGAATGACACAAAAATAATCAGTCTCTGCTCCTTATTTGACTTACTTTTATATACATAACATTTGGCTTTCTGCAGATAAAATCCCTTCCATTCATTAATTTGGGTAAATTAACACCACCTGGTCCAAGACTGCTTCCTTAATAAACAAATGCATCAAATGACAGCTTAAAGGTAGGCAGGTAATATTTAAAAATCATCGGACACTGTATTATTCTCCATCTTCAGCATGTCTAGGAACTGGTAATCATCTGGAGCTACAAACATGTTTGTTCAAATCCAAAAAGAAAAATGAAGCAGATGGTAGACTATAGAGGTGGATCATAAAATCCATAGGTAAGTGGGAACTGCTGTGGGGGTAATTCACTGTGATTGGCTGAAGGGCCTAGCCTCACGACAGGCGATATGTCCACAACTCTACTTTGAAATAACCCTTGATGCCCATGCCCTTAGTCTAAGTATAGTTTGGGAGGGGGCCCGGGTCTTTGCTGCAGATACTGGCCTGCAGCCAAATGCTGTGCACATCAGTTGGCCATTTGTGGCAGGGTTGACTAAAGGGCTTTGTTGCCGGCCATCCCCTCCATCAACTCCCCACATGCTCTTGCTGTACTCAGTGGAGGCTGGCTGCAGTGCCAGGCCCTGACCCCAATCCTCTTTGGGCAACCAAACCCCTGCTGAGTAAAGCCTTAGGCTGTGGAGAGTGGGTTGATTGGCAGCCAAACCCAGCTGAGTAATGGCTTTGACTATGTGCTGTAGGTGAATGCTGGGGATGATGACGTGATATAATAGTCACTCGAAATTTTCCAAGGCATAAATGCGTCAAACCCGTCTATACTCCCAGCTCGACTTCTCAGTGTTTTTGCAATTCCCGCCACCTTTTTGGTGTAATGTTTTTTTACTTTTCTATGTATATTTATGTATGTATATATGTTATAATTTTTACAGCCCTGATGAAGTTCCCGTGGCACTAGGGGAACGAAACGCGTTGGCTGTGCCCTTGTTCGCAGAAAATTAACAAATTTGAATAAAGAAGAGACATTCAAAATAATATCCTTCGATCTATTTGACTTCATTGGAGTGCACCTTCCATTTTGTTTTTGTGCATCTGAAAGAGAGGGCCTACCCGCCAAGGGTAGTAAATCAGACATGGAAAAGAGCACTGAAAGCTCCTTGTGCGGCACTATTGGAGAAAAACAGACAAACCAACTACCCCTGTACCCCAGTAGTTTCCACATTTGATTCTCTATCAATAAGAACCAGATGGATTATATTAGGAACCTGGCATCTACTTGATGTGCGCTCGAATAAAATGCTGAAATATCTGAAGTGGACTGTCCTTGAGAGAAATGGACCAAGGATATGGGGGTGCAGAAGAGGCACTCTTTAGGTAGGAAACCCGTTGGATTTTTTATGACCAGACAGACCATAGGAGCCTTAATGATATGGTTGAATGGCACAAAATCCGGTCTAATTTAATCATTTAACCATTGTACCTTATAAGAGAGCCCCCCTTAAGGGTAGTGCTTCTGATCATCCTAATAGAAAACACTGAGGTGCTGACATTTTGCAGTATTGATGGTATGTAATAAAAAGAAGAAAGCCCAAATGGAGTGAGGGGCTGTCCTTGTGGGTTAGTGTTCCAGATCCTCATGAAAGAGAGAGCTAATGTAACAAAACTTTGTGGTTATGTATGTGAAAAATGTATCGGGATGTATTAGAGAGCTGTCTTCCCCTGCATGCCGCCGAAGCCGGAATACTCTGCTTACCTGTTGCCCTTCCTGAATTGAACACTCTGTGTGTATCATTGTCCTAGGTTGATAGATAACCTGACAGCGCAGGGCACCAGGGGTTATCATTTCTGGATGTTCCTTCATTGCTGATATGAGAATGTGGATCACTGTACAGGCTCCTGACCGGTATTTGGCAGGGAGCATCATGGGAGGTGGGTGCATCTAGAATGCCCCACACAACTCCTGACCATCACCTCACTTCCAAAATTCCTAATGGCCCTCAAGACCAGGATGTTCGAATAAGTCTCTGGGACCTGCAAGTGCCTGGATACCCTAGTGGATGATTAGCCAAATGTTATAAATCCTAATTGATTGATTGATTCTATAGACCACTTTTAGTCATAGGCCTAGTAAAAAAATAATGGCGCATAGCTTTTGGAGATTACTTAGGATTTGCCTTCTCTGGTCCATAAAATAACACTGCTCAAGGTCTCTGATGTTATTTGACTTATAGCTAACTTATAGCCACTTACTAGGTAAGGTTGAATAATCTATTTGGATCATATGTTTGCCCAAAAGGTGCTTGGCTATTCAGATTTTCTGAATTTGTAAATATTTTAACCATGCTACAGTACCATCCTCTAAATAAACATCTATTACTTTGAAAAGATGCTTAATGAAGTGATTATATTGTTAGATTGTATATGAGTTCGAAACCGGCTACCCCCTTGTGGAATAGACCGTGACAGGGCAATCTAGGTAATTATAGAGAGTGAAATGCAGTGCTTAATTAGTAAGAATAAAAATAAGTGGCAAACTGCAAAGTTTTTCTTAGGAGCCTGTTGCCTGCACTGCCAAATTTGGTGATGCCAATTACAAAGGCGGCCTAGGCTTTATTCCACCTCATGCTGCATTCTTCAACCACCCTACTATTCCTGCCTCTTAAACATACTCTTGCAGGTTTTTTAAGTTTCTGCTTTCTCTGTCTCTTCCTAATCTTTCCTTCCTCTTTTTTTCACCTTTCTGTGTTTCCTTCTCTTGCACTGTGTCAAATTCTGTTTATGAAAAATAAGTCCCATATCTCAAAAATTAGTGCTAATGCCCAGCCTCCTGCAACCACTGGCACACATTAAGTGCTGTGTACAAAATGAGTAACTTGTTCATCCAATTTGTCTATGGCAGTCGACCTGAAGACTGGGTGCCAAATTGACAAACAACAGGACCCACAAGAATGGGTGACCTATTGCCCTGATTAAAGGCCTCTCAATCTGCTGATAACTCGCCACTGCTAATTAGCACTGGCAAGTTCAGTGCCATTCACATTTCAGAACAAACTATGAATTGAGTTTATGTAATTCTGATCTTGGTATTTCTACCAATAAATGCAATTTATTCCTTCCTACCTTAACTATTTCCCCTGCTTTCAGGAAAGGGCAGATTTCTAGGTGTGTGAAACAGATAAAATGGCTCTTGACTTGTTAAGAAGACACTGTCTATATTTTAATAAAATTAATTCAAGTAAGAATCCTGTTCAAATAGTTAGTGTAAGAAATTACGATCTTTTAGGCGATCTCCCCACAGATGTTTGCCCCGTCTGCTTTGCTCGCTTTAAAACTCTGTGCACATACCCCTGCTAACCGGTATATTGCTATTGCTCTCCTTCAACATGGTTGAATTGGTATTCCAAATTGGCTCTTTTAACTTGCCTATAGATCCCTAGTATATGGTGCAGAAATTGTACCCGGGAAATTAAATGTCATATGTTGGTTGCAGCACCAATTGTACCATCCACTCCAGTGGCAGGGTAAAGAGGACTTCTGCCCTAAATGGTGAAGGCTGACTACTGCAGTGTAAAACCTGCAATGTGACCTTTCGAAATCTCTTTATGACAGGAGAAAACCTTTCTTTTATATATCAGGCAAAAATCAACATTCAGCGTTACTGAAGAAAGATGTTACCTTGCAATGATGTGGCTTGCCAACCAAGATGCCAACTATGACCTTCAGAGAATAGCAGACATGCAAGTTGGTTCTCAAAATATATGTACTGGGTAAAATCCCAAAGTAGAACGCTGGTCATCAGAACTAATAAAGTCTCCAGTTTAAAAAACTATAAGCAGTGATTCTACTGAATCACAATATATTGATTGATGACCTGGCAATCAACATAATTGTTCACTGGCATATATATTACTCACTTTGTGTAAATATTCCACAAACAGTGAAAGTTTTTTGAACCAGGCAGGTGAATAAAAAAAGTAAGTAAAATCGTCATGAAATATTTAATTAATGTGCCAATAAATGGATCTAAATTTGGGAGAAGATCCAGCAGATAACTGCAGTGGTTCACACAAAACACTTTAGCAAATAGCAAAATCAGGCAAATTCGAAAGAAATTAAATCTCCTCACCAGTGGCGTAACAAAATCCCCTACAGCTCCGCCGGTCCAGGAGGAGGGGGGCAGGGCTCCATGGGGCCCCCTGCTGGCACTGTCACCGGAAGCGGGCCCCTGGCCTGCAAGCTCCCGATTGGGCCAGGAGGGTAGCGGGTACTTTACAGGTCTGCCCCATCAAGGTTTGTTACACCACTGCTCCTCGCCCTTTCTCTGTACAGCATAGCAATCATGCTGAGCTCAGCTGACCATAAGGATCAGATAAAGATTTAAATAAGTTAGATGAGGAAGGAGTGGCTTCTAACTAAACTTCATGTAGCACAGATTCCAAGAGTTGCTGGCAAACATTACACAATGCACTTTGTAAGAAACCAAACAAGCCCATATTGAAGTTTACACCTGATAGTTATCTGACAGTTGGGATTGACGTGATCCACATTGGATCACATGTTAAAATATAAGCTTTGAGAAGCACAATTGTTCAAAAAGGTTACATCAGGTTTTATCCAGTCTACAGAGCTTCGCTTTGTTATATTTTGTTGAGCAACACCAAGATTTCTGGTGAACTTTTTTATAAAGCAGCTCAAAGTTTGTAAAGTGTCTTTTATGATTTCTCCTGGAGCTTAAACTTATATTTTTAGGCCTTGGAGAGGGGGGGGGAGAGAAGGGTTGGGAGGGTCGAGCTAGAAGCTCTCCACAACTGGACACAGCGCAAGAGGAAACTGAATCCCTTTGAACTGTGATGGAAATTGGTTCCTTCGCCTTCAATAGGGAGAATGCTTCTGTAATTAAGGCTTAAGGTACACCAGGTTCAGGCTTGCCCTTTGCTTGGTGTAGTCAATCATACCAAATAATTGTTGTGTGGAAGCTTGTGCAGCAAATTCATTCCCCGAAGGAAACAGGATTACCAACGCGCCCATATACACTTTAGATCCGCGGATAAACGTCGGCTCCAGGTCCAGAAATTACATGTCGGGGCTCTGCCAGCTAATCTGTAAAACTGTCCGTGGTCAGCATTTCAGCTTTCATTCCCATGCAGAAGGGATTTTACTGCACGTGCTGCTGGTTTTACATCATTTGAAAATTGTGCACCATCATCCGAACAGAATTTCAGATAAATTCATGACTTTCCTCAATGCAGATGATATTAATGGAGGAGAGGGCTAAACTTAGGATGTTACTATACATGAAATATTTATGTCAGATTTTGAATTATTCGTAGAGATTTACTTATGCAGTCTATTTATAACAGGAGGGTCTAAGAGGCAGTTTGGCTGAAGGACCATTTCATTTACGTTGGAAATGATCTTGCGAATAAAGGCTTGCTTCTTGTGTTTGCATAATTTAGGGGATGTCATGTTTTAAAAAATAAAATTGTACCACTTGTGTTGGTATGAAAAAATTGTTCATACATAAACTGGAAATAAACAGCGGCTTTTTAAGGGTGGTTTAGATACGTTGATATGAACACAACTTGAGAATTATGCAGTGAGCAGTAGAAATAACTTTGAGACTTACAAATAGGGATCCTCCTGACATCCCATCTGTATTCTTTCGCTTGCTGCTTCTCGGTTTTGGTTTTCTTGAAAGCTTGTATTAATGTCTCGACTCTACAGTGTTTCTGCAAAATTGACCGGGTTTTCACACCATCGTAAACCATGCTGGAAGCAGCACATTAGCCTAAAGACTATTAGGGTCAGGTGGTCTCTGCGTGGCCTTTTATTATTTGTAGTGAAAATATTAACATCTTAAAAAGTGTTTCTATATTTGTGAACAGCACCACCCTCATTCTACTTTTTAATCCCAAAACATGTTCTTTTATTCTGGTTTATTCTACATTACTGGATCCTGATGTGACAGACACAAGCCTGCAGGCCTTGTGACCCTAAAGCTCTGTAACTAAATAAAAGTACTCATTCACATCTCTTTAGTGCCAACGAGTGCAAACATGAAAATCCAAAGTCCATTTAATAAAAAATATAGCTCGAAAATCTGAGATTAATTTTGAAAATATTGTTTTTAAATTATTTAGTTTTTCGGTGTTTAAAAGCAGTTTGCCTGAGCAACATTTATAATCTTGGCTGTGCCTTACCTGCATAAGGTTTTCCAAGCACAAATGGGATTTCTGAGGGAAACTCTGTCTGGGATGTCATCATTTGGTCTAACCAGGGACAGTGATAACTAACCCAAGTGTTACTGCTGCTGGGGTCACAGAGACTGAAGCAGGTTTCTCAGTCCAGTGCCAGCAGGTGGGGACCTGCCCCTCTTCCTGGATCAAGAAGAAGAGAAACGCTGCTCTGCTCTGCTCCATGGTCTCTGCTGGACAGGGCTGTCACCCAGAAAATGGGAAGCCACCTTCCTGGTGCCTTCACAACAATATGAATAATGATGCCTTCCCCTGGTGTCCCTCTGTGCTCGAATGCTGCGTGAACCCAAAGTTACAGGAAGCATGGAGAGATCAGAGAGCTTTGAAGCCCATGAGCACCAAAGATCCTATATCTGCAACAAATACAGTCTTACTGAGCCAGGTAAACTGCATGCTTTAATCCCAAAACGTACTTACATATGGAAGGACTGAGAAAGATATTGCCAACCATCAGTTCATTGGTTTGATAGACTTTCATGTCTGCAGAATTTCTGGGATTTCTGTGATTGCTGTTCAGCAATTCACAGTGGGAAAACTTTACGGTCCAAATTGTTTCTGAAATTAAGACTACGGTGTGTTGTACTACGAATCTGGTTAAACTCACAACCTCCCTGACTTTCATCATTCCTCCTTTTCAGCGTTACTTTGTCATGCTTTTCCCATCTCCGCAAAACCCCTCGCTTAAAGCGACAGAGTGCTAAATCTGAGGCTATGGGACTTTGGTCAGTTGTCATGAGACAAATGTTCAGGAAGGTCTACAAAAGAAGAACCAACATTGACTATGATCCACAAATCCACAAGAGACTCATACACACTCATGTAGTTTATCCCCAATTGCATTGACTACAAAAGAGCATCAAATATGCCTGGATGCAATTTAAAGTGCTACAGCAATATAGATGAACTTTAGGAATTCCTTGTTGAATAAATGTTCTTAAAGTTTCTAGAAAACTCTCATCATGTAAGTATATATAATTTACACCCACTGGGAAGAGTTCAAGAACAGGTTTATTTTGTTAGATATTATGCCAACTAGGCAAAATAAACTTTACGATACTTACGCTCAATTACAATAATAAAAGATAAAAACTAAGAAAACAGCAACGCTATACGTTTTAAAAGAGATATACAGCCAAAATTAAAAAATATTTTGATGACAGATTGATACATTTTAGCTAATCTTTAAAAGCAATGTAAAATGTGGACTACTCATCCAATGTATACTATATCACGAATCTTCTATCAGATTTGTACAAAGAGCCACAATAACAACATTCTAATTGAAACCGGAGTGATTTCTAATAAAGTGCCTACTACAGTCTTGCATGTATCATCTGCCTATTTAAAACGAGGAGCTTCAAAAACAGAATTCGGTATTTATACCAAAATAATTTCTGATAATGTGCGAAATGCAATTACATATAACATATTTTGGAATGAAGGCTGACATTACAAAAATAAATTCGATGGTAAAACAAGATTTTTTTAAAATAAAGTGCACAGTGCCATTTATATATGACTTGATATTTAATGTAACTTCTCTATACTTACCCTAACGAGTCTTGTTTATCATGTTGAATATTTAAATCGTTAATCTATGACATTGCCCTCACTTCACCCAATAACTACAATTAAGAAGTGAAAACATATAATAACAGAGAAAGAGGACTTTAGATAAAGTGCAAAGTGTCAGGTACAATTGCTCATATCCAGTTTATATGTCAGTTCCACCAAGCACAACTATTAACTTATGTGGCCAAATCGTGGGTCAGATATCTTATTTTTTCTAAAACTGTTCACATTGTTTTTCTCAGCCACTTGCAGTTCATAGTTTGTGCCATTGGTTGTAGGTAGAGGGCACTGGCACTTAGGAACCAAGATTTAATTTTCATCACTAGACTTTGACCAAGAGCAACAGAGAGAAAGGAAGAAAAGGGAAAATAGGAATGAAGAAAGGAAAACCACGACAAAGGGAGTCAGTGGGGTTGAAAAATAACCTGCAAGAGTGAACTAAAGAGAAATAAAGTATTCAATGGTGGAATAAATAGCCTTGAGGATAGTTCCAAGGCAGGCAGGCTGATATTTGGCATGCCAAGTATTTGGTAGTGCTTGAGCAAGGTCTTAAAAAAACTTGGATGTGTTGCAGTTATGTTTTTTAACAAATGAATGAGACAACTCAACACATTAGTACCTGTGCCTTCTAATTCCATAGAGACTGAGCACATTTTGATGGTTGTAGACCGGAATATCGAGTAGGGAATATTGTGATCCGTTAATATGATAGTAACGAGGACCAAAATATCCAAAGGTAAGTGCACATATGGACTTGTAGATTTACTATTTTTAATTCAATATATACTTACCTTGAAAACATACGCTGTCAAAGAACATATATTCGAAGTTAGGTATAGAACATCTGTACATACTTGCCTATTAATAATTTTGTACTCGATATTTCAAATCCATGTTTTCAGCTTGCTAAACCTAAGACAAACTCTTTAGGAGAAACTCCAGCTGCTTGCTGAATAACAATGTCCAATTTTTAGGGAGATAAAGTGATGGTTCTAAGTCTTGCAATGTGAAACAAATGTGATAAAAATGCAGTCTAACACATGAACTCAACTTGTTAGCCTTCTCCGCTGAACTTTTGGTTCTGAAAAAGAAATGTAAAAAGCTTGAACTCCTATGGCGTAAATCTTATGATCAGTGGAGCAGCGACAATTATAAGGCTGCTCTGAAAACGTATCATAAGAGTATCAATCAGGCACGTAGAGATTTCTACTCTAAAGAAATCTCTGTTTCTAAGAACTATTCATGTGCCATTTTTTAAATTTTTAAATCCCTCACCTCACTTAGGGCGGTTGCACCCACAGCATGCCGTACGTTGGAGAGTTGCAACACCTTTGCCTCCTTCTTTTCTGGAAAGGTGGAAAAAATGTACTCTTCTTTCTCATCAGAAGCAAGAAACCAGCCACAATTGGAGACTTGGTTTGACGCAACCGATGATAGCATTAAGCTATGTCCTTTCCATCCTATTCAGATGGAGAAATTCACAGGCCTCTGTGCTACTGTTAAATCTTGGCCCGCAGTTGACCATATCTCTCCCTCTATCTTCAGCAGGGGTGTGAAACCCTTAACTGGGCTTTATGTGAACGTATTGTTCTGTCCCTAGCCTCTGGATGTGTTCCCCAGCAATGGAAGCATGCTCTTTTGAAAAAAAACTCTTTAGGATCTGAGAAAACAGGAGAATTTCCAGTCTATATCACTCCCCCCACTCTTCTCTAAAATAACTGAGAAACATGTTATTAGCAGCTGTCAATTTATTTGGAGGAGGATAATCTCGTGCATGAGACCCAATCCAGTCTTCGCCCATCACATACACTGAATATGCCTTGCTGTTGGCTTCTGAAACCGTTCCTCAGACCTTGGATGAGGGAGACACTGCGACCATCTTGAAGCTGGACCTCAGTTCCGCCTTCGACACGGTATCACATAATATTCTGTTAGAAAGGCTGGGGTCTTGTGGTATCGGTGGTAATGTCTGTGCTGGCTGTCCTCATTCCACTCAAGACGTATTTGAGGGAGTCCCTCAGGGTTCTTCGCTCAGCCCGACTCTCTTTAATATACATGTGCATCCGTTGGCAGAGATTGTGGAGCGACATGGGTTTTATTATTATCTATGCTGATGACACACAAATTGGGTTCGGAATTCTGCAGCTTGTGTTTTGCTTAAGCTTCCAAGGCGGGTCTCTGTCAAACCCATGCTGCAGAAACCACATTGGCTACCAATAAGGCATAGGGTTCTTTTTAAAGCTCCCTATTACTGCTTTAAAGCTCTCTCCCTCTAGGGTCCCCAGTACCTACAGAGGATGGTGAAACCTTATGTGCCCATGAGAAATCTGAGATAGGCAGCAGCAAAGCAGGCCAGTGTACCGAAATTTAAACAAGTTAGACCAGGAGGCAGTTCATTTGGCCTTTTAACTCCTGCATGGAACAACCTTCCCATGGAAATTCGGTTAATTACATCCGAAGTCCTTTTCAGGTAGAAGTTGAATCCTGGCTTTTTGGCCTAAAGTAATCACCTTTATCAGTTTAGGTTCTCCTTTTTCTTGGTACATGTAAGTACTTTAGCGCTGGGTCACTCCAATACATACAGAAAACAATGTGTTTACTGTCTGTATTTATTTTTAGAAGCAGAAAAATATAGACAATTTTGCTTCTTTTGAGTGACTCTCCATTCTGTCCTTTCTGAATTCTGGAAAGAATGGGGAGTTACAAAAAAAGGTTTAGATTTTCCTAAATTCAAGCACATGTTAACATATATTTGGATGAAATGGTAATATGTACGTGTGGGTGTAGTGTTTTGATATATTTGGCTGCTTAATTTTCTAAAATGTGACAGGCATCAAAGTTTAAGTGCATCTCTAGCAGTTAAATAAGCGTGGAAAAATACAATTTTAAGACTTCATTTATTCTCAAAACATAAAATAAATTTGGATAAATATAGACAGAAATGTAAAAAAATAAATACCATAAAACTGGGAGCCCTATTTATAAATGTAAAAGAAAAATAGCCAATGCCCCTTACACCACAATGACAGAGTATTATTTCCAATCATGACAATGTATTAGATGTTGCTTTTATTGAATATATGTTATTGCTATGTCTTCTTTATGTGGGATAAAGTACCCTAAAATGTTTGAAAAATTACAAGTCACCATGCTGTCCAATTCCCAAACAGCGACAAAAGGGCATAAGCCGAACACCATCCTGAGGTCAGGGAACTTCACGGCGACTTGCAATATGCCCATTACATAGCACTGGGGTTACTTTTCTTTGTATATGTTATCCTTACAATAAGGTACTCTATATACTGATAAGAAATCCTAGAAGTGAACTAATGCAATTCTCTTTTGTAACAACAATGACTTCAGTTAGGTACATTATTTTATTTAATATATAAATTGAAAATGGCAAATGTGTTTTTTTCTGAATTCTGCAGTGGATGGTTTACGGTTTTGTGACTGCAACCAGTAGATAACCATGGGTGCCTTCTTATATATTGCAAAGCATTTTATTGTGTGCGTACCGTTTCTTTTTTTATGATCCGAGATACATTTTATAGTCATTTTATACATTGTCTAATGGTAGGCCTAGCAACAAAAGCAAATGAAACTGGCTATGAAAGTTTGAACCAATGCCGCTAAATGTCTGTAGCAAATATAAATGTTTCACGAGGGACCTGAATAAGGGGAGTCATGGGAAATATTAATAAATGTTCAAACTGAGAAATGGGTTAAAAGACACAACTGTCTGATAGACACTGTGTGAAAGTCTTTATGCAGAAGGTTTCCAAAAGACCTGTTCAAACACAGTGGGACAGATGGCAGAATGACTGCACCTCCGGGGTGGAAAAGAGAACCATTACAGCGCTGAATGCTGCAGTGTATACATCACTGCGAGAGACAGATTGATGAAAGCACAGAGGTTAGGTAATTTGATCAAGGTCACTCTGTGATTCAGTGCCAAGTAAAAGATGCTGCAGTCTCTCTCTTGGTGAAAGCGCTGTGATTTGACCACCTTTGGGTTGGGCTGCCATCATGAATCGAGCGGGTCTGTGTATGCAGGCCTTCGGCACAACAACAGGAGGGAAATATGCTATTTGTTTGCTGCTCTGTTTGTTTTTGGGAGGCAGGATGTGAAAACAAATCTGTGCATGAATCTGGTTTATTCAGACCAGACCAACGCTGAACAGTGCTAGGGCCGGACTGCCTACCGGGCATTTTGGAATGCTGCTGAGGTGGGGGCTGATTTCGTTGATGGAGACCTGCAAGTGCTGAACGAAATTCGTTTTGTTTTAATTATTTCGAAGCACACGCAGGTCTCCATCAACGAAATCAGCCCCCACCCCAGTGAAATCAACCCCCAGCTCGGCAGCACTCCAAAACGCCCAGTAGTCAGTCCAGCCCTGAACAGTGCTAATGTAAATTTACAAATTAATGGGGGGATACAGCCGCGGCCCGTGGAGGGAGTTGTGGTGGGGCAGGCAGGCGGGGCGGAGGAGGGGCAGGGTGGGGGGTGATAAACAACGGAATCTGGATGATTGCAGGTAAGTAAACAATTAAATTAATAAAACGAATTTCTTAGCGGCCCTGCATCGCATTTTTCGATACAGGGCACGGAACGAAATTCGTTTTATTAATTTAATTGTTTACTTACCTGCAATCATCCAGATTCTGTTGTTTATCACCCCCCACCCTGCCCCTCCCCTGCCCCGCCTGCCTGCCCCACCGCAACTCCTTCCACAGGCCGTGGCTGGGGGGACATGATTAAAGGAGAAACAACCGCCACTCCGCAATGTCCTCTGAACCTCAGTGAGATCTTTTTAGATTTGATTGGCGAGATAATTTCGGATGGTGTAAGCCTGTTGGAGGGCGTTCCTTGATGCTGCCATGCACAGGGGGAGCTGAGTGTAAAAAATTACTTCCGCTCCAGAGTGCCTCTCCCCTTGTTTAGTATGCCTGTCCAGTGTGGAACGAGAAGACGTCATCACTCAAAGCCTACATCATCCTAGATCAAGGAAGACTTGTGTAGCACATTTGTCCGTAGGGATGTCATGCTGGCTGGTATGTTGAGAAGGAATAATAGATTTTTCAACCTATCCCCCACAACCAGAGTTTGAGGAACTTCACTATTGAATCAAATCTCTGGCAGACGCTAAGAGGATGGATGCAAGTTCTCATTAATGATAATTTTTCAGTTTCAGCAATTTGTAAGACGCCTTCAAAATATGTACTAGACTGAAGGCCATGTAAAATGAAATTGAAATGTGCATTAAAGTCATTCTTATTTTATCAACTAATAGTAGCTATTTCCAGGAATTAAAACAATTGTTTCTAATGCAGGTCTTAATAGGACCCAATCTGTGGCATATTTTCAGGATAGCCACTGATTATGTGGAATAGCTCCATAAGGATCCATAATATGTAAATGTATCGTATGTGAATAACCTGAGAAGTCTGCATTGTTCTTGCCCTCTAGAACTACACTGGATACAAGTCCTTCAGAAGGAGAATGTTTAAGCTTTGGGTACATTATTCTATTTATAACACAGTTGTGTTCTCATTTGCACAGGGAAGTTGGCAAATTTAGATTGGTAGATCTAAGGATTTTCGTAAAAGTTCACTTTTGTGTTATATGACGCAACCAGAGGGTAATATGTCTGTGTGTGTCCTTTAGGCCAAGAACTATACGGATCCCATTGGCAGGAATATTGGCCATACTTTGAAGATGACAATTACACAGTCTGTCATTTCCTGCCCTAGTGGAATCCAGTGGTCTAGCTCAATGCTTATGAATTACCTGTTAGATCCTCCTTTGACAAAATTGAAGATTTCAATGAGATGCTGAAGTGGTTCTCTACTACGAATATTGAGCCAAAAGTGAATAGAATAAGGTTGCGGCTAGAAGTGTGATATCAGAATCAATGGATTTAGGAGATTTCAGGCCCAGCAGCAAGATCAGAAACGATGGGCCAGTAGGCATCAAACATTTCTGAAGGGAAACACTTGTGACACACAACTAATGATGGAAGATAGTGGTAACATGTTTACGTGCTTTAAATAAAGAAACATTATAGAGATAAACTGAGTATTGGCCAAGTTACCAGATTTATAGCACTGGACAAGGCTTTAAAAGTAACATTCCACAATGTCCTTGGAGATGCATTTATAGCTTATCGTATTGAGACAGAGAATTTATAAAATTAATTAATTAATTAATTTTAGAGGAAGTTATAGTAGGCAAGAAATCACTTAGTGGGGTATAAAAGAGGCATTAGATCTAATAAGGGTCGTCAAAGCCATTGTGTGCCATGCTGCTGCCAATGGTAAGTCACCACATTTAGGAGAACAAACTGGATGGTAAAAGGTCTATTGGGCCTTTGAAAAAAATGAAGTTTTAATTCACATACAGAGGAGAAATTAACATAATGGAACATATAGTGCCAATGTGACAAGGATGAAAAGGAGCTAAGGCATGCTCAATGCGGGACGGAAACAAATAATGGAAACTGATGTAGGTGTTGATGTGGCAAGTTTAAGGCAGCTTGTAGTAGTGACTTGCAGTAAGAACGTACAGCAGTAAAATGAGATTGATGCCCACTGTGGCCCTTACTTGGAATAGACATGTTCTTCAAGTTCTTTATATTCTGCCAGTGTGATGTCACCAAGACATCTCATCTTCAAAGAGAAAAAGGACAACAATGGAGAAGACGGCAAATAGAAGTAAGTCCTATATAAAAGCACCCAGGGCCCTAAAGAAAGCTTGACTTTAAAGGCATGTCTGCCATGGGAGGATATTATGAATGGTAAGCAAATGGCAGCAGACTGCTAAAGATAGAGGGGTTTCAAAGCATTGTTCATGTGTGAGGATTTGTTTTAAAATATGTTTAGCAGTTCTCCCTATAGTAAGGTGAGATAAGGGTACAGCCATACCTCAATCATCCGCGAGTTCTTGATTCATGAGTCGTAGCAAGGGGAGGGGTCCTTGAGAGCCAACTGCCATTTTAATGTATTTAATTCCAGGTAAAGATCATGCTTGATGCATTGTGCACCACAAAGTCTACATAGGGCAGTTATTACTCTGTGTTCTGAAAGCGTAACACTTTATGCAAGCTATTTTAAAGATAGAGTGTTTTTAAATGGTGAATCAATTTAAGCAGATTATATTTAGTGTTGCATAATTAAAACAGTAAGGTCTTAAAAACACTCTGGCAGCCTCATCTTAAAGTGGTTTCGCTAGAGTGAGTCATGTTGTGGGAATCAACAGAGTAGGAAATGTTTCTGTATTATACTTAGGGCATTATAAGGCAATAGGCAACCAACCAAGTTTAAGAATTTGGCATAAAGCCCTTCATGATTCAAGGTAGGAACCTCGATGGAGGTGTTCCTTCAAAAGCATGCATTTTCTGCACAAGTTCTTATCAGGCAACATTAGGAACCGCTACATTAAGAAATAAGCTGATGGGTGTTATGTTTATTGTCCATTGGGGTTCTTCATAAGCAGAACCAGCAATGAAAGAAAACATCTTCCCTTATTTAAAAAGCCCAGTCATCAACAACTACAGCCTCCCAGAGTTGATTAACACACAATTACAGCGACAAGAGGTAAATTGGCAGTTCTTTCCATCAAAGCCCAGAGTGAGAAAGCACCCTGGAATCTTATTATTTTTTTTG
Source organism: Lissotriton helveticus (assembly GCF_964261635.1). Lineage (NCBI taxonomy): Eukaryota > Metazoa > Chordata > Amphibia > Caudata > Salamandridae > Lissotriton > Lissotriton helveticus. The sequence goes on along the minus strand of NC_136070.1, from coordinate 1,070,534,141 downwards.
GACTGCCTGGTTGAAAGAATCTGGGTTTTTGGTTGACTGGGGTGTGAGCCCTGGTCGAGTAGCAACCACAATCCTTGTCAGGGTAGGCACAGAGCAGTCAGGCTTAACTTATAGGCAATGTGTAAAGTATTTGTGTAGCACTTCAAACAGTAATAAAGTGAACACACCACACAAAAAGTATCCCACATCAGGTTAGAAAAATAGAATCTTCTTTTATAAAAAAGAAAGACCTAAATGACAAAAATCCAATTTGGAAAACCGGAGATATTAAATTTGAAAGATTTAAGTGAATATAGCACCAAAAAGCACAAATTGGCAACTATGGATATCTGGTTCCGAAGGACCGAGACAAAGTCACAAGTTCAGGCTGACCTAGTAGGTCTGCTGAACAAAGTACCTTAATGCTGGTTTACTGAGTGTTGCAAGGATCCACATCAAAGATGAATGGCGCATCTGGGGCAATGTGTTGGTTCTGAGGAGCTGCAAGACTGCGATGCAAAGCCCAGCATCCTCGCTGAGGCTGCAATTGGTGAGAGATGCTAGGGCCTGGACCAAGGACGCATAGCACAATGATGGTTCCAATGAGACGGGGGCAGTGATGCAAGTCTTTGATACTGGTTCAATCCACGCTGTAGCGGCATTGCATTGGCTCTGCTCAGGTTTGCGTTGTGCAGGAAATGCATCGGTTCTGCTTGATCCACAAAGGATGGCAGAGTACCATCAGCCTACTTCTAAGGGTTCAGGACTGGGGTGGCACCACTTGGCAGGATAGACACACAGATGGCAGAGTCCAGGTGCAGGTGCAAGGTTGGTGAAAGCCTGCTGTGTCCATGAGGATTCAGATCAGGAGGCCAGCCTACTAGCCATTGGAGTCACTCTGGGTTCAAGAGATGCAGGTCCAGTCCTTCTCACCTAGGAAAGAGGACAGCAAGCAGCAGATCAGCACAGCAAAGCAGGAATCTAACAGAGTAGCAGTCCAGCAGAGGTGCAGTCCTTTCAACAGCACATGAATCCTTCTTTCTGGCAGAGTATACGCAGGTCCAGAAGTGTACTGAAGTGCTGGTGTCTGAGGGCCATGATTTATACACAGTTGTGCTTTTGAAGGTGGGAGAAGCTTCTAGAGGAATGATGTTGAAATGCATAGATGTCCTGCCTTCCTGGCCCTGGATCCAGACTAACTACAATGGTAGGCAGCCCTTACACAGGACACAACCTATTCAAGTGTAAGTGGGGTTGGGCTCAGCTCCTCCCTCCCATCCTGTCAGTGTAGGTCCATACAATTACATCTAAGCTTCCCAGTGTATGTGGTTGTCCAGGAGGAATAGACAAAGCAATGTTTTCTTCCTATGTTTCAAGTCAAGTCAAGAGGTCTTTATTCGATTCACATCATAAAAGACAAATACATATATATATATAAAAAAAACAATTCATTTTACATATAAGATAATAAATACATTACATTTTAAAACCATGTTAAAAAGATATTAAATTTTTTAGACAATGATGAACGAAAAGACCTTGCTACATAAAAACAATGCTACTTTAAACAAATAGTCATAAAAACTGTACAATGGGAACTTCATTTGCCAAGGTTACGGGTTCGGATTGACCACGCCCAGCTCACAAATTTTGCTACACCAATAGCGATGGAGGGGGAAGTATCAGTTTTAAGTATCCTAAACGCTGCGACAGCAGATCTGGTGCCTAGTAACCGACAAACTGGTAAAAGCCAAACTTTCCTGGGTAACAAATACATGGGGCAGCAGAAAAAAAGATGTTCAATATTCTCTACTGCTGTTACACAGAAGGGGCACTTATCACTACCACCAGTAGTCCAAGAGTGCGTGAGCCCCCGCACAGGTAACGAGCCTACTCGTAGTTGGTGGTACAGTTTGCGATCGTTTGGCTTGGTGATTAAGTCCCAATAGGCTTCGTATTTAGGGACATCTTTTACGACCAAAAATTCCAGAGTCATGGTAGGACCATCAACCATAGCGGATCTCCTCTCAGTGATCCAATGCCAGTAAATATCTTTAAGTGCCTTCTTTGAAGGAAAGGTCGCGCGTGCTGGATCAACCCATAGTGCCTCCAGGTTTAGATTTTTCAGGAGCATCCTGAGGTGACAGAACCAGGGTACCCTGTGAGACCCTTCAAGACCCCTCACATCATTGATGGCCTCAGCGAACAGGGATAATTCCGGTGTAGTCCACAGATGCCGCCAAAACGCCAGTGGTCTATACCGTACCTCATCCTCAATGGATTTGACACCTAGGTCTAGCCGCAGGGGTAAGCAGGGTGTCGATTGTGGGAGGCCAGTTGCCATTCTCAGGAACCTATTCTGAGCCACCCTCAAAGAGGATAAATCACTATACCCCCACAGTTCGGCACCGTAGATGGTTGCAGGAATTACCTTGGAACCATAAATTTTAACCAACGGTGCCATGGGTTTGGTGAGAGATTTTGCATACTCCTTCAATAAGGCTCCCCCAAGTTGCGCATGTTTCAGGGTCATAAGATCCATTTGAGGTTTCCAGCTCAAATTCTCACTTAATGTGACACCCAGGTATGTGAAAACCTCCGTTTGATCCAAAATGGCACCGCTCATTGACACCTTGGCCTTCACAGCCTTGGGGCCTCGCAGAACCATGAATTTGGTCTTATTGACATTCACCTCTAACTCATGCTCGCTGCAGAAACACTCAAAACGGGCCAGGGCGGACTGCAGTCCCTGCCTCGTTTTAGAAATAATAAGCGTGTCGTCCGCGAACATGAGGAGGGGAATTTTCCTTCCAGCAAGGGTGGGCGCGTCCGTTGGGTAGTTAGAAAAATACTTGGTCACCCCATTAATAAACAAAGAGAAAAGGGTGGGGGCCAACACACACCCTTGTCTAACCGCCTTAGCAACTTTAAAGCTATCAGTGACTTCCCCTGGACCACCCCATCTTACTTTGGCGTAGGTATTTGAGTGCAGATTGATCAGCAGCACCACCAGCTCTTTGGGCATGCCTAAATCCAGCAAAACTTCCCAGAGCTTAATCCTGGGTACAAGGTCGAAGGCTGACCTGAGGTCCACGAATGCCGCAAACAACAGGCCTCCCCCAAGATGGACCACCTTCCAATATATTAGCATAAATCTAAAGACTTGCTCTAAGGTCCCCATATGTTGCCGAAAACCCGCCTGGAGAGGACTTAAAACATCATGGTCAGAAATCCAAGTCTGGATCCTACCCAAAAGAAGGCGGGCCACAATCTTTTGTACAGCATCAATGAGGCTTATGGGTCGATAGTTAGCCGTTACTGAGCGGTCACCCTTCTTATAAATGGGGAAGATCTCCGCCCCAAGCCATGATTCAGGGACTTTCGCACCCCTTGCCAATGCATTGGCCAAGAGAACAATATATGGGACCCAAAGGTCCTGTTCCTGCTTAAACATGTCAGCTGGTATGCAGTCAGGACCTGGTGCTTTACCCCCCGGGATAACCCTTAACACTGCCCTAACTTCAGTAGGCGTAAAAACCAAGGCTTCGTTGGTAGTAATGTGCATCAGATTTGCGGGACTGGAAACATTCTCTTTGAATTGATTCCCATAGTACTCAACCCATTCCCTTGGCTCAACACTATTTGTGGGGGATCTATCCTGTGGGCGATTGCCCCATTTAAGCTGCCGCCAGAATTTGGTCATATTATTACTCTGGCAAGCCTCCAACAATTCCTTCCAACGGGTCTCGTCCCAATTCTTCTTAGCAGTGGCCTGCACAACTTTATAGGTGGCCCTGCAACAGCGGATTAAGGTCTGGTCTCTTGATCTTAAAGCTGCGTGTAGCGCCTTTTGTGATTCCCTGCAGGCGCTGTCATACCAGGTTAGGGGCTTCGGCTTGTTCCTACTAGGGCCAGTAGATTTAATAAAGAAGGTTTTGCGATTTAAGAAAAGATCCCTATGTAGTGATGTAATATTGTCCAGAAGGGCCGACTCCTGACTGAACCCGCTGATTTGGGTCATTGTATCCCTCAACATGGTTCTAATCCTTAACAGAACCTCCTCATCCAGGGCTATTTTGGGCCAGCTAACCCTTCTTTCATTGTTGGTTAATAAGACCTGTGGCAGGGACGCCTCTGCCACCGTGGGCACTACAAAAGCACCTTCTTTAATCGATAGAACCAAGGGATTATGGTCACTCTCGACTCTATTTACTACCACCATATCCAGCAAACTGGGCCACATTTCCACATTCACCAGGATATAGTCAATGCGAGAGCCAGATCTACCATTATCAAAAGTCATTGCCCCCATCCTATCGGACTTCAGACGCCCATTAACTGCACGCATTCCCTGGTTCAAACAAAGACCCTTCAAAAATATGGCTGATTTGAGACCATTTCTTGATGGGTTGTAGTTCCAGACCCGGAATGCCCCACAAAGAATCCTCGTCCTCGGTGAGCATACCATCATCCAACCCCATAGGTTCGAAACAGGTATTAAAATCCCCCAATACCACCCTGTTTGTATTCACCGGTAATGAGCTTAGGAATCCGTCCAACACCAGAGCAACAGGAGAACATTTTCCCCCTTGGATACCCCTCATATAGGTATTTACAATCACCATATTCAGTCCAGAAGACGAGATTACCCGTATGGCTAACATATCGGGGTTATCCAATGGGAACTCCTCCACTGTTACACCTGCATGTTGGCGTACCCAGATAACTAGACCACCCACTGGTCTGCCCCTTGCACCCTTCACAGCTGGTCTAGAGTAGTTCAGAAACCCAGCACGAAAAATAGGCCCGAGGGCCCAGGTTTCCTGGAATGCCCAAATGTCAGAGTGGTCTATAAAGGTCCCCCAATCCGGGAAATCAAGCTTTGATTCAAGTCCAGCAATGTTCCAGGAACATATCCGTAACTTCAACAAACACAGGTCGGTTACCCCCTTCCCCACTCCTGCCGAGCCAAGTATGACAGGGCATGGTGGACAAAGAGTAGGGCTAGCATCAAAGCAAGATGGTTGGGAACCTACAGGCAAAACTGGAGATAATAAATCACCAAGGATGGCTTTGTCAGCATTTAAACCAACGAATAACCCCTGTTCAGATCCCTCAACAAATATGCAACAATCAACGGAAGGGAGAGCAGTTTTGAGCTCAGTAGATAAGGCAGGTAAAGGCCACTCATATGCTGGTTCTGATAGTGGGTTTGATCTAGGAGTGAACTTACCCGGTGGACTGCCAACAGAATGCCCCGGCTGTCAATCGCACCCATCGAAGCAGGAGAGGATATTAAATCTGTTGGAAGTTTCTAACGTGGTGAATGGAATCAGATGGTCCATTCTCCTATCCCCATACGCTTGGTCCAACCTCCCTGGTGGCATACAATAGTTTCTAACGGGCACTGTATTCCACCCAAGGTCGTTCCTAATGGGCAAAGGTCTAAAGGCTTGCCCCGTGTAACTGTTGGTGGATGGCATATACATATTAAGTTGAGTGTCAGCTAAACCTCCCGGGAAGAAGGGGGGCACACAAGGGATCTTGGGTAGAAAAAAGTTAGATCGTGTGGAACTATGGCACTGCTCGAGTTTACCGAAGACCCGTTCAGTATAAGTCTGACTGCCTCTGGGTCTCTAAAGTTTATAACTATAAGGTCTCCCTTTAGATTTTTTTCCCTACTACCCAACCATGGGATGCGCCTAACGTGAACAATCTCTCCATTAACATAGTATGGGAGTGGTCTGTTTAGTCCCAGACAGTGCAGTGTTTTGTTTTTTAGTTGGGAATAACCCTCCCTTTTACCAACCTCTAGGGTTGGGACGCCAGTAAGCACGACCACAAAGGGCACAGAATCGGGGGGCAATTCAACATTAGGGCCATGCAATTTATCTTTGATAGGTCGACTCAACCTTCCCCGGCCCGCTCGTTGGTTAGGGGGTGTCAGACTTTCCCCTCCCTTCAGAGTTTCTCTAGTCGCCAATGCAGCTGATTTTACTGCTGTCACCAAAGGGACCTGTTGGACAACTTGCTGGGTAGCTGGTACTCCCGAGTGAGTATTAACGGGGAGATTGTTAACTCCAGTAGTGCCCATAGCAGGGCCCTTGGTGACAGCCGGGGGCTGGACAGGAGCAATTTGGGCCTGGACTGTGACCCTCGATGGAAGGGCTGGCTTATCAATAATCAATAAGGGCCCTGCCTCTACATTATCAACAAACAAAGACTCAAGATTCCCCAGCCTTTGTTCCACCCTCTTCAAAATATCCAATATTGGGTGCATAAAGGACCTAAGTAGGTGCTCAATAGACTCACATGGAATATTGGACATTAAATCTTTCTCTAAAGGGGGAAGGGCTGACCTCGTTTCACATACTAAATCAGTGACAGACATTAGATCAGATGTATCCAGATCCTCAATGGACGGTGGTACCAGCACCACAGGGGCCGGTGTAACTACCACAGAAATATCTTTGGCCTTAAACTTGGATACAACTGAAACATTAGTTTTTAATGATTTGCCGAACTCTAAATGACTGAGCTTGCTTCTCTGGGGTGCCCCCCCCCTCTTCTCCGTTTGGCTGGAGGGGGACCATGAACTTTGGGGACATTGGGCAACTTGCCCTTCTTTTTAGGTAGCTCCCTGGCTGGAAGAGAAGGCACGTTAGATACATTTGGACCTGTAGTATAAATACTTGGGGACGCCACAATGGGTGTAGGTGTGGTATTTACAACAACTGGGTGCGGTGAGGTGTCTCTTAGGAGTAATGGAAATTTGTCCAGGGACAGTGGGTCCTCGCTGGAGGGGACAGAGGCAGAGACCGGCAGAGTGGGATCGGCCATCAATTCCAACAAGGGTCTAGTTTTCATTGATTCGATGGAGCGACGTCGCTCAGACCTGTGCTCAGCCATCTCAATATCCTTGTCCAGCTCCGTAGAAGTCCTCGTGAAATAGCCCTCTAGTGTTCCTTTACTACCACCACCCGCAGACGCCGATTTATCACAATTGGAGGTCATGGTGGAAGTGTCCTACCTTCCCAACTGCCTGAGTGGCTTGTGAGGATGAAAGAGGGGTGTGCGAGGGGTGTGCCGTCCTGTCCTCCTCCGTCCCCGGACGGCCACAGACGGCCCGCCCTTTGCCCAGGCTTCGCCCGGCACTCCTGCGCAGCGGTAGTCTCTGATATTTTTAAAGGTAATCAGTCGGTGGTGGGCGGGTTTCAGTGTCGATGGAGGAGCAGGTGATGGTAAACCAGCAGGGACTCCTGGGGGTTTGAGTCCCTGCTCCGCTGCTCAACCCGCCTTGCTGCACACACACAACCAGTGCACAGGGTCTCCAGTCGTCGCAGCGGCACCCGCAAAGCGGGTGCGGCCAGAGGTAGCGTTAGGCCGGTCCTTTTCTGTGGCGCTATAATCCGGTTCCGTGAAACAGTTCTCAGCAGTGTCCTTCAGTCTAATCAGTTCAGTTCAGACTAATCAACAACTTTCATGAGGTCGTGAGGTCTCCTGGGTAAAGGCTTTGGGCGAAGGGTTGTAGATTATGGATGTAAAGATTTCCACCTTGCCCTATCAACCAATGACCTATTTACCTAATGAACCAATACCCCAGAGTTGATACTATATATATATATATATAAAACCCTACCTCTTCGGATGTGGTTTGGGTATGTAATTCGCAGCCCGCAGTCCGTGGTGTGATCCTGGTGTAAGTAAATGACAGACTCCCCTTGGCAGTGTTGTTTTCACAGCGCTAGAGAGCGCTCACACCAGCCAATCAACAGGCAGCAGCAGTTTAACGGGACACTAATGATCCCCTTTACAAATCCATAGTTCTTATAAGTTTCCAGGCTACAGGTTACAATTTTCAGAAAAGCAGGCTCGCACTGACACTGGCACTGGCACTGGGGCTGACGCTGACGGGGGCGGAGGGGTGCTGTTATCTCAGCGCTCGGCCTCAGACTCAGCTTAGGCAGCGCTCGCACCTTCTCACTCCCGCCCACCCGCACACTGCGTCTCTGCCTGCTCTGCCCTGCCCGTCTCTGTCCGCTCCTCTTCCCACACACTGTCGGACTCTCCCGATGTACCTGCCACGGTGTGAAGCGAAGCGAAGCGAAGCTCACACGGGCAGCCCAACAGGGAGAACAACGGGCGGTCCGGTCCGGTGAATCACGACCCCGAACCTTGCTACTTGTGCCCCGTATGGACCCGTGTTCTCATCCGCTACTCCGCCATAGCCCCCTTGTCAGGTATGATGATGGGGGCAGGAGACGGGGGGCAGGAGCAAGAGCGGGATCAGGAGCGTTTTCAACGAGGCGTCTTTCGTGAATGGCGTTTTTTCCGGCTCCAACACCACTCGCGAGCTCCCTCCAGCGATGCAAAGCTCAACTGTCACCCACACCCAGTCATGTAACCCAGAGACTGGCTGCAGGCACCAAATAGCTAAAGAAAGAAAATGTAAACTTCCTAAAAGTGGCATTTTTACGATTGCAATTTAAAATCCGACTATAGCATAATTTGGGATTTTCAATTACAATCCCAGAGACACAACACATGAACTTGTTACCTGTTCCCACTTGTAGAATATACCTATTAAATGTAATAAGGTAACTCCAGTGTTATTCTATTGGAGAGGTAGGTCTTGCAGTGGTGTAAAATTAATTTAGGAGACTTTCACTACAAAGACGATGGATGCCATTTGGGGGTATTCAGGGGTTGCAGCTGTGACCTCTAGCTTGCTTCCTACTACTCCTGGTACTTCCTTTGTGACCCCTGGCCTCAGAGAAGGCAAACGGTTTGCCCCTTCTGAGGCCAGGATTTGCAAAGGTGGGATCAGGAGTAGAATGGAGTAAGTTAGAGGCATATTTATACCTTGAAGGTGCCGAGTTTGACGTAAAGGTGGACATAATAACGTCTCAGTTCTTTGAAAACTCCATGAGTTCTTGGACGAATTAATATTCAAGCAAGGGGAAGTCCCTAACTGCTGAAGCCGAGTTTTCCAAGAAATCGTTGTGGATTTTCAGAACTAGTGAAGTAGCCATGCCGTATTTGGACTCCATTAGCTATGTCTAAATATGGTTATGATTTCTATGCCTATATAAGGACATGGTGATTTATACTTATATACGGGCATGAATCGGGAAAATTACACTAGGGTCCTAAAATGCTATACAACAGTTGCGACCCTTGACTACCCCAAATAACGTCCATGACCAGGACATGTAAAAATAAAGAAGTACCAGTCCCACTATTTTAGTTCACTTCACCCTACCCTCTGAGCTGTCCAGAGCCTACCATAGAGGTGGCCTAAATGTATTAACAAGCATTTGCAATGCAATAGGTCTCGCATTAGGAAAGTTTGAGCTATTGGTATTGTAAATGACAATTTTTTTAATTTATGTGTTGGTTTTGAAAATAGCGAAATTAATAGCTTTGTCATTTACAATGCCAATAGTTTTAACTTTCGCAAATGTGACACCTATAGCATTTGTAATGCAATATGTGTGTTGTATTTACGTGACTTAGATGTATTGATATTACAAATAACAATGGCTTTTAATTTTTTTAATAATTAATACTTAAATAAAAGTTATTATAATTTATAATGGCAATAGCTTAAACTTTTGTAAATAACTTTTGTGAAGATTATGTTCAGTGTATTTTATTGTGACAAAAATCCAAGAACAGAAGTGAAATATGAACATCTTTTTGTGACATTTGTAATAAAACTTGAAACATTGAGAGAACATATTTGTTTTTTTAAACACATTTCATTTGTCAAAACGCTCATATATTGCATAGCTCCGGAATCCGGAGTCTGCTGCAAACATTAATGGAACGACAAAAGCATCTTAGACTTTTACAGAAAAAACAAACGCCAACCCCCCCCCCCCCGTTTGCGCTACTGCCGCCACTGATTTACAATAGAATATCTGAAAAAAGCATGCCAAGTCAATCGAAACACTCCGCAGTCATTTCCAATGATCCATCTGTCAAATCGTCGGGAGGGCGGCCCTCTCATGTGGAGGGTCCAAGTCCAGCCCACGGTAGTCGGCCCCCCTCTTCCAGATCTAAAAAAAATTTGTGGGGGCACCCCCTGGCCATGAATATAGGTTGCTCAAGACCCATGCAAAAGTCCATGCCATTCCTCCAGGCGGTCAATGGCGGAGCTTGAGGTGCCTTCCAAGCTTTGGCAATGTCTCGTTTGGCCAATGTGAGGCCTAGCAATAACAGGTGACGCTTGTACCTATTGCCCCCAATCCCCTCCATTACATGCAACAAAGCTAATTTCGGAGCACGGGGGAGCTCCCAAGCCAACACTTCAGATAAGCATGTGAAAACCCAGTTCCAGAATCCAGACAGTGTGTAGAAGTGTACCCTCTTCTGATCCGCACCGGAGACAGTCGAGGGAGCCAATCATGCCCGCCCTCCATAAGCGCTCTCGGGTGAAGTAGGTGCGATGTAGGTATGTAAATTGTATCCGTCGCAGGCGAGTGTTGAGAGAACATATTTGAACCAGTGTTGTTGAATGGTTGCACAGATTGATGCTGTGGTGGCGTTCAGTGATGCTGTGGTGGCGACGAGTGATGCTGTGGTGGCGACGAGGGATGCTGTGGTAGCGCATAGTGATGTTGTGGTGCCCCTGAGTGATGCTGTTGTAGTGCTGAGTGATGCGGTGGTGATGCGAATAATAGCTAGAGGGAGGGCGATAGATAGCTAGAGGGAGGGCGATAGATAGCTAGAGTGAGGGCGATAGATAGCTAGAGTGAGGGCGATAGATAGCTAGAGTGAGGGCGATAGATAGCTAGAGTGAGGGCGATAGATAGCTAGAGTGAGGGCGAGAGATAGCTAGAGTGAGGGCGATAGATAGCTAGAGTGAGGGCGAGAGATAGATAGAGTGAGGGCTAGAGATAGATAGAGTGAGGGCGAGAGATAGATAGAGTGAGGGCGAGAGATAGATAGAGTGAGGGCGAGAGATAGATAGAGTGAGGGCGAGAGATAGATAGAGTGAGGGCGAGAGATAGATAGAGTGAGGGCGAGAGATAGATAGAGTGAGGGCGAGAGATAGAGTGAGGGCGAGAGATAGAGTGAGGGCAAGAGATAGAGTGAGGGCGAGAGATAGAGTGAGGGCGAGAGATAGAGTGAGGGCGAGAGATAGAGTGAGGGCGATAGATAGATAGAGTGAGGGCGATAGATAGAGTGAGGGAAATAGATAGATAGAGTGAGGGCGATAGATAGATAGAGTGAGGGCGATAGATAGATAGGATAGAGGGAAGGGCCAGGGGTGGGAGAATAAATTGCAATTAGAAAGTTGCCATTTTTAACCATATTCTACTCTAGAAACCGAGGCAACAGATCAGGCCAATGAAAAAGGACACTACCTCTTTAGCACTAATTTAAGAGATTTTGACTCTTCCCTACTTTCTAATGTAGTGCATTTGCCTACGCATCACTTGCTTAGCTAAGCACTTCATTGTCAGGAGCAAAAATGCCTCTCTCTTCTATTGGCATGTGTGTCAAATTAATTGCTTCAAGAACAATGAAGTCTTATGCTATCTATTTCCCATAGTATGGAAGCAGTTGTGCAAGTGATCACAGCTTGGGGGACAGATATGTACTATTGGTCATGACCACTCTTTGTAGTGCTGTCCAATGCATGGGGTTGCTCCTATGCAAGACCCTCCATTGTTTGGTACCACCTCAGGTATACTGCTATGGGCAATCTTTTTGATCCAAGTAGGCAGAGATCAGAATCCTGCTCTAATGTGAGTGGGATGATTCACCACTGGCAAAATCATCCTGAGTCAAACATACCTATGCCTTGGTTTCTCCAGAAGCATAAGATTGATGCGTAGTACCAACTAATGTTTGCTTGTTTCTCTGCCATATGCTGATAGCAAAGTTTAGTTATGCCCACTAGTGAGATAAAACTATCTCAGACAGCTGTTCTAAAAATTGTGATAAAGATAAAGCCTATGTGCAGTTAACACAATCAAGTTATATACGTCTACACACTAACCTTTGAGAGTAAAAAAGGAATACATGTTGATTGAGCACTGGAGGCATACATGAACTGGAAGAAATGTACACACACATATATGGTCAATTGAGGTCATTGCTGGAAGTGGGGCCAGTTGTTCAGATAAGGGCATGAGTTGCGTTCAAGCCAAAATGGAATTAGTTAGCAAGTGAGAGGGGTATCCTGCCTTAATTGCACGAAAGGTACGTCTCTATACCCTGGACGTGATCGACAAAAATGCCAGAGGTAGGTGTTCTGTAATGGGCGTCACATAATTTGACCCCAATGACAGAACAGAAGGTGCCTCAAATGTCAAAAGTGAATACTAATTCTACCACAGAAAGTGCAGACAAGATGATGCCTACTTGACACATAATTTAGCAAATCACATCGCATAATTTGGGCCTCCGTTGCCTCATAATGTCAATGGCCTGCATAGAGGGCATTAAAACCTCATGTAAGCAAACAGAAAATATCACACATAAGCAAAGCGAATGTATGGCACTATAAGGGAACACTATTGCAAATGAAATTAATAAAGAAAATAAAGCGGCCCTCCCGAAGTGCGTGCTAAAGTGCCAGGTCACCCAAAATTAATGCAGCCCAGGAGATCGGGTCACGGGGTAATTAATATTAGCCTTTAGTACTGAATACATAGAGGACAAATGAGTAACCCAACCTCTAGCGAAAGTAGCGTTTTAATAATCCGATCACCAGATTAAACCAGGGAGGTGTCGTTTTTGCAGGTAGACAACACTGAGCATCCGAATACAGAATTAATGAGTAAAAGAGAAATTAGAGAAAGTTCTTCTGTTTACAAGCAAAGTATGCAGAGACAATTGTTAGTGTAGGCTGATGTGTTTTAAGCCAGGCCCTTAATTACATTGGCCACGCCCCTTTGAGAGGTCCCCCTATTTTTTTCATCCCACTTAAAGCCCTGCTCCTGAGGGTATTCATACTTAAGGTATGATTTGGTGGACTTGGATTGCCCCAGAGATAGGGAAAAGCAGTGCTTAGTCAGTTAGTATTGTGTATGGTAGAGTCACCGTCATTCTGTTACAGACTATGTGGGTTGAGAAAAAGTGCCATGGGAAAAACAATTAAAACTGTGTTGCTGTAAGGGCGGACGTAACTTACCCAAGCGTGTTGTAGTCTGCGGAAGGCACGGGCGCAAAACAGAGAGTAAAAAGTCTAATATGGTCCGACCTTACCCTATAATTAACAGTAAGTGACTGTACAGGTGTACAGTGACTTATGGCGATCTAACCTGTAGGCGCAGAGAACACACACAAAAAGTGCTGCGAGATAGAGAAGAAAGGTAGGGAGTGCAAAACGAAACTTGAAAATCTAATGTTGTCAGAGAGACTGTAACTCCTAATGCGTCCTGTCTGCGGGAGTGCTTTTTTTACAGAAGTGCTTCCGAATGTCATGAAAATGAAATTGTTTCAAACAGTAGATATTAAAATTAAAACTGGGAAATAGTGGTGGCCGGCGGCCTTCATGTAAGGATGGTTGGTGTAGTGCACCCTTGAGATTTTGGTGTGCGATGAAATTAGCCTAGAGTGGGCCAGAGAAAAACTTCCTGGCGTGGTTTGTATCTAACCAAGATACGGGAACGGTCTCTGCTGTTGTATTTATAAAGTAGTGAACACGTCACATGGTGCATATAAATAATAATGTCTACGATCAAACGTGTCTCGTACCAGAAACGAGGGGCCTGGCATGGTATGAAAGAAGTCATATTGGAGACAAAGGGAGTTGCTGCGTGTGAAAGTCGTGTTGGAGACGGGGGATTGGGTGAGACCGAGTGGTTGTATGGGTGTAGCATGAATCATGAATCATGACACAGGAGTTGGCCAGGTGCATCATCGGTCATGAGTGAAGGGCTGGCTGTGGCAGGAGTCGTGGCACAGGAGCTGGCTGGGTGTGGCAAAAGTCACGACAGAAGGGCTGTTTGGTATTGGAAGACATGATGAGAGGGGAGGTGGGTTGTGGCACGAGGCATGAGAGGGGCTGTGGTGTGGCAGGTGCAATGAAACAGAGGGGCTATCTGTGCGTGGCAGAAGTCATGAGAGGGCAGGCATGGTGTAGTAGGAGTCATGACAAAGACGCGCATGTCTTGGGTGAGGAGGATAGTATGCTGGCGCGGGGGTGGTTGAGCTGGCGCGGGGGAGGTGGATGAGCTGGCGGGGGGGAGGTGGAAGAGCTGGCGGGGGGGAGGTGGATGAGCTGGCAGGGGGGGGGTGGAGGTGGATGAGCAGGCGCGGGGAGGCATTCACAACTTTCAAAAAATACTTATAAGGTCCCAAAAGCGAGACCTATTGGCTATGCCAATACGTGTTTTTTATGCTCCTGAGTGTAAGCATAACGCCCCACGAACAAATTATTTGCACATCCTGGCAACTAGAAGCATGACCTCAAGTTGCTTCTCCATCTGTTAAAACTGAGCTCTGCACTTCGGTGCAACATGCATCATGCATGTTAAATGCCCCCATCCCGGCACATATACACACACCCGCCACTTCCCTTCCTGAAACACTGAGTCAAGTGATGCATATTTTGACCAACGACTGAAGGGTTTATGTAAGGGCACCAATAATTGGATAGAGCTTACGATCCAAGAGTAAGAAAGTTGCCATAAAGGTAACATTTATCCTAGCCCTCACCTTGTCTGAATTAGTGTGTAGATTCCATGGAAAATGAAAATGAGAAAGAAAGATAGCTCTGGACAGCCAAGATGTATCTTGCATCACAGCATCGAGTGTGTATGTAGTGCTGGCAGAAAGCTTGTGTGTACAGTCCATGCAAGTGCTGTTATGTGCCTCCTACGAGTAAATACCTGGTTTTGATTTGGAACTCCCGCTGCAGTGGAGGAACAGAGTGGTGAGATTCATGGGTATGAAAGATGAGGCATCCTGTGATTCTAGGCAAATCACTTAATCTCTCGGCCTTAAAAATGTGAAATGCTGTTCGGTGCTTGGGTAAGGTGCTATAGAAATCTGCAACAATTCGCAGTATACAGAGAGATGGTGAATGAGAATTATGGGTCTGAGATTCCCGCCAATGAGGGGACATACACCACTGATCAGCATAGTGCTGCTGCCTCAGCTTCTGGGTATGTTTATTAATATTCCAATATTGCCGACACACATATGCTATGCGCGCCCCGTACAGTTAATGTAAACAGCAAAGAGTAAACTGGGGAGGCACACTCACGGTGTCTTACCACAGGGTTTGGGCGGGGAAAGCGGCACTGGCAAGTAGCACTGTCAGCAGTGTGTGCTCATTTTTGGTGTCTTTCTGCTGTCCCGCTGCCGCTTGTGGAGGTGGACAGACAGAAATGAATATTACACTGAATACAGTCTTGTCTCACCCTGTTCCCAGAATCGAACAGCATATAAATACAGAAACATGTCCAAACATGCCCATTTCTGTTCCTTTTGTGAAGCGCTCTGACACCTTCGGGTAAAGTCCGCGCTATATAAAACTGCATAAATTAAAATAAAAAAAAAGTGGGCCTCATACCGCTTGTCGGTGGGAGGGAGGGGGGATGCACTGACCTGTTCTCTCCATTGCTGCGTTTGTGAAAGAACACCTACGTGCCCCAAAGGCAGAACCCACAGCGTACCAGCAGCTGGTGAAACCCGAACATCCACAATTACTAGAGCTCAGTAGTTTCCAGATGCCCGCCTGGGATGAAAGGGGTCCGTGTCCGGTGTCAAAGCTCCCCCCCATCGGGGGCTCCCGGATGCAGAGGCATGCAGGCATCACAGGCAGAGCTCAGGCTGTGCGTGCTGCGGACAGTGCACATGCTGCCAGAGACACGGCATTCATGGAAGCACTGCACAGGAGACTGTATTCAATGCAATGCTAGTGAGGGAGGCAGCAGAAGGGCGCCGCTTACTTTTAGCAACAGGGAGCCCGCTTCACGGATGCAGAGCAATAGGAGAACAAACGGAACAGGGGCCCGGCGAAACAAACAGGCATGCAGGGGCAGCTGAAGGGGGGGGGGCAACATGGGAGGAGGTGACAGCTACGGGCACCGAAGGGCAAACAATATCACACGCTGAGCCAGGGACACTATGTTCAATATTTTTTTTAAAGTTGTTGAACAGAAAGTAATATAGTCAAGAATTGGCCGCACTACCATGAAAGCAACGCGGCCGCCGTGAAAACGTTATGTGAGGAGTGCGCGCGCAGGCAACGGCAAGAGCGAGGCTCTCGGGAGAGCGCTGTAAGCCTGTAAACAGGCACTGGCCGCACCCGCGCCTCGCACTTAAAGTTTTAAAAAAAACAAGTGTAAGCAAGCTTCCCTGTGTCATTCTATTGCACAGGCTTGGAGCATGAGACGCCTCTCACTAACACGTCCTTAAACGTAACGAAGAGCACGCCTGCCCGAGACGCTACTCACAAGCGCGCGCTCAGAGCGGCGTCAGCACAGGATGGCCTCTTACTAGGCGCTGACCGCAGATTAGATTAGAGCACAGAAGTTTTCCTAGGAAATAGCCCTGGCGCTGAATTCAAGGAGGAAGGAGCTGTGTCCCGTTCTACGGTCCCGGGGATCCTTTCTTGGAGCCGTAGAGCAGAAGCTGCCAAAATCAAGGAGAAACGAGACTGAGGGACACGCAGAAAGAGCCTAGTAAGTGTGGGGGGGGTGGAGGGGGGGTGCACGTGTCTGTGGGGGGGTGCGCGTGTCTGTGTGCGTGTGTGCGTGTGCGTGTGTGCATGCGAGAGTGTGGCTGTGTGAGTGCGCGCGCAATTGCGAGTGAATGGTGGAGCAAGAGATGTGCACGCCTCTGGGGGACTGGGCATGCGCGTCCACGATGTGAAATCGACAAGCGTGCCCAGCCCTGTGTCCCTTGAGAGCCGACTCAACTACAATAGGTCTCCAGCGAGACCTAAAAAGGAAAGTATGAGCATGACAAAATTTTTATTTTGCCAGGTTAAAATGGCACTTTAAAACTGCATGCACAGTCTGAAGTGGCAGGCCTGATTCATGTTTAACATGCTGCTTAAGTAGGTGGCACAATCAGTGCTGCAGGCCCACTAGTAGCATTTAATTTACAAGCCTTGGGTACATGTAATATCACTTTTCTAGGGACTTATAAGTACATTAAAAATTCCAATAGGTTATAAGCCAGTGTAACATGTTTTAAAGAAAGAGCACAAGCACTTTAGCACTGGTGCGCAGTGGTAAAGTGTTGCGAGTCCTAAGGTCAGCAAAAATAGCCTCAGCAAATAACAAGAGGTATGATGGCAAAAAGTTAGGGGGAAACAACCCCAAGGAGGCCAACTCTAACACGGGTTCTGGGACCTCTGCCGTGAGTGAGTCTCACTACATGTGTCTCAATAATTTTAAGCTCTGTTACAATAGATTGAGAATGCTAACCTCCAGTGTCTGCCTTTTAAGATAAGGTTAGCTACTGGGCATCTACGGTAAGAAGCTCAGGTATGTACACACATGAGCACACACGTGCCGGCTGAAAGTGTGAGACTACTGTCTAGCTTAGTCTGATATTTGCACATAGGTACCCTGTTGCAAAGGGGGCATTTCAGAGATTAGTGCTGATCTGTGCATTCCTTATAATATGAGTTGGCATTAATAATGACAGTATGCATATCTTTAGTGTTTTACTGAAGTATGTAGAGTGCTTTATTGTAAAATAAATCTTAGGCAAAATCTGCACCAAAGTGCAGTTTTGCGATAGCTAGACCTAGAGACATGCATGGCGCACCAATCCTATGTTAAAATAGGATATTGAATGGATACCTGACATTAATTCCACATATCTGCACTTCAGGTGGCCTTAATGATTTCCCACATCAATTAGATTAAGGTCTTGGAATCACCCTTCTGGGCCAAGGTAGTTATTCTCCTGGCCAACTGGTGGATCAAAAAACACTTCACAGAATAGAGACATTTGTCAGTAATTAGACATGCTACTGGGAGAGGAGAGGTTGGTGATGGAATCTGTGTGTGCTAATTACTCTTCACCCTGCACCTGACCTGGGAGGATCAACTCCAAATAAATAAATCCGCCTGTGAAGTTTTGGAGGGAAGGGTCCATGTAGCTGGGGCAGTTAGGAGCAGAGCTTAGGCACTAAGAACATGTCTTTCAACAGCCCACTTAACCTGTGGCATATTCCCTAAATGCTGTTATAGGAGGGTTGGATCAGAGGTGATGGGGTGTCACCCTAGGACTGGGTAGAAGTGCATAGCTTCTGAAACTTTCCCTACCTCTTAAAAACCCCTGCATACTGAGACTTTTGAGGATAGTTTGGACCTGGGGGAAGAGAAACCAGAGGAATGCCCAGCTGTAAGAGAGAAGATACAGGACCCCTCATGCAGAGATGGACTTAAGGACATCTGATTTCAGTTGGCGCACAGTTGCTAGGACTTGTTACTCCCGGGTAGTGGTGATTGGCCTGCTACAACCTCTGAGGGACAGTAGAGTGATGGCCCTGCAGTGGTGGTTTCCCTGGCTCTTCCATGGACTGGTCTTGCAGAAAGTGTGACCTCCAGACCGAGGGACCTCTGGCTTCTGCTGACCCAAATGTTCTGCTCTGCAAGTGGGTAAAGATGGGCATAGAACCTGGTGGGTGCAGGCAGGGGGGGTTACCCTGCACTTGGATCCTGGGGGCCCTATTAAAGAAAGCAACATCCCAAGGAGAAGTGCCTGGCAACCGGACAGGAGACAGGTCCTTTGTGAAAAGGAAGAGCTTTCTTTTGATAACTAAACCCACTATATGGTGAATAGTGTATGTGGTGGATATTATGGTCTTAAAGTTGAGGGGTCACTAGGTGTGTGAATTGTTATGAGGATGTCACCATAGGCATTTCCACCTGACATAATTTATATGTCTATACATTAATGCATAGTATTGAATAGTATGGACATACTAAAATACATTTTCTTTTTATATGTAAAATGCACTAACTGGACATTGATTTATTGGGAGTTGTTTGTTGCTTGCTTAGTGGAGTGCTTGTCCTCTTCCCTTGAGTAGGCCTTGGACTGTTCTGCCTCGCTATGCTGACAATTTCAGGTGCTACAAAGGAGTACTTACTTCCCAACAGATGGAAGGTTGCAGACTTATTACTTGTGAAGTACTCGCATCCTTCCCAATTAGTAACCCACTTTCTTACACCCAACAATTCAGAACTCAACGGCAAACCTTACATTGCCATAACTGCAGTGAAGAGCCGTGAGTTAAAGCATAAAGCAGAACCATGTGAAAGACAGACAATGTTTGGTAATTAAATTCAGGTAAACTGTTGAAAACTGTAATTATCAACTGATATATACATTTTTTGTTGGCAAGAAATTATTTCTTAACATTTCAAAAGCACCATCTGCATACAAATGTTCTCCTTCCTTGTGATAGACTAACAAAATACAGGTTAGGAACCCTGCAGGGTATGTGCTTAGTGCTTATATAGCGCACGTATCACCCCTGAAGGGGTTTCAAGGCGCTGTACACATACCGCTGTGGAACCCTTCCTGGCCTTTCCCTGTGAAGTGTGTAGTGGCTTAGCTTGCCTCGCGCAGGCTGTGCGCGAGGTCTGCAGTGAGTGCCCACTCCTGTTGGGGCCGTTGTGGAGATTAAGCAAGCTATTGCCCAGAGTTGCAGAGTGGGACCCATGCTTAGAATAGGCACCGAGGCGAGAATTATCAGGTCCCAAGCCCAAGACCCGCCGAGGTGGGAATTGAACCCTGGTCCGGGCCAGACCTCTGCATCAGGGTCTGCCGCTCTAACCATTGAGCCACACTTCTCCAAGAGTTTAGAGTTTTGCAGTAATCCAAAGCAAACACTTTCCAGGGAGGAGGCGGGTAACATATTTTTTCTGGATGGACTGTATTGTGAAGAAAGGAGGTGAAGAACTTGATAGCATTGCCATCTTTGCCATCATAAGTATTTGGATTTGGATCACACTAAAATGTGAAATAAAAAAGGGCTGGTTAGGATATTTTTGATGAATTGTGATGAGGCACAGCTTTCAAAGTTCTTTGAAAAGATTTGAAACAAAAGTGGTATAGGAATGGTTCCAAACATCTAGGTCTGTAGTGTTTTACTACATGAGGAGTTCATCTGTCCAAGCCAATGTTGTTGATAGTTGACTTTGCCATAACAGTATATGCAGGGTTTGCCAAGCAGCTGGAGGGCTATAGATTTCCAACAGTTCTTGTACGGTCATTTAAAGTAGAGAGTCGGACACTTATTTTCTGGACTTGTGACTGAGATGGATGGTTGGTTGCTTAGTGATGTATTGTTTCTGTCCGCTCTGATTTTCTTCTTTCGGTTGAAAAGCACTCTATGCTTTCCTTGTTGAAGGCATGTCTTACTACAGCAAATGGTTTATTTCAGTGGCTGTGTGCCAATGGATTTTGGTCTTGCAGTACAAAACTCATTCAACAGAGATGTAGTGGATGTGCGAAAGATGTCTGGGGCAGACTGTTGATTTGCGAATGCTTCTTGAGGCCGAAGAGAACATTCACTTGTTCACGCAGCGCTGTAAAGAACAAATGACAAGCTATTTTCCATTTTTATGTTAAGGGCACTACCTCATTGGCAATGTCTATCAAAGTCATGGTACTGAGTAGCAGGGGGTTAACAATGTTCATATGAAAGCAAGGATGAGTTAGAGGAGACCTCGGTGCCGACATGGTCTGAAAAGATGTACACTAGCTTCCTGAAGCAATTTGTTTGCCCTTTGGGTTGGCTTTTCTTAATGAGAGTAGCTGGAAAGATATAACCATTCATGCATCCAATTGTGAAAAGCAAAGGTAAACTGTGAGATGTGCAACTTGAACATTTGGGAACCAGGGGAGGCTCCTCCATGTGGTTGGAAGAGCGTCGCCCCACTGCTTTCTCACAGTGCGAGAAGCAGAAACATAAAATGGTAATATAAATAACATTTTATGTTTCTGCTTCTCGCTTTGCAAGAAAGCAGAAGTGTTTGGTTGGGAAGGGAGGGTGGGCGATCCTGCTCTAAGGCAGGGGAGGAATGGCTTGCCCAATCTGAGGACGTTGACTGTTTGGTCGGCCCCAGGGCCGACCAAACCAGTCATACGCACTCTGCCTTTTCTCCATGTAGCTACATGGAGAAAATGGCCTCCCCATAGATGCCTGTGTGGTTGGCGTCCCAATCAACCACAATGTGGCCATTGCAGCATTGTGATTGGCTTAGGGGAGGAGAGGGAGGCTGCCTGCTTCCTGTGAGGAGCAGAGAAGCAGAGACGTTGCTGGACCGGGCCAGGCCGGCAAAGGTAAGGTAACTTTTATTTTTAAAATTAAACCTCCCCCCGCGTGACCCCACCCCTCGTGACCCCCCGCCGCGAGTCATGCCAGCGCGACTGTTGGAAACGAAAGATAGATACAGAAATCAGGCTTGCAGGAAAGTGTACAGTTTGAAAAGGTCAGACACTTTGGGCCAAGGGAGATGCAGCGATCAAACCCATTGGTAAGTATGAATGTAGTGACTGTGAATATGAGGAAGATTTGCATAAATTAAACATGCCAGTTAGAGACAATGCATAGGCTCAAATGATTCTGGGTTTTAAGATTGCGCCCAGCACATATCACAACTGCAAGATGAGTGAGTAAAGAACCATTCCTCGTTTTGGATCTCAGAATGGGAGATTGAGTGGTAATATTGCATTTTCCCATTGTACCAAGAAACATAAACTCTTAGGAGTCTAATATACGTGGTACAAGAGCCACGCAAACCTTAAGTCAGATTTATGAAGCCACGCAAGGCCACTTTGCGTGGCCCTGAGTGGCTCCAAAAACTGGAGTAAGGCAACGCAGTGCAAATCGCTACATTGCCTTACTCTGCCCTCTGAAGGAATTCCATGGGTGTTTCATGGGTGTTCCCACACATTTCCCATGGTTTCTGGCGCATTCCCAGATTTAAAAGAACGGGTGAACCTGGGAATGAGCTAAAAAGATACTCCTTCCCAGGAACGGCGTAACGAGGAGAAATAGCTTTATTTCTCCTTGTTACATCCTCTTTCGTGCTGCATTCTGCCGCACACATAGAAAGAGAAAAAATCCTCTCAGGATTGGTTTTGTGCAGGAATGCGTTCCTTCCTGCACATAAACAATCCTGCATGCGGTGTCAGCACCCTTGCATCATGGGGCAATTGTGCCTGATTTGGCACTAGGCTACCAAAAGGGCGGCAGCTCAGCGGAAAAGGCAGGAATCCACCCTATTGCCTTAAATACAGCACATGCCTGCCCTTTCCCTGTCACTCAGTGTATCGCAGCAAGGTGACTAACTGTGCAGCACGGTTTTTCATAAATAGGCCCCTCCCTATACAGTGTTTGCCCACTTGAATTGCAAAATGTCACCATGTTTCAACCTGGCAACAATTGCGCAGGTGCAAACCAGGTGGTGTGCTACTACCACACCAGTTATAATCAACAGTTACAAATAATTTATTTATGAAAGACTTTGCTACCTACCTCCTCTGGGCACTCATGTAAGTTGCACCCCTATTTTGTTGTCAGCATGTCTTCTGCATCTTTCATTGGTTGTTTGGCTTCCACCTCATTTTTTGCTGCTTCTTTCTTTGCGAGCCTCAATCTGTAGCTTGAGAGGGAGGTTTAGTTCTGCTTTAGATGTTGCCATGCGTCTGCAATTTCAGCTTGTTTGTCGATGATTCTGCTTTTGAAGCACTTATTCTTCTTAAGTGGGGGTATTTCAGTCCCACTCGTCCCTGTAAGAGTCGCAGGTGCTGGTCCAGTGTGTGATGAAACAAAACAGAGAATGTTTCGTTCTTGGAGACCAGGCATTTCCTACTGTGTTGTTTTGATGGCAGCACTTAACATATTCCAAACAGAGAGAGCTTGGTAACTGAGATTTGCTTGAGTATAAAGGGATTGATTGAAAGCAAATGTTTGTTTTCCCATCTTTATGCATTTTCAGCTGTTTTGTTTTTGCATTTCATATCTGTTTATCCAGAAAAGGAACTTGCTGCCTTTGTTCAATTTCTTTTAACTACGTGAGTTCTTTCAATCAAGGCCTTTGCTTGTCATTGTACCCGCTACTGGGATTAAAAGATGTAAAGAGGGTTATCCGATTACATTATTTTGAAATGTAAACTAGACTAGTCAATCCAATGAAGAAAGTGACATCTGAAGGTTGGATTTGTTTTCATTTGCTCTCCACTACAATTTCAGCATCCATTGCTTCATAACTCCAGTTGTAACCGTGCTTCTCCGCTCTCTGCTAACACGTGGAAAGAATCAGAAATGGGCCCACCTCACAGACATATCTATTTTTATGTTGCTTCTGATCCACTGCTGAGTGTGCCTTTAATGATCCACAAAAAACAGAAATCCTGCAGGGTGGAGGTGGAAATGCAGCACAAAAGAAGGTGTCCCCTCAACAAAAGCCTACCCAGCAGGAGCTATTGATCCCAGGCTTTCAGAAAGGAAGCTTCTCCGATTCCTCAGGTAGCCTTATGACTCATGGCCACTAGGTAGCCTTTCTAAGAATAGACAGGTCAATTGGCGAATTATTTTCTGGAATGAAAAGGTGATTCTCATGGATAATGGACACCACGTGCAGTCTGTGCATGTCCGGCCCGTAGAACAGAATGTACTTTCAGGGATCTTTAACAGGCTCATGTCTTGTGAGAGAGGAAATTGTTAGGAAACAGAAAGAGAGATTCTGACTTTAGATAATAGAGGCCAGAAAGCTCTGGCTTGGCTACTTCTGGGTGAACTGACAGTCTCTATTCTGCTCCACGTTCAGTTGATGCTACTATCCTTGTTGTTTTACTCCTCTTTACGCAGGAGTGGCTGAAGGAGAGTGATCTACCCTAAAACAGATGTCGAGATTAAGACAGAAGGGCCCAGATGTGCAAATAAATCACCCAAAGCAGTGCATCTAGTGAAGTTGCTGCTCTGGGTTTGGATTGTGGGAGAAAGCAGTATACCTCCATATCTACAAAGACGTGGCGCTGTTTTGCTCTCTCCCTGGACTGATGCACTTTTTGCTACCATGTGCCAAGACAGACACCCTTTCACCATAGTGCAAGGGTGTCTGTGCTGTCGTCAACTTCATTTTTGGGCACAAAGAGGTCCCTTTGTGCATAAATACTATGCTGAAAGGCAATATCCCCTTGGTATGTGTGCTGAAGAATGCAGCGCGTGTGCAAAGAGAAAAGAAAAGGAGAAATAAAATACTTCTCCTTGTTATGCCAGTCTCAGGGAGGCACGGTATTTTGGTGAAAATCTGTGCCTGCAAATCTTTTTTGATATTGATTTGTATCAAAATCCATGGGTGGGTGCACGGGAACATCCTTGCACCACCCATTGAGCGCCTCCTTGCTGCAAAGTAAGGCAAGGCAGCGCATTGTGCCACCTTGTGTTACATTAGGTTACAACACAATGCAAATCATGATGTGCATTGGACTGTAAATACTAACCCAATACTTCACATTGGGTCTGCATTGAAAATGCGAACCCAAGAAAAAGTGTATTTGAATCTGCGTCAATGTATACAATGGTGAGTGTTTTATTTGATAGAGTTAGAACACAATTTTGTAATAGAATGTAGGAGAAACTGTATGCCAAAGGCTCCTACTCTAGCCCTGCCTTTACTCCTTGCATTCTTCTCTCTCCACCTCAAATGAGTTCATACCTGCTTTGGACCCACACTTCACCTTTTATTAATGCACCAAAATAATTTGTTATAAAGACACTTGGTGCCTCTACCTGTCTGATTCATTCAAACCTAGTATAATGTCTTCTCGGCATACTGTAACAACACAATGAAGATACCACCACTACACCATACTTGCAACTTCTATTGCTACTCTGGTCTCAGCTGGAAGCTAATTTGTTTGGGGAAACACGTGAAATTAGCACCGGGTTTTGTGCATATCATTAACCATCAACTAAACTGTGAACATCTGCCTTATTCCAACCAAAGGACAATAACATATGTAGTTCTACTTTCTTTTTATTAAATCATTATTGTAATTTTTTTGTATGAGGAATTCTTTCCTTCTTTTTATAAAGTTCAAATATTCATAAAATTAGTGTACATACAATTATTTATATTACACATACATGTGGCCTAATTACATTCATAATATAAAGTGCATGAAGTGCAATACAGTTGTACATGATAGTATACAGAACCAAAATTCCATTCAACGCGTTTCGGCTATGCCTTCCTCAGGAATTTCTGTATATTTCTCATGAGTGATAACTATAAAATGAGAAATTATGTCAATTAGTTCATTCTATTGTTGCAGATGTCACAGTTTAACAGAATTACTTTTTTATCCATAAGATCCTTATCTTCTCATTATTTACAGAGACATACTTCCCACCACAGGAGTTAAGTATTCACACCCCCACCGATAGATCGACACAATCATAATTGCTGTACATACATTACAGTGTGCTCTATTTACAACTATCTACATCTGTGCCTTATATATATACATTGATTTTAAAAAAGCTATACAGGTTTACCATTGGTCATGAACCTTCACTACCTCAATTCTTAGTTCTCACTTGTTCATCATATTGCATTGTAAATATAGATAACATTCCATTCTCAAACTGCTCACTGGCATCTATAATCTAATACTTCTACACAAGTTATCCCAAATTCCCGTACAAATAGATTTTCCCTATGTGTGACATGTTATTAAGTAAACATCTGTAAGTCAGATATATTACCTATGATAGACTAAACTACCCCTCACTCGCTGTTATTAGTCCCCAATGTAGCTGAAGACTTACTTTTAAGGACAGAGCTCAGTATCTGAATGATTTATTACCTAATGTGAGTGGACTAATGTATTACCGACATATAATTATTTTATCTATATGTTTATCGTTTGTATAATATTGATATACCTGTATCTAGGTTCCAAATGGACGGACCCGTTCGTGGGTAAATAAGACGGGCGCAATGAGACTTTATTGGACGGCATACATTTCTCAGATGAAAATCATTAGTGGGAAGTGAGATTTTTGAGATCTGATAAAAATAAAAAGAGAAAATTTCAACTGTAACATTGTTGCCCGTATATCCTGATTACTTTCATATTGCTATTTCATTTTTATACATACCTGAAAGATATTTTAAACTCGGTCTCTACCGGATGATAGGTGCTATACAGGGATAGATATTTCGGTCTTCTTCTGTTTGCTTAGCTGCCTGTGATGTCTGTGAAGCGAGGAACATAGTATTGTGTATGAGGAATACATTCTTATTTTTATAACTATTTTGTGGGCCCAAGTGTAAGTTTAATATATAGTACCTGTTTTGTATTCGCAGACGTGGAACGTCGTTCTCAATCTGCACTTCAATTTAGCTGCCAATTCTGGTCGCCTATCAAACATACATATTTCCTAAAAGATATAAATAAGGACAAGTTGTGGAATATTCTTCTATTTCTATTTTGGTCCCCCTATCTTATATCATTTGATGTATCTAACTCTTCATGCCCAACTTTTTAATGGTACATGTGTTAACAATGACCTCGTCTATTTCCTCCCTCACAGCACAGAATCACGGTGTATGTTGCCATTCTTTAACTCCCGCTATGTCCCCAACACGTTCTGTATATATTGAAATCAAGCTTGAATCATACGGACGTTTTCCTCTCTTAGATTGCCAAAATTGGCAACCAATTTTAACTCCCGTTGTATACCCGACACGTTCCGTATATATTGAACTTAAGCTTAAATCATACGGACGTTTTCCTCTCTTCGGTTGTCAAAAAATGGCAACCACTTTTAACTCTTATCTCTATCCCTAATTTATGCCACTACTTACTTCAAGATCAGAAGGTCCCGGCACAAAGCTCCCCAACGTGTGACTGCTTCTAAATACGGCGTCTCCGTATAATTGGCCTATTTAAAGTTGGGCAGTTATCGCGTCAATCATTCTAAAGTATTGCGATATCCACGGAGCGTGTATATTACGAAAAGGCTATTTACCACGGTGTGGTTTGGACCCGCCATCTTGGAATGGAGCAACTACGCCGTTCTTGATACTAAGTGACATGCACCCATTAATTCCTTAATCCTACACCTTCTATCTTTGGTGCTGACTTATTATACAGAATGCCGTTGATTATTAATGCCGGTGAGGATATCTATTTGAGGAATTACGCGTTATGGGTAACATTTGCATCTAACATTTCTCTAAGTTATTGCATATTTCTTTCATTTGCGGCAGTTGCAAATTTATGAGACTGTCCTTTTATCTTTGCGGGAGATATGTATATTACTCTACTGCTTCTGTAGGAATATATGGGGTCCCCTTTCATATTATGGCACCTATTAGATATGTCAGAACCAAAAGAAGGAAGAATGCGAATGGTAGTTTGAATCAAAGTTGAATTTAAGGGATTTATCGTAATTGAAGTGTCATGGATTACATCAACTAACTGGAAGCTAAGCAATCCCTAGTTTGGACAATATGGTTATCAACCAGTCGAGGCCCTGCAAACAAACATAAAATAAAATCAGAAATTTCTCTACATCACAAGCTACCTTGCCAACACGTCGGCAAGCAGTGGCATCGACCAAGGGACTCAGTGCCAGAATACTCTCCAGGGTGAGTTGTGCCCCCTAAAATACACATAACATAAAAACATAACATAACATCTACAAAAGACTGACTTCCAAACCCTCCATGAAATACTCCACCAAAATTAATAATTTACAGCAGCTAGAAAGGAGAGATAAAGAAGTCGAATCCTTTTCTGAACTAGCCATCCTTGCCCAACCTTAGCAAACACAATTGCTGCCCTATACCATGGAAGCAAAAACACCTTGAAATAGGATGAGTGCTAAAAACAGGAAGGCAATGTCATGCATGCTAATTAATTCACCATCACAAAAGACAAAACAGCAACCACATTTATGACCTACTAGTTGGTCTTGAGTCGGAAACATGGTTAGGCAATAATGTTGCACCTACCCAACATGAGGCAATTACAGATGTTTACCTAACCTTTTTCAGAAATCAGTGTTCCACAACAATACAATACATGTATCCTTCACTAAAGTCTTTCCCATCTCAGATTGCAAAACAATGCTAATTCGATGCTCTTCATTTGCAACTTTATAAGCCTCTTTCCTTTGTATAAACTGTCCTCCTACACTTAACCCTGCCTTCATAGAGGTGGTCATGGACTCTGCAGCCTGCATGTTAACAAAGCATAAAGACCATTGAATCCAAGACAATGTCAAAATCTGATTTGACAAGCCAGAACTATGCAAAACTGTTCACTTAATGGCTAATATTTAATCTTTGGAACTTCACCAACTGGTCACTGGACTTACTGGCATCACAGGCCATACATACTGGGCAACATATTTACCCCAAGAGCTTGATATTGTTCACAGGGAACACTCCTACTATTTGCAGTGATCATCATATCATCCAACTAACCTTTAATCATTTCCGCAAGTACACCTAGAATTTAACTCAACCGTTGCCTATAGACCATGGGAAATCTTTGAACTAAATGCAATTAAATAAAAGGTATTTGCAATAGTACTCCCCTTCAAATAACCAATTTATGAGCCCAGAAAAGGAAGGGGGTGGGTCAGCTATGACATGAAACCATAAAATAGAAAATAACTGTTTCCTTGAAAGTACATTGAATAATCATACAATCTAATGATGAAAAGCACCTTCAAAGGCATTTCAGAATCTATAGATGTGCCTGTAAAAACGCAAAAAGATTCCACTACACCTAGTGCATCAGAGAGACGGCATGTCCCACTTAACAGCTCATCAAAATAGTTATTGACTGTCATTACCCTGTACTCAACCAAGCATAAATCCCTCCCAGGCGCTTTGTGATGCCTTAGCAATACACATCATTGAAACAACTACCAATCTGGAATTGCTACCTCCATTCAAATGCAAGCAGTGAATACCAATCAAGCCCCTCCCAAACAAATTCAACAATCATGAATACGCAACCAAAAATACGCTCCCTCAAACTTCTCACTGAAAATGAATCCATTGACCTAATGAAAGTCATAATCTTGGCAGTTTTCACAGCAGATCAAGAGATAAACCAGGTCCTCCAAATATCTTCTAGAATCAATTGATTTTACATGTCAACAGGAAACATCCTTTGTTAAACCCATACCAAAGAAATAGGGACTTCAATAGGCCAACAAAGTAAGTTACAGACCAAGTTCAAATGGACCCTCGCTTGATAAATTAATTGAAAAGGCTGCATTCTTCCAGATCTCATCAAATTAGGGAGGGAAGAAGCACTGGATCATAAGTAATCATCATCTTAGATGACCTCAAGAAATCTGTGGACCCCAATCGAGTTACTTCTTTACTCTCCTACTCAATCTATCCTCAGCATTTATAAAGTAGGCCACTAAATATTAGCCTGAATCACAGAGGCATCTAGGGCATAGTGGTGGAAAGGAATAAAATCCTTACTTTAAGTATATATCCCATATTATCTCACTACCACAATTAAAGTCCTCAGCTTACATTATATTAGTAGGGTTCCCACAAGGATCCACTATTGCACCCTTACTTTTTAATATTTATATGGCATCTGTTCTTGACTTTTCAAATCATTCAATTTCACATGATACAACTATGCGGACAATACTCAGAACTTCTTAAAATTCGGATACCCCTCTGATGTCAACATGTCTCGACTCAGCAAATGTCTAATGACTGTCAAACAATGGACAGAAAAGAACCACCCAAACTTAATTCCTCTCTTGCAGTTTCTCACAATTGCAACCTCTTGCTTGAATACCATATCAGTGAAGTGGCAATAGACTCATTCTACACAATGATAACACTTACAAGTGTCTTCACATACCTATCACTCTCACTCAGGAAAGAGGCTTTTCTGGCCCTGGTGCTGTCTTTCCTTAACTATTCTACGTCACGTTTAAAAAAAATAGTTGCTAAGCTCTAAAGCATGCAGCGGACAGAGAAGTAATCAATTTAAATAGAAGAGACCACATTACTCCCATGCTCAAAACATTACTGGTTACTGGTAGAACGATAAATGTCATTCTCAGCACCTTGAATCACATTCGAGGAGATCCATGAAATCAGTCCAACCCTCTAACAAAATCAACTCTGGTAAAGTAACCAAAAAAGAATCTTAAGATTAAATATGGCCCCACACCTCATAATCTCTCCTACCCAAAGATCTCACAGAGGTGGAACTTCCTTCTTAATGACTATGCAAGCTCTAGAATATATTCCTAAAGGGCATTACAAACCATTGAGAATTCAGAAGACAAATGAAGACTTGGCTCTTCTCAAAAGCTGGACCTAACTAAATCTGTGCCACAGTTGAGGTCTGGTTAACATATGATGCTTGCAACCCAATCTTCACACTCTTGCTGACAATCATTAGCATAAACTACACGTACAGGATCACACTCTCTGTGACTTACACACAAAACCAATAGATCTGACTACTACCAATATTTTCCTCCCCATGCATATACAACAGATGTAGCAGTTACTCGCTGGTTGTCTGGAAAACTTTTTGGGGTCTCGACAAGAGAAAGAGTAGCGTGGTAGAGATGGTACAGTGCAAGATACTGATTCTGAAGATACAATGGATGTTGGAAAGTGGCATTTTTTAAGTATTAAATGAAGCACGAGGATTACCTTTTGGCTTGTCGAGGATGCACTTGTAATCTTCACCATTACAGCCAAATGTACATTAATCCAGTCTTTACTTGTGAGGCCGCTTTACAAGCTGTGAGAAAGCGGTTTACTAGTTGAGGTGGCTGGGTGTCTACCACAAGTTTTAAAGTCACTGTCTTGTTAGGTCCGGTCAAAGGTTTCGGTAATTTAAACCTGAGCTCAACCCCTGGTAGCTGTGGCATTCAGCAGACAAGCTTAGCTCCGAGAAAATGTGTAAAGCATTTAGAAGTGCCAAAACAATTAGAAAGTTGAAAACACTACACAATAAAATGCACAATTTATCAATCAATTCAATTCAAAGGCTTTATTCGAGGATTTGTCTCATAAAAGCACAAACATACATTTAAAATACATCATTAAACAATTGTTTCCTCGTTAAATACAATAGTTTAAAAAAGATTAAACAGACATATTCAATTGATTAAAAACAAATAGATATAAAACTTTGATACATAATTAAACGGGTGCCAGAAGAGATGCTCCATTCAGTGTACTCTTGGGAACAGCCCTCCGTCTAATAGACCATGCCCAACCCAAATACCTAGCTGTTGCTAAAACTACAGGCATATGAGTGGAGGTACAAATGATTCGTTAGGCCTCTACACCCCTAGATGTCCCTAGATTTTTACAGACAGGGACTAGCCAAACTTTCCTCGGGATGGCAGTGGCTTTACAGGAGAATAAAAAGTGGCCTATACTTTCATTTGATGCACCACAGGCTGGACAATATAAAGTGGAGGAGCTCCTCCACCTACCTGTCAGTGATCTCAATGGAAGGGCACCTGATCTTAACTGGAAGAAAAGCAATTTATAAAAAGAAAGAAAAAGTTAATAAACAAAATGACACCAAAGAAATAAAATTCCAATAAGGGGAATGCAGATATAAAGTTCTACTGATTTAAGAGGAAAATTGCCAAGAAGCACTACATGCCAATGGCAATCAATAGCTGTGTTAGACTAGGTCCTAGGCACAATTTGAGGCTGACTGCAATGGAGTGTATGTCAGATACACCAAGTAGATTAGCACAACTACGGCATGGAAGCAGGGAAATTCGAAAAAATCCCAATCTGAAAAGGTAATTTCTTGATTTTCTGAAGAAAATGTCTTCTTAATGAGGGACAAACCTGGAATACAGTCTGATAGCTTGGAATAGTCATTTGTATACTTTATGTGGCTGGTCCACTTGAAGTTCTGAAGGAAAAGTTTCAAAACAATTCCCAAACTTCATTTAGCCCTTTTACCGCGGCGGCAATTTCGCAGCGGTGTGGGCGTTTGATTGCGCGGCAGGGCCGCGTCGGCCGACGGACGTGCGCAGCACTGCCGAGGTAGTGCTCATGACGGCCGTTGGCCGACGGGCGCACTTAAGGGGTTAATGCCCAGACATCCACAGGAGTACACCTCTAAAGCCCCCAGGTTCCCAAGGTGTCAGGCAGAGGGAAGCATCAAAGCTCAGTCCAGGTCCAGTTGTCATTGGTCACCTGGGATTCTTCACAGGCATTTCCTGTTTAACTTTTTTATGTTCCTGGAGCAACTCAACGGATCAGGCTTATGACCCTTGAAGGGATCCACCCTCCTCAGGTCGTTCTCATAGGTCACATTACCAAGCGCAACAGGTTGAGTCCACCTGGTATCCTTTCTCAAGCCCAACAATAAACTGAGGAAGGCTAGGCAAGAATTCAGCTTTTTAGGATTCACTGACCTATGTGTGGGAGATACCCTAAGACACTACTAGTTTCTCTAGCTCCAATGGTGTAAAGGGTCCCAGGCCCTGACCTACTAACTTTTGCAGACGCTCCTGTTTGCCCTACTAAAAACAGGCCCAAAATGCCGCATCCTAGGGCATTTTCAATATGCCAAAGCTCTTGGCCATAATAAACTTGGTCTCTGAGGACTGACAGTTTCTGTGTGTGGGGGGGGCGTACTATGGTGCCTTCCCACATCTAACACTATATTCCAGTATGAAAGAGGTCCGGTACCCACAAAAACATAGGAACACAAAAGTATGGCTGTATAAAAGAAGGGTGCTAAAGGCACTAGACAGTGGATACACAAGAATTCTCTTCATATCCCAGTCCAAACTATCAAGTGCACTCAACAGTTACATGAGGCTCAACAAATCTGTCAAACAGGATCTGAAAGCCTGGTATCAACAGGATGTGCATAGCTCCCACTCTGAATATTCTGTGGAGTTCAGAGGAGCCATTTCTCCCCTTCAGGTCAGCCTCTTTTTGGTTCCTGGGAGGCATTTCACAACTCTTTCATACCTAGTTTTGGGGTAAGTATAGGCAGGGAGAAGCTGGTAGTTAATGCAAATTAGTCCCCAGGAAATACATGCAGGGAAATGATACCTTTTTTTAAAGCCACTTTTCAATCAATCAATCAATGACACTTATAAAGCGCTCTACATACCCGTAGGGTCTCAAGGCGCTGGGGGGGGGGGGGGTGCCGCTACTGCTCGAACAGCCAGGTCTTCAGCTTCTTCCTGAAGGAGAGGTGGTCTTGGGTCAGGCGCAGGTCGGTCGGGAGGGAGTTCCAGGTCTTGGCGGCCAGGTAGGAGAAGGACCTTCCTCCTGTAGTTGCTCTTCGGATGCGGGGGACGGCGGCGAGGGCGTGGTTGGCTGATCGGAGGTGGCGTTTGGGAGCGTATAAGTTGACTCGGCTGTTGAGGTAGCTCGGGCCTTGGTCGTGTAGGGCTTTGTGTGCGTGGGTGAGGAGGCGGAAGGTGATTCTTTTGTTGACGGGGAGCCAGTGAAGGTCTTTCAGATGTCCGGAGATGTGACTGGTTCGTGGGATGTCGAGGATGAGTCTGGCTGAGGCGTTCTGGATCCGCTGGAGTCTCTTCTGGAGCTTGGCGGTGGTACCGGCGTAGAGGGCGTTGCCGTAGTCCAGTCGGCTGGTGACGAGGGCCTGGGTGACGGTCTTCCTGGTCTCGGTGGGGATCCACCAGAAGATCTTCCGTAGCATGCGTAGGATGTTGAAGCACGCCGAGGAGACGTTGTTGACTTGCCTGGTCATGGAGAGGGAGGAGTCCAGGATGACGCCCAGGTTTCGTGCATGGTCAGTCGGTTTGGGTGCGGTGCCCAGGGCGGGGGGCCACCAGGAGTCGTCCCAGGCGGAGGGTGAGGAGTCCAGGATGAGGACCTCTGTCTTGTCCGAGTTCAGTTTCAGGCGGCTGGTCGTCATCCACTCGGCTACCTCTTTCATCCCTTCGTGCAGGTTGGCTCTGGCGGCGGCGGGGTCGTTGGTCAGGGAGAGGATCAGCTGGGTGTCGTCGGCGTAGGAGATTATGCTGAGGTTGTGTTTGCGTACGATGGCCGCAAGGGGGCTCATGTAGACGTTGAAGAGGGTGGGGCTCAGAGATGATCCTTGGGGGACGCCGCAGATGACTTCGGAGGCCTCTGACTTGTACGGTGGTAGGCGGACTCTCTGTGTTCTTCCGTCGAGGAAGGAGATGATCCATTCCAGCGCCTTGTCCTGGATGCCGATGTTGCTGAGGCGCCGTACTAGGGTGCGGTGGCAGACCGTGTCGAATGCCGCGGAGAGGTCTAGGAGGATGAGGGCCGCTGTTTCTCCATTGTCCATCAGGGCTCGGATGTCATCGGTGGCGGCGATGAGGGCGGTCTCGGTGCTGTGGTTGGCTCTGAAGCCGGACTGTGAGGGGTCGAGGGATCCGTTCGTCTCGAGGAAGGCGGCCATCTGCTTGTTGACGGTCTTCTCGATGACTTTGGCTGGAAACGGGAGGAGCGAGATGGGGCGGTAATTCTTGAGTTCGGTGGGGTCCGCTGTGGGTTTCTTGAGAAGAGCGCTGAGTTCGGCGTGCTTCCAGCTCTCGGGGAAGGTGGCGGTGTCGAAGGATGTGTTGATGATGTCTCGCAGGTGGGGTGCGATGACAGCGTCGGCCTTGTTGAAGACGTGGTGAGGGCAGGGGTCGGTCGGTGATCCGGAGTGGATGGAGTTCATCGTGCGGATGGTGTCTTCGGTGCTGATCGGGGTCCAGGCGTGGAGGGTGGTGGTGGGGGGTGGTTGTTCGGTCATAGTGTGCGTTGGTTGGTTGTTGAAGCTGTTGTGTATGTCGGCGATCTTGTTGTGGAAGTATGAAGCGAGGGAGTTGCAGAGGTCTTGCGATGGGGTGATGTCGTTGTTTCCTGCGCTGGGGTTGGAAAGCTCTTTCACGATGTTGAAGAGTTCCTTGCAGTTGTGTGCGTTGTTGTCCAACCGGTCCTTGAAAGCTGTTTTCTTGGCGGCGCGGATCAGCTGGTGGTGTTTCCGGGTGGCAAGTTTGAAGGAGGTCCTGTTGTCCGGTGTCGGTTCCCTTTTCCAGGCTTTCTCGAGGGCTCGGCAGTTCTTCTTGGAGCTCTTGAGTTCGTCGGTGAACCATGGGGCCTTCTTGCTGCCGGGTCTGCTGGGCGGGGTCCTCAGTGGGGCGAGTTCATCCGCGCAGTTGTTGATCCACTTCGTGAGGTTGTCTGCGGCCTGGCTGGGGTTCGCTGAGCTGGCAGGTGGGTGCTGGCTCAGGGAGGTGGTGAGCTGGTCTGCTGTGATCTTGTTCCAGCATCTGCGGGCGGCCTGTTTCTGGTGGTGGTGGGACGTCGTTCTCTTGAAGGTGAAGTGGACGCAGCTGTGGTCCGTCCATTGAAGCTCTGTGGCGTGGCTGAAGTTGATGTCTGTGCTGGAGGAGAAGACTGCGTCGAGTGTGTGTCCGGCGAGGTGGGTGGGGGTGGACACCAGTTGCTTGAGTCCCAGGTTGGCGAGGTTGTCGAGCAGGGTGATGGTGTTGCGGTCGTTGTTGTTCTCCAGATGGAAGTTGAGGTCTCCCAGGAGGATGTAGTCGGCGGAGGGGAGGGCATGCGGGCTGACGAAGTCGGCGATGTCCTCGCTGAATCGTGTGCGTGGTCCCGGGGGTCGGTAGATCAGGGTGCCTCTGAGGGTGGTGTTCGGGTTGGTGTGGATCTGGAAGTGCAGGTGTTCGGCGCTGGTCAGGGTGTTGTCGGTGCTGGTCGTGAGACGGATGGTGTTCCTGTGGATGATGGCGATGCCTCCTCCCATCTGGTTGGCGTTTCGGTCCCTCCGGACGATCTTGTAGCCCTCTGGGATAGCGATGGCGATGTCGGGAGCTGAAGAGGCGTTCATCCAGGTCTCCGTGAGGAAGGCGACGTCAGGGGCTGTGGCGTCTAGGAGGTTCCAGAGTTCGATGGCGTGTCTGTGGACGGAGCGGGTGTTGAGCAGGATGCACTTGAGGTGGGTGCTGCTGGTGTTCGTCTTGGCGGGTGCTGGTGCGAGGCTGGTCCGGATGCAGGAGAACTTGCAGGCGTGGCAGCTGAAAGGTCCGTGGGTACCTCGTGGAGCGGCAAGGTGGCAATCTGGGAGTCGGCCGGTGTTGAGTGCGGTGAGGGTGGCGGCGGAGTACGTCAGGCGGGTCGGTCGGGCTCTTCGGGGGCCAGGGGTCCTGGCGCTGGGCGCGATCCGGTCGCGGACGGGCGCAGACGGGCTTACCTTTGGCGCGCCTTCGGCGCACAATCGGCACGCACGCTGCGCGTGACCGCTGCGCGTTCGCACGGTCGCCATTTAAGGCGAAGTGCGCGGGTGGGCGGAGCAGCTGGGAGGCGGGAGCGGGGAGGGTACAGAAGAAAAAGGGGCGGGGCTAATGGCGGTGGCGGAAAGCGGGAGCGGGGAGGGAGAGCGGAGGGCGGCGAGGTAGGCGGGCAAGCAGGAAGGAGGCAGGCACAATGGGGGTCAAAAACACGAAGAGAAATTGGAACAGAAACAGGCTAAATACAGGTCAAAACACGGAGAGAAAACGGCACAGAGAAAACAAGCAACAATTCAGGTCAAAACGGGGGAAAAAACAGTAGGAAAACGATGTTGGCCACAGAAAGAAAACAAGCACAAATTTTAGACAAAAACGGGCTGAAACCAAAGGGCAGCGCTCAAGGCGGCAGCGAGGTCGGCGCTGAGGCAGAGGCAGGCACTGGGAGCACACGCAGCAGCTGGTGGCCGTGCGGCGCGGGGGTGTCCCACAAGTGGGTCCTTTTCCTTAATATTTATTTAAAATCTGACTTCACCATTGAATTGGATTTTAATCAATTCTAAAAATAGCAAAATATTTGTTTTCTAGCTGGCCTAAATCAAGAGATAGCAAAATTAGTATTTTAATCTTTACTCTACATAGGATAGCTATGCTTGCCGCAGTAACAAAAGTTTTTAGGGCCCTGTCAATGTAGGATAAGGTAACAGTCATTTTCTAAACTTCCCACTATTAAATACAATGCCCCTACCTTGTGAAGTACAAGGCCTGTAAAGGGGTAACTTACTAATATTATAAAGGAAGGTTTTTACCTATTAAAAAGGTCTATTTTAATTGGATGCACCACAAGGATTACACTGCCAGAGCCAGGCTGCAGTGGTAGGATTGAAGCCATGCTTTCCTTTTTCACAATAGTGGACAGCTCCTTCGAGACAGCAACCTTCCCGGAGAGCTGGAAGCACACCGAGATCAACACCTTACCCAAGAAAGCCAAGGCGAACCCCAAGGACCTCAAGAACTTCCAGCCCATCTCCCTGCTCCCGTTCCCGGCAAAGGTTGACCGTCAATTAACAACTGACCCGCTACCTCGAGGAGAACAACATCCTGGACCCTTTCCAGTCCGGGTTCCGCAGCAACCACGGCACCTAGACTGCCCTCATCACTGCCACGATGACATCAAGTCCCTGCTGGACAACGGAGAAACGGCAGCCCTCATCCTCCTGGACCTGTCAGCCGCATTCGACACGGTCTGCCACCACACACTACGAACATGCCTCCACAACACCGGGATCCAAGAAAAGGCCCTGTAATGGACCACCTCCTCCCTCACAAGCAGAACACAGAGCATCTGCCTTCCCCCCTTCCACTCCAAAGCCACCAAGATCAAATGTGGGGTACCCCAGGACTCATCCCTCAGTCAAACTCTGTTTAACATCTACATGGCACCGCTCGCCCACGTCACCCGTCGGCACAACCTCAACATCATCTCCTACAACGAGCTGATCCTCACCCTCACCAATGACCCCCACTCTGCCAAAACCAACCTTCACGAAGGAATTAAGGCAGTCGCTGAATGGTTGAGGAACAGCCAACTGAAGCTGAACTCAGACAAGACGGAGGTCCTCATACTCGGATCCACCCCTTTGGCCTGGGATGACTCATAGTGGCCGACCACACTGGGAACCGCCCCAACACCCACCGACCACGCACGCAGCCTTGGGGTCATCCTCGACTCCACCCTCTCCACCCTCTCCATGACTAAACATGTCAATACTGTCACCTCCTCCTTCTTCAACACCCTCCGCATGCTCTGCAGGATCTACAAGTGGATCCCCACTGAAACGAGAAGAACGGTCACCCAGGCCCTCGTCAGCAGCAGGTTGGACTACGGAAACGCCCTCTACGCAGGAGCTCGGCCAAACTCCTGAGACGGCTCCATCACATCCAGAACGCCTCTGCTTGCCTGATCCTCGACATCCCTCACTGCAGCCACATCACACCCCACCTGAGAGACCTGCACTGGCTCCCGGTCAACAAGAGGATAACCTTCAAGCTGCTCACCAATGCACACAAGGCACTCCACAACACCAATGTACCTCAACAGACAACTCAGCTTCTACACCCTCACCCGCCAGCTCCGCCGACCTCACCCTCACCACTGTCCCCCGCTCCTGAAAAGCGACCTCCGGCAGGAGATCGTTCTCCCACCTCACCGCCAAAACCTGGAACACCCTGCCCATCCACCTATGGGAGACCCAAGACCTGATTACCTTCAGAAAACTCCTCAAGACCTGGCTTTTCAAGCAGTAGCAGCATTCCCCACCCCAGCGCCTTGAGACCCTCATGGGTGAGTAGTGCGCTTTACAATTATATGATTGATTGATTGATAGCACAATAAATGCTGCAGGTGACGTGTACCTTTGCATGATATGGGCGTATTTCCACACCATATACTATGTCCTTATAGAAAAGTTAAATAGGCCAGTCAGAGATTAGCCAATTTCTACATGTTTTATGGATCTGAGCACATACGGTGGGCACTAGGAAGCAGTTCCCCATTATGCACAGTCTAAAAACCAGCAATAGAATTATGCAGAAAAACTGTGGATGACCACGCAAAAAAGACATATATTCACATACATAAACAATTTTTGGCTTTATATTCCACAAATCCCATCACAAATTGTGCCCTGGCACTTAACAATATATATCTGCTAATTGTTACCCAAGTCTCTTTGTTCTAAATGTATTGATATCACAAGCATATTAGCCAGAAGCATCCCTGGAGGTACTAAGCATTCAGGTTGCACAACAGGTGCCTCAGTCCAGCGAGTTATCCTACAAACTAATCCAAGTAGGTCAAATGTTTCTTGGAGATGTAATAGAAGTGTTGGCTTGTGGTAGAAGGAACAATACCTGATGATGAAAAGTTTAACGGAGACATGAGTGAGCTACAGCTTAATGGAAAAAAATATAAATTTTCTGTTACAGGCATTTGCTCTTCTACCTGATTGTATGGCACTACAGTCTTACTTTAATGAGGTGCCCAGATTCACAATGACAACATCTGATGTATTGTTCTGAGGCACTTAAAATTGATCACTTCATGCACTTACTAAAAAATAAGATCAATAAATATGTGATAGACCAGAGAATTAATGTAATTATGGAAATCTACCTCCTCTATGAAAAAATTGTATGACAGTCCCAGAGTAGGATGTGAATTTCTAACACATTTATTTTGTTCCTGGCTGGAGATAACATTCTTACAATATACTGCTGCTAGCGTTCATGCACCCTTTATTGTTCCCACCTTGCTTTCTTAGGAGATCATTTGGCTCAAAATGTATTGCAGCCCTCTGTGAAATTTTATAGAATCATAAAGTTCAGCAGAGGCCTTCAACAAGGATAAGTCTGAGACTCTTGAATCACTCTTATTTTCTCTCAGCTGCAAAATGCAAAGGTAGCAGGAGGTAAATCTTAAACTTCATGCCAGGATAGATCTATTAATTGAGATATTTCTTTTTTGAAGTAAAGTTGCATTATTTTTTCATTCATAGTATTGTCCATCCTTGATCCATTGCATCATACTTAATATAGAAATTTGTGGTATTCTTTCTCAGGGAAGGTGGGTTAATTTGTAACTTCAATAAAATGTGTACTAGAAAATGTAGTTTAAGAGACAATAGCATGTTATGTTTTAACCGTAGTGTAACCTACACATATATTGGAATTGTTTCTGCACTATAATGGTTGATTGGAACATTAATAGATATTGAACCTGACATACAATGTCTCAGTATAAAGTACAATTAACAATCAATAAAGAAATTAGTTCATAGATAGATAATGAAACTATAATAGACCTAAGGTGACAATAATGTCATGCCATCCAAGCTTATATCATTATACAATATGTCCAGTATCCAATTAAATCTTGTCATATGGCCAGCCTACTTTCTAATATACTTATTCAGTGTGTTGACTTCAGTTACTTTCATCAACCAGCTATTATTCGTAGGTAGTCCTTACGGCACCAATTGTCATCTATCGGTAGTCAAGCAATAATTTAGATGCAAAACATAGAAGTCTCATACTTGCCATGATTGATTTCCAACCCTATTGTTGCCTGGTCTAACATGGTATCTCATTAAACTTTGATTGAATTTTTACCATTGAGTTATTAATGCTAAACTGCTAGCAAACATGTGAATTCTCCTTGCCCCTGTAGATTGACATCAGGGAAAATTCACCCTTTCTTTACTTCGATTACTTATCTTATCTTATGTGTAGTGAACATCAAATAATGTTTAAAAATTCTGCACTCTATATTTAGAAGCAGGTGGTGTTATATGTATGCAAATTAACGATTGACATAATTGATTAACAGATACCCTCTGGAGTTGATCATTTCTCGACTCATACACTTAGGCTGTCCAGCAGCCTTTACACAAAGTTAACAATTAAGAGATTGAACGCTATTTTTGAACCAGATGGTTTCTGAAAAAAAAAAATGAAGCTCATCTGAAATTGCATTGTGTGAAAAACAATCTCTAGTTTGTGCATACTTGAAAAACTATTGTCCGAAATACAAAATTCCCAATTAAACTTTGGGCAAATCTCTCGGACAACCAAACTTTTTCAAGATGCCCCTTCATTGTGGCAAGAATATATAAAAAGCGATATTTTGATGGAGAGATTTTATTCATTTTTCTTAAGCGTTTCCCTTTGGATGCCCATAAGTAACATTTGGAATGAGTGAATACAAGAGATCATTATAAATATCTATAGTCTCTTTGTTTTTGATGACATCCAAAACCTGAGAATGCCCCATCTAATTTCTTTAAAAATGAAGTTGGAATATAAAATGATATGGCTCTCAATAAATATAAACATTTGGAAAGGATTATAATTTTGAAGGAGCTTTGTTCAGTATACTAAATACCGTGGCAGATGATCCCATAATTTCAAAGTTTAACAATCCCTCTAGTTTCTGCTAAGATTTACCTTAAATACTCTGCCAAAGACTTCCAAAGTTCTGCATCTCTAATCAATGTAAATTGGACATTAGCTATGTTAAGCTTAAAACCAGAATATATTCAAAATTTGGCTGCAATACTTTTGATGAGAACTAAAGTTTGTTTAGGCCCTGATGTGTAAACTGCTATGTCTTTGATGTATGCAGTTACTTTGACCTTTAACTTCTCTGTGATTATTGTCTGACTCAGTGGAGTAATAATTAGCCATATACACAAAGGAGCCGAAGGGGTAGAGAACAGGTCATCCCCCACTCAAAATCTCTTTTACAAACTGGGACCTGTTCACACGGTGAGTCTAATCCTCAAAATCCTAACCAACAATAAAAATATATATATTTGTTGGGGCAGCGGCCAATATGCCGTCTATGCCTACTAGATCTGGGTCACCACTTTCACAGAATAAAAACTGGTTTGAAAAGTCGCGCTGTATTCCCCATTATTATCCTCTCACCCCTCCCCTCCTATGAAGAGCTCCTTCAAGAGAGTGAAGAGGAAAGAAGGAAAAAAGATAACAAAAAAATGTGTGAAAAGGGTTGGTGGAGCCTCACGGGAGAAACACCATGGAGGCCAGGAGGAAGGTACTCGCCTGCTACCTAGGTTCTCATCATCAGCATCCACCACACCAAACAGAAATTGTGATAGTGCACAAAAAGTAGAAAAGAAAACTGAACACAAGCTGCTAGGATGTCAAAACCTGCCTGTACATCAAAGCGAGTATAATGTACCGCAGGTCTAGACCCAAAGAAAGGTCTCAATGCACCAAATCCATTGATGCATCTGACCTAGTTAAAACCGAGCAAGAACCCACTAGCTAATGGACCTTTATTCAGTGCTGTGTGTCTGCTCATATAAAAGCCAACATGTTTCATTGCCCACGGATGACTCACGGCAATTTCGTTAGGGCTTGGGTCTGTCACTCCACCCTGCACCGATAATCTTATTTTGTTAGTGTTCCGAGATCAGGCTCTTGGCAGGCATACCTGTACCCTCATGCTTGTGTGAGTATGTGCTTGGTCACTCTCTCACTGTTTGTCACTATGACTGCCGCCGTCAGTCGTGACCTCGTTTGGTGTGGAACTCTGTCTGGGTGATGAGACAGAGTTCCACGCCAAACTGAAGGTCCTGTGTGAATGATGCTGAATTTATCACAGTTCTATTGCTGATGAAGCCTAATCCCACTGCCTGCAAAGCGAGGAACTTAGCAGCTCCACCTTTTCAGAACATTGATAATACTGTGCACCTATTGTACTTTACAACTGAAAGAGTCTGCAGACAGTGCTGAACCATCATTCAATTGGCGTTTCCAGGAAAGGTGAGGGAAAGACTTGGCTGAGGTCATTCGACCATCTCCCTCCCTGATGGAGGAATTAATAAATGCGGCCTGTACAGGAATGATCGCTTGCAAACAATTTTTTAATAGCCACGCCGGACTGGTTCAATAGTAGAGGTCCTGGCTCCTGCAGCAGCATGTTTCAGAGACAGATGAAAAGCAGAGCGAGGAGCAGGCTGAGGGCCTGAAACATCCATTGCTGTGTCTTTAATGAGGAGGAGATGGTGGATGGTGTGATACTGGGATCATCACTGACTGCAGAAGTGAAAGTTCTCCTTTCATTTTGTAACCTTTTTAGATGAAGTGGTACTAACATAGGGACTCTGTGGTTTTGGCGCAGCAACTTCGCAAGGGTAATGTGCAAAAAAATGATATTTTGTATCAATTACATATATTACGAATGAAAATATCTCCCCATTTCATTTTGTTTTCAGTTGGCACTAAGATACCAAAAAGCCAGTATGTGCTATTTTCCTTGACTTTTGTTAAAAGAACCCATTTGCATGGTGTTGGACTTGGCCCTGTCTGCAGAGTTACCCCCAAAAGTTTTGCCTAAACCCCC
Source organism: Lissotriton helveticus (assembly GCF_964261635.1). Classification (NCBI taxonomy): domain Eukaryota; kingdom Metazoa; phylum Chordata; class Amphibia; order Caudata; family Salamandridae; genus Lissotriton; species Lissotriton helveticus. The sequence goes on along the minus strand of NC_136070.1, from coordinate 1,070,490,996 downwards.
TTCCTGTTTTATGAATTTATTTTTGTTGGCATAAGGACTCTGTGCACCTTACCACTGCTAACCAGCGGTAAAGTGTTTGTGCTTGCTTCCTTAAACATGGTAAAATTGGTTTACAACTGATTGGCACATTTAATTTATTTGTAAGTTCCTAGCATATGGTTCTTCATGTACCCAGGGCATGCATATTAAATGCTATTAGTGGACTTGCAACACTCACTGTACCACCTACTAGAGTTGCACTTTAAAACAGAACAGGACATAGCCTATTCAGGTGTAAGTGAGGCTGCGTCCAGCTCCTCCCTCCCATCCTGCCAGGATGACCCATCAAGTCACACCTAAGCCTCCACTGTGTGTGACCGTCTATGGGGAATACACAAAGCACAACTGTCATCCACCCCAGACATGTGATCAGAGATAGGCAGTAGACACCAAATGGCTAAATCAAGAAAATGGCAACTTTCTAAAAGCGACATTTGCTGAATTGCAACATAAAATCCGACTTCACTATAAGTTTGGATTTTAAATTTGGATTCCAGAAACACCAAACTTGAAGAAGCCGTTTAGTTTCATTTGGAAATTAGACATAGAATGTAATACAGCAACTCCAATGTTATCCTAGGGATTAACAGGCATTGCAGCAGTGAAAAACAAATGTGAGTTTTTCACTACCAGGACATGTAAACTTTAAAATTTCATGTCTTGCTTTTTGAATACATTGTTCCCTGCCCTGTGGGATGTCCAGAGCCTAACCTATGGGTGACATATGAATTAAAAAGGAACGTTTTGGGCCTGGCAAGAGGTTTAACTTGCCAGGACGATGTGGCAGTTTAAAACTGCACACACAGGCTTTGTAATAACAGGCCTGAGACATGTTTAAATGGCTATATAAGTGGGTGGTATAATCAGCGCTGCAGGCCTAAAAGTAGCATTTAATTTACAGTCTCTATGCACAGGTAGTACACATGACTAGGGACATATAAGTAAATGAAACATGCCAACTGTGGATAATGCAATGTTTTTGTTTTTTTCAAATATTTTTATTGAGATTTTGTATTACATTACATCAAGCATGTCAGTGAACAGAAATCATTTCATCATGAAATTACATGAATCCATGGTAAGTATCCGTTTAGAGAACATTGAAAGGATAAAACGTTAAAGGAAGAAAAAAAAGATTTCTTACACATGTTCGAATTGTACATACATCATAGCTGTCAAATGTGGGAGTGTCCCATGCCCGCCCTCTGATGTAATGGTAGGGCATGTTCGGGTTTTGGGTAAGTATTCCCATGTGAGTCAGAGAACTTAGTGTGAGGTTTCTGAATCTCCTTGTGGTGCCACTCACTTGCATTGGATGTGTGTGTTCCTGTTAATTATGCATCGGTATCAGAACCTCTGATGTGGGGAAGAACTGTCAAACCAAGGGGGATGAACTGGGGGATCGTACTGGGGAGACACTAGTGAGAAGTGGACGATTTGGGGTTTGATCTATGGAACTCAGTAGGAAAGTGTGGGGGGGATCGCGGAGAGTGAGCTCTATGTGTCTTATGGGGAGGTGGAGATAGTTTCCTCGTAGTGACCATCTTAGGTGTTGGTGGTTAATTGTGTGTTATCCTCCAGCTGTCTCTGGGGGGACACTACAGGGGTCTGTGACTGGGAGGCTGTTGAGGAGGATGGCTGTGTTGTCTCATGGGCAAATCAATGCATCAGTTGTGCCCATTCTAGGGAGATTGGGTGTTTTCGTATTCCTCTCACCTCTTCATCCCGCAGCACTTCCTCTTCTGCTGCACCCCATTTCTTCATTGCCCCTATCCAGGCAGCCTCGGGGGTCCTCCCGGGGCACGCCAGTGCATGGCTATCCCTCTCTTAGCTAGGAGAATAGCTAGTGAAATGAATCGGCACTGTACCTTCTTGGTTTTTCACCTGCGGAACATACCGAGGGCACTGGCTTCCCATCAGGACAGGGTCAGGTTATTTGTGATCTCATGGAGTGTGTGGTGCACCCGGTCCCAGTATTGATGGACATTTGCGCAATCCCAAAACATGTGTTTAAAGTCTGCCTCGGGGTTCTGACATCGGGGGCAGGCGAAGTGTGTGTCAGGACAGAAGTGGTGGAGACGTTGTGGGGTGAGGTATGCTCTATGGAGTATATTGAATTGAATGTTCCTGAAGCATGAGTTTTGGGAAACTTTCTTGGGGTACTCTAAGGCTCTCTCCCACTCTTTATCGTTGAGTACCCGACCCACTTCATCCTCCCATGTTTGCCGTAATGCATCCAGTGGACGGAGAATGAGCTCTCGGACTGCTTTGTATAGCCAGGTTACCAAGTGTCTACCCACCCCCATATGTATTATGGTGTGTATTACCGGGTGTGTTTTGTGGATCCCAGAATGGGCGGCTGCTGTCTATTAGCTGTCGGTGTAGTAGGAACTGTCCTGGGGGAAGGTCATATTGGTCCGTCAAGTGGGCACACGTCATCAGTTGTCCATCTTCAAATAAGGACACCTTCTCTGTGATAGAGTGATCAGTCCATACCTGGAGAGTTCGGGTGGTATAATAACCATCGTCATGGGGGAAGCTCACCAGCGGAAGTAACGGAGAGTATGGGGGTTTCCCTTTGGACATGCGATGTATCTTCAGCATACACGTGCGTGCAACGGTCACCTGCAAGGGGTATGTGCGGAGGGGTTTAGTACCTGGTAACAGCAGCCTACGTATGGCTGGAAGGGGCATCCGCCCCTATTATGTGATTGTTTCCCCTACATAGTGTTCCGCCGTCCAGTACGACAGCCACTGGAGCTCCGCCACTAGAAAGTATGCTTCGAAAGACGGGGCACCAAGCCCTCCTTGGGTCGTGGGCAGGTAAAGCGTGGCTAAGTCCACCCTACTTCTTCCCCCTCCCCAGATCAGGGTGGTTAGGAGCATATCTAGTTCTTTGAAAAAGGAACGCGGAGGTATCACAGGAAGGTTGGCGAAATGATACAAGAGCCTTGGGACCATTATCATCTTTGCGAGTGCTACTCGACCGATGGGGGCGAGAGGTAATGTCTTCCAGAAGTGTACTGACGTACGCAATCCTGCTAATACCTTGCGCTGATTCCCATCCTATAAATCCATGGGGGAGTGGAACAATTGTACCCCCAGGTATCTGGGTGCAGCTGTACTCCAGGTGAGCGTGTGGGCACCCATCAATATGTCACGTGGGGCCAGATATGGACTCAATGGGAATATCGTTGACTTGGCCCAGTTGACCTTGAGGCCCGAGGATGCCACAAAGTCACTTAGTGCCGACCAGATGGGGAGAGGTCACTTGTAATGTCTCTGACATAGATAGGGAGATCGTCTGCGTAGAGTGACACGCAGTGCATTGTGTCTGCTATCGGTATACCCATACATTTCCCTCTTGTCGCAGTCTTATTGCGAGGGGCTCTACTGCTAGGGCGAATAAGAGGGGGGATAGAGGGCACCCCTGCCTAGTCCCCCTTTCTATCGGGATGGGAGCGGAGATGTATTTACCTATCCTCACTCAAGATGTTAGGCCCTTGTAGAGTAGTTTTGTGTATTTCATCAGAAAAGGTCCCACCTGAACCCTGTGGAGAACCGCAAACAAGTACGGCCATAGCAGAGTATCAAATGCTTTTTTGAGGTCTAAAATCAGGCATGCTGCATTCGGGAAGTGTGTCCTTGCCCTATCTTGGATATGGAACAGTCTACGTATGTTCTGTGATGTGTTACGCCCCGCAACAAACCTGTTTTGATCAGTGTGAACCAGTGGTGTTAGAATTTGGGTGTATCGGTCCGCTAGAATCTTCCCTAGTAGTTTACAGTTTGCATTCGGTAGCATTATTGGTCTGTATGAAGCTGGGAGGGTGGGATCTCTATGGGGTTTGAGAAATGTCACAATGATGAATTCTCCGAGTGAACCTGTGAGTTCCCTTCTGACTAGTGCCTCTTCAAACATGGTTACCGCCTTGGGGACAAGGTGCGTAGAGAATGTACTGTAGTATTTGAGCGGGAAGCCGTGCATTCCCAGGGCCTTATTTCGTGCTAGATGTCTAATGGCATGGGTGACCTCTGGGTCTTTAATCTTCGTCTCCAATTCTTTTCTGGCGGTTCGCGGTATGCGGGGAATTTGCAGTGGGCTGAGTAATTGCGTATTTACCCAATGATTTGTCTGCGCTGGGGCTCGGTAGATGTCAGAGTAATAATCCCGGAAGATGTGTAGTATCTCTATCTGTGAATGCTTGGGGGTTCCCGTGTGGTCTAGTTGTTCTGTGATCGGTTTTGCCTCAACCTCTTGTTTGGCCAGCCATGCTAATAGTGTGCCTGCTCTGTTATCCTCTTAGTGTGTTCTGGGGGCGTAGGCTTGGAAATTGTATTTGCGTAGGTCTTGTAGTGCTTCTGCATAGGTGGTTTTAGCCGCCGCTATTTGGTCGGTGGTCGCTCTGGCAGTGTCAGCTTGTTTCGTTAGTGCCGCTAGCGCTACCTCTGCAGTTTGTAGCATTCTTTTGAGTGTCTTTCGGGGGAAACGGCTTTTACAACGAAGCTGTTACCACGAACTCTTTAACCAGGCTTGCAGTACAACGCATGCGTAGTTACCACTAAAGCCTTTACCACGCATACCTTTACTACGAGGTTTGTAGTAAAGGTATATGTGGTAAAGGTAAAAAGTAAAAAAGGGGGGCTTGGGGGGGTCTCCCCCCCAAATAAAAAAACTCACCAGAAGTCACGTCGGGATCTGCACATAATCAGTGTCGTTTAAGAGAAATCGGAAAAAAAATCCCGTTTCCTCTTAACGACGTATGACGTCACCACGCAAGTAGTCGAGGTAAAGGTTTTGCGTGGTAAACGAATTCCGTTGTAACGCATGCTTGGTAAAGGCATGCGTTGCAACGGAATTCGTTGTAACATCATACATTCGTCTTTCGGACCTCCGCGATTTGTATGCAGTGCCCCCTAGCCGCTACTTTAAATGCGTCCCATTCTATTAGTCTAGACTCAGTTGTGCCTGACTAGAGTGCGAAGTGTTCCTGGATATAGTCTCCATGTTCCTGTCGAAACACCTGATCGGTAAGACAGTCACGTGGTAGTTTCCATGTGGGCACGGGGGTGCGGGGGTCTCCACCTGAGAGTCAGCATATGGGCATTGTGATCTGAGAGTACCCTGACCAAATAATCGGAGTGTTGCACACATGGGACACGGTTGTGGAGCAGTGGAAGCTATCGAGGAGGACAAGTAAATCATGCAGGACAGAGTGAAAGGAGTAGAGTTTAATGCCTGGATTTTGCTCCCGCCACGGGTCCACTAGGTTCCAGTGTTGCACCCATGCCTGGAATTGAGCTGTCTGTTTGTGTGCTGGGGAGTGTGTCAGTGGGGGATGGGACTTATCAAGCTGGATGTTCAGAACACAATTATAGTCAGCACCGAGGAGCCAAGGGACTGAGGTGTGTTGAGTGAACACTCCAGTGAGACGCGACTGTTCTTTAAACGGGATCCCTGGCCTAATCCAGATTAGAGTGCCTCTGGCAAATGCCGAGTATTTAGTGGCACAAACGATCTCCGCCATTTTCTGTGTAACCAGCAAACTTCCTGTGCTGAAAAATGTGTCTCCTGTAAGAGCGCTATCTGTGCCTGTTGCTGCTTTATATATGCGTAAACGGCATATCGCTTGTTAGCTGTGTGCATGCCTCTGACATTCAATGTGATGATTTTTATATCTGTATTGGGGACTTTATTGGCCATGATATGGAGTGAATACGGACCATTCGCTTCAGTGTGTCACCCCACCACCCCCTTCCCGTGCCCTTCCCCTCCATTCATCCATGGTCCATTTATGACATGCGATCCCACTAGATTGCTCCGCTAGGGATGTAGGGGGAACTTGAAATAAGGGAAGGTAAAACTTGGATGTCCAAGAAAATTCCCAACTTAGGGGACATATCGCCGAGGACAGTATGTCCAAACTGTACTCCATGTACTGTCTTTAAATCATTCTTTGTGGGGGGTAGTTGCTCTGTTGCGGTTGTCTCCAGTTTCCTGGCTGCCCGCTGGATGATGACAAGTTCATGTTGCCTAGAAATTGGTCCCCCGTATCCTCGATCAAGTATTGCACCGTAGCACGAGGGGGCGCTAGAGGGCGCACAAGCCGAATGGCCGCACTTGAGTGAAGCTCCGGCAGCCTGGCACTATTATCCTCAATTTATCCTGCTAACCTGCTCCTACCCGTCCGAAACTCTCCACGCTGATGCAGGGGGGGCTGCTGGATACTCGGTGAAAATTTGGCTGCTCTGCCTCCTGGGGGGGCGAAGTTCGTGCCGTTCCAAGATTCGGCCCCGGATGAGCACTGCCGTGACGGTACCCTGAGGCGGCTCGGGGAACTACGGGACGCCGGGGCGCACCACGAGGTGACCAGGCCTGAGGAGTGGAAGCGGACGGCCTTCCTTGCCGGACCTGCGGAGGCAGATAGCGGCTCATCACACCACCCCCGGAGCCCGCTGGACAACAGTGGTGTGAAGCTGGTGAGAGGCTCTGGGCACGGCTGACTTTTAATAGGGTGAGAGATAACTGGCGCCGATCGAGGCGCCCTGCCCTGGGGAGGACTCTGGTCAGTTGCGACCGTTAGTGCGTGGCTACAGCACTGCAGAGACGCGACATGCTGGGCAAACTATAAATACCACCCTGGCTGGCAAAATCACACTGAGAAAGCGCTGAGGACACGAGCTTCCCTACATATGTGGCGGGCGAGCGGCGGTGTGGCTCGGAGGGACCTTCAGCTACTGTGCTACTGCGAGGGACCTGGGGCTCTGCCTGCTGTGCTGCGCTGCACGATTGATCATGGCCAAATAGAACACTGGGGTTGAGTGCGCTGTCGGCACGCCAGCCCGGGCGCCTAGTTCTCATTTCCTGCATGATATTGAGATCAACAACATTGCGACTTTATTCCCTGTATAGGAGTGCTGAGATAGCATCGCAATTGTAGGACAGCGCTGCACTGACGAAGGGGTGACCTTTCCATTACTGACTGTGCGGAAAGGGATCATCACTCATTGCCGGCAGAGAGCTTCTACTTCAGTGGCGTAATGGGGAAGCCAGACAACAGGCAGCCCAAACTGCATTTTGAACCCGCAACTAATAGGAAAGCAACGAAAAGTGTAGTAGACGGCGGGCAACCACGGAGCCCAGCTGCAGAGGTGTCTGCGCCGGCCCCGACGGCGCCGGACATTGCCATGATGCTGCAGGAGATGCGCCAGGGCTTTGCCACTGTTGTTGACAAAGTCGATCGGCTCTCAGCCAGAATGGACGGCATAGCGCAGAAAATGGATATACATGAAGAACGTATCACCGAAGTGGAGCGACGAATATCCGACAACGACGACACCACGGCGTCACATGCCACGAGACTCTCGAGAATGGATAATGTGCTGCGTGTCATTGCCGCCAAAAATGAGGAGTTGGAAGCGAGGAGCCGACGGAATAATATTCGCGTCACGGGCGTACCAGAGACGACCAACACAGGGAGGATGGAGCTCTATATAGAGAAGATTCTTCTGGCAGCAGTGGGAGCGTAGGCCTTCTCCAAACAATTCATCGTGGAGCGTGCTCACCGCTCGCTCGGACCTACGCCCAAACCTGGAGCCCCACCGCGACCCATCATAGCCCGTCTGCTCAACTATAGAGATCGTGATACGGCATTGCGGGCAGCGCGGGCGACTCAGAACCTATCGCACGATGGAGTGACATTCTCTATTTATCCGGACTTTACCCCAGTGGTACAAGAACAAAGGCGCAAATTCCTTGCCGTTAAGAAAAAGCTTAGAGGCCTACGCATTGAATATGCCCTTTTGTACCCAGCCAAATTGCGAGTAACTCATCAGGGTACACAACATTTTTTTGTCAACCCACAACAAGTTGAGGACTACATTAAAACATTGCCTAGACGCGGAGGACAGGCTGCAGATGCCGAGGGCCGGAATGGCTCGAGTTCTGATTTGGAAGACAACTAACCCGTGTTGCTGGGATTAAACACGCTGTGGGGACACAGTACTTGTCTCACTACAGGGACTGGTGTTGCTAATAAATGTGGAGAGTACGGAGGATTCGAGAGATGACACGGACGGGAATCGGACTGCAGGCGGTAACGTATGCCAGGCACCCACACCTTTCTCCCTTTCCCCTCGGACAGAGACATAAGGGACGAACTTGCATGGATCGGGAGGAATGTGGGTGGACAGACGTGCACCTCAGGTGACCCCTAAAGGGTATACCCCAAGGAACTGGATTCCATTCCTGTTGATGTTCACATGTTTTGGTCAACTTTTGGGTGGGGGGTGGGCTCGGGATGCTGGCAAGTTGGGGTTGCTTCAGTGGGTGGGGGGAGGCGGGAGAGTCGTTTTGTCTGGGAGCAGAGGAGACGGCATGGCATGGGTATTTCCTGAAAACCTGCGCAAATCTCAAGGGAGGGGAGGGGAGGTGATTCCTGCTGTTACTTTTGCGCAGACCATTTGCCTGCGAGGGGGGCTGGGGGACGAGGGGGAGGGACACACAGTTGGAAGAACTGTTTGGTTTCTGTTCATTGCATGTGCAAAAGGTATCGAAGTGCTGCTTTTATATTTCGATTTGGGAGTTTTTGTATACGTCAAAGCGTTGAATGAGCCTATGATACAGGGGATGCACTCCGCATGGCTGCGAAGACATGCTGGGAACATGGTCACTGCCCGTTTGCTTGGTCTTCTGCTCTACGGGAGACATATTGGGTACACTCATCACAAAAGGGGCGTGTTACTCGATGGCAGTGGGTGTGCCATGCGATATGACTCGCCGGCTGGCTCATATAGCTCTTTGCACGCATGGGGGACACAAATTTGAATATTCTCTCATGGAACGTGAGAGGGCTTGGCGATCCTAGAAAACGGAGGCAGATACTGAGCTATCTTGATCGACATAAAATACATATTGCCTTCCTCCAGGAATCACACTTCAAGCCACATGGAATACACTCCTTTGGGTAGAGATGGGCCTCTTATACGATATTCTCCACATACTCATCATATGCACGAGGCACGGCTATTTTGATTAAAAAAAACACACCATTCCATTTAGTGGGCTCTAAGGCTGACCCGCAGGGGAGATTTTGCTTGATGTGGGGCAGATTGGGTCGTATGGCTGTGACACTGACCTGCTGTTACGGACCTAATGTGGATGATCCACAATACTTCACTGACTTGTGGGCGGAAATTGTGGGAACTGGGCCACAACATCTTATCTGGGGGGGTGACTTCAACACAACTCTGAATCCTACATTGGACAGGTCACATCCCGCCCCCCATCACTATACTAAAGGGAGGGAAATTCTCCATGCAACGACTGTAGACAATAACCTATTGGACGCATGGAGGGCTATGCATGGGATGAAGGGAGAGGGCACACATTTCACTGCGCAGGCGAGGTCATGGGCCAGACTGGATTACATACTTTTAACGCCGCAGCTTTACACATCACTGGTTTACTCAGCGCATCTCCCCAGAACATATTCAGATCACTCGCCTGTACTCATCACATTGAAGGGAACTGAATTAGGCCCCCCTGTCACAGCGTGGCATATGCAACCCGCGATGCTACTGGACACTGTGTTCCAAGAGGAACTCCGAGTGGAATGTCTCGATTTTTTTCAACGTAATAAAGATTCAGTGGAAGATGTCGAAACTATATGGGATGCTTTTAAGGTCACGCTCAGGGGGCTTTGTATTTCGAAAGGCTCGGGGGTACTCAAGAGTATATTGAATAGGTTGAAGACCTTAGAATCAGAACTTAGAGACGCGGAGGATGTACTTCGAGTTAGCCCTGGGAGTGACACACTAGCTGTCATACGAGATAAACTGTAGGAATATACCGATGAAGCGGCGCGAGAGGTACAGCTCCGGAACAAACACTGGGTGGCTAGAAGGTATGGGGAAGGCGAGAGACCTGGGAAGGCTTTAGCTGCAACGATTAAACTCATGCGTTCACCTACTATCATACTTGAATTGGAGACTACAGAGGGAATACTACTCAGGGACACCACGCAAATACTTAACGAATTTGTAGGACATTATAGCACATTATATTCCTCCGCTAGAACAGGGGAGCTACTGCTGGATGACTACCTGGCAGATGTGTCGTTGGGGTGGCTTAGCGACTCACAGAGAGCCTTTTTGAGTGCCCCGTTTGAATTGGAGGAAGTAAGAGAGGCTATCATGCACATGAGTTCTGGTAAGGTCACTGGACTGGACGGCATTCCCATTGAATTTTACAAGACCTATATAGAGTTCATGGCACCGGTATTGCGTGAAGTGTATGAAGACGCTCTAGAAGTCGGCCACCTGCCGGCCTCCATGCGAACTGCTCTCATCACGTCCCTTCTCAAGCCGGGGAAACCTGCTAATCAATGCTATTCGTATAGGCCCCTGTCACTACTGAATAGTGACGTGAAGATTCTCGCCAAACTAATAGCAACGCGCATTAGCCTTCTCTTGCCTAACTTAATACTACCGGACCAGGCTGGCTTTGTGCCGGGCAGGGCGATGTCGCATAATCTCCGCACCTTTTTCTCAGTCTATAACTCAGTTCATGAAGACTTGCCAATGGCGGCCATTTTTTTAGATGCCACCAAGGCGTTTGATTCATTGGAGTGGGATTATGTCTTCCGGGTGCTCAAACGCATGGGCTTTCCACTTATTTTTATATCCTGGATCCGATTATTATATACGAGACCGGTAGCCCAAGTCCTTATAAACGGCAAATTGTCCTCAGAATTCCCAATTTCAAGGGGGACTAGACAGGGTTGCCCCCTCTCACCACTTCTGTTTGCCATAGCTACGGAACCACTTGCGGCTAAACTGCGTCAACATCATAGAGATAGTGCGTTGCGCTGTTTTCAAAGGCAGATACTGATCTCGATGTATGCCGACGACATTACGCTCTATGTACGTGACCCTAGTGCGAACCTAAATCCCATCCTTAGGGAATTCATACGATTTGGGGTCCTCTCTGGTGTCTAAATAAACTGGAAGAAGTCGTGTATCTTTCCACTCACCGCCTCAACGCACCAGTTTGCATTGGACTACCCCCTTGCCTGGTGTGAGGGAGATTTTAAATATCTGGGTATACGCATAGAAAAAGACAGGGAGGCATTGCTTCGTGCTAATTACGGCACGGTGATGGATAAAATCGGTGATAATGTCTCCAGATGGATAACCCTTCCCCTGTCCATGGCGGGGAGATCTTCCCTAATCAAGATGGTGATACTCCCACAGCTGCTGTATCTCTTTCTGAACATTCCATTCCACCCCGGGAGTTTTTTTTTTCAGCTGCTACGTACTGAACTACTTAAACTAGTATGGGGCGGGAAATCGCCGAGGCTCAAGTGGGAGGTCCTTATTAGACCTTACTCGCAGGGCGGCTTTGGAATTCCGGATTTTGAACTTTACTACCGTGTGGCCCAGGCCCACTTCGCTTATTTCTGGATAAGACAGCCTAAATACATGCCCCAATTGGCGGCGGAGCACTGGCTGGCTCACCCAACTCCGATTGCAGGTGCATTATACTCTCCGGTAGAGGGAAGAGATAAAACCCCTAACACAGTGTACAGCACCGTAACTGCTTGGCGGCACATAGGCGTGAAACTTGACAGGGAAATGCTATACGCTCCACTGCTGCCTTTGGTCTATCACCCACAGCTACCGCTATTACAAGAAGCAGGCTTTCAGAAGCTATTGAAGGAGATACATGTTGTGACGTGGGGGGATCTATACCATAATGGCATTTTTCGCTCCAGAGAGCAGCTCTACGAGGGAATACAGCCGACACCGTTAGATGTGTTTTACTATATCAGGCTCCGGCACGGACTGCAGGCGGTTACACCCGACTTCCCACGTGAGCCCCCTGTACTTGCTCCCTTACAACATATTCTGTTGCGCGATAACCCCAGCAAGCTGGTATCCACACTGTACAAATTGATCCGTGCCCATATAGACTATACAGATCTACCTGCCAGAGAAAAGTGGGATCTAGAGTTGGCCACACCACTCACAGATAGACAGTGGGATTTCTGTTTGCAGCAGACGGAGCGCATATCATCTAGCAGTAGGTATAGGATTATACACTACAAATTTATACACAGATTGTACCACACACCTGCCCGTATGCACAGATTCCAGTTGAGAGCCACTGACAATTGTGACAGATGTGGGGCTCCGGGGGCGGATTTCCTACACCTTGCATGGGGATGTGATGAGGTACATCGCTACTGGTGTCTAGTTTTTACGGCAATATCCAAAATGATACACACGTTGGTGGAACCTTCCCCGATCTTGGCACTACTAGGATGGGTGGAACCGATTCAGGCAGCCCACCGCAAATATGTAGCACTGGCTATGTTATTGGCTAAACGGAGAGTGGCGTGCAAGTGGGGAAGGGGCAGGGCCCCCAAATTCAAGGATTGGATGAAAGACATGGTGTATTGTCAGGAACAATTGCATACCTACGCTGAACTGTTACCAGAGGCCTCCAGGCCTACTGATATATGGGCTCCACTACAATGTTACTTGTTGGATGTGGCGGCGGAAGAGGCTCGAGTCTGATTGATTTTTTAACGCTGCATTGATGATATGCTATTGACGACTCTTAAGGGCACTGGATACGGGGGAAGCGTAGTACGCTGATGTGCTCTCAGTTACTGTTGATGCAGTTCCCCTTTTGTGTCATGCGATGGACCGTTCGTGCCATATATGGGGTATGTTAAATGCTGCATAGCATTGTATGTTTAACGGTCATATACTATTTTGAGATGTACTATGTGTAATGTAACGTAACCTGATGTAGGCTCACTGCTATACTGATAGACGACAACGTCCCATATACAGATAAGATACCGCACGTGCTTCAGTTTAACAAAAACAAGAAAAAACTATGGAAAATGAGACGCGCTGATTTGTTCATATGGAATGTGCTTACTGTCATTGTATTTAACTGACCAATACGAGATTGTATATGTCAATTTTTTGCTACAGCACCGTGGCTTCATGATAACTTGCACAGATAGCGGCCGGCCTCAGGGTTGTAGGCGTGATGCTGTGTACACTTGACAGAACTTAATAAACGTCTTACCAAAAAAAAAAAAAAAAAAGTATTGCACCGTAGCACACATGCCATGTTGGATCGTTTCTGGGTTTTGGACTTACCACCCCTTGCTTCCGCGATCATGTTCTGGGTTCGGGGGTCGACGTTGGCTAAAGCAACCTACTATTGCATTGGTTGTACCTCCTATCATAGCCTATATCAGCGTGTCTGCCGTTTGTGGGGTGACTATTGGTGGTGTGACTGAGCCATCGTGAGATGTGTGTGCGTCACTCGCTTCATCATCAGAGGTAAATAGGTGGAGAACTCTTTCTACATCTGAATTGTTCTCAATCAGTCTCCCTGCCGCCGCCTGCAGTGCTCTCCTGTGCTCCGCTATAATGTGCTCCAGATCGGGGAAGCGCTACGTGACGGAATCCGAGCGTGAGCTTAGTTGTGTGATGGTGATTTTCTTCTGTTGACGTCTGTTGCAGTTCGTGGACCGATGGCTTTGCGTGTTACTGAGAGCGTCTGGTCCAGATAGCTGCTGGTCTACCCAATCGCTTGCATTTGCAGGGTCAGTGAAAAAATTTGTGGATCCATTATGGATGATTTTCAAGCGGGCCTGGGAAAAGAAGAGCGTATTGTACATTCTTTTGTTGTGGCTTGACTGCCATGAAGGTGGCTCTCTGTTGTTGAACTGCGCGCGAGTAGTTTGGGAACCGCATAACGTACTTGTCTTCTACTTGAAGCAGGCCTTTCTGTCTGACTGCTCTGAAAATAGTGTCTCTGTCCTGATAGTGGAGCAATTTCAGGAGAAATGGTTGAGGTGGTAAGCCCGGTAGTGGTTTATGGGCTGGTACTCGATGTGCCCTTTCTATGGAGAAGTATGGATTTAAATCCACTGGTCTGATGAACGTCTTGATCCATGTTTCCATATGTTTGACTGGATTGGTGCCTTCTGATCCCTCCGGCAAATTTAAGATGCGGATATTACTTCTCCGCGAGCATCTTTCCAAATCGTCCGTTTTGCTTTCTAGGGACTGTATTTTTTGTTGAAGTTCTTTTAGGGCATCTTGGTGCATTTGTACCTTTGGCTCCAACGTTTGCAGTGTCTTCTCGCCTTGCTTGACTTTGTCCGCTAATTTCCAACGGTCATCTCGTAGGATATTGATATCTGCGGCCAGTTCTCTGAACTTGTTCTCCATTGGCACCCTGGAGTGTTCAATTGCAGCAAGTACTTTGTCCACTTTGTCGGACGTGGATTCTGTGTGGGAGGGCTCCCTTTCTGAGAGGGAGTTCATGGGTTCAGGGGAGTTCTGCCTTCGATTCGGTGCTGGCATTGACCCGTGTGATGTGTTGGCGTCCTATTGTGCCAGAAGGGATGTTTTCGATTGCTATCCGGGCCAACGGCTCGCGCCTCCAGTCCTAGCGCTGTGAGTGGGGGGATGCGGGGATGGTCTACCGCTTCGGGTGTTCAGGGTGTGACAAGTTGCAGAGAGCAGCTGGGCTGCCGCCGTTGTACAACCAGTAGGCTGGGATGATCGGTTTCCTTCCCGCTAGCACGCGGTTGCGATGCAGGACGCTGTTCCTTAGATGCATCTGCAGAGGTTGTGTTCATCCGGTAGGGAGATCAACGTTAGCTGTCTCGACCCATAAGGCAGATGGTTGCTTTAGTGTCTTTCGGGGGCCTTGTCAGTGCGTGCAGCCCTCCGGTGTCGGTGTTAATCCTTCTATAATCTCCCACACTCCAGGGGCAGCACGGGGTCTGCAACAAGTGAGTCACTGAGGTGGTGGGTAGGTGCTCAACGTCTGTCCGATGGGTGGTCACTAATATTTGTTAATATGGCCGTGTTAGCAAGGAGATTCTAAAGTGCTCATGCAGTTCTGGTGACGGCAGGTGCTTCACCTACAGATTGTTATGGCTTAACACGCGCCCCGATACTGGGCGCCGAACGTAAATGGGCGACCCCCGCAATGAGGAATCGCTGCTTTGTTTCTTGCAGGGATTCAGACCTGAGTCGCCGGGCTCCCTTCAGGCTGATGATGTGTACAATTCGGCGAATAATCCCAGCGCAGCCCACTCCACCGCCGGCAACCCCACACTCGGGCCCCTCATCTCCCCGCGCTCCGAATTCTAGCGCCGAGTGGGAGGGGAATCGCGGAATCAGCCCCTCTGCAGGTATTGTCGGGTATGTATACGTGGCCAAATGAGGGTTGCATGCTTGGCCAGCGGCTTGCAGCGGGTGTTGTAGTTTGGGGCTCAGCGCCAATCTTGGGTGCATGGCGCTTTGATGTGGGGAATGGCGTCCCTGGAGCGTGCTGCGGCGATACACCACCTGTCCGAGCTCCGTGTCCGAGCGGCTCAGTAGCAGGCGGGGGCAGGCGGGGATGGTGATCGCCGTGTTACTGCCAGGGCCCCAGGCAGATTAGGTATTGCAACGCGGGAGGGCTGGCAGTCGCTGGCGGCCGGGCCTCATGGAAGGGCCACCCGTCACCGCTGGGTCTCTGAGGGCCGCTAAATCTTGCACTCTCACCTTTCCGCTGTAGGGGATGTCAGGGGTTCTGTGTTGTCCTCCGTGTTCCCAGCGTTAGGCCCTCCTACCCGAGAGAGCGCCTCCAATTCTCACGCTGGGTCGCTGGTGCCTGCTTGTCGCAGCGTCTGGTTGCCCGGTTCTCAGTGTGGTGCCGCCATCTTGGCTTTGCTGCCGGATCGTCTGTCCTGCACGAGGAGAAGCCCCGATAAGACCCCCATTTCAGGGGCAGCGGGGGGCCTTAGGGGTGTCCATCATTTGAGCATCAGGGCCGGAGGGCTGGGGGAGGATTCCGGCATCGATTGCTGTGGATAGCACGGGCAGCCAGACGGAGCTCTAGAGAGGCACATCCACCATCTTAGCCTGCCAAGCCATGCCCCCCGTGGATAAGGCAATGTTACCACATTTTAGGGAGAGAGCACAGCACTTTAGCATTAGTTGGCAGTGGTAAAGTACACAGAGTCCTATATCCAACAAAAACAAATTCAGCAGAAAGGGGAGGAGGAAGGCAGAATGTTGGGGGGTGACCCTGCAGAAAGGGCCATTTCCAACAGGTGATTTGCGCCTTTAGAGCTAGATCTGCCTAAAACCTGGAAATTGCATATCTCTGGTTCCACTGATTATGTTTTTCTTGTTTTGGTATCATTTTGTATATTAAAATGTACTCTTTATTCTAAATAATTTTGTTATGTCGTGTTTTCACTTAAATACTGTTTTTGTGCTGCATAAAAGCTTTACACTTTACCTTTAAGTTAAGCCTGACTACTTTTGTGCGAAGCTACCAGAGGGTTAGGCACAGGTTAATTTAGTGACCTTTTGTGGTTAATCCTGACAAGGATTGCGGTTGTTGCTTCAGTATAGTTTCACACCCCTCATTCAATAACAGAATTTAATAAAAGGGGTTTTGCACTTTGTGATGCCATGCTGTTTCAGCACAGTGCTTTTGGGGCAAAAATACATTTCTGTGCTGTATTTTGCACAGCGTTGCATCACATTGCACCCATTTGCCTCACGCAAGCATCCAAGCAATAGTTTAATGAATCTGGGTCTCTGTTTCAGATGGTGTAGCTACATTAAAGATACATGCTTGATTTATCACATTTTTTTATTATTTAAAAAAGCAGAGTAGAATTATTCTTTCCGGAATGAGAAGTGCTCATAAATATGTAATATTTGTCTAATAATGTATTCTTCTCTATGTAACATTATTAATGTCAGCACTCTCTGTCACATGTAATACTTCATGATGGGCTTCAAGGTCTCCACTGTTTATGGGAAATGAATAGTGACTCAATTAATCAAAAAAGCTCTGCCACTTAGCAGCCTGCACTGTCCCCTTAGGCACTGACGTATTGTACAAACCAGGAGCTCAGGTAAATGAGACAAAATCACTCTAACAAACTAACTGTGTTCAGTGTTGTATACAAAGCCTTATTCCCTAAAGCCATGCAATATATCATATTCCATTACATGGATACTCATGTATGATTAATATCTCTTCTGAACCAATCTGTGCTACAATTACTTTTTAAATATGTTCAACCTTAAGTGTTACTGTTGCAGGGACACTCCAGAAACTCTAACAATACAATACAATACAGATCAGCAACCACTCTAATTTAGGTGTGTACATTAAAATCTATAATTGGGCTCTTGCAGTTGTTTAATCGACAGTAATCACAGCAATAATGTCAATTTCGGCACATCGTGTATATATTTTTAAGAAGATCGGGTCACAGCAAAGATGAATGGTAGCAGCGAAGACTGCCATGCAATTACATTGTGTTAGACCTGGCTTTTCCAGCAGGTTTATCTCCAGACTTTTTGCTTTTTGCCTCCTGATTTTCACCCCGTTTTTGTTGGTTTTAAGACTCCGGGCACTTTACCACTGCTGATCAATGCTAAAGTGCATATGCTCTCTGTGTAAATTGTTATTATAGATTAGTGTTTCCATGATTGACTTATTTGATTTACTACTAAGTCCCTAGTACAGTGCACTATGTGTGCCCAGGGCCTATAACTAAAATGCTTCTAGTTAGCCTGCAGCACTGATTGTGCCACCCACACAAGCTATCTTTCAAAGGGTTCACAGACCTGCCACTGCAGTGCCTGCGCTCATTTTTTACTGGCATGTTGACCTGGCAAGTGCACCAACTTGCCAGGCTCTAACCTTCCCTTTTCTTACATGTGCGTCACCCCTAAGGTAGGCCCAAGGTACCTCTGTAGGCAGGGTGCAGTGCACGTGAAAGGTAGGACATGACTGATGTGTGTAACATCTCCTGATAGTGAAATACAGTGTATTTAGTTTTTCACTATTGAAAGGCTATGTGTCCCATAGGATAGAATGGGAGTTCATTTATAACACCTTATATGTATAACTTCCCATTTGGACAAGTTGGAAAGAAGGAGTTTAGTATGCCTGAACTCAGAATATAAAAGTGCACCTTTTAGTAGGATGCTTTTTGTTATAAATAATAAACATCTCAGAGGATTAGCAGAGGAAGCACTTCAGCTGACACCGAGGGTCCCTGTATGCTAAGACATCACCAAGCAGCGTTATGACATCTCCGTGAGGGGTGTCCAGTTCATGCCCAGGATGGGGTCCTACGTTCTCTGCAACCAGGTAATGGGTTTGGATCACCCCATGGGGGAATTCTTGGCTTTACACCTACACACACTCTAGACATACAGAGTAGGGATTGCAGAGTAGGAGTACACCTGATTACTACCTTGTTTTATTTGCCTGCATATATATATATATATATCTGAGCACCATGGTGGAACTATATCTACTATTTACTCTTTCGGTGCTTGTATCTACTGATCATCGCAGCACATGTTTTTATACAAGAATAATGTTGGTTCAATACATATATTGAAAATGTCCCATTGTGTATTCTCTGTATATTTCTCTAAGAGCAAGTAGGCACTATTGACCTAGCCGAAGGGTTCTAATCTGTTAGCACAATCCCTGAGCGGTCAGGGTTGTCATGTTCAGTGGTTGTAAGAAACCATTCGCTCCATGTTCATGTTAGGGGGCTGGTGGTGGCACTGTGAGCTAGCTGGTCTCTAGGTCAACATATCCTGCAGGGGTGCTTGGAATCAGTCTAGGCACCTCACCCAAAGTTTATATTGTCCAACAAATGCGCAGATCCTATGAATTAGTGGGAACTACACAACAGTGTAAGCAGTGCAATGTAGGCAGGACAAGGCGATTTATGTGGCAATGACGAACTAAACTATGTTGCAGGGCTTAACTCTGTCCACTGCCCATGGAGTAAGAAAATTCATATTCTGCTGCTTTTATGAGATGAAAGCCAAATTATTCAGCATATTCTGTTGCATTGTCATAAGGCTTTTATACCACATGTTGGTATTGATAAAAAATAGTATAGTAACAGAATATAACAGTCAAAATATTATCTGGCAGAAATATTGTGTCTTAAATGCTTCTACAAAATGTTATTGACCCAATGTGACAATATTTTGCTAAGAATATTAAAGATACAATATTTCTGGCAGATGATATTCTGAAACATAACCTAAAAATTGCACGTTTGATATTATTCAAAATGTTACTTACCAACAATTCGTGTTTTTTTTTTCTTTCATAAAAGCACAGTAGCAGCATTTTATCAGCACTTAAACTGATGAAAAACTCTTCATATATTACTTGTTGGAAACAGGAACACAGAATAAAAAGGAAAATTAATTTGCTTAGCAGTGAACAGTTATACAAGTTTCTTTGCAATGCTCCTGATCCAATCTGGTGTGAATGGGTAAGGTATTTGGTAGTGAGGTACCTTGGTGAAGAAGAGTTTGACTGCCTTATCTTTTATATTGGTATTTGTGAGGTATTACCAGCTTTTTGTCAGGCCTCTGAGAGAACGGGTTGGTTGGTAGGGGACAAGGAGGCTGGTGATGTGATGCAGTGTACGGTTATTTAAAGTCTTGTCGAAGAGACAATAGGATTTTAACTTGGTCCTTTCCTTAATTGGGAGCCAATGGAGAGATCTGATAGCATGGGTAACAGGGTCGCGATATTTGAGGTTGAAGACCATTTGGAGCCACAAAGGTTTAAACATGCTGGAGTTTATTTAGGGCATTAGTAAGAAGGCCAGTGTAGAGGCCATTGTAATAGTTCAAATGGATATGACCACTGCTAGGATCAATACACATTTCTTTGTGCAGTGTAGCAAGGAGAAGACCCCCTTCAGTCCATGCCAGCAGCTTCAAAAATTAAAAAATAAAATAATAATAAACCAGGTTTATTAGCATTTTATTTTTCTCTCCCGGGCCAGTCTTGGGGGCAGGGCCATCGCTGTGGCAGCCATGGAGAGAGAGTTATGGGTATGCACTGCATCACATTTGTGATGCAGTGCATGCAAAGAAATTCGTTTTATTTATTTATATGTTTACTTACCTGTTAAACGTAATCCAAACATAACTAACCCCCGCCCTGCCCCTCCCCCTCCCCACGTCACCGCCCTGCAGAAACTCCTACTACCGACCGCGGCTGGTTTATTTTACTGACACTTGAGTAGAAAATGTACTGGAGCTGCAGCAAATCTACTCAAATGGTGGCCCTCAGACAGCTCGCGGATACCGACGACTGCTGATGTTAGAAAATCATGCTCGCGAATGCCAAATCTTGCTCACCCTCGCCAGCTTGCATATTCTGGAGTTTCGTGGGAGAAAAATTCCACCACACAGCGATTGGAGGAATTTCTCCAGAACTCTGCATTAAAGATAAAGCAGGGTGGCAAAAATCCTGCCACTTCTGTGAGTGTAACGGAACAGTCTACACACCCGTAGATATATGACATGGGAATGACGATTTATTGACAGAGCCTTGTACCCAAAAGTGCTGGAAAGTCGGCTTTTTAAGAATTTAAAGTGAGACAGAAGTGTATGACTCTGTTTGTCCCTTCCTATGCAGTGTCAGGCAAGTCACCAAGTTCCCCTTATGAGACACTGTGAATGATATTTTGTGTACAGATGCCAGTACTGTTGACAGAGAGAGATGCATAAATGCTCATTAGACACTCTTCATACGAATGAAACCATTATTTCTCTCTGACGTGTTCCCATCAGAGAATTCTCTCGCTGCAGCTTCGAAAGACACGTTATTCTTGATCAAAGCCCTCTGCCATCGCTAGTTTCCCTCAGGATAATTTTTCTTCATTTTGCGAAAAGCTGATTTCGACTTTCAAAAGGCTGGCAAAACATTCCGGATAATTAAGAGATGGGCGGGTGTACATCTCAAAGGGCCAAACGCATCCGTGTGTGAGAGTCGGATGTAAACAGGCATTGCTGATTGAATGAGTGTTACACCATATATTGGTGCTGGACATTGCCTAAAGGGCATACAACTGCCTATATGATGCTGGGCTACATATAGAACATTAAGATCATATTGATTTGAAATCTATAAATGTTATTTTTTCTAAGCTCTGCTTCCTTAAACTAGATGATGAGGATGAACACAGACTACTTGACAGCCTTTCATTCCCATATTTACATACCCAAGTCCTAAAAATAGCAACATGTTTTTAACTAAGGTGAGGCCAATTCACAAAAACATTTAACACCTTCGCCGCCGCGGACATTTCGCGGCAGTGCTGAAAAAAATGACGCGTGCGCGGTTCGGACAGCCCCCAGCAGTCCTCCGCACACGTCCACCGTGACGTCGGACGGCCCCCGCATGGAAGGGGTTAAGGACAAAGGAAGTAGTAATACAGAAATATCCAGCTCCCTATTCGTAAAAGTGGGAGGTGGTCACAGTCCTTTCTGTTCATACTAATTATATGCAAATATTCTCTGAATAGCCCCATTTTATTCCCATTTTAGATTTTCAGGGCCAATTCACAAAGGCATGTAAAGTATACAAAAGAGAACTACAGGAATACTGCTTTACATACTCCAAGATGCTAATGTGAATAGACCCTATTGTGTACAACTACTGTGAATGTTCTCAAATGCTGATGCACAACGCAGGAAAAAAAATGCATTTTTTTTTTAGATCTGATAGCTCTGATGGCAGACCGTGGAATGCCTGCTTCTAAAGCCCTTCAGGTCTCAGCATGGGTACTGAGACACAGCCTGCATACATAAGGCGGCTCAGTGTGCATAGTGTGTCAGTATGAATGAGGGCATGAGGAGGAGAGAATTATTCATTGAAAAATATCTTAAGCAATATGTTTTTATTCACAAATGGCTATTTAGGTATTAAGCACTTGTAAAAAAGGCCTGATAAGGCAAACATATAGCAATTTGTGAACGTCTTTAGGCATATGAATCTAAAATGGAATAATATTGGCGGCATCACAGGATGGGTTAAATAATGCACATTAACTGATGCTTTGAAGATGCCTGCCTTTGATCATGATGAAAGATGAGAGGAGAAAAGTGCATTATTGTGATAGATGAAGATGGCAATTGGGAATAGGGAATAGGATGGGAGGAGGAGTTTTGAGGAATACAATTTGGACGTATGTGTCCGACGTAGTCCCAGGACAGGCAAATCCATTCCAAATTTTTAGGACAGCCACAAGAAATGCAATTAAATAAAGTGAATGTATGTGGAACTCATTAACAGTTATTGCCCTGAAAATACGCCACTCATGCGCACAGGCTTCTGTGAATCCCACAACCTTAAAGTGAGATCAAGGTGGGAGCAGAAGGAAGATTGCTACTCCGAGAGGCCAGCCGGGGAATAGGCAAGATGGAGAGGGCCTGGGAAAGTCTCACAGGTAAACTGGTGGCGGCCTGACCAAGATGCTCTTAGGGTGCTGGGCACGCCAGGGGCAGCCGAACCAGACCCAGAGGGACAACCGGCTTCACACAGCTAGAAGGTATAGCAGGATAGCACACGATCCCTAGGAACCTTGCACACGACCACCCGATAACACGTAGTCACTACAACCTGTCTGTTAGCATGCAACTCAAGGGGGGAGGGGGATAGTTTTGTTGTTATGGAATTAATGAAGACGGCATAGCAGAGAATATTACGTGGTATGTATACCTGAAACTAGTTCCGAACGTACAAATGACTGTATGTATTGACACTATTTAAATGGCAATAAAATATGATTTTTAAAAAAGAGAGAGCATGGCCCATCCATTGTTGTCATGATGGCTTAATCTAAGTCACATATAATAGATTAAAGATACTGCCCTAGCCTGAATCCCTGCTCCTTTTTCAACAACACTTTCAGAGTGCCTACAGTGGTCGAAATTAGCTCTGGAGGCCAGAGTTTCTCCTTTTGTGCTCCTAAACTCTGGAATTGTCTCCCAGACAATTTAATGCCTGAATTCAATGACCTTCGCTCAAAAATGTAGTTTTTCAAGCAAGCATCGGTGGCTCCTCCGCAATGGCAGAGGAGCGTCATCCCACTGCCTGGCTCAGAGTCAGCAATTGTAAAATAAAACAATGCTCTGGCATTGTTTTATTTTGAATTTGCCAGCTCTTAGCCAGCGCTGTTGAGAGGGGCGGAGCCGAGGCATTGGAGAGGGGAGGAGGAGTGCTATGTGGCGTGCACTCCACTCGCTAAGTGCGCATGTGTGTTTGGCTGGCCGTCTCAGGCTGACCAAAACACACATGCGTACTTAGGATTCTCCAGCCTGCTGCATTAAGCAGCTGGGCTGGAGAAACCCCCACAGACTTCCTGGCATAAGTAGGGTGTCTTTCTAGCCCACTCAGGCCAATTCCCGTGCTGCTCTGCATCACGGGTATTGGCTGGAAGTCTGTACCAGGAGAAGTGGCCAAACACTGGAGGCGGCCCGCGGCAGTCCAATCCATATACCCGTGCTTCATACACTTGTTTCATTTGTGTCTTTTAGCTTCTATGGGCTACGTTGTAAGGTAACTTAGAGTAGCCCTGAATAGCTTTCTACCATTCGTGAGTTGGCATCTGAACTTTACGCTGTGCGTCGGTATCCAGCACAGCATCATACAACTGCTTCTGAAGTGCAGCTTTGCAATGCAATGTAAAGCAACAGTAGTTCGACAGTGAATCTAAGATGTGGTATGGCTTATAAAACAGCTACTGGCCACATATTTTATTGGTAGGAAAGGCAGGGTATCAATGAAGCCAATACTCTAATAACACAGTAGAACATATGAGCTTTTTGTCTTTTGTTTGTTTTGGAAAACACCGGTTGCGGAATTACCTTACATATTTTTCCAGCTCTCACACACCTCTTGTCATACATTTTTACTCTTCATAACATCGCACTTTACTCTCTCCTCTATTTTATAATATAGCTATTATAGTCATTTGTTCCTTTGCCAAATGGCGCCGGAATGCTGTGGCATGAATACTATACCATTTCCTTCTATTTCACTGGCAGGAAAAAAAGCTCTGGTGCAAGACTTTCAAGGCCCTGGGCAAAATTACATTTTGACATTCGTGAACTTCCTATCCCCTAGTAAGGCATTTATTTAGGGTCTATGTTGCAATCAGGTTTCTTCTTGTGCCAGCACCATAAGGCTTCTCTCTACAGCCACATCATGTAGCACTAGCCTTGGCTAAACTTTACCAATGGAGGTGCAAATGTATCTCGGCTGTTATTGTCTTGACACCCTCTGTTGTTCCTCTTGAGGTTTAGCTAACAAAAGGATAATGGCAAACAGCACATTGCATATACCTAAAATAGGGTATTTATATTTAGAAACCTAATTAAAATTTCTGCCAGGCACATATTTCTATACGTATTCCCTTTTCCTGTAAATTTAAAATGTTGTATTCTTATTACAGGATCCCCGGTCAGTCTTCTATGTGGTGTGAAGCTATGTTTTCCATGCCGCTTTTGGCAGCACAATGGAAACTATTCATATAGGATATATATGCTGGAGAAAAGTGTTACCATCTTGTCTTCGCTTGCTGCATATGTATAGTTTTCTAAACCAGAACATCTACAGGGATCACAGAAAGACCCAATCAAAGGGAACTGAAAAGCATTGTGGGTGCTCTGCTCCAGAAAAGCAAATAACCTCTTGCATGGCAGAGATTCTTTTCCTTCTGTGCTTTCTTGTTTTAAGGTAACACATTTAGTTAGGCCTTCCCTGCTGGTCTATCCATAGGTGGAGTTTAAGTTGTGCAAGTTACAGGTAGCTCAGGAGGAATCTTATGGAAACAAAATAGCCACTGAATCAAAGATCACTCTTTTGACTATCACCCCATTCGTGACTGAGCTTAGTCTGTGGCAAAGCTCCTTTAATCATGAAATCAATTGGAAAGTGTCAGATGTAGAAGGTCTGCCTCAATGTGGTTCAAGCTGACACAGGTGAGTTGCTTTGCCCACAGTATTATTAGCTAGACTTTCTTTTATATTTTCCTTTTATGAAGACACTTTTTAATATGGTATCAATCATTCATAAAAACAAAAAAACTTAAGGCAAAATGTTAGCTTTTCTACACTTTTTTAGTAAGAAAAAACCTTGATCTGAGAGAGGCCTATAGTTTTAGATTAAGGTTTAGCTTCCGATTGGCAAAAGAAGAAAAGGTAGGAGTCTCATATCGAGTTGCAGCTGGTGATGCGGGGGGGTCAAGGAAATGAAAAAAACACTTACCTGGGCTGGTTGGCTGCCATCTCTCCTCAGTCCTCTTCCTTCTTCCTGTCTCTGACAGCAGCAGGAAGCAGCAGAAAGCACCCACGCTCCCAAGCTCCCCTAAGCCAATGCAGCATTATGATTGGTCTGCGTGCCGTGATTCGGCACTCAGATGGGGACAGGGAGGCTTTGCATGTTCCTCTCCAGGCTGTGTAATGCAGCCTTGTTTGGAACATGCAAAGTGCACAGCAGTAATGTGCACTTAAGGAGTGCAAACAACTCCCTCCCCTGCTCTGGCCAGCACGTCCGAGAACCACTGACTTCTATAGGAAAAATAAAATGATACTAGCAATACATTATGATTTTCTTTTTTCCTTTGAGCAGTGGGGCAATGCTCCTCTGACATAGTGGAGGAGCCGCCAATGATCATATCTAAGAAAAATATTACTAATTAATAGTATGTGCAAATTAGTCACACCACAAACTAAAGACAATAAAAAAAAGATCTGCAAATGGGGAAAACCGAAGAATAAGATTCAGTCTGCTTGAGCCAATAGAAGTTGATGTATGATCAGAACCATGCATATCATGAAAGAGTGCAGGACTTTTTATTTGTTTGCTTCTCAACAAATTTGTCAACACTTTTCTAGAGAACTTACAACAAATACAAAGATCATCGTTTGAATAGAACATACAGGTATTTTGAGATTCCACGTAATGATGCAAATGTGTAGTACTTGGGCCGCACTTTACCTACCCAGGAGCAGCAAGAGTTTGGACATTTGATTTATATGTTAATTTGGAAGGAGTGAAATACAGATGAACCTAGGCCTTACAAAAAATGAAACTTAGCATTAAAATTGGTTGGATATTTATAAAAATAATGCATGACAGAAAGTTTTTCTAATTGTCTAATCTTATTGTACAAAGTTTTAGATATCCATTCAGCTCAACGTGCTCTATTATTGTTTTGAATAGATAGGAATATTTAATAGAGTTTCCAAATTCAAATTCCTATTTTCCCAGGACTTTGTAACTCTTGAATGATTGGATCTGAACAGAAACTGGAATTTCAGACAAATGAAGTAATACAGAAAAAGTACTTCTGAAAATTATTTTAAAAAGTAGTTCTCTTAATATGTAAAGGGAGGACGTAATTCCTGAAATGAGTCTGTCCTTTTTTGGAATGTTCTCACAATGTTAGATTTGTTATTAGGATAGCAGCTTGAACCAAAGACACTCACAAAGGGAAAATGTGTGTGAAAGCGAGGGGGGGAAAAGGTAGAGAGAGTAATTAAAACTTCACAGAAAATATTCTTCTCTCTTAATGACCTAAGAAAACATAATATCATTGCAGCATTATAGGAGATATGCAAACAATATTATTTTGTTTTTCACTTTCTTGGAATGCAAGACTTTATACTTCACAGGCCATGCCTATTATTTATGCAGAGCAGAATTGACCATAAGTAATTCTGCTCCTCCTGATTCAGAGTGGACTGGAGTACGCTCACCTCTTTTTGCCAGTTGTGGGAACAATAAACAAATTTTTTCTGAGGTAATTATGCTCTAAAAATTTGGACGAGGTTTTTGATAGTTTTATTTTTTTCTGACACGAGGAAGCATAAAATCCCCCCTCCAGAACATCATTTTTCCAAACTCCCCCATTCTCATTTGACCCCCTCCTCCTCCCCCACAATGTGGTTTTTCAACTGGAAAACTGGTTTCTCATAGTAATTACCCAATTCCTCATGCTTATTTAATGATAAATTTGCATGCAAACTTACCATTCCCCTATTGCCGTCCAACTCGGGGCCTTTTTTTACAAAAGAGAAGAGTTTTGATACAGACCAGTTCCTAGCATTAATAACTTCTCCCTACTGCACTGCTACAATGGCCCAGTAATAGTTCTTGATAATAGTTCTTGATGCAGTTGTAAATGTATTTTTTAATAGCATGCATAACTTTTGATGTACATAAAACACTTTGTGAAACTAGTCATGAATGAAGTTGGGAGCTTTCACTTTGAATTCAATACTTCTGTCAATAAATTATAGGGATAGCCCTGATCTGGTCCCTATAGATTTCTTTTTCACTGATCCAGAATGCTGAGCAGATATTCTCATCAATATTTATAACGTGACACTTAAGTCAAACTGTATCCCGACATGTTGGCATTTTAGTCCCATGGCATGAAAAAGGGAGCAACAGTTTCCTATCCCCCCAATCTATCCGAAAATGCAGCCAAGAAGTTCAAACACAGGCTACTGAAAACTCACCCTGAAGACTTATTTCACACCCCTATTTCTGCATCAACAAAGGACTACTATCGAATGACCTCATCTTACCCACCAAAAAACGTGCACAGTGGAGGAACACCTCCTACTCCATGCTTCGAATCTCCAATCTAAAAAAAAGCTCTCATGCCCTCAAATTGTCACTGACCGCCTCAGACTTCAGCACGGCGAATGCCACCATATCCATGTACAACAATGGTAATATCCTTATACAAGCTTCCAATGTCAATCTCGCACTCATAGACAAGATCATTCCTACTCTCAAGAAAGCAGTGAACAGCAAGAAAAACATATGTCAGCAACTACTCCTCTAGATTATCCAGAAGACACGCCAAGTCATCCACAAAATCCCATAACGGCATCAATGGACCCTAAATTTCTCCCCAATGGATCCTACCCGTCCCTCACAACGGTTGCAACCACACCAGGGACTCCTGGCCCAGCATGCCCAGGGAGGATGTATGACGGTACAACGCATACCGTCACAACGCATCCCTTTACCACGCATCCCTTACAACACAAGTCGTTACCACGACTTGCGTTGGGGGGCGCGGATTTCGAATAGTATAATTTACTATTCTAACACCAGTCCCCGTGGACCCTAGGGAAGGTGTTTGGATAGTAAATTTACTATTTTTAATCCTTTAGCGCCCTCCAGCGCAAGTCGTGGTAACGACTTGCGTTGTAAGGGATGCGTGCTAAAGGTACCGCGTTGTGAAAACTTTGTGGTAAACGATGTTTACCGCCCAGGGATGCACTTAGCTACCTGCCTTCCCAATGCAGACAAACCCCTGGTTTCCTTAATGACCAATGCAGAATCAACCACCCAAATTCCACCCCGACATACCACTCGTCCAGTCTACAGGTGAGCTATCATGCAAAACTCCCCATGACTTGCCATCTACCCTGATCCTTGATCGTCCCCTAACGCACTTGATACCTTCTCCACTCATCCAAACTCAACACTCATTGACCATACCCCGCTCACATGCATCAGCCCCTCTCATGCTATCACCTATCAAGGCCATCCCCCAAACTCATTCTGACCCACCAACAAACCTCCATGATCAACTAACCCCATTGGACACTAATAACGATATCCCCATGCAAATAGATCACGAGATCCCCATGCAACCAGGCCATACTGGAGGACCTACCTCTATAAGAGAACACACACCTATACACATAACTAATTATCCCAACTATGACAGGATCACACGATTCAATGAATTAGTCTTAGGCCTAGCTCATGTCAAGGATGAAATGCAAAATCTATCAACCATCACCAAAGAACTCTTAAACTCACATAAAGCAACTAGTGCCACCAAGAACCGAATTAGTCAACAAACTAGCAGATACTTCACCAAGTATTCACACCGTGAGTGCAGTAAACATCGTAAGATACCTTCTCCCAATGACCATCTCGTCCTAAGAGGGTAATTGAGGAACTATATGACGAGGACATTCATGACCTCCTTATATCCTATGATAGTCCTAAAGACAACAGCATGTCTCTGTGTGGCACTATCCAATCCATTCTAACCAGGCCATACAGACAACCCACTCACAATTACAGATCCATAACTAGAGCAAACCTCACAAATATCAACATAGGGAAGACTGCTCTCACCCATTCGACTAGCAAGCTTAAGTGTGCACTAATCAATTGCAGCTAGAAAACATGCTCCCGACATTTATAATCTCATCCTCTTGAATGATCTGGACATCACAGTCCTCACTGAAACAAGGCAAACAGTTCCCCCTCTCCCATCCTAGACCTACTGGTCCCCCCAGTCATGATAGGTGGGTTAGCCTGCATTTATCGAAACACAATCACAGTCAATCAAGCAGACTCCATCTCTTTATCCTCCTATGAATATCTCTGCACCAACATCTATGATGACAAGGGCCTCACCAGCAAACTTCACATAATATACCACCCCACGGATGACAATCTGACGTTCATCGATGTGTTAATGGAAGTCATTACATCCAACGACAACTCACAATTGCCGCAGATTTTCTGGGAGACTTCAATCTTCATTGGAACAATACTGGAGAACATGATGTAAGCTGTCTCAAATAATTTCTGTCAGTTCAGGATCTGTCACAATTCTGTGACAGTCCACCCCACAACAAGGGAGAGACATTAGATCTCGTCATAGCGAAAACGAACATTATATCAGTGGAATACATTATCCCATGTGACTGGACCGACCATTACAGCATCTTCTTCTCCATCAACATTGAGTTAATTCCAAACAGATGCCAACCTACAAAAACAAAACAATGGAAAAGGAATATCCAAAATATTAACCCCAGCGTGTTGGTAACCCAATGCAACTCCGCCTTGATCCCCACATCAGACATGGTTGAGGTCCATGACCTCACAGACTTTTACAATTCCACTATGCTTAAAATTCTTGACTCTACAACGCCCCTCCGAGAAAAAAAAGTCTCCTCCAAAATCTCCAAACCATGGTTCAATGAGGACCTGAACTCTGATCAGCTCAGGCTAAGATCAGCTGAGCGAATATGGAAATCAGCACCCTCCGCTGATCACCGAATATCACCTTAGAGCGCTGAGGAATACGTACAACAGAAAAATCTTAAAGGCCAAGACAGACTTCTTCAAAACTCAGCTGAGCCAAGCCATTAACAGTCCCAAAAAACTATTTGAAATCGTAAAACAACATTTGCGCAACACTCCTAATGCTCTGAAACTAAGCAACCCGGCTACCCCTAATTGCGGTGAGCTTGCCTACTTCTTCCTAGAAAAGACTAAAACCATTGAATACGACATTCAATCTAAGAACGCCCTTCCACAAACTATTGATCATGAGTCTACTCTTTACAAACAGGTCAAGGACCACTTTAGCACACCAATCGAAATTCCAAAAATCAATGCCTATTGGCACACTTTCTCACCCATCCCTGAATACGAAATCTATAGCAATCTTCTAGCCATCAACCCTTCCAATCACTTCTCTGATCCCTTACCCCCTTCTTTATTCAAAATGATAAAGACCTCTATTTTACACTTATGGTGAAAAATTGTAAATTCCTCTCTGTGGAAAGGCTCCATACCTGACTGCCTTAAAATAGGGCAGGTCACACCTATACAAAAGAAAGCCAACTCCCCCTTCACTGATCTCAACTACTACCGCCCTCAATCCAACAGCCCCACTCTGGTGAAACTACTGGAAAAATGTGTAAAAATTCAATTATGCAACCACATTGAGAACTACAACTTCATAGAAAACACCAATCCGGCTTCCATCAAGGTCACAGCACTGAATCAGCACTCACCCATATAATGGATGACATACTATGGGGCATATTATCAAGGGGGTTTATCTCCGCTTTTTTGGCATTAAAAGCCAAGAAAGCAGAGATAAAATTATTTCCCTATTACCTAGCTGTCGCTAACACCAGTTAGCGACAGCTAGTAGGCGATAGTGACCATCTTGGGCTCCACTTTGCATGTCAGTGATATTTATCACTAATGACATGCAAAGTGGGCGTGCCAAGATGTTAGCGTCTCTAACAGTCTCTAACAGCGCTATCTCCTATTACCAACTTTTGGAGATATTCGCGCTAAGCGCGAATATCTCCAAAAGCTAACACCTGCCCCTGAGCAGTTCTTAGCCATGTTATCCAATGGGAGGTGGATAACATGGCTAAGAGCATTAGCTCGGTAATGCATGAATATCGCTGACTTTTCAGCGATATTCATGCATTGCGGCCGTTTTTTATCGCATTTGCGATAAACCTTGGTAATACCAAGGTTTATCTGCGGTAAAAATCGCCGCAGCTTAGCGGTAAAATTTTCTCTCTAACCAAGCAATAGCGATAATTATCGCTATTGCTTGGTAATATGCCCCTATACATTTTAGATCATAACAAATCATTGATCTATCCTCCGCTTTCGACATGGTTAAGCAACAATGACAACCTACTGTCCCTACTGAAATGAAGGATGGGCCTAACGGGCCCAGTGCTACAATGGTTCACCTCCTTCCTAAATAACAGCAACCAAAGAATCAAGATTAAGCAATCACTTTCTCAACCCTCCATTGTCACCCTAGGGGTTCCACCGGGCTCAGCACTATCACCAATTCTTTTTAATCTACTCATGGAACCCCTAGCAAAAGCGCTGAACTCTGCGAACATTCTATATCACCTATATGCGGATGACACACAACTGTATACGAAAATTTCCTCTCCAGATGCCCACCTCTCTCAACGCTATTCTACATAATACTTAAAGATGGCTAAACGGCAACCACCTCATGCATAACACCAAGAAAACGGAATTACCCCTCATCTCCCCATCACACACCCAAGATAGACTTATGGCTGAAGCATCTAACTTCCTTTGATTGCGCTCCCCACATAATCGACTCCGCAAAATCCCTGGGAGTCACCCTAGACAAACACTTAAATATGCAGCTGCAAATCAACAATCCCATCAAGGGAGCAAATCATCAGATGAGTATCCTAAGGAAAGTTAAACCCTTCCTCCCACAGACTGACTTAAAAATGGCAGTACAAACCCTAGTGTTACCAAGATTGAACTATGGAAGCACCACTTGATACGGTCTTCCCAAAAATAAGCTAGCCCCGCTGAGGGCATCACTTAACACTGCGGCCAGACTGGTCTCGGGAACAAAAATAAATAATCACATTTCTCCGGCCTTGAAGGATCTGAACTAGCTATCCAACAAGGTGAGATTACAACTAAAGATCACTGGCATGACCCATAAAACCCTACATAGCAACACCCCCAGCTACTTAGCACAAAAGCTAGAGCGGTCGGGAGGATGCAGACAATCGCAAAGCATGAGCTCACTACTACTAAAACCACAATCCTTCCACAAAGAGAGAATTGGATGCAGAGCATTCTCATGTATCCCACCGAAGATTTGGAACTCCTTACCTCCAGATGTACGCAGAATCTCTTCCTTTACCTTCTTCAAAAAATAAGTAAAAATGCTTCTAATGTACAAATTAACACCCTAGTGCCCACATGCATCAAAGTCAATTGCATTCGCAAACGGTGCGAATCGCATTTTTCGGCCGTTTGCGAATGCAATTGACTAATTTGGAATGCATCATGCATTTCGCAATTTTAGGAATCGCAACCATGTTGCGATTTCTAAAATTGCGATTGCATTTAAGAAATCGCAATTTCAGATTTCTTAAATGCAATGCATGATCATTTTTTTATTAGCGAATTCGCAATTTGGAAGTGGTAAATTAGCATGAAGTTGAACTTCATGCTAATTTACCGAAAACTTTCAAATATGCACAAATTGCATTTTTGAAAGTTTTAATTTACACACACACATGCCCTTGGGGCATGTGTGTGTGTAAATTGCATTTAAAGTTACATTTCAGGGGTGGACCCCCCCTGCACCCTTTAAATTGCATTCACATTTTGCGAATCGCAATTTGAAATTCGCAAAATGTGAATGCCTTCCCATTCATTCCTATGGGCCTTTTGGCCCATAGGAATCAAGGGGAAGGGTTTTCCTTAATTGCGATTCGCAAATTGTGAATCGCAATTAAGGAAAAATACCGAATCGCAAAAATAAATGCGAATTGTTCATGCATTGCCGTTAGCGATTTCAAAATTGCGATTCCTTAATTTTCGCAATTTAGGCCGTAAGACTTTAAGTCTTTGTTGACTATTAGCCACCTATGATATCCATAAACCACTGTCTACATCTTTTGTATTGAATGTCGAATTTCGAATGTATGTATAGTACCCCAGTTACCTATTGTTTGATAACAGTGTATTGTAAAGCGCTCTGATACCCCAGTTGGTGATGTTTGCACTATATAAAACTTTATAAATAAATAAGTAAATAAAACAGCTATATGGCTAATTATGGGCCAATCTCTAGTTGACGTTGAAAGGGTGGGGAAAATTTTAGGGTGGGGCCCTTAATTTAACTATAAGGATGGGCAGATGCAAATAGCATATTAACAGATTGTCTAGTGTGATTTAGAAGATGCTTAGAATTATAGAACAGTGATGACACAGAATTGATGTTGTCAGGCCTACCATTATTTTAATTCTAAATGTTATATTTTTCTACAATTGTAGAATAGTGATTTGTAACAACACCATCAGAAAAGTTGAATTCACAGTCCTTTGATATGAAAAAATTGGGTTTTCTCTTCCTTAGATATTTTACAAATCAAAATCCGCACATAAACACAAATGTTAGAGAGTTCAAGGACAGCACTGCTGTGTCCCTTTTATATCATGAAAGCTTTATTGTCATGAGAAACCATAAATACTATCAGGCAGTCTGACTGAGGTTTCTTCTTTTGTACAATGTCCTAGTAAGTGAGTAAGTAAGTAACTAAGTAAATAAATAAATAGATACAAATGTATCACTATCTATCAATAAAAACATATGACTATAACAAAAACAGCTAAAAGTTGGGAGAAATATCTACGGCTTTAATGAGGAAGGGCTACTTAAAATTCTGCCCTATTGTTGCAGGATATGGTTCTTTTAACCAAACATAAATGGAAAGAGGACTAGATTAATTGTACCAGAGGAATACATTGACTCTTTTTTGGAAGTTCAATAAGACCATGACTGAGCACTATGAATATGGTCAAGAGGAGAACAGTAAGCTCATCATTTCCAGAGATAGCTCTTCATCCCAAGGATTGTCTCCCGTCACATTGTTAAAACAGCAACCGTTGATCTGGGCAAAATTGCTGAGACCTTTAATTTTCAACCTCTGATGCAACACAATTATACCACTCTCTTTAAAGGGTTGCTTGATAGTACCCAAGAACAAATTACAAAAAATATTGAATAATAAACTTAATGAATTCAATATGAAAGGTATTTTGCAAAATTGTTCTTAGAGAGTTTGGATGTCTGATCCACATCTAACAGCATTATTCTGACAGAACAATCAGGTTGCAGGAAATGTGCTGGAATTGGTGATTTTTCTCTTACTTTACCTTGTTGACAGAGAGATACAAAATCTTAGTAAGGCATTCAATATGGTGTTGGGACTAGGACTGCCTTATAGGTCACCCTAAATATGAAGGCTTTGAATGCAAATCTATTAAATATTTTCATATTTACATATGAAACCTGTATTCATATACTGCTTGATAAAGTTAATATCTATTCATAGTGTATAAAAACAACAAATAGTATAACCAAGAAATTGTTTTGTTCCCTGGATTATTCTCAGTTTACGTTTCTGTACATACGAACATCTTTAAAAAATGTATTATTTATCAGCAAACTTGGAGAAATTCTACTGGATCTTACTCTGGTCGTTTTACAAGGGAAACTATTAGCTTTTGAGAAATATTCAGGAATTCTTATTTTCAGCAATAATGTGACTAAAAGGAAAATAATGCAGTGTTCTAAAAGTAAAAGGAAAATACCCTCTAAATTGTACCTAGTACAGAAGCATATTTATTTAATACAGTCATACTATTATCTACTCTTTTCCAGTACATTACAATTGAATAAACACTTATCCAATATTCTGCCACTGTTCTTATATGGGTCTGCTTTACATTTTCGGTTTTCTAAGAAATATCATAATACTTGTGTTACATTTATGGATGTGCACCGTAGGTGTCAAAAACATTGCACTATTTAGGGTCAGGCAGAAGTGATACTCCATTACAAATATTGCAGATGCTCCATCTGCCACATTGCAAGTGCATTATAGCCTATGGAATTTGTAATGCAACAGACAAGGTATCCATCAAGTTTTGACGGACTATCCCATCCCTCAAACTGTAAATAAGGCCCAGGGCATGGGTCTAGGAAGTGTGGGGGACGTGGGGGATATATCCCCCCCAGATTTTAAAGTGGGGGGGACACGGGGACAAAAGAATTTCCCCTCTCCCTTCTGTTATTGACAGAGCCATTAGCGCGCGAAAGCGCTACCTAATGGCCCTGTACTTGACCTGCCCGGAGTTAAAGAGGACCCCTGCCCTCTGCCCTTTGTTATGCTGCTGGAAGGCTCGGCGTCCTGGGAAGGGCAGAGAAGGAAGACAACTCTGTCTCTTTTCTTTCATGCCCAGAGAAGGCAAGCACAGTGTCAACTTCTCCTGAGTCCTGATCTGCCTCTGGCAGCGGCCCTCCTCCCCCTCTCTCTTTCTTTTTCCTCTATCTCTTTCTGTCTCTGTCTTCCTTCTTGTTAAGTTCTGATTTCGAGACAGCTCTTACGTTCTCTCTCTTGCCTCTCTGTGAAATGGATCCAAAATAGGAAGAACACTTTGGCTGGAAATGTCCCCATTTGCTGATGGTTTTATAATTCCAAAGAAAAACCTTAGGACGGAGAGAAAAAATTATTAAATACCTAAATAAAGCAATACAGAGTGGTCAGCAGACAGGCCAGATTGTTATTCACACCCACACACATTAGCACCACTTTACAGAGTTTGCCAGTGAAAGCGCTACTTTCTTTTTTTTTCTTCTTTCTTTGAAGAACATTGTTTTCCCAGGGTGGGGAAGTGCACCATCCCTATAGGGACTGCAATACCTGGTTTAATATGATCGTTTTCAACTGTTTTAATTATTTTAACTTATAAAATGTGTACTGCAGCTCTGTGTTCGGGGATGTGGTCTTTTTTTAAACCAAACTGCTTACATTTTAAAAGGATATAAGCAATGGATATTGAAACGGGTCCCTTCCTGACTGGTCCTGTAGCCATGTCCTGAAATTTACAAGCAAAATCACTTACTGATTTCTGAATAATGAGTTTAAAACTGTTAAGGTAACCATGTTGTTCCTGATTACATTTCACATGCTTTGCTTATTCTTGCATTCCTTATGAGTGTTTGCTTTTTCCAGGGTGTTCTTTGTTTTTTTCAGGCAGCATTTTACTGTTGTCTAGTGCATACTTTAAATTTAGTTGCAGCACAATTGAGTTGTAGCTTAAGGCAGTGCAAGTTTCTCTCAGTGGGGCAGTATGGTGTTCAATGTGGGAGAGGATGTGGCACTCTGGCCAGAGCTACTGAATTTGGAACTTGAGCACCATTTTCAGCCTTCATGACCAGTCCACCAGACCACACTCCTGACAAGGCTCATTCCGATGCTACACCTTAGAAGGCCCGATAGACCTTAGAAGCCCTGGTGTCTTAGCACCCGTAGGTGGACCCTAATGGCGGCAAGTGTGAGTTAACCTTGAATGAATGAATGAATTAAATTAAATTTGTAACGCGCATGGCTGCCCGAAAGCGTCCCAGCGCGGCAGAACCAAAAGCAACCTAAAGTGAACAACGTTAGTTAGAGGTCAATGGAAAAAGAAAAGTCTTGAGAAGTTTCCGAAACTTCCCATGAGTGGGTTCCGTTCGGATCGTCACAGGAAGAGAGTTCCACAGTGATGCCGCATTGACTGAGAAGCGACTCCCCCCCGAGCGTGCCCTCCTCACTCTGGGGACAATGGCGAGGTTTCCCTGGTCAGATCGTAAAGACCGAGAGGACTTGTAAGGACGGATCAGAGTCCTCAGGAAAGGAGGTCCCTTATCCTGGAGGGACTTGTGCGTTATGCACAGGGATTTAAATTTTATTCTTTCCCGTATCGGGAGCCAGTGAAGAGATCTTAAGGCTGGCTTAGCCGAGGTTCTTAATGAGGAGCCCGTCAGCAGTCTCGCTGCTGAATTCTGGACACGCTGGAGGGTGTTAATGGTTGCTTCGGGTGCCGCCAAGAACAGAGCATTGCTGTAGTCCAGTCTAGATAGTATTAGACCTTGGACTAGCAGCTTCCTGGACTGAAAGGGCAGAAGTGGGAGAACCTTTCGAACAGACCGAAGCAACCCATAGCAAATGCCTGCTGTTTTCTTTGCTTGAGTCTTAAAGGTGAGGTCCCGCTCAAACCAGACCCCTAAGCTTTTGATTTCATCTTTAGGGGCGGGGGCATCACCCAGGCAGGGAGGCCAGATGTACTTAGGCAGGGCTGTTAGTTGGTGACCCAGGAACAGGATCTCTGTTTTGGCTTCGTTTAATTTGAGCCGAGAACTTGACATCCAGGCATGGATTCCCGAGAGGCAGGCGAACAGATTCTCAGAGCAACTCTCTTGTTGGGATAGCGAGACGACTAGTTGGGTGTCGTCGGCGTAGGTAACTATTTTTATCCCAAAAGGATTGACCACCTCCTCCAATGGAGACATATAAACGTTAAAAAGGGTAGGGCTCAGTGAAGAGCCCTGGGGCACTCCACATTGGAGGGGGATCGATTTCGAGGTTGCGCTGTTTTCGCAGACCTGGAAAGAGCGACAGCTCAGGAAAGATGACAGCCATTGTAGCGCCATGCCCGTGATTCCCAGTCCCGCAAGTCGCTGAATAAGGGTGGCATGGTCCACCGTATCGAAAGCTGCACTTAGATCCAGGAGGATCGCAACTGCAGAACCCCCTGAATCTAAGATGCATCTTGCCTCTTCCGCCACTGCAATCAGGGCGGATTCAGTCGCCTGACCCGGGCGAAAGCCAGTTTGTGAGTTGCCAAACAGAAGGTTGTTTTCCAAGAAGGAGGAAAGCTGCTTGTTGACCACTCTCTCCGCAATTTTGCTAAGCCCTGGTAGAAGTGATATTGGGCGATAGTTTCCCAGGTCTGCGGGGTCAAGGCATGGCTTTTTGAGAAGAGCCTTCACCCTGGCTTGTTTCCAGCTGGGGTAACAACACCACATGTAAGGGAGAGATTTATGAGTTCCGTGGCTATAGGGGCGATGGTACCAGAGATGAGCTTAATAATATGAATGGGCACAGGATCAGTAGGAGAACCGCTTTTAAGAAGGGCCAAGGTTTTACAAAAGTCCTCCATGGTACAAGGGGAAAAGGAATCCAGTGATGGACCAGGAATGCAAGAGCAATGGTCGATAGGGTGCGGGGCAGGGCCACTATCCGGAAGACTGTCTAAGATTTTTTGTATTTTTGTATCAAAAAAGTCGGCTAGTTGATTGCATCTGACTTCTGAGTTTTCTTGACTAATTGAAGGTAAGGGGACAATCAGCAGTTCTTTTACTATTTTAAAAGTTTCCCTGGATGAATTAGAAGCGGTTTTGATTCTCTCCTCTAGGTAGGCTGACTGGGCTATTTTACGAGCAGCTTTATAGAGCCTCATGGTGGCACGATATGCTGCCTTATTGTTGGCTGACCAGTCTTTTTGCCAAGAGTGTTCTAATCGCTTACACTTTTTCCTCATAGTTCTAAGTTCCGGAGAATACCATGGTGTTTTGAAGGGACTGCTTTTCTTCGTTATTCTTTTCCTGGGCAGTACCACATCTGGGGATTTAGCCAGCCAACTATGAAAATTGGAGTCAGCCACTAGAGGGTCCAGGTCTGGCCTGGGAGCTGTTTGTTCCAGTGTCCGGATAAAATTCTCCACGGGTAATTTAGAGTGCGGGAGGGAGTGGCATTTGGTGAATGAGTACTCGTTTTCCATGTGAAAAGGACCAGGAAATGGTCCGACCAAGGAATAGGGAGGGGGGAGCTGGAGTCGAGATGAGTGATATTAGAAAAGATCGGGTCCAATAGATGACCTTTAATGTGGGTGGGCTCCCTATTTATAAGGTTGAGTTCAAAAGATTTAAAATCGAGCCTGAGATCCGCTGCTACCTTATCGTCTGGATCGTCAAAATGTTGGTTGAGGTCTCCTAATATCATAAAATTGGATGAAGAAGAAGCTGCAGCTATAGTAGTGTCCAGGAGAGAATCCTTGAATTGTTTTGTGCTGCCGGGGGGGCGGTAAATTAGGAGACCTGTTAGGGAGTTGTTGGGGGTGATTTTGAGACTAAAATGACAACTCTCTGAGTCGGCAATACAACTGTAATTTATTCTACACGAGAACGTATTTTTATAGACTATAGCCAGGCCACCTCCCTTCCCCTGCGCCCTGTGTTGTCAAACAACCTGTATCTTTAATTAGTAGAATACCAAATAGGAAATGAAAACCTAAGTCCAGTAAATGATGAGGAATGCAGACTTCATAATGGGTAGACAGTGTGTTGCTTGCATTAAGAGTTAAAATGCTTTGCTGAGACTACATACAGTTAGTTATGTAACTGTTCCTGGGGGTGATGCTACAACTGAAAGTTCACAGATTTTTTTTACATTTTTAGACAGATAGCCTAATATTGAAACATTTTGAAAAATTATCTAATTGAAAACAGGGGCAAGTTAGAATATGAGCCCTTTCCTACAAAAACAAGAAACCTTTCATGTCTTGTTTAAATTTCCCAATGTAAAACCATATGCCAAAGATCTTTATGATTTTTGTTTTCAAGAAACCATATTAGTAATGATTAATCGTCCATCAACCAACATAAACATAAAAGTTTATTTTTTTTAAATATTCTGGATAAATTAACCACAGCTATATTTGATATTACAACATCTGTATGTGGATCAGTACTCAGAGAAAGTGGATTATTCTTTGGGGTGGTTGGTAGTTCACCACATGAAATAATGTCACTGTTCTTGTTAGGCCCAGTAAAAGTTTCAGTAATATAAACCTGAGCTAAACCTATGGCAGCTACGGCACAGAGCAAACAGGCTTAACTTAAAATGAGTAAACGATTTAGAAGTACCAAAACAGTTAAAAAGTCAAAAACACAACACAATAAAAATCCCACCTCGATTTATAAAAATGGAGAATATTTTAATTAATAAAATGTCATCAAAATGACAAAATACAATAAGTGGAACCGGAGATATGAATATTTACAGTTTTTAATAAAAAATAGTGCTGAAAATCATTAAACGCCAGCAGCTGTCATCTGGTTGCATTTGACCCGTACCTAGGCATGATTTAGGGCTGACCACTATTAAGCTCTGGTCGAAAGCAGGAATCAGGTTCATCTTGGTCAAACGTTTTAGCTCCTGACTTTGTATGTGAAATGGAAGTCAAATATCTTCAGTGGGGCTAGGCAGCAGGCAGGGGCTTTATGAGGCTGAATAGCCATTGGATGAGGTTGCGGTGAAACTGTTGACTTTTGGTGGGAAAGCTCAGAGTGGGAGAAATTCTAAATTCACTTCCAAGGGGGCTCCCTCACCAGACAGATACTTTCTGCACCTTTGCCCGGTGAAGATTTCTACGTTTGGACGTAGTCACTTTTTTTGCAACTCTGATTTCTTTAGTGGGGCAAGGCTGCAAGATGTAGCAGAACAAGCCTCCGAGTCATACTGCAAAAATTGATTTGCTTCTGCATAAGAGCTCAGAGTGGGAGCAACCTGAATCTTTCGCCCATTGGCAATGCAAAAATTACTTGGTAGGTTTGTCACAGTCCTCCAGACATCTTTGGGGCCAAAACAATTCTAAGTCTTAGGTTCTTTCAGGATATTAGGAGTATACTTTGACAGAACCTAGGGTCCCGGACTTCATAAGCATCAATTCGGGGTCGAGAATATCTCCAACAGAAGTCACCAGCAGGTTCCAGTTGAAACTGGTTAGCTGAGCTCTGCAGGAAAAAGGATCCTGCAGCCTATTTTCTCCCTGTAGCTTAACAGGAGACCCGCCAACTGACCCTTGGCATCCACTTCTTCATCCTGGGTACTAGTGGGACCAGGTCCTACATTTCAGGTCCCCTCACATGTCACAACAGCAGATGCAGCCCTTTGTTGGCCTTCCACAGTTCCAGTAGTGTTCTGAAGAGGGTACCCAGTGGTGCCATATTAATGCCTGACACATGATTGTAAGTAGCGCTGACTCTTGGTCCCTACCTATCAAATATGGAAAAAGTCCCAACGGTAACCTTCCACACTTCAGCAGCCATGTCAACAATCCCACAGTGCCCCTTTACTTTAACCCCTTGGCCGCGGCGGTAATTCTGCCTCGGCGCTAGGGGGCAGGGGGGGCCGCACGGCGCCACTATGCTCGTGACGGAACCACTCCGTCACGAGCCATGGTGGCGATGTGCTTGTGACGGAATGGTTCCGTCACGGCCCCGCCCGCTCAATGCAACGCTCTGCGCAGGCACGGAATCAGCACCACGCAGGCGCAGCGGCCGGGCCGTGACAGAACTATTCCGTCACCAGCACAGCCCCACCATGGCTCGTGACGGAATGGTTCCATCACGAGCATGCAAGGGGTTAAAACAAGTTGGCAGAATCTTTCTTCCCCTGTGTAGAGTTTCTGTCCCCACCCTAGAAGTGTGTTCACAAAAATGAGCAACCCCTCCTCTGTGGTCACTGAAAACTGGTTCTAGGGGCAGCTTTAGTCCCTCTGCGACTGATGCCTGGTGATTAGAGGGACTCTGGTGTTAGCTACATATGCCTATGACAGAGCAGACCTCTTTAAAGTTAAATACGTCCCAGATGGTCATCGTGCAAGAGGAACAAAACATCTCCCTTCATCCAAACTTTTTTCTCACTTCTGAGAGCAAGTTCACACCTCATCAAGGTAGGTGGCAGCTGGGAGCTCATGCAAATGGGCTTCTAGGGACTTTAGACAGGGAAATGGTGATTTTCTAAAGGTCCTGTTTCTAAATTATGTATTACAAATCCTAATTTACCAGTCAATTAAGCTTGCAAAAACTATTTTAAAAGGCCAAGAATTCACGTTGCTACTCTTTCCTAGATAGAGAGAACAGTATTACATGTAATATTGCATCCTAATGCTTGAACAGCTACACTACTACACTGAAAATAGCTCATGGGACATTGTCACTATAAGGACATGTTTAACATTAATCCTTTACATGCCCTACTTTTAAATACCATGCACCCTGCCATATGAGCATTTAAACCTACTTAGGAATAAATTTAAAATATAAAAGGAGTTTTTAGGCCTGTAAAAAGAGGTTATTTTGATAGGTCGATTTCCAGTTAAAAGACTACACGGACATTTTACAGCGGTAGGCATGCAGTCACGTTTGCATTGTCACTGTAGTAGGTTGCACAGTGAGTGCTGTTGTCCACCAGTAACATATAACGTATAGACCCAGGATAACTCTGTACTGCACACTAGAGACTTATAGGTAAGTTAAATATGCCAAATAGGTGTACAGCCAATTTCAACATGTTTTAGGGGTCAGAGCACATGCACTGGTACCTGGTTAGCAGAGTTTCACTGCACAGTATTCAGAATCCGGGCAGTATCAGTCTAAACTATGTTATTTAAAATAAAATTTTAAAAAGTACCTTCTGTCACTAGTATTTTTTTAACAGTCTTTTAGTGGTTTATATGTTCTTGTCTTTTTTTCAAGACTACCAAATACAAAGAAATGAGCAAAGACCATGTATGCATGGTACTGACGTATCACTGAAGAAAACTAACCTCTTTGATGTGCTGATGCAGATGTATAACATTAAAAGTGATATAAGTACATATTACATATTGCCGACTTGATGATGTCCAAATGAAGGAGTCATTAAGTTATATGCAAGATGAATTTTAACTCACCAAAATTGCTGAAAAGGAGAATAAAAAATGTGTGGATTGAATTGCTGGTGGTCATAATATTATATAAGCTTTAGCTTCTGGGACACATTATCTAAACTTCAGTACTGAAACTTCACAGTGGTTTATATTTTAGGTAACCTCTAAAGACTCTTGCCAAGGTACTAGGAACTCATCACATTAAGTACTCTTTTCAAAGAAGAAGATGATCTTGTCACTTGCCTCTAGACACTGGACTGTAGTAGAAGAAATCTACATGCAAATCGAAGCTTCCATGTCTGTTAAAAAGTTTAGAACAAACTTGCTTAATTTCGTAGAACCCAACACAACACCTGGGTG
The DNA here is from genome assembly GCF_964261635.1 of Lissotriton helveticus. Lineage (NCBI taxonomy): Eukaryota > Metazoa > Chordata > Amphibia > Caudata > Salamandridae > Lissotriton > Lissotriton helveticus. The sequence continues at coordinate 1,070,447,780 of NC_136070.1, read as the reverse complement.
ATTTTGAAACCCAGGGAGAATGGAAATTGTATGTAAATGTGAGTCACAGACGAGCCTGCCTAGAGGAAAGATGAAGATTACACCACTAGACACACAGGCTCAATGATGGTCTAGTTTCATTTGCACAGCAGTCACAGCCACATTGCCAAACTTCAGCTGCAGTTCAGTCATAGGACAAATATCCCTTTCTTGTCATGCCTTAAAATGGGCAGGGGCTATACCCAAAACATTTATACGATATATAGTCCATGAGTAATGCAATTATTATACTTTTTCCAACTTGGCTTCTAACACCTGGCATCTGTCATTTGTCTCCTTCCTTTCTATTCTCCTATGCATCTCAAGTGGAATTAAGGCATGTGTTATAAAATATAAAGCATATACGAGAGTCGCAAGGCTGCAGTCATTGCAAAATCCCAAATGATTGCCATTTAGCTCTTTATTTCACTACACAATTTCCATTTGTCCCATGGGACCACCTCCCAACATGCAAGACAGAAAAAGAAACATTAGCAAAGCTAATATCTCTCTCCAGTTACACCAGTTGCTGCAGAGAATAATTTATCAAGAGGAAATATTCCTGAACCTCATCTACTGGTGACATAGGAAGCTGAGCATGTTAATACCAACATCCATTAATTATACAGCCTATAGATCAATTTTAAAGGGTCTCATGTAGAAGGAGACAGGTTACAATGGTTGTCAAACTGCAACCTGTCTTTGATTTTGCAATTTAACCTATGTACTAATGATACTTTTGAAAGAGGCATGTTTAAAAACATGCAACAGCGTAATGCTCCCTCTGCCTATACTAGTTTGCATATCCTAATGAATCTTATACATCCAAATGTTTAACAAATAAAGAGAATAAATGTATCTTATCCATTCCGGTCTCTCAAGAGAGTCACTAGGCTTAACTACTTTAAAGGAATTTAATTTAGCACATGGCTGCTTTACTAAGGGAAGGCTACTGATTTCGTAAAATAAACTGAGTTAAAGAAGTATTAATGTATCATGTAATGGGATAGTGGCCCTCAGGAAGCGTTCTTGCATCACGAAACACGTGATGGGCAAGAGCTCCTCTGTGTTTAAAGGATAAAGAAATAAAAGAGATTTGAGAGATGCTTTTTGCTTTCATGTCCCTTGCAAAACTATTGTATGTTCTAAGAGGTAGAGTCACAAAATCCCCAGCCACAAGGGTGTAGAAGAACAACCAGGTCAATAAATATTAATTAGGCAGGCCACTATTTACGACCCCCTTTTACTGGCTGCAAACACAGCAAATGTAGCATGCAAGGAACATCTCACCACCATCACTGCATTTGCAACCGCAATTGCGGTCTTAAACCATTAACATATTGCATTGCATATCACAATTAAGATAGAACGCTCTTTTTATGCCACTTCCTAATTGTGACTCTGATGTAGTGGATAAACGCATTTTGTGATTTGGAAAAGATTTACCTAATCGCAAAATGGGTTTCCTAGACCGCAGAAACCTTTTTTGTTGTTGCAAACCCTGCGGTTTTGCAAATTGCATGGTTTGTGAATGCAAAAAACCTTTATACACATGGCTCTAAAAATCTCTTAGATCCTAGCCCTTAGATCTGGCTATTAAATTACAAAAAAGAAATAATTATCCATGCACACAGATGGTCCCGCTCCATGGGCGATGCAGGGGTGGTAATCAATTAGTTTTAATGTAAGTGGTACATTTAGCATATTAGTGCATCGCTCTTGCACCATGCAAGGGGGCGCAAGGTCGACGCAACAATAAAATCTGATTTATCAAGCCACGCAATGCCATCTTGCGCAGCCCTTCATGCCTTAATATATCTGTGATAACGCAAGGCAGTGCAAATTGCTACCTTACATCACTCTGCCCCAGGGAGGAGTTCCATGGGTGGTCCCACACATCCACCCATGGGTTTTGTCGTATTCCCAGATTTACCATTAGTGGTAGACCTGGAAATGCATCAAAATGCTACGCCTCCCCAGGGGAGGTGTAAAAAGTAGAAATATTGTTACTTCTCTGCATTGTGCAGCACACATAGAAAGAGGACAATGCATCTGCAGGTTGTTTTTAAGCAGAAAAGGACCCTTCCTGCGCAAAAACAATCCTGCCTGCAACACAGACACCCTTGCACCATGGCATAAGGGTGCCTGTGTTGATGCTAGGCAGCCCAAAATGCATCAGCGCCGGGAAAGGACAACAATGCGATGTATGATGTTAAATGCAGTGCATTCTGCCCTTTCACTCACCACAACAAGGTGGCTTGCTGCGTTGCGCTGCCTGAAAGATTGATAAATATGCCCCTTTATGTTTTAAAGGTCCATATGTATCACCAAACTATTTTGCATTTCCTAAATAGCGAATTTTAAGGAATCGCTATTTAGGAATTGCAAAATGGTATGTATGAAAAAAATCGCTTTTTATTTGCGATTCCTTAAGCTTCCTTATTTGCGAATTCGCATTTTGCGAATTCGCAATTAAGGAATAATTTCCAATGCATTTCTATGGGCCAGGAGGCCCATAGGAATGAATGCAAAATAATTCTCAAATTGCAAATTCGCAATTTGCTAATCGCAATTTGAGAATTATTGCAAGGGTGCAGGGGTGTCTCAAAGACACCCTGCTGCACCCCTGAAAAAAACATGTGTGTGCATATGGCGCACATACATGCCCTATGGGCATGTGTGTGCATCACATGCCACCTTTAAAAATGCCAAATTGTGCATTTTTGGAAGAATTCGCAAGTTACCATCAACTACAAGTTGGTGGTAATTTGCGAATTCTTAACCAAAATTCTCAAGCCAAAAATGCTACATACATAGCATTTAAGGAATCGCAAAATTGCGATTCCCTAAATGCTATGGAAAAATAAGGAATCGCACAACTTTGCAATTCCTTATTTTGGGAAGGTTTCATACATTCCAAAACATGCAAAACAGCCGTTTGCGAGTCGCAAAGGCCGAAATTCTGCGAATTTCGGCCTTTGCGATTCAAAAACGGCTTGATCCATATGGCCCAAAGTTCTCCTGCGCACAAACATTGGGTACAGTTTCTATATTAATTGATGTGGGTAGTACTCATGAAAAAAGAACATCAAGAAAAAAACTGATCTTACAATGCATGCGGTTTTTGCCATGGTGTAGCCCACTTTTATGTCCAACAACAAGTAAAAACGCAAACTGGATGAAATGCAGAAGTGCTTTCTTTGAATACAGGATGTACCACTCTCTAGCACTTTTAGCAAGTTGCCACGTTAATGTCTTAATAAAGTTGCAATGAATACCAGTGAAATTGTGTCTAGGTGGTGTGGTTAAGTCACACGCCTGCTTGCAGGACTTTCTAATGTGATTAATATTTCACTTTCACAGATGCAATGAAGTGTTCTTCTTGATGATAGAAGTCATGCAGGAATGGACTACATTTTGACTAGGATAGGTTTAGCTGAAGCACTATCAGAAATCTGAAAGTACAAGGAAATGTGATGTCGGTCATTATAGGTCCAGTTTCTCCCTGACCTAACTAGTCCCCATATAAAAAATATTATTGGAGCCTGGAGGCATCCCCTTTCTCATATAAACCAGGGACTGGAGGCTTTCACTTGTGACTTTTACTAGGAGAGCGGTCCTGTACAATACGACAGAACCAGGCTTTATAGAAACGTTTATTGCAATAAAATACATACCAGGCAATGAGTGTGCCTTTATACTCATTTCACCTTTGTGACACTTATTGTTACCATTAATCCGATTTAAAGAAGCAGTTTGCCTATTTGTAAGTCACGACTTCATTTCTAACAGACAGCACAGCTGTTAGGTTTCAAAGGGCTTTATGGGGGATTATCAAGAGTTTATAGGGACTTTTAACGTGGCCATTGTTTAACATTGGTTGGCTTCAGTGGCACTCTAATTTACTTCCTTTTTATTCAAAGGCTTTCCTTGTACCTTCTTGTGTTTGTCCCTCCTCTGGAGCATAGCCTCGTCATTTATGACCTTCCACTACTCACGTTTGTGAAGCTACTTTTTTCTTTTTGGTTAATCACTTCATTAGAGTGCATGTGTTTTCCTGCTCGCGCTTTCTTCTGTTTTTCTCTTCCAGACACTTTCTGCACTTGCTGTCTTCCTTGTGGCTGCTCATTGTCTCTCCTGCTTACTTCTACCTCCACCCCTGTGCTCTGTATTGCTGTCTCCATCATGTGCTTCGCCCCCACAACCTATGTTGCTGTCTTCCTCATGTGTTTCTTCCCCATCCATTTTACTCTCTCTCTTGCCCCCTTCCACTACCTGTAGCTTCTGCCATCCAACTTCTTCATCGACCCCCCTCGACCTAAAGCATTTTTTCTTTTTCTTAATACAAATAAAAAAATGTTTTTGTGCACTCACAATTTCTTTTTTCTCAGTGACCTAGCTAATTGGTGTCCACCATCATAGACAGGTCAATAAAAAAGAAAAGAAAATGGCGCCCATGTCATTCTGGAGGTATTCATGCATATGCCTACAGAAAGACATGACAGCCAATAGCAGCTGCATCATTGCACATTTATTCTTTTGCCCATACCACACATCATCGGAAACAAAACATTGCTTTTCACTGATGCTGCTCAGCACCACCTTAAAGCATTTTCAAAGACAATATGCCCCAAAGGCAAGACCTATTTGCTTTGCTAGCAGTTGTGTGATGTATATGTAGCTCGAACTGAAGGTGGGCCATGCACTGCCAAGCTATGGAGACCATGTGCTGCCAGCCGCGGCCGGCAGTGGGATTACCTGCAGGGTGGTGACGTGGGGAGGGGGAGGGGCAGGGTGCGATGCAGTGCGCGCAACGAAATTCGTTTTATTTATTTAAATGTTTACTTACCTGTACTATGTACAATGAGGAAGTAACAGTTGTTGCACCTGGAGTTTAGTGGCATGCAGTCTCTGTGGGTGGAGGGTGGGGTGATCAAAAGAGGAGGGGTTTAATCAGTGTCATAACAAAGGCCCCTGCAGCACCCTCAGAGCGGGGAAGCCTGAGCTTCAGAGTGCCCCCTCAGCACAGTACTAGACCTGAGAGCTCCTGAGTGAGTCTGGGGTGGGGGGCTTCCATGCACTTTGCAGGGGCCCCCCTCAAGCTTCAATATGCCACTGGGACTAATACTTGAATTGGTGGGTTCCTGGGAATGTTGAAAAGCCCTTAGCTTTTGAAAGGCTGGGGAAAACATTCACCTTGAGATAAATTATCGCACTCCTGTCCTGTAGTTACACTTTTGTTAATAACTCCAGGGCTGCACTTGCTGTGCGCGTGTCACTCCTGCTGCTCCTAGCAGTATCAGGGGTAATTGTTATTCATAGATATTTCTGAGGGCAGGTTAGGGCTCTTGAAATGGAGGAGTCCCAAGGGTTCTTAGTATTGGCACCTGGATGAAAAAACAGACCATTCCTTCTTTATGCGGGGCATTTCTTACACTGTGTCATGACAACCGGTGGCCCTGCTCAGCGCTATGGAAGTGTAAATGATGTTGACATTCATGCATTTCGGCTTTTACAGGGTGGGAGGTGATCACTGGCTTCACGGGGAAGGGAACTGCCTTCTTCTGGTTGGAGTGGATATCGAAGTTGTGTGTTTAACATTTAAATTGTTTCATGGTGATCCCAGGAACGGTTTCGCATAGAAACGATGACACCAGAGACGTTTTAAAAAATGGGCAAAGCCAGTAATTGCACAGGGACCCGCCTCTCAAGTGGCCTGCTGGGAAAGAAACTTTGGGGCATATTACCAAGCAATAGCGATAATTATCGCTATTGCTTGGTTAGAGACAAAATTTCACCGCTGAGCAGCGGCGATTTTTATCGCAGATAAACCTTGGTATTACCAAGGTTTATCTCAAATGCGATGAAAAACAGCCGCAATACATGAATATCGCTGAAAAATCAGCGATATTCATGCATTACCGAGCTAATGCTCTTAGCCATGTTATCCACCTCCCATTGGATAACATGGCTAAGAACTGCTCAGGGCAGGTGTTAGCTTTTGGAGATATTCGCGCTTAGCGCAAATATCTCCAAAAGTTGGTAATAGGAGATAGCGATGTTAGCGACTGTTTCCAGTCGCTAACATCTTGGCAAGCCCACTTTGCATGTCATTAGTGATAAATATCACTGACATGCAAAGTGGGACCGAAGATGGTCGCCATCTCCTACTAGATGTCGCTAACTGGTGTTAGCGACAGCTAGGTAATAGGGAGATCATTTTATCTCCGCTTTCTTGGCTTTTAAAGCCAAAAAAGCGGAGATAACCCCCTTGATAATATGCCCCTTTGTCTTTTTCTCTCTTGCTTTGCTTTTTGACATCTTAAGATTTTTTGGGGGCCCTGGATACACATATTTCAACTGTTTTAGTGTAAACGCTGTTTCTGGAAGTTTGTTTGGTATCATGTGGACTTCAATTAGCAGAAAATGGCATTCAAATTACAAACAGGGGGGCCCAAAATATGCCCAGGTCCTCATACATTAGTAAGGCAACGCTGGCTAAAACAAATGTTTTAACAATGTTACTTAAAGTATTTCCGCATGTCTTTCATCATCAAAATACTTTATTCTGAAATTTCCAACCATAAAAGTACAAGACAAATAAAGATATAAATATACGATTCACAAAGTTAAAAGAACAGAGTTAAAAAAATAAAATCATATAACTAACTCTACGTCCAATATCATCGCATATTACAGGTTCAGCACAGTTGAAGCATATACAAAGTGGAAACTTAAAAATGGAGCTCTATGCCATCCAAATTTTAGGGAATAAGATTTCAGACCAGCGCTTTAAATCTCTTGCACCAACTCCAGTGTAAATATTTGAAAACTGTGCAAACAATTACCTTTCTGGACTCAGTGCACAGCAGGTGAAGAGCATCCAGGTGCTGTCTGCATATATGGATAATCTAGGTTTTTCTAGGACACACATATGATGAACAGAAGATAACAAAGGGGCTTATTTACAAGCCACTTGCTCCGCCGGTACGACACGTTCCGTCAGAATGCTACGCCACCCCAGGGGATACTCGTTTCTTTCTCTTTCAATGTGTTCTCCATTCTCCAGCATGCATGGAAAGAGGAAATCACCTTAATTGATTGTTTTTGTGCAGGAAGGTCTCCCTTCCTGCACAAAAACAATCTTCCCATGATGAAGGCATCCTTGCATCATGGTGCAAGGGTGCCTGCCCCAGCAAATGGCAGCCGAGTGTGCGCCAGTGCAGGGAAAAGTAGAGGGATGCAACATATTGTTGTAAATATGTTGCATTCCTATGCTTTGAAAGTGACTTAGTGCGGTGCAGCCAAATGGCTTGCGGCACGCACTGAGTCACTTTCATTGTAAATATGGCACGAGGTGTGCAAGGGTTTCCTCTGCCTGCTGGCATGATGGGCATGTAGTGCTCACAGCACAACCTGGATTCCCTTTGCTTTGAGCGGCTGTAATGGCAAAGTACTACATCGAAATTTAAGATATATGCTACTAATAGCTGTCGGAGTTATGTGATCTAAAAAACGGCTCAAAGGCCATATCAATCTTAAAAGCTAAATATTATCAGCAAGAGACCCATCTCAGACATGCCTAAGTTCTTCAGCCCACATATACTCCCAAAAAGCTTGCTTTAAGGATACCTTTCGAAGATGCTTTAGGGTAGGACAGGAGGACCATTTTCTTTCAGAATAACTGGAAATCTATGGCAATATCCATATTTATGATAGTATCTGCAGTTATGGAACGATCAGCTTCAGGCTAGGCCCAGAGAGTAGGTCGTAGTCAGAAAAGGTCACTCCAGGGAAGCCATCTGAAGCTTTTCATAAGTGAATTAATGAGGACAGAGAAAGAGGCACAGGAATTCTGGAGACAGACGAAAGTGAGAGCATGTGAAAAAGATTGTTTATATGTTTTTCACTAACACAAGAGCAGAACCATGTTTGCTGTTATCTGAAATTAATTCAACCGCGGTGTAGGCTTTGCGATTATAAACACGAGCCCCTAGCACACCTTTTATGCTGCTGCCCGATGGTGCAGTCTGAGCGATGCATGTATATATATCTATATATATATATATAGATATATATACATGCATCGCTCAGACTGCACCAATCACAACACCCATTACAGCGTTGGAAAGGGCAGTTGCAGCAGAAGGACATAGGCTATGCAGACGCCCACCATATACATTTAAAAGGTAAAAGAACCGTGCCAGCAAAGTAGTCCCTTGTGGGCGTGTCTGCGTTGTGCTGTGGGCGTGACAAACACTGGGGGCGTGTGGTACGTTCCGCCCTTCATGCCATGTCTCATATCGTGTGCTGGGGGGCGTGGGCGTGTGCGGGGCGCGGGATTACGGGAAAAAAAGCGAGCGTTGTGCCCGATATTTCATTGTTTTTCCTTCCCAGGTTCTGTACATTCCAGCTCCGGGTGTCCACCCTGCTCCCTTTAAATACCCCTCCACCCCATAATCATAACCCACCCTTACTCCTTAAAATACCCCAACACCCTTAAACACTAACCCATCTTAACCCTATAAATATACCCTGTACCCCATAACCCAAACCTATCCCTAAACCCTAAAAATACCCCTGTACTCCAAAACCCAAACCTACCCCTGAACACTATAAATACCCCTGTACCTCAAAACCCAAACCTACCCCTGAACCCTAAAAATACCCCTGCACCCCAAAACCCAAACCTAGCCCCGAACCCTAAAAATACCCCTGTACCCCAAAACCCAAACGTACCCCTGAACCCTAAAATACCCCTGTACCCCAAAACCGAAACCTAGCCCTGAACCCTTAAAATACCCCTGTACCCCAAAACCCAAACCTACCCCTGAACACTAAACATACCCCTGTACCCCAAAACCCAAACCTAGCCCTGAACCATAAAAATAACCCTGTACCCCAAAACCCAAACCTAGCCCTGAACCATAAAAATAACCCTGTACCCCAAAATCCAAACCTACCCCTGAACCCTAAAATACCCCTGTACCCCAAAACCCAAACCTAGCCCTGAACCCTAAAAATACCCCTGTACCCCAACACCCAAACCTAGCCCTGAACCCTTAAAATACCCCTGTATCCCAAAACCCAAACCTAGCCCTGAACCCTAAAAATACCACTATACCCCAAAACCCAAACCTAGCCCTGAACCCTAAAAATACCCATGTACCCCAAAACGCATACCTATCCCTAAACCCTAAAACTACCCCTATACCCCATAAACCAAAACTATATCTGAACCCTTAAAATACCCAAACTCCCCAAAACATATACCTCAGTACCCCAAAACATATACCCCTATACCCATACTTACCTTATCCAAACATTAAAAAAAACATGCTTTTACCATTCATGCATTTACAACGAATTTCGTTGTTAATGTATGCGTGGTAAAACCATATAAAATGTAACGTCATGCGTTATAATGGCATTGCGGAGTCATGGTACTTTCGTAATGAAAGTATGCGGAGTGATGGTATGCGGAAATAAAGTTGCGGAATAATGGGTGTTTACCCTCCCCCGGTAAGTACATTGGTGTCACGGTGGCCCACATCTCCAGCAACATACTCATATTTTTTCACCACCGATTTGAAAAATGCACAGGTCTCTCTCATTGATGGCCAGCACCGACATACACTTTTAGACACACCTCCCGCTACAAGTTCTAGAATTGCAAACTTTAGAGCTGGGGAGTTGCGTTCGAATCTCAGCATCAGCTCAACATCCTGTGATTCCAGGCAAATCGCTTTGTCTCCCTGTGCCTACCACAAATGAATGTGTTCTTCTGTAATGTAAATTGTGCTCATGCCGTGTTGTCGAGTTCGCGCTATGTAATATTGCAAGGAAAAATAAAGTAGGGAAACTCGAGTTCACACACTACTGAACGCGCACTCTTAAGTGCATCAGCAGTGCACTGTGAATCGGAGCGTTTCACAGGCCTGTCACAGATAAGAAATGCTACCAAAACGAAATCCTACAAAACAATATACTACTGGCTGGCAGCAATTCATACCCGGACAACGTCGGGATGGGCTGCTAGTATATATATATATATAGCAGATTATGCTCACAAAAAAATACCAAGTTGCACGGGTGACTGCTTAAACACCAAGGGCTTAATTATAAGCCCCTTGTGCCTCCAGGAGGTCACTTTTTCCCATATTAAAAGAGACGCACCAGCAGCGCAAGATGCTTGTAAATGTGCCCCCCAAAATGCGTCTGAACGTTGTCACTGTGCAAAACTGGTACAGTCTTGGGCTTAGTTACAAGCCCCTTGCACCATCAGTACGTCACTTTTTCTCATATTAAAAGTGACGCACCGGCGGCACAAGGGGCTTGTAAATAAGCCCCCCTGTTTTTTAAAAGCTATTACACATTACCTAATTTAATACTGTAATTGCTATTAATTATTCTCTGTAATTGTTGAACGACTATGCTATCTTGGTTTATGAATATGTTCTACCAGCTTATGTATAGATTTTAATTAATCAATTACAATAAACTCAATTCGTTCATTCATGCAAGCAATCAGAAACACCAAAGCGAAATCCGAACTGAAAATCCTTCATACAGCGTTCATCAAAAACAGCTATGGAAGGCAGAGAGAGAATAGGCAATGTAGGTACTGAGCTTCAAGTTACCAGGTCACAGCAGCTTGCTGATACTGACTGTGATCCTGAGCAGCTGACTCGTGTTTAATCAGGTGTGCATTAGAAGCTGTGTAAACTGAGTAATAGTTCTGCTGCAGAAGCACCATAGTGTCAGAATTGTTAACAAGAGAAATAACTCTGTTGTCTGAGATCAGAGCATGTGACTTAGACGTGAGCTTGTAACATCTGTGTCACAAGAGTGGCACCCAGTGGCATAGCTAGACCTTTGGCAGCCCGTGGCGGTCCTTGAGCTTGCCGCCTCACAGCAGCCGCATGTAAGAGGGGGTGCTGGTGATTCAACGACCGCAGGTAAGAGCAGGGGGGAGGCGGCCGCCACCAAAACTCATGCTGCCCGGGGTGGACTATCCCCAGGGCCGGACTGGGAACAGAAACCAGCCCCGGCAAACTGCTCAGCTGACCCCCCTGGGGTGAGGGGGAGTGCAGCTAAGCGGTTTGCGAGTGCCAGTTTCGGTCGATTTTGTTACAGGGGACCGATATTTGCCGACCCCCTGTAACAAAAATGGCCCCCCAGGAGCCCCAACCCAGCCCCACCCTAGCGGCCTACCGGGAAAACGCCCGGTGCTCTCTATGGCCAGTCCGGCCATGACTATCCCCTCCCCCCTCTCATTGTACACCACTGGTGGCATTTCTGCTATCAGAGTCCTGGCTGTTATGATTTCTGCAGATTGAGAGCTAGCGCTGCTGACCAAGGCGTACAACTTTAAAGAGCTTTGTGGAATGAAAGAAAGCTCTGCTATGTTAGGAAAACATCTCTAAGTTTGTGTAATGTAATGGACAGCTCTGCTGTCTAAAGCAAACGTGCAATTCACAGATAGCTTCAACAAGGCGAAGCATGTACGTGTCGTGTAACTTAAGGGACAGGTCTGATTTGTCAGGCTGCTGCGCCTGTAATGTTTGAGCAACACGACGAGCTGTATCTGCCATGTCTGAAACTCAAAGCCCGGAAGATCAGTGTAACGTGAGAGATAGCACTGCAGTCTGAAGTTAATGCCAAAAAGAGGCATGTGTCTTTAGATTTAGATAGGTGTATAGGTGTCCATAAGCAGCCTCAAACTCATAGGTTCATGCCTGACATAGCACAGCCATGAACCTATGAGTTTGTGGCTCCTTATGGGCAATTAACCTGTCTAAAGCCAAAGTCTGCTGGTCTGTGTAGACTGAGGTATAGCTCTGTTGTTTAAGACCTTAGCCTGCACATCTGGTATGAAATAGGAGATAATCTTTCTGTCTGAGGCCCTAACTTGCTAATTGTTGCAGGAGAGATAGCTCTGAGGTCTGTAGCAAAAGCTATTACATTCTGTGTTACCTGAGGGGTATGAGCTCTGCTGCTCAGTCCTAAGCCTGTGAGACAACTGCTTTCTGGGGCCTGAGGCAACAGTAGTGCCTTGTCAGCTGAAATATAGCTCTGCAATATGAGGCCATAAATTGCAAGTTCTGTGTTGCCCAGGAGATAGGTCTAAAGGCAGCTTTCTGAGCCTTACGATTTGTGGGTTAGGCTCTGTTTTTGCTATAGGGATAGCCAGTGGCGGTTTCTCCTCTGGGGGGCAGGAGCGTTGCCCCGCCTGCTGGGAGCACAGCTTTTAACCAACTTAAAAAATGTAATGAGCTCATTACCATTTTATTATGTGCATGCTGTAGCGCATGTGAGGGTGGGGACGGGGCTCCCTCTCTGAATGATAAGCATAGGGGGCAGCAGGGATGACACAGTAAAGTGCAGACTGCGCATGTCGGATTGGCCAGCCATCATGTGATGGCCAACCCGGCATGCGCACTTGCTCCTATAGCAGCTGTGTTAAACAGCTGGGGGGTTACGCAGGCAGGTTCCCAGTCGCTAAAGAAGGGCTGTGTTAACCTGGTCCGTCCAATCCTTGTGCTTCTCTAATGCTGAAATCAGCATGAAAGTAGCTGCAAGAGTCGTTAGGTTCAAGTTGGAGGAAACAAAAGTGTAATCCAACCTCGGCCAGACTGGAGAACCATCGTTGCCATTGGGGATGGCCAGAGATAGTGACTGGGAGTGATCGAGGATGTGAGGGTGGCAATATGGCAGCTGGTGACAAGTTGTGAGCCTTAGTCTGCTCATCTTACAGGCCATAGAGGAGCCTCTCGCCAGAGTGGACTGCACTGGGTGAAGCAGTGAGTGAGCCCGCACTCAATTAATGTGATGAGGAATAGCGAGCAACTTCAGGGCCTGGCTTAACTGGCTGGAGCGTGATACTTTCCAATAAACACGGACATGTTCCTGAGCTGGCTGCCTGATGTAGTACCCTATATAACACAAGCCATAGGGGCGCAGTGGTGACCTTGAGGGGCCCACTGACCAACAGGCACAGTGCCTGGACACGAAGCGAGGCCTCCGCTCCGCTGCTGAAGATGAATGCGGTAAGGAGGTAAAGGCACTGCCCACCCATGGCTTTTTAAATTTTGGATTGCTGGAATTGAGCTCAGACAGTCTTCCTCTAATCAGTTCCACATCATGTGGAAATTGTGGAGACCGTACTCTTGCCACCTACAATTGCAGCCCTTATTATGACCGGGCCCCAATTTGCACCTTATCCACAGAGCAAATTGTGCACTTGGTAAATGAAGCATAGGGTATGATATTTGCTAGCTTCCTTTGTACCCTAATTTCGTTTTTACACCTCAAGGCACTACCCTTATTGCCTGCTATCTTTATTTTATGGGATCCCAGGATTTTGTTTTGAATTTTTCGTATTGATTGTGGTCCATGGCACCCAAGCTGTGGCAATGAATGACTAGACATAATCATTTCTCAGGACCTGCATGTCTGAAATGTAGCCACTGGTTCTAATGCAAGGATGGAAATGGGCCCTCTGGCTCCTGTTGGAATTGTAAATTCAGCAATAATCATGATTTAGTGGGCACCTCAATTCTCTAGCCCCGGTGTCACTGCACTTGCAATATTGCACCAATGGAAGCCACGCCGCTTCCCACTGTACACAGAACAGTGTCTCTACCATCCCAGGCGGTATCAGTCTCTGGTATCTCGAGGAGCATGGATGACTGTGTTCCTCAGAGGGACCCAGGGCCCGACTGGCCACAGCGGGCACCGGGCATTTCCCCGGTGGGCCGCCAGGGTTGGGGTCGGGCTTTGAGCCCATGGAGGCCGATTTTGTTACAGGGCTGTTTTTGCAGCCTAGCTGCAATATGGGGCGCTGTAACGAAACTGGCAGGAACCGGCCCTGGTAAACAGCTCGGCCGCACCCCCAAACCCCTGGGGGGCTGGCCAAGCACTTTGCCAGGGCCGGTTTTCGGTCCCAGTCAGGCCCTGGAGGGACCAGAGGTGACTCGGCGACGGGGGACAGGGGACCAGTGGTGAAGGGGGATGCCAGCGGGAGAAAGGCAGGGAAGGGGCAGGGGCGGACTGGCCATAGCGGGCACCGAGCATTTAACCGGTAGGCCGATAGGTTGGGGGCCGATTTTGGGCCCCTGGGGGCCGTTTTTGTTACCGGAGGTCGGCAATTTCTGCCCCCTGTCACAAAATCGGCCTACACCCGCCCTGGCAAACTGCTCAGCTGCACTTCCCCTCACCCCAGGGGGGTCATCTGAGCAGTTTGCCAAGGCCGGTTTCTGTTCCCAGTCCGGCCCTAGGAAGGGGTCAGGTCAGGAGGAAGCAGGGTAGAGCTCTGCTTTGGCGCACTCCCTGAGCTGGTTGCCAGGCCCCCTCCTCATGAATCTCCCTGCACACGCCAGCAGCACTCTTTGTTCTAATTCTAACAACTTGCAGCCAGAAGCTAACAGCAGCACATGAATGAGAGGCCCTCTAGAAATCGACACCCTGTTCCCAGCCGCCGCCATCTCGCTGCTCCAACACTCAGTGATATTGGTTTGGATTAAGGTGCAAGAATGAGGGCATAAGGAGGGGCGCAGAATGTATCTAGTAAAGTATTAGAAACACAGACTTGATATTTCAAAATAGCTTAACTGAGCCATGTTGATGGGAGGCAGACAATGACATTCCATTATTCAAAACACTTCCAGAATGCTCTGGCACTCTTCTCTCACCCCTTCACTGCTCCTGTCTCACCTCTGAATCTTTATTTTTCTGCAACCTCCTAGGAATGCTACAGCCATAACCACCCCCACCCCATGTGAACCTCTTTCTGAGCCTAAAATGTCTCATGCTCCTTGCACATACATTGACTTGAAAGAATGAGTCCATGTCACCTGCTGAAGGGTTTGTTTGCAGTGACATGTGTGACTCTAACCCGTTGCCTGATATACTAAACACCCCCCAAAAATTAAGAGAGCATAGTAGAAATTGATTGGCTTTTATTGGTTGTTTGATTGTTTTAGTCCACTCGTAGCACACTTTGCCAAACATTAGGGTTCAGATTGCCGTTCCTCTCTCCATAGAAAATTAAATAAGTATTAAGAACTAAGGGGCACATGCATCAACCTAAATACTGGTCGCAAACGGCCCGATTCACAGAGTCGGCCCCTTTGCGACCGGTATTTAGGCAATTGGGATGCATCAACCCAAAACCCATTTGCAACATAGTTAATTGCAAATTTTGCGATGACCTAAATTGCGAATGCTTTTAGGGAATCTCAATCGTGATTCCCTATTTAGGATGCATCAAGCCTTTCCTAAATGCGACTTCGCATTTAGGAAACGATAATTATCATAAACTGCAAATTGATGCTAATTTGCAAAAACTGAAAAATGCACAAAAGAGCATTTTTCAAAGTGCCATGTTGCACACACATATGACCTTAGGACATGTGTTTGTGCCATATGTGCACAGATGTCAAATGTAGGGGTGCAGCAGGGTGACCTTTAAGGCCCTCTAGCAGTCTTCAAATTACATTTGCAATTTGTGAGTACCTATTTGGCACTCGCAAATTTCGAATGACTTCCTATGAATTCCTATGGGCCTCTTAGCCCATAGGGATGAATGGGAAGGTATTCCTTAATAGGGAGTCGCAATTTGCGAGTCGCTATTAAGGAATATGTAGGAATCACATTTTTTTTTGCAATTCCTACATGCATAAGTATTTGCGATTCCTCAATAGCGAATTCTTAAAAATCGCTATTTAGGAATCGCATTTCCTTACTTTGATGCATGTAGCCCAAATATATTGCAAGTTTCCCAAGTTTTTCATGGATTTTCAACAGAACTCTGGATGCTGTAACCACCATATTCAGACATCTCAACCAGGCATTTGCCCTCACCTTCTGCAGTCTGCTGCTTTACTCTATAGGTCAATTGTAATTTACACACCTTGAATAATTATTTTACATAATCCCAATTTGAATTACCTGAATTACTCTTTTTGTGCAAAATCCAAGATTAGAAGTAGCTCTCTAGGTTTCAGGGTTATTAAAACGAGTCTCTTTAATGATGTCATAACTACCCTTTCATAATTGCCTTATTACCCTTCTTGCTTTCTCAAATTTGCTTGAAAATGCACCATTTGCCAACTCTTTTTGCAAACTTTTCTCAAGGGGAAACCCCAGAACGCCCCTTTTTGACCATCAGGCTCTTGGGCTACGCATGCTCGCTACATGTCACTCATCTCGAACTTTTAAGCTCAACCACTTTCAAATGTCCCCAGAGGCCACTGGGGATAGCTCGGCTGTCCAAAGTTAAAACAGACATGTGTGTGTCAGTTGAAGTTAAGGAATAGGCTTAAATGGTTTCTGAAACTTGAATAATGCTCTGCTGTGCGATCATTATTAACATTTATGATAGGTAAGAATTTGCCTTGTTGTTTGTGTCCTTAGTCTTTAAATCTTGTGATGTCTAATTCCATCAATTCTTAAAATTTGGTTGGAGAGTGGTGCAGAACAATAGAACCATGTTAAAACTAAGGATCTCGGCAACGCCATACGTTTGTTATTATGAACGCCATTTACAAGTTTTGGTGTTGTCCATGTTTAGAGATGTCTCATTCAGGACAGCAAGCCCTAAAGGCAATTATTGTGTTTTGTAGTTTAAGAACAGTAAATACATGTAGTGAGTAGTTTAAAAGAAAAGGAAGCTATGAGAATACAATTTTATTTCTGATGCAACCTTCATGAAAAAAGGAGCATTATGAGGACAATAGCAAAAGGAAACGATGTAAAGAAAAGTGGTTACGGTCAGAGTGTGAAGATGGCCACTGTGCACATGTGTGCAAGCTCAGAAGCCATCTTGGTTTTTCCCGGTTCTAAAAGTTGTGTTTGGCAATGCTTGTAACATAAATCAGCAAGAACTTGCCAAGCCAGCCAGCCAGACGATGAGTGGTGGTGGTCAGCAGCATGCAGCAGCAGAGAGTAAACAGAGTATACAGAGGTGAGGTAACTATATGGGGCTAATTAAAGCCAACCCCCCCCCTAAAAAAAGACATAACATAATGCCATATATTCTCCCATGAAATGTGATGGCTTTAAGGGCAGCAGACTCAACTATTGCCAACAGCGAATGGATGAAGCCTACTCTCTCTGTACTGTGTGTACATTTTGTATATATGTAGTACTGTAATACTAACATACGGTCTTTGACATACATCACCAGTTGTAGGCATGCAAGGCCTACAATCGAAGAAGACAACAAGAAGCAATGGAAGAAGAGGCAGAAAGGGGGGCGGCAGGAAGAAAAAGAGTAAAAATAGAGGGAAAAACGTTATTCACTTAAATGGAATCTAATAGTAGGTGAATAACATTCACCCTGAAAATTGAGAGAACACGAGTTCAGTGAAAATGCTTTTCAATATCGGTATTTAGTTTTCTCAGAAAAAAAACATGCCATTCTGTTCAGGCCCGGACTGGCTGTAGCGGGCACCGGGCAATATCCCGGTGCGCCGCACGGGTGGGGGCCGGTTTTGCGCCCCTGGAGGCTGATTTTGTTACAGGGCCCTTTTTGCAGCGTAGCTGCAAAATCGGCCCTGCAACAAAATCGGCCGAAAACCGGCCCTGGCAAAGAGCTCCGCTGCACCACCAACCCCCGGGGGAGGGGGGGAGGGGGCGGCCGAGAACTTTGCCAGGGCCGGTTTTGGTTCCCAGTCCGGCCCTGATACTGTTACCTATTACAATGAACCGTATTGTACCAACCTTTGAAGAATGAAAGACTGACAGACACTAAGGGGCAGATTTACAAGCCACTTTTGTGCCGTTGTTGTGTCACTTTTGTGACGCAGCAGCGGCCTAAATGTTGCGGCCCATTTACAACGTGACGCATCTCACGTGACGCATCTAGGGAGATGCGTCACGTTGTAACATTATACCTGCTACAAGATTTAATTGCGTGACTTTTAGGACGCCACTGCGTCAAAACCTTATGCCAGCTTGAAGCAAGCATAAGGAGTGACGCAGTGTATTGGGTATAGGCTGCAACACGCATTGCTGGGGTTGCGTTGTGCTTGCGACATGACTCCAGCAATGCGTGACTTTTCCATCAACAGATGCGTCAGAATTTCTGATGCATTTGTCAATCCTTGCGCCATGCTGCGCCATATTGTAAATACGGCACATCCATGGTGACGCAAGAGTTTTGCATGGTGGTGCAGCAAAATTGACGCATCTCTACAAATGCGTCACTTTTTTGTAAATCTGTCCCTAAAAGTATTTTAAACGGCTGACTTGTAGGTTACAAACTGATTTCTATAGTTGAGAAATAAAAATACAGAGCTATCTTACCAATGAGTTATACCTGTGTCAGATATAATGTGATAATTTACATGGCCCTAGGCAGGGCCATGTAAATTATCTGAATCTGCTGTATATTCCACTTATGGGGGGGGACTCTAGGTTAGTTATGCCACTATATTAATGGGAAGTTTTGACATATTATGGGCATCATTATGGATTGCCTTTTAATTCATGTGCTATTTTTAAATATCCTCCTGCGGAGGTCTTCTGCCACCCCCAGGCATCCCAGATCACAAACCAGTTGGTGTGCAAAACACCTACTGGTTCCCAACCCGACCTTTACATAATGGGTGTCCGATTATATAAGTTTGCATCAACATTTGCTTGCACCCGTACAAAGACGGATGTTCGCACTGGGTCATCAGTGCAAATGTGTCAAGTATTGGATGACATTTTCTGGTTTCAAATATATGCTGTCACACGATGAAAAGCAGGAAAAAGTTAGCTCTGCTCTAGTGTTGCTTATATATCTATTATATCATGACTACTTCTTGCCTGTAACTTAGCAATCATCTTTCACTTGCACCAAAGGGAGTTTCTGGTCAACAGTTAGTTATATAATGGTTTATCGGTCGATTCAGGGTTAGCTCCCAACATGCATTTAATGTTTAAGTTTATGTGCTGTTCATGTAGACATAAGTGTAGGCAGCGTGACATTTTTACTATCCCTTCGTAATGCATGTAATACCAGGAATTTCGCTTTACGCTTCTTATGCAACGTTTCTAAAGCAATATCACTAAGCCACTTTGCCTAATTACTCGACATCATGCATGCAAGCTACAGAGATGGAAAAGGAGGAATAGATATCTAGAAAATTAAATATTAGGGGACTGTTAATACTCCTATATTAGGGACACTGTCCACTCATCCACTATAAATATAGATACCATCACGATTATTCGAAGACGTGATTACATATTTTATTTATAGTAATCACAAGGAATGATTGTCCACTCAATTTACGTAGACTTCAAATTTACATTATACACAAATATACATACATATGTACACAGATATATACAACAAAGAAATACAAATAAATAAAATTTGTACAAAAAACACGTAATCACAAGAAAATTCCTTTTTCACCCAGGAAAAGTTAAAGCAAAAGCTAAGTGCCCTCCTATGCGTTCTAGGAAGTACACATCGAGGTAGTCAGACACAATTGGTTCAAAAAAGATATAGAACCTTAATGTAAGGAATATGTCAATGAATATAATTCCACTTTGATTTAAATGATTAGATCAGACTCTTCTTTATGGAAGGTGTTGACGCGGTCGCATTTTGGCCTTCCAACCAATTTTGGCCTCCTCAGGACAGGGTGATTAAAGAAACCTACAAAAATACATATAATGAACATAATATATAGCTTCTTACAACAACCTGTCATACTCTCTGTGCCACCATCATCCCACATTTTTGTCACCAGCACTATGAAAAGTGAAAGAGCATCTCAAGTAGCCTAGGGAAAAGGAAACTTAAACAAAATTAAAGAAAAAATGTGTCACAGACCCTCAAAAACAGCATGGTCTCTCCCCTGATATTGAAATGAGTAAACGATACTACAGAGTACTAAGACAGCCAAGAATGTGCACTCGAATGAAATCAATCATGCACTAAAAACAAGGAGCCCAGTGGTCACTATACAATGGAATTAGGATGGACTAACACCCAGCCTTAAAGAACTTACAGGCTTGTGGTATTAGTAAAACAGGCTACCAAGTAGCCACTTACTTATGATAATCAGATCAGGCTGAACCTTTCGTGTAACCTCGTTAGATCAAAAAGATTCTCTAGGGAAAAAAATATAAATAAGAAGGCTTAAAACAGCTCCTATGTATGTGGCAAGAATACCTGAACACGCCCAAAAAGGCACATTATCAAAGCTTCAATAAAAGGTAAACAACATATCCGTTGTTTCTTACCTTCAATGTTGCGAAAAAACAAGAGACAACGTTGAGGCTGATCATCTCCCCCTTGCCAGAGCCACAGAAATGAATCACCTCTAACCTACAGTTCTCACCTTCAACAAATTTCTCCAAGAGTCGCCCAGTCACTCCGCGGCATCTCCGATCAACACGGCGGTTCAACAGCATCCAAACGCTGTAACATCCTCCATTAAATCGAACGTACCGTGTCCCACATGATGTGGACGTTCGTGCGTCCGACTCTAACGATATAAAGCGGACTCACTGCACCCAGTCGGACCGGCCATCTCCCCCTTCAAAGTGAGGCACCACGAACCAATACGAATCACTCCATGTCTTCAATAAAAAGTGCTATTGTGAAATACATGCGTAACCAACTATGCGGACACGTACCCTATTCCTCAGTGAGCCAACCACACTGAAACGTGCAAATTGAAAACAAAGTGAAAGAAAGAAAAATTTAATAAATGACCAATAAAACGAACCCTAGAGATGACAAAAAAAGGGAGATCAAAATACGGGAGACTACGGGGGAAAAAAACACAAATTCCTCTGTTCACCACCACCCTAGTGCGTATAGTTCTATCAATAACTAGAAAGGCAAAAAAACACATATTCTTTATACTAGTGACAAGGCAGATCCGGAATTCCAGGTAAGCACAGAGGTCGACATACAATCTAAAAACACGCATTACAGTGTACATAAACCTCAGTCCTCAAAGATAAGTGTGAGAGGACTAAGACCACACAACAAATATATACATTGAACATTACAAAGTCTTAAATACAGTAATATATTCTTAAAAACATACAGCACAACACTTAAGGGGGGAAAAGATAGTCTAGTTGAAAGTGAAGTGTTACACATATTTACATACAGGTTGAGACAACCAAAATGATATAACTAAAGGCAACACCTGCATTTTACGATCCTATAAGTGCCCATATTTCATCACGGTCGTTCAACCCCACTCTTGCAGTTTGATATTTTTCAATCATCCGTGCCTCTAGTTTGCTTAGGGTCATTTGTAGAGTTACTTTACTCTGGGCTTTCACCACCAGCAGCACAGATCACCTGATGTCATTTTCATTGTGGTTACATTCACAAAAGTGTTGCACCAACGGAGCTCCCTGCGTTTTGCACCTGATTCTTGACTGATGTTGCATAATTTGCATCTTAACATTACATTACTCGCCATCATCAGTAAAAATGTATCGTGAAAAGTGCAATTCAGAATTTACCACAAATGGAATGACAGAATGCACATAGCTGCTGTACGTGGTGCTATTATTTAATGCGTCCTTATGCTATCAATTGTTGCAAGGACGAATTTGCGCTAAAATATAGCACAAAATGACAGATTTGCATTTAGCATAACAATGCATATTTTGCTGTAATTTCCTATAATGAATCCTAATCCTAATCCTAATCCTGTTTGGGTTCTGGAGTAGCATGCTACCGGCCAAAAAGAGCTTCAAAACCTCATCATGGGGAGCAAGTGCTATGTAAATGCAAACCCCTACCTCCACCATCCTTTTTCAATCCAAATAACAAACTCACATGTTTACCGTTTAAATTCAGGGCTCGAGACGGGGTACCAAGCGTGTGGACCCCACCTATTTTACCAGGAGCTCGATTACTGGAGCAAATGGAGCCACACATTTACTCTTTGTCCTCTCTCGGGCGATTACGGAGCTCATTCAGAACGCTGCTCATGCGCTAGCTTCTCTGATGCAATTGCATCTAAGGGATGAGGGGAGGCAATGAGTCTGATGGTGCGAACCCCCTTTCATGATGTCACTTCCTGTCGTGACGTCAACGTCCCCCCACTTCGTTTTTTAGGACTTATGACCTGCTTAAATTATTTTCATATCTCCCTATACTAATTCCCCAGTGATCCTTTTTGGGTTCCGGAATAGAATGCTACTCGTCGGAAAGCACTTTGACGCCTCGCTAGCGGTAGTAAGTGCTATATAAATGCAATTACAAGTACATGAATGTTGAACACTAGGCGCACAGCTTTATATTACACCTGAGCACAGGTTCATGATACATCCACAGGCCTAAATCGTCCTTATAATTGAACGGTTATGGCTCAAGAATTTGCTCAACAAGAGTTACTTTGACCAGGTATAAGAAATTCACTAATTGTATATTCTTATTGCACAATACAGATCGAGCAGTTTTCATAGTTAAATACAGGAGCGTCCCCTGAAGGTCAGAGCAGTGGGTTGGGATGTGGGAGGGAGGGGTGTCGAAAGACGACGATGAGGGAAAATAAAATTTAAAAAAAAGAAAACCAATTACCCGCCGCTCGCCACATTGCCGACTCGGGGATGTGGCGATCGCAGGTGTTTTTTTAAAGTTTTTTTTTAACTTTATCTTGTCGTAATCAGTCAACTTCCGACTACTCACCACTCTTACCTGCATGGGCCACTCCTGGTTAAATGTAATATGTCTCAGCCAAAGAACAAGGATAAGAAACCTTCAGAATTGTGCAGGGAGAGCACACCAGGCCACAAAGGTGGAATAAGCTACAAATTATACTTGCCTTCTGGAGAGACATCTGTTGCCAAGTGTTTTCCCTGCTGCCAAGCAGGGCACAGAGGCTCACCTCTGTGGCATCCCCAGTCTCTTTCTTCAGATTAGCTTCTGAGGCCTTGTCTTCAGGGCGGCTTGGTGCGGTGATATTTAATATCTAATCTTCTGCTGTCATGTCTTAAAACAACTCTGAAGAACGTGAAGGTCAGTTATTTCCAAAGAAAGAGGTAACTGCAAGTCAGTTTGTAGCAGAATTTATGAAAGGCCCAAGCATAGCGTGCACAAAAACAAACGAGTTTGATTTTAAAACACAGTTTTATAGGGAACATGAATAACTGGAAGTTCTGCTTCATTTCCACAGTAAAACTATGTGCTTAAAAAAGTAACCGTGCAACCCAAAATCAAAATATTTTTTCACTGTGAGTCTTAACAATGTATGCAAGAGCAATATTTAAATTGTAACCCTGACAATATTTCCTCAGCAGTAGGTAGCAGATAGTACTGCAGGGGAAAGAATGAACTTATGCAAAATTACTAATTGTATCCCACTTGCATGAATACCTGCTTCTGTGCTAAGGCTCTCATCTGAAAACTGTTCATGGCTTGAAGCAGGAACTTTAGAGCTTCGTCCAGATTTCGGAAGGAGAGATGAACAGCCTTTGTTTGGAAGGTCACACTGAGCCATGGATATGCAACGACCTCCTTTTGGGCTGCAGTATGATTAGTAGATGCGGCCAAGACTAGTCGGGCCCGATTCACAGAACTAACTTAAGACAAAATCCTAAACTTACTACCATTTTGGTATTCACAGAATGCACTAACTCATTTTGGTATTCACAGAAGGCACTTACTCATTTCGGTATTCACAGAAGTTAGTAGTCCTAACTTTAGGACTCCTAAATGCCTTCTGTGAATACCGAAAGTCTTAAAATTAGGATTTTTCTCAATTTAGTAGTAGTAAAGTTAGGACTCCTAACTTTTGGACTCCTAAATGCCTTCTATGAACACCGAAAGTCTTAAAATTAGGATTTTTCTCAATTTAGTAGTAGTAAAATTAGGACTCCTGTCTTTCGGATGGAATTAATTAAGCACTGCAGTGGGATGTATTCTCTAATGTAAAGATTAGAGCTCTAGACCACTAGTATTTTAAGTGACTACAAATGCAACTCAGTGAGCAGAAACCTCTGCAGGAAAAGTGCATTTAAATCTGCAAAGTAACCAGTTGTACCTTAACATTCACCCCATGAAACACATTCATTTTACTGGGTTGAATTAAATACCTCAACTTGACATAACACAAATAATATCAATCCTACTATTAACCTGGATTTTGATGCGCATAGCTGTCACCTATTTTTTTTTTTATAGAAAGCTTATCAGAGTGATACTTTCCATGAATGTTGTTAACAGTATTGAGACAAACTTGTAACCTGGAAAGGCACTTGCACAATTGCTTTTTGGTCTCCAGATTTGTCATTTGTGTGCACCAACACTACCAGAAAACAACCAAAGACTTCAGATATCCATGGAAATCTACTGAACAACCTATGCATTTTTTATGTACCTTGCAGACATGTATTTCAACCTGACATGCAACTTTAGAGCTCAAATTGTTAATTGCAGTTCATGTAGTAGCCAGCAAAAGTAGAGGCTTTTACATCCAGCACTGTAAACTTCAATCTTACTTTTGCAAAGTTTGAAAAATTACTACTATGGCCTTTATTACCACAGGATAACTCTTTTTACTCCAGAAGTAAATGCTTATGATATTCATATGCAGTGACGGTTATGAAATTACAAAATATTGAACTGCTTGCAATTTTAAATAATGGCGAAATAAATATGAATTTGTGAAATGTAGTTTCCAGGCATCGAGGGATTGTTCATTTCAAGGAAGAAAGGCAGTCACAAAACAGACTGTCACCGTCCTGCCAAGACAAGATTCAGATCTGCTTGGAGCTTTCCAGGCAGTGAAAGCTTTACAACTCCAACAAGATTATTATACATAAATGTGCCAAAGATAAAACGATGGACATGCACAGGAGGACTGATTTGATTCATAATGAATTAAATGGATTATACTCTGGTCAGATCAGTTGATGGATTTTCTAAAGTCTGATAAAAAGTCAATAAGAAATACATTAAAAATATAAATTAGCAAGCCGTGCCAAAAAAATTAAAAAATACTATGTTGTTGTACTTGGGGCCAGATGTACTATTATTCCAAATTGCATCTCGCAATTTGTGCTCAATTGTAAGTCGCAAGTTGTGAGTCGCAATTTGGAATGTACAACTGTGACAGAGACACTGATTGCGATTCCCAATGGGGTCGCGAAATGCGAGGCTCATGAATATTAATGAGCCACTTACAATTTGCGACCCCATTGGGAATGGCTGGCCCTCCAGGGATGGTGGCCTGCTGGGCTCAGAAGACCTCCATGTCTGGGACTGCTTGTCAATAAAGCAGTTTTTTATTTTTACATGCAGCCCATTTTCCTTAAAGGAAAACGGGATGCATTTGAAAATAAAAATGTAAGTGTTTTTTTCATTTCATTTTTTAAGGGCAGGTAGTTGTCCCTGGGACCACTGCCTATCCTTAAAAAATATATTTAGAGCCAGTCACAAAGGGGAAGGGGTCCCCTGTGGACCCCTTCCCATATGGGACTCCATTACCACCCTCTTGAAGAGGGCTGTAAATTGCGAGTGTTTTGTGACCGCAATTGCAGTCGCAAAACATTTATACATGGCTAGAGAGTCGCTATTAGGAAGGGAACACCCCTTCCTAATAGCGAGTCGCAAAAGACAATTTTGCGAGTCGCAAAATAGTGTTTGTACATGGCCATGTAGGTTTTTGTGTGTGCAGACGGGTCTCAAACCCGTTTGCACATGCAAAAACTGGTTGTACATCTGGCCCTTAATGTTTATAATCTATGCAAATAATATGTTTTAGTGACTAAATTGGTGGCATCTAAACTATCAAGCCCAGCTACCACTACTTTTTGTTTCTTAGTACCCACCTCAATTTCGTTTATCTTCTGCTTCCATCAATAACACTAATTGTTTTACACTTGTCTAAAGTATTTCAACAATTTTGGTTCAGTTGAAATGTTTGTTTAATTAACCCATAGGTATATAATATTCGAAGTCCTAGTTCAGATTTCTCTGAATTTACCTTATTCGCTGCAATCAAGCTCAAAGAATTATTAAAGTGACAATGATTTGTTACTACATCTCTGTATTTAAGCATTTGTTTCTTAAAGAGTTTGCAGAAGCAGTGGTGCCACATACAATGATAAGGTATTTCATAGAAGAGCACATATAAAAGGAAAAACTTAAATTCTCCCTACGGAGGTTCCAGAGAAACAAACTGTTTCAGCAGCATCTTACAATATAGGGTCTCAATACGATCTCAGTCGGAAAGGCTTCGAACGGCATTCAAATTTTCCTAACCCGAGTTGAAAGCCATGTTTCCAACCGACTCGTAAACCTTTCCGGCCAACTGAATACGATGAAAGTTAACCGTTTGGTCTGTCTGACTCGGTTCTGACTGGCATTCGGAGACTCTGAGTCGGTCAGAGCCAAATCGTACAGCTCTAAGGACCACATTTCCTACCGACGTATTACGATGTCAGATTCGGACAGCCTTTCCGAACCAGTTTGTCCGACAGGAAAAGGCTGTCAGAAACAACTTTGGGGGCCCGTAGCAGGACCCTCTTTGCCCGGAGGCCTCCGGTTGGGGCCCATAGGGGTCCCCACGGGACGTCTCTTTCCAACTATGCACATTGTGGCAGGCACCATGGGATGCCCGTAACAGGTTGCAAGGTTTCCCTGAACCACCCCTTTCTTTAATGGGAGCCTGTGTTGTTGGTCAGAAAACAAGCTCCAATTGAAGTCAATGGGAGTCCGCAGGAACGGTGTTCGGAACCATCGTAATCGGTCGGTCTGGGTTCCCGAACCTGAGTCGGTCGGAAACGATTCCGGCAAGGAGTTGGTCGGAATGCTTTCTGACAGACATCGAAATGAGGCCTATAGTGTCTGCAAACTGGGATCATGTTTCTGTTTATCAGTGGCATTTCTGCTTACCGGTCATGTTAGGTGTTCAGACATTAAAACAAGGTAAAGGCAAGAAAGTTTGATTGCAGCCAGCTAAATATTAGAAATCATCCTTAAGGGACTCAAAGCAACCATCTTACCCGATGAATAAGGTCAAAACCCTAGGTTTCCAATGCTCCTGCTGAGCTAATCCACATGTAGCTTATACCCTCCAAAGTCTTGTACCACAGGAAAAGGACACTTCTCATTTGCAGCATCATTCCATGGGAATTACATCATACACATATCTGCTCAACCGTAGACCACCTTCAAACTCTCAAAACCATTGAAAACCATCCTAATAAGAACATTAATAATTCCCTACCACAACTCATCTCACTAAAGACTTTCACCTACATTATCCCCTCAATGCAAATGGCAGAGACAGCTATAACGCGAAATATTAAAAACAGAATCTATCTTGAACACAGATCAGCTGCGGAAATGTGCCACAACATAAATTAATTTCACTGTGATACTTGCTACCAAATGTGTAATGTGCCAACTGTGTAGGCTCATACACTGCAATTAACACAAACACCCCACTGTGCCAGATAACCAAAATAAAGGCCTTCCCCTCGCTTCACACAAGAAAGTGCAAGAAGGAAAAGACAAAATGTCAGGATTTTTCCTGTACTCACTGAGGATCTGGAAACCATCCTGGTGCAGATCAACACCCCTCCATCCTCTTCAGCAAATATATTAAGACTCATATTTTCAAAATAATCTCACAAAGCCACAACTGGTCATTATCATTTACTTGAAGAAAACCCTTATCTCTCTACCTAGCTTCAGCTTTCAACCCTGTAACCCACATGCTTTTCTCCCCTTTCCTCCTACTGTCAACCCAAGCTCTTTCACAGCTGTCCACTGCTTATTAACTAAGGTTGTGATAAACAAATTATATATGTACACATATAATCACGAACATTAAACTCTCTTAAACAGTATGCTGAAACCCTAATGTGCTATCTTATCAGTTGGTTGTACAAATAACTTTTAAATGATCATTTGCAACAGGATTATGTGGAAAACAGTTGAGTATTCAACATCACATGTTCTGCTATTCTAGCGTACATGTCATCTTTACATGTTATGGTCTACCCTCCATAAAAATCTAACTCTTAACTACACAAGATTCTGATAGTACTAATGCAGAAATATATCAAATCAAATCAAATATAGCAGGTCTAGTTATATCATGATATACCGGCCGCTAGGCGGGCAATGAGAAATAAGTCTGGTGATCACTAATATGTTCCATCTAGATCATGGGTCATCCTAACAGATAAAAACCCACATGACAATGTGGCAGAATCTGGCAAGTGCATTTACAGGCTGATGCCAAGCTTAAAGCAACATCATAGTCTGAAGTCACATGTCAGGTCTGTAGGATACCTCCAAAATACGGAATTAAAGCATATTACCCAACATGTGTTAGTTGCACTTGGTTTGCTATTTCACTTCCTGGCTAATGACTCTGTCTATACAGCATTTTGGAAGTGTTTCTTATGACCCACTTTTTAGAAATGGGCTAGGAACTATTTCTGCTACTCATCATTGCATCAAATGTAGCACTGAACAAGAGGGGAAGACCAGGAATGCATGTTATCTCTAATTGCAGATATTACAGTCTGCTATAACGATGACACCCAAGAGGAAGTGTGTTAAAAAAGACGCACTTTTTAAAAGAATGAATTAAAATTAGCCAGAAAATGTGACCCGGGGTTCAAAGCCCAAAATGCAAACAAAAAGTATGTTGGCAAACAAAAATGGCATAGATCTAGAACTTCCCAAGTTTCTTAACCTATCGGTTGGGAAATAATGTGCAAGGGCTTTGGGTAAAGCAAAATTAATGTTGATGGGTTGTGAACTGCCAAATAGGGTGGTTACTCCATCAGGACTCTGATCACTAATGGTCAATTTAGAAAACAGATTTGCCTGTCCTCCCTAGTGCCACAACCTCATCTGACAGTGGTTCGGCTAATTTCTTCAACTTTCTCTCTGTATCTTCTGGGCAGCTTAACTCAGTTCACATTTTTTTTACAGCAGGGGGAAGAGGGTTGAAGCCACAATGCTCAAATGGTCGAGACTGCTGTTTTTCGCTCCAATGGACAGAAGAAATACAACACTGGAGCCAAGTTACTGTAACAAGCATATATTATATATAAGGGAATACAGCAATCACATATGGAGTCATACAGTCACTCCTGGAACTGATAGGTACAAAACCCTGAGCTCTGCCAATGTTCCCTGAAGCACACACAGGTCGCCTTTTATGCATGACACAGGGAAATGTTATCAGGAGTCAGCTTAGAATGAGCCTCTGACTTGGCATAAGGTCACTGGATATTAACAAGCCTAACACATTGAGCGGTCTTTCAGGCAGTTTGTTTCCAAGACAGGTTTCCAAGATAGGTTTCCTGGAGTTGCTGTGCAAGTTGTCAAATACATTTGTTCCTAGGAGGGAAGATTATTCTGAGATAGGTGCACCCCTCTTCAAAAAGTGGCCTTACCTGAAGTCTTAGCTTTATCAATCCAGTCCCTAGTGGTTCATCGCGTAGGGAGGCTTGAATGTGGTGAGCAAGCGATGGCCCCATGCTTTGTTGGCAGGGCAAGAGAGTGAAATGGCACAGTGATGCAGGCACCAGTTAGACAAGTGAGAGAAGTTCACATATTATTGAGCACAAAAAAAATCCTTTTAATGAAAACACAGTTGATTTCCTATTCCAATAAATACAATGTTTTACATACACCCATTTTTTCTTTTATTGTGCTAAATAAAGCTTTCAACCAACCTTCAGCTTTATATCTGATCACCCTAAAATAATAACAATCACTCTCAGAGATGTAAATATGTTATCAGTAAGAAAGATAATGCTGTATAATCACTTGGAGGTGGCTTCTGCCCACTTGTATCAGTGTCCCAATCCGTGTTCTTGCATAGTATATTGTTGACACTCGTTCTGAACTAATACATTTTGTACAGATGGTTTGCTATTCAGGACTACTCTGCACAGTTATAGTGGCTTTGGCTGAGGCTTTAGGCAACAGACAACTGCAGGGAACCGGTGTGGGTTACAGAAACAGGGCCCACAATAGAATACTATCCCATGGGACATATTCAGAGATGCCTCTTTTCTGTCATTTGAAGGCCCAGAGCATGATTGAATCTCCATATCCCTTGTGAAGTAATATGTTCCTTTCCTTTCAGCAGACAAGCTGTGGTTCATGTTTGTTAGAGCCATGTGCTCTGGTGTTCAGCTTCATAGCATCTCATGAGCTGGTGAATCACCCCTCCAGCAGGACCAGATGTGCCTATTCCTCTGTCCTTGATTTTTCCTTGCTTTGCCCTGAATCAGCTATGTCCATTCTACTTTGCAGAGCTCATGCATATTTTCTCCCCGTATACGTTGGTTCATGTGCCATTGAAAACACAGTTAATTTTTCAGACTGCATGGAGGCAGTATAGTTGCTGCACTCTTCCTTAAGCTTAATGACATCCACTTGCTTATGCTCTGAGATAACTTTCCATTTACTTGTTTGCACCCTGCTTTGATATTTTGTAAGAAACAAGTCAAACTAACCTATTACCAAGACCAGATATATGCACTCAATTTGGTGGCATAGCTATTGCTCATGATTTAAAACATGTTTCTTTCTGTTTACAGATACCAGCATAATCATATAATACTGTTATGTGTGATACCAGTATCGCATTCTTTTTTTTCTTTTGAGATGTTTAGATCACTCAGTACAAAGGTACAGCAACAAATCACTTAGACCTGACAGTCAGGGCCTCATTATGATGTCAGTCAAAAAGCCTCTGCCCGACAATCGGATTCACCTAGACCATGTCGTAACCTACCCGCCCAACTCAGTCATAAATATTTCCGACCGACCGATTTCAATGCTGCAGTTGGAAGGAGAATTCCAAATCTATTTTGACAGCATTAGGAGAATCCGAGTCTGTCGGAAGTGATCCGTACAGCTCAATGGACAGTGTTACCGACCACCCGATTACAATGTCGGATTCCGACAGCCTTTCCGACTCAGTCTGTCTGACACATAAATGATGTCAGAAACTGACTTTGGGGCACCTGGCAGGCCCCCCATCACCCTGAGTCCTCCAGTTTGCTGTTGAGGGAGTACCTAAAGAACCCCCTCTAAAATAATGCACAGTGTGGTACGCACCATGGGGTGCCTGCGACAGGGTGCAAGGTTTTCCGCAGACACCCATTTTCCCCACAGGAGCCTGTGTTGTTGGTCGGAACTCAGGCTCCCATTGAAGCCAACGGGAGGCCTTCTGAACGGTGTTCGGAAGCATCATAATCATTCGGGTGGAACAGCTGACCACGAGTCGGTCAGAACCGAATCCGGCAAGGAGTCCGTAGTTTCGTTTTTGACGGACATCATAATGAGGCCCTCAGTGTCTCTAGTTTTGTTTGACATTGTCTTGTAGATTAAGTCAGATCTCACATTGGATTCAATAATGTATTTAAAAAATGTGTATAGCATAAGAACATTTGCAGAGAGGTTATTATCATGAGTGAAAAAAGCAACTAATCTGACAGCGATTCACATTTTTCACACAATAATCTTTCCCCTTCTTCCTGTATGTGATGTAAATGGGATTCTACCTTAGAGCTTGACATACCTTCTCCTTTCTTTTCCTAGATCATATTGGTCTAATTGTATAGATGCACAGCATGAGTGTAACAGTATGTAGAATGTAGAAGAATGAATGCTTTTTAAGATGCTAAATTGAGGAACCATGACCAACAGGAAATCTGTACTTCCTTTTCAGCTTTCCTTCATAGCATCTTAGCTCGATTTAAGACTTTTCAGGCTAGTAAAATAAGAGTGGATCCCACAGTGTGCATCCTTCCATTACAGCCTTTTTGTTGGGATCAAAGATCCTATCCATGAACATGCTTACTAATTCAGTATGTCCCTTTGCACATGTGGTAATGCACGTGCAGCAAACAAGGATGTCTGAAAACTATTTATTTTCCTGTCTGTTAACCTGTAGAGCATGTTTGGAGAAGAATGGTGATATTGTCACAACAGTACCCCCCCCCCCCCCCCCCCAAATGTCAGAATCTGCAGAACAGACAAACAACCAGAGATCTCTTTTTTTATGTAGCTACAGTCTGTTCATAAATGGGACTAGCCAGTGGGATGATGGGTGTATTTTCCTACTAACTCAGTGCTCCCTAGCAAACTCCGACAACATCATCCTGGGTGAATTCAACCTTCCTTGGAACAATGAAAATGACACTGTTATACAGTCCCTAAATGAACTCCTTCTCACAAATGAGCTCACCCAACACTGCAAGGGTCAAACCCACAACAAGGTCTCTACCTTAGATGCTATCATAGCCAAATCGAGACTATAACCATAAATAACATTCTCCCAATTGACTGGTCAGACCACCACATCATCCTATTCAGCATCAACCAAACAGTTGCTCGACCAATCAAAACTCAAATCACCCACCAATGGACCAGAAATGTCAAAGACATCCCCCTCCCTGCCCTTCAAGAAACCATAACATCACTGTTCCTAACCTGTTGGGACAACCTCAACACGGTTGAGCTCACTACTTCTCTCCCAACTGAACCAACACCTGGAATCTAATCACCTACTCGACTCATACCAATCTGGGTTCAGAAAGGGATGCAGCACAGAAACCGCTATACTGAGCATTACGGACGACATTCACAACACCCTTGACTCCAACAGATGCTGCCTACTTGTCCTCCTCGACGTATCAGCTGCTTTTGACATGGTTGATCACAACCTACACTTAGACGCCCTACAAAAACGTGTCAGAGCTTATGGCAATGTCTTAAAATGGTTCTCCTCATTTCTACATAACCGCTCCCAGCTCATAAAAATCAAAAACTCAATGTCCGACACCTCCCCCTCAACTCGAGGTGTCCCTCAAGGCTCAGTCCTCTCCGCCACCGTCTTCAACATTTACATGGAACCACTCACTGCCATTCTAAATCAAGCAAGCATCGCCTACCACCTCTATGCTGACGACACCCAGCTGTAACTCGAGATCTCCTCCCTCAATGACATCCTCCGCCTCAACTCCACTCTTTCAAAAGTAGAAAATTGGCTAACTCTCAACCACCTCAAACTCAACCAAGAAAAAAACAAAATCCTTGTCTTCTCCAATCACGAGCAACCCCCTCAGATCCAAGAATGGATAAACAACCTTGACTCCCTAAACTGCAAACTCACTCCAGCAAACTCAGTCAAATCACTAGGGATCTCTCTAGACCCAAACTTCAACATGAGTTCCCACATGAAATCCACAGCAAAATCTAAAACCCCTCAACAATATCAAACCTTTCATACCCCCCAATGACCTAAAAACTGCAACCCAATCTCTAGTTCTGTCCAGACTTGACTATGGTACTGCCACTCTAACCGGGACAGCAAGAACACACACAGCCCCCATGAGAGCCACCCTAAATGCAGCAGCAAGAATGGTCTCAGGTACCAGGAAATACGACCACATCACCCCTGCATTACAGGCCCTAAAATGGCTACCCATCGAATCACGCTGCGCCTTCAAAACGGCCTGCCTCACACATAAAGCCTTGCACACAGGCAAACCGGAATACCTCGCTGACAAACTCACAAAAGCTGGACAATCAAGAAACTTAAGAAGCTCCAACTCGCTCCTCTTAATCCCCCCAAAAAGACATAAACGAAAAGCCTTATCCTGCTCTTTCTCTGGGAATGCCCCAAAAATCTGGAACTTCTCCCTACCCACATCATAACTAATCCCTCCTTCACGATCTACAAGAGACAACTAAAAGAACTTCTCAACCGCCATCTCTATGCATCTGGCCAATGACCTCGTTCTTCTTGGTCCCCAATATCCTTGATGATACTCACTGTACTATATTGCTTATGTTTTCTTTTTTTCTATGCTGTAAAGCGCTCTGATACCCCGGGTCTTGCAAGCGCTATATAAAACTCCAAAAATAAAAAAATAAAATAAAAAATGTATTGGACCTTGAACCCATATGCCTGAGAACTGACGCAGCAGCAGGTAATTGCACCCAGTTGAGTACGTGCAATATAGCCGACCTGTTTTATTCCATTTGTTGAGTTGGCTGTAGGAATGCATGGGTGGAATAAAATAAATGTTTTGGGGTTCACAAAAGTCATTTTGTCTGTTCCCACTCCAATAGATGGGTCCTATTCCATAAAGGAAAGTCATGATCTTAATCAATAAAGGAAAGCTGGTTCTCAATAATTCTCTATGCATCTGCCACTGGATGGTGTCCACATGTGGTGCAGTTAAGGCAATCTTAGTCAGAACTTCTGTTTCAGAACAATTTAAAAACCTTTTTTTTTCTAACTACGCACCTGCTGTTCTTGTGCTTCTGAGTTTCGATTGAGACTTTGACCTTGGCGCTGGGACGCTCCTATAGGAGTAGCTATGTGCTGTATAAGCTTCTTTATTATTATAATTATTATTGTCTATGCAGTTAAAGCCTATGGTTACAGCTTGATCTATATATAATTGAAGACTGACTGAATGTTCCCCTGCTAATTATTTAGCATTTTAAATTTTTGTGCTGTTTCTCGAAATGCACTTACCACTAACTGCTCTAACGTAAGTGTAATATATGAAGCATCTACATGTTGTCCTGCAGCTTGCCTGGTTCCTCATGCTAGCCTACATATTCTATCACTAAGTCAGCTATATCCACTGAGTTGAATATTCCAATTGCTGTATTAAACCCTTTCCATAGTGTTCTTTTGTATTCTTTTCTTTTCGAAGTTTTTGGTTTTGGTTTGGGAACTCTGCAGGATTGAGTATACATCTGAGATAGGCCTTATGGGAGTAGTATACACTAATAAGGAAAGTCAGTGCGCTTTACTGTTTTAGCTATAGTGGCACCCCATTATACACATAGGGAGGAAACTGCCTTAGAGTGTTGTTTCACTTCCTTTTGGCCTACAGAGTCCATTGACATATTGAATTTGAGTGTAACCTGTGCGAGAATATCAAAATAATATCTGTACACCTTGTGGGTCTTCCAGAGTTTTCATATTTTCCTGGCTCAGCTCAGGATCAGAGCCCAGGTCATTTGTCACCCTGCTGTGTTCAGCTAAGTACATTTCTCTCCAGCAGCAGAAACAAAGGCAGCTATACACAAGAGGAGCAAGTAGAAGTGCTTCTACCAGCTCCTGAGGTAGGAAAGAAAAAGGGTGGGGCAGAATGATCTCCATCAATCACTCAGCTGTAACACTGTACCAGGAAAGAGCCTGCCCAAGCCCACTGAACAAATCAGAGTGCCCAGATAACTTGAGCCAAACCAGATGGGCCCTCTTTGAAATTCTAGCGTGCAAGTCCCTAGCATTGATGTCAATGAGGGGTGGAGATGAGACCCCAGGAGCTGATGTGATCAGTGGCTCCTGGATGATGCCATTTAGGATTGTTCCAACATGCTGTGCAGGACGGTTGGAGCAGGGGGGAGAGGTAATGTGGCAACCAGGGATTTTGTCCGAGGTGTCTGTTTTCCGGAACCTTCCTCTCCCCTTAAAACCTCTTGCACATGAAAAAGACTCCCTCTTGCCTGTGGATTTTCTACCTACTTTGTTGCTGGATCTGGGACTGCCATGAAGAACTGGAAGGAGGAACAACCTGACCCCCACTCAGCACCCTGGACTCTGCCCAGTTGACCCCACGACCAGTGGGTCTCCGCAAGTGCAAGTGAGGCTGCCCTCCTTATATGCCCTGAGGATCAGTTGGGGAAAGCCCTGGACTTTCCTGCACCCAGAAACAAAGAACCAAAGGAGAACTGCCGCAGGGATCCAGGAGGACCAGCCTTTTGAGGACTGCACCGCTTTGGAGGTGAGGAGGGTTGCTGCAAATGCCCCTGGTGGATGGAGCTCATCGCCAGGAGTAAAACAAGCCCAGGGTCATTCAATTCAACCCAACGGGCCCGAAATATAATATCTAGAAGTTTGGTGACCTTTGTCCCCTTTTCTGCTTTGAAGCTCGTGGGGCCCCCCTATGAAGCTGGTAAATAGATCAGCTAAAAGAAGCTATTTCCAATAATTGGTGGGGGAGAGGCAGTGCATGTTCCCCTCTTATTCTTCTACCTCACCTGGGGACAAGATCCCCTGGGGTAATTCCGATTTCGGAGGGCAGGGCACTAGCCCCGAGTGCTCAAAAAAAGTCCTCACCCTAAGTTGGAGGGGGCTCCAAAATTATCACATTCCCTGAATTTGTATTGCCTTTTCAAGCATTCCCACGGCTGAAGCTTTTGTTTTACAGCTGGCAGGGTTTTGTCTTCTAGGAGTCAGAACCTATGAAAGAGGCATCATCAACTCACCTACCTTAGAATTCATACCACTTACACCCTCTAATGGAAACACCATCAGATCCATCAACATAGCCCCTTCCTTTACCTCCAATCTCCGTCCCTCCTCATCCTCACTCTCCGCTACCTCCCCTATCCCCACTACCCCCACCCTCCTCCATATCCCTATACCGACCATGGATGACACCCACCACGACACGGCCACTCTATAAAGTCAGATTATAGACCCCAGCCAGCACATAACATACCCCCCTCATTATCTACTACCCCACTCCCAGCCACACATACCCACCACACTGCCCCCACAGACATCAAACCCCTCAGCAATACTACGCCCAACCATCCCTGCTCGCCGATCCTGTCTCCTCCTCCCTATCACCTTCTGAACAAAATTCACTCCTAACCCAGTCCTACCTCACATCTAAGAAACTATAAAACATCATATTAGAAATCAAAAGCATCCTACTACTCGCTGAAAAATCTCCATCCAAATGTAGGCATCTGAAGTCAACAACATGATAAACACTATCCTACTGCCTCTGACCAATCGACACTTACGCACTCACAAAACCCCCAACTGCCTAACGGACCTAGAAATCCAAAGCCTTGTACTTCTTTACGAAACTCCTTTGGGCCCCAACACAACTGAAGATCTCAACTACGTAACGGACCTGGAAATCCAAACCCTTCTACTACCATACGAATCCCCTGCCTGCCACATCACAAACAATGAAGAAGAATTCTACATTCTCCCAGTCCATATCAACACAAACAGAACATCCCATCCAAAACATAGAGGCATTAACCTGAACAACCTCCAATCCATAAACCAGAACCCTGCAACCCACGAGCGGACGTAAAGAGTTCCTCAAAACCGATCTCCTGCCTTCTCCTAAACTGCCGCTCAACCTCAAAACACGCCTCGGCCATCGCCGACCTCACCCTGAACATGAAAACAGACATAACAATCCTCACGGAAACGTGGCTCAATGAATCGTCCTCGCCATGTCTTGACCTTCTAGTCCCCCCAGACTACAACATCATTAGACTAGACAGAACTCTTAAAAAGGGTGGAGGAGGATTAGCCTGCATACATCGATCCGACATCACCATCTCAAAGTTTCACTCCGAACCCATGGACCTTGGGATCTGTGTCAAATCCTCAGATAACCACTTCTACAAACTTCATATCCTCTACCATCCCCCAGGTAAGAACACAGAATTTACAGACCAACCTATGGAAATCATTACCACAAACTCTACCCCTAATTCCAACAATATATTCCTCGGCGACTTCAATCTCCATTGGGAAAACCCCCTAGACAAGCAGGTCAATGCTCTCAAAACCTTCCTAGCGGACCACTCCTTGAGCCAAGATATCTCAGAGCCCACTCACTCTAAGGGTGCTACTCTTGACTGGCTCATCTCTAAACAAAATACGATTGAATATATGCTGATTACCCCGTGTGACTGGTCAGACCATCACATCATCACCTTCCATATTTCCTCAACTACCATGAAAACGTTCCCGCATCAAAACAAGCCAAAACAATGGATAAGAAACATAAAAATCCTTGACTGGAACAACCTAGCCTCCCACTGTGAGAAAGTTCTCATCCCCTCCAACAACATGTCTGACGTCAATGACCTCACCGATCATGACAACTAAATGATGACCAAGGTCTTAGACCAAGCTGCTCCAGTAAAACTCAAACGAATTCCAGACAAAGACAAAAACCCATGGTTCAATGGAGCCCTGAATGAAGAAAGGCATAAACTTAAATTATCAGAATGGAAATGGAGACAACATCCCTCCCCCCTCCATCTTAAACTACTTTGGAAAGCTAGAAACTCCTATAACAAATGTATTCTACAATCTAAAAAATACTTCTTTAGATCTGAACTGGACAATGTCAAAAACAGACCTAAGAAACTTTTTGAAAGTCTTAAACAACAATCTGACAAATTGGCTAAATCCTCACTCTCGTCTTCGAAATCACAGCTTAGCAGTGAAGAATTCTCTTCTTTCTTCACAGCAAAAAGGAATTCTCTCCAACTTGAGCTTAACATGGCAGCAACTAGCTCAGCCACCCCAAAAAACATTCAAACCGAAAAAGCTGAACAAACTGAGCTACCTCTGCCAAACAATAACTCTCACTGGTCCACTTTCAAACTTTACGATCTTAATGACATCACCAAAACCTTAGCAACTACTAAACTAAACAACCACTTCAATGACCCAATCCCCTCAAATTGCCTTCCCCACATCTACCAGGTCATCACCCCTCTCTGGACCAAAATCATCAACGCATATCTAGCACAAGGGCACATACCTGACTGCCTAAAAAAGGGCCAAGTCACCCCTATATTAAAGAAACCGACAGCAACCTCCACCGACCCCAATAATTTCCGACCCATAACCAACATTCCCATGCTAGCCAAGGTCCTGGAAAAATGTGTTCAGCAACAATTGAACCAACACATCATGGACTTCAAACTTCTGAACATCCACCAATCAAGTTTCTGGCCCGGTCATAGCACAGAAACAGCTTTTCTGCACATAGTTTGACGACGCCTCATAGCTCTTGACCGCAATGAAACCTGTCTACTAGTCCTGCTTGACCTCTCCTCGGCCTTCAACACGGTCAATCATGACAAAATTCTAAGAAGACTGGAAACCAGGATGGGTTTAGCTGGCACAGTCCTTCAATGTTCAAATCCTTTCTGGAAAATAGAACACAATCTTTCATGGTAAACAAAAATCTTTCTCCCTCCTCACCGAACCTTCTAGGAGTACCACAAGGCTCCACCCTATCACCCACCCTGTTCAACATATATGTCGAACCACTAACTGAGCTACTACAGCAAGTAGTCAAGTCAGCTTTATTTCGATTAATAAAAAATCATAAAAAGCACACAGGCACAATAACATAGTCAGGGGAATACAATTGCAGTGAATTGATAATACTGTTTTAAAATTGAACAATTTAAAATATTTACATAATTTAAAAAGAAAGACAGTTTTTCAGTAAGTTCATAAATTGTCACTAGAGATGTTATGTTGTCTGTTCGTGGTAAGTTTTTTTTAAACGATAAGCAGCCACCAGAAAATTTGCAACACCAAACATAATTAGCGGGGAATCTAACTGCTTAAGGTGAAGAAGAGCTGGTTTCGCTTGAACAAACCCCTTGTTTTTAAGTAGTGGGATAATATATTTTTTCCTAGGCAAGTCATGAAAATTACAAAAAAACATGAAATGTAGAGTGTCCTGCAAAGAATAACCATCGCAATTACATACAGGCAAATCCTCGGGCTTAGCCCACACCTTAGAGTCATTTAACAGGAGGTGAATCTGGTTAAATCTAAGTTTTGTAAGTAACCAGCGGTGAAGCGGGATTGACACCACTTTTAAGTAAGGTTCAATAGCAATGGTAGTCTTGGTGATATAGTGCTCCCTCACTGTTGGTTTCACAAGTTCACTGCTCTCCCACTCTAATTCTCTGTGTTTAATAAAAGTCATTTTTAGCCATTCCAGGTCGGCTTTAACAATACATTCAGGTTTCGAAAATAAATCAGGGCGGCCCAGGGCGCTTAGGGTATTATTAATGTATGCTAACCAAGGAATATTTTTCATCTTGTCCATACGTAGGCAGTCCCTTAAGATTGTATGGTTCAGGGTTAGGTTAGGGTTCAACCAAGTTTTTAGCCACATTGAAATTGGGGATTGTTTAATGATGTCACTTATATACCCCTGTCCTAGTTCCGTGTGGACAGAAAAAGTGGCCGTGGATTGTGGTAGACCAAGAAGCATACGTAAGATTTTATTTTCCTCTACCTGAATCGCTACTACATTGTTGGTGTAGCCCCATATAGAAGCCCCGTACCTTGCTATAGCAATTGTTTTGGCTCTGTAAATTGCTAGCATGGCTTCTGTAGGTTTGCCGCCCAGTCGTTTAGCAAAACCTGCGATAGCAGCCGCAGATCTTTTCATGGCATTAACTTTTACCGATGTTTGGGGTCCCCATGTGCCATTTTCGTCGTAAACCACCCCTAAATAGGTAAAAGTTTTTACGCTGGAAATAGGTGTATTAGCGCAAAAAAAGGACTTCAGCTTTTTATTCTTCCTCCCACCCACTGACATGACGTGTGATTTGTCTGTATTTATTTTTAGGTCGAGGGAGGACATGAAGGCATCAAAAGCCGTCAATAGCCTTTGTAGTCCAAGAGGTGTTCGTGCCACAAGCACGGCGTCGTCCGCGTAAAGGAGGACCGGGGTGGACAGCCCTCCAAAGCGCGGGACGTCTAGTGTCGCTAGATCCAAAGTGGATTTGAGATGGTTTATGTACAATGTAAACAGCAGTGGGGCAAGGATGCAACCCTGTCTCACCCCTCTGGTTGACTTGAAACCAGCGGTGCAAACTCCCCCCTGTGTCATCCTGATTGAGGCTTCCAGATCCCGGTGCGCCTCAGCCAGAAAGTGTACCAAAGAATGGTCCATCCCCAGATTCACAAGAATTGTCCACAGCCTGGACCTGTTGACCAAGTCGAAGGCTGTGGACAGGTCCATAAACCCTAAGTAAATAGAACCACTTGATGCCATAGTGTACTTTCCCAGGATCAGGTGTAGATTTAGGCACTGGTCCTCAGTCCCCCTTCCCCTTTTAAACCCATATTGGGCATTAGATAGGATATTATTGCTGGCAGCCCACTCATCGATTCTTGCCAGTATCACTTTCCCCAGGATTTTAAAGGAAGAATCGATGAGTGAGATGGGGCGATAACACCTTGGGTCTCCCCGTTGGCCTTTCTTGAAAATAGGAATAATGGTTGCCTGTGACCAGGAAGCAGGCAGATTGTAAATGGTGGCAGTATTGAAAACATTTGTCAAGATTTTCGCCCAGAAAGGGGTATTAGCTTTGTACATATCGGCTGGGACGCCATCTGGGCCTGGGGCTTTTTTCCCTTCGGTGTTGGTTAAGGCCTTTTCAACTTCTTCCACAGAGAAGGAGAGTGCCGACTTGGTTGAATTAGTTGCGAGAAAAGTGGGAATTTCACAAACGTAATCACTCCTATAGATGGTTTTAAAATGAGCTAACCAATCTTCCTCGCTAATGTTGGCCTCCAAGTTGTCATTAACCTCACCGGTAAAGAGGGGATTATTTATTATGGCCCAAAAACTGGCACTATCTCTTAGAGTTGCCTTTTCCATAAGTGCAGACCATGCATCCTTTTTAATGGCATCTTTGCGTGCATGGGTAATGATTTTGTATTCTTTTCTTAATCTGGACACTTCCCCCTTATCCCTTGGTGATTTTTTAAGTTCTGCCAGGAGTCTAGTGTGTGCTTTTGAGCAGGCTCTATCGAACCAGCCCTTATGTGGCTGAGCGTTCTTTCTGGCTTTAGCTGTGAGTTCATTGGAAACTAATACACACAGAGTAGTATAAGCAGAGATCACTTCCTCCCCCTGTTTTGAACTGTCTAAGCAAATATTAATTTCTTTGCTAGCTATACATGTTATTTTATTAAAAAAGTCTTCGGGAACTACCTTGGTCCACTTCACCCTTCTACCTTGGTCCGGGGACCGCACAGCTGGGACTAACGGTTTAATGTTTCCTTTCTTGATCAAACCAACAGAGTTAGCGAGTTCAAGGATGACTGGATTGTGGTCACTAAACGCAGCCACAGTTGCATTATAAAAAAGAACCAGATTTAGTAAACCAGGGGAAACAAAAATATAATCTATAATAGATTCAGAGTTTCTTGCGCTATATGTCATGACACGGTCGCTAATGTCATTAAACCCAGGTTCATAAAGGTCAACAGTAGATAAGAGATTTTCTAGAGCATGCCCTTTTGAGCTGTGTTCAAAATGTTGGTAATGGGCAGAGGTGGGACAATCTATATCTTCTATGTGACAAGAGAGCTCGCAGAGATGGGTGTTAAAGTCCCCCATGACTATAGTGTGCATAAAAGTTGTTTGGCGTACTGTGTAATTAATCAAAAAATGCTCTAGAGAGCTGAGGTGCTCGATCGGATCTCCGTCTAATACGGAGTTATAAAAATTAATAAGAATGAATTTGAGATCATTGACTAAACTGATCTCTAAACATAGAAAGTTAGGGGAACAGGTAGCAATTTGTTTAACAGTTCCCGCCAGATGTACAGTGATCAAGATCATGAGACCCCCTTTGTCCCTACCAATGGGAGATGTGGTAGCTGGGACAAAATAGGATGTATACCCAGGGACCCAAAAATTGCTATTGCAGTCCCATGTTTCTTGCAAGGCTATGATGTCATAAAGATTTAGGAAATTTAGCCATGCACTATCCTCCCTCTTCGAGCGGAGCCCGGCTATGTTCCAGCTTACTATTTTAAGCCTTCTACTAAGATTTCCTGGCAGGGAATTATCCACTAAGGGTAGAGTAGGTGATGGGACATTAAAGGTTGGGCGTCAATTCTGCTCGTCAGCCCAAGTCAAAGGCATGAATCTGTTGTGCAAAGGTATAGGTCTGTTTTGGGCCGATGATGTATATGTACCAGATTTAAAGTTGTTCGACCTAGTACTCTTGGTCCATCTATAGTCAGGTTCCTGAGAAGAGTACACTGATTGAATAGGCCAGGGGGTTATCCGGTCGTGTTCCTTTCCTTGGGCACAGCCCTTATTCAGGGTTAAGTGAGGTTTGGTGATGGGGTAAAAAAAGCCCAAAGGTACCGCTCG
The DNA here is from genome assembly GCF_964261635.1 of Lissotriton helveticus. Lineage (NCBI taxonomy): Eukaryota > Metazoa > Chordata > Amphibia > Caudata > Salamandridae > Lissotriton > Lissotriton helveticus. Next base: position 1,070,404,799 of record NC_136070.1, on the reverse strand, counting down.
GGGCCCAGCATCCTGACCTTCCAAAGGCGAAGCGTCCCATAATAATCTACTCGCTTCCCCAGGATTATTAAAATTAATTATCACACAGTCACCCTCTAATGATTTGGTTGTGCGCCCTATCCAACCCACCCGCCGGGCTGAAAGAATCGCACTAGAAATATCATTGTCACCTGAGCAAATTGAATTAGACCACGACTTTACCCTTGCTAGCAGTTGGGGCGATTGTTCATATTCTCCAGGCTTAAGTAGGGGAACATTAACCAGGATGGCTACAAAAGGCACTGCCTCAGGCGGCAGATTAATTATAAGTTGACGTGCCGAGCCAGGTAAGTTGGGTGACTTCTGATGTACCGGGGTCTTATATTTAGAGGGCAGAGGGTTCCCTCCTGTTGTACTGGGTGCGTCTACCCGAGTGGTGATTGGGCCACTAGAAGAAATGGTTGTGGTTACCGGGGCAGGTAAATTAAATGACTTCTGTTGTACCGGGGTCTTATTTGTGGCGGACAAAAAGTTCCCTCCTGCTATACTGGGTGCGTCTGCCCGGGCGGTGGCTAGGCCACTGGTAGAAGTAGTTGCCACACTCTTTGCTGCTGGGGATTCTTCTCTGGGTCTTTTAGAACCACCAGTTAGCTGAGGGCAAGAGGGTCCTGGTGCCACAGGCGTGTTCCCTTTAAAAACAAACATAGGAGGTTCAACGGTTTTTAGGCATACATTTAAGCGCTCACATTTCCTTAGAATACCATCGACACACTGATGTAAGACGTCAATAATGTCTGAGGCGATTTTTGTTAGCGTGGGTTCAACTTTTTCTATAATAGCTTTTTCCACCATGCCTCTGATTGCTCTTTCCAGTGACCCCATAGTGCCCCTTCCTCCCTTTGGTTTATATATGTGCTTTTTCTTGTACTGCCTCTTAGCTGGATTTGGGCGTGCAACAGTGCTTACTCCAACAGTCCCAGAAGGGGTCACCCCAGTATTTTCAACGGTGGCAGGAATTGGGATAGGAGGAGTGACAGTCTCATTTGGCGGACCAATAACAATCCTTGGTTCAAGAGGAATAGATGTACTGCCCCCCTTGTTGTTTGTCGAAGGGTCTAATCCCAATTTACGTTCGGTCCTAGCGATTTCTGTGGTCAATTTCCCCACCTCCGAGGTCAGGAAGGATAGGATACTGTTTGAGTTCCTGGGTGCTTTTACCTTTGGGGCCCCACCGTCAACGGGGGAGGGCAGCTTTCTCTTACCCATCTTGCGCTTGTGTCCTGGTTCCTGGGTATAAGGGAATGGGCCCGTCCCGTCCCTCGTCGGCCCCGGACGGCCACAGACGGCCCCGCCCTTGTCCTGGGCTTCTCCCACGCGCGCGACTCGCGGTGCGAGAGGGCGCGAGAAGCTTTGAGCCGCCTCCTGTCGCAGCCTGCGCGTCAGGTGTGCGCCTGTGTCCCCGGGGCTGCTGGGGGTTGAAGTCCTGCCGTTTCCCTCACGGCTGCCCGATGGCGATGTGCAGCAACGGAGCCGGAGGTCTCCCGTCGCTCCCTCTGTACCTGCAACAAAGTTTGTAGTGCTCCCCGAAGTGCTCGTTGCCGCCGTAGGCTTTGAGCCGCCTCCTGTCGCAGCCTGCGCGTCAGGTGTGTGCCTGTGTCCCCGGGGCTGCTGGGGGTTGAAGTCCTGCTGTTTCCCTCACGGCTGCCCGATGGCGATGTGCAGCAACGGAGCCGGAGGTCTCCCGTCGCTCCCTCTGTACCTTTCACACACACTTATTCAGTTCACGGCCAACATTCTGGCAGAGCACGTAGCGGTTGCTTGTTTGTCCCTGAATCCTTTTATTCAGGCCTTCTGTGCCCAACAACTGAGGCGGACGCGTCTGCAAGGGATAAGAAACAATCTCTGTTTATTTCAAGTACGTGAGGCCACGTTCCGTCCTCGGAAGAATGACGTTCATGCGTTTGCTGCTGACCTCGCTACTACAGCAAGCAAACATTGCCTACTATATGTACGCGGACGACACTCAACTTTACATCAAGATCTTCTCCATTGAAGACATAAAGACGATGAACCTGGCACTCAAAAAGATCGTCCACTGGCTAACAGCCAACCTCCTCAAGGTTAACTCGCAGAAAATGGAATTTCTTCTAATATCCCCCCAATAACTCCCTGAAGACAAAGGTAAGGACCAAGTTGATGACGGCTCTGAACTACACGCCAACTTTGGTGGACTCCACCAAATCACTCGGAATTATACTAGATAAGAACCTAAACATGCAAACACACATCAACCTGTTAGCTAAAAACGCACACTATCACCTCAGTTGCCTTAGAAACATTAAACTGTTCATCGAAAACCCAGACCTCAAAACTGCAGTTCAGTCCTTAGTAATCTCAAGGCTGGAGTACGGATGCACCACCCTCGCGGGGCTTCCAAAAATCTCAACCGCCCCTCAAAAAGCCTGTCTCAATGCCGCAGCAAGACTCCTAACAGGATCTAGGAAATTTAACCACATATCACCACACCTGGAAGCACTCAAATGGCTACCTTATGAAGCTCGAATCCACCTAAAAATGGCATGCAGCACTCACAAAGCGATTCACCACAATACGCCCCAGTACCTATTAGAAAAATGTACCTTATCTGGAGGAATCAGACTTTTTAGGAGCGTCGACAACCTACTCCTGAAACCATCACGTTTCAGAAAGAAAAAGACATCTAACAGAGCATTCTCTGGAGCAGCACCAACAATATGGAACTCCCTCTCTCCTTACATCAGAAAAATCTCCTCTACACCTCTGTTCAAAAGAGAAGCAAAATCACTCCTGTAAACTCTCCCAGGAACCATTCCAGTTCTACACCGTCATACTTGCCTCTTCTCCCCCACTAAGGAAGCCCTCGCCCCTATTACCTGTTGCTCAGAACAACTTTGACGCCTGTGCCCCTCCGATCTTTGACAAAACATGCTGATTTTATGTATTGATTTATTTTGATACTTGTTTTATTCATTCTGTGTACTCATTGTAAAGCACTCTGATACCCTACCCTGGGTCTGGTCCGCGCTATAGAAAACTCTAAAAATAAAATAAAAAATATAAAATAAATGTATATGATGATATTTAATCAGACCTGAAAGGCCTAAATATGCACAACCTCAAAGGACGAACTGTATGGGTGCAATGCAGTGCTTTTCCAATGTGATGCCACGAAACAACGCACAAACACAAGGTTCATTCCTGACAAATTAATCATTAGGTTATCATAATGATTGTTTATGGTTTATTGGTTCAACATTCTCAATAATGACAATGACTCATGCAAAAGTAATGTGTTAATTACTCACTTGATATGTGAGGTCACCGGCGATTACACAGTGTCATCTATGGTATGTTCAATCTGCCAATGTATTGTTGTAAATTACTGCGTAGTATCTAGTAGTGTGTATAATACATGTACTTCTTTTTTTGAAGAAAGAGTATTGACTGGACAATCATTTATTGAGTGTTATTATTGTGTGCCAGTGTTTACTGGCCCACATCACCTTTCTTGAGCAGGCCATGGACTGCTCTGCTTTGGTACTGTGTGAGAGTCAAGTGCTACAATGGGGTGTTTGGTTCCCACTTAGGAAAATTGTGGCTCTATTGCTTGTGATGACCACACAATTAATAGCCCACTTTCCAGCAAGTGACGAAAAACTCTTGGACGCAAACAAGCTATGATGTTAATTGTGATTTGCCTGCTATTGCTAATGATTCTGCAACTTTTAAGCAAACAAGGGTTCAAGGAGGTATTGGATGCAATGTATCATGTGTACATCACAGGAGCATGCAAGGCATGCCAGTTTCATGAAATCCAGCATTATGAAGGTGCAGGTATGATTCTTCAGTCCAAGCGCATAATGAGTTTTCATGATCTTATCTCTTCAGTTGCTGGGTGGTTTCAGTGCAGGTAAAGAGTTTTACATAGCACTAAGCTTAAAAAATGTTAATTTTACTTCATTTACCAGAGTACAATATTCATTGCACATACAACTCTTATATTATTGCTTCCTAAAGGATTTGTTGTCAAGATGTTGACATCCATTGAAAGGAAATGAGAGATAGACAGTCCCGTCATCTGTAATCCCTGCCAGGCAGGCTCGCCGTTGGCTTAAAGTGGAACTTTGTGTGACTTTAAAAGATCGGGCTTGTATTTGGCCAGTCCCTAAATATCTGATGGAAAAACGTCTCTTATTAAAGAAACAGAGAACGCAAACAATCTCAGACTTCTCTCATTCTATCTCAGAAGCATGGAGTGAAAGATCTTTTTTTTTATCTAAAGAACTCAGTGATAAGCATTCATTGCCAACAAACTTGCCATGTGAATTCTCAGTAAGTTGAAATCAAATGTGGTAAAAGCTTCCTGTTTAAGGACCTGCTGACGCGGGATTTCTGGTCTATTGTTACCTTACCAGATCCCAGCTCAGGTCGACTGAATCGTTGGTACCTGTCATTGAGTAAAAGGCAATCCACTACTAGGTTAATCAAGAAAGAACTTACACCACTCTAAAGAACCACTTACCACTAGAAAAGGTTTAAAAGTTTATTATAAGGCCAAAAATATCTGGAGATACAAACATCTCAGAATAAGGTTCAAAAGATATACGGGTATCAATATAAAAAGATATTCTCTGAATGCTCTTATTCGGCAAAAGGAAATTATCAAAAATATCTCGAATACCATGAGAGTTGCAAGAATCGCATTGAGTTGCAACTTGAGAGTCATTTACAGAAAAGAAAAGTTCAGGTTAGGCTGTCCCTACACTGGACTAAGTGACATCCCTACTTAACAAGATCTTTACCTAAAAAGGTGTCAGCAGTGGTGACTTCCAAAGAAGATCACACACTTCCCTTAGTCTCTGAGTCAAGTTAAAGTCTTGCAATTCTCTATCTGCCTACCATCCGCTCTCTTAGGTTCCTCAGATCATCTGCCCTAACTCCACCCCGGGGTGCTTTCCCTAATACAAAATCACATTTCCAATAGGAACGCCCCTGGAGACGCCTCTCACGTGGTGTAGTTTCTGGCGGCAAATTCCACTTTCTCGGTAGGCCCCAAATTCCGGCCTCCACCATATCTTAGGTCGTAAACTATTTTTGAACAGGCTTTACATTCGTGCTCAGTGCGACCTCTCCTTAACGAGCACATGCAGATCAAAGAAGCGACTTTATCTATTCAGGCCTACTAGAATTACATGAAACGGGCCTCTGCAATATGCACATTTAATTTCTATGTTTAAACAGTATTCTAACTAACACACATTACTATAATGTAACACATCTATTTAAAACATTACTTCAATTCTATGATTAACAATACTCTATAGTAAAATGACATTAGAATCCAAGTTACCTAAAAGTGTAACAGCATCTTTCGTTTCTTGTGAAATGCCATGTGGCCTACACATTTCCATGGTTTGCAGAATTACATTTCTTTTACTCTCTGCTGCATAACGTGAGATTCCAACATCATTCTAGCATTTCTACAAATCTCTACATTAGTTTTCCACACTGATATATGTATCTCTATTCTAATTAAACACTCATGTATATATTTTCTCTATATAAGTTTGACACTCTTGTCTATTATATACTAGACTAATACAACGTGCTTGTAAATATGGTGCACTTCTACATTTTTCAGATTTGTGCTCGCTCAATCCCCCCTTTGATGACTTACAGTAGTCATCATCCTCACAACACCCCCTCTAAGGTATGGAGTATCAAACTGAAGTCGTTGCAACCTTCCCTCGTTTCATCTCCTCTAGAGCCCTCAGACTCCTGTACTGATTCTCCTGCATCGCAGCTAGTTTCTTCCCCTGCTCTCGCATGGATCTCTGCAATCTGTTTGCTCGATACCATTTGTACAGCCTCACCAATCCCCACAAAGTGATTATACAAATCACTATTATGATGATAGGTTTCAATATGTACCAAATGATATTCTTTCCCAGGTTGGCAAACCAACCTCCAACCTTACCCATTCCTTGACCTACTTTTTCCCACACTGTTACCTTAGTCAAATCTTCTATCTCATGGTGTATTTCAGTAATGTTTCGAATGTACTTTTCTAGAGGTTTTGAATTGTCTGGAATGTAAGTGCAACATTCCTGGACCTTCAAAGCCTTACAGACTCCGCCCTCTTTGGCTAACAGAACGTCTAGAGCAAGCCGGTTTTGAAGAACCATTGCCCTTATCGATTGCATCTCTCCCTCCACCAGCATTAGAGATCTAGCAGTACTGGCGGATAGTCTATCTACAACTGTTGCCAATCTTCTTATTTTAACATCATTTAGTGCTATCCCCAAAATAGGGAACATAGCACCAAATACATCTCCAACTACCTCCTCAGCGCTTACATCCCTCCTTCTTCTAGTTTGTTTTCCCCTCTTTTTGGTTTCTAAGTCCTCAGCATGGTATATTTTGGGGAAGACTATAGCTAAATAACATGATCCATACCAATTATCTGGTAGTTTCACGTATGCATTTCTTCCACAAACAAAATACACATTTGGTATTACCTGCATTTCCTTTAGAAAGTCTTTGGAGTAATACTCTAGCTGGAAAGCATGTTCACAACTGACTGCTCCCACAAACACATTCTCATAATATGTTTGACTTCTATGTATACACAGCTTTCCCCTTTTCTCTCGGTCTAAAGCTATTGGACCACTGCTACCCTTTCTTTGGTGTTCCCTTTCTTCCTGGGTCCAATCTGTTTTCCATTGTCCTGAAGCTTTTAGGGTCTTTTGTCTTCTATATCGATCATCCACCTGCCCTATAAACTTTTTCTCAATTTCGGATACTTTACAAGTCAAATTATTTCTTCGGGCATGTGAAGTATCTAAAGTTCTCCAAGGAAGGAAAAATTTCTGTAACCTGTCTTCACTCTTATAATAGTCCCATCTATTGAGGTGTTTATAATTTGGCACCTCTGGCAATACCGAGTCAAAGTTTGAGAAGTAATACTCAAACCCCTCACGTTCATAAAATATGCTCAACAATAAACTACATGAGATTCCATAGGTCAATGGAAGATGGTGATATCTGATGCCTTCATCTACAGAAGCTGGCAACTGCATACAGACGTAGCAGTTCTTCGCCTCCATGACATCAATATATTCATAAAGCAATTTGGCATAAGCATTTGTTTTAAAATTCCCCTGTGATTCATCTGCATGTAATCTTTTTATTTCAGCATCTAACAAAGCTTTCTCCTTCTCTATGTTTTCCCCCTGTTTGCCAATCATAGGAGGCTTCTGTGTTGATGCACTTTTTGCTTCCTTTTCTGTTTTTACATCATTTTCATGTCCTACTACATATGATACAGTAACCACTAAAACTATAAGAGAAATCACTACCACTAGAAATGTGCCTATTATGCATTTTGCCCTGTGGTTCGGGTTGCCAGCCTCCATGGTCTCAAAACAGTGTAGTTCTGTTTTTCTTTCACAGCACAAGTCTCTTTTCTTTGCTTCTCCAATCTTTCGAACCACACCTGGAAGCTGAAAAAAATCCCCTCCGCAAAACAGTCTCTGAGTTCTGTAGCAACAGGCAACTTTAGTCCTTCTCCATCCTCTAAAATGGAAATCCCTAATTTCTTCTTCTTCTTCTTCTTGGCACTAGGTTATCTCTCAATCTGTATTTACAAAGTTCTTTGCAAAGTCTTTAATAATCCGAAACTATGCGTGTTCCAAGAAGTTCCACCACTTGCTCGAATATTTCCATACGAAGAAGGATTCCCTCAAGTATTGGACACCTTGAACAACAACATGGAAATTCAACTGTCTCTAGGATCAATTTTCTTATTCCGCTCAGGAGAGGAGGATAGACGATATTAAGTGTCAGCAGTCTCTCGACCTCCACTCCTGGTACCACCAACTCTACTTCCACTGTTATGAAGGGGTCAGTTCTGGTCAGGGTCACTTTCTTCACCCTCCCAGTTCTGCGTCCCGCTGAGGACATCTGTAGCGAGGTAGGTCCACTCGGGAGTAGCGTATCTTCTGCAAGGCACTCGCACCCTCCTTGACCTTCTCGGACCTTCCTGCTCTTGTCCTTGTGCACTTTCTTCTTGATCTGAGTCTTCGGATATAGGAGCAAGAGTTTCCTCTCGAGCTAGCTTCAAGCTTGGCCTCCTTTTTCTTTCAGGCCAGGTAGCTGCTCCACGCCTTGTTCTCCTATCTCTTGTCCGTTTACTCAGTTCTTGATCACTCTGGATTTGTTCTGTCTCTGAGTTGGTTTCACAACAGCTTTCTCCTTCTGTGACGACTTCGGTTTCACTGCCGTCCTGCCTTTCTTCGTCTTCTGTGACACTCCCAACTTCTTCAGACACCCCCACAGCTTGACCGATCCCCTCTTGTGACTCTTCTTCCACTACTAGATTTTCGTCTGTGAGAGGAGCTGTTTCTTCAAGAGGTGCTGGAACTCTTCGAGTATGGGAAGCGTGGATCCAATTTGGCAGACCTCCACACTTCACGGCGGTGTTTGTAACTAAGATTATCTAGTAAGGACCCTTCCAGCGCACGTACAAGCAGTTCTTCCGGACGTGCTTCTTCACCAGCACCCAGTCTCCTGGGCACAGGTCGTGGCACTGATTCCTTGAAGGTGGAACTTCTGCGGCCTGTACCTGAAGAGACACAGAATGAATGGCGTCAGACAACCCCTTGCAATAATCCAGGATCAGGTCATCTGTAATGTTCAGTAATGCAGTGGTTGGGACTGTTGGAAGTCTCATTGCCCTCCCCATCAGCACCTCGTGTGGAGAGAGACCTGTCCTCCTGTCGGGTGTGCTACGCATACTCATAAGGACCAAAGGAAGAGCATCAGGCCAACTTAAGGAAGTTGATGAACACACTTTAGCCATTCGACATTTCAACGTCCCATTTATCTGCTCCACGATACCTGAAGCCTCTGGTCGATAGCTACAATGTAACTTCTGATCAATGTTCAATGCAGAGCAAAGCATCTTCACAACTTCGCTGTTAAAATGTGTCCCTCTGTCCGATTCCAGAGAGGCAGGCACCCCGAAGCGCGGTATCAACTCTCTAAGCAACAACTTTGCTACTGTGAGTGTATCGCACCTGCGTGTAGGGTATGCTTCAACCCATCTGGAAAATATGCATACTACCACCAGAACATACCTAAGGCGGTTAACTTTTGGCATTTCAATAAAATCCAATTGCATTCTGTTGAAAGGCCCCCCAGACCTCCCAATGTGACTCAGTGTAACTGGTGTTCTTTTCCCTATGTTCAACTGCTGACAGGTAACACATCGCTTACACACTGCTTCTGCTGCAATCCTAAATTTTGGGCAATACCAAGTCTGCCTGAACACCCTCAGCATGGCATCCCTTCCCAAATGCACTGGACCATGTATCTGTCGTGCCATTGGACTCGCTAACTCCTCAGGTAACACTGCCCTTCCATCTGCTGAAACCCAAAAGTCCATTTCGCTTCTCACACACCCTGCTGTTTCCCATGCCTGCTTCTCAGATTCAGGTGCATTGTCTTGCATTTGTTTCAAATCTTCCCAAGTATCGACCGTTTCTAACATCATGCTTAATTCTGTCCTTTCCTGAGCCCCACCTACTTCCACCTCCGTGAAAGAATAACCATGCTCCGCGCAATAGCGGGCAACTTCGTCTGCATATCTATTTCCTTGTGACACAAAATCTGTATTTTTCGTATGAGCTACACATTTTACAACCGCGATTGCAGCTGGACCTTGTAAAGCTTCTAACAACAGCCGCACAAATTCTCCATTTCTGATTGGCGAACCAGAGGAGGTCATGTAACCCCTCTGAGACCACAATTGCCCGAAATCATGAACTACACCGAAACCATATTGGCTATCAGTATATATGGTGACTCTAATTTTCTTGCCTGCTGTACAGGCACGTGTCAATGCAACGATTTCTGCTACCTGTGCGGAGTGTACTCCTTCCAGGCAAGCGGCTTCCACAACTCCAGTAATGGTGCAAACAGCATAAGCTGCTCTCAACCGACCAGTATTATCTCTTAAACATGAACCATCGACAAAATAAATTTCATCAGGGTCGATCAATGGCTCATCTACAATATCTGGTCTGGGCTTCGTGCATAGTTCAGTCACATCAAGGCAATCGTGATCTTCACAGTCTTCGCTTTCAATGTCATTAGGGAGTGGCATCAGTGTAGCAGGATTCAAGACAGAGCACCTCTTAAGGGTCACGTTCTCTGCAGCAAGAATAACTTGCTCATAGCGCGTGAGCCTACTGTTAGTCAAGTGCTGGGTCTTGGTCCTGGTCATCAACAGTTCCACAGAATGAGGTACATACACCACTAACTGGTGTCCCATCACTATGCTTTCACAACGCTCAATGCTGACACCTGTTGCAGCAACGGATTTGAGACATCCGGGCAACGCTGCGGCTACAGGATCTAGAGTAGCCGAAAAGTATGCAACTGGTCTACGGGCATTTCCATGGACTTGCACTAAAACTGACAAAGCACAGCCCTCCCTTTCGCAGCAATAGAGGGAAAATGGCTTCTCGTAGTCCGGCATTCCCAGAGCCGGAGCACGACACAAGTCATCTCTCAGCTGCAGGAACGCCATCAAGCACTCATTGTCCCATGGTACCGGATCGCTCACCTCCTTGTGCGTCAGTTTCTGTAAGGGTTTTGCTTTCAGTGAAAAGTTAGCTATCCACTGTCGGCAATAACCAACCATTCCTAGAAACATCCTGACTTCTCTCTGTGTTGTAGGCGAGTTCATCTTCATAATTGCCTCTATTCTATCTGGTGACACCTTGCGCTTTTCTTTCTCTATCCGGTGACCCAAGTACTGTACTTCTGTCAGACAGTACTGCAATTTGCTCGGGGATACCTTGTGTCCATTTTCAGCTAAATGGTTCAGCAAGGCGATGGTATCTGTCTTACAAGCCTCTTCTGTTTCTGACGCAACAAGTAGGTCGTCTATGTACTGGACCAGAACCGAATTCTGGGGCAGTACCAGACTTTCAAGGTTCTTTTTCAACAGCTGGTTGAAGATTGAAGGGCTATCTGTGAACCCTTGTGGGATTCTACACCATGTTAAGACGCGACTCTCTATTTTAAAAGCGAAGATATACTGGCTCTCTTCGTCTAATGGGATTGAAAAGAAAGCCTGACAAAGATCTATCACTGTGAACCACTCAGCTTGGAATGGTATCTGAAACAGTATCACTGATGGATTCGGTACCACTGGACAACATGAAACAACAATGTTATTAATTTTACGAAGGTCCTGTACTATCCTAAATTTCCCACTAGGTTTCTGCAAACCCATAATCGGGGAGTTGCATGGGCTTCCCACGATTTCCTTCAGTATTCCCTGTTTAATCATAGAGTCGATCACGGGTTTTATTCCTGCAATCGTCTCTTGAGACAGCTTGTATTGTGGCGTTCTTGGATATTCAACATTTGGTTTCACTATGATCTTCACTGGCTCTACCCCTTTGACCAATCCTATCTCTTCTCCTGTAAAATCCCATACTTCTGATGATACTGCTTCGCGTAAGTCCCAAGGAAGGTCCTCCACCGTTAGAGTGGGATACAATTCTATGCATGTTCTTGAATTCACAATTTTGAAGGTAGCATCATCATCTGTCGTTTCTACCTCTACTCCCTGTGGTGTGCAGTATATGGTACAATTCAGCTTGCACAATAAGTCCCTTCCTAACAGACACACAGGACTAGAATCGCACACCACGAACTGATGTTCATTCGTGTAGTTTCTGATTTTCACTGACACTGGTTCCGTCAAAGGGCTAGTCATTCTTTTGTTTGCAACTCCTACCACCTGAATTGTTTCCCCCGACATTGGTAGATCCGGAACCACTGCTGATCTCAAAGTTGATCGAGTAGCTCCGGTATCCACCAAGAATGTTGTGGGACACCCTGCCACTTCTGCCTCTACAAATGGTCCTCTTTGATCCACTTCCAGAACTGCCCCGAGGGTGCAGTCCTCTTCTTTGCTTACACGTTGTCCCGTCAAGGGATCAATGTAGTAACATTTTTCCTCATCTACGAAAAGAGGCATTTGTCTAAAAACCTTTCCCCCTGTCGAAATCTTTGGTGGCTGCGGAAACTGAGCTCGTGGAGCCGAAGTCCCCCCTTTGGCCACCTTGATTCTCGGCACTGGCACCCCTTGAACTGGAACCTCTGGAACCTCTTCCTCTACTTCTAATTCTCCGTTTTCAGGGTTATAGGGACACTCGCGTCTCCAATGTCCCACCTGATGACACTGGTGGCACTTTGTCGTTTTCTTCAACGTAGCAAGGTCTATTCTAGGTCTCGGGTTTTCCTCGCTGTCTCTACTCTGTCCGTTTGGTTTTCGTCCCATTGTCCCTGTTCCCTGTTGGCGCTGTCCACCCTTTCCAGCTGACTGCATTTGTACTACCATCAGCTTCTCTTTTAGCTTCTTTGCTTTGGAATCTATTTCGTCACTGCAGTACCTGGCATACCTCAAAATCTCATCTAATGGTCTGTTCTGCCAACAAATTAAGTGTTGCTGAATCATCAAACAAATATCAGGTCTCAACCCCAAAACAAACTTTGACACAAACTGCCCTATGTCTTTGGGGTCCATTACATCGAGTCCACTGTATTGTTTGAATGTTTTCAGCAATCTCTCATAAAATTCATGAACTGTCTCCTTGGGTTCCTGTCTTGTTCGGTCTATTTTTACCCAATCTATGTCTTGTGGTGGGACCTTTTCCTTCAACCAAGTGATTACTCTTTCATATTTCAACATTACAGTTTCAGACGGTCCATTTGTGGCAGCATTCCTTTCTGGTTCTATAGTTGGCCACTCGACACTAGTCTTGCATGCTGTCCACAAATCTCCTGGCACCACAATGTCAAACAAAGTGTTCAAATCAATCCACAATACCTTGGAGATTTTCACAAACCTTTCTACCTGCTTGTATCACTCAACGGGATTGTCCCTTAACTTCGGAAAGGAATCGGTAAATGCAGCCAAATCTCCTCTACTCCAGGGCACATGTACATAGTTCCCATTCGATATTTCTCTCAAAGGAAATGCCTCCATCTGCATTACCCTTCCTTCCGGAGAGATCGCACTCGTGCTCCGCCTGACAGTACCCCTTTTGGACCACCTCTCTTCCCATTTGTCCAGATCTCTCCACACTCTTATTCCTGCTATCAATTCCCTTATGTGTGTCTTTAATCCTGTAGTTCTCTTCTCGTCTAAGTCTTGGTCTGAATACTGCAACCTATGGTTACTCTGTAATGTCCTTGTTCTGGACAAGTCTACCGTATACTTGTCTGCCAGTCCAGACAGTTTCTCATGTATTGCTCTTGCCTTTCGGGTAATATCTTTTGCTATAAACAGTAACTCATCTTGTTCGTACAGGTCAATCCTTTCTAAAGGCAACGTCCCATCTATTATCTCATCCAGGTCAGATTTTAAGCTAGTGACATCGAGTCTTTTGGCCTTTACTGCAGCTTTCAGTATGCTAGCTCTAGGGGGTCCATTCACATCTCTCCCATCCCAGCTCCGAGTCCTACGTCTAGGCTCAGGCGAGTTATGGGGAGTCCTCCCATGTTCCCATCTCTCCAGGTCCCATGCAGTTCCATCCTCTCTGGGCGTATGGTGAAACACTTTCCCATTTCTCATAATCCCACAAGTCCCATTCTGCATGGTTTCCCTAGATGCATGGTAAGACATTCCGTCATTCCCCCTTTCTTCATCATTTGCCGGTGGTCTCTGATCTCTCGACCCATGGCAAGATCCTTCACTGTTCCCCATGCTCCCACGCCTCCAGTGCTGTACATTATCATTAGGTGCATGGGAGTACATCTAAATCTATCCCTGTATTCTTGTGTCCTTCTGTCTCCCTCACTGGTTATGAGACGGGACGTCTCTCCACATCCTGTACTTCTCTCACGTCTCTCTTGCTCATTCTCACCGTCAGTATGACGTATAACTCCTCTACTCTCCCGACTGTTACCATCCCACTCCTGACTGCTTGCGCTAGCCCCGCAATGAGACAATGTTCCGTTGCCTCAACTTCCCCACTCAGCCCCTGTTCTTGACCTGTGGGCTGGTGCTTCTGTGGACCCTTCCCATTCTCTCAAGTCCGCTCTCAACTCCTTAAAGGATTTTGGCCGTGGTCCCCTCAGGTCCATCGGTCCTCTCTGGCCCCCCTGTTCTTCTGCGGGACCCACTGCTGAATCAAATGGGGTGCTCCACGTCACTGGTCCTGGCAATTGCCTCCAGGCATTTGTCGTGTTATTTCTCCTTTCCATTTCAGCTCTCTCTCTATCTAACCTCAGCTGTTCTTCCTCTCTTTTTCTCTCGGGGTTGTAAATCGATACTATAGGACCTATAGTAACGGGTACTTGTAGAGCGTCTGGCAACCCATAGGACTCAACCCTCTCTGTTTCCGGTACTTTCTGCACCACAAACCTTCCGACTACCCCCTGTCCTGTACTAGGCTGGGATGTCTCTTCACCTTTGGTAGGTGTCCACTCTGATATAGGGAGTGGTACATACCCCTCTATGGCAGGTCCATCATCCCTTGCGAGTCCCCCATCCTCCATTCTCCCAACGTTCGGAGGCGGTCTATCTATCAGCAACCTATTTATCAAGTTGTCCTCCGACTCGCTCTCCTCATCCTCTTCCATGAGCCTCTGTTCTCCTGTCACCTCTCTCACTGGGTATAACTTATCCACCTCAATAGCCTGTACCCTCCATCTCTTGGCGTCCGCATCCCATTGGGCATCTCGCACTGCCCTTACTGATCGCTTCAACCTTTCTTGGCGCCTGTTCAGATTTCTGTCGTGTGCCGCCCTAAGCCACGCATTAAGGGCCTCAAACTGTGTTGGTCTAGGCGGAGGATTCATTGAGGACATAATTGATTTCAGCCGATGTAACGCCTCTAACCTGAACGTTCCATATTTAGGAAACGTCAGTGCCTCATTCCCTTCCGAGATCTTACTCCATTCACCAATCCATAGTATCGTATGCAAGCCAACATTCGTTGCCATATA
Organism: Lissotriton helveticus; assembly: GCF_964261635.1. Taxonomy (NCBI): domain Eukaryota; kingdom Metazoa; phylum Chordata; class Amphibia; order Caudata; family Salamandridae; genus Lissotriton; species Lissotriton helveticus. Next base: position 1,070,389,751 of record NC_136070.1, on the reverse strand, counting down.
GTAAGCTGGTGTACCCTCTGGCGGTGCCTCTTGCCCATAATAAGAGTCCCTTCTTTTTCTCTTAAAAATCCCTCTCAAACATTTAAAACACTTCATGTTCAAAACCTACAAAATTTCTATTTTTTCTCCGCGTCTGTTTACTTCCTGATGACAATCCACCAATCTCAGCACGGTTCTTGCTAACTGCCCTATCAGAACGCGGCTTTTCACTGACGTCACACCAGCCGCCCAATCTCAGCGCGGCTCTTGCCGACGTCACACCAACCGCCCTATCACGTCGCGGCTCCTCACTAACCGCCCTATCTCAGCGTGGCTCTTGCCGAAGTCACTCGTCCCCCTTTGCAGCAGTTCCCCTCCTTTCTCAGCTCGTCTCCGTGTTCATGCGTGCGTCCCATTCATACTCCGAAAAATGATTACTTCCGTCCAAGCGATCACTTTTCTTTGACTGTCCGTCCACAGTCTAACTGTAATTGTCACCTTAACTGACGAAATGTCTTTCCGTTTACGTCCAGACAATCGCCTTCTCTGATAGGTTACTTACACACAGTAACTTTCGACCAGCGTCCGTTACTCACACACTCATTCTTACACTCCCCCTATCTCGGTCCTGCGGCGGTCAATGGTACCTCATGACCTCCTTACTCTGGTTGACAATTACTCTGGATGTTCGATACACCCGAACCACTTAAGCTCTACCCCGAACTTAAGATTTTACCAGGTTGCGCACGCTCACAACCTTCTCACAATCACACTACAGGCATTCAACTCCGCATGACATTACAATACAAATACAACACAAAACACCGCAATCTGTTCACGCATGACCCTTTTTATACTCACTCTCGTCCGATACTGCTGCTTTTCTCTCTCCGTCCGTGCCTTCTTTGGCAGGCCACCTCTCGAACTCTAGGGACCTTGGGGTAAACTAACCTAGCCTAGATTACCTTCCTCAAGAAGATAACCATCCTAATCTGCTACCAACTGCTGACGCGGGATTTCTGGTCTATTGTTACCTTACCAGATCCCAGCTCAGGTCGACTGAATCGTTGGTACCTGTCATTGAGTAAAAGGCAATCCACTACTAGGTTAATCAAGAAAGAACTTACACCACTCTAAAGAACCACTTACCACTAGAAAAGGTTTAAAAGTTTATTATAAGGCCAAAAATATCTGGAGATACAAACATCTCAGAATAAGGTTCAAAAGATATACGGGTATCAATATAAAAAGATATTCTCTGAATGCTCTTATTCGGCAAAAGGAAATTATCAAAAATATCTTGAATACCATGAGAGTTGCAAGAATCGCATTGAGTTGCAACTTGAGAGTCATTTACAGAAAAGAAAAGTTCAGGTTAGGCTGTCCCTACACTGGACTAAGTGACATCCCTACTTAACAAGATCTTTACCTAAAAAGGTGTCAGCACTGGTGACTTCCAAAGAAGATCACACACTTCCCTTAGTCTCTGAGTCAAGTTGAAGTCTTGCAATTCTCTATCTGCCTACCCATCCGCTCTCTTAGGTTCCTCAGATCATCTGCCCTAACTCCACCCCGGGGTGCTTTCCCTAATACAAAATCACATTTCCAATAGGAACGCCCCTGGAGACGCCTCTCACGTGGTGTAGTTTCTGGCGGCAAATTCCAGTCTGATCCTCTTCTGGGCCCTTCGTTAAAGTTGACCTTGCTTCCCAGGCTTCTTCTCCAGCGAGACGGTACCCCCTAAAATTCCTGAAGACTCCTACAGGCATGTGCCGGGCTCTCTTGAACAAGAGTCCATTCATCACTTTCTGATAAAGGCCCCCCTCGCACCTGCAAACAGACACTTTCTCGGTAGGCCCCAAATTCCGGCCTCCACCATATCTTAGGTCGTAAACTATTTTTGAACAGGCTTTACATTCGTGCTCAGTGCGACCTCTCCTTAACGAGCACATGCAGATCAAAGAAGCGACTTTATCTATTCAGGCCTACTAGAATTACATGAAACGGGCCTCTGCAATATGCACATTTAATTTCTATGTTTAAACAGTATTCTAACTAACACACATTACTATAATGTAACACATCTATTTAAAACATTACTTCAATTCTATGATTAACAATACTCTATAGTAAAATGACATTAGAATCCAAGTTACCTAAAAGTGTAACAGCATCTTTCGTTTCTTGTGAAATGCCATGTGGCCTACACATTTCCATGGTTTGCAGAATTACATTTCTTTTACTCTCTGCTGCATAACGTGAGATTCCAACCTCATTCTAGCATTTCTACAAATCTCTACATTAGTTTTCCACACTGATATATGTATCTCTATTCTAATTAAACACTCATGTATATATTTTCTCTATATAAGTTTGACACTCTTGTCTATTATATACTAGACTAATACAACGTGCTTGTAAATATGGTGCACTTCTACATTTTTCAGATTTGTGCTCTCTCAGACCTCGACACTTAGGGGCATATCATGCGGAGCTCCACTATATAGTGTGTGTGAAAAAAAAACATTTAGAAAATAGATAAAAAGTGGACCTAGGATAATGCAAAAACAGTGTATGACCAGAAAAGAGAAAGTGTCAAATAATATAATTGTTATTATTTTAATATGTATAAGTCGAGTTTTGATAAGGAATATATATTTTTATAAATATTAAACCTTTTTTAACAAAAACGTAATATACAATGTTAACGACAATTGAGGTACATATACAATTCCAATTGTGGCCTATGTAATAGACTGTTTTTGTATTATCCTAGGTCCACTTTCTATCTATTTCCTAAATGGGTTTTTTCACACACAGTAATTTAACTCTGATTTAGGAAATTCATTCAGGGGTTCCCCTAATGTGACACACATCTGCTCCACTATATAGTGTCATTAGTTCTTCCCACCAACCTTCATTGATTTAGGTTCTGTTCTATTTTTAAATTTGTATTGCGAAATTTGCTTTTGCATAAAAAAGTGCAATTTTAGAAAAATTTCACATAATTTAGCGTATTTTTTATGAAATGCAAAATCGGAATTTGGCTCTATAATTTAGAGTAATCAGTTTTAAAAGCGAGGAGGCATTTTGTGGTAAAAAAAAAAAAGCAAAAACTATAGAAACACAAACAGCAGCTACTCACATTCTTGCCGTTCACGTTCTTCCAGTGGGCTTGTTCTGTTGCACCTAATAGCTGAAAATTATGTGACATTGCATAATGAGTAATTCTGTGGATTTTGAAAAAGAGTAATGGTTAAGCAAGATTAAACCAGTATAACTGTAATTTAGAATGTTCTTGTTCTCCAACCATGTCCTACTACATATAGCCTTTTCAAATTCTTTGAGTTATGTATCTTTTTTTTACAAACAAAATATGCTCAATTTATCATACCGATACAAAAGGGGATACAAAAGGGGATACAAAAGGGGATGATGGAAGGAGCGTTTTAGCAAATCAAACACTCACCCCCAGTCAACTGATCTGGGTTTAATCCATCACCATTATTTAGCCCACTCAGCCACCCCATTTCAGACATGGGTATATGCAAATCAGTCTGACCCTGTGCCTCATGGGAACAGTCCAGTCCGAACTGCCAAGCCATGTCTTCCATGGACCGGAAACAAGCATCCTGGGACCGGTTTCGGATTCATAATCCTCATCAGCTAGGCTATCTTGAATCCAGTGGCCAAGTGAGCAAGGGACTCACGTCTGAGCATACCCTGCCACACTTAGGGCGAACCCCCCCCCCTCCCTTTGTATCAATTTATCATACCATCACAAAAATGTGTTGATTTACAACTTCATTTCAATAGATTATTGGTGCAAATCCTAATTTTATTCTATTTGAACTGTTCCTCAATTAATGTTCTTCCCCAGTCCCTGGGGAACACACAGGTGCTGAGCATCTGCCCTAGGTAGACAGAAAAACCCATTGATGAAATGTTCACAAACTGCGTATCTTACAGGGTGTTCCTACCTACTGCCTAATAAGGACTAGGGGCCTCATTTATGAAAACTGTTGCCCTCCTTGCGACATGATGGATGCGTCATATGTACTGTATGACACATCATGTTGCAAGGAATGACAGATACGTCAGTATTACTGACGTATCTGTCAGCTCAAAAGTTATGCATTGCTGGGGTGTGTCTGAAAACAGATGCAACACCAGCAATGTGTCCCTTCACATGCCCCATTTGAAAGGGCCTGCGTCAGTCTTATGCATGCTGTGAGGCAGACATAAGATATTGATGCAGTAGCTTCCTAGAGGTGGCGCAGTGAAATCTCACAGAATTCACTGCACCACTTCTACGAGGCTTTTTACGTGGGAACGCAACCCTGCATACATTATAGCTGACACAGGTATAATGTATTGCAGGGCTTTACAAAGTGAAGCAACTGCTTAGATGCATCACTTTGTAAATTGGGCGCAGCGTGGGACACTTTTTACGCCGGCGCAGCGTCACAAACGTTGGCGCAACTGTGGTGCAAAAGTGACGCCGGGGCTCATAAATAAGCCCCTAGATGTATTGAATGTGTGGACCATAATAGACAATTTCCTGAATCAATGCAGGTGGCAGACGTACATTAGGAACCAGTGAGGATAATAGTGATGCATCCTAGTGGGCCATCTGGACTTGTCTCTCCCTAGAACCTGCCATAACTGGGGTCCAAGTATTTCACAATCTCCACCTGGAATACTGAAATAGCTCCATATCTTTCTTTTGCATGATACGTATGCGTGATGCCTTTTCACATTTACACCATCACACTCTTTGTAAATTGCTTTGGGCAAAGGCATGATGAAAATGATGAAATATGCATACATCCCTGCACGCATCCGATTCGCCAGCATTGCAAGTCACCATCTAAAGGAGCGGCAACTGTTGCTCATTAAAATTCTCTCTATCTCTGTTCATGCAAATCTGATCAGTGGAAAACAGGATTTGTCAGCCTCCTTTTCATCTCCCTGCTTCGCCTGGTGTGTCGATCCAGACAGTCAACCCCTGTGAATTAAAGTTTCCAATTTAGTGGAGCAGGAAGATGTAGCTTCCCTTCAAACCAGGGATTGGCACTGCTGTCTTTGGATGCTTAGTACATCAATCTTGCATGGGTTTAAAGGTAGTTCTGCTTCCTTCCTTCTTAATGTGCTCTGTCTGCTCCCCACAGTTGTTTATACCCTGTTAGACATGGCTTGGCTTGATGTAGGTAGCTTTGTGTGGACAGTTGCAGTACATATCCTTGCAGAACAGAAGCAGGAACCTGTATTTCATTCTTAAACCCTGCTCTGAGGACACTGATGCAAATAGCGTAAGGTATCAGCCCTGCAGTTTCCTTGTAGTTATGTTAATTAAGCAATATTTGTTTCTAATAATATGTTCTAGACACCAGGGTGCTGCTTCATCTCTGAATAGACCATTTTTGAAATGATAAAGTATCACCTATCACTGCTACCTGGATTCACAGACCACACAGCTGTGTTTAGTTGTCAATACAAAAAATACAAAAAACTGTGAATCAAATTATTTACAGCTTAGCATAAATATGGGGGCCCCATTTATAAATTCTGTGTAATTCCTGATTCGGACAGAAATTGTGATTTCGGTCAATCAAAAATTACAAGGAATGCATGGATACCCCCTAGCTACCTTCCTGGGTGCGAATGGACAAGAAAATGAGGAATAATCAATGTAAACCGGTGCCATGGACCCATAGGGTCACACAAAGGCCCTGATTGCGAGTTTTTGGCAGAGCAATGGCCACCGCTCCACCAAAGCTCATGCCGCCTACCCGCCAGATTACAACTTTCTCGCAGTCTGGCAGGCTTTGCTGTGTCGGTCCCATGGCGGTGCCTATTTATTTGAAAGGCAGTGGTGCCATTAAAAAAGTACCCCAAAGGGACAGTACTACAAGGTTCCTACATGTTATGCCCCCTCTGTGTGCATCCACATATGTTTGAGGCACAGGAGGGCTCTGTAGGGCCCTCTTTGTTTCCTCTACGCCAGGGTTTTCATGGCAGTGGAAATGCCATGAAAAGCCTGCCTGAGAGGAAACTCGCGATATGCTTGGTGGGATTGCGGCGGTCTCACACACCATTTCTCTCTCTCTCACCTTCTCTGTCTGTCTCTCCATGTCTATCTCTCTTTCTCTCTCTCTCTCTCTCTCTCTCTCTCTCGCTCTGTCTTCCATACCTCATTTTTGTCATTTTGGTTAATTATTATTCCTGTACACTGATTTACACACATATGATTCATTGTCTCTGAAAAATGTGTATGTGATGTAAAGGGTTCTAATACCTTACACTGGTAGTAGTACTATAAGCAAGGGCGTAACACAGGCCCCTTCAGCCCCCGCGGTGCGGGGGGCCCTCACCCTCCAGGGGGCCCCGTCAGCACTGCAATCTAGAGCTGGGAAGCTCTAGATTGAGTCCGGAGGGGGCCCCTTCACGTACCCTGCAGGAGGGCTCCCTCAAGGTTCGATACACCACTGAAGACAGGGGCTGTGGAGGGATGAGAGAGCCAGTTGGGGAGTGATAATAAGGGAATCCATGGCAAAGGAGGTCAGTGGGGGGTCGCCCAAAAGGGATTTTCACTTTGGACGCCCCAGCGCTAAAGCCTGCCCTACATTGGCCTTAAGCTAGGCCTGTAAGTTTCATAATAGAATAGCCTGCTCTGTGTCTCTTCAGCAATCAACAGTGGCTCTGTGGCACTCCCTGACCATAGCCACCTCCTTCCCTGAGGAAGAGTACACAGAAATCCAGGCCCAGGTAGGCACTCGTAAAAAAGAAATGTGAGTGGGTAGCCTATTGACTGGAGGTGGTGCAGGGCAGGCTGGGATTCTTCATACCCCTGGACCCAATGCCACTGAACCAGCAGCACACTGAGGCTTCACAAGAGAGAGAAAGGCAAAGGGTTAGAGAGAAAGTGATTACAGAGGGATAAGAGAGGCGAGAAGGAGAGAAAATCGATGGATGGAAAGAGAGAGATTGCACAAGGAGAATAAGGGAGAAAAGCTGGTTTGAGCATTTTTGCCAGGGCTGCTTTTACTTCACCATTCCGGCACTGCATTCCATAATCATTGTGAGGTCTTCGCACACGTGAACGGGCTTATGCCTGCTAAGAGTTAACCCTGGGCGTAGTACGTGTAGTCGCGCTACGCGAAGCTACGCGAAGACGTTCTCGCACTACGCGAGCTTCGCGTAGCTTCGCGAGCATGCGTAGTAGCTTGCTGGTCCCGTTCGCGAGCCGTTTTTCTTGCTCGGGAGCGCGTTATGCGTGTTCGGGGCAATGCGTGTTCAGGGGATTGTAGCGTGTGACCTTACCCATGTGGTGGGCTTTGGACGCGGCCATCTTGTTTTTTCAATTGTCCCGCCCGCTCGCGTCCCCTATTTCCTCTTCCGGGTCGCGTATAACGTGTTCGCGCGGTGCATGTCTTGTTCGGGAACACAACTACTTGTTCACGCTGACAAAGTGCGTGTTCGCGTGAACTTGCGCGTGAACTTACCCACGTGGTCGCGATGGGCGCGGCCATCTTGTTTTTCACACTCTATGCTATGGTTCTGGGCCTAGTTTTCTATCCACCTTATATCTGTGCAATCTTTACCTATTTTCGCAGTTTTTCTTACTTTTTTTTACTTATCATCTATCTCTCTCTGTCCCTAAGTTTATATTTAGCATTTTATTTCTACTTTTTCACCTTTTTTTAAACTTTTCTACTTTTTTATTTTACTCCTACTTCTTCCCCCTAACTTTTTTCCTTTTGTTCTTTCTTTTCCACCTCCACCCCAGAACCATGGCAAAAGGGAGCAGCAGAACCGGCTCGAAGGGCAAGGCGCCTGCACCCTAGAGCCCGCTGCCTTGCGGCAGAATGCGACCTTCAGGGGTGAAGGCCCGGAATCTTTTCGGGGAGGCGGTGGTGGCCGCCCTTGTTTTTTTTATCCAGCGCCACCTCCCCTTGACCTTGGCAGCAGGCGGCAGGCCAGGCTCTGGTTACCTCCCAGAGGCGCGTCATCGCCGGTGGGCGAAGGTGCGCCGGGCAGTCTTCCGCCGCACGGATATCCGGCGCACCCACCAGCAGCTGGCCCACCAGTGGGCAGACATTCTGGACAGGGAGCAGGACCTGTTGGACCTGCTAGGTGTCAAGGTCGTGGGGCTTGGTGAGTAGCTAGTAATATTATTATATGTATATATAGTAGTATAAGTATTGTGTATAATTCTTGGATGATTAAGTAACACGATTACTTGTGCGCTTAGTTACATTGCAGATCAATTCCGTCTCAAAATCTTCTGTTACCGCATGACACAGGTGCTGCTCGCGCGCCACTTCTCTTACTGGTCTTACTGGTTTGTAACTGTGCGCTAGCTTGGGCTGGTGATTATTGATGTTAGAGTTAACTTTAGAGAACTGAAGTTAGTTAATGCTATTGCTAGAATCTAGTCCTTTCATTGTCCTTTAGTGAAATAGTGGTGGATGGATAGTATTAGTTCATATTTTCTTAACAGTCTGCATGACGCGGCGCCTCCTCTGTCACTGAATGCTTAGTTAGTTCTTATTTATCCCACCCCTCCATAGAACCGGTTTGCAGTTTGTTTACTGAGTGGTAGGCTTAGCAGCAATAGCATTGTCACGTCAGTCAGTAGCACTTCATATGACGCAAGCAACCAACAATTTTGTGTATGCACAAATTTATGCATGTGTCCTACTCTTCCATCTCATCTATGCATGTTTGCGGGCAAAAATAAAATGGAAATGCCGACTTACTGAACAATTGGCCCGGCTGGATTCTGGAATAGGTGGTGTAGGTCAGGAGGTACTGGCTTCGTTAGTATATTCTGCAATCACAATGTTTATGGAACATTTGATTAGTGTTCTATAAGTAGACGGTCTGTGAATCCTGCAAGCCAGTAGTCATTTAGACTTCGAATTAAATTTTATTGCAATTGTTGTTTCCTAAAATGTTTGAGAGGATTTTTGAATGATGTATTTGTTTCACAGCACTCAATGTTTCTCTTTCTTTATTATTTCTTACATGATCAGCACCACCCAGGGGCACGAAGACGGGGTCCGAGTCGGCGGGACAACCACCAGAGGAGCGCTCCTCTACCGAGGATCCTGCTGCTGGCCCCAGTAAGTCCTCCAGTGCCTATATTATTATGAATTATATTTCTCTAACTTTTTAACGCACCTTATTGTTTCAAACCTATTAAGCCTCCTTCCTAATTAAATGTTAGCTAAACCTTCTTTGGTCTTCAATTTGTTTTCCAAATTTTGGGTATCTAATGCCATCCCTGACTAGTTTAAATTCCTTCAAACTGCCTCTGCCCGATGACTCTTTGTGCTACTACTATAGACTGTCTTTAGCTAAGCTTGTCCTGTTGGCCACTCTTTAGTTAAGGTATTCTTTTCTTTGGAATAAAGCTGTGATAGAATAGCTGTAGCCACTGGGTCCACTCCTGTCTTTTGCGTTGTCATCTGTAATCTCTAGTCTTTGTCAATTCCCACCCCAAAAATGCGCAACCAGATATTTGCCTACTAATTTTTGTTAGGTTATTATACTACTACTACTGTTGCGGTTATTCTCTGCACAGGCATATACAGAACTATGCACAAAAAAATAGGATGTTGGTGATAGGGAGGTTGGACCTTACTTACACCCTAGTCACAGAACTCAGTCAGAAGAACCCGCAATTCAACGACAGTCTACCTACCTAAGTGTCTCAGTCATAGTCATTTGTCCCACTCCGTCCCGACCCCCACAAGAAGATAGTTAGATATACCCAATGATTTTCTTACACAACCCAGAACAGAAGAAGACCCTTTCGCTCACTCACTCGTTTAATTCCACAGCACCCCAGACACTCAAAATATACCACAGAGTCTATGTGCAAGTTCAAAAACTTTATTTTTTTAACAACAAGCTTTGCATTGTTGTAACTTGTAACTTGTTCCATGAAAAACATCCAGCTCCACCATGCACAATAAAGAAGATTAAATACTATACATTTTTGTACAACTAGTGCACGATAGAGAACTGTGGGAATTGTGGGAGACCCCTCACCGTTGAACGTATACTGGTTACACATGCATCTTTCCAAAGCTCTGCTAATCTCTGGTTCGTAGAATGGAATCTTCTCATCTGCCTAGGAGAAAAATGTTGCACGTTAGACAGTGAATAACTATGCCAGTTTATAGCAGTCATGCCAAAAAAGTGTAACATTATGGATAAGCAAAAGGGATTAACAATACTGTAAGTAAGTAAATCAACCTCTTTAGTTGTATGCATTGCAACACTCATGTGGCCTCAAAGGTGTCTTTCTTACTGCAACAAGCTGCAAGGTAACAACATGGGCAAAACAGTAGACCCGGATCATTCTAAAATTGTTACATGGCTCAGGCTAACTTTCCAAAGACTAGAGTAGGAGTAGAGATTAGATGACCCTAGGGACCATCTAATAAAGTAAAACTAAACTCTGTCTAATGACTGCTGTTGTGCAGGCATCTCAAAAGGTGTACTTGTTTTTATAGGTGCACAGTCACTACCAACGACCAGTGCCACTGCCGACGGGGCCAGCGGCGATACTAATGCCACCCAGGAGGGGACAGTGGCTGCGGCACCTGCAGTAGCAACAGTGGGGGAGGAAACCTCAGCGGTGGGCGGTGGTAAGTTATATTCATTACTTATTTGCATTACTAGGTGGAAGGGGAACATTTCCCTCACTGTGCTATGAGACTTATTAAGAAAGTATGAATTTGAAATTGTACTGGACAATATACAATGGTTGAAGAAGACACCCTTTGCAGCATTACCAGGGTGAGTTGAGTAAACAAGGCCTCTTCTATCAGACACCAACTCAGCTGTGAAAGTTATGGAGAAGACTAAAAATCAGATCAGATGACCTTGAGGGATGGGTTGAACAAAAAGGGAAAGAAGTGAACTAGGGAGGAAGGAGGAAGGACGAAAGACCATAGAAGGATACTTTGGAAGGTTAATGCACGTGGCTGATATGAATCTGATGCATGGGTTGTTGAAGGATGGGTAGAACTGGAAGGTGAAAGAGAAGATGCATGTCTGGTTGGGCAAAACAATATGGGTGCATGGATATAGTGGATAGCAAGAATCATGAGCGGAGTTTGTGACAATGAAACCCAAGGCAAGGAAGGAGTGGACGCATGGGTGGTTGTTGGTGAAAGTGAAACCAGCTAAGGCGATAATAAAGAATGATAGACATTTATTTTTATTGGTTGTTTTCCCCCTAAATGTATTGTATTCATCATAGGTGGAGACTGTCACTGGAAGCAGAGTCTTACTTTGAAAATATAAAAGGAGATACAAAAAAGACTGGTGTTCTTCTGTGTACTCAAGTCCACCCATAGTACTAGGGCCAGTATAATGCCAGAAAAAACTTCAACAAAAGTTACAGGCAGGGGAAGCAGGAGGATAGATTAGATAGATACTAAAAGTTGCCACCATTTGTATGTACTGCGCTTGGTAATGCTACTATGCCACTATGTGTTGAATTAATTTGGAAGAGTTTCAGTTACAATTCTGTTCCTTTTTTTATAGATACTCATACTCCTTCCCACAAACCATCAAGGAAGGAGTTGGCAGCCAGGGCCCGGCAAAGGAAACTGCAGGCCATTGTTGAGGAGTACCGCCGGCTGGTGGCTGAGGCCGAGGAGGAGGAAGAGGCAGCAGCTGCTGCTTCTACCAATGCCCCAGGCCCCAGCCTTGCCCCACCTGCAGGAGTACGGCGCCGTGGTCAGGCATCCGCTCACCGCTGGCATGTAACAACATCTGCCGCCCCCCCCACATGGATGCAAATGTAGGTGCTGTGCATTTCGGCAAAAGATTCTCCTCCGGGTGTCAAAGTTGGAGGATCAATTAGAGGAGCGTGTGAAGATATTGGTGGACAAACACCTTAAAGCCCGCCGATTGTGATGGACCCTGTTAATTTGCCCCTTTTTTAATACTTTTGTTGGCGGGTGGGAATTGGGTGTTGGGGTTAACTTATTTTTGTGGGACATTCTTTGGACTTGGAGATTGGTTGGGGTTAGGGTGGGGATAGGGGTGGGATAGGAGAGGACCAGGAGGATATTTTTTTATGTACATCAATAAATGTTATTTATTTTCGACGTACACGTATGATGTTGTTTTGTGGTGGGGTTACTGTTGTACGTCACAAGGTTTACTCTACATGCAGGGCAGCGGCCAGTGTTTGATTGAAATAATTATTAATTGACCACATGTAACAACATCATGCCAACAGATAGATGCGGTACCCCTCACTGAGTCATATTTGTCCTATTTCTACTACCAGTCTCTCCTCCATTATACCTCCTAGCAAACTTCTCTTCTTACCTGTGATTGATGATGATTAAGTTTGGCACTGCAAGCAAAGCCTAGTGGTCTGGGAAGAGGAGCTCGTCCTCAAACCCTGGTGGTTCTTGTGACAGAAGTAGATCCTGTAACCCAATAATTATTTCTTCCGACTCGCTCTCCTCTTCCAGCTCTGATTCACGTACTTTGTAGTCTGGTGGTATGAAGTGCTGATTCATTTTTATCATGGTTAACCTCTCCACGCTTTTGGGCGAGAGACTGGTCCTTTTCACAGTCACAATGGCACCAGCAGCACTGAAAACACGCTCAGAAGAGACACTTGCAACAGGGCAAGCTAGATACTTTATCGCCAGCCTGCTGAGCAGTGGCCATTGGCTTCTTGTCCTATACCAATACACCAATGGGCTTTGCTCCATGAACACCTCTGTTGTGTCATCCAGATAGGCCTGGACCAACCGCTCAATGTTCATTGGTGCTCGGGTTTGCTCGTCCTCTTTTTGCTTTGCGACAGCAACGGACTTACCCATCCCTTTCTGTAGAAACCAAGCAGCTATTTTTTTGCTTGTGTCTGATGAATCAGATCCTGTTGGTACGGTTGTTGTTATTGTTTGTGTTGGTGACTGCTGGGAAGCAAACACACTGCTCGCATGCTGTAAAGAAGAACTTGACTCTGTAGGATGCTCAGTAGTACTTGCACTGTCCTGGGCTGGCACTGGCAGGCCTCTAATTGAGAGCCGTTTGTTTTCTAAATCAGTGGCTTCCTCGGCTATTACAGTTTTGTACTTGGCAACATCCCCTTCTGAAAAAGGAATTACTGCATTACTGTTCACAAATAATTTGTACCGTGGATCCAAAATTTCCGCAGTAATGTAATGTTGATGCGACACAATCTTATTTTGAATCCTTGTATTCTGAGAAAAGCGGCCGGCTAAGGACTTCGCCAAATTACATGCTTCAAGTTTTCCTTCAACACCTTCGTATGTTTCAGACACCTCCTTCAGCTCTTGCTCCAGCATGTACAACAATGGGATAGCTTGGCTCATAGTACAGTCCTCCCTGCTGACTGCATGTGTGAATACCTCAAAAGGAAGTAGCATCTCTGTCAGGCATTTAATGAGGTCCCATTGCGACATCTCAACTGTCATGGCTTTAATAACACCAGTTGTATCCCCTGATCTTCTTGTCATGACATAAGCATTAAGTGGTATGTACTGCTCAAACAGCCGATCAAGCATGTAATAAGTAGAGTTCCAACGTGTTGGTATCTCCTGGATGGGTGCTTTCACTGGCATTCTATGCTCACGTTGAATGGCCCGTAGCTGCTTCCGGGCTTTAAAAGAATGATTGAAATGCGTGCAGATTCTTCTGCAAATGGTCAGTAAGCTGCTGACTTTGCTTTCACTTTTCAGAAAGTCTTGAACCACAATGTTAATGCAGTGTGCCAAACACGGGACCCTAAAATAGCCACCATCTTCCATGGCCTTAACTACATTACTGCCATTGTCGGTGGCAACAAAACCAATATTGAGGCCTCTTGGTCGCAGCCATTCAAAGACCTTGCTGTTGAACTCATCCAAAATGTTTGCAGCAGTATGCGATGTCTCCATAGCAAACATGGCTACAGTAGCATGTTTGCGAGTATCATTAAAAATCTCAGTAGTGTCAATGCCTGTAGATATCTTGTCTCTAACACCTGTAAAAGAGATCCAGTGTGCAGTGTTGCACATATAATCAGTGGCTTGGCTACTGGTCCACATGTCTGTTGTCAGGTGGATACTATGCACAGCACTCTGCTGCAAGGCTTTTCCAAGCAATTCCAGCACGTCGTGGTGTAGTGCTGGAACAGCAACTCTAGCAAAATAGTAGCGGCTGGGAACATTCCATTTTGGGCAGAGGGTTGACACAAATTCCAGGAAACCCACCCCTTCAACAAAAGAAAAAGGGAGAAGGTCCAGAGCTAACATTTTAGCAAGCTTATCATTGTACAAACGTGCTATTGGGTGGTTGCGCTCATACTTTCCCTCCTGCCTAAACATGCTAACAATGGTACGCTGCTTGGTATTTCTTTCTGTTGTGCCCGATGCTGTCATTCGCGTCGCAGACTTTGCACCCGTACTCCTTGGTGTCTCCGGGTTACTCTTACTCTGGTGCCACAGAGATGTTGCTGATGCGGAGGATGTGGGACCTACCACTGCAGTGCTGGGGAGTCGGACAGGGGTACTTAGTGTACCACTACCAGATAGAATGTCTCCCTCTTCTTCCGGTTCGACCTGTGGACCTCCTACTGCTTCCCCACCAACAATAATGGTTCCTGCTTTTATGAGACATAGGTGGTCCTCCCACTTGATTGCGTGGTGTTTTTTCATATGGGTCATTTGGCCTCCGGTACCATAGTTTGTACCAAGCTTACCATGACTAACAGAGGAATGACAAATGGAGCATATAGCAATGTTCTCCTCATTTGCGCTAACTGTAAAGAAGTCCCACCAGGGGAGCTTAACTTTTGTCTCCTGCTAGAGGTGCCACTCCCAATGCCGAATGAACTGGAGGTTGTTGTGTGGTGAATTTCACTATGTGGCTGCGCAGTAGTACCACTACCTACTTCTGCTGAGGTGGAACTTGTACTGGATGTAGGACGCTGCCAGCTGTGTGCAAATGTAAAAATGGAAGCTGGAGGTAGTTTTGGTGTGGCCTGTGTTGGTGGTATGCGTGCTACATCCCTAGTCACAGCCATTCTTGATAGGGTTAAAATGTTGATATCCATGTCCTCAGGGCCGGGAGTAATGCTTGTGATGACTGGGTCTGACTCATCATCACCATCATTATCCGGCTGCTCAACATCGCACTCCATAAGTGGTAGGCTTCCTGGAACCTTCCTTTTCCCTAGCCTGGTCTTCTTGGGATGTCTCTCCCTCTCATGCTGAGATTGTTGTGGCTCCCAAGTGATATCAAGATCATCAGAAGGGATGCTTGGTGAAGAACTCAATGGACTAACCCTCCTTTTCCTTGGTGGGGATTTGGAAAACAATAGATCTCCTGCATGAGGTGCTGCCTCGTCTTCTTGCTCAGCATCAGGCTCAATTTCCTGAACTGCCCCGACTTCGGGAGGAACAACAACTACTATTGCCGGTGGTGGTTCTTGAACAACAACTATTGCAGGCGGTGGTTGTGGTTGTTGTTTTCGTTGAACATCTACTATTGCGGGCGGTGGTTGTGGAACACCTACTATTGCAGGCGGTGGTTGTGGTTGTTCTTTTCGTTGAGCATCTACTATTGAGGGAGGTGGTTGTTGTTGAACAACTACTATTGCGGGTGGCGGCTCAGGTTGAACATGTACTATTGCGGGCGCTGGTTGTTGTTCACCACTTTTCTGCTGTGTTCCCTCTTGCGTGGAATGTGTACTACTGTGAGATAGCGATAAGTTCAGCTCAGGCTCAGTATCACTGCTTTCCATCATTAGGCTGGCTACCTCTTCCCCACTCATCTGCTTGGGCCTGGGTTGGTGGCTTGGGCCCACTGATGCGGAGGTGCTGGCCCCAGCTTGGACCCCGGTCACTGCTGCTGCAGGCGTACTTTTTTTTTGCCCAAAAAAGGTTTTCGGGTCAACACCAGACTTAAGTGTCACTTCCTTCTTCTGTTCTTCCTTTTTCTCAGCTAATTTCTTGGTCTTGGAGGACCTGGTACCTGCTTTCTTTGGGCCCATCTTCTTCAGATGTCAGCAGCAGCACTCAGTTGCACAAGTTGCTGAGAATGATGTCTGGTCAGGTTAGTCACACCACACGTGACATAGTACAGAAGGACGTCCGTCTGGCAGTAGAACAGGCGATGAATGATGACACCTCCTCTTCAGCACCTACAAGAAATAAGGCAGAAGTTAGTTAACAACATCAGTCGAATGTTGATTTTGTTTAGCTTTAATTTTAATTACTACTAGAAGTATTAGTACAAACAATAAGAGTAAGAATAGCAAAGAACTAAAAAGCTAATGTAGTGGAAGTGGAACTTGTTTATCCTTAATTTGTGCATCATTTGGGATGGATGCAGCATCAGTGACCTGCAGCAGATAGCAATGGGGATGTGAACAGTAGTAAGCCAACAGGAACAATGGCAAAACACAGGCCAATTTGTCAAAAACAAAACAACACACTACTACTACCACCCCAGCTCCACATGGGCACTCTCATCACAGGTACATGGGTAAAGGGCAAAGGCCAGAAAACAATAAAGTCAAGCACGCCTATATCCCTCCCTATATGGCCAGAAAAAGGAGGATGCCTGCATCACAGCTTAATGCAAAAAAGAAAATCCCCATGGCTACAAGGTTTGAAAGTTACACAACAACACAAACAACAAAGGCATTTAGAGTTTTTTTCACCCAAACAAATAACACCCCAAACACCACATTTGAAAATTCAATGCATTGCCACCCATGCCCTCAATGATGTTAAATTCAACAGACAAAATGGACAACGCTACATCAATCATCCTGCTGACTATCTCTGGGACTCTAGGCCTACTGGCAGAAAAAAATCACACAAGTTTGCAGGCCTGCGGCAAAAAAACTAAACCACGATGGAAGGTCACACAAAATTGCCGCCCCCGCATTGCCTGGCCACCCACAAAAAAAACATGAAAAGAAAGAGAAGACAGACAATACATTCCTATGGCAAAAGGACAATGGTTGGCTGCTTGACAAAATGGCCACCAAGCCGCCCACATGGTCAGGCCACCCTCAAATAATAACAAAATACATAGAGGACAGAAACAGTAAGTGGTCCATGCTCCAAAAACTACAAGCAAATGACAACCTGGAGAGTTTCTTTTAGCAAAATTAACAGCATCTACATTTTCGGGAACGTTTTAAGCAACTCGGGAGATATAGCTCGCGAGAATGCAAATTCGGCGTGTTCGGCAGCGCGAACTGTACAAAACGTCTTTATCGCGTGCCCGAGCACGCACATTGAGCACGCGAAGAAGACAAAAACTGTATGGTCGCGTTGTAGCTCTGTGCAAAGTTACCAAAACTATGCGAGCTGAATTCTAGGGTTACCTAGTGCGCATATTATCCAACACACACCCAAAACCTGCAAATCAACACCAAAAAAACATTTTGCTAATCAATCCAAAGCCATCCATGACCTATGATGTAACATCAGTTGAACAACTTTCATGCACCCACATGATGAGGACTCTAGTAGTACCCTTGGGCCTACTGGCAGAGTAGGCCACAAGCTTGGAGGCCTATGGCAAAAAAAACACAGTGGCTCCAAACACAAAATGGCCACCACCACCTGGCCAAGCCACCCACAAAAACATGAAAAGAAAGAGAAGACAGACAATACATTCCTACGGCAAAAGGACAATGGTTGGCTGCTTGACAAAATGGCCGCCAAGCCGCCCACATGGTCAGGCCACCCTCAAATAATAATAAAGTACTTAGAGGACAGAAACAGTAAGTGGTCCATGCTCCAAAAACTACAAGCAAATGACAACCTGGAGAGTTTCTTTTAGCAAAATGAACAGCATCTACATTTTCGGGAACGTTTTAGGCAACTCGGGAGATATAGCTCGCGAGAATGCAAATTCGGCATGTTCGGCAGCGCAAACTGTACAAAACGTCTTTATCGCGTGCCCGAGCACGCACATTGAGCGCACGAGGAAGACAAAAACTGTATGGACGCGTTGTAGCTCTGTGCAAAGTTACCAAAACTACGCGAGCTGAATTCTAGGGTTACCTAGTGCGCATATTATCCAACACACACCCAAAACCTGCAAATCAACACCAAAAAAACATTTTGCTAATCAATCCAAAGCCATCCATGACCTATGATGTAACACTTACAACTTAAACACCCAAAATCAGTTGAACAACTTTCATGCACCCACATGATGAGGACTCTAGTAGTACCCTTGGGCCTACTGGCAGAGTAGGCCACAAGCTTGGAGGCCTATGGCAAAAAAAACACAGTGGCTCCAAACACAAAAAAATGGCCACCACCACCTGGCCAAGCCACCCACAGAAAGTAAATGAACTAAAGCAGGCCTACACTAACTACATGAACTACTAGGGTTACCTAATTTTAGAAAAAAAATAAATTCCACTACAACAGAGTATGCAATTAAATCCAATGCCACAGACACAACAGAAACATGGGTGGACCCTTGGGTACCTCTAGGCGTACTGGATGAAATTTCAAACACATACAACTTGGCCCCTCATGAAAGTACAGGCCTCCCTCAATAATAATTTTTAAGAAAGATTGAGAAGCACAGAAAACTGAAGTTAAAAAAAAAACCAAACCAAACAAACATTTACAGTACAGTACACCAATTCTCAATTTTCAAACTTACTTGTAAAAGAAAAGTTCAAATCCAAAATTCCTCAATAAATCCAATTAAATGCTTTGATGCAGCAGAGATACACAAAGAGTGATCCTTCCAGCTCTAAATCCAAATGAAAGTGAACAACACCGTATCTTCCCATAGCCACGGGAAAAACACTTATATCCACACTGGTGTTTTCTCGCACTGACTACTGCAACGCCCTCTTCCTCAATGCCCAAAAAAAGGTTATTTCCAAACTGCAATTAATACAAAATGCCTCCGCCAGAGTTCTATTGGGCATTCCCAAATATAGCTCTGTTTCTGGATATCTGGACCAATTGCACTGGCTCCCAGTCAGAAGTCGCACGAAGTTCAAGACCCTCTGCATTGTCTATAAGGCAACAAATAATATGGGACCTAAATTCCTGAGAAGTTCTTTTAAGCCTTTGGCAACCCCTAGAACGCTGCGTTCCAATACGGCTCATATGCTTCAGATTCCCAGAACAAGGAAAGTTAACTGGGGAGACAGATGTTTTGCCATAGCAGCGGCGAAACTGTGGAACTCCCTTCCCCTCAACATAAAGACTAGTCCATCTTTGATTGTCTTCAGAAAGCAGCTAAAGACTTGGCTGTTTTCTCAACGACATGACTCATAGATCATCTCAACCAATGTCTTAATGTTCTAACCACTGGTTTTTCAGCTTTTAGCTTTAGCGCCGAGACACCCAAGGGTAATTGTAGCGCTCTAAAAATTGCAAAAATAAATAAATAAATAAATAAATAAATAAATGGACAAAGCACTGGGAGGAGGCTGGTGGACAGGAACAGGAAGTTGGAGACTCAGGGGCACTTCCTTTCTCTTGAAAAAAAGAGTAGAAACAAAAAGTGGACTCCTAGCCCAAAAAAATACAGCCAAATCACAATCTGATGGGTTAAATGAACATTTTTGAGAAGATTTTAACATGCTCGGGAGATATTCTGTACCAGATTGCGGTTTCTGCGTGTTCGGAAACGCGATCTTACCAAAATGGCGCTGCAAGGAGGCTCGCACGTCCCAATGACATGTTCGCGCGTCCCTGCCGGATTCCAAACATCGTAGCGAATGCGACCGGGAGAGAAAAGCAAGAAAGCGAACGCAGAACCATGGTAAGTCATTACCGCGCACGCGAGAATGCTATTGAGCGCGCGAGGAAGAAAAACTACTACGCTACGCTGTTGATTGCCAAGTAGTTGACAACTTTGCGCTCGCCACGAAGTGCGAAGTTGCCGAAAATTCGCAAACTCCGCGAACGGAGCGTAGTTCTCCGCCCAGAGTTACTAAGAATGTTTTTGAGAATTCCTAGCTGGCATAAAAAAGATGAAATTGCTAATAAACTTACTTTTATGACCTAATTTAACCCTACTGAATAGGACCCAATGTATCCTATAAGCAAGAATCGCATCATATTGTATCTGAATTTGCAAACTGTACTAAATTATGCACGTGCATAAGTGCAAATTATGCTTTGTGTGACTTACTAATGTTAAGCTAACTTTCCTGAGTTGGCGTTTTGGAATGTATTTATTCCACATTCTCTACTCAGTGGAGTTTGTGTGGCAAAGTTTTTTTCAGGTTTATATTTTGTGCATCTATAATGAGGATTGTGTCTTTACATACATGATTTCACATACATAGGCTGAATTAACATATTCATAATTGAAACAAATTCCTATGAGGTTTAGAAGTGTGTTTATTTATGTTTTATTTGTTCCACATTTCTGAGTAAAACGCCATTTTTAGACAAGATGGATGCAGTATCTGTTACTCACTCCTGCTTTCTCCCCCTGCGTACATCTTCTCCCTACAGTGCTGTATTGTTTTGCTCACAATGAACTTTCTATGGCGTGGATGTAAGACTGCAACACGTATCAATCTCATTTGTTCCTTCACTGGATCTATTCAATGAGAGTAGGCTTTATTGTTAAATGTTTTGTTTCGTATTTGTTTGAACATTTCTAGATGACATAACCATAGAGAATGTTGAATATTTGTTTTGAGAATTGGGATGGTGCTAATGTGTTAAGGAAATGACACCTATTATTTTTGTGCTCTGATTTGCTAAATTAATTATCCTTTTGCTCAACCACAATGAGTTTGCAGTATTGCTAATTTCTCATGCAAGAATTGTGTATAAGAGCCTCTTCATTTTGGGGGTGAGAGAGTGCTTTTTCCTGAGCTTTCCTATGCTGCTAGGTATGCTGCCCGATTTTCTAATAATTTTTCAGCTCATTCTTTTTTACATATTCAATATATTTTTGTATCTGAGGGCCTTCATGACATTTACTCTGTAATTCTTATTTTGAATTTTAGTAATAAAACCCTTTAACTTTTCATTGATCTCAATTATTGATTGGACCCCATTACTTACTGAGCTGTTTTACTCTGATAATTGGATGGTCTGGGAGGTGCCTTAACATGGGGACACATTGTCTCATGAAATTGAGGTTTAATACTGTCTCCAAACCAATAAAATGTGGGAGAATAGACTGAGGTAAATTTTAGGGTGTCCACATTTTTGGATTATGATTTTGCGCCCACATAGGCCAGATATGTCTTTTTTAATGTTGCTTTTCATTCCTCACCCCTTGAACTACAGGAAACTCTCTGTTATGTTATGTTATGTTAGTAAGCACTTATAAAGCGCATGTACACCCTTAGGTTTCATGGTGTTTCTCTGCTACAGAGAACATATTTAATTGCATTTGGGTGGGTAAACTATCAAAACAGAAGAGTAACTTTAATGTGCATCACGTGATTGGCAGCTAGTCATTGTAGTCTTATTAGGTGACTCAATATAGCTCTCTTGTACTCAGGTACTGACCTGATCTCTGGAAGTAACTTGGAACTTAACTAGAGTTGAAATAGATTCTATTAAATTATCTAATGACTGAATTCTATTTGATGTGATATACCAAGGAAAGATTTACTATAGCATAGCTCTCGAGCAACGCTAAGTGGAACTTCATGATGGAAAGTAATGCCCACAGCAGTGCCATTCAACTTGTGCACAATTCACCCAGCTTACACTTTAGGAGTTGTCTGCACATAAATATTTGGCCACAGAGTGTCTCCCCAATACAAATCTGATGTGAAACATTTCTTTTTCGGTTTTGCGCAGTGGTGCTACACTATAGAACACAGCATTTTAGATGATGAATGGCTGATCGCATCATCTGTGCAAGACTCTTTGAAAATATGGCAAATGGTATATAATTTCCCATTGGTTTAGCGCGGCACTGCGTATTTTCACACAGCGCTGCACTGCCAAATTCCTTGTAGATATGGCCCTCAGTGTGCTGTTTACTATGTATACTTTATGGGTGATATTTATAAAAAATTCATGGACCGCTACTCAGCAATCCACCTTGCTGCGCTGCATGATTAGTGAAAGGGCAGGACAGTGTTGTATTTTTCTCTTATATGTCAAAAAGTCTGTCCTTTCCTAGCGCTGGCACACTTTTGGTTGCCTAGCGCCAATGCAGGCACCTTTGCGTGATGTTGCAAGGGTGCCTGCATTTCAGGCAGGATTGTTTTTACTTAAAAGTAAAAACAATCTGAGGAGGATTCCTATTCCTAGGTTTGCTGCAAAATGCAGCCCACTTAGAAAGAGGAACAAATAGGGGAAATAAAGATATTTCCCCTTGTTGCGCCTCTGGTGGCGAGGCTTACACTTCTGATGCATTCCCAGGTCTAACAATGTCAGTAAATCTAGGAATGTGTCAGAATGCGTGGGTGGATGCCAGGGCTGGACTGAAAACCCAAAATAGCCCTGGCAATTTTATTGGACCAGCCCCCCCTCCAGGAAGTGGGGGGGGTCAGGTGCAAGTGTGAAGCACTGTGCTGCTGTTGTTACTGGGGACCAATAAAACAGGTCACCAGTAACAGAACAGGTCCCCACCGCTGCAAAACCAGCCCCCATCCTTCCAGCCTCCTGGGGAAATGCCTGATGCCTGCTATGGTTCAGATGCTCCGTCCATCACCACCCCCTTTTGTACCGCTTTGTTCGCCATAAGTTGGCAGGGTATGCTCAGACGTGAGTCCCTTGCTCACTTTGCCACTGGATTCAAGCAAGCCGGGCTGAAGACGGCTGTAATGCTAGAAACCGGTCCTCGGAAGCTTGTTTCCGGTCCAGGGAAGGCATGGCTTGGCAGTTCGGGCTGGACTGTTCCCATGAGGCACAGGGTCAGACTGATTTGCATATAGCCATGTCTGAACTGGGGTGGCAGAGTGGGCTAAAGAACGGTGATGGATCAAACCCAGATCTTTTGACTGTGTGTGAGTGTTTGATTGGTTCAGATGCTCCGTCCATCACCACCCCCTTTTGTACCGCTTTGGCCGCCATAAGTGTGGCAGGGTATGCTCAGACAAGAGTCCCTTGCTCACTTTGCCACTGGATTCAAGCAAGCCGGGCTGAAGACGGCTGTAATGCCAGAAACCGGTCCTCGGAAGCGTGTTTCCGGTCCAGGGAAGGTATGGCTTGGCAGTTCGGGCTGGACTGTTCCCATGAGGCACAGGGTCAGACTGATTTGCATATAGCCATGTCTGAACTGGGGTGGCAGAGTGGGCTAAAGAACGGTGATGGATCAAACCCAGATCTTTTGACTGGGTGTGAGTGTTTGATTGGTTCAGATGCTCCGTCCATCACCACCCCCTTTTGTACTGCTATGGTCAGTCTGGCACTAATGGATGTGTGGGAATACCCACGCTCCACCCATAGCAGGCCTCCCTGCAGCAGAGTGATGCAAGGCAACATTTTGCGCCTCCTTGTATTACTCTATGGTTATCAAGCCACTCAGGGCCTCACAAGGTGGCTTTTTGTGGCTTGATAAATCTCATGTAAGTTTTGCATGGCGCTTGCACATGGGAAGCGCAAAACCTTGATAAATATGCCCCTCTAATTCTAGCTTCTAATATATTCAACAGTTTTGAAGAAAGCATTGAGCTTGCATACCATCATTTGGTACTGCAGTGATCTACACAGACATGCAGGCATATTTATTTTATTTTTATTTTATACGTTTTTATACAGCGCGAACTTTACCCGAAGGTGTCAGAGCGCTTCACAATAGGAACAGTAATGATACATGAGGAGAACATTACAAGTGAGCATGTTACAACAGCAATTGTTACGTTACATGATGCAATAGTGACAATTGTGCATGTATCAAGAGCAAACAAAATACAAGAGGTAGCAAACGATACGTTACAAGAGGAAAAAGTGACGTGTGTATGTTACAAAAGCATACAAAGTACAAGTAGAGGAATAATACTGCAATAAATGGCAGACACTCAAAACACAAGAACAAACGTTACGTAACATGAGGCAATGGTGGCACTTGTGCATGTATCAAAAGCAAACAAAATCCAAGAGGTAGCAAACGATACGCTACAAGAGCAAAAGTGACGCGTGCATGTTACAAAAGAGTACACAATACAGGTAGAAGTATAATACTGCAATAAATGGCAGACACTCAAACAACAAGAACACACTGGGAAGGCACTTCGCAGTGGTCTATGCGTTCCATGTCTCAAGAGGCACGTTACCTTGGGCCTGATGCTCGAAAAGGTATATCCCATTATGTGTCTGTGGGAAAATGTTTTAGTACATATGCCCCCTTGTCTTTTAATCCCTCCATGTGGTTGAAAGTACATTGGCTGCCATCCCCAGTCATCCAGCCCTGAGGCTAGAATGCGCGGCCTCAATGTATGGGAAGCGCGTTTTCTGGCACGCGCCAGCAAGCGCCGCTTCCAACCCTCAGGATTATGGGACAAGACTGGGCTGTAAATCAGTGAGGAGGCTGGTAAAGGATAGCTTTTATGGGGCTGGCCGCACTCATTAAGGAGATTAAAGGCAAGCTACTTATCCGGAATAAAGAGAAAAGCTCATTCAGCTCTTTTTCAATTTACTTTATTCCAAGTTAAATAATGCCCTTGCTCTCAGCGTCATTGATATCAGAAAGGTCCCCCCGCATCAAAAATGATGTAACATTTCACAATCCAGGTTCTAAGACAGTACAAGCCCATATAATGAAAAGTTGATGGATGAAGAAAATGCTGAAAAGGCAGTCTCTCTCTTCATAGATTTAATGCAAACTAAATGAAATACCGCAGGGCATGAGTAGCTAAGCGCTTTCATGTCAATGATGCAAAGAGCCACGCTAAATGTCAAACTCCTTAGTTCACCCTAAACCGCTGAACCCAAGCAATCATTTCATTTCCAGTACCTTTTTTGACCAATTATATCATAGGATTCCTTTAAAAATATTCAATTCTATTTTATATTTTAAGTGAAAAGTGTGAACGTCCTCAAAAAATTGATTAATGGGTCAGCTGTTATTGAAGTGACTATTGAGTAGGCCAGGATTACATTTACATTAGGCCAGTCTAATTTGTGTAATCTTGGAAATTTTATGTTACGTTAGTTACTCGAAATTATTTGAAGTCACACCTGTCGCGTAATTATGCCGCTGTTCGCAGTAAAATTGTAGCGAGAAAGTGCAGGAACAAGTTGAACAACCAGAACACGAGCAGTTGTTGTTCGCGGCAATCGTGGTTTTGGTTTTTTTTTAACGCAAAATGTGTCCTCTCACCAAAGATTGATGCAAGTATTCATTTCATGCTAAAATATAGCGCTAAATGACGGATTCGCATTTCACATAATTATGCATATTTTACTGAAATTTTACATATTTATGCAAAAGCAAATTATGTGAATTTCACACACCCATTACAATGAGGAGAGCTTAGAGCGTAACAAGCAATCCATCATCCTCTCGTGGTACATCCTGGTGATTCCTCCATCATGGCCATTAGGCCTCTATGCCCTCAAGCTGGAGTCCTGCAGTAAGATCATATGAGTGTGTATCAGATTAATTAGTGCTGGGAGATCGGTCCAGAGGATTTTACAGAGGATCTAGTGTGCTACCATATTGGAATAGGTCTTTTTCCACCTTCCTTATTTCACCAATCTAAAACTAAAACCATAGGGACACCCTGCTAATATTCGCTAGCCGCATGGGGGCATATTTACAAGCCACTTGTGCGGCCCGTGCATCACTTTTGGTGATGCACCGGTGGCGCAGTGTGCTGCCCCATATTTACAAGACCAGGTAAAGCCACCTTGCGTATCTTTTCGTGGCCTTGTAAATACGGCCCTTTATCACTCATCACTTCGCATGAAAGGAGTGTGCCATGGGTGTTGCTGTGGGTGTTCCCACGCAACACCCATGGATACTCCATTTCCAGATTTATGAGAAGTCGTAAGACTGGAAATGCGTCAGAATGCTACACCTCTCCAGGGGAGGCGTAGAGAGGCTCAAAGAGGAGAAATGTTTTGCAGCACACAATGAAAGAGAAAAACACCTCTTGTGATTGTTTTTGTGCAGGAAGTCATCCCTTACTGCACACAAACAATCATCCCAGCAACTCAGACACCCTTGCACCATGGTGCATGGGAGCCTGCTTGGGCGCATGGCAGCCAATTGTGCACCAGTGTGGGGAGAGTAAAGGGATCTGTCACATCATTGTAGATATGACGCATCCCTTTGCTTCCAAAGTAACGCAGCGCTGCACAGCCAAATGGCTTGCAGCACCGCGCTGCAATACTTTTTCGTAAATAAGCCCCATAATTATTAAGGACAGATGTTGCAATGTTACGATGATTGAAAATATACAGGAAAGGACAAATGTACAAACATTAGGAATAATGATTTTCTAATTGTAATGATATCGGAATTGCAATTAGGAAATTGGTATTCCTAATGTATTAATTTTTTTCATTCCCAAATAGCAATTCCGATTAGGTCTCACATTGGGCCTACCACATGAATATTAATGAGTTATGTTGCAATTTGCAGCTCATTAGGAATTGCCACCATCCTAGGGATGGTGGTATGCTTCGGTCAGCAAACCACCATGTCTGTGATTGCTTTTTAATAAAGCAATCTTTTTTTTTTAAATGCAGCCCGTTTTCTTCAAGTAAAACAGGATGCATTTAAAAAAAAGAAAAGAAAACATTTAAGTTTCATTTTTTATGAGAAAGCAGTGGACCTTGGGACCACTGCCTGCTGCTAAAATGATGTTTTTTGGTATTCTCAAAGGGGAAGGGGTCCCAAGGGGATCCCTTGCCATTTGCAAATGGATTACCACCATTTTAAAACTTGTGGTAAAGTATTAGTGTTTTGCAACCGGTATTCCATACCGATTCGGTATTTGGAAGGGACGCCCCAAACACACCCCTTCCAAATAACGAATCACAAAAGCGAATTGCGATTTGATAACCAGTTACAAAATTGCATTTTGACTTTTGTACATTTGAAGAAGCAGTTTTGCAGTAGCAAAAGGTCCCGATTCTGCAAATTGGGCCATTTGAAATGTAAAAATACTTTGCACATCTGGCCCATAATGTGCGACGATTCAGTGTACTTTTGACATGTAAAACTGTCCCTCATACTTGGCAATGCATTCTCCTGATAGGAGGCATAATGGTGTACCAAACAACCAATTGAATATAGAGAGAGAATAACATTTCCCTGGTTCTGGGTGGAGCCATACCCCGCCCTGTATATTTGGACAAATTGGTAACAATAGGCTGTGAAAATTGCTTCACTGTCAAACCAGACCTAACAACCATGGTAAGGTGTTGTTGCCAGATGCTGCAAGGTTCTGGTATTCAGATAAGATTGTAACACCAAAAAGTTGTAAAAAACTGGTGGAATCAAATAACCTTGTCTATTACATATTATAGTGATATATGATAGAGGCCTATATTCCTGGGTGATTTGAATATATGGGCTGACACTTATTGTTGTTTTGTTATCAGAGACATGGAGATCCGTGTATTCAAGCAGTTAGTTAAGGATCCCATCGAAAAAAGTGGTCTTTGCCTTGATTTACTCTTTGAAATGGTCACTGGGTCCCAAATGCTTGATATCCACCTTGCCCTTCAAATACGGAGAGAAACTGCTCCCAACAAGGACTTACCCGCTCCATGTCACAACCTGAAGAAACTTGAGTCAGGCGCCTTTGAGCATTTAAAGGAATCCCTGACCCTTCACTCAATAATACAACAGACATCCTAGACCATCTGAGCTCTAAGATGACTGTGACTCAGGACTCTATGGTTCCCACCAAATTCTCTCCATCCATTCTTCATCCACCTGCAGATAGCCAGTGTTTCCCCTACATACTATTATCCATTCATTCTTTCATCCATCAGTCCGTCTTTCACTTTTCCATCTGTCCTTCCATTCATATCCAAACATATCTATCCATCTTCAAACCTATTTATCAAACCTAGACATCCATCTGTCGATCTATCCATCCACCCTTTCACTCATTTATCTCTGCATCCACCCAATCACTCATCCCTCTTACCATCCTATCTTTCAGTCATTCATCCATCCATTCGCACTTCCATTCATCCACCCTTCCATCCATCTACCCTTTCGCTCCATCCATCCACCCTCCCTTTCACTCATCTATCCATTCTTTCACTGATCCAACTTTTCTCTCATCCATCCATTCTTTCACTCAACCATGCTACTTTTCACTCATAAATCTATTCAAACTTTAACTCCATCCATTCATCCATCCATAAACTCTTTCATTCCATTCATCTGCCACCCTTTCACTCATCCATCCATCCATCCTTTCTCTCATCATGCATCCATCTACCCTTTCATCCATACATTCTTCCATCCATCCACCCTCCATTTCACTCATCCATCCCTTCTTTCACTCACCGATCCATTCTTTCACTCACCCATCCATCCACCCTCCCTTTCACTCATCCAGTCATTTTTTCACTCATGCATCCTTTCAGTCGTTCATCCATCCAGCTACCCATCAATCATTTCGCTCATCCATTCATCCACCCTTTCACTCACACATCCATCCATTCACTCACTCACTCACTCCGCTGTGTCTGCCTAAGTGCAGATAGAAGAGACCCATCAAGAACTGCTGCAGCTGCTAAGGTTGGAGGCCACAATGCCCCATCATCCATCTGTTCACTTGTCCTTTCACTCATCCATCTATCCACCTTTCACCATTCATTCATGTACCCTTTCAGTCCAGCGATCCATCCATCTATGCACCCTTTTACTCTGCCATCCATACCCTCACTTACTCATCCACCCTTTCTCTCATCATCCATCCACCCTTTTTCTCATCCATCCATCCAGCCTCTCTTTAATTCATACATGCCTTCTTTCACTCAGCCCTCCATACTCTCACTCACTCATCCATTCTTTCTCTAATAATCCATCCACCCTTTTACTCATCCATCCACCCTCCCTTTAATTCATTCATTAATTTTTTCACTTAACCATCCATCCACACTTTAACTCACCCATCCGTCCTGCCTGTCACTCACACAGCCATCCATCTATCCTTTAACCCACTTATTTTTCCACCCACCCTTTACCATTTCATGTTATTTATGATCCTTTTCTACCAGGTTGATAGAGGAGGCCCACCCAGAACTCCACCCCCTCTGTAGCTGCTAAAGCGGCGGGGTGGGGGAACTCAATGCCCTTGCTTAGGGGATTTCATATAACTCAAAAATACTAACTTACCAAATTATGCTGGTGTAAGGTACATTTTGCCCAGGCCTACTCAAAATCCAAAAGGGATGGGACAGACATTGTGAATGCAGTGTTAAAGCTGGAGAATAAGTTGGGGGTATGGGACTACATCAGCAAAAGACGCGAAGAGGCTAAAGGGATATTATTTACCGTCAACATTGGGCTCTTCATTGTGCTACATTTAGAAATGAACATGCAGGAGGAGAAAGCTTTCTCCGAAGGACGTTAAACACATGCTGCACTTGTTTAAAGGTTAAACCTATTTAGAAGGATGGACAAATACTCTTTTATCGATTTTTGTGACAGTGCTGCCACTAGTTTCATTTCTCAAATGCATCTCCTCCACAGGCAAAGGACAGTAATTGTGTTAAACGCATGCTGAAGCATATGGCTGAGGACATATCTGCTGTGCTCGGCAGTGGGCAGGATGTACCGCTGGGGTGTGTATAGGTTTATCTGGCAGATGGCTTCTGGTGTGGATAGCTTTCATGTACTTCATTCTACTGTGCTGCAGTTGACTCTGCAGCGCCCTCTTCTGCTGTTGAGATTTGCTCTCTGTCAAGTCCCGGGTTTCAGCTAGGCGGCTGTTTAGGTTTTACCTGCACAGTACTTGCGCTGTGCTTGAGAAATCTATTGTTTTAATATAAATTTAAAAGGGACTTACATCCAGCCTCCTCTCTTTCCTGGCTGTTCATTGGTTCCTGTGTGTGCCACTTACCTTTCCTCCATTTCTATTGACTGTAGCATATTTTCCTACATTTACAAATGCTTGTTCCTCGTCTGCTTCTCTTATCAGTTTCCCGCCGTCGAAATACTGTTAACGTCCACTTTGGTGGAACTATTTTTTCATAAAGTTTTGCCTTTTAATACTGAAGCATATTTATATAACAAATTATCACCCGGAGAGATTACGTGATTTGCATAGAATAACAGGATGTTGCGAGGCACCACGGAGACTCAAACAGGAATCCCCAGCTCTCTAGTCAGCAGTTCTGGCCATTGCGCCACATCCTCTCCACTCCCTGGTTATTTGTCATCGAGTTCTTTCCTTCTGCCAGATGATGATTGATGAAAACAGCTCTTTTTTCATTACATAGAAACTGATGCATTACCAATGCTTGTTCTATTAGCGACTACAATATAGGCTGCTCAAAGCAATCTTATAACCTAAAACAGTTGAGGACACAATTGGCCTAAATGCTCACAGATTGGTGCACCCAGTGCATAGCGTCCCTTCTGAGATAATGGATTCACATGGAATATGTTTTGAGGCGGCATTGTTTGTGGAATTGGACACATGTTGGTACCTATTCTAGGTGCAAAGAAATAACGTTGAATTTAAAAGTCATACTAAAGTTGGATTCACACGAAAATGTTTGTGTTCACACTTGGTAGATCCCCTTAACCCCAAAAGGAAATGTGCCCTTTTTGGAGAAAAGAAGAACTGCAGGTATCTCTAGCAAGTTACACTCTGTACGACAGGCAGTGTTACAAGCCAGGCAGATCTTTCGCTCAGAATCTCATCTGTGCAGATAACGATACAGAGGAGCCCCGCCCTTGTACCCCAAATCAGAACATGCCCCCATTAACTGTATATTGCTTTTATATGAACATTTATTATGCAGTATTTTTCTACAAACCATCTGCATCAGAATGACCACAATTATTATAAATAACTCAGCAAAGAGTCTTCAAATCAGTAAACCCTGGTCATATTTCATCACACATCTTTGTTCTACTAATCTATTCCCGGCCTAGTTTGTGTGACTATCTTTTGCCACATAACATTTGTGTCTGCATTAATTTACTAAGGCTTAATTATGTCAAACCGTGTATAGTTTCACCGCTTACGTTTTGGCCAAAAACATTCTGTAGGTAGGTATTAGCGCAATTGCAAAATTCGATAAATGACAACAAAATCCTTGAAGACACAAAGACCGGCTTTTGGAGCAAGGTCAGTACTCTCAATCAGGTCCTTTGTTTCAAGATACTATGGAGTGATTAGGATGGCGGGCAGACTTCAGTCCTCCCGTCACCCTAGCGGTAACATGACCACCTACCTGCCATGCGGCGGTCCCGCCATCCCAATTATGATGGGACCGCCAGCGCGGCGGTCGCATCAGGCATTTTAACATTGCGGTGGGTGCGGTGCTTGCCACCTTGTGCATGGCAATGTAGGGGGGTATCTATGGTGCAGCCCCCCACCCCCCAAAGCAAATCCCTGCCAGCCTTTCCATGGCTATATACTTAAGAGTATCCAGTAGCTACTGTTGAAGTTTAATCACCAGCCATGGAAAGGCTTTCAATGCCACACATCATAATATGGATGGCGGTGCCTGCTAGGCACCACACCATATATGTGCCCCAGCTCCGCCCGGCCGACAATCGTAACGATTGCCCACCGGCGCCAAAGTGGCGGACGGACTTTCCATCCGCCGTGTTACCCCTGCCATTGTAATCTGGTGGTGGGTAATTCAGGTTATGATGGCGGGTGGACCGCCACCGCCTGGCCGGCGTGGCGATCCACCCGCCATCGTAATCAGTCCCTATGTTGAAAATTTGTCACTCTGAAACATTTTTTTTTTTCGGTGTGGGCGGCAGTGTAGGTCCAACGCAAGGAGCGTTCTAACGCCGGACCCAACTGGGATCCTTTTATACCGCCGGCTCCCTGTTGCAAGTAATACTTATTTGCAGTACAGGTCAACAACCTGTGAATCGGGTATGCAGATTCTACTTACTACTTACCTCCATAGTGTAGATAGCGTTCCACTTGATCCTGAGGAAGTGCCCTGATCTATATGACTTCTACGGCACGAAACATGTCGATCACTTTTTGTATCCTTCCACGAAGTTTTTGTATCCTTCCACGAATTGAAAGTGACCATCGGCCCCAGGTTATCACCCTCAACACAAAGCCAGGCAACCACAAACCTGCCCCATCAACATGTATAGGAACATATACCGAAAATCTGAAGCGCCTAAGATGGAGCGATGATATAGGTCCTAACATCTTACAGGCAAGTTCGGCTCTCATAACAGGGGGGAATAGATCGGGAGGCCTCTCCGATTGCGGCAAGGACGACGCTTTGTTTACAGCTGATAAACCTCTTTCCAGCTAAACAGCATGTCCATAAGGCCTCCTCTCCCCGCCAGTTTACACTCTCAAAACACTCAAGTGTGCTGAAGAAAGCCAGAAACAATGCCCTGCGGTTACTCACAAAATCCCCAGGGAACAACGAGCTTCTAAACCTGTACCAAACAGCCCAAAAATCATTCAGACTGGCCACACAAAAAGATAAACAAATGCATGAAAATCAATTCTGGTGCAAACTATTATGGGAGAGCAAGAACCGTAATTCAAGAAATTTTTGGGCCTTAATCAGCCACTCTAATCCGTGCCCATCAAGCTTCGGATCGTCAAATATACAAGAATCGGACTGGGCAGTTTTCCTGGCTGGCCACTTTAGGGCGCCTGAGAGCATAGCACCTATTAGAAGCTGCCCCCCCAAAGCGATTGAAACTGTTTTTAGCAATAGGTGGAGCACACCAATAGAGTGTCCGGACTCCTATAGGGATGATATCCAGATCACACAAGAAAGGGTCACCACAGCTGTGCTAAAAGCAAGATCGGACGGAGCCCCGGGCCCAAACGGCTTACCACAGAGCCTGTTCAAATCAAACATAGCTCTCTGGTCGGGGACTCTAACCAACCTTTTCAACTTTGCTTTAAGAACTGCAGCAGTCCCAGATTCCTGGCGGGGTGCAATAATCCATCCAATTTACAAATCAGGATCCCGCGCCTCTCCTAGCAATTACAGACTCATTGCTCTCTTAGACATCGAGGCTAAGCACTATGCAGGAATTCCCTTGGAGGAGTTGAGGTCATGGGCAGAGCAATACAAACTGATACCAATGAATCAAACTGGCTTTATCGCCAACTCCGGGACTAGGACCAACTTATTGACACTGTCCACTGTTATCGACAAAGCTTTTTCAACATCTAGGGCAGTGTTTTGTTGTTTTGTCGACTTTAAAGCCGCTTTCGATCGGGTACCAAGGGCGGCCCCATGGGAAAAGCTAAGAAAATGGGGGATCCCTGAAAAACTATTGGAGGCGATCATCCAACTTCATTCTTGCACTTGGGTCCAAGTGAAGTTGGGGTCTGGCACGCATCTCTCTCGGAAAATCATGACAACCAGAGGTGTGAAACAGGGATGCGTGGTGGCCCCCCTTCTCTTTAACCTATTTATAGCAGATTTGCCGATGATTCTGGATGAAAGAAATAGTCATCCCCCGAAGGTGGGAGGCACGGCACTAAGTAATCTGTTATATGCCAATGATTTGGTTCTTTTGAGCCTCACACAGGTCGGGTTGCAAAGGCTTCTAGATAAACTACTTAGCTACACCACCACGAACCAACTAGAGGTTAACCTTAAGAAAACCCAAGTGGTACCTTTGGGAGGTAACGTCATGTCGGTGGTGGGTGGTCATACAATAATATAAGCCTTGTTACAGGAAGTACGTATAAATACTTAGGTGTCCACTTTGACTCTAGGGGTAACTTCACCAAACAGCGTAACGAGATCATAGTAAAAGCTACGACCTTAGGGGTGACCCTCGCCAAGCTTTCAAAAAACCTGTCTGGTCCAACTCTATCGCCATTACTGGAAGTCCTGAGAGCCAAAATTGGGCTCACCCTATCATATGGCATTGAGATATTCAGGGGCAAATTGAACACTGTTTTAAATCAACATGTGACTAAAATCTATAAAAAGGTCCTCTATCTGCCCAAAACTGCCTCTGCTGCCCAGATACGACTAGAGCTGGGCTTATTAAATTACGAGGCCTCCAACATTGGCTCATATTTACATTTCTGCCATAAACTGAGACAAGCGGACATAGGTACACTAGAGTCCCTGGTCTGGCTAGAAATCACCCAGAAAAACTCAGGGGGCGCGTATGGTCGCCTTTTTAAGGATTCTATTCACGAAATGTCGGCTGGTGACCTATGGGCCCTCAACCCTAGCATGACAGCATTTAAAACCACTATTAAAAAATGTGTGAGTTCTCTCATTATCGACAAAGCCCTTTTTGCCAAACGTAGTCATACTTGGGCAATTATGAACTCTTATGGGCGATTATCCTCTGCCATCTACTTATCTTGCACATACTCACTGTATTTAAAACGCAACCTCATGGCTATTAGAATGGGTGACTGGCGATTCCTAAAAGATCTGCCCCCTTGGCGATGCACTACGGAAGACCTAATGTGCATAGGGTGCGGTAAGACAGCTGAAACATTCGTGCATGTGGTCTGCCTCTGCCCCGCCCTTATCTCCCAACGCAGACGCAAACTTAAAGCTGAATGGAACAGGCTGGGCGTTCGGACCTGCTGACAAGCAATCATTGCAGCTTTGAACCCTGAAAACATAGACTTAAATATAGAACTAATAATCTATATAAAGCAAGCATACTGTAATTTTACGCTTAAGAGGCCACCTAACGCCGCCCCCTTATTTAACCGTCTTAACCAACACGTACTTTTCCACTAAGTTCTTAAAAAAGAAAGAGGGAAGAAGGAAAGAAAAGGGAAGAAAAGGGGAAGAAAAGGAGAAAAAAGAAAAGAGGAGCACTCTATGTTTTAATGTGACTGGTCATTGTATCCAGGAGCACTCTCCAGATTACTGGATTGTTTTTTATATGTATAATATCAATAATTGTTAGCGCAACAAAAATTTTGTTGGCTTTACGCCATGTGTCTGAACTATTTTGCACATTATGTTACAACTTTTAATATGTAATAGAAACAGGAAGAATGTGATGCAAATGTTACACATTTTATATTGTTGTCCAATCGACCTTCTGCTTTTATCTAATATTTTGTACATGGTGTGAATTGCTGAAAAACTCTTTTAAGGATATTTGTTTTATATCCAAATAAAGATATTATTATTATTATTATTATTATGTCTATCACTTGAGAGCAGGGCATACACAACTAGACACTTTGTTACTAGTCCTGTGCCCCTCTCACTCTTTTATACTAGGCAGTTTACCTTCCCAATAAAGGTTTATTAGGACTAACTGACCTATTTTAAACCCACACTCTTCACATCTACACTCACTAGACCCCTAACCCCCACTGCCCCTACTGGCAGGAACAAAAGATCCCTGATAAAGAGCCCCGGTTTGGGTGCCCGTCAGGTATTGCAGCGCCGACCTGATGAGGGGAAGGCTCATATGATGAAGCATGACACCTAGTTTGCTGGGTGTGTGAGAGCCCTAGTTCCGACAAGGGGAATTCCCCTTACTGGCACACACTTAGTGGTCTCCATTAATGCACTAAACCCCCTGTTTCTCTCTTTCTCCAGCATTCTATACAGAGGAACTTCGTACCTTTTTTTGCATGTTACTCTGAAACCTTACCATCTTTACATAACATTTTTAGCAGTGGTGGACGGCATGGCTCGCGAGTGGCAGAGCTGGAACTGGCACTGGTCATTGGGAGAGTCACAGGGGGGTCACGCAGGAGAGAATAAATACAAATTTAAAACTCAGCTTGAGGCCGGGAACGGGGTCCCCCGCAACTCTGGTCCTGCTCCCGCTCTCCGGCCTCCAACTCCAGGAACAGGGAGCAGACAGCCAGGCTCCCTCCCCTAAGCCAATTGCAACGCTGCAATGCAGAGTTGTGATTGATCTGAGCGCCACCACACAGCGCTCAGCCAGGGGCTTGAGGGGTGGGCATAGTCTCCATGCAGGCTGTAATGCAGTCTGCATGGAGAATGGGAAAAGTGCGCATGACTGGTTTGGGTGGTCCAAAGGGCCGACCAAACAGTCATTGCACACTTAGGAGTGGGCAAACCACTCCTCTCCTGCTCCGAGAGCAGAGCATCCCACCCACCCCCCTGCCCGCAAAGCACCAGGACATGAAGCATAAAATGATAATTACTCTAAGTTATTATTATTTTTTGTTTCTACTTGGCACTGCTGAAAAAATTAGTGGGGCGATGCTTCTCCCCCATAGTGGAGGAGCTGCCACTGATTTTAAGACCTGAGAGCGGCTTTTGATCTTGTTCCGAGCAACAATCTGTGGAGAGTTCCGTAAGCCTATAAAATCCCCATTTACCTCCTTTGGAGTCTGAGAGTGTTACATGCCAAATCCTTTGCAAAAGTGAGGTGGAACACAGGGAGGATCTCATAGATAGGATCCCAATAAAACGGAGAGTTAGGCAGAGATGCTTGCTTGTCCTAACATCATTTAGCCTTTACATTAGCGGATCAGTGGAGTGGCTGTCAAAGTCTGCACAGTCCCTGTCCCACTCCTCATGTTTGAAGATGACTCTCTCCTCATTTTCAGAACTACCATGGGTCTTCAATTCCAATAAGATTCTTTTGCAGCCTATTGTGTTCACAGAGGGCTGGAACTAACCCCATCCAAGTCCAAGTATTTGGTAATAAACACACATCAAACACTTAGAGGCAGGATGACCATTGAAGGCTCCCAGATTGAGCGAGTTAAAAACTTCGACTATCTGTGAGCCAGATTGTCTGACATTCTGACCTGGGGCCCTCAAAAAGATAAAAGTAAAACTATTCTCACTCAAAGAACACTGGTAATTGGGAGAAAATTCTAAGACTCTTTTGGTGGATCTGTGTCACCTGCTCTTGGGGTCTATAGGGCTATGGCCTTGCCAGCAGCTTCCTATGGTGCTGAGATATGGGGATATGCTGATTCAACTGCATTAACACCTATGGAAAACAAATTTATAGGGGCTATTTGTAACCTACCACCAAGCACTCCTCTTCTACCATTGAGACTCGATCTTGCACTTAACAGTGCACATCTGGTAGTTGCTCTAAAAAAATGTTTTATTGGATGAGGCTTTGGGCAATGGCGGGGCTGTCCATATATAGGGAATCTCTGGTGGAATAAAACTCAAGTGACAAAGAAGTTTGAGCCCCGTGGTTGAAGCATGTAAAGAAATTATGCGGATCAAAATGGGACAGCTTTGGGATTTCCCTGCTATGATAACAAAGGAACTACCCTAAAACTAAAAAAGAACTATTGGGAGGCTAGGCTGATGCAGATGTGTAATGAACATCCAGAAAGGGGTGCTTCAGGGCAGTATGTGCCATGTATGCCAAGATTTTATCCCCCTACATGGACAGTATTTTCCTCTCCAAGCTAAACGCCTTTATGTGCAATGTAGAAGTGGCACCCTGTGGTTAAGAGCGTTCACCTCAGAGAGGGACAAAGCAGGACGCCTTCTAAAGTATTGCCAGCATTGTCCAGATTATATGGAAAAAGAGGTACATTTGTTTTTCTTTTGCCCAAAATATATATTACCCCAAAGAAATTGATTATTGCTGTCTCTAAGAATCTGGTTGTGAGACACTACTGGGAGGCATTAAAGATCCTTAGGAGTTACACAAAAGAACACATTGTGTTTGCTGTTTCTCGATACTTAAATTAGGTATGGAGCATGACCTGTAACTACAGAAGCATGAATTCAATGTTGACAGGTTTGGATTTGCGATTACACTCAGCCTAATCGAGAATCTTAGGATGTAGTTTCCCTAGTAATGTAAGGAATGAGGGGCATTGTGTGACAACTTTCACCTTACAAGATGATTGTGGAATGCACCTCATACATAAATCTATGGTACCATATGATTGTATGTGTTTTTGTTATCAATATTATAATAGTATTGATTGAAAATAACAAATTATACATTGAATTGGTGCATAATATTTTTATCCGATGTGTTTATGTATGTTTGTGCACTTTGATGGGTTTTTAAGTCGAAATAAAGTAATTTGATTTGATTGATGGATTAACAACACCAATAACGCCCTGAAAATATAGAGGATAAATACCAATATATAGAGATTTTTGCTCAACGTTTGTTTGTGTAATGAACTGATAAGAATTGGAATTTCACATGTTTATGTCAAATAAAATGCAGGTTCACAAAAGGCTTCTGAGATAGTAATGCGCCATAGAATAATTTTATTTCATAACACAATTCAAAGAGTAGACAAGGTTGTGCACAAAATGCACAGATTTAAGTAGTAATCATGACTTTTAACTTCAATAGGATTATTGTTAGAAATTGATGAGCCAACAAATTAGCAGGGAGAGCTGGGCCGGATCCTCGCCCAGGGTCTGGCTTGGCTCTAAGAGCCAGTGTGGCAGCTGAACCCTAAGAATAGCTGGCATGTAAATCATGCAACAAACATCATGCAAAAATATGTAAAAAAAAATCTCCTCAAGATTCAAAAGTGTATCTGTTTATTAGGCAGAATAGTTTTACCTTAGTACATCAGATAATATCCCTGCATTGTGAGTAGTTATGAAAAGTGATCCTTTATAAACATAAATTTAGAAATATGTATGCCCCTCGCACTGATGACAATGCCTTTAGTGAAATAAGAGGCAAGTCAGTTGTTATCTGTACCTTATGTGGCCTAAATTCTTATTATATATAGACAAACATTCTATTTTATGAACTCAAACTCAGGGGGTTTATGTACATTCTACATCCTGTCCTCACTACTTGAATATGCTCCCATGAGTGGCTCAGTGAAATAAAATACTTGCCTGGGATCACACAATTTAATTAAACGGAGAAGCCAGGATTGATTCCAGGGTTTCTGGTTTAATATCAGGAAATTCAGCCATTAGATGCCTACATTTTTCTCTCCTTATTAAACATCAAAGGTTTATGCATTATTTTTAATTCTTAGAGTTCAGGTTGTGTTGGCAGGCAGAAACCATATGAAAGCATGGCTCTTGTTGGGGTCGAGGGTTCAAGAGGACCTCAAGCTGAGCTAGAGCCAGGCCTCTGGTGCGAGCCTTCTGTGGCTTGCGCCCCTCGTTAAAGTGTAAATGTACATGTGTGCGGGTTGGGATGGAAAGCATAGTAAAGAAGAGAGCAGCACACACTGCCTGCTGGAAAGTGTTTCTGGATTAGAGGGGAGGGCAAACTGCTGGCTCTCTCTTTTCGCTATAGACAGGGCCACTAAAATGATGTTGCAGGGAAAACCAAATTATGTGCCATGGTTGACCAAATTATGGGTCAAGGAAAGGCAAATTCTGAAGAATAATGCAGCAGAATTTGAGGCAGTATTACTTTACTATTTTTTGTCACTTTACACGAGTTAACACTTTACGGGCAAAGGTTTAACCTCGTTAAATTGAGCTTAACAGCTAAAAAGCGCAATCAGCATGCCACTGCTCTGCACACGTTTGGTACAATTTTTACCAAATTTTGATCTGTTTGAACTTGAATTTTTGAAAAAAATAAAATCTACAAGTAATGCAGATGATGATGGATTATGTTGCAAGAATGGGAAATCCTTAATTATGAGGTAAACGTCACCACCAAAGAATATACAATTCTCAAAGCCCTGGACTTGGGTACAGCAAGAATCCTTTGATTTAAATGACAACACATCACACAATGCTGGGACTAAAGGGTGTAGGGCAGGCTGGGGGAAGGGGCAATTATGAGAATACGGGTTCTGAGAGATAGTGAGTGGACAGAGGGAGTAAGGTGTCAGGAGGTTTTGAAGAAGGGCAGGGAGAGATAATCTGGGCACCAGGCAGCATAGTAAGGCATTAAGAGAGAACCTGCACTCCCTGCTGTAGAGTGATTCTGAAGTGTTCAAGCAGCTGATTGCAGGTCAAACAGGCTGCATAGTAATCCTCTTACACTCTTACACTGCTTGTCTCTCTCGCACTCACAACAGACAGAACCACTCCATGTCATATCTATGACCCAGGAGTGTTCCAGCAAACAGCAATAAACAACACACCCACTGACAGGCATGGAATAGCTAAAGGGATTTGCTGCATACCACTGGTGATTAGAGGATGTAAAATCAATTCCCCACTGCATGTCTCAACTTAGTACTTACTATGACATCTCAAATTGACAATCAAAAATGGATGATAGTAACAAGGTCTATCCCAGCAAACTTCCAGACCATCCCTCCCTCCAACCAATGCCTGATCAGGATTCTAAACATGAACAAAAATGTCAGAATGGACAACCATACATAGTAATCAGCTCAGTGGACTGCGATTATAAGAATAACATAAAGGTAACTGCAGAGCTGTTCACGGCTGCCAGATTACTAAAAATCATAAACTGCCTGCCAGTCATTCACATTTCATCCTTCACACTACCAAGTGCTGCATCCCACAACATGATAACCACACCTTGGTGGTCATCCTGCATGACATGAAAACATTTGCCACATTGTTAGAAATGGGATTCATGTCTGGCTGAGGTATGCACATAGGCCAGGCAGCAACCACCACTCTAGTCAAGGTTAGCTATGTACACACTAAAGGATAACCTGTGCTCGCCCTTTGGTAGCATGGCACAGAGCAGTCATGCTTAGCTAAAGAGGCAATGTGTAAAGTATTTGTGCAATACACACACAGTAACACAATGAATGCTCTACAAAAAGACTCCACACAGGTTTACAAACATAGGTTATTATATCATAAACAAAACAAGACCAAAACAACAAAAATCCAATGTATAGAAGTTGAGATATTCAATTTTAAAGGCATAAATGCAGTAAAGTGCTTAAAAACCAGTAGCACTGAGAAGGTTACTTTAGGTCACACTGGACAGGGGCAAAGTCAAAGTTCAGGCCAACCACAATGGAGTGCTGGCCAGCTACAGGACCCACTCAAGCTCCGATGAACAAAGTACCTTTCCTGGTTGCAAACAGCTAGATGAGTCCAGGCCTGCACGATGCGTCTATCTTCTCCACACACTGAAGGCGATGCGTCAGTTGATGACTGCTGGAGTCAAAAGACATCTAAGGATGCGCTGGACCCTGCCACGCATTCGAGGGGATGTGACAATCTCACTAAGCCTCATCGGTGGCCATACACTGTCCAATGCTTCAATCTCTGAAGGCAAATCGCTGGTACCGAGGCGATGCGCCAATTTCACTCCGGCAACCGGGTCGATATGCCGGTTCTGCAACACGCAGACAGGAGACGCATCGAAATTCATGTTGCAAGTATTTGGACCACTTCCAGTGAGCCAGGCAGAGGAGCTCGGGTAGAGACTTTGATAACCTCGAGTCTCAAGCAACAGGAGGTGAGCCAACAAGCCCTAGGAGATCACTTGGATTGAAGGCAGATTCCAGCTCTCCTTTCGCAGAGTCAGAGAGCAGCAGGGCAACAAACAGAAAAGCAGACCTTCCAGATCAGCAGTCCAGTTGAGTCCTTTAAACATCACAGCATTTTTTCTGGCAGAGCTCCAGTTACAAGTCCAGTGGTGTCTGATTTGATTGGGTCAGAGCCCCAGTACCTGTACCCAAAAGTGCTTTTGAAATGGGGTGACTTCAAAGGAGCTCTCTGAAGTTTGAATTATCCCTTATAACCCAGTCCTATCTGCCAGGCTATCTGTGGCGACTAATGATTCCGTTTTGAGGGGACAGGCCATTGCCTCAAGTGAAGTGCTAGCCAATACCTCCCATTCTGCCAAAGCAAGCCCATTCGAATGCAGATGTATGTAAACACCTATCCTTCCGGTGTTGTGGCAGTCTAGAGCAAATGTACAAAGTGTAGCTGTCACTCAGCCCAGAAGCTTAGCAAAGCAAAGCACACAGTGTTATAAGCACAGCAAAATGCCTGCTTCCTAAAATCGGCATTTCTAAAATAGCAATGCTAAATCCAAATTTACCAGTAAGGAGGGGATTTGGTATTACCATTCCAAACATATGAAACATGAGGAATCACATATTAACGGTGTATTAGGGAATTCCCAATGCTAACCTAAGAGAGGAGTAGGCCTCACAGTAGTGAAAAAACAAAATTGGCTGTTTTCACTACCAGGACATGCAAAACATACCAGTGTATGTCTCACCTTTCATTCACACAGCACCCTGCCCTTAGGCCTACCAATGGCCTACCTTAGGGGTGACTTAGGTATAATAAAAGGGGAGTTGCAAGCTTTGCAAGAAGTTTTCAATGCCAGGTCGAAGTGGCAGTAAACTGGGTGGCACAATCGAATATGCCAAACAGGTGTAAACCAATTGTACCATGTTTAGAGGAGAGAGCATGTGCACTTTTAACACTGGTCAGCAGTGGTAAATGCCCATTGTCATAAAGCTAACAAGAATAAGGTCAGAAAAAGAGGATGAGAAAGGCAAAACGTTTGGGGTGACCCTTCAGAGAGGGCCATTTTCCAAGACACATCAGATCAAAACAAAGACAACATCCTCCCAACCACACACCCTAAACAGTGTAGTATGCTACCTATGTAGGTAAGCATTTCAGCATTCAACCTAAGGGTAGTAAATGCTACATAAATGCTCAAACACCTTAAAATAAATACAGATGGTATTATATGGGGCGTATGTGGGTACATAATGCCTTTAGCACAGAATGTCTACAGCCGTCC
Organism: Lissotriton helveticus; assembly: GCF_964261635.1. Taxonomy (NCBI): domain Eukaryota; kingdom Metazoa; phylum Chordata; class Amphibia; order Caudata; family Salamandridae; genus Lissotriton; species Lissotriton helveticus. The sequence continues at coordinate 1,070,347,049 of NC_136070.1, read as the reverse complement.
CATACATGTTACTTGTTAACTAACATGCTGAACTAGCACATAATCTACAGGTGTATTACTTTGGCAAGATAAATCTCTCTGGTGAAAAGCCAAATAAAGACAAGGTTATGTTGTGCCAATAATGTCTTACAATAAATAAGTTTGGTTTATTTGACCCAGATAACTGTGATTAAAGAAATTACCGAAAGCATTTTCTGAGGAGGTGGAATGGCAGGACAGTGACTAGCCCCAGGTGAAGATAGAGTGTCCACCTAGGTCTGAATGAATGACGCAATTACAAATCCCATTTAAGTAGCTATTAGGTAATTGTAATGTTATTCAGCTAAAGTGCTCCATTCATGTAATCAAACTTTAGTAGAATGCAAGAAAGCAAACTGCAATCATTGATGTGTTCTTCTCCCAGAAATAAACGTTGAGTGAAATAACCCTCACTTGCAGCAGCATATTAGAGACTATACACTTTTATCAGTCAGTTCACTTTAAGCACCATCTGGTGAGAGTATATGCACAATTATTTATCTGGGACCTTCAGTACATATGAAGCTCAGCACCATCTGGTGCAGCTGTTCGCTGGAAGGAGAAAGACCCCATGCAAGGTCACGCGTCTCCAAACCTCCTTACCCAGTGACACATGCAGTCATTCTATTTTGGTTCATCATCCGTCCTTACCCAATGCTGTCTTAACGCATGGGCATGCTGAGCAGTAGCCATGGGGCCTCACGTGCATCGGGGACCCCATGCTAATCTATGATTTAATCCAGGTGTGGCTCCTCCGCAGTGTAGTTTTGTAGGCATGGCCCAGTGCACTGCTTTGCCCGGGGGCCTATAATGATGTTAAGACGGCCCTGTCCTTACCCATGCACCACTGTTGAATGATGGTACTGCAAGTCCTTCCTGACCATTCGCAGGGCACCACAGACTCAGGTGAGAGGGACTGAGAAAGCAGAGGGTTCTGTAGAAGCATGAGGACTGTCAGCCAAATTGCTCAGAGTAAGCACAGACAGCACCACAATGCGGTTGGCTGAGTGCCTGCCCTGTGCTACAGAGTCATGATCTCTCCTAAATAAGTGCCAAGCTCAGAAATGAGCACCGTGGCTAAATCACAGCAAAACACAAGCCCCCCTTAAACATTGGATACGTCCCCCTTAACTGGGTCTTGTGCCAAGTGTCTGCTGGGAGCATATAGAGACCTTGCCTTAAGCAGGATCAGGTACAGGCAGATTTCTGGCACTTGTTTAGGTTTATCAAACTTAAAGCCTTCACAAAAACCTGATTGAAAGATTTTAGTCTTGTCTACTAGGTTCAGTAATTTACAAACAATGGTGTATTGTATTGTATTGTAATTGCACTTATATATCGCTTACTACCCCTGACGAGACGTTGAAGTGCTTTTTGGGCAAGTAGCACGTTACTCCGGAACCCATAAAGGATTAGTGTGGAATTTAGTATGGTGAGATATGAAAGTAATTTAAGTGGTGGATAGGTTAGTCAATTATTTGGATTCAGAAGGATAGCGGAAGGATAGAAGAGGGCCCTAAGTCTCCACATATTCCCGGTTATACAACTGTAGATATATGTCTCTCTTAACCAGGCTCTGGTTAGTGTCTAACATCTCCTCATTTACTTTCATCGCTATCTCTCTCCCTGGTGTCTGCATACATATCAATTGCCTAGGTGATTGCGGTATAAGCGGTGCACTTGGAATCCACACCAACCCTGAGTATCCCACCATGAGATAATAACTGGACCATATGTTTTCCCAACTCTCCATCTCTAGTCAGTGCTGTTAACTCCTGCCAACCAATAAGAACTTCAAACAACACAGTCACCTTTTGCTTGTTTATTTCAGTCACAAAATGTGTGCCTGAATAATGAGGGCAACAAAAATAGAAAGGACAAAAAGCCCCATTTGTGGGGGAAGCAGGTCAGCATCAGGTGCTTTCAGATCTTCGCGCCAATGTGGCTTGCTGTTTCGTTCATGCAGACCCCAGAAGGTCTCACCTGTTGGAGGTTATCTCCACGATGCCTTCTTTTGTGACATGCTTTGTGCATGTGCCTCATCACCAGTTTACAGCAAAAATATTAGTGTCAGTTGTCATCAATGGAGTCTTCTCCGAACGCCATTTTTTCACTGCTGAATAGTATGCCCTGTTGGTCTCGTCTATGCAGCATGTCTGACCCCCAGTTTGGCCCCATTCCTTTGTGAGGCCTGTTGTTTGCCCTCCATTCATTCTGCTCCCATCCATTTCAATCGAGCTGTATCACATAGCTTCGAGGGACAGCCATCGTTCTGGGTACCTTAGCAAAGGGAGATCTGCTGTTGCAATTTCCCTGTGATCAGGTATTCTGCAGAATCTTGTAACTGCAGTGGCGTAGCAAGGGGGTGGCTGGGGGGGGAGGGGCGGTGGTGGGCGGTTCACCCTGGGCGGCACAAGTTTTGGGGGCGGTGACCTCCCCTCCGCTCTTACGGTCCCCATAAGACCCAACTAAAAGACAAGAGACGATATCAAAACTCTTGCAATACCAAACATCTCAAATCAATAAGAAGAAAGCTGGCAGTAACAAATGTTAAAAATAATGAAACACCGATTCCTTACACGATTTTAGAAATTATATTATCAATAGAAGCAGTGTGCATGGCAACTTAATCTGACAATATTTTGACAAACAAGTATATGAGTATATAAAAATAATTGTACTGCCCTATTATGATCTTTTACTCCTATTCCAGACTTTATTTTCTTTTTATGTTTTAAGTTTAAATTTCATCTTTAATCCATCATAAATCCTTGTACACTATACTGTGTTCACCTCATTTATCACTCCAGGAAATGTTTCTTCAGGTGAACTAATTAGTTATTTACAGCAATTCAAATCAACCATGGCTATAACACAAACCTTCAGCAAGTTGTTTTTTTCATTGAGTTTGATGGGTAAAATGCTATTGCCCCCTATAGAACAAAATACTTTGCCTTATTGTTGGGGAAAGACCGGCTGGCTCAGCTTTATGACATACTTTTGATGGTTTACATTTTAATGCAATTATTTGTAGTTTATGATTGCTTGGAGAAGCTAACTGGAGAGCTTAATGATTCAAAACCATATTAAAAGAGAATGTATCCCTTATCCGGCAGGGTAAGAAGGAGCACACATGGGGGTCGCTGCCCTGCCCCATTTTAGAATGGTAACACGTCTTCCGAAATTCTGAATTCCGTACTGGTTGTTATTACCCTTTATTAACAAGACAGCCTAGCAATTAAAATGAGGTCTACGATGGAGTAATTTGCAATTGTTTTGCTGTCAGCTTCCTCCAAAAATACTTTCTGGAAGTGAGAAAACTAGTGAGCTGTCAATCAACTTCTGATGGAAGGTGACAGCTACAGCCATTCTTATTTTTCTTCTTTTCTCAAAGCTCGTACACACCGTCAAAAATGCAATAGCTCTTGCTTATAAAAAAAAAAGTTATCTGTCTTCGTTGTATCTGTCATAACTGCCTGAAGAAGAGACCAAATTGAGCTTGAAAGCTAACAACAAAAATATAGACTTTACTGGCTTCATTGAAGAGGACATTTTAGATTTTAATAAGGACAGCCTCCAGCCTGGCAGGAAACCACACAAACTGCTGTGAAGCGTAAAAAATAAGTGTCAATTCTGGGTTGATCAGTGACGGCTACTGTGAAGGCAAACTGGGGCGGCAGCGTGGGGGAGAAAATAGGGAAAAGATATTATTTACCTGCTGGCCGTCGCCTTGTTGGTCTTCTCCTCCTCTGCTCGTGTCAACTCCCAGCAGCCAATGCACAGGCTCCCAGGCACCTCATGGCCAATCCAGATGCTTCCCTCTTGCTAGTAATGCTGTTACCACCATGAGAGCTGTACCAGGATTGGTTTGAGTGACTTGGTTTGGGGCTCAGACAGGGACTGGGAGCCTGTATATGTTCTCCACCTAGCTGTGCACCACAACTCGGGTTGGAGAAAGGCTAAGTGGCATGTCGGTTTGGCCGTCGTAAGATAGCTGGCCGAGCGACCATGTGCACTTAGTGCCCACCAATACTCCTCCCCGTTGCTGACTCTCTGTCAGAATGACCCTGCCCCCAAAACTCGGCTCAGTGATAGCGAAGAAAAATAAAATGATAATAAAATTGTTTAACTATCATTTGAATTTTCCCTGTGTGCACTGCTGAGAGAGCAGTGGGGCGGTCAGGCAGTGCGCTGTGGGTGATGTGAGCCGAGATGCCGAAAACCACACCATCCAGTGAGAAGTGGAGGGGTGATATTGAAAGAGCGCTGTCATGGAATCCTGACTATAGGAAATTAGGCACAGAAGGGATCGCAGTTAGAGAAAGTTGTCCTTCAAGGTCAGAAGTCAATTGTGTATCCAAGAGACAGGAACAACAGGTGTTCAAGACGTTTGAGGTAGAAGAGTAACATGGCTTGTAACGTCTCTCGAGGTGGGTGCTTTTCAGAGGACAGCATACCATGGGGTCTTTACCCAAAAGGTGTGTTTATGCAGGGATGGGTGGGCTTTAATGCCCGAATGCTTGACATTAATCATCTTTATATTATATGAGTGTCACTAAAAGGTGCCTCTTGAGAACAATAAAGAGTCATTCTCCAATTTCCCAATTAAATTCAATCAGCAGCTCAAAGTACAGGAAATATAGATGCCTATTACTACAAATGCATACTGAATGTTCTGCTTTGTTATATTGCTGTTGTGGGGACCCCACATTGGAGCCTATTACAGTCAGAATTGTTGACACTGTGCCATTTGCCTTCCAATTGCTGCAATTTGGAATTTGTGTAATCCCAATAAATATGGCTGCTTTCCTAGTGGCATTGTAGTGAGAATAGACTAAGCCCCCAATGTCCTAGGCATACTGATATGCAAATGTATTAATTCCCTTGACCTGACCCCTTCATTATATAAGGAACAAGAAATAACTGAATGATTCAATATATTGCTTTAGCTTGTGGCGCAGGCATTACATGCCCCGGGTTAGCCTTTGGGAGGCAGTCTGTAGGGTACACCTGCCTTTGATCAATGTACATGGAGTTTCACATGAGGATAAAATGGCCTACAACCCCCCCGTGGCATGGTTCAAGTTGCCAAATTACTAGTGAATTAATGGAATGGTGCAAACTGGCACCAAATTCCCAGATTACAGGCATGGGGCTGTATTATATATCAGGTGTAGTGGCCATTCGGGCCGTGGGCCACTCTTTACAAGCTGGCACAGCAACTAATTCTCACAGTTCCTGCAGATAGCCCTTCAGTAAAGGAAGTGATGGTTGTAAACTGCAGCTCCATCTTTCACAGTGAGAGTTACCAGTCTAATTTTACCAGGAGATAAGGAATCCTGCAAGGGAGGGCATAGTGTGGCTTAAACCTTCAGTCGTAGAACCATTGGACCAACGGGACCCTTTGCAAAGGATGCCAGTGGATACCACACTGACTTTGCACTGCCTCATAATTGGCACAAATCAGTGTACCACCTGATGACTTGATTATGGTTGCATCTACATCAGAAATACATATGGGCACAATGTCAAAGGTATTCCCACATTTGTATGGGCCATGTCCACTTGCACCTGTGTATATTTTTTGCTGCTGCGATCCATCTCGTAGAAGAGACCATGCAAGGATTCACATTCCCTTCTGTAATACCAAAGTGCCACAGGGATGCAAAAAACAGATGCAAATGCCCAATGTGTGCTATGGCTCCTGGAAGCCCATCTTCTCCTGCACCAAGAGGCAAAGGGAGTGAAGAATCCATTGTGTAGTTCTATCACGTCATTACAGTGCACATCAGCCTTTACCTTTTACCCCTGACTCTTCCTGACAGATAAGAGACCCAATCACAGCATAATATTATGGTGTTCGCTTCGCTGGGGTATTTATTTGCATTATCTTTGAATTTATAGGCTCATCATTTGGCTAGCAGGCCTATTAGAGAAATTTAGCGAAACAGAATTGTTTTAAAATGATGTGGCAATCTGTCCAAACGATGGATCATCTAGCCCTGCAGCAATTAATTACGTTTGAAGGAAACATGGTCTCCTCATCCACAGGCTAGTGGAGGTTAATAAAAGAGCTAATGGCAGCATGTGTATTGCATTACTTCTCAGTAATTATAAACCGCAGATCATGAGGCGTTTGCTAATTTCATTTGCATGTAAATACAATGTTGTATTAAATAATTGCTTTTATTTATTACTCTAATTTGTGCCATGACTTGTATTTGGTATCTGTGTTGAAACACCTTGTTTAATAATGTTTGAAATGTCTCTGGCATTGCGGTACTGTGAATCTGAATACCAAGATACTTGGACAAATTATTCAAATTACATTATTTCAGAGTTTTGTGACAAATGAGCTGAAAAAGTGCATGATTAGGGCTAGCAACATCACTTCCCACCCCAGAAAAAACAAATCAATTCATGTAAATAGCGCAACCTCTGTGACACGTAAAGTTATTCATCGCTGGTTGTGTTCAACGACAGCTCCACGTCAATGAAATCAATGGTCTAGTATAAGAATATTGAGTAGTTCATATTTAGGGGTGGGCAAAATATGTCATTCCTCTGAAGGATCTTGCAGAATTTTGGCGACTCTGTTACTCTTGTAATGTGAAGTTCTAGTCAAATTCCACCAATCACCATGTGGCAGAATATTTTCTCACGCACAGCTTCAGAACAGTAAGTCAGCGAGTGAGATTTGGTGTCCCTTAGCATGATTACCAGGCGCCAGGAGGACATCTTGTGAGATTTTTCTAATGCGGGCAGTCGCAGGTGGTTGCGACCATTCACAGTCAGAAGGCTGCCACTAGTGTAGTGGCGCTAAATCACAGTTCGGGCAGCGCAACATGCCTAGTAACGTCCGTTGGCGGAGCTCCGCGGAATCTCGCAGTTTTTCTGTAACTCTGCGAAATTCCGTGGAGTCAAATTCCGTGAGTTCCGTCCACCCCTAGTCCTGTTGTACTACAATAAACATCATTAGAAAAATATTGACAGCCAAAATGTCATCATGGTCATATATATTGGTAAATGTAGATTTACTATACTTAATGCTATGCACATATGTTTCTTGACCATATATGTATCTTCAAGGTTTGATAGAGGTAACAATAGCAAATATGTACTTACGTAATTCCACAATATTTTGGGCACCGATCTTGTGGCTACTATATATCTGTAGGAATATATATTTTAGTAGTCAATATTCTAATATAGAGGCTCATCAGCATTGCAACATAATTATTATTGGATGGTGTGATAAAAACGCCCGATCTTGCAAACTCAGTTTTTTTGTTTTCCTAGTAGTACGGTTGTCACTTATTAGGACCAGGCTGCACAACAGTAATCAATAAACCAATAACATTAACATCAATAACAAAACCCCCACATCAACTCTTCATCCCTTCACTCTCTTCACCCACTCTGAACTCACATCTCCAACCATTCCATGCCCATTCCATTCCTCATCCATTTCCACAAATCTCATAGCATCCTCCCGGTATCACCTGGCATTCCAGTTATGCCTCCAGCTCCCCCATTCATTCAATTCACCTGCTATTGACTCCCCCACCCCTCCAAAGTATCACCTACCCCGCCCTAAACTGGCACGCTATGCCAACCCTACCTCCGAACACTAGCAACTGCAGGGTGGGTGGGTGTCCTATCAAAAACTAACCCTCCCAATGGTGCCGAGCGCAGGAAGAGGAAGTTGCCTTCCTCCCCTGCGCTCTTATACCCACCCCCTAACTCCACCCCTTGACCCTACCTGGTCCTCCCCTGCGCGAAAGACCCCGGGGCAGACTAGTCTGCGACTCTTCTTACCCCGGGGGCCAGCAAAGACACCACACATACCAAACACACCTTGGAGTCCCGCCAAGTTGCACCTCCTTGAAACATCTAGAGCCACATATGGATGACGAAACAAACGCTTAAAAGCCATAGCTCTCACGTTCTGGCACAATATGTCTCTGTACACCAGACACCACCTTGACCTAATCTAATTCTGAAAAATCCAGAAGACATTTCTCTTTAGCAACCGTGATGTCTCCATCTGTCCTATACACAGCGGCCCAAAGACATTTCCATGCTTTTGCCTCGACCTGAGTGCTCTGTTATTCAGTGCAGTAGTACTGTACATGAAACATTTGGGGTGTGGTATTGCCTCATCATTATGATAATTACGTACTTGTATAGCGTACGACTACCCCGAGGCATCTCGGCGCTTGTACGAATACCACTGAGGAACACTTCCTGGCCTTTCCCTGTGAGGTGCATTGTTGGGGCAGTTGTGGAGATTAAGCAAGCTATTGCCCAGAGTTGCAGAGTTGGACTCATGATTAGAATAGGCACTGAGGCGAAAATAATAAGGTCCGAGGAAATTGAGCCCAAGACCCGCCAAGGCAGGGATTGAACCCTGGTCACACTTCTGCATCAGGGTCTGCCGCTCTAACCATTGAGTCACACTTCTCCACATTATGAGTTGCACACCTCAAAATAGAGAATACCATAATACCACGTTTTTCGACTTTAAAAGAGAATATATATTCCTCAGAAAGTTATGCTTTTTCTTCAGAAAACTTTAGCAGGTGACAATTATGCAGGCAGAACTGCAGTGTGTGATAATTTGCCTCACATCTTGGAACCCGATTTAGCTGCAAACTGAAGTTTGTAGCCCAATCAGGATTGATGCGACTGAGAATGTCCACCCTTTGACCCTTCTTGTCATAGCCATTCCCGCCTCCCCTTACTCACCTACCTTTGAGTGTCGGATTCCCCACCTGATTTTGTTTTGGCACAGAAGTGCTACTTGTAGCTTGCACAGTACAATTTTTTTTAATGTTTGTTCTCGTTTAGTATTTGCAATGTATAACCAATTCTAAGGAACTCGTACAAATTCATATCAAATATTTAACAAGACAATAATCAAGATGAAAGTCACTGAATATAGAATAACCCAAAAAATGCATTACAAAAATACGAATGAAAAGTCATATCGAAACAGGAAAGTTAAATGAACCAAGAAGTTAAGGTATGCAAGAAAGCTTAGTCAGCCTACTGGTAATAGTTCATATTCTTATGTCAATTCTATAAAGTGTATCTTTAATATTTTTCTTAAAATTTGGACACAAAAAATTTCCAACCTCCGATGTTTAGAAACTCTGTCCCAAAGCTTTAAATAAATGCATTAGCCATGTTTCTAGTAAATAAACTCATATTTCAAAATCTGCCTCGTTCCCCTCGATACCAATAAATATTTATCACTTTTGCGCAATGGGCAGTGACATTTTGAGGGTATCCTGGCTTTAGGCTGCCTAAAAAGATAACGTATCCAACAGGCAGAGCACTTTTTTTATCCCTTAATTAATGTCCCTTTACACATGATAGCTTTGGCAGGATACCATAGGGACGCCTAAATGCTTATGCCTGTGTCGTCCCTAATCTATTATCAAATGACAGATCTCTCTACCCACTATGACATGTTTCATGAGCACTAAAGAAGCATTTCTTTGAAAATCCATCGTTATAATGATAATTAACAGAGATGCTCGCTTCACTGAAGCAAGCAAGATGAGGGTTATTATTGCTCGATGCATTATGTTATTTACATGAGCAGATATTGTAAAATGAGATCAACACGGAGAAGGGTGAAGTAATTTAATGTTAATTGTCTTGGCCTACGAAATTAATCAAAATAATAGACAACATAAGATATACGAGACCCTTTAAGGCTAATAAAACACGTTTGACAACAAAGAAGAGGCTTATTTAGAATTATGACAAGCTGTTAAAACCCATTTTAATAATGAGTCTGGTGGAAAACAAGGGATAAATGTGTTTACTATCTGAAGCCATTTTAGTCTAGGATTGACCAATAGAAATGCTTGAAGCTGAGGCTTCATTCTTCTGCCATAAGACAGGAGCTTTGGTGAAGTCCTTTTGAGTGGAAGGGCAATAAATGTCAACTGAGTGGTTCGAAGCAAAATGCCAGCACGGATCGGGGGGAGGGGGTTGAGACGTGGAGGAGGAGTGTAACAAAGAGAAAAAAGAAAAGTACCTTCTTGTCGCTTCCTCGCTGCGTCTCTCTGCCGTAGGCCGTAGTCGCTCGCTCCGGCCGGAGCAGGAAGCAGACCTATGCTCCCCATAGCCAATCACAGCGCTGCAGTGAAGCGTTGTGAATGGTCTGAGTGCCGTGGTTCGGCGCTCAGACAGGCAGTGGGAGCCTCAGTATGTCTCCACCTATGCTGCAATACAGCCTGGGTGGAGAACATGCAAAGTGCGCATGGATGTTTAGTCGGCCCGAGATGGACGGCCAAACATTCATACACACTTCATAAAGTGAACTCACCACTCCTCCTCCCTGCTCTGAGATCAGAGCAGCCCCGCCCCACCCCACCCACGAAGCTGCAGCAGCAGGACAAAATAAAATGATATAATATCAAGTTATTACCACTTTATTTTTCCTCTACTACACTGCTGTCAAGCAGTGGGATGAGGTTTCTCTGCCTTAGCGAAGGAGCCTCCACTGCACAATCCTGTGTTTGCCCAGTGTTAACCCTATGCCACTACCAGGAATTTGCACCTTAGAGTATGTACCAACACAACACTCTCCGAGGAGCTGTTCACAGTAACTCCAGACACCCAGCCCCATTAACATTGGTGGTATTTGGGTCTGCACTTCATTGCGACCAGCTGTGAAATCAGGAGTAGAGTCCTGCAAGGTACTTAGACCTCCATCTCTATGTGTATTTTGGCACAGCTCTGAAAACCCCACCACTTCGAAGGAGAGATGTGTCATAATGGCAAAATGAATTGTGCCTTGTGAATAAAGCATGGAGGAGCAGGCGAGGTCTAGGAGACCGGTGTCTTCATTTCACCAATGCCCCCCGCCCCCTGTCTCTCAGAGTCCAACGGGACACAGTCAGAATATCACAGCCTCAGACACATGTGTTCCAACATTGCAAGCGTAGCCACGCTTTTCTTAACCATGCATATGCCTTAACCACGCATACGCATATGAGTGGTTAAGGCAGTGCGCGGTCTAGCTGCTGGCTGCTGCTGGGTGGAAGCAGGAAGACCTCATCAGGAAGAGAGCCAGCGGACGCAGTGAGGTAAGAGGGGCTGGGTAGTTTTTAGGACTCAGGGGGGTGGTCGGGTAGTTTTTTTTAATTAGGGTTTCGGTCTTTAGGCCCAAGCGCAGTGGAAGTGGTTGGGGTAGTTTTAGGGACATTGCAGAGATGGGAGTCGGTTGGGGTAGTGTATGTTACGGGGCAGGGTTTTAGGAAGGGTTTTAGGCATCAGGACAGGTGGAGGAGAATGGGTAGTTTTCAGGTTTTGGGCCTCAGGGAGGTGGAGCAGGTAGGGGGTTTGTAGCTTAGGGCGGGGGGGTCATAGTAGGGGGACCTTAGCCACGCATATCCCTTTACCATGAAATTGCATGGTAAAGGTATTCGTGGTAAAGGAATTCGAGGTTAAGACGCATTGGTGGTTCCGGCTCCGTGGTAGAAGCATGCGTGGTTTAGCCATGTGTTCCTCTATCATACAAAGGACTCTAACTATTATGGACAACTTCAACTTTGTGAGTGGCTCATGACAGCCATAGTCACTCTGGTACCAGTCAATACTTGCTGCCGCAAAGTATTGATAAATTTACTTAAGAGCACCAAGGAGGGCTGTGCCCCGTTACCACTCATTTCCTGTGTTAAGGCAAGCAGTCACAAAGCAGATATTTCAATATGCAAAAAGATTTTAAGCAAAGTGCAAAGCCACTTAAGCAATTTGTAATCTGGGATTTTGCAAGAGCAAAGCACGCCAATTGGTGCAGCATAGGACTTGCACACACAAAGTACCAGGAGAGAGGTGCATATCTATGAGCCGTTTATTTTTTCTCTGATGAAATATTCATGTTACTTTTTCAGATCTTTCCTCACTCTTTTTAGATGATGCACAGTCAGTCTAATGAAAGGCAATGCAAGCAGCAAATATGACCTCATTGGCATATAATGATGTAACAATATGTAGCAATATGGCTCTGGCAAGGAACGTGTCGCAAATGGGGTAAATATTAATATATAGAATCTGGTTAGCCCATAGCACAGTTCTTAGAGAATCCTTGCTCAGCCCTAGTTATCTATGGCACAAGGAGCCGGCAGATCCCGATAAAAAAAAGTGTCTGGACTACCAATTTTAAAGTCAAAATACCAAAATCAATTCCCAAACCACTTTAAAAAATATTTAAAATTATAATGAGTAAAAAACACGAAGCTTGCGTCTGGAGTATGACCTGGGCGGCGCTGAGTTCTTCCGGTATGCTCAGGTCTGTCATGCTTTGTTGTCGGTGTTCCCAGTGGGCACCGATATTCCTGAATCCTCCCCGTTGGAAGACCACATCCTGGATGGACATGTACCCGACAGTACGATCTCCTTAATTTATAAAAAGCTTATTAATAACAGAGCAGACCTACTGATTCGCCTTAGAGACGCATGGTGCTCTGACGGCTTGGAGTTAGATGATGAGGATTGGCAGTAGGCTTTGTCTTCGCCTAAAGAGGTCGCTATCTCTGCCCGACTGCGATTTGTCCAATTGAAGATACTGCACAGAGTGTATGTCACGGGGCCTTGTTTGGTTCGTATGGGCTTTTCCGTGGATGGGTTTTGCAAGCGTGGCTGTGGTATGACTGGCACCTTTCTCCACATATTGTGGGAATGCCCGGAGATGGTACGATTCTGGGCCACAGTGCATGATGTCATGAGGAATGTTACGGGTGTGTCCCTGCTGCCCGAAGCCAGGCGTTGTCTGCTCAATGTTTGGGAGCCTAATGACTACAATTCCGCACAAACTAGGTGGGCGGCCCTTGGTAACATGGTCGCCAAAAGGGACATTGCTCAGCTTTGGGGTTCACATAGACCACCTACCCTGTCAGCGTGGAAGGAGAACATGGATTGGTGCATGTTTCGAGAGAAGACTGTATACCTATCCCGGGGACGTCCCAGGCAATGGGGTCGTATCTGGTCCCAATGGAATGCATATCGGGGTAATATCTGTACTCCCCCTCACGATTTGTCTACCGATGTGTCTTTGTCCCCCTAACCTGACGCTCACTTGTTATCTCCGATACATTTGCTGTTTGTCCCCTCGCCTGCCCCTACCCATATTTTCATCGATTGTCATATGTTGATTCGTTTTGAGCTCCGCCCTCATGGACCTACGATGATGTAATATATATATTTTTTGCCTTGTGAAGTTTTGTTGTTATTGTATGTCTGTTACTTTCAATAAAAAATTATAAAAATAAAAAAAACACGAAGCTCATTAAATTTGAGAAGGGAAACCAGAGAGATTAATTTTCTATTTTTAATGGGAAAAAAACTAAAAAAAGTGAAGAGGCCTTGAAAAACTGCAGTCCGACAGGCCCAAGGTGGGATTTGAGACCAAGTGCAATGGAGCTGAGCTTGGATACGTCAAGCCGGTCATCCCAATCAAAAGATTTTACCTTCAGACTTAGGGCCTGATTTAGAGTCTGGCAGACAGTGTAAAGGCAGTCAGTGGGGAAGAGGGCTTTACATCCCCACCCTGCCTTCACTCTACCTACCAAATTTGGAGTTCACTTTTGGCCCTCTGGTGAACTCAGAGTTTGTATGAACCATTGTCAAAGTGGTTGATACAAAGCAATTCAAAAGTTTGGTGAGCATTCATCATTGGTGATGAACACTTACGCTAAAGTTTTTTACGTTTTTACTTTTCCAAAAACAAACTCCCAAATCAGGAGTTTATTTTTGGAAAGGGAAAACCTAATAGCCCCATCAGCATGAGTGTTTTCCTCTATATTGTGGCGGGGGTTAAATTTTCTTTAATGTCCCTCACTGCCAGGATATTCCTGGTGGTGAGTGACAGGAAAACCAGCCATATAATCGCCGACTTTAAATACGGCAGACGGTCAGATGGCTTACTTCTGACGGGCCATACTCCCTTGGGCTGTCGGAGGAAGGTAACACTGATGGAATACATTTTACTCTGTTGGCGTAAATCTGGCAATGTGCCCGACTAAAAATTAGACATGACAACGTACAGCTGGGTGAGCTAGGTACTCTGTTAATGTTGATATAATTTACCTTAATATGTAACATAAACATGTTTACAAATTTTCTTTAAAGATTAATAAACTTTTTACATTTTTTCTATACATTACTATAAGGAGATCTCTGCCTTGGTTACACAGAACTGCTCATATGTGTGTAAACTTTACACTATTGACTTAATTTTGAATTAAATATGTAATCCTGAAGTGCTGGTAGATATCCTAATCCGAGCAAAAAAAAGGGCCACAAAAAAAAGAAAATCTATGGTAACCATGGATCCATGCATAAAAGGCAAATTTGCTAAAGAAACACGCTCTGTTTTCATGAAACTGCCACCTGAAGTGAAAAAAGAATTCACGAGGGTCTTTTCATTATGCTAAATGTTGTCAAAGCTTAATGATCACTCTTTGCTGTATCCTCAAATGCTCTAGGCATTTAATTTGCCCATTAATTTTAATTAGTGCAAATTTTAAATTAAATATATTTAAAACCAATCCAAGCAAGCAACACTCTGTAAAAATGGCACATTTGTTAAAACAGCAGGAATTGTTTTTTTCAGACCTGTCATCATGCAATCTAAAATCTAATAGAGAGGAACAAACACAGCGATTCTATTATGCTATTTTTGTAATGTGTTTATTCCTAATCAACATAAGGGGGCAATAAAGGTTGGTGAACACAGTACGTCTGCCAAAAAATGGCAGATGCCCCATTGCAAATCTTACAAGCTTGAACCAGAATATTTCTTTGATATTTTTGCAGAATCAAGAAAGATGCTAGAAACTTTAACTGTGCATTTCAACTATCTTCCAACTAGTTATTTTAAGAGCTGCTAGACTGAATGGCTGTACGGTAACCGACTTCACCAAGTCTCTGTGTACAAAGATTTACTGAATTAATGGAAGCATGTATTTATAAATGATTAGCTTTCATAGCTTCGTTATGTGAACTGAATAGCACAAAGGCACTTCTCAGTTGCAGGAGATAAGATGTCCTGAACAAAAAATAAAGATTAGCCTTAATTTATTTACTAAAAGGGACGTTGTTTGTATGCAAATTTCGTGTTCTGCAACTGCACAACATCTGTTACCTGGGTGGTAGAGTGCAGAGACCGTCCAGGGAATGGACTTTTTTGTCTTGCAGTTGATATATTTGTTCACAAGGAAGAGGGTGCAAAGAATACCCTGTATGTTGAACGGGTACAAGTGTAATGATTTTAGAGTCAAGGAAATGGAGTTACAGCAATCCGCATGGCTGTCAGTATCAAAACAGTGGGTCCTTCTGGTAATTGCTTTAATTGAAAGAGACAAAGTGCTAAGTGCAAGGTAAATAAGCACTTGTGGTGAGCCCCTTCAAGGGCCCTTGTGTTTGTTCTCCTGGACAGCTTTGAAACTCACTTAACCATATAGGGCCTGTACTTTGATTGGTCTCCAGTTTCTCTGCTCATTGGCATTCAGTCCTGATGAAGTTTCGTAGGTACTACCACTCTGCTCAAAACGCTTTAGAAGTGGATGTCTGTTGATTAGTACATAGACACCAAATGTGCAGTCATAAAGGTGAACACAGGCACGGATTAATGATAGGACTGGAACAGTTTCGTATTCACTTCCCTTTACACACAACACTTTGGTGAGTTTAGTGGTCCACGGACCGCCAGACTCATGGTGGCGTTCTCCCGGCTGCCCTGGACCACCACAAACGGCATGGAACCAACTTCCCCTGGTGGTTGCACAGTGGTCCTGAAGCCGCAATATGCTTGGTAGGACTGCAGCGGTTTCGCATGCATATCACGAGTTTCCTCACCACCACATCAGTTAACGCAGTACGACTGCCATGAAAAGTGTGGCAGTGAGGAAATACCATGCTTCATGCCATGTGGGTGCACACGGGGGCACATCACGTGCCCCCCTGCGTGCATGCAACCCAGTACCTGCACTGCATGGATAGCAGCTGTAGTGTAGTTCCTATAGTCCCAATAGGCTCTGCGCATTGGAATAATATCTTCAGTAGTGTAGACGTAGGACTGAGATTATCTAGGTCTCTACTGACTATATGAGACTTAAGTTTTTGCCAGCTAGCTCAGAGTTCACTAGAAACTTTCTCGAATAAGCGAGGAGGACGCCGAACTTACTTTACCCTTGCCGTTTTCAGAGGAAGGACCACGCCACACCTTGCGGAACCCGCTTCGCGGGTCCCGCTTCGCAGCTGCTGACACCGGAGCCACAGGAGCTGCAGGCATTTTGCTGGGCGAGTGAGCGCGAGACAGGGCTGCGAGCATAGGAACCGGGACTCTCTTTCCCAGGAGTCCCGGCAATCCTCCGGCCGAGTCACCTGGCCGCTCTCCCTGACCGCCCCACCCAGCTTAACCCTGATCCACGCTCATAAGAAGCAGTGATCTACGCTGCGCGGGAGCGCCCGGGGCTAAGCCCGGGCAAAGGGCGGGCCCTCTGTGGCCCTCAGAGGCCCGAGGAGACTGGACTGGGCCAGAAATCTAGGTCGTGCATTTATAGCATCCAATTTGTCTCTTATTCATCTTGAATACACGGGTTATGTCCTGCCGTGAAACGAGAAGCATGGCTGCTGCAGGAGCTAAAAAGCTTACAGGGACTCTGGACAACTTCATCACCCGTACACATGCACTTATTGACGAGGGGATAATACTTATGGACAGGAGAGTCTCTCAAGACCTGGCCATGGCCAGGCGTTCTTCCCTTGGCCTTATTGCCCAGGCTCAGACCCCAAAAACTGATTCCCGACCAGAAGTACAGGTCTTAGTACATCATCCCGGAGCTGGCAGGGATTTGGATGTTTCAAATATTATCCAGGACCTGGAGGCTTCACCTAACCTCAACATTTTGATTGAGAGTGGAACACAATGTAGTGAGACAAACATTAGTATCTCTACAGCCAATATAAAAGAAAGGGCTCGGATAGAAGGGGCAATCCCTAAACAAAATCGCAAAACTAATACCTCAACTGTTGCAATAGGGAAGAAGGCCATTACCTCACCTAGCCTTCTTAATACTGAAAAACCCTCAGTCGCTTTACCTATCCCCATAGAGGGCTCACTTCCCAACAACCCAGGTGTATTGCTGAGCCTCCCAGACGATACCATAATTGACCAAAGTTTGGAAGAAATTCTGCAACTTAGTGGACCTACAGATAATTCAATAATAACATCACCACAGGAGGAGTCAGGCTCAAGCACAAATAATACAGTAATCCTTAATATGCTTAAAGCTTTATTGGAACCTATAGAGGTAAGATTACGCTGCTTGGAAACGGTCCTAAAAAATATACATAAGGACATAAGTGCCCCTAGCTTCGCTTTAAATAATAAATCCACCCAGGCCATTAATCTACCTAAACCCGCAAAGACCCTAGTGGTACCCAATAAAATGCCAGAGACAAAGGAATCGAGGGTGAAGACACCCAGTAACAACCTAAACCAAGAAGGCTCTAAACCTAAACCCCCTGTTGTAGAGCAAATTAAGAAAACAGTTACCACATTGATCGCTTCTAAAAACAATATAACCCCCCAGTCTACACCCAGTGATGGTCTACCTCAGGCCCACAAACTGGATACACAGGATAAGCCTAAGGATAGGGCGCGTAGAAATATTCATCTCCCCCCGGATGCAGCGCCCTATGTGGTTATCCTGACTGGAGTCACTGAAATTCGTTCGCCAGAAGGAGAATCATATCAGGCTCTCAAAAACAAAGTCTGCCACTGGCTAGCGAATAATTATCCCCTTCCATCAAACATACCCTCTAACATTTTAATGATAGAGAGGGCCCCCTGGGTAGGAGACAACAGAAAAAACTTGCAAGGGGATTGCGTGGTGGTTACTTTCGAGAACTCGGAGGTGGTAGAGTTTATCTGTAACAGCAGGGCCCCAAGATACCAGGCGAGTACAGTGACCGCCAGACCTCTTTCGTATTTCTATCTTCCCCATAATCAATCGGACAACCGTTGGAGCTGGCTTAAAGGGTCACATGATCGCATTCCAAGACAGAGGTTTAACCCCCCCTGGGACATACAACCCCCTGTCAGGGAGGTGGGCTGGGATGAAGGATGGAATTTGGTGGGGACTAGAGGAGGTAGACCACGTCAAGGTGGCCCCTTTCATGGTTCCCATCTCACCCAGCCCTTTTATTACCAGCAGCCGCTAAATGACCCATCGAATCTCTTGCATTTCCCTATAGCAAATCGTTTTGACTGTTTGTCAACTACAGATTGGGTGGACTGACATACTGAGGGCTCGCCAGGGGAATGGAGCGCATGTGATAGTCCATCCCGTCCTCGCAAGGATGCCGCCATAGCGGACCTGGTCATGGGTAATTCATCTCCCACACCCGGAATTAGCCCGACGGTGAGTGAGATTCGGGGTGTGGGTGCTTCGATTGCCCCTGACTTAGCACTCTGTAAAGTCCTTACCTGGAATGTGGCAGGATTGCATGCAAGGGCTTTAGATCCAACATGGCAAAGATTTATTAAACAACATCACATCCTAGGCTTACAAGAAACGTGGGATACCACACCCAGTTTCTCTTTGGATGGTTTCTGTACCTTCTCCATTCCGGCAGTACCAGGTGTAAGAGGGAGAGCTAAGGGTGGTTTGCTCACATTGTGTTCTTTGGATCTAGTAGGGGTTTTTAAAAAATTAGATACCGCATTAACAAACACGCTTGCGGTGGAGTGGACCCTCCCTAACTTAAAGACTTTCTTGTTGATTAATTTTTATAATTCAAAGGAGTCCGCCACTGTAAACGAACATCTGATTTCTTTGTTAAATTTTTTGTCAGACTTTAGGCTTGATTGCACTACTCTCCCAGAACTGGTTATTCTGGGGGATTTTAATATTCATCCCTGTGAGGGAGGGTGTTTTAACGATAGATATGGGGGTATACCATCTGAAGCCATTCCTCATTTTGAGCATACAACCGAAGGCGAGTACCTGGAGTCACTGTTAGCTAACCTAAACCTCTACGAATTTCCCCAAGCCATTAGCGAGCCTAGAGCCCCAACCTTTGTTGGGAGAAATGCCAACACTGTTATAGATTATATTTTTGTTTCAAATGGGGCCCTGGCAAAGGCACGTGAGTATAGTGTGGTCGATCTTATCTCAAGTGATCATCATCCGGTCCTCCTGACCTTGGACCTAAACTGTTTCCGTACCGGCAGTCCACTATGCGTGACAGCCTCAAAGGATCTGAAGTCTAAAGACCAGGGTAGGCGTCTAAAATGGGAGATGATTGTTCCAGATGAATTCTTTCATTCACTAGCCCAAGAGTCCGAGGCCAATATGGCAGTGTGCTTGGACCCAACTGCAGAGGGCCCCAAGGTTTTGGCTGCATATGAGGAGATCTGTACAAGGATCAGCAAGAACTTGGAAAGAAGGGCAGTTGGGCAAGGGAAAACAAAGACTCATAAATGGTTCAATAAGGAATGCTCAAGGATACATAGTGCCCTGCGGAAAGCTATTAAACATAAACCCAGAGACAGATCATTAGTGGCCAAGCTAAGGAAGGAATATAAAACCGTAATCCATATGCGTAAAACCCAAATCAAGGAGGAAGCCTGGAATAGCCTTTTATCTGTGGATGTCCTGAGAGACAGTAAAAAGTTTTGGGCCATTGTACATCAGCCCTTTTTTTCTGATAGCGAGACATCGGATTTAGTCTGTGTCATAGAGGACAACAGATGGCTAGACCATTTTGGCAAAATCTATGATTCTACAGTCCTTGCCTCACCTGCTAATATCCATGACCACTCCAACTTGGTCATGGACTTTAACACCATGGAAGTTGAAAGGGCGATCAGAGATACCAGCAAATACAAGGCCCCAGGGCCCGATGGGGTGCCCGCAGATCTCTATATACAGTACCCACAATTTTGGTCTAAGATTTTAACCAACGTCTTTAATGCGATTCCCACAGCTGGCTTCCCACTTTCTTGGTCCACCTCCATAATTGTGCCTATATTTAAGAAAGGGAGTAGGGCGGACCCAGCCTGTTACAGACCTATTTCCCTGCTGGACTCTGCCGTTAAGATCTTAGGCAGAGTCATCTTGCACAGACTGGGGGATTGGCTGGAGGAGAGTGGGATCCTTTCAGATTTGCAGTACGGCTTCAGGGCACATAGAGGGACAATCGACCAATGCTTGAATCTTCACCTTATCATTAGTAAATACACTGTGGTGAAGGGGGGGCTTCTTTATTTGGGGTTTATGGATTTATCTTCCGCTTTTGATTTGGTCAATCGTTCAAAACTATGGTTTATCTTACGTAATTTGGGTTTGGACACTACCTTGGTTAGCTTTTTGCATGCCCTTCACTTAAATTTGTTTGCGTCCGTTAGGGCAACGAGGGATGGAAGGTGTACAGCAAAGTTTAGATCAGGGAGAGGGGTCAGACAAGGGTGCATCCTGGCCCCTCTCCTCTTTACACTGTACATCAATGCTTTGGGTAAATCTTTGAACCCAGCCACCCCGGACATCCCGCGTATGGGGGGGCTACCTATCCCGGTCCTCCTATACGCGGATGACGCTGTTCTTATAGCACGGACTGGCATAGGTTTGCAAAGACTTTTGGACCATTTTGGCCTCTTCATGGAAGCCCTCGACCTAAAAATTAATACTGCCAAATCCCATGTTATGGTCGTAGGCTCTCGAAAGAAAAATATGAAGATTAGATCCTTCAGCACTAACAACTCATCAATTTCTAGGGTGCCTTCCTTTTGCTATCTGGGCGTCACTTTTGACGAGAGAGGAACTTGGAAGCCACAAATGAAACTCAAGGAAAATGGAGTTATTAGATCCACCACAGCACTTTTGAGCTTCTCTAAAAGATTGGGCTCGAAACCTATGGAAGCAATGACCAGGATTTATAGAGCCAAATGTGTGGCAATCGCAGCTTATGGGGCAGACATATGGGGTTACGTCCCAACTCCAGGCATACAAATCGCTGAAAACAATTTTATACGGGCCCTTCTGACACTTCCGAAATCTTCTCCCATACACTCAATACATAATGAAGTAGGTATGGGTTATGTCTCTGATCTTCTAAAAATGTCCCCAGTGCTTTGCTGGATCAAAACCTGGACAAATGAGGAAATCAGCCTGAATCACTGCATCCTTAAAGATTGTATATCTCTGGACAAAGCCCACACTATACCATGGCTGGCATATGTTAGAGCGGCATGTGCGAGGCTAGGGCGCCCGGAAATGTACTCTCTACCGCAAAATCTTAAAAAAGAGGATGTAAAGTGGGTAAAGCAGCATTTTCGGACTTTGTTGGAATGCGAAAGAGAAACGGTTCAACTCAGTAAACCTACGGTGAGATTACTTTTTCAACTTTCCACAACTACAGCGATGGAACCTTATTTAAAATATGTTTCAAAGCCTTACCATCGCTTCTTGCTCACAAGGTTTAGATTCAACTTGATCCATCTTATCCTGGGCTCGTATACAGTATGGGGTACCCCGGACAATCTTCCCCCTTGTACATGTGACTGTTTTTCAACACAGAACACTCTGCACCTGGTCATGTTCTGTGAGCACTACCGGGTGCCGAGGAAAACATTTCTTGTTCCTATCTTGAAACCCTTGAATTTCGTCCAGGTACGCCCAGCATTTTTATACCTCCAGATGTTGAATTCGGTGCCGGTGGCATATGGTGTAGCCTGTTTTTTAGTAGCAGCCGCCAGACTGAATAAACTAAGAGCTGCCGCACCACTTAATCATCAAATCTGACTTTCTGTATAATCTTTGGCAAGAATGTTTTTAACATTGAGTTCTTAGAAGGAGTAGCAATCAATTTTTTACACTTGTTAAGTGATCTGTTTAATTTTATTCTATGTATTATGCACTGCTTTTATGGTTTTAATTAACCGAATAAAGTTTTTTTGACTGACTGACAAAGCGAGGAGGAGTTTAACCTCCCTGGATAGACAAGAAGGGATTTAGTTTCTGACAACCATAAAACATGACAACTTTGCTCTCCCTGATTAAGAGTATATCTCTAGAGTCGTGTGAAAACAAAAGACAGCTATTTCACTCAGTCAAAGGCGCGTACTTAGTTTCACCAGATTGCAGAGAAAAAGAGAGACAGGCGTTTTCAATAAAAGGTGTTACTTATTGAGCAGTCGCTTTCCTCATACAAGAGAAATGAATTGCTACAATTGCAATACGTATAGTTAAGTAAAGTGCATACAGTAAAAGCAGGATTATGAAATAATACTGTAAAAGCATGGATATGGTTTCTTAGCCATATGATACTTTAAAATGGATAAAATAGATACATACATATATACATTGACTAATCATACTCAACTGGTGCTTCTAACTACGCCTACCCCGGTGTACCTGAACTAAGCCTAATACATGGGAGGGAGTAAGTAAGTAGCAGTTTAAGTTAAGTTTGTTTTGCCAAGAATCTGACTCAAGAATTCTCTGTAAGGGTTTAGTCAGTTCAGTACCTGGGTATTAGAAGGCAGGAGGGCTGGTATCTCTCTCTCAGGACTCGGTATCCCAGTCACCCGCAAGGGTAAGCTGGAAACGCTTGAGGCTGGATTTCTCGGCAAAAGAAAAGACAGCGTCTTTCTCAGAGCGTCAAAAGGGAGGGGCAGCGTCCGTGGGCTCTCGCATCAGCTGGGCTCTTCGGAAGTAGTAGCTGCTCTGCTCCAGGATTACCACCGTGTGTTTGTTTAAGGCAGCGTCGGTATATTTATACCTGAAAGGTGCCGGGGTTGACGTAAGGATGGACATAAGACGTCAATAAAGATGTCACTAAGAACTGGTCGTTCTTACAGTGCTTTACAGGAGTTCTCGGACGAAATCAAAACAATAGCAGCGGGGATTTCCCAGGTTGCTGGAGGCTTGGATTTCTTTAAGAACTCGGTGTGCTTTCTAGGGGGCTGGAGGAATAGGCTTGCTTAATGTGACAGCATGCGCTATGACCGAATTATGAAAAAGGGTTTATATGCCGTTGCAGGGATATTATTGATTTATAACCGGACAAGGGCAAAGAATAGGAATACTGATTCAGGTACCTAGATAAAACACACTACACCCACTCCACGAATTCATGTCCATAATTACTAAACTAAGCAATAGTAAACATATCTAACGGTGCATGTGTATACCGATCCACCCCAAAATACATTATTTTGCATCTGAAATGGTATATGCGAAATACACGAAAATGAGTATAGGTACTGTATGCTTTCAAGCAGTGTAATCATTCATTAAAAAGGATGCACATATATATCAGCATGAATGATTTGGGAAAATTACGCATGAAATGGCTCTTAATACAGAAAAGAAAAGTGCGAGACCATTCCATCACATATAAATACAGTTTTTTGTAAATATGCTAGAGACTGAGTTAATATATTGTCTCTAGAGTTCCTAAAAATAGAAGCTCTGTTCTCTAAGAATAGTTCTACTTTAAGCAGATGATGAGTGCCCAAAAAAAAGTAAATATTTTGGAATCGGGGAAAAAATAGTTTTGTTTTTCAAGGGAAGAAGTCAAAACAGTTCCAAATATTTTCAGAAGCTTTTGTTTTTCAAAGCTGAAGGCCAAATTCAGAGTTCAGGGAACGCTGAGTGCTCATTTGCTTAAGAGTTTATTCTTTCTGTTCGGGGGAGAACATCATTTCAGACAGACTTTCAAAAAAGCAGTTTACCGCTTCAGGTGAAAGTTCGACCAAGTTGGAAAATGCCGCAACTGTGCAGTCGTGAGCATGATTGCTATCATCGATGACAGGATCAGCAGTGCTCCCAGAGGGTCGTACCTGATTGATGCTGCTCTCATCTTGCACTTCACTACCCTTCAATCGCAGTGGTGAAGTCTCAACGAATGCCGTCATCAGGATTGGTAACCGCTGGGGACAACACGATGCATGAGTCTTTACTGGACTGAGCAAGTATCTGTATCCAATGGTACTTCTGATTGTAGTGTGAGACAGACGTCTAACACGCATTCTTCTCCGCACAGCATACATCTTAACACAGGTAAGATACAGTTTTTCCAGATGGGTCTGAATGAAAGAAACCAGGTCATATTCAGATCTCTTAGCCGGGTTAATCCAAGGACTTTAGTTATGCGGTCCCGATAGCGTATAGCTAGGATCGTTTCTTCCATTGTTGCTGGAGTCTTGTCTGCGTTTTGGCTTGCCATAACGAAGCAGGAGATTCAAAAATAAAATGCCTACTACGAGTCCCAACAGGAGTGGAAGGCCGCCAAAGAGTGAATGGACAAAATTAGGAAAGATGCCCAGGACTGCTTTGAAAGGTGTCAACAGTCCCGAAAAAATTGACTTAAATACACTCGCGATACCATTCGTATCAGAAATGTTTAAGATTTCATTTAGCATTTCTGTGAAGTGTAGGGGGCAATTTGTTGATAAAAGGTTATGAATCTCTGCCGTTGTCCTTGCAACTTGGAGATCATACGTTTCTTATGATGACGTCAAGTGCACTGGCGTCTGTAGAAGAACAGACTTCATTCTGCTTAAAGTATCAATTCGAATAGAAGAGATTTTCAGACTGGGCCAAATTTTTCCCTCCCTGTCTGGAGTGTCTTTGGGATACAATACTTGCTCACAGCAAGTGACCCTGGACGTTACGCTTACGAGATAAGCTTTTCCTGGCACCAGGCCACAACATCTGTGGTCCGCAATTAGAATGTAGCTCCCGTTAGAAAGCCGTCTAAAGAATGGCTCTATTCGAGTTGCAGGTGTGCCAAGCTGGTGACATGAAAGGTTATTTGAAGTCCCCTCACAGGCCCCATGCAAATTTATACCCTGACACAGAAGTATACCACTTAGTGATTTTTCACAATTATCACCACTAAGAAATACATTCTGTCCTTTTTCACTATAACATGTGTGTGTGTAAGGTAATTTCCATGATGACTTGATGTATCCGTTACCCAACCTTTCATACTGGCCTGCCTGTATATACTGTTGGCAGTATCGAAATTGGAAAGTCGCTATCGGAATAGTTATTATCCCGTGTATTATCCATTCAATGACAGGTCGTTCTGACATTGTCGATGGTAATCTCTCAAGTTTTTCAATGCTCAGAATTGTATATTCTGCTCCCTTTTGTGCCAAGCTGATTTGTATATCAGTAAGGTTAAAGATAGAGAATAATGATGTTGTGTTGATTAAACGCCAAGGCACGTAGCCTGAACGCAGATTTTGTAACGTTCAGCCAAGCTGTACAATAGAACGCAATTGGGACTGACCATGTTGTAACATTAGCATGTCCTGTTCTATTATATCGATTGCAGATGATACAATACTGTCCAGTGAATATATTCTGGAAGACAGAGTCATTAACCCATTGTTCACAACAGAAAGTGATTTTTCCAAATTAATACGGTCAATTTCCCGTATTTGCTTTGCTGTTTCAATTTGAGTTTCTTTCCAAGCTTCGTTATAAGCTGCATATATAGAGGCCGCTATGAAACGTTTTTGACGCTGTTTGCGCGGTCCCATTATGAAATCACGCAAGTAAGCACCTTCTTTAAGTAAAGTTAAGTGTTGCTTAATTTCTGCCAGTGTGGATGTATGTAGCCATTCAAGGCATAGTTTACCCACACTGTATGTTGTTACAATCCCTGGATGTTGTCGCTGGGAGTATCTAGGGTCTGGCCTGGTCAATTTGAACCCCTGTATTTTGTTCAGGAATCTATCTTGACAGTTATTTGTGTCGGTGAGCCAGATCAACCATTTTTTCCAATCAGGATGTGTTCTGTTTTTGTTTAAAATATGGGATACGTCTATCTCAACCTCTGTAGTGTTATTACTGTCAGGTGTTGGCTTTGGAATAGACGGTTTGTTTAAGTCTTTAATTTTGGCTAGGCCAAGACAGGTTGTTTGTTGAATTGTGTCATTCAAAAATATAATTTGTTCTGGGATCATGCAGGCTCTGAATAACGATTCTATACCTTGGACTTGCCAATCTTTAGTACCCCAGATTGTTTTTGTTTCAATGTTATTATTCCAGAAATCAAAACCAAATGTACTCATTTTTTCAAAAAACTATTCTGAATAGATTAATTTTGTATTTGTCAGCATGGTTTTCATTCCTGTCTTATTTAACAGTTTGAAATAAAATGTTTCTGCGTCACTTGTGTTAAACCCTGAGAAGTATGGGAATTTCTCATAAAATGTTTTTGAACTACCTTTTGGTGGAGTTGCACAATGTTCCCATTGATTATAATTTAAAACATTTCTAGGTTGAGCAGTTTTATGCAAATAATGGTTACCATTTTTAGCAGTACATCTGATCATAATTTGATGAACCTTGTAAATAATCATGTTCTGTAAATTTTGCTGACATAACTAAGTCTGACATCATATCAGTAATACTTTCAAAGTCCCAATCATCAGAGAATGTACTCGGTTTTACAAAGTCACTTAATGAAACCTTAAATTGATGAGGATACTTCAAGAGTTCGACCGGGCCATATATCTCGTAATCTGTTTTGTCCCATGCTACCCCACCGGGTAATGGATTGGCTGTGAAGTTTACTGGGGAAAGTTCTCTTTTCTCGATGTGTGAAGACTTGTGTGGCTTTAGGACCAGGTTGATGTTCCGGCTTGCTGTGTCCATTGTAACATATTTTCCCTCAATGAAGTGTCCCAAGCATAGCACCATGATGAGCCAAAGCAGGAGGAAAAGTACACCTAGCACCACCCAAAATTCAATCCATGGGGAAATCAGATAGGTTTCTTGTAGTTGATGAAAGAGTTCTTTAGTTTTGTCTTTAAAAGTTTTTGTTGTTGTTTGCTGTTCCTCAGGTTCGCTCGGATCCTCAGAAAAGTCATCGAAATTGATGAAGTAGCCTGATGCAGTTCTGTCAATTATTGGAATTGCTTCTGGATTTTTCTTTGTTTTATTAGCATAGTCTGTGGCTACATCGTTGTAGACAGGTGTTTCTTGACGAATTGTTGCAATTTGGGTTTCAAGAGGCATATGTTCCATGACTTTGTTGCATAGTCCTTGTTGATTCACTGTAGGTTTATCAAATGTGATTAGTCTCTCAGTTTGAACCTCTTGTTTTGTAGCAAACTTTGGTGTTCTGCTATTTCTTGGGAGTCCACTTGGCCTACTACTTATTATTGGCCACATGATTGTGGTTTAACCAGGTCGATGGATACAACTCGGTTCTCCTTTTTACCAGCAAGGGGCGGTAGTACAACTGATCTTGTTCCGTTGACAGCTAAGACAGGTATTGCTTTTCTGTAAGAAGGCCCAAATTCCTTCTTCACCGCGATTTTCTCTCTGACCAGATCCCCAATCTTTGGAATGCAGACAGGCCTTGCTGGGACAGGTGGTTTCTCTTCAGTGGCTGTTGGCTGTTGTTTCAACTTTATGTTGCTCAGGTCTTTTCTTGTTTCATTTAAGTCCTGTAAAATAGCCAAACGATCTTTGATATCAAAGCATTTTCTTTCTACCACTGAAGTTTGACTATCGAGGTCCTGGATATGCATTCTAGTCCCAAACAATAGTTCGTACGGACTGAAACCTTTTAGAGAATTTCTTGGCAGATTGTTAAGACTACGTTGGACACTTATTAAATGTTTGACCCACCCAACACCCGATCCTAATACCTTAGCCGTTATAGATTGCTTTATGTCTCGGTTTTTTCTTTCCACCATCCCATTTCCCTCAGGAAGGAAGTGATAAGATTCCCGCAATGCAATGCCCATGCTGGTCATGTCCTCCTCCTCAGCTCGAGAGCTAAAAGCAGGACCCTGGTCAGAATGTAGCATGCCAATTGCGTCTATGCCGCTATAGACTCGCAAATCTTTTTATAACAGTTCAGACATCAGCCGAGAGCTGGGGTCTACATTTTAAGTGAAGCTAGTCTTAAATAATATACATTGGGACGCATGTTTCCTGTTTAATCATGCGAATAGATCACTTTATGCTTTCTATTATGTTTTCTGGCACTACTTCGGCCGGTTCGCCACTGCGATCTCTGTTGCAGTTTTCACAATTTTTTGCAAATTTGTGATTATCCACGCTCATTTCCGGCCACCAGTATTCTGATTTTAATTCTGTCAGAGATTCTTTGATCATCTGATGCCTTAAACCTAATCCCATATGTGCTTCTTGTATTAAGAAGCCTGTTCTGTTCCTGTTTGGAATTAGCCTATCCCCCACTCCAGGGATTTGAGCAAAAGGAACGGAGTTTGCATCGATTACGTATGTATAAATGAGTGGATAGTTGACAGGTAGCGCTGAACAGTCGCCTTTTGATGACGATTTTACCGCCAGCATCGTTTCCCCGTCTACGTATTTTCCTGAACGCTTTTTTGTAGCTACGGAAGCCGGCTTAGTTGCATCCGCTGTGGCTGTCTCAGCCAATGAATTCCCTGAAACGTGAACGCCATCACGTTCATGACTCAATGAATGTATCACGTGAGTCTTTGGTAGTTCTTTCTGTAAAAGAACTACTTGTTCCCAAATCGATTTTTGCTTTATTGTGGCACCTGTGTCATCTTTGTAACCGTTTTGAACCCATTTCTGCAAGTCGTTATTGTATGATTTGACGCAGTAATATGAATTGCACACTATTAGTGTCGGGAATTAGCGATCGGCATTATCTAGCGCCATTTTCAACGCTATTACTTCAGTTTGTCTATCTGAATTATTTTCTACAGAGTGATTTTGTTACCAGAGGTCTCAATTTACCTCCGCGCCACACGTATTTAACAATCTTGCATGTGGCGTTATAGGCTTGTTTTCCCCAACTGCGGGCTGTGCTGATCCGTCTGTATATATTATACAGCCGTAGTGTTCAAGGGGCAGGATTTCGGTCGGCAGAGGACATTTAAATTCATATTGGAGAAATTCTTGTGTTTTTAAATTAGGATCAAATTCGTAGACCACGTCTGTTGCAGCAAGAGAATTAACCCATTGGATCCATCTAGGATGTAGTGCTTTAGCATTTGGAATGCTTGCCTTTGTTACCGCTTCTAGAGATGGTACTGGTGTAACGATGATTATTCGTTTACCTTGTGCTAGGGCTCTTTCTTTTGCTACCGCAGTCTGAACCTCAGTTAGATTTTTTCCGTTGAGCTAAATTTCATTTCAGCTTTTGTGTACAAATGTGATTTGTATGCTATTGGTACCGTTTCTCCCTCATTAGAGGTTAGGTACGTGAATCCGCATCTTCCTGGGATGACCCGGATCACAAGGTTGCGTGTGTTATCGCGTGTTTGCAATTTTGTTTTAGCTAACATGTCTGTTTGCAATGATCTCAAAATTTCTGTGTGTTTTTGAGTCCAATTGATTGTTTTAAAATCTGGTTTTATTAGTTCATAGAGAGGTTTAACCCTCTCTGCATAATTTAGAATGTAAGTTCTTCCGAAATTCAGGAAACCTAGAATTGATTGTAAGTTTTTCAGCGTTCTTGGTGCTTGGATTACAGCGCACTTCTCTAAGAAGTTGTCTGCCAGGCTATTGCCTTCACTTGATAATTCATATCCTAAAAACAGGACAGTTAGATGGGCAATTCGTGACTTTTTAAAGTTGAATTTGTAACCCTCTGCTGCGAACCCAAGTATTATGGTGTTCACTCTTTTCAAGTGAGTATCCAAGTCATCATCTGTTAGATAGATGTCATCGACATAAGATAATGCCTCATCATCATACATTTGTAGTAACTCTGTTACTCTTGCTGAGAATAATCCTGGGCTATTCTTGAACCCCTGTGGGAGTCGACAGAATTTTTTTCTGCGAGCCCATTATTGAGAAAGCGGTCAAATACCTGCTTTCAGGTGCTATATTTTGACAAAAGAATCCATTAGAGATGTCTAATGTTGTTTTGTATTTTTTGCGCACGATGTTATTCATTAGTGCTGCACTATGTGAGTTTTGTACTGCAAAAGTTTTGCAACATGAGTTAAGGTGTCTGTAGTCCAAAACTAGACTATATGAATCGTCTGGCTTGGAGACAGGAAACAAAGGGTTATTCATTTGTGAGGTGCATGTTTCAATCACCCCCTGGTATTCAAGTTGATCTAAGATCTCCCTGACCTGTTTTTTAGCTTCTTGCTTAATTGGGTACTGCCTTTGTGCAGTTGGTTGATTTTTTAACTGGATTTTGTGAGGAGGAGAGTCCTCATCCCATCCAACATGGTATTTATATAATGCAGGAGCTTAGGCTACTGCCCACTTTCTTGCAAGTGTATATTTTTTATGAATTGGAATGTGATTTGAGAAGGCAGGCATAATCATTTCTTCGCCATGAGGGCACTCCCTTACAAACTCCGGTGGCCAGTCTTTGTCAGCTAAAAGGATGTCATAGCCTTTGGAGAGGTTATCCCAAAATAGACCCCTTATTTTCCTAGTCTTATCTCCCTCTATACGTAATGTTATTTCGTATATTTTATGAGGTTTGCTAACTCTGGTATCTGCAGTTTCCACCTGAATGTATTCATTCGTGTCCACTGTCTCCAGATGATTCATTAGGATCTTGCGAGCTATGCTCACTTCTGCTGCGCTGTCTAGCATTGTCTGAGCCCACTCTCCGTTTTTCAGCTGTGTCCTCAGGATCCTCGGCATGTTTGACTATTTTAATGCTGGCTACCTTCTTTTTTGGAAATTGTAGTTTTTTACTTTGATGAGCAGGTACTTTGTCTTTGGACTTGACGTGCTCTTCCCTGTGTTCTGACCGTCCTCTTCTTTCCGATTTCTGCGAGGAAGTCTGAAAAGATCGAGAGGGACGTGTATCAATATCTTGATATCTATCAGGTTTCTTCAAATTATCCCTATTTCTAAGGTTGTATCTTTTCTCAGAGGGCTCCCTCTGGGGAGACCTGTGTCCTTGGTCCGGAGATCTTTCTCTCCGCCGAGGAGACTTTCCTCTGGACTGGAATCTTTTTTCTTTGGGAGTGGATTGTTTATTTCCATCCCAGATCTTTTTTGGAGTGTTTAAATTATTTTTAATAAATATTTTTTCAGGATTTTCAGTTAGTTGGGGTTTTACTGGTTTCCCACCCAAACTATCTCTTCCTAGTTCTTCATAGGATTTTTCTATGATTCTGGCAAGTTCAAATGGTTGTTCTGCTATATCTGTTTCTTTCAATTTCTGGCGGATCGCCACAGATGCTGCTTCTCCTTTTATGTTAGATAATAATAAAGCCGAAACCTGCTTGAAGTCTTTCAGTAATTTCATACCCAGAGTTAAAGCAGGTTCTGGACCGTATTCATTTTGAATTTGTCTTAGCACATCGGGTATTACCGCCATGGACGGAACACCATGTGTTTTTGCGTAAATGGAAGCAAAGACTGTGCCCCAAGTGTCACAGTCCTCCACATGTGGTGCGATCCCCATTGGAAGACAGATAGTCAGAATTCTGTGTTTCTCAGTAGGGGTAGTATCCGGAAATACTGCCTCTATTTGAGTGATTTTTTGTGCTAACCAGAATGGAATTTGTTCCCGTTTTGCGGGTACTTTACCCAGACATGACTGTATGTTCTGTGGTGTAATTTTGTTTGTGTTCCCCTGATGAGGGGTCAGCTGTGGAATGTTAATAGCTGGTTGGACTGTTGAAGTCCGCATTACATATTGGACTCATTGTCTATTTATTTTAATCAGTTGTTTTAACTGTACCAGAAGTTCTGGTATTGACATTTTTTCAATGTCGGGATGTGGTGTGTAGCTGGCGAGAACCGGCCACGTTGCTCCTGGTCTACCTAGTGGACCGAGCCTGGTGATGTGAATATTATGTTTTAGGGCGCCTTTAAACCAGAGCAGGTGCTCTTGGTATTTTAATGGGATTTCCACCTCCTCGAATGGGGTGTACTCATCCGGTGGTTCCTCTATTTTGTAATAGTGGAATTCATGTGTGACAGCGTTTGCTGCCGGAAAGTTTATCCATGAATAGAATACCTCTGTCTGCCGATATTCATGTGCCTCAATTACGAATATGACTGTACCACCTCTCAATGTTAGTCCATTTTCTATTAGTTTAAGAGTTATACTTTTTCTTATGCTGACCGGGATGAGTATTGCATCCGGGTCTTGCTGTAGGAGACTTGTGTATTCCGCTAGGAGATGAGCTGCTATTCTAGCTGTCTCCCTATCTCCTTCATTGTCTGACATTTTACTGACAAGAAGGTATTTTGTTGCAGATCAGGTTTTCAAGGAAACAAAGATTAGGTGCACAATATTTTGGAACACTGTATCCTTCAACGTTGAATAAACCAAAAACTATACATAGAAATCTCTTTCTACTAAGTTCCGGCGGATTTTAACCTTTGACCCACTCCAGACGTCTTTGGAGTATTTACGGGAGAAAGGGTCTGTGTGAAAAAGCACGACTGAGTTA
This sequence comes from Lissotriton helveticus, assembly GCF_964261635.1. Classification (NCBI taxonomy): domain Eukaryota; kingdom Metazoa; phylum Chordata; class Amphibia; order Caudata; family Salamandridae; genus Lissotriton; species Lissotriton helveticus. The sequence continues at coordinate 1,070,314,600 of NC_136070.1, read as the reverse complement.
CTCTAACGTCTTGCGTTAGATTTATTGCCTAACCAAACGTTGGGCGCCATGTAGTGTAGTTCCTATAGTCCCAATAGGCTCTGCGCATTGGAATAATATCTTCAGTAGTGTAGACGTAGGACTGAGGTTATCTAGGTCTCTACTGACTATATGTAAATGTAAATGTACATGTATTTATATAGCGCAAATCGCCGACACGGTATCTAAGCGCTTGCTTAGGGAACCCGTCCTGGTATTCCCCTTTGAGATACCCCGGCAGGGTATCCACAAGGTGAAAGCCAGGCATCCCGCCGCGAGAGGCCGTAGTGGAGATTAAGCAAGCTATTGCCCAGAGTCGCAGAGTGTGACCCCGTGAGTCGAGTAGGCACCGGAGCGAGAATTGTCGAGTCCGTGGAATTTTGAGCCCGAGACCCGCCGAGGCGGGGAATCGAACCCTGGTCCACGGCCGATCTCAGCTTCCGGGTCTGCCGCCTCTAACCACTGAGCCACGCTTCTCCACCTATATTAGACTTAAGTTTTTTGCCAGCTAGCTCAGAGTTCACTAGAAACTTTCTCGAATAAGCGAGGAGGAGTTTAACCTCCCTGGATAGACAAGAAGGGATTTAGTTTCTGACAACCATAAAACATGACAACTTTGCTCTCCCAGATTAAGAGTATATCTCTAGAGTCGTGTGAAAACGAAAGACAGCTATTTCACTCAGTCAAAGGTGCATACTTAGTTCCACCAGATTGCAGAGAAAAAGAGAGACGGGCGTTTTCAATAAAAAGTGTTACTTATTGAGCAGTCTCTTTCCTCATACAAGAGAAATGAATTGCTACAATTGCAATACTTATAGTTAAGTAAAGTGCATACAGTAAAAGCAGGATTATGAAATAATACTGTAAAAGCATGGATATGGTTTCTTAGCCATATGATACTTTAAAATGGATAAAATAGATACATACATATATACATTGACTAATCGTACTCAACTGGTGCTTCTAACTACGCCTACCCCGGTGTACCTGACCTAAGCCTAATACATGGGAGGGAGTAAGTAAGTAGCAGTTTAAGTTAAGTTTGTTTTGCCTAGAATCTGACTCAAGAATTCTCTGTAAGGGTTTAGTCAATTCAGTACCTGGGTATTAGAAGGCAGGAGGGCTGGTATCTCTCTCTCAGGACTCGGTATCCCAGTCACCCGCAAGGGTAAGCTGGAAACGCCAGAGGCTGGATTTCTCGGCAAGAGAAAAGACAGCGTCTTTCTCAGAGCGTCAAAAGGGAGGGGCAGCGTCCGTGGGCTCTCGCATCAGCTGGGCTCTTCGGAAGTAGTAGCTGCTCTGCTCCAGGATTACCACCGTGTGTTTATTTAAGGCAGCGTCGGTATATTTATACCTGAAAGGTGCCGGGGTTGACGTAAGGATGGACTTAAGACGTCAATAAAGATGTCACTAAGAACTGGTCGTTCTTACAGTGCTTAACAGAAGTTCTCGGACGAAATCAAAACAATAGTAGCGGGGATTTCCCAGGTTGCTGGAGGCTTGGATTTGTTTAAGAACTTGGTTTGCTTTCTAGGGGGCTGGAGGAATAGGCTTGCTTAATGTGACAGCATGCGCTATGACCGAATTATGAAAAAGGGTTTCTATGCCGTTGCAGGGATATTATTGATTTATAACCGGACAAGGGCAAAGAATAGGAATATTGATTCAGGTACCTAGATAAAACACACTACACAGCTATCCATGCCCTGCGGATACTGATTTTGACGTTCTATTGAGGTGCCTATTTCATAGGCACTGCTGTGGGAACACAAAAAAAGCCCGTCAGACAGGAGAAAACTCCTGATCTGGTGGGCGGTTCGTACAAAGGTTTGGTGGTGCAGGAACGGGGAGGTCACAGTCCTGCACCGCCAAACTCAGAATAAAGTCCTTTGTCTTTTGTTCACTATCAGCCTTGTGCCTTTTTGTTCAGTGACGATCATTCCCTGTATATAAAATAATTAAATTCTGCAAAATCCATTAATGCTGCTTTGATTAAATTGCTATATGCGTCCCACTATTGTAAGTAACATTCTACATTACGAACTAAGTAAGTTTGGGATGTAAAGAAATTACAAAAGACAAAACATTGTTTTTGCTACTGTTTGAAAACGTGCAGGTTACTTAATTGAGTTATGGATTTGCAGTTGTTGGTTTAGTGTTTGCGCACAAAAAGCATAAAAAACTGCTGTGAGCCACAGATCGAGATAAGAGAGTCTTTAGAAAATGGGAGTTGTGAAATAATCAGATAGAGAGTAATTTGCATAGAAACCCCAGGACTTTGTGCCTTACTTCTTTCTTTAACAAAATGTAACCTTTAATATTTAAAGGTATATTTCACACACATTTATTTGGTTAGGTCGCTTACTTTTCAGAGAGACTACTGTCGTTTTCTCTAAAAGATGTTAGTCAGGAAAATGTGGAAATTAAGAGCAACAATGGTGTTACTCCACAAACTTGGCATCAATATCCTGGAAGGTGTGAGCTGTTAGATGAAAATATATTGTGATTTGCTTTTGCTAAAAAAAAGACTATCAGTTTCTCAGAAGCAATAAGGAGATCGTGGAATAATTAACGAAACAACATCATGGAAGAAAGAATATAGGTGATCATTTTGAAAATATAATGTGATTTGCTTTTGCTAAAAAAACTATATGTTTATCAGAAGCAATAAGGAGATCGTGGAACGATTAATTAAACCACAACATGGAAGAGAGAATATAGGTGATCATTCTGGGGGCGGGGGGCGTCCGGTTTAATCTGATGCTTGTCATGATATGTCCACCCATATTAGAATTGCAGAAGTAATAGTTTGAGCATATGACAAAACATAACAACTCAAGATCTATGCTCACAACTCTCAATGTGTTCAATTTTAGAAGCATCCAATAGGTAATAAATTTACATCAGAGTTGACCATCAGTGGTATTAGGATAAAGAGCCTTGCATTTTTTTATTGGTACGGAGTTATGGCTAGACATTCAGCAGCACCCTTTATGTGTCTGGAAATAAAATTAAGTCATAAAGTAACAAATTGCAGGTTTTGTGACCCAATAAGTCCAGTGAGTGTATATTGATTTGTATAATCAATCCCGGTCGGCTGTACGATGTGAAATACATTGGGTTGTGCATGTGAATTCTTTAAATCAATTTTAAATATGAGTGGTTACCGAAAAGCGATGGACTTAGTTTGTCGTGGAAATCTGCCAGCCTGATTTAAGTCCAGCAAAGGGTTTGTGCTGGCCCCTTGACTGCCTTAGACCAATCAATGATGTTGATTGCTGTGTGGACACCTTCACCACCCTAGGCCATATTATCGGATCGTAAATTCTGAAACCTATTGCTCGTGTTATGAAGCCTGCTCTCTCCTGGTTTGAGGCAAACAAGGTATACCAAGAGGGGTTTGTATTGTGCCCTTAAGGCTACCCCCCGGGACCCGGCAGCTATTGCTACCAGCAGGAGGCTTTATAAATCAGCAACTAGCCGGAAGGAAGGCTTATCAAAGGGAAGATATTTGATCCACGTTGGTTATTTCCTGCAGGATTAGAGACGCTGGTTTGTTTTGGTACACTGTCAACAACAATAACATTTTACAAACTGACTCAAATTTGGTTCGTGCCAATGTTAGTGCAGACAGCTGAGTAGGGCATTTCAGGAAAGTTTACCAAACAATCAACATGGTCAGTGGGGTGCCCAACACTAACAGGCTGTTTATTCCACCCACTGGTCATAAAGTTCACTGTGGACGAAGTGACTGATACAATCCATGAAAGCCCTATGCCTAAAGCTCCTGGTACCTATGGGGACCCCATGGGTCCATATAAACTGGAGATGGACCGGTGGGCACCTGTAAATACAAATTATGCCATTGTGGCGTTTAAGGGAGGTATCCCTGAGCCTTGTCGTTCAGCTATCATTGTGCCTGTTTTTTAAAAAAGGTAACAGGGCTTTAATGTAATTAAATGTAATGCAGTGCAGCAGCTTGCCCTGCATTGCTTTGCATTTCTTGGCGGTAGCCGTTCCTTGAGTGGAACATAGGCTTTCCCATTCACCCATCTATGGATTTCACACAATACCAGATTTACTAAGGTTCGTAAGGCTGGAACTATTTGGCATTGGGATGCCTGTCACATAGAGATGTAACAGAAAAATATTTTTTCTCCTCGTTATTTCCTCTTTCTATGCGTGATGCATTCTGCATCTAGCATGGAAAGAGGAAAATGCCTCTTCGGATAGTTTTTAGCATGAAGGTACGCTTTCTAAACATGGTATTTTCAAACACAGAATGTAAAAATCATCCTCACTAAAAGTTGCACCTTTATATTCTGAGTTCATGCATACTAAACTTCACCTTTCCATCTTGTCCCAATGAGACATTTTATTTATAAGATGTTATAAATAAACTCCCATTCTATCCTATGGAACAAATAGCCTTTCAATAGTGAAAAACAAAATCCACTGCAGTTCACTATCAGGACATGTTACACACATCAGGACATGTCTTACCTTGAACATACACTGCACCCTGCCCACGTGGGTACTATGGGCTTACCTTAGGGTTGACTCACATTTAAGAAAAGGGAAGGTTAGGGCCCGGCAAGTGGGTGCACTTACCAGGTCGACATGGCAGTAGAGACTGTGCGCAGACACTGCAGTGGCAGGTCTGACCACGTTTTGCAAGGCTGTTTGTGTGGGTGCCACAATCAGTGCTGCTGGCCCACTGGCAGCATTTGACTCACAGGCAAGGGCACATAGAGTGCACTGTACTAGGGACTTAGTAGTAAATCAATTAAGTCAATCATGGAAACACCAATCCATAGTAGCAATGTACACAGAGAGCATATGCGCTTTAGCACTGATCAGCAGTGGTAACATGCTCAGAGTCCTAAAACCAACCAAAAAAGGGTAAAAAATAGGAGGCCAAAAAGCAAAATGTCTGGAGATAAACCCCCTGAATAAATCAGGTATTACAACTTCGAAAACCAAGAATCATGGTCAATTGCTTTTAACATGCCTTATCTAGCTGTTAATGTCATCTTATCCTTGAATGTATGTTGATGTTTGAAAGAAAGAACAACCTTGAAAAGACATATAAAGGTCTCTCTGCTTCAGAGGATATGTCTAGGTTTGGAGTCAGTCAATAATCAAGAAAAGAAACTTCATTATTACATCTCTTTGACATACACAGTAGTATATACAAGTGATGCTTTCATGCAAACTCTACAATGCTTCCTTTGAAAGCTGCATTGGGACGAAGAAGACAAGGCAGGAGTATCCGATTATATGAAAGCATTTATCTACTATTTGCATCCCCATGCAGCACAACACATCCAGTTTCACAACTGTTTCAATCAAATCTCATTCTTGCTAAGTCAAAAATATGGAATCTGTATCTGTGGGTAAAGAATAACCTTCTATGAGAGGTCTTTGGCATCTTTTCCTGCTGACCCTCCTACTCATTACAGAGCTGTGGTGACAACAAATAGTTGTAAACCTTACGACCTTAATGCAGTTTTAAATTGCTAAAGGTCTTACAATATGCTATCACACCCTGAGATTATAAAGCTTTGGAACTGTAATATACAGTTCCAAAGCTTTATAATCTTTTGGTAATATCCCCATATGTAAATATGGGGAATATTACCAAAAATGCTGCAACAATCTAAATATTTAAATATCAATCTACATTGCTAACTTTAGATTGAAGATTTTTCTAAATTCAAATTAATTGACGTTGGATCAGAGGTTTGCAGACAAAACCATTTCAAATGCAATCTATTATACTCCTAGTAGAGGAAGTTACCCTCGCTTGCATGGGTGGTAGAGAGAATAGAAACACCTTCCATCTGCAAAACAATTGCCCTACAATTTGCCAGAGTTTGCCTTTTAGCTGTCATCCCTGGCTTATGAGCCCATAGCCATGGCAATGAATTCTTTAAAAACATTAAACGAGTCTTTAAAAAATGGCTCGTCTAACCATCATCTTTATTACTTTATTTCGGCAATTTTTGCCATAAAAGATTTCACAACATTTAACATATAAAAAAGTAATACAGTGTACATGAATATTCAAAGCAGTAAAAGCAAGCAAAATGGAGATAACAAAAGTCCAGTTAGAGCTTAGCATGCCTACAAATAAAATGCATCCATCAGTTGGTACTAAACAGGCCTAGCAGTTAGAATACCACAGTCTGATTGACTTTGACAAACAGATATAAAAGGCTTGTGCAAATAGATTTAGATTTAGGAAGTATTTGTTAAAAACCTTTGCTTGTACCACATCGCTGCCAGGAATTTTACTACAGCGAAAACGGTCACACTGGATAAGTGTGTTTTAAAAATTCTGTAGGCTTGCATGCAGTGTGTAAAACCCAGGTTTTTACAGAGGGGTATAATCCAACACCTTCTTGACTTACGGTACGCTGGACAAAAAAACAGTATGTGCAAATCATTTTCCTGCTCATAGTTACAGCCAGGACAGATTTTTGGGAGAAGATGGGCACCATTTGCTCGTAAGAGCTCTAATTGGCAGGGTGCCATACCTCCATTGTAAATATAATTTTCTGATTAAAATAGGATAAATGTCGTCTAAAACATGCTCAAAACGATAAATATCTTTAGCCATTAAAAATGTTCCAGATGAGGTGCCAATTTGTGAATTCTGTGTAGAGGCAGTTAGTTTGCTTTCGTAGTACAACTTTGCCAGAAGCTCACGTGAGACCCTAGTGCAAGCTGTCTCTGGGTCAGACCACAGTAAAGGAACTCCTAGCTTCCCAAATTCATTTTTTACGTACTTAAGCCATGGGATTTTCCCCACATTTGGGAGGGTTAGGATTTCCAGAAGCTCCTGCCTGTATTTCAGGAGCTCTGGCGTAGTCCAAAGCCTCCGCCAAAATGTTAGTGGTTTGACACCCAAGTCCTCATCTATTGGTCTGAGGCCCAAATCGAGCCTCAGCGGTAAGAGAGGCGTGCTGGAGGGCAAAGCTAGGAGCTGTCTGAGAAATTTGTTTTCAGTAACAACAATCTCAGGTCTACAGGAGTAGCCCCAGATTTCGCCACCATACATTACTGCCCCCCTTGCCTGCAGTTTATATATCTCTAGGGGTGGGCCGATCGGTTTGATGGTGGATTTATTTGAAAGCTTGACAATGCCCCCCGCTAATTGGGCCAATTTAAGTTGAGATTTGATTTGGTGTGGGGCCCAAGTTATGGTTTCATTAATGGTCACCTCCAAGTATTCAAAGATATGGACCCTTTCCAGCCTAGTTGTGCCTATGCTCGGGTTTGGACGTGTGATTGCTGGGGGATTAAAAATCATATATTTCGTTTTAAGGGCATTTACCTCTAGTCCCTGTTCAGCACAGAATGCCACAAAACCATCCAGCACACGTTGGATACCCATAGGGGATTTAGACAATAGCAGCGTATCATCTGCGAACATGATCGCAGGCACCCTGCTGCCAGCAAGCTTGGGGGCATCACTGTTTGGTACTGCTCGTCTAACACTAGATCATTTCTTTCTATGAAAGAGCTGCAAAACCAAGTAATTTGGGTATATATGTTTTTACTAAAATATGTGTCTAATGACCCAGTTCTTTTTTTCATTTCACCCCTTAATCCTCCTTTAACCCCTCCTTACCCATCTTTAAATTCTCACATTAAGAATGAGGTATTCCACGTTTTTCATCCACTCCCTCCTTACCTCCCACATTTACTGCCAAAAGAATAGGACGGAGATCACACACATAAACGAGAGGATGTAGATGTGTGAATAGCATTTTGTAGTATGTGAGTAATGGGGGTCTCTAGTCGGCATTGGTATGCACCCTATCCAAGTAGGGAGACTTCCTTCTGTTCAGGGTAAGGAAGTTACACACCCAAGATAACTGCTGCTCACCACCTTGGTAGCTTGGCACGAGCAGTCAGCCTATCTCAGAGGCAATGTGTAAGGTATTTGTACATACCACACACAGTAACACAGTGAAAATACTACAAATGAACTTCACACCAGTTTATACAAATAACCAATCTTTATCTAAACTAAACAAGAAGAAAAGGACAAAAATCCAACATACATACCTCAAACTATTACTATTTAAAGGTTTAAGCAATTCTGTCCATAGCACTCTATGGATGTGTTGATTATAGCACAAAGTACCTTTGATGTGTCAAAATCCAAGACGAAAAACAGCTGCAAAGGAGGAAAGGGTCAAAAAACACAGAAATGCATTGGTTCTTGGGTGCCAGGGGAATAGATGCATCAGTTCTGCTGCCCGCAGAAGTGTTGCGTCAATTCCTTACTGTGAGGAGAAGCGATGCATCCATTTCCGGAGGCTACTCCTTTCGGCAGGGTGATGCGTTGGAACCTTGGCCCGCAGGTACGAAGCGTGAGAATATCCAGGTGCTGCAGAGCTGCGGCACGCACGGATCAGAGGTAGGGGGAGCGGGGACATGAGGGGGTTAGGACGCAGGGGAAGCAGGTATACATTTTTTTTTAAATCTTATCTTGTAGCCGCTTCCTAGCTGCTTCTCTCCTCCATAGTCTTTCCTTGCTCTGCCTCAACAGGAAGCACACCCAGGCTCCCAGTCAGCCAAATCACAACCCTACATTGTGATTGGTATGAGCGCTGGGTTTTTGCACTCAGACGTTGACGGGGAGCCTGGGCATGTTCTCCATGCAGGCTGTACTGCAGCCTACATGGAGAACATGCAAAGTGTGCAAGACTGTTTTGAGTGGCCTGAGATGGCCGGCCAAGCAGTCATGCGCACTTAGGAGGGTGCTACCACTACTCCCCTGCCCCTGCCGCCTTACGCAAAGCTGCGGAAGTAGGAAGTAGGAAAAAATAAAATGGAAACACAAGTTATCATTTTATTTTCCCTTTGTTTCACTGCAAAAAAGCAGTATGGTGATGCTCCTCCGCCTGGTGCTGCAGGTCAATGAGGCAGAGAAACAGCGGCTGCAACGATTTTCACGCCCTCAGACAGCTGATGAATCGATCCCTTCTACTGGAAATATTGTATGATTTTAATCAATCGACAACAAACTTAATAAATGTAAAAACACTCAGGGGGATATAAACAAGGAAGTGGCCGAGCGTGTCGTTAGCCTCTTTGGCTTAACGACACGCTCCGCCACTTCTGAAACGCAAGGCTGCACCATATTTACAAGAATGTGGTGCAGCCTTGCGTTTCCCACTGCGATGGCGCTAAGTTTAGCAACTTAGCGCCAACGTAGGCACCCTTGCACCAGAGTACAAGGGTGTCTGTGTGCAGGGGAGGATTATTTATGTGTAGGAAGGTGTCTCTTCCCACACATAAACAATCCTAAAATGTCATTCTGTCACTTTCGTGTGTGCTGCTTCATGTAGCACACATGAAAGTGACAAAATGGCATTTTTATTAAAGGTTTGTTTATGTACAGGAAGGGACACCTTCCTACACAGAAACAAACCAGGGCATTCAACTTTTTCTATGTGTGCTGCACAAGGCAGCACACATGGAAAAAGCAAAAACTAGGAGTAATAATGCTTTTCTCCTCGTTTCGCCAACTGAAGACCAGAGCTTTCCTGGTCTTAATTTGCCTCCTATGTACGCCACCCTTGTACATAGGGGGCAGCATCAAATACAATGGGTGTTGTGGTGGAACGCCCACCATAACACCCATTGCATGCCCCTTTCACGCTAAGCATAGCGTGAAAGGGTGCCTTAAGTACAAGAGGACAGTGTTACAGTAGTTTGATTGCTTTAAAGACATTTCACGCCTTTCAGCTTCTCTAGCCATCTTTAAATCCCCAATTTAAATAATGTAGGTAATTACATATAATGTCAAGAGTACTAAAGATGCAATTTCTATATTAGATATGGTGACAACTCCATGACATTTTCAATTGCCATTAATGATGAAACGAAGTAGACTGCAGCCGTACAAAGGTACTTGCGCTCTTTATTCAGCATAGTAACTTCTATCATTAAAATCTCACCACAGAACCCCACACACGCTGGCTCTCGTGACACCAACAGAGAAGAAATATACCATGGGCAATAGAGAACATGCGCCGAAAGTGAAAAACGATCAACAATAACAAATATTTGTATACAGTAATAATATTTCAACAAGACACATTTTCCTCCTTAAAATGCAACAAAAACAATTCCAAAATTGAACACCAATTACTTTAGAAACAAGAAATGTACAAAGCATCCTATAAGACAATGATGGCATAAATCAAACCCGTTGTACAGGAGAAATTTCAACAGCATTACAGAAAGAAAACAAGTAATTTAAGATTTTAATGGAGAGTAACATCATTTAGAGCATCTGAGTTTTACAGAAGGAGTCTTTGCTCTACTATTTTGTCTAACTCTCCCAGCACCAGAAGTGATAGACAAATCACAGCTCATCTTTGCTGTTTTTAGAAAAACTGTTCCGAAGAAGGTGTTAATCACAATACCGAAACGCTGCGTCGACAACTGTTTTTCCAAAAATAATTTTAATGATATGGTTTATGTACTATGTATATGATTATACTGTATAGAATACATTCCTTTCTGTAATATATAATTTGTTATTGTTCATTTTTAATTGTAATTTTGATGACGCTGTAGCATCATTGGTTCCTAATAGCCTTATAGCCCTTTGTAGATGGGCTATACCGGCTATTAAAGTCCCGCTCCCTTTAATACTGGAGCTGGCCTTTAATAGCCGGTATAGCCCGCTACGGTGGGCTATAAGGCTATAATATACCCTCTGCTGTACATTTAAAGGCTATTACAAGTCACCTCAGAGTTCTATGATATTATAAAGGAACTCAGCCTTCACCCTCGTTTTCGCGTCCTACAACATCATTATAACACATGACTGGGGGTACTTTATTCCAAATAATCAATGCAATAAAATGGGCTGTCCTGGGGGATAACTTTTCTTTTGCAGATTTAAATGAAGGGGTAGATTCTACATAAACCTGGTGTAAGGTCTGGTATGTGTAAATTGAGCTCCAATAATAATCATAATTAAAACTGGTCCGTTTTTTCCTGGCTGATCTAGGCAAATATTGCTCTCACCATCCATATGCAGTGTGTGTCTACTTCTTTGCTGCATCCTCGTTGTAAATAATCCTTCATATTTAGCAGTAGTAATTCAACAGAGCATTCTAGAGACATTTTATTCCTTCCTTTTCATATGGGGCAGAGCTAATACTGGAGGAGTTATCACTGTCTAACTGTGCTTTTATAATGTAATATTTTACCCAGGGTAATTCAGCAGTATTATACATGGAATTATAGTGGGTCACTGGCAGACTATCATGTTAAAAAATGTGGATTTACAAATATATAGTGTCAAAAATATTGTTTATAAACAGATCGACCAAAAACGAGCAAAAATATTTCATTTTAACAAATAGTGAATTTAGAGTAAATATTTCATTCTTTAAATGTAATATAATGTTTATTTAATAATGTTAACTACATTTGTTTAAAGTATATGTATGACTATATTTTACGACTTTGTATATTTATGTATACACAATTTATTTGAGAATCAACAATAAACAATTTAAAAAAAATATTTAAATGTTTAACAATAAAGTTAAAAAAACTTAACAAACATGTTTACAACCTACAAAATTAGTTGACCTAAATAAAATATTAAAATTAAAATGATATACTTATACTTAACATTATATTTAAAAACATAACCGGTTTATTTAGCATGGATTAATATTTTAATAACTTTTCAGAAATAATAATAGAAATAAAAAATGAAAACCTCATATTTATGTATGCAACATGTATTAACTAAAGAAATCTAATTTTAAACAAAATCTCTACAAATAGCATAAAAGTTGAGATAGTATAGTATCAATAAACAACAATGTAATAAATATTAATAATCCACTCTAAGCAACAGTAGAAAAGAAGTTGTACTTCAGAGGCCTTAGATTTACTGTTCCCACTCCAGTCTAAATAACAGTAGGGAAAGGGTTGGAGGTCCAAGGGGTTACATTTACTATTCCCACCACGATACTGGAAACAATTTTTTTGAAGTTAATATCAATACCAGGACCCATTATCTTACCCGGTGATTTTAATATTGTTTTGGACCCCATCCTGGATAAGTCTCCTAACAATCGTTCCAGGGTTTTGTCTAAAACCAGATCCTTTCTGGTAGAAGCCATGAGACAGCAAGGGTTCGTCGACGTCTGGCGACAAAGATCAGGAAACCAACAGAGGGTTTCCTATAGAAATTATAAGTATCACCATAAGTCTAGGATAGACTACATTTTAATAACCCAAAGACTGGTCGATTCAGTTAGAGCAATAGAATATCTTCCGTCACACCTTTCAGATCATTCTGCGGTTAAATTGGTGATGGATTTGCGCAGTAAGAAAATCTCGACGGTTTGGTCCTTTGATCGTTCCTTACTTACCAACGAGGAGGACATTTCGGTTTTAAAAACTGAGACACGTAACTTCTTCCTATCGAATGAAGGTACAACATCGGATAAAACTATCTGGGATGCATATAAGGCAACATTGAGAGGATTGATTGTGACTAAAATAGCCTTTCAGAAAAAGATCTACAGCGAAACAATATCTGCTATAGAATCAGATATGGCTGCTATCGAACAGGAAATAGATCTAAGTAATAGATCTTCAAGGTCAATATTAGATACCCTTCATAACAAACTGGCGATACTGAAGGGGACCCTGGCATCGACTCTGAGTTTGAGAATTCAACAGAGGTGGGAAGCCAGCAAGCTGGCCCACTTCGAATATAGTGAAGGGGCAGGCAAATAGCTGGCCTGGAAGACCAAAGTAGACCAGGTCCGGAATAACATTGCAACCATAAAAATAGGTACTACTAATCTCTCTTCCGATGATGATATCAGGGAGGCATTTAGGGAATTCTTTCAGGCCATTTATAAAGAAGACAAAGTGATATCGGTTGAGTCTGTTAAGAGCTGGTTGAATAAAATCACCTTACCTTCCCTCACTCTGGAACAATCTCAATATCTGGACAGCCCCATCACTGAGAGTGAGGTGATATCAGCTATTAAGAAATCTAAGAAGGGGAAAGCATCGGGGCCTGACGGCCTTCCGGCTGAGTTATATAAATTCTTAGACTCAGAGATTGCTCCTTTTCTAACAAAGTTGTTTAACCAAATTCTCTTAGAAGGTATGGCTCCTCCAACATCTTGGGATGTTGCTTCTATTACCCTTATCTTAAAACCAGGTAAACCGATGGAAGATTGTGGGTCATACAGGCCAATATCTATTTTGAATGTGGACTATAAAATCTTTGCCACTGTTTTATCATCAAGATTGGCCAATGTCGCACCATCAGTCCTTCATCAAGATCAAAAGGGATTCTTAAAGGGAAGACCACTATATGAGCTGACCTTTGATCTAATTGGTGCCATAGATATAGCAACATCTAATAACCTCCCACTGGCGGCTATGACGCTTGATGCAACTAAGGCCTTCGACAGGGTGAATTGGGTTTACCTGTCGGAGGCCCTGGCCAAGTTTGGTGTGGGGGGTGGGTTTCGTAGGGTGATTAGTCTTTTGTACAGCAATCCCTCGGCATCTCTCCTCGTTAATGGAGAATTATCAAGCTCTTTTTCTATCTCAAGGGGAACCCGACAGGGCTGTCCACTCTCCCCCTTACTTTTTGATTTTTACATCGAACCTTTCGCGCAATGTCTAAGGGAGGAGCCCGCCATTAAACCTTTTCAGTATCAAGGTTGGATGAGGAAGGTGGCACTATATGCCGACGATGTACTTATTTTGACATCAGAGGCCGTAACGGCTCTCCCTGCCATAGTGAAGCTGGCTAGCGCCTTTGGACTAGTGTCGGGGTATGAGATAAACGCAACTAAAACCGAAATACTTATCTGGAATGATGAGAATCCACCTATAGAATTTCATCCCAGCACCTCTATGCGTTACCTAGGCTTAACAATTGTAAACGACATAAATAAAATAGTCCAAATTAATCTATCCAAAGTGCTTAAAGACTGTCGTAAGCTCCTTCACTCTTGTTTGCATCTCCCCCTCTCATTAATAGGTAGGGTTAACCTTATTAAAATGTCTATTCTCCCAAAGATTTCTTTCTTATTTAATACAATTCCCTTATATTTTGATCAAAAATTTTTAGCTAAATTTCAATCAAACGTCTCTTCTTTTATTTGGCACAACCATCTACCACGTATTGCCTGGAAAAAAATAAGACGGCGACGTGAAAAGGGAGGGCTGGCGGCCCCAGATTTAAAAATGTATGCTTGGGCCTTTCAATTATCACATTCAAGGATGTTGTTAAAGAATCCCGACTCCTTGGGGGTGGGAATGATGTATGCAGCAATGATGGAGGGGGAAAATATCAATCACTCTAGTTTTCTTTTTAAGTTTGGAAATCCTAAGTTTTTAAAAAAAATTAAACTGAAGATCCTACAGGGCTTTGCTCAAACATGGGCAGATATCATGAAAGCTATAAAAGTAAATTACTTTTGTGAAAAAACACCATTGTGGGATCTACCCGAAAGCCCGGTTTGGCTTGATGACACCCTGGCAGTCCCTGTGAGGGAGGCGGGCATGGAGGTTTGGGGGGACCTTTTTTATGAGGGAGATTTATTCTCATGGGAATATTTGCAAGCCAAGATTGGTCCTAACCTTTCACGCTTCAAATATATCCAGATTTATAGTTGGACAGCAGCCTATAAAACGTCCCCTGCTAATAAAAATAAGTTCAAACTGGGTGGTCATAGACCCTTTATCTCCGATCTACTAACTAGAGGGCCAGAAAAGAAAGAAATATCTAGATGGTACAACTCTATAATGGATGAGGTAGATGGAGACTTCGTTTTACCAGAGTCAGTATGGGGTTCTGTTCTGGGGGATGTGAACTTACAAACACTTTGGAAATCTTCTTTCCAGCTTTTGTGGAGCATCGTTAAGCCATCATGGCTTCGCAGAAATCATGTCTTTACCCTTTATAGAGCATATTACTCCCCCTCTAGGCTTTCTAAATTTACAGGAGGTCAGACAGTGTCTTGTGCTAAATACGGTCAAGTCGCTGCTACAGATGCACATATGTTCTGGGAATGCCCGATACTAACAACCTTTTGGCAGAATATCAGTAACTGCCTCACTGAGTCTTTAGGAAATCTTGTCAAAATGGATCTGTCCTTGATCATCTTTGGAGTGTTGGAAGGAGTACTACATCTACCCAAATGTTTAGTTTTTTATTCCATCCTGCTCGCAAGAAGAGAGATCTGCAGGAAATGGAAGGACCCGTCACCTCCTACCTTTAGAGACTGGCAAGACTCTGTACTGCGGACATCAGTCATTGATTTGGCTAGATCTGGAAATCGCAGAAAAAGGGCATTTTGGCATCTGATAAAGTGGTCTCAGTGATATATTCGCTTTTTTTTTTTTTTTTTCCCCGAGTCCAATGATTGATATCCTAAGGTGCTCTTTGTTTTTAGCACCATTGGAACAGCTGTTATCCGGTTTATGTCCGGCCCCCTATATGGCTGCCAAACGACTCCGTGATCTGCTGTGGGATGGCAGAGTAGGATTTAGTGCCTCCTGGGAGTTCGATGGAAGACTGTGGGATAGATGGCCTTCAAGATATGTGTCCCTACCAGTTCTCAACTGAGTCAGTCATTCTCCGTTGGTTCCTATATGGCACTGGTCCAATTGGAGGTTATGAGGACAAAAAAAAAAAAAAAAAAAATTAATAAATAGTATCAATAAACAACAATGTAATAAATATTAATAATCCACTCTAAGCAACAGTAGAAAAGAAGTTGTACTTCAGAGGCCTTAGATTTACTGTTCCCACTCCAGTCTAAATAACAGTAGGGAAAGGGTTGGAGGTCCAAGGGGTTACATTTACTATTCCCACCACAGTCTAAGCAACAGTAGGGAAAGCATTGGACTTCGGAGGGGTTAGATTAATTATTCTCATGCCAGTCCAAGCAACAGTAAGGCAAGATTCAACTTCGGAGAGATTATATTTACTATTCCCACTCGAGTCTAAACAACAGTAGGGAAAGTTATGGACTTCAGAGGTGGTTACATTTATTATTCCCACCTTAATTGAAGCAACAGTAGGGGAAGTATTGGGCTTTGGAATGGTAAGACTGAATATTCCCACACTAGACTAGCTAACAGTGGAAATAGTGCTAGACTTTGAAAAACTGCATGTAACAATACAAGTTCAAATCATTCATTAAGTCTATTTTAACGCATAAGGAATCAAAACAGATTATAGTAACTAAAAATGAAATACTATATAAAGAAAATAAAAAAAACATAAGAACATATTAACTTACCTAAGTAAAAAGATATCACAATATTTTAAAATAATTTCAAATTGTTTTTTTTTATTTAAATTAAAATTGAAAACTGAAAAAACAAAAACAAATTACTACAACAAAAGTAATTCCTTAGACAAAATGTTAAAATTACTTACAAATGAAGACCAGAGCTTTCCTGGTCTTAATTTGCCTCCTATGTACGCCACCCTTGTACATAGGGGGCAGCATCAAATACAATGGGTGTTGTGGTGGAACGCCCACCATAACACCCATTGCATGCCCCTTTCACGCTAAGCATAGCGTGAAAGGGTGCCTTAAGTACAAGGCAGTGTTTAGCCACGTTAAATGGCTTAACACTGCCTTGTTCATAAGGCGCAGACCCTATCGCCACCACAACGTCAGTAAAAATGGTGTTGAGGAGGCAACAGGGGCTTGTACATATGCCCCTCAATGTTTACTCGTTTATCTGCAGATGCAGACCTTTACCATTGGTTAACAAAGCTAAACATCATAGCTTCTTTCCAAAGATGACAGTGTTACAGTAGTTTGTTTGCTTTAAATACATTTCACTCCTTTCAGCTTCTCTAGCCATCTTTAAATCCCCAATTTAAATAATGTAGTTAATTACATATAATGTCAAAAGTACTAAAGATGCAATTTCTATATTAGATATGGTGACAACTCCATGACATTTTAAATTGCCATCAATGATGAAACGAAGTAGACTGCAGCCGTACAAAGGTACTTGTGCTTTTTATTCAGCATAGTAATTTCTATCATTAAAATTTCAGCACAGAACTCCACACACGCTGGCTCTCGTGACACCAACAGAGAAGAAATATACCATGGGCAATAGAGAACATGCGCCGAAAGTGAAAAACGATCAACAATAACAAATATTTGAATACAGTAATATTATTTCAACAAGACACATTTTCCTCCTTAGAAATGCAACAAAAACAATTCCAAAATTGAACACCAATTACTTTAGAAACAAGAAATGTACAAAGCGTCCTATAAGACAATGATGGCATAAATCAAACCGGTTGTACAGGACAAATTTCAACAGCATTACAGAAAGAAAACAAGTAATTTAAGATTTTAATGGAGAGTAACATATCATTTAGAGCATCTGAGTTTTACAGAAGGAGTCTTTGCTCTACTATTTTTTATAACTCTCCCAGCACCAGAAGTGATAGACAAATCACAGCTCATCTTTGCTGTTTTTAGAAAAACTGTTCCGAAGAAGGTGTTAATCACAATACCGAAACGCTGCGTCGACAACTGTTTTTCCAAAAATAATTTTAATGAAATGGTTTATGTACTATGTATATGATTATACTGTATAGAATACATTTCTTTTTGTAATATATAATTTGTTATTGTTAATTTTTAATTGTAATTTTGATGACACTGTAGCATCATTGGTTCCTAATAGCCTTATAGCCCTTTGTAGATGGGCTATACCGGCTATTAAAGTCCCGCTCCCTTTAATACTGGAGCTGGCCTTTAATAGCCGGTATAGCCCGCTACGGTGGGCTATAAGGCTATAATATACCCTCTGCTGTACATTTAAAGGCTATTACAAGTCACCTCAGAGTTCTATGATATTATAAAGGAACTCAGCCTTCACCCTCGTTTTCGCGACCTGCAACATCATTATAATACATGACTGGGGGTACTTTATTCCAAATAATCAATGCAATAAAATGGGCTGTCCTGGGGGATAACTTTCCTTTTGCAGATTTAAATGAAGGGGTAGATTCTACATAAACCTGGTGTAAGGTCTGGTATGTGTAAATTGAGCTTCAATAATAATCATAATTAAAACTGGTCCGTTTTTTCCTGGCTGATCTAGGCAAATATTGCTCTCACCATCCATATGCAGTGTGTGTCTACTTCTTTGCTGCATCCTCGTTATAAATAATCCTTCATATTTAGCAGTAGGTATTCAACAGAGCATTCTAGAGACATTTTATTCCTTCCTTTTCATATGGGGCAGAGCTAATACTGGAGGAGTTATCACTGTCTAACTGTGCTTTTATGATGTAACATTTTACCCAGGGTAATTCAGCAGTATTATACATGGAATTATAGTGGGTCACTGACAGACTATCATGTTAAAAAATATGGATTTACAAATATATAGGTGTCGATTCCGATCCGGTAAAAACCCCGTCCGTACGATTCGTATCCGGAGCCGTTTCCGTACGACTCGTACGGACGCCGTACGACCGGACGATTCCGATCCCGATCGTCCGACCCGGTCGCGATTCGTACGGTACACGTCGATTCGTACGGAAAAGCGCACGATCACCTACACACCGTACGGCGCGTACCCCCCATGATCGCAGGGGTACGCGCCGTACCCCTGTGATCATGCGGGGTACGTGCCGTACACCCAGCGTACATGGGGTACGTGCCGTACACCCACCGTACATGGGGTACGGTGCGTACCCCATGTACGCTGGGTGTACGGCACGTACCCCGCATGATCACAGGGGTACGGCGCGTACCCCTGTGATCATGCGGGGTACGTGCCGTACCCGGAGGGGGCGTTCCGTACCTGTTTCGGCGCGAACTCTGCGTTTACGACTGTTTTCGGCTCCCGTAGGAAAAGGGTCGTACGGTGCGTACCCGACACGAATCGTACTTGCTGGGTCGTAAAAACCAGCCGCGAACAGTAGTGATGTCGTGTACAGCGGGTTCCGAGTGAGACTCGTACGTAGATTTGAGTCGTACGGAGTCCTGTACGACTCGTACGGAGTTCGGCTCCTGGTACGGATCGTACTTCGTCGTACGTACGGGACGTTTACGGGTACGATTCGTACGGGGAAAAAACGCTCCGTACGATGATTCGGAGCGCATTTTACCGGATCGGAATCGACCCCATAGTGTCAAAAATATTGTTTATAAACAGATCGACCAAAAACGAGCAAAAATATTTCTTGTTAACAAATAGTGAATTTAGAGTAAATATTTCATTCTTTAAATGTAATATAATGTTTATTTAATAATGTTAACTACATTTGTTTAAAGTATATGTATGACTATATTTTACGATGTTGTATATTTATGTATACACAATTTATTTGAGAATCAACAATAAACAATTTTTAAAAAAATATTTAAATGCTTAACAATAAAGTAAAAAAACTTAACAAACATGTATACAACCTACAAAATTAGTTGACCTAAATAAAATATTAAAATTAAAATGATATACTTATACTTAACATTATATTTAAAAACATAACCGGTTTATTTAGCATGGATTAATATTTTAATAACTTTTCAGAAATAATAATAGAAATAAAAAATGAAAACCTCATATTTATGTATGCAATATGTATTAACTAAAGAAACCTAATTTATAAAAAAAATCTCTACAAATAGCATAAAAGTTTCTAAACACAAAATAATTAATAAATAGTATCAATAAACAACAATGTAATAAATATTAATAATCCACTCTAAGCAACAGTAGAAAAGAAGTTGTACTTCAGAGGCCTTAGATTTACTGTTCCCACTCCAGTCTAAATAACAGTAGGGAAAGGGTTGGAGGTCCAAGGGGTTACATTTACTATTCCCACCACAGTCTAAGCAACAGTAGGGAAAGCATTGGACTTCGGAGGGGTTAGATTAATTTTTTGCAGTTCGTCGTCAGTGCAGAGCAGAGCAGTGAGAGACGAGGTGGCGTGGCGTGGCGAGGCGGCGAAGGAGTGGCTGTGGAAAAATTTGCGGAAAAACTGCGGCCACAGCACTTTACAGTACCCCTTACCTCCCGCTCATTTGCTTTGCTGCTTTATCCTGTGTTTCCGCGGCCCTGCAGTCGAGGCAGGCGGCCCATCCCGGCGGTCCGATTTCCGATTCCCCGTTCTGCCCCTCCGCGCTGTGGCCGCTCAGCAGGGGAGTTGGAGTTCGGGGCCGGAGTTGGCCGGAGTTCAGCAGCGGACCTCTCAGCAGTAGAGGCAGAGAGCTGAGAGCTGAGTGCGGCGTGAGAACGAGTTGAGCAGGGGTCGAGCCGTGAATTCTACTCTTCAGCTCCCCCGCTCCTCTGTTTCTACCCGGCTTCTACGTTCAACCGCATCCAGACGTCCAGACGTCTATCACTCCCCACCACTGCCTATATCTCCAAGGGGGAGGAGAACCAGGGAATCGTGCAGCGGAAGCCAGTCCAGAAGGTGAGAGGCACCCCTTCTGTCCCTCTGCCCTGGGGGAGAAGCTTCTCGAGCTTACAATGGACCAACAAAAGGCAGTGTAAGAGGGGGAGTCCATCAACGGGCAGGCCAAGGGGGTTGGGGAGTGCAATCCCCCCCATATCTATCCACCAACCCCATCCTGCCCCAACTTTAGCCTTGCAGGAGGGGGAAAACCTTCAGTCTAGGTCATATCAAAATATAAGCAAAGCATTCCAGCGAAAACTGTATAATCCCAACACCCGAACAGCAGCTAATTGAATAAAACAGTTCAAAATCTACAATCATACAGGAACAAAAGTAATAATCAGCTGCCTTTATCTGCAACATCAGAATCAATAACCATCAAATTAGGAAAAAAGGAGAACTAATAATTCAGATAAATTAAATTACTGAGATACAACCAAGGAACAACCAAAGATACCCTATGTTAAAACACAATAGCCGAAAAGGATACAAAAGGAAAAAAGAAGGAAAAAACCAGGAAATATAATCCACAACGTCTGTTTGGGCTCTGGAAAAGCGGACTCCCAAGAATCTTCCCGGTATTGGTAAACCCTTTCAAATATCTAATAAATTTCAACATAAAGAAAAAAAAAGGTTCACATCAATTTAATTTGTTGCCCCAATTTATTAACCCGGACCACTTTTCAAAATAGCCAATAGGAATTTTTTTCGTATCAATTGGAAAGCTTTGGGGCACCCGGGATGAGGTCAGGACGAACAAGGACAGTTCCACCAAAACCTCCCAAAAAAGGTGTAAAGAAGATGGACCTCTGTGATCCTCTGGCTGAACCCCCGGTGGTACCCTTCCCTCTTCAAACACCAGTAAATCAAAGGACAGTGTCCGATCCAGGTTCAGAATACCCCTATTCAACTGTCGAGGAACAACTGTCCGGCCCCAAAGATCAATTCAAATCAACAAACATTAAACCCACTCTAAGGGATTACTTTAGGGTCATAGTCCCAGCCACAG
The DNA here is from genome assembly GCF_964261635.1 of Lissotriton helveticus. Taxonomy (NCBI): domain Eukaryota; kingdom Metazoa; phylum Chordata; class Amphibia; order Caudata; family Salamandridae; genus Lissotriton; species Lissotriton helveticus. The sequence continues at coordinate 1,070,293,088 of NC_136070.1, read as the reverse complement.
CAAGAAAAAACCACACAAGCACTCAGGATAAACAACGGGCACCTGCCCCTGCAGCTCCTGAGCTACGGCCATATCAAACTACGATTCGGCCAATGATCCACAATGTTGATGGAGGGCACTTCGACCTAGGGCAACCTAACACTATATCATCAGTAACAGAATCCCCCTGCAAAAGCGGCCGAGAAGTCCCTGTCCTTAGTCCATCTCAAGAGCCCCTTCTTCAACCATCAGTCCATGATTTAATTCCGTTAGAACAAGCCTCATCCAATGTAACGTTGCACAGCAATACTGATCCGCCAACTTTCCAACCATTACTAAATTTAAGCCTGTTTTCTCCACCCGTATTTTACCCTCCAACCGTTCCTAAATCGTACAAGCCCCAAAAGAGCCCAAAAGCCTCAATTGTACAGGCCGGGGCCCAACCCCAACGAGATCCAGATCACTCTCTGGATAAGGAAAATCAAGGCGAAGAAGCGGGTCAAAAGGTCATGCACGAGGGGTCAAATATCAATATAATCAATACCTCTCTGGACTTATCGTTTTTTAATACTGAACCAAAAGAGCCCGAAAGGCAGGACAGTTACCCTTCGGCTAACTTCAACAATCTATGGACCCAATTACTTCAAACCTTTCAAACAACGTCAGCAGCACTAACATATCACTCCGATAAGATGGACATGCAGGTGCACCTATTAAACACACTTGCGGTGTACACTGCCGGGATTGATCAAAAATTGGAGGCGCTAAACGCCCTTATTATAAAAGCTCAAGCCCAAACTCAACTGGTGCAATCAGTGTGCTGTTGCTCCCCCATAATTGACTCCCTCTCATCCCTGCCCCAATTTCTTTCAGCCGTCCTAACGGAAATAAAAAAAACATTGGAGTCCAAGTCGTTAGCCTCTCCAACCGAGGCGCCAAGTCAGGCACATGAGTCACCCTGCCAGAAAGCCCACTCCAGTCTACCTTCACCAAACACTGTAGAATCAGTTGTAGCCAATCTACCGACCATCGAACCATCTAGAAATCATAATCTACATCGGATGTCGAAAAGGGAAAAGAAAAGACAACGAAAAAGCCGGAACAAATTAAAAATTGACGTAACAAACTCAAACATAAGCAACTCTCCTAGAAGCGACGCAGTACGTTCAGGAAACGTTTCACCAGTCGCACTGGCACTATCTTTGAAAGGAAATCTGACAAGTCTCCAACAATCACTGATCTTGCAGTCCCCTCAGACAGATCCCTCAAATAGGCCCATCCAGCTGTCAGTGCCACCTCGAGTTCCTGGAAACCCTCTCCTGCCGCCCATACAAGTAAATTCTAGCTCTATACAACCATTTTTAGAGCACCCAGTATCGGAAGCAGAGCAACACAGCCTCGCAACTATTCACTTGCCATCTCAGGAAATCACCTTCTCTCATCTTCCCATCGTTAAGGAGAACAACTTATGCACGCAGAGCACAGCTACAGAATCTGGTCACAAGCACGTTGGCAATCCAGCAAACTGTCGCAAGCTGGTGCCGCCAAACAAAAGCCAAGCCCCATATTCCTCAAACACCAACTATAAGGAATTCCCCCTTTTATCATTCACCATATCCACAGATCCAAGAAAGCACTCTGGGGTAAAACTAAAGCAAAAACAGTCAGTAACTGTCAATGAATCCAGCATGCCCCAAAGCAGGAATGAGAACACCGAATTGTTGCTTATCCCAGAATTTACTTCAAGGGGCCCCCATGACCTCCTTAACCGAGGGAATATATTAAAACTTTTTAAAACCCTCCCAGATTTGAATCAACTGCAATCGAGAGATATAATTGCTATCAAATGTGTTCCATTCATCGGTTCCAACATGGGCGAAGCTACACTAGTAACACTGGCATCAGCGGCAACTCGGGATTTGGTTCTGACGAAATTGACCAATTTAAAGCATGGGGATAATAATAACAATACCAAGTCCCCCTCGTTATCCCTCAATACTGGAAAATAACCAGGCAGATACTCCTAGTTCCTCCTCAATCCCTTATTCTGTATTGAGGTCCGCAAGAGGCACCTCTCAAACGGGAACCACCGACCGAGCAATTAACCATCGAAATCCTGGTGAAGCAGACTGGTTATGGCTGCCGGGGATTCTATCTAGAAACCAGTCCGATTGAACCATCACTAACCATAGTTTGACGATCTGCTCCTGGAACATTAACGGATTTGGTCGGGAAAAACAATCTCCCGCCATTTTAGGTTTTTTAAAAGAATATGACATCCTCCTTTTGCAGGAGACATGGGCAGGAGAAAGTATCCCAATAGCGGGCTATCTGGAGTTTATGACCCCTGCCACCAGGCAGTCCAAGTTCGGTAGACCAAGCGGCGGTCTCTCGATCTATGCTTCGACAAAAATAGCCCAATGCATCGAACAGATTACATTTGAAGAGAATTGGCTCTCTGGAATAATCCTAGGAAGTTCACCCACGGACCCCGAGCTGCTCATTCTCAATGTTTATATATCCCCCTGCACCAATAAGAAAAAATTCAAAATGGATACCCTGATCAATTCCATCTGCGATCTAATTGGCAAGTATGGCAGTATACCAGGCATAATATCAGGTGATTTCAACACTAATCTTTATTGCAACCTTGCCGACGACCCAGGATCAGACCCTCCCAGTATCCCCCTACATTTTGCACCCCCGTCAATTCCGGTTGGAAATAAATCATCAAAATTGGGTGAATACGTGGCAATCCAGTTTAACAGCCTAGGATTTACCATACTGAATGGGCGCCTCTCATCTGACATCCCTCACGCATGTACCCGGTCAGACGGCAGATCCCTTTCCTTTTTGGACTTTACCCTAGGGAGCAGAGAAATACTGGCAAGGATTAAGAACTATCAAATTGCTCCACAAGGAGAGAGTGACCATCGGGCACAAATAATAACACTCTCTACCAGTAACTCATATCATCAAGAACTGGCCCACTCCCATTCAGGGAGTCACACAGAGGATTTAAAGCAGATAAAGTGGTCACAATCCTCGGCTCTATCCCTGACGGAAAAAAGCAGAGCCCTACTACAAAATTCTTCAGCGCTAAATGCCCACGTTGTCAGCGGCTGGACCTCTCTCACAAATCTCCTTCTCCAGGAACTTCCAATAAAGAGGGGCCAAAGAAACCAAATCTTACAATTCCACATCTCAAAAGCCACAAGGAAATTAAGAACCGAAAGGAATCGAGCACTCCGTCAATCAAGAAAGTCCCCCAGCAGCAAAACCTATTTTAATAACTATAAGCAAGCTCAAGCCGCCTTCAGAATCGCCACACAAAAGAAAAACGAGTGGCATCGGATCAATTCTGGATGAAGCTTATCCACGAAAGTAAAAATCCTAACCCAAAGCAATTCTGGTCTCTGGTAAATAGGAGTAATCAAAGTGCAAGTGGATACGGCAGCGCAAACATCAGCGAAGCAGTTTGGTACAAGTTTTTATCTTTGCACTTCAGAGTCACCAACACAAACGAAGCTTGCACCAACTCTGCCGGCCCTGTCAACTCCACGAGATTTCTTCTGGGACTGGAGAGTTTGAGGCGGGCTTCCCCTGCAGCAATCCCATCTGAAGATCTGACACACAAGGAACTATCGAGTGACACTGCACTGGAGCCCACAGTGTCGCTGGTCGCCTTAAAAAATAAGATCTCAAGCTGCATAAGGAAAGCCAGAGCCGATGGAGCCCCAGGCCCAAACGGTCTCCCCCAAGCTATGTTTAAATCTGACATCAGTCTATGGTCAGAATACTTGACCCCTTTATTTCTCTACTGCAGTCTAAACAACACGGTCCCAGAATCCTGGCGTGGCGCAGTTATCCATCCAATCCACAAAGGCGGGAAGAGAAATGAGCCAAAAAATTACCGAATGGTAGCGCTTCTTGATGTGGAGTCCAAGTACTACGCAAATATTCTACTGGAGGAGCTACAGGCTTGGACTGAATCAACTGCACTCCTTCCTTTCAATCAGACGGGCTTTGTGGCTAATACCGGTACCACAATCAATTTGCTAGCGCTAACCGTCTTGCTGGATAAAGCGACCTGCCAACATATCCCGCTGCACTGCTGCTTTGTAGATTTCAAAGCAGCCTTTGATCGTGTGCCTAGGGGCCTGTTATGGCAGAAACTACAATCGTGGGGCATCCCGCAGTCTCTCCTTCAGGCGATAATTCAACTCCACACTGAAACGTGGATAAGAATTAAGCTAGGCGAAGGCAGCCATGTCTCCAGGAAGATACAAACCGAAACCGGCGTCAAACAAGGGTGCGTATTGGCCCCACTTCTCTTCAACTTGTTTATATCTGATCTTTCTCCAGTTCTCGACAGTGTAAACTGCCACCCTCCTCAACTTGATGGGACTCGCATCACTAACCTGCTTTATGCCGACGATCTTGTGCTTTTAAGCCACACAAAAGTGGGTCTCCAGAGATTGCTGGATGAATTGCTACCCTATACGACAAGTAATCATCTAGAGCTCAACTTGTCAAAAACCAAAACCATCTCTTTTGGGAAGCAAAAAAGGTCAACAGAAAGGTGGTATTTCAGCAAAACAAAGTTAGACTCAACCCACAGCTACAAATACCTGGGCATCCATCTGGATAGAAGAGGCTCATTTATCAAGCACAAAGAAGCCTTAAAAACGAAAGCTCTGTCGCTAGAAGTGGTTGCTGCAGAGCTGGCAAAACAGCTACTAGGTCCCAGCTTAATACCTATGCTGAAAGTAATGAAAACCAAAGTAATCAACTCCCTGACCTATGGCCACGAAATCACCAAAGGTGCAACCAGTACTCTATTAAACAAGTTCATAACAAAAATCTTTAAAAGAGCATTTGGGTTGCCAAAATCTGCCTCACCAGCTCAAGTGAGACTTGAATTGGGTCTCCAAGACCAGCATGGAGTGGAGGCAGGTGCATTCATCAAACTGTGCCATAGTCTGCGCCATGCCGAGGTGGGTTCCTTGAAGGCCCGACTCTGGCAGGAAATACAGCATAAACAGACCAGCTACAAGCATCGGCAACTCCTGGACCACAGCCTACAGCTATTAGGTGCAAAAGATCTCTGGGACATAAATCCATCTGTCCCGGTGCTAAAGTCTGCTATCAAAAAATCTGTTAGATTGTGGTCCTTCCACTCTGACAGGGCGATCCTTTCAAAGAGGAGACATGCCTGGGCTGTAATCGCCAATCTTAAAGTGGGTGTTCCACCGCTCTACTTGTCAAGCACATACGCACTTTATTGGAAACGCAAGTTTTTAGCCCTGAGGATGGGAGAATGGCCCTTTTTGAAGAACCTCCCGGAATGGCGGCGGCCGAGTAGTTGCACGAAATGCAGATTGTGCGGCTACCATTCAGAGTCAATATATCGTCTGTGCATGTCCTGCACTGCTCACAGTCAGACGGTCACTGTTGCGAGGCCAATTTATCCAGTTGGAAGTTCGATCTTGCCGCCAGGCAATAATGGCCGCTCTCGACCCTGACAACGTCAAGCTAAACATTGGGCTTTCAAGATTTGTCCATAAAGCGATAAAATCCCTCGAAGCCACTCTCCAACCCAAAGTTTCCTCATTATAGCAGACGGTGGTGTTAACAGACACAATATCAGAACCAGTCTACAAATAATTCAGATTTAAGTACTGTATCGGAACACTACTAGAACTCATTGGTCCTCTGAATCTCAAGTTATTTTAAATTAATTGTTTTAAACTCATTTTATCGGATTCACTTTTACTAATTTTCTTGTCATGTTGTAATTGTAAATGGTTTTTTTAACCAATCAATAAAGAATGTAGTGCAGGGTTAGATTAATTATTCTCATGCCAGTCCAAGCAACAGTAAGGCAAGATCTCAACTTCGGAGAGATTATATTTACTATTCCCACTCGAGTCTAAACAACAGTAGGGAAAGTTATGGACTTCAGAGGTGGTTACATTTATTATTCCCACCTTAATTGAAGCAACAGTAGGGGAAGTATTGGGCTTTGGAATGGTAAGACTGAATATTCCCACACTAGACTAGCTAACAGTGGGACAAGTGCTAGACTTTGAAAAACTGCATGTAACAATAAAAGTTCAAATCATTCATTAAGTCTATTTTAACGCATAAGGAATCAAAACAGATTATAGTAACTAAAAATGAAATACTATATAAAGAAAATAAAAAAAACCATAAGAACATATTAACTTACCTAAGTAAAAAGATATCACAATATTTTAGAATAATTTCAATTTTTTTTTTTTTAATTTAAATTAAAATTGAAAACTGAAAAAACAAAAATAAATTACTACAACAAAAGTAATTCCTTAGTCAAAATGTTAAAATTACTTACAAATGAAGAAATTAATAAATTAGAAACTGTACACTACTTTTACAAAATGACAGCAGTAAATATAAACATTATCAATTAATCACATATAAAACATTTCCTAACTAATCTTTACAAAATAAAAACTTTTAATAATTATGAATTACAATAATTAATTACAATAAATAATATTCCATTAAATACTTCATTACTTTAAAAAAATGTAAATTAATTTTAATGTAATTAACTTCCCACCCTGTTCGCCTACAAACCCAACAACACATTAATAAACTATACCAAAATATTATTAATAATACATTAAAATAACTATTAAAATTAACAAAATTACTTTAAAATACAATGTAACAACTAAACAATGAATATATTTAATAGGGGGCTTGGTAGCGATCGCCAGCAAGGTGGCCACATCTGTGTGAGGCTCCGGTGGCGGCAGTCTTAATCTGCCTTCAATTACCTCATAAACAGTCTACAACATGCTGCAAAGACAGCGGTATGGTGGAGAAGAGTCCGGTGATGATACAAGACTGAAAGACGGGGGAATTGAGGCCCGGTGACAAGGTATGACAGTGGTAACGGAGCATGCCCTACATAGACTCGGAGGCCCTGCGGCGACTGGGGCCGCGGACGACCCTGAGGCTGGGATCACCCCGTCCCGTCGGGCGAAGCGCCAACCCCATTTCACCTTCCACTTTGGTCCATCCTGCTGGTGACTCGAGGCGCCGCGGTATGGGGTGAAGAAGTCCCCTTGCTGCCAGACTGCGGAGGCCTGCGGGAGACATGTGCTGCAGGGGGCAGGCCCTGTTCCGGGCGCTGCACATCTTCAGGAGCGAAGCTGGCATGCCTCGAGGCGCTTGAGGTGTCGGATGCTGGGGCCTGTGGTGGCTCCCTTGATGATAAGCCCTGTGCTGGGGCGCACGCGAAGCGGTATGTCACAGGCCTGTGCGTGGCCCCTCCAGCCGGCTGGTACTTAATACAGCACCCAGGGGGCCTGCGGCAGTGTGAGGCACCTGGCGGGTGCCATGCTGCGCATGGGGCTTCATGAACCGGGCACGGTGTGGACTATAGAGGAGGGAGCACATTATGAACATCAAGTACCACTGGGTGGACTGTGCTCCCACATATAACTCTCTTAAAATAAATCCTGATAAGACGGAGATCCTGGCCGTTCCTTACATCAATAGTCCCTGGTGTGAGCTGTTCTGGCCGCCGGAACTGGGAGTCATCCCTAATCCAGTTCCAGTGGTCAGAAGCCTGGGCATTAAAATCGATGCCGACCTCTCTATGAGCAATCAAGTGTCGGCGGTGGTTGGCACCTGCACCGGGATATTGAGGTGTTTGCGAAAACTTGTTCCTCTCCTCACTACCAACTCCCTTAAGGTCATTGTTTCCGCCACAATTCTATGTCGGTTGGACTATGGGAATGCCCTGTACATTGGCCTCCCTTGGAAATTAACAAGGAGATTGCAGGTGGTGCAGAACGACGCGGCACGTCTGTTTTTTGACCAACCCAGACGGACTCATGCTTCCCCCCTGCTGGCTAAATTACACTGGCTACCCATCAGGCAACGAGCCTCATTTAAGGGCCTTTGTATAGCCCACAAAGCCATCTACGGTTGAGCTCCAGCTTATATTAAGGATCGGGTGACAAGCTATATTCCGGCTCGGACCCTACGCTCTTCCGTAGCTTGTCGTTTGGTCAATCCCCGGTTCCACTTGGCCCGTAAAGGCGGCATTGCCTTCTCCACCTTGATTCCATTGCTTTGGAATAATTTACCTGACGGTCTGCGTAAGGAATCTGCCATCCTTCCCTTTAGGAAAAAACTTAAGACTATCTTGTTCCTGGAGGCACTGACCACGAAATAACTCATTCACTTCAGTCCCGCACATTGTCTGTTGTAATTCTGTCCTTTAGAAGCGCGAAGAGACCGGATGGTGAGCCAGCGCTATACAAAAACTAACTAACATAACATAACATATATTGTGCATTTAGGCACTTACACAGTCACTTAGGTCACAGATCTGCCTAGACAGCGGGGACTGTGTCAACTTTGCTATCACAATACCAAATCTTACAAACCCCCATCGGACTTACACTATGGGCCGTACGGACCCTAAACACCGCACGCTCACATTCAACCGTTCCAAACCCCCAGAAGGCCATGGAGCACATTAAGATTTGGATGAACCTGCTGACGAAGTCATAGAAGCTTCTTTTCAAGTACAATGGCAACCATAATGGCGGAACTTAAAGCTGGCTTCAGCACCATGGATGCCCGCTTTGATGCACTGGTTTGGAAGACACCTTCAACTCACATTAAAGTGCATGGAAAAGGTGAAACGAGTACTTAAACAGGTGGCCACAAAAAATTAGGACCTTGTGGTTAGATGGCGCTGCAATAATATGCTTATTGCAGATATTATGGAAACCACAACCATGGGGGGGGGGGGGTATATCTGGAACAACTCCTGGCTGAAATCTTTGAACTTTCTAATTTCTCAACCACATTTGTGGAGGAAAGAGCACATCGCTCCCTGGGCCCCAGGACTTCGGAAGGCGCACCACTGTGCTTTGTCATAGCACGCTTGTTCAACTACAGGGATGAGATTCTGTACTGCGACTCGCTCAGGAGAAAGGTCCACTCAGTCATCAGGGTGTTACAATCTCATTGTTTCCCGGTTTTATCCCTGTGGTACAAGAGGCCAGCTGAAAATTCAATGATATAAAAAAAAACTACAAAAATTAGGCATACATTATGCCATGGTCTATCCAACGCGCCTGAGGGTAGTGCATAATGGTCGCACCAAAATCATGGACACACCTGCAGATACTGTTGCATTCTGCAAGGAGATCTGAGCTGTGTCCCCCTTATCCCAACTGTCCACATCTGAGAGCTCAGGAACAGATCAACAGGGGTGCTCCTCACCGGCAACCTGCAACAGCAAGACATGAAGATAACTGATACCGCAGGTCACTTGACTCTTTCTTGAATATATATCCAGGATCCTGGCAAACAACAGATGTTGCTTTTGCATTTGGGAGTTGAATATCACATGTATGGTAAGAAACCTGTTCAAAAGGGACGCTCCGCCCCCACGATGATCACCGCCTGTCTTCTTTTTGTACCCGGAAATTTGGTTGTTAATTTGTAAGAGAGAAGCATTGCTATATGTTATTTAATCTAGTATGGGATGGAGGAAGGGTATGCAGGATTGGGTTAATATATGTTAGGAAGTCAATTGCCGTTCGTCATAAAAAGTTTTATTACACAGTGCTGTTTGAAGACCGTTACACTATGCTATCAGCTAAATCACCTCACATAATAGACCATACATTGAATTTATTTTGGCTAAAAGTTTTAAACTATCTGCGATATCGTGGAATATACGGGACATAAATACCCCACATTCCCTACCTGAGAAGGCATGACATCAAACTTGCTTTTCTGCAGGAGACCCATCTATTCCCTTGAGGGGATCAGGCCTTTGCTAAGCAGTGGGGCACCCACCGATTTTTTTCATGCTACAGTTCGTACTCCAGAGGCACCTGCATACTAATTCACAGGTGTGTCCAAGTTCTACAGCACACACATTACACTGACCCACATGCCCTCTCCATTCTGCTACTGGGCTCCCTGGCAGGAAAAAAAAGGAGGTACTACTGATCAACATATATGCCCCCAATATTATTTTTTCCCGGGATCAGCTGACCCACATGGACAATTTTGAGACTGAACATGTCATAGTAGGGGGAGACCTCAACATGCCACATTGTGTACGGACAGATTCAACAAGGTCACATCGCACTTATAAACCCCGGCCTCGGCATGTGTTTTGACACATTACTGACACATACTCATTGCTGGACACCTGATGTGCAAGCCATCAACATACACCTGGCCACACATTCTACTCCTCCCCACACAACACATGGACTAGACTAGACTACTGGGTTATGAAGGCGGGTTTCCTCCTGTGGGTCTCTGATATCAAGGTCCGCCCCCAGACTTTATCAGACCATAATCCTGTCCTTTTGAAATTTAGAGATCCTGTGCAGCTGCCCGGCAGCGTTTACCTGCTGGTTCCAGGGAAGTGTCCTGCAAGACACGGAGGTCCGCAATGAGCTACTCACCACCATTGAAGAATATTTTGAAATCAACGCTGGCACAGTGTCTACACAAGCCACCCTATAGGAGGCTTTCAAAGCGTACATTCATGGAATTTGCATTTCTAAATGCACAGGCGTTCTACGAGACATCCGCACTCAGCTACAACCGGTAGAGAACGCACTTCACAATTTAGATCACAACCCAGCAGTAACTGTAAATGTAAATGTAAATGTAGTGGTACTTGTATAGCGCACGAATCACCAATGAGGCATCTCGGCACTTGTACGAATACAGCTGAGGAACCCTTCCTGGCTTCTTCCCTGTGAAGTGTCCACTCCTGGGAACCCCCAAGGTGAAGCCAGGCATCCTAGCGTTGTTGGGGCCGTTGTGGAGATTAAGCAAGCTATTGCCCAGAGTTGCAGAGTGGGACCCATGATTAGAATAGGCACCGAGGCGAGAATGATCAGGCCCGAGGAAGTTGAGCCCAAGACCTACCGAGGCGGGAATTGAACCCTGGTCCCCGGCTAGACCTCTGCATCAGGGTCTGCCACTCTAACCATTGAGCCACACTTCACCACAGTAGATAACATGATGCGCCTGAAGCAGAGGACGGATTTGCTGGTGGAGTTTTGAGAACTGGCGGACAGAGAGGTGGTATACATGGATAAATATGGCAGTGTCCGCCAATACGGGGAGCGAGAACAGCCTGGACGAACACTGGCATACATTATGCCATGGTCTATCCAACGCGCCTGAGGGTAGTGCATAATGGTCGCACCAAAATCATGGACACACCTGCAGATACTGTTGCATTCTGCAAGGAGATCTGAGCTGTGTCCCCCTTATCCCAACTGTCCACATCTGAGAGCTCAGGAACAGATCAACAGGGGTGCTCCTCACCGGCAACCTGCAACAGCAAGACATGAAGATAACTGATACCGCAGGTCACTTGACTCTTTCTTGAATATATATCCAGGATCCTGGCAAACAACAGATGTTGCTTTTGCATTTGGGAGTTGAATATCACATGTATGGTAAGAAACCTGTTCAAAAGGGACGCTCCGCCCCCACGATGATCACCGCATGTCTTCTTTTTGTACCCGGAAATTTGGTTGTTAATTTGTAAGAGAGAAGAATTGCTATATGTTATTTAATCTAGTATGGGATGGAGGAAGGGTATGCAGGATTGGGTTAATATATGTTAGGAAGTCAATTGCCGTTCGTCATAAAAAGTTGTATTACACAGTGCTGTTTGAAGACCGTTACACTATGCTATCAGCTAAATCACCTCACATAATAGACCATACATTGAATTTATTTTGGCTAAAAGTTTTAAACTATCTGCGATATCGTGGAATATACGGGACATAAATACCCCACATTCCCTACCTGAGAAGGCATGACATCAAACTTGCTTTTCTGCAGGAGACCCATCTATTCCCTTGAGGGGATCAGGCCTTTGCTAAGCAGTGGGGCACCCACCAATTTTTTTAATGCTACAGTTCGTACTCCAGAGGCACCTGCATACTAATTCACAGGTGTGTCCAAGTTCTACAGCACACACATTACACTGACCCACATGCCCTCTACATTCTGCTACTGGGCTCCCTGGCAGGAAAAAAAAAGGAGGTACTACTGATCAACATATATGCCCCCAATATTATTTTTTTCCGGGATCAGCTGACCCACAGGCAAAAAAACAGCATAGTGGCGCCCTGCTCGGCCACAGAAGCGACAATCACTGGGGGAGAGAACATTCAGAATTAATTAAAAAATTACCACCAGACTTTGTATAAAACACGTTTGGTGGATAACCCCTCCGGTATCTTGAAGAAATTGCAATGGTTTGGCTGAAGAATGGACAGCAGGAGTTTCTCAGTGAACCTCTGACATTAGAAGAGGTGACACAAGCCATCTCAGCCCTGGACAGAGCCAGGGTTAGAGGGGTTGAATGGTACTTTTTATAAAGCTTTTAAGCAAAAGCCAGCTCTGATACTCTTTGCAGTATACAATAAAGCTTGGTTATAGGCGAGCTACCGCCTACACTTTGTTAAGTGGTCCTGACGGTACTGCTAAAACCAGGAAAGGACCCCAGCAGCTGTACTTCATATCGACGACTTTCCTTACTTAACTTAGATAACAAATACTAGCAAAGGTTCTCGCCACCTGGCTAGCTCTATTGATGGAGCAAATTAAATCACCGGCCCATTCCGGTTTTGTTCCGAATAGGTCGACTTCTTTAAACCTCCGTACCATATTTGCAGTACTTAATAAAGTATCCCTGACTACACCAGCAGCTGTGGCATTGTGAGATGCAGGGAAGGCATTCAATTATTTTGAATGGCCATTCTTCTGCAGTGTTCTATGCAAACTGGGCACACCAGCCCATGGCTCCCCTATGGGTGAGAGGGGCACTCACAGACCAATTTCCTATATGCTGAGGCACTAGACAGGGGTGCCCACTGCCACCTCTCCTTTTTGTAGTAGCCATGGACCTATTGTCCTCTTGGATCAACACTCCCACCGGGGGCTACAATTAACACACAGGACTTTATTGCTTTCCCTATATGCCGATGACATCCTGCTATTTGTCAGGCATCCACAGGACAATCTAACCTCAATCATGCAAGAAATAGTCAGATACGGAGAACTCTCAGGACTCAGCATTAATTGGTCAAAATCTGAGTTATTCCTTTGAACTGATGCTGTCCTATCACTCCCGGCTAACTCTCCTCTCCAGTGTGCTTAGGACAGCACCAAATACCTTGGCATCCATTTGCACAGAAACGGAGACCAGATCCTAGAGCGCAATTATGGCCCAGCTTTTTCATCACTTATGGCGTAAGTGGATAGATGGATCAGACTACCACTCTCTATGGAAGGGTAAGTGGCTATCATTTAGATGGTAGTGCCGCCCAAATTTTTATATTTATTCACAAGCATCCCTCTTCCACTGCCACAGACATTTTTCCAAACACTACGTAGCACTCTGCAGAAGCTGGTGTGGGTGGGGAGCGGCCTAGGGTCTACTGGGACACTCTTATGCTACCGTGTAAGCAGGGCCCTTGGAGTACCAGATTGTTACTACTATTACTGTGCTGCTCAATGCCGCAACGCATACTGGTGGTACCACCCAGATGCCCATATCCCATACACTTGTCCTGAATGTGCACAACTCGACAGGCTCTTACACTTACAACTCTTCCCAAAGGGCATCCCCTTGGAGACTCAGAATGCCCAAACGGTCTCCATGACCTGTTGGGCATGGCATAGGATGCAACATTCCCTGGGTGAGGGAACCTCTCTATTTTGGGGCTGTACTACTCCCAGATAATATTTGGCACCCTCTCACGCAGGAGACGTTAGTGAAGTGCATGCACCCTGGGCAACTTGTTCCCCAACGGCCACGTTCTGCATTTGACGGACATCACGATGGTAAAAGCCATCCCTCATATTGACCTTTTTATTTTTAAGAGACTGGAAAAACACTCTATGCTCTCTCCTACCTTTGTACCCGCTCTTGCCAGATGACTTTCCACCTTTAACTATAGCAGCCACGGCAGCAGAGGACGGTCACATGACATCCAGGCTGTACCGCTCGTATATGATCCTGAGGCCAGACACCCACAACCGAGTTCGGAGTAAGTGGGAGGAGGAATTGGGCACACCACTTACAGATCAGATATAGCGCTACTGCTGTGCGCAGATCAGAAACATCTCTGTTAACCAGAGGCATAGACTATTACATTTTAAGTTTGTACATCAATACTATCTTTCCCGAGTAGTTATTGCCAGATTCAATCACTTCAGACCAGACAACTGCTTGAAATGTCACGCTCTAGGAGCAGACTTTGCACACGTAACATGGACCATTCCGAAAATCTCCCCCTATTGGATGGCCTTATTTACACATATGTCTACCATGACGGGACATGCCATAACTCCGGACCCTTTAATGGCCTTACTGAGTTACGCACATGATGTGTCCCACGCGTCTCGCCGTTTAGTCTCAATGGCCCTGATACTGGGTAAGAGGGAGGTGGCACTGTGATGGGGAAGTGGTAGGTTACCCACCCTAGCGGAATGGCTGGAAAGCATGAACTGTTGCAAAAGCATGGTGGGGGAATACGCTAACTTACAACCCCTCACATCACGTCCCAGAGATATCTGGGCACCCTTCCGCACATGTCTTCACACTCTGACATACTTGCCCGCTGATCAATCTCTCACTTTGGAGTCCCCGGACCACAGGCAGCACACCATAGCCAAGGTTCCCAATGGTTCAGATCCATACCTCCTTAGCCGGAACATATTAACAATGTAGGGATTATTTAAATACTATGTATTGCTGATTATTTCATGTAATCAAATAGTGTGTACGGTTGTTAAACTGCAATGACATTAAAAAAACATTAAAATAACAAAATGAATGTACAAATATAATGTAACAAATAAACAATTAACATAATCAATACCAATCAAATAATGATTAAAAAAATACTAACATTATAGTAAAATAAATATAATTTAATTAACTTTACACCCTACTTCCCTACAAACCCAATACCCCACTATTGAATTTTAAATTACATTTTAAAATACATTACTAAAACACTTAAAGGTACGAACTTTATTTTTAAGAATAAATAACCCTATGATATGGGACATGAAACTAGACAGGGGTGTCCAATGTCCCCATTATTATTTGCTATCACAATGGAGCCTCTGGCAAGTTGTTCCCTCACCAGGAATGTATATCATGGGTTGGAGGTTCGTGGGCAAACCCTTTCTGCAGCATTATATGCTGATGATATTCAGCTCTTTCTCCTAGATGTTGGGATGCGTTTACCTGGTTGAATAGACTTAATAAACCATTTTGGTATAGTTTTTAGGCTACATATTAATTGTCAAAAATCTCACTGGTTTGGTTTCCACTCTGCCAAGATGCTACACCACCACTAAATTTACATGGGCTCAATTGGAGCCCTACCTGCATTAAATACTTAGGTGTTAAAATATATCATAACTATCAAGATTTATTAGACAGGAATATTAAAGCAGCTGTTAGAGCACTTACAACTAGTATTAATATTTGGACAAGGTTACCATCATCTGTAGCTGGCAGAATAGCGGTAGTGAAGATGGTGGCACTATCAAGATTGCTCTATTTCTTTAGTACATTGCCGTTAGTGGTGCCTCGTCAATTGTTTAGGGAACTGGAATCGCTACTTCTGGAATTGTTTTGGGGAACAGGTAGGCGTACGGTAGCACTAACAAAACTACAGCGTCCTATAACAGAGGAAGGTTTGGCTGCTCCTGATCTTGAATCTTATTATCTGGCGGCTCAACTATAATGGTAAAACAAGGGAGTTTACTGTCAAATGAACCCTTAGGAGGGTGTTATTGGCTCACTGCCTGATTTTCCCGACGTATTGAAAGTCTTCTTACTTCCTTAGCAGAGACTGCCTGCTATTTCTCAAGAGCTCCTAGTGGTAGAGCAGTGCTGGCGACCTTGTCTGCAGGAAACCTGGGTCCAGGTAGCCTGTTCGCCTGATATGCCATTAAAATGGATGAAATTAGTGGCCTAGGTAGGAGCATTAGCAGGGATTGAACCATTAGGATTAACCATGTTGGGGATTTATATCTGAGTGGATCATTGCTTAGGTTTGAAGACCTGACTAAAGAATTTGATATACCTAGAGGACAATTTCTATTACAAAGGGCATTAATTGCAACAATAAGGAATTATTGGAGAAATGAAGATGCTGAACCTGCCATGCATCAGATATGCCAACAGCTCTGTACAGCAACAGGTTGTGTAAGAGCAGTCACGTATCTATAGCATGTGGTACGTGCAAATATTCTTTCTCCTCTTGCAGAGTTGAAAATAAAATGAGACAGAGACTTAGAGCTCCAAATTAATGATGTGGACAGAGATAGGATTGTAGCACATCTGTCTCTAGAAATGGTAGATGCATATTAATTAATTTCTATATCCTTCATAGAGCTTATCTAACACCTGGCAGGATTAACAGGTTTGATGTGACTGCTGCTACAAAATGCACTAGATGTGGGGAGTTGGAGGTGGCAATGTTCCACGTGGAATGGCCCTGCCCTTCATTAGCCAGGTTTAGAAAGGAAGTAATAGAATATATTCATGGAATAATCTTACGGGATATCCCTTGTGCACCCTTGGTCTGCCACTTAGGGGATACTCTTGCCCCAAAAATAAGACAATGACTACTGGATGTACTGACTACAGTTTGATTCTGGAAAAACAAGAATTGACTATGCCCTGGAAATTGGAGCATGATCCTCAATTTGTTAGATGGCATAAGGAAATAATTAAATGGGCAACTTTCAAGAGTGCTGTATTGTTTCATGAGATAAAGAGAGGGCGAGGAAAAATTTAAGGGGTTAAAGCGTGGGAACACCTGGCGGATGTTTGTAGGCCCCAGAAGCAGATACAGATTTGTCAAACAGCTCCCTGAGTCCTTGCGGGTGAAAGAAGGGAGTGCTAGTTTAATTCAGATATATCGGATGATAATGGGTACTACTGTTCTATACTTATATTTTAGTACTTTATTTATGACTGCTTTACTTGATATGGGATAACACTGGATGGGGAGATGGATGGCATAGTTTTATTGTAGTAGTTTTAGTGGACCTAGGACAAGTATGACATTTACAGTAGTTGAAATATGTTTAGATGCATGTCATATATTGATTATCACTTTTAATCTATTTAATATAGTTATCAAGGTATTTCTCCTTTTTAATCTATCTTTTGATCTATTTATTATAATTATCTGTGTGCATCTCCTTTTTAAAATAAATTATTGTATAAGCAGGTTACATCATTTATCATCTGTATTATATGCCTGTCACTATTGCACTAAGGTCTATTTAATGAAACTAAAAAACAATTATTTAAAACTAAACTAATAATTATAACAACATTATTACCACTTAAAGATAATATATTAACTAAACCATATACCATGTAAAATTAATTAAAAATCATATTTTTGCAACTATTTTAATGACCAAATTCATAATAACTTTATTTAAAACAATATTTCTTACAAAAAAACAATATTTTTCACAGCAATAATCTGTACCAAGATATTTTTGCAGTAACTATGGGGTATATTAGCAAGAACCTCGTTAAAATTATCGCCGTTTTAGCGTCAGGAAACTGCCGCTATAACGGCGATAATGGGCTTGCTAATATGAGTTATACAATTCCAATAGAAGCCCAGGTTAGATGTGCAGGACATCTAACATGGGCTGCTATTGGAATACTATAACGCATATTAGCAAGCCCATTATCACCGTTTTAGCGGCAGTTTCCTTCCGCTAAAACGGCGATAATTTTATCGAGGTTCTTGCTAATACGCTCCTATATTTTTGGGACGATAGTTTTGTATCACAATATATTAATCTTGCTATAAATTCAATTACAGCACCACCTCTTGTGAAACGTTTGCCCCACTCACTTTACTCTATTTTGCTCATGGCTTTGTGCAACATAAACAACTGAGGGAGGGATCACACAACATTCCTGACCAGCGATATTTTATCTTCTTTGTAATCGATTAAGGCAGTACTCACTCCAAACACCTTTTCCCACATTAATATTAAAACATTGTTTGGGGAATATTATGTGTGACAAGAACATTTGTGGATTTTGTTGTGGTGGTGACGCGTTCTGTTGTTTTTTTGTGCTGTTGTGCTTTTGTTCTCCATTATTGCAATGTAATTTCATTGTGGTGTACTGCAGTTGTTATGTTGCTCCTCTGGTTTGGTTGGTTTGTTGTAATTTTTCTTTAGCTTTTTGACTTCCAAACTGTGGAAGTCTCTGCCCCTTTACTTAAGACAAAGCATCACAAAGAGATGATGGACGGATCGCTGAAACTTTTCAGACACTCACCACCCAGTCAGAGGTCTGGGTTGAATCCATCATCATTCTTTAGCTCACTTCGCCATCCCAGTTCAGACCCAGCCATATGAAAATCAGCCTTGACCCTGTTCCACATGGGAACAGTCCAACCTGAACTGCCAGGCCAGGTCTTCCCTGGACTGGAAACAAGCAACCTGTGACCGCTTTCGGGGAAACACCTCTCATCAGCCAGGCTAGCTTGAATCCAATGGCAGTGAGCAAGGGACCCGTGTCTGGGCATACCCTGCCAACTTAGGGCGAACAAAGCAAACACAAAAAAATGATGGACCGAGCGCAGAAACTTTACTTAAGACAGTCAAATGACTGAAATGGTGTTTGGTAAAAACTTTGGGCCCTGTTAAGCATTTGGCGGTGTGGTAGCGGAACCGTCCGCAATGCCGAACCCATGTAGGAACTGCCCGCCTGTAAGGCCCCAGTTGATTCCTCACAGTCATTCCTTTCATGACAGTGACACTGCCTTGAAAATTGTGGCAGTGCGGAAACTCACAATATGCTTGGCGGCGTAGCAGCAGCCTCGCCAAGCATATTGCAGCCTCAATACCACTGTGCCACCGCCAGGAATCTCTGTTCCCTGGCGGTTGGAGTAGCCCCAGGGCAGCCCGACCAACCTGGTAGGAATGGGGCTGTCGGAAGACTGCCACCACTGTGCCCCCGTGTGTGGAAAATGACAATGTATATGTACATAAGCGGCGTTCATTTGTGTTCACCCTCGCCACTGTTGAAGGTAAAGCGAAAGTCACGAAACAGTGGCCCTGCCATCTTGTCCCCTTTTAGGCCCCATCACGAACATAGATAGTAGCCATTTTTGTGTCATGACCTCTCTGCCCACTGCCAATAGCCTGCGTCTCTCTCTCTCCCCCACTCCCCAGCCTCGCGAGTATTCCCCCGCGCCCTGACAGCCCCTGGTTTCTCCTGCGCGGGCCATAAACGCACTTCTAAACACGACCCTGCCTCCGTGCTGAACCCCTGCCCCCTCGCTCTTTCATCCCACCCATAGAACAGACCCTTTCGGTAACCTCTTCCTCCCTGCCCGATTGCCCGGCCTGATCCCAGGCCATCACCTAGCCCAACAGATGCAGTTTATTGCTTCCTACGGTAGGACCTCGCCTCACATCAGAGGAGCGGTGATTAATGAAGGCCTTCACACCCCTAGATCTGACCGACACCCCTGCATTCCTCCCAGGAACACCCTTCCTCTCTTCTGATGACCCCCCCCGGCTACACCTGGCCTCTCGACCCAGTCCCAAGTCATAAAACTAGGTCTCGTGGATATACCCCCCCCGGCCCCGCATAGCAAAACGTGATCTTATCGCCTGCCCAACCTTAGATCAGACTACCCCCTCCTGCCCTCGTGTCCTGTTGGAATGTCCGGCTGCAGATTGCAATCACATGTTACATTTGGGAGGGGAAAACAACATCAGAGCGGCCGGTATGGGAATAGGCCTGGAGCTGGGATCCCAAACATGCCCTTTTTGTACTTCAAAGTGTCTTTATTGCAATAAGGAATGTTTGTGCATCATAAACCTGTGTATAAAAGACGGAGCCGTAGAGAAACTTGTTAGAGCACCTCGAAACGATACCTCGTTGTCTGATCTGATGTGTTCTGCTCCGTCGGAAATAAACTCCTGTTTCCTGCCTTCCAGTCTCCAGTGCCTGCCTCTTTATTTGATAATCGTGAGTTGGGTGAGAAGCGGCTGACGCCGGGCAAACCTTGAAAGGGGTAATCGACCTGATCTGCCTGAACCCTTTGTTTAACAATTGGCGTCCCAAACGTGGGGCCCATCAGCGACACATGGATCCAGTGGGAGAGGTCCCAACGACAGAGTGAACGACTGCAACGATCGGGAAGAGCTCCTGCCCGATAGATCCTTGTCTGGCAGCCGATCATCCGAACTTCACTGGTTCCGAGCAGACCTCTCTCGAGTGATCTACGGTCCTGACTGGGAACCATCAGGAGTGCCACAGCAATTACGGAGAATAGAGGACGATCGGGCGCTGGAAACGGAAGACGAGAAACTGTCCATGCGGTCCGGGTAAGGTCGTGTAACACGACAAATTGCGAATTGATTGTTTGATTGTCATTGGAAAATACTAGTATTACGCATTTGATTGTTGTGTTCTGAGAGATTCCCTGTCTGCAAACGGGGAAGGATAGGAGTATTCTCCCTTTGCAGATAGTGAAGGGTGGGTAGCGCAGGCTTTTGCCCCCGTTGTAACCCGTCGCGCCTACTTCCCTCTCCATTCGATTGATTGTTACCCAAGCATTTATTGTTTTGGAATTGGTTCTCTTTGGATCATTCTCTATTTGCAAACAAGCACGGAGTCGCCATACTCTGTTTAGTCTTTGCAGATAGTGAAGGGTAGGTAACGCAGGCTTTTGCCCCCGTTGTAATCCGTCGTGCCTATTTTTATCCCCCACTGATTGATTGTTTGACCAGACATTAATCGTTCGGAATTGGTTCTCTGAAAGGATCTTCTCTGCCTACAAACAGGGAGGAACAGGAAGACCTCTCTCTTTGCAGATAGTGAAGGGTAGGTAGCGCAGGGTTTTGCCCCCGTTGTAACCCGTCGCGCCTATTTTTATTCCTCATTTGATTGATTGATTGTTTGTCCGAACACTGATCATTTGGAATTGGTTCTCTCTTTGGGTATTCCCTATTTGCGAATACTGTAGAATAGAAATATTCTATCTAGTCTCCGCAAAGTAGTGAAGGATAGGTAGTGCAGACTTTTGTCCCCGTTGTAACCCGTCATGCCTATCTTCTCCCTATTGTTCAGTAGTTGGTTCAGCCCGGACCATTTATTAGAGGTAGACCATCTGGCTCCACCGGAGGACACCCCTAATAAAAAGGACATATATAAAGAAAAATGCGGATTAGCCGCTGTATCGTGCTAGCAAATTAAAGAACATAAAAATCGTTAGGAAAAGCAAAAGGAATCGAGCAACATCAGTAGGCCACTGATGAGATCTCTTTTCGACCTCGCTGAAATGGAAACATTAGGAACAACCCCTCAGGAAATATGAAACTAGTGAGAAGAGCCGAACTCGACGCTATGACTGCAAGACAGCTCGGCTCCACCGCCCACCCCGCCCAAATAACGACAAACCCTAGGCAAATATTAGAAATATACAACACTCCAGCAAGGGAACATGTTAAAACGTTTTATTTTACAACTATATATTAAACAACTATTTACATGGCAAACGGCTGCAACACCAAACCCACAATGCAATTCGCCGCCTGCTTGACGCCGTTCCTGTCCCTCCTTCCTCAAAGTAGCAATGTTGGGCTACTTTGGGCTACTTTTTAGAGGTTTTTGGGCGTTAGAAAGTCTACAAAAGCCATCAGCTGGCGAGGTAGCGTCGGTGGCGGCCTGGGGTGGAGGACCATTGCGCAAATAGCCCGGAGGCGACACCACGCGCCGAGGCCTGCCCCCAGGATGTATCAGCGTTCCGCTCGACGAGCCCCGCGGTTGGCTGACCGGGGGACCCGCTCCTGTGGCCATGGTAAAGAGCGGCTGGCCGCCATCGGCCGGAGAAGTCGTGGGGTGAATGGCCCGGCCCGGAATGTACTGGTCCTCCCATTCCCTTTTTCTCCCGGCGCCTTGCAGGCCACGGGGGGGGGATGTCTTGCATATGCATCCGACCCCCCCCCCTCTTTCATCGCCTGGTCCAGCCATAACGAATGTCAGCGAGACGGCGTGGGGTGCACTGGGAGGGAGAGGCGGCGCAGACAAGCCTCTCCCACCTCCCCAGGTGGAGGCTCCTCAGCTGCACCCCCAACGCTCCACGCACCCGGCAAAGGGTTCATCCACTCTTGCGGTGCAGCGACGCTCCACTCACCCAGCAGGGTCTCGTCCACTGCGGCGGTGCAACGACGCCTCGCCCGGCAGGCTGGAATCCCTCTGCTCTTTCGACCCAGTGACTGCCGGTAGCTGCAGAACTCCTAAAAATGGCGGTCGACTCTGCAGGAATGAGCCTGGCGTGCAAGGATGGCCTGGTCGCTGGCCAGCTAGAAAACGAGTCCCCCATCCAGAAGCGTTCTCCTCAGCTTTGAAGATTCTACGAGAACTGCAGGGGCCCCAGGCCCCCGATGGGGAACGACTGCCATGATTGCCCGCAGAACGACCAAGACGTAGCCACGAGACGTTGGCGCCCTCATGCTGGCACCAGCCTCAGTTTTGAATGACCAAAAATACTGCAGACTACCGATTTGATCAGTTCCGGTGGAACATCAGTATGACCCGGTAGGAAAGATTGTTGCCCCCTCCCTTTTCTTTGATTGATGGTTCATGTCACCGGTCCCTTCTGTTGCCCCTTAACGAAACTTCTGGACTGCCGAAAGAGGTTCTTGTCCGACCACGAGTTGGTGGAGACATTTTGACTATACTTGGACCCACCTGACCCCACCCAAAATGGCGCCGGTACAAACGAAACCTGCAACTCCCTGTTGTGTTCCGGATGCTCAGATTTGATATCATGAGATATGTATGCAGTTGGTTTTTTTTAAGCACATGGCTGGAGGGGATGAGTATTGATTGAACATTCGGACAATGATTTGATATTAAGTTCTGACGCGTCATTGATTACAGTATTATTGAAAGTTCGAATTTTCAACACTTATGGTACTTGCCCACAATGAATTTTCGATATAATTTTATTGCACTTATCGTACCTTGATGAAATAAAACGACCACCGACTCAGTTCCGTTTTCCTCAAATAAATATGCCCTCAGGTACAGTTCCAGTCTGCTCCGTGGCCGGCCCACGTGGTTGTAGGCCTGCATTTGTACGTCAGCATTTTCTTAAATAAAAGTTTTGTGAAAAGCAAAAATAGTCGTAGCTCTTGGATTGGTAAGTTCGAATACATGACCATTGTTTCCGATATACGTAAAATACCGGCAAAATAAGGCAATTCGATCACTTAAAGGTTAAAAAGCAAAGTACCCAGAAATATTGCAAATATGAATGGTCCAAGTTCGTTGCGTGTGTTGTTTTTTTATTTTATTTTACTTTTGTGCAACATAAAGCAATCGACAAAGGTCCCGATGTTCTGTTTTTCTTTATATGCCACATATCTCAGGGAAATTGTTTCAGATGCCCATAAGCCAGACCCGGTACCACTGTAGACCACCCCTCCTCCTCGAAGGAAGAACACGAGTTCACCCCCACTTTACACTGACTGCCCTTTTGTTTCGACCCCCCCCCACACAAGATCCGCAATACCACACGTGGGCGATCTATGCAATATACAGCCCATCAATGATTATGCCTCCCGCACCACCAGTCCCTCTGGGCTTTAAACGCCGCGATGGAAGGGACTGCACCCCGCGGAGATAGGTCGAATACGTGGTAAGTAAAAGCCTTTTGGGTTTATGCGCGTGGATGTGTTTTAAACGCTGCCCCCACCCCTTCTTCTTCCCCTTCTTTCTGCAGGTCGCATCGGAACATCGACTAAAGTGTGGAGAAGACCTAAGCAACGCGGATTTGGGTGATATGAATGCACGCGTGTATGACCGGATGTGTGAAACTCGACTGGATATACGTTGCACGCGTTGACCTGATAAGAGAGATGTTTTTGTACGACTTGAGTGATGATTGAACGGCCGATGGAATGGGGAAAAAGGGGGTCTGAACATAGTACCTATACACGACGAACAAACATAGACATAACACTCCCTTACTTAGAAACGACCATCTCTCTCTCTCTGAACCCAGCGACTGGAGGGGTGGCCTGAAGCAGAAACTTGGCGGGTTATTGCAGTATGACAAAAATATGACTCCAACCGGCCCCCGAATAATGCAACCAAGAATGACGTGCACCTACGAGTAGATTCTTACGACATGAAACTCGAAGCTGCCCATTGTTCCCCCAACTGACACCCTCCGTTGCCTCAGCCTGGATACCCATTTGCTAAAAACGATTCAAAGATCCCACCGTAAGTACTAGCCCGACCAGGTTAGTTCCCGAACAATTGATGAAAGTGTAAGTATTTGCAACAGAAACCAACAGCAAAAGACAGCCAGGCGAATTAAATAGGAAACTAAGGATGCGCAGCATGCAGGAGGAAATATCTTTGGCCAAGTACTGTTCTATGTTTTGTCTTGAGTTCTGTATGTAAATACATGTACCCCCCCGCCTGAATTCATGTGTACGTAGTATATGGATTTACGTTGTCCCTCAGTCTGTGTTTCTATATAACATGACCCCTACTGTTTTGTGTTGTGTGCGCACTAAAATGGCCTATTATTGTACACGTTTCTCTCTCTCTTTCTTTCTCTCCATGTCGTACGTGTACCGAATAGTTCATTTAAAATGCGGACGACTCTCTCTCCGAGGGTCCCCCTGTTCCCTCTTCCTTTGTGTGGTAACGTTGTGCCCCCGCCGGCGCGAGCCTAATTGGTTTTTCGAACACAAAGGTGTTCGACAAATTGCCAGAAACTAAAACAATTGTAATTTGCCATATTACTACCTCTCCTTTCTGTAAAAATGATAGAACATCGAATTGGCTATGAAGGAAAGGACAGGTAAGACGACTGATGTCCCCTAATCTGGCCCTTTTTATAGGAGGATTATACGTCAGTGGCCTTCTGTTCTCAGCTCGTTAGAAACACAATCTCCTATGCCCAGATTGCCCCACCCCTCCGCACCCAAGTACTGATGTCCAAAACGTCCCCGTTCCTCCCGCTTGACCCCAGCTCCGTAAACTCGAAGTATAACTGATGACCCTGATTAACTGTTGCTCCCCGAGAAAAGAGTGTTTAGCCTCTACCTCTCTCTCATGATGATAGAAGACTGCCAGGGCTTGGGGTAGAAAAACGAGTCTCTACCGAAGGATCCGATTTCGAGTTTGATGAAGTACACAGTCAATAAGAGTCGGATCTCTCCCTGTACGTCATGAATGAACGCCAAATAGGCTTAGCACATACTCAGTAGACATGCCTGTATACATGCTCCACAGTGATAACTTCTGACCGTGACCGATGAACGAACCCCCAACTACTTAGATTTGGGACGGAATTGAAATGTATAAATATATTCTCTTGTCAGTTCTCTAAAACCTGTTTTGTACCCATTCAAGGACACACAGTCACCGGAAGAGAGGGGCCGGACGTGACGCACAGCCTGGCCACAGATCATGAGGCACGTGTGACCTCGACCTAAGATGGAGCCGCAGAGCAACGGGAGGCGGGACGATGCACCACTCTCAAACGCAGAAAATGAAGGAATGGAGGGCTGCCTTGAAGCCCTCTACTTGTTGACCAACGCGTGCCAGAAGTCCCCGCCCCTTTGAGCCTGATTGATGGACCTGCCTGCGCATCACCCTTTGCTCCCTTGGTTTGTCTCAAAGATCTGGTCCCACTCCGCCCTCTCTTCCCTCGATTATCCGACAAAACCCCCCTCTTTCCCTTTCACATGGATTTTTGACTCAGAGAAAAAGAACAGCATTTAGGTAGAATAGGGTTTGCCACGGAAGGAGAAAAGAAATGCGGGTGCCCAGCATGAGGCGCCCTTGAAAAGATTAGTTAGGAAACAGGACTGTGGTCTAACAGCAGAAGACAGATCGCACCCTGCGACGTGTAAAGAAGGATCCGAGCTGGACCTATAGCTCCACCACCGGTGCTCAACAGCGCCAACGGAAGAAAACGAACTACCAGAGCCTACCAGTGATGGCTCGCTACTAAAAAGACACCGTGGCGAAGACCCCCCCCCCCTTTTTTTCGGAACTTTCTACACCCCTTGACTAATTGCTTGTATTGGACTAAATTCCTCCCTCAACCACTTTTTGCCTGTAAAATGTTTCATCGGTCACTTTTTAAATACGACAAATGTAAATTTATATGTATTCCACCTCGTATGTCGCATCAACTGCACACGGTTATATGCAAGTCCACCAGTATTGACAAACGCTATTTCATTGACAACACACGACTATATGTACACCCCGTCAGTCATGATAAACACGGAAATGACCTAACTTATGTTAAAAAGCGGCGACTGTGGAAAATGACAATGTATATGTACATAAGCGGCGTTCATTTGTGTTCACCCTCGCCACTGTTGAAGGTAAAGCGAAAGTCACGAAACAGTGGCCCCGCCATCTTGTCCCCTTTTAGGCCCCATCACGAACATAGATAGTAGCCATTTTTGTGTCATGACCTCTCTGCCCACTGCCAATAGCCTGCGTCTCTCTCTCTCTCCCCCACTCCCCAGCCTCGCGAGTATTCCCCCGCGCCCTGACAGCCCCCGGTTTCTCCTGCGCGGGCCATAAACGCACCTCTAAACACGACCCTGCCTTCGTGTTGAACCCCTGCCCCCTCGCTCTTTCATCCCACCCGTAGAACAGACCCTTTCGGTAACCTCTTCCTCCCTGCCCGATTGCCCGGCCTGATCCCAGGCCATCACCTAGCCCAACAGATGCAGTTTATTGCTTCCTACGGTAGGACCTCGCCTCACATCAGAGGAGCGGTGATTAATGAAGGCCTTCACACCCCTAGATCTGACCGACACCCCTGCATTCCTCCCAGGAACACCCTTCCTCTCTTCTGATGACCCCCCCCTGGCTACACCTGGCCTCTCGACCCAGTCCCAAGTCATAAAACTAGGTCTCGTGGATATACCCCCCCCCGGCCCCGCATAGCAAAACGTGATCTTATCGCCTGCCCAACCTTAGATCAGACTACCCCCTCCTGCCCTCGTGTCCTGTTGGAATGTCCGGCTGCAGATTGCAATCACATGTTACATTTGGGAGGGGAAAACAACATCAGAGCGGCCGGTATGGGAATAGGCCAGGAGCTGGGATCCCAAACATGCCCTTTTTGTACTTCAAAGTGTCTTTATTGCAATAAGGAATGTTTGTGCATCATAAACCTGTGTATAAAAGACGGAGCCGTAGAGAAACTTGTTAGAGCACCTCGAAACGATACCTCGTTGTCTGATCTGATGTGTTCTGCTCCGTCGGAAATAAACTCCTGTTTCCTGCCTTCCAGTCTCCAGCGCCTGCCTCTTTATTTGATAATCGTGAGTTGGGTGAGAAGCGGCTGACGCCGGGCAAACCTTGAAAGGGGTAATCGACCTGATCTGCCTGAACCCTTTGTTTAACACGTGAGTCTGAGGTCTGTGGACCGCCAGACTTGTAATAAAGCCCTTAAAAGCCTGGTTATGCAGATAGGCTGTTCTCCGTCTCCTCAGGCTTCTTTATGCTTTTGGATTACTGGAGTTAGACCTTTAGCGCCAGGACACTTCTATTGAAGTAGCTGTGCTCTATATAAATTATGTGTTTGTTGTTATATTGCTTTTTGGATGTTATTGTGTTTTGTTCTGTTGTTTACTTTACCTAAGTCAACAAAAGCTACTACATTTCAACCTGAAAGCAGCAAAGCAGCAAAGGCCTCCAGATTTCCTGTGACGAGCAACAATTTACCGCTGTCTTCAGCTCATCAACTACTTAAGACCGAGGCTTTTAAATGTGTACGAGGAACGCAGGGGGGCCGTGACACCTACCCAGGGGGCCCCAGACTACTTTGAAAATTAAATAACGGCAACAGATTCATAAAGTGTATATAATTAAAGAAGCAAAAGGTTAATTGAAAAATGTCTAAAGTTCTGTAAATGTGATAGAATTTTAAATTTGTAGGGTAAAAATTAAGTCACATCCTCAGATTGATTCATGGAAGCAGTGCAAGTGCCTCAAATAGAATATATTATGGACGAAGGGTGGCCTCAGTTGAATTTAAAAAAACTCCAACCTTCCCATTTAAATGAAAAGTTGAGTTTTTATATTTGTGGATTAAATAAAATGTTTCAAATTTGGTGGATTCGTATGATAAATACTTGTTCCTGTATTTTTGTGTATTGTTTTGTGGTTGAAATCATCTAAATTGCCTAGACCGGGGTTCCCCAGCGTCCAGTAATACCTCATTGGAGGTCTCTAGTCCAGTAATGATTAAGTGGGGGTCCGCCAAATACAAAAGGCAAAGAACCACTGCTTTAAGATACTTCTCAACCCAAAGCTGTGGCAGAGACCTTGTCTTAATTTAGCGCTAGCTGTGCTCAGATTATGTGATAGTGCTCAGAGAGTCTGAAACTCTGAAGGGATATTCCACCCCTTCAGTTCAATTAGACCGTTTATGTACACAGATTTTTGAATCTCTGTGGGAGAGTGGGGTAATTTACAAATGCACAGAACACGGTTTCAGGCAAAACACCAATAACAGTAGTAAACGTGTTTTCATAATAACTCGGACATTAACCGCTTAACCGCGGCGCAAATTCTGCTGCGGTGCGGCGCTTTGAACGAGTGGGCGGGGCTGCATCGGCCAACAGACGTGCGCAGCACTAGCCAGGTAGTGCTCGTGACAGCCTTTGGCTGACGCGCGCAGCTTTGGGGTTCATTAATATTTGAAGTAAATGAATGCATGGGGGTATGGGTGATGTAGACTGTTCGAGCTGGACAGTACTGCTGTTGTCATTTATGGTGATTTTCGGATTCACATTTCGATGAATGAAGTGAGTCTTGCAGCATGTACAATTCCTGGTTCCACATTTTGGATTTTCCCTTAAATCAGTTCACCTAGCCAGCACTCTATGGGGTGGTCCTAGTTACAAATTGATTTAACTTAAAGCCAGGTACTTTCTGAACACAATTGTTCATTTTATCTTTTGTGACATGCAATGAGTCCAAGTGATCTGTTGAATTTTTATGTTTCATATAAGATATTCGACATGCAGGGAGATCAATTCCTAGACACAAAACATTGGAAAACACTGGAAGCTATTGATTTGTTTAATGGGAAGCCAATGGAATCAAGGAGAGAAGACAGCTCACGCAGCATGTTTGGGAGAGGATGATAAATGCCATTGATTTCTACAGAGAGGAACAGAATAAGCATTGTGAGTGGGGAGCACATTTTGCTGGAGCTGTATTCTTCAACATATTACATTTGGGCCCATGCTAATGCGGATGCGTGGATGTCTAGTGAATAAATAGCATTCCAGATGGAAAATAACCTCTTTATTGTATACGATTCATCAAATGACTAGGCAGCTGAAAGGAATGACACTAAACAATCAATGCTGTGTAGCAGGTCACCACCTTCTTACCACATGGCCACCATCATGACAAACCCCTATAAAGCGTTTCATCCTTACATTGTTTTATTTGATATCCTCTTCATTCCTAGCATTTCTAACGGAAAAATGTATTACTGATATCACTGAATAAATTAGGATTTAGATTAACTAATAAAATAATTCTGACTGTTATCAAGGAAAGACACTGAAAGTCAATGGGGTAGAAAGGTTAATTTAGAATTCAATGGAATTTAACTCAAGTCAATGGGAAAATGGTAGAAAGGTTAGCAAATAGGAAATTCAAAGTGTTTTTACTGGTCTGTCAAGTTGGGCTGGGTGGATATGCAGGGCATTATTTGGGTCCGGGTGGTAACTGAAAATGTTCTGATTTCTGGAGAAGGTGCAAAGTCTGGAGTAAGAGCCTCCTCTCAAGGCAGAGAGAGCTCTGCTGGGCCAGGGGGAATCTTTTAATAAGGTGGTGGTGGACAGGGCCGGCCTAAGGCATGTGCAAGCTGTGCACCTGCACAGGGCTGCCAAACCCCAGGGGCCGCCACGCCAATATATATCCTTAGATACATATTTGTGTGGCGGCCCCTGGCAGGGATTTGGCGGCCTCGGGCCCCCTACCTACACTCCCTGCTCAGGGCCTCCGTGAGCCTAGAGCCGGCCCTGTGCTGGAGGTCAAACCTGGATAGCGGAGGAGTTTGATATGAAAAAATAAGGTACATAAACAAGAAATGTTTTCCTGACTGAAACAAAGATTTACTGAAAAGTCATATTTAGTTGAGAATCACACTCCCAGCATGGCATGAGGACAGAATACACTTTGCTAAACTGTCATTTAGTTTCTGTCGAGTGCAAATTTATTTTCTGCCACTGGCGTAGCAGCAGAAGGCACCCCTGCAGAGGCATGCTGTCTCAAATGTTTGGGAATCCTGCAGGAGGGCAGTTGACCTTGAATCTACCACGCAATTGCGCAGTAACGCTGGGATCTTTGTGGTAGCCTGGAACGTTTCACTCAAAACCGAGCATCAAGTTGAAACTGAAAATATTTGTTTTGTGAAAACAGTGGCAGCTTGCGCATATTATACTAAAAAAGTTTGCAACCAAAAGAGAGGCCTCTGTGTTTGGCATCTAAAGCAAAATTGGCCACCAGTAACCATTTTGTACTGCTTTTTTTGCCGCAAACTATATGTTGCAGTCAGCTTATATTTATTTATGTACACATTTTATTTATACATTACAGAGTTTTATGTAGTGCCAATTTGCTGCTTTCCTTAAATTTTAGAGCACCACAAATTCACTAGATTAAATGGTTGGTTGATTTATTTGGATTGCTAGTACCTAGTTTTGATGTTAGTAAATTTAGGTGAGTAGTTGTCTATGATCAGGAGTCAAAATCTACTTAGACCAATCTTCAATATTGGACCATTAATAGTGGACCAGTGGTGAGCAGTAGGTAAGAACAGATATGCGTCTGTCTTACACAGCAGTTTTCTGGCGACATAGTCTTACTTACTACTTTGGGGCTGATTCTGATGCGGGTTGGAAATGCTTCCCGACCGAATCGGGTTGGAAATGGTTGCCGACCCACTCGGATCGGAAGAGTCCGACCAACGGAGTACGATGCATCCGGGTGCTTCCTGATACGATTTGGTTGGACTCCTATTGACTTCAATGGGAACAATGTTCCTAACCGCATCATAATTGGGCCCTCGGTCGGTAAGACATGTTCCCGATCCGATTTGGAAGGAGCAAATGCTGTTAGGAGGCCGCATCAGAATCAGGCCCTGGGTGGGAAAGCTTTCCAACCCGCATCAGAATCAGGTCCAGAGTGTAGTGGTCTCAATTTCAGATAATTATTTCCTGAATAGCTCTGTTTTATCATCTTTCAGAGAATAGATTGTTTGGCTTCATCCTCATGGAACGAGGAAGAGGATTCCAGAGCTGTGGACCCTATCCTCTCAGTGACTCCCGCCCCCAAGCCCTCCCACCCTCCTGGGACCAAAAGCTCTTTTTTTGAAAATGTTGCAGTAAGTTCTCAAAGGATACTCAAATCAGTGGCAGCATTTTAAAAACTTGCAGGACTTAAACCCTCTCTGGTGGTGCACAATATTCCTTTTGGGGAGAGGGGGATGTAGTCTCCACCTTTGGGCCCCTTGTGTAAAATAAGTAGAGGGGTGCACAGCCTCCCTCCCCAAGTCTTAATAGGGCCTGGGGACCCCATGCCCTAGGGCCGGATGTGATGAAAAAAGGGGAGGAGGAGGGCCTCTTGGCCCCCCTCCCTGAGCTTGTAAATACCTGGGAACCCAAATGTCTGGTGCTGGCTCAATTACTGTGTCCCAGGGAGCCAACCCCCTGGACACAGCATTTTCCCTGCCCGCATTAGCCCAGGCAGGAAACATATGTCTGCTACCAACTGGTGAGAGTATTTCCAAATCTCCCATTGGGTGAGAACAGACATGCCTTCCATGCTTGCAAGATCGCTGGCAGGGAAGGCATATCTGGGGGATTTAAAAATGCTCCTGCCAAGTGTTAGCAGACTTTTGCTGCCCTGTCCGGACTCTTGAAGGCAGGGAAACACACATTGTCCAGCCTAGCTTAATCAACAAAAAATAGCTGCTCCTCCCCGTGCAGGAACAATGCCACCTCCCGCAGCATGTGGGGAGCTGGATGGGGAGGAGGGGTCCCTGTGGCTTACCTCATAGCCCCCAAGTTGCTGTTTTGTGGGTGCTTTGGATGGGCATTAGGAAACCCACCTAAAAGATAGACGGGCCCTGGCAAGTTGGAGTCCCTGTGACCTTTTAAATCTCAGGGAGGGAAGCTGGGTGCCCCCCACCTCTAGTCTAAGCAGTTCTGCCCAGAGGATAGGGTTCTCAGGGCCTATTAAGGTTCAGGGAGGGGGGCCACACACCTCCTCCCTTTAATTCATATGTTTTGGCCCTAGAGGATCGGATCCCCGGGCCACTAACGGCTCAAGGGAGGGGGGACGTATGCCCTCTCCCCTTAATGGATCTATTTAGGCCCTGGCGGAATGGGGTCCGCCTGGTCAACTATTGACTAATGGATGGAGTCTATGTGCCCCTTCCCTAATTTAATTTCCAAAAAAGGCCCTGGCGGAATGGGGTTCCTGGGACCAAAAGAGGCTCCAGGAAGAGGGCTGCATGACCCTCTTGCTTTAAAAAAAAAGGCCTCAGGGGATGGGGTCCAAAGTGGTTTCGGAGGGGGACTGCACTAATGGGTTGGGCCCACACTGCAAATGGCCTTTGCGGTTGACTGCCCACAGGGGTTAAGTGCAGGCAGTGGCTGCATACCAAGCCCTGTGGCCAAGGCCCCACCAATGGCAGTGCATGGTTCAGGTTGGCTTTATGTATGGTTATGTATGGTAATAAAATAGAAATCACTGAAAAAGACAAAGGTTAAAGTATTCTTATAGTCAGGTGAGAATTTCAAAGAAAATGTATAGTTTTAAACTTGAAAACCCACTAAAATTCATGAGTTTTAGTAATCTCAAGTATGATGTGTGCAACATATAAGTATTTACTTTAGTGCACTGACTGTGATGTTATGACAGTTGCCTAATTGGAAAAGTGATTTATGATTTATGCAATTGAGGTCTATGTGCTATGTTAGACCCGGGATCCCTGGTTGGTTTAGATAGCTACCTTAGGCCAAATAGGGACCCGCATTTCCACGTCAGGGAAAGGAAGGTCACCTTTGGAGATAGCCCCGCTCACCCCCTTGGTAGTTTGGCATGAGCAGCCAGGCTTATCTTCAAGGCAAATGTGTAAAGTATTTGCAACCACGCTCACAGCAACCCAATGATGACACCACAAATAGACTCCACACGAGTTTTATAAAAACGAGTATACATTTTATATAAAAAAATATACAATAAGACCACACAATATAAATCCAACATATGAGTATGTGTACTATTTCTCCAGGCCGGTTGATAGGCCAGCCAGCCCTTGTAAGTTCTGGCGATATTAATGAGCACTTCTAAACATTCCACTGTAATCCTAATACCATGTTATGCAGTTCGTAATGCTAGAAGCAGACTCTTTGCAATGTAAAAATAATGCAATGCGTAACAAAACAATCAGGCACTTTGCAATATAAAAATAATGCAATGTGTAACACAAGCACCAGGTACATCGTTATGCAGAAATCAGGCAATGCGTAATACACTTATCCGGTAGTTTGGTATGCAGGAATAATGCAATGCGTAATACGCTAATCAGGTAGTTCGTTATGCAGAAACAATGCAATGCGTCATACAATAATCAGGTAGTTCGTTATGCAGAAATAATGCCATGCGTCATACACTAATTAGGTAGTTCGTTATGCAGGAATAATGCAATGCATAATACACTAATCAGGTACTCCGTTATGCAGAAATTATGCAATGTTTAATACGACCATCAGGCACTCCATTATACAGAAATAAGATAATGCGTAATACACTCCGGCACCGATCACGGTGCCTTAGGCGGTCTCTCCGCCACTCATTCTGACTCGCAGTCAGCCTCTGTCAACAGTTGCACCCAATACGGGTATGGTGTAACAATAAGTGCGGTCCCGGTACTGCCACTCCCTTGGCAATATGAGCCGAAGCAGAGGGTCGTGCAGCGGGAATGAGACAGAGGCCGAGAGCGTCTCCCTTCGAGCCCGCACCCCGCCCTAGGAGTCGACACACGTTACCTGGGGGGCACAAACTTACTCTCCTCTCCTCGTCCAGCGACTTGGGCCTCCGATGCAATCTTTGTGAATTTGCATCAGCATGCTCGGGCTGACGTCTGAGCTCCTCTGGGGCTTCCGGTCTGGGCCGCTACTGCTACGAAGATCTCAGGCTGCCACATGGCACACGCACACAGCATCACTTAGACTCCCTTGAACTTCGGGTGCACGATCCCCGGTCACTCCACGCGAAGATCTCAGGCTGCACGAAGAACCCGCACACAACGTCGCTGAGACTCACTTTAACTCCAGGTGCATGTTAACAAGGCAATCCTCACGGAGGTCTCACGCTGCCCAAAGCACATGCACACAGCGTCGTTGAGACTCACTTGGACTCTGGGCGCACAATAACAAGGCAATCCTCACGAAGGTCTCGCGCTGCACAAAGCACACTCACACAGTGTCGATGAGACTCACTTGGATTCCGGTGCACACGATAACTGGACAATCCTCACAAAGGGTTCAGGCTGCAAAAAGCACAATCGTAGCAGCAACCCAGGCCTCTTCACTTATAGGGGCTACTCCTCCCCCTACACTCCAGATGCAGGTCAGCCTGTTGCTTTTTCACTCAATCCACAACCAGGCAGAGACACACAGAAATGTTAGAGCAAAAAAAAAACAGCCCCTTCTAAAAGAGTGGCTTCTAAACACACAATGCAAAAACCACCTTCATAGAAAGATGTGTTATTACATTGTGAGTTCAGGCATTCTAAATTTCACCTCTCCATCTTAAGCCTTTGGGAAAATAGGCTGGAAAACATATTACACAGCCTCCCCATTCTGTCCTATGGGCAAGATGGCCTTTCAACAGTGAAAAACGAAATAGAGATTATTTTACTGTCAGGACATGGTACACACCTCAGTACATGTCCTACCTTTCACATGCACTGCACCCTGCCCAGGGGGTACCCTGGACCTACCATAGGGGTGTCTGATATGCATAGAAAGGAAAGGGTAAGGTCTGGCAAGTGAGTGCACTTGTCAGAACAACATGGCAGTTTAACAAACTGCGCTCAGGCACTGCAATGGCAGGCCTGAGTTCCCTTTTTAGGGCTACTTGTGTGGGTGGCACAATTAGTGCTGCTGGCCCACTGGTAGCATTTGCATTACCAGCCCTGGCACACATAGTGCACTTTAATAGGGACTCTACTAGTAAGGCAAACATACCAATCATGGACAACCAATTACTAGTACACTTTATTCAGGGAGCACTTGCACTTTGACACTGTTTAGCAGTGGCAAAGTGTCCAAAGCCTCTAAGTTGACAAAACAAAATCTATCACAGCACCAAAAATAGAGGAGGTAGATGCAAAACGTCTGGGGTAATCACGCCAAGCAATGCCAGGTCTAACATGCTATATACGATATATGAGATATCATTATATAATCCTGTGTGGAATCTCTACTGTGGGGAATCTACTGTGTCACTGGTGTGTGTGTGTGCTTTCCACAAATGCTTCTGGGATAAGCCTGACTGCTCTGCCAAGCTACCACGGGGGTGAGCAGGGGTTATCTTGTGTGTGTAACTTCCTTACCAGGACTAAAGTGGTTGGTTCTGCCTGGCTTAGGTAAATACCCTAGCCAATCAGAAACCTCATTTCTAACAGCTCCCATGGAATTGTAGCCGGAAGATAGAGCAAAAGCCACCAACATTGGCATGAAAGTAAAACCTTACTCGGAAAATGTGCTTTTTTTGATTTGGTGTGTATCTGTTCAGTAGTTTTTGAGATATAAGCATGATTTAAGAAATTAACACTTTTATAGATCTTGTCATTTACAAATCATTTGTTAAATTGCTTGTAACTTTGGCATCATTTGATAAATATGCCCTGAGATTTGGCAGCTACTTAATACATTCAGATCGCTATTGGAATTTTAAAATTTGTGCATGTCCATAAAGGAGGGGCACTTATAAAGGGGGGCCTAACTATTAATTTGCTAATACCTTTTGGCACTGGTTGATGAATTTGCCTAAAAGTTTCAACTGGAATGCTAAGTTTTGTGCAGGTCCTGGTAAATTGTCATTTACATCGCCATAATTTGCACAGTTTTAGAAACGTTGCATTATGCTTGTTGTGTGTTTCCCTGAAAGTATGCCATATGGCAAGTGACATAATTACATTGCTTTTGCATCAAAATTATAGCACAGAAAGAACATGAGTGACAACAACACAAGGAGCCGTCGTTCATGGCGCTGGTGTTTTTAGCGCTAGTTTTTTAGCACAAAATGCATCCTCATTTTTGCTTATAACTTTGGCACAGTTTGATCATTCTGTATCAATTGAGGCAAGTAGTTACCAAAGTGAAACCTAGTGGAGTTATGTTAGGTTTTGTGATTAACTGATATGATGGCCAAAGTTAAAGTGGGGGTCAACATTGTCGATTTACTAATAACTTTAGCAGCTATTTAGAGGATATGCAGGATATTTGCGTAGACGTAGCACATGTAACCATATTTCAGTTTATTTAGTTCCACCAAGAGGGGGATGAGTTAAAAAGGGGAAGGCAAAAAAATTTCATTTGAAACGAATATTGCCACTGTTTGATTCATCTGCTCGAAATTTGGCAGAAGCTTGGAAATATGTGTCTTGATTGTTATATTCAGTTTTGTGACAATCTATTAAGGGGGCAAAGTTAAAGGGGGGAGCAATACAATTTTAGATTGCTTATAACTGTAGCACTGTTTGATGACTATGTATCAAACGTGGCAGACAGTTAGCAAGTTGCACCCAGTGCAGGTATTTCAGGTTTGGTGAAGAACCAATAGGGAGGAGTAGTTGTAGAGGTGGGTCAAAATGCTTTTGATATACTAATAACTTTGCACAGTCTGATTGAACTGCACAAAATTTGACTTACCATGTAGCATACTCTTGTTTTCTCATTTTCATGCAGGCATATCAAGGAGGCAGATTTCAAGGGGGCATGAAAGAAGTGTTCATCTGCTGATAAATTTGGTATTGGTTGATCAATCCTGACAAAATCTGGTAGTTTAGCGGGTTTAGCTTACTGTTGGTTATGTCAAGTTTGAGGAGATCAGTAGGGGGCCAAAGTTAAAAGGGAGGGCAATTAGAGTTTCATTCATTAATAACTTTGACAATGTTTAAATTACCTCTATGAAATTTGGCAGTTAGCAAGTTAAGCCAGTGCGAGGCCAGGCAAGCCCTTCAAACTAACGCTCACTATACACAGCCAAAGGTGGTTGGGCACAAAGACAGCCTGAAGGCTTTACATGGTAGACCATGTGCAGTGGAGGTTGGGAGGCTACATGCGGTAGGGCACAAGCCCTGGCCCACCAAAGGACCCCCTGCAGAGTGCAGCCAAAGGATGTGTGCAGTGTGGGTCGGGCAGCCACAGTTGGCTGGGAGTAGGGCCTCACAGCAGCCTGTACTGTGAGGGGCCAAAGGCCACAATTCATGGTGTCATGTTGTTTTCTTGATCACTCTTTTGTTTCTTTCTGTGCCTTTGCCCAATTGGTGTTTTAAACATGATGGGTGGCGCAAGTTAAGGAATGTTTTAAGTGTATTGCTAACTATAACTGGTGAATTCAGCTTTATGATAATTCTGAACCAAAACGATAACTCACTTATTAACTGTGTTTTAATCTGTCTGTCAAGCTATCTATCTATCTATCTATCTATCTATCTATCTATCTATCTATCTATCTATCTATCTATCTATCTATCTATCTATCTATCTATCCATCCATCCATCTATCAATCTGTGTGTGTGTGTGTGTGTGTGTGTGTGTGTGTGTGTGTGTGTATATATATTTTTGTTTTTCAAACAACTCACACAAGAAGAGCAAAGTGGGAACTCCCGGTAAGCAGAATTATTTTATTGTTTTCTCACAGCGGGCTGTCTGTCCTGACACGTTTTGGCTGATCCCAGCCTTTCTCATATATATAAGAAACCAACTGGGACACCTTTGGCGGGTGGTACTGGGCTCTTTTAGATTCCTTGTGATGCTATTCTGAGCAGCAGTACCAAGCCGCTACAATGTATCAAAAATCCCTTGGTTCAAGGATAAACAAAAACGCACTCGTGGGTGAGGTTCTAGTTGCCGTATTTATTTGCAAATTACAGGTTGCTGCAGTTAAATTTCTCTCAAATGCTGCAAATGTGTTTCTGTCCCCCTGGACCAAGGTCCAATGTTTTTGGCCCCAGGTGGAGTCCCTCTGGAATCCCTCACCAGGCCTAGGGGATGCCCACTTATGTCTTTTTTGACATTTTTCCTTGGACTCTGGATTGAGTCCTAAGATGATGGCGCCACCACTTCCTCCCAAAGAGGCTGTGCAGGGTTTTTTTACGACAGGGTGGGAGCAGGAGAGCATAGTTTCTACAGAGATATGGGACTCTCCTCCCTTTTCCCTAGTGCCAGTGCTGTTTTCAGCTGCTGTGCACCATGCCCACACCTTAGAACCAAAGTGCTAGGGTGTGTCCATGAGTCTAGCATAGGTTTTGTACAGGTAGGGTATCCATCCTGTGCAAAATACAATGCTTAGACAGGTTCAAACACTGTCCCCACTTTGTATGTGTGCTGCACAGTGCAGCACACATGCAAAGTAGGAAAAGAAAGGAGAAATGAAAACATTTCTCCTCTTAATGCGTCCTTTCAGATGCCGTTACCTTTTGGCACTAAATCCTGTCTACAATTGTTTGTAGATAAGATGTTGAGTCAAAAGGCATGGGTGGTTGCATCGGAACACCCATTTACCACCCATGCAACACGCCCTTGGCGCTAAGTAATGTAAAGCAATGCTTTCCATTGCTTTACATTACTTGTAGTGTACTTTCCAGTGCAAAACACGTTTCGTGCTGGAAAGTAAATCGGTAAAAAACATTTTGTGCTGGTTAGCGTCACTTTTGTGATGCTAACCCAGCGCTAAATGCTTGAAAATCTGCCCCTATGAGTTGTTCATGATCCAATATCAAGATAAAAGTTCCAGATCGTAATTTAGAGATGGGACAAGTACATCTTAATCCCAATTCATATGAGTCACCCTACCACCTCTGCCCTTGGGGGCATAGGTAAAGTCCATGCCTCACTTTTGCTCAATTTGCCACTGGATTCAAGCAAGCCTGGCTGAAGACGGCTGTAATGCCAGAAACCGGTCCTAGGAAGCTTGATTCCGGTCCAGGAAAGGCATGGCTTGGCAGATCGGGCTGGACTGTTCCAATGAGGCACAGGGTCAGACTGATTTGCATATGGCCATGTCTGAACTGGGGTGGCAGAGTGCGCTGAAGAACGGTGATGGATTAAACCCAGATCTGTTGACTGGGTGTGTGTGTTTGATTGGTTCAGATGCTCCGTCCATCACCACCACCCCCTTTTGTATCACTTTTCCTGGTGGCACGGTACAGATGCAGTTCATATCCTCACCCTTTACCACAAACACCCTGGGTAGAATGGGCTCTAGGGCTTAGGCAGCTCGAGGCAGGGCAACGTACCTCAACAGAAGATTGGTAGAAGTAGTTTTATTTTTTTCACAGATGTCATTTTCTCCTTCATGTAAACAATAATGTCATTTAAGAACCTTCTTCTACATGTACAATTCATTGATCAATAATTGTGGATATGATTTGCGACCAGCATTTTAATGACCAGTAAATATTTTTACGACCAGACCTATGTACCATTAGGTCTGTTTGTAAAAAACATCAAGCCTACCTAATTAATATTCATTGGGTAGATCGGAAATTGTGACTTAAAATCTGTTTGGCCACAAGGATGGTGCTCTGCAAGGGTCAACAAGAAACCATGACTGTGATTGATTTTCAATAAAGTATTTTAATTTTCTAAAAGTGGCCCAAGTATTAGTCTTTTTTAAAGTTTGTTTAAGAGTTGGCAGAGGACCCCGGCCCCACTGCATTTGCGTCAACAAACATTTTTTTACATTTACAAAGGGGTTGTTGCTAGAGGATCTCTTCACTTTTGCAAATGTAATACAACCTCCTTTGAGGTGAGAATTCCCAGTGTTTTGCGGCTAGATTTCAATTGTAAAACTTTGATACCTTAAATGCAAATTTGGTAATTGAAAGGGACACCTACAAAACACCCCTTCCACATAACTAAATACCATTTTTGGGGTCAGAAAAACTTTTCAGGCTCCAAAAATGGTAATAGAAAATTGTAAATGCATTTTAATACTTGCAAATGCCAAATCAGAGTGCTGGTGGTTGTTAAAATGTTTAGTACATCTGGCCCCATTTACGACAAATATGGTGAATTGTTTTGGATCTGCTTCCAGCGTTAAGTATTGACGTAAATATCGCTGTGATTTTCTCGATCTTGTTCCCTCTTTCTCGTTCTCTCTCTCTCTCTCTGCCTATCTATCTATCTATCTATATCTATCTATCTATCTATCTATCTATCTATCTATCTATCTATCTATCTATCTATCTAGCCATCCATCCTCTGCCTACCTGCCTAACTGTCCATCTTTCTTTTTATAGCTCTCTTCTCTATGCCATCTAAAGTTCCCTTATATCTGCCAGTTAAATTGCTATTCTTCACCCTTCCCAAAGTATCAGTCTAATGCTATAAAAGTGAAGTGGTAAGGCAATAAAAGCCTATATATTTAACAGTGAAGTGGTAGCATGATGTGCAGAGCAATAGGTTTTTTAAATTATCGGTATTGTGGAATGCTGGTCTGTATTGATCACCCAGACATAAAGTAAATTTCTGCCTAACAAAATTGCAATTCACTGAATCACTGATTTTCCTTCTGGTACATGGGCATTTCTGCAGTAAAGCAGCAATTATTGATTTTCCAGTGGAAGGTTTGCTACAGTACAAAACCGTTTTACTATCTCTAGAGAGAGATCAGATCTTAAACAACAAAATACTGAACTCTTTTTTTAGATTATAATGACACAGATAATATAAAAATCTTGTCCGGCATACGTTTTTTGCTCGTGAATTACTGTTGGTATACATACACTTTTAAAATGCAAGCACATATTATGTCTAGAATGATATAAATGCAGATAAAAAAAATTAGAATGCGTTTCCATAGGTTGTTTGCAGTTCAAAGCAGTGAAGTCGCTTTAATTGAATTTTATTAGGTTCACCATGGCCATTTCTTCTTTTCCTCTTCCGGTTCCTCCTCTACGTCATCTGATTATTATTGTTATGAATATTATTAGCGACAGTAATACAAATGGCCCTTCCTGGACTGTAAACATAAAAAGGTCAGAGAAAAAAGATCACAAGTGAGTTTACTATAGAAGTGTGCAGTAATGAACTTATTTGTTTACAATGTGTAAAGTCATTATTGGCAAGTGCCTAGAGTACATTCCTGCTCTGGGCATCATGCTAGCCACTTATTTGCATTAGAATGCCTCAGACGTCCCGGACTTTTCTTTTTAAGCTTTGCCAGATTCCAGA
This sequence comes from Lissotriton helveticus, assembly GCF_964261635.1. Classification (NCBI taxonomy): domain Eukaryota; kingdom Metazoa; phylum Chordata; class Amphibia; order Caudata; family Salamandridae; genus Lissotriton; species Lissotriton helveticus. Next base: position 1,070,251,468 of record NC_136070.1, on the reverse strand, counting down.
CTGTCCAAGGTGCAAGCCGGCACCTGAGAGTCTGCACGTCCATGGCATAGAGGGGGGGATGGTGAATGAACCTGGAGGCCTGGCGGCGGGCCGCAAAGTCCAACTAATGAATGGTCCACCGAATGAGGAGTGAGAGCTCCTATCCCACCCTTACCCCAAATCTGAGCAACAGAGGCCAGTGGACAGATGCCTCTGCCAAGTGCCCCAAAGGATTGGCGGTGCCACATTGTAGGTTTGCATTGCCTCCACCAGTGCACCACTTACCCTGCCCATGTTCATACACTGAAGTATGACCTGGTTCTGCACCGCAGCACGTGAGCATGGACCAAGGAACACGAAGTCTTAAGTCAGTGGTCCTCAGAGAAGTACAGCACAAGTTCCACTGTGAGGGTTGTAGTAGCAATAAAAGGAAGTGGGAAGTGAAGTGAGAGTGCCGGATGTTAGAGGGAGAGTGTGTGAGAATGTGAACACCGGCATATGGGGTGTGACCCGTACGACTCATTCTCTTTCATCCCTGTTCTTTCATTTCCACCTGTATTTCTTTCTCTTGCCTTCCTCGTCTGTATTTTACCTCCCATAGTTATTCCATTCCATCTTCCCTTCACTCTCTCTTCCACCCTCTACTCCCTTTATTTTTCGCCTTCGTGCTTCTTCCTTCCCTACCCTTATGCCCCCTGTGCCATCATTCCCTTCCTTTCTCACACTCTCTTCTTCTGCTCTGTCTTAGCAACAACCCTTTTCAGCAGCATGGCATTCTGCAAATCTCTTAGTTTCTAGCGTTGATAAACTCAAATTCTACCTGTGAAATCCAACATGGCACCCAACTTCACTTCCATTGAAGATCTCCGTTCCTCTGCTCTGCTTGATTAAATACAGCTTCTGCTGTCATTCGGAAAAGGGACCACTCAATGTTCTTTGTGCCAGTGGTATGTTGTTCAATCAATCCATACGGGAGTGTGAAGCATGCTACTCACCCGTGAAAGTCTCAAGGCGCTGGGGGGGGATTGGTTTCAACTCCGAGTCTGCCAAAGAGCCAGGTCTTGAGGCTCTTCCTGAATGTGTGCAGAGTAGGGGAGTGCCTGCTGTTGATCTGGAACTCATTCCAGGCTTTAGCCGCGACATAGGAGAAGGCTCTTCCACCCACTCTGGTCCTGCAGATGCACAGCGTTGTTGCTAGGGCGAGGTCAACAGAGTGGAGGTTTCTTTTGGGTACGTGAAAGGAGACTCTTTTGTTGAGGTATTTGGGTCCACTGTTGTAGAGAGACTTGTAGGCGTGGGTGAGAAGCTTGAAGGTTACTCTCTTCTTGATGGGGAGCCAGTGGAGGTCTCGCCGGTGTTGGGTGATGTGCTCATGTCATGGGATGCCGAGAACGAGTCTGGCAGCGGAATTCTGGATTATCTGGAGTTTGCCTAGCAGGGATGTGCTGATTCCAGCATAGTGGGCATTTCCGTAGTCCAGACTGCTTGTTATGAGTGCGCCTCCTAATTGACAACACCCTCCGCTGTCACCCTTCTTATTGCCTCAGCTACTTGGGGACCTAGGTAGCCAAAGTTGTTAGGACCGCTTGTTACCATATATTTTATATTTCTGAGCTGCTAATCCAGTCAAGGAAATTTCTATTCTGTAGGGCCTGGAGTAAAAACAGCAATGTGTACAGTTTATCAAAACACAATCTTGCAAAAACAGGAACATGTTCATTTCTATTCAGGTGTTAATATTCTATGTCTTTTATCTTTCAAAAATGGCAAACATCTGACCTGCCACCAATGAGATACTAATACTTGCTACATTTATTGCCCAGTACGTCCGGGACCCACTAACTTTGAGAGAAGACATCTAAGGAAGCTCAGCAAACAACAATCATTCAGGGATTATTAAGGGGCTTATAGGAACTCTGTGGGGATCCTCTGATACCTGATGAGATTGGGGACACTCTAGAGAGCAATCAAAGGATTCTTGTGTACCTGGCCCCAGATAGGGCCCTCTAGCTGGGGACACAGGCCTCAGACACATAATGACAGACCACAATGTAAGTAAACTCCTTGCACAAGCTGGTTTTATTGGCTGGTATAAAGGGAAGAGCAAGGTGGTTCTCCTAACCCCCATGCTCAATTGGCAAAAACATTCTGTTGCAATCGAAGATGGGAATGTAGACCTATGTGACCTTGGGAAGGTTGTAGCTACTGAAAGGAAAACCCTTGGGAAAGGAGCTCATGAGTATGTTCTTTTCTCTCTTGTGCAGGATAAAATATGCTTTGAAGGATGTTTCGAAGTAACATCGGCTCTGTTCCCAGAGATCAACCCAGAGCCAATTTGAACTGCTCGCGAGTACAATATTATGAGAAATCCCTGCAGATGCTATAAATGTTACCTCAATGTGACAGCGTCACTGCAGATTAATGATTAACTTGGCTTACTGCAGCCACCTCATCACTAACAAGCATTGGCAAAATCAATAGGTTTGGCTTTGGTAATCTGGTGTGATTGCTAATTTAAAAAATTTATATTTGTAAGCATTTGTCACAAAACTACAATGGAAAATAAGAAACTATGCAATCACCTAAATGTGATCGCCTTATGCTTGCAATAAAAACATTACGTTAAGAAAATGAGAGAGAGATTGAAATTGAGATTTTTTTGGTGTAAGGCTCCCATTACAAAAATACACCATCAGCCTATGTGGGAAGTGGATTTTTTCAGCAGGTTAGGAAATGCCAGGTCAAAGAGTTGGGCTGGAATTTCCGGTAGTCTGGCACTTCCAGATGAGTCAGCTTGAAGGGGCAAGTCTATGGGTTATTCTGTCACAGCCCAGTAGACTACAAAATTGGACTACACACAGACCAATTTAGGCTGGCCAATCTATCACTGACCGATTGCCTGAAATTCAAGTCCAACACGGCGCAGCAGGAAAAGGATTACCTTTGCTTGAGTGCAAGGGAAAACAGGCTGATACAGTCACTTACGCACCTGCTCATCTATTTCTGTTTGATGACCCTATGAAGTGTAAGGCAGAAATCTCTCCACGGATCAGAAGGAGAAGATTGATTTCTAACTATCGGGATGCACTGTCCTCCTTTCCCCAAGGGGGAGAGCGTACCCTGGTATTCCCTTTATGTCCTCATTGGTCAAGACACGTGCGAGTGCCCCATGCATACCACACCTCCATTTACATTTCCTGTGCTGGTTAAAATGAAGCTTTCACCATCTCCATTCACTCAGTGTCAAGAATCTTTGATGCTGTCTGCTCAACCAATAGCAGACTTCAGATGTCTGACACCTCCATCTCCTGCTGCTGATGTGTGAGCACAAACACGTATAACAATTGTCTCTGTACCAACCCTCCAACATAGTCCAAATATTAGAGGATTGGTTGGGACTGTAGTGTTTCAGGACTCAGGGCCTTATTGAGAGTTTGGCTGGTGAGGCATTCTGTCAAAATGCAACATATATCCATTCCATCATATTCTAAGTGCCATAGGCTATAATGCACTTCTGATAGGGCAGACAGTACATCATCCACGTTTGGGGCAGAGTACCACGTCCGCCAAACTCTAAACAATAAAATATGTTAGTGCTACTACACATATGTTCACTCTGCTCTTAACCCATACCATTTAATTTGCAGGTTGTAAACAAGTATGAGTAAATAATTAATATTTGTTTTATGTTATAGTTGCTGTGGGAATAGTTTATTTATACTATTAAGTACATTCATCTATTATTTATTTTTTAAGGATTCTGTAAAGTGCTGCAATTATTTTAGGATGTTGACGGAGGCAGCCATTGCTTGTGATAAGAATCATTCTACTATTGTGAAACGGCCCAAAAGCCAGTGTTACAGTTTTGATCCAAAGGAATTCAGCCCACACTGACAGGGTCGTAACACAGGCCCTTGCAGCCCCTGTGCCACAGGGGGCCCCCAGCCCTCCAGGAGTGCCCTAACCTGTCGGGTCATTTGGCTAAAGGCCAATGAATATCTGTGAGATACAAGGGCCTCAAGGGCCCTTCTTGACATTCTGCTTGGGGGGGGGGCATTATTTTGCATTAAGTCACTGTACACTGAAACCATTGCATGGTTTGTTTTGTGTAGACAGAGAATTTTACCTGTTTAGTTATGTGCTATCTGAAGAATTGGGTGTGGTGTAGCAAGTGTGTCACAGGCCTTAGTGCAAGGAAGTAAATTGACCCCCTGGTTGCTGTTAGAACTGTGAAATACAGCAACAATCAGGATTCAGTGAGCACATCAGGTCTCCGGGCACCAGTGCTACAACAACTGCTCCACCAATGGAGGGTAGGCCTCTGTTGTTAGCACCCACAGTGTCCCTTTAAATGTGTTTACCTGTGAAATGTGGATGGGTGTCAGCTTAGGGTGCTGCGTGCTGTCTTTGGTAGGTTTGTTGTTGTACAGAGTGTAGGTCTTTCCTGACTTAGATGAGGCCCAAATAGAGGGTGCCTTAGAACTGTGTTGAATATATTTAATTTGTTTTGACTAATGTGTTCTGTTAGAGGTCGTGACTGTTTATATCTTGTTAGGGTTGATACAGTTCTAAGCTTGGTGCCAACCAATGTTTGGGAAATTCTTCGTGCTCTGTCTAATGTGATCTGTTGGATGTTGTTTGTTACTTAGTTAAAAGTATTGTTGTGTCACTTAATCAATCAATCAATCAATTAGGGTTCTTATAGAGCGCAACTACTCACCCGTAAGGGTGCCAAGGCGCTGGGGGAGGGGTGGGGTCTGAAGTTCAGTCGAAGAGCTAGGTCTTGAGGACCTTCCTGAATTGAGGCAGTGTTGGGGATTGCCTGAGGTGCAGAGGTAGGGAGTTTCAGGTCTTTGCGGCGTGGTAGGAGAAGGAGCTTCCTCCAGCCGATGTCTTGCGGATCCGTTGGCATAGTGGCCAGGGCCAGATGTGCGCAGTGGATGTGTTTTGTCAGTGTGTAGGAGAGGTAGTGGTTGAGATATTCTGGTCCTGTGTTGTGCAGGGCTTTGTAGGCATGCTTGAGGAGCTTGAAGGTGATTCTGTGTGCAGGGACTTCTAAGTATGCCCTAGTTTGTGCACTGGTCGAAATGAGTTTCGTTGGCTTACCATATAGTGCATATGACGAAAACTGACACCCAACACCACTGTGGTAAAACCATTACAGCATTTAGTGTGACCTTCAGGTCCCTGGTCCTTGTTCCCACTGCTTGTGCTGCATCATTGACCTAGATCGATGATAGGTTTATTTTTCATGCGTTGAATGTGACGTACATAAACAATAGATGACTCTTACGGTGAGCCCTTTAGAACCATACCTATACGTCTCCTTGCCTGGAATTAAATGAGCTAGCGATGGCAGAGCACTCCCCAATGCATACACGATTGAAGGTGTCCATCCCTGTTGAAGTGAATGGGGACTTCACTCCAGGCGACAGCCTCGGAATTTAACATGCACTGAGCTGAAAGGCACGTGTTTGCCTGGAAGTGATAGCTCGGGAGAAAGGCTGATGTTTGTTGACGAGGCAGCGCCGAAAGGCAGAGACCTGGACGTCTGGGGCAGGCTGCTCCCGCCCACGCTGCTCGTGCACGTGCTCTGGGAACAAATAGCTGCCTTCACTTTAACGTCGCTGTCAATCCAGCGCCCTTTGACGAGCACTTTAAATCGGCAGTTAATGCTAATAAAATATCAAATAAAAAGATGAATAGAGTTTTAATCGGTCGTTGATAGATCTGTCAACAGACAGCTTTGCAAGATGTAAGCAGGGGCAGCTCTAGGCTCATGGTGGCCCTGTGCAGGGAGCGTAGGTAGGGGGCCCCGGAAGAGGGGGTCTGGCCAAGGCAGAGCCCCCCCAGAGCTCAGGAAGGGGGTCAGGGTGTTTGGAAGTGGAACAGAGCCAGAGGCCGCCAAATCCCTGCCACTGGGGCCGCCACGCAAATATGTATCCATCCTCAGAGGATTATTATATTAAGGATATATATTGGCGTGGCGGCCCCTGGGGTTTGGCGGCCCTGTGCAGGTGCACAGCTTGCACACGCCTAAGGCCGGCCCTGATGTAAGCGGAGCCCGAGTAGGTTATCTCTGACGAATCTGTTTTTGGGAGAATCACTTTGTAACCGTTCAGTCGCGCGGCCCGCGCGGAAGCAGTTTATTATACAAGGTGGGTGTCTTTTTTCTATTTCCCTCTTCTGCGTTGATTTATAACCTTTGTTTTGAGCTTTTATTAAGGAAAATGGAAAAGGTAAGACAGCAGTGAGAAAAATGGCGCCCGCCACTGCACTATATCAAGAGAGGAACAGCAGCACGAAATGTAGCAAGCAGGGCATGAAAGCAGATGGAACATCAGTCACTTGCAGCCAGATGTGGTTTGCAGGCAGCCTAACCTGATAGGACCGTGGACGAACATGGTAATTTGATATCAATGAGGCAATGAGCTACTGAGAAAGCAGTTCTATCATTAAAATGGCAGGCAGGGGTTAGAAGGCACAATGTTACAGTTTCATGGTAAGAGGCCTTTAAAGCATCATATTCCATGTTAGCCGGAAGCCTGGGAGAGAAAATCAATGAATGAATGCTTTCACTTACACAACTCCACTGCCGCTCGTTGCACCCTGACACATTCCTTAAGAAGACGAAAGCAGCCAGAAAAGATAGATGACTGTGTCTAAGCTGATCCCTTGCAATATGGCGGCCATGCATTCATGGGAAATCGTACTGGCTTTCCCAGTCATCACTCTCAGTACCTCAAAGATGCAGACTAAAGATCAAGCCAATGCTTCCCTGTTCTCTCATTAAGCTGGGGGTCTTGGAAGGCGCGGTGCCCAGCTATACAGCAGGAAGGAGGACACTGGATCGCAGGAGCAGTACCAGACCAGAATTACAGTCATTCAGCAGGAGGAATGCACCACTAAGAGAAGATATCTCTTCATTCATAGGAGCACATACATATCATAACCCAATATCCAGTTAACAAACGGTACCTAAACTATCCTAACCACAAACCACTAGAAAGCGAAGGAGCAGTTTTAGGTCTGGTAAGCCGCAGAACTATATTTAAAACAAGTGACCGATCTCTCACAAGGGAGGTAGTCACCATGAATCTTGTCGAAAGAATACAAGAAGGTGGTAAATAAGACCCGCAACAGGGAAAAGCTGGATGGGAACTGCATGAAGAAACTGATTTGCCAGCGAGGTTACTAGTCAAGGAACTCAGGGATTGGCTGTCTTTTCTATTGATCCAGCAAAAAGGGGGGTGGAAAAATCAGGTTATTGAAGAATTATCAACTTGGGATGAGATGAAACAGTTCCCTTTAGAATCCAGTGTCCTCCCAACTGGAGTCAGATGAAGCGGTGAAGCTGTTTGGGCTTCATCTGACTCCAGTTGGGGATGGAAGTGACGACTCTATTTTGAGATGCCTACCATGCCCAACCGAAAGGACAAACAATACTACAATGTCCCACTTGTTCTGCTCTGGAGACCAGTCACGTGTCTAAGGAAATAGCAAAACTAGTAGCCTTAATCGCAAGAAAAGAACTGGACACTGAGCACAGGTATAATCCTGGTGATAGCAGACTAATGACTGTGCAACCACTAAGGGTAAATCCTGGCAATCCTTTGTACAGGCACCATGTCATTTGCCTTGCCATGACCCACAACTCATTGGGGGGGGGGGGGGTGTGTGTGTGTGTGTGTGTGTGTGTGTGTGTGTGTGTGTGTGTGTGTGTGTGTGTGTGTGTGTGTGTGTGTGTGTGCGCGCGCGCGCACGCGTGTGTGTGTGTGTGTGTGTGTGTGTGTGTGTGTGTGTGTGTGTGTGTGTGTGTGTTTGCACAATTACATGTTATTTAGGGCAACTGTACCAATAAGCGTACCTACACACATTTATCAGTGCAGTGCAAAGGTCAATTTTGAATTTACTACCGCAGTACAGCAAAATTGGCATTAGAAAAATAGTCCTTACAACCTTGCTGATTGAATATAACAAATATTACACAGATACTGCACATTCTCAGTTAATAATATGTGTGTTGTGACGTACACAGGCTCACACCGATTATTATGGGAGACTGGACGGTTTAAGACCTTGGGCTGTAGTACCTGTTAGATACTGTTGCCATCATTTGGAATTGTTTTGAGTTGTCCACTTGCCAACACCCACAAATGTTTAGGTTTAACACATCTTACCATTAGAATTATGTCAAGCAAATCAATGTGTCAGTGCACCAACGACTGTAGTATTTTCATGGCTGCCTTCTTTCCAGGTTTTGGAAAAATACTCAAATTAGAATTCACTTTTAATGTCATGTTTGGTCTTATCTAGAATGGGGTCTCCTTGTTGTTCTCTCCCTTGTATCATACTTTAGTTAGCACAGTCTTCCATTTGTCTTCACTCCTTCCAGGACTACCCTGTGCACTGCATTGCCATACCTAGGCCCAGCTCTGCACTATATACGTGTTAAAAGCAATAATAATGGGAGACGGTGCAGTCTTACGGCTAGAGCTACCGACTTTGGAGCTGGGAAACTGGGTTCGAGCCTTGGCATCGGCTCAGCATCCTGTTATTCTGGGCAAATCACTTAATCTCCCTGTTCCTACGAAATGATGAATGTGTCCTTGTGTAACGTAACTGGTGCTCATGTGAAGCGCTCCAATACCTTCGGAGGGAGTTCGCAATAAATAGATCTGCAAAAAAAATAACAGCACAACTCCCAAAATTTAGAAAACTTTGAAAATGACACAATCTAGTCTACCAAAATGTTGAGAGATATGGAAGATTTCCAACAATGTGCACCGCCGAGTGAAAAATGTAATATCCACTTCTGAGTAGAGAATGAGCGCAAACTAATGATTAAGTGTCTTGATGACAGAAACACAGCTCCATGTGATGCTAATGGAGGTGTGAGTACCCAGAGCTGCAAAATCAGCTTCAAGTCTGACTGCTTATGAGTGCAACTCGTAAAGCTATCGAATTTGACTTAGACATTGTAATCTTTTATATTGAAGAGCTGTTATTTTTACAATTCAAAACCTAACTGTCAACACTCTTGGTATTCAGTCTCAGACTTTTGGTGCACTGAATATGGTGGTACCCATTAGAGCAAGTTGAACAAATTCTGTGCCACATGTAATGTGAACAGCCACGGCCGCTGCAGTTAAGAGCGGTGAGGCCGGGTGGGGGTGGTGGTTTTGAGAAACGACCACAAGGGAAAATTAAATAGATAATGATTTTTCCCTCATTGTTATCTCTCAAAATCCACCCCCACCTGGCTGCACCACCCCACCGCTCTTACCTGCAGCAGGCACGGCTGAATGTGAAGCAAAAAAAAGAGGTCAGGCTCAATCATTTGTTCACTATATGTATAGTCTGGCCTCTGATCGTGGATCACGGTGCAAAGATTGCATTTACCTGATTGAAGTTTAGAATACTTTGTTTCGTTGAAATTTTGGGGCATATTTACAAGGAGTTAATGCCACCCGAAGGTCACTTTTAACGCCGTTCTATTTATTTATTTATTTTAGTTTGAAGGTTTTCATTGCACGGACAAGACTCTTGCGGGTATTAGAGCACTTTAAAATAAATATAGGAAATAGAGGAAATAGACATATACTTACAAAATATTATTAGTTATATCAGTCCAACAGTGGTAACTATTCCAGCATAGCAAATATCTACAAGCCTGCAACTAATAGTTCAAGTGAATTGGGCCAGGAGAATCGATTTCACTTCTTTTTTAAAGGATGCCGTGTGAAGGTTCTGTCTTGTTTTTGGGGTCAAGGCATTCCAAATCCTTGGGGCCATCCCTGAGAAGGAGCGGTTATACGTTTTCTTCTTGGTAAATCGTTGTGGTTTCAGTAGAAGGTTAAAAGAACTCCTTACGGTTCTGTTACCATCTGATAGTACTAATTTCTCCGCAAGGTATCGTGGGGTTTTGTGATGCAGTGCCTTGTGTGTCATACAGGCGATTTTCAAATGGATACTGGCATGAAAGGGTAGTCAGTTAAAGGCTGGTGGCGGTAATTCCTTCGCCTTATTACAAGCCGCTGTTAAAGCCACTTAACGTGCCTTAATGCTACCTTGTAAATATGCCCCTATTAACACAGGGGCTTATTATTGAGCCCTTGCGACACTCTTACACTGCCGGTGCATCACTTTTTGTGACACACTCGCAGTTTAAAAAATGCGCCCGTTGCACCCTATTTTCAAAGTGACACAACTAAGCAGATCCGTCACTTTGTAAACTCCTATCCACATTGCTGGAGTAGTGTCATGCTTGCAACATAATTCCAGCAATGCTTGACTTTTGCTTCAACAGATACGTACTGACTTATCTGTCTTTCATTGCGACATGGAGCGCCATACATTAAATACCGCGCATCCATCGTGTTGCAAGGAGGGGTGCAGTGAACACTGATGCATCACAGTTTCGTCGCAGCGATGCAACAGTTTCCATAAATGAGGCCCGCAGCACTTAGTGTGAAAGGGGCATGCAATGGGTATTGCAGTGGGTAATTAACGTTTACCACAAATTTTCTCCCTGCAGGAATCACAACACGGTTACAACGACCGCATTGTGATTCCGCATACCATTCCTCCGCAAGTCGGAACAACGAATTGGGATGGGGGAAAGGGTTTTGGATTTAAAATCCAACGCCTTCCCTAGTGCCCGCACAGACTGGAGTTGGAATAGTAAATTATACTATTCCAACATCCAGCGCCCCCCTCCGCAAGCCATTGTTCCGACTTGCGGAGTAATGGTATGCGGAATCACAATGCGGTCGTTGTAACAATCACGTTGTGATTCCCTGCGGGGAGAAATACCACGGCATAATAACATACATTCATTGCCGTGAGCATTCCACCACAACACTCATTGCTTTTAGATGCTGCCCTATATTTGCAAAGTGTGGGGCATCTCCAAAAATTCTGCCAGGGAATACGGGTCTTAAGCAGGCGATACTTGAAGGAATGTTTTATTTCTCCTTGTATTTTGCTCTTTTCACATGTGTTGCATTCTTCAGTATAAATAGATAGAGCAAATAGCCTGTAAAGATTGTTTATCTGCACATAAACAATTGCCCCTGCAATGCAGGCACCTTAGCAAAATGGTGCTATGGAGCCTTCACTTGTGCTAGGCAGCTTTTTAGCGCCAGTGCTAGGGGTAACGCAGGGGTGCGTCACATTTTTGTGAACAGTGGTATCCTTGGCTGTTGACACTGTTGGAGTGCGGCGTTAGCAATTTTGGAGTAACACCACGCTCCGCCAGTTTCTTGTACTTATGCCGTTTTGTGTTTCCCATAGATATCTTGATTAATAATAGCTTATTTTTTACACAGTGTTTCATACTGCACTTTTATTTTTAAGCGCTACAAATCAAAGATTTTACAATTACCCATCCCCCACAGTAGAAGAACAGAAAGCAAAATCTGTCTTGATATTATTTGAACCCGTCACCTCTAGGATATCACGCTCATCAGTGGCAAGTGGCTTGCTAACTGAGAAGGTAGTAGGTGGGATGAAGTAGAGCCAGGGAGAATCTGCTGTATGAGATATTTCAATCTTAATTACCACTGCTGCGGTTAATTCGAAAATTAAGCTATTATCTCATTAACGCTGGTTAGCATGAGGGCAAACCATAGACAGAAAGGCCAATTAGAAAGCATGCCTGTAAAGTGAGGGACTGATCTTACCACTCCAACTAACAAACAATTGTCCGAAAATTATCCCCATTACCTGTGTTTTTTTCTTTTGTGTTTGCTAACAAATATTGACCATTTGTAGATCACTAGGTGTGGGCTGAATCCACGGAGTTTGATTTTGAGGAATCGGGCAGAATTCCATTAAAAGTCAGCCACATTCCAGGGAATTTCGCAATGGGGCGAAGTGGGCATTGTGTACTATATTTTCATTGCAAAATGCACTCTTGCCTCAAAAAATGGATGCGAGGAAGTATTTTGCGTCGGGCCATCTTTAAAAACGTCCCTGATCGCAACATCTCACCTCCACCGCCTCTCCCCTGGGGCCAGAACAGGAAGCACCCAGGGTCCCCTGAACCTGTGGATTGGTGCTCAGCCAGGGAATGGGAGCCTGAACTTGTTCTCCCTGCATTCTGTAATGCAGCCTGCGTGAGGAACATGTAAAGTGTGCATGACGGTGTGGCTGGACCAGTATGGCCGGCCAAAAACTCATCCGCTCTTGGAGTGGGCAAACCACTCTTCCCCCTGGTTCTCTGTCATAGGAGCTGGCCTGCCCCACTCACAAACCTCCTGCAACAGGAAAACATAAAAGGATAATAACCTCAAGTTATTATACTTTTATGTTTTCTTTATTTCACCGCCTCAAAGCAGTGGGGCGACACTCGTTCGCCTTAGCGGAGAAGCCGCCGCTGAACGACAAACCGCAAGGAGTGGACCTCTCACTTTCTGGACAAGGGCTGGGGGGGGGGGGAGTATCTCAATAAATGACAGCAAAGAGGCCGTGGAACGCATGAACTAGCTAGGGAGAATTAATCTCTAGGAATGCTAATTCGTTTGATGTAATGCATTTTGAAACGTTAGCAAGAAAAAAAGTCATCAGTTTTATTATCCACCTAACCTTAAAAGTAGTACACGAAACAATGAATGCGGGAAAAGCAAACTAGCTAGTGTGACAACTCCTCATGTCGGGTGGGTTTTCACTCATTTTGAAGCACAGAAACACTCTGCCTGGAATCTGCATCCTTTAGAAAAGCAAAACTTAAAAGCAAATTTTCCCGGCGTGCTCTCCAAGCATGGGTTTGCATCTCTTCTGTTGTAAGAGTAATTTTCCTCCTTTGTTTCCATTCAAAACAGCTTTAATTCCATTTTTTTCAACTCTGCTGCTGCATGAGAACTGTCTGACTCCATCTTTGATTGTGGCAAACCAGAGGATATTCAGAAACACAACACATGTAGCTTTTGGCAGTGCATTCTATGTTTATAATTGTAAATGTAATGCACATTTACTCCTTGTGCCATTACATAAGGTGCAGGACTCTCTACTAGCATGAAGTCTGCCTGCCTGGGCACATATGTCACTCCTATCCCATAGAATATTTCCCAAATTCTAACTTTAATACTACATATGTGTATTTCAATATGAATGACTTTGGCCTTCCTGTACCTGTGTAAAGTTGCTCACCTAGTGGGACTGATTCGTGCTATACAAAACTCCAAATTAATATACACATTTAGGGCATTTGATAGACATGAATACCAAATCCATCGAGGAATGTTGAGTGATTAACTTGGTATTCATTGATGAATGTTTGGCCCATATGTTGGAATAGTATGAAATAATTGTCAGGTGTATTATGGTTTAGAATCATATAAATTGAAAGGACTGCAAAAATTGAAACTATTCATTCTTGGAACCCTCATTAGTTGTGTATTGCAGTCATGCAATGCGACCTGTGCAGAAGGACTTATTGCTGTAATTGTCCCATCTCATTTAGACATCCCAAACCACTAAAATTCACCGGGATAGTAATCTTCTCCTGTGAGGAACATCGCCTGCAAAGCTCTTAATTTATCATTAGGTTATGGCTCTGTTGCTGGGTCGAGCTTATGCACTTTAAATGGATTTTTATAAATTATAGATGAAGGAGCTTAATAAAGCCAGCAGCGTGTTCCAAGGCGCATTACTGCAGCTCTGCCGCTGGAAGTGATGATGCAGAATGTGTTGATTAACGATGCCGGCATCAGTGAATACTCGTGTTGTCTTTGGTATGGCAGTCTCTGAGCATTCCCCTACCTATACAAACAATTCACAATCCTATATCCAGGTCTCTGAGCATTTCCCTACCTATAGGAACAATTTAATTATCCTATTAACAGGTATATGACAATTCCCTACCTACAAAAACAGCTTATGATCCTATATCCAGGTCTCTGAGCATTCCATACCTATACAAACAATGTATGATCCTATATCCAGGTCTCTGAGCATTCTATACCTATGCAAACAATTCAGGATCCTATACTTAGGATTCTGACCTTTTCCCTACCTATCTAAACAACTCATGATCCTATAGCCGTGTCTCTGAGCATTCATTACCTATACAAACAACTCATGATCCTATATTCAGGCCCCTGAGCATTCCATACCTATACAAACAATTAATGATGCTATATCCAGGTATCTGAGCATTCCCCTTCCTATATCAACAATTCAAGATCCTATATGCAGATCTCTGAGCATTTCTCTACCTATAGAAACAAATTAATTATCCTAAATCCATGCCCTTGAGCATTCCCTACCTATATACACAACTCATGATCCTATACCCAGGTCTCTGAGCATTCCATACCTATACAAACACCTCATGATCCGATATCCAGGCCTCTGAGCATTTCCCTACCTATAGAAACAAATTCATTATCCTTAATCCAGGTCCCTGAGCATTCTCTAACTATACAAACAACTCATGATCCTATATTCAGGTCTCTGAGCAATACATACCTATACAAACAACTCATGATCCTATATTCAGGTCTCTGAGCAATACATACCTATACAAACAATTCATGATCCTATATCCAGATTTCTCAGCATTCACCTGCCTAAACCAACAATTCATGATCCTCTATGCAGGTCTCTGAGCATTCCCCTACCTTTAAAACAAATTCATGATCCTATCTCCAGGGCCACTAGCATTATGCTGCAGGTGGATGGACGGAAAGACGAATGGATGGATGGATGGATGGATGGATGGACAGATAGACGGATGAACGGACGTAACATTTTAATACAGTAGTGCAATTTAGTTTGGGTGGTAAGGCAGTGTTGATATTGCGTGAGAAAGGAGGTTACCATCAAGAAATGGGAATTTGTCTGTAGGTGATAGTTTATGAAAGTTGCACAGAGACCTGTTTCAGGTCTTTAGACAGCATGTCGGTGTATAGGAAGAGGAATGTCTGGAGAGGTTGAACAGGCCGTGGGTGGCACACTTAAGGACTTTTTTGAGGGTTCGAAAAGAAAAGTGAGAGGATCCTAAGAGATTAATTCTTTTAGAACTCGAGATTGCTAAGAACATTTCTGTCAATAAGAACCCTGGCAGACTAGAGCGAGAGATGGGGCCTGCTTTTTCATATGTTGATAGAAACATAGAGGTAATGAAAGAAGAGAGTAAGCCTGGGCGGAGTTAAAAAAAAACTCTGCCGCGCTACACGGAGCTCGGTAAATGGCAGAGTTCGTTAGATAAATGCTGTTCACTGTGATTTTCAGCACCGGGTGTATGTCCGTACTGTGCAAGCGTCGTGAACGGCACCATACACAGCGCAAGCGGGCGCTGCTTCCTTTCTGCCACTCAAGTAGATTTTTTACTTGAGGGGCATCTTTCTCAACGCGAATTGACGATTTCTCAACGTGACCACTCACAATGAGAAATCCAACCGCCTGTTGATTTTCCATGCTCGCGCTCGCCAACTTGACGTTGATGATTACGAACGAGGAAAAATGTCACTGGGAGGTGGATTTTCCTCACTCCTGTTCGCCAACTTGATGTTGACAAGCGCAAGCAGGAAAAAACACGGAGCGGAGTTTTTCAGAACTCCGCGAGCTCCACGTAACGCAGAGTGCGGAAAACTCTGCAAAGTCCGCCAGAGGAGCAGAGTTCACTGCCCAGACTTAGAAGAGAGTCAATGTATGCACAAGCTCAGCTTGGCCATGACAAGAAGTCTACGCTGGAATGGAAACTGGTATACCTTTATTTGTTTATGATTTACTTAAGACAGCTTTTGATCATAAGTTTGTTAGTTTCGCAACTCATAATTAGTACTGCCCACCAGCTAATATAAGGTACAGCTTTAGCAAACATAATTGAACATATTGGCCCAAAAGGCAAAAAGTACTGTTGTACATTCACAGCCACACAGGCACTGCTATACAGGCCAGGATTGTACATCTTTTGGGAGTTGATAAATATTCCTAATAGTACACCTGGAAAGCTGCACCTATTACAGATGACGCACTGTTAGCAGTGCTTAATTTGAGCCTGTGGTTTCTGGTGCTCAGCACCGGCACTTAATCATCAACACCGGCGCTTTTCATGAGCAACAGTTAAGGACACATTAATTTACAAGGAAATTAAGCGATTTGAGCTGATGACGAGGCTCAAACCTGGTTCACCAGCTCCGAAGTCTGCAGCTCTGGTCATGACGCCACATCCTCTGCTCACTTTCGTGGTTGGTAGTTGGTTCGATTTTAGGCGGCGCTAACAGGAGAAATGGGCTGGTGCAAGCTGCCTCCTGATGAGAGGGCTGACACTTATTTCTTTACAAATTAACCACTGTCTGTTACTGTTGTCATCACACAACTGGTGGTCTCCAATGCGGAGCTGTACAGAGGGTACTCCAGAGATTCACACGGTGCCAGCCTATAGATTTGAACGGGAAAGTGCACTTACAACCCCTGTCTCTCCTATCCGCCACAGGAGAACTCTAGAAACGGAAATAACATCCATTTAACATTTCTGACAGTTCCTATCGTTTTCTATCAACGATGCATTTTTGCCGAGGCTAAAACATGTTTATCTTCCAAGAATGGAGCAGAAGTCTAAATCACATTTGGCATCATAAATATTTACACTGCTGCCTCTGTAAGTGGAATAATTCTGACACTAATGCAGTGAAATTCCAAGGTCAAATGATTGTTTTATCCTCTAAGGGAAAGCATATTCTTATTTTTAGCGTCGCTAGTGCCATGTTTATTGCAGGTAAGTTAGTGACCTCTTGCACTGAACCCTCATTATAGGAATTGTTATTAGTTTGTTAACTCAAAGGCAAGGAGCCATCTACCTTCTGAAACCTGGTTAGCTCAGTTTATACTAACCACAGATGTCACTGTGAAAGTGGTTTATTCAGAGGTCTCAGAATATCATCACAGCTGACAGCCATGACAAGGAAGAGCAGGAGTTTGCTCCTAGAGAAAAAGGTGGGTCAACATCCTGGCATAATCAGTGGAATTTGTCAACCTCCCTTTGATATATGAGTAATATTTTAAAGTGTCAATATTACCGGGTGTGCAGGCCCTGCATTTATTCCCAGGTGCATCCTACAGAAACATTACTCAAAAAGCGTCGACCGGAGGTCTGCGAGGGCCAGATCGATGCCATACTTTAATGACATGCAAAAAGGTTCTATTCAGATTGATTGTGTTTTAATTTACCTTATGTAGATATCCTAAATCATGGATGAGCACCTCCTGGACCCACGTTGGACACCCCTGCAGTTGCAATAGATGTATTGCATTTAGAAGGTTAAAACTTAATAGTTCACTGAAGCAATCATATTCTAGGTCAGTGGCTCTTAATGTTTTGACGTCAGTGGACCCCCACAGAATCATTATTGGAATCCGGCTACCCCCACCCACTGAGGCACTTTGGAATCCTGGGACACACAGCCTAAGCAATTTCCGTGAACCTCAAAACATTGCACACAATTGCTGAAACAAGTGTACAATAAAGAAAAACACAAATGTTTAACATGTTATAAAATTTACAATGAAATATAGAAAATTCAAATTTTTAATTTTAATTGGGAAGGTTGTAGATTTTCTAAATACGTTTTGTAATTCTTAAAGGCGAAGGGATTTGCCAAACTCTTGCATATCACTTGTCCTTTTCTCATCCTAATGCATGCTCTCTTTGTCGGCGCATCAGTTGCGGCTAACCATCATTTGTACTATATTTTGTTTGCTGTACTTGCACCACTTGAACAAATTAAGCTGAGGGTAACACTTTAGTTTTTAACTTCCAATTTGAAATTCCTTCTCAATTACAGAACGTTTTAAAAATGTTCAGTTTTGAATTTTGCATCTTTATTTATATACACTTTATTAATCATAATATTATTTAATTTTCTAAACAATAGCAGACCTCCTGAGTAGGATTTGGGACCCCAAGGGGAGGGGGGGCACAGAACTCAGGTTAAGAATTACTGATCAGGGACTTTTATTTTCACTTTATTCGTGTTGATTAATTTCCGTCTCTGGTTCCCCATATGCATTCCTTGCTCCTTTACTATTCTAAATGCCTTATATTTGTATTCACTAAGGAAGCTGTACACCCCCCCCCCTTAAAAGGAATGTGAACTTTTTAAATATGTAGAATATTAATTTTTCTAATGTGAAAGGGGACCTATCCACCAATCTTTTTGCCTGTAATTTTAGCTGCATCATCCAATACCACATGAGGTACTTATTGGGCCACCCCTATTCAACACGTTGGTTCAATATAATATATCCGTCATCCAGCTTTTACCCCAGTGATCATACCCAATCAGCTGCAAATACATAAATTAATGTATAAGGTCTTGTTTTCCATTTTCTTCTTTTAGAATAAAATGGAAAGCCGTTTAGAAACAGCTTATTTATTTTGTTTCTATGTCGCTATTTAAGCAGGAACAGTGCAAGGATGTTTGGGACTACAAGCAAAACAGAATTGTGCTTCTGGAACACTCCCCATCCATTGAGACAAAAGCTGTAATCTGATCCCACCCAGAGGCCCCTTCAATACGACTCCTGCCCTGTATCACCCTACAGAAGCACCAGCTTCCTGTTTACCTATTTAGGTGGAAAATCGAGAAACCATTTAAATGGAATATATGTTTCTAAACCTGAAATGGTGCAGAAACACCAAAGGAAAGGCCCTCCTTTTCTAGCATTTCTAGCATCTGCACTCATCATTTGAAACTTCAAGTACTGTTCCCTGTCAAACAGACGTATTATTTCTGTCCTTATAACAAGGTGAGTGTGAAAACTTTTTGGAGTTAGCTGGCTTTTTTCAAGCTCCATCCCTCATGACTCTACCCCCTTCCCTCTGCCACACCTTGACCCCCAATTTATGGTTTCCTGGAATAAATGTTTACCAACACAATCAGAAAAAGGTAGCCAGCGCATAAAAGTGTTGTTGATGCAAAGACACCTCAAATATAAAAAGTCAAATGGATCTTCGGAGTGCCCCAACTTGTGAGAAGAACTGACACTTTTACCCCTTCATAGTCCTGGTAAAATGTCTGACGCTGATTATGAAATCACCCTGGGCACCAAAGAGGAATACTCGTTGAGACTTGAGGACGCTAACAAAACCTTTGTTCTTTAATATCTCAAAATTAAATTCATCAATAGCCAACACATGTTTCAGGAGGCCTACCCACCTTGAACTTCTTCAGGGCTAAGAATAGTCTTTCACTTAGGTTTATCCTTCGAGCAGTGAGTAAATAACAAGGCTAATTTAATAATACCAAAGTCACCGTTAAGTTTTCATTATGTTTGACCATTGTGTGGTGCCAACGCTGGCATGTGTTATCCGCTGATGTGGTGTACGAAGGGACGGATAATCTTATGGCTGGGCCTATACAATGACCAGACATTTTCAAAACTTGATGGTGACATTGGCAAAGATCTATTTCTCTCATCATGTAACGACACATTTTTCTTGCCCATTCCTTACCAATCTGCAATTTTAACGCCTAACTTCATTGATGCATCAGTGAAAGATGAGACCGTAAGAGTAAAGAAACTGGACACTAGTTTCAAGTTTTAATAGAGCCTCTTATGCCCTTCAATCACTCCCCCACCCAATAGCATCTACCTGTACATGCCACTTTTCATGTCCCACAGAAGCACATCTCACCAAAAGCCAGCCTTGCAGCATATTTTGACTGAATTGAAAGACCGCTATGTGATAGATTTATCAGTCACTCCCCGGTACCGACAGTGATAAAGTAAGATGTGTTGGAGATGCAGGCGCTCCGGATGAAGAGGCTTGCTGACGTAGGGGTGGTGTAGAGTGATGGAGGTTCTGGAAAAATTAGTGCTTGGAAGGGTGGACATCGTGAAGTCTTGAGATAGGGATGGTGAGGTGCTGAAGCTAGGAATGTTGGGGCTGTAGGATCTGTCAAGGCTGACGGTAAGGGTAGTAGGTGTGCAGGTGAAGCTGGAACTGTGAATTTAGCTAATGGTGGTGCTGGTGTTATTTATGGAGCAAAGTAGAACTTGTGAGGCTTCTTAGAAAATTACTAGAAATAGACCTGTGCTTTGTACCATCTCTGTCTCTGTCTCTGCACTGAAATACAGCATACCCCAGGTGTAATACCCACCACCCTCCTCATCTGGGTGGCACCAACCATATGGGATCATGGGGCAACCTTTAAAATGGGAACAATGCCAAGCAATGGAGTAAGTAGCCAAGAAAACAACGTAGCGACACATGCGCTCATCTAAACATGACCCATGTGGCTGAATTGTCACAGCTGAGCGACAGCCAGCCAGAGGCAGAGGAGTGCAGTGTAAGGCTTCCAGGTACCACAATGCCAAGCTTGCACACAGTACTGGTGACACTCTGACTGTCACTGTGCTGCCCAGAATCATTCTGGTTAATGTCAGCTGCATAGAGAGATTGGTGAGTAGAGGTGATAATGCGCATCCTTGGTGTTTGATTCACTAAAATGTCACAGGTAGCGCCAATTATATTATGCAACCATTGGTGCTTGTGACATCATAGGTTTGAACTCTTGATCCACCCACAGGCCCTCAACAGTCTGTTTGTTACTTGCTGTTGAGGTGCTAGAGGAAGAGCAAGGAGTTGAAACAAGCAAAAGTAAACAGGCTCTTAGAGCCCTACTTACTTTCTGTTCCTGCTGCTGCCTTCAAGAATGCTCACACCATGGGCATCAAGGGAAGTAACAAGGGCACCAAAGAGAAGCAGATTTACCCATGGGTATCCGTCATTTATCTCCAACGTCTGTGTGGGGCACTGCAGGAAAAATAATGAATGCTATCTTGCAGCTCTAAATCACGGAGCTGTGCTTGCTCATGAAGAGGGAGTGTGAGGGACAGAATACGGAGTGCCTCTGCTCAGCTTGTTTGTGTCCTGCATTTGGTGTATCAAGGTGGACAGCCCTGTTTCTCAGCCACTGTGTTTTATTAAGAAGTGAGGAGAAAATGATGCCGACGAGAGGAGGAATGCTTCCCTCCCCCACAAGCTGAAATCTAAACAGCTTGTTTAACAGATCTTAAAGGGGATTAACAGACATCAGATGCTTATGGGAGGAGAGAGCTCCCTTGTACAATTCAACAACAAAGGGGACAAACTCAAAAAATAAACTGAAAGAGGACTGCCTGAAGGCTCCCACTCCAGAGAGAGGAGGAGTGACCTCCACCAACTAAAAACAGAAAGAGGACTCCCGAAAGCTTCCACTCTTGAGAGAGGAGTACATTTAAAAGAGGTCTTGCCGAGGGGCAGTCGTTTGTCATGGTTCTGTCCAGGCAGCCTTAAACCACCATTCCTGACACTCTACTTCTACCCCATTATGGATAACACTCATCCTGATAAAATCCTACACCATATGGCATAACTCTAACCCCTCTATCCCAGTCCTTTGTCTCCTATATTCACCACTACACCCTGGAGTCAGATCCGCAGTAAAGAACAACCATGCTGTCCGGCCCGGATCCCAAATTTCACAGCACTGTCACTGAGAGATAGGGTCCCAACTCCTGGATCATTAACCATCCTAACAATCTCTCTAAAA
The DNA here is from genome assembly GCF_964261635.1 of Lissotriton helveticus. Taxonomy (NCBI): domain Eukaryota; kingdom Metazoa; phylum Chordata; class Amphibia; order Caudata; family Salamandridae; genus Lissotriton; species Lissotriton helveticus. Next base: position 1,070,229,944 of record NC_136070.1, on the reverse strand, counting down.
CTGCTATGAAAAGATTAAAACATAACCTACTCAAACAATGTCCAGAAGAATTAATAGCAGACATCTACTGAAGTACTGACAAGGGTAATCAATAGACTGATTTCGTATTCTACTCAAAAAGTCCAGCAAAACGGAGAAATCTTATAACTGCTCATCTACAAGTAACAAACATAGACAAAATTTCTTATGGAACCAAACTCATCATTGCCCCCTCCCAAGCCTTCAGAGCGGAGGTCATCATATTCATCTTCTGAATGGGGAACATATTAATCTAAGCGATGAACCAACACTTGAGCATCTCTGACAGAAATTCCCTAACACTAATCTTCCTGATCGCGCAACCAAACCCAGCACCAACTCCCTAACAAGACAGCTTCGCTAATTTATTGACAAAACATGCTCCTCTCATGAGCTCTAATGAATACACAGCAACCCAGACCACCACCATATACCAAGATCTGATAAAACCTGCCTCAATCCTGAGAACTCTCCCCTGTCCCTTCAGACTCTTACTTGAGCTCCAACAGAGTACCCCACCCAGCCAAAATCAACCCATGTCACTTCTCACTCCAATGACCCTGACTTCACCTAGATTATGATTCATCCTCCCTATATAGACATTGGAACCATAACCTGTCCCATCTCTTATGTCACAAAAACTTCCCTGACCTACTTAACCCAACCCTTAATCAAATAGGGATTACAATTGATGCCCTTGCCGCACAATTCTCGCACATAAAAAAAGGAACTATTGACCCAGACCAGAATATTAACCATAGTCAACTCTATGACAGGAAAAATGACTCCTTTTAAAGGACCTCCAAGCGACAATCAGCAAACCTACTGGACCTCTATACCCCTTTGTCACTTATCTCACAGACCAAACCCGCCCCTACTATCTCCATCTGAGGATATATTACTTAGCAATTCCCACTATACAAAAACACCCCCCAAAAAATCCTAGCCTCCATCTAATATCCCAGTAATCATCAGCACAAACAGAATGCCCCAAACAAACATAATGCCCAGTCCCCCAGCCCAATACACCAGCATACAAACACTCCACTCCCCAAACAATAGTCTTAACTCCTTAAACTGTTACTTCTTGAACTGTAAATCAGCAGCCTAGCATGCAAAAGAATTAGCAGAAACCATACTAATGAATGGAGTGGAAATTACATTACGAACGGAAGCTTAGCTGAATGAAAATTCAACCTGCATACTCAACCTACTTACACCATCTGTCTATTATGTTATTCTACAGGACAGACATTCACAAAAATTTTCTTTGCCTCAACACCTTTGAGACCACAAACTACTCAACATTCAAATACCTTGAAGTTGAACTCATTGCAAAAGGTACCACGCCCATCAAACTTCATACCGTCTACCACCCCTAGGGTCAACCTACATGAAAGAACTATCTGACCTGATAACACAAGTATCTCTAACTGACACCACAAACGTGCTACTAGGAGACTTAAGTCTTTCCTGGAAGGACAGAGATGAAAACATGGTTTATAACTTAATAAACTTACTTGAAATCCATGACTTCAAGCAACTCTGCGAAGAACAGGCCCACAACAGAGGCGCTACTCTAGATGCAAAAAGTACCAGAAATGAACTCATCTCTCTTCAATTTATCATGCCCATTAACTGATCGGATCACCATCTTATACACTTCAGACTAACAGCTAACCCCACAAACTACCAAAACACACCCAATAATCACACACAGTGGGCAAGGAACATCTAAAACAATTCTCCTATCAACTATGGAATCCAAAATCGACATCAGCCTTCACTCACAATCTCATCTACACACGGAACATCATCTCATCGACCGCTATAACTCATCTATGACAAACCTGCTGGACCAAGTGGCCCCACTCAAACTCCTGAGATCCAGAAAGACACAGTCAAGTTCCTGGTTCAATCAAAACCTCAACACAGAGAGGATACAACTACGAAGACAAAAGATTATAGAGACAGAACCCTACAACAACACCTTTTGCCCTCCTCAGATCTGAATACCTTTCCTACAAGAAACACACAAGAAAAGGCAGCTATCGTTTGCAATCAACTTGACTGGGCAAAGAACTGACCGAGGGATCTCTACAACATAATGCAACAGCAAACTACCCTCACCTCTCAACAGCCACTAATGAACGCTGTGAAAAAGTAGCGAACTTCTTCTGTGAGAAAATATGAATATTGAACAATCACTTATCTAAGTCGAAAATCTGTCAATTCAACTCCCCTGCTCCGATGATGTCCCAATTTCCATATTAACTCCCTCCTTAGGCTCTACCCCCAACCAAAGAACACACAAAAAAACTAAATCAGGAAGGAGCGTCACCTCTGAAGAACAATTCCAATTAGTCAAAGTTCAAATCATTGACAGAAGATAAAGTCCACAAGATAATTGCAAACTTGAAAACAACAGCCCATACCACTTATCCCTTCCCGTCTTCCCTAGTACAGAACTTTAAACACAGCACCTCACCGTTCTGGACCAAAATCATCAATAGTTTCCTCTTGTCGGGTTGTGTGCCTGTCTCCCTTCAAATAGTCATACCTATCCTCAAAAAACCTGGTGCAGATCATAATGACTTCAACAACCTCAGACCTGACGCTAACCATCCGTTCATAGCAAATGCAGTCAAAAATCCACTTGATCCAACTGAACCAACACATCGGGAAATTCAACCTGCATGACACCTTCGAATCAGGATTCAGATAAGGGTGTAGTACAGAAATTGCTATGCTCAATATAACAGAGATGAAGTTCTCAAAACTTTAGATGAAGGCAACTCTTGCCTCTTAATCTTACTCTATTCATTGGCTGCATTTGACACAGTCAACCACTGAGCTTTACTTGAGACCCTCAAAAATCGCATTGGTATCAAGTGCACGCTCCTGAGAGGGTTCACGCTCTATCTAAAACATAGCTTGCAACAAATAAAAATCAGCAGCTGTCTCTCACAACCTACACCAGTTGAACAATGAGTTCCAAAATGCTCCATCCTCGCCCCAGCTCTTTTTAACCTCTTCATGGAACCCCTCATAATTATCCTGAAACGAGCAGATGTGAAATACCACCATTATGCTGGTGATACACAACTTTACTACAAAATATCATCCCAAAGAGACATCTGCCATCTGAATACCACTCTAAACAAGACACAAACCTGGCTAAGCACCAATCACCTAAAACTGAACCCCAATAAAACTGAACTCTCACTCTTTTCTCCAAATGGCAAGCCAAAGCCAATCCAAAAATGGTTCAAGAGCATGGACGCACTCTCCTCACACTCTCCAACTCTGTGAATTCCCTGGGAATCACACTAGACAAAAACATGTCTATGAAAAGAACCCATCAACAATTCAGCCAAAGGGGCACTCTTTGCCCTAACACAGCTCAAGAAAATCAAACTGTTTATCCCACCTGATGACCTAAAGACAGTGGTGCAATTACTAGTCCTCTCCAAACTTGATTACGGCAGTGCTATAATCACTGGGACCCTAAAAAGCCACCTTGCACCTCTTAGAACAACTCTTAATGCAGCCGCTAGACTCTTCACAGGTACCAAAAGATTCAATCACATCTCACTTGCTCTCAAGAGTCTCAATTGACTCCCAATAGAAAGAAGATGCATTTTCAAGACAGCCTGTTTCACCCACAAAGCCCTTTGTACTGAAAACCCTGGACATTTAGAAAGTAAACTATTGAGAGCAGGTAGAATCCCTGCTCTGAGAAGCTCCTCTTTACTCCTTCTCATCCCTCCCAAACTGAAAACAAAACGTCCCAGAAACGTTCTTTCTCAAGTAAGGCTCCATCGATTTGGAACTCACTTCCCAAAGTCCTTTCAATCCTTCATATACTTGTTTCAAAAGGAATCTAAAAACTCTACTGCTGAATAAATACATCAACCTGCCCCCTTCAGCTTACTACACCAAAAGGATCATTCGATATGGTTGCCTGACCCAAGTCTGCATTTAATCTATCACTAATGACTCGGACTCGGATGGACAATGTTGGATTATTTGTTCATCTTTGAGATACATAGATTATGCTACACTGTTTTGATTACCTCTGGATATACTGTGTCAATTTATGGATCCCTCTACATCTACTAGGTCTTGATAGCCTTGAGTCTTGCCAGTGATATATAACACTCTCAAATAAATAAATGAGTTCCTATGCCCAAAGCTCTGCTCAGAAGGCCACGACCAGTCCTATTAAATATCTGGGCACCAAATGTGAAGACTGCATAGTTTTTGCCACTTTAATCCACTATCAGACAATTTTCCCCTTTATTACACACTTGCAGGTTCCTGTTTTTTCCCTTTATGATGGGTTTTCTGCCTTTTTTCTTCTTCCTCCTTTCATCTTTGTGTGTTTTACCCTCTCTTATTCTCCGTAAATATCTGATGAGGAAGAATATTTGCCAGTGCCCAATAATAATGAATGCCAGTGCGCTCCGCCGGCAACCACCGGTACAAATTAGGCAGTGTGCAGGAGATATATTTACCTAAAAGGATATTGTTGCCATTCTTTGTATGTAATGCAAAAGCTTTGTTGGGTACCCATGATCATGAGAATTCAACCATAACCATTTTAGCAGTATGAATTTCTGCAGACTACTTAAAATGCATAAAATGTTTTAACACTCTTCCACGCCGCTACCGTAAATGACTTTAATCATTAGTAACACAGATTTGTTTAACATAGAGCCTGAGGGCAATACACATATGCCATTAAGTCACATCAAACAAGGGTTGATGATGTTTCCATCCTCTACTCATTGGAGCATGACACCTGCGTCTATGGATCAAGCGCTGCTTGCCTTCCCTTTCTAACACGTCCTGGCATGAGTAATGAATGTTGTACAAAGGAGGCTCACAGCCGGCGGCCATCTTTGTTAATGCTCGCGTGGCGCATATCTGAGTTAACGCGCTGTGTGAACCGCAACTAACTGCAGACTGATCAATTGCCTTTCATCGCCAAAATTCACAAAAAATTTTATTTTACAATCTGTGTCATAAAACATTAGCAAAACATTAAAAAGAACATAGCAGTGTTGGGCTGTGTGTATTCAAGATACTAGATTAGACTAAAGCATTGGAAATACATGAAAGGAAAACAGAAGAACACAGTGGAGGTAGACATGTGACATTTTGAACTTTATGACTTAGTAGAAGATTCTTCAGCATATTTTCAGTAGGAGTTCACCTTGAACAGCCTTCCTTCTTCTAGGTAATAATGGCCTTTGGAGATGAAGGACCGGATTTACTAAGGATGTGCATTGTCCTTGCATGATGCAAGTTGTCACGTGATTTTATAAAGACATGTACAGCGACACAGTGGCTTATGGTAGGTGTTCCATGGGTGGAGCATGTGCGACCCTGTTCACTCACCCATGCAATCCTAGATATACTAATGGCAGTAAACCAAGGATTGCGCCAAAATAGTGAGCCTACCACAGAGAGGTGCAACAAGGAGAAATGTTTTGATTTCCTCTTTCCATCCGTGATGCATTCTGGAGTAATGAGCCTCTAAGGATTGTGGTTTTTGCCACCCTGCACAAAAACAATCCTGCCCATAACCAGGCACCCTTGTGCCATTGCACAAGACTGCCTGCATTGGTGCTAGGCAGCCACAAGTGCACCAGTGCTAGGAGAGAGCTGATCTGCTCCATATCTTAGTAAGTATGGCATAATCCCCCTCTCTCTGTTTCCTACACTGCAGTGCAACAACGTCCCCTGCTGCATCGAGTTGCATGATGTGTTAGAAAATATTAGGCCTGGTCGGTAAATTCCGTTCCGCTCGCGGAATTTGGGTAATTTCGGGTTCTGCGGAGAATGCAAAATCAACAAAAATTCCACGATCCGCAGCTTTGCAGAATTTTTTGCTTGTTCGTGCTTTCAAAATGCGTGTTTGCGAGATATTTTCCCCTCGAGCACGCAAACAGCATTTGCAAACAGGAAAAAAGCATTGCGAGCAGGGAAAACAAGCAATTCCGCATGTTTGCGGAATTTCTGCGTGCTCGCTTAGATTTTTTACCGTTTCGCTGAGCTTTGCATAGCGCAACTACCCAAATTCCGCCCACCCCTGGAAAATATGCACTGCGATGTACCAAAAGAACTCATTTCAAATCAGAAATGTTGGGATATCCCTGCCCATGTCAGGAGACCCTACTATTACACTGACTTTGCTTTTCCTATTTTCATGAGCTGTCTAAATAATGTTTCATTTCCTTTAGCAGGGTGGTCTGTATATCCACGCACTGAGCACACACGCTGTATTGTTTATCAAAAATAATACAAAACCTTCAGCATTCAGAATAACTTTGGAACTCACGCTTCACACTTGAGACTCTGCAGCAGACCGATTGTATGTCTCTTACACGTTTTTTAGATGCTAATGCCTTATCCCACTAATGCTCTTCTATCATAGTTGTTATCGTCTCTGTACTAGTGTGCAGATAATTGATTCATTCATTGATTTTCTGCCTGGAGATTTGACATCACATGAAACATGAATCCAAGGCCATGAGCCTGCATGCAGATATCTTTCTTTGCGTTTTCATGTAAGGGACAGAGTCAGACTGAGACAAAAGATAGGCCTGAAACTGGAACAGAAAAAAGTGGCCCCCTTTAGAGAATCAGAAAGCTAACTAATAAAGTGGTCCACATTTCAGATTGGGGCAGTTTTGAACTTGTGAAGACACCCTAAATAGAAGATTTGCAAGGTCTGTGAGACTACATGTTTGTGATCGCTGCAGGCAATGTTTGTGGTCCCTTTTGGGAAATCAACAGTAAAGATTTGCCCTTACTAGCATAAAATGGGTCCACAAAAAGCCACAAAATTGCCCACAACTTTTCCGACCAGCTCTTTTGGCACTGCCTGATTGCCCTAAAAGTCTGAACGACCTTGACAAGGGAGTCAAAAGACAGAGATGTATCCCACAAGTTCTCTACCATGTCTACATGGTAAATATAGGTGATCCCTTAATTTTCTGCTTCTTATGAATATATCTGCTAAAGGTGTAGTATAAGCAGGGCTACTGGAATTATGCAGCAAGAGAGCATCACTTGTGCAGCAGGGTTGGCTTAAGAAAAGGCAAATTATGCAGCTTAATGAGGCACATTTTTTGATAGTGTTACTTCATTATTGTGTCATTTACACACGGTGCAGCAAGAAAGGACAAATTGTGCTGCATTATGCTGCACATTTTTTGCTAGTATTACTTTATTATTTTGTCATTTATACAAGTGGGTTATGCTGTCTGGGCAAAGATTTCAACTCCTTAGTACCAATTTAACAAACAAATATAGAAATAAGCAACTAAAAGATGACCAGTCAACCTTTACCAAGGTCCTTCCAACGCGCATGAACACATTTCGCAACATTTTTAGTAACAATTGATCTGTCTGAGTTAGAAATTATGGCCCTCATTATGATGGCAGTCGGACGAGGGTCCAACCGCCATTGTCGTGGGCAGGTGTCTGTCTGACAAGTGCCGGCAGTCCCACCTGCCCAAGTAGGATAGGACAGCCAGCATGGCTCTCTGAATGTGCCTTTTTGTACTGCAGCTTGCGTTGCAGCCAAGGAAAAGGGGTGCAGCACAAGCCACAGTCCAAATAGGAACTTTTGAAACATCCATGCACTGTGTGCTTGAGAGGGAGCACCACATGTGCCCCCCCTGGCCACTTAGCAGTGACCCACAGGGGACAGGAGACCTGTTTGGGGCCCCCAAAGTTTATTTCTGGCTGCTTTTTCATGGTGTTGAAACCGCCATGAAAAGGCAGTCGGAAAGGGTCATCACAATCCCTATGGCGGTGTCTGTACAGGCACCGCCTCCGTAGTAGGAATTAGTGTCTGACCGCCTGCCTCCCTGACGGGCTTCTTGAGCCTGTCGGTGGCGGCGGTCTTCCTCCTCGACATATTCTCTCTGACCGCTGGTATTGTAATCCGGCAGTCGGACTGATGCCCTAGATGTCGGGCAGACGGCACTGACGGCCGTAGGTGGCAGTCCGCCCTACATCAAAATGAGGGCCTATTTTATTTTTTTAAATGTGCGTATTATGCAGCAGATGATGGATTATGTGACAAATGCGGTAAACTCATAAGTTTTTAAAAAACATTGTTCCACAGAATCTCATAAGGACTTGGGTATATGAATCGAGGATTATAGTTGTGGAAATAATTTCATTAACATTTGTATAGTAAAAACTCGGAACTCTCAGTAATATTCAACCTCTTTATATTATTGTACATGTTTTTTATATCACGAGTCAGCGCTCAATTTTCACTGAATGCAGAAGTTAACTTGTATTTATGCTTGTCTTTTTATTTGAATATGTTTTGGGTAGTCCTTCTGTGCTTTCAGTAAAGTCTGGAGAGAGGTAAAAATGTCCTGACAGCCTCTTATCAAGAACTGTTTTCCTCACTCACACTCTCAAACATTTATGGAAATTATCCGAATACCTGCCGATAATATAGTGCACTTTCCACATATTTTTGGACATGCAGCAGAAGATATGCTGTCATTTGCTGAAATGACTGGCATCATCTACCTGTAAGATTTTATGACAAATAGAGTATACAGAGGTATGTGATCCAGGCGCGGTGCATCCATTGGGGCGTACAGGCGTATCCGCCCCACCCGCAGCCCCCCGCCCGCAGCTCCCTCTGCATCTCTGAACTTAAGTAAACTGAATCCATTTACTTAAGTTCAAAGACGCCGAGGGAGAAGTGACAATCATGTCAGTCAGCATGACGTCGGACCTCCCACCCCCTTCAGAGACTGAAGGGGGTGGGCGGTCTGGCGTAATGTTGACTGACATGATTGTCAGACCAGGGGCAACAGGCAGCAGCACAAGTGCGCATGAGTGGGGACGGAGGGCACATTTTTAGCCCGTGCCCAGGCATGCGCACTTGTGTTTTCACTTGTTTGCCAGTCCACTCCAGTGCCAACGTGAAGGCGCCAAGGGGAGCAGAGGTGGCACGGACCGGCGGTGAGGTAAGTTTTCTGTTTATTATTTAATTCCCCGCTCCCCCCAGCGCAACCCCCCCCAAGATCCCTCCCCCTGCGAGCCGCGACTGATGTGATCCTTGTCCGAGTTATCAGAGGGGTGGGTACAGAGGGTAGTGAAAGAGCCAGCTCTCCCCTCTTAAGTCTTAAACAGGCATTCTCAAAAATCACCCCACTTCAGTAAAACCAAACTGATATTGCTGTAACTAAAATTGAAAAGGGGCAAATACATACTACTGCTAAGCTGTATCTCTATTTAAAGGGTGGCAGTTGTTCTATGGTTCCTAAAATGGCAGCTGAAAGGACAGTAGCCAGAATGCAGGTAACAAGCTGCCATTCTCATGAGTGTGGCAGACACCGTCTGTACCCACCCCTCTGATAACTCGAACAAGGATCAAACTGGGATGAAGTCAGGATAAACCCATAAGGCTGTTGAATGTTGACAGTCCAGTGCTTGCTTGGGTCCACCACCTACGTCATTTTCTTCTGAGCAAGATACTCATGCTGAGGTAGACATTGCTTCAGTGAAGTGGCTGAGGCAGTCAAGGCACCAGGCCCTGCATTCCTGTCCATGAGGGAACTTACCTAAAATCAAATACCCACAGAGGTAGATTTATCAATGCTTTTTGCACAGAGCAGTGTCACACAATGTTATGCAAACAAGCACAAACCCTTGAATTGGGGTTTAGTTTGAAGCACAAATCTTGGTTTGCCCGAGAGTAGCCCTAAAGTAAAACAGATTAGTGCCCTCCATGGATGCTGTGATACACAAAACACATACAAAGCAAGAAAAGTATTAACCCCTTTGCTGCGACGGCTATTCCGCCACAGCGCTAAGGGGGCAGGCGGCGGCGCGGCGGTCCCGTGCTCGTGACGGAACCCCTCCGTTACGGCACGCGGGTGAGCTGTGCTTGTGACGGAACGGTTTCATCACGGCCCCGCCCGTTCAATAGAACCGTTCCGTCACCAGCACAGCCCATCCGAGGCTCGTGACGGAACGGTTCCGTCACGAGCATGGGAGGGGTTAAAGTATATCTAATCATTGTATTTTTTACTGGAAGGATACCTTTCCAGTACAAACCGTATGCTAGACATCACACATTCACCCTTGCACTAGCATTACAGTGCATGGGTGTGTGCATTCTTTCAAGTTAGCCTTTAGTGAGTCAGTGCAGGGGACGAGAGCAGCAGTGCCATATCTTTGTAGATATGGTGCTGGCCTTCTATCTTCCTTTCACACAATGCACCACAGCACCGTTGGTTGCTGCACTGCGTTCCATCCTTTCCAAGTTAATCTGGGACTCTGTCCCTACACATAAAATAACTTTCTATCACAAGCAATAAGGCTATATCACATTTGGCTAGATTAAAGATAATGACCCTATATTTTCCTAACTACAAAGCAAAAGAGAAATGACCCAAAGTTTGAATTCACCTTATCACACATTCCACCGTCAACGCAATGATATGGTTACCAGTTACCAATAAAGACCTGACATTTCACCAGTTTTAAAGTAAGACACTTCCCCATGTGGACCCACTAGGAACTGACCCACTCAACCTTCCCTTGGATTGGTCAGAAGTTTGGCACAAGGGTTTTCTTGACCAATGCACAACTCCAGGCCCAGTCTGTTTCCTGATATTGCAGGTGCAACAAAGTGACTGAACTGGTGCCGCCAAAGACACACAGACAATCTTGACCCCTTGTCAATTTGGATAGCCCTTTGGCTGCCAATCTCTCTCTTTGTCTCTCTCGCTTTTTTTTTGGTACTTCTATTGATACAAGAAATTGCGTTGTTTTGCAACGCTTTGCGCCAGACACCAAATACAAACCCTTAGTAAATAACCACCTTGGTGCCCAGAAAAAAATGTGAAACATTGGCTCTTGCTTCCCTTCGAATCATAGCAGAGTTATGTGGATGTAGCTTGACAAGCACGCAAGGCTCCCCTGGGTGTAAACGAAGCACTTCATAACCAATGGTTAATGTAACAAAACTCAAAACAAAGCACATGCTGCTGTATTAGAGGTTTGGCTCTCTCACTGCCTGATGCACAGCTCTCATAAAGAGCCCTACAGTACCTCTGTAAAATTGTTGACAAGGATGGATGAGTGCTAAAATTACCCTGAGGACCCCTCAAGATGAACACTTCTCACCTAGAATCACAGCCTTTTAAATAGCTGTATGTGGTGCATAGACCTGGAATAACTCAAATGAAGGCAGAACATATAATTTGAAATGGGTGAACTTTCTGTGCCTCTCTATCTGAGAACCTTTGGCTCTGTTTGTGTGATCAGACAGAGGATCAATACTGAATTAATGGACTGCTTATTAATGAAATCACCCTTGTCTGGTGCTGCTGTAGGCAGATGACCAAAGTGGTATATTTGTTACTTGTGATGAGATGTCCTCTGGTAGAAGATGCTTATCCAGTACCGTCAGTTTGCAATCCAAATATGCCTTTCTTACCCAAACTGGGGCATCCCCCTTTCCATTTGGGTCCATCTTTCATAAGGGTCTCTTGAAGTCCATTTTGTCATTCTCTACTCAGAAAATGTTACTCTGTACCATACTACTCAACCCAACACTTTTACTTGCCACTACCACTTTGCTCATCCCTACGGTCCAAAGAATGGAAGCAAGGCATTATATTTAAACAAGTTCTCATTCAAATTACTTGCTCAAACCTCCTTGCGCAAATGTACAACCTTCTCTTAAATCTGCATGAATATACAATTCTTTTTATCAAGAACCCTCAAACTTCCCGACCCACAGGATCAAGCAATCAATCAGAGTCTTGAATATGAGACTACTCACCCTAGAGGGTCTCGAGGTGTTGGGGGAGGGGTGCTGCTGGTCAGACTGAGAGGAGGATTATACGAAGAGCCAGGTCTTGAGGTCCTTCCTGAATTGGGTCAGCTACGCGGATTGCCTGAGGTGAAGTGGTCAGGGTGCCCCAGGTCTTGGTGGCGAGGTGAGAGAAAGACTTTCCTCTGGTTCTGGTCTTGTGGATCCTGGGGACAGAGGCAAGGGCAAGTTGGGAGGACTGGAGTTGTCTAGCGAGTCATTATTTGTTTACCACAAGACACGGGGAAGCATTCATGGATACATTGGTTACAAAGCAGACTACTCCCATAAGGCTTTAGCTCAAAAATTGACCTCTTGCTCTTTGTGATGCCATTCCATAAAGGTAGCAGTAGAACCCTCAGATAGCCAATGGGTTGTGCCTTTTTCCACTGGTACCATTCACTGTGTCCTTGTATATCCCTCTCACACCGGCCATGGGTTTCCTTTGTGACGAAATCCAATGACATGTTGCTCAGCCCTGGTGCCCACATATGTAGTGCCAGAATGGATTCATCGCACTGCCTGATCCATGTTTGAGTTTCCAGAAATTGCTGAACTTAAAGTAAGGCAGTGCATTAACATTTTGATTTGTGCATCCTCTGACATGAAAAGCAAATATTAAGCTTCAGCTAGATCGCTCTAATGATTTGGGGTTTCTTTTTGGGGTATTTCTGGGTAGTCATCTAGACCACTGACCAGCTGTCAAAAAACCCCACAGTGTTTCTGTTTGCCAGCCATTCTGAACACATGGTTACCAGAATGAAAGTATACTTTACCTGCTTACTTATTTTCCACTGATCCTAACACTGGGTGGCACACACCTGACTGCCTAGAGTTGTTTCAAAGAGAACACACTCACAATGTGCTTGGATAATGTAAGATCCTTAAGGTAAACAAATCAAAACATAATGAAAGTCCTGAAAGAAACTCACCTTCCAATGCTTGCTGAGGTTGGCTAAGAAATTCTTCCATTTAGGTCAACAAAGGCCCTTGGTAAGTACCATATGAATGGACATCCACGTGGGATCGCCATGCAGGTGAAATGTAATTGTCCAATCTAATAACATATCATTGTCACCTTTCAAGCTAGCAAACAGCATCTCATAGATGCTTTAATGGTCAATGGTGGGTTTTTCCAGCTAACAACAATTAGCAACTTGTAGTTTCACTTTTCCCATGATAGCTCCAGGCCTGCAAGCCACATCATGATTAGTGCTATTGCCTGAAAAACCTACTCTTGCTAAATGTCACCTTCCATGGCATGGGGAGAGTTGATAGCTGTGGAGGTTCACTTTGCCATTCTTTCTAAAGCTATCTACCTTTATATTTAAAAAGAAAGCTCTTTGTAATAAAAGGCACCGCGCTTTAGTGCTCATAGCATTTGCTTCCTGTGGCTAAAGGTATGACTAAGCTTTAAATGCCATTTTGCAGCAAATAATGAAAACTCCACGTTAGACTGGATGGGTGCATTCATTTTATCTGATATGACCTGTTTATGCGTGGGTTATGGTTAAGCGATTTTCCCATGCAGCACGGAGCAGCATTGTGCACACTCCTGCTTTGTTACGATGCTTCACACGAAAAGCCCCGCTGACACAAGTCAGCAGGTAAGGCTCATTTAAAGCAACTGCGACATGCCTATGATGTAGAAACAAGCCTTTTATCCCTTTTTGCCGCAATTCACACTGCTGCTCGGTGACCCTTCCATTCAATTAGCGTTAGCCTAAAATTTTAAATGTGTCAGAGGTCCTTTTTTCTCCTTTTGAATAAGAAGGACTCATACCTGAGGCAGCCGCTGTGATTGTGGATAAACCTAGATCTGCTTCGAGCCTTTTGTGGACCCTCGCCACATCCCATCACTGATTCCTATTCTGCACAGAAACTCTGCCGAGCCTGGTTGGAATTTAAATGAGTGCCCACTGCTGATCTCTGTGTCACTACCACTGCTGCCTGAGAGCTGCTCTCTGAATGCAAGAGAAAGCTGTCTGAAAACCAGTACTGGATTTACTAAGAAAATGCCATCAATTTTGGGAACGTGGATGACCTAAAGTGCTTAATTTGTGTTAAGTTTTGCAGGTGCTGAGAACAGTATTATCAACAATTGGTTCATTGGGGAACACAACATTTCTTTTACTTTCTCATAAGATATGTAGAAATTTGAACAGACAACAGAATCCAAAAACCATCTAAGTATTTATGTGCTGTTTTTTAAATGTTAAGTCATTAATAAATACTGGTATCATATGTAGGTTACAAAGAAAGCTGTACAAAACGGTAAATAGTGCAGAAAGTGACTTATAGTGCTCAGTGCTTACGACGCAAAAGTGACAAAAACTGTACAATTCTTATATACAATGGGGGGGGGGGTAATTACACAAAGATTCAGTGTGGCCTATGCGTATTATACAATTATCAGACTGTACACTGTATTTGTCAATGCTAAGTACAGGATATCTATGCAAATAATCCACTTATTCGTCGACGTTTCGACCCTCAACAAGCGTACATAGGGAGTCAACAACGGGTCTTCATCAGGACTGTGGGGGACAGCAAACAGCCTTCATTCAAACCCAGCCGGGTTAAGGTGCGAGTTGAGCTGTATTAATCTGTTCTGTCGGCGTGGCTTTTAATTCCGCCCCGACTATCGTTATTAAAAAGACGAACTGGGTAAGGATATGGCTATTCTACCCAGTAGGATACAGGAACAGTTCGGGACTGAAGTTCCCGAACCCGCAATCAAATTGAGCTGTATTAATCTGTTCTGTCGGCGTGGCTTTTAATTCCGCCCCGACTGTTAATAAAATTTGAGGCTCACCAGTATTAGAGACCGAACTGGGTAAAGATATGGCTATTCTACCCAGTGGGATTCGGGAACAATTCTGGACTCAAGTTCACAGGCAAGTAATAGGGTCGATAAATCCTCACTTTTCTTGAAGGTTTGTTAGGGATAACGGATGCACTGCGGCTCCAAAACAATTCGGCTTACGCGACTCAGTCTGTGAACTTGAGTCCAGAATATCCTTACCCAGTTCGTCTTTTTAATAACGATAGTCGGGGCGGAATTAAAAGCCACGCCGACAGAACAGATTAATACAGCTCAACTCGCACCTTAACCCGGCTGGGTTTGAATGAAGGCTGTTTGCTGTCCCCCACAGTCCTGATGAAGACCCGTTGTTGACACCCTATGTACGCTTGTTGAGGGTCGAAACGTCGACGAATAAGTGGATTATTTGCATAGATATCCTGTACTTAGCATTGACAAATACGGTGTACGGTCTGATAATTGTATAATACGCATAGGCCACACTGAATCTTTGTGTAATTAACCCCCCCCCCCCATTGTATATAAGAATTGTACAGTTTTTGTCACTTTTGCGTCATAAGCACTGAGCACTATAAGTCACTTTCAGCACTATTTACCGTTTTGTACAGCTTTCTTTGTAACCTACATATGATACCAGTATTTATGAATGACTTAAAATTTAAAAAACAGCACATAAATACTTAGATGGTTTTTGGATTCTGTTGTCTGTTCAAATTTCCACATATCTTATGAGAAAGTAAAAGAAATGTTGTGTTCCCCAATGAACCAATTGTTGATAATACTGATTAACTGCCCAGGTTCATAGGGATACTGGCTTTACCCCATTTGTGGTTTAACTAAACGGTGCTGAGAACAGGTTCTCAATTTTGGTGCTAGGGAGTTATTTTTATCATCATCAAACGTTGTCCTAAATCACATGGGTATCTTTAAAGCCTCCAGTGCAGCTGCCAACGTGACCTTGTGAACTCTGGCAAGGGGGCGCCATGTTTGTTTTGCTCGTTTGGCAAAGATTTTTGTTTTTTTAATATCAACCCCCTAAAAAAGGAAGTTTTTTATTGAAAAAAGAAAAATCCTGGCAGGCTGGGAATTTCTTACAGCAAGTGGGGTTTCTTTCCTGTTTGTATTCCTATACAAGATTTCAAGGCTTTTCCTGGTGCTTTCCAACAAGTAGTAAGTACATCAGATGGACCATCTTAAACAGGGACAATCTTCTGGCTTACACTGGTTGGTGGATGGAGCGTTGATCAAAGGTTGTCAAAAGTGGAACTAGCTGAGGCTTCACAGACACAAAGTGGTGTTTTGGCCACTAAATTGTTTGGTAGACTGGGTATCTCCTCCAATTTGCCGGCTGTCCTGCTGCACCTACAAAGCTCTAACTGACTCCTAAATCCTTTGTGGGAAAAAACAAGTGCTGTCTGGCCTGTCAAGACATTCCAGATAGTTCATTCCTAATACCATAGGTGAAAGCGACAAAGTTGGTCTTATATGTTTATCATCTTTGCACTTCAGAGATCCAGGAATTATCACTTTGTGAGTCCTAGGTACTTATAAATTGCCATAATCAAAGTTGAGGTTGCAAGGAACAATAAATTGGATTGCACAGTTTATTTCTTTCCTAAATATTCTTTATTGGTTATTGAAAACAATAAAGTATTAAAATGAAAAGCAAAACATTATAAACATATGCCATGTAACTCCTAGGTACAGAAAGCTACAGATCCCGAGTCACACTACAAACTGCAAGTATATATTGAAGGTCAAGTGATGTAAGATCTATGCGTACGAGCCCACAATTAGCCAGGGAAAAAGTAGCAAATATGTGAGGGTTTGAAGGTCAGTCAGAGGTTGATATCGAAGAGGAGTTACCAGTTCTCATCCCCTGTAGCCCCGCCCCCGTCAGAAGGGTCCAAGAAGGCAGACAGCAGCCTGCCCAAAGTTTAAAGGTCCTCACCCAGTTTGTCTTCAGTTCAACATTTTTTCAGTCTCACTCTCTCAGTCACTGCCCATTCTGCCACATCATGTTTCTAACGCTCCAGGTTTGGGTCAACTGTACCAATCCAAGTGATTGCCACACAGCACTTGGTGAAAACCAGGAGCAGGTGTAGAAAGTTAAAAGCCATCTTTTGGCCTCTACCATGACGAAAACTCCCCAGAATCCATGTATTTGGGTCGGGTGAACAAGGAATCGCCAATACTGTTGTGATCCTCTCGACCCCCTGGCCCCAGAAAGCACACCCCAGTAGACAGTACCACGCAAGATGCAGGAAGGACGCTGTCGAATGACTGCATCGCGGGCATCGTTCGAGCCTGGAGTGAGCTATCTTGTGTAACCTACATGGTATCATATATGTGCGCTGGAGATAGTGAAAGTGTGTAGGTTTAAACCTAGCTTTACTATATATTGTGCGTACCAACCTGCCTCCCCGGCCACCGTCATAGCCTTATAGAAGTGTGTGACCAGATGTTGCCCCCCACCCATCTCCAACAGGGCCGGAAAAGTATAAGATGTGGGAGGAGCCTCTGGAAAGTGGGTTCAAATGTCCCTAGTGATTGCCAAAAGGCTAGCGTGTTGAAGGAAACACCCTGGCCCCAGAGTGAAAGTATTCCAGGTTGCCTCAAATAAAATGAATTCCTCGTTGGAGAAGAGATCCCCTAAGGTATCACAGTCTCCATATTGCCATGGTGTCATATCCATTGAACAAGCAAATGCCCTGTATGCGTTTAGAGCCTAGAAATTGAATTCCCTGGCAATGGGGGCCCTTCCTAATACCAATTTAGCTGTGCGTTCCTAAAGTTGGCCAGTATGTCACACAAGGAATGGTATCAGCCCATCACCTCTACCCACGGCATCAGGTGCTAGGGCAGCAAGAGAGCATAGGAGTCCTCCTGCAGCAGTTTGTTCTCCCAAGTATCTCCCTCCACGAGCCAATGCTGAATTTGCAAGGCCAAATAATATAGTTCCAAGTGATGTACCGCCAACCCCCCCCCCCCCCCCCACCTTCCAGGGAGTGGAACAGGATGTGTCTGGCAACCCGGAAGTGGCCTCCCGTAAAAAAAAACCACAGAGGAGATCAAAGTGTTCAGATGACAAAAAATGGTTGAGGGGATACAGTCGAAATAATGTTGGATACAAGTAAAGGCAGCGTGGTAATAGAAGCATTTTAGAAAGGTACCACATGTCAAATAAGGAAGAGCAGGAGAGTGTTCTGAAATTGACCTGAGGCCTCCAAGAATTCTAGAGAAGCCATATTGCAACAGTTTCGGAGGGGTATGTGCGACCATCATGCCCAAATACCGAAAGCTGCTGGTCTCCCAAAGCAAGGGGAGAACCGGTAAGAATATAGGGTCCAGAGATGTCCGCATTCCCAGAGGGAAGATCAAGGACTTTCGATGGTTAACCCAAAGACTTGACATCTCTAAACCTGTCTAAAATGTCTAGCAATAGGGGAAGTGAACGGTGAATGTTGTGGTGTAGATAAATACAAGAGCGTTTCCTCCACTTACAAAGATACAAGATGAGTAGTGGCCCCCCCACAGAGCCATCTTCGGCTGAACCCAGATGGCCATCGTCTCCATGGCCAGGGCAAAGAGAAACAAGGTCAGAGGGCAGCCCTTTTGTGTACCCCTACTTATGGGCCAGGTCTTCAAACAGAATTTTCCCGCCCAGACTCTGGCGGCAGGTTATACAATAACTGAACCCAGGAACGGAATCAAAGACTTGCATCTAAAATGGCCATTCCATGGTACCGATTGCCTTTGCTATATCCATGTAAACAATTTCAAGCTCCGCCTCCCTACATTCCACCTTGTGCAATTCATAGTGGTATTGTGGCCAGGAATGAATTCACATTGATCCTTGTGGACCAATTGATGCAGGACAGGACTGAGCCGGACAGCGAGAGCCTTACAAAGGATTTTGGTTTCCGTGTTAATCATGGACATTCAATCGATGGAGAGGCATAAGATTCCGAAAAGTGTTAACACGAGCCAGGCCCGGTGGGAGAGGGCTATAATAGACACCCTCCAGGTGAGACCGGAAGGTCTTGACTATGTCCCTCTCTAAGTGCGCACATCTCTGCCTGTCGAGTCCCAGAGGTGGAGTACAAGTGAACTAGGAGTTTCCCTTCTAAGGAGCCAGGCCTAAAGGCAGCCTGAAGTGGTGCCCTCCCTGTATAGGAGCTGGCAGTACTATCTAAGAGTGTACTTTTTCAACCAGTCCCTCACCTCCTCAACATTTCGGAGGGTATACAGCTCTGCTCAGGGCTCCAAGGTGCCTCTACCAGCAGCTGCATGCATGCCAATTCAGTTCCCGCCCGCAGGAGCTCAGACTGAAGCGTCCCCCGACCCACACAATGACCCTGAATAATCACCTTCATCGCTTCCCACTTGGTCAGTGTAGTGTAGAGGACCAGTTCAAGTCAAAGTAGTCTGAAAGTGCCCCTACGATGGTCTCTCACCCCACCATGTCCTGAAGAATCTCATGAGCCAGTTTCCATCCAAGGAGCAAGCAAAGTGTCGTTCCGGAGTCAAGCTCAGAGAGTACCGGGTCATGGTCCGAAAGATACCAAGACAAGTGGGCCACTGAGTGCACCTTAGCCTCCAAAGAGTTCAAAATCAGTTTATGGTTCAATGGACTGAGTTGTGAGTAGGGTAAAAACAAGTAAACTCGTTCACATTGGGGTGAGTGGCCCTTCAAATATCACAAAGTCCCAAATGAGTCACCGCCTCCCGGAGGGAGAGATTCATCCTGAGTTTAGTAGTCAGTCGAGGAGGGTGTCTGTCCAGACCACCATCCAAGACGGAGTTAAAATCGCCCGACTGATCCCTCTGTGGCTGTCATAAGGACACCTGAATTTTGGGGGGAAAAGTGTGCATCATCTATATTAGGGGCTTAGGAGTTCATGATAGCTATGTCAATTCCATCCAGTCTCCCCTATAGTAATAGGAAGTGAGCCTCAATGTCAGCCTCCATGTATGTTAGTGCAAAAGGAACCCTGGGTTCTATCCAGATAAGTACCCCTCTGGCCTATGTAGACTAATTAGATAAATACAGCTGACCCTTCCATAACTTGTCCAATTTGGCAGCCTCTAAGTTTGTAAGTTGAGAGTCCTGTAGGCATGTAATCTGCATTGTATTCCGACACCGGAAATACATTACCCTGTATCTCTCAGTGTAAGTACCTAACCCCCTCATGTTCCAGGATATCAATTTGTAGACAGCTGGACCAGCCATGTGCAGAACGAGTGTAGGTGCAAATCACGAAGTTACCCAATGCACATTAATGGCATAAACCAACAATTTAACTCTAAAAAACAGTTCTGAACACCCCCTCCCATCCCGGACAGGTATAGCAAAACAATGAATGCATTCTAGTACAATCAAAGCATAGTGTCAGGATGTATACTACTACACCGCGAATCCCCAATCGACACCAACCAGTGTCCCTCCTAAAAGAAAAAGAAAGGGAGAGAAACAACATGAGCAGGGATGAAAGAATGGGGGACATAGAAGTCCAACCCAAAGAAAACCCGCTCACTGAAGCTGTATAGGCATAAACAGGAGTATACAAGCCTATCTACTCCACCCAACTCCAGAGCGCCTCCTCACTCCCAGGATGACTCAGGACATGTTCCATGCTTCGAAGGAACCTCACCCCAAACAGGGGGAGGGTCACCAATCCTGTCCGAATTGTACGACCAACCAGGGGAACAAGCAGTTGGAAAATAAAGAGAAAATGGAAAAGCAAATGAAAATGAAAAGGCTCCCCCATATCAGGATGTCTGAGTTTCAGGCACCACATCTGAGGTCCGTTGGGGAGAACCAGAGGCACCCACTTCCTCGGGGGTCGCAGGAGGCTTAGTCTTGGGCATCAGAGACAGATCTTACCATTATAATTATAGGTAGACATTATTATTGTCATTGATATTTTTGACTAGATATTTGTGTAGCACAATATTTGTTGTTCCGATATTCTGTCAGACATCCGACGGTACATTACAATTTTTAAATAAACATCTCCTGGTTAATGATATTGTACCATCAAACACTTCTCTTAGAAAACACCATGTTCATCGCCCAACTAGCAGACTTCGGGCCTAAACATGATGTTGGGTGGACACCGTTGCAGAAACCGGTCGGACGAAATGTGTTCATGCGACTGCACATGGTGCCCTCGCATGACCACATTTCCCTAGGGGAGCATGTGTTGCGGCCCTAAACCGGCCAAAGTGCATGCTCCCATAGGGAAATGGGAGGTTGTGTTAATCCCTGCCCCCAATGGTAAACATCTCAAGGTGGGTGTCACAAGGTGAAGGGAATAATAGGGGGACCATGGGTGCCCCCTCGGCCCCAAAACAGAGGCCCCAAGGGAAAGGCAACGCGCTTTTGAACAGGGTTTGGATGTCAGAAAGGCTGGCATGGAAACGCTGCCGGAAAACGTGCATCGTAATCCAGACGGCGCAAACCGCCATCCCTTTGAATTACCGGCCAGTTCTAACTGGCCCTCGAGCTCCTTGAGTCCGTTGGAAGCCAGCCGGAATGGCCGGCTGGGTTCAATTCGGTCGGAATGGAAGCCGAAGCAGAGTGTTGGAAAGCCCACAACCTGAGGTCGGAGGCTTTCCAACACTCATCGTTATTAACTTCATTGTCTCATTTTTCCAACACGTAACTCGCCAACTGCAAGCAATGACATCTCTGTTCCTTCCTTTTCACCAGTTAAAGTAAAATATCACCAGTCCTGAGGCAAAGTGCGTGCGTATATCAGTAGTCCATCACCCTTTTCCTCAAAAATCGTATCTTTTTGTTTTTTTTGCTCCATCAAGTTGAAGAGTCGATTAATGAACATTGAACGAGTGAATTCAGTAACAGTCTCTCCTCAGCATCCATATGCCCCTCTCATTCCCAGGCCTCAGCATTAGACTTCCATTTCTTCTATATCGTCTAAAGGGCTGCTGATGTCTTCCCGTCAGACCATGCCAGTCGAGGGCCCCATGCTCACTCACAAACCTCTATATAGCCCTCTTTACAGTGATCAGGTAAAAGCTGAAAAATTTGGATGTTTAAGAATGAGATTTCTTCACATAATCTGCTGCTTCCTTGTTCAGCTATCATTTCAAGGTGCCATGATGACTATTCTAATAAAGATATCATGTATATATGCAAAATAAAAGAAATACTTATTTTTTTTTTAAAACATAGTCGATCAAATTGCTTACATTGCACGTGCTGCCTACTCGTCCATAATGATGTAAGCAGCAAAATAGGTGCAGGAACAAGAAACCCTAGACATCCCCAAAAGGCACCTTGCTTATAATTAGTTCATTTTGACCTCAAGTGACAAAAAGATGCTGTGTTAGCCCAGGATTTGGGCCTCTTGGAAAGTAATGTTTATTTTTTTCAGAACGCTTCCTTTCTAACAGTGTGGGGGTTTTCTGTGTTTTTCTTCAAGCCATGAATCCGGATTTAATGGCTCATCATATACCTCACTGTAAAACCCTTCTGCCATTTCTTAGAGCCTTATAGTCTTCTCTGAGCAGGCCTGGCTGGTCTTAGGATAGGAAGCTTCAAAACTGGGAAGGGAGACGCAGCCTTGATTAGCTCCTTTGGTTGTGCGAAGTAGAGGAGTTGTAAAGTTGCAACCTGCACAGCACTTCATATTATTATTTTTCTACATTTCTCAGCATTGCCAAGTGCAAAGTTTGTGAAATTCTGAAATATATTAGGGCCTTCCCTGATAAGAGGGAAAGGCTTGGGCTAACCATCATAGCCAGAGGTTGGAAACAAGGCTGGACTGGCCACAGCGGGCACTGCGCATTTCCCCAGTGGGGCGGAGGGGTGGGGGATGGTTTTACAGCTGTGGGGGCTTGTTTTGTACCTAGGCACCGGTTTTGCAGCACTGCTGCAATATTGGCGTCCTGTAAAAAAAGTAAAAAGGTGGCA
Source organism: Lissotriton helveticus (assembly GCF_964261635.1). Lineage (NCBI taxonomy): Eukaryota > Metazoa > Chordata > Amphibia > Caudata > Salamandridae > Lissotriton > Lissotriton helveticus. Next base: position 1,070,207,294 of record NC_136070.1, on the reverse strand, counting down.
GTGGTGCTAGCCACTAGAGTTTGTGTACCACAAAGTCTCCTCCTCCCCAACACTCCCCCCCCCCCCCCGGGGGGCGGTCATGTGGAATTGCCAGGGCTGGTTTCTCTTCCCAGTCCAGCCGTGGCTTGAAATCACCACTAATAGCATCTGTGAGGGCTTATGCAGTGCTTAATTTGTAAGTTTGACTATACAGACTATTAAAGGCTGCCATAAGAATGGCTTGTACAGCAGATAATAGCCATTTTTAATGTATATTAAATTACTCATTAACTGTTGTTGAAGTCATCTCTGAATTTGCCACCCAGAGTCACCTTGTGGCAAACGGTCACAAGAGCTGGAGTTGACAATTAAGTGGAGGCGTAAGGAGGGGAATTTTATTCCTCCTAATTTTTTCCTCTTTCTATGCATGCTGCAGCACATACAGAAAGAGGAAAACGCCATCAATGACTGTCTTTGTGCATGAAGGTGTCCTTTCCTGCACAACAACAATCATCCCCGGAAAGCAGGCTCCCTTGCACCATTATGCAAGGGTACCTGCATTGGCGCATGGCAGCCAATTGTGCGCCTATGCAGGGGAAAGCACCATTGTTGTAAATACGATGCATCCTTGTGCTTTTAAAGCGACGCAGCTCAGCATAGCAAAATGGCTTGCGGCACGGCGTTGTTTTGTTGTAAATTACGTAGACAATCTCTGGTAAAGGTGTAAAGACAAAGTTTAGAACAGCAATCGAAGGGATACCCTCACAGGTAATTAGCGCGCTGTAGAAGCACTGATAACATAACTATGCGGGACACCTAGCTCACTTGGAAAGAGAGCGATAAATCCCAATAAAGCCATGCATTTTATAGCCCCGATTCAGGGGATTTAATATGGGGCGATACGAGATGCAACCAGATTTTTCCCGCGTTGTGCCATGTTGATGCGGTTAAAATACCATTTCAACCAGTGATACACAGTGGCTAGAGAAATCTAGTATCCACAAGTGACACATTTGTAGCACTGAAATGAACTTTACAAGGCACCAGATTAACACTGTCAGTTGCCTTGGATGGCAGTGGGAGGTTTCTTAGCATTTCAAGCATTAGGTTTCAAGCATTGCACATCCTGTGGTCATTAGGAAGGCCAAACTGTTTATATGTTTAGTCCTCTTTCCATCCTTGTCATCCAGGCACATTAGACAGTAATTCAGAAGTACACAGAGGATAATTCAGGGGCTCGTTGGGAATACATTTGGTGGTAAAGAAAGCAATGATTGTGCAAGTTAACACGATGACTGTAAACGCTATTTCCTTTTAAAGTACCCTTCCCTTGAAATGTAATGGACTGTAAGTCATTCTCCATTTTAGGTTTGGCCATTTTGTGAACACTCCAAGTTGTAAAAAATCACGTTGAAACCGGATTGGAATCGACAATACCCAGAGCAGCTGTGAGAAACAAGGGATGCGCCAGAGAGAGAGGGGGCTCTGACAGGGAATCTGTCCTGGGCAGTTCTGTTATATTGTTTCGTCCATGGACTTTAAAGATTTATTGAGTTATTTGGCATTTTGCTTGTTCATGAGAAAGCGATTAAGAAATCAAGGTGTAAAGCAAAGATTCGATGGAAGCACTTAACAGCCACTGTTTCCCCTTCCTATGGACGCAAGCCTTAACCCGGCAGTTATATAGGATAACCAGTGCTTAATTTGTAAAAATAAAAACGTAAGTACCAGGGCCCTTTTTGGGAGGCCACTGCAGCCTGCACCACCCATTGCCCCTGCCAATGACAGTACCAATACAACTACTATCCATTGCATTCCTACAAGTGATGCAATTCAGACTATTCTTACGTATTTTGACATTAAACACACTTGTGCTCATCTCAAACTGAAAAAGAGAGCGTCACCATGTGGTGGACTGTCACTAGCGCCGCTGCTAACAATTATGTGCCAGTGCCGAGCACCAGAAACCACCGGCTCAAATTAAGCACAGATAGGAATGGTGATGCGCAGGCACAGGCAGAGATATCTGTCAGTGCTGCCCCTCCCAAGATGGTGTATATGCACAGAATTTGATGTGTCAGTCTTTGGGGTGATTGAGCCGTCATGTTGGTATACCCATTGACACAACCCTCCCATGCAGAATACTTGCATGAGGGTGGCTAGTAGTGGCAGCTGCTCTAAAGGGGAAGCGGTGCAGCAACGCAAGCAGGGGTTGGGTGTGAGGGGGAATAGATTAGACAACTTAACTTTACCTGCGGCCGTCGCCTCGGTGCACCTCTCCCGACGCTAGTCAAGTTGCACAGGCTCCCAGGGGGCAATCACAGCGCGGCTCTCATGCTGGTAATATTATTTACCAGCATGAAAGCAGTGTTGTGATTGGCCTGAGTGGGCTGACTTGATGCTTGCTCAGGCACAGGGAGCCTGCAACTTTTCTCCAAACTGGCTATACAACACACCTGGGTTGGAGAAACCAAAGTGCGCATGTCTGTTCGGCCAGCCGTCTAAGGCTGGCCAAACTGACATGTGCACTTTTAAGTGCCCACCACTCCTCCCTACTGTGACGCTCCTTCGCGATGACTCCGTACCTGCCTTAACCTCGGCTGGCAATGGTAGGATTAGGAAAAAAATAAAATGGTTTTATTATAATTGTTTTAGTGGGACAATGCTCCTCCACCATAACGGAGGAGCCGCCCCTTGTAGCTGGGCTTTAAATGTTTCTAGGGCAGGACCAGAGCAGGGCTGCCATGCCCAGGAGGGAAGAAGTTACATGGGAGGCAGTGTTGAGAGCTGCAGGTCAGGGACTGCTCAGGGGGCAGAGAGGAAAGGAGCATTGTTCACCCTGAAGAGGAGCCACCAGAAAGCAGGGATTGTCAGGAGATGCACTGGGGAACCATCACAGTGGGAAACCATCACTGTGGTCTCTCTTAGTCTACCATGGGGTGAGGCTTGAGAAGGGCAGTGAACACTCTGCGATGTATCAAGGGGGCAGAAAGTGCTTAGAGGAGATCGGTGGGGAGAATACGGGGGGGGCTTAAAAAAGGGGGAACTTTTAATTAAGGACCAGTCTCCTGAGGGGTATGATAGGGGGCTGATAGAGGGGCAAGTGGCCGGATGTTTCCTATAAACAAGATGTCATGGTTTCTGTTTCTTCTTGTGATTTATTCTAGCAAATTGATGTCCTTGAATGAATATTTATTATAGTATGATGTCTGTTAGTCAAGCTTCAGGACTCTTTGGTTCGGATTAATAGGTGCTTTAAGTAATCTATTCTTTAATTTACTCGTATTTAGAGGGTTAGTTACTATAAAGACATCGAAATTGAAAGTTAGCTCTTTCTTTTCATCTTCCTATGTTATTCTTCTATTGGCATGTACAATTTATAACTAACATGCATTTGTTGTGTAGCAGATTTCTCACTTCACCTAGCATTTCGCGGAGCCTGCATGGTGATGTTAGACTGCTTACACAGAATAGTTGGCCAACACCTTCCATTTAAAGTTATTTATGTTCATAGGTTTATCTCTATCCATTCTGCTTAAGTCCAAATTATTATAGTACATTATGCAGCAGTTCTTGAGAGCACAGAAGGGGAGGTTTATTGGAGGAAGTGGGCAACGGCTGGATGGCACGGTCTCCCAAAGGGGTACTGAACTTTGCACATGGCAGTGGGAGCTGTGTTAGGTCTCAGAGAGAAGGTGGGGATCATCACGGAAAGGTGCTGGGAGTGAGTCCACTGAAATATTAGAAAGGATGGAGGGCTGGCCCCAAGCGCCAAGAATGTGGATATGTAGACGTCAATGGTGAGTGGATGAGATCTGGGCAATGATGCATCAGTGAGTAGAGAGCATTAGAGAGATATCTGAGAGATGGATGAAATTGAGAAAATGATGGCGGAAATCGGGGCCAAGAGACAGGGGAGGAGCAAATTGAAGAGGAAGAAATCATGAAGGTACCAAAAACCTGGTTTCTGTCGTCAGTACATTTGCAACGGCAGCAATCAGAAGGAGCTTGGAGAAATGGAGCAAGGCGGAGGCATGTCTTCTGGAAAGTAAAGGTGAGGGAGGTGAAGAAAAGAAATAGAAAGGGGTAAGCAGCTAGTGCTAGGGTTAAGTGGCAGTATATTTTTTTGATCCTGACAAGTTGGCAGAGAATTGCTAATTTTGGTCTCTGTAGGTTAGGCCTAAATGGTTAAGATGGGGGCCTAATGTTACTGGAGCTACATGTTTTCAAACAAAAAGGTGTATATTTCAGGACACCGCTGTAAATGAGACTAAATAGGATGCAATTTGTTGGGTGTACACGTAGCGCAAAGGCCCACAATACTAAAAAAGCTGTAATTTTTTATCATCTCTGGTGGTGTTGCTGTATACAGCTGTAAATACGTTATAGAGATATGTCATTAATGGTTGATAGGAAGACCAGGCATTTGACCCACACCTTTTGGGTGGGCGAGGGTGATTTGTGGATGATAAGACTCAGTTTTCTCGGGTTCTATGGTGATATTAGCTTGTTACTTAGGAGTAACAATGGGGAAAGAGGACAGCTGTATCTCTGTCTCTTCCTGGAAATTATGTACCCTTAGGGTAGGAGGTAGTAGGCATGCGTGACACCTTAAAAGCGCTGGCAGCAAAGCAGGTGAAGGATGAGGTTTTCCTGACCAAAAACATTGTCATTAAATGTAAATGTTCTCCCTCTCTGTAGAGTCGGTTAGGTGGTGGCTCCGCCTCTCATTATAATAAAATTAAGCATGGCGGGACTAAGGCTGCGCTCTTTTTTTTTTTAGATCATTATAATTGTGATTATTAATCAATGGCATCTTTTCTACTGCCAAATCTTTTTCAGGAATAATATTAAAAATAATGCAGCTATAAATGTCATAAAGGAATGGAGTTTTATTTTTGAATTTGTGTGTAAAAATGTACATTAACAATCTAAAAATTGCTGAGGCGGCGGAAAATGAGGAGCCAAGGCGCAGCATCTTGGCCATTCCCTTCACAAATGCCCGTTTTGAGAGAGTTAGTACTGCTCAGTGCATTATAATTTTAATTTAAATAAATACTCTTAAATATTTTTTTGAAGACTAAAATATAGGATCCCTCCTTAGAACTCCCGCTCATCTTCATTTCATTTTGCCAGAATTCTTATCTTCTAGCTAAGCACAGTACCTATCGGAAACATTTTTTGAAGGGTAGGACTTGGGGTTTTTGTTTTCATTGATTTCACTTATGTCTCTCATTTTGGTTGTTTTATGGGTGACACCTGCTCTGAACCTCCTCTTGTGCTGTTTGTTATCATTATTGCCTCACTTTTGTCTACTGTGTTGGTTATATTCTTAAGTAAATGCTGCTTTCCCTCTTCATAAGAATATCCTTTGTGGATTTTCTTTCATTTTTTCTCTTTCAAACATTACAGCTGAGGGCACATTATCCCGTGTAATCAACAGTTGATTGTAGTCACGCATCTGTCATCTTAGTAAAGATTACCCTTCTAAAAGGCCCCATTCAGGCTTCGAAGAACAAAAGTTAAAGGCTCAAAACAAAAGAGCTGATTCTGACAAGGCGAGTGATTGCTTGCAGCCTTTGAAGGGAAGCATTTTGAAAAAGTTACAAAAATATCCTGAAATGGGGCTATCCTAATTGTGAGCAAGTGCGCAGATTAGACATTATGACGTAGGAGTTTCTTTTCTTGATCTTTCATTATCCCTTCAACTTAGCATCTATTCCTCATAGAACGCTGTAAGAAAATACATTCCCAAAGTGGAGCCAGAAAATGCTACTTCAGCCAAACGCAGTTAACGAAAAATACTTGCACAGGAGTTGAAGGGCAGCTATTAGGCATTGAGCCCGTAGACATCATTCCTACTGTGCCAAGTGGCAGTGATGTCACTGCCGTAACGCAAAATGATGGAGGGGGAAGTAGAATGTTATGATGGGACTCTGAGGGCCTCATTTATGAAAAGTGACACATCGCTGCGTGAAAACAGTGATGCGTCACTTTTCATTGCGCCCTCCTTGCGACATGCTTGATGCGTCATATTTAGAATATAACGCATCATGTCGCAAGGAGTTACAGATACAACAGTAATTCTGACGTATCTGCAGGCGCAAAAATGACGCATTACTGTAGTATGTCACAAAGGTGAAGCAACTTCAGCAATGGCTCATTTAACATGGGCAAGTCCCATTTCAATGTGCCTGCGTCAATCTTACGCCTGCTGTGAGGCAGGCGTAACATATTGACCCATTTGCAACCTAGAAGTGGCGCAGTGAAATCCTATAGATTTCACTGTGTCACTTCTACGAGGCTTACTTGCGTCAGAACACCCACCCTGCATACATTATACCTGGCGCAGGTATAATGTGGTTCAGGGGTTTACAAAGTGACACATCTATCTAGATGCGTCACTTTGTAAATATGATGCAACATGGTGCATCTTTTACACTGCTGGTGCGTCACAAAAAATGACGCACCGGTGGCGCAAAAGTGACACGAGGGCTCATAAATAAGCCCCTGAGTATCCTATAGCTCACAGATATGCATTAGCCTTGGGCTGAATGGGGGCCCGCTGAAGGTTTGGGGTCCCCTTCAAGGGTTGGGGGCCCAGCTGTGATGCAGGGGCCTTTGTTAAACCCCTTCCAAGAGGCAGCCTTTATGGTGAGGCAAGATTGGGAGTGAATATCTGCTTCCTAAAACTGTACCTCTCAGCTTTTTTTAGACTCCATGGACGATGAGATCAGGTGTTTTTGGAGGGTTTGCACATTGAATTAAAAGGGCATGTAAAGTATTCTGGGCCATAGACAAGACTTCAGAGCCAGTGACTTAGTGATGTCTGTGGGAGCATTTCACTCTTTGGTATATTTAGAATGAGTCCAAGGGGGCTGAGGTAGTCGAATTGAAAGTGAGTTGAGGGGTGTGCAAAAGTATGGCCAGCTGTCCAAATAGTAAGTTCTTTTCACCAAGTTTGACAATGTAGAAAACAGATGAAGGCAATAAGATGCCTGGTTGATACCATTACCAATATAGTACTCAAAGCACAACCATAGATAATGAGATGTAATGAATGAGTAATTTGCTGATTTGCCACCACACATGCAGCACACTGTACTGTCAGGCCTTCTTCAAACACTGGTTTGATTTAGAAGGAAGCATAAATTGTTGGATCAAATACTTTTTTTTCGATACGACTGATAAATGCATCGTGTTAACCCCTTGGTTAGGGTGTCCCAAGCTGAGCCAAATATACAGAAAAATTCCTTCTAACTTGGTACCCAGAAAAACTCCTAGGAGAGGGCAGAAGAGAATATTTTGAAGATCTCAGAAAAGAATATTGATGTAAAAGTATTACATTTGACCCAGGCAAAGGAAGGCCTGGCGAAGGATAAACAACTCTGAAGACATGGGACAGGAAAAGAGGAAAGCACCTGATCATTAATTTTGAGATCCACACTGTGTAGACTTGAAACCTAGTTCATGAACAAGGTGATCCTGGTGAGTATAATTCTGTAATCATAATATCGATGATCTTTCCATGATTTTATAAGTTATGGAGCTTTCAAGATCAGTCTGTAATCAGCCACTATCCCTGACTTCAACAACGGCATCTTCTAAAAAGGAGAAATCCCTTACCGGTCTATATACAGGTCCCTCTTTGACCAATGCTTTGCCTGTGATGTTAAAAGCAAGTGTTCTGAGGAATTATCACAAGAAGGCGGTGGCTTCACCGTCAATTGAATGCTTTGACTGTTAGCTCAAGTCTCATTGCCTCCTACTATTCTACTAGTTTGAAAGTTGAAAACTAATGCTGTATAACAGTTGGCCGGGCACTGAGGGGTTTTGATGATGGAACAGTGGTGGATGAAAGGGCCTCTTCAGTTCTTGTGTGTTTTTTTATATTAAAAATAGCACAAGATCATGGTAATACTTCAATGTTGGTAAGTTCATAGAAAAGTTTGAAGATATCTCTTAAGTTATTTAGGTCCATGTAGACCGTTTAAAAAACACATTTTGGTAGTCATTCTTATGCCTCTTACCAAATGCCTCGTTTGCTTCAAATAGTTTATTTCACTACAGGCATTGCAGTTGCTAATTCACTATTTTTAATTCAACCGCTCCTCTGATGAATGGCCTGTTTGGCTGGTTTGGTCTCTGTCTTTTGAGAAATGAGTGAGCCATGGAATTGAGTGAGTTGATCGTGTTCTGGGAGAGATTTTCTACCATAGCTAAGATTAGAAGGGTGGAAGATTAGCTTTACAGTGCTGTTTAAAGGCTCATATTGCACAACATAATGAGATTCCTATTATTTGACTGTAAAATACTACATGGTTGGCAATCTGGCAAAATTTACCATGCAATTTGAAATTAAAGTTACACATTTGGGACAACACTCTGTGGTTATTAGTGAGACAACTTCAGAGATTAAGAGAGAATTCACAAAATGGAGGCATGTCCCAGAATATAAATGGCTGTCAGTCGGAGGACACTGTGGTGTGTGTGATGCTTGTCTGCACTATTTTGCTCAAACCATTGCTAAAGGAGGATGGTCAGATCAAGCCAGCATGTTCAGTCAGAAAGAACAGGTCCTTAAGAATCTCACAACCCCTCTCCGCCCATCTCTTCCACCAGACCTGCCTGCTTGTACATGAATCAGTGCAAAAATCTGGTATATTGCCTGTGTTGCATAAGCAAGGTCTCAGTGTTCTGGTTCACCATTGTCAATGACCTTCATTGACACTTTCTGACAGTTTATGTGTTGCCCTCTTTAAAACCTATACTAACGATCTGCCTATGAAAGTTCATACATTTGTCTTGTTTGTTCCTAGGATTAGGTTAAGAGAAGCTGCTCTGTTTTTGCATAAGAATAACTCTACCAAGAGTGATCTGTCTGAATAAGACCAGCGGTGCAACTAGATTGTGTGAATGGGCATGTTGATGAAAACTAATTGTAAACAAGCTAAATGCCTAAACCATTCATAACCATAACCTCAATCCAACAGGTGCTGGTGCCAATGGGAAGTTGAACTGGAAAAGGATGATTTCTGACATCATAGATCTGCTAAGGAATAAGCAAAGCCAAGTTACTTCATATTTTTATTCTCAGACTCCAGATGGTGACTATACAGCAAGTCATCCTGAGTATCCTGCAGAGCACAGTCCCAGGGCTATAAAACTACTCTTAAGCAAGTTCAGGAATGCGAGTAATGCCGCTTAGGAGGACCAGAAGTCATTTGTTCCAAGAATCTAGTGGGACAAATGACTCCAACAGGCACACCATCTTCTGGAGAAATGGCACTTAATGAAAGTATTAGCAGGTGACAATGACAAGGAAACATCTGAAACATTAAGTAATGGAGGCCTTCTATATAGACACAAAAGTGCATGAATTGTTCAATTGTAGCAGAACTTCCTCCTTGTTAGGATTGTAAGGCAAAAGGAAAAAAACTTTTCCACTGTAAATAAACTATCCAAAGATTGACTGCTGCAGATTGAATTCCAATGACTTCATTTAGAGTATGAGATGCAGGGGTAGGGACTGCTACCTATGAATTTCCCTTGGTGCCACTTGCATTGAAGTTGCTACCCCTGCTTTCAGGGACCACAATTGTAGCGACAAGAAGACAAATTGAACAATCGGGATCAGAAGGCATGTTAAACTGCCTTTGTTTCAACTATTTTTGCCAACCTGTAAGCCCTTATCAGCAAAGGGAAGACAGTGGTGAGGCTAAAGGTGCCCCTAATGTGTCAACCACAATATCTTTTTCGTTGTAAGTGGTGCACAGTATCGTTTTGCTACTCTTGGCATATTGGTGAGTAGGCCTCGATCACTATCAAGAGAGACTATCAAGAAAGGATCATAATTTTGTGGTCTGTGGAGAAGGACACCACAACAGAAACTATTGTTTAAAAAGAGCTCTAGAAAAATGTATCAATTTAAATGTAGCTAAAGACATATAGTTTTGAATGAAGAGCTGAAAGGGTTGAAGTTCATAGCACAGATAAAGCTTCCACAAAATCAAAAACTTTCAGAGACTTTGCTCATTCAGTAATCCACAACCACAAATCCCTTCCTGGAAATCGATTTCTTTTTTTATCAGATACCACAGTTGCAAGACAATAGTGTTCGTAGTATATTATTGTATTTGTTTTACCTGTTTATTGCATCTATGTAAAATGTATTATTAATGCAGCAATGGCAGCTATTGAGCCTTGTTAAAATATACTTGAATTGAGTTGAACTGAAAAGGAGATTTTCGCTCCTTCCCTCATTTTACACTAAAATGTCCCCAATACAAAGATAGAAAATGGCATTTTTGAATAAACTCTAATTACACAATTTCTATGGATTTAGTTCTATGGCTTATACATTAATATATTTCCTCGTAAAATGAAAAAATGTAATTGTGTTAAACACAGTCCTTTAAAGTGTGCTGTATAATATTTACATATATTTAAAATTGACTATGACATTTTTATTCAAGAAAAAGCAAATTGAACTAATTGAGAATTATTTAGATTACATCAGATGAATCAAAAGCAATTTAAAAGAACATTTTAGAAACAATACATCCTTTATCCAGCTACGAATAATTACCTGGTTCTTTTCAATTATTTATTTTAATTCGAATACACAAAACAACATGATATCAAACCCAGATATATTGATCAAACAAGCAGCTCATACATCAAAACAGATTAGTTTCATTTTGACAGTCAAGTCTGTCTCACAGCTGCCTAACTTTGATCAAGGGAATTTACACATCCCCGCATTCTCATTCAAAGGGAAGGTGAAACCCGAACTGTGGCTTAATTTCCTCGCTTAAAAGACCCAAAGAATATTGTACACATTTTCAGAGAGCCCTGTTGAGCTCACAAATCTTAAAGTTCACTTTACGAATACATTCAGAAACTGTGAAATATGGTCTTATTCTGGAACATTTTTAAACAATTATTTTTTTTCACGTGTATTCAATAAAGAAAAAAATGACGTGTCAGTATAAAAAACTGTTCCTTAAAAAAAACCTACAAAATGACATTATTTTAACAAGCATTTTCAATGCAATAGGTTTCACATTTACAGAACTCTTGTAAATGCAACACCTATTGCATTGCAAAGGCTTGTTTGTAAAAGTGACCATGCACTGCTTTCTTTTTAAAGTCGGTTGCGCTGTTTTCCTTAGACGAGCCGTGTCTAAAGAAAGGGGTGCGACCGCCATTAAAGTGAAAGTGCAGTAAGGGGCACTTTCCCAAAAAGAAGCATTTGTTTGTCAACTTGGAGCTCGGCCACCATTAAAGTGAAGTACGGCATGGGGCAGTTTAAAAAAAATAAGTTAATAACTACTAAAAAAAAACATGCATCCACGTTCAGTGCTGAAAATAAAGCAAAGGCACAGCCACCATGGTATGAGTGTGTCGTGCTGTGAAAAAAAAACTTAAAGCAATGGGGGATAGTGTGTCCTGCCTGCAAAAGCAGTCAGGAGAAAACCATTTAAGCAAATAGTGCTCAGAGGCTGTATTTAAAGCCTACCGAGTAACAACAGATGTAACACGGGGTGTCCTCATGGGAGGTTAAAAAATGAGACAAGGCGGTACTATGTAGAGACTACTGAGCCTATTGCCAATGAAAAGCCACAGTTTCTAAAGGACAATGATACAAGCCAATTAAAAATATGGGCGCAGAGTGGACGGAGCTTCAGGTCCATATCTGAATTCAGCATGCCTCTCAGAGCAGCACATGCACTGTCCAGGTTCCACCAAAAGAGTTTCAAACAACATATACTCAACATCGGAAAGCCAGATGTTTGCATTCAAGACGTACACAGTTAGGTTGGATGAAAGCTCTAATGGGTGTATAATTGGTTGCATGTGTTTATTACACTATTTCAGGTGCCTTGCTTGCACAGTATATGTTGCCTTGTGGCAATTTCAGAAGCTCTAGTTACACATTGGATTAATGGTTCTGAAACGGTGTGATTAGTTGTGATAGAGTGTGCTGAGGTATCCATTAGGGCTCCTAGCTGGCTGTATGGGGATGTAGGTGGTGGGATACTTAAGATAGTTATTACTGTTGACTGAAGAGAATGGTTGAGAAGGCTGGGTAGAATATAGCCTAGTGTTCGAAGGTAGCAGGTGTCTGACCAATCTTAGGGATAGATCCCATTCCTGTCTTTCCTTGGTCAATACATCTCTTGACTCCACTTGCTCGAATATTTGATTTTCAGAAGTTCCATTAGCGTATGGCTGTACTCTCTGGGATCAGCTGAGCTTTTCCAAGAGTCTTGAGAGCAAATTCCAACAGCCTACCACTGGGCTTTCGCCTACTGAATTTCTGCTTGTTGGCATTTTTGGAGGGTTTGGATCTACACAAAAAAATTGAAATATCTAATCCAGGAATTCCTCTCACTTGCTCCAGCATGCCACACACACACAGTAGGGAAACTTTGAATGTAATCCAGAATTCCACTGTCATAACCCTTCGCCCATAGTTGGAGAACTTTAAATATAATCGTGAATTCCATACACCACTATTGTCGAGCTTTTAGTGGTGGTACCTTTCCACTGTAAGAGACCTCCTGAAATTGCACCCTTTGCAGCATGTTGATGAGTTCATTGGGAGGGTCACAATACTTTTCTTTGCATAGACGTTTTTCAGCCATTCCAGACCATGGATCTAGAGAGCTCCAGCAGATGGTTAATTTATTGTGGATGAAAAATCAAACAGAACATTCATATGAGGATGTGCGGATGTGCAGGAGTAGATAAAATTGGTCTACGAATGGATGCAAATATTTTAGGGACCACTTTAGTAGACTTACAAATATAAAATAACGATATGTTTGCAGCGGCCTCTATCACTACCTTCATGACTGTCTCCAACATAAGAGGAGAGGTGATACTGTGTGACCTCAACATGCAGGGTGAGTACATCATAGCCAGTCATAATCTATCAGACCCTCAGCAAATGACTGTTTACATGGTAATGACTTCAGAGTGCCCACTGAGTTCAACACTTCTGCCCTCCAAATTATGTAGCACTTGTAGCATGCAGGTAAGAAGAGAGCTAGTTCTCCACCCTGAAGAAAACGTTTAGGCTTATTTACAAGCCCCATGGGCCACCAGTACGTCTCTTTTTCCCATTTTAAAAGTGGCGCACCGACAGCGCAAGGGGCTTGTAAATAAGCTCTTTAGCATCTAAAATGTAACTGCCATTTCATCTATTTCTAGGGCAAAGTTACTTTACGTGTAGACTCATGTTAGAATATGTGACTTTCAATACATATTTTTATAACTATTAAACATTTTCGTCACTTTGACCTTTTGTGTGTCAGGGCTAACACACAATATTAAAAAAGAGAAGAATCAAATCAGGTTAAAATATTTGAGAATATATAAGAAAAAGAAAAACAATAAAACACTGAATTAAAATTATTAAAAAGCATTGTCAATATTGTCCATGTCAATTCTGAAAGTGATATCAATCATGTCAACAGGGCATCACATAAGATAAGTAAAAAGTGTGCACAATTAGTTGATTTAGCGGTACAATTCGAACATGAGCTTATGTGTGGGTAAGACTTTGAAAAGCCAGTGGCAAAACCGTGTGGTTACCATAACTCTATGAATGAGATTGTAGCCAGGACTTTGCAGCAAAAGATGAAAAGTAATTAAATGTTTGTAAGATACAACAGGCATCAACTTGAATGCAATCCAAAAAGTACAATCAAACTGAACAACTATGGTACTAGCAGCTGATGTAATTAAAATCCATTGTAAAAGGTCAGCTTGAATTTGCACTACTCTAAGTTGACCTATTACAATTTTACACCACTGTCTCATAGAATTAGTTATTATACTATTTAATTATTTATATACTGAATTAACCCATTATAACCAAAGCCCCGATGTTCTATAAGTTTTCAGGTGATTTACAAACTTAAGATAAAAAACAAGGGCAGGGTGCACACACTGATTGTAACCAAAATATATTACTAGTAAATAAAATTAAGAACATGCGATGATATATTTAAGCTCATGTTATTTGTTCAATTGAGAATTCCACACTAAAATATAGCTGTTCTGATGTGCCTCGTCACAAAACTTCAATCTATACAGTTCCATATTCATACATTTTCTTCTGTTTTACCCCCTTCATAACTCACCAACTCCTAAAAACTGCACAACAATTTGATATAAAATATTGCACTTTCTATCTCACTTAACTCCTTTTCTCCCCGCTGTTAGCATTCATCGTGTGGCCATCCCAGTTTCCTTCTTCGACCCAGGATTTGCCAGTGAGAAGACTAAAACTGCCCACTCCCACGGGTGTCTGGGTCATCACAGAGCCTGAATCAATTGTTCCTTCACGAAGGCTTTGCCACCTTTTCATTAGCATACACAGATCTATTCTGTTAGTAGGCTTCCCCTTCTGGTTGACATTGGAAATTGATCTCTCACTTAAAGCCTTTTTTCCCTTCTATGTATCTGATCCCGACATCATTCTTTACCTTTACCAAAACCCCATGTAAAATAAATCGAAAAGCGCATTGATGTAGAAATGAGCCAACTTAATTCTGACACATCTCATCAGTACCCTTATAAATTGTAACGCCTCACCACATTTTGCATCCCATAGCACTACCCCATTGGTTTTGTGATATTGGCTTCCTAAATGCTGCAAACGCTGTTGCCCGAGCCCTCTATTCTGCAACTGTGACCTCTCATATCACAATTTTCAACTGATGATTTTGACCTTCTAAACCTAAGGTCAATTTGCACTGTGTCATTGGCACACAATATCAACTCCTGTTTGTCGGTCTTCCCGCCCCAGTTCACAATTTTAAATTAACACTCAGGTATTTAATAAAAGCTGCCCACGTCTAAACAGCAGCCTCATGTGACATCTCCAATCAGTTTTTTGTATCTACTGACACAACATGCACCATCTCCCATGCCATCCCATTCACATAGAAGCCTGGTGCTTAATTTGAGCCGGTGGTTTTCAGTGCTCAGCAGCTGCACTTAATCATCAATAACGGGGCTTTTCATGAGCACCAGTTAAGGACACATTCATTTAGGTTGTATGACAGTGGCACCCATGGCTAACGAATGCGTGCCTCTACAACGCTGCCTGAACAACGCATTCCTTTACGACGCATGCCTTTACCGCGCATGCATTTACCGCGCAATTTCGTGGTAAAGGGATTTGTGTGGTAAAGATCACACCCCAGCCACCCCGCCATGAGCCCTAAAAACAACCCGACCACCCCCGAGCCCTAAAAACAATATGACCCCACTGAGCCCTAAAAGCAGCTCGACCCTCTGAGTCTTAAAAACAACCCCAAGCCCTAAAAACAACCCTGACACCCCAGAGGCCTGAAAACATCCTGACCCCCCCTGAGCCTTAAAACAATCTGATCCACTGAGCCCTAAAACCAACTTGCCCCTCCCTGAGCCCTACTAAACAACCCACCCCCTCTGAGCCCGAAAACAACCCCAAGCCCTAAAGACTACCCTGCCCCTAAAAACTACCTCCAAAACCCAACCGCACTTACCAGACCATGTCCCGGAGCTCCCATTTTCCATTCATTTATGGTAGGCACGGGAGATTAAGTGATTTAACCAGAATCACTGGATGTTGAGCCGACGCCAAGATACGGCATGGTTCCCAAGCTCGAAGTCGGCAGCTCTGGCCATTATACCACATTCTCTCCCCACTTTCATGATTAGTAATTGGTTCTGTTTTAGGCAGTGCTAACAGGAGAAACGGGCTGGTGCAAGCTGCCTCCTGACCAGAGCCCCGGCACTTGTTTTACAAATTAACCACTGCTGTAGCCCATTGCTTTACTTTTATTGTTAGCAATTAGGGCACCATCCTAACTATCAACTTTTGATTTATATCTAAATCATTATTTTTCATTCTTTATCCACTTCGCTGTGGCCGTAATTTACCCTGCTGTGTGGGGGAGAATTCCACACGTGCGTGGTTCGGACGGCCCCCGTCCGTCCTCCACACATGCCCATTGTGACGTCAGACGGCCGGGGGCCGTCGGACGCACGGAAGCGGTTAACCAAATAATATTTG
This sequence comes from Lissotriton helveticus, assembly GCF_964261635.1. Taxonomy (NCBI): domain Eukaryota; kingdom Metazoa; phylum Chordata; class Amphibia; order Caudata; family Salamandridae; genus Lissotriton; species Lissotriton helveticus. Next base: position 1,070,191,240 of record NC_136070.1, on the reverse strand, counting down.
TTGTGAAGCAGACATGCTATTGACCATACCCTGCCTTCGTAGCCAAACGTAGAGAGAACCAGTAATGTTTCTTGACTAATGAATAATTACAGGTCTGAAGAATAGATGAAGGCATGAGTAAATGATGAAACTGAAAAATAATTGAAAGAGATCCTCTTAGACCAAGAAAGTTTAAGCCTAAAAGGATGGACCTAGTTTTAGTGGATTAGTTTATCAAAGTCACACCAAATTATTAATTTATTGTCTTTTGGTGAGTATGAGACAGCTGCTTTCACTAACTCGTTGACTAACAAGTATATCTCGGATTCTATTCAAAACAAATCGGCAAAAAGACAGTGTAGAACTCAGTACCCCCTGTCACCCACTTCCTGGGGTCACATATTAGCCAATCCGTGGCCAAACACTTGTTGCCACAAACTCCAGTATAACCTTTGGATGACTGACTAGCAGTCCAGGGCAAGAAGTAAACGTATATTGCAGAGAAATTCAAAATGAGAGCTGAACAGTTGAATATGAATCACATATGCTTAAAATCAGCTCTGTACCACATAATAAATATGATGCTGTTTATACTGGTAAGTCTTTCAGTAAAGAGTGCAACAGTGAACGCATGCAAGTTGCTGTTATAAACAATGATAGCTTGGCATTTCAGTTCATTTTAGTGTTCCATTTGACTATTCAGACCTTGGCACTGGAATCCAGTATCAATTACACAGCCGTGCGATCATTAAAAGGATGGGAAAGATAGATACATAAAGATAGATTCATTCAGCAAGTCTTTATTAGCCTCCTGCTAATCCTCAGGAAGTAGGTGATATATCTTCTCTGCAGCCTATGATGACTCCATCTCTTCCAAAGTCTCTTTGACTCATAGCACTCTCAGTTTGTTTGTGTCCCTTTGACTGACCAAATATTTCTTATCCATTGGCTCCAAAGGTTCCCTACCATTGGCTTGGACACATTTGAAATAATGAACCTTCTCTTGAATTTAGCTATGGTTAGTGTTTTCCTGGCGGTGATTGCGGGTTGTATGGGAGTTAAACTGAAGGATATCTCCTCAGTTATATTCAAATTGTGATTTGTTTAGGATTCGCCTATTTGCTGGTTCTTTCTTACTACAGCATTTGATAGTTCCAGATGCAGAAGAAAGTTTGGATTGATTTAGGGAGAAGGTTCCGTTTTGATAGAGGTTTGAGTGATAAAGCAACATTTTGATTACTTGGCAATGGTGAGGATAGTACTATGTGAAGCAGGGATAAAGCTGGGTATTTGGCTGATTCTATGGCTGCATTTATCTTTGCATTGTTTTCTCCTGATTGCCTGCACTGGGGCTCTTGGTCTTTGCTTTGTTTTGTTAGGAATGTGCATTATTTGTTTGCACAGTTGTCTTGTCCCTCACTGGAAATGAATTAATTCCACTTGGTGAGACACCCCATCTCTTATATTGCTGAAAAGTTTCCCTCTCTTTCTTTGGGGAGTAATCATAACTGGCAAAAGAGCTCTCTTTGTACCCAAATATGAGTGAACTAGATTTAGGCACTGGGATACTGGTGGCCAGAATTCACATGTCTGTATGACATCTCTGCATGTACACCTGGCTATTCTGAGTTGCTGTCTCTGGAATGTGTAATAACACGCTGATGCAGAATTACCGGGTTGAACTTTGTGGAATCCCCATTACTGGGACAAATTATCTCCTATTCACTGCCTGATTTGAGCAATTTATAAAGGGGATCAGGGCAGAGACTTAGGGACAGGGAACAGAAAGGTATCAGTAGCCAGGTGAAGCTAGTGCCAGGCAGATAAAGTATTTTGTGTCTCCACAAGCTGTAAAAGGTTTGAGAAAGGGCTGGTATCCGGGCTACTCTAACTCCGCATTTGATTTTACTGGCCAAATGTTTCCAAACATTTCTGGCTTAGTGTTCATGTAACTAAGAAATCCAGGTTCTGGAACAGCAGGTCAGTTATAATTTGGTGGAACAGTACCTTACCTGGCGATACCGCTCTGCCCTACTCATAATTAAATCCTATGAGATGTTTCCTATACTGATATTTTGAGATCTCTTTCAGTCATTTTGAGGTTAGGGTGAAAAAGTTCTGACTTGCTCAAATTCTCAGTCAAGTCCCGGGTGCATTGTATTCAAGCTTAATCTGCGATCACTTTGTCGTTGAACCCATTGCATGTACGCTACCAAATGATCTAGTTTCTGAGCCACTAGAAAAGATTTAAGCACTCACTGTTAGAGTGCTGATTTCTTGAACAATACCTCATTAATTGCACGTAGGAAATAAATTCAACCATTTTTTTGGTCTTTATCATCGCTTTTCCTCTCAGAGTCTTTGACTTTTGATGCTTTTGGGGGTGGTATTATAGATTATGCTAAGAGGCATTTATATGAAGTGATTATGACAAAAATAAGAAATGCAAAAATGCACAGATAGAATACCAACTTCTGGGAAAAATTTGCACTAAGGCCAAACCAACATAGCTGCCACATAATGCAACATTCTGAGGGTCAACAGATTTGTTGACTACACATGGGGATCTCTAGTGAGAGTATCCCACAGCGGGCCATAGGGAATGCGTACCTCATACCATTTATATTGTGGAATGTTCATGACATAACAAGAAAACATTTGAGAGACCAGGAGTGAGGGTAGCGAGATGTCAGCAGGAAACCATCTTGAAATGGTCCACACCTGTGTGGTTATTATTATTAATGTACAGCATGTGGCAGGTGTTTAAAAAGCCACCTAGGTAGGTCTACAGGTAGCATATACCAGCACCTGCACAGTCCTGTCTCCAGCCAAAGCACTGCATCTTCTTTCACAAGCTTCACTAATGTTTAATAATCACTGCATAGGCCTGGATTGAGGCTGCCCACCTAGGACAACTGTCAGCTCCTGGAACTGTCCTTTTATCTTTTCACCTGCAGCTCTCAGAGTCTTGTGTGTTACCATACTGTGTTGACCCTATCCCAGCACAGGAATCTCACTTTCCTCTTTATGACTAGCTGACATGCCACAATCTATGAATCTGGATGGGGAATTCTAAGACAGTAGGAAGGTGTAGCAGCAGTAGTATATCAAGAGACACTGCATGTTTTTCTGCTCCGATACAGGTGTCTGTGTGCATGCATGTGTATGCATGTGTCTCTGGTTTTGTCAGCCATCTCTGCCACACCCTCCCTGCTTCTTGCTGCTAATAGCTATTTCCACTTTGGCGAGTCACACTGCCATGGACCATTTGTGTATGCCCCTGTTTGGATTGATATGGGCCAGATATTATTATCGGATGCTCAACCATTTGTCTTCAGTTGACTGAGCTCTCCTTTTCTACAATATTTCATCGATGGTATTCAAGAAAGACATTATAAAGACAGGGTATCAGAATGTCATTGCCTAAATGTCATCTGACAGAACTGTCATGTCCTAAATATCGTTAACAAAAATATCGTCCCTAAGAAGTTCATTTTTTGGGGGTTTAAATTATTTTTTATTATTTTTGTTTTGTTTTGTAGGCTTCAATACATCTGACACTTCTGGAAGTCCATTCAAATTACACTCTAACTTTATGCCAACAATGCAATCATTACGTTAGACAATCCATACATTATTACGTGTTGTCCCTAAGAAGTTAATAATAGAAAATCAACACACAATGTAGTAATATTTTTGTAAACAATATTTAGGCTGCGATGTTTGTTTGAGAGCTAAGGTTTCACTATTAAGTCAAATAGTGTCCTAAAGGAAGAATGCAATGGAGCTGGAAAGGAATGTATGATGATACTACGCGATCATGTTGATCGTGGTATTTTACAACGCAGGCTTTACAATGCAAGTCGTTTCAACGACTTGCACTGGAGGGCACTGGACTTAGGGATAGTACGATTTACTATTCCAACACCATTAGGGAAGGTGTTAGAATCGTAAATCATACTATTCCTTAGCTTACGGCGCCATCCAGTACAAGTCGTTGAAACGACTTTCGTTGTAAAGCCCGCGTTGTAAACCTACCACAGTGAAACGCCTGCGTAGTAAAGGTCGTCTCCCGCTGGGAATCCTGCAGTTGCACTATACTACTGACAGATCACCACACAGAAGATGGAGGACTGCCGTTGTACTAAATGGATGACAGGTGTGCTCTCTTAAGATTATATTGCAGAAAACTGAAGATACACCAAACAGTCTCTAACAAAAGATTAATGCAAAAGGAGGGTGCATACAATTCAGAGGATGGTGGCGCTATCTGAGTATCATCGCTTACCCTGGACGAACATTTAATGGTTCATCCAGTTCAACCTTTTCCCTGCATTCTGTTATTTGAAATCGTTTATTAATAACTATACACAGGAATAGCAGCACCAGACCAAAACGATATTTGTATTACCTAGTATCAACCCATTTTTAAATATGAACAGGAATTGTGATTTAGGGAGGATTCCAGGCAATACACATCATTCCTGGCATGGAACTGGCAGTGTTTGGATTCAACCATATATATTAGATGTCTGGTATCAAGAGAAATTAGCAAAATAACAAAAGAGGCAAATGATGTTCTCATTGTAAACGCTGCTGGGCATCTAGCCACTAAAATGTCTTGAGGCTTACTACACCAATGTGAGGAGATATTTTTCATGTGGTTCTGCCTCAAACTACAAAAAGGTTTCCTTGTTAAATCAGCTGCCCCCTGGGGGTTCAAAGGGGTGTTGTGCAATCTGGTTAGTTCCCTCTTATGGCTTAATCTTCCATGCTCCCTGGAAATGCAAGCAAGTACTCCTGTTCTCAGAAAGAATTGAGCTCCAAGAAGCTCAGGCTGGTGCATTGTAATGAGCTCTCTTCAGCTTCTGTACTGCATATCGACTGCCTGCTGCATCTGCTGGGACCATGTGCTTGACATGAGCATTTTTCGTGGTCAGCTCCTCATTAGGCTCCTCCGAGCCTCAATATGTCAGCCAAGTGCAAATCAGCTCTCTTAGGCAACACTTGGCAATCAAACTCAGCATCTGCCTTCAGTGTTTGCACTTCAATTTAATTACCTAATTTAACATGGAGTTGTATTCGAGGAGTGTGCCTTCCACTGCTAGCGAAGCCAATGATTTCCCTAAGAGACACAAATATATCAACGACAGGCGAAACTCCCCGAACGGGGTAAGGTCAACCGTGTGCTTGAGCGCTGTTTTAAAGCTAAGCATATACTTCCCTAATAATGCTTGGGGTACTGGGATTTGGGATAAGGTACAATTGAGAGCAAGGTCGGCGAAGTATCGCACCACAACTGGCGCCAGCATCACCAGACTTTTGTTTGTGGGGTGCAGAAAGGGAAAATAAGCATTGGCCAAGCTAGTACGTCTGCCTCAACTATGTCTTTTATGGGGCAAAATGTAATCCATTATTAGAATGTATGCATGCTTTTAGGTTTCACATGTAATATTTCTTGCACTAGCATTAGGTTGTGCATACAATTATGCTTGCAACCTTTAATCAAACATATTGTATTCAGTGAACACTCCATTCATAGAGATAGGAGCTTCAGGTCAGCCTTTTTCGGCTATGCTTGAGACATTGTTATCCACATCTTGGATCAACCCACAGTAGCAATGGCATCACAGCCCTTTTCTTTTGGCTGAGCAAATCATGCAAAAGGCACACAGTGTTGACATCTTTAGAAAATGCATACAGCACTGCTTTGCACCTAGGTCCAAGTGTTCCAAGCACAGGAATGCCATTTATGCCAGAACCACCACCCACCTTCTTAATCGCCTCCAAACCATCCAGAACACAGCTGCAAGAATCATCCTGGACCTGCCCAAACGGACCCACATCACCCCCTACCAGCGTAGCCTGCACTGGCTCCCCGTCAAGAAGAAATGACACTTAAAGCTATTCACGCACGCCTACAGAGCTCTCCACAACACCTTGCCCTCACCACCATTAAACGCACCCATCGCACCCGAAACGGGGGTTGCCCCTTCTCCCACCTTGCAGCCAAAGCCAGGAACGACCTCCCCGTCCACCTCCAAACATCAAAATCCCGCGCTGAGTTCAGGAGCGGACTCAAGGCTTGGCTGTTCAAATAGACTCACACTATTAACATTTTCCTTCCTTATTAAGAATTAGGGTGTACACCCCTAGTGGAGAAAGCCAACTGCAGAACTATTATGTGGTGTCCTGAATTTTTTGCACACAAGGAATACATATAAGTGCAACATCAGTGTATCCAAAAGAAGTGGAAGGAAACAAGAGTACAATGGAGAAAGGAAGCTGCCGTTGCTGGAAAGCTGCTGCAGTTCCTCAAGTTGTTACTAGATGTCCCTCTCAAGTCAGGTACAATTGCTTGAAATGTAAGTCACAAAATTGGTGGGGTATAGCTCCAACCTAGAAATTTGAATATAGGCTCTTGCTACTGTAATGCCTGGCACTTGTTGGAAAGCTACAGTTGCACTTAACTAACAACAAAGATTCTCACAAAAGAATATAATGTAGATGGAAAGCATGTTGCACCCTACTACCAAGAGACGTCCTCACAAAAGAGTACAATTAAGATGGAAGGCTGTAGTTGCACAATACTACAAACAGGAGGTCTCACAGAAAAGATCAATGGAGATGAAGAGCTGCGGCTGCACTAGACTACTAACAGAGGTCCTCACAGAAAGTACAATGGAGATGGAAAACTTACTGCACTCTATTACCAAAAGAGGTCTTCGAAGAAGAGTGCAATGAAGATGGAAAGCTGCAGTTGTGCTATACTAGCAACAGAGGTCCTCACTGAAGAGTACAATGTGGACGGAAACCTTGTTGCAATCTACCACTAAGAGAGGACCTCACAGAAGAGTGCAATAGAGATGGAGATGGGAAGCTGTAGTTGCACTATGCTACCAACATAGGCCCTCACAGTACAAAGGTGTTTTACCTTTGGCAAGATTACTTTCCATGGACTTACTTAGACCATTAAACTTTTCCTTTCTATTTAGTTATTAGAATGTGCACCCACTGGATAAAGGCAAGTGGACAATTACTCCAAGATGACTCTAACATCCTGAAAATCTTGCACATTTTTTATTTTTTATTTATTTAAAGGAGTTTTACATAGCGCTGGCTAGACCCGAAGGTATCAGAGCGCTTTACAATGTAACAGAAAAAGTTCAACAATTACACAATACATCAAAAAATAGGCAATACAATTAGGAGAGGAGAGAAATGAGAGAGAAAAATAATGGAGGGGGCAGGGGAGGTGAGAAAGGGAGGATAAGGGAAAAGACAACAAGGAGAGACAAAAGGAAGTCTGTCTAAAGACCGACTGGGTAGGTGACGACCAAGGAGGGAATCCACGGCCCATCTCCCCTATAGCTAAACCAGGTAGCTCCATCAGGCATCAGAGAAAATAGTTCAGTCTCAATACATTGAGAGAGGAGAAAACAAGAGACATAAATAGAGGGAGGATGCGGGAGGAGACGACAGGCGAGAGGAGAGGAAGTGCAACAATGTGGTTCAACAATATAACAGAAAAAGATCAACAATTACACATTACATCGAACAATCAGCAATACATTAGGAGAGGAGAGAAAGGAGAGAGAAATGTAGTGGGGGTAGGGGAGGTGAGAAAGTGAGGATAAGGGAAGAGACAACAGTAGAGACAAAAGGAAGTCTGTCAAAGACCGACTGGGTAGGTGGCAACCAAGGAGGGAATCCACGACCCATCTCCCCTATAGCTAAACCAGGTAGCTCCATCGGGCATCAGACAAAATAGTTTGGTCTCAAGTGGCGAGGGAAGAGGTTCACAGAAAAACAGGGTGGGGACAAAGGGCAAGGGCATGTGAGGACAGAGGACAGAAGCTGGAAAGAGTAGGAGCGGGGAGGGGTGAGGGATGGGGGAAGGGAAAGGGGGAAGATAAGGTCAGGAGGGACGCGGGAGCGTTTGCCCGAAGTCCGGCTGGGTAGGTGATAATCAAAGGAGGGAGTATAATGAATATATGTAACTGCAACATCAGTGTATCTGAAAGAAGAGCAAGGACTGCAAAGCTGTTGCAGTTCCTCAAGTCAGATACAATTGCTTTGCTTGAAATGCCAATCACAAAGCTGAGAGTGTGGCTTCACCCTAGAGATTTGCATGTACGCTCTTGCATATACACACTTGCTACTCTAATGCCCTGTGCTCGTTTTTCTAAAGGATAAATAATGTACCAAAACTGGTTGATAATAATTAACCAAAATTGTATCTTACGATAATAATCTTGAGTTTTACGGAAATAGTTATGATTCCATGCATAATAAAAACAACCAAATGAAGATCATTTGCTCCTCTGTCAACTTTACAAGAAGGATGCTTGGTTTGAGGCCCACTTGCACACTGCTCTTCTGATGAAGGCCAATTTCTATACTTCAATTTGGGCTAACTGTGGACTCTTTTAGGTAAGAGGAGTAGCAAAGGTCCTTAACTAAAAGAGCCACAATGTTTTGCAGTGTGGCATATCAACTTGTCAAATAGTTAAACTAACAGTCATGGTTGTGGCTCGACCAGTGTTTAATATATAAAACAATTTAGTCTAGAGTGACCACTATTGGTCAGTGTATCAAATACCGCGGCTACATTGTTTTCATTTCACCTCATACCTCTTTTATCCATTACTTCAAACTTCCAGTCTCTTTAGCTCAGTCTTGCAAGTATATGTCATCTCCTTCCTATACTTATTGTCCTTCTTCTTTCTTCCTTTTCTCCTTTCTCTTTCTTGCCTTGGGTCAAAGTCTGATAATAAAAAATAAGGCCTGGGACTAAAAAATGAGTGTTGTGGCTACCACTTGCAACTACTGGCTAAAGTTAGGCAATGCGCTCAATCAAAATTCGTACTAAGAAGATATTCGCCTTTAGCTACAGCGGCTACAATTACCACAAGCAATGTATGGCATGAGCATGGTGAGTACCGCCTGGTTCTTGATGGATGCACTGTTCTATTTTAAGTAAAAAGACAATCTTCTCTTGCAAAACCACCAGTGCACTGACAAATAAATGTTGACTTGCACACCAAATGAGAGGCTAACAAGCAGAAGGAAGCAAATAGAGCTAACAACACACATCTCTCTTCCTTGTAAAGGAGCCATAACACTCCAGACTCTGAAACTAACATGGTGGGGAAATACTTACAAGGACTAGTGCCATTACAACCTGGTGCAGCAAATTATGTTTGATCTGCAATTCCATTCCTGCTCACCTCATGCTCCAGGCTGACCTAGTGAGATTCTGCAGGGCACTCAAGGCCCACCCATCCCAGCCATGTCTGGGCATCATAAAGCCATTCCCAAAGGCAAAGAATTGGCCTTTGGGAATGGCTCCCCCTTTACTAAGAGGTGACCTGAAGAAGTGAACAGAACACATATTAAAAATCCCGTTTATAGAATAAAGCCCTTGGAGAAGGTTTGTTAATTTTAAATTCTCACTTCCATGCACAGGAGTTTTGGCATTTTAAAAATAAGGGTCTTATTAAGAGTTTGTGGATATGGTACTCCACCACAAATGTGGCTGTGCTGGTGGGAACCTTTGACTGACGGCCTGAATGACATTGGGCCGTTAGTCAAAGTGCCTCAGACTATCTGGCCTATTTAAGTTGGACATTCCAACACAACCTTTTCCTGTTCAGAACTGCCAGGGAAATTACCTCCAAGCATTGGGAGAAAACTCCTTACATGTCAGTGTCATTTGTTTTTGCTTCCCAATAACAAAATTCCCCCTTGGAAATGTGTTTTTAAAAACAGATAACTTTACTGTGCGAGAAAGTTGAACATGGTTCCCACACAACAAAGCTTCTGTGGTTTCAGGAATGTTCGCATATATAACTTCTCCAAATATGGCAGTACATCCCTCCGCTGATTTGGCAGAATGGGATACAGCCCGCCAAATGCTACATAAACCCCTAACTATGTATTTAAACTTAATTAATGAGATTAAATGAGATTGCAACCTTATGCATATTTTACATTTCCATAGAACTGGCAATGATCAATTGAGTCAACAGTCTGCCCTACAATGCAAAATAAACTCTATGTCTTGACTATTTATGTGATGTAAGCTACAAGCAAGAATAGGAACAATAACAGAGAGCTACATCCAAATGAAAGTGCTCCGAGAGAGATTACGGTAGTTCACTGTTGTGATGGTTGACATATCTCCCCATTCACAAATTTCTGCCTGCTGCTTAATGTTCCCTGTTGACTTGAGTCGATTGTACCAATTCAGAATGGGGTGGGGGCTCCACTGCACAGCCTAACACATATTCATTCTGTGGGGGAAATAAAAGGGACTTATGTTATGGAACCAGGCGGGTTCCCAATGATCCCATGAGCAGACTGCGGTGCCAATTACCGAATTATGTAAATTGGATGAATGCATTTTGACAATTATAATAAAAAGACCGCTGTACGGTCAATTAACGGCGTTATCCATACTGCTGAATGGAGGCCTCTTTGTCAACCAGTGCCTCTGTGATTCCTCTGGCAGGGTCTTTTTTGCATTCCCCTCCCAGTCATTTGCATCCTGTCCAAGGGATTGCATTAGTTGGAGAGAAGCGTCCGCTCTCCCGCCACCATCTGCCTGTGCACTGGATGCATCGAGGAATGCTGAGGCCAAAGTCTATGAAATATGATCAGACTTTCCTTACAGAGCTAGTTGGCCAGTTGCAAAGGGGTAATTGAGCAGGCCATGTCCCAGCTCTTGGACAGGTGGGGGAGAGGATGGGGCATTATGGCAAGAGCTGCTGGATTTGAAACTGGGAAGCATTTTCGAGTCTCTGCATGGCACAACAGCCTATGATTCTGGGCAAATTGATTCTGGGCAAATCACTTCTTCTCCCTATGACTCAAAAAATGTATCATTCCTTATGTAATGTAATTCGTGCTCATATGAAGTGCTCTGATGTCTTCCGGGTGAGCTCAATATACATTAAAAAAACACACAGGTGAACTGAGGGAGGCCCATCGTACACATATGCCCAGTTCCTTAGCAAGTTTCCCAGGTCCATGTGCTCACAGCAGCTCCAGTCCAGGTTTACTACTTATCCCACACCAAAAAACACTAGTCTAAAATGCAAAAAAAACCTGGACTGTAGCAGTTGGTCATGCATGAAGAGAGGAATTAGGTGGTTGTTTAGTCCACTTAGCAGGGCTGGACTGGCTCTAAATGCAGCACGGACAATGCCTTAATATCTGGCCCTTTTAATGCCAAGTGACTACTACCAGGGCTGGACAGGCCGTAGCGAGCACCAGGCGTTTTTCCAGTGGGCTGCCAGAGTGGGACCCGGTTTTGGACCCCTGCGGGCCGTTTTTATTACCGGGACCGTTTTTGCAGCATAGACGCAACATCTGCCCCCTGTAACAAAAGCAGCTGCAGTGTTTTCCATACGCACCCACCCCCACCTCACCCCACCCACCCCCACCCCCAGGGCCAGTCCGACTCAATTGCCAGGGCCGGTTTGTGTTCCCAGTCCGGCCCTGACTGCTACTACTCACACTAAAAGCTCTCTTTATGAGGGTCCTGGCCCAATAATTATTTATTGACAATGTATCCAAACGATTGGTTCTGCAGCCTAATTCACTATATTGACTAAAGATCAAAATGATTACAGGCGTTTCCAGAGAGAAATATTCTGATACTGTAAAGTACGTCATAATTCCCGGATGCAATATATAGCAGCAAATCTTGTGAGTGCCAATGGGAAAACTGTGAAATCGTGGGCAGGTCCCTTTGATCTGCTTTTGAGACAGGATGATTTACGGCTAGGGGTGTACGATATAGGACCAGGAGTGATGTACACATGCCAGATTTTCAGGAAGTCCACACTTGTTGAATTTCCAAACAGTCCAAACTAATTTAATTGGCACTGATTTACATAGTCAATGGTTAGCCAAAATCGCTGGCATTTTAGGCCAACTTGTATACCCATTGTCTAAGAAATACACAGCCTTGCAGACCTGACCACAGCCTCCCATCTGGGTTGGCGGTCAGGGAGCATGGGAGAGTGATTAGCAACAGTTACCGCAGCCTATTCTAAGTAAGGCCCTGGTTTTCTATTATTTAGCACAATCCTTAGGAGCATGTTGCGATGCAAACCACTGCATCAATCAAAATATATTTTGTGCTGACAATTTGATGTGAGCACAACACAAAATGGATTTCGTGCATGGAATATCAGCCCTCCTGAGTTCTGTGCAGAGATGGCACAACTGAGCAAGAAAAGCTCAAACACTCATACAATTTCACACAAAGCCAGATCTACTAAAGTAGCATAATATGGATTTGCATGAAATCCTAATGGCAACGGAAAACAGGTCCAAGCAAGAAGTAAGCAGAATATTGCATGCTATTTCCAGCTCTAACATGTTCAATGTGTACAACATTACACATTCTGTGCAACGTACTTTTGAGTGGTTGCTATCACGTATATAGCATTCTTGAGGTCATTCACTCTAGCCAAGTATTTGGGTGCATGTATGTTGAACAAGAAACAGCTAACATCCAACCGATTACAAAGCAGAGGCGAAGATAAGGGCAATCAGACAGAGGCATCTAGGCCTCTACTACCGCCTCACCAGATACCCACAAAGTAAGAGGTGGATGGTGGCATTCTCCACACAAACATTACAAGGTCTGGAGGGAAGATAGTGCTCAGATCTGCCACTCCAGAGATCATGGTAGTTTTCCAATTTGACCTTTGCCATGGTTCAAAGAATCCCTCAGAATTCCAGGAGCCTACTGCGCATGGCCGGTACACCTGGGATTCCCTGAGCCACGAGGGAAGAAAGAAAAAGCGAATGTCACCCCAGCAACCCGCAGCATCATGGGAATCTTTAGGATTACCTTGCCTGGTTTATATATGAAACCCCTGGCAAAAAATGAATCCTGCTGATAAAGTAGGCATGCATGATACTTGCAAAGAAATCCATTAGATTCTCATTCTATCTAGGGGGGGGGTGTACTTGTGTACCCCAGAGAAACTACTCATAAGGTTTAGAGAGGTTCCTTGGAATCAATGCACAGAGGAATCACAGGAATGGCCCACCATCCAAAAGACCCAGAGATCCTCGCAAGGTAATTTTTCACTAAGTGGCCCTTCAGGGTCACTAAGCAAATCCTAAACTGGCATGCTGATATCTGCCACTTATACTGTACTCCCATCACAGCGTACTTACCACTATAATAGAGGGCACTTACATCTAACAGTTGTGGCAAGGGAATGGTGGTGGGGTTTACCTCAGAGCAGGGCAAATGCCTACATGAATGCTCTTCATCATCTGCAGGTTACAGTCTCTAATCCCGATGAGATAGCCCAAAAGATTTTAAAACCGACAGGCCACAGGCTTAAATGCTTTGTATGTTTGTGTTTGGAGCATCTCACAATTAAGGTGAGGCACATACAACGGTTTTGAGTGCATGTGGTCAGTGTGAAAAGTGCTTGTGGTCTGGTTAAAAGCAAATTTGCAAAAACAGAATGGACCTTATTCTTAAAGTTATCTGTGCATTCAAGTCAGACTAACCCACTGAAATAGCTCTATTTATCAGTGAAAAATCTACTTTTTTTTATAATCACATCACTTAGTTTTGCAGACATATATGGTTTTATTCACATAAAAGTTTTTGTGACCGGAAATCTATGACCAGGTTTGTTGAGGGGGTGGGCAATATGTGTTACAGGGTGCAAATACTCTGCGAGTTAGTAAACAACCACAAATGTACATGTTTGTTAGTGCCATACACTCCTCTCCAACTCCCTTCCAACATTGAAAAAGTTTGGAAATGTACTCCTGTCAATGGCAAGTATAAATCCCTTACCTGGTTGGGAAGGGTAAGGGTGCACCCACAAACGTGGTGGGGTTTTAAGGAAAGTGTTTTCTTCATGAGGAAAATATTTCTCTATTGAGAATAAAGGGGCATATTGCCAACAACTAGCGATATTTATCGGTAAATGGGCTTAGCGAGTAATTTTTTAACGCTAAGCATAGCCGGATATTATCACAGAGATAACGTGCTATTAGCAACGTTTATCTCTAAAGCGATAAAATATCCGGTGTTAGTGGCGAAATGCATGAATATCGCTGGTAATCCAGCGATATTCCCGCATTATCGCTAATGAAGACTTAGCCATAATATCCAACTCCCATTGGATACAATGGCTAAGAACTGGTCTGAGCAGGCGTTAGTTTTTGGAGATATTCGCGCTTAGCGCGAATATTTCCATCGGTATGCCTGCCTTGCTAATAGGCGATAGCGACATTAGCGACTGCTTTCAGTCGATAACAGGTTGGGTACGCCCACTTTGCATGTCATTAGTGATAAATATCGCTGACATGCAAAGCGGGCCCCAAACCGCTTGCTATCGCCTACAAGCTGTCGCTAACTGCTGTTAGCGACAGCTTGCTAATAGGGCGATAGAATTATCGCCGCTTAGCGGCCAAAAACGATAATCACATATCGCCCGACTTGGTAATATGCCCCAAAGTTATTAGGTGTTTTTATACTTACTCTGTATTTTGTGCTTGTAAAAACATAAGCACATGTACTTTTTATTTTCAAGTTTTATACAGTTCGAACTCGACCTGAAGGTATTTGAGCGCTTTACATTAGCACCAATTACATCGCACAAGGACAGATACATTTTTAGGTTGAGCCTAGCCAGTGCACATGCACTGCCCTCAAGACCTGCTTTATTCAATAAAGGACTTTGCTCTCACCTGCTGCTTACAGTAGGTTCAGTCCACTGTTGCTCTTCTGTGCTGCCGCCTGATTCACACGATACGTCACTTCCATTTTTCACTGAAGAGCACCGATCAAGTACAATATCCTTACGCTTTGATCAGTTGTTTGGGACAACTCTTTCCTTTTTTATTGTATCCTGTGTTGGCTCATGTTCAGCTATGGGTTCTAATCCAGCGCCCGCCCCTCAACAACCCCCCTCAGAGCAGCCCCCAGTGGCAAAGACCGCTGGTGAGCCAATGTAGGCAAAGCCACCCCCCATCGGCATCGCCAGCCCGGAAAGTGACGACAATGCTGCACTCGGTGCCCCTTCTCACCATGGTGATTGCAGGGCTGACAACACGGGCTGAGGTCTCGTTATTGGGTCGTCGCTCATGCAGCTTATTGGAACACGCGAAACTGATCGGGAAAACACTCTTTATTTCAAAATTAATTCTGCCACCGCATTCCAAACCCCACCTTTCCAAAGCAGCGGAGGACGGTAGATTTAGTCAGTAATTACCATAACTCTTCTAAAATAAATTGGGGCATATTATCAAGTAAGGGCGTTACATTATCGCCGCTTTTATCGGCAGGAAACTGCCGATAAAGCCGCGATAATGGGCTTGATAATATGCTCTATGAATTTCAATCGAAGCCCATGTTAGATGTCTTCACACATCACATCTAACATGGGCTTCGATTGGAATTCATAGAGCATATTATCAAGCCCATTATCGCCGCTTTATCGGCAGTTTCCTGCCGATAAAAGCGGCGATAATGTAACGCCCTTACTTGATAATATGCCCCATTGTTTTTTTTTGCGTTTACACATTTTAGTAATTTTTTAAAAATATTTACTTCCTTTTACTTATGTGCTTTACTACAAACAAAAGCCAGCTACCCTTCTTAATTATATATTTAGTATTAAATAGTAATTAATTATGTTGGAAAGGCTGCATGTTTCATTTGTTATTTCTTTATTTGAAGGTGCAATGATTTATTTAACATTTGACTGGAGCACGTTAAAGTGCCAAAAAGTACTGTAGGCACTACTCCACCATATTACACTTCTCACAGCAGTAGTTACAGCTGAGAACGCTGTAAGCAACCACTCCTCACTACTTTTTATGTGGGTTAAACATGAATCAGAGAATATAGGTAGAGCAGCGTAACATTCGCAAAAACAGCATTTGGGCAAGGATAGGTGGCATTATAGCTAAATGAAATTTTGTCTGTTGCTCTATCAAGTTCTGCATCCAGTGCCTATTTTTTTGTCGCCCTTATTGTTTGTTCATTTCATATATGTATTTCATTGTGAAAGACTTTATTTATATATTAAACAGAGCGTGTTGGCAAACTGTTTCAGTATTTTTTTAATATGTCTTTGCCTGTTGACCTCTAGTCATATTCGCAGAGTGCACAGGAGGAGTAGATGTTTTGCCTTAATTAGTGGCTGCTTTTGCTTTTTGTTAGCTTTTTGGGATTTGCTGTCCCAATCCTACTCTGCCCATGTTTTGTTCAGATAGTCCGTAGCTTCCTTTTTTGCAATTTAATTGTAATGTTAAAGACGCCCAATTCTTAGTTGCACATGCAAAGTGCACATGACAGATGAGTAAATATATTAAATAGAAATTAAAAGAAAAGGCTACTACATTGCAGCATTTGTAAAATAATTTGCAGTGTGGCAATACCATTTTATCCACTTAGAGTAAAATATTTTTGTAGCCTGCACATGAAAATAAAAATGTAATGTATTCAAATTACAGAACACCACATCAGCTTAATACAATTTCGATTTGTTTAATGGAAGGTTTGTATTAAAAAAAGAAAAATAGAGACCATGGAACATTTTCCATCACAAGCATTAATAATACATTTGCTACAGAACTTTCACTAAGAATAACACAGGAACAAATCCTCTATTTTCATATCTAATGTGATCACTATCATTCTTACATGCACTCTCTGTTCACCCTCTCTCACCTTCATCATTCTATCCATACTGCACACATTCCCTACATGCAATACATTTTCACATCTCATAATAACATATTAGCATACCAGAAAATTCAACTACAGACACTTCCGCTCCACATCATTCCACTCCATAACAAATCATTACAAACTAATAAAATAAACTGCACATAATTCAACTCCACGCCACAAATTTCAATTCACATAACACTCTACTACATAATTCCACTCTACTCCAAAGCACATAATTACACTACACACAACACAATTCAACTCCATATAATTCCCCTACACATACTTACACTCCAAGCTACATTTCACACCACATATTCACACCCCACACAGAGCCACTCAAATCAAAAACACATAATTACACTACACAAAATAAATTCTACTACACACTATACCACATAATTACAGAACATATAATACTACTCCACAACATTCCACATAATACCACTCCAAACTATACCGCATACCTCCACACAACACACAATTCTCAACAACACAATTCTGCGCCACACAACATGCACTTCACATAATACCACTCAACACAACATAATTACACAACACATAATTACACACTACTCAATACAAGATAAAGACACCTCAACCTAAATACACTCAATGCTCACTCCACACTATTACACATAATTCTAAAAAGCATAATTTCACACCACACCACACAATTCCACACAACACAATTCAACTAAAAACATTTCCAATACACACCACATTATTCCAAACCACATACATCAACTAAACAGCACAGTTCCACACCACACCACATACCTCCAATACACAACACACATTTTCACATCATGGCACAAAATGTAACAGCACAACATATACTTCAAATCCACAACATGCCAATGCACCACATAATACTATTGCACATAATTAACTCCATAACACACAATCTCACTCTACATAATTCCACCAAACTAAATACCATTTAATTACTATCCACATCACACAATTCCACAATTTCACAACAAAGAATTCCAATACAACACATCTCTCCGGCTCACTTCCACCAACACTATCATCTTTCCCAACACACCCACTACCTCTCTTATCTCTTATCTCTCCCTCTCCCTTACACTCCCATCATTCCCTCTCATCTCACAATTCAACTGCCCCCTCTGATCCCTCCCTCACACTTCCTATCTCTGCTCTAAAATACCTGCTCACACATGCTATCTTCCTGTACCTCCTCACGCTGTGCACTGCTACACCTCTTACCTTCCCATCTCCTCTAGGTGTCCCTCTCACTCGCCCCTCTGTCTCTCTCTCACACCATCTATCATCCCTCACTCTCGCTTTTTCACTCCCTATTCCTGCCTCTCTCATCTGGTTCACTTTAGGTCTTTGAGCACAATATTTTTTCTGTGCCTTTTCTAGGTTTCCTTCCTTCAAACCCACACTCTCTTCCTCTTCTTTGGGTGTCTTCTGCATACACAAACACTCACTCTTTAGACTTCTATAGCCTGCTATCCCCTTCTTTCTCTCTTTCTCACACACTATTTCTGCTCCTCTCTCTGGAGTTCATTCACCACTTCCTGCACAAACTATCTATCCCTCTCTCTCTCTTTTTACCTATTCTCTACATCACTCACCCCTATATATTCACCATATTACATAACTACACTACACAAATAAACTACACACCACACAATACCACCCCACACAATTCCACAACTAACAATTCAACTGGCATTATTCCACTACACACCGCATACATCCACACCACTCCAAACAAAAACACATACATAAAAGACATTATCAATTACAACGCCAATGGCTCTAACTCTCACAAATGCAAGACCTATTGCATTGTAAAGGCTTGTTGTTTTAGGCACAGGAGATTAAGTAATTTGCCCAGAATCACAGGAAGAGAAGCCGGAGCCGTTCCTCAGTTCACAGTCAGTTGCTTCGGCCATTATGCCACATCCTCTCCACGTATCTTGTTTGAGCAAAAATAAAAATCATCAAAGTTTTCGAAGAGTACACTGGGAATTCTGACACTGGGACACATTTCCAGGTGTAATGCAAAAAAACCTTTGTGAGTTCTTGAAAATCAACAAATCTAAATCCATGTGGGGTTGTAAACCTCAGAGTGTAGATGTATTAATTTTCAGTAAATTAAGCCTAACACGAGGAGCAGGTTGGTTACAGCCTAATGTTTCCACAAGTGAACTAGCAGGTGTTTCTATGCGCTAATTGATTCCTTTGTTACCTCCTGTCCTGCGGTGTATGTGTCATTAGGGAGAGGGTGAGAGCTTGGCTACACATTTCCAGCACTTAAATAGACATGCCTCTGTTTTCCCTGTGCTGCTATTGAGAAGGTAACTCCAACAGAGGCATCGCCAGACTGACTGAGAATCTCAAAACCAAACTACTAAGTGGATAATGGATTTATCAGGAAGAATACATCACCTCGCTCCATGAAGCTATGGCCCTGCAGTCTACTGTCTTCCAGCATGGTGGAGAGTTAGGTAAACAACCTTTACAACGCAACTTTTACAACGTAGTTCCTTTACAACACGGTATTTACAACGCAAACCATTACAACGCATTGCGCTGGGGGGCGCTCTAGGATAGGGAATAGATTTAATTTACTATCAAACACCTTCCCTACTATCCACGGGGACTGGAGTCGGAATAGTAAATTAAACTATTCACTATCCAGCACCCCAAAGCACTATGCGTTGTAAAGGCATGCGTTGTAAAAACAGCGTTGTAAAGGCATGCGATGTAAAAGCATGCGTTGTAATGTCATACATCCGGAGAGTTACCCTATACCCTGTATGGTGACTCCAGCACTACCTGAATGTCAATATAGTTTTGGGTTTTGTCCCGGCTTCTTAAAGAGAAGTAAATGTGTACACTTTCCAGCAGCAGGAACACAGCATCCTCTTGGGTAATTCATGAAGTTGACGTGTTAAATACATGGTGCTTAATACTGAATGCAGTTAGGAGTCACAATTGGTTACTTTCATGAGCTCTGTGAGTCTACCATCCTCTAGCTCTCTCAACATCTTCTTAGTCGCCAGCATCCATAGAAAAGGAGATGTGAGTGTTCTGCTCCCTCTAACACCTGCCCACCAGTACCACACATCAAGGAATTAATCGTCAGGCATTATTTGACTATGAAATTGATAGCAGGGTGGTACAGCGCGCATTGGAAGTAGGTCGCGAAGAGTGGGCAGCGTGAGCACGGGGTAATAAGGAGATACACACTTGTAATGTTCTCTGTGCGATGTAGCGCATAAGCGGGATTCATCTTCTTTTATTAATTCGCCCTGACCTCCAATGTGAGGTCAGGGCGTGCGTGCGTGTATGTGTAGCAATGCAAAGCGTTACTCTGCGGTGTGTTACATTCCTCCCAAACTTTCAACAAAGAAAAATGGAGCACAGTTCAATTGCTACAAAGAGGTCCCTCTAGGGGCCTTGAGACTCAGTTCTGTGACTGTGGTGGTAGGTCCAGGCATCTATTCACACACATAGTCCTCGAACCTCCTTGGTCTTGTGATATTGCACCTCAGGTTGTAAGGGTAGTTTTTGTGTGGTAGGGGCGCAGGGGTCGGCTTGGGTGTTTCTGCCGGCATGGCCTCTATTTGACTAGATCAGAGCATAACTTGCAATTGGAGGCCGTCAATGAAATGTACGGCTTTAGGATCTGGGTCTTCTTCATTGTTTTTCTGGGTAGGGTTTGACCCTAATGCTCAGAGTTGAAACTGGCAGCGACACCACTTGTTAAAGGCAGACACATTTCTTGTCAAGCAGTCTAAGCTGATCTTTGCTGTCACCATTGTGCCTAATCCTCGTGGCGACCTGCATTGAGCGAACTTTGAATGGAGTCGAAACTGCCCACCGTGGTGCTGGCCTCGCACTAGGAACAGGTCTCCTTGATGTCAAAGGGCTTTGGGGTCTATGTTGTCACGTAGGGTGTGCTGTCCTGGACGGTGGTCCCGAACAGGATATTAGAGGGTGCTCTGTGAGTCGTACTGTGGGGAGTGCGCCAGTACGGCCGAGGGTCTTCGTGGATCGAATCAGAAACCTTAAGCGCCGAGACACCCCAGGGTAGTTGCGCGCCATACAAATTGCATAAACATAAACATAAACATTGCCTCTTCTATGTACTGTTTGCTGCGCACACACAATGCGTATGGTTTTATTGAGTGTGTGAGTCAGTCTTTCTATCAACCCGTTGCTTGGAGCCACCGGGGCATGAGTTTCCTTGCTTGATGGAATGGTTTTGCAGATATTGTGTAAAGTCTAGACTCTGAAACGGGGAGCCATTGTCACTCTTCAGTGTATGGGAGATGGCGAATGTTACAAAGAACTTGTCAAGGCATTTCCTGGTGTGGTCAAATGATGTTGGTTGTATCACTTCTACAATCGGGAATTTGGAGGACGCATCCAACACTACTTAGATGTGCCACCCATCAGGCAAACTGCTGAAGTCTACACTGAAGTCACACAACAGCCTATCGTTTGGGCTGTCAGTCATGACAAGAGGGGATCTGTATGTCAATTTGATGGCTTGGCACCAGTGTCATCAAGCAACTAGGTCTTCGACTTCAGCATCTAAGGCGAAAAACCACACCTTTTGTCTTGGCCATGCTTTGACTTTCGATGCACCTTGGTGGCCAGTGTGTGCAAGAGCCAGCATTGCCACCCATAAGGCGTGATTCTGTGTACATGCAGGAGGAGCTCTGTTTGCGAGGTTCTGAGTTTGTGGCAGACCTTCCAGAGGGTGACCATGTCTTGTTGGGTAGCATTATCATACTTATTTACGTCCTGAAAAAAAATTCTAATTTTCTTATACGTTAGCTTTCCAAGCTCTTTCAATGGCTGGGATTGAGGTTGTGGCGTCAACAATGTTCTGAAGACATGAGGTGTTGAGGCATGTGACTTCCGCTACCCAATGGAGGTTTTTATCTGCCTGGTACTTGTTAATGGATGGTGGCAGACCTGCAAAGCCTCTGGTGGCCGCAGTACGGAGAGGAGATCACTGGGTCCTGAGCTCTTTCCTAAAGAGGCCAAAGTGGGCAGACGTAGTTTGCACTGGCAAGGGTGCAGCTGGATGCAGGAGTGTAGTGTGCTCCCGCTGTATGGCACAGCAGGCAGCGCGTGTTTGAGCCAATAGATGGCGCAGTAGCAGGCAGCCTGGGATGAGGTAGGTGAAGTGCAGGGTTGCTCCGCCTTCGTAACCACTGTCGAAGGCGTTAGCACCATGCCATGCTGAGTGGGTGGCACAGGTGCAGAGTAATAACGAGACACACACTTGTAATATTCTCCACTTTAATTAACTTGCTCTGATGTAAAGATACGCAGGAACAGCAGAATGAAGTAAGGTATGTATCTTTATCCTAAAAAATGCCCTAACACCGAGTAAAGAGTCGTTCTCAGTCAAGGTACAACCACCAACTGTCAACTTAAGCGTTGCCTATGCCCAAGGCGTAATTCCCCCATCGGGCCGGATCAACGTTACCATCTATGATCCTTATATCATCTTTTGTGCCCCTCTTTCACCCTTGGCAATGAATGGTTGACCATTGTGATTATGATGTTCTTTATTGATGTAATGGATTGTCTATATTGTGGTTTGAATGTATGAATGAATGCCTCATGAAATCAAAGCTGTTTGGGATATGATTGTGGCTATGAATGTCTTATAAATGTTACGATGTATGGGACTTTTTTGTTTGTTTGGTTATGAGCTCCACATGTCATGAATGTTATGTGGATCCCAATATGTATTAATATAATTGTCAACATCTTTTTATATAAGAACCTGTGAAAAAATAATTATGAAAATAAAAATGATCAAAATTCAAAAAATGGATGCATTCAGAAGCTAAATGTTCTGTGTGGCTTTGACTATACTTAATGTCGCTTACTGAAAACAAGTAGGATCCTCTAGTGGGACCTTGTCTTATTAAGACGGCAGGGTTTCTGTTTTTGCTTTGGTCCAAATGGAATGTAGTTGCATCATAACGCCTTGGGCATAAGATAAGGTGTACAAAGCTTGTCGCGTAGGTACCACGTAAAACACAACACCTGACCTCTTACGTCAGGTCAGGGCGTGAGTGCGTGTATGCGTAGCTGCGCAGAGCATTGCCCTGCACTATGTTCAAGTGTCATTCAAGGTTTCACCAGGGCTTATTCAAAGATTTTGTCCACCCAAGTTTCATGATCTTATCATGGTCAAAAGTTGTGTCTACTTCCCAGCAAATACATTGGAGAATCGGAAAAAAAGATTGGAAAAGTCATTTACCCACTTGCTAGCAAATACATTAGAGAATCAGCACAAAAGATCGGTTATTTGTCATCACTGGCTGTGTCTATCAATAACT
Organism: Lissotriton helveticus; assembly: GCF_964261635.1. Lineage (NCBI taxonomy): Eukaryota > Metazoa > Chordata > Amphibia > Caudata > Salamandridae > Lissotriton > Lissotriton helveticus. The sequence continues at coordinate 1,070,168,179 of NC_136070.1, read as the reverse complement.
GCGATGGGTGTGGAAATGTTATTTATTTTCTAATTAAAATAGAACCTTTGCTAAATAAAATCTCACTGAGACAAACAGCCTCAAAATATGACCCCTTCCTTAAAATTTTAGCATAATCCCATGTTTACATCCCTCTGTCAAATCGAAATCTCATCTTGGAAACATTGAACGTGATTTGGCTCTTTCCGTTCCATTCCTGTGCATCAACAAACGTGATCTCTGCGCTGCATCAGCTGCAGGGCTCGTGTAATTACGCTCGAGTGTTTTTTTGTGAGAAGTCAGCCATGGCGCGAGCTACGGCTGACTGAGGCGGACTGGACTGTGTGTCATTATACAGGAGAAAAATCAATAGGAGCCTTCCTGAAAGATAGCCCCTTACAAAATTGTTCATGTTTTTCAAACACTGATTTATTGTGCAGCGTACAGGTTTGTGCTGGAGACTTAGGCCCAGATGTACCGACGCTAAGCAGTGCTTTACAATATTAGGCAGAACAAGCAGCGGTGTCAGTCATTGTTTGTGTGCAAAACAATATGCGTGGTAAAAGCTGACATAAATTGCAACCGCAAATGCCTCAGGGTTGCGTGAAGCCAGACCCCTGTTAATCTATGCCCATGGCACCTAATAGTGTGGGAACATCGGAAACACTTTTAGGACTCCTCATAAAGCCAGATCCTCCAACATAGCATCACCTGGATTGTTGCCTGCGCACAGAAATGTGTGCAGTCGAGTTAGCCTTGAGTATTAATTTTCTGCAAAATGCCTATCACTTTCAGCTGCACATTGTGCTAAAATGGAAGCTTTGGTGAATGCAAGGCCAGTTGCATCATTGGTGCACAACTCTTTGTAAATACAGTGCTACACATTTATTTTCATTGTGTGCAGTGCAGCACTATACAATTTCATACAGTGCTGCTGCATGTCTGATTGTGGGAGGTAATGTGGCCTAGCAGCAAGAGCTGCCAAACTGAGGAACTAGGTTTGAATCTTGGCTTCAGCTCAACACCCTGTGATTCTAGACAAACTACTGAGTTCCTGATTTAAATGTTGGCAGACTGGTGTTGCAGTAGAAGCAAAATACTAGTTTCCAAGTTCTGGGCTCAAATGTGTAACTGTTTTTACTCAGATTCTATATTTCACTCACAGAGGCATTGGTCCTCCGATGGACCTTTCTTCGTCGTAACGGGGAGTGAGAAATGAGGGTGTCCCACTGTCAGCCACCCAATGAGGACCAATAATTGGGAGGCAACTCACAAATTGGCGATCGGGTTCAAATATATCACTCTCAGAACTATTATATGAATGCAGAGTATTGCAGTTGGAAGGCCCAACCTCCTAAAGAAGTTTAGTCTAATAAGAATTATGCAAACTAAGAGCTCTGCTGTTGCTATACAAAACAAGAACAAACAAACCTGATGTCTGTAAATAATCTATGACTTTCTCTATCAGGCATTTATAAATCATATAATTGAAAGCACAGCTTCTGTAGAAAGAACATTAAGACACAATAAAGGGCTCCAACAAATTTAGATAATTTGGTTATTGTATCAGAGAGCCAAAATCAATGCATATAAGTAAACATTTTAGGAGCTTAGTCACAAGTCTAACAGCTTGTGGCATAAAACCACACATTTAATCAAAGTAAATGTATTGCTACATAAAAGAATCCATAAGCAGATGGTTTCAAAGTAATAATTTCTATCACCAACAAAGGCAGAATGATGGTTCACAAGAGTTCTCTTAGCATGGGCAAAGGGATCAAGTTAAAGTCTACTAGGGAATAGTCCATGGACATGGGTAAGGGGAATGGAACATTTATCAGGAAAGTTTAAGTCTGGTCTCTCACCAGACAGCTCCAAATCGTCCAGCAGGCAAGTTTATCAGCAAAGGCAAGGGGCATGAAAGGATAGTACTGCTGCCAGTCGACAATTGAGGAGAATGAAGAAAACGCCTCCCTCCTCCTAGGAAAGTCACTGTTTATACTCCATATCGTTAGTTTGTGACATCAGTAGTCACCATACAATAGTCTGATCATCATGTGATCGTTCTTCTATTTTCCAGGTACAAATTGATACTCCAGCATACTTTCTCGTGCTCATCAGGAAAAACAACTGTCCAGTCCGTCCTCACAGGTTAGTTGACAAAGAGCTTTTTTTTAACTATGTTGCTCTTCACGGAAAAAGTCCAATGGTCAGGTTCCCATCATTTCATACACAAAGAATTACTGGAAAGGTGTCTCTTGTCTCTAGAAGGATGTCACATGAACCGAACAAATAAAGCAACATGTAAGGAAATATATCAGAGGTCCATTACACCAGGCTATGAAATAATGCAGTCTAAGGAGGAAAAAAATCATTCAATGCATTTTAAAGTTATTTTTTTATTTATTTAGTAAAATGAACTCCTAATTAAGTTCAAGCAAAACAAAAAAAGTCAAACATATCATATATGAGTATACTTTTCAGTGATTATTACACAAAAAATTTCAACTCCAATTAAGGCCTACTACCACAATTTTAAAAAGTACCTATATGTAGATTATTTCTACACATCATTAAAATAAAATTGTTAGAAAGATTTCAAGATCCTAATAATGTTAAGCATTTATACTGAAAGTTACAGTCATATAGCACATTTCATGAACCTTTTGCACAATTTTCTAACTTTCTATGGCGCACTACAATAATATCAATATAAATGCAACATTTCATAATTTTTCATAACAATTTTGTTAATAAACATATTAAAATCATAATCTGATTAAATCTGGTTTCGGCGTTGGGAAAGCAGAGAGCACAGATGAAAGAAAATATAGTATTGACGTATGATTGTGACCTAAATAAAGAACTTATCCTGACCCATCGAAAAATATACTGCATTAATGCAAAGTTCAACCTAACGCCATCAGGATAGTGGTAATCTTTGTTTTTGCTACCTAAGTAATGCATACATCAATATTGTGCAAGAACTTGGCAGGAAGATTCTGAACACCCGTTGAGAGGCAATTAGACGTACAGCAGGTATAGGAAGAAAGAAATACTGATAGCATCTTGACGAGGTGTACCTGCAGCTGCAACGCAATGATATCTATATAGTGGAATAAATAAAAGATTTAAAAAGAAGCCACCACATATCCAGGATAGAGACATTATATGTCTAATATTACTCGAGGACGGTGCTACCTAGACACCTACGAGTAACCACTGTGACGGAGTCCTGACGAAAGCCTAGCCGAAAAGCGTTGTTTGTCAACAACCCGCCAGTCTCTGTGCATACAATTTTACGTGATTTCGCTTCTTTTGACTAAAGTTGAAAAAAGAGAAAAAAAATAATGTGTGTACAAATGAATTGAAATTATGACAATCTCGCTACTTGAAACACAGATTCATGATAGCATATGAAATGTACCAACTTTCAAAGGGAGAGAATACATGTGGTTCATAATTTAGTATTAAGATTGTAAATATATTTGTCTTTATCTATACATGATTTCAACAAAAAAAATCTACAAAAAAGATATAAGAATAATAATAAGGAAAACAATAACCTGTTTATTCTTATTCTGTATTAGTATTTGTGTTTTCACTGATTGCGTATTAACGTAGTCTAGAGTTGACAGTCCAGCCTAATATAAAACACACTGTGCCTGGTGTTTCCGCTTTTCCAAGCAATCGTTCTTCCATTCTCCTGGTACAAATTGATACTTCAGCATACTTTCTCATGCTCATCAGGAGAAACAACTGTCCAGTCCGTCCTCACAGGTTAGTTGACAATGAGTTTTTTTTACTTTGTTGCTCTTTGGGGAAATTTGTCCAGCTGTCAGGTCCCCATCATTTCATACACAACGAAATACTGGAAATGTGTCTCTTGTCTCTAGAAGGATGTCACATGAACCAAACAAATAAAGCAACATTTAAGGAAATATATCAGAGGTCCATTACATCAGGCTATGAAATAATGCAGTCTAAGGAGGAAAAATATAATTCAGTGCATTTTAAAGTTATTTTTTTTTATTTAGTAAAATGAACTCCTAATTAGGTTCAAGCAAAAAAAAAAGTCAAACATATCATATATGAGAATACTTTTCAGTGATTATTATACAAAAAAAATCAACTACAATTAAGGCCTAGTACCACAACTTAAAAAAGTACCTATAGGGAGGAGCCAAGACGGCGATCGGGATGGCTGCATAAACGTTTGGCTCCGCGAGCCCTCCCGCCCCGCACATATATCCTGGTGATAAACTTTAGCAGTATTTGCTAATTTAAGTAGGTGAAGGAAAGCATTCACTTACCATCTGCTTTTGAGGCTCCACCGTGCAGTAGACCCGAAGAAAAGTCCCCGTCTGTTTGGCGGCCTTCGAGGTGCTGAGTCCGGGATCTCGAGTGAGGAGAGTCTCCGGCCGTGATGGCAACACCTGCGGCTTATGGTTGCGATGGGAAACCGGTCGGAGAGAACCTGAGAACTGCGAGCCGGAAGAGGTGATACCAACCCACTCCCAATAGTGGGTTGCCCTGCGGGAGGTGCGATATAGCTGGGCCGGAGAGAGTCCATGATGCCCAGTTCCCCTTCGGTGTGATACCAGGTTGTGTTAACAGCCCCCCCCGGGAGCCGGTGGGTGACTCCCGAGAGGCAGCAGGGAGCTTGTTTAGCCTTTTTGGTGACTCTACTTTTTGTTGCCTGCCCCGACTATTGAGATCCCGCTGTGACTCCTGCTGCTCCCGGGGGTCGGACCCGATCCTGAGGTGCGGTGGAGGGGACCGAGAACGTGACGGCTGAAATGGCGGATGATACTTTCTCGCGCACCCCTCATCCGGGCAGAGAAACCGGTGCACAAGAGAATCCCGGGGTTTAGCTACGCGAGAAAACGCCCACACCCAAACATATACTGGCTGCACTAACAACCCTGCAAACTGATCTGATCCGGGAGGCCCGAGAATTGGGACGAAGGATGGCCGCCATTGTTGTCCCGCCACCTTGTAACGGCACGGATCGCTCTCAAGGAGGTGCCGATGTGTCTGCCTCTGCCTCATTGCCGTATTCCCCGGATGAGTCTACATTCTCGGAGACGTGGATAGATTTGGTTCATGAGCTTACTGTGGATACACCTGTGGCGCATGTGCTTGTCTCATCGGGGCCTTTCTCTGATCGGAGAGTGGATGAACGGCGTCGCTACACTGTTTGGGCGGCCCCGTCGGGGTTTCGGCGCTTCCCGCATTGTGTGCTTCTCTTTCCATGTTTGGCGGGACTGTGTTCGAACTCGAGACTGTTGGCGGTGTTGACATTGTCACAATCAGACTTCCGCCAGGCATCATCGGCGAATTTTCGGTGGCTGGGATCCTATGGAGCGACGACATTGCCTGATCCTCCCGGTGCAATCGGACCCTTTGTGCTACTTTGTATCCCGTCTGAGGGATGGTTTAACGTTGGTACTATTGACAGACGAGGCCAGGGGTGAATCGCTTGGGACATGGAGGGAATCATAGATGGTGGATGATGATTTAAGGGGCGCTTAGCGGGGATGTAATTGATTGCGTTATACATGATTGCTGCTACTTGTACTTCTTCTACCGATACTGTTTATACGATTTTTGCACGCGGAGGTGGGAGGGGCCGGATAACCAGATCGAGGGCCCTTCTCCTGTATTTTTTTCTCTTTCTTTTTCTCTTTTTCTTCTCTGTATTTCGGGTCTCTTATTTAGGGCGACAGGCACGCTGCTGGGGGGGTAGGCCGTAGCCTTCTGCAGGGGTGCAGGGTTGGGGGTTGGGGGATGGGTTTGTTATTTTGTTCTCTCTTTGTTTCTATGGCCCTTTGCCCTTTTCCTATTTCGATGTTGTCGTCTTCCATGTCTCCCATATTGTGTTTCGCCTTGAGGGGTGGGGCTAGTTCGCCATGATTGCTCTGTGTTTATTGCATCTATCCTGACTCATATACCCCTTCCCCCGTCTCTTTCAATTTATGTACATCGCTGGCGTAAAACCTTTTGCTTTTAGTTAGCTGTCTTAGGGGTGTGTGTGATTATGCGACATTGATTTTCACCTTATTTTTCGTTATTGCAAAATGAACCGTCTCAGATCCTTATTATCGCATGGTATTTTAATTATATGTCATATCCTGGATGCTATTCTGCCTTTGAACTCCGGACTGCTGTATGCTTTTTATACTACATTATTTTTAACCGATTTGAATAGCGGCCGGCCGGATTTGTTGTAGGCCCATGTTTGTATCTCCGTACTACAAAAATAAAGGTTCTTTAAAAAAAAAAAAAAGTACCTATATGTAGATTATTTCTAAATATCATTAAAATAAAATTGTTTGAAAGATTTCAAGATCCTAATAATGTTAAGCACTTATACTGAAGGTTTCAGTCATATAGCACATTTCATGAACCTTTTGCACCATTTTCTAACTTTCTATGGCGCACTACAATAATATCAATATAAATGCTACATTTCATATTTTTTCATAACGATTTTGTTAATAAACATATTAAAATCATAATCTGATTAAATCTGTTATGTCTACCTATCCAGGCATACTTTTACAGTGCTGGTACTTTAACTTTTCTCAGATTCAATGTTGTTTTTCTAAACGTGTGCAAGGTGGACATTAGAGTTTTCATTGTCAAGTTCAGTTTATATGTCGTGAAAGGGATGGTCAGCTGCATCACTGGTGATTCCAGGTTATCTCTAGATATCCTGTTCGCCTTATTACGAGTAACCCTGGGCGGAGTTTGCCGCGTTGCACTACGCGAAACTCTGCGAAGTGGGAAAAACTCTGCCGCGCTAAGAAAGAGCTCCTCAAGTGGCGGAGTGCGATAGAAAAATGCTGTTGGCGGTGATTACACAGTGCTGGATGCTTGTCCGCACTGTGCAATCACTGCAAATGGCACCATGAACAGCACAAGTTTTCCTTTTCTGCTGCTCAAGTAGATTTTTACTCGAGCAGCAGCTTTATCAACGCGAACAGGCAGTTTCTCAAACCGAGCTGTCGCGAGCATACGCGACCACTCGCATTGAGAAACCTGACCCCTCCCCCGATTTAAAAAATCTCGCTGGGATGTTTATTTTCCACGCTTGAGCTCGCCAACTTGATGTTGACGATTGCAAACGAGGAAAAATCTCGCCGTGAGGTGGATTTTCTTCGCTCACCAACTTGACGTTGGTGAATGCGAGCGAGGAAAAAAACTCTGCTCCGCTGTGCGAAGGGGAATTTTTCGGAACTCCGGAGCTCTGCTACGTGTAAAGTGCTGAAAACTCCGCAAACTCCACGAGAGATGCGAAGTTCACCGCCCAGGGTTAATTGCAAGTGCATTACCTATGACACTTGTAATAAGGCAGACGAGATATCCATCATGTTGAAATGGAGTACACCATCCCCCAAATTTTAAATCAGTCCCTTGAGCTCCCCATGCCAGAAAATGTGTTAACGTAGTGTGGTTCTAAAGTAGAGCTCTCTAATGCCCTTAGACCAACGTCACACTATCTAAAACTACAATAAAATACCTCAGCCAAGATCTGGCTGCGTTATTCTACACCTCCCGGTCTCATTTATGTACAGAGGCGTACTAGTCTGCTCGATTACAGGGGGGCTTTTTGCAGCCGTGGGCCGTGGAGGGAGTTACGGTGGGGCAGGGAGGCGGGGAGGGGGAGGGGTGGGGTGGAGGGTGCTAAAAACAGGCATATGGATCATTGCAGGTAAGTACACAATTTTATTAATAAAACGAAATTCGTAGCGCGCACTGCATGGCAAAAAGCAATGCTGTGCGTGCTACGAATTTCGTTTTATTAATTAAATTGTGTACTTACCTGCAATGATCCATATGCCTGTTTTTAGCACCTTCCACCCCGCCCCTCCCCCTCCCCGCCTCCCTGCCCCACCGTAACTCCCTCCACGGCCCGCGGCTGGCTTTTTGAAATTACTTCAGACATTTCACTGACTCTGCTTTGATGCTCTTCCCATTCTCCTATCTTGTAGGTTTCCCCTGAACAAATTCAGATTTGAAGAGTATGATCTCTCTCCATTTCATAGACTGCCGTTGCTTTCTCTATTTGCAATTATTGTGAAGTAATTTCCTCTTTGTGGCAGGCTGCCATCACTTCAGCAGAGACAATTGACTTCACCGATCAGTGGAAAGGGGCAAGGTCATGTTTTTAATTAGAACCTGAGCTGCAAAAAATTGTGTGAGAAATAAAAAGAAGACAGTGCAGGCCTTATAGATATATTGCAAAATCTAACGTACTTTATGGTACTGAATGCATCAATACTAAAACTAAAATTAAGTGAAATGTTATATAGGTTCTATAAAAATATGAATACAATCTGAAACAGATTGCCTTTAAAACAATGATAAAAATAGAGTGGATTGCTAAGTACTCTAGGTACATTCTGTTCCATCCTTTGTGAGCATTTCTGTGTCATCACAAAGATAGACCAACAATATACAAGACTGTCCTGGACCTGCCACACAAGTGATAGGTAAACCCAACTGCTGGGCTCTTCTTTGCACTCTAACCCAAGAAGCCTTATGGGCTTCAACAGTTAGGTGCAGTTTGCAGCACTATGCTTGGTCCACACTGTATTGACACAAACCAATTCAATTAATAGAAAGCAATGCCAGGAATATTTACCAGTGGGTATGAGTGAGTTAAGAACTTACTACTTATTTGTCACATCACATGAATGTTTAACACAATTAGGTAGTGTAACATAATCAGGTAGGTTTCCCCAGTATGCTAGAACCAGTGAAAAGATCATACGTCAGAAATGGAAAGCCGAACATCTTATGCCTGTGATTCTTACAACACGGACGCAGAATTCCTGACACAGAAAAGGGACTATAGGATACATCCACACTTCTGGGTCTCTGCATCATTCCTCTGCCTATATATTACCTTTCTTACTTGTCTCATTTTCCAGTAACTAAGTCTTCCGTTGAGTCTATTTCCTACCATCCTACATTCTGTTAATTGTAGCCTGACACCTGAGGGAATAGCAGATATTGATCTGTGATGGTACTCCAGAAATGATTGTCATTGGAGGTCTTTCTATTTTGTCCAAACTGCTTTGACTTGCCATTCTGGGCTGCCCTCGATCCCTGTGGCATGTGGTGATTTTTTTAAATGGGAGGGAGTAAAATTTGCACCAAATCCAGTGAGTAAACCTAAAATTTTTAAGCAGGTTCTGGGTTAGGAGTTTTCCCCACTGAGTACATTTTGAAAAACATCTGGTTAGATTGAAGGAAGAGGCGCTGAAGGTGACTCTTCCTGTTAAGGGACAGATTATGGGTGGGTCAGTTAATTCTAACCCATGAGTAAAGCTCTTTTTACACATGGGTTGGAATTACGAGTTTGAAGAGAATTAACACATCTGATAATTATTGGATGTGCTAAATAACTCACCATTCATGAAATTTAACATACGGAAAAGCATATGGTATTTACTGTATTATGTGGATTTTGGTGCGTTAAACACCAAAATCTGCATGTCAATCGCCATATATTCGGTATCTGTGCTATTTATAGCATCCAATTAATAGCGTACTCCATGGCATCATTGTTTATCGGGTAAATTAAATAACGCCTTAACTCGTAATGAGGCCCCAAGTCTATTCTGAATGCAGGGAAGAAGTACCTTGAAGCCACTGGTAATGAGTGCCTTTCAGTGAAGTCATTACAGACTGCTGGTACTGAGTGGATTCACACCGCGCTTAAGAGGAGAAAGCGCTGCATGGTAGAGCACCATCAGTGAGCTACACTTCCCAATAGGCTACAAATTCTCTAAAAGTTCATGTTTTTTGCTGATCATTCTACTCTTGCTCCTTGTCCTCTTCCCACCCCCTTGTATGTGACTTTCCTAGCAGCAGGAGGTCTCCTCTACATTGTTTCTATTTTGCCATGTCTGTACTCCTCTACTGAGAGCAAACATGGGACTTCACCAGTTACGTGTCTAAGGAATCTAGACGTCTTGACTACAAGAGCACCAGGAGTCACATCATTTTGTTTCATCATAGGTATGCCATGCCCGCCCAGTATAAAAGTACCTCCTGTGATACGTTTTCTTTCTTTTAACCTTTTGGTCCTACCGAGGTCAGCATTTATAATCATCCCCTGACCTCTTTTGGTGATGACGGGTAATCTTTAGTCTCCTTTTTTAATTGCTTTACATTGCTCTATTCCTCAAAACCCACTAAATGTGCTTCATTAAATTACATTTATTTTCTTGCTATCACTTTATTTGTTTTAGTCCCCAAAAGTCTTGGTTCAGTAAATTTTTAATACGCATAAATTCACTGTAAGCCCCTCTTTAACATAACTTATGAAGCCATTGCACAAAACAAATTCAAAAACGTCTGAGCATGGCATCCATTTGTATATTCTATCTCATATGAGTGAATTTCATGGATCATCTAATTCTACCTGTTATTGAACTGATGCATGGCCAAGATGACTGCAGCCTACCCCTCTTTTAGCTCTCAGTGTAATATTAGATCTCATGGCTGGATGACTCACCAGCCTCGCTGTCAGACACTATGTTATGTTATATTATGTTATAAGAACTTATACCGTAATCAACAGAACTCCCTCGTGACCTTTAAAATATTATTTCAGGGTATAACCTCTAATTTGCAGGGCAACAACACGTCACAATATTTTTACTTTTTTTACATTTGTTTTTTATTTAAATTATTTTTCTTTCATTTAATTTCTTTTTTCTTATTACAACATGTACAAACATATTATTTTCTCATTTGAAAAATCATTTGTTTTTATCTCAGTCTACGTTATTATACACAATTCTACAAAAAACAACAGTGGTCGCTAATTGCTAACCGCTGCTCCAGGGACTGGATGATGTTGATAATAGAAACGGTCAGGGACATGATGGACGTACTTAACAAAGAAATCATGGCATTAGAAGAGAAATTAAATGCATCGACAGCTTTGGAGGAAGCTAAAGCGAGATTGGACAGAATAAACACTGACATGAAAGACTTTGAACAATATTTGACCAACAAAAAAACAGATAAGTTAAAAAAGGATATAAGGTGGTACACTGATGAGAAGGCATATCCATATTTAAACCCCAACTACTATCAGGAATCAAATTACAACCAGGGACGACAGGGTAACACTAACAGTTACCGTAGAAAGGGGTTAAACTTTTCGGATACCTTCTCATCTGACTCTGATAATGATGTTGTTCAAGAAATGGAGGATCAACAGTATGATGGTGGTCCTTACCGAGGTAGACCAATGGGACAACAATCCTTTCGAGGACAACCCTCTCCTTTTTTATCGAGAGGGCAATTTCGGGGCAGGGGCAAACGATGGGAATCGGAAAGAAGGGAGCCATAGCAGATGGCCCCTCAACATCGGCAACCATATCTGAAAACGAGACATCACCAGTATTGACGATAGATATGGATGCAAGTACAGCAAATGAGAGACTAGACAGTTTACCAATTTTCAATCTGGCATCAATTGATCTAAATGAAGACGAACGCTCGCTGCTTAGTAGGGGACTATCATTTGTCCCGAGTACTCGCCCTAACCTTTTCAAATCACATCAGGTCTTGTTTGCATTTTTTAGAAAAGTGCGTCTCAAAAAGTTTTTTCAATAACGACCAGTTACCACGGACGTGGTTAACCGTTCTAGTTGTAAACCCCCCTCGCAGTTCACCCCCACACTTGATATGGTGGGCCCTGAAGTTCAGTTTTTCGAACAAAATGTTCTCAAAGAAGTGGCCAGGTTGGTTAAACACCATCCGATAGTACAAAATAACTTATCCACAGTAGAGAATAAAGCCCTACAGAATATGAAATTTAACAAAAATCTTGTCATAAAACCCTGCGACAAGGGGGGCAGTATAGCTGTGATGAATAAACAAGAATATGAGGAGAAAATACTTAAAATGCTAGCAGTGCCATATCACTATAGACGAGCGCATCCACGTGATTTAATGAAATTGAAACAGGCCATTGAGGAAATGACACAGAGAGCATTAGAACAAGGGGACATTTGTCAACAAGAATATGATTTTCTGAATAAATCTTGTCCAATTACCCCCGCCTTATATGGCCTTCCTAAAACCCATAAAAACGTGGATGATCCACCCATGCGCCCTATCATTTCAGTACTGAACCGTTGTCAAAATTTGTTGATTCATATTTATGCCCACTCACCCGTACCTATGTGTCGTTTATTCGCGACACAGGAGATATTATCTCCAAGTTAGAGGGAATGCAATTTAACCCACAGACGGAAATTTTGGTAACGCTTGACATTGAGGCATTGTATACAAACATCCCTCAATGTCAAGCGTTACAGGCAGTAACAAACCTTCTGCTGCGAACTCCGGGTGATAGACTGGATGGGTTTGTGCTTGAGTGCTTAGAAATAGTTATTTTCAACATTTTTTTTGAATTTAATGGGTCAATACACCAACAGATCAAGGGCACCAGTATGGGGGCCTCTTGTGCCCCCAGTGTCGCTAATATTTACATGGGTGAGTGAGAGGAAAAATGTCTTTAATGAAGCGGCTCCATTTTTTGACAATGTTGTCACATGGTGGCGCTTCATTGACGACATTTTCTTCATTTCGAGAGGAGACAACGATTCCCTAGAAGAGTACATTTTGTGGTTGAACGCAAGAGATCCTAATTTGAAGGTCAAATTAGGATTATGAGTTTTTAGATATCTTGATCACAGGCTCAAATTTGGTACTCAAGGTGAGTTTGTTCCGTAAGCCAACTGCGAAGAACACTATCCTTCAATACCAAAGTTATCACCCCAATGTCCAGAAAGATTCAATCCCCTTTGGGGAATTTCTTCGTATTAGAAGAAATTGTACTAACATGACAGAATTCCATAGACATGGGGACGACTTGAAAGCAAGATTACTTTTGAGAGGCTATCCAAAAAGGCTAGTACGTCATGCGTAGAAAAGAGCGAAGTATTATAATCTAGATGCCCTTTTAGAAACAACAGAACGTACACCAAAAAATCAAGTCGTGTGTGTTGTGAATCCCTCACCCTATAACTTTAAATTGAAAAATATTATCCAGAAAAACTGGAAAATTTTAAATACGGGTGAGGAAGACATGCACTTAGAGCAACCTTTGGTAGCATTCCGGAGAAATCATAACCTACGTGACATGTTGGTCCATACGAGACCACTGATATCTGGCAAACAGCGACAAACAACTATTACAGGCTTGCCAATGGTAATAGGCAACCACAAGTGTGGAATGTGCCATGCATGTGACTCGGCTGAGGTCACAGACATCTTTGATTACCACGGAAAACAAGTGAAATTAAGAGATCTGACGAATTGTAGAAGCAAAAATATTATCTATTGCATTACATGTCCATGAGACTTGTCTTACATAGGGGAGACATCTCGAGAATTTAGAGTTCGCTATAGCGAACACAAATCGCCAACACGCAATGGCAGAGAAGGAGCCCCACTTGTGCAACACTTTCAGTTGAATCACCACTCAGAAAAAGATACTAGACGGTGTATTCTGGAGAAAGTGAAAGGAACAACAGGGACCCCAATTGAAATCGTTCGCAAAAGATGCGAGTGTTTTTGGATATTCTTTCTGGATACAGTGAGACATGAACTAAATGAGGAAAAAATGGAACATCACAAATCCCTGGTAAAAGGAAGTATGTAAGTAACATACAGGAATTTGGTCTAATTGGCACTGTACTGCATGGCCCACTTTATGACGATGTTAGGATATGTAGGGGGCATTAATATCTCTCTTGTCCCCATGGTGTAACGTGTAGCCTTCAGGCTACAGCATATTACCAAGTCCTATCATTTACCCATTACCTAACTAATCTTGTTTAAATCGAGTGCACGATATGGACCTTTTCCAAGGCTTCCGTTTATCGTACACAACGGCTTGGTCCCATGAAATGGTAGGAAAGAAAACTGAGAACCATATTCCATTGCAGACTTTGCAGGCCTGCAGGTATATGCCTATTGAGTCATGTTCTGTGTATCATATAAAACGCAAGTTAAATTCTGTATATCTTCCTGTAACCTTCCAAAACTTGGTGTACAGTAGGAGGTCTTTTTTCCAATAACTCGCCATTTATTATGGACGAAGTTTCGTCATAAATACATTTATTCAAATTCTGGGCGTTCGTAAATTCAGGGATTTTTTATAGCTGGTATATTTTGACACAACAAACAAGTTTGGGTTCGTTTGTAATTGAAAAACAATAGGGGCCCCCATGTGATAACAAACTGAAGTAATGAAAAATCTGCATTTATATATATAGGGAAGGAAGAAAAATCTTTGGATGACGTGTCAAAAGAACTAAGTGATAAAAGATGTCTCGATTGCTTACAATGAACAATTTATGTACATTGTAGTACTGTTTCCAGCATGAGAAATAAAGATAATTTGAGGAGTGTAAGTAATATCTAATTAAAATGGTGTTTGATAATGCTGAGGACGCAAATTAGCGTTTGAGTCCGTCTTTTGTGCCACTGATTGAGTAAGGAAGAAGATAGGTCCTACTTAGCACTGGAGTCCGCTTTTTATGCCAATGAGAGCGACAGGAAGTGAGTTAGAGGTAGGAGTAAGATAAGATCTGCTCAGCGCCGTAGTCCGCTTTCTATGTTTATGAAGGTGACGGGCATGTTGTTGATCTAGGTAGGAACACACACACACAGGTGTGTTGAATTGGGAAACGGTTTTAGCGTCCAAACAGGTATATAAAGTGGGAGCACTTCGGGTATTCACATCGTTAGTGGCAGACAAGGCGTTACCCGTCGAGCACGGAGTGGGAAATCGTACGAGGACAACCGTAAAACATCAGAGGTAAGCGCTGGGTAGAGTGTTCTCTTTCCCGGTTGGGCAGCATACTGATTTGCATTTCGAGCCGCCGTGTAAACCGTTGTAGAATTTTGAGCAGGGCCTAGATTACTCTTGCCGGGCTTTAAAACTGAGGAATTTAATCTCATTGTTAGTGGTGAACACTAACACCGGGCAAAATGAATTACGACTGTGCTGTAGTTTGAATTTTGAACCTTGGAGTCTCGTAACCAACAGGCCGGACCAGATTAGTCACACACAGGCGTGGTAATTAGGGATGTAGCCTGAAGTGTTGATATAAGAATTGGGCATAGTTGTAAGATGGCGGGGGAAAAAAAAGCTCTAAAGAGTTTACATGGAGCTCCGTGTTGGACAAACGTGATGATGTCGGATGGGTCTATTTACAATATCATAAAGGGCGTAGAGAAGAAGCCTGTACCTACAATACTTTGAGTCATGTATATGCTCGGTACACTGATAGAAATTGTTCTTTCTCTCATTCTGAACAGCGCCCACGAAGCAAGGAATAGAATTATTTATCGGGGTGCCTCTGGAAATTTGAATCTGCTGAGGAAATCACAGGCAACTAAATGAAGCGCACCATAGTGGCAAGATAGGATGGCTGATAGGCACATAGGTACCAATCCTTAAATTAATGTACAGTATTTATCCCTCAGGCACATTTAGGTCCAATTGAACTGACTATAGAAACACGCCGGCCTCCTATTGGTTAGATGTGAAAACAACAGAGCACAACCTTTGGAATAAAAAAAAATTCTTTAAGGTTAATAGAGAGAGGATATCAAAAGCGTTTTTGGAATAAGTTGGAATTCACGAACAACTGATATATAAAATATGTTCCTTAGGTTATAAGGTGAAACCAATTTAGAAACTGTGTAGAAAAGATAAATCACTCAGCATTTATATGTGAAATAAAATGACAATAGAAAGTAAACTGAGATTTGAGGATGAAGTAAATTATCCTCTTAAAACGATCCTGAAAGTTTTGCTCTATTTCTTCTAGATACAATAAAAAATAAAGTTTGTGAAACACTCCCATTCCAGCTCTAAGGAACACAGGTTAAAACAAAAGGCTCATAAAGAAGTTAAAGTTGTAAGTGAATATCCTCCTAAAACAGTCTTGAAAGTTCTGCTCTATTCCTTCCAGATGCAATAAGAAATAAGCTTGTGAAATTCTCCCACTCCAGCTTTAAAGAACACTGGTTAAAACAGAAGGTTCACAAAGAAGTGAGAGTTGTAAGTGAATATAATTAAATCTGCAATAATGGACCACAGGGATAGTTCTGAGGTTGAGTTGCCTGCTGGATATCTTTTACTAAATCATGGAATGTTTTTTCATATCTAAGGGATATAAGGTGAATCCGAAATGTGCAGTGTGTATGTTAAAAGGAGTGAGAGATATTTGGTCGGTCGATACAATATCTGCTTTGATAAAAATTGTTCACATCAGTGCAGGGTGGGATAGTAACATGTTTTCACATATATCTTTCAGATTAATACTCCATGGTATAGAGAACAATTGATTTATCTGGAGGGTCCTGATGAAGGTGGTCTACATTACTGTTTCTTCCCACCGAAACGCGTTGGCCAAATCCTTGTAATAATCTTACCCATCTGGGTATATGCTGGACAACAGATAAAGAAAGAAATTAGGTTGTTTTGTGATTTTGAGTAATTTAAGTGATGCATGGGAATGAGTGTGTATGAGTGGTTGTGAATAGGGCGTTCTCTACCTGGAATACAATTTATGAATATGTTGTTTTTTGTAGAATTGTGTATAATAACGTAGACTGAGATGAAAACAAATGATTTTTCAAATGAGAAAATAATATGTTTGTACATGTTGTAATAAGAAAAAAGAAATTAAATGAAAGAAAAATAATTTAAATAAAAAATAAATGTAAAAAAATTTAAAATATTGTGACGTGTTGTTGCCCTGCAAATTAGAGTTTATACCCTGAAATAATATTTTAAAGGTCACGAGGGAGTTCTGTTGATTATTGTATTTATTGCTTTTCCCCTCTTTCTCCCTGACTTCAAAGCAAACTTCAGAGGGGGTCCATCAAAAAAGCTACTTGATAAGAACTTATACCGCGCATGGCTGCCCCAGCAATAGGGTGTCCCAGTGCTAGAGGAGCGAAAAGTAGGAAGGAATGTTTAATCAGCTTCCTAAATATCCGATGGTCGCTGGTACTGCGCACAGTCAGGGAGATGGAATTCCAGAGTGCAGGTGCCTGAGCTTTGAAAGAACGGCCACCAGCTCTACAGCAGCGGACTCGTTGAGTGCACAGCAGATTTAAATCGGCAGAGCGCAGTGCCCGCCTAAGAACATAGGCTGTGCAAAGCTCCTGCAAAATTAGGGGACCCTGGCCATGCAGAATCTTATGAATGGTACATAAGGTCTTAAATTGAATTCTTTGCCTTATGGGCAGCCAGTGAAGAAGATTGGAGGTGCAACATAATCTGGGTACAGCAAAAAGAATGTGTGCTGCTGCATTTTGTACACGCTGGAGTCTGGCCGTGACAGTTTTATTAGTGCCCAGCAGTAGACCATTACAGTAGTCCAGATGAGATAAGACCACCGACTGCACTATCAGTTGGCGGGTAGAGGCGCCAAAGGAGCCTAAAATAGGTTTAAGGCTACGTAGGAGGCTGAATCATGTGCCAGCCACCTTCTTTGCATGCGGCTCGAAAGTAAGAGCAGAATCAATAAAGACCCCTAGATCTTTAACAATGTTATTTGGTTGGGGGGAGCCCAGTGCCGTGGGCCACCATTGGAAGTCCCATTTATGGATGTCAGGGCCTACCAGGAGCAGTTCTGTTTTAGCAGAATTCAACTGCAGGTAGTTGTTAGTCATCCAGTCAGAGATGGCCATAACATCCTCACGGAATTTCAGTTGGTGAGTGGCTGGGTTGTTAGTAAAGGTGAACACCAGCTGGGTGTCGTCTGCATATGATGTCATTTTGATATTACGTTCTTTGGCTAACAGAGCCAGAGGGCGGACGTACACATTGAACAGCGTAGGGCTCAAATCCGAGCCCTGGGGGACACCGCACTTTAGAGGGTAGACACTAGAAAGATAAGGGGGGCGTGAACCTGAAAAGAACGTTCCAAAAGAAATGCCGTAAACCTGGCCAGGGCCCCGCCTTTGACTCTGATCTCTTCCAAATGTTGGAGAGGAATTTTATGTGAGACCGTGTCAAAGGCGGCACTAAGATCGAGTAAAACCAGTGCCGATGTGCTACCCTCGTCTTGTGCTGCCCGGAGCTGATCAGTCACTGCCAAAAGTGCTGATTACGTGCTGTGTTTTGAACAGAACCCGTTCTGAGAGCTGTCCAGAATAGAATTAGACTCTAGATAGTTAGTCAGGATGATGTTGACATGGGATTCCATAATCTTGGCCAAATATGGAAGCAGAGATATAGGTCTGAAATTCTCTGATAAGGATGAATCAAGAGTGGACTTTTTAAGTAACGGTACAACTTTTGCGTGCTTCCAGGAATTGGGAATCACAGCTGATTGGAGGGAGTAGTTGATGAGATGAATATCCTACCCTCCAACAGCAAGCAGTTGTAGAGTTTGTTTAAAGATCTCAGGTTTTACCGGGTCGTCAGGGGAACCGCGTTTTATTTTCGCTGTCAAAGTAGCTAAGTCTTCAAAGGACACAGGAGGCAGGATTTCTAAGAATTCATAGGCTACCCAGGGAATGGGGTTTGCCGTGGATTTGGACAGGCTTTGCTTTGCGTCTAAGGAGCTATAAATAAGGTCCACCTTATTAATAAATAATTTTGGCAGGGATTCGCATTGGGTATTGGAGGAGATGGTATCACTGGAACCTATTGCTGGTTGCAGCATATCTTTCACGAGGGAAAAAATGTTTTTAGAGGGATTAGAGCTGGAGGCAATGGATGCTGCATAAAAGGAGGCTTTCGTTTTTTGAACAAAATTGTGATAGATTTTTATAGCCTTTCTGAACATGTGTTTTGCCACGTCATCATATGACCGCCTCCATGCCCGCTCTAAGATTTTACACTTTTTCCTTTCTACTTGAAGAGTCTCATTATACCAGGAGTGTGTTTGAGCACCCCTGGACTCAGACCATTTCTTCGGGATACATTGATCGAGTGAATTATTAATCCAACCCCTAAATGCTCTGTCGGCTGTCTCAGGATCAAGAGGCCAAACTGGACGGGAGGCTATTAACGTTGCTTGAAGGGTGGTTTCGTCCAGAATGTGCCAAGAGCGTTTCCACAGCAATTGGCGGGGGCCTTCTGTCAACTGCCCTCCTCCGGTCAGAGTCCCGAAAATAATAATGGTAATTCAGTGAAATGTATCAGGCACACCTTTATTGTTGTTGACCTGCACTGTGCGGAATTTGAGGCATGCTCTAGCAATTTCACTTTTTAGCTCCTTAGTCTCTTCTCTGCTATTTGGGTGAGGATGGAGTGGCCATTTTCCTTATTGTTCCAGTGTTTGTGCAAAGAGGTGCCCTTTCTGAAATCCCTTTTGTATTCAGCAAGCCACAACAGGTTGATAGGGTCATGAAGAGGTAAGGAGAAACAGAACATTTCCAGTGCTCAGCTCCGGCACTTAATTGGTATCTGGTGCTCAGCACCGGCATTGACTGTCAACACCGCACTTATGACGGTCTGCCACATGGCGGAGCTGTTAATCTAATTTAGAGATGCGCAAAGTAACAGGTGTTTATGAATACAATACACATTAAAATGTACTAATACCTGCCTCCCCAGCCATTCCTTTAGATTTGGGGACCTGGAAAAATCTGTTGCACTTGCGGGCGAGAGAGATGGTTAGTAGTTGTTTTGGCAGCAGGTGCTGCAAGCTGCAGTGGCCTCTTGGTCAATACTCTGGCATTTATTATTTTACAAATGAAGCACTGGGTCTTCCTCAATAAATTGGCGGAGATCTCATTCCAGCCACATCGTGGCAGGGCCGGCATTAGCGCAGGTGCAGCCTAGTGCAACAGTCTCTACTTGGGACCCCCCAAGTTCTCATTTTCCACAGATTATTTCACTACCAACATAAACCCTCATCTCTCCACAGCCCCTTTCTCACATGTGTTTCATTTGTTTTATAGTGCTACTCATACCACTGTAGGGTGTCAGAGCATTTACATCACGAACACATTATACACAGGCAATGAATCATGAATCATGTGTGCAAATCAGTCTATAGGAAATGTTACATATAACAATGAGGATTAGAACGTGTATGAAGGAATAGAAGTCACGTCACCCATACTAGTAGGTAGGGAGTATATCTTAGGAGTCTGGCCTGGAGAAGGACAAACTCAAGAATTAAAACATACCACAGACAAAACTTTGATCACTCTCTAGCAGGAACATTAACTTCCAGATTTATCTTGACATTTTTCTTGTTGCCTGAAGCAACTGGACACACTGAACTCTGCAACAGGTGCTTTTAAAACCAAAAGTTATCTCGAAACACAGTGCCTCCCCGACGTAAACACCAGGGGGCAGATTTACAAGGCCCTTGCGCCACTTTTACGTCATTTTTAATATGGAAAACATGACATGAAAGTGGCGCAAGTGCCTTATAAATAAGCCCCCAGGTGTGGCTGCACAGGTTGCACTGTCCTAAAGCTGGTCCTTCCTCATTGTTCCACTGCCTCATTTAAACTTGCAGGAGCTACTTTGTTTCAGACAGTGTAGATTCAACTGGCTCTATGGCTGGAAATCCCTGGAAGTCCAGTGCCACAACTCCTGGATTTTCAGCACTGGAGGCCTGACCTTGTTAGGGCATTCCTTATGACCGTGATTTTTTTTCCCTCTGCTGGAGGCTGTCCTGGTGTTCAAAAATAGAAAGAAAAACTCAAATGTCACTGACATGCCAGGAAAAACAGTCCTTGCAGATCATTAACATTTGTTTTTAAAAACTACAATTTTTACATATTTATCAAAAGTGCTTATGCTACATCGGGGTAGCATTTTCAGTGAAAATTCCTCATCAGAGTGAGTGTGTATTCTAACTGTGGCAACCAGGCCACCTCGAGATAGGCAAAGGTGGGGTCCTTCACTACCCAAGTAGTTTGGCACTTCATACATTAAAGTTTATATGGCCCCATTAATCTCTTTTCATACTGCATGATAAAATATGATGATAATACTGACCACATTTACAGCATATACCTCAAACTAAAGTCTCAGCAAGAGATATGTTATTGGTCTGACACACAGTATTCCTAAACATATGTTTCATAAAGGTATTCAGGAAACAGAAGGATCATGAGATCAATTCTATAGGAAAACCTGGTTGATGCCCTAAGAATGGTGAACTGTTATATTTTATAAAAGGGTGCAAGACCCTCAGGCCAATGGCATAACAATAGCCCCCGCAGTCCCTGCGGTGCGGGGGAGGACCTGAGCTCCAGGGGGCCCCTTTGGGACTGTGCATGGGCCCCTAGCCGGAGAGCTCCCTACTGTGCCCAGTGCATCAGTCCCCGAGATGGCATGCGCCTTTGATTAGACTGTGTGCCACCAAGTGGTCTGAGCGTAGTTCCATGCGAAATCGTCCCTTTTAACATTAGTGCTGAACCCTCCCTCACTATGGGGTGTGAGCTCCACAGAGCTCTCAGGTTTAGAATGTGCTCCTAGAGCGCAGCACAATCGACCTATCAGAGGTGGGCACTGGTGGATGCTCTGGCTAGGCCAGGGGAGTACCACTAATTGCATTGCATCTTCTTGGACTTCTGCATGAGCTGCACTTAGTAAATTAATATGTAGAGACCTGCAGTCTGCAGTGGTCCCAATACACTATGGCTCACCAGCCTTGCACCAATGCATCACGTTTCTAGATGCCTCAAACTCAGTTATTGGTGTAGTAGAAGAGTCTTCCCACTCCATGTTATGTTATGTTATTTAAATTTATAAGGCGCACAGCTACCCCGAGTGATTTCCCTGCGCACACTATAACTGAAGCGTCTAGGATTGCGGGAATCAACTTCACTCATTGCGCAGTGCCCATACGGCGGTCTTGCTACATCACCGGGTGATTTCAGCTCTATGCTATTAAGAAGGGCTCATGGCATAGCAGTTTGGGCTGGACTGTTCTAATGGACCAGGACCAAGCTGACTTGTAATATGCAAATGAGAATAACATAAGCTGACCCTTGTCTAAATTGGCGACATGTACAAACGCATGATGTTGCTATGAAGTTGTGGACATTAATTCAAGAATCAGGTGCATTTCAGTGAAAATGGCTCTGTTTCATATTTCTCAGTTTTGATAGGACAGGATATCTCTTCCCAAGGAACTTCTCCCCAAAGACACATACGCTTTGTAAACAGTTGTAACAATAGTAGTACTTCCCAGGGGCTCCCTGGGACATTACACCATCCCATCCCTCAGGAAATCTAAAGGGGAAATTGTTTTGTCTCCTGTGGGGACCATAGTTAAGGCCTCTATTTAAAATTCAGCAAGTAGCCTCTTGAAGAGGCGCAGACGCCTCGGTGCAAAGGCATAATGCATTCTTGTATGATTTAATTTGTAGTACAATTATTGATAACTGTTCTTTTCTGAGTTAATGTGCCAGCATTTTTAGAACAAATAAATGTTACTGTCAAGTCCTTAAAATTGTTCATCTCCTGCTTTAGAAAGCCACCTGTACACCACAGATTCCCAACCCCTCCCAGCAATGCACGTAAACGCCATTCAGGCAGACGTTCCACGCATTAGCAGCCGCGTCACATCCGGGAGCCCTTTACAGGCCTGGGAAGAACGCCAAGAAAGCAGAGCTAACGTTTCATTCAAAAAATAAAATGTTGTAGCTTTTTCTCCAAGGCTACCGAGTCTCAGCTCGCTGGTATTTTGCTTTCTATTTGGCTGGGCAATGGTTGCATAGCCAAAGCGTGACGTATCACTTTCTGGTTTGCATTGATTTTGTCCACACACCGATTGTAGTGTAGATATAAAAAAGAATTAGCTAATGATTGTGTGAGGTCGGATGACAGAATTGTTTCATAATGCGGAGAGCGGCCGACAAGGAAGAGGGCGCTTTTCTGCCAAGGCCCCTGGAGGCTCATTGGAGGATAAAAGCGGTGAAACGTGCACAGAGAAAAAGCAGAAGGGGGACGAACTGGAACGATGTCAGTGGGACAGAAGAGGAATGCACGCGCGTACAAAATGATGTAGGACCGTTTATATTAAAAATACTGAGATTTGGACATGATCCTTCAGCAATCTGCTTGTGCTTTGAAATTCAGGAAGAGGACACAAGAAGAGAAGCCACGTTTTCCATCTTTGTATGTCCTGAAGCAAGGAAAGCTGCTTTGAGCATGTTTATGCATGTTTGTTTACAACTGTTTTCATCACTAGTGCCAAAGCAGACGATTGTATTTTTCCTGCTGGGTCATACTGCCCCCTAGTGGAACAATAGAGGAACACGCCACTATTTCCTCAGTTTAGAAGGTTTGCTCAAAACATAGGTCCGTGCACGTGAAGTGTCCTCCCGCTGTGCGCTATGGACATGGACTTGACCTGCGTTTATCACCTGTTTTAAGTATACTTTGCAGGTATGCACATTTTAAAATTTCAGGCTATAAGCAAAACCTCAAATGTATTTATATGCTATAATCTCAAATCAAACATTTGGAACTTTACGAAGGTAAAACATTTCCTACTGGTAGGCTGGTCAAATGTGTCCCGTGACATACCAAGTAAGGCGAATTTTCGTTATGGCACGTGTCTCACCTTGCTTTCGGCAAAAATCAATCAGCGTTGTGGTAAATATGCCTCATTTATCAAACAGGACAGTCATTTGCGCGTGTAAATGTGAGATTCATGTTCATAATTTAAATGATGTGTAGAGTAACTTCTGCACACTTCAGTTATTGTTCATGCCTGACTCTACGTGGTCCAAGGGTGCCCCTCCCCCAAGTATTTGCAGCTGCCCTTATTCCAAGGCAGCATCATCGTTCTAGTTAGTATTCAATGGTGCGTCTGTTTAGCCGTCTGTCGGGTAAATAGCGATGTTTCTCTGCTATTTACCCTGACACTTGCTCAATAGCAGCGATTACTTACTATTTGGCTGACAGACACGCAGACAGGAGAGAAACTCTGCTATTCACACAACAGTGATTATGCACTGTTTGGGTGTGGAGCATGCAAATAGAAGGAAGCTTCATTATTTAGCCAGCTGTTGGCAAAATAGTAGAGATTATTTTCTAGTTGGCTGTCCGTCTTGCAATAGCTACACTATTTACCTGGGCACTGGCTAAATGGCAGAGATTACATACTGTTTGGCCAGTGGCATTGCAAGTATCTAGCAAACTACCCTTTTTACCTGACTGCTAAAAGTATGCATTAGTATGCTTAGCACTTACCACCAGGAAGAACTGCAAACAAGGAATGAACACCAGCTATTGCCAAAACTGGCTTAAATACCATTTGCAACCAAGCAGAATTAACTCATAGGTCTAAATGCCCTATTAGTTATCAAAGAGACAGTTTGAAAGCAACCAGGTTCATTTAGAATACATGGTGCAGAATGCTACTCCATTATACCAAGGGGAATAGGAGATGGGGAGATCTTTATAAAATAGAACCAGTTGCATAGGGGTCATTCTGCAAACCAACTCATTATCATTGAGAGTTTTCTTTGCAATCTTATGACAGAAAATCAAGTTGTGAATCTTTAAATAATAGAAACGATGTACCCGGCTAAATGTTAATGAATCAAATGCCATTGTGGATGTTCAGCAGTTCAGTATTGGCTAGACTAAATGACTGTGTGGCTGGTAATGATATTGTATTTTGAGTCTAATTCTTCTAAAAAGATGCATTATGGGCTGTGGATCAAGAATCTATGCATTATAATTAGAGTTCCAATCAGGTGAGTCTTAAAAGAGTGCATATATGTGTTTTCTTTATAGAGCTGTGGATCCTGCAGATGTTCCAACGTATATGTATTGATAATTCTCTCTCTAAACACTTTATAGTTTTTAACTAAAGGCGCAGCATTGATGTCATACAACCAGTACTCAGACTATAGAATCCATTAGTGTAACCCCCTAAGTGTGCTGTGGTTGAGTCTCAGCACCTCTAATAATTCCTTCAAGTAAATAACATCCATGCAGTCTTTCAAGAGGCCACTTTATATGTCCAAAAGACTAACAATGAAACAAATCTTTCATCTTTGGCCTGTGTTATAGTTCTTGTGATATTTACAAACATATATTCAGAATGTTCTCCAACTTTACATCATAAGAGGCTGAGGGAGTAAGGAAGTGTTATTATTTTATTGTCTATTTCAGAGCACTTCCAGAATATGAAGCATTTAACTAAATTATCTGGATGAAAGTCCTCTGCATGACTTGAAAATGCTATACTATCCTATACTCTGCATGTTTTCTGTCGGCCCTGCCTTTCACCTCAGTGAACTGAACAATCTTTTCCGTACTCTGGAAGTACTCCACCCTTTTGCTTTTCTGTTTGGTGGGGCTCTGATGACTGGAGGACACCCAGATTGTACTTATTCTAAGTGACATTGACTACTGGCCTGCTAACCCAAGCTAATCAATGACAGATCCTTGAATCAGTAATGTAATGTTGCATGGACACAAGACTTTCTACCTGTGTCACAGTGGCATGATTGGCTATTGGCTGCCCTGATCCCCAAACTGTGGTCTCTTGCCTTCATCGTGTATGAAAGCTCAGTATGTGTGTTTTACTGATACAGGGTAAATGGCGGGGCACATTTGAGTCGAAAGTGTTAAATGCACAAGTTTGTGGCTCTACTTTAGGTGGATTTCTTAGTACCTGATGGACATGCTCACCTGCACATACTGTTTCCTAAACCAACCTCTCTGCAACCAGTTGCAGTTGGTGGATGGGGAGATAGACGCCAATGTATTTCCTTTGTCAATTTAGGTTACCTCCTGCTCTATTGAAACCCACTTATCTTTATCCACTGTGTCCTATGTTGCTACTGGTCTCAAGGGCAATGAGAACAGATGGAGAGAGTAACCTGGCCTTGAATCAGCAACTGCTTAGCATGTTAAAAATGAAAGTACAATTCCCAAGACAAATTGGGCAGGTGCAAAAAATGCTAGTGTGGCTGAAAGGGTGACTCATAACAAGGGATCACTTAGTATTTATCTCTGAAACCACAACTCTGTATGAGTAGTGTGAAAATGTGTTTTTATTCATCTGGTGACAGAGTGGATAGACACTGCCCTTATGTTTTACCCATATGTTTTGCTTTCCTGCCCACTGCTTTTACTTCTCCTATTCCACTTTTTATCTACCTAATTTACCTCCTGCAAATGCTCCAAAGCACTGCCCCCCCCCCACCAATTGCCTTATGTAAGTGCCACTTTTTCCATGGACCTGATACCACCTACCTCTCTTTGCACTCCATTTGCTGCTACTTTTTGGCTGCTCCTGTGTTGCCATGTCAGAATTACTACGCAAGGACAACTCCCACCTCTTCAAAAAGAAGCCCAAAACAAGCACGAGGCTTTACGTAAGAAGCCCAAAATGAGCCCAGTCCTAATAATCATCAAACCTAGGATTATTAACATTAAAAAATAAATAATATATTCTCATGAGTATAGAAAACATGTAGGTAAAATATATAAAAACATACTTTTAGGCTTTTAAGACCTAACTTTTGGCAAACAGCCAAATGCTTCCATACTGAACCATACAACATCTGTGTGTTGTAAACTGAATTTTCTGAAGCAGACGTTTGATTTCTACATCTCATATTTTAATTTTATATCAGCAAAAACTCACTTATTGTAATTTGTTTTACTGTTTTTTTAAACAATTTAGCTAAATCCATGCACATACTTTTGTACATGTGTATGTGAACTTATGTTCAAATGTTTCGTACACTTTCTTGCACCCCTGTTAGATTGGCGCCACCCCCCCACCCCCCAAAACATTGGGGATATTTAAAATTTGTATTTGTGAAGAATTAACCCTTTTTGTGTGGGCCCCCCCATTCTCTTGCAAATTTTTTTTGCTGGTGTTTCGACTCTTCAGACTGGGGCGCTGCTGTCCTCTGCCTAGTGTATGCTTTCTGACACCTAAAACTTGTAGAAATTGGCTAATCCCTGATTGGCTTATATGGTATAGAAACAGCCACCATGACGTGGAAAGTTAAATTTCATCTGTGGACTGAAACATTTATTTCACTATCCACTAGTGCCACTAGTTTGACAAGGAAGACATGACTTCAGGCTTACCATTGTAGCCTGACTGCTGCAGTTTAAACATGCAGTGCGATTTATTAAGGGAAGGCTTTTTGACATGTAAAAAGTAAAAAAATCCTTTTTATATATTTGTAAGTTACCTTACATAGGCTGTGTGGCCCACAAGGTAGGATGCATGGTATTTAAAAGTGGAACATGTAGAAAATGTATGTTAACTTTTTCCTACAGTGACAAGGCTATTTTCAGTTTGGCAGTACTAGATATCAGTGTGCAAATTAAAATACTAACGCTGCTAATTAAGGAAATGGACCAGCTAGAAAAATACTTAAACTACTATTTCAATAGTTATAGTAAAGTCAGATTATTAACAAATATTAAGGAAAAGCAACATTTAGAATGTTACTTTTACCTGCCTGAACTTTTAGGAGACTATTTTGCATTAACTTACCAGCTACTCTCAGCCAGTTCTGCCTGAATGAGGGTTGCATGAGGTATGAAATTCCACTCAGGTGCACACAATAAGCTGTTGAGAAGAGACAGGGATGACTCCTCTGGGCTCAATAGAATATGCAGGATCGCACTGTGCCCCTCCTGTTGATACCCCAGTGCTGATTCGTACACTACAAGGCTGTCTAAATCAAATGTAAAAGTTTTGTGCCCTTGAGAGGGAAAAAATAGGATACTAGGACAACTATTGTATATCATCTATCTGGATGCTATTGGACAATGCTTTTGACCCACCAGCCAACTATCTCTGGGTTTGTTGTAGGTACAGTGCCTGCTTCAAACTGTATTTTATTGTTAGATTTGGGAGGACCCTAGGATTACCAGTGGTTATTCCTCACACACACCCCACCCTCAAAGCCCAAATTTACTGTGGCCGAAGACTTTTGCCATTTTGAAAGTTCCTGGACACATTGCATTTTAGGCCTGTTTACAGTAAGGCAAACCGAACCTGCTGCAAACATGGGTAGGTCAGGGCCTGGAAACTTTTATTCCATTGGTGAGGGAAGAACTAAGAGAGTCTTAGAGTGTCCCACTCCCGCAGACTGATAAAGCCTAAAAAGCTGGGCACTCCGCATGCTCCCTCAGAACACTGCTGTACTTGCAAAAGGATACCAGAAGGACTCAACCTGTTGCACTTGACATATGTGACCTGGGAGAAGGACCTAAGGAGGTTGCAACCTCCTTCTTCTTTATATTCAGGGACAAAAAGATATCCATGGTTCACAAGGCTGGGCCCCTGGGTACCCTCAGGCACAATAGAAAGCTGAAGAGGACATTCCTGTGAAGAATCCCAGCTGACCAGGGGCAGCTGGACCTCGATTGGACTATGCTGTTGCCCTCTGCCTGACACTCTGAATGTCTTTAAAAGCTCCTCCTGAAGCCCTGGGGGCATTGGAGGTGTACTTTTGTGTTTTTGTAGGCACCAAAAGAAGGTTGGGAACTTTTTCCAAACTTTTTGTTTCAGAGTTTTAAGGGCACAGACTGTGAGATGTATCCAACTGGCAGCTCCACTGCGTCAGATTGAATTTTAGGTTTCTCCTGCGTGAAGAGGAGTTTTTCCTCGGAAAAAAACAAAGTCCCTATTCAGGTTGGAACGTAGACATTTTTTCTAACTTTCCTACTTCCTGGCCCTAGCAGGGCCAATCTACATAGTGTATCCAACCTACGCTACATCACAGTCGGCCTCAAACCTGTCTAAGTGCTCGTGTGCTGCAATCATTGACTACCATTGACTATCATTGGCGATTTGCGTTTTTGCCTCTATTTTCTCTTATATCTTTAAAAAGAAATCATATCTCCGCTATTCTCAATTGGATCTGTGTTGTGTTGGTATCATTTTGTTTATTACATTTTCCTCCACTTTTATCAATTATTCTGTCTTGGTACTTCTTAATGCTTTACACATTTCCTCTAAGTTAAGCCTGTCTGCTCTATGCCACAGCTACCTCAGTTATGCGCAAGTTTAAATTATCAAGACCTTTGACTGGGCCTAACAAGAAAGTGACTTTATTACTGTGGTAGACACCCAACCACCTCAGCTAAAAAAAACACTTCCTCACAGTATTCCATTAAGGAGGAGCATTGAAAACGCATTGGCACAGCGAATGGGTCTGGCATTCTTTTTAAGGGGAATGCTTCTTTATTAACTGGCCAGTTTACGTGTATTCCTGTGGATAGATGAGCAGATAAATGCATAAATTGTATCACATTTATCAATAACAAAATGCAACACTGGTGATGAGGGCATAGAACAAGTGTGCCCAAGACACAATTTACAACTATTATGCAATTATTCTGTGTTGACGCTCTACTCCCCGTGGTCCACTGCTCCATGCCACTAATCTGTACAACATATACTACTAATACAAAAGGAGCGTCCTCTGTATTACAAAACTGTATCAGTCCAAATTTTGACATATAATCCGGAAAAAGGGTTGACAGGCCAAGTTTTCGATGTGGTAAAATATTTAGATTTTATTCCAGAGTTATATTCAACAGTATCATCTGTTCAATCTCAAATAATTCTTGTCAGCCGACGCATTTGGTCCTTTGCTGGACGTCATCAAGATTGCAAGGAAAATATACATACACACCAGTCAGTGTTTGAAATTATAATCAGAATCAATTAATCTATTCATTTTAAACACAAAATATGCTCAATTGTCAACAACCGATAAGGTCCTGCCTATCTCCATTCTCAAATATATATCCCAGGATACAATATTCAACGAATTATTATACACGTTCAAAATTCAATTATGGCATTGAACTACGAACCATACTCAACGGTCAATTCATTAAAAAATACTGTCTATTATTTATTGCGTATAATACGCATGATTTAAACTAATTTGAAACTCCACTCTCTATTAAACCTTGTTTAAAGAGCAGAAAAGGAAAGGGACATACCTATGTTTATATATCAGATAGTCATTGGTTTGTTGTCATGTGCTTTACTACATTCGTTCATCAGTCTGAAGAATCAATTTCTATATGAAGGAAAATTAAAAAATATATTGTATTACTGAATGTGAATTTCCAAGTGTGCTAATTCCACTCGCATGTGTCTGCAGGACCTACTTAAAATCGATAAATCCATCTGATATTGGCTATTTAGTAGTTTGGATTCATGAGAGGCATTCAAGTGTCTACACGACAGAATTGCGCCTTGATTTTCTCCCCGCTACATGAAAATTCTAAAAAAATGAATTGACAAATCCTCATGTTAAATCATCTGTCTCTCGCTCTACTAACTCCTATCTGTATGAGCTATAATACAAATGGTACATACCTTATAAACGCGCTAAATAGGTATAGTTCGTTCCTCCTCCTCAATTTCGTAAACTTGTTCCTTTATACAAAAATGATTGTGTGTATCTGCAAAGAATGCATTTCGTCCTTTGCTGGACGTCATCAGGGCCGCAAGGAAAATATAGATACACACCAGGCTGACAAGAATTATTTGAGATTGAACAGATGATGCTGTTGAATATAATTTTGGAACAAAACCTGGACATGTTACCACATCAAAAACTTGGCTTGCCAACCCTTTTTTTGATTATATGTCAACATTTGGACCGATACAGATTTATCAATATATCACCTGACTAGTCAGTCACTACTGCTGCAACACAGTCTTTTGCTGTAGGTGGACTACCCACTAGAGAGAATCAGGCTAATTGGTCATCGATTTAATGTACAAGCCACAGCTCTCAGGGAGTTCGGGTCAGAAAACTTTTGATTTGCATTTTGTGGTCATTTAGTTCTGAATTACAAATGGGAATGAAATTTGCATGTGTCGGAATGCAAGGCAAAATTACATCTGGCTCAATTACAATCAAACTGACTTGGACAATTTGAGAGTTTGGTAATTATGAGATTCAGCAATGCTAAAAGCCACTTTACCAATTACAGCCTAATTTTTGACAATGTTTATAGCTATTCTCAAATGAAAGGCAACAAGATAACTCTTCAGCTTCGAAGATGATTTGAACACTGACTCGCCTAGTTAAGAAAAGAGATAATTTGTGGAGGACCATGTGGAAAAAAACACGACTACAGCTGAGAAATTCTTGAGAAACTCTTCAATCCAAGATACATCTCAGCACTAAATACGCACCCCAAGCAACAAGGAACCTTATGCAAACCAATCACTGTGTGCCCTTGAAAAAGCTCTGTCATGCATGTGGGGGAATTACATTGTTTAGTAAAACAATTAGCAGATTTTGCATTTGAAAAAATGCACACATGAGGTTTTATTATGGATACATATTTGTTGAATAGTGGTTGACAATGTCTAGAATAGGCCTAAGTTGCATTTTTCTATCATCACTACTAAAAACAGTCCTGATGTTTTCACACTTGAATATAGTTTGCCCCTCTTTTCAGAAAGTGGCTGCCGCCAGGAGTTTACTTGCGGGTTTGAAAGAGTTTCCATATTTCTTATGCTGTGTGCAGATAAGCGAGGTATGAACATTATGTGGATGAAGCAAGTCTAGAAACGTTGTACGTGCTCAAACGTTTATGCATTTTGTACTGCCTAGCTTGGTAAAGTGTGTCTTGGCTTCCATCGGACTAAGCAGCAGTTTGTGGTAGCTGGACATTTTGGCAGTTTCAGCGCAGGTTGCCAGTCTCGATTGCTCTTCCACTTTCTTCCTCATTCATTGGTGTATTTATTCAGCATTAGGCAATGTCCCTGCTTTTAAATGAATAATAAAAGAAACAACCTGAAATAAAATGGTGCATGGCTGCTGCTTATGTCACCATTTCCAATTTCCGTTCTTTTGGTGCCTTTTCAACTTATTTGACAGCTTCACTGCCTAGTGCATGTTGTTGAATAGATTACTGGCCCACGTCAGATTACTCTCCCTTCCACTGCCTCTGTGACTAAGCTGGTTAGTCCTTATTATAATTACATTGGCCTCTCCCGACTGGTCACTGACCCCACACACACACAGCGCAGGACACACACTTGATCCGAACTTCACATCCAGTGACTGTTTAAAAAACAGCCGCATCTCCAAACCTGGACCGACCACTCAATCATCCATTTCACCATCAGAGGCTCACAGGACACCACCACCAAGCCACCCATCTCTTCGCACCGCAGATGGAACTAAGTAATAGAGACCTAATGGACGCAGGCCCTCAACAACTCCCTGCCCGATGTCACATCAAAGTTTGAGCAGGCAGTCCAGAACTTCTCCGACTGGATCTCCAAATGCGCAGACAGAGTCATCCCTATGAAACCAGCCAAAATCTGCAGAGCCCCCCAAGAAACAGGTGGTACACACCAGAATTCAGAACCATCAAGCGCAACTGCAAATGACCAGAGAAACGATGGAACCTCACCAAAGATCCCACCTACCGAGCCACTTTCAAATCAGCCTTCAACATGTACCACCAGCTATTCAAGGACACCAAAGGTGACGCTTTCACAAACCGCATCAAAACAAGCGCCAATAGCTCGAAGGAACTGTTCAACATAGTCAGGGAGTTCTCCAACCCGTCAGCCACAAGAACATGGTGTCCACCCCTCACAAGAACTCTGCGACACCCTCTCGGAGTACTTCTATGGCAAGATAGCCACCATCTACAACAACTTCGACCCCAATCACCCAACGTCATTCTGAAAACTTCAACCCACCCACAGAAGCCACTGCCTTGATCACCTCATGGAGTCCAATCACCACACAGACCACCACATCCCGCATGTCCTCAATCCACTACAGAGTACCCACGGACCCCTGCCCTTACCGTTTCTTTGACTTTGGAACTCCGAAAATCAGCACAAAACTCACCAACATCCTGAATGCCTCCATCACTCCAGCAACCTTTCCAGCCAGATGGAAACACGCAGAGGTAATACTACTCCTGAAGAAACCCTGTGCTGATCCGAGCAAATTCAAGAACTACCACCCGATCTCACTGCTTCAATACCCCGCCAAAGTCCTCAAGATGTCTAACAACCTCCAGCTCAATGGGTACCTAGAAGAAAACAACCTGCTTGATGTCTCTCATTCTGGCTTCCGCATAAACCACAGCACTGAAACAGCCCTAAACACTCCCACCAACGACATCAGATTCCTCCTCGACCATGGTTAAACAGCAGCTCTGATCTTCCTCAGCCTCTCAACTGCATTCAACACCGTGCCCAGCACACCCTTATCAACAGACTCAACCACATTGGCATCCAAGGAAATGACCTCAAATAGATCTCATCCTTTCTCATGGTATGAACTCAGAGAAGCTGCCTGCCTCCCTTTAATTTCTGAACCTTTGTCCATCACCTGTGGCGTCCCCCAAGGATCGCCCCTTAGGCTCACCCTGTTCAACACCTATGTGACAACCATTGCAGATATGGTCATATCTCATGGCCTCAACATCATATCCTACGGAGACGACACACAACTCATCCTCTCTCTCACCGATGACCCCTCCACCACCAGAACTAACTTCTGCAACGCCGTGACCAGCGTCGCCAACTGGATGAGGGTCAAATGCCTGAAGTTCAACATGGACAAGACGGAAGCACTGATCTTCAGGAAGAACACCTTCCCGCGGGACAGCAGCTGGTGGTCCTCCAAGCTTGTACTAACGCCCACACCCACGGACCACAAACTCTGCATAATCCTCGACACCAAACTCACCATGAAGCGCCACATCAATGCAGTCGCCTCCTCATGCTTCCATGCCCTTTGCATGCCCTGGAAAATCTGCAAATGGATCCCCGTCAAAACCAGGAAAAACGTCACCCAAGCCCTCATCACCAGGCCATCTCAACTACGGGAATGCTCTGTATGCTAGAATCGCAACCCAACTCCTCAAGAGACTCCAGGCCATACAGAACGCAGCAGCAAGACTCACCCTCAACGTCCCCAACGCACTCACATCATCCCACCTCAAGAACCTCTACTGGCTCCCCATCAAGAAGAGATGCCAGTTCAAGCTCCTAACACAGGCCTACTGAGATCTACACGCCCAGGGATCAACCTACATCAACAACCGCGTGTACTTCAACAAAACCGCCAGACACCTGTGCTCCACCTCCCAGGCCATCGTGCACACCCCCAACATCCACTGCAACTGCCTTTTAGGCCACGCCTTCTTCTACCTTGCCATGAAAGCCTGAAACGACCTGTCCTTCCACCTACAAGCATCTCAGTTTCTGGCAGAATTCAGAAAATAACTCAAGACCTGGCTTTGCAAATGGGACCGCCTATACATCAGCACCCGGATACCCTCAGGGATGAGTAGCAGTGCTGTACAAAACTAATTGATAGATTAATAATAATAATTTGTGCATTTGTCTCTCACATACCCTCACCCATCACGGTGCCAGGCACTGCATCCTTTAACACCGCATCTCAGCAGTCATCGTACACAACATGAAAACTCTGCCCAGATAGGCACAAAATGAAACAATCCCTTTCAACCACTAATCCTAAAAAGAGTAGTTCGCTATCTGTGTGGATAAGTGATTCAGTGCCCCACATTGTGGTAGTAACAGCTATGCAAAGACTACAATACAATAGGATCATTATCACAAATTGACTTATACAGGAATCTCCTGCTAGGATGATAAGGGATGACAACCTGCCAGCCTGTGTAAACAGCTCCATTTCCTTCACCACAAGTCACAGGCTCTCAGCAGTTCAGTCATTTGGACAAAGGCAGTTATAAACCCTCTTGTCATCATACAACTGCCAGCCATTTTCCCTTCATTCAGTTGACAAGAGGACAGCAATAACAATGTTTTCCTTTAATACACAGGGCGGCAAAATTCCCCTCTTTTCTCACAGAACAAAAACTGTGCATTTGGTTTGCAGGGAGGATTTTTTGTCTTAAATCATTAGCACAAAAGTGCTTTTTATTGGACCACTCTGCTGGTATTGAGGAACTTGACTTCCAGCCTGGGTAAAAAGTCTGAATTCTGTTCAAAGGGTTCACCGGTGCTAAGCAGCTGAGTCACATGGACAAAGACACTTCAAGAACAAGTCTTCGACCAGAGCCAATAAACAACTAGCAAGCATTTCACCAGAAATTCACAAGATGCATTCCTCTTACCAATTCAAGGTTAACAGACTTTCCCACCCAGTGCTTTAAATGGGCAGGCACTCACCAGTACTAAGTATCAGCACTTTGTTTTCTCCCCTTGAATACCTGGACTTCTCCTTGGCACCGGAGAGTACCGGTACTTAAGATTGGCAGCCTGGCAGGCTCAGGTGTATTGGTACCTCTACTGCAAATGCTGCTGATGTCGAGACTATGGCAGAGGAGAATGCTCTGGGCGCCCCTATGTCCATAAACCCTTATATTTCAAAGCTGGGAGGGGGGTGGTACCCAGCGGCAGCTGGCACCGGTAAACGCAGTGGGGCGGTGGGGAAGGGCGGGGTGGAAGAGGGGGAGTCGACAGACGATGGAATAGGTACATTTAAATAAATAAATAAATAATACCTATTCCGTCGGCTTCCTCCCTGCCGCGCCCTTCCCTGCCCTACCGCACTTTCCTGTGCCAGCTCCCACTGGTGGTGACGTGGGACAGCATCACACTCATAATTGGCAGGCAGTTCCAATTAGATCATGCACAGTCAATCAAACTGCAAGTTTGGCATTGGGGCTGCAATGTCTCATGATACGCAGCAATTCGGAAATAAACATTCAGCAAAATGGTTACAAGTGTTCTGTGGCCACGCTGTTTCGGGAGGTGGTGGGCAGCCAGAATGTGGGTCGAGGCACAGCAGACAGGCCCCCTTTCACTGGTACATAAGAATGTAAAGCTGTCTTGAATGTTGTCAGTGGGCCTGTATATATGTGAATGTGTTTATGTGCCCCCGCCCCACTGACACTGACCCCCAAGCACTACGAGATCTAGGGGGAACAAGGTGGCAGTCACTTCCTATCCCACTTTTTATGTTAAGTTCATGTCTAGCTCGTCACTTTTTTTGTTACTTTGTGGTTGTAATAGCCACCTTTGCTGGCAAAAAATGTAAAATATTATTGTGCCTGCTGCAGAAATCTGCATTCAGCTTCTTGGATAGAATCCTGAGAGGCATATTTGGCCTTTTATATTTCGGAATCTGATGAAATCATTACCATTTAGATTGCCTGTATTAAGTTGTAATGGTCACTAAAATCAGTGTAAAACACAACGCAAAGTAAGCAGGCTGTAGTCCTAGAGTAGTGGCACTGATACACACCAGGTTGGTGTAGTATCAGGCTGATATGTGATACACACAATAGGCTCATAATAATGCATTCAATGTGCTTGCTACTAACTTCAACTGGAGCAGGAAAAGGGGCTGACATACTGGCCGATAACCTAATTTGGCTGGGAACATACATATTGGTATAATTAGACAATCAGAATTAGAGCTTGGGTTTGTTAATCAGGTTACAATTTATCCACTAGACTACACCGAACTACAATGCTACATCTTTAACATTTTGTTTTGCTAGAAGATGTTTGTAGGTGCCCTTTCAGAAAATACGGCTTGTTTAAAAGAAAACTGTGTGGGAAATTGTGCTAATCAGCTCAAAGGATACCTACCAGCTGATTTCATAAACTCCGTGTTGCGGCCACGCCCCTCGACACCCCTCTAGGCACTTCAATTTGGTGAATATCTATGCTTCTTTTTTGCCATTTAAAGCACTGTTCTCACTTACTAATGATTGGCTGAGCACTTATAGCACTTAAAGGCAACATACTCTGCTTGACTCGCAAATTCGTTGAATAAAGTGGTAGTTTTCATCTCAGCACACGATTTAACATTTCACAAGAGCTTTACAAGATTTTTAATAATAACTATGCAGTTCTGCTATTTAATTCTAAATGCACTTTTTGCAAACTGCACTGTAAATAATATTATGACAAGTACTGCTTGTTGGGACTGTAGTCTTGAATTGTCTGATGCGTTGCTTGCAATTATGTTCCACTTTCTTTGTATGTGAATAGCTGGTATTTTAGTGTTTGGGGTAAGGTGACAGTTCAAAATGGCTATTTCATTAACCTAACCAAACAGCCGGAGTCAACAGCAGTCTGAATACAGGCGTGTCCATCTGTGTGCCCTCTTTCTGTATTTAAAAAACAAAAAATCATACCTTATGCAAATCCCTCCAGAAGAAGCCCTCCGCCGACCCCAGTGAGCTCAAGAACTACCGGCCCATTTCGCTGCTCCCATTCCCGACCAAGGTCCTGGAGAAAGCCATCAACCGCCAGCTCACTGATGACCTGGAAGAAAACAATCTACTCAATGCCTCCCAGTCAGGCTTCCACTCCAACCACAGCACCGAGACTGCCTTGATAGCCGCAACAGACAATATCAGATCCATCCCTGACTATGGCAAGACAGCAACCCTGATCTTGCTCAATACCGTATCCCACCATACCTTCATAGTCAGACTCCACCACATCGGCATCAGAGGAAACACCCTCAAGAGGACCTACACCTTCCTCACAGGAAGCACACAGAAAATCTGCCTACCTACTACCATTTACCTCTAAACCCAAGACCATCACCTGCGGAGTTCCCCAGGGATCGTCCCTCAGCCACACCCTCTTTAATGCCTACATGACCCCATTGTCTGACATCATCCACGCCCACTGAATCAACATCCTCTCATACAGAAATGACACCTAACTCATCCTCTCCCTCATGGAGGATACCACCATCACCAAATGCAACTTCCAGAACGCCATGGCCAGCTTCGCCGACTGGATGAGATCCAACCACTTGAAACTGAACACAGACAAGACAGAAGTTCTCATTTTCATAAAGGATACTTCCCCATGGGTTACCACATTGTGGCCCATGGCACTTGGACCCTCACATACTCCCATCAATCATGCCTGCAACCTCGGCTTCATTCTGGACAGTGACCTCTCCATGAAGCTCCAGGTCAAAGAAGTTGCCTCCTCCTGATTCCACACCCTCTGCATGCTTCACAAGATCTTAAGGTGGATCTCCATCAGCACCATGAAAACAGTGACTAAAGCCCTCGTCACCAGTCGACTGGACTATGGAAATTCACTCTACTCCTGATCCACTACCCACCTTCTTAAATTACTATAGACCATACAGAACACTGCAGCCAGACTCATCCTCGACCTCTCCAAACATACCAGCATCACTCCCACCTAAGAAATCTCCACTGGCTCCCCGTCCTGAACGGATGCCAGTTCAAGCAGCTGGCCCTCGCCTAAAAGGCCCTCCACAAGACCGAACCCTCCTACATCAACCACTGCCAGACCATCCACCAACTGACCAGACAACTCCAATCCACCTCCCTCGCACATGTCCCCCGCATTCGGCCTGAAACGACCTCCCACCCCACCTCCAAACCTTCCCTTTACTCGCTGACTTCAGGAAGAGAATCAAGACCTGGTTCTTCGACTACGGGGTGATAAGCCACGCTATACAAATACTG
Organism: Lissotriton helveticus; assembly: GCF_964261635.1. Lineage (NCBI taxonomy): Eukaryota > Metazoa > Chordata > Amphibia > Caudata > Salamandridae > Lissotriton > Lissotriton helveticus. The sequence continues at coordinate 1,070,129,694 of NC_136070.1, read as the reverse complement.
ATTGATTGATTGCATTTGTGGGTGGGCCTTCCAGGGCGCAACTCAGGCCCTTACAGCCCCTGCGGGGCCTCAATTGTTCAAGGGCCCCAAGCCCCTTGAGGGAGCCTAATGAAGCCCAGGGTCAATCAGTATCTGAGATAATTGAGCCTCAGGGACCCCTCATGACATTCTTCAAGGAGGTAGGGGCTTCATTTTGTGTGACGTCACTGGCCTTCTGGCCATTGATTTCATGTAACTCATGGAATGCCCGCTACTCAAGGAAATGCAAAAAATCCATTACCTATGCAGACACAAACATAACTTATGCAGGAAGTTAGTGACTCAAATGTATCTTTGCTAATCTACCTTACTAAGTATTCCCGTGCTGCTTTGGGTCTATATTCAATAAATTTGAATACAAAGAAGTAAATTACATCTCTTAGTGAGTGCTTAGTAACCACTATGGTATTTAGCAGAAATGAATTAGAAGCTGAACAAATGTGGTATTGGTGCACTATGCAGGAAAAAGCTGTTAAATTTCATTCAAATTACAAAGTGCTGAATTTGGAAGCAACACTTCCTGTGATGTATTTACTGTATCCACTTCAGCAGCTTCATCACAACACCCAGTGCTTCTGTTTCAAGATTTGGGTAAAGTAGTGGCAGATATTGTGAAAAGCCGTATTTTTGAGTTTAGATGTGCTTATTATGCTTCTGAAAACTTCGAAACGAAATCCATTAGAGGAGCAGTTTTTACCGCTGTTTAAGATACAGTTTGAAAGTAGTTTGCTGGTTTTTTAACTTCAGAAAATACCTTAGTGCAAGTCTGTAACAATTTACTTTGCATCAAAGATCTGGGAAACATTTATGTATTTTTCCAATTAGATCTCTCAGCTGTCTTCAACTCCAGGATTATCTTTATCGTGATCTTTTAATAATCAGAGGTGACAAAGATATCAGAACTATTTCTGAAATGTTTGTTTGTGAAGAATCCAGGACACAGACTATTAAATAACTTTTATCCTAAAACCAATATCATAACTTGATGTGCTCTCCAAGGTCAACTGCTGTGTTCAATTTTATCACGTCTTCAAATGATAACTGTCCTTGGCTTTTTCAGCCATGCATGGAACAACAACACTCAACACTACATCACAACTTATGGTCAAGAAAATCAGTACTATAACTAGGGCTCTCAGATTTACATTTTTACCGACTTCTACCTGTAAATACAGACATAAAACTATCTATTTATCTCTCTGCATTTATTTTTAAATATGGAAAAATATAGAAAAGAGGCCTTTTTTGCATGATTCTCACTACTGCCAGCAACTAATGCCAGGTCTGTAGATGTGCAGTTTGACAGGTATGGGAGTTAAAAAAAAGAAAAAGGATTCCCTAATGAAGCTTAAATAAATGCAGATCCACAGCTGTTTATTCTGTTTGTTGGCCCTGACATACTTGGCGTGCTTTTCTCCCGTCGTTTTGTCTTCAATGCTCCTGTTTTTGCTGACCGGGTGTTGCTGGGCTTAGGACCCTGCACACTTTACCACTAATAACCAGTGCTAAAGTGCTTGTGCTCTGTCCCTAAAACATGGTAACATTGCCTTACACCCAATTTGCACCTTTAATTTACTTGTAAGTCCCTCATACAGTGGTAGTGCATGTACACAATGCTAGTAAATCAAATACTACTAGTGGACCTGCAGCACTCATTGTCAGTAGTGGCTGCTACCGGCTGGGGGCGGTAGGGCTAATGGGCAGGAGGGAGGAGGAATGCAATAATTTAAAAATAAAAGGCTTGCCTTTAACGGCCGGCCGCCGCCTCTCCTCCATCCTTCGTCCTTATCCTCTTAATCTTCCTGTCCCAGCCAGCGGCAGCAGAAAGCACATGCTGACAGGCTCCCCTGAGCCAATCACAATGCTGCAATGCAGCATTGTGATGGGTATGAGCACAATGAATCGGCGCTCAGACTGGAACAGGAAGGCTGTGCATTTGCCTGACCAGGCAGTTTAACGCAGCCTGGTAGGAACATGCAGAGTGTGCATGAACTGTTTGGGTGGCCCAAGAAGGTCGGTCAAACAGTTCATGCGCACTTAGGGAGTTCACACAACTCCTCCCCTGATCTAGCCAGCCCACCCCTCCCCACCATTGACTGCAATAGGGGAAATAAAATGATAATAACGATAAGTTATTAGCATTTAATTTTCCCTTTTTAGCAATGGGGCGACACTCCTCTGGCTTAGTGGAGGAGTCACCACTGCTCATTGTGCCACCCACTTAAGTAGCCATTTAAACGTATCTCAGAGCTGCCACTGCAGCCTGTATGGGCAGTTTAACTGCCATTTCGACCTGTCAAAATCAAACATTTGTCAGGCCCAAATTTTCCTTTTCAATACATACTAATCACCCCTAGGGTAGACCTGCAAAGAGTCCATCGGACAGGGTGCAGTGGACTTAAAATACTGGACATGTATTTTTAAGTTATACTTGGACTGGTTGTGAAAAACTCGGATGTATGTCGTTACTACGCATGCTTTTACAACGCATGCCTTCACCAAGCAACTTTTACAACGCAAGTCGTTACAAAGACTTGCGTTGGGGGGCGCTGGATAGTGAATAGTTTAATTTACTATTCCAACTCCAGTCCCCGTGGATAGTAGGGAAGGTTTTGGATAGTAAATTAAACTATTCCCTATCCTACAGCGCCCCCCAGCGCAAGTCTTTGTAACGACTTGCGTTGTAAAAGTTGCGTGGTAAAGGTAGTGCGTGGTAAAAGTTGCATTGTAAACGCTGTTTACCGAAAAACTCTTACATTTGTGTTTTACTACTGCAAGGTCTACCTCTCCGATAGCATTATATTGTGTTACCTTATTACATTTAATAAGTGATAAGCAAGTAGGGAAGTCGAGTTTGGCGTCTAAAGAAGTGTACTTTAAAACCCTCTTTAATGGTAAAGGTGTTTTTAAGTCACAATTCTGAAAATGGCACTTTTAGAAAGATGGCAATTTTTGGTCCTAACTGTTTGGTGCCTGCAGCCTGTATTCTAGGTCTCATGACGAGGTGTAACTGGCAGTTTGTCTTTGTGAATTACTCCCAGACAGTGAGACAATGGGGGTATAGGTGTTGGCATGATGAGCCATCTCTGACTTGATAAAAGGGAGGACCTATCACCTACCACACTTGCACATCCCAAACGCTCTGCCTCAGCACACTCACAAAGAGTTTCTCACCAGTCTATTGTGTCCCCAGACAAGTTGGGGCAAGGGCAGGGAAGCAAGAAATTCCAAGCACCTCTGGGTGGAACTCTCCAGAACCATCTCCTACTTAAAATCTGGCACCAAATATAAATATTGGACCCTCAGACCCAACTCTTCAGTACACCCCTGGACCTGTGCAAGATTCAGAAGGACTGTTGTGCTGCTCTGCAGGAAGGTCTGCTACTCTGCTGCTCTGCTGCCCTGGTCCCTGAGTAAAAAGGACTGGTCCTGCATCTTGAACCCAGGACTACCAGAGTGACTCCGAGGTCTAGTAGGTAGGCCTCCTGATCAGAGCCTCTGGGACTGAATAGGTTCCAACAATCTTAAACCTTGCACCTGGACTCTGCCTACCATGAGTCCTGCCCACCAAGTGCTGCCAGCCCAGTCTCGGACTTTGAAATTGGGCCTGAAGGTGCTCTGCCAACAAAAACTGTGGCATTTTGTGCAGAACCGAAACATTTACTCACAGCTCCGTATCAGAACTGCTGCTGTGCAACGCATTCCCGACGCAGAACCTTGTATCACAGCCCACCGTCTCTCAGAAATACTGCTGCGCAATGCATCTGTGATGTAGGATTTCACATCGCCGTCCAAGACCCCTTGGAAATGCCTCCTCAATGTGGAATCTTGTAATGCTCCACAACCAGGATTTAAGGTATTTTGTTCAGCGGGCATAACTTGGACCATGTATCGGCCTATGCTCCAATTTCATCGGCCTAAACTTGTGACTTTTGTCCCTGTCCAGCATGACCAGATAACCACAGTTGGTGGCTTGTGCTTCTAATCACTGTTTTCAGGTAAATCTTTGGAACTGCATATAACCAGCTCTACTGATTGGATTTTTGTCACATTGGTCTCAAATAACGTATGAAATTTTACTCTAATTGTCTAAATTGAAGTCAGAAATTTCTTGAGTCATATTTTAACATTAGTACTATTTGAAGTGCTGCTCAAATATTTTACATATTTCCTCTAAGTTAAGTCTGACTGCTTTTTTGCCAAGCTACCAGATAATTAAACACATGTTAATGTAGGATTTGCTTGTGTTTCAACCTAAAAAGAATTGTGGTTGCTGCTTGAGTAGGGTTTCACCCACCTCAACCGATAACCTGCTCTTTGTGTCCTAAAGGCGTTCCATGGATTGTGACCTAAAAGCTGTGTGCCACTTCTTCACTTTATGGGGAGTAAATGACAGCAAATGACGTAGTGATGCATCTTATTTTCTTGTAAACTAAGAAACTCTCCTCAAACTTCAAGACAAAGGCAACCTCTCACCAACATTCACATAACTCTTCCATTGCACTTCACGAGAGGTCTGGCCAGTCAGTTTACTCTCTATGACCAACTCTAGGCTTGACTACTGTAAAGGATGACAGACCAAACTGCCCAAGTCACCCATTAAATAGCAAACAACTTCTCAGAATAGCACTGTTTTCATCACAAGACTCTAGAAAACAATAGTCTCTCCCATGGTTAACAACATGATCTGCAATCAAAATTGCAATATGATGTTTAACACATGAAGTTTTTATCAAGAATCTCTTATCCTCTGTCTGTTTCCTTTCTCCCCAACTGTAGTCTTGCCAAGGCACTCCACATCTTTCTTTTCTTGTGCATGAGCTGATAATGTTCCTGGAAGTTCTTCCTCTCCAGATTGTGTCATTTTAAAGCTGTGAGTCTCTTGAAGTCTTCAAAATATGTGCTGTGCCTCCTTTTGTCTAGGAAAAGGCAAGTTTTGATGTGGTGTAAGGTTATTGTTGCTCTGAGCCTAAGAAAAACACAGATTGATCTTTAAAATGGAAAATAGTCCTCAGACTTACGTAGACTGTACAAGAAGTTCAGCCCTCATTGCTAGCTGCGTTAGCTTTGTAGTCTTGTGAGAGTGACCTCTGACCCTGTACACAGAAAAAAGGTTTAGGTCAGTATCAATGACACCTTAAAAATTCAAATCGCCAGGGCACCACTAGGCCACAAGCTCAACACACTGAGAAGGCTGCTGATAGTTTGTGGCCTCAAAAGGGTCAGACTGGCCTATAAGCAATCTGAAGTGTCCAGAGTGCTGGTTTGAGCCTCAAAAACTTGGCCACTGGATCGATACACCTGAGGTGGTACCTATAGTCCATGGAGCATTACCAAAGGTAGCAGGCTATTGGTGTTTTCTTAGATAAATAGAGTAAACAGCTTTTTTGTCAATGCCATGAGCAACTGGTGCAATTTTAGTGGTATAGAGTCTGCAGCCTCAAAAAGTGGTCCATGGACTCCGGCACGCAGACAAATTCTTTTTTTTTTTACTGTTTAGATCACGTCTAGACAGTGCTTGCGCTGTCTCTTACAGGCATTTTGTATATACTTTGTGGGCATCAGCCCTCCTGTAGGCTTCCAATTTGCTGGCTCTATCAATGCTCTCATAATCTTTCTCCCCATTTGTCCATGGCATGCATGCATCATGACTCTTCCTGTGTTGATCCCTCCCCAAGAGCATGGATCAAATACTACTATCCTTCCACTAATCCTATTTTAGGAACTGAGGGGCATATTATCAAGGGGGTTTATCTCCGCTTTTTTGGCTTTAAAAGCCAAGAAAGCGGAGATAAAATTATCTCCCTATTACCTAGCTGTCGCTAACACCAGTTAGCGACAGCTAGTAGGAGATAGCGACCATCTTGGGCCCCACTTTGCATGTCAGTGATATTTATCACTAATAACATGCAAAGTGGGCGTGCCAAGATGTTAGCGACTGGAAACAGTCGCTAACATCGCTATCTCTTTTACCAACTTTTGGAGAAATTCGCGCTAAGCGCTAATATCTCCAAAAGCTAACACCTGCCCTGAGCAGTTCTTAGCCATGTTATCCAATGGGAGGTGGATAACATGGCTAAGTGCATTAGCTCGGTAATACATGAATATCGCTGACTTTTCAGCGATATTCATGCATTGCGGCCGTTTTTTATCGCATTTGCGATAAACCTTGGTAATACCAAGTTTTATCTGCGGTAAAAATCGCCGCTACTCAGCGGTAAAATTTTGCCTCTAACCAAGCAATAGCGATAATTATCGCTATTGCTTGGTAATATGCCCCTGTATTAGGAACTACTTTTTTCTTTCTTGAAGAGCACTTCACACAAGCAGTTATGTTTTCACTGGCTGCTCCGAGCTCCATTTCTGTAAATAGGCCTGTAAATCTTGTTCTTATGTCATCACATTTGTTGTGCAGTCAAAGACCGAGAACATATGTCAGACGCTGTTTTCCAAGGATACCTGTTACTTAATATCCTGGTGTTGCTTGTTTTATTTGCGATCATCTGGTTCTATCTAGCTGTTCCTAAAGAACCCAAAACAATAATTTAACTAACATGCAATGCTTAACATAAAAATTAAACATCTATTTGTCTATTTTGTCATGCCTTTTTAGAAAGGCATATTTTAATTCTATGATCTAAAAATATTTAAAAGCTCATTAAGAGGCATTTTAAAATGGCTATTATTCGATCTTCCCTACAGGGTTTGCTGCTATCACTTTCTGCCTGATAATATCGCATTCCAAGACGAGTATAGCACACTCATGTCCCCAGCCATCTTTGTAGCATTTACGAAAGCTCAACAGCTCCTCAGACACTGGTCTTGGGCCTTCGCCACCGCTTGCACTATTGTGATGAGATACATCAGAGTGCACTAATATTGCCACATATTTCCCTTCTCGTCTAAATTAGGGCCCCAGCCACCCCCATTTCCTTGCTTTACAGTATTATTTTGGGTGCTTGGCACAGAGTGTCTTCAGAGGCACAGTCTTGCATGGCACTCTCTGTATGTTTGTTTTCCTTTGCGGATGCCCTCACTTCGTCTAAGATGGTATCTGTAACGAGGAGTAACGTTCAGTAATTGTTTTTAGCCTTATGAATGTGCAAGCTTTTAGTCAAGAGCAACTCTCAAAGGACTGTGCATGGGAGTCTGCTGTGTGTTTTTTTTACTTTCTAAAACTACAGAAATGAACAGAATCACACATAAAAATGCATGTGCTCATTCCACCTGAACAACTTTTTTTCTCTTGTAGATCTAATCCGCCATGCCCCAAGCTCATGACCTTCATTTACTGTTTTTCCCAATGGCCGATTAGCACTTGATTAGCACTTGATGTGGGCTTTGGTCTAATTTTCCACAATGTCTGAGCCAATGCTTTTTTTTATATCTGATGTTTAAACTCTTTTTATTTGCTCCACAGAGCCACATATCCAGAATATGTGGTCTGTATGGGTCAGCTCCATTGATGACTCTCCCTAAACTGGTTTTGGTTCGCTTTCTATGAGGGCTAATGGCACAGTAGGTTCCCCTTATTAACAAATATTGAACCCATTACAGGGTACCATGTTCATCTTTATATGTCTTCCAAAAGCCACCTGTATGCACACTCATAAACTTTACACACAGCTGCATCAACTACTCCAATAACCCCCACTATATGCAACTGCTCACATCAAGCATCACTCATTACCCTGTGGTTTGGAACCCTAATGGGTCCTCGCAACCTCCCACCAAACAAGCCCTACATGGCACAATACATATGGAATGATGGTTGTAATAATTCACTGTGCTTTGTTCCATTGAATGCACATGATTTATTGGTCTGAGTAAAGTGCTTTATTTTTGCTGCTACTCTTAACTGTCACAGGAACCATGTGTTAATCATGATCTCGGCACAAATACATTGGAATAAATGCATGGAGTGGTTTCTTTGTGAGCATAACACTAATCCTAAACACCTATTTTAACAAATATCCACTGGATTAAACACTAACCCTGGGGCTCTAGAATAGGGTACTACTTGCAGTAAAGTGCTTCAACACCTCATCAGGGGTAGTAAGCACCATATAAATGCAGTTATAGCAAACTGTTTCAGAGAGCATTGCAGATAAGCACACATAATGGAGCAATAGATACCACCATCTTGCCTCCTCTATCTGGACTGCGATGAGAGCACATGTGAAGTTTGTTTGTAGTCTGCCTGAGGCCCCTCTCGTCTTCCTAGCTGCCTGTTTTAGACATGTGTGTTAAAGTTGTTCTATTCATCTTTGGATTCAAAGACAATAGGATATGCCAATCGATAACATATGGCTAAAAGAGAATAACATTGGCAACACCAATAGCTGTCGGATTGCCAAGACCTATTGGCTTTGCAAATGCTTTTCATTGTTTGGAATAGCCCATTGAGAGTCCCTCACTAGGACCTGCGTGGCCTCCCTCTGCCCACTTATATACATGCGTTGTTGGGGGGTTTGGACACTGCACAAGAAATTTGGTTGCAATTTTAGTCGGCAGACCTGCCGCAGATTAAAACAGCCAAGGTATACTAAAATGGAAACCCCGCCACCTCTAGTGGATTCAATCTTGCAGGATAGTCTTCTGATTCTATTGGACGCCCAAACGCTGACCTGTTTCTGGGAGTTGTTGGAGGACCTACGGAGCTGCCCTGCCTGCCCTCTATCCCTCGGAATACCGCCGCTCCACGCAACTGCTCGCCGCACCCGCTTCGCGGGTGCCGCTTCGCAGTCAGCGGCGAGGGGCGAAGGCTGCTCGGGTGGTCGGAATCGCTGTGAGGAGGTTGGACAAACAGCAGAGGGCGTGTGCAAGCAGGGACTCTGAAGACCAGGAGTCCCTGCGCTGCCCAGGTGTGCACGGCCGCGCACCCAGTGAGACACGCCCCCCGCCTGACCAAGAACAAAAGGCGTGTGTTTCCTTTCGCCAGCGGGACGCCCAAACGCTGACCTGTTTCTGGGAGTTGTTGGAGGACCTACGGAGCTGCCCTGCCTGCCCTCTATCCCTCGGAATACCGCCGCTCCACGCAACTGCTCGCCGCACCCGCTTCACGGGTGCCGCTTCGCGGGTGCCGCTTCGCAGTCAGCGGCGAGGGGCGAAGGCTGCTCGTGTGGTCGGAATCGCTGTGAGGAGGTTGGACAAACAGCAGAGGGCGTGTGCAAGCAGGGACTCTGAAGACCAGGAGTCCCTGCACTGCCCAGGTGTGCACGGCCGCGCACCCAGTGAGACACGCCCCCGCCTGCAACGGCTACTATTTAACAGCTCGTCTGGCGCTCAGCGGGACGCGAGTGGGACGCCGAGCGAAGCCCGGGCAAAGGGCGGGCAGTCTGTGGCACTCAGGGGCTGTCAGAGGCTGGGCTGGGCCACCGCCCTGTCCTTTGTCACCTTCGGCTTTATAGTCAGTTGTTTCCTGGTTGGGGGTTCAGCTACTTAAATGTCTACCCGCTCTGGGAAAGCACTGAGGGGTGGGGGAGAGGGTGCCGCAGGTATCACTATGATTGGTACGATGGACAAATTCATCACAAGAGTAGCTGCTGTTATTGAAAAAGAGATTGTGATGACGGAGCGCCGCCTTTCACAAGACTTTTTTCCGGCTAGACGCTCCTCGTTAGGAGCAGTGGCACAGGCCCTGTCTCCAACTTCTACCCATCCTACCTCCCCTCTTCCTGGGATTGAGCCCGAGCAGCCACGGATCACAGCATTAGGGGCAAGCATTGACAGGTTGGAAAGTTTGGTAGTACAATCCTTGCCCCTTAGCCCTAATCCAGCCGTTACGGGACTACATTCTGTTGCACCTCCAAGCCCTTCCATCGGCCAGGTCTGTCAACTACCCCTTCAGGACCCGCCCTCGGCCTCGAACCTGCCGTGCTTGTCACAAGACTCTCTGGTTCGTACCAAAAGGAAAAGGGTTGCTAATACACGGAAGGGTAGCTTCACAATACTCCATAAGCGCCCGAAGAAGCATGTCCAAAGAGGCCCAGGCCCAACAAACAACTGTGGTCCTGTTTCACTGACCCCTGACCTAACAGGAGGAAATGTTCCTCTGGTAGCCGCGGCTGAAGCTGCACATACACACCTTATCCCCCTGCCCTACCAGTAGCATCACATGAATTGCCTCCCTTAAGGCTTATTGAGAATCTGGTTAAGTCCCTAATGGTCCCGCTCATTGATCAAGTTAAGGGTCTGGGGGAAAAGCTAGATAGGTTTGAACAGACTACCCTAAACAACTTCTTTTCCCTGAAAACCCTTATCAAACTCCAGTCTAAAACCAGGGAGGATAATATGGGCGGGAATGACGGGAAGGGGGTTATAGCGGGCTTAACTGAGGCAATATTCCCGTCAACGTCTGCATCCACTACAGCAGTAGGGAAGGTCTTGACAATCGTCTCTGAGATCCCTCCTACCGTTAAACCGGGAACTATTACTCATACTGCCCAGGTCCACGCTAGTACTCCCCAGTTACAGAGAAATTCCAAAACGAAACCAGACCAAAAGAAGCCGCAAGCGGGAGGGGCCCAACTCATGCCAAAACGTTAGGTACAGCCTACTGTTGACGCCAGGGGAGTTGCCTCAGCTGTAAAGGCAAAAGCAGCTACGAGGCTTCCTGGAGCACCCTCTTCAGCGGTTATACCGCAGAAGGTGGTTCCAAAGTGCCTGCCAGTTAATCTCCCCCCAGAGTGCCACCCCTATGTTGCTGTCCTCATTAATGTTCCCATTCTGAAGGAAGCCCAGTTGGAAACCCACCAGGCACTCAAGAAAAAAACCATGCATTGGCTAAAAGCCAACAAACCCCTACCTAGGGGTGCGGATGGGATAATCCTTGGAGTGCGTAGGGTGGGTTGGATAGGACAGGGAAAGAAACCATTCAAAGGCGTTTGTGTGGTAGTCAACTTTCAAGACACTAGAGTTGCCCACGCAATCTGCAACTCTGTTCAGGTTGCGGGGGGACCAGGCATTGACGTAGTGGATTTAACATACTTCTACCCACTGCCAGTTATGAAATACCTTGGCTCATCCCTCGTGGATACCTGCCAAAATACCACTGGTAGCCAATGGCATCCTGCAATACCTCAGTTCCAGCCGCATGCAGTGTGGCCTGGGCCGAGATGGGGCCCTATGGGGTACTGACTCGTCGATTCTTTGGGGGAGGCTCGGGGGATTTTAGATCTGGTAGGGTTCCCCATCTGTCCTTGAAGCTGTTTGGCCCACTTACCCCCACAGGGACGCAGGCAGCACCAACGATTAGACGGGAACCGGGTGTGGGGCGGGATATGAATGAAGACGATAATGGCCCTCCTATTCCGGTCGTGGCGGGCACGGTTGGCTCTGTCGTGGCCAGTAGCGCGGCAGCTGTGACGGACCCACCCTTTAGGGTTCTCAGCTGGAATGTTGCTGGGCTAGATAGGAAGCTGGCTTTGCCCGACTGGAACGCCCTTGTGGAAGATTATCCCATCTGTGTGTTCCAGGAGACATGGAGTAGGGAGCCCACCCACAAGGTGGGTTATTCATCCCACTCTATACCTGCTGTCTACCCGGAATCAGGTAGGGGACGTCCCTCAGGAGGCCTCCTTATTTGGGTAGCCTCTTCCCTTAATTGCAGGATAGAGGAGCACCAAACCAACTGCCCGGACCTCCTTAACATTACTTAAAAAAATTCCAGGGGTCGTGTCATTCTAAACATCTATAATATTTATGCCCGGGGCACAAAGGGAGGCAGACAATCGCCTACTATAGCTCTTTTAGAGAGATTGCTTAGGCTGTCCCCTTATATGTTATGTACCCTGGTCGCGGGTGATTTCAACTGCACGTTCGAGCCCCTTGGCTCGGAAGTCACTCTAGATCAGGAGGAGGAAGACCAAAGGAGGGGGATACCGGCTCTAGAGCTAAGCCCAATCAAGAGATGGACGGAAGTGGCACTCCAGATTAATTCTCTCACTATGGAGTTTGACCTGAGGGCCTTTAATGGTAGGACTAGATCTGACAAAGTGGGTGCCCACACATTTAATAGGCCAAACCACACGTCAAGAATCGATTACATTCTGCTTGACGTCCATTTATGGAGCGCGGTGAGAGATATGGAGGTTATTTCGTCCGTCGAGAGCGATCATAATTTGCTCTCCCTTGTCTTGACCCCCTGGTGGTTGGAGGGCATAGGGGGTCCGCTTCTGCGTACCACTGTTCCCGGTGAGACCGTTGTTTCGAACTGTGGCAGACGGCTGAAGTGGGCTAAGCTCACGCTCTCGGCTGAGAAGGTGACAATCATAACGCAGCTCCTAGCCACAGTCCAAGACAAACTGGATTCTCCCGAGGGAGGGCCTGCGGAGGTGGTTGACCGGTTTCGAGATCTAACCCAGGCCATAAGCAACCTGTTTACAGTCTCTATTAGACATAACGGGGCTAAGATACGCCCAGGGAAAAGACAGGGTTGGTTCAACCACAAGTGTAGGGAATCCAAGACATTGCTTATTGAAGCTGTGAAATCCAAGTCCCAATCAAGGACTAGGGAGGCCAGGAAGTTATACGCACACTGCACGAAAATTGCAAAAAAAGAGTGGGAGGATAACTTTTGGCAGGATCTCCTGGCCGCTAGTCGAGGGAGGGACGCTCAGGGATTCTGGAACCTGGTGGGCTGTAGGAATCGTCCCGATGACACCCTGAGGACTTGCACGATCCCAGCCCATACGTGGTTTAACCACTTCAAGGCTCTTTATTCAGCAGTAGAAGGGCCACTCAACGAGCCATTCTCCCTTCCCCCATTCTCACTGGATAGAGCCATCGACCCCTTTACTGCACGGGAAGTTACGAAAATTATTAAATCCTTGGCACCCCTGAAAGCAGCTGGCCCTGACGGGCTACCAGGGGACTTACTTCGAGCCTATCCGAGCGAATGGGGCACACTGGTTTCTGCTCTCCTGAATGCCATCTTAGAGGGAGGTCCTGTCCCAGAGTCTTGGAAAGGGGCGGAGGTTGTTCCAATTTTTAAAAAGGGCTGTCGGGACCAACCGGGGAACTATAGGCCGATAAGCCTCATAGACTCAACCCAGAAGGTGGCGGGAAAGGCGATCTTGGGGAGGATTCTTCATTGGGTGGACGAGAACCATATATTGTCTGATTTTCAGGCAGGCTTTCATTCCGGTGTGGTAACTATTGAGCAAGTGTTCAGATTGATGCTTCTACATTGGAAGGTGGTGGAGCTGGGCAAAGGCAGTCTTTACTTGGCCTTTATAGATCTAAGGACTGCCTTTGACCTGGTTCCTAGGGAGGAACTCTGGAGGGTCCTGCAGGGCCTCGGGCTGCCCCCTTACATTCTGTTGCTCCTCATCAAACTACTGACAATTATGCACAAGTGAGATGGGGCCAAAACGGGGAAAAGACAGATAGGATCCCGGTCAACAGGGGCGTCCGACAGGGATGTGTACTAGCTCCCACACTATTTTCCCTGTATGTGGAAGAGGTGTGGCGCCGCGGCCAGGGCGACTGACGCTGGAATCTGGGGACCACGGTTCGATCCCCGGCTCCGGCGGCAGGTCAGCCCAGCACCATGTGACTCTGGGCAATAGCTCGCTTAATCTTCCCGACGGCCCCCCAGCGCCTAGAGACCCTTACGGGTGATTGTGCGCTTTACAAATGTGGACTTTTATGTAAATGGTGTGGTAGAGCACCTGCTTGACGAACCAGCAGATGCACCCTCCCTGGGGGGCGTGCGGATTCCAACCCTGTTGTTTGCCGACGACACCCTCCTCATTTCCAAGACTCCCCAGGGCCTACAGAAGCTTCTGAACCGTTTTCAGGATTTTTGCTCAAACAGAGGGTTGGTCATCAACGTGGATAAAACGAAATATTTGATCATGCACCCTCCACGTAAACTTGGTCGTCCACCAGTCTTGAACTCTGTTCCTCTTGAGAGAGTCGCCGAATTCGATTATTTGGGGATTCGCATGAGCGACGCTATGAGCTGGTTATCCCATATTAACATAATGACCCTTAGCCACAAAAGGGTGGGGGGAACATTGCTAAGGGAGTATCGCAACTCATCTAGGCAATGTGTAGCTCCAGTAATTGACATTTACAAAGCCAAAGCTGTGACTGCATCACTCTTAGGGGCTGAGTTATGGGGCCTTGGTAATTCGGAGGCTCTATCCAAGGCAGAGAATAAATTTTTGAAGGACCTCCTGGCTATCCCTCTGAGCACCCCAACAGTTCCGGTGCTTTTGGATGTGGGATGTAAAGCAATTAAGGATCAGGCTCGCCTCCGGCCCCTCCTTTTATGGGCTCGCCTTTGGAGGGTCCCCGAACTGAAAACCTATGCGGACGGGCTGTCAGAGGTGATGGGAACGAGCGGCTGGCATAAGATCAAGTGGCTAAGGGACATCAAAAACCTTTTGGGGGACATGGGTTTGGGGTCTTGTTGGACTACAAAATCTGCCCCGCCAAACGCAACCCTAAAAAAACTTTATTGGGAGTGGGTATCTGCCCAGCTCATCAGTAATCCGCGTTACTGCAACTCTACCGCAGCCTATTTGAAAATCAAGGACGTCGTTGCCTTTGAGCCCTCTCTGGACTTGATTACAATACCTGTTGATTGGGCACTTTACATCAAACTTAGAGTGGGTACCTTACCCTTAGGAGACCTGCTCTCAAGATGGAACAAGCCTGCGCAGGTATCGCCACATTGTGCTCTTTGTCCATCTAGGTCCGAAACTGTAGCACATTTCTTCTTTGAGTGCCCTGATTACTCCCGTCCAAGAAGACGCTGGCTCAAACCCCTTTGTAGACAATTGGGAACTCGCCAGCATATGGTGGCTTTACGGATTTTATTAACTGACACTTCTTCCCCCATAGTCTGTGGCGTCTCCAAATTTTTAAAATGGGCATGGTTGATCCGCTTAAAAAGACTGTCAATTTCAATTTAATTCACTTTTAATTAATTTATTTGATGTATTAATCGAACTCTTTTACCTTACCTGTTTTTTAACTTTAACAGTCTTTTTCACGATGTGCTGTTTTATATACTCTTGTAATGCTTTTATGATACCTGCATATCGAAATAAAGCTATCAATCAATCAATCAACTAAAATGGAAACTCTTAAAAGCCAAAACAGCACCTATTTTACTGGTAGTACACCAAACCAGCAAAGTTTGCTTTCTGTGTAAAGTTGTACGTTCCTACCAAGTTTGACATAAATCCATTCAAAGGTCTTGGCTGGAGATGCAAGTTAAACTTTCTGTGAAATCTATATTAGGAAAACAACTTTTTTGACCAGCTTCAACTTATTTCCCTGTCTCGGAGCTGCACGTAATTCAGCATGCCGGACTTTGGTTCATTATATGAAGCGAATTCCCAATGTGGTAAAGAACCACACTAGCCTAAGTTATATGCAAATTAGAAAATGCTCTTTTCAATTAAAAATGCAGCTAAAACATAACTACACTGTGGTGGTCGTCACTATGTAGTAATGGTCCATTTACACTTACCATTGAAAACGGCATTTTTAATTTGCTAATAACGTTAGATTTCATATATGGATTTGCTCCAAATTTGGCACCCACTTAGCGTATGCACGATGTGGCATCGGCCACGCTCACTTCATTTTGTATGTTGTGTGATGTGGCGTCTGGCCACATGTTGCATATCTTCTCTGCACATACTGTGAAGTAACGTCAGGTCACATGTCAATCACAGGTTCTCCTCACAGGAACATCGTACCAGCTCTGTCCTGTCCGTATGACCGCACATCTTGAATCGCTCACAGGTCCTGTCCTGTCCTGTAGGTAGGACTGGCCATATTCTCACCTGTGCGTCACTGTTTTGTAGACAACAGTGGAGGTAGGTTTGCTTAGCTAGATCTGGTCTGCAGCCTTTTCCATACCTTTCTTGTTCTAGACAAGGTATTCCGGGTGCAACTCAGGCTCACCGTGGGAGACAAGGGTATCCTTTCATCTGTGGTGTTGGCAGCTTGCCACTAGGGAATGTGTGACTCTCCTTGTGCCTGTAATGGGTCGGTGAGCGATTCAGTCTTAAAGCAGCTGTGGGGGAGGGCACTCCCTGAACATTCACTGCTGGGGGGTGCTACTTCATTTAGGGTATGTGCGATCTCCTTCCTGCATTCGGACTACTTTAGGCCCGCCTTCACTCTTGTCTTTGGGGAGCCCTCAGCTCTATCTCTGTAGTTCTGCGTCTTCTCTTTCGCAGTGGTGGCGTCTTGCAACCAAAGGACGTGCGATGCTCTCCTTCCTCATCACAGAGAGAGGCAGTCAGTTGTCATCTTTGCCAAGGCAGCTTGCGGTGGCAGCAGACGACCACTAGGGGTGTGCACCACTGTACTCACCAGTCACTGACTGTCCTTGCCCTGTGGGAGGGTGCTCTCAGTGCTGGAAGGTTTAGGGGCCTGCTGAGCAAGAGAATGGTGCAGCTCTCACTGGGACCTTCTCTGTTTCAGGGCCGGACTGGCTACCGGTCAGTTGTGTGCTGCCGAGCAGGGGGATGATTTCGTTGATGGGGACCTGTGTGTGCAAAACGAAATTCGTTTTCAAAGCGCGCGCAGGTCCCCATCAACAAATTAAGCCCACACCACGGAGAAATCATCCTCCTGCTCGGCAGCACACACAACTGCCCGGTAGCCAGTCCGGACCTGCTCTGTTTACGCTCAGTCCAGGAGCTATTCATGTCTGTCTTGTGAGGTATTGTGGGCAGAGACAACTCTGGAGCCTCACGCGCTGTTCTCACCCTCAGATTTTGTGCTGGAGTCAGAAGATGTAAGAGCAGTCTGTCCTCAGTCACAATGCCTGTGTGTGTGTTTTATTGTCTGGCATGCCAATTTTTATATAGCTCTGTGCAGGGAAAAAGTAAAAGATGGTTAAAAAAAGATTTGTTTGCCCCTTTTAGCGCCCGTAGAAAAACTGCTCAACAAATATATGTCAAACTTGTCATGAAAGTAGAATTTATATTGGAAAGCTTGCTTTGCATAGTTTCTTCTAAATAGTATTTTTTGAGACATCAGCTCCTGAAAAAGGTGTTTTGAAAGGGTTAACACTTTTGCCAGATGTAAAGCTATTTGTTGATTTGCTTGTACCTTTACACCATTTGGGGAATATGCACCAAATTTGGAAGACAGTATGCTGAGATTACTCTTGACATGTTCAAATTTGTGACTGATGACATCATCCACATAACCACTCACACACCCACTCACACCCCTATACAACCTCTCATACACCGGCTCACACACCCACACAACCACTCAAAAACCCAGTCAAAGACCCATTCACGTACTCATACAACCACTCAGTCATCCATAAAGGTAATCACACACCCGCTCACTCACTCATGCAGCCACTCACATGCCCACTCACTCACCCATAGAGTTACTCATACAACCAGTCACTCACCCATACAGTCAGTTACATAGCCACACACTCACCCATACAGCTTTTCACACACACACACTTATTTACTTACAGAGCCATTCACTCACCAATACAGCCTCTCAACACAGCCATTCACTCACCCATACAAGCACTCACACACTCACACAAACACGTTCATACTCATTCACACATCCATACAAGCACTCACATATCCGCTCACTCACCCATTCAGTCATTCACACCGACACTCACTCTGCAATGCATTTCATGCATGAACTCACTTAACCAAACACCCTCTCAACCAGCCACTCACTCGCCCATACAGCCACTTACACACCCAATAACTCACTCATACAGCCATGCAGACACCTACTCACTCACTCAAACAGTCACTCACACACCCACTTACCCGACCATAGAGCCACTCCCACAGCCACTAACTAACCCATACAGCCACTGGCTCAACCACTCACTCCCCAATACAGCCACTCACACACCAACTCGCTCACCCACTCAGCTACTCACACACCCACTTATACACCCCTACAGCCACTTACACACCCATATAGCCACTCAGACACCCACTCACACAGAGATACACGCAGTCACAAATCCACACAAATAATATATGTTAAAAGTAGTATCACTCATCAGTAGTACACCAAGTGCACCAAGGTTAGTATTTATGTTTAACAATCATAAACACTTAGACAACCCTTACACTCACTAGATGATGTCATCAGTGATGTCATTTGAAATGGCATCATTGACGTTATCAGTGATGTCACTGGCCACGTCATGAGTGATGTAATATGCGAAGTAAAACTGCTGAATTTCAACAATTTTGTAAGACTGAAACCTGAGCCTAACTATAAAGTCCTTGTAACCTTTGTTTTTTCAGTGATATTTGTAACAACCAGTAATGCTTTAAGATTGTAATTAATGTTGCCTTGCACATTCTTTATTAAAATGGTAGAGTGAGCAAGAGTGACATGTTGTTTTACTTATCTATATCATTCAATATTCCACAGACAGTGTGTGACCTGTGTAAAACCCTGATGACCATAATGCTTAATTGTAAACTAAGAGAGCTTATCCAGGTGTCCATAAATTAAACGTTACATGGAAGTGCTCACCATTGTATGAGCAACATGCAGTCTTGCATATAGACTAATCTGATCTCACTTTCATGACATAAAAGCAAGCATCTAAGAGGCCCTCTTGCAGATGGACTTCTTTAAATAAAGAAAAGGTGTGATTCATTTGGAAGAGATCATGTTTATTTTACTTTTATTGACTTTTGCATGATATGTGCAATAACAAGGTTAACCAGTGGGGTGTCAGATGACTATAACCCCAATTAGACTCATTTCTACAGAGCCTTTCTCGTACCCTCCTTTCACCCCTTTCTTTCCTGTCTCTTTCTTTCTATCACCCTGCGCCTATTTTCTCTGCAAGCCATGTAGAGGGGATCAGCTAAACATATATCTCATGTACCTATAATCACTGTAATACATACTACGTTTGGCTAACCCTGCAACAGAAAGGCTAATGTATCTGTTAATTAAAAATCAATAAAATACTTTGGGAAAAAAAAAAGTTTACACAATTAGAACTTAATTGTGATTCAAATGGAGCGGTATCTCGGGTGGGGTTTTACTCTGTTTGATCATGACTGACCTTGTGCTCTTGTACTCCATTTCCCAGGTATTGCAACACCAGATCCCATTTTCCCTGCTGACCATTTTAGCCAATTAAACTGCAACAGGTTTGGTCGCAACAGCAGTGAATCCCTGTCCCCAACTATACCCTGACTTTTTTTCTAGGACAGAAGGGGAGCATTCCATACTATCAGAACTAATTATTCCCTTCCCTCCCCTACCTTCCCTGCCCATCTTTCTACATCCTCACCCAACACCCATTTACCATCTGCTCAACGCAGATGGTAGAAGTATGTGTTAAACATCTTAAAAAAGGAAACATCATGCAGAATCCTGCATGGTAATTTCATGCTCTGTACAGTTATTCCCCATTCCATGGGTGATTGACTCATAACTTCACAGTCCTAGTGTGATGATATTGAATAGTAATAACAATTACATGTATGGAGTTTGCACCCCTCCAGTGCCATGCAACTCATAATCAGGGCCATAGTAGAGGAGAGGCCTTAAAAATATGTAGCAGGCACAAAGAGGATCGCTCTTTAAGCAGTGGTCTCTGGGCAGATGTATTAAATAAGTTTGCAACTGCAAGCCCTCCAATTCACAAAATCCCAGGATTTGCAAACACAAGATTGCAAAAGGGTTTTGAGAGTTATATTGTATTGCAATTAGGAGGGGACAGGAATGAGTCGTCCCCTTATTATTGTGAATTGCATTGAGATTTCTCAATGGTTTTCAATTGCAGTTGTGGTCACAAACCATTGAAATGTTGCCCGCGTCAACGGAGTTGATGGCAAATTTGCAAAGGGGAAGCTGATCACATTGGACAGCTTTCTCTTTGGGAATTGTGTTGGGCAACCTATGGGGAACAGGTAATCAATCAATCAGGTTTTTTATAAAGCATGACTGCTCAACCATAAGGGTCTCAAGGCGCTGAGTGGGAGGGGTGGTGGATCTGAGATTCAATCGAAGAGCCAGATCTTGAGGTCCATCCTGATTTTTGGAAGCAATGGTGATTGCCTGAGGTGCAGAGGCGGAGAGTTCCAGGTCTTCACAGCGAGGTAGGAGAAGGATCTTCCTCCAGCTGTGGTTTTGCAGAACCTTTGGGTGGTGGCCAGGGCCAGTTGAGGGGAGAGGAGCTGTCTGGTGGGAGTGTAAGAGAGGCGGTGGTTGAGGTATGCAGATCCGGAGTTGTGGAGGGCTTTGTAGGCATGTGGAAGAAGCTTGAATATAATTCTTTTGTTGATAGGTAGCCAGTGAAGGTCTCTCAGGCGGCCGGTGATGTGGCTGCAGCATGGGATGTTCAGGATGAGTCTGGCAGAGGCATTCTGGATGTTATGCCGTTTCTTTAGGAGTTTCGGGGTGGTGCCGGTGTAGAGTGCTTTGCCGTAGTTGAGCCTGCTGCTGATGAGCTGATGGGTAAACATTTTTCTGGACTCAGTGGGGATCCACTTGAAGTTCTTACGAAGCAGGCAGAGCATGTGGAAGCAGGAGGACGAAACAACAGTGATTTGGCAGTTCATTGTGAGCGAGGAGTCCAGGAATGTTGCAGAGGTTTTGTGTTTGGTCTGTGGGTGTGGGAAGGTTCCAAGCTCTGCAGGCCACCAGAAGTCGTCCCAGGTGGAGCCCAGGATGTGGAATTCGGTCTTGTCTGAGTTAAGCTTGAGGATGCTGTCCTTCATCCAGGTGGCGACTACCTTCTTTCCATTGTGGAAGTTGCTCTTGGCGGCTGTGTGTTTGTCTGTGAGGGAGAGAATCAGCTGGGTGTCATTGGCAACCAGCAACAGGCCTTCATTCAATGGACAATAGCACGCTCCTCCTGATATCTTTGCAAATGAAAATAATTTTTTCTTAAAAAGAAGTGTGCTCCTTCCTTTAAGGAATACAGACTTAGGGAACTTGAACTGCTTTGAAAAGAAATAGTCCCCCATTTGGGAATGAAACCACAGAAATTGTGGTCTGGTGTTCCTTTCAGCTCACCATCTGTGTGTTTATAGCCAATCACAGGTGGCTGCAAAAAGTGACATGCCTTAGTTACTTAGGACTTACCTCATTAGGCAGGTCATTCTGCTACTTCTTAGTGCTAAAGATTTTGCAACATGACCACTTAAGTCCAAGGAGAATTATTGCAGGTTCGATTCATATGTATAAAAAAATAATGTTGAATTACATAAAAATATACAATTATGTTTTCACATGATAAAGAGGTTAAATTTGGTTAAGCTGTAAACATATACTATAGGTATTCTTCGTAGAGTCCTGATGGCCTGAAATGCCTCAAAAAGTAGCCCGATACATGCCACATCCTCTGCAAAGTACTAGCTTTTTTATTATGAAAATAAATTGTGTGTGATTAAAGGGCAAACGGCCATATATGCAAAATAATTTTGTTGAAACGTAATTCAAACCATATATTGCTGTAGCCTACTCTTTTTTAAGAGCAAGCGAAATCAACATTTGGAGTTTTCTACCAAAATGATTTGATGTTTTTATTGAAATGTGAAACTTTTTATTTGGGGAGTAGAACTGAAACAAACGTGGTCTACATTATCTCTGCTTGTCAACGGTAAAGTTAAGGAAGCAGCAGTGTAATATGAGGTCGCAAAATATCAAGAAGTAATGGAAAGTGGGGCTGATATCTGATATAGCAGAGTTGGCCTCACCCGCCTACCACCCCCACACTCTATTACTCTATGACATCTTGCAACCTATGCTTAACTGCTGTTCTATTAGGTTTCCCAGACAAAAGCACAGATAACACAGGTTTTCTAATTCAGTTTCTATAGGAATTTAAACAGATTTTCCAAGGAACATACTGCTGCTTACTTGATTCCAAAAAGTCATATGATGTAGAAATCAAGTTAGGCATATGATAAAATACAGCCATGCATTGTTTGAAAGTGTAGAGTTGGCTCTGCAAGTACCTTTTTCCACGTCTGCTTCATAATATAAGGGTATTCAGCACAGGAATATTATAGATTTCTCAACAGTCAGTTAGATGATTCCATAAACAATGACAGAATGCAATTGAAATGCCTTGTACCATCACTATAGCATACCCGTTTCTGTTTTGTCAGATTCGTAGATATATAAGGCACAATTCACAAATATTTTTCCATAAGTAGGAATGGTTTACTATTGTAGTGCTCCTTGCTTACCACTACATTCCACAAGTAAGTCAGGGATACATCTGGCCTACCATTGGCTTACCGCAGAAATTCAGGTGTATGCCAGAAGTACTATTGCGGTATGTCACAGCAAATTCTTTGTGAGTTGGACCCTTAGCTTACTCAATCATGAAAACTCTCACACACCTTAGTATAGATTTACACTCCCCTCTGATATCTGATATCTCACACCTCTCAACTTGTGAACACTGACATCTCTAGAGTGGGACCAGTTGGGTCTCATGCCCTAGAAGCATTTGTCCTGGCCTCCCAGTGGGCCGCACCATCACAGGATACACTGGTCCATTGAACACACATTCAGCTGCCCGAATATCTTTCACTGCAAAGCAGTGTTGTTTACTTAAAATATTTGAATCTGAATTTGTATGCATGTGCGTATTTATTTATATATATATAAAAAGTTACATAATTTTATATTCAATGTAAAAATACTTGTTAACCTTTTCTTTGCTCAGGACGACCCCTGGCCGTCCGACATCACTGTGGGTGGGTGCTAAGGATGGCCGGGGGCCATCCGAATCCCGCTCACATATTAATTCTCCCGCACAGCGTTAGAATGTTCACAGTGCCGAAGGGGTTAAAAGGTTGGTATAGTTAGGTGAAAATATCAGTACAGTTTTGAAAGAAACAAAACCATTGAAATTCACCAGTTACAGTTACTCATACCCAGATTAAATATAACTTGCGCCTCCACCATGCACAGTGTTGTCATCAATGATGGTATTCCAGATGTTGCAATGATGTTATCGCTGATGACAGAGAACATGTTATGAGTGATGTAATATGGGAGGTAATTAGCAGTGCCTGGCGAGGACACAAGTTATAGTAACTTTAGGGTGCAGTTTTTTTTACGTAATGTATTATTTTATTACTATGCATAACACCACCCCCACACTGTGCATGACCTATGGCCATGCATGCTGTGAGGTTACTCATAGCATCTAGCCTCTGGCCAACCTCAGCAACCAACCGCTCTGCTCTGCACAAGCAATGCACAGCGGTGGCTTGGGTGCATGCTCTGGCACCCAAACCTCTACAGGCATTGCTAAATATAAAGGGTGTCATTTTAAATAAGGCAGACCTACTGTCTCAGGACCAGAACACCAAAATATAAAAAGTGGACTTATTGGATTTATCAAGGGATCAGCATGTAAACATATATAAAGCAGACCTGTTGTCTTTGTTAAAATATCATCAAATATTATCATTAAATCTATATTTCACAAATTAACACTTTGCAATTTTATCAAAAGTCTATGTCATAAAATATTATTAAAGAATTAAACATCAGCATGTCTTTGTTTCTATTCCTTTTCATATTTTTTAGGCCACAATCTGCAGCCACAATCTGCAGCCATAGAAACAACCACAAAGTGTCCCCACTCACCAAATGAAGAGCCTAAAGCTCCTGCTTGGAGTGCTTAAAAAGCTCTCAGGGGGTCATGGATTTCATAACCCAGGAGACATACATTGTTTTAATGTTGCTGAGGCACTGCTGTGCTCCCAGCATCCATCCACAAAATTAATAAAATAACTGGTGGTACCGCTGTCTCTTCTAGGGACACCACCAGAATTTCCAAAATATCCATGAGCGGCTCATGCTTCTCACTTATTATTCTGTTTTTCTTTTTATTCATTTTTGGATACTCCAGTGCCCATCTGGTGTGCCCACACAATTCAAATATTTTGGGGCTTGCGGGGGCCCAGGTCCCTTCGAGGGTCCTGGCCTGCTCCCCTGCCGGGAGGCGGACATTATTAATAATATTAATAATAATGTGAAATCTTTATTTCGACCAATAAGATCATAAAAGGTATACAGACAATCAAAGTCATATGTAATTTAGACAACTCAATAAAACACTGATTATAAAAATTGGACTACAAGGTATAAGTGAGTTCATCCTCAAAAGTGCTTAAAACCATTAATAAACTAAAATTATTGAAAGTATTAAGGGTTCACCTCCGCCTTCAAAAGGCGAGTACGTGTGTGCCACATTGCTGTTAAATACTTTGCCACTGCGAACGCTATCGGGGGGAACACATCAGTCTTTAGGATTCTGTACGCAGGGAGGAAGTGTCTGAAACCTAGATTTTTGAGAAGGGGGACGAGCCAGTATTTCCTGATTTTTTGGTAGGCTTTGAGGAAAAGTGCCACATGTAAGTCATTTTCTTGGAAATGCGCGCATGCCGGGCAGCACTCTGTAGTCTGAGGCGAAGACCAGGTGAATGACCTTAGGGGTAATGTGCCATATCGCCACTGCAGAAATAACTTCCTGGATAACACAGGGGTCATACCATCCAAAGCACATTCCAGGGAATAAAAGTCTTTACTTTGAATGAATAGGTTCGTTAAAGAATCCACACGCGTACTATCCAAAGCAATAGTAAGCTTTAGGTCGTAATAAGCTTTTGACAGTGCTTTGCGTGTAATCCTGCTACTTGCATTTGCCGGGTCAGTCCAAAGTTCTAATAGACCTAGGCTCTCGAACGACCTTTTTATGTAGCTTAACCATGGAATGTGGGTGGCATTTGTTACGGTTAAAAACTCCTGGAGCTCAGTCCTGTAATTAATAAGTTCTTTGCTGCTCCACAATCATCGCCAAAAAGTTAGTGGTTTGAGTCCCAATTCCTCTGCGATTGGCCTAATACCCCAGTCCAATCTCAAAGGGAACAACGGCGTACTTGAGGGGAGAGCTACCAGCTGCCTGATGAATTTATTTTCCGTAATCATCAAGTTTTGGGCAGAAGTGTGACCCCACAATTCGCCCCCATAGGTAACTGCCCCCCGTGCCTGTGATTTGTAGATTTGAATGACAGGGCCAAGTGGACGATATGTTGAGTTGTTCACCATCCTCGAAATACCACCCGCTATCTGCACCAGTTTCATGTTAACCTTGGTCTGGTGTGTTCCCCATGTCATATTCTCGTTTAGGGTTACCCCTAGGTACTCAAATGTATAGACCCTCTCTAATCGCACTGTGCCAAGCAGGGGAGTAGGGCGTGTTGAGGGAGTGGGGTTTAAGACCATATATTTTGTTTTAGAAGCATTGATCTCAAGGCCCCTCTCCGTGCAAAATTTAAAAAACCCGTCCAGTACCCGTTGTATTCCCATGGGGGATTTCGACAGCAGCAGGGTGTCATCCACAAACATGATAGCGGGCACCCTGCTGCCATCCAATTTAGGAGCGTCAATGTCACCGATCCCAGTCAGGTGGGCAATTACCCCGTTCACAAAGAGGCAGAACACGGTCGGTGCGAGCACACAGCCCTGTCTCACCCCTCTGTCAACGGGGAATCTATCCGTGAGGTTCCCATTCCTGCCACACCTGACACGCGCAAAATTATTCTGATGTAGTTTCATCAGGATGGAAAGAATATCTACCAGGACACCTATGTGTGCAAGCACACTCCATAATTTAGATCTTGGCACCAAATCGAAGGCGGCTCGCAAGTCCACGAACACCGTGTACAAGCTGCCCCCCTCGATGAGTGCGGTCCTCCAATAAATGAGGTTTAGACGGAATATCTGGTCAGTTGTAGACACCCCCCTGCTAAATCCCGCCTGATTTGAGCTCAGAGTAGCAGTTTCCTCAAGCCAGTTCTGAAGCCGATCTAGTATAAGCCTCCCAAAAAGCTTCTGGGACACATCTATAAGGCTGATGGGCCTGTAATTGGCTGGGAGCAGAGGTGAACCCTTCTTGAATATAGGAACAACCTCTGCGCCCAGCCAAGTACAGGGCACCTCCATGCCCTCAAGACAGCATTGAACATTGCCAATAAGTAGGGGGCCCATACATCGGGCTCTTGTTTAAAAAGGTCGCCTGGGAGACCATCCAACCCAGGCGCTTTGCCCGATGACAGGCCCGCAATGGCAACTCGCACCTCCTTTTCTGTAAAGGGGTCCCCCTCTACATAATTAGTCGCAGTTGGGGGTAAGTGACGTGTGGCCCCAGTTTCCTCTGTATAGAGGGACCGAAAGTGCTCTTGCCATACACTTGGTGCAATATTTGGTTCTATTGCCGATACTAAATCCTCGGCTCCCGTGTTAACAATTCGCCAGAACTTACGGGAATACCTTACGGCTAAAGAACTAGAGAGTTCCTCCCATTTATCTTGGTTCCATTCCATCTTGGCATTGGTGACCAATTTCTTGTATTCCCGTCTTCTTGCCTGTATCTCCAGTCTGGTTTTCCCCTCCTTAATAGAAGACAGGAGATCTCCCTTTGCCTTGCGACATGCAGCATTGTACCATGTGATACGGTGGAAGCCGCCACCTCTACTATGTCCCTTAGAGAAGAGGTCTGTCGTCAAGGTCCTAACGAGTTCCTCATGTGCCAGCCACAGTAATTTATGAGTTTCCCGTGTGCTGGGTTCCTCGCTAAGGGTACCCACTTTTTCTAATATTGGGATGAGTCGCGTATAAAGGCTGGGTAGCTTCTCTCTACTACTAACTAATTTTTCCCACCTTACTCTCCTTCTATTGTTTTCAAGGAGAAGGCCTGGATTTGCCACCACCGTAACATGGTCCCTACCCTCCTTTCCAGGGAGAGCATAGTCCAATTCTAGGGCGTTATGGTCGCTATCTACTCTGTCTAACACCCTAAAATCAATAATATGCGACCACGAGGACAATTGGACTAGGACATAATCTAGACTTGACTCCCTGCCCACTCTATTGAAGCTATGTTTACTGGGATTATCAGATTTGGTACGCCCATTACACGCCCTGACGCCATGTTTGAGGGTCAGGGCGGTAATCTGTAGCGCAAGTGGGGTCCAAGCTCTAGGCGGAGGAGCCACCGTGGGGGGTACTGACCACCTAGCATCCTCCTCTAGAGAGGAGCCATCCAAGAGGCCTGCAAGGGGCTCAAAGTGTGAATTCAGGTCCCCACCCACCACAAATGCGATCCCCTTGGGAATTTCGCTGAGGAAAGCTGACAGTTCCTCAATGGTAGGCGATTCCCGTGATATGTTTACTGGTCTAGAGTATACATTTATCACGGCAAGTCTGCGGGAGTTTGTCCATTCGAGCAGCACAACTAGTATGTCCTCTGAAGCCAAGGGGAGACGTGTAGCCTGGCATCCCAGGTGGGTTGCCACCCATGTTGAAAGCCCTCCGGACGGGTGGCCCCTACCCCCCCATTTCGCCGGAACGGAAAATGCCGCAAAACCATGGGGAGAATGCTCATCCCTTGCCCAGGTTTCTTGAAAGAGGCATATGTCTTTGGAGCCAATAAAATAAGTCCATTCCTTTTGATCCAGCTTATTGCCCAGGCCAGCCACATTCCATGATATTATCTTCAAGGATGGTGGCCTTAGATTCGGGGTGGAGTAAGGGAGGGAACATTATCATTTGGGTTACCCAGGGGCGTCGTTCTTGTAGCCGAATCTCCTAACGCTTCCCCTGGTTCCCTGTTACTACGGGGCGGCTCAACAATGGTTTGGTTGACCTCCCTACTATACCATGGAACATCAGACTGCGCTGTCTCTATCAATGGATCCCTTGTAGATCTAGGGGGTGTGACATTTGCCTCCATACTCTCTCTGTGACAATAGTAATACTCCTTGCCATTGCACCTAAACTGTCAATCCACCGTTTCTAAGTAGCTGTACCTATTGGATGTGGGAAAATATATAGGCTGGTGGGCTCTGGGGCGGGGATAGTCTCCTCTGTTTCTTCTCCCCCAAACGCCTCCCCTCCCATGATAAATTTCCCAACCCTCCTCCTCAGGATTTGTTGTAAAGTACGCTTCATGTTGGCTTCTGGGGTGGTTGAAGTTTCCTCTCCCACTGAAATCCCACCCACCCCCCTCTCCGGGAGGCTGCCCCATCTCTCCTCCTTGCATGCGTAAGTCAACGGGGGGTAAAAAAAAGAGAGGGGTAGGGACTTGATGTTGCTCCCCTGATCATCGGGGAACCATCCACAAATGTGGGAGACGGTCCTAGGATCTCTAAAACTGATCAGGACCCAATCTCCATTAATGGATTTTTTTGAACTGCCTACCCATGGAACCCTTCTTACCATAAGAACATCACTGGTTATGCCTTGCGGGAGAGGTCTGTACATGAATAGCCAGCTAACCACCTTGTTCTTTAAAGAAGCGGTGGATTCTTTAAAAGTGGTTTTCAGCTCTGGAACCCCTGCTAAAATTACTGTGTATGGACTCGCCTCCGGAGGCAAGTTCACTGCTCTGAACTTCTTGATATTGCCTAATGCCTCAACTGTTGGTGTTGCTAATTTCTGGGGCTGGTTGGGAACAAAGGCGTTGTCCTTAGCCTGCTTAGACATAGTTTGAGAAGGGGGTTGTTGTACTTGTCGGGTTGTGGGTTGATTAGGATTAGCTGCATTAACCTTGGATTGCATGATCGTACTTTGGGAGGGAGTTGATTTAGCCTTTTGGACCAAGGGGGCTGCACTATTATCCATTTTAGTGGTAGCTGAGACACCTTTTTTATTCTTTATCTCTACGCCCCCTCTACCGCCCTTAATATCTGCTTTTAAGCTATCGGCTAATTGCACCGTCGATTTCTCTATGGACACTAGCCTGGCTTCCATCTTAATTAGCCGCGCTTCTAGGGGACTTAGTAGGGACCTCAGAAGAACGCCTATGTCTGCAAGCGTTATATTCTCACCAGAGGTCTCAAAGGGGTTCAAATTAGTGTGTTCTGTTGTCACTACACACGGGATCTCGATTGATATAACCTCAGTTGTATCGGTGGGCAGATTCTCCGTTGTGCTTAGACCGGGGCTATTGACTTCAGGGGTAGGGTTAAGCTTTGGAGTTTTTGCCTTCCTTCGCCCTTTATTTTGAACTTCTCTTTTCCTTTTAGGGATCGCTCCTTCCCTTACCCCCTGCAGTCGATTACTATCTCTGCCATTGGTGGTATCAGCATCGGGGGCAAGGGCAGGAGTAGGGAATGGGATAGGGTGGAGTTGGACCGGTGGCAAATTTAGCATGCTCAGGTCGGCATATTCGCTGAGGTCCTTTGCACTGCTATGTGAGGTCGAGTTTATTGTATCTAGGTTCACGGAAGGTTCGCCAGCACCAGATACCCCATTGTTAAACTCAATGTGCTCAATATGCTCAGGTCTATTGTCAGGGGTCTAAGCCTGTGCCAAGGGACCCATAGAGGATCTCCTCACCCAGTCTATTTCTTGTGAAATACGCCTCTCCAAGACCGTAATTTCATCGATCAGTAGTGACCCTGCTTTAACAAAGTAATTATCCAATGTACCTTTTGCAGCACCCCCTGCTGCCAACCTGCTTTTACTCCTTGTTTCCCTCGTGGTCATCGTTGCACAGAATTAAATCCATTGTTTGCCAAAAAAATAAAAAGAGAAAACGGATTTCAGATGAAAGTGAATCAAGGGGGATGGCCCAGTCCCGGTCTCGACTGTTCTCGAACGGCCTCAAACGGCCCGCCCTTTGCCCGGGCTTAGCCCCGGGCTAAGTCCCGCACGCGTCCCGCGTGCGCGGGAGTAAGAGCGCTTATAAATGGGAGCTGGAGGCAGGAAGAGACACCAGGTGCGCTATGGTGGTGGAGCACTGTGCACCCTGGGTCTCGCAGTCCCAGCCCCGGCAGCAGCGGTGAAATCCCGGTGTGTGAAAGGTCCTCCCTCGTCAGGCTCCGTTTAGCACAGCAGTCCGGAGGAAAGGAAGAAGACAAGAGCCCATCAACAGCTTTCTCAGTTCAAGGCTGCAAGCGACATTATTAAAGTTTTTGGTAGGTGACGAGACAGCTCTGAGTGGGTAGCAGGGGCAGTCCCAGGGTCCCCATGGCACCCGCTGGCTCCACTAGCAGGAGCTGGACATATGTTGCATTTCAGTGGGTGCCCCGGGTGCCCACCCTAGGCACCCACAATGCAGTGCCATTGCAGCACCTGGCAGCTTCCCAGCCAGACCCATACTGGCTGCTGGTGGGAGCACGCACCATTTCTTTGCCCCCACTATGTACCCCATCCCTTACATTTGAAAATGGCCCTAGGGGATGTGAAATCTGATTATTAAGTGGTCTTTTTGGATCTTGCTAGAGTATTCAAGATGCTGAGGAAAACTGTGGGATAGCCTTGATTCGTTGGGGTTCCCTTGGGATATCCCCAGGCAGAACATCTAGGCACACCTGGAGTAGTTAGGAATAAAAGAAAAGCGCAAACTTCAAGCGCATTTAAGGTACAAATTGGTGCCTGATAAGATTGCCCTCTTTCTAACCTGTTTTTAGTCTTTTTCTTCCAGGTTTTGATAGTGTTAATGAAAGTCCCACTGCTCTTATTACACTCAAACTAAACGGTATAGGGTGCCAATCACTGTTAAGTGCTTGAAATTTAGCTTTTATCGAATTTACTGCCAGTGGCCTGTAGTGCAGACTGTAGCTAGCATATCAATACTTTAGTAGAGATGGGCTAATTTTAAACTTGGACAAGTCAAAGCTGTACAGCATGTTATGTGTCAGAAATATTGAGCCACCTAAGTAAATAAAGTATGTTTTAAAGGAGTGAGGGTCACAATTCTATTAATGCGAATCTCAGAACCCCAAGGAAAGGGCAATAGTACTCCGAAATCACTAGTTTGTCATGCAAGCGGTAGAAGATGAATAAACAAATGCGAATAACGGTACTTAAAAAACTAATGCTGCATTAAAAACAAATTATTATGCAGGGGCGGCTCCTCCACTAAGGCGGAGGAGCTTCGCCCTACTGTTCTGCGGGCAGTAGTTAAAGGAAAACTAAAATAATAATAACCAACGTTATTACCATTTTAGTTTTCCGGTTCCTGGTGTGGGTGGGGCTGGACTGCCAGGGCAGGAGCCAGGGGGAGGAGTGGTTGCTCCACTCTAAAGTGTGCCTAACTGTTTGGCCCGCCCTCTCAGGCTGACCATAACAGCCATGCACACTTTGAATGTTCTGCACCCAGGCTGCATTACAGCCTGGGTGCAGAACATGCCCAGACCCCCATTCCCCGACTGGGCACCAAACCACAGCGCTCAGACCAATCACAACTCTGCTTTGCAGCATTCTGATTGGCTAGGGGATTCAGGAGCCTGGGTGCTTCCTGGTTCCTGCTTCACAGAAGCAAGAGGCGGCGAGCGTACCGAGAGGTGGTGGCCAGCTGGGTGGCTGTCTTGAAGGTAAGTGGGGTTTTTTGGGATTATTTTAATTTACACACACCCTTCTCCCCCCACCCTTGGTAAATAGTGGCTGCCACTGTTATTATAACAAATGTGTGCTCTATGTACAAAAGTCAAATATTGTTTTAGTTGAACAAATGTTTTATGGAATCAATAAAGGTGTTCACGCTTTCAAAAAAGCTATTACGTAAAATTAATAAATAAGCTGTCTAGGGCGAATATATGATGATACAACGAATTCCGTTGCAACGCATGCCTTTACCACGCATGCGTTACAACGGAATTCGTTTACCACGGATAAACTTTTCCCCGAATAATTGCGTGGTGACGTCATACGTCGTTAAGAGAAAACGGCATTTTTTTCCGATTTCTCTTAAACGACGCTGACGCCGACGTGACATATGGTGAGTTGTTTTATTTGGGGGGGAGACCCCCCCAAGCCCCCCCCTTTTTTATTTTTACCTTTACCACATATGCCTTTACTACAAACATCGTAGTAAAGGGATGCGTGGTAAAGGCATTAGTGGTAACCACGCATGCGTTGTACTGCATGCGTGGTTAAAGATTTCGGGGAAACGGCTTCGTTGTAAAGGCCGTTTCCCCGTCTAGGGCATGATTTACAGTTTGGCGAATGTGCTACTCCATTACAAATATCACACCCACCTGGTTATAAGCGCATTATGATCTATATTACTTGTAATAAGGCAGACAGGATATCTGTCATGTTTGTGACGGAGTAAACCACTCACCACACTCTAAATGGGGCTCTCAGACTGCACAGTGCAAATGTCAACACCTCACCCACAATAATGCATTGAGTTGTATAATAGTGTTTTATTGAGCTATGCAGTTTTTATTCTCTTCCCCCTGACAACTGGGGGGGTGGGCTATAAATTGATAGTCTACCCCACTAAATTCCTTAAGTATTCACGCCATCCTTATTCTGTGTGGAAGTCAAAGAAAAAACTTCAGGGAAGGAGGGGAGGGAACTTTAAAGATTGGGACAAGGAAGGGGATCCTGAGAGTACTGAGCCATTACCTCCAGGGATCACATCCCGTCCCTTCCTTACACTAGGAGGATGTAACAAGCCATTGAAGACTTTTTCAATAAAACACAATGAGACCGAATATATGGAAACACAGGTGAATATTCTAAAAGAAGCAACTTATTAAATCTCAATACTCGTGACTCCCTGGACTTCCACCCAAGAAGCTGCCATCCCTCTGTGGATCTTTCCTGAACGGTGGAGGTTAGAATAGTTTTGTACAAGTAATAAGTAGAGTAGATGGCATACTGAATCCATCTGCTAAGAGTAGACATAGAAGGTTCAAGCCCTTTCCTATTATTGATTTTAGAAACCTTCTCCTCCTCCATTCCAGTGTTTTCCTTATTGTTTCTTTCTGTTTAAATACAAATATTTGACCCCCGTGGATGAGATATTTCAGTAGGAGTATAGCTCTTCTGCCTCTGGTCAGTGGCGGCTGCTACTTAATGGGGTGGCAGGGCAGGAGGGGATGAAAACAAAATCACTTACCTGTAGGCCGGTTGCAACATCTCGGTCCTATTCAGTCGACTCCAGAAGCAGGAAGCAAAAGCACACAGGCTTCCAGACTACCCTCGCCAATCACAACGCAGCTGTCAGGGACTGGGAGCCTGCACATGTTCCCCACTCAGGCTGTGCAATACAGCCGGGTGGAGAACATGCTAAGTGCGCATGACTGTTTAGCTGACCCAAAACGGGTGTATGCACACTTAAGAAAGTGCCCACCACTCCTCCCCCTGCTCCTGAGACAGCCCCACCCCGCCTCGCCCGCACCTAAAATGTAAACCAGCTAAGGCAGGACAACAAAATGAATTGATAATAACATTGAGTTATTAGGATTTAATTTTTCCTTTTTGAACTGCTCACAGAGCAGTGGGGCAGCGCTCCTCCACCTTAGCTGAGGAGCCGCCGCTGCCTTTGGCTATAATGGTTGTTAACAGCCCTCTCCCTAGATTAACATCCTTACACGCAGCCCCGGCTTCTAACTCAAGGAGAGTACCTTTAACGACCAATGGAGCCCTTGGCAGCAGTCAATAATCCCATATTACAACATTGTATCGAAGAGATGTCGGTAACCATATAAATTACTGCGCATTTCTCTGTGAAACAGCCTGGTGGTTGGTATCAGTTTTTATTTGTGTATAAAACTGTAACCTCCACAGAGTTTCTTGGCTGAAGACACTTTCCTCCTGATGGGTCTTTTCACTGCAAAGGTGAAATCGCATTTGTTCTTTCAGTCCTCCTTGTACATTTGTCTGATTTTGGGCTCGCTTCCTCTGAATTGCTGCCAATGCATTATTTCTAAGAGCTGCCACTGCTGGAGATTGGCTCCGTCTTGCACAAGTGCAGCTGCTGCAAAAAGCAAAACATAAGCACGTGGGCAAATGACCTTGCTTGCTTGCCATTGCGGTGGAAAAAACAGGCACATATTGTCTTCTGTAGCATGTTCTGTTTCATACGCTCTTAAAGTGGAAGGTAAAGGAAAGTGAATGCCCATTTCGAGAACTGACAAAGACGAACATATTCATTTACGAAGATTGTTAGTGCTTATTATGTTTTATATTTTTAGACTGAACCAGAAAATTACTG
Source organism: Lissotriton helveticus (assembly GCF_964261635.1). Taxonomy (NCBI): domain Eukaryota; kingdom Metazoa; phylum Chordata; class Amphibia; order Caudata; family Salamandridae; genus Lissotriton; species Lissotriton helveticus. The sequence goes on along the minus strand of NC_136070.1, from coordinate 1,070,095,667 downwards.
TGCAAAGTACTCATTGATAACATACTCCCCACAAATTTTATTAATTGATTTTTACTTCTCAGTTGCATAAAATAGCTCGTTTTACATTTTATTTTTTGTTACTGTCTCGAAATTATGTTGCACGACAAATAAGAGGAAGAACCATTGTGCCAGCAGTGTAGGTAGTTTGTTTTTATCGTCCAAAATAGCGCTGCAAACGTGTCTTTTTTAAATGTAAGTATTGTTGGCACTTTATCTGTGAACAATGGAGAAGTGTTGCAGACCCAACATCCGACGTCATAGAGTGTGCATCATTAAGAGGGTCGTATTTTTGGCATACGGTTCGTTAGTTGTATGTCGAGGTCTTTTTACGAAATGAACACCAAAAACCTTATATAGACAAACCATTGACTCATTGGTATAAAATATCTAGTATTATACACGCCTAAACGGTTTTAGGATTTCTATTTTAAAAACGTAAACATTATTATAGGTTATTCTCTTATTTTATTTTTCCTGGGTACAAGGGGGAAAAAATGGAAATTAAAAAACAGATCCTCGATTGTTATCCAGAGGATTCAGATTTTGAAATGTGCAACGAGCATACACAAAATGGGCAGAATAACTGTTTAGGGGTGAGTCAAAACTAACACTTAACGGTTTAGGTACCTAAGCAAACAGAATGAAGGCCAAATATACTGTTAATATATTATTCAAGGAGCACTATGACCAACAATTTGCACAATGCGAAGAAAAAAGTATAGAATACTCTTCATTTGGAAGGATTGCATTAATGAAAAGTAAGAACTTTTTTGTTTTTACTTCTAATCGCTTCAATTACTACACTCATGCAGGTCATTCAGGGGTCACCAGGGGTGGCAGCCGAGGCCGGCAGTGGGAGTACCTGCAGGGCGGTGATGTGGGGAGGGGGAGGGGCAGGGTGGGGGGTAGTAATGTATGGATTACGGAGCTTCCCAGGTAAGTAAACATTTAAATAAATAAAACGTTGAGTGCACTGCATCCCCAAATGCGAATGACCCATAGCTGAAGAAACAAGGCAATGGAAAGCTATCTCCATCGATCTGACAGAGGTAGGCAAGCCCAGGCCTGCGATTCCCTCAACTCAACTCTTGAGGGAACAGTGTACATGAAAGAATGATCAAAAGTCAACGAACACTAAACTGGTACAAACCAGGTCAAAGTGGAGACAGCTTAACAACCCCTGTTGCCAAGCTTATAATACTGTTTCTGATTACCTTTTAACTGATACTACTTTACTCAATTACAGTAGAGCTCAACCACAGGTTCTTTAAATGTTAATTCTGTGAGAATCAAGTGCCATTATGTTCTAGAGTCTTTCCTGGTTGACACACAACCGGCACTAGCTAGGAAACTAAGGGCCAGATGTAGGTGGCCAATTACCGGTCAGTAACAGCCGAATTCGGCCGTTACCGACCGGTAATTGGATTTTGAGATGTAGGGGGAAGGAAACAGGCATTTTCGGTAATTTTACCGAATCGGTAAATATACCGGTCGGTAAAATTACTGAAAATGCATTTTCGGTATGTAGGTGCCAAGTTGCACATTGACACAGGGCTTTGAAGATCGGTATTTTACCATGCAATACAATTGCATGGTAAAATACCGATGCAGGTGTACATGCACATCTGTGGCACACAAGCCTAAAACAGGGGTGCCAGAGGGTGTCAAAGTGACACCCCCTGCACCCTTGCTAAAATCAGTATTTACCGATTCTGTAATTACAGAATCGGTATTGCCCATTGATTCCTATGGGCTTCACAGCCCATAGGAATCAATAGGAAATACCGATTCGGTATTTCCAGATTCGGTAAATACCGAATCTTAACGATTCGGTATTTCCACATCTGGAAATACCTACATCTCCCCCCTTCATATTTACCACTTCTTAAATACCGAATCGGTAAAATTCGGTATTTAAGAAGTGGTAAATATGAATTACCTACATCTGGCCCTAAATGTAGAATGAAAATATGGTTCTCTTCTCCTGCAAGCAATTTCTAATAAATGGGCAGGCACCGCCTCTTTAGGATGTCCCGCCTGTAGCTGTGAGGTGGAGACAGAACTTCAGGTTTTTTTTCTGTCTGGGCTATAAAAAATATATATCCAACAAAAAGAGTGAAAGGGTTATAACAACCAGGGATACTCCCATTCCCCTTGAGAAAGACTGCATAAACACTAGAAGGAATATTACCCCTGAAGAAATCAGCGATGAAATCTGCAAGATACGACGAGAATGAAAAAAGGAAAAAAATCTTCCTTTTCTTTTTTTTTTCTGTGTGTGAGGGGTCTTTTAAAAAATGTTTTTTCTTTCCTTTTTTCACTCTCGTCGTATCTCGCGGATTTCATCGCTGATTTCTTCGGGGTAATACTCCTCGTAGCCTAGATGGCTTCTCCAATTGTGCAGAAATCTAGGGTCTAAGCACTGTGAAGACGTATTTAGGCTCCTGAAATATAATACCCAAATGCCAATTGTATATGCAGAGTCGCTCTTTTTAACTTCCATGTGGTGTGCTCGTAAATCGGGTATTGAACACATACTCACGGACCTAGGCCGACACACCTTTCCGTTCTTATTTGGGACTTCTCCCATTTTAATTTGATCCATCACAGCTAAACTTCACTTTTAACTACTCTTAGTTGATCTTAAATTTGTGGGAACAATGGTTTTTAACTCTAATGTATTTTATCATAGGGGTTATCTTCATTCTGTAGGTTGTCCCTGGGTATCAGAAGGCAGGTGGTGTTGTTGATGGTGGTGGTGGGAAATTGGCCGAACCAACCAAGGACCTTCTGGGTTAACAGACTGTATACTTTGTCAACGTTTATAACATTGTATATTTATTATTAGGATTGCACATTTTTATAATGATTGTTTTAATGTATTTTATGTTTATTGCACATGCACTTTTATGGCCTATTGACCGAAATAAAATATTCGAAATGAAATGCTACTACCTTATTTAACCCAGAAATGTAAATTGTAAGAGAGTGATTTCAGTCTTTATGCCAGTCTCGGCCCCAGCATCAAAGGACCTTCCTAGCCTCCTCTTCCATGTTTTCCAAAGTTTCCATGCTTGGGTATGTCAGCCCCAGTGATGTATCTTGATACAGATCATTGGTGAGTGTTTTCTGATTAAGCACACGTGGTCGATCTTATTTTTCTCAGTATAAGTGAGTGTTCAACAACCCTGACTCTCTTGTCGATTGCTGGCACACCTCATGCAATCCAGAAGTGGTCTAAGTTGTCAGGTTTCAAATTATAAAAGCACTGAGACAATGCAGTTTGTAGAGCATGTATGTTAAATAAATGGTCAATGTTAATATTATTATAGGTATTGAGGGCTGTGGTTCAAGCATCTTACTGCTACTTCCTGGCCTGTCTGCAGAATGTTGCCTCGCCTTTACTGCGGTGCCTGTCTCCTTTAATATGCTTACCCTCCTTGCACTTTCTTCAGGTGTTGGCAGCTGGAGCTTCTTGGCGCAAGGCCAGCAGTCGGTGAGAAGCCTCAGCTGTCATCCGAGCAGGGGAGCTTTTTAATCCCAATTACATCAGATCACTCAATTTGCACCACCCCAGGGTGATGCAAAGTCATTTTCTCATCATCTCAGATATCTGACATTGTTGGATAACATTATAATTAAGGGTTCCAGTTTGACGTTTTTTGGGGCACCTTATGTCTGACTGTCCATGCTGTTACTCATGACTTCCAGGGCAACAACTGAGTAGATTCACAGCATGGGGGATTTAAAAACTGGTTGAGATTTCCGTAAAAATCAATGCATATTTCATCGTATATTTGTTATATATTACTAAACTGTTCATATAAATATATTTTTATTTTATCTGGCAATTTAATGTACTTAAAGCCAACAGGCATCAAAGTCGGATTGCATATTTATCAGTTAAATAAATGTGGAAAGATACAAGTTCTGAATTAATTTATTCACAAACCACAAAATATATATATGGATAAATACCAATAAGATGTCCCAAAAATGTATATGGATTAATGCAGATGGAAAAGTTTAAAAAGTACCATAAAACCAGGAACCCTAATTATAATACAGAATGGGAAATATTTACTACTCCTAAAAGTAGACAGTCAATTAGACTAATGCAAAAAATGTTTTAGATCAGTGGTGTGTCTAAAGGGGGTCTCGTAAGTCCAGATTCATATCAGAGATTCAGGATATCTACATCAGATACATTTATTTAAAAATGTATCTCACTGAAACTTGTATCTACATAGGCCGTGGTTTTTCAGTAAACCAGTAAAAGATCCAGCTCTCTTGGAACTATGTTGTACACCCCTTGTTCTAAATTTGGACATTCATTCTAGCTCATACATGCTCTGTGGCATTCCTATGCCCCCTCGATATCTAAAATGGTGGAACATCATAATAGCAGCCATTTTGCAGCAACAAAAAAAAACAGTTGAAGGAGGGCACAAAGTGTCTTTTCAACCTAGCAAGATCTATTGTGCATTATTTGGTCATTTGTCTAGCAGGAATGGTCTTTAAGGCCCTGCTTTATGTTATGTTTATAAACCAATGACAGACAGTCATGCTGATGGCGTCCGATTGCGTTATGAGTCACTACATTTAGGCATTCTCCGGACCTCCAATCACCAAATGGGACGGGAACATAGAGGTGATGACCGGACTATGTCATGAATAATGTTACAAAACGGTAAATGTGTTAATTAAAGCATGTAAACTGCAAAGTGCTCTCCCGGACTGTCTATTTATTTGCATTTATCCCAGGGATAGCTACGTTTGGAAAGATCTAAGCGCAAACATGCCCCTCCTTTCCAAAATGGACACGAGAAAGTTATTTGCGCTGAGATAGCGCTAAATGCAACAGAACACAAATAGCGAGCACAAGCTTATTGCTTATGTTGTAGAATTTTCCCCAACTTACTACAGATATTCAGTGCTACTTTCTTAGCACACATTGCACCCTCACGCTCCACGTGAGCATTTTATGCTAAAAACATTCCTAAAGGCAGCAGAACATAAAGGGAGAGTGCGAGCCGCCACTCTGACTCCCTAAATGTGCTCTGATATTAGGATTTTTTTCTCCAAATTACTCTTACTTAGCGGAGGAGTTATCATGTAATTATCAGTATTTACGCCACAAAGAGTAAAGTAAACTATCAGAATGACTCCAATTACACTGGCGTAATTGAAATTTAATCCCAGGCCTAATAATTACGTATCTTCAGCTGTCAAATTGTGGGGCCTTACACAGGATTTAAAACCCACTGGTCAAAGACGTTTAAAGGCATGGGCAAAGTGGGCCCTGGCCCTGGGCCCCAGCTCTTCAGGGGGCCCTGATAGAGCCAGCTATGTTCTGCAGAATCCTCTATGACCTTGATTAATTCTTAAACAGATTGTTTTAAATACCGTTATCCAATAATTTATTTTTTATGTGGGTGATGTACGATCGTCTATTACAGACATTTTGCAGAGAAATGTTGTGTTTTTGTTTCATGTAACATCCATTAAAAAGTTTCTTTTTAATCAAAACAAGATCTCACATATGAGAAATGGGAGGGTGTCATAGAGATTATTTGCAGTAATATTAGTGAGCTGCTCCAGTGCTACAATATTGAAAACAAACCACTATTCCTGAATATTAGATGTAAACAAATTTAGAATTTGGACCAGTGTGCCTTTGCGGTGTCAGCGACCTGTCCATAGAGGGCATGAAAGAGCAGAAATTGGATCATAAATTCAAAACTGTTCCAAACAGGGGACCCCAAAATATGTTTGGCCCGGGGACCCCAAAATCATTAAGATGTCCCTGCCACTGCTGCCCACGCTGCAGTGCAGTTCATCCGGACCTGCCATCATTTGAATTCAACTCACGATGCACAATATTAATGTTCAATAATGGAGTCCAAGTATATGAAATAAGTGCTAGTGAAAGTACCACATCTCTTGTGAAGCGCAGGGAAACTTCAAGCTAAGGGAACGCTGATAAAACAGAATAATGCAAGCTTTGAAGGCAACAGTCAAGGGGCACCCTTGTTCCCAAAGAAGGATTCCATTTGCCTTGAATGTGCAAGCTTTTCTGAAGGTTGATGTGCAACCCTTAACATTACACTAATGTGTTTTTCCTGCTGTATACCATAGATCCATTTTCTAGACGCGAATAAAATTCCTAGATCAATTTGCCGACACCTGAGATGACATTTAAGAGGCGCTCAGCGCTCAGACTGCTTTGTGCGCCCACTGAGTTCAAGGCCAGCGGAATCAATGAGATAATAAAGTCCATTATAGTTCAGCGGGGCGCTGTTCACTCCTAACGGGATGTGTATAAAAGATGCTCGCCGTGCATACAAAAATGTCATTCTTGAACTTAGCTTTTAGGTAGCCTGTCAAAAAGTGTGTTCAAAATCTGCACAATAGAGATTCATCGTAACAGGCCCAGTTCACTGTTCACCTATTGAATAATATGCAGACACTAAGAATAATAGAAAAAAATGCCCCTCCTAAAGGTACACTTTGTCAGCATCTCGGGGCTATAGGAGGTATTTTATTCGGTTACAGTGGCCTCTTTTTAACTCAGAACCCTCAATTTAGAACCACTGTCAACAGATGTGACTCCATGGCATTCTTAGACAGTCCTGCTAGAACACTGCCCTTTTTAGGTCTGGTTACAGACAGGTTCTGTGCATGAAAATCTCATGTTATCATGTTATTTTCTAAAGTACTAAATTGGACTACTTACATGATTTTTAACAGCCGCTACTAACCATGGCACCACCCAGGAAAAATAACTCCACCCTTTAACAAAAAGATAGTAGAAGGGGAGTGAAAAAGACCAAACAGATACTGACTAAAAAGAAAAAGAGATGATTAATTACTGTTTTAAAAACGAAGTTCAAAAAAGTCTCCTCTGAGTAGCCTCTGTCCAATCAAATAATCATTTTGCAAATATTGATGTGCATGGTATTTATTGACGAAGGTGTTAATTTAAAATACAACACATTCCTAAATGTTTGGTGTTCATAGTTCTTTATTATTATTTTCCATATTCTCCATCATATTTATTTGGTCACCATTATAAACCTCACCACCTGAGATTGTGTACCAGGGGTGTCCAATATGAGTACAGGAGGGATGGACCCATGCCAGATTTGTGATATAGTTGCTGACTTTGTAAATGAGTTCCATCAAATTTATGGTTTGCAAATATATCTGCTGTGTTATCCTGAAAATCTGGCATGGACTTAGTCCTCCCTGATCTTTCTTGAACCCCCAGGTTCCAGCCCATTTTCAGGAATCTGAGTGAATCCATTGGATAGTGTAACTGTGTCACTTTCAGCCAAAGAAAGTGCAAAGTATGGCTTCTTATTTATTCAAAGCAGTGGAAAAAAGCTATCATTCTAACATGAAATTGGGGTATTAAAAGAATAATTTCAATGGAAAAATGTGTGTATTCCTTCAGACACAGCTGTTTGTAAAAAACAAATTCAGCAGACCCATGAATTATTGCACCATAAGAGAGGCCAGTGAAGAAAATGTGCATAACCAAAGTATGCTCAATGTGTTTGCTCCTCATAAATGAGTTATGGTAAATTTGGTCCTTTTTTTCTAACCAGGCATATACATTCTAGTTTTGCTCTGCGCCAACAGCCCATGTGTTAGCCCCGCCCTTGTAGGACACTGTCATGTAGGTATTCATTGATTTCTAAATCATTATGTAGTGAAAGACTGAGAAGGAGGAAGAAAGAGGATAAGAATGTGATCACGCAAGAGGGAAATAGGGAAAGAGAAAGTAAGAAAAATATATATATATTTTTTTAATAAACATTTTAAGAGAAAAATAATTTTGGATCTTTTCCTTTTTTAAAGGTTTTACAGTAAAACAAACTCTGCATTTAAAATACATATAGTAATCCTGCTGGGTTCAGTGTGATTCGTTTAATTCCAAATGTTGTTTTAATTAATTATATATTCATATATTTATTTTGTATGTATTTATTTATTATTGAATTTGTACGCAAATTTACAGAGTGTGGATAATATCAATAAGGCCAACAGAGGGCAATGAAGGAGTCACTAAGATTGTAACAATTTGCTACGTGTTTGAACTAATATGGTGATATGTGTTGTGAAAATTAAGTGATGTAAGAGTTTTTGGTATTTTTTTACAGATCCCTTATTGTATGTTAATGAGACAACTAAACATGGCATGCTTCCCTTGACTATTTTAGGTAGAGTAAACCTGATAAAAATGACAATTTTACCAAGAGTAACTTTTCTCTTTAACACTATTCCATTACATTTTGATAAACAATTTATTGACAGATTCCATCAGGCAATTAATTCATGTGTGTGGGCCTACAAAGCAACCAGGATCTCCTGGAAAAAACTGAGACGGAGAAGGGAAATGGTGGTCTTGAACTCCTGGATGTTCAGTACTATGCGTGGGCAATTCAATTAACCCACTCAAGAATGCTGTTGTAATCCCCAGATTTATCAGACAGAGGGAAGATGTTTAAAGCAATGCTGGATCAGGCGGGGCTTCCTCATGAAGGTTTTCTCTTTAAATATGGAGACAGAAATTTTTCAAGAAAGTTAGGCTGAAGGTTATATGGGGCACAGCCCAAATATGGGCCAGAATTAAAACGTCAACGGGTCTGGAGTATTACTCAAGATTAGCTCCATTGTGGGATAGCCCGGGGTCTCCAAGTTGTCTTAAGGACATGCTGGCCACACCACTAAAAACAGCAGGTTTATTAACATGGGGAGACTTAACTGAAGACGGCTCTCTCCTTTCTTGGGCAACACTCGATGAGAAAATGAAAGGGGGCATGTCTAGATTCAAATATATATACAGTTAAAAAGTTGGTCCCAAAATCATAGAAAACCAATTGGGTGGGGGAATGATCTTGAAGAACACCTTGTTAAAACGCCAGCAGGCAAGAAGGAGGTAGCTTTTTTCTATTGGGCAATGGAGGAGGCCATAGACTGGGATTTCAGACTAGTGGGTGAGCTATTTGAAGAACTGATTCTGGAGGGGGAGTGGGCTGTGTTATGGCAGGTCTCTTATAGTACTTTGTTCTCAGTTGTGAAGCCAGCTTGGCTGAGAAGAAATCATTATTTCACCACACATAGGGCCTGCCTGTCCCTGGCTAGACTTTCTAAAATGTCCAATGGTCCACCTGCTAGATGTAAAAAATGTAGCATGGAAAGGGCCCCCGACACACATATGTTCTGAACTTGCCCTGCTATTTCTGAGTTCTGGCAAAAAGTGGGTTCCACTATAAAGTCTATTCTAGGATACCCAGTACATATTACCCTCAGTTTAATAAGTTTTGGAATTCAAACTGAAATTACTGGCCACAATAGAGGTTTTCTCTTTTTTGCTATGCTGTTGGTCAGATGAGAAATCTGTAAGAAATGGGCTGAGGCAGTGCCTTCTAACACATTCGGAAAGGATCTCATCTGTGTACAAAACATCTAAAATTGATCTGGCCAGACTAAAAAATAGCAAGAAGAGAGCCATTTGGGACTGCCTGTTAAATTGGTCTCCAGCATAGACAGATATAACTAACCTGTCTTTGTGTCATGTAAGGAAAACCTTCTTTTTGTCCTATGATTAGGCCTCATGGGAAGCTCTCAGACTGTGATGGATCCCGTTGGAATCACTGGGTTATCAGGTAATAGTGATCCAAGGTGGGTTCTATTTTCAGCTGCAGTCTTTGGTTTCTTGAAATCTGCGGAGAGCATGATCACCCTCTCATTAACAACGAGAGGTCAGCAACAGGTAAGAGGTAGGCTAACCACTGGTAGGCAGGCGATATAGGCGGTTCCACACTGCTGGCGAGTAAACTGAATTTTGCCTACAGCTGATTTAAAAACGAATTTATTACGAAGCTGCCTTTGCTCTTTTGCACAATGCTCATTTGCTGCTAGTTTTAAAAACGATTTGGGTTTTTAAACAAGAGGGATTGGCTCTTTTGCGCATTGCTCATTTGATGCTAGTTTAAAAACAAATTGGGCTTTTAAACAAGAGGGAATATATTTGTAATTATTGTTGTACCAGTGTTTGGCATATTTACTCTGTCTGAAGCTTCCCCGGTCCGCCACGGCTTTGCCGATTGTTGCGGAGGGAAGACCTCAGTTCGCCTCACTTCCGGCAGCCTTCTTCCGGCGAGGTTAGCGTTCCAGTCGCCAGGCGCGACTATTTAGAGCCACGCTGGGCCGTCCGCGCCGGGACCGGGCCTAGGGCCTGCCATGCTGTCAGTCCCGAACAAGGGGATGCTAGCCATCGCCCTTATAGTCGAGCCGCTCTACTATCCTGGAATCCGGGCTCTCATGCAGGTCAGAAATGTTGCGACTTGGCATTTGATAGCGTTTGGGGGTGCCCTGACTGCAACTTTCATCTCCCTTCTCTCCAGCCTAGACCAGACTTGACGGTTCAGCAAGTGCCGACCGTACTGGCAGCCTTGATTAATGCACGTTCTATGGTGAAACATGCAGCTAACATTTTCGAACTTATTACTGACTACAATCTAGACATTCTGTTTATCACAGAAACGTGGCTCAGGGAGTCCTGCGCACCGGTGGTTGAGCTGGCCGTCCCTCGAGGTTACCGTCTAGCTCGGGCCGACCCCAGTACGGGGAGAGGGGGAGGTACTGCTGTGGTATTTAGGGAAGCATGGGCATTTGTATGTGAAAAATCCACGACCGTGTTGGAGGGAGAAGCTTTTGATTTCTCCTTCATCTTGACGCCCCATTTTACGTTAGGGGGAACTTTGATTTACCGCCCGCCCGGGCAGATTGGGTCATTTTTAAAGTCTTAAGGCGAGTCCCTGGCGGAGCGAGCTCTTCTCTTTCCCAGATTTCTTCTCCTTGGGGACTTCAATATCCATTTAGGCTCCCCAGGGACCCCCGACACATTGGCCCTTCTGGACCTCTTGTGTGTAACTCAGCTGACCCAGTGGGTCTCCAAACCCACTCACTCGCAGGGTCACATGTTAGATCTGGTGTGCTCCAATTTTGCACTTGATGTAAAAGATCCTCTGCCGGTGTCTTGGTCAGACCATGCCTTGATCACCTTTTCATGGGCCATGAGCAAGCCGTCTCCCCAACCACCTCCTCCCTCAGGGTCTCTAGCCCGCAAGATCAGCATTCCAGGACGGGTGGAGGCCCTGTCTCATTCGCAGGTAGCCCCGGCCGAGGATCTGGAAGAGCAAGTTGACCAATTTAACGCCTGGGTCAGCCATGGGGTCGAATCCATCTGCAAACCCTTGTCTAGAGCACACCAGCGCGAGTCGCCCTCTCAACCCTGGTACTTGCCTATGCTAAAAGATCTGAAGCTGAACTGTAAGAAGTTGGAACGGCTATGGAGGGCGGCTTACTGCTCGCTAGCCAAATCTAAGCTCCGCTCATCTCAGAGAATATATTACACCGCTGTGAGGAATGCAAAAAGCGAGTACTATGCATCTAGAATTATGAAGGCTGATAACAATGGCAAAGAGATCTTTGCCATCATACAAAGCTTCATGTCTCCCCGAGCTGAGCTAAAGTCTATCCCCGTCTCCGCAGGTTGGTGTGAGGAACTTTCGTCTTTCTTCATTAATAAGATCAAACTTATTGAAGAAAGCTTAGCTTTGTCTGCCACCCCACCTCACCTTCCACCTGATTTTACGATCTGTTCCCCCCCAGTAGGTGTCTCTCCCAGTTCGACCTGGTAGAACTGCCAGATATTCTTACCATCCTCAAATCACTAAAATCAGGATCTCCCTCAGATCCCTGCCCTGCCAGGGTTCTGGCCGGAGTGGCTGATACTATAGGCATGGAAGTCACAGACATGGTTAACAGGTCGTTGCAGTCAGCAACGGTGCCGAGACAATGGAAACAGGCTACGCTCCTTCCACTCTTAAAGAAACCATTGGCAGATCCGCTCATAATGGCAAACTACCGGCCTATTTCCCTGCTACCAGCACTGGCCAAAGTCTGTGAGAAAGTGGTCTTCCGCCAACTGAATGCTTTTGTTGAAGACTCTGGGGCTCTCCACCCAGCGCAGTCAGGCTTCAGATCATCATTTAGTACGGAGACTGCCCTTGTTGAGGTGACGGAGGCCATCAGGGAATGTCTGGATAAGGGCGGCAGAGCAGCTCTGATTTTATTGGACCTCTCTGCCGCCTTCAACACGGTACCTCACCAGCTTCTCCTGGCGCGCCTATCAGCCATTGGCCTCTCTGGGTCAGTGTGGTCATGGTTGGAATCCTTTCTGAATTTCCTCTCCCAGCAAGTTTGGATGCCCCCTTACTCTTCTTCGGCCAGAGAGGTTCAGACGGGGGTCCCTCAGGGCTCGACGTTGACCCGCTTCTTTTTAACATCTACATGACCCCACTGATCTTCCTGGCTGAAGAATTGGGTGCCAAGATTATGGCCTACGCTGACGACACCCAGCTTCTGTTTACCTGGGACGACTCGAACGTCGGTACAGAAGTGGCGCAAAGATGCCTAGCCGCCGTGTTTTTATGGCTTGCCAAAGCTAAATTCAAATGTAATGAGGGGAAATCAGAAATCATATTATATGGGCAATTCCCCTCTCAGTTTACAGAAGCTTTGTGGCCCCCTGATTTTCCTCGTCCTACATCTGAGGGAGGCCCAGCCAAGAACCTAGGTATTTGGTTTGAAGCAGACCTTAGGTTTACAGAGCATATAAAAAGACTTACGGGCGTCTGCTTCGGGACCCTCAAGTCCTTAGTCAGATTCTTTCCTTTGCTCCCTCAACCTGCCAAGGAGATGGTCGCCCGGGCACTCATCTTGTCTCGCCTGGACTACGCCAATGCGCTTTTTCTTGGCATCCAGGCATATCTGGTTAACAAGTTACAACTTATTCAGAATGCTGCGGCGAGACTCCTCCTCCGCATTTCTAAGCGAACCAGCATTAGATCAAAAATGTGCTCGCTCCATTGGCTGCCGGTGTGCCAGAGGGTACAGTTTAAGGCTCTTGTCTTAACTCATAGAGCCTTGCACGACTCTGGCCCCTCCTATATCAAGAAGAGGGTGGCCTTCTACATTCCCCGACGACCCCTAAGGTCGGCTGCCCAACGACTGATGGTAATCCCCTACTTCCGTCGAGCTAGGATGGGCGGCCAGTCTCTTTCGGTCAAAGCAGCCATTCTTTGGAATGCCCTCCCCATAGCGCTGCGTCACACTCAGGACCTAAGATATTTTAAAAAACTCCTCAAAACACACCTTTTTAAACAGGCCTACTAATTCGTCTTTTCTCGCCATCGGTTTCTACTGCATCGAGCCAGGATACTCAAGAGTAGTTGTGCGCGTTATAAATTCCAGTATAACATAACATATAGGGATGGGGCAGCATCCCATAAAACCTACCTCTCCAAATCGAGTAACAGTTGCGACCTGCGGATCACCAGTGTGTTGGGGTCAGAGGCGAATGAGGATAAAAAAAATACTTTTTTTAAAAAGAGACAACTAAACATGCCCTGTACTGTGTTGTGTGGCTCCTAACTTTGATAGTGCAATTAGGTGTGCACAGGATCTCTGTAAAGCCGTGTGTGTTCCAGTAACCTCTTGAGCAGTAAATGCATGATTTACTTATGGCTGTGACGACCCATGGGTCATGCCCTTTGAGTGTTTTTAGGAACAGGAAAATAACCAGTAGCCGCTTGTGGTGGGAGTGCTGCAGGGCGGCGAGGCGGGGCTGGGCGGGGGAGGAGCAGGGTGGGGGTAGTAAACTACGGAATAAGGCCCAACGGAGGTAAGTAAATAAATAAAACGAATTTCATTGCGCGCGCTGCATTGCCAAATGCGATGCAGCATGCACAACGAAATTCATTTTATTTATTCATTTGTTTACTTACCTCTGTTGGTACCTCTTTGTGAATCTCCCCTAACCAGTGGCAGCCGCTGCAAAACTTAAGTGGGTGGCGGGGGCTGGAGGGAACTGGGGATTAGGGATAATTTTTTCAAAACATACTTGTCCTGCTGTCACTGCTGCCGGCTGCCTCTGTGCTCCTCTTATCTCCTGCTCCTGATGGTGTCCCAGCACTCCCTGGGACACCAGCACAGGCTCTCCACCCAATCCTGGCGCTGCTCTCAATAGCATGAGAACCGCACCAGGATTGGTCTGAGCGGCCAGGTTTGCCACTTAGACAGTGCCTGGGAGCCTGTGATGTTCCTCCAACCTGGATATGCAACACAGCTGGGTTGGAGAAACTTAAGTGCGCATGTCTGTTTGGTCGGCCCAAGTCGGCCGGCCAAACCAACATGCGCACTTTCCCTTACACACACTATTCCCCCTCCATGCCATGGCTCGGCCCCGCCCAAGACTCCCTGGTTCAGCCAGTCAATGGAAAAAAATTATAATATTGTATTATTATTATATTATTTTTCACTGACTGACTCAGTGGCGCAATGCTCCTCCGCCATTATGGAGGAGCCGCCCCTGCCCTAAGTGTTCAGCTTAAGGTGTCCTCTGTTAGCGGTGTTTGTTTTTCTTTCCTGCAGAGCCGTCTGCTTATTATTCCTGGTAATGGCCTTTCAAAAATCTTTCTGAACATCATTCATGCAAGCTTGAGGCAACCATTTGTAAACTTGTCTCACTGCGCTCTATGAGTCTCAGCAGTAAAATGAATGTTAGCATTTCATTATTCTGCTGGGCTATTATCCCCTCGCATGGTGAATTAATAGTTTCGAAAGGTACAAGGAATTGATGTATAATGATCGCTTTTTGTACGGAAGATGTTTAACTGCAATTTGTTTGCTTCAAAGCGACCGGTATCATTGCTATAAATAGTGCTTTCAGCAATGAAATTTGTGTATTCTATATCTATAATTAAATGTCGATTTGTACACGGTATTAACCATTAAGTCATTCGGATCAGTGTACCTTGTAATTAAAAGTACTTTGTAACATATTTGATGGAAATTTGAGAACTACGTGTTGTTAGTAGGATGCTCAAAATTCACTTAATTTGCTTTCGTGTAATTTCATGAAATTTCTGCAAAATTATGTCAAATTTAGCATAATTACACGAAATGCAAAACTGACATTTGGTGCTGTAGTTTAGTACGAAATACGTCCTTGCGTCCACTCTAAACACATGGATGCATTTAATGGCAAAGAAATAGTGCACGAAAAACAAAGGGGCTTATTATCAAGGACGGGCGATACATTATCGCTGCTTTGATCGGCAGGAAACTGCCGCTAAAGCGGCGATAATGGGTTTGATAATATGCTCTATGAATTCCTATCGAAGCTCATGTTAGATGTGAAGACATCTAACATGGGCTTCGATAGGAATTCCATAGAGCATATTATCAAGCCCATAATCGCCGCTTTATCGGCAGTTTCCTGCTGATAAAAGCTTGATAATATGCCCCCTAATTACCAGGAACAACAGATGATCGCTCAGTGTAGTTTGCGTTGTTTTTGTACATTTGTGGTACATTTTTACTGTGGACTGCGTGGAATTAATTACACAATGTGGAATAACAGTGACATTTTGGGAGGTTCGAGGAGCAAGAGTAATGTGAAATTGCAGTAATTATGCTAAATATGCCACGTGGTGGAAATTTTACCTGGACCTAGCTGTAGTCACTCTACAGGGAAAATCATCTTCTTTGGACTGTCACTCAGCAGCCATTGACAGCCACCACAGCCCACCACATCTGCTCCTAACAACCCCGTTGAGACTCTGAATAGAAAAATCGAGCCAAATCCAATTTGTATTTCACTCTAAGACAATCAACAAGGAGAGAAGCTGATCATAAGTGTGTATCTGGGCCGGTTCTTTTGCTTGTCTGTTCGATCTGGTTAATCACAAAATCTTGTTTTAACTGTTATAAATGCTACAGGTGTGCAATTGCAATGATTTTAAGTAATTATGCAATAAAATGATTTCATTCATTCAAATTTGTATCCCAAATTAATTTCAAATTCAGCCCCGCCTAGTGTCAAATAATCCAGTAAGCCTTTAAACAGACTGCAACCTCTTTCCAGAGCTATTACCATCTATGGGGTCTCAACAATATGAACTGACCACCAGGTCTGATGCATAATATTGCAAGCAGGTGGTATAACACACAATGATGGGGCCTTCTGCGACAGGTGAAGAGTGGGGCCCTGAGTCTCTATTATGTCACAAACATTGACCTTGGGCTAAATGGGGGCCCCATGAGGGTCTAGTCACCTGCACCAGAGGACTTTTAGGCCTGGAACCTGCTTTCCATTTTATCAGATGAATGGCTAACCATTTGCAATGGTTGCTGTTAATTCATGCATGTAGTCATATCATGAGCACCAGTGGCGCGGCTCGCAGTGGAAGTGCCATGGGGTGGTGGGGCGGGGAAGGGGCAGGATGAGTGCGTAGTGGAGTCGGACATACGACATCCACAAGTAAAGTAAGTAAATAAATAAATGAAATGCAAGGTAAATAGTTATATTTATTTATTTACTTACTTGAAGAACCGGGTTTTCTTAGAACCCAGCGGTGCCAGGGACACACCCGAAGTCTTCGATTCTCCTGTTTTGGAATACAGAGACACGGAATACTTCTAGGTTGCGTCAGAGATCAAATTTATTAGCTGCAGCTAGTAACAGTAAACCAAGCAATACAACACGGCGTACAACTCAGGAGACTGCTCAACTTTTGTAGAGCAAGCCATCACTTTTTATGCTGTTTTCGGTTAATTACGAATGCACACCCACTGCGGCAAATTCTGACCAATGAAATACATTTTCACACATATTATTACATTCCAAAAATCTCACTCTACATTGTACCAACCCACAAGTTAATTATTAGGACTGTCCCAAATTCGATTACCACAAGCCGGACAAACCCATAATTGAAAGCACTACCCATGTTATGAAAAGTCGTAAAGAAAGAAACAGTTCAGATGTTGAGTAGGATAAGATATGTGCAAGAAACTAAAAGTTAACGATATCCTGAACATTGTTTGGCAATTTTAGACAACGATCAGCTAAAGAAAACTGGCTTCGCAAAGGGTCAGTTTCAGGTGACGGGGTCAGCATCTTTGCAGTTCACTCGCAAGTCGGAAAGGGCCTGTTAATACTTACATGAACGACGAGGCCCATGCAACTTCGTTGGTTCGTTTACCATCTAGGCCTACGTGAGGGCAACATAAAATGGCGTCTCGAACAACGCAAACAAAATGGAGTCCAGTCCCGAAAACCACGGAACCTCAGAACCTCCTTTTGCCATTACGTAGGCAATGACCTAAACTCACGTCAATCTGAGTCCAGGTCTATGTCTATTCTCATCATCTTTACTCATGGACGTCGTATGTCTGACTCCACTACCCCCCACCTGTCCCTCACCCACCCCAACGCCCCGCATCACTACCACTGCGAGCCGGCCCTGATGAGCACATTGCTGGTGTTATGCCACTTATATGTTCTTAGCTCTGTAACCAGCATATTATGTTCATACAGCTTTTTTATACACCCTTAGCGTGATGGCAGAAATATTAGATAGACACTATATATATATACTTTGTAGACATGAACCCCTGTATTCCCTTAAATATGTGACGGAAACACCTTGCTAGTCAGTGCAGCCGGCAGCATCATAGGCATTTGTTTTTATTACTTAGGCATGCTGTATTGTGCAGCATCGGGAATGCTATTCAGCATAGCTAAACATCTAATAGGTCTCAGTGGGGAGACCTTTCGACTTTGCCAATGCTTGTTTATACTTTGGTGAGTACACCGCTAAACTGCTGAGATGCTGGGATCCATCACTAAGACACGCAGGTAAGATAATGAAAATGTCAGACATGCACATAGGGAATTTAATTGATTGTTGTCACCCAATGGTCATTGCTGGTCAATGAACCCTTGTCAATCTCTACTAATTAAATGGAGGCCGTCCATGTCACGTGGCATAGTAACCATGGTGTGCTTTGCTGGAGGGACTTTGAAAAGCTCTCTTGATTGTAAATGACATGGACAGCTACAATTAATAAATATATTAGACAAGAATAGGGAATTACCGGGTAAAGTTTATAGATGTATGCATTTAATTACAAACTGTAATCCATTGTTCAAATAGTTTAATGTGGCAGCTACATAGATACGTGCACAGACGAATAGACACCGCAAAACGACAGCCAAAGGCACACACGTGCACATACTTACCTACATGCCATTTTTCAGCTCTATCACGCGAACAGAGTGAGCCAGTGAATTTGGAAGAGTGTACCTGTGCACTGTCAGTGACCTGGCCAAAAAGGGCATGAAAGAGCTGAAGCTGCATAATAAATTCAAAGCTCTTCCGAGTAGTGGCCCTCAGAATACTTCTGGCCCAGGGCCCCCAAAATTCTTAAAATGTGCCTGTCCTACCCCTCCTCTTTTCTTTGTCCCCGCTGATAGCAGCTCTCTGTCATGCCTTGCAATTTCCTGACTGAACTAAACTCTCACCCCTCTACAGAAATTAAGATACTGTTTGAAAGTATCCATGTATTTCATTTTGCCTGATTTCCTATTTGTGTTTGTTTCATTCTTCTTGTGTGAATCGACATAATCTCAATTGACTTTATCTAACGTGCACTTTGGTCAGCATTTAAATAATGGCTATTGAATAAAATGTATATCACATTTAATTACGATCATTGGGCTGTGTATTTTGTTAGGACTGGTGAAATCAAATGTTCCAGTTTCTAACACAGTAGAATATGAAAAGTCATGGTCAGTAACTTTTTGTGGGGCGAACATAGCAAACACAAGGAGATGATGGACGGAGCAATGAGCAATACAATTTTTGGGTACATTGTGCATACAGCGACATTTTTCTTATTTAAAATGAATAGTGCTTGATTTATCATCAGTTTGTAAGATGAAAGTCACAACCTGCAGTTTCCATAGAAGAAGCTCTTCACTTCACCTGTGACACCTTTTTCTTAATACAATGTGTATCTTACATTCCCATTTGCACTTCAAGCTCGCGCTGCATATTATACATGAAAAATCATAATGAATGGGGCAGTGCCTGGAAGACAATATCTTTAGTTTCAAATTGTATGTATTAAAGAGCAATCAGTATAGTGCTGACCTTGCCTATTGTTTTTTGTTTACATTTCCACCAATGTTTGAAAAATTCTTACACACTAGAGAGATGTATTTACTAGGCCTGGGCGGAGTTTGCAGATTCCACGAGCGGCGGAGTGATTTAGGGTCATGTCGTTTGCATTGATTTTGAGCTTCTGAGCTTTTGGTGTTTGACTTACACTGTGAAATCATTGCGAACTGCACCATGCGCAGCACAAGAGTGCGCAACTTCCTTTCTTCTGCTCGAGTATATTTTCTACTCGAGCAGCAGCTTTCTCAACGCGAACAGAAGGTTTCTCATCTCGCTTGGTTGCGACCTCCTGCGACCACTCGCATTGAGAAATCTGACCACTCGTGTTGAGAAATCTTGCGCTTGCCAACTAAAACTTGGCGAGCGAAGAAAAATCTTGCTGGGAGGTGGATTTTCCTCACTTGTGCTAGCCAACTTGATGCTGACGAGCACAAGCGAGGGAAAATACTCTGTGTGCTCCGTGCAGTGCGGAGTGCAGAAAACTCTGCAAACTGCGCGAACGGAGCAGAGTTCACTACCCAGGGTTAGCATTCACAACTTCGTGTATTCAATGTTAAAGTTTCACTTGTGGCACGTCACACGTATTATTTGTTGCACACATAACCACATTAATTGAAAGTGAGAAAGTGCAGAGACAGGGGTGAACAGAGTAATATCTGGACCATTTTATTTACATATGTATGGATCTGGGACAGATCTTAAGTGTACTTACACCTTTAGATGTTTAAAAATGGATTTCAAGAAGCTGTAATTCTATTAGTCCCAATACCCGGCCCAGCGTTCATCCTATTGTTCAGCAGAACTCGACCGTTCCCTGATATTTAACTTAGAACAGAGCTAATTATAGAGTACTTTATAATATTTTTAGGGCTCGGACTCCTCCCCACTGTAAGTGGGGGAGGAGTTTCGAGATCCTAATGTTATAAGAAAAAAAAGAAGAAGTATCCTTAGGGCCTTGGCGAGAGGAATTCCACACATTCCTTAGCGTGTTCTGTCATCTGGCCAGTGATTCGTCTTCGTTGTGTTGTCGTTTTAATAGGCTTGAAGTGATAGGGTAAATGTAGTTTTGTTCCGCCATTTTGGGCATATTTCGTTCGTGCTCGCGCAAAGAAGTACATTAATTATAATTAGGAGCTGTCAGGGTGCCTCCGTAAGTGAATCCAGATGGCCGGGCGCGTTCACCATTCAGCAGCGCTCAGCGCGCAGCTGCTCCATGCCAGGCCGTGAAAGGGCTTCATTAGTTCAAGAACAAGAGTCTGACATTCTGTCATGGGCTGTTCTTTTAATCTCAGTTTCATCCACAGATTTATTCGCGTGTGTTTTAAAGAGGCTGAAGGGAAATCCGCCCAGCAGACCGGGAATTCGGCTCCAGTGTTTTACTTCCCTGCAGTGGCTGCTGCAGCCCCTCTGCCTGGTTTATAGCACTGCATTCCGAATATGCAAATGCGCTATTCAGCAGACAGTTTTTATGGCTGAATTTCTGTAGCAACACAGGGGATGCGCGTTTACTGGGCCAGGTTAGCAGTGCATTCCGCAGATAAAATCCGGGTTTCCAACAGCCTGAAGGATCTGCCTTGCAATACTTTTCGTCAAGCGGGCTTAGTTTTTGCACGGGAAGTGACTTGTTCCATCATCCCAATGCTTCTATCAATGCAGAGACCCTTGCACTGTGGCTCAAGGCTATCTGAGGAGGCGCATGGCAGCCAAACGGTACAACGCCACATCTTAGTAGCTATGGTGCTGTTCCGCTCTTACCCGTTCAAGCACAGCAGCTGCAACTTGATGTCCGGTGTTGCGTAACTTCTTTGTAAATCTAGGCTACACTGTATAAAGATTAAAGAACTGTTCTATGTGCGGCGTGCGGCCGACGGATGACGTAAGACTGAGACCGCTGTTTGCTGATCATAGGTTAGCGTGCATGGTGAAGACGACTTCGGATTTCAACGGTCGGAGTTGTAAGAGCTGGGGCCAAACATGGCTGGGAGATGGGAGAGTGCACAGCTTGTTTGCAGAGCGCTTTTGGACCCGTGACAAGAATGTGCCGAGCTCTGCGACTGCAGCATTGCAGCGATGTGTGTATATCTCCACAGTCGGCGTTGCCGCCTCCTCCAGCTGTTCTGCATCTCCACAGCTGGGAGTGTTCGGAGTTTCTCTGAATACTTTCTGCAGTGCGTCTTGGCTCAGGGAACCAGAAATAGAAGGGCACACGGCAGCTCAGTTCCGGAATGCATAACAGTGCTCACGGTACGGGTATGCCCTGTCCTTTCTTCAACCCTGCCAAAGATGTGCCTGGAGGGCAGGCATCGGGTAACAATGAACTGTGTGGAACGCTTCGGCACGTGGGCGGTGAAAACGGGCAGGACCGCTTCGGCCACACAGTCTCGATATTATAGCAGATCATTAGCTGAGCTCGTGCTTTCAGAGGAGATTAGAAGTCGGAAAAACTGACATTTATCACACTGTGCTCCTATTATTCATGAATATTCGATAACATTCTGACATTCATGACACGTGCCAACACACTCACCACCACACTCACTCCCCAGGCTCACCCCCACAGACTCACCACCACACACTCACCAGCACACAGAAAACAACACACACAACAACACACCCCCAGCCGTCAATGAATGCTTTCACCATGCACAAACACCAACAACCATCATCCATCTGTGCACGCTTTTACCAAGCACACACCCACCAGCCGTCAGTGCACCCTTCCACCAGGCACACACACCTCCAGCCGGCAGTGCACTTTTCCACCAAGCAATCGCAGTATGGTACACTTTACTTTTAAACATATTCATATAAAGCACAGCATGCCACCATTGGTAAAATTACAATTCAACCAAGATACTTCCACTACACACCACATGCACACACTCCATAACACATGGCAAAAAGACATTGGCATTTACAATGCCATTAGCTCAAACTCAAATAAATCCGAGCCCGATTGCATTTCTAATGCTTGTTTAGATTTAGGGCTGTCATTTGGCAGAATGCCAGTCTACCCAGTCAGTAGAGGGTGTAGGCTTTGCTCCCCCGGTTGAGTATTGCCTGCCCTACTTACAGATCCCCAAATGCCTGGCAGTGAGCTCTAAGGCTTTCACAGCGACCGCTGGTGCGGTGGCAAAAAGAGCTGTGAACTTTACAGAGAGGTGCCGTGTTTGTTGTGCCTGCTCGACAAAGGTTTTTGATTTCCAACACAAGCCCATGGACGAGGGTTTTTGTCCTAAAAAAAAAAAAATATATATGAATGACCCCGATGTGCAGGGAGCTTTCTCCCTGTGCCTCAGGGTCATTAGGCTATTTACCTGCCCAGGACAGCCATGTCTCATATGCCGGCCATTGGCAGGGAAATCTAGCAATGGTCGCCCTCTCTAAATAATACTGGGTGACCTGGCTTTGTCCTGGCAGCCCATTGGGAGAGGGTCCACCAGGTCGAAGGTTTACATCAGCGGAGCTAGCTGAGCTTCCTTCGATGGTAACCCAGTAGTTCCCCATCTCTAAATAGGGCAGGGTACCACAAGTTTGACAGGACTAGAGCGCTGCCAATTTATGGTGGCACACTAACTCCACTAAACTGTCAAAGAGTCCCACAGTATTTTCAACGTCATTAATCTTAGTTTTTCATTTTTTCTCAATCTTTGTACCCCGGTCTACTTCATATGTTTTACTTCAGTTTTCACAAGCTTTCAACCTTGCACCGTATTGCGTCCCAATAGTCTTCTAACACAAGACATATGGAACTCATATGCGCTAGAATGTCCATAACTAGCATCTGGGATACCTATTGGACTGTTTTATTACCTGCCAGAACATTCTTCCCCTCCAATAATGTAATCTTTAAACCATGAATAATTGTTGTTCTGAAAGGACGTGGATCTCATTTGTGCTTAGAGATACTGCTAAATATTTTCTATACATACCAGGGGAAGATCTGCACTCAGGCCTACTCATAGGGAGGCCACTTCAAGAGCAGAGGATTTCCAAAATAATGCTCCGACGGCTCTGCCTGAACAACTCAGGGGCATTTTATCAAGTTCAGAGTTAAGATTATCGCCGCTTTAGCGGGAGGAACCTGCCGCTAAAACAGCAATAATGGGCTTGATAATATGTCGTAGAGAATTCCCGTAGAAGCCCATGTTCACTCCAGAACATGGGCTTCTATGGGAATTCACAAAGGCATATTATCAAGCCCCTTATGGCCGTTTTAGAGGCAATTTCCTGCCGCTAAAGTGGGGATAATTTTAACTCCGTTTCTTGATAATTTGCCCCCTAGTATCCTTCTTACCAAGTGTAATGAGATGGGGCAAAGTAAAGCTAAGGAATGGGACAGAGGTCATCCTCAATCACAGTGGTCTTTCCGGATCAATCTTTTTATGTGAATGGGTGGCCTCATGAGCTTATTCCATTGGTACAAAAATTCTAAAATTCATATATTTAAGAGTTCTCTCTCTCTCTCTGCCTCCTTCTGCTCTCTCTTTCTCTCTCTCTATGTATGTGCATATCGCTGTCTCAATCGTGTGCCTCTTATTTTTTTAATTTACTACACAGTTAAAAATAATATTCACCAATTTTGCATTCTACATTTTATTGTGCCTCTAAAAGTAATCTTGCATCAGATTGTCTGTTGGGAGACCCTTACCTATTCATACACAGGAAAAATGCCTCTGTGTTATGTATTTCCTCGACTACTTAGTCATGAGGTTCATTCAATTATTGGGACTTAATGTACAGGAGTCTAGGTCCCCTCTCCTGGCGAAATTGATTTATTTTTAGAATTAAGGTTTAAAGTAAAATGGTTCTGCCTCGCCTCGTTACAATGTCATATATATTTTGCACACTGATTAATGTTCAAAGCAGTGCTAGAATATTTAATTTCAGTCAAATTACAAAGTGCCTGTATCTCCCAAGCCCAGTTGCATCCCTGGGAGCCTGTTTGACCTTCTTAATACCCCTAAGCCAGAAGCCTGTCTACCATTTAGCTTTCTAAACATCCCCATATGAGACTGGTTCAAGCTCGAATGTAGCAAGGTCAGTCCACCCTTTTATCCCCCAGCGGTAAATAAAGCGAGCTATTGGAATTAGAACGCGCCTGTAATCTGTGACTTCTTTCGCGACACTTTGGGACCCGAAGGATGGCTTGCCATGATGCGCGCATTACCATAGGAAAAACCTATTAGCACCCAATAAACATCTGTAATAAAAAGCCATTTGTATAGCACAGTGCTGTCCCCAGCCGGCTGCAAGTCATGAATATTGCAGCTGACAGCATCTGACCACCATGCTGATTATAAATCAATGCGGATCCGAGGCTCGGCGACCTTGCCTCACACTCTCGGCATGCCAGTCTGGGAATGTGCTGCACCGGGGTGCGTTTCCCTTCTGGCAGTCAGTCTCCTTGTCAAATGTGCTCATGAAAGGCAATTTTCTTCAGAGTCTAAATATAAAATTGTCAGCTATGCAGAACGGTCGGTGTGGACTGAGTTGTTGATCTCCTGCGTGTGAGGTGAATATTTATGGCCGATGGAAACGTGATAGGAAGGTGCAGTGTTCAACCTCCACCGCCTATGCTAGTGGAAAAGGCTGCCTGTCACTTTAAATTAACACAAATCAAAAAAAGAGTGTGGGTGTGAGACAGACATGTGCACTGTGACATGTGTGCAATTTACTACCGTGTGAGCTTGGACATATGTTGCCTTGACATATATGTGCTTACTAGAAGCAAATTCTTTACCAGGTTAGAAATCCAAAATGACTTTCAAAGAACGCACGCGCCAACACTTTTTCATAGGGTCAAAAACTCTTTCCTTGGCAACTCAGACATTCTCCCCACCTCTTCACAATTGTCCTTCACCCTAGGCAAAATCCCTACCTTGTCCCCCTACTGATTTACTGTGGTTTCATCTGCTTTCCATTTCCATTGGCTTTGCCTCTCATTGTAAACATACTGTAGTGTATTGTAAATATGTATAGTGGGACCCTTCTGGTCCCTGATGGACTCGGTAGAAGAATTACGTAATCGTTGGGGTGTGACTAATAAAGTTCAAGATGCAATGTGTACATTTAATTAACGGTTGCAATCTGAAGAATGAGCGCACCGGTGATTCAATGTGCCTGTCAAAATTTGCAAGGTCACGTAAAGCCCCCCTGCATGGCTTTTCATGGCCTTGTAAATATGGCCCCCTTTCACACATTACTCTGTGTGCAAGGAGCATTCCATGGGTGATGCTGTGGGTGTCACTTCTTGTGATTGTTTTTGTGCAGGAAGGTTTTCCTTCATTGCAGAAGCACTTGCACTCAGTCGCGGCTGGCAAGAATCGAGGGTGGGGGGTTAATTTAATAAAATTAAAAAAACGTGCCTCCGGTCCTGGATTTCCGCTTCGTGTCCCCTGCTCTCTCTGCTAACAGAAACCAGAAGCAGACAGCCTCCCTCTCTTCCCCTAAGCCAATCACAACGCTGCAATGGCAACATTGTGATTGGCTAGAACGCCATCCTTACAGGCTTCTAAGGGGAGGCCGTTTTCTTCATGCAGGCTGCGCAGCAGCCTAATGAAGGAAACGGGTCATGCTGTGACTGGTTTGGTCAGCCCTGGGGCCTACCAAACAGTCAGCACCCATATCATTGGGCTAGCCACTCCCCCCTGACCCACCCACCCGCCCGCCCCCTACCAGGCATACCCTTCTTCTGCTTTCTTGCAGTGCAAGAAGCAGAAATGTAAAATGGTATTTATACCATTTTACGTTTCTGCTTCTCGCACTGCGGGAAAGCAGTGGGGCGACGCTCCGATGCCCACGTGGAGGAACCACCCCTGCTTGCAGTATGGCGCAAGGGTGCCTGCGTTTGTGCATGGCGGCCCATTCTGTGTCAGTGCAGGGGAAAGGACAGGAATGCTCTGTATCTTGTAGAAACAGTGCATAAGGATATTGTGCATTACTAACATTTTCTTTTGATGCGTAGCAGCGCAGCAAGAAGCGTGTTGCGCTGCCATGTGTCAAAATATTGTAAATGAGGCCCTCAGTCTGGAGAGAGTGCTCATGGCTGCAAGAGCATAAGAACGTGCAGATCAACAAGCTGTTGATTTGGAAGCTGGTGTAGCCCAGAGGGACTCAGCATTGAACATGAAAAGTAAGCAGAGACACAATGTCAAGGGCCATAAAGTGATGTCTCTATGGAAAAATAAATTATATTTCCGATGCCATACCTTTTATCATTGGTAATGGTGCATCAACAAACACCATGCCAGTAGAGAAGAACAATGAACTGTCGCCAATGCCCCGTCTCACACCTTGAAAGATAAAGGTATATGCGTGGGCTGCCTCCACACCATTGCAAAGTCAAGGATCATTTGTAGCAACCATGCAACACAATCAGACGAAGGTACAAGCACCGATTCATGTTCTTGAACATATTTTGTCTAGTGCATGTTTACTCAGTTACAGTACTGCTGCAGACATGGGTCTGATTTCCATCAACAATGATATAAATACACATGCAGGCATAGTAAGTCTGTTTCTGTCATTGTTTCATGGACTAGGATAGCTTAAGACCATGAAAGTGCAACTTCATATCAATAAGAACATTCACCCTGCTGAATGTCAACATTGTTGAATTCCTTTTCACTTGTAGGAAGCTGTTGAGAAAGAACTGGAAACGGTGTTAGAACATGATATGATTGAGCACTCTACTAGTCCAACACCGTGGGTTTCACCCATAGTACTAGTGCCCAAAAAGGACAGTGGAGGTTCAGTGCACACGTGTAGATATGCGCTAAGCTAAGACGGCAATTGAGAGAGAATGACATCCCAATCTGCACATTGCAGATATGATTACACAGCTGAATGGTGCCAAAGTCTTTGCTCGTCTTGATCTGAACAACCGGTATCATAAACTTGAACTAGAGGAAAACTGCAGGTACAATACTACCTTTTTGACCAATTTTTGTTTGTTCAGATGTAAAAGACTACGTTTTGGGTGTTGTCAGCTGCAGACCTTTTTCAGGATGTAATTTGTTGCATAATACAGCTTGTCATTTGCTTTTGATTTTAGTGATGATATATTGATATTTGGGGGCCACTTGAAAAGAATTTAGCAAAGCCATTACACAAGTATGCTGGCTGATGTCCATCTCACTTTGAACACAGAAAAGTGTGAGTTTCACAAAACAGAACTCAATTTTTTTGGGCATATTTTCTCTGAAAGGGGGATGAGACCAGATCAGGCTAAAGTACAGGTCTTTCCATCCACTTCTCCACCACAAGATGTCACCATACAGCGATCCTTCCTGTTCCAGGTGTGTTCATGATTTTGCCACAGTCAGGGCCCTGTGTACAAGTGGCCACCTGAATGTGAGCATAGCTTTAAACAAATCAAACATGCAATTGAGAACGCTACTGAAATGGTCTACTTTGATTCAAAACTTCATACTAAGATTGTAGTAAATGCCAGCCCAGTGGGATTGGGTGCGATCCTTGCCCAGCATAGTGGACACAACAACACTCTTAGGTACATTGTGGCCTATACGAGCCAGAGTCTGTTGCAGACCAAACATGCTTATTTCCAACCTGAGAAAGAAAGTGTAGCTGTGGTGTGGGCTTGTGAACACTTCCATGTATTTCCATATGGAAAACACTCCACCCTTGTCACTGACCACCAAGCTTTACTAACTACTTTTGGGAATCGAAAGCCAAGGTACCCCCTCGCATCAAAAGATGAAGGTTGCGATTGCAAGAGTATGATTACACTATTGTGCAAATGCCAGGGAAAGATAAAAATCCTGCTAACTATTTTTCATGAGTGCCAGTACAGTGTCACAGCACATCTAAAGAAGCTGAGGGCTAAGTTCATTTAAAGTCCATTCAAGCATATCTGCTGCTCTTTCATTGGAGCAAATTCTTCTTGCTGTTACAACTACAGATCGAGATGTGTGCTCTCAAATCCTGGAAGAAGCACACTTGACCTCTTATGGATGACTTTGTATACCAAAATAAAAAAAATGTGAGTGAGAAACTCTCTGTTACACAAGAAGGGATTATATTGCGATGTTCTAGAATTATCATTTCAGAAAGTCTGTGACAACAAGCCATTGAACTAGCCCATGAGGGTCATCGTGGCATTGTTGCCATCAAGAGAGCTCTTGGAGACCGAGTGTGGTTTCCTCACCTTGATGAAAAAGTTAAAAGAGAATTAAAAGCCTGTCATTTGTGCAACTGCTTGTATCCCTAAACAACGCAGCACCCATTAGTTATGTATGATCTCCTGAAGCAGGTGCGGGAGAGGATAGTAATTGATTTCTTTGGACCCCATAACAATGGACATCATCTAATGATAGTTGTTGATGAGTACTCACGATTTCCCCTGGTGGAAGACCTTTCATCAACAACACAGGACAAAGTAATTGGGATATTAAATGATATTTTTGCAACATGGGGTGTCCCCTCAAATTCTCGCTAACATGAATGTCAAATATCAGAAAAGTACCCCCCTCTGGCCGTAGGCCAATGGCATTGTCAAATGCTTCATGGGAACCCTAAAGAGAGAAGTGCAGCACGCTGCACTAGAAGGAACTGATCTCAGCTCAGCTTTATGTTCAGCCCTTCGTGCTTACACATCAACTCCCCATTTCACTACAGGTCAAAGCCCTGCCACCTTGATGTTTGAGAGAGCCATGGGAACCAAATTGCCGTAATGCACGACTCAAAGGTCGATAGATGCAGATGAGATCCGTATGACGGATTCCTTGCACAAGTCCAGAATGATGACCCATGCTGATAAACGCTGATGTGCTCGGGACATGGTTTCCAAGGAAGGAGACCTGGTCCTGGTCAAGCAAAAATGGAAATGCAATTCTCGTTCTCCATTTGATGCTCAACACCTGAGGGTTGTGACGGGTAAAGGACATATGGTGACCACTCAATGTCCTGTAAAGTCCATCACAAGATATTCATCACACTTCAAGCACCTGCCTCGATGTGCACCGGCTCCAGATGTCAAAGTGAGACCTGCCCACCTGAAAGTCTGGAGAGCCTACCTTCTACGCCTATCTCTGAATCCCCGGTGCCTGAGGCGGGCCCCGCTCCTACGCTTCATCCACCTCATATGAATAGGTCTGAAAAACTGGTTCAAGTACCGAGATGACTTATTGAGGAACTATCATGTATATGTGTAATATTTGTACTTTTATTTAACAGAGTGGGAGATGTAGTGTCTAGTAAATATGTATAGCAGGACCCTTCTGTTCCCTGATGGAGTTCTTAAAAGAATGACGTAACCATTTGGGTGTGTCTGGGTGTGGTTAATAAAGTTCATGGCGCATTGCGTACAGTTAATGGTTGTACTCTGAAGAATAAAGAGATGCACTACAGAGCTCTGTGTGTATCGGGGGCATTTGCATGCTACCGGGCTGACGAGGACACTACACATACCTGAATGTGTTTCAATAAGAAATGCTTGTTCCTAGTTGGTAGATGCCGTGCAGGGGCGGTGCAACATCAGTGGGTGTGAGCAACTTAATTATTTATCAAACACAGCATAATTTTGTTTGATATTTGATGAATTTGTTAATTTTCAATACATTGCTCAATGTAGGCCACTAGATTTGCTTGTGCCATGTTGTTTTTAACAGACACGTATTTTTTTTATTTTTTGATTATGGATACAGGGGATTACACATTTTACCCCGCATCTGCCGCATTTTTTATCTGAATATTTTTTAGTGTGACACATCTACAATGTTTTGTTTTAAGACAAAACTGTGGTCTTTTCTCCATTACAATTCTCCTACACTGCAATGCAAGTCTGTTTTCTATGTTTACTGAGCACAGAATGCAAAAACAGAGGAGGGACTACATTGTTTATGTTGTGAACAATGCTTGTGTCAGCCAAACTGCCTTAACATTTGTGTGACTCTGAAATATAATAAAATTGCACATTGACCAACCCAGTGCGCATGCTTTCCTACCATTTGGAATATTTTCAATACCTGCATATGTCTCTAGCCAAACAGTGCTCCACTGCCCCACGGCCCATGGTAGATAAGTAGCCATAATAAAATAAAATAATGTTTAAAGTGTGCATGACATAATTACTCATGACAAACCTCACCATGTTTCATGTATGGAAAAAAAAAACAGACGAACGGAAAGAGACGGAGATTTTTTAATCCCGGTAGCGTTTTTAATATCACGTGATTACACCAACAAATCCCCTATTAGAAAGGATCGTGTTTGAGGAGTCGCCATCAGGACATACGGTCCATTGAAAACTTTCCAGACTAGGATAGCATTTCTTCTGGCAGTATTGACTTACCATATCAAAAGTCAGTTGATTCAGACAACAACATTCGCCATTGATACCTGCACACATTTAGTGGATAGTGAGACTATACATTAGGAACACCTGCTGATTTCTTCTAGAGATATACCATCTCAGGAAGTTGAGGGTTTAATGTTACCCCAGTACTGCAATAAAGCACCTATAACTCCAATTGATAAGAAGATTCAAAGTGCTGGGACCTTTTTTTGAATTAGTATTATTGTGCCTGAAGAAGGTGGTTGGACCTTCAAACCCACCAAAACGTGTCGCTTCTTGGACATTTTTATGTTTGTGGTTCTGTAATTCTCAGACCTGACTCCATTTTAGTCTTGCTTTCACGTAGGCCTGTGAAGTAGGCCCAACGAACAAGTGGTCTGCCCTTCTGAGTTCGTGCATATATTAACATGGGTTTTTCTGACTCTGAATGAACTGCAGAGAGAGTAACCCTTTTCACCTGAAACTGACCTTTTGCAAAAACCAGTTTCACTAGCTGATCGTTGTCTGAGTTTTTCAATCACTGTTCAGGACCTCGTTAACCTTTAGTTTCCTTGCACATATCTTATCCTAAACAATATCTAAATTGTTTCTTTCCTTACGACTTTCTTTTCTAAACATGGGTTTTTGCCATGTGTCGTGACTGCCATCTGGTGTTGCCTTTTACTAGGCCTCAGAAGTTAGTCTGCGAGCAAAGCAGTCTGACCTTTTTTGGGTCATATATACATTAACTAAGGTTTTGTTCATGCACTGGAGTTAATTTCAGAAGCTGGCCTTTCACCTAGAAATTGACCCTGCCAAGCCAATTTCCCTGCAAGATCGTTATCCACTTTTCCCAATCACCATTCAAGACATTTGTTAACTTTTAAGTTTCTTTACGTTTCTGTTATCTTGCACATTATCTGAAACTACTTTTCTTTACTGTTTCTTCATTTCATGGGTTACGCTTTCAAGTAAGGGTTTGTTCGGCCCTTCCAGATTATTATTTAGATATGCCTAAATATTAACTTGTGGGTTGGGACATGTCGTGGATATAAATGATGGATAGTCATGTAGTTTCTTGATGTTCCTTTATTCATGTATTATAGTAATAAGATATAATGAAGAAAACCCCATTAGGAACAGGATGGTCACTGCTCAGCCCACTCTCTTCAACTGTCATTCCACATACACACCAGGCACACTAACATTCTATTCACTCTGTCATCCAACATTCAACATTCTACACTGACATCACATTCATACAGGCTGAGCAGCTACAAGGAGATAATCCAATGTACAACATATCCCCTTTTCTTCAATAACAATAAGCACAATATTATGTTACATAGCTATTTAAATCAAAAAATGTTAAATAGCTATTTAAATTGAAAAGAGAAAACTTGTAAAATATTGTAAAATATCATATGGTTCACATTCATACAGGCTGAGCAGCTACAAGGAGATAATCCAATGTACAACAGGACACTGTAAAATGAGCTTTACTGTATGATGCTGTGTGATTTCATGTATTTTCTATTGGTTGAATTTTGGTGCAGGGGCGTGCATTTTAAATGTACCTTTTTGTGTATAAATAGGGATGTCTCGCCATAGTAAAATTGAGCAGTTTCTTGAGTTGTACACTGTGTTGTATTACTGGGATTTCTGCTACTGGCTGCAGCTAATAAATTTGATCTCTGACGCCACCTAGAAGTATTCAGTGTCTCTGTATACCAAGGCAAGGGAACCCACAGGACTTTGGGCGTGTCCCTGGCGCCGCTGGGTACTTGAAAACCCAGTTCT
This sequence comes from Lissotriton helveticus, assembly GCF_964261635.1. Lineage (NCBI taxonomy): Eukaryota > Metazoa > Chordata > Amphibia > Caudata > Salamandridae > Lissotriton > Lissotriton helveticus. The sequence goes on along the minus strand of NC_136070.1, from coordinate 1,070,063,447 downwards.
TCAGTTGGCACCCAACGTGGGGCGACTTCAGTGGTACCGGTCCAAGCCCGAAGATTGCGAGGAGCCACGTGAGGAAACTCTGGAGGAGGGCCCCCACTTCATCGACCCCTGCATGTCGACGTGGACCGAAGGTCTTTTCTGTGAGGCTTCCCGCTTTCCAACGGCTACGAAGGACTGCTGCCCTGACTGTCGCCTTGCCTTGGACCCTCCGATTGATGTTCATAAAGCGAGACGATAGACGGTCTTCTGGTGGCGTGACAGATATTTGGTTAAGTATAAGTGGGTCGCTCCCACGACTTTGTTTGGTTCCTTGGTTTTGATTTGGTTGCTGCAGTACCCAAAGCCGAAGGGCTTGTATATTTACGAGTGTATCATTTTTTGATTCCCTTTGAAGTTTGAAACCAGACTAGTGAGCAAGATGCCTGGTCTTGGTAAATTTGGTAATTGGTTTGTTTGTGGTAGTAACAGGGATTCCCGATTGGAGGATTCATGTCCGATACCTCCGGTTGGAACTCCGACTTATGACCTCTATTCAAAACACGGAGTGGGCCCTATTATTTATAATGAAGTATGGGTCCACTACACTAAAAATGATGGTGTTTTGCAATGGCCCCCACATGATAGTTTTGAAACAGAGATTTTAGACAATCCAGAAGTTAAGCTATTTAAGAAGAAAGCCCGGCCGGCAATGTTTGACTCTTTCCGCCTTTGGCGTAAGAAAGCCAAACAGAGAGAAATTAAACAAGCAAAGAGAGATAGGAAAGATAAGAATATGTCAGTATTACATGCTGCTAGACAGTTTAAGGAAGATGGAGAAGAGCGTGCGAGTGAAGTTTTAGATAAACAGCGTTGTATGGCCATAGATAAATGTTATCCGGCCTTGCCGTCTTCTCCTCCAAAAGTGATTGAAGACCTTGAAAAAGATCCTTTGATCTCTCATTTACTGAGATTGCCACCTCCCTATGTGCAGGGTGCTACTGCGCCTCTATTACCCCCGGTTGTTCCACCCTTTGTTGTTCGACCTCCTGCTGTTGTTCAGCCACCCGGTGCTCCACAGATGGTTTCGCCTCCTCCTGCGCAACCCATTCTAGGGTCGCCAGCCTTGCTACCAGCTTTGCCTCAAACTCCTTTGCCTTCTGCTTCTGCATCTTCTGCATCTTCGATTTCTACTGTTCTTGTCCCTACACCTTCTTTGCCTCAAAATACTTATTCTCCTGTTCTTATGTCTACTTCTTCTCCTTCTGTTCGAAAACGAATGACAGAAACCGTTTCTAATTTGTTGTCACAATTGTTTGGGTCACTGAATATGACCCCTGTTTCGGAGCGTAAGCAGATTCGTAGTCAGCTTCCTGGTTCTGAGGAACGGGCTGTGTTGGATTTGTTGGCTCGTAAATGGATTATAAATGCCTCAAGGTATAGTTTGCCGGCGGTTATGGATGTTTTCTTTCAGTGGGAGCCGCCTAAGCAAAGGTATGTTTTTAATGTGATGTGTATGTTTTTGCGTCAGGAATGGGAAGATAATGATTTGGGTTTGATCCCGCAGGAATTACTTGATGTTCAGTCGGATTTTGCTAAAGGGATGATAGTAGAATCTGATATTACAGATGCCGTAGAGACGATACTGGCTTTTAGATCTAGCCTTCCGCCTCAGACATTGTATGAACCTGATTCTTCTGTTAGAAGAAAAGCGAGACAGTATCCAATGAGAGAAGTTCCCCCAATTTGGAAGGAAGGGGACCCAAACGCTAATCCAGTTATTCTGCCGCATTTTCAGCGAATATGGGTACATGTCCCTTGGAAGAGAGCAGAGGTCTTGGCTCTTAAGCAGACCTTACCTGACCCTCGTAAGAATCCTGCTGGTTATTACAAGGAGTTGTCCCAGACAGTTGAAGCGTGTATTATGAATTTAGCTGACATCGATATGTTGATGGGTAATGTAGTCCCCCAACCTTTGTGGGCGAAGATTCGTCATGAGAATCATGCTGCTGAATTAGGTGACACCTGGGCGAATATTGTTGCCGCAGATGGTAGACAGGAGGGAGGTGCTAAACCTGAACCTCTAGTTTCAGAATTACCAGGTAGAATTATTAATCTGATGAAAACGATGATGCCCGCTTTACGAGTGAATTGGGATAAGTTAGCAGCATGTAAGCAGAAGAAAGACGAGAGTGTATCTGATTTCTTCACTAGGTTTGAAGAGACGTTTATTGATCATAGTGGTCAGGATATGAGTACGGAGGGTGGTCAAAGGTTGTTTGTGGATAAATTTGTCTTTAATTTGCTTCCTGAACTTTCTAATAAGTTAAAGGACTCTGAGAGTTCATGGGCTGTCTCTTCGTCGGCCCAGATATTGGCTACTGCACAATATTACGAGAATAGGGATAAAGATGAGAAGGATAAAGTGGAGAAGAAAACGAAAGAGTTAAACATGAAAGTTCTTTTGCAGCAAGCTTATCCTCCTCGTCAGAATCAGCCTCAGTTTCAGCAACCTTCACAATTTCAGAGATTGTTACAGAAGCCTGAGCCTTATGTTCAGCGATTCTTTCCTGGCCCTAATCAGTGTGCTTATTGCAGAGAGGAAGGTCATTACAAGAATAGTTGCCCGGCTTTGTTACAGCGTGCGAATGGTGTATCTGGTCAGAGAGGTCGTGGTAGTTTTCAGCAAGCTCCACAGGGGTAGGGGACGTGGAGTGTTTCCCCAGCATGAGCGTTCCTCTTCCCTACAGAATTCTGTGAATTATTTTGACAGACAGAATGTTCCGAGTGGTCAGTCTGCCCAGTATTATGTTGAGGATTACTATGTCGAAGGTGAGTGTTCTGGTTATAATGATAACTAGGACAGCCAAGGACAAAGTGAGGGAGTAGTGTCAGTTCCAGTAGACCAGAGTGGACCTTATGTTGAAGTGATTACATCAGGTGTAGTAGAACCTTTTCTTTTGGATACTGGTGCGATGAAGAGTTCTATTATGCACTCTAAACTTCCTGGCGCACCTTTGTCTGGCTTGACCAATGTTTCAGTAGGATTTTCAGGCGCCCCAGTTCGTAATCCGGTTTCTAGTCCTTTGTCCCTTTCGATTGGCCCTTGTGAATTGGAAGGTCCACTTATTTTAACGACTGGTTGTGGTGAGAATCTGTTGGGTTTGGACTTGCTGAAAAGATTGTATGCAACATTGCATTGTTCTCCTTCGGGAGTACAACTTACCCTTGGTAAGAAAATGATTTCCCCAATGTATTTGTCTAAGGATTGTTTGCCACTGGAATTGCGTTCGCTTCCTGATACACTTTGGGCTACAGGTCCAAATGATGTTGGTCTTTTGCAGATTCCTCCGTATGTTGTTACTCTTAAGTCGAATGCTAGGCTACCTCGTATTCCCCAATACAAGATTTCAGCGATGGTGAGAGAGCTCTTTTAGCGATTGTTTATGATCTGGTTGAGAAGGGTGTAGTTGAGGAAACGAGAGGTAATGTGTGAAACAGTCCTGTTTTGCCTGTTCTTAAACGTACTGATGCTTCTCAGCCACCTGTGTACCGGTTTGTGATCGACCTTCGAGAGGTAAACAAGGTAGTCGTGCCACAGTTTCCTGTGGTACCTGATATCACTGCTTTGTTGACTTTGATTCCTGCTTCGGCAGCTTGGTTTTCTGTCATCGATTTGAAGAATGCTTTCTTCAGTATTCCTATCGCTGAGGAGAGTAGGGATATTTTTGGCTTCTCATTAGGAGGCTGAAGCTTCCGGTTTAAGAGAGCTCCCCAAGGTTATTGTGAAAGTCCCTCCATCTATAGTCAAGCGTTGAAAACTCAGCTTGACGGTTTTGTGTTACCTGTTGGTGCTACTCTTATTCAGTACGTCGATGATTTGTTGGTTACTGCTGATGATGAAAAGATTTGTAAAGAGGCTACTCTTTCTTTGTTGCGGTATTTGTCTGACCTTCATCATAAAGTGTCACCTTCAAAGTTGCAATATTGTCACCAAGAAGTGACCTACTTAGGTCATCTCTTGTCAAAGGAGGGAAGGAGATTGACCCCAGAACGAATTCAAGCAATTGCGCAAATGAATGTGCCATCCACGCAGAGAGAAGTGCGTGCCTTTTTAGGTATTACATCATATTGTAGACAGTGGATCCCCAATTTTTCACTGTTGGTGAAACCTCTGTTAGCATTGACTCTGAAAGATACTCCGCATCCTCTTCCTTGGTCTGATGAATGTCAGAAAAGTTTTTCTGAACTACGCGATGCATTGTGTTCGGCTCCTGTGTTGGGTACTCCAGACTATAGTAAGCCTTTCACGTTGTACGTGCACGAGAGAGAAGGTTGTGCGTTGTCAGTGTTGACACAACCATTTGGGGACAAGCAGCGTCCATGCGCGTATTTTTCAGCAACGTTAGACCCAGTTGCTAAGGCATTGCCGAGTTGTCTGAGAGCTACAGCTGCAGCTGCTGTTTCTACCCGACAGTCTGCTGGTTTGGTATTGGACAATACGTTGATTGTGATGGTCCCACATGCAGTGGATACCTTATTAAACAGGACTAAGACACAGCACCTTACTAGTGCACGTCTTTCAGGTTACGAGTTGACACTGTTGGCTAGCCATGTTCACATCAAACGATGTAATGTGCTGAATCCAGCTACGTTGTTACCGATCTCTACAGAGACGGATCCTCAGGAACAGCATGATTGTTTTCTTCGTACAGAGGAAGAAACGAAAGCTAGAGTTGACCTGAGGGATACTCCCCTTACGGCTGTTGATGGTACCCTATGGGTAGATGGTTCGTGTTTTAAGCTTCCGAATGGTGAAACGACTGCAGCGTATGCTATTACAACTTTACATACAGTTGTTGAGACAGCACGCATACCACAGAATTCTGCGCAAGCAGCAAAGTTGATTGCACTGACTAGAGCGTGTGTGTTGTCAGAAGGAAAGCGAGTGAATGTTTACACCGATAGTCAGTATGCGTTTGGAGTTGCCCATAGTTTTGGGAGGTTGTGGAGAGAGCGTGGGTTCCTTACTTCGCATGGGACAAAAGTACAGCATGGGCAGTTGGTAAATGAACTTTTAGAATCTCTCACTCTCTCAAAGCAGATTGCAATTGTGAAGTGTAGTGCGCATAAGAAAGTTGTGGATGACGTTGGTCGAGGGAATGCGTTTGCAGATGAAGTTGTGAAGGAAACGGCGAAAGACATGATGAGCCGTATGTATGTTGCAGGCCCAGCTAATTGGGTTATGGCTGGTGGAATGTGTGAAGACACAATAGAAAGTGTGAAAACGATTCAGGCTGAAGCGACTGAGAAAGAAGTGAGTGTTTGGAGAGAAACTACGGGTATGTTGGATTCGACAGGTTGTTGGGTTGAGTTGTCAGAACACCAGCGATGGTTGTTGCCTGATGCATATGTGCTCCCAGTGGTTACAATGGCCCATGGATTGGCTCACATTAGTTCAAAAGGGATATGCAAGTTGTTGGCTCCGGTATGGCAGAATAGTGGAATTCCCAAATGTGCAGAGAATCTGGTCAAGAATTGTATGGTGTGTTTGATGCATAATCCTGGCAAGGGAACTCCAACTCCTGCAGGCCATTTTGCTACTCCAACGTATCCGTTCGAGGTTCTACAAATAGATTATATACACATGGAAAGATGTAATAACTTGAAGCATGTCCTTGTGGTTGTTTGTGCCTTTTCCAGATGGATAGAGGCCTACCCCCTAAAGGATAATACTGCCTTGTCTACTGCCAAGGTTTTGCTCAAAGAATTTCTCCCTAGGTATGGAATGCCACGGATTGTATGGTCTGACAATGGAAGTGAGTTTGTGGGTCAGATAATGAAGAAAGTGTGTGCGGGCTTGGGCATCAAGCAGAAATTTCATGCTGCGAATCACCCACAGTCAGCGGGTTTGGTTGAGGGTTATAATGGGACATTGAAGCTTAAGTTAGCGAAAGTGCAAGCAAGCACTGGCCTTACATGGCCCGATGCTTTGCCGTTGGCTCTTATGTCGACAAGGACAACAGTGCATTCTCGTGTGGGACTTAGCCCATATGAGATTGTGTTTGGGCGTCCTGCCAACGTTTGGGGTGTCCCTAGACCGAAGGAATATAGCAATATCGAACATCCTATGCTAATTGACTACTTGCACGATTTGACTATTAAACTGCGTGTCCTTCATCAACAGGTCCACAACCAGCTCCCATCAGCATCTGTGGACCCAGGCCATACCCTCAATCCAGGGCAATGGGTGCTCATGCGTAACTTCCAACGAACAAAGAACCTACAGCCTCGTTGGACTGGTCCCCACCAAATTCTTTTGGCTACTCGGACTGCTGTTAAGGTGTTTGGAAAAAAGAATTGGGTGCACGCTGCCCATACGAAGCGCGTACCCCTGCCTTTGCCGTACGACACTTGGGTTAGAGAGGGTGTGCGAGATTTTGAAGGAGAACGTGTCCCTAGGTTTGTCCCTTTTAGTGACGCACAGCTTGAATGGACTCAATCTGAACTGGAAAATGACAATGTGTTGCAAGAAGCTGTTCCTCCACGTTTGAGATTGGACACTCCCGAACCTGAACTTTTGTGTACGGACCAAACTGTGCCGACTAAATTACGTTACAACCTCCGATCTCGGAATAAATAAAGAGACTTTGAACATTATTTTTTTCCACACTGAGATCAAAAAGAGACAATTTCTTCGAGTATTTTGCATTTGACTTTTGTTTTTCTTTTTCTCTTGCTTTTTCTGAAAATGTATTATGGTTTTCTGTTAAATTTTTGATTGGTTACCATTTGCCAGTTGCAGGGTCACGTAGGAGTACCAACAGTTCAGTTTGTGACCTGAGTAGTGGCAATAGGTCTGCAGGACTTGTGGTGTCCCTACGACCTGCTAATAATCACAGCTGAAGTACTCTGTCAAGATTGCGTGAGCAACATTAGAAAATGAAGATTGTATTGAGGAATGACGATAAAAGGCAAGAGATGAAAAACCGATATTATAGAATGTTGTTCTCCAAGTGTGGTATAGCTTTATCTATTTTAATACTTTTATGTACTCTATTAGCTACTATATTCTGGTTTGTTCCTTCTACACAATTGACGTCTGCACCAACTTCTCAACCTATGCTTTCCTTTACTACTGTTTCTTCGCACCAATTTCATACTATGCCTGAACACGAACAGATAAGGAGATCAGAGTTTATCAACAATTCGTTTATTCAGCTGTTGCATCAGCATCAGTTAGTAGTCAATACCTCTAATTGTTGGGTGTGTGGTCTTATGTCTCATACAACAGATAGAGGCATGCCATATTTGGTTTTGCCCTTTAGTTTTAATGGTTCTCCATGGGCTTTCCAGACTATGTTAATCTATGCCAATGAGGTATATCCTTTACGTTCCATGAAAGACAATCCGAGCAATAGTGCCTTGATAAAGGGAATAGCCGATATGATCAGAGATATTGATGCGTACAAGGCTATCCCTAAGGATGAGGTGCTGCCTTACATTGGTAGGAATGTGACTGGATACAGTGCTAAGTTGACAGAGAAGGAGAGACAAAAAAGGTCTCCTCCTATTTGGATTGTGTCACATCGAGGTCAATTTTGCTTACAGGGTAATGGTCGGAATCCGAGAGCTCAGTTAGGTAAAAGTGTTTGTGATCACACCTACGTTTATGCATCCAGAACTTCTCCACCGTTTGTGCCAGCTAAAGGTACATATGTTTGTCACGACAGAGCCTACACTTGGTTGCCACCTGATTTTTCAGGAACGTGTTATGTGGCGTTTCTGCTTCCCCCGACATATACTGCCTCCTCAGACTATCATAGAACAAGATATGGTAGAGGTGTCTTTGATCAGGAAGATACTGCTGCACAGGAAGTAGGAGACTTCTTTAAGGGTTTCCTGCCCTTTTGGGGTCCTATGATGAATAGTAGGCATATTCGGCAGCTTGTCCGCGTAGTTGAAGCTACCATTAACGAAACAGCTGGAGCGTTGAGTAATATTACAGCGGAGCTTCAAGCGGACCGCCTTATGACTTTGCAGAACCGTATGGTTTTAGATATTATACTTGCAGATCGAGGAGTATGCAAATTGATCGGATACAGTTGCTGTATATACATACCAGATAATGCCCCGACAGTGTACCAGGCCATCTCTAGATTGCACAAGATCTCTGAGTCTATTCACGTAGACGAAGGAGATTGGTCATTGACAGGATGGTTTTGGGGACTACTGTCCACATGGGGATGGAAGATCTTGACGTTCCTTGGTATTCTCTTCTCTTGTTTGCCTTTGCATCCAGTGTGGTCCCGCCATTTGTAGTCTTTGTGCTACAATCTGTGTGAGAAGACCCGTCCCGAGAGAAGTGAAGGATAATAAGATGATGTTACAGCAACACCTTGATGACCTGATGAAAATAGATATAGACCTAGATTCAGATTGACATGAGTTTAGGTTATTGCCTACGTAATGGCAAAAGGAGGGTGAGTGGTTCTGTAATTCTCAGACCTTACTCCATTTTAGTCTTGCCCTCACGTAGGCCTGTGAAGTAGGCCCAACGAACAAGTGGTCTGCCCTTCTGAGTTTGTGCATATATTAACTTGGGTTTTTCTGACTCTGAATGAACTGCAGAGAGAGTAACCCTTTTCACCTGAAACTGACCTTTTGCAAAAACCAGTTTCACTAGCTGATCGTTGTCTGAGTTTTTCAATCACTGTTCAGGACCTCGTTAACCTTTAGTTTCCTTGCACATATCTTATCCTAAACAATATCTAAATTGTTTCTTTCCTTACAACTTTCTTTTCTAAACATGGGTTTTTGCCATGTGTCGTGACTGCCATATGGTGTTGCCTTTTACTAGGCCTCAGAAGTTAGTCTGCGAGCAAAGCAGTCTGACCTTTTTTGGGTCATATATACATTAACTAAGGTTTTGTTTGTGCACTGGAGTTAATTTCAGAAGCTGGCCTTTCACCTAGAAATTGACCCTGCCAAGCCAATTTCCCTGCAAGATCGTTATCCACTTTTCCCAATCACCATTCAAGACATTTGTTAACTTTTAAGTTTCTTTACGTTTCTGTTATCTTGCACATTATCTGAAACTACTTTTCTTTACTGTTTCTTCATTTCATGGGTTACGCTTTCAATTAAGGGTTTGTTCGGCCCTTCCAGATTATTATTTAGATATGCCTAAATATTAACTTGTGGGTTGGGACACTGTAAATGAGCTTTACTGTATGATGCTGTGTGATGTCATGTATTTTCTATTGGTTTAATTTTGGTGCAGGGGCGTGCATTTTAAATGTACCTTTTTGTGTATCAATAGGGATGTCTCGCCTTAGTAAAATTGAGCAGTGTCTTGAGTTGTACACCGTGTTGTATTACTGGGATTTCAGCTACTGGCTGCAGCTAATAAGTTTGATCTCTGACGCCACCTAGAAATATTCAGTGTCTCTGTATACCAAGGCAAGGGAACCCAGAGGACTTTGGGCATGTCCCTGGCGCCGCTGGGTACTTGAAAACCCAGTTCTTCATGTTGAACAATAGATTTGATGTTTTTTATGTTTATTCTTGTATAAATATGATTTTTGACAAAATGTTTGCCCATGATTATTTGTCCATGTTGCACAGTATTATGTTATGAAGTGTTTTTTTTTTTAAAAGACAGTATTTAACGTGGAGGAGAAGATTGTGAAACAGTGCATTGATATTCTGTGTTTTTATTAAGAGCTAAACTGCTCGAACCTGTTTTTAAAAAGCTTCATGAAATATTGAAAAATAAACATTTTTACTTTTGGATTAATTGGCCATTGTGTGTTGTGGCAAAAGTCAACGGTTTGTGAATCGATATATGTGGTATGATTATGTCCGAAAGGGAGTAATTTCTTAAGACTGCAGTCATGTATGACCTAGCCATACAGTAGAAGAAGCCCTTGTTTAGAAATAGACCAGGATGCCATGCATGTTCAGTTAAAAAGGAATCGGTAAAATAGAACAATATTCCTAAAATGCTGTGAGACAAAAGGGCTGGCACCAGGTCCGTGAAGAAATAATGTTGCCAATTAAAAGAAAAGTGAGGCACGTAAGGCAATGGCATAGAGGTGCCATGGATCAAGCACTTAATTGAATTGTATATGATTCTTGTAGAAGTGAATTGTAGGGGAGAACAGAGGAGTACATAACATTAGGGGTATGGAGAAATCTTAAGCCCCAAAACAGTTAAATTAAATGTGCTGATCTCAAAATATTGAGGTGCATTGAAAATAGGCATGTGGTCCTAGGTTCAAGGGGCTATCAATTGTAAGACAATGAAACAGATATGACATATGTATATGTTGAATAAGAAAGTCAAATAATGCAGAACTATGCATATTAAACTTAATGAATACCGATTTCATTTTTAGATAGGGCACCCTGCTTACTATACCCAAATTTAAAGGTGGATTTAGTGAGCCATGATCTTACATGCCTCATATGGGTCCAAATTTATCAAAAGAACACACCATCCACATCCATCCCGTATCTCACCCTGCTATTAGTGACCATTATTCAAGTTGCCATTTATGGGCCAGAATTTAGATTGAAAGGGGTTAAGAATATTAGTTTGACTCAATCAACTTTGGGAGACATTTTCTTTTAAAAAACTGTGCAAAAATGTTCTCGTATTTGTGGGTTAAGGACTGGCTTCTTCAAGTGGTCCTTATTTTGTACAGACAATATTCCTTGCTCAGAACATAAGGTGTGCATCTTAGAACTTGGCTGAGATAGTGAAACCCACATTTTAATCAGAAATTGCCAAAATAATTTGGAGTTGGTAATATTGGATTAATGTCCCAGTTGTACACATCTTAGAATCCCATGCTTGTAGTTCCAAACAAGTACTGTGTTTTAAGACCGGGACCAAGATATATCATGCTTTCAACCAGTGCAACGCAGCAGCCACCTTGCTGAGCTGCGTGAAAGGGCAGGAATGTGCCCTATTAAACACTATATGGCACATCCCTGTCCTTTCCATGCAAGGGCAATGCAACACTGTGATAACAATGGGCCTATAGCCAGATGTACAAAGCATTTTACTGGTCGCAAACGGCCCATTGGGCTGTTTGTGACCAGTAAAATGCATTTTGCCATGTACAAAAGGCAAGATGTGACTCAGTACCTTCTCACCGAATAGTAATTAGCTTTTTCGAATCGGTATTAGGAAGGGGCGTGTTTAGGGCGTCCCTTCCTAATACCAAATAACACAGGGAAGCATGCATGTTTTGTGACTGGAATGTGGTTGCAAAACATTCATAATTTACTGACTCCATAAAGGAGATGGTAACCCATTTGCAAATGGAAAGGGTTCCCCAAGGGAACCCTTCCCCTTTGTGAATGTGGATGAAAAAAAAATTCAAGACCAGGCAATGGTCCCACGGACCACTGTCTACTCTTAAAAACATGTAATGAAAACTTTTCACTTTTGTTTTTGTAATGCAGACCGTTTTCCTTCACAAAAAAAACAATCACAGACATGGTGGTCTGCTGACTCCAGCAATCGAGCCACCATCCTTGTGATTGTAACCTTTCCCAACGGGTCACAAATTGCAAACTGCCTCATGAATATTGATGAGGCGGGTCCATTTGCTACCCATTGGGAATCTCAAACAGTGTCTGAGACACTGTTGTACATAACTGTTTGCGATTTCTTAATTGCGAATCACAAAAAATTGCAAATAGGAAATCACGAACTGACTTTTTCATACATCTGGCCCTAGGTGCTTTACCCATTATGTTTATTAGCATATAAATTGCATGAAATAATATAGTGAGAAGTACATAAAATTAAATGATTTTCTTCAAATAAGAATTTAAATAGTAAAGGTCCACTAAAGCAGAATGCGGTCTTATTGCAATGTATAAAAGCACAAATATATCATCTCCCAAGGGAAGATATTTAATTTGTAAAACAAAATGTTAATACAAACCTAACATTCACCCTAATTGGAATAATTGCCTACTAAGAGTGGTTATTTTGCTTTATACTAGTATGTCATGTAAATTTATTTATGAAGGTCTGCTTGCAGCAAGAACAGTACATTTTATTAGCTTCTGTAATAGGAATTTTAATTGATTTCCAAAGAAACACATTGTACAAAATGTCAATAATTAGATGGACGATTGCGTAAACCATGTAGGAAGCTTGACATTTACTTAGTCTCCCTAATTTCAAAATTCTCCCCCATGGGACCAATTTATCCTTTACTAGGTGATGCTGTGCGACTACATCATAGCTGAAAATCATATCCTAGAACACAGTGTTTCACCACACAGGTCCTCTTCAGGTGAAGTGGAGAATACAGCTGTTCCTGTTTCTTGGTTAGTTTTAAAGGGCATGTTCAACCTGTAATTTTCCATGCCTCTTTGCTGTTGCACTAACAATTGAGGGATCTTAATTACAGTTGGCAGTTGAGGGGCATTTCTCAGGTGGTCTAGGGTTCTGGGACGTGGCTGTGCGGTCTTCAGCATCGAGGTAGGTGCAATTGACACCCTAACTCAATGACTAGAAATAGTTTGCCAGAAAAAGAAACAGTTGTTAAAGTGCTTAACTTGAGGCCATGGTTGCACTTAGGGCCAGCCAGCACTTATTTTTTGGGACCAACACTTATTTTTCCTCATCAGACTTTGACCGAGAGCAAGTGAGAGAAAATCTCAAGGGGGAAAAGAGGAGTGTTGGACCCGGCCTCGTGGCGTGGGCCTACCCCTCCCGCATGGCGGGCCCCGGGCGACATCGGGCCGCCGTCGACCTGCTGTCGACCCCCCTGACACGAACATTCCCGAACCCGCAAGGAGAGCCGCCCCCTGGCAACCTACGGCTCTCCCCCTTCCTGGCACCCCGGCGGTCCCTGCTCGCCAACACCGCCGGTCCGGCAACCATGCCTGGCCCCATCTCTGGCCCGACGCCATCTTGGGCCTACCACGTCCCGAGCACATGGCCGCAGCCACCCTGGCCCCGGCCCCAGAGAAGCCCCGACATCGGGGCACCAAGATCCTCCCAGGCGGTCGAGTGGCCACTTGACAGATCCGAGAGGCGGGAAGTTTCGATGGCCCTCCAGCCGTCCCCGGATGCCTGGTATCGATCGCCCTCCAGCCTCCCTGGGCGCTGGCTCCACCCCCCTGCTGGGCGTCTGGACACCTTCATCCCGGCCCCTCTGACCCCCAGGCGCGAGGGTCCGGACATCAAAGGACTCCAGTCCTATATCTGGGCCAGCCCTGGATCAGGACGGGAGTTGTATCTTGGAGTCGAAGCCCTGCTGACCTCGTCGCGGCTGATCCTGATCCGAACTCTTGCACCTGGAACCTTCGAGGCCCTGCTGACGCTGTCGCGGCCTGACCAAGCTGAACCACCTTCGAGGCCCTGCTGACGCAGTCGCGGCCTGACCAAGCTGAACCACCTTCGAGGCCCTGCTGACGCTGTCGCGGCCTGACCAAGCTGAACCACCTTCGAGGCCCTGCTGACGCTGTCGCGGCCTGACCAAGCTGAACCACCTTCGAGGCCCTGCTGACGCTGTCGCGGCCTGACCAAGCCGACCCACCTTCGAGGCCCTGCTGACGCTGTCGCGGCCTGACCAAGCTGAACCACCTTCGAGGCCCTGCTGACGCTGTCGCGGCCTGAGCAACACTGAACTATCCGAGCACCAGTTGGTGCCAAGACTGTCCCGCTACCCCCTATCCCGGAAACCAAGACTTTACGGATCCCTCGATCCTTGCCTGCTAACCTATCAAGACTTGCCTTAATTGCCTATATAAAGATTCTTGTGAATATTCCTCCTGTGTGGTGTCCTTCTGTAAGTAGTGGGATTACTCAAGTTGGTACGATTGTAGGAGAGGAGCCTCGCCAAGGAGGCCTCCCTACGGCGCTCTGCCTATTCCATAGAGAGAGGTGGGTCTCGGGGCGGGCATCAGACATCTTCTGTCTCCCCTGGGATCGCCTTTCCAACATTGGTGGCAAGCGACGGGATCCGAGCCCGCGCAAATCGTACCGCGAGTAACTCGCCACTACTAACAGAGACACACAGCAACCATGAGTACTAAAGAAGCCGGAACGACTACGGAATTCCAGAAGGAACGACTAGAGGAGTACACCCATAAAGAACTCAAACAATTCTGCAAAGCCCTGGGTATCGCTACCACCGGTCTGAGCACAAAAGATGATTTTAAAGAGGCATTACAAACATGGGTGGAGACAGGAGCGACCCCACCCCAAGCCAACGAGGACATTGTCATCGAGGTACCCGTGAGTACCGTCGCAACCCCAGTGGAAGAAAGGTCCGTCAACAGAGAACCAGGCCTCTCCCATGAAGACGCCCGGGAGCGAGAGAGGAGTCGGCTACATGAACTGGAGCTCGCCCGACTCCGGCTGGATGGGGAACTCCAATTAGCAGAAAAGAAGATGGCCATTGAGCAACTCCGATTAGAGGGAGATCTGGAAGAGAGACGAAGGCAAAGAGAACTGGAAGAGAAAAAACTCACGTATGAACACGAGCGTGGCCTCAAAGAACTAGAGATCAAGGCCAAGATCGAAGAGGCTGCCGCCGCCGTAACCCGGAACGCTCCCCCTCCTGCCGACCCGAAGGTCCACATCCCGAAGGATATCGTCAAGGAATACTACAAGAATGACGATATCCAGCAATGGTTCAAGGCGTATGAAGTGGCCATGACCGCGCACCGCATCCCGCGAAAAGACTGGGGTGCCGGCTTATGGGGGAGGTTTGTCAGCGAGGGCAGAGACACCCTGCTAGATCTGGCCGAGGAGGTGATGTCCTCCTATGACCACATGAAGGACACCCTGCTCATCCGATATGGCCTCACCCCCGAGATGTACCGGCAGAGATTCAGAGACTGCAAGAAAATCCCCGGCACCACCTGGGTCGAGTACGTGAACTTTTATAGCAGGGCTCTGGAGGGATGGATAAAGGGCAGCAAAGTGTCTACCTACGAGCAACTGTTCGACCTCATCGTTTGGGAGCACCTCTCCAACAACTGCTTTGTCGAGCTAAGGCAGCATCTCCTCGACAGTAAACTGACCGAGCCACGGAAACTCGCCATCGAGGCCGATCGCTGGGTGAGCACCCGGGTCCCCCGGACCCCGATCGGAGAAGCAGGACAGAACGGCCGGGGGCACCCCCGCCAGCGTGGCGGCGGGGGAGGCCAGAACCGGAGGCGAGACTTCCAGTCGACCCCGGGCCGGAGCCCGCCTCGGGGGTCCCCCCAAAATAACACTTCACCGTCCCTGGTCAGAAGAGGGACCCCCCCAGCACGGCCCCACCCGAACATTACTTGCCACAGATGCCAGCGGACCGGTCACTACGCCAGTGACCCCCTCTGCCCCATGAACAGGCGTCCCGGCACCACCGGGCCCCCGACCCGCCAGTTCGCTGCTGCAGCACTGGGGGAGGGGGGAGAAGAAGACGAAGAGGTTTTTGATGAAGAGCAGACAGAGTACGAGCCGGCCACCATGGCCCTGGCCTGCCTGGGCCAAAGAGACATGGTCCCCCAGGCCCCGCTACCGAGCAACACTCAGAAGTACCGTCAGTGGGTCCACATCAATGGACAACGGACCGAAGCCCTCCGAGACACGGGAGCCAGTGTGACGGCCGTCCGCTGCCACTTGGTGACCCCCGAACAGATCATTCCAAACGTACGATGCCCCGTGAGGGCCGCCGACAACTCCGAGACTCTGTGCCAGATGGCCCGAATCCCCTTCGAGTGGGGGGGAGTGTCGGGTACTCTCAAGGTAACCGTCCGGGACGACGCCCCTGTGGACTGCCTCCTCGGGAACGACCTCGAGAGCTCGCCTTGGGCCCAAGTCGAACGAAGAGAACATCTCGGCATGATGGGTCTACCAGAGTGGGTCTGCGCGACGACCCGGTCCATGTCAGCCCGAGCCGCGGCGGCGACCGAGGCCGCCCCGACTGAAGAGCCGGAGTGGCCCGCGCCACCACCACCAGCAGACAAGGAAGAGTCCGACTCCGAGCCCAGGCCGTCGGAGCCCGACCACGAAAGCAGCCACGAGCTCAGCGACATACCCGAACTAGCCCAATGGCGCCAAGAGGGTGGCCCCACCCGAGAGCAGTTCCGGCAGGAACAGAAGGTCTGCCCTTCCCTCGAAGGGACCCGACAGCAAGCCACCGCCCAAGCTACCGGGGCCACCTCGGGGTCCCACTGGGTCTACTGGGACCACGACCTCCTATACAGTGAGCAGAAAATCGCCGAGCTAGGGGCCAGCCGAGTGTTGGTGGTCCCCCTACGATTCAGAGACTTTCTTTTGAACCTGGCACACGATGTGCCCCTCGCCGGGCACCTGGGGCAGGACAAAACTTACAGCCGCCTGGTGACCCATTTCTATTGGCCGAAGATGCGCAGCGATGTGCACAACCACTGCCGAACCTGCCCGACATGCCAAGCCAGCGGAAAGAGCGGGGGAAAAATGAAGGCCCCACTCCAGCCCTTTCCAGTCGTGACCACACCCTTCGAGCGAGTGGGAATCGACATTGTGGGGGCCCTGGACCCCCAAACCTCGTAAGGGCATCGCTTCATCCTTGTCCTGGTGGACCACGCCACCCGCTACCCTGAAGCCATCCCCCACAGAACCATCACAGCTCCCGTAGTGGGCCGCGCCCTGATGGGGATCTTCTCCAGAGTCGGATTTCCCCGAGAGGTCGTGAGCGATCGGGGCACAAACTTTATATCGAAGTATATGCGGGCCCTGTGGCAACAGTGCGGGGTCACGTATAAGTTCACCACCCCGTATCACCCCCAAGGGAATGGGCTGGTGGAGCGGTTTAACCGAACACTCAAGGGGATGATCCAGGGCCTAGAAGAGCTCCTCCGCCGCAAATGGGACGTTCTGCTGCCGTGCCTCTTATTTGCCTATCGGGAGGTACCGCAGAAGTCCCTGGGCTTCAGCCCCTTTGAACTCCTGTACGGCCACCCGGTCCGAGGTCCCCTCAGCCTGGTCAAAGAAGGCTGGGAAGCTACCGTCCAGAACGCACCACCGGATGTCTACCGGTACCTCCTGACACTCCGAAACCAGACTCGGAAGTTCCGGGCCCTTGCCGAGGCCAACCTCGAGGCCAGCCAGGAGGACATGAAGCGCTGGTATGATCAGAACTCTTCGTCCATTGAATTCGAGCCGGGCCAGCAGGTCTGGGTCATGTCCCCGGTCGAACCTTGTGCCCTCCAGGACAAATGGTCGGGCCCCTTCAAAGTGATCGAGCGCAAGAGCCCCGTCACCTACCTCGTGGACCTGGAGTCCCCCAGGAACCCCCTCCGGGTTCTACACGCTAACCGGCTCAAGCCGCACTTCGCACGCACTGAACTGAGTCTGCTGCTAGCTACAGATGATGGGGCCGAAGATGACTCCGAGCCCCTGCCCGATCTCCTAAGGTGCACTGAGAAGGACGGCTCCGTCGAAGGAATCTCTCTGTCCCCCGACCTGACCCCCGCACAGCGCCGAGACTGCCAAGAGCTGTTGGGGCAGTTCGCGGACCTGTTCTCCCTCACTCCCGGGGTCACCCAGTGGTGTGTCCACG
This sequence comes from Lissotriton helveticus, assembly GCF_964261635.1. Classification (NCBI taxonomy): domain Eukaryota; kingdom Metazoa; phylum Chordata; class Amphibia; order Caudata; family Salamandridae; genus Lissotriton; species Lissotriton helveticus. The sequence goes on along the minus strand of NC_136070.1, from coordinate 1,070,045,901 downwards.
ATGTCGACACTGGGGACAGCCAGCCAGTACGACACCGGGCCTACCGAGTCCCCGACCGAGTGCGGGCCTGCATCCAGACCGAAGTTACCAAGATGCTGGCCCTGGGGGTGGTCGAGCCCTCCGACAGTCCGTGGGCCAGCCCCGTTGTCCTGGTCCCTAAAGCCACCGCGCCTGGCACCCCTCCAGACCTCCGGTTCTGTGTTGACTACCGGGGGTTGAATGCTGTTACCAGAACCGACGCACATCCCATCCCCGGGCCGATGAACTGATCGACCGCCTGGGGGCCGCCATGTACCTCAGTACCTTCGACCTTACAGCCGGATACTGGCAGATCGGCCTCAACCCTGGCGCCCAGGAGCGCTCAGCCTTCTCAACCCCCGATGGCCACTTCCAATTCAAGGTAATGCCCTTCGGCATGAAAAACGCCCCAGCCACCTTCCAGAGACTAGTGAACAAGGTGCTAGCGGGGCTGGAAGACTTCAGCGCCGCCTATTTAGATGACATTGCCGTTTATAGCCTCCACTGGGCCGAGCACCTGGAACACCTCTGGAAGGTCCTGACGGCCCTCCGACGGGCCGGGTTAACGGTGAAAGCCAGCAAATGCCAGATAGGCCAAGGGTCCGTGATCTATCTGGGACACCAAGTGGGGAGCGGTCAGGCGGCCCCCCTCCAACCAAAAATTGACGCCATCGTAGCCTGGGAGCCCCCAGTCACCCAGACCGCCGTCCGGGCCTTCCTGGGGCTCACTGGATATTATCGGCGCTTCATCAAGAACTATGGGAGTATTGTGGGGCCCCTCACTGAACTGACCTCGAAAAACCGGCCCCAGAAAGTACAATGGACACCCGCGTGTCAGGTGGCCTTCGAGACATTGAAATCAGCCATGTGTACCGCCCCTGTGCTCCAAGCCCCGGACTACAGCCGAGAGTTCGTAGTCCAAACCGACGCCTCGGAGCACGGCATCGGGCGGTCCTATCTCAGATGGACCCCGAGGGAATTGACCATCCAGTCGCCTTCATCAACCGGCGGCTGCTGGCCAGAGAACAACGGTGGAGCACCATTGAGAGAGAGGCCTTCACCGTCGTGTGGGCCCTCAAGAAACTCAGGCCATACCTCTTCGGCACCCACTTCCGGGTGCAGACTGACCACCGGCCCCTGCGGTGGCTGATGCACATGCGTGGCGAAAACCCGAAGCTGCTGCGATGGTCCATCTCCCTCCAAGGGATGGACTTCACTGTGGAGCATCGCCCTGGCAACGACCACGCCAACGCTGATGGCCTGTCCCGATCCTTCCGCCTCGACGAAGAGAGTCCCCAGGAAGATGGGTGACTCTCCCCGCCTTCAGCTGGAGGGGACGTGTGTTGGACCCGGCCTCGTGGCGTGGGCCTACCCCTCCCGCATGGCGGGCCCCGGGCGACATCGGGCCGCCGTCGACCTGCTGTCGACCCCCCTGACACGAACATTCCCGAACCCGCAAGGAGAGCCGCCCCCTGCCAACCTATGGCTCTCCCCCTTCCTGGCACCCCGGCGGTCCCTGCTCGCCAACACCGCCGGTCCGGCAACCATGCCTGGCCCCATCTCTGGCCCGACGCCATCTTGGGCCCACCACGTCCCGAGCACATGGCCGCAGCCACCCTGGCCCCGGCCCCAGCGAAGCCCCGACATCGGGGCACCAAGATCCTCCCAGGTGGTCGAGTGGCCACTTGACAGATCCGAGAGGCGGGAAGTTTCGATGGCCCTCCAGCCGTCCCCGGACGCCTGGTATCGATCGCCCTCCAGCCTCCCTGGGCGCTGGCTCCACCCCCCTGCTGGGCGTCTGGACACCTTCATCCCGGCCCCTCTGACCCCCAGGCGCGAGGGTCCGGACATCAAAGGACTCCAGTCCTATATCTGGGCCAGCCCTGGATCAGGACGGGAGTTGTATCTTGGAGTCGAAGCCCTGCTGACCTCGTCGCGGCTGATCCTGATCCGAACTCTTGCACCTGGAACCTTCGAGGCCCTGCTGACGCTGTCGCGGCCTGACCAAGCTGAACCACCTTCGAGGCCCTGCTGACGCTGTCGCGGCCTGACCAAGATGAACCACCTTCGAGGCCCTGCTGACGCTGTCGCGGCCTGACCAAGCTGAACCACCTTCGAGGCCCTGCTGACGCTGTCGCGGCCTGACCAAGCTGAACCACCTTCGAGGCCCTGCTGACGCTGTCGCGGCCTGACCAAGCCGACCCACCTTCGAGGCCCTGCTGACGCTGTCGCGGCCTGACCAAGCTGAACCACCTTCGAGGCCCTGCTGACGCTGTTGCGGCCTGAGCAACACTGAACTATCCGAGCACCAGTTGGTGCCAAGACTGTCCCGCTACCCCCTATCCCGGAAACCAAGACTTTACGGATCCCTCGATCCTTGCCTGCTAACCTATCAAGACTTGCCTTAATTGCCTATATAAAGATTCTTGTGAATATTCCTCCTGTGTGGTGTCCTTCTGTAAGTAGTGGGATTACTCAAGTTGGTACGATTGTAGGAGAGGAGCCTCGCCAAGGAGGCCTCCCTACGGCGCTCGGCCTATTCCATAGAGAGAGGTGGGTCTCGGGGCGGGCATCAGACATCTTCTGTCTCCCCTGGGATCGCCTTTCCAACAAGGAGGAAAGGAAAGACGGAAACCGACGGCAAAGGGAGAAAGCAGGTATGAAAAAAAGAACCGGCAAGAGTGAGCTATAGGGGCAGAGAGTTTTAGGTGTTAGATTAAAGAGACAGGAGGTGAAACCAAAAATATTCAGCTTTGATATTCGGCACACTGATATTCAGTAGCGCGGGTCGCAGGCATCTGAGAAGAACTATGTGTTCAGGTACAATGGGGTTGATTATGATGGCAAGTGTACCTCCCGAAAGACGGTTGGAGGTCCCGACATAGGCATTATGATGCGACTGCCACCACGGCTGTCACAAAGCCTATCTTTTGTATTGTGGCGGGTGCTGCTGGCTGCAGCACACGACGCAGTACAAAAAGGGGTCATTTGACATATCCTTGCATTACATGGCAGGCACTGTAGTGCCTGCCACATGCTGCAGGGACAACCCCAGTGCCCACATCAGAGGGCCAAGGAGGAAGGGGGCCTGCTATGGGCCCCCAATGTCCCTCTCCATCAGCATTTCCATGGCGTGTAAACCGCCATGAAAACGGTGGTTCACCCTAATGTGGCTGTTGGAAGGTGGTCTTGCCGCCATTGTAATCAACCCCTCATTCTTTTATAAACTAAGCAAGGTTCTTAGAAAGAGCCCTGGAGCCATTTTAACATTTTAAAAATATAATGAAACCAATTACTATTACCATACTAGTGGTGTTATCGTAGTTATTGTTCAGATACAGGTATAAACATGTATGAAAAACAAACAAAGGCAAAAAATCTGTTTCTAATTGTTTTTATATTACTGCAGTGTTAAATATCCGAAGGTGTGCGAATGGAAAATGAACGTTGACATGTAGTTTAAGTACTAGTAGTCGTTTATTTATGTTAAGTATGTGCACACTATAAAAACGGAGAATTTAAAAATAATGCAATGAGCCATAAAGTTATGTTTTAAGATTTAAAGGCACTATAGATTTAAGTAAGAACAGAACTAGTAAGAGAATTCTGCTTTCCCCAAAGCAACTAGCCTCCAAGATTACACGTTTCACTGCTTTCAGCTTTTTATTTTTTTTAAAATGTTTTTATTGAATTAAACATGGAAGGCGAGAAAACATACAGTTTCAGCATCATAAAACGTATACAGTGCATATACAGTCAAGCTCAACTAGTATATCAGCTACAGGGCAGTAGGAATTCAGTTAGAGTGGGCACAGCAATACGACATCATACATGCACGTAATTACAACCATCAGTCTGAGGTGACCTCATCCTCGTCTAGTCGCGGGGGCTTGCATATATCACCCCTGAACTTATTCCATACACCCCATATTTGCTCATATTTCCCAGGGCGTCCACGGTGGACAAATACCGCTTTCTCCACCACCATTGCATCATCCATGTCCCTGCACCAGTCCCTTAGCGTAGGCAGCATATCAGAGCCCCATAGCCTGGCAATATTACGTTTTGCCATCATCATACCCAACATGGCCCAATCCTGTTGGCGATGAGTCAGGTCATTAGCTTCCCATACATTCAACAAACAGCGCCAGGGATCAGGCAGAAGGGAAACAGTTAGAGTCTGAGAAATGGTACGCATCACAGCAGTCCAGTACATTGCCACCCGACCACAGACCCATATAGTGTGATAGAATGTCCCCTCCTCCCGCACCCACGCAGACAGTACACATGTGACGCCTTCCCTATCTTGTATAAAATCGTTCTGGTGTAGTACGTGCGGTGTAGTATTTTAAGTTGGACTAATTTGAGCCTGGAGGGGATAGCTGTTTCCCGAGGGGAGGAAAGGGCCTCCTGCCACTCAGAGTCATCAAATTCACCAATGTCTCGAGACCAATTCAACCTCAGCTTGGACGTCATGTCAGGAAGGTTGTTAACCAGCTTTCGGTATGTAAAGGATGTTGCTTTGTCTGTCATATGTTCCATCAGTAACCTATCTTCAAGAGGGGTGGATTCCTGCAGGTCCATCCCCGCCGGAATGGCTGTTTGCAGCGCATGCCGAATTTGGATATATCTGAACCGTTCCACCTGCGCCATATCATAATTCGTTTGTAAGAAGGAGAAGTCCACCACCTTGCCCTTCTTCCAAAGGTCTCCCACCACTGAAATACCTATGCTGTCCCAAGCCTGGAACCCTTTACTGTTGCGAAGAAAACCCAACCTGTATGAGTCCCATAATGGTGTCATTTGCGTGATAAGATCAGAACATTGAAGGCGTCTGTATGCTTTTTTTCCACAGTTGCACCGATTGGTGTGTAGGGCCCAATAGGTTCGACGGCATACGACGACTGTAGAGGTTACCCATCAGTCCTCTAGTCTCCAAGCACTGTCTGTCTGCTAAGTATGCTGGTTCAGTCTGTGGGGCATGTAACCAATAATTAATTTGTTTGAGGTGGGCTGCCCAGTAGTACAATTCGATATTTGGGAGTGCAATTCCTCCGTCATACCAGTCCTTTACCAACTTATCTTGTGCAATGCATGCTGGTTTTCCATCCCATAATAAGCTAGAGACCGTCGCTGCGATCGCTGTGAAATAAGAGGCCTGGACCGTAAACTGCGTATTTTCCAGGAGATACAGGAAACGTGGGAGTGACATCATTTTGTATAGGGCCGCTTAGCCCAGAAGTTTGAGGGGGAGGGCCCGCCACACCTTCACATCTCGTTTGAAACGGTCCAACGGGGGCCTCAGATTCAAAGTGTAAAATTCATCTGGGTTTGACGTAACATATATACCCAAGTATTTGAACACCGACACAGTAGGTCGTAAAGGGCAGCTCGCGGGAAGCAGAGGCGGGAGGCCGGAAAGAACAAAGAGGATAGATTTGGACCAATTGATCCTGTAACCCGACACTCTCCCAAATTTTTCACACACATTCAGCAGTTCTAGAATGGATTTTTTGGGTAAAGTGAGATAAAGAATTATATCATCTGCATATAGAGATATGCGATCTTCCCACACTGCAGACCACCGGATTCCTTTGATAGAGGGTTCCCACCTAATCCAAATCGCTAACGGCTCTAGAATCCGTGCAAATAGTAAGGGGGATAACGGACATCCCTGCCTTGTCCCGCGGCCGAGTGGGAAATCCCTTGAGATGAGTCCATTGGCTGCCACGTGGGCCAGGGGTTTGGCATAGAGCAGACGAACCCAGGCGCAGAACTTAGGGCCGAAGACCAAGTGTTGAAGCACTGCGAACAAGTAAGGCCATTCTACTGTGTCGAACGCCATAGTGGCGTCCAGGGAGAGGAGGACAGCAGGTTCCTGTATATACTCCCGGAGGGCCATAACCGCATGTAGGCGGCGCAGGTTGAGCGCTGTACTGTGGTGCGGCATAAAGCCAAACTGATCTGGATGTACCAAGGTGGCAAGATGGGGGGTCAATCGCAATGCCAGTAATTTGGCGAGGATCTTTGGTTCTGCATTTATTAAGGAGATCGGGCGATAGGAAACGCAAGTTGTCGCAGGCTTGCCTGGCTTATGGATCGGAACAATCGTGGCGAGGCGTTGATCTCTAGGCAGTTCCCCAGCTTCTAGACTATCAGAGAACATAGAAAAACCAAACGAAATGATGGACGGAGCGTTGACAATACAAGCACTCACCCCCAGTCAACTGATCTGGGTTTAATCCATCACCGTTCTTTAGCCCACTCTGCCACCCCAGTTCAGACATGGCCATATGCAAATCAGTCTGACCCTGTGCCTCATGGGAACAGTCCAGCCCGAACTGCCAAGCCATGCCTTCCCTAGACCGGAAACAAGCTACCGAGGACCGGTTTCTAGCATTTCAGCCTTCATCAGCCCGGCTTGCTTGAATCCAGTGGCAAAGTGAGCAAGGGACTCACGTCTGAGCATACCCTGCCAACTTATGGCGAACAAAGAAAAACCAAAGGAAATGATGGACGGAGCGTTTTATTTGTTTTTTGTTGTAGTCATTTGTCCCCCCACTCTCCCCACCCAGCCCCACCACTCAGAGCAGACACCAGCTGCTACGGTGTGAAGGGGAAGATTGTTTTAGAATGGTGAGAGCATTCTCCTTTTGCCCAAGAAAATAGTAAGGTCAGATCAAGGAGTTAAGCTTGGCTGCTCGTGTAGCCAAAGCCTCATGCGGGTTTTCTGGCGAGAATTACCAGTCAGTAAAATCTGGACCAGTGTTTCCACATCCAGGTAAACTGGATTCCACAACATCAGTCTAGTCAAGATCAGATGAAGCAGTGTCCCACCTGGGAATATCACTCCACCTGACTCGTTTTCAAGCCCTAAGTGGGCAGTCAACACATTAAGTGATTGATCATTTCATATGTCTTCCAATGCATGACGTATTTAATACCTCTCACCTACAGAAGTGCCTGCCTATAGGAAGGACAGTGTAACACAGGGCATCACAAGGTTTTCCTACATGAACAGTTTTGTTGCCAGTATTTTAGGTAAGAATGACCTGTACAAAATATTAGTTTTAAAAAATATGTCAAAACTCATATATTGGAAAGAAATTTGCAAACTTGCAAGCAGAATAATATATTGATTATTCGTGCACAGTGTGATTAAAAGACTGCATCTAGAAGCGTTGAGATTTAGGGATTATTTACAATATTTTGACACACAGCAGCACAGCTAGCCTTCCTGCTGTGCCGCCGAGCATCAAAAGAAAAGGGCAGGAATGCGCCATATCTACAAGATTTCTGTCCTTTTCCCCTGCACTGGTCCACAATGGGCTGCCATGCACCAACGCAGGCACCCTTGCGCCATGGTGCAAGGGTGTCTGCGTTGTTGGGGTGATAGTTTTTTGTGTAGGAAGGGAAACTTTACTGCACAAAAACAATCAGGTGTTTTCCTCTCTCTATGTGTGCTTCAGAATGCAGCACACATAGAAAAAGGAAAATTAGGAGAAATAGAGGTATTTCGCCTCGTTTCCAGATTGTCTCTTGTTCAGAGGTTTCACTCTGACATGTTCATGTGCCTCTGTGACTAGCTGGCACAGTGAGGTCATGGGCATTTTATGTGCTCTGTCCTGTCCTCAGTAATCAGGCAGATGGGGACCCAAGCAGCCATCCATTAAACATCTGTGCAGTTTCAGCGCTGGTAAACATGGCTAAGAATAAGAGCAGGATGGGGCCTGCTTGGAATGCTTAAAAGCACCATTGAAATGGACTCTGTAAGGGGCATGCTGACTTTCCTCAGTATGTTGGGATGCTAAAGGTCTGATATGTGACTAAATCTGGAGTGTGCTCTTGAGTTCAGTGTACAGGACCCTAAAATGAAATCTGATTTTTTTTCATACTTTGAACAACAGAGTTGCAAGGTATAGTTTTGCAATTAGAAAAGAAATCTGGCGCTGAATGGCTCATGTCTCGTTATTGCCTGTAAGTATATCTCAACAGACAGAGGGCATATTATCAAGAACAGCGTTAAAATTATCGCTTCTATGGGAATTCACAAGGGCCGTTTTCTGCCGCTAAAGCGGTGATAATGTTATCGCCGGCCTTGATGATATGACCCAGAATTCCTACTCCCATACTTATCTAATAGCCCTAAAACCAACTTCAGCCTCATTTTCAGAGATACTTTACTTTCACAAAACAGCACAGGTGACTTTGTGATCACAAAGTAACAAGTTGCAATGGTCATTGCGATTTGCACCCGCATTGCAAAATCGTAATACATATATTGTAAACACTGGCGAATTGCAAGAGATCATTAAAGAGGCATTCCTTCCACCCTTGTGCCTAGCAAAGGCATATCCAAATGCTCTAAGACCACTCCACCATTTGCAAAGTATGGTCTGGTTACCTACTGTCAAGAGCAGGGGGCACCATTCCTAAAGTATTAGTTGTCAATGTTTGACAGCTGTCCAGGCTCTGGGCATTTACAAGAGGAGACAGTGGTCCCACACATCGCTGCCGTCCAGGTCACAATATGGCATTTCTGTGGCACAGTCACTCCTGTCAATTCCATAACGCTGCGGGGCAGATTTACAAAAACTTGTGCATCCCTGAATATCAGCAGGGATGAGTCAGTTATTGTGCGTCACGGCTCCGCCACCATGGATGCGCCGCATTTACAATGCGGCGCACCATGGGGCAGAAGCGGACAGATGCGTGGCCGCATCTGTGCCCTAAAGGCGGCGCATTGCTGGACTTGTGTCGCAAGCGCAATGCAGCTCCAGCAAAGCTCTGGGGTGCCCTATCTTTACAATGCTGTGTCAATCCCTACGCCTGCTTCAAGCAGGTACAGGGTTTTGACGCAGCATGGGCTCAAAAGCGACTGAGTGAAATCTTGTAGATTTCACTCAGCAACTTTTAGGAGGTGTTCCTGAGCCGGAACGCCCTTCCCCCCTGCGTAGGAACACCTACTTCTGGCGCAGGGTTTTACTACGTGACGCATCTCCCAGATGTGTCACGATGTAAATACCCCGCAGCATGGCACTGGTTTTGCGCCGCTGCTGTGTCACAAAAGTGACGCAACAGCGGCGTAAAAGAGGCGCTAGGGACTTGTAAATCTTCCCCTGAAAATGTAACTGCTGGGACGGAGGTCCCCTGTACCATGTAGGCCTCTATCTTTTGCATTCTGTGTTGCAAGCAATGAGACCGCCAATGTGCATAGTTCCTTTCCCTAGAGAAGGATCTGTGAAACCTCAGCTGTGCCTGTCACAGCCAAATGCCAAGTCTCGGGAGCTTATCACTTATAGGCTGCAGAATGGCTCAAAACTCTTGCCAGTGTTTTGAATAGCAGGCTGAAATATAACTTCAACATCAAAAAAACACTGACAGAGGCAATAGTTCTGAACTTGGCAAGCTGGTATTTACTGCAAGTATATGCCACATAATTAGAACAGAATAGAAAAAACATGCTGCATGGTGGCCATGTGCATGCCATAAAAGTTTTACATTAAAAAAATATAACCACAGGTTATAATTTTAATAGATCAGCATGGGTGTTTCCAATCAACTATGTAATCAGAACGGATTTAGAAACTCTTTTTAGTTTAAATGCACATCACAGGAGATTATGATTTTTATGGGTGGGAAGGTTTTTTTTTTTACATAGAGTTACCATTACCTGATGGCACAGTAAAATGCATGCAGATGAATAAAAAAGTATAAACAACTGAAAGAAAAAGTATTGGCACAGTAAAGCATTGAGTACCATCCCTGGCACTGAAGTGCACTTCTTTTTAGGCAGATGTGCACATATCAGTTAAAATATCATCGCTCACAGTGCAAGATATCCAATGGACTAGCTCAAAGCCCTTGTATTTATGTATATATGTATGTTTCTTTTATTCATGTTTGTTTTTTATTTCATGAGGCTGCTGCGACACCCAAAGCTGTCTCGAAGCCAGACCTAAAAGTTTCATAAAAGGGGCCCAATTAGAACACTGCCTGCTGTGGAACATTAAACATCTTATTCAGGATGTTTGGGCACTTTTCCTCTCAGCCCAGACTATAATAATGACCCATATATAAGTGCCCTAAAAAGGCATTTGACCCTGTCAAATGTTGTACAAAATGCGGCGCTGATTGGATTTCCGATTGCTGCCACTAAGACCATATCACACTGGTCCATATCTTGCTCTGTTCACTTTCAATAGAATCTCAGCAGTGAGATATATTGCCTGACATTCAGGGGCTCCCACCTACACTCTCCAACATAACTGACAAAGTTATACCTTCAGGAGTAAACAGAGCCCTACACAGCGAGCAAAATTAACCGCAAGACCCCAAAAGCCAAGAAATAACAAAGGTTGGAGAAACCCTTTTAAGACGTGAGCCCCAATAGTTACAGCACTCTAGCTCCCTTAAAGTACATTGTATCCCCCGCTTCTTATAACTTTTCCGTTGTATTCCCCTATTGCATGACGCCCGGTCCTTCCCTGATTCTCTCGAACGTATATGCCTTAACTAGTAGCATGTTCAACCCCTTTCCCCATTTGTCCCAGTAACCCCCTTCACTCCCCTTGGCTTCCCTTCCTACACTCTCGGCTGATGACTTAGCGCTAGGCTTGCTACTGATGGAGCGAGATAGAAAACAAAATTTTGTTTAAACTCGCGAAGTCACATTTCCATAACATGAATAATAATATTAATGATTTGTGATATGTCGTGCTAATATAACTTAGATTAAACTTTACACATGGGGGGACTAACATGTGTGCTCATAAACGTGCATAATTGTTGCATCTTTTTGTTCGTGCAAAATAATAAAATAATTTATTGTTTTCGTTTTTGTCATTACTAACTGCTGCAAACTTAAAAGAAGCATGTGCTTGTTTTGCTTTTCCTTGTCTGTGTGATGTCATTTCTACTATTCTAGGTGCATATAAGTCTCATGGAATAACGGAGACTGGTAGATATAAACGCTGCTTTATTTGTTTGCAATGGCTAGGTAACATTTTTTGATTAATCGGGTGGGTTAATTAATTAGTAAATCTTGGGGTGGATACAGAATCTACATTATTTCTTACATTAATACTTTTCTTGTGTTTGTTTTATACTAGAAAGCTTAAGTTGCCTGCTTTTGGGCCTAGTCACTTGAGTCGCAGAAAAGAGCTGACTTGTAATTCTGCAAAAGTCACGAGACGCCCATTCTGAATTAAAGTGTTTATCAAAGCTGCATTCACAAAGCAAAAACTGATGTGCTGTCATCATTCTGTCGGACATGGCCAAGGTCGAAAGTGAACATTTTGTCAGCCTTAACTTGGCATCCGCGGAAGTTGCTTGGACGTAGTGAGAACAAATTTGAACATTTGTTGCAAACTCAGGAAGCTCCTGGTTTCACGTGGAAGAGACAATGGTCTTTATGAAACATGATCTAATGGAACTTTTGAAAAGTGGGTGACATGTCACTTGTCACTCTCAGCCAATGGGACGTCGAAGATTTCTGAAAACTTTCCTTTGCGTAGTTTAGTTAGCATAGAAAGGTATAAAAAGTCATGCCCCTAGGGATGGGCTGGCTGCTGCTTTCTGACTTTCCGATGAGGGTGATGTGCTGTCGGACTTTGCGTGGAGCACGTAAGAATCCTCAAAGAACTTTTCTTTAATTTCTATCTATTTAGCTCAGTTAGGGAATTAGGTTTTAGAAATGCTAAACTTTAAATATTCACTTTGATTTTGATTCACTTACTTAAAATTGTATTTTCTCACATTTCTTTACAATTATGCTTGCTTTATTGCTAATAAAATTCATTTATAAAACTATCAACTTATATACCATAATTTAGTAAATAAAATCTTACTTTTGACAAACAAGCTGGTCTTGCTTATTCAGAAGTGTAGGTTACTATTAGCTAGATCACGTCGCCAATGGTGGTCATTTAAATGGTTAAGTTTTATTCTAATGACAATATTCCTTTCGCAGATGTATAAAATGTATATAGTTTGTAGATAATGTGTATATAGATTTAATTTGACCACCTGATTCAGTAGGCCCAAAATATGTCAGGTTTATAAATGGGTCCATATTTAGTATAGAATTTTGTTTATAGGTTATGAAGTTGGGTAGCGTTGTTTATGATATATTTTCTATAGGCCGCTGGATCAATTCTCTGGTAGCAGAAATTGATGGTTGCTAAGAGTAACCAAGGTAATATGGTGGTTGCTAAGGGTTACTAAAGTATTATGGTATGGAAATAGGATCGATGTTTTAACACATGTTGAGTTCGTTTTTCGTGCTATCTGTAAGCTATACCGGTATAGATTGTGTGGCGAGAAATTAGTCACGCAAGCCATCTGTTCTGTTTGTAGTGATATCGCCGAGTATCACAAGAGGTATCGCCGTGTACCATAGTGTTGTCGCCGAGCAGCACAGTTTTAGGGCTAGGTCTGAATCTTGTATAGTGAGGGTTTTCTAAGAAATTAAAGCAGCATGAGAATAGGGACAAAGCGCCTTCCATAAAACTCACTGTGATAAGAGTATTAGTTATATCCGAGCTTGAGTGAAGGGTAAATTAGCGTCGGTGCATGATTATCTATAAACAGGTTAGAGTCCTGTACGGGTACATGTTTCATATCTATAAACAGGTGAGAGCCCTGTACGGATAACGTCGTTATTTTGCTAACGGTGCATGATTTCTATAAACAGGTGAGAGTCCTGTACGGATTTCATGTGTGTTTGAAATTAGGGAAATTTCAGTGTGAAAGTGCGAATTTGAATTGTATTTTATGTTCAAGTGGAACTCTTAGAACTTTCACTTCGCGGTGGGTTCAGAGCAAAGCGAGTTCATAATTATACGTGTTAGAAGGGTGGGGTAAGGTTACTCTACTAACAATTGAATATTATCCTTAGTGTGAATAGTGCCGTCTATTCCGAAGTGTGGATACTTGAATGTATGTAAACTATCCTAAATAGTGAAACGAACAGATGTTGTCTTTATAGTCATTGTTAAGAATTAATTAACACTGAAAAGTGTTCTTAAAATGGCGCTGTGAAAAGATTTTGTGAAGGAGGGGTAAGCGCCAGGAGTGAGAAACGAGAAACCGCAGCTGCTGTGTACGTCACAGAGCCGCGCTGGGATTGGGTGACCTACGTCACAAGCTATATTCTGATTGGCTCTTGAATCTCTGACGGCCTGTGAGCTGATTGGTCCTTCGGAAAAACTCCAAATTTATTGGTTGAGCAGAAAAGTGACGTAGCTCAACTGTCATTGGCTTGTTGGTGTGTTTCGCGCACGGATTGGTTGTTTTTCGGAACATCCCGGAAATATTTTACGAACGATTTTGTGAATTAGATTTAACTCCTAAAAATGAGTTATCATTTTAAACATGTTGAGAAAAAGCCAACATTATTTCAGAAGTTTAAGAATTTATTTTCACCTGACAAGAAAATCGAAACGCGAGGTGGTAAACTACTTCATAAGTATAAAACACCTGCAGCGTATATGGAAGGTGAATATGGATATCATACTGTCTTATGGTTCGATAGTTGGAAACGCTATACTAAGAACGACGGTGTTTTAACTTGGCCTGATGATGGTTCATTTAATGTAAAAGTCTTAAGAAATTTACGAGAGAAAATGAATGCTCTTGTTCCGAAACCGAGACCAACTCAATTTGAAGCTTTAGTTGAGTGGGAAGACGAGATGTATCAGTTACAAAGAGAAGCTAGTGGAATTAAAAGACCTTCTAAAAATCCACCTTGGAGAAGAGAAACTCATGAAGATAGATTGCGAATGTGGAGACAGGGAAACATGAGTGAAGGATTGTATTTAATTCATGAAATGGTAATGGGTACTCCTACAGGGAAATCTATGGAAAGTGAATCTGAGGATGCAGTTATGGAAGAAATATATACAACTGCTAGAAAGAATCAGCCTTTAAGACCTCCTAGATCATGGTCTACTCCGGTGGTTTCTACTGAAACTTCACCGAGTGCACCTCCAATTAATGAAGCTCCTAAACTTTATCCAAATAATTGTGAAATCATTGAAACTCCTAGAAGACCAGAATTCGAGAATGCTCGAAATGAAGGTAGACATTTTACAATGGCTCCAAGAGCAAGAGAACCTCCAAAAGATTATTCAAGAGAGGCAAGAAATGTTGAAGATGTTGATTATAATGAATATTTAAGATCAAAAGAAGAATTAATAAAAAGAATGACAAAAGGCATGGAAGCTGTGACAGTTCCAGTAACAATTGGTCCTGTTCAGCCCGTATTTGATCAAAAGGAAACAAACAAAACTGGATTAACTATTCCTTTAAATACAGAAATTCAAAAGGCTGCTGAAAAATTTTATTCAGACTTATCTGAAATAAACTCTTCTAAATCGAGAATGCCTGATTTAACCTTTAATGAGGATTTATCTCCAAAAACACCAATGGGTGCTATATCAGATATAGGGAGTCCTGAAGTCAGGGTAACCACACCAAAACTAGATGTGGCCAAATTAAAAGCGAATATCGAAGAATTAATAATTGGAACAATTGGTCCAGATAGTTTAAATTACTATCGAGATGATGAACTACTGTTCATTTGCAAAAGCATTCAGTGGAAAACGAAAAACAAATATGATCAACTAGAGGATCTAGCAGCAGAACTTGAAATCGATGTGAGTAAACAAAAGAATTTTGCGAAACATTACAGATTAGACTTTTCAGAAAGTGACATCGAGAGCTTAAACTCAATGGGAAGAATAGTTCATATTAAAGATTTGATTGTCTATATCAAAAAGCTAGGAGAACTGAACAAATGGAGAGTAAAATGGACTAAAAGAAGGAAGATGAAAGATTGGAAAAATTGTCAAAACAATTTCCAATGAGAGAAATTGCAGGTGGAGGATATGTTCATGTCCCTTGGTCGAGACAGGACATTCTGTTATTTACAAATGACTTTCCGAAATTGAGGGAGAAACCAGTTGAGTGGTACAGGCAAGTCGATAGATTCATCAAAGTATCAAAAGTTCTGTGGATTGATTTAGATGGATTTTTTGACATTGTCGTTCCATCGGATCTTTGGACAGAATGCAAGATATCGATTAGTTGGCCAAAAACAGAACCTGAGCGAATCAAAGAAACAGGTGCTCCAAATCCACTTGTAATGGATTTTTATGAAAAAGTAATTGTTTGGATGAAAAACAAAATTCCACCCAAAGAAGTCGATTGGGTTAAAATAGAAAGGACAGAACAGGAAACAAAAGAATCAGTTCATTCTTTTTATGAAAGACTACTGTTAATTTTTAAACAATACAGTGGTTATGAAAAATTAGATGAAAAAGACATGAGCCATTTTGTCTATAGATTTGTTTATGGACTAAAACCTGAAATTGGAGAAATGATCAGAAATAGTATTGTCGGATGGCAATCACTATCTGTAGATGATATTCTAAGAAAAGCTAAGTATTGCAGTGATGAAATAGAAGTAAAACAGAAGAAGCTGAAGGAGAAAGCCATGTGGGCTCAGGTAAAGGTGGCTGAGCAACAGATTGCCAGTATGGGTAATAAGAACACTAATTTTGTTCAAACTGGGAATACAAACCAGATACAAGGAAAGTTTAAAGGTAATAATTTCCCAAAGAAATTTAGCCCAAAGATTGAGGAGTTGAAACAAAGATTACCTTGTTTTAATTGTGGCGAAATTGGACATTGGAGAGACGAGTGTCCTCATCCTCCTAAAAACTTAAAGAATCCCTTATTGAATCCACAGATGCAGAATGGTGTTGACCTGCAGCGACAGCTACAGATACAACAGGGGTTAAACGAATTAAATATTCAACGACAGTTACAGCAACAGCAACAACAACAGGTGAATAATCGTCAAGACCAATTGCCACAACCACCTTTTCCGAATTGTGGGGGAGTTCAAAAATATAATCCAAACGTGGGATTTCAGGGAAGTGAACAGGTAATAAAACCACAAAAACAGCAAAAGCAGCAAAGGGTTCAAATGCAAAATGCTTCACAACAATTTTTATTAGCAGAAAGTCAAGACAGCGATTCTGATGATTATTGTTGACGGTGCCCGAGAGAGGAGGAAGAGTGTGTTGTTGGAGCCACTCTTGAGGTTGACCAGTCTGGTCCTTTTGTAAACGGGAAAGTTAATGATGTAGACATCACTTTTCTAGTGGACACTGGTGCTACCCGTTCTACTGTTAGATCAGTGGAAATTGAAAACCTACCTCTCTCTGGGGATATCATCCAAGTTGTCGGAGTAAGTAATCAACAAATTAAAACTGACTTAACTGATCCAGTGCCAGTTGAAATTGGAAACTACAGAGATAAACACAGATTTGTGGTTTGTAATAGTAGTCCAGTAAATCTATTGGGCAGAGACATCCTTTGTAAAATGAATTGTAGAATATATTGTTCTCCTGATGGAGTTGAGTTACAAACAATGGAGGAAGATGGTTTATACAGAATGACAATGATGATGATGGAAGCAGAAGAAACGAAATTGTTTCCTGCTTTTGAAGAAAAAGATTTACCTGAAGAACTCAAAGAAACAGTGAAATCTGAAATATGGGATTTTACTGGAAATGAGATGGGTCTAATGAAAAACGTAGATCCAGTAAAAATTACATTGAAACAGGGAATAGAATTTCCAAACACTCCACAATATAAAATGAAAACAGAAACAATTGAAGGTATTACACCTATAATTGAAAAATTAATCAAGCAAGGTGTATTAAAAGAAATGGAGAGTAGCTCTTGTAATTCACCAATTATGGGAGTTAAAAAGTCTAACGGAACATTTAGAATCGTACAAGATTTGAGAAAGGTTAATCAAATTGTCGTTCCATGTTGTCCTGTGGTTCCAAATCCAGCAGTAATTCTATTTCAGATTCCACATGATGCTGAATGGTATACAGTCATTGACCTTTGCAATGCATTCTTTACTGTTCCCTTACATCCAGACAGTTATGAAATCTTTGCTTTCAGATTCCAAGGTAAGACCCTCGGATGGTCAAGAATCCCTCAGGGCTATACAGAAAGTCCTTCAATTTTTAACGAATTGTTAAAAAGATCATTAGAAGACCTAGACTTACCTGGTAGGTCTACGCTAGTGCAATATATTGATGATTTGTTAATAGCTGCAAAGACAAGAGAAAATTGTGTAACAGACACAATAATTCTGTTAAATCGCCTTGCAGAAGAAGGACATAAAGTGTCCCCAGCAAAACTACAGTTTTGCAAACAAGAAGTAAAATATCTTGGTCACAGAATTGCAAAGGGAAAAAGACAAGTAACAATAGAGAGAATAAAAATGATTCAAGCAATGTTACCACCAAGAACACAAAGACAAGTAAGAATGTTCTTGGGAATGGTTGGTTACTGTCGACAATGGATAAGTGGATTTTCAGTAATTGCAAAACCACTACAAAGACTGACAAAGTCAGATGTAAAAGATCCAATTATTCTCAATGATGCTGAGATGGACTCTTTTGAGAACCTGAAAAAGAGTTTATGCCAAGCTCCTGCTTTAGGCATGCCAAATTATGAGAAAGATTTTGAACTGTATTGCAGTGAGAGAGAAGGATGTGCATTATCTGTGTTAATTCAGAGACACGGAAATTTAAAGAAACCTATTGCATACTTCTCTGCAGTTCTTGATCCAATTGCAAAAGCATTACCAGGTTGTTTGAAAGCAGTTGCAGCTACAAGTATCAGCCTCGAACAAAGTGAGGGGATCATTATGGGATTTCCTGTGAAAGTTTTTGTGCCTCATTCAGTTGAAATATTACTGACAAGAGGTAAGACTCAACATCTAACAAGTAGCAGATTGACAAAGTATGAGAAAATCATACTAGGAGCAGATAATGTTTCAATTTCAAGATGTTTAAATCTGAATCCTTCTACATTATTGCCTGATTCTGAAATTGTTGATGACATTGAAACAGAACATGAATGTTTAGATGTCATGGAATTCTGCACTAAACCAAGAAAAGACATCAAAGACAGACCTTTGTCTGAATCGGATTTTGTCTACTTTGTAGATGGGTCATGCTTAAGATCCGAAGGAGGTGTCTTAAAAGCCCCATATTCAGTTTGTACAGTCGTAGATGTTGAAGAAGCATCATGTCTTGAAGGAGTTCGTTCAGCACAAGTGGCTGAATTAATTGCTTTAATTCGTGCATGTGAAATATCAAAGGATATAAGAGTTACCATCATTACTGATAGTCAGTATGGGTACGGAGTTGTGCATGATTATGGACAACTCTGGTCACAGAGAGGATACATGACATCAGCAGGATCACCAATTAAAAATGCAGTTTTCATTAGGAGATTAATTGAAGCAATACAATTGCCAAAAGAAATCGCCATTGTTAAGTGTGCAGCGCACACTAGAGGAACTGATTATATTTCCAAGGGAAATGCCTTCGCAGATGAAACAGCTAAATACTGCGCAAGGAAAAATTATTCATACAATCGGGAGAGGAGTAAAGAAACTGATTCAAATTCATTAATGCTAACAACTGTTGTAGAAACATGGCATGAGATTAGAGATTTACAAAATGAAGCAGAAGATGAAGAAAAAGACTTATGGTTAAGATCAGATTGTAGACCACGTGAAGAAGATGGAGTGTGGGTTTACAAAGATGGCAGAGTAGTCTTACCAAATTGTTTGATTGCTGATATGGCCAGATTATATCATGGTCCAGCACATCTAGGAAGAGATTCTATGGTTAGACTTTTCAGAGAAACATGGTTCAATACCAAGTTTAGAACTATTGCTGAATCTTTTTGTCAGAGGTGTTTGTCATGCCAACAAATGAATCCAAACAGAAAATCAGTGGTGGGGACAGGAATAATTGGTCGAGAGGGTGGTCCCTTTACCAGGTTACAAATGGATTTCATTGAAATGCCCTTACACAATTGTTTGAAATATGTGCTTGTAATTGTGTGCTTATTTTCAAGATGGGTAGAGGCTTTCCCTACACGACATTGTGATTCAATTACAGTGGCAAAACTAATGCTCAGAGAAATCATCCCAAGATACGGTTTTCCAGTCACTATTGAGAGTGATGGAGGAAGCCATTTTGATAACAAACTGATGAAGTTAATTTGCGAAGCTTTGAGCATTGAGCAGAAAATACACTGTGCATACAGACCAGAGGCATCAGGAGTAGTTGAACAAATAAATGGAACAATTAAAAACAGAATTGGAAAAATGTGTCTTGAAACAGGTGTAAAGTGGACTGATGCTCTTCCACTTGTTTTAATGTCATTAAGAAGTACACCAGATAAAAAGACAGGTTTGAGTCCTCATGAAATTTTAATGGGAAGAGTTATGAGGCAAGCTTTTGTACCTGTAGGTAAACTGTTGAGCATAAATGACAGTGCTATTTTGGATTACTGTAAAAGGTTATCTGATATGGTAACTTCTGTGTCTAATCAGGTGGGAACTGAAGCTCAATCAGATGAAAAGGTTTTGACACATGATCTGAGACCTGGCGATTGGGTCAGAACGAAAGTACATCGGAGAAGGAATTGTCTAGCTCCTAGATGGCAGAAACCTAGGCAGATAATCTTGATCACTACTAATGCTGTAAAGTGCAGAGGATTGAAACGTTGGATTCATCCTAGTCATACTATTCCAGTACCAACTCCTGAGAGTTCTGATGTTGAAAGTGATACTACAGACGATTCTGATTCTGAAGCAGAAGGCGAAACAGAAGGTGAAATAATTCCAGATTCTGAAGATCGACAAGAAAGTCGACATCTGGAAACTGTGCCAGTGAATGGAAATTTGACAAGAAAAGACTTGGAAATAATTGAAATAGATTCTGAAGGTGAAGAGAATCTGTTAAAAGGAAAGATAACTGAAGATTCGGTTGTCTCCATTGAAGACAAAGAAGCTGAACAAAAAGAAGTTTCAGACCAGGAGAGTATCGAAAGGCAGAGAACAAACTCTGAAGTAAGGAACAAAAATCCGAAATCTGGGAAGTTGGGGGTAATTGAGGAAGAGGAGGAAGACGAATTACAAAGTACCAGTGATGGAAGACAAAGTGAAGTTCCTGAAGGAGTGAAATTGCCGAATAGAGAAGTTCCTGAGTCAATTGAAATTTCAGACTACGAAACTGAAGAAAGTGACGTGGAAGGTGAAAGTGAAAACAGAAAGAAAAGGACTTGGAAGTCAGAATCAAATAATTCTGAACCAAAGAAGAAGTACGTGAGAAAAGCAGACTACTGGCCAGGTGGAAGATTGAGAGTAAGATTGATCAAAAAGCCAAAAGAACAAGTTGAAGAAATCAGTAGTCAAAAGAGTCCTGGAAAAGAAGTTGGAGTTGGAAGAAAAATTGAAGTGATATCGAGAAAAGGGAAGAGAATAATAAGACCAAACCAAAAATACAAGTCTCCTGAGTGGACTTACTTAGTAATTCCACCTGTTATTGACATATATGATAGTAGTGAAGAAGAAAACGAAATCCAAGAAATTAGTGACAATGATTGAAGTACAGAAATATTAAATTGGCAAAAGGCTGAAGAAAATTTGTTAGTTGACACAAGGTCGAAGAAAAACTGTTTAGTTGAAGAAAACTTATGTATGACATAAGGTCGAAGAAATCTTGTTTAAGGTTTTAAAAAAAATAAAAAAAAATAAAAAAAAATTTTAAAAGGGGGGTGTAAATATAAATTTAGAATTTTAAAATTTATTTTTAATTTTTTTGAGGCTAAAATTAACCAAGAATGCCTTATGTTAAGGAGAGCACTTCAAAGTGTTCTGTTTTTAAAAGATGCTGTAAGATGACTCTGGTGTGTCTGCTCATTTTAGTTCTGCTCTGGTTGGTTCTAGCTGTGATTATCCCTTTGGAAATGAATAGAGAATTACACAAAGTTAACATAACAAGCAAAGCTCTGGTTAGCCAAACTAAACATAGTGCGTCTGCAAAAGTTATTGATCATCAGCCTAACATTCATCAAGATAAATCAATTGGTGATTTCTCAAGTAATACATTCACAAAGCTATTGAGTGAATATGTTAAGGTAATGGATGCAAAAGACTGCTACGTCTGCGTTAAGTTACCTGCTTCTGTTTCTGAGGGAGTAACATATAATATGCTTCCTCTCACTTATGCTGTAACATGTAGTGTATTAACTAGTTTATTTTATCAAACTGGACGTTTAGAATATTACTATTCAAATTATGATGAAATTTTTGCAAATATTAAGATTGATAATGCTTTAAATAAGCATAAGAAAGCAAAACAAATGAGAGAATTTTTCCTTGTTACTAATGAACTCACATATGAGTATGCTTATAAGAATAATCTAACTTGCAAATTAAGTGCTGAAGGAAAGAAGTTTTTGAATATGGTTGAGGAGAGAAGAGCAATTTATAAAAGGAATGAATTAGTCAAGCAGACTAAGTCCAACTTCTGGCAGAAAGAGGATGAAAAGTTAAATGGTAAAATGCTTGAAAATATTGCAATTCACATAGACAAACCAGTTAGTGGAAAGCTTTGCATTAGAAGAGATAACACACTTTTTGATAATTACTTTGTAGGTGCAAGTAACTGTGAAGATACTTATCAGATTATGGGAGGTTGGGGATTCAAAGGTGGAAAGGATCCAATCTTTCCTGGGATTTATTTTGTTTGTGGTGACAAAGCCTACTACAACCTTCCAGACCACTGGTATGGAACTTGTTATGTGGGAATTGTTTTTCCTAAAGTGTTTCATGTTGACAGAGATTCAGAAGGATTGTTTAAAATTCATAATTATGTAAATAGAGTTAAAAGAGAAACTTTTACTGAAGTTCTGGGAGATATTTTTCAAGCTGTAATACCTTTTGTTGGTATAACCCTAAATGCAGGGAGAATCAGAAAATTGTCCACTATAGTTGATAGATTATCAACTGACACAGCTGATGGATTTCAATTAGTAAATGTTGAAGTTATTGCAATTAGATCCATGGTAATTCAAGATCGCCTTGCTTTAGACATACTCCTAGCAAAAGAGGGAGGAGTCTGTGGCATTTTACATGTACAACATTGTTGTACATATATACCTGATGAAAGTAAGAATATTGAAATGTATATTAAGAATATTACACAAATGCATTCAGAGATAATTCCTTTAGAAGAAGATGATTTTACAGGGAAACTTTCAAAAAGGTTTCAAGCAATTAAAAACTGGTTTCATGATATTGGAAGTTCAATTCTTGGCAAGATTCTGGCACCTTTG
The DNA here is from genome assembly GCF_964261635.1 of Lissotriton helveticus. Taxonomy (NCBI): domain Eukaryota; kingdom Metazoa; phylum Chordata; class Amphibia; order Caudata; family Salamandridae; genus Lissotriton; species Lissotriton helveticus. The sequence goes on along the minus strand of NC_136070.1, from coordinate 1,070,023,653 downwards.
ATTATAATAGTATTCATTTTTATTTTGACCAAAATAGGTTGTTTATTACATAAAAGAAAGAAACAGTTGAAAGAAAAGAAAAGAATCTATAAACTCAGAAAAGAAGAAGAAAGGGAGATCGAATTACAGGAGTTACATAGAGAGCGTTATGCTAATTCCAAAGATTATGCAGAAACAGACTTTTAGGTTTACTGATACAAATGAATTTGAATCGATTTCTTAGAAACTTAAATTATCAAAATTTTGAGTGCTGGTGTGGTGATTTGTTAATCACCAGATGAGGGAGTTGATGGAGCGAGATAGAAAACAAAATTTTGTTTAAACTCGCGAAGTCACATTTCCATAACATGAATAATAATATTAATGATTTGTGATATGTCGTGCTAATATAACTTAGATTAAACTTTACACATGGGGGGACTAACATGTGTGCTCATAAACGTGCATAATTGTTGCATCTTTTTGTTCGTGCAAAATAATAAAATAATTTATTGTTTTCGTTTTTGTCATTACTAACTGCTGCAAACTTAAAAGAAGCATGTGCTTGTTTTGCTTTTCCTTGTCTGTGTGATGTCATTTCTACTATTCTAGGTGCATATAAGTCTCATGGAATAACGGAGACTGGTAGATATAAACGCTGCTTTATTTGTTTGCAATGGCTAGGTAACATTTTTTGATTAATCGGGTGGGTTAATTAATTAGTAAATCTTGGGGTGGATACAGAATCTACATTATTTCTTACATTAATACTTTTCTTGTGTTTGTTTTATACTAGAAAGCTTAAGTTGCCTGCTTTTGGGCCTAGTCACTTGAGTCGCAGAAAAGAGCTGACTTGTAATTCTGCAAAAGTCACGAGACGCCCATTCTGAATTAAAGTGTTTATCAAAGCTGCATTCACAAAGCAAAAACTGATGTGCTGTCATCATTCTGTCGGACATGGCCAAGGTCGAAAGTGAACATTTTGTCAGCCTTAACTTGGCATCCGCGGAAGTTGCTTGGACGTAGTGAGAACAAATTTGAACATTTGTTGCAAACTCAGGAAGCTCCTGGTTTCACGTGGAAGAGACAATGGTCTTTATGAAACATGATCTAATGGAACTTTTGAAAAGTGGGTGACATGTCACTTGTCACTCTCAGCCAATGGGACGTCGAAGATTTCTGAAAACTTTCCTTTGCGTAGTTTAGTTAGCATAGAAAGGTATAAAAAGTCATGCCCCTAGGGATGGGCTGGCTGCTGCTTTCTGACTTTCCGATGAGGGTGATGTGCTGTCGGACTTTGCGTGGAGCACGTAAGAATCCTCAAAGAACTTTTCTTTAATTTCTATCTATTTAGCTCAGTTAGGGAATTAGGTTTTAGAAATGCTAAACTTTAAATATTCACTTTGATTTTGATTCACTTACTTAAAATTGTATTTTCTCACATTTCTTTACAATTATGCTTGCTTTATTGCTAATAAAATTCATTTATAAAACTATCAACTTATATACCATAATTTAGTAAATAAAATCTTACTTTTGACAAACAAGCTGGTCTTGCTTATTCAGAAGTGTAGGTTACTATTAGCTAGATCACGTCGCCAATGGTGGTCATTTAAATGGTTAAGTTTTATTCTAATGACAATATTCCTTTCGCAGATGTATAAAATGTATATAGTTTGTAGATAATGTGTATATAGATTTAATTTGACCACCTGATTCAGTAGGCCCAAAATATGTCAGGTTTATAAATGGGTCCATATTTAGTATAGAATTTTGTTTATAGGTTATGAAGTTGGGTAGCGTTGTTTATGATATATTTTCTATAGGCCGCTGGATCACTACCACAACAACATGGCCCAACCACCTATCTCTCTTAAAGTGATGTCATATGCTCTGCCTCTGTTCATTTTTCCTTCTTATATCCCTCCTGCCTATCCTACATGGATTTCCCATGACTCATCTGTGATGCCTAGACCCACCCTGCGAGTTCAAATGATGAGAGCAGAAATGCTAGAATTATAATCCCCTCAATGCCTTAGAACAGGAGACCCTTTTCCAAGTTGCTCCACAACCCATTGGTGATGTCCACAAAGATGGAATGGTCTCCTTCTTTAGCACCTGATGGCTGCAATGTTTGCATGTCCCCTTCCTACACATCTCCTATAGAGACCCGCCCTATATTCCAGCCTCTGCCTGACCCTTTATCACTGCACAACCCGACACCAAGCCCCTCACACTCAGACACATGAATTGATTTCAATCCCACATTCTTTGAAAAGTGGCTGCAATGAATCGGTCCTCTTTGTGCAAGATCTGCCTCTTCGCCCTGCACTCTTGGGAACGTGCCTGCACAGAACCTGTGTAATAATTCATTCAATCATTGTCTTTAACATTGTATTCAAGGCACAATTTATATGGTCAAATGCATGTATTACCTGTGTGTTGCATCAACACACTTTGGGTCTCATTTATGAAAAGTGACGCATTACTGCGTGAAAACAGCGATGCATCACTTTTCATTGCACCCTCCTTGCAAAATGGTAGATGCGTCATAGTTACAGTACGACGCAGCATGTCGGAAGGAGTTACAGATACGTCAGTATTTCTGACGTATCTGTAGGCGCAAAAATGAAGCATTGCTGGTGTGTGTCACAAAAGTGACGCAGCTCCAGCAGTGGGTCATTTCAGATGAGCAAGTCCCATTTCAAATGTGCCTGCATCAGTCTTACGCCTGTTGTGAGGCAGGCGTAAGATATTGACGCATTTGCAACCTAGAAGTGGCGCAGTGGAATCTCATAGATTTCACTGCGTCACTTCTATGAGGCTTACTTGTGTCGGAATGCCCACCCTGCATACATTATACCTGGCTCGGGTATAATGTGACGCAGGGGTTTACAAAGTGATGCATCTACCTAGATGCGTCACTTTGTAAATATGACGCAACACTGCACATTTTTTACGCTGCAGGTGCGTCACAAAAAGTGATGCAGCGCTAAAGTAACACAAATGCTCATAAAGAAGCCCCTTAGGGTCTTGGGCAGCACCATCAAAAGCTGTATAAATAAAAGTTATGGTTTTATCAACCCTAAAAGGATGAAAGGCTCTATTGACTCTGCTAAGATTCACTTCTATGATCTGCAAGTCTCTGGATGGGCCCTCAATCATTTTACTACCTTACTTGCTATAATTTCCTAATTTTAAGTAATTGAATGTGAGAATCTGGAATGCATTAGAATTTTGACTATTCACCCATAATGTTTAATGCTGTAAAATGTCCTACAGCAGTTGGTAACTGGCGGTCAGTGTCGATCAACTATAGTTGACACCCTATGTAAAGTGTCCCTTGCAGCTGAGTCACTGCAATGGGACAGCATCTGATGCTACAGTGGCTCACTGATGCCCTCTGCAGGTGGCACTGAAGTCCGCACCCGGGGAGGGCTTAATTTACTGGATCCAGACCTGTCAACTCGCACAGAGCCTACATGTGTCATACAACATTAGCTCCCAGGTTATCCTGGTGAAGAGGCAGTATCACGCGGTGGTAGGGAAGATGAGCTGGAAACTACTTCACGGAGAGGGTTATCTGCTCGTCTTTTGAGGCTCTGAACTGCCAATGGCCATTATTTTTTTTTTGTTTAAAGAGCTTTATTGAAGCAAGTAAAAGGCATAGGTACAACAGCATACAAACCTTAGCATAAGAAAAGAGAACAAAAGGATAACAAAACTGCATAGATATGATGAGGGAATAAAAATTACAACTATCAGTAATGTGTGTCCCAAAATATGAAGCAATAACAAAAGATTGCACCTTGAAACGCAATAGCAGTTTACATTTTTCAAAGAAGGGAAAGACAGGAGAGGAAAAGAAAAGTAAGAGAAGAAAAGAAAAAAAGAGGAAAAAAGAAAAGAAAAGGAAATAAAGAAAAGAGGAGGAGAAGAAAGAAGAAAGAAAGAAAGAAGTGAAAAATAACAAAGAGGTGACACCATCAAGCCAATGGCTAGTAAGAAGCGTTGAAACACCCAGGACATCAGTGTCGTGTCTATGAACAGTGACCGACAATTCTATATATATATTCACGTAGGAGCTTTATTGAATACTTCCTTCTATGTCCCGGTCCCTACTCTAACTGCCCTCTAGCCAGTACTGGCTCCTCCTGTTCCTCCCTCTAGCTCCGCCCTCCCAAGCACTAGACTGCATTACACGATGCTACACCTCCCCCTTTCTTAGCAAATGAAATTAATTTCTATCAAGTTTGTAATTGTCCACACAGCCCCATGAATCGGCAGACAGTCTGTTTGGGCCACAGGAAGGTGTCCCCATGCATGAACTCAGATTCAATCCGGTCTTCAAGTAGCAGTAAGGTTGAGTCAATGATGGGCCTGTCTTTGTCCGATCTATCCGCTGTCTCAACACCACCATTTTTGACCACGGGAGCGCGTTCTTGACAATGTGAGACATCGTGCTTGAATTGCTTGTTCTCAGAATCCGCGTGGCAGTGGCGGTCTGTTCTCCATTGTGGCACTTGTTGTTCTAAGCATCCGCTTGTGAGTTCACTTCTTGTGCCCATTCGGTCAGGGGTATCAATGCTCTCGGGCTCACAACCCTGCATATTGGACGATGGAGCACTGAGTGTCTTGATCCGGGTTTGGGACGCATATGCAGGCTTTATTGGTCCTATCTGCTCCCACTCGCGTTTGTACATGTTGAACTCATTGAGCATTAGGGCATGGGTATGTTCCGTTCTCACCCCTTCCTGTCGTTGTGATGCGGATCCACCGTTGTCAACGCATCTTGTCTTCTTGACGGGGTGATGACACGGTCCTTTCCTACGCCAATGTATAGTGTCCCATATGGTTGTCCTTCCCATGAGAACCCTTGGGGTCAGCCTCGCAAACCCTGTCAGGGGTGACGGTACCCTCCTCAGGTCCGGATATGACTGCGACCGACGGGACAGGTTGCTTGACGGTGTGATCAAATGTTCCGAGACATCTGCGTGCAATATGTTGGTTTGGATGGGTAGAGTAACCTCCGAGTTCAAGGTCCGTTCAGGTGGTCGGTGCCATGGATGTTGTCGTGAACTTCATTCTGTTGATCCCAGTGATAGTACCGACATGTCTTCTGAATCAGATAGGTCGCTGACTGCTTTTCTGCGGGACCCTTCTTTCAAAGGTGTTTGAACTGATACCTTTCTTGAGTTGGTATACTGTGACGAGCTGCTCTTAGATTTGGAGCTGTCTTTGGGACACTTCTCAGGGTATGTGTCGCGACATGTCTTCCATGCTGTTTCAGCGGAATGATTATCTGACAACCAAGTGTGTATTTCTTTTGTTCGATCACAAGGCCTTTCGTTGCTGCCCTTCTCGTATGATGTTGCGGGTCTCTTCTCAGTTTCCTCATTTTCACGTATGTCCTGAGTGTGCTCGCTTATCACTTCCTGATGTCGGAGTGAGTCACCCAGTTCTGAGAGGTCTCGTTCGTCTTCTTGCTCGCTGGGAGCTCTGGTGTCTGTGTCCTGGGAGTGGTGTTTTCTACGACTGCATGTTTCTTCGGACTTGTCTGTGAAGATCGGTGACCCGCGGATTGCTCGGGTGCGTTTGTGTGTCGGCTCCCAGAGTTGACATGACTGGTCCGATATTCTATAGCTTGTCTTTTCCTCATACTCGTTGAGTAGGCTGACATCGGTCCCATCCCTGTGAGCTATCTCACTTGACTCTTCTTCAGAATAGGTTGTGCTATTTGCTAAGTGACTCCTTGAAGTTGAATAACTCCCAGAGGTTATGTCTGTGAGGCTGTCATGATTCTGGATCATTCCAGTCTTTGATCTTCGCGTTGTTGACTCAGAGTCTTTTATGACACTTTGCCTCTCCCACTGTCTTGTCTCTAGTCTGCCTTGGCCCTTCCTTTTTCTGGTTTCAGCTGCCTCTTGAATCTTATGCTCAGACCTGAAGGAGGTTTCTTTTCGCTTATCTTTTCTTCTTGCACTGGTGTGTGACTCTCTTGACAATTCTCTTGTTTCAGCTTGCTCTCCAGCTTTGGCCCTCCTGACAATTTCCTTCAACGAGAATTGCCTTTGAAGTATCTTGCGCTGTGTGTCCGGTTCTGAACAGATCTCAATCGCCCGCAGGCGGATGGCTTCTTCATTTGTGAATGTGTTGAATTGACAGTATCGTACCAACTTGTGTAACCGCGTAACAAAGTTTGATAAGGATTCTCCTGGTTCCCGCCGTGCTGCATTGAAAACAATGCGTTCATGATCTACATCTTCCTTTGTGATGAAATGAGCACATAATGCCTTTTTGAGTTTTGTATATGTTCCTGTATCCTTTGCTGAAAAGGTTCTGATCAGGCGTCGGCCTTCGTGACCCACCAATTGGAGTAGTAGTAGTAGACGTTTGCTATCTCTCCGCTCTCCGGTAACGTCAAGAAATGCATCCAGGGACTCCAGCCACCGGTTCCATTCTGGACCCAGACTCTGGTCGCTGGTCCGTGTCACTGGGGGTGGCACTCCAATGCAGGGGCTCGACGTATGTGTTTCCTCTCTCACCGACATGATGGTGGAATGTGCTGGCGTGTCGATGTCACAGAACTGTTTCCTCATTTTCTTCTTGTCTTCTTTTGCTGACCCTTTTTCGGCCGCTAGTCTTTGTTTGGTCGTTTCCTTTGAATTGTGGCAGGGTTCGCCGCTCTCGGGTGACTACTGTATGTTGTCCGCCCCTGGCGCGGCTGTCTTGGTATACTTCTGTGAGTTGATTATGGATTTCCTGAGATTAACTGTCCACCATTCAGCTGTATCACACGTGGCTCGTGGCACTGCGAATTCCCGCTTTCTCTGGTGTTGCGTGCTAACTGCAGGCGGTCGGTGGTGTTTCCACAATGATACGTGGCAACGTTGACAGTGTTCTTTCGTTTCGTTCCAGACTACTGCGGATTATCCAGTCACTTAGTTGATGAGAGAAGACTTCTTTTATATTTTTTTGCTCCTGCTTCTGGATCATTTGTTGTCTTGGCTTCTTCCACTTCTGTAGCTACTTGTCTTCACGTGGTGCTGAAGTTTATTTTTGGCACTTGTCTCTGCTCGTGCTCGCTTGTGTTGATTCTTGTGCTTGCTCGGGCTTGTTTTCTTATTATACTCCTTGTATTTGCTCGTGATTATTTGTGTCCACTTATCTCGCTTCTATCTAGCTCTTGCATGTGTCTGTGCTTGTTTCTATTCGTCGCTTGCGTTAGCCAATGTTTGTTGCATCGCTTTTGCGGGTGCTCGTGCTTGTTTGTTTATCTTACTCTTGGCTTTGCCCGTGCTTGTCTGCTGTTTCTTCCTTGCACTGACTCGTGCTTGTTTGCTTGTCATCCCTTTGCATTGATAAATGTTTGTTACCTCAGCACTGCCTGACTCTAAGATGGCCGCCCATACTCTGCACAGGGAGGATGTCTCGAAAATTGCCTGACTTTAAGATGGCCGCCGCCACCGAACTCTCACCTCTCACGAGGCTTCACCTCCAGCCATTCACTCTTCTGGACTCACCGGCAGCCGATCCCGGGTGCAGCACGCTCCAAATTCCGGGCTCCTCCACAGCTGCTACAGTCAGGTGAGGTTTGGGATGGGCTCCCACTGCGCTTTACCAGGTCCCGCGCTCACTCTGCGACCGCATGCCAACACTCACGCATCGGGAGTGAGATTTCCGATGCCGGGACTCCTCGAGCTCCGTCTTGAGCTCAGCTTTCGTCGCGCTCGTTGGCGCTTGCCAGCAGGTCCTCTGGGGGCAATCTCCCTTACCTGGGGCACTCTTCACCACCTTGGGGTGCAATGCAGAGTCGGGGTGGGCTCCCGACTTCTGTTCGTTTGTGGCACACCAATTTACACGCATCCAGCGTGAGTCGCGTTTTGGCGCGATCGAGCGTTTCTTTTTTTGGACGCTCGGGCGCTTGTTCCTCCGGTCCCTCTTGGCCTCCTCACAGTCGCCTGATTGGGGAATAGGGTCACCTGCTGCTGGCCTCTCGCATCAGGCGGCAGCTTCACTCTCCACAGCAGCACTTCTCTTTCTTGACGCTGCTCAGGACGGGACGCTCCAGCAGGGTCCTGTGGGTGGTAGACATACCTATCCCATATGTCCCGGTCCCTACTCTAACTGCCCTCTAGCCGGTACTGGCTCCTCCTGTTCCTCCCTCTAGCTCCGCCCTCCCAAGCACTAGACTGCATTACACGATGCTACAATCAGGGTCAGCCTCAGCAAGCTTTTGTCTTTTTTTTTCTGACAGGGCTGGGGTTGTGGAAGAGAGGGCAAACGTGCTTTTTAGGTATTTCCAGGGGTGTAAATAGCCCACTGCAGTCCCAGCGCCCATACTGATCAGGTGCCTTCTTGCCCATCAGAGAAGCCCTATTCAGCTCAAGGTCATTACAGATCTTTAAAATATGTGAAACTCCGTGGCCTCTCTTCACATTCTGCAGGGCAGCACCATAATTTTTGCCTTACGCCATATTGTTCTCAGCACAAGGCCCAGCCCCCTCCTCACATGATGACTTTTATTTTAAGATGCAGGCTCTGTGGCCCCCCTGCCTCCTACCTCCAAAGTGCATGCACCATTACGGGTACTTGTCAGAACGGGGTTACAGCAAGGACCCCTCTTAGCCAATAGATGCCCGTCACGAGGAATAAGCTTTCAAATACAGAACACTGTGATGAAGGCAGCCTAAATTGGACATTTAGTTTTAACCTTCGCCTTGTCTCCTGAGCTCATCGTTTGTCTCCTCGCTTTAGCTGCATATTTCAGATTGCAACGCCCCAACGGTTTAGCGCTGCGTTATAATGTGATGAATACACGTCCGTGAGTCAGCACCTCCGATAACTGACTGTGCGGACGGGAAAGGGTTAACACCGTAGAATGCAAGGAAGCATCCTGTTACCCGGGTCGCGGCGACGCCGCGTCCACTGACGTGATGCGACGTGACAAGCCGTGATGCAGCTTTTCTGCGGCATCAGATTTATCAGTCAACAGAAGGGACCGAAGCGGCTGCCTTTCAAATCATCGAAAGCTGTGATAACACCCATTAAAATGCGATTATCCCTTATGTTCATTGCACCGCCTTCAGGCATCTTTGAGTAGGCAATGCTTACAAACCACACGTCTTTACGTCACAGTCATGTTAAAGGCAGGTTTTTAGAAGAGGGATATAACATATTCGGCTTTCTCTTATGCATATGGAAGCTATGCTATTGAAATTGTTCTCATGCATATGCAAGGATATAGTGAAGGTCAATTGGTACCCACAGTGGTGTGGCAAGTGGGCCTTAGACCCTAATGCAAGCAAAACTATTGGAGCACCATCCCTTGGTTTCCTAACAAAAGTACAGCTATATTTGGGGTTCAGTGGGCCACTCGCACCCCTGGGCCCAGATGCCAGTTCACCTGCAACCAGGGCCGTGCTGGGAACCAAAAGCAGCCCTGCCAAAAATGCTCAAACAAACTCCCATCCCCCCTTCGTCTTCTTGCACAATCTGTCTTCATCCATTCTCTCTCACTCCTTCTCCCCTGTTCCCTCTCTCTGATTACTTCTTCTCTAGCTTCCCCCTCCCTCCCTCCCTCCTCCTCTCTCTCTCTCTCTCTCTTGAAGCCTCCCGGCCGGATGCAATTCATCTCGGGGAGTTGGGGGGAGTGACAGAGGCACCAGGATCTCTAGCCCACCTGGGAAATGCCCCATTGTATAAAAGACCTGTCCAGCCCTACCTTCTGTACTTTTGATACCTGCTGGGTAACCATCAAGGCTTATAGCATCACATATGGTCTGAAAAAGCTGTCATATGATTGCTTAGAAATGTGGTAAAAAAATGATGGAAATATTTTATATACGTTTTTAAAAAAAATTATGTTGATGAATGTTGCAAATACAAAGTAAGAGATATGTTTATTTCTACAGGATTGCAAAGGTAATACATCTTGTTCAATAACAAATGAAAGGAGCCTTGTGTCAGTCATAATTTGTAATCATGCCCATAAAGCTTTTTTTATCACAGACAAAAGGTAATATGGACAAAGTTCATTAAAACATTGGGAATAAATGATTTCAGTCCTCATCATCATCTTTTTACTGCACAGTTTGGAGAGGAATTTGAAGTCTGACCTTAATGTAGGTCAATTGTGACCCCATTAGGAATTGCTAAATGTTTCTGAGACACATTAGTACATCGCCTTTTGCGACTTCCAGATTGTGAGTCACAAAAAGATGCAGTTAGGAACTCGCAAAATGAAGCAGTTGTACATGTGGTACCAAAACCTTTAAAAGAAAGAAATACACTAACTCGTCTTGGCAATGTAAAGACAGCTATTTACTGTTGCGACAAGCAGACAGACCTTCCCTAAATGATTTCTGTCCTCATCCTCATCTTTTTACTGCACAGTTTGGAGAGGAATTTGAAATCTTACCTTGTATCGAAGTCCTCTTTACTGTTAAAATCATGGGATGCAAGTAAGAGTAAGTGGGAATATTGCGGAGTGACTAAGGGCCACTTGTACACAAGGTTTTAGCAGTCGCAAATGGAGAATTGGGTCTTTTCAACCACTAAATATCCCTTTGACATCTACTAACCCCATTGTCGGTAACATATTACGACTTGCAAAATAGGGTTTGTGAGTTGGAATTAGGAAGGGGCATGTCAAGGGCATCCCTTCCGAATATCAAGTCACAGGGGGATGTATGAATGGTTTGCAACCGGAATACAGTCGCACAATAATCACAATTTACTGCCTACTTCAAGTATGTGGTAAGCAGTAGCAAATGGGAAGGGGTTTCCACGGGAACCCCTCCCCTTCGTAAATTGTTGCGAAAATGTTTCCCATAGACCTCTGCCGACTCTTAAAAAATGAAACTGAAATGTTTCTTTTTTCTTTTTGAAATGCTTCCCTTTTTCCTTTAAGGAAAATCGGTTGTATTTAAAAAAAACATTGCTTTATTTAAAAGCAAACCCAGACATGGTGGTTTGCTGTCCCGAGCAGTCCACGATCCATGTGTTTGTAGCAATTCCCAATGGTTCGCAAATTGCTACCTACCTCTTGAAAATTGATGATGTAGGTCAATTGTAACCCTATTAGGAACTGCTAAATGTTTCTGAGACACATTAGTACATCGCCTTTTGCGACTTCCAAATTGTGAGTCGCAAAAAGATGCAGTTAGGAACTCGCAAAATGAAGCAGTTGTACATGTGGTACCAAAACCTTTAAAATAAAGAAAGACACTGACTTGTCTTGGCAATGTAAAGACAGCTATTTACTGTTGCGACAAGGAGACAGACCTTGCTTACACACAGGCAGGCTTCCAGTCTTGCTCTTCTTGCTGCTTCACAGGCAGCTCTTTTTATACACAATTTACACAATGCTTTAGTACAAAACCAAAAATAATAATTGACTTGCAGGTTACAGATTTAAGATGGAAAACACTCAAAGCCCTGTGTCCCAATAACCTCAAACTCTGACCTAATCCTCTACAGTTCTTTATTGCACATCTAACAATGCTTAACAAATGAAGCATTCTTCTACTCATAAATGCATGTGTATTCATGGGGAAATGTAAGTTTGCAGTGTGTGCGTTTATCATTGTGCACATAAGATCTCTGTGTGTTCTAAGCTAATTTATTTTCCTGCACCCGTTGTCTAATCAGCTGAAATATTGCTAAATATGTGGAGCTCAGCATTATTTCTTTCTGGGCATTTAAAAGAGGTATTCCTTATTGACGGGCATGTGGAGACTGACCTCGCTTGTTGTTGGTCACGTGGAAGACAGAGATACATGCTGATGGACAAGGCTGTTCAGGCATGTCAATGGGCATGTAGGGGCCATTCAGACAAGTTGAGGGCATGTGGATGTAAATAAAAACAAAAAGTGATGATTGGTACTGGTTGAAGTAATCTTAAGCACTGGTGATTACTCTGGTCATTTTCCAAGCCATTGCGTTTTTGGTCACTCTGCCATTCCAGACATTGAGGAAACATAGACATTCCAGTCTTGGACTACCCCAAAAAGGGACAATCCTGCCTGAAATGTTTGGCTGTAATCATTCTGAATGGGGACCCAGTAAATCCCACACTTGTTTCAGCCATACAGAATCTTTGCACAGCTTGAGTCACTATGGCACAGTGAGCTACAGAATACACACATGGGAATACATGTACCTCTTAGGGTGATTTATTGATTCATACAAAACCTGATTGAAGTAAATATTTGATTGAACCCTAAATACTGGTACTTATTCTAGGTGCTTTGGCACTAAGGGAAACAATTGAGTAGCAATTTTCTCAGGGCATTTGCGTGCTGGCATTGCCTATGGATGTGGAAACTGTTAATTCTTGTTGACGTGCATCTACAACTACCATTACTTGTTTCTGGGCACATAGGGATCAGCATCTGTGACTAGGCATCAGAACATTGGCAATACGTACTATACCTGAAAATTGTGGACAATCTTTATTCTCTATGAAGCGATCTTTACATCTTAGAACTTTTTGACTAAGTTAGTAGCCCAACTTGCTTTAAAATGCACCGTTTTAACATTGTTTGATAGAGATGTCCATAAGGGAGAACCTCAACCTTTCTTTAATTGGTTATTAAATCCCAGCATATTTGGGTAATATACCTTTCCTACTACTCCTACTCCCCCTCCTCCTCCTCGTACTACTACTACTGCTACTACTACTAATATTAGTAAAATAAAAAGAATAATTATTATAATAATTGTTTTTATGCAGTGTTTTATGTCCCACTCCCACTGCTTCTAAATAATCATCAGCTAGTTTAATGGTACCCAATTTACCAACCTTGGTAGGATAGAAGTCTGAGTTGACCTTGCCAAGATTCCAGCGTGTAACCTGCACATCACATTATATGTCAATGGTGAATGTTTAGTAAGCCTTCCAGCTGTCAAATGCCCAGTTCTCAGTAATGTGTCTGTAGGTAATTCAACTTGAAAATAAAGTGAGGTGGGTAGCAGCCTGATTTCGGCTGTAGCTGTGCTACAACACTGTCCAACCCAAAGGACCCAGAAATGCGAACAGGTTTCCAAAGGGGCAACTTTGGTTCAGCTTTGGTAGAATAGCCTTAACAAGAAATATGTGTGAGTTGTGTCCGATATCAAACAACAAAAAAGTTAAACAAATAAAGAACTTAAAAAGTTTCTTAAGAAAATGTCATTTCATTATGGATAAGCCATAAAAAAATTCCAGTCATGTGACACTAGTAAGCCAAAGATCGATATTACTAAACCAATCCCTAACTAGGTTGCACTGTCCAACTACCTCTTTTCCAACAGTGTGATGAATTTCCTGCTTTGGGAGAATGCCACGTGGCAGAAGAGATTACCCTAGTTCCTAGTAGCTACCAGTCAGTATGCAGAATAAGTCTTCAGCAATAATACATTTATTCCTGATTCACTACTCCACTCATGGCAAGCCAACCCAATGCAATCCATTTGCCCAATTAACAGGGCTTCCTAAAGATATTGGAGTACAAGCTGAATATATTAGGTGCTGTGGAAATGTCACTCTTTTTTTAAAAGATAGGTTTAGGCCAAGACACCCTCCAAACACCTGCATATTGCATCGCAATCTTAACATATTTGACAGAGAAGCTGTCATACAGGGCAATTTCTTCGTAATAATTGGAATCTCTCTCCTATGCAATAGGTGTTTTTAGTTGAAAACATGTTTTTACCTTAGCTGAAAAGTGCACAAGCTATTAAATCTCTCATAATTTGTAAAATCAGTTCATTTAATTCCAACTTGGTTCATATCTGGCCATTTTAGTCAGCCTACATATGTGGTCTAAATATGAAATTAATAGTTATGACCTTGTACATTTTACCAGTAAAAGTCCAAATGATGAGACAAACGGACCAACCTGTTACCTCCTTGTGTTTTCCATGCAAATGACATGAAACATTTTTGGGTGTGAAATAAAATAACCTTTTGTCTACACCCACACAATCTATAAACATGTCAGTGGTCTGGAATTGTCTGCAACTATTATTTATAGCATTTGCTGTGTCTGTAAATAATAAACATCACTTAGCTGTGACAAAGCACACTATCAGGCCAATCCCACTTTGGTGGAAACTCAACTGAGAGGGGATCGCACATGATGTCAATATAGCACCTCCAGCAGATACCTGGACAACAACCCACAGAAGTCTGAAACTACAATAGTTCAAAATTGAAAAAGCAGAGGAAAAATCTTAGACAGATGAAACTCCAAACACTATCTTCAATTTCTTATATTATTTTACCAATGTTGGTAGAGTGATGGAGTTCAATTTTCAGCATTTGGTACTATTTGTTTCCAAAAGGTAATGGGGAAAAACACCAGATCCCCCTTTTTGAAGTCCTTTTTAAACTTCCTGCTGTATTCCCAATGGTCTTTGCCCTTTAAAATGACAATATTGTACAATTTTCCCCTAATAAGTCCTTAAAGGTGAACCCTCAAACACTCCTGTGAAGAGGTGTTTTAATCTTCCCAGTTTTGCCAATGTTACTTACAGAATACGGATGCATCTTGGTAGAAAGGTAAATTAGTTGCTTTGAGACCCACTCATTAATACACACGGCCCTCCTTCGTTCATATTTCACTCCCACACCATAAAAAATGTCATATGTACTTTGTTTTTGGAGACTAAATAGTAATTTAACGGCAGTGTACAAAAAGTGGACCGTATTCTGTTGTTGAAAGAATGTTAAAAAAAATGATCATATTGTGAAATATTGATGATTGTAGAACAGTTATAAACTTCAGTGGCTGATTCATAAATCCATTAGTGAACCTGAATCAAACCTAGGTGTGCCAATAAATGCATTGGCAAGTGTTAAATCTCAATTAAGATTCACTGAATTAGGATTTAAATTTTCTGGAATTGCTCCATAACATAAGAAGTTAGTATTTTTCTCGGTAATTTGGAATTTCTCTATTTGGAAATTAAGGTTAGCGAGAGTTATGTGAGAATAGAATGGCGGTCTTATCTGCAATGTTTGTGAACATTAAAAAACTATTGGGTTTGAAAGTATTCATGGTGTCCTTCCAAGTATTTTCACACAATTGAAATACTTGCAATTTTAGTACTGTTAAATTGTGGAGCAATCTGTTAAAGATTTGTCCGCAGACAATTTTTCAGGGTGGGGCATAATTGAGAAAAATTGTCAAGATCGTGCTGCCGATATTGTAACGGCAGTACAATCTTGAATTTTTTTTAAAGGGCAAGTGAAAAATCCACGATGTGGGTTGGGGGCGGCTAGCGCTCCTTCCTCCCCCCCCTTGAGAACGACCATGCAAATAGATATTCCTAATTGCAGTTCCAGACACATCAAGTGAGTAGATTCTTCAATAGAGTCAGAAGAAATGATATCGCTGACTTTAGCCAGAGGCTCCAAAAGATGCTTATGAAGGAATGGACAGGGGATGGAAGCTGACATGAACTCACCTCTGAAATCTCAAGTGACTCTGAGACGCAGTCACTGTAATGTTCTTTCACTGGAAGAGATGGATAAATGTTGCTGAATGTTAGTTACATTATCAAAAAAAGGTATTTGAAAGGCTAGTAGAATGACTTTGTGATTACTTGGAAGTAAAACAGGTCGCAATGATTGAAGGGGTTCCTGCGTGAAATGCAATAGACATGTCAGAGCATAGTATTGTATTCCAGATGCAAGTAAGAGAAGAAGTTGTGCCTTGTTGCTAAGATGTCATATATGTGAAGACGTATGAATTTCTTATATGTCTTCTTAAACTGCAAGGCAGCAAGTCACAGTGAAGCCTATCACTGTTGAGAAGGATTCTGCAGTATGACAAATACTACTTACATGAAAGGGCATCCTGAGCACACGTTATACGCCCCTGGCCTTGGCAGTCAGACAATTCCTCCAATAGGACTTCCATGATTGAGGACTTTCACAATTTTACAGAATGCCCAAAGGAAGCAAGAAATCAATGGCGTCCTTGAATACTTGACTAAAATGGAAGATTGACAACAAATGTGCATTTTCACATTTAGCTTTTTTGTTTAATCGTGTTGAAAATGTTTTGTCCATTGTCAAACCATTCCACCTTTACCCTGTTTTACTATGCAGTTGTTTGCTCTTCTTTCTCACCCTACAAATATACTTACTTGTACCTTTGACAGGAGTACATTTTTGTTCACTTTCAGAGTGACCACAAACCTGCAAGAGGTGCATGAATAACCATAAACCTACAATCTCACAGGTTTTCATCTAATTTTACAGGATGACCATACAGAACACCCATAAACCCACACTTGACCCCAACCGAATGCAAACATTCTTCCATACTTGCTCTGCTTTCACAAATGCGCTTTGCACACTCAAAACCCCATCAACACTGATTCTTTAAATCAGGTTTGGGAATATGGGTGTGACAATTGGTCATCAGTGTAACTTAGGAAGGCAAAGTGCTTTTTAAACCATGCCCGCCAGGAGAAGAATTTTAAGTGTTCAATATGCACTGAAAAGGGACCACACAATGGCGTTTGTTGAAGTGGATATTTTGATACTTAAAGAATGACATTTACTCACAGTGTAGACAGTCATGAAAAAGAAAGGAATGAAGGAAAAAAGGAAAACATTAGTAATCATTGCTGCACAATTATAACCACTGAGTACCCGCCTAAGGACTGAGATAATGACTTCAAGGATGACAAGAAGTATTTAGGTAGCAAGTTATAACTCAACTGATTAGGTAAAAAAGTTATAAAAATACATGTAATATGTACATGATTGTTCTAAAATTTAATTGTAGCAACTTCATCCTTACCAACTCACTTATCCACGATCTTTATGCAGATTGATATTTCTCACGGGAGCATTTAATAAAGTATTGTAAAGTAGACTTCAGTTAGGTAAAAATAATAACTGAATTAGATGGTTGTTTATGTATCGCTTATGGAAACCACTCAAACACTAATTTACTAATGTCGCCGACCACAAAACCTCAAAATCATCAAACATATCTTGCAAATGATTTTCTTTTCTCCACTGAATGGAATTATGCAGCTTGCAGTGCATGTGCTCTGTTAGCATATAACAATAAGCATTTGCAATCACTAAAAATTGTAAACAGACATAGTAATCAAAGGTGCATGTGCATCAATGTACACCTAAGTTCTGATTTTATAACTTTTAAACCTTAGCATATACCAAAGTTTTTTCGGCACTAAATAACACTGGCTACTTTCTGAGAATGTTCACTTGACGCCACCAGCTTGGTATACCGTGACTTCAGAACAAGTTGCCTCCATATATGTATATATTCATGTATATATCAGCAGTTCAATCCAAAGAGTAGGAATGAGGTGGCACACCAAAATTCGTTACGGGTAATTTAATCACCAACAACAACGCATTTCAGCTGCAAAACGACCTTTGGCAAGTTGTTACAGTCCTTCCTAGTCACCATTTTGTATACACCATGACATAATGAACATGGAAGAAACATTGCGGTTAGCGATCACCATGATTTTCAGAAAATAGTTTTCTTTTGTCTCGTAAATGTATAATTGTGAATTAATAATTCATTATGTGCTGAAATAAATATGTGTTTCATATTCCATTGTGCCCGAGCGAATACTGATTCAAATAAGAATGCTGTTACCAATTCAATTCATAGAAATGGAAAAAATACCTCGCGTGACACAATACTAAAAGGATACAAAATTCCTATCATAATTGGAATTCTACAGTAATATAAAATATCTATTTACAAAAAATGGTAACTATAGTACATTAAACTAAATACGTATTTCATGTTTGATGTACAGAGACACCTAAGTGTACATGACCATAATCAATGCCAAGTGGCACAAAATTCCTGTTATGTGGTCAAACAGATCTGCACGTGTGAATTATACATGAATTCATGCGAGACAGGTTACTGATTACTGCTTTTTAAATCACAAAATTGTCTGAATTGTCGCATAATTATAATACCAGTGACAAATGAAGGAATGTGTATAGTATATGTGAATGCCATTCTTTCATAGTGCAAGGGTGTACATAATGAACATGTGCCCAACTGAAATGTTAAGGACGTGTAAGCAGACGAAGGAGAGAGATATTTTGAATACCTAACAGGGTATAATTGCTAAAGGAACCCTAATACTAGGAAATTACAATGTCCTGACATGCAACTGATATCCATGGGCAATTCGTAATACCAAATAGGTTCCAATAAAACCGTACCTAATAACGGAAGGAAGGGAGCAAGTGCCCCATAATCCAACATCTTTAATTACAGTCCTGAGTGGAAAGTGTACCCTATGTTAAAATTATCAACAAAATGGTGTATATCTATATATATATATATATATACACGCAAACAAACATGAGAGGCACTCTGGAAAGGGTTATGGCTTTCTGTCGTTTATTTGCCACTAATATTAAAGCCACTGACTTTAACCCCTTCCGTGCGGGTTAATTCCCCCACTGTGCTTGGGGGCGGGGGGGGCGCGCAGTGCCCCCATGCTCATGACGAGCTCAGCTAGGGAAGCCGTACTTTATAATATAATATATTCATATGTGTGTGTATATGTATGTTTATGCATTTGGAAGATTATGTGTACTGATCCTTTACTATCATTGCTATATTTGATTTAGGACATGAACTTTTGTATCTTTTTTCTTTTTGTATATAAGACTTGCTTATTAATTGCATCCCCACTATCATCTGATTTTACCTTATAATAATGTATGGCTAAAAGAAGCCACATTTTATGATCTGCACTTTGGGTATTTTTACCATGATCATTTGATTGTTGTCATTTTGTGCAATATAGGTAATCCTTAAGTGGATTAACATTTGGGCACTTGCCCTGTATTTTTTTCTTGATTAAGATTACAGCATAAAGGTAATCTTTTGGTCCAATTAATTTCAACAGGATTCTAACTTTTGCATTAACAATGTTTAATAAGTATTATTGAATCATTGTCTGTTTAAAATGAATTTTATTGGACGTTTTGTTTGCACATATTGCATCATGCACTTTATATATGACTTAGTCTGTCTTCCCTCTCTATGTGAAGGATGGGAGGGTCTAAATTGTTTCATGGTATTTATGGGTGAAATTTTTCCTAAACACGTCATGTGATCAAGGCCGGGGAAACTCGGTTGAAACGCGTCATGTTGTGTGAAGGCTGGAATAAAATGCACTAAGAAAACTTCAAAAACCTTGTGGTGGTCCGTTCCTGGTATAGCAGTTTGCCGAAAGGACGTTTGCTTTCTTCCCAGGACTTGGTTCTCATATATATACGTATACATTTTTTTTAACCAACAAAAAGCACTTGCAGTGCAGGAGGTATATAGTCAGGCTGATTTATTTCATGAGGTTAAAGTCATCACCATCACCAAAAGAGCACAACCAATGCTTTTCGACCTGAATGGTCTTGAACCGTGATTTGAGATGTCATCAATGATGTCACTGACCATGTCTTGAGTAATGTAATATGTAAGGTCATAAGTAGTGCATTGCAGCAGCGCGAGTTATAGTTAACTCAGGTAACTATCACATCTGAATTTCTCTGGTTTGAGTAAAATATCTCCCTAACTATAACGTCTCTGTAATCTTTGGGTTTTTAGTGAAAAAAAATTATATATATATATATATATATATATATATATATCGCGCTCACACCTTTAGCTTCTCTCCCAAGGAAACTGCACTCTCGGGATACTATTTCAAAATGTTTTATTGCGGGCAAAACAAACGCGTTTCGGCAAGACGCCTTCTTCGGTGTTCAAAGAGCATGAAAAAATAATACATTTAAATACGTTTCTTTGGGAGTAGAGATAGAGAAGGGACTCTAGCGTTAAGAGTAATCTCAGCGCCATCTTAGAACGGTGAAAAAACGTACATGTCACTATACATCTTTGTACATATTTACATAGATATTTTTCACATTTGTTCTTTCATTATATTTACATTTGCATATACAATTTATAAAGCCGTGTATCGGCAATGGTCCCATACTCTATTCATGTTCAATGTCTCCCTTATGACAGTCACTGGAGCCCTGTCTGAGAACGGTGTGGGTTAAGGTTAACGTGGAGTGGAACGTAGTGCTCCTCCCTATTATTAGACAGCACAAAGTTGTGTATCAACAAAACTTTATTGCAACAAGCCTGTTGCAATACTGTATAATTCCAATTTATAATACAATCAAGCCGTGTATCGGCCTCATGTTCCTTCTCAGTGATAACCAACCCATACATGACCCATACGTCATACAATTTCATAATATTCCGTGCTCATATATTAACTCATATGTATGCAGAACCACTGAAAACCAAAAAATAAAAAAAATAAAAAATCGTCCAAAAACCCCAAAATCAGAAAGCGGTGAAAATCTCATTAAACATGACTTTTTCCATTATTTATATATTTACATTCCATGAATTTCATATTGTTACTAAGTGCAGATCTTTCGCATTTTAGTCATTACACTCCTTCCTAGCCCAGGTGTACTGTAAGTTCTTCCCCACTATTTAATCCTCTCGGATACTTGGTCATGAGGTCTATGATATAACGTGATTCTAGCCGGCGCAATTATTTCAATCGGTCTCCCCCTCTGATGTTATTTGGTACAAAATCTACACCATAGAATTGTAGCTTGTTTCCATCCTTTTGGTGTAGTTCGGAGAAATGGCGCGCCACAGGGTATGCCTGGTCTACCTTGTCAATGGCCCTAAGATGTTCAAGGATTCTGATTTTCAAGGGATGAATGGTACTCCCTATATATTTGAGCCCACACGGGCAGACCAAACAGTATACCGCGTAGGGAGTGCCACAAGTAATGAATTTGTTTATAGATTTGAGTTCTTTTTTCCTGGGTACCTGATATCTAAGAACCCTCTTGCTGTTGGTGCACGCCTTGCACTTGCCGCAAGGAAAGAACCTTTTCATTTCCTTTAAGGTTTTGGTCTTCCCTGGTATTACTTCCAAATGACTTCTCACTAGAGTATCTCTCAATGACCTGTTTCTTCTGAAGGTTATAAGGGGGTGTTTGGGTATGTCATCTTTAATGACTGGATCAGTTTGGAGGATATGCCAGTTTTTTCGTAACAATTTTCTCAGTTGGTTAGCATCTGAGGAAAATGGAGTGATCATGCGAAACTTGTTCGCATTCTGGGTATCTTTTTTCTCTTTATCTTTCAGTAAGGTACTTCTATCCAAGCCACGCACTCTTGACAGAGCCCTGTCAAGGGTAGAGGATTGATAGCCTCTAGCTTTGAATCTTTTAATGCTTTCTGAGGCAGCCGCCTCAAAGTCCGCATTCTTGGAGCTATTCCTCTTCATTCTCAAAAGTTCACCATAAGGTATACTTTGAATTAATTTAGGTGGATGATTACTGCTGGCCTGGAGTATGGAATTACCTGCTGTGGTTTTTCTGAACAGGGACGTATGTAAATTCCCCTCCTCAATGAACACCCTCAGGTCCAGGTAGTTCACTGCCACTGGACTAACTGTACCCGAGAAGTGCAAATTGAGGGTGTTATCATTCAGGATTCCAATATAATCGGAAGCTTGTTCAGCTGTACCTTGCCATATGATGAATAAATCATCTATATAGCGTTGCCACTGTATTACTCTGCCTTTATGACCGTCGTCCACGGTCCTGGGCACCCGCTCCTCCCACCAGCCAACGAATAAATTTGCGTAGCTGGGGGCGAAGCAGGTGCCCATCGCCGTGCCCGACTTTTGTCTGTAGAATTGATCTTCAAATAGAAATATGTTATTTTCTAAGCAGAATTCAACAAATTCAAGCAGCATGCAAGAGTGTTCCATAAACCTTAACTGTCTCTTTTTTAAGAAAGATTGTATTGCCGTTAAACCTTCTTGATGTTGTATGCATGTATATAAACTGGTGATATCTAATACAATCAAAAGATAAGAATTGTCCCATTTAATTGTCTCAATTTTCTTCAAAAAATCTTTTGTATCCTGCACATAGGATTTCAGTTGTTTTACGAGATGTGATAGATAATGATCCACAAAGATAGACAGATGTTCTGTGAGGCTGTTCATAGAAGACACTATGGGGTGTCCTGGAGGGTTAATGCAGTTTTTGTGGAGTTTAGGAATATGATAAAACGTGGGAATTACTGAATTTCCACTCCGCAAATACATATGTTCCTCTTTCCCTAGCATGGATTTATCATGCCACTTGCGAATTAACATATCATAAGCATTAACACTTCTATCATATTGTTCTTTAGTTGCTACCTCATAATACTTAGTGTCCGACAATTGTCTTATAGCCTCCTCCTTGTACTTCTGTCTGGTTTGTAAGACTATATTTCCGCCTTTGTCAGACGGCTTGATCACTATTTTAGTGTCCTTCATCAATGCATCCAAGGCTTGTCTCTCTTTGATGGTTATGTTCTTTTTTGTTTTGTTCTCACAGATCTTGGATCTTAGTTTACACAAATCATTGATCATAGCATCCGAAAAAGTGTCTATTGCATCGGGAGGCATTTGTGGATTAAAAACAGAGACTGATTTCAAAGGGCTTTCTTCTCTGTCCTGCTCTATACCTGCCCTTTTTGCCCTTTCCACTAGGTCAGGTTCAAAACATGTTGTGGCATCTAAATCTGATTACAGACTTTCCATTGATTCTATCCCCGTGAGATCATTTCCCGTTATCTGTTGCTGTTATTCCTTGTCCTGATATTTTAACTTTGGTCGTCGGTCTTAATTTAAAGTATTTATGTAACTTCATTTTCCTTACCAAACGGAAAAGATCAATGCGGGTTTGCGTGTATTCAAGCCCTTTGCTTGGGCAGAATGTCAATCCTTGACTTAGTACTTTCAAGTCAGTGTCTGTTAAGATTTTTTCAGTTAGATTAACCACAGTGGGATTTGGAATATCTATGATCTCTTGTTGGTTTTCTTTTTCTGTGCATGCCATGTTTTGTTTTGCCCGCAATAAAACATTTTGAAATAGTATCCCCGAGAGTGCAGTTTCTTTTGGAGAGAAGCTAAAGGTGTGAGCGCGATATATGGCGGTTTGGATCAGAACCGCAACTGCACCCGCTCAGGAGAGTGATCCGTTTGTTTGTGGTCGAAAGGAAGCGCGAATATATATATATATATGTACAAACACATACACATCCAGCAATACTCACAGCTTTCCTTTATTGTGTGGTCACTGGGGACACTGGGCTCCCTTTTTGCGCCATTCTCTGATTTTATTACTTGAACTAATTCTTGTCTTCAAGTATCTTATCTTTTTATATACAGCAGCTAGACTGATGAATCTTTGTTTTCCATCTATCTATAAATGTTTACATTAATTGACTTATTCATTATTCTAAAGCTTTCATGACTAAATAAGTCCTTGGTATACTAATGTTGAAGTTTATCATACATATCCGGGTTCCTTTGGCATTATGGGTTACTTGTTAAGGTATAGCATTGCTAGTCCATTCCAAAGTTTGGAACTAAGAAATCTGAATGAGTCACTGCGCATATTTGCTAGCTTTACTGAGGATTCAACAGAAGAGATAAGGAAGATTGTTGTTCTGGCTAGTTGAAAGCCTCATAGATAGGAAGAGGCACTTACATTTAATTCTCTACTCTAAGGGCAGCGGCTGTAGCTTTTTTGTGAGCCTCGGAGACATGATCTTGTTTGTTAGGATGACAAATGGAACGTATTGCAGCATTCTGTACTCTCCAAAAAAGCAGGCAGTCCGAAACATTAGTGTAGCAGTAATCTAATTTTGACATCAAACATGAGGTAACAACCGTATAAATCTTCAGGAAGGAAAGGGAGAGCTCATTGCATCATACACAGTCCGTAGAAATTGCTCTGCACTGCAACTGCATTTATTTGGAGATGCAGAGAAAGTTTGTGGTCCTAGGAGACACTGATGGATTTTGCATTAGCGGTTGTGGGAAGTTGTGTTCCAAGGCCAAACCAAAGTGGCTTGCCTCTACATTCTCTACTTCTGCCAATAATTAAGATTTCCATTCTTTTGGCATTAATATAGCCTTATAGCCCGCTGCTATGAGCTATATCGGTTGTTCAAGGTGCTGCCGGAGCAAAAGGCAAGGGCCTATAATGAGATTGAGGGCATTTAACAACAGGTATAGCCCTCAGCAGTGGGCTGTAAGGCTATATTAGAAAATTCCACATACTAAGAATAGAATATTCTATATTAAAAAGGAAGCAACAGAAATACAAACATTGGCATGTTGGAGCAGAATTCTTATACCTGCCATTATAAGCCCATAGCTACTACATTTCTTCAATGGAGCTTCCAACACTCCAATGTTCTAATTTAAGAAAATGAAAGGTCATCCATTGCAGGAATACTTGTGTGTAGTCATAGAAATGTGACAAAGATGCAGGATCCAGATGTTCTGTGTAGCTAATAATCTGCATATCATCTGGATATGAGAGAGTAGTAGAATCAAAAGTTTGAATAAGACAAGATAAATGCAGTGGCAGCCGGCATGGTTTGTGGGTGGTGGGGCAGGTGGTCGCGAGAGGGTGATGAATGGCAAAAAAAAGAATAATAAAGAAAAACGTACCTTGCCGCGCCAGTCCAACGTCTCTGCTCCTGCTCTCCGAGGCACAGGCATCACAGAAAAAGCTGTCCTGACAAATCACATCACTGCAATGCAGAGTTGTGTTTGGTTTTGAGCGTCCTGGTTCGACACTCAACCAGGTAATGGGGTCCTGGGCTTGTTCTCCGCTCAGGCTGTAAGGCAGCCTGCAGGGAGAATGGGGAAAGAGCGTGTGAGTGGTTTGAGCGTCCCGAGAATGTTGACCAAACAGTCATTGCGCACTTAGGAGTGGGCAAACCACTCATCCCCTGCCTGCTCCGAGAGCAGAGCAGCCCCGCCCAACCACCCGCAAAGCAACAGGAAACATAAAATTATAATAACTCATAGTTAATATAATTTTATGTTTCCTTTGCAGTGCACTGCTTAAAGCAGTGGGGGTGACGCTCCTCTGCAATAGCGGAGAAGCCGCCCCTGGATAATTGTAGACATATAGGTTGAAAAGCATGGGGGCAATAATGACTTGGCTGAGCTCAGAACCGGATTAGGACTGAGGTTGCCCATGGTTGATTTGAGCCAGTAGTTCTTCATTGTGTGAGGCAGGTGCCTCATTGCTAAGCTTGCGAAGTCCCACCTTTATAAAAAATGTAAAGACTGTTTAACAAAGGGCCTTTCCTCTCGTGGCGGAGCTCTGCAGCTGTGGGGGAGTCTCGACACTCAGGGCAGAATCTCCACAGTATTCTCATAGCGAAGATTACGCCCCAAGTGCGGAGACTACTCCACGAGGGCAGCGTCTCCACCACGACTGCAGGGCCTCCACCACGAGTGCACGGCCTCCGCCACGACAGCAGGGCCTCCGCCACGAGTGTCGGGGCCCTTTTTGAAATCAGTCCCGAAGTATTCCTGTTTTAATAACTGTAGTTCCTAAATCTTTAATGCCTCATGACCATCGCCTTTGTAAGTAAAAAAAACACAAAAAAACAGAACTATAACCCATTCGATGCGCGCGTCGGCCAACGCCCGTTGCAAGCACTACCTCGGTAGTGCTGCACACGTCCGTTGGCCGACGCGGCCCGCCCACTCTTCAAAGCCGCCGCACCACGGCAGAATTCGCTAAAGTGTTATTATTATTAAAGCATAAGAGTTATGGGTACCGGAGTAGAATCATTGTAAGCAAAGTTATAAAATGAAAAGTGACATTTTTATTTATTGAGACCACAATATTGAAAAAAAATTAAAAGACGTTACAAAAATATAAATTGTCCATATAAAAATTGTATTAAAAAAAAAAAAAATGACAAGCAGCCACCTAGATGCAAATGTTGCTTTCTGGAGTTTAAAACATGGTTTTCTTTTGGACCCTATACAGAATGATTCTAGTCAAATTCATTCAAGGCAAGACTTGCCATTTAAAAAAACTGCTCAGGGGCAGTGATTTATTTAATTCAAATTAGCAGAGATTTAGTATTCTCTTTCCTTTCCAGGCAGAAGTGTACCCTCTGGAGAGTTTAACATCCGTTAAGGGGGGAGACCACAGAGGAGCTGGAATGCCCACGCCGCCTGCTCAGAGAATCACTGCACCATGTGACAAGTTGACAGGGGTCAGGCGGATGCTGTGAGCAGTTGTGTTTTTCAAATTCTTCATGTCCTCTCGCAGGTCCCCCTTGGTGAACCTAGGGCAGCGCCTCGAAGCCACAGCCCCAACCCTCGCAGCGGGTGCTGAAAGGATTAACAAACAGCCTCACTGTGCTACAAAAATTCGTGTTAATCATTTATTTTTTAACATTAATCTCTTCGATCTGTAAACTAACTCCACATGAACTACTCTAATAAAAATATGTCAAACTGGTAAAACTGTACGCTGTGGTGTTTTGCCATTAGCATGTCGCCTGTATTCACATTGGAGTATACATGGCATTAAGATATATGTGCATGTCAGGCACCCAATTAGTTAAAAATACTTCTATTTGAATTACTAGCGAGCAATGCACAAGGAAGAACCACTTTTAATGAATTTTTGCCTTTTTGCGACAACAGGCCGACTCCCTTTTTAGGTCGAGCTGACGTTAGCATTCATGCGAAGCATGAATGCTGTCAGCTCGACAACTAATGTGATCCGTTTTTAGGAGAGTGGACACCAAAGTGTTACGAGCGTTTTCAGTGCCGGATTTCACCTCGGGAGCGCGCAGCATTGTCTGCAGTGGCAGTGTCAGTTTCGCTTTTTTATTACTTTCGTTTTTCCCGAGGCTGGCTGAGGCTGGCTTGGAATGAACAGGCTTGCCCCCGCGCATGCGCAGAGTAACTCACAGCCCTTGTTTATATTTGTTTTAGTTCCGTGATGCTCCGATCTTTGCCCCTTCCGAGTGGAGCTTCCGAGTGGAGCTTCCGAGTGGAGCTTCCGAGTGGAGCTTCCGAGTGGAGCTTCAGAGTGGAGCTTCAGAGTGGAGCTTCAGAGTGGAGCTTCAGAGTGGAGCTTCAGAGTGGAGCTTCAGAGTGCAGAGTGGAGCTTCAGAGTGGAGCTTCAGAGTGCAGAGTGGAGCTTCAGAGTGGAGCTTCAGAGTGGAGCTTCAGAGTGGAGCTTCAGAGTGCAGAGTGGAGCTTCAGAGTGGAGCTTCAGAGTGGAGCTTCAGAGTGGAGCTTCAGAGTGGAGCTTCAGAGTGGAGCTTCAGAGTGGAGCTTCAGAGTGGAGCTTCAGAGTGGAGCTGCAGAGTGGAGCTTCAGAGTGGAGCTTCAGAGTGGAGCTTCAGAGTGGAGCTTCAGAGTGGAGCTTCAGAGTGGAGCTTCAGAGTGGAGCTTCAGAGTGGAGCTTCAGAGTGCAGAGTGGAGCTTCAGAGTGCAGAGTGGAGCTTCAGAGTGCAGAGTGGAGCTTCAGAGTGGAGCTTCAGAGTGGAGCTTCAGAGTGGAGCTTCAGAGTGGAGCTTCAGAGTGGAGCTTCAGAGTGGAGCTTCAGAGTGGAGCTTCAGAGTGCAGAGTGGAGCTTCAGAGTGCAGAGTGGAGCTTCAGAGTGGAGCTTCAGAGTGGAGCTTCAGAGTGGAGCTTCAGAGTGGAGCTTCAGAGTGGAGCTTCAGAGTGCAGAGTGGAGCTTCAGAGTGGAGCTTCAGAGTGGAGCTTCAGAGTGGAGCTTCAGAGTGGAGCTTCAGAGTGGAGCTTCGGAGTGGAGCTTCGGAGTGGAGCTTCGGAGTGCAGAGTGGAGCTTCAGAGTGGAGCTTCAGAGTGGAGCTTCAGAGTGGAGCTTCAGAGTGGAGCTTCAGAGTGGAGCTTCAGAGTGGAGCTTCAGAGTGGAGCTTCAGAGTGGAGCTTCGGAGTGCAGAGTGCAGATTCGGAGTGGAGCTTCAGAGTGGAGTGGAGCTTCAGAGTGGAGCTTCAGAGTGGAGCTTCAGAGTGGAGCTTCAGAGTGGAGTGGAGCTTCAGAGTGGAGCTTCAGAGTGGAGCTTCAGAGTGGAGCTTCAGAGTGGAGAGTGGAGATTCAGAGTGGAGCTTCAGAGTGGAGCTTCAGAGTGGAGCTTCAGAGTGGAGCTTCAGAGTGGAGCTTCAGAGTGGAGCTTCAGAGTGGAGCTTCAGAGTGGAGCTTCAGAGTGGAGCTTCAGAGTGGAGCTTCAGAGTGGAGCTTCAGAGTGGAGATTCAGAGTGCAGATTCAGAGTGCAGATTCAGAGTGCAGATTCGGAGTGCAGATTCGGAGTGGAGCTTCGGAGTGGAGCTGAGCTTCAGAGTGGAGCTTCAGAGTGCAGAGTGGAGCTTCAGAGTGGAGCTTCAGAGTGCAGAGTGGAGCTTCAGAGTGGAGCTTCAGAGTGCAGAGTGGAGCTTCAGAGTGGAGCTTCAGAGTGCAGAGTGGAGCTTCAGAGTGGAGCTTCAGAGTGCAGAGTGGAGCTTCAGAGTGGAGCTTCAGAGTGCAGAGTGGAGCTTCAGAGTGGAGCTTCAGAGTGCAGAGTGGAGCTTCAGAGTGGAGCTTCAGAGTGGAGCTTCAGAGTGGAGCTTCAGAGTGGAGCTTCAGAGTGGAGCTTCAGAGTGGAGCTTCGGAGTGGAGCTTCGGAGTGGAGCTTCAGAGTGGAGTGGAGCTTCAGAGTGGAGCTTCAGAGTGCAGAGTGGAGCTTCAGAGTGCAGAGTGGAGCTTCAGAGTGGAGCTTCAGAGTGCAGAGTGGAGCTTCAGAGTGGAGCTTCAGAGTGCAGAGTGGAGCTTCAGAGTGGAGCTTCAGAGTGGAGCTTCAGAGTGCAGAGTGGAGCTTCAGAGTGGAGCTTCAGAGTGGAGCTTCAGAGTGGAGCTTCAGAGTGGAGCTTCAGAGTGGAGCTTCAGAGTGGAGCTTCAGAGTGCAGAGTGGAGCTTCAGAGTGGAGCTTCAGAGTGCAGAGTGGAGCTTCAGAGTGGAGCTTCAGAGTGCAGAGTGGAGCTTCAGAGTGGAGCTTCAGAGTGGAGCTTCAGAGTGGAGCTTCAGAGTGGAGCTTCGGAGTGCAGAGTGGAGCTTCAGAGTGGAGCTTCAGAGTGGAGCTTCAGAGTGGAGCTTCAGAGTGGAGCTTCAGAGTGGAGCTTCAGAGTGGAGCTTCAGAGTGGAGCTTCAGAGTGGAGCTTCGGAGTGCAGAGTGCAGATTCGGAGTGGAGCTTCAGAGTGGAGTGGAGCTTCAGAGTGGAGATTCAGAGTGGAGAGTGGAGCTTCAGAGTGGAGATTCAGAGTGGAGATTCAGAGTGGAGAGTGGAGCTTCAGAGTGGAGCTTCAGAGTGGAGCTTCAGAGTGGAGCTTCAGAGTGGAGCTTCAGAGTGGAGCTTCAGAGTGGAGCTTCAGAGTGGAGCTTCAGAGTGGAGCTTCAGAGTGGAGCTTCAGAGTGCAGATTCAGAGTGCAGATTCAGAGTGCAGATTCAGAGTGCAGATTCAGAGTGCAGATTCAGAGTGCAGATTCGGAGTGGAGCTTCGGAGTGGAGCTGAGCTTCAGAGTGGAGCTTCAGAGTGCAGAGTGGAGCACTCTACAGCACCCCGCACTCTACAGCGCCCCGCGCTCTACAGCGCCCCACGCACTACAGCGCCCCGCAGCGCCCTGCACTCTACAGCGCCCCGGGCTCGACAGCGCCCCGCGCTCTACAACGCCCCGTGCTCTACAGCGCCCCGCACTCTACAGCGCCCCGCACTCTACAGCGCCCCGCACTCTACAGCGCCCCGCACTCTACAGCGCCCCGCACTCTACAGCGCCCCGCACTCGACAGCGCTCTACAGCGCCCCGCACTCGACAGCGCCCCGCACTCTACAGCGCCCCGCACTCTACAGCGCCCCGCACTCTACAGCGCTCCGCACTCTACAGCGCCCCGCACTCTACAGCGCACTGCACTCTACAGCGCCCGCACCGCAGCCTACAGCGCACCACAGCGCCCCATACTCTACAGCGCCCCGCACTCTACAGGGCAACGCGCTCTACAGCGCAACACACTCTACAGCGCAACGCACTCTACAGCACTCTACAGCGCCCCGCACTCTACATCGCCCTGCACTCTACAGCGCCCCGCAGCGCCCCGCACTCTACAGCGCCCCGCACTCTACAGCGCCCCGCACTCTACAGCGCCCCGCACTCTACAGCGCCCCGCAGCGCCCTGCACTCTACAGCGCCCTGGGCTCGACAGCGCCCCGCACTCTACAGCGCCCCGCAGCGCCCCGCAGCGCCCCGCACTCTACAGCGCCCCGCACTCTACAGCGCCCCGCACTCTACAGCGCCCCGCACTCTACAGCGCCCCGCACTCTACAGCGCCCCGCACTCGACAGCGCCCCGCATTCTACAGCGCCCCGCACTCGACAGCGCTCTACAGCGCCCCGCACTCTACAGCGCCCCACACTCTACAGCGCTCCACACTCTACAGCGCTCCACACTCTACAGCGCTCCACACTCTACAGCGCTCCGCACTCTACACCGTGCTCTACAGCGCACTGCACTCTACAGCGCCCGCAGCGCACCGCAGCGCACTCTACAGCGCACCGCAGCGCCCCATACTCTACAGCGCCCCGCACTCTACAGCGCAACGCGCTCTACAGCGCAACGCGCTCTACAGCGCAATGCACTCTACAGCACTCTACAGCGCCCCGCACTCTACAGCGCCCCACGCTCTGCAGCGCCCTGCACTCTACAGCGCCCCACAGCGCCCTGCACTCTACAGCGCCCCACAGCGCCCGCACTCTACAGCGCCCCGCACTCTACAGCGCACCGCACTCTACAGCGCACTCTACAGCGCACCGCACTCTACAGCGCACTCTACAGCGCCCCGCACTCTACAGCGCCCCGCACTCTACAGCGCCCCGCACTCTACAGCGCCCCACACTCTACAGCGCCCCGCACTCTACAGCGCCCCGCACTCTACAGCGCCCCGCACTCTACAGCGCCCCGCACTCTACAGCGCCCCGCACTCTACAGCGCCCGCACTCTACAGCGCCCCGCACTCTACAGCGCCCCGCACTCTACAGCGCCCCGCACTCTACAGCGCCCCGCACTCTACAGCGCCACGCACTCCACAGCGCCACGCACTGCGCCCCGCACTCTACAGCGCCCCGCACTCTACAGCGCCCGCACTCTACAGCGCCCCGCATTCTACAGCGCCACGCACTCCACAGCGCCACGCAGCGCCCTGCACTCTACAGCGCCCCGCAGCGCCCTGCACTCTACAGCGCCCCGCAGCGCCCTGCACTCTACAGCGCCCCGCACTCTACAGCGCCCCGCACTCTACAGCGCCCCGCAGCTCACCGCACTCTACAGCGCACCGCAGCGCCCCATACTCTACAGCGCCCCGCACTCTACAGCGCCCTGCGCTCTACAGCGCACGCACTCTACAGCGCACCACGCTCTCAGCGCCCCGCAGCGCCATGCACTCTACAGCGCCCCGCGCTCTACAGCGCCCCGCAGCGCCCCGCACTCTACAGCGCCACGCACTCTACAGCGCCCCGCACTCTACAGCGCCCCGCACTCTACAGCGCCCCGCACTCTACAGCGCCCCGCACTCTACAGCGCACTCTACAGCGCCCTGCACTCTACAGCGCCCCGCACTCTACAGCGCCCCGCAGTGCCCCGCACTCTACAGCGCCCCGCACTCTACAGCGCACCGCAGCGTCCCGCACTCTACAGTGCAACGCAGCGCCCCGCACTCTACAGCGCCCCGCACTCTACAGCGCCCCGCGCGCAGAAACTTTTACAAATAATAGAAATCCCACCATCGACAGTAGTCAATTTATCCACGAAAGTATTGACAAGGGATGAGGAATCTGTCCTCAATCTAGGTTTAAAATGTGTTCCCAGTCAGCAAACATACAAGGCAGCTCCAATAATATCCTATTGGCGAGCTAGTCCTGACAATAGTGAAGAACGAAATTAGCAGTATTTCACTATCATGACATGTAATACATACCTACACATGTCCCACCTTTAACATACACTGCACCCTGCCCCTGGGAGTGTCTTGGGCCTACCTTAGGGGTGTCCAACATGTAGTAAAAGGGAGGCTTAGGGCCTGGCAAGAGACTGCACTTGCCAGGTCGACTTGGCAGTTTAAAACTGTACTCAAAGGCACTGCAATGGTAGGCTGGAGACACGTTTACAGGGGTGCTTATATGGTTGGCACAATCACTGCTGCAGGCGCACTAGATGCATTTGATTTACAGGCCTTGGGCACACACAGTGCACTTTACTAGGGACTTACCAGTAAATCAAATATGCAAATTATGGAGAACCCAGCAGAATTAAAAATGACAGAGGTAGCATTTGCACTTGAGCACTGATTAGCAGTGGTAAAGTGTACGGAGTACATAAAACAGCAAAAAAGAAGTCCAGCATAACATCAAAAATACAGGTGGTAGAGCAAAAAGACAGAGGAAAACACGTCAAGGATGCCAGGTCTTGCAACTGCTTAGAGATCTTTGAGTGATGACAGGTCACATTGCCTCTCTCTCATCGTCTCATGACCCCAAAAGACAGAGGTCAGTCGCAGGTGTCTAGGGATAATTGGTGCACCTGAGCCCACTACAAGAGAGCGCTTCGATCCACGAGAATCCACTGCAATAATCAATCTAAATTACACCGCGCTGTGTTTGTTTACACTTCCTCTCTCGGGTGGGTTCTTTTCAGATGTGATCCCATTTGTAGCTCAGCAGACAGCAGCTTACCCTGACAGAGCAAGAGAAGGATGATCCGCACTCTGCTGCTTTTGGTCCAGCTCTCTCATTTATGTGTATTTTGTTGCCTGCGAGTGTTGTTTTTGTTATCACAGGAGAGGGGCTTGGCCTGATTCTACTCCCCACTACGAGCAAGGAGCCACGTGAATATCACCTGTGTATGTCCATTACGAAGTGATGCTAGAACACGTTTTATTTTAAAAATGGATTAGGCCCCAGAAGGTGTTCAAACAATTTCGAGGCATGGTGCTCATCTTCTCAGCATGAGAAGGATGAAATGCTGAGCCGAACTTGCTTTGATTCCAAACTAGTGGCCATTAGGTTGCAGTTGCATCATTGTAACAGGTGCATCAACCAACTGAGCTAGCTTGAAAAATTCCGGAGTGCAAACATACTAGATTAATAATGTAAGGTTCCTTTTGTAACACCTGCTTAGGACAGCTGCTAATCACCAAACATCTGATGCAGAGACACGCATTTTTTCCTTGACTGAAGCAACTATAACGATGATGCATATGTCATAAGTACATAGAAAGCTCACGAAAGTAAGCATGTGATGCTGAACATTTAAAAACATGATGGAATAACAATCTAGTATTTTAGCTATTCATCTTAACAAGACCAATGCATTGAACACCGTTACGTTGGCTGATAAAAGCGCATTTTATTTACAGTAGTCTAAAAGAGCAAAACTGCAGGAAAATGACCACTATACAAAATAAAAATAGCACTACTCTGCGCGCCGCCACTCCCGTGCACCATTTTAATTATGAAGACCCGGCCCGGCTCCAGTGCGTACCACTACCAACTATTTAATTAATTTTAAAAAGGCTCAGGCCAGGCCGGTAGGGCGTGCGCACCACGGCACCATAATTAATGTTTATAGGCCGGGGCCCGTTACCATCCGTCCCTGGCGTGCGTTGCGCACTGTAACTATTATAATATAGGCTTGCCTGCTTGCTTGCTTCAGCAGCAGCCGAGGGCAAATGGAGCAGGCGAGGAAGCAACAGGGGTTGGGGGGCTGGTTGAGTGCAAGGGCGAACCCAATATGGAGGGAAGCGGCACACGGGCAAGAACAGAGAGCAACACTGAGTGCGGCCCCGGGAGCAAAGAAGTACAGAAGCGAGAAAGCATGTTCTATAGGAGGGACAAACACGAGTGACAAGTTGGGACATAAATAAGAAGCAGGCAAATGCGCGACAGGAAGCAACTAATTAGTGCACGCAGCAGGCCTGGAGGCAGGCAGCCAGCAGCAGCCCTGCCCCGCCGGTCGGTGACGGAGACGGAGTGACAGACTCTGAGTGACTTACTTTGGTCTTCGGACTCGGATTCGGAAATCGGACAGGGCAGCTCAGCGTGGGCGGGCCTGGCCGCCTGGCTGCTTTGTCTTGGACTTGGAAGGCAGTTAAGTTCGTAGTTTTCGTTGTTCTTCTCTTGTCTTCTTCTTTGGCTATGCGCGCCGCCTGCCGCGCCCCATATGCCACGCACAGGGGCTTACTGCTTATTGGCCCGCATGATGTTGTGCGTGCCCTGGGGCTGCCTGGCATTGCTCACCACCACTCAGCAGCAGCCAGCCCTGCTGCCCACGCCCCCCACGCACGCGGCACGCGCATACGCGGCGGCGGAAGTGCGGAACGGAAAGTGAAAGAAAAGGATAAAGGCCTGTCCCGCGTCCCGCCGCCATTTCATAGAATCAGGCGGGCTTAGACTAAGATAACAAAAAGTGCCTTACACACTGTGTAAGGCACGGTTTGTTATCATTGTCACTTTTGCCTCATGTAATGTAACGTTTGCCTTTGTATTTTGTTCACTAGTAATGTTCTCATGTATCAGTTCTGTTTCTATTGTGAATTCGCTCTGACACCTTCGGGTGAAGTCCGCACATCCCTTCTTACTCGGCTTGCTTAGCTGGCAGAATGGTGTTGCAGCGTTGGCTAGGAGTTTATTATAGTTGAGCTTTTTTCTTTCAGTCAAACAATAAAGTAACATTCATACAACCTAAATTCAGGATGCTGCCTCCCTGCCAATGTTTTAGTCATCTCTCTTTTTAAAGTCGGGAACATTCTGTTAAAACAGCTATTTAGGATGTAAGGTATTACTTCTCACGAAACAGACTGATTTTTGATAATGTCCTGAATGCAGCAAGGACCGTCTGAATCAATGTAAAGAATTGCAGTGTTCCTAATGTTCTATATGCGATTTGCCTTCAACTAGTAATTACCATTGGATCATTGTGTGCTGTCTCACTCTTAATGCCTGTTTAAAAAGAGTGCTCTATATGCTGGACCCAAGTATGTTGCTATTTAAACAACACCAGCGATCAATGCACGCTTCCACCACACGCACACAGAACCAGACGTCGGTGCACGCTTTCACCAGGCGCACACACACACCACCAACCGTCAGTGCACACTTTCACCAGGCACACCCCATCAGCCGTCAATGCACGCTTTCACCGGGCACACACGCCACTAGCTGGCAGTGCACACTTCCACCAGGCACACACACCATTAGCCATCAGTGCACATTTTCTACAAGCACACACACACCACCAGCCATCAGTGCACGCATCAATGGTTAGCACATCCACAATTAACTATTGTAGCAATCGCAGTATGGCGCACTTTACTTCTAAACATGTCAGTGCACGCTTTTCCACCATGCACACACACCATCAGCCATCAGTGCACACTTTCAACAGGCACACACACACCACTAGCCATCAGTACATGGTTTCATCAGGCATACCCACCACCGGCCGTCAGTACACACTTTCAACAGGCACAGACACCATAAGTCATCAGTGCACGCTTTCACCAGGCACAAACACCACCAGCCGTCAGTGCACGCTTTCACCGGGCACAAACACCAACAGCCGCCAGTGCACCCTTTCACCAGGCACAAACACCAACAGCCGTCAGTGCACGCTTTCACCGGGCACAAACACCACCAGCCACCAGTGCACCCTTTCACCAGGCACAAACACCACCAGCCGTCAGTGCACACTTTCACCAGGCACAGACGCCATAAGTTGTTCGTGCACGCTTTCACCGGGCACAAACACCACCATCCGTCAGTGCACGCTTTCACCGGGCACAAACACCACCAGCCAATACAGAGTTTGGAAAAGAATTCATGCAACACATTGTCATATACAATGCCAATAACTCAAACTTGAATGCTGCGAGACCTATTGCATTGCAAATGCTTGTTACTATTTTGACACTTGTATTAATGTTATATTGAGTAAGCAAACAAATCAAAATCTAATTATAGAACGTGGGAGGCAGCAATCCCAGTATAAAAGCCATTCTGTAATTTTTTTATTACAGGCGACCTGTGACGTCACTAGTCACCCGTAATAGCCGCTTAACTGTAATAAGTTATTACAGTTGCATAATGACGTCACAATTCCTGTTGCCAGATCCAGCAGCCGAGGAGCAAGGCGAGTCACGTAGCATAAATAAAGCTGCACTTTAAACAAGGATTGGCAAAGCCAAATTGGCTTGACTATGAGAGCAATTGGCTTTGGCAATGATTTTTAGCCATGCTGTTCAGCTGCGCACCAAGGCTAATAATATATTTTTTTATAACGCACTATGACACGGCCAGTGCTAATGAATTAAAAAAATGTTTTTTATGGGGGAGTGGGTTGGGGAGGAGGCAGCAGAGCCTGAGTTAGAGCAGGAGAGATGGAGGCAGATGGTCAGAGGAAACGTGAGAGACAATGGGGAAGCACACAGGCACCAGAGGGAGAAATGTTGGCAATGGGAGTCTAGAGAAGAACATCGACAACATAGGGTGGGTGGGAGGAATTAGGATAGCACGCGGACAACAGAGGGTGGGCGGGAGTGCATGGGGCAGGAAGATGACAACACAGGGTGTGCAGAAGAGGCCGGGGCAGCAAACTGACAAAGAAGGCTGGATAGGAGGGGTGGGGGAAGCAAGCTGACAACGGAGACAGACAAGAAATGTTCTTGGCTATAAAGCTGACAACAGAGGGCCAAACAAAACGGCATTGGAGGGTGTGCGGGCATTCTGGTGAGGCATACAAACAATGGAGTGTGGGTAGGCAGAGCTGGACAAGCACACGGACAATAGAGGTCAGGCATTGATGAGGAAGCAAATGGAGAGGTCTGAGTAGCAAACTGACAAGGAGGTGGTGAGGAAGCAAGAAGGGCAAGAAAACATGGACGGGGAGGAAGCAAGAACAGCAACATAGGGGCCGATTAGGATGGCGGTGAATCCACATCCTCCCGGCCAGCGGAAGCCACCGCCGGCCTGGAGGATACGGATTCACCGCTGCGGCCACAGAAAACACCCACGCCAGATTAGGATGGCGGTGGGATTGTGGTGGGAACAGCGTCGGATGGCAGGTCGGTCCGCCGCTGATCCGCGGGGTGTGCTGACAAATATGGTGGCGGTGTCTGCTAGACACCGCCAGCCATATTAGGATGCATGGGGTAACATGCCTTTCTGCCGTGGAAAAGCATGTGGTCCTTTGTGTTTGGGGGCCCGTTGCGGGCCCCCAGGGTGTCGGGGGTGGGGGGTGCACATGGGGGTACCTATGGTACCCCCAGGCATTTACATGTACAAAGCAGCAGGCACCGGGCGGTGCCTGCCGCTTTGTGCATGTAAATGTAAGGCATGCATTTTTTAACCTTGCGGCAGGTGCTGCTTCAAGCAGCACCCGCCGCAAGGTTAAAGATACAGGATGTGACCGCCAGGGTGGCGGTCACATCCTAATTGCACCAGAGGGACCGCCGCTGCCCCTGCGGACGGTCCCTCCACCTCGGGGGTGGTGGCCAGACGCAGGTCCGTCCGAAAGAGGAACAAAGCGGGTAGAAGTACACAAGAGAAACAGATGGAAAACATATGCACTGTCACAGAGTGCTTCACCCAAAGTAAGTGACTGAAAAGAGAGCAGTGGAAGGACAGAAGTAATTGGTTTGTACTCCAAGGGAGGGATAGGTATAAGAAGAGGAATGAAAGCCTGCAGATGCTAACGAATAAGAAGCAAGCAAATGAGAGTGATGATAAAACCAACCAATGGTAATCAATGGGTGGGTCTAAGTCAACTGTAAGCTAACAATATATCATGGGAGAGACAATGTATGCATTGTTTTAGGCGAGACCTAAAAAGGAAAACAAAAATTGACTTTTCCTTCTTCTGCTCTGTTTTACTACATGAGCAGTGAGAGGCAGAAAGGAGATATTTATGGTAACCTGTTTATTTTTTCCATGCTTTAGGTAACTATAAGAAAGATAGAATTGTTCTGTATGTTTCCACACTTCCTGAGTTACAGTGTTTTTGAAATCTGACTTGCATTCAACTGTCTTAAATATCGTTTTTCAACAAATAACTGTTTCTTTTGGATGGTTTAATTTTGCACTGGAGATTGTAATTGTATTCTGCATGTTTATAAACATCCTATTTGCTTCACATGAAAGAGCACCACTGCAAGGATGTAAGTGGTTGATGGGAAGATGTATGGTGTGACCATGTATTATTAGGACTAAAGTACCCCCACCGTACATTATGAGGATATTGAAATCCACCTGGGAGTGCATGACCTTTTAAACTTGGCTTCAGCCTCATATCTCTAAATGGTCATAGAACTCCTTTGTGACTTTTTCTCATATAGAGTATCGATTTAGAAAAAAAAATTATAGCAATCATTTTGCATTATTTTGCTATATTGTGTATCAAAATAAGTCCCATCTTTCACCTTTGAAGATCGGAGTGAATGTGTTAGAAAAATGCAGCGTTTTTATTTAACATATAGAGTATACTCTATTCTCCACCATCTTACTTAAATTTATTCACCAAATTTAGATTGCCGATATAGTTTCTTATGTGGGATTTTTAAGAGAAGTTCATGAAAGTCATACTATTTTGGGAAAAGAGCTATGTAAATGATCGTTAACAGGCACCTATAAGAGGGAAGACATAACCCCTCTCTACCTGGTGACACTGCGGGCACGGCAGGAGGGTGTACAGTTGTGCAAGCCAATGATCGCTGATGCAATCTGGCCCACAGCAGCTCCACACTCAAAAGTGGGTGCATTACAGGGGCAAATCGTTCTCTCTTGTGTGGCCCCAGTCTCTGTCGGAGCCTGAAGTGACACAGACAAGGCAGATGAGACGTAGTCCAGGGGAGAGAAGGGTTAGGACCAGGAGCCCAGTTCACACAAGGCGGATATCTTGAAGGGAGAGTAGGTCTGCTGTTCACCACCCCTGTTGGCACAACGAAGAAAGAGGACTATGGGGACTGACCTAAAGCAGTGAGAGTTTGAGTGTTCAATGTGCCCTCTGTCTATAAAATATTCGAGTAGGCAAAGCACAATACCAATGCACAGGGATGAGGAGGTATTGTCAGGCTACCTTTCCAGAAGGATGAAGGACGCCTGTTCAGTACAGCAAGTTTGGGGAATGAAGACAGGGTGGAAAATGCTGTGCAGCACTGACCTAAAACATCAGAGAAGCTGACAAGTGCAGGATCACAGTCAGAGGCGTGAGGGCTTGTGTCATGCAAGCTGCCGGGAATTTGTTGGCTGGGACATTTGTGACTATGGTGAGAGTGCTGGCCCAAACATATGAAAGAGTTGGTGCATGTGACAAGTTGATATAAGGGGAACTATACGTCAATGTGGAAGAAAGTGCAGGGACAAGTACATTACCATGTTCACCCAATAGGACAAGGAATGTCTAGTTTGAGTTCTATCCTGCCTCCTCAATAAAGGAATCTTTACACAATCTTAAAAATATTGTCCACATGTCCTTCACCTGGTCCTCAAGCATGCCTCAAGTGGAGGAGAAGGCACAGGCTTTCGCAACTTGAGGATTTTTGGTACAAGAAAGGAGGGCTTGCGGATGTGCAGGCCCCTAGCACCACACTTGCATCAGGGGATGATCCTCAGGCCGAAAACTGCACGAGTGTTGTGTAGTTCCTATAAACCTACATAGAATCTGCGCATTTAGACAACATAGACTGTAGGATTGGTGTCCAGGCTGATTTTATGCGCCCCTACGGGGTATGTTTGCCTGTATACCAGCTAGTTCACAGGGCCACTAGAAACCCCTCTTACCAAGGAGAGAATAGTTCTTGACAACTATCGAACATGACAACTCTGTCCCATCAGGGATCATGGAAACAGTGCATTACTTTTCGCTCAGCCACTTGTGATCACTTTGTCTCAGAGAGATACACAGAATAAACGGTAGGGACATTTTCAATAAGCATTTATTGAACCAGCGTGATTCTAGTGTAAAATAGGTGTGCTGAGACAACCATAAGACAGAAACAGATATACAGGATTATAACCACCAACAGAGTAAAAGGATGGTAGATTACTACCACAGTGCTAAAACAATGAATACGAGCAGGTATATAACATACATGGCAGTAAAAATGCGTACTCCTACGATCCTACGATGCGACCCTAACTAGATGTAACTAAGTGTATGTATATGCATGTATGTGGGTGTGCAGCCAAGAAACCCTCTAGGATAAAGTCGAGCCCATTACCTGAAGTGAGAGACTGTGGGACCCTGTCATGGTCTCGAGATGGACACCCCGCAAGGGGTGTCAGACCACTGCGAGCTGGAGTGTCTGCGTGCAGGAACCTCAGCATCTTGAGTCAGTGTGTCAGCATTGAAGAACTTTTTCTCCTCTTCCTTTCTCAGCAAGATATGGTGTTTATATACCCAAGGTGGTACCCTCAGGGGTTCTACCTTGCTGTGTCATGCCGGACTTAGGATGACGGAAGGAATGACCCTTGTACATAGTTATTATGCAGGAGATGGTAGTCCTGCTGAATTTCCAAGAATTCTCATACACGATTCTGGAGAAGCACACAGACAATGGAGTGTGGGTAGGCAGAGCTGGAGAATCACAAGGACAATATATCTTGAAAGAGACAATGCATATGTTGTTTTAGGCGAGACCCAAAAATGAAAAAAAACTTGACTTTTCCTTCTTCTGCTATGTTTTACTACATGAGCAGTGATAAGAAGAAAGGATGAATTTATGGCAACATGTTTTCCATGCTTTAGGTAACTATAAGAATGATACAATTTCTCTGCATGTTTCCACACTTTCTGAGCTACAGTGTTTTTTAAATCTGACTTGTATTCAACTGACTTGAATGTAGTTTTGCAACAAATAATGTATTTTTTATGGTTTATTTTTGCACTGGAGATTGTAGTGTTACTCTGCATGTTTACAAACATCCTATTTGCTTCACATCAAAGAGCACCACAGCAAGAAGTGGTTTATGGGAAGACGTATGGTGTGACCATGTATTATTAGGACTAAAGTACCCCCACCATACAATATGAGGATATTGAAATCCACCTTGGAGTGCATCATCTTATAAATGAACTTGGCTTCATCCTCATTTCTCTAAATGGTCATAGAACTCCTTGGCGACTTTTTCTCATATAGAGTATTGATTTAAAAAAAGAAATGATAGCAATCATTTTGCATTATTTTGCTACATTGTGTATCTAAATACGTCCTATATTTCACCTTTGAAGACTGGAGTAAATGTGTTAGAAAAATGCTGTGTATTTATTTAAAATATAGAGTATACTCTATTCTCCATCATCTTACTTACATTTAGTCACCAAATTTGGATTGCCAATATTTGGTTTCTTATGTGGGATTTCTAAGAGAAGGTAATGAAAAATCATACTTTTTTTGGACAAGAGCTATGTAAATTAATGTTTACAGGCACCTATAAGAGGGGAAGACATAACCCCTCTCTACCAGTTGATGCTGCGGGCACGGCAGGAGGGTTTACAGTTGTGCAAGCCAATGATCGCTGATGCAACCTGGCACGCAGCAGCTCCACTTTCAAATGTGTGTGCATTAAAGGAGCAAATCGTTCTCTCTTGTGTGTCCCCAGTCTTTGTCGGAGCCTGAAGCGACAAAGACAAGGCAGATGAGACGTAGTCCAGGGGAGAGAAGGGATAGGGCCAGGGATAGGGATAGGGCCCAGTACACACAAAGCGGATATCTTGAAGGGAGTGTTGGTCTTCTGTTCACCACCCCTGTTGGCACAGCGAAGAAAGAGGACAGTGGGGACTGACCTAAAGCGGTTAGAGGTTACGTGTTCAATGTGCCCTCTGTCTATAAAATATTGGAGTAGGTGTAGCACAACACCAATGTACAGGGATGAGGAGGTATTGTCAGGCTACCTTTCCAGAAGGATGAAGGACGCCTGTGCAGTACAGCAAGTTCGGGGAATGAAGACAGGGTGGAAAAGGTAAACAACCTTTACAGCGCAACTTTTACCACGCAGTGCCTTTACAACGCAACTTTTACAGCGCAAACCATTACAACGCATTGCGCTGGGGGGCGCTCTAGGATAGGGAATAGGTTTAATGTACTATCCAACACCTTCCCTACTATCCACGGGGACTGGAGTAGGAATAGTAAATTAAACAATTCACTATCCAGCGCCTAAAAGCACTATGTGTTGTAATGGTATGCGTTGTAAAAACCGCGTTGTAAAAGCATGCGATGTAAAAGCATGCGTTGTAATGTCATACATCCGTGGAAAATGCTGTGCAGCACTGACCTAAAACATCAGAGAAGCTGACAAGTGCAGGCTCACAGTCAGAGGCGTGAGGGCTTGTGTCATGCCAGGAATTTGTTGGCTGGGACATTTGTGACTATGGTGAGGATTCTGGCCCAAAAATATGAAAGAGCTGGTGCATGAGACAAGTTGGTAGAAGGGGAACTATTGGCCAATGTGGAAAAAAGTGCAAGGACAAGTACATTACCATGTTCACCCAATAGGACAAGGAATGTCTAGTTTGAGTTATATCCTGCCTCCTCAATAAAGGAATCTTCACACAATCTTCAGAGCCTGAGAATGTGGCAACCAAATTTAATGAATGTATGGTGCACATTATGAGGTGGATGTGTGATAACTGCTCAAAGTTGAATACCGACAAAACCGAAGTGGTATTGTTTGGTAATTATATCCCCTTCTGGAACTTCTGTTGGTGGCCGGAAGCAGCCGGGACTTACCCATTGCCAGTAAAAATGGTAAAAAAACTTGCCGTCACTTTAGATGACCACCTATCATTATCTGATCAGGTCAAAGGCATCGGTTTATAGTGCGTTTTTATGTGAAGATTCTATGAAAAATTACCTTTCATTCCTATGGATCTTAGGAAAACAATCATCGTTGCTCTGGTGCTAGCAAAAATTGATTATTGCAACACCCTCTAACTTGGAGCAAACAAGAGGACTATCCGCAAGCTGCAAACACTTCAAAATGCAGCTGCACAATTACTGCTTAAGATTCCCAAATTCAGCCCTGTATCCCAAAGTATTCAAGACCTTCATTGGCTCCCAGTCCAGGCAATGATCCATTTCAAGTCAATGTGCATTGTTCACAAAACACTGCACTGGACTGTGCCTGCCTATCTTAATAAGCATATCAGACAGCACGTCCCACAATGCAACCTCAGGTCATCGTCTGCTTTTCTACTCTTGGTTCCCAGGGTGAGGACTGTAAAATGGGGTCGCAGAAGTTTCTTCCATCTGGCCATCAATCTTAGAAATCAAATCAACAGACAATTGTTTAGAAAATCTTAAAAAATATGGCTTATGCTGCAAAACCATAGTTGTTACCATCCTCCTCTGGTACAGATCAATGACAGCTAGCGCTAAGATGCCTCGGCAAACATGCGCTTTACAAAACCTTCATTTCATTTTATTTAAAAAATAGGGTCCGCATGTCCTTCACCTGGTCCTCAAGCATGCCTCTAGTGGAGGAAAAGGCACAAGCTTTCAAGGCTCGAGTATTGTTGGCACAAGAAAGGAGGGTTTGCAGATGTGCAAGCCGGTAGCACCAGACTCCATCAGGTTATGATCATCAGTTTGAAAAGTGCATGAGGACTGATGCAATAATTATATATTGTTAGATCTGGGGGTCTCTAGTTGGCAATGGTATTCACCTTCGTCCAAATAGGGACCCTTACTTCTAAGTCAGGATAAGGGGATTACACTCCTTAATAACCCCTGCTCACCCCCTTGGTAGCTTGGCACGAGCAGACAGGCTTATCTCAGAGGCAGTGTGATAAGCATTTGTAAATATACACAGTAATACAGTGATAACACTACAGATGGACACAATACAGGTTTTATAAAAATAAGTATTCTTTATATAGACTTAAACACAAGACCACAAACGACAAAAATCCACAATACTACACTTAAGATTACTTAAAAGATGATTAAAGTTGCTTAGTTCAAGTTGTTGGCAAATGCGACAAAGTTCTCAACATAGTACCTGGATGTGT
Source organism: Lissotriton helveticus (assembly GCF_964261635.1). Classification (NCBI taxonomy): domain Eukaryota; kingdom Metazoa; phylum Chordata; class Amphibia; order Caudata; family Salamandridae; genus Lissotriton; species Lissotriton helveticus. The sequence continues at coordinate 1,069,979,679 of NC_136070.1, read as the reverse complement.
AACGCAAAGTAAACAAAAGGCTCGCAAAAGGGGAGATGGATCGGTTCCGTGATCCGGGGGAACAGTTGCATCCTGCCTCAATGCTTGCGCAGAGTAGGGGACTCGTCATGAGCCTTACCGGTGGAGGTGATGCGTAGATTCTCGGCCTGCAGGCCCGTTGCGATGTGCAAGATGGCGCCTTGATGCGATGCAATGATCCGGTTGCGATGCGAGAAGATGGCACCCTTGATGTGGCGATGCGATGACGCCCTGGCAGCTTTGCGACGACTCTGTATTTTGGAGCCGCGACAGGCCCTGCAACACGCTTCTCCGGTGATGCGATGGCGACTTCTCGATGGCGTCACGCTTCTCAGATGATGCGGCAGCAGGCAGCTTCGATGAACACATGCTTCCAGGGAGAAGCGGCGAAGGCTCCCTACTCCGGCGATATGATGATTTCAGCTGCGGCGGCGACACGCTTCTTCTCGATGCGTCGCACTTCCAGCTCCCAGCGGCACGCAAGTGTCTGGAGTCAGAATTCCCAGCAAGGAAATTCAGGGTGAGCTGGAGGTGAAGTCTTTTTGCCTTGAGACTTCAGCAGGAGGCAACCACAGTTCAAGCCCTTGGAGAATATTCTGAAGATGAAAGTCCTTACAAAGTTCCTTCTCCTTACCCTTGGCAATGAAGCAACCACTGCAGGCCAACCAAGCAAACAACATACTGGCAGAGGGGCAGTCCAAACTCATGCAGCTTCCTTGGTTCTTCTCCTTGGCAGAAAGGTTTCTTGTTCCAGAAGTGATATAATTTCTTGGGATCAGAGTCCCAATATTTATACCCCAAAATCCTTGTTCTCTGAAGGCAGAAAGGCCTCTGCCTAGTTCAAACCAGTTCCTGAGCACTTTGTTGACATGACTCTCTTCTTCCTTTCACTGTGCAGGGCAGAGACATCAGCCGACCCACAGGAGGTGGAGCCAGCACAGGGGAGGGAAGATACAGCTCTGGAGCACTCTGTTGACATGATTACTCCTCTCCTTTCACAGTGCAGGACAGAGACATCAGACAAGCCACAGGGGGTGGAGTCAGCATTGTAGAGGGCAGGCCCAGCCCTATTCAGGTCCCAGGTGCAACTCCTCCCTCCCATCTAGATGCAGATCTCTCTATTCACCACTAGGCTGCCCCAGCCTGTCTCCTGGAATCCCCCAGCCCTGTCACTCACAAACTCAGACAAGGAATACACAACCCAGCAGAGGCAGGCCTGGATAGTTAGGCAAGAAAATACCTACTTTCTAAAAGTGGTATTTTCAAGCACAGAATATTAAAACCAACTTTACTAAAAGATGTATTTTATTTTTCTGAGTTCCGGCATGCTAAATTCGAATTTCTACCACGTTCCCTGAGTCAGTTAGGATTATAAGAATGTAATAATCTAACTGCCCATTCTGGCCTATGGAGAACAGGTAGCCTTCAATAGTGAAAAACGGAAATGGCTGTAATTCACTATTAGAACATGCTACACACATCAGAGCATGTCCTACCTTATACTTACAATGCACCCTGCCATTGGGCCTACCATAGGGGTGTCTAACATGAAGCAAAGGGACGGTTTAGGGACTGGCAAGTGGGTGCACTTGGCTAAGTCGACATGGCAGTGCTAGACTGCACATAGACCTTGCAATGGCAGGCCTGAGACACACTTTACAAGCTGCTTCTGTGGGTGGCACAACCAGTGCTGCAAGCCCACCAGCAGCATTTGATTTACAAGCCTTGGGCACACATGGTGCACTGTACTAAGGGCTGACAGATAAATCAAATAACCCAATCATGGAATCCAATTAATATATCAATTTAACAAAGGGAGCACTTGCATTGTGGCACTGATTAGCAGTGGCACAGTGCCCAAAACATAAAACTAGCAAAAACATCAAAACGGAGGAGGCAATCCATCAAAAAATGGAAGGGAGACTCATGCCAATGATGCCAGGTCTAACACATATCTTATGAAATGCAACATGCCTCATCATAGAACTATACATATACATATATATGACAAAGTCAATTTATAGTCATTTACCCGAGCTCACCTGGATCAACCACTTTATCATCCACTTCACCATCTGGCGACCCCCCGGCACCTTCACCAAGCTGTCCACCATCTCACACCGCAGCTGGAGCAAAGTGTCAGACAGCCAATGAACCCAAGCCCTCAATACCTCCCACCCTGACACCACAACCAACATAGAGCAGGCGGTCAAGAACTTCTTTGCCTGGATATCTAACTACACCGACGGAGTCACCCCGTCAAGTCCTCTAAATCCAAGAGATCTACCACTCAAGCCAGCTGGTACACCACAAAAACTGAAAGCCTCAAAGTGCAACTGTAAGTGACTAGAAAGGAAATGGCACTCCAGCAAGGATTCCACAGACCAAGCCACCTTCAAGGCAGCCCTCAACCTTTACCACTAGCTCTTGAAAGTTGTGAAAACAAATGCCCAAAGCCAGCTCTAACCACAGCAAATAGCTCTTAAACATCATCAGAAAATTCCCAACCCATCGGTCACTGAAAACACCGTCACCCCTTCCTAGGAACTCTGTGATGCACTGGCTGACTTCTTCCACAACAAGATCTCCGTCTTCTACAAAATATTCGAACCCCAGCCCCCTGAGCTTCAATCCCACAGATACGAACTCCGACCACCTTCTCACCACCTGGCACCAGCTAACCATAGAGAACACCAGGGTCATCATGAACTCCGTCCACTCTCAATCACCCACAGACCCTTGTCCCACCACATTTTCAACCTGGGAAGCAAGAAGATCAGCAGCGAGCTCACAGCCATTCTCAACGCATCCATCACCACAGCCACCTTCCCCAAAAAATGGAAACATGCGGAGGTCATACCCCTTCACAAGAAACAGTCCGCCAACCCCAACGAGGTCAATAACTACAGCCTCATCTACCTGCTCCCTTTTCCTGCCAAAGTCCTCAAGAAAACCATCAACCACTAACTCATCGAACACCTGGATTTAAAACAACCTACTGGACACCTCCCAATCTGGATTCCGCACAAACCACAGCACTGAAACTGCCTTGATCGCCACCACAGATGACATCTGAATCCTCCTTTAGCGGGAAGAAACAGCAGCCCTGATCCTCCTTGACCTCTCCGCAGGGTTCAACACCGTATCCCACCACAACCTTAGCAAGAACCTTCATCACATAGGAATCCAAAGTGATGCTCTCAAATGGATCGCCTCATTCCTCTTGGGAAGAGCCCAGAGTATCCACCTACCTCCTTTCACCTCAGAATCCAAGAGCATCTTCTGCGATATCCCTCAAGGTTCATTCCTTAGCCCCACACTCTCCAACACCTATATGGCCCCCTGCCAACATCATCAGAACCTATAGATTGAATATCACATCCTACGCAGACGACACTCATCCTCTTGCTATCAGACGGCCTTGCTACCACGATAGCCAATTTCTACAGATGCATGATGAGCATCGGCAACTGGATGAGAAACAACTGCATGAAACTCAACACGACAAAGCTGAGGTGCTGATCTTCGGGAACAACACCTCCCCATGAAACAACTCATGGTGGCTCTCTGAACTAGGACCCTCACCCACACCGAATGACCATGCCTGTAACCTTGGCATCTTACTTGACAGCAAACTTACCATGAAAAGCCAGATCAATGTAGTGTCATCTGCCTGCTTCCTTACTCTTTGCATGCTCTGGAAAATCTTCAAATGGCTCTCCGTCAACACCTGGTGAATTGTCCCTTAACCTCTTCCATGCTCATGACGGCTCCCGACCGTCATGAGTCATGGTGGGCGTGTGCTCATGATGGCCGGGACCCGTCATGACCACGCCCGCGATTGGAATGCTCAGCACTGCGGCGGAATTCACGCCGCAGCGATGAGGTTAAGACCTAGCCACCAGCCGGCTGGACTAAAGCAACACACTCTACGTCAAAATCACCAATCACCTCCTGAAGAGACTGCAGACTATTCAGCAACCAGACTTATCCCTGACCTCCACAAACAGCCCACCTTACCTCCTACCTCAAGAAGCTTCACTGGCTCCCATCCGAAAGAGATAGCAATTCAAGATGCTGATTCACGCCTACAAATACAAATCCCTCCAAGATCATGGACCAGCATACATAAACCGACACATGAACTTCCACCAACCCTACAGAGACCTGTTCTCTGCCTCCCTCTCCCTCGCTTACACCCCCTCATCCGCGGAAGCAACAGTGGAGGATGCTCCTTCTCCTACCTCGTTGCCAAGTGCTGGAATGGCCTCCCTGTTCACCTCCAGAACTTATCCTCTCTCTCAGAGTTTAGGAAGGGACTAAATACCTGGCTGTACAACCACAGATATCTTAAGTTTTTTAGGGGCCCAGGGCCGATTGTAATTGGGGCCCCTATTGGGAAAAGTTTTCACATTTATGATCCAGTTTCAGCTCCTTTATACCCTCTTTGGCCAGGTCACTGACAGTCCACAGGCACACTCTTCCAAATTCTAAAGTTGTTACATCTAATGTTCATGGATAGTGGTGAGTGTTTTCAATAATGTAGCACAACAGCAGCTCACTTATATTACTGCAAATAATCTCTGTGACACCTTCCAATTTCTCATATATGAGGTACCATTTTGATCTAAATGAAACTTAATTTGTGGATCTTACATGCAACTCAAGCACAACATTTCTCTGCAAAATGTCTGTAATAGACTTTCGCTCAGCACTCACATCAAAAATAAATTAAAGTGAAACAGTATTTAAAACAATCTGTTGAAGAATTATTCAGGATCACCAGGACAAGCCTCTGCAGAATAGAGCTGGCTCTATCAGGGGGGCCCCTGGAAGACTGGGGGCTCTGGGCCAGGGGCATCTTTGCCCATGATTTAAAACGTCTCTGAACTTATCCACCTGCAGCATCAGCCTTAGCACCTGGATACCCTCGGGGTGATTGGCTAAGCTTTATAGATCCTGTTTGATTGACTTGGCTCAGGTGCAGGAAGGGCTGCTGGGAGATCCGTAGGTCCAAGGTATGAATGACTTGTATGTCAAGCTGATAAATGTGGGGTGATAGGCTTGTCACACGACTGGTAGACCTCATGCAAGCTGAAAGGCTGAATTCACAAACGTTGGTGAATTGTAAGACAAAAGAAGTGCTGTCTCTGTATTGTTTGTCTCTCCATTACTCCCAAGACTTTCCATTTCTCGCACTCTGTCCCTTTATTTCCCCTTATTGCCTCTTCACTTTTACCTCCTTACTTCTCTTGTTTTCTCTACACAACCTTGTACTGCACCTCCACTTTCCTGTCCTTGCAACAAGTGCCCCCTTTTAAGATGCTGTTGATCGTCGCCTGCTTGCAGTTGTATATCCACTCTTCTTCCTTCTCCACTCTTTTATTTGTCCTTCTGTCCCCTCCCCCCTTCTTGCCTGACACTCACACTGCTAATGCTTCTCCCTACCTCTTACTCAGCTACCTGCTCTGAGTTTCTCACGGTTTGCTTTCTTCTTCCAGGCCTTGGATGGCTGTTAAGGTCTGTAGCTATTAGCTAATTTTCTTTTCAGTGGCTTCTCCAGCCCACTGCCCCCCCCCCAATGCTTTTATTTCCCTCATCCTTCCGTCATTTTATTATGTGGTCTAGCCATGCAGTAATGGTAATTTTCTTTTTACATCTCTGCTTCAATTCACACCACCAGTACCTACCTTGCTGTCCCTTTCTCCCTCTCTGACATCTTCATTAAATCCTAACCCATCCTAATCAGGAACTGGAAATGCTTCACTGGCCCTCGCTTCCTTAAAAGCTCCGCCTCTGATAGAAGTTCATTCATTCTAAAAGTTTTGTGGAACATCTAAACTCTTTCTTTAACCCCTTGGCCGCGCGGTAATTCCGCCGCGGCGCCGGGGGGGAGAGGGGTCCGCACAGCGCCGCCATGCTTGTGATGGAACCACTCCGTCACGAGCCACGGGTGCGCTGTGCTTGTGACGGAGTGGTTCCGTCATGGCCCCACCTGCTCAATAGAACGCCCCGCAAAGGCACGGAATTCCTGCAGCATGGGCGGGGCGGCCGCGCCATAACGGAACCATTCCGTCACCAGCACAGCGCGTCCGTGGCTCGTGACGGAGTGGTTCCGTCACGAGCACGGAAGGGGTTAAGCTGTCTTTTAGGTAGAACATTTCCACCAATTAGCTCTGCATCACTTGCTCATGTAGTCATGGGTGGGAGGTCCCCATTGGAAGCAGTATAACCCCAGATCCTGAACTGATCATTACAGGTCCGGTTGGGTCTTCTGCTTTGCTTTGCCAGGTCTTAAAGTCACAGATAGGATCATGTCTGCCTGTTTGTCAATCTAATGAAGCATTATCACAAGTAGCAATTAATATTATCATTAATTATATGTGTGACCTTTGACCCCAAGGAATCATCCCATACACATATCCCCACAAACCTGCAAAACTCGTGTGCTGGTACAAATTAGAAATGTCTTCGCAAGATACAGAGGGCTCTGTGGTTCTTCACAGATCGTGTGGCCACATCCTTCTGTGCATTTTCATAAAAACCCACACTATCTTCTATACAGATTCACGTAATATAACTTTTCTTCAGGTGTGCCTGTAATAAATGTGACACAACAGTGTTAAAAAAAAACGTTGAAACCAGCGGTGGCTTCTCCCCCACCACCCCCCTGCAGAGAGCCAGCTGGGGGAAACGGAAAAAATAAAATGAAAATTAATTGGTTTTATTATCATTTTATGTGTCCTGTTCCCCTCTAGAGTCAGCAAAGTCTGGTCGGGCAGGGCTTGGCTGTTGTCACAGCAGTAGGGGATGAGTAGTGCACACTGAGGGCGCATGACGTTTTGGCCGGGCATCTTAGGGCGGCGAATCCAGCATGCGCACTTAGGTTTCTCCAACACAGCTGTATTGCACAGCCGGGTTATACAACATCAGGAGAGAAGATGAGGACCGAGGCAGCCGGCAGCGTCGGAACGGGTACTTTTTTTTAAAATTATAATAATTTCCCTAATCCCCCATCTGGTCCTGCCACCCCCACCCCACCACTTGAGTTTTGCGGCGGCCACCACTGTTTTAAATGACATCAAGTGCACACAACCAATTACATTTGAACATCACACACCAGCCCAAGTGGTGTTTTGGCAATCCACCCTGAAAGCCGCTTAGAAGATTATCCTTAAAGGGTGTCTTGGCACATTGCCTTAGTGTGTCTGTCTGCACATTTTCTGAAGTGGTCTCATGACACTCTACCCCGGCAGCACTCCATGCACTCTATTCCAAGCCATCCCTTGGCCCTTCATCCCAAACAGGACTCTGAGCTTATTACTCCAGTTGTTCTTTGGCCCACCACCTCAGCAGATCCTAAGGTGTCTCTTGGCAGATTATCCTGGAGGTCTCTTAATAGGCTAACCTACCTCAAGGATTGCTGGCAGCCTACCCCATTTTAGCACCCTCTCCCATGGGGCATTCGTGCTTGCCTTAATTGAAAAAGTCATCAGAACAATGTATGTGGGTTAAATAAATATATGGGTGCAACAAAAAAAAATTGTACCACACTTTTTCATTTTACACAAAAATCTAAATTGTTGTCGGTTGGCATCAACTTAAAGCTAAAGCTTCACTGAAAAGGGAAATGCAGAGCAGTCATAACTGAAATACTTTGATTTAACTGAATTTAGGCAAATTGTCACTGGAAGCCTCGGATCCTCTATTCTGGCTTGAACTGCGCACTCGGGGGCTTATTTACAAGCCCCTTGTGCCACCGGTGCACCACTTTTTATATGATAAAAAGTGACGCACCGGCGGCGCAAGGGGCTTGTAGATAAGCCCAGTGCACAAATAACTCTGCGAAGGGCGGACTTTTTTGTCCTTTTCAGGGAATATTCCCCTGGCATTAGAGATGCGAGTGAATGAAATGTTCAGGTAATTTCTACATACCCGGTAGCCCTGGCGGAAGCGCTGAATACAAAAAATGTTCTATGAAATTGAATCTGTCAATGCGCGTGCTCCGGCAGTAACGCTACTCGGGGCGCGCGAGTCCATAATGGGCCACACCGCTCACCCTTGTGGCCAACAGCGCGCGAATAAAGCGGCCAATTATTTGCATTAGACGCTGTAATGACATTCTGTGAATCGAAGGGAATGGAGCCATTAATCAAAGTGACATGGTAAGTTTTGGAGCTTTCTATTAGCCGGGGTGGGACCCGGCAATCCTCCTTTTCATTATTTTTACGGCTATTGACATTAACAACAATATTTTAGGGACATCAAGGATTCATGGCCGCAATTTGGACAAATCATCCGCGTCTCTCGTAGTTACGTATCTGATTGTCTCATAAATAATGACGCCACCGGATGTGTGCCTACTTGAATGTAGGAACAATTAGTGCAGTTTCTAGCACCGCTATCCCCCTCACACCACCCCCGGTAGGCCAGGTTGATGTATTCAACCGCGCATCTCCCCCAGTGACATATCTGTCCTTTGAATAACAGCAAACACAGTCAAGGGGGCGTTGAGAAGCCTCATTGCTGTCATAAACGCGCACAACGTTCTCTGGTAGGCAAGGCAGCCATAAATGACGCATGTTTTGTTTTAGAAAAATAACAATGCCCCCTGCACCCTATAGACTGACAGGCCCATGCATCAACCATATTTACGAGCGCAAACGGTGCAATTCGCAAAAATCGTCCGTTTGCGCCTGCAAAATGGGCTTTTGCGATGCTTCAACGTGTCAACCTCTTGCAATGTAAGACGTCGCTAATTATTGAGATTTCTTAAATTGTGATTGCATTTAAGGTATAGCAAATTGCGATTTCTTAAATGCAATGCATGATGGAATCGCAAATTGCAATTTCGCTACTAGGGGGCGCAAATTACCATCAAATTGAACTTGATGGTAAATTGCAAAAACTTTGAAAAATGCACTAAAGTGCATTTTTCTACGTTGTAGGTTACACACACACATGCCCTTGGGGCGTGTGTGTGTGTGCAACGTGTGCACAGATCAATTTTAGGGGTGCAACAGGGTGTCCTTTTGACACCCTTGAAATTGCATGCGCAATTTGCGAGTGCCTATTGGTACTCGCAAATTGCGCATGCAATCTTACATTCATTCCTTAATTGTGACTCGCAATTTGTGACTTACAATTAGGGAATGTTTGGAAATCACTAATTTTATAGCGATTCCTACAGGCATAGGCTTTTGCAGTTCCTTAATTGCGATTCCTTAATAATCGCAATTAAGAAATCACAAAAGGCTACATTGATGCATGTATCTGCTAATGCCTTCAAACCATGTTGACTAAGGTGCATTGCTTCCTATGGCACATTTAAGCCACATAAGACATAGGGCCTGATGTACAGAATTTCCATTTACAAAGCATAGTCTCAATTAGCACAACATTTTTTTGCAAATGTAAAGGAATTGTGCAAACTGGCGTACTAACAGGTCGGTTCACAATATTCCAAATCTTAATGGGCCGCAATCCAACCTACCTCATCAATATTCATGATATAGCTAATAAATTATGACTTCCAAGGACTGAATGCTATCACCCGGATAGGGCCAGCAGACCATCAATAATGGAATATGTGTCTTTACATCGACTGTACTACAACACATTCCAATACAACGCGGTTGTTACTACAACCGCGTTGTTACAACCCAAACCATTACATCACAAGTCATTACAACAACTTGCTGCAGGGGGCACAATGGATTTAGGAATAGCATAATTTACTATTCCAAGTCCAGTTTGAGCAACAGCAGGGAAGGTATTGGATTGTAAATCCAACACCTTCTGCCCCCTACAGCAAGTTGTTGTAACAACTTGCGAAGTAATGGATCGTGTTGTAACAACGCAGTTGTAATGGAAAGCGTTATAGCGCATTTAATGTAAACGATGTCTCCCATCTCGTGATTGCATTTAAAAAAAATTAAACTTTAAAAAAGGCCGGTCCTTTAAAGGATACCAACAGTAATAACAGCAGTATAATTCTGGTAGTTAGTGCACTTACTGGAGAAATATATGTGCAGTCTAGTCACATGTTTAACTCATCATAAAATGGCATAGAGGGATAATGTGCTTGCTGCAAAGCAGAGTATGTAAAGTGAAGATCACAGATTTGTATTTTATGTTGAAAGCTCAGTGGGTTACTGCCTTTGTTACAGGGATCCTTATGTTACCTGAAGGTCTCTAATAATAAATCTTGCTATATAGCTCAGAGAGTTATGAACCGGCATCAAGAATCTGCATAGGAACTGCAAAGAATACATGTAAACCAATGGTTTATTTCTCAATCCTTTTTTATTCTGAGGTTGTTAAAAAAGGGTTCCTTTAGGTAGTATTACTTATTAGTAAGTGTTATATAAATGGTTACTAGCGTGATTACTCATAGATAGATATATCTGATCAATATGTTCTCACAATGAATGCATAGTTCCTTCATATACAGCACGGAAAAATAAAAAAACTGCCTCAAAACGATATTTTATATTAGCACTTGTGAAGTAACAAGCTGAGGGACTTTATTTCCTGGATGATTTTGCGTAGCCAGGATGAGACTTGAATAAAAAGCCATGCAGATTGCCTATTAGGTGAGGTAGTTGTGTTGAGCCCAGCTGTAACTGAAAACAAGAGACCTCCTTCAAAAAGCAGTGCTGATGGCCAATTAAGTGAGGCAGTTGTGTTGGACCCAGCTAGAACTGAGTCTAAGAGACCTTCTTCACCACCTGAAGGTTGCTGGTATGAACAGAAAGCAGGAAAAATGCAGGCACCACTTCATGTGTCCTGGTGCCAGCAAACAGCACTGGGACACAGTATGCACATTTTACTGGGGTCCAGTAAGATGCTGGATTTGGCTCAGTAATAGCTGCTGGATCCAGGATCCACATGGATGCCCTCATTTCCAAAATGTTTCAAAGCATGCCAGCGCCTCTGAATGGTCAATTCAGAGAGGAGTCTACAACTTTGATATCATTAGAAAAATCAAGATAATAAATCGGTGGGCATACATGAAAATAACAAAATACTAATAGAATAATTACAATCATCACTATAAAGCAAAAAAAATAGTCAACACTCCGGCAGTGTGTTTCCAGTCTTGCAGTACATTTCTAAGAGAACATGATGGTGTTTCAGTAACTATATGGCTCACCCCAATACTAACTCCCTCATTTTTTTTTTTGTAAATATATTTTTATTGCAGGAAACAAATATAATCACATAATTGGCACCTGGTAGATGGTTCAAATCAAAGTCGGCGGTAGCGGTAAAAATATCCATACACGGCCATTTAGCCCACAACCCGGGGGTCGGGCGGCATTTGCACGTAGTTTTTAGTAAATAGCCCCACGTTCTGGCAGAGTAAAACAGGTGAAAAAGAATAGGTCTCTTCTGCTTTTCCAAACAATCCAAACAAAAACACCCTTCCCTCCCCAAACAGTCCTATCCCCCCAGAGGAGTGCATCGCCAGTCTTGATGGTATAGTTCTCTGATGCACAACAGAAGCGAATGGCGCTCCCCTTTCCTCTTTCCACCTCCCCCTACCCAACTCGTCATCGGTAATATAGTATACGGTCTAAGAGCGTGTGTTAGGAGACTTAGTCCTTCCCATAGGGAATATCTCAGTAATAGTATGCTATTGGGGTCTAGGCAGTTCCTCATCCGCACTATCAGACTCAGTATGTGTGTTATGGTCGCGCAGGGCCTGCACCAATGTCTCCCAGGCTTGCGCTGCCTCTAGTGCTCGCTCATCTCGTTGTCGCCTCGCCTGCTGGTATCTCAATGTGCTCTCACTCCCTGCCCACTTGAGAAGTTCATTGCGCCATTTAGCGCCTGTTGGACCAACCCGCGCCTTCCAATGTCTGGTAATTTCCCGTTTAGCCAGGAGCAACCCTAAATCGATAAACTTGCCAGAAATCTTATTTTTGGGGGTATGTGGGAACCAATGTAGAATTCCTACCGCTGCATCTATCTGCAACGATCTCCCAGTGACTTCGGATAGCGTGTCTCCGACAAACAACCAGTAGGAAGACAGCACGGAGCAGGACCATAGCATGTGAATAAGGTCCGCTCCGAGTGTGCTGCATCTAGGGCAGGCCGCTGTCTCCAAGGCAAAATATTTCTGCAGTTTCTCCGGGGTCAGATAGGCTCTATGCAATATATAGAAGTGGACCAATTGGAATCGAGCGCTGCGCGTGCCCTTCCAGGCTCGACGCAGCAGCTGGGCCCACGTGGTGTCTGGGATTTCCTTCCCTATGTCAGTTTCCCAGCGGGTCTTGAGCACCACCAGGGGGGTCAATCTCTCATTGATCATCCTGGAATACACGCATGATACTGCTTTAACCGTTCCCGCAGACATCATGACGTACTGGCACGCCGCAGATAGCTGCGGTTCCTCTTGACCAGTTTTCCAGTGCGCCTGGAGTGCTCTTGTGACCGCCGCGTGGAGCAGAAAATCGCCCCGGGGAACGTCAAAGCGGTCCAGAAGTGCTTGGAAAGGCAGCAACGCCCCGTCCTCATAGAGGTCTCCCAGGGTCTGTATACCCATCTCCTCCCAAACTCCCAGTCGAGACCAGTCACTGCCATGGGGCAATGCAGTGAGCATACCCAACGGGATCTCCGGGGCATAAGGCCGCGGCCTTCCCAGTTTGTGATGCACTCGGTTCCAGCACGAGCGTATGGTGCGTTCTTCCTGGGTAAGGTCCTTCAAATCAAGCCTCTGTTGCAGTGCAATATATGATAAGACATGTCTGGGTATGCCACTGCCCTGTGTCTCTTCCAGGCCACGAAACTCCCGCGTCACCTCCTGGGTATAGGTCTGTAGTTGGGCAGCCAAATAGTACGTTTCAAAGTCGGGTGCCGCCAGCCCCCCCTCCATCTTTGGTCTCAGCAGGGTCTTGAGCGCCACTCTGCGGCGGCCCGAGCCCCACAGGAACGTCACGATCATAGAGTCCAAGCCCTGAAAGCTAGATCTAGGGAACCAGATCGGAAGCGTCCGGAAGTAGTATAGCAGGCGGGGGAGTGCCACCATCTTCAGTAGCGCTATTCGTCCCACCACCGAAAGGGGCAGGGTGGACCAAAAGGACATGCTACCCTTAAGCGCCCGGATGCCTCTGGAGATGTTGCCCTCTAGGGTATCAGCAGGGTGACGGTAAACATGCACCCCTAGGTACTTAAAACAAACAGGCTCCCATCTGATCTCCCTGTGAGTGTCCGGCTGAGGTCTATCGCTGTGGACCGGGAACAGGCAAGTTTTAGCCCAGTTTACTCGGAGCCCTGACACCTCACCGAAAGCTGTGAGCACTGCATCAGCTCCGGTTAGGGCCGTCCCAGCGTCTTCGAGGAAAAGCAGTAGGTCGTCAGCATATAGGGAAATGTACTGGTGTCCCGACACAGACTGCAATCCCCTGTAATGGGCCCCGTGCGGATCGATATAGCCAGCGGTTCTACTGCCAGGGCGAATAACAATGGGGATAGCGAGCAGCCTTGTCTCGTGCCCCGTTCTACGGGGTATCGCTGAGAAATCAGCGGGCCCGATTTCACCCTAGCCACCGCCGAGGCATACAGTACCGTGGTCCACCGCAGGAATCCCTCTCCCAGGCCAAACCACTCAAGGACCTTGCGGAGGTAGACCCACTCCAGACTGTCGAAGGCTTTCTCCAGGTCAATCGAGAGGATCATGGGATCGGGAGCATCTGTGTGATCTCTCTCCAACAGGCGAAACAAACGCCGGACGTTCATTGTAGTATTACGCTTGGGAATGAAGCCCGCCTGGTCGACATGTACTAGAGAGCCCATATGATCCAGCAGTCGTGCGGCTAATATGCTGCTCAAGATCTTGTAGTCGACTGTGAGCATCGATAGCGGCCTATAAGACGCTGGGTCTACGCCCTCTCGATCGGGTTTAAGCAGAGGCATCACCAGGGCTTCTCGCATCGAGCCCGGTAAGCGCCCCATGGTCTTTGCTTCCTTGTAAACCCGCAGGAGCTTGGGGGCCAGGAATTCTATGTAGGTGGAGTAAAACTCCACTGGGAGTCCGTCAAGGCCCGGCATTTTATTTCGCGCCATCTTTTTTATGGCGCTTCTGATCTCTCCCAGCTCCACATCGCGCCCCAAGTCCTTCGCCTGTGCAGGTTCCAGAGTGGGGATCGGCAGATCGCGCAGGAAAACGTCAGTCGGAGTAGTGTCTGGCGGTAGCCGACTGCGATACAGCAACTTATAGTAACGCCAAAAGCAGTCAAGGATCTCGGGTTGAGTATAGACCTCCTTGCCCTCCTCAGTGCGCATGGCCACAGTGGGCGAGGTACGTCTCGTTGGGTTGGCAAACCAAGCCAGCAGCGCTCCCGATTTATCGCCCTCAGCCAGCGATCTAGTCAGGTAAGCCTTGTGGTCATAGCTTCGCAGCCGCTCGACCTCCACGGCCACCGCCTCCTTTGCCGCCAAGGTCTGTTGTTGGAGCTCCGGGCGGCCAGGGCGGGTAATTTCCAGTTCGCGGAGTGCCCGATCAGCCTTAGCCAGATCCTCCAGGATCACCCGACGCACCCCAACTCTCTGCGTTATGCAATAGCCCCTAACTACAACCTTAAAGGCGTCCCATTCCGTAGCCCTCTCATCTGTCGTGCCCTCATTCGCCTCAAAGTATCCCGTGATCTTGTCTTCCAGGTCACCACGGAACACCTGGTCCTCCAGCAGCTCGGGGCGCAGTTTCCAGGTCGGCACGCAGGGGGTGCTCTGAAGCCACCGGAAATCAACCAATAGCCGATTATGGTCGGAGATAGTCCTCGTCAGGTATTCAGACCGCACAGCTGAGGAAGCCAATTCTCCCGACCCCAGCAGGCCATCTAACCGCACATGCAACTCGTGCATGCCGGAAAAATGGGAGTAGTCTCGGGTATGTTGGTGTTGGGCCCGCCAGATATCTGTTAGTCCCCACTTGGTCTGCCAGTCCATCCTGCCCCTGGCCACGCGATGGGTCGGGGAGTCCAGGAGGGGAGGATGGGACCTATCCAGGTTAACGTCGACCACCGAATTGAAGTCGCCCCCTAATATGATGGGTCCCGATAGGTAGCGGGCCAGGGAACCCGATAGCGCAGCTAGAAAGGCGAGCTGGTCCGTGTTAGGCGCGTAAATGCAGCAAATGTTCACATCTCTTCCCCCTAACTTTCCTGCTAGTGCTACGTATCTCCCCTCTGGGTCCACAGTGTGACTATCAACCTGTAAGGGTACCCCCGCTCTTATCCATATTAGCGCGCCTCTGGCATAAGCTGAATACGTGGTGTTGTACACCTGCCCTCGCCATCTACGTTGTAGCGCTAGTCCCTCAGATCTGGTGAGGTGTGTTTCCTGCAGTAGTGCAATCTGTATGCCGCTGCGCACCAGGTAAGCGTGGACTTTATGTCGTCTGGACATGGAGTGCAGACCCCGCACATTCCACGTGATGCATTTCAGAGTTGAGAGATCAGCCATTGTCCCATGTTGTGTCTTCCCGTCTCTCCAAACACACCTCAAGCATAGGCAAGCACCCAGATAAAGCCATACCGATGACGAGTTCCCCCCACAACAACAATAAAACAACCTTCAAACATGAATCCCTCTCCACCTCCCCCAGAACAGGTTCCAAATAGTGCCATCCAGTTCCCATCCAAACTGTACCCTCAAAAAACCCCCCTTGTACTAACCTGACGGTAGCCACCGCAGGTGTGCCTTAAGGGCAATATGGGGGCCGAGCGTCGATGGGGGGTCCCCGCGCTGCAATGCCACAATGCGATCGAGCCCCATGACATCAGGGCCTAAGCAGGGAATCACCGACTAACTCCCTCATATGGTCTTTCACCCACTGCTCGTTTATATCTATTTTTTAAGGCTTGTTCTCTCGGGCTTCTGTGGGTTAAATGCTCTTGTTATGTGTTCCACCACTGTTTAGCAGTTCCTCATTGGAAGGTAAGAGTCAATGACTTGTAGAAGTTCTGACTGATATTCAAAGACATTCTGGGAAAGGCATTTAGGGCCTCATTTATGAGAAATGATGCATCGCTGCGTGAAAGCAGCGATGCGTCACTTCTCAGTGCGCACTCCTTGTGACATACTCGATGCGTCATATTTAATGTATGACGCATCATGTCGCAAGGAGTTACAGATGCGTCAGTATTTCTGACGTATCTGTAAGCGCAAAAGTGACGCATTGCTGGAGTGTGTCACAAAAGTGACGCAACTCCAGCAATGCGTCCTTTCACATGGAGCAAGCCCCATGTGAAAGGGCCTGTGTCAGTCTTACTGCCTGCTGTGAGGCAGGCGCAAGCTTTTGACGCAACGGCGTCCTAGAAGTGACACAGTGAAATCTCATAGATTTCACTGCGTCACTTCTACGAGGCTTTTTGCGGGGGTATGCCCCCCCTGCATACATTATACCTGACACAGGTATAATGTAGCGCAGGGGTTTATAAAGTGACGTATCTGCGTAGATGCGTCACTTTGTAAATAGTGTGCGACAGGAGGCATGTTTTACGCCGCCGATGCATCACAAAAAGTGACACATCGGAAGCGCAAAACTGACGCAAGGATTCATAAATGAGGCCCTTAGTGTTTTTTTATAAACAGATTTTATTGAGTTTTTGCACATAGGGTACAACAAGATTCACACTTGAAACACAAGGAAGCGATGCATCATCGAAACACAGAACAGGCCTTGAGGGTGCACAATATCATACTTCAAAGGAGACGCCCACACAGTTAGCGATGGACAAGGATTTAAGATGATCGTCCCAGCCACTTCTCCTATACTTGTCCTGGCCGCGTAGACAGGTCTCTCTTGCTCTTTGCACCAGTCCTCCCCCGCCGACATTGCAAGAGAGTGAGAGGGACAGGGTTCTTCCAGTGAGTAGCAATGTCCCGTCTGGCCATCATGAGGGCCGTGTCCAGGAACGTGCGCCCCACCTCCAAGCCCCCGGAGCCCTCAAGGACCCCCAGCAAGTGCATCACGGGGTAGTGGGTTCAGGGAGGAGACCCACATGGTGCAACCTTGCTGGGGTAAGGTAGACACAATATAAATAGTACATTTGAATCAGGGACAGCCTAAAGGAGATGGTGATGAGTCTAGGCACAATTGGTGTGTCCTGCCAGTCGGTGTCTTCAAGGGGTCCCAGCCAGGCCTCCCATCGAGACCTAAGTGATCCAAGGTGCCCAGGGCATTGATTGCCAGCGTGCAGTAATTTTTGGAGACCCCAACCTTTCCCAGTGCACTTATGAGGAGCTTGGCTGCCTGGGGGATGAACTCAGATGGTGGGCCCAGGGCCGGACTGGCCATAGCGGGCACCGGGCAATCTCCCGGTGCGCCGCACGGGTGCGGGCCGGTTTTGGGCCCCTGGGGGCCGTTTTTGTTACAGGGCCATTTTTGCAGCATAGCTGCAAAATCGGCCCTGTACCAAAAACGGCAGAAAACCGGCCCCGGCAAAGAGCTCGGCAGCACTTCCAACCCCTCCCCCCCCTCCCGAGGGGGGCCGGCAGAGCACTTTGCCAGGGCCGGTTGTGGTTCCCAGTCCGGCCCTGGGTGGGTCGGTGTGTTAGACATGGGCTTCAAGGGCAGGCTGCAGTTGGAGGTATTTGTCAAATTAAGCAGTGGCTGAGCTTCGGCCAGGGATATACAAGGAAGGGGCACATCATTAAGAAACTGGGAGTTAGAGGCTTAGTCCTCCAGTGGGACACCTTGTATAGGAGGTTATAGTAGTTGGTAAATGTTTGTGCTATCTCTGGGAAGGTATGGCAGGTATTACCAAGGTTGTCAGTGATTCCGGGCACAATCCTGTTGATCTGCAGACAGGAGGCCAAACTGTATAATAGCTTCCCATTTTTATCCCCCCATCCAAAGACCCTGGCCGTCGTGTCACACCATAGATGTGTGGCGGCCTCTAGGGATTGGAAATGGACCACCTCACACAAGAGGTTCAGCTGCCAGGGGACTGCACTGCAGGGGTCTGCCACAAGGCTTTCCTCCAAACGGAGGACACAGACCTCAAATTGGGTGATGTGGAGGGAGCGTGCCTGGATTCATTCCTGGACCTATACCTTCATGGTCGCATTACTGGCAGCCCAGAGGGTACCAACAGTGGGAACTAAGCCTTCGTTTAATTGAAAATATGCTTGAAAATTGGTTCCAAAGGCCTGGCATAGGACTTGTTATGAAGATACCATATGTTAATACACCACATGGGGCATGGACCATCTTTGGTGGAGCCAAGGTGAAGAAAAAGAGCAGGATGGTCCAATATGCCTCGCGGAAGGATCTGAGCATGTGATATGATGCGACAGTCAAGGGCCAGCATGAAAACAATGTCAATGCTGGAATGGGTATGGTGCAAAGCTGAACTGTGTGTGAATTGACATTGCCGGGAGTTTCATATCCTCCACACGTTACAGAGGCCAAGCACGTTAGCCCAATCAGAGAGACGACGAGCTTCAGTGTGTCTGGAGACAGAAGGGGGACCAGTAGCATCAATTTCCAGGACAGGAACTACATTAAAGTCGCCCCCCCATCAGCACCAGACCTCGCGTGAGATCTAGGAGGATCTTAGATAGGTTGTAGAGAAAGGGGTCTTACACCATCGGGGTGGGTAAATGCATATCAAGTTAACTGGGGATCCTTGATGTCACAGGTGACAGTCATAAGGTAGACAAAAATTGGGAGGCTTTTAGTCAGTAAAGAACAATGGGTGCACAACCTAATGTAGACACACTGGTAGTAACTAAACAGATGAGGTGGTGCAACTGGGTGAGTGGGGAGCCTTAAAACCACTCAAAAAGTGGTAGTAAAATACCACGTGACAAAATACAAGGTATACCCAATGCACTCAAAAGATCAAACAATGTTCAATGACATTTAAACACACAAATAATACATAAAGCGACAGAAGGATGTGGAATCTCCAAAGGGTGAGTAGTCCGGTGGAGTCCTTTAATAAGTAAAACAGCCAGCCGACACGTGTTTCATCGCTATTGCGAATCCTCAGGGCTATATGTGGCTGTATTGTATCAGTAGGTCGCTCTGCTGGTGATACTTCCGACCCAGCCGGGCCCTAGACCGTTGCCTAATAGTAATTTGCAGTCGATGACGGCCCCTAATCATGCAAGTATTCCTAAGTCTCGTCGTCGTAGAGTAGTTATCCAAGCAATATGAAGCTTATCAGTATAATCGAACCTTAGACAAATAGTATCTCTCGTAAAAAATATCCGCGCTAGTAGAGCACGCTTCAGGTCGGGTACGACCCACTTCTGTCTCTCACACCCAAATCCGGTGTGTATCGTCCGTACCGCCGCGTATGCCTTCAGTATGGTGATCTCGGTGTGAGGATTCGCAATAGCGATGAAACACGTGTCGGCTGGCTGTTTTACTTATTAAAGGACAGTCATAAGGTAAGAGCGATGCAGCAGAATCGTCGGGAGGCCTAAGAGAAGCCTGAGTGGAAATCTCTATCGTAGCCATTACGTGACAGAAAGGGACAGGGGTTACCTTTGAGGTGGGTCTCCTGAAGCATCAGGACCTTAAGGAGGTGTTGGTTGCAAACCCAAGGACTGCGGTGTGTTTCACGCGGTCTAGCAGTCCATTAACGTTCCAGGACAGTACTCTTAGGGATGCCAGACCTGGGGTAAAATGGGTTTGTATGTGGGCATGGTGTCTAAAGGTGTCACTCTCTGCCACATGAAGCAGTCAAGAAGCGTGCTCAAAGTGCGTGGCAAGAGTCCATGTTGCCAAGTCATGCTGCATGGAATAGACATTAGGTGTGTGCCTAAGTGCTGTAAAAAAAAACAATTGTAAAAACAGATCAAAAATATCAATACAATTAACATATTATTGAGTTTCTACCCCTAAACTAGCCCTCACCTCCTACTTCCACCCCAGAAGTATCTGTCACCCTGTAAGAAAAAACGGAAACACAAAACTGCTTGGAAAAGGGAGTGGAGTGGTGGACCCTCCATACTATAGGATAAATGGCGGCCATCAGAACACAATCTACCAATTTCAAGGAATTAATGCCTCGGTGTCTTGAAGCAAACAGTAACTGAAAAGGCACAGTGCAGGGCTCTGCAATAAGTCTGTGTCTGCAGTACCCGCAAGGGTCTCAAGGCACTGGGGGGGGGGGGCGGCTACTGATCGAACAGCCAGGTCTTTAGTATCCTCCTGAAGGTCAGCAGGTCTTGGGTCTGTCTCAAGCATCGTTGTTGATGATTAAGTGCCAGTGCTGAGCGCCAGAAACCACTGGCTCAAATTAGGCACTGCCTTTACTCTGGAAATACATACGGTTGGGGTAATGAAAGGGGGTGGAGCCACGAGGGGCAGAGTCATGAAAAACAGTCTGACAGTCAACCGATACTTTTATTTTTTTTAAACTCTGGCACAAAGAAATCAGCAACAGTAAATCTGTTTTGGCTTAATTGGTCGCAAAGGCGGCATTTTAAAATATTTTATGGAGTTAAGACACCTGCTGAAGTAATCTTTGTGTGCCCAGTAAATCTCAAGAAATAATGATAATGATTAGGTAATTGTTGTGGTTAATGTCATTGCTGGAGTGATCTGTGTTTAGTCTAGTCGCAGTTTGACTCAAAGTAGCAGGGTTAACATGTATCATATAAAGCACATCTTGTAACATGCAGATGTTAGATTTTAGTTTTATGTATATTGGTAAGTGGGTTACTGATTTTAACACAGAGATCCTTTAGTTATTCACAGTTTATAATTTTCAATCCTTCTAATATAACACAGTAAGCTATGGAGGGCGATATATGTCTCAGACACCTTGTAACCCTGAGTGTCTTATGTAATACATACTGTACATTGATTTAGAAATGTCTACGATTTAGTGTCAATATATAATGTGTGTGTGTTTTTGTGTGGTAAAGTGTCCTGACACCCTACATTGGGATGAACAGCTCTATCAAAGAAATGTAAAAAAAAAAGACTTGTATTTAAATTGTTATTAGTGTAAATGCTCATACAGATTGACACATCCAACATTCTTCCAGTGCATGCATGTCTCTTACATACAGGTATTGAAAAAAGTCTAAAGCTTGCCTCCAAACCTCTTAAGTACTTGTGAGGTGATGCGCTCTGTGGATGTATGACGTTACAACGCATACTTTAACAACGCATACCTTTACAACGCAATTTTTACAACGCAGGAACCATTACAACGAACTACCATTACAACGCATTTTTTTACAACGCAATACTTTTACAACGCAATACCTTTACAACGTAAGTATTGGTAAGTATATAATATTTTTTTAAATGTAATTAATTAAAATTAATATAATTTATTTTAATTTAATATTATTTTTAATTTATTTTTACCCTGTATCCCTGTATTGGTAAGTATATAATATTTCTTAAAATGTAATTAATTAAAATTAATTTAATTTATTTTAATTTAATATTATTTTTTATTTATTTTTACCCTGTATCCCTGTACCCCAAAACCCAAACCTAGCCCTGAACCCTTAAAATACCCCTTTACCCAAAAACCCAAACCTGGCCCTGAACCCTAAAAATACCCCTTTATCCAAAAACCCAAACCTGGCCCTGAACCCTAAAAATACCCCTTTACCCAAAAACCCAAGCCTGGCCCTGAACCCTAAAAATATCCCTTTACCCAAAAACCCAAACCTGGCCCTGAACCCTAAAAATAGCCCTTTACCCAAAAACCCAAACCTGGCCTGAACCCTAAAAATACCCCTTTACCCAAAAACCCAAACCTGGCCCTGAACCCTAAAAATACCCCTTTACCCAAAAACCCAAGCCTGGCCCTGAACCCTAAAAATATCCCTTTACCCAAAAACCCAAACCTGGCCCTGAACCCTAAAAATAGCCCTTTACCCAAAAACCCAAACCTGGCCTGAACCCTAAAAATACCCCTTTACCCAAAAACCCAAACCTGGCCCTGAACCCTAAAAATACCCTTTTACCCAAAAACCCAAACCTGGCCCTGAACCCTAAAAATACCCCTTTACCCAAAAACCCAAACCTAGCCCTGAACCCTAAAAATACCCCTTTACCCAAAAACCCAAACCTGGCCCTGAACCCTAAAAATACCCCTTTACCCAAAAACCCAAACCTAGCCCTGAACCCTAAAAATACCCCTTCACCCAAAAACCCAAACCTGACCCTGAACCCTAAAAATACCCCTTTACCCAAAAACCCAAACCTAGCCCTGAACCCTAAAAATACCCCTTTACCCAAAAACCCAAACCTAGCCCTGAACCCTAAAAATACCCCTTTACCCAAAAACCCAAACCTGGCCCTGAACCCTAAAAATACCCCTTTACCCAAAAACCCAAACCTGGCCCTGAACCCTAAAAATACCCTTTTACCCAAAAACCCAAACATATAACATTTTTACTCTAATAATATACTTACCAATACTTACGTTGTAAAGGTATTGCGATGTAAAGGTAGTGCGTTGTAAAAAAATGCGTTGTAATGGTAGTTCGTTGTAATGGTTCCTGCGTTGTAAAAGTTGCGTTGTAAAAGTAGTCCTTTGTAAAAGTTTCGTTGTAACGGTGGTTTACCACGCTCTGTGCCTTTGTTTCCCCTTCACTAAATTGACATCTAGGTTTGAGGCTCCAGATAGCTTCCAGACAGGATCATACTTGAACAAAAGGGAGGCTGGTGACCCTTTAAATTCTGCCTTTGTTATGGGCCCAGCTGGAATCTTAGACACAAAAGCCCCCTCTCTGTCTGCTCCTTGCTGCTGGAACAGAAAACAGACAACATACAGACACAGCTGAATGTACTCCAGGACAAATTCAGCATATTTCACTGGGTTCCAACTTCTTGGCAGGTGGGACGGGGCTCATCCTGTGAAAATAGGAGGTGTATGCCCTCCACCCACGTGTGCCCCTGACTTGCACCCTGCTGTAATGGGATGCTTGAATGTGCCTGCATAGGTTTGTTTTGGCAAAATCTTGGGGGAAAAAATTGTATTCTTTTTTAGAATTCTTGAAAGCAAAAGTGGTGCTTATTAAGCTGCTGTCAAACGTTGAATCACTCCTCCACTGCTAATCCCCAAAGACAGACCAGACAAATTGATTTTTCCAAGCAAAAAGCGAAGCTATCAATTCCCAGATTTCAAGAGCTGACTGTTGCTCCGTCCTCGTTCCAGCGAGCTAAGGGGCATTACAACAGTTCCAGTCGTCGGCTTGCACTGCACCAAAGGCGAGCACTGCAAGGAGATCAGGTGATGAGAATGCAGACTTTACGACTATTACATTCGTGCTACATATTCAATTGTTTTCTACAGCAGTTCTTCGCTTTTTTTCGCATCTGACATTTAGCTCATGTTTACTTGGTTTGGCACGCAAATGTCAGTGTAATGCGCAGTCCGTGGCTAGTAGTGGAGCTGTGACGCTGCAGGGTACGTCCAGCAGAGATCTGGCACAGAAACCAAATGATCAATGGTTCCTTGGCTTGTAGCGTTTAACAGTTTACATAAAACGAAGGGATGCCCTGCGAATGTGGCAATGATGCTTTCAACACAAATACCGTGGGCGTCACGTGGCACCAAGCTGAATATTTTCTCATTAACATTCTAAAGCATGCATCAGTTTAGAGCATACATTAACTCTATGTTTCATAGCTTGGAAATAGCACATAAGGGAAAGTGTCTGTTTAGGGCTGTTAAGCGCCAGAAAGATTCTACATGCATCTGTTTAAATGAAAGATATGTCAGCATCTTTTATGAGGTGATGTACTAATGGACTTTGTATTTTCAGAGCTTGTGGGGTTATATTATGTTCTGCTTATTTGTATGCCACGCATTTCACCCAAGAGGGTATGCTGGTATCTAAATAGGTGGATCTGCCCCAGTGGGAACCCATTGGAAGAACTAGGGGGCATATTATCAAGGACCGGTGTTAAAATTATCGCCGTTTTATCGGCAGGAACCTGCCGATAAAAAGGCGATAATGGGCATGATAATATGCCCTTGTTAATTCCCATAGAAGCCCATATTCTGATGTTAACATGGGCTTCTATGGGAATTAACAAGGGCATATTACCAAGCCCATTATCGCCGTTTTATCGGCAGTTTCCTGCCGATAAAACTGCGATAATTTTAACACCGGTCCTTGATAATATGCCCCTAGGTTTTCAGTTTCTTTTGGAATTTTTGTTATTGGAACTGGTGGCACTGATGTGGTAGTGGTGGAGGGGGGGGGGGGGGGGGTCATTTCCGGCTTTGGGAGCCAGGTAGGAAAAGGTGTGGGCCACAACTACGGCTCGGTGTCCTAAAATGCAGGCTTTGCAACTATCAAAACCACAGTTGCTATGTACCCAAGGGACATTGGGGCTTATTTACAACCCCTTGCGCCGCCAGTGCATCACTTTTAATTTGGGAAAAAGTGAGCTCAAGGGGCATGTAAATAAGCTTGTGAATTGCAATAGGGTTTGTGGTGCATAATGATCACATCGCAAGTTCTTGTGAATCGTAAAGAAAGCGAGACTTGAAAGAGACGCATAAATCAATAACTTGCAACTGCTTCTGGAGTCCCAAACTCTTGATAAGGTAGAGATACCTGAAAGGAGGTGATACCCACAGACAAACTGGAAGGTGTCTGTGCCTCGAACAGATTTGGGCCTAAAGACGAGCTGGAAGATGGCCATAGGAACACTGCATTCTCTGCATGATGTTCCTTTGCACAGTGACCCTTTTTGTTTTTCATTCCAGTCACAGTGCCTATAAGTGATAGATGCTGAAATGACAGTATTTAGTGAATAGTAATGCTGAGTGGGTTGTCTGCGGTCCCTCGCAAGCCTCCGTCCTGGCATTCGCAGGCGTTCTCCAAGATTCACGAAGAAGAACCTGCCTCATTAATGTTAATGAGGAAGGGGTTCAGCACATTCTTTTGAATGCCCTCGGCGATGAGCAACATTGCAAAAATAGCTTTGGAACACATTGTGGCAGTGTATAAACAACTGTCTGCTATGTATATATCTTCAAGGTACATAGATGTGGAGTTAAGAATAGTATATCTATACCTTCCTCTGTGCACTTACCAGTCAATCTTTTTGTCCTTTGCATATTGACTCTGCTATTGTCACCATATTCGATACCCAATATTCAGTACTACAACCAATGTTAATAACAACACAGCTGTTCTTAAAAGACATATATATTAACCACTCATATTAAGTTCAGTGCCAGACTTTTCTCCATGTCTTTACTTTGATTTACACAGAGCAATTCCATATAAAAGAGTCCTAAAATGAGCAATTCTAAAATAAAAATAATGTGTTTTGGGAAGGGTGAACTTAGAATAGTTTAGGTGCCTGATGAATGTTTGCCCAAAGTGCTAAAGGCATTTCTTTGCAAAGGTAACCAAAGATTTTCAAGACACAAAAACAAGGTTTTCCGACTGACGATTTCTACTCCAACACATACAATTAGAATTGACTGTGAGTTGGTTGATGTCATCTGGCCAATTCGACGTAATTCAATCTACTTGTAGTGCATCGATTTTCAAGATTGAGAAGTTCATTTAGACTCTGTCAGGTGGCCCACGAGGCCAGCAGAGGTGCTGGCCTCTTCTTTTCTGGCAGAGGACTGCCCATCATATGTAGGGACTTTTGTCTGCTTGGCATGGAGCTCTATTCCATCAGTGAAGTTACTGGTGCAGCAGCCCTACTGAAGGCCCTGATCCTTTACAGAGCGGGTGCCATGTTTGATGCACTTGGGTCTGAAAAAGACTAACTTCCAAAGCAGGAGTTTGTTCTTGAAGAACAAAACAGCAATGGCCCCAAGCACACAGAGCTTTCTCCCTGCGTGTCATGGTCATTGTGCAAATAGCCTGCCAGAGACTGCCATGTCTCGCATGGTGATCTTGTAGAGAAAACGCTCTTCAATTGCCCTACCCTAAATAGAGAGGGGTGACTGCTGTTGTGATCTGGTGACGCTGAGGGTGGATGCCTGTCAGGTCAAAGGTTTCCAACAGTGATGTGAGCTGAGACTACACGATCTGGTGCCATGTTGTCCCCGCCACATTTAAATCAGGTAGGTCAACCACAAGTGCAGAACAGTGCATCTATCATTTTATGGTGGATACACTATTCAGCAAAACTCTAAGTGACCCAATAATAGTCCTTTTGCTGAAACAGAATTACACTCCAATCAAGACAGGTGATCAGAAGGAGCACTTGAAATGTCAGGTTTTGAGTTGATTCCAGAATAAAAGCTTTGGCCCTTCTGAAAGGAAACTAAGATGAGCAAACTATGGGACAAATAGAGAAGAAACACCCTACTATGTGGGTGAAGTTGATTTTGAGAATGGTCAACAAAGAATAAGAGGCACACCACAGAATGTGGAAAGAATTGTAGTAACAGAGGCTGGTAGCTCTAATAGCATGGAAGCTCTGAGACAGAAATAAAAGGCTTTGAACATATATTATTGATATGAGGCCAATGGGGCTTAGCATGAAAGGAAGAAATAGAAGATCTCATTATGCGTCCCATGACGAGCCTGGCCAAAGCATTTTGAATGATTTGAAGACGTTTTGTAAGACCCTTGGGCATATGCAAGTTGATAGCATTGTTAAAATCAATGTCAGAGATAGTAGATAATCACTGTTTGTAATGGCAGGAGAGAAGCAGAAGAATGATCCTTAGAGGGGATTAAAGAGCTTAAAACATGTTTAACATCATGAAACTCTACTACAGGCTTGTGGGCAGATTTTCGTGACGGAAATTGCTTAAGGGTGAATAAGCATCCTACCAGTTGGGCACTCCAAAATTGAGTATTCATATAGGATTGGACTATGACTATGATGGGTAATATACAATAGTGATGTGCTGATCATATATAGCAAGTTCACCCTTTCTTTTTGTTGAAGCTTAAAACATGTTGCAGTGATTCCGTTGTTCTATGCAACCATCTTTAGAGAAGATCGAAAGTACAGTACAGATTGCAATTGCTAAAAAGATACAGTGGGCTAAGGCAGGTCAGTAACCAACTGTTGGGCCAAGAAGAAACAAGAATGTCTAGCATAGAGACCTCTGTTTTATTCAAGGTAAAGCTCAGAATGTGTTAGGCCATATGGGTGGCATTTATTGGAGGGAGATTTGTAAATTTTAACCAATTTTAGTATTTTTGTGTTGTTCGACATGGGAGTAGTACATTTTTTACATATTTATTTTAATAGTTTGCTCAGTTTGGTATTAAATTGTAGTGGGAACAGTATATGTATTAAATGTTCTATTTTATCATTTATTGTATGCTTTTATTAATTTATATTTTTATGTTTTTGTTTATTTAAAATGATAATATGTGTACTTATTAATATGTTTAATGTGGAAAATAATTTTTATTAAATGTAAAGAATTTTAAGTTGTTTCATTTTTTACTTATGTATATTGATTTGTTTAAAAAAATATGTTAATGGTATATATACATATTTATGTTTATATTATTTTTAAATAATAATATCAATTACAATTATAAGTTTAATAACTTTTTTATAGGTAGATATCTGTAAATATATATATATATATTTTAATTATTATATATGAGTGTTTATCTTTTAAAAATTAGGTCTATTTATTATGTTAAGATAAATATTAAATATGTTTGACATTTTTTTAATTGATATTACTATTTACTATTTATTATTTTATCATATACATATTTTTAAATCGATATTTAATACATCTATATTTATGACCACAAAAAAAATGTTCTACATTTTTGTACTTACCATTATAAGTATAGGATGCCGAAATTTTTGACATTGATATTTTGGTCACAATATTTTGGTATGGGGATATTTTGAAGGTTGATATTTTGTCAGTGAACCCTCCCGTACACTCTGGCCATAGTGTCTTTACTCAAGTCATGTGGTTCTGTATGCTGAATGACATTTGACTGAAAGAATTCTGAGTTGAAGAAGTAACAGGGCAATAAGTGCTGGCCTTGATTGGAAGGTTGATGAATCAAGTCACACATCACACAAGGGAAGGTGTGCTTGCCCTCTCAGGTTTCACTTTCATGTTTTTTAAGGCACCAATGCCTTGGATGTTCTTGTCAACTCCAAAGTAGAATCTTCCTCTTCTTTCAGAATGTGATGAACCCCAGATGGAGGTGTGCTGGATATAACTAACGCACTACTCTTCATGTCCTCTCTTTTCTTTCATTTCCCACTTTCCTTTTCCTTCTCTCGAGGGTAACACATAAGATCATCAAAGGCAGCAAACGCCATAGGTCGTGAATGCATACCCAACGTATAAGTGTCCCATCATATCTATTGTATGCCAACTGTAACACCATCGGTGTTTATAACGAGACCAGTATTGCCTTAACTATCTCTGTACTGTATATGTAAAAAAAAAATAATAAAATCTTTTGAAATCAAAAAAAAAGTTGAACTGGGAGCCAGAAGGTGACAAATAAACTGGTAGATGGATTTTGTGATGCTTTTAAAAGGTGCGGAATCCAGTAGGTTGTGACAACGGACTGTCAAATTTTAAGACATCTGTGGAGTCCTCACCGGGCATCTGACCTGCCCCTTTCAAGGCTGTCCTAGCACTTGGATAAGCATCGAGCTGTCACTGCACGTGTATGCTGCCATGCTAAACGCACAGCCATTCTATCACTGGGACATGCCCTGACACTCACAATGTGCAGGTATCCTGGCCCGTCCTAAGCACAGCTATCCTTCTACTGGGATCTGAACTGTGCTTTCAGAATGCCCTCGCCCTGCCCATGCACAGCTACCCTAGTACTTGAATGTCTTGCAATGATGTCTCACAATGCATTTCTATCCTGCCTTGTCCTATGCACAGTAGTGTGGCTCACTGGTTAGAGGCGGCAGACCCGAGAGCAGAGGACGGCCCGGGACCAGGGTTCGATTCCCGACGCGGCAGGTTTCTGGACCAGGGTCAGCGGACTCGATAATTCTCTCGCCTCGGTGCCCACTCTGATCAGCGATCACACTCGGCAACTCTGGGCACTAGCTTGCCTCATCTTCACTAACGGCCCCACCAGACCGCCGGGGATGCCTGGTCTCACCCTGGAGATACCCATTAAGGGACCATCTCTCAGGGAAGCCAGGAAGGGTTTCGCAGCGGTCGAAGCGCGGAGGTACCCCTTCGGGAGTGATTCCAGCGCTATATAAGCACATAATTAATTAATTAATTAATTAACCACCAATGATCAATAACAATGTACAAATATCGTGCCCTGCTCATGCACACCTTCCCCTGAATTGGAATGTGCAGAGACGTCTTACAATAAAGCTCTCACTATTCACTTATCCTGCCCTGACCCACCACAGCTATCCCAGCAGAGATGCACCGAGAAATCACAATGCTCGTGTAACCTGCCCTGCATCGCGCACAACATATCATAATAATAACAATTCCTATTTGGAGAGTGTTAGCATGTCCCCCTCAAGGGTTTCAAGGTGCTGGGGTCCGTTGCGGAGATTAAGGGGCATATGTACAAAGAAGTGGCGGAGCGTGTCGTTAGCCTCCTTAGCTTAACTACACGCTCCGCCACTTCTGAAATGCAGGGCTGCACCATATTTACAAGAATATGGTGCAGCCCTGCGTTTTTCCCCTGCGCTGGCGCTAAGTTCAGCAGCCTAGCGCCAACGCAGGCACCCTTGCACCATAGTGCAAGGGTGTCTGCGTTCAGGGGAAGATTGTTTATGTGCAGGAAGGTGTCCCTCCCTGCACATAAACAATCTTAAAAGGCCGCTTTGTAACTTCTATGTGTGCTGCTTAATGCAGGACACACAGAAGTTGCAAAAACGGAATGTTTGTAAAAAGTATTGTTTATGTGCAGGAAGGGGGACCTTCCTGTACATAAACAATCATTGGCCTTTGCTGTTTCCATGTGTGCTGCACAATGGGGCACACATGAAAACAGAAAAAACTAGGAGAATTAAAACATTTCTCCTCGTTGCCCCAGGGTAAGGCCAGGTTTTCCCTGGTGTTAATTCTGGCGCTGCCTCCTATTTACGCCTCCCTTGTAAATAGGAGGCAGCGTCAGAATCAGTGGGTATTGAGGTGCAACACCCACAGCAATACCCATTGCCTTCCCCTTTCAAGCTTAGCATAGGATGAAAGGGGGATTTAGTTACAAGGCATCGTTAGGCCATGTTAAGTGGATTAATGCTGCCTTGTAAATAAGGCAAAGCCCCTATCGCCACAGGAGCTTCCTAAAAAGTGATGTTCCCATGGTGATTGGGGCTTGTCCATATACCCATAAGTGAGCTATTGCCAGAGACACATGATGCTGAGCTGAGCTGCCACCAGCACTGGGGATCAAACCTCATGCCCCGCGCTCTGGGGTCAGTCTCTCTGGCCACTGCGCCATGCCTCTCCCATCCTCACACCCTAGCATTGGGACATGCACTGTGTTCTCAGAATGTGTCCTGCCCAGTACCCTTGCAAGCTACCTCACACTGAGGTGTGCACAAGCCTCTCACAATGCACTTGCGTCCTTCCCAGACCCATACACAGCTATCCTGGCACTGGGACATGAACCAGGCTCTAGCACTGAACTTGTATCCGTGGCACAGGGGTGTGCACAGAGCTCTCATAATGTACTTGTATTCTGCCCTCCCTCACGCACACCACCTATTTCTGCACTTGTACATGAACAGAGCTCTCATAATACATATGTCACAACACACGTGTATCCTCTATTGTCGCACTCAAATCCATCCTAGCACTGGAAAGTGCACCAAGTTCTCACAGTGAGCTTGTTTCCCGCCCTGCCCATGGCAGAGCTAGCTTGGACCAGGAACCTAAACTCAGCTCTCCTCCCACAATGCACTATATGCTGCCCTGAACCACACACAGATTTCTTAGTACTGGGGTGCGTACAATTCACTTGTACCATGCTCTACCATTTTTTGTACTTCATGTGAGTATACAAGTGTGAATATAGTTAAGTTAATATATATAGTATATATAGTATTGTTAATATATACTTATATATACTTAATATATACTTAAGTGTGATGTCTTAGCCTATATATTTATACATCCTCATGTCCTGTGATGTAGTGCAACTTTTTATTTTCCTTTGTGTTTGTAAAGCGCTCTGATGCCCACGGGTCTTGCTAGCGCTATATAAAATGTTATAAATAAAAAATAAATAAAATAGTTAACTACTTAGGGCCCGATTCCGATCTCGCTTGTAAAGCCCTCCATACGACTCGCTTTACGAGAGAATTTTCCCCCTGGAGTCCGAGCGAGCGAGTACGATGCATTTGCATGCTTACAGACTCGGTTCGCTTGGACTCCCATTGAACTCTATGGGAGCCTGTATACTGGACGTGTAGACAGGCTCCCATAGCAAAAAGGGGTGGGTGGGGAAAAGAGTACACCCTGTGGCGGGCTCCCCATGGTGCCTGCCACACTGTGCATGCATGGTAAGGGGGGACCCATGGGTACCCCAATGGCACCGAATCAGAGGGCTCCAGGTGATAGGGGCCTGGTACGGGCCAGAAAAGAACGATTCCGGCAGCTTTTTTGATCCAGACATACCGGATCATGAAGGCTGTCCGAATCGTACATCGTACTTGCTCACTTGGAAACAGACTCCATAGAGCTGTACGAAGCGTCTGCGTACGAGTCGTATGGACAGGATCAGGTTGGGAAACGATTCGGTCGGCACGTATGCGATCCTTGCATCGTACTTGGTCGTTTGTACCTGTATACGATACAGTCGGATAAAAAGGGCTACGAATCCGATCCGTAAAAGCCAAATTCGATTCGTAGGCCCTCCGGGCAAGATCGGAATCGGGCCCTTAGAGTGAAGTAGGAGTGCTATGGCACCATGGAGTGGTTTGTGTGCTGTATGAAATCAATGAGTTTGGCATATTCTGTGGAGATGTGTTCTCTTCAGGTCACAGATCCCAGTTCAAATATCTTAGTTAATTTGCATAGAAATATATTTGTGGCTGATAGGTCACACATTTTAGTCTCACTAGGACATCTGAATATAGCTGGATGGATTCTCAGAGTCCTGACTAAGATAGCTCAGAAGGATAAAACACTCAGTACAAAGATGTGTGTATTTGGAAGTTTGAAGACTTCAATTTCCATGAACTAATGTAAAGTCCTTTACCTGCTGCAGAGCTGTGCATATGGCCAGCACGTCTCATGTTCAAAGTCCAGTCAGATGACAAACTGGTTAATGAGCCTGCTACAGAGATCTGTGTGCACCCAGCAGGCCACATGTTGCAATGACAGCAAGACAAAATGAATAACTATGTATTGGGTCATAGTTACAGCTAGTACAATACAACATGCCCATCTCTGTATTTCAGGTTGGGGAATTAACAGTCAGGGGGCAAATAACTAAAGTTCAGTGTGTTTCCTTAAAGAAATCAGGGGTTTCTTCCCCTGAATGCCCAAGAGCTGTGCCAGTGCTTCCTCTACGAATGTGCATGAGAGGAAGAAAGATACTCTACGAGAGTGTCTGTGAATATTTGTACTTGTCAGTGCTTCTGAGATCCATTATATTAGCTCCTAGGATTCCAGAAGCTTGGGAGTTCTCAGGGTGACAATGCTTTATGTATTGCCCTTTTCATCTTTTTTGGAAAAGCAATGTGAACTTGTGTGAACTCTGGTTGGTTGCTAGAAATAAAAAGCTCATGCAAAGACTTCTGAAGCAATGTGGGATCATGATAAATTCAAACTATAGAAAATTAAACTCATACAGACGGAAGGTTTGTATGGTGAGAAATAATCTAGAATACCAGAGGCCATATTACCAAGATGTGCGTTAAAAAACGCACATCGCACATTTCCCTATCGCCGGCTATCGCCGGATTTTATCGCCGTGTTAGTGCGTCATTATCAACGCGCAACACGTAGGCGATATTAAATCCGGCGATAGCCGACGATAGGGAACATTAGCGCGTGAAAACAAGCGTTGTTGTCACACGCTAATGTGTGCCTTGATAATATGGGGGTGGATTCAGCTTTATGATCCACACCCCCATGTTATCAATGCCTAACACCTGATCAGAGCAGGCGTTGGGAGACCTGCGATAAACGAGTTTATCGCAGGTCTCCTTCTCTCAACGCCTGCCTTGGTAATAGGGTGTTACCACCTCCAACCACATTTTACATGTGGTTGGACGTGGGAACGCCCACTTTGCATGTCATTAGCGATGTTTCTCGCTGACATGCAAAGTGGGCTTGAGGCAGGCGTTAGCATGCCCTTCTTAATAGGGCGCTAGAAGTATCGCCGCTTTCTCGGCACAATTCGCCGAAAAAGCGGCGACACTTCACCTTGGTAATATGGCCCCAGGTTTTTATGAGTTGATATATTGTTTTTAAGGATATGGTTCTCTAAAGACTGCTTTATACTCTGGTGGGGGTAAGGATACATTGATAAGGCAAAAAGTGAAATATACTAATGGACCCCTCATCTTACCTTGTGGAAATGCCATCTGAAGTGTCATTATTCCACTGACAAAAATCGAGCATGTCAGGTTAGTTAAGATCTATGCTGCACCTTTGTTAGCTTGCACATCTGCCTGTAGGTTACAACTCCCAAAAAGGATGACTCTGTTAGAAGGAGTGGAAGGCATTATTGAGGCTTCCCTTCCAGGAACATATTCCCATCCATTTCACACAATGTATTGTAGACTGGGTGAGTACCATTTAGTCAGGTTTTCAAAGTAACGTATATCCTAATAATTTTGTTTTCTTCTAATGATGCACCTCAGGCGAATAGGCGAGCAGGTTGGTCCCAGCCTCCTCCTTGTTCTCAGAGCAGTTTTTGGCTCAAAATTCCTCAGTTTGGGGATTTGGCCATCTGGGCACATCTAGCACCACAACGAAGGGTCCAGGACTGATGGGACACCACTTGGTGGTTTAGGACTCACTGAGGCTAGGTCCAGGTGCAGGCTCAGGATGGTGAAAGCCTTTTGTGTCCCTGAGGCTCTGAACAGGATGCCAAAAAAACTAGCCCATGGAGTCACTTTGGTAGTACTGGGTTCAGGTGAAGATGAGGGGCTCAACAGCAGGGCTGGGCTCTGGGGGCTCATGCCAGGCTCCACGCAGCAAGAAGTCATTCCAGGTACAGCAAAGCAATCTTGTAAAGCGCACAGCAGGTCACAGCAATAGGCAGTCCTTCCACAATTCCAGGAACGAACAGAAGATTTAGTGTCTGAGTTCCTATTTTTATACACGGTTGCCATCCTTTTGGGAGGCGGCAGAAGTTTTCAGACAGTGTCTTTTAAGTGCATGGAATTTCCTGACTCCCCTGCCTTGGCTCCAAGCTGGCTGCAGTGACAATGTGGAGGTGAAGGAAGAGCACAACCTATTCAGTTGCAAGAGGGGCAGTGGCTTCCCATCCTGCCAGCAGATAGCCCTTTCAGGCACACCTAATCTCTCTATTGTGTGACTGTCTGGGAGGAATTCACAAAGTCTGTCAGTTACATCCAGGCATGTGACCCAAGACAGGCTACAGGCACAAAAGGGCTGTGGGCAGAAACATGGCAACTTTTTAAAAGTGCAAAAAAAACAATTGATGGGCGGAATGCTGAAGCAATGTAAAACATTCACCCCCAGTAGAGAAATCTGGTCCTAAATCCATTGCTTTTTTGCACCCCATGCCATTTCAGTTTAGACACAGCCATATGCAAATCAGTCTTGGCCCTACTCCCCATGGAAACAGTACAGTCCTAACTGCAAGGCCAGGTCTTCCCTGTATCAGAAACAAGTATCCTGGGACCGGTTTCACTGTATCCCCCCTCATCAGCCAGGCTAGGATGACTCTAGTGCCATGGTGAGCACGGGACCCATGTCTGGGCATACCCTTCCCATTTATGGCAACAAATGCATGGGGGGGGAGTTTTATATAGTGCAAACTTGACCCAAAGGTATAAGAGCACTTTACAAATTAATTTTGTTAGGCACGGGTTGAGTGCTTTGCCTAGAATCACAGGATGTTGAGCGCCCCTGCCAAGACTCGAACCCGGTTCCCCAGCGTTGAGGTCGACCACTCCAGCCATTATGTTTGCCAGGGGTATGCGCAGACGTGGGTCTCTTACTCGCTTGCTACCTTCGAAGAGTAAAACAATGTGTGCTCTTTGTTCCAGTAGGTTTTACAACCCTTAAATATTAATTTGGGTCTATTGACCATCCTTATGTGATCATATAGTAATCTGTGATATTTTTGTATACTGTAACTTTACTTGGATCTTGTTTTGGTAATGCGCTACCCTGTGTTGAGTCTGTTTGATCGTAGCGCTGGACCCGTCATAGGTCGTTTACCACTAACTCTCTAAAAGTCATGCATACATGCTGTGAGATAATTCTACTGCGTTGGCAATTTTGCATAATCATTTTGAAGTCTGCTTGGTAACCACTCTTCATCAAGAGGTGCAATACAAAGCTGGAATGCAAAAAGTATGTATTCAAGTAGACAGGTCATCCAGTATGTTGAATATTCTCATTACACCAGGCAAACAGATCATTCCCACTTATATTCAAAATACATCTTTCCAAACAAAATGTTAGCAATCCGAGCTTGAGTGAACACAATTTCAAGCTCCCTTTGCTGTGGAGCACAATTTGTGGGATTTCTTCTTAATTACAGTATACTTTATCAGTGATGAGTCTGTTTCATGGCTTACAAAGAGTGTGCATTGTTGAATTTGTTTTCTTGTAAAATGTGTGCAACTAGAGCACAGCAACATTACATTTGATTGTTACGTGTTAAATCATGGCATGGGTCCGTGAAATTATATGGCAAAGTAATACCAAATTATATAAAACTGTTGATTCAATTATGAGGCTGCACTTCATGTGATTAAAGGAACATTGTGTGGGGCATGTTCTGTGAATTTGTTTCTGTGAATTTTGCGTCGTAACACACATTGACATAAAAAGGATCCCAAAATTATAAAGAATTCATGGGATTCAGAAGAAAAAACTATCTACGTTCAGCAGCTCATATTGAACCGCTTACCAAAAGTTAATTAATTCTTCTTGAATGCTAGCACAATACCACTCTTCAGAAAGCAAACCTAGCTGTAAACACTTCTTTTAATAAAATGTGAGTCTCTTCTATATTGTGCATCAACGTTATGTTTTAAAACTTGCTTTTAGTTTAGTGTTCAAAGTATTGGCACTCTGGGAGCATCTCTTTTTAATGAGAAACAGCCCAGTAGAACAATACTGCACATTACAAATATATTAGGCAGTGCCACTCAAGGAGGGTTGTAAGAGACATCATGCCAAAAAGAGAGATGAATTATTGGCGGAGATGTTATTAAACACTGAGGGGGATATTTTCAATAAAATGGGAGAGCATGGTGTTATTCCAAAATTGGCAACGCTGAGCTCGGGTATTTTATAAATGCAGGGATGCACCGTATTTACAACAATATGGCACGCCCCTGTGTTTCCCCTAGCACAGCAGCGGTGCGTCCATTGGGGCATAGGGGCGTAGCCCCACCGGCCACCACATGGACCCGCATCGCTGCCACCGGCCGCAATCCTTCTCTAAATAAAATAAATACATTGCAATACATTCATTGCAACAATCAGCCGCCAGGTGGCCTGCTGCAGTTGCGCAATCCCGATAGTTGCGCAATCCCGATGGGGAACTTTATTTACAGTGCGCATGCTTGGGAAAGTTGGATACTTCCTCAAGCATGCGCACTGTAAGGTCCCCAGCGGGACCCAGGGGTGCTGTTCGCCTGCCACAGCCCGGGTTCACAAAGGGCGACAGGGCGAGCAGCAAAAATGCCCCTCTAGCCAATCCTGGCGCTGCATGCAGCGCCAGGATTGGCTTGTCAGCCCCGCAGCTTCCATCATTGGATGCCGCGCGTGGGGGTATTTGGAATTGGCTGGTTTTGTGACGTGGCAGCCGCAAGCTGAGGAGCTAACAGGATGTGGAGCGCATCGGAGCAGCGTGACTGCAGCAACACGTGGTATTTCGTGTCTGACTCGGCGCTGATAATTCCAATGCTGTGCCCCGGAGTTGCCGGAATGTTCACTCTCTCCAAGGTCGGTGCTGAGTGCCTCGAGCTAAGAGCAGGTGATGGGCTAGAGGTTGTTTAGGTACCATGGTGCATTCAATGAGAGGCAGCCGTCTGAAACCACATCCGGCCATACTTTGCTTGGTATCGGTGCCATGGTATTAATGCGCAGATTGGCACAAGTGGTTATTGTAACGGTGAATAACAGAGATGTTTTTCACTGCGGGGTTTCTGAATGTCATGAAAGAGGCAAGGAGAGCGAAACTCGAGATGTCTATGAAGCCACTGAAAACCCCGAGGTGACTGCTCAAATCAACATATTAAATATAAATACCAGGCCTACTGCCACCTTCCCGACCACCCTTCTCCACACCTCGCCTAATCCCAGCCCTTTTCCGTGCCTCTACTGGAGTCAGAAGCGCGCTCACAGCAGCAGTGAGAGGGAGCAGCCTGTCAGCACAGATGGTTTTGTCCTTGCAGCGCAGTTCTACCGAGTTGATGTGCGTAAAAAAGTATGGGAACTATGATCTGGGACTCACTCCTCTAATCTAAGGTAACTTTATTTTCAAATCAATTCCTGCCAGCAACGTAGACTGTGCGATTGCAGTATTTAGTGGAGTAGAGTGGGTCTTTTGAGTCTCTCGAATCTATAATGGCCCAATCTGTTCGAGGAAAACACCGCACTATTTCCCTCTTACTATTTCTTTTGCAGCCATTCTAATTTAGAGTCTCACAACTCTCTTTAATTTCACCTGTTCACGTGGGCAATCGGGCCTGTGTAACTTTTTTGACCACATATGAATTTAATTTAATTTGATTTATGGAATGTCGTATTGAAATAATCACCAGTGCATGACATGCCTGTGGTATAGACAACCATTGATCTGTGCATGATATGCCTATATGATTGCCATTATGATATACATTCCCGCAGGGGCATTTGAAAGGTTGTATGTTCTAGTCCGCCTTTTTGCACGTGGCTTCAAAACGCTGTTATAATATGGATTCTTTAATTCTGCTTTTTGCATCTGGGGACACGTGACCAGCCCAGGCCTGTCTTACTTTTAAATGTTGTTCATGTGCCCCGAGGTTTATTCCCTTATAGATTGTTACTTGCACTTTATCATACATTGGTGCTGCGTGTCGTGAACTCTTTACACACATTTGTAAGAGTAGTTTTTATCTAATGAAATATTGTTTAGCCTGTATCATTCACAAAGGCAGTGTAGTTGCTATTCCCTTCTGCTT
This sequence comes from Lissotriton helveticus, assembly GCF_964261635.1. Lineage (NCBI taxonomy): Eukaryota > Metazoa > Chordata > Amphibia > Caudata > Salamandridae > Lissotriton > Lissotriton helveticus. Next base: position 1,069,941,422 of record NC_136070.1, on the reverse strand, counting down.
TTAATCATGTTGCTATTTTAACAATGTTTTAATTGTTTTGATGAATTATGAAACTGTACTGTATGTGGTGTTAAGGATTTTTTAAATCCGAAAAAAACTTGAGGATGATGACTAATAGTCGCTAAACAAACGATAGTCTGAAAAATGATAGTGGTGAATTCACGGGCTGGTTTTTTATTGATTTGTTTTTTGCCTACGCCCTGACTGTTGGCCCTATGGTGTCGTTTGTCAGTGTTTTCTTTCTGTTTTTCTGTCTTGGCCCAAGTCTGGCTTCTGATAGGCTTTCAGTGTTAGCTGTTAACTTGCTGATCTGAAGGCTCGAGTACCCATTAATGTTTGCAGCACATGGTGGTTTCTCACAGTACACCACATGTCGACTGCCCCTCCACCTTTATTCATGTTTAAGGGTAGGTTATGTGTATTTGTAGAACGCTCCACCGCCCACGAGGGTATCCAGGCGCTGTGTACGGGTCCAGCCTCGCCTAGAGGACCTAGGGAGAGTTATTCGAAGGACCAGTTCTTCTTCAGCTGTATGTGTGGTGGGAGTAAAACACAACTTGTTCTTTATCCATCACATCTTTTATTTTTGAAGTGCGTGTAAGCCACTGCTAATCGCCCAACATTGGCCTCCGAGCACCTGGAGGAGTACATACAGAGCCGGCTTTAGGGCGGTGAGACGGGTGCAGCAGCACCTGTTGCTGACCTTGGTTGGGGGCACGGTTTAAATTACTTATGGGTTTAAAAGGACTGTGATTCTGGGCAAATCACTTAATCTCCCTGTGCCTGAATGTGTCCCTGTGTAACATAACCGGTGCTCATGTAAAGTGCTCCAATACCTTTGGGTCGAGTTTGTGCTATATAAATCTGCATTAAAAAAAAGGCTTATTGTATGTTGATGGTAAGGAAACCAGTCACATCTTTTCTGCTGGTGCGTTTGAATTACAAGGCTCATCTCTCCCGTTTTGTCGCTTTCACTCAGAGTTTTTTGGGAATATCCTGATTAAGTGATTTGTAATGAATCTGTCACACATATATTCCTCATTGCCTCATTGCTTCCCCAGTGACTTCCCAGCCAAAAGACAACTGGATCCCCTTCCAGCAGTATCTGAGTCTGAAATGTGTCTCTGTTATGTAATGCTCACCTTAAATTTAGCCTTTACTACTCACATCAGTGGCACCTCCTGTTATGGTTGTGGGCAAAGTTGTATAATTGGGTAGCTCATGTGCATTTTCATGACTAATAGGTGGGACAGATGCTAGTCTATAAGCGATCCTTGGGGATGGTCTGAGAACGGTTCAATAAATTTTACTCCTCTGCATATACCATTGTTGCTTGCTTGGCATCAGTCATGGGTCATTGACATCCCATTCTAGTTGCTAAATATTCTGATTTAAAGCTGTGAAAACACAAGGAATCTATTTACTCCACATCAAAAACTGTTTATTGGTAATGGGGTAACAGTCAGTACCAATGTTGTAGGGCAGGATCTTGATATGGCTGCCATCCTTCCATCATGCTGCCTTATCCATGGTTGCTGAGTCCATCTTAGAATAACTTCACTCTGTCAGTGCCACCAATTGCAATGATTTGATCTTTCCTTGTGTCACACCCACAACAAATTCTTCTACTCTTAGAGCTGAGATTTTCATGAAAGTCTTATAGTCTGAATTCAACACCTGAGCGTAATAGGACGGAATGTATGAAGCTCTGTGGTTATACTGAATAAGCAGCTACCTATGTTATGCCATCTATTAATGTAATAACTGCACTTTCACAATTGCTTTATTAACCTTCCTGCTTTCTCAAATTTGCTTGAAAATGCAGAATTCTTCTTCTTTTTTTTCAAAATTTTCTTGTGGGGGTTTATACCCCCAAACCCCCCTTTTGGGGTTCGGGTTCGCTCGCTGCGCTCGCTCGCTACGGTGCTGTATGCAAATCACTTTGCGCCCCACCACTTTAAAATGTCACCCACCGCCCCTGCCCTAGCACTGGGCCTATAAAAGCTGCCTAGTGCAGGCAGCCTTGCCCCATGTTGCATGGGTGCGTGCGCCGCATGGGTGATTGGTGCAAGAAGGGACACCTTCCTGCACATAAACAATCTTTAAAGGCGATTTACTGTTTCTATGTGAGCGGAACAAAGCAGAACACATAGAAAGAGCAAAATACGAGAAACAATTAATCATTTCTCCTCGTATTTCCTGGCCTTAGTTTTTGGTGCAGCCCCATCCTTTTAAATATGGGGCAGCAACAAAAAGCATAGGGTGTTGCGGCGGCAACACCCATTGCACGCTCCTTTCATGCTAAGCGATGCGTGTAAGGAGCCCTTATTTACTAGGTGATGTTAAGCTCGTTGAGTGGTTTAACGCCGCTTTGTAAATAAGGAGAAGGGATATCGCCAACAGAATGTCGCTAAAAGTGACGTTCTGGTGCCGATATCCCCTAGTAAATATGCACCCGTGTGTCTACATAAAATTCCTGCTCCTGTAAGAACGCTGTTAGATAAACATTATATTTTTTTAAATGGAACACAAACTATTTTTTGCTAAGGTATTCTTTTCTTCTGGTTTGAATCACATTGAAATTAACAGGGATTTTGTTTCCTGCGGCAGAAAAATCCTGTGCCCAATCCATAAATTGGCGATAGTAACACCACATGGGCAAAATTCCCACCTCTTTAATATGTAAATAAAGCAACCCTTAAAATATTGCAAGGTAACTTTCACCAAGTGCTAGGCTACTTGTTGTAGTGAGATAACACATAATTATATAGTAAGTCACACTGTTTATTGTATTATTGCATGGTATGTTTTGTAATGACTTGTATGTTTCTCTGGGCACGAGCTGCACAGGCTACCAGCTATTCACATCAACCTTGCTGCTCGTGCCCTGGTATTCTAAGTTCCACAGCTTGGAAATGCTTAAGTTCACCGTTTCTAAGCAGTTGGATTCTGGTCTAGCTTCGGCTAGTCTCTTACCTCTGCTGCTAGGGACAGTTGTAAGAATAAAGTATTCTTTGTTCTACGTGGGTATCCGTCGTGATTACCACAGTACTGCACTCCACTTGCAATTATTTTAGTAATGTATAACTCATTACTACTCAAATATAGTTTTTGCACTCGATATGAAGCATACGATGGACTATTTTTCCACTCCACCAAATTCGAAATTATGCAAAAAACAGACTTTGGATTTGCTGAATTCCAGTGGGTGCCATGGGGACTGATAAATGAGTTCCCACTAAAATTCGTGCCTTTTTTGCTACATAATACATTTAAGAATTCTCTTACAATGTAAGAGGCCTTTGTCAAAAAAATGTGATAAAAGATGGGGAGAAGGAGGTACTGCAGATGCAGTTGCGGGTGGGAGTGAATTAATAAGAGGATGCAGAGAAGAATAACTGGGCTTTTGGCACATCCGATTGCAAAGAAAAGGTGAGGGTCCGTGCATATTCTGATGAAAAACAAAAATAAGACACCTGTGCCCTAAATGGAGGCAGCTGGCACTTGAGAAGCTAGGAAGAGGAACAAGGAGTTGCGTGCAAGAGACAACTGAAGGACATTTGACTCAATGCACCAAGAAGGGAAACAAAAAAAATGGGCACTTGACCAAGACAAACAGGGTGCATGAGACTGCAAAAGGATTACTGAGGCACATTAATGATGTTTGCACACCTAATAGTATCTATGGAATGGAGGCAAATAATTGAGTAAATGTAAAAAAGAAAATCAACGAGAGCAGAGAAGATCATTTGAAACATGGCCATAATTGTAATACACACATGCAGTGTAATTTTTAGAGGAAATAGAAAAGCGAAAATGGGTGAATTTGGCTGTTGTACCATCTGTAACGCATGCATATGTCATGAGAAAATGATGCCAATGGTTATAAGAGAGATGCCCACCATCTGGCTGTAGTTGTCATACAGCAGCGCCATGTTTTCCCTTCAGCATTCAAACACTCTCAAAGAGAGATGCAAAAAAATGGATTTAGTGGAATTGATTAGCACAAGATACAAAATCACATGCATTATACTTGCCAGGACTTACCATTTGACACAGTTTATAGATTATCAGATACCTGAACCTGCTGGCATTTGAATGAACCTAGAGACCGAAACCTAAACACCCCACTAGAAATCAAGTCAGTCTCCCCCACACAAACAAGGTAAACATGCATCTTGGCCACAGACAGGTAAATATACACCCCACCTGTCTGACAACAGGTTTTATTTGTATCACATAGAAGCACAGGGTCATTCACAAGACAATGGCGCGTCTATCAATAGGTGTTGTGCATCTGAACAGAAAACAAGGGGGCAGATTTACAAGGCCCTTGCGCCACTTTTGCGTCACTTTTACCATGTTAAAAGTGACGCAAAAGTGGCGCAAGGGGCTTGTAAATCTGCCCCAAGGAATTCAATAAATGCCTCACACAGCGTCCTGCGGGCGCTGCACTGCAATCAGACACTTATCTAGCACAGCTGCTTCAAAGCGCTCGCGAGAATTGTCACTGTGCTTCGCCTGCCAGCCTCTGACAGAGCTTCGAATCCGGACAGCACCTCCCTCCTTCCTCTCCTGCTGGAAGCTTTGTCTGGAGCATCTGAGGGTCGATCATTTGTCCTTAGTGACCCTTGACCCCCGGAGCTAAACTGCCTCGGGACCAAGGTGCATTCAATATTCTAATGATATGGGGAGATTGTACACACCAAATGAGAGTGAAAGCAGTCCTCACTGTGTACTTCTAGTCTTTATAGCTAGCCATTTTGAGAAAAGTAACATCTGTAGAAACCATGCAAGGACCCGAAAGGACAATAAATGTAGGTCATACCTGCTCGAGACATCTGTCAATGCAGTGTCGCAGAGGCTTCTGGGCTTTTCGTCCCATCACCTCTGTTTGCAATGCTTTTCACTCTTTATACCGTTTCACCCCTGGATACATGCTTGATGTTGTTACTGAAACAGCTCTTTGTCATATTTTATATCATGAGTGGTGCTCTACAAAGAAGGATGGTAATAAGATTGGACCTTATTCACTTTTGCATTTCCAGCTTGGTGAGGTTTTCAGTATGAAAGCTTTAATAATAGAGTCTCTAATTCCCCAATGTTTGGGGATTGTAGTCGTGGCATGATATATTTAAGGGGCCTCATTTATGAGAAATGACGCATCGCTGCGTGAAAGCACTGATGTGTCACTTCTCAGTGCGCACTCCTTGCGACATACCTGATGCGTCATATTTAATGTATGACGCATCATGTCGCAAGGAGTTACAGATACGTCAGTTTTTCTGACGTATCTGTTAGCGCAAAAGTGACGCATTGCTGGAGTGTGTCACAAAAGTGACGCAACTCCAGCAATGCGTCCTTTCACATGGGGCAAGCCCCATGTGAAAGGGACTGCGTAAGCCTTACGCCTGCTGTGGGGCAGGTGCAAGATTTTGACACAACAGAGTCCTAGAAGTGATGCAGTGAAATCTCATAGATTTCATTGCGTCACTTCTACGAGCCTTTTTGCGGGGGAACACCCCCCTGCATACATTATACCTGACGCAGGTATAATGTAGCGCAGGGGTTTACAAAGTGACGCATCTACCTAGATGCGTCACTTTGTAAATATGGTGCAACAAGGCACATTATTTACGCTGCTGGTGCGTCACAAAAAGTGACGCACCGGTGGCGTAAAAGTGACGCACAGCCTCATAAATGAGGCCCAAGGTTTTTATTCAAAATCTCAGAAAGCTCTACACAAAAGAGAATCAGTTTGTGGTGAAAGATCTTTGCAGCTACTCTACATTTGTTTATAGCTTTAATAGCGCCATTGTGAATTACATCAGTTATGACGTGAAATATGACATCTTAAAAGTGCCAGAAGAGCGAGTAAAGCAACACGAATGATGTCATATCTGGTATTATTAGAAATAAGGGCAACAGAAATAAAATACAGATGTGTGGTACTGTAAGCATTGCATTCACCAGTTTCGAAGGGTGAGACAGATTTAATAAGTGCCTGTGTTTTTTCGTTCGATTTGCTTTGCTCATATTTATTAAGCATGGGCGTAAAATCCGTTACGCTCGCGGATTTTTCGTATTTTCGGGGAATCCGCAATCCGCGAACTCTCGCGGATGCGGCGAGAATACGCAAAATCCGCGCGAAGCGGATTTTTTGTTTGTGTTCGCACTGCTCGCGCTGCTCGCGGTCCGCGGCGCGGGCAGGAACAATCTCGCACTAGCGAAAGTACAAAAATTACTTAGTAAAGGAAGTGGCCCAGTCTCCAACTTCCTGTTCCTGTCCAGCAAGCTCCTCCCATAGGGGTGGGGTGAAGGAAGTGCCCCAGTCTCCAACTTCCTGTTCCTGTCCAGCAAGCTCCTCCATTTCCTGGCCACTTTTCGATCATTCTTGACTGGGAAGGATTACTTTTTGTGGTTGCTGCTGGATATTTGGATTTGAGGCTTTTTGGATTAATTTTGGATTCGAATTTTGATTTCACAAAGAAGTAAGTTGATGTTGTTTGTTTGTGGTGATTTTTGTGTGTGTTTTTTTTTTCGACTTTTTGGGGGGAAAATCTGCAAGTTCGCGAGCTGAGGATGTTTTTGCTTGTGTTCGCACTGCTCGTGTCCCGCGCAGCAACAATCTCGCACTCGCGAAATTGTAAAAATTACAAATCTGCTGCACATGACTTGAAAACCACCAGGCTTATTTATGGGTGCATGGATGATACAACTGTTTTGTTGAAATTATTTTTGTTAACATGATTCTGTGCTCTGATGTCATCCATTATGCCCAGGGGGGCCCAGAATCGGTCTGTTCGCGGATTTTGTGGGTTTTTGCCACGTTCGCGCCGTGAAGCAACAATCTCGCACTCGCGAAATTGTAAAAAATGCAATTTTGCACCGGAAAACCACCAGCAGGCAGCATAAGCCTTCTGAAAATGGATGGATGGCATTGGATTGTGGTGATTTGATTTGTGTTGTGTGTTTTCACTTTTTGGAGTAGGGGTTGGGTGCTGGCTATGTTGGTGGTGGCCATTTTGAGGCATGGTCCTGGCCATGTGGATGGGGGGGTCAAGCGGCCATTTTGAAGGCAGGCAGTGAGCTATGAGACATAGGCCTACACCCATTGTGCCTTGCTTTCACCCATGGTGCCCAGGCGGAGTCAGGGGTACATGAAAGCACAACCCTCTGTGTGTGTGCTCTCTTGGATCAATGTTAAATTCCTGTTTCCCAAAAATTTAGCAAATCCTAATTATGAAAATTCCATATTGTGTGGTGTGCACGTGTGTATTCATAAATGCCTACTTGCTAACTGTTTATTCAAGCGCTAGATATGCAACATTTATATTTACTGATGTTCCTCTGTCTTCATTTGCGTTTAGGTGCACAAAACTACGCATCATCGTTGAGCATCAGTGCCAGGAAGAAGTGCTGCTGCGGCCTGTTGTTAAGACATCTGAAGAAGATGGCTCCAAAAAGAGGTGCCCGTAGGTCCTCTTCCAAGAAAGATGTCTCTACTAAGGAGAAGAAGAAGCAAGTGGCACCACTTACCAAGGCGACTGGTTGCTCAACCAAGACATTTTTTGGGCAACAACAACCAAAAAAACAAAGGCCCACCATGAGTGCTGCACAGGTAGCCTGTTTAGTTGTTGAATCACCAACGACCAGTGATGTTGGATCATCGCAAGAAAGTAGCAGCACGCCATCAACACAGGTTTTAACTCATCTCACAAGTACTATTCAACAACCAAAGCCGCAACAACAACTGCATGGGCTACTAGTACAAGCAGAAGTACATGCGCAAGGAGCTGTCCGAGAAGGAGCTGTCCGAGAAGGAGCTGTCCGAGAAGGAGAAGGCCGAGAAGGAGAAGGCCGAGAAGGAGAAGGCCGAGAAGGAGAAGGCCGAGAAGGAGAAGGCCGAGAAGGAGAAGGCCGAGAAGGAGAAGGCCGAGAAAGAGAAGACCGAGAAGGAGAAGGCCGAGAAGGAGAAGGCCGAGAAGGAGAAGGCCGAGAAGGAGAAGGCCGAGAAGGAGAAGGCCGAGAAGGAGAAGGCCGAGAAGGAGAAGGCCGAGAAGGAGAAGGCCGAGAAGGAGAAGGCCGAGAAGGAGAAGGCCGAGAAGGAGAAGGCCGAGAAAGAGAAGACCGAGAAGGAGAAGGCCGAGAAGGAGAAGGCCGAGAAGGAGAAGGCCGAGAAGGAGAAGGCCGAGAAGGAGAAGGCCGAGAAGGAGAAGGCCGAGAAGGAGAAGGCCGAGAAGGAGAAGGCCGAGAAGGAGAAGGCCGAGAAGGAGAAGGCCGAGAAGGAGAAGGCCGAGAAGGAGAAGGCCGAGAAGGAGAGGTCCATGGAGACTTGCAAGTAGAGGTCAGTGAAGATGGCCATGGAGCGGTGCAAGTTCCCACAATGGTTGTTCTTCCAGAAGTAGGGGCACAGGAGGAAATTGACTTTGGAGCCGGGGTATCATGTCAGGAAGACGAAGCCACTCCTCCTGATGATTCATTTTCTCCCAGCTCCCCAGCAAGGAAAAGATCAAGGAGGATGTGTAGAAGTTCCTCTTCAAGCCCCGCTCCATCAGACGATGATCTGGATCTGGATTGGCAACCATCTCCGACGTCTGAGAGGGAGGCACACCATGAGCTGCGAAAGGTATCAAATGTTAAAAGGAAGGGCCCCGGAAAGCTTATACTTATGGATCCGAACGTCGGACTTGATGAAGTGGTGCATTCTGATGTTGTTGAAGAGGATGACAGCAATGACCTAGTCATCACACATGTCAGTCCAGCCACACCGGCCATGCAGCAGACAGACATTTACACCCTATCCCGACGTCATGCTGAGCGTGACCCTGGCGACGTGCCACTGGTAGCACCACCAACGCAGTCAAGTAGTACCACAAGTTCAACAAAACCTACAGCTCCCATATTTTCTCCCCGGAGGGGGACTCCATCCCGCTCGACTCCCTCAAGTAAGGTTGCTGCAATAATTGCACAACCCAGTAGATGTCTGCAAGGCTCATCCACCACTGCTTCATCTGGCATTGGCAGCAGTATCACCTCGTGCGGCAAAACCAGAAGTTTCCAGTCCCCAGTTTGGAACTTTTTTAGTGTCCATGAAAAATATGATAACATAGCCGTTTGTTGCATTTGTAAGACTAGAGTTAGCCGTGGTAAGACTGGTACCAACTATGGAACCGGAGGCCAGATAGGTCATCTTGAAAGAAAGCACGCTGTCGAATGGTTTCCGCACCTAGCAAACGTCAAGGGAAAGCGATCCCAAAGGGCAAGTGGCCAAAATATACCCATAGTAGGTGTTTCATCTGAAGATGATGGGGAGGTAGAAGAAGCGTCAGACATGTGTCCGGTTGCACCCAGTACCCCTTGCAGCATCACACCCTCCGTAACACATAACAGGCACACTGAGAGTCTGGGAGACACACCAATGCGGAAAATGTCAACACTGATCAGAAGTGGGTCGAAGAAGGCATCCGCATCATCCCGTAAATTTGTCCAGCGCACCATTTCAGGCATGTTCTCCTCAGATGCGCAATTTCAACGCAACCACCCAACTGTACGCCTCTATAACACTAAGCTGGCAAAAATGCTAGCGGTGGACCTTCTCCCTTTTTCGTTTGTCGAATGTGTGGGTTTCCTTGAACTCGTGGCAACATTGGCCCCTAAATGGAAGGTTCCTAGCCGGTACTATTTTGCCAGGGTTGCTGTTCCAGCACTACACAAAGAGGTGCTTGAGTTGGTGGGGGCAGCTTTGCAGAAGAGTGCTGTTCACACTATACACCTGACAACAGACATGTGGACCAGTTGCCAAGCCCTTGATTACATGTGCATCACTGCACACTGGGTCTCTTTTTCAGGGGTTATTAAACAGATAAATGCAGGTGGTGATTTGGTCGAGATTTTTAAGGGTGCTCGTAAACATGCAACATTAGCCATGTTTGGCATGGAGAAAAGTCATACTGCAGTCAACATTTTGGCTGACTTTAACAAAAAGGTCTTGAAATGGCTGCGCCCAAGAAATTGCAAGGTTGGTTATGTTTCTACAGATAATGGCAGGAATGTAGTTAAGGCCATGGAGGACGGTTTCTATATCAGAGTGCCGTGTTTGGCGCACTGTATCAACCTTGTTGTGCAAAATTTTTTGAAAAAAGAACTTGCAGTCGACAAAACACTGACCATCTGCAGAAGAATATGCACACATTTCAACCATTCTTTTAAGGCCCGGAAGGAGCTGAGGCGCAAGCAAAATGAACGTAGAATGCCAGTGAAAGCACTTATCCAGGAGGTAGCAACACGTTGGAACTCAACCTTCTACATGCTTGAGCGTCTGCATGAGCTGTTTCCAGTAGTCAATGAGTATTTCTACAACCTGGGTGGTGATACGACAGGAATGATGCTAGCGGTGGAGCAATGGCAGCTAGTTAAAAGCCTGACAGACATGCTTCGGCCTTTTGAGGTCTTCACGCGTGACGTGAGCAGGGAGGACTGTTCTTTGAGCAAAGCTATCCCACTGTTGCTGAAGCTCGAGCACCAAGTCAAGGTGGTGTCTTCACAATTAAAGGACGTTGGAAAGAACGAAGCACATGAGTTGGCGCAGAGATTATTACAACGCCTAGTTAGCAATGAACGGCTTGTAAATATCAAGAAACAACAGCACTACATTTGTGCTACTATTCTGGATCCACGTTACAAAAAGCCATTGTTTGGCAAAGTAATAATTCCTTTTGAAACATCGGATGTTACAGAGTACAAAGGTTGGCTAGCTCAGTCAGCCATTCGTTTTGAAATAGAACGGAAGGAAACTGTAGGAGAAGACAGTACTACTAGTGAATCAGCAGGCGATCAGGCGTCCCAAAAAAGCACTTCACCATCTGTGCCTGTGGCAGAAGTGAGTGACTTTCCCTCTGAGCCGTTAACCACACCAGCAACCGTATCATCTGCACCAGGCGCATGCGATATGTCTGAAGCGAGTTGGCTAACTCAGCTAGGGTTTCCTGGTCCTAGAAAGGACACAGAAGTGCAAAGTACAGGAATCCGGGAGGACATTCTTTCAATGGTGCAGGCCTATCTGGATGACTCAACAGAGGTCAATATTACTGAGGACCCATTGGCGTATTGGCATGGGAAAAGAAAAATATGGCGAGAGCTCACCAACCTGGCTATCAATTACTTGTCTTGCCCACTCGCAAGCGTGTCTTCAGAACGTGTTTTTAGTTCTGCTGGTGGCATTGTGACTTCCAAAAGGTCCCGCCTCTTGCCCGCAAATGTGGAGCGGCTCACCATGATAAAGATGAACCAGCACTTCATACCACCAGATTACAGAGTACGAGAATGCACGCAGGAAGAAGAGGACACCGCCCTACCCGAGGAAAGTTCTCCTCAGTTACCAGAAGTAACCCCGACTGATGATTTAGCAGAGTATGAGGACGAGTTCTGCTTCCCTGACAGCGAGTTCTGAAAATGACTCAATCAATCATTCATTAATTGTAAATAGTCCTCCTTATTCACTTTTATTCCTGTATGTCTGTCTTACTTTAGCAAGTGCTTCATCACATTCCCAACAAAACTGTAATCACCCAATCAAACAACAAGCACATCAGCAGAACTGTCTTGATTTTGATGCCGCAGCATTCCTCCGGTTCACAACAGTTAGTTGACAAGAACTCAGTCCTGGTCGTCTATCCTGAGTCCTCCTCCTCCAGACTCACCCTATCCATTACCCATAATGCTGATGCCTGGATTCTGCACAATGAAGAAATGAAGAAATGAAGGAGCCAGCCCTCAAACACAAATTACAGGTAAGATAAGCTTTTGGATGGGAGGTAGTATAAAGGAGTATTCGGAGAGGCGAGAGAGTGACAGTGGTACTAGCAGCAAAGTCCTAGGGCTCTTGAATTAACAAAGTCTGTGACAGGCATTTACTTAGGAAAAAATGTGGCCTATTGCACGTGAACGTGTAGGCGTTCTATTGCTCGCTTGCCTGTCTCAGGGGTGCTGTCTCTGGGGTTTCTAGGTTTTAGGGTTGTGTCAGCACCGCTACCACATTTCTAATGTTGATTGCTTTTGATTTGCAGAAAATCCACGCCGGGAAACTCCAGTTGTGGCCCTGCTGCAGAACGCGTTAGGACTCTGTGAATTCCAGGTGGAGCCAGCCCTCAAACACAAATTACAGGTAAGATAAGCTTTTGGATGGGAGGTAGTATAATGGAGTATTCGGAGAGGCGAGAGAGTGACAGTGGTACTAGCAGCAAAGTCCTAGGGCTCTTGAATTGACAAAGTCTGTGACAGGCATTTACTTAGGAAAACATTTGGCCTATTGCACGTGAACGTGTAGGCGTTCTATTGCTCGCTTGCCTGTCTCAGGGGTGCTGTCTCTGGGGCTTCTAGGTTTTAGGGTTGTGTCAGCACCGCTACCACATTTCTAATGTTGATTGCTTTTGATTTGCAGAAAATCCACGCCGGGAAACTCCAGTTGTGGCCCTGCTGCAGAACGCGTTAGGACTCTGTGAATTCCAGGTGGAGCCAGCCCTCAAACACAAATTACAGGTAAGATAAGCTTTTGGATGGGAGGTAGTATAATGGAGTATTCGGAGAGGCGAGAGAGTGACAGTGGTACTAGCAGCAAAGTCCTAGGGCTCTTGAATTGACAAAGTCTGTGACAGGCATTTACTTAGGAAAAAATTTGGCCTATTGCACGTGAACCAACACGATGACAGTGTTCTGTTAAATGAAATTACTGCAAAACCACCACCCACCCAGCTCAAAAGTAGTAAAAAAACAGGTATGCTCAGATAAAGTTTGAAAAAGTATATTTATATCCCTAACAAAATAATCTCCCGCAAGACCCTCCCTAACCCCAACAAATAGTCCTCAAAAGTCCCCAAAAAACCCAACTCCCAATTCCCACCCCCCAAAAGTCTCAAAAAAAGGGGCAAGGGACACTCTAGGGATGCAAGCTGGTAAGTTTGGCCTCCAGGGCATCATGCTTTAGGGCCAGGGCATCATATTTTTCTTGGAGGATGGCTTGCTCTAGGCGGAGGCCCTCCACCACATTTTGAAATTTGTGCCATTTCTGGACCTCCGCCTCTAGGTCTGACACTCTGCGGAGTGCACGGCGCAAGCGACCTTTAACAGTGCTGCGAGGTGCAGCTTTTGCTGCTCGGCGGTGGCGTCTTCCGGCACGGCTCCGGTTCGCTGGAGCACTGTGCTTACCGGCAGAACGTGGGGTAACAGAGGAGGATGTAGACGATGTTAAGTTGGATGCACTGGAGTGCGTGTCATCCCCCTCGAGTTCCACCAGTCGCCGATATTCCGCAACAGTTGCTTCCAGCCTCCGTTGCCGGGCCAGTACAGCCAGCATACTCCTCGTTGGTTTGGAGGTTTTAGTATTGCCAACTATATGAAGAAAGAAAGACATAATCTGTAAACAATGCTCTTTAGGAATATGATTAACACAAAATGATTCAGCAGGAAGTTGTGTCACAGTACAACTAGCAACTAGCCAGGGCAGTACAAAACTATTCAGGCCAGTATCATGGGCGTCCGCAGGGAGGGGCGCTTGAATCACCATTTCCCTTCCCACAACTCTCTTGTATCCTTGGTTTGGTGCTCTTTCATATGAAAGAGATCTGGCAGAAGTGAGTGATTTTTCCTCTGAGCCGTTAACCACACCAGCAACCGTATCATCTGCACCAGGCCCAGGCGATATGTCTGTTTCCCTCCCTCTCTCTCTCTCTCTCTCTCTCTCTCTCTCTCTCTCTCTCTGTCTCACTCTTTATGTCTCCCTTTGTCTCCCTCTACCTCGCTGTCTCTCTCTCTCTGTCTCCCTCCCTCACCCTCCCTCTGGCTCCCTCCCTCTCTATCTCTCCTTCTGTCTTCCTCTCTCTCTGTCTCTGCCTCTATCTGTCTTTCGGTCCCAGCCTGCTGTAATTACCATATTGTAATTTGTCACTGGGCCACCACTGGATACACATCATATCCTATCTAAGAGTCAGATAGTACCATGATCCAGCTTACCTGTACTCGCCACCGCCACTGTCTCCTTCCTCACAGTCTGTACTTCTTCTTGGTCCGACTCCTCTAGCGCCGCCTCCTCCCCAGATCGACCCTCGGACTCAGAGTCAATGATGACCACATCCGAGCTGGCCCCGCCACCAGATGTTCCACCTACAAAGTAGATTTAAGAATGTTAGATTACACCACTCCACTAGTATTTGGTCTATGAATGAAAAAATGTGAAAACAACTGAAAAATTAATTGACTGTCTACTCTAGTCTAAAGTAAATGTCCCTCCTTCCAGGGAAAGCTGTTGTCTTGCTTAATTTTTTTGTCACAATTGTTGAATGCTTGCTTAATTTTTTAACACACATTATTTTTCTCTGAACAGACAGAAACTGGACTTCTAATGACAAGAGAGGAACATCAACTTGAAACCAGGTGAAAGCTCGGCTCGACCACAAGAAATGTGTACCATTCCAGAACTCATCAAATCAGCACCAAGCACTTTTCCATTTCCAACTAACTTTATTTTAATATATGTGTTTACTTAAACTTTTAATAAAGCTTTTAAACTTGAATTGACTCTGTAGTTTTTCCTCTAGAGAGTCCGGACTAGAGTGACTGAGCGAAAAGTTTTGCAATTTTTGGAAGGAGGAATCTGTGCTGCTGACACTACCAGGTTTATTTATACAGTGTGCCAAACACGCCCCTCTGAAATATTATTACTCTGGTCTTTGGTGTCCATAGTTCGGTTTGTGGAGAATTGTCCCTGCAACAGTAGGATTATTGATTTTGCTCCTATCTAAACACTATTTCGAAACAATTAAATTAGGAATGCTTGGACAACAATAGGTCCTCTATATTTAAAAGAAAACTTACTGGGGCCAGCAAAGGAGCACTCGCCGCCCTGGCCTGCATCCTCCTCCTTTGGAGCCACTGCTGCAGCAGATTTTTCGGTCCGCTTGCCCCTGGGCGGACCTAACGTACAACATGAAAGAAATAACAGAAAACATTGATGATTGCTGCTTGCCGATGTCCTTGTCAACCAAATCAAACATTTAGAAAGAACAAGAACCTACTATTTCATCCAAAAAGAGGGCTACAAAGGAAGGACTGCACCTGAGCCTCTACTCTAGGGGCAGATTTACAAGCCCCTTGCAGCTCTTCTGCTCCATTCTTGCGTCAATTTTGTGACGCAGCGCCACAAGAGAGGCGCCATGGTGTGGCGTATATTAACAACGTGGCGCATATGGGAGATGCATCCCATTCTAAAACCCTGCGCCATTAGGGAGCGTTCCAGCGCAAGGGAGGGCGTTCCTGCGCAGGAACGCATGCTAAAAGTGGCTATGGGGAATATATAAAATTTCAATCAGTCATTTAGGACAATGATGCGTCACTGAAACCCTGCGCCTGCATGAAGCAGACTTACGGCTTGACGCAGCATTGCTGGAGCTGCGCCATCGTTGCAACGCAACTCCATCAAAGAGCCGCCTTTACGGCACCGATGCGTAACGCTTCGGTGACGTTTTGGGACCATGGTGTGCCGCATTGTAAATACGGCGCACCATGGGTGGTGCTGCCGTGCCACACACTTTGCAGGGATGCGCAGGTAATTGCTAATCTGACACTTACGGGCATACTTACGAGTTCTGAGCTGCACACCTCCAGATGTGCACCAGAACAAATACGTAACACAAAAATAACCTTGCGTCACGGCAGATGCGCCGCTATTACAATGCGGCAAACCCTGGCGCAAGGGTAGGCAGATGCGTAACGCATCTCGTGACGAAATAGGGGCGCATCTCTAGAGTCGCTTCGCGGGCGCAATTCAACTATAGCAGTGCTCAGGGCTGCCCAATACTCTACATACCGCATCAGTCCTTACGCCTGCTTCAAGCAAGCAGGCATAAAGAATTGACATAGCAGCGTCGCGGAAGTGCCTGCGTTAAATCTTGTAGATTTCACGCAGGCACTTTTGCGAGGCACACATCTGCCTGACCGGCACCACCCACCCCCCACTCCCCCCCTGCGTGGGAACGCACCCATTGAGGCGCAGGCCCAGGCATTCACGTGGCGCATCTCCTTAGATGCATCACGTTGTGCATGACTCGCAGGGATGCGCCACGTTTACGTCGCTGTGCATCAGGTAAGGCAGTGTAAACGTGGAACAAGGGGCTTGTAAATCTGCCCCTTTGTGTCTAGCATTACGCAGTTCTGTAAAATACACTCATACTCAGCCCAATTAAATGAACACAAAATAGATAACAAATAAGCAGTGACACCGGCACAGAGAAGGAGAACAGTGCACATGAAATGCACAGAAGATTTTGAAATATTAATGAAAAAATTGCTACTACTACTCACCAAGACCGGGGACCTCCACTCCCAGCACGTCTAGCAGGTCACGCTCTCGGTCAAGGATGTCGGTCCAGCGGTGGGTGACCTGATTGTAGGTGCGCTGGACCCCCGTGATCTTAAAAAGGGCCCGGCACACCTGCGCCCACCGCTTCCGTCGCTCCTGGCTGTTGGTGTAACCAGCAGCAATCCTGCCGCCTGCCGCGATGGTCCTGGGGAGACGGCGCTGCACGTAAAAAACAAGTGCGCCCACCTCCTCAGGGCTGAAAATCTCCCGAGGCACCACCATTTCCGCCCTCAATCGACCACACGGGAGCCGGGCACGGGCTGCGGTGCCCGTCTTGGGCAGCTTCACAGCTGTCTTGACCATGTTCTTGTTCTGGGCAGGTGTGAGCAGTAAAGAAGAGACAAAATGAAAAAAAATAAGAGTAGGGAAGAAGGAAAGTAAAAGTTTAAAAAAGTAGTTCAAAAGTAAACAAAAATAGCCTAAAACACAAAAATATAGATCTAGAAAAATACAGGGATAGAAAATAAGTTAAATAGATCAAAAAAATAGTAAAACAAGCAAAGGATGGCAGAGATATAGAGAGGATAGAAACACCATACCCAGACACATAGGAATGAATGAAAAACAAGATGGCGGCCCGATCACGTGAGAGTAAGTAAGTTCGCACGCGATTTCTCTCGCGAACTCGTGCGAACTTGTATTCGCAAGGCGCGAGTCGGGCGAGATTACACTTAGCGGGCGGAAACGGAAATACGTCACGCAAACAAAATGGCGGCGCCCATACTCAACCTTGAGGTAACTCGCACGAGTTCGCGGCTTCCACGGGCGAGTTCGCACTACGACGCGCCCCGCGAATAGGGCGAAATTACCGAAAAACGAGTTTTGCAAAAGCAAAACGAACGAGCAGGTGCAAAAGTTCGAGCTATTCATTTGTAACCATTTACCTGTAGTGCTTCCTGAAGGGGCCCTCCAGAATCCGGTTGCCTACTTGCAACTATTGTGTGACCCTGCTCTATCAGTCACAGAATAGTTACAAGTATGCCATTGCATCCTGTTAAAAAAAATTATTTACTTTGCATTTGCAACAAAAAGGAAAGGGAGCAGACAAGCAGGTGCCAGCCTTCATTAATGTCAGTTGGGGCAGGGCAGGTGTTGTTGTTTGCAAAACTTAAGGCACTTAGCAGGTGTTTGTTCACTCAGTGGTCAATCAGAGGGTGTTGTGATGACACTGAGGGTGGCATGGGTGTGCCAGCCAGAGGGTGGCATGGGTGAACCAGAGTGCCAGTGTTGACAGAGGATGGCAGTGCTTTGCTTTGCCCCAATAATGTACACTGGTGAACTAGAGGGTGATGTGATGACACAGAGGGTGACATGGGTGAGCCAGAGGGTGGCATGGGTGACCAAAGAGAGTGCCAGTGGTGACAGAGAGTGGCAGTGATGAAGAAAGCTTAGCAAACAGACTGGGCACGTACAAACAACAAGTTCGCTAAACTGGCGACCCGACAAGTAAGTTCGCAATTTGCGAAATAGTACAAAACCCTCGCGAACTTGCAGAAACCCGTGCGAACACACACACCCCCAAAAAATCCGCTAATCCGCGAGAATTCGCGGATTTCGCGTATTTTCGCAATCCGCGAATACGCAAATCCGCAAATTCGCGGATCGCGAATCCGCAAAATCCGCCCATGCTTAATATTTATCAAAACTGCATTTTCTGGGGTTCTTTGGGCCTCAAAAAAGTGTAAAGGAAGAAACAGGGCCCTCGCTTTAGGCAGCTTTTCCTTATGAAACCTGTCACAGGTGCTGTGGCCAAGTCACTAGGAAAACGCAATTTGTATTGTTTTTTCTACTATGGCTTTCATGAATGACTTATATTAGCATTTTTTAGAAAGAAAAAATAACAGAATTCAAGACAAAATGATGTAACGTTTACTAGTTAAAATTTAAATGTGATTACAATACTTTATGTAAGAGAAAACAAAGAAAAAAAGTGTGTGGTTTAATCACCATACAAGAATGAAGTAGGTAATGCAAGGATATGTAGAAGGAGAAGGGGTTGAAGGGAGGAGTGTACTCCTCAGTTTAATAACTGTACCTTTGACGATATAAATGAGTAGCAATAACTAAAGCCGTATGCATTATATCAGGGACAGTATAGCGCTAGGTATCTAGAGGATGTCATATCAAACGTGTCCAACTATTAGCCAACTTCAAAGATGATTTTTCCAAACTTACCTGCAGCGATAAGACCTCAAAGCAAGTGTCATGCTGAGCTGAGGCATCCCTTGTGGCTTTTAATGTTCCAGCACCTCTCTTTGCACCCATGTTACTGCTCTTAGAAGTAATATATCATTTCAAAAGCATTGCATGGGTTAGTGTTCCACTTGAAGGAACAAGCACATTGGACGCCTTTCACTTAGCAATATATAGGACAGTTTGAGTGAAAGGGCTATCTACACAGTCACCCACTAAGAGCTTAATTATGCAACCATTGAGGCTAAAGGCTACATCCATAATGAGAATAGTTGTAGTGCAGTAAAAATGGATTTTGAAAAAAGATAAACCTGCTGTTTCAGGTAAGAGTGGTAACTAATTCAATCAAGTTTTCTATGTCAAAGGCAGTCGCGGGCAGCATGGCTCACTGGTGGGGGGGCAGGCGTGAGGGCTGCGGGGGGTAGCTGAACAAATGTTTTTTTTTTAAATAACTTACCTTTCTGCCGGTCCCGCGTCTTCTCTGCTCCTGCTCTCCGACTTAAGGAACAGGACGCAAGCAGCCAGGTTCCCTCCCCTCCGCCAATCACAATGCTGAAGTGCAGCATTGTGATTGGTGTAAGCGTCGTGACATGGCGCTCAGCCTGGGACTGTAGGGGTGGCCCTGTTCCCCATGCAGGTTGTAACGCAGCCTGCTTAGAGAAGGGGGCAAGTGCACATGACTGGTTTGGGCGGCCCTTCAGAGTCTGAAGGGGGTGTGTGGTCCGGCGTCATGTTGACTGACATGCATGATGCATTGTCAGACCAGCCGCAGGCAGCACCACAAGTGCGCATGGCTGGTGAAGGATTGTTAATTTTTCCGCCGTGCCCAGTCATGTGCAGTAGTGTCTGCTCTGGCTGGCGCATGCCCATTTGGAGACTGAGGGTTGATCAACGGCTCAACCCTCGGTCTCCTAATGGGCAGGCGAGCAGCGAGTAACCCTGTTCTAAGCCAATCCTGGCGCTGCTGGAGCAGCACCAGTATTGGCTGAGTGGTTGCCACTCCAGTGAAGGCACCAAGGGCCCAGCAGAGGCGGCGCGGAGTGGGGGTCAGGTAAGTTTTCTTTCTTTCTTTTTAAAAAAAATTTATTCCCCGGCCCCCACCCCCACGCATTCCCCCTGCGAGTATTGCAATGCGAGCCGCGACTACTCCTCCGTGAGTAGAGCAGCCCCGACAATTCTCCCGCCCGCAAAGAACAGGAAACATAAAATGATAATAACTGAAAGTTATCATTATTTTATGTTTTTGTTTTCTGCACTGCTTGAAAGCATTGCGGCAGCACAATAGCGGAGGAGCCGTCACTGGTCAAAGGGTCGGAAAAAAGTATCTGAATCACAAAACATGTTTGGGGCGCTAGTGCAAACAACGTTTACCGCCATATTATAAAAGCAGATTTCTGGAGGTGGTAATGTGTGACAGGAATATTTTTACATCTTTATTTGGTTGCATTGTTTTGTGGTGGTAATATGTTTTTTGTGTTTTTGTGTTGCATTATTTTATTCTGTTATTGCTGTACTGTACTATGGTTGTTAGATTTTCTTTAGAATGTTTTGTTGTCATCTCATTATGTTTTTGTTATGTTCATTTTTTGCTTCGTGTTATGTTATTAAGCTCTGTTCTGCTGTGCTCCGTAATTACTTTAGAGATTTTAACTAATGCTACTCCTTTTCTAGCCAAAAGCAGCATAATTCCATTGAAAAACAACCATTTATCTCTGTCTAAGGTGGTACATACCACAGCACCAGCTCTATAATTATTTTATATAAACAGCCCAATTTTGTTGCACAGACTGTATTTTAAATTACCATTTTCATTACTCACTCTATTGGATACGGCCCATAATGAAGTAAGTTTAACTAAATGAATAAATGCATAGTTAATAAATGCCAAGTATTATCAGTTGATTTAAAATTACATTAGTTGCATGAATATTATCCGTTATATACTGCTTGTTATTTCATCACCTCACAGTTATACCTAATATTTTCATATCTACATTTTATTAGTACTGCTACGTATTATTATTTCTTCCTAGAATGCCCCTCAATATTGATGGTGTTATACGTACTTTATATGCTCATATCAAGCCCACTGTTAATTTATGTTACTCGCTATATAGCATTGAATCCGCTAATTTTCCTATACAAGCTTGTGAATGCTATCTCAGCTCTAAGCATCTAGGGGTTTTGGTTTTAGCTGGTATTGTTACCAGATCCGAACAGAATCATCTCCCCCTCCCCTGCTTTCGAGGGGGAGCCATTTTGGGCAAAATGCTACTATAGTCATGTAGTTCACAGTCAATATCCCTTTTTCAATCACTTATTTAACACTTGGAAATATAAAAAAAAGAAATTACCTTTCTTTATTTGTGAACAATATTGTGAGACACTCTAGGAAGAACAGGTGGCAGGGTAGCCAAAGAAAAGAGAATACTGGTGGCAGAGTGTTAGACATGTCAGCCACAGGGTGATCTTCCCCCAAACCTTTTCTTTTCTCCTCCTGATTATGCTGAATTCTTCTTGCTGGCCTTAGGACTCAGCACACTTTATCCACTTCTAAACGCTGCTAAAGTGCTTGTGCCCTCTCCTTTCAACATGCAGAAATTGGCTTATACCCAATTGGCACATATAATTTACTTGTAAATCCCCAGTAAAGTGGGACTACATGTACCAAAAGGCCTGCAAATTAAATACCATTAGCAGACCTGCAGCACTTATTGTGCCACCTACTTAAGTAGAATATGACTTGTCATTTTGCATACCATAACTTCGCAGCATTTTACGACAACGCTTTTACTTAGCAAATACCATTACTACGCAAGTTTTTAGTTTGCATACCACTACATTGCAAGTGTTAATGTCTGCGAATTAAAACGTTGCCTAGTAATAAAAACAGACATTTACCCCAACACCACACTAAATACTAAATATAAATACACTACCCTACACATAACAAACTCTAAAACACTACCAAAACACCCAAACACTACACTACCCTACACTACTAAAAAAAAAAAAAAGGATTCTCCTTTGTACATTTTGTTGACTCTATTACAGGTTTGTAGTTTTGATAACCATATTAGGAATGGTCATTATACAGTGTAATATGCATTACGATGACGTGCATACATTTTTCTGTTTGAAAGCAAGTATGTGTATGATACATATTCATGTTATAAAATATGACATACAATGACAAGACAAAAGGAAATGCCTTTGAGAGCTTCTTGATTCTATTGTGATTATTTTGATTAATCTATTGAGACATCATCGTGTCTAACGCTGTGCTCCACTAAGGTTGTGGTTCACCATAGCCCTCTTTCATGCAACTTTCTAAAAGTGGCATTTTCAGAATTGTAATTTAAAATCTGACTTCGCCGTAAATTAGGATTTAAAATTAGGATTCCAAAGATGCCAAACATGAACTGGTTACCTATTCCCATTTGGCACTTATAGAATGTAATAAGGTAACCCCAATGGTATCCTATGGGAGAGGTAAGCCTTGTAGTAGTGAAAAATGAATTAGAGAGATTTTAACTAACAAGACATGTAAAACTTGAAAGTACATGCCCTACTTTTTAAATACATTGCACCCTGCCCTTTGGCTTTGCCAGGGCCTACTTTAGGGGGTGCTTATAAGTCTTAAAAAGGAAGGTTAGGCCTGATAAAAGGTTACTTTTCCAGGCCAAAATGTCAGTTTAAAATTGCTCACACACAGGCTGCAATGGAAGGCCTGAGCCATGTTTAAAGTGCTACTTAAGTAGTTGGCACTATCAGTGTTGCAGGACCAATAGTACCATTTACCTCACAGGTCCTGGGCACATGTAGTGCCACTTTCATAGGGACATACAAGTAAATTAAATATCCCAATAGGGTATAAGCCAATCCAACATGTTTTAAGGAGGGAGCGAGCACAAGCATTTTAGCACTGGTTTGCAGAGGTAAAGTATGCAGAGTCTTAAGGCCAGCTAAACGAGCTCAGCAAAAAGGAAAACCATGCCATGGATGCCAGTTCTAACAACTTTCGATTGGAAGCAGGTGGGAATGTCAAGCTTGGTGTCTGAAGAATTGCAACTTATGACCCTCTTTAATGGTGAAGTCGTTTTTAAAGTCACAATTTCTGGAAACGCCACTTTTAGAAAGTCGTCATTTTCTTGACCCAACCATTTGGTGCCTGCAGCCTGTATTCTGGGGTCACATGACTGGGTGTAGCTGGTAGTTTATCTAAGTGTTTTGCCCCCAGATAGTGAGTAAAAGGGGGAATAGGTGTTGGCAGAGTGGACGATCTCTGACTTGATAGAAGGCAGAGCTGTCATCTAGCACATTTGCACATCACAAAGAATCCGCCTCATCACACTCATGAAAGGGGTTGACACTAGTCTGTTGTGCCCCCAGACAAGTTAAGGTTAGAGCAGTGATGCAGGAAATTCCAAACACCATTGGGGGTGGAAACCTCCAGAACAATCTCCTACTTCAAAGCTGGCACTAAGTATAAATATTAGAGCCTAAAACTCAACTCTTAAGTACACCTTTGGACCTGAGGAAGGCTAAGAAGGACTGATGAGTTGCTCAGCTGCAAGAAGTACTGCTACTATGCTGTCCTGTTACTCTGCTGCCATGTTGCCTGAGTGAAAAGGACTGAACCAGCATCTTGAACCTAGGATCACCAGAGTGAATCCAAGGGCTAGATGGCTGTCCTCCTGATCACATCTTCAGGGACAGAAAAAGCTCCAACCACCTTAAACACAGCACCTGGATGGATCACTGACATATTATCGACAGTCAAATATCGACTTACCAAAATATCGAGGTAAAAATATAGAATGCCAAAATATCGACTTCCTATCTACAAACAGGTAAGTACAAAAATATCAACTCCAAAATATCGATAGGAAAAAATATAGACAGTCAAAATATCGAATTTTT
The DNA here is from genome assembly GCF_964261635.1 of Lissotriton helveticus. NCBI lineage: Eukaryota > Metazoa > Chordata > Amphibia > Caudata > Salamandridae > Lissotriton > Lissotriton helveticus. Next base: position 1,069,917,892 of record NC_136070.1, on the reverse strand, counting down.
TAAATATCTTAAAAGGAATTTTAAAGTACTAAAATAAATATAATTAATTTAAACATACTTAAAATACTTAAATAAACTTAAAATTAATAAATAATTAATGTAACTTTAAAAAAAATAATAATAATAATTTTAAAACATATATATATATATATATATATATATATATATATATATATATATATATATACATATTATTAACAAAACATACACAATATATTTCCTGTAGGATAGCGAGAGGGTTAAATTTACTATTCACTCTCCAAAGACTGCAACAGTAGGGAAAGCGTTGGATGGCGTAGGGATTAAAATTACTATTCACACTCCAGAGAGCGCAACAGTAGGGAAGCGTTGGATAGCGTAAGGTTAAAAATTACTATTCCCACTCCAGTGAGTGCAACTGTAGGGAAAGCATTGGATAGCGCAGGGGTAAAAATTACTATTCCCTCTCCAAAGAGTACAACAGTAGGGAAAGCGTTGGGATAGCGTAGAGATAAGAATTACTATTCCCACTCCAGTGAGCGCAACAGTAGGGAAAGCATTGGATAGGGTAGGGGTTAAAATTACTATTCCAACTCCAGAGAGTGCAACAGTAGGGAAAGCATTGGATAGCGTAGGGGTAAAAATTACTATTCCCACTCCAGTGAGCGTAACAGTAGGGAAAGCGTTGGATAGCGTAGGGGTAAAAATTACTATTCCGACTCCAGAGAGTGCAACAGTATGGAAAGCGTTGGATAGCGTAGGGGTAAAAATTACTATTCCAACTCCAGTGAGTGCAACAGTAGAGAAAACGTTGGGTAGCGTAGGGGTAAAAATTACTATTCCCACTCCAGTGAGTGCAACAGTAGGGAAAGTGTTGGATAGCGTAGGGTGGAAAAATACTATTCCAACTCCAGAGAGTGCAATAGTAGAGAAAACGTTGGATAGCGTAGGGGTAAAAATTACTATTCCCACTCCAGTGAGTGCAACAGTAGGGAAAGTGTTGGACAGCGTAGGGGGGGAAATTACTATTCCAACTCCAGAGAGTGCAACAGTAGGGAAAACGTTGGATAGCGTAGGGGTAAAAATGACTATTCCCACTCCAGTGAGTGCAACAGTAGGGAAAGCGTTGGATAGCGTAGGGGTAAAAATTACTATTCCCACTCCAGTGAGTGCAATAGTAGGGAAAGTAAATACTTCATTTATATAAATATAAATAACATAAATATTAATAACAATTACAAAATAATTATAATCATTTTAAATTTTATAAAATATATTAATTCATCAATTAAATCTACAAATAAAAAATTAACTAATAATACAAATTACCTACTAATACTAATTATTTACCAATTACCAATAAATTAATGTACAATATAAAAAAATTAAAATTAGACACAAAAAAATTGTAAAAATATAATTACTTACAATTAAATTACTTCCCACCCTATTCGCCTATAAACTCACAACCCACTACAGAAAATAAATTACTAAAATTAACACATTCATCAATTAATCAATTAAAATTAATTACCAATTAATTCTAAATAAATACCAATAAATAGAAAACATATTTAATTAATTATAATAAATTACTTCCCACCCTATACCCTGTAAACCCACAATCCGCTACAGAAAATAAATTACTTAAATTAACATATTTATTAATCAATTAACATTAATTACCAATTAAATTTGAATTAATTACCAATTAATATGTAATTAACAATTAATTCTAAATAAATAACAATAAATAAAATAACATGTTTAATCAATTATAATTATATTACTTCCTACCCTATTCCCCAATAAACCCACAACCCGCTACAGAAAATAAATTACTAAAATTAACATATTTATCAATTAATCAATAAAAAATTTTTACCAATTAAATTAAAATTAATTACCAATTAATAATTAATTAACAATTAATTCTAAATAAATAACAATAAATAAAATAGCAAATGTAATTAATTATAATTAAATTACTTCCCACCCTATTCCCCTATAAACCCACAACCCGCTACAGAATTATATTACACAAAAAAATAAAATTAATATTAACTTACCTTAAATTCGATATTTTTGTTGTCTATATTATGTCTAATCAATATTATGTCCATTCTATAGTTTTGATTCGATATTATGTCCATTCTATATTTTTTACTCGATATTATGTCTAGTCGATATTAAAAACTCGATATTATGACTCTACACCCACCTGGATTATGTTTGCTGTGTGTCTTGCTCTCAAGTAGTGCCACCCTAGTCCTGGACCCTTGAAAGTGTGCTTAAAGGTGCTCTGCTGACAACTGTGGTCCACGCATAACCTATGTAGCGCAACACATCACCTTAAAGCCTCGCATTGGATCCACCCCTATGCATTGCATCCGCACCTCAGAAACTCAGCTACTAAAAACCACCACTGCGCAACTCGTCCTCAACACAGGGCCCTGCATTGCACTCCCACAGCTCCTCAGAACCACTGGTGAGCAAAGCATCTCTAACGCAGGACCTCGCTTCGCAGCCCCGAATCACCGATGCTGGATCTCACAAAGTTCTGCAACCAGGATTTAAGGTACTTTGTTCAATGTACCAAATTTGGTCCCTGTAGCTGACCCACGCTCCATCGCAGTCAGCCTGAACTTGTGACTTTATCATGGTCCAACACAGCCTCATAACCATAGTTGGCGCTTTGTGCTTTGAGGCACTATTTCTAGTTAAACCTTTAAGATGGCATATCTCCGGTTCTACTAATTGGATACTTGTCATTTTGCTGTTAAATAATGTATTACATTATACTCAATGTTTCTAAATTGGTGTGGGATTTTTCTTGTGTTATGTTTTCACATGTTTTCACTCTATTACTGTTCAAAGTGCTGCATACATACTTTACACATTGCCTCTAAGTTAAACCTGACTGCTTTTGTGCCAATCTACTTGTTGTGTTTCACCTTGATAAGATTTGTGGTTGCTGATTGAATAGGATTTCACCCCTGATTTCATCCCCTAAACCAATTTCCTACATTGGTTTTCCGCTGTGAGATTCAGTACTTGTTTTTGCACAGTGACATACAGTGATTTTGGGCAACAGTAAAGTCCCAGATAAATAATTTGATACAATTTCAAGTTTTCTTTTAAATTCTCCCTGATTGACTCTTTGGCTTTTTTCAAATTCACCCTCATTTCCCCCAAAAAGTGCTGTCTGTTAGAGGCACTAACTTCATGTCCAGGTAATCTATGAGCTCTCCACACCCTACTTAAGTAGCCCTTTTAAACATATCTCATGTCTGCCTTTGCCATCATGTGTGTGCAGTTTTCAATTGCCATTTTGACCTGGCAAAGTAAACCTTTTGCCAGGCCTACTCCTACCTTTTTAATGCATGCAAGTTATAGCTAAGGTGGATCCTAAATGGTCCACAGGGCTTAGGGCAGTCTATTTAACAAGTTGAACTTGTACCTTTAATTTTGGCATGTCCTGGTAGTGAAAAATTCTTACATTTGTTTTTAACTACTGCAAGGCCTACCTCTCCCATAGGATAACATTGGGTTACCTTATTACATTTAATAAGTGATAACTTTGTGAGATATTTAGTTGTTGTTTGACTAGGGTGGGAGCCCTGTTCAAGCAGGAAGCACAATCATTGCAAGGGTGAGGCACACACCAACCCTAAAGTAACCTGTTCTCAGCCCACTGGTAGCTTGGCAAAGAGCAGTCAGTCTTAACCTAGAGGCAATGTGTAAAGTATTTGTAATAAAGTGAAAGCATCCCACAAAATGGCTCATACACCAAGTTGGAAAAATAGTACTTTCTTTAATATCTTTAATAAAATAAACAAATACAAACCAACAAAAAACCAATCAGTAGAACCAGAGATATTCAATTTTAAAGGTTTTAGTAACAGTAGATATCTGGTTGCTCTGTACTGAGACAAAGTCACAAGTTCAGGCCGACCAAGATGGAGCACGGGTCAGCTACAGGGGCCCAAATAGGCCCGCTGAACACAGTGAGCATTGGGAGGATCTTCACAGAAGATGCGTTGTGCAACTAAAGTGATGCATCGATTCCGAGATACGGCGAAGCTGCCTTGCAAGGACCTGTGTCATCGTTGAGAATCCCATTTATATGGCTTGTGATGCGAACTCTGGGTCAAGGATTCAGCAGACAGTTGGGGCGATGCGTCGATTCTGAGCAGCGGTCCAGCAGAGTGGCAGTCCTTATAGCAGCACAGTAGTCTTTCTTCAAGGCAGAGTATCCACAGGTCCAGAAGTGTACTGAAGAGTTGGTACCTGAGGTCCAGTATTTATATCCAGTTGTGCCTTTAAAATGGGGCGAAGCTTCTAGAGGTATCCCTTTAAAGTACTCAGGTGCCCTGCTTTCCTGGCCCTGGCTGCAGACTAACTACAGGGGGTATGCAGCACCTTATGCGGAGGCAGGACACTGCCTATTCAAGTGTAAGTGGGGATGGTCACAGCTCCTCCCTCCCATCCTGCCAATTATTGCCCATCCAGTACCACCTAAGCTCCCTTGGTGTGTAGTTGTCTAGATACAATACACAAAGCCTAACTGGCAACCACACCCAGTCATGTGACCAATAGACAGGCAAACAGCTAAGCAGGAAAATACCAACTTTCTAACAATGGCATTTTTGGAATTGTAATTTAATATCCGACTTCACATAAGTTAGGCCAAACATGAGCCGATCACCTATTCCCATTTAGAAATCACACTTATAAATTATAATAAGCTATCTCCAATGTTACTTTAATGGAGATCTAGGCACTGCCGTAGTGAAAAATGAATTTGAAAGATTTTTACAGCCAAGACATGTCAAACTTAAAAGTACATGGCCTACATTTTAAATACATTGCACCCTGCCCTCTTAGTGGTCTACCTTAGGGGTGTCATATGTATATTAAAAAGAAAGGTTTGTGCCTGGCAAAAGGTTTATTTTGCCAGGTTGAAATTGCAGTTTTAAATTGCACACACCCAGGCAGCAATGAAAGGCCTGAGCCATGTTTTAAGGGCTACTAAGTGGTTGGCGCTATCAGTGCTGCAGTCCTATTAGCAGTATTTATTTTACAGGCCCTGGGCACAGGTAGTGCCTTTTTTGCATAGGGACTTACAAGTAAGTTACATATGCTAATTGGGTGTTTGCCGATCTAACATGTCTGAAGGAGGGAGCAAAAGCACTTTATCACTGGTTCATAGTGGTAAAGTGTGCAGAGTCCTAAGCAAAAATGAATTCAGAAAAACAGGAAGGCAAAACGTTAGGAGGAAAAACATGCCAAGGATGCCAAGTTTAACAACTTTCGGTTAGGAACAGGTGGGGATGTCGAGTTTGTTGTCTAAAGAATTTAAAGTAATTTTAAACCCTCGTTAATGGTAAAATCGGATGTTAAGTCACAATTCTGGAAGTGCCACTTTTAGAACATTTTTATATTCTTGTCCCAACCGCTTGGTGCTTGCAGCCTGTATCCTGGGTCACATGACTAGGTGTAGCTAACAGGTTGATAGTAGTGTTATGCTCTCAGACAGTGAGACAAAGGGGGAATAGGTGTTGGCAGGCTGGGCCCTCTTTGACTTGGTATAAGTTGGAACTGTCACCTACCACACTTGCACATCACAAAGACTCTGCCTCATCACACTCACAAAGGGTTTTACACTAGTATTGTGTGCCCACAGACAACCTGAGGCCAGGGAATGGAGACAGAAAATGCCAAACTCCTTTGAGGGTGGAAACCTCCAGAACCTTCGCCTATTTCAAAGCTTGCACCTAGTATAAATATTGAACCCTCACACCCGACTCTTCCGTACACCTCTGGACTTGTGGAAGACTCAGAAGGAGAACTATGCTGCTGTGCTGCAAGAAAGACCGCTACTTTGCTGCCCTGCTACTCACTGCTCTGTCACCCTAATTCCCTGTTGCCCCGCTGCCTGAGTGAGAAGGAATAGACCTGCATCTTGAACCCAAGACCATGAGAGTGACTCCAAGGGCAAGTTTGCTAACCACCTGATGAGAGCCTCAGAGACAGAAAAGGTTCCAACCACTTTGAACCCAGGACAGAGACTCTATCTGTGAGTCTTGCCCACCAAGTAGTGCCACCACTGTACTAGACCCTTGGAAGTGGGCATGAAGGTGCTCTGCCAACCCAGCTGTAGTCCAATGTGAACCGCCGCAGCTCAACACATCGCCTCACAGCATTACACCAGAACAGCCACTGTGGAACGCATCCCCAATGCAGGACCTCCTAGCTCCTCGGAACCCCCACTGCACAACGCATCGTCAACGCAGGCCCTTGCATCACTGCCCCATAGCTCCTCTGAACCGCCGCTGCATGATGCATCCTCACCGCAGTACCACACATCACAGCCTCACAGCTCCTCAGAACTACCATTGTGTGATGCATCCTTGGCACAGTGCCTCACATCACATTTCCCAATCGCAGCTGTGCGACGCATCCTCAACGCAGTACCTCATGGCGTTTCACAACCAGAATTTAAGGTACTTTGTTTAGTAAATCTAACTTGGTCCCTATAGCCGGCCCACGCTTCACCTCAGTCAGACTGGACTTTTTACTTTGTCCCAGTCCTGCATGGCAACATAACCACAGTTGGCACTTTGTGCTTTTAGGCAGTGTTTCTAATTAAACCTTTAAAATTTCATATCTCCGGTTCTATTAATTGAATTCTTATCATTTTGGTGTCAAATAATTTATTAAATTGCACTCTAATTTTCTAAGTTGGTGTGGGATTTTTCTTGTGTTGTGTTTTCACTCTATTACTGTTCAAATTGCTGCACAATACTTCACACATGGCCTCTAAGTTAGGCCTGACTGATTTGTGCGAAGGTACCAGAGCATCAAACATATGTTAATTTGGGATTTACTTATCTTTCACCCTGACAAAAAATTATGGTTGCTGCTAAAGTAGGGTTTAACCCCCCCCTCCCCTCAACTAGTACCCCAATGTCCTACATGGAGTTACACAAGACACACATGGAGTCATCTGATAATAAGTATCCAATTGGGAATTTTTGAACAGGGGAAGAATGTTGAGACTCAAGAGGAAGAAGCACTAAAGAGGCAATTCAGCATTCAGAATAACTAACACCCGTGACATGCAAGACACGCAGATAACATCAGTAACAACAAAGGAATGTGAGTTAAGTGCTGAAGAGCTCTACAAAGTAAGTCTGAAGCTCTGTACGTTCCTCCCCCACAATTACTGTTGCAGTTACTGACTGAAAACATCTTTGTGCAGAATATCAGGCAAATGCGGGGTCTGTGGAACTAATACTTTAGTGATGTTATGAAAATAACATACAGGCAATACGCACGTTGGACGAAAAGGACTCCCTAATTGTCAGCTGTGCCCATTAATTCTGGCGATCACACAGGAACACGCAAGGTAGTAACAGCAAGGGAGGAAAACTAAATACATAGCCAGGATAGACAATGAACTAGGAAGGAATGCTGCTTAGAAGGAAAGAAGGGGAAGCAAAAGGAACTCTAGCAGAAATCAACTTACAAAACACTGTAGGAAACTAGAGGCATGGAAAAGAAGGTAGCAGACTAAAACCTGGAACCAAGGAAAAGGGAAAGAAAGCCAGGAGCTGGAAACATTTAACTACAGAAAGAGTGAATGTTCAGGAATCAAGGTTGCACTAAAATAGCTCTAGCTGAGCAAACAAAGACACGTAGCAGGCCAGTTTCAGTTCAAGGAACAAGGATGAAGCTGTGGTTTAAAAACAAGGATTAGCAATAGCTCATGAATTGGGGGAACTCTGGAAATATAGGTCACCCAAACAGGAACACTGCTAACAAAAACAAACAAAAAAACAATACTAGACTAAAGGAAACAGGCCTAGAAGAGCTAACTATGATGACATTCTCAGGTGTAAGCAGATAAGCACCTGCATCCACAGTTATGCTGAATTTCTCCACCGATACTTGTTCTCCAAGGATGGAGATAAAACAGTGTGGTAAGGAAAGCCAACTGACTTCCACAACACCCAGAGTGGATCTGGTATGTAAATTTCATAATGGTGTCCAAGAGACTGTAATTCAATGCATGGTTATAGCAGAATACCAGGGGCTTATTTGAACAGGTAGTGGTGGGTGTGTGAGCACATGAATCGAATTGTGAAGAAGTACTAGATTTTAAATATGTAGCATTGTGCATTAGTCATTTTCCAAGTACATACATAAATGTAGTTGGAAATGCTCCAAATGCCCTCAGAATGGATGTTGTTCCTGTAAGAATTTGGGGTATTGGTTGAGGGGTGTGCAGTACACAAACAGTAATAAAGTGAAAACACATCATAAGAAAATTCCCAATTTAGAACAATAGAGTACATTTTAATAAATAAAATGCTACCAGAAAGACAAACTCCAATCAGCAGACCCAAAGATATGGAATTTTGAAACTTTTCAGTGAAAACAGTATCTAACAACACAAAGCTCTACTCGCGGTCATCTGGTCGAGCTAGATTGGGGTAAAGTCAAAAGTTCAGGCCGCCTGCAATGGAGTGCAGGTTAGATACAAGGACCAGGTTAGTCGAGCTGAAAGGTTACTTTGAAAGTCCAACACAAAAAGTTTTGTTCATGGTGGAGGAGGACACGAAGAGGAGGCTACATCACAGACTGTCATCGATTAAGCACGAAGAGACAATTGGGCATCTCGGACAGTCATTGCTGTAGCTTCACATTGGCAGTCGTCGCAGGCTGTCGTTGCTGTGCCACGAAGTGCAGGTCTCGTGTTGCTATTCGTTGCTGGCAGTTACTGTCAATGCAAAGAGCAGGTCTCACCACCAGAGCTTTGTGTTGCCAGTCGTCATGGACTAACGGGGTGGTGCAGGCAGTAGGTTGCAAGTAACAATCCTCGGCGAAAACTAATACGTTTAATCACGAGGGTAACCTCCCCTGCCCCATGAAGTCCACGAACACTCCACTGAGAGTGTTTTGATTTTTACAGCTCACCCACTGTGGAGCGAGCATATACCACGGGCACATTTTTTGCCATCCAGTGGTTCTATATGGTAGGATCGGGTGCGTCTTTTAGGGGACGCAGACCATCCACCATTTTGGTTTTAGGTCCTGATGAAAACCTGGTTCAACACAACCACCAAGGTTGAAACATGTAGACCCAACACATAAAAGAGATACACGGGCTCATCACTGCCCTCACTTTATCTCGCCACGATTTTAACATTGTCCAGTTGCTTACCAATAAAAAGTCTTTATTTTTCTAAGTTAAAACCAGGACAATTTTTAACACACTTACCCTTTTGTTCACGCACCATCACTCACAACCTGCTCCACTGCAATCAGGTGTTGAAGCACACCCTGATGACGCTAGGTCATTAGGGTGGACCCCGATGATGAAGCATGTCATCACTAGGTGATGAGTGAGGGGTTTCTAATAAAAGGAGATTTCCCCCCTTTTTTCGAAAGAAACCGTGCACCCCTACAGCAACTTGTGAATTCTCACTGGTGGTACTCCTTCATTTGTTTTTCTATAGTCGTCATGGACAGCAAAGTCTTGGCGCACACATGGTCATTCATGTTTGCAAGGAACCCAAACTTCAAGATTTTCACCTTTTCTGCACGAGGAGTGCACTCAGATGCCAGCCAGGGGTCCAGGACCTAGGGAGGCACCTCTTGGTGATCAGGGATCCATTTCAGCAGAGGCCAGCAGGGCTCAGGCTAGTCCAGCTGCAGGTCCAGGCAAGTCCAGTTGCAGCTTTCAGTTGGTCAGTTGCAGGGAGGCCTCTGAAGCTTGCTCACACAGGAGATCAGGCAACCGGCCAACCGCCCTTCTCAGACAGCAAGGCAGTCCTTCAAGCACAAATACAGTACTCTGGCAGCAGGGCAGTCATTCTTCGGGTTCTTCCACATGTCCATGAATTTCCGGGTGAGTAGCTTTGGAGGTCCAATTTTTATACCCAGTGCCAGCCTTTCTGTGGAGGCACTGCCTGTCCTACCTCCACATATGGTTCTGGTTCTGGAAAATTATTCCCCTTCCTCTTTCAAGACTCCAAACTGTCTGTTGGTGACAAAAGGCAGGACAGGCTTGGTGTCAGGTTCCTTTATGTGTGCAGGAGACAAGGCTCTTTGAACTGTAAGTGGGGCTGTGTGCAGCCCGCTCCAGTCATCCTGTCAGCATTGATCATCCTGTCCACACCTGTTAGACCCGGCTTCCTGGGCACCAGGGCACTCAGGGGTAACTGCGCTCCAATCGCATCAACTGGAGTGTTCCCTCACTGATGTCCTGGGGCCTCAGTACTAAAGGACCCAAAACTGGATAACCAAGTACTCCTCTCCAGCACTTGACTCTCTCAGGGTAGCGAGACAGAGCAGTCCAAGGCTTACTCAAGGAGGTGAGGTGGGGTTAGACATTCAGATTACAGTGTAAACCGTACCACCAGCTGATAAACTCAATGTCCAGTCAGTGCTTTACTTTTTATAAAAGAAAAGTACTTTAATACACATAAGATAATTATTCTACACATAAAACTAGGATAAACAGTGAAAACCAGAAGTCTCTACAACCCTCTGGGGCAGAGTTCTGACCCCGAACAGTATTATAGCGCCTAGACGCCAAGCACTATAAAAACACAGTTAACATGAAAACACACAGTAAGCATTGCATATTACAGATCATGTTACACAGGGCTGTTCTCATTCACTAGAGCCTTGATACCAAACTTTGTATTGAAAGGATATAGTTTCAGCATATGATGCAAAGTCAAATGGTCGTGATCAGCCCAATAACCCCCCACCCAAAGCAACAGAAGGGCCCTCCCATTGTGAGTGAGGACACTGCTCTAGAGGTGTCAGGGATCTGATCAGAGGTGCCGGATGTCTTGGCACAGTTTACTGGAGTCCCACTAGTCCAGTAGCCACTGGCTAGCTGAAGAAGGGTAGTGGCTGGGCAGAGTGCCAGTTCACCCTGATACCCTCAGAGTTCACAAAAAGAAAGGTGGGGTCTGCTTCACTGGCCTCTCTTCCCAGTTACTGCTTGTACAGGCTCCCACAGCGCAAGGGAGGAGCCTAGAGGGGATTTGATCTCACCTTCAAGGACTAGAATCAAGCATCCTCCTCTCTGGCTCTCGTCATGTGCTGCAAGCTTCTTTCCCACACCTTGGGCAGCTGTCTGTAATTTCCTTGGTCCAAAGCGAACGCTCATCCAAGCCTCACAAACAGCTGGTCCTTAATGACCTTCCTTCCAGACCGCAGTGAACAGAGTCTTATCATCTGTCTTCACACCAGCGGGGTCCGTGCCTGGCTATCTTCTCTCTCATAGCCCAGTCTTTGAACAACAGCTGACCACTCAGGCCAGACTTTTATCACCTCTGATTGATAGGGTCATCCAATCAGAGGGTCTGCTACTTTTTACACCTCCAATCACAGACCATTCACCACGTGTTCAATGCATGGGTAAAGCATGTAGCAGGTCGTGTTCTGGTATCAGGCTGCGCAACCCTCTAGAGAGGAATTTTAATTAACTCCAGCCCAGGAGGCCCTGACAAGTGAGGGAGGGTCCTATCCACACAGTTAGTGCAGCTAAACCCAGATAAGAGCTGAGGGTCTCCCCCAGCCCACCAGGCCTTTCCAAGGAAATAGGGAGGGGGACGGGGGAGCTGGGATGTCCAGCAGGACAGCTCGCATTCCTCACACTGGCTCAAATCACCATTCTTCCCCTGTACACCCACGGGCTCTCAAACACACAACAGCCAGACAACGGCAACAAGCCCACAGGCATGGCAAACTGCACAGACTTGGTCAGGAGGGTGCCTAGGGACTCACCCCTCCTGACTATAGATTTATTGCTGCCACCACTGTCAGTCTACCACAGTCATAATAGAGAGGGCAGTAGCCACTCTCTGAAAAATAGGGGTGCACTAGGCATGCCCCCTCGACCTCAGAGCCCAGCTCTAGGGTCTCAATCCAGGTAAACAGGGAGACCCTCAGTGGACATGTATGATTGTCATGCTCACTGAGGTAGGGATCTAGAAACTATACAGTAGCTTTTTGAGTGACTTGCCTGGAGATTAGCATAAGGCAGGGGAAGCACTCTCTCCAGAGACATGCAGGAGACTTCCCGTCCCAACAACACCTAAGCCCCCTTTGTTTTACTGTCTGGAAGTAATCCACAATTCACAACTGCAGAGCCATCACAGTCATGTGACCCAGGACACTGGCAGATGGCACAAATGGTTGGGCCAAGAAAATGTCAACTTTCTAAATGTGGGATTTTCAGAATTGTGACTTAAAATCTGACTTTGCCATTAAGGAGGATTATAAATTATAAGTCATTCAAGTGTAAACAGCAAATCTCTATCTGCTCCCAATCCAAAGTTGGCACTCATTAAATATAATAAGGTAACTCAGTATTAGTCAATGGGAGAGACAGTCCTTACAGCAGTGAAAAATTACTTTAGGAGTTTTTCACTGCCAGGACACGTAAAACGTAAGCGCACATGTCCTACTTTTTAAATACAGTGAACTCAGCCCTCTGGACCTTTAGAGGCAAACGTTTAGATGACCTAAACGTATTAAAAAGGAAGGTTTAGGTTTGGCACAGGGTTTATTTTGCCAGATTGAAATTGCAGTTTAAAAATGCACTACAGACTGCAGTGGCAGACATGGGACATGTTCTTAAACGCTACTTTAGTGGGTGGCAAAACGAAAGCTTAAGGAGCACTGGTAGAATTTAATTTACAAGTCCTGGATTCAGGTAGTACCATTAACTAGGGGCTTACAAGTAAATTAAATGTGCCACTCAGGTATATTCCAGTTTTACTATATTTGAACAAGAGGTCACAAGTGCTTTAACACCAGTTAGCAGTACAAAAGTGCAAAGAGTCCTAAAGCCAATAAAAACGAATTTAGCAAAACAGAAAGGGTGAAGTCAAAACATTTGGAGGAATACCACACCAAGAATGTACTGTCTAACATCTTACGTAAGATTTATACTTTTTGAATACTCTTCGCTCCAAACATTTGTCGCATATAAAGCAAAGGGCAAAATCAATAAGCCTCTGTGTTGATTAAGGTGTGATCATGCAGGTCAAGTACTGTGGTTAAAGAGAAGCCAGAAGATTTTGCTTGAAAAAGGAATGGTCAATCAATTTCATTGTGAGAACCCTCCACTCCTAGAACCTGCCACTTGCCAGTGCTTAATTTGAGCCGGTGGTTTCCGGTACTCATTACTGGCAATTAATTGGATTCCGGTGCTCGACACCGGCACTCATTTGTCAACACTGAACTTATGACAGTCTGCCACATGGTGGCACTGCTCATATAATTCAGAGATGAACAGAACAATAGTTGTTTATGAATACAATGTAGATTAAAAATAAATAATACCTCATAATAATTTGGCTTTCAATTCCTTCTGTGCTAGTATCCCACCTCCGGCTAGTCTTTGCTTAAATGAGTCCTGATGACTGCCCAGATTTTGGGCTCAAGTGCAGGTATAGAGCATGGGGCTGAAACTCTCAGCTTCCACTATCTCTGTTACTGCACAATTAAATCTCCTCGTTTCTCATCAATATGTGCATTCCTAGCTTCTTTCAATGATGGCCCATAATGTCTCTAACTGCAGCTCACATTTCAATGGAAGCAGGGGTAATAGCTTCGATCAGTCTCCTATGACCTTCACTACAATCCATCTGTATCTATACATATTCTCAGGTCTTTACTTCAGTCTTATGCAAGGATCAAACTTATAGCTTTAGTCTGTTGCATATGAGTAGTTTCATGCTGGATTTGAGGAATGAGACAAGAAGCTAAATATCTTTACTCTTTGAAATGTGGATAGCCATCTGCCAGGCTGGGAATTTTGCTTTCATTAGTTTTACTCTTTTTACATTTTGGAAAGTCTAGCAAAGCTGTTATGGGATCTTTTTTCAAGTGTATTATTTTTGCTTCTATTTATCTATACTTTAAATACTATTTAATGGTGTAGTATCCCAGTTTGCGAAACAAGGTTTGCGAATGGAAGTGTAATTTGCAAAGTGACCTATGTACGGAGGGCCTTATTTATGAAGGCCTTGCGCCACCGGTGCGTCACTTTTTCCCATGTTAAAAGTGACGCACCGGCGGCGCAAGGCCTTCATAAATAAGGCCCTAATTGCCTAGTCAGAGGGGTGTCAAAACGACCCACCAAATTAATATTAATTATGAAGGCTGCATTTTGAGAACCTTTGTGAACGGCTGAAAAAGTAAACATATTGGCCTGGAAGCTTTCGCAGACCGCTACCCTTGATTTGCTTTTCCAAAGGGGAAACATTTTTTTAAAAGCAGTTCCTGTCTAGTAAAGAGACAGATATTGCCTTAAAAAAACTTGTTTTCCAATTGGGAACACATCAAGAGATACTTGCTCCCCCAAGGCCAGCTGACATTAATCCCAAAGGGGAAGCTGTCCCAAAGGGAAAGCTTCCTGTTTTGCAAACCAATTACAACCACATCTTAAGAGGTAGTAACTTCCCCATGGTTGATTGCCATAATTGAGGTAAAAACCATTGATAAATTCCTTTGCAACTAAAAAGAAGAAGATAAAGCTTATTTTACACCCTGTCTGGTTTGAAATTCAGCAAGGGTGTGAAACCGCTTTAAAATACTATTTCTGACATGTAACGGGGGTTCTGTAAATTGTGAAAAGGTGTATTGCATTTGCAAAGACTTATTCACAGGCTTTACAATCACAGACAACTTCATTTAATTGCAAAATGACTAGGTCTGCGACAGCAAAAGTGCTTTTTGTATGTACAAATGACCTATTTCGAGACATAAAATTCATTCTGGGCAAGATGTACAAAGGTTTTTTGCGGTAAGACCCATGTGCACCCGCAAAAAACCTATGAGCCATGTACTAATCCTATTTTGTGGGTCACAAATCAATTTGCGACTCGCAAAATAGGATTAGCGACTCGCTATTAGGAAGGAGCATTCCAATGGCGTCCCTTCCTAATAGCGACTCCTTAAGCTATGTAAGAATGTTTTGCAACCCCATTTACGGTCGCAAACACTCGTAGTTTACCACCCTTCTCAGAAGGACGATAAAGCACTCACAAACAGGAAGGGTACCCCTTCCCATTTTTGAATGCATGCTTGAATAGCAAAGTTTCATTTTTATTTTTTTAAATGCATCCCGTTTTCCTTTCAGGAAAGTGGGATGCATTAAAAAAAATCTGATTTATTTAAAAGCAGTCTTAGACCTGGAGGTCTGCTGACCCCAGCAGGCCACCATCGCTGGGAGTGCCAGCCATTCCCAATGGGGTTGCAAATTGCGACAGCCTCATTAATATTCAAGGTGCATGCAATTTGCGACCCCATTGGGAATCGCAAACAGTGTCTCAGACAGAGGTTGATATCTGATTCGCAAATGAAAAGGATGATCATATTTGAACCCGTTCCTTTTTGCGAATGTTCAACTTTAAAAACAACTTTTTTTTAAACACAGTCCCATTTCCTTTTAACCGCTTAACCACGGTGCAAATTCAGAATTAATGAGTGGGCGGGGCTGCGTCAGCCAAGGGATGTGCGCAGCACCAGCGAGGTTGTGTTGGCGACGGCCGTTGGGCGACACAAAAACAGAACGGGTTAAGGAAAATGAGTTGCATTTAAAAAAATGTTTTTCTTATTTGGAAACCATTACAAACATGGGGATTTGCTGCCCCATACAGGTCACTTATTCCTGTGATCACAGAAGGTCGCAAATTGTGACCTTCTTAATAAATATTCAATAGACAGATCATTCCACAACCCTCTGTGATTCAGTATTTTGGAAACTGGCCTAATTGTACATGGGCAGGTTTGCAAAATCTAAATTGATTCGCAAAACGTTGGTGAGTTCCTTATCTCCAGACGGGATTGCATTGTGCTTGTTGATTCCTCCATCCACCTGCAACTTTGGTGAGGTTACTTCTTCACCTGAGAGCTATGAAGAAGAGCTCAGGGAGGATATTTAAGGGCCGTTTGGGCCATGTTGCTCTGTGAATTGGTAGATTTAGGATGGTGGGGAGGCAAAGCTAGAGACAATTCCGCCTCTAAAGTCCCAGTGACTTCACAGCAGTTTTGATTGCAATAATCATAATATGTCAGCTTTTAATTGGGTACAAAATAAAAACCACCGCGGATGCTAAAGGAATATGGCATCCAGAAAATAATTTAATGTATATGTTTGTAATTAAATATCATTATTGTGATCATGGGTGCCTATAGCCATTCATAAAGATTTCCTGCACATCACACTCAATTCATATGAATGAAAATGGCGTACATACAATATAGATGTTGTAACGTTTGGTGCTTTGACATTGCTAAAGCAGTGACATCATGATTGTAATATTAATGCTATGTTTTCTCTTTTCTTTTTTTCCCCATTGCATAATTGGGATTTATCACAGGTATGTCCATTTTCTTTTATCTTTGTACTAATTATGTATTATCATAAGTTTATCTTCAGATCTTTGCCATGGGATATGTATTTTGTTTTTGCATGTTTTTGATAGAATTATTCTGTCAAGTACTTTGACTGCTGCAATGTTCCTTGTGCACTCTGAAAGCTATGTTAATGTGAATACTCAATGACATTTGGAAACAAGGAAGTACAGTGGGTGGATTATTAAATGCCTGTGTGCAGAAGAGGTTGTTGTCCATCCCTCGCTGTTTGGTGAAGGTGCCCCAGCTGGCCTCCGTGGTCTCGGAGTGGACAATAAGTCACTACACCACACCGCCGAACCGTTTGCACCTGGACAAAGCAGAGAGACTGTATAGCAAGTACTGGGCACACGTTTAGAGATAAACAGTATTGATACTGAGAGATTTACATACAAACAAGTCGACACCAGTGGTGTAATAAACACGTTGTTTATGTGGATGTATTCTTCAGAACATACAACGCCAGCCGACACGTGTTTCGTCAACAGGGGGATACCTGTGACTCTTCAGGGCTGAAAAGGCGTGATGAGTGGATCTGAGAGGGAACACAAGCGGAGGGGGCGGGAAGTCAATGTACGAATTGTGTCCGGAAAAACAAGTTGGTGAACAGACAAATATGATAAAACTGCGTCCCTGTAGGAACTCACCTAGTTACCGGTGATAGTTCCAACCCGGTCGACGGGTATTTAAAAGAGCCGTAGGTACGGCACGAATGGATGAAGGAATAAACACAGGCGGGTAAGTCTGTGTGTCCAAGACCTTGTAGTACCGGGTCTCGGTGGTGCTCGTCTCGTCTCTGATAGTAGGAGCACTGCTCCAGTTTGTCTGTTAGCTAACGAGTTATCTTCGCGCATACTGCTAATGTATTTTATCTCCCTGAAAGACTGTTATAACAACAGGGCAAATAGCTGCTTTTCTTGGCTTGGAAGTTGAAACTCTTTATGTTTGCTTTAAAAAGCAAACACCGACCAAAATTGAGCTCATTCTTGTTTATGTGCTTGGAACATTTGGATATACTCATAATAGACACACTGGTTATAATAGAACAATCTGACATCAAATGTCCTGACGTCATATAGGGTTCATGTCTGAAAATCTTTATTTTAAATTCAAAGCCATTCTGAGACAGTAGTAGAAACATGTTTATTGAGTGCTAATGAGGTGTCTTATACACTATGGGAGGAACCAAGGTGGCATTGTTGTTATTGACGCATTCCCTTTGTCTCCTATGGGCAGCTCATTGACCACTTTTTCATCTCACTCTGTGTAACTTCTTCCTCATTCTTGTATTACCAATAATACCAATCCAAAATGTTAGTTTTTAGGCCTTGAATTAGCTAAGACCTTTTGGCGTTGCTAAAATTATTTGTATATTTACTTATTGGGGTTTCTCACAGCCCTTTTCATTAAGGTCCCATTCGAAGTTGTTTACTTTTTCCCGAAGACCATTATATTTGTTTTATCGAGGTTAATGTCAGTACGGTTTCTTCACACATTGATCCTAAAGCATCAAGTTTTCTCTTTAAGCCGCTGGCCCCATAGTCTAAAACGATCAGACCATCCGCATACAGTAAACACGGTATATGCGTAGAGCCCATTTTGGGGTGAACCATTTTGTAGCTTTTAATGCAGAAAGCAAAACGGCTTCATATTTTCTAAACAGAGTCGGAGCTAAGACGCAGCCTTGCGCAGACCCTTCAGAATTTTTATTTTCTTTAATAGCATCCCTGACATATTTTGTCAGATAAACATGTTTTTTATAAATGCAACTAACCAGATTAAAAATATGAAAAAAATGACAGGAACATTTAAGCAGGCAGTGCCCAGGATCTTTGTTTTCTTGATCAAAATCTTTATTAACCAATCAGTTTTTAAAATAACAACTGGATTAATAATAACTGAATGTCCATACATGAGGCCTCATTTACGAGAAGTGGCGCATCGCAGTGTGAAAGCAGCGATGCGCCACTTCTCAGTGCGCCCTTCTTGTGACACCAATGATGCGTCATATTTATAACATGACGCATCATGTCGCAAGGAAGGACAGATACGTCAGTATAACGTCAGTATATCTGTCAGCGTAAAAAGTGGTGCATTGCTGGAGTTGTGTCGGAAGCCTGACGCAACTCCAGCAATGTTCCTTTCACATGGGGCAAGCCCCATGTGAAAGGGCCTGCATCACCCTTACGCCTGCCATGAGGCAGGCGCAAGGTTTTGACGCATTGGCGTCCCAGACGTGGTGCAGCGAAATCTCATAGATTTCGCTGCACCACTCCTATGACCCTTTCTTGCAGGGGTACGCCCACCCTCCATACATTATACCTGGCGTAGGTGACCTAGATGCATCACTTTACCTAGATGCGTCACTTCGTAAATATGGCGCAGCATGGTGCATTCTCTACGCCACTGGTGCGTCACAAAAGGTGATGTACCGGTGGTGCAAAAGTAATACAGGGGGCTCATAAATAAGCCCCATGGTCTCATGCAAATCTATCTTTGACCTAATGGTCACATTTCAAAACCGGGTGGCTCCACTCAGCCGTCCATCAGTAAAATGACTATACCATTGAGCTATTAAACTCCATAGTGCCCAAGGGGTGCACATGCGCTCTAACCTTTTCGATGCACGGTGGGCGTGTGCGTTGGACAGCCGGGGGCCATCCGAACTGCGCACGCGTCGCATTCGGCCGCACCCCGGTGGAATGTCCGCCGTGGCGAAAAGGTTACAGATACATATATGAACTTTTCTTTCCCTCGCAAATGGCATTTAGTTGTATAAAAATTCCACCAGTATGAAGTTTTTTCCATGTGGTCACATTTATGACTAGAGACATCTTTTGTGACTGTTCCTGGGTGAGGGTACCAGTAAAAGATGGTGAATGTTTGAAGTTATTAACCAAAATGTGGAAGGTAGTTTCACACCTAAATCCATGCGTGCATGTATCCCTGTAATGTTAAGCATACATTTATTTTAAGTGTAGAAATGGGTAGGAATCGCCCCAAAACTTGACGGGTTGAGTAGGGCGTAGTTTATACATATTTTCCCTATGGAGGAAATTGTAAAAAAAAAATCGTTTCAGATGCAAATACACTTTTGTATTACTTTTCTACTTGCAGCAATGTACACCAGTTACTTTTCTGTATTCAGAAATTGTTACATTAATAAGTACCTCTGGACATCTGCAATAAATAAACAATTGCAAAGGTACTGTTCAAATTATTTCACTTATTGGCCTACATAGAGTTAGAGAAGCACCCCTGGAATTCGATGTGAATTTGTGAAAAGTTAGAACTTTTCCATAAACAGAGAAGCATTCCTGTGTGGTGGAACTGGGTTTTCTACTGACACCTTATTAAATCAGCCATTTGATCTTTGCTTCTAAGGGCTACATATATAACAAAATTGGGGCATGTGTCATTATTGTCTAAATTGGGCTCAAGCTCAACTCCGAGAAGATCGAAGCCCTCATCATCCTAGGCACCACCCCTCCGCCTGAGACTACTCCTGGTGATCCACAGATCTTGGATCACCCCCCCACACCAACAGACCAAGCACGAAACCTTGGATTCACCCTGGACTCTGCGCTCACCATGATCCACTAGATCAACAACGTCTCATCATCCTGCTTCCACACTCTATGCCTGCTCCAAAAGATCTTCAAGTGGATCCCCACCGAGTCCAGAAAGACAGTCACCCATGCACTCATCAGCAGATGAATCGACTACGGCAAAGCATTCTACACCGGCATCACCCAGAAACTCCTCAAGAAATTGCAGAACATTCAGAATGCCTCTGCCAGACTCATCCTCAATATCCCCCACCACAGCCACATCACTAGCCACCTGAGACACCTCCACTGGCTTCCTGTGCTCAGTAGGCATGTGGAATATTGTTATACTTTTGTGGTTGTGATGACTGTCCTGTCGGCTCTATTATAATGGCATATCAATGATTTTGTTTTTTTCATCTCCTGATTCATTCCAATCGAAAGGCAAGATAATGTTTTCATTCTTTTGATTTTGTCATTAATCCATGTGATTTTCTTTTTGTGGTTAACCTTGGATGCAATCTTTCTTAGTATATGGCTGTCCAAAGCAATAGAAATCCAGTTGTACAAATATATCAATAGGTTGCATATTGATTGGAGTCTTTTTCAAGCTGGAGTTCAGTTTTATAAGTCTATTTCCATTGGCTGTGTGTGTGTTGGTGGTTGTTGCTCTCTTTGAAGTGGTGTTGCCAAGAGGTCTGTCAATCTTGAAGGCAATGATGCTGGACACGAGGAGCAGTCAATCACTGTGGTTTGTCTCAAGGTGTCAAATATGACATCCAGAGTGTGTACAGATGAGTGGTTTGGTAAAAACAATTTGTTGGAAAATGAAAGCATCGAGGTTGTATAGTTAGATTTGTGTTTCAAACCATATACAGAGGTCTCTTAGAATGCATAGGCTGAGGAAGTTCAGATGAGTCTTAGTCACTGTATCTAGTAAGACATCTTTAACTTTTGCATTGTTTCACGGTGGGCTATATAATAAGAGGAAAAAATATGTGAGAGTTGGAGTAGGGTGACATCTTGTCAGAAAGGATTTGCAGATGTGCAGTCTGTTGAAGGGGGTGACAGTACAGATTAAATGAACTGATGATGCATTTGTAAAGGAAGGTGTAGCTTTAAACAGCCAAGATACTGACCAAATATGTCTAAAAATCAAGAATGTGTTACCAATAAAGAACTAAAGAAAACATAATGCAGTTTTCTAGCCACCATTGCCCCTAATTACAATTTATATTTATCATCTAGAGAAAACCCCTTCAGATTGTTCATTATAGTCAGAGTAAAATAGACCTTTTCACGTTTACCAATGGGCATTACATTTCACCACTGAGCAGATTATGATAATTCATATTTTGAGGCCAAACACATTTCCCTAACTTTACTGGCCCAGTGTTTGGTGTGATACTTATTGGAAATTTAGCAGCTCTGACTATTAACACCTTTTACAAAACTACAAGTATTTCCCAGATAATGGCGAGTAGTGTGTGGTTTCGTGCTTACCGCACCAAAACCCAAATGTCTTTATACCTACAGGTCCTTTTTCATTGGTAAATGTTAGCTGGTTTGCCCTGATGAACCAGGGGAAATTGACGGGCTGCTAACAAAATTTACTACATATTGGAATTGAACAGGCCACTCATAATGAGGGTCTTTGACTCAAAATAGAAAGTGCAGTTGCTTATCAGGTTACATAGCAAACCTCTTAAAAACAGAAGTGATGAGTTTGAATCCAGACTATGAGAAGACAAAGGGAAATACCAAATACAACACCTGGGTTCCTGGATTATGTATGAATTAAATGGCATATTAGGTGAAATTATTTCTATTTTTTGGTGTATTTCTTGTTCATTTCAGGATGTGTTATAACTTGCAGCATTTTATTTATATATAAACAACATTTTAGTGTTAAATATGACACGCCATGTCTCATACTTCTGTAGAGGAAAGACATTATTTTTCTGTCGCAAATAGTACAGTAGGTAATCATTTTTTATTTAGGACTGTCATTTGATACCTTGGTACATTGTATTTATTTAACACATTTATAGACAGCGGCTGTATCATGTAGTATTAGCATGTATTACAGTGAAATCATATAAGAAAAACATTCTGAAATAACAGACAATGGTGAAGAACACAGTTGTCTTGGAGGGAAAAGTCTGAGTGATGGAAACAATCAGAATTATAGGTGAGTAGGTGTGAATAACAGGGACTTGTTTTTTACTGAGGAATACTGAGTAGTGTCAAATTGACCTTGAGGTGAAAATTCTCCCATTATTCACAGATACCACATACAATTTTATATGATAGGTCCTATACTTATTCAATAACTATGAATTAGCTCAATGGCTGTAAATAGCTAGGAACCAATATTATAAAGTAATGGAAAACAAATTTTATTTTTCACTGATTTGGTCTAATTGTAACATTTAAAAAAAAGTTGTTCACATTTATGGTGAATATGGAACGCACGTATAAACTGTATACCATCCAGTAGTAGGAATTGCCCAAAACATTAGGGAAAGGGGAGGGAACTAGAGTAAGAGAAGAATGGAGATGACTAGAGCAGCATTCGGATCACAGCAGAGAAGGGTCTACCCTCAGATGACAAGAAAACTAGAGATTAATGAAGACACAATTTAAATAAATTAGTTTTCAGGCCCTTTTAAAGGATAGTTTAGCTATCTGGGTAAACAGTTCCTGATTCTGGCTGATGTGCTCTTGAAGGACAGGCCCAAACCGTGAAACAGTGTGCAGTTGTTACTTCTCCAGGATAATTTGTCACTAGATATTGTCAGTAACCTGTTTTGTTCAGTTGGCTGTATTAGGCAAATATCTCTTTTCGAACCTAAACTCAGCATCTAGGCACAATCAATGAAGCACTCTTAGCATTGGTGAAATGTGGCAAAAGTTTTGTTGCCTCGTATTTGTCTCAAAGTAGAGTGGAAGGTGGTGTCCATTGTTGAAAGGACAAAGCATAGGATTCACCACAGCATGGCGTTATTGCTTGAGCTTCTGTTTTGAATAGATTTGGAGGCAGCAGGCATTTTATGTTCTTTAGAAAATGTAGGTACCAATTATATTGAGTGCTTCAGTCTGTGTAGGGACAGCGGTCTCTTATCTCACACTAGTGCCCGTCTAGGGTATATATTCTCAGCTCAGTAAAACAGGCCTCTCTGTCACAGGGATTGAATTCTGCTTTTGGTGTAGACTCTCTTTTTCTATTTATTTTCATTTCAGAGACAGGTACCTGTTTCCCGCCCCAGGGGGAAAGGGAATTGCACCACCAGGACAGTAATGCCACCACTCTGAGTAAAAGCTGCCAGGGTGTTAAATAGGTCCCTCGAGCCCAGCAGTGCATGGGGGGCAACCCTTCAGTGGCCCCTCAAGCCTTCAAGGGGCTCAATTTATCCTAAGAGCAATGAATATCTGTGAGATATGGGAAACTAAGGGGCCCCTTTTCACTTTCTGCAACAATGTCGCATCATTTTGCGTTACCCCACTGAAAGGTGCTGCTGCTGACTGTACAAAGGAAGGCTTCTGTTCTTCAGTAGATCTACTCTTACTATGAGGAAGTACAAACATGTTAAGCAAGGAAAAGGTGTATCTTTTTCTGCAGATGTCAGGGGAAAAAGGGATCCCCTTTTGCGTCTTGTTGTCTCTTGGGAAGTCATTGGATATACGCCATCTTCCTGGCCATCGGTTGATTTGTTTAGGAGGCTGTTCAAGCTTCGTATCTTCTATGAATGACTTAGTAGACCTTTCTCTAGCTATGAATGCCTCTATGGACCTTATTTATGAAGGTCTTGTGACACTTTTGCGCCGCCGTTGTGTCACCTTTCGTGATGCAGCAGCGGCGTAAACAATGCACCATGTTGTGCCCTATTTACAAAGTGACACATCTAAGCAGATGCATCACTTTGTAAAGCCCTGCGCTACATTATACTTGCGTCAGGGATAATATATGCAGGGTGGGCGTTCCCCCCGCAAGAAAGCCTAGTAGAAGTGTTGCAGTGAAATCTGTGAGAATTCGCAGCAACACTTCTAGGACGCCACTGCGTCAAAACCTTACGCCTGCCTCATGGCAGGCATAAGAGTGATTCAGTGCAATAGGCACAGGTCTCCCCAATGCATTGCTGGAGTTGCGTAATGCTTGTGAGACAATTCCAGCTATGTGTGACTTTTGCTCCAACAGATATGTCAAGATATCTGACGTATCTGTCATTCCTTGTGGCATGGAGTGATGTACATTAAATACGGTGAATTCATCGTGTCGCAAGGAGGGCACAGTGAAAACTGTTGCATCGCTGTTTTTTCACATCCCTATATATTTACGACTACCTGTGATTTTTTTCTCTCTGTATGTGTTTATATATGCTTTCTTTAAAGCTAGACCTCTATTTATAGCCATACTAGCTCCTTTGACTGTTGCTAAACACACTGCCTAATTACACTTCTACATTCTAAACCATTATATCTGTGTAACACAACCGCTTTTAAATAAGAACAGGCCTACGTGTGAAGAAGTATCAGGGTTATTTAACAAAAGAAAAGTGTTAGAAACCTTGGGATTAAAAGGAAAAAACACCGTTTAGCAGCTGACATAACAGTAAGTCTCTTCCCTGTGGTTTCCGATATGAGGGCTTCACGCTCATCACACGGCGCGTAACCTGCCACAGCGGCGTGGCCTACTTCTTCCTAACAGAAGACAGCATCAGTTAAACGCGGGGCTCTTAAATATCAAATACAATGACACTGCAGAGCTGAGAAGGAAGTCCACACCAGACGCCTGCACTATAATGCTTAGGGGTTTCCTTTATTTTAATACATAGTTATATAAAAAAAATCACAGAAATAAAAAATTGTTCCATATCCCTGTAAATGTTACGAGTTTAACACAATGGCAGGTAGACATAATATTATATTATTCAAGACCTGCCATGTAAAAAAAAAATCACAGTGTGAGGAGGGGATGGGGCCCATTTGAGAGAGCAGTCTAATCCTGAGAAATGCATGAGTGGCTCTTCTGCCCCTCCGCCCACCAACCACACCCCACATCAAAAAAAGAAAAAAGGTTGCAAAAAGTGCCACTGATGTCCTAGGATATTTTAAAAGCACATGACAGATATTGGCCGATCAGCACCTCCAAAGACGTGCTGGAATGAAACTTAGGGTAAAGGTAAACTTAAATTTTGTCTGAAAGGCATTTATCAGCGCTAATCATTTAAGTGTAATTATGAGAACCAAGGGCCTGATCCACAAAGGAAAACATCCATTTTTGTGAACATTTATACACACAAACCACAAGTCTGCAAAGACTGCTCATCCCAGTGGAGAACTCCACACATATAAAATAGAACAGGCCTATTTTTTTTATTTGCGGAATTTTCTGCCCTGACTGCTGAGTCTCCACCATCAAAAACTTACTATTAACTCATAGTTTGTGAATGCAAAAACAGTAAAATTAGACGAAAGTGTAAGTTTACCTTTGTGAATCAGGCCCAGAATGTGAAATTAATTCTGAAGTTTTGAGAGAGTTCAACTTAACTTGGGTGGCTTAATCCACCGAAGATAGGCAACAGTCTCAAACCTACATTCATTGCAATTTTGTAAAAATATTTTGGGTGCTCATGATCTTGCAAAAAGAAGTCATACACATACAACACACAGAATGTGTACAACTTTGCATTGGGGTCTTCTATCACTAGGTCTCCATTTGTAGGTTCTCTGACCCATGAAATTAAAATCCATGCATCATAGTTTGCTATATGAACGGTAATATGCGTTTTTAAAGAATGCATAAAGCTATCTTCAATTTGTTGGAGTGAGATGCATGTGCAAAGGTAAAGGAGTAATTACTTGCCTATATTCTAAATGGGGCAATTATTTTTAAAATTCCCATCAAATGACCTTTTGTAGTATTTAAACACCTCCACTAGACTGAGGCTATTAATTTTCTTATGGTGCATTGAGTGTTATTGGCTAATGTCATAAGACATAAACCATAACAATTAGCGGAGAAAGTAAATGGGTATGCATTCCAATGCACAGGCCATACAACCAGCTACTTCAACAGCATAATGCATCAGTGATGGGAATCTCTCATGTTAAGTACTTTGATTGCTGTAGTTTACCCCCTGTAAAGCCCCTTTGAGATAGGCGTTTTAAGATCTGCATTAGCGAAGGCCTTTTGATTTTACTGGCTTTGTGTTTATAATATACTTACTTATAGGGGCTTTCAGCAAGCTCTCTCCATCCAGTGGCCTCTTATTTTGTCATGCCTGTGGCATTTGTGGATGTCTGTGTTTATTGGCACATCAAAGCCAGACATACAGGCTTTTCCACTGTTTGTTTCTATCTAGTGCTACATTGAAGCACTAGGTGTTGATGACAGCGAAAGAGATGAGACACTATTAGCCCATTCTTTATATTCTCTTTAAAGTTGCAATAGAAATAAAAACTAATGTATGATGCCGCATAAATTCACTGAGGATTATTTTCACCAAAATAGATGGGCTAGCTGGTAGACAAACATTTTGGAGCCGATTCACAAGCTGCGCTTTGTAGTATGTCCTGCAACAAAATGCTATTCAGAAAGCTACATTAAAAAAGATGTACTATTTTTATATTTTTCAACATTAAAATATAATAGTTTATATTTTTAACTATTTTAAATAATTTACTTTCAATTAACCTTATTTCGTATGGGGTTTACATTTAGGTCCTGGCTCTATTATTTTCTGTGGAAAGCTGTGCACTAACAGGGGTTGGTCTTGTGTGGTGCTAAACTTACTTGTTTTTTTTAGCAGTACCTTACACTTATACGTTATGCTCCATGAGATGTGTAAGTCTACGTGTTTGAGTAACTTTACAATTGAGTTTCATGAATAGCCCAAAGTAGTAAAGTTACTCAAAAGTGTAGGCGTAAATGTCTATGTGTAAATTACTCACAATTGTAAAAACCTAGGGGCATATTACCAAGGGCGGCGATAGGCAATTATTGCCGGTTTAGCGACCGTTTTCGGTCGCTAAGCGGCGATAATTCTCTCGCTCTATTAGCAAGCTGTCGCCAACTGATGTTAGCGACAGCTTTTAGGCGATAGCGAGCGGTTTGGGGCCCGCTTTGCATGTCAGCGATATTTATCGCTAATGACATGCAAAGTGGGCGTACCCAACCTGTTAGCGACTGAAAGCAGTAGCTAACGACGCTATCGCCTATTAGCAAGGCAGGCGTAGCGATGGAAATATTCCCGCTATCGCCAAAAACCAACGTCTGCTGAGACCAGTTCTTAACCATGTTATCCAATGGGAGGTGGATAACATGGCTAAGAGCATTTCGTCGCTAATGCATGAATATCGCTGTATTCTCAGCGATATTCACGCATTTCGGCGCTATTGCTGGATATTTTAGCACAATGGAGAAAAACGTTGCTAATAGCATGTTTTCTCCGCTAACATATCCAGCGATAGGCAGCGATAACAAAATCGTCGCTATGAGTATTAAGCAATAAATATCGCTACTTGTTGGTAATATGCCCCCTAGTTCGTCATTACACACATACTTGTAAAATACCTGCAGTACATATTTGTACTCTACCATGCATCACACATTAAGAATTGCATTGTGCTATATTATTGAGTTAATATATTTTGAGCTAGAAATTAATTAGTCTGACAGCCTAAGAATATAGGTTTTTTGTTTCTATTTATACATCCTTAATATAACCAGCATTATTGCTGTTGGAGTTGTTAACCACATAATATAAAACCCCCAAAATTAAATTCAAATACGAATCTCTTGTGACTACTTCGAGGCAATGCAGTAGTGTTGTGCGTGTTGAACACAGAGTTGCTGTTTCATTATAGAGGACAAACATTAAGGGGTCTAGGTACCTCATATCAATTCATACTATATGAATATTTTTTAATATTTCTTTTTATTAACAGTAACAAATGCGACATTACATTTGAAGACTGTGTATTACTTGAGACGACACAATTTTGATGTCAGCACATTATTGCGCATTTCCAATGAGATATATCAATTTACAATAGTTAGGGTGTGAGCGGTTCGCCAACGAAGGGGAGATCAGGAGGAACACAAATATCATCCCTAGATGCATTCCATTTGCCCCATATACCACTCCATTTTTGGGGGCAGCCACGGGCAACATACATTGTCTTTTCCCTTATCATGCAGCAGCCCATATCTGCTTTCCAGGCTTCAATCTTCGGTGACACCTCCGTCCCCCACAACTGTGCAATATTTCTTTTGGCCACCATTAAACCCAGTGTGACCCATAGTATATCTTTACTGTTCAGGTCGGTGGGTTCCCACACCTACTATTTGAATTTCAAACAAAAATTAATGCATGGCATTTGGAAAAAAAGATATTCAGTGGTAAAAATAATTAAGATCTCAACTCTTGTTAATCAACAATGTAAACAACCTTTGTCATCTCACATTCAGTTATTGGGTCTGGCTGAAGAGACCTTTAGCTCTCGCTGCCACAATAATCCATTTTCAAGAATAAGGACTTCCTACAACCATTATATCTAGCATTTCCCCACAACAGGTTTGCATCCCCCAATACACAGGGTTTTCCTTCACTTTCAAGGCATGCATCCCCTGCCTCCTCCCCAGCCTCCCTTTCCGCACTCGGAAACCCTTCCTACCACAGCATAAGCTCCCTCCCCTCCCCACTGGCCATCAGGCTCCTTCCTTTTACAAGAGTGCCCAGCTTCCTGCGGCGAAGGGCGTCGCACGACTGATAAGAGCTGTGAAGAATGCTCTCAATCAAAAAGAAAACATGAGCAGAAGGGAGATAAAACGCTCACACACACACACACACAAACACAAACACACACAGAGCTCCAGGAACAGGGAG
Source organism: Lissotriton helveticus (assembly GCF_964261635.1). NCBI lineage: Eukaryota > Metazoa > Chordata > Amphibia > Caudata > Salamandridae > Lissotriton > Lissotriton helveticus. The sequence goes on along the minus strand of NC_136070.1, from coordinate 1,069,889,022 downwards.
AACTGTAATTCTTGTTAAACTGCGCAGAATATAATATAAAAACAAACATGCTCAAGGACAAAATATATGTAGGCACTCCTATGCATACATTAACGCATGGCATACGAAGGTAGAGATAAAGTACCCACAGACAAACACAGGGAACACATCTAGCAGGCACACAGGTAGCAAGCACCTACATACATGCATTCGCACACACAACTACACTACAGGAAAATTAAAATGGAGGCCCAGTTTTACTAACAGCCTGATTCATCAAGCCGAATTGCGCTTGCAAAGGGCCAGATTCTGAGAATCTGGCCCTTTGCGAGCGCAATTTTTGCATTTGGGATTCATCATCCCAAATGCAAAAATCGGTAATTGCTAATTCGCTAAATTGCGAGGAATTACATTTGAGGAATCTCTATTTGAGATTCCTTAAATGCAATTCATCAACCATTTTTAAATTGCTAATTCGCAATTTCGGGCCGCTATTTACCGAGAGGTCAGACCTCTCGGTAAATAGCAAAAACTTAGAAAAATGCTTTTAAAAGCATTTTTCTTAGTTGCATGTTGCACACACACATGTCCTTTGGACATGTGTGTGCGCAACACCTGTTTCAATTTGCATTTAAGGGGTGCTACAGGGTGTCCTTTGGACACCCCTGGCACCCTTTAAATCGCTATCTTATTTGCGAGTAGCAAATTGCTAATCGCAAATAAGGAATACTCCCCATTCATTCCTATGGGCCTTTAGGAGTTATTCCTTATTTGCGATTAGCAATTTGCTACTCGCAAATAAGGAATGTGTAGGAATCGCTATTTATTTAGCAATTCCCACATGAATACCGTTTTGCGAGTCCTTAATAGCGATTCGCTATGAATCGCTATTAGGGGCTCGCAAAACGGCCCGTTGATGATTAAGGCTGTAAGCCTTTAAGCTGTCCTTGCATCGAGCAAGGCGGCGCAGTGACTATGCAAAGGCCTCAATAAAATTTGCAAATCCCTGCAAGGGGTGATTTGCACGGAATTGCATGGCTTTTGTAAAAAATGTAACGCAGAGGCTTGCGCCGACTTTAGGAACTTCCAGGTGTTCCCTTGGAGTTGCATGTGCATTCCTGTGCGTATAGATTTGATAACGGTTTGTAAACCTAGGATTCCGTAAACCTTCTAGAGGATGGAGAAACAAGGAGAAAAATATTTGTTGCCACTCTTTAGTTCCTCTTTGTATGTGTGATGCTTTCTGCATCACTCATAGAAAGAGGAAAATGCCTCTAACAATTGTTTTTGTGCAGGAAGGTATTCCTTCCTGCAGAAAAACAATCCTGCCCATAACGCAGGCACCCTTATAGTAGGTACAAGTTTGCCTGCATTGGCACTAGGCAGCACACTGTTCACCGGATGAAAGAGAGCAGAAATGCTCCATATCTTTGTAAATATGGATGCATGTGTGTACATGGGTGAGAATGAGTATTAGAGAATGCAAGACAGTTAGAGTGAGGAATGAATGTGAGTGAATAAGTGAGAATGAGTGTGAGTGGCGGGGTGATTGTAAGTATGCATGAGTGAATTAGAATGTGTCTGTAAGTGCATAACACTTACAAGTCTGCCACTGGCCCTGGAATTCACAAGATCATTCTTGGCATCTGGAGTGTCCATGGTAAAATGCTGGCACTGGTATATTAGAGGTAATTTTTGGTATAAGGGCATCAATGGCAAAATGATGGTGCTTGAATGCTCGAGGTATTCATGGCCTAACAGACACCCATGGCAAAATTCTGGTGCTGTCATATTGCAACTAATTCTTGTTATATGGGATACCCAAGGCAGGATCCCAGCTTTTGATAGAGCGTCATGTTATTCTGAAATTTATAGGGGTGCATCATAATCACCGTTAGTCCGCACCCATATGTAACCCGGATTAAATTAAAGATTTAATCATTAGAGAATGTAAATGTAATAATGGATTGTGTACGTGTATTGCTAGAAAATAAGCTTGTGTTAATTGGAGAATGTAATTGACATTTAAAATGTGACTGTTTGTTGCTAGTGCTTCATGAATTAATACATGTGTAATATTGTTAGTACATTTAAATGTGCAATATAAAAGTCTGCACGTGTAGGAGTGACCATAGTGCCTCAAATATGAGAAATGCAATGCTCAGAAGTGTAATATTATTAATATTGTGTAGGTTTTTATGTGTAAAGGCCTGTATTGAATGAATATTCACGTTTTGCCTTGAAAGGCCTGTTCATGGTTTCTTATGTTAACAGAGTCGAGAAGGCCTAACATTTATTTTTCCGTGGGAAGGCTCTCAATAGAATGTAGTCAGCAAAATTGTATGTGCAAGGTTGTTCTGTTCACATGCTTTCCCTTGCAGGTGCAAGGACATTTTCCTCGTTAGCTAGACTGATGCTCTTTGTTTTAGGAGTTAGGTATGGAGGAGACATGATAAATAGTATGCATAGCCTACTACTCCAGTCCTTGCTGGAGACGCTTGGGACCCAAGAACAACTCAACCGTTCTTGGATGAAGCACAAGTTGTGGAAAATCACCTGCCGAAGATGTGCGTCCAGAGGAGGTGTGTCGGGCGTGTTTTAGGAGTTGTACATTTTGTATTAGGAATAGTGCCCCGAGGGAGTAGAGGCAGACGAGACAGAGAGGGTTGACAAGAGTAGAGAGCCATTAGGAGGGTACGAGAAGGGATTGATTCTAAGAATGAAGACTTAGACAGTTTAACTCATTTTCAATGTGAATGTACTTCTGAGGAAGTCTTCACAAGCCGACACCTTTTTCCGATTTTGCTAGAAGGATGTTATGTGGGGATGTCACCTTAGTGTTAGAGTAGGGACAGAATTAACCAAATTAATTTTCTTTCTGTAATCTGATGAAGACTGCTTTGGATATTGGATCAATTGTTGCTTGTTTAATCTTTTTAGAATTGCTTATTCTTTTCACTTTGCATTGAATTAGGTTAAGCAGGAGAATGAATTTTGTATTAGTGCCTATGTATTTCTTCAACCTTGTAATGAGATGCTTGTATGTTCAGTTATTTTTGGCTTTGTAATAAAACCCTTAGATTTAAGATAGAGTCAGTGATTTTTCCGAGTTTATATTGATGAGTCTTATTGATGAAGGTGACTTTATTGGATTTCTCCCTTTTACACTTCTTACCAGATAAAACGATCCAGTCCAACGAGATCCTTATAAATGGTAAGATCAGATAAAGTAGAGGTAAGGATCTGGCGCAATCACACTGATATACTCAATGTAACTCTTGGCATTAGGAAGGAAAGCAACGGCATACTGGGGAAGCTGACACCCAAAACAAAATGCTGGCCTTAAGACACTAAAGGATTTTTGTCATATTTTTCGCTTATGGTTACTAGCATAAGGGGAGCACCAATGGTATATAGGGCACACTAATGAGAAAATGGTGGCCTTGGCAAAATGAAGGTAATTATTGCCATGCAGGGGTACCCACTGCACATTTTGGGAAAACTAGGTCAACCCCTGGAAAACACCAGGCAACATTAGCTTGGCATCCCAATGGCTTTTGATTAAATGTATGTGAGACAATTTAGTTTGTGAAGTGCGCTATATGCCAAAACCTATTTCAGTTATTAGTCTCATCGAACTTTTATGTTAATCATTCTCCAACATCGACGTTATAGCTTACGGGTGACAGACCTAACTGACCTCTGAAATAAAGAATAAAGGCACCAACCAAAATCCATACTAATATTATAAAGAGAGAGCCCAAACCTTTGAGCCGGGTAATCTCAGTAACCACAGCACCAATCACAACACCCAATACAGCGTTGGAAAGGGCAGTTGCAGCAGAAGGACATTGGTTATGCAGACGGCCACCATATATATATATTTTTTTGTTGCAGAGTTTTATATAGCGCGAACTTGACCCGAACTGAATCAGGTATCAGAGCGCTTTACATAGCACCAGTTAAGTTACATGAGGACACACATTCATTTTTGTTAGGCGCGGGGAGATTAAGTGATTTGCCCAGAATCACAGGATGTTTGGCGTCAGTACCAAGACTCGAACCCAGATCCCCAGGTCCGAGGTCGAGCGCCTTAGCCGTTAGGCAACTCCTCTATACATTTATAGGTAAAAGAACTGTGCCAGCAAAGTAGTCCCTTGTGGGTGTGTCTGCGTGTGCTGTGGCCGTGGGCTGGGGGCGTGACTAACGCTGGGGGCGTGTGGTAGGGCCATCACATCGTGGGCTGTGGGCGTGTGCTGGGGGCATGACAAACGCTGGGGGCGTGACAAACGCTGGGGGCGTGACACGCTGTGGGCGTGAGAAACGCTGGGGGCGTGTGTCCGGCCTTCATGCCATGTGAACGCAATTGTGCCGCATCAAGGGGCACGCTGGGGGCATGGGAAACGCTGGGGGCGTGTGCTACGTTCCGCCCTTCATGCCATGTGGGTCGTACATTAATCAGAAGATCGTCTCCTGTGGCCGTGTGCTGGGGGCGTGACAAACGCGTTCACCTGGAGGCCTGGTAAGTAACGTTACTGCAGCCTCTCCTGCGCGCTGTTACTGAACTCTCTCATTCAACGAAATTACACGCACCTGCTACCATCAACCAGGGCTCTAGCCGGGCTCAGGCGGCGGATCAGTACACTAATTACACGCGCCTGATAACATCAACCAGGGCTGCAGCTGGGCCTCAAGCGGGGGAACACGCGCCTGCTAACATCAAACAGGCCTGCATTTGGGCCTCAAGCGAGGGAACACGCAAATGAGCGTGTCTGCGGGGACAATTACTGCAGCCTCTCCTACTCGCTGTCACTCAACTCGCTCATTAAACGGATTTACCCGCGGCTGATAACTCTCTCATTCAACGACATTACACGCGCCTGCTACCATCAACCAGGGCTGTAGCCGGGCTCAGGCTGCGGATCACTACACCAATTACACGCGCCTGTTAACATCAACCAGTGCTGCAGCTGGGCCTTCTCCGTCCCTATTCTAATGAAACAAAAAATGTTGTCTACCGCAAGATTTTAAAATAAATTGCCCTTGCCAAATACACACATTACACATATTCTATTTCATACCCAGACAACGTCGGGACGGGCTGCTATCCATATCCTCCATACTAATATTATAAAGAGAGAGCCCAAAGCTTTGAGGCGGGTAATCTCAGTAACCACAGCACCAATCACAACACCCAATACAGCGTTGGAAAGGGCAGTTGCAGCAGAAGGACATAGGCTATGCAGACGGCCACCATATTTTTTTTTTTGCAGAGTTTTAAATAGCGCGAACTTGAACCAAACTGAATCAGGTATCAGAGCGCTTTACAGAGCACCAGTTACGTTACATGAGGACACACATTCATTTTTGTTAGGCACGGGGAGATTAAGTGATTTGCCTAGAATCACAGGATGTTTGGCGTCGTTACCAAGACTCAAACTCAGATCCCCAGGTCCGAGGTTGAACGCCTTAGCCATTAGGCCAACTCCTCTATACATTTAAAAGGTAAAAACCATGCCAGCAAAGTAGTCCCTTGTGGGCGTGTCTGCGTTGTGCTGTGGGCGTGAGCTGGGGGCGTGACCTACGCTGGGGGTGTTTGGTACGGCCATCACATCGTGGGCTGTGGGCGTGTGCTGGGGGCGTGACAAACGCTGGAGGCGTGTGTCCGCTCTTCATGCCATGTGAGTCGTACACACAAGCGCCAATTACGTTGCTGCGCAGCATCAAGGGGCACACTGGGGGAGTGACATGCTGGGGGTGTGAGAAACGCTAGGGCCGTGTGTCCGGCCTTCATGCCATGTGAACGCAATTGCGCCACATCAAGGGGCACGCTGGGGGCGTGAGAAACGCTGGGGGCGTGTGCTACGTTCCGCCCTTCATGCCATGTGGGTCATACATTAATCAGAAGATCGTCTGCTGTGGCCGTGTGCTGGGGGCGTGACAAACGCGTTCACCTGGAGGCCTGGTAAGTAACGTTACTGCAGCTTCTCCTGCGCGCTGTTACTGAACTCTCTCATTCAACGAAATTACACGCGCCTGCTACCATCAACCAGGGCTCCAGCCGGGCTCAGGCGGCTGATCAGTACACTAATTACAAGCGCCTGATAACATCAACCAGGGCTGCAGCTGGGCCTCAAGCGGGGGAACACGCGCCTGCTAACATCAAACTGGCCTGCATCTGGGCCTCAAGCGAGGGAACACGCAAATGAGCGTGTCTGCGGGGACAATTACTGCAGCCTCTCCTACTCGCTGTCACTCAACCATCTCATTAAACGGATTTACCCGCGGATGATAACTCTCTCATTCAACGACATTACACGCGCCTGCTAACATCAACCGCAAGATTTTAAAATAAATTGCCCTTGCCAAATACACACATTCTATTTCATACCCGGACAACGTCGGGACGGGCTGCTAGTCAATCTATAAATGTATGTTTGAATCTATGTGAACCTGCATAACATGAATTATGCTACGGCCCACTGGAGCACAGTGCACTAGAGGGGGGTAGAGCGGTGAATGTTTGCCAGAGAAGGGTCAGGATAAGGTGAAGTAAACAGAGTGGGAATGTGTGAAGAAAGACAAGGATCAAAAAGGTGTATAGCAAGAGCCAGAGGGGTCTATCTAGAATGGCCACAGGGTGCACTGGTTAGCAGTATGGTGGCAGAAGGACAGAAAAAGTGGAGAAAGTTGCAACTTTAAGCCTACTGCACTCTACTATCACCAGATTTGACTATTTAGATGAGCACACCCCCTATAAGCTCATTAGACAAATTGTAAGGAAGCAAGTGCCTACTACATACTCCTATATTCAGGCGCGGCCGGCAGTGGAAAGATCGGTGGGCGCTGGGGCAGGGTGGAGTTGGGGCATGGTGGGGGTGGGGGAGGTAGACAGATGACGGGATATGTAAAATGAAATAAAACCACTTCCTTGCGCTCACCACATCGCCAACTCGGCGATGCCGCAGGTGGAAGGAAAGTGGTTTTAGTTTCTTTTTTTATTTAATTTTACCTATCCCTTTGTCTCTCGACTTCCACTCCCACATCCCCTGCCCCACCGCTCTTACCTGTGCTGACCGTGCCTGTCTATATTTAAGGCTTTAGAAACTCTCAATAAACTGATTACCTATGTGAAGCAGTAGTGAGCCAGCCTTTCACAAAGTCCCAAATGAGTAGATCACAGAAGCACACAGAAAACATATTTAAGAAGGGAGCCTATCTGCCAGATTACTTTCCACCAATGCTGGCTTCATCTAAAAGAGGGAATATTTTCTGGGTCAGGGTTCACATGACCTAGTGCTCCCATTTAATTGAAATATACATAGAATATGTAGCAGTTTCATTCTACCACCTCATGGTATTGGCAATTTGGTGTATCACTATCATTCCACATTCCAATTGGAATACGCAAGGGACTATTATAGATCTGAAAAGCACACTCAAACATCACACTGTTTTTCACAGTCATCTTTATCTCCAATACACATCCTGTGCAGAACGATAGCATGCAACTCGTATAAACAATATTTTTGAATGCCTGCGTTAATATTAAAGCCAGACCAACTGGTTTTTCCAGTGCTTGTTATATTATTGAACCCCAGAGAGTAATACCCACATACTCATAATGAAACAACTTTGTGTTTGTTCTTCAGGGGAAATGAGCAAAACAAATACACTGATAAGCAATTGATGGTGGCTGTAAGATTATATTGTTTAAAGTTATGCAGGTTCATTCTCTGGTAGTTACTTCCAAAACAATTGACTTGTCCAGTGTATTTAAACAGAGTTCCGCTCTAGAAATAAATTGAATATTGGAGCGCCCTCGCCCTCTAAGCGTTTCTCCTGTGCCAACATAATGAATGGATACTAATTAATGCCAAGTAACTAAAGATTATTTTAATGAGACTCTTCTTAGACTCATATTGATAACCAATGAGACTATAGTGATGGATGTAATTGCAGGAGAATACTGAATGATTCAGTATAATTAGGGACACCTTTATGAAAGGTCACCAAAAATCCTTATTCATACCTAATTGGATAGGTGAGAAAGAACATGAAAACCCATGAAAGAAAATTAATAGTTTTTGGTCCTGTACATTTTTTATGGAAATACCATGACTAGTGTGGATTTTTAATTCCATACTTCACAGGCCACTCTCTTCTTGAATTTTACTGCCAGAATTTACACCAGCTTAGTTATTAGATGTGTTAAATTTTAATCTTTCATTTATAGTTTTTGTCAAAACTTTTTCCATTCTTTTTCAAGACATACAGTGCAATAACATACATAGCGCAATCACTATTTCACAATACGAAACAGCCATTCTGCTTTGAGTGGAATTGACCAATTACATTCATCAAGCAAATCGCCCGCACTGTTAACAAACAGATGTATCAAAACCATACCCCCCTTATGCCCTCTCCCCAAACCATAACCCATTAACTAACGGTACATGAATGAATGAATGAATTGAGTTTTATAAAGCGCACATAGCTGCCCTGAGGCGTCCAAGCGCTAAGATTACCAACTGAGGTTTAGGTTGCTTGAGGGAAGGATACCTTACCCAACTACTAATTGATTAACAGAAGCGTTTTCAGCTGTAAAGCAGAGAAATCTCCAATTAATTTATTGGCGATGGAGTCATTAGGTTCATCAAAATGAATATTGAGATCACCTAATAGCGTGAAGTTGGCAGGTGAACACGCCAGGTCAGCGACCAGCGGGGGCAGAGATTCATGAAACTGTTTGACTGGGCCTGGTGGACGATATATAAGTGCTCCAGAAAAACTTGTATTGGGAGAAAATTCCAGGGAGAAGGACATGAGGACATCCTCCTGAGAAAGGGAACCCCGTCTGAGACTTAATTAGGTCTGGGAGAAAAGGGGAAAACACAATAACCAAACTAATGAGAGAACCTCCCACTTAACCTCTATTACTTTATCAACAAGGGCAAGATCTGCTCCAATAGGGCTATGAAAAAGAAGTATATTTTAAGACATGTTGTATCTCACATCACATTCTTTTATTTCAAATATATTGTTGTTATAGTTTCATAATAATTATGCTTATTTCTTTTATTTCATCAACACATAGAAATAGGGAATTTTCTAAAAACATACATGTTGATGCGAGGAGAGCCTCAAGGGAGGACTGGGGAGAGGTCAAGGTTAATAATACGTCATCCGCAAATAGCAACATTTTGTGTTCTGTAGCACCAAAATTAACGCTATGAAAGGTAGGGGCCATGCATATCTTAGCTGCCAGCGGTTCAATGCTTAAACATAAACAAGGGTGACCGAGGACACCCTTGTCTCATCCCTCTCTCTAACTGAAAGAGCTTGGAGCTATGCCCATTTATCAGAACTGTGGCTCGGGCCATAACATAATTGGCCTTAATCATAGTAGTTTTCTCTATCAGGTGGATTACTATGTAAATTATCATGTGTCTGTCTACCCTTGATGAATCTGGACTGATCTGGGTGATCAGGTCTGGGAGTAAATCGTCCAGCCTGGCAGCCAATACTTTCGAGTACAATTTAGCAGCAAGGTTTAGAAGTGCTAAGGGGAGAAAGGTGCCACAAACATTTGGTTCTTTCCCCGTGTTTGGTATCACCAAAATAATTGCCTCACTCATGAAGGGCCTCAAATGACCACCCCCCGCCCCGCCATGTAGCTAAAAAAATATATATGTATATTTTCCAGATCTTGTAAAGTGCATGGCTACCTGAAAAAAGGCTTCCTACGTGAGGGATGATATTGAAACTGAATGTCTTATAGAATTGGGCTGTTAGCCAATAGGCCCAGGTGATTTGTGGTGTTTCAGGCCTGCAATTGCCTTGCAAATTTCCTCCTCCAAAATCAGACCCCCTAACAGCTCAATTTGTGCCTCTGTCACCTGAAGGAAGTCCACCCCACCAAAATAGTCTAATTGGGTCTGCTCATCTGTCCCCCGCTGCTGTGTAAAGGTTTGTGTAAAAATGCCCAAAAATATGTGCCTTCTCTGTATCAGAAGTTGTGACACTCCTTGCTTCTCGATCAATGTCCTCTATATATTTGTTCTCCCACTTAGCTCTAAGTTGCCTGGCTAGGTGGAATCCTTCTTTGTTACCCTGTTCGTAGGTCGTGTGTTGAAGTCTTAGGAGAGTGAGTTCAGAATGATTACTATAGATAGTGTTAAGCTTCCCTCTGAGGGAAGTCACCTGTCTTTGGTGAGGAAGGGTCGGACTCTCTTTGTTTAGCTGTTCTGTGGTATGAAGTTCTGCCTCCAAAGTAAGTCACTCCTTTGCCCGTTATTTAGTTAATGTGGAGTCCAGTGGTATGCAAAGCCCCTGTACAACTGCATTAAAGGCGTCCCAATTATTAGAGGGATTAGTAACATTTGGGTCATTTACCTGAAAGTATTCCCTAATATCTTTCTGTAGGTCATCCCACAGGAGCCTGTCTTGCACAAGAGACCCAGGGGGAAAAAAGCAGTGGTATTTAGGACGAGGAACCTCCCAGTCTAAAGTCAAATCCACCAGAGCATGATCACAAAATGTGACTGATTGTAGGGCCTGGGCCAAAGTTTGACTCACAAACACATACCAGCCGAGAATAGCTTCAAAATGAGCAGGAGTAAAAGGTGTAATCTCAACCCATCAGGTGCAGGTTTTGCCATGCGTCCAGAAGTCCTAGGACACTAAACACCCGCTTTAAGGCCCTAGGGAAGCTCCCCATGGTGGACCTGTGGGGATGTGTACTATTGGCTCCCGAGTCCCATGCAATATTGAAATGGCCTATTACCATGATCTCACCCTTTCCAAACCCCCCGCACAAGGATAGAAAAGCATGTAAAAACGAGGTCTGATTGGTGTTGGGTCATAAAGAGATGCAAAAGTACAAAGGCGGCCCTGAATGTGGCCCTTGACTATAACAATTATCCCGTCTCTATCAGTATTACATCCCTCAGGTTAAACTTTTAATGATGAGTGAAAAAAGAGAGCCACTCCGTTATGCTTATAAGCAGCAGAGGACATATATACCACAGGGTGGTCCCTATGCCGCAATCTTTGCTCCTCAGAGCGCTTAAGATGAGCTTCCAGCAAGGTCACCATATCATTCATTTGATCTAGCAAATATTTCCATAATTTATGCTGTTTGGTGGGGAGAGTTAAGGCCCATCACATTCCAAGTGAGTGCGGTGGTCAACATAGAAAAGGATAAGACAGGCTCTACATAGTTGGCCACTAACGGATTCCCCCTCACCCACTCCTCCCACTCTTTACCCCCCTCAGGTCGGTGTACTGAAGCTGCTCCCTTCCCTCATTCCCCTCATCTCCTAACCTAAAAGAAAAAAGTCCCATGTACCAGTAAACTGATCAGTTCAAGCCCCAAATCATATAAAACTGAATACATTTCCGACCCCCCTCCAAATCATTTCGGAAAGATAATGCCTTTTTTCAGGTGTATTTATCAAAACGCACTAAGGCAATCAGAAAGTAGCTTGAAATAATCAAGGAACTTTGCAGTACAAAAAGATTAGAGGAGCGATTCCGTGTGTGAGTGTGTTCGCCCATGAGCAAATCTTGGGAACAGTGCTATGCAGACCTTCTGCTGCAGGGATACTACAGGTAGAACCCTAGCATCATATTTAGCACACCATTGGCCCGATTCACAGAACTAACTTAAGACAAAATCCTAAACTTACTACTTTTGGTATTCACAGAAGTTAGGATTTTGTCTTAAGTTTGTCTTAAGTCTGTCTTAAGTTTGTCTTAAGACAAACTTAAGACAAAATCCTAACTTCTGTGAATACCAAAAGTAGTAAGTTTAGGATTTTGTCTTAAGTTAGTTCTGTGAATCGGGCCCCATATGTCCCAATCCTCACTGGGAGGATCTGATCTGGATTTGTAGCTGGGCATCTTGCAAACCATAAAGAAACACTTCCTCTGAAGCTTTGGGAGGTTTTGGGTCAGCCACTGTTGTTCGTCCCTTTTCTCCGTGGGGCAGCTAGATGGCCCTACAGAACCTCCATCAATGGCCTACTCCTCTGGAACAGGCAGACCCAGGATGTGCTCTGGCTCCCAGAGCTCCATGACATGATAAGGCCTGTTGTTGAATTCGAATGCCAGTCCAAAAGGATATGTCAAGCGATATTTAATTTGATTTTGCCATAGCATGTCAGTCAAAGGGCAGAACTGTAGAAGTTGCGCCTGGGTGGCCAGTGCAATATCCAGTAAGAGGAAGCAGGACGCCTCTTAAATAGAGACTTTCTTAGACTTCTGCGCTGCTTGCAGGGTTGCATCTTCCACTTGGAAGGAGTGAAGCTTAGCCAAAACATCTCTTGGGTGTCTTCCTTCACCCACCTGGTAGTGGACACACCCTATGGCCCTGTTGGCTTAATCCTTTAGTTGTTTGTCCCCCCACAGCTTGGAAAAAAGCCACACAATAAAGGTGTCTAAGTCTGGACCCTCCTCTCCCTACACCAGATTTCGAATTCACACATTGTCCCTACGGGTCCTGTTTTAAAGGTCCTCACATTTCAAGATGGTGGCCTGGACTTGTGCGTTGACAAGGCTTGTGCAGTCTTCCATCTAACCCATGTGGCGGTCCAATTCCTGCATTTTGTATTCGAGATCCAATATTTGAGTCCCCACTGATTCGACATCCTGATGAAGCGTAGTAAAGCGAGTACTGATGACCGATTTGAGGGTCTCCAAGGAGGAGGTCTTATCCGCAGTTAGCTTCTCACTAAGCTCATGTCTGAAGTCCTGCAGGGAGGCAAGAAGGTCCTTCTTAATGAGTGCCATGGTGTCATCTGTGTGCAACTCAGAGTGGGTGTCTTGTGATTCTGCTAGGGCAAAGTAGATGGAAATCCTTTTGTTTTGTTCCCACTATGGTACCACGGTAGCTATGTTACTCCATGAAGCAGGCAGTTGTCTCCACACCCCGCAACTGGCAAATATTTATAGGAGGAACACCCAGGGCCCCTTGCCATAGTTAGGCAGGATGACGCTTGCTGAGCACCTCTCACTACCAGGGGTTTCTGACTGCGTCTTCGTAGTGTAGGACACTGTGGCAGATTCTCCTCAACACTTCGGCCATCGGGTTTAAAGTGTGTCCCTGTGACTGTGGGTGGCCCTTTATGAAGTAATCTGGTAACTATCACTATATATTCTTCAAAAGTGAGGACATATGTTCACTAGCTTCCCCAGTCAGATCAGGCAGAAACATATTCTGTGGATCGAGGGTGCAACACTCATCCCTGATGTCACCAACAGGGTGCTCTCTCTCCCTCTGGGCCTCCACCTCCACTCTCCTCTAGGCCCTCACCAAGCACCACACCTGCCTCTGGATCGACTGCCACCGGAGCCCCGCATGCCAGGCATTCTATTCAGCGCTCCGCTTGGCTGCCATCTTAAAGTCAGGCGTGATGTAGCCACTGGCCCTCGCTGCTGCAATCAGGGAAATTGATGGCTTTGCCTGGCCCCGCTGCTGGCTGCCCTCCTACTGGACCTCCACTCCAGGCCACTGACATGATCCAGGCTCCATAGGGTCCTGCTCCTCAACTGCCTTAAGATCCCGTGCTGTATGGAGATCATGCCACCTCACCTTTCACTTGCTTCGGGTGTGGTCTAGGTGTGGGCAGGGACACATTCTCTCCGGTCACCATTTTTCATGATGCTCAAAAAGCTGCTGGATGCACCGGTATCTCAGTTGTACTGCATTATACATGAAGTGCTCCCAGGGACCCAGGTGACATCGCTAATTGCGACTCCACCTCTCCTACAACTTTGCACGTGGCCGGGCCCGTGAGAGGCCTGCTCACCATCCCCGCTCAGGCTCCGGGCGTCCCCAGTCCTCCGACATCCGAGGGCTTAAAGGACCCCCAGGCACCCCATTCCGGGCTCCGCACTCGTACTAAAAAGGAACAGTTCCTTGATTATAATTGAAAGTTGTTGCTGAGCCCTCGTGGATCACGTCCACTTAGCCATTTTAGTTGGCCACACCCTCCAATCTTTCATTTTTTAATAGACTTTGTTAATAATGTTTCTGTGTTATTATTGTTCATATTCAGAAGTGTATGCTGGGCTACAGACTATTCCTTGTAGCTGCTGGAGTGGGGATTTATTTATTTATTTATTTAAAAGGTTTTATATAGCGCTACTGGACCCAAGAGTATCAGAGCGTTTTACAGATAGGTAAACATTATCAAGACAAAAATTACATTGAGTATAAAACTAACAAAGGGTAAGGCATTTCAGTTAGACAAGGGAGAGGACAGAGAGTAACTAAGAGATAAATAAGGAGGAGGAGGGAGGTTGAAAAAAATAGGAGAGAGCTGGGAAGAAGGAGGGGGAGCGAGAATAGGCAAAGGAAGAAAAGGAGGGGGGAGTCGAGGAGAGTATAAAATAAGGACAGTGTCATACCAGCTACGTTAGGTACCCCAGTATTTGTTGAGAAGAAACATCTTGAGTCTTTTTTTGAAGAGAGGGTAGGAGGGGTTGCAGCGAAGGTCTTTGGGGAGAGAGTTCCAAATCGTAGGGGCATTACCAGAGATAGCACGTGTTTGGGTCTTCGTACATTTGAGTCTCGGTGGGATGAGGACAAGGGCGTTAGTGCTTCTCAAGGATCGGGAGCAACCCGCTTTTTGTAGTTTGTCCGAAAGGTGGGGGGGGGTATTTTGGTGAAGGGCTTTGTGAGTGATACATGCCATCTTGAAGGTGGCTCTATCTTCAATTGGGAGCCAGTTGAGGTTTTTGAGGACAGGGGTCATGTGGTCAAATCGCTTACAATCAGAGATAAGCCTAGCAGCCAGGTTGAGAACAGATTTTATCGGGGCAAGGTGGACTTTCGGTGTGCCTAAAAGGGTGGCGTTGCCATAGTCAATTCTGGAAAGTACAAGAGATTGGACAACGATTTTGAAGTCATCAGCTGGAATAAAAGGTTTGATTTATTTAAGATGGAGAAGGGTGAAGAGAGCACCTTTAGCAGCATTTTTAATGTGGGCGATGAGAGTAAGATTCTGATCAATGCTGATGCCCAGGAATTTGACAGAGTTAGAGGTGGAGAGGGAGCAGTTGAGTGCTTTGATATCATTGATCCAGAGTTGAATAGGCAGAGCACTGTTTTTGGGAGTGAAAAAGGATGATTTCAGTTGTTTTAGGATTCACTTTGAGATGATTAAGATGGAACCAAGCTTGGACTTTATTCAAGGTATCATTGAGGTGAAGGATGTCATGGTAGGACTTGATCTTATAGTATAGTTGCGTGTCGACAGCATAGAGGTGGTAACTGATATTAGCTTGTTTGAGAATGAGGGTGAGTGGTTCCATGAATAGGTTGAATAGAGTTGGGGAAAGGATAGAACCTTGTGGGACACCGAGTGAGACAGGTTGGGGTTTGGAGAGGCAGTGAGTGAGTTTAATTTGTTGGGATCTCTTTTGAAGATATGAGGTGAACCATTTATGGACAGTGCCATCCAACCCAAAGTGGTCTTTGAGAGTATTAAAAAGGGTGGGATGGTGGACAATATCGAAGGCAGCAGAGAGGTCAAGGAGGATAAGGAGGGAGAGCGATGGATATCATCAGTAATACTGAGCCTAGCAGTTTCAGTGCTGCATCCTTTTCTAAAACTAGATTGGAAAACGTCCAGGAGATTGAAGGAAAGGATATGATTGTCTAATTGGGACAGGACACATTTTTCAAGGGCTTTGGAGAGGAATGGAAGGTTAGAGATAGGGCGTAGATTGTTAAAATCGTTTGGGTCAGCGGTGGGGTTTTTGAGGATGGGGGAGAATTGACCTAGTTGAAGGGATGCTGGTACACAACCAGTGGCCAAGGAGGAGTTGATGATATTAGTCCAAATGGGGGCAATGATGTGTTTGAGTTCCTGAACCAACTGGGTGGGAAGAGGATCAGTGGTGTGTGAGAATGGTTTGAGTTTAGATATGATGTTGAGGACAGTAGATTCAGATACTGGTGTGAATTCACTACAGGAGGCATTGTTTTTAGCATGGGTCATCGTAAAAATAGAGTCAGGGTGGGATAGAGTAGGGAGGGGAAGAGAAGGGTCCTGGTGAGTAGGGGAAGAGGAAAAAGGTGCAGTAGGAGTGTAAGGGAGGTGGTGTTGGCAGAGGGGAGATTGGAAAGGGAGAGCGGGGGAGAGAAGGATAGTTCAATCGAGTTGACTTTATTTGAAAAGTAGCTGGCGTTTTCTTCGCATCTTTGCACAGAGGCTGGTATTTTAGGGGGACCAGAGGAAGTTTGTTTTTTAATAATGCTGAAGAGTTCTCTGGGATGGTTTCTAGCCTGGTCAAGTTGCGAACGGAGGAAGGAGGCTTTTTCATTAAAGATGTGTTTCTTATATTTGGCTCTGGCAATTCTGAGGAATACCAGGTTAGCAGGGGATGGATGATTACTCCACGAATGTTCAGACTGCCTGAGGGCTCCTCTTTCATTATTGAGGTTGGAATTAAACCAAGATTTGTGAGGTATTTTTTTGTTGTTGTTTAAGTTTGATTGGGGCAATTTGGTCAAGGGCTAGAAGAATAGAATTATTGTAATGTTTAGTTAGGTCATTAGTGCTGTGAGAGGAGGGGAGAAGTATGTGGGGTTTGATAGAGGATTCCAAATCACCAGGGGGGATAAGGTGAAAGTTACGAGTATGTTTCATGGGTGAAGTGCCGATAGGGTGGGGCGAGTAAATGAGCCGTTCAAAGTGAAGAGGATAAGGTGGTGATCAGACCAGTCTATGGGAAGGATCATTGAGAGAGAGGCCAGATCTTTGCTAGTCATAATACCGTCGAGGGTGGCGCCTTTGGAGTGAGTCAGGGATTGGCTGAGTTGAGTCAAGTCAGTAATATCCATGGTGTCTTTAAAAAGGATGACAGCAGGGGCATCAATTTTATTCCAGTGGATATTATAGTCGCCAAGAAAGAGGTTCTTGGAATGAGTGAGCGAAGATAGCTCCTCTGTAAAGGGGGTCGAATTGCCGAGGGGGTGGTAGATAGTATGTAAATGAATGGTGGGGGAGCCAGGAATAGTAAGATCAGCGCAAAGGTATTCAAAGGTGGAAGGGTCCTGGAGATGGACTAGCGTGATATTAAGTACATCTTTAAAGATTAGGGCAAGGCCACCACCTATTTGCTCGATTCTATCTTTCCTAATGATGGACTATCCAGGAGGAATGAGTAAGTCGAGGATAGGAGTGGAGTGGGGTTAAGCCAAGTTTCAGTTAAGCATGCGATGTAGATGTTTTCATTGAGAATGGTTTCCGCAATATCCGTCGCATGGCAAGATGCTGAACGACAATTAATCAACATGCAGTAGAGGGGTGAAGAATCATGGTATTGGGTGAGGGGACCAGTGTGGATAGATGTTAATTGTTGAGGGGGTCTAGGTGATGTCGGGTAATGGGGGAGTCTGCTTGTTCCCAAGAGAACTGGGATAGTAGATTGCGGGTAAGGGGGACAAGAGGATGAAGAGGGAGGGGGAGAGATAGGGGAGTTCGGAGATACATTTTTCCCCAAGGATAAAGGGCAGGCAGCCTGTTGAGGGGTGGAGATCGTAGATGCCGTGCAAGTGGCGGAGCATTTGAAAGTTCAGCGGGTTTGGGTCGGATCAGGAAGTTTGTAGGTAGGGGTGGGTCATGTGAAGAGTAAACAATGTTGCCCGTATTAGGGGAGCTTTTGATGGGGGAGCTGAGAGGGGAGATTAAGAGGGATGATAAGCTATTACGTGAGGGGACCGATATGTGTGTGTGGATAGAAGAGTGGGCCTTAGCAAGGAGTGAGAGATCGGATCTGATGGAGGAGAGTTCTAAAACAAGGGATGAAAGGAGAAATTCCCATGAGGCACAGAGTCAAGGCTGATTTGCATATGGCCATGTCTGAACTGGGGTTGTGAGGTGAGCAAAAAAATGATGGATTTGGGCCCAGATCTCTGTACTGGGGTGAATGTATGACATTGTTCTGCATTCTGTCCGTCAACTGTTGTTTTTGCATTTGTCACCCTGAGTGGGACGGGTATGCTCAGACGTGAGTCCTGTGCTCCCCACGCCACTGGAGTCAAACTATCCTGGCTGAAGACGGCTGATAGCCAGAAACCAGTCCTAGGATGCCTGATTCCGGTTCCGGGAAGACATGGCTTGGCAGTTCGGGCTGGACTGTTCCCATGAGGCACAGGGTCAAGGCTGATTTGCATATGGCCATGTCTGAACTGGGGTGGTGTGGTGAGCAAAAAAACGTTGGATTTGGGCCCAGATCTCTGTACTGGGGTGAATGTATGACATTATTCTGTATTCTGTCCATCAACTGTTATTTTTGCATTTGTCACCCTGAGTGGCACGAGTATGCTCAGACGTGAGTCCCGTGTTCCCCACGCCACTGGAGTCAAGCTATCCTGGCTGAAGACGGCTGATAGACAGAAACTGGTTCTAGGATGCTTGATTTCGGTCCACGGAAGACATGGCTTGGCAGTTCGGGCTGGACTGCTCCCATGAGGCACAGGGCAAGGCTGATTTGCATATGGCCATGTCTGAACTGGGGTGGTGTGGTGAGCAAAAAAACGATGTATTTGGGCCCAGATCTCTGTACTGGGGTGAATGTATGACATTGTTCTGCATTCTGTCCATCAACTGTTGTTTTTGCATTTGTCACCCTGAGTGGGACGGGTAAGCTCAGATGTGAGTCCCATGCTCCCCACGCCACTGGAGTCAAGCTATCCAGGCTGCAGACGGCTGATAGCCAGAAACCGGTCCTAGGATGCTTGATTCCGGTCCAGGGAAGACATGGCTTGGCAGTTTGGGCTGGACTGTTCCCATGAGGCACAGGGTCAAGGCTGATTTGCATATGGCCATGTCTGAACTGGGGTGGGGTGGTGTGGTGAGCAAAAAAACGATGGATTTGGGCCCATATCTGTGTACTGGGGTGAATGTATGACATTGTTCTGAATTCTGTCCATCAGCTGTTGTTTTTGCATTGTTTATCACTGCCAGAATACAGCATGGTGTTGTAAATGTCTCAGCCTTGTCTGTCTGACCCAAAAGAGCCCCTGCTTTTCCATGACAATTTCTCAACCTGTAGATAGCTATATATTTAAATCATAAAACAAAGAGGCTCCATTGAACATGTCTGGGAGTGGCACATATACTGTAATTGCAAGTCAGACAGAATGGAATTCCATGCAGTAATTCCACTCTGCCTGATCATGAAAGGTCCAATGAGCCCATACCTCGATTTCCTGGGTGCCAGAAGACTGGACCGATTTCACCAGATGGTAACTCTGTTTGGTATAATTGCAAGAGGCTTGGGCTCATCTACTGATCCATGCTGACCTTATTCTCTGGCAAAAGGGGAGCATGCAATCCTCCATTATGCCAGAACTATCCTTCCCCTTCCCTCTATTACCCTCCCTGCACCCCTTGTTCCATCCCGCTGCACACAGAAGCTGCCACACACATTTAGAACCATACCTATTTCAAGTGGCATTCTACATCATCAGGCTCCTCCTTGCTGCTACCATCATGTTGGTACATAGTCACCTCCCCAGTGGGAGCTCTTGTTGGTGACGGAGGTTACTGAATTTTCAATATACGCAGGAAGCGAGTAGAGATTATTACTCTGTAGTTGTGTAGTGAACTCTTTAATCCACTAACCCTCCTGATTGGTGAAATGTGTTGGATGGTTACCCTTTATTATTTAATTCCTAACCCGCTAATTAATGAGTTAAAAACAGTGTCCTTAAGGTGTTCTTCTGTGCAATTCCCTAATGTTGTGTCAACATGTTTCTGCTCATTATCAAACATTGTAGGCAGTAACAGAGGTATTCTTCAGGACAGATCTCTACCTTAATCCTTGCTCTAGCACAAATTCCCTTCTTGAGATGTCTGTTGTGTCAGGTAAAGAGAAGGGGAAAAGAACGCTTGTAGTTCAAGGTGAATACACTGGTAATCGAGCCATCTAGTATACCCAGGAATTCCCTACTGTATTGCATCAAGTCCAGCATAGAATGTATGCACAATGACTACGTGCTAATGCTTGCATGGGAAGATACTAATATTCCGTTATACCATACGCCATAATGTAGCTTGATATCATTGCATTGATGTACCATGCTTTCAACGTTCAATAAAGGTTTTTGAAACTTCAAAAAAAAAAAAGTATGGAATGTATCTCTTGGGATTTGAATGCATAGAAATTACTCTGTTTTAATGCATTTTGTATTTGGTCTTCATGTGTTTTGGAAATGCCCTGTGCCATTGCCTGGATTCACATTTCAAACCGATCCATGTGCCTGGCAAACTGTCAGGTTCTTGATGTATTGACCCACTGAAGGCCCTCACTATGCCTGAACTATTGTGCGGACAAACTACGGAGGCTAGTCACTTACGGTAGCAATTTGAGGATGAACAGATAGAGCAAAGAGAGAGAAACTGTAGACAGGAGTTCACCCTTAGACCGAACTCTGTGTGTCAGGGGCAGCAATGAAGGCCTCATTGGCAGACGCATGTAAGAGCAGTGCACCAGCTGCAAGGACACTGGAATTACAGGTATGGGGTACTGATTGGTGGAATATAGCAGAACAACTAAATACCAAGTCTTTTCGGTTTCAATGTGAGATGTTGCTGTGATGAACCCTCTCTAGGCCGGGATAATTACAAAGGAAAGTCATTAACAGTGTAATTGTAGATAAGTTAGCAAGGCAAGAGAAAGAAAGTGCTTCATAACAAAGGACGATTTTATTTTATTTCTATTGTATAAAAAAGAAAAATCATAAAAGCAATTACATTTCACAACTGACTGATGTGGAAGGATGGAAGAGATAGTGAGCTAAATTGAAAAATAACTCAATCTTTTTTTTCCACAAATAGATTTGAGAGGTAAAGCTTATCTTCAATTGTATTCGTTATTTTAGTCCAATCTTTTATTTATCTATATAGAATGTAGGTGTACTGTAAGGCGCTGGAAGTCATCTTGCAGAGTGCTAAGAAATGCAGAATAAAAAAAGCAAGAACCAAACAGTAAACAGAATAAATTGCCACTCTAATGGGTAGATGCATCATTGTTGCCGTTTGCGATTCATAAATTGCGAAAATTAAGGAATCGCAATTTAGAAATCGCAAATAGCAATGCATGAAAAATTCGCATTTTTTTTGCGATTCGGTATTTTTCCTTAATTGCGATTCACAATTTGCGAATCGCAATTAAGGAAACCCTTCCCATTGATTCCTATGGGCCAAAAGGCCCATAGGAATGAATGGGAAGGCATTCACATTTTGCGAATTTCATTTTGCAAATCGAAAAATGTGAATGCAATTTCAAGGGTGCAGGGGGGGGTCCAAAGAACCCCTCCCTGCACCCCTGAAATTTAACTTTAAGATCCATTTACACACACACATGCACCAAGGACATGTGTGTGTGTAAATTAAAAGTTTCAAATATGTAACTTGTGCATGTTTGAAAGTTTTTGGTAAATTAGCATGAAGTTCAACTTCATGCTAATTTACCCCTTCCAAATTGCGAATTTGCAATTTAAAAATAATCATGCATTGCATTTAAGAAATCTCAAATTGCGATTTCTTAAATGCAATTGCAATTTTAGAAATCGCAACATGGTTGCGATTCCTAAAATTGCGAAAAGCATAATGCATCCATAATTTGAGAATTGCATTCGCAAACGGCCGAATTTTGCGATTCGCACCGTTTGCGAATGCAATTTACCTTGATGCATGTGGGCCTTAGAGTCCTGCACGATAATAGACTGCTCTTCTGACGTTTCTTAACCACAGGCCTGAGGAAACTCTTAATAACATGAAGTCCAGACACGTGTTCAGTTTAAAGGAGTTCCTTGAATTGGAGGTACTTTGGTTCTGAACATCTGGTATATTCCGCTGCATTGCATTTTGAGAGAGTGTCTGCCCTGTTTCATTTGATTGAATGAGCATTAAGAGATCAGATGCAGGCATGCTCAGTGGGGGTCCTTTATGGGGCTTTAATAGAGGTGTAGTTTTTGTAGATATAATGAACATTTCTTCCAGGTGGCCTAATGGATAATACAGAACATCTTGAATTTGATCCAGTGCTGGTTTAATGTGGACTTATCTCTGTGGATTGAGTTAAGCCTTGCCAGTCTGATTTTTAACTTATTGTCTGTCTGTTCTTTGGAAGGCCTGACCATAACAAATTACATTAGTGTAGTCACAAGCCATATTTTAGGCCACTCCAGTGAGAGGTTGTAAGAGTGGTAGAATGTGTTTAGATTATGGACAGTTACATATAGACACCCCTTAATGATGGCACTGACTTGAGGGTTGTATGCGCAAATTGAATTAGAAAGTGATCCGCAGTGTATTAACCTTCTGAGAAGTGTTTGATGTGGGACTAGGGAAAAAAAGGAATCTGGTGCCTCCTACATTAAGGATTTCAGTTGTTGCCTCAGTTTTCCCTCACCCAATGTTGTGTGCGATTACATAATCTGGTGATATTAGAAAGGCTCTATAAATCCTCTTCCCTGCAGGTGCAAATTTCAGTGTCATCAGCATGCATCTTTAAATAGATCTGGTACTGATCTACCAGCTGGTAAAGGGTTCACATGAACCACTTTCACAATGGGCGAGAGAGGGATGATCCCTAGTCGACACAGTACAATGATTGGCAGATTCTGCACTGCCAAAGCTTACTAGTATAGTTTAGTGCATACAGAGTAAGACTTTCTTTAAAACTTGTCAGCAGTATGTTATAATTTATTGTGACTGAAATTGTTACCAGATAGAGAAGAACCATGACCACTTGTTGACCTTCATCAAGCTCAATGAGAAGTTCACGTTATTACAGTGAAGACTTGCCTCGCTGACCCTATGCTAATAAAATTGTGTTCTAACCCAGGGTTTTAAATGGGATGAAAAAACTGGGGGGCGGGGGGTGGTCTCTCAAAGGGGCGTGGCTGATATTCATTTTGGGCGTGGCTTAAAAACACGTTAGCTAAAAATCGGTGCTTAGCATAGTGTGCTGCCCCACTGGTATTTTTCTACTTCTGTCGTTGCATCCAGATATATAGTACAACATGTAACATTACACCTACAACAAGCCAGGGCTATTGGCTTTGTCAATGGTTGTTAGCTGCATATAATAGATAAGCAACGACTATGGCTTTGTTGTATATAATATTGAAAAGGTTTCAGTTCCGAAAGGATGAGAATGTGAAAGAACCAAAATGAGTCTCTTTGAAGTTACATCAAAGGCAGAGAACGGTGGTACTGCTGCAGAGTTAAGATTGAGGGTGAGTGTGGAAATGGAGAGCCCAATAGGGACCAGTCTCTGCACCTGCTTTTAAGAACTGCTGGTGCTCCGCACCGGCAAACACCGGCCTACTTAAAGCCTTGTTCTAACCTCTCCCATAGTAGGCCTATTTGCCTACACAAGGTGATCTATGGATGGGAACAATTTTGAGAATATTGGTACTACTGCAGCTATTAGCTGTTTGGAATTATTTTAAAGCATTTTTCTGAGAACAGACTGTTTTATTTTCTTTCATCATGAGTCAGAGTTGAAAGGTATATGTGAGAAATTGGGTTTTTAGTTGACTGGGGTGTAAGCCCTGGTAGCAAAAGCCACAATCCTCTGCAGGGTGAATCACAAAAAGTCACTAAAAAACCTGTGCTTAACCCTGGGTAGCTTGGCACAAAAAGCAGTCAGGCTTGACATAGAGGCAATATGTAAAGTATGTATGCAGCATACAAACAGTAATAAAGTGAAAATACAGCATAAGAAAAATCCCACAAAGTTGTCTGTTAAAGCATATTTACCATTAGACTACGGTTTTAATAGAACCATATTTTTATATAATGTGTCTGATTACCATCAGTTCTTGCTAACTCATTTTAGATTACATTTAATAAATCATCTACTGACAGTTCCATGTGGAAGTTCATACGGTACTACCCTTATCCCTTGTAGCTGTGACAACTGTTCGTTCCAGGACTCTTTGTTGCACTGTACGATGTTTTGCACTTTCAATAAAAGACTTAGAAAGGTTTTTATTGTTGCATTGCTCATTGATAAACAGTTTTCACAAGTCCGACCTGCCCTGTTTTATTTAATGTTATTACCGGATGTATTGACTTGTTCTAATTTAGCTCATTTTTATTTGAATGCAGTCCGCTTGAGGAAAACTCCATTTGCTGTATGATGTGTATTCTCGCGGCTGTTCCATTACTGTTTTTAATCTTGTATTTTATTCTTTCTTTTTTAATTGATTGTTTTTAAATGACTTTGTAAATGTGTTCTTTTATGGTTCCATGTGAAACCGCATAAAGATCGATGACTGACTGACTGACAATAATAAAGCAAAAAACACAACATAAGAAAAATACCACATCAATTTATATAAATGAAGCAAATTCAAATAAATTATTTGACACCAAAATGACAACAATCCAATCAGTAGAACCGGAGTTATGATTTTTTTACGTTTAAAGTTTTTAGTAAAAAAGTAGCTCCTAAATGATTATAGCGCCAACCGCAGACATCTAGTCACGCTAGATCGGGTTAAAGTCGACAAATATGGCTGACCGCAATGGAGCGTGATTTGGATACACAAAGCGTATTGGGCCCAGTCAGTGCTTACCTTTGGACTTAGAAGAAATGTTGAGAAAAATTTTCTGACACGGTAAAGTTCAGCAGGGCAAGGCTGCAAGAGGTGTCTGAGGAGGGAACATTGTTATCGGATATCCTTGGGTCGAAGCTGTGGTGTGAATATGTTCAGACTTAGGGGGACATTTACAAAAAAATAACGAAGCACTTTGTTACACCGAAATTGGTAACACTGCACTCCAACATTTTGAAAATGCAGGGAATGCTCCATATTTACAAAAATAAGGCGCACCCCTGTGTTTCCGCTGGCGCTATTAAAGCTGCCTAGCACCAGTGCAGGCACCCTTGTGCCATGTTGCAAGGGGGCTTGCTCTGCAGGGTAATTCTTTATGAGCAGGAAGGGACACCTTCCTGAAAATAAATTATCTTGAAAGGCGATTTGTTCTTTCCATGAATGCAGCACACATGAAAAGACAAAAAACGAGAATAAAATAATAATTTCTCCTGGCATCGTCAGTCTAAGACCAGGTATTGCCCCAGCCTTGTAAATATGGGCCATGTAAAAAAGCTATGGGTGTTGCAGCGGAACGCCCACTGGAACACCCATTGCACCCTCCTTTCACAATAAGTGAAGCGTGAAAAGGAGCTTTATTTACAAGGCTGCATTAAGCCACGTTAAGCGGCTTAATGCTGCTTTGTAAATAAGGAGAAGGGGATATGGCCACCAGCACATCACTAGAAGTGACGTGCTGGTGGTGATACCACCTTGTAAATATGCCCCTTAGACTCTGAAATAGAAGTTGAAAATCTCCAGCGGAACAAGGCAGAGGACTGTAGCTGAAGACAGTTTCACATGGCCGGATACCCCTTTGGCGAAGGACCGCTAAACAGGATTTGCTGCTGCGGAGAAGAACGTAGTGGGAGAAGCCGCAAAGTCAATCTGATCGGCGATGTACCTCAGGCGAATAGGCCAGCAGGTTCTCAGAGGATTTTTTAGTCAGAAAGTCTTTAAGTCCCCACTTCTGGCTATCTAGTCACCTTCAGGACCACTTCCAAGGATCGGGGACTGGTGGGGCACCACTTGGAGGGTCAGGACTCACTCAGGCTGGGCTCAGGTGTGGGTGAAGGGAGACTTTTGTGTACCTTAGGATTAGATTGGGGCCAGCAGGAAACTATCCCTTCTGAGTCACTCTGGTGATCTTGGGTTCACATTGCAATTCCAGTCATTCTTCTTCAGGTGAGTGGGCAGCAGGGCAGAAAGGCAGCAATTCAGCAAGAAAGCAGCAGGTCAGAAGTCCAGCAGAGTGGCAGTCCTTTCAGCACAGCAGGCCTTCTTCCTTGCAGAGTATTCACAAGTCCAGAACCGTACTGAAGAGTTGGTTTATGAGGCCCTTTTTTTATACCCTGGTGCCCTCCTTTTGGAAAGTAGAAGAAAGTTCCAGACAGTGGCTTTGAAGTGCATGGAATTGCCTGACTCCCCTGGCTCCAAGCTGGCTGCAGTGACAATGTGAAGGTTCATCTACGGAAGACATTAGTTCCAGTAATATTGGATTTCATGCTGGACTTATTTGAGGGGGTAAACAGCCATTACAGCGCAGCTGTTACCACGCATGCCTATACCATGTATGTGTTACAATGCATACACCTTTACCACCCATAGCCTTTACCACGCATTTGTTTACAACGCAGATGCCTTTACCACGAATGCCTTTACAACAAATTAATGTTGTGAAGGTATGCATGGTAAGGACATATACGTGGTACTGGTGTTAAGGATATTTGCGTGCTAAAGGTGCCGGCACGTGGTAAGGCCATATGCGTGGTACAGCTGCCGGAGTGGTTAAGGCTATCTGCGTCATTAGAGGAAATAGAGAGACCCTTCTGCTTCCTCTTTACGACCTGTGCCACGCGTCAAGAGATGTTTTGTCGTCGTTGAGAGTGAGGTAAGGGAATTGGGCCTGGGCAGAGGGGGCGCTTTTAGGGATTTAGGGGAGGGCGGTACGGTTTTAGGACTCTAGGGTATTTTTACAAAGGGCGGGGGTCGTGCAGAGGTCATGTTTTAGGGTTCTTGGCAGGGGACGGGTTTTTAAAAAGGGCTGGGGTGTCGCGCAGAATTGCTGTTTTAGGGCTTAGAGTAGGGGACAGGTATTATTTAGAAGGGCTGGGGCCAGGGGGTCGGGTTACACTGAGGTCAGCTTTTCGGGGTCCAGCAGGGTTCAGATGTTTGTAAAAAGGGCTGGGGGCCAGAGGGGGATTGCGATGGGGAGCGGTTTTAGGGCTCAGGGAAGGGTTTAGGAAAAAAACGTTACCAAGCATATGCCTTTAACATTCATGCTTTTAAAACTACATTCATTGTAAAAGTATGCGGGGTAAAGGCATATTTGTTGTTAGAAAATCGTGGTAAAGGTTATGCATGGTAAAGGCATTTGCACTGTAACACACGTGTGGTAAAGGGGAAACATCCATTACAACAAAACTTTTACAACGCACTACCATTACGACGCAACTTTTACAACGCAAACCATTACAACGCATAGCGCTGGGGGGCGCTCTAGGATAGGGAATGTATTTAATATACTATCCAACACCTTCCCTACTATCCACGGGGACTGGAGTTGGAATAGTAAATTAAATAAATCACTATCCAGCGCCTAAAAGCATTATGCGTTGTAATGGTATGCGATGTAAAAACCGCGTTGTAAAGGCATGCGATGTAAAAGTATGCGTTGTAACGTCATACATCCGTGGTAAAGGCATGCGTTGCATCGGAATGTGTTGTTCCATCATACAACCTATTTGAGGTCTGGTGGGAAAGCAAAAATGGCCTTTTAAGATTGAAATAACCCTCATACTAAAATTGCCCACACTTTCAACAGCGATAGAAGGCTAGTAAGTGACTAGCATGGTTGGCCGAGAAAGCGACTGTAAAAAATATGAATACCTTGGCCAAAGATGCTCAGTCTCTCCTTTTGATGATAATGCAGACAGTGTTAGTAGTTATTACTAGCAGCATTATACTAAAATCTATGTTCAGCAATAATATGTAGAATATTTCACAAAAACATATCTGGCAAAGATTGATTTACCATGTATTTCTGAAGATGCTAAGATTTGAATGAAGATGAGACATCAGAGATGGGAATCTGCAATAGATTTATGAAGTTGAAATCAGGCAAAGCACCCCATAATAACAGAACCGGCTTCCCATTACTGACACTACTATTCCAGTGCTCTTGTTTCTAATGCTGAGGGTGCCGTATCATTCAAGTTACATGTAGAGGATTTTTTAGAATGAGTGCGTTCAACCAGAAAACACTGGGTGGAGAACTGTGGCCTGGAAACAGAACTGTTGCAGGAATCTTAGCTAAATCTTGAGGATCATCATCTTTACCATTGATACAACACTTAGACAGTATGTGTAGGAATTTGCTCCCTTCCATTCAAACTACTAGAATCCACCCTTCATGGGGGAAGTTGTAATTAATTCAGAAGTTTATTTAACACTAAAATAATGCTATGTTAACATGCTTTGTAAGACGTCTATTGCCACCCACCTTATACCATTTCGTAGGGCAAGTGTTCCAACTTGAAAGCCATACACATGACATTGATTGATCATTACTGAGCAAGTGAAGTTATTAATTAACTATTTCTGAATTGGATGTGATTTTAGAGGATTTTTAGAACGTAGATCGTTTTCCATATGTTGAACTGTAAAGGCATTCTCTAGAGTAGTGCCTACTTCATGAAATACCTTACTCCACAGCAGAGTATGTTTTATCTGGGAGGGTGGTTTCTGGTTGTGTGATTTGGTCTCAGAGTTAAAATGTGGGAATATTGTGTAGGTCTTGATCTGCAGAAGGCATCGTTGAGGGGGTATGTAAGATGCAGTAATGCAAGCATAACATCTTACAATCCACTCTATGATTTAATTCCACTCTGTTGTATAAGTAACCAATGCAGTGCCTATGAAGTGAACTAAATTTGGAACCATGGATTCATATTACAAATGATTCTTATCTCTTCCTTTTGAAATAACAGTAAATAGCGCATAGTTGTGCTAGGTAATCGTTGTAGTAATTGCTGCTACCTTTTGTGTATAATTGTTGCATTATTCTGGAAAGTCCCTGAAGAGCAGCAAGAAAGTGCAGAGAGTAAAGTGCTTCTTTAGGACACCAACTGTGGTCTGCTTTTTAAAAAGTAAAATACTACAATTGATATGCCCTAACACGCCATGTAATATAATATGAATGAAATGGGAGTGGACACACTTCCATGGATATCATTTTTACTCAAGCATATTTTGGAAACATTCTTTAGTGACCGTAAATATTTTCTGAACCATAAATATAAATAAAATCCACCCCATAGAGGTTGAATTTGTACCCGATTCATCAGTTCATGCATCGAAATTTGGGAAAAGGAGAAAGATTCACTAGTTTAGGGGTGTGACTTTCACAAACAGTATTCAGAGTAATGAGAAAACAAAAATCAAAGAAGGCCATCCCTCAGTGAGGTATTCAGCCTAATTTCAGCTGATCTACCTAAGAATCCATTTGACTCGAGACAACGAAGATGTTAGGTTTTTGGAAATAGACAGACACTTTTTTTTAACAAAATTATATAGCGCTTACCTGCTGTGTTTCATATTGCCACTGGCAGTTACTGTAAGTGGGAAGCCAAAATTCCACTCACAAATGATGGTGTCATGACTTGGTAAGGTCTATGGTTGGGTAAGAGGTCAAATTAGTTTCATGATCAGATGTAGGTAGTTTGCATTTTTTGCTACTTGTTGCACCTGGACATCTCTGCAACGTTTCTAATACATGAGCATTCCGAATTTCCTAACAAGCACAATTGGTGCTGGTACCTTGCCCATGGGCTTACATCATTGGAAAGAGAGAGATACTGCAGCTACTTGGTAGTGTTCACAAAACGATGCCTTCTGTTTTAGACCCATTTGTGGTTACCCAAGTAGCTTGTGTCCAGACCTATATCTCAGTAAAGCATTCAAGTACTGCCTGGGCTTTGACCACGTTCTTCTATGTGGGATTTTTCCTCCTCTCCTATAAACTCCACACCACCTGGGAGAAAATAGCAAATCTCTTGGAGCTCAGCCTGCACTTCCTTTGCAACCCCTGGCCTCAGACAGGGAAAAACCTTTGCCTCCTCTGAGGCCAGGGGTCGCAAAGGAAGTTACAGGAGTACATACTCAGTCACAAACATGCCAAATGGCCTTATACGTACATTGTAGCCTATGGCACTTGTAATATGGCAGATGGGATTTTCTCTACATTTCGACAGTGTATTCAGTCCTCCGAATCAGGCCCTCTCTGTTGTGTAAAACACGGAAATGGGGTGGGGCAGATTAAATACTGCATTATGATGCTGCTGCTTACAATAGCATTAGAGTACAGTTTTGTAAGCAGAAAAGCTTGAGTGAAGATCAAGGGAAGTCTGAAGAGTGGTTGTTCGAACTGCGCCTCTGAACTGGGGAATTTGTGAATTACTCAGATCTGTAATGTGTTTACATTGTTCAGGTCCTCTCTGGTTGAGAAACATTTACATTTCATCTGTGCTTAAACAGGAAATAACACAAAGATTGACATGAAACAATAAAACATTAGTTTCTATTGTCAACCCTTTTAAATGTTATATATCATTAAACATGTGCAATCACATTGCTTTGAAAAACGATTACATTCAAACAAATAGAATTTCATCCCTACTGGAGGCAAGACAACCATTAAAAACCAACAATATCTGCAGCAGAAGCTGCCACTTGAGGAATATGTCAGGCCAAGGAAAATCAGTGAACAAAGCTGTAAAACCAGACCAGTAGCTATAACAGTTTTAAGAAGTAAAAATAGTTTCTGCAAAGCTCTCACAAGGGTCCACTATAAACGTTCCTGAACTATTGGACTTGATGATCACATCTTTTGCTGATAAAGCGGCAGAAGAGACTCCTCTGCCTTATGTAATATCACAGTATGTATATTGCAGAGCTAGAAAAGGAGCAAAATAAAAGAAACTTTCTAACAATTAAAGATGGCGCCCACTATCTGACCTATCAATCATTTGTGTAGTGCAAGTTGCTATAATGTATGTATGTAGATTTTTTGGTATATATGCATGTATGTGGACTTATAAAGCACAAATCTAGCAGCACAGAAAGTTGTGCAGAGGTTTGGGGAAACAATGCAAAGAAGTTCATAGGAGAGGGAATAACAGTCGTGTTTGGGAAGAGGAGGAGGGGGCCCTGAAGGTCTAGACTAGACATAAGTTTCAAACTGAAGTTAACAGTTGGTTACACAATAATATAATACGCACATGTGCACTGTCGCTATATGTATTACAGAAAGCGACGAGCAAGTGCCGGCGGCCTCTTCTGTAATACCAAAGTGCCCTGGGGCACTTTTTTTAGTACGGCTCTTGGTGTTCAACATCAGTTAAGACCCAAGGTTGTAGCCTGAAAGGGGATGTCACACTGCCCATAAATATATGAGCTAAACACTCTAAAATCATCATCCAGGTGTTCAGGAACATTCAATAGGTTCTGGAAAATGTGTACATTGATGGTAAGATGGTTACCGTCCTGCTGAATAACTAAGATGGTCCCAAGGTGGTTTGTCAAGCATCAGATTTTGGAATTACAGTACTAGTAATGAAGGACGGACTTTAATAAAAAAAGACACTGGTCTGGAAAACCCAGTTGGTTCTCATTACTCTGCAGTTAAATGGAATTAATGAACTAGTAAAAGGTGGGAGTTAGAGACAATATCTCCATTTATTGTCTACCCGGTATTGTCCTCATAGTGTTGGGGATGGTATGTGCTGGCCTGACACATTCACAGACTATCCACTGCAGCTGCGCCTGGCCTCTTTTGGGCATGGGTGTACACGTGGTGAGGTTTTGTCTGACCCCTCTAACTAGACAAAGTCTGGGAAGTGCAGTGATCACACAATGGCTTCTCTGGCAGCACCACAAGTTGTTGAGAGGCTGTTCAGAAGGATATTTTTGGTCCCGTGGACCCGCCTATCACTTTGAACAACAAATGCATTCTTATTGTGGTGGACTATTCCATGAGATCTACATGGCAGTACCCATCTGAAATCTTTACCCTGGTAATTTTCTCTAAGGAAGTCATTGCTGACAGGAGAATCATCTTCATGTCCAAATACATTAAAACTATGTAGGACAGGTCTGGGGTGACTTACAAGTTCTCCATCTTGTACTACCCCTAGTCCTGTAGGCAAAGGGTCTGGTTGTGTGTTTTAAAAAAACAGCCAACAGCATGACATACACTTTAGAAGGCCCATTGTGGAAGCGGTTATCATCCTCCTAAAATGTCACCTTTTTGTCTTTAAGAAGTTATTGCAAAGGGAAGTCGAGGCGCCCTACTTTAAGCTGCTTTTAAGCCACCCTGGATGAATCTGTCTCACCCTTGTCAACGATTGTTGGGAACTCGAGATCTCCCGCCCATTGTGTTGTTGACAATGTTCTTGGTCTTCTTAAGATGATGGCCCAGCACGGATATAATCCCAAAGATAATTTTCAATGACAGAGAGGAGCTCATCAAAAAAGTGATATTATCAAATGAGTACTGGAAATTCTTCTTCAGGAGGATATAAAATCATGAAGTGCTTCTGAAAAATGTTGTGATGACAATTATTTAATTATCATTGAGTACACTTTCAAAGCAAACCAGCTCTTTCATGTGAGAATAATTGATGTCTACAAAGGGTGGGTGGTCTTCACAGTTCCTCTTGTTGCATCAAAAAAGGACACGAATGACAGTGAGCATCAGCATGACGTACTGTGAGGGGCTGAGAAAAATGGTATAGTGGAAGAAATTCAACTTAGTTCTATGCTTAAATCGAAGTAAGAGGAAGCATGCAGGTCCTTACTTGGAGCTGCATCCTCTCTGTTATATCCTCTCCTCTCTTTGTTTCCCCCATGTTTTCTGTTCGCCCATGGTTGGTGCCGTAGAACCTCACAAACTGTCTAATTGACCGTTTGTCAGTTTTCAACAGCATTTCATGATGATGCTTTGTGTATATAGGACCTTATTTATACATGGTAATACATCTTCATAACAAAACTCTGCAATTTAGCCTTTAATGTCACACTTACCACTTGGTTTGTCCTCAACATTGGCACAGTTCTAGTTTGCTAGCAGAGTCGAAGACTTACCAGATATCAGCAAAGGTTGTGGGTTGTGTCAAGGAGGATGTCTCCAAAATGCAAGATCATGAGGTCATTTGGCCCTTGCAAAGTATATGGGCTAGCCAAACAAGGTGATAACAGCTTCCAACTTCTGTGCAGCTTACAGGACTCACTGCAGTGACAATGCTCAATGTGCATTCTATCCTCATAGAGTATTATCAAATTGTCAATGTAAGCAAAGTTTACTTTTTCAAGACATTTTACTTGAGTAGCAGATTGCCTAACCCCTATTATGGTGAAGTAGATAGAATTATCTACCCCAAATGGAATGTTCCCATTTTGAGTCATTCCTTTTAGATTAAAGAATGCACATGACATCTTTCAGAGTTTGGAAAACCCTGTTCTGAATTGTCTGGTGTTCTGCATTGCCTACTTGATGATATAGTAGACTCCAGTAGCTTACCTCAAAAAGGCACTGATGAAAGATAGGTGTACGAAAAAGGCAACCAAGTTCAATACTGGGCAGAGTATTTGATCTATCGTGGACACAAAGTGGATGGTGGAAGGGTAAATCTCTAAAGGCAAAACCTAGCCACTCTAACCACAGTGATGGCATTAGGTCTCATTGGGTGCTACTAAATCTTTGTAGAGCACTGCGATTACGTTGTGACTTCACCTGCAATGCTGACATCCCAAAAACATCCCAAAAAGGTACATTGTACCAGCGATTAGCATCAGGCCTTTCAACAGTTGCTCTGCCTGTGGCTGCGCTCCAGGAAGTGCTAGACTTCCATCAACCCTTCATTGTCTAGACTAGTGCCTCTGACCATGGGAATGGAGCAATTGTCTCCCAACTCTGCAACAAGGGTTAAGAACACTAGATGGCTTTTAATAGGAACCATGGGAGCAGAACTTAATAATGCAGGAGAAAGAGTACTTTACAGTTATGCAGGCATTGAAGAGGTTCTGTCTCTATCTGTGTGGTATCAGTTTTACTTTCAAGACTAATAAAAAGTCCTATAAGTCACTGATTGCCATCAACGGATCTAATATCAAATGACTCTAGTGGACACTTTTATGGAAGAGGTCGGACTTCATCATTGATCACAAGGTAAGGTATTGCCATAGGAATGCTCAAGTACATTTATTTAAGGTAATCCAGTTCAAAGAACAAGACTTTCTTGGCAATGAATAGTTCCTCTGTTAAGGCTAATAGGGGATGGGTAACCTGTCCCGTTTAGTATATCAGGCTTTAAGTGAAGTCAGAATGTACTCTTTTAGCTGAAAGGACACATGAGCAATGTGACCTATTAGAATGCTGTATTGTGATTGGCTACTTACTTTTCAATGTCTACAAATGGAGACAGGTCTCTCCCAATGCATTTGCAGGTAAATATGGAATGAAAAACAGAAAAAAGGGTAGATATATTTTTTCCAGCAAAAGAAACAAGATGAATGCTTTTATTTATGACGATCTACAATAGCTATGGGAGATAGCTTTATTTTCCCAAATCTGAAGGAGCAACACACACTGGCCACCATAAGTCATTGAATCTCCTGCTTATCACTGAAGCCTAAATGGATATGAATATGATTAGGAGACCAAGGATGAGATTGGTTTAGCAATCAGTGTTGCTTATTAGTGGAACTGGAGAGCACAGGGTGCCTAGATTGAGCGGGAATAGTGGTGTACGATCACAGGTGGGTTAAGACACTGAAAACATGGTGTCTTACATTGGTGAAGCTGCTCTGCTCTGGGTGATTGTTAGAAATGGGGTTTCTGGTTGTCAGAATATGCACCCTTATAAGCAGGAACCACCCCTCCAGTCAGTGTAAGCTAAATACACACTAAAATATAACCTGTGCTTACCCTCTGTTAGCTTAGCACAGAACAGTCAGGCTTATCCAAAACCATGCAGAGAGACATCCCTCCCTCCCAAACCCTGTGCAACAAGATTGCTGACTATTTCCATAACAAAATACAGATGCTTACCAAAGATTTCTCTCATTCCCCTCCTCAAGAGGAGCCACGAATAAACAATACTAGCATGACCAACCAGCTATCTTCCTTCCAGCATGTCAGCCGGGATGAATCCCAGGCAAAAATTCTAAAAATCAATTCGGGCTCCCCTTTTGACCCCTGCCCCCCCTACGTTCTTCACAGTCTGGTGGAGATCGTGAATCCCTTTATTAACAACATAATAAACTCCTCACTTACATTAGGAGTGGTCCCCGAGGAATGGAAATTGGCAGCAGTGAGACCTCTACAAAAAAAATCCTTACCAGATCCCACCGTCCTAACCAATTTGCGACCAATCTCCCTGCTCCCTAGCTTCTGTAAACTTACAGAAAAGGTAGTAAATCAACAGCTAACTGCCTTTTTAGAAGCAAATAACATCTGGCACCCCAACCAAGCTGGCTTTAGAGCACAGCATTCAACTGAATCAGCTCTAATTTTTTCCGTGGAAACTCTCAGAACAGCGTTAGACCAGGGAAAAAAAGCAGTCCTTATACTCCTAGACCTGTCCGCGGCTTTTGACACGGTGTCCCATACCATCTTGATAGACCGACTAGCCGCGGCAGGGATAACCGGAAAGGTACTGAGCTGGCTGAAAAGTTTCCTTAAAAACAGACGACAAGTGGTTACCCTGGGCCAGTTCAGATCAGAGGAAGTACCACTAAATTCAGGTGTACCTCAGGGCTCATGTCTGAGCCCGACACTTTTTAATGTTTATATAGCTCCTCTGATTTCCCTTATATCATCCTTTGGCATAGCCACCATCTCATACGCGGATGATACACAACTCATCCTAGTGATGGAGGATGACACCAGTGAAGCAGAGATTAGGCTGAAAAACTGTTTAAAATCTACTTTCCACTGGATGAGCACGAATCACCTTAAATGCAATTCGGGAAAGACAGAGATTCTACCTTTCGGAAAGGGAAACTCATTTAATCCAACATTGTGGTGGCCAGAAGATGCTATTGTCCCCCCTAACACAGCCGAAACAGTACGAAACCTAGGGATAAAATGTGATCCTTCCCTGAGTTTCCAACAACAAGCTGTAGCCGTAGCTGGGACCTGCTTTGGCATAATAAAAGGGCTCAGGAAGTTTTTTGACCTGATCCCTTTTTCAGCAAGGAAGATGGTGGCAGTAGCCCTCATTACCTCTCGCATCGACTACTGCAACAGCGTATATGCAGGAACAAATAGGACAGTGTGCCACAAATTACTAATGGTACAGCATGCAGCAGCCAGACTAGTGCTGGGATGGAAAAGAAGGACTTCAGCCACGATAGCGATGAACATCCTACACTGGCTGCCAATACACAAAAGGGTGCTGTTCAAAATTCTGTTGATCACCTTTAGGGCTTTCAACAGAACAGGACCCAAATACATCGAAAATATGTTCCAACGGTATGTCCCCTCCCGATGTCTGAGGTCCCAAGGTGATAACCTCCTTACTATTCCTAAATTCAGACTGAAAACCAAGGGAGGCAAAGCCCTGGCAGTCTTAGGGTCCAAAGCCTGGAATATATTACCATCCTCTTTCCGGCAAATCTCCACAGAAATCGTTTTTAGAAAGACTCTTAAAACTTGGATCTACACCCTATCAGACACACAATGTAAAAACATGATTTAACACCCCTGTTTTCACGACCTGCCACACGAATATAGCCACCTGTCTCACTCTGAAGCGCTAAGATGCTCCCTGGAGTGCAACCAGCGCTATATAAAAAACAGTTACATTACATTATCTAAAGAGGCAATGTGCAAAGTATTTGTGCAACAAATACACACACACAGTAACACAATGAAAACATCACAAACATACTCCACACATATTTAAAATAATAGATCGTTATGAGTAAAATGAGCCCAAAATGACAATTCCAATAAGTAGAACCGGGGCTATGAATTTTTAAAGAATAAATCAAAAGTAGTGCTTCTAAGCGAATAGCACGTATGGGTTAGTTTAGGTCACGCTGGACCGGGGTAAATCCATAGTTCAGGTTGACCGCGATGGAAGGCAGGCTGGCTACAGGACTCACTGAAAAAGTACCTTGGATGGAGCAAGCATCGACGTTGAAGTCTCAGTTATGATCTGCGCAGGCGATGAGTGCTTCGTCGACGAACCCCTTTACAATGCAGGCACTATGTTGTCATCAAGCCGCGCTGTCTGTCATCATCGAGCCACACAGTCCGTCGAAGCAATGTTGATGATCGGCTCCTGAGTCGGAGTTGAAGGGCAAAGTGTAGGTTCCGATCAGTGCAAATTCAGCACTGCTGCAATTTTGAGGGTTCTGTACAGAAGAAATCCCCTTTCAAGGGTCCAGGACAGGATTATCACCACTTGGTAGGGCAGAACTCACAGATGGCCGAGTCTAGGTGCTGTTACATGGTTGAAGGAAACCTTTGATGGCCCTAAGATTTCAGAATGGGGAGCAAGCCAACAAGTCCTTGGAGTCACTCTGTGTTCAAGTGAGATGGGTCCAGTCCTTGTCCTCAGCAGCGCAGTGATCAGCAGGGCAGCACTGAAAAGCTATTTTTCCAGAGCAGCGGTGAAGCAGAGCGGCAATCCGTGGAGCACTGCAGTCTTTACTTCTGGCAGAGTTCTTCACAGGCCCAGAAGTGTACTGTTTTGGTAGGGTCTGAGGCCCAGTACGTCTACCCAGCTGAGCCTTTGAAGTGGGGGTGACTTCAAAACAGGCACCTTGAAATGTGTAGGTCCCCCTTTCCTCCCAGCCCTGGCTCCAAACTATCAGTAGGGATTAATCAGTCATTTTTGTGGGAAAAAGAAAACTGCCTATTGAGGTGTAATTGTCTGCTCCCCCTTTCTCTTCCTGACCAGGCAGAGCTATCAGAATGCAGATGAATGCAGACAAGTTCTCTGTCACACCCACCCTTTTTGTATTTGTGGCTGTCTAGAGGGAATGCACAAAGTGTAGCTGTCACCCACCCTAGCCATGTATTTGAGACAGACTGCAAGGCACACACAGCAGTAAGAGCAGAGAAATGTCCACTTTCTAAAAGTCTATTTCTAAAATAGTAATGTTAAATCCAACTTCACCAGCAAAGAGGATTTATCATTACCATTTCAGATATGAAACATGGTGCAGCTACTCCTTTCTAATCAGAAATTACAGCTTATAAGTGTATTTAGGAATTCCCAATTGTAGCCTATGAGAGGTAGCAGGCCTCACAGTAGTGAAAAACAAATGAAGCTGTTTGTCACTACCAGGACATGTTAAACGTTATAATACATGGCCTACCTTTCACTTACACAGCACCCTGGCCGTAGGTCTACCTAGGGCCTACCTTTTGGGTGACGTTTGTGTAATAAAAGGGGAGTTTAAGGTATGGCAAGGAGTTTTAAGTGCCAAGCCGAAGTGGCAGCGAACTGCACACACAGGCCCTGCAATGGCAGGCCTGAGACTGGTTTGAAAAACTACTTGTGTGGGTGGCACAGTCTGTGCTGCATGCCCACTAGTATAGATTACAGGCCCTGGGTATATGGTATACCAATTTTCAGGGGGCTTACAAGTAAACTAATGTCAATTGGCTATACACCAATGTCACTGTGTTTAGGGGAGAATAACATGCACTTTAGCAGTGGTTAGCAGTGGTAAAGTGCTCAGAGGCCTGAGGCCATCATAAAGATACAGCAACAACAGGAGAAAAGCAGGCAAAAGGTCTGGGGGACGACCACCCTAAAGATGACAAGTCTGATACTTACGTGCACCACTGAATAAAGCTACTCCGTTTGGAAGTGTGTGGTATGATGGAAAGCTCTGTGTGCATTGTGGCATATTCTGTATTTTCACCCAACTTGATGGCCAAATGGAATCTGAGGGCATGCCCCTAACAGCCAGAAGCCATTCGAGAGACTTACTTATTAAATTGAAAGGGGCTACGGTTCCTCTTGACACAGGCTACTGGGAGTATTTGTCCATCCAGAGAGTCTGGGTGAAAGGAATGGTTGCTGCCATGTGTGTCTGCCAATAGTGTCCTGCTCTGTGGCTTCAGCGAGGCTCTGCCACAGATTTCAAAGGTGAGCACTTGGGTGCTAGGCAAGGAAGATGTTATGGAAGATTATGCAGTTTAGCTGTGTTTAAATATAGCTGTCTATGGAAACTTCAGGCTAATATGAAGCAATGGGATTCTCAAGTACTTGAATGGAATCCTACCAGTCTCTCAATGTCTAAAACCAGGTTCTGAGAGTGTCTTATCTAACTCTATCTTTGTTGCATGGAGTGGCTTAAACAGAATGGTTATTTGCTGCTAGGGAGATATAAAAAAGTGCAATTTAACGCACTGGTGAAGTTTATCACAGCTGGTGGGGTTTATTACAGTTCAAGACAGAAGCTGTTGTATATAAATATGCTTTAGTTAGATGCTGTTTCAATTTTTAAAACTGATTATTCAGAATCATATCACAGTTCAAAATGCATGTTGGATCCTTTCGTAGTTTTGTATTTGCACACATCAAAAACCATGATGTATGCAACGACCGAACAATTCAGCCTTTTACATTTTTATTAGCAATTGATCATATGGCATGGCCTCATCGATAATTGTGTGAACCTCTCTGCTATTGTTTTGCACATAAAAATTTCAGTTTCATCATAAGATACAGAGGGCCAATTATACAAATGTATTTTCTAGTCGCAAACCCCTTGCCACAAGAAAATATGTTTTTCGGATGGACTAGACCCATTTAGCGAATCTAAAACATGTAACTGAAACACAAAGGGCCATATGTATCAACAAACTATTTTGCAATTCCTAAATAGCGATTTTTAAGGAATCGCTATTTAGGAATTGCAAAATGGTATGTATGAAAAAAATCGCTATTTTTTAGCCATTCCTTAATCTTCCTTATTTGCGAATTCGCAAATAAGGAATAATTTCCAATGCATTCCTAGGGGCCAGGAGGCCCATAGGAATGATTGCAAAATAATTCTCAAATTGCGAATTCACAATTTGCTAATCGCAATTTGAGAATTATTTCAAGGGTGCAGGGGTGTCTCAAAGACACCCTGCTGCACCCCTGAAATGTACATGTGTGTGCATATGGCGCACATACATGCCCTATGGGCATGTGTGTGCATCACATGCCACCTTAAAAAATGCCAAAATATGCATTTTTTGAAGAATTCGCAAGTTACCATCAACTTAAAGTTGGTGGTAATTTGCAAATTCTTAACCATAATTCGCTAGCCAAAAATGCTACGATTCCCTAAATGCTATGGCAAAATAAGGAATCGCACAACTTTGCAATTCCTTATTTTGGGAATGTTTCATACATCCCAAAACATGCAAAACGGCCGTTTGCGAATTTCGGCCTTTGCGATTCAAAAACGGCTTGATACATATGGCCCTTAATGGGTTTAGGACACCGTTGGAAATTGCTATTGGAAGTGGCATGTTTAGCGATTCCTGATGATATGTATTTATGTTTTGCGTCTGAAATCCAGTCCCGAACATTAATATTTTGCTGACTATTTAAAGGTAGTGGTAACTCGTTCACAACCAGGAAATGGTTCCCTTTTGTGATTGGCCCAAAAAACATTTTTGGGAGTAGGCAGGGGTCTGTCTCTCATTAAAAACTTTTCTTTTTTAAGGAAAATTGGCTGCATTTTTTTTAAATGATTGCTTTATTTAAAGCAACCACAAATATGGTGGTCTGCTGATCCCAACCTGCCACTACTCCTGTGATGGCAGCGAATCGTAGTGAGTCACAATTAATATTCATAAGGTAGGTCATATGTGTACCAACTAATGAGCACATTCATGCCATAAAAATACACATAATATTATGGAAGTAGATAGCGTCTCGTATTACAAAGATCTATTTTGAGGGCATTGTATGGCATGTATCAGAAATATCCGATTTTTTAAGTTCTAGCTTAATAATGGTGGTTGGTGTGTAAAACTTGCACCCAAGAAATAGCTGGGGTTGTAGTTTCCACATTGCTACACCTGATTTGCACAAATAATTTCTTAATTTTCGCTTTATCATAAATAATCCAGATTTGCCAGATATTGAAGTCATGTTGGTGTAGTTGTCAGGTTCGGGGGTGTCACATTTATTTTTTTAATAATATTATTATTATGTTTTGTTAACACAGAGCAACAATGCATGGCTTTTTTTTATAAAGGCAGTTACAAAAATAAAAACAGAGACCATAGCTTTTAAATCGGGCACAGTGTTGCTGCGGCTGAATACCTGTTTACCCAAACTGCTTTGCATTATTCAAAAGCGCCA
Source organism: Lissotriton helveticus (assembly GCF_964261635.1). Lineage (NCBI taxonomy): Eukaryota > Metazoa > Chordata > Amphibia > Caudata > Salamandridae > Lissotriton > Lissotriton helveticus. Next base: position 1,069,848,030 of record NC_136070.1, on the reverse strand, counting down.
GAGCCAAACGGAAGGATGTGGAGAAAATGCTTTTAAATACAGGAACACTTTCCCCTTGGAGGCAGGCTCTAAAATGAACCTGGGATTTCTCCTGTTGTTCCCCTTCCTGCTCATTATTCCGAGGATTGTATCAGTTCGTATCAGAGTGTGTGACTTTGCAGGGAAGAGGGAATACTATGCGCCTTCACAGATGCTGCTGTTGCCAAGGAGATAAAAGGGCCAATCACTTCCCCCTGCCTTGGACTGTACTATGATGCTGGCAGAGAGATGGTGAAATCTACTACATTTTCATTCATTTATTAAATCAGAAATGACATACAGATGATAGAAATCGATGCATGCTAAATGCACGTTCCCTCAAAATATGATCAGAGAGCAGGGAGCGGCGTCGAGGCGGTTGGGCGTGCCCCAGGCAGCTTGCACGTCTAGTAACCTGCCTCCTCAGAGAGACATTTTGCTCTCGGATGCATAACCCCCCAGTGCCTGTGGGTTCATCGTGTGCAGAGCTTGATGCTGATTGCATCACAGGCTGGCTTGTCTGTGCTGCTCCTCTGTGATCAAGCTTGAATGAGCATGAGGAGGCTGTGAATGCGATTTTGGGGACTATCGTCGCTGCTTACAGAAACGACGTGCCCAACTCCGGCTGCGCAGACACAACGCACTGACCCCCAGAAGGATGGCTTGCAGAAGGTGCTATTTGTAAGTGCCATTTTCCTCTCTGTGTCTTTTTGGGTGTTTATAGTGCATAGCATTTTGTCTGCGTTCATTGCGGGATTCGTTGTTCCCAAGATCATTATTGTGGTAAATATAGATAAATATGGCATTTTTTTCTCCATTATTAAATATGAATGCCACAGCTGGAAGCTTGTGTTTTTGAGAGCGTGGTAATAATGGTCTAACTTCGAATCTAGGCTTTTGATATCAGTGAAGAAAAGGCAGGACTGCTCCAGGCAAGACAGGCTGGTTTGTTGTGAATTATGCTGTTTGAGGTTCTTGAAAACTAACATCTGTTTGTTAGATTGCTCTTCCTATGACTGTAGGATGTTTTTGTCATTTTTGACCTGCTGGAGCCTGTGTAATGTGCCCTCTCTGGTTGTGTTTATGATTCAGGGTGAGAGCCACCTTCTCAGGGGCGCGCGGACCCAGCCGCCACTCTAGACGCGCAGGCTGGCACCTCTTGGTACACGCTGTCACATTTGACTAGAGAGCTGGCTGAGTGGCTAAGGGTAAAGGTTGAGCCGGCTGGCCAGGGGTTTTGTGACATCAGCAAATTGGACTATTTATAGAGACGGTCTCAGACCTTTTTGACAGGTTATTTTTTGTGGGGTGGGGGGGGGAGTGCTACTCTTATCTTCAACCCATCTGAAGCAGCCTTGCACCCTGTAGACACTCTTGTAAACACTCACCTAGAGTGAATTAGGAGGGAACAAGGCTCTTTGGTTTTGTACAGGTGCTCTTACGCCACCACTGAAAAGCCCACATTCTTGCAGTATTAGCACTCGGCTCTTCCAGCTTCAAATGATTATTCAGTTAGGGTTGCATATGATCTTGTATATGACTTTCCACAGGTTCCACTGACCACTGGTCACATAGTTTGTTGGGGGTGATGGGTTGCTGTGTACATGGGGGTAGGAGACGAGAGTTGGGTTTGTAGCAGGTTGACCGTCGCAGTTTCTGATGGCAGCCAAGTCTCCTAGACATAAAATGATACATTTGACATTTTTGACATGAGGCTTTGATCTGTGGTGTGAGGCAGCGCTGTGATGTTTGGCGTCTTCAGGGTGGTGCTACATCCACCTGTAAAAAAAGAAGAATTCCTCGGTGCTTGTAGGGGAAGCAAATTAAGGGGGTGAAATGTATGTGAGCATTCGTTGCCTTCCATACATGAGGTTAGGGCTGACACTGTTTCCATATGTGCAGTACGGCGCCTTCGCAAGGCTCCTGCGCATGTATGCGTGCAGGCCAGCGGGGGATGTCCTTGCTGGCACGAGACCCGGTGGTGATATTTTCAATTAGTGAATGACAGCTTGGTTTTAGGAGATCATCGTTCTTTTCAATGTGACAGATGTCAGATAATTCTCGCTTCATACTGTGCTTTCGCACACATGTTCTGTCTGGGAGCTGTCTGGATGTGAAGCAAGGACTCACCGGAGGAGTGATATTGAGATGACATCAACATGAAGAGTTGACAGAGAGTCCATCGTGACTCTGTTCGAAGGTCTTGTCTGATGGAATATTCTTAACACGATCCCCACCTTCATCGTGCAAAGCTTCGCTGTACTCTGGAATATTTCACTTCACTAGACCCATAAATCACATGTCAATAATATCTTGGAAACCCTGATCTCATTCAAGTTGTAGGTAAAATACTGATTTCATATGAAGAGAACCCACAGCTCACCAGAGCTATACATAAAATGTCAATATCAGATCTGGAGAACCCACTTCTAGCCTAAGCCATAAGTAGTATGCCAAAATTAGATCTAGAGAACCCAGAGTGCTCTAAAATCAATATATATATATATAAATTACACTCAACTCATTGGAGCTATACTTAATATCAGATCTGGATAACCAATCTATTGTTTATCATTTATATCTAATAAGACGCCCCTTCAATTAATAACTGGTCCAGTACTGCCCCATGTGCTAAAGCCCAAATATTCTGCAATAATCCGAAAAATGGAGGGACCAAGGCTATACATTTTAACCCAGCAGGGAATTACTTTAGAAATACTTACAGATTACCATAGGATGTTGGCATCTAAATATATCAAATAGAAAGAAAACAAAATCATACTTAAGTTAATGCTTTAGATAGAGAAGCCTACAGGTTTATAGATAGATAGATAGATAGATAGATAGATAGATAGATAGATAGATAGATAGATAGATAGATAGATAGATAGATAGATAGATAGATAGATAGATAGATAGATAGATAGATAGATAGATAGATAGATAGATAGATAGATAGATAGATAGATAGATAGATAGATAGATAGATAGATAGATAGTCGGAATTAGAGATGGCAAAATTGAGTGAAGGAGCTATAAGTTACAAAATGTAGGTATATAGATTAGGAAATGGACAGACCAACGTAGGCAGATACAAAGAATGTCATAGAAACACCGAGGGACAAATAGGTACCATAGTAGCGATTATAGTGGTGTAAAATCCAGTTGATATGGAACAGAGGGATAGACAGACTTGGGCAACTAGCCAGCCAGAGTGTTAAGGTATATACAAGGATAGACAAACAAATAGACTGTCTGACAGATAAGCACATTGATGGGATAAATAGACATATAGACAGACAAACAGACAGACAGACAGGTGGGCAGGCACACAGAGAGGTACGCAGGCAGACAAGCAGGTAGATAGATAGATAGATAGATAGATAGATAGATAGATAGATAGATAGATAGATAGATAGATAGATAGATAGATAGATAGATAGATAGATAGATAGATAGATAGATAGATAGATAGATAGATAGATAGATAGATAGATAGATAGATAGATAGATAGATAGATAGATAGATAGATAGATAGATAGATAGGCAGACAGACAGACAGACAGGCAGGTGGGCAGGCACACAGAGAGGTAGGCAGACAGGGAGGCAGGCAGACAAGCAGGCAGAAAAACAGACATCCATACCCAGGCAGAGCTGACTGGTTCCAGTTTGAAACCACTGTGTCATTACTGTTTACTGTGGGATCAGGGTTCTATTTTATGGCTCGGTCTGTTTTCCCTGCCGCTTTTACCTGTCTGAAGATGCTCAGCCTGCCATTACGCAGCTACTTGTGAAATGTCTCTGGTGATTAAATGGTACATTATTTTCCAACTGCCGCATGGTTACATGCTCTGTGCCTGATTTTATGTTCATCATCTGCAATGTGCTGGTATGTTGATGTGGCAAATTGTTAATTAGCATACATCGCCTTCAACGTTTGCCATCAGGTTCCCCTTTTCAGTGCTGATTCCTCCCAATGCTTCCCTCGTCTGTTTGAGAAGCAAGTTGCAAATGATTTATGTTTATACTTTTGCAGTAACACACTTTAATAGTCAAGTTTGCAAAATATACTGTTAAAGGCAGTGTTGCTTCAAGGAATAATAATGCCCCCCATCTACTGTTTCTAAGCACATTAAATAGCGACATTTGCTATTACCCACTTTCATAGGACATGTCATGTCACTGATTTTACCTACCTCAAAAATCTGACTTGACCTTGCCAGAATTCGAAATCATGACCTCTAAAGCATTATGCTGTTATTTCCACCCTAATGGCATTATATGGTGGAGTCATTAAATCTGAAAGAGCCATGAAGGCAAATAGTCAACTACCCCCATCCTGCCCCTCCGGCCCCCCGCACCACCACCAGCGAAACAGCCGTTTTTGGCCACTTTTCTGAAAACAAGTGAACTGGAAATGTGCTTCTTTTGATAGACGGCTGGGATTAAAACCAGGGCCGAACTGGGAACCCAAAGCAGCCCTGGCAATGTTGTCGCACCAGCCCCTGGGGGGGAGGAGTATACAAATGTGAGGCACTGCTGCTTTTGGTACTGGGGGCCAGTATTGCAGCACCACCTCCAAACCAGCCCCACCCTTCCAGCCTCCCGGGGAAATGCCCAATGCCCCCTATGCCCAGTCCGACCTTGATTAAAACAGTGAACACCTTTAACCCCTTCCATGCTGCCGTCGGCCATGGCCGATGGCAGCACTACCTCCCCAGTGCTGCCGTCGGCCAATGGCTGACGCGGCCCCGCCCGTTTTGCGGAAGTGCCGCACTTCCACAAAATCGCGGGCGCAGTAAACGGGTTAACAAGCAGGCATGTTTACTGAACTCATTACAACTCAAAGAGTCACTCAGCACAGGGGTGCACTGCCTTAAAGAATGAGTCCCCAGATAGGTGTCCTACAACAATACTGAGTTTCGTACTGTCAAAATATCTTGACCAGACTAACGACTACCAAAGTATATTGAAGGCAATTATATATAAGCAAGTATAGATAAATCATTTGTTACTACTATAGCACGAAAAGAAATGAGTTTGTAAAAGTAAACTATAAAGGTTTAATACGTTTCCCAAAATCTTTTTGAATCCTAGAAGACCAATAAACACTGCTGATATTGTTCGAAAACAATTGTTGTACGTCACGGCATACCAGAGAGCGCAGCTGTCTGGTTTGCTAAAGACATCTTGGGGCTAGAAGAAAGTTGACCTAGGAATGCATTCTGTCCTTTGATTACCATTGGCTTTGTGGTTTGTAACTCACATTTCTGGCTTTCTATTTGCTGGCTTTATTTGCTTTAGGGTCTCCATAATCAGTGTGTCCTTCTAGTTGCCTGAACTCTGTTTACCTTTAAATCTTGTTCTTATCTTGTCACATTTGCTGTGCATTCACAGACCAAGGTCAAATGTCAGGCACTGTCTTCCAAGGGTGCTTGTTTACTTTTCTTTCTCTGACTTGAAAGTGAGAGGATTTATGTGACAATTTTACTGGATACTGGGGGTGGGAAAGAGGTTTTTTCTAGCACACAACATCCTTTAAATGAACTGTGCAAGTATTTCAGAATACATCAGAATTAGGAATACAAACAAAGCAAATATTTTGTCATTTCTGAAGTGTATCGTAAACAAATACTTTAATATGATCAAAACAAATCATTACGCAAGGTGATGCCATTTCCACACATTTTCATCTGTGCACTATATTGTTTTATTAGTAAAACTGTGTCTTTGCAAATGTAATGGTCAGTTGAATTGAAAATGTGTGTCCGTAATGGCAGTGTGCTACCACTCCATGAATACTTCACTCTATGCCACTTGACTCTGCTCTGCATGACTCCTCACCACTGCACTCTACTCTGCATCACTCCACTTTACACCTTCACTGCACTCTGCACCACTTCACTCTATAGTAATGCACTCTTCCCCACTCTACTCTAAATCACTGCATTCTTTCCCACTGCACTCAACATCACTTCAGTCTTGGCCACACCAATCTAATCAGCACAATTCCACTCTACTCCAACCTGCAACACTGCACTCCATGCCACTGCACTCTATGCAATACACTTTATGCCAATGCACTTTACTCTGTAACACTCAACTCTATGCCCTTGCAGTCTACGCCAATCTACTGTACACCACCCTAATCTACTCTTCACTACTCTGCACTCTATGCCACTGCACTCTACACCCACCACTTTAATCTGTGCCATTACACTCTATGCCACTCTATGAAACTGTACTCTACACTGCATCACTCCACTCTACGCCACTTCACTCTACTCTGAAACACTCAATTCTATGCCCCTGCACTCTACGCCAATCTACTGTACACCACCCTAATCTACTCTTCACTACTCTGCACTCTATGCCACTGCACTCTACACCCACCACTTTAATCTGTGCCATTACACTCTATGCCACTCTATGAAACTGTACTCTACACTGCATCACTCCACTCTACGCCACTTCACTCTACTCTGAAATAATCTACTCTATGCCTCTGCACTCTACGCCACCTTACTCCACTCTGCAATCTTCCGTTCTATGACACTGCACTCTACGCCGCTCTACTCCACTCTGCGCCCCTCCATTTTATGCCACTGCACTCTGTGTCACTCTACTCATAACCACTGCACCCTACACCAATGTTCTCCACACAACTACACTCTATGTCACTGCACTGTACGCCACTGCACTCTACTCTGCGTCACTGTACTCTGCGTGACTGCTCTCAATGCCACTCTACTCCATTCTACACCACTGCACTCTGATACTCTACTCTTTAACCCTGCACTCTCTGCCACTGAACTCTACGCCACTCTACTTTGCACTACTACACTCTATGCTACTGCACTCTACCCTACTGCACTCTATGTCACTGCACTCTACGGCACTATACCCTCCTCTGCACTACTCTATGTTTTTCTACTCGTCACCACTCTATGCCACTCAACTCTACTCTGCACTCTATGTCACTGCACTCTATGCCACTCAACCGTACTCTGCACCACTGCCCTCTGCATCACTCAAGTCTACCCCACTCCACTCTGCACCACTCTATGCCACTGCACTCTACTACACTCTACTTTAATCTGCACCACTCTACTCTGTGCCACAGCACTCTGCGCCTCTACACTGCACCACTACACTCTAATGTGCACCACTATAATCTGCGCCGCTGCATTGTACGCCACTAAATTCAATGCTGCCGCACTTAATACCACTGCACTCTATGCCACTATACTCTGCAACACTCTACACCAATGCACTCAACACCAGTCCACTCTGCTCTATGCGACTCCACAGTATGCCACTCTACATGACTCCACACTATGCCACTCCAACACACGACACTCTCTGCCAGTCCACTGTACTACACTCTATCCCACTCTTCACCATTCCAGTCTACGCCTCTCCATGCCACTCTCCTCTATGCCACTAACTGTTAGCCATGCTGAACAGCAGCTGATGTACAACATAGCTAAAACACATTGGCAAAGCCAATACTCTTGCATAGGCTTTGCCAGTGCTTGTTTATTGTGAACTTAATTCAAAGAGCAATTATTAAAAACACGTAGAATCAGCTCATCAAATCATTATTACAAAGTATTTGAAGGAAAAGAAAAGTGAACATATTACCCATCCTCCATCAAAAACCGGAAGGGAAGGCCAAACAACCTCAGAGAAGGAGACATATTAAGCAGCAGTTACCAAGCTTGGCTATCTATATGTCCGAGAAGAATAACAGTAACCTAAATTTTAGCTCGAATCGTGCGTGATGATGCATAGACCATGCTTTCACCATGCAGTAAGGAAAAAGAGAAAGGGTGGACGAGCGGTTCTGGCGGGAGTGATTAAACGAGGCTTGCAGAACCAAATAAAAAATGCAAGGATTCGTAGAGGGCATGGCAGCATTGCCTCTTATACGAACAAGCTTTGCTTTAAATCAGCTCGTGAGCAGAAGCTGTTTATTAATACCTTATCAAGGCTCTTCCAGCACCTAGCGCTGCATTCTAATTTCCTTCGGCATAAGACAGTCATTTCCTTGGGCGCCCCAGGCTCAGACTGTCAAGATGATGCTGTATTTCTGGTCCTCGTGCGTGCCTGCCTGGCGCGCGAGCGCTCGCTCGTGGGAATCGGGGCGCGCTGAATGGAGCGTTTGGGACGCAGGCAGTGACGGATGACAGTGTTTTGCTACAGCATAAGCGGCTTGGATCCCCTCCATCCGTGTTGTGGCGGGGTGTGCTGTTTATGTAGGCTCCGCGCCCGCTTCCCGGTGGTCCTCAAGTTACAGCCAAGCGTGGGTGTTTTTTGTCACTCCCCTGCGCACTGCCTTTCTCTTTAAATAGCCTTTGGAGTGACATAATATAGAATATAGCTGCCTGCAATTTAGCTCCCAATGCGTAGATTAGAAAATAGCAGGTTGCTCCATTTGACCAAGAGCAAACAACGTAAAAACAGTTAATTCAAGATGGATGAGGGGTGACATGTCCAAGGCTGGTCCTGCGTGCATATGCATTTAATATGCCAACCCTGTGCATTTGATTACAGATTTTATTATGGTAACATCTCAAAGCATCACACCAAATTTTGATTCTCCTGCGTGAGTCCATGCCATTGCTGCTGAGCTCTTTTGGCGTCGCCAAATCTAAATATTGATTTCAGAGTCAATGCTGAAGAGAATTGAGCAGAAACCCCTTTTAGGATCAATGAAGCACCAGCTGGTCCTGTGACTTGCCTTTCTGCAGTGCCTGCCTTGATGATCTCGCTCTGTCTCTGTCTGTGCACCTCCCAACATCTCACCGTTGATCACATCCCTCCCCAACACATCTTTCGCTCTTTCGAAAGTTGGAGCGACTGATACATCCCAACTCCACCATTCTTCTAATGTGGGAGTTCTGTAGTAGTGAACAAAGGTGACATGGTTTGCAGTGGAATAAACTTACCTGTCGTAGATGTAGTAATTATGTTCTGTCATGGTATATTAGTTATTACACCTAAGCTATACATTTAGTGGGATGTCTGGGTCTTAGCAGAGGTAGTAGGACGCCGGAGGCAACAGACAACTTCAGTCGCTTGTCTGCTAGTATCTGCTATGCGTTTGTCAGCAGTGAGTGATGAGTGGTGACTTGTGGTGCTCTCTTGTTGTTTGAACTATGTACCACAGTGACAGGCTCACACCTACCTGTCACAGTGTGTACCGTGGTGGTGTCCTCATAGATGGCAGAGCGCATGTGCATTGAGAGATATCCCATGCAAATGTTCTTCGTCGTCAACCTCCACGGGTGGGGTAATCCACTGCCCAGGTGCACAAATTAGGAGGAATGATGGTGCTGCTGATGGCCTGTGCATCTAAGGGTACCGTTGGCTTCCACCTCTTCCATAAGTGAACCGCAGTGCCAGGGGGCAGTGGAGGTGCTATAAAAGTGATGTGTTAAAAATAGGCCTCATGTCTCATATTTTCTGGTTCCCCAGTGGAAGTGGCTTTATTTCTGTGATCCTGCTCTGTCAGGGTATGCAAGATCAACCAGTCATAAAGGAGGTCCCTTAAACGCACAGATAAGAGCTTTATCTTATGGAAAGGGACCCATTATGTCATAGTCAATTAGTGTTTCTACTTCTTTTCACTCCGGGTTTATCTTTATTCTTTGCTTTTAGACTCTGAAAGAGTGGTGTCCTTAGACTTTCAGATTAACAAAATGAGTAATATTTAATTCCTTATATGTAAATGTATCTTCTGTGGATACCTAAAAAATGGACTATGATCCAGCCTACCCGAACAGCTATCGAAGACGTGACCTAATACCACAGAACAGAGATTTTAGTTTGTCAGTGTTTGAATTTTGCCATGCAGACACATTTTTCAAGCCTTACATAGCATCAGGACAGATATCACCATATTTAAGATCATATGCATGACCATGTTGCAATTACATGAAAGATTGCATAGACCACCCCAGACTGTGGTACAGTTTTTTCACGGTGACGTGATTAACAGTGACATCTCGGCCGCATACTCATATTATTATTACACTTCGAAAATGTTCCTCCTCTACTCTGCTATCAGCCTTTCTTCTGCCCCTTTCTAGACTCTAAGGGCCTCCTGCAAACTTGCCCGCATCATTTAGAGGTGAGTGAAATGCCAGGTTTCTGTCAATGCTCTGCTGGAAGAAACTCTTGACTCAGCATCCTTCCACTACTGAACAGCTTCGTCATGGTTGCAGTTGCCCTGCACTAGTTAGAGAAAAGCAACCATCACTGTTTTTTCCTGCTAGCTCTAGAACAGCGATGTTAACCTTTTGACCTCTTTGGGCCCCCCACTCAAGGGAGTAGCTAGAAAATGAAAACACTCCCATCTTTGATCCATTCCTCTGAAGCAAGTGAGTGAAGCGAGCAAACTCTACCCACTCTAGAAGAGGTCGCTTCATACTACCTTCTATCCTTCTATCTCTCCACCCTAACTTTCATGCATCCATCCATCTTTTCAAGTTTCCACCCATCCTTTCACCAGTCCATCCATCTCCTGCCACTCACACATCCAACCGTTCATCCATATGTTTCCCATCCATCCACCCATCAATTCACCGTCCTTTTAGCAATCCACCTATCTATCCTTTCACCCTTCCATTCAGACATCCAGTCATATATCCACCCATTCATCCATCCAGCCTTTCATAATTCTAGACACTTTCTTTCACCCACCAATGCAAATCTTGTTTTCCCCTTCCATCCATCAGCCCTTTTACCTTTGCATCCATCCTTTCATTCACAGTTTCTTCCTTACTTTCAAATGGCCTTTCTTTCGTTCTTCCTTCCAACCCTCTAGCCCTCTCTTTCATTCCCTTTCTTTTCTCTTACTTCCTTTGCTGTGGTTAACCCCTGTTCTCCATTATTGTTTTCCTTTACATTAGATTTTTTAAGAGCTTTTGTCTGCAGTTCTTCAGACGGGACAGGCTCATAAATAACTATAATTGTCAACACTACCCCCTCTTTTAAGAAAGTGGGGGGTTCACGATGCCACTGCCCCGACGGAATCATTATTGGAAACCGAGTATCCCCACTAAGTCAATATTGGAAGCTAGAGAAACCTGGCCTGAGCAATTTATATTAATGGAATCTCAAATAAAATACAAAAAAGACAAATACACACAAACACATGCTCACATTTTGAGAAATTGGGATTAATTCACAATCTAATATAGAATTTCTTTCACATTTTCACCATTGCTTCTTTATTTGTGTATATAATATATTAATTTTAATGTATTCATTTCAAAAGTATTTAATTTTGTAACATGGTCATGGAAAGCCTGAGTAGGTCTCGCAGTCCTCTAAGGGTCCTCAAGAACTACTGCTCTAGAAAATGTATCTGCAGCTCTATGGCATCCTTAAGATTTGTCCACGTCTCGTGTTTTCATTTACTACAATCCTTCATGAATGACTCATTCTAACATGTCTCAAATTCTGTGCCTCCTCTATTCTTTATCTCTTGTGATTTCCCTATACTCAATTTACTTGCTTTTAAATGCCCACATCTACCTTCTCCTAAATTCCTGGCACACCCTATATTCCTTCCCGTCTCACAACCTTCCACTGTCTACTTTTGACTCTACATCCTTTTCCATTGCCCATTGCGTGTCCACAGGTGTGCCCATGAACCTGCTTATCTTTCTTGTTTTATAAAAGGCATCACTGCACCTCTTCCGTGTGCCAGATGATGCTACCTTAAAACATGCCAAAGTATGAAATCCATTTTGTTCCAACTCAGCTCTTTCAGGTTTTTTTTCTCAAAATCATCTTCTTCACTCTGCATTTATTAAAAAATTTTCTCTGTTCAGCACGAATTTTTCTCTGTTCAGCAGGTGGAAATTAGTTAGGTATGTTACTTTAACATGGAATGATATTACCACTAAGAATGTTGATCTGTTGCCGAGTGATATTGGAATGCAGTCTCTTGAAGAGTAGTTGGGACTGAGAGCTGTGTCGGGTGGAGCTGCTGCGTGTTGCTGGCTCTAAAACCACGTAGCCAGAGAAATAAACCCCTTCAAAGTGAACCAGCGTCATCACTACAATATTTTGGCGACGAGGATGGGAAACATGGTGGAATCCGGCTAAAGTGGTTAAGGTTCGGGCAGAGTGTGGTGGTTCTGATTGTGATGACAGGATGTCTGTCCGAAGTGACAAAACTCGTCAGCACTTTAATCTTAGGAGGAGCGCCAGAGTGCTTGTCAAGCCTACCAAGTTCAGAGGATAATTTGTTCTATATTTACGTTGTTTATTTTTTTAATTTGTTTTGAAGAATGGAGGATGTGTGGTATGTATATAGTTTGTTTTGTTCTTAGGTGGAAATTAGTTAGGTATCTTACTTTAACATGGAATTGTATTACCACTTAGAACTGTGATCTGTTGCCAAGTAGTATTGGAATGCAATGTCTTGAAGAGTGGTTGGGACTGGGTAGTGTGTCTGGTGGAGTTGCTGCGTGTTGCTGGCTCCACAACCATGTAGCCACAGAAATAAACTTCTTCAAATTGAACCAGCGTCCAGCGTCATCACAACATATTGTAATAGAAATGTAATCATTTTGGGGAATTTTTGGATTTCACCAGTTTTTGACCATAAATGTGTGCCATTGAAGGCACTTTAGCATACAGCAGTCAATAACAGATACAGATCAGGAATGAATGCACAATATATTGGGTAATGTGTGATGGCATCTTATTCATAAGGAAGGATATTGTTTTTGAAAATCGTTGAATACTGTACAGCGGGTTGTGGCATTTTTTCACTTGTCTCCCTTTTGCTGAATTTTGGAGTGGGGTATTTGTCACTGACACCCATTGACAGTAGTTGATAGAGTGCATTTTGTACAGGGGTTTTGTTGACTATTGGGTAGTGATATATTCGTCATAGTCCCCTTTTGGCCACAATTAATGTTGGGTATTTGTCACAGTCTCCTTGTGACAACAAAGGACAGCTTATATTTAGCAGAGAATGCTATTAAATACAATGAATAGTGGGGTATTTATCACACACCATGATTTAAAGCCACAGAGGGTGAATATTTATGTAAGGTGTCTACGGGATTCGATAGATTAAAGGACATTTATCACATGAGCTCATTAACACGCTTTATTTAGCTCAGGAGCTTTTTGTGTGTAGGAACTGACCTCATGCTTATAATATATGGTCTCCCTCCAAGTGTTTTGATTGCAAAAAATAACAATATATTTCTTTTGACTTTTTGCCTAAATTCAACAAGATGATGTTCTGTTGTATAAGGCATGCGCTTTAGCGCCAGGAATATACACATGCTCTGGCATTACAACTGGTGGCCTGATAAACAATCAGCAAAACTATAAATAGATGGAAAAGTTGTTTATTGAAGAGGCTAGATTGACCAAATTCTCCCTGGGATATTTATTAAAAGGTAGACCACTGAGGACAGTAATGTCGGGCTCTTTACCAAGTGCAAGCTGAAAAGGTGATCTGCAGTTAGTGCTGAATGCAGCAGGATGTTTGATTCGTTCTTTCCAAGCAACCGACATCTCAGCCATAAACTGAATTAGAAAATTGGAATGTTGGGAGCTCCTTTGAAAACAATTGAGTGCTCTGGGCTTCTAATGGCTGGTAGAAGCCCAGATTAATAATATTGCAATGTTTAACAAAGACCTCATGGCGCCCGAGGGGATTTAAACCCCTCGTGCTCCGTGAAGCTTTTGTTTTACAAATTAGAACATTCTGCCCTCTGGGGGTGGAATGTCCTAATAGCCATCTGTAGTGGGCTCTACTGGCACTAAAGGGTCGCTTCCTTGTTTAAGGCTGGAGCGGGCCTTTAATGGCCGGTGGACCCCACAACGGCAGACTCTAAGGCTATATTAACTTTCACATTGCAATCATGGAATATTTGAGGACCTTGATTACATCTCAAACACCTACGTCTGAAATGGATGCTCCCTTCCTTCATCGCCAAATTTCCTCGGCCTCGTGTTAAATTCAATTCTACAAGTATGAACCACTTTCCTATTAACTGGGTTCTCTGCTGGGATGAATCTGTTTCTGTGTCTGGCTTTCAGTTTGCTTCACCGCTGGGACCAACATTATTATTGCATGCCCGCCTAAGCTATAATCCATAGCACCCATATCGCTACAAAAGGATGGGGATTCCTACGCATGAGCAAACTGGACATTGTATGGAGTCATTGCGAATGAGAAGTAGATATATTTTTTGCCTTACAGAATTCTTATTCCCAAGCAGTTGTCATAAATAAAAAACAATGGCCTAACATTCTTTTTGTACGTTTTATATCGAATTTTTTAAAGAGTTATACACATCTTGTCAACTGTAGACATAAGCGCAGTTCAAATGAGAAATCCATTTATGAAAATATTTCTCTTTGGAAGGCTAGGAAAAATGCAATTATATTCCCTCTCGCTGGCTCCTTTCATTTATATGGGTTTGTTTTCATTGATCGCTCTGAGTGCCCTGAAGAGTTGGTAATGCCTTCCAGGGACTGGTTAGCAAGATACCTGTATTTCTTAGTCCACAAAAGCACATACCTGCTGTCATTGTCTGTACCAGTGAGGATATCTGAAAATTGTTGGTTTTGAGATTGTTATAATAATTATGCCCGCTTGCTCCTCTGGGTGATGTTTCCTGACTCTTTCCTCGCCACTGAATAATGTACAGGGTGTTGGCATATGGGAATGTGTTGTAATTTAGTTAAGAATGTTACTATGTGGAATTCATGAGGTCATAGAATGTTAGAGTGTGACTGGTCACTTGGGCCAGGACTGCTGATCTATCTGGACCGTTGATACTGAGGTGTTACATCTTGGAAATAAACCACATTATTTTACATATTTGTGGAAAGGACAATTATTTTTTGTTACACTGGCGATGAGGGACCCTGCTTGATTGGGGACAAGCGTTCTCAGCATCAGTTCCCCTACTATTTTATTTTTAGGACTGTTTTTATTATTGAAACGCTTTGGAGGCTTGAAGCGAACATTTGTCATTTGTGGAATTTCGACATTGCGACTTGTGACAAATGGGAACTTTGGATTTTGTCACTTTAATACTGGGACTTACGATAATTTGGAATTCTGGATCTCGCTTCACCTTGAACCTTGAAAATTCAAAATTGGTTTTGAAATCTCTGGATTCAGCTGAGAGAAAACCACACAGTTTGCAAGGGAGGAGGAAACTATTTGCTTCATTGCAACTGTAATTTGTTGGGGTGGAGGCACCAACGTGGTCTTGGGATTATGTTAAATCCCAATGCCAAGGATCCTAAGGATCAGGTCATGTTAGTGGATTGTGAAAGTGACAAGAATGTGCAAGGTAAACAAAGTGGAGAGTACTTCAAGAAGTTTCCTGAGGTCTTTACGGACAATCTAGGCTGTCTGAAGGGATTTGAGCACAGTATAATTCTTAAGGCGAGTGTTATACCGTGTGTGCACAGGGTGAGAAAGGTACCTAACATGATGATGGAACCACTCAAGATTGAGTTGGAGCAGCTATTGAAGTTGGGAGTTATAGAAGAGATAGAAGCGTCAGAATGGTTGGCCCCAATTGTTTTGACCCCGAAGGATGGTGGTACTAGCGTCAGAATGTGTGTTGATTTGAGGAGTTTGAATGAATGGATTTGGTTGGACTGCCAAACCCTGCCCAACTCTCAGAGTCACTCCGCACTTAAGGGAGCTCGTGTGTTTAGTGTATTGGACTTGTCGTCCGCGTATCACCAGATTCCCTTACATAAAGAGTAAAGACACCTTACTTCATTTGTGACACCTATGGTAGCTTACCGTTTCCTAAGAATGCCTTTTGGATTAGCGTCGGCAGCAGCATGCTTCCGGAGGGTCATGAAAAAATGTTTTGGAAGGCATAAGCAACATCATGTTTTTCCAAGACAACATTTTGATTTATGGTAAGAGTAGGGGAGAGCATGGTAAGACTTTAATGAAGGTCTTGGAAAAATTGAGAGAAAAAGGTTTAACAGTGAAAAAGGAAAAGTGTTGCATTGGTGTGGAAACTGTCTCATAATTGGGTCATGTAATTTCAGCTGATGGTATTCAACCGACATTGGAACTTGCTCAGAGTGTAGTGAATGCTCCCAGGCCAACAGATAAGGGGCAAGTAAGGTCATTCTTATATCTTGCTGAATTTTATTCTAAATTTGTACAAGTATTTGCTTCTGTGACAGAACCCATTAGAGCACTGCTTAAAAAGGATCACATTTTTCTTGGTCGGAGGAATGTCAGAGAGCTTTTGTTACTATTAAAAGTGAGATTGGGAAAATGCCTACCTTAGGACATTTTGATGTCAATAATAGAACGGTGTTGACTACTGATGTTAGTCTCAAAGGACTGGGTGCAGTTCTCGCTCAAGTAGTGGATGGTGAAGAGAGAACAGTTGCGTTTGTGTCGAGAGCACTCAAAGATGCAGAAAGAAATTATTCTTGTGTTGAGAGGGAAGCTTTGAGTGTATTCTGGGCTGTACAACATTTCAAATTTTATCTTTGGGGAATTCCTTTTCTACTGAGGTCAGATCATCGTCCTTTAATTCAGATCTTTTCATGTCGACATAGTGAACATATTACACCAAGAATCAAGTGCTGGAGTAAGGGTTTACAAGAGTATCATTTCAAGCTACCATATATATCTGGGTACAACAACAAGTCTGCTGACTGTCTCTCTCGACTACCTGTGGAGGAGGCATCCACAGTGAGTGAGATTGAGAGTCTACCTTGTCGAGAGATGAATGGTCAGATGGTGTGAATAAAGATGATGTTCTGTTGTCACTGAAATTGTGGATCAACCAAGGTTAACCAGAGTATAAAACTCTAGATCAGGAAATGAAAGCATACTGGGCTGCGAGGGATGAACTCTCATTTATATGTGGGAATATCATGAGAGGAGATAGGGTCGTTCCACCAATTGAGTTCAGGAGCAGAATCATTAACACTACCTATGAAGATCACCTGGGACAGAGACTTACTAAAGCTCGGATAAGGTAGAGATACTGGTGGCCTGGTATGGATCACATGATAGAAGGAGTTGTGAAAGATTGTGTAACTTGTGCTGAGAGTGACAAATGCATGTTCTTAGTCGTGCACCGTTATCCCCGGTTGAGATTCCTGATTCGGTTTGGTCAAAGTTAGGATTGGACATCATGGGACTTTCTGATTTGTTACCGTCCTATGAGTGTTTTTTTATTCTACTTGTTGATTATACTTTAAAGTGGGTAGTCACGAAGTGTGTTCCTTCTCTGAACACAAGGATTGTTATAGACTTTCTCAAAGATGTGTTTGCTTCTGAAGGTGTACCTAAGTTTCTAGTCACCGACAATGGTGTACAATTTGTATCTCATGAGATGTGTGATTTTCTTAAAGATAATGACATTGTTCATCAAAAAATAGCGTTATATTCACCACAAGCTAATGGTTTGTCTGAGAGAATGAATAAGATTGTCAAGGATTGTGCCCAACGTGCCCTCAACTCAAGAATTTCATTTAGTAGTATTTTGACGGATACGTGGTGTGCACATCGTACCACGCCTAATGCTATTACACAAAGATCTCTTTTTGAGGCTCTAAGAGTTAGGAAAGCTGTCTCAAACTTGAATCCCTATTGGTTGCCTGAATGCTCTAGTGCAGGAATTTCTGAAGAAGCAAGACGTTCAAGGATATCAGAATATCAACGTAAATATAAAGTCAGTTATGACTCCAGGATGCATGTTAAAAACAAGAAGTGGAACATTGGTGATAAGGTTTTGGTGAAAAATCCAAAGCATACTTTGAAGGGTAGAAATACTTACATTGGTCCTTTCACGATTGTGTCCATTAGGAAAAATGTTGTGAAAGTCAATACAGGATGTATGTGGAGCATGTCAAGATTGGTGAAATGTTTGAAGGAACCTATGGATATATGCAATCCTACGGATGGAGATTATAATGCTAATGGTAAACACATTACAAAGGAAAGGTATCTCTCTGAGAAAGCAAGATTTTTCCCCTAAAGATCTAGGAATATTCCTGTGAAGTTCAGAGATTATGTTATAGATTGATTGCTATTTTATTTACTCTGTAGTTTCACACTGTATGGTATTGCTCCTGTTTTATTATTTCACTTTAAATATTTTATTGTATTTTATTTTAGGTACGGGAGATGAGTTGTAATTTAGTTAGGAATGTTACTATGTGGAATTCATGAGGTCATAAAATGTTGGAGTGTGACTGGTCACTTGGGCCAGGATTGCTGATCTATCTGCACCGTTGATGCTGAGTTGTCACATCTTGGAAATAAACCACATTATTTTACATATTTGTGGAAAGGACAATTATTTTTTGTTACAGAATGCCTGGCCTCACAAGATATTTCATCTTGACCAAAGCAAATAATGCCAAAAGAACCTTTCAATATAACAGGACGCTGAAGGTTTTTGGTCTTATCTACCCATAAATGTCACTTTTAGTCAAAAAGCTTTGAAAAGCATGTTGAGATTATCCTGAAAATAGGGGAAAGTTCATATCTTATAATATGAAATATAAAATATTAATATATATAATAGAATTATATGATACTGTAATACGACCACTATGAAACATCATTCCAGAAATCATAATGTTGTTGTGTCACATCATACTTGATCTATGGGGTATCTTTTTTATTTTCGTTAGTTTTTAGTTGTTATATCATGCCATGAAGTCACCTGTTAGCCACATTAAAGTGCTTGAGGACCCTGGACAGATGGAAATGATACTGGGGGAAGGCTACAGAGAAATGTTTGAGATTGAGAGAAATTTAGGTCGGCTGCTTCTATTGGCTAATGTGACAGAAGGGAAAATCCCCACGAGGTTGGGGCTAGAGGGCTGGGCTGAGGGATCTTAAGCCTGACAGCCTCTGACAAGCCCAGATAAAGTGGCGTGCATTTTTATTAAGAATATATTCATGATTTCTGCTCCTGGGGATTGCAATATGTCACACTTTCTCGTCAAAAAATGCGTGTAGTAACCCTGGGCTTTTATGGAAATGGCTGCATAAAAGTGTGCTCCAAAATAAAACCTCTAACTTCATTTGAGGCATTCAGTTGAACATTAGCTGCTGACTGAAACGTCATTTTGTTGTGACGTTTGGCTGAAACCTTGTGACTCTTCGGCTTCCCTAAGGTTGGTAAATGTTTCAATCATTTTACATATATAGTAGGCTTTTTGTTTTACGTTCTATAACTTCATTAGGAATCAAAGGCTGTATGATCTCATTTCCTGTAGTATTGCACGGGGACGAAATGGTGTATGATGTCACTTTCATTCTCCACTGATACTGGTCACATTGAAACAGAGAATGTGAGTGGTTCTCTGAACTACATTTTGTTGCTTTCTAATGATTATGGTACTATTGCACATTCACATTTTTTTATTTTATTTTGCTTATGGAGTGTATGAATGCAGATTAACAGTGTTGCACATGGACAACATTTGTTATTGAACTCCATCATGAAAGCAAACAGAGACTGCTCTCTTATCAACCTAAAGGTGATTTTCAAGCAACTAATGGAAACAGCTCCCAGATGATTTTTTTTTTAAAGAGTTAGAAGGTAATGGTAGTGTGAATACCATTTGTGTTCTCTACATATGTGCACAGATCAATTTCAGGGCTGCAACAGGGTGTCATTTTGACACCCTTGTAGCCTTGAAATTGCATGAGCAATTTGCGAGTACCTACCGGTACTCACAAATTGCTCATGCAATCTCCAATTGGGACAGCATTCCTTAATTGCGACTCGCAATTTGCAAGTCGCAATTAAGGAATGTGTGGGAATCGCTATTTTTATAGCGATTCCTACATGCATAGGCTTTTGCGATTCCTAAATAGCGATTCCTTAAAAATCGCTATTTAGGAATTGCAATTCCTTCTGTTGATGCATGTGGCTGTTAATCCCTACATATAAGGTCTTGACATCTTACCCAATTCAATGTCAGTATAAAACTAGACTTTGGCTTAGATGTGGGCACAATGCTGAAGGTCCTCTGTCATGGGAAAAAAGAAAGTCCATAGAATAGAGCTTACAGTAAAGGAGTGCTACTTCATCCTATTAACTGATGTCTTTAAGATGGAGAGGACCCGAACAATCTCACTCCACATGCTCCACACCTGAACTCCTAAGACATCCTGCCCAATCAGAAAGAAGCACAGGTAACAACACTCATGCAGCCAAAGCATACAGAAGGTCAACAATCAATTACATACACCCCTGATGCATATAACACATTCCTCTTTCATATGAACAGCTAACTACATAGATTCATATTCAACTGCATTCTCATCTGCAACCAGTCGCCATGCGAACGTTAGATTACATCTCTGTCACACTTTAGTATTTACTTGTATCAAACATACAATAAAAGCCATGATTCATAAATGACTGTGTAGGCAACATTCATATCATCAAATAACACAAATGTTGTACAATCTCAAATACGGAAAGCTGAAGACCTGTGCATATGGATCATAGTGAGTGACTTTAAATGGATCAAATTGATTCCTTGTTGTATGAAAGTATGATACAAAAGAGTAATGCATTTATTTATGTATATTTGAATTATATGCATTTCTCTATCATAAAGTTAATTTGGTCTCTGCTAACTTATATCATGAACATTTTGAAATTTCACTGCAAGGTTACAGGGCACCATTTAGATTTCACAGCTAAAAAGTGTAATGGCATTGCATTTAAGTCCTTTGAAGGACTTTGACAAAGAAGTGGAGTGGATCAACATGAAAGCCCTGCTCGAGGACAGAACAAGCTCTCCCTGTTCTATGGGTGCCTATGGGTCTTTGGAGAACTGATTTTTCTACAGAACCTTCAGCAATTCTTCGACCAAAGTATTGGATGATGATGAGGTCTCTAAAGAATGTCCTTCCAATTCATTGGTTTACTACACATTTTAGGCAATATCCATTCTTGAAGTAAAATAGAAAATAACCGAAGGGGAATGCTGAAATAAAACAACTACAATAAGATCTACATTTTCTGATTGAGATCGTAAACCTTTAGCCAAAGTAATAGTGGAATGTGGTGAGAAGTGATGATGAGAAATAATTAATTAGATTATTTAAATCAACATAAAAGTGTAAACGCTAGTGGGCATTCGTACAATTAGAAACAACATTGGTAGTGGGTTGAAACAAATGAGTTAGAATGCAAGTTTACATGACACTACTCTGCATAAGGGGATCAAGCATCTCGGTGGGTGTGCTGCAAGGCCATCTCTGTGCTGCCAATCTGTGCATAGATGACTTTGAGAGCAAAAGCACATGATTCATCATTTCAAACATACACTGCTCATACAGTCTTAGCGTGGAGTGTGAATCTAAATATCAAGTGATTGTGATAGGTAGAAATCTCTGTAGTTTCTCTCAAATGGCAACTCAAGAGGAAATTAGGCTTGATGAGGAGGGGTGATATAAAGAAGATAAGAGACTTTGTAGAATTGGAGATGCTGGCACAACAGCTCAGCAAGTTAAGTGTTTGGTGCTAACATCTGTGTCATCTGCAGACCACATGTTTATGTTCCATTGAGATCAAATCACCCCTTCTTGTTTTTGAGAATTATACATTGAACATCATTAAATTGGGTACCTGTAATACCTGTTATTTGTAGTGCTTAGAAAAAAGGACAGAACAGTGCTATTAAGTGCTACATTAAAATTAAGGTGCCAGAATTAATAAAGGTAAAAGACACATAGGGCAATCTGTTGTAAGTAATGAAGAAGCACAACTGAGGTGAACCTACTACTGTTGAGCAACTCCTGGATTTGTGCATAAGGGATAACAGAGAAAACAATAAACTGTTGTTTTTTGAAATGTAAAGTGTTGATGGTAAGTTCTGTAAGACAGGTTAACTGTATAATATATCCGGATCTAACATAATACTATGCAAACCATATAGTTAAAGAAAGCCCAACATATGTAGAGAACAAGCAGATGTGTGGCTCCTCTTGTACAAGGTGAATAGCACAAAACTAAAACAAGAAATAATTGAAGTGACTGCTTCCTGGAACACCAGACCCCATTATGTAATAGAACCTTTGCATTGTGAACAATAAATATGATAAAGTGGTTGTGAGGTGAGGTGGAATGTAGAACAAGAGAAATGACAAGACAACTATGTTGCATGTTGAATTTTAAAATTGACTTTCACGCAAAAGCACTCAATTTTAATGGTACTGGACAACTGGTTTTAAAAGGTTACAGTAGCAAAAGATAAAAGCCGATGATGTCTTTGATGTTTTCTTTTTACGAGATAAGTCTCTACAAACAAGCCTTGGCAATGCCTATTTCCGATTGTTTTAAGTTATCAAAATGTGTACCAGTTTCAGTGTCAGGTGACATTTTGTTTGTGTTCCTCTTGTTGCGTGGCCTCTAATCTTGTAGGGAGAAGTGTCCAGATCATTAACCTTGCTCGTCACTACCTCATTTAACACCCTTGGATGATGTATCTGTTGTTTGCACGTGTCCTGAGGCCTACATCATAGATGTTCCCTGCAAGCATATTCCAGTGTTCTGAGGGTAGTACTACTGGCAATCTTTGACCCATCTTTGATGACCATCACGTGTTCCAGCTGGTCGCTTTTTTTCAGAGACAGGTTCAACAACTGAAAATTTACTTAGTAGATGTTTGACTGTAAAGAAACTCCAAGGGGCAAAATGCAGACACAAGGTAAAATCAATATATGAAGTGCTACTCTTTCCTTCTCAAATGTGTAATTTATCATCTTCCTCTTATTGAAGTGACTGTTTTGTTTCTCAGTCTTTTATTACATTTATTCCATTCCTCCTTACTACCATGTCTTCAGTTGACTGCAGCATTACACACTTGTTTACCTCAGACTTTTGGAACATAATTCCTGTTCATCCAGTGTGGGAAATTATTATTGGTTGTATATTTACTGTCCTCCTATGCTGGTCCTGCCATTTCATTTTCTTTGGCAAACAAATGTATACCCCAATCCTTCAATACTTTTCAGCATTTTATCCTTAAAAACGTTCTTGCATTACCAGTCTCTAAATTTATTATGATTTATTTAGGTTGTTAAAAGCTCACTTATTTATTTTCTTGTTGGTGTCATCTAAGCTTAGGATAAGTATGTCAAAGTTGTCTACAGCTGATTGTTCAATAGACACTACAAAGCTTACCATTCTCCCCCTGTAAGCTATCCCTAAATATAATAAATACTTTCATTTTGCTCTTTAGAAAACTTAGTATCCCATTCATATAAAGGAGGTAATGAGTTGGTATTTGTCCTGAGTTCAAGTAGAAAATGTTGTTAGAAACATTTCCAAATCAGACCCTCCAGGATTTCGCAATTTCGCGATTTCGCGGTTTGCAGCGAAATCGGCACTTTTGTAAAAATGCCACGATTTTTACAAAAGTGCCCGCGAAATCGGGCACATACAAATGTACAGCAATTGTATGTCATTTGATCAGCGGGGGAGGAAGGGCCTCTGGAAGTACGTTTTTCATTTGACCTCCTGCGCATTCTGGCCTCTTTTTACATTTTTTTATTTCCTGTTTGCCATCTAGTGCTGGTTTCCAGTGTAATGCTGCCGTTTCGAAGCCCAGGCTTCTCCTATCTGCAATTTTTTTCAAAGCAGAGGTGAGGTAGACCAAAAATGTTGTCGTTTTTCTATTACACTGGGCTGGTGCGAGTGTGATCTTGTGCAGGTTATTGGTACCGGAGACCGAGCAAGGCCCTTGTTGAGGTAGCGCCCTGGACAGCCCTTTCCTGCTGCTTGTGAATAAAATAAAGCAGCGAGGTGTTCTCATTTGTGCTCACAGGTCAGGCCCTGGCTGATTAGTTAGAGCAGTGACTGGCCTCTGAGCACAAACTGCAGAACTCCCCCCAAATCCCCATTACCCTAGGCTGCAGGTTTAACAATAATTAAACGCACTGCACTTTAAACAGAATCATTGGCGCCAAGTGAAAAGGGCGCTACTGCTTGCATGATCATAATGCAGACAATTATGTTCACCCCTTTGTAGGCTGGCGCCCTAGACCTAGCCCCGCTCTCACATGCCAAAATCCGGCCCTGACGGGCGGACTGGCATTTCGGTCATTCTACTATTCGCCAGTGATCTGCAAGATAGGTAGCTGGATAGAGGGCAGGATTGGCTGCCCCTTTCCAGCCCTAAAATCACTCAATACGTTTGAAAAAATGTGTTCTAAAGCATGCCCTATCTGAATCCACAGTTTCTAGAATGTTCTTTAGGAAGCATTCCCCCTACCTTAAGGGGGTCTGGCTGACTCGCTCCACTCACCCACATGTAGGACTGATTTTGAACATATTTTAGCAGGGCTGGTTTTGATTCCCGGTCTTGCCATGCACATGGCATCTGCATAGCTGACCTAGTCCTTCTGCATCCCCATCGCATGCAAAGACGTCGGCATTTGGCCCAATGCCTCTGCCAGACCCATTTTTTAAATCCCCCATTTTCTGTTATTTCCCTTTAATGTTCACATTTGGGGCACATCCATCCCAAGCACACCCGGGACACCATGTTTTCCACCATGTCTGCATTGGGGAGACATAGTCTCTAAAACATCTTGTTCAGAGAGTAAATTACATAGCCTCCCCATTTCCCCACTCGCCAGCGGTGGGCAAATCAGGAGGGTAGCCCTGATGGACACTAAAGTGATAAACATGAACTATTTGCTATTGGACAGGATGGTACACCTTGTCTACGAGGCAACAATGATTGTACCGGCCCTGGCTCTTGGCGATTTATGAGGTCATCAAGCCCTTCCTTTCCATAAATATGTCCTAGGTCTCCAGAACCGCTATGACCAGCCGTGTCTTTTTTTCCTTTTTTCTTTTTTTCCTGTATCTGCGGACTCCTTTACCCGCAGCTTAATTTGAGCCGGTGGTTGCTGGTGGGGGCCACAGTACTCATTTTTGGGGACTAATAAACAGACCCTCCAGGATTTCGCGATTTCAGATGAAGAATTGCAGTTCCAAGGGATAACAGCCTTCACCTGTGGGCTGCTTCCTCTATTCCATATTCCAGGTTGCCTATTCAAAGTGGAATACTCTGTTAAAACAGTTTCCATTGATTTAAGGCTGAAAATGAATGATTATGAGTAAAATAAAGTGCTGCAAAAATGCCGCTACATTTCCATATTTGTGCCGCTAAATGTCCATACTTGTGCCGCTAAATTTGCGAATCCATGCCGCTATATCCTGGGGGGTCTGCCAAATGTACTTGCGTTAGCGTAGTTTCTTAATCTTCTTAAGGCTCATGCAACCAGATTTGTAATAATAGTACCGACTGAGCTCTGATTAGTCTGGAAGTCATGTGTTAGATAATCAGATATTAGTGCTGCTAATATAGATGTTTACCCTATTGTCAACTAGTGAATGTGCTGGATAGGCCCATCAAGCAGGAGCACAGCCAACCCTCTTACCTATTCTCTCACTCAGCCTCATTCACCTGTCACAGTAGCCTTTGCTATTATAAAAGAAAGAGAGTACCCTCTGGAACCAAGGGAACTGGGTAGAGTAAGACAAAACATTTCTGAGTATTCCCTGGGTTGTTAAACCACTACTACTAGACTATACTAACTCCATATATATGGGTAATTGATTGTGAACATGTGATTGACAGCATCCTTCTTCTCACTTAGGGACATAGTGTCTCTCCAAATAACAATTAACAACCCAGAGAATACTCCAAACAAATTTGCCACATAGGTATTGAATCTTATTGCATAGTAAGTATCTGACACAAGGTTCATGTTTTATGTATATCTGTAATTTCCTTGCCCTCAGTTTTATCCAGCATGAGAAGCTTTTTCCCCAAAGTGGAATTTTCTCAAATTCTATAGTAATGTTATTCTGATTAAGTGTGGCATTTATTTTATTTATTTGCTTGGGGTTGACATTTAGAAAGTGTTTACAATGTTATCCCCATAGCAGTATTAGTTAAGGTATAGGTGAAGATAATTCTGAACCGTGGTCTCATAATGCCTCAAAGGAGAATGTGAGTGGTTGACTCCATAATGTGGAAGGGGTAGTTTTAGGCATCTAATCAGAATGGGTCAGGAACTGGAGGTGGTGTGACATGAGTTAGCATCTTCATTTGTGTTTGTTACTTTTTCTCCAATCTTTCTGGCATACTCCTTCCTTGACAACCCGTCTGGATTCTTCTGTCAGATGATCATAGAAACTAATGATGAGAAAAAAGAAGGTAATCCAAAAAGATACGGTCCTTGCAGGCTAGAAGACTGCGGATGCCTGGTTATAGAGAGTTAGCACGTCCTTAAAAGCCCTTGTAGTCCATCTCCCAGTCTGCACGTTATCTCTGTTCTGTTCATTCGATTCCCTTTGCTTGTGAGCCCATTAATTATCTTTAATGCTTTAGTTTGCATAAAGCTTGAGGGTGATAAAGCCTCAAAGTTTTATAACGTTCCTCCATTTCTGTGTCACATTGTATAAATGGGCCAGACTCCTGTAGCAAAAAGAGGGGGTAAAGACAAATAAAGGGTAAAGGGTGAGGGAGAGCAGAGAATACAACAGCTGTTTCAGAATTGCTAGCCACAGAATTGCTTACCAGATAATTTTCTCACTCATTACTCTCATCTTATTTTTTCAACTTAGTGGGCTCAATCCAACTGTAAAGTTAGAAGCCAACCCTACATCACTGAGAAGACCCATGTGGTCTAGGTGTGTAGAGAGGTCTGTTGTGACTGCCATTTCTGCTGTGTTTTCACTGTAGGAAAGATGAGGTGTCAGACTGCAACCGGACATGGCTTCTGGATCCATCTTCAGTCTTTTTAGAGTTTGTGTGATAACTGTTTTAACTTCTGTAAGACGTTTCCGAATGATAGGGAGGCATTTGCAAGCCTGTTTATGAAGGGGGCAGGGTATCAGGGCTAGAATTGTAATAATTGAACTACAGATGCCTGCTTTGGGTTTTATGAGTTAGGTCGTTTCTACGACCGGTGCAGGCATGAATTATAGAAGGGGAAAGACTTACTGGGTAAATAAGGTCCGACAGGATTGCTAGGAGAAGGTATGTTCTACCAGGAATCGTTGGTTCTGACATTACATTTGGTTATCTTGTGTTTGAATAACACAAATCAGGTGCATTCAGTACAGACTAGATTCATGCCCCAGATTCTAGAAAAAAAAATATCTTTCCACCTCAGTGCAAACTTAATGAGACTGCATCTGTGCTGGAAAGCGCACATTGCAGAGAGCTATAGCTGTGGTTCGAAAATGCATATGAAGGGCAAAGGGGGCCCCCTCTACTCCTTTGCCCAGAGCAATAGGCACCAGTGTAAGTACCACTAACTTTATGCTACTTCCTAGGTGGCACACAGTGTACATTATGAGGCCCTGTTTTCATCATGCATACTCATCAGCAATTTGGCACAACCACAGTGAGTAAGGAGTACCCTCCTTTGCATTGAGCATTTCTCCTCCTGCAAATGTGAGAACACCCTTTGAGAACACACTGAAACCTGAAAGTGCGCCAATGGAAAAAGACTTGGAGAAGGAAATGTCTCTGGTCTTCCCTGTAATATGGAAGTACTGTAGCCGTGCAAAATGGACGCAATCATCTGTTGTGCCCTCCAAGAACTTCTGCAATGCCACCCCAGGGGAGCCGGGTCAATTATGTTCAGTCAGTTGGTTGCTGTTAGACCTGTCAGACTTGAGGGTGTTTTTCCCCCAAACATTTGGCCTCCATCTCTATTTTTGCTGGCCTCAGGACTCTGCAAACCTTACCACTGCTAACCAGTGCTAAAGTGCTTGTGCTCACTCCCTAAAACATGGTAGCATTGGCTTAGACCCAATTAGCATATTTAATTTACGTGTAAGTTCCTAGTAAGGTGGCACTGCCTGTGCCCAGGATCTGTCAATGACATGCTACTAGTGAGCCTGCAGCACTGGTTGTGCCACCCACTTAAGTAGAACTTTAAACATTTCTCAGGCCTGTCATTGCAGCCTCTGTGTGCAGTTTTAAATTGCCATTTCAACCTGGCAAATTTACGTTTTGCCAGGCCCAACTGTTCTCTTTTAGCATATGTATTCACCCCTAGGATAGATCCAGGACACCCAGGAGGGCAGGGCGCAATGTACATAAAAGGTGGGACATGTAATTTTAGTTTTACATATCTTAGTAATGGAAAACTCTTAAATTAGTTTTTTACTACTTCAAGGCCTACCCCTCTCATAGGATAACATTGGGGTTACCTTATTAAATTTTATAAGCTGTTATTTCCAAGTGGGAACAGGTAACCAGTTCATGTTTGGTGTCATGGAATTTCTATGAAAAATTCTTACTCATGGTAAAGTCGGATTTTGAATTACAATTTCTGAAAATGCCACTTTTAGAAAGTTGCCATTTTCCTGCTTTAGCCATTTAGTGCTTGTGGCCTATCTCTGGATCAGATGACTGGGTGTAGCTGACAGTTGGGCTTTGTGTATTCCTCCTAGACAGATACACGTTATAGAGAGCTTAGGTGTGACTGGATAGACCATCACTGGTAGGAAGGGAAGTCAGAGCCGGACCCAGCCCTATTTACACTTGAATATGCTGTGTACTACCTCCACACAAAGGGCTACATACTCCCTGTAGCTAGTCTGGAACCAGGTAAGGTAGGATGCTTGGGGACATAAAAGGGTAACCTCTAGAAGCTTCTTCCCACTTCAAAGGCACAACTGGGCATAAATATTGGACCCCAGACACCACCATTTCAGTACACTTCCGGACCTGTGAATACTCTGGCAGGAAGAAGGACTGCTGTGCTTCTGAAAGATTGCTACTCTACTAGACTCCTGCCCTGCTGGCCTACTGCCTTTCTGGACTGCTGCCTTGCTGTGCTCTGCCTTATGGCTGATGCCCTCTTGCCTGGGTGAGAAGGACTGGACCTGCATCTGTTGAACCCGGGACCCCAGAGTGACTCCAAGGGGTAGTTAGCTGGCCTCCTGACTAGAACCTCAGGTACAGACGGCTCCAACAACCTTGACCCAGGACCTGGACTCTGCCATCTGTGAATCTGCCCCGCCAAGTGGTAGCACCCCAGTCCTGCATCCTTGGAAGTGGGACTAAGGTGCTCTGCCAGCAGAACTGACATATCTCTACTGCACAGCACAACCATGAACAGAATGGTGCAATGCCGCTGCTGGGTGGATGAAACCTATCCCCTCCACAGCCTCTTCTGAACCGCCGCTGCGCGATGCCTCCTCGGCACAGACCATAACATCCCTCATCAACAGCAGCCTCGATGATGGCTCTTCGCAGCTCCTCAAAACTGACACATGTCCTTTATTGCACAATGCATCCTCGATGCAGGACCTCGCATTGCAGCTTCGCTTCATCTTGGAACCGATGCATCGCTTCAGCTGCATTGCTCATCTCCGACACGGATCCTTGCAACACTCCGCAAACCAGGATTTAATGTACACTTGTTTAGCAGGCCAAACTTGTTCTCTGTAGCCGGTTCGCATGCTATCACGGTCAGCCTGAACTTGTGACTTAGTCCCGGTCCAGCGCGATCAGATGTCTTCAGTATTGTGCTTTGTGCTTTTTAGTGCTATTTTTACTGAAATCTGTAAACCTGTGTATCTCCGGTTCTAGTAATTGGACTTTTGTTGTTTTGGTCTTGTTTTATTTATTGAAAAATGACTCTATTTTTCTTTGGGATCCATTAGTGATGTGTTTTCACTTTGTTACTGTTTAAAGTTTTGCACAAACACTTTACACATTGCCTCTAAGTTAAGCCTGACTGCTCTGTGCCAAGCTAAGGGAGGGTTGAGCAAAGTTAATTGAGGGTTTCATTGTGGCTTCAACCTAAGAGGAATGTGGGCTTTGGCGGCTGCTACCTGGAAGCAGCAGTGGGTCGGGTGGGGGAAGGGGCAGGAGGGATCAGATAAAAAAAAATACTTACCTCCCGGCCAGCCTGCCAGCAGCTGTCGCCTCTCCTGTGTCCTCTTCCTGACTTCTTGGGGGAAACAGGAAGCACGGGGGCTCCCAAGCTCCCCGCAGCTAATCACAACGCTGCAATGCAGCGTTGAGATTGGTCTGATCACCGTGACACAGTGCTCAGCCAGGGGCTGGAGGGGTGGGCTTGTTCTCCACACAGGCTGTAATGCAGCCTACATGGAGAACATGCTATGTGTGCATTACTGTTTGACCAGCCAGAGAGGGCCTGCCAATCACTCATGCTCAAATAGGGAGTGCAAATCACTCCTCACCCTGCTCAGAGAGCAGCCCTGCCCCACAAAGATGCCGGAAAAAATAAAATGGTAATAACCTCAAGTGATTATCATTTTATTTTTAGTTTTTACACTGCATAAAGCAGTGAGGCAATACTTTGCCACTGAATGTGTGTGCTGCTTGAGAAGGGGTTAACCCCTCTCAACCAGTAACTCGATTTCTTAGAAGTGCTCACTCCATGGAGCTCTTGAATTTAGTGGGATTTTGTGCCTTGGTGCTGTGAGTCTTAAAATGGGTCTTTTTTGTTCTTAGATGATCCAGCATTCACAAAGAGAGTGACCCCACCACACTGAAGTGTTTCTCCCATTTCCGCTATAGTCTTGAAGACCATCAGTGAACAGGTGTTTGGTGGGAGCTGGGATCCCTGATGGGCACAGTGATTTTGCTTGGATTGCTCAGAACTGCAGTCAGTGACCATACAGTTTTTTTTCTTCTATATCCACAGCAGGATATCAATAAAAAGATGTGCAATACTGGCAGTTGGCATATATGTTTATATTACTGGAATGTGGCTTGTTGTCCACTAAGACATTTGCAGATATTGGTTAGAATGTTATATCTTAGTCCCAAGAGAAGTAAATTCTTCTCACCTGAAATTCATTGAGAATGCTCAATGTTGAATGGATAAGTTCGAATATGTCCGCCAACAGAGCAAAAGTAAAGTAGAAAATCGATTGTATTATTTAATTCTGAATTGCAGTCAGAGACACAATTAGTGATTTAAATACCACCCTCTCCATTTCAGATAGTACTGATAGCATGTTTTTTTTACTTGACATTTACTTTGGCTGTCTTCCAATCGAGTTAACAGATTGGTTCATTTATACAGGGAATACCCATTGACGTTTGTTGCGGGGAATGTTAAAATGTCTAGCCTCAACACTTAATTACTGACTATGTCAAAACTGAGGTTAACATGTCCCTAAAGAGGAAAATATATTGATATTCTAGGAAAACAGAAGTCAGTGCATGCATTCTAATATTAAACGTGAATACATTTAATAAAACAGATTACGGAAGAAGGGGCATTTTATGAGTGAGTGATACATTTTGCAAAGCCCCAAAAGCTAATATAATAAAATGGATGAACTAAACACGCAATGACAAATGTATAAAACCAGAAACTGTAAAAAAAGCTAATTAAATATGCATGCTTAGTAATTAATAACGGAAAACAGCCAGATATTCAGCTACAGAAGAAAAGTGAACCGTCAGGAGGTTACTCCCAATTTTTGGAGGCATTGTTCATTTCAAGGACAGCAAATCCTGTTTTTTTGGAGTGAGGCAAAACTTCAAATAAAAATTGCACCTGCTAGGGCATGGTCACTGACTACCTCCAAAAATGTTCTCTTACAAGCAGACGGCTCTCATTTGACCCAGCAACGCTCTTTCAAAAGTCAAAACCATAAAAGAAGATCGATGGCGGTCAAGATCTTACTTTCTAAAACACCACTAGCTCACAGCTCTGACCTCTATCCAGTTATCTTCACGCCTTTTAAGTTATTCAAATGAGCTCCCGAAAAGTCATCTGCCTCATCAAGGGTAGCTACTTAAAAAGGCTGAATCTAGGAGCATGTCTTGCATCTGGCTGGACTACTAAACAACTCCTTGGTCACTATGAATGATATGATATCACCATTAAACTGGAAAACTTGTTCCTGCTTTCCTGGGTTCGTGTTGGAGTGTCGCATCAATTCAGCCAATGGGTATAGAAAAGGAAATTACAATTGTCTGCGAATCAATGGTAAAGAAAAGCGGCAGCAACTACCAATACGGCCTATGGACGCCAACCTTGTAGCATTCTGTATGCTCCCGATATAGAGGAGACCACCGATAAGTATAGTTGTCATGTTAGGAATTAATGATCTCAAATACTAACCAAATTGCATAAAACACCTGGTGCTGACAATTGTAATTTCCTTTTCTGTGCCCATTGGCTGAATTGATGCGACACTCCATTGTGTGAACAGTTACTTTGCATTACTGCATGTAGGATTGTTCCACCGCTACCCCTCATAGGATTTCAGTACCCCAAGTCGTTAGGCTTGTTTAGTCTCAGGCATATACATTTAAGTCCTGATGATGATCGCCATATTATAAAGTGGGTTCGAAACGTCGTCCATATACAGTACCATGACTATTGCGAATGTCTAATGTTTTACATTTTTTTGCATTGGTACTTCTAAATAATATGTGACATAATTTGTTCATTATTTTTACTGTCACTGGTACTTCTAAATAATATGTGACATAATTTGTTCATTATTTTTACTGTCACAAGGGAAATGTCTGAGCTGTGAATACTTTTTCCGTCCCTGTTGCTTCCCACTTTTATTATTTCTCTGTATGTTATATGATTGAATAAATACCTGTATTTTTGTACTTTGATTTTCTGACATAGAATTTATTTTTCTTCTATGTTCATTGCTTTGTGCAAATTCGCAGTAAGGGGCCACTTGTTCCCTCGCAAATGCTTATACCCTTGGTCCCTTGTATACCTTTTGGTACCCTGGTCTATGAAAATATATTTCTATATGAGGCATATTTCCAAATTCTATTCCACGCAATGTTTGGAAGATATTTTTGTAACCAATACAATTGCTATTAAATTTTTTTTAAACCAGTGGAGTACAAAGCTTTATGAAAGTGGTCCTTAGTATTAATTAATAGAAGGACATGGACATAACAGGCTCATTAAGTGTATTTTGGTGTATGCAAAGTAGGCAACAGCAAACATTGTGTGTGTACATGTCTGTTTGTGACTGTGGGTGTGCGTGCGCTTGTGTGTGTATGTCTGCGTGTTGGTGCATATGTGTGTGTGTACTGTCAAACAGTGACATACTGTGCAACTCCTCTCTCCTTACTGCAGCTATTTCTCCTATAAGAACGTATCCAACAAAATATTTCCCTCCATCTGCCCCATTATCAATATTAGCATTAGGCTTCTGCTGGGAGTGTGCTAAATCATGTTAGAGTGTTGATAGAAGCCTTCACAAATGAACCAGATTCGTCTGCATTAAATTGGAGCCCTTTTCTCTATTAAGATATGAACTGCTCCTGTCACAAATGTGTGAAGCCACCTATCTTATCCAGGACACATTCAAATTCCCTTGGTAGTATCAAGCATACGCTCGCTCCAAAGGAGGCGGGAAGGGTTAGAGCCCGCAAACTATTTTTGTGAACGCCAAGGTTTGCTGTGTGGGTGTTATTCAAATATAAAGTTAAGCTAATCCCCTTGCCACTGGAAAACATCTGGCTTGTGCTCCAAGTTGCATTATTAGGATTTCAATGGACGGAATGCCCCATAATTGCGCAGCGTGTGACATCTCTTGCATTTGTGAGGGATTAGAGGGTGCTTAATCATGAATTGTGATGTGTGAAGTCAAAGGGTAATCATAGCCTGCCAGCCAAGAAACAGCATTATGTAGATGAACGTAAAACCCTCTGTGTGTCATCCCAACATGGCTGAAGCGGGAAGGGTTTCTATTGGCCGGCTCCCAGCCAATGGGATTACTGTGGTCTTGTGTTTCTAACGCAAAGCTGAGCTATTTTTTACTTGACATTACAGGTGAAGACCTTCATAACCCTCTGCTCACAGTGGCTAATTTCAAAGCCTTCAACGCAAACCACGGGGAGGGGTATGGTACTTCCACTAGGCCTCCTTTGATTTGTCTTTGCGGTAGCTATCCGCACAGTTTAATCTCTGATGTGCTTTTAGCTAGATTCTGTGAAAAGCACCATGAGAGTGCTGATAATACCATCTGACATTGGCAAACCACATTATAAAAATGTCATTCTCTATATCAGCTAGCTAGAAGGGATTTTATTTTTCCAACGGAGGGTGCACTTGAGGACAGAGGGGAGGACAGCACTGCTGGCACCAGAAGCAGTAGACCGTGGCGCACCTACGAGTTACTTCCACTCACTTGTGAAGGAATTGTAGCATTAACAGTGGGAGTTTGAACTGGTTTACAGAGCCAGCTTTACTGCTGGAGACACCCGGTGCGACAATCTTTTTTGGCGTTCCCCCCCCTATGAGCTCCTCCTCGGATTCCCTCACTATCACCATGCAAAAGTGCCCTTCATCTCTCCATAGCCCCTCTCTCACATGCATTTCATTTGTTTTACAGTGCTGTTAAAGGCTGGCTTTATTAATCCACTCAGCTATTCACATAAAATACAGATCAGTTCTTTGCAGCAGGCATATTAACTCTGTGGGCTACTTTATGGCGACTCAAAACTGCCAAATAGACAAAACTCTTTATCTCTCTCTCTACCAGGAACATTAATAACAAGAGTTATCTTGACATTTGTATTGCTCCCTGAAAGTTGGACACACAAGGAACTCTGCAGCAGGAACTTTTAAAGGGTAAGTTAATGCTAAAAAACAGCGCCCCCCCCCCCCCCAGGTCGTGACCCCACCCCCTCCAGGTCAGCGCCTAGTGCAGCCGCACCAGTCGCACCGCCCTAAATCCGGCCTGGCTGGGGAACTAGGAGCCATATTTATAACCGGTTTGCGTCACTCTTACACCACGCAACGTGGTGCAAATATGATGCTAACCGTAAGTCATATTTTTGAAGCCACGCAAAGACAAAAGCACTTAAGACTATGATACCAGCAATAGCAATAGGTTCTCAGGCCTCTATAGTTCAGTTGTCCAGATTGAAGGTTTTGTTTAAAGGTAATGTCTTTCTTTCAATCATCTTTAATTGACTTGAGTAACCATGACAGTGCAAGGAATAAATAAAATGTTAAAAACATATAAAAAATATCAAAAGTAATAAAGATAAGCGGTCAGGTCAAAGGGATTTAGATATTACAACAAAAGTTTACTTCACAATTTTACCAATAAATTACCCACTCCATATCAATTCCTAACATTCGAGGCACACCTAATATAATTATTCACCCAATAGCTAATTGACCGCATGTGCTTTAGAAATATCATACCAATTTTACATTATCTAATATTGGCAACTGGTAGAATATGTGCTAAAAACGTTCCTCATACAAAATGCAAAAGAGCATAAAGTGAGATGGACTTTGATTTGGGGAATTATCACAAGGGACATTTAGAATTATTTATAAAACAAGTTTCCTGTATTAGAAATGCAAACCAAACAGAAAGTGCAGGGTGTTGTTTTTTAAAGGTGTGTTAGATAAAATCTGTTTTGGGGGTTCCAGATTGAGGCTGGATAAGGATCCAGCCCAATTGTCGTCAGAAGCGATTACAAAGTTACCATCCACGTTTTTTGGACCTTCACATTGTTCACTTTGATACAATGATTAAAAAACAAACGTTTTGCCAGTTATTTTGATGTAGCATCTATGCTCTCAGAGTTTGTAAAAAGATCAGGAGCCCCCAAAGTGGTAAAGGCCTTCTTCAAATAGGTAAACTGTGGGTCTACTTTTTTGAAACACTTTGAATAATTTTGATTCTTGACTAAGATTGATAGCCAATGTTGGATTGGCTTTTCAGAATACTATATTAGTGTTATAGCATAGGGAGGGGGGATCATAATTAGCGGCTCAGTGGAGCGTTGTACTAAGACATGGTGCTAGTGGTAGCAGATTGGTACTGGGGAGCTAAGCGTAGGCTACTAGATGGGACACCGCAAGAGGACAGGGGGCCAGAGTTTGTGATGGGAAGCAGCGTAATAAGAGGTGCAAAATCAATCAATTGCTTTAAAACATTGTTTAGGAAGACATGTATATGCACGTTATTGTTAATTTTGCCTTATTTCACAGGTTCACACACTTTCAGTATTATCACATGCAATTTACCGTAGGCATTTTGTGCTTATTGTTTTATAGTTTAGTACTAAGTGGGTATAGCTTATTGTACCTAAAGCATTCCCCAACTGCTGATTTTATTATCTGTTTTATATGTATTTCTATTTGCACCTTATACTTTTTAACATGCATTTTATCCTAGGGACATGTCACTCTCACCCATTGGCTGCTAGGTTTTCCGTAGAGTCATTTATTGATAGATTTTGTATTTTGTACGAAGAGTTCAGATATTTGCATATTGTATAAGATAGTGGTCTTGCATATTCTATACGATAATAGTCAAGGCTAGTTTAACAATAGTAATGGTTTGAACAACAGGGAAAGAAACTCATGCCATCGAAACATGGGTTCTGATGAACAATTTGTCAATTATTTTATTTGAAGAAACCCATATCCCAGGTTCTAGAATATCCAGATTCACTATGCTTAAATCTTATGTGGCTTTAAATGTTTTTCATCTGCCAATGTGGCACACAGGGCTGTGGCGATTTTTATTGCTAAGAATTTTAGCGACAAAGAACACAACTGGCAGCATGATAAGAAGGGCTTTTGATGTAAGATTTATTGCACCATTAATTCTGTTCAATTGACTGTAGTCAGTTTTAATGCCTCAATTGATAATAACCCAGATTGCTTAATTGCTCTCTTCCATTCTAATTTATCGGCATTGATTTTATCCCCAGAAGTCTGAATAAAGTTAATAGGTTTAACTTTGCAATTATAAGGTGTGCCAATTTTCACAAAATGCTATTTTACTTGAAATGGTTAATGTATTGAATTCCACAATTTTTAAATAATATCAGTTCTAAATGTTCTCTAATTGTTTTAGATGTCAATCTATAGAGGTGGCAATGTATTCTCACACCTTATTACGATGCCCCAGATTAGAGAATTTGAAGTGTTTAATAGTTGAATATCTTGATGGCCATCTACCTATCAAAATTCCTCGAAGTCCCATTATACTTTTACTTGAATATTTAACTCTAAATTGGATATCTTTAAGATGTCAGAAATTAATCTATATCTAACTGTTGGTTACAAGCTCACTATTTTTACAGAAATGGAAAAGTATAAGGTTAAATAATATGAAATGCTATATGCCTAATGGTCTGGCACAAGCCCAAAATATTTTAACCTTTGGGCTGGATTCGTATAAACCATATACTAGCACTAGGCACTTTAATGTCTTTTCTTTTGGCCTTTTTCTTTTTTCTATTTTTCTCTGAATATATCTATTGACTGTTGCATATATGTATATGCATGATCATGTTATTCAAATATGTGCAATATTTTTTAATTTGGCCTGACCTATCATAGAGTATGCTTAAAATGGTCAAACAGCAGGCCAATTTACCTCGAGAGCTTTTACCTCTT
This sequence comes from Lissotriton helveticus, assembly GCF_964261635.1. Lineage (NCBI taxonomy): Eukaryota > Metazoa > Chordata > Amphibia > Caudata > Salamandridae > Lissotriton > Lissotriton helveticus. The sequence continues at coordinate 1,069,810,555 of NC_136070.1, read as the reverse complement.
GAGTAAGGGTTTTGAGTGCAGGGCCAGTTTAAGACGAGGCATTGCAGTTAAAAGCAGCTGGGACACGACACGCCTGATCAAATTGCCATGCCTGGCCAAACGTGAGACCCTGCACTTACAGTACACTGAGTATTGTCACTGTCCATGTTCAGCTTTAATTTGGGCAGGGATATTGAAGTCAAAGCCTGGTCATAGGCACTCTCCTTACCCGGAATCTTACAGCTGCCTACAGTAACCTTTCACACTTAGGGGCCGATTAGGATGGCGGACGGACTTGCGTCTGTCCGCCACCCCAGAGGTGGAGGGACCGTCCGCAGGGGCAGCGGCGGTCCCTCCGTGCAAATTAGGATGTGAAGGCCACCCTGGCGGTCACATCCTGGATATTTAACATTGCGGCGGGTGCAGCTTCAAGCAGCACCGCCGCAATGTTAAAAGTGCATGTTTAACATTTACATGCACAAAGCGGCAGGCACCGCGCGGTGCCTGCCGCTTTGTGCATGTAAATACTGGGGGGTACCATAGGTACCCCCCATGTGCACCCCCCACCCGCCTACACCCTGGGGGCACGCAACGGGCCCCCAAAATCAAAAGTACACATGCTTTTCCACGGCGGAAAAACCGCAGCGGAAAAGCATATTTACAAATGCTTCCTAATTTGGCTGACGGTGTCTGATAGACACTGCCAGCCAAATGAGAGCTTTTCCGCCGCGGTTGTAATCCGACCGCGGCGGAAAAGCTGCGGACAGAAACTAAGACCCACCAGCCATCGTAATGCGGCGGTGGGTCTTTGGTGACTCCGCAGAGGATTTTCCGCCTCCTCCGGGCCGGAGGTGGCTTCCGCCGGCCCGGAGGAGGCGGAAAATCCTCCATCATAATGAGGCCCTTAGTTTGAAGTCATAAGCAAAACATCAGGGGAGCTATAGGACTGTTTTTTATGATTTGGGGTTGTGTGTCACTCACAACCATGACATACCTCCAAATGCATTTTGAGCTTATATATATACTTATATGTGTAAACACATTATGTTCGTGCAGAGCATCAAACAGAATAGTGAATATCTCAAATTCTAATGTAGTCTTGTAACTTTTAATAAGAGCAACCCAAACATTATGCATTGCATAGAGTCTTTAATTATAAAATAAAGTACCTGTTTTCATTCCATTAAAAACTATAAGTCTGTCTCGCTGAAGTCGTAAATAAATGTCATAGGTACTTGGCTACTTCAGAGATGACGTTAGCAAAAATCGGTAGCATGGTTGGTATGAAACCCTAGCATTAGTTAATTACTATTTTATTAGGTAGCATTTCCTTTCAAATGATGTAGTCTCTGGTACCTTGCGTTTATGATTCATGAGTATCTTGTTGGCAGGACTGTTTGTTCTCTGACATGTCCAGAGATCAGCAGCTAAAGAATTAAAGCAGCCGAGACCCAACATAACCTTATGCAGAGCAGAGTGCTTTCACTAAATCAGCTTCGGAGCTATGCAATCCATTTCTAGTCCCAACATTTACAATGGCACAAACATTATCCTGCCAAAAACTGTTTCCAAAGAGTCGCAGTTTTTTTTACCTGCTCATTTCTCACCCCACGTGGGGAAACTGGTGTGGTGAAAAGCCCTGGTTTACAGCATGGGCATCAATTCACCAAAATGCCAGGGATAGAGGAAGTGACTTCACATGCCCCTTGCCCTTTACTTTAACTCACACATACACATGCTTACACATAAACACACATTCACACACACACACACACACACACACTCTGCCTACACAGAAACACACATACACACTCTCTTACATAAACACTCTCAAAGCTGCAAGCACGCCCACAACATAGATACATGTAAGTGCATTTTTTTCACTTACCTCAGCTGTGGGGCAAAGTCATATTCCAGCTATTTTACTCAATTGTTTATTGAATTAATAGCAAATAATGTAATATTATTCACAATTAGCATAATAAAAAATTGACAAAAAGTAAGGAGAGTGAAGCGCCCACTGACGTCCATAAGGACCAGCTGCTTCTGTTCTTGGCACTGATTTTGCCACTGCTTACATTAGGGGTGGCAAAGGCATTGCTAGGGGTAACAAGGGCATGCCAGGTGTCACCGCAGCGACCCCTAAATGACGTCCATGGTTTACTGCACAAATTATCAAACACTTGCTCACCACTGGGATTTCCTCCTGAGATTTCCTCTTAGTCCTAAAAGGAAACGGACAGGAAAACGATGCATTGACTCAATAGCAGTATTGTATATCGATTAAGCCCCCTTGATGGGTTTGCCGAATATCGTTTGAACCCCCTCACACCACTCCAGCGAATGGAAAAATTCAAGGACTCGGCGATCCTGCGAGCGCAAAGTAAGTGCTTTTATTTTTTTTCTTTACTCTCCACTTTCCCGTCGTATCTCACACTCCACTACCCCCCACCCAGCCCCGCCCCCACCCCACCTCGCCAGCCCACAGCGTTACCTGTGCGAGCTGCCACTGAGAGCTATTCTTATAGCTTTGGGGGTCTGAAATAGTCCGAATTGTCACACTCGTAAGAGTGTGACGGTTAGTAATTGTGTTGTTACCGTCATTGGCAGCATGGCACTGGCAATGTGTGCTGCAAGCTGTAGTGCCCTCCAGATGAGAGCCCTGGCTCTTATATTTTCCCAAATTAAGCACATGTTTTGACGTATCTATAGGCGGCTATTTTAAAACTATATCTCATATATCAAGACTGTGTTAAGTGTATCCGTCCTGATCCTTAAAGACCCGCGCCAGTCTTCTGTCTCAACAAAGGGGAACTTCTTAGTAGATCAGCCCCATATTTCCTTTCTTAAGAGTCTTAAAACTGACTTATGTTAGAGAAAAATTGGTCCATGAAATACTTGGCTGCCACAATTAAATAATTTACCAGCACAATGCTGTCCCACTTGCCTGCCATTGGACAAGGTTCAGTCTCTGACTGTGACACTACTTTAAATCACAACTACACAGCCACACAATCACAAATTATACTTCCACCCGGGCATTTAAAACTGCTCTCTAGGGCTCATCCTAATGGCTCTACCATAATTCAATCGGTTTTCTTCTGCAGCATCTTTAGGCAACCCTATGACATCAATCCCCCTCACATGATGGGTCTCACATAAAGGATACAATTGCACACTATAGCCTTATAACCCGCCATAGCAGGCTATACTGGCTATTAAAGGCCCGCTCCCGCGTTAAAGGCCCGAGCCGAAGGCGAGGGACTTTAACAAGGGTGAGGGACTTTAATAGCCAGAATAGCCCTGCTACGAAGGGCTATAAGGCTGTTAGAACATTCTGCCACTAGAGGGCAGAATGTTCTAACAAATAAAACAAAGGCTTCTCAAAGCTCGAGGAGATTTAAATCTCCTCGAGCTCCGAAAGGCCTTTGTAAAACGTGGGACTGTTGCTCTGCAGGCCTTTACCGGCCCGTAGAAGCAGGGAGGACTCAATTGTCTTCATTGGAGCTCCAAACATTCCAATGTTCTGATAAATAATACAATTCATATCTTTTAAATAAAGAAACACAAATACACCTGTCAAAACATACATCTACAATTCACATTCATGAAGGAAGTGTAACAGGAATAGCACATTTCCAAAACTGACACCCCGCAAGTCAGCATAATTACTAAGACTTACATCTTTATGTGGTTAGCAAATTTGAACCCAAGAGCTATATAATTAAGCCAAATTTCCTTGGATCTTGAAAGCAACTCTTTCAATAGCTGCTTGTTTGCCCGACTCTTCAGATAGCAATCAACAGAATGAGAGTCAATTTCCACAGTTTCAGATTCAGAATCATCATTTACACAATAAAAGGACCTGCCAAAACAAAAACATATGTATATGCAGTAAAACAAAACTATTTTAAAAGAATGCTCAGCATTTGCTAGAGCACATGGAGGTTAAAACGTAATCTGTGTTAAATCCTCTAGAATGATAAAAACCTTTCTTCATAAGTGCCAACATATGAGATGTCCAAATTCTTAAATCTCCCATGAATGAATATGCTCGGTTGACCCAGAATGGCTTTGTAGGAGCGGTCCAGTGCTGCTAACAAGATTTGTCCATTCCTGCCAGTGGAACTAAAAGCACAGAATATAAACTCCAGACCCTCTGGGCCAAATTCATGGAGGCCATGAAAGTCATTTCTATGGGTCGCTCCCTCTCCCTTGCCATTTGGTATCTCTTTCCATGTCATTCCTACTCCTGGTCTCAGGGGTCATGACGGTGACTAAACTGAAAGTAAAGGGGCTGTCCAAACACTGTTTCCTTTTACTAGTTTCCTCTTCTTGAGCTTTCCCAGCTATTCAGCAACAAAAAGAGGAGGGTGTGGGGCTACAAATGGGACAAGTCGCCAACTATGTGATGTTATTAGGGGTTTCCAATGTGCATGATGTCACTTCTGCTACCCATGGCCTTTTGGTGAATTGGTATCTGTGACAGAGGACAAGCCATTCTGTACCAATGCATACCTCCCCAGATCAATATAGCGAGTAGGACCTAGGCCTGGCCAGTCCACATAAGGACTCCCCTTCTAAAACTCTAGAAGAGGGCGTAAGCTGGTGACAGCCATGTTCAGGTTTCATGGAAACCAGGGACCAACTTCAAGACTTCCCTCAGCCATCAGTGAAGCAGCAGCAATGCATGATGGGACCCTGCAGCGTCCCTGATTTGTTACTAGCTAATTGCTGTATGTTTTCCTTACACCAGCAGCCTCCGCTCTAGCGAAGATGATGGGTGGCATCTGCTCTGAATTGTTAATAAGGAAATAATGCATTTTTAATCAGGACGGCCACTGCAGTCATTTTCGCCTTGCTCACTGTTACACTGTGTTTGCTGAGCAAACACAACACAGGGCCTTTTATTTTCCTTGAATAGATTAAAGTAAGACACCTGCAGTAATTCATGTTAACATTACCCCAACCTTTAGCTCTCTGTACATTATTTTAACGTGTGCAGAATATACGATGCCGAGTTCTTTTTGCTATATTTTCGCCGGGCTATTTTGTTAAACATTTTTATTCGTTTTGTTTCCTTTAATGGAACTTGAACTGCGCGAGTGTAAAACTTATTGAGGTTTAGAAGGCCAAGGCAATCTGTTAACTTCCTGGAAAGCAATTAAAGCGTTGTTAATGCACACAAGTCATTAAAATGATGGAAGTGTCCTCGTCCGTCTCTCTCCGCCGTAGTTGGGCCTGTCTCTCAAGCTGTTAGTGGTGGGCGGGGAGCTGCAAAGCCCGGCTCTCTGCACATTGTATCAGTCACGCTTTTGTGTTATTTCAAGGCAACTACTTAGAAATCAGTGCTGCTCAAAGCGGGCAGAGAAAAATACTGTACACGGGGGACGGCATTTGTTCGTGTTTGTCATTTTCAAGGAATCTTCTGAAGTAACCATGAGGCTGTTTCTAGCTCATATTTCTTTAAATGTTTCCTTAAGAGTTTGTGTTATTTTCATTTCCATCAACCAGTACCTTTCCACTTGCCATGGTGACTACCCATTGCTGCCCACCCACCATGGATATGATATACAATATATCCTTTGCCCCAGGGATTTAAGTGGGATGAAAAAACTCTGGGGGAAGGGGGTCTCTCAAAGGGGCGTGGCCAATGTCATTCAGGACGTGGCTTAAGCTAAAAATCTGTACTTAGCATAGTGTGCCTATTGCCTTTGACAATGGTTGTTAGTTGCATAAGATAAATAGGCAGCAACTATGTCTTGAATATAATATTGAAAAAGCTTCCACTTAAAGCCACGACAATGTCGTGCTCCTGAGTTTCAAAAGGAGAAGGGAAATCAAGAGAGAAATTGACCCTCTTTAAAGGATTTCCCTTCCCCTACAACGCTCACCTGGCATGACGTCATGCCGTTACTTCTCCACAAGTGACAAGTGAGCAGTGTGAGCAGCGCACATCGATGTGGCGGCTGTCACTGCAGACCGGAAAAAAACAGACAGGCCGCCAGTGCCAGGGCACAAAACAGAGCCCGATAGAGACCCATCTCGAGGCCTCCATAAAAAAACGACCGGTGCTCAGACCCGGTGAGACCCGTCCCACTTAAAGCCCTGCTTTGCCCTGTTATTTATGTTGGTAAATCCTTCTACATGCCCATCTGTTCCAAATTATAGTACCTTACACTCTTTCCAGTTATTCCTGATAATTTAATGGAATAGTGCCATTTGACCAAAAACCTTAGGCAGGGTGGAAGTGAAATCAATTGGCCTTCTACCCGACGGTATGTTATTATTCTTCCTTAAAGGCTGCAGAATATTAATGAGCAATCATAGCTTTTAAAATAAAACCAGCTAACTCAATACTTAAGTTGACAGGAGTCAATACTGACCATAGCTGACAGGGGTTGCAAAGCGGTTCACAGGATTTCCAAAGATCACCTCTTACCAGTAGTGGCTGCTATGAAACGGGGTGGTGGGACAAGGGGGTAGAGGAGTGTTATTAAAAAAAGACTTCCCTTTAATGGCCGGCCGCCACCTCTCCTCTGTCCTCATCATCTTCCTGTCCGGGCCGGCAGAAGGAAGCACACAGGCTTCCCTGAGCCAATCACATTGCTTCAGTGCAGTGTTGTGATTGGTCCAGACTGGAACTGCGAGCCCGTGCATGTTCCTCACTGGGCTGTGTAATGCAGCCTGGTAAGAACATGCAAAGTGCGCATGAAGTGGTCGGCCCAAGAGGGCACTTAGGGAGTGCACACCACTCCTCCCCTGCTATAGCCAGCCCCGCCCTGACCCACCACCGACTGCAGTGGGGAAAATAAAATTATAATTATAATACTTTATTAGCATTTTTTTCCCCTTTCGAGCCGTGGAGCAACACTCCTCCGCCAGAGCCCTTTACCCTAGTATCAACAAAATCAAAACGGCAAAATGGCTAAGCAATATACTGATTGATCTGAAGTAGCTTTGAATTAGGTTATATTGCCAAATCAACTTTGATTAGAGAAAGTCTCTGGTATAATGGTATTTGAGATTTTTATTAATTCCATTGCCAAAGAAAACGTGTTACAATTGCAGCTTTCCCAAAGGCAGACATCTTCTTTTCCATAACTAATATATTGACCAATGAAAATGCAAGCCTTGTTTTTTGTAATTTAATTATTCAAATTGCAAAGCACAATATGCAATGTTTCAACTTAGGTTTCAACAAAGTAAGGATAATGTATACATACATGTCATGTCATATGTTGTAGAAAGAAAGTAACACCATAGGATCTTAACTAACAACAAGCATTGCCCAATATGTTTTTAAAGCTTAGGCTGGCTACCTGACTTTGGTTCCTAAGGACAGTGTTTCAATCAACATTTTAAGTCACTTTCCCTTTATCAGGACAAATCAAATTAAGTAAACATTTCTAATAGATACATGAAATCAGATATGTATAAACACTCACATTTTCCATTTCATTAAATGTGGATGCCAATACAATTCAAATCTTTATTCGACACTTAAAAATGCCATAACATTTTACATTGGTGAATACTTTATTTGTTGATTAATTAAAATCATTCCAAAAACAAAAATACATAACAAGCACAAAATCTGGTTGAACATATATGAATACAATGCCAAAATATAACATGCCCGACATCTGATTAACCATTTTCCAGTTTTGGAGGTAAAGTGCATAAGTGCATGTGATAGCAGCTTATAAATTCTAGATAAAGTGCAATGGCTCACATAAAAAAAAAAATGTTAAATTAAAGTGCTATGTACAAGCAGCCAATATGACTTAATTTCATAAAATAACTATAACTATTAGCAACAGAGATACAATAATATCCCATCAATACTAAAGTGACCTGCGCTTTCAGCAGCAAACTGAGAAATGCATTACATTTTCCACCAACAAAACTAAAGTGCCGCGTGCTAACAGCGACAAGTTACTGTTTAATTTTAAAACTAATCTATACAACATAGCACCGTACAGAGTTGGAATACATATACTCAAGTCTTTAAAATTATTGAATCGATCGTAACTACAAAATGGACAAACAACACTGAAATATCGCAATGATTAAAAATGATTTAAAAATACCTTAAAAATGCCCGCAGACTCCCTAAAAACAGTAAAATCATTACTTCGCAGCCGTAGCAGGTTAATTAATTACTTTAGGTATCACCCTTACATAATTTCTTTTCAGCTTTAAAGATAAATTGTACAAATTGCTGTATATTATAGGCATTGACGCCACTTAAACAGGATATTAATGCAGATCTGCAAGTTCTAACTCCTATTTCTTTGAAGATAGGTTTTATAATTGACTTCCTTTCCTGACACATTTTTGGGCATAGTGTAACAATGTGCAGCAAAGTTTCCTCATACAGCCCGCAAAGCTTACAAGTGTTTGATGACCATTTACACTCCCACTTAGGGGTTCCATCTTTAGTTGGATAAATGCCGAGCCTTAAGAGCATACTTTTCTTTTTAAGCAAGGGTTTTAAATGAAAAAGTAAATATGGGTGGGCATACATTTTCTCGTAGGAATTTGCTATAGACCAGAAATGGGTTATTTTTCTCAGTTCATCTTTATCCAAAATCTCTGACAGTAGACCAACAGTTGAATTCAACATCTTTTTATATACCAAGTTGCTCCTCACTTCATCGACCAGATTAGGGCATTCGAAACATAAAAGACACTCAGATAGATAATCCTGCCAGCTTCTCGAACATTGGCCTTTCGAGATCTCTCACCAGCACAGATTTGCTAACGTGCCCTCATCTGCTCGAGATAATACTAATAATGTTTTTAAAAATGCAGCTTGGCGAACCAAGATCTGGTTCCTTAAGCCATATTCCAATCTTAAATTAGCTCGCGGGATCTGTCTGGGTATCCTAAAAACTGATTTATAAGTCCTTATGACTATGTCCTCTAACAATCTTGCATCCCTACCCTTAAAAATTATCGATCCATAGTCCAGGGAGGGAATGAACTTTGCTCTCATAACTTTAAGTAAATGATCATAATTAGGACATAATAACTTATCACTCAGTTTTCGAAAGGCAAAGGCAAGGGAGGTTCCTTTAGCCTCTATGGACCTTATTCACAGAACTAACTTAAGACAAAATCCTAAACTTACTACTTTTGGTATTCACAGAAGTTAGGATTTTGTCTTAAGTTTGTCTTAAGACAGACTTAAGACTGACTTAAGTTAGGATTTTGTCTTAAGTCTGTCTTAAGACAAACTTAAGACAAAATCCTAACTTCTGTGAATACCAAAAGTAGTACGTTTAGGATTTTGTCATAAGTTAGTTCTGTGAATCGGGCCCTAAGTTATTAAAATGCTGTCTAAATGACAGTCCATCGTCAAAAGTAATTCCCAAGTACTTGTAGGATTTTACACAGTCTATAGTTAGACCATTAATATTCAAATCATTTACCCCTAATTTACCCTTCCCTATTAACATTATTTTTGTTTTTTTGCGTTAATTGTTAAACCATTTTGGGTAACGTATATGTTAAATGAATGTATTAGTCTTTTCAAGCCTATTATAGTATGAAAGAATAAAATAGGGTCATCTGCATACTGTAAATATTTAATTCTTTACCCATCACAGTGGGCTGGGAGATCGGCCATAAATAAATTACAAAGGCAAGGAGCGAGCACACACCCCTGTTTCAAGCCGACATTTGTATCAAGTCGACGGGTGTTGTGTCTGCCGTCGCCAATTTTAATCTGGATCCAAGTATTGGAGTACAATAAATTAATCATTCTTAGAAGAGTTATTGATATACCCCAATTAAGTAGCTTCATCCAGAGAATATTCCTGAGAACAGAATCAAAGGCGGCTTTTAGGTCGATAAAACATATGTACAATTTTTGTTTCCTACATTTTGCTCTTTCGCCTAATAATGTTAATAAAATCAAATTTACATTGATAAAATACATGTATAAATAAGTCAAATTCAATAAAATTTCAAAATAATTTAAAACGACATCTCATAGTTTTTTTTTAAAACAGAGCAATACAATCCGGCACATAAAGCTAAAAGGATCTGTTTTAAAACTCTAGCTGTTTATACTTGTTTCTTATTTTTAAAGTGCCCTTAATAACATGAAATATTCTAGTGCATATTTCGAAAGAGGATGGCCTTTGTATAAATGCTATACCTGGCAAATAGTTTTTAAAGCCAGCTTGGTGCAGTAAACGTTTTAGGAAAACAGATGTAGGGATAGCATACAGGGGACAAAACTGGTTAAAGTGAAATGTGCATTATTTGGATTCATGGTTGCAATGACATGGTGGCAAATCGACGTTCCAGGTACATTGAATGGGGAAGGCCACTTTAAAATGCATAAGATTGACTGACCCTTTTTGGAGAGATGCGTTTATGGTTTTCGTCCACAACGGAGTGATAGATTGGTGGATGTCTTTCAGTAAGGGGGAAGGAATGGGATCGTCAAAATGTGTGGTCGATTAAATTGACTGAATGTTTTTCTGGATTTCACCCTCAGACAACGTTCTAAAACTATTCCAGAAGGCTCTGTTTTTTCTTGGGAGTGTTGGGGTGTGAAGGTCATCATTCTTGCTATGTGCTGTTAAAGTGGGGCTGATGGATTCCCTAGGTTGGGTGCTACCTTTGCTGGGACTACAGCTGCTTATGATTGCAACTTTATCTTTGAAGAAAGTGGAGTTTTTGTGATTGTGGGTTCTGCAAGTTTTCCTGATTGTTGTTTTATTATGTCAGAGTTTTTTGGGCCTGTTCGTCCCTCTGTCTACCTGAGATCTGATTGCTATTCTTTTGGCATTGAAGATAGCCTTTTTGTATGGGATTCTAGCTATCGACTCTAGTCATTGACTCCAAGCACTACATATTCCTCTGTGACCTCAACTTCCACCTTGACAACCCCAATGACGCCAACTACACCAACCTCCTGGAAAGCATGAACAACATCAGCCTCACCCAGCTGATCACAAGCCCCACACACAGTGCCGGACACATGTTGGACCCGATCTTCACATCTAGCGACAGCGTCTTGTACAGTCATGTCACCAAACTCACCTGGACTGACCATGCCATTGTGCACTTCACCATTGCAGGGTTCCCGGGCACCCCCCATCTTCCGAGCTCCTCCCACTGCAACTGGAAAAAGAGTGGCAAAACCCCAATGAAGGAACGCCCTGAACACCACCCGGCCAACACAACAACCTACCTGGGAGAGGCCGCCCAGAGCTTCTCTGCCTGGATCTCCAAATGCACTAACAGAATCACCCCCATGAATCCTGCCAATAGAAGCAGATCCACTAAACATGCCGGTTGGTACACACAAGGACTCCTGGACCATCGAACGTGAATGCAAGCGATTAGAAAGATGATGGTGCTCCAACAGAAATCCTACAGACCACACCACCTTCAAATCAGCTCTCAATAAATTCCACCAACACCTCAAGGACACAAAAAGGGATGTTCTGACAGACTGCATCAAGGCAAGCACCAACCACAGCAAGGAACTCTTCAGCATTTGGCAGAGAGTTCTCCTGCCATTCAGCCACCGAGAACACAGTCTGCCCTTCCCAAGAACGTAGTGACACACTAACTAACTACTTCTAAAACAAGATATCTACATCTACAGCAACTTTGATCCCCCAACCCACAGACATCGATAACCTTCTCACACCAATGGACACCACCCAAAGCCTGCCACTATCCACCTGCCTTGAACCCACTCACCTTGCAGAACACTACAGCCATCATGACCTGCATCCACTCAGGAGCTCCAACAGACCCCGTCCCCACCACATCTTCAACCTCAAACACAAACAAATCAGCAATGCTCTTACCTCCATTCTCAATGCATCCATCATCCTTCCCTGACAAATGGAAACACACAGAGGTCAGACGTATCCTGAAGAAACCTTCCAACAACCCCAACAAACTCAAAAATTAATGTCCCATCTCACTGCTCCCATTCCCCACCAAAGTCCTCGAAAAGGCCATCAACTACTAGCTCACCGAACACCTACAAAGAATCAACCTACTCAACACCTCCCAATCTTCCTTCCACACCAACCATAGCATCAAGACTGCCCTGATCACTGCCACTGATGACATCAGAGCCCTCCTCAACCGCGGTGAAACAGCGTCCTTTACCTCTCAGCACGCTCAACACTGTATTCCACCATACCCTTATCAGAAGACTCCACCATGTCGACGTCCAGGGATTTGCAGGATGCACCCAGAGGATACCCTTCATCTCTGAGCCCAAGAGCATCATCTGTGGTGTCCTACAAGGCATTTCTCTCAGCCCGCCCTCTTCAACATCTAAATGACACCCCAAACCCATGTCATCAGAACCCATGGACTCAACATCATATACTATGCAGACGACACCCAGCTCATCCCCTCGATCATGGAAGACCCCACCACCACCAAAACAAACTTCTTTTAACGCGATGACAAGCATCTCCGACTGGTTGAGGACCAACTGCCTGAAGTTCGACAGGGACAAGACAAAGTGTTGATTTTTGGGGAAAACACCTCCCAGTGAGTCGACAACTGGTGGCCCCCGAATTCGGACCCACACCCTCCCCAACTGACTACGCCTCCAGCCTCTGTATTGTCCTGGTCTACAAACTTAGCACCAGGTCAACATGGTCTCCTTTTCCATACCCTCCACATGCTCTGGAAAATCTTCAGAGAGATCCCTGTTAACACCAGAAAAACAGTCACAAAAGCCCTCGCTACCAGCCAGCTAAACCATATAAACGCATTGTATGCTGGAGCCACGACCCAACTCCTCAAGAGACTCCAGACCATAAAGAATGCAGCAGCCAGACTCATCCTCAACCTCCCCAAATGAACTCACATCAACCCACACCTCAGGGACGTCCACTGGCTCCCAATCCAGAAAAGTTGTCAGTTCAAGATGCTGACACACTCCTACAAGGCTCTTCACAAACAAGGTCCAGCATACATTAACCACAGCCAGACAGCTTTGCCCTGCCTACCTTCCCCTAGCACACATTCTCCACATCTGCCAAAGCTACAACGGAGGTCGTTCCTTCTCCTACCTCGCCACCAAGTCCTGGAATGACCTACCCCTCCACCTGGAAATGTCACCTCTGCTCATGGATCTCAGAAAGCAACTCAAGAACTGGCTTTTCGACTGAGATCTCGGAAACTGCAGGACCTGGATACCCTCGGGGATGAATAGCTGTGCTATACAAATACTGATTGATTGATTCTGTGCATTCTCAACTGTTCAAGATGAGTAATGTTTGTGTTCTTCCTTTAAAGTCATTCCAAATGTCTAAGATGCCTTCTATCATTGTTTATGTTTTTTGTTGAACCACGGTCCTGAAGTTTTTATCTTTTGCCTTTTTAGACGTAATAGAGCCGCCTTCTGGATTATGTCAGTCATATTGCTGTTATAGAGGTGTGTCAGTTCTTGGACAGAAGTTTGGTCAGTCTGAGATGCCAAGGAGGTTTAGCATAGACCCACCAGTTCTGTTCTGTTCACGCAGCTGTAATCCCTCACCCAAATGTTTTCTCATTCTCATTTGACCCTTGAATTTAGTTTCTTGTGCAGATATTTGGAAAATAATTTGATGGTTGTCTGACCGGTCTGTCGCGGTAATGTCTAGCATGTTTACTGATCCTGGTGTAGCAATGATGATGTCACGTGTGGCACCTTTGTTGTGGGTTGGTCCATTGCATGCCTGAATCATGTTGAGGTCCTGGAGCAGGTTACTGAGTGTGGCCACTGTGGGTTTTTTGTCATTGTTCCACTGCAGGTTGAAATCTCCTGATAAGATTGCATTAGAGAGTGAAGTACCATTGATTGTGATTGTTTCCATGAGTTGTTCCAGGAAGACTGTGTTGTTTACCGGTGGATGGTATAAAATTAGTGTTTTTGGTAGCAGTTTCTTCTCAAGCATGATTTCAGCTCCCAAGAGTTCAAACAATGAGGTATCTTCTAGCGAGAGAGTGTTTAAGGTTAAGGAGTTTCAGTGAATTATAGTGTGACCAACCCCCGATGAAATGTGTGGTCTAGAGGTAAGATCTGGGGGACTGATAAGGTACAGTTTTGGAGCTGAGGTTGGGTTGAGCCAGGTTTCAGTTAGGAAGAGAATGTCTAGATCGTGTGCTCAGATCACATCTGCTATATCTGTTGCATGCTTTGCAGCTGAACAGCAATTGTGCAGCATGCATATCAGGTTTGTTACTGTTTTATGTGTTACTGTGGTGGATATTGTGTGTGTTGCAATCGAATCAGGTTGTTGTGATTGACTTGTAGAGTGTTGCATCTCCAGTTATAGTAGTTATATGTCTTTACAATAGGGATGTTGGCTTTTGTGTCAAGAGAGGTTTTCTGAGTGTCTAGATAGTCTATTAGCAGAGTGTTAATTTCTTTTTCGGAGAGGCAATTGTTTCTTCTTCTTGGACGGTGAACTTGTTGTCTAGTGGAGTTGAGAGTCTGCTGTTGTATATAAGTTTTCTGCTAGATGGGGAGTTAGTGCACTTGGTAGAGTGTGTACATATTATCATATTGCCTACATTTATATATTGATACAATCTTAGAAAAAATATGCTTTTCCAATGTAAACCCAAATTCAGTCCTAGTGCCAATGACTGACTTATTCTATCACATATTGACAAATCGCATATGGTTTAATGAGTTTAATCTTAGATAGCTTAGGTTTCCTAGCTACCATGCTCTGATTTAATTTGGTGCCCAAGTTCACAGCTGTTTGCAGGAGCAACATTTGTGCAAAATTGATCTGTAATAGTTCTGTGGATTCACAACTGGACCATCTATTGTTGCCTGATATCACGCCTAAATATGGACTGTGCCTGTCAATGTGTGTTAAAGGGATATTGTAATTTCACTGATGTTATCAAACAAATTGTCGAGTCGTTTACAGTAATAAATACTCGGTAAATATTTAGGTTTAAAATACTACCTATATCATACCACAACGGCCACAAAGATATGTTATTTTCTTACGGCTTCAATCACTTATGAATTTTACCAACACACAACATAATCTACTCATTTTCAAAAGCTATAAAGCCTTGTATTAGTTTGCTCTGAATTCCTAAATGTGCATGTTTTGTTCTTTGTTACTGTAGTTTGTTACACTTATATACAGCAACTCAAGTTTCAACTAATTCCCTAATTAACTACAAGGAGGAGCCCATTAGGATGGCGGGCAGATCGCCCCCGCCAGGCCGGTGGTAGCCACCGCTGGGCTGGCGGGGGCGATCACCCCGCCATCCGTGCCGGAATGATCCTGCCATAATAGCATGGCTGGGGGGTCCGCGGCGGACAGAAAGGCCCTCCGCCGCTTTTCCGCCAGGGCGGAAAAGGGTTCATATGGTGGCGGTGTCATTCAGACACCGTCAGCCATACTACAATGGGCATTTACCAATGACTTTCCGTGGCGGCAATGCCACCATGGAAAGGCATGCGGAGTCTGTCCTGGGGGCCTGTTGCGGGCCCACAGGGACTCCGGGGGGGTGGGGGGTGCACATGGGGGGTACCATTGCATTTCAAAGTACAACGTAGCAGGCACCGCGCAGTGCCTGTCACGTTGTGCTTTGAAATGCACAACATGTAAGCTCCGCCCACCGCAATGGTAAAAATACAGGATGCGCCCCCCCACTGTGGCGGGCGCATCCTAATTTACCCCACGGGACCCCCGCCCTTATGGCGGGCGGTCCCTTGTAACGTGAGGATGGCAGGTGGGGAAAGTCCGCCCGCCATCCTAATGGGGGCCTTTGTATTGCAAATACAATCTCTATTAATAGTCTGTTTTCAATTCATGAAAAATTTACATGTAACCAGATCAACATTGGTTCACTTTTATTTGTAGTTTGTATTGCGCAAACTACACACACGAGTGCTCTTTACATGGAAGAAAGAATATGTAAATGCACAAAATAGGATGTTAACAGGGAATATATATGAGAATGTTTACAGTACGTGAGACAAGTCACAGGTGTTATGTTAGGATGAGGAGGAAGACTATGAAACTAACCCAATCCACTTATTTTTCAAACAGTCAAGTTGTGCATGTTCGCGTTGGTGCGGTGCCAGAATACCGGCGTCAGAAAATCATCTGACATAAATACTGTCTCCAAAATATAATCTACAAAAATAGTGTCCAACTCCTATTTCTAAATAACATTTACAAGGATTGAGCCAGCATGGACCGCTGGTCAATGCAATGATGCCCATGCAGAAAGACTCTGACAGAGTGCAGCTTCAGTGGACAGGAAGAAGGAAGTGACAGAGGATGGTGATGGGGTGTGGCAGCAGGGCAGGTGTGTTTTATTTATATTCATACAGGGATAGGAGGATGGAGTCTGTAAAAGAGAGGGTGGTAGAACACCAGGTAGGATTGTTTAATACGGGGGGGATAATGCTGTGGGTGGTGTGGCTGGGTGGCAGGATACCAGGCTTGGTATTTTAAATTTAGCTGGAAGATAGGTGAGAAGACCAGAGGGGCGGTGGATAATTGGTGGGACAGTAGGTGCAAGATTGTGAGGGGGCCGAGGCAGATGTGTCATGCTTGTGTCCCCATGTCTTCTCTAGCTCTCCCCAGCTGATGAGAGAAGGAGCAGAGGAAAGGAGGGCCTTACACCATAAAATACAATGCAGATTGAGTACTCTGAATAAGTGAAAAGGTTTGTGAACATTCACAAACACGTACATTGTAGTGTACCTGAGATTATCAGGCTATTACTGCACTCAAATGACCACTACACACCCATGCAAAAGCATTTATTAGCACAAACAAGTTTGTGCAAGTCCATATTGTTATGAGTGTAAAATCATGATTTTTAAATAGCAAAAGTGGGTTTGGGCTTATAAAGTTGCAGATGAAGTAATTGTGAATAGTGCCGCTCGTAGTTGTGAGGAGTGAGGTGCTGAATTGTCCTGAGGAATTGGTCGCCTGCCTGTGTCCAGCATCGGAGTAGCTTTTGGGGCGTTAGACGACGGAGTGGGACTGCGAGTCCCAGGACTGCTTGCGGCGTCCACAGCAGCCGCACCTGGAGACTCTTCCCGCCTGACCCCGCCTCCCGGCTCTTCTTTACCACGACTCGCGGCCCACGCTTCGCGGGAGCCGCTCGTAGTTGTGAGGAGTGAGGTGCTGAATTGTCCTGAGGAATTGGTTGCCTGCCTGTGTCCAGCATCGGAGTAGCTTTTGGGGCGTTAGACGACGGAGTGGGACTGCGAGTCCCAGGACTGCTTGCGGCGTCTACAGCAGCCGCACCTGGAGACTCTTCCCGCCTGACCCCGCCTCACGGGTGCTCTGCCTGCCCATTGCCTATAAGACCAAGCCCCCTGACGCGCATCTCGGAACGCGCGCGGGGCGAAGCCTGGGCCACGGGCGGGCCCGTTGTAGCCCGTTCGAGCCAGAGAGTGTCTATACATCCAGCAGATTTCTACTGCATGACTGTTACCTCCAATCTCGTGGTGATCTAGACAAGCTGGTATCCAGGCACTATGGTATCAAGGGAGACAAGGAGTAAAGCACGGTTACGTCCACCATGGCTACAGGTACTTTGGACAATTTTCTTATTAGAGCCAATACCGCTGTAAGTAATGATTGTCGGCCTTAGAAAGACAGTTAGCTGATGGCATTGAAAGTACTAGCCGGTCCTCTCTAGGACTAGCTGTAAATACTACCTCAACGGAGATACTGGACGTTTCCCATCTCTCTCTCCTGGATAGTATTGATCAAACAATTGAGTCCGTTTTACAACAGCTAAGGTCATCCTCAACCTTACAACGTGATTCTGACCGGTCAGTTTCTGATGCTGTAGTATTGACACCGTCTGATCCAGTCCCGA
The DNA here is from genome assembly GCF_964261635.1 of Lissotriton helveticus. NCBI lineage: Eukaryota > Metazoa > Chordata > Amphibia > Caudata > Salamandridae > Lissotriton > Lissotriton helveticus. The sequence goes on along the minus strand of NC_136070.1, from coordinate 1,069,792,717 downwards.
TAATAAGGGAGGGGAGCGAACTAAATCGGGGTCTCCGAGAAGGTGCTGTTTCTAAAAGAAAAAGAACTAGACAACCTGAGGGCACAAAAAGGGCGAAATTGGACCAAGTTTCAGGTATTGTTGTTGACAGTTCGGACATACCGGATTTCTCTTCTCCCGCAATTGACAACGAAATTGTTACTTTAATACAGCCTTCCGAATTACCAGTGCCAGGGCAGGCTCCTATGTTTGTCTTTGGAGAGGGGGCTTCTGGAGGGGAGGACCAGTCTATATCCTTTATTTCGAATCTCTTGCAGAAGCTTTTAGACCCTGTCCTGAAGAGGCTTGATCGTATTGTCACTAGATTGCATTCAATTGAAACTGTGACGGGGGACATGAGGGAAGATTTAAGAACCTTGGGTAGTAGCTCAGGTGTAACCACAAAGAATGGGGGTAGCTCTGCCTCCTCCAACTTAGTTACTACTGAATCTACAAACATCACTAAACCAAGGTCAACAAATGCACCCATAGCCAGCCCCTTAAGTACTGCCCCCGTACCCCACCCCAAGGCAAGTTGAGCCTGTCCCTCAAGTGCGGTAATCAAAATTGCCTGTACCAATGATCCCACAGACACAAGGAAAAACCCCACCTTGTACTGGCGAAAGCTCCGCCCAGAATGCTCCTTGTCTAAGTCGGCCACAAGGAGGTAATCTGCCCCCAGAAGCGGGAGAACATACTGTAATATTGGCCGGAGTCCCGGAGCTTTCAAATTCTGCACTGGAACCTTTTGATTCCCTGAAAAATAAAATGCTTAGCTGGCTAAATATCCACAGGCCCCTGCCACCTTATATTAGAAGTGAAATATTAATGGTTAGGCGGGTTCCCTCGGCGGGACATACAACCAAGAAAATTAAGGGTGACTGCATTTTGGTTACCTTTAGGGACTCCCAGATTGTTTCTCATATTACTAACTGGCTGGGCAACCCTGGAAATATCATCATCCAACTGCTACCACTGTCCTTCTTTTATCCCGTAAGCAATTACAATTCGCACCTTAGGCGGAATGATGGTTGGACAAGGGTGGGATTTTCGATTGATGGCACAAGATACAGGCCTTCACGGCACAATACGCCCATGCAGAGAAACTACATCCATCCTAACAGGTACAGCTGTCTTGAGGAGGTAGATTGACTGCAGTTGGTAAAATGTAGTGGAGGTGGTGATAAGGTGGTGCCCATTATAGCTGAGTCTGGTACACCGACATACACGGTGGATGATGGAAACCCTCTCTATCACCATTCTTCCAATGATCAGGCAAGTATTTCCATTACAGAACCCCCTCCACATTTCCCTGATATTCCCCCCACCTCCCTTGCACTAAAAATTCTCTCCTGGAATATAGCGGGTCTATGTAATAAACTGGCTTGCCCGGACTGGGGATCATACATAGACTCGAATGATATATGCTTATTCCAGGAAATATGGGCAAGGGAGGATCAACATCGTTTAGGTTTTGCTTCATTTTCAATTGCTGCAAAATGGGCGAGGAAGGGTCGCCCTTCTGGGGGCCTAACAATTTGGATAGAAACTCACCTGGGATGTAATGTCAAAACCATTGATACAGCCTCTGACGATGTCCAATGTGTAATTTTAGAGTGGCCGAATGGTTTCAGACTGGCTGTGGTTAACATTTATTCAAGACCGGTGAGTGTCACATCTGTGTCTGAAACCATTGAAGAACTATCCTCTTTCTTAACCAATATTCCGGAGGATGCCACGTTCGTGGTGAGGGGTGACTTTAACTCCCAATTTGAACCATTAGATGGGCTGTTAGATGGTGTTAACCAGGAGGAGGATGATGCTTGGAAAATTCCAGAAGTGACAGGTCCTCCAGCAAGAGCATGGACTCCTTAAGCTGTACAAATTACCTCTTTGACGATGACCCATTCAATTAGGACTTGTAATGGGCGCACAAAGTCTGATAACCCACCTGCCTTTACTTTCAATCAGTCGGGGAGGAGGGCACGCCTTGACTATATCTTTGTGGAGTGCAGGGCCTGGAATAGAATATTAGACTTTAGGGTCACACATAGAGGGGAGAGCTATCATGACCCGTTAATTTAGGTTTTAAAATTCCGGGTGTCGCTAAGGACACTGAAATATCGCAACTTGCCATACCTAATATGTCTACCCTGACTAGTAATAGACGCAGGGTAAGATGGGACAAGCTGACCAAAAACCCAAACGGGTTAGCCAAACTGTATACCCAGGTAATTCCAGTACTAGAGGATGTAGCCGCTCTGATTGACCAGCACTCAGCAAACTATTCTCATGAAAAGCTGCGAGAGCTTCACAATGTACTAATAACCACCCTTACTGAAATTTTAAATCCCTTAGGCCCAAGCTCTGGTGGGGCTCTAAGGAAACCATCCTGGTACAATAAGGCCTGTAGAGAGGCGAAAAGTGAGCTGCTAGTAGCACTTAAGCAGAATAATAATAGGGACCTTGTTAAAGCCAGGAGGCAAGTTTATCAGAACCTCATATCCCATGCTAAGATCGAGTGGGAGAACGAGAGATGGGCAAGTTTAATGTCGGCTCTTGCGGTCAAAGATGCACGCAAGTTCTGGCAAATTGTGAGCACTGGCTCACTTGAGCCAGAGCAGGCAGTAGCTCCTACTATTGCCGCGGAGGTTTGGGAAGAACACTTCGCTGGACTATATAAGGAGGACTTGCCTAACACCACTCTCTCCTTACCAAATGTAGCCATAACCCTAGATTCTGATCCACCTGAGCTCAGGTTTACCTTACCTGAGGTCCGAATGGCAATAGCCAAGCTCCCAGCGGGTAAAGCCCCAGGGCTGGATAAGGTCCCGGGGGACCTCTATAAATAGGATCCAGAGATTTGGGCCCCTTATCTTTTAATAATTTTTAATGCCGTCCTTGGGGGATGGCTCCCCCAAATACTTGGCTGGGAGCCGAGTTGGTCCCCATCTTCAAGAAGGGGTCACCTCTCCTCCCAGCCAACTACAGGCCAATCAGCCTGATCGACGTATCCCAGAAACTATTTACTAGGCTGATTCTGGATCGTATTCTAGATTGGGTTGATGACTCAGAAATTTTAAGTGATTATCAAGCAGGTTTCAGAAGGAATGTATCCACTACCGACCAGGTTTTCAGGTTAAACATGCTCTTCTGGAAAACGGTCAAAGTACAGGGCGGTTCTCTTTACACCGTTTTCGTTGACCTCCGTGCGGCCTTCGACTTGGTCCCACGGGGGAAACTTTGGAGTGTATTGAGGGATCTAGGTATTCCATCTTCCCTTTTAGATATTCTAATACGTCTCCATTCACAGAATTTTGCAAGGGTCAGGTGTGGGAAACAAGGCAATTTGTCATCCAGCTTCTCCGTTGGCAGGGGGTTAAGGCAGGGTTGCGTTTTGGTGCCAACCCTGTTTTGCCTCTATGTCAACTGAGTGATCACCCACCTGAATAAGGTCCCAAATAGAGATGCTCCAAGGCCCGCAGGCACAGGGATCTCTGCGATTATGTTCGCAGATGATACCCTGTTGCTGGCTAAGACACCAATGGGTATACAGCGAGTCTTGGATGCTTTTGTCTCATTTTGCCACGATCGGGGATTGGAAATAAACACTTCCAAAACGAAGTTTAGGATTTTTAATCCACCGAAAACATCCCGCCCTAGTCCTGCTATAGATGGTGTTCGTTTAGAGAGAGTGCAAACCTTTGAATATCTGGGACTAACTCTCAATGAGAATATGACTTGGGCACAACATCAGACCAAAACTCAATTAAAACTCTCGCAAAAAGTGGGGGGGATTCTTAAACTCCTAAAACAATATATTTCAAAACCTATTTCTCCCCCACTCGAAATCTACAAAATGCAGGCACGGGGAGCAGTGATCTACGGAGGGGAATTGTGGGGTCACAGTTGTCATCCAGCGATCACCACTGTGGAAAATAAGTTTCTTAGGCAGTTGGTATCCCTGCCTCTTAGTACCTCCCTACTCCCCCTTAGGATGGATCTGGGACTTAGATCAATTAAGGAAGAACTAGGACTTAAGCCCCTTACTTTTTGGAGGCGTCTTTGGGTTACTCCTGAACTCGTCAGCTATAGGCGTGAGCTCGCAGAACTGTTGGAAGCCCCTAATATCTGGAATCTTTCCTGGTTGAAATATATCAGGCAGGAATTTGACAGGCTGGGTTGCTCCGGTATACAGCCTTTACAACAAAACTTTTACAACGAACTACCATTACAACGCATAGCGCTGGGGGGCGCTCTAGGATAGGGAATAGGTTTAATGTACTATCCAACACCTTCCCTACTATCCACGGGGCCTGGAGTTGGAATAGTAAATTAAACTATTCACTATACAGCGCCTAAAAGCATTATGCGTTGTAATGGTAGGCGTTGTAAAACTTGCGATGTAAAAGTAGGCGTTGTAAAAGTATGCGTTGTAACGTCATACATCCGGTTGCTCCTCACTATGGTCTAATCCTGAGGAAGCGTGTAGGGGCATATCTCGAAGGGAGTTGGTTAGTCTGTATCGTGATCAAAATTTGTTGGCTTCTCTATCAAATGCCCAAATCGGAACAATAACGAGATCATTCCTGGTTCTGAAAGACTATTACAAATTGGAGACTGCTTTTGATATCATCAGTCCCAATGGCCATCGGAAGCTATACCTCCAATGGAGATATGACACATTACCATTAAGAGTCTTGACCTCACGTTGGCACCCTAATGCCCCTAGGAATTGTCCTGCGTGTGGAGCTGAATTAGAGACAGAGCTACACACGCTCTTCTTCTGCCCCTCCTATAAGGCTTCTATGAAGAAGTGGATTATTCCCATCTGTAAAAACTTGGGCATCAGGCAGTGTTCTCACTCTTACCGAATATTAAAATCTGACTTATCGCCAATAATTGTTTTCGCGGTCACGACATTTCTGGCCGCCATGTGGAACACTAGAAGAAAATATTTGGTAATCTGAGATGAAATCTAATTATGCAACTGTTGAGGCGACAGGGGGTGAGGTGATCCGAGGTGATTCGGGCTGATTGGCCTTTGATTTTAGAGAAATGTTTTTACAAAAAATTGAATTGTGTGGTTTCTGTACCCTTGTATTTTTAAATTACTGTAATGTTTTATGATGAATTTTATTGTCTGTACTTTTATGACATTTTTTCTTGTCGAAATAAAGATAAAGATGAGATGAATAGTGAGGATGTTTTTCACCTCAGTGTTCAAAGTGGCATCATAGACAAGTGGTGCTTTGCTGTCATCCATGTGATGTCACTCAGAGCCCACAGGTAAAAAACAGTGCCATTATTCAGTTGCCCATATATAATACAAAAGATTCAACTGCAGAGACAAGATGCGTTACTAAGGGCCTGATTTACAAAGAAATTAGAAAATCTAGACATGTAAAATCATACCTATCCTTGGATGCAGATTTTCGATTTTCTGGAATTCTCAAAGGCTGCCAGGAGTACACCTGAAATGCTCAGACAGTTGCAGATTACTAGTAGCACATCCGGTAATCTTTTCACACTGCCTAGAGTAATAATTGCATGCTCCCACAGACACCACCCCAGGGGAATGAAGGAGGTAGACAACCATCTCCCCTCCCCCCTAGCGCTGCGGCAGAATTGCCGCCTCAGCAAAGGGGTTAAGGATGTTGCTGTTGTTACTTTTAGGTGTTAAAGTTGAGTGAGGATGGTTAGATTTAGCATTGCACACCACATGGGTACTGCTGCTGGGAGTCTCTGTAGTTAAGGGTTCTAAGATGCTGGATGTTCTGCTCTTGAATGACCCCAAGTTGAGGTGGTAGACACTGATGTCATTTAAGTCCCCTTTGGACCTCTACTGTCTGTGATGTGCATGTGAAGAGATAATAGTGGTTAAGTCTTAGGTTTTGAATTCATCAGTGACTTGCCATAGAGGACTACATATATACAGTTGTGAGGTGTTTTAATAATATATTGTAGGGGACATGTGGCATAATACAATAGTGTTCAAAGGAGCTTTGTCGCTGCAGTCATGTAATTACGCATGTTATTCTTTGATGTTAAATGGAGCATGATCAGGGATAAGAGATCCTAGGTTGTATCCTTGTCCAGTATAAATCTCTGTGTTCTGATGTGTTGTCCTGGGTCTGGGTCTTCTTTTGCTGTGTGCTCTCCTCTCCTTGAAATATACCATAAGTGTGTCAGGTGGATTTGCATTCGCATGACAATGAGCTCTTGCCGGTCTACCTCATTCTGCTTCACATCACACTGCTATGTGCTCTTCCCTGTTTGCTATGTTCATTTATTTTACCGTGTTTCTGTCAGTGTTTGTTTTCTTTTGAATAAAGCATTATTATGAGATATGTAGTTTTGTGTAGTGTTTTTTTTTTTTAAATAAACATTTTCAATGGAATGGTAACAGAATGGCACTTTGGTGGTGTAGAAACTGTTTGACATTTTATTTTTAGGGCAGTACTAAATGTTAGCATTATTAATTATTCTGGCATTGTCATTTCACACACCTCAAGGTCGATTTGGTATGTCAAGAAAACTCTATTTTAAATTTAAAAAGCAGTTCGAGGAACTATCCCTCCAACACACAAAAAAGTGTTTTTGCATCTAAAGAAACATGAGTGATGGCTTTTTGGGGTACTTCTCTTTTTTTATTTTCCTGTTTATTAACTGTGCATGCCATTTCACGTGTCTGGTAAATGGCTGAAATGTGTGCCAAATATGTTTTGGTTGCATTGCGATTTTGCATGTGTCTCTGTCAATCTAGTGCTATTAGGAATAATGTACTTTTCTAAATTGCAATGATCGCTTTCTTGGTTGAACACAGTCATGCAGATCTGCTGGTAATCATGGGGCCTGATTGCCATGAGTTTTACAAAATATGGTGCAATGACCCGTGCTAGCTTCTTTCTGTGATGTGATGATCACTTTCCACTACAAAGAATTCGTGTGAAATCTTCTCATGGCTGATTCAACTTCGCAATGCTTTAGGATTTGGCCCTTGTCCTTTAGATCCATAAGGTTGTGGAACACTAGGCAAATGTTTTTAAATACGTCAGCAAGGGATTGTTTGGCATTCTGAGCGAGAAGGAAGATGGTAATGAATTGTGTTGTGGACATATGAATCTAAAATGTCAGGGTGTCCACAGAGGCCATGGCTGGAGCTGTGTTACGGACAGAACGTCCAGCTTTAGATGACAGCAACTCCACCACCACATGGGACTGATCAATTTTTCCAAGCAATGGGCTCACCTTCCGGTGTCCATTCACTGAAGCATGAAAGAAGAATGTCGATACGTTTCAGTCAGGCAGAGACTCGGTAGGGCCTGCTGCTTCTCAAAGACATGATTCAATCCAGTAAACTGCAATTGACATGCAGAGTGGAGGGCTGAATATTGGGGCATAAGAACATCATTGTGTCGATTCAAGAATATGGAATTACCGTTATTTGATTGTTCTGGGGTGATATCTGATGGTGAATTGAGTACTGCACTTGGAACTATTGTAAAATGAGATGAAATTAACTGTCTGTGCTCTTGCAGCATAGTCCTTTTAATATGACATCCAGTTGACTGTGACCTTGAGTCATGTGAACAGTGACATCATCTTCCATAAAGTCAATCGTACTATATACAGCATCATCACTGATGGCCAGGGTGCTAGGTTTGGGTTCCGTGGCACCATAATGGAGCATCTCAAAGCTTTGTAGCAGTGATATTTTTGAACACATTGTTTTAGCATATACATAGATTTTCATGGTGTGCTTAATTACAGACAAATGTATACTGCTTCATCAGATAATGATAGGGTCTGCTCTCCTTAACTCTGAAAATTATAGGGTGATGTTTTTTACATTCTTGGCAAACCAAGCCAGTCTGGATCCACTTAGGTAGTTAGCAATGCATTCATTAGAGCTTATTAGCGTGTTTATAAACGAGGGGTTGTTTGTACAGAGATACCACACAATGATTTATATCTCAGGAGTCGATTGCTGCTTTTATCGTATGCCGTGCTTTCGGTAACTTAAATGTATATATGTGTGCGTATACGTATGTATAAAATGTATAGCGCACACCTGACAAAAACGCCGCAGAGTGGTGTACAGGGTCAGGAGCAATGATATATTTATAGGAAAGACAGGCAAGGTAGAAGGTCTGTATGTATCTATGTATGTGTCTAAGTATGTATGTATGTGTCATTTGTATTGTGTAGTTTCAGAAAACAATGGTTCACTGAGGCCAATATGTCCCGGGAGTGTTTTAGAGAAAACGCAGTAAATCCTATATATATTTTTAGGACCCAACATTACACAGTGTGTCAAAGGCAAAAATACAGCAGGACACTTTCTAGCGTCGTGATGCAATTAATTTATTCATTGCGGAATATCATTTTTTTATTTTTTTTATCTTGATCCAGTGCTGAAAGATAAATGAAAAAACGTGCTGTAGTGAGTGAAAAAACATTACAACATGCATCAATTTAAACAACAAGAAGCTAAAATCCGTTTAGGCAATTTGTTATATAAAAAATAGGGAGTTAAGCTGTTTAGTGGTGCAAAGTTTTTTATGTACATAGATATAACCTACAGGCAAAGAAAGGAGTATTTACACACGCAAAAGGGAAATCCTAATTCACAGAATCCGAATTTCTGTGCAGAATCCAAATACTCATTCAGACAACGTTTGTGCATCAGTCAGTAAATGGTAGTATGAGAAAATGGAAGGGTAAGAGTTTACAGCAGGGGTGACAAATGCAAAATCAAGTCAACACCCTCAAAAGCCTGAACTTTATGGCAATTCCCACCCTATAAAAACAAAAACATGCACTCACAAACTGAATGTGGACTAAAAAGCAAGATTTTGACAACTATGAAAAGCTCAGTTTATATATTTTACTTTAAACTGGTGGATTGCTCGCCTGTAGGCAATTCACTAGTGTGTGCTGGGAACGGAAGCCACATGATTTTTGTATTTCTATGCATCTTGATTTTACCATTGGTTTGTAAACTGGGTCCCTAGTAAATTAACTTAGCTGGAGCTAAATCCCATGGGGAATAATAGGTTCTACAGAGTGCACCATGCTGTATGTGAATAACAATGCAGTATTAGTTTTTGTTCACCCTCAAATTATCCCATAGTTTCTCTCTTAGAATAGATCTGTGGTCCATCTAATGGCCCATGCCTGTGTGACGCTTCGGCCAAAGCAGATCTTCCTTTCCACAGTCTTACCTACCAACCTTTAGAGTCTCCGAGTAGGATGAGCTTGAAAGGTTTAAAAGGGTGTCCATTGGGATCAAAGAAGATGAACAATGGTTTGAAGGGTGAGCCAGGTTCGAAGGGGGCATGATCACACTGAAGTCTCTCAGAGGCATTTCACTTGTCTGGAGAGTCAAATGTGAGTTCAAGGAAGGTGACATATCCACACAAGGGTGAGTTGGGAGGTGTGCATAGTTTTTCTGCACTTCTTTCAGTCTACACTCCCTCTATTCCTGTACCATTCAACCACTCTCACCAAGAGTTTAAAGAACGCCCTCTGTGGTGGTCTCCTTTAATTATCTTTTATTTCCCCCTCCTTTTGCTGTAACCTAAACCATCACCTGCCTACAATTTGACCCATGTTGTGGCCTCCTTCAATTACATTTATTTAATCTTCCCCTTCTGCTGTAGCTTCAACCATCTCCTACCTCCTATTATATCTATTTGTCTTCATACAAATAGATGGAACTGCACTCCTTTCTCATTGAAGAAATGTTGCCTCCATTTTTTAGCTCTAATACTTCTCTTTCTTCTTAATGAGCCAGATCCCATTGTGCTATACTCTCAAGAGGTGCTTTTTCTGTGCATCTCAATTTATCTACAATGCAGTCTGGCTTCTTTTTGCATCATGTTCGTGCTACAGAAAAAATAAATAGATGATATAACATTGGTATCGAAATCCCTTAATAGTTCTTATTTAAAGACCTCAGCCAACTTCCAAATTCCCATTTAATGAGGCCTGGATTTCTCACATGCTCTCTTTGTTTAAAGAGAAAACTGCATGGATTTGGTGTTATTTTGACTTGTTCCTCTGCTCCCATCAGCATAAATAATAATTAAGGCTCTTACCTCACTGTACATAGCAGGCAGTGAATCACTGTAATTATTCCATTCCATGTATCTGAGGTTTGCTGAATCTTTTAATCTTTTTTGGAGGGGGGTGGGGGAGCTTTGTGAAGTGGAGAAATCAATAACTCTTTATTTTAGGCGGCAGTCGTGGAAGGATGAAAGAGTGCCAGTGATTAGTATGAATTTAGAGCAGTTTAATAAAGCGTATTGTGCAAAATGCAGGCCCTGGCAGATTGCTGGTGACGCGCGTAATAGGATCTTTTTGTGTTTTGTGCGCTTTTGTCCTTCTCAGAGCAGCAAGCGCTGCAGATCTTCAGACGAGCAGCAAACATGTTCTCTCACTCATAAGCTCTGCACAAAAGGAAACCTCCAGAAATGCCATTCGGTTCCAGATAGCGACAACCCACATGCGGCATCTCGCTGCAGATTTGATAGGCAGCGGGGTCCCATCGATATGAGTGAAGGAGGTCACCACCTAGGTTGCCAAAAGTGGGGTATCAAATTCGAGGGGGAAAAAAATAAAAATAAAAACTGTGAATTTGACAAATGAGAGGTTTTCATGGAGACTTAGGGGTCAGATGTACGAAGCATTTTACCACTCGCAAACGGGCCAACGGTAAAATGCATTTTGGCATGTACCAACCCTGTTTTGCGAGTCACTATTTGGAAGGGGTATGTTAAGGGTGTCCCTTCCTAACAGCGAAACGCACTGGTATGTAGGATTGTTTTGTAACCGGGAATGCGGTCGCAAAACATTCGCAGTTACCATCAACTTCAACTTGGTGGTAACCCATTCGCAAATGGGAAGGGGTCGCCCACTGACCCCTTCCCCTTTGTGAACGTGGGCGGCAACATTTTTTACTCTTAAAAAATTAAAAGGTAGCTTTTCATATTATCTTTTTGAAATACATCCCGTTTTCCTTTAAGGAAAACGGGCTGCATTATAAGAAAAATAAAAAGCTTAGTTAAAAAGCAACACAGACATGGTGGTCTGCTGACCACAGCAGGCCACCATTACTGTGAGTCCAGGCCATTCCCAATTGGTCGCAAAGCGAGACCTACCTCATGAATATTAGTGAGGTAGGTCTATTTGCTACCCAGTGGGAATCACAAAATGTGCCTACGAGACATTTGTACATGGGTGTTTGAGATTTGCTAAATACGAATCGCAAAAATTCTCAATCAGGAAATAGCAAACTGACTTTTTACTACATCATGCCCTTAGCTGCAGGCAGCTTGTCTAGGGCCACTGCATGCTGCATTTGTCTTAGTTTATTTTTAACAAAGGCTTTTGGACAGAAACATTTGACATAGTAGCAGTAACATGGTGGTGTTTAAGGGCATAGGAGGGAAATGGTAACATAGGTGATGGCAATGACTGGTAGGGAATGAGACACAGTAACCACATTCCTGTACATACAATATTGTTGATTGCAAATTTAGTTTGAGGTGCAGACAAATGTATGAACTTGCATGGTAAATTGACCATCATCACATAAATGTTATTAGCAGTGAAGTCACCGCTAATGCCTAATTAGGAAACAGTATGGGTTATGCAGCCTTGAGGAGGTCTGAAGGCACACCCACTATATGCGTAACATGTGTAAGCAAGGATACCTGTGCGGCACTTGGGAAAGGCTGCTGTGGCACAGTCTTTTCTGCAGTCTGGGCTGTGGTGTCCACTTGCAGTGGAAGATGACCTTGATGCAACGAGGGAGGATTAAATTGTTAAGTCATTGCCTAGAGACTACTGTAGCTCTTTGTCGGAGACATCATGTTACCCATAAAAATATAAATAGACAGAGTAGAAGAGAGGACTTTAAGTCAGACCTCCTGCTGCCATTGGCAGTCAGCATTTTGTTAGAAGCTGCCATTGGCTCTATTGGTTGTCCTTCAAAGCAAGGCATTTCGTGGATGCTTACAAAGGTCTTAAAGTAGCCCACTGCTGTAACTTCTCCACTGTGTAGCACCCCTTTCCCCAATGTCACTCTGCTCAACTCCCTTGCTCCACCACCCCTCAGTGTAGGATGTGACCCTGCTGTTCCACGCCGCTGCATGCTAACAGTTTTTGCCTCACTCTTATTTTGGCTTTGTCAATGATTTTTTATGTGGATCACAAGCATTGGAAAAACCAAACCAATCCAAAATGGCTCCCGTGCATGCACGCACATCTACAGTGGCCATCTTTCTACAGACATGATCATTTCATGATTTCATTACTGCCACTAAAACATGCGTAGCTCATTTAGATGTCAAGGGTTCGAACCCCAGCAGTAACCACTCAGTCAACCTTCCCATAAAGCAGAGGTTGGTAAATTAAGCATCAACAAAACGTTTTTAAGTAACAGTCCAGATTATTGGCAGTCCTTAGAAATGGCAGCAGTGTCCATATGTTGCTTAACCCCTTCACTGCGGCGGCTATTCCGCCGCAGTGGTAAGGGGGTGGGGCGGCCGCATGCTGGTGACGGAACCGCTCCGTCACCAGCCGCGGTTGGGCTGTGCTTGTGACGGAGCGGTTCCATCATGGCCCGCCCCGCTCAATAGAACGCTCAGCGCAGGCGCGGAATTCGCGCCGCGCATGAGCGGCGAGCGGGCCATGACGGAACCGCTCCGTCATCAGCACAGCGCACCCGCAGCTGATGACGGAGCGGTTCCGTCATCAGCATGGAACGGGTTAAAATTACTTATTAGAACTGCATAGGAGGAACACCTTTATTGATAATATATGATGCCTTTCTTTTAACATAACCAAATGCCTGAGGTATGCATCATGCTCCACCAAATTGGCATCCATCTAATCACACTTGTATATCACAATTAATGTATTAAACATGAGTTAGCACATATTTTTCTTTTGTTTTCTTTGTTTACAAAACCTTTGTGTGCCGACCACTGTGACATGGCTTTCTTGGACGTTTGTGACTTCTTCTCAACACCTGCTGTATCAAGAAGCACAGCGATCAGTTGACCAAAACTCTCGAGTACCAAGTGTTTTTTTGTATTTTCTGTCTCTCTAATTTTGCAAACATATTCCTGTAAACTTTTTCTATAGCTTTAATGCTGCATCTTTGGAGAGTTGTAGATACAAAGTGGGCTAGGGGCTGACCCAAGAAGAACAAGAACAGGCGAACATGTGGTTGTATTCCAAATTCTAGTTGGTGTTACAATTGTAAACGTAGTAATGCTGTAAATGTTTGCTGTGACTGAGGTCCTTGATTCAATCCTTTGCCTCTGTTTCCTTTTTGCTCCCTCATTTTTACATCTCACCTACCTGATAGTACAAAGTGTGTGATGGCAAAAAGACTTACTGTCAGCCTGAAGTGGGCTTAGAGCACACCCTTATTTACCATTTATTGGCTTTGTTGTCACTTTCATTTGCTTGCTTCTTATTCATTACCCTGTGTGGGCTTTACTTCTTTTTCTCCCCTGAAGCATGGACGCATTACTTGTGTCCTTCCACAGCTCATTTTTCAGGTGCTACTTTTTCTATTTGTTTCAGCACTCCAGTACTTGTCCTTTTCATCTGTCTCCCTCGTGTACTTCTGCCCCCTCGATCTTGCCCGTGTGGTTCTCTGTAGCCCGTTGGGTTCCCCCGCACTCCTCAGTAATGGGCTCGCCCATGTGTGCTACTACCAACACCCGGTGTTTTTTCCTCAGTCCTGTGCTTCTCCCCTCCAGGTCCATGCTGTTCTCTCTCTCTCTTTATGCTACCTTTATGCTTTTCTCTCTCATTCTACCATGCTGTCTGCCTTTCATGTGCCATCTGTGTTGCATTTCCCCACCTGCACCCCTGTGTTGCTTCCCCAAGCCCTCATGTTGCTCTTCCCCAACTCTACCCTCCTTGATTATGTGCTCCCTACCCTCCATGTGGCTCTGCCCACTTGCTGCTTCCCCCTACCCATCCTATTTTTTTTCTTGTATTCACTGATCCAACTCGGATTGGTAAACAAAGAGAAAGAAAAGCTTTTGCATTATTTTGTAGGCATGCACATGCCTTCTGCACGTTCTCACAAAATGATGGGGGCAGTAGCTTCATAGGCTTTTTTCCCTTTTTTAGCCATGCTGAACAACATTTTTATGCTGTGCAGCATGTTTAAAAACCAATGGCAAAGTCAATAGACCTCAAAGACAAGACCTATTGGCTTTGTCAATGCTTGTTTTTATGATCTTTCCAACAAACAAGTTTACATTTTAGTGATTTTGCGCATTTTATTTTCTTTATAGTTATGATCCAGATTGGAAAATCAGAAAAAAGCACCTATATCATTCTGTAGGCAGGCACATGCGCAGTGCACATACGTACAAAGTGACCCGGGCAGCTGCATCAAAGGCTTTTTCTATTTTACTCTAATCACACTGTACTGCATCAAAGCTGATGTGCACCATTGCTGATAACCATTAGAAAAGCCAATAGGTCTCAAAGGAGAGACCTATTGGTTTTGGCAATGCTTGCTAGATCTGGCATTAGCCAATACCTTTTGTTTTTAATAAAATATATGCACTGTAAATACTTACAGGAGCTTTCAGTCAACCCTCTTCTTCCAATGGTCGGCAGGAGTGTCATTCACATTTTGCTTCCGCCCACCACAGCATAAAGCATGGGAGTAGATGTCAGCCTACTTCAGCCCTTGGCTTATCTGTCCGTGAATGACAGCATTTTGCTCTTGCACAATGTGCACAGATGCATACTAAGGCGCCTCCTTCAGGATGTATCCATTTACATTAGATTTTTTTAATATATATATTTTACCTTTACGTCAATGTTTGTTGTACTTAGACGAGGAACTGACAGCTCTCCCAGCACTGTTACTTAGCCGCTTGTGTGTCTTTGTGAAAAACTATTCACAAACCAATGAAACATTTGCAAACCCAAATGGTCAGCAGCCAACTCTAGACTTATAGGCTTGCCAATGCTTCTTAAATTAATGTGCAGATTTACAATTTCCTCGTTTGCTGGATGTTTGTGCTATGTTTCTTGTGATACCATCTCCCTTAGTTCCAAAACACAGAGAGGCAGGGCCTGATTGGCCATGGCAGGCACCAGACATTTTCCCAGTGGGGCGGAAGGGTGGAGGGGCGTTTTTTTGCACTGTGGGGGCCGATTTTGTTACTGGGGGCCAGTTTTGCAGCAGAGCTGCAATATCAGCTCCTTCTTACAAAAACAGCAGCGGTGCTTGTGCTTGCAGCCGGGCCTAGGCTTCTCTGTAGCTTTGCTAACTACTTTTCCCAAAGGTGTTAGTTTGTTACATAAAGCCCATTCATAGGAAAACAATGAAACTTGCTCTCTGCCCATCTTCTGCTTAGGACTGAACACTTTCAAATAAGGAAACTCTGCATGACTGAAACAACTTGAAGCCTCTCCATAACAACCTCCTACACAAGATCATGGCTGCTAGATGATTATTAATGGTCCACACTGCTGTGTACCAACAGGCTGGTCATTTGTACTGACAAAGTAGACAGTTCCAGAAACATGGCTAGATTAGGGTTTACAATAGGCCTGGGTGGAGTTCGCAAAGTTCCGGGATTCAGAATTCTACTAAGTGATCAAAAAACTCCACGCACTTTGCAGAATTCCACAAGTAGCGAAGCGCATTACATCGAGCCGTTCATGGCAATTTTTAATGCAGGGTGTTTCTCCTACAATGTAGAATAAGCACAAATGGCACCATGTGCAGCGCAAGAGGGCGCTGCTTCATTCTTCCACTCAAGTAGATGTTCTACTCAAGCAGCAGCTTCCTCAACGCGAACGGAAGGTCTCTCAACGGGAGCAGAAGTGACCATCCGCTGCCTCCCACGTTGAGAAATCTTGCCTGGAGGTGGTCTGGAGTAAGATTTTCCTCAATGGCGCTCCCCAACCTAATGTTGGCAAGCGAAACAAAAACTCTACTCCGCTGAGATTTTCAGAACTCCGCATACTACGCAGAGTGCGGAGCGGGAAAAACTCTGCAAACTCCACAAGCGGAGCGGAATTTCACACCTAGGCCTAGTTTACAAATATTCAAATCATAAATGCTGTTTCTGACTCTTGCTTAAGCATTTACATTGTTGCATTATCTTAAAACGATCCCCTGACTGTGATGCACAGTTGTCATGTTATGTTTCACCTTCTGTACCGTTTGACTTTAGAAACAGTGTGCTGTTGACGCCTGTTGAAGTTTTTTTGTTCCTAACGGTATATCCGTCCAAGGTCAAACCTATGACCTAGAGGTGTCGCAAGGGGTGCATGCATTAACCAAAAGAGATAGTGCATCATCTTGGTCTGCAGACATAAAGGTTTTTCAACCAAGGTCCTGTGACAAACTGAGCTCTTTGAAGACCCCTCTGAAAAAACAATGACCTATATCTCTTTTCCAATATTACTTTTAATTGTTAGAGGCAATTGTATAGCAGTTGACATATAAAACGTTGACTGCGGTGTCTTTATGTTTATTGGTGTGCATCAGGGTAAAGAAGGGTGGATTTTCAGAGTAGAGAGGACAGGACAGAGGTGACTATAGGTAGAAGTGGGGATGATAGCATCCTCAGCAGTGTGTGGTGGAGTTGGTGTTGTTACAGAAGTGAAGTGTGGGTTGTTCATAGACAAATTAATGAAGGCCAAAAGATGAAGTTAAAATGTGCTGCACAGCGCTTATTGGTTAGAAAACTAAGGGGTGCAAAATTGGTCCAGAGATTCAGTTAGCGACCTCCAGTGACCGCCTGAGGTACTGCAGTCTATCATAGCAATAACTTGTCTCTGACTTGTAGGAAGCCTAGTAGCGACCTATTAGGAAAGTGGCAATTACAGCTTTTCAGAACTCTGATGGCATACGAATCCAGCAGTTGGCAGAGAGTTGTTTGTTGTGCTTTCTGTCTCTTCTATTTTATATTTAAATCTCATGTCTTTGGCAGGGCCAGACTACAAATACGATAATTAGTTGGACTATGCATTTAATATGAATAATGCTTGCCAAAGTCAATAGGTTTGGCTGTGTTTTCAATGACAAGTTGTACCTATTTTCTTTGGTAATGCTTGGTTAAAATAAGAGAGACCTATTTGCTTTACCAATGCTGTTCTCACTCCAAACAGCCCTATCAACCCATAATCAAGTATCTCATTGTTTTATGTGTTACAGTGTCGCAAAATATGTTCAAAGCATCACCACAGGGTGAGCCAGTATTCTATACCAGGTAAGCTAGGGATGGAAACCACAACGTAAACCCTTTTTTGTGACTGTGATAGTTTCACACTTTAAACACGTGAATTAGTTTGGTGGCAGCTCATGTTGGATACTGGTGTACCTCTTTCTAGATTAAAGTAGGCGTGCATAATATGTTAGTTGGTGAGAACTGATTTAGTGCCAATTGATGAGTGATAAATTGTTAAACAGTTAATACAACATGAGCACAGTCTTGACTTACTTAAATGTGTCACCTTGGGCCAGATCACAAAACAGTCAACTAGTTTTCTCCTATATTAGAGGAGGACGGCATTCTAAATTTTGACTTCCAGTTCGAGTTTGATAAAGTCATTCAAGAAAAGGTTTATTTTGACCTTAGTCTTCAAACATCATAAAAGCCATCAAATTAATACTCATCCTACTACATATAAAAACAGTTAAAATCACATTATACGAACTAAACAAAATGTTTGTACATTCCATTAAATCATTTTAAAAGCCCCTATTAAAAATCTGATAAAAAAACTTTTGAAGGCAACAACAAATCTTTCTAGGGCACATGCCACATCCAAAAAACAAATTTTAGTTAATAGCGCTATTGTTTTCCTCCGTTCATAAATACTATATTTAAGAAAGGGTGGCTTTAAAATTCTCTTCTGTGGTGTCTGCAATTTGAAACAATCTAGGAGGATGTGTGATAGCTATCGCACTTTGCCTGTAACCCACAATTGCATTTTCTGTGCTCATCCATCATTGCTAGCATTACTTTAGTACTACAGTGGCACAGATTTAGGTTAATTCTTAGCCTTAACCCTCCGTGCTGATGACTCTCCCGTCCGTCATGCATCACAGTGCTCGTTTGCTGATGACGGCCGGGAGCCGTCATGACCACGCCCGCGATCGGAATGTCCAGCACCGCAGCGGAATTCCAGCCGCGGGCAAGGGGTTAAAATCTCCGTTCTTAGGCTGGCGTTAGGTAGAGCATCAACATAGGAAAACCACTCTATGTTCTGCTGGGACATTAGCATATATTGGACAGAGGGCTTACCCTGCAGATACTGCATGTCCTGTTCTCTGGCTCTATTTTTGGGCAAAGCTCTGAGTGCCCACTTTGTAATCCCTATCTGGCAGTTTTAGTTTGTTAAATGTAAACCCCGCATCCTACATATTTCAACCAGGATTCTTTTGGCACTCTGAGCCCACTGCAACTCACTGTGCAGGGTCTCATTTTTGCCCTTCTTCTGTCTCCAAGCATTGCCAGAACCTTACTGTCTCAGCATAGGCTGAGTAACTCCATGATATTAATCCTGTTTCCATACGAATTGCCTGGTTCATTGTCAACCTAGGTGACGACAGCAGGCTTTTCAGACATTTTCTCTCTTTATATTCCCAATTCATTTAGGCACTTAAGCATAATAATTCATCTCCATAATGGAATTGCGGGTGGATCATAGCCATATAGGCAGCCAATGGAGGTCTTAGTACATATCACCATAGCATTTATTAAATTTTGTAAGGTCGCTTCTTGACGTCAATGTTCTTCCTTTACGCGACTCAATATGTTCTCTCCAAATTAAACTCTCCTCAAACGAAACTCCTAAGTACTTATCTTTATTTACTGTTTCTAACCTATTAGGCCCCAAATACCATTGAAATTTTGCACGTGTTTTTCAAACCCCAATACCTTCGTCTTATATATATTAATCACTAGCTTTTTCTTATTACAGTACTCCTGAAATGTGTTCAATTTGTTTGGTAGGCCTCTTTGCGACATATCCATTATGGCCAAATCATCTACATATAAAAGGCATGCTATATTGGTACCATCCATTTTTGGGCAGACGTCCTTTGATGTGGCTAGTACGGCCAGTAGGACGGTGATGAACAGAGAAAAGAGCAAGGGGCCAGGACACACCCCTGGCGTAGGCCATTCTTGATTTTATTTTTTCTCTTTAAGTTTTGGAGATTTCTATACCTCTCATGACGATATTTTACTATAAGGTTCCTCTTCTCCTTCCTTATGATGTTTTTTACATGTCTGAAGTCTCTATCAGACCAAGCATTCTCTTTTCTAGGGTCTTCCGTTGCCTTTTTCCGCTTACCCCTATTTGCTTTTAACTCCACGTTTAAACACTGCACCAGTAGGAGGATTATTTTATCATACCATTTCATGCTATTAGCCAAATCTGATGACATATCTTGGCTCTGTTGAAAGTTAGCCAGTTCTTCCACTTGTTTTTCATTGATCCTAGTAGTCAGACGTTTTGGATATCTACCACTACAGGGAGGACCGATTGTCTGTCTGTACCCTCCACAAATGCAAGGTGTAGTGATCACTTACCTCTATATGCTGCACTTGAAATCTTTTGATCTTATGAAAGAACCAAGCATGCATAAAAATATAAATCAATCGGCACAACTGCATTCCATTCTTAAACGTCTGTCTTGCCGTCCGGTCTGAGTTCATACGCCCATTTAAACAGAACATCCCCATTGTTCCCAAATACTTCACAAAAGCTCCATCACGTTTTGCCATTTTACATGGAGGAAACCTGGCAATGTTAATACTATATGCTGCCAATATTTCATTAAAGTAGGGTTTTTACATTTTTTAGTTCAATCTATGATTAAAGTCTACTATCAACAGGATTGTTTTCTCCTGATCGCTTGTACAGATCCATTTCACATCTTCCTTAAATCTTCTTAGCTCTCTGCCATACTCTTCCATATTCCCCACTTGGATGTACACATTGATTATTGTCATACAATTGTACCGTGGGTCTACTACATATGGGTGTGCTCTATAGGCCACTATCCAGTTACAGCTTACTTTTAGCATTATTTTTCTTGTTGCCTTAATGGATATAAGAGTTAACAGCCCCCCAGAGGGCGTCCCTGACCCCCTTCCGTAGCAATTTTAGTAATCTGCAAGAACCCATCCACAACTGGAGGTTCATCACACAGCCAGGTTTTCTGTAAGCATAGCAACTCTTACATTTCCAGCCTCTCTTTAAACACTTCTACCCTCAATTTTTTTCAAAACCCCTAACTATTCCAGGATATGAACCTTGGCTGTGCAACCCCATTTCATCCTAGTCTATATTGTGGAAGGGCGAGATTTTGATCGATACCTTATCACTATTGATCTAAACCTCGATCTGGTCGACTGAACCTTTGTTGCCTGTCTTTGAGGAAGAAAGTGCATCTATTTACCAAGCTAGTTCACCCAATAAAGGACTTCGCTCCCAAAGATCACAAACAACTTCTAGCTTTCAAAAGTTTATTGTAAGGATAGGATAAGCTGCAAATACAGGCATCTCAGAATGAGATTCACGAGATACACAGGTCCAACTACATACATGTGCTCTCTGAAAGCCCTCAGACGAGCAACGGAAATTACTAACACAAGTTCTAAGAATAATAAAGCTATCAGCATTGACGCATATCTCTCCTTCATTTAAGTTGGAGGAAAAACGCACAGGTTAGGCTGTCCCTACCCTGCTCTAGATGGTATCCCTACTTAACCAAATCCCAACCTAACAAAGGTGTCAGCAGTGAATGACCCCCAAGGGAAGTCACTCACTCTAAGTCTCTTGGTGAAAACCTATAGTTCTCCAGTCATGACCCCTCTCTGCCTACCCATCCGCTCTCTAAAGGGTCCTCAGGTATCTGCTCTAACTCCACCCAAGGGTGCTGTCCCTAATACAAAACAGTCAACAACATTTGAGACGCCCCTCGCGAGACGCCCCTCACGTGGTGTAGCTTCTGGCTTTTTCCATGCTGCTTGTGTTGGGCCTCATACGTTGGAGTTGACCTTGCTTCTCAGACTCTTCTCCGGCCCGCTGATACCCCTTAAACATTCCGGAACCCTCCTCCATGTCTGGGCCATCTACTGAACAGACCTCTATTCATTTTATTTATAATTGGATTCCCCCTTTTCTCTTGCAGACAGACATCTGCAGCCAAGATCCCAACTCTCATAGACTTCCAAAAAGGTTCGCAACATTTCTTGGCCCAGACATGTACGTGTAAATCAATGTTAAAACATTTCAGGCCTACAATATTTCTCATAATAATTATAGCATTCAACTTCTTCATTAATTAAGCATGTTAATACTCTTATTCTATTATTCAGTAAACACATCTATAAATCATGGCCCATTAATGCAATGACCAAAACATTAGTACAATCTATGTCGTGAAAAGAAACACCTTCCCTTTTAGCTCTGGCCCTGAGGCCTACCACATTCTGCGTTTAACCACATGCCATCTTACATTTTAACAGCTACACGACATGGATTCAAGAATAATCACATCTAATAAAATCATATAGTGTCACACATTTCTGTATTAGTTCCACTTCTACTTAAATCTCTACATTAGCTATACATTCAGAATATAATTACAGATACTATTAGCACTCATGGCATTTCTCCTCATGATTTGTGCTTACTACGGGTAAGTGTGATGCACTCATACATTTAGGTCAGTTTGCGCTCTCTCAGTTCCCCCCTTTGATGACCTCTCGGGGTCATCACTAACATTTAAACTGTAGTTATTGCTAGCATAACTTGTCTCTGCGCTTCCAGAGCCCTCAGACTCCTGTACTGATTATCTTGTATGGCAGCCAATCTCTGCAGCTGCTCTCTTTGGGCCCTTTCTGACCTTCTTGCTCTGTACCATTTGAATACCCTCACCAATCCCCACAATATGATCCCACAGATCAATATTATGATGATAGGTTTCAGTATATACCACACAAAGCTTTTGCCTAGGGTGGAAATCCACCCTCCAACTTCACTCATTCCGTGGCCCACCTTTTCCCAGACATTTTCTCTACTCAAGTCTTCGATCTCTTTGTGAATATCAGTTATGTTCCTAATAACTTTCTCAAGGGGCTTTGAATTGTCTGGAATGTAAGTACAACATTCCTGGACCTTCAAAGCCTTACAGACTCCGCCCTCTTTTGCTAGTAGGACATCTAACGCAAGACGGTTCTGAAGAACCATAGCCCTTATCGATTGCATCTCTCCTTCTACCAGCATTAAGGACTGAGCAGTGCTGGCAGACAACCTGTCGACGACTGTTGCCAGTCGTCTAATTTTAACATCATTAAGGATTAGACCCAAAAGAGGGAACATAGCTCCAAAGACATCTCCAACCATTTCTGCATCTCCTATATCTCTCCTTCCCCTCGATGATGTCTTGCCCTCAATGATCTCTAAGTCTTGTGCATGATATATTTTGGGGAAGACAATTGCTAGGTAACATGATCCATACCAGTTGTCAGGTAGTCTCACGTAGGCATTTCTTCCACATACAAAATACACATTTGGAATCACTTGCATTCCCTTCAGGAAATCTTTAGTATAGTACTCTATATTGAAAGCATGTTCACAGCTGACTTCTCCCACGTATACATTTTCATAATACGTTTTGGCTCGGTGAAGACATAGCTTTCCTCTCTGCGTCTTATCTAAAGCTATTGGACCACTACTACCCTTTCTCTTGTGTGCCTTCTCTTCCTCGGTCCAATCTGTTTTCCATTGTCCTGATTTTTTCAAAATCTTTTGTCTCCTGTAACGATCATCCACCTGCCCTATGAACTTCTTCTCGACTTCTGACACCTTGCATGTCAGGTTATTTCTACGGGCATGTGAAGTATCTAAGGTAATCCAAGGAATGAAGAACTTGGCCAATCTGTCTTCACTTTTCCAGTAGTCCCATTTGTTCATCTGCTTATAATTTGGGACTTCTGGCAACACTGAATCATAGTTGGAGAAATAGTATTCAAAACTATCTCTCTCATAAAATATACTAAGCAATAAGCTACATGTAATGCCATATGTCAGCGGGAGGTGATGATATCTAATGCCTTCATCTACAGACGCCGGCAACTGCATGCAGACGTAACAGTCCTTAACCTCCATGGCATCCACGTATTCATATAAGAGTTTAGCATAAGCATTTGACCTAAAGTCTCCTTGGGACTCATCTACGTGTAACCTGCGGGCTTCTGCAGCTAATAACGCTTTCTCTTGAATGTTTTCCCTTTTCTCACCAGCAACAGTGGGTGTAAGCGTTTCTACAGATTTCACATCAGTTACCTTTGCCTCTTCCTCATGTCCCTTTACATAAGAAATTGTTACCACTAAAGCTATTAATATTATCACTCCTACTATTAGTGTACCTATTATACATTTAGCTCTGCGGTTCTGGGTGCCGGCTTCCATTTCGTCAGACAATATAGCTCTCTCTTATCTTGGCACAAAGTTCTTTTCTTCTCGTTCCTTTACAGTCTCTTTTTACTCTTTTTGTCTTTAGAATCCACACAACTGGAAGCTGACAACCTTCTTCGCAAAAGTCCTTTAACAGTTCAATAAAGACAACCCTAGCCCTTCTCCATCAACTCAAGGGAAGTTCCCTAATATTCTCTGCTTCCTGGGCGCTAGGTAATCTTCTTTTTCTGCTTGCTTTATTTACAAAGTCCTTTAACAGTCTACTATCAGGTTTGTGCCTGCAGCTTCGATAGCAAAGTTCAGTATTTCCAAACGAAGATTGTGCTCTTCATGTGCTGTTATCGTTGTACCAAAGTCGGGGAATTGCAATTCTGAGAGAAACATGTGTTTTAACTTGCTGAGGCGGGGAGGTCTGGGGAGCATGAATGTTAGTGACCCTTCTTGTTCGACTCCGGGTACCAACAGTCGTATTTCCACGGTGACGATGGGCTCAGAACTGGACACCACCACCGCTCGGATCCTCCCTGTCTCCTGTTTCACAGACATTTGTCGCCAGATATGTCCACTCAGGTGTGGAGTATCTTCTGTTAGGCACACGCACTCTTCTTGACCTTCTTCGGTCCGGTGCTTCAGCGCCCTGAGCACCTTCTTCCGGGTCTGAGTCTTCTGATATCGGAGGAAGGGTTACCTCTGGAGTTGACCTCAGGCTAGAGCTCCTTCTTTGCGGCCAATTAGCTTCTCCACGTGCCCTTCTACTCCTTCTCCTTCTTGTCTGTTCTCGCTCTCTGTCAGACCTGTCAGTGTCTGACTCGTACTCCCAGCTACTTTCTCCTTCTGTAGCGTCGTCTGTTTCGCTGTTGTACTGACCGTCCTCAGCTTGGTCAGACTCGTTCCCTGCTTCCGCTGGCACCTCTTCAGCTTGGCTAGCCCCCTCTATGGCTTCTCGGTCCTCTGCTGGACGTCTATCCGAGAGAGGAGCTGTTTCTTCCCGAGGTGCTGGAACCCTTCGCGTATGTGACGCGTGGATCCAATTGGGCAGGCCTCCCACCTTCACAGCCGTGTTCGTGATCAGGATGATCTGGAAGGGCCCACGCCAACGAATATCCAAGCAGCTTCTTCTCACATGTTTTTTCACCAGGACCCAGTCCCCAGGATACAGGTCATGACACGGGCCCTGGCACGATGGAACCTCGGCAGCCTGCACCTGAAGGGACACAGAACGAATGGCGTCAGACAGCCCCTTACAATAGTCCAGGATCATATCATCTGTGATATTTAACAGTGCAGTAGTTGGGACAGATGGCAGCCTCATTGCTCTCCCCATTAACACCTCATGTGGTGACAACCCCGTTCTTCTGTCTGGGGTACTACGAAGGCTCATGAGGACCAATGGCAGGGCGTCAGGCCAACTCAGGGTCGTTGAGGAGCACACTTTTGCAATTCGGGCTTTGATCGTGCCATTGATCTGCTCCACAATTCCTGAGGCTTCTGGTCGGTAACTGCAATGCAACTTCTGATCGATATTCAGAGCTGCACAAATCATTTTCACAAGCTCGCTGTTAAAATGCGTTCCCCTATCTGATTCCAAAGAGGCCGGCACCCCGAAGCGCGGAATGAGTTCCCTAAGCAGTAACTTGGCCACTGTGAGGGTGTCGCACCTACGTGTAGGGTATGCCTCAACCCATCTGGAGAATACACAAACAACCACCAGGACATAGCGGAGGCGGTTGCACCTTGGCATTTCAATGAAATCTATCTGCATTCGATTGAATGGACCTCCAGACCTTCCTATGTGACTCAGTGCAACTGGTGTTCTTTTTCCTACGTTCAGCTGCTGACAGGTCACACAACGCTGGCACACTGCTTCTGCTGCTATTCTAAACTTAGGATTGTACCAAGTCTGTCTAAACACTCTCAGCATAGCATCTCTCCCTAAGTGTACGGGACCATGTATGAGTCTGGCCATTGGACTCACCATCTCATTGGGCAACACTGCTCTGCCGTCTGCTGAGACCCAAAAATGGGACTCACCCATTACACATCCTGCCTTTTCCCATGTTTCTTTTTCAGAATCAGGAGCATTTTCTTGCATGTTTGACAGTTCATCCCAAGTATCAACAGTTTCCAATATCATGGCTAATTCAGTTCTTACATTTATTCCACCCACTTCCACCTCTGTGAAAGAGTACCCTTGTTCCGCGCAATACCGCGCAACTTCATCAGCATATCTATTGCCTTTCGAAACGAAGTCCTCATTTCTGGTATGTGCGGTGCACTTTACAACTGCTATACCTGCTGGGCATTGCAACGCCTCTAACAACAGGCGCACAAACTCTCCATTGCGAATGGGAGAGCCTGAAGAGGTCATGAACCCTCTTTGAGACCATAACTGCCCGTAATCATGAACCACCCCATAACCATATTGGCTGTCGGTGTATATGGTGACTCGAATTTGATTGCTTGCCAAGCAAGCACGTGTCAAGGCAATAATCTCGGCTACCTGAGCGGAGTGTACTCCTTCCAGGCACCCAGCTTCCACAACTCCAGTAATTGTACAAACAGCATAAGCTGCTCTCAACTGCCCAACTTCGTCTCTTACACATGAGCCATCGACAAAGAAAATTTCGTCTGGGTCGGTCAGAGGCTCATCTACGATGTCGGGTCTGGGTTTGGTGCATAGTTCAGTCACATCGAGGCAGTCATGGTCTGTACATTCATCATCATCCTCGATATCATTTGGGAGTGGCATCAAGGTGGCAGGGTTCAAAACAGAGCATCTCCTGAGGGTCACATTCTCTGCAGCAAGAATAACTTGCTCATAGCGCGTGAGCCTGCTGTTGGTCAGATGCTGTGTTTTGGTCCTGGTCATCAACAGTTCAACAGAATGGGGCACGCACACCTCTAACGGGTGCCCCATGACGATATTTTCACATCTTTCAATGCTGACACCCGTTGCAGCAACGGATTTGAGACATCCGGGCAACGCTGCGGCTACTGGGTCTAAAGTAGCCGAGAAATAGGCAACTGGTCTACGGGCATTCCCATGGATTTGGACTAACACAGACAACGCGCAACCTTCTCTCTCACAACAGTAAAGCAAAAATGGTTTATTGTAATCAGGCATTCCCAATGCCGGAGCACGACACAGGTCCTCTCGCAGCTGTAAGAACGCCATCAAACAGTCTTTGTCCCATGGTACCGGGTCGCTCACCTCCTTGTGCGTCAGTTTTTGCAAGGGCTTTGCTTTCAGTGAAAAGTTCGCGATCCACTGTCGGCAATAACCCACCATCCCTAGGAACATCCTGACCTCTCTCTGTGTCTTAGGCGCATTCATTTTCATGATCGCCTCTATCCTGTCTGGTGACACCTTTCGTTTGCCTTTCTCTATTCTGTGTCCCAAGTACTGCACTTCTGTCAGGCAGTACTGCAATTTTCCCGGGGACACCTTGTGCCCATTGGCAGCTAGGTGATTTAACAAAGCAATGGAGTCCTCCCTGCAAGCTTCTTCTGTTTCTGACGCCACGAGGAGGTCGTCTATGTACTGGACCAGAACTGACTTCTGGGGCAGCACTAGACTTTCAAGATTTTTCCTCAAAAGCTGGTTAAAGATCGATGGGCTCTCTGTATACCCCTGAGGAATGCGACACCATGTTAGGACGCGACCTTCCAGCTTAAATGCGAAAAGAAAATGGCTTTCTTCGTCCAGAGGGATCGAAAAGAAAGCCTGACAAAGATCAATCACAGTGAACCACTCAGCTTGGAATGGAATCTGAAACAGTATCACTGATGGATTCGGCACCACTGGACAACACGAAACGACTATGTTATTAATCTTTCGGAGGTCCTGCACTATCCGAAATTTCCCATTTGGTTTCTGCAGACCCATAATCGGGGAGTTGCATGGACTACCCACGATTTCTTTCAGTATTCCCTGTTTAATCATGGACTCGATCACGGGTTTTATGCCTGCAATCGTTTCTGGAGTCAATTTATATTGGGGTGTTCTTGGGAACTCAGCATGCGGTTTCACTACAATTTTCACTGGGTCCACCCCTTTGACCAATCCTATCTCTTCCCCAGTGAAATCCCATACTTCTGGTGCCACTGTCTCTCTCAAGTCCCAGGGGAGCTCATCTACTGTCAAAGTAGGGTACAGCTCCACGCATATTCTTGAGTTTGCAACTTTGAAGTCTGCGTCATCATCATTGGTCAATACCTCCACTCCCTGAGGTGTACAGTATATAGTACAATTCAATTTACACAACAGGTCTCTCCCTAGCAGACACACAGGACTTGAATCGCAAACCACAAACTGGTGCTCATCGCTGTACTTCCCTATTTTCACCTGTACTGGTTCTGTCAATTGGCTGGTTATTCTCCTGTTTGCGACCCCCACCACTTGTATGGTCTCTCCAGACATGGGCAGGTCTGGAACTGCAGCTGATCTGATCGTGGATCTAGTGGCTCCTGTGTCCACCAGGAATGTCGTGGGGCACCCTGCTACTTCTGCTTCGACATAGGGTCCCCTCTGGTCCACCTCCAAGGCTGCCCCGAGGGTGCAGTCTTCTCTTTCCACTCTCTGTCCGGTTAATGGGTCCACATAATAGCACTCTTCTCCTTCTACAAACAGGGGCATTTGTCTATAGGTCTTACCCATAGTCCCTACTCGAGGAGGTTGCGGGAACTGGGCTCGGGGAGGAGCCCCCCCCCCTTTGAGCACCTTTCCCTGGTATGGCGTCACCCCTCTTGTAGGCGCGCTCTGGACCTCTTCCTCCTCTATCTCTTGTTCTCCTATCTCTACATTGTAGGGACACTCGCGTTTCCAATGCCCCACCTCGTTACACTGGTGGCACCTAGTCGTTTTCTTCAAGGCAGCTATGTCTATTCTGGGTCTAAAGGTGGAACTCTCCTCATTGCCCTTGTTCTGACTGTACTGCTTCTTTCCTCCTGTACCTGTTCCTTGCTGCTGTTGCTGCTGTCCCCCCTTCCCTGCTGCCTGCATCTGTACCACCATCAACTTTTCTTTTAGTTTCTTAGCCTTGGAGTCTATCTCATCACAGCAGTACCTGGCATATCTCAGTATTTCGTCTAGGGGTTTACTTTGCCAACAAATCGAGTGTTGCTGAATCATTAAACTAATATCCGGTCTCAGTCCCAGGACGAACTTGGACACGAATTGCCCTATGTCTTTTGGATCCATTACATCCAAGCCGCTATACTGTTTAAACGCCTTCAGCAATCTCTCGTAATATTCGTGGACGGTCTCTTTGGGTTCCTGTCTGGTTCGGTCTATTCTGACCCAATCTATGTCTTGCATTGGCACTTTCTCTTTCAGCCAAGTCATCACTCTCTCGAATTTTGCCATCACAATCTCGGACGGCCCATTAGTCTTAGCATCTCTCTCTGGCTCCGTTGTGGGCCACTCAGCGCTAACCTTGCATGCTGTCCACAGATCTCCTGGTACTACAATGTCAAACAGCGTGTTCAGATCTATCCATAGGACCTTTGAGATTTTTACAAATCTCTCGACTTGCTTGTACCACTCCACTGGGTTTTCCCGCAATTTGGGGAAGGAGGTGGTAAAAGCAGCTAAATCTCCCCTACTCCAAGGGACATGCACATAGTTCCCATTTGCGACTTCACGCAAAGGGTATGCTTCTATTCCCTGCAGTCCTCCTGGTGTCATACCAAGCGTGCTTCTCCTGGCGGTCCCTTTCTTGGACCACCTCTCTTCCCACTTATCTAGTGCCCTCCATGTCCTTATTCCAGTGATCAGTTCCCTTATGTGCGTTTTCAGCCCAATCGTTCTCCTCTCATCTAGGTCTCGATCTGTGTAATGTAGCCTGTGGTTACCCTGTAATGCTTTGGTTCTTGACAGGTCCACCATATATTTGCCTGCTAGTTCGACTAACTTCTCATGGATTGCTCTCGCTTTTCGAGTAATGTCCTTTGCCATATACAGTATTTCATCTTGCTCATACATTTCCATTCTTTCTAAAGGCAGGGTACCATCTATCATGTCATCCAGGTCTGACCTTAAGCTGGCGACATCGAGTCTCTTGGCTTTTATCTCAGCTCGCAATATGTCTTTCGAAGGGGGCTCACTAGTCTCCCTACCATCCCAACTTCGAGCTCTACGTTTGGGCTCGGGAGAGTTAATGAGTGCCTTCCCTTGCTCCCATCTCTCCAGGTCCCATGCTCGGCCATCCGATCTTGGAAGGTGATGGAACACGGGCCTGTTACCCCCACTCTTGCTCTGCCCACTCTCTTCTTCTTCTCTCCTTTCACCGTACGCCTCTCTGTTATTTTCCCTCTGGTCGCTACTCTCCCTTTGCCTAGTATCGCTCAGTATCCGATACGATCCTTCCTGGTTCCCCATATTCCCTGGGCTGCGCTCATTTCCGTCATCACAGGGACTATGGTGCGACCTCTCACAACTCCCATTCAGTTCTCTGGTGCCGGGCACACAGTGTGGACACTTAAAGCTGTTTCTGTACTCTTGCGCTCTCCTCTCCTCTTCACTGAGTATTGGGCGCGCCACCCTCCCATTCCCGGGGCCCCCGTTTTCCAGGTCTGTTCTACCTCCACTCCGGGCCCAATGGGTGACTCCCCTACTATCTCTCTCTCTACAGTCCCACTCCGGGCTACTCTCCCCAGCCCCGCAGTGAGTCCGAGCTCTGCTGTCCTGACTTTCCCTTTCAGCTTCTGCAGCTATGATGCTCTTGTGAGCCTCCACTGCCTCATCCCACTTCTTCATGTACTCATTTAGCTCTTGAAAGGATTTTCGTCCAGATCCCCTCAGATCCACTGGCCATCTAGGGCCCCCAGGGTCCCCTCCTGGGTCCCCTGCTGTGTGCATCGGGGTGCTCCACTCTCTTGGTATCGGCATCTGACTTGGGGAATTAATCGTATCGTTCCTCCTTGCCGTCCCTGCTCTTTCTCTGTCCTTCCGTACCCGTTCTTCCCCTCTTGCTCTCTCTTGGTCATATATCGATATTATAGGACCTATGGTAACAGGTACCTGTAGTGCATCTGGTAATGCGTAGGATGTGGCGCTCTCCGTTTCCGGCGCTCTTTGTACCACAAACCTCCCGACTACCTGTTGCACCTGACTAGGCTGGGACAGCTCTTTCTTTGCCTCAGGATCCCACTCTGAACTGGGAAGCGGTCCATGCTCTCCTGCATTGCCCCCCTTTTCTCCTTCACTATGCTCGACCTCTCCCCCTGCTCTATTATACGGGGGTGGCCTGTCTGTCAATAATCTGTTTATCAGGCTATCCTCTGTTTCGCTCTCATCATCTTCTTCTAGGGGGCTTTTATTTCCGGGCACCTCTAACACTGGGTACAGTTTATTTACTTCCATGTTATGCACTCTCCATCTTTTAGCATCCGCATCCCACCTGGCATCCTGCACTGCCCTTACCGATCGTTTCACCCTTTCTTGTCGTCTGTTCATATTCTTTTCATGCGCTGCCCTAATCCATGCATCAAGAGCTTCAAACTGGGTCGGTCTAGGCAAGGGTCTCATTGAGGTCATGACTGATTTTAATCGATGTAACACCTCTAATCTGAACGTCCCGTACTTCGGGAACGTCAGTTCCTCATTTCCTTCCGTAATCTTACTCCACTCTGATATCCAAAGGATCGTATGCAACCCAACATTCACTGCCATGTAACGAGCCGGCGTACCCTCCGGCGGGGCTTCTTCCCCTTCATACGATCCCCGCTTCTCTTTTTTAAACACCGCTCTCAGCCATTTAAAACACTTCATAATTATACGCACAATATCCAGCCTCGCTACTCTGTTTACTTCCTGATGACAATCCACCAATCCTGTCGCGGCTTTGCTAACTTGGCCTATCGCAGCGCGGTCTTTCTCCGGTCGGCCAATCACAGCTCGACACTTTCTGACGTCTTTGCTAGCTGGCCTATCACGGCGCGGTCTTTCTCCGGTCAGCCAATCACTGCGCGACACTTCCTGACGTCACTTTTCTCCGCTTCGCAGCAGCACCCCTCCTTTCTCAACTCGTCTCCCGGTCATGCATGCGTCCCATTCATACACCGAAAAATGACTACTTCCGACCAAGCGGTCACTTCCCTCGACTGTACGTCCACAGTCTATATGTAATTGTCAACACAACTGACGAAATGTCTATCGTCTCTCTGATAGGTTGCTTACACACACAGTAACCTCCGACCAGCGTCCGTTACTCACGCACTCACTCTTACGTTCCCCCTATCTCGGTCTTTCGGGTGATCAATGGTACCTCATGACCCCCTTCACACTAGTTAACAATTACTCTGGGTGTCCGATACACCCGAACCACTTAAGCTCTCCTTGAACTTAAGATTTCCACCGGTTGCGCGCGCTCACAACCTGTTCCACAGTCACTCTACAGACATTCAACTCCGCCAGACATTACAACATAGATACAATACAAAAACACCGCAATCTAACACGCATGACCCTTTATACTCACTCTCGACCGATACTGCTGCTTTTTCTGTCTCACGTCATCCGGATCTTCTTCGGCGGGCGGTTCTTCCGATCATCGATTTCTAGGGGCCTTGGGGTAAGCTAACCTGGCCTAGGTCACCGTCCTCAAGAAGGCAACCATCCTCTATAGCTACCAACTGGAAGGGCGAGATTTTGATCGATACCTTATCACTATTGATCTAAACCTCGATCTGGTCGACTGAACCTTTGTTGCCTGTCTTTGAGGAAGAAAGTGCATCTATTTACCAAGCTAGTTCACCCAATAAAGGACTTCGCTCCCAAAGATCACAAACAACTTCTAGCTTTCAAAAGTTTATTGTAAGGATAGGATAAGCTGCAAATACAGGCATCTCAGAATGAGATTCACGAGATACACAGGTCCAACTACATACATGTGCTCTCTGAAAGCCCTCAGACGAGCAACGGAAATTACTAACACAAGTTCTAAGAATAATAAAGCTATCAGCATTGACGCATATCTCTCCTTCATTTAAGTTGGAGGAAAAACGCACAGGTTAGGCTGTCCCTACCCTGCTCTAGATGGTATCCCTACTTAACCAAATCCCAACCTAACAAAGGTGTCAGCAGTGAATGACCCCCAAGGGAAGTCACTCACTCTAAGTCTCTTGGTGAAAACCTATAGTTCTCCAGTCATGACCCCTCTCTGCCTACCCATCCGCTCTCTAAAGGGTCCTCAGGTATCTGCTCTAACTCCACCCAAGGGTGCTGTCCCTAATACAAAACAGTCAACAACATTTGAGACGCCCCTCGCGAGACGCCCCTCACGTGGTGTAGCTTCTGGCTTTTTCCATGCTGCTTGTGTTGGGCCTCATACGTTGGAGTTGACCTTGCTTCTCAGACTCTTCTCCGGCCCGCTGATACCCCTTAAACATTCCGGAACCCTCCTCCATGTCTGGGCCGTCTACTGAACAGACCTCTATTCATTTTATTTATAATTGGATTCCCCCTTTTCTCTTGCAGACAGACATCTGCAGCCAAGATCCCAACTCTCATAGACTTCCAAAAAGGTTCGCAACATTTCTTGGCCCAGACATGTACGTGTAAATCAATGTTAAAACATTTCAGGCCTACAATATTTCTCATAATAATTATAGCATTCAACTTCTTCATTAATTAAGCATGTTAATACTCTTATTCTATTATTCAGTAAACACATCTATAAATCATGGCCCATTAATGCAATGACCAAAACATTAGTACAATCTATGTCGTGAAAAGAAACACCTTCCCTTTTAGCTCTGGCCCTGAGGCCTACCACATTCTGCGTTTAACCACATGCCATCTTACATTTTAACAGCTACACGACATGGATTCAAGAATAATCACATCTAATAAAATCATATAGTGTCACACATTTCTGTATTAGTTCCACTTCTACTTAAATCTCTACATTAGCTATACATTCAGAATATAATTACAGATACTATTAGCACTCATGGCATTTCTCCTCATGATTTGTGCTTACTACGGGTAAGTGTGATGCACTCATACATTTAGGTCAGTTTGCGCTCTCTCAATTGTTCATCCAGGAAATCTTGTCCTACGCCAAGTCCTCACACATCCACTCACCCACTCACAAACCCATACACCTATTTACACCCCCATTTAAACACCCGTACAGCCACTCATGTACCCTGTCACTCATCTATGCAGACATGTATAGACCTGCTCAGTCACCTATTCAGCCACTCATGCACACTCTCATTCACCATTTACAACCACTGACACACCCACACACTCACACATACAGCCACTCATTCACCCTTTCATTCATCATTACAACCAGTTACACATCCACTCATTCACCCATACAGATACTCACACAGCCTCTCACTTACTCATACACCCATTGACATCTCCACTCGCTCACTCTCACAAAAACCCACATATCCGCTCACTCATGTATACAGCTTCTCACATAAACACTCAATCTTCTAAACACCACTTGCACACCCACTCACTCACCCATACACACACTTCCACAGCCACTTACCTTAGTATATATGTTTGATATTTCAGTAACTTTTAGAAAACACTCACAATCACTGGATGAAATCATCAATAATGTAATTTGAGATGTCATCAGTGATGTCATTTAAGATGTCCTGAGTGATGTCACTGACCATGTCATGAGTGTTATAATATGTGAGGTCATAAGCAGTGCATTAAAGGGGTGTAAGGTATAGTTTGCTGCTGAATTTCTCTGCCTTTGTATGAATCAAATGTGAGCCTAACTATAACGTCCCTGCAACCCTTGTTTTTTTCAGTGAATTTCTAAGGTTTTTTAATTCTATTTCCCAACTATAAAGTTCCTGTAACCTTTGTTTTTTCAGTGACTTTCTATGTTTTTTGTACTTATTTCCTAACTATAACATCCCTGTAACCGTTGTTTTTTTCAGTGAAGATATATATACTGCAATAGTGAGGTTTGCTTGGCTTTTGGATTTTTTGTGCAATGTCCTCCCCGACCCTGCACAATGACTAATTGATATGAACTGTTTGACATGCTTACATCGGAGACTTTGTTATTCAGGGTACTAGGGTGTACACCAACGACCAATCTATTATGGATTCCAGAGTGGAGCCTGCATTTGGAGCGTAATGACGAAGCAGCGCTTGCACTATTATTGTTGTGTACGGCATTGAACTTGTCCAATTGCCTGCTGATCTGTGCAGGCCACTTTCAACTATCTATTCAGACGTTAATTATGTGTTTGAGGCCTAAAGTTTGTAGAGGCTTGTTCAGCAACCCCCAAATGTTTTAGATGGGGCTTGATGGGGCATTATGGGAATAGTAGTCCCGTATGTTTATTCAGCTGCTTACGGGTTGACATTAAAGCTTTTAAACACAAACTGGTGCTACATTTCAACAGTAAGTTAGTTTGCCCCAAAGAGATTAAGCTCCCACTGTAGGTATGGCTGTCAATCACCTGAACATTTACTGGTTACGCTCCATATTGTAATTACCTGAGAGCTCCGATATTGATTCAGGCGGTCTCCACGTTACTCAAGGGATCAGGTGGGCGCAATTCTATCTCCCTGTTGGATTACATTTACACAGCATACGTTCGATATTTAAAAGCGTCACATATAAGCTGTTGACAATTTTACAATTTAATAGAGGTTTTAATCCATTGGAAAAAGATACATTTTTGGTGCGATAGTTATCTGTACATATTGTATGTATACATTCGTGGTCCGATGTTCCATTATGCGGTGAAAGTGTATATATAGATGCACCATGCACTATGCATTTTTGATCACTATCAGCATTTGTTTGATCACAATCAGGACCACCTATGTTATCAAGGCATCTATAGTGAATGCATTTGTGCACAGGTTTCTCTGTGTTTGTATCTTTTTAAATTGAAACTTGATGATGAATTTTTTCTATGTCAATGATGATGACATGTATAAAAGGTTTTAGAATAATGGCGCTCATCAGTTTGAGGAAGGCCGCTGTGACAGCCGAAACATGTCTCTCTGTGTTGGTCAGGGGAGGCCCTATGGAATAAAAGATGCCTTTTAACAAAGCACTCCTCGTGTGCGTGCTCTCTTCCATGCGGAATTTGGTTTCGGCAACCGGACTGCGGCCTTGATTGAATAAATAAATAAATATATGTATATGTATATATATATATATATATATATATATATATATATATATATATATATATATATATATATATATATATATATATATATATATATATATATATATATATATATATATATATATATTACCTACTGGCGGTCGCCAGTAGGTATATATAGTTAGGATTTTTTCTCTATGGGATTTTTGAAAATTCTATGTCTAATAACTTTGGCGTTTGTGGACGGAATTGGCTGAAATTTTCAGGAAAATGGCACATTTTGTTTCTGAGCAGCCCTTGAAAATTTGGGGGGGGTTCGTCAAGGGGGGGCCGAGAAAAAAGGGGGGTCCCAAAACGTGTTTTTAACATTGAGTTTTCCATAGGGCGGTTGGCCTCACTTTTAGCCCGAACGGCTGAATGGATTTGCACGAAACTTGGCAAAATTGTAGGGACTGGTAGCCCGATGTGCCTTTTGTAGGTCTCAATATATGTGCTACAGTGGATTTTGAGAAATTAACGTTTAAAAAAAGATATATATCTGTAACAGCGGACCGGGCAGCGCTCCAGGACGCGTACTTTTCGCGCAACGGAGCTTTGTGAAGCGAAGCTGATTGGTTCTCCGGCGTCTGTCAACATTCCAAACAGTCCGTAGCGGCCGCCATCTTGTCTCTCGGTAGGATCGAGAGACAAGAGGAGGCGAAAGCGAAGGGGCAAATGACCATAAGGGGGAATAGTAGATCCTCGCTGACCCCCTAGGTTTGATGTGGAGGTTTTAAAAGGGCCCCGCGGGGCAAAAAAAAAAAATAATAATAATAATCGAACGGCTGAATGGATTTGCACGAAACTTGGTAAAATATTAGGGACTGGTAGCCCGATGTGCCTTTGCTAGGTCTCAATATATGTGCTCCAGTGGATTTTGAGAAATTAACGTTCAAAAAAAGATATATATCTGTAACAGCGCTCCGCTTCGTGTAACGGAGGTTTGCGACGCTGATTGGTCATTCTGTCACTGGGCTATAGTTGGGCTACATCTGGCTGATATTTGGGCTACATTTGTTTTTTTTCGTCTCTGGCGGCCATCTTTGGGCTACATTGGGCTACATTGGGCTTCATTGGGCTTCATTGGGCTACATTGGGCTACATTTGGGCTCCAACATATATATAGGCCAATGTAGCCCAATATATATTTTTCAAAGTTAATTTTCGTAAAAACCACTGGAGCATATATCTTGAGACATAGCAAAGGCACATCGGGCTACCAGTCCCTACAATTTTGCCAAGTTTCGTGGAAATCCATTCAGCCGTTCGAGCTAAAAGTGAGTCCAACCGCCCTATGGAAATGAAGGAAATGAATGGGTAATTTGTAATTAGCAAATAGCTCATCGCAAACTAGGAATGGTAAAGAATCGCTATTTATTCCTTAAAGTTCGCTATTTAGGAAATGCAAAAAACTTTGATGATACATATGGCGGTTCATCTCTAACAAGATAAGAAGCATAGGGATAGATTTATGATGACTGGCGCATCACCAGGGATGTGTTAGTCATTCTGTGCCGCTGTTCCGTCACCTATGGTGTGCTGCATTTACAATGCGGCGCATCATGGGGCAAAAACAGCACAGATGCGTGATGTATCTGTGCCGTAAAGGTGGCGCATTGCTGGAGTTGTATCGCAAGTGTGATGAAGCTCCAGCAAGGGTCGG
Source organism: Lissotriton helveticus (assembly GCF_964261635.1). Lineage (NCBI taxonomy): Eukaryota > Metazoa > Chordata > Amphibia > Caudata > Salamandridae > Lissotriton > Lissotriton helveticus. The sequence goes on along the minus strand of NC_136070.1, from coordinate 1,069,755,384 downwards.
GGTGCCCCTGTCGCAGGGTTTCTGTTCTCACACAGAACTGTGGACAGAGGATTGGAACCTCGGCGAATTAGGGTGTCCCAAAACTCACCTTAGTAATCAAAAACCCCTTAGCAAGCTAGGTACAGTGTCACATTGGATATAACAAACTCTCAATGTTTAGACAATCCAAAATATGAACTTATAGTACCTCAGGATACGTGGAACTCATGAACAGTCGGTCGTTATATATTTCTTAGAAACCAGAACATGGAGTTAAGAAGAACACATGTGTATTTGAAATGTTTATTTACTAATGCCGTCTTCTCAGGCGTAGTATCTTAGATAATAGAAGTACACATATTATCAGTAGCAAAATTACCAGCATAGTTACTAGTACATAAAAAGCGAATGGTGACAGTATGTTAACATGCTGTAAATGAATAAGAGTTAGCAACACTTATAAGCAGCCGCGGGCCGTGGAGGGAGTTACGGTGGGGCAGGGAGGCGGGGAGGGGGAGGGGCAGGGTGGAGAGGGCTCCACCCTGCTTCTCCCCCTCCCCGCCTCCCTGCCTCACCGTAACTCCCTCCACGGCCTGCGGCTGCTTATATCTCACCCTCCCTAATACACATATTATATTATTTGCTAAGAAGGTCTCTTTGTGTTGGTTTAGGGCGTGCCCATACTTTAGTGTCTTAGATTTGAAGGAATCACATCAGCATACACCAGCTCTCTCTTCATGTGAACCGCATCAAGTGTTGTGTATGTGTGTTCGGCAAAGCAATATAAAACCCGCCTCATGCCCAGAATTGGCAGAAGTTGCACTTATGTTATGAGTATGAAGTCGTGGAGATCAGACCTCATAACAATTCTGTATCGTGTTGTTCTTGAAACTTTAGCACTCGCTGTACAGATATAGTTTAACAAGCAAAGCAGATAGTAGAGCAATAACATATTATTCTCATGTAAACCACGATGAACTACTAGGTTGAAAGCTAAAGCAACAACTAAGTGTCATGTGCAGAAGTTGCAAAAAAGGAAAAATGGCGTTTAAACCGGTAATGAGCCCATGCTAACTTAACACGGTGTAAAGATATCCAGGACCTAGATGACACCTCCCCATGATCCGGAAACAAACTGAATAAGATAATAGAAGTGCCATCTCATGAGAGCAGATTGCAAGTTTATATGTGGACGGTCCGCAAGGTAAAGCATTAAAAACTAGGAAAATTTAATGCTAAAGAAAAATAAAACAGCCAAGTACTTTATCGAGTCTTAAGCCAATAGGCAAGGTAAATAATAAAAACTTGACAAATAAGTCAATGAATTGTCAATGAAATGCTAGTACTCAGCATATCAAACATGAAAAAGGTCTATGACATAACTGTGTATGCAAAATAAGCTGCAACAGCCTCCAATAGGAAGTCACCGTCTTCATCCGAAAACAGTTCAGCCATCCAATTTAAAAGCGGAAAAGAACATACGTGCTCTCCCAGCACCGGATCCTCTATCACCATCAGAGGACAGCTCGGTGGGTTTTCAAGAAAGCTCTGTTCCAAGAAAGACTGTGTTGCCGCCAGTAAATTCCAGGGACCAATTAGTCCATGCATCAATGCCACAGCCATAATCCTTTCGCCAGGACAAACCAACTCGTGAGTAATGATAGGAGTCATCAGCTGATTAAAGTCGACGTCAGGAGAAACCGGTCCGCAGAGACACAAATCAATGGCCCAATCGAAATCACAGGTCAGGCAGTGAAATACAGGCTGGACACAGGTGAAGTAGGAGAATCGAAAAGATAATCCATATGCCGTGCTTAATATCGCCAACGGCATTGTGCCATAATATTCTAGCATGCGATTGCGGAACAGTGTCAGCAGCTGCAGGGCGGGAGGTTGCATAGGAGGGACATCCATATTTAAAAATGTAAAAAAGCACAAGAGCGTCCGCTGGTAATGCAAGTAAAAATGGCAATCCACGAAGCAGAGTGGAAAAAATACAATGAAAGAAAGCAGGGATGACTCCAAAGATTTTCTCAAATGAAGTCACGAGACCACTGGTAACAACTTTAAAAAAGTGCGCCAGGGCCTTTGTGGAGGATGCGTTAGAGATAGTCCGAACCATCTTGCTGAAATGGAAAGGCAAATCTGAATTGAAAAGGGTCTGCACCTCTGTACGGGTGTTCGCTATGTGAAGCACGAAAGTTTCACGGGCCGAACTCAAGGCCACCTCTCTCTGAGACAAAAGAGCTCTTATTCTTGCCATGCCGTTGAAATCTGCTCCCAAGGTTGGTATTTGTGGCGAGATTGAAAACTCCCTATGTTCATGTGTGGGAGGAAATAGAACATTTCTGCAGCAAATAACCCGTTCACTTACTGTTACGATAAAAGGAATACTTTTAATTAACCCAGAACAATCTTCATTATTGAGCATCAAATAACTACCATTTTCCAACAACTTGAACGTGGGGATGATAGCAGGAACTGGCGTGCCTTGCAACACGCAAGCCATATTTGGTCGGTGTTTGTTGCATGAACCGTGTAACTGTATGTGCCTACACATTAGTGAATGATCTGGCGTCTCAGTGCATTCCTCTCCATTCAGATAAACTTCTTGATCATCTTTGAAACATCTGTATGTGTATGGAAGCGACCAGACCTCATGAAGAAAAGCACTACCTAAAGGTTCATAACGACCTATTGGTATATATTTCATACAATTTGAAAACTTATATAAAGCAAAAGGCAGCGTTATTAAACCGTGGATAAGGCACGTTGCCAAAAAACCTGCAATCCTCTGCTGATGATGTCACTGAGCATGTCATGAATGATGTAATATGTGACATCATCAGCAGTGGATTACGGGTAATAGTATCTCTAGTTTACTCCCCTATAGCTGTCTTTCTTTTAACATAAGTGTCTGTTTCCTTCCCTTATACTTACTGTTTTTGGTTCGCTTCCGGTTCGCGTACCGGCGAGCGAACTGGGAAGCGAACTAAGAGAAATAGAGGTTGGCACAGTTCCAAATATTGTACCAATTTTTTAATAACGGGGAGGTAGTTCTGAAAAGAACTTTTTTTTTATTGTTTTTGTTGTTTTATATTTTTTTATTATTTTTCGGAACATTTTTTTACTTTTTTTGAATTTTTCTGAACAGTTTTATATTTTTTTGGGTTTTTCTTGGAGGGGGCAATGAAAACGATTCATTGTAAAGGGCTCAACAGGAGCAACAAAACAAAAAAAAAATATTTATTATTTTGGGCGTTTCGTACAAACTTGCATATGATAGTCAATAGCTCTGTTGATCAGAGTGATGCTTCTTTCTCCGTAGCAAATGAATCCATCGCAAAATACGCAGATGTGTTTTACTTCACCAAATTTCATTTGTATATTTGGCACCATCTCCCTGCCCTCTGGTCCCGTTACTTCCGGTACAACAGATCTTCTGGCCATAATAGGGAGATTATCTAGGTCGTTCCGAAACTGTGCAGCACTGTAGTTGTTAGGATGCCACCTAGTCATATGGCGATGCATTGTGTAGTTTCCGAAACTGTATTTTTTCTCGGTTCCTCTGGATAGTCTATCTTGACATATAAGGCAAGTTACGTATCTTGCATTTACTTTTTTCTGACATTTGGGAATTTAAAAAAATTGCCAAATGAAGTTTTCTTTCCGGTGAGACGTCCTGGGCTGCTCAGGCAAAAACTGCCTCTCTTCGTGGTCGTCGTCCTGTTCCTCTTCTTCCTCTTCTTGTTGAAATATAACTTGAGCAGGTGGTCCACTCTTCCTTGGATGTGGTGGAGGTGGTGGGGAAGCACCAGCTGAAGCTACTAAAGAAGCCATTGCTCAGTGATCACAAAGGGTCTTTCTCTCACAATGATGAAAGTCAGAGTGAGGAAAGAAGGAGGGATTTTCATCATTTGGGAAAAACAAGAGTTCTCAACCAATAAAAAGTGTTCATTTTAGATTATATGACCTAGTCTTACATCATTAGGAAACCAAAAGTGAAATGAACCAATGAAAAGTGTTATTAACAAGTCACATGACCTGCTGTGTTTACGTTAAGCGCTTTGCAGGGCCTCCCGGTTTGCTTCCAGAAACCTGCGCTTTGCGACTCGCTTCGCGTACCAGTTCGCTAACGTAGCACGTCATATGACGTATCACGCGACAACGCGAAACGTCATGCGGAAGGGAGGCGTCACGATGTTGTTTTCTAACGCGGCAGTTGCGGTAAAGAAACGTTTACCGGCTCGCGGTCTATTTCGCGGCATCAAGGTCAGCTAACGGGAAGCTTCCCGATTCGCGAAGCGGGAACGAAGAAAAAAAAATATTTTAAAAAAAAATTATTCATAAACATATAAAATATATTTTTGGATTTAAAGAAAAATACATTTTACAGCTACAGATATTAGCTGTTAAAAAACCAATGAAATTCACTGAAAAAACCATAGGTTATAGACCATATATAGTTAGGAATTAGCATTTACAAAACCTTGAAAATTCACTGAAAAAACCATAGGTTATAGACCATATATAGTTAGGAATTAGCATTTACAAAACCTTATTTTACTCACACAAAACCATTGAAATTCCATATATAGTTAGTTGCACTAACTATATATCGCGCACCCGCAATCCACTGCTGATGATGTCACATATTACATCATTCATGACATGGTCAGTGACATCACTGATGACATCACTGATGACATCTCAAATGACATCACTGATGACATCACTGATGACATCTCAAATGACATCACTGATGACATCATGACACACCAATACCAGTTACTACATACGCACTCACTGATTCCTATGTCTACACACACATTCACTCATTCACCCATACAATCACTCATACATACAGTCACTCATTATTACAACACTATCATATGCACTCATACACCTATGCAGACACTCACACACTGCCACTCATCCATGGAGTTACTCACACACCTAGTCAGTCCTGTAAAGAATCAATCACACTTCCATTTCCTCATCTATACAGTTAAACACAGAACACCATACTTCAGTGACATCACTGATGACATCACTGATGACACCTCAAATGACATCACTGATGACATCTCAAATGACATCACTGATGACATCATGACACACCAATACCAGTTACTACATACGCACTCACTGATTCCTACGTCTACACACACATTCACTCATTCACCCATACAATCACTCATACATACAGTCACTCATTATTACAACACTATCATATGCACTCATACACCTAGTCAGTCCTGTGAAGAATCAATCACACTTCGATTTCCTCATCTATACAGTTAAACACAGAACACCATACTTTTTCACACATATACTAACACATACTTACTCTCTTATACAATCACTGATACAAGTACACATTGATATGCACAGAGTCACACACCTCCCAGCCAGCCACACACACACTCAGTCTTCCATCCATCCAGTCATTCTTCAATATGTAAAACGTATTTAAACTTTACAAAAACACACAGACACTAGATGATGTCATCAGTGATGTCATCAGTGATGTCACTGACCATGTCATGAATGATGTAATATGTGACATCATCAGCAGTGGATTGCGGGTGCGCGATATATAGTTAGTGCAACTAACTATATATGGAATTTCAATGGTTTTGTGTGAGTAAAATAAGGTTTTGTAAATGCTAATTCCTAACTATATATGGTCTATAACCTATGGTTTTTTCAGTGAATTTTCAAGGTTTTGTAAATGCTAATTCCTAACTATATATGGTCTATAACCTATGGTTTTTTCAGTGAATATATATATATACACACACACTTTCTGTTCTACTGCAATTAGTCTGACGGTGGAGGCCCTGTGGAATAAAAGATGCCTTTAAACAAAGCACTCCTCGTGTGCGTGCTCTCTTCCATGCGGAATTTGGTTTCGGCAACCGGACTGCGGCCTTGATTGAATATATATATATATATATATATTTCTCAGAGTTTCCCCACATTTTAAGGCAGCACTCCAGGCAGGTGGATTTCAACAGAACCTTTATTTCAAAAGTGGCAAGGCAGCCCGAACAATTCTTGCCTTTCCCGACGCGTTTCGGTGCTAACGAGCACCTTCATCATGGGTGCGGCATGTTGAGCGAGATCTGGAGCAATGTCACTGCTTATATTTACCCAGCAGCCCTTCCAGGTAAGCGGCATGCTGGTTTCAGTAGTTCTTGCTTTTGCCGTTCCAGTCCGGCCAGTTAATCTCCCCAACAGTCTTTCACCGATTATGCAATTATTTAGCCCTCCAGTGGGCTTCCAGCCACCTTGCCACCTTTCATTTGGGACACCTTCCTACTGATCGCGGCTGCTTTCCAATCTTCAGCTGCGCAGACCTGTCCGGTTTCAATGGCGGTGCATGCCTCCACGGCCGGAGACGCCGTGTAAACATTTCTCAGAGTTTCCCCACATTTTAAGGCAGCACTCCAGGCAGGTGGATTTCAACAGAACCTTTATTTCAAAAGTGGCAAGGCAGCCCGAACAATTCTTGCCTTTCCCGACGCGTTTCGGTGCTAACGAGCACCTTCATCATGGGTGCGGCATGTTGAGCGAGATCTGGAGCAATGTCACTGCTTATATTTACCCAGCAGCCCTTCCAGGTAAGCGGCATGCTGGTTTCAGTAGTTCTTGCTTTTGCCGTTCCAGTCCGGCCAGTTAATCTCCCCAACAGTCTTTCACCGATTATGCAATTATTTAGCCCTCCAGTGGGCTTCCAGCCACCTTGCCACCTTTCATTTGGGACACCTTCCTACTGATCGCGGCTGCTTTCCAATCTTCAGCTGCGCAGACCTGTCCGGTTTCAATGGCGGTGCATGCCTCCACGGCCGGAGACGCCGTGTAAACATTTCTCAGAGTTTCCCCACATTTTAAGGCAGCACTCCAGGCAGGTGGATTTCAACAGAACCTTTATTTCAAAAGTGGCAAGGCAGCCCGAACAATTCTTGCCTTTCCCGACGCGTTTCGGTGCTAACGAGCACCTTCATCATGGGTGCGGCATGTTGAGCGAGATCTGGAGCAATGTCACTGCTTATATTTACCCAGCAGCCCTTCCAGGTAAGCGGCATGCTGGTTTCAGTAGTTCTTGCTTTTGCCGTTCCAGTCCGGCCAGTTAATCTCCCCAACAGTCTTTCACCGATTATGCAATTATTTAGCCCTCCAGTGGGCTTCCAGCCACCTTGCCACCTTTCATTTGGGACACCTTCCTACTGATCGCGGCTGCTTTCCAATCTTCAGCTGCGCAGACCTGTCCGGTTTCAATGGCGGTGCATGCCTCCACGGCCGGATCCACCTGCCTGGAGTGCTGCCTTAAAATGTGGGGAAACTCTGAGAAATGTTTACACGGCGTCTCCGGCCGTGGAGGCATGCACCGCCATTGAAACCGGACAGGTCTGCGCAGCTGAAGATTGGAAAGCAGCCGCGATCAGTAGGAAGGTGTCCCAAATGAAAGGTGGCAAGGTGGCTGGAAGCCCACTGGAGGGCTAAATAATTGCATAATCGGTGAAAGACTGTTGGGGAGATTAACTGGCCGGACTGGAACGGCAAAAGCAAGAACTACTGAAACCAGCATGCCGCTTACCTGGAAGGGCTGCTGGGTAAATATAAGCAGTGACATTGCTCCAGATCTCGCTCAACATGCCGCACCCATGATGAAGGTGCTCGTTAGCACCGAAACGCGTCGGGAAAGGCAAGAATTGTTCGGGCTGCCTTGCCACTTTTGAAATAAAGGTTCTGTTGAAATCCACCTGCCTGGAGTGCTGCCTTAAAATGTGGGGAAACTCTGAGAAATATATATATATATATATATATATATATATATACACACACACACACTTTCTGTTCCACTGCGATTAGTCTGACGGTGGTGAGCAAAAGGTAACAGAGCTAAACAAAAGTAGAAACCCTGCTGCACGAATATCTACCAATTGTGTGGCATTTTCTTCCTTGCAATTATAAGCCAGTTAATTTAAATCAATGTTTATGATGTTAATATGTTGATCAACAGTATCGAACAAAACTTCAGTATTCTGTATTTCAGTTGCGCCTGTAAAAAATAAAAAATAAAACAATATTTATTAAAAAACTGATATCACCGAAAAATTGAGCAGCCGGTCACCTCTCCATCTGCCCTACAAGTGGAGCATCAGAAGGGAGGGCAGCAAATACATTTATGCCCTATTACAGAAGCTTCCAAAATTAGTTGGGTGTCCCTAAGTGCAGGGGTGAACTCATGGCAGACAGAGAAAGAGCGAGCAAACGACATTCAAAAGCATATATACAAAACGAAGCTGCTTCTAACACAGCAGTTTTCAGAAAATATGCTTTCAGAAGTCAAATCAATGTTTCACCTTGGCTCTGAGGCGAGAATGTCTGGTTAATACATTATTTAATGTCCAGAAAAGATGTCAGTTACGTCTTACATTATTAAAGGGTTATGCTTGCAATTTACATGGTTTCTCAATTGTATCCATATCCGTCTCAGAGTGCACTGGGATTTTAAAAATGGGTATTGAATTGCCTCAGAAGAGGGTGGCACAATGGCTTGAGATACACGTGGAAAAGAATTGGGAGCAATGATGTGCCTTGTGGAACTCCACAGGCAAGGCCTGTAGGCACTGAGATATAATCAAGGATGACATGGATGAAGGCTGTGGAGAGGATTTAACTAGGACACTTTAGAGATTCTTTTCATGTTTCCAATCTCCTCTCCTGGTGTAAAACATGGCAGATAAGCTCACTGCGGATTGCTGTCCTCAGTTCACTGCACTTCAAAATCACTGACTTACAGAATGTCCTACCTTAATCTCTGTGAAAAGGAATACACAAAAAGATTGGAGTTCCATCTGTGTGCCCATGAGTGCCTCAGGCTTTCACCCGGTCCCTGAGAGCCAGCTAGGTGAATGATGTGTGCTGCATAGTGCAGTGGCGCTGCGTATACAACATTGACTTAAACATGGCGGCCAGTGTGAAGCGAATCGCTCTTCTGATGTTTGGCTCCATCTAGAAGTGGTGGCTGGTACAACGAAGGAGAAGTCCAGATGGGAACTTCCATCTCTCACCATGCCCTCATATCCATTGGGGTATCAGACGGGAATGGTCCAGCCCTTTATCCTTTTTAAAACCTATAAAGAAAGAGCTGCTGAGGGCTCTTTTGGAGGGCGCAGCATCTGCATTGATCAATACACTGACGATACAACGCGCCATCCGAGAGAGTACTATTGTCAGGTGACGCCCATTACCCTTGGTCTGTCTCCGTGCTATGCCCAAATGGGGTCTCATCAATTTTAAAAGTGTGACCCTTCAATAAAAAAAAAGAGTGTCTTTTAATTTCCCCTTCAATATTCCTTATGTTGTGTCTGGTAAAATCCTTAGTTTTTACGTCAGATTCTGCTCCTAACATTGAGTCTCCTATTAGTAAACAAGTAACTGTCCGCTCTTTCTTTTAGCATCTGGAATGCTGTTCAGTACTTAGTGATCTACATATTAGATGGTGGTAAGGCTCTTTTTGGTCCTCTTGGTCCTTCTTAGAGCTTTTTTTCTTCTTCCGCTGACCGTTTAATTTCTTGGACACTTCTACTCTTTTTGAATTGTGTTGGTTACCTTCATATTTTCATATTTCTTTTACATAATGCAGCGTCCTTTTCAAGCAAGGTGCTTGTTCGAATCTATGCCCAGTATCTCACCTGCAGGCTAAAGAAGCATTGGCAATACCAATAAGCTTGGTATTGGCCACCAGTCTTTTTGCTTTGTCAATTCTTGCTTTGTTATGTCACGGTTTATGCCAAACTTTTACTGTTGGGGAGGGGCTGGGGCCCTAAGAATGGTTTTACTGACAATGAAGTTAGGCAATGGCTTCAATGGGCTGACCCGCTGCCCCATGGTGTATGATGTAGAGGTAGTATAAAAATGTGAATGACACTATAACAGACCAATGGGGAAAGAGAGCACCTATCAGTAAATTATTCATAGAGTTTTAGTACAAACAAAAAAGGCCTTGGCTTATGCCAGAAATGCTAAAACTGATGCCTTGCCAGAGGTTCTAGAAGTCACTATATGTCACCTTCAGAAAGCCTGAGAATTCATTAAGTCAAATGTTCAGCCCTAGACTTTCCAACTCTAGCTTCCCACCTTTCAATCACCTTGAACCAATAAATTGTGCTAGTTCCTTCTCTTTTTCTGTTTTGCCTTGAACTAAAACCATATTTCTTCCATGCTGATCTATGCTTCTTCTGAATAGACTATTGTTTTGTTTTCTGTAGAGTCATATCTAGTGTGTTGGCTCACATAGTTTTTGTGCATTTATTTTTTTTAGCAAGGTTTTATTTTTTATGGTTTGGTTGTATTTTTTTCTTTCTGTTAATTGTGCACTCTTCTGCAGTGAAATGTGGGTGTTGGTTCATATATTATTAGTTGTTATTACACATAGAGGTATAAAAATAATAACAAACAATCTAATTCCCTGTTTCTTAGATGACTCCAGAAGGTTTATGACACCAGGTTGTGCCTTCTCACTTTTATCATCAACATATGTATTTAGAAGGGATTAATAGCACCAATATTATACTCATCCTATAGCCAAATGTGTTACTTAGTATATCCTTGTAGGGAGCCTATTTATGTTAGTTATGATATATTTATACTTGATAAGCATCTCCTTGATGCCGAGGTAGTGTCTTCTTTCTTGGTGCCGCCATCAGTGCTGTCACAAATCCCTAGAACCTGCTCCATCAGCTGCAACAAAACTAAAAATGTCACTGGGGTGAACCAGCATCATGTGAGGGAGTGTGAGTACTTTGTTATTCTCATTTTTATATCAGGTATTTGTATTTTTTTCTATATATGTTTAGCTTTTGGGTATCATCTCAAACAGTTGTGATGGGCATAAATTATCAAGAGCAGGACTTTGTCCAGTGGCTGGTGGCCAAATTCAGGTTGTTGAGAGGTTTCTGAATACTGAGATGGTGGAATAAAATTCATTGGGTGCATAGCAGCCCTTAGATAAGAAGAACCACCCATCTTATATCATTAAAAATATGCATACAAGATATCTCTTAAACTAGGTACACACAATAATATTTTCTTTTTGGAGCACGTAAAGTAGTGCTCCTCTAGTACTCTTTTACGTACACTGACAAGTCTTGTGAATTAGCCGAACAACAGCTGATATTTGAATAAAACTGGACTATTCGGTGAATATTCATGTACAGTTAGTACAAACAGAAGAAAGGACTGCGCTCTCTTTGCCCTTTTACTAAGCGAGAGTAAAAGGGCAAAACATAACGAGTCTTTATATAGCAGATGAGATGTCTAGTAATCATGGATGGAGGATTAACTAAGTGACAGAGGAATCTGGGGAAGTTGTATCTGCCTGTTACCAACACCATTGCTCCTGCATTAAGAATCGCCTGCTAAAACAATTCCGAACTACTAAGTGGCTAACTGCCATTTGAGGAAGGACTTGACGGGGCGCCCAAGAGATGTTAGCGAGGTACGGGAAGCTAGGCAGGACTATAAGCGCTCTCTTACGGGCAGGAAGAACTTCCTGAATAAAAGGGAATGGGAACAGCTGGAGTTAGCAGCTGCTCAGAATAACAGTAAAGCATTTTGGGATATAGGGCCAAATGTAGTAACTTTGTATTTTGCAAGTACCTAATAGCGAATTTTACCGGTTCGCTATTATGGACTGGCAAAATGCAATGTATGTAGGATTCGCAAATAAAATTGCGAATCCTACGCATTCCTTATTAGCGACTCAAAAAGTGTGAGTCGCAAATAAGGAATGGCTTCCCATTGAATGGAAATTGCGAGTACTCAATAGGTACTCGCAAATTGCACATGCAATTTCAAGGGTGCAAGAGTGCCAAAAGGACACCCTGTCGCACCCCTGAAATATGCATGTGTGCACATGTGGCGCACATATATGCCCTAAGGGCATTTATGTGCACCACATGGCACATAAAAAAAATGCAAAAATTTGCATTTTTCTAAGGATTTGCAATTTACCATCAACTTGAAGTTGATGGTAAATTGTGATTCCTTAAAGCAGGGTCGCAGTTTGAAAAGCGCTTCCTGCATTGCATTTAGAGAATCACAAATTGCAATTCTCTAAATGCATTCGCAAAATGTGATTCCCTATTTTGCATACGATACATCCCAAAAGGCTTTTTCCCGGCCAAGGAGTAGAGGCTTTCTTCTTTTATTTTACCCCCACCCCACGGTAAATCCTGCGCGAACCCCTGTGCGACCCCCGCATCCCCACCCACGAGTTTCGCGAGCCACGACTGGTGTGGACAAATACTAAAGATAGCTTTAATAGAGAAGTTATTTTAGACTGTCTTAATTTACGCAATATTCTCTCCATTCCCTGGTTTAAGTACGTTAGGGAGTGCTTTACTCACATCGCTCTCCCTGAAATGTTTACCGCCCTGATACATTAAGTAAACCTGATAAGGGGCAGGTAAAGGCTCGCCATGTAGAGCTCAGCTTCTCTCATAAAACAGGGGGTTACTAAGTAAGCACTCCGTGCATAAGAAATGTCTGACTCTAGCTACTGGAGATATGGCATTCTATCTAACTTTCACCTCTCACTGTGGCAGAAGTCCCTTCTTTTTAAATTCAGGGCAGGCTTCATGTGGCGTCTGCTGTGCTTTTTTGGCGGGGTGAATGTATGGGACAGTAACTTACCAGGACGCACGTGATGGGCTGGCTGAGCAATCTTGCTGCATTTTATGTTTTTTTCTCAATTTTACCATCGCTACTTCCAACTCTGTCTTAAGCACAACCTGAAATTTGCTTTCAAGAAATGCAGGAAGACCCTAGCGTATCTCCAGATGTGAGGTAGCCTCTATATCTGTTTCAGTGTTTGTTGGTTCCTTAAGATGTCTATACAAAGCAGGAAGTCGATGGCGGAGTAATGGCAGTAGGAAACGTTTATTGCTCAGCAAACAAACTATTTCCCTTGCATATGGCAGGGTCTATAGCAATGTTTTAAAGTTCTTTTTTCTGATCTTTTCTTGTGTAAATGTGATCTATTGCATCTTTCAAATTGCCTCATATAAAGTGGAAAACTGATGGAGGGGTTACGGAAGTGGAGGTAGCAAATTGTTAAGCTAACACACTTTATTACAGTTGTTTATTGCACTGGAACCATGTTTTTAAATCTATTTGCATTCATGTTTTAATTTGTATTTTGCTTTTTTTATGATTTATATCCGAAGATCGAATAAAGATATGTGTACTGAACTGAATCACTCCTCTTTCAAGGACCAAATGAGTTAAACACCATTAAAAAACTCTCCAAGGGGGTTTCATCAACAGTCCTTTCCATATTTAGGAGATTTATTTTGAGGATGGGGTGGGTTTAATTTTGAATCACAGCCTAGTAAAACAAGTCAGTCTTCACTCATTAAAACCCACCACTGTGCTGACATGTAGTGGCACTTAAGTGAGCATAACGATTGTTCTAGCTCTTGCTGCCACATGTTGCCATTAATATCTTTGTACGAAACAATCGTTAATATTACATAGAACATTGGTACTTATTCTACCGAGCTAGGAAGGATGACATGTTACATTGATCCTGCTAGGATTCAAATATTCTATGTTATGTTGAGCTTTGTTATGTTAAGTAATGTTATTTTATGTTATGTTATGCTGTGTTGTGTTGTGTTATGTTGTGGAGGTTTGTGGAGCACACAGTTGCCATTGAGATGGCCTCATGGCATAGTCAGAGACTGATGAAAAATGGTTGATTAGAAAAAGGAAACAGGACATTAAATAAACAGTATGGAAAACTTGAACCTGGAATGCTGACTTGTGGTGTGGGGCATTTGAGCCAAACACACTAAATAAGCCGGGTGGGTATATTTTTACTCAGGTGTTGATGGGATAGGGTGAAGACGCTTGCACTTGGTTCAGCTTTTGGTCAGCAGTTATGGAAAGCTTTTCCTAATATATGAATGTGGTAGTATAGAAAATACTTTTGGTGGAGCACTGTAGGGAAGATAAGAAACAGTAGAGCAGCTTAAGGAAGCTGGCAATGAGCACATCTGTGAAGCATTGAGCACATTTTTAAACTAGCCTCATTGGGTTCCCTGATTAATTTGAGTCTTTGGTTACCGGTGCTGGGCACAGGCACTTGTCAGCACCGTCTCTACTGGCAGTCTACCATATGGTGGTCTAATTTTGAGATGAGCACAACAAACATATTTATTAAGTCAATATACATTAAAAATGAATAATACCTACCACTTGCACCATTATTATAGCTTTTGGTGACCTGGAATAGTCCAGATTGTCACACTTGTAGGATTGTGATAGTAGTTGAGTTGGTACTGTCATTGGCAGCAATTGAGGGGCAATGGGTGGTGCAGGCTGCAGTGGTCTTCCGAGGAGGAGCTTGGCACTTACTTTTCATTTACAAATTAAGCACTGGTTGAGTGGACAGTGAGGGAGGGCTCCTTCAAGTGCATTAGTGGACAGTGCACCTAAACCTTTACTCAGTACATTGTGTGTATAATTGTGTGGGAAATCTAAAACATTACTGGAACTGTATTAGAATTGTCCACAAGCAGTAGCGGTCGGCAGTAGGAGTTTCAGCAGGGCGGTGACGTGGGCAGGGGGAGGGGCAGGGTGGGGGGTAGTAATGTATGGATTACGGAGTTTAACAGGTAAGTAAACATTTAAATAAATAAAACAAATTTTGTTGCGCGCACTGCATCACCAAATGTGATGCAGTGCGCGCAACAAAATGTATGTTATATAAAGTGTTTGGCGAGGGTTGCACCTTGAATATTGGAAAGCTAGTGGGTGAATACTTGCACCTGGTTCATTTGCCAAAGTCAGGGCCAGCTTTTGGGTGGGTGAGTTGGGCTCAAGCCAAGAGTGCCTAGGCTTAGAGGGGCACACAAAGAGCACACCTAACTACTTATACATTGTTATTGTTTTTGCTATTTCAGGCCGCCAGCGCCTGTTCACTTTCTCGATATATCTTCCCATTCTCTTCGTTTGTCTCCTTCCCTTTCCCATTCTCCCCTTCCCCTCTCACTTATTTACCCTCTAACAGCCTCTCAACTCTTAGCATCTACATAGATGCGTCAGGTGAGGGGAAAATGTGTGCTCACAATGTGGTCAGCGCTAAGGTAAACAGCAAGGACCTGAACACAAAAGCCACCCCCCCCCCCCATCACTCCATTAAGATTGTCTGTAGTAGCAAGGGGGAAGACAAGACCAGGTGGCAGGGCCGGAACTTCCATCACCCAACATCCCTCTCTTTCTCCCACAGGCTCTCTCCACATCTTCCACAGTTAGAGACCTTCAGATAAATGTAGTGGTTACAACTACAACTGAAGCAAATAATATTTTACTTATGAATTCAAGAATGATATTAATAAGGGGCAAAGTTGCCCTCAAGAGGGTGACCTGGCACTATGTAAACATAAAGGGTACAACATACAACAGTGGCAAATAGCAGAACATTTTTTTCTCATTCTGGCAGAAATCATAGCACAAAAGCAGCACTTTTAAATTCAAAGTAGTTGCCTGAAAATTAAAATACCTTCCACGCGAAACATACTTCTAATCAGACTGAGCTTGCAAAGCAAGCAAATGCGGCCCTACTAAGATTTCCTTTCACTTTCCTTTCATCTATCCATTCATTTATGCTTCCATCAAGTCATCCATACACCTCCTCATACCTTCACCTTTCCATATACCGGCCGATTGGCCTATCCATCTATCTTTTCAGCCATCCACCCATCAATATATTCACGTGTTCATCTGTCGTTTAACCATCCATCCATTCACTCTTGTTCATCTGTGCATTCTTCCATGCTTCCATCCATTCACACTTTTGGCCAGTCAATCCTTTCACTCTTCCATCCATTCATTCTTTTAACCTTTTTATCCTACTTTGCATTGTTCTTCCATCTTTTCTTTCACCTATCCTTCCTTCCTTCCTTCCTATCACCCTTCCTTTTTCCTCAGTTCTTTTTTTTTTGTCTTAGTATCTACCCATCTTTTTTCTCTCATCCATATGTTTTCTTTCGGATCTTTCTCTGCCATGCTCATTGTTTTTCAATGTGTTTCTCATTCTGCGTTTTCCAAAAATGCTTGTTGCTGTAATGCCCCTCTGTCATTTCTTTGGATGTTTCCTTCACTAAGCATGCCAGCTGAAGGCTCACAACCCTCTCTAGTGGTATTTTCTAGCAGTGCTATTTATGGTTGTATGACATTACAATGCGGGCTTTTACCACGCATGCCATTACAATGCTGTTTTTACAACGCAAGTCGTTACAACGACTTGCGCTGTAAGCGCTGGATAGTGGAATAGTTGAATGTTCTATTCCAACTCCATCCCACGTTACAGTAGGGAAGGTGTTGAAATAGAAAATTAAACTATTCCCTATCTAACAGCGCCCTCCAGCGCAAGTCGTTGTAACGACTTGCATTGTTATAGCAGCGTTGTAATGATAGCACGTGGTAATGCCCGCGTTGTAAAGGCTGTTCCCCCTATTTATCAGCATTTCGTCTGCAGACATAAGATGCCCATAAACAACTTATTAATGTTTATGTGGACACCACCAGCTTATCAGGTCTAGTTGGAACACTCGCTTAAGCTGCTAAAGTGCAGGTTCTGTACGACACTGAATAGGTTGTTTCATAGTAACAGTTAATATATACAGCGC
The DNA here is from genome assembly GCF_964261635.1 of Lissotriton helveticus. Taxonomy (NCBI): domain Eukaryota; kingdom Metazoa; phylum Chordata; class Amphibia; order Caudata; family Salamandridae; genus Lissotriton; species Lissotriton helveticus. The sequence continues at coordinate 1,069,738,696 of NC_136070.1, read as the reverse complement.
TTAGAAAAGGCAGAAGTGTAAAGGGAAGTAAAGGTTAGAGATTGAGGGGGAGGGTTAGATGGTCGCGAAATGTGGTTTTGCCCAGGGATGTATTTGAGCAAAGGCCGCCCCCTGCCTAACTTATGTGTGAAACTTGCACACTGATTGAGATGTGTTGGAAGCTTGCACAGTGGTTGAGCTATTAGGAGAAACTGGAACATTAGCAAACCTGTGTGAGAAGTTCACACAATGCACATTGGTGAATCAGTGCATGGAAACTTCCACTTCTACTGCCCATGCTGCATTACATCTCTGTGGGATAAATCGATATAATGCCATTTCCAACATTTGGATTTAATGGTTTGTAAGATCAGAAAATCCACACAAGTGCATAGACTGGATAAGCTCAGCCTAGGGATTGTAACACCCCACTACTCACACCATGCTGTGGCATAGAAAGGGTTCCAATACTCTAATGTAAGTAATGAAATTAGGCCCTCCCTAAACACAGGTTAGTGTAAAAGACATTTGTAGTCCAGATAGCCCTTTATACTCCTGATGCGACTAAACAGGGCAGCCACAAAGGAGGCAGTATATATTTATAGCAAAAGACACAATTCATGGCTTGGCAGTTCGGCCTGGACTGTTCCCATGAGGCACAGGGTCAAGGCTGATTTGCATATGGCCATGTCTGAACTGGGGTGGTGTGGAGTGCAAAAAAACGATGGATTTAGGCCCAGATCCTTGTACTGGGGTGAATGTATGACATTGTTCTGCATTCTGTCCATCAATTGTTGTTTTTGCATATGTCACCCCGAGTGGGATGGGTATGCTCAGACGTGAGTCCCATGCTCTCCACACCACTGGAGTGAAGCTATCCTGGCTGAAGACGGCTGATAACCTAGGATGCTTGATTCCGGTCCAGGAAAGACATGGCTTGGCAGTTCGGGCTGGACTGTTCCCATGAGGCACAGGGTCAAGGCTGATTTGCATATGGCTATGTCTGAACTGGGGTGGTGTGGAGTGCAAAAACACGATGTATGTACTGGGGTGAATGTATGACATTGTTCTGCATTCTGTCCATCAATTGTTGTTTTAGTATATATTTATACCCAGAGCCTGATCCTTTCCAGGACCCCACTATTCAGCAACTTCTATTTATAGATTGCTTTATCCCTGAAGTACATTTTTTAAGACTTAGAACCAGGTGCTGCTTATGGCACCTGGCCTAAATGGAAGAAGCACCCAGAAAACCCTGCATTAAGTTTAGCATCAGGCCATCCTATACAGTAACCAGTGCACTGTTGTTAGATACACCCCTGACTCTATGCAAGAGCCTGACCAGCATCTGAAGAAGACTCGGGCTTAGGAGTTTCCTTTCAGGTACAAAATCAGTACTGGTATTCTTGTAAAGGTTTTCCAGACACAATTGATTCTTTTGTAGCTCAGCACACGGAATTGATTCTTTTGTAGCTCAGCACACGAACTTATCAGTATTATGTGAACCTCTTGTACTGAATTTGGAGTAGGCTGGTGTATACCACATATTAATGTACCAGATCATTCGGGCCATAGTAAATCTTACAGGAGGAAGGAAAGTAGCCAATGGGCGAAGTGTAAGTTTTCTGGCAGTGGTTACTTTTCTCTCGATGACAGCTCCTTAAACCTTACAAGATCCCAGCGCTCTTTTTCCAGCATTTTGCTTGGTAAACAGAATGCGAAGTGATTGCTTAGAAGCTTAAAGTTCATAAGTGTTGTTGACTAAGCACATTCTTCGAATGTTTTACTGTGCACCAGCCGGTTTACTGCAACACAGAATAAAGTAAACAACCATCCCTTACCGAATGTAAAGTGGGATACACGTCAACGGCCGCTAGAGGGAGCTCTAGTGTTAAAAGTCCCTGAAGCCTTTGATTAATTCTTTTTGAACGAAAAGGAAATTGCAGCTAGATTTCATTTTATCATCCCCCGCCGCGCAGACCTCCATTTAAATCAGGTTGTTTTGAATTAAAATGATGAATCCTCCAAAATAAACGAATCAGAGCAGACTAAACGCCTTAAAATATGCTCAGAGGAATTCAAATCATTGGTTGCTAAAAATGCATTTTAAAATTGACAGAGGAAGAGAAGCTTATTTGATGTAGGCGCCGTCCCATGGGGCAGTCATCAGGGGCGTTATAGCAACAAGCAATGTCTCTGCTTTGTGAAGGTCTCGTCTCTCGCTGGCCCTACAGAGTCCTTCCTGCCCTGTTTGCATCCGTTCACGGCAGTGTTTTCGGTTCATGTAAAGGGGGTTTGGGTACGACAGAGGGTCAGGCCACGAGCAACTAAGGAAAAGCACGGACGCCATATTAACGTAACGTCTCACTCATATTCTACCTATAGAGCGTGTACACAGCTATTATGCCACAGTGTACCATCACAGCCAATACTACCCAATGAAGGTGATGAAATGGACAATTATAATAACTCGTTTTGTATAGCGCTTCATGGCGCGGAATTTAAAAAGTACAAGTGCTCGTTTCCTGCCCATTTAAAGCCCTGGTCAGTTATGGCTGATAGTGGTATAAAGGTCTGCTTACAGTGCTGAGTACCTGCACTTTTTTCATTTGGGCGGGAGAGTACCTTGTCTCAATGCTTTTAATGGGAGAGTACCGGCACTTCTCAACAGGGACATTTTAAGGATTTTGGGGGCCCTGGGCCACAAGTACTTTGGGGCCCCGTTTGGAACAGATTTGAATTTATGATCCAATTTCAGCTCTTTCCTGCTCTTTTTGGCCAGGGCGCTGACAGTGCAATGCACAGGCACATTCGTCCAAATTCTAAATGTGTTTACATCTAATATTCAGAGATAGTGGCTGTGTGTTTTCAATATTGTCACATGGTAGCTCCTCACTAATAGTACTGCAAATAATCTCTGTGACACCTTCAAATTTCTAACGTGAGGTCCTGTTTTGATCTAAAAGAAACTTTTTTAATGGATTTTGCTTGAAATATAAACATACTATTTGTCTATAAAATGTATGTAATAAACTGACACATCAGACACATTAAAACTAAATTAAAAGAAAACAGCCTTAAATAAAGCAATCAGTTTAAGAATTATTCAAGGTCATCATGGGCAAGACACTGCAGAACACAGAAGTCTATATCAGGGGCCCCCCTGGAACGCTGGGACCCTGGCCCAGAACCCACTTTGCCCATGCCTTAAAACATCATTGCTTCTCAATAGCACATAGGTACCTCTTGCCAGTGAGTGCTTGCACTTCTATCATTCCATTTCAATCTCTGGTTGTAGGAGCCACCACAGGGGCCTTTTAAAGACATGGGTTCCACAAAGGGAAAATGACGGTGGTCGCTCTATGGCAGGTACCGCATGAGTGGGGGCAGTCATACCCGTGGCCTTTCCCCCAGTAGTTCATTAGCCCCAGAAGCAATGCTGGACAGCTTCACCATTGTAGCTGCTTGTGGCCTACTTCAGGAAGGCGCGCAATGCCCATAGGGCAGAAAGGGATGTATGCCATCACAACACATGCTTTTACTCCGCATGCCATTACACCGCAGTTTTTACAACACAAGTCATTACACCGACTTGCGTTGGGGGACGCTGGATAGTGGAATAGTTTAATTTTCTATTCCAACTCCAGTCCCCGTGGATAGTAGGGAAGGTGTTGGATAGAAAATTAAACTATTCCCTATCCTACAGCGCCCTCCAGCGCAAGTCGTTGTAACGACTTGCGTTGTAATAGCTGCGTCGTAATGGTAGTGCGGAGTAAAAGTTGCGTTGTAAAGGATGTTTCCCGCAGAAAGGGCTGTTCACCCTGTACCTCATCCTGCAGTCACTCGAGCACACTACTCACCCTGCACTCATGTGACACTTTACTCACCTGTCCCCCTCACTGTTTAATCTGCAATCTCACTCAAACAAGCCCATCACTAACCATGCATTCATTCATCCCATTCTGCACTTACATCCACACCCAAATTCATATGGTCACGTCACTCACCCTGCAGTCACTTCTCTTACCCTATTCTCACACTGTCACATTGCTCACCGTGCACTCACGTGGGCCCTCCTGCCACCCACACAGCGCAGAGGGTTAATGCGCCTGCTACAAAGAACGTGTACCAAGTAGATCACAGAACTGAGTGTGAGTAAACTATGAGTAGCACTATAAAAAATGAAATGTTTGTCAGAAAGGTGCTATAGAGTGGTAGTGAGGGAATTCATGGAGAAGGAGGAAATGGGGGAGGGGCGCCAAAAAAAGACTTGCGCCGTGTGCAACCAGTGCTAGGGCCAGCCCTGGCTGGGAGTGTTAGACCCCCTGCTCCAAAGTTCGGGTCTAGTTGCATCCCTGCTTCAGGGGCCTGCAAAAGGTAACCTCCCGACTCCCGCACTTTAAGAAGGTTAGCTCCACTGTTTTCCATACAACATCTATATTTCAGTTTTGTGAGATTTCTCTAGTATTTAGTGCCTACTGCTGGTTAAATTGTCAGCCTTAAATTCTGACAGGTGCTCTTCTGTGCTGTAGATCTCCCTCTCTCTTTTATGGGCATTCATGCCTTTTTAAGAGACTTGTAATAAAATGTCTAGTAGGGCATATGTCCATAGGTCTAGCTACCCAAGACATTGAGTTTGGATGCAGGAGGTCATGACATGGCGTACTCGCTTGACACAGAATTTTTTATCTAGCACCACAAAGCACGTCAGTTAAGAGCTCCAAACAAGGTGAAATGATAATTTCCAGGACTTCCATTACAGTTCTCATTATTAGTGCTAAAAGCAAAGGGATAAGATGGGTTCACCCACTTTATAGCTACAGAAGCTAGGAGCAAAATCTCTGAATAATGTCTTGAAAGGAGTTGTGTCATTTTAAAAGTGTTAGTCAATGATACACACCCCCAAAAGGGGTTGACTATCCCAGAAGTATGGTGCTCTTACTTGTGACGTAATGAGCATGCATTTTGGTACTATTTGCAGGTCATGCATTACTGGGGGCATTTGTTTAGGATCCCTACAGATAAAAGGTGGCCTTACCTGGTAAAAATGTGCATTGTGTTTCTTCTTTGTGTCTTGAAATTTAGAGAAAATGCCTCAAGGGTGTTGTGAAGTGTGTGGATTTCATTGAGATAAGCACTCTTTCTAATGTGTGTTACTTGGAGTCTGGGAGAACCTGGTTCTTTTAGGTTTCCATTGCCACATTATCAAGGGCATGTGACATTAGCCCCTATATTTTTATTTTATTTTATTTTATTTTATTTAATGCTTTTTTATAAAGCGCGGACTTTACCCGAAGGTGTCAGAGCACTTTACAATAGAACCAGTTACGTTACATGAGAGAACTGTTGCAGGAATAAAACAAACAAAAATAGCAGGCCATAGAATCGGCGCGACGCAGACAAAAGGCACACAATCTCAAGCACAGCATGAACAGATTGTACAAGCAAAAATAAGAATAAATATGACAAATTATACAATGACTAAAGAACATCCTGGCGAACAATAGCAGGCCATAGAATCCAAACAACGCAGGCAAAAGGAACACAATATCAAACGCAGAAGCACAGGATGTACAAACAAAAATAAAAATATTTGTGACAAATTTACAATGTAAAGAGCTTCCTGGTGGGGTCTGAGAAGGAGGGAATTAGTTCTGAAAGTGTCTTTGGAATAAAAGAGATTTGAGGTCCGCTTTGAAGATCCTGCTTGAAAGCAGGGCCAGGGACGCTGTTAGACAGAATAGACTGGTCCAGCAGCGGCTGGTGCAGATAAGCCCGGTGAGGCGGGGCGGGGGGATGTCAACAGATGACGGATTGGGCAAATTGAATAAAGAAATGTCTTATTCTGTCATCTGTCGACAAAAACAGTGCCCAGCCCTACCATCCTTGCCTGCACTGGCTCCTGCTGGACTAGACTATTGTAACCCAGTAGCGGCCCATGGAGGGAGTGTCGCGGGGTGGTGGGGCGGGGTGGGGAAGGGACGGGGGGGTGGATAGTAAACTCCGGCTCATGACCGACCGCAGTAATGTAAAGAAATAAAGAAATAAAACGTATTTCATTGCGTGCACTGAAACACATTTGGCGTTTCAGCTCACGCAATGAAATTCGCTGTATTTAGTTATTTCTTTACATTACTCGGGTCGGCTGTGAACCGGAGTTTACTAACCCCCAACCTGCCCCTCCCTCACCCCGCCCCACTGCCCCACCCCACTGCCCCGCAGCACTCCCTCTACGGACCGCTACTGTTGTAACTAACATATCATCCGACAGAAATATCATGCCCTTTTTCCCCATTGGGGTACTTATAAAATCACGTAATTTGCTTTCACATAACCACTCAAATTTCCAGGAAAATGATATGAAATTCCCCATCATTACATGCAATGATAATCTGGCATTAAGCACTATATTGCAGCGTGAAATGCATCCCCACGTCCGTTTTGGATTGGACACATTTCACACAAAAAAATAGCGCCAAAGAAAACATGATCTCCGGTCAAGCGCCTCTTGCATGGCGGTCGTTCAAGCTGTTAAGTGCTCCGGCGCTAACATTTCACAGTGAACATAGCAAAATTACATGACATGAGTAATGGCATAATTGTGAAAATTTCGTGTCACAAGCTTAATGTGAAATTCACCAAATTAAGCAAATTACAACATGACATTATTAAAATTTGCCCGGTGTCTATTCTATACCTAAAGAGCGATATTCTTTGAAATGTTTAGGATACAATATTTCTATCATACAATATTTTTGCCAATGATATGCAACATACAATTTTTTGTTTGAAGTTCTCCTGAAAGGTATGTTACAGGAAATGATGCCACCACACATTGTCGGAAATATGTATAGTTCTGGGCCAAAATGGTATTAAACTACAATGAATAATCTGGAATCCACCCAGTTATGGATTGGTTCAAAGCACATCTGTTTAATATTTTAGAAATGGAAAGTTTTGTTCGCTGGAGGGGCCGCTAGCAGTCATGCTGACATTTTTGGGGAACTGAGCTAAACCACAAAATGATCAAAATGTATGAAAGATGATCGGCTCAACAGTTACTGAAAGGGAATGGAGTGACCGGAGAAGCCCACTTGGCGAGGCGCATGATAGAAATTAAAGACTTCAGTGTTTGCATTTTATAAAATGGGAGGATCTTAGGATGGGTATATGTTTGTGCAAGAGCATGTAGTATGAACAAGAAGTCAGGGCTCGTGGGTGGACGGCGTCCCCCCACTTATTTTACCGGGGGACGCCCTCCCCCCCTGCCAAACAGCTGGTCTTCACTCTTTGGCCTCTCTGGGACGAAGGAGCTCGGACCTTTCGTTGCGTCACTTCCTGTCGTGACGTCACTTCCGGTGACAGAGTCCCCCCACTTCTTTTTTTAGGACTTGTGCCCTGCAAGAAGTGACAAGGGCTGTATTCTGAATTACAATAAAAAATATAGTATCAATGTTAATTTTCGTATTATTTCATTTATTTAGTTGTTCTGTAAAGTGCTGGTTGCCCGAAATGAATTTGTTCATGTATTCATGTAGGCCAGCCCTGGTTAATTTGTAAAAAAATAAGTCTGGGGCTCTCGTCAGGTTTGCACCAGCCCATTTCTCCTGCCTGTGCCGCCTAAAACAGAACCAGCTACTAACCCATGAAAGTGGGGAGATGATGTGGTGTAATGGCCTGAGCCGCGGACTTCGGAGCTGGGGAACCAGGTTCGAGACTCCGCATGCTCAACATTCTGTGATTCTGGGCAAATAAATCACTTAATCACCCTGTAAATGAATGTGTCCTTAACCGGTGCTCATGAAAAGCTCGGTGATGATTATTAAGTGCTGGTGGAAACCACTGGCTAAAATTAAGCACTGATGGCTTTGGTATTTGTATAACACAGCCTTTGCTGGATACCAATGCGGAACAAGGCTGAAGTTCGATTCATGATTATTTACAATTTGGTAGATTGTTTGGGGGAGTTTGGCTCCTATCACATATGTAAGTAGCATTCTCAGAATAGTTTCACTTTTACTTTCTTTCTGAATTGCAGGAGAGTCTTGGCAGTTCTGAAGTCTCGTAATAACTAATAGCTTAAAAATATATACAAAAAAATTGTACCTTTTCATTGTGTACCTGTGATTCGACCGTGTACTTAGTTTAAATTTCACTGATGCAATGTGGTGTAGGAGTCTTAGAGGCCTCTATACTACTAAGTGCAACGTCTGGTTACTTTCTACGTTGAGGTGATTGACAGGGGAGAAGTAGAAAGTAGAGAGTTATTGAGCTCAAGCAAGCTTCCACGAAATCCAAACCCAGCCATTCCAAACCACAGGTGGCCGCAGGCTCTCTAACCTAAGTCTGGCTCCTCTTGTGGTCGTTCTGACGTGGTCAAGGGCATCTTCGGCTTAACTGTGTAAGAGGTGTAGAGGAAAGCATGAGTTAGTACAATGTAATATAGCCAGAGATGAACAACTGATTTAAAAATGGCAACAATGTACTAATTATGTCATGCAAAATGTTAAGGGTAAAAATATGAGAATTTTAGATAAATATCCGTACAGGCTCTAGAAGGATGGTTGTGATTCTGGCTGGGCCTCCTTTGATCCCCCATAATGTAAATTGTCTTCCCATTTCCACCCCGTTTGCTGATGTTCACCTTAACATTTTAGATTGGTCGGAGCGTTGAGTGTTTTGGGCAGAAACTTTGTATTGATTAAAAAGTTTTAAAAAAATAGCAAAATGGGGCAGCAATTTTTGGGTATGTCAAGGATGTCCCGACGGAGTTGCGTAAGCTGACAGAGATCCTGTTGGTGCTGGCTAAGCATCAGGTGGCGAGACAATGGGGGAGGCGCCCCACGCCTTGGAAGGAAAGGAGGCTTCGGGGCGTAGCATATTGCCAGGAGCAGCTGAACGCTTATTGGGAGCTAATGCCGTACCGACACCCCAAGGATATTTGGTCCCCCTTGGAGACGTTCTTGAATGCACAGGGTGGAGTTGGGGCTGATGCTGCTTATCCAGCCCCCGTGTGCCTGAGAGGGTATCTCCGCCCCAGGTGACCAGCCCTCACATGGCATAGTGTGGAGCGATGTGTGTAGGGATTGCTGTAAGAAAGTGGATCATGCCACTGGTTGGCGCCTTCATCATTAAGTGGACCTTTCACTGTGTCACTGTTAATTTATTTATTCATAAAGTTTTATATAGCGCGGACGTAGGATATCAGAGCGCTTTACAATTTGAGGCAAAGGCAACAAATCAGAACATTAGTCTAATATGGGGGATCTAATGGGCATTGAATCAACTAGTACAAACATAACCCCTTACCATTTCCCTTCCTTCTTTCTCAGTTATTATGAATGCAAGACACTGGGCATTGCAGTATACTGTTGGAATCACTGTAAAGTGCATGCTGTCCTTTTGGTTGTATACTGTTTTTTTTGTCTTAATGCGAATTCCAATAAAAAGAAATTAGCAAAATTAGTAAACGTATTGTCTTTGGTCACTGAACATTCACGTAAAGAAAGAGGACTGGTTTGGGACGTACCCATCCTAACTCTGGCTATCAAAAGCCCTTACGATGTAGACAGCAATATTTTTACTGCCAGGTGTACATCCTTACCTCAGAAGTATTTATTTAATTGCTATGAAGAAGACAATTGTGTTTTCCTTCATTATTACAATACTACCAAGATGGCCACCCTGCCCGTGGAGCGGTAATGCGCAGTCCAATGGCTGTCAGGTCCCAGGAATTGCTCCATATGGTCACCTCAAAACCACAACTCTTATTCTACATGCCCAGCTGTGAAGGTCAAATACATGTATACAAAGGTTAAATATCTAGGGGAAAGCAGAGCAGGCCTAAATCTGTGTGAGCATGTAGCTACACTAGATTTAGATTGTTGTAAGCCCTCACTGGACCTTTAATTGGTTAATGAGGCCAATGCTTGCATTGTCATGGTGTTATCAAGGCCTCCACACCCTCGAGTTTCTGGATTGTAAATCTTAACTACATCATTTAAGAGATGTTGCGATGCAAATTACTTCCTCTGAATTTAGGAAAACTCAGCATTTCCCAGCGCCTCCATCTTGCTATTCACTCCTCCTGCCTCTTCTTCTCTATAATGCAATATTATTTCATTTTTTATATCTATTAACAAAAGGGAGAATACATGGATTAATCAAAAGGTATATATTCACTCCTGCTAAAGAGAACATGAAAACCTGGCGCTTTAACCACGGTACTCCTTCTCTGTAACTCTGGAAAGTTACAATGCTGTGAGTATTTTTTTCGAAATCGACAAAAAGTGCAAACATAAATCTTTGGCTCCAAGTCAGTCTTCTCCTACGTCCTTTTATTTTCATGTTTTACCATTTGTTAAGAAAATATTAATTGAGGTCACTGGGTAATTTGTTTAGTGACCAAGATGCACACAGCAGGGGCTATTTTAAAGGTGACATTGGTTTTGATTATAACAGCTTGGATGGTGTTCGAGGACTCGCGAATCATTGGGTGCGTGGTTTGTAGTCAGGACTGTCCCAGTCTTACACTGTGCAAAGCATGTACTGGAAGACGACTGGTCTGATGATAAAGCTTCCGGTGATCACCACCTCCTCTGAGCAGAGAATACCCAGCCACAAGGTCAAAGTTGCCCATGATGGACAACAACCTTATTGTATGAGGACTCCTATAGCTTGCGTTCCAAGCCACCTTTCCTCCTGTGATCCTTCATAAGACGGTGAACGCCCTCCAGAACGAATGGAACACAGGTCCCATATGGGACACATGGAAGCCCAAGGTAGGCTGGATGAAAGACTGTAGACCACTTAGGGACTTCTTCGGCTGCAGGATTGTTGGCCCATCTAGCCATTAACCCCTTCCCTGCAGGTGTAATTCCCTCACGGTACTGCGGGGCGGGGGTGAGTGCGGCACCGCGGGGCTCGTGACGAGACCAGCTCATCATGAGTCACGTTGGAGCTGTGCTCATGGCGAGCTGGTCTCGTCACGACCCGGCCCATTGATTAATTCGCCCGTACAGGCGGGGAATTAATCGCGTGTGGGCGGAGCGGCGCCGTTATGACGAGACCAGCTCGTCATGAGCACAGCTTCACCGTGACTCATGATGAGCTCGTCTCGTCACGAGCACCGAAGAGGTTAAGGTAGACCTCAGGGATCAACACACCATTTTATTTTAGGCACATACATGATTTATTGCCGTGTGTAAATCAGGTTCCGGGGTTTTGATCCTAATTCTGAACAGTGGCAATAGTTCATGAGTCTAGCTTTAGAATGATCTGTGAAACTTTTGACTTTTTCCTGTCATCGAGCAAGAGCTAATTTGTTGCCTCTGTGTGTTAGTAATAGATCCAGATTTCATGTTTCGGGAGGCATTCTGCTTCCCAATTAATGCTGGCAATGTAGGCATCTGCCTAGGATTGTTCTGCAGAACAGTTGGCTCTAGTGCAACCTACACTGGAGAAAATGCTAAAACATTTCAAGGGCTGCTTTGAGCCATATTATGGCTTTCGAACAGGTAACATAAAAGTGGAAGGGCATGTGGTCCTTCCAACCCGTGCACGTCTGCTTCTGTTTGGAAGCCAAATATATAACCCTGTGCGGGCAACTTCGCTACGCCCACGAAGTGGGCGTAGTGTTGCCTACTTCGCCCTTTGCAAAGTAGGCGAAGCAGGCAACACTACGCCCACTTCGTGGGCATAGTGAAGTTGCCCGCCACCCGCCTCCCTCCCGCCCTCCCTAAATGCTTACATTAATATATAAATGAATTTAAAACCACTTACCTTGTCCTGCCGCGTCCCCGGGGCTCCCGCTCGTCATTGCGCCACCGGCGCGTGCGTCTTGGATGCTAATGCGCATGCGCGGCCGCCCGCACATGCGCATTTCTCGTGATTTTAACATCATGTTCTATATGGCCAGGGATTGCTAATGTTCTCCTATATTTTGTTTTTGACATTCAACTCCAAAATGGATAACGATAAAAGTAAGAATTTTTAGGTAGATCGTGAGAAATGCGCATGTGCGGGCGGCCGCGCATGCTCATTAGCATCCAAGACGCGCGCGCCGGCGGCGCAATGACGAGCGGGAGCCCCGGGGACGCGGCAGGACAAGGTAAGTGGTTTTAAATTCATTTATATATTAATGTAAGCATTTAGGGAGGGCGGGAGGGAGGCGGGTGGCGCGTAGTGGGGCTACGCGAAGTGTGTGGGTGGGCGTAGTTTTTTTCCCACTTCGCGTAGCTTTGCGAAGCCCCACTACGCCCACTACGCCCAGGGTTACAAATATAGTGAGCAGAGCAGTGCTTGGAGCAAAGGCATTGTGAAAAAATGATCTACCTAAAAATTCCTACTTTTATCGTTATCCATTTTGGAGTTGAATGTCAAAAACAAAATATAGGAGAACATTAGCAATCCCTGGCCATATAGAACACGATGTTAAAATGGCCTTGCATAGGTACTCCAGATTTTGCAAAAAAATATTTTTAAAAGTGCAAAATCAGCATATTACCCAGGAATGGCGTTCAGTGTATCTCATATCATAAAGGAAGGATTCAACATTTCAAGGGACTCTACTCCCCAAAACCTACAGCAGACCAGAAAGTTTCCTTGGAGTTATGTCAATCTTTGGTTGAATGTTCCCATTCCAAACCTCAGGTTCTCAGCAAACTGCTAATTCAATACTAGGAAGCTTTCACAGACTGGTTTGAAGCTTGGCTTCCTTACACTGATCAATTAGCATTTTCGGATTCTATTCATGCTCCTGGGCTAGTGATCATAGTTGGATGTGGCCACAAAACCAGGCAGTCATCCCCACCATGACTCATGCCCAGTACAGTTTTCAAGCCTGCTCTATTGGCTGGTGAGGATCTTCCCATATCACTCAGTAGTGGTAGGGGGTAGCTATCAGACAACTCAAAAAGACAATGATCACACTGCGGCTCAAAAAACCTGCATTGGGTTCTTTTATACAAATCAGTAACATGCAGAGGGCCTCATTTATGAGGTTTTAGCGCAGGGCAGAGCTGCAAGTAATCCTGCCTCGGAGCCGCGGTCAGTAGGGGAGTACCTGCCGGGGCATTGCATTTGGGGATGCAGTGAGCGCAACAAAATTTGTTTGATTTATTTAAATGTTTACTTACCGGAAAACCTCCCTTATCCATACATTACTAACCCCCACCCTGCCCCTCCCCCTTCCCACGTCACCGCCCCGGCAGGTACTCCCCTACCGACCGCGGCTGCTGCCTCGCTGCGCTGCATCAAAAGAAAAGGGCAGAATGCTCCGTATCCATGAGATACAAAATACTTCTCTGGATTAAATCAGGTCATTTTTAACTTACAGCGCCCGACTTCTGTCTATTCCAATACTCAAATCAAGCACCACGGAGTTGTCTTGAGGAGTTCTGCAAAGGTTGGCCCCTTGTTTTGTGGCTGTGTCTTTCCCACTGACCTTTTTAGAACAAATTGAGTGTTCTCATTTTACATCTATGAGGATGTCACTGAGGCCATCCAAAGAGTGGGGACAGATATGCGTTCCACTATCCAATTTGTTCAACATGTGTATACACTGTGAACTGCTGAGTCTGCCAGAACGTTGCAATGCTTGTTAGCAGTGTGCAACGTTTTCCTTCTGCGACCTTCATGAAGTTTTCTGCAAAGTTCTGCAAAATTTGTTTGGCAGCCGAGTTCAAAAATCGTGAGTTAAAAATTGCACTAGTAAATTTTGCTTAACAAACAAAACCTCAACAAAAACTCACTCGAGAAAGAATTCTTTCAACCAAAACGTTTTTGTGATAAACTTCTCCTGCAAGCAACATGCAAAGCTTGTAAACTTCTCAGGCAAAATAAAAAAATGTCCAACCTCTTATTCTCTGCACCACTTAACGACACTCCTCTGAGGACAAATATTTTCTGGCCCTCTTCCTTGATATCTGCCTTGCTCCCAGTGCCTGTGGATAACTTTGGTGTCAAAGTATATTCATAATTGTCCTTGGCCTCAGATAAAACCAATGGTTCCGTTTTATGTTTTTTTAATTTATTTTGATGTTGCATCTGCAATCATTTTGTTTTTCCAAGTTTTGAGAATCAATACTTTTTTTTCTTGCTGCACGTGGCTTTTCCTATACATGTGCCTTTTAGCTAGCTGCCTACTGACCTTCCCTGCTTTGGGGTGCGCTGATCACCATCAACATGTAGCCTCGAAATGTTTTTGCAGCAGGTCTGGAGAGACCAGCACTAGAAAAGTTGGAATTGAGTGCAAAAAACTATACTAAGCCAAATATATTGAGATGTTCCTGCTCAGGACCAGGTGCATCTATCCCTAGCAATTCTCTCCACACTATCTGTCCTAAGATCTTGATACGAAGACTATATATCGAGAACTGTGTTTCCCGTGTTCTGGAGTCACAGTTGAAAAGTCACCACATCTGTCCATATGTAGCTTCTTTACATTGTTTCGCATTTTTTTTTGCAGATTTTATATAGTGCGAACTTGACCCGAAGGTATTGGAGCGCTTTACATGAGCACCGGTTATGTCACAAATTCAAGCACCGGGAGATTAAGTGATTTGCCCAGAATTGCTTCGCATTGCAGAATCGCATAAAGTATAGCACCTTTGCTTGGTTCTTAACCACTTCGACGCTAATGACAAAGCCAGCTCGTCATGGGCGTTACCTGCCCTGCGCTCATGACGAGCTGGCTTTGTCACAAACAAGCCATTTACTCCTTTCTCAGCGCACAGCAGGTAAACGCGGTAGCGCTGAAGCAGTTAAAGCTTTCTTTCGAGAACAATCATTTCTTTTTGGCTGAACCATTCAAGGAGTCCCATCACTCGTTCTAGTCGTCCGAAGATAAGCTTCTTGTAGCTCTTTCTTATGGTAAAGCATGTCTGGGAGGCAGGGCATTTTCAACTAGGGCCGCCTGCCTTTGGAATTTGTTCCCAATAGAGCTGCAAAAGGAGCCTAACCTAGCTAAATTCTGAAAGGCGCAGCAGCATTCCACCACCAGAAACATCCATTCCTTTGGGTTTGGTACTAGCCCCTAATGCTGTGAAGGCTCGATGGGCCTGAGCGTAAAGTGTTTTAATGGTCACAAACACTCAGATTCTGTGAATCTGTGGGTTTGGGATCGCTAAAACACTTTCTGTGATGTATTTAACCTAATTAATAAATTAGAAAAAAAATCTGAATTGTTAAAACGTTTTAGTAAATTTTAAGGAATGACTATTTGGAAGAGGTGTGTTAAGGGTGTCCTTTCCCAATACCAATTCCTTATGGTATGTATTAATGTTTGACTAAAATCTGGTCACAAAACATTAATGTTTTACCATTAATTTAAAATTGATGGTAAGCCATTTGTAAATGGAAAGAGGTCCCCAGGTGTCCCTTTCCCTTACAGAATGTTGACAAAAACCTTTTTAAGAGTAGTTTGTGTCCCACAGGACAACTGGCCACTTCTAAAAATGGTTTGTTAAACTTTTCATGTTTTTTTTTAATGTGCCCTATTTGCCTAACAGCAAAACAGGTTGCATTAAAAAAAATATTAGGGTATTTAAAGCAAGGGTTCACTTCCGGGAGAGAACGTTGGAGCAGGGAGGCCGCTTTTACTTTATTAGTGCCTGAGGTCTAAATTGAAATAAAGAAGACCGGACAAAATATGGTGACCCGTTATAAAAGAATTAAAGAATATTATACGGATGGTTAAGCCGATATTTAGGGCTTTCAATGAGACGATTCTGTCTATATCTATAACTACTAGGCATAAGACGGTGGCACCAACGCACAGTTACAACAGGGAGTTGTAAGAATTTTTATTTTAAAGGCGCCAATTAAATAGACAGTGGATAACTTGAATGTCCAAGGGATTATGAAATTGATGAATCATAATTCTGACTAATGTGATAAGATTTTAATAAAAGAATTGTTTTGTCCTGATGAAGGTGGAAATTATCTACTGTACACCGAAACGCCGCGTTGACTGTTTTTAATAAATGACATTCGTCTCGTCCAAGATAAGAGACACGTGTATATATATATATGTTTTTTTAGATTGTTACCCTCAGGGAGGTCTTAACATGATTCAATTTGAATAAAAATTATTTTTTAACTTAAAAACTTTTTACATGTGCTTTGTAGTATACTGTGATACCCAGAATACTATTAGAATATTTTAAATACTAATGAGATTAAGTCTGTGAGTAGAAGACTTTGTGTTGTGGCTTATAAGTAGAACTTGTACCGTGGTTATTAGGTTCTCTTGTGTAATATTTTGCAACAGGGTTTATGTCCTTTTGTTTCCTACACACCCCCTCCCTGTAAACTTTATAGGGGTACCTTCCTCCTTTTTGACGGTACCTTAGGAAGACCAACACACAGCAAGGAATTATTTTGCCTTGTTTGTAAGATTGCATGGATGAATAAGAATAATCAATTTTTAAACAACTTTTGTGGGCACAGCCTTCCAGCTTCATAGTGTTGAAAATGTAAGCTATCTCAGTGAATATCTCAGTGAGTGATGCAAGAAAAAGAGGGCATCCTACAGGTTATAATTTCGAATTCAGAACGGGCAAACTCAGCTTTTCATCCTTCAGAGGAAGATAAATTGTGTGTCATTAAGGTTGGGTAAAAGTTGTCCTGGCTATCGACAGGGCTACTATACAACACCACAGTAGCAAGCGCTATGTGAAGAAAACAAGCAATTTTATTTTAATGATGCTCGAACTACAGAAAGATGTTAGGTTCAGTCAGTATTCAGCCCTGTCACCTGCAGGCTCCGCTGCTGCTTATTCCATGGGCCTATTTCCCCCAATTGTCTTTATATTTACAGATAACTCGAGCCTCATAGTTTTGTGTTCTTGTCAAAAAAAATACAAGTTTCTAACAGCATTGGAGTGGTGATAAGAAATCATTCAGCATCATGGGCACATTTGCCATTGTGTTTGTGTAACATTACGCCTGTGCAATGCACATTAGCACTGAGCCTCACTGCAGCTCTAAATTAAGAGCACAAGAGAGCCAGCCGAGCAATTATCATGGAAATACCTGACATTGTCTGGCAGCGGCTGGGCCTTTATTAATAGGAATGTTCCATTGGGGGATGGGGGAGCCTGTCTATTTCACCGTCTGTATTCATAGAAGTGTTCCATTGGGGGGTTGGATGGAGCCTGTCTGTTTCACCTTCTGTATTCATAGGAGTGTTCCACTTGAGGGTGGGGGAAGCCTTTCTATTTCACCTTCTGTATTAATAGGAGTGTTCCATTGGGGGGTGGGGGGAGCCTGTCTATTTCACCGTCTGTATTCATAGGAGTGTTCCATTGGGGGGAGGGGGGAGCCTGTCTGTTTCACCTTCTGTATTCATAGGAGTGTTCCATTTGAGGGTGGGGGAAGCCTTTCTATTTCGCCTTCTGTATTAATAGGAGTGTTCCTTTGGGGAGTCTGGAACGTTGTCTATTTCACCGTCTGTATTCATAGGAGTGTTCCATTGGGGGTGGGGGAAGCCTTTCTATTTCACCATCTGTAATAATACGAGTGCTCCATTGGGGGCAGAGGGCTGTCTATTTCACCTTCAGTATTAATAGGAGTGTTCCATTGTGGGGGGGGGGGGGGAGCCTGTCTGTTTCACCTTCTGTATATGAGTGTTCCATTCGGGGCTGGGGAGAGCCTGTCTATTTCACCTTCTGTATTAATAGGAGTGTTCCATTGTGGGCATGGGGGGATCATGTCTATTTAACCGTCTGCATTAATAGGAGTGTTCCATTGGAGGGTGAGGGGAGCCTGTTTATTTCACCTTCTCAATTACTATAAGTGTTCCATTGGGAGGGGGGCTGTCTATTTCACCTTCTGTATTAATAGGAGTGTTCCATTGGGGTGGGTGGAGCCTGTCTGTTTCACCTTCTGCTCGCCAGTGTTGCCTGGACTCCTTCTTGCTCTGAGCAGGGTAGGGAACAGAGGAGAGCAGAGCCCATAAAGCAGTAATCAAATGCCCATTTGTCACTGTTTAGGGAAGGCTAATGCGCATCAGGTCCACATTACTGTCAGCTGTAGCTGGCTGTTAAATGGGGTCAGTGCAGCTCAAAATGTGCCCTGTCTGTGCTTGAGCATTCACTGGTGATTTACTGAATCCTACAAAGCCGCACGATTCTGGCTCCCGCCATCAAATGAATATTTATTTAAACGAAGAATTTGCCCTTGCTAATCTTACAGGCCTATTTAGAGTTTGACGCATATTCAGGGGGTAATCCGTGTTGCATTTATGACGTGACCTCTGGGTATTGCATCTTGATGTTGTGTTTAATGCTAAAACATAATAGATTTATGCGCAATAGCAATGTTTTTACAAATTATTGTACAGCGTGAGCCAGGGCGTTAAGTGGAATGAAAAAACTTGGTGGTCTATCAAAGAGCCGTGGCTGGTGGAATTAAGGGTGTGGCTTAAAACGTAAGCTAAAAATCTGTGCTTAGTATAGTGTGCCTCCCGTCTGGTATTTTGCTGCTTATGTCATTGCATCTAGATATATAATACAACAAGTAACATTAAACCTACAACAAGCCAAGACTATTGGCTTTGCCAATGGTTGTTAGTTGCATAAGAGAAATAGCACCAAGTATGGCTTAATTGTATGTAGCATTGAAAATGCTTCAGTTCTTAAATGATGAGACTGTGAAAGAACTGTAACGAGTCTCTTTGAAAGGCAGTGAAGGGTAGTGCTGCTGCAGAGTTAAGATTATTTTTTTCACCCTGATGGTGAAAATAACAAGCATTTGCAATGCAATAGGTCTCGCATTAGGAAAGTTTGAGCTATTGGTCTTGTAAATGACAATTTTTTTATTTATGTGTTGTTTTTGAAAATAGCTAAATTAATAGCTTTGTCATTTACAATGCCAATAGTTATAACTTTCGTAAATGTGACACCTATAGCATTTGTAATGCAACATGTTTTGTATTTACGTGACTTAGATGTATTGATATTACAAATAACAATGGCTTTTAATTTTTTTAAATAATTAATACTTAAATAAAAGGGATTGTAATTTATAATGGGAATAGCTTAAACTTTTGTAAATAACTTTTGTGAAGATTTTGTTCAGTGTATTTTATTGTGACGAAAATCCAAGAACAGAAGTGAAATATTAACATCTTTTTGTGACATTTGTAATAAAGCTTGAAACATTGAGAGAACATATTTGAACCAGTGATGCTGTGGTGGTGCTGAGTGATGCTGTGGTTGCGCTGAGGGATGCTGTAGTTGCGCTGAGTGATGCTGTGGTTGCGCTGAGTGATGCTGTGGTTGAGCTGAGTGGTGCTGTGGTGGTGCTGAGTGATGCTGTGGTGGTGCTGAGTGGTGCTGTGGTGGTGCTGGGTGGTGCTGTGGTGGTGCTGAGTTGTGCTGTGGTGGTGCTGTGGTGGTGCTGAGTGATGCTGTGGTGGTGCTGAGTGGTGCTGTGGTGGTGCTGAGTGATGCTGTGGTGGTGCTGAGTGGTGCAGTGGTGATGCTGGGGTGGTGCTGAGTGGTGCTGAGTGGTGCTGTGGTGGTGCTGGGTGGTGCTGTGGTGGTGCTGAGTGGTGCTGTGGTGGTGCTGTGGTGGTGCTGAGTGGTGCTGTGGTGGTGCTGAGTGATGCTGTCGTGGTGCTCAATGGTGCTGAGTGATGCTGTGGTGGTGCTGAGTGGTGTTGTGGTGGTGCTGAGTGATAATGTGGTGGTGCTAAGTGATAATGTGGTGGTGCTGAGTGGTGCTCTGGTGGTGCTGAGTGGTGTTGTGGTGGTGCTGAATGATGCTGTGGTGGTGCAGAGTGGTGCTGTGGTGGTGCTGAGTGATAATGTGGTGGTGCTGAGTGATAATGTGGTGGTGCTGAGTGGTGGTGTGGTGGTGCTGAGTGGTGCTGCTGAGTGATGTTGTGGTGGTGCTGAGTGGTGCTGGGTGGTGCTGTGGTGGTGCTGAGTGGTGCTGTGTTGGTGTTGAGTGATAATGTGGTGGTGCTGAGTGATAATGTGGTGGTGCTGAGTGGTGCTGTGGTGGTGCTGAGTGATAATGTGGTGGTGCTGAGTGATAATGTGGTGGTGCTGAGTGATGCTGGGGTAGCGCTGAGTGATAATGTGGTGATGCAGAGGGCAGAAAGGCACAAAAAATGAGTCTAACAGAGGGCAGAAGGGCAGAAAAACAAGGAAAAACGAGTCTAACAGAGGGCAGAAGGGCACAAAAAACCAGTCTAACAGGGGGCAGAAAGGCACAAAAAACGAGTCTAACAGAGGGCAGAAAGGCACAAAAAACGAATCTAACAGAGGGCATAAGGGCAGAAAAAAAAGGGAGAAACGGGTCTACCAGAGGGCAGAAAGGCACAAAAAAATAAGTCTAACAGAGGGCAGAAAGGCACAAAAAACGAGTCTAACAGAGGGCAGAAAAACAAGGGAAACAAGTATATAAATAAACACATTTTGTATAATTTAAACAACACGAGTGGAAACTCAGGAAATTATATCACTACCTGTTATATCGCTAATGCTTGTTGTTGGAATCCCGCGTCAGAGCCATCCACAGCCCGGCCCACTAAGTCTACATGCTTGGGGGAGAGCAAAGAGTCAGACAAAGAGCTGGAATTAATTACCAAACAAAAGTGCACACGATCTTCAAATGGAAAGTCAGGAAGCAGTAAAAATGTATTAAGAAGGATAATGCACGAACGTGCGTGAACATAAGCCCGAGGCAGACCCAAACAAACAACCACAGACAGCTGAGCTGTTTGATAGACTTCAACCTTAAAAGTAGTAGTACCCATTATGGGGAACCGGGGTTATAAGAAAGTAATTATTCCTTATTGAAGTGGTCAGCTTCATGGGTATATTAAGTTAGAGGGTGGGCAGCTAACATTCTTTGCATGCAACAGTTCCTTGCTTACCTGCAGGGCTGTAGTTGAAAATGTGCATCAGCTTGTGACATTGGTTAGGAGGGATGATACAAAGAGCTTTCATTAAAGCTCGGTGTTAGTCAAATCTATAAAGGCCCGTCCTGTTTCTTTGCTCAAAGGTTAGTCCCCCGTATGGTTTCAGGAACCTTCTATTGTCCCTGTTGCTCAAATACCCGACATATCAAAGCAAGAGAAAATATACATGGGACTCCAACTAAATTGTTGTTACCAAGGTCATTTGCATGTTTTTGTAAACCAATACAATTATTTTGCGGCTGTCCTTAAGTACGTTTAAATTAAATTTTCCTTCAGAGATACTGATACATTTTGTTCAAAGGGGGGGAAAACTGCATCCAATTATATACACATTTTATTTACGGCTTTTGTGTCTTAGTGTTGGTTTTTATTTGCTTTGAAAAATTACCTAAACTTGTTAGCAATAGGACTCGCCACTGGTTGAGGGCGGTTTAGTCTAGCAAGATATATTAATTGAAATGTAAACAAGGGCCTTCCTGGGTGGGGACGCGAGCTGCTCAACACATTCTCGACAGCGGTTAACACGTCTTTGAGCACTGTTAAAACCATTGTCTATGGCGTCGTCGGCATATCTGACCACAGAATGGCACTCCAGTTTTGCTAAAAAGGTTAAGAACATGCATGCTGAATTTCGTTAAGGCATTACCTGGAGCAGGAAGACGAACGCAAAAGATTAATTGCTTGATCTGCTTCTGTGTACTTAGTTTGAAAAAAGAGGACTGTTTTAAGAGACGAACGAGATATACGTACACGGTGCACATTTAATTATATTTTTGGTGCGATATAAGGTGGCATGCGCCTATATAACTTGTTAATTTCCATCTTTTTATTTGCTTTCGACTAAGCATATTAAAGTAACAAGCTCTTGGCATTGCTGTGGGGAGGCCGTGGGCAGCAACAGCAGGGGTGAAGAGGAGAAATGCGAGACACGGCCTGGCTGCCGTGAAAAGTGTGAAGCAGGGGGCGGGGGAGCGGATCCCTTTGAAGTGAAGCTCTCGGAGGCAGGCGGCTCGGGGAGCAAATGGCAAGCGCGTGCACGAGCACATGCACTCGACGTAATCCGCCTGGTGGCTTCAGAGCTTGGTTTGCCCTCTATACTCTCGTCCTATTATCGCTTGCGCGATTAATAGGACGAGACCTAAAAATGGAGAGTCTGATAGGGACCTGTCTTAGCACCTGGCAGGTCCCGGCCCTCTTAAAGCCCTGGTGTCAGCACCACATTGTAACTGGTGTTAACGAGACACACTTTATTACCTGTTATGCACTAGTCTAAATTAGTGATGGGCATAGTTTTGCTTACGCTCATGTAAGGTAACATTTACTGGAAATGCCAGAATGTGGGAAGTCCACATAATTTACTGTTTTCTTCCACCTAGGTAAGGTATGATAAAAAAAAACTAGTGGCCCACCTTCCCAGGAACATTCCAAGCTCCAGGTTGTAACTCGTGAAAAGACATCCCGGAACAGGAAATCATGGATGGCAGGAGCTTGCCACTCCGTGGGTGGTCCACCGTCACTGGTGCCACTCGCAAGGTGGAGTTGGCACTAGGGCTTAGAGTGAGAACTAGAGTGGCTTCACTGCGGAGAGGAGTGGGTAATGAGCGGCCAGGTGAACAGGTATCTTCCTTGCAGTGGTGCATAAACAATGTCATAGAGCAGAAGGGTGAGGGAGCACAGTGTGGAGAATGGGATCAGGTGCTGAGCTGTGGCAGTCACTCCCCACCCACAATCTAGAGCATCTCTTCGTGGGGGTGGACAGTGATGGGTCAGTGCAGAAGATCCTATCCCACTTCTTTGGTGAGTGAAGTTTGTAGAGTTTTTAAAAAGCTACAGAGTCTCACAAAATTATGCTCCTCTACACCAAGTCACTTCTCAGTCCTCGTCATGCATATTCTATTATATCCCATATAGATATCACTCAAACTCTATTATGCCTCAGATATGTCTCCCTGAACTGAGAAAATAACATCCCCCAAAAGTGGAAAATGTGATACGAAGCCAGAAGATCTCATTCATCGTCGTTGAAAGTGGGCCAAGATTTAAAACAACTTAGGAAAAGTGGCTGACATAGGTAAGGAGTTAAGAGGAATTGTAATTCCATTAGAAGCAGGGCTAAGCCTGCTCAGACTGTTGGGAGGTGAAGGATAGGGAATGCTCGTGAACAGAGCACTCCCAGCATAACACTGTGTCTCTCTCTCTCTCTCTCTCTCTCTCTCTTACACACACACAAACGCACAAACATACGCACACGCAAACTGGGAAAACAAAAGCTGCCCTGGCAAAAATGTGCAAACCAGCCCCCTTCTCTTCGTCTCTTGGCTCTATCTCTCTTTCCATCCATCTATTTTCTTTCTGTCCTCTCTCTCTCTCTCTGATCTCTTTCTCTCTACCTTCCCCTCCCTCCCTCCCTCATATCGCTGCAGTTAACCATCAGGAGCTGGCGGAAGAGACAAGGCACCAGCAGCAGCCCTTAACTTTCAAAACCAGCCTCCAAGGATTGTAGCCTATCGGGGAAATGCCTGGTGGAATAAATGCCCTGTCCAGCCCTGCTCTCAGACAATATGGGCTATCAGGGTTACTTCGAGACAGTAAACTTCCAGGCACAATCCTTCAGTGCAGTCTTGGCTGTACACTTGTCTGCCATTAAAAACAGACCATGAAAAATAGGAACACATTCCTACTCCTCTTCCTTTAAATAAGGCTATTCATCAACATTACTCTAGTCTTGCACACTCTAGTATTCTTCCAATCCAAGTGTTTGCAGAATGGTGCCCCTTACCCATGTACTTATGTTTTATTCTTGAACTAATTATCAAGCTAATGTGACTTACACAAAAGTAGATTTTAAATGTGAGTTTCCAAAAAAGCAATAATCTACAAAACATTTAAGAATATGAGTCAGACAACTAGGAGCTTAAAATTGGTGTGTGTGATTCCGTGATGGCTTACGCTATGATATCAGTTATAGGTAAAAAATTCAGACCAATATTTCATTCGATTGCTTGTTCACTTGGGGTCAATTCACAGATTGTGAGTACAATTCACATTTGTGAGTACAGAATTACTACTGCAAGATCCTCTTTACATACTTTTGTGGGTTGAACTCAAAACGTCCAACTTCCTGTTAGCAAATGTTCAAATAGGGTATAGTCATTTGCATTAGTACCAAATCTGTAAGAATGTTCTCCGAATGTTCCAGTTCAACTTCATGGTAATTTGCAAAAACTTTGAAAAATTCACTTTTGTGCATTTTTCAAAGTTTCATGTTGCGCACACACATGCCCTAAGGGCATGTGTGTGCGCAACATATGTGCACCGATCAATTTCAGGGGTGCAACAGGGTGTCCTTTGGACACCCCTGCACCCTTGACATTGCAGTCTCAATTTGCTATTCGCTAATTGCGATTCGCAAATTGAGAATGTCTTCCCATTCATTCCTATGGGCCCATAGGCCCATAGGAATGAATGGGGAGGTATTCCTTGTTTGCGACTGGCAATTTGCGAGTAGCAATTAAGGAATATTAAGAAATCGCAATTTTTTTAGCGATTTCTTCTTGCATAGCCTTTTGCTATTCCTTATTAGCGAATCCTTATTTTTCGCTAATAAGGAATCGCAAATGGCATTGTTGATGCATGTGGGCCTTCATGTTGCATTTTCTAAATAGCGATTCCCACGGTATTGGTATTTAGGAAATGCCAAATACCATCTTCGTACATCTGGCCCTTTGAGTGTTTGCTTACAGGCAGTTGTACTTTCAATAGGTATAACTCGAGTACATAGTTTAAACACACAAGAGGACTAAAAAAATTACAAAATGGTTAAAGAATGAAACGACTAAAGCACTGAGATAGTAAACTTTTGGCCCAGTTCTCTTGAGACTGAAGTGCACTTTTCTTTTATCAGGATGCGAGAAAGCGATCTGCCATTAATCACTGTGTATGACAACCAATCGCCGAAGTGGGCTGACCCATTGCCCCACATTCTATTCTGTGGTGGGCAGAAGCAAAATGTGAATGACAGTTGAATAGACCAGTGGATGAAAAAAATCTGATCCAAAACTCATTTATACATGCGCAGTTGCATGCATTTTCCATGTATGATTATGTTTATTGCTCGAGGTTGGTCAGACACCCAAACCTATAGGTGCGAGGTCAGATGTAAAATGATTGTGTCACTGAAACATACTTGCCACAAATTAATTGGTGTCATAAAATATGACCTACGGAAAATAAATGTTTCTCTTGCCATAGTTTAATGGAAAATGTGGCATTTAAAAAACAGTATGCATCATGTGTTCTGACACGTGTGCCTGGTGCTCTGCACATACATTGATTGCATGATCTGTACATATTTCAATGCAAACTGACCACCCTGCCATTTATACCTCAGAATAGATTTCAGAAATGTGTGTTGTGCCTACTCCTGCACTGTGCGTTACTAATGTAAACGGAGTTGTTTAACAATGTATTTGTAATAAATATATTGGTTTAGTATGAAATGTAACTCGTAAAGTGTGCCCGCAGAAACCCGAGGAACAGCGACTAATGCAGCATTTAGGGGGATTCACAGAAGGCTGTCTATTTGTCAGTGTTGGCTACGAGCATGGAGTTACTTAAAATGATAAGCTTCGAAGAGAGAGAAACAAATCAGTCCCAATGAATGGGTTAAAATAAAATGTATTTATTACGAAATGTCCTCTCTTCTAAACAGCTCTGCCCTTAAAAACAAAACCCACATAATAAGGTGCCCTTATGAAACCTTTTCTAAATACATGATAATCATTTATGCACATTTATTTTCGGTTTTATGAATCTTTTCATCCGAGTAATCATCCAGTAATGATGACATTAATTATTAACAGACAAAAAAAATGAAAAAGCAAAATGCTTATCAAAGGCTTCATTTCTGGTACTTAGTATGCCATTTTTTAAATCTCTTTGTCAACTGCTAGGGATTCATGTTTAGAGAAAAGAAAAGGTACATTTAGTTCCCTATTCACAAATATCTTTTTGGGGAGAAAATCAGTATTTGAATAACTATGCAAATCATTTTTGAGGGCTCATGCAATGGGCTTCGGTGGCTTCGTGTGCAGAGGACAGAATTCATGGTTAATTGTCTTTGAAATGTCGCTAGTTGGCCAATTTGCTGTGCCATCGCGGTGACCTGCGGCTAGTACTGCCGCGCGCAGTGTCAGGTGCCCATTGTGCGATTTCACATTATGCAGCTTGACAAGTCATTATGAAGCCACAACCAAGGAGGCCTGTAATTCACGCTCCAGTTAGAATCTGTTCCTTCAATGCGTAGGGCGGGGGATGCTCCCGCCCCAAACGATTAATAGGTCACGAAGACCTATTCTGGACTCCATACCGGTTACCTAAAATCTAATAAGAGAACCAAAAGGCGTATATTTGTTACATATGAAGGAACAAACGACTGTCCCACAGGGTATTCGCGTGGGTTTGGCAGATGTTTGCCGCAAACGCAACGGCTCCCTCCCTAGCTTCTGTGCATGATTAACACAATTTCCCTGGGCTTTGTTCTCTTTCCTGTGGGGAGGCTGTCAGCTGAGGTCTGTCAATATCCGCAGCCATGAAATTGACATGATAGGGAGCCAGCCCACGGAAATTTTCCCCAGCAAATTGCTGTCTCATTCAAAGAAAACCTCCAAGCTGCCGATGTAGCCCGCTAAGACCATCTCCCGTTGTGCCAGGTCGACTAATAGCCATCTTCAATCCATTTTTTTGTGCCAGGTTGAAAGCGCAGTACCGGCTTGCAATTAACTTGAGCCAATCATTGGAAGTCTTTATCTCTTATTCAAAAACATATCCTGCATGATGAACATTGAACGCACCACTGGTGGGTGGGACAACTGCTTTTCCAATATGAAAAACGACCAAGTATGGAATATAAGATTGTACTGAATAAGTTACCATGTGCCACACAATTTTCACAGGTCACAATAACACCTTTACTAATATGCTATTTTTTTAAGTTATAAAAAGGTTTAAGAAAAAAAACAAAGATTGGAAATGAGCAGACAAGATAGAACAGAAGAAACTGAAATGAATGCAGTTATCATTTTAGAGAGTCAAAGAAAGGCATGCTTTGTGTTGAAACCATGTGTTCTTGGAACTCATGGGAGGGCACAGTAAAGAGATAGCTCTAGGCAAAGCCAATATGTTCTTGGCCTAATTGGCTTTGCCAATTGCTTTGTTCGCAGTGCTGTATAGTGTCTGTGCAGCATCATCAAAATAAAACATTTTTTTTAAAAGATGCAATGGCGAAAGTGTAATTCCACTGAAGCGTGTTTACTTCAGAAAGCATGAGCCCATGAGTGGAATAATGCAGGCACCACGTCTTTGGGAGGTTCGAGCAACGGAGAAGAAGGTGGTGGTTGAGGAAGGAATAAAGCAGCACATAGAGGCGAGGCAGAGAAGCAGAGGAGGAAGAGGACACCACAGAAGCATAAGGGTGACAGAGAAAAAAACGGAGCATAGGGTGGTGGGGAGGACATGAAAGATAGAGAGCAGCTGGGGGGAGGAGCAAAGAAGGACACGAATAAGATAGACCGACATGAAGGGCAGGGAGAAGAGAAGCACACAAGGGAGACAGCTGGAAAACGCATTCACTTGTGGAGCCCTTTAGTTAAAAGAAGCAATAGAGCAGTGTGTGGTGTAGAAAAGCAAAAGTACAAGAGAGCAACACAAAGTGAGAGGGGGGGAGAAACACACAAATAAGACAGATGGAAAATACATGCACTTTTGTGAGAGCTTAAGCAAAAAGAAAAAAAGTTGTTCTCTGAAAAGGACTATTGGAATGACACAAGTAAAGATGATATGCTCCAGGTGAGGGACAAACACAAGGGCATGGGATTGAATAAGAAGGCAGCAAAATGGCAATATAGCCACCAATGGTAAGCAACGGGTGGTCTTTAAGCCCACTGTAAGGTCTTGGTAAACTGACAATAGGTCTTTTACAAACAGCTAACTTGACCTACCTGATAGGCTCGACCTAAAAAGGCATTTTTTCAAATATAACATTGCACTGAATCAGTTAACATGACAAACTATTTTCATAGCTAACAATAACACTTATTTTTTTACGGTACGAAAAATTTGCAGATAAAACATATACTGGAAATGAGCAGACAAAGCAAATTCTTAGAAATGTAATTGAAAGAAACGCAGTCTTTGTGCTAAAACCATGTGTCCTTGGCTGTCAGGGCAGGGCTCAGCAGGGAGGCAGCACACGGTCACGTGTTCCTGTTTTTTCTGATGCATCATTTTTCAATGCATGGTCTATTATTCACTTTGAACTGCGCTCTCTTTCAGGATACAGCATACAAAGAACACAAATGGAGCGACATTTCTGGGGCGTGTTTAACATGCAGAAATTATCATCACACACTCAAGCCTTTATTAGCTTTTAATCAGCATTTCTACAAAAAATCTGTTTGTCGGATGTGGTTCTTTGCATCTCCATCTCTCACCCCCATCCCGAAGGCCCCCTGTCATCAGCAAGCCTCAAAAAGTTTCAGAAGGATTGGATGCTTTTGGCAACCCTTTTCAACAAAAACATTTGCCCCTTATGCTTCTGTAAACTGGAATGGTGTATATTTTAGCGGTCAGAACTTTTTATTTAGTGCTGCTCCACTGTTCTAACTGTGAGAAGTAAATAATCAATGAGTTTCTTTCCTTTTTTTTTCAATATGTGCCGAAATGATTTCTTCACCCTGATCAGTACCTTTTCAAATGCCTTACTCTTTTCATTTCGCCTCTTCTGTCTCTTCAAATGGGAAATTTCCTGAATTCTGCTCCGACCTGGCTGAAAAAACGTTCTCAGCAAATTTTTGCAGCATCTGTAATACCAGCCACACGGTTCATCTCGCTTCCATTGCTCACCACTGTCTGTTTTTTAATGCAATCACAGGTTCCCTCAAATTGACCTGCAGAAATCACCCAACATCAAAGATTTAATGGTTTGATGGATTCATATTATCTGCAACTCTCATTTTCTTGTTTCATAGAAATCTTGAACAAGGCCTGGAAAACTCAACAGGACAGCATTTAGAAAGATTTCTAATTTAGACACAGAAGTAGCATAATCTGAGATTTCTGCAAAAACGTGATATTGTGCGTGGGTTCTAAAGGTCTTAGATATCTTAAGGGGAGTACATGATTCATAGAAAGATGCCCAGGGCATTGCAAAACTTGCAAACCCGATGCGACGGTGCACGTCTTCAGAAGCTGTTGACGCGGGTTTATGACGGTCTGCACATCCAGCAGTCTGCACATCCAGACTTGATTAATGATAATATGATTGACAGTTTCAACAAGTCCGGTGGTGTGTTTGGCAGCACCTCGGTGCTCCCACCAAGTCTGCATTCCATCATCTCTGTGGTTGGCACCGTTCAATATTGTACACCAGTCAAAAGGATGGACGTGGAAGGCAATGGGGTGAAAACAATTGAGCTGGACCGTTAATTAAACAAAATGCACCAATCTAAAAAGGGACACCCTCGTATTAGTAACAACAACATTTTGTAAGGAAGCGAATACTTGTGACCTATACCGGATACACAGCAAGTCAAAGTAACATTCTTCAACATATCTTCAGGGGAGCACATTCACCTCCGGTAAGGGTTGTCGCAGGTCTGGGACCAGGTTTGAGAACCTCTAATCCAGTACTCGAGATACAAATCTTTAGAAAATACTACTACATTGACAGACAAAACTATTCATCAAAATATAGAAAATATCTTGTGACACCTCAGAAGCCTACTTACAAAGACATATTACTTTCTACTTCAGGTGACACAGTTGTGTTAATGTATTTGATAAACTAATATAGCTGCATAGGCACAAGCTTCATTCGTCCAAAGTAAATAATAAATGTTCTGCAACTTGTCAATGTTCTGATAATCCAATGTGTTAATGAAAGGAAAGCAAACAAATGACATACTTGTTAATGTCCTAAAAACCCTAAATCAAATATGTGAATTTCAGATAAGGACTCAAAGAACCCAGGAAGGCCAACATTTAATATATGAATACTGCCCAACAAGCATTATATGGACATGCATTTCAGGTGTATTTGACAAAAAAAGGAAAGTAGAGTAGAACATAAGGCAGGTACAAAGCAGGGTTAATGAGGTGCTAACTATGTACCTTTTTCATCTGCATCTGTCCCAAAATTGAGTGACAAAATATCATCCTACCACAATATTGTATGCAGAATACTGACTACAATAACAAAGAGAACGTGATGGTAAGTAGACACAGGGAAGTGCAGATCTGCCTTTCTTAACCCTATGTGTATGTACCGTGAAGATATATATTGTCAAGTCCATACTTAGCTGTACATACCTTCAAGACACTGTGTCAATTTTCTGAATAAAATATCTTGGCAGAATGATATTTAAAACTTGATATTGTGGTACAACACCTTCTCAGGATGTACGTCTCAATATCGAGTAACAAAACGTGTTCGTCCTGTCACAATATTGTATCCAGAGTATCCACTACACAATATAGTGAAGGTGCGTATAAGCAAGTGTGGATGTACTATTCTTAAATCCACATCTACTTACTTCAAAGTTATCCTTACTATTAAGGTGAGTAGCTGGTTATTTCAGAGTAGTAAATCCATCCTAGTTGTTGTTCTTCTGTAAAGGATACTTTGGCAGGATATATAAATACAATATCGTGTTAGACTGCTATCACACTTTATTTTAACCTTCTCCATCCCTGATTGTCTCATAAGGAAATAATAAAATTTTCAATTTATAGACTTTGGACAGTGCTTTAGACCTCGAAGTTATCTTACTAAATTACTGCACTCTAACATAGATTTTGTAATAACCTGCTTAGTCACATCAGCTGGGTGCTTCAGGATTACTTTTGATGATAGTTTGACATTACTGAAGCCAATGGACTGACACATTTCAGGAGGTCGTATCTGAAATTTTTATGTTAAAATCCGAACAATAGGAATTAAATTAATTCATTCCCCCTATAAGTAATGCAACCGCATACTGACAGTATCACAATTGCCACTCAGGAAGCGATCATCTACAGATTCTTTAGCATCTGGTTGCCGGGCTTATCACCTGTGCTCCCACTTGAGCAGATCTTACTGAAACAACTTTACTAGCAACTCATCCTGAGCAGCATCTCCTTCGAGGTATTATGCATAATGCATGGCATCATTTAAGGTGATTCACCCTTATTCTTTTCCAAGCGCCTCTCCTGATAATGCCCATTCAAGAGCACCCCACTCTTTCAACGTAATATGCTCAGAATTTCCATCTTAAGTACATTTAGACTAGAGGGGTTTCTATGACTCAATTCTTGCCCCCACCATAAGGAAATCTTTTCCTCATGCACTATGGAAACCTCATCCCTTAAATCTTTCAGACAAAAAGTTTAAACCTATCTGTTATGCCAATGCTTTTACAATGAGTTTCTCTTTCTTTATGTGACAGCTATACCTTGCTAGTGCCAAGAGATACTCTGGGTGAATGAGCGCTATGCTATACTTTTCTAGCATAACATAACAATTAGCAAGAGCGCAATTTTATACTTTAATTTCTCTTCCATATCGATATTCAAGTCCCACTTTATCTTTAGAGTTAGAGTCCCTCTAACATAACCTTTACTTCAAACATATGTTATTCACTTCTGGGCACAAAAAACCCTACTGACTCATTCTCAGGTCAGAAATATTCTGATGGATGAAAATATAAGTGGGGAGAATTTTGAGATAGATGCATTTTTTAATTAAATGAGGCTATATAACAATCACACACACTCAAACCACACACAGAGATGCAATTATGTTTGCATTTGTTATTTTACCAAGCGAAAATATTTACAAAAGGAGAGCGACATTTTTAGGATAACAACATTTATCTGCAGGCAGTTGTCTTCCTCTGCCAATGCAAACAACTAATGTCTTTCTTCAATGAGCAGCCTTTATCTTAGGAACTCTAACTGTGTGTTGTAGTTTATTGTATTGGAGGAGAGTTTATATAGTTCTTTCCTTTCCCCTTTGAAAGGTCTAACGCATGTCCCTGGGTAGTCTCTTGTGTTAACTTGTATAGCACCTCATACTCTTGTGATGTTGTGAAGTGCTTTGATTTTCACTGGGTTCCTGTGTTCTCTTTATTTAAAAGGAATACATTATTAGAATGGCATTCTCAATTAAGAAATAACACTTGCAATGCCTCAAACATATGCTGTAAGATTTGAAAAGAATGCTAGAAAATATAGCTGTGTGCCTAATCAAGTTGTGAACTGTCTTTAGAGAGAATTTATATACTTTATTGTTTATATTACAAAAACATTATTTTCAATGCAACTTTCTGTCTTGCCTATGCCTCTTACTGCTATTAAACGCATTTCCACTTAATAATGTATTTTCCATCGGAAGCTGAGCATACATTGAGTTGAGTTCTTTAAAACTGGGGAATATACATAAGAAGTCTGTGTTTCCTAGAGACCGTCGCATTAGACATATCCCTGGGTAGGTTGCCAATTATGGCAAACAATTTTAAAGGTGGAATTCACTCAAGAGAAAGTCGATAAACAGTCATTTAAAAAAAAAAAAAAAAATAGGTCAAGCACTGGTAGCAATTTTAATTAAAGCAATGTTCTACCTAACCCTACTGTACGGTAAACAACCTTTACAACACAACTTTTACCGCGCAGTGCCTTTACAACGCAACTTTTACAATGCAAACCATTACAACGCATTGCGCTGGGGGGCGCTCTAGGATAGGGAATATGTTTAATGTACTATCCAACACCTTCCCTACTATCCACGGGGACTGGAGTTGGAATAGTAAATTAAACAATTCACTATCCAGCGCCTAAAAGCACTATGCGTTGTAATGGTATGCGTTGTAAAAACCGCGTTGTAAAAGCATGCGATGTAAAAGCATGCGTTGTAATGTCATATATCCCTACTGTACAGTATGTGCATTGATTATCTATCAAAAAAGATGACAACTGAAAAACTCTACTCCTGTCCAACACTCACCACTGCATCAGTCGTTGTGGCCCTAAATCATTGACAGCATTTAGGCTGGTCATTGAAAGCACCGTTTTGCAAGACTTCTCTACCTCAAGAAAGCAGTATTTTCCCACACTCAAGAAAGATTTGCGTCTTTCAGAATGTCTGATCCAGCGGTTACAAGTTACACATAACATGGCGGTCCACCTACTTTACAAAATACCCATATACACATCAGAATCCTTATCTTGTGAGAGCCTGCACTGGCTGCCAGTTCAACAACGCATAATGTACAAGGCATTGACTTTGACGCATCAAGCTCTCCATAACAATGAACCTATGTATCTCAAAGAGAGGGTCAAGGGATACAAACCAGGAAGGTCCCTGTGCTCCAGTAATGATGGTTTAATCGTGGTTCACCGTTTAAAAAAACAACGCAGAGGACGTTACTCTTTCACTGTCAAAGTGGCCGGCATGTGGAATCAATTGCCTGGACATTTGAGGTCCATTCTGGAGGAGCTCAAATTTAAGAAAGAGCTGAAAACATTCTTATTCAAACATTTGGGATTGTAAGACTCCTGTGGTTCTCTACTTCTTTCGGTCTCTAGATCTCTAAAGCACCGGGACGCTCTTCTGAGTAGCCGTCTGCTATACAAGTACCCTCTCATTAATTTATTCAAGAAGAGAACTTCAGTACTTGGACCACAAAGGACAGGAGCCTAGAGTTGGAGTGGGCCCCCTGTATAAGGTCCTGCCACCACTCCCCGTGGAGCCCCTCCTTACATGCTATTGGCTCCTTTATTTGCCACCCATGTTGGTACTACACCTGCGACACCATCAACATTTTTGTCAGTCGAAAAGAATGATGTGGTTGATCAGTACCAGTAGAGTGCTGTTTCTTGGTTTGGAATGGTTTCTTTTCAGATTATATCAATATGGTTTATTCCATACCTGTTGTTGAGCCAGATTGTGCCCATTGCAGTGAGATAATAATCACAGTATTAATTTGTTAAAAGTGTCTTGTGTAAATTGTGTGGTCCCATAAAATACTTTTTAGGCTATGGGATGGAAATTGTGACCTGAAGTCCTTTGATCGTTTAAAAAAAATGTTCAGATAAAGCAGGAGGTTCTCCCTGTAGATTTGATAATGGCCTCTCTGCAGCTTGATGTGGCTTGCAAATCAGCTGTAGAAAGTATGAGAAGCGTACCAGTGGAGTACAGAGCATGGAGAGAAGAAGGAACACCAAATAACTTGATGGAAGAGTCTAGATGGAGCCAGATCACCCAGCCACCGTGTCTACAGCTCTTATAGCCAAGCAAAGGTGTACATTTCAGTTGTCAACTCTCATGCCACTGTTAAAAGAATGGAACCTGCCACGAGAAGAAACCACATAGTCATATCCTAGAAAACATGGACGATGAGAGAAAACAAAATGAAAGATGATTTTGCAAAGTTGAATAAACTTTTTTCAATACACTACACATGCCTTTTTAAAGTTTACTTTCTCATAGCTATATACAACATGTATAATTAACCAGCAAGATTGACACCAGAGCACATAGGCCAAGTCAATCATCCTCTCTGTATTTACCTGCTGTTTAATGGTGGATCAAACATATCCAGGGGGCAATTTTTTGTTGAATGCAGAAAACTGCACGGAGAGCCTCACTGTGTTTTAATGCTTTAGTGAGTGACTACCTTGTCTTTTTTACTGTTTTAGTTAAGAGGATGGGTCCAGTCAATTTATGGCATATATTATCAAAGTTTCAGATCAACTTTTTTCAGAGCTTATTTTTTGATCTGAGCTGCACTTGGAGCATTACAATTTGAGCCTATCATTTGTATACCTTGGTTTTCACCTTTTGGTCTTGAAGTAGCTATAAATGATCTTGTCACGTGATGGAAGAAATTTTGAGGAATTGTGTAATTTACGAGCATCTGGGTGACAGGCAATATTTCTAACCAAAGTGTGTATGATATTTGATTTGGGGTTTGTCAGGGCTTAGGCACTGAAATCTGTAGTTTTGTTGGCACTAAAATCTGTAGTTTTGTTGGCACTAAAATCTGTAGTTTTATATCCTTGAGCTGTCCACAGAGAAGGTAAGGGCTGTCCAAAGGCCACAAGCAGGACCAGCAGGGTAAGGAGTTAACAGAAATATGGTCTCTGGTTGGATGCACACGGACTGCTAGCTTCTTGAGATACAAATTGGTCATCAATACAGGGAAAGGTGTGCTTTATTCGACACTGAACCTCAAATGAGATTTCAACGATGAGACAATTGACTAGTTACAAGAAATATTCATACAGGCAGTCTAGTTCCTTTTGTATAATTACTATGGCGTTTACATTGCCACTCAATAGAATGTCGATGTTTTATATTTTGGTAGAAATGACATTTGTTCTGTACCAGCATATCTAAAATGTAGGTAGATATGGGGTTACCCTTAGACTGAGGTGTGGAAGGTTGGGAGACCAAACCACAGGAAGGGTGGGGAGATCTTTTTGTACACCATGGATGTGGGAGATACATTCTCCCAGGTTAATGTATGACTAGACAGTGCTTCAGTGAGAAGTTGAGGAAAGGAAAAATAATCCTTTTTTATATATAACATATATGTTGAATGATATATGTTATATGTCGTGCCGCACACACATCACAGCACTTTTCCTCATTAGGCAGAGGGATATTCATTAGTTTGTCGATGTGGAGTTACAACATTAAATTCACACTCCCCGATATATATTTATCTTGACAATATGTTATCGACTTTACAATATTGTGCAGCCAATAGGTTAGTATTCCTATCAGTGGAATTTTGACTTACCACCAAATTACACCATTTTCTACATCGACAAATGTTGTAGCGGAAGGCCTAGCCACAGTTAAGTGATTTGGGTTTTGTTTGTACTGACTTTCCATGGAAGGAACTGAGGCAGAACCCTTCAGATTTCAGTCCACGAAGAGAACAAGCCAAGACTCTACAACATTTAAGCGATTTCCCTCACTACGCTTCCTTTAAGCGGGTTGTCACGGGTTCCAGAATAGCACGCAGGCAGCCTGGCTGTCCCAGTTTTCCGCCTCATCATCTTTTTTCACATCCTTCAGCTAGTATATCCAAAAATACATATTTGACATCAATTGTATGAAAATCCACATGAGGCCACCAAAACCATAGCAGGGAGCTATCACTCCTCATCAGTCCTCTGAGACTGACAGAGAAAATCCAGATGTCCTTTTATTCTGTCCAAGCGGGTGTTAATCACAGAGAGTGGCTTCTTCTGAATGTTAATTAGCATGGCCTGAAATAAACTTGCGGCTTCAGCTCTGTCAATCTCACTAGCGATGCATTTCTGAAAGTTGTAAGAAGGACCATTCAACTGCGGCTTGGGCATCCATATGCTGTTGTCGATATATACATATACATATATATCTGTATATCTATCTATATCTATCTATATATCTATCTATATATAATACACACACACAAAAATATAAATATATATACATGCATATATATATATATATGTACCCTGCAGTACTTCCTACATTTACCACGACACGACAGGATGATCTGTAAATTTGTCTACCAGCCTTTCCTTGACATTTGTGGCATCTTTGTTCGAGTTAACCCCGATTTGGAAATCCAATGATGCCAAGATCCTCGAGGGTTCATTCCATCATCATTCAGCCTCGACATCTGCCAGTGCAGTGTAGTGCTTAATTTCTGCCGGTGGTTGCATGTGGCAGGGCTTATTTTTTAGTTCTCAGACTTAAAAGAAGACAGACAAATGAAAAGGGGGCAGAGAAAGGTAAGAAAACAAGAAAAAAGTAGTAAGGATTCTGTACACTACTAGAATCTCCAGGGTGAACTGTATTTATTTGATAAAACGTTAAATTCAAAGTGTTACATATAGTGAAAATATTTGACTTTTGCTTTGACACGCTTAATTATTTTGCTAAATTGCATACTACGTGTTTGACTAGTACTTTTGGTAGCTGTAGATTTGCATTGTAATTCTCGGGTGTGGTTATTGTAAGACTTGGTCTACTCATTATTAAATTAATCAGCGCATCACAAACTAGTTATTTTAATCTACCAGTTATCCAGTCCTGTTGGCAAGATAGATTACGAAATAACCGATATAAGTCAAAAGGAACATGTGGGTAATAGCAGGACCAACACATTTCCACTACATTATTACATTCTAGTTTGCCTTTACCACACCCCCACATCCTGAATTAGTCTTATTTTGTGTGTTTCTGTATGGATATGTTTCTATATCAGTATTTGTCTTAATGTATTTATGTTTGTGCATCAGAAAACACATACGCTTTCTGCATAAAAAGTCAAACTATAACAGACGCCTATGAAAAGTAGGTTTTAGTGAGGATGACAAATTCCAGGCTGATCCAATCAGATTGAATTCATGTCCTGCACCACACGTCATGTTTTCTGATCTGTGGTACCATTTTTTCATACACGTGCATTGATGTAGTGTGTGCCTACTTTTTCCTGTACCAGGTTTTGGTATGGTATTCCATGTTATTATATTATTGTGCTATACTAAGTTATGCTGTATGACACCATGTTGTGGTTTACTATGTTGTATCATTTTAAGTTGTGATCGTAGAATAAGTTGTTCCTCAACATATTGGCAATAGAGAGTAACAGTGTGACAGGTATTAGGAGAAGATTTGTAGACAGTAAACGTGCAGGTTCTTGAAAGCAAGATGGCGGCTGATGTTTCCGATTGAAAGTGGAAGGATGTCTCACAGTGGAGATACAAACCGAAAAGCAAGTGTGTGCGCCAGTGCTTAATTTGTAGAAAAATAAGTGCCAAGGCCCTTGTCAGGAGGCCACTGCAGATCGCAACACCCATTGCCCTTGCCAGCGCTGCCAATGTCAGTACCAGCACAATTCCTGACCATCCCACTCCTACAAGAGTGACAAATGAGACTGTTACTTGCCCCAAAAGTTATAAGAACGGCTTGGGTGGCAGATATTTTTCATTTTCAATGTATTTTGTCTCAATAAACAACTGTGATTGTGATCGTCCCTAAGTTAGACAAACTGCCACCATATAGTAGTCTGTCTTAAGTGTCGGTGTTGACAATGAAGTGCCGGTGCCGAGCACTGGAAAATCCCACTTCAAATTAAGCAAGCACTGGTGTGCGCCTTCTTGCAGAAAGTAAACCGTGGTTTTTGCTGTGCTATTAACACTTTTAATGATGAAGACATTTGGTGATGCAGTGCACGCAACAAAATTAGTTTTATTTATTTATATGTTTACTTACCTGAAAGGTCCGTAATCCATACATTACTACCCCGCACCCTGCCCCTTCCCACGTCACCGCCTGGCAGGAACTCCCACTACTGGCCGCGGCTGGTCTACTGTCTCAGCCTGTGAGCACACTGATGCTGGACTCTGCTGAGACAGTGGTGGTGCTCCAGCCATGCTGATGATCAGGATGCTGAGGGAGGGTGCAGCAGGAAAAACTGGACTCTGTAGAGAGGCAAAGCTGCCAGTTAACAATGGGGTTGCCATGTTTCCTGAGTAATTTTGCTTGGGGCTCAAATGGCGGTCAGATGGTGGAGAGGGAGGCCAGGCCTTATTTCCAATGGATGGAAGATGGCCCACTGGAGCTTTTGGTCCCTAGAAACAGTAATAGCTGGTCTGTAGTGAGGCCCTGTGGTCCAGACTGCGTTGCACCCTGGGGAATTCAATTCAGTCACATTTTGCGTATTGAGGAACCTGGGGTAAAAATATGGGGCCTTTGGCACTTATGTGGAGGGAGGGTGAGGCCTTGACAATGGGAAAACCACATAACAGAGGAAGAGGCATGTTGGTTCATCTGTGTAAAACTGGATGAGCGCTTGCAGGTCTTGGACAAGTTGATGAGGGGGTTAATCCTGAAACTCTTTGGGGTCCCCCTCAGATTGCTCCAGGCGTGTTGGCTGGTATAATGGAGAGATACTGCAAGAGGTCTTAGCTTTACAAACAGAGCCTGAGCAGAGCTTGCTCAACCATGCTTTCCAGCTCTCATTGCGGACTGATGTTGTACCTGTTCTACAGAGAGAATGCTTTTGTGGACTGTCACCTCCGTGATGCAAACAATGGCAAGATCAACTACATGAGATCCCCTCCCAAATCCACTGATGTCCCCAGAGTTTGAAGACCCTGAGAGCGATGCTGCTGCTGGTGTGCACCTCAACCATCTCACAGGGCAAACCAATTAAGGGCAGGGAACTGCCTGCTTCCATAAGGAAATTCAGTTTCTGGCCTGGGTTGAAACTTCGTCCTCAATCTTTCCCTCTGCTGTTTGGATTAAAATGTAGCAGGACTTTTTGTTTTCACTCACCGTTCTCAACAGCGTGTGCGTAGCATGCCTCAGGTCCCATTACTACAGCCTGGCATTAACAGCATCAACGCGGGTCAGATTTACCGCGGTGCGCTGAAGATTGCAAAAACCCGCGGTTCATGACGAGCTCAGCTCGTCATGAGTGTACGAGAGGTGTACCTCATGACGAGCTGAGCTCGTCATGAGCGTCGAAGGGGTTAAGCACAAACTAAGGGAAACCTGAGGAAACCTGGAAAACCCCGGGAGTAGAGTTAAAATCACACCCTCTTTCTGATCAAGGTACAGGTCAAACGAGAAGAGGGGAAAGATCTTAACTCCTGTCAGTCTGATGCATTAGCCCCATCAGCTGATACCTGTAACATAGAAACAAGACAACAGAGCCTGGTTGATGGAGTAAGATTATTCATCCAACTATTCTGCAGGAAGTGGGTAAAATAGCAACAGATATAATGAGTATATAACAGATATAATGGTAAGCTTTGCACTGGTTATTTTCGGCACCCTTGAAGGTGCAGTTCCTAATAGAAGACTTTTGAATTTGCAGTCACAGCTACTTTTTATATGAGTATTAATTGCATGAAGAGAAATATGCATGAAATGGGTGTCCACTGGTCTACCGATGTACCATGATTGTGGTAGATCAGCACAGTGTGTTAGCAGGTTGGATTGAGTTAATGGGTCAGAGCAATGGATTAAGATGTGGGAACCTTTTCTGGCATGGTACAAATGATAAGAAGGGGAAGGACAATTTAATAGCGAGGTCTCTGCTAGCCTGGAGGTCTGAGAATTAAAGACAAACTCAACAAAGGGATGAGTACAGAGTTGGGCTTTAGAAACTCCTAAGAAATGTTGAACGAGGCCTTAATCGGGAGAAGGTGGCCCTTAGCGGGGTTTAGCCCCATCGGTATCGCATAACAGACTCCCTGCCTCTTGTCTCATATATGAGGGCTAAAATAAAAATGTAGCGGGACTGAGACTATGGAGCAAGGCTCCTACTATCCTACCTGGTACCCCTTTGATTATGTTAACTTCCCACACTTGTCACTTTCCTGTAGAACATCATTGTCACCATCTGTTGAGCCACAGCAGCTCTAGTGGGCAGCCAATGTCTGGCAACTGGCAAGCACATCATATCATGGTTACTGCCACAGCTGCCTAGCCATGCCCTATCCTCCACTGCCGAGGAGACACAGAGAGGGTGAGAGAGGGGGGGGATGAAGGGGGGAGGGGAGAGAGTGTTTGTGGGGGAGGGAACTTGTATTGCTGTTGTGTGTTCTGTATATGTCCTGTTTGTAATGTAAGCCTGCAGTGTTGCTGACCATGTTGTAACTGTTCTGGGTGAGACAGTCTCACGTTTTTCTTGCAAGTGTGTCTTAACGAAGCTTGAAAAGCATTGGACTGACTCACAACTCCTCTCCAACCCTTTCCGATCTAGAAACAGAGATAGATTTACTCCATCAAAGTGCTGGAATAAATCTCCTCAAAGGTAGGGGGAGGAGAAATGAACATCCCAACCTCTCGTGTGGTTACAGGAATATGGGTTTCTTCACAGGGGAAAATCCTTTTCCCATGGAGGTTAAAGAAAAAAAGAGAAACTGGCAATTGCACCGCAGAGGTGCCTTTAATGGGTAATGCTAAATTCAGTATTATTATGCAGTGGAGAAGGAGTAATTCATACTACGGTCTCATGACATTGCCAGCAAAATGCCTAACACCCTGTAAATGACACGGCTTTCTAGACTGCTACTGGCAATGTTTGTAAATAAGAAAAAGTAGTACAACTGCACCATTTCGTGGTAGTAGTAGTTGTACAAGTATATATTTAACATTTTTTTTATTCAAGTTCATTGTTTTTGTACAAAAATGAAAACCATTGGCTTGGTCAGTGCATGCAACCTTGCATTGACATGCTTCTTTGGACACAGTACATAAATGTATGTTTATGGCTGAAAGTACCTCTAATTATGCCAGCCATGAATTCACAAAAGGGTTCCTGGCAACTGTAAAGGCTTGTAATTCTGTGGATTTCTTCGCCACAAGATCGGTGAACTATGCAGGAGCAAATCCCATGCAAGGGATGATAAGTGGGCATTACAAGATGTGGTTAGCCTTGTAAGTTTTCGAATGCCCACAAATAT
This sequence comes from Lissotriton helveticus, assembly GCF_964261635.1. Lineage (NCBI taxonomy): Eukaryota > Metazoa > Chordata > Amphibia > Caudata > Salamandridae > Lissotriton > Lissotriton helveticus. Next base: position 1,069,697,271 of record NC_136070.1, on the reverse strand, counting down.
GTACGTCTATGAGGCTGCCACTTCTTTCCACCACGGAACGGTGAGAAATTTACTCCAGCCTGGAGTAGATCCTCTTTAATGATAGGAAGGGAAACAGATCATCCCCAGATTTGCTGGGGGTATGGGAATGGTTATCTCCTTAGGGAAAACTGTCTTCCCACAAGAGAAAAATAAATACAAAAATGTGCATATGTACAGCAGACTCCATTCCATCTGTGCTGACAGGTAAACATCCTTTACAACGCAACTTTTACCACGCAGTGCCTTTACGACGCAACTTTTACAACGCAAACCATTACAACGCATTGCGCTGGGGGGCGCTCTAGGATAGGGAATAGGTTTAATGTACTATCCAACACCTTCCCTACTATCCACGGGGACTGGAGTTGGAATAGTAAATTAAACTATTCACTATCCAGCGCCCAAAAGCACTATGCGTTGTAATGGTATGCGTTGTAAAACTTGTGATGTAAAGGTAGGCGTTGTAAAAGTATGCGTTGTAACGTCATACATCCGTGCTGACATTTATACTATGTAGGTTTCTGCACAATTGTAACAGTCTGTGGGAAATGTCAGAGCTTTCCAGGTATACAATTGGGAATGACTGTTAATTGAAATTGTTTTTTAAAGTTCTGGTGGAGTCCATGTGCAGTGTTATGTTACGAACAGAGATTCATGTGTTCAGAATTCATTTTATCAAACACAAAGGGAAAGAAATTAGCAGAGTAATTGATTGATGGAGATTCTTGTCTTACTCTTTTAAGCTTTTTCTTGCTAAAATCAACACTCCTACAAATGTAGCCAAAGAATAATTTTGAGCAATGGAGGACTGGATTTATGATCCAAATCTGAAGAGAATGCATTCTACAAATCTCATCAAAAGGTGCCATCACAGGCCATCTGTGTCTACCAGTTTGCATTACAGTGACCTTGATGTGTGTCACCACAGATATGCTGAGGCTGCTCCTGCCACATCTGCAGTGTCTATTTGAAATCCGCAGAACGTCATTTGATTTACTCTTTGCAATTTCCCTTCCATCAAACAGCCTCCCCAGCAGAGCCTTAGGCCTGCCTTTTGCTGTTGAGAATGAGCCTATTGCTACACAATGAGATTTCTCAGTGTGTGCCTGTGGCACACGGTAATATTCTGCACTGCTGTGGCCTCAGTATTTTTTCAAAAACATTATATTGATGGAACCCAAAGAAAGACTTTCTTGGACAACTATTAATTTTAAACAACTCTACACTTTCTCTGAGTGCCTATCAATTGTTTAGTCCCACTATTACTAATATACCACAGGTAATAGGCCCTTGTGATTTCCCATAGAAGCCCAGGTTAACACCAGAACCTGGGCTTCTATGGGAATTCACAAGGGCCTATTATCAAACCCATTATCGCCGCTTTATCGGCAGTTTCCTGCCGATAAAAGCGGCGATAATGTATCGCCCTTTCTTGATAATATGGCCCAGGGTCCGGGAAAATCCTTCTGGGACATCAAAAAGAATTGTAGAAGATTGTAAACAGAAGGGTAAGAAGGAAACTACATGACTATGATATGAAAGAAAGTAGGCAATACAGTCCAACAGCTGCTCCTTCAGTCTGACTTACTCAGGAAGGCAATGACTTTGAACACAACGCAAGGTGTTTTTGGTGAAAGCGCGGAGCAGGACCATAAACATCAGCCACTCAGTCGAGGTTGTCCAAGAGCAACACCATCATTGACTGTGCCCCAGACAGGGGCACAGTTTCACATCTATAGGGTTACATAGCCTTAAAGGGTTCGAGGCTTCTCTCTCCAGAAACTTTGCAGCCTCCTGGGGACGGAAAAGAGACAAAGGGGTCTATTAGGATGTAGGGCGGATTGCCCTACAACACACCCCGCCCGCCACCCATTTCTCGCCTGCCTTATTAATATGGCGGGTGACCCTGGTGGACGGAAAGACCGTCCGCCGGTTTTCCGCCGGTCGACCAGTCGACCGGGTAGAAAAGGGGCTGGATATGGTGGCGGTGTCTGCTAGACACCGCCATCCATATTAGCATGGGCGGCGGTGCAGGGCTTTACATGGCGGGGACCCCTCCATGGAAAGCCATGCAGAGTTTGCTCACAGGGGCCCGTGCGGGCCCTCAGGGTATTGGGGGTGGGGGGTGCACATGGGGGGTACCTATGGTTCCCCCTTACATTGTCATGGACAGGGTGGCAGGCACCGCGCAGTGCCTGTCACCTTGTGCATGACAATGCACAATGTGCTGTGAGCACCGCCCGCCACGATGCTGGGAATGGAGGATGCCACCGCCACGGTGGTGGTGGCATCCTAATTGCAGTGCAGGACCCCTGCACCACTGGCGGCCGGTCCCTGTATCGCTAGGGTGGCAGGCGGACTAAAGTCCGCCAGCCATCCTAATAGGCCCCAAAGTATGAAACTAGATCTCAATTTCACATGACAGAGAGAATGTTTGCCGCTGAAATCTGTTGTGATCTGCAGGTCATGCATATTAATTTCGGCAAGGTGAACTCAGCTACCAATCATTCCAAGGTCATTAAATTGAGTATCAATAAAATGGGTGATACTAACATCCATTATTTAAAGCGCATAGAAATGGCAAAAGTGGGACAAAAAAATGTCAATTTTAAGAAGTGATAAAGGTCTTGAACTGTAATTGAGTAACCAACATATTTAAAGCAATCAGGAAATATTTAAGACATCTATTAGTCAAGGTTACTTCTGAGCCGACACTTTGTATCCCATCAAATAAATGCAGTCAGGAATTCTCCAAATAGGAGTGTTGAAAATATATGCAATTGTTCTGAACTGGACTCTGAAAAGAGCAGAATTTAAAATTATCTGTGTGTTTCATGTCACTCTGCTATAAATAGAAACTGTCTATTTTTAGAAACCATGCTGACCTATTTATGCATTTGCCAATATCACATGGTTTAAAATAGTCATACTCATGGAAAATACAAAAAATGTTTCTTCGACTTGGAGTGGAGGGCTATTAGACGTGCCAATTCTAAGGTAAACAGCTAAAGATTTAGATATTTGTAAAGATTAAGCTTGACTTTAAGAAACAAAACCATTTTTCCATGTCCATTCTGCACACGCTAATGTTTCAAACACAATGAAATAATTCTGCAGCAGAACTCTTCACAATATTTGATTGAGCAAGAACACCCAGTAATGTCTATTTCACAGTCGCAACAGCCTGTAGTTAGTAAAGTACTCCAAATGAATTATTCTACGACATCTATTTTATCACACCTTTGGAGAAATGTTACCTCGAAACTGATTTTTTCAAGATGACAGCAACCTACCATCCCATGTCAAGACTTCTAAATCACCATGAAAATATTACAAAATGGTGTGATTGCCTGCTTCTCATAAAGAAACTCACTACTGCCAGTATTAAGGTATTGACTGTCTAGTGTACCTGAGATAAATATTGAAAGGAAGATTACCAGGAAACTTCAGGAGTATGTGAAACAGCACATTCAACTCGAAATCTGCAAGTGAAAGTTCATACCCTTTAAAGGAACTTAGAAAGGATTGCCAACGTTGAAAAGCATCTGCTTATCTCCTTTGATGAGACTAATCACAGATACTGTGACCTTGCAGACAACCACATAGGGCCTCATTTATGAGGTTTTGCTATAGGACTGCGCTGCAGGCCATCCTATTGTGCTGCCCTACGGCAAAAGAAAAGGGCAGGAATGCACTGTATCTATGAGATACAGCACATTCTCGTCCTTTTCCCCTGCGCCGGTGCACAATGGGCTGCTGTGCGCCAACGCAAGCACCTTTGCACCATGGTGCAAGTGTGCCTGCGTTGCAGGGATGATTATTTTTGTGCAGGAAGGGAAACCTTCCTGAACAAAAAATAATCACAAGAGGCTTTTTCCTCTTTCTATGGGTGCTGCAGAATGCAGCACCCTTAGAAAGAGGGAAAATGAGGAGAAATAAAGATATTTCTCCTCGTTGTGCCTCCCTTACACCTCCCCTGGAAGGCGTACGTTTTTGGAGGTGCCTCATATTTACAATTTCTCCTAAATCTGGGGCAGTGTCAAAAGCCGTAGATGTTTCTGCAAACACCCCCCAGCCCGCATAAAAACTACGTTAAACTGAATGATATTTACATGGCAGCATTAAGCCAAAAAAAGTAGATTAGTGCTGTCTCGTAAATATGGAGCAGGCTTCACAGCCACGGAACGTCACAAAAAGTGACGTTCCGGCGGCGCAAGGGGCCTGATAAATGAGGCCCATAGTGCTTAGGCATCTGTGAGAGGAAACTGTGGCCATGTACTGGAAAGTATCCACTAATTTCTCAAAAATATAGGTAACAAATTGAGACAAGCAAGTGTGTATTTTTATAGGTTTCCAAAACCCTGCCTATTCATGTGCTCTCAGTATCACCGGGTATTGGACAGTAGTCTTGCAAATCCAGAGGTAAGTGATTGGCAGGCAGACATACCTCTGCCTACAGAGTGAGTCTGAGAGCCAGGATAATATCATGTAGTGTTTAGATCACATTTAATCCGGCACAGGACCTTGGTTTCACCATGCAAAATCAAAAACTGTGGTTTTGGTTTTAAAGTACGCAAAGGGAAACTGGATCCTATTTACCTAGCCTTGATACTTGGGAAGACTCCCAATGGGCAGCGTAAAAAGAATATTGAAAGTAAACGTTAATTCAGAAAGTTCCCACATGCACCACATTCCCAAACAAAATTGTAAATCAGGGGTACACATTTCCAACTATCTATGCACTAGAATGTCCTATTTCCGACCCACAAATCCACAACTGGATGGAGGCGATAGGACTACAGGCCTGGTCTGACTAGACTGCTGCAACTTTATATACACAGCTCTTTCCAGAGAACTCAGCACTACAAATACTACATAACTATATTGTAGATAAGTATCTTAACATGAAGTAGTAAGATCACACAATGTTTCCTATATATATATATATATATATATATATATATATATATATATATATATATATATATATATATATAAACTTCCACCTCCTGCTTGTTCGAAAAAAACAGTTACTGACACACGACTGTGATCAGGTTCAATCACCTTTATTTGTCGGATCGTATTTTATGGCATAACCCGTTTCGGCAGTCTCTACTGCCTTGTTCACACACTTAAGACTGCTATCTTTCATCACTAAATACACGACACTGAGCTGCTTCTGCAGCAGGCATAGACTTGGTACACACACTATTGCACTCTTTGTGTAACATAGCTGTATCGACATATTTGTTTGCTCACTTTCTCTACTTCATCTTTTTGTTAAAGTTCAAGTGCTGTAAACATTTTTTAAACCTGTGCAAAACATACCATTCTTTTAAAGATATATATTTATATATATATATATATATATATATACATAACACACACAGCATTTATATATATATATATATACACACACACACACACATACAGCATTTATGTACACATACTCACACACATACAGGAATTATATTGGTTCAATACAATCAATAGCCACAGGGCCGGCTTTAGGGCAGTGCGACTGGTGTGGCCGCACTGGGCGCTGACCTGTGGAGTGGGCGCTGACCTCAGGGGGAGGGGGGTGCTATGTTTAGCAATAACTTATGATTGGCGAGATATGGGGCACTTTCCCCTGGTGGCAGTGAGAGAATCCGAGGAGGTGCTCATTGGGTGTGGGGGTGCCAAACATGATTGTCACGCCGGGCGCCACCAGGGCTTAAGCCGGCCTTAAATAGCCACCAAGAACCAGTTCCCAGATGCAACTTGAAATAAATTGACAGTTCTGGCCCAGAAACCCACGTGAAACCAGCTGATTGGAGCTGGTCAGCGTGGATTTCCATCTGGGTATAGAGTGTCAAATGGGAACATCCAAGATGAAATGCCTACACGAGAAAAGAGAACCATCACGCCACTGATTCAACAGCTCTGTCCCTAAGTACGAGAAGTGCTGTTTTTATCGAGTTTGGAGTGAACCTTTATTTATTTTTAATGAAATTCGCCTTCAGTGCATCTGTAGCTTCAGCTGTCTCTATTTAGCAGTTCCCAAATGCATCCAATATTAATACAGGCCCATCACAGGCAGAGAGAGATTAGACAGCTTAGTGGAGCACAGAAGATGCGGGCAGCAGCTGCCGGGGACTGCGCCCTGAAAGACTGTCCGGCCCTCAAGGACGGCATCTGTTGGCCCCTTTTACTATTGTCCATTGACATTGAGCAACTTGCAGTTTGAGCTTTCATTTGGAGACGTGTTTTGTGTTTATGAATAAACTTCTTTTGAATCTGTGTTGTCTCCGCTCGAACCTCTTCACAAAAACGCCCATTGACATTATAGGGTAAAAGTATATTTTTAACACATTACCTTTTGTGAACGCTTCATCAATTAATGTTCTACTGCAATAATTACATACATTTGGGTATGCTCATTTTTCTTTTAAATTGGAACTTGGAATAGGGCTGTGATTTCTTTGAGCTGTGTTTGGAATTCCTTCTTTTTTCAGAATGAGTGGGTTTTCAATACACTGTGAGGCAGAGTGGAGATGCTCTTTGATTGATTGATTGATTTCTTTCTTTCTTTCTTTCTTTCTTTCTTTCTTCCATATTTCTTTCTTTCTTTTCCTTTCTTTCTTCCTTTCTTTCTTTCTTTCTTTCTTTCTTTCTTTCTTTCTTTCTTTCCTTCTCTTCCTTTCTTCTTTGTTTGTTTGTTTGTTTCTTTCCTTCTTCCTATCTTTGTTTCTTTCTTCTTTGTTTCTTTCTTTCTTTCTTTCTTTCTTGGCCATTGCATGCATCTAAGATCTGTGCATCAATGGGCAAATGCATGAGGGATGGAGGCGAAGTGATTAACACAATTTTTGAAACCTCCTAGACAATAACTCATAATAAATCCCCGACTATTACACAGTTGGTGATTTTGGGCCAGGATTGTCCTCAATACTTGGAGTCCTTCGCCACTTTAGGAAAGATAAAAACTTTTCATAGCATATCACACCAGCTTTTGGAGCTTGAAAAAAAGTGTGGTTAGGAGTCTACGTATTACTGCATCATTATCATCTATATTTGACACGCGGTTGTTTTTCCATAGGACTCTAGAGCAATCTATTTAATGCCCACCCTCTCTCCCTCTAGTAAATAAAAAAGCATCCACCAGAGAGAAGCAATCCCCCACAGACTAATGTACCCCATAAAAATATGCGTAAATGTGTTATGTTTACTTTTATGTCCTAATGCAATTTACATTTTGATTGAAAACTATTGACTGGAGATAGTTTATGCTAATGCCAGAAATAAAATGGCACCGATCCAGCTATTCCCATCAAGGTTACTGCACGAAGCAGGTGCAATTCCTCTCCAGCCATTAGAGTTTATGAATGTTTGGTAGATTTCAGGAAAATTGCTATACTAGTAAAATACAAATTGACCTATTTATGTTCTGCAACAAAATATTAGCCTTGATTAGAAAAAAACTTTGCCTACTAATGTTTTATAATATTTTCTTTTATTTTAATTAGGTACTTTTTTTCTTTAAGTGGCTATCACACTTTGTCTTCTGAGTTCTAGCATGAAGTGGCCACCTGAAATCGCAAAATACGTGCTCTCGAAATTTTTTCATACAACAGTAACAAACTGTTTCGAAAAACACAAAAAAAGAACAAATTATGTTATAAATTAAAAATTAAACAGGCTTGCAGGATCAAAGGTTAGAAGGTTGAAAAAGCGAATACAATGTCATATGTAGTAAGAATATGTGAGAAGTGTATGGAAGTAGGGAAAGCGAGCGCAGGTGGAGGAAAGCATTTAAAAATATAGGTACATGGCAACTAGTTTGTGGCCACAATCACCTGCATGACTTTTGATACAACTTCTGTCCACTACAGAGCTGGCTTAAACACCTCAAATGGAAGGTCATCAGGAACAGCTCTCTAGCTAGCTATCAAGCCCTTAAAAGCTCTCACATAATATTGCGTAGTTGGTACTAACCAGACATCATCATTGTCTAGAGGAAGGGATTGTGACAACCAGCTAAAACAATTTGTCACCCATTCTTTTGGCAATCTCAATCATGATGTGCTGTCTTTTCAGAAGGAGGTATTTTTACTTATTTCCTTACCTCATATTGTTACTTTAAACTAGTGCCGAATTTGAGCAGGAGGTTGCCGGTGGCGTCTGTTGGCACTCAATTCTGGGGACTTGCTCGTCTTTTCTACATCAGACCTTTCCAGAGAGCAAGAGAGGGAAAAACTCACATTGTGGAAAGATGGAGGAAGAGAAAGACAGGAAAACCGTCACAAAGAGAGAAGCAGAAACCTGCAAGAGTGATATATAAGGGCAGAGAGTGCCTGGCGGTGGATGGAAAAGCCATGAGATGGACTGAAGACTACTCAGACATTTGATAGCACCGCCCGCAGCTTATGATCAGAGCTTTGGGCACTGGCTACTCATTATTTGACAAATAAAGCACTACTTTAAAATTCCTACGCACCAAGACATCCAAGATAATGAAATGCTACAAACTGCTTATCAGGAGATGCCTTCTAGCAGAAAATGTACTCACTGTAAAAAATCTCAAAGACGGAAAACTCATCACCATGTACAGGATCAGTTTTACCTATTTAGACTTTAAAAAAGGTAGACACTGACAGATCTTCCAGGCAGAAAAGGAATAAACCAGTCAACAATACTGTGCAGCACCCTAAAAAATGGATACGCATCCTGATACACTAACAAAACTTTAAAGAAAGAAAGAATTACCACTATGGAGAATTCTCCCACATGATCATTGCCTTTACAAAGCTAGAATATGAACAAATAATTAGATTTCTACTCAGAAAAGAACTAGAGCTGGTCCAAAAGTCAAAAAAAGGCGCATACGTCTGTGATACCACAATAGGCAAAATAACTATCTGAAAATCTCTACTTAACTATCCATGGATCTATCAAGTGTCACTGCAGCTACAAACAAGTAAGTCACACCAATAAAGCATTAGTTGAACTGAATGGAATCAAAGTGAATTGAATTGAAATGAATGGAGATCAAGCATGTCGGACTGTCCACAGGGCAGACGTGGCCTACTGGGCGACCGAAGTGGTAGTTGAAGTCATTTGTCACTCCTGTTCTGGGGTCGCTCCTACTATGGAACTGTAAACTGGGCCAAGTATACCCGTTCAATACTTGACACTCAGAGTAGGGAGGGTGAGCAATTGAAAGCTTCTCAGGGATGCAGTGTGGAGGACAGGAGCTCAGAAATCAGTAGTCAACCAATAGACACAAAAAGGTATTGTCTCACTCAGTACTCATCTTATTATAAATAAAGTACTTGAATCTCAAAGCAAAATGAAATATTGTAATATTCAATTGGAACACAGTTACAGGTTTTCAAACTTCTCAAAGATTCTCAGTTAAATTTAACAACACACCTAAAGTGATATCTCTTTATTCTAGGTGATGTCCTAATGTCTACTGTGGTTTTTATGACGTACTGGCTTATGCAATGGTCAGGCACAGGTGCAGTTCACTCTGGAATACCCCACTGACTAATGCAGAGATCACTCTTGCATCAAGAGGTCATACAGGAAAAAGCCTAGTGCTTTTACGGTCGCTGTACTTCTGCATTTTTATTCTTTCAGCCTTCGCACAAATAAGCACCAATTGTATCTGCTCAGTGGAGATGTGGCTCTTGTGGCACTTATAGGTGGGTTCTCAGAACGAGTTCCAGTAGGAGTGGCTGAGATGAGGTGGGATTGTGGTGCCGTCCTCACTTGGGAATCAAACCAGTGGACAAGGCTCAGCGTCGCAGGCCTGCACAGTGGGTGCTCGTCTTCAACAGTTCTGGCCTCCCATGTCGAATTCTAGATGGATGCTCAGCTTTGACATTTGTAGACTTCTGGCTAGATTTAAAGTGGATGTTTACCTTCTCAGTTTGGTCTCTGTGTCCGATCAGGGATTCTAGATCAAATATGATGGCAGCTTCTCTTGTGTGGCAGCACGACATCAGGCAGCTGCAACACCGTGCCTTTTAGACAAAAGGCAAGGCTGTTGCTTCCAGTTAAATGTCTTGGCACAATTTGCAACAGGAAGCCCTCGAGGAGACTGAGAGCCTCCTGACAACACGTCGGCTCCTAGCTTTACTCCAGCAACCTCTGGGTGTTCTTCCTGTCGGGAACACATAAGAGTTCTCCTCCTAGACATTCTCTCCTCCTGCAGGGCCAGATATCCTCCTTCCCTTTTTGGACACACAGGCATCTAGGCTCTAGGTAGAGCCTGAGCTTCTTCAGCAAGTTACAGACTTCAGGGGATCTCCCTTCACCTCTGGTGGACTGGCTGTCATGCAGACACCAGCCTTGATCAGACCGCAGATATTGGAGTACTCTATGTAGCACTCCCATCCTTGGTCAAGAAGAACTTGGAACTGGAACAAAGTGGGCTGGTTTGAGTTTCTATGTTACACAAATTTTTCAGATGGGGATGTGGATCCACTGCCTACGGCTTTGGCACCAGTTTGAATTGGTTCTCTTACAAATGTCATTTTCCTGCTGTATTGCAGACACAGACTTTGTGCATGGTGATGGCTCTCACACACTTAGCAATGATATTGGCTCCAAGCAGGAGTACCCAAAACAAGGATCCAATGAAATGTGAGAGCTCTGTACCCGGCTGAAATCAACCTTCCTGAAGCGGTAAGCAGGATCTGACAAAAGCGCAGGTCCTGCCTAGAAACTTTCTCAACTTATCAAGAGAAACTGCTGATCCAACCTCACCCCTAGCATCTATGAAACAGCAGTGCTCATGAAGAGGTAATCAGCAGCCCATTGGTAACATGGACCTCACCGAATTTTCGAGGTAGCCCTGTTTCCATCTTCCCTCACTTCAGTGTCTGGGTCGCCACCCTCCAGCAATAGGAATGCAGTCAATACACTTCCAATGTCTGGGGAATCTGTAGTCACCTTACCTCTGCTGCCATGCTAAAGTAAGAACCATCCAAAATGGATCCCACGTGTGCCACACTCAAACTCTCACCTCACATGGAGCCTCACTACCAAAATGTGTAACACTTTCACCACAGAAATGCAAACTCAACACATTCACATAATGTCAGTGTATGGGTCTGGGTCTCATACTAAAGTGCAACTTCATACACATGCGATCCGTAAACCATGCTCTCCAGACACAGAAAAAGGGTCTGGTCAAGGCAAACGCTTCACAAAACCCGATACGCTGCCACCACGGCTTTATATGACTAACTCAAAACAGCTTCTGGACCTAAAGCTACCATATACAGGCCTATGCCACTTTGCATAGGCACAATTAGTATGATGACAGGCCCAAAAACAGTCGGGATACCAGTTTCACATGCAGTCAGACACTAAGGGCAGGGTTACATGTCTGAATGACATGCAGAGACTATTTCCACCCCAACAAAGTGAATTTAGCAGATAAAAAGAGACAGTCAGGAGTGAGATAAAGAGATGAGGCAGAGATTAAAAAATGAAGAGAGGAGACAAAACTGAGCAACAGAGCAATACTGAGAGGAGGGTTAGTAGATATAGGCAAGTGAAACTTGTGGGAGATTGAAAGAGATGCTCAAGAGAGAGAAAGGGGAGAGGAGAGTAGAGAAGTAGGAGAGCTAGAGAGAGGAAAGAGGAGAGTAAGGGGGAGAAGAAAAGCAAAGAGAAAAGGAGAGAAAAGAAGAGCAGGAGACGACCACAAAAGAGAGATCACAGAGACTGCAACTAGAGTGATAGGAGACATATAATAATGGAAGATACAGAGAGAGAAAAAAAACCAGAGAGTGAGATAAGAGATAGTGAAAAAAAGAGAGAAATAAAGAGAGGAAGAGAGATACAGTTGTCTCATTCTCAGCCTTGCAGCAGCACTTACCTGTGATACCCTTGTGTTTTTTTCTCTGCACATCTCTCTTGCCACACCTCAGTCCTACAATTTCTCAATGGCCTTTGGTAAAATAAAAAAGAGGCACCTATTCCATAACCATTGAAACTTACTTTATCTCACTTAAACGAATGTCTCTTTTGTGTAGTTAGGACATTTATAAATATTAAAATTGGCAGGCTGGTGCTTGTACAAAAGTGGAGACACAGTGTCAAGAGAGAGAGGTGACATAATGGGTGAGAAGCCCTACTGGACCTGTATATTGAATGTACGGACTCCCTCACTGTCAAATATCATGGCCCCATGATTTCAGGTGCTGCATTGCCTTTTGTATCTGGAGCTCCCTGGCTGGTGATAAGACTTTGCTCTGTAGCTCATGGGATAACAATAGCAGCGCATCTTTCAGACATGCACCATCATGGTGGCCTCCACTATACTACTGACACTTCTCCACTCCCCTATGGCAGCCCACAAACCTAATATGACAACAATGACACAGTGAGGAAGGGCAAATGACCTTCTGGTACTGGTGCAAAAATACTGCTTACAAGAAAGTCAGGAACCAGATTCAGGTGAGGTGGTATGGCATTTATGCTGGAAGTCACTATTGCTCAGGGGCACATGCAGTAGAACCTCCTTCTGTAGAACCGAATGGCATTCCATCTCCTGCTGTTCCTCTTCCTTCTACTGGTTTTGGCAGAGAAGAAGAGGCTATGTATATGATGCCATGTCTGTTTTTTGTTGATTTGATCCTGGGGTGGTGCTTTAGTGCCTTCTCAGGTCGGTGACAAGGGCCATATTTCCAAGAGAGAAACTTCTGTTGAGTTACAACTCATCAGTTAACTGTGCTGCACCGGTTACAAGCTGCAATGGGCACATTCTTCAACACTAGCTACGAGGTCAAATTTGAGTACTTCTATGAACACCATGAACAACAAGTTGCTGCAGCTTCAGCTCTTCCTGTTAGATGTGCTGTCATTGCACGGATTGGTTTGTTGTGCTAACTGATGGTGGTGGTGTTATTGCACCTGCTGATAACTATATTAGTGGTCCTGCTGGTTCTAATTTATTCAGTCACTTACAAAATTTTCCCAAAAAGTTCATCCACATCAGCTCCTTCCTGGAAAGTTTTGAGGTCATCCATCAAGCATGGGCAGAGAGAAAGGGTGGGGGGGTTTATCCCAAAATGCAACTTCCCCATGCAGGTTCCATGGGGATTTACGAACAGCTTTACAGCCAAAACAGCTGAATGTAATTACTCCATATTTGTCAGAAACGTAGATCTTTACTCAGAAAGCATTCTTTTTGGGAGTCCTGCGGGCATGCAACTTTAAATCATAGAGCAATCTGATCAGCCTAGGGGGGCTCTAATTGGCTGGCCACAACATGAGGATGAATGTTGTGGCAGCCATTATAGACACACGTATTCGGTCTCCATGTCATGTAAATAAACAAATAAGGTATTTGGGGGCAGGGTAGGAGTACCCTGACCCCCAAATTTTAAAAAAGAAAATTGGGTTGCAGTTATCCTACAGTACTCTCTCGGGAGCTAGTGCAAATCCCCTTACTCCCATGAGAGTCCAGCAGGATCAAAAAACTATTTTTTTAAAATAAGGGGAGTAGATTTCTCTTGGGGTAGGCCAGGCCAAAGCCTTGTGGCCAACCTTATTCTGCGCACGGTCAAAAGCTGTGTGCAGCAGAGGATTGGCTTCCAATGGGGGCACAAGCCAGGACCTGTGGCCAGCCCCACTCAATTCACAGCCAAGAGCTGTGCACGGTGAGGGGTTGGCATCGTTCAGGAAAAAACTCTTACTATATGTCAAAAACAAATTAGAAATTCACTAGAAAAAAAACAAAGGCTAAAGTAGTGTTATAGATATGATAAAACAATCTCTTTTTGTTTTAAAAAAACTTTGGAAATTCACTGAAAAAAACAAAGGTTAAAGTAACATTATAGTTAGGTGAATAGATCAGTGGTAACATTACTGTTTTTAACTATAAAAAAACATAGAAATTCACCAGTTATAGTTAGCAGAGATAACTATAGCTTGTGCACCCACTATGCACTGCTTATGGTCTCACATATTAGATCACTCATGACATGTTCTATGGCATACATGCATGGTGGGGTTCAAGTTATAGCTCTGCTAACTATAACTGGTGAATTTATGTGGTTTTTTTTGTTCAAAATGTTAATGTTGCCACTGATCTACTCACCTAACTGTACTGTTACTTTAACCTTTGTTTTTTCAGTGACTAAATATATATATATATATATATATATATATATATATATATATATATATATATATATATATATATATTCACTGAAAAAACCATAGGTTTCACACCAGTTATAGTTAGGTGGAAATTTTACTTGCATAAAACCTTTGAAATTCCCACGTTATAGTTAGTTGGACTCATTGTAACTTGCGCGTGCAATGCACTGCTGATGACGTCACATATTACATCACTCATGACATGGTCAGTGACATCACTCATGACATCACTTATGACATCTCAAATGACATCACTGATGACAACATCCTTGTGACAAAGTGGCAGACCTCCTATCAGCATAAAATAACCTTTGACACACACATTCAAAAATAGAAACTAACATTTTCTTAAAAAAGGAGAAACCAATACCAATTACAAAAACTTATTAGGTAATTCCAACATCTACATACACATCCACTCATTCACCAACAGTTCTATATAGTCACTCATGCATGTACTTACTCATCATATGTACTCATACACCTATACATCCTGTTACACACTAATACTCATCTATATAGTTGCTCACACACAAATTCACACATGCAAATAAACTATCAAAAAAACATTTACTTGATTATACTGCTATATACACACCACTACACATACTTCTACAGAAATGGAAACATATTTACTCTCTTAAACAATCAATTATAAAAACACATACTCACTAACCCACCCATACACACAATCATCCACCCATACAGTCTTGCACACATGCTGTCTTCAAAATACATACAAATAGTGAGTCACTCATTCATGCATCTGTGCTCTAAGTAATATCCCCCACCGAACCATACAGACACTGATACTGATACTCAAAAAAACAACTAATAACCCATATACACACTCATGTAGCTACTCACCAATCCATGCAGCCACTTATACACAAAGTGAGACACAGATACAGATATTTAAATATTTAAACATTACTCGCTAATATATGCATTCACTAAGATACATTTAATAAGTCAGTTAACCAATCAATTTTACACAGAAAAACATCCATTTAGACATTTATTTACCCATTTATTCTTCCATCAACCTTTAGATATACATATATAAAAAATATTTATTTTTCAGAAAGATTCACATTCACTGGATGATGTCATCAGTGATGTCATTTGAGATGCCATCAGTGATGTCATGAGTGATGTCACTGACCATATCATGAGTGATGTAATATGTGACGTCATCAGCAGTGCATTGCACGCGCAAGTTATAGTGAGTCCAACTAACTATAACGTGGGAATTTCAATGGTTTTATGCGAGTAAAATTTCCACCTAACTATAACTGGTGTGAAACCTATGGTTTTTTCAGTGAATTTAATAGGTTTTTTAAATGCTAATTCCTAACTATAACTGGTATGAAACCTATGGTTTTTTCAGTGAATATATATATATATATATATATATATATATATATATATATATATATATATATATATATATACATACATATATATATATATATATATATATATATATATATATATATATCCAGCTCCAAGTTCCTGCCGTTTCTGAGAGCACTCTCAGACGGGTGCGTGATGCGGTAGCAGGATCCGCATAAATATTCAGCTCGTAGTTTCCAAAAGAGACAGCTTGAATCAAAGAAACCACGCACTCCGGGGTAGCTCTTGATATTTTTAATCTCGCAACAGACGCGTTTCGGCGCTCCGCCTTTGTCAATGTTACAAACATTGATGGTTGGAGCCATGTTTTAAAACAGCGTGCACGTGATCATGGGCAACACAAACAAGGGACCAAAGATTTTTCAAACTCCATATTGGATGTTGTTCATAGGTTTCATCGCGGCTTTAGACAACACATAACGCTAGGGTGTGTAATTCCCCCACAAACCTTACACGTGCATTGCAATATTTACAAGCATACATGGAAGGAAATAATACAAGCCCCCTTGGTACCATCTGTTCATCGAAGTAATGCTGAAGGCTCGTCGCCTCCCACCACTTTCTGACCTCCCTTTCGTAAAGCCTTTCCAGGGCAGTCAATCGGTCACTCAGTTTATTTGGCGGGGTGGCTTTGGAGGATGGTACTGATCCTTCCTTGTGCTTTTTAAACATTCCCTTAACGGCTTCATGCCGTGACGCCTCGTTAAACATAGCGCCCTCCATTTTCGTTTTAATGGCGCTTCTCTTCCACTATTGAGAGCATTTACCCCCTCACGTCTTGCCCAGTATGCCGTAATATATTGAAAAGGCTTGCTGTCTCCTCACCGCAATGTGGTCCCATACGCAGCTCTCCCAACGAAGTGCCGCTCCGGTTCAACAAAGCCGCTTGGAGGCAATATCCTTTCCCTCTCCTCGGCGTGGCGGTGCTCTCAAGTATTTATCCAGCTCCAAGTTCCTGCCGTTTCTGAGAGCACTCTCAGACGGGTGCGTGATGCGGTAGCAGGATCCGCATAAATATTCAGCTCGTAGTTTCCAAAAGAGACAGCTTGAATCAAAGAAACCACGCACTCCGGGGTAGCTCTTGATATTTTTAATCTCGCAACAGACGCGTTTCGGCGCTCCGCCTTTGTCAATGTTACAAACATTGATGGTTGGAGCCATGTTTTAAAACAGCGTGCACGTGATCATGGGCAACACAAACAAGGGACCAAAGATTTTTCAAACTCCATATTGGATGTTGTTCATAGGTTTCATCGCGGCTTTAGACAACACATAACGCTAGGGTGTGTAATTCCCCCACAAACCTTACACGTGCATTGCAATATTTACAAGCATACATGGAAGGAAATAATACAGTTTCATTGCATGCAAAAAAAAGAAAAATTATTTATACTTTTTTTACCTCTTCCTCTCACCTATTCATGCAATTAACCCGATATGTGAACCACAATTTAGCCGTGTATCGGCTTTAAAGTCACAACATCTTTCCCTTAAGTGAAAGTGTTAGTTCAAAACCTCGCGATGAGTAAAAGACTGATACCGCCAGTCTTTTACTCATCGCGAGGTTTTGAACTAACACTTTCACTTAAGGGAAAGATGTTGTGACTTTAAAGCCGATACACGGCTAAATTGTGGTTCACATATCGGGTTAATTGCATGAATAGGTGAGAGGAAGAGGTAAAAAAAGTATAAATAATTTTTCTTTTTTTGCATGCAATGAAACTGTATTATTTCCTTCCATGTATGCTTGTAAATATTGCAATGCACGTGTAAGGTTTGTGGGGGAATTACACACCCTAGCGTTATGTGTTGTCTAAAGCTGCGATGAAACCTATGAACAACATCCAATATGGAGTTTGAAAAATCTTTGGTCCCTTGTTTGTGTTGCCCATGATCACGTGCACGCTGTTTTAAAACATGGCTCCAACCATCAATGTTTGTAACATTGACAAAGGCGGAGCGCCGAAACGCGTCTGTTGCGAGATTAAAAATATCAAGAGCTACCCCGGAGTG
This sequence comes from Lissotriton helveticus, assembly GCF_964261635.1. Lineage (NCBI taxonomy): Eukaryota > Metazoa > Chordata > Amphibia > Caudata > Salamandridae > Lissotriton > Lissotriton helveticus. The sequence continues at coordinate 1,069,679,661 of NC_136070.1, read as the reverse complement.
CGTGGTTTCTTTGATTCAAGCTGTCTCTTTTGGAAACTACGAGCTGAATATATATATATATATATATATATATATATATATATATATATAAAATTTCTATGGCAAAATGAAACCCCTCATTTTGTTCCTTTTCAAATTAAATGTATTAAGTGTTACCACTTTATTCCAATCAAGATGACTTCAGGTGTGCCATACTTTTGTCATAAGTAAGACTGTTAGCGTTCTAGTTGTTCTTTAGAACACTCTGGGACATTCTGTCATTGGGCTATAGTTGGGCTACATCTGGCTGATATTTGGGCTACATTTGGGCTCTTTTGTCTCTGGTGGCCATCTTGGGAGACTGCATATCAGAATTTTTTTAATGAAATATAAGAGGATTTGAGAAGTCACTCAAAATGTGCCCTAATTTTTCTTTCTTCAGCACTAATCATAATTTCTATGGCAAAATGAACCCCCTCATTTTGTTCCTTTGCAAATTAAATGTTTTAAGTGTTAACACTTTATTCCAATCAAGATGACTTCAGGTGTGCCATACTTTTGTCATAAGTAAGACTGTTAGCGCTCTAGTTGTTCTTTAGAACACTCTGGGACATGCTGTCATTGGGCTATAGTTGGGCTACATCTGGCTAATATTTGGGCTACATTTGGTTTTTTTTGTCTCTGGTGGCCATCTTTGGGCTACATTGGGCTACATTGGGCTACATTTGGGCTCAAACATATATATAGCCCAATGTAGCCCAATATATATTTTTTCAAAGTTAATTTTCGTAAAAACCACTGGAGCATATATCTTGAGACATAGCAAAGGCACATCGGGGTACCAGTCCCTACAATTTTGCCAAGTTTGGTGGAAATCCATTCAGCCGTTCGGGCTAAAAGTGAGTCCAACCGCCCTATGGAAATTAACATGGGGAAAACACGTTTTGGGACCCCCCTTTTATCTCGCCCCCCGCTTGACGGATCCCCCCGAAACTTTCAGGTAAAGGAGCGGAGCGCAGCGAGGCAAAGTTAAGGAAAATTACAGGCAGATCCCTCATTCGGCGCCCAAGTTATTCCCAATAGAATTTTGCGGATTTCCTATGGAAAACGATCCTAACTATAACTACCTACTGGCGACCGCCAGTAGGTATTACATATAGATATATAGATATATACACACACACACACATATGCTCTCCACCTAAACTTGTGAACTACCCAGATTTTCTTGCTTCTTTCTTTTTTGCATATATATAAATACTAGCAGCCTGTCCCATCGTTGTCCGGGTATGAAATAGAATGTGTGTAATGTGTGTATTTGGCAAGGGCAATTTATTTTAAAATCTCGCAGTAGACAACATTTTTTGTTTCATTAGAATAGGGACGGAGTAGGTCCAACTGCAGCCCTGGTTGATGTTAGCAGGCGCGTGTAATTGGTGTAGTGATCCGCCGCATGAGCCCGGCTACAGCCCTGGTTGATGTTAGCAGGCGCATGTAATGTCGTTGAATGGGAGAGTTATCAACCGCGGGTAAATCCGTTTAATGAGAGAGTTGAGTGACAGCGAGTAGGAGAGGCTGCAGTAATTGTCCCCGCAGACACGCTCATTTGCGTGTTCCCCCGCTTGAGGCCCAGATGCAGGCCTGTTTGATGTTAGCAGGTGCGTGTTCCCCCGCTTGAGGCCCAGCTGCAGCCCTGGTTGATGTTATCAGGCGCGTGTAATTAGTGTACTGATCCGCCGCCTGAGCCCGGCTAGAGCCCTGGTTGATGGTAGCAGGCGCATGTAATTTCATTGAATGAGAGAGTTCAGTAACAGCGCGCAGGAGAGGCTGCAGTAACGTTACTTACCAGGCCTCCAGGTGAACGCGTTTGTCAGGCCCCCAGCACACGGCCACAGCAGACGATCTTCTGATTAATGTACGACCCACATGGCATGAAGGGCGGAATGTAGCACACGCCCCCAGTGTTTCTCACGCCCCCAGCGTGGCCCTTGATGCGGCACAATTGCGTTCACATGGCATGAAGGCCGGACACACGACCCAGCATTTCTCACGCCCCAGCGTATCACGCCCCAGCGTGCCCCTTGATGCTGCGCAGCAACGTAATTGGCGCTTGTATGTACGACTCACATGACATGAAGGGCGGACACACGTCCCCAGTGTTTGTCACGCCCCCAGCGTTTGTCACACCCCCAGCACACACCCACAGCCCACGATGTGATGGCCGTACCACACGCCCCCAGCGTTAGTCACGCCCCCAGCCCACGCCCACAGCACAACGCAGACACGCCCACAAGGGACTACTTTGCTGGCACGGTTCTTTTACCTTTTAAATGTATAGAGGAGTTGGCCTAACGGCTAAGGCGCTCGACCTCGGACCTGGAGATCTGGGTTCGAGTCTTGGTAACGACGCCAAACATCCTGTGATTCTGGGCAAATCACTTAATTTCCCCGTGCCTAACAAAAATGAATGTGTGTCCTCATGTAACGTAACTGGTGCTATGTAAAGACCTCTGATACCTGATTCAGTTCGGGTCAAGTTCGCGCTATATAAAACTCCGCAAAAAAAATTAAAAATATGGTGGCCGTCTGCATAGCCTATGTCCTTCTGCTGCAACTGCCCTTTCCAACGCTGTATTGGGTGTTGTGATTGGTGCTGTGGTTACTGAGATTACCCGCTTCAAAGGTTTGGGCTCTCTCTTTATACTATTAATATGGATTCGAAACTAATTGTGACCCAATAGCAAGTGGTATTTAGAGCAACTGTACTAATAATATCGATTTTACAATGTCTTAATTCGGAGAAACAACTCTACCAATAGTTACAAGGCCTCCACAATGTGATTTTATCCCACTGTGGGATTTAACATTTTGCATCTTGGTAATGGTTAAATAACTTTCATGAAAATAAATACATTGTAAAAGGGGTCTGAAAGACAGTAAAAAGTGTTTTTAAATAGCAATTTTTGAGAGAGAGAGAGAGAGAGAGACAAAGGCAGACAGGCAGACAGATGATGGGAAAGAAATCTAATGCAAAGCTATCCAAAATTGTAAAAGCAAAATAAATCTTCACAGGAAAGAATCACTAAAATGAAGAAAAAAAACTACACACAAAGCGCACATTTTGGTGCCTATTATTGTCTATGCCACTTTGATTTTCTGCATAAGTTACAAACCCCAAATCGCTCTGCGATGGCTATTACGGAAAGGGGGCTCATCTAAGATATCCCCTGTGGTCTGTTGCTAAGGTACGGGCATCGCGGGGTCCCATCTGTCCTAACCACATCAATGACTTCCTAACACCCTCCAGGTTTAGACACTATCACCAAAGCCTCACAGCACAGCCCCTCCCCCCAGCACCTGCTCTTGAAGAGGGAGTCGGCACAGGCCGGGCTGCTTGTGAGGAAATGAAACATATCCTCTGAAATCCTTGCAGCTCCAGAACACACGAAGGCCCCGAACACAGGCCTCATAAAAGATTAAGAACCCTACAAAAGAAACCTTTTAACACTGCAGGAAGCGACAACGTGTGGAACGTCATGTAAAATTGATGTTTGGCCTCGACGCACGCTCCCTCTTCATGTGAGGGAGTGTAGAATGTGCTGGAGCGTTCCCGCCCGACCCTCTCTGACCTGTCAGGCCAAAGATATGTTGAAGAGAATTTGGGGAAGCAGAATCTTAAATGCAGGTAAAAAATATCGACGATTCTCTTAAATGTAAGAGGAGGTCGGCAGAGGAGTCGCTTCAGATGTTTAAGTCAGTTTATTTTTTATGTAGCTAATCGATATCTAATTTGTCAAATTTCATATAATTGCATCTCCCAAGAAACTTTAAAAAAGTGAAGTTATTTTTAAATATTCCGAAGGAATGACTTAATGCAAATTCGGTACCCATGAAAAAAGTAGACTTAAGAGCAAGAGCAGTGACGTAGAGAGATATTTACTTAGGGAATTAGTCTGGACAAAAATCATAAATTTTTTATAGAGCTTTGTTGGTATGTCGAAAACAGACTGAAAGGAGAACGGAAAGTAAGAATTGAATAGGCAATGAGATAGAAAACAAGAAGAAGGAAGGGGTAGAGTGTGGCAGGGGAAAAGGGGTGCAAGGAGGAGAGAGAAAAACTAGCATTTGCAATTCAATAGGTCGCAAATTTATTAGAGTTTGAGCTATTGGCATTGCCATTTACAATGCCAATAGCTTAAACTGTCGCAAAGACCTATTGCATTATAAAAACGTGCTATAAAAGTTTTAAAAATCGTTAGGAGAGAGCGTGTCCTGCAGGCAGGACAAAGCTATTTGAGAAAATAGTACTAGGAGGCTGTAATTAAAGCCTACCGAGCAACAACATCCTTAACAGGGGGTGTCACCATGGGCGATTACAAAATGAGACAAGGTGGTACTAAGGACGGGCTACGCCTTTTGACCAATGAACAGCCACAGTTTACAGTGGACAATGACACAAGCCAATGAAAAATGTGGGCAGAGAGTGGGCGGAGCTTCAAGTCCCTACCTCAATACAGCATGCCTCGCAGAGCAGCGCATGAGCTGCCCAGGCTCGACCCGAAAAGGTACGACAGGGCACGTCCGAATTCCCGAAGTAGATAAAGGTGACATTGAAACAGGGCCCTACATTCTGTTCTTATCTGTAAAGGGAACACATTGATTGATTTCTGAAGAATGACTGTCCAAACCTCTAAGGCAACTCCTGCCAGCGAAGTAGTTCATATTCACATTTCATGTTTAACTTAATTTACTCTACCCAGAGTGTTTTAGCGTTTTCCAAGATTTCGTTTTTTGGGAGTTTTCTCGAGACCAGAATATTGACAGGTAAGGATATATAGGTTTACTATACGTTATTCCACACATATATATATTTATATATATACATATGTATGTATATAAAATCAAGGTACATATATGTGGAATAACATATAGTAAACCTATATATCCTTTTTTTAGGGTTTGTGTGGTTAATACATTCCATATATAAGGTATCAAATATATGGGAGATCTACCCTACCTCCACTTCCATTTCCTCATCCTTATTGAGCCCTACTGGTGTCTTAGTATGGAGATCAAGAAAGTTCCTAGATTCAAGGCGCCTAAGCTCTCCTATCCTGTTGCCTGCCCTCAAATTGGCGGGAATTCTGTCAATTACAAAGAACATAAGTTTCGACACGTCGCCGTTATGCTGTTCTGAAAAGTGGCATGCCACAGGATACATATATATATATATCTTCAAGCTACATAGATGTGCTTCAATATTTTGGTAATTCGAGATATCACACTTGATATTCCAGTCTATAATGCCAGGGTTGGTAATATAGGACTGTGCCGCCCGTTCATCATTACATGTGCTGACCTTATTTTCTTTGTGTGTTTAACCATAACCATAACCGCACATGCTTATCTAAAGATAGTGACTACTGATGGCAGGCAGAAACACAGTTGGCTGTGTGGTCGGTGGAGTGGGCAAAGAGATTGAAGACAGAATAGGTGAAAGAGTGGAGGGGCAGGAAGGCAGGTGGGCGGATTGATAGACAGAGAGAAGATAGATAGATAGATAGATAGATAGATAGATAGATAGATAGATAGATAGATAGATAGATAGATAGATAGCCAGGCACTATTGGAGAATAGGTATGTATAGATAGAAAGACAGACAGACAGACAGACAGACAGACAGACAGATGGATAGTGAAAAAGACAGACCAGCACTTGGGTTGACAGGCGGCTGCAATAGACAATGGGGTACAGTGGGTTCCATCTCAGTTTGACTTACGAAGAACAGAGGCACGTGTTATTAAATGATTTTTTCTTTAAAGCAAATGGATTCTTATGTATTTGTCTGTTGCCAGATAAAGCAAAACCCACAATAGCCCTAAAGTCACACAAGATTTCTCGACATTCCCCATTGTGTGTAACAGAAGACGGCAACAGCGAATGACAAACTGCCCAGTAGTATTGACAGGATTCTAGAGGCGAGCGCAATTACAGTATTTTTCTTCTATTTGAGCTCACATTAAACTCCACTGAAGTACTTTCTCCTTAGTAATTTGCCCATTTTCGATGGGGATAACAATGAATAAATTGTGGCTAGCAAGCGCCCTAAATGCTGCAATTAATGTGGTTGATTCAGACCTAGAGTTTTCGCAAAAAGGCAAGATTAAAGTAATTATATGAACAGCTAAATTGCAGCTATAGACTCATTCATGCGTGTCAGTATCACGTGTTCCTGCCTGTTCCTCAGAGTGTGAGGTCTATTGGACTGTGGTGTTCGGATGGTCAACCTGCAGCTAGATGCTGCTTACATCTCAAGTGGCTCAATGCACCAGTATCAGTAGGATAAAGTTTGAAGTGTTTGAGCAATGAGCAATCAATTGGCCAAGTTCCTTGAATTATTGTTAGTGAAAAGAGCATCCGTGGACCGAATCAAGAAAAATCATATGTGTACTTATGGGTCTGCGGATGTTACTACTTTTCATGCATGCGTAAACATGCGTGTCTGCGTGTCAAACTATATGATGTTCAATTATGTTAGTGTCTTATGCCAGTTTTCCAAAGTTTCTGCTTGAATTGTTGCCTCAATGTATACATTACTCACTACTACCTTATTCTTAATGATCATTCTATTTATACCCCCGCTTCCTATACACATCTCATGAATACCAAAGTGATTGAGACATATTTCTCTACTTTGTGTACAACCTTTGCCAGATTCATTTGGGTGTGCATTTGGTGTGTACTCATTCATTGAACTAGTGATTGCATGTATGGCGTTGGCCACTACTCACTAGATGCCACATTTTACCTTCTGACTACAGCTACATGTACCTGCGTACAATATGCCCACTTGGCATACACATAGGTGAATACATTGCCTACTTTTAAGTATCATGCATACACGACTATTGTTTACCTTACTACTTTGTTCAGTCTTACGCATGCCTGAAAAACTTATTGTGAATGAAATGAAACGAAATGAAATAGTGTATTTGATATAGCGCGCAGCTACTCAGACTAGAGTGTCCTGGCGCGTGACAGCGAAAGGAAGACGTGCGTAAAAGACCCATTAGTTATTTTAAAAAACTGTTTTTTAGATTCTTCCTGAAGGATCTGAACCAGCTTCTCTTTGTTTAATGGATCATTTAGACTGTGAGTGTGTGATCAAAGTGTGTAATGTAAAGTTGGAATACATCAGCTGAGAGAGAATTTGATGGTATGCAAATCAATTCCATTCCTTTTAAGGGGTGCCAGGCAAACGTACTTTCATTTTTAGGACTTGACCGCTGAGTCCCACTCTAGGTGTGACATGATTCTTAATATGTTAATGCTCTGTATCCCTTGTTGAAGGTTTACTGAACAAGTTCCCACCCAGGGACACTAAAATCAAGAGCAACAAAGCAATAGAAGCATGGACGAAGTATCAGTACAGTTGCATATTTAGTGTACCATTTTAGCAAGGGAAAATGGGGTCAGTGATGTGCCCATCCGCTGGAGCAGTAATAAGGACAGGGTGGCATAGCAGCACCTGCCAGCCATAAGAAGGGGATCCTTGAAAGGGGTTCACTATGATTGCGATTCAACAGTATTGTTCATGTTGACACTTGGTCTTAATTGTCTTTACTAGAGCATCCTCCTCCACATTGTCCATGTACACAATATCTGCACACATTTGCATCGGGCGTCACCTCAGGAAAATATCACCAGGAAATGCGCACACGGTGAACTTTGACCACTGCCCTGGAATTACTTTTTATTAAGGTTGCATGAGAATCTGAAGCCCTACCATCATCACTGGGATTGGCTGGGAGCCCCCTTCGGCATTCCAATAAACAAAACTGAGCTTTTCATTTAGACGCGTATCATCGGCTAATGTCCATTGAACACCTATTTCCAGTGTGGCTAGAACAGAGTAGAGCATATGTCTTTAATCTCTCTCTCTCCAAGCAAAGATATTTCCCAGTGTATTACAAGAGCTGTAACTAATGCATTTACAGCAACTAATTTCCAATTTATGAATTGTGAGTCATATGCACACACGTATCACCATAATCTCACTGCTGGTCTCACACTAGACACATTACTTAGTTTATGGGTAAAATGTGTGCTGCTCTTCTCAAGCTATCCCAAAAATAAAATTAAATCAGGTTTTCAGAATATCAATAATTAACATCTATGGAATAACTGTGCATTTAATTAATTTCATTGTGGACTATTTACATAGCTGTTGGACAATCCAAAAACAAACAAAATACTATTCTGTGGATCAACAGGTTCAGCCATGGTACAAGTATGTAGCTAAGAACAATGTTTCAAATGTTTCATTTAATTAAACAGAAATGTATTTGTCAATATATAGTCTGCGGGGATATATGAACATCCTCCCCTATTCTCACCCCCTTTGGGGCATCGTTTAGTATATTTTACCCCTGCAATTTTTGATAAGGGTTGAGATGAAATGAAATGGTACCTCTATAATGTTCAGATCCAAAATGCCTGCCTTACACAGGATATTTCAGTTACATGCATTCTTGTTGGATGCTTCATTTTCATTAGTAGTCTGGTCATAGAGTACTAGAAATATGCAAAAATATTCCTCTTGGAGCATAATAAAATATTACCCCCTACAAAGAGAAGATAGCACTCTCCGAAAAGAAAGGCAGTCAGCATTTCACCAAGTAAATCCTATGTGAATATTTAATATATACTGTTTCTTATGCGTGCTTTTGGTACTTAATATTCATCTTCCATCAGCAGTGGTTTCCATTTTGTGCTTTACATAGCTGTGATACTAGAGAAAAGGTATTGAATTATGTTGTTTCTGCACAGCGCTCTCATCAGCCCTATATATCATAAGACTTGTTCCACTCCTGTTCTTTGCATATTATACAGGAAGACTGCTCTCCCACACAACCTCATCTCAACTTTGCAGCATCTCTTAGCTCCAGCAATCAGTGTTCCATCAGCAACAAAATGGCTTCCAATTTTGAACCTTTCCATATATACAGTGGCGTAACACAAAATTAATAGGCCGCCCTCTCTTATCTCACAGATAGTCATTAGACTTGGGCTGAATGGGGGAACTTAGCCATTGAAGTGCCCCCTTACACTGCAGGGTCTTCAGAAGCCTACATTATGACCCTGCATATATATTCTGCATTTTCCTCTGAGGAAACATGTGCTGTGTCCTTCAACTTTGTAACTCGTACATCAATAGAATGTTTGAGGGGGTGAGAGTGAGTACACTCACTTTTTTCCACTGTAGTTGAAGATCACAAGTAGCAACCAAATACCTCAGAGATATGAAGCAGGTGTCTGATCTTAGAAATGTCCAGCACCTCATAAGAGCACACTGAAAAGAAAGACTAAAAACACAGCAATCAGTCAGGGTTGGTAAAGTGCAAATACTCACCCGTGAGGATCTCAAGGTGCTGGGGGGGGGGAGGGCGGTACGTTGGGAGTGGGGGTCATCCGAACTAGAGTTCCTTCTTGAACTGGGGCAGTGTGGGAGCTTGCCGGAGTTGGAGGGGGAGGTTGTTCCAGGCCTTAGCTGTGAGGGAGGAGAAGGACTTTACCCCCATTCTTGTCTTGTAGACGGTGGGACGGTGGCCAGAGAGAGCTCGGCTGATGAGAGGTGTTTTTTGGGTGCGTGGAAAGAGAGGCGGTTGTTCAGGTATATCGGTCAGGAGTTTTGAAGGGACTTGTATGCGTTGGTGAGGAGTTTGAAGGTTATTCTTCTTTCTACTGGAAGCCAGTGGAGATCGCGGAGGTGTTGGGTGATGCGACTGTGACTGCGACGGGGGATGTCAAGGATCAGTCTGGCTGCGGCGTTCTGGAAGGTCTGGAATTTGCAAAGGAGTTTCTTGTTGATTCCGGCGAACATCAATGAACACATCTGGTGTTCTTCTTAAGAGACGTTTCCAAGCAGCAAAGGGATGCACCAAGAACACAACTGAAAAATAACAAAGAAAAAAAAGGAAGGAAAGGGAATGTGCGAAAGGTAGTTTATGGGGGATCCCTCATACAAAAATATGCATGGGAATGGGGAGGAATCAAGAATATCCACCACCCGTTCTTACAAAAAACAAAATGGGAATGAAGTAAAACAAATCTATCAATTTCCATCAAATAAGTCACACACGGTTCATAGGTGATACAATTCTTTTTGGGTGGCCAGGTGAAGAACGTTTCATCGTTTTGGGGGTTAGGCAAAAAAGTGCCTGACCCATTGTAACCACAGGTTTGTTAATTACGGGTGTCGCAACGTGTTGTAGCTCAGTGAGCAATATTTCCAGTTTGTAAATACCTTTGGATTGTGGAAGAATAGAAGGCGAACAATGTGGTAGACATATTTAGAGCTCAGGTAGACAGCTACCCCTCTCCTCCCCATGAAGGCATGCGAAGAGAGATGACATTTTGCATAACATGGTTGGGGGCCTGACTTGTGTAATCTCCATTTTAATCTGTCTCCATTTTAGATCATTTCTATCTCCTCCCAAAACCCTGAACCTTTTCCTATGTCAGCTGCATGTGGTTCACGTTGATGACGTCGGCTGCCTCTTACCTTCAACTGCCACATGCGATGACCTTGAGAACTCTCTTGATTAAATGCCGGGCAGATTGCAAGCCCTTGCCTTTATACGCTCATCACGTTCCCCCTGGACCTCCTCTTGCTCTGCTGTTTCATTGTTTCTCCTGTAAATCTCTAAATTTAATCAGAGCTGTCTGCGTTTCCTCCGATAGCTATCAGGGGAGAGGGCGGGAGGGCAGAGAGAATGATAAACATTTAAGTGCATAATTAACCGATTTCATCTTTGAACTTGGAGGCCATTAAGAGAGAAATGCAATGCAACGCCTTTGCATCTGTGGCCTGGGACCCCTGGAGAGCCTGCTGGAGCGGTTCCCGTGTTTATCTTTTACTCTCTGTGTTTCTTCGTCTTTGGTGATTCCACCTGGGAGTTTGGCTCTGTTTGTTTTCCAACAGCAGGAGATGGAAAGCACTCACGGCGACACTGTACATTCCTAGAAAATGCGCTGCAGCTATTTATACGGTATGAAGATATACATCCCTCTCTAGGAGTTGGCAACGGCCAAGAATTACTTTTTTTTTTTATAAACATTTTTTTCTATTTTTAGAAAAAAACAGTGATATGCAATACAGTTCCTCGTTCATATACATAATTAGGTACATACTATTATCAACCTATGCGCACACTTTGCCCGCTGCCTCCCATTGCATACCAATGATCGGATGCAAGAATTACTTAAATAAATTAATACACTGACACCCTCCTGGATTGTGCAGTTTTCTGATTTTTTTTGTGATTCACAAAACGTCCAGAGACTCCCAAGAAAAATTAAAATTTTTATAAGTTTTCCCTGGCGAACCCCTGTCAGCTTTTGTCTTGCACCTGTTAATTGTCTGCACATCGTATGTATAATCGGCAGGTGCTCCGTTAGGGCAAATACGTAGTTTCACAATTGTTTTGTGTACTTCGTTCCTACTTTTCTTCATATGGAAAACTTGTATAGCTAGGCTCTTTGCCGGGGCTGGTTTTCGGACGATTTTGCAGTTATGCTGCAAAAACGGCCCTGTAACAAAATCGGCCCCCAGGGGCCCAAAACCGGCCCCCATCCGTGCAACGCACCGGGGGATTACCCGGTGCCCGCTACGGCCAGTCCGGCCCTGCCTGTGGGGTAGTAAAAGACAGCCAGGGTGCTCTGGAGCCCTCACACCCCAGCCTCGGTGCCAGTGTACCGGCTGCGCTTATGATAGCGGCACCCCTAACTTTGTGGGTCCTCACATTTGTAATGCCAGTTTCCATAACGATCCCACAGAATATGTTTCTCATTTCTAACTTAGGATAGGATAGGATAATATTTATAAAGCGCACTTATACCCGAGGGAAACTTACATTTCTCACTGTACATTAGCCATCGTTACTCTGTGAGGGGGCTCCTGTGTACTTAACAGGGCTCCCCTCAAGCTTCATAATGCCTCATAGAATAAAAGGGCTATTGCCAAATTATATTTATGCTAAATTCACAAATACAACCCGTGCTGGTTTAAACACCTTTGAAGGGAAATTATTTAAGGCCTATTTTAAGGTTTAATTATTTTTTGTCTGTCTGCTACTATAGATCTGTTTGAGAAAGGCATTTTCCTTCCCTGCATGAAAGGCCTTCTTACCTGACTGATGCTCGACATGGCTCAGGGGTCTGACAGCTTCAGAGAGCACCGACTTCCACAATATTGTAACCTCCATTATCCTGTGCCCGTTGGAGTGAAGCAGCCGAAGAGCAACACCCTGTGACCGTCTAACAAGGGCTACTCAAGTTGCACTCAAGGGCAGCCAGGCCAGCATCAAAGAGACAAGACCAAAGTTGAATCAATCTTCTTTCAGACAAAGTCTTCTGTATTTGATGGGCCGCAGCCTCATCAACGGGTTGATATGGTACCCAAGATGCAAAACTGCGATTGTAGAGAAGACTGACTGGCCAATGACAGAAGTGATTATAAGTATCACAATATATTCTTTTATAATGGTTCACCTGATCCCTTACATCCTTTGCTTCCTTGCACTACCATGAAATCTCTACTTAATTACACAGGCTCCCTATGTCTCGGTCAGTGTATAAATCGTCTATTGCCTAATCGTTCAGAGTGCTGCAGCCAGACTGGTAAATGGAGAAGAATTGGGGCTTGATCACTCCCACAAAGAAGCATCCTTTGTCCGTTCTCCGTTGGTGTCAAAACTGTCTTCAACCCTTATCCAGTGTGGCCGCTTCTTAGCGGGGGTTGCGGGGGATGGGGAAAAAATAAACACTTACCTGCAGGCTGGCCGGCCGCTGCCTCTCAGTTCTCTTTGGCTCCTCGGTCGACAGCAGGAACCAGGAAACACACAGGCTCCCAGACTCCCCTAGCCAATCACAACGCTGCCTTGCAGCAGCATTGTGATTGGTCTGAGCAATGTGGTTCGGGGCTCAAAGATGGAGTCGGAGCCTGCGCATGTTCTCCACCCAGACTGTGCAATACTGCCAGTGGAGAAGACGGCCGGACAAACCGTCATGTGCACTTATAGTGTGCCCCTCACTCCTCCCCCTGGGCCAAGCTCTGTGCAGCCCAGCCCCGCCCACACATAAGCAGGAACAGAAAACTAAAAGGATAATAACTTTTGCTATTATCAATTTCGTTTTACTTCTTAAACTGCTCGCAGAGCAGTGGGGCAACGCTCCTCCGTCTTAGCGGAGGAGCCGCCGCTGCCCTTATCCCCAGCTTCATCCTCAAATCCTGGTAGGAAAAGCTGCCACTTAGCTTAGCATTTATATGAGAAGTAAAAACCAGGTTCTTCAGTGGCTGAGCCAGCAAAAACCTAAACCACAATCCGTCAGAATTCTGCAACTCAAAAAGAAGCTGCTGCTTTACACTCCATCCCCCAGATATTTGAGCAATGTCCTTAACGAGGCAAACCACATGCCTTCAGACAGAAACTGAAAAGGAACCTTGTCTAAGTAAGAAACAGGAAGAAACACATCCAAACACAGTAACAACATACCACATTGACTCTGGTCAATGATAATCCCAAAACCATCCAGGGTTTTGAAATTCCAAAAGCACTATGGGAGCAAATGAGAGAAATGAGCTATACAGTTGCGTGTAACAAAACAATACAAAAAATAGATGTTTTGGTCCCCTTCATTGTGCTTCAGATGTCTCCTCACTCACTCATCAATTAAGAAGAACGACATAACATAAGTATTTGTAAAGCGACCTTCACCCTTTGGCATAATGGCGCTAAATAACTGATGTTTATTGTTACCCAACTAAATGGTACTTATTTTATCGACCTCAGAAAGATGAAGGGCTGAGTGCACCCGCCGGGATTTCAACCTGTGACCATGAGGTCAAACACAGACCCCTACAGTGGACGCATTAATACACCACTCAAATTACTTTTATATTTTCAGTATACCAATTCACCACTAATCCTTTAAGGGTTTCGGAGTAGCATGTTACTCGCCAAAAAAGCACTTTGACGCCTCATCAGGGGTAGTAAGAGCTATATAAATGCAAATACAATTACACCAGACCTGGCTAACATGTTGACTTGTGTCTTCCGGTCAGCAGATTTCCACTTCACCTATAAAACAAAACAGCTGTCGGCATTTTTGTCTCAAAGTGGAGACAAGTATTCAAGTGTTGAATAAGGCTCAACATTTCAGGTGCAAATAGCATTTATAGGTGAGAAAATTAGGGGACCTTGCAGTAAATAACAGAATGCCCCTCTCCAGTGGTAAAATGTGACCCTTTTCACTGGCACTAAACTTGCCGCCTTAGTTAAAATCAACACCAAGAGTTTGTGGAATGCACTATATAATACCCACCCAAGTAATACATTGAACTATTTACTCCACTGCTCCTTGTACACACACATTCTACAGCATATGCCAGACCTGCATGTTTTAGCATCTGTTGCATCAAATGCATAGGTCTGACATGAAAAAAAATAACGCACTGGCGTGTGGTCCAACATATCACCACTGAATTTTTTTTTTGAATATAGGTGAACCAATCGGGGGAGCTTGCAGTAAATAGCAGAATTTTCATAAATATTTAAAACACATTTTGCATTATATTTACCTTATAAAACACAAGGGGCCCAGTTACATATACTGTGCGTGCCTCGTTCTAAGAACGCATACGTTATTGACAGGGCTTATTTTTCTGTGTGATGTGCATTGGAACCCCGACGCACAGGTACTGTGTGAGTATCCCACATATTGTATGGCTTAGAGTCCCTACAAGCCATGGTACACTTCTGCCACATATGTCATTAGAGATACTGCATCGGAAAGTACCCCGGCCACCAGAGGTCTCCATTTTACAACACCCGGGAGAAATATGGGGCAGATGTATCAAGCGTTTTTTTTGTCGCAAACGCTGCGAATAGCAAAATAGCAGCGTTTGCGGCAAAAAAAAACGGGAAATGCGATGTATTCAAAAAATCGCATCGCAAAATTAAGGGATCGCAAAATTTGCGATTCCTTCATTTTGCGCTACCATTTAAGGAATCGCAAAAATCGATTCCTTAAATGGTATGTAAGAAAGAAGAAAGTTTTGCAATTTCAAGAAATCGCAAATTACCACCAACTTGAAGTTGGTGGTAATTTGCGAATTCTTTTACAAATGCACTTTTTGCAATTTGTAAAGGTGGCATGTGACGCTCATACATGCCCTTAGGGTATGTATGTACGCCATATGCGCACACATATTAATTTCAGGGGTGCAGCAGGGTGTCCTTAAGACACCCTTGCACCCTTGAAATTATTCTCAATTTGCGATTAGCAAATTGCGAATCGCAAATTGAGAATAATTTCACATTCATTCCTATGGGCCTCCTGACCAATAGAAATGAATGGGAAATTATTCCTTAATTGCGCTTAGCAATTTGCTAATCGCAATTAAGGAATTTTAAGAAATCGCTAAAAAATAGCGAATTTTTACATACATACCATTTTGCAATTCTCAAATAGCGATTCCTTAAAAATAGCTATTTGAGAATCGCTAAAGGGTATCTTGATACATCTGGCCCTATATGTCTTACATATAAACTAAAATATGAAAATTCAAAGCCAAGGAGCTGCTTCACTGAGGATTTTTATGATCACAAATGTTCCTGATTTTGTAAATCGGTAAAACGCATGTAAATCACACAAAAAGACATTGATGGATCTGTCGTAAAAACTTTGAATAGCATCACTTACTTTGCATGTGTAAATTATCCTATATGTACTTAACATATTCATGCACAGACTGTACATAACTTAACCTTTAGCTGCTACACTTGTGCCAGAGTTCAAAATGAATGTTCCGTGAGCATTTTATGACATGGACAATTTCCCCCTGGTGCATAAGAAAAACATTGTTATCAATTACAACATGAGCATTTTACAATAAGTCACAAACACATTTCTACTTGTCGAACAGTTGACCTACCACCTGACTTCTCTATGAATCATTGCCAAGGAATCTTCAGTTTTCAGATGTTGACTCCTTATACATGAGTAGAGGTTGTGTTACTCCTATGGAAGTTTGTCATTGGTTCATGTCATCTAATAAATACATTTGTATCATGATATATTGAAGTGTGAAAATTCTTGTCAAGCTTGCGCACATTTTCCAAATTCCCATTTAATTTTTTGGCTAATTCAATTTCACCAGCTTCATAATTGCAGACGATATATTTTCTTAATACGTCGTATTTAAACAAGAATTGTAATAATTCTTTTCACAAAAATCTAAATTCAATAAGTTGGCATAAAATAACAAACATCACTGCTCGGTTATTTATTTATTTATTTATTTATTTATTTTCGAGATTTTTACTGCGCATACGAATACCCTGGGGTGTCTCGGCGCATGAGGAGCTAATAGAGATCAGTCATCGCTTTACTGGTTGTCAAAACATCAATTTACTGGTTAAACAACCACGTTTTTAAGAGCCTGCGGAAACTCATCAAGTTAGGGGCAGTTTTAATCGCCAGTGGCAAAAGATTCCAAAGTTTTGGAGTAGCCACCAGAAAGCGCCTATCTCCCCAGGTGGCAGTTCTCGTGCGCGGTACTGAAAGGAGACAGGTATTAGCAGATCTAAGTTGCCTCTTGGGGGTATACAGCTGAAAGGCTTCTGTGAGAAACCTGGGTCCGACGCCATGCACTGCCTTGTAGGCAATACAGAGGGCCTTAAATTTAATTCGGCTCTCTACTCTCAGCCAGTGAAGATGACGAATGGCGGGAGTAGTGGGCTGGCGGCGGGGGATATCAAGAAGAATCCTTGCAGCCGCATTCTGAATAGACTGTAGCTTCGTTAAGACACGCTTCTGAGTGTTTAAGAAGAGGGCGTTCCCGTAGTCTATTTTTGAGAATACTAAAGTTGAAACCAAAGTCTTCCCAGCTGAAATAGGGAGGTAAGGCAGTAACTTCTTGATTTTTTTTAAGATGAAGAATGCTGATGACACAACCTTGTTGACGTGAAGGCCAAATGATAGTTTACTGTCAAAAATAACTCCCAGGTTTCTGGCCTTTTCTACCGGGACAGGAGGAGGGCCCAGCTGTGCAGGCCACCAGATAGTAGACCATTCCGGGAAAAGCCTGCCGAAGGTCATGATCTCGGTCTTGTCCGAGTTAAGCCTCAGACAATTAGAGGCCATCCAAGTACTGACCGCGAGCATGGCTTTTTGGAAGTTGGCTGCCACCACTGGGCCGTCTCTATGGATTGCCAGAACCAGCTGGGTATCATCTGCGTAAGATGTAAGCCGTACCCCATGGGCCTTGATTACCCTCACTAAGTCCGCTACGTAGATGTTAAATAGCGTGGGACTTAGCGAGGAGCCCTGTGGGACTCCACAGGGGAGTGCAGAGATAGGGGAGTAGAAATCACCCAGCCTCACTGTCTGGGTGCGGTTTTCCAGGAAAGATGAGATAAGATCCTGGCCATACCGTTTATCCCCAGGGCTGTGACACGGTCGACCAAAATGGCATGGTCGACCGTGTCAAAGGCTGCAGACTAGTCCAGAAAGATCAGGACGGCCGCACCTCCCTGGTCCATAATAGCTCTGATCTCGTCTGAGGCCTTTATTAAGGCGGTCTCCGTTCCATGCCCTTTCCTGAAACCAAACTGCGTTTCGTCGAGAAGTTGGTGAGTATCGACGAACTCTGAGAGTTGCTTATTCATCAGAGATTCGCATATTTTGGCAGGAAAGGGGAGACACGCAATGGGTCTATAACTGGCCACAGCTGTAGGATCCAAGGAGGGTTTTTTCAAAAGTGGTTTGATCACAGCCTTCTTCCATGACCTAGGATATTGACCGGTCTGAAATGCAGTATTGCAGATTTCCATGAGTGGCCGTGAGATCACTTCTGTAAGATTTGCCATCACAGATGGAGGACAGGGGTCCAAGGGGGAACCAGACTTAGTGGTGGAAATGAGTCTGCTAATATGGTCTTGCGTGATGGGAGCAAAACAGGGAAGGCGATCATGATCATGATCAGAGGTTACTTCTTCCTCAGTGCAAACTCTAAGTCTAGTCCTTGTGTCCCCTTCGAAGGATGAGTATATGTCTGCCACCTTGGTAGTAAAAAAGGTGGATAGATCATTACAAAAAGTCTGTGAGGGTTCAACCCCGGGGCCCATGGAGGGAGTGGACAAAATGGTAACAACAGAGAATAGCTCTCTAACAGAGTTATTGGCATTCTCTATTTGGGCCGAGAAAAAGACAGTTTTTCGAGCGATGATCGCCTTTTTATATATTATAAGGGCATCTTTATAGGTTTGCTTGGCTATGGGGCAGTAAACTTTCCTCCAACGCCTTTCCAGGTTCCTGCAGTGTTGCCGATGAAGTCTGAGATCTTCAGTGTACCAGGCCGCCGATGGAGACGTTCTATTAGGTCTCATAAACTTCTCCGGGGCCACTTGATCAGCGGCATTCCGAATCCAATCTTGGAAGTCGGAAGCTAGTAATGCAGGATTGCCTCCTCCCTTGGGGCAGGAAGAAGCCAAGAGATCTAGCATCTGAGGGATATCCACATTCTTCCAGGCACGAATCCCTGTCCTGGTTCGTGGCCTGGGGGGGGGGTTTGTAATCCGGGTATGTATCCCAAAGATAATAGCCCTATGATCTGACCACATGATGGGAATCAAACTGATGGTTCACGGTTGAAATTTCCCTTTGTGGTTTTCCATTAATGGTCTGTGGGCAACATTTTTCTGCTTGTTTCCTCCCCACAACTCTCACTCTGCTAGAAGAACTTGTTTTACTTATTAAAGATTTCCATAATGAAAAGAGGTTAGTAACTGAATTTGGAGCAGTGCCATTATTCCCCGCCCGCCACCCACTTCCCCCCCCCGCCATATTAGGATGGCGGGGGGACCCCGGCAGACGGAAAGACTGTCCGCCGGTTTTCCACCGGTCACACATGTGACCGGGCGGAAAAGCGGCCTGATATGGTGTGGGTGTCTGCTAGACACAGCCATCCATATTATGATGAATGCGGGAAGCAGCCTTTCCGTGGCGGCATTGCAGCCACGGAAAGGCATGCGGTTTTCTCAGTTGATGTAGTGGGGGTAGGGGGCACATGGGGGGTACCTATGGTAACCCCTGCATTTGCATGCAGAACGTGGCGGGCACCACGCGGTGCCTGCCACGTTGTGCATGCACATGCCCAGTGTGCAGCCCCAGCATTGTGGCGGGCGGTGCTATGTGCACTGCCTGCCACAATGATGTGGATGGGGGTTGCCACCGCCACCGTGGGGGTGGCATCCTAATTGCCGGTGCGGGACCGCCACACCACTGGCAGCCGGTCCCAGCATTGCTAGGGTGGCTGGCGGACGTCAGTCCAGCCACCATCCTAATAGGCCCCCTGGTTGGGAAGGGCAGGAACTAACTATCTTTGCTGACAGATGTGGGTCTGGTGTCATCCATTCAAAGAAAGGCACCAAAGAAACGTCTGCAGCCTCATTAGCAAGTTCCCGTCTGGGCTACAGATTGTGTCTTGTCACAGCACCATAATAAACACCAGCTACAGATGACCTAACAAAAAATTGATGATGAGTTATCTAGCTAATGGTCAGAGTCGGACTGGCCTGTAGGGCAACCAGGCAGTGACTGATGGGCTTGTCTGACAGGTCAGTCTGTGGGCCATGTTTTTTTGGCTCTTTGTGGGCATGATTAATATACTGGTGAGCCAATTTCTACTACTGATATCGCTGATATTGCCAAAAATATTGCTAGCAACAAGGACAAATGCATGCACGCCCCCCTGCCTTGCAAAACACCTGTACAGTGTGTCTTTATAAGTTTAAATCTCCCCTGGTTTGCAAATGTGTGCCACTTTTTTAGCAATTTGGTTCACTAATGGGGGGTCACTTTTATTTTGTTGCCTTGGCCTGTGTTCTGTCCCCATCTGACCATGCACCCGGTTGACCCTTGGATGTATAAATATATATATATATATATATCGCACACCCCCTCACAAGGAAGGATTGAGTACGCACTCAATCCGTGAGCAAGCTGCGTGTGGGAGCAGCGAAACCCGTCGGTTCTTTTGACTGATATGCTGGTAACAATGAAAATAAACTGAAAATTGGGAAAATCTAAACCCTTGTGAGTGCGTACTCAATCCTTCCTTGTGAGGGGGTGTGCGAGATAATTTATGGCTGGGCTCAGCTAAGGAGTATCGCACCGAATACAGAAGCGCCAGGGGTCTTGCGAACTAGGAGCCATCCCGGAACATATATATATATATATATATATATATATATATATATATATATATATATATATTGTATATTTCCTTGTAAAACACAAACACAGCTGAAAGTCTACAGAACTCTTATAATTGGAGTTGGGTACAACATGGGGATCAGGCTGGTGATGGGGGTAGCAGTAGGGTGTGGGAGAGGGTCAAGGTTACAGCGACCAGGGCGAGTGCCGGGGAGAAGAGTGAGAGGAAATCAGGAGAGGAAATGGGGAAGTAAGAGTAGTTGATCAAGATGACACACGTTGATGACGAGTTGGGATAGTTTTGTCTTTTGGACATTGGGATGAGGTACTACATTGTACCCATTAACGTTTTAGACTTCCTACCGCACTTAATTTTATATCACTGTGGACAAAGTTCAAAAAGTAGGCGTTGAGTAAAAAAAAACATTTGAAATGAAATTTTGGGCTAAACTATTTTTTTTAACTTTTAAGTGACTTGTGAAACAGCACAAAATCCGCGAAGCCAGAAAATCATATTGTTGTGTGTGTTTTTTTTCATGGACCAATACTTGAAAGTGGGAACTAATTAACTGTCAGGTGTTTACCCAAGAGACCAAAATGTGATGAGGAAACCGATGCACCTTTTCAAGCTTGGAGAACATGTTAATTTGTGCTTAAAATGGGCCAAACAAAAAAGTGTAGTTATTGCATCATACCTTCAAATATTTAATTGGTGTGACTACATTCCCTTTAATTAAATCAAGACTGACATTGTCATGAAGTCACTTTCTCAATGAACATTACTAAGTTGATTTTGACATATAATTGATTGACGCGCACCCGTTCATCTAGGAGAACCGATCACAAACATTGCTGACCTCATTTCCAACCCCCAAGTAATTGGGTTACTAGTTTAAAATTTTCACATGTATAATTGTCGTCCAGAAGTACAAACAAAGGTCCAAAAAGCATTGAGCTCTTAGGAGATACATTTGCATGCAAATAGTCTAAATGGTTATAACTTATATGGTCAGTGGTTATCCAAAATTCTGTCATGACTCCGGAACTTGTTGACCAACATTGGATATCCATGTTCCAAAGAAAGGAAAAAGTAGTTGCCACATGGAAGTCCAGCAGAAGCACCAAATTACTCTTACAAACCGCAAAGAATGTTAGGGTTGTGCGAAATTCACGCAATTTTCTTTAGGAAAGTTACGCAAAATTTCACAAAAATTATCCAACATGCTAAACTGGCATTTAGCGGTATATTTTAGTATGAAATATGCCCTCATTGCCATTTAGGATTGGGGCTAAAAAAGGCACAAAAAACACAAAAGTGCTGCAAACAACAACTGTCCGCCTTTTAGTCATTGGCATCGTTCCCCTGACCCAGCACTAAGATTACACCCCACAGAATAATGGCGTAATTTTGGGAATTTCATGTAACAAGTGTAACATGAAATTTAGCAAAATTACACGACGTTACACCAGCATACTGGAAATTTCACCCAGGACCAGTTGCTGTTCGCCTCCTGGGTTGCAGACAATAAATTGTATGAAACATCTCGTGTGCTAGCATGGATACACAAATATAATATTTGTCAGAGTGCTCCATATTCAAATGACTACCATTAGAAACATAAACAGGCAGTCTACATTTTATCTGAGATACTGCAAACCTCACAGTCTATTTAACACTATGGCAAGTGCATTGCTGTGATCGAGATTAATCGCCTTTTATTAGGTGAACACGGAAGGATATCTGAAAAAAAGACTATATCTTAGCGCTCTATGATGTGCGCTTCTCCCCCTGCTTCCCGGGTTCCAATAACAGTATAATATGTATTTCCTCCCTACCTTGGCAGGTTTATGCTTCAGAGGATAAAATTGTTATCCGACTCTGCCCTCATCTTAATTAAACTGCCAGCATTGCTAGAAGATTTGCAACATTATTTTGACATTTTTGCTCCTCTCTGCAGAGCTGTTCATGCCTCAGAGTGGTCTTGAATGCCTAACATGGTGTGGAGCTATAGCGAGAGCTTGTCGCTGCTGGGAGCGCTACTCGCGCGGGACCAGAGGAGCTTGTGATTGGTTGATGTCTGCGAGGCGTGGAGGCGTGATCCAAATGAAGAAAATTTAACTACGCGTGAAAATTCTGAATGGTGTTGAATTTCACACTAGATGGAGAATTCTCCATGAGGACATGCGGCTGCGCCTTTCTGCTGTATGTTTGGATATTTTGCCACAGAATTACGGGATATTGGAGACATTGTTGTCTCTCTCGCAAAAATTTGTATCTCACATTTGAAAGTGGTTAAATGAACCTGACAGCTGGTATCTTTACTCTTTATCTGCGTTGATTACCAAGTTTTTCAAATGATTTGTTGCAACCTCTGTGTTTATAGCTGAGTTGCAAAGATATTTGATTAAACTCGATGCCAATGCAGACAGAAATTGATCATCACCCATAAATGAGGTCTGCTCCTCTGTCCTTTGCCAAGCAGCCCTTTGGAAGAGACTGTGTCCCTGCGGCTTGCCAACCAAATGGTTGTCTGCCAGTCGTTCTGCTGGCAAGACCAGCAGGCCATTATTAGATATCTCCCATCCAATGAATGAGGAGGCCAAAGGACTCTTGGGTCCCACAAATCTATGTGTTGGATGGCGGTGCCAGCTTTGCTCTCTACCACTGTAGCATACAATATCTGACTTAACCCTTAGACAGGGTCTGTTTGCTGTATTCACTGCAGTTTTGTTTTCCATCATGGCGGTGACATAGCACTCAGTGTTTCCCTGCCAAGTTTGGTTTTGCAGACAGGAAATAACAAGCATTTGCAATGCAATAGGTCTCGCATTTATACAAGTTTGAGCTATTGGCATTGTAAATGACAATGCCTTTTATTTAAGTTTTGTTTTTTAAAACATAAATAAAAGGCACTGTCATTTACAATGCCGACAGCTCAAACTCTTGCAAATGCGAGACCTATTGCATTGTATATAGTGCAAGAAAAAGCTCCAAGGGCTTCCAGGCACTAGAGGGTTTGTCACGGCAGAAAGACCGGAGCAGCACTAGTGAGAGAGTAGAGTCTTGAGGTTTTTCTTGAATTGAGAAGGGCAGGAAATATTCCTGATAGATAGAGAATTGCAAGATTGAGCTCTCAAGGGAGTAACAGAGCATCTGCCTGACAGTGACTCTTCACCTGTGAATTAAGGACGTTAAAGGAGTGAACATTTACCCCGGAGGTAAATAGCACCCACATTAAGAAGGGCTCTATGGATAAGGCCGAGACTTGAAGATTGAGCATTACTGACAGGTCGCCAATGGAGCTCCTTGAAATGGGTGGGAGCAGAGCTCCTGATGCACAGATACAAGCCGGGCAGTGGTGGTTTGCGCAGATGTTGCTCATGGTGTGAACTTTTTGCAGTGGGTCAGGCAAGTTCAATAAGTGCTCGCTTACCTCCGTATTCAAATAAGACGTTCGGTTTTGTGCCTTGCAGGGCTTTAAGTGGGCCGGGTCTTGCCAGTGCTCAGCACCGGCAGTTCTTTAAAACAGGTGCCGAGACGGGTCCCTATCGGGCTCTGCCTTTTTGACCCCTCCCCACCCACCCCCGCATGAAAAAAAAAGAATCTTACATTATAGCCAGGGTTGCTTTTGGTTCCCACTCCGGTCCCGATTCTGTTAATACAGTATAAGTAAATTGTTCTCTTATGTGCCACCTTTTACTCACAGTTTTCATATTTTGCTATTTCTACACATGTGTAGCTTTCCCTTGTAAGTACTGGCTCCAATAACTTTTGGGCTTTTTGCATTTGAATGGATTTTCTGGTTTGTTTTTTTGCTTCGATTACTCTGACATCATGTTGGGACAATTATGCTATCATTTTGTGTGCAACTGCGTTCGTGACTCAGCGTTTCTACACAGAATCAACACAGAAAAGGCTTGAAAATAGAGGGTGCCCTTTCCATAAAGAAGGCCCATAGCCCTGTAGTAAGGCACTCTGAAACCTCCTAATACTTGTTGCATATGATCTAGGCATCCATGGCACTGTGCGAGGGGCCGCATAGAGATCCAGCCACGGCTGCTGTTCAGGGTTGTAGAACTTGCCAGGTTCTGTGGCTCGAACCTATCCTTATAATTACAGGTAGCTGGTACATTTTTGTCGTGCACAGGTGTATGTGGTGCAATAATCATAGATGGATGGGAGTGAGTCTGTGTGGATGTGCTGATTTGCATACCTGAATAACTGAACAACTGATTTCCAGCACGTTAGAGTGCCCCGAAGGCTGCATAAGCGCTATGCATATGAAACACAATACACGTGCGCAGAGTGACGGCATGCTATGTGCGGCATATCGTCCGCCTGGGTTTTTAACATACTGGGTTCTTCTTGGCGTGTACTTTGTAACCTATGACTACAAATAGGCTAGTAGAAATTAAAAGTGCTATCATTCGAAGTGTTGTTGGTTCAAACCAGGACTGCTGAAGGTCACTGGCGTGGCTTGTGAGTCGAGAAGCATCACTTTCAATACAGGTCCTATGTAGGGGTTTGTGATCACCATGCAAGGGCACAGAGGACGCAAAGTCCGGGTCCGCAGTCAGACTGGTACATGTGTTTTAGGGATCCATCCCCGTGCCTGTGATTGATACCCCGCCTCTGTGTGAGACTGACCGTGGCTCCCTCCTCCTGCCCTCAGGCTGATTGATACCCCGCCTCTATGTGAGACTGACCGTGGCTCCCTCCTCCTGCCCTCAGGCCTATGGTTGTGCTTATAACACGCTGAACTCGTAGCCGTGACCCCGGCCGTGTCACGTGCTCGCCTTTAGCCATCCCGACTTTGAGCCGCCGGCACTTTCCATACCGGGTCTGCAGTTTAAGTACAGTTCAACCTGTGCTCTCAAACCACGTGGTGTATGTTTAAGAGTCGGGACTCACTGAGGGTGTAACATTATTTTTAAATTTGTTTATTTAATATTTTCCAATGAACAGAATAGAAACACAGGTACCAAAAAGATCAACATCACAATCAGCTTGTTCAGTAGGGAGTTGGTGGGGGAGGGGTTTGAAGAGGAGCCGAGAGAATGATCATTCACGTTTTACAAGGCTGTCAGTTCGTACATTTCAGCCCATGAGATTGAGTCAACACCACATGCATCAGACGCCAGTTAACCATTAACAATTATCGCGGACCAGTGTAGGACATAAATGTATTTCTATAGCACTTATGCTGCCTTAAGGCCGTTTCAAGGCGCTGGGAGTCTGTTTTTGCGTCATGTACCACCAGATAATTCATATTTTTACGTGTAAGTGGGCCAGACTTCCACACTATCCACAGAATACGATCAATTAACAACTCGGCTATGCTCATAAATATTTATTGCAATTATTTCATTTCGCCGTACAGTCAAGTCTCAACTGTATATACTTTCTAAATGAGATGTTGGCGGCGGGGGTGGGGGGGGGGGGAGGTGTGGTGTGGTGTGACTGTATGTGTGCGCTCGTGTGTGTGTGCGTGCGTGTAAGTGCGCTCGTGTGTGTGCATGTGTGTGTCTCTCTGTGTGTGTCTGTGCGCGCGTGCGTGCGTGTCAGCGAAGCTTTTATCAGCGCCGCGCGCCTCTCTGCAGACTCCCCCTGCATTCCAGAGAGGCGCGCATCGCAATCCTATCTGCCATGCCATGCTGTGGAGACAAGACCTGGCCGCATGCACAACGTTATCCTATGGGAAACGCTGCGCGGGGCCAGGTCTTGTCTCACTTCGTCGTTCTCAGACTGCTGAGACGCCGACTATAGTTCTCGCAGCGAGAAAGCGCTTTCAGCGCGTTCGTCGTAGCGAGACCTAAAAAGGAAGCAAAACCAAAGGCCATGCTTAATTCAAAGTGAGAAACAACTAAAAAAGTAACACACCTCTAAGAAACTGTGTGCCGAGTTCAAATAAACATGGATGAGCATCTGTTGTACTATTTTATTTGTCAAACTTCTTATAACACATGAATGACAGAATAGTGATAAGGAACCCCAAAATAATGTACATTTCAAGGTGTGAAGGTGTGAATAACAGGTGTGTTTTTCACTTTAGGGTTCGAGGTGGCATCATAGACAACTTAAGCTTCACCAGTGTTTTCTATCAGATGCCACTAAAATCCAAACCCCCCACTGGCAAACATTCATTTTACTTACAGTCACCCATCCATACTACTATAGTTTGCTGCATTGGGTGAAGAGATGACTTGCCCCTGCTCCCTCTAGACCCAGACAATGGTATTTTGTTTACTCTTACCTTGCCCTAACACCATCACAGACCAAATGAAAACATCATCTTTCCTATTGGTTATTATATGGCAATAGAATTTGTAGAGGGCCCATCTGGCACTAGGAAAGCATAATATTACTGAAGGCTGTGGGCAATGTGTGTTTGCACACTGTTCCAATGTGTCCTTACTGAGTGGAGAATGAATCACTGTGCATTGATGTACTCCGAGTCTTGTGTTTTGGTTCAGCCTAAGTGTGTTGTTCATTGTGTGATGTGAAGGGTGAGCATTGGATTCCAATGCAGGGGTACCATAAGAGGTCATAAACCGTAGGGACGTAATGCACCATCCCTCATTCGTGATGGTGGAGGGTGGCTCCTGGGCTCCTGGTCCTGGGTGGACCACCGTGCCATCATCATTTTTTAACTGAAAGTGTGTAACAGGGTCCACTATGTACTTAGCGGGGCTCCTCCGTCCAGTTTCCTTATGCCCATTTTACATTATTTGATGCCAGATATTTTTCAGTGTGGGATGACTGCTTACTGACTGATAGTGTTGGGGACTTGTGGTCTGTGAGCGTTAACATTTGCTTGAGAATCTCTCGGGTCAGTGGCATGCCCTTTACACAAAAGGTAGAAATGTGTAAGGAGTAGTGCCTAGTCTTGACGTTCGCAATGTGTTTTGGGATTTCCTCTGATATCTGACTGGTCCTGGGAGCATGCCATCCACAGGTGAATATGGATGTTGCTCATACATACATCTTGAGTTGGAGGTGGTGGCTCTATATTCCCTCAGCCGGCAGGTGCTCATACACGTTGAACAAAAGGAAAGACAGCAAAGAACCAACTGGCACCAAATCCTACCCGCTGTGTGTATGGGTCATAACTAACTACATGCATCTGTTGGGGTGGGGTCTGAGAAAGGCCTGGTCCATCCCAAAGTAGTACACATCCCTGAAAACAAGTTTAAAAGGATACAGTAACCAATCCTATCACTTACTCTAGACAGGAATAGCAAGTCTAGAGCCATCAGTGCATTCACAGTCAGCAGAGCCTTTTTTTCCTTCTAGAGGGTCTGAAACTCCCCTAGCCATCGTGGAACAAACTGTTGGTAACTGCATGGTCACCTTGTTCTTGTTTGCAAGATCTTGCTTAGATATGACAAGTACCTGCATGACTTTAAATGTTTATTGATTAGTATTTCCTTAGAAGCTAACCAATACAGCCAGTTTCCATATGCCAAAGGCACAAACACAACTTACCACTGAGATGTATGGTATAAAATAATAATGTCACAAGAATTTGAAAGTTTGAAAATATAGCTATGATTTATAGCAGTGATTCTTAACCTGTAGTCTCTGACCCCTGGTGGTCCGCAATGACTGCTCAGGGAGTCCACGGCTGTAAAGAATATAAATGAGAAAATTAATAAAGGACACATCCATAAACAAGCATTGGAAATGCAATAGGTCTCGCAATAACGCGAGTCTGAACTATTAGCATTGTAAATGATAATGCCCTTTATTTTTGCGTTCTGGTTTTTGGAACATAAATAAAAGGCTTTGTCATTTACAAGGCCTATAGCTTAAATTTGCGTTAAAACGAGACCTATTGCATTGCAATGGTGGTGGTGCTGCTGAGTTTTCTCTGAATCTGCACTCTGAATCTGCACTCTGAATCTGCACCCACAATCTGCACTCTGAATCTGCACCCTGAATCTGCACCCACAATCTGCACCCACAATCTGCACTCTGAATCTGCACCCACAATATGCACCCACAATATGCACCCACAATATGCACCCACAATCTGCACTCTGAATCTGCACTCTGAATCTGCACTCTGAATCTGCACTCTGAATCTGCACTCTGAATCTGCACCCACAATCTGCACCCACAATCTGCACCCACAATCTGCACCCTGAATCTGCACCCTGAATCTGCACCCTGAATCTGCACCCACAATCTGCACCCACAATCTGCACCCACAATCTGCACCCACAATCTGCACCCTGAATCTGCACCCTGAATCTGTACCCTGAATCTGCACTCTGAATCTGCACTCTGAATCTGCACCCACAATCTGCACCCACAATCTGCACCCACAATCTGCACCCACAATCTGCACCCTGAATCTGCACCCACAATCTGCACCCACAATCTGCACCCACAATCTGCACCCACAATCTGCACTCTGAATCTGCACTCTGAATC
Source organism: Lissotriton helveticus (assembly GCF_964261635.1). NCBI lineage: Eukaryota > Metazoa > Chordata > Amphibia > Caudata > Salamandridae > Lissotriton > Lissotriton helveticus. The sequence goes on along the minus strand of NC_136070.1, from coordinate 1,069,650,965 downwards.
TGCACCCACAATCTGCACCCACAATCTGCACCCACAATCTGCACCCACAATGTGTGAGTGGCGTTGCGTGTGTGAGTGGCGTTGCGTGTGTGAGTGGCGTTGCATGTGTGAGTGGCGTTGCGTGTGTGAGTGGCGTTGCGTGTGTGAGTGGCGTTGCGTGGGTGAGTGGCGTTGCGTGTGTGAGTGGCATTGCGTGGCTGAGTGGCGTTGCGTGGCTGAGTGGCGTTGCGTGGCTGAGTGGCATTGCGTGGCTGAGTGGCGTTGCGTGGCTGAGTGGCGTTGCGTGGCTGAGTGGCGTTGCGTGTGTGAGTGGTGTTGCGTGTGTGAGTGGCGTTGCGTGGCTGAGTGGCGTTGCGTGGCTGAGTGGCGTTGCGTGTGTGAGTGGCGTTGCGTGTGTGAGTGGCATTGCGTGTGTGAGTGGCGTTGCGTGTGTGAGTGGCGTTGCGTGTGTGAGTGGCGTTGCGTGGCTGAGTGGCATTGCGTGTGTGAGTGGCGTTGCATGTGTGAGTGGCGTTGCGTGTGTGAGTGGCGTTGCGTGGGTGAGTTGTGTTGCGTGTGTGAGTGGTGTTGCTTGGGTGAGTGGCGTTGCGTGGATGAGTGGCGTTGCGTGGATGAGTGGGGTTGCGTGGATGAGTGGGGTTGCGTGGATGAGTTGCATTGCGTGTGTGAGTGGTGTTGCTTGGGTGAGTGGCGTTGCGTGGGTGAGTGTGGTGTTGCGTGGATGATAGTGGGCTTGCGTGGGTGTGAGTGGCGTTGCGTGTCTGTAAGTGTTGCTGTGTGGGTGAAAGTGGCACAGAGCCTTTGATGTGGCCTGGCGCAGGAGAAATGCTGCTGCTGCTAATTAAATACAAGAGTGGCCGGGAAGCGGCCGGGAAACACAAGTAAGGCCGGCCACATAATTAGGGGAGGAGAAGCCGCACAGCACACGCTGGGAGAAGCCCTTTGATGTGCTGTGCGGCCGCGATGCGCGCTCTGTGCTGGGGGAGGGGGGAGGGCCATTAGCCTGAACTCGCGGCAAGATCAAACGAAGGGTGGGAGGGACATTGAGGAACAGATGGCCATGAAAGTGTATGGGCCAAAAACGCGTGCCTGTACGTGCACTCGAAGAAAACGCCACGAAAAAAAGCGGTGGTTTGACAATCAGTTCGAGCACTTGAATTCTCGCCATTTCCCATTCCTTCGGAATGGTAAAGGACGAGACCTAAAAATCTAAATTAAAAGTTTTAAAATACTCTGTAAATGCAAAGTACTTTGAAATTGCAAAATAAAAAATATGCTGGAATTCTTAGCTTGATTCGTTGGAGCAACACAACTAAAGCAAACGGGATATAGTTTGGATGATTGGAGGTCTTAATTGAAACAACACTGTTATGTGCCAAAAAAAAGAGCAGACATTAGGAGTGAAAAAGACAATGGGATATGCTAAAGTCTAGCACAGTGCTTTCTCTTTAGAAATAAAACTAAATTTTGAAAAGATCTGACCATCCCATTATAAGTAAAATTTCGATTTTCAGATTTTTTTAGTTTGTGAAGTAAACAAATTCCATAATTTGTATATATGTTATATGTATAAATGTTTCTCTTTTTTGTGTGTTGTTTAGAGGTTCAAATTGTAGAAATTGCTTAGGTGCTTCTCATAGTGATTGAGTGGGGATCCACAGGACCTCTGGTTTATAATATAGCATTTGCCTGCTCTGCAGGACATGTTATGGGATGGCAGGGACCATCTTCAAGAGTCATAAATATAGATCTCCTAGCTGTGGCTGCTTCATCTTAGCATCTATACACAACACTGACAAAACAAATTTCATTCTTATAGAATCGTTTTCCCAAGTTTGTTTCAGCTGTTACTAAACCCAACTAAACACAAGGCCTCTGCAGGCCCTTCGGCCGTGCATGACGGGGGTTGGCCACAGGGTCTGGCCTGCAGCAAACCCCAACAGACAGCCAACCCCATGCTCCACATCCCCAGGGGCCAAATACAATTAAAAAAAGGGTAGGAGGCAGCCCCCTCCCCAAGCATTCCTGGGTCATGGAGACCCAATACCCAGGCCCAAAATCTAAGTGGAGGGGGGCTTGCAGGTCCCTTTCCAAAGCCTTATTAGACCCCAGAGACAGAAATCCCCAGGAGCCAAATATAATGAAAAAAGGGAGGGGGGCCATATGGCCTCCTTCCCCGAGCCTTATTGGGTCATGGGGATCCCATTCCCTGGGGCCAAATCAATAAAAAGGGTGAGGGGGCCATGTGGCCTTCCTCCCCAACCTTTCATAGGCCCTGGGGCCCCATCCTCTGGGTCCTTTTTTTGTTTAAAAGGAGAGCTAGGTGCCTGGCCTGCTCCTCAAACCATATCAGGTCCCAGAGACCCCATCCCCTGTGGTCGAATGCAATGAAAAGGGGGAGGGAGTTTATGGCCCCCACTCCCCAACCCTTCTTGGGCCCCGGGTACCCCATTCCTGGGGCCAAATTTAATAAAAAGGGGGAGGGTCGCACGGTCCCCCTCCCCGAGACATCAGAGCCCCGGGAACCCATTCCCCGAATCCAAAATGTGCATTACAGAGGGGTGGGTGGTTCAGATATGGTTTAGCTTTAAGTAAACCGAAAAAGCGCTGCAAAGTACAACACACACAATTGATCATGCCCGCCATGTTTTGCTCTTTGTAGACATGCTTTTTTGTACCTGAAATCTACTAAGAGGTGCACTGAACATGGAGGAGAGAGTGAGTTTGCGACTCCTACTCTAACCTGATATGTCGTGTCCAATCCACCCAGAGATCACGGAAACCAAAGCCCTGTAGGAGGCACTCATAAATAACCAGGGTATAGACCATATGCATCCTTCCCCAAGCAAGAAGGTTCATGTATTCCAGGAAGCACTGTTAAGCAACTAGGGTGTATGATGAGTTAGTCACTCAAAGCTATCTACTAGTTCATCAAATCATTGCTTACTTGGGAATGTAATACCAAATGTGGTGGGTTTACGAATAATAGTGCATGTGTCCATGAACAATGGTTACTGCATCAGCCATGTTCTTTCTAAGATTAGCCCTGGTGCCCTCTTTTGCATCGCAAGGCCATACACAACCCTGCAAAAGGCAGCACGACTGGTCTGTTGTGGTTCAATCCTCATCTCATAACCCTCATTGCATCACCATTTTTGATGCAACCATTTTAGGACTTCTGTTGATTTGTCTGAGATGGATGCGATCTGAAGGACACAATTATGGGGTTGGACTCTATGACTCAAAAGAAGCACATATGTGTTCCAGTTCTAATGCTTCTTGCTTGAGTTTCATGTTTGTGAAGTGAAGTGGATAGTTCATATTGCTCACTTTCCAACAGACCTTGATAGAACCAGGATGTTCACTGTTTTGTGCCCCCAAAATTCCAAATGAGTGATACAGGGAATGCGTCGGAACACAGAAATAAAAAAAATATTTTAAGGCTTCAAAGTACATTTGCATACTTCCAACATACATCAATTGACATGTTTACGATTGTGCCCCAAAATATCTGTTGTCCCTTTGTACCAACTTAGTGCACTATTTTTGGTATAATATACAATAGATAGATGTGTGTGACTTAACTAACAAAAGAAGGGTACACACATTTGTATATTTACAGGTACTAAAAACCCAACGGCCTGTGACACGCAACAAATGCATATAAAAACATACAATTTATTCCAATAGGAGTACTTGTCCATGACATCTGGCTGCCAGCTGAGCTACCAATAGTTCCTGTAGTCCAGGTTTTGCTGTTTTTCTGTTTATTGGATGCTTGTTAACGTGCTCTGTCTGTCTCTATGTGCTTTGATCGTTGGCTACTTTATTCTTACTCTAGCTACTACCCAAGAAGTTCATTGGACGCCAGAGGAAGCAGCCTCTCCAAAGAGCCACGCAGGTACTGTAACATGCAATGGTCTTTGATATGTAGTTGAAGTATGTTTGGCCCACATATCTTTTGCCAGGACACCAAGCACACACTAAAGCATGAACCTTATAGTCTCTTATGGACAGCTCAAACACAACCATATGCTTTTCAGCTGATGTCATCGGGTCGGTCCCTAAAGATTTTTGTTAGTGGATAAGGTCCATTTTTTGTTATTAAGAATTCTGATGCTCCATTGATCCAGTCATTACATATTAATAAGAGTTTAATATCCCCTAGAGCGCATTTACAAATTTGTATTGGAACCACAGAGAGAAGAATATGGTGGTTGTTTATTTTCTATGTAGAGCTTGTTTTATATTTTGAACACTGGTCACTATACTATGTGGTTTAAAGCTACCAGGGGAATTTCTTTTAAACACATGATGACAGCTGTCTTCCAAAGTAGCAGATACACATTTTGTAGTAAAAAAAATTGAATTATAAGAGCATGGTAAGAGTTGGTGAATATTTGACCATCTCTGTGGCATTAAATACGTTTTTGACCACAGCTGTTTTGTATTTGCTGTATTGAGCTCAAAATCGCATTTGAAAACAATACAAGACCTATTGCATAGAGTGCAATATTTTGCAACAGTTTTGTTCATAATAAAGTAGATCTTTCATCATCTGTTGAAAATGCCCATCAGGACATCTGCAAGATCAGTTTGAGAAGATTCAAAGTGGAAGAGATGTCAGATTACCCAGGGGTTACTATGCTCATTTCTAGACTAGAGGAACACAATACGTGCTTTTCCATGGAATTTTTGAATGCTTAATGTGGGACCTAATTTTTGTGTTGCCTTTGTTTGTTCAACCTGTTCTTTATGTATGTATTTTGTAATTTGTTTATTTATTTAAGTGGTATAACTTTTCAGACACGCCCTTTCACTTGCAACGCCTTGACTAGTTGCAGCTGTAGCTTTTAGGTCACTCTGACAGCCGACAGACCAGACATAGGTCTAAACAGACCACAGTTGACCATCCAGCCCAGAAAGCCTTCGGTATGCAGACTTTGTGCTGCACTCCAGCACCTAATTAAACAACACTACAGTTGTAGATGGCAAAATGCCCATCAGCATGGTGGGAAGGGGAGCAGAACACAGGGGAGGACCACCCCATAAAAATAAAAGAAAGCGGCAGTCACCGCATGCAGGCACCAGTGTCGAGAGTGAGTCGATGATTGCACTGTAGTAAAGTGTTTGTAAATCAAAACATTTACATGGAGCTACACATACGCTCATACACACAAATTTCTCACAGCACTGAATCAGATCTGCAAGGAAATATCGCCTCTGAGCAATTAACCGCATGCGTGAGGGCGGAATTCCGCTCGCACGCTGAGATTTTTAAAACCGCATGTTACGTGACGAGCTGGGCTCGTCATCAGCGTGCGAGGAGGCTACCTCATGACGAGCCCAGCTCGTCATCAGCGTGGAAGGGGTTAAACAGGCTCTTAAGGATTCCTCTTCAGAGCTTCCTTTAAAATGTGTACCTTCTAGGTCATTTGTTTTGAAAATTGGTTTGTGAGGTAAATGATTTAACTAAGATTTATAAAAGTTGATAAGTGAGGATGTAGGACTCTGCAAATTCATTTGCAGCCGGCCAGGCTTGATTGACAAAAGTCGAATTTTTACTCTAAAGGTAAGGGGAAAGCCCAGGGCATGTGCTTGTGATCTTTACTAGGGCGCTTTTACGAATCAGACCCTTGGTGAACAACGGTGTTGAACCCCATGAAGGAGAATTAAGATTGTAAGACTACCTTCATCTGCATTTCCTAATTCGCCAGCCTTAATGATCACTAAGGCCCATTCTCTGCTGATGTCCGAAGCAGAAGCTAGGACGTTGTCTAGAATTTCATTTGTTCTGGATATTTTGACAATCGAGTGGCTTATAATTTTTCAAATATTTTAGTTGAAAGTGGAAGATTAGCAAACTGTGTGCTACCATGCAAGATTTCAAATTCTTCTTTTACCCGAGAGGTGATACTAGTCTTTTATTGAAAAACACATTGAGAAATGTGGTTCCTGCAGACTAAATGGAGGTATAGACTTTCTGTCCGTTTGTCAGAAATAGAGTGAGTTTCATTATTAATTTTTTAAGAGGGTATTCTGGTATAATTGGCTAGAGTTTAAATCAGGATGAAGGGGTAGACGAATCAATGCACAAAGAGAGATATCTTGTGTTGGCTGATTTGTTGACATCAGACTTGAAGAGTATGGCATAATTTCTTATGCTCTTATTCTTCGAATAGTTATAGTTTTATATTTTCAAGCACAAATTGTTAAATCATTTTATGTTTGACAAATAGGGAGGCTGGCACTCCTTTACTGTACGGAAAATATTTTTCAGTCTCTTCACGGGTTTGGAGAGTTTAAGATTTTAAGCCTTTTTTTGGCTTGGAAAATTGAAGTTTATTCATGTATTTATTACCTGTGGTTTTATATAACTTTACCTAGACAGAGGAAGGTAAGACAGTTCATAAAAGAGGATACCAGATAAACCAAGAGAAGGAGTAGTTTCTGTCCTGTAACTCCAGTTCTGTAGTAGGGGTATCTCTGTTATAGTCATAATCTAGTGAATAGTCCCGCCCATGTGCGTGGACCCCGGAGCAATCAAAAATAATCTCTTACAGTGTCCAAAAAAATGCAGAAATGCATAGACACTTAAGAGAGAATTTAAAGACAGATAATGCAGCCTAAAAAGGCTACACTGTCCAGTACTTCAACTAGAAATTCCACCAAAAAATCCACGAAACAGCAAAAGCCTGTACAGATTTCCATTGCTTCAAAAGCAAACTCCCTCAGGAATGATAGAGAGAAGAACCTGGACAGACAAGCCCCATAGGCTGCCATTATGTGGCTCAAAATAGGATACTGTGCCTTTAAGAGAATCTTCCAGAACCTTCTCCCAGTATCCCAGAATGCATAGCAGGTCCAAGTTACTTTCAGTTCTTTTTGAAGGCGTAACACGCCAGACCTGTAGCATTCCGTACATGAATATCTCTCTCCACCGGGGAGGAGGGCGGGCGCTTATGACTATAACAGAGATACCCCTACTACAGAACTGGAGTTACAGGACAGAAACTACTCCTTCTGTAGTAGGGGATCTCTGTGTATAGTCATAATCTAGTGAATAGAATGGCAAGCCCATCCCCACACCAAGCGGCGGTGGAGAAGAATAAATAACGCCACTATTGCGCGAACAGATTCCGCAGCGAAGCCTGCCAACCTGAGCGTCTGCTCTGGCATCAGTGTCAAGGCAGTAATGCCTAGCAAAGGTATGGACCGACTTCCAAGTGGCTGCCTTGCAGATCTCTGCAATGGGAACATTACGAAGCTTAGCTGTCGTGGCAGCTTTGCCCCTGGTGGAATGAGCCTTAGGTTTGCCCCCTAAGGTCTTATTAGCTTTGTAGGAACACAATTGTATGCAGGACACAATCCACCTCGAGATGGACTGTTTAGAGGTAGCAAGACCTGTCCTGACTGATCCATAATTGATGAACAATTGGTCTGACCTACGAATATCTTTGGTCTTATCCAGATAAAACTTCAGCACCCTCCTCACATCCAGGGAATGTAAAGACCTTTCCGCTGGAGACGAAGGATTCTGAAAGAACGTAGGTAAAGTTATAGTCTGGTTGATATGAAAATCAGAAATAACCTTGGGAAGAAACTTAGGGTGAGTACGCATAACAACCTTAGCAGCATGAAATACAGTATAAGGTTCTTGGCAACACAACGCCTGAATTTCACTCACCCTGCGGGCCGATGTAATGGCCACGAGGAACGCCACCTTCCAGGACAGGTGCTGCAACGAAGCCTTATGAATAGGTTCAAAAGGCTCCTTCATCAACCTGGACAGCACCACATTCAAGTCCCACGAAGGCGAAGGAAGCCTGACAGGAGGGAATACTTTCTTCAAGCCTTCCAGAAAGTCTTTGATCACAGGGATCTGGAAGAAGGAAGTTTGTGAAGGGCATTTCCTGTAGGCAGTCAAAGCAGCTAGATGAACCTTAATGGAATGGACATTAAGGCCTGACTGCGCCAGATGTAGTAGATATGGAAGGATGACATCTTCCTTGCATGTCGTAGGGTCATAGTTCTTAGACTTGCACCAGATGCAAAACCTCTTCCACTTGTAAGCATAAGAAGTCCTAGTGGAAGGTCGCTTAGCCTCCTTCAGTATGTCCATACAATCCTCTGGGAGATTCAAATGGCCATATTGCACTATTTCAGGAGCCATGCCGCCAAACTCAAAGACGAGAGGTTGGGGTGCACCATCCGCCCCCCGAACTTCGTGAGAAGGTCCGGCCTGCACGGCAGCTTCATGTGAGGAAAGAGAGACCGGTGAAGCAGGTCCGTGAACCACCACTGTCTGGGCCATTCCGGGGCAATCAGAATCATTCTCGCCCTGGATTGGGACAGCTTGATGAGAACCGCCGGAATCAGGGGAATGGGTGGAAAAGCGTACAGAAAGCTGTTCGACCAGTTGATCCAAACCGCGTTCCCCAGCGTCCCCGGCTGGTAGTACCTGGAGGCGAAGCCTCGGCATTTTCTGTTTTCGGCGGTGGCGAACAGATCTACGTCTGGAGTTCCCCACCTTGCGAAGACTTCTCCTAGTACTTCGTCGTTCATGACCCATTCGTGGTTTTCCTGAATCAGTCTGCTCAGTTCGTCTGCCTGAACATTCTGCACACCTGGCAGATGGGTGGCCGTTATCGACAGTCCTCGAGCCAGAAGCCAGCGCCAGATCGCCTGCGCCTCCTGCGACAGAGTGCGCGATCTCGAGCCCCCCTGCTTGTTGAGGTAATACATCGTTGTCGTGTTGTCTGTCTGAACAAGCAGAGAGCTGGTCTGAAAGGACGGGTGAAAGGCCTTCAGTGCCAAGTGGACAGCCCTGAGTTCCAGGAAATTGATGTGGTACGTGGACTCCGTCGGGGACCACGTCCCTTGAATCTGTAGGTCTCCGGAATGCGCTCCCCAGCCTTGAAGAGATGCATCCGTCACGATAGTCTGTGTGGGAATGTCCTTGTGGAAGGGAACCCCTCTGAGGAGATTCTCCTTCGAGCACCACCACTTCAGAGACTGAAGAGCATGTAGAGACAGCCGTATCTTGTCGTCCCAAGATCCTCTCCTCTGGTCCCACTGATCCTCCAAGCACTCCTGCAGCGGTCTCATGTGCAGCCGCGCATGTGGCGTCAGGAAGATACACGAGGCCATCGATCCCAGCAGAGAAGACACCGTCCTCACTGTCGTGGATGGAGCGGACAAGAGAGCCTGAGCCTTCCGAACGAGTGATAAACGTTGCTCTTCCGAAGGAGACACACTTGCTGACAGCGTATCGATGGAGGCTCCCAAGTACTGGATGCACTGGACCGGAGTCGGAACAGACTTGGACATGTTGATGTGCAACCCCAGCTTGTTCAAGAGAACGCACGTCTTCTGGAAGTGTGCTTGAGCTTCCGAGAAGGAGGAGGCCTTGATCAACCAATCGTCCAGGTACGGGTAGACAAACACCTTGTTCTTCCTCAGGTGTGCCGCTACCACTGCCATGCATTTCGAGAATGTCCTGGGTGCAGACTTCAGCCCGAAGGGAAGCACCGTGTACTGATAGTGATTGGTGCCGACTTGAAAGCGCAGAAACTTCCTGTGTTTGCATGCAATTGGCACATGGAAGTATGCATCCTGTAGATCTATGGCACACATCCAATCTCCTCGTTGCAGCTGAGGATAAATCTGATGCAACGACAGCATGCGAAACTTTTCTCTGCGAATCCACTTGTTTGCCTGACGCAAATCTAGAATGGGCCTGAACTCGTTCTTGTCCTTCTTGTGGACCAGAAAAAACCGAGAGTAAAGACCTCTTCCTCTTTGAGACAGAGGCACGTCTTCTATCGCCCTTTTCCTTAGCAGGATGTCTGCCTCCGCCTGGAGCTCGCGCAGTTGGTACTGCGAGCGGACCGGAGGGATCGATGGGGGCGGGCTGATGAACCGAAGACTGTATCCATTGCAAACAATATTCAGCACCCACTTGTCCTGAGTAATTTTTCTCCACTCTGCCAGAAAAAGTTGAACGCTTCCCCCCACCGGAGCGGGTAACGGACGAAGGGGAAGTAACCGCTCAGGGTCGAGACCCAGCCGGGCCCTTGGTCGCGGTAGAGGACTGTTGAGCCCCTCTACCCCTCTGATGCTTCTGGAAGGGTCTTCTGTTTTGCTGCTGTTGTTGCTGCTGCTGATGTTGCCCAGAAGACTGTCCCCTTCCTCGACCCTGCGACCCGAATCGTCGCTGGAACTGGCGGTAGGGTTTCTTTTCCTTGGGCTTCTCCAAGCCCACCGCTGTCAGGGTCTCAGTCTCGGCCTTCATCCTGGCCATTTCATCATCCGCGTGTTTTCCGAATAGGGTGTCTCCAGAAAACGGCAGGTTCGCCACACGTTGTTGCGCTTCAGGTTTTAGCGACGTCAACCGGAGCCAAGCATGGCGTCTCTGGTTAATCCCGTGGCAGTATCCATGCGCGGCCAGCAGGGAGATATCTGCCGCGGCGCTGATGGCCTGGTTAGAGACCAGCATCCCTTCCTGGACGATCTCCATGAAGTCCTCTCTGCGGTCGCGAGGAACGAGGTCCGCAAACTGTTCCATTGAGTCCCACAGTGCACAGTCGTATCGTCCCAACAACGCCGAGTCACTGGAGGCCTTCATTGTTGAGGAGGACGTCCCACACGCCTTCCGTCCAGCAGAGTCCATCCAGCGGCTCTCCTTATCCGGAGGCACAGTGGATGCAGGGGAGGTGGCATGAAGCTTCCGAGCCGCCGTCACAATCACCGAATCCGGTGCCGGATCCTTTCTCAAGAAAGCCGGGTCCGAATCTGGAGCTCTGTATTTCTTGATGAGCCTGGAAGGTGCAGACTTCACCACCGCCGGCGTTAGGAAGAGCTGTTCAGCCGGCTCAAGGAGCCCTGGCACCAAAGGCAGTAGGGGGCGAGACATGTGTTTCTTATGTAATGTCTCAAAGATCACAGAAGTCGAAGGCGTAGGCGCTGTAACCTTGATCCCCAACTTCGCCGCCCCACGCAGGAGAACCTCCTGGAACGTGCCAATATCGTCTATCGGGGACACCCTAGTCTCCGGTGAATCTGACAGCGTAGGCGAGTAGAAACGGGTCCCAGATGCAGAACGGGACCTGGACCTATGCCTCCTATGGCGATGCCTGGATCTCGAGGAAGATCCGTGTCCACTCCTAGATCTGTCTCTTCTCCCCGAGCGAGACCTCGATCTCTTGGGTCTGGGACGCTCCGTCGGTCTCCCCGGTTCGGACGCCCTAGGCTTCGGAAGAACCTTCGACTTAGGAGTCTTCTTCCGGGGCGTCGGATACTTGGGCATCGACACCGATCTCGGTGGAACCGGGGGAGGAGGAGTAACCGGAACCGGGGCCTGCGGAGCCGGCAGAGGAGGCAATGGCGGAGGGGTCGGAGCCCTCGGAGGCGGACCCCTGGGTAAAGGAGGCAGAGGAGGAGGTGCAGTAGGCTTCATCGGGGTATATACCTCGGAATACGCCGTTCCCGGCGAGCCATCATCCTGTCCTGACTGTGGGGAGCCCCCCACAGTCCTGGGCCTGTCCTTATGACCTCCTGACGCCGAAGATCGGTGCCCAGACGTCGACCGTGGGTCCTTCGACGTCGATCGGCCCTTCGGCGTCGACCGTTTCACACTCTTCGACGTCGAACGGTGTCTACGCCTCGACGTCGACCCCGACCAGATGGACGAACCTCGAAATCTCGACGACGGGCGATGGTGCCTCGACGGCGACCTCGACCTATTCGTACGTCTCGACGTCGACCTCTTGGATCGCCTCGACGTCGATCTCTTTGAACGCCTCGACGTCGACGTCCTCGGCGCCGGAGACCTCTCCCGTCTCGACGGCGACCTTGACGACGAGGATCACCTCGACGACGACGTCTTCGACGGCGAACGGCGGTGTCGCCTCGACGGTGAGCGCCGACGCCGGGTCCTCCGATGTCGTCCACTCGACAACGACGTCGACGACGAGGAAATCGACACCGGCTTCGACGGCGGCCTGTAAACGTCCCTCGACGACGACGTTTTCTCAACCCAGAGCCCTGGGGAGACCGGGAACTGGCCGTGGACCTTCCTCTCGACGTCGTGGTCATAGCAACTGACCCAGACGGAGATCTTGGGCGTGAGCTGGACTTCCTGCCCCTGGGGAGCCCCCCAGAGGCCTCAGCATGGGCAGTAGAAGCCCCTCCAGACCCACCTCGAGCCTTCAATCTTCTTTCTTCAAGTCCCTGAAGTCTGATCTTCCTCCTGTCCTTCAGGGTCCTGCCAGAGAAGCCTCTACAGATCACACAATCCTCAGGGATGTGGGAAGAGGGAAGGCAGAGAATACAGACCTCATGGGGGTCTGACTTGGCATTCTTCCTGGAGCACTCCGGGCATTTGTCAAATAATGCTGGCATTATGGACAACAAAAGAGTGCAGAACCCCAAGAAGAAAGTCACCAAAGTACTTTAAAAGTACAAAACATCGAATTTAGTGAAAAAACACCAACAAAACCCTTGAAAAGGGAGAGCTCAATGCTCCAGGGTCCTGCTTGCAGGAGCCGGAAAAAAGAACTGAAAGTAACTTGGACCTGCTATGCATTCTGGGATACTGGGAGAAGGTTCTGGAAGATTCTCTTAAAGGCACAGTATCCTATTTTGAACCACATAATGGCAGCCTATGGGGCTTGTCTGTCCAGGTTCTTCTCTCTATCATTCCTGAGGGAGTTTGCTTTTGAAGCAATGGAAATCTGTACAGGCTTTTGCTGTTTTGTGGATTTTTTGGTAGAATTTCTAGTTGAAGTACTGGACAGTGTAGCCTTTTTAGACTGTATTATCTGTCTTTAAATTCTCTCTTAAGTGTCTATGCATTTCTGCATTTTTTTGGACACTGTAAGAGATTATTTTTGATTGCTCCGGGGTCCACGCACATGGGCGGGACTATTCACTAGATTATGACTATACACAGAGATCCCCTACTACAGAAGTGAGATATTTTCTTGAAAAATATCTAAATGTACATTATTGAAGGATGTACTATACATGGGTATAACTGTTAAGCCTATCCTGAGGTCAGCAAAATCTAGTTTTTATTTATCATTTATTTAATTAAAACACCGTACATGAGGTTACCATGCAAACAATGAATTGACGTAGAGGACAAACATTCCTATGCAATGCAAGAATATGTATTGCTTATATATTTACTTACATTTCTAAAGAAAGTTCAGCAAACCTAATGGGGGTCATGGTTATCACGTGCATCCAGGAGGCGAATATTTCCACAACTGTGCCAGTTCCTAACTTCAGACTTTATGAAATGTTGCCCGCATAGTCATTTTACTCAAGACACTTTAGTTAAAGCACTTTATCCTATCTTCATTTTAAATTTTAAATTTTTAATTATGATTTTGTCCTAACTGAATTCAGGACACACTTTCTCCCTCTGAAACAGCCCCCCTTTCCATCAAGTTGTCGCTATTTTTGAATATGAATTGTTTAGTGCACAATTCGTTTTTCTGCGAGTTGTCTATTGTTTCAATCCTTTTCAGAAATGTGTTTATCCTCTAAACTCTTGATTTGGTTTGTTGCACTTTAGGCTCATGCCAACAGAGTGTGCTAATATAAAAAAAAGATGGCGCAAACAAATATAAAATATTGGCAGCACTTCTAATGTTTCCACTGCTCCATCTCAAAGTAGCTTTGTTGGAAGGCAAGAGTGACAGGTTATTGTAGGTATGTGTCCAACCGAATACAAGAAGTTTCTAGAACTGTTAGACTAATAAAAAATATTGTACAAAGATGCGGAGTCTTTTTTCTGGTTCGCAAAAGTTTCCGGCCTCGGCTGCTTTCTGATTGGTAGATTGTGTCGAGCTCTTATCTAGCACAGAGGAAGGAGTTTTCCATTTCCGGCTCTGCTGCCTGCGATTCATTATACACTGTAGGCTGTGTGGGCTTGGACGGCCGGCTGCAGGTTGAGATTAGGAAATAAATTGCAGCCTGCTTCAGGGTACCTATTTAAAGAACACAATTTCACAGCACTCAATCAAACTCTACGCAGAGCAGAAGAGCCTGGAATGTTGACTTGATGGAAGATATGACCTATTAAAAAAAGCTATTGAATGAAAATGTTTATAATATATAGTTCATCTTCTTGCCCACCAAATGGGAACATGTTCGTCAGTGATGAAAACACAACATAATAGGCTGAGGTCCTGCAGACAGCGGATTGCCCCCGCCCCCGGTTATCTGGGACTTGTTTGCACGCAGTGTACGGTCCCACCAGGGTTCTCTTGCTGCTAGACTTATTTGACATCTATCAAAGGCGCTCTCCCGCAGTTAGAATGTCCTAGTTCTTTTGAGCTACCCTATCCACGCATGATGTTTCTGTAAGTAGTGGCCGCTATGGGGCAATAGTGGTGGGGCGAGGGGAGACACAGGGGGTGGTTAAGAAAAAAAGAAAAAAATCACTTACCTGCGCAGCTGACCGCCGCTTCTCATCCATCCTGTTTGTTCCAGCAGGAAGCAGACCGTCTGACCCAATAACGATGCTGCTGTCACCATGACAGCAGTGTTGTGATTGGTCTTAACTCCGTGATTCGGAACTCAGACACACAGTGGGAGCCTGTCATGTTCTCCACCCAGGCTGTGCATTCCAGCCCGGTGAAGAACATGTTAAGTGTGCATGACTGTTTAGCAGGCCCAAGACGGCCGGCCAAACAGTAATATGCACTTGGAAAGTGCTCACTACTCCTCTCCCCTAGTCTGTGGGCAGCCCCGTCCTGCACCTTAAGGGCCTTCTGAAAAATAAAATGATAATAACATGGAGTTATTATCATTTTATTATTCCTATGGGGCGGTGCTCCTCAACCTTAGCAGAGGAGTCGCCGCTGGTTGCTGTGCAACAATAATGGGGTGCTGTCTAATGTGAAAGAACTGCTGATAGTACCAACAAAAGGTCTGCTCACCATAGGAGAGGGAATTGTTGTGTGTTTGGCCCATTAAATGAAAATTATTTACCCAACTCTCTAAAGTGTTGCATAGCAGGTCTAGTTTAAGGTTCACTGATAGAATATTGACGCCCAAAATATCCCCATACACAAATATCGAGTCATAATATTGATGTCAAAAATATCAATATCCTATATTTATAATAGTAAGTATAAAAATATCGGGAAAAAATGTTGATGTAAAAAATATTAAAGTACATAATATTGTTTTTTTATTTATATAAAAATGAATGTTAAATATATTAAATAATAAAATTAACTTTAAAAAAATGTAGATTTATTATACAGTTCAACAAATATAGGAAATACATTTCATTAAAAAATAATATATATATATGCAGCCATTTGTGCAGGCCCTTCCTGCGTACATAAAAGATACAGGGGATTTCCTAAGAAGAATTTATGATGTCAAATGGGAAATGGACTACCTACTAATGACACTGGATGTTAATACATTGTACAAAAGTATAAGACACACTGATGGGCTAAATGCACTACACCATTTCTTAGGGAAAAAACCGATATCCATGTTTCAGCATTCTCTGATGATTGTTCAAATGGCTGAATTCTGTCTTGACAACAATGTATTTGTATTTAACAATTTGACCTACAAACCAACTGCAGGGCACGGCCATGGGCACTTGCTTCGCCCCCAGCTATGCGAATTTGCATATGGGCTGGTGGGAGGAGCAAGTGCTCATGAAAGTGCACTCTGCAATTTTTGCTGAAAATGTCCAAATATACGTCAGATACATCGACGATGTTTTCATACTATGGAAAGGGTCCGAAGAAATCGCATAGAACTTTGCTAATGAGATCAACCACAACCTATTGAATCTTAGTTTCACGTGTAACACAAGCAGTACCAATATACACTTCCTAGACCTAGAGGTATATGTTGAGGGAGGGAAACTGCAGTCCAAAACATTTAGGAAACCCACTGCAGGTAATGCCATATTACATGCGCGCAGCTTTCACCCAACCTCTCTTAAAGAAAGTATAACCGATGCCGAATGCTTGCGCATGAAGCGAAACTGCAGTACCACCAGCAGCCTAGAACTAGCAACCGAGGAACTCTGTGACAGACTATCACGCAGAGGCTACAGTCAGGAAACGCTCACTAAAGCTAGAAACAAAGCAGCCACTATAACACGCAGTGAGCTGTTACACTTGGAAACCAGCACCAAGGTCACTGACACAACAAAGGTACATACCAACATCCAAACACAAAGGCTGATAAAAGGTTTTAATGCCTACCATGCCCAAATCAGAAAAATAGTTTACAGGCATTGGAACTCAGTTAGAAACGACCCAATCATTGGAGGTATTGCCAGTAGAAATCCCCAAATAACATTCAGGAGAGCGAAATCCATGAGGCAGGAGAGAGTAAACAACACTCCTAGCAATACCAAGACTAGCAGCTCATGGTTAAAATCTCCCAAAGGCTTTTTCAAATGCGCCAAATGTAAGGCCTGTAAACACGGTGTAAATCCAAAGGAAGTGATCTTACCCTTTAGGCAATCACCTTACAACATCAGAGGGTACTACACATGCAAATCAGAGTTTGCTGTATATGTCTTGTCCTGTACCTGTGGGAAAATCTACATGGGCAGCACTATCCACCAAGTCCACGTACGCATCTTGAACATCTGAGAGTGATTGCAAACAATGACCCCACATACCCTGTTGCCCACCACATCAATATAGCGCATAATGGTAGAGCGCAAGATCTTTCCTTTTATGTGGTAGACACCATCCCTAAAAACCCCAGGGGAGGCCACAGGTTAACGGTGCTTAGGAGACTTGAATCGCGCTATATCATTTTGTACAATTCTAAAATTCCCAATGGGATGAATTCTGATGAAGCACTGACTGTTCATTTATGAGGTCTCTCTTGCTGCTTGTTCCATTTCTCTCTTCAGACACTGCGACGCCAGGACACACTTTTTCTATTTTACTTCTCACTTATTTTTTCTAGCTCAAGATTTAACCACCTTGTGACATCCTACTCTCACATATCACACAACGCCCGCTCACTCCACTTGGTCTTCATCAAGTTATTTTACTTTTACAGTAGTGTTTACCGCCCACTCTTTTTAAACACACCGTTCCACTAGCCGCTGTTTTTAACACCAGCCCACTTGGGCAGCACCACGTAAACCGCTGAGAAAACTCACAAACCAAACCCCTTAACTAAGGGCAGCTGCACTGTTCTTTCTGGATAGGCACACAAGTCAGTTTCCCCTAGGCATCTCGCGTACTTACGCATGACTCTAGTCCCACATAGAGCAAACACTTGGGGTACTGGCATCTGACGCCTTGCCAAACTAGCACACAGGGGTTCACGATTGATCCGCCACTTTGGTCAATCTCCTCTGCTAGACCTCAGCACCCGGCACTTCCAAACATTAACGGGAGGTGCAGCGGCAATCCAATACAAGCAATACACCGAAATCCTCATTGTCTCTACATATGCGTCCTTGTGCTACTCGATTAAAGACAGCATCTAGTGTAACAAGCCCCTTGCCTTTTTTAACAATCTTTTCTCTTAGTTTCAACACACTCACTGAGCGGAGGCTTACAGGCTCGCAAATGTTTTCTCTATTTTTACACTGCTGAGTTCCGAGATGTCACACATGAGTTGGTACGAACACCTGATTGCACACACTGAACTAATTCTGTATTATTTGTTGTAAACATTATGCCTTTAATATGTTTACATTTGTTTTGGTATATTACGAAATTTGCTGGCATATAACGCAAGACTTTTCTGTTACCAATACACTTTCTTGCCGTGTCGTGGCAGGAAACTACTATGTCTATGGTAGTGTTCGTGTGGTTACCATAGCAACGTGGCTTAGAGTAAAGTGTATTTATTCTGCAAATCAGTGTGCCATAGACGTAGTGACCAAGGCGGTTCGCCGCCGTAACGCGTCTAGCCTTTGTTGGATTAATAAACATTTTGTGCCAGAAGTACACGAAGTCTGTGCCTGACTGTTCGTCGCCGCCAGGACTGGAAGAGAATATATATATATATACACATTTACATACACTTATAACATAAAATCTAATTAAAAAAAATTTATGTTATAAATTAAAACATTAAAATATGTCATAGTCTTTAAACTTACATTTTGCACTCCATTGAGTGCAACAGTAGGAAAAGTGTTGGATAGCGTAGGGGTAAAAATTACTATTCCCACTCCAGTGAGTGCAACAGTAGGGAAAGTGTTGGATAGCGGAGGGGTAAAAATTACTATTCCCACTCCAGTGGGTGCAACAGTAGGGAAAGTGTTGGATAGCGGAGGGGTAAAACGTACTATTACCACTCCAGTGGGTGCAACAGTAGGGAGTGTTGTAATAGAAGAGGGGTAAAACTAAATATTCCCGCTCCAGTAAGAGCAACAGTAGGGAAAATGTTGGATAGCGGAGGGGTAAAAATTACTATTCCCACTCCAGTGAGTGTACTATTAGGGAAAGTGTTGGATAGCGGAGAGCTAAAAAAAACTAATCCCACTCCAGTGAGTGCAACAGTAGGGAAAGTGTTGGATAGCACAGGGGTAAAAATGCTATTCCCACGTCAGTTAGTGCAACAATAGGGAAAGTGTTGGCTAGCAGAGGGGTAAAAATGTATATTTCCACTGGAGCCAGTTCAAAATTAAAAACAAAACAAAATATCAACAACACATAATGTTTTAAAAAACAAAAAAATCAAACATTTTTAAAAAAAATATTCAATATTACAAAAAATAGAAACAAATAACTAGAAATATTTTTTAATTAAAAATAATTTACTTATAAAAAATAGTTTTAATACAAATTATTTATAAACAAAAACATTAATTATTACATAAATGTTTTTTTAATTTCCAACCCTATAACACCACACAATTCACAACACACATCTAATTTTGTTTTAATGTACATCCATATTTAACATATTCAATTAAAGAAATATTATTAATTAAAAAACAAATTAAAACAGATAAACATGTATTTATTCTCCAAACATTACCCCTATAAAACCAAAACCAACACACAAAATAAAAATAAAAAATTACCATAAATATTTATCAATTAATATTAATAATCAACTAATTATTAATTAATTAATTAAACAAATCACTTTCCACCCTCTACCCCAATAAAAACAACCCACACCTAAAAATCATTACAGAGTTTCCATAACTAATTTTACATTAATACATTTATATCAATTAACAACAACGTATTAATTATTTTAAAATAATTTACTTCCCAACCTTTATCAGTATAAACCCCACAACTTACATGTAAAAGTAATTATACAATTGACATATTTACATTTTAATGAATTCATTAGCATTAATTAACAAACAATTATGAATTAATTATACATAAATGACTTCCCACCCTTTTCCTCTACAAACCCCACCACCCGCTCCTACAAAAATATGAAACAATTAACATAATTAATTACAAATTAATTAATTATTAATAATTAACAACCAATTAATAAATAATTAATAATTAATTAATTCCCACAATTAACACTATAAAATATTAATTAAATAAAGAGTAATAAATAAAAAATGTTAATATAGTTATTATAATTAAATTACTTCCCACCCTATTCCCCTATAAACCCACAACCCGCTCCTAATAAAATGACACAATTAACATAATTGCCAATTAATTAATAATAATAATAATTAACAACCAATTAATAAAAAATGAATAATAAATTAATTCCCACAATTAACACTATGAAATCTAAATTAAATAAATACTAATACATAAAAAATAATAATGAATTTATTATAATTAAATTACTTCCCACCCTATTCCCCTATAAACCCACAACCCACTACAGAATTAAAAAATGCAAAATGTAATTAAAATAAAATTAATAACTACTAAAAATGTAACACATATATTAAAAAACAAAAGCAATTCTTATACAAAAAAATAGATCACATACTTTTAAAATACATACAAAAATACATAACACTAATTAAAACATCAATATTTTAAACAACTATATTTTTGCAAACGATATTAATAACTTCACTATTTCCCAAAACAATATTTCTTACCTGCAAGTCGATTTCTTGACCACAATATTATTGCTGTCCATATTTCTGTATCACGATACTTCCAGCTCGATATTTGTGTATATCGACATTTAAAACTCGATATTCTGTCTGTGTACCCTAGTTTAAATGCTGGTAAAACTAACTTGATTTTTTTATGAAAGATCACGATAATGCATCCACGCTGTCATCTCATTGCATTCCAGAAGTGGCAGATACTTGTAAACTGCAGAAAAACCCGGCTGGGAATGGGATGAAACAATACTGGGAATGTGTAGGGGTGGAGGGTTGGGACTAGAGTTTAAAAGAACCAGGAAGAACCAGGAAGGACAGGCTACACCAGATTCAAAATAATTCAGGTGGAAAGGAGCAGAGACAGAATAGGAAAGAGTCAGGAGTGAGAGAATTGAGCCACCCTGACAATGACAGGAATAGGTCATAGTATTAAACTTACAATAGCCCAGGGTTGGGGTCATAGTCTAACTGAGTCAGGAAGGGCACAGAAGAATTTCTTGAAAGACTGAATGTCAGCGAATGTTACTCTTAATTGAGGTATAGATGTCACTCTATTGATTGATGACGACTTGGTATGGAAGGCATGTCTGAAAATAAGACATTGTAGAGTGGGTGTGGGGGTGGAGGTATAGCCTTTCCATGAATATGCAGTGTGTATGTATGGTGGTGGGTTGAGGTAGTAAGCATCCTAAACAATTCGAGAAAGATGTCTCATTCTTAATAACACCAGGAATGTGCACTCATTTGGTTGTACCATTTCATAAGGTGTGTTTATGCTTAGAGACTAATGGCATACTACTGTTTATGTCCCAGCAAGAAGTCTGGTGGTAGAAGGACCATATATTCTGTGCCCCAGCCTGTATGTAAGTCCACAAAGTTAAGGGAGAAGAGTGTCTGCATCTACCTCACTTACTGGATGGAGATCAGAATCTGAGTCCCTTTGTGCATGCAGAACACCATGATTGCATTGACCAGAGTCTGCATGGTGCCCACCCATATCCAAAGTGAGCTCAAGATGAGGAGAGTAAAACTTGCACCATCTGAGGCTCACTGATCTGAATCCAACGTGGACCTTCCCATAGTGCATGTACCATAGGGATGTGCAAGAGTTCTGATGTTCCCTGATGTTTTTCCTAGACCTGTGTAAGGTTGTGTGGGGCAGAAGTTGTATGCCCTTGAGTTATTTTTCACATGACTATTGAAAGGAATTAATCCATACTTGTCATGGACAAACACACTGCTGCCAGTATCTGTTGTCCGCCAGTTAATGACTGTGACAATACCCAAGACCCTGCCCTAATGGCAAATATCTACCCAGAGCAGCACTGTTACTCATAAACCTACTAACTGTTCACCGAGGACTCCAGAAGGGGCCACTGCAACGAATCATATACCTGGGCCCCTGGAATTATGTATTTCTGAGGCCACTGTTTTTTGCGTAGTTATTGAGTTACTGCAATTGCCAAATAATCCCTCATCTGCTGCATAATCTGCATATAATAACAAAAACAATGTGTTTCTAAACTCAAACGGATCAAAAAGTACTGAAAACATTTTGACGTGTTCACGGGCAGTGGAAGTCCCTAAGCAAAGTTTAATTCGTCAGCTTTCAGTTGCTTATTTCTGTATTTGTTTTTTGAACTGGTACTAATGAGGTGAGATATTTGCCCAGGTAGTATTATCATGTGTAGAAATGAAAAAATAATGCTTTCAGAAAATGTGTCACATTGTGCCGCATAATTTGCCTTTCTTACTGCGTAATTTATAGACACTGTTGCATAATGTGTTGCTTTCTACTGCATAATTCCAGTGACTCTGCCTTTATGTCATGGACCAGGGTGCATGCACTGCAACAGTCACTAACCCATGCAGCATATCCGAACGTCTAAGCTGGAATGCCACCCCCAAACTCTCACTGGCAACTCTGAAAACTCTGCCTAAATCAGCGAAAACTATATAATCCCAAAACATAGGCGAAGTAGGTCACCATAAGCAAGTGCCTCTTTAAATATGTCGGACCTTTCTGGGACCCATCATGTGTGTATAACTGACACACTTATAATTGCACTGAGTTACAATTGTGGGCACTCACAGGGGTGTTGTTAAAGAATTTCATTTATTTAATTTGGGCATTTTGGAAAGCACTGCAAACTCCCTTGTATGAGACGCATAGTGGTTTCAATCAGTCTGGATTTATATAGCACAGATAATCACCCATGAGGGTATCCAGGCGCTGAGAGTGCTGTTGCAAGGAGGCTCAGTTGAACAGCCATGTCTGTTTCTGAATTCCAGCAGAGAGGATGAGGTCTGAAGTTGAAGTGGGAGATTGTTCCAGGACTTTGCAGCGAGGTAGGAGAAGGAGCGTCCGCCACTGTTTTTGCAGCTGATGTGCAGAGTGTGGGCGAGGGAGGTGCAGCACAGGTGTCTGGCGGGAGGTGGAAGTTCAGTTGGTGGTTGATGTATTCTGATCCCTGGTTGCGGAGAGCTTTTAAGATGTGGATCAGCATCTTGAACTGGCATCTCTTCTGAATGGGGAAACAGTGCAGCTTCTTGAGGTGGTGGATTTAGGTGGAACCATCTGGGGAGGTGAGGATGAGTCTTACGCTGGGTTTTGGATGGTTTGCTTTCTCTTGAGGAGGTGTGAGGTGATCCCTATATAGAGTGTGTTGCCGTAGTCCAGTCGACTGGTGACAAGGGCTTGTTTAATGGTCCGTCTGGTGTCGATGGAGAGCCACTTCAGACGATACTGCGTTGATCTGTCTTTTAATGGTGAGCTTACTCTCTAAGAGAATGCCACAATTGCGGGCATGGTCGGTTGGAATTGGTGAGGGTCCTAGTTTGGGAAGGTCACCAGGCATCGTTTCATGGGAAGGTGTTGTTCCTGAAGATCAGCACTTCTGGCTTGTCTGTGTTGAGTTTTAGGCAGTTGTCTCTCCTCCAGTCTACGATGTTCATCTGCACCGACAGAGGGTTCCCTTGATAGCGAGAGGATGAGATGGGTATTGTCAGCATAGGACTTGATGTTCAGTGCATGTGATCTGACAACATTGGCCAAAGGAGTCATGTTGAAGGGCAGGGCAGAGGGATGAACCTTGAGGGATGCCGCAGATGGTGTTCTCGGGTTCTGAACTGAAGAGGGGTAGGTGGATTCTCTGGGTTCTTCCGATGAAGAAGGAGGCAATTCACTTGAGGGCGTCCACTTGGATTCCAATGATGTGATGCCTTTTGATCAAGGTGTGATGTGATACTGTGTCGAACGCTGCTAAAAAGTTGAGAAGGATCAGGGCCACTGCTTTTCCTTGTTCAAGGAGGGATCTGATGTTGTCTGTGGCTGCAATCGGGGCAGTTTTGGTGCTGTGACTGGGACAGAATCCGGATTGAGAAGTGTCCAGAAGATTAGTTGTTCTCCAGTTATTCTGTGAGTAGGTGGCTCATGGCCTTCTCAAGGACTTTGGTGGGAAAGGGCAGCAGAGAGAAGGGGAGGTAATTCTTGAGTTGGTTGGGGTCAGTAGATGATTTCTTGAGTAGGGGCTTGACATCTGCGTATTTCCATTCTTTGGGGAAGGTGGGCGTGGTGATTGATGCATTGAAGATGGCAGTTAGCTCGTTGATCTTTTTTACTCCAGAGATTGAAGATGTGGTGGGGGGCAAAGGTCCATGGGTGCTCCTGAGTGGACAGAGTTCACTATGCTTGTGGTATCTTGTATGGAGAACTCATCCCAGGTGGGGAGTAGGTGGTCATATTCCTCATTCTCGAGGGTAAAATCCTGAGGATGTCAGTGGGTTGGGATTCGAAGTTTCTCTAGATGCTGGAGATCTTGTCCTGTAAGAATTCTGCGAGATTTTCCAGAGTTCCTGGGAAGGGGTGATGATGTTTTCGGTTGCAGGTGTGTTTCATGGTTCTCAGTTCCAGAGTGTACCAACTAAATTGCTTGGAGGACCTCTTGAGCTAGGTGAGTTTTTTGGGGGCGACTCCCTCAGCGCAGTCTGTGATCCAGGCAGATAAGTTCTTGACCGCCTGCTATAGGTTGGTTGTGGTGTGTGGACATGAAGTGTTAAGGGCAATAGTCCATTGACTCTCTGAGACATTTATTTATTTATTTATTTATTTATTTAAAGAGTTTTATATAGCGCTGGCGAGACCCGAAGGTATCAGAGCGCTTTACAATGTAACAGAAAAAGTTCAACAATTACACAATACATCAAAAAATAGGAGAGAAATGAGAGAGAAAAATAGTGGAGAGGGCAGGGGAGGTGAGAAAGGGAGGATAAGGGAAGAGACAACAAGGAGAGACGAAAGGAAGTCTGTCTAAAGACAGACTGGGTTGGTGACGACCAAGGAGGGAATCCACGGCCCATCTACCCTATAGGTAAACCAGGTAGCTCCATCGGGCATCAGACAAAATAGTTCAGTCTCAATACATTGAGAGAGGAGAAAAGGAGAGACATAAATAGAGGGAGGATGCGGGAGGAGACGACAGGAGAGACGAGAGGAAGTGCAACAATGTGGTTCAACTATATAACAGAAAAAGATCAACAATTACACATTACATTGAACAATCAGCAATACAGTAGGAGAGGAGAGAAAGGAGAGAGAAAAGTAGTGGGGGGTAGGGGAGGTGAGACATTGTTCCAGCTTAGGTGTGAAGTGTTGGGCAGATTGGGGGCTGTGCTCGGGGACAAGAGATTGTGAAGTGGATGATGGCGTGGTCTGTCCTGGTGAGTTCAGTGACATGGTTGTACTTGAATCTGTCGCTGACCATGAAGATGGGGTTGAGTGTGTGTCCTGCAATGTGTGTGTGGGGTTGGTGAAAAGTTGGGTGGGGCCTATGTTGCTCATGCTTTTGAGAAAAGTTGGCTGTGTTGGTTTCGTTTGGGTCGTTGAGGTGAAAAATGAGGTCGCCGAGGAAGATGTAGTTTTTGGAGCTGATAACAAGCGGAGCAATGAATCCGGTAATGGTGTTACCGAAACTGGGGCGAGGTCCTGGAAGCCTGTAGGTCAGCCTTGGCCGGCAATGGGAGTAACTGCAGGGCGGTGAAGTGGGGAGGGGGAGGAGCAGGGTGGGGGGTAGTAATGTATGGATTACGGAGTTTTACAGGTAAGTAAACGTTTAAATAAATAAAACAAATTTCGTTGAGTGCATGCATTCCCAAATGCGATGCAGTGCGCGCAATGAAATTCGTTTTATTTATTTAAATGTTTACCTACCTGTAAAACTCCATAATCCATACATTACTACCTCCCACCCTGCCCCTCCCCCTCCCCACGTCACCGCCCTGCAGTTACTCCTACTGCCAGCTGTGGCTGCTGTGGGTGAGGGTGCCGCTGATGGTGGTGGCTTTGCTGTTGGTTCTGAGTTGATAGTTGAGGTAATCAATTATCTGGGTGACGTCATCATTGGTGGTGGTGTAGTGGATGGTTTCCTTATGGATGATGGTGATTCCACCTCTGTGCTTGTTGATGTGGTCTCGGTGAGCTATCTTGTAGCCATCGGGCATAGCTGAGGCAAAGTTGGACATGGATGTGGGTTGAGCCAGGACTCAGTGAGGAAGATGGGTAAACAGTCATTACATTGCATGGCATTACAACGCATATACATTTACCAAGCAATTTCGTTGTAAAGGCATATGTGTTTTACATGTAAGTATAAGGTAAGTATAGGATTTAGGGTGGGTTTGGGTTTTGGGGTGTAGGGGTAATTTTAGGGTTCAGGCTGGTTATGGGTTTTGGGGTGCCAAGGGTAATTTTAGGGTTCAAGATGGGTATGGGTTTTGGGTGCTAAGGATAATTTTAGGGTTAATGGTGGGTATAGGTTCTGAGGTGCCAAGGCTAATTTTGAGGTTCACCGTGGATATGGGTTTTGGGGTGCCAAAGGTAATTTTAGGGTTCAGGCTGGTTATGGGTTTTGGGGTGCCAAGGGTAATTTTAGGGTTCAGGGTGGGTATGGGTTTTGGGAGCAAAGGATAATTTTAGGGTTAATGGTGGGTATGGGTTTTTGGGGTGCCAAGGCTAATTTTGAGGTTTACGGTGGGTATGGGTTTTGGGGTGCCAAGGGTAATTTTAGGGTTCAGGGTGGGTATGGGTTTTGGGGTGCCAAGAGTAATTTTAGGGTTCAGGGCATGTATGAGCTTTGGGGTGCCAGGTAATTTTAGGGTTCAAGGTGGGTATGGGTTTTGGGATGCCAAAGGGGAATTTTAGGGTTCAGGGTAGGTATGGGTTTAGGGCACCAAGGTTCATTTTAGGGTTCAGGAGGGTATGGGTTTTGGGGTGTCAAGGGTAATTTAGGGGTTCGGGGTGGGTATGGGTTTTGTGGTGGGAAGGGTATTTTCATGTTTTAGAGGGTATGGGTATTGGAGCGGTAAGGGTGATTTTAGAAATTTAAGAGGATATAGGTATTGGGGTAGTCAGGATAATTTTAGGGTTTTAGGGGGTTAAAAAAATTATATATATTTGATTATATATATAAAATAAACATTATATATAGATATATATATATATATATATATATAGATATATATATATATATATCTATATATATATATATATATACACACACACAATTACTTACCTCACCCACTTTTACCAAATGTATGCCTTTACCATGCAAGCCTTTGCACTGTAATAGCATGCATGGTAAAGGCATATTTGTGGTAAAAGTTTGTGTTGTGAAGGTAATGTGTTGGAACAGCATTTGCGTTTTTACAACCACGTTGTAATTGCATGCGTTGTGATGGCATGCGATGTATCGTCATATATTTGGAAGATGACGCCGCGGGTGAAGGAGATGATTGTGTACCAAATCTCGGTGGCAGCTTACAGAGAGATTGTGCGTTGAGCAGAAAGCAGTGGAGATGGTCTGGGGTGGTCGTGGTAGGCGTGGTTGTGGTCGTCATGCATGCTGGTGCTTCGGTGTTGCAGTAGAAGAAGCAGTGCCGGCAGGTAAAAGGTCCTATCAGGGATTGAGATATTGAGGCCAATGGGACGGAGAAATGTGAATAAAACTGGAGGAAGACGAACCAGACAAATAGACAGGAGAAGGATAGAGTCCGCTGACAGACACACACACACGCACACACACATATATGTATATGTATATATTTTTTTTCACTGGAAAAAACAAACTTTAAAGGGACATTATAGTTAGGCTCAGATTTATCTGATACAAAACCATAGAAATTCAGCAGTTATAGTTATCTGAGCTAACTATAACTATTGCCCCCGCAATGCACTGCTTATGTACTCACATATTACATCACTCATGACATGGGCAGTGATATCACTCATGACATCTCAAATGACATCACTGATGTAGCAACCTTCAGTTATTAGACAGAATCGTCTCAGCATAACAATTTCTACATAACATAAAAGACTGTGAGCACCAGGTATTAACCTATGTACATGTGCTTCTTTTGCTTCAGAAGGTGGACTAGCTGTAAAGCTTTCGCCACAGTATGAAGGCTGAAGGTAGTATTATCATTACCACCTTCAGACCTTGGTTATTTTAAGCTAATAGTGTCCTTTTTGACAATTGTTGTATAGAGTGTACACTGTTCTTAGTAAATATTTTTTTATACTCTGTGGTGTGTACCTCATTTGAGTTTCACTGTTTGAAAATTGTGTGATACAGAGTAAACTCTCTCCATAGAGTAAACAGTGTTTACAGAACCCACTTTTCTACTCATATATTCATATCAACTTCATTTCTGAATGTAGTTTCGGTGACTGTGAGGGGTTTGATACAGCTACCAATAGTAGGACATTAATTTTGGAACAGACGCTGAACAACTTGACTTTCTCTGAACAGTTGTATACATATTGAACACCATGTGTAACAAAGGTTTTCTATAAATCTGTGGTTGATTGTTAATGTGAACTAGGCTACCTGTGAAGTGTATGGTATAGGGTCAATGTTGCACATAACACATGCTTGCCACACCTAAGGGAGTTGTATCTGTGGTGGTATTAATGATGCTTCCTATTATTCTGAGCTATCATGTACTTACTTTCAGACCTCCAATGCCACACCACTTTATAGAGCAATGTATGCAAAAGAAGCTTAGAAGATGTCATCAGTAATGTAAATTGAGTCATCATCAATTATGTCATAAATGATGTCACAGAACATGTCCTGAGTGAATTAATATGTGAGGTCATAAGCAGTGCATGGCGGGGCACAAGTTATAGCTAGTTCTGCTAATTATAACTGGTGAGTTTGTGTGGTTTTCTTAGTACAAAATGTTAATGTTGTCACTGACATATTCACCTAACTCTAACGTTACTTTAACCTTTTGGTTTTTTCAGTAAATGTCTAAGGTTTTTTTTTTTTTTTTTAAACAGATCTTTTTTATCACACCTAACTATAACGTTACTTTAAACGTTCATTATTTCAGTGAATTTTTAGGGTTTTTTAATGTAAAGTAATATTATATTAAGGTTGTGCACTGCAGGAGTTGGCTCAGGGCCAGGTCACAACAAACCCCCCCTCCCTAGGCACCTCACTACACTGCGCCCTGCCTTTGGAGTTGCACAGCAGGGGGTTGGCAACAGGGCCTAGCCTGTGGCAAGGCTCCTTGGTCAACCCACCGGAGGCAGACACCCTAAAACTGTGGACGGCCTTTCATCGGACATGGTGTGGGGTTGACCACAGGTCCTGGCTTGAAGCCATGCCTTGCATCCAACTTCCCGCAGGCAGCCACCTGGAGGCAGCCAACACCACTCTGTGCATGCCATTGGGCCAATGATTGGAATGGGGTTAGCCACATGGCCACATGGCTTCCAATTGCCTGCAGCCGCCCACCTCATGCTGCACACAGGAAACCCCACGCTGCACACAGACTTTGGCTATGCGCACCAGGTGGTGATCACAGGGCTTGGCCTGCCATCAGGCCCTGTGGCCAAAATGACACATATACTTATATATATATCCAGCTCTTCTGCTCCAACCCGCAAATTCACAAACAGTTGCTCTCATCCCAACATCGCGAGGAAAGTAAGTGGCATAGCTTCTTGTTTCAAATTCTTTTTTGTTTATTGCGTTTGAAATGCAGCAGTGCAAACATGATCAATGCGTTTTGGCTGTAGCCTTCTACTGGGTCAACAGTAGATATATATATCAGCTTTGTCATATATATATATATATATATATATATATATATATATATATATATATATATATATATGTATATATGTATAATATATGTGTGTGTGTGTGTGTGTGTGTGTGTGTGTGTGTGTGTGTAAGATGCCAACTATTCTTAGTAGAGGGGCTCACATGCCAAACACAAAATCAGCCACAACCAAAATCATATACTTTCCTTCCTCCTCCATAACTGCCAATATCATTTCCTCATCTTCCTTGACTTAGTCCAGCCTGATATACTGGCTCAGTAATTGTCATCAGTGTCCTGACTCTATCTATCTATCTATCTATCTATCTATCTACCTACCTACCTACCTGCCTACCTATCCTATCTATCTAGCTATCGCTCTCTCTCTCTCTATATATATATATATATACACACACACATATATAATTTTATATATATATATATATATATATATATACATATATTGGGCAAAGCTGATAGAATAGGTAGGTAGGTAGGTAGGTAGATAGATAGATAGATAGATAGATAGATAGATAGATAGATAGATAGATAGATAGATAGATAGATAGATAGATAGATAGATAGATAGATAGATAGATAGATAGATAGATAGATAGATAGATAGATAGATAGATAGATAGATAGATAGATAGATAGATAGATAGATAGATAGATAGAGTGAGTCACGACACATGACAATTACTGAGCCAGTATATCAGGCTGGACTAAGTCAAGAAAGATGAGGAAGTGATATTGGCAGTTATGGAGGAGGAAGGAAAGTATATGATTTTGGTTGTGGCTGATTTTGTGTTTGGCATGTGAACCCCTCTACTAAGAATAGTTGGCATCTTCCAACTGGGTCACAATCAGGCTGGTGGCATTAATGTGAAGCTTTGAGGCAGCAGCGCCAATTCACAGAGCCAATCCGCCATGTCGGAGCACCTTGACACCCCATCTACTTTGTCTGTTGAACATCTTAATTAATATGCACGTCTCTCCTGACATCACATTTAATACAAAGGCACAATGACTTGCACTGCTAAGACCTGCAAGGCACATGCTGATAACAGCAGAGGAGATTACAAGAACTGTCAAGGCAGCAGACCATATCACCTCGGCATTTCCAACATTATATTCACGGTTCAGAAAGTGGAAATTGAGGGCTCCATTCACAAGAAGAGACAGGGAAAGCTGCTATCACTTAATAACAGATTAGTTCATATAATAGGACATGACTACTCTCCAGGGAGCAGGACTCCAGAAGTATAGAACAGTTTTTGAAACAATTCTCCTTTACTAAGCAAACCGTACACATACATGCCGATCTGCACGATTAAGATGGAAGACTAAAGATTTCAAGGCTAGTCTCCCGCCTCCAGAGTCCTGCATGCAGAGACCTGATTCATCGAACGGCTTCAGCTGACAGAGACTGGTCTTGTGTGACTCGCAGCATGTACTGCCAGTAACCTGCCTCTGCAAGCCGGTGCACAACATTGTTATCACGCTTTCTCTGCCTGCCATCAGGCCGTAGTGGGCACCAGGTGTTTCCCCGGTGGGCCGGAGAGGTGGGGGCAGGTTTTGTGGCTGTTGGCACAGTTTTTGTCACAAGGGGCTGGTTTTGCAGCAGTGCTGAAATATAGGCCCGTGTAACAAAAGCGGGAGTTGTGCTTCTTACTAGCATCACCCCCGCGGTCGGTCGAGCAGCAAACTGCCAGGGCTGGTTGCTGTTCCTAGTCGAGCCCTGCCTGCCATAGCTCCTGACAAGTAAGAAAAAAAAGAGTATTTGCATTTCTGAACCTGAAGCAGCACACCTGCAAGTCCCATACATGACAATAACGCGATTCATGCCTCAATAGAAATCAATGAGGAAATACATTCTCCAGATGTATTTATTTGATTTTATTGTAATTTTTTTTATTGTTTTTTTTTCTTACAACATATAACATATAATCGTCAACGCTTTGTCGATACCAGGTAGCAGTCCAGTACGGCTATGTTACTGGTAGTTCAGTTTCACAAAATCTAAGCTTGGCTGCCCCCCTATCCACCGTCCCAGTGAGAGGAAAAGGGGGGGAGGGGTGAAAGAATAGGAAATTAAGATGGAGAGAAAAAGGAGGTAGCATAAACTTCTCTTTTAAAATGTTGGCATTTACGCGTACAGCGCAGGGAAGGCCATTTCTCCTTCACATTCACCATCTTGTTTCTGTCCTGCCTGCTTTGTTTACTGTCCTCAGTCTGTGCTTTGGAAGGCCCCGGCACGTGATGAGTTAAACCTCCCTGCTCAGTGAATCACCTGACTGTTTTGTAACACTAATTCCTCTGCCTGCAGGGAAAATGCTAATCAGGACATTTGTAAGGGAAAACCATGGAGGCAGAGGCGTGCGCCACACATTTCTCCTTTTCTTTTTGTGTGGTTTTTTTCTAAGAAAAACAACCAAAGTGACTGAAACATTGAGTTTCCTCTCACGCTCCGAGATGAAATAAAGACCATCGCCTGAAAGGAAGCACTTGAGTGAGGCTGCCTCTGTTTTAGAGTTCTCAGGCCTAATTCATAGCAGGCAGTGGCCGTGCTGAACAGCCTTGGGAAATGTCCATCTTCAGAGTGCTTTGCTTGGTGTCCTTGCCCCCTTCAACCTACCAGAGTTTTTGCACCCCTCCCACCCCAATCTTGCTATCATGTTGCTCCTCATCCCCCTTAATTAATTATATAACATTGCAGGCGTTGATTCCTTGATCATTCATTTAATTCATTTCTTTATTTCTAATTAGTGCCTGTGCTAGCCTACCACCATTAAAGGTCTAACCTCTGGCCTTTGCTCTATGCCTCGTTCAGTTTTATGTTTGTTTAGGAGAAAGTCATTCATGAAACAGAGTTAGTTATTTGTGGAATTTCACTTCTCCATCATGAAAAGGAGGAAAAAAGTCGCTAAAGGGCGAAACATTCCCAAAAATCTTCCTGGAAGAGCGAAACAGCGAAATTCAAAGTTTCTCAAAGTGGCACCGTTTTACGAAACCTGCAACAGATGTTTTCCACCAACGGAATGCCTTCAGATGCACGTTTGCGCAGAATGTTCGCCCAGCCCTGTTCTTCTAATTCACCGGGCTCGAAATCCATCAATTAAAGCAATACTTCCAAATTTCAGTTCATTTCACTCCACTCTATGCAGCTGCGCCCACAACAGTATTCACCCCCCATGACGCGCCATGTTGTGTCATGCAACAAAACACATTAAGATCGAACTTCTAACATACGATCAATGTAGCTCAAATATACTATTAATTAGCTATTACTGCACCAGGTTCACCAATTGCCTTAGACAGACAACTCCTTCTTCTGGGCAATGCGCATGCCTACCATCCTAGAAGAAGCACAAGATGTTCGATACCGCACACCAGTCGCTCTCGTTGACCACCAAGAACATTCACGCACAATTCATTGAAGCTGTGTGGCTCACTTCATCATGTCAAATTCTTGGTAAATCTAGTATCTAGAGCTTGATACTAGGCTTTGAGCTGCTGCAGCAGACAGGAATGACCTTGTTTAAGGTGCTGGTTCAATTGACTATATCAGCACAGGTGTCATTAAGTACCATCAGTTTCTAGGGCCCTATGTAAAATCACAGAAGAAAAGAAATTGAATGACAGCTCAAACAGCAAAATACAAGGAGTGGCTGTTTTTAGGTGACATCACTTTACAGTGTCATTCATTTAAGAGGCAATTAAGAAAATCTTTTCGTTTTCTTTAAAAATAGGAGAGGGAGCATACGTTTAAGGTGACCCGGAAGAGCCTTCCAAAGGGACGATTCCAACCCGATAACATTTGGTTCTGTGCTATGGCTGTGTAATGCTTCATGTTAATGATTTTCCAGATCAACAGATAAGATTGGTACTTCAAGTCACCTGTCATTTTTACAATTATCCAATAAAGGTGTATATAGTGAAATATGTTGTGTTACTTTTGTCTTTGTCATTTAACAGACCAATCAAAAAACAATTCTTATACATTCTCCCCATTACAAAAACACATCAATACAAAAGCTAATTATTCTTGAAAATGGCTATACACTTCGCAGTAAAACAGTTGCATACTATACTATTATAAAAAAAAGTCAAATTTTCGAATCCTGATCCTATAAAATACAATAATCCTTTGCCAACGTACAAGAAAACAAAATTGCTTGGATAAACTGCAAGAAAAATCAGTGCATCCGTGCTCCCAGACAGAAACCCAACTTAAAGTAACATGTCTTAAGTTACACATACTTACATACATACAATGCCCCCAAATCGTTTTTCCATAAGTCCCATATCTTCTCCAACTTGAACCCCAAATCACAGCATAGACAATTCTTCTGATTTTTATTTATTTATTTGTTTAAGTATTCTCATATTGTGCTCTCAATCCTGGGATACCAGCATGCCAAATATGAGATAAGAGAAGACATGCTTTGACTTCCTTCAAGCTTGACGGGGGAAAAAAACTATAACAAGTGCAAACAAACAGAGTAAAGTTTAGTTCTGTTGGCTCGATAATTTGCCATTACGAGGAAAGAAATTGTGAAAGGGGAGGGTTAGTGGATGGAAGTAGTGAAGAGAGAAAGTGAGGGTGCATCAAAGTAGTTATAGCAACCAAGCCGAGAAATGACAGTTTGGGGAGACCAAGGTAAAAGAGTAAATAAAAAAATAAGTGATCCAATGTTATTGGAAGTAAAACAAAACTGGAAAGAGAGGAAGAAATATGACAGATGAGGCGCCTTCAAGATAAAAAGTTCAGAGGATATTAATTCTGGTTTAGTACATGAGGCTAATTGGTTTAGGTGGCTTTCAAAGATATATATTTTTAGTTCTAATTTTTTTAATGAACAGAGATTGAGAATGTCTAAGTTTCACAGAGAGTAAGTTCCAAATTGATGTACCAGCTCCTGAAAAGGTGGATAGTGTCAGGTGTTGAAGTTCATCTTGCCAGATCTTTTGAGTGTGAATCTCAGATTTGGTGAGATGTCATGTTTTGTATATGATCCAAGCCACTTGGAATTCTATTCTGGCCTCTAGGGAAAGCCAGTACAGTTTTCTAAGGCCAGGGGTTATATGTTTGCATTTTTTGTTCCTGATAAGTGTCTGGAGTTAGATTGTGATGCTCTTTACACAGTGATGTTTAGTTAGAGTTGGGTAGAGTGGAGTTAGAGTTTGATGCTGTTTACAGCGTGGCTGTACCCCATGCTGCTACCACCAGGCGCCCAACTGCATTAAATAAAACATTTGCCATAAAATAACCCCTGCAATTAATAAGCTGGACCCGAAAAACATTTGGAAACATAAACAAGGTCACAAAAAGAGAAAGTAATGGTTTAACCATGATTGGCAGTAAAGGAAAGGCAATGCAATAATCTTGAGCGCTGACGGCGTGAAGCACAATTGGACACACCTAAATCTGCCTAGTTAGCTGAAGGGATAGTCAAAAGGCTAGTTCAAGAATAAAAGAAACTTCATAAACAATTGTATCAATAACTCAACCCAAAGCAAATCATCAGCATTTATAAAGAATTGACCACACTCCAAAAGCCGTATAAAATATCCCACATGCCATGTTTGACTCAAAACGTGCAAAGATCTGTGATGCTATTGCAAACAACATTCAGTCATCTCAATGCCCTCTTGTTCACCTGGATCAACTGAAATCATCTGATCTGATTTCAACCAGGTTCCTATTGAAGGCGTTGCCAAGGTAGTCTCTTGGATTCTAGCTGCCAGAGACAAAGAATCTAATATGTCACTGCAGCTATGTCTTGCATCAACATGAAAAATATCTTCTCATCCCTGACCTATCCCACTGCATGTCCGACAACAGGCATAATCCTAAAGCAACTGATACACGTGCTATCACCCAAAGAGAATAAATTACCACCTAATAGTCAGCCTTCCAAAATGCCATATCCTATCCTGCCATAGCTTAAAATGCTCGAAAGAATTGTGATTTAGCAACTGCAAGATTATGTGGGACAACACTAGTTACTATGCGACCACCCACGAAAGGCACACAAATAGCTCTCAATCAAACAATCAGGGTTCTTATAAAGCACTGCTAATCATCGCTAAGGGTCTCAAGGCGCTGGGGCAGGAGGGGGTCTGCAGCTCAGTTGATGAGCCAGGTCTTGAGGTCCCTCCTGAATTGAGGCAGTGAAGGTGATTGCCTGAGATGTAGAGGTAGAGATTTCCAGCTCTGGCAGACATCAAAGAAGAATGCATCATTCTTAATGAGGGACAGCAAGCTGCCTTGATTTTTCTTTCCGCTCTGCAGCTTATTACACTGGTGACCTCAATATTCTGCGGACCAGACTGAAGAAATGGTTCAAGAATTATGTAAAGGCTCTCAACTGGGTCAGCTCATTCCTGTCTGACTGCAAGGTTGGGGTCTTCGGAATCTTCCTCCTGTAAATGCCAGCAATGCCCTCCCCCCACTTTGGCACTGCACTATCAGCATTACTGTTTACATGTGTCCTTTGTCACACCTGCTGGAGGAGTGCAAAGTTCTATTTACTATGCACACAGATGACACTGAAACCTGTATCCATTTTAAATTAATTCAGAGTACTTAGATTACATTCGAGACTTGATGAAAGAAAGCTTTCTGTACACAAATGACAAAAAGTGTCAGTATTATAGTGTTGGTAGCACATCTCAATACTTCACTCCTTTTTATCTGGCCAGCTAGCCTAGTATTCACCGAAAGCCAACAACCAGGAAATCATCTTTGATTCATACTTTTCATTCAGCGACATAATCAACACTGTTGTTAATGGATTCAACTTTAAACTCTCCCTACTCAAAAATTCCCCTCCTCCATCAAACTATGGATTGAGGTAACAAGTTGGCTGGTCATGGAAAGCATAGACCATTGTAACATGAGCTACACAGGCCTCCCCTTGAATATGTTTCCATGTCACAGAGTCAGACTAGGTATTGCCCTTAACCCTTTCGCTGCGGCGGCAATTCCGCCGCAGTGCTAAGGGGCGGGGGGGCCGCGCTGCGCTCCGACGCTGATGACGGAACCACTCCATCACGCCCCTCGGGTGGGCTGTGCTTGTGACGGAGCAGTTCCGTCACGGCCCCGCCCGCTCAATACAACACGCCGCGCAAGTGCAAAATCAGCGCCGCGCAGGCGCGGCGAGCGGGCCGTGACGGAACCGCTCCGTCACCAGCACAGCCCACCCGAGGGGCGTGACGGAGCGGTTCCGTCACCAGCGTGGGAGGGGTTAAACACTATCCCTAAATCAATGTGATTCTCTGTTCTTCCTGTAGATGTCTCTCTGTCCCCAGTGCACCACCTCTCAACCAGATACTTATACAGCTGTTTCTCTAATGTTCATTACCTATCCACAGAATCAGTCACCCCTCACCGTCCCTCCGGGAGTCTCCCATGACCTATTGTAGGTGCCTGAGTTTCCCCGTTCAGTCATCTTGACCTGAGTTTCATCTGTATCTCTTCTGGCTCCATGTACAATTGCTGTTGAATTCTAAGAGGGTAAAGTTTGCAGATGTAAAGCAGGCGCCATATTAGGAGAAATGCCACTGGATGCACATATGGCGGGGAAGAATGTGGGAACCTGTTGTACGTTTCTGTGTTGTGAACATGCCAATGGGTGTAGATGTTATAGGGCATACAGGAGTGCTGCAAATGCCAGTAGAGGAGCTGCTGCTGAGTGTGGGTGTAGTTCATGGTCAACTAATTGGAGCTGCCACTGGATGCAGATATGATGCAAGTGCCAGTGGGTTGAGGTGCTGAATTAGCACCATTGGCTGCAGAAGTGGAGTGGTTTCCGGTGGGTAGCAGGGCATTTGAGACCAGATGTGGAATGGAAACTATGCCAGTGGATAGAAGCACACCTGTGTGTTGTGGCATTGGAGCAAGTGTAAATCAAGTTCCAGTGGGTAGAGGTGCCAAGCGGTATAGGTGATGATTAAATGTCTCCATTGGCTCCTCAATCCACTGGCACTTGAGTCACGCCTATCACCAGAGGCACCTCCACCCATAGGCATATGCACCATTGGCATATGGGTGGAGTTTGCACAAGGTTCCAGTGTCGTGCTTGAGCCCGTGAGTGGGAAGACTGCTGTATGCAAAGTGGAGCAGGTACCAGTGCCTGGATATTGCCATTGGGGGCTGGTGAATGTGTACCGTGTACCACTAAGTGCAGATGTCACTAATTGGAGGTGTTGTGCAGTTCCCACTGACTCAGTCAATCAATCAGGGGTTTGTAAAGCACAGCTACTCACCCGTTAGGGTCTCAAGGCGCTGGGGGGTTTAGGGGAGGGTAGCTACGACTGACTGACTGACTGGACCTATCACTGGTTGCAATGTGGTGCATATGCCAATGGATGGAGCAACCTCTGGATATAGGAGTGACCCAGGTATCAATGGATGGAGGAGCCAGAAGCAGGTGTCAGTGGGAGGAGGTGCCATTGGTTGCAGGGTGTGAGGTGGGTGTTAGTGGATGGACAGGCCACTGGGTGCAAGATGTATGTGAGAGGAGAGAATGGAAAACTGGGGATGGTAGGCTAGGTGACCGTCCTGTTCCCAACAGAAGCGGTCGCTCCCCACGCTGCTCCCCGCCCTGCCTGCAGCCTGGTATCGTAGCGCTTCACCGCCAGAATACTGTTATTGCCTGATTAATTTGCACATTGTCATAGTAGCGCTAGATTGCCTTGATTGTTTAGTCATTGAATTCATTTTTAGATCGTTGCGCTAGATTGCCAAAGTGCGCTGTTGCTGTGCTCTCAATTGTGCTGCGCTGCCTGTAGATTTGGTGTGTGCCTGATTGTGCCGGTGCCACTGCCATTTGCATCGCATTTGCATCCTGTTTCGCTTTAGGCTGCCTGCCATTTTGTAGTTGTTGTCGTGCCTCCCTGCCCGGATCTCCACCCTGCTCCCGCCTCCCAGCTGCTCCTCCCTCGCCCCTCCCCCCTCCACTACCCTCTTATGACAGATGCTATTGCGTGCAGCGTTCACGCGCAGCGGTCGCGCCCCATGCGCGCCCAAGGTGCGCCAAAGGTAAGCCCGTCTACGCCCGTCCGCGCCTGGTCCGCGCCCAGCGCCAAACCACCTGGTCCCCGCAAAATCCTTTCCACCCGCTTTACTTACGACGACGCAACCCTCTCAGCACTTAACCCTGGCCGCACACCACAATGCTACCAAGCAGCCCCAGGACACACCCAAGGACCCTTCACCTGCCACTCCTGCAAACTCGACTGCATCAGGACCCACACCAAATCCACTAACTCCAGACATAACTCTGACTCTAACCACCTCAAGTGCATCCTGTTGAACACCCGCTCGGTCCACAGACACTCCATTGAACTCTGGAACCTACTCGACACCACTTCACCGGACGTCGCCTTCCTTACAGAAACATGGATGAACGCCTCTTCAACACCCGACATCACCATAGCCATCCCGGACGGTTATAAAATCATTTGAAAGGACCGCATCAACCAAACAGGAGGAGGCATCGCCATCGTCCACAAGAACACCATCCGCATCACATCCAGCTCCGATGATAACCTCGCTACCGCCGAACACCTTCACTTCCAGATCCACACCAGCCCACATGCCCTCACCTCCGAAAACTATATTCTACTGGGAGACCTCAACTTCCATTTGGAAAAGAAAAACGACAGCAACACCACCGCCCTTCTGGACAACCTGGACAATCTCGGTCTCAAACAACTTGTTGACACCCCCAGACCACCTTGCCGGGCACACGCTCGACCCTATCTTCTCCTCCAGCAAGCACATCTCCTTCGATCACACCACAACACTCCACTGGACGGACCACAGCTGCGTCCACTTCAGCTACAAAAAGACCACGACCCACAACCCCCCACATCCTTTTCCTCGAAGAAATTGGAACAAAATCACCACCGACCAGCTCTTCACTTCGCACCACCAAAACCCTCCTGCCATATCATCGGACCCAAACCAAGCAGCCACCAACCTCACACAATGGATCACCTACAGCGCCGACGAACTAGCACCCTTGAAGAATCATCCATTCAAGCAAAGTAACAAAAAGCCCCCTGGTTCAACGATGACCTTAAGAAATCCAAGAAGCTATGCCGCACTCTAGAGAAAGCCTGGAGAAAAAACCCAACCACTGACAACCTGGCCATCTTCAAGAACTCCACCCGCAAACACCACCAACTGATCCGATCCACCAAGAAATCAGCATTCAAGGATCGACTCGACAACAATGCCCAAAACAGCAAGGAACTATTCAACATCATCAAAGAATTTACCAACCCCACCGCCGGCACCAACGACATCACTCCCTCCCAAGACCTCTGCGACTCTCTATCCTCATTCTTCCACAACAAAATCGCCGACATACATAACAGCTTTGTAAACCAGTCCGAAGACCAGCCCACTCCACCCACCTCCGAACCAAAACCGCACTCTAACATCCTTTCCGCCTGGAACCCAATCACCACTGAAGACACCATCCGCCTGATGAACTCCATCCACTCAGGATCACCAACCGACCCATGTCCTCACCACATCTTCAACAAAGCAGACTCCATAATCGCACCCCATCTCCGCGATGTCATCAACTGTTCCTTCAACTCCGCTACCTTCCCGGAAAGCTGGAAACATGCAGAACTCAGCGCCCTTCTGAAGAAACCCACAGCAGACCCCACTGAACTTAAAAACTACCGTCCCATTTCGCTCCTCCCATTCCCTGCCAAAGTCATTGAGAAAGCCGTCAACAGTCAACTCGCCGCCTTCCTCGAATCCAACAAATCCCTCGACCCCTCACAATCCGGCTTCCGAGCCAAACACAGCACCGAAACCGCCCTCATCGCAGCAACAGACGACATTCGAACTCTACTGGACAACGAAGAAACAGCCGCCCTCATCCTACTCGACCTCTCCGCAGCCTTCGACACAGTCTGTCATAACACCCTCATTCAACGCCTCAGCAACATCGGAATACAAGGGAAAGCATTGGACTGGATCATCTCGTTCCTCGCTGGAAGAACCCAAAGAGTCCGCCTCCCCCCTTTTAAATCAGAGGCCACTGAAGTCATCTGCGGCGTACCACAAGGATCTTCACTCAGTCCCACCCTCTTCAACGTATACATGAGTCCCCTCGCATCCATCGCTCGCCAACACAACCTCAACATCATCTCCTACGCAGACGACACCCAGCTGATCCTCTCCCTCACCAAAGACCCAAACACCGCCAAAACCAACTTACACGTAGGAATGAAAGAAGTAGCCGAGTGGATGAAGAACAGCCGTCTAAAACTAAACTCCGACAAAACGGAAGTCCTCATCTTAGGCTCATCCCCCTCTGCCTGGGACGACTCTTGGTGGCCACCGGCCCTAGGAACCGCACCCAGACCTACGGATCACGCACGTAACCTGGGCTTCATCCTGGACTCCTCCCTCTCGATGACCAGACAAGCCAACGCCGTCTCATCATCTTGCTTCAACATCCTCCGCATGCTCAAAAAAATCTTCCGTTGGATCCCCACCGAAACAAGAAAGACGGTCACCCACGCACTGGTCACCAGCCGACTGGACTACGGAAACACACTTTACGCCGGAACAACAGCCAAACTACAGAAGAAGCTCCAACGCATCCAAAACGCCTCAGCCAGACTCATTTTGGACATCCCTCGACAAGCTCACATTTCCGGCCACCTGAAAGACCTCCATTGGCTCCCCGTCAACAAGAGAATAATGTTCCGTCTCCTCACCCACGCACACAAAGCCCTTTACGACCTAAGACCCGAATGCCTCAACACGCGACTGTCCTTCTACACCCCCACCCGCCAACTACGATTGTCCAATCAAGCCCTCGCCGCCATTCCGCGCATCCATAAATCCACCATGGGGGGAAGATCCTTCTCCTACCTAGCGGCCAAAACCTGGAATTCTCTCCCCACCCACCTCCGCCTTACACAAAACCACCTCGCCTTCAGAAAGCAACTAAAAACTTGGATATTCGATAAGTAGAGCACACCCCTCCCTCAAGCGCCTTGAGACCCTCTGGGTGAGTAGTGCGCTATACAAATCTCTGAACTTGAACTTGAACTAGCAACTGAGGTTTTGGTCCTGGGTCTGTACAAATACAAACAGTGCCAAACATATTGGACAAGGGTTTGCAGCGTTAAGGACCCATTGTTTGTAAATGGTTCGAATGTTTAAGTGGCAAGGCCTAGGGAACCTATGGAACCTGGGCTCCCAGTGAAATCACTGATTGGCACCAGTGACAAACAAAGTGATTTGATTTTAGTGTTATAGAGCACAACATTTACCCATGGGCACAGCCGTGGCCTGTGGAGGGAGTTCCGTGGGGCAGAAAGGCGGGGCACGGGAGGGGCAGGGTGGGGGGTGCTAAACACTGGAATATGGATAATGTGAGGTAAGTAAACAATTTAATAAATAAAATGAATTTCGTAGTGCATCAAGTAGTTGGACGTCGAAAACTAATGCATGTCTAAAAGCCCACCATATAAGAGAATGCTACCTATAGAGTATAGTGCCAGGTTTTAAAGTCATCCGAGTTTAAGGCAGAATTCCTCCAACATGAATGTATCCATGTATAATGTAACTGCTGCTCTTGTAAAGCGCTCCAATACCTTCGGGTCGAGTTCGCGCTACATAAAACTGCAACAAAAAAAACCCTGATGGACGGTTGAGAAATGGATCTGGAATCTGGCAATTAGCCTCAGTCAATAGTATGTGAGAAGGCGTGGCTTTAATCGTTCTGTTCTGATTGGCTGAGGTAGGATTAGAAGGCGAGGTAACAATTAACAGCCAAAGTCCACCGACAAGTACCTTTGGCTTTCACCACCAGAAAATATTAAGAATTCCTAGTTTGCAACTTTGCAATCTGATAGCTCAAGAGAGGGGGCAGGAGTCCGCCCAGGGTCAGGGGCGAGTGTGTCTATGATGTATGTTTGCGTGTGTCCGTGTTTTCGGGGTTTTGTGAGCGTGTGCGTGCTCCAGTCAGCATGGCAATGTTACTGCTGCGTGACTGGCGTGCTCTGCTGTTCCTTGTACTAGGTATGTGTCTTTAGTTATAGATCTAAACGCAAATGCCTGCCTTGATTACCCTAACTCTTAACAGATGCCGCGGCAGTCGCTGTCCTACGTTTTCCTGCTCGCACATAATGAGGTATGACACATAATGATATATGGCACATAATGATATATGACACATAATGCTAGCACCGGCATTAATCCCACGGTCCGCACAGTAACAGATAATTAGAGAGAGGCCTTCTTGCACACCACGGTCGCAAAAGTCCAAAAATATTGTCCACATGTTCCATCGCCGCTCTTTCACCCAAGGAGGCACACAGAAGGAAAAAAACACACCCTCCCCGGCAGAGCATGCCTCGTTCTCTCAGGCTCTCCGGATCCTGGGGCCTGGCTGCCGTCCCACCCCGGCATTCACTCTGCCCGGGTGAGGTGGCTGCACGCACGCCGAGCTCCCCTGCACGCCAGCGAACGCCTCCCCGCCGAGGGTCCATCTGAGAAGATGTTATCACTGTGTTCTTGTTGCCCCGGGCAACGGGGCTCAGCCTATCCCTGCGAGGCGTCCTCGGGCCGGCTGTAATAGCTGTGCACCATGTGCTCCAGATGATTAGCTGTTCATCACGCAGACCTGCCCGCTAAAGTGTGCAGGGAATAAGATAAGCATAATTTATACCGGGCGCAGGCCGGGCACGCTGGCGTGTGTCATTCCTCCCCCTGTTGTCACCGCGCAGGCACATCTCTCTTAGGTGCCTGCAGACAATGGGGCCGCCGTGATTGCTGCCGTCTGCAGGGGAGTCTGAGCTGCTTCCAGCCGGAGGAGTTTGCTGCTGCGGAGGGTGCGGTGGCCGAGCAATTAT
The DNA here is from genome assembly GCF_964261635.1 of Lissotriton helveticus. Classification (NCBI taxonomy): domain Eukaryota; kingdom Metazoa; phylum Chordata; class Amphibia; order Caudata; family Salamandridae; genus Lissotriton; species Lissotriton helveticus. Next base: position 1,069,607,872 of record NC_136070.1, on the reverse strand, counting down.
TCCCAGATCAGGTGGGAATAGACCCTTCTCTGCTCCTCCCAGCCCGAGAACCTTCAGTATGTGTTTTCGACTTTTGGAGATATTGGCTGCTGGATGCTGTCGCCACACGGATGGAGCATGTCGGAAATGGCCCAAAACATAGATCTCACCTGGAGTAGGGCGTTTGGGGAGGGGGCTCAGCTGGCACCGAGATCAAAAAGCAGCCGGCTTCTCTGCCTGTGATCTTGGTGTGTCTGCGCCTTTGTGCTACACTGGCACGGTTTGGTTGGTGCCGGGCCATGCGGTGGTGGAAAAACACCTTGGCAGCGACTGTGCAAACCTGCAATGGAGCCGATGGAGAAAGGGTTTTTGATATAGCAACACTTCCTTGAATCGTGAGGGCACTGGCAGCCTTGTGAGGGGGCACTGCCAGGCTCAAGGAGGCAAACCGGCCCAGGCGGCGGCCGCGTTGCAGAGCCCCCTGGCACCATGCTGAAGCTGAAAGCCTTCTGTCTGGATTACTGGCAGTTCCTCTGTTTGCAGCCTCTGCACGGGTTCTATAAAAGGTAAGCCAGGCTGTGCCACGAACTGCTTCCTTTTATGAACAGGGCTACTGGAGGCATTGCAAGTAGGTGCTATGGATGCCATGTTAGCATCATTAGGTCAATTTGTGTTATGCAGTATTTTCACTGCCAGCGTTTGCGGATTTCTTCTACTTTTGGCACTTACTGTTTTAGGTCTGGTGTTAAGATTTTTTGATTTTTTTGTAGGTCAGACTTTAGCCAGGATCTTTGGATATTAGTAAAATTATATGTGTGATATGCTACTTTCAGCTAGTCTTCTTAATCCAATACTCTGTGTTTGTGCCAGTCTAATTTTTCTTCAGCCCCCTGCAGCATACGCCATGGGTCATTTCGGCCAGCCTACTTGGGCCGTTGGTTAGCTTCACTGCGCATGTCCTCTTTCACAAGGAGCACAACCGCACACAAAGTGGTCCCTCTCAGTGCTAGGGTCTGATGTGCCAATGCATGCTTTTTCAGGCCCCAAGAACATTTTTGCTTTGAATTTTTCTTTCTTCATATCGATGAGAGCCAGGCAGCCCCCCTCCCTCCTCTAACACTAAAGTTTAACTGAAATCATGACAAAGCAACAATTGACAATGCCCAAATGCTGGCAACCAATGCCAGACCTATTGGATATGCCAGTGCTTGTTTTGTGTGGACACTGTCTGAAATTGTGTGTGTACCCAACAGAGTGTTTTAAGGTGCTCAAATGACCATCTCCTGGCCTTTCTAATTGTTGGCGACGTGGTTCATAATGTGAGCAATGCTGGAAATATAGACACAGCATCTCATAAATTCGGGAAACGAGAGGCGGCTCAGTAAGGGCGGAGACACGAGAAGCGATGTCTGACAGTTAACTTATATATTTATTTTTTCTAAACTTTGCTCCAAAGAAATTGACAAGTGCAAAAGTTATGGCAAATCTGTTCCGGCTTACTTAGTTGGTAACAAACAGGTCACAGAGACCGTTGTGTATCAAGGAAGTTACAGGGTATAAAAGAAGTAAGACAACTCTGGTGGTTAAGACACTTGCTGTAGAGATCTGTGTGCAGTCTATTGACAGGTTTCACCCATTATTGAATAGCACAGAAGGGTAATGGACTTGTTACAAAAGCTCAGTGTGTTACATGGATGTCAGAGATTTGTAGTTTATGTAAATCACTCAGTCGATTCCAGCTTTTGTTAAACAGATCCTTGAGTGTGTTTCTTGAAAGTCACAATTTGCAACCTTTGAAACATATTGAAACATAGCTTAGTGAGCTATGAACGGATATCAAAGAGCTGCATGCAAGCTTCAAAGGTTGGTAAAATAGGTTTTTTGAGTAGTAATAAATAATCATTATTAATTGCTATGTAAATGGTTATTAATGTGATTACTCAGATGGACAGATATAACTGACTTCTTATAGTGCATGTATGGCTCCTACATACAGAGCTTAGATTAGTAAACACCTGCTTCTTAATCTGAGTTTGTCACTTATACCGCTGTGAAATGACAGTCTGGGGGTCTTCTTTTTGTCTCAGTGGAACTGGTATCTAGATGTTAAATTCCAGCTAGTTACCATCTAGGATGAGACTTGAACAAAAGGAGTGCTGATGGTCCTTTAATTGGGGCATTTGTGTTTGGCCCTGCTGGAACTGAAAACATGAGACCTCCCTCACCTACTAAATGCAATGCAGGCAAAGTGCGAGCACTGCTGAATGTGTCCCAGTTATACAATGCACACTGGTTCCCTTGGAAGAAGCTGAAAACCTATGGCTCCTAGGCAGCAGTAGAAAGCAATCTAGTTAGTGATTTTGAAAAGTAGTACATATATCAATAGATACATACATATACATACATCAACAGTATCACAAGTAGGTGCTACAAACAAACCGTGCAGTGATCATGATTACTGAAATATGGTGAACAATGTTGCGCAATAGTATATAAAACCCCAAAATGTTGACTTAGAAACCGTCTCTTAGAACATAGACTCAAAATTGCCGTTCAAGTTCCAATGTCAACAGTAAACATCTGTTAAAGTCAACATTTATAAGTCGATCCCCAAAGAAACACTTTCTGAGGAGTCTTTGTCAGAACCATCGTGTTAGCCATTTCTTCCTATGGGTCAAGTACACAAAGACTTAACTTTTCGACAATGCAGTCAACCAACTTAAGGATCCGTTCTGGACGGGCAACAAATGATTACATATTTGAAAGTGGGTGCTGCACCCATCAGACCCCATTTCACTACAGATGCTTGTAGTTAATTCCTTATGCACTTGACTCTTAGGGAGCAGTGGCTACCAGTTTGGTCCTGATGAAGTCTCCTCAAAAAGTGTTTCGAAAAATCGGCGAATAAATGTTGACTTTAACAGGTGTTTACTGTAAAAATTGAAACTTGTACAGCATTTTTTGGTTTATGTTCTGTAAGACTTTTAAGTTTTTAAGTTAACGTTTCCTGGTTTTAGATAATATTGCACAGTATGGTACATCATCTTTCACTAATCATGATCACAGCGTCATTTGTTTGGAACACCTACTTGAGATATTGTTGATGTATGTATGTGTGTGTGTATATACATATATATGTGTGTATATATATATATGTGTGTATGTGTGTGTACATATATATGTATATATATGTGTTTGTGTATATATATATATATATACAATGGTCCAGTTGAAGGCAGGAGCCGAAACGCGTAGACCGTCCATTTGATGCACTTTCTTTTTGCACATGGTGTGTAAATAATAAAAAACGTGAAGAAACCATCTGTTGCAGTGCCGTATCTTTGTCTACGAACTCGTAGAAAGAAGAAGCTGTGATAATATATATATATATATATATATATATATATATATATATATATGTATATATGTGTGTGTGTGTGTTGCATGTATATTTGGACATCTCCAAAGATGACGACGCTCGAGTGAGAATCAAAATTATTTATTTTATTTTTGATGTTGATCTCGTATCTACGCGTTTTGGCTATCTAGCAGCCTTTTCACCGATAAGCATATATAGGTGTGTATATATAGATATATGTACAACCATGAAACAACTGGCTTTCAAAATCACTATCCAAATTGCATTCTACTGTTGCCTAGGAAGCACAGGCTTTGAGCTTCCACCGAGCGAACCAGTGTTCATTGTATAACATATATAGCAAGGTTTCTAACTATACCGGGTTGCCCCGTATTTTTTTGAGAATGTGTCCCAGTGTCAACCAAAATGCATGGCGGAAACGCCAGCCTATTCACTGGAAGAGGCCTGGATCCAGCCAAATAACAATGGACGGATCCAAGATCCGGCTGGGTCTCCCTCTTTCTCAGCGCTGAGTGTGAGTGTTCTCTCCCTAGTTTTGGTGCATGAAGAACATGTAGCATATCTTACAGGTTTCCAGACGAAACTCTGTGAGTGTTAACTGTGTCAAGGGTGATCCCTTTATGGAGTGTATTGCTGGGTGTGGTGAGCTCTAGGACCATCTAACTCACCCTTGTCACCTATGCTAATGCCTTTCACTTTTGGTGTCTCTATGGATTGCAAAGTTGTCAAAAGGTTAGCTAACAACATCTGTTTTTGTAGCGCTTCAATGTTTGAGTGGTTGGTTTACACCATACAGAAAACTTATTATTATTAATATTCTTTTTATTATAACAATAATTATAAAGATTGTTATCACCATTATTATTTTTTTACTTTATTTTTTCTTTACTAATCTGTTATTGTTCAACTAAAGTTCTTAGTTGAAAAAAATATGCATGTTGAATTCTGAGACGTCGAAAGCAGTGCTTGTCATAGACTACTTTCACCTTTTTTCCGTCAATCGCATTACATGCCAAGCCCACCACCTCTCCCTAAAAGGGTATTTTAAAGAGCAACTGATGCAGGTTGGTGAGATGATAGATGTCCTTCAAAGAGAGGGGTTCCAAATGTTGGTTCATCAGTTGTGGCTGCTGTTGCTGTTGCCTAAAGCTTCGTGCTTTATTGTTTCAAGTTATAATCACACATTTGAGGCTGACCATGACACAGATAGGGCGACAGTAAACATCTCTTGTGCATCCCACCTCCCACCTCCCCCCGGGCCCCCACCTCTCACTCAGGGCACCCCTGCCATTTATAGTGGTAGATGAGCCCTCTCCAGGACTGGACTGGCCATTCTGCAACCCTGGCTTTGTCCTGGTGGGCTGCAGGGTAAGGGGCTGCTTTCAGAGCTTCCTACTCTGCCACAAACCAGCCATTGCCCTGTTATGCTCGTGGCCTCTTGCAGTTAGGATTCATTCAAACATTTTTGCTTTACCTGATTTTGGTTCCTAGTCTGTCTCTGGACCTTTTTTTTGTTTCCAAAACCTTGCCAACTCTTAATCCAGAAACATTATGTAACTCAGCTAATGCCATCAACTTTGCTGTCCTGGGCCCTTTAACAAGCAGAGGGCCCTTATGGGGGATTTAGCTGCTACCAAAAGTCCCTTTTTGTTCACAACGAGACTCATAAATCCATCTGTGCTGGATAGCTGTTCTGTTTTTATTTCACACTTTGGTTCCCCCATGTTTTTATCATGAACACCAATTCGCTAAACAGCCTGGGGTAGAGGAAGTAATATAGTACTCCTGTTGACAGTTGATGACATCACGAGGTTAATTCCTCCTCCCACGCTTATTTCCACCATAATATCTCACTTGCTGTTATCAGGGGAGACAGAGGGTGAGAAGTGAAAGCATTTGGAGCACTCTTGACTTTCTTTTCCAATTACCACCTCAATCACCCTTTAAATCAAGGGCACGTGCTGTTTCAGGGAGACAAAATAGCAAGCCAGTGGCACCAGCTCCTAACACTTGCTATCCATTTCTAATGCCCAGGGTTCTTAACAGAGGTTTCCAATCCAGCTGGTTCCGACACTTGGTACGGTCATGAACGAGTACAGTACTGAATTGATAACATCAGTTCCAGATTGCAGTGGCGGCCGACATGGCTCGCAGGTGGTGATGCGGGTAGGGTGGGAGGTTGCGCAATATATATATAAATTATTATTTTTTATTATTTTTTTAAATAAACTTACCTTGCCGCCTGGTCCTGAGTCCCTGCTCCTTCTCTCCTCATCGAACTCGAGGAACAGGAAGCACAGCCAGTCCCAAATGACCAATCACAACGCTGCAATGCAGCAGTGTTGTGATTGGTCTGAGCGTCTTGGTTTGACGCTCAGCCAGGGTATGGGGATCTGGGCATTTTCTCAACGCAGGTTGTAGTGCAGCCTGCATGGAGAACAGGGAAAGTGCACATGACTGTTTTGGGCGGCCCTAGAGGAATGGGCAAACCACTCCTCCCCTGCACAGACAGCAGAGCACCCCCGCCCACCTGCCAAGCAGCACAAGCATAAAATGATAATAGCTCAAAGTTATTATAACTTTATGTTTCTACTTTGTACTGCTTAAAAGCAGTGGGGTGAAGCTCCTCCGCCATAACGGAGGAGCTGCCACTGGGATCCAAAAGCAGGCCTAGCAAACATGTTCAAGCCAGACCCATTTCCTTCCTCCTGTCTCATTTCTCTATCCTTTTCTCCCCAGTCTCTCTTTTTCCCTCTCTCGACTCAAGCACCCTCTGTACCTGCTTTAATAATCCCGGAGGTGTCAGCAGTGACCATTTTCCTTCAGAAACGGGCCTAGGCACTCACCAGGGAAATGCCTGATGAAATTAATTGGCAGTATAGGCCTAGATAACAAAATAAAATGCAACACTGCTTGGCATAATTTAACATCTGGTTCGAACACCTACCGTGTGATCCATCCTCTTGAAAGAGCAATGAAAACGTCACAGTTGCGTCCGTGACACAAGCACACTGGTGCATTTGTTTAGTTGTTTCTCTTCTATTGCCACCATGGGGCTGTGTAACCTGTAAATACCAATAATCCGTTTCCCCCCCTGAGAATGAGCTATAACATGCAGATGTTTTCTTTGCCACACCGAAAAGCACATTTTGACATTTTATCTTTTCTCCTATAAATGTCACCAGGTTCTGTCTGCTGGTTTGTGTCTGGGAAATTCCCACAATTTGGAATTCCGGTTCCGCACAGGTTGAAACTCAACCGCCAACATGCATCAGAGAGCCATAAATATGACGTCACGTCTTTACCAAAAGTGCACAGCCAGCACCATAAAAATAAAAACAATAAATAAGCCTACTTGCGTCGGGGCACGTCTGACGCATGACGCCAGCCCGCTCTCGCCGCGAGCGCCGCAGACTGACGGAGAGCGCAGGGCTGAGGGAAAAGGGCAGGGGTGGCTGTCAGACCCTGCCACGGGGAAACAAGCCGCGGCAATTTACACGACATGGAAAATGTCACCCCCTTATCAGCGCATTGGACATCTCACTCGCTCGGGAGGCGGACGCCGTGGAAACGTGGGCCGTCGTGCGGGAATTGGCCTTTCTACTGACTGCAGAGGCCGAGTCCTGCGCCTCAGCGCCGCGCCGTCCGCACTAATGTCTTCATCTCACCGTAAAGAGCATGAGTGCAGCTGTGTTTACCGTGCAGTGTTTACAGCTGGGCCGTGAGGGATTTTTTTGAGTCTAAGGCCACGTTTTGTAATCTCTCAGCTGACTGGTGAGAGAAGTTAGGGCGTTACTTCTTATTAAAGGTCTTTTGTCAGTACACAAGTGATTCACACATTTTTGGCCCATTTACCCTGCAGGGGAGAGTCCGGTTGCTTGTGACTTTAACTGTACACAAACACTTTCTAAACTTTGGGCAAACATACAAAAAGAGTTGGGGGTCACGCACAGAGCACTTCACAATGTTGATATTCAGAGTACTTTTATAAGGACACAAAGAATGCCTTGAGGACCCTGTGTTCTAAAGATGTAGGCCTCGGGCATCAAACTCCTTAAAAAAAAAAAGTTTTATATAGCTCGAACTCGGCACGAAGGTATCAGAACCCTTTACACCGCCACCAGTTGCGTTACCGACGGATATATTAATTGTTTTAGGCATGGGGAGATTAACCGCCTGATTCATCAAGCTAAATTGCACTCGCAAAGGGCAAGATTCTCAGAATCTTGCCTTTTGCGAGTGCTTTCAGGGTGGTACGGCCTTTTGCGAGTGCAATTTTTGCATTTGGGATTCATCATCCCAAATGCAAAATTTGCTATTTAAGAATTCGCACATTTGCGAAGAATTGAATTTAAGGAATCTCTATTTGAGATTCCTTAAATGCAATTCATGAAGCATTTTAAAATTGCGAAAATGCAATTTTGGGCCGCTATTTACCGAGAGGTCAGACCTCTCGGTAAATAGCAAAAACTTAGAAAAATGCTTTTAAAAGCATTTTTCTAAGTTGCATGTTGCACTCACACATGTCCTTTGGACATGTGTGTGCGCAACACCTGTTTCAATTTGCATTTAAGGGGTGCTACAGGGTGTCCTTTGGACACCCCTGGCACCCTTTAAATCGCTATCTTATTTGCGATTAGCTAATTGCTAATCGCAAATAAGGAATACTCCCCATTCATTCCTATGGGCCTTTTGGCCCATAGGAATGAATGGGGAGTTATTCCTTATTTGCGATTAGCAATTTGCTACTCGCAAATAAGGAATGTGTAGGAATCGCTATTTATTTAGCAATTCCTAGATGAATCCCGTTTTGCGAGTCCTTAATAGCGATTCGCTATGAATCGCTATTAGGGGCTCGCAAAACGGCCCGTTGATGAATAAGGCTGTAAGTGATTTGCCCAGAATCACAGGATGCCTAGCGCCCCTGCCGTGACTCGAACCCGGTTCTCCGGATTCCATCTCGACCGTTCTAGCCGTTAGGCCACATCCTCATTCCTCCCAGTCGTTCATGTGATTGTGATTGTAATTGTAAATCTGTTCTGTCTTACTTCATTGTTCACAGACTGCATTTGCAAATATTTTTACCGGTTTCAGACACCCACTGCAGACATCTTTGTGCACCCAGCAAATCCCAGGGTATAAGACAGTAAGATAACTCTGGAGGTTCATGCACTTGCACCGTATGCAGTATAATTAAAGTCTTGGTTCCTCATGAGTTACGTAAACGATTAATGCACCAGCTGTAAAGCACAGTGTGTAACTTGAAGGTCACACATTTTTGTTTTACTTCGATAAAACACTGGATTAATATTTGTGTTGCCGAGTTGCGTGTTACCTGCAGATCACCAGTTACCATCTTTGTAATACACCTTCATGATAATGAACCAGCATCAAAGACCTACATGCACACTGCAGAATCTTTCTTTATTCTAAGGCTGCTAAAAAGAGTGACTTTATATAGGAAATAACATTTATTAGTAAGTGCTATATACATGGAGATTAGTGTAGCTTTTCATATAAACATACAATTTATACTCTCATAGTGCATGCTTATCTCTTACATTCAGGGCTTTGAAAAGTATAAAAAAAAAACTGCTTCCAAATAATAATTTATCTCTTAAGCAAATATGAAGGTGTAAGAGGGGTGTCTTTGTTTTCCTTATGGCACCGGCACTGGGTCTATCTAGCTCCAAGTTAGGATGAGACACCAAAGGAGGGCTGATGGTCATTTAAGTTTTTGGATCAAAAGGCAATGGAAATTGAGAGACCCTCATGTCACCCATCCACCACTTGTAGGTTGTTGCTATGAATACAGAGCACACAAAGTGCGGGAGCTGCTCAATGTGTGTTAGTGTGGATGCAGCAGGGGCGGCTCCTCCATTAGGGCAGAGGAGCGCTACCCCACTGCTTTCTCGCAGTGCGAGAAGCAGAAAATAAAATGGTATTTTTGGGGGTGGGTGGGAAGATATGCCTGGTTGGGGTGGGCGAGTGGGAGGGTCGGGGAGGAGTGGCTTGCACCACTCTGAGTACCCTGACTGCTTTGGTGCCTGAGGCCATCATGTGCACTCTACATTTTCTCTACGTAGACAAATGGCCTCTCTACAGGTACCCGGCTGGGCACTGTCCGGAACTCCGCACCAATCACTTCGCTGCCATTGCGGCATTGTGATAGGCTTACAGGGGTGGAGGGAGCATGCCTGTTCCTGTTCAGGAGCAGGAAAACGCAGACCCGGCCCAGGAGCAGAGGCGGCGCGAGACCATTCGGGTATGTTTTATTTTACACCCCTTGCAGTAACCCCCACGTGACCTACCCCCCCACCCACGAGAACTGTGAGCCGCGACTGGGATGCAGCTCAGTAATAGCTTCCAGATCCAGGATACCCCTGTATCCCAGCACTCATTTTTGGGGAATAGACTGTATTTTTCATCAGACTGAAACAGAGTAAGAAAGGAAAAGGCAAGCTGTCAGAGAAAGATGGGAAAGCAGTGACGAAGGTAAAACGCAGAAGGTACAAAGTGGTAGAAGAAAGATCATGAGGTAACATTAAGACTGGGCAGCCTTGCTGTTTGACAAACCAGGCATTTGACAGTGATGCTGGCAGGATCCTAAAAAAAGCTTTGAGCCAGGCACTATTTTTTTAAATGAAACATTGATCTTCATGCTGACTTTCTATGTTCTTACACAAGTGTAGTTTTGTAAAAAAAATTAAAAAAAATGAAATTAATACATAGTCTACATTGGTGTGAAAAGTTTTTCATGGGCACCAAAGGAAGCAAGGAAAATAGCAAGAATCAGCTTTTCATGAAAAATAGTTGTATTTGGATTGTAGAGGGATCCTCAAAACCTAGAGCCCTATTGGCACTGGACTAATGAAAGGAAGGGCATTATGTCAGTGCAGGTAGAGCCGAGGTGTCCAACACAGGTTAATGACACATTTTTCTAGATAACTACTATGTAATTGATTTTGTATTTAGATTAATTGTATGTAAATTTAATTTGTGTGGATGTCATGAAAATGTTTAGTGGATCCGTCCCTTTTCTACCTACAATGGACAACTTCAATCTAGAGGTTTTATTTGGTATTCCTATGTTGCTAAGTGCAACCTCTTAGACTGAATGCAAATTCTGCAATTGTACAGATCTCATTCTGATCTTCTAGAATGAAGAACGACTTTACATTTGGCTGACTTGGGTCGCTAGGGATTTGCGCCTAGTTGGGGGGGGGGACGGGTCAGGTAGGAGTGGCTTGCCCAATGCTGTGTGCCCTGAACCAATCATGCGCACTCTGCCTTTTTTCTATGTAGGCTGCAGCCTACATAGAGAAAATGGCCTCCCCATGGCCTCCTGAGGTGGCGCGGGACTAGGTAAGGTAAGTTTTTTAAAATTATAATTAAAACACCAGTGAACCCGGGTGACCCCCCCACCACCCCGCAAGTCATGCCGACAGCGACTGGGTGTTCCTGGTGTAGGACGCTTGTTTGGTTACCAGCCAGGGAATCCCTGACGTCTGGAAACTAAAAGAATCACCGAAAGGTTAAGGGAGATAGTAACTTGCCATAGTGCACTTTTCCTGGTTAACAAATTGCAAATCATCAGTGTTCTAGGAAATAAGAACTGATCCTGGAATCTACCCTTCAGAACTATGTCAGCTTCACATGGGCACAGAAGAACCACCAAAGGCAGGAGTCCAGACTAATTTTGAAAACCTCCTAGTTCCTTATCCCTTAACGAAGTGCAGAGTGTAGCAATTGTGCCTCGATTGCTGCTGTACACAAGGGAAATGTCCTTACTAACTGCTGTTTTGGTGACAAAATACAGCAATGATCAGGGTTTAGTGGGTCCGGTGCCACTGCATCTGCTGCATTACTGAGAGCTTAAATAATGGAATTTTTGAAGGATAAGCACAGAAAACCAGGGTGCATTTGCCAAGACAACAGACTTTACCTCACATCCAGCAGCTTGTATGAGGATAATGGTTGTGTTCTGGTCCACTGGTGAATAATCTTGGTGCCATGCTGTGATCTGGTGACACTAATAGTAAACCACCATTTTTGGTGTTGCATTTTACCACCATTCCAATTTGAAACTGCTTATTAAAAGATTGGGGTGTTTTTTTTTACATACTGACGAGTCTTTGGTTTCATTTTTGGATTTTTGGAAATATTTATTAGTCCTTTAGCATTCAAATTGGATAATAAGACTTCAACTTTTTTCCCTGTTACCAAAGTCAGGGGAGCGGAATGCTTTTCAAATGTTTTAGGTTTTCCTTTGGTGGCCCTCTTGTTGTGGACTTGTGGCCATATACTTAATTTTCTTTTGGCATCTTTTCCACTAGAGCAGGGCCGGGCCGGGAGCCCGAAGCAGCCCGAGCAAATTTGGTCCGATCAGCTCCCATACAGTGAATATAGCGAACCAGCAAGTAAGCCTGACCACTACAAAGGGGATTGGGGAGTTCTCCTCCCAAGAAAATTTGGGGAAGAATGGTGCATGTTACAACACATTTTTGATTAATTATACGTTTTAGAGCATAGTAAGTGATGCCCTTACAGTGCACCAGGATACGACAATCCTGATTGGGGCTATTCAATGATTTCCTCACTATCATCCTCCTACAGTGCCCCTCACCTCTCCATAGCCCCTCTCTCATATGGATTTGATTTGTTTTACAGTGCCTCTCATATGAGTGTAGGGTGTCGGAGCATTTTACATCACATATACATAATGAATCATGCATGTGTAAATCAGTGTATATAAAATGTTACATAAGACAAAGGGGACTACAAGGTGTGGGATTCACTGTCATCCATACTGGTAGGCACTTTTTAAAAGATCTTGGTCTGGGGAAGCACACACTCAGTACTCAGAACGTAACACAGTAGTTAGGGTTGACTTTACTAATGAGAATTTATTTCTACCCAAACCAACTCTTTTCCAGCAAAATTAGGATAATGAAAGACTGGGGAAAAAAACAAAACTTCCTAACATAGATTACGATTGTAACTTATGAACTGCACAGTGACAAAAGGATCTCTGTGACAAAAGCAGTAACCCACTGAGCTATGTCCATAAAATATTGTCCATAGTACACTATCTTTGCAGCAGGCATATTCATATTCTTTGCTACCTTAGATGAGTCAAACCTGCCCCTAGACAAAACTTTCTGTACAGCTGGTACATTAATCACCAGAGTTATCTTGGCACTTTTATTGTTGCCTGAAAACTGTTGGAGATACAAAGAACTCTGCAGTGAATTTAAAACTGCTGCACTGCTACAAAACCAGCCCCCTCCCATTACAAAAGTGGGCCCCCACCCTTCTAGCCTCCCGGGAAAATGACCTAAGCCGAGTAGAGCCAGTCTGACCTGGCCCTAGAGTGTGCCCACAAGGTTTCTAAAACTGCATTTTTAAAATCCTGGGTGGAAGACAGCACATGGTAGCACAAATCAGAGTAATGAAGTAATTGGTCATCACTCGGATTTCTAGATGAGCTGGCCTGAGGGCACCCTAACATTAAAATATTAAACAAAGTGATGGCAACTCGTTATGAAAAGGGTACTTAAATTTTCAGACGGTGTGTCATTATTGTCTTGCATCAGCTGTGCACTTTCAGGCTAGACTTCACACTTAAAATCACTAACATGATCATTTTACATGGCTGTATTGAATGTCTTTTCTTGTGCTCCCCATTTAATGAACATTTCTGTGTTGCATCAGTCATTTCGCTGTCTGTCAAGATACAGCATTCAGGTCACTGGACTCAGTAATGCTCTGGTCTCGCCAATTTATTTCTTTGGATTTCTTTTTACTTCATATATGTCCTTTGCAGGATCTCACGCCTTCCGCCCCCTACCGCGATATCTTCTCAAACTTCTCTTCCTCTTTTCTACATTTTGCACATACCTTACAAAGCAGGGAGATTCCCTATTTCTGCAAAGATAGCTATCAGTTTTTTTGGACCTTTCCCTATATATGCCTCTTTATGTTACAGCTCGCTGTTATTCCTTTACTCATGCACCTTCATTTGTTCACTCCCTTGACCCTCTGGTTCTGCCTTTCTGTCCCACTAAACACTTTAATGATCTGTAATCTAGGTGTGGATTAGATACGACTTCTTCATCATCTTTAATTGACATCCTGCGTCAGATCTCTATTCTTTTCCTCCGTTTTCTCTGGCTAAGACTGTTCCACTGAGGAATGAGTGCTTTCCAGTGCTCCTCTTTTCAGTCTTTGGGAACATGTAAACAGAGTGCATGTTTTTTTCATCCTCTGACGTCTCTTCTACCACTACAAACTAATCAGGTGATCCTTTTCAGGTAGGCTGCTTTTTTTACTCTTTTTTATCAGGTGCCTAATCCTCCTGCATCCTAGTTTAACTTTTATGGGAAACGGTTGGTCGACTGTCTGTATGCCTGTAACAATCATATTTTCTATGTTATTTCAGTTGTGTGTCACAATATCAGCTACAATAAGCATTTGCAATGCATTAGGTCTCGCACTAACGAGAGTTTAACCTATTGGCAATGCAATAGCTTAAACTCGCAAATGCGACACCTGTTGCATTGTAAAAATGTGGCTTTTTTTACTAGCGCCCCTTCCTTTAAACAAGCCACGTCTAAAGAAAGGGGTGTGTCCGACATTAAAGTGAAACCGCAGCATGGGGCTTTGACAAAAAAAAGTATCTATCAAGTTGACAGATTTTTTTGTTGTTGTTGGTAAAAGCGCCCATGCTGCGCTTTCACTTTAATGCCGACCGCCTAGCCTTCTTTAGACACGGTCTGTGTAAAGAAAGGGGCGCTGCTTCTATGAATGTGACAGCGCCGCATCGGCGCTAGTAAACAAAATAAATAAATAAATAAGCGCGGCAGCTAAATGTGGACAGCACTAATAAAATAAATAAATTGTAAAATGGGGCCGCTATACTTAAAGCGGACCGCCATTAGTAAAAATTAAAATAAAAGCGGGTGGCGTGCTGCGAGGTAGTTCGTGGAATAGGGAAGAGCATTAAATAAAATAGGGCTCACCGACGTATTAAGCAGACCATGTTACAACACCAGTAAAAGGTCCAGTCCCTATGGAAGGTAACAAATGCTGACAAGGCGGTACAAAGGAGGGACTAACTAGCATAATAACGACACAGAAGCCAGCGTTTACGAAGGACAATGACTCAAGCCAATTAAACATATGGGTGGAGACTGGGTGAGTCCTTCAAAGCCATACTCCACTACTGCATGCTTTGCAGCAGCACCAGGCAGGACCTAAAAAAATGTTGACCTACTCAAATATTAACTCCACTATATTGACTACCACTACATCAAGAAGATAAGTAAATAAAGGAAACTGTAGATTACTATTCTAACTCAACATCAACTTACTTTAACAATATAGTGGAAGTCAAAAGTGTGGAGCCAATAATTTTGCAGGTCCTTTTGAAACATTAATATTGTACCTCCTTACGATTATTTCAATTGCCTGGGTCTCTACGCCAGTCATCACTTCCCTGCTGCCATGTATTGCCTTTTGCATCCTCTTCCGTGCTTCTTCTCAACATCTTTTTCTAATTGAGGTCCCTGGGTCCATCTATATCATTATTGGAGTCTTTCTGGTTCCATCTACATTGAGCACTATCCTTTAGCTCTTCTTTATCCTTTTCCTGACAAGATCATCTTTGATCACAAAGTCCTATTGCGGGGGTTGGCATCTCTACTCCGGTACTCATTGGGAAGTCCCAAGATGCAGGTTGAGTCTTGGGTTCCGATTCCTAACACAATATTTGAGAGATTGGATACTCACTCTCTAACAATGGCCACTGATCATGATGTGTGTGATTGACTAACGTTTAAAATGTGAATATATACAGTATGCCATCTCTTTCCTTCAAATGCATCCTCCCTCGCATAGAAGGCAGCCAGCCTGTGTACCTACGGATCAGTAGGATAATACTTGTGCGCACCCTTGGAGGATTAACTCTACTCTACTATTTACAGTCTCTTTACAAGGTAACGTAACAGCGGTACATGCTAAATGATGGTAGGATAGTGAAGAGAAACTATAAAGAGCACTATCACCCAATAAGGGCATCTCTGTTTTGATAGGTAACAGACTGAGGCAGAAGAGAGGTTAATCCATAATTTGTAAAATAGTAAGTGCCCAGCCACTCGTCAGAAGGCCACTGCAGCTTGCACTGCCCATTGCCCCTGCCAGCACTGCAAATGACAGTCCAGTACAAACACATCTACTAACCACACACTCCTACAAGTATGACAATTTAGAATATTTCAGGCCCCCAAAGCTATAAGAATGGCTTGGGTTTTAGGTATTAGTCATTTTTAATGTATATTGATTAAATAAACAACTGTTAATGCTCCTCTCTAAATAATACAACAGCGCCTCCATGTGGCATACTGTCATAAATGCTGGTAATTAAGTGCCGGTGCTGAGCACTGGAAACCACGGGCTCAAATTAACTGCTTCAGCGCTACCGCGTTTACCTGCTGTGCGCTGAGAAAGGAGTAAATGGCTTGTTTGTGACAAAGCCAGCTCGTCATGAGCGCAGGGCAGGTAACGCCCATGACGAGCTGGCTTTGTCATTAGCGTCGAAGTGGTTAAGCACTGAAAGAGGGGTTTAAGGAGCAGCAGAGAAAATGTTGATTTTTAAAGCTTTGTGAAAAGCAAAATGACGAGTCAGGCAAAGCAGAAGTGGGAGAGCGTACCAGGAAACAAAAAGAGCATCCTCCGGCTTGGGCAAGGTGAAATTAGTAATGATTGGCAGTCTCTGAGAGGAGGATCAGAGAAATCTGAAATTGATGATAATCAGAACGAGAGCTGTGAAAGGACTGTTAGACAAGGCAAAGAGCCTTAAACGTGTTTCTGCTGAGAATTAAAGCCAGTGCAATGAGGTTAGTGAGCAGATAAATGGGAACAAACTAGAAGTTTGAAGATAGCCCAGATTACATGTTCTGTATCCTGGACAGCCTATCCAGCGTAGCTACGGTAAGATCAAGCTAAAGAGAACTGCAGTAGTCAAGCCAAGAAAGAATGACCACTTGAATACCAATTAGCTGAACAGATCGCTGGAGGGAAGGTAAGAGTCTGTGACACAACCATAATTGATGAAAGCACAAGGAAAAGACTTTAGCAATCTAAAAAGACAGGGACAGCCATTGATCTAAATGAAGGCCGATATTCTTGACTGAACGGGCCAGAAGGGGAGCAGGAGCAAGTTTATATGTCCACCAGTCATCAGTCCGATTTTTTGGTGGGTCAGAACAGTCCCATGACTTTCCTACTTATATTTGAGGCTATTGCCCTCTAGGGCGTAGCTTAACTTTTTCTATGTCTGTGCACTGGTTACTTTGAGTGTCCACCTGAATGGTTATCCATCCATGTTCTCCTCCTCCAATAATCTGTATTTGACACACACACCTCACAAGACAGGTGTGGGTTTCCCTCAATCCTTTTTGCTGTATTGTAAATGACATTTTATGCTTTTACAACGAACAAGCACGGCTAGTGGTTATCAAAGGACTATATAGGTTTTTCAGAATACGTCGAATAGCCCATGTCATATCAAAATATAATGCTCTTTCTGGCAGTCGGACTAAAGAAGTGTACTATCTCAGTTATGTCAGGTGCAAGCCAGAGGCAGTGGATTGGAAATATGTACACGGAAGGTGGCATGACACAAAATGATCGGGCACCCCTGCAGAATATAATGAGGGATCTCTGACTCTTCCATATCTCACAGATATTCATTGGCCTGAATGGGGAACCTGCTGGCTTGTTGGCCCCCTGATGGAGTGGGGCCAACCCAATGCTGCAGGTGCTTGTGTCATGCCTATGAGAGTGATGGGCGTCTGGGGAGCGTGCAACAGAGAGCACGGCAATTTGAAGGAATCTGGATTCAGAGAGGGGCACAAGAACTGGTAGTTGGGATAGTGCCGATCTCTACTCGGATAAAGGGTCTGATTTCGAGTTTGGCACATAGGTTACTCTCTTACAAACTGCACTGTCTTACATGTGCCATTGGATATAATGCATTTGTAATACGGTGGACAGGATATCAGTCTCAATGGTGAAAAAAACGACAGCGACAATTTTATATAGAGAGATGGTTAAATATTTTTAGTACCAGACTCATTAATGTTTATACTGGTTCTGGGTAAACTTTCTAAACAATTCTTTTGCTCTTGATTTCTACAGTTCAATACTATGGATGTGCACTTTTCTTTATTGCCCTAAATCAAAAATAACTTCACCCACTCAGACTAGGCATTGCCTTGATGTAATACTGCAGTTTCTCCGAATTCAGTACATCAGTTGCTGCCTGATAGTATCACATCATTATCTATAAATGAGCTGATTAATTAATTACATTAACACAAGAGGAATTTGTATATGTGTGCTAAATAAATGGTTTCTAATCCACCGCAGTTGCCCACAACCAGAAGTAGCTGATCAAGATCAGCTCAAAGGATCCACAGTTATCTCATTAATTGACGAAAGTAAGCAATTAATTGGAAATTCAGCTCTGTCGTTGTGTCAGATCAGTGCATCAGATACTCAGTATACGCACATTAACCAAGGTACCATGAAGTAGCGCATTCATTTCTACAAGTCAGCACAGTATGTCTTGAAAATAATTTGATTAAAATGGTTTTGCACATTTTAGACCCCAGTGGGGATTCTGAAAACATTTGCATGCTCTTCACCCTGCTTTGTGCGTCTATCATAAAAGACTAGAATTTCTTGTATGAACTATTCTCTGTGTAAGAGTCAAAGATAAACACACCCCTGAAGGTACTTCGGACGTGAACAGGATTAAACAGAGAAAAAGATAGCTTGTGGAGGTCACAACTGTAGGCATTTATTTATTCAAAATAAATTGGGTGAATTTAATCAGCTAATTAAATCACTCGCACTTACAACATGTGCCCTCTCAGAGCTGAGATTGCCTCAGACTAAATCAATAATTAAACTTCTCGCCCAAAGCAATTCGCTGTGGACAATTACATCTACATTTGCTGGTCTTTTTAATTAATATTCAAAAATAAATGTCTTGGTGATGCCTGTACCTGAGCGTGGTATGACATACTATAGGATTCCTCCATCTTATGTGACTGCATTCTATCATGTGTTGCCTTTCGCCTGTCATTCTCTTCCTCCTCAACCAGGCTGTCTCAGGCGCATGTCTGGGTATAACTGTTGATTCCTCTGGTACCAACAGTACCTCAACCACTTGTAATTTTATTGTAATCTGTGTTCCTGGAAACAAGAGAATGAACCATTTGTGGCCTGTGCCCTGTGCCTATTTTGAGTGGGACAAGACTGCAGTGAATAATTGGAGTAAAATGTTAGTTGAATGGCAGGTGAGATATCCAATCACAGAACATCCTCTGGTGACGGTCCCCGTTGTTTAACCCCTTGCATGCTTATGACGAGCCCAGCTCGTCATAAGGCACAGTGGAGCTGTGCTCATAACGCGTTTTTGTGGATTCTCGTTCCCCACTCAAAATGACAACAGATCACTCAATTTTCCAGGGCCATTAGCTTAGAAAGGGGTAGTCCGTGGGTTATTTCTCACACAGTGAACTGGAAAAGCCAGGATTGGGCAGGAGTCGCTGATTTCACAACGATTGGCAGCCTTTATTTCCTTTTCAACCCCAGCATTGATAAGACAGCTGCTTTGCAGCTACAATTTTCCCTCCTCACTCACACCGAGCGTGAGGCCTATGTAAAGATGTACTCGCCTGGTGCATCTGGGCTCAACTTGCGCCCAAACACACCCCAATATAGGTCACCCGTCTGAACAGGAGACTATAATAAGGGGCTGATTGGCAAAACATTTGAGTACGGAAAATAGTGCTAAAGGAGTACTCTTTTACATACTCTTACATGTCTTTGTGAATCAACCCCGAAGTGCCCAGCTCCGTATGAGTAAATGTACCAAAGAGGTTATGATCCTTTCTATTTTTACTAATTGAATATGAGTATTCACATTTTATTCTGATTTTTTAGATGTTTTTGGGGCTACAAAGGTATTGCTTAACACACTCCAAAATGCCTTTGTGAACAGGTCCCAAAGTATTTACACATTCCATACCTCGCTTTCCTTTTTAACATGCACACAAATGGTATAGAATTCATGCTCTTCTTAAAAATTGGCAAGATTTGTATCCTTTGTTTGATGTGAGCAATGTGTGACTAAACCTCTGGTAAACAGTGCATTTTATACTTACTACCCTAAAAACAACTGCGGAAACCATTTTGTTTCTCTGATTCCTTTAATAATGATTATTAAACAGCGCATATAAGTTAAAAAAACAAGCTGTGCTCTGCCCCAAAACAAAGCGATAAAGCAGACATAAAAAGAAAACTGAGCAACTTAGGTTTTATGTGTTTCTGAAGACACTGATTACAAAATGTGCTATGTGGCAGCCACATCTGTTCATTATTCTTCATTAAAAATCGCTTACATTTACTTCCCGCTGGGTTCCAAGCAGGAGGCATCTGAAAAGAATTAAATCTGATGTTTGAATTTGAAATTTTGAAATCTGAAAGGTGCTGGTGTCTGCTGGGTCCCTTTGCAGGTGTTTTCTGATCGCCTTTGATTGCCCCACCTCCCGCCCCTCTGTTCTGTGTGTATGCGGCGGAGAAATCCATAGAGTGGGCGGGTAAGAACCCTCTGGGGTGCTACCTCCTGAGGTTTCGTTCTGGTGTTAGTTTTACGTTAATATCAGCCTTTGAAGTCTAAAATATAGGAATTAGTTACATCTGATCCTCCTGGAGTTAATGGGGTTCCTGTGAGTCAGAGGACTGGCGGCATGAGGCGTGGAGACATATTAGCAGCTGAGAAGACAAAGAAACCCTTTTGTAGTCTGTGGTCTGCTTGTGGTGACTTGCAATGCACTTGGGGTAGCTCGAGGTCATGAACAAGAGATGAGGCTCAAGACCAAGCAGGTGCCAGAGGTGACCCTCAAGGAGAATTCGGGCATGAAACCTTACACTAGGCATGTCTGAGTGCCTCAAAATAATATTGTTTGTGAGATACACACTCTTCTGAAATTATCGATCAATCTGTTATTATAGGACTAGGGACTCAACCTCTGTGCATGACCAGATTTAATGTGGATATTTCATGTCTTGGCAAAGAGATTGCAGCAGACTTGGAAACTAATGCGAGGCATCAAATTAAAACCCTCTACTGTAGTGTAATGGTGGACAGTCGCTGCACACAGGCGAGTCAATAGAGTTTGATATTGGATGAACTGGTATGTGCCAAAGTCACACCAAAACATGTTTCATACAGTAGCACAACAAATACAACAATCGGCTAGCCACACACTACACCATGGTATAGCATGCTACCTGTCCGAAGATGCGCTTTGGTACCCAACATGGTGGTATGAAGCATTGTATAAATTCTATAATGCAATACCAGACCTCTTGACTCAACTGGGGTGTATCCATGCAGATATTTGCAGCAGTGCTACATGGAGTCAACAGCACCAGTCTATACTCCCCACTTTTTAATATTTATTTTACATTTGACCAACAAATCACTGATGTTTCAAACCAGCATAACCTGCCTTGAAAATTAAGGACAAGAGCAGGCAGGCTCCGTACTGTTCTGTAATGTGTACAAGTTTAATTTTGTATAGGGACGGGTAGAACTGTGTCACTACAAATGACCCTCGAAAGATGAATTAGTCTATTTTTAATGTCTGTTTGGTGCTACATGTCACTTATGGGCCACCAGAGAGCAATGTGCAGGAACTGGAGCGAGGAAATTACACAAAGTAAAGGGAATAATGGTTTGCACTGCATACTGTCCCATTTTGAAATTGCCTCCATGACCAAGCAAGATAATGCTGCTACCTTAGCATTGTGCAGGCCTGTATGACATCCTTGGGCACCTGCCAACTATTGGGACTCGAATTCGGTCTTTAGCACATGATGGAGAGGACACAGAAAGCCAGGTGGAGATAGACATGGCCCTCTCTTAGTCAAAGATTGAAAGAAAATGTTGGTCTGCAGCGCTATTTCAGGTTAGTCTCTGGTGCAAGATGGGCATATAGAGCATTCAAGAGAAAAAAAGCTTTGGACGTCCAGGAATGTCCTGAAACTTTCCAAGGCCTCTTATTACGACGATAGGATAAAAAATGCTACAAACTCTGCAAGAGAATCCTATCTCATCGTTAAAGAACTCCTAAAGATACCACAACCCCCCCCACTGAACAGGCCCCCTCTGGATAGGAGTAATGAACTTGCAAAATACTTTGACTCTAAAATTTCCCATATTTTAAACTCACTTCCACAGCCCAATCAGCCACCCTGCTGGGACAACGTGATGCCTGACACTTGTACAGTAGGCGTCCCCCACCCGCAGCTTAATGCCTTTAGGGCGGTCTCATCGGAGGAAGTTGAAAAAACCCTGGCCAAGATGAAAAGTGGCTCCCCCCGTGACCCTGCCCCCATGAGGTTTTTGAAAGCAATCGCCCCTACGATTGTTCCTCCAGCTTTGGAGTTGATCAATGCCTCACTGTCCCAAGGCTCCGTTCCTCCCAGCTGGAAGGAGGCGGTAGTTAAAGCCCTTCTCAAAAAACCCCATTTGGACCCATCTGATCTGGCCAATTACAGGCCGATCTCGCTCCTTCCGGGCATCAGCAAAATCGCTGAAAAACTGGTTAACGTCCAGCTATCCCAGTTTTTGGAATCCAACAATCTGCTGCGATGTTCCCAAACGGGGTTTCGCCCTGGCCAAGGTACGGACACTGCCCTCCTCGCCGTCATCGAGGAGGCAAGGTGCATTTTGGATTCAGGGGGGTCAGTGGCAGTGATCCTCCTGGACCTCAGTGCAGCCTTGACACAGTGAACCATCGTGTCTTGCTCCACCGGCTGGCCAGGGCAGGACTCGGGGGCACTGCGTTGGCTTGGATAGAGTCATTCCTGTCGGGCCGTTCGTTTCAGGTCTGGGATGGTAACTCCCGCTCCGACTCTCTTCCTTTGACAAGTGGGGTTCCCCAGGGTTCCTCACTTAGTCCCACTCTTTTTAACGCATATATGGCCCCTCTCGAAGATGTAGTTGCCCCCTTTGGCATCAAGACTGTGAGTTATGCGGATGACACGCAATTGGTCGTCTCCCTCTCGCATCTGGACCAATGCCCTGATAATATCCTGCACTGCCTCCAGAAAATCCATCTCTGGATGTGCGAGTCCTCACTCAAACTCAATGGGTCCAAAACAGAAGTTATGCTGATGGGCAAGAAGTGGTCAGCAATTCCATCATCTGTTTGGCCCGATATTATGGGTGAGGTACCCGCCCCCAAGAAAGAAATTAAGAGCCTTGGGGTCTGGCTCGAACCAGATTTATCAATGAAAACCCAGGCAACTAAAACAGCTGGAACCTGCTTTGGACTTATGCGGTCAGTCCGCAAGATCCTCCCTCTGCTTCCCCCTCAATCTAGGAAACTCCTGGTGCAGGGTCTGGTCCTTGCACGACTGGACTACAGCAATGCGGTCTACCTAGGAGCCCCTGAAGCTACTCTGGCCAAGCTACAACGCACCCAAAATGCGGCTGCCCACATTCTTATGGGTCTTCCCTCCAGAACCTCTGCCAGACCTGCGCTTAAGGCTCTCCACTGGTTGCCAGTACGAGAGAGGATCGAGTTTAAGGCAATGTGCATCGCTCATAAGCTCCTCAATGGACAAGGCCCTTCGATCCTAGGAGAGATGGTTACCTCTTACAAAGCCTCGAGATCTCTGCGCTCGGACAATGAGCGACTGGCAAACGTCCCCAAGTTCGAGAGGGTACGTACTGGAGGCCGCTGCTTCTCCGTAAAGGCAGCCACTCGCTGGAATTTGCTTCCCCGCAGTCTGCGGTTGGAACCCGGCTACTTGCGTTTCCGCAAGCAACTCAAAACTCTGCTGTTCCCTAAATAAAGTTTCTCCCTCCCCTCTCGGTCAACTTCTAGCTTCACAGCGCGGGGATGCCTCCGGGTCACCAGGCGCTTTACAAATCCCTAAATAATAATAATAATAATAATAATGTCGCACCATATCCTCTGTGTGTGGGTGCATGAATGGAGTGTAGATTCTGGATGGGCGTCTGGACGGCAAAGGTGGATGGCACCCTAGACATGTACACTGTAGGGCACCCTAGAAATGAACACTGTAGGGCAGCCTTGCCGCGCCTTATGTGCTAAGTACAAGGACCTAACCTTTGAGCTCTCTTTTCCAAGACAGATTTGGTCCTCCGAAGATGGAGATTTATGAACAATTAGCATGACAGCAATGTTGGATTCCTTCTGGAAATACAAATAAACAGAGTGCTCTATTGAAAGGTATTATCAAATTATTGTCAGTGTCTGAACAACGTTTCGAATTCACAAGCCTGAAACTGGATTTTATACCGAAATAGATCATAGATAACAGGCTAGTTGTCCACAAATCAAGATTGTTCGGAATTTAGCCAGTTGTTGAAAGGTGTACTCCAGCTGACAACATTACCAAAATGTATCCATTGAATGGATCGCAGCATCCCTCTGTGACTGGTGGTTGAATCTTCCACATCAGTACCTGCAGCGCCTGAGACAAAGGTAGCTCTGTCGCTCACCGGCCAGATCGCTGATAATTTGAGTGGTTGGTGGAGTTCAATGCCCTGCTGGGATGTATGACGTTACAACGCATACTTTTACAACGCCTACCATTACAACGAATTTTTTACAACGCAAAAACTTTTACAACGCATACCATTACAACGCAAGATTTTACAACGCAAGTACCTTTACAACGCATACCATTACAACGTAAATATTGGTAAGTATATAATTTTTTTTAATATAAATTATTTTAAATTATTAAAATATAATTAAATTGTATTTAATTTTATTTAATTAATTTAATTTAAATATAATTTTAATTTATTTTTACAAATTAACCCTGTACCCCAAAAACCCAAAACTGACCCTGAACCCTAAAAATATTTTTTTTTTAATTTAAATTAATTTAAATTATTAAAATATAATTAATTTATATTTAATTACATTTAATTAATTTAATTTAAATATAATTTTATTTTATTTTTACAAATTAACCCTGTACCCCAAAAACCCCAAACTGTCCCTGAACCCTAAAAATACCCCTTTACCCAAAACTGTCCCTGAACCCTAAAAATACCCCTTTACCCAAAAACTGAAAACTGACCCTGAACCCTAAAAATACCCCTTTACCCAAAAACTGAAAACTGACCCTGAACCCTAAAAATACCCCTTTACCCAAAAACTGAAAACTGACCCTGAACCCTAAAAATACCCCTTTACCCAAAAACTGAAAACTGACCCTGAACCCTAAAATACCCCTTTACCCAAAAACTGAAAACTGACCCTGAACCCTAAAAATACCCCTTTACCCAAAAACTGAAAACTGACCCTGAACCCTAAAAATACCCCTTTACCCAAAAACTGAAAACTGACCCTGAACCCTAAAAATACCCCTTTACCCAAAAACCCAAACATATAATATTTTAAAAATAATTATATACTTACCAATACTTACGTTGTAATGGTATGCGTTGTAAAGGTACTTGCGTTGTAAAATCCTGCGTTGTAATGGTATGCGTTGTAAAAGTTTTTGCGTTGTAAAAAATTCGTTGTAATGGTAGTTCGTTGTAAAAGTTGCGTTGTAAAGGTTGTTTCCCCCCTGCTGTCCCAGTCATTTATGGCCAGGCTGTTCATCAATATTTGATTACATTTCCATCCTGGAGCAGCTCACCACCATCCCACTCCACAACAGAGTGATTGATGGTACAACGTTCCACTACCCTTTCCACTGCCCTCCAAGTCGTCACACGTGAATGTTCTATAAATGTTTGATTTAATCGGCACTGAATGAGAGCAGTGTGGCCTCGTCTGCCGACAGGCACAGGTGTGCAGTTAATCAGTGTGTGAAGTAAACAACAATAGAAGGTCTGCTGTGGTCACTGCTTTTCAACAACATGACCTCATCAGCTGCAGTGACTCACAGAGGTGGCTTCACTGGGCGATTAGCTAATTCATGGTTCAAGGTTTGCTTCCACTGCCCTCACTGAGCTGCCACGGTGGCAGTACTGGGCCTGTGCAGGCCAGTATTCAGAAAGGAAACAGTTGTGCAGAAACAATCATTCTCAAGTGTTGGCTGTGCTAACAGTTCTAATTTGTAAAAGAATGAGTGCCGGGGCCCCAAGTTTTGCACAGAAGCCAGCGGTCAGCGCTATTGAATTTCAGGGTGCCAAATACCAAGGCTGCACTAAGGTTCCACTTCGGGCCTCATAATCCACTATCAGACACTCCCTGTCCCTTTATATCACTCTTGGTCCCTTTATATCACTCCCTGTCCCTTTATATCACTCCCTGTCCCTTTATATCACTCCCTGCCCCTTTATATGACTCTTTCAGGTTCTTTTTTTATTCCTGCTCTCCTGTTTTTCCGTTTTTCTTTTCCTCCTGCCCTTTTGTGTTTCCCTTTCTCTCTTGCTTTGGGTCAAAGTCTGATGAGGAAAAATAAGTGCCTGTCCCCAAAAATTAACGGTGGGTCCCACCTGCAACCACCGGCTCAAGTTAAGCTCTGGCTGTGCAGAGGCACTGTTTTAGATGAACTTAAGTTATATGATACCTCTGATATCATGGCAGGTGTAGTACTACTTTCAGAATAGTTTGACGTCGCCCTTTCTGTTAAAACGTCACTTCCTCTCACATAAAGAGAGAACCGATCTGGTTATTTGCTTTCCAGCATTTCATAACACTTCTAGGGCCATTTTGAAACCAACCTCTCTTCTTTTTAACTTTATTCTATAAAAAGGGAGCCCGCGTGGAGTTATGAATATCATTCTTATTCATATGTATTTATGTATTTAATTTTGCTGTTTTAGAGGGTGCCTGAGTTTGGTGACGTCAATAGCTATCGCCTGCCGATTACAAGTACAAATATCGGCAGGGCCAACTCAGCCAGTTATTCATCCAAGTTCCATGAATTAAGTGCCATTAATTTGGGTTAAATTAATACCCGCTACTCACATAACTACTAAAATTGTCTTAGGAAGCGTTGTATAAAAATAAAATTAATATTATGTGTATTTTTACTGGAATGGAATTCCACAGTTTACTCGGGTCACCAAAGGGGCACACCCACTCGTAGTTTGAGGACTGCAGCAAAGGGAAATCGTGGCCCATGCTTAAGGACCACCAATCTTGTTTTCTACACTCATGTGCCCACCATTTTGATGCATCTGTATGTCGTTCTCACCCAACCCCATAAATGTAAATTCAAAGCAGATGCTAAGTAGAGGCAATGGCAGCTCCTCAGAAGTTATTTCTGTTATTATCATTTTATTTTTTGTATCAGCCAGGTTAGGCGGCGCAGGGCTGAGGCTCCCGTGACGTCCGGGAGGAGGAGTGGTTGCTGCACTCAAAAGTGTGCATGACTGCTTGACCGGCCCTCTCCGGTCAGGTAAACAGTCATGCGCACTTTGCATGTTCCCCTCTGGGTTGCATTACACAGCCTGGCGGGGAACATGCCAAGCCTCCCATTCCCCGTCTGAGCACTGAGCCATGGCGCTCAGACCAATCACAATGCTTCATTGCAGAGTTGTGATTGGCATAGGGGAGGGAGCCTGTGTGCTTCCTGGTTCCTGTAGAGAGACAACGAGAACAGACGGCTGAGGGCACGAGACACTGCAAGAAGGTAGGTGTTTTTTGTTTTATTTTATACCCTCCTCCCCTGCGACCACCTCTCCGTCTCTCCACTCTTGTTCATCGCCAGCCGCTACTGAGTAGAGGGCTATGTAATTCTAATTTTCTGCTGATAAATGGTGAGGATCCAGTTAAGCCCTTCAATGGATTACAAGAAACCTACCCTAGATATTTTGCTTTTACAGAAGAGTCCATTAGAACAGTAATGGTCATGCCCTTTTCTCCTCCCCTTCTTCCTGGACTGAAGAACTCTGTTTCACTTTAAGCAACATGAGACCGCCAGGCTGAAACTGCTTGTCCTTGCCTTTACTTTTTTCAGTGAAAAACATTCAAACAACCTTACCAAAGAATTCCCCAAACACTAGTCCCAGTGTTCAACTAACTTGGTAAACGAAGACGCAACTGGACAAAAAACAACGCTCTGAAATAGCCTTGCATCTGGATCCGAATGGTTGACCAAGGCGGCAAGCCACATTCAATGTGAGTGAGAGTCACTCATTTGGAGGCCGGGTTCACTTTTCACTCAATGCAGGCTAAATGGCACTCAAGGAGGAAAGGTCTAAAACCTGAACTCTAAATGTGTCTGTTATCATAGTTCTATTGTGCTCACATCCCTTCCTAGGAGCTACAGATGCTTCAGGAACTGACTCTACCGCTGGCGGCTCCTTCCTATAGAACCCTACGTTTACTGGAAGGACCCAGTTTGAACACATCAGGGTGCTGATCTGTTATTTAATAGAGTCAGTAGAAAACTTTAGTAATGGTTTTGTATTATATTATTCACTTTATGTGTTGTTTTGATTTTTTTAATCATTTCATTAATATTACTTCTACTGTTTTCCCTGAATTCAAAGGCTGTGTTACAATACTTACTGTGATTCATTAGATATTCTAATTACTTTTCCCTGATAAGCATTTTAATTCCAGCACTGATCAGCCATAGGGAAGCCCATGAGTGTTTCAAGAGCACTTCATGCCGGCTGCAATTAGGTAGCTATTGGGAACAACAGCACGGGCATTGGTGGGCGATAAAAGCCCATGATGATTTTTTGTGTCTATTTATAACTAATTTCCATAATGTATATAATAAAATATGGCCTCACTGCATACAGGCTAAGTTATAGTTTGGGATTTTCATGGCAGACAGCTAGCATAGGTGGAAAGGAGGGGAGTCTGCATATTTAGAGGGCCATGACTCAGGCTCAGACCAGACTTTGGAATGGCCCTCAGAACATGACTCTACACCGCCTTCAATGACCAGTGAATCGGTGAATCTGTTAAGCTCAGTGTGTAACTCAGGACTTGGAGTTCTCCCACGTACACCTTCTAAACTCTGCATCTCGTGCCCTTCTGAACCTTCAAGCATGTCCTTGTAACTGATTATTTTCTCATTAAGGCTTTTTGTTTGCTCTGTAACCCATTTACATCATAAGGTCTTTTTTTCTGGCAGGATGGATCCTGAGTCCACTTTGCAGATTTTAGTCAACTTCCCCTGCACATACACTGACTATCCCCAGCCACCAATGCTGAATAATGCCCCCCCACCCCACCGCTGTGTTGTGCACCAGCTGCTATCTGTCCACAAGCTCTCTGGTGCACCATCGGTCACCATGCAACCAGTGCGAAGTCCAGCTTTTTTTTAGCCGCTGGAAGCAGGAACCTTTGAGTCCAGACCTCATGTGCCTGTTTTGCTGCTGATGCTCATATTGTGAATCCTTGTGACTGGGGACGTCAGACTTATGTAAATAAGTCTTGTAGTGAATGTAGAATTATATATTTTAAAACCAGTTGAAACCAGCACCAGCTCCTAACTCGAGCGGGCGGTCTCTAGGTGCCAGTTATCAAGAAGACCTACAATACCTATTTTTAGAGCAGCCGAAAGCTGAATAGTTAGTTATGCAGCTATGGTGAGCCTGTAGCCTCCCTTGGATTTAAGTTTGACCCTGGGAACCGAAAGTAGTTAGGAGTGTGGGAATGTATATTGTGAGTGTGAGTACAGGTAGAAATGTGATCAATAAGCTATTCAGGGACCCGGGTGTTCTTACACAGAGCATCCAACAAGTGAGTTTGAAATTGATCCTGTATTGGAGTGGCAGCCAGTGAAGTGCAAGTCTAGCTGATGGGACATGGCCTCTTTTGCGGACACCCCTAACAAAATGTGTGCTCGCATTTTTCACCTTCAGGAGACTTTTAGTCGCCCAGTAGGAGTGCCCATGTAGAGGCAGTCCAGCCTGGTATAGATGGCCGTCCTATCACCAGCTCTGTGCGCGTAGTGGATAAGAGTGGTATAATGGGACTGTGTTTGGCAGGGGCATGGTGGCAACTACTCACTGCAGAGCTAAACAGGGAGGAGAGGATCATATCAGTACGTATCAAAGATAACACCTACATTTGTAACAATGTCAACAGGTGTCAAATTCTGGCAAAAAATATCCGGGATTGAGAGAGGATAAGAAGGCCCTCTCCTTGGTCCCACAAAGAATCCCCTCAGTCTCATCATCGTTAAGTTTGAGACAGTTCTAGCCCATCTTTTTCTCTCCCCAAGGTGGATTGAAGGTCGATGATCAGCTCCTTGTTACTAAACAATTTAGTACATACCTGGCATCAGCCGGTTGTATGTCAATACAACGCGGTGGTTACACCGCACTACCATTACAACTTTGGTTTTACAACGCAAGTCGTTACCACGACTTGCGCTGTAGGGTGCTGGACTTAGGAATAGTAAGATTTACTATTCCAACACCAGCCTACGTACAGTAGGGAAGGTGTTGGAATAGTAAATCTACAATTCCTTAACCTAGAGCGCCCTCCAGCGCAAGTCGTGGTAACGACTTGCGTTGTAAAACCAGCGTTGTAATGGTAGTGCGGTGTAAACACCACGTCGTAATGGATGATCCCCCATCAGCCGAGTCGCATTGTAACATCACTCACGGGTCCATGAACAATGAAAAAAAAGATTTGCTTTTCCTTGTCTTGAAGAATTGATTGGCCTAGTGTGGCCAGGAATCACATTGGATATGATAATCAAAGGCTTGTAGTCAAACATCTTTCTGTCTCCTGCACATGCGCATGTGCATTTTCATTGAACATAGCTACATGCTTAGCTGTTTTAGAGCAGTTCTGATTGAGCACACTCGTTCTGGCCACCATGGCCGTGGCTTGCTTCACACGTATTCTAATTAGAATCATACACCCTAAGCCTATGTAGATGGCAGCACACTTCTGTTAAGGCCCCAATAAGAACAGAGCAGAATAAGATGTTGTTGAGAAGTTTACATTGAGGAATGTAAGGTCAGTGCTAGCAGACCAATGAGAATTCATCAAGGTGGTTCTCTCATGTATCCCTGATAAATACAATAGCTAGGGCTAAGGCTACCACAGGACTCCATGTCACGAGGATGGCCACGATCCACTTGGTCTTTCTTTTTCCTTTACTTTCTTGGAGTTGTTGTCCTGGTTTACTTCAACAGAATCAATTAAGTGATTCTAGTTTGTAATGGTTGCTGAAGGAAATGCTGCTGGACTGGAGAGTATGATGTTTCCTGTGAAACAGAGTTGTCAAGCAATCATAACTTCAGCAATACTGTATACTAAAGAGGGCAAAGCTCATCATATCACCACACTCGCTCACTCTTGTTTCACATGTTGTTGAGCCTGCTTGCTGAGCCACGTTCATGCACCTGGCACCAAAGCATTTTTTGCCAAACACTTTTCATGTTTCAGCCTTTTATACGGAAGACTTGACTAAATTATCCGTCAAGTAAAGGTAAATTATGCGGCATAGAGCAGCAAATCTTGTGATACTATTACTTCATGATTTTATCATTTTACACATGGAAAAAATGTCTGGAAAATAATTTCATTTTATTAGTGCCAATTTAGCACCCAAATATAGCAATAAGCAACTAAAGGATGTTCAGTCAGCATTTGCAAAGGTCGGTCCAGTGCGCAAGAACATGTGTCACCATGTTTTTAGTAACTTTTGATCTGTTTGAGCTCGAAACAATCTTTTTAGTTAAAAATCTACGGATTATGCAGCATTTGATGCATTTATTAAGCATGGGCTGAAAATTCGTTCCGCTCGTGAAATGTGCGGATTTTTGGCAATTTCGCATTTCGCGAATTGCGCGTAATTGCCAAACAATCTGCAATTCGCAAGTTGGCAAATTTTTTTTGCTTGTTCGCGCTTCAAAAATACAATCTCTCGCGCGTTGCGTTGACTTACCTTGATTCTGAGTTTGTCGAGTTGTTTTCCTCCCTCGAACAAGATGGTCCCGCCCAAAAACGACAGCATGGGTAAGTTCACGGTAGGCACGCTGAAAAAAAAACAGGGAACACGGCAAAACTAAAAAATTCACAAGTTTGCACAAATTCGCGGATTTCGCGAACCACGAATTCGCGGAACGCGAATTCGCACATTTCGCCCAAACTTAGCATTTATGTGGCACATGCGGCGAATCTATAATTTTTTTTAAACACCACCGGCACAAAATCGCATAATTCCAGTGGTCCTGGCCTAGACTGAGAAATGTTTGGGTATGCGTACTATCTCACAAGCAGCTCTGTTTCACATTCTATTACTGTGGAGGCAGCACTTAGCAGTTTTGAACAAACGGCATGGAATTTACTTTGTTGATATTTGTGCATACTAGACTGATTTAAAGGGCACCAGCATAGTCTTCCAGTGGAGCACCGTGACGCTAACCATAAAAAACGGACATATTTTATCTTTAAAAAAAATGTACATGCCTACTAATTTAGTCATGATGAATCAATCAATCAGAACATTTGTATAGCGCACTACTCACCCGGAGGGTCTCAAGGCGCTGGGGGGGGGGTCCGCTACTGCTCGAACAACCAGGTCTTGAGCTGCTTCCTGAAGGCGAGGTGGTCCTGGGTCAGGCGGAGGTGGGTCGGGAGGGAGTTCCAAGTCTTGGCGGCCAGGTAGGAGAAGGCCCTTCCTCCTGTGGTGGCTCTTCGGATGCGGGGGACGGCGGCGAGGGCGTGGCTGGTCGATCGAAGCTGGCGCGTGGGAGCGTAGAAGTTGAGGCGGCTGTTGAGGTATCCTGGTCCTTGGTTGTGTAGGGCTTTGTGTGCGTGGGTGAGGAGCCGGAAGGTGATTCTCTTGTTGACCGGGATCCAGTGCAGGTCTCTCAGGTGTCCGGAGATGTGGCTGCGGCGGGGGATGTCCAGGATGAGTCGTGCTGAGGTGTTCTGGATCCGCTGGAGTCTCTTCTGGAGTTTGGCGGTGGTGCCGGCGTAGAGGGAGTTGCCGTAGTCCAGCCGGCTGGTGACGAGGGCCTGGGTGACCGTCTTCCTGGTTTCGGTGGGGATCCATCGGAAGATCTTGCGTAGCATTCGCAGGATGTTGAAGCACGACGAGGAGACGGCGTTGACTTGTCTGGTCATGGAGAGGGAGGAGTCCAGGATGAAGCCCAGGTTGCGTGCGTGGTCAGTTGGTTTGGGTGCGCTGCCCAGGGCAGGGGGCCACCAGGAGTCGTCCCAGGCGGAGGGTGAGGATCCCAGGATGAGGACTTCCGTCTTGTCCAAGTTCAGTTTCAGGCGGCTGTTCGACATCCATTTGGCTACGTCTGTCATCCCTTCGTGCAGGTTGGCTCTGGCGGTGGCGGGGTCGTTGGTGAGGGAGAGGATCAGCTGGGTGTCGTCTGCGTAGGAGATGATGTTCAGGTTGTGCTGGCGTGCGATGGCTGCGAGGGGGCTCATGTAGACGTTGAAGAGAGTTGGGCTGAGCGAGGAGCCTTGAGGGACGCCGCAGATGACCTCGGTGGCTTCCGATCTGAACGGGGGGAGGCGGACTCTCTGTGTCCTTCCGGCGAGGAAGGAGGTGATCCACTCCAGTGCCTTCTCCTGGATTCCGACGTTGCTGAGGCGCTGTACTAGGGTGCGGTGGCAGACAGTGTCGAAAGCCGCGGAGAGGTCCAGGAGGATGAGGGCCGCTGTTTCTCCGTTGTCGAGCAGGGCTCGGATGTCATCTGTAGCTGCGATCAGGGCGGTCTCGGTGCTGTGGTTGGCCCGGAAGCCAGACTGCGAGAGGTCGAGGGAGCCGTTCGTCTCGAGGAAGGCGGCCAGTTGCTTGTTGACGGTCTTCTCGATGACTTTGCCCAAAAACGACAGCATGGGTAAGTTCACGGTAGGCACGCTGAAAAAAAAACAGGGAACACGGCAAAACTAAAAAATTCACAAGTTTGCACAAATCGCGGATTTCGCGAACCGCGAATTCACGGAATGCGAATTCGCAAATTTCGCCCATACTTAGCATTTATGTGGCACATGCGGCAAATCTATAATTTTTTTAAACACCACCGGCACAAAATCGCATAATTCCAGTGGTCCTGGCCTAGACTGAGAAATGTTTGGGTATGCGTACTATCTCACAAGCAGCTCTGTTTCACATTCTATTACTGTGGAGGCAGCACTTAGCAGTTTTGAACAAACGGCATGGAATTTACTTTGTTGATATTTGTGCATACTAGACTGATTTAAAGGGCACCAGCATAGTCTTCCAGTGGAGCACCGTGACGCTAACCATAAAAAACGGACATATTTTATCTTTAAAAAAAATTTACATGCCTACTAATTTAGTCATGATGAATAACTGCTGTGAGCAAGCTTCATTTAACTGTGTCTTTCTGGAATATCTTCTGTGCCGCGCGCCTGCCGCGCCTGTTTTTTTATGGTTATTTTAAGCTGAATGTGTCAATGTTTGTACATCAGCTTGTGATGCAGCCTGTTTTTTTTTTAAGAATGTTCTTGAGCCCTGCTCTTGTCGTGCTGCACACTTAAAGCAGCTGCAGTATTTTTAAGTGACAAACCTTGTTTCTTCCTCTCTAATGAGTTAAGAAAGCGCAACTGAAGGCAAAGCATAGTGTTAGTGAAAACACATGACCTGAGGTTGCAAGGGAGTGGGAAGCATTTACATATAAACAGGACATCTGGAATTATGCAATTTTGTATCTGCGTCCTTCCCCCTTTCCCAAGAAATTGGTACTAGCTCAAAAGTATCAAAAGATACTAAAACGCAGCAAAAACGTGTTTATGCGCAGTGAAAGGCCATTTGCAAAGGTTGACTGGCCACCTTTCTGTTGCTTGTTATTTGGGTGTCAAGGTGGTACTAATGAGGAGGTACTAAAGTGTTAACGTGCAAAAAAGCCAAAATAATGAGGAAATACTAACTCAAAATTCGCCGCATTATGTCTCATAATTTGGTTATCCCCTGCACCGCATAAGTCTAGAGACTTTGCAAATAATGCTCTGTCCAGCAGCAAATAAAAGACAAGCCCTGGTGTGCTACAATTTGTTCTCATTTTCAAGTAAACTGTAACAAAGTCTGCAGGTTGGATTACAGCAGCCATATACATGAGATCACGCCTAGCCACCTCCCTCGCACTCCTCAGTCTCTCTGGGTATTACTGCAGAAAGGCATCAATATGTACCCGCCCCTCCACCCTGAGGGGAAGGTGCCTGACCCACATCATTTTTAATTTCAATAATACAGGTTTGGACTATACAAGACAGCATACCTCTCAATATTGACTTTTAATATAAAAGTATTGTTGCCATTCATCCTGTTATAAATATTTCACGTAATAAATACTCAAATGTTTGCGGACTTCTAAACTCACGCTTGTGTCTGAAATATACGTTTTAAGCAATATCATCGGTGGTAAGGTTTTAATTTGTCGGCGGTCGGTCGGGGAAAGGGAGGCATTGAAGCATCGTTACCAGGGGTGTAACGCAGGCCCCTGCTGCCACTCGGGCACA
This sequence comes from Lissotriton helveticus, assembly GCF_964261635.1. NCBI lineage: Eukaryota > Metazoa > Chordata > Amphibia > Caudata > Salamandridae > Lissotriton > Lissotriton helveticus. The sequence goes on along the minus strand of NC_136070.1, from coordinate 1,069,573,009 downwards.
GGAAGGCCCTCAACACTTCAGGGGGCCCCCATTCATCCCAAGGCCAAAGAATACTGTGAGATATGGGAGACCCAGGAGACCCATATCACATTCTTCGTAGGTCCCCTCATTTTGGGTTATGCCACTGCCTATTCCTTCACAACACAAACAGTGGGGGTGGTCGAGAATTGTGGTAAGTCTGTCTCCAGTCTCTATATCGGGCACAACCCAACCAACCATACTCCAGAAAACTAACCAAACCACCATATCAAGCTCCACCTCCTAACTAGCAAACTAGCCTCAGTAAGAATTTTTGACGAATGGATTGATCTAAGAGTGCAACTAGAATTCCATTGTTTCATGCTGAGTAGCGAGCAGGCTGTATCACATTAAGAGCCCGATTAGGATGTCGTTTGGAAACTGTCCCAAACGAATCAGGTCCGGACTAGTTTCCAAACGATTTGGGTCTTGCGGATCCGGGCGACCGATTATGTTGCTTCCCAACATCGTTCAGTTGGACTTGCATTGACTTCAATGGGAGCCATTGTCCAGCGCGAGAATACAGGCTCCCATTGAAAAAAGGGGCGGTTGAGGAAAACTTTGCACCTGTGGTGGGCAGCCCATGGTGCCTGCCACATTGTGCATGGTTGGGTAGAGGGGTCCCATGGGTACTCCCATGAGCTACATCCATACGTCTAAGGATGAAGGGGGGCCCACAACGAACCCCTAAAAACCGATTCCAGCAGCCATTTTGTCTCAGGCAAACTGATTCGGAACGGCTGTCCAAATCCGTCATCGTAATCGCTCATCCGGAAACCGAGTCCACAGAGCTGAACAATTCTGCTCCGAAAGACTTGGACTGTCCCAATGCCTTTCAGAACTGATGGCTCCCACACTGCTGCTGTTGTTACTGGGGGCCTATATTGCAGCACGGCTGCAAAAGCGGCCCCCAGTAACAAAACCGCCCGCATCTTTAAAACCAGCCCCCACCTTTCCAGCCTCCCGGGCAAAGGTCCGATGCCTGAAACGGCCAATCCAGCCCTGAGCAACACTAATGGCTTTATCTTGGTAAGAGAATTGTGTCAACGGTATTTGAATTTGCCAAAAGTGAAAGCTGTCAGTGTTAAATGATATTCATTGAAAAACTTCTGGCAGCAATAAATATACGCACTAAGATTCAAATCTCAAGCACTGTGCAATTAACTACAGCCAAATTAAAATGTAGACAAATTGAAAACCAGCCGGCACAGATCTATTTGACTGATATCGGCAAGACTGCTGAGAATACCGCTGATACAGTTTTTTACACTACACAGTCCTACAGATTTATGTTTACTTCAATTCAGTAAAGCTCCCGCAATAAGATTCAGATAGTACCTCAGTAGTTAACCTTTATTTTTCTATTTATGACGCACATGCCATGCTCGTAGAAGCCACGGGGGACTATACAGAGTGTACCAATCAATAATACAATAATTATATTATTATGCTTTATTAATATGCGAATTATTATTAACAACACACCAATTTAAAATCCCCACTAAATAAGGCATCACTGCAAATATATATATATATATATATATATATACATATATATATATATATATATATATATATATATCTGAGATATCTGTTGTACTGTCATATCTATATTAAACATTCACCACCCATCAGTGTCACAACCCTCTCTATGTAATTCCACCCCTAATAAAAACTGTTTGCATTCCAGGTAACAGTTTGCCATGCACAGATTTCTTTACAAAATGCCTTTGCTACTGCTAAATTAAAATTAATATTAGATTGGTTGATAGAAGGGTGATGCAGAGATGTAGAGACATACAAAGGAGTTGCAGGACCGGGGAAAAAGTTGCTGGGTGGGAGGTGCAGTTAAGGGGGTTTTGGTTGAGGGTCAAAGTTTTGGAGGAGCCTCACAATTATTTCTGTGCTTTTTTGAAGGCTGGAGATGAATATTTCAGTATCTTATGCTGGGATGTGGTGGAGAGAGGGGGTGTGCTCTGGGTGCATGCCTTCTTTTTAAAGTCTGGCTTGACAGCACAACTGTCGCCAGACAATTATGAGCGCATTATTAAAGATGGACTTTGGCTCTGCCCACATGTTGGGACCCAGGAGTACATGTATGATTGGGCGGAAGTGGTGTGCTTCCACAAAAATAGTGCTTGTCCTTCACACAGCTGTGATCATTTTGTTTATTTATCCAGCTGTCTAAGCTTGAACTTTTAGGGGTATACACATGTTATTTAAATGCTATTAACGTGGCTTAGTTAACTAGATATGTTGTTTTTCTCTGGCAGCAGCACAGATAGGAGGAGGGCAGTAATTAACCTACATGGATTTTTAGGTCTGTCTTGACAGAGCAACAGTCACCTGACCTTTTAACCTACACTAATATACTTCTACAGTTCTTTTCTTCCACACAGATACATATCTATTCCCATGCTATTTACTTGTAATGCTCACATTACCATGCAACATTCCATTAAAGCCAGACCTATTGCCATTGCCAGTGCTTGGTCTATTTAATGTCTTGTGCACCATAGACAAGATCCTGTCACCCACCGTTGAACAGTGATTTTTACTCTGGTCCATTAAAATCCCCATTACGTAGCTTGTTTGGTTTTGTTCACCATGGATGTAATCGTGCAAACACTTCCTGAATGAGAACCCGCGAGATATACTGCCCCTTCTCTCTAACACACACATCAGTGGTGCTGGTTGAGACTATTAAGTGGTTTGGTAGCATTCATCTACCTCTCATAGTACATTTGGCACACTGTTGTTGCAATAAACACAAACATGTGTTACACCTTTGTATTCAATTATGGTAGATGTGCGCCATATTAGCTGATCTTAGGAGAATTATAGAAACCAAATGCCTTCTTTAAAGTAAAAATTGTGTTAATCATTTAATCAACTTCAAAGGTTATTGCACTAACTGTTGTTCATTGTTCTTTGTATCATCGTCTTTCCATATTCACTCTTTTGTTGACTACATCATGACTACATTTGAAAAATTGGTTCAAGATATATGTGTTATTTGGAAGCAAGACCAAGGCTCTTGTTTGCTGAAGACTTTTATATGCCAACGCAGGTAAACTCCTATAGAGTCGTACCCTGCATCCTTTTTTTTTTTTTTTTTTTTTTAATAAATTCTTTTTATTGTTGCATCAGGCAAACCATAAGAACAAGAAACAAGACATCTCGGGGGAGCGTCAACATTCCGCTCTTCCCGACCTTACGCAACTTTTGTAAATCAACAGTTACATGGCAGACATCGTGGTGAACTTATCTATTTCCTATTTCCACCCCGAACTCCCCCCCCCTTAACTACAAGTAAAGACATCAACTGAGAGACCTCTTCTCGAAGCCCCCCTTCCCGCCCTCCCCTTCCCCCCCCCCGAGCAGCGTGTCCCCCTTCTCTACCACCCCCCCCCGACATCCTTGTCTCATTCGGCTCTCCAAGTTGTGTTACATTGAAGATAAGCAACCCATGGCCCAAACCCACCGGAGGCAAAATGCTGGAATCAGCGACAAACGTACTACTCCGGCGAACCACCCCTCCCCCCGCCCTCCTCCCCAGTCAGTCTCCCCCTCCTACTCCAATCCATGGTAGTGTCTCCACTTAGCCCATATTTTTCGGAATTTTCGTGGGCACCCTCTAGCTTTATAGGTAACTCGTTCCGCTGCCATATACATATCTAACCCCCTTCTCCAGTCCTCCAGATTGGGTTTCCCAGGCGCCCCCCACAATCTCGCAATGTCCCTTTTTGCGACTACCAGGGCCAGCAACAGAAAAATGAGTAGGTATCGTGTGATGTCGACCTCCGTTGACATGCCCAGAAGCGCCAGTTTGGGGTCCTTAGATATCTCCACCTCTAGTATCGCACTCAATTCATTGAAGACCTCGTCCCAAAATTCCTGTATTACAGAGCACCCCCAAATGATGTGAAAGAAATCGCCTGTTTGGTGCTGGCATCGTAGGCAGGTGGTGTCGGTAACCCTCCCCATCCGAAAGAGCCTTACTCTATCAAAGTAGGCCCGATGAAGGACCTTAAACTGGATGAGACGAAGCCTCGATTTTATGGCTACTTCTCGGGGGTGCATGAGTACGAGTTCCCAATCCAGGTTCTCCATCGTGCCCACATCCGCCTCCCACCTCTCCCCGAGGGCCTGTAGATCGCCCAACATGTTATTTGTTAGCGTTTTGTATGTCATGGATACCGCCCCCCTCTGCATCTGCTCTTGCAGTAGGCGGCCCTCTTTTGGTGCAAACTGGGGTATGTCAGTGAGAGATATGTTTTGTGCTCCCCATGCGTGTCGCAACTGTAGGTATTTATAGTATTGGGTTCTCTGTAGTCCAAAGTCCTGCTGCATCTCCTGGAAGGTTTTAAGTTCCCCCCTTGCTATGACATCCCCAATTGTGGAGATGCCAATATCGTCCCACCTTTGGAATCCCCGTAGTTTGTACAGTTCCGCCAGCCACTTACATGACCACAGGGGTGTTTGGCGGGTGGGCCTTTCATGCCAGCCCATTCTAACCGTCGCTCTGCGCCACGCCAATAGTGTAATCTTAGTCGCAGGGAGGAGCTGTCGGCCCCCTCCCCCCCCATATAAGAAATGTAACACCGTTTTATTGTCCCATTTAGATCTCTCTAGCGCATAGGTAGGGTGGTCAGCCGGGGCATGAATCCAGTCATTGATCGGGGTAAGGTGCTCTGCCCAATAATAGGCCTCCAGGTTGGGCAGCGAGAGTCCCCCACTATATTGGTGGCGCTGCAGGGTCGTGAGTGCCACCCGGGCTTGCTTCCCCAGCCACAAGAAAGAGCGGAGATCAGTATGAATTTTTCGCACTGTCATAGCCGGTAGGGGATAGTATTCATTTTGGAGGGCATATAAAAACTTTGGTAGCAGTATCATTTTATACAGGGCGGCCCTACCCAGAATGGTGAGCGGGAGCGGTCGCCATCTATCCATCTCCGCCCTCGCTGCCACCACCACCCTATCAACATTGTCCGCGTAGGAGCGCCGCTTGTCTCGGGTGATAAAGACCCCCAAGTACCGGAAGCCTTCTGTGGTGTGTATGAGCTGCTCCGGCAGTCCTTCCCCCCGCGGCGCACCTTGTGGGTCGTAGAGGATCGACTTATGCCAGTTTATAGTGTGTCCGGCCACTGCCCCAAATTCGCCCAGTTCCCTAAATAAGGCCGGTATTGTCCTAGCCGGGTCTGTCACGTACAACAGCACATCATCGGCGTATAAGGAAATCTTCTCCTGGTCAGTGGCCGATTCTCCCCAGTGGAAGCCTACCACATCGCTATTGAGCCGGATACGGATCGCGAGGATCTCAATCGTGAGGGTAAAGAGGAGTGGGGATAGCGGGCACCCCTGGCGTGTCCCCCGCTCTATCGCGAACTCTCTCGACAACCGCCCATTTATCCGCACTCTGGCCCTAGGGTTCGAGTATAGAAGTCGCACCCAATTCTGGAACTTGGGCCCAAACCCAAACCGTTCAAGGGTCCCCATTAGGAAGGGCCAGTGGACCGCATCGAACGCTTTCTCCGCGTCCAATGAGAGGAACCAGTGTGGCTCACTTCTGTCACAGACTTCCTGGAGCCAGTTGTGTGTGCGCCGCAGGTTGAGTTTAGTGGCCCTATCCGGCAGGAACCCGGACTGGTCCGGGTGTACTAGGTCCGTTATGACCTGTCGCAGTCGCCTTGCCAGAATCGTGGCCAGGATTTTAGTCTCAATATTCAGAAGGGAGATTGGGCGGTAGGAGGAACAGTCCCCCCTGGGCTTGCCCTCCTTGTGGATCGGGATTATGGTAGCCAAGGCCAAGTCCGGCGTAAGAGTCCCAGAGTCAAACGCATCCGCATATAACGTCTTCAAGTGACGTGAAAGGAGGTCCCCTGTCCGCTTGAAAAATTCCGCCGGGAAACCATTAGGTCCCGGGGCTTTCCCCGGTTTCAGGGCAGTCATCGCCTCCGCGATTTCATCCAAGGAAAGGTCGGCTTCCAAAGCCTCGCTATCTCCGGGGGTCAGCTGCGGGACCTCCATGTTACCCAGGAACGACTGCACCACCCCGTGGTCCCCCAGGTCTCTAGCCCTGTAAAAGTCCTCGAAATAGGTCGCAAAGGCCTCTACTATAGCGTCATCCGAGGACGCCCGCGCCTGACCAGGGAGCTCAACCCAGTCTACCCACCTGGCATCCCGCTCCCGCCTGCTCAGCCACGCCATGAGTTTCCCGGACTTGTCGCCGACGTCGTACAGGCGATGTAGGGTAGCCAGCGCCTGAGTACGCGCCTCATCCGTGATTAGTTCCCTGTACAGCCTTTGAGTGTCAAGCAGTATTCTTAGATCTACCTCCTCCTTCGTTCTGTGGTATTCGGCCTCTTGGGTCAAAATGTTTGCCTCTTCCCTCGCTATGGCTTCTGTGCGTTTCCTTCTGGCCTCCCCCATCCTGGATTGGAAGCGGTCCCTCAACACGGTTTTCATGGCTTCCCATAGTGTAACCCCGGACTGTACCGATCCCTCGTTTTCCGCCACGAAGACTCTAATATCCGCTCTTATGCCCCTTAGAATTTCAGGAGTCTGTATGTCCCATGGCGACATATGCCAGTGTGCCTGTCCTCTCCCCCTTCCACGACCTATGTGTACAAACAGTGGGGAATGGTCCGAGATACCCCTCGCCCTGTAGTCTGCCGAGTCCTCCGCCGAAAGTTCCTGCCTCGAAGTGAATATGTAATCTAGTCTAGAGAAGACTTCGTGGGCCCCGGAGTAAAAGGAGTAAGCTTCCTGAGCAGGATGGAGCCACCGCCATACATCGGTGAGACCAATCGTGTCTATTCTACGCGCCAAAGCAGTCTCTGTGGCCACTGTGTGTGGGTTCCCTGATCTATCGCGTGTCGTGCACATTACGTCATTGAAATCCCCCCCCACAATCTGTACCGTGTCGGCCGTGTCTAGTAGTATATTCGTGATCTCCTGCATCGTTCGTGTCTGCAGTTTGGGGGGAGCATATACCGACAATAATGTGTACCTGCGCCTCCTCCACGTCCCCTGCACTCCGGCAAATGAGCCCTGTGGGTCCAACCATGTGCGTGTTACTGTGAAAGGTGCTGTTTTTCTAATGAGTATTGCAGTGCCCCTAGAGTCCATGGTGTATCCAGCGTGCGCCAGGACTATGTATTGCCCGCGCGCTAGAAAAGGACATCGGTTTCCCCTCAAGTGTGTTTCCTGGAGGAAAATAATGTCCGGAGCTGCGCGCTTAATGTATGCAGTCACCAGGCTCCTCTTAATTTTGGAACCCAGGCCGTTCACATTCCATGTTAGCGCCTTAATCCCGGCGCCTTCTCCATTCGGTGTAGCTAGTGTATTTGCCATTGCACCTCACGAGGACCATCAAGGACCGGACCCCAGGGCCAGGACAGTAGCAAGGGTAATTTTTCTAGAACTCGCTGCTTCATGAACATCCGTCCCCCACCCTCCCCAACAACCCAACACCCCAACATGAGGTAACAACACCCCTGCTCCCCCCCACCCCCACCCCACCTCCCTCCCCTTCCAGCTGTGCCCCAACATGGGACCAAACCATCAATGGGAGCAGGTCAGTCGCCCTCCCGCACATCCCTCCCCAACTTAAACAGTGGTTAAATCAAACACCAGGGGAAGTAGGGTATGTGAGGGGGACTGTGCCAACTTGCGTGCTCCTTGTGCGCCGAGTTGCCATCGGCATCGAGCCATACCGCACCAGGTTCATGAATGGGAGTCTTGTGTGTCCGTGGTTAGGCCGTGGCCAGAGAGGTCCTGTTCCAAGTGATGGATCTCCTTCGCCAAAGGGTGTTGTGATTCACTCAAAAGTTCCATGTCCTCCTCACCGGACGATGGACCCACCGACTCCTCCACTTCATCGCCCTCCGAGCGGGCTCCCTTCCGGAGGGCACTAAATTGTGAGCCTGGCGCTGCGTCGGGGGATTCCGATCTGCCGACCCTCCTGCTTGCCAACCCCCGGGTCCTATACGGTGTCGCTGAAGCCTTGTGTTGGGTTCTCCGCGTCCTCTGTCCCTGCGGTTTCGGCATTTCCCACTGTGACTTACTCCTCGCTGTTTTGTCCATTGCCTCCCGGCTGGCCACATCGCGGCTATTCAAGATGGGGCGCTCCTCGAGCCACTGCCAAGCGTCCTCAGGATGAGTGAAGAAGATCGCTTTGTCTCTATAGATCACTTTCAGCTTGGCGGGAAAGAGAAGCATGTACTTGATTTGCAGGGATCACAGTTTAGCTTTCACCGAGTCATAGGAGCGGCGTTGTTTCGACACTTCCTGGCTATAATCTGGGAAAATCATTATCGTTGCATTCTCCAGTCGAATCTCCCCCAGTGCCCTGGCTTCTCTGAGGATCAGGTCCCTGTCGGCGAAGTTCAGAAAGCGCGCGATGACCGGCCGGGGTCTCGCACCCTCCGGGGGTTTGGCCAAGAGCGCCCTGTGCGCTCGCTCGATTATGAAGCAGGGAGAAAATGGCGCCGTCGGGAAGGTGGTCTTGAGCCAGTTTATCAGGAAGGCAGCCATGTCCTTGCCCTCAATTCCTTCTCTAAACCCCACAAAGCGGAGGTTGTTGCGCCTGGACCTGTTTTCCGCATCGTCCACTTTCCATTGGAGGTTACGGTGTGATGCCTGGAGGTCCGCCATGTCTCTCCTGAGTGTATTAATCGCCTCTCTGTCTTCCTTCAGCCTGCCCTCCGTGGCCGTCACCCTTTCGTTCAGGTTCCTAAAGTCTTGGCGCAATAGCGTTACCTCCGCCCCGACCTCCCCAATCTTCGTTTCCAGAGCTGATCTCGACGCCTGGATGTCCGTTCTGGACACTTGAATGGCCTCCAGCAACACGGCCATATCGGGGCGGGAGCCCGGTTGGTCAGTCCCGGTCCTCGGGGCCGCGAAATTATCCATGGGGCCTTGCCTTGTACTCTTGGGAACCGTCTCCTTTTTCCCCATGCTCTCCACGTGAAGGCTTTCTGCTCCGCAGGGGTCGTGTAGCACCGTTCACCTCCTCCTCCCCCGACACCCACCCCAGCTCTCCGGCCGGATAGGCGTGGATCACTGGCCAGATTCCGCCGGGGGGAGTCCAGTCGTATCCTGGTCTCAGTATGGCACCCTCGTTACTTCTTCCCGGTCCTCGGAACCTGGGCGCCGCACTTCACCCCGTCACTGTGCGGGCGAAAACGGGGGGGGGGGGGGGGAGAAGCCACCCCAGCTGGCGACTGTGTCTCCTGGATCAGGGTCTCAATTCGGAGCGTTCCCCAGCTCTCCTCCGTTCCCCGCCGGGCAGCGCCACAGCTCAGCACTCACCGCCGGCCGCCATCTTGGGATGGGACTGTTCCCCGCCGAGTGGTCAGTGCGGGTTCGGCTTGCTCTCCCAGCCGCGCGTCACAGTCTCGGACCGCGAGGGGTCCCTGGGCGCTCCGCCGCTCGTTTCTTCAGGCAGCCTGTCGGGCACTGTGTCAGCGTGTTCGCCGTCCTCCGCGCCGCGCGGCCGCCATCATGGCCGCCCTCACCCCGATGCAGTCTCCGGGCTTGCCGAATTCCAGGGAGAAACCGCACCTCTACCCTGGCCGCCTGCACTGCGGTAACCGGAGTGGTTTTGCTGCAAGTTGGTATGCTTTTTAGCTCGATGTCAGGGTTTTAAGTCGGATTATGGGGCAACTCGGCCGGAGCTCCGGCGAGGCACGTCTAGTCGGCCATGCTGTTGGCCACGCCCCCTCGTACCCTGCATCCTTGAGTCTAGAAGCATAAAGTATATCATCTATTTAATCAATTCCCAGGGTGGTATACTTGGGATTTCCCACATATTAAACACCTACTTCCATAGATTTCTAGCTGCAAGGCTAGTAATTTGAATAGGCGGGATGCTAAAATATCTTGGGGTGTTTGCTTATTTGACATGTTCCTTGTTTCTGATTTAGGTTTGAAACATTATCACCCTCATGTGCATAGATTCCACTTAAAGAATCATACATTTCAACAAACAACGATTCGCAATTCGTGATTCCTTACATAGAATGTATAGAAATTGATTTGTTAGAAGATGTTGCAATTTGTGCACCAACTTCTAATGAATCTATTCATACTTTGAGAACAGACCTTTGTATTAATAGGTTGGATCTCAAACTACTGATTCATAGTGATTTGACATACCTCATTAATATGGGTAAAGTAGATCGTAAATTGCGACCTACTATGGCTGGCTAAAATGACAGGCATGATGGCCTGCTGGGGTCAGCAGAACACCACGTCTGTGATTGCTTTCAAATAAACAATCTTTTTTTTAATGCAACCCGTTTTCCTTGGGATGTGCTTACAATTTTTTTTTTTTTTTAAATACCCCAACTTTTTCTATGAGCAGGCAGTGGTCTCACTCTATTAGATGTCCATAATCCTTAGAGGCAATTTAGTTTCACTGTGTCTTATTGGTAAACATTTCACTCACTTTAGCATCCCTCTGCTTCAGGTAGACTTCCAACCTCTGTGTGTTCTGAAAACACCTTGGTGTCCAAATATACATGGCAGTGGTTCAGTTCTTCTCAAGCAGAATATAACCTCTCTATCTTTTTCTCGTACCTTACTAACAACCTAAAACTCTTCCATAGTTTCCCCAGCACCTTCTTTCTCACAATTGGGCAAAATTGTCTGTTAAGTAGGTTGCTAAGACCAGTGAATGCATCAGTGGGAAACATCATTAACAACGCTGACAATACACCGCGATGCTGTTACATCGCGGTCGTTACAACGACCACGATGTTACCACGATATGCCATTATAACGCAAGTCGTTACATCGACTTGCGCTAGATGGCGTGCTAACATTAAAAATAGTGTTGTTTACTATCCCAACACCTTACCTACTGAGAAGTGGACTGGAGTTGGGATACTAAATTACACTTTTCTAATGTTAGCACGCCACCTAGTTCAAGTAGATGTAAAGACTTGCGCTGTAAAGGCATAGCGTGGTAACATGCAGTAGTTGTAACGACTGCGATGTAACAGCAGGCGTTGTAATAACACGTGAAAGGGCGAGATTTTGATCGATACCTTATCTCTATTGATCCAAACCTCGATCTGGTCGACTGAACCTTTATTGCCTGTCTTGGAAGGAAACAGTACACCTATCTGCAAATTAGTTCACCCAAGAAAGGACTCTACTCTCAAAGATCACGGACAACTTCTAGGTTTCAAAAGTTTATTGTAAAGATATAATGAGCTGCAAATACAAGCATCTCAGAATGAGATTCACGAGATACACAGGTCCAATTACATACATGTGCTCTCGAAAAGCCCTCAGACGAGCAACAGAAATCACTAACACAAGTTCTAAAAATAGCAAAGCTATCAGCATAGACGCATATCTCTCCTTCATTTAGGTTGGAGGAAAACAAACACAGGTTAGGCGTCCCTACCCTGTTCTAGATGGTATCCCTACTTAACCAAATCCCAACCTAACAAAGGTGTCAGCAATGAATGACCCCCAAGGGAAGTCACCCACTCTAAGTCTCTTGGTGAAAACCTAAAGTTCTCCAGTCATGACCCCTCACTGCCTACCCATCCGCTCTCTAAAGGGTCCTCAGGTCTCTGCTCTAACTCCACCCAGGGGTGCTGTCCCTAATACAAAACAGTCAACAACATTTGAGACGCCCCTTGCGAAACGCCTCTCACGTGGTGCAACTTCAGGCTTTTTCCATGATGCTTTGTATTGGGCCTCAGACGTTAGAGTTGACCTTGCTTCTCAGTCTCTTCTCCGGCCCGCTGATACCCCTTAAACATTCCAGAACCCTCCTCCATGTCTGGGCCGTCTACTGAACAGACCTCTATTCATTCACTTATAATTGGATCCCCCCTTTCCTGTTGCAGACAGATATCTGCCGCCAAGAACCCAACTCTCATAGACTTCTAAAAAGGCTTGCAACATTTCTCAGCCCAGACATGTACGTGTAAATCACTGCTAAAACATTTCAGGCCTACAATATTTCACATTATGATTATAGCATTCAAATTCTTCATTTAATTAAAGCATGTTAAACTCTTATTCTATTATTTAGAAAACATTACTCTAAATCACGGCCCATTAATGCAATGACCAAAAACGTTAAACAATCTGTGTCGTGAAAAGAAACACCTTCCCTTTTAGCTCCAGCTCTGGCCCTGAGGCCTACCACGTTCTGCGTTTTACCACAGACCATCTTATGTGTTAACAGCTACACGACATAGATTCAAAATAATCACGTCTAATAAAATCATATAATGTCACACATTTCTGTATTAGTTCCACTTCTACTTAAATCTCTATATTAGCTATACCTTTAGAATATAATTTCAGATACTATTAGCACTCATGGCATTTCTCATCATGACTTGTGCTTACTATAGGTAAGTGTGATGTACTCATACATTTATATCAGTTTGCGCTCTCTCAGTTCCCCCCTTTGATGACCTCTCGGGGTCATCACTAACATTTAAACTGCAGTTATTGCTGGCATTCTCTGCGCTTCCAGAGCTCTCAGGCTCCTGTACTGATTATCTTGTATGGCAGCCAATCTCTGCAACTGTTCTCTTTGGGCCCTTTCTGACCTTCTTGCTCTGTACCATTTGAATACCCTCACCAATCCCCACAATATTATCCCACAGATCAATATTATGATGATAGGCTTTAGGATATACCAAATAAAGCTTTTGCCTAAGGTGGAAAACCACCCTCCAACTGTACTCATTCCGTGGCCCACCTTTTCCCAGACATTTTCTCTACTCAAGTCTTCGATCTCTTTGTGTATATTAGTTATGTTCTTAATAACTTTCTCAAGGGGTTTTGAAAGGTCTGGAATGTAAGTGCAACATTCCTGAACCTTCAAAGCCTTACAGACTCCGCCCTCTTTTGCTAATAAGACATCTAATGCAAGCCGATTTTGAAGAACCATAGCCCTTATCGATTGCATCTCTCCTTCTACCAGCATTAAGGACTGAGCAGTGCTGGCAGACAACCTGTCGACAACTGTTGCCAGTCGTCTAATTTTAACATCATTAAGGATTATTCCCAAAAGAGGGAACATAGCTCCAAAGACATCTCCAACCATTTCTGCATCGCCTAAATCTCTCCTTCCCCTCGATGATGTCTGGCCCTCAATGATCAATAAGTCTTGTGCATGATATATTTTGGGGAAGACAATTGCCAAGTAACATGATCCATACCAGTTGTCAGGTAGTCTCACGTAAGCATTTCTTCCACATACAAAATACACATTTGGAATCACTTGCATTCCCTTCAGGAAATCCTTAGTGTAGTACTCTAAATTAAAAGCATGTTCACAGTCAACTTCACCCACGTATACATTTTCATAATACGTTTTGGCTCGGTGAAGACATAACTTTCCTTTCTGCGCTTTATCTAAAGCTATTGGACCACTACTACCCTTTCTCTTATGTGACTTCTCTTCCTCGGTCCAATCTAATTTCCCTTGTCCTGATTTTTTCAAAATCTTTTGTCTCCTGTAACGATCATCCACCTGCCCTATGAACTTTTTCTCGACTTCTGACACCTTGCATGTCAGATTATTTCTACGGGCATGTGAAGTATCTAAGGTAATCCAAGGAATGAAGAACTTGGCCAATCTGTCTTCACTCTTCCAGTAATCCCATTTATTCATCTGCTTATAATTCGGGACTTCTGGCAACACAGAATCATAATTGGAGAAATAGTATTCAAAACTATCTCTCTCATAAAATATACTAAGCAATAAGCTACATGTAATGCCATATGTCAGAGGGAGGTGATGATATCGAATTCCTTCATCTACAGACGCAGGCAACTGCATGCAGACGTAGCAATCCTTAACCTCCATGGCATCCACGTATTCATACAAAAGTTTAGCATAAGCATTTGACCTAAAGTCTCCTTGGGACTCGTCTACATGTAACCTGCGGGCTTCTGCAGCCAATAACGCTTTCTCTTGAGTGTTTTCCCTTTTCTCACCTGCAACAGTGGGTGTAAGTGTTACTACAGAATTCGCATCAGTTACCTTTACCTCTTCCTCATGTCCCTTTACATAAGAAATTGTTACCACTAAAGCTATTAATATTATCACTCCTACTATTAGTGTACCTATTATACATTTAGCTCTGCGGTTCGGGGTGCCGGCCTCCATTTCGTCAGACAATCTAGCTTTTCCCTTTCTCTTTGCAAAAAAGTTCTTTTCCTCTCGTTCCTTTACAGTCTCTTTCAATCCTTTTTTGTCTTTAGAATCCACACAGCTGGAGGCTGACAGCCTTTTTCGCAAAAAGTCCTTTCACAGTTCAAAAAGACAACCCTAGCCCTTCTCCATCCACTCAAGGGGTTCCCTAAAATTCTCTGCTTCCTGGGCGCTAGGTAATCTTCTTTTCTTCTGCTTGCTTTATTTACAAAGTCCTTTAACAATCGACTATTAGATTTGTGGTTGCAGCTTCAATAGCATAGTTCAATATTTCCATGCGAAGAGTATGCTCTTCATGTGCTGTTATCGTGGTACCAAAGTCGGGGAATTTCAATTCTGTAAGAAACATGTGTTTTAACTTGCTGAGGCGGGGAGGTCTGGGGAGCACGAATGTTAGTGACCCTTCTTGTTCGACACCGGGTACCAACAGTTGTATTTCCACGGTGATAATGGGCTCAGAACTGGACACCACCACCGCTCGGATCCTCCCTGTCTCCGGTTTCACAGACATTTGTCGCCAGATATGTCCACTCAGGTGTGGAGTATCTTCTGTTAGGCACACGCACTCTTCTTGACCTTCTTCGGTCTGGTGCTTCAGCGCCCTGAGCACCTTCTTCTGGGTCTGAGTCTTCTGATATCGGAGGAAGGGTTGCTTCTGGAGTTGACCTCAGGCTAGAACTTCTTCTTTGCGGCCAATTTGCTTCTCCACGTGCCCTTCTACTCCTTCTCCTTCTGGTCTGTTCTCGCTCTCTTTCAGACCTGTCAGGGTCAGACTCGTACTCCCAGCTGTCTTCTCCTTCTGTAGCGTCTTCTGTTTCGCTGTTGTACTGACCGTCCTCAGCTTGGTCAGACTCGTTCCCTGCTTCCACTGGCACCTCTACAGCTTGGCTAGCCCCCTCTATGGCTTCTTGGTCCTCTGCTGGACGTCCATTCGAGAGAGGAGCTGTTTCCAGAGGTGCTGGAACCCTTTTCGTATGCGACGCGTGTATCCAGTTGGGCAGGCCTCCCACCTTTACAGCTGTACTTGTGATCAGGATGACCTGGTAGGGCCCACGCCAACGAATATCCAAGCAGCTTCTTCTCACATGTTTCTTCACCAGGACCCAGTCCCCAGGATACAGGTCATGGCAAGGGCCCTGGCACGCTGGAACCTCTGCAGCCTGCACCTGAAGGGACACAGAACGCATGGCGTCAGACAGCCCCTTACAATAGTCCAGGATCATATCATCTGTGATATTTAACAGTGCAGTAGCTGGAATAGATGGCAGTCTCATTGCTCTCCCCATTAACACCTCATGTGGTGACAACCCTGTTCGTCTGTCTGGGGTACTACGAAGGCTCATGAGTACCAACGGCAGGGCATCAGGCCAACTCAGGGTCGTTGAGGAGCAAACTTTCGCTATTCTGGACTTGATCGTGCCATTAATTTGTTCCACAATTCCTGAGGCTTCTGGTCGGTAACTGCAATGGAGCTTCTGGTCGATATTCAGTGCAACACAAATCATCTTCACAAGCTCGCTGTTAAAATGTGTTCCCCTATCTGATTCCAAAAAGGCCGGCACCCCGAACCGAGGGACAAGTTCTCTAAGCAGTAACTTAGCCACTGTGAGGGTGTCGCACCTACGTGTAGGGTATGCCTCAACCCATCTGGAGAACACACAAACAACCACCAGGACATAGCGGAGGCGGTTGCATCTTGGCATTTCAATGAAATCTATCTGCATTCTGTTGAATGGACCTCCAGACCTTCCTATGTGACTTAGTGCAACTGGTGTTCTTTTCCCTACATTCAGCTGCTGGCAGGTCACACAACGCTGGCACACTGCTTCTGCTGCTATTCTAAACTTAGGATTGTACCAAGTCTGTCTAAACACTCTCAGCATAGCATCTCTCCCTAAGTGTACTGGACCATGTATGAGTCTAGCCATTGGACTCACCATCTCATTGGGCAACACTGCTCTGCCGTCTGCTGAGACCCAAAAATGAGTCTCACCCACTACACATCCTGCCTTTACCCATGTTTCCTTTTCTGAATCAGGAGCATTTTCTTGCATGGTTGACAATTCATCCCAAGTATCAACAGTTTCCAGTATCATGGCTAATTCAGTTCTCACATTTATTCCACCCACATCCACCTCTGTGAAAGAGTAACCTTGTTCTGCGCAATACCGCGCAACTTCATCAGCATATCTATTGCCTTTCGAAACAAAGTCCTCATTTTTGGTATGTGCGATGCACTTTACAACTGCGATACTTGCTGGACATTGCAATGCTTCTAACAACAAGCGCACAAACTCTCCATTGCGAATGGGAGAGCCTGAAGAAGTCATGAACCCTCTTTGAGACCATAACTGCCCGTAATCATGAACTACCCCAAACCCGTATTGGCTGTCGGTGTAGATGGTGACTCGAATTTGATTGCCTGCTAAGCAAGCACGTGTTAGGGCAATAATCTCGGCTACCTGAGCGGAGTGTACTCCTTCCAGGCACCCAGCTTCCACAACTCCTTCAATTGTACAAACAGCATAAGCTGCTCTCAACTGCCCAACTTCGTCTCTTACACATGAGCCATCGACAAAGAAAACTTCATCTGGGTCCGTCAGTGGCTCATCCACGATGTCGGGTCTGGGTTTGGTGCATAGTTCAGTCACATCGAGACAGTCATGGTCTGTATATTCATCATCATCATCAATATCATTTGGAAGTGGCATTAAGGTAGCAGGGTTCAAAACAGAGCATCTCTTGAGGGTCACGTTCTCTGCAGCAAGAATAACTTGCTCATAGCGCGTGAGCCTGCTATTGGTCAGATGCTGTGTTTTGGTCCTGGTCATCAACAGTTCAACAGAATGTGGCACGCACACCTCTAACGGGTGCCCCATAACGATATTTTCACATCTCTCAATGCTGACACCCGTTGCAGCAACGGATTTGAGACATCCGGGCAACGCTGCGGCTACTGGGTCTAAAGTAGCCGAGAAATAAGCAACTGGTCTACGGGCATTCCCATGGATTTGGACCAACACAGACAACGCACAACCTTCTCTCTCACAACAGTAAAGAAAGAATTGTTTATTGTAATCAGGCATTCCCAATGCCGGAGCACGACACAGGTCCTCTCGCAACTGTAGGAACGCCATCAAACAGTCTTTGTCCCATGGTACCGGATCACTCACCTCTTTGTGCGTCAGTTTTTGCAAGGGCTTTGCTTTCAGTGAAAAGTTCACGATCCACTGTCGGCAATAACCCACCATCCCTAGGAACATCCTGACCTCTCTCTGTGTCTGAGGCGCGTTCATTTTCATGATCGCCTCTATCCTGTCTGGTGACACCTTTCGTTTGCCTTTCTCAATTCTGTGTCCCAAGTACTGCACTTCTGTCAGGCAGTACTGCAATTTTCCCGGGGACACCTTGTGCCCATTGGCAGCTAGGTGATTTAACAAAGCAATGGAATCTTCCCTGCAAGCTTCTTCTGTTTCTGACGCCACAAGGAGGTCGTCTATGTACTGGACCAGAACTGACTTCTGGGGCAGCACTAGACTTTCAAGATTTTTCTTCAGAAGCTGGTTAAAGATCGATGGACTCTCTGTATACCCCTGAGGGATACGACACCATGTTAGGACGCGATTTTCCAGCTTAAATGCGAAAAGAAAATGGCTATCTTCGTCCAAAGGGATCGAAAAGAAAGCCTGACAAAGATCTATCACAGTGAACCACTCAGCTTGGAATGGAATCTGAAACAGTATCACTGATGGATTCGGTACCACTGGACAACATGAAACGACTATGTTATTAATTTTTCGAAGGTCCTGCACTATCCGAAATTTCCCATTGGGTTTCTGCAGACCCATAATCGGGGAGTTACATGGACTACCCACAATTTCTTTCAGTATTCCCTGTTTAATCATGGACTCGATCACGGGTTTTATGCCTGCAATCGTTTCTGGAGTCAATTTGTATTGGGGTGTTCTTGGGAACTCAGCATGCGGTTTCACTACAATTTTCACTGGGTCCACCCCTTTGACCAATCCAATTTCTTCCCCAGTGAAATCCCATACTTCTGATGCCACTGTCTCTCTCAAATCCCAGGGAAGCTCGTCTACTGTCAAAGTAGGGTACAGCTCCACACATATTCTTGAGTTTGCAACTTTGAAATCTGCATCATCATCATTAGTCAATACCTCCACTCCCTGGGGTGTACAGTATATAGTACAATTCAATTTGCACAACAGGTCTCTTCCTAGCAGACACACAGGGCTTGAATCGCAAACCACAAATTGGTGCTCATCGCTGTACTTCCCTATTTTCACCTGTACCGGTTCTGTCAATTGGCTGGTTATTCTCCTGTTTGCGACCCCTACCACCTGTATGGTCTCTCCAGACATGGGCAGGTCTGGAACTGCAGCTGATCTGATCGTGGATCTAGTGGCTCCTGTGTCCACCAGAAATGTCGTAGGGCACCCTGCTACTTCTGCTTCAACATAGGGTCCCCTCTGATCTACCTCTAAGGCTGCCCCAAGGGTGCAGTCTTCTCTTTCCACTCTCTGTCCGGTTAATGGGTCCACATAATAGCATTCTTCACCTTCCACAAACAGGGGCATTTGTCTATAGGTCTTACCCATACTCCCTACTCGAGGAGGTTGCGGGAACTGGGCTCGGGGAGGAGCCCCCCCCCCTTTGAGCACCTTTCCTTGGTATGGCGTCGCCCCTCTCATAGGTGCGCTCTGGACCTCTTCCTCCTCTATCTCTTGCTCTCCGATCTCTACATTGTAAGGGCACTCGCGTTTCCAATGCCCCAACTCGTTGCACTGGTGACACCTAGTCGTTTTCTTCAAGGTAGCTATGTCTACTCTGGGTCTGAAGGTAGTACTCTCCTCATTACCCTTGTTCTGACTGTACTGCTTCTTACCTCCTGTACCTGTCCCTTGCTGCTGTTGTTGCGGTCCCCCCTTTCCTGCTGCCTGCAATTGTACCACCATCAGCTTCTCTTTTAGTTTCTTAGCCTTGGAGTCTACCTCATCACAGCAGTACCTAGCATATCTCAGTATTTCATCTAGGGGTCTACTTTGCCAACAAATCGAGTGTTGCTGAATCATTAAACTAATATCCGGTCTCAGTCCCAGGACGAACTTGGACACGAATTGCCCTATGTCCTTTGGATCCATTACATCCAAGCCGCTATACTGTTTAAACGCCTTCAGCAATCTCTCGTAATATTCATGGACTGTCTCTTTGGGTTCCTGTCTCGTTCTGTCTATTCTGACCCAATCTATGTCTTGCATTGGCACTTTTTCTTTCAGCCAAGTCATCACTCTCTCGAATTTTGCCATCACGATCTCGGACGGCCCATTAGTCCTAGCATCTCTCTCTGGCTCCGTTGTGGGCCACTCAGCGCTAACCTTGCATGCTGTCCACAGATCTCCTGGTACTACAATGTCAAACAGCGTGTTCAGATCTATCCATAGGACTTTTGAGATCTTTACAAACCTCTCGACCTGCTTGTACCACTCCACGGGGCTCTCTCGTAACTTGGGGAAAGATGTGGTAAAAGCAGCTAAATCTCCCCTACTCCAAGGGACATGTACATAGCTCCCATTGGCAACTTCACGCAAAGGGTAAGCTTCTATTCCCTGCTGTCCTGGTGTTATACCAATCATGCTTCTTCTGCCGGTCCCTTTCTTGGACCACCTCTCTTCCCATTTATCTAGTGCCCTCCATGTCCTTATTCCAGTAATCAATTCCCTTATGTGTGTTTTCAGCCCAATCGTTCTCCTCTCATCTAGATCTCGATCTGAGTAATGTAGCCTGTGGTTACCCTGTAATGCTTTGGTTCTTGACAAGTCCACCATATATTTGCCTGCTAGTTCGACTAACTTCTCATGGACTGCTCTCGCCTTTCGTGTGATGTCCTTTGCCATATACAGTATTTCATCCTGTTCATACATTTCCATTCTTTCTAAAGGCAGGGTACCATCTACCATGTCATCCAGATCTGACCTTAAGCTGGAGACATCAAGTCTCTTGGCTTTTATCTCAGCTCGCAATATGTCTTTTGAAGGGGGCTCACTGGTCTCCCTACCATCCCAACTTCGAGCTCTGCGTTTGGGCTCAGGAGAATTAATGGGTGGCCTCCCTTGCTCCCATCTCTCCAGGTCCCATGCTCGGCCATCCAATCTTGGAAGGTGATGGAACACGGGCCTTTTATCCCTACTCTCTCTCTGCCCACTCTCTTCTTCTCCTCTCCTCTCACCGCACATCTCTCTGTTATTTTCCCTCTGGTCGCTACACTCCCTTTGCCTCGTATCGCTCAGTATCCGATACGATCCTTCCTGGTTCCCCATATTCCCTGGGCTGCGCTCATTTCTGTCATCACAGGGACTATGGTGCGACCTCTCACAACTCCCATTCTGTTCTCTGGTGCCAGGCACACAGTGTGGACACTTAAAGCTGTTCCTGTACTCTTGCGCTCTCCTCTCCCCTTCACTGAGTATTGGGCACGCCACCCCTCCATTCCCGGGGCCCCCGTTTTCCAGGTCTGTTCTACCTCCATTTCGGGCCCAATGGGTGACTCCCCTACTCCCTCTACAGTCCCACTCCGGGCTACTCTCCCCAGCCCCGCAGTGAGTTCGTGCTCTGCTGTCCTGACTTTCCCTTTCTGCTTCTGCAGCATTGATGCACTTTTGAGCCTTCACTGCCTCATCCCACTGCTTCATGTACTCATTTAGTTCTTGAAAGGATTTTCGTCCAGATCCCCTCAGATCCATTGGCCATCTAGGGCCCCCAGGATCTCCTCCTGGGTCCCCTGCTGTGTGCATCGGGGTACTCCACTCTCTGGGTATCGGCATCTGACTTGGGGAATTAGTGGTATCGTTCCTCCTTGCCTGCTCTGCTCTTTCTCTGTCTTTCCGCTTCCGTTCTTCCCCTTTTGCTCTCTCTTGGTCATATATCGATATTATAGGACCTATGGTAACAGGTACCTGTAGTGCATCTGGTAATGGGTAGGATGTGGCGCTTTCCGTTTCCGGCGCTCTTTGTACCACAAACCTACCGACTACCTGTTGCACCTGACTAGGCTGGAGCAACTCTTTCTTTGGCTCAGGATCCCACTGTGAACTGGGAAGCGGTCTATGCTCTCCTGCATCGCCCCCCTTTTCTCCTTCAGTATTCTCGACCTCTCCCCCTGCTCTATTATACGGGGGTGGCCTGTCTGTCAGTAATCTGTTTATCAGGCTGTCCTCTGTTTCGCTCTCATCATCTTCTTCTAGGGGGCTTTTATTTACTGGCGCCTCTAACACTGGGTACAGTTTATTTATTTCCAAATTATGCACTCTCCATCTTTTAGCATCCGCATCCCACCTGGCATCCTGCACTGCCCTTACCGAGCGTTTCACCCTTTCTTGCCGTCTGTTCATATTCCTTTCATGCGCTGCCCTAAGCCATGCTTCAAGGGCTTCAAACTGGGTTGGTCTAGGCAAGGGTCTCTTTGAGGTCATGACTGATTTCAATCGATGTAACACCTCTAATCTGAACGTCCCGTACTTCGGGAACGTCAGTTCCTCGTTTCCTTCAGTAATCTTACTCCACTCTGATATCCAAAGGATCGTATGCAACCCAACATTTACTGCCATATAACGAGCTGGCGTACCCTCCGGCGGGGCTTCTTCCCCTTCATACGATCCTCTCCTCTCTTTCTTAAACAGCGCTTTCAACCATTTAAAACACTTCATAATTATGCGCACAAAATCCAGCCTCGCTACTCTGTTTACTTCCTGATGACAATCCACCAATCCTGTCGCGGCTTTGCTAGCTTGGCCTATCACAGCGCGGTTTTTCTCCTGTCGGCCAATCACGTCGCGACCCTGTATGACGTGTTCGCTAGCTGGCCTATCACAGCGCGGTCTTTCTCCGGTCAGCCAATCACTGCGCGACACCACCTGACGTCTCTTTTCTCCGCTTCGCAGCAGCACCCCTCCTTTCTCAACTCGTCTCCCGGTTATGCATGCGTCCCATTCATACACTGAAAAATGACTACTTCCGACCAAGCGGTCACTTCTCTCGACTGTACGTCCACAGTCTATCTGTAATTGTCAACACAACTGACGAGATGTCTATCGTCTTTCTGATAGGTTACTTACACACACAGTAACTTCCGACCAGCGTCCGTTACTCACGCACTCACTCTTACGTTCCCCCTATCTCGGTCTCTCGGGTGATCAATGGTACCTCATGACCCCCTTCACACTAGTTGACAATTACTCTGGGTGTCCGATACACCCGAACCACTTAAGCTCTCCTTGAACTTAAGATTTCCACCGGTTGCGCGCGCTCACAACCTGTTCCACAGTCACTCTACAGACATTCAACTCCGCCAGACATTACAACATAGATACAATACAAAACACCGCAATCTAACACGCATAACCCTTTATACTCACTCTCTCTGATACTGCTGCTTTTTCTGTCTCACGTCATCCGGATCTTCATCTGCGGGCTGTTCTTCCGATCATCGATTTCTAGGGGCCTTGGGGTAAGCTAACCTGGCCTAGGTCACCGTCCTCAAGAAGGCAACCATCCTCTATAGCTACCAACTGAAAGGGCGAGATTTTGATCGATACCTTATCTCTATTGATCCAAACCTCGATCTGGTCGACTGAACCTTTATTGCCTGTCTTGGAAGGAAACAGTACACCTATCTGCAAATTAGTTCACCCAAGAAAGGACTCTACTCTCAAAGATCACGGACAACTTCTAGGTTTCAAAAGTTTATTGTAAAGATATAATGAGCTGCAAATACAAGCATCTCAGAATGAGATTCACGAGATACACAGGTCCAATTACATACATGTGCTCTCGAAAAGCCCTCAGACGAGCAACAGAAATCACTAACACAAGTTCTAAAAATAGCAAAGCTATCAGCATAGACGCATATCTCTCCTTCATTTAGGTTGGAGGAAAACAAACACAGGTTAGGCGTCCCTACCCTGTTCTAGATGGTATCCCTACTTAACCAAATCCCAACCTAACAAAGGTGTCAGCAATGAATGACCCCCAAGGGAAGTCACCCACTCTAAGTCTCTTGGTGAAAACCTAAAGTTCTCCAGTCATGACCCCTCACTGCCTACCCATCCGCTCTCTAAAGGGTCCTCAGGTCTCTGCTCTAACTCCACCCAGGGGTGCTGTCCCTAATACAAAACAGTCAACAACATTTGAGACGCCCCTTGCGAAACGCCTCTCACGTGGTGCAACTTCAGGCTTTTTCCATGATGCTTTGTATTGGGCCTCAGACGTTAGAGTTGACCTTGCTTCTCAGTCTCTTCTCCGGCCCGCTGATACCCCTTAAACATTCCAGAACCCTCCTCCATGTCTGGGCCGTCTACTGAACAGACCTCTATTCATTCACTTATAATTGGATCCCCCCTTTCCTGTTGCAGACAGATATCTGCCGCCAAGAACCCAACTCTCATAGACTTCTAAAAAGGCTTGCAACATTTCTCAGCCCAGACATGTACGTGTAAATCACTGCTAAAACATTTCAGGCCTACAATATTTCACATTATGATTATAGCATTCAAATTCTTCATTTAATTAAAGCATGTTAAACTCTTATTCTATTATTTAGAAAACATTACTCTAAATCACGGCCCATTAATGCAATGACCAAAAACGTTAAACAATCTGTGTCGTGAAAAGAAACACCTTCCCTTTTAGCTCCAGCTCTGGCCCTGAGGCCTACCACGTTCTGCGTTTTACCACAGACCATCTTATGTGTTAACAGCTACACGACATAGATTCAAAATAATCACGTCTAATAAAATCATATAATGTCACACATTTCTGTATTAGTTCCACTTCTACTTAAATCTCTATATTAGCTATACCTTTAGAATATAATTTCAGATACTATTAGCACTCATGGCATTTCTCATCATGACTTGTGCTTACTATAGGTAAGTGTGATGTACTCATACATTTATATCAGTTTGCGCTCTCTCACACGCGTTGTAACATCATACAACCGCATCAGTGGGCCCCTAGTCTGCAGTAGCACATTCTTCAATATTCCACAGTTATAACTCAGAATATCATACTATTATGTCCTAAAATAATTTACAATCATTTTGTCCCGTTGGAAGTAGATTTTGTATTACTAAATCCAACGGGGTGATTTGTTTGTAAACAATATTTAGGACACAATATATATGTCAGACTAAAATATTCTAGTGCAACACGTCAACAACTAGTTCTTTCAAGGTTTTTCAATTACACGTTCATATACTAATGACAAACTAGGACATTTTGAAAATTTAGGGAGGATTGTTATTACTGTGTTCTGGACTTTGAGCCTCCCAGGCACTGAAAATCCAAATTCACTTTCCTTTTGAAACAGCGATAAAGCATTGGCGTGCTTTGAATTTCGATGCATTCGTAATTCATTGTCATAACTGTTCTAAAAACAGCTCAAATAGCAGCATTGTTTAATAAACAGTTGCAGACATGTATTTCCGTGATATGACTGTAAAGCAGGCTATCAGTTAATTAATATGCTTTTGCTTATATGTTTAGGAGCAAAATATAGAACTATAAGTCTCTAGATAGGGTTCTTTGAACTGTTATCAGGAGTTCACCATCAGGTTTGCTAGAACAAAACGTGTTAAATGAAGCCTTACATTTTTAATTAAAAGTTTTCATCCCTGACCTCATCTGTGAGGCCATGAGTCATAATGTGTGTGGCGCAAGATATCTGCTGAGGTTTATGTGTGTTGGCGATGCTCCTACAAAAAACAGAACAGCTGGCTGGGTGAAAATCCTATCAGGCTTTACTCATTAAAAGGGCTCAACTTGGCCAAGTTGCAGACCCAAGAAGTCACTCGTTTCTTGCGCTGGGCGGAGTAGGGTTATAAAACATACATGAAATGCAAGGGGCCTGATGTCTGAAACTTTTGAGATGGCAAAGTCTGCGATTCACAAATTCGTAGCTTTTGTGCCTCCTGATTCGCAAAATCAAAGGTTTTGTGGCTGCAAAAGAGTGTGTTACAATGCACTAAAAGCACTTTACAAGTCGAATGCTAGGTATTTACGAATCGCTAAGAGGAAGAACCGTGAAAGAAAGTGCTTAATTTGTGACAAAAAATAAGTGCTGGGGCTCTTGTCAGAAGGCCACTGCAGCTTGCACCACACATTGCCCCGGCCAGCGCTGCCAATGATTGTAACAACACAACTACTAACCATCACACTATTACAAACGTAACAGTTTGGACTCCTTCAGCCCCCCAAAGCTATATGATTGGCTTGGGTGGCACGTAATAGTCATTTTTAATGTATATTGAATTAATAATTAACTGTTGTTGTGATCATCTCTAAATTTGCCACACAGCGACACCTTGTGGCAGACTGTCAAGCTTCAGTGCTAAACAATTAAATGCCATTGCCGAGCACCGGAAACCACTGGCTCAAATTAAGCACAGATGAAAGGGTATCCACCTCTGCATTGCCATCTGCAATGAAATGTAACAATAGTTTGCAACTGCACATGGAATTGCGTCGCAAACCATTTCACAGATACCGGCAACCCACATGTGATGGTATCTGAATCGCATTGTGAAAGCTATCTCTGTGGGGCAACTTCCACTTTGAGTATAGTGATATCACCCCTGATATGGGGTGGGAGGAGCAGGCAGGGGTTGAAGGGAGCACTGAATGCCTCTCACCCATATCATTTACAAACTTACTTTTTTAAAGAATCCTCGGTCTGCTTTTAAAAAATAAATGTGTAAATGGAGGGGTAGGGTCTGCTGTTTGCCACAGGCCACTATACCTGCATTCTCAGTGTGTCACAGAATGATTCCTGCACCATATACCTGAAAGAGTAGGTATGGGTGTAACTAGCATAATTTTCTAAACAATATATTTACAGAAAAATTACACAAGATTAAGTGGAATTTGTGTGTCAAGCGTAATCATGTAGTTTTTGGTAATTTTGAGTCAAAAGAGTAATGCAAAATTACTTCGATTATAACAGATGTAATTACAAAATTTCCCAGGCCTATAAAGAGTTTTTGTGACCACCTATGATGCTACTGATTAGTACACCTAGGTCACAAAAGTCAACGCCGCACAACAGTCAGTGTGCAAAAAACAGCCGCTAGATTGTGACCTGGGTTTCGTACATCAGGCCCATTATGAGTGAATGTGTGAATGAGCAGGTGAGAGTGTTGCACAGTACAGTATCCCACAAATGGGTTGCGGTGCCTTTGGTTTCTGACATGGTAAGACCCTTTGTGAAATCTATGAATGTCTTCCAAAATAGACTTATCTCAATTTGCAGGGGGGGTGATCCATTTTTGTCATGTTCCTTCTATTCAATTTGTCAAAACAGTGTGATGGAATTCACGTGATCAATTGTGTTCATATTTTAACTAATATTGTTAATGTAGAAACATCCCATTTAACAATTTGGTGTTGCTTTTCCTTATGATCTAATTCCCAGGATTGTATTCGCTTGGCCTGAGCATTTCATTAAACGTTCAGTTTGGAGAAACCCAGAATTGACTGCAGTGTGGGTCAGTAACACACACCCACGATCTGTGTTTCGCAAGCAAGAACAAAGGTATTAGTCGCTGCAGATCAACTCAGCCTTTTATCCTTCCTAGATGAATGAAATGAGTGCCACAGATATGCCCATAGAAATACTTGTTACCTTTAGTTTCAGACTGTAGGTTGTTTTGGCGGGATCTGAGGCTGATTGTTATTATAAGACTATTTTTACTTATTTATTTATATATAGTACGTACAAAAAGCTGGCAGTAGAACTGTATTAAAGGTTGCACATTTTCAAGTTTTTTATTCGAACTGAAGTGTGATGCATGTGGATAATGATGTTTCGGGTTTAATTGGTGCTGTGGGTATGAAGAGGCATATGATGTTGGCAATCTGAGCAGTGTCTGCTGACAGGGCTGGACTGGCCGTAGCGGGCACCTGGCGTTTCCTGGTGGGCCGGAAGGATTGGGGGGGGGGCGTTTTCTGGCCGTTGGGGCCTGTTTTGTCACGGGCCGGTTTTGTATTAGTGCTGCAATATCGGCCCCCAGTAACAAATGCAGGAGCGGTGCTTTTTACTTGCAACCCCCCCACCCCCCTCCAGTGCTGGTCGACCAGTAATCTGCCAGGGCTGGTTGCTGTTCCCAGTCCGCCCTGTCTGCTGAGCGTTATGAACGTGATTAGGCATTAACATACATTCCTCTTCTGAAGCAGGCACACACACACACACACACACACACGAAACGTTGGAAACACATTTGTCCTTAATGGCCAACAGTTTTCTTGGCTCGCGATTCCATGCAATTACCAGCACACGCTGAGCAAGAAACTGGGAAGAGAGATGTTTTGCTTTGTTGAAATTAATTATGTTTCATGTCCTGGCTCTTGCCAAACACTGGTAAAGTTACTGGGAATTAAAGCAATGTGAGGGAAAACATTAACTGCAGCGTTCTACAGAAAGCATGTGCCTCACAGGTGGTCACCTATAGCGCCCTCTGCAGGGGGGTTTCGATCCTGCACCTATGAAACACCGTTATAGCTACACCACTGCCAACAAAGGGTGCGGGTGAGTAGCGGCTGCTGCCAAAAGAAAGTGTGGGGTGAATAATATTACCACAAAAAACCACTTACCTGCCGCTCTCTGTCCCGCTGCCGGCCTCCTCAGTGTGCCACTGCTCCCGCGGGCACACAGCACAGGCTCCCAAACTCCTCCCCAATCCTGACGCTGCTCTCATGAGTATGAGAGCAGCATCAGGATTGGCCTGGGCGGGCTGATTTAACACTCGCTCAGGAACAGGGAGCCTGTGCCATTTCTCCACCCGGCTGTGGATCACAGCTGGGTTTGAGAAGTGTAAGTGGGCAGGACGGTTTGGCCATCCTAAGATGGCCGGCCAAACCGACATGCGCACTTACAGTGCACCTACCACTCCTCCTCCCTAGACAATAGAGGATGGCCTGGCCCGCCCCTCCCTACACTTGCTGCATCAACGCTGTTTATCAGCCAAACTTTAGGTCAACTTTAGACTTGCACAGCCCCTGTTTGCTGCCGCTGAGCAATGGGTGACATTTCTCCACCATTACGGAGGAACCGCCCAGGTGCAGGTGCAACAATGTAAAGCGCCCCTCCGCCCTCATGCCACACCAAGATTTCTCAAGAAGGTCCTAGAACGTCATCATAACCAAATATTCTTTAAAAGGGAAAACAAGTTAAATATTATGCAGATTTCCTATGTATGCGTTAATAATAAAACATTTTAATGAAGAATGGTTTCAAATGATCTAAAAATAATGACAGTGTTTCTAATACTTTATGTTATCATAATTTATTACTCAGACACCTTACTGGCCACAGTGGGTCTCTGTGGGGTCTGACTCTCCAAAGGGACTAAAGATGGCCCCATCCCAGCTCGTTCTAAAATGGGGAGAGGCACTTATTAATTACTTTGTAAGCAGCTATATCCACAAATATGCAAACTTTGGCCAACATGTGTGTCATGATTTACATCCATGCCTCAGGGCTTCATATAGTTAACATGTTCCAGCATAATTAAGTTGCTCTTTTGTCAGTAAAGTTCCAGTTTCTTATATGTTAGTCCATAGTAGTTAACACCCCATCAAAACCCCAAAAACCAAATGTCATGGCATCGCGCTCCAGTGCATTGCCAGAAGTTTGTGCACTGGAAAGAATTCTTTGCTATTTTGGGCATCAGCTAGTCCTCAAAGCAGATACATCAGCAGGAGTGAAGTGTTTTACTATAAGGCTCAGTTGTCTTTAGTAAAAAATAAAAAAAAAGTGAACAAGGAAGCACCAGGCCACCTTCTACTGGAAACATCAAAAACATTTCCAGGTCACAGTGAAATAATGGAGCGTTAGAAAAGAAATATATTTGAGGGTGTGCACAGTTCTTCACAGCTTTTCCAAATGAAACTAACAATATCTGCTTTTGTTACAGAAAAGAATGATTTTTCTCAGCTGTGCTTTATACCACCCTCAAGTGCTGAGATTTTAAACCCATGTTGAGTCAGGGCATTGCATAATGTGTATTTAGATATTTACTGTGCTAAGAAGTATTAAAGCGTGTGCAATAAATGTCAGAAAATACGATTTGGGGTTGGAATGCTGACAGCATGCACCGTTTTCAGGAAGTGGCTGCTCCATGATGGAGTGCATATTGGGTTAATAACGGCACTGCTTTTTTATGTAACCTTTTCAACCCTTTCCAGTCTCAAGGTTGAATTTCTGTCCATAATTGGAAATGACATTCCTCGTGTGAAGACACTTTGCTGCAGGGGCTAAAAATAGGCCGTGCTCTTCCCGGCCAGAAATTGTTGGATTATTCATACACATCACAGTGCACACCTCTGAAAAAAATCACTTCAAGCTAAGGGTACTACTGGATAATACCAGGCATATATGCACAGGGGTGGGCCAGCATGGGTGGTAATGCACAAAAAATAATTGTGCACCAGGACCAACCACCATTGATCACTTTAAGGAAAGGCTGCAAAACAAGCATTGGCAAAGCTATTGGTTTCTTGGCTTAAAGAATGCAAACACTCGCAGGTACAAATGCTGTTGTGGAAGTGATAATAGTAGTGTTGTAATAGTAGTGCTGTGGTCTGTGGTTGATGTTAGTGTTGTGATAGTCAAGGTAGTGGTGTTGGTAATAGCTCTCACTTGAGTCCTAATTAAAAAAACAACACTTAAAAAAGCCTATTGCAGTAAATAGAAATACAAAAAAAGATTGGTTTCTGAATAAACACACTTAGGGGATAACAAATTAAATTTGTGATCATTGAGTGCATTTTTTGGATGTAAAATGGTCCCTCATGCATTATAATGCAAGCATTCTACAGGAGGAGGAATGATACTCCAAAAAGCCAATATAAGGGTATGGGAGAGTAATACTCCTTTGCGTAGAGCCAAAGTCCAAACTATGTATATGTATAAAGACTTGGGGCCCAATTTAGAGTTCGATGGAGATGGTACTCTGATGCAAAAGCAACGGAGTTTCCTCTCGGGCAAACTGAAGGTCAGCCTGCCTCATTTAGGTCGGACGGACCTTCAGTTTGTGGACAGCGGAGACTACACCATATCCGCTGCTGACATACATTTTTGATGATCCACCCAATTTACAGTGGGAGAATAAATGGCAAGTATTCCCTGTCTGTCACCACCGAGTTTTAGTGAGAACTCCAAAATGACCCCCACACCATGGGAGAAAACTCATGGTACAGGGGTAATTGTTTTATTTCCCAAAACAAAATCCTGCTTTGGTATTTTGTTTTGAAAAAAAAATGTAACGTTTTCCATACGGCTCCATCATGGTGACGTAACTGTTTGTCAAACTTTCAATGCATTACCAGGAATGGTCATTACGGCAGTTCCTGCTGATGCAAGAGCTGGCCACTGGGCCAGCGAACATCTCTAAATTCAGTAGGCAGGTACTCATTCAGAGCGATGAAGTACTTTACTCTGTCACCCCGACTGAGTTATTCTCATTCGACGAACTCTAATTCTGGACATTGGTAACAGTATGTCTGCAAACAGCTGCACTGTCAAGCCAGACCTAAGAGAAGAGTGAAAAATTGCCACTTGTCGTATTATATGTGCCATATACAATAATGTATGTGTAATATAGCGGACAGAATATCCACCATGTTTGTGATGGAGTATTTCGACAGCCAAGCTCTAAATACTGTCCTAAGTCCTATTATTGAGAAAATGGGCTGCGTACAACTCCACATTCAGGAAGAAGCACAACAGGATCCATGTAGGTATGTGTTGTTAGCTCTTCCTTGAGGTGGTATGGAGCTACTGCTTATAATGACTGCCCACTGCCAATAATTGTCATTCCATTCGTGAACTTTGAAATCCCAACCAATCACTTAGTGGCAGAATGTTCCTTCTCAGAGAGGTGTGGCGTACCGGCCATGGCGGCTGACGCCGGAGCTTAGGACTCACGTTTTGATTGCCACCCTGGGCAATAGCTCACTTAATCTCCCTGACAGACCCCAGCGACTTCAGATCCTTAGGGGTGAGTAGTTCGCACTTTGCAAATGCCGGATTTAATTTAATTGAAGAGAGGGTTCTGGGAGGTCAAATTTTGCCCTTCAGAACACTGTTAATGGGCTGATACCCTCATGAAACCAGACAGGTAAAATGTCTTGGGGCCTGTTTGGGTGAAATCATCTGAGAATAACCCAAATGAAAAATCAATCTTCTGTCTACACTCATTCAGACACTCTTGACTGTTTTTTTAAAAAGCAATGCACGTAATGTTTGCAAACGTTTACAAATATCAAAACATAATAATAATATAAGTAAAAGATGAGCTCTATTTATTACAGGCCACTGTACTTAATTTAGAAAGGAATCATAGCTGACCTCACTCCTGAGTGCTGCTGATACACTATAAAAATATAGTCTGTTGCCACAGGCCAGGACCCGAAGAAAGGGGGTGCGGACTAGCACCTTGAGGATATGGAACTGGAGGAAAAATTGAGGGTCTCCCAAATTTTGGGGCACAATAACAATGTCCCTAGTGAGCACCTGACCACCTGAAGGTTGGGGCAAGTGGATTCTCTGGGATAAGAGGTCCTACAACCTCTGTTAAAAAGCGTATGTACATTGGAGCCTCCAAGACAAAGGAAAAAGTAGCGAGAATGGACCATTTGTACAACTGGTCATGGATTTCACTCTTACCGTTACGTTTTTATGTTACAGAGAGCAGATATTTATTCGAAAAAAATAATTCCATATATGAGGCGGGACTTTCTGTACCGACCTATAGAGAGCCTCCACTTTAGTCAATTCTTTGACGTGAAAGTGAATTACAACTGAAAATTCTTGTTTCATAAAAAAATGCACTAAGCAGATGGAGAGGGCAGCGTCCCAAATCCAGGGCTACCCATGCTTCCAATGTTATCAATTCTTCCTTTAAAGAATAACTTAAGTGATACCTCGCGGACTTACAGCCTGATTCATCAAGCCGAAATCGGCTCGCAAAAAGCCAGATTCTGAGAATCTGGCCCTTTGCGAGCGCTATTTTTGCATTTGGGATTCATCATCCAAAATGCAAAAATCGGTAATAGCGATTTCGCTATTTTGTGAGGAATTACATTTAAGGAATCTCTATTTGAGATTCCTTAAATGCAATTCATCATCCATTTAAAAATTGCGAATTCGCAATTTCGGCCCGCTATTTACCGCGAGGTCAAACCTCGTGGTAAATAGCGAAAAGTTAGAAGAATGCTTTTAAAAGCATTTTTCTAAGTTGCATGTTGCACACACACATGTCCTTTGGACATGTGTGTGCGCAACACCTGTTTCAATTTGCATTTAAGGGGTGCTACAGGGTGTCCTTTGGACACCCCTGGCACCCTTTAAATCGCTATCTTATTTGCGAATAGCTAATTGCTAATCGCAAATAAGGAATACTCCCCATTCATTCCTATGGGCCTTTTGGCCCATAGGAATGAATGGGGAGTTATTCCTTATTTGCGATTAGCAATTTGCTACTCGCAAATAAGGAATGTGTAGGAATCGCTATTTATTTAGCAATTCCTACATAAATCCCGTTTTGCAAGTCCTTAATAGCGATTCCTTATGAATCGCTATTAGCGGCTCGCAAAACGGGAGAATGATGAATCAGGCAGTTAGCCCCAGCACAACAGTGACAGGAAGATAGAGTGTTACTGGAAGTGTCAACAGGTTTATTCTAAGTTCATCCTGTATTCTCCTTTTTGGTGCAAATTTTAATGCACAAGAGAATGAGAACTATAAATAGGCAACAATAACACACTCTTGAGAAATATTTCAATGGTACAATTTATCGTATAAGCAAAAAGGGAACCTTCTGATCGCTAAATCTTATCTATTTAAAAAAATTATTTTATACATGCATATTCATAAATTCCTATAGCATTGGTACATTTTTTTAATCGTGGATTTTTGCTAGTAGACTCTATGAATACATACACTATGTTTTACGATTCATTTTGTGAAAGATCGAGGTATAATGAGTACTGTGAGTACTGGTAAATTGTTTCTACATTTTCTCTTGGTCAGGAATGTAACAGTCTGACTTATTAGTCGCTTTGTCAGAATTTTATTTTTTTTTAATTACTGATTTTATCCAGATGTATGAGCTTTCAAAGACCCTTAAGGATATACTTTATATCTCAAATAAACATGATCCGAAGCTGACCACTGTGTCCTGCCAAGAAAAGCATGGGTCACCCAGCCAGTTCAGTCCTAGAGAAGCATGCGGGGGCTCATCCTGGGTTACACGTGATACCGCGCGGCATTAGTTGCAATAACATTAGGAGTGCAGTAGAATATATTGATAACATCCTTGCCCAATGGATTCTCAGTGTTTGCAACTGGTTACTGGCCGCATTTTACTAGTGATAGTTTTTCATGGTATTCCTGTGATTCTCAAGGGCTTTTTACTTAGGGCTTGGAGTTGGCAGAAATACTACATGACTTCTTTGCATACAGTAGAAATGTGCTATTATACTGATTGCACCCATGTATCTATGTATACTGGTACCGCGCGACAATAATCAGAATGTGGTCAAACTCTTCAAATATTAATGCGATTCTTTATGTTGGGGCAGCCCAAGTGTAAAAACAAATCAATTAAGAATGTAATAGAAAAGTGGTTGTTGCTTTTTAAGGCAGCATTACTCACTATTTATTCTATTCTGGCGTTCGTGAAGAGCGAGACCGCACTGCATATTTTCAAGTTCACTGTGAACATTTGGAGAGAGAGCGAGCGAGAGAATATTGGGGTCCTTAATCCTGTTTACCTCCCAGGTGTTTCCTAATCTGTCCCTTATGTTACCATGTTTCCTCTCTGTTTCTTACCTGACCTGCCTCCCCCGCTTAGCTCCTCACATCTACCTCTTACCTCCTTCCTCCTGTTCACTTGTACTCACCTCATTCCCCTTCTTGTTCTCTTTTCTACTTTCTCCCTCCCTAACCCCACCTTACCCCTATTCCTTCTCCCATCTATTCTGGCCTATCCCATTTTCACAGTCACCCAATGCCCAGATTGGTTCTTAATGTTCCTGCCTATACCTTTGATTTTATATCTATTGTCCTTTACTTTTTGTTCTCATATTTTGCCTGTTCCTTTTTGTTCGAGCTTATTATTATTTTATTCGATCTTGTCCTTCTCATGTAAAGCACTCTTATACCCTTGGGTCTTGCCAGCGCTATATAAAACTGTTTAAATAAATAAAGGAAAATAAGAGTGTGTGTGGTGTGTGTGGGTGCTGTGTGTGTGTGTTTGTTTGTTTGTTTGTTTTTCACCAGAAAGGGGTAAAAGACCTTCAAATGTGGAGTTCTCTTAGATATTGAAAGAGGGAAGACTGCACTAAAATAAACTAGCAATCTAGTGCACTACAAGCGTGACTACTAAAATGTCCTTCCCTTGCACTCTTTTCTTGGGTATGCCAGTATGGAAGGATACATATGAAATCAAAGGTACCCTCTCTAGCTTATGGCCCCTTGGATTTTCTTGCATCAGAATGATTTCTGTTGCAGCTGAGACCATTTAAGAGCACTGGTATTTTAGATGTTTGAGTCCCTGCCTTGCACATAATTTGCTGGCACTTGGTTTTGCATGCCCTCAACCATCTCTTCCTCTTCTAACGCAACACAAAGCTGATTCAGATGGACGACTCCTACCCTGACCACTCCCCACCCTTCACGTACACTGAAGTTTGTGTTTTGATATTTTGTGATGTGTTTTACTTCGCTCTGTGATTTACTGTCCTGTATTTTGTACAACACACACTTGGCAGTTGGGGCTAGGTTCTTGCTATAAAGATAGCATAAATAACTACAACATATGTAGTAGGGTTATTCTGCCTTTGCCACAGTCCCTTTGTCAGGACGAAGGTTGCTGCCCAACTAGGGTTGCGGGATAGTGAGACATGGTTAAACGACTCCAGCGCCCAGATAAGTGTGAAGTTGTATGAGATTCTATTAGGTTTGTTGCATATTGTGCGCACAGGGTATTCACACTATAGTGATTCCAAATTGGAACACATAAACGGGTTTGATTCTGAATCCAGATGTTTATTGCATGACACAGATCGTGCAGAAGATATGCCGAGACTTGGCTGTAAGACGGAATGCTACCCTACATTCTGAACAAGATATCTTCGCGAAACTCAGGCTGTATTCATCTAAGAAGGTTCCTCAAACCCATGGGTTTTTAGCACATTGATACCAGCAGAATGGCACAGATGGGCTCATCTGCAGTGGCCAGTTCAATCAGGTGCAGGCTTCAATATAGAAAATGCAGGGATATGACACAGTCGAACTTAGATCACCCCAGGAAAGTTGAACAAGGTCAATGTACACATTTGAGAAGCCCTACAACACTTGGCAGGACACGGACAGAGAAACCAGAGACGGGGTATTACCAGAACTCAGGAATACACTAGCCGATTGAGCCTGATAAAGTGTACTCTGGCAGACTACCCTGCACCACAAGTGACTCGAATTACAGTAGTGTCTTATATATCTAAACTGGAATGTGTCTTCGAGCGCCTAAGGTTTACCACAGGAATGCAGGCTCCAACTTTGCACTCAACAAATTTTAACTGGCGGCCACCAAATCTTGATGTTCTGCATGGAGTGCCTTATGGTTTCCTCTGAATTTTTATCTGTTAATGAGATATGTATGAACTTCGTCAATTGAAACCTTGTTATTTATTTCTTTTTGTAGTTCTGCATAAGCAGTAGGCACTACAGAATGTAAATACAATATATTATTTCAACTATCATTCTAAACCGTTGCAGACGGGTCATCGTCAGCCGATAGTAGTTACCAATTTACACTACTATCACATCTTCACAAGCCGCAATCAGATTTCAGTCTGAAATATCACAACCATTTGGAAAGTGCTGCAAAGCCAATGCAGTGACCGACTGTGTCCTATACAAATTACAGTAACATATACTGAGCTGATTTGCATGTTTGCTAATAATTAAATGATGCTTTTATATATTAATGCAGTGTGTAACAAAGCTTCTAAGGGCCAGGTTAAATTAATTGCAATTAATACAAAAAAATGAAATCTGATTTTTACTCCTGCAAAACAGCCCAGACCACCACAAAAAATGGAGGAAAATTGCACATGACGTATGAATATGTAATATTAGTATAAATGAATAAAATAGCACCCCAGAGCAATTTATGTAATCCGTTCTGAATGTTTTGAGGAACATGGAAAGCATAACAAGTTCTAAGCTTTTATTGAAAAAAATAATTCTAGGAAGATGTTACAATCCTGAAATTTTTTTACGCATATGATGGTGAGGGAAGGAAAAGACCATAATTTGTTGACAGGGAGAAAGAAGGGGTAAATTAAGCAAGCTGAACCCAAAGAAGTTAAATATTTCTAGAGTAGAGACGGACACAAATGGAACAATGCCCAAAGCTACGCTGATAGCTAAAAATGCAACACAACCAACAAAAAGGCTATAACACGAAAAGATGGACAATAGTTTGGTCTGCCCATCAACGTTCTCAGCATGTTTCATGAAGTGAACACTACAAGCTTTTTAATTTCTGTGCAATTTTGGTTTAGGCTTCAAGATACAAATACCATGGAAATCATAACTTGGTAGAACTGTAGAATATACCAGTTCAAGAGCAGAGACGTAGGAGGTTTTCTGCAAGTCCAAAGACAATGCATCATATGGAATGGTACGGCAAACTATTCCAGAGAGGGGTGAAGCATGAGACACATCTACGTCATCTCCCCACACATCTAGTCCCAAGAACCTCCAATAGTTTGATTGTGTCACAACAAAGCAGGCAAATAGGTGCATGAAATGAAATGAAATGAAATTGGGATTTATAAAGCGCATTACTACCCGAAGGCCTCGTAGCACTGAGGACGGGTGGGACAGGAAGGCCACCAGTTATATTAGTGAAAGAGAAGTGTTTTCAGACTCTTACGGAATTTTTGGAGTGTGGTGGTGACTGCCCATTGGGGCATTTAAAGGCTGAGGCGCCGTATTATAGAGTGTCTTCTGCCCTGAACTACTATTGGAAACAGTAAATGGATCTGGGAAGCTCTGACACAGGCAGAAACTTCTTCATTCAATATTAGTATGCAACATGGGTGCTCTGTGGGAATCTCAGCTCATACTTGGTCATTCCAGCGTGAAATGTGTAAGCACAAACTAGCCTAGATGTTACTATGATGGGAAAATGAAGCAGAGCTGTTAGTAATGCCTCTTGTAGGAAAATACAACTATAAACTTTGAGAGGGTGGGAAACCGAACTTGAGGTCTGTGATGGACATTGCCGGACGGGTACAGGTTTCTAAATCTGAACCAACTTTGAAATATTAAAAATGGACGTAGTGGAGACATAACTCTGTCGAACTTTGGTTACTGGCGGAAAATGGAGTCACACCCATAAAATATTTAAGAAACCCTGTCTTAAGGCATCAATGTATACCATTTCTGGCACCACGGAAATACCTAATAATAGCTGGCACTGTCCATGAGTGTTGTTATCAGTAAAAGCGAGGGCGCTGGAGTAAAATTAGATTGTCCCAAACAAATAAACATTTGACTTCATTGATCATTTCTAGAATGAACACTTAAATCACTTTTGTAAAAGTATGTTCTGATATCTCCAGTACTGTGTGCAAATTTCTCACCTCTGTTAAGGTTTGGCATTATAACATAACATTTTACTTACTTATTTGAAAAGTTTTATATAGCGCTGAAAGACCCAGGGGTCGCAGAGTGCTTTACATGAGCATTAAAATTCCAGTCGGTACAGTAGATTCAGCAGGATAAAAAAAAATTATACAGACGTTGCATATTAGAAAACACTTCTTAAATGAACAAATAGGCTAATAGTTATGGCCATGAGGAGAACAAAACAAAAATAATTTCGTGACAGACAGTTAACACAGAAACAATAGAAAAGGCAAGGGAGCTAAAGAAGGGTCATTTACTCGGGACAGGGC
Source organism: Lissotriton helveticus (assembly GCF_964261635.1). NCBI lineage: Eukaryota > Metazoa > Chordata > Amphibia > Caudata > Salamandridae > Lissotriton > Lissotriton helveticus. Next base: position 1,069,534,749 of record NC_136070.1, on the reverse strand, counting down.
TTTCATTTATGCAGTGAAATGGGATGGGTCTGATCCTGTATATATTGTCAGAAACATGCATCTCAGCTCAGATTGGGGATGGGAGAGAGGGAGAAATTGGGGCTATTCAGTGAGGAAGAGAAGGAGAAAAGAGTGACAATAGGGTGGAAGGGAGCAAAAAAGAGGAAAAGAAGGAAGTAACGAGTTTGAGGGAGTTGAGGAGGAGGCAGCGGTAAAGGTTAATAGGAGGGGGAAGTATTAGAGTGGAGAAAAAAGTCTAGGAGGGAGAGAGAGGGGAGGGGAGAAGAGTCAGACAGAAAAGACTGTCCAGGGTGGTATGTAATACAAGTTCATTATATCTTATGGCATTTATGAAAGAGTTGACGAAATATCCATCACATTTGTGGCAGAGCAACCTATCTACCAAACATCAAATTAGGCCCTAAATTTTAGGATGGGTGGACCATGTGATGCCAAAACGAAGTGATAAAGTCAGTAGACCAGGGCTACGTCAAATAAAAATGTGGTTCAGCATTCTGAAGGGGAATGGGATCCTGGGCATGTTCTCCACCCAGGCTGTAATGCAGCCTGTGTGGAGAACATGCAAAGTGCACTTGACGGTTTGGCCAGGCCAAGGTGGCCAGCCAAACCATCATGCTCACTTTAGAGTGCAGCAACCGCTCCTCCCCCCTCGTCTCAGGAGCCTGGCCACGCCCGACCCTGGCGGATATTTAAAATAAAATGATAATAACTTATGTTATTATCATTTTATTTTTTATTTTACACTGCTCCGCAAGCAGTGAGACGATGCTCCTCCCCCTTAGCGGAGGAACCGCCACTGGATATATACCTGTACATGCACTATTCTCCGTCCCTCCATTGTCAATGTGTAGGGGGAGTAATGAGGTCATGTGAGTGCTAATATGGTCTGTGGGTGCAAACAACCTCATCCGGCCCAGCCAGCATGCAGAACCACAGACCTCGACCGCAGTGATCTTCAAGGTGGGCCCATGCCAGGCTCATAATGGAACTCAAGTCCCATTCCTCCTGACTCCCCTTGGCATTGGTTCATGGAGGATTACCCTCCTGAAAGAGGCAGAGAAGAAGCTTGGCACCATTGACACAAAATCTACTTACACTCGCTTCCATCACTCAGTCGATTAATCGCACGCGAATGAATATGCACAGGTCTAGATTGAAAAAGTCGCTTTATGTTTATGTACAGCTGTGCCTTATTTTTAAAAATGGCTTCTTTCCCTCAACCCAATTACGCACTAGACTACAAACACATCATTAACAGGGAGAAAGTGCTGAACGTTTTTTCAGGTCCACTTGTGAAAGTAACAGTTGGGCTTTCTTGAAACCTGTTTTCATTTAGGGTGTGAAAATATACAGAAAAGAAACCTTAACTGTGCATTAGTCTGTTGACTTTATGAGGTAATGTGAGCCTGTGTGAGGTTCCACTGTCGAAGGGATCTCTCCCTGTCTACAGAAACCGTGCTGGCACCGGTCTGTCTAATGCTGTGTGGAACCTCGCCTGCGATTAACATCTATTAATGTCCCTATTGACAGGTCTCACAAGGAACACATTCCCCATCCTGAAGCAGGCCTCTTTCTTGTAGTGATGGTAGTCAAGTCATGATTTTGCCTGTAACAGGACGAGTTTTATGTGGTAACCAAGGAGCTAGCTCAGTGGGTTGCATGCCTCCTTCTTAATTCTCTGCTCAATGTGTGTAATGGAATATGAGCAAAAGAAAATGCTATGTTTTATTTAAGAAAGTTTTTTCAGTGAATGCTGGAAGATTTTTTAAGATTTGCTGCAACCCTATGCTATCGAAAGAAGGCGAGCCCCCGTTCCACCCAACGCAGATTTATGTCTTGTGTAACCGGCCCTCGGTACAGGATCTAGCATAGTGCCAGACCCTGCCTCCTACCCATCGCAGGCCAGCCCAGCGCTCACCCGCCCAGCTAAGCGGCACACAGTCTTTGCCTCTGTACAGAGAGCCATGGGCATAGTGCCTGGCTGACAACCATGCCCTAGCCATCCCGCATCCTGCCCAACTCGGACATGTATTGCCTTTTTCCATGCACAGCAGGCTGTGATCAGAAGGTCTGGCGGTAAGCCTAGCCCTCAGCCCAAACCTTCTCCCACCCAGACCTGTGTTGAACGATCTTTGCCCAATAAGGGTCTCAAACACATTTGAGAAGCAATCAAACTAAACAAAAGGGGTAACAACCACTACCAATGGGTGCTGGAGGCACAGTGGCTGAGTGATGGGCATGGCCAGAGCCATATGTTATTCTCGGAATCTGCAGTGCACATCCAAAGGGCATGTAAAGCAGTTTTCTGGGCACACTTGCTCAGAGGCTATGGGGGCTTAGGGGTGAGTTGTTCGCCATAGTCTAAGGACAAACCTTGTGCCACTGCTCAGCATTGTCCAGTTGATACCTGAGCGCAGTTGATTATTTGGGGTATTGTGATTAAGCAAAGGGAATGGCAAACCTACCGCCCTGTATGCAATGATGATGCACTCAGTCAGGTGCTGTGCACTGTAATTGCTTGCTTTGATCAGGGACGAAGGTATAGCACTTAAAACTGTTTTTAAAACATTGAAAAACTATGGTAAAAATGATTTCTTTACTCAGAAGTGAAATATTGTTTGTTTGAAAAAACATTACATTTACATACACAACTTAAGGTGATGGGGCTTTAGGGTTGAGATACCAAAGTTAAAAAAAACCAGAATATCACCATTAAGGTAAGCCATTGAGCCATAACTTCCCTCTGTAACTCCTTCTGAATTACTGACTGTTAGCAGATCGCCTATATTTAGTTACATCTCAACAACGTAATCATCAAGCGTTAAAGATTATTTTCAATTTTGAAAAACCTTTTGTATTTGCACTAGTTTTGGGAGCCTGGTATATCTCTTTGTGTGCCTCAGGACTAGAACCGCTCATTATCTCACGCTGCCTTATGGAGCAGAAGGAATGTTGACATTTCACAGTCTCCCAGACAACTTATCCATGTTTAACTTAGACCGTATCTATGTTACTTTGGAACAAGTACCTAACTACCTAAAGATGCTCAACATCTTTGTTTTCTTATCTCCCCTCGAAACTCTTTATTCTGCACCTGATTAAGGTCAGAAGTTAAAACACAACCAGGCTCCCCTGACAAAAGTTCACTGGAAATCTAAATCTCTCTCTTTGCACCTAGTAAATTTCTGCTGGTTAGCCTTCACAAATGAGTTCTTGTGAATTATGTTACCGCCCCATTCCTTATTCACTAAATCTGAGTGGTAAACATAATTATTATACTACGAAAGTCTTCTGTATGCTTTGCACACAATATCTTACTGGGGAGCTATACATGTCTCTACTCCTCATGAGAATGAACCTCGCAAATAGGTTTCTGAGAACTGAGGGCCATATGTATCAAGATACCCATTTGCGAGTCTCAAATAGCGATTTTAAAGAAATCGCTATTTGAGAATCGCAAATGGGTATGTATGTACAAAATTGCATTTTTTTTGCGATTCCTTAGAATTCCTTAATTGCGATTAGCAAATTGCGAATCGCAATTAAGGAATACTTTCCCATTCATTTCTATGGGCCAGGAGGCCCATAGGAATGAATGGGAAATTATTCTCAATTTGCGATTCGCAATTTGCTAATCGCAAATTGAGAATAATTTCAAGGGTGCAGGGGTGTCCAAAGGACACCCGGTTGCACCCCTGAAATATGCATGGGTGCACATGTGGCGCACATACATGCCCTAAGGGCATGTATGTGCGTCACATGGCACTTTGAAAAATGCAAAAATGTGCATTTTTCAAGGAATTCGCAACTTACCACCAACTAGAAGTTGGTGGTAATTTGCGATTCCTTAAGGGCATTTTGCTAAATTTTTTTGCTACATACATTGCATTTAAGGAATTGCAAAATTTGCGATTCCTTAAATGCAATTGCAAAATAAGGAATCGCAAATTTTGCTATTCCTTATTTTGCACCAGTTTTGCTTCATACATTCCATTTAGCAAATTCGCATTCGCAAAGGCCGAAATTCTGTGAATTTCGGCCTTTGCGATTGCGAATTTGCATGATACATATGGCCCCGAGTAACCTTCCGCATTGCTTTTCTTGTCATCTGGGTGGACCTCACAAACGTCTTCTTGAGAATTACAAACATAAGGAAGAAACCCTGGCTGTGCAGTGCTTAGATTATAAATTGAATTAGCACCTTCTGTGTACCACTAAGATTGGCGGAGGCAATAAGAATGTGAAGAATACAGACATTAGGTACTGGTTTTGTCTACATTCTAGGTTCGGTGAAAGACTGAAGACAGATGCTGTCTGATCTGTTCTTAAGGCCTAGGAAAGGCAGAGGTACTAGGCCAGGGGTGGCTGCCACTGAGTAGCACGGGTGAGGCAGGGGAAGAAAAATAAATTTAAAAATTACTTACTTTACTGCTGTACCGCCGCCTCACATCATCCTCTGTTCCTGCTTGAAACAGGAAGCACACCCTGGCTCCCCTAAGTCAATCACAACGCTATAATGCAGTGTTGTGCTTGGTCTGAGCGCCGTGGTTCGGTGCTTAGACAGGCAGTAGGAGCCTTTGCATTTTCCTCACCAGGCTGTGCCTTACAGCTTGGTGAGCCAAGACGGCCGGCTGAACCCTCATGCCCTCCACTCCTCCCTTTGCTGGCTGTGATACAACTAACCCTCGCCCCACCCCGTAAACCTGCCTGACAACAGAAAAATAAAATTATAATATCTTTATTATCATTTTATTTTTCCTTTTTCCCCTGCTCAAAATGCAGTGGGGCGGCACTCCTTTGCCTTAGCGGAGGAGCTGCCGCTGTACTAGGCAATCCTCCTAAACTGTACTACTCTTTTTCCCTGGAGCCCAGGGCCTAGTTACTGTTACGCGGTTCATCATAATGTCAACATCATAATGTCAAGAACTTCCCTTTTGGACCTTGACTCTCATGGAGTAGCGAGGTTGAACAGTCATAGGAAGGTAACATTGGTGTAGGAACTCAAATACAGTTAACAGGTAAATAATATTCAACAACTTGAATATCCAATCAATGCTATTGCTTTTTCTTTAGAAAATAGGATATTCTTCATATCAGTAAAATACAATAGATCCCTAGTAACTTATTATTATTCCAACTCTAAGCATTGACAATATGATTTCCCTTACAAGATTACAAATCAGTCCTCAATGCATGTTTTCAAACACATGGCTATGATCAGTTGTTTTTAGGTCTCGCCTGTCGATGCGCATGCGCATCGAGCTTGCGAGCCTATTGCGGCTTAAACAACTTTTAACTAAGAAGCAAGGAATCGTGGCGATTCCTTGCAGTGCCCGTGACTTTTAAGCTCAATGCGCATGTGCATTGAGCTTAAAAGCGCGTGCACAGCCGCAATCGCCATCTGTTCCTCTCTCCCGCATTCCTCCGACACCTTTTGAAGTGAAGCTTAGCTTCACTTCAAAGGCCCGGCTTCTTCACACCCACATGCCGCTCTCCCCGCTCTGCCCCCTCCCCTGCCCGCCGTGTGCATTTCTCCTCCCCCCTCCCCTTCTCTGCCTTGCCTTCCCTCCGTCTTGAATGAAACTAACACCATACATTCCTGACATCCACTGTCTGGGCACCAACCGAGCATGTGGAGCGAGGGCTCGCCATCTAAAACTCAATTTATGTGCTTATTATTTTCGCAGCTGCCTCCACAATTCTTTATAATTATTAGCATCTTTCCGCGTGCAAATGTTGCCAGGGAGATTTTCCCTTCGTATTTGTTGAAAAAAAAAATGTTTTTCGAGTGAAAATGATTTCCAAAATGCTACATTTCCTACCGCTCGGCCCCCTCCCATGCCCGCCGTGTCGCATTTCTCCTCCCCCCTCCCCTTCTCTGCCTTGCCTTCCCTCCGTCTTGAATGAAACTAGCACTCTCGCCCGGAGGCAGGCTCGGCAGCCATACATTCCTGACATCCACTGTCTGGGCACCAACCAAGCATGTGGAACGAGGGCTCGCCATCTACAACGCAATTTATGTGCTTATTAATTTCCCAGCTGCCTCCACAATTCTTTATAATTATTAGCATCTTTCCGCGTGCAAATGTTGCCAGGGAGATTTTCCTTTCGTATTTGTTGAAAAAAAAAAAAATTTTCGAGTGAATTTTTTTTCCAAAATGCTAGATTTCACCGCTCGGTTGCTGAAACCCCAATAAACGAAACCCTTTTTTTTTTTTAGAATAGTGACCACTGCAGGCAAATAAACTGTGCACTACAAAGATGCAGAAGCACTGCACGTTTAAACGAAAAGTACCAGTCATTTTCTGTTTTGTGATGCGCTGTAAAATACACCGGTTTCCAAACAGAGGTGAGGCGGTGGCTAGGGCACGAGTTGACATTCCTGAGTGTCGTTTTTACAGCATTGATTTACATAGACCTCGGATGACAGAAGATTAGACCACTCACATGCAGAGTGAGGGGAATCGATTTTGAACGTTTGATCTATTCATGTCCCCCTCGTTTATTATCCATCAAGGTGCATAAATAATTCGAAGAGGAGGACGCCAACAAACATAAATTCATTTACTAATGGACAGTGCACACAGCTCTTAACATGTCAGCATTTTATCCCGTAACAGGGGGTAATTAAAGTACACTAACATCCTTGGATACGTAATGATCATGAAGAGCAAGATTAACAACATCACTTTCTTTGTATTCCCGCCTAACTGAAATATAGTGCTTCACAGAATTCTGCTGGTCTTCTAGGCCCTCTCCTCCCGATCGTCCGCTTGTGGACTTCTTTATGGGAAGAAAGTGTATTCAATTTGCATGACTTCAAAAGGGGAAGAAGACTCTCTCGAGATGGTAGCGTCTCTAGTCCAGCCGGACTAGACAATTCCTCGAGACGCGACAGCGTCAGCAGGGCTCGGTCAGGAGGAGTTCAGGAGGAGCCGCGACCACGTCAGCAGGGCTCAGCGTTTCGGTAGTCACTTCAAGCTTCACGTTTCGGGCCACTCACACACGCAACGCCACTCACACACGCAACGCCACTCACACACGCAACGCCACTCACACACGCAACGCCACACACACATGCAACGCCACACACACATGCAACGCCACACACACATGCAACGCCACAGACACATGCAACGCCACTCACACATGCAACGCCACTCACACATGCAACGCCACTCACACATGCAACGCCACTCACACATGCAACGCCACTCACACATGCAACGCCACTCACACATGCAACGGCACTCAACCACGCAACGCCACTCAACAACGCAACGCCAATCAACCACGCAACGCCACTCAACAACGCAACGCCACTCAACAACGCAACGCCACTCAACCACGCAACGCCACTCACACACACAACGCCACTCACCCACGCAATGCCACTCACCCACGCAACGCCACTCACCCACGCAATGCCACTCACCCACGCAACGCCACTCACCCACGCAACGCCACTCACCCACGCAACGCCACTCACCCACGCAACGCCACTCAGCCACGCAACGCCACTCAGCCACGCAACGCCACTCAGCCACGCAACGCCACTCAGCCACGCAACGCCACTCAGCCACGCAACGCCACTCACACACGCAACACCACTCACACACGCAACGCCACTCACACACGCAACGCCACTCACACACGCAACGCCACTCACAAACGCAACGCCACTCACCCACGCAACGCCACTCATCCACGCAACGCCACTCATCCACGCAACGCCACTCATCCACGCAACGCCACTCATCCATTTGCAAAACGAAAAATGTAAAACTCTTCTATTGCGAGACCTATTGCATTTTCAATGCTTGTTTTGGGTGCAAGCAGTTGAGTAACATTAGTTGTTATGACACCATCATTGGCTCTGGGGACTCGAACCGTTTAACTGAGAGAGCCGCTAGCCCAACGGATGTATGACGTTACAACGCATACATTTACATTGCGGTACATTACATCACGGTTTTTACAATGCAAGTTGTTACCAGGACTTGCATTGGAGGGCTCTGGATTTAGGAATAGTATAATTTACTATTCCAACTCCAGTCTACGTACAGTAGGGAAGTTGTTGGATAGTAAATTATACTATTCCTTGTCCTAGAGCGCCATGTAGCGCAAGTCGTTGTAACGACTTGCGTTGTGAAATCCGCGATGTAATAGCATTGTGATGTAATCCCCACGTTGTAAACGATGTTTCCCAGCCCAACCATCCCAAGGAGCACGGACTCGGACCGTGCACCACCGCATCAGTTCAGAAACGTTTGTAAGAATATCTCAGATGTGTCTTACTTGTTTGTGCAGTATTCGTGTAGAAAGAGTGAGTTACCATGATTGACAACTTTACTTCAAGATGTTATCTGTTTATATGATTTGTTTTGTATGTTTTAATCGTTGTTTATGGTTTTTATTAACTAATAAACGAATGTACCCACCTATTCGTGTATCATAGTGCCAGATGGGCTTTTAGTTTGACACATTCACTTGAGATAAATCCTGTTGACTGCGGGATGGCTGAGAACCAGAAGGGGGAATCACTGCATCCAGGTCAGTTGCGTCTAAGGACGGTACAGGTGCTGACAGAAGGCGCCTTCAACCACAGTGGGGTTTTACAAGAAGCAAAGGTATAAGCATCGACAAGCTAGGTGGGCGAGGGTGGCGGTCACTCTGAGCTACAGTAGTGATGAGACCTTCCCAGTAAGGGTACACTGTGGGCTAACAAACAGGTGGATGACTGGGAATCCCACAGAAGCCAAAGAGTCTTGGGGGCAAAGAGTGATCAGGCTGTAAAAAGTTAGGGCTTAACCACAGGCCCTCTTTCCTCAGTCTACAATGTCAACACAACAACAAAAGGAAAATACCTCTCATAAAAAGATATGTAGAAAGAGGAACCTCGGCGTGCTTCAACATCCTACGCATGCTACGGAAGATCTTCTGGTGGATCCCCACCGAGACCAGGAAGACCGTCACCCAGGCCCTCGTCACCAGCCGACTGGACTACGGCAACGCCCTCTACGCCGGTACCACCACCAAGCTCCAGAAGAGACTCCAGCGGATCCAGAACGCCTCAGCCAGACTCATCCTCGACATCCCACGAACCAGCCACATCACCGGACATCTGAGAGACCTCCACTGGCTCCCCGTCAACAAAAGAATCACCTTCCGCCTCCTCACCCACGCACACAAAGCCCTACACGACCAGGGTCCGAGCTACCTCAACAGCCGAATCAACTTCTACGCGCCCAATCGCCACCTCCGATCAGCCAACCACGCCCTCGCCGCCGTCCCCCGCATCCGAAGAGCGACTACGGGAGGAAGGTCCTTCTCCTACCTGGCCGCCAAGACCTGGAACTCCCTCCCGACCGACCTGCGCCTGACCCAAGACCACCTCGCCTTCAGGAAGAAGCTGAAGACCTGGCTGTTCGAGCAGTAGCGGCACCCCCCCCCCCCCAGCGCCTTGAGACCCTACGGGTAGGTAGCGTGCTATATAAGTGTCACTGATTGATTGATTGATAGGAAGCAATCTTAGCATTGGGGCAACGTGTTTCGGGTGAGACACTGGCAGCCGCATTCTGGCCTTGAGCAGGTCAAAGGTAGACCTGCTTGATCTTGCCCATACTGGTGTGGGAAACACAAACCCTTCTTCGTTGTGCTGTTGCAGTGTTTGTGGATCCAAACCAGACAGACAACAATCAAAGAGACACTGATTTGCGCGGGAAGGGGGAAACATGAGCAGCAGCAGGATTTGCGGATGGATTAAGATGGAACAGTTACCAGCAAGGTAATTACGAGCTTCTATGGGAACCCAATATCTTGGTTCAGCTGACAAAATTGGGTACCCCCAGGTAGGGGTTCCCCTATTCCTTTGTATTCACATCATACTAGCTATATACCCCGCAGACTTGTGGATACTACTGTAAAGCGCTCTGATACCCTCACGGGTCTGGTTCACTGTCTATAAAACACTAAATAAATAAATAAATAAATAGGAAAGGGCCTATATCCCTAACCTGTAACCAGGTGCCACCAACTGGCCATTGCAGCATGCTCTTAAGAGACAGGTGTCACCCACGCTGAAAGGAAGACAACAAGGATTAGACCTCAGTCTTTAGCAGAGTTAAAAACTCTGTTGGGAGCAGCATAGATATTCACTGTACCGTACCTCTTGTACGACTCATGGTACATGTCTCCTGGACATAAACATACATCAGATCAGCCAGAACCAATGAATTTAGGAGCAGAGTGGCAAATCCTTAGCACACCAGGGGCTACTGACCCTATAACCCACATGCGGCCAATTGCAATGACTGTGTCTTGCTCTTTCCTCGCATTATGCACCCTTGTCCTAGGCTCAGGCTCAAAGCAGGGTAGCTGTGAATGCAGTTAGCTGAGGGCAATAATGCATAAGAGTACATTTCTTAGAGTTTTGAACAAAATTGGGTGCTCTAATTGCAATACGTAATTATAAGTACAGCAGGACCTCAACAAAAGCTGTCTTACAACAAACAAACACTTTTAGAGGCACTGGGTGGCGGAGTGCTGGCAAGGCTGACACAAGTATGTGTCACTGCCAAAGGTCGAAGTGCATAAACAAGTAAGATGAGAGCAATGGGGGTGGTGTAGGCAAATTTGATGGCGGGGCATCAAGAAGTATGGGAACTGTTAGTGTAAAATTAAAAAAGATTGGGCACGTGGAAGAGTCTGTGGCATAACGGCCAGAGCTGATGACTTTGGAACTGTGGAACCAAGTTCGAGGCTTGGCGTTGGCTCAACTGTCTGTGATTCTGGGCAAATCACTTAATGTCCCTGTCCCTTCAAAAAAATGAATCTGACCTTCTGGAATGTAACTGGTGCATCTGATGTAAAGTGCTCCAGTACCTCCAAGGCGAGTCCGCGCGATATGAAACTGCAAAAAAAGAAAACTTTGCTCCCAGTAGATCCCGCTCACTTCGACCAGTGCTTAATGGTATTATTGACTTCAGAACCCATCAATAGTGCTAGATATTGTCCATTTACCTTCTCATGAACCCTTGCAGATTACTTGGGAACATAAGTCAGATAAGGGCAAAATAAATGTTATTTACCAGCCTGCACCCAGGACCAATAAGTGTTATTGACCAGCCTGCATCCCGGGCCAATAACAAGTGTCATTGACCAGCGCTGCATCCAGGGCCAATAACAAGTGTTATTGACCAGCCTGCATCCCAGGCCAATAACAAGTGTTATTGACCAGCTCTGCATCCAGGGCCAATCACAACTGGTATTGACCAGCCTGCAAGTGCTATTGGCCAATCCAATGGGCACCAAGGCTACGTCATCATTGGATGTGTGTACTGCAGATTCACCTCGAGGTTAGCTTGTGTCCTCGTATCGAACCCTTGGCTCTCCAGCTCTCACAACGAACTCCCTGGTTGAAAGTGCCTCGTTGATGTACGCCTTATTTAAACACAGGGCCCTTCTTCAATCGCTCAGCTTTGGAAAATGACTCATCTGGCTCCGAAAAGTTTACTACAAGGGACAAGCGAGAAATTGTGCAGACAGTTCCGAGTTTATGCCGCCGCGGCCAGATGATGTAGGGCGTGTTTCGCCAGCATTTGCACTTCTTGTAAATGATAGTCGGAGGCCACGGCGTTGGCAGGCGGGGGGATAAACTGAGCCGGTTTGTCTAAAGTTGCTTATTTTGTAGCTTGTCGGTTCTTGGCATTCTGCAAACATGGCATCATCCCGCGGCACGAGGCGAAATGCAATAATGTTGGGCTGCGAGAGATTTCCCCATTCCCTGCGGAGGGAGGAAGACGTCCAGTAACTTGAGACCTCTCAGCTGAAAGCTGGCGTCCCTCCCCGAGCTCCGGGACAAGTTTTGGAAGCAGAAGTCGTCGGACGGGCCACTCTTGGAGCCGAGAGTCCGCGCCTTGGCCGCGGCATGAGCTTGGGGCGCGCTCGGAGCGCTGTGCGGGAGGGATTGTCGACTTTCTTCGCCTGACAGGACTCAGGGCCGCTTCCCCTCCCCGTCACTGCCCCCCGAGGTCATGATGGGAGATGGGGGCGCATTGTGGAACTTGATGTGGAAATACTGCATTTCTGTTCGGACCATAAGGTACTGTTCGTGCTTTTGTTCTGGAGTTTTGTAAAGTGCAGCGCTGCGAACTGAACCACCTCTAGGCGCGCGTCTTCCCATCCATATTGGAGGCTGAGCTGGAAACACTGACCAGTGTGACACCGACTGTGGCATCTGGATGCTTTTCCAACTTGGAATGCTTGCATTATTTCCTCATATTTTGGCTTTAAGGCGTACATTGCACTGTGACACAGAACTCGCGTTTTACATCTGTCAGGAACAGGTTTTCTTTGCTGTCCAGCTGGTTTTGGTGGCTTTGTCCAGCAGAATCGGCCTTTGCTCATTTAAAGTTGGAGGAGCTAATTATTCATTTTGAACGTTTGCTGTGGTGAGATGGTGTGTACCGAATATGTTGCCTACTTTTGAAATTAACTCTTGACTAAATGCACCAATTTGTGTGATTTTCTGTAACCACTCTGTATCCCTGTACTGTAGTCTCTTATCAGCCACAATGTGAAACATTTAAGACTAAATGGGATTATAACGTGCAGAGTACCAAATCTCAGCGCGCCCTTTGCACAGTGTGAACTTGAATCATGGATATGAGTGTTTCTTATGCAGAGTAGTACAAGTTACAACACGGAACTAGCATAGGGAGGACTCTAGGAGTTGTCATCAGTCATTTGCAGGTTTACAGACTGAGGGCATCTGGGGTCTGCTGGACAGAGTAGCAACTGTGGAATCATAGGACATTAGCTCTAATTTTGGTTTGTCCACTTCATCAATATGGGTGGTCCTGGGCAAATTAATTTTTGTCACTATGCTTTAGTTCCACTCTTTGGAACATTTACGAGCACTTTGCAATAGGTTGGATGATGGGAAACACATCAATGTAAGAAGTTACGGTATATGTTATCTTTTATGATAGCTTTCATCATCTGTTGGTGCACAGAAACCAAAGAAACACAGGATACAATCATATTTGCATTAAATGTTCACGTTTATTCCATCCCGCTACACCACAAAGTAACCACCTGAGTGATGGGCCACTCCTGTAGAGTTCACACCCACTTTCTCCCCTCGCCCTTCCACAGGTCTGCTATTTCCCTGGCTGTCGACCTGTCCTGTAAGCTATACCCCTGTGTTTTGGCCTTTTGAAAATACTTAAATCAAGCACACATAATGCTGAAGCTAGGAATGAGATTTCCACAAGAGTCATTCATATGGCCTGCCTGTTTTGTTACCTATGTTATTTACTCTCTTAAGCTAAATGAGCAGTTATAAATTATGTCCTTTACGAGGCACATTTGTCCTGATTATTCACATTAGTGGGCTCCATGCCTCTTTCATTACGTACCATGAACGCTGGTGCAGAATACACTTCTGCACTCCACTGCCGTCCCCGTCACTGACAGCAGATCCAGGGCTGACAATTCACGAAAGAGACACTCTTAATTATTGTAAGTGGTGTTTCTGTGCATTTGTGTTTGTCTCTGTAGATCATTGCAAATCTGATCGGTTTTAACGATATTATCCTAGAAATCTGCGTGTCAGATGTCAGTACCCCAGCCTAGAATTCCTAATATTGTACTGTAATACGTTGCATTACAGCATAATACAACATATACACTACTGTAAAAAAAAAAGCCCTGAAGCCTGAGACCAGGGCAGTATGCTCGAGTCCACAAAAACAAGCACTATGATGTAACATGCTCACCTGTGCATGCAAAGAAAAACCTCTTTCAGTGTTCCGCATACTGTAGTATATTATGTTTTGTTGCTACAGAAACTCAAGCTCACACCCAATGTTTACAATTCCAAAACAAGATCACAAGAACAGTTATGGTATTGATTGGCGAACTCCGTATATCTTCCTACTAAAGGTGCTTCACTTCTAGGGCTCCCTGTCCCCGAAAATGCCCTAAAAATTTCATATAAAACAAATATAAAGGAGAAGCACTCTTGGCGGTAGTCAAAAAAACAGTATAAACAAGAATAGAGTATTAATATATCTGAATAAGTTCCAATACAGAGTTATAAATCATCTCTTTGAGTTTCTTATAGATGTTGAGAAACAGGAATGGTTGAAACGTTCATTATTTATTTCTTGCTTGAAAATAACAGGGATATGAACACAGGCGACATATTTCGTCCCATAACAACAGGACTTCCTCAGGGCTGTTAAACATATACATGACAAAACTTAAGCCACATGCAAAACATTGATCCGTGCAAATTATAAACATCAAGTGCACAGTAAAGCAACATACAAAGTAACCAATTAAAAAATATATAACAATATTAACACAAAAGATATTTTAAAAGAAGTTTAATCAGTTGTTTTGGAAAACCCAAACTTAAAACAGCAAGCCAATATACAAAGCCCCAAATTGAGAGCCTTTAAATAGTGTTTAAATATTTTTATATCGTTTTCAGTCTCATGTTCCAATTCTTTAAACATACCATTATTTCTCAAAACATTCCTATTAATACATGTCCACAATTAAAGTTTTGCCAGAAACATATACCAAATGTTCTAACTCTGGTCCACCTTGTATTCCAGAAAATAAATTTTAGCAGAACAAGAAACCTAATTATTGGACACAATTGGATTTTGTTGTGATACAACATTTGGTACAGGCTCTCAATTTGTGGTGTTGTACGTTGGCTTGCTGTTTTAAATTTGGGTTTTCCAAAACGACTGATTAAGTTTTGTGTTAATATTGTTCCATGTTTTTTCATGTATGTTTTTTACAACCTGAAGGAGTCCCGTTGTTATGGACCGAAACACGTTGACTGTGTCCATATCCTTGTTATTTTCAAGCAAGAAATAAAGACTGACCATTTCAACCATACCTGTTTCTCGACATTTATATGAAACTACATAAGATGACGTGTAACTCTGAATTAGAACTTATTGAGAGATATTAACACTCTCTTCTTGTTTATATTGTCTTTTTAACTTCCACCAAAAGTGATTTTCACTTATTTTTGCTTCACACCCAATGTTGACTGCACAAATGCACAAAACTACATACTATAGCATACAGTGTTCACTGATATAAGCTTTACACTTTTCTAAGTATGTGTGTGTGTAACTACAGCACACCATTACATAATGTAATGTGTACTCTCGGTTAAAAAATACAAGCCATTAGCCAGTGCCTCTACAAATAACGTGATGGGTACATTAGTATAAACAATGCATACTGTTTTTCTGTGGTGCACGTACTAGTGCACATTGGTGTATACTGTAATGTACTCAGTAATCTCTAATCAATGAGGTGATTATGGATGATACTTTTGGATTATTATCCCTCGCCGCTGTCATTTGAAACACTTGGACAGTGATATTATAGAAGTTACCCCCATATGTCGGTGCAGCCAATGAGGGCTAGTCCTAAAAGTTCATGAGGACTTGCGCTGTCTGTGCGAAAGTTAACCACGATGTCCACTGTCCATTAGGAGCATGTTATCAGCTGTCCCTTGAGAAAAGCATCTTGTGATTGAAGCATTGATCCATTTTCATTTAGTATACACTTGTTAAAATCTTTTAACATCATTGTCAAGCGGTCTTTGTGCACATAAGGCTGAAAAGGGTAAACAGCAAACCAACCCGGGCACTCTCTGGTCACCTGGCCGGCTCCCTACACATGAAGGGAATTGAAGTGGCTTAGACACCCTTGTCAAAGACGAGCCTGTTGGCCAACTCAATAGGGTCATTGATGGGGGACACGATGCTGCTAACAGTCAAGACCACCCCACCAGTGGCTGCAGGACTCGCCTATAGCATCCTGGGAGGCTTCTCACTCTAACGCCAGTGGCTGCGGGATTCCAGAGATGGGTGTGTAGAAATCTGGGGAGCAGAGCATGAGAACTTGTGCGCTTGATATCACTGATCGCGCCATTAATCCGGTTCACCCTACAACTGAGGACACACTGTGGGTAAATCTGGTCTTAGGAAGAGGCACCAAAGAATGTCTGTCTTTAGACAGGAGGGGTGGAGTTGTGGGTGGGAGGGACATAATCATCATTTGTGAAACTTGTCCCTCTCGCTCTGAGCTCCCTGATTTCTCATTCATATTCAGGCTGCGTTCTCTCACTTCCTGTTGCCCTCTGTTCTCAAATCTTTTTTCCCTTCCTCTTAAAGGCCTTACCCGATCCTCCTTTCCTCTGTCCTGCCCACTCTCCCCTTCTCAATCGCAGGTGCATCTTTCCTTTCATCACTCCCCTTTCCACCAGCATTGCCACACTCCCCTGATCCTAAAAATGCTTTGTGGCAGGTCATCGACCACAGGCACAGAGTAGGTGCGAAGCATGATTGACATTCTCTCTTTGTATTGCATCATTTATGTCCCTTTCCTTCATCCTTTGCTGCCCTTTACTCCCCTCCAAACACCAACTCTCATCTCTTGTTCATTTTAGCCCAACCCCTATACTCGCCCTCGCCCGGCATCTACGGTTCAAGCCCATGGATGAATCATACATTTCCCTTCACTTTCTTGTATGCTAAACCACTCCCTCCTGCCTACTGAGGCAATCTATTAGCACAGTTGTGTGGTTAACACCACTTGTACCACCCTCCCAAACACATCTACCGCACTGCTGTTCTCTTGTGCACCTCCCACCTGCACGGTCCTTATGCATGCAACCATAGCCAGGATGACCCTTAAAACCAACTCAGCAATGAACAATAATTCACACACAAATCACGCATATAATGAATAGACCACTAACATTTTAGTCTCATTCAACACCTAGACTCAGTTACCAAGGCCCCAGCTTGCTTGTTTCTATTCAGCGTAGTTCAAGGTGGATTGCTTAAACACACACACACACATTCAAAGCTAATACACAGTGAATAAAAAGTACTGCAGTGACAAATGTGCTCTAGTCAGTTACTGGTAACAAAACATAATATTAATAGAAGATGTACATATGCTTCTGTTCAGCCCTGCATTCTCTTTATTACTAAAAAGCATAAGGCCAGATGTACTAACTTTTCACCCATACAATGCCGCAAGATTGCACCGCCTCGCTGTGAATGAAAACAGATTTTGCAAACTGATCTTTGTATTTATGGATTGGGTGACAGAGATTAGGAGTGGGTCGCAATTTGACCTAAATTATTAATATGCATGAGACAGGTTACAAATTGTGATTCACTCAGGTTGAAAGACATCTCAGACCACATGTCTGTGGTTCCCATTCAATAAAGTAAAGTTCTGTTTTTTAAATGCAGCCCATTTTCCTTAAAGGAAACAGGACTGTGGTTAGAAAAAAGTGTACTTTTTTAATGTTTGCTTAAGAGTTGGCAGGGATCCCCTGGACCATTGCGTACTCCCAAACAAACTCATTCCAACATTCACAAAAGGGAGGGGCTTTATGAATGGGTTATCATTATCACATCCTTTGAGGAGTCTGTAGTTTTTCAATGATTTGCAACTGGAAATGTGGTTTCAAACTATTGATACATTGCATACTGTATCGCAATTTGGAAGAGACGCACTGAACAAGACCCTTCCAGATTGGAATTCGGTATCTATTTGTCCACCCATTATAGGATTTGGTAAACCTTCAATGAGTCACAAATTGGGTTCACTATACACCAAAAAGCCATTTTTCTATCTCAAACCCTGTGATTTTGTGAATCGTAGGGTCTGCGACCCGCAAAGCGCTTATTACATCTGGTCCATAATTCAGAGTGAGTTGTTCACTGATTAGGATGCTGGAATGGTGAAATGCCCCTCTGAAATTTACCAAACTTGTCTCAACCTCATTCACTGTGGTTCCTCCTATGATTTGATTTCTCCTATGATTTGATTCCATTGATGATAATAGTGTATGTGTAGTCCACTTGTTTTATGCAATTTTTAAACTGTGGCATATTATGAATAATTGTGAATTTTTCATATTTGCCACATAATCCACCATCTGCTGCTTAATGTTCAGATTTCACCCAAAAATTGTTTCTAGATGAAACAGATAAAAAGTTGCTAAAAAATGGACTAACACGTGGTTCCACGCAACAGTAGACCCTTAGCAAAGGTTAAATAATGTCCTTTTAGTAATCAGTATTAATAGGTGTTGAAATGACAATATAAGGAATACTACTACTGCTGTGCTGCATTATGCGATATCATTTACCTTTTCTTGCTGCATAATTCTGTGAACCCTGCCCCATATTTTTACCCTCCATTGACGCATTATTCCAGTAGCCCAACTTACAAGGCAAGTGTGGTGATGGGATATCTGCTATTAACTGGTGTAGTTACAGCCTGCTCCCCGCATTTAAAGAGGGGGCTAGTGAAAACAGCTGCCGCCGTTGCATGTGTAATGGAAACCCCATTTTAACTGGCTCGTCAAACACCTCCTGGTGTTTTTCTTTCTTTCGCCGCACACATTTGTCTACTATAAACTTCTATGTTTAACTGTAAAGGATTATTTGCTGGCAAGAGGAATCATAGTTGGTGCTTTGTAAAAATAAATGTGAGGCATGAGCACATTTTCCATGTGAAGTTGCTCGGCTGTTTAGTTTAATACAACACCTAGGGCTGGCTTAACCTAAATCTCAAAGGTTTTTTAGCAAATTCCATCCAGGACCCCTCTGAAGCAGGTTAATACTGTTTCTTAAATTTCCCAGCAGTCTCAGCAGCGTTGACAGGGTATAACCAGATCTAGGTGGGAGAGTAAATTGCTCTGAAAAGCAGTGGCGGATGGCTTGACCGAGAGTGGTAAGGCAGGAGGAGGAGACACAAAAAAGAAATAAAGAAAGGTATTGACTACCTTTCACACTTGCTGTGCTACGTTGTCCTCCCTCGGGTGTCTTCTCTCCTCTTGGATGTTCCGGTTGCAGGAAACTGCACTGCCCAATCCGGGCGCTGCTCTCACAACATGAGAGCAGTGCCAGGATTGGATAGAGCAAGCACTGTCAGCGCTCCCAAGAGCACTGAAAGTCCTGCGCTTTCTCTAACCCAGATGTATAAGACAGCTAGGTTAGAGAACTTTAAAATGCGCATGTCTGACTGGCTGGCTGGCCTAAGATGGCCAGCCAAAGAGAAATGTACATTTTAAAGCGAACAGCTCCCTGCTGCTGCCACTCTGCAGCACTGGCCGTCTGGCCCCGCTCCGCCCTACACTTAGTTCGGGTAGGGTTGCTGAAAAATAAAATGTTAATGAATAAACTTTATGACCAGGTGCTGTCCATTTGCTACCAGAGAGTGACTAAGCCCTCCTTCTCTGAGGAGTGATTACGCCACAGTTTTTTGGCAGGAAGATAACTGCCCCCATCTCAGTTTCAGAGGACTAGCTCTTATCAGGAGTAATTATAAATTGGGGACATTGCTAAAGTGCTTCCTGCTGCTGTGAACGGTTGTGAAAAGCTGATGTTGGCAGGATGCCCCCTACTCGGGTGAGTGATTGCAGGAAGCAGATGTTAGCACAGTGAGGCCTGCTCCAGGCAGTGACAGCAAATTTGGGGGCTTTAGAATGATGCTTCCTGCTCTGAAGAGTGGTGAAAATTAGGGACATCGGAAAGGTGTCACTTCTTTGGGGGCGTGATTAGGGTAATCACCTCATTCCAGATCATTACGGACATTGTCTCCAGTTCTTTGACCTTTTCAGGTGTAAATGACTGACTTCAGGTGTGTTAGGTGAATTCGTTCAATGTAATTTTCCTGACATCTTCCCACCGATCTTTAAGAAGCAAGCCAACTTCAAACTCGGTTCCAGAGAAATGTATCTAAGCAGGGAGCGCGAAAAAGAAACACACCCGGCAGAGAGGGATGATCCAGAGAGGCTGCGTTGCATAATTGATTGGATACTCTTTCTCAGCTACACAATGTCACGACTAAATATAGACGTGAGGCATGTGTGGTTAGACTAAAATATAAAGCCGCTCATTTAAGCTGAGTTAATTGCACCCTCCGAGCGCTGTGCTGCAAGCTCGGCTGCATAATGGAGGCAAACATTTAATTAGCAATCATTTCATTTAGAACTTTGTTTTGCTCTTTTTTTTCTTCCCCTGAAGTCGTTCTCGAAACAAGCATGTTGCGCAGCCCTTGCCAGCCTCACGAACAGTTAAATATTTTTTGTCCCCGCGCCACGGGCTGTGGGCCTGACTCACAGGGCTGGTGTTAGCGGTCAGGCCGGCAGACAGGCGGCAGCCATCTTAGTCAGCACGCGCGGAGCCCGCAGAGACCAAAGGCTGATGAGCTGTGTGACAGCCGCACATGGCTTCAAGCCTCGTATCTCGAAGATCCATTTCCCGGGGATGGAGCGATGGAGTCATGTTGTCTGATTTTTCCTAGCGGCATCTGGAAATAGTTTTAAAAAAGGTCACGTTGCTTCAATACCTCATTTGTCCCATTTCTGTTTTTCCAGCTAACTTTCGGTCCTGACTCATTACCTCACTTTTGTAGTTAAAATTTACTACTGAGTTTTTACCAAGTGCTCAAATGTCTGCAAATGTACACCAGCAGACTGCAGGGCACAGTTGCCACACACTTCTGGATATTACCAAACACGAGAATGTTGCATCCTTGTCCGAGACCTGAGGATTCCTGGTCCGATTTTTGCCCAAATTGGTCCCTATTTCAGCCGCGGTCGGTAGGGGAGTACCTGCCGGGGACTGCATCCCCAAATGCAATGCAGTGCGCGCAACGAAATTCGTTTGATTTATTTAAATGTTTACTTACCTGCTAACATCCATTATCCATACATTACTAACCCCCACCCTGCCCCTCCACCTCCCCACGTCACCGCCCCGGCAGGTACTCCCCTACCGACCGCGACTGCCCTATTTACAAATTTCATAAAGTATGGACAGATATTTACATCTCTGTCTGAAAATACTTCTAGATATTTTTACCAATTCACCAACATTCCCAGTAGTGCATATGGAAGGTAGCGCCAGGTGCAGGTTTCCAGGAGTCCTGCTCGAATGTCGTGACATATCCTGTGGGTTCCTGTTCCCATTGTGCGGATTTCTGCATAGCATAGAATTCCACACATGACTAGTAGAGTCATCTCTGAAAACACATTTTTTTTCTCCACAGGGAATACACTTTTCCCTTCGGAGGAAGCCCTTCTCTACACTCTATACAAATCTCTGGGTGATCTGTTCCCCCTTCCCATCCTGGAAGGAAACTTGGCTGGTGTAAACCTTCCATTATTTTCCTGGGTGCAAAGTGGTTCAGAACGAAGTTTAAGAATGCACAAACATGCACTATTGTAGACATTTCTAATCTTCCAAGCCAAACCACACCGTAGAAAGCCCATTTTCCACCCCTTCTGTGGGATTTCCTACTACGGATTTCTCCGCACTAGTAGCAGAGAAGTCTGCCGAAGTAAATGAATTCCTGCCCTCCAAGAGTCCCTTTGTGAATTTCTGGCAGGCATGAATTAAGTATTTTTGTCGGTAAACTTACACATACAGTGAAAATACCAGAATTAATGTGTCTAGGAATAAAATTTACGTCTGCTGTGACATTGTCCATATTCCCATCCCTACATAGTGGTCACCTCCTTCACTGTAAGTTATTTTATTATTTCATCCATACCATGCTCCTCTTCAAGGGATAAGGGGTGCCATTTAGGGGGTCACAATAGTAACGCCTTGTTCCCCACACCAGATCACATGCCTTCCAGAGCAAACACAGAGGGGCCATTTACGATGTCAGTCGGAAAGCCTCAGACCATTAGTCCAAAGCTTTCTGACCGTGCTCAGAGGCTTTACGACCAAGACGTTCAGTTTGCGGTCCAACCTCCGAATTACGAAGTCGGCGGCCGAAGCGTGAACCCGTCGGTAATTCTGACACTGCTCCGACCAGTTCACAGAGTCCTCTGGCCAGTCGGAACCATACCGTAATTCCCTACGGATGACATTTCTGCTGTCAGGATTATGATGTCAGTTTCCCACAGATTTTCGCTGCTGGCCTTTCCGGCACTGAGAGGCTGTTGGAAATTGACTTTGGAGCCCCTAGCAGGGCCCCCTTGTCTCCACGGTTTCCGGTTGGCGTTTGAGGGGGTACCTAGGGTACCCTCCTGTAAATCCATGCAGAACGTGCACCATGGGATGCCTGCCACAGGATGCAGGATTTTTTCACACACCCCTATTTCTTTATGGGAGCCGGTATTAGAGCCAGTTTACGGCCGTAAAATAGGCTCTCATTGAGAAATGTGAGTATCTGACTGAACAGTGTTCGGTCACATCATAATCAGGTGGTCGGTGGGTCCTGAGACAGAGATGGTGTCGGTCGAAGGGTACTCTGACCAACATCGTAATAAGCCCCAGAGTATCTTTCAAGTCAGTAGTTTATATGGGAGTTGAGAAATTTGCACCAACATAGGGGTTACTAGTTAACGGCTGATGACACACTGTCTGCTGTAGTAAAAGATGAGAAATGCATCATGCAGGAGTCATCTAATATCACAACTACAAAACCTATGCAACATGATGTTACCGCCAGCAACCTGGCATGGCCCACAGTATTTTGGACTCAGTGCCACCACTGCAGTCAGACCAATGCTACTGTTCACTCGAAGTGGGGAGGAGGTGTACAGGTCAATGAAAATCAAGGCTGACAGGAAAGACTATGAGAAGTGGGCCTGGAGAACGCCAGTGCCCTGAGTGCAACAGAGAGAGGGATGCTTTCATGTTCAGTTCCTCCACACCTTCCTTTCCAGCACGTCAACACGACAGTCTTTCCACCAGTGCTTTTAGTGCTTCAGCTTTAAAAGCATCAAAATGACCTCAAGTCTCTATCCACACTGAAGTGCACTTATATTAATGGCAGAACATTGGCATATTGAGCCAAAGTCGCATTTTATTGACAGCAAATTGTCATTGGTTACAGTCCATGTTTCTTATAACCGTCTGGACAAGGCACTGTTTTTAATGTCTTTAAATATAAAAAAATATATATTTTAGATGGCATTCAGGGGTTATATCCATGCCTGCGTGGAATGACAGAGAAGTCAAACTAAAAAAAAATTATACAGGCAACGGGGGCAAACCATTTTAATCATCGGTAGCTCCCTCTTTTTGCCAACATTGACAGGAATTTTTTTTTTACTCATGAGAGCTGAGAAAGGAGAAACATTAGGTGAATGTAATATGAGAGCTGGACATATTCTCTCATAGTACCACTCTGTACCGGTACTCCATCGCCTATAAAATATTTTGAAGATGACCTAACATTCACTTTCATTGTGATGACACTGCCAGCCAAAACATTTGAAAAAAATCCGAATTGTTAGTGACAGTTATAGCCTATTTTACTCACATTACCGGGTTCCACAGTTAACCCGTTTGCACGCTTTCCACCTTCCACTGCTGCCTAAGCCAGCAGTTGCTAGCAGGAGCGACTCCTAGTGGTGGGGTGAGGAGGGGGAAGGGATGAAAAAGAAGAAAAAACACTTACCTGGCTACGGCCGGCTGCCTCCTCTCCTCCGTCCTCTTCTTATCTTCGTCCTGTCTGGAGTCCGGCAGTAGGAAGCACCTAGGCTCCCAGGCTCCCCTAAACCAATCACAATCCTGCAATGCAGCGTTGTGATTGGTCTAAGCGCCTGGTTCGCCGCTCAGATGGGAAATGCTAATAACATTGGTCATTATCATTTTAGTTTTTCTTGAACTACTGCTCGTAAAGCAGTGGGGCGACGCTTGTTGCTAGCAGATACCACCCTTTGGGAAGCAATGAGGCTTCCGAAGGTCTCAGCAGCACCGTTGCTGCTGCTTGCAGCCTTTTAACCTGCTGCAATAACCCGTAACCCAGAGCATTTTCTGCCACCCCCTTGCTTGCCTTGCCTACACACAGCATGCAGGAAACACCGTCCCAATGCACCCCAGTTCGAGACATAGCATGTGTTTGTTGAATCAGTGGTAACTGGGGATGGAGTGAGCCACATCAGAAGTGATCTTAAATGGGCCATTTGTTTAATGATGGCACAATAGGATTGATGTCCTTGATGAAAGAGTCATTCCAGAAAACCTTGTTCTTGGTGATTGTTGATGATGGAAGACTGGTAAAGAGAACACACTTTTCACTTACCACGTGATGACCTCTTTTAATAAGAAAGGCTACTGAAGCAGAAGAAGTTCCTGTCATGGCTCTACAGTTTGTCCAGCACCAGCCTTGCTTGGGTTTTCTCAATAGTTGGCCCACTGTCAAAGGCCAAGTTATGCTTCTAGCTACAACAATAAACACAGAAGTAATCCCCAGCTCAGAGAGAGATTTATATCACATTGATTTGCCTCTCTTTTTAACTTCAAGCCCCTATCCCTCTCCAATTTCATCTTCCCCCATTTCTTTATAGCCTATAATGATTATTTAATGATGTCTGCATTCAATATGCAAGCCTGACACATCGACGACAGAAATTGCCAACCCCTCAGTGTGTGTGTGTTTCTTTCTTAGTGCATTTTTCTTTCTGTCTCTTTCTTGGTATCTGCCGGTGCTTCAGCCAGGCTGTGTTGAGCTGTCGAAAAAAACGGAATATATATATAATATATATATATATATACACACACTCAAATGTATATTTACTCCCACAACTAGGTGTAACCCTCTGCTTTTTTGCTATTTACCATTTTCCATTTTCAAGTGGAAATTCACGCCTTGATCTAGACTTACATGTCTCCACCCACTCAAATGACATAGTGGAGCTTCCTACCACAGAATGTACAAGTGTACAGTGTTTAAAGAGTTCTCCACCACCAAGGTCAAGCTGTTCCTTTGGGAGAGTCAGAGCTTCCTACTTTGGAACTGGAGAACCAGGTTTGAGTCTCGGCACCGGCTCAACATTCTGTGATACTGGGCAAATCACTTAATCTTCCCATGCCAACCACAAAATGAATGTATCCTTGTGTAACGTAACTGGTGCTCATGTAAAGTGCTACAATACCTTCAGGTCGAGTTTGTGCTACATAGAACTGCAAAAAAAGTCTATTATTCTTTAAAGAAATTATGAATTTTTTTAATTTATATTATATAAGTAAATGCATTTAGATTGTTTATTGTTAATCTAGAAATAATAAAATAAAATTGTACAGCACATTAACTCATCAAATAAATGTATATTAAAAAAGAATGTAAATATATTAATTTAATTCATTCATTTATTGTAAACAATATTTAAAGAATATTAATGCTCACTAATATTTTTATTTTTAATTAGCAAACGTTATAAAAATGAATAATTAGCTTTATTTAACGTTAGCTCTTATGGGGTGTTCATTTAATTCTCTTCCACCATTGTTTTCTATGTGTGGGTGTTGCAGTACCAGTGATTGACCAAGCGTGTCGATTGACTTACTCCCAGACTGGACTGGAATACACTAGAGGCAGTTTTGACACATTTAGGACTGTAGTAACTTTACATTTTGTGAATTGCACCTTTCTTTCTTTCGTAGGTGTGTTTCGTGCTAGCATGTCCCTCCCGAACCATTCCTTAAATGTACCTTCCCATTTTGTACTAATTATTCCCCAATGTCCATTACTCCCACAGTATCTATTGATAAAAGAAGATAAAGGGTTAATTTAGTTCACCTTTTCTTGAATACCCAGAAACTGCATGATTTTTGTGTTCAATGCACCGGATGCTAAAAAAATTAGCATGTTATAATAGTGGACCATTATACCACAAAGAAGGAGCCCTGAAACATTAATTCCCAGACACGCATAACACATTCTGCACTTACTAATATCTCTAGCAAAAAAGATTTCCCATCCACTAATGTGATACTCCTTGTTAACACAATCAGCCTGGTTTTTAATCATGAGCAAACGTTGTAAATACTGCATCTAAAGGGAGTCATGTTTAACTGCTGGCACTATATTAAAGCCTTTCCTGTGTCTGACAAATATCCCTCCAGGCTCACTGGGTTGAAAAGTGCTCACTCCTTTGTTCTGTATATGAACAGGTGCTTTATAGAATCTTTATATGACTCATTATTTTCTTCCATACAGTAATCAAATCCTTTCTCAGTCTCTTGTTCTATCAAGGAAAAAAAACTGCTTGGGCTTCTGGTTATAACTCAGGTCTTCTGTTCTTCTGTATATTTACCCCCTTTTTTAGAATCTATTCATATATCTGGGCCACAAGTCTGAACACAATATTCTACATGTGATCAGAGAAGACAGTAAACCTTCTATGCCTCTTTTAAATGGATGACAATGCATGCCCTGCTTTGAAAGTCTCATCATAACAAGATACACATGTATTAACTGTGTTCACTAGGAGTGCACGCTGGCTATTTTCTAGGCATGTACAATACAGCATGATCCTATTTAACATGCACCTGTGATTTGGTCATAGCACAGCCGAGCATGCATCCCAGTGGCGTAACACAGGCCCCGGCAGTCCCCGCGTTGCGGGGGGGAGCCAAGATCCAGGCGGCCCCCTCAGCACAGTACTCTGGCCGGACAACTCTTAATTGAGTCCGGAAGGGGCCCCTCCACGTACCTTGCAGGGGGCCCACTAAAGTTTTGTTACGCCAGTGATGTATCCATATCACACCATGGATGTATGACGTTACAACGCATACATTTACAACGCCTACCTTTACATCGCAAGTTTTACAACGCATACCATTACAACGCATAATGCTTTTGGGCGCTGGATAGTGAATAGTTTAATTTACTATTCCAACTCCAGTCCCCGTGGATAGTAGGGAAGGTGTTGGATAGTACATTCAACCTATTCCCTATCCTAGAGCGCCCCCCAGCGCAATGCGTTGTAATGGTTTGCATTGTAAAAATTGCGTCGTAAAGGCACTGCGTGGTAAAAGTTGCGTTGTAAAGGTTGTTCACCCACACCATGCATGCCACTAGACTTGGCAACATTTTCAGCGGTGTCCAAATCTGTTAGTAATGTTAATGTGCACTGTTCAATATTTACAATGCACCCTAGACCTTTCAAACCCTCTGATATTACTTCCCATTGAGTTGTGTTTTTCAACAAAAAAAATGTACTCCATGTCAGATGTACTAAAAGGCAGGTTGCAAATTGTGTGCACAAACTTCATACTGACTTTTTTGAGTTGTACTATTAGGTCGCATTGGCTAATGTTCAGTTGCAGAACGACTTCCTAGTAAATGTTAAATAGGCAGGTTGCTATTTGTAGCCCCCTGTGATTGGCTATGATCGCGGGGATGGTGACCTACAAGGAACTGCAGGCCACA
The DNA here is from genome assembly GCF_964261635.1 of Lissotriton helveticus. Classification (NCBI taxonomy): domain Eukaryota; kingdom Metazoa; phylum Chordata; class Amphibia; order Caudata; family Salamandridae; genus Lissotriton; species Lissotriton helveticus. Next base: position 1,069,507,482 of record NC_136070.1, on the reverse strand, counting down.
ACGCCTACATTTGCTTTCCTGAATGGGAAACTTTATCTTTTTTTTACAGCATCCTTTAAGGAACCAATGCCAATTTAAAAAAAAAATCAGTTTTTTGACCACATGGTCTTAGGAAGCAGGCCGTGGCTAAGGAGGCTACATGCAGTGGTGCCCTGAGCCGCTACCTGCTTCGTAAGACCATCAAGGCAATTCCAAAAGTGGAAGTTCTTCAACAGGGACAACCTCCCCTTTGCAAATCAGTTACTACCTTCTTTGAGGTGCCAGTAATTGTTCAATGGTTTGCAACCGCAATTGCAGTCGATATCAACTGCTACATCTCAGAGAGATCCACAGTCAGGAGGGAACACCCCTTTCATGCCCCCTCCTGATTCTGATTCAGAATCAGTTGCAAAACCCTTTTGTGATTCAGAAATGTTTTTCTGAGTCACAAAATGGATATAGTACATTGTGAGGGAAAAAATTGTTCACAAGATCCCACAGCATCAAATGCATTTTCAAAATAGGACTTTCTTCTTATTTCCTCAACTGAAATGTTTTCTTACTGTCACATAATACTGAGAAGTTACTTTGATAAGACTTATTTCATATCAATTCCTGCTGGTTCAGCCTAACTATTCCACGCCCCTGCAAATGTTTTAAAATGTGATTCTAATAAAAGATTTCTGGATTTTACTTCCTCCATACATCTTTTTACTGGACCTTTATCTCTTTTAAGGTATATATGCTTCATGTCATGAAAAACTAAATTTGATGTTGGCCCAGGCCCAATTTCCATATCACTGGTACCACCCGGATGCTTCTTTACCCTATGCTAAGCCCGAGCAAACCTCAGCAGGCTCAACACCTCTAGCAGCTCTGTTATCTCAAGGTCTCAAACTAGATCCTTCAGACATCCAGACTTTATCTACAACATGCTGGGTTTGGCAGAAACCTATTGTGGTCCTAGGCTGTAACTCCTTATATTCTCCTGAACTTCCCATTTAGCAAAACCCATGCTACCTCTGACATTAGAAAAACAGGTACAAAGTACATTAACAAAACACAATCTTCATACAATGGGTGATGTATTTCCGGGCAGCCGTGTCCTAACCCATTCGTCCCCAGATTCACAGATGCTACGTACATGGATAAGTTTGCATGGAACACTATGCTCCCGCATTCCCTCTTATCCACTTGCCCCTGATGATTTTCCTCCCCTTACACTATTAATAGCAGGCTCAAAGGGGACCTATATGGTGTCCAAACTCTACAGCGCCTGCATGACCCTTAGACAGGTCCACGACAGCAGGGTACAACAGCAATGGGAGACAGATGTGGGCCCCCCATAACTTACGGAGACTGGTCTGTTGCGCACAGTCTAAGTTATTCTCCCCTAATCATGAACACAAGCTACTTCATTTCTGTTTCTTACATAGATCTTACACAACCCGCGCTGGCTTGGCCCAGCTTGACTCATCAAGTATGTCATAAATGCAGATTTCCAGCGGCAGATTTCCCACACTTGACTTGGACGTGTCCACCTATCACCAATTTCTGGACTGATGTATTCATAAATCTCTCCCCTGTGATATTGATTACTCTGGAACCTTTCTGGGTAATGTACCAGCTATCCTCAAGAACAACTACAGATTAACTGCCAACACTTTGCTACTCGCAAAGAGAAAGATTGTACTTCACTGGGGCAGTGGGATACGCCACACCAGACCTAAAGACATCTTGCAACCCCTCTGCACTTATTTACTTTCTTTAGAACCAGACCCCCAGGGCTCACCTCCTCCACCTCCTGCTGATCCTCTTCATACCCCTCACTCATGATACCACCACCTAAGACCTCCCATCCCTTCTGTTGCCCCCAATGTCACTGAACGAACCTGTTGATAAATCATGTTTTGGAGTCTTGTTTCCTATTATGTATTGCTCAGTCAGATATGTGGGTTTTCCATGAACAAATGCTATGTATGGAATATACTACTTTGGGGCTTATTACGATGGCAGTAGGACTGCCATCATCGGTTTCAATTCCGACCGGCTGATTATGAATTAGCCGGTCAGAATTTAAACCGGACGGTAATTCCGTCTAGCTTCCAAAGTGCTCAGGGAGCCCATCAGCCAGTCGGAGCCGGCCCGTAACCCCAAATGGCGGTCTCTCCGCCTTTGGTATTACGATGCATGGTTTCTGGTAGTGTTTCCATACCAGCCTTTCTGACATGGAAACCCTGTCGGAAAGTTGTGCGCACGGACTCCAGTTGGGGGCCGAGGGGACACCTATGGTGCCCCCTGTTAATCCCTGCACCCCGTGGCATGCACCTTGAGGTGCCTGCACGGGGTGCAGGAATTAACACCACCTCCCATTTGCCTATGGGAGCATGTACTAAGGCCGGTTTACAGCTGTAAGACATGCTCCCTTAGGGAAATGTCGGAATGCGACCAAACAGTGTTTGGTCACATCCAAATCAGGCGGTCGGTCGGTCCCGTTTACGAGACATTGCTTCCGCCGATATCGTAATCGCCTTGATGTATCTCAATGTCCACTTTTTGATACTAGAAAATGATAAGTAAAGTTTTTGAAATCTAAAAAAAAAAAAATTTGATGTAAATGAATATTTGAAAATTACATTTTGGGGTTTGGTGATAAACTCTATCCATTTCCATTTAGAGTCCATGTATGGATTACATTTGTGTTAATACTTTATATTTGACAATTGTTTGAAGCTGTTAATTTCATTCACTCCTTTTTCATGTCTGGAAGATCTCAATTTGCTTAGATAGGCTCCTCTAGGTCTTATCACCTATTTATGGCCTGTGAGTTCGTGAGGAACCTGTCATTAATACAATTTAAAGCGCATATGGATTCACTAGACGATATGGATATTGGTGGTGAGTCTCCTCAACAGAATGTTGGGAACACTCAACAATACCTTAGAAAGTTGTTTATTTTACTGACTGCCTGTTCACTCCTTTAAGGTGAGCCCAAAGTTTTAGTTGTTTACTTCTTCGCTGTCTTCCTGTTTAATCCTGGTTTGAATTTTTTTCTGCACAAAGTGTTTGTGGCTTGCTCTTTGTGATTCGCTTAAAAACAATCTCAAAAGCCTGTAAGCGTATGTAAAAGTATACCGCTGTACTCCTAACTTACATCTTCGAAGGGGTATATTAAGTTCTTTTCCCGTTTGCAAATGGGCTGATTCTCAGAATTGGCCCGTTTGCGAATGGGAAAAGGCCTTTTGGGATGTATCAACCCAAAAGGGCATCGCTAAATAGAGAATCGCAAAATTTGTGATTCCCTATTTTACGATTGCATTTAAGGAATCGCAAATTGCTATACCTTAAATGCAATGCAGGAAGCACCAAAGTTGTGCGATTTTGGCATACGAAATTGCAAATTACCACCAACTTCAATTTGGTGGTAATTTTTGATTTAAATTTTTTTTTCACTTTTTTGCATTTTTCGAAGTGCCATGTGGCCACATGCATGCCCTTAGGGCATGTATGTGCGCCACATGTGCACACATACATATTTCAGGGGTGCAACAGGGTGTCCTTTTGACACCCTTGCACCTTTGAAATTGCATTCGCAATTTGCATGTACCTAATGGGTACTCGCAAATTGTAAATGTCTTCCCATTCATTCCTTTGGGTCTCTTGGCCCATTGAAATGAATTGGAAGCCATTCCTTAATTGCGAGTCACAATTTGTGAGTCGCAATTAAGGAATGCCAAGTAATCGCAAAATATTTGCTAATTTTTAATTACATCTCGTTTTGCGATTCTCTAAAAATCACTATTTGAGAATCGCAAAACCATTCTTTGATACATATGCCCCTTAGAACATGAAAGAATACCCTTGAAGTACTCTTTTATGTACATTAGTTTATTCACCATAAACCATCTAAAATGAGAAAAAATAAGAATGTTAAGGGACTAAACACAATTTGAACAAATAGTAAGGAATTTGCCCTCTTTGCATTGTGACAAATAAGGGGCTGGGTATTTCTAGTATGATTCCCAGAGACTTGTTTGCGTATATGAAAGAGTAGTACTTTAGTAGTACTTCCCCATACGTGCTTTTGTGAGTCAGCCCCTGTATTTCTCATTTTCGTTCTGACTTCCAGGCTTAGGTAATTTTCACACTGAATGTTGAAATGCATTTGCTGTGGTCATTATGACATCTTTCTTATGCTGCTCACATCTGAATTTATTGCAGCTTCCTGTCTTGTGGTGGATGCTAAAATATAGGATCAAGTTTCCAAGAAACAACAGTCCTTAATATATAATAGTTAAACAACAGCTAATGATTAGAAAATGTATTAAAAAAACAATAAATTAAATTTAAAAAACTATTTGCAGGTGCTGTGGACTCACTGGTCAGACCAGTTTTAATAATTATTTTGACTATACTGACTGCTTACAGATCATGTAAATTGTGATACGCTCATTGTGTATTGGTATAACTTTGCCTGAGCACCGAGCACATTATTTGCACCAGACTGTCACTTATGGACTTGGAAATTGTTTTTTAATTTTCGGTATGAAAACATTGTCTTTGAAATACATTTTCTATTCATGAGATGTTGTTTTACTATTATATATTAGGGACCGTTGTTTCTTGAAAACATTACTAATTTACCCAAGTCCCTTGGGATCCTAGGGTTCATTTCTGTTGTTAAACAAGATATAGGATCACATCATCCTATCTTCTTTTCCTTACATTGCCCTTGCCTGCACTTATGTTTTCAATACAAATTGTGTAAACTACCTTTATCCAGGGACACCAAGGCATACTTTCCGGATCTATAGAATCTACAGTACTGAATGAGAGTAAATCTCTGTTGAGATTAGATGTCCCAACATCTTGATTTTCTGATAATTCTAGTCAGACTTTTTCTGTGTGTAGAATTGTATGGCTTTTATAGTTGAAGTGCAACCTATCTCTTAATCCTGCTTTGTAGTTTTAGTCCACTTTCTCTGCATTTATTCCTTTATGTATTATTGGTTGATTTCTTTATGTATGTGTTTTATTGGTGTGTTTTTATTTTCTTAAAGCTTTATTTGTAAGTCCTTATGAAGTAAATAAAAAATACAAGGATGTGTACATTCTTAGTTTCACATTGCCAAATACACACGAGAATACTATAGCCAACGAGTCATATTTTCTATTTAGGTTAATAATGGTCTGTTTTGCTGATAGTACTACTAAAACGATTCATAAACATGCTTAAATGTTATTCCAAATGTGTACAGTTTGAGTCATGTTTAAACGTTGCTCTGAATGGTTCTTTGAAAATGTTTAAAATGGTAGAGCACACGGGGTATTTGGTATCACCCACTTCCCTCAGGTATCTTCAAATACAGAATTTTGAAGACAAGCCTAGAGGTTGGAATCGGCCTCCTAATGCATTTTAGAAAATATCTCAGTACAATCACCAGACCCCCACACCGTAATACTGACCTTCGAATCTAAATCTTTTAACCAATTAACAAGGGTATAGCTACTTTAAACTTGCACAATTGGATTCTGTTCTTTCAAAATGTTGTGCAGGAGGTAAACCCCACTAATAAATTTTATTGAATTGTGTAGACTAAGGAAGCGAACCTTAAGTGACATTAAGGCTCTGAGTATGATGTCGGTTAGACTGCATCCGAAAGCTTGTCGGTTGCAATCCGACCCGCATTTAGTGCTGCAGTCTGACCTCCGCATTAAGATGCACGACGGTCGGAAGCAGCATGGTAAGGACTGACCGAGGATTCCGACGGGCTGAAATAGCCCGTCCAACTGTCTGTCAGAAAGTAATTTCCTACATTGCGGCCCTGCCTGCTAAGGCACTTCCGAAGGGAATACGATTTCCCTTTCAGGCAGCCTTTCAATGGCGATCCGACCGCCATTGAAGGCTGTTGGAAACAGACTTTGGGGGCCTGCAGCAGGTCCCCCGTCCCTCTGCAACCTCTGCTATGAGGCCTGGGGGGCACCTGTTTTGCCCCCCAAACTTCCTAGCCCCACATGCCAGACAGCACATGGTGCCTGGCACACGGTACATGGATGATTGCAGTCAACCATTTTTCCAATCCGGGTTGTGCTGCGGACCTTTTCCATCCACTGCATAAGTCGCAATGGAAAAATGTTAGTTTCTGACCACTTCATTGGCGGTGGCATCCAAATTCGTCAGATGGATCCTCTGACTACTAGTCAGTCGGTTTCCATTCCGACACGATTCTGGTCGGACACTCGTCCGACTGGCATCATAATCAGGGCCTAAGTGACAGCATTTGTTTTTTGAAAAAAATTAATTGGAAGAAAACGAATCTCACAAATTCCTCACGATAACTAGCTCTAAATAAGTTTTAACTATTGATAAAGAGTGTAATTGTTTTACAGTGGCAAACGCAATATATGCTTTATGGCAAATCCCTAACTTTCGGCATAACAATTGTCCCTGAAAAACTATGCTTTTTATCAGTGGAGTAGGCACACAGTATACAAGGAATGACAGTGTTCTTTTCATTCAAAAAATATTTTGGAAGGCAACACCCCAAATTCCTTTCTCGTTAGATTTAAAGGTAAAGCAAAATGTACTTTTATCAGCTTTGAAGGCCATTAGTGAATGTTCTACCAGAGCAATATCACTAAAATTCAAACTGTTACATTTAGCCAGTGGTCTTGTATTTATGTGCATGGTAGATGTTTCCTTTGTTACCACTACAAAAGATAGTACTGCCAGACGTTGCACCAACTATTCCAACAACCTTCAACAGCATCTTTCAGGCGCGCTGTCAGATGCCTTTGATGAGGACATGTTCTCATGCTCTTTTTTTTAGGAAATCTTGGTTGTGTGACTTATCAAAATAGGGGTCTTTTCATAAAACTTAACAAGGCTTCAGCAAGAGGACCAACATGGAATAAAATCTGCATGGTGACTCTGTAGCAAAGGAACCATGGGCCCTACTGAAAGCAGGGTAAATGAGCCTCAACTTCTCTCTTGTAAAAGACAGTCATAAATGGGTACACTTGGGGTCCGATTCCGATCCAGGTCGGAAGGGCACAGAACGCGATCCGGCCGGAAAAACTATGAGCCGTACGCGTGTTTTCCGCCTGACTCGTACAGCTGTACGAGCGAGCAAGTATGATGCGAGCTACATGAAATACACCGAACGAGTCGTTTCCGGGTCCGAACCGCTCTGTGCGTCTTGGCCATAAGCAAACCGTGGCATGCAATGGATGCAATTTACGACCGAGCAAGTACCATGCACGGGTCGGACAGCCGGTGCGAGCTGGAGTGTCCGGCTCGCAAAACATCCAGGAAGTTGCCTTTCGGGGTCCGCGTCGGACGCCCTGTCACCCGCAGCCCTACGACTCGGACACAGGGGAGACCCAAGGATCTCCCCAACACAGGCAAGCACGGTGCAGATGGCACCGATGCGTACCCACTGTAGGGGGGGGGGGCATTCAGTCAATGGGAGGTCATGTACGCGTCGTATGACCGGCTCCCATTGACTTCTATGGGAGTCCGACCGAACTGAGTCTGGCAGCATACGGCCGCATCGTACTCGCTCGGTCGTACTGCAGGAATCCAGCTCGGTCGGAAAACACTCCGTATCCGGCTCGATGGAAGAGCTTTCCGACCCAGATCGGAATCGGCCCCTTAGTCTCTTACATATGGACCCAGTATCAATGCACTTGGCTCACCATTGACAGCTATGAACCTCTTCTATCCGATATCGCATGAATTTAAATTGACGACAAAATAGAGGATTTCTTTCTTGACGAAAGCCCTTACCAAGGTGGAATGGGAGGAACTATTCTTAAGCCTCAACATTTGTGACCTTTTAAGCAGTTATATTGACATGAGAAATGGAAAGGTTTGGAACATGGATGGTGTTACATAAGGAACAGAATATGTTTAAGGAGTGATGTGATTGCCTTATAACAGCGTGTCCAACTGCTGCACAATTTCGTGAAAAGCATGACTCTATGTGCTGACATTTTGGCTGATTGCTTTGTTTCAAAGTATGCAATTTTAAATTTAGTTGATCTCTCCTTAATAATTACTTCTGTAACTCCACTACAGTAGTGCTTGGAGGCGAGTGGTTATCACATATCGTAGGCACAGTACTCTTGACTATACTATAATGCATATTAGAACATTGGAATGTGGGGAGCTCCATTGAAGGCAAAGAAGTGACCCAGGGCTAATAATGGCTATATAAGCCATCTGCTTCAACATTCCAATATTTGTCTTTCTGCTGCTCTCTTTTAACTTTAGAACATTCCACCCCGAGAGGGTGGAATGTTCTAATAGCTTTATAGACCTTCTGCTACAGGGGAAATCGGTTGCTAATGGCCCTCTCATTATGGTTGAGGGCCTTCAACAACCAGTATAGCCCTGGACAGCGGGTTATAAGGCTATAATAAACTATTATCAGTGGTTGGCAGCCAATTTCAGCTGATAAAGGCTTCATAATAACTCCTTTATACTACTTAATCCTTTTATACTCACATAAAACATGTCTGCTATTGGTCTTGTCCAGCACTCAGTACTGTACCGGCCCAAAAAGCAGCCATCAGTAACTGAGCAATCATTACGTAACTGAAGAGATCTGTCACATACTTCTGGCTAATAAGACTCTAATCTAGTCCACCGCTCAGGTGCAAACTAGTTACATACTATGATTGCTTCTTTATGTCTCACAATGATATTCAGATATGGGATGATAGTAACAAAGTCCACCCAGGCAGATCTCCCTACCACTTCTCTCTCCAAACATGCCAGATCAGGAATATGAACTTTAAACAAAATATCAGGTTGGACAACCCTGAGCAGTAACCATCTAAGAGACTTAGAAATACCATAAAGGAACCTGCAGAGGTGCTCAAAGCTTCCAATTTTATGAAAACCATAATCAGCACATCTGTCTCTCACACCTTTTCCTCCACCACACTGCTAAATACTTGTTCCATAACATGAAACTGCACCTCTGTGGTTATCACGCATTACATGGAAACACTTCCCAAATAGGATCAAAAACAAAGACAGCATTCTTCCAAGCACACACCCTACCCAACATAGCTAGCTACCCATGTAGAGAAGCGCTTCACTGCCCCACTTAGGGACAGTACATTCGATATAGATATTGCTAAATAATGCAATACAGTACTACACAATAGCATACCTCATGTATGCAGATCTGCCACAAGTGATATGCTAATTATTACCATTGTTTAGGGTATGAGAGGGGCATCGGGACCCATTCGAGGCTTTGCCTCTCATAAGTCATGGCCCTTCCCGACACTCAACAGTAGTAACAAATAGCATATTACAATATGGTCCTCTGCATATAAACTATTTATATTTTCTCATGGTATGTTATGTTTTAGCCTGGTAGAGCTCTGAATGATTTGAGATGAAGACTGTGTATGAAAAAGTGGTATTGCCTACACAGTCTTCCATTCAGGGGCAGCTCTTCCATTATGGCGGAGGAGCGCCGTCCCACTGCAGGAGCCAGCAAGTGAAAACATCATCTACAATAAAATGATAACAAATCAATTTTATTATTATTTTATTTTTCATGATGGAGCTGAGTCTTGGGGGCAGGGCCATCCTCTGACAGCAGCAAGCGTGTAGGAGGAGTGGTAAGTGCACTGCAAGTGCATATGTCGATTTTGCCGGCTGTCTTAGGAGGGCCAAACCAACATGCGCACTTAGATATCTCCAGTCTGTTGAATGGAGAACAACAGGCACAGGCTCCCAGTCCATGTGGAAGCGTAAAGCCAGCCCGCTCCGCCCAATCCTGGAGCTTCTGTTTTGCTGGGTAATAGTATTACCAGCATGAGAGCAGCATCTGGATTGGTGCAGGGGAGTCTGGGAGCCTGTGCAACAGGAGCAGAAGAGCACCGAGGAGGTGATGCGGCAGGCAGGTTTTACGTTCTATTTTTTATTATTGTCCCATGCACTGCCTCGCCACTTTTCCCTGCTAGCAGCCGGCACTGGTTCCATTTACTCATAACACTGGGACGGGCATTTGAGGCAGAATGCAGAGTCATGGAAAGCATCCTTGGGTAAGATAGAAACATGTCAGTTGGCATTCAGGTAACCACACTGTCTCCTGTCCAGAACGTTTGATTTACAAACCACGGATTTTACCCTAATTAGTTCAATAGTAGCTGAACAAAACTACAATAGCCAGAACGCAAGAAGCAATCATGCGACACCCAGGACTAGAAACAGTGCTCCTTATGACCTGGCGGGAGGTGGTAATCCTAGTTGGCATGTACATGCTCTGCTGGTATCACAGGGCCGGACTGGGAACCAAAACCGGCCCCCTCGGGGGGGCGAGCGCTTTGCCAGGGCCGCTTTTCGGCCGATTTTGTTACAGGGCCGATTTTGCAGCTATGCTGCAAAAACGGCTCTGTAACAAAAACGGCCCCCAGGGCCCAAAACCGGCCCCCACCCTTGCGGCCGACCGGGGGATTGCCCGGTGCCCGCAACGGCCAGTCTGGGCCTGACAGTGGCATTGGGTTAAAGGGTATCAGGTTAACTATGCTTTCCATCCGTCGGGGGTACAGTCGGTACTTTGGAACTTTGGTAAGTGGGGATGTTTTCAGTAGGAGCAGCACCTTCCTTCTTCTTAGGAAAAAAACGGCATGGCCCCATTAAAGGTAAGCTGTGTGCCTGAGAAATCCAAATTCTCTCCCATGCAAAGCACTGTCAAAGCACACAGTTTAAACAATTCCTTAGTAGACTGCCATCTAGTGGTCAAGCACAGGAATGCAAATAAGTAACAAGGTAAGCTCTTCTGAATATGCTTTCTTATCCATACTTTGATTAATACGCGAAAGGCTTAAATGCATTGTTATTTGGTCTCCATATTTTCAATTATTATGTCAATTTACACAGAGACAAAAAAGGGAAGGTGGACAAAAAGAACAGATGCATGGTGAAGCCCGCCGACATAACATTTAGGCAAAGTCGAGGGATCTAAGCAGCAGGGCCTAAACGTGCCGATGAAACCCCCTGCTCGTTTTTTGTTATAAAATAATCATTTAGTAGCAGCATCTATGTCGTCAACGTCCAATGGCATCTTTATTTCACCCCGTGCCCTGATAAACCATTTATAAAACAGACCAGATTTTAACACATCAGTCCAGGCCTTTCACAAACCTTGTGCCACTTTTGCATCATTTTTAACATGGGAAAGTGACGCAAAAGTGGCGCATGGGGCATGTAAATCTGCCCTTGTAAGTTTATCACATCTTCCAAACAAGTTTCAAAGTTTACGACTGAGGCAGACCTCTAGTTCTTGAAAATGAAATTTCTTGCATTGGCACTACACAAAGATTTTGCCAGACATTGAGAGATGATGACGTTTGTTTTCATCACCAGGGACATATATATATATATATATATATATATATATATATATATATATATATATATATATATATATATATATATATATATATATGACTTTCAGACAGTCTTTCTCAGCCAGTGGTCTGTTGTTGTCATTCAGGTTTTATTTCCACCCACTACAGCATAGGGCAATGCGTCAGTCCACTTCAGCCTTTGGGTAACGTCACAGTGTTTAATAATGGGTTGTTTTGGTACATGTGAAAATTAAAATGTGTCTGATCCTGTCAGTGGACCTGTGTCGTCTACCAAATGTAGGAATGTGTGTGCTGACGACTTTCCCATTTATTTTGTTCCATGGAGTGACCGGTAGACTAGCATAGTCAACCAACTTAACCAGCTTTCTTTCAGCTTTGTTTGAGAATGTTCACTGAGAATTACCATTCTTGCATTACCACTGCACACTGAATAAAGATTTTGCCAGATAGAATTTAGTGTGGTGTGTTTAAGCTGTCTTGTTATGAATGGTTCTAAGGAATGTGTTTCTTTGATGGGAAAATGCTGTTGAGGTTGCCCGGTTTGTCAAGTATATGCCTCTGATGCCATGAATTGGGTGTGATGGTGGAAGGAGGTCTGTCTAGCATGTTGTGGAGCTAATTATATCAATACAGTACTGAGTTATATGCATTGTTGTATGATAAATTCTGTTGTGAGTTTGGTGCTATCTATCTGCATGGAATATCTGAACTCTGCTGGATATATGCAAGCAGGTCTGTCTAATGTGTTCTGATGGGTGGTGTGCTGGGCAGTGGGAACAGAACAATCAGTCCAAGTAAAACAAGTAGTTGTTCTGTGTGTTTCCAATACTGAGCTGACATACTGTGCTAGCACTTTCAGTATGAATAGAGTTCCTATTTTTCATGGCAAGGTGTTGCAGCATGTGCATTACTGAATTCCTGAAATGATGGAGGCGGGGGCTCTGAACACTAAGATAGTGATTGGACGCGTGGATCCAAATGAGAAAAGTGATGGGGGAGGAGATGGGCGTTTTTGTGTGGCCTGTGTAATTCTGCAGACCATTTCTAACTTCTGAACCATATCCCTCTCATTCATCACGTGACCTGCCCTTGCCCATAGTAAAAGTAGCCATGGTGGAAAGGAATATGATATTGCCTCTTAAATGTTGATGATGAGAGCCCTGCCAAGGTGCACTCTATAGGTTGTATGGTCTGGTCCTTACCTTAATTAATTCTGATCAGGAGGATTTATCCAAGCTAAGTCCCGTAGTCATAATATAAGGAGGCTCTTTTGTAGAAATCACACTGCAGCAGTGAAAGTGATACTTCATTAGAATTGCTCAGTCTTGATACTGGAAAATCAGTTACCATGATCAAATGGGAATGTAGGCTGTAGTTCAGTACAAAACTCCTAAGGTTCATCAAACTGATCTACAGAGGCCCTTGCAAAGGTAAAAACTGTTTGCACCACTTTGGCTCAAATCTGGACGCAAAAAGTGGTTCGCGGTTTGTCTCTAATCGAGTTTGTTGTCATAATCACCTCTGGTAGATGGTATGTTGATAGACCTGAGCACCTATAAAAGTTTGTGGTGTCATCACCGTATGCGGATGACCTAATGGTACAATAAAAAAAAGTCCTCTGCAGTACCCTGAGGGGGTAGATTTTGTGAGATGCAGGGTTAGCTAGAGTTGGTACCAGGAGCACCATCTAACTAACTTGATAGTCATATCAGATGACATGCAATGTAACTGTTCCCTGATGGAACAAAGGCATAACTGCACAGGCTGTGATGGCCAATAAGAGTGACGAAGTGGTCAGTGAGCAGAGAGGAATTGGGGGGATGTAAAGTAAAAAGTAAAGTAAATTGATACTTGTATAGCGCACTACTCACCCGCAAGGGTCTCAAGGCGCTTGAACGAATACCGCTGTGGAACCCATCCTGGCTTTCCCTGTGAGGTGTCCACTCCTGGGCACCCCCAAGGTGGAGGCCAGGCATCCTTAGCGTTGTGGGGGCCGTTGTGGAGATTAAGCAAGCTATTGCCCAGAGTTGCAGAGTGGGACTCCATGATTGGAATAGGCACCGAGGCGAGAATGATCAGGTCCGTGGAATTTTTGAGCGCAAGACCCGCCGAGGCGGGGAATTGAACCCTGGCCCTGGGCTAGACCTCTGCATCAGGGTCTGCCGCTCTAACCATTGAGCCACACTTAGAAGGTGATCATCTAGAAACACTGTAAAAAAGAGGATTGTAGACTAAAAGGGCGTAGAGAATTTTTGCTCTCAAGCTTTATGCATAATAGCTTATTTTATGATTGTTTACGAAAACGTTGTTGCTGTTTCGTTGTACAGTAGATAATGAGTATGTATTCCCAATTCCTCACAATAGCAGTCTTGGAAAGAGTGCAGGCTGTGTTCTTCACCAGGATCATAAGTTGTGAAGTTCTAATTATTCAGAACTCCACAGAGCTAATCAGAAAGTGCTTAATTCACCGAGCTGTCTAGAGTGGGGTAAACAAAAAGATGGCAGCATAATGGCTGAAGGTGGTTATGCTCAATCTAATATAATGCTGTCTGTCCAGTGCCTGTTTGCAGTCTGTTACTTGATGCTTAGATAAGATTGTTATCATGCTATCTGCCCTACATCCACATTCTAGTGAATGACAAAAATGTAATTTCCATTTGATAGTGATTTGCTTTAAATATATACTGTATTTTTCTAGTTAGATTAATTCTAATTATGAACAGAATTTAGATAGTGTGACCCCGAAACAATTAAGGAATGCTGAATTATTAACCATTGAGGAAACTCACTATAGACGTCCCCTTACCAGCGTTAAAGCTGTATTTAGGAACAGAATGTTCAATTTATGCTAACACTATAATATTACCAAATTAATTATGAATTAGCTTTGTTCAATTTTATCATATGCAATCACGGATGCATGCCTGGAAGTTATATTGTAAACCATCACTTTGCTTAAAAGTGTTAGCATCATTTCTAAATTTAAATTACATATAATCCGATATTAATACAGAGACCAATGTCAGAGCTCGAATACAATCAACCACCAGCATAGGGTCATTGTTTTGAATGTACGTGAATTCTGTGAGAAAAAAAATCTAATCAAACCCGTTCTTATGCCTCCGAGGAGACCCTCAAGGGATATTCCCTGTGCACTGCAAGTCATCCGACACTGCTGGTGTTGTGCCCTCCAGCCCACCCGTGTTCTCCTGCCCTACGCCTTGGATATCCAACTGAGGGGTGTGGAGCATATTTTCCACGGCAAGGGATTGAGGGGCCTGGTGGAATACTTTGCCTATAGGGTACATCACATAGTGGACCATTTCAGAGATGTGGAACTTCTAACGTTTTAAGATTTTTCAACTACTTTTGATATCCCGATTGAGTCTGTTTCTACTACATCGGGTGGTAGTTGCCAAGGTGCGTCTTCATTAGAGCATTGGCGTGGAGGAGCCCCAGCAACACAGTACTTGCCAGACACAGTGTACCACGTAGGGCTGCTTTAGGTCAGTGACGTGTTACAGCATAATATTGTTACACCCTTAGTGGGGCTTCGTTAAAAATGGGGAAGAGTTTGTACTTCCTATTACAGAAGTGGATTGGGCTAAGCTACTTGCTTGCACCTAAACAATATTTAGAAAGGCTAGATTTAAGCTGATGAACTTTTATTATCTGCATAGGGTGTATCTAACCCCGGGTAAAATTTCTCGGATCTTCCAGGCAGCTGATGCGTCTTGCCCTCGATGTAGAGAACAAGGAGCGGAGATGCTTCATGTGGTGTGGTCCTGCCCTCTATTGGAGGATTTTTGGAGGGAAATAGTGACTTCTATTAATGAGGTGACACAGCGATCGATTGACTGTGCACCCCTGACATGCCTCCTGGGGGGATTCCCCAGACCTGCAAAACGCAAGACTACTACAGGGTTCATAGATCTGGCTCTTTATCCTAGCTAAGCATGGGATTACCACGCCTTGGAACGCCACTAGGGCCCCTAGGTTTGAGAAATGGAGGGAGAATTTGATCCAGTGGGCGGGATACAAAGCGCAGTGTTACTCAGAGAAGTAGGGAAAGGTAGAGGATCAATGGATAGGGCTCAAGCTTGGCATAATTTACTGGACTGTCTTAGGGAACTTGACATGGATGATATCACTGGTGTAGGATGCACGTAGCAGCAATATTGGAACATGCGTACCTTGGGGTGGGAGGTGCACTTACGCCGTGTCATATCATTCTTTTCTATGCCACCGGGCTTAACAGACTTCCGTGATTTTTTAATTAATAGGGTATAGAGCCAAGGGCATTAATAGTTGATGGGGGGAGGAGAGGGAGTTAATGTCTAATCCTAGTAGGGTTGTTTTCTTTGATATACCGTAATGCGTAGTTACCAAATGTCTATGTAATGACTCGTTTTTACATGTATATCCTGAAAAACTAATTTGGTATATGTTTATAATAATTTAAATGCCAATAAAATTCTGTTAAAAAAAACTATATTTTTACCTAACAGTAACGTATGATTAATGCAGCACATTCACTATAAAACTAAGCCTTTCTGTATATCTTTTAGCCTGAGCAAGCCTGTCTTCAAGGGTGAAACCATTATCAGCTATATTATTTATTTAACTTTTATGTCAGAAAAAACACCAAACTGTTGTAATTATTTGGCTGCATGTTTGTTCACTTCATCAAGTTGTCACACATACGACGAAATGTGTCACACATGCTCACACATTCAGATTGTCAACTTCCTTCACCATCTGGTGCAAAAGCAAAAGTGATCGAGCAAAACTAATTAAAATGGGAGTAGGCCAATCGCAGATGTATAAATGATGTGTGTTATTTAAAGGAGACTAAAATGGATTTCATATCATCCTCATTGTTCATCAATATTGTAATGGTATTGTAATTAACTCCCACTACAGTTCCTAAAATATATTTTTTGAAAATATGTAAATTGGGAACCCCAGTATGTCTGTATAATGAGCCTCCTAAGGAATTTAGCCAAGCATGACAGCCCTCTTTCAGCTTCTTACCCAAATGAGGACACTGCAATTCCAATTAGTCATAAATATTTAGTTTATTGTAAGTCTTGCTAGCAGGATCCTTCAATGTGAAATTTTAATTCAATTCCTAATTATAATTATCGTGGTCCCAGTAAGAGACTCCTCCCTTTGGCATCTTGAGGGCATCCTCCGTTTTAATGTGGTCCTTTTATTAGCCAATTGGGCTCATCAGACGCCTTACATGATGGCCATTGTTGGCATATTACAAACATCACAGGTGCTTTAGCTGCCCTGACGTAGGATGTCACCCCCCTTGGTGACTGGTGGGCACATTGGGCATGGAGGTACTACTGTTGGGTGTATTGTGGGCATCACTGACATTATGAGTTGACCTCCTTGGCATACGACAGTCATCCCAGGCTGTGTGCTGCCTCTAGCATATAGTGGACAAGTATGGCTTTTCATGAACATGCTGATAAAGGGTGGGCATATATGACATTTGGATGCCGACAAGAGCATATGGTGGGCATCCATTGCATTTGATTGTGATTCGTTAATATGTGAGGCAGGCCCTGTGTGACAGGAGCAAATGTAAGTACTTGCTTAAATTGACAAACTGGTATTTGGGGACAAAAGTTGTGGATTTACTGTAGAAAAAAATACTGCTATTTCGATGATTTTTTTAGAAAAAGTTAAACTTTTGCTTCGACATTGAGCTAATTTGCCATAAATAAAAGCTTGTATTTTTGTTCTAAATGGTGTGTATTTTTAGAAATTGACAAGTGGGTGTAGGCAAGAAAATTAGAGCATACCCATAATCTGTGTAAAGCTGGTGTATAAACGATAAGTCATGCTGTGCTGAGCCTATATTTTGCTGATTTTAGTATTTTTTGTGTTAGAGGGCACTTTCTGCTATGACTGTTTTTATATTAATCATGTAAAGGTAGTTCATCATCTATATTGATTAAACTTTTTATGACATCATTACTGCTGGTGTTTGAGATAGAGGCATCCTCCTCTAACATTGGTTTAAAGCTTATTGATACGTCTCCTGTCTGAGCCAGTAAAACATCTGTACCCTGACTAGTACCTTTAGTGTCTTCTGGGTTTATTTATAAATGTATTTTGGGGAACCTAGTGTAGTACTCTCTGCCCAGCAATCTACAGACTGAGATCATGATATAATTTTCCTGCCAAGCAGATTTTATGTTATAATATAGGACAGAAAATATATGTATAAAGGAAAAAAACTGGAAAATTAAAGGATGTGAAATGATAGACCTTGTCAGACTGCATAATAATAAATGACCTGCCTGTAAAACCTATGGCTTTTGCCAACTGTTGTGGGAATGTAACAGAAAAGCATGCTTTGCCACCATGTTTCGAGCAGTGAAACTGCAACACCCTTAGGAAGTGTGTACTTGTTGTGCATGCTAAGAAAGAATTGGACTATTTTATACCTGCCCATTAAGAACTGCTTGTAAAGCCCATGACTTTTTAGCCAAATTATTTTAAAAATGTGCCTGCATTAAAAAAAATGAATTGGTGGTTAGAATCTTCGCAAACCTTTCCCTGGGAAGTGACGAATGTTCGCTTCACTCACTCCATAAAATTCTGCTCAGCTTTAAAGGTTCACCTGTCACTACTCATATTTACACAGAAAAGGCTTATGATGTGTAATGCTAATTTGTGTTAAGCCACAACGGTTCCCTTGTCTCCTTTCCACCACAGGAGAGCCTCTTCTCTTCAGTAGACTCCTTTCACTTGCCTCCGATATGTGCGATTTCAAAGTATCCTATATGAAAGGTGTCTGTCCCTGCGGTGGAACAAGGCTCGCCGTGTGCGGCCACGCTGAGTCAAGTTTTACATAAGGACCTTCTTCCTGTCGGAGGAGTGATCCATCACCCATGAGTCACAAGCAGTCCGTCCCATACATTCATGTCACATGGATCCATCCTTTGAATTCCAAAGCAGAGTACTTCCGAGCTCATTCAAAGAAATCTGTTAACTTACACCCGCCTACGGTGTCGAGCACATCTGCCGTAGTGCTTGTCTGTGCCCGAAGAGGACCTGTCGGTACACAGAAGAGCCCCTCCTGGCTTTTCAAGTAGTCTCAATAGGCCCTAGGTGTGGCTAAACTCATACCTGCTCAGCGCCAGGATACCATCCTGGGTGTAAGTGAGCTCTACAAGTCTCCGTAACATAACATAGCAATGACTGAACTGGAAGGTTAAAAAAGTAGCAAAAATTGTTGAAAAAAATTCTAATTTGCAGTAGAAAAGACCGCCTGTGATCACCTCCACACATCATATAAAGCATCAGCAGCCCTTCGTGGAGAAAACTCACCCCCCCCAAAAAGGCTTTGTGGAGCTCTAGCAGTGCAAATTCTAACTGAGTAACACTAGTGACCTTTTCTCTTGTTCGTTACACGGATATTTATCCCCCATAATGTTAGTCACCCTTTTATAGAGGTTGTTTGGTATTGGCTTTCCACTTTTACTTTCATTATTCTCAAAGTATCACAAATATTAAGCTGATTAGCAATCAAAGAGGGCGAAACACGTCAATGATTGTAGGCTACCTTTGAGAGGTGTCAATATTTGACCGATATTCACATGTAAAGTGACATTATCATTCTTCTAAATGTGGTCGTTTCCGGTCAGCAAGCCTATAAGAACGTAGCATCCATTGGTGCAGCACGTGCAGTGGCACCAGGGCCCAGAGGCGTGAGACGCCCATTGACCCCTGGTAATTGCTGTTTTTCGTCATGGAAACAACAGCCAGGGGGCAGTTCCTACCTTGCACTAGGGCCTGTGACGCACTGTCTACGCTGCTGCATACCTATACATGAAATCGGCGGTTAAAATCCTTCAAGAATGCCCAGAAGGAGGGCTTTGTGTTAAAAGTACTTAAACTGGTTTATTTGTTTCTGTTCCACGCCACAGGTGGCTGGAATACTTTACATGTTGGAAAATATTTACGAATTGAAATAACAACAGGTCATCCGGCAAAAAAATAAATAAAAAGAATGAAAGGTCGTGTTTCTTCTTGGACGGCGAAAAATAGAGGGGCTTCCTGAGGAATGCCCTCGCAGACAGATCTGTTTCTTATTGTAGCGAACAGTAAAGCCGGGATAATCTTACACAAACAGTCTTTCGGGCTAAACCACGGTGTCACGGGCAGACACAACGATCCTAGTCAGAAGTAAGGAAGCTTCTAGAAAACAGACCCCTGTGACTACCCGCAACCACACGGCCGCTTGTTTTCATCATGCAACAAGAATACAGTTTAATTAATGCATGCAATGATTTTCTTTAAATGCACCATGTTGGCTCGGGTCACCTGTTTGTGCGCAGCAAGCCCTGCCTCAGACAGTAACATAATCTCCTCAGAATTACAGTCCACCAGATTACCACAGAGCCGAGGCCTTGCTCCTCAGACACCGATCCCCATCTGGAGAGCGGCTTTGGCTGGCCGGGACCGCCCCCTCTCTCTCTCTCTCTGCACGTTCTGCTTTTTTTCCAGTAAGGTAGTGAAACTATTGAAATAATAAAAAGGCACATGTGAGCGTGGACTTTCCAGAGGGTGGTGGAAGCTGGTTCCCCTCTGTGAAACAAAGCACTGATGGTATGCGCGGTAACCCAAGAAGGCAGAAACCCGAGAGCCGCCACCAGCCTACCCGGAGAGTTAAACGAAAGAGTTTTATTATTTATTGACACAGCAAGCCCTTCGGATGCTGGGGAGGGCAGCCGGTGAGTCCCATCTGACGTCTGTGGAATGTAGAGTTTGCACTCCAGGCCGGAGCGGCGCGTCCTGCGAGGGTCGCTGGGTGCAGGTAATGTGACAGGCAGTGTCCTCGGTCCTGGACGCGGCCGCACCGAGGGGAGGGCCCGGGCCTCCTCTCTGCCTCACCGCACACCTTGTTAAGGAGGTTAGATCCCATGTGCTGACGCGCGTCGGGTCCGCGGATCTGTGAACCTGCAGGAGGAGGCTTTGAGGGTGTCTGGGAGGTAAAGCCCTGCCTGTGTGTGGTGCCGGAGGAGCGTGGTGCACCTTAACCCGTCCCTGTCCGCAGCTGGCAGCGGGGCCCGCCCTGCAGGAGTCACAGTGTGAGGGAGAGGGTGAGGAAGCTGACATTTCACTCACTGCTCGCCCGGGCTGCCAAGGGGAACTGTGCCGGCCCGCCGCCAGGACAGGAGTAAACCAATGGACGGCTAGCACGGGTCAGGGGGTCGACCATCACTGCTGAACCGGATCCCCAGCACTAACCGGGACGACCCGGTAAGTACCACTCACACTGCCCCACCAGCAGTGGGACATCTCTTTCCTTCTTTGAAAATGATATTGACAGGTGCCTGTCTTAAGATATGTGTCTAGTCTAACATACATTGGTTTCTTGTGATATACACCTTCTTTCTTTTGGATAGTGCTTCATACCACCATTTCCAGTTTCTAGGCACAATAGGCGTCACTGTTTAACCAGCTATGTGATACTTAATTGTCTAGTTGTTATAGCTCGTCCAGTTATGATACCTTTGCATTCATGGAATTCAATGCCATTTCGGGAAATGTCTGATAAAATCAAGGCAACTGTTGTAAATTAGCTATGGAAACTGAATGGAATCATTTTGAATACGCAGGATCATTTATGACCGCAAGGAAAATACACAAAAAGCGAATCATGTAGGTGACATTTACCCATTGTAAAGCCGTAATACAATCAATCAGGAGTTTGTATAGCGCTGCTAGGCACCCGTGAGGGCCCGAAGGCGCTGTGTCCATTCTTTGCCCTGACACTAGACAATTATTGCCTCCCTTTATCCACCTGTTGGGTGGAGGAATGTGCATTTACAGAAACTGATTACACTTTGTGCACAACCCATAGCTGGAAATCAGGCGCACACACAGTTTGCACCCATCTCAAAGTTGCCCTGACACTTAGGATGAGGATGTAAATGATATTCATATTATTGACCTTGCAAGGATGAAAGGTCAGGTAAACCAAGTAGGATTTGAACCTGTAACCACAAGGTCAAACGCAGACATCTGCGGTGAATTCACTAGCCTATTAGAAACAAAACTGCTTTATTTTTCATTATAATGGACTACAAGTCCCAGAATGCAAAGCACAACGTGGAACTGGGCGAGCTACTCACGCCAGATGTAGGATAAGAGTAGATCATTGGGTATAAGAAATCCAGTTCTTTATAGTGATTTGTATTCTTGCTCACATACATAGATGAGCTAACGCTGTCTGCGCTGTCAGTCATCACACGAGTGTCAGATATCTTGCCTCGAGGAGGTTTCTTTAATGCCTTCTGTGCTTCGAAAGGTGCCTTGAATGCGGCTTTGTCTGGATTTATCACAAAGAATTGTAAGCAGTCACCGACCCTGTGTGTCGGATTCTGGAACAGTGCGCGCTGTCAGACTGCCAGCAGTGGGAGGCAAACCTGATCCCTGAAGCAGGAAGATGATGCTAGGGTTTGCTTTAAAAAAAATGTGGCCTGCTCTCATACTTAAAACATTGACATTCAAGGAATGTTGGGACTGGCCAAAGGGTCTGTTTGGGTAATCATTTTTGCAGCTGGGCTGACATGGCGTTATTCCCCGGGGGAATCCTTAGCGAAAACACCAGTCACGTGGTCCGCTCATCGCCCAATGAAAACGCAGAGTTTGAGCAGAGAAGTGTTCACTATGCCGGCGCATACCCTGCCCATTTCTAGACCGCCTCCCCGCAAGGGCTTACGCCTTTTGCGTGGCATCGGAAAATAATAATTTGTGTGTAAAGCCTCGGGCAGGCTTGTAAAACAATCAACCCTTGAAAATGTAGAGTGGGTATTTCTGAGAAGACAGGCGGTTACCGTCTGCGTCACTCTGGAAAAAAGGAATGTGTTTCACAGTCTTCCAGCCTCCACCTGTGTGGCTGTGTTCCACAAACACGCCAAACTGTGCGTTCACCTTTAATCGCTTTTCATTATGCGGCTGTGTGTCCCAGTAATGAATGGGGGACTTTATGCCGTCAGAAGCCGTGTGTTTTGGGATCCTAGGGTGCTGAGGAGCATTAAATCACACGGTGGCACAGTTTGCCAGACAAGAGGCACCCAGCTGTAGCTCCCCAGAGTAAACACCTCACAGACACGGCTTTGTGCAGCTGTTGGGTGCGCTGGCAGGGCCGGCAGTGTGCTGCATTGCCCTGCAGAGGGCGCTGTGCTGGCTGGGGTGGAATGTACAGCAACCACCTGCAATTTATACCCCTTCACGTTACTCCCTGAGTCACGTGGTCAAGTTTTAGTGGTAGACCAAAAAGAAAAACAAACAAGAAATATTTCTTCATTTGCAGGGGAGGGTCGAGTGAGGACAGGCTGGGCTGCAGGAAAGTGGCCCGGCAAGCTGGCAGGGCTGGGCCAGGCTCAGCTACATTCTAAACGTCCTGGAATCTGGCTGACTCTTTCCCGTCCTGTCTCACTGACCTCCATGAAAATCCCCGATTCCCTAGAGGCCTTGCGACTGTGGGGTGGACAATCAGTATCCCATGCCAGTTTTAGGATTGTCCACTTTAGGGCACTACGCAAAACCTAAAGCCCTCCTCCTGCGCATTCTTGAAGGATTTTAACCTCCGATTTCATGTATAGGTATGCAGCGGCGTAGACAGTGCGTCAAGGGCCCTAGTGCAAGGAAGGAATATAAAAGTGGAGTACGTTTTAACGCCTTCCATACACAAATGGCGCCAGTTTTTGTTGTCCACTCCAGTGGTGAGGATGTATATCCAAATACAAATGTTTTACTTGTTCTGATAATGGGTATACCCGGGTGAGTGAGGGGGTGAGGGGTGTAAGCCAGGATTCTGCCTGCCCCATCACAGGAAAAAAAGTACTGTGCCAGGGAAATGGTTCCCCCATGTACCCCCACTGAGACATGCCATCTATACAGCTCTCCAATGCTAACTAACTAGGTTTGCGCTTCAGAAATGCCAAAACAAACTACATGCAAACCTTTTCCCCTCTTCTATCCCTCTGCTACCCTTCTCTTACCAAATAACTGAATAACATATCCACCACTCAAATTACTTTCATATTTCACTATACTAATTCAACACTAATCTTTTATGGGTCCGGGGAAGCGTGCTACTTGTCGAAAAAGCGCTTCGATGCCTTATCAGGGGTAGTAAGCACTATATAAATGCAATTACAATACAATACATGTAAGGGCCGCAGCCTTTGGCAGCCTCCACCACACATGCACACGGTTGGAGGCCCACGTCTGTAAAAGCAGTTTATTACACTTCATCCATTGCATACAGGTTAGTTAGTGGCTGAATGTTGTAGGAGTTGAACATTATGAAGAGATGGACATTGATAACATTTATAAGTGGGTTTTATCCCTAAAAATACAGTGTAGCATCTGTCGTTTGTACAGTGTGATCTCATTTGCTTTTCTTGCATGACATTATGCTTGCTATATCTGTCAGTATATGTGTTTTTTGGTGGCCACTGTTTAAATGCATCTGGTTAGTTATCATTTTAAGGTTGGTTTTCCATCTTAGAATTAAATATTATGGGATGATTGGGCATGTATAGAGCTAAGCTTTATTTAAAGGAAAGGGTAGTGTGCTGTTCTGGCGTGGGTCTTCACATGTTTTTTTTATCACATACAGAGAGACATAGTACACCAGGGGTATGTGAGGGAGGGGCAGTGGACCACATGTGGCGCGGGAGTGGGATGCATGGTACAGTCTGCCAAGGAAGTGGAAAGCAGGTAGTGTCACATGGTCCTGTAAATCCTCTGGTAAACAGGATGATGACCTCCCACCCCTCCTCTTTGCATGAGTGGAATGAATGGTAGCTTCCTGGACCATTTAGCCAGTCATAAATGTTGGTGGGCGGAGCCAGATTTAAAGGGAGGACACCACATACACCAGACAAACAATTATCAGCCCATATCTCATTAAGATCCAAGTGCGAATAATATGCTGACCACGAGAACGTGCTTTTCCAATTATAAATTTGGAAAAGGAAATTTCTGCAAGAGACGGATGTTTGGAAATGCAGATCAAGAAAGAGAATTGAGCTGATATCAATGCTGAACACCCTTTGTGGTTATTGGGAACTGATTCTGGGAAGAATCTCGCCACCCAGTTCCACAAATGTACTGTATTAACTTGTCAATCACCTTGTGAACCTTGAACTTATCTGAGGGAATGAGGTACCCTGGACACTGAGTGAGATCAAGGTGCTGGCTGTACTACCTTTAAGCACTCTCAGATCCAAAAGACTGCTTTGCACCAAGGATAACACCATGTGTAAGAATACGTAAAATAGTACACCCATAGCACCTGTTTATATACTCATAAATGCTTTTGTGAATCGGCCCATTGGTCTTCTATGCTTGGTATATCCCCATAGCCTGGAGCATCCACTGGCAAGATCCAAACGGGTCAAGTAGAGGAAATTAATTTTCTGTGTTGACCTCTCTCTTCTCCGGGTGTCATCTTATAGAGCGGGCGTTGTATCTCACTTAGGGCCATATGTATCAAGCAAATTCGCATTCGCAAAGGCCGAAATTCTGTAAATGGTATGTATAAAGCAAAATCTGGTGCAAAACAAGGAATCGCAAAATTTGCGATTCCTTATTTTGCAATTGCATTTAAGGAATCGCAAATTTTGCGATTCCTTAAATGCAATATATGAAGCTAAAAAAATTAGCAAAATGTCCTTAAGGAATCGCAAATTACCACCAGCTTCTAGTTGGTGGTAAGTTGCGAATTCCTTGAAAAATGCACATGTTTGCATTTTTCAAAGTGCCATGTGACGCACATACATGCCCTTAAGGCATGTATGTGTGCCACATGTGCACCCATGCATATTTCAGGGGTGCAGCAGGGTGTACTTTGGACACCCCTCCACCCTTGAAATTATTCTCAATTTGCGATTAGCAAATTGCGAATCGCAAATTGAGAATAACTTCCCATTCATTCCTATGGGCCTCCTGGCCCATAGAAATGAATGGGAAAGTATTCCTTAATTGTGATTCGCAATTTGCTAATCGCAATTAAGGAATACTAAGAATTCGCAAAAAAAATGCGATTTTGTACATACATACCAATTTGCGATTCTGAAATAGCGATTTCTTAAAAATCGCTATTTCAGAATCGCAAATGCGTACCTTGATACATATGGCCCATGGTTGTACCTCAGATGGATCAGCAACACAACGAGTATTACTTAGAGCGGTGGGTAATGAATACCCTGCTGTGCGGTGGAATTGCAGGGATTTGTGCACTGCGCACAGGAGGCGTGAGACAAGTCTGCGCTTGTGAGTAAATCAATGATGTACTCTTGCTCTGTTCAGGGCCGCTGTATGAATAAGCGGGTTAAATCTGTTTCGTGGAGAAACTTACTGAAGAACAAATTTATCTGCAGCTTGTTTAGAGTTTTGGGCTTCTCGTTGCAATTGGTAGTTGCAACAAGGGAAGCAGGTGTAGAATTTACAACTGGATATCTAATTTTTATGACCGTGCATCACTTTTTGTTAGCCAGTCCATTTTTAGTTTTGTGCTAATTGCTGCATAGCTCCTTAACCCCTCCCACGCTGGTGACAGAAAAGCTCCGTCACGCCCCTCGGGTGGGCTGTGCTGGTGACAGAACGGTTCCGTCACGGCCCGCTCGCCGCGCCTGTGCGGCGTTGATTTCGCGCCTGCGCGGCGCGTTCTATTGAGCGGGCGGGCCCGTAACGGAACCGTTCTGTCACAAGCACAGCTCACCCGAGGGCCGTGACGGAGCGGTTCCGTCACCAGCGTCGGAGCGCCGCGGCCCCCCCCGCCCCTTAGCACTGCGGCGGAATAGCCGCCGCGGCGAAAGGGTTAAGAAGCAAACCGTTTCTTAAAGATGCAACATAATTAACACATTAATTCACTGCTACACCCACCGGTGTAATTATTGCAGTAAATTCTTTCCAGAAAAAAGAGAAACAAATACAAGACAGAAATAATACAAACAAAACGGCAGGAAAAGTTACCATTCTGTAATTTAGAAATCCCACCAAGTTCCCTAGGTGCTTGCTTGCTGCTGAATGTTGCATGCCTTGTTGTTAAAAGTAGGGCGCGGTCCTCCATTTTAGCTTTCACAGGTGAAGAGTTCAGTGCTCCAAAGCTGGTGATTCATTACATGGGTGTCTCTCAGGTGTATTGTTGTTTCATCAGCAAACAATGCCTGGTATCTGATTGCAAATATTTAACTAGTGGTTAACTCTAGTTTTGTAGTTGGCAAAACCACAATTTCTCCCCCAAATAAACGTTTTCGGAGCAGCGAGTCAGTATCTTTTAACAAACATGCTGGGATATAACCTTACACTGAGTTTGAGGCAGGGTAGTTTATTAACCAACAATCTCGTTAATCTTGAAACTGACCTGGTTTCTCTCTGATTTCAATGCATGCACTACAAATCTAAGTGAAATAGATAAAAGCACCTCCTTATCTTCCTAAAGAGGGTGCAGGTGTTGAGAGGGAGAGCTTGACAGGGACTTGTCTGTGTGCTGAATGTACCGTTATATATAAACATGTACAGTAGTAACCATGCACATATGTGGACTATTCTAATGTGCTACTTGCAGCAGGGAGTGCCTTCTCACCAAACAATTTCCTGAATCAGATTTCTGATCTAGGCATTGTTGGGGTCATAGAAACATCCTAAAACAGAAAAGCATCGAAGACAGGAATACACTCACTGATAACACAAAGGGGAAGATTTTCATAGTTATAGAACACATCGTTTTCTTTGCAGAGATTAACCTCTAGCAGCCAAAAACAGGGGTGTCCAAAGTAGGTCCATGAGGGCTAGTTTCATATCAGAATTTCAGGAATATCCTTAGACGATAAATATATGTGCTATGATTTTGCATGCTGCTTATTTATGTATCCAATTATTATCCTAAAAACCTTACAAGTATTTGGCCTTACTTGGCCTCCGTTGACTTGCGTGCACTAAGTAATCTCACTGTTCAAGCTGTTCAAACAAAACAAAAAAATGCAATAAAACCACTAAACTGCCTGCTTGTTGCTGATGCAGAAAAGAAGTGATAGCATCAATCATAGTAAAGTTTGTCATTAGTACACTCTATATATTATATTAACATAGTTTATTTATCTTTAAAAAAGTGCCACTGATTGTGTGTAGGGGGCATTTGCTCACATTGCTGGATTTTGTTCATAAAGTCTCTAAAAGGCTGGATAACGAAATATTGACTTCTTCCATAGAGACATTAAGGGCTCGATTACGATGTCGGGCAAGCCGCAACCGACCGATCGTTGGTTGCGGTCCACCCGACATCTGACATTACGGTTCGCCCACCGCATCATCGGGTGGAGGGACTGTCCAGGGTGCTTTCAACGAGCTCAAGGAGCCTGTCGGCAGCCATCCATAATCCCCTAATGACGCAGAGCAAGGCTCGGCTCTGCCGTCGGCATTATGATGACAGTTTCCAACAGCCCTTTTTATGTCTGCCTATTTGAAATGGAAAGTCTGTCGAAAAGTGTTTTTTGGAGCCCCTAGCAGGACCCCTTCCCTAAACATCCCTGCACCTCATGGTGCCTGCCATACGGTGCAGGGATGCTTAAAAAACATCCATTTAAAAATGGAAGCTTGTGCTGCGGGCTCTTTCCGCCCACCGCACAAGCTGCCATTGTCGAATGGATGTTTCCGACTGCCCTATGGGAGGGCGCATCCCAATACAGAGGTCGGAACCACCGACCAATGGTCGGGCGGTTCCAGACCGATAAGGTGTCGGGTGAACTTCTTCCCGACATAGTAATCAGGGCCTAAATGTTGACAAAAGGGTGGGGCTGAGAAGAACTAAAAGTGATGGATGGAATGCTAGAATTAATCTCTGGCACTGGTAATTACTCTTGGCCACATTCCAGTCCATTGTAGTTTTTTTGGCGCACTGTGCTACTACACACGGAAGCTACCCATATACAAATAAGTAGTGACAGCTCACCCAAAGTGCTATGCATGCTTCCTCTGAACAGAAACAGAAGCAACCCCAGAAAAGTTCAGCAGTTTCTCATGGCACACCTACCTTTGGAGCAGCAGGTGCAGTGTCACCAGGGCCTAGATCCCTGGGGGTTGGGGGCATTGAACCTGGTGATTGTTGTATTTACTACTCCAACAGCAGTCAGAGGGGTCATTTCCTTGCTCGTACCAGGGCCTGTAATATCCTTGCTATACTCCTGCCTTTACTGGCCACATTAATAAGGTGGTCGGTGGCTCAGCGTGCAACAAACCTTTGCCTGTGCCGGGGAGCACCCATCCCATTTAGGGTGAGGCTGCAATGCACATTCGTTGTCCTAGTGCTGTCCAAGCTAGGATTCTTCTGTAGCCCCTGCAGGAAGATGGAGGAGGAGACAGAGCTCTAATGGTTATTACTCTGGTTTTAGTTATGGCAATTAACCCGTTTACGGCGGCCGCGATTTTGCGAAAGTGCGGCACTTCCGCAAAACGGGCGGGGCCGCGTCGGCCATTGGCCGACGGCAGCACGGAACGGGTTAAACACGGCTCTGTTGACACAACTGTTTTGGTACAAGTGATGACACCTTGGTAAATATTTTTTTTAATGCAAGAAAACAATTATAAAAAAAGATGATCGCAGAAAGCAATAGTTGGCAGTTTATTAGAAATATGATTATTGTGATTAATTGCTTACCAATCCAGTTTTTAGGCTCGACACTCTATACTTAAAGGCGGGTTGCGTTACTCTCCATAACCTATTGGCTTTTTTTTTTTAATCTTGGGACCTATATCCTTTGGTTTGTAATATTGTCAATCACATCTTGGATGAACCAACAGGAATATTTTAGTAACCGTTTTTCTGTTGGCTGTTTAGATGTGTCCTTCTACCTCAATTGGAAAACACGAGGGCCTATTTTACAGCTTGGAAGATGCTGTAGCTGTTAGCACTGGTAAACAAGCACTGACAAAGGCATCTGAAACAATGGATCCGTTCAATAAAGAAAATAAACCTTTTTGTAGCAATCCTTTTCAGACTTTTTTTGCCTGCATTCATGCCCCAGTACATAAACAAGCATTGGGGAAGCCAATAGCGCGCAGTACAAGCATCACACATACTGGGTTTGCCAATGCTAGTTTAAGGTGCTGTTCTAGAGCAGGGATTTAGGCGCTATTGCTTTTGGATACTGCTTCCACTTGCACATAGATTTCATGAAAAAAATATGGTACCACGCTCTCTCTCTTCCCTGGCCAAGTACAAAAAACCCAGATGGGTGTACTCTGCGCTTGTTCCAGCCTCCAGCTGTGATCTAGTGTGGTTAAACAAGTCTTGAGAGCTGCCACAAAGTGCTGTCAACGCCATTAAAAATGTGTATTTCTTCCGCTGCTCCCTGTATGGGGAAAAAAAGGCCCTGTGGCTTGTGTAACACCTGCAGACACTCCTGATTTTTTATCCCACAGGATTAAGTATCCTAGAATGTCCTGTTTCTGCTTCCCCTGAATATGTATCACACTAGAATTTCCCTCAGACAATGTGCTTCTGGCTAGAAGTCAAAGCTTATTAAAGATGCCAGACATGGCACGTGAACACTTGGTATTTATTCAGGGCATCTGGTCTGAGAGATAAAGGTTTCCCAAACTGACATCCCAGAGGGATGGACAGGTGATATTTTATTCTAAGGGGGTTAATGTATTTTAGGGGCAAACGTTTAAGCATTGATATATTCCTTAATATCAAAGAACATAGATGAAATATGAAGAATCACTGTTGATTTCACACAAATAAGAGTGAGCTGCTAAAATGCGTACACTGTATATACATTCCTGTGACTCGAACGTGTTGTAAATGCACTCTAAGTATAGGGCGAGGTCAGACTTGAATATTACAGTGTACTTATCGCCCTGTGTTGTAACAAAACTCTTGCTAGGTTTTGCTAAAATTGTATGCTGCATATATAATGCTCTATGTTATGTTATGTGTATTTGCAAAGTGCACGATCACCCCTGAGGGTTTTCTGGAGCTGAGCATGCCTGTGATAGGGTGGTTAATTGAAAAGTCAGTTCTTCAGCTCCTTGCGGAATTCAAGAATAGAGATGGAGTCCCTGATGTGGAGTGGAAGGCCGTTCCCACTTTAGGAGTGATGCAAGAGAACGCCCGCCATCTTGAACTGAATCTATCCCCCATTACATCCAGTGGCAGCTGGCACAGGTAAGAGTGGTGTGACGGTGAGGCGGGATGGGGATCGGGGAAGTCGACATATAACGGGATAAGTAAAATTAAATAATAAAAAAAAACACCTTGCGCTCACCTCATCGCCCACTCGGCAATATGGCGAGCGCAAGGTACGTTTACATTTTTTAATTTCATTTAATTTATCCTGTCGTATGTCGACTTCCCCGACTTACCGCTCTTACCTGTGCCGGCCGCTACTGATTACATCCCTTTTTAAAACAACGTCCTTGTTGCAAAGATTGCAACCGTTTGTATGTATGGAAATCCTCTTACTATAATGCTCTACCTTTATACAGCAGTTCCAAGCCCATGAGACCTGATTCATGCGTTACAGAACGATGAATTACAGTAAAATACATATTCTCCTGAAGCTCCATAGGGCGCTCGAGCTAAGCAGGTGGAATTCCCAAAGTGATATTTCTTAATCAAAATATAGTGCGAGTCATCCGCCTGGAATCCTATTATTGTGGTGGGTGGAGTATTTTTCCTTCACGAGCGATGACCTTGTAACCACTTCCTGTCGGTGACCCACGTGCCTGGCATGGTGTTCTTTCCACATGTTCCTCTCCTGCAGGAAGCTGTCCAGAGTTGAGTGTGGAGCTGTCCCTCTGACTCACCCAGGTGCCAGTCTGACTCTTTACTTCACTTCCCTTCAGTAATGAAAGAGACCTGGCAGAGTGCACGTGACTGGGGCACGCTCACACACGTCAATATTATCACAACAGCATTCACGTGCTGCCACAACAGACGGCCTAATGGTAGGGTTTACCTGATGACTCTCTGACTACCAACTTTGGAATCTTGGTGACCGGGGCTGGTGGTGGCGCAAGAATATTGCATGGCGCGTGTTGCCATCTGGTGCACTACACTACTCATTTCCGCGTGCACATTAGTCGAATGAACGTCACGCCTATTTATATGTAAACAGACAATGCATTGGAAGTTATTCATTGTAAAAACAAGAGGTTGGTGTTATTTTTTCAGCACGTAGAGATACTGTCCGCCTACCTAACATACTCTGATGGCCCATTAAGATCCCCTCTCTCAACAAAGAAGAAAAAAATGTTTATTAGAAATAATGTAATCAGTCAGAACTCCTGCAAGTTAATCTGGGTGCATTCATTTTAATTATTTTTAGATTTTCTGTGCCATGGCACATACCAGTCATATGCAAATACAATCTGCACTTTTCCATTGTTATCAAAAACAGACCGAAGTAGCTGTTGCCCAGCTTTGCTGTTGCTCCTTCTTACTGTTGTTCAATGGTACCTACCCTAAGCCATTAGACATTAATCCCTGTGTTTTTCAAACACTCCAGAAAGAGGTTTAATGTAAATATTCCTTCTGTGAATGTTTTTTTTTTGGTCTGGCTCAACATGTGCTGCTGTTTGTAATGTAAATACGGTGCTCATGTAAAGCGCTCCAATACCTTCAGGTCGAGTTCGCGCTATATAAAATATACAAAAATAAAAAAAATAGAGTGGGATTTGGCTCCATTAAGAGGACTATTGATGTCTCACCTTAGCTGTTGGTAGAGGTGTGTGAGGCATCATATTAACAGGGAGAGCCGGAGTCAAGGGTCTGGATCGGTTCTGAGAGCCCAATCACAAGCCGAGCTCAGAAAATGTTTGCTTTGTAAATCATAGAACAAACATCATTACAAAATTGATAAAGTCTCTTCAAAATAATAAAAAAGTGTATTTCTTTAACATGTGGCACTGAGAAGTACTTTGAAAGGGATAGTTTTGTATTACTGGTATTCTGAACACACATATTTGGAAATGCTTTCATATGTGATAATGAAGAAAAAAGTGTGTTGGTACAATAAAATGTTTTCCTAAAGTCACACAATTTAAGCTGGGAAGCTCTTATTTTCTAGGGTTTCTGCCTTTACGTTGTACAAATCATCCACTAAATGGGTATCTATTTGTATTCCTTAGGTTAAGGCTTTTTTTTTACTTCTTAATGCAGTTTCTAAAAGTAGCGAACTCGACCAAAGGTCAAGCGCTTTACAGAAGGCCCGATTACATTACACAAGGTCACAACATGCATTGTTTATAGGCACATGCAGATTAAAAAATTTGTCCAGAATCACAGGATGTTGAGCAGGGCCGAAGTGGACATAGCGGGCACCGGGCTTTTCCCCAGTAGGCCGCTAGGGTGGAGGCCAGTGTTGGGCCCCTGAGGGGCCATTTTTGGTACCGGTGGTTGGCAATATCGTCCCCCTGTAACAAAATCGGGAAAAACCGGCCCTCGCAAACTGCTATGCTGCACTCCCCCTCACCCCGGGGGGTAGGGGGACAGCCGAACAGTTTGCCAGGGCCGGTTTCTGTTCCCCGTCCGGCCCTGATGTTGAACCAAAACTCGACCCTGGTTCCCCAGTCGGCAGCTCTGACCATAACACCGCAAACTGGGTTGAAGGAGATAAGCAGGCAGAAACCACGTGAAAGCTCGCCTCTATATGGGCTGGAGGCTCCAACAGGACATCAGGCTGAGCCAGAGTCAGGCTTCAGGGTCGAGCCTGGCTTCAGCTTTCAGTGACTCACCCACCTCTGTGTGATGTATCATTTTGCCTCATATGAAGCGCTTGCACTGATATGCACAAGGGTCTATTTTAAATCCAATAAAACCCTGAATCACACATCTAATTCTTTATCTCATGCATGCACTGTATACGAAAATAAATCTTTAAAAAAATCAGCAATAGGCTTTTTCAGTGTTTTGTCAGAACTGGAACTGCAGATTGAGCAGTTACTACCAGGACAGCGTTTGTACATGCCTGTATATGCATGCTTTTCACATGAAAGCCAGCCCATTTGACTTTCCACAGCTTCTTTACGATAGCACATCCTCTCTTTGACATTTTCCGACTTTGAGTAACCTCTAGACATAACTGGGCTCTCGGCCTTCCATGAAAAATTATTTCACCATATATATTATATGTAACCTCCTGAGGACTTGTAATGTAAAGTTAAAAGTTTATCATATTAGTCACCAATCCTATTTCTTTAAGGAAAATAAAGAAATAGGACTGGTGACTAATATGATAACGTTTTAACTTTTAAAGGATTAGTATTTGTTTGAATTGTATTTGTTTTTATTCCAATGAAGCTCTTCTTATAATCTATGGATTATTGACGTATTGCGATAATATTTAGAATGTAAAGCTCGGTTGATGAATTTCTGTGAATTTGTATAGGGCGGTCAATGTTTGTCAAAAGTGTATGTTTATACATTTTTAAACAATATATAAATATTCTTTATACATGGCGATTAATAAATATTTTTGAATAAGAACACGAGATAATGGTCGAAAAATAATATTGAGTATAATAATATTATATAGTACATCTTTCAGTGATAGCACAAAATGGAATTTGTTTTTAACATTGTCTGATCTAGCCTGTCCCTTTTGGCTAAAAGAGGGTAACATTTTAGAATAATTTCAAAGTGATCCTTAAGTTTAGGTGATTTTCTTTCCCCAGCCTACGGATCATTCCTAAAATATGCTACCATATTTTAGATTATTAATATAATTGCATACATGGTATTTGGTGATGGTTCTTGATTGTCTCTACTATCTCTACATCAAATACACCTCTCCAGGAGGCAGGAGTTTTATTCACAAAAACTGGCATAACTCTTTGGGGGCATAAGTAATCATCTAGATCGATTACCAATGTTGCGTCTTAGGCTCTCTATGAGTAGATCCAGAAAATAAATTTATTTTAAAGGGCAACGGGCTTAAATAGTGTGCCTTATTACTTGGCCTACTTCTCATCAATATGTAGTATCATGTGACACGGGCGGCTTCACGTCAAAGCACAGGGAGTTCCTTTCGTGGGCTACAGAGATAGAGCTATTGGTACGGAATATGTAGGTCCTTTTCAAGGGGATCGTTGATATGTTAATACAATGACCTGAACCCGTATACTAAGGGGAAGTGGAGGGATCACAAGAAAAGTGAGTTAACATGAGCTCGTGGTTGAACCACTCATGGTTTTATTGGGGACGCTCAACGGTACGTTAAGACAGTAGGTAATAATTTGTACCCTAGGTTGTGGTGAACGCGTTTTAACTTTCCATGAATGACCACTAAGGGATCAAGAGGCATTCTTCTCGACCTAGATCCCAGCAATGCATTGGGCGACAGATAAAAGAGCAGGTAGCTGGCAGTCTCTACACTTGAAGAATGTGATAGACAAGAATATTATCGCAAAAAGGTTTACTCTGGGCCAGATATTTTCCAGTATGCTTGGAACAGGTGGTACATTGGATCCTATCTGTGGTACATCCTGTAGTAAAGAGAAGACATGACATGGAACAAATCAACATGTTAAATTTTGACCAGTAGTTAGTGGAGACATCCATACCCTTCATTTGATGAGTAATTTGGCTAGAAGTAAGTTTATTGATAAAAACTCATCAAGAGACGTTTTGAATGGTTGTAACCACACACCAAAACCAAGACCTTCCAGCACTGCTTTCATTTACCAATTGCT
Source organism: Lissotriton helveticus (assembly GCF_964261635.1). Lineage (NCBI taxonomy): Eukaryota > Metazoa > Chordata > Amphibia > Caudata > Salamandridae > Lissotriton > Lissotriton helveticus. The sequence goes on along the minus strand of NC_136070.1, from coordinate 1,069,472,367 downwards.
CAGAAGAGCAGCGTGGTTTTTTCTTGCAATCTCACCATTGACAATTAAGATTTTCATTTTTGGATCAGTATGCTATCACTTAGCAGTAAAAAATATTTTTGGGTTGCTGCAGTGGTTTTTACTCAATAAATGTCTAGTTATGCAACCAAAGTTTACAGTTGTTCAGTTTATCAGGTTACTCAGGACTCATACAGATTATTGAATTTGTAAGGTAGCATCCTCATTGTTGATTCCATATGGAATACTTCAGTTTGTTTGCTCACTTTAGAAGATATTTATCTTAATTTGCTAATTGAGGGATGTCGGTAGGCCTATGGGGAGAAAGATTAGAAAATGCTTCAATTTGTCCTGTAGATTAGAATGGCCTTCAAATGACTTTTCAGGTGTGTCCACGGCTGCTCGAGATACCCATGCAATTCAAGTAGTTATCTGAGCTGCTGGTGTTATCCTTTCTTGATTTATAGCTTGGGGAAGTTTGACAATAGTGTGCCATGACGACTTAGCTTAAATATTTTAAGTTCTACGCTGCTAGAATGTCCCTAGTCACCATCTGTAAGGTACCCTTCACTTTAAAATTTTAAAGGATTATTTAGTCATTAGCACATGAAAAGAACAGAACTCCTTCAAATGCAGGACCTAATCAATATTTTTTATCCTAAGGTCCTGATTATGAGTTTTGGTGCTATTATGAGTTTAGGTGCTATTTAACGAATCCTCGTATATTACGATACCACGGGGTAAGTTTATCAGGTTCAAGGAATAACACCTAACACGAGTTGGTGGAGAATAACATGAGGATTTTGGTGTTTAACTCACCAAAATCCTCATGATATGGTAAATATTGCTTCTTCCCCGTTAAATTATGGCTGCTTTGATCAGCTGAAATGTAACAAAGGTTGACTTAATTAATGTATCCGATACCTTATATGTTAAATACCTACCAACTCATAATTCCAACCCATATGTGAACAGGGGTTTATACATGGGTCAGAATATAATGACCAACTCATAATCACAGTCTAAGAGTTAAAACAATTGGGCCAGTTAAATGGCTTGTTTGTGAAATAGACGTCATAGGGAAGTGATCCAGGAAGTGGGTAGAGGGGCTTTTGTTACACCTCCTGTGGGGCAGGTCGCCCATGCCCCCTCGGGGGCCCCCTCAACCTTTCAGGGGGTCCCCATTTAGGTCAAGGTCAATGAATGTCTGTGAGATAAGGGAGACCCAGGAGCCCCCTTAACCCCATCACCACGGGGCTAATTTCCCCGTGACATGGGGGTGAGGGGGGCCGCGCGCAGCGCCGCTGTGCTGATGACGAGCTCGGCTCGTCATGCAGCACGGTGGCCGTGTGCTGAAGACGAGCTGAGCTCGTCATGGCCCCGCCCGCTCAATGGAACGCCCAGCACAACGGGATAATTATCCCCGCGTGGGCGTTCCGCGGAGGCCATGACGAGCTCAGCTCGTCACCAGCACACGGCCACCGTGCTGCATGACGAGCTGAGCTCGTCATCAGCATGCAAGGAGTTCAATTCTGAAGGGGGGGGGGGCATCATTTTGCATTGCACCTCTGTTGAAAGCCGGGATACCTCTTACCGCAATAATCAGGCATGGGAGAACCTCTGCAGGATTGTACTTTGTATTTTCAGCTTCCCTCCTCTAAGCAAAATGTATGCACATCCTGCACTCTCTTCCGAATGTCACCTTTCTTCTGTCGTTACATGCTGTGCTTAAGCAAGTTTTGCCTATGTTTAGTCGGTCTAATGGATTTTTCATGTGGGTTATTGTAAAGAGTGTATTGTTTGCTAAACGTCGTTCCATACGCATGCAAACAGTAGTAGCACAGCCAGTGTGTCTTGGGCCCTAGTGCAAGGAAGGAATCGGTCCCGCCGGCTGCTATTTGAAATATAAAAAAACAGCAATAATCAGGTACAGTGGGATCTTCAAACTTCTGGGCCCTGGTGCCACTGCACCTGCTGCCCCACCCTCATGTAAAATAAACAAATTTATAAACTCTAATCCTGTATTAATTAAGTATAATTAGTAGCAGATCCAGAATTGGTTATTTTGATTTTGTCAATCTGTAGAAGCATATAGTGCAGATTCAATTTCAGTTTTAGTTTATTGTATTGGTTTTTAACTCGCGTTTTCCACAGTAAATCACTTTTGCTCTTCCCATAGTGACCCCATACTTTTCATCCTTAACCAGCGAGGCCAGGATCAACTGAGCATCTGTGGCTCCATATGAATAACTCTGAGTTTATGTTTCCTAACCCTGGCTGCTACATTAGCAGTAAACAGTGGCTGCCGCCACAAATAAAGTGATGGTGGGGTGGGTGGAGAGTGCGCGGGAGGGGGCGTTGCTCAGGGGGCGGTGTTAGAAATTTAGAAATAATAGAGTTTTTTTTAAACTTGCCTTTAGCCGCTGGCCGGCTTCAGTGTTGCGCCGCCTCTTCTCTTCCTGGGTCCCACCAGCCTCTGGGACAGACTCTCATCCAATCCCCTTGCAGCAAAGCAGCACGGACATTGGCCTGAGCGGGCTAGAAAGATGCACTGCTCAGGCCAGCGAGTCTGTGGGGTTTTCTCCATCCCAGCTACTCAATACAACCGGTCTGGAGAAACCTAAGTGCGCATTTGTGTTTTGGTCAGCCTGAGACGGCCGGCCAAACACATATGAACACCTAGGGAGTGGAGTGCACGTAGCACCGACCCTCCCCCTTCCCATGCCTCGGCCCGACCCCTCCCTACACCGCTGGCTAAGAACATCGTTTTATTTCAAATTTACTGGCTTTGAGTCAGGCAGTAGGGCGACGCTCCTGCGCCATTGCAGAGGAGCCGCCGCTGGCAGTAAAATCTTGCTGTTAGGCCTGAGCACAGTGTGAGGCTATGGACCGTGTAAGCACTAACCAGCAGGTCTGAGGGGCCACCCCAGCCATCGCTTCTTGTATTATCCGGTTGTAAACATAACACAGGACAGTTTAGCTGCCTATGCCAGGTTTGCTCACCTCCTGTGTTCCTAGCCTCCTGCAGGTTTTCATTGTTTGGAGCAGCAGGGAAAATACATGATTTCTGGTGTGAGCCACGGAGGGAACCATTTACCAAGGAGGCTTCTTCTAATCTTTCAAAAACACAGCTTTAACAACCACTGGCAAAGGCAATAGGTCTAGCTTTAATAATGCAATGCGTGCATAAATAGACACGCACGTTTGGAGCTGGGAGCTCAAAATAACAGACTGGACTTATTAGGCGTTTGGATGGAACATACAAACTATAACCAGAAAAGGCGGCAAAATGACATTTTGCCTTTGCTACTACCGTTTTAGCATATGTCCTACCTAGGACTGTATTTGCACAATACATTACTACGATGCATTTTCAAGTTATCGACCATGTTTAATTAATCTGCATATAGTTTCATTATCGTGTACACGTTGGAGCCGTTCTGCATGGCCGTGTGCAGATTGTGATCATCAGCTGTAAGCGCGGTCCCATTGTAAGCTCGTTATGTTTGGTAATGGCCGACTCGATTATTTGTTTCACCTCTGGCCGCGTAATTAGCAGTCCTTGGCGCAGAGTCGCCTTTGTTAGCACAGTGTCTAAATGATGATAACGCATCCCAGGATCAGCTGGCCCCCACTGCACGTGGTGTCTCCCATATCGTTTTTTCTTGCCATTAAAACCCAAGGCCCAGTCATGCATGTGTTTAACTTTCTGATTACTAGCTGGAGCCCCGCGGGGGCCCTGGCAAGCCGGCTGGGCAGCTGCTAGGCCCACTTGGATTTTTATTTTATTTTAATAGGGCTCAGGCCTGCCTCCAGCCAGGGGTCCCCATGCGGCAATCTGTCTTCCTGTGGTAAATTAAATGCAGTTTTAGCTTATGATTATCAGCGTGGAAGCGGCGAGCTCTGCGGAGAACAAAGGAAAAGAGGGAGGACTTGAGCCCAGACTTCTTCTGGGTCCATGGATCAAAATTTACTAACACTCTGGAAAAAAATAGACTTGTAAATCGAAATACAGAGAGAGAAAAAGGCAGGGAGAGAGAAAAAAATTCTGGGCAAGTTAATTTTTTGAACAGTGCTATGATGTAGCATTTTTTTTAATTTAACTTTTTTTTTATTTTATAATAAAAAGAAAACAGGGCATATCAGAATCGTACATCACATTTATGATGTAACATTTTTGTCAAGCACCTTAACTGATATATTTGACTGATGATTGAAATGTTAAGTATTTTAGTCCGCGTCCATTTTTACTTTACCTTTCGGCGAAAACGTTGGGTTTTATTTAAAGTTGACTAGAATGCTGACATTCGCCAACAAAAAAAAGGCGGATGTCCTTTCCACCATATTTAGAGTGCCATTGGCATCAATGCCCTTGATCGCCACCTTTTGGCGGATGTCACACATCCACCCACCTCTACATAAGGCTTTTTGTATTTCCTATTAAGTTCTGTTTTCTTAGGTTATGGCAGCATGAAGTACCCCTGTCTGAAGACTTTCCCAGATTTGATAAGTGGTGGCCATGTGCTTACATACCGTATTTTTACTGAATGAGATTAGCTCCTTTTATTGAGCCTTCACTTGGTAAGTGTTTAGTTGAGTCGCGTGAATGTGACGGTGTGCGAAAGCTGTCGTAGGTCGGTATGTAACAGAACACTCATACCTTCATCACTTACTTCCCTCCTTCTGAAGTGCTTACTTGTTGCTAGTGGTAGCTGGTGGTGGGCACCAGCAGTCATTTTTGGGGATTGGTACTTACTTTTTCATCAGCAGACTTAAACCCAGTGCAAGAAAGAGAAGGACAGAAAAGGGAGAAAGAAGGCGGAAGCAAAAGTGAAAAAGGAAGAAACCATGACAAAAAAGGACACACAAAGATGAGATAAAGAAACAGGAAGTGTGTGTGTTGGAAGAAGGAGGTATGGTGTACGGAATCGGGATAAGTCAGTCCTGGCATTCATTGTCAAATGGTACATGCTCATAAGAAAGAATTTGGGCCCTGCACTTTTCACAAGTGAAGCTTGACTCCCTTTCACCCACACTTCTGTCCTCCTGCTCTCCTTCTATGGCAGCACCTACCATTCTAAGCAAAGAAAGCGATGGAGCAGTCTCAGTGCTTAATTTGAGCCGGTGGTTTCCGGTGGGGCAGTGGCCCTTACTTTTGGGGACTTGTTCCAATTTTTCCTGTATCAGATATTTACCGAGTGCAGGAGAGGGAAAAACACACAGATTGGAAAGATGGAGCAAGAAAAAGACAGCAAAACTGTCACAGATGCAAGTGCCTGCAAGCGTGAGAAAATGGGGCAAGGAGTGTCTGGTAGTTGAATAAAGACTACCTGACTTGGTATACGGCTCGCCGACGTGTAATTGCACTAGCGGCCGGCTTCTGTGCAGAGCATCGGGCACCAGCACTCTTTCTTTCACAAATTAAGCACTGACAATATATTGTGCCGGTAGAACAGATAGAGGCCGAGCTGTAGCTTACGTGGTTGACTTGATTAGACCTAAGTAATGAGTTACATGCGAATTCTGATTGGAGGGCAGTGAGAGTTAATTTTTCATACAGTTAGTGGATAATCTACATACAGCCATGCACAGATAACAAGAGAGAAACTCACTTGTTGCAAAGTCAGTATAAAGCCAGCTTACAGGGAAGTTGAGCCATTATACTAATCTCAGGGATTTCTTCAGCCCTGCAGAAAACAAATTAAGTGACCAGAGAGTGGGCTAAGTGGAACTCATGCCAATGTGCCAAATGTACCACGCTCCCCTCCCTTCCTCAGCTACGCTAATAGCATATCACTCTCCGCGCATCTGAAAATATGGTTTATACCATGCAGAGTTACAGGTCCTTGCAAAATTTGACCTCAAAAGTTTTGAATGGTGTTAGTGGTACACAATAGATTGCATGTGCTTTAAGATCCTCATGAATATTCCAAAACGTATAGGTTAATGGAGATTACCGCCAGTGCAGTTGTTGGTAACGCGTTTCCCCCTCGGCACTCCTTGCAGATGGGGGACTTGCAGTAGATAAGCACGGCTGTGCTGGGTTACTCTGTTGCCTCAGGAAAAACCTGGTATTGGAACTGCTCTGTTTTCATTGGCTAGTGGCCACTTGACTCAGAGTACGGTATGACTGCCTGGTGGTCCCAACCCTCAGGGCCTGGCCCCCGGAGGATGAAGGCATGTGGGCTTACAAGAGAGGCTTTGTTACATCTGATAACAGAGCCACGGCATACAGCCAAGAGTTCTGTAATAAAACATGGCTTACCAGTGCAAGCTATGTTACTAAACAGATTTATACTGGATGTCAACCCCCTCACACGGTCCTTCCGTCAGAGGAGCCATTTTGTTTCAGTCTAGTGTGGAGAAAGAAAGTGAATAAGATGGACAAATGACTTCCTGCTAGCACGACACATCCAAAAAACTGATGGGAAACTGTAACTACAACATTATCTCAAATTACACATTCTGTACCCACCCATGCCTTACAGACCCAGCCTCAAATCTGCATGCTATGCTATTTTATTTCCTTATGCCAATGTTGTTTATAGCTCTGGGATGCCACACACCACCACGCTCCCCACCCCTGTTCATAATCTCACTGCACATATCCTGGTTTCCGCTTCCCTGAAACGCACCTTTTGTATCCATTGGTGTAATTTGTATTTATTTATAAAGTTTTATATAGCGCAAACTTGATCCCGAAGGATATCAGAGCGCTTTACAATTTGAGGCAAAGGTAACAAATCAGAACATTAGTCTATCATTGGGAATCTAAATGCCTTCTAATATTTAATATCATGCAGTGAAATAATGAAGAACACTACTTGCGCATGCCTCCCCCTTTGTGCAGGAGGTCTGATAACCTCAAAAACACACAGAGAAATAAAAGGCATGAAAGAGAAATTATATATTAGCCAGGTGTATGAGATGCTCCCAGATAAAACATGAAGTGATCTGCAGGTCAGGAGTTTGAATCCCACCAAAGCCAACTCATCTGTCCATCCTTCCCAGCTCAATAAATTAAGGACCATAACAACTGTTATTTACAGCACTTAGAAACAGAGACATTTTAACCGGTTTTGTGCGTCGAACGTTCAGCGCCAGTTCTGAACGTTCTAAGAAACGGGTGGGGCCGCGTCGGCCGTTGGACTTGCGCAGCACTACGGACGTAGTGCTCGCAACGTCCAATGGCCGACGGCAGCACTAAAGGGGTTAAGGAGTAGCCAGTTGCCCAGCGTCCCCACCTTTCAAGGGCATCCTGGGAAAGTGAACTATCTCCCTTAAGGATTTTTGAGGTCCCAGCCAAGACATATTTCAATTGTTTGTGATCCTGTTAAAGCTCAACATATAATTTAATATTTTTCTAGCATTAGGCAGGCTAGCATTACCAGGAAATGAGTAATAACATTCAAAATTGTCCCCTACAGGGGTCCATATTCAGTCATGCCCAGGGCACCCAAAATCCTTAAGATGACACTTCTAAGAAATGGCAGAAATGTACTATGTAACACTATTTGGTTAATATTCTTACACAGCATCCGTGCCCAGCAGTGGCGGCCCTACAGGTAAGCACGGTAGGGCGGGGCAAGGGTTGGGGGGGTGAAAGTGACAAACGACAGAATAAGGTAAATAAAGGAAATTAATGAAACCACTTATCTTGGGCTCGCTTGTGCCCAGTAAACACACTATTAAGCATGGTCTTAGCTCCAGCTACCACCACCTGGGCGAATGTTTTAGGAACAAAAAACAGCATCACCCCTTCATTAAAAGCTGTGAGGATAATTCCCTGCTCGTATTATACAAATCCAAGGGCTAAAAACCTCTTCAAAGAGAGACGAGGCACAGCAGACACCAGTAACACGCAGTCAGGGTTTCTGCTTTGTTTGGTGTGGTCATGGGATGGGTTGGAAATAAACAAGGTTTTTTGTTATTTTTATTAATGAACATTTGAACGGTACAGAAAAGTATAACAAGTATTCACAAGGCATAACGACTCGTGGGAAAATATGGAAATTCATAGTGCAAAATATTGTGAAAAAAGATCAGAAGAAAAGCAGAAAAAAGGGTGTGGTGAAATATTTAGACAAAATAACTGAGAAAACAGCAGTAGCAAGGTCGAGAAGGAGACAAATGAACAAGAAAGGGAGAAAATATTGAAGACAGAAACCACAATCTAGAAAGGGTAGAGGAGTAAAGAAAAGCAGGTCAAATTAAAGGAAGAAATGAGTAAGAAAGGCAGAGAAACGGAAATAAGAATATGGGAAGTCTATATGAAATGTTAAAGTGAATAAATTAATCGAATGTCCTGTATAACAAAATACGAGCACGCTATTTAATTTCCTTTTTAGAGTGTTTTAAAAAACTTTAATTTCAGAAATGTGTTTAAAATGTATATTTGGAAAGTGATGGTCAAATTCTCGCTTTACTCAATGTTATATATATTATAAACCTCTACAGGATGGAGATCTGAATAAATTATGATGGGGTTCAAACCTGGGAACTGCAGCATGCACACGAATTTAGGTAGCAGTGAATATCTCACTGAATTGTCTTACCAGCTTACTTTATAAGTTGGAACATTAGTTGTACGGTACACTATAATTAAACAAATAGACTTACTAGCAAAGAGAGAACAAGGAGTGGCATTCTCGACTAAATAATTTGCAAAAGAAAGGTTCAGAACAGGATCCCGGGCTGTGAAAATAAATTACTTATTTATGATTGCTTCACTATCGAAAACAGTTGCATTTTGGTTCTGGCAATATTAAACAAAGGGTCATTATGGGGGAGTTTCATTAACGTATTGTAATGGGGAATCTTAAATGCAGCTGTTTGATTTTAATTGGAAATACACACCATGGGAAATATGCTTGGTAAATGTTGTAATGCTTACAGGGGAATTTCCGTACTATTTAAATATGGCCTGCATAGAAACTCCCTGCCTTGTTGATTTAGGTTTCATTTTGCATGCTTTCATTTTCTAGTGATCAACAGATGTTGCCCTTTGCATAAGAAGGCAGTTTGGTGTTCTAAACCCTTGCGCTCCAGTTTAGAAGTTTTTCTGGATTACATTTTCGTGTAAATACTAAGGGCCTGATTTAGAGTTTGGCGGACAGGTTGCTTCATCACAAAAGTGACCAATATCCCACCCGCCTTATTACAAGTGCATTATATCCTATGACACTTGTACTAATGCGGATGGGATATCCATCACATTTAGGATGGAGTAATCCTCTTTGTGGTGGGGAATGAAAGAGAATAATCTCTCTTCAAGCATCCTTAGCTCAGCTGTTCAAAACATAGTGCAGACTTCTCACTCGTTTTCTCATCTGAAATTCGAGTTCTTCTGCAGCAGATTCAAACAACAATGTTCACATTATCAGAATATGTTCCTACTGGCAAATTATGCTTTTAATGAAAATATGCTTAGTACTTACCAGAGAAGAGCTCTGGTGGGCAGTAGAAAAGGTGAGATCCAACTCCTATGACTCTCATTGCTTCCCCTTTTAGCCACTCCAAATAAAAAAGTATTCATCTTGTTTGTTCGACTTGGCTATGTACAGTTATTACCTCTTTTAGTCAAAGTATATGGGACAAATGCTTAAAAATTGGCTAAGTCATCCCTCTGCTAGAAAAGGTAAATCGACCCAGACATATGTTTCACCTGTCACTTATTTTCCATGCTCTCCTTTCTGGGAGAGGGTATTGGTCCATGCTTATATGCTGTATGTTGTCAGCGAAAAATCACACAGTTAGACCCTCATCAACCTGGGCCTGCTTCAAAAGTAGCACAGCTGCAATCACACTGTTGCTTTAGGATAATGACCTCCATATTAAGTATAGTGCCAAGGGTCTTATTAGATCCCTTCATCACCATCAACTCATTGGGCCATAGACGTATGACGTAGGGGTAAAAATGCTTCAATGGCAGCTCTGTGCACTTTATCCCTTCCTCTCGTTCTAACTATTTTCTGAGGACCGGAATTGACATAATTAGAATTCACCAGGTAATTGAACCCTTTGGTGTATCATGTGACCTAGGTGAACCAAAGAGCTGGTTAACCAGCTGGACATCTTGGTACACCAATATATGTGTAACACGTCGTTATATCCGCAGGTCTGCATCCACGCAAGATAAAATGTGCCCCGTCTACTCAATAAGAGACGACGTAACTGAAGTCGCTTATACTGATTGCACCAATGATGAGATTTGTGCTTCTGATGAGTAGAAATTGCCTATTATCAAACCAACTTTGGCTCTAAGAATTCTTTGTTTATGTTGTTCCTACTCTTACTTTGTCTATCTGTAAAATCTTCCATGTTCATTTTGGATCCAGGCCTGCTCACGGTCCTACCAGCAACATTCTAAAAGCAATTGCATATTAAGCTTCACATCGTTGACAGTCCCCAGAGGGATTTCCATAAATACCATAATTTCTGGGCTTCCTCAGCATTAGCTCAGGGGGCCAAGTGTTGCTGTTTCTTTAACAGCAGGAGTGAGGATATCCTAAATGCATCACCCTTACTTGAAAGATTTGCATTGGTTTCCTCCTGCAACAAGCATTCATGTCAAAAAGCTCCTTTCTTGCTGAGCTATATTCATAGACTTTTCTTACAATCAAAGAACCAGTGATACCGTAAGGTCTCTCAGAAGCAAACATGCCTTTCTCTTGGAAACAACAGAGTTTATAAGTTTAAGATTCAGCATTAGTCTTTCTCAAGCATAATACCAAACCGTTTGAATACTTACACGTGGCATTGCAATCCCTCTCGAAACTGTAAGAGGGAATATTTTAAGGGGTGGCAGGTGAGGCAGTTTGCCCCCCAGGTCTGCACTTTTTAGTGCCCTGTGCCGCAAACTCAATTTATAAACTATGCAAGCCACAGAGGCAGACAAGAGCAGGAGTTATGATGTGATCATAAAGGGGCAGGAAAACCCGTCGCCACTTGGAGGCGCCTTGTGCTGGAGCAGCATTCAAAGGTACAATGTTTCTATTATGAAAGAGGTAGAATTTGGTGACTCCGGACCCACAACATCTTTTGACGAATCCAACTGTTAAATAAGTTTTGTGTTCAGGGTTTATTTCTGTATAATGCAAAGATGTGTCAAATTCACTCTGCTTCTGTCCTCTATAGTAAAATGATCCTGAAAGAAAAGAAACTGTTAAAGTTGAGTTATAGTTACAACTATTATTCAAGAGCTATAACTACTACTTGAGTGAGCTCATGAAATAAATGGGGTATGCTATTATGGTAGCAATTCTTTGTGGCTAGGTTGAGTTGTGCTTCAATTATGCAATGTTTTATTTTTCTCTCTATTACAAGTTCCATAGCTTGTCTTCCAGTATGTTTTATTTTTCTCTCTATTACAAGGTCCATAGCTTGTCTTCCAGTATTTAGAAAAGTCATTTATTTACGGTCATCTGATCTTTGGAGTTCATTACAGTTGATTTATTTTCTACCACTAAACTCTTACAGGCAAACTCGATTCTATGTGTAGGGTGCTAGCGAGCACACTTCAGTGCACTATACTGTAAGCAGTTCCTACATTTGTTTGTAGTGTGCATGACAATTAATGGCTGCCTGTGTTAAAATGCTAATTAGTAGGTAGCCTTTGCAGATAAGGAGCAACTCTGGCTTTCACTGGCCTGTTATCCAGCAAAGGTGCCCTCTAGTTATTGGGCTGGACCGAGCAGTAGGAAGATTGGAGATTTCACGTTTGGCTTCTACAATGCGTGCCAGTATGGCTGCTGCAGAGAAATAATCCTCCTGAGTATTTGTAGGACAAACCCCAGCCCCCATCCATAAATACCCCAGCACAGGGACAAACCTGTTCACTAATCTTATGGGTTGCAGTATGGCACTGGTATGACAAATGTACCAGTGCTGGCTTTGGGTCCCAGTCCTGCCCCCTGCTAGCCGGTTGAGCATTCTAAGAATATTTTTCAATGGCATGCTATTTCTGTCTGCACACGCCTGCAAAGGAGGACACGCGGGCTTGGTTTTGGCGCTCTTAAGTTTAGCCTGCATTACATTTTAAAATGTTGACAATTCATAGAATTCTCCAATTTCTGCACCTTGCCATGATTCCTAAACCCCTTGTGTGGTAACTGCTGCTACACCAGATCACAATGTAATGACCCTTTCATCAAAATTCATCTTTTAAAAAAAAGAAAAATTATGAATTCTAAAGATGTGCATTACTTTAAGGGATTCAGAAGTACGAAAGGCACATTGTACAGAAAGTTGGATCAACAGTGGCGACCAAACACTACAAACTCCACAACAACCAACATAACTTCTGTAGAACGCCAGTGTCTCACTGGTAAGGTGAATGTATCCAGTAACAGCAAAATGGTTAGTGCAAAGGCCACTTTAAAAGAGAGAAACAGCACTTAAAGCAATGTACATGGGACAAGGGTGAAAACGTGTGTAAGGCCATGTAGGGCAACAGATACTTGGATGTCATTGTTCATGCGACACCTTCCACTAGGAAACAACTCACAATACCTAATAAGATACATTAGATAGAACACTGAGCACACATTCGACATGTTTACTCTATTCCCTATACTAGGTATCACCTAACTCATAATACCACAAACCATATTAAACAGTAAAATAATAAGCAATCACAACCCAAATCGATCACATTAGTCAGCACAATGAATAAACATAGAACACAGCTCAGAGGCAACATACAGTTTGGCCTTCACCTACTTCCTAATCGTACTTCCATCTTCATAAAATAACTTATGACTCGATGGCAACTCACTAAACTAACAGCTAGCCAAACACCCATACCAATCTGGTGTTAGGGGATACTGTGGACCCTAAAAATACACCTCGGACACATACTTCAAGTCAGGACGTACGCATACCATTGCTCCCAGATGGCATTTACCTGAATTATTAAAGGACTCAGGCTGCACACGCCCAACCACACTAACCGCACAACACAAAAACAACCTCACATATATGTGCATTGCTTTAAATAGAAATATAGAAGTGCAGGTACTCACTCCTTAAAGTAACCGTTTGCTCCTGAGAAGTGCTGTCTACTCTCCCATTAAAAGTACTTGCAGCACTACTGAGAAGAGCGGGTACTCCCCATGGCCGGGATGGGAACCAAAACCGGCCCTGGCAAACTGCTCGGCCGGCTCCATGGGGGGGGTTGTGGGGGTGCAGTCGAACTCTTTGCAAGGGCCGGTTATGGACAATTTTGTTACAGAGGGCCGATATTGTAGGTACCTGGTTACAAAAAGGGCCCCCCAGGGCCCCAAAACCGCCCCCCGCCCTGGTAGCCTACCAGGGAAACACCCGGTGCTCGCTACGTAGTACTGTTAGTACTGTCCATTTAAAGCACTGAATACATGAAAGCCCCATTCTACTGTAGATTCAACTCAATCAGAAAGCAGACCCTAGTGAACCCTCAACACCATGGTGTGTGTGTACCTGAACTTTATCAGTACTGCAAAGCTACCCTGATGGCAATACAGAACTAGGCAAATCTCTGCAACATTGGGTAATAAACCCTGTAGAGCAAGTGGAATTCATTTTTATGTAAGTCAAAAAATCCACTGTACTGTCACTCTGCCATTCGATGGGACAGTCTCATTCGAAAGGACACAAGTCAAAAGAGAACCAACAGGAAAAAACACTAATACTGTAATATAAGAGATAAGTGGCACAGACCTCTTTGATGTGGCATAGCTTTGCAGGGGAAGGAGAGCTACTTGTGTGAAATGAGATGAAGGCTGTGAGCATGTAGTCCATATGTTCACAGAGGGAGTTAATGAAATGCAAAGCCTGGGCACTGTGTCGCTGGCACGCCCGGCATTAGATATCTGATCCAGGCCCTCAAACAGACCAGTAGGTGTCTAATGTCACCCATCTTTCATTCATAAAGGGCGCACGCCACCCAATCCCGTGGATAATTTACATAATGTATTGCTGCCAGTTCCCTTTTATTAATGCACTTCTCCCAGAGATTCCTTAGGTGACGTCTAAGACCTCAGTATTCAGCATCTGTAGGGAGACCAGTGGCCAATTTTATGTTAATTCTTTATTACACTTAGAGTGAATCCCTCTTGTTCTTCCTTTTAAATAAATACTACTATATATTTCTCCCTTTTGGGGGGGGGGGGCAATTTATACAGGATGTCTTATGGCCTTGTGCCATGTATTGGAAAATGTTTTGCTAAGGTTTCGGTTTACAGGCGTACAGTCTACTTAAAGTGCACTGGGAGGTACCAGAAACATTTTTAGAGCAAGAATGTGCGCACTCTCCCAGTTTGCTGTGTGGAAGTTATACGAGACCCACTTGGACAGTGGAGATGTTTGTACCTGGAATGCTTTATTTTGAAAGAGCGGCGCACACGCATTTTTCATTGGGTATCATGGGCTCACTTAGCACCCAGGGCCATTTTGTTTCAAGGGTTGCACCGGGACGACCTATATTTGATAAGCTTCCAGAAATTAAAACTGTGTATTCTTAGATAAATTCCAAAGAGGGCACAAACCTTTCTATTTTTACTAATTGTCTATAAATATTCACATTTGATTGGTTTTGGCGCCAATTCACAAAGCTTGCTAAGAGCATGTAGAAGAGCACTACAGGAGTACTACTTTACATACTCAGATGCTTTTGTAAATAGGCCTCTTCCTGTGTTTGCACTGTTGATGTACACAATGTTGGCACTGGAGTGGTGGGTCCTTACACCTGCTTTCCAGAGAGTGGCGGAGATGTGGAATATTTCACTTTTCTCACAGTTGGCCGAAGTTGGCTACTAAAAGTCCAGCCAAAGCCTGTGACCTTTTTAGGCAACCAGATTTAATTGGAGCAGCGGGTAATGCGGACATCAGTTTCATTGTGTTTTGGACTCAAATGATGAATGCGTTAGCAGACCCAACATACTCCACCCTTGTAAGACCAGCTCATTTGACTTATGGTATAGACAATGCATTGTAAATATGTATGTACTGTCATAAGCAAAACATTATTCAACTTAGTTTGAGGATCCAGCAAATTTTCTGTATACGGCATCTATCCCCAGCGTATTTTGTTGTCAATGTCTTATTTTTTTTAAGGGAAATATCGTTTACAATGCACGCGATACATCGCATGCCATTACAGTGCAAGTTTTTACAACAAAGTGTTGTTACATCGCATGCCATTACTACGCAAGTCGTTACAACGACTTGCTGTAGGGGTCCGAAGGAGTTAGATTTGTTGGATTTTCAATCCAACACCTTCCCTACTGTTGCACAGACTGCAGTTGGAATAGTAAATTATACTATTCCAAACTCCAGCGCCCCCCCCTACAGCAAGTCGTTCAAATGATTTGCTTTGTAATGGCATGCGATGTAACGACGTGTCCTTGTAATGACTTGCGTTGTAATGGCATGCGTAGAAAATGCATGCGTTGTAACAAGTGCTATTCTTTCATTATTTTTCCCCGTTTTTATGCTATGATGGCTTGGGATATGCGTATACATAATATGCTTTTGTGTTTTTGTTTGTGGTTATCAGCTGTGTGCTTTTGGTTATTCCATGTGGCATAAATCGACAGAGTTGTTGCTGTGTTTATCATCACACACAGGCTAGCAGGGTTTAGTTAGACATGCCCTAAACAACGTTGAAAACAAATATCCATCAATGTCAGGCCGTAAGTGACAGCGTAACTGGGATCAAAGGGGTTGGCACTAGAGACTACTTTTTACAGAACAGCGATCGTTCTGGACTCTTGGGTACTGACAGCTCATGGGCTGACATCCAGTTAAATGAAACTGGTTCCAGGTAAGTGGGCTCTGAGTTTAAATGTGCTTGTCACATGCCAACTTCCTGGGCAGTGTATCTGTCAGCCATTAGCACTCAGACTGGCATTGTTCCAATGCAACAGGCCGACTTCTAGAGCAAAATATAGGTTAGATGCAATGCCTTGAGGCAAGAGGATAGTTTCGATGTCTGTATCCACAGCAGAGTTTTTCATCTTACTAGGCCAGTTCAAAAGGACATAAAGGACACAGTAGACAGACTATAGAAGATTAGGATAGAGGCAGACAGACCTACAATTACTCTAATGAGGTTATGCTTCCAAAGCTACATAGTGGGAATTAGAAAAAAATCTGTTGAAACAGGACATTTTGTCTTAAACTATATTAACTGAAAAGTACCAGTCCTTATCACAAACACATTTTGGAGATGTATTTTTACCTGGCTGGATTTTATGCCCACTTTATTGATTTAAAACACAATTACGGTAGTTAAACTTCTTCAGCTCAGAAACCTATAAATGGAAATTTCAGAAGATGTTTTTTCCCTTTATCCCGTAGCT
This sequence comes from Lissotriton helveticus, assembly GCF_964261635.1. Classification (NCBI taxonomy): domain Eukaryota; kingdom Metazoa; phylum Chordata; class Amphibia; order Caudata; family Salamandridae; genus Lissotriton; species Lissotriton helveticus. The sequence goes on along the minus strand of NC_136070.1, from coordinate 1,069,456,033 downwards.
ACATCAAACCGCACACAAACAATCATGTATGCTAACATATATGTGCCTGAATTGAGGACCAGGCACACACGGGGTTCGCTTAATTGCATCTAAACAAAGTGCACAGAGGAGGAGAGTACACCTTGCAGTGCATGCCACAAATATCCTTAATACTTGTAACTCATGAGTTGAAGGAAAAGAGTATTTTGTATACATTTCAGGGAGTATAAGGCATGCCCCAATCCAGGCCTGGTTTTGAATGACTCAGATTGAAGCCCATATGTCCACGGTCTTCTGCACCATTCTTTACTTTTCTGCATGCTGTTACAATCCTTATGGCCAGGGCAAGTGACCTTATCACATGTCAGCATCTGTCTGAAACACACGTCAGCATCTCCATGCCACCCTCTCCTCAGCGATCTGTATTTCATCTAGATATGCTGCCAATACCATATAAATATACCAATAAACGAAGAGTATTAAAACGAGCAGAAGTCAGTTTCAAGGGAAGTGTATGCTTTGATTGAGAATAGCAAAAGACACACAATAGAAGGACGGAATGCAGAACAAATCAAAACATTCATCCCCAGTCAAGAGATCTGGGTTAAATCCATCATTCTTTTGCTCACCATGCCACCCCTGTTTAGACATGGCCATATGCAAATCAGTCTTGACCCTGAGCCCCATGGGAACAGTCCAGCCCGAACTGCCAAGCCAGGTCCTCCCGGGACCGGAAAAAAGCATCCTAGGACCAGTTTCAAACGAGAATAGAGTATCTGCTGACATTTTGATAGATTGAACAGCCGTGAAGCAAATATAGCTCAATCTGACATAACCAACAAGTATTACTACTGTACTTTTCAGTAAGTGCATTTAGGACCAGGCCTAGTTCCTTTTTATCTTAAAAAATAAGTGATGACACTTTTTTCGTTGTTGTTTGTTTCTCTTATAATTGGTTAATTCGAATTTTTGTTGCAAAATTATCGTCCTGTCATTGTAATATAAATTCTTGACTCTCACTTTAGCCTACAAGGTTTTCACTTTATGCCTTTGCAAGCTGCCGTGCTTTTTCATGACTAGGTCATGTATCACTTAAACTGCAATTATCATAATTGTATTTTCATTCATTGTCCTCTTCGAGTATTAGATTGTAAGAAAAACACCCAACAATTAAGAAAATCCAAACAGCACCAAAAATGGTGCCCTTGCTTGTTTGCTTTATAAATCAGGAGTGCATGCAGCCTTTTTCCTACAAAATCTTATATCCAGATCCATAGCTGTCATGCCACTCTTTGATGAGGTTGCCTGTTACCCAAAGACCACGGGTACTGATTTAATATTTGATGGCGTATCAGAATGCAAGCAGCATGCACAAAATGGGAGACATATAACTGTTGCTCTGGAAGTCCCATGTAGGGTGTAACATTCAGAGATAGGTCTTTTGTGAACAATAGAACCAAGGGGGCAGCAGCGAGATCTTTCTTGCAGACCAGTCAAAGATCTGTGTAAAGATGGGGCTCTAGGTCAGATTACACGTTCCAGGAATTGGCCACAGCAATTTATTGAAGCTGCTATACGCATGTGTCTCACTGGTTACAAGTCATGGTGAGCAGAGTGGGGGAGGAATCGGCGTAAAAGTAGGTAAGACAAATCTTGATGATGAAGCTCACAAAGGAAGATAGCCCACGACGGACATGTGGCGGGATGCTTTGGGACCTCGAGGATAGAGTTCTGTGTAGTGCCTGTGTAGATGGTCCATACATAAACCTGTACAATCGCCTAATATCCAACATTCTGAGGATTATCAGTCAAAAGAACCACACTGATCAATGTATGTCAATGCCAGTCCTCTTCTGTTAGGAGCCACCGAAGAGGGCTAGTATTCACTACAAACTTCAAAGCTGGTTTAATTCTATATTGTAAATGCTCCCCATGTGGTGCATTATGAAAATCAAGCACACCAAAACACAAAACTGCTGACTTGCAGAATTTCCCGCAAGTGATCTTTTGGTGACTTTTCGCAATATGATTGAACCAAATTCTGTCTGATCTCCTGTTATTTAGCTTTCTGATGTTTGAGACCACTAAAAGAGGAGGTTCACAGGCAGGAGTTGTCAATAAATACCTTAGTCCCTACGCCGGACGTGACCTCATTGTAAGGAGGGGTGATGATTACTGAATCAACAGCAGCTCCCTGTGTCATGTGACCCTGGAAAACTCCACCCCGACAGAAAAAGTGGGGTTCATTGGCAAAGGATGCTGCACTAGTGAGACGCAGGCAGCGACATGATGACTCCTGTTCCATTTTATAATATTAATAAAAGGCCTATAATATTATTAACTATGGCATAGACATAACACCAGTAATAGAAACTATTGGAGAATGAGAAGACAGCACTAAGCACCCCTACACTGAACACATTTTACACATTACTCAGAATTCCCAGGGTGTCCTTGAGATCACCTTCCCAAACTTGTTCCTTCTGACATCCAGGTGCATGAACATGACCGGGGGAAATAGAAATGGCCTGGATAGTCAACATTTGACCGGTTAAAAACGAAGATATGATTACAAAAATGGTCTGGGCTCCCAACACGAGTTGGGAGCCCAAATTTCCATGAGAAGACTTGGCTGCTGTTCGGAAGTGCGCTTGCGGTGGACTGGAAAACTCATCCCACATTTGCCGGTGGTTTGTAACTCGACCTGCTGTACTGTGGTGACAGTGAGGTCAGTGTTTCCCTTCTGGTGAGGCTTGCAGAGTTATGGGCTCTTGCTTGGACCAGTGGGGACCATGAATGCCTTTGCAGAACCTGCCACCGACCCCTCTCTTTCTCTCGCAGTTTTATGAATTATTTTCTGCACACATGGCAAAGTCCTTGTTGTAGGAGGCTTTGGGAATGACATAGTGTGTATGGGGTTTATCCAGCATCCGCTCATCATTTTACTTCTGAATATATGTGACATCATAGCCTAGATACTCTCTCTGGATCGAAATCCAAGCTGTACAAATAAGCATAAAGACAGACACAGACTTAATATTTTCCTTCTCTTTTACTGTAGTTCTTGGCTTTCCATAACCTCACAAAAAGTACTATGGAACTCATTAACCTCGCACCTCATGCTACTTGCTGTTTGGTGTATCATTCCGTCTCCTAGAGCGTGCTTGCACTGCAGTCGATGAAGGACTATTTTACATCTCAAAACCACCCTGATTCATCACACATTAAATTATTTTTCACACAGATGCATTGCATACAGAAGGCACTCGTTTTCTGCTTTGTTTTCTTCACTGCAGCAGGCTTTCTATAAAATATTTTAGTCAAGACTCAATATGCAAGTGAGACCTATTGGCTTTGTCATTGCTTATTTCATTTTATATTTTTGACATTCAGGAGTAAAAAGCCTAGGTTTACATATGGTAGGGGTTTCATCCATGGACCCCTGAGGGCTTGTGAAATGTCAGATTGTTCAGATATGCCTGAGAAATACATTTGCATATAGTTAATTCATATGGCAGTCAATTAATATTTGGTAGTCATCCTGAAAATGTGGCTTGGTTTCTCCTCTTATGTTGGGCAAGCCTACATTGTGGTTGGAGGGGAGAGGGACACTTCATTATTTGTTTTAGATCCATCTCCTTCTAGGTTGCTTGCTGATATAGCATTTGCACAGGATGTTGCACATTTACAGACAATCGATGCTCAGATGGTGTTTTTAGGCTGCTGTCGAGCAGTCATCTGACCGTGTTGGCTCGAACTCTACTTTTCCCTGTTTAAATTCTGTGAACTTTCTCCTTAATGGGCCGCTTTCTGTTTTAATCCTGTGGGAAAAGCAGCCTGCATATTCACACACCCAGCTCAACAGGAGAAGCAAAGGAATGCTTATAAAGACACAAATAAAAGGCCGTGTCCCGTCCATTGGAAGAGCTGGCAAGCAGCTCAGAGGCTTGTGGGGCTCAGCACACTGAGACTTTGTAGTGTGTCTCGTAGTGACTTGGAGAACCCCCAAAAAAGGTACCAGGCGGCCTGAGGGCCAAACGCGCAGTGTGATCAAAGCGTGCATGCCGCACCCTGCCTCACAGTGGTCTGAAAGCCTTCTGCCATTGGAGGCCAGAGGCGGCTTTATAGTCTGAGAAATGTTAATTTCCAAACTGCTAAGATGTGATTTTCACATGGGTGCCTGCAGAAAAATCTGTGCTACAAATCTGACTGAGACAGAGCTTGAATGGTGGTGGTAGGACATTCACTGCACTTACTACACTTTTTAAGGACTGCGTTGTGAGGGAGTTCATTTTTTACACTGTGATTTCTACAAGCTAGCTCCCAATGGCAAAGCACCTCTTTCTGTAATAGAGTCTTTATTGCCATGACTGTCAGAGTATTTTTTACAACAAAAACAAGGACTCCCATTTATAAAACAACATTTTATTTATCTTTATCATTATCGTAGTCTAAGTAATACACCTTCCACCGTGTGACTCTGTCATGCCTAAAAGTATGTAGATGTCTCTGTTGATGTCTGTCTGCTGCTCAAGTTTGAGAAAGATCTGCACTGAAGAACGGTGACCCAATCGAATCAGAGGATAGCCATCAAACACTGAGGGTGGGGAAGGATGCCAATCAAGGAGAAAACAATACAGCCAAAAGCTGACTGCACCCAGATGTGTAGACGTGTTATTAAATGTCTGTCAAGATCAATTTTCTAATATAATTTACAAAAATATCATCCAGTCAGGTGTAGATTTCCTATCACCTCCAATGGGACTTCTTTCTATAAAAGATATTTAGGACACTATATTTCTGTCAGACAATGTTTTGGCTTCAATGGTCAGTACCATACCACCTGTAGGGCTTTTAAACATTGACTCCTCTAAAATGGCTGATGCTTGAACTTCAAAGAATGAAATTAATCTGTGAGTGAGTATGAGTGAATACTCAGCAGATCTTTGCAACAGCTGTGAATGTTCACAATGGCAGATGGACGACTTATTTGACAGCATTGCATTAATCAGGTTGTTGACGGTCCAAGGCATTAGATAAGACTCCAATGGTTATTTTTTAATTTGGGGAAGTTGGTCCTTTTACACAACCTGAAGCATCTATTGCTTGACATCCCTTTATTAGTACAAGTTAAAAAGTTAGGAACAATGTTGTCATGTTTGTGTATTTGTTAAAGCAGTATTTGCTTGTAAATATATGAAGCATCATAAGAATATTACATTGGGTATTCATGACATCATGACGAATAGTTATGTTACATGATTTTCATGAATGTAATTTCTGTCATCCATTTTATATCATGACACGTGAATATCTTAAACATTGCTCTACCCAGTGAATATGGCTGCAGAGAGGCGTAATTAATGCAAACACAGAAAGGTCATTTAATTCTAATAAAAGCAGTCAGAGTGCATGCATCATATAGGGGTTGAGCTACAGACTGGAGGTGAAATCAATATGTGATGGATGCTGTAAGTCTTCCCTTGACATGATTACTGCTGGTGGAAATATTCCTGGTGGAATTACTGCGCCATGTTGTAATATGCTCGTGGTAATACCACACGTGCTAATTCCGCCCGCGATAATACTGGTAATGGAGGATGTTTGCTGCTTCCGCCATGAATGAGTGGATTTCCCATTTCTGTGAATCACTGCATCAGAGCTTCGCCTTTTAAAGAGCACTTAATAATGTAAAGTAGTTGTATTGTAAATGAATTTATATAGTGTTTAATACTCCTTCGGAGGTGTCAAAGCGCTTTGGGTTACAGAGTACCATAGAACCCACCATAACGGTAGTAGTTAGTCCAGTGATTATTAATTATTGCTGTAAATGTGTTGGTTATTGAATTAGTCTTGTGCTCCAAGGAATCTGAAGCATTTCCTTCAGTTTGGTAGTGGTGGAGGAAGTGGATGTATGTTGTTACTACGCATGGTTTTACAACGCATGCCTTTACAACGCAACTTTTACAACGCAAGTCATTACAAAGACTTGCATTGGGGGGCGCTGGATAGTGAATAGTTTAACTTACTATTCTAACTCCAGTCCCCGTGGATAGTAGGGAAGGTTTTGGATAGTAAATTAAACTATTCCCTATCCTACAGCGCCCCCCAGCGCAAGTCGTTGTAACGATTTGCGTTGTAAAAGTTGCATGGTAAAGGTAGTGCGTGGTAACAGTTGCGTTGTAAACGCTGTTCCCAGGAGGAAGTTATTAGGAGGTAGGTGTAATTGTTAGAGTGAGTTCATGCAAGTGCACAAATTAGCATAGATATTGTGAGATTGCATGGAGAGTGGGTAAGGCAAGTGGGGAAGATATGCTTTGTTTGTTAGCATATCTTACCCATTTGCCTTGTCTTCTGATGCAGACTGTGCAAACATTAGAGTGTTTTTACAGCTCTGCAGTTTGCAAATGAGGGAGATGGGACACTTTATCACTACAAGGCATTGTTTGTCACCCGGGGAGAGATCCGCAGGCAGTGCAAGGCTCAGTCTCTGGAAGATTTGAAACAAGGTCGCCTGATAGCAGTGCTAAGTGGGATATTTCCAGAAACAATGATTGTACTGAAAGAAGATACGAGAAAAATACATCCTACAATGGGATTAAGGAAAGGAAATCTGCTGGTAACGTGATAGAGGGTTAAGAGATTTTACCCAAGTGACCTGAAAAAATAAAAATCAACACAACACCGGTATTGTCTGGCATCAAAGATAAGAGACTAAAACAGTCATTTGTCCTGGCACTCGGATGAAGACAGAACACTGCAGTTCAATATAATGCGGAGAAAAAACTACTGTTGCCCACAGAACCAACATGCATATAAGTCATAGGAGGGAGGAATATCATGACATATATATATATTGCAAAATTAACATTATAATATGCATGCTTTTGCTTTGAAAATAAATACGGTAAACATGATGTATTCAATGAATGGGAAAAATTGCAAATGTTCCGGCTTGGTGAACCAGGTAACTTTGATTAAACCCCACATTTAGAGGGTATGGTGTTGATTCACCAAGGGTTAAAAGATCTACCTGCTGTCATGATTTTATCAGAGTATATTTCATAAATCATGTTATAGCTGCATTCAATATTTTTTTTTACTTGCACTGTAGCAGAGCTTGAGAATCAGGGCACTGCAGCAACCAAAGATACTCACAGCTAAATAAAAACAAGCATCTGCAATGCAATAGGTCTCGCATTTACACGAGTTTGAGCGATTGGCATTGTAAATGACATTGACTTTTATTTATGTTTTGGTTTTTAAAAAATAAATAAAAGGCATTGTCATTTACAATGCCAATAGCTTAAACTCTCGCAAATGCGAGACCTATTACATTCCAAATGCTTGAAGGCATCGCTAAGTTACCCCTTTCTGTCTCCCATGGCCCCTGAAGAGCTCCCTGTTTGCTACGAGTTAAATAAACATGTTGTTGGTCACAACTGCACACGAGAGACCCTCCTGCAGTAAGAGAAACTCATTAAAGAAAATAGTAGTTACAGACTAAAGAAGATGTACAGTGTAACAACCAAAGTAAAAGGGCCAGTCACTTTGGAGGTTACAAATGAAGACAAGGCAGCACTAAGGAGGGACTAACAATCCTAATAGCGAATCAGAAGCCAGCATTTACGATGGACAATGACACAAGCCAATGACAAATATGGGCGGAGAGTGGGCGGGGCTTCAAGTTCACACTCCAATACAGCATGGCTCGCAGAGCAGCGCATGCGGAGCCCAGGCTTGACCTAAACAGGCACGAAGACTCTGTATTTAGTGTGTGACTCAAAATCTCCCTTTTCTCAAAGAGCTGCTGTCTGACGTTTGTATGTAAGCACTGGTTTGTTTTATGGAAACACAGGTGCTGCTGTGTCTGGGTGTGGCCCATTCATGCGTCCTTCCTCATTGCTTGAAAAGAGGGCGGTACCTTGGTCAGCTGATGTCACATGAATACAAATGAGGAGTTTTTTCCAAATTCTTGCCCATTGATGATCATAACTTTAATTCACCAGATGGCAGTCGGTTAAGATGAGGATCACGCCAACCATTCGATGTACTTGGGAATTAGAAAAGCCTGGAAAACCAGCTATGCTGTTTCTCCTGTGGCATTAGTCTGCCTGACATCTATTTGCCCAGCATGTCTTGTTACTGCTCATCATTCTGCCTGTTTCTACAATCTTGCTCCTAGTGCACTTTTGTGTCAGTGATTTGAACGAAGTTTGTTGACTACTTGTTTTTGACATAACCCATGCTGCCATACTCTTGTTACTATGTTGAGCTCACCATAGGTGATCGAATCATACCCCGTATTTTTCATTTAATCAATTTCAGAAGTAGTAAACACTGAGCAAGATCTACCATGACATACATGTATGACGTGCAGGTTATAATATAGAGATTTCTGTTGCTGGTGCATTAACCTTCAGAGCTATCTAACCAATTACCTGTAATGTCCCAGTCCCTGACTTTAATTTAAGAAAAGACCAAGTGCATCCACTGATGCACCTTGAGACCATCACAGGTGAGTAGCCGCGCTATATAAATTCCTGATTGATTGATTGATTGATTGATTGCTTGAGGCGTAGTCTTGCCTCATATTCACTAAAATACATTTGATATACGGTCCCAGATACATTTAGTTAGTAAGGAGAGGGCCCACGCTCATGTCTAGAGGATTGTGCCCCCAGTGATCACTGGTAATTACATTAATTGCCAATGTGCCAAACATGTGCATTGCAATGGTACTGGTGGCACGGGGTTTGATGGCCCCACGGCTCCCCTATTATTGCTATTTTTGCTATCAAACAAGGAGTCGGGGTCATTTTCTTCTTTGCCTTAGGGCGCATGGCACCCCTGTTGTGCCACTGAGACGGCATAATGCAAGCCTAACATTTGGCTTGAGTCAGTCAGTGGGAGTAAATTGCTATATGTGTGCCTGGTTATATAAACTGTCTGGGTGGTGTTAATTCGTACTAAGGTGCTATTCACAACATTTATTTATTGCTGTGATCCACACCATTTTATAGCAGCAAAAACAGCATTTCTCTGTATCTTGATAATACAAACATAGGATGGAGTACATAATCTGTCCAGGCAGTGGTTCATTTGTGAAAAAATAATTGCTGGGGCTCGTCAGGTTGCAGCTTGCACTAGCCATGGCTCCTATTAGCACCACAAATAACAGAACCAACTACTAACCATGAAACCCAACAAGTGGGGAGAGGATGTGGCGTGATGGCCAGAGCTGCTGACTTTGGAGCTGGGGAACCAGGTTCCAGTTTCTGCATAGGGTCAACATCCAGTATTTCTATGCAAATCCCTTAATCTCCAGTGTCTACAAAAAAGGAATGTGTCCTTAATTGGTGCTCATGAAAAGGGCTCCGATACTTTTGGGTCGAATTTGCACTATAAATGCAGGTGCCGAGCACCGGAAACCACTAGCTCAAATTAAGTACTGTGTCCAGATGCTGTCAATGTGCATCTAGATGCCATTGAGCACCATATTAAACATTGCATAGCTGTACTATTGGGCTCCATTTATTTTTCAGCAGTCAGTACTTCTTCATGGCAGCAAAAATCTGTATCGAACTGCAGTAGGTAAACTAAGTACATAAACTCTGGTCTCCTAAATCGCTCAAGATGTGCTTATTTACATCACATGCCTTTTAGTGCAATACGACTTAATTTAAAGAATTACTGCTTCGCTTGATTTCTTTCTGCGGCAGGCATACAGTAGGGCTTGAGCCAGCAAAAAACATCAGTGTTTTGCACATATATTAACAAATGTAACTTCCAAAACATAGCACTGCCTGCTGTGAAAATAAAAGAAAACAATCAGCGGCAAAGTCAATAGGTCTGGGTTTTCGGTGCTAACGCATGCAGGTGTTAGCACATTGAGGCGAGAGACTAAGGGAGGCAGCAATTCTATTTGCAAAGTAGCCCCTAGTGGAGGGGAAGGGAAAGATACACTCAAACAGCCAATAGCATTAGGAGAGAGATGCAGATGAATGCAAGCACTGCAGTGGAGGGGAAGGATACACTCAAACAGCCAATCGCATTAGGAGAGAGATGCAGATGAATGCAAGCACTGCAGTGGAGGGGAAGGATACACCCAAACAGCCAATAGCATTTGGAGAGAGAGTTAGAAAAAAACATTGTACTTCCAAGACATAAATAACAAAGGATCAAGCCAATAGTTGAAAGGGAAAAACCCAAAGCCCACTCTATTTATATTTTTAGTAATAGATCTGATTTGGGACTTTACAAACCAATATGTATACCTATGCCTTATTTTGGTACTCCTGCATTATAACTGTTGTAAAGCGCTCCAAGACCCTCGGGTCTGGCCAGCGCTATATAAAACTCCTTAAAAAATAAATAAATATCTGATTGGCAACTCTGTTGTAAAAAACCAACCCTAAAAATAACATATGCTTAGCACGTCTAATGTGGTGCTTAACAGCCGAAGTTTTGTATTCCGACATAAGGCCCTTAGTCGCCGGGTCATATAGGCCGGGCCTTCATTGTGCAGACGAAGCGATAACATAACACCCAGCGTTACCGAAGCACTGAGGCCGCTAGAAGGCAGTAAGGCGCTCGCTATCCACTGGCCCTACCTGCCTTTCCAGATCCGCGTGCCCGCGATGCTGATCCCTAAACAGCCCCCCTGGGAAGGGAGGGGAGCAGGTTGTACGTCTGGAATTGTTCGGTTAATTAAAAGCATAATGACACAATAAGTGTGACGGTCTCGCATCCCAGCTGCGCTGACTCTAACATTAGCTCTCGGCCGAGATGATAACAGCCATGTTTGTCACTGTCGGCGTTCAAGATAAAACCTGACATTGGCACATTTATTGCATTTTGAAAACAGCTCTGCGGAACCATTTTCCCTATATTAAGCCTCTGTATACGCCCTGGACGTTGGGTTCTGCGGCATCACTTGGTAGCAGCTTATCAGGGGTCAGACTGATGAAAGATGCAGATAAAAGGGAGTCTTTTCTAGTTAATTAAACACACTGCTGCATTTGATATCAGCTGCAGCCCCAGCTGGCTGATGTCAGAAAAACCTTCCCTCCTGTGTCGTTTTACGCCCTCTGCTGGACAAAAGGTATTCTGCATCGTTTACAATACTGAAGTGAGTCTTTAATCTGGAACTGCACACGCCTATCGAAGTGGATGGCTGTCATGATTGGTTACCTTTACCTTGCACGGAAATGCGGGATTGTGGGAGCAAAACAATGTCGGCCAGTGGGGGTGCGGAGTGGGGAGTGGGTAGTCGAGAGACGACGACGAGGCAAAATAAAATATTTAAAAAAAGAAAACCACTTACCTTGCGCTTGTCACATCGCTGACTGAGCGATGTGGCGAGCGCAAGGTGGTTTTCTTTTTTTTACATTTTATTTTCCCTCGTCTTCGTCTGTCGACTCCCCCTGTCCCACCGCTCTTACCTGCACTGTCCGTCACTGGAGCAAAACCGTACCTTAAAAATTGTACACCCCAAAGTTTACTTCAATCGTTTCTACCATAGGTTACTGAATCGGTTAAACCTCAATTTCATGAGGCAATGTGACGCCCGAGTTAAGGCTCCTCCCCCAAACACCAATTAGCAGAGTAAAAACAGTTCATTTAGTAATGGGGTGCGCTCAATAATTGAGTTCTAGATCAATCAAAAGTTAAAGGGTTTTATTACATACAGTTCAAAATAAGTGGTACAGAGTCAATCATTTGAAGGATCTGATATGTGGTTATACAGAGTATGTAAAAATCTACTCTATCCTGTCCAATTCTTAGGAGACACTGAAGTTGTCAATAAATAGATCCTTTAGATCACTGTCGTGTTCAATGGGGTCTAGCACTTAATCCGCCACCCTGTAATGATCCCAAAGATGGGATTGCAATTGGATAAACTGGAGTTGAGTGCCCTTCTTTCTGGCCACTCTTAAAGCTTTTATAAATCCGTCATCATTTATTAATTTATCTGAGTATGACCTGCAAATATAATTATCAAGGGTGCGCGAAATCAATGCAATGTGTTTCACGTAATTTGGTGAAATTCTTCAAAAAAGCACATGAAACAAGCAAGCCACACTACTCCATAAGCATCACATAAAAAAGCCTCAGACTGCTCCTTTCTACAAAGTGCCTACCATTAACTTTTTACTGACCTACTTTGCTTTAGGACCTAGTGCTGCAGTGTGCCTCTCACATTCCACGGCGGGTTTGAAGATTGACACTGATTTGAAGTTAATTATAATTATCCTTTAAGTCAAGTCATGTAGACGTTGCCTTTTTACTTCCATTCCTTTCTGCACATTCCAGATTTCATTTTGACTTCTTTAGACAATTGTTCATCTGCATCAGAGCTGAGGAATTAATGTCATCAAACATTACTTCCAGGTGCTGAATTAACTTTTCTAGTTGTCATGTAAAATAAAGAAGTGAAGCACTGATTACTTCCTGTTCAACAATATTTCACAATCTTCCGCCCTTGGTATCACTCTTCATACATGAAGCAGGATTTGGATGTACCTGCAGGGGTCGCCATACTTCCCAGTGATAGGCCACATTCTACTGCTTTGCCATTAGATGCTCATAACAATTCCTCTTTGAAATAGGGTTGGCAACTGTAGTCGTTTGGACATAGAGGGGAGTTGATTTAAAAGCGATGCAGCACTGAACATAACAGTAAACAACAGACAGAGCTCATACAACTCCAATATATCTTATAGTAGTTATATCATGCTGTTCCCAACAGCACTTGCTACTAAGACACCACAATCATACACTTGTACACAGTCAGTAAAACCAGGCCCAGATTATCTCTAATGACCAAGCAAAGGGCGTGTTACTTGTTTAAGAGATTCTTAAGCAATCAGGAAATGCCTTTCGGCAGGAGCGGTCCGTAACGGTCAGAGAGGTGGGGCAAATTTAATTTTCCCTCGTTGTCGTCTTTCGACTCTCCCCCCCCCGCCCCCCCAACCGCTCTTACCTGCACGGGTCGCTCTTGCCTTAAGGCACAGATCGCAGTCACAAAAATTTCACCTCCACATTTCATTGAATCTGACACAACCACCCAACCAGGGACGAACCAGAACACTGTACACAAGACAAATCATCACAGGTTGAAACAGACTCCGGTTGAGTGCTAAGACGACATTCCCAGACCGCTGACTGTGATGCGAAGCCATATTATGGAATACTGTGTGCTATACAAATGGGAACAACCTGGTGCCCACCTTGAACGTTGAAACTAGAATATCAATTGCACAGAATATTGAGGGCAAAATTCTAAACTGAAATATTTGGAGGTAAGCATAGATTTATTTTCTACACCTAACTTCACATATATTTACTTTGGCAAAATATATATCTTCACGGTGTATAACTGTGGAGTTAGGAATAGTAAATCTATACTTCCCTATATGCACTTACCTTTCAATATTTTGTCCCTCAATATCCTTGCAACACGATATTCTCGGGCTAATATTCAGTTGTATAACCATAAATCATATATTTTGCCAGGGATCTCTGGGTAGTCTATTACAATTTACAACCCCAAACTTACTCACTCAGCTCAGTGTCTTACTTTGCTTTGTGCAGGAAATCCCAAGCCTGCAATATTAATCATACATGCCAGGATCTTTTGCCTTTGGTCACCAGCTCTTCTTAACATGCCACTCTCTTCTGTGATAGCCTTTGGATTTTCCACACACATCCAAACTTGTGATATTGCCTGTTCTGACCAGTCAGAGCAAGCAGCCAGTATACCTTATGCAGGTGTAAGCACAAAAGCTCAGATACAGCAAACACTGGGAATTGAGGGGTCATAGAGAGTTTTTCTTTTCTATTACACATTGTAGGTCACATTACTCATATGTTTGATTATTCACAATACAGAAACATTCTGCCATACATTAGTAGCACTCTCAAACAAAAGGTGCAGTATAATTTAATATTAAAAAACGACCAAAATAGACAAATGTGATTCTTTTGTTTTGTATCATAGGGTGTTAACATCTGCTTCTTACTTTTAGTGCCTGGTGGTATAACATATATAACTACTTCATATCCGAGTTTGTAATGAACACACTGCTACTGTGTTTTTTTTTGTTTTTTAAATATTTCTTCATCATTTTTGAGATTTCTGGTTACCAGACTTTTTCTGCACAAACGAACATCCTTAATAACAGTTTAGTGCATTGAAATGACCACCGGTCACCATGACATATAGACTTTGCATTATTTGCGAAATGTCATGACTGAGACACATTGAGATTGGTTTCTGAATGACCTACGAATGAAGGTTTATCCAATTGCTTTAAACGACTGCCGTCACCTGCTCCACAAGATGGCTGCCCTGAGGTGCGTTGCTTACCTCTGTGTCAATTAATCGCTGGTACAGCAGGCAATGCCCTTCGTGTTCTTTTAAAGTTAAAGATATATTTTCTTTAAAATAGTCAGGTCTTGGTTGTTAAACATACTTTTTCCTTAAAATAGCCAGGTCTAAAGCGTCTTCTACCCCAAGGTTGGCTATCTAAACATATATGATGCTTACTATGTCCTTGATTCGGAATTGTTAGGGTGCAGGTCCAGCACGAGAAGATATGGTTTATCCAATTGCTTTAAACGACTGCCGTCACCTGCTCCACAAGATGGCTGCCCTGAGGTGCGTTGCTTACCTCTGTGTCAATTAATCGCTGGTACAGCAGGCAATGCTCTTCGTGTTCTTTTAAAGTTAAAGATATATTTTCTTTAAAATAGTCAGGTCTTTATTGTTAAACATACTTTTTCCTTAAAATAGCCAGGTCTAAAGCGTCTTCTACCCCAAGGTTGGCTATCTAAACATATATGATGCTTACTGTGTCCTTGATTCGGAATTGTTAGGGTGCAGGTGCAGCACGAGAAGATATGTGTGCACATGACGCTTGAATAATCCTCCTTTCAGAACACTAGTCCTCCTGCAGCCCAGAGGCACTTCCGGTGTGCTGGAGCGGGAAGCTGTCTCGCTGAAGGGCAGTGGAATCCGGTTCCTTATTTTGCCTCCTCGCACACCTGCTGACTTTCTCCTCAGAAGTGTTCTTGGGAAGACCTTGGAGCTCCCGTGATCGCCATGAAAATACAGACAGCAAATAAAATTCTCAGGGCATTTGGATAGCTGTTATTCAGGCTTCAATTTAAGCAGAATCCTCAATCAATAGTGGGGATTATATGAATTAAAAAGACCATTTAGGACATTTTATCACGTATTCTTTTATTGGTGGACTTTGAAGTATTCCTGGCATTTTCTTCATTCTTATTGCATCTCATAAACAAAGCATTAACATTGTCTGGGACACACGAAAATAACACAAATATACCACCTGTGCATGATAAACCTAAAATTAAGACCTGAGATTATCCTGCATGTGGTGTATTTATCGTCTAAAAACGAATCCTCAAGTTTATGTGAATAATTCAGAGGTTTTCCAAACTCTCATCAGCCCACCAAAACCACCTGAAAAAGGAAACTGTACAGTGGAGTGCTGGCAGTCGCGGCAAGCATGGCTCGCGGGTGGCGGGGGGAAGGGGGAGGTACTGTGTGTCGCGCGGTGAGATGTTCGGACATACATTTTTAAAAAACGTACCTCGAGGCCATGTCCCACGTCGTCTCTGTTACTGGCCTCCTGCCTCTGACAGGAACAGGAAGCAGGCAGCCAGGCTCCCTTCCCTAAGCCAATCACAGCGAAGCAATGCAGCATTATGATTGGTCTGAGTGTGGGCTGGAGGTGTGGGTATGTTCTCTATGCAGGCTGTAATGCAGCCTGCATGGAGAACAAGGAAGCGCACTTGACTGTTTTGGGCGGCCCGAGAGGGCTGACCAAACAGTCATTGCGTACTTTAGGAGAGGGCAAACCACTCCTCCCTTGCCCTGCTCAGAGAGCAGAGTATTCCCACCCACCCGCCTGCCGCAAAGCGCAGGACACGAAACATAACTCTAAGTTATTGTCATTTTATGTTTCTCGCTGCTTAAAACCAGTGGGGCGACACTCCTCCGCCATAGTGGAGGAACCACCCCTGAGTGCTGAGCGAAAAAATCTCTGGGAGCATTTTTATTGTAGTGCAACATTTATATAGCACTTACTACTTCAATCTGGGGCACTGAGCACTTGTCTATATGGGCAGCATGCTACACCAATAGCGTTTGTGGTTGGAAGGGTGTTGCAGTTGTTGAACCTATGTAGCAAAACCATTTTTATGGCTGGTGTTCCCCAAGGAGGCAATCATCATCTTTTCTTTGAGAATAAGGATTGGTGGGAAGTTACTATGAACAGGAAAAACCTTTTAGTAATCTCTGGGGACCACCAATCAGAAAAATGTTCTGTTGGCACGCAGGACTGCTAGCTATGCCATCTAATAGATGGTCTGATCGGTAGACATGCTTTCTGTACCATTGTACCTTGAAGTCCTTTATCGCCCACATTAAATTCTGCCCTACTACTATGGCAGCCAACATTGACCGTGCTGGAGATTGCTCCCTTCTAGACCAAATGTTATCAAAGGCATAGGGATGGTCTTAACTTTGGGGGATGTCTGAATCCTGAACTAATTACCTTTCGAACTCTGACTTCTGTGCCAACATTGCTTACTAATATTCAGAGTACTATTGTGATATTTGTGAACAACTAAAGATGACTTTATAAAACTAGAGTCCATTGTGACAATTACCCAATAGGACTTGGGGCGACATATGCAAAGGCTTTTTGTGATCGCAAACGGCCCAATTCTGTGAATCTACCTGTTTCTGACCGCAAAAGACTTTATTACATATACAAAGCCCTATTCCCGATTCAGTAACCTATTTCTGAATCGCAAATTGGGTTTGTGATTCGTTATTAGGAAGGGGTGTGTTTAGGGTGTCCCTTTTAATACCGAATAGCAGTGGTATGTGTGAATGTTTTGAGGAGGAAATGATGTCGCAAAACATTTACATTTTACTGCCTAAATCAAGTAGATGGTCACCCAAATGGGAAGGGGTTCTCAAGGGACAACTTCTCCTTTGTGAATGTTTGTAAAAACCTTTTTAAGAGCAGGCAGGGTCCCACTTATCTTTATTTTATTTTTTAAATGCATACCGTTTTCCTTTAAGGAAAACAGGCTGCCTTTCAGGAAAAAGATTGCTTTATTTAAATGCAGTCACTTCCGCCAGCAGTCCACCATCCCTGGGATTTTACCAATTCCCAATGGGTCGCAAATCGAGACCTACCTCATTAATATTCATGAGGCATGTCTATTTGCAAGCCACTGGGAATCGCAACATGTGTCAAAGACACATTTGTACACTGGTGTTTGCGACTGCCAAATAGCGAATTGCAAAAATGACCTGTTTGGTAATAACAAATTATTACCTTTGCACATGTGGCCCAATGTCTTTCTTTAAGCTCAATTTGTGTTATGATCTAGGACAATCTTTTCAATCATTTTGATTGATATTGAATGGATAATATAACAGAATATTGTATTTGATCAGCATTGAGGCTTTTAAATTGATCACAAAGGAGCCACTCATGTTTCCTGTGTTGCGACTTTGGATGTATTCATTAAATATTTGGAAGTGTGAATAAGCAAACACTTCTTTATTTCTGTTAGTTAACTTAAAACCTGTGTTTACTACCTCAGTAGACTAATTATTATATTAGCACTGCCAAACCTTACAACTCTATCACTCTTTCACAATAAACTTTAACAAGTGAACACAGTAACTTTGTGAGTTAAGCATTAGCTACTACAATATGTGTGCAACCCACCGGTTTTGTATCTCAGGAGGACTGAATAAGCCGTTCATATTCTTGAGGTTGATAAAAAAGAGTTCTATCGAGTTGAATAATAGATTAAAACTTTAAAAACCCAGAGGATTTCACTACTTACTGGGTTGCAGAATAGATACAATGCAACCTACACTTTTTTAATATACATTAAGTACCCCATGCATCGCAATGTATCTGTTTTGTACTCTACAATGAGTACTTTATTTGAAATTTTATCAGAAATAAACATTCTTGATGACATAAAACTATTATTATTATCTTTACAAATGGATAACAGTCGAGGAGAACAGAACCTCTCACATTTGAATGCCCTCTTGTGTCGAAGATGTACCTCCGTCTATCCTCTATGTTAACAGTGTTGCTTTGTTGAACCATTGTTAACACACAGGTTTTTTCTGCGGAGTCCGGCACCGATCGGGGTGGAGGGGAGGCGGGGGTTGAGGAGAGGCGGGGGGAGGTTGAATAAACAAAACAAAATTAACTCACCTACTTTCCGCGACCTCTGTACCGCTTTCCTAGTCACGTCTCTTCTCCTCCCGCCAGGAAGCAGCCTGGAAGCACCCAGGCTCCCTTTAGCCAATGCAGTGTTGTGATTGGTCTGAGCACCGTGGCTCGAAGCTCAGATGGGACATGGGGGCCTGGGCATGTTCTCCACCCAGGCTGTAATGCAGGCTGGGTGGAGAAGAGCGAAAATGTGCATAACTTTTTTGGGCGGCCCCAGAGGGCAGGCCAAACAGTCATTGCGCACTTGGGAGTGGGATGCAAACCACTCCTCAGCTGCTCTATCAGCCCTGACCCGCCCCACCTCTCCATGCAAGCTGCCGTGCATCAAAAAGCAAAAAATAAAATGATAATAACTGAGTTATTATCTATTAATTTTTTCTTATACTGCTGAAAAAAAAATGTGGGGCAACGCTCCTCTGCCTTAGCGGAGGAGCCAAAATCATAATATCAGGAGCCGCCAATGTGTTTTTTTCTATAGCAAGGAACATGATATGAGCTGGGTATTTAAAAGACATTCCCCAGACGCAGCTCGCACTGACTCACAATAAAAAAAAGAATTGCTTTTTTTGGCAACTTGCCACACACTCACGGTTTGTTCTCTTTGCTATCCCCACTATTGCCCAGTGGGAGACACTGGCTTTGCAGCACTCTTTGCACTTCCTTCCTCTATCTGTATGACTTGTTTAAGAGTCCCTGCACTTTACCGCAGAGGTCTTCCCTAGACTGAGATAAAGCTGATATGCCGTCTACTGTAACATACACCTGCCGTCTACTCCTGCTCTGTGAATGTGGACCTTCGCCAGGGCCGGACTGGGAACCAAAACCGGCCCTGGCAAAGTGCTCGGACCCCCCTCCCCCGGGGGGGGGGGGGGGTTGGGGGTGCCGCCGAGCTCTTTGCCAGGGCCGGTTTTCTGACGATTTTGTTACAGGGACGATTTTGCAGCTATGCTGCAAAAACGGCCCTGTAACAAAGCCGGCCCCCAGGGGCCCAAAACCGGCCCCCTCCCGTGCGGCGCACCGGGGGATTGCCCGATGCCCGCTACGGCCCGTCCGGGCCTGACCTTCGCTGCTGGGAGGCCAGCGCTCTCATAACCATGTCATTTTAAAGAAGAAGGAATTAAATTGAGGAAGTCCAGTCATAACATTTTCATAGTCTGGAATTACCCTTCTCGCCCACAACCACATTTGTGTGACCAGCTCCATAATCAGTTGGTCCACGCTCTGTGTCTTTGTGGTCACTGTTGGCCTCAGTGCTGAAAGGGAAGAGGTCAGACTGACATGGCTGAGGGTTCAGTCTCCCACTCACCTTAAGTTTTACTGGAAATTCAGCAGGGGTCAAGCAGTGAGGAGATTTTATGTAAAAGATGGATTTTCTTTGTTAGAAGTTGCATCACTTATTGGGGTCTGTACAGAAATTCAGTTCTCCACCGGCAAAACTAATGTTAGCAAATAACTATGTTTGTGAGTTTCTTGGCTTCATCTCTCTGCCTCTTTCTCATTTTATCTTATGTTGTGCCTTTTACATTTTTTCGTAAACCCTTTTTTATTTTATACAATGACACTTCATTTTATATTTAAAAGACATGTATTTTTGGATTTTAACTTGACAGTCAGTTCTTAAAATCGGACAGGTCTATCACAAATAACAACTATATATATAAAGTTCAGACTTTTAAAGGTGCCCTTTACTAGGGGATACTAGGTATTAGAAAGTCTGAAACGGAACAGCTTGAAATTTATATAAACAAAAAACAGGAAGACAGAAACGAAGAACTAAATAAATACACATAACAATGTTGACACTATATTCTATTTTTGACGCCCATTGGAGGGTTTCTCCATCTACAAGATCTCTCTTCAAGAGGTTCTTCTTATGAGAGTAGTTTATGCCACATTTTGCTATGAGACAACATGCACATGCCACACTTCTTTTTTATTGTGTGCAGATTTATATAGCGCAAACTTGACCCGAAGGTATTGGAGCGCTGTACATCAGCACCAGTTACATTACACAAGGACACATACATTTTTTGGTAGGTGCAGAGAAATTAAGTAATTTGCCAAGAATCACAGGACGTTGAGCTGACGCCAAGGCTGGAACTTGGTTCCCCAGCTCCAAAGTCGGCAGCTCTAGCCGTGAGACCTGGCCACATCTTTAATTTTAAAGTATATTTAAAATAGGTGCAGAACTCCAAATGTTGCAACTATGTACCCGCAGCCCCAATGTGCAGTATCATTTCAGATTTAACAATTTCCACCCATAAAAGAGGTCTAACCAGTGGTCATCACATTTATCACCAGTTCTCCGGATTTCATCATGGAGGAGCTATGGCTAACTTACAGCTGGTGTTAAGCGGGTGGACACCGTTCTCACATGCACAGTGTGGTGTTATATCAAAGTAGCAACACCTCGTTACTGTACGCAAGTGCAGATGTGTTAAAGGTGCAGTGATTTAATTGTACACATTAAGCCCATCTTCATGGAACTCTAAATAAGGACCACAGTACTTCGCGCAGCTCTTTGACTGTGAGGTCAGCTCTGGCAATCAAGCACCCGCAAACCTGAACTGTGTCTTATTACCAGACGGTGCACTGGATATCTGCAACGCGGATAATTCAGTCAACGTTAGGTCTGATCTCGTTGTTTATCAAATTAGCAAGTGTTGTGCCGGCACTGCTGCTGTCAGTGCTTGTCTGGAAATCAATGGTATCTGTGCTGTCCAGGTCTGAACCTGGCGCTGAAAGCTTGGTTCTACTCCCTGGTGACGGATCTTAACACCATGGATAGCGTTGATCTGCGCTTGAGTGGGCCTTCCTGGGACATGCGTAAAGAGAATCCCCTGATGCCTCCAGTCTGACATTTCTAGATCAGGATGCGATATTGTACTGAATTGCATTAAACCATTTGCACAGAACGTACTACCACTATATGGCAGTTGTAATAATTTATCAAAACTGCCAAGTTTGAGTACAGCTCTTGGCTAACCCCCTCCCCACCCACATGAATCCACTTTATACAGTTGATCTGTGTTTTGTTTTCTTTTTACTTTAAAGATGGCTGCATGGTTTGAGTTCTTGCCTTAACCTAAAGGTGAAGTTAAAGTATGCTGTAGAATTATTCTTTACTATATCATGGAACAGATGTGAATCTGTGAAAAACAACACTTGTCATATGGGTGAATAAAGGTCTACACGTGTGAATGGCCGTGGCTGCCAGTAGATATGTTCTCGCATGTGATGGTGAATATGTATCATGTCTGAGACAAATCAAAAATTAGAGTTCATCTAAAAAAAACAGACAGCTCTCCTATGATGTATGATTTTTATACTCAGGTTTTACTCAAACTTCCTGCTACTAGGCCTCTAGCTAGCCTATGTTTCACATTATTTTCAATCCTTTGCCAAGGCTATACATGGAGAAGTAAAAACGTTGTTTAAGTGATTTATACAATAACAGAGTGTGGTAGGGGATCTGTTTAGGTACCCTAACGTTTATTGCACTGATTTCCACCAACTAATAGCATGAATAGGTCTCGTAAACATTTGATTTCTAAATTACCTAGGGTGTCCACTGTCACTGCATCACCTAGGGCAGATAGCACCTCCCCGTTTCAGTTAATTATTCTGTTCCTGCTATATTTTAAAATATTGTTTATGTTTATTAAGAGTAGCTGTGGTTTTGACTATGCGCCACAACCCAATATTGTTTACAAATGTGAACTTTATTTATTTTATTTAAAAAGTTGTATGTAGGGCGAGCATGGCCCCTGGGGTAATGTGCTAAAATGATGATATTTCTCTTGTTGGTATCAGTTAATGTTGATTTTTGTATATTTCTGAATTGATGTGGTGTGGCGCTATTATACATTAATAGTGAAATTGTGTATGCGTAAAGCCATCTTCTCAGCACACTTTCTTCTAATTTTTACAACGCCATTCTACAAATTTATTTTATAAACTTTAGATTTAGTGAAATGTTCCTCAAAGCAGCCAAACTAAGAGGAGCAAGCAAGAATGCAAACTGTAAGAGACTTTGGAGTTCCTACCTTTGTTGATACCGAACTACAGAAATCGGGAATAGCCTTGGGAAAGCTCATGGTAAGAGGCCAGGGGTGAAATACGTGTCACCTAATGCTAAGTCCTGTAACCACCAAAGGTGAGTTAGGGCCTTTATCCCTTTCCAAGCCGACGTCACGGTGGGCGTGTGCGTTGGACGGCAAGGGTCAGTCTGATCTGCGCACGGGTCAAATCAGCCCACACCGCGGCAGAATATCCGCAGCGGTGAAGTGGATAAGTATCACATACATTGCGTTCTTTACACTGAATGTGAATTGAAGAAAAAAAGAAGCTTGAAGAAGAAAGAGTGCTGAGAAGAAGGCCCTATGCACACAAAACAGGACATATATATATATATATATATATATATATATATATATATATATATATATATATTCTTCTACATTCAGTCAGTGGATACAGAGTCCTTAAAATGGTACAGCCTGAAGTATTCTGAATATGACTCAGAGATGGATCATAAAAGCCTACATGTGCAAATAGCTTTAGCTGTCAACGGGCAAAATGTCTTTCAACGTGCTGATAAACTTGTCATAGGGTTGCCATCTGTGGAAAATCAAAATACAGAATTCCTCACCAAAGATGCTTATGATGTTTCTTGTCAAATGCACTACCATATGGACTTGGAAAAACAAGCAAAGCAATTTGCTGCTTGAAATAAAATTCTGACACTACAATGGGCATAGTGATTGGATGCATGTGAAGTATGACTTTATTCTTGTGGGTTCTAGTATCCGAGACTTCAACTTATATAGCAGGTAGTTTGCTGACCCTTCCCCAGCAGATGTCATGAGATGTAAAAAGTTATTTTGAAAATATCAGGCAAGATGAAGGGAAAAAAAACCTTAAGTAGCAAACATGGGCAAAAAATCTTCCTACCACTGACTTTGTTTGTAGTAAATGTAAATGTAAATGTATTGCGACTTATATAGCGCACGTATCACCCGAAGGCATCAAGGCGCTTGCCTTGGGAACCCGTCCTGGCTTTTCCCTGTGAGATAACCCCTACTGGGTATCCCCAGGGTGAAAGCCAGGCATCCCGCAGCGGGTGGGCCGCCGTAGTGGAGATTAAGCAACTATTGCCCAGAGTTGCAGCGTGGGACCCCATGATTAGAATAGGCACGAGGCGAGAATTATCGAGTCCGTGAACATTTTTGGGCTCAGGACTCTGCCGCGTCGGGAATTGAACCCTGGCCCCGGGCCAGACCTCTGCATCAGGGTCTGCCGCTCTAATCAGTGAGCCACACTCCTCCTAGTGAATAATTTTTGCCACATTAGATGTGAATAAATAGGGCTCCCCAAGCTGTTTTCTGGTTTCAGTGAGAGCCAGCAGTATATTTTTATAGGCAAGTGTTTGAATTCAGATATGTTTTAGCTGCTTCATTAAAGGGTAACACCCACTTGGGGAGAATTCAGATCATCATGACAAAGTTACTCCAAAGGGAATCCATAGATTGACAAACTTCAGTCTAATCATTCATGGTAATATTAGGCATAAAGAGGTTCCTTGGATGTAACAAATTAAACACAAAAAGCGTTGACGCGTTTCGGTGGTATGGACTTATTGATGTACCACCTTCATCAGGACTTGAACAATATTTGTCTCTCAAATGGATGATATAAAATTCATAAACCTTATAAATACGCCACTGAAGATGAATAGTTCTTTCAGAGTGATTATGCAGCCAAATTGGATCCTTTCAACCCGCTAATGGTGAAAAATGTCGCAAAAAATAAGAATCCTTCAGGACCTTCGTAACGGACTTAGTCATAAGTCGTGTATACTCTGTTCAGAGCTATACTGTTACACTGTAGATTGGAACCTCGAAGGGTTCACACCAATGGATCCCCGTAGATGAGGGGTGGTAGATGTTGGATCAGGACCTGATAAGGTGTCCTCTAGTGTAAACTACCATGTGGAGTACCATATGATTAAAAAATACATAGTCTTCAACCCCGCCAGCTCACATATGAATGGTATTCAACTGGAGCAGGTATCTGTTTTTGATTACCTAGGTCTTACTTTAACCGAAAAAATGGCATGGGTGCCCCAAATGGACAAGTCAAGTCACAAGTTGGCCCAGACTGCTGGCGGCTTGACCAAGTTTTATAGAAGCTCTATTCACAAGCCTGTAGCCCCAGTCATAGAGATTTACAAAACCCAACTAAGGAGTGCTGCTCTGTACGGGGCTGAACTCTGGGGACACTGTCTCCCTAAGACCACCATCAAAACAGAGAACAGTTTCCTTAGACAGTTGTTCGGCCTACCTGTGAGCTCTCTATTAGTTCCACTGCGATTGGATCGTGGGGTGAGACCCATTGCAGAGGAAATTGGCTGTAGACCACTATTTTTTGGGCGGCGATTATGGGTGACCACTGAACTGGCCCAATATAGGTCCGAGCTTCAAGAACTATTAAGTCTGCCCAGTGTAGGTAAACTGGCCTGGTTTGCGAACATCAAGGAAGGTCTCAGTAACATTGGCAGAGACAATTTATGGAATAATCCAGAGTCGGCTTGTGTGGCAATTACATGCAAACAATTAGTCAGCAACTATAGAGGGGGGGGGTTTTATTGGATAAGTTATAGGAGACCTGTGACCTTCTTGGACTTTTTATGCTCTGCACTTATTGCATTAATGGAAAATTGTAAATAACCATAACAAATGAATTAAATCTGCTGAGTTGTACCCACTAGTTGCTAACCATAGCGGTATGAAATGCTGTATGGTTGGAATACAACAAAAGACAGAAAATCCGACAAGATTCTCAGATCCATCTTCATTGATGTTGAGTTAGAAATTGTGATACAGCCAGTGCTGACGTCATAAGCATTGTGCGAATCAGAGAGGCTTGGATATGTGTATTATCTGCTCTGTTTCTAAGGTTTTACTTATAAAGTAACTGCAAGTTTCAAGATGAAAAATTAATGACTAGGGTCTAATCAGAAATATATAACCAATGTTATTTATAACTGTAAAGTCAGTAAAGAAAGTAAGATGTTGGAATAACTGAATTGTTGCAATGTTTTTAGGTGGCGGTCATAGATACTCATTTTTGGGGACAGGAACTTATTATTTACCACCAGAATTTTGACTGAGAGCAAGAGATAAAGGCATAAAAGGGAGAAGAAAATGGGGAAGACAAAAAATAGGGAAATAGTAACAAAGGGAACGAACATCATTAAGAGGGAGATAAAGAGATAGATAGTATGGGGTGGTGGAAAAAAGAGACGAAGTAGGATTAAAAATAGTCAACCTTGATATTCAGCAACTCTGGCAATTGGTAGTGCTAGTGAAGGGGTCCAAAGAAAACTTTGAGGCCCCTACACTTATGCTTTGCACGAATTAACCACTGGATTCCTTACATTGTTCTCCAAAAGTACATGAATTTTGTTGTGGCTGTATATTCTGACAGTCTTCTCTTAGTTCATCTACATCAGGTATGTCGATCACCTGTAATTGAATGGGAAGTCTGCCCTATAGTCATATCTAGGGAAGGAATTCACAGCTCAATACGAGCTGCTTCGGAAATGGTCGGAGGTCCAAGTTACTCTGCTTTACTACAATAAATCTACAAAAGCCTACATGGCCTGTGCCTTCTTCTGTGAAGAAAGAGCCAGTAACACTGGCGAGGCAATGTACCTGTAAAAGGGTCGGACGAAAGACAACTGACTCCCCTTTGGTGCCCCACAGAACGCTCTGAGATTTTTGGATGGTTTGATGGTAAAACAAATAGCTGAATAGGCACGACATATGCCTGGACTTCAATGGTGAGATGCTGAATGTAAATTTTGTGCAGTGGAAAAACTGAGTTTGATTTATGCATAAACAATAAAAAGCACAGGCAGTCTTCACACGGACTGACAAGTGATGGAACATCACAGGACACTGTATGAGTACCGTGAGCGCACTCGGAGAACAGCTCTCTATGCGCCCCAGGCCAATGGCTTGTCTAAACACATGAATAGAGTTGTTAAATCTTGTGTCCAAAGAGCAGTGGTTACAAGAACATCTATCAAAGATGTACTTGGTGTGACTTGGTAGGCTCATCACAATACTAAAGATTGTGTAACTAAGAAATCTCCCCTCTCATGGCTGAGAGGAAGGCTTGCCAGCACCAAGCTTAATCCAGATTAGCTGCAAAACTGTTGGACAGTGAATGGACATCCAAGGGGCAGTGAGGGTGGTAGTCAGTTCAAGTGGGGAAGCTATCAAAACAAATAATGATAGGTAATGTGTCAGATGTGGAAGGTTGGTGATTTGCTTTTGGTGAGGAAGCATGGTATGATATGTTTCCGTTTACTATATGCTGCTGTAGTTATTATTTCCTCTGGTTGTTCTCGTTGGGAAAGGTGGGTATGAGTTCTGGCTGTATATTGCAACAGTTTTTCCTACATCATGTATGTCATCCTGCTGAAATTGGAAAGTGAGGGATGTCAAGAGTCTATCTGGGGGTAGGGCTTCCAAGGTTTAAAAGCTGGATGTGAGCTGCTCTGGAAATGGCTAGTAGTCTGTGTTTCTCTGCTTAACAACTATATATCTAACAGTGCCTCCCTAGACTGCCATTTGTCTGTGCTGAAAAAGCATGTTATAAATACTTTTCTTGAAAATAATTATAAACATAATAATTTAAATGCAAACCTTCAACATAGCTGGCACTTTGAACATTAAGGTCCTGGTTATAAGTGGCTAAGACTTTGGAGTTGTGTGGAATCTAATGTTCCAGGTAATTAGCAGGTGTGATAAGGTCCTCACCCTTCTTTAAATTCTGGCAGGTCAAACCTGCCAGCATTTAAAATGGGATAGTGTATGGTATGTATTGTAACATCTGGATTTTGGTGCGGCAGTTGCCAGAATATGTGTGTTATTCACCAAAACCTCAGTCTAGGTGCATCACAATACATCTGAAACATTCCAATACACTGCAAGTCAGATTTTATTGAGTGCAATAAATTGCACCTTCCCTTCAACCCACTCATAATCAGGGCCTAGATGGTTGGATTGTAATAATGTCCAACACAAGAATAAAAATGCAGCAGGCACATAATTGATATAAACACCTCAGCACACAGGGCACAAGTCGAGGACCCTTCCACTAATTTGAGAGAGAGGACTCTGATCTCCTTGCCTGAGGCTGAAGGAGGCTTAGAGATGACACCTAGTGGCTAAAGACACACGGATGATGGAAGGAATGCAGAGCAAAACAAACATTCTCCCCCAGTCAATAGATCTGGGTTAAATCCATGGTTGTTTTGCTCACCCTGCCACCCCAGTTTAGACCCATCCATTTGCAAATCAGTCTTGACCATGTGCCTTATTGGAACAGTCCAGACCGAACTGCCAAGCCAGGTCCTCCCTGGAACGGAAACAAGCATCCTGGGATCGGTTTTGGGGTTTCACCCTTCATCAGCCAGCCTAGCTTGAATCCAGTGACACAGTGAGCCTGGGACCCACATCTGGGCATATCCGGCACACAAGTGGCTCAGCACTGCAGCTGTTTACATTTGCAAAAGTGATTTTAAATTCCTTTCTCACTGGCAACATCCTCTGTATTTGTGGACAGCATAGTAGAGGTTGCATTTAAATCTGTTATCGAATACCATTAATCACATTAATCACACCATTAACCCTTTTATCACCTAATAACCTGCAACTGCGGCGCCTTTGTACTTTAAAGCTGAATAAAGAACAGCTGTAGAAAACAAGCATGCATCGATGGCATGTTTGACTGATCATAAAAATACACCCAGCACATTTTGTTTACCCTCTGAGTTCAGTTTGAATATGTAATAACACGTTGCTCATTTCTGTTTAAAAATGGTGCCCCTTTCAGCCATTTCTCAGCTCACCAATCTATTGAAAATAGGCTTGTGATTAAAAAAACTAAAACGAGCACCCAAACATATTTTCCCATTTCTGCGTTTAACCTCTTGTTTTCGTCAAATAGTCACGTTCCATTTTAAGGACGGAATATTAGACAACATAACATTACTTACTATGACGTCACTTCCTGTGATGTCATTGTGAACGACATATACTAATTATTCAACCGACTATTTTTCTAAGGACTTGTGCTCGGCCAGCACATATCATCATCACACCAGACGTAACTTTTAAGTTAGCCGCACGAGGCTGCGGTCATTTTGACATGTGTCATCACGCACAGGGTGTTACTCTAATCCAATTAAATCCCGGATGACTAACATGATGATATTAGCTTGGCGAGCAGTCAGAAACTGAATTCAGATTAGGGAATACCTCTAGGTCACCTGCTGTTCGGCAGCGGCCAGGGTTAGTTCGGTAAGCCCACATTCTGCCTCTCTCTCGCTCTGAACGGACAACTGACCTTGCTGTAAGGTTGTGTAACAGCTGCAGTCACCATAGAGATGGAGCATTGCTCGGGTTACACCGGCTAGGGAGGCTGCTGCTGCCGCCGCCGCTGCGCCGCGCAAGCCAGAGTCGGCCCATCCTAGCGTCGCTAGGTAAATGTGCTGATGTGCACAGAAGAGCACATCCGTCAGCCGCGAGCGGTGGCGCGCGCTCACTCGCCCAGCTCGGTCCTGCTGTCGGACACGCAGCCCGCGGAGCCCTCGGCTGACACTTCTGCTACAGCGGCAGCCCCTGCACAGGGCCAGCGCGAGCCCTGCGCCTCGGATGTGACCGGCTCGTGGCCTGCTGCAGCCCATTGCAGTCGGAGGTAGGTGGCTGACGCGGCGCGCGCACCGGAGGAACTTACCGCAGGCAGCCCGGAGATGGGCCGTGACGAGCCGCATTGTAGCCTTTGAATCAGCTGAGGAGTGCGTGAAATCTCCCCTGGTTGTGTGACCGCTGGACTGCAGCCGGGGAGCGCTGGACTCGCGGGGCAGCGCATTCTAACCTAGATTCCGGTTATTGTTGTTGTTTTATAATCTGACGCGAGGCTAAAGTGCTCTACAGATTTGAAGCGTGCAGTACGTCCCGCTTTGGACCACTTTTGCCCTAAAATAGCGCCCAGAAGCCCAAAGTAGAAGGATGAAGCGCATAACGTGAGTACCTATGCAATAATGCAGTTGTTTTTTTCTTCTCATAATTGTAATGAGTTCCGACCCTGAGGTAAACATACCTGTCATTAGAGGTGATGGAGGGAGCTATAGATTGTCGGCATTGATTTTCGCCCCTTGGACTAGGCCGCTGATTTGCATTTTGTCAATTAAACATACGTCCCCTGCGCAAAGACTCCCGGGGAGTTTGCATTGATCCTTGAAATTGTTTTCCATGATATTAATGTTTTATCGTCGCATCTAATTTTTTGTAAATGAATATCTGCCGCAGCAGCAGAGCCTGGTGCACCCTCCGGTGCAGGAAAGGTTAAACTTCCATATAAAACAGATTTAACCAGTGGCTCATAGATGAGCAGACCTCGGGAGATGTGGCCATGTTGCTTATTATTGTGGTTTGTAGATTCTGTGCATGCTGATAGCGAGAAGCAATGGTGATGCTATACATTTAGACTTTAGATGTCTTTATTTAGGGACTTTTATATAGCACCGACATGTCACTTATTGGCTGCTACTACAGATCACTATAACATAAACATAAGTATTTGTAAAGCACATGTTCACCGCGAAGGGTATCTTGGCGCTGAATAATAGATGTTTAGGGTTAGCCAACTTAATGGTACACTTTTTATAGACCTCAGACGGACCCACCAGGTTTGAACCTCTGACCATGAGGTCAAACACAGGCCTAAGGTGGACACATTAGTCCACTAAGCCACCAGACCCTGCTATAAGAATTGGAATCAAGGTAGAGGAATAAGTAATACAGGATAAACAATTCAGGATATACCAGATCAGCAATGCAAGTAGAGTAAAAGAATAACATAGGAACAATTCTGCATAGATCTCACTGAATAACATCATGAGGGGCAGGTGTACTTGGAAAGGTGTTGGTCGATCTGCAAGAGGGGTGTCCAGTATAGGTCCTGGAGAGCATGTGCTGTGCCCCATTTTCGCATAGTCATATTTACATCCAACCTCACCTGGACCTGTATCGGACATCCCATAGCTGTGATATTTTGAATAGCAGTTATGTATTATGCAACTGCTTGTAGACTGGATTGATTGTAAGGGTAAAGTACGAGTCTTACTCAGATAATCAGCATGCAGAAATTAAGGTTTTGAGCATGCACAATTAGTGAAAGTGGCTATTTAATTCAGACAATGCTGTTGCAGCTAAAGCTCTGGTAAATTTCAGAGCTGCCCATAAAATGGTTGGAGGGCTCAATTGATTTAATTTAATGGTGATTGCGTGGGTTAATACTATGTACAGATTGTTTTCAGAGCCATTCTTCTCCAGGCTGCCATTTTTATTGTGTATGGATGCGTAGAGACATTCTCATCAAATACACTACTGTATTGTAATTGCCTATTTAGCTAGAGATTCAGAACCATTTGTGGCACTGAAGTGTTGAACTACTAATCCTAGAAACAAAGGGGTATTTGGAGAGATGGATACTACAGTTTAAAAGCGCAGACATCTCAAAATGGATTGCAGACATTTGTTAAATGTGTAAACGCAGCTGCATGCTGTGACCCTGTAGAACATCTGTAGGTAAAAATACCTAGCACCCCATTTAATGCACCCAGTTTTGAAAGGGTAGTATCGATGAACATTTATGCGATGCTCATGTTTAATCATGCCTTTTTACCTTGTGCACCGTGTCATACCTGCACACCAGCATGACCTAAGAAACTCCTATAGGCTGCTGCACTGCTTGAGCCGATGCCTGCCTCTATCAGCCTGTGCAGTAGCAAAGCAGCAGAAGTACCTCAAAGACTTTTCTGCAGGTATCTCTCATATTATAAACTACGACGTATGGTGCCGCATGAGCATGGGGGTGTAGTCAGAGTAGAGGTCAGGTCCTTCGTATTACAGTCAGTTCAGAGGTAGTAGGAATGGATTCTCAGTGACCGTGAAGGATTTACTTTACACATTGGTTAAGTGCATGGAATCGATGAGGAACTTGTACTCCTCACAAAAGTCAAAGCTAGCATCGCAGTTGACCATGTCTGTCGCCCCTTCCCACACTACTGGCTGCCCTTCACTGGCCACCAAATGAAGGTGTGTGGGTAGGTTGGACCCATGAAGAATATGTTCTCCCCACTCTACCCACACAGTTCGCCATGCTCTTCTTCGAGTTCGTAGCATTTAGAGGCTATAGGGCACGGGAAAAACTTGAAAATGGGTCTGAGGAGATCTGGCTTTTGCTCAGGGAAGTGAGAAATTACACTGCAGGTCTTGCATAGTCTGGTGGGATATACTTAGGGTTCCACAATTAGAGAGACATTACTCTGGGTATCATATTTTACTATAATCATAGTATAGCACCTGGTAGCAAGGATATCATTTGAGATGTCATCAGTGATGTCATAAATGATGTCATAGAACATGTCATGAGTGATGTAATATGTGAGGTCATACTCAGTGCATGGCCAGGGTGCACGTTAAACGTAACTCTGCTAAATGTAACTGGTGAATTTCTGTGTTTTTTTAAATTCAAAACGTTAATGTTGTCACTGACATATTCACCTAATTATAACATTACTTTAATCTTTGTATTTTTTAGCGCATATCTATGGTTTTTTTTAAAACAAAAACAGATCTGTTTATCACACCTAACTATAACCTTACTTTAACCTTTGTTTTCTTTTCAGTGAATTTCTAGTTTTTTTTTAATGTTAAGTAATATTTTATTATACGTAAAACCGACTCCACGCTGTGCACAGTCGGCGTGGGGGTTGTCGCACGGTCAGGCCCTGCGGCAAACCCCTCACAGGCATCAAACCTCACACTATGCACAGCCTTTGGCCATGCACAGCAGAGGGTTGATAACAGGGTCTGGACCCCTTCCCCGGGCTGTACCGGCCTCATTTGGTCCTGGGGCCCCCATCCACTAGGGCCATATTTAAAGAGATGACTAAAGGCTCGGAGTGGGGGCCGCATGGCTCCTCCCTTTAAAGTTAAATTGCAGCCCTGGGGGATGGGTTCCCCAGGGACCTTTCAATGCTAAAGGATGGGCTCCCTCCCTATAAAAAAATACATTGGGCCGTGGTGATGGGGTATCCTGGGCCAAACACTCCTCAGTGATGGGGGTACCTCCTCCCCATAACAATTCAATTGGGCCCTAGGGAATGGGATCCCCAGGGCTGAAATCCACTCGGGGAAAGGGGGCCGCATGGCCCGCTCCCCGTATAGAATGCATTAGGCCCCAAGGATCGGGTCCATGGGCTGAATATGGCTTGAGGAGGGGTGCAGCGTGCCTCCTCCCCTTAAATAATAAACTCAGCACTGGTATCTTTGTGACTTGTATGCACATCCCACAATGCCTCGCATGCATTATGTGAGCGGAGAGTATGTGAAGTAAGGTGAAGGTTGAAGGCTGGCAGGCCATGCACTTCAGTGCGTCCAGTGGTTTGCAGCAATGTTGTCCCCGTACAGGTTGACCCTCTCGAATAATTGATACCTCCTCTCTCAGCATGTCTACCTTGGAAGAAATTAGTCAAGTTTACAGTATTTAACGAATCTCATTAACGGAATGCACCAGCATGCAAAGAATAGTCTATGCTATATCTAAACCTATATATTGGTTTATAAAGAATATAGTTAGGCACACCTAATTATTTTGTTCTGTTGTGTATCTTTACATGTGAATGGCCATCAAGCACTTACAATTTTTGTTTTTTAAACTATCCTACTGGGACATTACTGTCATAGTTCATATACAGAACACCAACGATCACGTGCCTAGTCCTTACAAAACAGTAAAAAAAAACACACTCGATTGTGCTCTCCCTACTTGGAAGCAGGGGCGGCTCCTCCATTAGGGCGGAGGAGCGCCACTCCACTGCTTTCTTGCAGTGCAAGAAGCCGAAACATAAAAGGGTAAAACTACCAGTTTATCTTACTGCTTCTCGCCCTGTGAGAAAGCAGAAGGGTGTGCCTGGTTGGAGGCGGCCGGGTGGGTGGGTCTGTTGAAGTCCAGGGGAGGAGTGGCTTGCCCACTCTGAGTGCGACCATACCAGTCATATGCATTCTGCATTTTTTCCATGTAGACTGCATGGAGAAAATCTCCTCCCCATAGACACCTGTGGGGTCGGCGTCCCAGCCACTCACAACGCTGTAATGGCAGCGTTGTGATTGGCATAGGGGAGGAGAGGGAGGCTGCCTGCTCTGCCTGCTTCCTGTTCAGCACAACGCGAGACCCGGCCGGAGCGGAGACGGCGTGGGACAGTACGTTGTTTAAAAAAAATTAAACACACCACCCCCCCCGGAACCCTTGCGCGACCCCCTTACCTGCCCCACCACCCACGAGTCATGCCGGCCGCGACTGACTGGAAGCGGTGTCCGGCCTAATGATGTAATGTAGCAAGTATATTGCACCTTTTCCATTTCCTGTACTGACACCTGGACCAGCTAACACAGCGTCAAGTCATGCCTTCAGTTCTGCAACTTTATGTACAAGTCAAGAATAGCCCAAACAAATCAGACTCGTTTTGTATCCAGAGGCGTTTGCTGGACTTGCACGTGCTCGTTGAAGGACTATTTGATGATGCAAAGGATTAAACTTTCAGCAAGGCCAAAACAAGGCAACCAACACTGCGGAAAGAAAAGGAAAGCAAGAAGTTGCATGGCAATATGATAAACTACAAAGTGTGTGACACAGCCATTCTTGGCCAGTTCATGAAGAAAAAAAGTGATATAAAGAAAAATTATTTGCATTTAATTTGTTTCTGATATTTTGATTGGGGTAGCGAAGCAGTGTATATTTTATATGTGCCTTTCCCGTTGTTTGATTTATTTTCATTCAACAGCATTTCTCCCTTAAACCAGGCACAGTAAACTGTTTTTTTAATGCATCTACCAGCGGCACTAATTAACACATGCCCACTTCTTATTGGGCAGTACAGTGAGAGAAACAAAGTTTAGAGTATCTCCTTCCAAACTGCTATCATATAAAAAAAACTTAAAAACACAAAAAAAATGCTCTTTTTTTTTCTCTGTACGCCACACTTAGTGCATGCCACTGTCTCCACACCCCACCCCCTCTTTCCAGCAGCAAAGATAAGCATGTGATGCCACCCATGAAGTTGAACTACACAGGCAGCACCCACAAGCTTGCCGTCCAATTCCAAAGTCTGAAATAAATGCAACAACATAAATTAATCCTCAAGTTGCCACAACAATAGGACGAGCATTTCTACAATGGAAGTACATATTGCCTAGGCGCTGGTAAAGAGCGTCCGACACAGCACAACTCATCTTGTGCTCATCACAGTTCTTTGTGGTGTGAGGCTCTAAACACTAGCCTTGCAGCACAACTGGACTTATGTTCTATATGCTGAGTGTGAAATAGCCAACCCCTTATTCACGGTGGGCAGGTGTGTTACCCCCTGAGGACAGTCTAGAGAGTTCAGCATCCATCATGATTGTGGGGTCCCCTCCAAGGACAGATGTAGGGTCCAGAGATAAACTTCCTCATGCTACACCATGAATCCCCAGCACAATTTTGAGACAGAATGTTGACCATCTCCATAGTGGGGACTGTGCCCGTGTATGTTCCATAATGGGAAAATTAAATGGTCCAAAAATTAGATGCTCCCAACCGGTTTCCATCTGCCCCCTTGTAAAACAGGAAGCCACCAATTTACTTTAAATACTTTCGAAGTTATTATACTATAATAATATAATCCAGTATAAGAAATAACATTATGCACAGAGAATATAGCATTTCACCTTTTTGAGCATACATTGGAAGGTGATGCCTGATCCTACTATATGGAGCCTAGCATACTTCACAGCTTCAGTCATCTCGAACGGGCCCATAGTTTCTCCGTTTTCTTGTGGCACACTCTTACTATGTGCATTGACCTCCATACACTCATGCACATGTCCATCCCGCTTCTCCAAGCATCTGGAATCAATGTATTCATCCACTTACTTAGGACATCTCTTTGTTTCAGCATCAAGCCAAGGGTGTACAATGCTTTTTGTGTTTTGTTGGTTCAGTTTCACGCCCACATCCTGAGGAGAACTACTTATGCATTAAAACTGATCTAGGTCTTAAAGACAGCCAGCAGCTCTGAATGTATACTACTACAAAAAGTTTGGATGGCATTACAACCCCATGTTGTGTGGGAGAAAGATCCTCACCTTTAACTACACTCAATGTGTATGTATGAGTGTATCTGATATTTCTATCGAAAACTTTGTCAAATAGGCAACTGAGTACTGTATATGGTCAAACACGAGCATACAGTCAGTAACAGGAGAGGAAGGTGGGTGTTTGATGGTTAATGTATTGTGATGTACAAAAACATTGACTCATCTATCTGGCCCACTGCAAATCATTTAGATCTCTGTAGAATGTTTAACTTATTAAGCCTTAGGTTGGGTTAGATGGCTACCTGCAAGGATTGTGTTAACACCTCTTCTAATCCTGCATCTTTGATTGGACCTGGGTCTACCAACCATCTCTCCTTCAAGTTTTGTGTTGGACCAGTCATATTGCAAATAACTGTACTGCAAATCCTATACAATCAGAGGTCGAAGCAGACCAGATCTGAGGGGCACGATGTGCGCATACTTTTTATAATTTGACAACAACAATTTCCCTACTCTATGTTAAAAGACAACCATCATGTGACGGAGTTTTGAGATGCCTCAGCTAAAGTGCAAAGTAGAGAGTCTCCTGTGGTTTAAAGCAGTGGGAGGGACATACAGCTGAACAAGCAACATGCCTTCTTGCCAGAGTGTCTGCTGCCTGAAAGAAATGCAAATGAGCACATTTAGTTACTCTGAACTGTAAAGGCTGCTCGGAAGCACAGTTGGCTTTAATTGATGAAGTCACTTGAAGAGTATTTTTGGGGGGAGGTATAGTAAGGTAAGGTGACCCGATGAGCTGTGGAGTGAGTGCTTTAAATGTACAGTTATAAAAATGTTTGCACTAGGTACAGTCTGCACATTTCTCAGATCTAGATTTTGAAAGCACTTTTTTTATCTTAACCTAAATCTTTTTGTGCAGCCTGTCTTATACTGTGTGTAATGCAAGTTTAAAATAATGACTTACATATTTAAGGCATTTTCTGTCACAGGCTGGGACCTCTAACACTTAATACACAGAAGTGACTATTCCCCTCTGCACCAACTAGAATTCAATTATGTGGCTCTCTGGTTACATGTAATATCTGTGGTGATTGTATCAAACCATAGAGGTTGCAAAACATAAAATAGTCCATCTCTAATTAGTTTAATTTGCAATTACTTTTAATTTAAGGGATGTGTTATTTTACATGCAATTACTTGAAGATGAAAGACCAACAAAACAGTTACAGAACATTTTTTTAGCCATGCCTTTGATCACGCCCCCCCTGCTCGCTGACCCCATCCTCGTTGTACATAGGACCACAGTTCCCATTAAAAAAAAATCAGTTCCACTACTGTATACATTGCCCCCACTTCTATTTTTTTTCCAAAACTACCCATTAGAATGGGCTTGTGCACATGAACTGGGGCCCTTCTTTGATACAAAAGTGGTGCCCCCATACTCTAAAATGCAAAGGCTGCTCTTTGTGCAGGAATCACACTTTTCTCAAGAATCATACTTTATTGAACTATTAACTGAATAAGTTATTGCACCACTAGTCATAGATCTATATACCATTTACCACCAAAACCAGAAAACATCCCCCACCCGAAGAATTAGAAAAAAGTGAAAGACCTATTGGCTTTGGTCTTTTTTACCCGTTTATTTGGAGTTCTGACTGGAAAAGAGGTGCATTATTAATGGCGAAATGAACTGACGTTGACACAGATGCGTGGTTAAGAATTCAACTTGGAACGCCTCCCCGTGGCGAACCCGAGTAGTATGGCAGAGAAAACAAACATAATACCTAGCAGCATGCTTCTGTGAGCTTTGGCTCTGTCAAACCCGAGAAGAAAGCGAGCATTCCTCCGCGAAGAGCGCGTGGCCGGTTATGTAAACAGCTCTCAGTGGAAGGCCGCGTCAGGAAGTGACGCAGGACGAAACCACGCTGGCGTTTAATTGTTTGCACGTTTCGTCTTCGCGTGGAGAGAGAAAACAATGCAGCGATGACATCATCTGACCTGCAGCTCCACAGCCCCTGCAGAGCCGCGAGCCTCAGGCTCACTGCGGAGGTGACATGTCTGGAGGGGAGTCAGCCAGCCGGAGCACTGGCAGCACTCGGACAGCAAATGAGAGGGCGGCAGAGAGAGACCTGGAACATCTCATTTTGTAATATCCTACCTAAAGAAAGGGGCCCAGTCTGAAGGAAAAATCGGACAGGGAAACGACTGCAAGCACAGCTTCGAAAAAACTGAAACCCAAGTTCAGAGTCCAGTCAGTGCTTAATTTGAGCCGGTGCTTTACGGTGCACGGTACCTACACTTAATTGCCAGCACTGATATTTCTTTCGTAGGAGCACCAAGGACATTTTCCCAAGATCCCTTACAAATGCTTCCTTTAAAAAGTGCAGTGTTTATATGGGGAGACACTGATGACGGTTTGGTTACTTTTGATAGCTTTCATGTGTTATTGCGGTTATTTCTGAGTTTTAAAGCCAACAACCAGTCTGCATGCTAAGGGCTGGAATAATGCACAGCAGATGTCCGTTAAACAGCAGCGGGTACACTACCGGCCTTATCACAGAACAATCCCCTGTGTGAGTCACCATGTTCATCATTCACGTAAAACTGCGGATCAGAGTACTCCAGATGTGGTGTCAGAGGTACAGTGCTGAGCACACAAGCAAACCAGGGAACAGAATTATTTAATTCACCCCTCCGCACGCTACAGTGGCCAGTACAGCAGGGAACAGGACACAGAATTATTTCATTTGCATTTCACGTAACAGTGGGCATGTAACAGTGGCCAGGACGATATATATATATATCTTCAAGGTACGTAGATGTGTAGTCAAGAATAGGAAATCCGTACTTCCGTATATATGCACTTCCCTTCTTGATATTGTAGTCCTCGATATTTTGCCACAGTATTGTGGGAACACAATATTTTTGCTGTTGATATGTCGACATACAACCGTTCATATCACCAAACACACTAGAGGTGATGGGAAGAATGCCTGTAAATAGTTTGTCACTAGCAATTGCTTCAATTGATTTTTGCCCACTGTGCCAATCTAATCAGAGGCCTATCGTAAGCATATCAGTACTGACCCTTCTTATTGTGGGAACTGTCCATCCACACCTGCCAGGTGAGGCCTCATCCAAAAAGAAACACTAGGAGCTCCAGATCCAGAAAAGATTCGGCCTTGTAGGCCTCGTCAATAAGGTATGACTGAGATCCTAGGGCATAACAGGCAAGGTACGCAGATCCAGGCATACCTTTGGCCACTTAAAGTGTTACATCCAACACACAAAAGCTGATGGAAGGTATGGGTGCAATGTTCTAAACCATTGGCAATTGCTGCCAGTATCATTCAAACCCATCGTTTTTTTCCAACTATGCCATTCTAGACTAAGGCCTACCTTATAGAAACCAGAAGCATTTCTTTTCAAAAGCAGCCCGTATTCTTAGAAGAGATAGTTGATGCTTAACAAATGTTTCCTTGTAGGAAAAAATTGACGAGGGATCAGATAGCGTTCCTCTAGACAAATGCCCGATCACCCTGAGGTCGCAACGTCATTCACAAAGGGGACACTTTACCCTTTGTGAATCAGCCACCACCTAACTCACGGATTGGTAAATGGTCAATGGTTTGCGACCAGAACCCTAGATACATCCATTTCTGAATAACAAATAGGAGGGAACATCCCTTTCACACCCCATCCTATTTGTAATTTG
Source organism: Lissotriton helveticus (assembly GCF_964261635.1). Taxonomy (NCBI): domain Eukaryota; kingdom Metazoa; phylum Chordata; class Amphibia; order Caudata; family Salamandridae; genus Lissotriton; species Lissotriton helveticus. The sequence continues at coordinate 1,069,416,815 of NC_136070.1, read as the reverse complement.
GAAAGGGATGCTAAAACCCTTTTACAAGATTTTCCCAACTCATTAAAGGATGTTTGTACATTGTGAAAAGCCCTTATGCAGTCGCAAAAGAGATTTTACATCTAGCTGATTGACTTTAGTGACAAGTTTCAACGGCCAGTCCTGTCTTGGGCCAAGAGGAAACCTACATTTTTTAGTGACATTACAGCAATATTTGTCACAAGGAATATGAAATACTATTAGAAAAGAAATTCAATGTTATATATGTTTACCAGTGTAGGCTTTTGACAGCCTTGTCCTGGGCACTGGTTTAGCATCTAGAGCAAATTTCCTCTTTTCCAGTTCGTGATACAATGAATTGTAACGAAAAGGAAAAAGGCAAATGCTCAATTTGTTTCTATGGATTACATGCCTTTCTGAGATTCTGTATGTATGACATATATAGGAATGTTTAAAATAGAGTGTATTAGCACCCATGGTCATTTGTTACGGTTCTGTGATTTGGCAATGAAAAGTATGTTGAGAGCAACTGATATTTTAGCTATGTGTCCATCTTAACAGAGTCTTGGAAAAACTGAGAGGGAGGTAATTGCAGAGAAACTGATGGTTCCCACTGAAACGATAAAATATCAGCATATAAGAGTCAAAACACGTCAGTTCACCAGCCACTTCCATAACAACAAAATCATCAAAAATACAAGGGAGTTGATATAATTATGAAGCTTTCCAGATGGCTCGGTAGTGCTCATACAATGGCCCTGTGGAAGACAGCCTCTTGGTCAGAATACAGAATAATTTGTATTGATCAATCCTTGGTAGATGCCAGTCAACTCAAGGTGATTTCTAATGCGTCTGCAAAATCAGACACAAGAGAAAAAACACAAGCTATTCACTAACTGCTACTCTGTTCCTTTCAAGTGCTTCCTTGTCAGTTAAGGAATATCCTTAACCTTTTGAATGCTATGGGGATTTTTCCCCTGTGCTGGAAAATCATGATTACCATTATTCATGACGAGCTGGGCTCGTCATGAGCGTAGCAGGAGGCTACTGCATGACGAGCCCAGCTCGTCATGAGCGTCGAAGGGGTTAAAAGTGCTTCATTGGGCTTCCCGAGGCCTTGCTTGACTGGGACTGAAACAACAAAAATAAAACCCCACTTATGATCCTTCCTCTCAAAGAAACTATTGCATGTCACTCAGTTTCCCTTCAGTAAAATCCTTCACCGTCTGTTTATCAATTGTTTAACTTTCTTTTCCACCATTCACAGCCTGCAAAATACTGTTCAGACAGACTTCCAAGCTTTTCACCCTTCGGAAACTGTCCTCTCTTATGAGGTCAACGTCATCACCTCTTCCCAGCAAGAAAAGCTCTCATCTATCCTCCTACTCCTTGATGTCTCTGCAGTGTTTGATGCTGTAGACCACTTCACTTTCACATTTTACACTAACTACCCTTGGGCATTACCGGTTCAGCATAAAGTGGGTTCCTTCTTCACATCCAGCTGAGCACTCATTTTCCTTCTCTTGGCTCTCCCTGCTGTCCATGTTGGCATTGATACCAACAACTATCCACAATGCTCAGTCTTGGATGGAGACACAGTGACATTGTCTCCTCCTTTTGATTCTCTAGCCTCTTTAGTTGAACGATACCCAAATAGTTTTCCCTTTTCTGACTTTCATCCATCAACTCCATTTGCAGAATTCTGACTCCCTCACCACTATCCACCTAAGTACGGCTGGCTGTTCACGCATGCTGAACACATCTAAAACAAAGAGAATTTACTTCCCAGCCACTAGTGCACCTGCCTCTCATCCCAACCCTATCCATTTTTACCCGGACACTCTGATCCCAACAGCATTACCCCGTTGTCTCTGCCTACACTGCACCCCTCCATGTGCCTGGAATCTGCCATATTTGCCGTGGCCCAGTGGGCCGCATATCCTATGATCTAGTGAGTCAATATTTTGTTCCTTTGGGTAACTATGGGAATGTTGTTAGTGTTCACAATAAACCTTAGATTCACTCACATACTCGTGTGTTATTCATCATTGTGCTCAGTGGGCAATGTTGCAAATGTACGCATGGTTTGGGGTAGATGGTCATGGAAGAAGCTATTAGATACGTTTCGGTCACATTTATGGAATATCGTAACCCATTGTCTGTCCCATAGAATTGATTTGTGAGAAGAGAATCATCACAGAAACCTTTGGGATCAAGGTCTTGTTTTAAATTTTCTGGAATGGACTGTTATTTCTGCTTTTGTGAGTGTTCTGTAAAGGTTTGCAGTAGCCTGTCAGCATTTAGAGATGAAATAGAATTAAGAATGTTACAGGTGCATAATTGTGCATTCTCTTTAATCCTTGGCAGTGTGACAGTGGCCTGTCACAGCTCTCGGTGGGGAGGATGCGTGGGATATAGAGGGATTTCAAACTGTCGTGTTGCAAATTCCATCTGAATACTGCTCGGATGTGAACACTGAGTTGGATGAATTCATCCCGATTTAAAGGCACTCGTCAAAAGAGAGTAAAAGGATCAAAGGTAGCAGTTGGAGGAAAAAAGTGCCAATTATTCTGTTCGGCTGGTATTTATGCTGCTGTGAGTGCAGAATGGGGCTGCGCTCCCACGCTGTAAGCTGTCACCCCAAGAACAGAGTGCTTCAGCTAGGGAGATAATAAAGTTGCTTCAGGATGAAAAGGAGTAAAATATAGCCGAGTTTTGTAAAACATTATTGCCTTTGTTTTGATCGTTGCCAAAATATATATATGTCTTTCCATTGAGAGGTGTGAAATGAAAATAACAAGGAAGTCTGCGGCGGCCATTTTGATAGGAAGTGCGTTGGAGGGGTACGACAGCAATGTACTGGTCTTAATGGCAGTTTGTGAACTGAACATATGTAGGTAGCTTTTTATATAGCAACACACAGTAGGATAGTTATTGGGTAAGTTGAAGGCGTTTTAGCAAATCCCAGCTTTTTTCCCGGTAATGGCCTAATACAGTCTAACATCCGTCTAATGTTGGCCATTGTCAAAAGAATGATAGAGGAAGTCTCACTCAGTTGAAGTCATGGTGGCATAGCCATGATAAAAGATAGAAGAAGCACAGTAAGTTAATCAAATATTAAATTCTGGAAAAGATAAAACATGTTTAAAGTGTGACTCAGTACTTATTTGGCACACCAGTAAAATGGAAAATTTGGGTTGGTCAAGAACTCTTGCTGAAAATGATCAATAGAACTTGACTTAAATTGGGCCTCAGAGACAACAGAAGCCTGTCCTCCATTTTGAATTTAAGGAATATTTGCGGTGCCCGGCACCATTGCACAGTGATCCACATTCACTGCCAAATTGAAGCTGTTGGTAATCGCCCTAAAGAGAGGGGTGGCATTGTAGATTAGCTTCTATATTGTTGTAAAGACACTGATACTCAGGTTAAAGGTACTGTGGTATGGCTGGTCTGAGTTTCTTCCTCAGTGGCACCCAATAACATCCTGCCCTTGAGCATACAAGGAATATGAAGCTACCAGAATCTCTCCGCTTCCTGTCATATGCCACCAGAAGGTGGTGCCCTAACAAACCAATCCCAAGTGCTTTAACGACATTGGAGATTACATGGCTTCAAATAACTTCACCCCTGAGGAAAATTAAGTACCAGTTAGAATGGAACGCTGGACTCCAGACATATATCTTTAGTTGCAATTAAGCTTACTGATGTACTGAGAATGGGTATTATGCTTGAATTTAATCCACAGCATTAAAAAAACAGCCAATAAAGGCAGGCGGCGTGCTATATATTTTTGCTTTTCCCTCTGATCCTCAGATGCTTTGCTCAAGCAAGCCTGGTTTTACAACATTTACCTCTGCTGGAAATCCCCCGACTTCCAGCCAGTAAATAGATTTATTATGTCCAAGTCATAGTGAATGCTCTGCTTGAGAATGACAACATCTAAGCTTCCAGGGAAGTATATGGGCGGTCTTATAGCCTTTGACCATTGTTCCCTTCCATCTACATTCTTTAAAAAAAAAAGAAATGTGATCTAGTATAGTTTGTGCTTACCAAGAGTTTGGTCTAGTAGCACTTTTTTCTTGTCAGTCAGTTGGAAGCCTGAGTGTCCATGTGTTGTCAGATCTGGTGGCAGGCGAAATATACATTATTGGTTGGAAGAGTGTGTGGCTGAGGCCTGTGTTGGTGCATGGAATAGTGTTGATGGATTTTGTTTGTAGATATGTGTGCGTCAAGCAGACAGTGAGAATGACCAAGTACTTTCACATGTCCCCTCCTGATAATCCTGCACATGTTCCAGTTTCATAGTGTGTGCTCACTATGTGTGGTTAATCAAAGATTTTGATTTGGTAGATAGGTAGTTCAGTGGGATCCTTGATGTTTGGTTTAATTATGTCAAACTGTGATCGGATATTAAGCGCATGGCTAAAAACGATGAAAATAACACTGAATCATTCACAGCTGTTCCATTTAGGCCCGTCCTCCCAACCTATTTCCAGATCCATACCAGATGTTCAGCATATCCACTTCCGATAAAGTTACAGACAAGGAATGTAAATATGGTCAGTGGTTATCCTGAAAATCTGGCTTGGTCTTCATGGACTTATGATGAGCATCTTGGACATATGTGCCTTTGGCTACTATCTTGTACAGGGTTTTAAATGTCTGCTTATCATAGTCATGCATTGCCCCCTCTGTTAAACATTTTGATGGTTTGTGTGAAAATGAATGTAAATCAGTGACATTTGCTTTAGTGAGTTAATCAAATGCATGATGCAGGATGTGGAGGTACTATATAAGGGTTTTTGTCAATACTGGTTACATTTTTTGGGAATGTAGAGCTACACTCATGTCCTCTTGTGTACTGTGTGCACAAAAGTTGCCATAGGTATTGTGTGGCTTTGCAAATGTGCTCATTCCTTTTACAGCTGAGCGGATTGTGCAAATGCAGGGAGGTAATCTCTTAACCAGATTGTCGTACATTGAAAGGAAATCCCTCGGTTAGCATCGGTATGAGGGCTGGAAGGTGTTTCTTCAACTGAATGATCTATGGGACAACAGGGATATTACACTTCTTCGGAGTGCGTGTTAATGTATAGTGAGACACCCCTTTGGGAAGGCGGGTCCAGATGCAGGATAAGAGCAGTGGCTGAAATGGCCATTCAAGGCACAGGAAAACATCTGGTCAGCTGGGGGACTGCAGGATTCCTTCAGGAACAGATAGCTTTCAAAGTTCAACAGCTTATCTAGCCCACAAACTAGTTATGAGAGAGCAGCACATACTCTTCTAATAAACACACACACACACACACCTTGCGCTGCAGATAGATAGCATAGTACTCAATTGACCCCATATCAGTGTGACTTTTACTTAGTCCTATTTTGCTACTACGCTTCGACTTGAAGGCTGCGTCTTCTAATGAACAAAGGAAAACTACAAGTTCCAGCATGCATAAAGCGATTTGATGAAAAAAAGAGGTGAGATGAAATATCACTCGCGTGACAATGTACTAGCTGTTGATAAAGCACTTCGGGATTGTGTTAGAATATTTCCAAATCTTCCCTTTACAAATACAGACCAGATTAATTTCTTGTAGTCAACGATTTAGGAAAATTGTGTTGTAAAAGGTTGTTGAGGGATAGATTTGGAAAAATCATTGTCCACATCCATGACATTATTTAAATTGTTGCAAGTTGCCAAAGAGGTGGATGATTGTTGCAGCACGCTATTTTCGAAAGCACTGTTGCATGGAATACATTGTAAATCCTTTGGCACTTAAGCAAATTAAACATTGTTCTAGCAAGCCAAAAACATTACTGTCTCTTAAAGAGACGACAGTGATAGGAACATTATTTTTCGGGGCCCATTTCAATGTAATTTCTGTCTTTTCTCTTCTCGTTTGAAGTATCAGGATGGCAGCAATGGTCAGTAATTGTTGAAATTACAGTGAGATGACATGCTCATTTCTTACATGTAATGATTTAAGGCCATTCACTGCTTGAGTCAGGTCTTAACCAGCCTGAAAGGAGACATGTTTTTGACAACCCATATATCGCAGAGAAGCCACATTTGTTTATTGTCTTATAAAACAGGTAAATTGACTAAAGGATTCCAGAAATATGTCCCTCTAGTGGTCTATCAATTGTAGAACTAATGGAATAGACAATGAGAACTGGACAGTTATGCCGGCTGTTTAGCATAATGCCCACAGTGCATCATCCGCGACTCCAGCTTCTGCATCAGCACAAAGGGCTGTTTTAATGTATTTCACTGGCTGTTTAATGAGATCAGCCATTTGAAGGACAGCGCCGAGTTAGATGGTGGCAAATATCACACCACTAATAAAGATTAAGGCCCTATATTTGCAGCCTCCATGGCTCAGTTTATGTCTGGCTCTGTTCAGTTCACCATTGCATCTTCTAACTAGTCTTACATCATTTGCATTTGTTTAGCGCTTACTATCATAATCCTAGTGGATTTTCTACTTGGTTTTCCTTTTGTACAGATATTGCAAGGAAATCAATTGACTGCTGTTTTTTGCTGTTTGGATTCAGTGGCGTCTGCCTCGGAACGGGGGTGGTGGGGTAAAAAAAAAAAGAAAATAAACTTACCCGTGAACAACGACGCCGCCACCTCTTCTCTGTCCTCTTCTCTCAGCACTGGCAGCGCGGAACAGAAGCACCTAGGCTCCCAGAGTCTTCCAGCCTGTCACAATTCTGCGTTACAGCAGTATTGTGATTGGCCTGAGCGCCGTGCTTCGGCGCTCAGAGAGGGGCGTGACGGGGAAGCTGTGAATGTTCTCCACCCAGGCTGTGCATTACAACTGGTGGAGGGGGTGGAGAACATGCAAAGTGCGCATGACAGTTAGGCTGGCCCAAGTGGGCCAGCCAAACCGTCATGCGTACTTCGGGAGTGCAAACCACTCCTCCCTCTGCTCTGGCCAGCCCAGCCCCGCCCCACCCCCAACCTGACTCAGAGTCAGCACTAAAAAAGAAAGTGATAATATAATGTTATCATTTTTTTTTTTTTTTGCACTGCTCAAAGAGCAGTGGGACAACGCTTCTCCGCCCTAGCGGAGGAGCCACCACTGTTTGGTTGTGTGTGGTTAGCAAAGTTCAGTATTTCATTTAGAACTGGTTTCAGTCGATTAGTTGGGCAATACTTTATATCTGATCTTACCACCATTACTTGACCTAAACATTTTTCACAGTGTCTATAAAATTAAACCAAAACTTCTTCATAGTGCTACTAAATTCCTAAATGGCATGTTATATACATGATCTCCTCAGTGCAAGTGCGACCTTTGTGTATTGTCTATATGTTCAGGAGTAGGACTAAGCTTTAGTATTGTTCCCAGTGAAATTAAAGAACAAAAGTTTGTTGAGGTCTTCATTGCCCTGCTCGTATTGTAATCTGTAGTGCAATCCAGTTCTAACTAGCCATTGGTTGGACAAGGAAACTCAAAGACAGTATGGACTACAGGGTAAAAGGGGGCTGGGAGTCAACAGAACACTCGCTTTGCAAGACCTTTCGAGAACGCGAAATCAGGGTTCAAATGTACATGGTATGTAAAAAAATGAAAGGTGTAGGAGACCAAGACTAGAGTATGCTGGTGCTCGTTCTTTCCTACATCAGCCTCTTCTACCACTAGGAAGGGATAAAGATGTGCCTTGGTGCACACCATCCAGATGTACATTGTGTGTTTGCAGCAGTACCATGAAACAACTTTAAGGCGGCAGTCAAACAGAAACAAATTTACTAAGTACAACACAAACTACAAAAACAGAAATTGTGCCGTCATCAACATTAAAAACAACACACAGCCGAACCAAAACAGTAAAATCCCTTAAATCCGCGAGATAATAAACCTTAACAGCTTAGAAAGTTAAGTCTCGAGCCTGGTACACTGCTCTTGAGAAAAGGGAAGAAAGCGTAAAAGAGTGTCAGATGAGGAGATAGTGAGAAAAGTGAACACTGAAGACAATCGGAGAAGAGAGACCAAAACAGAAAGTGAGGCCACAAATGTATTTGAGAATGATACTGCACTAGAAAAGGAAATGGAAAGACGGTATAAAAGAATGACAGCAAAAGAACATGTGAGAACGAAGGGAATGAGGGACACGATTGCTGAGAAAATAAAAGAAGCATTAAAGAAATACAAGGTGACAGATGCAGAGACAAAAGAGTGAGGAAATGGCTGGGAGCCAAAACCGGCCCTGGCAAAGTGCTCTGCCGGCCCCCCAGCCCAGGGGGCCAGCGCTTTGCCAGGGCCGCTTTTCAGCCGTTTTTGTTACAGGGCCGATTTTGCAGCTATGCTGCAAAAACGGCTCTGCAACAAAAACGGCCCCCAGGGCCCAAAACCGGCCCCCTCCCTTGCGGCCGACCGGGGGATTGCCCGGTGCCCACAACGGCCAGTCCGGGCCTGCAACGGACCAATAAAAGCAGTAAGCCTGCAATGTATCATAGAAAGATGCCTTAAATCGAAGGAGACGTCTACAAACTGCGGAGCGCATTTGAGATTCTTTTGTGTGAAAGTCCAACAATGAAACCGATAAAATAAACACCGGAAAGGAAAGACACCCCTCGCGTAGGTCGCTGTACTCAAACAAACGCTGTTCTGTGCATCACGTTGACTATTTAATGCTCATTTCTCTGATTCATAGTATAAACGAGCAAAACTCTTACTGCAGAGTGCAGCTACAAGACAGCCCTCTAGGGTGCAGCACTGGTCTGGGGAAGCAGTATTCGTCACTGATACCTAGCCAGTCTGCACTGAGACCAGAGAATGAACTGTGCCCTGATAAGTCACTGTCTTCATATTATAATTGCAAAAGCATTTATAAAGCGCGTATAACCTCTGATGAAGAATTGAAGCGCTTTTTAGGCGAGTAGCACACTACTGTGGAACCCAAGATTAATTGTTAATCGGTTAGTTCAATTTTTTTCCCTTCTGCATTAGTTGTGTTATGTGTGTGCTCTTGATTTCATGCATGTTTAACAGAGGTTGGAGTAGGGATAGAATGATAGGAATGGATTTGAAAATGACTATGGGAACATGTGTAACATTCAGTGTACCAACTGCATATATTGTAGAGTGTCAAGTGTTTTCTTGCTAGCTCTTGTAAACCGTAAACACTTCTGAGAATCAAGGCATTCCATTCTTTCTTATTGTCTTCATCAAGCCATTTCTATTTTATTAAGTGAATGAAACGAAAAAAACAGAATTATATTTACGAATGAAAAATGGACTTGGAACCGCTTGCTGTATTGATTTCAAGACGATGACCTTACACAGTTGAACTACACAACCTTCGAAAGTTAGATGGAGACGCAAACTAAACATAACACACCATAACATAAGCATAACACGACAACTGGCAGAAACTATTGTAAGCAAACTTTGTACAACAGAGTACATTCATTTTTGGAGCTGGCATGGGTGGAAATGGTCAAGTACATATTACATTAAGTTTTTTTTTATCCCGAGCAAAGTCGAGAAATTGCTTTAAGAAAGTATTGAAACATATGGCTTATGTATTTCTTTCAAATCACAGTTGTGAGTAAAGTTCAAGTTAAAAAATAAATGTATTTAGGCAATTGTCCATAAAACATTCTAAAAAGTACACATTAATTAAAACCTTTAAATGAACCCCCTCCTCACATCCCCATTACATTTCATTTTTAAAATTCTGGTAACTGTGATAAATAAGGGAAAACACAATCCTGGCCAAATGAAGCAAACGAGAAGCTTTAGATGATTTCTTCTTTAAATATAATAAATCACATTGTTGCGACACCATAGCAGCAGATTCTCTCAATACTCATTTGCCTGAGAAAGTGAGCCAGGGTGTGACTGTACCACTATTTAAATGGAATTTCTTCATTGCAGTCATAAATAAATAAAACAAATTTCGATGCGCGCACTGCATCGCCAAATTCGATAGAGTGCGCGCAACGAAAATTGTTTTATTTAGTTCTATGTTTACTTGCCTGCATGTGGCCGTATTCCGTAATTTACTACCTCCCACCCTCCCCCTCCCTCGCCCCACGACACCGCCCAGCAGCACTCCCACCACCTACCGCTACTGATATGGAGCCTATATTTTTTTTAATTTTGTTCATTCACATTCTGAATCTTATGGTGGTGGAAAATTACAGATGATACCACTGGACTTTGAGTAGTGGAAAACGACCAAGCATTTATTCTTCCTCCAACTCACAATTAAATCCATAAAGGTTTAGTAAATGTTGTTTATGATGCCGGTATTCCCTTTAAATGTAGGCTCTTCATCAAGAGTGGATGAAGCAGCAACTAGATTGTTGGGTGGCATCTGAAGACAAATGCTTACTAACATGGCTTGACCATAAAAACATGGCCTAATAAAAAACAGTGGCTTGGAGGCAATGTCGTTGTGGCACGGCCTGTTACAGCGATGTCAGTCAGGTTTAGAAATTGATTGGAAAAGCTGAGTTGAGAATCGCACATACTTGCTTCTACACAAGGACAGCATTGGTATTCAGTGCATTTGTACCCCGGGTGTTCAGGACATACAAAATCAATGTACTGAACTTGGAGAACTCTTTAACATTCTGAATGCAAACAGATGAAGGAAGCAAAGCATTTGTGGCAATTACAGTCTAACCTGGTTGTAAAGGGCTTGCAGCAGATATGACCCGAACTTAGGTCTACGGTTCGAGGCATAGTTGCCTTCCGCAAGGAGCATCCATTTGGACTCCGTTGCCATTGTCTCTGCTGTAAACGCGGCGCCTGGCTGAAAAACCTTCATAAATAACTAACCATACTTGGATCATCCCACACTGCATAGGTCATTGCATGTAGTATTGGCAATTTACTTAAAATGGTTGAATAGTAAGTGAGGCTGTAGTCTCCCAGTTATAATACAAATGAAACCTTCCGGCAATAGTAATAATAATCGACCACAACAACAAAAGCAGCAGCAATAATAAAAATAATAAGAATACCTGCATCTACGGGATCTACAGTGAGTGCCCCCACCACCCCTGACCACATCATTTTCAAAACCTGCCGCATCAGACACTGCGCCCTCTAATCGCCCCTCCATCGATCTTTAGCTTCTCGATGACAAAAGGGAAGGATAAAAAAACAGCAAGGACATTGCGAGTCTGAGTTGAAGCTGCTTATGGGGAAAAAACAAAGTGGACCTTCGGCAACTGCACTGTCAAGATGTGCAACAATATCCATCCTTCATATCAGACTTGCTTGATAGCTCCCACATTTCAGGAAAAGCTGAAGGCTCATCTTCTGAAGGAGCATCTCATCTGCCATCGATAGGGGCCTTCTCAGCTTCAGCGGCCAACCCTGGTTCCACTGACACAAGAGGCACTTTTACTGTGGACCAAGGAAGGATGAAAGTGGGAGTCAAAAAGTGGCCTGCACATTACAGGCGAAATCTGCTCCATGTGCAATAAATAAAACTCCTTCGGCCTACATCTTAGGATGGCCGTGGGCTTCTTGAAATTCACAAAAGAAGTAAAAAACTTTTTGTCTACTCAAGCCTTCGGGCCGAGCGCCCCATGAAAAGTATGATCACATGTACATCATATTACACCTAGAGATCTGGTAGTGCTTAATCAGTACTGCATCTCTTCTACCCTAACAGGGTGTGGAATCAGTTGTAAAGTAGGAATCAGTGCTATACCCATAAATGCATCCATCGGACCTATAATATTTGTCTATGTAAATATGGCACGGCTGCTAATGGAATCTTACAAAAAATGTAAATTTCCTCGTGGGTCAAATTTAAAAACGAGCTACGAGGTTGTATCCTGAACAGTGTATAAGTTGGGCTCATTTTCTTGCTTTGAGTTCATCATTCTATGTACTGCTCTACAGGAAATAAGTTAACATCGTACAAGAAGAGTATACATTACTGCATAATCTGTTTTTTGTTAACTACAGTTTCTTCATGGAAGCTGCACCACAAAGTGTGGCACTGCATATATTCAGTGCACTCCGCTGCCTTTTGGCTAGGTTCACCCTATATAAACACCATGGGGCAGATTTACAATTACTGGCGCATCCCTGCATATCAGCAGGGATGCGCCAGAAATTGTGCGCCGCAGCTCCGCCACCCTGGATGCGCCGCATTTACAATGCGGCGCACCATGTGGGGAAAACGGCACAGATGAGTGACGCATCTGTGCCGTAAAAGCGGCGCATTGCTGGAGTTGCGTCGCAAGTGCGACGCAGCTCCAGGAAGGCTTGGGGGGCTCTATCTCCACAATGCTGCGTCAATCCTTACACCTGCTTCAAGCAGCCGCAGGGTTCCGGCGCAGGTACGCCTCCCAAAAGTGACTGAGTGAAATCTTGTAGATTTCACTCAGCCACTTTTGGGAGGCGTACCTGCGCCGGAACGCCCCCCCAGCGATCGAACGCCTTCTACTGGCACAGGGCTTTACAACGTGACGCATCTGGGAGATGCGTCACGTTGTAAATACCCCGCACCATGTCACATCTTTTGCGCCGCCACTGCGTCACAAAAGTGACGCAACGGCGGTGTAAAAGAGGCGCAAGGGGCTTGTAAATCTGCCCCCATATATATATACATACAAACACTCCTTCCCCAAAGGCTCTACACTGGTGCATACATGCAGTAAATGCACTTTTGCACTGGTGCTTGTGCACTTAAGAATGAAGCATACAGATGTTGCTCCATTCCATGTTAGATATGTTGCATTTTTGTACAGGGGCCTTGTTTAGCACACACTATGAAACAACTGATTACATTATATGTAATGTCAAGTGTGTAATACAGTTTTTATAAAAGAAAATCCTGATCCATGTGCAAGCTTTGTTTGAAAAAAAGATTGATAAACTGATTTGTACTATTCATGCAACTTTTGTAATAAACAGCGGAAACTTGTACCACCTCAAATTCAGTTACACCTTCCGTATTTTAGGGAAGAGGAGGAAAAAAAACAAATTCTTCCACTCAATTTATGTGAACCCTGAAAAAACAGATGAGCTTCAGTGTTCTCCATGTTTTGGCCTGGTGCAAAAATCTTTACGCAATACGGATCGGAACAAATCTGTTTCTTCCATTCCCTATTCAACAAGAGCCAAGCGTAGCAAAATAGTTTTTTTCTCATCTTCGTACTGGTGCCATTGCCTCACTGACCCCTACTCCAGACCTAGGGGCTCAGTGTCCACTCTGCACTCCCCTAATAAGGATCACACAATTCATTGCGTCAGTAACTCAACTATTTGGCATTGGTGTCCAACCAATTTTAGCACTTTGTGGCACTAGCATTCCCACTGATAGACCAGTGCAAAATGTCATTTTTAGTAACTGATCAGTAGAAGAACGGCATTCGCACTGACTGATATTACATTTGGTCAGTGCAAACGATGGTGCAGACTTGTCTATTTACTGGGGCAAGATAGCTCAACCACTGGTACAAATCAGACAATCCACCACCTGCCCAATAAACCTGACCCTAATTGGTCGCTTTTCTCCCACCAATACCTCTAGAGCCAATAGATAACTCCCAGGGCTATATGGTGCTACTCAAAGCCAAATAAAATGATAGGCTAAGCTGGGGGTTAGGTAGAAGAGTGTAAAAGCACCACCTGCGCATAAATTAGGAAGGTGGTTAAGTTGTCATGCCTGTTTAGGCTTTTGGAAATTTGATGACAGGTGCCCAGTGGCACAGTTCAGAAAGACTAACTTCTGGGACAGAATCCCATAAAATAGATTATTAAATAAAAAAATAAATAAATAAATAAATAACGAAAGCCTGGTTCGAACCATGTTGTCCTGCAGTTCCATAAATTTAACAGGAATAGACATTAAAAAGCCTGTTTCTGCCTATTTGCGTTTTTGAAGGTCTTTGCATTTGTTCTTCACTGACTCTTGGGATCCAGTTGTCGGAAATGAATCCAATCTGATGCGCAGCTATTAAAAGAGTCTTCAGAGATGCTAAATATCGGGTTCAACACTCCCTGCATTATTTTTCTATTAATAGTCCAATATGATTTCCATCACTCTCCCAAAATAAACTCACTGCAGCAGATGAATTCAACTTATAATAGGTTGGAGAAGGTTGCAAAGGTGTCATTAATTTCAGCTCGGTCAATAGTATTTAGAAGACAACGAATAATTAAAAAACTAATGTTGGGAAACCATAACTATAAACAATTGTATTCACTGTGATTTAAGGATATTTGAACGTTGTTTTAAGGAATGATTGTGTCAGTTTAACCTATTAGGATTGGGAGCACTGGCAGATGTCAAACTTTATGAAGTAAGACATTGTGCCGGACACTCAGCTTGAACCAGATCTACCATAGATCAAGGTGGCGAGTTTTGAGCTGATGGTAAACGTGCCACCGTTAAAGTTGGCTGTCTGGTCCATGTTTGATGTACTAAGGTTCCTTGATAAAGTTTGGCATCAAAGACAGATCAAAGTGAATGTTGGGTACCCAGATCGTTCACTGGTGTTGGCAAAAAAATCCTACTTTGATAGAAAGCTACCATAGCTCGAGACATGGAAATTACATACTTTCGGCCTAATTATGAGTTTGGTTGTCCCTAGACCGCCAAACTCATGGCAACGCGGTGCTTGCGGTCAAGCCACCAGTACACCGGCTGTCCGACTGCCCTATTACAACTTTGGCAGTCGGACCACCATTTGACTACAGCAACCGCGGTGGCGGTCAGGGCATCACAATATGCTGGTGATGCCGATGTGGCACAACCATGCATATTACGAGTTTCCTGATCGCCAGCGATCGCATGTTGGTTCTTACTCCACGCAACTGCTGGTGGGGAGGAAACAAAGGGGGCTCTACAGGGCCCCCCTTGCCCCATGCATGCATGTTGGTGCATGCAGAGGGGCACATGTTGTGCCCCCCTGTGTGAATGCACCCCCAGTTCCAGCACGGCATGGACTTCAAAGTCCATGCCGTGATGGAATGCGCTGTAGCTATTCCACAGTGCTGCCTTTCTAAGGCTCCCATAGAAGCCTCAGGACCGCCATGACGCCACACCCCACATTACGATTTAACTCGTAATCTGGCTGGCGGGCAGCGGGCCTGTTTGGCGGTCCTGGAGCAGGGCAGGTGCAAGGCGGCCCACTCCAGTACCACCAAACTCGCAATCGGGCCCTTTATGTGCTAGAACACATCACTGTATTCCCTCTGAGAAAATCGAGATTCGGAAATTTTCTGTGATGATAGCAACGAAGTTGCAAAATTCTTGTAAACATCAAAAATACGGTTTCTTTGTCAAGCATAGGCTAGCTGACTGCATTTGTGTGCTCAATTGCTGTGCAAAGACTGGAAACAGACAGGGAGCTAGTATGATGTAAACAATCTGCAGATTCCATTAAAAAAAAGTAAATTTAATCTCTGAAGGGCTAAAAGGCAAAGATAGTTAATATTCGAGATTAAGCTCTGAGAAGCATGCTTCCTCTGACATGTTTGCTACTCACATCACCCAGTCATATTTTGGTAATATATCGGAAATGCAGAATATGTGTTATAAACTGCACTTATAAATAAAAAGTAACATCATTAACCACAAATATTGAAATAAAATGTATCAACCAGTTGAAGCTAGGATACAAAGTAAGATACTCGCGCATTAACACTAGATAGAGCAATGGAAAGGGGATACACATTCAAAATATGTCATGATGGCTCCATGTCTCTGAAAGCGAGGCAGTCATTCTGATGTCAGACGATCGATAGAGGGCACATTTAGAGAGTTAATTCGGTGAACAATAAAGAAATGTTGAGGGTGTGTTGAACCACATGCCTTCCTATGATTTGATGTGATTTTCATAAACATGTCTAATCATGGCATTGGGCAGAAGTCAGACGAAATAAACTCATTGGTGTTAAATGAACAAGGGAGTTGGCATATAAGAACAACCTTTTACAATCAATTAACCAGGAAGAATTAATAAACAGGTCGCACACCTGTAGGGCTGGTTCTCCTGCATTCTGAGAAGTGATTGTAGGCTGCTAGAGAAAAACCGTGAGTCAGCCATACCTGATGCTATTACACATAGAATGTTTACAAAGTATTCACATATATGATGCAGATCAGCAGATGTTAATTTTTTTCGAGGCAATAACCTCTACCTCATGGACATGTAACCAAGTGTCATACATGTGCTATTTGAGTATGATGGCCAAGAACAAAATTAACAATATTTAATGCAAAAAAGTGAATGCACTGCCCACACTATCACTCTAAAAAAACTGTATATGTAGTAATCGCATATTCTTCCGTATCGAAGATTCATAGGAATGATGTGCTGTAGGAATGTTTAACGATTTTTCAATAATCTGTTGCATTACTGGGCGCAGAAGCATTCGGGAGAAGGATGTCACATTGAAGGGATCATAGCAAAAGATTAATCACCACAAACCTGTATTAGATTACCCACAACCATTTAGTGGCTAGAGGCAAAAGGAAGATTCCAATGGGATGAGCCAAACTGTACAACCTTGTAAGTTGTTATATACTTTAGAATAAATCACTGTTCAGTCATGCAAAATTATAATTATCAGACTGTCACAGTAGATACTGATTCCTTATTGAGCTACTTACCAATGCCAGTACAGTTAATTAACGATTATCATACAAGCATATATGTTGCATCATCTATAAATGACACAATCATTAATGTAGCTTCTAATTGCTGATTGGCTTAACCCGTCACTTAAAGAACCTATTCATTTGGCACATCCTGTACAACTTCAACAAAAAAAACCTTGCCAAGGGATCCATATCCCTTCCACTCCTAAAGTATTTTTAGATTGAAAATTGGATGATTTACGCAAGCATCTGGATTTGGTTAATGAAGGCCCACGGTCCTAGATCTTGTCTTCTTCAGTAGGAAGTGATTGTGAAGAGTATGATTTTCCTTCTTGATTAGGTGATGGACAATATCTGATAATATTCTTGTTTGTGAATGTATAGCAATTCAAGCCCAGATGTGCTATTTTAGCAGGTTCAGCTTTGTGTCATAAGTTTTAGCCAAGTGGATGAGTGCACATGCATCGTGGATGGCAAGAATGGGACAGGATCGATATTGCCTCCAAGATGTTGCGGGCCACACCTGACGGCACCTCTCCCATACTAAAATAAAACAAAAAAATAGCTGGTTAAATGTTTGGTGGTAGCACCACTTCTGACAAATCTGTGATCTGAAAGCAACTGTGAAGGTGGGCATGAGAATCTTGCCACCTTGGCATTCATCACTCGCTCTGGAATTGGAGGTAAGTTACAGACACAATTGTCATTACCACTTCTTTCCAGAGAGGAACCCCAGTCTACTTTTTTGATCTTGCCCTGAAACAGCTTTTAGCGGTCTGTTTTCAAAAGACCTTGTGTGGATCATATCAAAAATGTACATTGGGCATTGTGCCAGTATATCGGTTGATTTTATGGTCACTCATTTGCTTGCTCCTTTTTCAGTGGCTTTTCTCTTCTTGTGTTTGTTCCTCTCCTGCATCAAAACTTCTTTACCATCCTTTTGAATGAACGATGTATCCTTCACTGCTTACAGCCATTTAGTTTTTTCCTCCAGACATTTATCATATACCAACATGTGTTTTCCGTGTTGCTCCCTCCTCCCCCAGCTCATCCATTGCTTCCCCAACCCTGCTTTTTAAAAAAATTCCTTCCCTCATAGCCTCAAGATCCTCTGTTGCCAACTGCTCTCTTCTGGTTCCCCCTCCACCCTTGCTGACTTCTCCATCACACGCTCCTCCTTTTCTCCCACACCCCTCCCGTTCTTCAAAATTGTATTTTTAAAATTTCCAGGTCAGGCCACTCCATTTTAAATAAGTGTGTTTGACACATTTAAATGTATTTTTGTATTTACTGCTCTAAGTGGCATCTGCCATCATAAAACAGTACATAATAAAATCGCAGTCGCCTCATGCCATATGCGTACGTTACCACGTAGCTCAATGGGCCACCATTTGTGCTCATTCATGTCACCATGCTATTTTTTTTAAATTGCCGATGCTGCACTGTTTCAGCAAAAACCATTCCTCTTTGCCGATGTTGTGCAGCATCTACAAAAAAATTAGAAAAGCTAATAGGTGGCAAAGGTGTGAACTTTTGGCTTGGCCAATGCTTGTTCTTTTTTGTGATCACAATCCCCTGTATGCAAAGATGGGCAGGAAATTAACTCATTGTGCCTAATTCTGAGCTGACTAGATGCATCAGAGTCTTTAAGGCCGATACCCTGCTGGCTCAGAGTGCTGAATAAGAGTCTTCTCGCTTTTTAAGTCCAGGTTCTTACATATCAGAGTGTCCAAAGGTAGATGTGTTTGTAAAGTTGGGTCTGCAGGGCACCTTCTTTGCTGCAGATCTGCAAAGCCTGGTGCATCACAGCCCCACCTGCATAGCTCATGCTCGTGGCATATGGGCCGGCTTCCACCCCACATCATATCCATCCATAGTCTATTCAACTTCAGAAAAGCATTAAAAACCTGTTTTTTTCCAAAGTAAGTTCCACTCAGGGATTCTGGTTCTCCTCTTCCACAGTGCTAGCACATAGACACCTTTGGGTATTTTTTTGCGCTTTACAAACTTCAATAACATAACAACCGATATCTTGCCCATGGTGTCCAAAGTATCTTATCCCACCTCTGCCCATATCTGTATAGGGACATTTAAAAATAAAGTATAATCAGATTTCGAAAGGAGTCGTCACGTTGAGACTGCAAGATGTTATTTGCCATATTGTACAGTATAAAATAAACCAACTACATATTTAAGGCACCTCTCAATTCAACACCACCAAATCGTATCTCCTTTAATAACTTTTTGCAGTCTTATTATGCACATCTTGGCTAATATCTCTCTACTTATTTAGCTCACTTTGTCAGTACTATTGTGCTTATTTGTGCTTTTCCAGTGCCCAGCTGGCTCCGGATGACTGCTGAGACTTGCTTAAACAAATATTTTAATTAAGGCAATTTTGATTATAATTGTGCCTTTTCCTAACAGAAGGACATCTGGATTTTGCCCAGAGTATCAAAACTGCAAAGTTTTATTTCTATAGAGTTAAAGATTCACCTGACCCTGAAAGTGCACACTGCAGATTATTTGTGGCCATTCTTTGGAAATTCTGCTATGAAGACAAACACCTGACTTCTGGGTGTCTCTTAGCTGTTCAGGAAGCACAAAGCACGTACTGTTCTCATTTCAGGAAGTGAAATATTGTTTGCAAAGATGGCACCTACAGGTATAATGTCATTTACACACAAGCTAACATGAGCTGCGTTTGTCTATCTTTGACAGAGAGAGGGGTATGAAAGGAATTGACTAGGTGGTATAGAAAGAGTAACTTCCATGTACTTGAAAGTTAACTTGCAAACTGTTTAAGTGACTGATTGTTTTCGAAGACCTGCATTTCTAAATGCAGCCAGGCAGTAGTGGTGACAATGATAGTACGCGGTTCTTCTTCCTTGAGAAAAGATGTAGATATAAAGTGCAGTTAGGCTACAATTATCTAAAAACATGCCTTCATAGCACACAAAGTACAGGTCAAGTACTTCTTTGTCCCAGAACGGAAAGGCACTAAAATCAGACTTGGATTCGGGAAGAACTCATAGTGTAAGTGACGAGATGCAGAATAATGAGGACCACAAAATAGTTACCACCCACAACAAAGGGAGCCATAAACAGGTTGAGGCTGTAGTCCACTGGTTCTTAAACGTTTGGCCTCTGTGGACCGTTATTGGAATCAGGGGACCCCCCAACTGAGTCATTATTGGAGGCCGAGGACCCCTGGCCTAAGCAATTTCTATGATTTGAACCCCAAAACTGTACACAAAAATACAAAAACAAGTATGCACAGTAAAAATGCTCAGATATTGAAAAATATTATTTAATTCACAATCAAATATTGAAAAAGATTTCACATTTTCGATTTTGTTTCTTTATTTGCATACACTTTATTAATTTCAATTAGGGTTCCCGATTTTATGATATTTATGTTTTTAACATTTACTTCTATATTTATTTATATTTACATTTTGGCCATCGGATTGGTCTTTAACCATATGTAATTTGTGTTTTGAGAATAAATGGAGTAGTAAAATGATTTATTTTCACACCTATTTAACTGATAACCATGCACAAATATTTTGCTGCTGCATTTTAGCAAATTAAGCAGCCTAATATAGCGAAACATTCAACCCACAGGTAAACATCACCATTATAGCACAACTATATGTTAACATATGCCTGTATTCAGCGAAATCTCAACCTTTTTTTTTAACTTCCCGTGCTGTCCATCTGCTGAGCTGTTGTCCTGGAAATCACTAAAGACAGCACGAAGTGTCACCCACAAGAAGCACAATTTTCCATATTTATTCACTTTTAACAATAAATACAGACAGCAAACATTATTTTCCCTCTGTATTTATCTGTAAAAATCACAAAACTGGAAGCCTTAATTTATCAATTTTAATAATATTTAATTTTGTAACACGTTCACGGACCCCCTGATCAGGCCTCGCGGACCTCCAGGGGTCTTCAGACCACAAGTTAAGTACCATTGCTCTTGTCAACTGAAAAATTTATGAGGTAGAGGGGAGAGAGGGGGGGGGGGGGGGGGAGAGAAGGCCGGCGGTCAGCACTCTGTTGAAAATAAATAGTGGTCACATCCATAGAGGACACATTAAAAAAAATAAAGGAAAGATTGAATTAAATAGCAAATGTTTGAAGAATTTTAGAAGAGATTTTCAAAGAAGAAAATGAAAGATATGAGGTAGACTGTCACAACATGCTTATATTCAGAAACAGATATGAGTACAACTTTAATGCCAGAAAGTGTGAGCCAGGCTCAACATCGTCTTTTGTTGTCGCAAGTTGCTGATGACTTAAATTTAGAACAGGAGTTGGGTTGCAGCAGCTGAAATTAGGCTCCTCATTCATAAATGTCACTCATAACATAACACTTGTATTTGTAAAGCGCACTTATCACCCATGGGTCTCAAGGCGCTGAATACCAGATGTTTAATGTTACCCAACTCAATGGTACTCATTTTATCGACCTCAAATTGATGAAAGGCTGAGTGCACCCGCCGGGATTTGAACCTGGGACCATGAGGTCAAACACAGGCGCCTGCATCATCATCATGCTTGAATCTGGTTCAGTCTTTGGTGGTTACATCTGAACTAGTTATTGAGAGCAATGCAAGAGGAAGATTCTATGCTATACAAATCCAAATAAGATGAAAAAGTAACAACAACAAAAATCACCATCTTCTGAAAAACAGTTTTCTTTCAAATTTTAATTTAAGTGTACTATGTTTGTGAACACTTAAAACTCAAACTTTTATGGCACATTCTGATCCCTTGATGGTATCTGAATTTAGTAATTCTCTATAGTCCTGAAAACTATTCCTGGGGAGAATATAAATCCTGTTTATTATTAGCTTTGCAGATCACATAAGGGCTGTGTTTAGCTTTGCCTCGGTTTGATACATGAGATGCACAGTTTTCTGATTTCTTCAAGATCTTTGAAAATCTTATAGCAGGAGACACATGGTGTTAAGGATTTAACATTTACGTGGCCAGCTTATGGATGTAAACATCTATATCTTTTCACACAGGCGATTCCTAGCATCTCTGTACATTTAATTGACACTGTATTTTGCTCATACACTTTCCACATAAGCTAGAGCAATGATCCACAGAACTTAAGGAACGGGATGGATTTTAAGGCTTGTTGCACATCAGATTCAAGATGGCTTCTAGATGGCTTCTAGATGACTGTGGATATCCTCTCAAACTCGCTGCGCTCAGGCTGTTCGACACCAGGCTGAATATGCTTCCAAATCCTTTCCGTGCTAATCAACATGTTCTTGTGCTCATTATTTTAAGGTGGTACTTGAACCAAAACTAGGCTTCTCTTAAACCAAAAATCCCTCTAGTGAAAGCAGAAAAAGTACTTTTAATTTGAATTAAAAGCCGACTACATTTAGAAAGCAAAAATATTCCTGCTTCTATTGGATATGCTTTTTTGGGGCTTAATAACAGCACATGCGAGTAGGACGTTGAGACACCTGCCTTACCTAATGTCAAAGCGTTCTTATTTATTCAATACCTGGAACTCTCTTAGGAAGAGTTCCCTAAGAAAACAAAAAAAAGTTTATATGGAAAAGATTTGTTTTTTTAGTCACATTCAATTGTCTCTGTTTTTAAAAGCCTAACTTATTTAGCCCTCAAAATGTAGAATTTTTCCACTTGTTCCATGATGAAAGAAAATACAATTTGCCAATGTTTTCCAATTGGAGGGTGAGAAGTCCGCCTAGTAGTTCATCTCAATATTTGCAGCTACATAACACTTCAAGTGTTGAAAACCAACACACAGCATTTGTACACCAGAGTACGGTCATCGTTGGGAACCGCTGTACAATGATGAGCCAGGGAACTACAATATTTTGCAAACTCAAGGGGTGCAAATAACCACTACAAATCTCTGGTACCTCCATCTTGCCAAGCTGTACCAGCACAGAGGATTGTCACATTCTACTCTGCTCACTAGGCTGCATCTTCTGCCAGCCCAGGCTTTTTTCTACCAACTCAAAGTGCCTCATTCTTTTGCCAGCCCAGGGCTCAGCCATCTTCAGCCCATCTTGACATCACCACCTTCTGCCAACTCATGGTGCTGCCATTTTCCACTTGCTCTATTCCCAAAGCATCCACTTGAAATGTGGAAATTTAGATGGGCTTAGAAGGCTCAAAGTGTCTTATAAATGCATGAAAACCCAACTGAGCATAATTTGATTCTTGTGAACAGAGAACAAAATGACAGATATTCCTTCACGAATAAATGAACATAATAGAACAAAACATTTCTGCTTGATCTAAATTGCTCTAATGGTCACTTTGTAGCTAGTAATCACTGGTCTGTTCCTTTTGCAAAAGTTTGAGATGAATTAATTTAGCTGGCATTTTTGACCTAGTAATGTCAAACTGATTTTTTTTCTCTTTTACAAATAAATGGACTTGCATAATCCTCCCAAAATCATAATCTGACGTCTAAAACAAATCTTACTGATCTGGCAACCCAGGCCTTCTTTTGCTTACAATACCAATGTATTGCCTATTTTATAAGCTTCACCCCATACACAGATGTGTTTGTAAATTTGTTGTCCACGGTCAAACTTTAATTTGAGCTTCATGGTGGTTGGCAACTATTTAGGGTCGTAAAAATTGGTCAGATTTACTGTGATGAACTGATGAATTTGGATGATATGTTCTACTCTATTCACACCAATGTGCATAGACCCTTGTGCACTTGTCCTTTCATTTATATGCATAGGTCAGGACCTAGACAAAGATAAAATGGCAATATAGGAAAGCACAGCTTCATACGACTGTGAACTAGCTAAATTCAAAGAATAAGGGCCCACTTAGCAATCAGTGGTGTAACGAAACTTGAGGGGACCAATAGGAGTCGTGAAATTACATAGACATCAGAATTTAGCATAAATATATGCTGTTTTGGTCGTGCATGAAATAGCGCATGTACTGTCTCTTCCGGATCTTTTGTTAACAAACTTAAAGGGGCTTAGAGTTCGGCCATTTCTTATCATTAGTTAGGTTTATCTCACTTTTGTTTCCTTGCTTCTCACTGGTCAGCATGTGCGAGTTTAATTATCTCTTTGTGTGTTTGTTCCTTTGATGGAGCACGGGCCAAGTACTGATTAATTTCTTTCTCAGTGTCCTTCTGCTGCTTGCCCTCTAATGCAGGTGCCATTTTTTTCACTTGCTTCCCTTGTTGTTTCCTTGCTACTTATGCACTCCGTCACCCGCTCCCTCCTGTTGTAGTTGCTTGCCCTCCCAATATTGTTGTTTGTCACCCCTCCCATCATTGTTGCTTGTCCTCCCGTTCTCGTTCCTTGCCACCCTCCCATCATTGTTCCTTTTCTAGCTCCCTCCTGCCAGAAAAGAAAAAAAAGCGCTATGACACGATATCGCTTGTGGTGTCTCTGCCTTCCTCCTCCAGTCGGTACTGCTTCCCCACCCCTCTCTCCCACCACAAAGCCCTATTACACGACAAGCATGGTCTCCTCATAGCGCTTATTTTTCTAGTAATTACCCATGTCGTACAGTAGCCGCACTGCTGTACAACATGGCTAAAATACATTGACAAAGCCAATGGATCTTGCATAGGTGAGACCTACTGCCAATTTGCCAATTCTTGGCATCTATAGAAATCAAATATTGCCATGAAAATTCATAACACATCATGTGTATTTGAGTAGGATCCTGCATGCCAAACAGTCCTCGAGAACACGTATAGCACAAACATGTACAAGCACATTTTGTCTTTTGCGTCACCAGCCCATCGAAACATGGGTGTGTACCCTTTTTATGTAACTCTTTTACAAGATACTTACTCTAGCTTTACACAGGAGTATATTTGTGTGCTTATCCATGGTGGAACAGAACCTGCAAACTCTTTTTGAATACTGACAAAAAGATGAATTTGTGGGTTTTTACTAGACTTTGAAAGCCACCGCATGCAGTGTCCACTAGTCTACACCTGACCCTACAATTATGACTGTAGACAAGCAGCCCAGCTGAGAATTTGTTCTAGTCTCTAAATTTAGTCCGGGACACAGACACCCACTTTTCTTACTTGTGCTTGGGGAATTGCCATCAGAACATTGTTTCCACTTGCAAGAAAGGAGAAAAAGGTTTCGTTCTTCAGGGCCCAGATATTTCCCAATTGTGCTTGCCTCAGTGTACACAGGCCCAGTCAGAATTTTCATTTGAAAAGCTGAATTTCTTTCAACGCTCTCTAGAACTACGAAGTAATAAGCATTGGTAAAGTCAAAGTTCCGGTCTTTATTATTTATTTATCTAACAAGCGTATGCAGTATGCAAAAACATGGAAAAAAATATTTTTAAAAGCATCGCAGGTTCACCAGCTCTTGTATGTTGTTATGGACACAGTCAAAATCTAAATGCTGTTTGAACAGACCAATGGACGAAGAGGCCCGACCAAAAGCCCTTTATATATACACAGATGTATACATTCTTCTTATTTTTTGTACCACATCAGGCTGACGGTACAGCCAAAACGCCTAAAGGCCAAGACTAAAAGGGGCTGAGCCACCAAACTTTATGTTCCACACCCATAGCAGCTAAAATGGTATTGCCTTGACACTTGCAAAATGTTCATAAGTGCTTTGGAAGACATATTATTTCCTTCCTGGAGTTCACACAGCTTGATCTTTTTGAATTGTGTGTGCTTTTCTTTCGTGTCTTATTTTTTAAATCATTAAAACCGTAATGACATCATTCCCTGCACATGTATCCTGAGACACATTAGAGAAATGGCTGGTAGCAGATTAGCAACATCTTAAATTTCATAGTCCCACCGTCGTTTCATTATACTAAGAGGGGCTGGGTGATTACCTTGTGTAACCATCAATCAACTAAGTGCATTACCATTGGAGATTTCATCAATATAACTCCAGTTCTTCATCTACTCACGGTCCTTAAATTATGTCTTTCAGTGCGCCTGAAAGGCGCTTCCATAGTTGAGCACAACGTTGCATTGATCGACAGTGGTGCAGTGGAATGGGGTGAAATTGTAATTCACTTTCAAATTACATTTTTATTTTTGGTCTCCATTGATGATGCCACTGGTTAGCATCACATAACTGTGTGTCCTCTGAGGCGCAAAAATGCATATTTGCACTTTTATTTCAAACAATAAAGCAAATACAAAAATAGCCCAGTGCAAATTCTAAATGAAAAACATTCCAAATTCACAATTCATTTATATCCTGTTGCATTTTTTTATACACAGGAGTTAACAACAATATTTAAATAGACAGTATGTTTACTGTCTGTGTGTTAAATAAATTTAAAAAACATTATATTGACTGAAGAACTGTTAGCTATTAACTATGGGGTTCGCTATATCCTGCAAACTTATTTCTTTTGAAAATTTCCTGCAATAGACATATTGCCTAGAGCTGCTATTCTAACACTGCAATACTATTCTGATTCCAATCCCTTTTTAGGTCAAACATATGAGACCTCTTGTATATACATTAGTATATACTTGTTTGTGGCTTAAAGTCCATCCACTGCTTTTGATTTGTTTGTTTAAGTGTCCTTTAAAAATCCTTGCTTGCTAGTAGTCAATGCTTCCTCTTTGTTCCTCCTTTCCTCGCCACCCTCGGTCTCAAGCAGCTGTTGACCACCCCCACCCACTACGCCGGACACACACTCGACCCCGTCTTCTCCTCCAGCAAGGACATCACCTTCAGCCACGCCACCGGACTCCACTGGACGGACCACAGCTGCGTCCACTTCAGCTACAGAAAGAACACGATCCACCACCACCAGCAACAGGTTGCACGCAGAAGCTGGAACAAGATCACAGCCGACCAGCTCGCCGCCTCCCTGAGCCAGGACCCCCCCGCCAGCTCAGCGAACCCCAGCCAGGCCGCCAACAACCTCACGAAGTGGATCAGCAACTGTGCAGACGATCTCGCGCCACTGAGGACCCCGCCCAGCAGACCCGGCAGTAAGAAAGCACCATGGTTCACCGATGAACTCAAGAGCTCCAAGAGGAACTGCCGAGCCCTCGAGAGAGCCTGGTGCAGAGACCCAACACCAGACAACATGACCACCCTCAAGCTCGCCACTCGAAAACACCACCAACTGATCCACACCACCAAGAAAACCGCATTCAAGGAACGACTGGACAACAACGCCCACAACAGCAAGGAACTCTTCAACATCGTCAAAGAGCTCTCCAACCCCAGCGCCGGAAACAACGACATCACCCCATCGCAAGACCTCTGCAACTCCCTCGCCTCCTACTTCCACAACAAGATCGCGGACATACACAACAGCTTCAGCACTCAGCCAACGCACCCCACGAGAGCACCTGCACCCCCCACCACCACCCTCCGCGCCTGGACCCCGATCAACACCGAGGAAACCCTACGCACAATGAACTCCATCCACTCCGGATCTCCAACCGACCCCTGCCCTCACCACGTCTTCAACAAGGCCGACTCCGTCATCGCGCCCCACCTGCGGGACATCATCAACACCTCCTTCGACACCGCTACCTTCCCGGAGAGCTGGAAGCATGCCGAACTCAGCGCTCTACTGAAGAAACCATCAGCGGACCCCACCGAACTCAAAAACTACCGCCCCATCTCGCTCCTCCCGTTTCCGGCCAAAGTCATCGAGAAGACCGTCAACAAGCAGCTGGCCGCCTTCCTCGAGACGAATGGATCCCTCGACTACTCGCAGTCCGGCTTCCGGGCCAACCACAGCACCGAGACCGCCCTCATCGCAGCCACTGATGACATCCGAGCCCTGCTCGACAACGGGGAAACAGCGGCCCTCATCCTCCTGGACCTCTCCGCGGCATTTGACACTGTCTGCCACGGCACCCTAGCGCAGCGCCTCAGCAACGTCGGAATCCAAGAGAAGGCACTAGAATGGATCATCTCCTTCCTCGCCGGAAGGACACAGAGAGTCCGCCTCCCCTCCTTCAGATCAGAAGCCACCGAAGTCATCTGCGGCGTCCCTCAAGGCTCTTCGCTCCACCCTCTTCAATGTCTACATGAGCCCCCTTGCGGCCATCGCACGCCAACACAACCTCAACATCATCTCTTACGCCGACGACACCCAGCTGATCCTCTCCCTCACCAACGACCCGCCACCGCCAGAGCCAGCCTACACGAGGGAATGAAAGACGTAGCCGAGTGGATGAGGAACAGCCGCCTGAAACTGAACTCAGACAAGACGGAAGTCCTCATCCTGGGATCTTCGCCCTCCGCCTGGGACGACTCCTGGTGGCCCCCTGCCCTGGGCAGTGCACCCAAACCAACAGGCCACGCACGCAACCTGGGTTTCATCCTGGACTCCTCCCTCTCCATGACCAGACAAGTCAACGCCGTCTCCTCGTCATGCTTCAACATCCTACGCATGCTACGTAAGATCTTCCGGTGGATCCCCACCGAGACCAGGAAGACGGTCACCCAGGCCCTCGTCACCAGCCGACTGGACTATGGCAACTCCCTCTACGCCGGAACCACTGCCAAACTCCAGAAGAGACTCCAGCGAATCCAGAACGCCTCAGAAAGACTCATCCTGGACATCCCCCGACACAGCCACATCTCCGGACACCTGAGAGACCTGCACTGGCTCCCGGTCAACAAGAGAATCACGTTCCGACTCCTCACCCACGCACACAAAGCCCTTCACAACCAAGGCCCAAGATACCTCAACAACCGCCTCAACTTCTACACTCCCGCTCGCCAGCTTCGATCAACCAACCACGCCCTCGCCGCCGTCCCCCGCATCCGAAGATCCACCACAGGAGGAAGATCCTTCTCCTACCTGGCCGCCAAGACGTGGAACTCCCTCCCGACCCACCTCCGCCTGACCCAAGACCACCTCGCCTTCAGGAAGCAGCTCAAGACCTGGCTGTTCGAGCAGTAGCGGACCTCCCCTCCCCAAGCGCCTAGAGACCCTCCGGGTGAGTAGCGCGCTATATAAATGACTGATTGATTGATTGATTTCCGTCTTTCTTTCCTCCCACGGAGCAGTGACCAAGTACTGTATCTTTACACTTTGTTATGTTATGTTATGTTAATTGGAATTTATAGAGCGCGCGGCTACACCCAGTAAGTGTCCTGACACTGAGAATAAAAGACCACCATAACAACCGACAGAGATCCACCCAGGCCACAGAAAATGAGAAGGCCTAAGGCTGGAAAAGCCTTGTTTTCAGCTTCCGCCTAAAAGTTAAGAGGTCCGGGATCTGTCTCACTGGGGGAGGAAGGCTATTCCAAAGACGAGATGCTACTGCTTGAAAAGATCTTCCCCCAACCAGAGAGAGCATGACCTTCAGAGTTGAGATCAGGCGCTGGGTAGAGGACGTCAAGGTACGCTGTGGAGTGTAAGGCTGAACTCTTTCCTTTAAGTATCGGGCACCAATCTTAAAGGAACGCTTTGAAAACCAGGACTAGGGCTTTAAAGTGGCTTCTTTTCTGCACAGGAAGCCAATGAAGTGCGGACAGAAGATGTGACATATGCATCCTGGGGCTTGTCAAAAAGATGGCCCTTGCTTTGGTTGTTTATCTGTTGTTTGGGCGACTTTTTAATAAATGTATTTCCTGCTGGTGTTACACGTTGGATTCTGTTAAGCTTTGGCGTCTGTATTTTATTGCATCCTTACTCCTGCTGCCTCCTTCCCGCTCCGTTGCTTGCTTAAGCAAGGCGTGATTTCAGTGCAAGAAGCAATCAAGCGAGTGTAATGTGTTTTCTCTCCAGTGTGCACCATGGCGGCTGCGCGCCTAACTTTTATCTACATGGGCACTGTGCTTCATGTTTCAGTCCGGCGTCTGCTTTCATATTTTGCAAACACATGTTTCGTTTATTTCATGCTTAAAAATAAAGTCGATTTTCTGGTTGTGTTCTCGGTCATTTTCGTTATGTGGGGATGGCTTGCTTCGCCGTTTTTTCACAAGCCTTGTCCTTGTTCACCCTTCGTCTCAGAAAATATGTGTATATTCTTATGAAGGAGTCTTCCCTGCCTGCACAACGAGCGGGAATTCTACAGCTCTAGTGCCTTGATGCGAAAGAGGTCTAGCAATAACTTAATTCTAGTCTACATACAAGCAGAAAATGTGTCCCTTTGGAAACACTAGCCCAGAATTACAGCAACTTCAAAAGTAACACACCAATGGATTGCGAGTACGCAATGTGCCTAACTGTTTGCGCACCGACTGTGGAGATGTGTTGTGTTGTGTCTTACTTGAGCCTCCACAGTTACTTGACATTTGTGCATCCGTTACCCATCTGTCACAAGGAGGGGTGCTCTCGAAAAGGAACACTGGGAGTACCTGAAATAATATAACACATGCATGCTTCTTTTCTAAGGGCTGCATGTGCACCAGATCACAGGGTGCACCAGTGCCGACTAATGCCCTTTCACCCTCCTAATATGACTCGCAAACAGAATGAAAACAGTGAGCATCTAAATGAATCCTTATCCATATAATGACATGCTAATGCATACACTACAGTATCTCACCCGCTAGCAATGATGTAGATTGGGCCTGGTGCCTGGCCTGCTTGGAACAACCTGGCAACCGTACTTACAAGAGCAGGGGCACATGTTGTGCCAACCGCTGCTTGTTTTATTTTCCAGAGAAAGTGTCGATCCTTTCAAACCTGGAGCTCTTTTAGGAAACCCTTAATATTGGAACAAATGATAGTAAACAAAAATGCTGGAATTTTTACACTCCCTGCGCTTCCATTTGAGGACCGGTGCCATTCAGGTGCTGAAGCGAAATAGCAGGAATTCATTCAAAAAGCAATTTATCCCCATTTTCAACTTATGAGGATCTTAATCAAGAGCTTGCTTCCACCACTGGAAAAAGACCCCCCTGCCGTTTTCCACTTACCGGTCTCCCAAGTTGTGTTGCTTTCCAGCCGTGCTTCTCCCTTCGTCTATCCTCCTTGCTTTTTCACATGCGGCTCTCCAGTTCTAGAAATATTTGGGAACTGTGCAAAACATGGTAATCAATAAGTTTGTAAATTGCAGGCAATATTTAACTGTCGCAGTAAAGGTTTGCTAGTGCTTTATGTTTACAAGGAGAATATTTTTT
This sequence comes from Lissotriton helveticus, assembly GCF_964261635.1. Classification (NCBI taxonomy): domain Eukaryota; kingdom Metazoa; phylum Chordata; class Amphibia; order Caudata; family Salamandridae; genus Lissotriton; species Lissotriton helveticus. The sequence goes on along the minus strand of NC_136070.1, from coordinate 1,069,386,150 downwards.
ATAATATTAAATGTGATCATTTTTCTAATTCTGTAATTAAAATACAAATGTGTTCTAGGTTGGCTTACAAGGCAACCTCGTGTGCCTTTAGACGGGTTATCATGCATTGTTTTTCTCTGGTAGTGATGGTTTAAGGTGACATACACTCTGTGGAAGTTGATCACAGTAATTTGTCTTCAAAGGTGAACTAGGGGTTACTAAATAACAGGACCCATGTATTTGTAACACATATGATCACTCCAGGAGTCTCTTGAAACTGATAACGTGTTTGCTGTTGCTTAAACATATGGTACTGATTTGGCGACCTTGCAAGGATGAATGGTAGGTGGTGTGGGCTCGCTGGGATACGAACAGTAGCACTGCAGTGGGCACAGATCCCCGGTGCATGGAACTGGCGTTTGTGACACTGAAAGGTCATGTCTTCAGCCAGCTAGATTTGCGCTGCTTCTGTTTCTGTTTCTAACGCAAAACCTGTGAGGCAGACACTACCTATGAAGGAGAAAAGCAATGTAATTGATTTCGAAATTAACAACCAATAATCCTCCAAGTCAGCCTGCTGCTCTATAAAATATCCTGAATCCTAGCCCAGAGCTCCCGTTAATGTTCAGCGCTATAACGTTCAGAAAAAACATGCACATACATAAATGCATAAGCGTGGATACCAGAGCCACCTGGGAACACTCCAGCACTCTTACACACACATTTCAGATCCCACATTAGTTAAATGCAGCACAGAAGATTGTGCTGAGGTTAAGTTGGCGTTGAGTTACCAGTGTTGATCGTGAATTTATAGTTTAATCATTGTAATATTTCAAAATAAGAACAAAGATATGCTGGTATAATGTGGTGCTAGTCTATAAAGTGGCTAAGCACAGTAGAAAACCGTAAACATTGCGCACTATTGACATAGCACTCTGATTTAAATTATGAGTCAATTCCATGATGTCCAACCCAAGGCATACTCACCGCTCTCTTGACTTTATTTTTTTATATTTTACATATCCTTGACCTACAGGTTTGGTGTTAAGATTTGTAATAGTTTTGACAATCACATTTTACTGCTTTCCTCTTGCATAAGGGCAACATTTCATACATTTAGGAGCAATCAGGCAAGATGGTGGTGCGTGTCCTAATCGGCTGACTGGTAACGCATTTCTTTAGTGCTGATGCACACAGACTAAAGTGTTCTTTGCACAGATGGCAGTTTGGTGAATGCATATTTGAAGGTACCTTGTGGTATTTCTGGATTTTAGTGTGACATACACCAACACACAATTTCACACCACACAATTTAACACCACCCAACAATTACACTCCACATAATACCACTCAACGCAACATGATTCAACTCCACATAATTAAAATTTACCCAGTACCACATAAATACACCCCACATAAAACCGCTCTGTCCAACATAGCAACAATACACATAATTACACTCCACACCGTGCCACATAATTCCAATCAGCATAATTTCACTCAACGCCTCACAATTCAACTCAACACATTTCCATTCCACAACACATAATTTAACAACAAACCACATAAGTCAACAAAACAATTACACAACATTACACATACATCCAATCCACACCACTGAATTCCACAGCACACCACAACATTTTTACACTCCACTACATACCACTCCACAACACAAAATATCAATACACAGAATCCCACTCCACATAATTCCAGTACACTCAATACCTCATGATTACTATCCACATATTTCCACTGCACACCATGTCACATAATTCCACCTCACAAATCCACTCCACATCACACTATTCCATGCTACACAATTCCCAACTAACAATTCCAAACCAACCCACATAATAACACTCCACACCACATACATCCACTCCACTCCATAAAACATGGGTAAAATACATTGTCATTACAACGCCAATAGCTCTACATCTTACAAAAGCCTTTTCTAATGCCTGTTCTAATTTCTAATCTTCTAATTGTGGCCACACTTTGGTAACAAACATGTAAATTATAACTTAAGCTATCTATATTGGTGGTCCTTATTCAAACAAGTAGAAGAAAGCCAGAGGTAAAGTGGCTGCACTAAAATTTCCATCGTAGAAATGAAGAGCAAGTATGGAAATTCCAACCAATGTCTTACACAGAGAATTAGACAGTAGTTCTGCACAGCTTTGAATACCTACCAAATAAAAAAAATAAAAGTTGAAGGACACTGCCAACAATTTAGTTATTGGGCCCTTACATAGCAGCGGGGGCCAGAAAGAGACCTGCTAGAAGAACATCAAGCTCCTACGAGTGAACTAGCCTCTATAAAGTATTGCTCTCAGAACCCAGGATAGGGATCTGTTTAGCACTCTGTGTAAATCTTGTCTCTATTGTTAATAGGTTACACCTGAGGACATGGATGAAAGCCTGGTTGATATTTCTTTAAGGCTTTATGAGATAATGAAAAAACAGTTGATCCCTCAAAGAGACTTGAATTGCTTAAAAACAATATAACATCAACTCATTTATTGTTTCAAACATATCTTAAATAGTAAAAAATGATCCTAGTCTGATGGTGGTCACGATGATGCTTATCACTGGAACTTTACACTGCGATACGAGCAGTAAAACCCAAACATCAAGAGTCCTCATTGTTAAAAAGAAAGTTCCAGCAGCTCTCCTATATTTCATTTTTTGTCTAAAATGTTGAATAGTGATTTTTTTTCTTGTACCGCACAGTAGGTTCACTTTATTTCTGCAATTTACCCTCAGTTTGGTCAGTTACAGGCACCTGCAACATAGATACTTTTTGTATTGGATTTAGTCAAGGAAATTCGGATTGGGTGACTTTCATCGTAATGTCTCTTCTTTTCGTTGCTAGTCTGTATTTTCTTTACATTATCACAAGGGTCGCTGATCTTAAATATAAATGAGGGTCTGTTCTACCTGGATTATTTAATAAACAGGTGGATTTCTTTCAGAAACAGGTGGCAAACTAAATGAGTTTTCTTCAAATACCACCTCAAGAACATCTGGCACCCAAGTAGCCAACAAGTCAATAGGGTCTCTGCCGTTAGCAACTGCATCCCAATAACTATAATCTGTCAGAAACTAACCTAGTATTCAATAAACTCCTCATGACTCTCTAAAGCAATGTTTCTAAAACAGAATCTGTCGAGACTCAAAACTTTTTCTATCAATTCCTCCCTGTACTGTGGACAATTTAATGGTAAATCGGTTTTCTAAACATGTAATGAGCTCTAAACTCAAGAAGTCATCAACTTGTACTTCCTACTTACTATCCCTGCACAGCCCACCTCTCTGAACACACCCTACTCAGTCACATGTGTGTTTGCAGTAATGTCTGTTGCATTTCTGCAATTTGCTCACATCTAATTTCAAAGATCATAAACTAATTTGTAAGCAATACCTCTGTTGCCCCAGCCCCTTGAACTTATTTATTAATCCCAACAACCATCTGCATGAACTCACACACTACCCTCTTATGACAACACCTAACTTCTATTCATTTAATCTATCACAAAGAAAAATAACCAAATGTATGGAATGGTTTCCTTGAGAGATCAAGCTTAATACCAATAACCAAATTATCCAATAAACGCTGGATAACCATTAACCTTGGTTCCCAGAGCAGAGTGTTGCCTGGCATAAAGCTCTTCAATGTCTTGTCAGGTGTAGTAAGCGCTATATAAATGCAATTACAATTCTAATATATGACAAAGACCAATTTTATTATTTTGTCAACTTAAATAAATTGCATTTGTACTAAAAGATAAGCTGACTTTTTCACCATGCCATGCTTTGTGAAATCACAGTAATTTCAGAGACAACATGGCACTTAGTTCTGCCACGCCACGGACCAAAGTTATTTCATGATACATCCAGAATGCACTGCTGCACTTCCCATTATTATTTGCATACATATTGACTTTCCCTTGGGGACAAACTGTGGAGCATGCTTCACAAACGCTGACCTCGTTTGAGGAAAAAACTGTTCATCTACAGTGCACCACTGCTCCTTTAGCCAACCATTAGCTAGGTGTATGCCTAACTTTATTTTTGGCCGATTGTTCAACCTTCTGTAAAGAAAATATTGTATTGTATTGGGTTCTTATATAGCGCAAACTGCCACCCTACGGGTATCCTGGCGCTTAGACTTAAAAGATAGCCACCACAAGAGCAGACCAGGTTATCGATGGGGAGGTGTAATGTTCAACCCTTGGGAACATGCCAGGTTTTCATACTCTTCCTGAAACAGGTCAGGGAATTGGCCTGTCTAATGTTCTGGGGCAGCTCGTCCCATAGGTGAGCGGCAGCCACACTGAAAGCTCTGCCCCTCATCCTGGATTGCTTAAATCTGGTAGTCCTTATCAGATTTGCACTAGAGGAGTGAAGCTGCCTCTTGGGATTATACCAGGTAAACTTCTCCTGCAGTGGAACTGGGCCCAGGTCGTGCACTCCTCTGTACACAATACAGAGAGATTTAAAACAGACTCTTTCCTTGATAGGCAGCCAGTGAAGGTCTCTCAAGGCCAAGGTTGTAGAAGATCTGCGCTGCCTATTTAACATCAGCTTTGCTGCCATGGACTGGACTCTCTGCAACCCCTGAAGGATATATTGTGGTGCTCCCAAATACAGGGAGTTGCAGTAGACCAGTCTACTCAGAATTATACTCCTTACTACAAGAGATCGAGTGTCCTTTGGCAGTAGCGGAAGAATCTGACGTAGCATGCGCAACAGGGAGAAGCACACGCTAGCAGTTTTGTTAGCCTGTGACTCCATTTGGAGATTATAATCCACCAAGACCCCCAAATTGCGCACCGTTTTGACTGGAGCCAGGGGTTCATCCTCGGGGGTAAGCTTGAACTCCAACGGTAGATGCAAGTTGGTCCATTGTTACAATACTCCTTTGAACAAAACATTGAAGGTATGGCTATTACATTCCCAAAAATGTTTATGTCAACGGTTTGTGCAGGGTAATTATGCCTATCTTAATCTCCATCATGGGTTTGCCTTGAGTTTGTACCACTGTCTTGTGACTATGGAGGTGGATTTCAATATATCATTGTGGTACAGTTTGACATCAAGCCTATACTTTGCAGTCAATGTCAGTCGGTGCTTTATGCAACACTCCTTCGAATTCATTAATTTCCTTTAATATCCAATGATTCATAATCTATTGTCTTATTAAGTTTGTCTCAACCTGTGCCTGTCTATAGACCTACAGATCATGAATTCAAATGTCTGGACTGACTCTGGGTTTCCTCTTTTGGAGGTTGACAATCACTATTATTTAAGTATATGGAGACAGTTCAGTGTGTGATTTGTGCTATATGCAGATTCATTTGCCACCAGTCGTCCTAAGTACGGTAAAGCTTTTTCATGGTGGGATATGTTGTTACACAAATGCGTTTAGGTAAGGTAAAATATCCACAATTGCATTATTTAAATATTTAAAGCTTGGAATCTCTGCAATCATATTCACTTCGTAGAGTTAAGACATTTTTCTGAGAAAACTGAATTTCTTCCATTGAATAGCACAGAGCGTCCCAAAGCCTGTCAGTACAGCACAGGCACAGCAGAGTAGCTCAGGCATACTGACACTTTGTCAGTTGTGATAACCTCCTTAGCCTAAAATCTATAAGATGGAAAATACTGTCATCTCAAGTCAGGGGAAACTCTGTTGCATGCAAAATCACTCCTCTACATTTTATAAACAGCTCCTAGACACAAAATAGGCTTTTCATTAGTGACGCATACTTTTATATTCATAAAAATGTAGATTATTTAGTAAGGCTGCTTTTTATTGCATATGGAAAGTTCTTGGAGGTGGGCAGGAAAAGGAGTAAAGTTTGACGCTTTACGTGTGAAGCATATTTTAATTAGTATCTATGTTATTTAGGTTTGGACAGTAATGGGAAATTTTGAATATATGGACATTAGGCTTAAAGTCATTGACTTTAAGCCTAATGTCCATAGAGCCAGATACTATGGTCTGAACAAAATACAATCTCTAGGCGCACTATGACAGGACTGCCATGTGTGTCAATAAGAGCATGGACTTTGGCGATGTGAACAAAAATGGCATATACGTTTATGGGTGACTAAGAACCTGTGTTGTATGTACTTCAAGCACAGGACATACCTTTCCCCTTAATTGGCACAGTTTCATGTATAACACAAACATACAACCATTTTCATAATGGGAGAAATGTAAAGTGCGAAAAGTTTTGCAAAAATGTTCATAATAAAACATGTTCCGCACTTTTAATTTCTGCCACTTCAAATAATGGCTATATTCTTATTATAAATATGGTACCTAGTCTACTAGCCTCTGAGACCAAGATGCCTACTGTGTTTAAATGCAACATTTTGAAATGGTAGAACAGTCATCTGAAGAGTTAACTTTGTTTTTATATGGATTCCATAAATCTCCTCTTTTAAATTTTCTCCGATTTCAAAGTGTCATTTATAGACAGCAGGCATCTTGCTCCCAGTGGTCAGTAGACAGGGTGCTGTATTTGTAACACAAAATACAGCCTTTTGTTTAAGTGGGAAAAATGTAAAGTGAGGAAACATGCTTTGTAATACATTAAGGTTTAATTGCCCTAATTGAAATTGAAGAAAAACATTAAGGCTTCATTTTTTATAGAAATATTTTTCTTCACTTTAAATTTCTCCCATTTATAAAAAAAAAATGACTGTATTGTTCAGTTATAAATATTGCACAGTGTCTACTGGCAACAAGAGGCCTACTGTTAATAAATCACATTTTGAATTGGAAGAAAATTAAAATGAAGAGTTAATGCTTCCACTTAACGCCGGCTGAAACCACACCTGCTTCCAAGCCGCCCCGAAACGGACTCACGGACCTTTCTTCTGCCACACCTGCAGCTTCACCTGCGACAGAGCCACCAAACCTCCAAGGAATGGACCCAACCACCTCCGCTGCATACTCCTCAACGCCCGCTCCGCACGCAAACACGTCGTCGAGCTCTTGGATCTGCTCGACACCTCCGCCCCAGACGTAGCCTTCCTGACCAAGACCTGGTGGAATGACTCCTCGGAGCCCAACATCGCCATAGCCATCCCGGACGGCTACAGGATCACCTGCAGGGATCGCGCCAACGGAATCGGAGGAGGAATAGCCATCGCCCACAAGTCCACCCTCAAGGTCGCCACCCACGCAGAAGACACCCTCAACACCGCGGAACACCTGCACTTTCGGATCCACACCGACACCAACACCACCCTCAGAGGAACACTCATCTACAGACCACCCCGGACCCCGAGCTCAATTCAGCGGCTCCATCGCCGACCTCGCCAGTGGATCGACGACTGCGCCAACACCCTCGCCCCACTCAAGAAACCCTACAACAACCACACCAGCAAGAGAACCACCTGGTTCACCGACGAGCTCCAAACCTCCAAACGCACATGCCGGAAACTGGAGAAGATATGGCTCCACGAACGCACTCCGGACAACCACACAGCCCACAAGTACGCCACCCGCAGACATCACCACCTCATCAGATTAGCCAAGAGATCCTCCTTCAAAGACCGCCTGGATAACAACGCACACGACAGCAAAGAGCTCTTCAGCATCGTAAAGGAACTCTCCAACCCCAACGACATACCGCCCTCACAAGAAATGTGCGACTCACTAGCCATCTTCTTCCACCGCAAGATCGCGAACATCCATGACAGCTTCAACACCATGACCTCCCGACTCCGCCAAACCCCACCTCCCCTGTAAACACCACCAGCACCAACCATCTGACTTCCACGAGACTTCCACGAGACACGCAAGGTCATGAACTCCATCCTCTCAGGATCTCCGTCAGACCCGTGCCCACACCACGTATTCAACAAAGCAGACGCAGCCATTGCACCCCAACTACGGAAGGTCATCAACATCTCCTTCGAAACAGCGACATTCCCGGAAAGCTGGAAACATGCCAAAATCAACGCCATCCTCAAGAAGCCCAAGGCGGACCCCAAGGACCTCAAGAACTTCCGGCCCATCTCCCTGCTCCCGTTCCCGGCGAAGGTCATCAAGAAAATCGTCAACACGCAACTGGCCCGCCACCTGGAAGACAACAACATCTTGGACTTGTCCCAGTCCGGGTTCAGACGAAACCACAGCACCGAGACAGCCCTCCTCGCCGCCACAGACATCAGGTGCCAACTAGGCAACGGCGAAACATCAGCCCTCATCCTCCTAGACCTGTCAGCCGCCTTCGACACGGTCTGCCATCGCACTCTAAAGACACGTCTCCTAGAATCCAGAATCCAAGAATCCAAGAGAAGGCTTGGACCACGTCCTTACTCTCCGACAGAACCCAGAGCGTCCGCCTCCCGCCCTTCCGATCCGAGGCCACCAACATCATCTGCGGCATCCCCCAGGGCTCATCCCTCAGCCCAACTGTTCAACGTCTACATGGCCCCTCCTTCCACAAGTGGCCCGCCAACACAACCTCAACATCATCTCCTATGCCGACGACACCCAGCTCATCCTCTCCCTCACCAAGGACCCACAAACCGCCAAAACCAACCTCCACGAGCGAATGAAGGCCGCCGCCGACTGGATGGGCACCAGCCGTCTAAAGCTAAACTCGGACAAGACGGAGGTACTCCTCCTCGGAACCACCCCCTCAGCCTGGAACGACTCCTGGTGGCTGACCACACTGGGAACAGCACCAACACCCACCGACCATGCACGCAACCTAGGATTCATCCTCGACTCCACCCTCTCCATGTCTAAACAGGTCAACGCTGTCTCCTCCTTCTGCTACAACACCCTCCGCATGCTCCACAGGATCTAACGCACTCTACACAGGAATCCCAGTCAAACACCTAAGACGACTACAACGCATCCAAAACGCCTACGCCCGACTGATCGTCAACGTACCCTGCCGCAGTCACATCACCCCCCACTTGAGAGACCTAAACTGGCTCCCCGTTGACAAGAGGATCACCTTCAAGCTCCTCACCCACGCACACAAAGCACTCCACAATGCCGGTCCAGCCTACCTGAACAGCAGACTCAACTTCTACACCCCCACCCGCCAGCTCCGCCCCGCCAGCCTCGCCCTCGCCGCTGTCCCCTGCATCCAGCGAACAACCTGCGGTGGCAGATCCTTCTCCTACCTCGCCGCCAAGACCTGGAACACCCTCCCTACCCACCTACGGCAGACCCAAGACCTAATCGCCTTCAGAAGACTCCTCAAGACCTGGCTCTTCGAGCAGTAGCAGGACCCTCCTCCCCTCAGCGCCTTGAGACCCTCATGGATAAGTAGTGCGCTTTACAAGTACTCTGATTGATTGATTGATTGATTGATAAGGTAACTTTTCATTTTATACCATTTAAACATTCAGAAATATCATGTTGTTCTCATGCTCCAATAGGGAGTTGACACGGACTTTTATTAATAGGTAAATACCTCAGTGCTTCAGTTCTTCACCTCTGTGCCCCTGAGTCATACATCCGAGTGGAGCACTGCTCATTATCAGGCCCTGCTATCTGCAGCCTGATAATAATAATGTAAAATAAACACAGCCTTCCCTTAACTTTAAACAGAAAATGTGACCCTGTGCTTATTTAAAAATGAACTAAAGGCTGGGAGCTACTCTGAATGTGTGATTGACTGGTTGGAGACACCTGGCCAGAATAAGATGAGGCACATTTCCTTTCCTCTCTGCAGGTTAGTCCTGACTCATTTAGGTCTGGGCTTTTCTGTTTTTGAGCAGACTGCAATCCTGCCTCAGAGAGACCTAAATAGTTCTGAGGTCTTGGAAAATTTTGCTCGGGCCGGAGAGAAGGCCTGGACCATTGCAATCTACGGTGCGAGGGGTCTTAAGTAATCTACTTCAGTAACCATTAATAGCTTTATTTCCAGTAGATTTATACAGAAACAGAATTGTAGGCTACATCCTGGAATATAAGTAGCACAGCACTATAAATTAAGGGCCATATAACCAATTAGGGTCTCTGATCATCTCCATCATCTAGTCACTGACCGCCCAAAACTGAGCCAGTAGAGATACAGTATGTGGGAAGGAAAATAATCAAAGACAAGCACCCAATAGTCTACAGGCACGTGCATATTGTAAAAGGAAGTACAGAGATTTCATAACAGGGGAGCAAAGCGGAGCGCACATTCCTCTGTCGCCTATCGGAAAGTCAAGATTTGCATGGTTTGCTTTGGCCTTGGGTGAATAGTCAGTGTTCCAGCTGAGAACAATGGCAGCTTCCCTGTTAGATTGTTTATGTGAGGCAGGTTTGATAGCAGGTACTGTTGAATTGTGAAGAGTAGGGCATTCTTTATCACACACACATTGCTGTAATCCTGTAGTTATTTCAATGTTAGCATTCCCAGGGTGAAAATCAAAATAGGCAGAAAGTTGCTGATACTGATACAAAGATAGTTGACGTACTTCTGCTGAGTGGGTTTGTTAGGGGTAGATATTTTTATTGCCATTTGCAGTGGTACTATAGAATCCCCCCAATCGTTATGACATCATTGTCTTGGCTAAATGTGTTTTTCTGTACAGTTTGTATAACGTGTTCTAATAAATTGTGTTTTCTACTCTTTCCTATATGTCCCTTCTGCACAAAAACGAGCTGCTTTTTTAAGGCTAAAATTAATACAAGCAACCCTCATTACAGGACCCAGCAAATTACTGTGGGGGGTCAATACCAAATGGAACAGTCTTTCCAGAGTTTAGTAGCCTCACCCATCACCGGTTCTGCGAGGTTCATTCACTCTAGTATAGATTATTATACTACTTCAATGAGGCTCCCAGAAAAAGAAAAGAATTTTGAAGTTTGTTCGGACAGATTTCCATATTCACAATTCGGTAAAAAAAAAAGATTTTAAGAGAATAAACATGTGTAATGAAATAGAACAGAATGTAAAATGAAAGGAAAAGAATTTCTATAATTTGCTTGAATGAGCTATTTCACCATGTGCAGGAGACTTGACAAATGGCCAGTTTGTAAATTAAATTATGTATTTACTAGTTTAAGTCATGGTTGGGTCAATACTCAAGTCAAGCATTAGTTATAAACTAGTCTGCAGTCTGGTTTTGACATTTTATTAAAGAAATATATATTTTTACTTGGACAACTTAACAGGCAGAAAACCACATTGCGCTGTTGCATCCCAGTGTGTATTAGATCACCTGGAACGTAATTGACTTTATAACGTTTGATCGAGTCAGACATTAAATCATCGCAATGGTACAGTATTAATAATCCGATCAAGAGAATGTGATGTACCATCCGCTCAAAGCACTGCAGCTAAGAGCATGTGATAGGAAATGGTCTGCTAGCGGCTTTTATTGATAATGATTTACTGGTTAAAGGAGTGATTTATCAATATTTTCTGCTGAATGTGCTTTCCTGGTACTGCTAAAAAGAATTGACAGTCTTGTAGGAAAAAACCCTGAAATAAAGAGAATACAGATATCTTGTTTTTGTACTTTCGAATGCACAACTCCCACTTCAGCGTTTCGCAACATTCTATTTTACCCCATAGACTACCAGTTCTTAACCTAGGGTCCACTCAAATGCATCACAGGCTGGAACTGCATTTCTTCAATGGGAATAGCCCTCAACTCTCCAGGATTCACCACCGCTAGCTGAGGAGGAGGTGGGAGGGGTGAGTGTATTGATCACAGTGATCCACCAAAGAAGGGCATTTTCAGCCCGAAATGCATGGACTACGTCAACAGGGGAGCCATCAAAAGTCTTTGATTGGGCCGGAAATAACACGTGCTCCATTGAGATCTACAGTGTGAAGTGTCTTTAGGAACCATAGGAGCTTTCTTTCAAAACCCTCCAACGGTATACCTCTCAGAGGCACAGTGGGAGTCTTTGCAACAAAGATGCATATCAATTTATTGTCAATGCAAAGTATTTTTCTTCTAATAGTATGTAATAGAGTAAAAGAACTCCTATAAAAGAGGCCCTGCTGTTTGGACCACACCTTCTTCGTTTACAGTTTTCATAACTGGTTCCCCACATATTTTTTTAAAATAATTTTAGTATTCAAGATTTTTTTTATAAGGAAATTTTCAGAGCCAGCATAGACATTCGTATAAAGTTTTGTACCTAGCCAAGGCACTTCATCAATCACCAACAATTTTCAACTGAAAACATGAAAGAGGGAAAAAAAACTAAGGTCACCTATCTACATGTTATATGTCTTATTTCTTATGTTGTAAATGTGAAAAAAAATCAATAAAAATATTTTTTTTTAAACGAAAAAGAAATTACACAGGTTGACCTGCTGTGCTGCCATAAAGTGGAATATGAAAAGTAAATACATTTTGGGGTTAACATGAGGTTCTGAAGTCCAAACTTCTCCCTGCCGCCATTTAAGCGTCTCCCGCTCAGACGCATGGCTGTTGGTGTCTATGATGTCCGTAAGCTCAGTGTTGGTGGATGTAGTGCAGGTGGCAAGATCTTAGGGGCTCCTCACCACATTTGTTAGAACACCCTTCAGTCTGAGTTAACCACTGCAGCACCTATAAAGGACATGTTCAGACAAACAACTTCTGCCCCCCTGTCTCCAAAGGATGAACACTGATGCTCAGAACCGCCGCGTGTCCATGTGCCCTTCACGCGCACTGCAGTTGGTAGGCCCATGCTGAGAGGTTGATGGCGCATGCACTGGCATGATTTGTTACTGCGCAGTAGAAGCACCAAGGGAAATCAAATCCCTGAAAATGTCATCAGCTTCACCCATGGCTTGCTCACTGCACCCTCCGATAAACGTTAATGCGTTTCCCCAACTAACCTGCGCACGCGCTCACAGACCATGGCAATGTCCCCACTGCGGCCCTTTCAATTAGCGAAGCTGAAATTAAACACGGGCCTATGACGTATTGGAAATTAATTGGAACAGGCTGCCTTTCTTCCTCTACACTCTGCTGGAACATTTCTGGCAATTAATTTTGCATAGTTAATGGAACAAAAAAAATAAAGAGGAGAAGTGTAATTAGTGCCCCATAAAATGGCTGCACTTGTATGTATGTACCTTCTCATCCTCCTGATTTCTTTGGTCTTTACTGGCCTTTCAATGAACAGTGCTTTGCTATCAGCTTCAGCACCGTATTTGTTGGGCAGGTTGGTCTGCTTGCACGCGGACATGCCCATTCTCTTGGTCCACTGGCATCTAAAGTGACATGAATGTACACTGTATCGTTAGGCCAGGTGGGCACGGGGACTGAGATATATTAAGCCAAGACAGATAGATTAAACACTGATTCACTGCTTAAACCTGCAGTATCGCCAAGAAAGAGAACATCACGCAAATGCATTTTGGGTAGCTCCCTTGTGTCTTAATATTGCTCATCTTTCAATCTTTTCTAAATCAGTACTTCCTTATATATATGCATGTAATGTAAATTAATGTTGTGCATATACTCAGCTTCCCACGCACATTAAGTGTTTTAAGTCATCTTCTGAGGATGATCTCCAGGTGCTTTTGATAAAGGCATTCTTTGGAAGTGATCTTCCTATGCAGATACAAACGAAATGGTGATCAGTGCCACACTTATTCAGTAACAGCAATTTTACATGTGGCACATTGAAAGATCTGGAACGCCTTGAGCCGATACAACGGTGCTCCCCAGCCATCAGCACTATGTGGGCCTACTGGATGCTGGCACTGGTCACGAATATAGCCCATTTGCGGCTTGATTGCCTGCAGTAAAATGTCCACCTCTAACATACGTAGCCATGTTTGCTCTCAGTACCCGCATGGTAAGTTGACAATCTAGTTGGCACCCTTGGTAATGGTATGCCTGATGATTAAAGAGCAGAGGACAGCAGAGGCTGATGGGTATTTTCTTTAATACCATAGAAGCAGTAAGCTGCCTGCACTCATTCCCAATCATTAAGTATTCCATATCCTTGCAGCTTTTGTTTTCTTGGGGAGAGCAGAGATTGCTGGAGGACTGGCCACTTAATATGTGGGCCTGGGGGAAACAGTGGATGTTGGAGTCCTGCTTATTTAGAATACAAAATTTCCCTGGCTGTTAAGATTTCAACATTCTGAATGCATTCAATCGCCCAAAATCTTGTTAATCCCCTAGGTACGCTCAGCCACTCCCACAGGCCAATAGTTTGTGTGCTGGCAGGCCTGTTTGTTACCCAAAACGTTGGTGTCCTCATATTCTTCTGCACATGCCATGTGTGCTGGGTCCCTGGAACTGCTCCACATAGATGCTACACAATGCTTCGGTGCCCACCCTCCAGCTTGCTAATATCACCTTCAATGCTACTCGGTCTCTCTAATGCCCCCCCCTCCCCCCCCAGATACCCCTAAAAGGCCCATCATCCTCACCCAAACTCTCCACAGTGGTCACGGGAGTGGGGGGTCAATGAGTCTTTTAATCCCCCTCCCTCCACCCCGCCGGCAGAAAACATTTACATTTTATCAATGAAGAGTCACATTTCATGCTGATCACTCTCCAGTGGCTGCCAATCGAAGCCATACTATTTACAAAAACTTCCTGCATCACCCAAAAAGCTCTGCACACATCCACTTCCCATTACGTGGTGGACAAACTCAAGCTGTAAGGCGGCTCCAGGCCATCACACAATGCCATGGCAAGGCTCCTTGAAACCCCAACTAATGGCACAATCCTTCAAGGGTAGAGCAGCCAGAATCTGGGTGTCACTACCTCCAAACCCATGCACAACTACCTTGCTGGCTACCTTCAAGACAGACCTTAAAATCCTTTCTTCTCCAAGGATATTTTAACTAAGACTCTGTAATCAATTATTGGCACAGACACCTACACTGCCTCAATCCCTTTACGGCTGTATATACCTTTCCTATATTCTCCTACTCTCCCATCACTTTATTACTTAAATTCCTATGTCCATTTCCAACACACTTAATGTGGTTATTAAAAGGGTACACTGTAAAACGTTTACCACTTACTAAGGCACATTTCCCTTCTGATGAGTTTCAACGTATACTCTTTGGCCCCGTTGGATAAAGTACTATGCTTTGCCACAAGGCCCTTTCACAACCTTTGCAAATACACTGCAACCTCACACTAGCACCACCAAGCTATGGGATTGCTAGCCAAGTACTGAGTCTTTACATGCTACTGATCCTGCATTTCGAAGATATAACTGGCTCTATCCGAACAACCCCACTTCAATCCTGAGCCTGCTTTGGTTACACCTAAACCTTCCTTCGCCACTGCACTCTACGCCACTGCACTCCGTGACACTTCCTATAAATGCTGTCACCACCTTTGTTATCCCTCCCCAATAGGCAACCAGGACCAAAATTTGAAGACAAAAGTGCTGAGGAGGGGTCCTCATCAGGAGGCCACTGCAGCTTACACAGCCCGTTGCCCCTGCCAGTGACAGTACCAACTCAACACAACTCATCAGAGACTCCTCCTCACTCCTTGAGTTCCACAAGAAGCTGAAGACCTGGTTCTTCAGATTACCCTGAGAGGACACTCACCTAGGCACCTACTCAAGCGCCTGGATAACCTCACAGAGGCAGTTGGCCTTTGATGCAGTGATCTAAAACTGTCTCATGTGTTCTTCCTGAGAGAGACGGAGAGGCTGTCTCTCATGCACTACTACTCCAGGCTGAACTTGATTAATCCTTTCATCAATCAAGCTTGTACTGCAGCTGTCGGTGATGTCTATTGTAACCACTGTGCATACTTTGCACCTGTTGCTGGCTTAAGCTTGATAAGAATGCTTTAAATAGAGAAAAAGACACCATTTTTGTGACTACAATGAGTTCTTAGCATCAGTCACAGTTATTTTTTTTACCTTTCGTAACCCTTGCTGCTTATCATTGATGCTCTGCGTCAAATGTGAATAGATAGTAAAATTCCCTAGGCAAAAAAATTCACATTGTAGTTCAACAAACCTGTTTTATTTCTACGCATTTGAAAATAAATCAATAAATGTCATGCTGTGATTTTTTTAAATGACTGGATGCGGTAGGGAGGGGATTGCTTTACGTCCCTTCGCAGCCTCCTCCTGCTGTTCCGCTGCTGGCTTGGAACCACCATCTCCAATTGTAACCACCGGAAAGTAGAATCCGGGTTTGTTTGCTCCCCGAGCCCCCAATTGAATATGCCCCCGCTACCCCCACCCTTGAGGAAGGGGGAGGAGCATGACTGTGCTGACGTTGGCAGGAATGGGACCATGCGGTCCCTTTACCACCCCGAAAACTAGTGTTGCGTTTCCCTTCACATCAGAATTAAGCCAAATTCCTTGAAGAAATTGAAAAAACATAAACACTGCCGAACTTCCACACAAGCTTCCCCCCGACCTGCCACACCAATTGTACGTCGCGATACAGAGAAACAGAATCAGCCAATGTCTTCGGTGAAGGCTATTGGCAGTGCTGGTGTTTACTGGGTTGAAAGGAATGAAAAACATGAATCGTTTAGTGATGAAGATGGAGGAGAAGAAATGCCACAAGTGTCATCACATGAATGGAGACAAATGTTTGCTGAAGTACGGGAAGTATTTTGCTGGAGCTATTTGTACAGTATACAAAATGGAGTGCTGTTTCTTGTATGCTATCCTTGTCCATGACTAGCTCTGTGGAGCATTCATTCCAAAATCAATACTGGTAAAGGTTAAGTGAAATCATACATTTTTTATCTCCTGTAGTGTGACACAGGAAGTCGGGGGAATTAGAGGGCCATTTCTTATTTTATAAAAAGATGAGATTTATCGTTGCTACTTTCTTATCCCCAAACGAGATTTGATGCCTAGAGAGTAAGACTGCGCAAGTTCTTAAGTAAAACTGTAGATGTCATGACCCGGCAGTACGTGGTAAGTACCCCTGCTGGTAAACACAATTTTTGCTTGGACTCAGGTCACTGGCAACAAGTAAAAGGCTCTGTATGTCAGTGCCTTCTGTGTGAAGTAGCTGTTAGGGATTTGTGGTTTTGATTTCCCACAAGCATTAAAAGACCATAGGTCTCTGAATCCCAACGAACAGTATTTGAAAGACAGGGATTGGTTACACTGATCCCTTTAACCCACCGATGCATTGCAGCAAAATATCAAGAAATACCTAAACTTTATTTCCCAACAGTGAAAAAAGTATAAGACATGTTGCCAGGTACATTTATATCTGGACGCTCTTGCAAAAGTAGGGAAAGCATTGGGTTTCGGAGGGGCGAAATTACTGTTGCCACTCCAAACAGTGCAAGAGTAGGGAAAGTGTCAAATTGCGAAGAGGTTAATTTTACTATTCCTACTGCAGTCTAAACAAGAGAAGGGAAAGTACTTCACTTCAAACACATTACATATATAAGTAACACCATGAATGCAAAAGAACAAAATACACTCTTAATATCAAAGTATTGGTTAACACACACATACACGTGTTTGTGTGTAATACAAAATAAAAAAAATCATTTTACCTAATTATAATTCATTAAAATAACTATCAATTAATAAATGTCATTCAATTATTAACTACCCACCCTATACCCCTACGAACTAGCAGCGAGTATCTAAAATATATGTTACATATTTAAAATCAATTAATTTACAATTAATAATTCATTGTTATTTATTACTTAATTCCCCAGCCTAGACCCCTGCATACCTAGCAGCCACAGCTAAAATATAGTTAAAATCATTAAATAGTCCATAATTTAAATATGTAAAAGTCAAGCAAATTATTAAATTACAAATAACAATTAATTAAATAACCTCCCACTCTATATCCCTACAAACCTAGTATCCGGCTACTAAAATATTGGTTCAATACTTAAGCATTCCATATTTTACATAATTGAACATGAACTAAATAATTCTACAAATAGTTCTACTACCTGGTGTTTCAAAAGCCCCTGCCTGGTGCATCCATTTTTTGAATCTGACACTGATTAAACATTTTAATTTGTAACTAGGAGACTTGACAGGCTAGTTGCTATCTGAATTCTCTATAGAGGGGCTCTCATGATTCTAGGGTCACCTTTAAGCTCTAATGCAAATCATTAGATTTTTGAACTAAAGTAAATGTACACATATACAAAAATACAATTGTACAATTTTACATAAGCTGTATATATTCTCTTTGCGTTTATATGGCGACGGTATTTTGTTCAATTCTCCCACCTCATCTATCTAAACATTTTGGCTGCGCCTCAGTCTTGTTACTTTCTGTATGTCCCACATTTGTCACTAGGCCTATGAGTTGAGAACCAAAACGAAGTCTTCAAGTGATAATGGAAGGCCATGTTTTGTGGATGCTAAGAAACATATTTTTATCACCCAAACTGAGAGCTCTTTGGTTTTGCACAACACCATGGGTGTGATGAATGAAAGCTTCAGAAGCACAAAGGCCGCACAAACGAAGTGCACAATGATGCTGGAAATTCTTTTCAAACTTAAACTTAAGTTCTATGTGGCATCTGCTGGACCAAGTCTATACCCCCATTCCCCCTCCTCTCATTCTTAACGTATATTAATATTAATGAACGGGAATAGAACTGGCATAATGGAATCTCCTAATAAGATTGTTCTGGCTATACAAACATTGCTACTGAAAAGAAAAGCCTTTGTGTATTTCATTCATCCAGATTCACCAGTTCCTGAGAGTGAGAGTTCGTGGCTAATTTTGATTACATTTTACAGACGTTGTGGCCTCTAAACAGCGCTTCGAGGAAAGAATACAAATATGCAGGCACTTTTTAGATTCTTGAACATCTTTACCGGAGGGATAATACAATTGTGATGTATAATTGTCACTCTTGTGTATAGTCGATTAAAAGTAAAAAACTATAAAAATACGTTTTAAAAAGAAGTCTAACATTTAATTAAATGAGTTTTGTACATCTTAACTGTAGGTCGCAAATGTCCTTATCCTGCAATAATTATTTAGGGTTCATAACTCGGGTTTGTCCTTCTGCGTATGCATATGTTTTCCAGCAAGCTTCATAGCTGCCAAGGTTTCAGATTGCCATGTGTGACATTTGCATAATTTCAGTGTAATTATGAGTGACATTTCAACGACTATGAGTGACACTTTCTTGCGGGCAAAATTAAGCAATGAAGACAATCAACACATGTAAATATCAGAAATAACACCACAAAGAGCGTTCCAATCGAAACACGTCAGTCTTTTGAATAAACTTTTGAATAAACTACTACGGAAACTATATCTCACAATGCAAGCTTTCCTGTGTGTGTGACCACGACGCTCTCGCTCTCTCTATCCCTCTCCTCTCTATCCTTTTATCCCTCTCACCTCTCTGTCTCTTTTTATCCCTCTCCTCTCACACGCTCCCTCTCTATCCCTTTCCTCTGTCATTACCCCTTTCCCCCTCTCGCACGCTCTATTATTTGATCCCTCTCCTCTCTATCCTTTTATCCCTCTCCTTTCAATCCTTTTATCCCTCTCCTGTCTCTTTTTATCCCTCTCCCCCTATCGCACGCTCTCTCTATCCTTCTCCTCTCTATTCTTTTATCTCTCCTGTAGCTCTTTATCCCTCTCCTCTCACGCGCTCACTCTCTAGTCCTCTCCTCTGTCTTTATCCCTCTCCCCCTCTCGCACGCTCTATCCCTCTCCTCTCTATCCTTTTATTCCTCTCCTGTCTCTTTATATTCCTCTCCCCTCCTAGTTTATTTTTATCCCTCTCCTCTCTCACACGCTTGCTCTCTATCCCTCTCCTGTCATCATCCCTCTCCCCCTCTCGCACGCACTCTCTATCCCTCTCCTCTTTATCCTTTTATCCCTCTCCTCTCTGTCTCTTTGTATCCCTCTCCCCCTCTCGCACGCACTCTCTATCCCTCTCCTCTTTATCCTTTTATCCCTCTCCTCTCTTTGTCTCTTTTGATCCCTCTCCTCTCTCACACGCTCGCTCGCTCTCTATCCATCTCGTCATTATCCCTCTCCCCCTCTCGCACACTCTCTCTCTATCTATCTCTCTCCCCCGCTCTCTCTCTATCCCTCTCCTCTCTATCCTTTTATCCCTCTCCTCTCTATCCTTTTACCCCTCTCTGTCTCTTTTTATCCCTCTCCTCTCTCACGCGCTCGCTCTCTAGCTCTCTCCTCTCTGTCATTATCCCTCTCCCCCTAGGCTGCAATGTTTGTTTTGATCAGAAAACATTAATTTGGAGTCGTGTTCTCGATAGAGGCCATACCCGTCATGAAAAATGAAAACATTTTTAGCAAACAGCTACGCATCTGCTCTCACTCAGCCTTACCTTGCACAGTCTAAGTTGCTGCTCCAAAAATCCCAGCAACACTCAGTACTAGCCGCTTCTCTTGGGCCTTCCTTCCTTCCACAGAGGCTCCTGCTTCGGTCTTTTTAGGTCTCGCGACCTATCAATGCGCGCAAGCGCATTGAGCGGAGCGAGAATTCATGTCCTCAAAATCCTCGTCAAACCAAGGGCTTCTTGCTGCGGTTTTCTTTAAGTTCACGTGAATCACGTGACCAAACAAGCACGCGCATCAGCCTCCCTCCCTCCCTCCTAATTGCATTTTTTTTTTTTTTAACGGCCGCACAGCACATCAAAGGGCTTCGCCCAGCGTGCGCTCTGCGGCTTCTCCTCCCCTAATTAATCATGGCTGTTTGGCCGTACTTTCAGTTTCCCGGCCGCTCTGCATTATCAGGTACGTGTTGGTGACGCATTATTTCACTTTGTCTCCGTGCGTGCATTTATTTAATGTTATCCTCTCGTTCATTATTTCACTTTGTCTCCGTGCGTGCATTTATTTAATGTTATCCTCTCGTTCATTAGGTCCTATCTCTTGTTCCTTAAGGTTCTCAATGACTGCCGAGTTTAAGTATGTTGTTGATGGTCGCATTTTCGTGGAGCGCTTTTGGGCTATAAACTTTCACGGCCTTTGAAGTGAAGCTTAGCTTCACTTCATAGGCCCCTGCTGCTTCACACCCTCATCGCCGCTTTCCCCACTCGCCCCCCTCCCCTGCCTGCCGTGTCGCATTTCTCCTCCCCCCTCCCCTTCTCTGCCTTCCCTCCGTCTTGTTTCACAGGCACCCCCTATCACGCAATTGAACAGAAGGGCAAAGCGAATCTCAGCAAGTAATTTTGACAGAAATGGGTGTCTAGCTGCGCCTGTGCCCTGCCAACTTCAAACGTGCGAACCTTGCAACAGCATTGCTTTGTTTCATTACTGCACGTTTTTTGTGTGATTTGAGACGAGTGCACAAACACATACTTCTGATACATGTACATGCTTCAAAGTGAAATGCAAATAAACAACATAGTTTTGAGGACCAGCAAATCCAATGCCATGCACAAAGAGTGGCGTGCAGGCACTCGCCAACATACACAACACATCTACAGATGCACTGGCACTAGCCATGCACTGGCGTTGCCAATAGGTTTCGCATTTGGAAAGTTGGAGCTATTGGTTTTGTAAATGACATTTTATATTTATATATTGTCATTGACAATGCCAATAACGATATATAAATATAAAATGTCATTTACAAAACCAATAGCTCCAACTTTCCTACTGCGAGACCTATTGGCAACGCCAGTGCTTGTTTTTACTAGTCACGACTTACTGCGCACTTTTAATTGTTGCGCTGCAAATGGGCATGACTGACATTAGTAGGCCTGCTCTTTGCTTCTCTGAGGGTGTTGTCTCAACTTTACTCCATTTTTTTAAGGCTCAGTCTGTATACATGACAGAAAAAAAGGCCCATTATTACTGCAGAGACCTGTACAGTTGCGATGAGAAGCAGCCTCACTCTGCCTGTACCTCCCGCTCTCGTCACAGTCAGACACAGGCTCCGAAATCATTATTTACTGGCAGGGGGCAGCCATAGATATTTTGGCCCCACTGCGACAGGCGCAGAAGGTGGAATCCGATCTGTAGTGCTGCCAGCCAGCCGAGCACCATGATTCCGGTGCCCCTGCCGCCCGCAAACCAGTGACCTCTGCTGCCAGCCTGAGAGAGCGTCTCAAGTCGAATCCCCCGCCGAGCACTTGACCCTACTTCCTCTGGACGTGACGTCACGCGGCACTATCGCGACCGGCACATCCGGATTAATCCCGGCCCCCTGTGCGCCACACGTGACGATGATTGACAGCTGAGTAGAGTATCCGACTCAGAGAGCAGCCCGGCCCCCCGTGCAGACTAGGACAGAGTCTGACTAGCCGCGCCGGTGCCTGCCGCCCTGATTTGCGCATTATGTTTCCAGGGCAACAGGAGCCTCTCAGTCGGGAGGCAGCTGCTGGCAGATGATAAACTGTAGCGCGCCGCGGTCTCAGAGCTGCAGCGTCTCAGTTAACTGTTTGGGCACGTTCGGGCGGCTGGCAGCACCTCTCAGAACACATAGAGAGCCCGGGCACAGGAGCGCCGCTGGCGCACCTGGCAGCACAAGTCGAAAATGCGTGACAATGCATTTCAGTGCGGTGATGCGGATCATCGCACTGAAATGCGTGAGTGTCACACCTGTTGCGTGACGCTTGGCAGGACTGAAGTTTTGTCTCGCAGCAAGCCGCAAACACCTAGAAATGTAGGCCAAGTGTTTACAGCACGTCGTTTTAGAATACAGGCCTCTGAAAAAATATTGATTTGCAGAATTTAAATAAAACAGCTTAGTAAATGTGTAGTACATTGGAGCAACTAATTTCACAAACTTGTAAACCTGAAATAATAGGACAGTGGTTGTTGATAACCTTTAGATTTCTGTGAACCCCCACTGAATCAACACTGGAAGCAGGGAACCCCAGCCTACACAATTTTTACTATTTGAACCTCAATACAATAGAACAAAAATAAAAATAAAATAAGTATAAAGCAATCAAATATACTAATCATTAAATATTTAATTTAGAAACAAATATGCAAAAATCGAAATTTCGATGGGAAGATTGGAGTTTTTCAAAATGTAGTTTTACTTCTAAGAGACGAAGCAATTTACTGGACTGTATGATATCACTTTGCCAATTGGATGCTGTCATTTCGTCGGTGCTTACTCATGTTTGAGGCCACCAATTTCCCATACTAGATTCTATTTGTCGTACTTGTGCTGCCTCCACTATCAAAAGAAGGAAGCCAAACATGTTTAGGCTCCAATTTTGTATTCCTTCACATATACAAAGCGTTTACATTTTTTCCATTTTTCCTTATTCTTTTTGATGGATATATACTTTATTAATCTGAAAGTACTGTTTAATTTTCAAAACAGGCACGGACCCCCTGAGTGTGCGTTGCACACCCCCAGGGACCCACAGACCACTGCTTAAGAACTATTGGCATAGGCAAATAACTTACATTTTCAGAAATGTTTTAGATTTGATTTCATCCACTCTGAGGGCTTCATTTGTTACCGCACCTTTGCGGCGATCATTAGCCACCCTCAATGTTAAACAATGACCTGTGTCATCCCAGTCTGATTTACACCCTTGAATAACTACAAGGGAAAAGAGGTAACGCGGTTTAGTTAGAGGTTAGTTGTGCAGAGTGACACTTGCCAATTTCTTGGCCTTTGGGGTGTTTAGTGGCAATTTTCAGTTTGTGTTTGTGACTTTCACATGTGGAGTCTTGCTCCAGCAGTTTTTCCCTAATGTCACTGGGCAAGAATGACGTGGTTTGGAGGAGCACTATAATGTAATACTGTGAATCAATTACTTTACTGGGAATTATTCACAATTGAGTTTAAATACCACTAAGCATCATCATTGGAGTGCTGGCAAAATGAGGTCACAACCCTCCCTTTATAGTGGCAATGGTGATGCTATATATTTGCACTCTGCAGCATGGCTCAGGTGTGGGAGACTAGAAATTTCTTCAAAGACCACCAAAACCAGCAAACAACCTAAGTACCTTTTCCAAACAAATTGTGTTCCTCTGAGAAACAAAGCGCTTTGCAAACACCTCTTTGCCAATAACTCTAATAAAGACACTACCTGACTAAATCGCCTAACCGCAAAACAAGAGAAGCAGGTTAGAGAAGGCAGAGTAGAAGGAGAAAGGAAACAAGCATTTGCAATGCAATAGGTTTCGCATTACTGAAAGTATGAGCTATTGGCATTGCAAATAATAATGCATGGCCAATAATGTGAGACCTATTGCATTGCAAATGCTGTTTTTTTTAACAATTTTTTTCCCCACCACCTACGTGACCAAGTGCCCCCACCCTTCTCTGTGCGCAGCCAATGTTAAAACCAAACGGTGTAATAAAAAAAAGATAGGCACTCAGCTCGCAACATGAAACTAATAACAACAAGATTTACAGGCCTCTTTTTAATCACGCTGGGGAAGCAGCTAAGCACAGAGAGACTTCCTATGCCGCCTGCAGAAACAAAAGAAACCAGAACATATGTAGATTGATGAAACAGGGAGCAAATAATCACTCTGCAATTGTTCATGAAGGGAAACAAAAGAGTTTGCTTTTGGAGCTACCGATGTGGCTTAGCTTGCAGAGCTGCTGCCTTGTGTTTCTGGGGAGCCAGGTTTGAGTCTCAGCATCGGGTGTACTAAAAACATGTCAATCCTAATAAATTAAATTAAACACCTAAGAAATCAATCTAAATACTACTTAATTGTAAACAAATGTTGCCAGACTCATGACTCTGCGCCCTCCAAAAAGTTATAGCCCGCGGTCGAAGTGTAGAAAGAAAGAAACGCGGCCGCTATAGTTAAAGTAGACCGGCATTAATAAGTAAAATGAAAGTGGACGGCGTGCTGCAACGTAGTAGGTGGTATGGGGCAAATCATTAAACAAACAAGACATAATAAGCCTGGAACGTTCCATGTGGAAATATAGCAATATCATACACGTTCTGAACTTTGTTTTATTCTATTTTAACGATCTACAGATTAGCCCCAATATGGTTAACTCACTTCCTTAATCAGGTGACCACCTGTCAGCCACTTACACAGAATACTCAGAAATTCAACCTAACGCCCGTAGTCCGTTGTTGATATTTTAACGGATGTGATTTGACCGTAAATGTTAACACTTCCGGGTTGCACAACAATGAAGCCCATGACAAAAAATATTATGAGATCCAATCATAGTGCATCACACAGATTTTCGAAGTGCCGATTGGCTGACGAGACCGTGTGTGTTTTTGTCTGAGCCATCCGTCTACAGCGGCGCCGGCGGTTATCTTCCAAGTTGGGGCAGGTTGGATATAGCTGGAGGCGCGTCTGAGGAGTTGGTGGCCAACCTGGCGATATTAGTTTGTCTCGGGCTGAACATACCAAGCTAGGCTACTGTTGCCTGCCTTTCTGGTTGGAAGGGAGAACAGGAAGGGGAGGGGGACGAGGAGGCAACAACACGAACGGGGCAACCCGGGGCTTGACTGGTGCCTGGCAGGGTACGAGATGACAATTATTCAATGCACATGTGGAATTTCTATCATTTAAAGATACTGGATAATTGCAATTAAGGCAAGAATTACATAACCCTGTTCTACTCGATTTCTTGTATGGACGATGCATTTTGCCAGGGAGGGGTCGGAATAAACAGAGCAGGCGTGAAAGCACGGCGGGAGAGAAGCCAGGGAGGGTGTGGAACAAACTGAGTGGGAGGTGTATGGGCGAGCGCAGACAGTAAAACACGGATTCCTTTGAAGTCTGATGGGGGGGCAGGGGAGCGGATTTCTTTGGAATCTGAGGCTGGCTGGCGATGTGCACGCTCCCAGCTCACATGAACTGTACCTAATCCCCAGTTTGGGGAGACTTTTAAAAAGCCTTTATATAATCTCGCCCACTATCCCTACTGGAAGGCTTAGACGAGACCTAAAAAACAATGGACATGACAGGTTCGGACCTAGGTAAATACAGTAAAGAAAGAAAGACAGGACTAAGGAAGAAAGTAAATTAAGCAGACCAAAATAAAACATTTAAAAAAACCTTAGGCTTCGCAAATTGAGGATCACTTATGGTCAAACAAAAATCTAAAATCATAGCGTCTAAGATGTTGCAGCGGATGAGATGATGTGAAACAACCCTGGTGATTGCTCAGTTTTTCAGAGTAAACAGCCAGGGGTGAGTAAAGCGGTTCCCATGGCACAGTCAAAAGGTCACTTCATCAGATTAACATCAAGAGGGCAAGCTACAAGAAAATTGTTTCCAAAGTGCAGGCGCAAGTTAAGCAATCAGAGGAAAACATTATGTATCACAGTAGCAGTGAGGCACTGACATTTCCAGGATATTGGCAATAGGTTAGAAAGGCAAACAATCATGGAGCAGGCCTGTAGGCTATTCACAAAGGAGCGTATGCCATCAAGTTGAAGGATCGTGGCGGTGCCAGCATTCATTGTTCAAATAAGGATTCTACCATTATTATTGCATTCAGCCATTTAAATTACAAGTTCCGGAAATGCATCTCAAAATCAAATCATTCTTGAAACAAGAAGGTCTTGCATGAATAAATCACTTAGTGTCCTAATTTCATTTTATTCAGAACCCCAAAACGAGTATTTGAATGTCAGCTTCCAACATGGCAGCGGTTCTTCAACTGTGTTTTTCATATGCTACCATGGCGTAGAATGCCCTGTTCTCATCCTCTCTTTCAGTCCATTACTATAGATACAGGAAGCAGTGTGTGTCTAGTGTCCGTGGTCCTTTACTATGCTTCGGGGGCCTACACTCTTGGGGAATAAAATAATATTCACAAACGGCCTACCCCACAGGACACAAAATGTATTTGTTCATACAGTAATGGCATCCTAGGCATGGATCCTTTACAGTGTAATGACATGTTATGCCCTTTTGAGGGCACTAAACTAAGATTAAGACTCCATTTCAGTGCAGCATTTTCCTCACTTAGGCAAGACTCAAGTTAGTGTGAGCTGACTTTTGCCGACTCTTCTCCATTGGTAGAACAGGGTCAAGTTTTAAGGACTATTTTAATAGATTTTAAGGCTAAACACATAAAGTGGTTACATTTCAATTGCATTTCAAATAAATACGGAAATCTAAAAATATATACGTTTGAAAATAAAAACAAGCATTAGCAAATCCATACAGCTCAGTCATACCTCCTTCTAATCACTGCCACTCAAATATACAATGTGCACTCAGATCAGAAAAGGCAGTACCACCGGCCATAACACGTAGGGACAGCTTTTCTGCACAAGTATTCCAAGGCATTTTAGCATACATACTGAAAATGATCGTCTGGCACCCTGTATAATGGCAGAATCGTAACCAATGGTAGATGTTGCCATGGTGTATCAGTGTGTTATACAAGGGGGGTTGTACCCATATGGTCAGTGGGACCTGGGTGATCAGTAGCGTTATATATAGGGGGTCCCAGACCAAGAACACAATTCCTGATTTTGAACACACACTATTTAAATGAATTTTTGAAACACACACTAAATGAAGGTGACCAGTGTTTTTAATCCACTGTACCAGGCAAACAATCAATGTTGAAAAATCAGACATTAAATATACATGATTCAATGCGCCCACAAAGAGAGGGGGAGGGGGGAGGTGCAGGGAGGGGGATGTATTTCACTAGATTTTACATCACTAGTTAACATTCAAGAACAACAACATAATACATAGTTCAAAACATAATTCCACATACATGAAAGCCATGGAACATGACATATATCATAGCAAAAAATTCCTAAGGAGATACTCCTATAATGATTAATATATCAAACTAGGGTTAGGAGTTCCTTGTTGTAAGGTGTAGATGTCTACGTTTCGACCCCGATGGTGTAGGACAGTGGATCCTTACTGCGTGGGTCTTCGTCAGGACGTGATAGGTGAAGGGGAGGGGAATGATGGGGCGTTTAACTCTGCGCAAAAAATAATAATAATTGTTACTCAACCGGTCTCAAATGAGTCCCGACACAACTACAAAATGAAGGACAATAGAGTCCATTTATTAAAAATCAAAAGAAAAGAAATTAGTAGGAGGTTCATAACGAGTGAGAAATACTGGGTGGGCTAAAAGCCAAATAGTTATCTCATGCCACAGAACAACAAAAGAACTGCCATATGTGTCTAAAAACCTTAAAAACCTTATTACCAATGTGACCCAATGAGACAGGTAGGATTTAACTGGAAAAGACTCTTACACGACAGAGCATTAAATACCTGGCACACCGGGAAAGTCTCGTCAGACGGTTATGCACAAAGGGGGGCTACCACGTGTGGAGTCAAGATCTGCCATATGAAATCAAAATTAAAAATCACATTTGTAAGCAAATCCCAAGTGGGGTGTTAAGACTGAGGTAAGGCTGTATAGATAAAAGGCCCTACCTTGTTGTAAACACCAAGGGTTAAGTCATGGGTCAAAGTGATTACCGGCTACATCTGAAAGCAACGGTGAACAGCGTGTCAGTAGCACAGTCGCTATCTCAAATGAATCAGTGAAGACTCAATACAGCTCAAAACTCACCAGTGTGGGTTGTACACCGTGCTAAACCGGCTCTTTATCCACAAATTAATTGACGTACGTTGTCAAGCTTGGCTCCGCAGTATTACTCTGCAAAAACATTGATAGACATCTTAGGAAAACGCCCAGCGTTTTAGAAATAACCCAGCGTTTTAGAAGTACGTCTTGCTGCTCCCAGCCAAGGGGAAGACTCACCCGCAGTAGGGTTTGAAGGGCCAACCAGCCTTATTCCTAAAAAGACCTTTTTCAGTGGCGCGCGTTGTCAAAAAAGCATCTGCAGTGAACAAATCTGCAATATACAAGGTGAAAGGCTGCTTAAGGAAAAAGCCCAGCGTTAACAAATACGCATGGCTGCTCCCAGCCAGAGGGGAGACTCACCCGCAATATTGTGGAAAGGGCCAAACCGGTATTTTCTCTTCGACCAAATCAGGGAAAACCTCGTCGATATTTAAATGCCGCGTGTCACCATCTGTAGAGACACGGAGAGAGCACACTTAAACAGCCGCCCTTCGACTAACAGAACGCACGAATGCAGAACGCCAGGGGGGAGACCAAAGGCAGAGACTCACCCGCGCTGCTGACGGAAAATTCCGATAGTGGTGCCTGCGCGCCGCGTCTCCTGGAAACAGGAAGTGTTGCCCCGAGAGACGGAGTTATTTACTACCATGTGAAGACAGACTCGGGTCAGACTCATAAAAGCCTCATTTAAGCTGGGATTTCGTCAGGAAAAGTAAACACAATCAATGCTAGCGAATACAACCAAGGTCAGGAATAAATAAAAATATATACAACTAAATTTATACAACAATAAATCGGATAGGGCCCATTGGCAAAAACGTGATCATAGCACTGGACCTACCACACAGGGCGGTCAAAAGGGCTACTCACTCCATGCAATCCCACCTTATTAAGAAGACACATGAAAAAACATTCTTGAAGCCCATACATATTCATCTCACCCACCAGAGGGTCCGAATGGATCATATACTATAAATGTCAGACATGCCAGAATGGTGACAAGGGGCGTCAAAGCCGCTGTACATACCCAAATAGGTGGTAGATGGCGCAAACCTACCTGGCACGGCGGTTAAAGCGCTCTATTATTGAAATTAAAACATTCAGGTACATTGCACATTTGTAAGACAAATAAGTACTGCTTATTGGGTAGGTTATACCAGGTTCATAGCTTCAAAAAGTCCACATGACACATCTCACATAGGTTTCGAAAGGATCAGAAGGTAAGGAAGCATCATACGCCATTATGTATCCCTAAAACATTAATGTACTTGCGCGAACCTGCCAGGCACGGTGGTTAAGGCGCTATGTAGCCCAAGGGTAACATTTAGAAGCAAAAATACTCATTTGAAACATCTTAATCCACAGCTAAATGTTGAGGCACATTGATGAAGACACTCTCAAACAGGAATAAAGCATACTAACATAGATATTTCACAGAGTAGCCATTTGGGCGAAACTGCTTTCAGACTCATTAAGGCCCCCTCGTACAGAGTCAAAAAACCGGATCCATTTGATTTCTCTCATATTCAAGATGGGTTCCATGCTCCCACCCCTCGGACCCAGCTTAGCCTGCTCCAAAACTAACCACCTCAAACTCTCTGGTGGATGGCTTTTTTCATTACAATGTTCCACCAGGGGTGCGCCTGCAACCTTGCATCTCACACGGCTGCAGTGTTGGAAAAAACGTACTTTGACTCGTTGCTGGGTTTGACCCACATAGATCAAGTCACAGGGGCATATAATGCAGTATATTACGTCGGTCGAATTGCAATTCGTGTGCGATTTTAGTGGCACTTGTTGTTGTCCGTGGCTAAAGACCTTGGTTTGGATTGTCGCAGGGCATGCTTTGCATGAGCCGCATCGGTAATGGCCCACAATGGGGGGCAGGTTCCACATGGTTGTGATGGTAGGTGCATCTTTGGTCGGCAGGAAGGAGCGAACCACACTATCCCGAATGTTCTTAGCCTTCTTGAAAGCATGAAGGGGCAATGAATTACACCCAAGATCTTCTGATATCAAATTCCAATATTTATTGATGGTTTTTTTCACCTCATTGCTCCTTGTGGAGAAAGTCGTCACACAGATGAGGCGCTCCTCGTGGTTCACCAGTTTGTCACTAGGTTGGAGCAAGGTTTCTCTTGGGTTGAACCATGCTCTTTTTTTGGCTTTATTTACCAGGCGTCTGGGGTATCCACGTTCGAGCAACCTGTTCATCAACACGGTGGACTGCTCTATGTAGTCATCCTTCCTACTGCAGTTACGTCGAATCCTTAAAAACTGACCAAACGGAAGGTTATCCCGGAGACCTCGGGGGTGGTGGCTGGAGTATAGTAGAAGAGAGTTCCTCTCCGTCGGTTTCCTGAACAGTGTAGTTTTTAAGGTGTCATCTTCCACAAAAATAGTAAGGTCCAAGAAATCTATTGTTTTTTTATCGAAATGGATAGTGAACTTGATGTCCGGGGAGCGTGAATTGAGCCAATTGAAAAACCCGGTGATTTCGTCCTCAGTGCCTGACCAGATACAGATGATATCGTCAATATATCTCATCCAGGTTTTTATGTGTGGTCTGAAAGGGTTAGCGTCAGTAAGTACAAACGTGGGTGCCTACATCTTTCATCATTCTATTATTAAAAATTGCGATGATGAGGAATTTCTTTGTCTTCAGAAACTGTTTCTATCTCCAGACCAAGGGTGTGGCGATGGGGGCTGCCTTTGCCCCAGATTTGGCCATTATCTTTATGTCCATGTATGAGGACACGTTTGTACTTACTGACGCTAACCCTTTCAGACCACACATAAAAACCTGGATGAGATATATTGACGATATCATCTGTATCTGGTCAGGCACTGAGGACGAAATCACCGGGTTTTTCAATTGGCTCAATTCACGCTCCCCGGACATCAAGTTCACTATCCATTTCGATAAAAAAACAATAGATTTCTTGGACCTTACTATTTTTGTGGAAGATGACACCTTAAAAACTACACTGTTCAGGAAACCGACGGAGAGGAACTCTCTTCTACTATACTCCAGCCACCACCCCCGAGGTCTCCGGGATAACCTTCCGTTTGGTCAGTTTTTAAGGATTCGACGTAACTGCAGTAGGAAGGATGACTACATAGAGCAGTCCACCGTGTTGATGAACAGGTTGCTCGAACGTGGATACCCCAGACGCCTGGTAAATAAAGCCAAAAAAAGAGCATGGTTCAACCCAAGAGAAACCTTGCTCCAACCTAGTGACAAACTGGTGAACCACGAGGAGCGCCTCATCTGTGTGACGACTTTCTCCACAAGGAGCAATGAGGTGAAAAAAACCATCAATAAATATTGGAATTTGATATCAGAAGATCTTGGGTGTAATTCATTGCCCCTTCATGCTTTCAAGAAGGCTAAGAACATTCGGGATAGTGTGGTTCGCTCCTTCCTGCCGACCAAAGATGCACCTACCATCACAACCATGTGGAACCTGCCCCCCATTGTGGGCCATTACCGATGCGGCTCATGCAAAGCATGCCCTGCGACAATCCAAACCAAGGTCTTTAGCCACGGACAACAACAAGTGCCACTAAAATCGCACACGAATTGCAATTCGACCGACGTAATATACTGCATTATATGCCCCTGTGACTTGATCTATGTGGGTCAAACCCAGCAACGAGTCAAAGTACGTTTTTTCCAACACTGCAGCCGTGTGAGATGCAAGGTTGCAGGCGCACCCCTGGTGGAACATTGTAATGAAAAAAGCCATCCACCAGAGAGTTTGAGGTGGTTAGTTTTGGAGCAGGCTAAGCTGGGTCCGAGGGGTGGGAGCATGGAACCCATCTTGAATATGAGAGAAATCAAATGGATCCGGTTTTTTGACTCTGTACGAGGGGGCCTTAATGAGTCTGAAAGCAGTTTCGCCCAAATGGCTACTCTGTGAAATATCTATGTTAGTATGCTTTATTCCTGTTTGAGAGTGTCATCATCAATGTGCCTCAACATTTAGCTGTGGATTAAGATGTTTCAAATGAGTATTTTTGCTTCTAAATGTTACCCTTGGGCTACATAGCGCCTTAACCACCGTGCCTGGCAGGTTCGCGCAAGTACATTAATGTTTTAGGGATACATAATGGCGTATGATGCTTCCTTACCTTCTGATCCTTTCGAAACCTATGTGAGATGTGTCATGTGGACTTTTTGAAGCTATGAACCTGGTATAACCTACCCAATAAGCAGTACTTATTTGTCTTACAAATGTGCAATGTACCTGAATGTTTTAATTTCAATAATAGAGCGCTTTAACCGCCGTGCCAGGTAGGTTTGCGCCATCTACCACCTATTTGGGTATGTACAGCGGCTTTGACGCCCCTTGTCACCATTCTGGCATGTCTGACATTTATAGTATATGATCCATTCGGACCCTCTGGTGGGTGAGATGAATATGTATGGGCTTCAAGAATGTTTTTTCATGTGTCTTCTTAATAAGGTGGGATTGCATGGAGTGAGTAGCCCTTTTGACCGCCCTGTGTGGTAGGTCCAGTGCTATGATCACGTTTTTGCCAATGGGCCCTATCCGATTTATTGTTGTATAAATGTAGTTGTATATATTTTTATTTATTCCTGACCTTGGTTGTATTCGCTAGCATTGATTGTGTTTACTTTTCCTGACGAAATCCCAGCTTAAATGAGGCTTTTATGAGTCTGACCCGAGTCTGTCTTCACATGGTAGTAAATAACTCCGTCTCTCGGGGCAACACTTCCTGTTTCCAGGAGACGCGGCGCGCAGGCACCACTATCGGAATTTTCCGTCAGCAGCGCGGGTGAGTCTCTGCCTTTGGTCTCCCCCCTGGCGTTCTGCATTCGTGCGTTCTGTTAGTCGAAGGGCGGCTGTTTAAGTGTGCTCTCTCCGTGTCTCTACAGATGGTGACACGCGGCATTTAAATATCGACGAGGTTTTCCCTGATTTGGTCGAAGAGAAAATACCGGTTTGGCCCTTTCCACAATATTGCGGGTGAGTCTCCCCTCTGGCTGGGAGCAGCCATGCGTATTTGTTAACGCTGGGCTTTTTCCTTAAGCAGCCTTTCACCTTGTATATTGCAGATTTGTTCACTGCAGATGCTTTTTTGACAACGCGCGCCACTGAAAAAGGTCTTTTTAGGAATAAGGCTGGTTGGCCCTTCAAACCCTACTGCGGGTGAGTCTTCCCCTTGGCTGGGAGCAGCAAGACGTACTTCTAAAACGCTGGGTTATTTCTAAAACGCTGGGCGTTTTCCTAAGATGTCTATCAATGTTTTTGCAGAGTAATACTGCGGAGCCAAGCTTGACAACGTACGTCAATTAATTTGTGGATAAAGAGCCGGTTTAGCACGGTGTACAACCCACACTGGTGAGTTTTGAGCTGTATTGAGTCTTCACTGATTCATTTGAGATAGCGACTGTGCTACTGACACGCTGTTCACCGTTGCTTTCAGATGTAGCCGGTAATCACTTTGACCCATGACTTAACCCTTGGTGTTTACAACAAGGTAGGGCCTTTTATCTATACAGCCTTACCTCAGTCTTAACACCCCACTTGGGATTTGCTTACAAATGTGATTTTTAATTTTGATTTCATATGGCAGATCTTGACTCCACACGTGGTAGCCCCCCTTTGTGCATAACCGTCTGACGAGACTTTCCCGGTGTGCCAGGTATTTAATGCTCTGTCGTGTAAGAGTCTTTTCCAGTTAAATCCTACCTGTCTCATTGGGTCACATTGGTAATAAGGTTTTTAAGGTTTTTAGACACATATGGCAGTTCTTTTGTTGTTCTGTGGCATGAGATAACTATTTGGCTTTTAGCCCACCCAGTATTTCTCACTCGTTATGAACCTCCTACTAATTTCTTTTCTTTTGATTTTTAATAAATGGACTCTATTGTCCTTCATTTTGTAGTTGTGTCGGGACTCATTTGAGACCGGTTGAGTAACAATTATTATTATTTTTTGCGCAGAGTTAAACGCCCCATCATTCCCCTCCCCTTCACCTATCACGTCCTGACGAAGACCCACGCAGTAAGGATCCACTGTCCTACACCATCGGGGTCGAAACGTAGACATCTACACCTTACAACAAGGAACTCCTAACCCTAGTTTGATATATTAATCATTATAGGAGTATCTCCTTAGGAATTTTTTGCTATGATATATGTCATGTTCCATGGCTTTCATGTATGTGGAATTATGTTTTGAACTATGTATTATGTTGTGGTTCTTGAATGTTAACTAGTGATGTAAAATCTAGTGAAATACATCCCCCTCCCTGCACCTCCCCCCTCCCCCTCTCTTTGTGGGCGCATTGAATCATGTATATTTAATGTCTGATTTTTCAACATTGATTGTTTGCCTGGTACAGTGGATTAAAAACACTGGTCACCTTCATTTAGTGTGTGTTTCAAAAATTCATTTAAATAGTGTGTGTTCAAAATCAGGAATTGTGTTCTTGGTCTGGGACCCCCTATATATAACGCTGATGGTGTATCAGTGAGCCCAATGGGATGCCCCAGCAGTGTTGATAAGTCACAGGCTGATCCGATCTATTTTACTCACTCTAATTAGGCAAAAATTCTCAAAACAAAAAGATAGGGAATATCAGAAACATAGACCGTTACCCGAACTTCCATCTGTAGTGCCTTAACAATATCTCCAGAAAACATGCAGCAATAGTGAAACACCACAAAAAGTTCTGAAGTTGGTAGAGGCGTTGCCCTGAAATATATATTGTTTCAGATTTGTTAATTCCCAACTACAAGGAAAGCTTGAGGTACAAAAAGAAATAAGTTTACTCTCAACTTCCAAAAGTAAGGAGTAACCATATCCTAGTAGAGTGTGTCGAAACGAGAGCACACATGAGGCGGGTCCAGCAGTAGGCAGAGGGGTCATGTCACAGTCCTAGGAAGCAGATGGAATACTCACAATCAGCACACCACTTTTGCTGATACAAGGCTCTTCACTGCAGGCACAAAAAATCTAGGGGCATATTACCAACAACTAGCGATAATTTTTGTCTCTAACTTGCAAATGCGATAAAAAACGGCCGCAATGCATGAATATCGCTGAAAAGTCAGCGATATTCATGCATTATCGAGCAAATGCTCTTAGCCATGTTATCCACCTCCCATTGGTTAACATGGCTAAGAACTGCTCAGGGCAGGTGTTAGCTTAGCGCGAATATCTCCAAAAGTTGGTAATAGGAGATAGCGATGTTAGCGACTGTTTTCAGTCGCTAACATCTTGGCACGCCCACTTTGCATGTCATTAGTGATAAATATCACTGACATGCAAAGCGGGGCCTAAGATGGTCACTATCTCCTATTAGCTGTCGCTAACTGGTGTTAGCGACAGCTTGGTAATAGGGAGATAATTTTATCTCCGCTTTCTTGGCTTTTAAAGCCAAAAAAGCGGAGATAAAGCCCCTTGATAATATGCCCCCTATTTTCTTTGATTTTCACTTGTTAGTGAATTGTTCCTTGCCTTGCGCTTTGTGGCTTGCACAAGCAAATTGAGGAGTTCATGGCAAAAGATTGAAAAGGGAAGGATAGCGCTTGATTTTTACTGAGTACAGAAAATCCACTGCTAATCAACACCTACTTTGATGGACCCTATATATATATATATATCCCACTGATGCTCTTCTTTCAGGGGGGTTAAGTCCTAGATGCTGATGGTCTGGGTGTACGTGACAGGAAGTGTTCAGCTGATTTATCTACAGTAATGAGTTGGTCATTTGTAACTATGAGAACTGCCTGGTTCATATTAAAGAGTCCCAAGGGGGGGCATCGCACGCAACGTACACTGTAGTTTTATTGTAATGGCTTTCAGATGTAAAGCATCTTATCTCAGGTTTCCATGGAAGATTAGTCATGTTTTGGCAATATGTCAAGTAAGGGAACCAAGTCTTAAAAGGGGAAAGTATACCATCAAAACAGAATTTATTTTCCACCTGCATAAGATCGAAGCACGTTTAATGTCTCTTAGAAATACACCTTTTTATCTCCGATTCTATTCAAGCAGACTTTTAAAGCTGTTTAAGAGTGCACCCAGATGCAAAAATGAAAAGGAGTACAACAATTTAAAAACTACTATTCTGTGAAGCAATAAGTTTGAAGGTGGAAAGAGAGGATTAAGAACGAACATAGTTGAAACTAAAGCAAGTATAAAAGGAATAAATTAGTTGCCAAGTATTAAACCGCATCTCATTTTTATAAACAATAAAATGTTTATAATGGGTTGATTTGAGAGACCCTTTCACGAGGTCTCATCACAAAGGATCACTCAGCCTTCTCTTTCGTTAGCCGTGAGCAGGAGGGTGTTGAAGATTCAGGGACAGAGAGGTGCCTAGGTAAAGAGCAACATCACGTCTTTTAGGAAAAGTGAAGGCATCGTCCTTCCAGAAGCCCTTTCATGGTGCATTTTAGACATCACTGGTCCTGAAAGTAACACAAAAAGCCTCAGTCTGGGTGCCTAGGTTGAACCTTGTGTATAACTGTATTTTATATCATTATATAGATCACACACACTCCCCTTGCATTGCCCATCCCGGCTATATATTTCAGATGACCGATTACACCATGTTTCTACGGAGTATATCACCGCCATGTTGGCTTTTGTACTTCTACTGTATTGTCATGAGGAAACATTCCAGTTGTTCCTGGTGCACCCTACAACTCGTCTTTGTTGGCTGGGTTGTCTATTTGGAATTTGTAAAGATAGACTTTCAGGAAAGATGTGTCAAATTGGTTAACAGGGGGCAATAGGCTTCAGAAAGTCAATGCACAGTGACTGACAGTAGGTGCAAACACAGAGTTAAATACACACTTACTTTAAAAGAGTCTTATAGGGTAAGTCACACTGTAAGCAGCAACATACCAATGCGAGAGGAGGCTCTTTTTAGACTGCAGTAGGAATGTCCTCCTCTTTACAATTGCCCACCGCCCCCAGTCGCCTTTAACAAAACCCAAGATGAATGCAAGCTTCGTAATGCAAATTGCATGGTCGCAGGGATGTTTTTAATGTGACAAAAGTTTAAAAATTATCCTTAACGAGGGTAATAATTACTGTGCTTTCCCATGATAAGTTGTACAAATTGCTTCAAGGATATAATTACAAATTGCATTTGTGGCACTCCAGGGGTTTGCAGGCCTCTGTATATTAGCCATTAACATTAAATTACTGCAACTTATGCAAATTGCTAGATAAACCAAAATTTCGACGTGTCTTCTTTTTTCACATGGGTTTAATTATGCAAATACGATGAAAACAAGCATTGGCAAGACGAGTAGGTTCTACAAATGCCACATAGTTTCATTCATTGTGTGCTGTTTTCAAGCGAAAGTTAATTAATGTTCCATGGATGCTGTTTTCAGATGGCCAAAACCACAAACGCAGATGCCGACACAAAACCACAAACATTCATAAATGAACAGGTAGATCTGGAGCAAGCGCAAGTTCAAAGTAGTGAGCCATACAAACGTAAAAGGCCATGCTACAGTTGATACAATTGGGGCCATATGTACAAAATGTAGGGGTTTTGATATCGTAATTGCGATTCTTACCAAATCACAATTAGGAAATCACAATTCCTTATGTACAAAAACATACACATCTTAGATAACGATTCCGCGTGAGTCGCAAATCGACATACCTCATTAATATCAATGAGGTAGGTCACAGTTTTAACCCATTAGGAATTGCAGTCATTCGAATGGTGATTTGCTGGGGTCAGAACACTATCATGCCTGTGACTGCCTTTCAATAAAGCAATCTTTTCGTTTAGTTAAATGCAGCCCATTTTACATGAAGGAAGACTGGATGGGTTTCAAAAAATAAAAACAAATATTTAACGTTCATTTTTCAAGAGTAGGCACTGGTCCCAGTCCCTGCTCAAAAAATATTTGTTTCAACATTCTCAAAGAGGAAGGGGACCCTTGGGGACTCCTTCCCATTTGTGAATGGTTACAACGTTCTTTAAAGTGTTGGTAAGAATAAATATTTTGTCACTGTAATTTAGTTATAAAACATTCATACATAGCACTGCAATTCGGTATTTCGAAGAGACACCCATACCACACCCCTTCCAAATACTAAATCGCTAACACAAACTGCGATTCGGTAACATGTTACCGAATCACAATTTGTTCTTTTGTACATTTAAACATTAATTTTTGTGGTCACAAACAGGGCGTTTCCAACTGCAAAAGTACTTTGTACATATGGCCCACAGAGTTGTTTGCAGGTGACGCCTCTGAAGTGACACAGCACTAGATAAATACAGTGGCATACAGACACACAAAGATACAGTTTAGTATTAAGTGGAGGGCTGTGGAAGACAAACATGTAACTTCCAAGCATGCTTTTCCTTTTTTGACAGAATGGTGTGATCCTGGTCAAATAACCTTTTCTCTGTCTGGGGGTAAGTTCTTGATTTAGCCCATAAAACAGGAGGGTTGAATTTTTTTTTTTAAACAGGTCAATATATAGTGAGCACTGTATAACAACTGAACATTTACAGAGTACTGAAATATCCTAACAGACAAAAGTAAAAACAACTGGCACCCAGTCAGTCTTGGCCAAGTCAGTTTGGTCTTCAAATGTCCCATCTTTTAGTAGATTTCATGAAGTAGGCTGAGCAAGGGATACACCTTTGTAGATGACAAATGAGAGAACACGTGAGAGGCTTTTATATTTGTACTCTGTTTTATCCCAAAAATGTAAAAGAAAAATATTTTGGCACCAAGGAACATGACTGCGTTCATTTCCTGCTCCTGAATAGTTCCCTGTACGCGGTGAGCTGACAATGAGTCAGGATAACAAAATGCATAGATTCAGTGAGGAGGACGATACGATCTCCCGCGAGATCACCCCCCCCACCCAGGACTGTTTGCTTATATTTTTTGGGCAGACTCTCCCCACTCGCCTATGTTGTTGGGCCCTGTGGCCCAAGACCTAACACGTGGCAGCTGGCCAAGCTGTAAGGCCAATCAAGGAGATTTAACCCCCCCTACTGCTCCGATATCCACTGCTGACCCTTCTTTCACTCACTGAATTCCACAAAGAAAGACTGACTGGAGCTGCGGTGCTCGTGGAAGGAGTGTGCAACAACAAGGATAGTGCCTATGGGTGCAGCGTGTCACCCGAATCAGCCACAGTGACGCAAAGGGACCGTCTCCTCCATGACTGGATCAACCAGACAATGTGGGGAAGGTAAGCCGGGCCTGGGCCCTTAGCTTTACCTCTCTATAGAAGTAGATTAGGATATGCAAGGGGGAAGGAATAAAAGCGGCATAGAGAAAGAACTGATCCCCATCTGTACCTGTTTTGCACATTGAGGTTTATTCAATGGGGGGCATAAATGCCCATTTCTCTGCAGCAGCAGACCTGTCCAACAGTCTGCATTATCACTTATCACCCGTCTTACGCATCGGGGACTTACCAGCACTTTTGTCAACCACTTTTTCCTGCAATCCCACGTAGGGCAGACCAGATGAATCTTTTCTTGTATGGCTTGTAGGTCTCTTCGCTCACATTCCTTGGAAGTACCGAATGCTTTACGATGGGCGGCGT
This sequence comes from Lissotriton helveticus, assembly GCF_964261635.1. Classification (NCBI taxonomy): domain Eukaryota; kingdom Metazoa; phylum Chordata; class Amphibia; order Caudata; family Salamandridae; genus Lissotriton; species Lissotriton helveticus. Next base: position 1,069,346,188 of record NC_136070.1, on the reverse strand, counting down.
CCAGTTGATTCCCGGAGCAGCCTGTTGATCTCATTTTCAGGCCTATCTTGCGGTCATGTTAAAAAACCAAATCCTGCCATCCCATTCTGCTTGTAAGGTCTAAACATAGAGGTAGATCTGAAACCCTTATCAAGTTGTAGATGTTCTTTAGGCATCCTCCCGCCCCATCTCAATATGTACTTCTATGGACTGTCCTCTGAGTGGACTGTCCACAGGATTAATGATAGAGGAAATTCGCCTTTGTCTCCAAATGAATATTACTTTTCCATTGGTACCAATTGGGTTCACTTTCTCGCAGACGTACCTAAGGTTTCTGCTAGCAACTTCCTTCTGAGATGAAGGCGAGCCATAGGGAACCACGTGAAGTGTAGTTTATTGCATAGAATTTCCTTTCCGGCTACACGCACAAAATTGTTATGCTGAAATTAATTCACCTGATTTTTATGGAAATTACTTCACATGACCTGGGAACCCAGATTCTGTCACAGGACGTGATGACACCCAACTGTTGATTTACCTAACCAGACATTGTACGTCTTTATTAATCTATCTTTATCGAAAGCTCAAGGCAGCTGTCAATAAACAGAGACTGATAACCTAGTCAAACACCGAGTTTATAAAAATAGCAAAAACTTTGTGTGAGGTTGCACAGCAGTGCACATCAGCTGTAAGCACCACCATCGGGATGGCAGAAAAGCAGGGTCTCTAAGTTTGTATCCATGCAGAACTTCTTCTGTGCCACTGCCTCCGACCCAATCTGCTCTAACAAAACCAAAGGTAGCTGCTTCAGAATGCGAACTTCTTGCTAGTGGTGATGTTTTCAATGTGAGACTATCCAGGGAGGAAGGTGTGGCGCAGCGGCCAGAAGAGCTGACTCTGGAGCGCGGGGCTCATGTTTCGATCGCCGGCAGCAGCTCAGCTCAGCATCATGTGACTCTGGGCAATAGCGAACTTTATCTCCCCAACGACCCCCAATGCCTGGATACCCTTAGGGGTGATAACTTTGCACTTTACAAATGTGGAATTATTATTATTAGCCAACGTCTATTCTGACTACCCCATGAAAATCTGTCAGTCTCTGAGAGTTTTCCAAACTTTGGGCCGGATTACAATCTTGGTGGACAGGGTTACTCCTTCCCAAACGTGACGGCTATCCTGTTCGCTCTCTTACAATTCCATTATATCCTATGGAACTTGTAATACGGCGGACAGGATATCTGTCACTCTTATGAGGGAGTATCCCATCCGCCAAAATCGTAATCAGACCCTTAATTTCGATGGGCTTCGGCTTCTCTTGGCACTAGGGTTAGAGCTCAAATTGGTTGTAAGCACATGTAATTTTCTGTAAGTAAATGTAATTTACTGTAAGCAAATGTAATTTTCTGAAATTCCCCCAAGTAAAACTTAAGCCCAGAAAGTAAATCGGGCCTTATCTCTTCCTCTAATTCGCTGTGCATCTTCGCTGTCCACATTACATATTTCTGATAGTGAGCCTGGACAGCCTGAAGATCAACTCTCGTACCCCTCAAGCATTTGCAAAACTGGTGTGTCGCCCCTGTCAGAGTATGAATCCTTTTGCGAAAGCCACAATTTATGTGAAATATGGAGTTGGAACGCAAGATGCTTATCCTTCAGTTTTTACCCAAAAAACTATATTTAGACTATATTATTTGTTCTCCAAATAGGAATAGCAATCTTCTGAATTTATTTTTGGCAGACGGGAATATGAATTAATTTGCCATATGCAGTGCAATTATCTTCATTTATAGTGAGAGCCACACAGGGATGAAGGCACCTGATTTCGCTGGAGGCAGCTGTTACTGAGAGTTAATTACAATCTAAGCTCCATATGTGTCTCTATACACGAAATAGCTGTATATGCAATTTGGACATTATAGGAAATATATGTAATCTCTCAAATAAACGTAGCCCTCTGTATTTAGTTTAACTATGTACAACAGTACACACCAGCAGAATGAAACAAATGGCAACCTCTTAGGTCACATACTTCCAGCATATTCCATCACTAACCGGCACACTAGTCTGTCCCACCAAGTTTGACGCTATCCAGTATGACATCAGCAAACAATACAAAACACCGCTAAATGCAATGTCAAGAGATCACTTTGACACTGAACCATACAAAGAGTAGTAAAGCACATTACAAATGCATGTAATATGCCTCCCAATGGGCCTTTCAGGCCCCATTACATTTATGTATCTGACCGAGCATCCTCCAAAGTACCTGCATCGCCTAGCACTTGCTCTGCAAGACTTCCTTAGACTTATAAGCAATCACAGCTGCACAAAATCATGAACACAAATTAACTGGGGTACACGATTTCTGTCCAAGGCTCCCTCCCTATAACGAAGGGCCTGATTATTACTTCAGCGGTTCGATGAACCCTGGTTGCCATGGCGGTGGTGCGGGCACTGCCGCCCCAGCAGTCCGAACACCATATTACAAGTTGGGCGGTCGGACCGGCATGGGACCGCTGCATCCCTGTGGTGCTGCGGGAGTCTTCAGGCCACAATATGCTTGGCGGTGCTGCTGGGGCACCGCCAAGCATATTAAGCTTCCGCTCCGCCGCGGTTTTCATGGCGGTGAGCCTGCCGTTAAAACTGTAGCAGAGAGGAAACCCCCTGTTGCTCATATATTAGGCCTGAGATCGTTATGGTGACAAGCTAATTATCAAGGCTCATCTGTTTATTATGAAACTTTAAGACAAAGGCAGAAGGTCCGACTTATTTATTATGAGAAGTTTATGTTAAAGGCAATCCGTCTCTTAGGGTAGATTGCTTTTACAATTTTGTGCTAAAGCCTGCAGACAAGTATTCTGTTGTATGAATTTCACACAGTACTACTGTAGGCAAGGGATTCGGTTTTGAAAACCTCCACTGACAAACCGGTAAGGTTTGAAGATCTGTACTTTGATAATACCTGCTAACTTTGAGCAGTTGTTTGGAAAAAATAATTGTGCTCTTATTTGTAACTTTATGACAAATCAATGATCACCTCTGATATGGTATTATGACACTTTATGACGAAGGCAGTAGGCTTAACTTATTTATGGAGAAAACCATATGTTAAAGCCAATTGGCATTTTAAGGATGGATTGCTAATATACTATGTTAAAGCATATATATTATCATAGTAGGCAAAGGGTTTCGTTATTCCTCTCTGACTAACAGTAGGGGTAGAATATTTGCACTGTGATAACCCTTGTTAATGCTGTGTATTGCATTGCTAATTGTAATTGTGTATATATTCATAATTTTATGAAAAACAGTGATAAAGGCTGGTCTGTTTATCATGAATTCTTAAAACAAAGGCAGTAGGACTTACCTATTTACTGTGAAAAGCATCTATTAAAAAGCAATAGGCCTCTAAAGATATATTACACTGTGTTAAAGTTTTTAGACAGGAATTTTCTTACCTGGAATCTGGTCAAGGGTCTTGGTGTTGATTATGGCTCTCACAACGCCTGTGGCAGATTGGGGGTAAACCCCAAATAACCCAGACAAGTTTCAGAAAGACTGTTATTATGTTTTGTAAAGGGGAGTCGTTTTTGACAATTCCCTGGATGCAGTTCCTCCCACACACGAAATTCCCTGGTGTCCAATGGGTATATTTCTTCTGGGGGTATCGCCCTCTGAGGGGGATTCCTAAATAGGGATCCACTACTGACAGATACTGCTGGAAAGAGGATACTGTCCCATTTCCACTGGTGTCGCTCAAGCTCTGACCGTTGCTCGGGGCAGAGTCATGCGCCCTTACCTCTGATCAAATTGCGTCTAATGGCACCTACTGCTTTCACTTTTGTCATTGTGACACGGCATACTATGCGCGCGGATCATCACAGTGGCAAAAAACAATTCCGAAAGTGCTTCCCTTACGTTCTGAATTTCATTTTTTTTAAAGAAATTCCTTCTATTGCTTGTACCAAAGGACTTTCTCCTGCTTTGCAGTGAACAAACCATTTACGTCCACCACACTGCTGAGGCACTGTGGTAGAAGTGAACAGTTTGTCCGCTGCATTTAAGCGATTAAGGTTGGATTATGATCACATTGTGTGTACCCCAAGTACAAAACACTTCTAAGATGAACACGCTCTACTTTGTTAAATGTTTTCCTTTTTTTGTGGCGAGAGTATGCCTGCCACATATATGCAGAAGTATCTTTTGTTCATATTTAGGTTCTAATTCATCTGGCATATGCTTTTTGAGTTTGTATGTTCTGTTGTTTATGGGGCAGTCAGTGAATGCAAGAATGAGTCACAGGGTGGATGAATGCTGCATGAGTTTAAGGTTGCGTGACAGGGTTCATGTATGTTTAAGAGGCAATTTTAGTTATAAGCCAGACTTACGTTGTTATGGTTTGTGTTTCTCATGTGGGAGACTGGAATAGTATGTCTGATGGGGTTCTGTGATGTGTACCACAGCTATGCGCCATTTTCTGCTCGAACAAGCCTTCTGCCTGTATTCTAGATGGCTTTTGCATGCAAGGTATGCAAGAGAAAAAAATTCACAATTTTGCTAATCGATGTCGCGAGCTGGTCGGGGGGAGCTTGAGGCAGAGAAGATGGTTGGCTCCAAACTTTTAAAAGGGAGGTTTCTAAACAAAATCATAGTTTGCTATATGCCATGTCCTGAGTTATGGCTGATGCGCACTCTCTCATAAACAGACTATCCTTGAGTGTAACAAGTTACCATCCAACACATATATTTTGTCAAATTCTTAACTTCGTTCTACAAATAAGATTTTACACCATTTAACAAAACACATCTTTTGAAATGAGTGAAGGGTAACTACCAAGACACTGCATGCTTTTATAACACAAAAGTGGGTATTGTAACACAGCAGTTGTCTTGCTATTGTCTTTTAACAATTTTTCACAGTAGATATATGGTAACTCATTGGGCTCAGAGCCTACCGCTAGGATCTGTCCCTAACAAAGATGCCACACATCATAATCCATTGAAGATAAACTCTGCCTTTCATCGTTTTGCAGTGGATACAATAAGAATCGGAGTAACAGCAGGCACCATTTTGTGTGTGCCCTGTATAAATGTAGGCCTGGGCGGTGAACTTCACTCCGTTCGCCGAGTTTTATGCACTCCACGGAGTGCAGAAAACTCTGCTTCGCTGTGTGCAGTGGAGTTTTTTCCCCGCTCGCGATTGCGAACGGTAAGTTTGCGAGCGTGAGCCGACGCTCGGGAATTTCTACCCGAGCGGCAGGAATACCAGCACAAACTGCAGTTCGCACTGCACTCCGCCACTCGCGGAACTTCACAGAGTTTTTTTTGCAACTTTGCGGAGATCCGCGTAGCAAAACTCCGCGAACTACACCCAGGCCTATATTGGCCACTATTATTACTGCTAAAAACGTGCTGCGCAACCAATGATTAAAATTAACAACTTCTGTGTGTGCAACTATGAAATCTACAGGACTAATGTCTAAAATGCAGAGATCAAAAACACCTTAGTGATATTGTATTTTTTTTTATGGACAATAAGATCCTTTGCTTGTCCTGGTGAACATTATCAAAGGTGCTGCATCCATACACTAAGCGCTTTATCTGCAAACATCAGAGAAAGACTTGAGAGCACCAAGCGGTAATTCATCTTCGCTTAAAAAAAGAAAAGTGGGGCACAGACTTGGAGTGAATTGAGTGAGACGCATCTCGCCTCAGCTCTGAATCCCCATGGGCCTACACAGTGGCTCCCGGGCCCCTAAATACAGCTCTTGCTGCAATTACCCTGAGGCAGCTCCAGCGAATATGTGGAGAGGCCGATGAGGGCAGTACGGGCCCGCGAGACAGCCTATGATGCCTGTGCTTGGAGACCTGCGACCCAGATCTGCATCGCTAGGTGGCCATCTTGCCTGCCTCCGCGCACAGTGATTATCGTCGCGCACGGAGTGGCCGTGGCCTGAGCGACCAGTCGGCAAGAGCAGCAGCAGAGGCCTGCCCTAGGAGCACTACACCAATAAGCGCGGCCCGTGAGGGATTACTGAGAGGTTCCGTGCACTACAATACCAAACCAGTGAGGTACGGCGGTAGCGGGCGGGCCGGTCTTCACCTCCCTCTCCTCCCTGCTGAGGCCGTGCCCGCCCAGCTGGGATGACCTCCCAGGTCCTCGCAAAGGAACCATTGATGGCCTGCTGCACCCACAGCTAAGCACAGATGCCTGCGGTCCGGGATTACTTCGCAGGGCCAGTAACCTGATTTGCACCTAACTGCCCTGGACCTGTTGGACTGCTTCAGAAGGCCCGTGGATGCCACCATCTGGGGATATCCGCACCGCAAGCCAGGTCACCACTGTAAATGCCCAGGGAGGCCAGAACTGTGCAACGCAACCCCCCAGGGACCTCATTGGATGAGGGACCATGCACTAAAACACCTGGCCCACACGGTGTGGCGGTAGCAGGGCAGGCCCGCCTTCACCTCCCTTTCCTACCTGCTGGAATTGTGCCTGTCGTGCTGGGCAGTCCTCCTGGGGCCCGATGGATAAACCACTGCTGACCCTTTGGTCCTCATGGCCTAGTACGGAGACCCACGGCGTGGCCTTGCCTCACCAGGGCATCATTTTGGTTACTGCTGCATAGCCCTGGACCTGTTGAATGGCTCCGGGGGGCCCTGTGAAGTCACCATCCGACGCCACTGGCTGAGCCGCACACTCTGACTGTCGAGGGAGGGCCCTGAACAGTGAAGCAGGACCACCTGGGGGCCTCCCTGTAGAGCGCTAGTACTGCACACTGGGCATTGGGCGCGGAGGCACAGGAGCAAGCGCACCTCCCCTCTACCACAGGAGCAAGCGCACCTCCCCTCTACCCTCCTACTGGCATCAGAATCCGTGAGCACAGGTGCAGAGTAAGGGGCAGGGCATCCGCGGACACCAGTCTGGGGCTGCCCCTGCAACTCTGCACTGCCCTTGCCCGGCAGCGACAAAATAAAGCAAAGTGCTCTCTAGTGAATCTTGCATCAAGTGATTTCACTGTCGAGCTAGAAGGGGAATGCAGGGAGTCCAAGGGTGGTACAAGAGAAGCTACAAGACCGTAACAAGGTCCTGGAGTGAAAGAGTTTTGCAACTGCCCAACAGCATCCTGTATCTACAGCTTACCTTCAGCCGGCACGGCTAAAGATGTAGATTTGTCAATTGGATTGGCCTATTCAGGTCTCAAGCTTGTTTAAGCCCACATAAGTAGCTGAACAAATGTCACAAAGAATGCTTACTGGGGCGTATGATCTTTGATATTTTAGTGGGTAAATTACCAAAGCATTTAGCTAAAGTACTGCTGTATTATTGACCTCACAGTTGACAGCGTAAGTGGTTTGAGTGCTGTGCATAAAGGAAAATAAATATGCGCACAATACACCATTCTCTTAAGCTTGGATTTGCGAGGAGCATTTATTTCAGTTAAATATACAAAAAAAAAAATAAATAAATAAAAGGTTTTTACGACGGACTTTCTTTTATATCTGCTACTCTCCTCTGTGTGCCGTACTCAAGTAGCCTCTGATTGTGTCATTCATAAATATGCGTGTAAAGTCAGGAGGAGTCTTATACAGAATATTCTTGCTAGCAAGCATGCATTTCTCTGAAATATGTCAAAGGTAACAGGAACTATGCCAAACTGTCCACATCTGTCTCTAATGGCATTTGCTATGTAATAAAGCTTTTCATAACATCAACAGGGAAGGTTTTGCTACTACAATATTTTACAGTTAATGATTGTTGTAGAAAACATTTTTATTGAGTTTTTGATAAGGAAGAAGAGCGCGCTCAGCGAGACATACATATACAACACCACAGTACTGTACCAGATGAAAAACAACAGCGTGTGAAATCGTCCTACCATAGAAGTCATATACATCATACAAACAATGCCTGACCCCTTCACCTATGATCATAAAGAGGAAAAACAACATCCTGTGCTTCTTGGGTCCCCGCCGTCACCAATGGCCGGACCCTATGCGGTTTCAGGTGGATCTCCCTGTGTGCCGCCCAATCCCCCCATATCTGTAAGTGTTTCTGTGGACATCCTTGTGACAGATAGATAGATCAGGCGCTCTAGCCCCCTACAATGGTCCATGTCCCTGGCCCAAGCTTCCCCAGCGGACGCCTTCACACCCTTCCATGCCTTAGCGATGTCCCTCTTTGCAACAACTAAGCCCAGCCATAGAAATGCCCTCTGGATCGTGTAACCCCCCCAAAGTCATCATTGGTGATGTGAATATGTATACGCTTGGGATCCCGGCAGAAGCCCATCCCAGCACCCTCTCGAGTTTTCTCAGCACGTTTCCCTAATAGTGGGCCCATCCCGAGCAATGCCAGAACGTGTGGGACAAGTTTCCCTGCGGGTTGCCGCGTCGTAGGAAGTCACCCGCTGGAATAAGGTGCATCCTGTGAAGGCTAGCTCTAGTGAAGTACACCCTTTGGAGCACCCTTAGTTGAATTAGCCGAAATTGGGATGCTATCACTGCCTCTTAAGCGGCCTCCATCACCTCTCTCCAATTGTCGTTGTCCAACAGGCCCTGGTCTCCCTCCCAAGCAGCCCAAACCCCAACCAGGGGGTCCCGCATGTTGCACAGTAACATTTTATATATCTTCGGTATCTTGTGCTCCTGGAGGTGTGCGAGTAGCATTTAGACTTGCAGCAGGGAAAACTCTGAAATAGTTTCTAGTGATTGTATTGTGGGAGGGGGGAGGGCGACGGAGAGAACGGAAGAACTGGGTGTGGTGCAAGTCAAACTCATCATGCAAGTCCTGGAAGGATTTAAGCATCCCTTCCCCGAGCACGTCCCTAGCTGTTGATATGCCTATAGTATCCCAGGCCGAGATGCTAGGCAAGGTGTACCTCGCCACAATGGAGTCTCCAGTGTAACGCAGTCTGCCAATCCCACCTTCCTGAGGGTCGCGATCCAAGCCTCAAACAGACAGGTGGGAGATTCATGAGAGTAGCCCAACCGTAGAGCACATGAGGGAAATCTCGACCTCCCAGTATCCACCCCTCAGAAGCATATGCCGGATCTCTAAAGCAAGTGAACCACCAGTCGTTCATAACTAGCAGATGTGCTGCCCTATATTATAGGAGCATATCAGAAGTGGCTAATCCGCCCTCAGGAGCTGGCATGCAGCACTTTCCAATGGCTATACAAGGCATTCCGCCTCTCCAGAGCAGAGACCTAATCTGTGCATTGATGCTCTGAACGAATCCACTTTTAATCAGGATGGGGTGGTTCTGCAGATGATAAAGAAAGCCGGCAGTGTCTCAGAAGAGATAACGGTAAAGTAGACCATAACTTGACATCCCGTCCAAGGTTCGCTGGCTACAACACTAGGTTCTGTTCATAGGATCGTGTCAGAGGTGACATCATCTCCGAGGAATTTAAATCCATGGGGAAGGACCTGTAACCCCGACTCCCATGGCATGAAAGCCAGCTTACAGATTCTTTTTTTAAAGCACTGGAAAATTAGGTATTTCCCCAGATCACATGTTGATCTTACGCTGGATTTGAACCTGGTTCCCCAGTTCCAAAGTCAGAAGCTCTGGTCATTAGATCACATCTCCTCCCAAGTTATTGTACTGTAAAAATGTTCTACTTGCTTGGAATCTGGAGGTTAGCAATTTGCATCATCTCTCACCCTAACCTATCTAAGATAAAGAAATTTAAATCGCACCTTGAAATAAAACGTTATAATGTTCAATTCCTATTTTGAAGTGGCTGTCCATATTTACAATTGAAAAAAAGTTTCTGCTGCTTGATTAAGCATGAAGTATCTTTTACAATATAATAGAAACTCCCATTGAATTGCAAAATAGAGGCCAAATCGCCAAGAAACAGGTGCGGATTACAAAGACCAACGTCATTCCTGAATTACACAAGTCTTTTTCATCAATATTGATATAATACTAAGATGTTTTGAATAGCAATTGCAGTCTGTTTACTAATATTTCAAATGTTTTTAATATTATCATAAAAAGATTGTCAGTTTTACACACTCGGTTAGCCCCCATCATCTAAGGAAAAAAATGTGCATTCAGGAAGTCACCCTCTACCCGCCGTAAAGCCCCATTTTGCTAATTCCAAAACAAGTAATGACTTTCGTAGGGTCAACAGAGGTTGCTGTTGAATATAAAGCATAGCTAGAATATCCCTGTGCCTTTACTTGCTGTGCATTGGTCACTATAGTCAAACAACTGGGTCAAATTATGATTTTCGAGGGTTGGAGATCCTACTGGAAAACCTGACTGTAGTGTCAAGCAGAGATGTGTACTATTTACCTATTTAGGTCATTTGGAACAGAGATTATTTTCTCACCCAAATTAGTGAAATTACCACCTTGTACATCTGCAAGGTCCTATAACACATTCATGTATGTCCTCCCCCCCCCCCCCCCAGGTCCTCCCTCAGCCCCACCTTCTTCAACACCTATATGACGCCACTGGCCGACAATGTCCGCATAGATGGACTCAACATCATCTTCTATGCCGACAACGCCCAACTCATCCTTTCCCTCATCGATGACCCTGCCTCCACTAGATCCAACTTCAGGAATGTCATGACCCGCGTCGCCAACTGGATGAGGTCCAACTGCCTGAAGTTAAACACAGACAAGGAACTCCCTCCCCATCCACCTTCGGCTGACCCAGGACCACCTCGCCTTTAGGAGATATCTCAAGACCTGGCTGTTCGAGCAGTAGCAGACACCCCCCCCCCCCCCCCAGCGCCTTGAGACCCTTCCGGGTGAGTAGTGCGCTATACAAATGTGATGATTGATTGATTGACAAGAGAAGAATGCTCATCTTCAGAAACAACACCTCACCATGGGATGACGCTTCGTGGCCCGCCGCACTCGGACCAACCCCAGCAGACCACGAACACAACCGCTGCATTTTCCTCGACAGCCAACTCACCATGAAGCAACAAGTCACGCAGTGTCCTCCTACTGCTTCCATATCCTCCGCATGCTCCGAAGGATTTTCAGATGGATCCATGTCAACACCAGAACAGTAACCCAAGTTCTCGTCTTCAGCCGACTTGACTAGGAAATGCACTCTATGCCAGAACCACCACACAGCTCCTCAAACATCTCCAGACTATAGAGAACACCGCAGCCAGACTCATCCTCAACCTTCCCAAATGGACCAGTATCACCCCTCACCTCAGAAACCTCCACTGGCTCCCCGTCCAGAAGAGTTGCCAGTTCAAGGTAATGACCTTTGCAAAGCCCTCCACAACATCAGACCCAACTACATCACCCATTGTCTGACTTTCCACCAACCAGGGTGTCAACTCCACTCCACCTTCCTCACCCTCGTCCCACACATATGTTGAATCCACTATGGAAGTCGTGTCTTCTCCTAGCTCATCGCCAAATCCTGGAATGGCCATCTCCGCCACGACAAACTGCACCACCCTCCCTCATCGACTTCAGGAAAGGACTCAAGACTGGCCCTTCGGCAAGAGGCCATCACAATCTCAGGGACTGGACAGCCTTCCTCTACAAACAGGCACATAGTACTTCCACTGAATAAGAAAGAGGGGTCTGCTTTACCAGTGAAATGTCGGTATTACAGTGGGAACAAGACCTCTTTAGTAGTAGAGGTTTTGCTCTGCGATATTAGGTGATTAATCCATCAATTCCTTTAAATTATTTAGCAAAATGATGGTGTTGATTGTTTTAACCATAGGATTTCACATATGAATATATTTGCCTGTACTTTTTGGCTACTTTAACATAAAGCTTGCAAGTGTAAATTTCTTTTACAAGTGGGTATAATTAACATGTGTTACTACAATGCAAAAGTAGAGAGCACAATACCACCAACACTTCGGAACTGATAAAGTAGTGGGGAATTAGTTATACCCTACTATTGTATTTGCATGTACTCCAGCCCTGCTGCCCCTAGCTGCTCAGCCAGAGTGCACGGCGGTTACGAAATGTTGGTGTGACTGTGATGCGTGCAATGCCTGGGTGCCTGTGTGGATGAGTGGTGACCGTTCGAGATGGGCTGAGCAGCTAGGCAGGCTGCTCCTGGTGGGGCTGGTACCACACCAGTGCTGGCTGGACTCAAGACTGTAACTTGGACATATCTAAATAAAGAAGACCTGAATATACATCCTGGCGTCTACCTTTACAGGACACAAGAGAATTTAATACCACCATTAATTTGCATTGAAAAGGCGTTAGTTTAAAGTTTCAGAAAGGTCAAATAATGCCACTTTTGAGTTATAAAAAACAACGGAAAGTCTCCCACCTAAATTGACAACAGCATCCTTAATTCTGACCTACCAAGCTGCTGTAAATGGTCGAGGTATGTTCTACTCTCAATAAAGTGTCAAAAGACACTGAAAAACGAGATTTCAAATATAAATATCACACACAAGAAAACTGAATATTTGGCAGCTACCACGGTTAAAAAGTAAAAGATTACTGTTGTTTTTTTCCCAGTCTTATGTACCGCGAACTTGGTCCAAGGGCATTTGAAAACTTTAGAGGAGAACCGTATTATATTACACGTTTTTGTTTTTATGTTGTACCGTTTGCTTTTTCTTTCACTATATGGGTGCATTCAAATTTCCAATAAAGGTGACATAAAAAGTGAATGAAAGTAACATGCTGTTGCATGTGACCTTCAAATACCAAGGAGCCTCATTTGTAATCCATTGCCAGCACAAATATTATTTGCCGTGTCTGCTGTGCTTGCTGGAAAAATTCAATAACGTGGGGCCCCATTCGGTCCTTTTGGCACGGATTTGCAGGAACTGAGCCAGATTTCGGCAGCACTGGAACCCTACAGTTTACAACCTCCGCCCTGTTCCCTTCCTCGCCCAGCTCACACGGACTAAAGAAGTGTGACTTTCATTCTTCCTGCTGCCTGAAAGCGGCTATTAATATCGAAAACGTCTGTTGCTGGCAAAGAGCGCCCTATCCCTCCCACTTTCTTCACATCAAACGCCGCTCCCCCGTGCCGTGCACCACCACTTAACCAGATCACTTACCAAAACTGTTATACGGAAAGGCAGAACCCACTTCCAGTACGTTCTCAGTGATGGACGCATTAAAAATAAAGGAATACGTTACCTTTCTGAAATTGCTATCGAGGGGGGAAGAATGACGGGTAAACCAAAACCAACCCATTTCACATAAAATAGTTCAGACAAAAAATGACGTTTTGCCTGGTCATAACATGGCGGCCGGCGTTGACCCTCCGGGAGGAGCTTGGCCACCTGGGTTTCAAGCATAAGAAAGTCTAGCCTACTAGTTGACGCCCGCCCCTTCGACCGTATGCTGTCAATCAAAATAAGGTTACCCAATCGAATCCCTTTTCTTCCCGTTCCTCCCAAGCGATTGGTGCAATCACTTTCCATTGGATGTGGCAGTGCTCCCGCTACTCGGGACGAGCTGTGCTTGTGGTCTGCTTGTCCGGCAGCGCGCGGGGCGCTCCCGCTGCTATCGAGGTATGCCACCGCGAGGATTTGTGGTCAGGAGGGGGACATGATCGTGGCACCGCTCCCCGGGGGTGCTCGGTGCTGCCAACCATGTGGTGCCTGCAGTGCAACTCAGAGAGAAGCCAGTCGCTGCTTGAGCTGGAGCTGGACAGCTGGTAAGGAGATGCCTTCACTGCCGCGCAATCCTTGTATGTGCAACGGGGCTTGCCTGGTGCATAATCTTGCCTGCGGGAGTACACAGGGCATGTCTATGCATTGCAATATAAGGCAATTCTACAGAACATCTGAACATCGTATACAGTTTCATTCAGGGGATCATCATTTTAGTGGACTGTCTGCTGAACACATAGCATGCCAGTGCATTAAATGCCACGACAGCCTGGTACCCACCATATATGCATGTGCATGATTACACGAAGGAGTTCTTGCTTCACAAGGAAAATATGCATTAAATAAAAGTGCTGCCTCCTGCATGCAGTGCATTCTTGGGCAAAGTGGGCATTGTGTGCTGAAGCCGCTTGTTGCACAAGGGACACACCCTACACGTATGATATGATGTGGACATCTTGTAGCGTCTCCATTCGCCGTTCCTCTACAAAATGTGCTCAGGATGCAAAGGAAACCAACGCTTTGAGCTTTGTGCAGCTCATGTTTGGAAAGGGCATGGATGTGTTGCAGAAGCTGCGTGCCGCTCACGTTTCGTTGCAGTCTTCAGACGCTACATGCAGCTCACATGACATGTACTGACATGTTCTGTAAGGAGTGGAAATGAAAAGCCCCCCCCCCCCCTCGTGTGTACCGTGTGCTGTGCATTTTGCATAGAGGCTGCCCACTTGTTTTCCTTATTTTGTTACACCTGTTGGCAGCATTGTCTCGGGTACCCACCATTGACACAGCTTGCAGGCGGCACATTGGACATAACCATGTGTCACTTACAGGATGGCCAGTTTCCAAGCAAACATGCATAGCGTGTATGCATATGCTTCTCCTTATATCTGGAAAGCATATGAATCATGCGGATGCTTCTTGTAATAAACCAAGGAACTTTCATTCATCCAAAGGTCAAAAATATATGTGAGATATAGGAGACTTAAGGGCCCCTCATCACTTTCTTGTGATACATCACTGGAACAAACACATTAGGGTTAAGTTTTATACGAAGGAGCCGTTTCTTTCCACCTTGATCCAAATGTAGAAGTTTGAAGGCGAATACATGTCTCACCCGTTCAGTCTGCTCATATAAATGTGTTAATGGTTTCCAGCTTTACTCTGGCTTTTTCATTGTTGTTTCACTTTCTTTGATTTCATTTTTGTTTCCATGAGTTGTAATGGGTGTTGGCTTGAAGCACAACTTTTTTAGGTCTTGCCGGGTGGCGCTTGTGCTGTTTCTTCTAGACATGCTGTGTTCAGGATAAGGGCATTGAGCTCTGCCCACTTTCCGCCCATCCTTTTTAATTGGCTCCTGTTACTGTCCTTTGTAAACAGTGGCTTTTTATTGGCCAATAGGCTTAGTAGTCCCTCCTTAGTACTGCCTTTTCTGTTGTAGCCTCCCATGAGGACTGGCCCTCTTTCTGTGCTGTTACCTAGTATGTTTTATTTACCGTCCGTGAGGACAATTTTGTAAAATGACTTTCTCCTATTGCAGGCACGACATGCTTTCCTGCAACCGCTTTATCATTTAAGCTGTGTGGCCGCGCTTTAACCTATTTTATGTTAGGTTAAAGTAATTTTTTTTAGGTGATTACAGCTGATAACACATCAACATTGCATGATATAAAGCAGGAAAATCTTCTGTAATTAACTCTCTGTCTCGTTAAATTTTATGTTTTTTGATTTAAGAATGGCGGCCACGCTATTAACGCTGCTCAAGCCATAATGTATTTTCTTTAAAGCACCGTTGTTTTAAGGCGTGCTTTGTGTTATTTTTTCAGGCGCAAGGCATACTTTAGGTTCCAGAAGGGCGGCTGCACATTTCTTTTGTTATCGTCCAAATCAACCAACATAGTCAACACTTGTGCCTGCGGCTGGCAACCCCTTATCCCCGTCCCGCCCCCGGGCCCTGAGCTTTAGGTTTAAGCACAGCCCAGTTTTTCACTTTATTTAAACACGCCTGCTTACCCTTTAAGAATAGTGGCCATGCCTTTTTTTAGTTTTGTTATGTGCGGCTCTCTGGCATGCCGCATTTCAACTGGAACAAAAGCAGCTGTGCCCTGTCTTATAGCGCGGCTCGACAAATCTTTTCTTTATTGAAATTAAACTTAGGCAGCGGCACGCCGCGCTTGATGTTCGTGGTGGCCGTCCGCTTTCTCCACGGCTTGAGCTGCCTCCTTCCCCGGCCCCTAAGGAGAAAGAGCCGGTATTAAAGTCCACCCGCCTGCAGCTGAGCCGCGCCCCTCACACCAGGGGTCTTGAGAAAGACACTCCCCTGCTGTTTGAAGAACGGTTACCAGGCAGAGAGTGGAAGTATCATTCCTCGCAGATACGGTATGTACAGCAAAGGGGAGGCAGGGCCCTGTGCACAGAATGCCCCTCCCTTTCAATGTATTTGAAGTCCAAAAACTGGTATGTACAGCAAAGGGGAGGCAGGGCCCTGTGCACAGCATGCCCCTCCCTTTCAATGTATTTGAAGTCCAAAAACTTGGTTGGCATTAAGGAGCCAGCTTTGGTTACTTTTTTCCTTGCCGCCTTTAGTAGGTTTCACTTTTAATCACCTTAACCCATTCGATGCTCATGACGGAACCCAGCCGTCATGAGCCACTGTGGCTTGTGCGCATGACGGCTGGGTTCAGTCACGACCACGCCCGCGATTGGAATGTCCACCACCGGGCTGGAATTCCTGCCGCAGGCAAAGTGTTAAAACATTGAGAATCCCAGCTTCCCCACCAACCACAAAGTGTGATCCAATACCTTCTTTCCTTTATTTACAAAGATAATGGACGTACAGGAATGGTCTGAGCACCAGCTGTAAAAACAGTGCAGCTAGTATTGGGCACAATATTGCACGCTGGGAGAGTAAATGGCCTTCTGCACATTTGTGTGCCTGGGTACCCTTTGTAATGGAACTGGAGAAGTTTCTGTGCTTCCTGGTCGTCGTGTGTGGGATAATGAACTGCCTCTTCATTTTTTTTTGTTATAGTGCCTGAGGCTTGTGTGTCTGTAGCAAGCACAGAAACGGACAACAGATATGACTGTTCTATTGTGTTTTCGGCCACCACATAATTGTACTCCAACCACATTCATCCACTCCAAACCAAAACACATGGTTTAAAAAACATTGTCATTTACAACGCCAATAGCTCCAACTCTTGCCAGAGCTTGACCGATTGCATTGTAAATGCTTGCTTTTTTAGGTTGCATAGAGATGTCAGTTGATTATTTGTCCATATCAGATAGAGTCCTGGTTTTATGTCTTCTGTATTTATCATAAGACAAGTTAAACACTATATGTACAGGTCTGCCCATATTGATTGCTACAGTGTGATAACTTGAGATATGTGGAATTGATAAAGACCATTATAGGAGGGCAGGCTGGTGCTTATTAGCTTACTCGTCATGCACTTAGGTTACCAACTGCTTAAGGGTCAATTAAGATGATGCTAACCCCCTTTCTACACCTGTTTATAACAGCATGGGAACCAAGTCAGTTGCGCAAATGACTGCCTACAGTGTGCATTTGGAATGAAGTCTGCAGTCCACTTAACATTGAATCATGTGCATTGGAAGTGAGTCTACTTGTACACTCGACAGTGGTTTATGAGCATGTCAGAAACTCTGTTTTACGCATGACGGTGCATCATGTCGACGGAGCTTCCTAGTAGTATCTTCAGTTTTCTTTCTAATTCACATTTTGCATGCCATAAATGGTCCACAGAGACTGCCATTCGGGCCACAGTGAGGGAAATTAACTTCTCAGTTCATTGTAATATTTGTAAACTTAACAGACAAGCTGCCTGGTTTACTTTGTAACTAGCCAGCTTAAAAGCCACTGTCCATTGCACTGAACTGACATTTTGAAAACTTCAGCTTTTGTTTAGGTCTGTTGCTCTCTAGACACTATTCCTTGTGAGGAATGATAAAACCTCAAGAACAATGTGTGTTTTATTTAATGTAATTTTAATCAAAAGGAGACTAGCTCATGATTTAATAAAAAAGATTTAATAAAAAGACTCAAGTAGGTTTTGTCACGGGATGGGAACACCTGGTGAGTGTGTTCAGAAAGCCCTCACCCACCAACCTAGTTGGTGGCATGCTTCATCATCGGGCCCACCCAGTGACACCTAGCGTGTCCCGGGTGTGCTTCGACGCCTGATTACAGCGGAGCAGGTATATTGCTGAGTGTGCAGTGAAGGGTGTTATGAAAGTGAATTTAAAACGGCTAGGCGGGGGTCCCAGTACCCGAGGGTAAATTAGACTTTAATACCTGGGCCTCCGTCAGCGGTTAAAAATAAGGCTGTTGGACGTTAGAGGCGAGTTACGACCTCCATCATCCGGTGGGTCAACATGTTTCAGCCAGTGCCTTATGTATATGCTGGCTTTCTTCAGGACCTAAGTTAAAAGGTGGGTGCAGTTAAACTAGTGGAGTGTAGTTCAGACTATGTGTCTACACGCCCTAAGGTGTTTATCTATGTGTGAGAGGGGATTCCCATCTCAAGAACACACTAGTTTTAGCTAATTTGGACCTCAAGGTTGAGAGGTGGCAGGGGCTTGGCCAGTACTGCTGGGCAGAGCCTGCTCTGGACCTGTAGTGCCTCCTTCGCATACCGGTCAAAATGGTCCACAGAGACTGCCATTCGGGCCACAGTGAGGGAAATTAACTTCTCAGTTCATTGTAATATTTGTAAACTTAACAGGCAAGCTGCCTGGTTTACTTTGTAACTAGCCAGCTTAAAAGCCACTGTCCATTGCACTGAACTGACATTTTGAAAACTTCAGCTTTTGTTTAGGTCTGTTGCTCTCTAGACACTATTCCTTGTGAGGAATGATAAAACCTCAAGAACAATGTGTGTTTTATTTAATGAGCACCATGCATTTCCATTGGAGTAGATCCTTAGCAGAGCTCGGTAACGCCTCTTATTTGAAATACATAATATCAACAACTGTGCGAGCGCCAAGTCAGGTTTTATTTGGGGTTGACTGTGTTCGATGACTTTGTTGCGAAACTACTTCACATCGACCCCCATTGCACCCTATTATTGCCACCTCAAAATCATCACATTACTTAAACATGAAATTTAAATGTAATCGTATTGACTAACTAACCACCACGTCAACGGGATCAGTGCAACAATTTTGAAATATACAAAGGTTATAATTTATTGAAAATAATTATTTAAACCCATCTTAAAATTAAATTAAAAAAAAGGGAGGATCCCTCTAACTGTGCATTTACCCATTTTGTTTTATAAAACAAAGATCCATCCAAAGTAAGTGTACAAGATGTAATGATCTACAGTTTATCATTTTGAAAGAGGTTGGGGTTTAGTTTCTTTTTTATTTTATTTAAACATCCAGTGTTCCAATAGAGCATAGAAACAGCAGAAGTGTCTTTTATAGAACACTAAACAAAACGTACTTTTTTATTATTGCAACTCCTAAATGAGTAGGAGGAAATAAATGTTAAGAATCGATTTCATAAATATGACAGTATTAATAGTGAATATCAAGATCCTTGGTGGGACACTACGAGAGTGATATTGCCGTTAACATTAGCGAGGCAATGTACTTATTTATGACTTGTGATTGTGTAAAAACGTTCTCAAATGTCTACTTATGGTGCCACAGGCACTGCCCTAATTCAGATGTGGCAATGGCAGCCATGTCTGTAAAGAGTGAGCAGTAAAAGTAAGATGCTGAAAAACATCTGATCAAACGGAAGAAGTTATTTTAAGTATTGATATGCAATTACATATTTTATCTTGATCATATCCCGGGGACTTTGTAAATTGTTGTTTTTCTTTGCATTCCACTCTTGATGTTGTTTATCAAGTTGTACTTGTCTTCTCACATAAATAAAAGTTAGCACTTTAGGTGACGTGTTGTGATTGCTAACACACACTCTTTTATTGAACTGTCATAGACGTAGCCAGTAGGTCGTGGCTTTCTGTCTTATTGTCTGTCAGTGTTTTTTTTATCAATGCAACACATCATTCCATCTGGTGTGCAACATGGCTAAAGTTTTTTCAAAACATTCAGGCAAAAAAAGCCTTTGATATGGTCGCCTAAATGGCTTTTGATGGCATGTTCCCCATGCATGTGTGCACCTACAACAATATCAGCTTTTGTCTTTTTAGTTACTGATCCAAGTCGTAACAAAAAATTATAATAATGACACATGCAAAAACGTCATTTAAAATTTTTTTTTTATAAAAAAGGTGGGGAGAAGAAGCCAGGTGATGTGAAGGTACACTGGTTTGGGGAAGTAAAATGGGGGGTGCAGGTGAGGGAAGCAACAACAGGGAGAAATAACGAGGGTGGGGTAAGCAACACTAAGGGCATGGGCAAGCCTTGGGTAGAATCACACAGGCGAGTGCAACAAGGAAGGGGGCTAGAAGAAGCACTTGGTGACAGCCTTATGGAGGGCAGGGGGAAAGAAGTACATGAGGGTCACAGCTCGAAAACAAATGCACTCTTGTGGAGTGCTTAACATAAAATGATGCTTGAAAAGCAAGCAATGGAACCTTAAAAGTCAGCCAATCAATTAATGGTTATAGAGCCAATGTTCCATGGAAAGGACAAACACTAGACTGACAAGCTAGGACAGGAATAAAAAGAAGGCAAATGCGTGGCAAGAAAGTTAACCAATGGCAAACAACGGGCAGGCTCCAATCCCCTGTATATTCTTAGTAATCCACACTATAGTTTGCATTTGCAACAGAATATGCATGCACTGTCTAGTAGGCACAACTTAAAAAGGTGTACCAACCTTCATATTTACACATTTAGATTTGTTACAATTCACAAAAATATTCTAAAACTACTTCTGCCCGCATACATTACAGGTTAAGTACCCACTTCTACAAGGAATCCCCAAGAGTAGTTCCAACACAAATCCAACATGCAGATTTTACACAGGCCATAAATAAAATTGTGATTTATCTTTAGCCAAGCCATGGATTGCACGATGAGCTGTCAGAGCTTTTCTATTTACTAGCCAATTCCCAGGATATTCTCCTATGAAAAATGCATTTGTTAATCAAGTTTCTTAGAGTCATGGAGAAAGTTAAATTAATGAGCTGTACATCATTTTGCCCTAGCATCATACATAAACCATACACATGCAGAACAAGCCACCGATCCTTAAATCACCCTACTGTAATGTGTAATGGTTCTCGATTTGTCAAGCCCTTTTTATATTTTTTTAATTTTTAACCCATGTGGAACTGCCAAGCATCTTGTGAGCAGGAACATTAAGCTCAAGGTATTGTCTGGAACAGCTTCACTGTAGGAATGCACATCTGGTTTGACATTGCTGCTCCAGGGTATTGTTTGTAGATCCCACCCACCTCTCGCTATAAAAATGGTGTTATTGATGATAAAAAAAAGAAAACGAACGCTTCAGTTAGCAATGTTTGGAAACAAGTTGCTGCTGAGTGATGTGCGCTGAGCTCACAAGCGCAGCCCATTGCTTCAATCTGGGCGTCGAGCCTTTTCAAGATGGCGCGCGAGGAATACATATGAAAGCTTGCAAGGCGTGTTTTGAAAGGTGTTCATGCCATCAAGACATATGGCGGGTCTGGCGGGGGAAAACGCTTTAAAGGGATTTTATTGTGGGCTTTAAAATCCATTTAACGAGTCTAGATACTGTCATAATTCTTATGAATTTAATTAGCACAGGGCCGGAAAGCATATTTTGCGTCCCTTTCAAAACTGATGACTTGCATTTAGGGAAGCTGAATGATCCTGTAAGAGGAAAATATGGCACTTTGCCACTTCTTGAAATTTTAATAACTCAAGTACAAAATGGAGTATTTATTACATAGCATAATGAATAACGTGGAATAATGGTACTCTTCCTTCTGTGCACAACTCTTTATATCTAGTTGCACAAATATTCAATTTGTGGATGATACAACCACTATATCCGATCTATTATTGTGACTTCCTAACGCGACTAAGACTTCTGCATAACACGGTTTCATAAAAAACATCGTTTCAATCCTGTGATTTAATTTAACAATGAAATGCATTCTGGGGGTTTTATTAGGTCACCCCGATTGAACCAGGTGGACCAAATGTCGGTATTACAATGCTTTAACAAAGGATATTCTGGCTGGAATTTGGTTTCCCACCCTCATGGCTTGTAATCGCATGGTAACCTGAAACGACATCAAACTCTATGATCGCAGAAAAATAACTGCACAGCTTTGTTCCTTAGATTCTTCTCTTGTCAAAGTTGGAAGTGTTTACAGACAGACCTACAGTGTATACTGCAATAGAAAAAAAGAGCATTACATTTCCTTGTTTCATGTCCGGCTCCACATCGGCATCAAAATAAAATCTCCCACCCAGGTGCCCATTGTCTTTCTCTCTCCCTCTGATGGCTTCTGCAGGTTGACTCCTTAGACAGAAAATATGCAAACATGTTCGCGTTCTTTGCACACGCTGCGTCTACTTTTCACACTTTTGGCGTGAAACCTCCTCATGTTCCATTTTTGAAGATGCTGATCATGCTGTTGATTCTGAATGCCTATTTGCTGTGCTGCTGCTTGCTTTTTTATGAAGCTATTTTGAGCAGTGATCTTGCTCTAATAATCTGTTGTTCAATGTTACTGGTGCTAATGGTACTGCCAATTTGAGTAGTCTCATTACCTGTAATAAACAGGTGGCCGTATTAAATTTAATGTATCGCAGTGTATGTCTCATTCCGTCATTTTCACACTGATTTGTAGTGAGCCAAACTTTGTATCATAAACAGTGTACTAATTGTAAGAGCTATCTGTTATCTAAAGCGTAATTTGATGTTTGCATTTTGCCAAATGTACCACCTGGAGGATGTGTTTAGCATAAAGCAAACATTAAATTATGACCACACCACCTTGCACATCTGTATAATTTTGTGTACATCTTTTTTGCAAGCCAAGCTGGTAATCTTAAAAGAAGATTAGAAAATCGTGCAAATGAAAGAATAATTACATTACCTCCTCTCTTGTAGGAGTGTGCAAAGTTCTTAACAAGTGGATTTTTAACTTGAAAATGAAGCCTTATGGTCCCCCCTTCAAAGTTGTGGGAAAAAAGGTTCTCCAATATCCACTCCGTTTGAAACCTGCAGCTAAGAAAAAAAAGAGTTTAAGAAACCTCCATTTTCAGTGCTATCTAGTTTTCACAAGGAAATGTTGCCAGTTTGTGAGTAAAAACTACAGGAAAGGAGAAGGGTGAATCTCTGTGAGCTACAAGTAGCCCACGAATCGTGAACAGTGCTCGCGTGATAAGAACTTTGCACACCATTAGATGAAATGCAGCTAAATAGTGAATATTTTCTGGCCAACCAGGTACACTGTCTTAGCAGCACACTTGTTTCCATATCATGTTACGAAATCATATGAGCACATCATGATACAATTTTTTTTAAAGGGTGCATGCCGGGTTAGCACATGGAAATTTATGAGTGCCATGAGGATGTGCGCCTTCTTATAAGCTGATGAAAACCTCAGTGGACAACAAAAGCTACTGTGTGGATGGAATAGGGGCACTCTGCCAATGGCTTTCTTTGTGACGTTTTGGTAAATATTGAACATGGGGTAGAGCGTATATCATTGCAATATACAGCAGAACAGCAATAGAACGTCGCACTGCACACATTCAATAGAAATGTTAAGAAAACAATTGATTTTATGGCTTCTGTATACAGGATAGTGATTGCTCTGAAGCCAGGCTTTGTTCCAATGAAGTGAGGGCCTTTAGATACATCTTTGGTTTGGCATATGCATATATTTATGTAATTTTGTATTTTTTGTTTGACCTCTAATACTGTTTAACATTTTGTTACATCCTTCGACGTGTCTTTTTGTATGCTTTAGCTTAGTAGCCACCTCTTATCAACATGATACATATGGGTACAGGAATCAGTTATGCTTCATCAAGCTGCCACTGGCATGGAACACTGAATGTACAATAGTTTGCAATAAATCCAGTCAGTCTGCAGGTTCTGTAAGTGTTGGAGTTTTTGAAATATGAATGTCTCAGTGTTGCCATGGGTAAGATCTGGTTTTGCATCTCTTTACTGGTACCCTGTCAAAAGAAAAAACTTTTTGGTCTTACTGTGAATAGGAGAGATATAGATCTTTAAAACCCCAAAATATAACTGTGGCGCATACTGTGGAGACCTTTTATGTAAAGAGGGCTATGGGTCCGCTAATATGTGCTTTTTTGGGCCTGATAGTGCAGGAAATGGTAAAGTTAATTCACTTGCTAGAGAGATGAGGTGGTTAATGTACTTGTTACAGAGATCAGTGCATAGTCTCCAGTTTTAGGTTTGAATCATTATGAAATTGTTTTCAGTATTCACATACTTACTGCAGAGCATTGATTGTCTTCTATTTAATATCGCCCAGTAGGTCAATACCATTGTTCCAGCAAAGCATTGTCACTCCTACATTCCAATCCTGGCAAAATATATTGAGTGGGTTACTCACTCGCTGCAAACAGATGCATGACACATGCAAAACATTACTTTGAATACTTGCAGATTTTAGTTGCTTTCGTTCTTTGAAGGATGATTTAATGGGTGGTATTGAGTTAAAGAGTAGTACATAACTTTTAGCTAAAGAAATCGTATTGTCTGCCATATGACTTGTTATTACTTGCAGGGATAGAACTAGGCACCTTATGTAGAGACAGAGCGTGAGAAAGTAAGCCACTGGTTTACATCTTAGCAAACTTTCTCAGACCCTGCACTACATGTAACGTGTTACATGTAGTGCAGGGTCTGGTGGTCCGGTGTGAACATCCAGGGGGATTCTGACACATGTTCTATGTCTGGACACAACTCAGACATAAGAACTTACTAATTGTCCTTTAACTGAGTCGTGTGAAGCACAGTGCTAGAAAGTAGATCCGCCAGTTCCAACCTCTCGCAGGTTCTACGTCTGCTCACCACATACTGAATGTGCGCTGGCACTGTCAGGAGGATTCATGCAGCCAGTCTGGAACATAAGTGTACCTCTTGGACCAAGAAGGGTCTCGCTTGTTCTGCATGCCGCAGTTCTGGGAGTTTCTCAGTGAATTGTGTCTTTATTCTTACTCCATCACCACCCACTAGCCACAGTTTCAAAGTTAGATGTGAATATGGCCACAGACCCACTCCTGGGCCCTCCCCTTTTCAACTTTGTCTGCACTTTGCTGCTGGCAGTATCGCAGTGAGTAAAATGTGGTGGGTACATTACTGAACCCCAAAGTTAGGGCATGCTTCTAAGACTTGATCGTACCAAATAGTAGCCAACAGGCTTGAAAAGTGTCAGCCTAAAAGAACATGGGTCTATGCTCACAAAGAGTTGTAGGGGATGCATTCGCTTGCATGGTACCCCTGGCCGGATGTGTGAGCCTTGGTGGTATGACTTCTTAAATTATGACAACAAGTTTTTCTCATACTCAAAACCCGAATATTTGATTTCTGTCAGTTTGATGTAAAGGCAAATTTAGTTTTTACAAAGTTTTATATGATACCTGCAGTGAGCTTAGACTGACCCAACAGACATCCTTAAAAGCAGAAATGTAATTCTTCATGGTTATGATTAAATAATATTAATTATGTAAAATGTTACCACACTGTACCAAAGCTTTGTAATAACCGGTGTAGCTTAGCTAATTCCATTGTACTCATCCTTGGAAAGATGGTATGCTGCGTGGACCAAAAAGGATTTAAACATTTGACCTTCAGGTTACGTGGATTAAAAAAAAAAATGTTTATTGATTTTTTTATGACACAAAAAACACAAGTCCAACAAAAGCCAAATTAAGAGGGGAGGGTCAAAGAGCCTATCGATTGCAATGTCCATATAGCAGTGTCCAGTAAGGCCATGGTAATAAACCTTTTGAGGAACCTTGATCCTGGGTGTGTCGCTTCCTACGGATACGATAGAGCGTCATAGCAATGGACTCCCCAGCACAGGCCTGCTATGCAATGTATCAATACATGGCCTCGGCACCTGGGGGCACAGCCCGCCATCGATTGAGCCATGGGACCCACTTGCCCTCTCCATCAATTTCAGGTTGCATGGATGACCCAGAAGTGGATACATTAGTCCACGTTGCTAATGGCCAGTGACTGTCATTGGCGGGGATATGACTATAAAAGAATAGAGTGGATTAACCCCTTCCGCGCTGTGCTGGGGTTTTATTAAGTTGGCGGGATTCGGACGGCCCCTGGCCGTCGTCTGCACACACCCACTGTGACGCATGATGGCCGGGGGCCGTCATGTGCACCGAAGGGGTTAAAATCAGTTTTGCTTACACTTATGACTTAAAAACAGTAAGCCCAAGTAATTCGTTTTTTTAAAAATGTTATTAAGAAACGTTTAATAGATCGCTTTAGCTGTCTGTTGGAAGACATATTGCTTCTAGATTGGGCTGCATCGTGTTTGAATGGCTTTTTTTTCTATCTCTAGTGTCTGCTCTTAAATTTGATGACTTTCTTCCCTATTTTTATTTATTTTTATGTTTAAATTTTTACTTTGTTTATAAGTTTTGGCCGGTACAAGTCACAAGTCTGAAACCTTTCGTATGTGTGTCCCACCCGAATCCCTTCTTATGTGTATCTCACCCAGGAGCATTTTGATCTCAGTGTTCCGGTTAGATGAGTTGTTTTCTTCCACTGCTGCCTTGTGGGGACTCCTGTTTAGATCTTGTCTACTAAACAGTGCATGCGCTGTCTATTGTGAGACATATTGTTAGCTTACAGTGTGCTTAGGGTCTGCCTATTGCTTACCATCGATTGGCTGTATTCTCACTCATTTGCTAGCTCCTCATTCATTAGCTTGTTTGGGATTTCCTGTCTCTTATGTTTGTCCTTCCCCTGGAGCTTGGATGCATTATTTGTTTCAATCCACAGCTTGCTTTTCGAGCACTACTTTTTTTTCTTTCTGCTTAAGCTCTACACAAGAGTTTTTGTTCTCCACATGTCTCCCTTGTGTACTTCTCGCCCTCTGCCGTGCTCCATGTTCCGCTCTCTCGTCCGTGTGCTTCTCCACCGCGCCTTGCCTTGCTTTCTCGCCTGTGTGCTTCACACCAACAGTGCCACATTGCTCTCTTTTGCCCATTTGCTTCCTTGCTGCGCTCCTCTTTACGCTCTCTCGCTCTCTATTGTTTACTTCCATCAGCACCCTCTCTGTTGCTTCTACCCACGGCACATGGGTCATGACGCATGTGCACATGTGGGTCACAACATACATACATACCCACACACACATCATGACACATATAGAGCAAGCTGTCTTGAGTCGCTTTATTTAAAAGAAAGTTCATTCTAAGATGGCTGGTGAGGGATTCCCATGTGTTGTGACCCATGTGTCATGAAGCATTGGCCTTCCTTTTGGCATGCTAACGTCAAAGAAAAAAGCCAGTAGTTCAGCCTTTTAGACCTGAAACCTATTGGCCTTGTAAAAGCCTGTTTCCCCTCTGAAAGGTGCTTGATCTCGTAAATAGTAACATTTTGATCCCAGACCCAGTTATTTGAGCAACCACTGGGCGTGGGTGATAACTAATTTAGTAGTAGAAGGCACTAGGGTGGGGAAGGGTCTCTTCTTTTAATATTCAGTCTTTCCAGAGCTGTTTGACTAAAAGGTACCGATGGAACCCAATGCTATAGTACTCTAGTGAACTGAAATAAAGATATAAACCTATATTGGCCCAACGTACAGGTATATTTGACACTTGGCCAGTGTAAAATAATGAGAACCTTACCTGATTAACATTGTGAATCTGTCGGTACAATTTTGTGGAGTAGTGTGCCATGATTTTATCTGGGTAAACGGTGCCAAATCCTTCAAAGAAATAAGTTCTCAGACCCCCGAAGAAAGTGACACAAACTTTGTGTATTGGAGGCCTATTTGCTACAGTTTTAGCTATCCCCTGCAATGTGTGTTCCACTCAGTCCTAAACAGAATAGAAGGTGTTAAATATCTAGACAGACCCCTGTCCCCCCTTGGCTAGAAAGGACAAAAAAACATTCCATATGGGCGTTAAGTGGTAACCTCTCCCACAAGTCAAATCCAATCAGAACATGGGCAGTAGTGCTTTTAATTCAGCATCTTCACTTATAGGAGTTTCAAATTCATACTTGTGGGTTATGTCGACATGCTAATTTGGTAAATGACTACCCTGATTAAATCTGCTTGATTACGACTTCACGCAAGGTGCTGTTTTCCTTGTGCCGTCAAAGTCTATGTAATTTGTTGTGATTTATTCCTATTTCGACGCAAATGCATTTTTATAGTCTGGATTGACAGAGCAGCTGTTGCCACAGGATTATATGAGCATCACTTGCTCCCTGTGTTTCAATAAATTCTACTTGTAATTTGTTTGTTTTATGAAGCTGTAATAGTTTTCCAGATGGTACCCAGGATTCCGTACTAGGCACAGTGCAGTTTTAAGAACAGATTTTGGTCATTCCAACCTTTCTCGAAGTTGCAGTATCATCATTTTAGGCACTTAGACTGTGATTCTCCAGTTTGGAAATTTGGCTCACAGAGGCAGTACAAATTTACTTTTCATACTTTAAATTCTGCCACACTACAGCGGGTGATCTAGTTTATGGCATACACTATGTTTATAGTACTGCAGTTTGGTTTAGTGTAAGGCACTTGACAGTAACTGTACAGTTCATGTTTAGTGGCTATACTTTGTAGTATAATAGCGTTGTATGGGTGATGGCCGCCTTGTACCTCAAATGCAATAGCATTATTTCTATCCTTTTTCTAAACCGGAACATTTATCTTCTTGTCAGTGGCCCAGCTGTAGCATGCCCAGAGATCTGCAGGAGTGAGGGCTAGACAACAGCCCTGGTTTGCTGGCACCCTTGTGTAGTGGAAGCCATATCACATACTATTTTTTGCGGCTAACATTTGTTGGATGTATGGCTTAAATATTCATGCACTTAGCCCATGCATACTTAATTTGGAAGGCCTG
Organism: Lissotriton helveticus; assembly: GCF_964261635.1. Taxonomy (NCBI): domain Eukaryota; kingdom Metazoa; phylum Chordata; class Amphibia; order Caudata; family Salamandridae; genus Lissotriton; species Lissotriton helveticus. The sequence continues at coordinate 1,069,317,607 of NC_136070.1, read as the reverse complement.
AAAGGTATTTGTTTGGAAATCAGGACTCTGTAGTGTCTTATGTGATAGACTAATAAATCCAATGCACTTTATTGGTATGAGACTTTGGCCCAAGTTAATTTTGCCGAGGGAGTATATGCCGCCTACACTGCAGCGCCTAGTTAACCCCACCCCCATATAACGAAAACAAGCATTTGCAATGCAATAGGTCTCACATTTGCAAGAGTTTCAGCTATTGGCATTGTAACTGACAATGCCTTTTATCTGTTTTAATAATTAACACATAAATGAGAGGCATTGTCATTTACAATACCAATAGCTCAAACTCTTGTAAATGCGAGACCTAATGCATTTAAAAAAAGCGGCCACCTTTTTTCCGGGCTGCATGTCGTGCCTGCAGTAGGTGAAACTCATTAAAGAAAATAGTGCTTACAGACGACATAAGACGTACTATGTAACAAACAAAGTAAAAGGGCCAGTTCTCATGGGATGTTACAAATGAAGACAAGTCGGCACTAAGGAGGGATTAACAAGCCTATTAACAAATTAGAAGCCAGCATTTAGGAAAGACCATGACAGTATGGGCAGCGAGTGGGTAGGGCTTCAAGTCCATGCTCTAATACAGAATGCCTCGCAGAGCAGCTCATGCGCTGCTCAGGCTCGACCTAAAAAGGCAACCAGAGCCTAGCAAACATTGGCATTCAGAGTATGTTGGTGCTTTGTCCTCCTGTGAAATGTCTGCAAATCTCCTTTATTCACAGTATTTCTTGCTGTGTGTTTCTGTATTGTCTATAATATGCATTGTGCCTTAGTTTGAAGTCCAAGGTACAGTCTGACTCTGCCCATGCCTGTTTGACCGTGCTATGGGTACCCTCTTGCTGCAGCTTGTTGCTTCTGTCAAGTGTCATCTATTCGTGTTCATCAATAAAGCTTGCTTGTGAAAGGTGTTGCAAACTGTTACCGCATAAACCTCTTGGAAGTGCTTTGCCTCACAAACCCCTTTTACTGGCCTTCCCATGTAGATCACACTAAGCCACGGAAATTGAAGATGAACAAAGGCAAGTTTTGTTCCCTTCCATCACCAAAGCAACTTCTTGTTCACATCACCGACAAGGTTCAGTTTGGCCTGAAATGTGGTTAGGGTGGGCTTCCAAGGGCAGAGTCTGAGTGCATTTTTTGTAAGGCATCCTTTTAGGAGGGAGTAATCTCCTCATAATTTCTCTCATATGTTCTATTTTTAGATGGCCTATGTCCTTCTACTCTTTGTATTTTTGTGGGATAGGTCTAGTAAAGTTTTTGGTTTTGAAAGCAGTAATGCCTTCTTCATTCAGTAGAACAGTGTGCTATATTAAATGGGCACACATCTACCTTTTGTCTTTGTGTACCAATACCTGAATCCTTGGATTTCAGGATACATAAATGCACATGCTCATTGCACATAGCCTGAAGTTCCTGGGCCACGAGGCCAATCAGGAGCCCCAATGGCCTTGTGACTATGACTACATAACCTAGATTGTTTAAAATATTTCATCATGGTATTCTGTACCTTCAGTATCTGTTCCTATTCAAAGTAACCAAAATGCAAGTGCTGTTTCAGATACGTTTTGGTTCAAAATATGCCTTTGTATATTACATTTGTATTATATTGTAATTGCATTTACATATGCTTACTACCCCTGAAGAGGCAACCTAAGATTATCCAATGATTATTCATTGTTTATTTTTTAGATTAGCCTTGTGCTCTCAATCAAACAATGTATGCATGCATATGTATTTCTATAGCGTAAAAAAACAAGTCAATAGCCAGAATAGCGCTATACATTAATTAGTAAACCATTCAATGCATTCAGTGCAGTGAATTAGGTGTTAACATTGAGGGAATACAAGTGATAATATATTTTTTATGTCCTCCATGCCAGTCGATTATAGAGGCCGCCCTCTTTTCTGAATGTGTGTCCTCTGCAATTGACTACATAGGGGGGTTTTGGGGAGCACTCCATATTACTCCGTTTTTCCATTATTTCCACTAGGAACTATTCATGTTCCTCATTTGCGTGCAGGTTGGGTAAGTGCCTAAACCCTAGGGCACCAGTGAACAAGCAGGTAAAGGGACAAAATCATTGCCCGCACCCACCGCACAGTTGCTTAGCCTCTCTGGCAGTCGCTTTTAGCACCTTCAATTACTTTTTAAACATTATTAGCCATTCTTTTGTCAGTCTCTGGTAAATCCATTAATCCACTTTAATACATGCTTTATGTCACTCCACACACGGGATTTTGTTGCAATTTTCAAATTTCTACTACGAATGCTGTGCCCATCCGGACCTCTTGCATAAGCACGACAAAGGCAAATGGTTCTTCCAAAAACCGGGTTTATTCAAAGACCAATGCATTTCGAGCATCAAGTGCTCTTCATCAGGGGACGCTGTTCTAAACGTTCTCACCGCTGCAACCAACAGCTTCGATTCTGTTTTTAAATCAACAAAATGATAAACAAGGCAACAAATAATCAAGAGAATGTTTATCCTTTCATAAACATAGCTTACTAGGCCTCGTGTATTATGTAACACCTGCCAGTCCTCCGTTTTTAGTCACCATCCACATGCATCATAAATAGTTGGACAATTACAAACGAGGTTAAAGTGCAACGTCCTGTTTATGTGTTTAATTGGCTGAAAGCAGGAGTGTGCGTAACATGCGAAATTTGCTTTTGCATAACCCAAAAATAATTATGCAAATGTGCGAAATTTCAGAAAAATTGTACACAATTATGTGAAATGCAAAACTGGTATTTGGTGCTATATTTTAGAGTGAAATTCACCCTTGGCGTATTTTGTGCTAAACCAAATAAAAAAGGGGAAAAACATGTGCCGCAACAACAGTTGCTTGTGTTCTGGTTGGGCACTGGAGTTAATTTGGTGCATTATTATGCTATGTAGCATACTAGCATAATTTCGGGAACATCACTTTAACCAAGCAGAACCAGAAAGATGTGTCCCTCCGCATTCCTCACTTTCCATTTATGCTACACTGTAGTAAATCCTCTGCTGCTATGACATCTAATCTTTGAAAATCAGCTTCAGTTCCTCAATATTGTGGCCTTTCAATACAACGGAGTACGACATCTACAGACCTTGCCAGCTTTTGGGAAATTGATGGACCCATACGAAATATACAGTTTCTTAAGAGACGTTGGATAAAATTAATAAGTAAGTATATTGATGACATGAGTGGGCCTCCATGCCCCTATAGTCTGCCTGTTTAGTTGCCTTCTTCAGAAGTTTATGTACTAAAGTTTTCAGGTCTTTCTTTGCTCTCATACTATGTATGGTTGGTCCTCTCGTATGTCCTACGCCTCTTGGATCCTGGTGCACATTTTGTTCTCTACTCATTTGCTGCAAGATGGTTTCAGGCATTTTGTTCCATTTTTCAGAACGTAAACAATATTCCACTACCCAGCAAATATTTACTTTTCCATTTCTTGTTCGAGAATTCTTAAGCTTTCACTAGTAAAGGTTGCACCACTGTATTTAAAAACCTGAGACATGTAAAAGGTTTATTATAGAGATTCTTGACCATTCAGACGTAAATCCTTGTATTTATTTTAATGGCACTTGGTACAGTGTCGGCAGCACTATGCTGGACTCTGAGACACTGTTATCCTTCAGAAACACCACCTCAGGAGCTTGAAGCTGTACTATAGGTGAAGGCTCACTAGCGATTACAATGACTTACTATTGGCTGTTTTTATTTTTACCCGTGCGCTATAATACAACCCTAGTTCTTTGCACTGTTTTGCAAAATGCTTGGAAACTTTGAGCTTTTTGGATAGTGTAACAGTAAGATTGTCATGGGCTCCATTGATTCCCATTTACAACACATTGATCATGAGGGTTAGTCCACCTTAAATAATGTTCTGTGCACATAACTGCATTGATAGTCGCCACTTCTGAACACACTTTGAGCTATCTTGAATATTTTCTTGTTATTATTCATTTGCCTATGGGTTATATTTCTCCAGTTCAGATCGTATTTTCTGCTGCAAATATATCTTCTTATACTTCTATAACATTGCCCATTAATGGCACTGGAAAAAAGCTGGTTGATTAATGTGACATCCCTGGGGTCTCCAAGCCTATAGACTCCCATTCCACCAGAGTGCCAACACCATTTATCCCCACTCTCTAAGGCAGCTCCTACACTTTTCACCACTCTGGGGTTTACTTAAGTTGACTGAGTTTCCTGCTTCCCAAAGGTCTTGATAAAATCAATATACAACATGTTGGCCGCTTCGCAATGTATTAGATCCTGATTCATATAGTCCAAATTACTTCTGAAATTTCCTAGTTAACCATGTTGCTGGAGAATGTGATATATCTCGGCTTCGTGATATGCCGCCAGCTTTTCCTCTATTGTGTTTTGTTTCTGATTTCCCCAACAAGATACTTCTAAAGATCCAGTATCCACTGGCCTCCTCTCTGAACTCTTTACTTCTCTCGCCCTCAAACATTACACCTGTTTCCAGCAAGGGGGTCGAAAAGGGATTTTGGTATTGCTGCTAATGCACCCAATGCTCCTGCTGTAATTCACATGCTTTATTTTGATTTATGAATATATGTTTTAAGTAAACCAATGACCCACCAATGGGGCATCAGCCTACTTACTTCACCAGTGCATGCCAAACAAAATAAAACCTAGGATGTATGCATTACTTCCTCATTGCCTTTAGTTATATACTGATTGATTCTTTCATAAATACTTCTGGTGGTCACTGCCTCCTTTTGTACTTCCGTCTTTCCGGAGGAAACACTATGTTCTTCTCTGTAATTTTAGCAGTGCTTTTCATTTGGAATACCTTACAAATGGGGGAGTTCATAATTCCAGATTTTCTTTTTCTGATTCTTATCTATTAAACCTTCTATCTTCGTGATTCAGCCATTCAATTCCACTTTTGCACTTCACCTTTTTCAATAATATTTCCAAAAATTTATGTTTGTTACTTTTCTTTGGTTTTATGCTTTACTTTACTAAGTCCCTTCCCTGCACCTTGTAGTGTCTTCAAATAGCACATCACTGCCCTCTGGGATCAGATGACTTGTACCCCTTAAAACCCGCCAGGTTGGTTTCTTTCATGACCAAGTTGGATCTTCTCACCATGTTTAATTTTTATTTGCCTGGAATAAAAATGTGAGGCACGATAGGGCCCCTAGTATCACTTATATCCATTGGCATGTTTATGCTTTTTTTCCAGAGATGTGTTCTGGAGTAGTGCTTCCTCTTTTTTGGCTTTCCGGGAACAAAAATATTTGGTTCTAGGGAAGGAACCTCTTCGTTTGTGTCTGAGGCTGGGAGTGAACTTTTTGCACAAGGTGCCAAACTTGTGAATACATTTAGATGTGTGATGTGAGCATTGTTTAATACTTGTGCCTACACAAGGAGTAAAAGTTACAGGACTACCCACTTTGTCTCCTGAGGACAGCTGCATGTATTATGAGTTTAAAATGCTTGCTGAGAGCTCCTTACTAAACATACTGGTGGAAAGAGTGGTTATTAAAGTGAAGTTTGAAGTGACCCTCGGAATATACGGGATATGTAGTTTATAGGCTATGTAGTGATCAACCTTATATCGAACCGCATTTAATGTACTTTGTTAATGCACTAAAAAGTAAAGACCAAAAGAAGATAACATTTATAAATTGCAAGACTAAGCCAAGATTCTAGCTGCCCTGTATCTGCCACCTATTACATAAATGGTGAACATCCCTCTGGGGATTAGGACAGCAATATGGAATTGACCCGGCATAGTTTCAAAGCCCCTAAGTAAAGGTGCATAAAGTGTTTTGACGTTCACTGTTTTGGCAAATTGCATTGGCTTTTTGTTCCAGGGTGGCCGACTTTTTAGATCGCCGGACCTAGGAACCTATATTTTGTTTCGCTCTCTCTTCCTACAGAGATCATAATTTGCTAAGTAAACTTGTTATTGCTTAAAAATATACTTTCTGTTTTCTCAGTGTGTCATGCACCTTTAAAAAGATTGTAATCGTGTGTGTGTGTGTATGAGAGTATGGCATCAACTATTTTTTCAAAAGTATATCATTTTGAAGTTATTCATTGTGACGTGATCTTTTTCTTTTATATAATAAAGAGAAACACAGGCAGTAAAGCAAAGCAAAGTCTGTAGTCTTAATTGTCGACCGGGGCATGATGGCTTTTTTAACAGACACAGCAAAACTAAGCCTCTCTAAATTAAAGCAAACTATGCTTAACTCAGCCCAGTATCACAGATATATTACAGCTTTGGAATTATGGGCGGGACACATCTTTCTTTCTGTATGCCACAAGGAGATATTAACAAATAATCGTATTTCTTTTATACTTGGAGGGTGGGGGGTAATTTTCCCCCCAGAAACAAATGTTTTAGAACGATGTGCACAGGGAAAAACGCATGACTCCTTGCATTTATGCTGATACCGACGTCAAACCCGTTTACCAGCTCTTTTAAAAAATGTCTTTATTATTTTTATTTACGAAGTACATGTTTTTGATACATCAAAGGCAAACAGAGCAGTCTGTCAGTTGTGTGCGGGGGGCGGTAGGGAACATTTAATGAAAGAGCACAGACATGAGTCTTCAGAACACTGGGGTTTGTATTTTCTGTCAGCACGTCGCCATGTCTCTTCCTGTCCCAGCCCCACAAGCGCATCACGTTTCCCAGCGGATCCTGGGCCTCTCTGTGCGCGTCTGAAGTTCATTTGCGGCTCTAATTCCTCCCCTTAGCGGGCTCCAAAGATTGGGAGTTTCCCTGCTTCCTAAACCCCCACACTCGGTCACTGTTCTTCCGAAATCACATTTACCCTACTGTAGGAGTGCGTGCATGGGGCCCAGTCTAGCCGACTCTGACAGGAATATAAACAAAACCTAAATCGCAAACAGCTGACAACTTAATTCAGCCGCCTCTCAAATCCCCTGGGGGAATCTTTAAATAACATCAGAGCCGAGATTACGCGTGGAGGTTTCCGAACCCACCAATGAGGAAGCCTCCGGGCGGAGCGGGGCCTTCTGTGGTGATTTAATACCGTCTCCGCGCCCTCTTGAAATACAGTTCGGCCTTCTTTTACTGATCATGCGCACTGGCGCGCGCTGCAGCAGGCACACTCGGCGCGAGATTAATTGTTGCTGGTGGAGTGTAATGGACGTGACGTCATGCTGAACGCTGCCATTTTTATTGTTGTTCCGCGCGGCCCTCGGTAAGTTCCCGTAGCAGAGATGAGTTCAGTTCTGGCTGGCTGCCGCCTGTTGGGGGTACTGGAAGGGGGGAAGCAGGCCTCGTGCATTGCGTACAAAATTGATCCCAGCTGTGCACATCTCATTAGCGGCCTTCCAATCATAATAAAGCAGAGTCTTCAGACATAAATGGTGCGGTAAAAAAATTAACGAACCAGACAGCTTGCTTTCATAAAAAATATGAATAGACGAGTATTGTAGTATTCCAAGACTATCCCTGGGTTTTCTTAAAAACCTGATGCTTTATGGGCCGTCGTTTTGCCTCAGCAAAAATATAGTTTTCCGAGCAGCAGTCGGTTATTAACATTTTACCGTGAGTGTAGGGTTAACATATATATCAAATGCATGCCTCTTTCTCATTAATTTGTCCTCAGAAACGGTTTCCCGCCTTTAACCTGCGGTGGAACTACGTCGCCCAGCCATCACCAGGCGGGGCCTAGAGACTTCAGCCAAGGGCTCCTAAGCGCCCAACCTCCCGCAGCTCAGGACCCCCAGTGCGCCCGGGTGAAGACTTGGCCATGACCGGCCGGTTATCGTCCAGAAGAGGCCGGCCGGGCCCATTATCTTTAATTTTCGTCTCATGACCTATGGCCATTGAAGGCCCTTTGTGTTCAATATCCCCAATAATTGAGTTGGCCCTCTATTTCGAATAGTGTTACTATCAAAGAGCCCAGCAGTACCTATCTGGACAGGCCCCAACACTCCCGCTTGTTCAGGGCCAGGGAGACGGCCCCTGCGATCACTGTCATCTGTTCCTAACCTACATCTTGCAGCCTACGCATCCTCGCTTCAAATTGTAAATCTTTAAAGCAATTACCACCATACAAAATGCTCAATTATGGGAAAGAACAATTTTGGATAACAAGAATGGCCAAATGGGTAAAATTGCTAAAAAACAAAATGCCATTGGCCACAGCGCACCTCTACAATGTCTACAACATGCCTCTGGGCTCGACTAAAGAATCTCCTACTTAACAGGAGATCCCCATCAGATCAAGAAGGTGCCATAAACTATATATGCTCAAATAGCACAAGTAGAATTGATTATATATATATTTATCCCGGCCTGTTTGGGCTTACACGAGAGAGTTAGATAGATAAGGGGCACAGTGATCACAGTTCCCTAAAATTGCAGCTCATTGGGTTAGTTGAACCTTGCCCAGAAGTAATCAAACCTTGCATTTTGGGAAATTTAGTCCTCTCTAACAACAACAAGGCTTTAAAATGGGACTGTGTACAAACTGAAATTCTGAAACATGTATACATAAATATGGGTAATGCAATGGAAATAGTGAACAAACTCTTAGATGAAGGTGCAGCTCCTAGTCAAATTATAAAAGTTCATGAGTACATGTTAACCAAAAATTGGTCCTAAGCAGCACCCATGTTATAATGCTAAGTGTAGGACAGCAAAAGCTTCACTCTTGGGTCGTATAAAAGCAGATCAGAGTGGCATCCCACTCAAATCTATAAGGAATAGCTTAAACAAGCCAAAAGCGCCTGGGAGGTGGAGGTCTGGGCAGATTTAATACATGCAGCAACATTGGGGGACTCCAAAGCATGTTGAACCATTGTTGCGCATGGTATCCGCTCCGCAGTCAGCTCAGTAGCCTTTCACGTCGAACCACACAAGTGGGTTGACCATTTTGCAGAGTTGTATTCTGCAATTGACAACCCTGATGACGTTGATGAGCGCAGTGGCTCCAGCTCCACTATTGCTCTGTGGCAAGCAGAACTCCTTGAATTATCCAACACCAATTCCCTTGGGACATTGAAATCAATTTTAGCCAACATAACCCCGGGTCCAGATATTATCTCCTCCTATCTCTATGGATCAGAGCCCAACATTTGGGCTATTTATTTAAATCTCTTAACAATGGCAATCTTAAGAAGGGGACCATTACCTGTGTCTTGGCGCAGTGACGAGATTGTCCCGGTTATAAGAAAAGTCAGCAGGACAAACCTAAGAATCATAGAGATATTAGTCTAATGGATGGGCTTCAGAAGATCTTCTGCCACCAGGTGTTGGGTAAATTAACTGACTGGGTACTAACAAAATATTTAAAGACTTGCAAGCAGGCTTTCGCCCCAAAGCATGTACCCTCGACCAAATTTTTAGGTTGAATAGGATCTTTTGAAAACTGTTTTAGTAGGAAAAGGCCATCTTTATGTTATTTTTGTTGACCTTAAATCTGCCTTTGACATGGTCTCAAAATGTAAATTGTGGGAAGTATGGGAGTACCACTAAATATTCTAGATATTCTAATAAAAAGCCACAAGAAAAAGTGAGATATGGTGAGCAATCCGATTCATTCAAGATTGAGAGGAGAGTGCGGCAAGGCTGCGTTTTATCCCGACCCTCTTCTCCCTATTTATTATTGATCTGGCGAACACCCTACATTTTCAAAACAATTATACTCCTAGAATTGCTTCAGTGAAAATACTTGCTTTATTATTTGCAGATACCCTCCTTATCTCAAGGACCCCAAGTGGCCTGCAAGCAATCTTAAATCGTTTTCTGGCTTAAAGCTGAATATAAGTAAGAACAAGTACTTGGTGTTTAATCCCTACAAATCAATTCAAACATGAAAACTGTCTCACAAGACACCTCTGCAGCAAGTATTTGATTTTGTCTATTTGAGGGTGACACTGTCTCATAACCTAGGCTAGAAGACCGAGATAAGTAAAAGCGTGCTGAATTGACAGCAGGAGACTGGGGGAAATCCTAAAGATGGCAACAAATTGAAATCTATTAGTGTAATACCAGTGTTGGAGCTATATAAGGTCAAGGCAAAAAGTGCTGCATTCATTGTGCAGTGCTTTGGACCCACACATCCACTAATGAGCTGTCTGTGGCAGAGAATAGATTCCTTAGGCACAAAACCAATCTCCTGCAGAGCACTCTAACTCTTCCTCCGATGCAAGACATGGGTGTGCATCCGATTTCATTCACTATCCAGTTGAGACAGCTACTATTCTGGCATAGGTTATGGTCAACTCCATAACTTAAAGCCTATAGATCACCTCTTAGGGCAATCTTTAACACCACTGGCCACTTAAGGATTCCATGGCTGCTTTATCTAAAGAAAATGTTCAAGACCCTTACCCTCGAGACTCTCTGGGTTAGCATAGATAAATCACAGTGGATATCAGGACAGCTGATTAAGGATCGATGTAGGGTTAATCTTTTGGGCGAAAAAATTAAGAACTGCAAATCGGGAAGCTTGTCAGAACTACTTTTTGACCACAAGATCGTCCCATCCTAAGAATCCTCCCTGGATGTTATCCAGGGCTCTCTCCCTAGACAGCTATACCTAAAGTTTAGATATGGCACCTTGCCAATGCCCGAATTCACAGCAGGATGGCAAAAAATTAGAAGGCCTATCACAGTTTGCCCAGTGTGTAATAGTGCTCCTGAAACATCATCCCATTTAATATTCTTTTGCCCAGCATATAGGTTGCCAAGGAAGAAGTGGATTATCCTAATGTGCCAACTTTTAGGTATAAGGGGCCTTATTTATGAAGGCCTTGTGCCACCGATGCGTCACTTTTAACATGGGAAAAAGTGACGCACCGGTGGCGCAAGGCCTTCATAAATAAGGCCCAAGGTCTCTTGGGCCATCCCTCGGGATATTGAAGACTGACACACAGGAAGTGGTCGTTTCTACATGCTGCCTGGATAATTCTCAGTCAGTTGGAAGACTCTTCCTTGTGGTCTCAGCTGTAGTTTCTTTAGAAGTACCTGGTATCCCAGCAGAGATAGGTAGGAACTCTGCAGTTACTTGGCCAACCAAAATACTTTATACAAACCTTCCCCTGCTGATATTCTTGGCTTTCAATTAATGTGTTGGCAAGGATGCTTTTATTTTAAAATATCACCAGTCTTACATTGTGTGGAGTGTATCTTATTTTTACCAAATTTTAATTTGGAATATCATTATTCTATATTTTTAACTGTGCACAGCATGGCTGTGGCATCTATTGGTTCTATTATAACTGTAGGATGATTTTATATAATGATGTGTATCTTTTTACTGCTGCAGTTGAGATATTTGGAGTATTTTATTGCATGTTTTATGGATTTGTAATCCAAAATAAACATTTAACTACTACCATTCTGGAGGGCACCGATGCCCATAGAGTTGTGTGAACTGCATTTACATTTGTTTTAGTGCTATGCGAATAAAGTGGCATTTGTAAAGCAGTGCGACAATCACACCAGAGATATCACAATATGGGCATTATGCCTGTGAAAGTGAACGCCTGGGACGACAGATTCCTGGGTCTCCACATTATAGGCATATCAGATGTGTGTGTACCTGTGTAATATGGTCCAAACACTGGGTTTGTGGTGACATCATAAACACACAAGGTCATAGGCGGAGTCTGTTTGCAAATGTCACCAGAACCCCCGAGATGGCAATATAGGACTATATTACACACGTTATCCGTAATGTTTTAAAAAAATATATTACATGTTTATTTTGAGGGAGTTAGCTTGAAAAAGGTGTTTTCTTCATTGTGCAGATAACAAAGATGGAGCTAGAATGTGTTATTGGAGTCTGTGGCTGTATTGCTTTCCGCATATTTAAGAGTTGGCCACATCATTTGGGACATTATTTGAAGATTTTATACAATTGTTATTTCTAGCTCAAATGGGAGGATATCTTATTGCCAGAGAATTTGCTTTTTGAACTTGCTCTTTTGATTACCACATTTTGATAAGCTTACTGCATGATTTGGTTCTTCAAGCAGCAGAGCTAGCGGTAGTAGTGCTCACTTTGACAAAGCTCCGCACAGTGGTTTGGGAACTGTCATTATGATGGATCCATATTTCACATAGAACCTTGAGATATTTGCCATATTTCTTTTTTCCATACGAAAGTTGGCTTTTATTTTACAACACTGCATTTTGTGCAACAAAATGCATCCAGCCGTGTAATATAGGCAAATTATTTTTTAATGCTGAGCAAAAGTTCTGACTGAAAAGAAGTGCCAATGCACTTTGGCCTCGAAAGAGACTTACGAGGGCTTTACGAGTAGGCCAGATACTAGAAAGCTGCCCAGAGGACACGATGTCATTGCACCTCACCCCTCTCTTAACTCTCTATGCCGAGCAGCTGCAACTATGGTGTAATGAGTGCAGGGGCGGCTCCAGTGAGGGCAAGAATTACAGTAAATGAGCAAATGCTGTCTTCCGCTGTGAGCTAAAATCAATTCCACCGCAACGGCAGAAAAACCTTCAAGAAAGAAATAGTCGGATGAAAATAGGAACCTAAGTCTTGACAGTTCACCTAGCATGGCAAGAATATGGGTATACATTACATGTTTGCTCAGATTTAGCTTTATCGTGAAACACAATATCAAATCTTTGCAGTAGAAAATAGTAGTTTATGATCTGGATGGTATTAATGGAACGGAATGTACATGGATCAGTATCAAAGTAAAATACTAGTTTTCAAATTATGTTTAATGAGGCTGCTTTTGGTTGATTTATCAGGAACAGGGAGCGAGACCATTGCAGCAGTGACTCCTGGTGGCCAGTTCCCAGTATGGTACTTCCTAAGATTAAAGAGAGCCTGTATTCTGCATGTTAGACACACTGTGGCATGCCTCTTTGCAATGGGGCAGAGGCAGCAACCTTTATTGAACAGGCAACAATGACCTATTCATTTTGTGGTGAGTGGCGTCTTCGTCCAGCCATTTACCACTCATAATGCAGAGGCAGTAAGTAACAATTCCGACTCAGACAGGAGCCTGAGAATTGTGATATGCGGAAGATGTCAAATGAAATCATGTCTTGCATATAAATTTTTTTTATGTATCTTTGTGGCTGTTTTTTTCTCCAATGCCCTTTTGCTTGTGTTATCATCTTTTATCCTTGTTACGTAAACAGTGGATTTTTTGTTTTATGTTTGTTTATATTCGAACTACTGCATTGAACACAAATTGTATCAAGGGCACAACTATTTGATAAAAAGGAACAGCCTTCTAGAGTTAGTGTAACATCCTCCGCTCTTCTCTACATGTATCGATTTCCAGCTATAACAATTCATAATCCGATTGCGATATTAATTAGTGCCTGTCTATCAGAAAGGGATATATTTTCCTGTGTTGGAACATCGAATGGCAGGGTAGATTTGTCTACTTCTACACTGCAAATTGAGTGGCCTCTAGTATTTTTAAACTGAAAAAAAGCTTAATGGTATTGAAAACTAATCTATTGTTGTTTCAAGTGCTCTTAGTTTTTACAGATTGGTGAAACAAGGCCAGGGTGAGGGTTGACCAGGAGCACACAATATTATTCAGGCGGACAGGCTCTGGTTAGGACTGTCCTTCTGCCATAGTTCTATGTTTCCAAGGCATGATAGTTCTCCAGCCTGGGCTCCTTTTCTAATCACCTAATGCATTCTGGTAGTTGTAGTCTTGATTGCCACCAATGAAACTGATTGACCTAAAATACCTGGTTGTAATAATTTGTGAAAGGAAATCCCATGACTGTAGTATTGTGTCCTTGGTGACCGGTAGACACCTGGTACCTTCATGAAAGCTGGTTAAGCCTTTCCACAGGCTGCCACTAGGATTACAGACGAGAACGTAAAATGTAAGTTTATCCTCTGACTTGCTCTTGTGTCCAGCCTGTGAAGTCCTGGAAGCCTGTTTACATCAACAGACTCCATCGCAGCCTCTTGTCAGTGCTGAGAACTACGAGCACTAAATAAATACTTAGTTATGCATAGAGACATGGTTGGCACACCAGTTGCACTGCACACCATATGCTCCCGTCTCCTAATTTCACCCCCCCCCCCCCCCCCCCGGTCGGCTGTTAGTGCTCCCTGGATGTAAGAGAGCAGCCCAGCAGTCACAGCAGTAATGATTTTGATCCATGAACACTAAATTGTGTATTGCTGCATTGCTCTGGGGAACCATATATTGTGCAAATATACTCTTTAGCATTGATGCAAATAGGAAAGGGTCCTTTTATTGACAAACTTGTGTAAAGAGCCGCATTCACTCAAGTCTCGGGAAATATAGAAGAAAATACCCAGCTCACTAGGACTTGCAAACCAGATTTCCCCCTGCATGAGCAAACGGCTTGGCTCTAATCGCCATTTGATTGATCTTAAGAACAAGGTGGACAAAAATGCGGTGGCTGCCTACAACTCCTAAATTGACTGGCAGCAACTAACTGTATTACCTTAATACTCAAAGGAATCTGCACTACTCTCTCCTACCTGTAAAATAGAGCAAGCCTGATTCGCCTGCCTCCTTTTTTCATCAAAATCTTACGATATCAAAACGGTGGTCCAGCAAGGTTCTATCCTCTCATCTCTACTCTTAAACATGTATTTGAAATCCGTTCCAGAACTAATGAATAATTTTGACATCACATGCTAAAATTTCAATTGGTTATTTTTGTGTAAACTGCTGCTACACGTGGACTTAAAAAAAAAACAACTCACACTGCCATAGTGTAGGTGATTGGCTCTAGTTTTGGTCCATGGCTGGTAATTAACAAGATCTCTGACCAGAGAGTGTGAGTTTTATAAAAAAACAATTCTTTTTTTTTAAACGGCATTTTGTTATCAGCAACCAGTCTGTATGTCTATTTTTTGGGGCCCTCCTTTGAACAAGCTCAGGCAGGTTTGACATTTATTTTACATGTTTTTATGTTATTCGGACTATTTATGGTGCTGTCATGCCACCCAGGACCCGACAGAGTGCAGGGAGGATACAGAGACGAGGAAAACAAACAAGGTGATTGACGGGGGCAAAACATTCACCCCCAGTCACAGATCTGGGTACAGAGATGAGGAAAGTCATTCAGAAGTGAATGGCTTATGAAAAAAAATTGATGTTGATTCAATGCAAAGATCTAGCAATGGAGAGTTACAGAGCGAGGACCCTTGTTGCTGTAGAGAAATTAAAATCATTTTTATGAATATGCCTCATTGTGTAGGACAACAACCAGATACATTCACCCTTTAAGTCCCCATATTATTTCATATTAGGGAGCCCAGAAACTTCTGTTTTAAGTTGGTGTCACCAGAATTTATATGGCTGAGGCTGATGTTGTTTCATTTCTCTCTGGAAGTACCGTCAATGATATTAAAGTTTTTTTCTAAAGGGCATACATGAAAAGAACTGCAACAGAAAGTACCGGTCCATTGAAGGAACCTTAAATTCTTTGTTTTCGGAGAGAGATTCATCTTCATGACACCTTTATGACAGTATCTCTAATGGAAATCAAAGTGCTACGTCATTACTTGCTGTTCATCCATTAGCTTTAGTGACCAGTCAAATTCTTTTTAGGAACACTTTAAGAGGAAACAGATCGGCCCTCCGGGATTTAGCTGTATCGCTCCCCACAGTACAGCACAGATTTTCAGGAATTTGCTACCTCTTCTCGCCTTAAGCATGTAGGGGTAGTTTGTGAATACAGGGTCTGCTTGTTATGCGAAATATTCGCCTATCTATACTATGTAAAGCGCACATTGCAGATGTGCGGCTACTGACTATGTCAACAGGCCCAATGCTGTTTTTATTCACTGGGAAACCCTACAACTATGGGTATGTCATCATTGCCTTTCCTGGTACATATTTTCTGCTAATAAACCACAAAAATGAGACCTTTCTACTAGGAAGAGGCCGAGAAATCGAGACCTTTGTTTTACACGAGACGTTTTCTGCCTTCGCAACAGAGTATTTTGACCCAGCACAGATTATTTGGGTGCGTCACTGTCGATTGGAATCTTGATGCTGCATATAGGAATGCAGAATGATTAAAAAACGGAATCCCCTCTTTAATTATTTTTTGAGCAGATAGTATCAATATTTCTATTGTGTACGACACCTCCATTCTGGCATACTCTTGCTCAAGCAGTGACACCAGCATGCTGTATGACGAAACTCAAAATTGTAGTTTAGATACATCTATTCATTTCCCCTGTAGAATGTGGTCATGGAATTAATTCAGAAAGCTAGAGAAAGATTAAACCCTATTAAAATGTTAAGTGATTTAACTTGCCTGCAGACTCTTAATGACGAAACTAACGTATTAAGATGGAGGGCTTACATTTATGAGAAGGTGAAACCAGAATTGTAATCAAATGAAAAGGGCATCTCTCCTGCATTCCCTGATGAAGAGACCACAGTCTTCACTCTGGAAGGGCAACAGCATGTTGGCTTATACACCTGTCTGAGGAAGATGCAGTGTAACATAAAATACAAACCCCCTTCAGTAAGAGCAAAATGGAAACTGTACTTGTCAAAACTCATAAATAAAGTTTTTTGAGTGATTTCAATTTCAAAGTTGTAGCGACCATTGTAGAAATAAACTAAATTAACCCACTCTGTTTGATAGTGCACATCTCCAGCAACTTTACATCTAGCTTAAAAGGGCAGTCAATACATAGTATATATGCAGATGCACAGAGCGTAATGTGCTATAATATTCTATTTATTGACATTGGTGAGGTTGTGGGGTGGGCTTGATTTCCTAGAGGCAAAACATCATGTGTGTCATGATGCCCCTTCCCTCCTTCAGCAATGGTAATAAATACCATATAACACGCTGTGCATCTGCGGTTTATGCCTTAGCATTTTTCCAGGTGTATTTATTTTTAAACCAGATGGACAGGGGGGTTAAATGTGTGCAGTAGGATAAAATTAAATTGATTAGTCCTCGTGGTTATGAGGTGAGGATCTCCAAGGTTAATTTAATTGTAATTTGCAGGCTGTGAAGCAGTAAACATTGTTTTTCTTATGTCAGTTTCATTGTGCTGTGATAATAACTGGAATTTGACCGTTGCCCCGTAATAATAAATAGGCGACTGTGTATTTATTAGTACAGTTACTCTTATTAACGTGTAAGTGGGCTACATTTATTTTCTCTGCCATCCATAGCATTAATTTAGTTATGTAACAAATAAATGCTACAGCCTTCATTGTAGACTACCAGAATTACCTTTCCATATCCTGTGCTGGCAGTAACATTTTACCAACTTTAAAAAAAAATTTAAACAAATCAGCGCATATACATTTTTTTTGTAGGCCACATTTAAAACACCCAGATTGCACTGTGTCTTTTGCATGTCATTGGGCACTGTACCTAAATTGTTATGTATGGCTCTGGTAGGGAGCCTGTACCTAATTTGTTATGTATGGCTCTGGTAGAGAGCCTGTATAGTTTATTTCAATTTGTGAATGTCGTAGCTCACTGCTATTACACCATAACAGTTGATGAGCAAACTGGTCACCCACTATTGTCATGTCATAACGGCCTTCAGACCCAGGCTGACAGGACAGGAACAGACTAATTTGCATACAGCCAGGTTCTGAAACTGGGATGGTGCAATGAGCTAAAAAACGGTGTTGGATCTAGCCCTGATCTTTTGACTGGGTGAGAGTATTCTGCTTAATTCAGAGACTCTGTCCCTCACCACCCCTTGTTGTAAATAAGGTTTCCCTGAGAGCCTGGCAGAGCAACTCTGCAGTTACGTGAATTTTTTATTTTTTATTTTTTTTTTATACCTTTGGGACAAGGATTCGTAACCCGAGGTCATGTTATGTATGACTCTTCCATTACTCCTCTGCCACTGGGTAGCACTTGAAAGCAGGGGACATATGATTTCGGGGTTCTCTCTCGTCGTCTATTTGATGTCACTCCTAATCCTCCCCGGTGAAACTGATCCCCGTAATTCACTGCTACCTATCTGTAATACCCATCGATATTTCTATATGCTCCAGGTGGAAAGAATTGTCTTGGTCTGAAAACCCTCTTGCTATGCTGGGCACAAGAGCAGCCCTAGGAATGTAGCCCTATATTCATAAACTCGTTTTGCAGGTTCTGGCATAACACTCGCCAACCTATTGGCACCTGTTTTTTTTGTTGGCATAACATCCAGCCTTGTTCACTATTCTCAATTTAATACTGTTAATGTTTTATTGACGTGGAGGGGGTGCACAGTGCCCTCAGTCATTGTGAAATCCTCATGTAATTTTCAGTGATTTTTGTTGGCAAGCACAGCTCAGTAAGTACTGGAAATTGTCTGGCACATACTGGCACCCTCACCCTGCAAATGCATGAATACTCTTCTCTGATGATTGCCCAACAGCAAGAAATGCACATGTGAAGATTGCCTTTACTTCCTGAGCAGGACTTGGCTGTAAAAATGAATTGAAAATGAATGGAGGGTTTTTCAGTGGCTGTGTGGCACCGTGCCCTTGCCGTCTCCTTGACTTGGACAGAATTAGAATGAGAACAGGGCACACGTCCCGTTCCAAAATCCTTTGGTATTATAAGAGCTGTGCCAACTAAAGGGCACGTGTTTGTATGAGCCGTGTGCTATTTGAACATTCAATTCTAAATTCATAAACGTGGCCACAATAATTTGCACACAGTATTTCCCCTTCACCAATACCAGTTACACGTAGGGGCTTATGAGAGAAAAGTTGAAAAGGATTTTCCTATGCAATTTTATAATTTTTTTATTTATTTTAAAAACTTTGCAATCTTAATGGGTTGCACAAAGTTGGAAAACTTTAAAGCAACAGATAACTTCTGCAATGAGTAGGTCTTGGCACGTAAACCGTAATTACAATGACCCAGTTTTTGCTAGGTCAGTGAAATGAAAAAGCACGTGGTAAGAGCTGGCTGACGTCCAGAAAGCAGGAAAGGCGGGAAGCTGTTGAGGGCCACAGGGTGACTGGAAGAGAAGGCACTGGGAAGAGACAATCTGCAGGGCCGACAGAGGCTCCATTGTTTGAGTTTTTGTCTTGGCTATTGACTTAGGACAACCAGAGCACAGTCCTTTGTCATTGTGCTTCATTCAGCATTGTTATTTGCTGGTCTGCAAAGATGCATCCAGTTGCTGCTTCCGTCCTAAAATATGTCTATTTTTTGTAGGAATCTATACTTTGTGGACTCACTTCAGCAGAAAAGGATCTATATTTTGTCTTTGCGTTAGTCATCCCATTTTTATACCTGTCTGGTTCACAGTTTTGTGAGATCTGGTTTCCTTTAAGTGATTACCAGTTCTTCACCTGCCTCTGGGACAAAAAGTTTGCTACTTCCCTTTATGATGTATTCTTACAACTGATGTATATTTTTGTGACGCAGAAGAAAATTCATAGGCATCAGTTCATAAATTACGCTAGAATTGGGCAGTTTTAATCATTAAGAATGTGCCTGTTTATACAGACTGCAGTTTCCATAATTTTGCCTGGCAAGAGCAAATATGACCGTTTTTTATTATCTTGATAATGAATTACAGTTGGAAAAAAACATGCCTTTCAGCTTTTATGTCGTTTTAACAGGTTTTATACAAAGTTAGTGAAAATATCTTTCTAAACAAAGGAGGTTGCCCGAGATGTTGCTGCTCATGCAGAGTCCTGATATTCATCTGTGGCTTCAGATGCTGGCACAGGACCAGTCTAGAAGCGAATTGGCAGCTAAATGTATTAGAATTCTTGCTGCAGTTTTTGCAGATCGATGGAAAATACAACCTGGCCCTCAATGTGTTAATCGTTTACCACAAAGCAATAAAAATGTAGTGTGGAAAAAGCATCAGATGAGTCTGTTCAAGATGGAATAAAGTAAAAATGCTAAGGAAAATCAATATCCAACAATATATAACGTTATAATCTTGATGTCATGTAATTGGAAAAAATATTTTATCAAACAAAACCTGTTTTGATGTTAAAATGTGTAGGCGGCAAGTATAATAACACACAACTTCCAATAGAACACCATACCCACCACGACACCACCGGCTCTCAATTGCCCTACATTTGACACTGAACACACAATGACACCAAACAAGTGGAAAAAAGCACACAATACCCTAACTGAGCAGAGGATACAAAACACTGCCCTTACAAGCTGCACAGCTCAGGCATACTGTGTAGCTGGTTATTAACAAGCTCACAACAGCACCCTATTCCTCACAACAATCCATACACCCATTCATTCCATCACACATGTTATACTATATTCTAATACCCATCCAGCAAAGTAAAAAATATTGCTCTTTGGGTAAACTGTTTAGTCTCAAAGACTCCATGCTATAAATTTTTTCATAAAAGTACTATAAGCTGGGCAGTATATAAACCAATCCATATGGCGCATACCTGTGGTGGTTAAGATGCCTGTTCACATATATCAAACACTATTACAATCTTATACTTCAGCCTTGCATATAGAACTAGCATAAGGGCAATGCTTGCACACTACATCAGTGCATCTAAAATAGTAAGAAAGTGTGCTCCACTCTGACAATTATGGTGAGAAGGATCCCAACTCCAACTGTGTTACTAGTCTGTGCTAACGGCAGAATGTGTGCTAAACTCATCACTCTGACGGAAGCAACTCTTTAGTAGTATACAGAAGAAAGGAGATGGAAGCAACCTGAGGAACAATGTTTGGAGGGGGACAAAAGGCAACGAGGAAGTGGGGGATATAAATGGTAAAGAAAAGAGTTTAACAAAGCTTTCACAACCTCATGACTCAATAAATGCGAGCCATGATTTAGATCTATAGGTAGATGGATCGGCCCTGTCGGTGTAGGTGAGGAATGGGATTGGTAGCACCTTGGAATAAGGGCCCTTCTCTCATCATCTTCTGAAAATTCCTGACAACCCTAATTTTTAATAAGCGATCTTGTGGCCCGATCCAAGAATAGTGTTCTTGCTTCGGCCCATCTCTGTATTTAAGGTAGGCAATACTTGTGGCTTACCTGGATCCAATTTAGGCCTATTTTTCCCCACCTCATCCTGATAAATCTCTTACCATCTGTCTCTAGCTCACCTTCACATCTGTCCCACAGGCCCTCCCCACCAGAGCTCCTTCATCCGTGCCTGTAGCTTTTGGAACTAGCTCATGGCAGAGTTAACCATTTCCAGCATATTACCCCACTCGTCCCTTGATAATATGTACTT
Organism: Lissotriton helveticus; assembly: GCF_964261635.1. NCBI lineage: Eukaryota > Metazoa > Chordata > Amphibia > Caudata > Salamandridae > Lissotriton > Lissotriton helveticus. The sequence goes on along the minus strand of NC_136070.1, from coordinate 1,069,296,406 downwards.
TACATCCACTGAATCAATTATCCCCACCCTTTATAAAAGGATCTGTGGGTAAACATCCGCTTTTCTGAAACTAGTGCCGCTGTGCAGGGCAACTTAAACTTGGGAATGCTACAAGTCCATCTACCCAAGATTCTTTCATGTTTTGTATTTAAAAGCGCTACACAGACGTGTCCACTTAATGCTAGGGTGCACAAGTGACCACCACTCTTACCTTTTAGCTATCCCTATGTCTTACAACGCAGGCGTGGTCATCTTTCCCTCCCCTATAAATTTAGTTGCTTTAAGCACTCCTATAAGTACTTGCCTCCTGTTAGACGGGGACCCAGAGGGTCGGCCGAAGACTGAGGGAGAGGCCTCCGATGAGGACCGTCTCCGGCGATCGTACAGACAGGTCACTTCCCTCCCCACAGATAGACACCACACAAGGATGAGTTCAACACTTTATATAAAGTTCTTGCGGCAAGGTTAGGAACGATACAGGAGATATCGGACTCGAGGGTCCTCTCAATTCTAGTCTCGGTAGGGAGAAAGGGGGTAGCGGGACAGTCTTGGTACCGGGTCGGTACAGGAGGTGGTAGGAGGGGAGCTCACAATCCTCGAGCTGGAGAGTCTGCAAGTCGGGCCGCGGCCGCGCCAGCAGGCCAAGATGATGGTTTCACGAGGCAGAGGGCCGCGGCAGCGCCAGCAGGCCAAGATGACGGTTTCACGAGGCAGAGGGCCGCGGCAGCGCCAGCAGGCCAAGATGATGGTTTCACGAGGCAGAGGGCCGCGGCAGCGCCAGCAGGCCGAGACGATGGTTTCACGAGGCAGAGGGCCGCGGCAGCGCCAGCAGGCCAAGACGATGGTTTCACGAGGCAGCGGGCCGCGGCAGCGCCAGCAGGCCGAGACGATGGTTTCACGAGGCAGAGGGCCGCGGCAGCGCCAGCAGGCCAAGACGATGGTTTCACGAGGCAGAGGGCCGCGGCAGCGCCAGCAGGCCAAGAATGAGTTCTCTCGGTGTCTCTCGACTCCAGGATACAACTAACTTCCTGGTCTGGCACTGCCCCAGTTATAGGTCTGGTCCCCTTTGATGTCCGGACCCTCGCGCCTGGGGGCCGGGAGGTCCGGGATGAGGGAGTCCAGACACCCAGCAGGGGGTGGAGCCAGCGCCCAGGGCGGCCGGGGGTGATCGACACCTGGCGGAGGAGAGCCGTTGACGATTCCTTCTCCCATTGACTCGCCAAGTAGTCGTTCTGCCTCCTGGGGGGAGGTTGGTGCCTCGATGTCGGGGCCGACCAGGCCCAGGGTTAGGGTCGAGTTGAGGCCACGCGGCCTCGTGCTGTAGTACCCCAAGATGGCGGCTGGGCCGAGGTCAGGGTGCGGAGGGTGACCCGGGCCAGCCGGGTCCGGAGCTGGTGTCTTGTGGTGGAGGGATTGCAGGTTACTTCGGGGGGTCGCCGGGGACTCTGGCTGGGGATTCAGGGAGAGCCAGGGTCCGGGCCCCGTTGTGGGGAGGGGGGACAGCCCGACCATGCGGCCTGTCCAACACCTCCCATCTCAAGTGGCCTGCTCACTCGTGTTCTGCTTCCTGGTTGCTACCTCTAGACAGGTGCATGACTACAGATAAGCTGTACAGTTGTTTACCTTTTTTTTCCTCCCTCCTTAAAACCAGTAACGGTGTGAGGTGCTTGACAGCCCAAGTCAGAACCCTTAGCCACTTACAGCTCAGACTCCCTCAAATGACTATTCCTCCATTCTGCTTCTACTCGTCCCCCTTTGTTGTCTTTACTGTATCCCCCTTTGCCCACTGGAAGGAGATTTAGCTCGGTACTATCTATCGCCAGTCAAGCACCATCACTCCTAAAGGAGAGTCGGTATCGTGTTTTTGTATCTGCATCACCTGAGTGACCTCTGCGCTTTCATTTTTAGGGTCAAATAGTGCTAAAGACTGTTTTTTCCCCCTGTTATCTACAGTGAGTCATTCATTTCTGTATATGCTTTATCTGTAACTCTGTAAGATGCTCTGATTTCTTCGGTGGGCTGACTCCTTCCATAGAAAATTGCAAAAATAAATAATATCTTTGGCAGAGGCTGTGTCAACATCTAAGTATGTGCAGGCTACCATTTGCAGTGAAGTGTGTCTACAAGTAGCCCTGCATGTCGTTGTGGTATGTTGATTGCTGTTTGAGTAGGGTTGATTAATTTCATTTTTTTGTGTGCAGGATCACTGTTAATTTAAAGGTGTGCACATTTTTAACACTTAAATTGGCAAACGATGACTTTTCAAGGAAAGCATGAAGATCACTCTCAGGCTCTGGGAGGGATATTTGTAGTGCTCTTTTAGTATCTACCATTCATTCTGCCTGTATTGAATGTGCCCCGAGTGTGCATGTTGCAATAATAATCTGAGTTTGACAGCCCTTTACCAGGAACCCAGTGCATTCCTGTGCATTCCTGTGCATATTCGGCAGATTGGAGAAAGAATACCTTAACCTATAAAGCCATGCTTTTCTAAAATATGAACTTAGAAAGGGGACACTGGTTGTTTATATGTTGACCAATTTCCCTTACTTACACATATATAAAATAATAATATTAAAAAATTCAAAATGTCTTTTTCACTCATTTTACTTACCAATGTGTTACACAAAATAATGATTTAATATAGCTGCATCTTAACTTTGTCCTGTTGTGGATGAACCCTCGCTATTCCTGAACATTCTTTCATTACTAGAAGTCACACTTTCCATAGTTTGGTTGAAGATGATGTGCTACTCAGAGCATAAAAACGAAACCCCTGCATCACTTACATTTTCTTTTTCTAGTTCCCATTTCTCATTACACTTGGAAAAACAATTGAGCGATAGATACCAAGTATTATTTCAGCATATATTCTACACAACAAGCACATCTTTAAGCTTTTGATCCCCCAGTAGTTGTCAGTATAAGAGCTTTGGCCATTGTCTTGTGTGCCTTGACTTCTTTACCTGAATATTAAGACACCTCGGTGTATCCTCACTGCTGTCTGGAATACCACACCCAGGATCCTGAACTGTATCCTGTGTCAAACTGCAAGGTGAATCTAAGGTGTTGACAATTTGATCCCAGGTGCTTCAGACTGAAGTAATTGATACATGACTGATAAATTAGGAGAACATGACTCTGTCACCTGGGTGATGGGTTCTGGAAATTGACGAAGCTGTCTACGAAATGCAACTTTCCATTTTAAACTTTTGCGCATCAGTGCAGAAATATAGCTGAAATGCTTGCTTTGTAACTACCTGGAATATCACGAATAAATGTACACACACAATTAATGGTTTTATGTAATACGCAGCCCTACCTATAAGTTTCTTGAAAGGTTCAGTGCCACAAACTACCATTCTGTCTCTATTTTGACATGCATATGGTCAGGACTGCCGTCCTAAAGTAAAAGTCTTGTTTGTTACAAAAAATGTCTGCCGGACTGCAGAAACTGAAAACTTTCCACCGCTGACCCACGTCTCTGCAAACATTGCTGGAAAAACGAGACTGGAAAAAATATCTTGGGCATTAATATTTGAGTAGGTTGTGTTTTCATTGAGCCTGTGCAGACTACTTGGAGTCGTAATTACAGTTGCTGGCACGCGGTGTTAAACCGCAGCCATGCTTTAAAAACCATGGCGACCTATCAGAATGAAAAGCTGTACTGTTGTGCGTGGAGACCTGAGTGTTTTGCCATCTGACGTAAACTGGACTTTTCACAGGGTTTAAGTTATGTTTTTTTCTGAGCGGCTTCCTCCGACATCATCCATAATTTATCTACATACCTTAAAATGGCAGCTATTCGGGGCGTTTGCTCCATTACCCAGGCACAGTTACTATTTTATGCCCTCGACACCACTGTGGAATGCTTCCCTGCGCACCCCTGGGATGTTGAGGAGAGTTGGGCTGCTCCGTGGCAGCCACATCCGGCCTTGAACAGTCTTGTGCTATTCAGAAGCCTGCACGTTTATAAAGCACCTTTGCTGGCCCTTTCGTCGTTAAGTGCCTACATGTGGTAGGACTTTATATTACTCCAGTAGGCCTTCACTTGAGGGATAAGGGCAGCAGTTTAATGCTATCATATTTTCACATCTTGAAAAATGATTTAAGTTACCTAAAGCACTGATCATTCATCCTAGGAAGAATGCACAGAGGACCTGATATACTGACCTATTTTCCAGTCGCAAAAGGTCTGAATCGATAATTGGGAGAGTTTGCGACTGCAAAATAGGTTTTTCCTATCTCTGAATCTAATTTTGGGAGTCAGTGACGTAGTGTGGCTCACTGGTTAGAGGCGGCAGACCCGAGAGCAGAGGACGGCCCGGGACCAGGGTTCGATTCCCGGCGCGGCAGGTTTCTGGACCAGGGTCAGCGGACTCGATAATTCTCTCGCCTCGGTGCCCACTCTGATCAGCGTTCACACTCGGCAACTCTGGGCATTAGCTTGCCTCATCTTCACTAACGGCCCCACCAGACCGCCGGGGATGCCTGGTCTCACCCTGGAGATACCCATTAAGGGACCATCTCTCAGGGAAGCCAGGAAGGGTTTCGCAGCGGTCGAAGCGCCTTGGGACCCTACGGGTAAGTAGTGCGCTATATAAATGCCTATACATACATTACATTAGTAAAGTTTAACCGACTGCTAAAATGGGATTGTGAAAGGATACCGTTTCGGTATTTTGAAGAGTCATGTTTTGGGCGCACCTTACAGATATTAAATCTGTATCAACTGTATAAATTGTTGCAGTCGCAAACCATTGAAAAGTTGCAGACTTCCGAAGTCTTGGTGGGAACGCATTCGGAGAGGGGAAGGGGTTGTGTGGCTTTGTATGCCTTGATAGTTTCAAGGTCTCTGTTGGAGCAATCTTTTCCACAGACTCTGCTTACTCAGTGATCCTGGATTCAAGCATCACATGGAGGGAACCTTCCCCTACAGGTGCTTATGAAGTCTAGAGCTCTTGACTGCACATGACGGTGGCGAGCCGTGCAGGAAGGAGAGTCATTGCTACCATCTTCAGGGGAAGAGAACAGGTGCTTGCAGTCTATTATGAGTCTGGTTATGTTTTTTGAAGCCTACGGGTGGCTGATTGTTTTGTGCTTCGTTCAAAGTGGTTGCATATGATTGCTAGGCCAGGAATTCTTTAGTCAGTGAGAACCTGAGGCATTGCAGCACAGAATATATGCCCACTGACGAAGAATAAGTTCTCCAGAAAAATCCTAGCTTAGGACGGCCACCACGAAGAAAGGACAGGATCCCCTGGGGACTAAATGACTAGATCTAAGGTGATTTGAGCCACCAGAGGGCAGATTCCCAGGAGGCTCCGTCTCTGATGTGTAGATCAAGCTCTGGAGATGGAGAGAAGTCACTTGGAGCACGAACCTACATGAATCTTGCATTAGCGGTAAGTGAGCAAAGGGTGGCAGATCACCCCTGGTAGGACCAACCACTCAAGTGGGTGAAATGTAGCATAGGTGGCATCTTGCTTCTTGTTCAGAGGTCACTCCTACCTCAGGCCTAGCACGAAGCCAAGTACCAAGCCACAGTTCTGATTCGAGGCTCATGAGTACATCTGTGGACCAAACACGTTACCCGGAAAACCAGTCCCTCGGACAGACTCGTCTAACCGTGTCTGTGGCACTGCATTGCTGTCCACACCCGACACTAACACAGTGTTGTAATTCCAGGGTGTAGTTTGATGTGGTTCTGAAAAGTGGTTTATTTCCTTGAATGGATGCAACACGTTTTCGGAGACCCAGCTGTTTAGTTGGCTGTATTGTCTATAACTGTAAATGAATATGTTTGAATACATTATTCGCCAGTAAGATTGCTTGTGATTGACCCCATCTGTAGCACAGATCATGTTGGTGTGTTATAGAAGTATCTGAGCCTGGCTCCCAGTCCCTTGGGGTACGAGGACCGTTTAAACATAGTCAACCAAAATCTGAGATGTGAGGCACTCATGTGCAGGTCAGCACCAGTAAACTTCACCACCTAAGCCGGCTGTGTGTCATAAGGAATAGGGAACCAATGCTTATATAAAACCTACACTCCTTACTTGTGCATAGGCGACTCTGCACATCCCCTCCCTTACTGAAGTTAGTCTAGAGCCTTGTCTCCATTTCTTGGCAGGCGCATAATGAACAAAGGCTTCTCATGCATTCTCCGGAAGAAGACATGTCTTTCCTTCGTGTTGGGTTTCTGATCTCTCTCTGTCAACAGGTAGAGTTTCCTTCTGGCTTGCGTGCACGAAACTGAAAAGGGCATGGGGTTGGCCCAGAACCAAGTACTGTTTTCACGTGTTCCACCGTGGGACAGTTTTATATTGTGACTGTTCAAACATAGACTTATTACCAATGCCAGTAATCTTGTATGTTTGATCAAACATTTGCCATAATCCCCTTGGCAGAGCACATCTCTTGTTCTTGCTCTTCCTTATTGCCCTGTGTAACCGTAGATTGGGGTTGGGCCGGGGCCATGTCCATGTCACCTGGTTGTCGAAAGAAAGGTGAGTTATAGGCCTGGAGTGTTACTCAATGAAAAAGAGTTTCTGTGTAGGATATGTCCTTTACAAGGTTAGAAAGCTTAAGGAAAGACTGCTAATTGCTGCAAGTTTTCATGTCCCACCTGGCATAATGATTGACAAAGTTACTCAATTGGCTGTGTTTATTACTTGAATAGTCTCCGCACAATGTTGCCATTTCTGATTTCTGTCACTTTGAATGCATAGAGGAAATGACATAGGTCTTCAGAGGCGCGATTTTTCACCACCAGAATTCTTGTTAATGTCTGTTTTTTTTTAATTAGCCCAGCCTCTTTAACACCATATGGTTACATCTGAGTACTTTACCTAATTTAGCCTTATTTCTGTATGTCATATAAAGCACTGTGAAGAGACATATTGGAGTAGCATAATAATTGCGGCCCAAATTGTCCTCCAGGTGACCAGATGCATCCAAAGAGCAGATGCTATGAATTTACTAAGCCCATTCAATGGTATTGGTCCACAATCCCTAATTGTATGTCCCGCACACTCCTTCAAGAGGTGTGTTAAGTTTAAATTTTGCATGGGAGCCTTTTCCGAAACCTGGCAAAATGTCTTGGTTTGGCAGAAGGTGAAGTCTAACTTCTTTGGAAGCTGTATGTTCTGCACAAGAAGGCTGGGACGTAAGGCTCCTGCCAGCTACCCAGTGAATGCTGTATCTACCACCACCACCACCAGAGGCTAAACAAATGCCTTCATAGCATGTATACCCTTCAACAAACGTATTTATTTGTTTTAATTGCATTGTTATAGTTATTATTTACCGGACATTCACTAAAAAGGCATCAGCGCTAAGAACCTAAGGAAACACAGAGACAGAGTAAACTACAATAAAATCAAAGTGTTGAATTATTTATATATGGTCGCTGTGAAGAGACCCTGTCAAGCGAGTTCATTTTGGAAGGTCCTGGTATGGTTTGTTTTTCTCTCTCAACCCGCACGTCTTCATAAGGACCTGAAGATATATATCAGAGCTGTGATGCTTAAAGCAATCGCCTTCTATCCCAGAAGTTGTTATGCTTGGTGCTGGAAAGAAAGATGGTCCCAGTGCATCCCAACAGCCTCCCATGTCCTATAGTTTGGATGCTTGCAGTCACGGACATTGTCAGCAAGCCATAGAAAAATGTTGCTGGCTCAGATATTGATTTCAAAATGACCATGTTTGCACCATAAAGTCTGTGAACTCTAGCACTTCATTTATAGGCCATCTGATGCCTCATTCCTATGATAATGTCCAATGGCCCTATCGGCTAGTTCACTTTTTCTCTTCTTAACACTTTTTTTGTTGCTGACCTATATTCTAGACAGACTGGGATCTAGGACATCTTTTACTTGAAATGCTCTGATATTTGACATTGGCCACAGGAAGGGATTTTGCTGTACACCTCAGCTAATTGTTGACTTCCGCTCGAGATGCAACAACACATAACTATCTAGATGTGCATATTCTGCTAGATTGGGTCTGGACACCAACTTCTGTGACTGTGAAGGGTCAAAGCCTACCTCCGGGTTGCAGCGACCTCGTACGAACGCCCATAGGGGCGACCACACTAACCTGCCGCCCAAACCGGCTACACCTCTCTCTGTCTCCCTGCAGGTACCGACAGCATCGCCGGCGCCCAGCGGACCGGAAACGACCTGGAATGACCCCGGAAGTGCAACGGCCACTAAAAGACCGGAAGTGACCCTGCGTGACCCCGGAAGCCTTTCCTCAGCGACCCAAGGGGATCGTATAAAGACCGACAACCCAGAGGAAGATGGATCCCTAGCGGTGGACTCGTGGCAGGAGTTGGCGAGAGGCGAAGGATCAGCGACGGAGGTTGTAGGAGAGCGGAGGCGAGGAGAGAGCGAAGAAGAGGAAGAACTGTGGTGCGAGGATTGGTGGCATCCTCAGGAGGAGGCTGGAAAGCGGCCGTAACTCGGATGAGAGTTACGGCGGGGCACGTGAGTAATCCGTTATCATTCTCCGTGTTTACCCCTCCTTGTGTAAATAGAGTATATAGTGTAAATCTTGTACAGACATCACGCGCACTTGTACTGTGTAAAATAGTCACCCCCACACTGTATGATACATATCCACCCCCCCCTTCCTTCACGACAATCCACTCTATCCCGACCCCTCCCTTTTCTTTCCCATCTTACCCTACCCTGTTCTTCTCCCACACCGTCTATTTCCGTCCCTACACTCCTGGTGTCGGTAACGGTCTTCTAAGTTCCGTGTGCTTTGGAACTAACTGCCCTGTGTCTTTCTTACTTACCTCCGAGGGTCACCCCAACACCCGCCATCAGGAAGGAGATCCCCAGCCCGGTGGAGGAAGACCTGCCTGTGTTCCCCTCTTCGGACCCCCTCTCGTGGACCCGGAACAGGACCAGCAAAGCGTATACCCGGACACTATTCCCAAGGATTTGATTTCTTCTGTATACAATAAATACTTGCTAACCATAGCACACTACATTCGGCCTCCACGCCTGTTATTCCGGCCCGCACACCCCCACACCCCACAGTGACATAAAAGACAACTGTTTTAGCAGGAGTTCATGTCCCCTCTAATACAGCTAGTGGTAGCTCTTGTCTTTACAGTACTTTGTCCATATTTCTGATATATTTCGTATATCCAAGTGGAATATCTTGCACACTTTCAGGAAGTGCTGCTACCTAATGCGAGGTTGGGGTGAGGGAGGCAGATGCTCAGCTTGACTAAGGAGTGTTTTCTAGTCTGTTCACTTAATGATTAGCATCTCTTAAAATGTCATCATCTTAACAATATTCTTTGCTTGTTAATTGGTAGTGAAGAGTTAAAAGCATAAGGGAGCAAGAGCTAAGAGTAAAGACCTTTACTTGCTGGTGGGATCTCCAGTAGTCAGTTCAAAAGGGCACCCGTCTGTTCCTAATGTTTACCTGCGTGCTTGTCCACCAACAACTGTTCAAGTAAATAATTAGTAATAATTTCAGCTGGCGGCTAAGAATCTGATCCAGGGTGGTGGAGTGCTGGAGGCGAAATAAACCATGTTAAGCCTTTAAATATCCCACAGTAATATCATCCCTTAAATTGGCTACCAGTACTATAGAACGATTGACGCTTTCATGCAGTGGCAGAGAAAATGTAGGTAGAGATAAGATGTGTAATAAAATACTGTTTTTTCTCATTTGTAAAGCTTTATACACATTAGAAAACCAAATATTGTGTGACTTAGATTTTATAATCGCATTTGGATTCTAATGTGGTATTTTTTGTTTCATGAAGGCAAAAAATATGTCTGTTTCTGGAAGTAATATATGAGTAGAGGTGCCAGGTCTAGTAAGATATTTGCTTTAAAATTCTGTATCCAGAGCGGGAAGGTTTTATGCTATAAAAATGAATTCCCTTTATTTATTTCTTCTGAAAGGTCAGATGTGTGATTCCAGTAGATTAGTAATTTAATTCATAGTGGTGTGAGTTTGTCATTCATGCATTGCTTGAGGTTTAACCCCTTGCGCGCTCGTGACAGAACCATTCCGTCACGAGCCACGGTGGGGCTGTGCTGGTGATGGAATGGTTCCGTCACAGCATTGCGGCGCCGCACGGCCCCCGCTGCCCCCTAGCACCGCGGCGGAATTACCGCCGCGGCCGAGGGGTTAAAGGGATCTAAAACTGATATGGTTTCAGCTATGGCTTTAGGGGAAACGGGGTCTGTGACATTTCCAGCTCACTGACCTGTGTCTTTTGGGATAAGGGAAGCAGTGTGGTCATACCGTAATTCTCGAGTAATGTATATGGTTATTGTTTTAATGGAAACAATTTTCAGAAATAAGTTGCAGCAGTGTGGACAACGACAAGAAGAAAATGATCCGTTGTAAAGAAGGGGTTATGAAAATCCTTTTGCTCTGAATAAAACTGCTTGTTGCTGCTCATTTAGTTGGGTTGGGGCGAAATGCACCTCTTTTTTAAGGCCCACTCATGGCAGTAGGAGAAGTTAGGGTGATGCTGAGGTGTGATATATTGAGAAGTAATGTTAAGTGGATTCCAGGTTTCAATGGATGCCCACTAGATTGCGGTCTAATATTGGTGTGCGGTGGATGGAAGAAGAGCACAGTGAGATATTGTTGAAAGTATTGACCACTTTAGAAATAGGGTAACCACCTCAGCCCAGGCCATTATAAACACTGAAGACCTTTTCACCTACAAATCATTGTTTCAGGTGGGTTAGTCTGTTTACTTCAATGGAAGCACAACAAGACTATGACGCTCTAATGCATTTTGTGATCACACGAAAGCCCAGCACTGGAACAAATGTCTATGCTAACCTGTCAGAACGTGGTTATCCCATTTAGAAGGTGGTGGACTGACTGTATACAAGGAGAAGTGTAGAGAACTGTATGACTGATAGTCCATTTAACAAGTAACGCCTCAATGATTAAAGCGTTTGGATAACTCAATGTGAAATGGTGACCTACTGTAGCCCTCCATTCCTGTTATTCCCTCTGCATATGTGTGGAAGCTAGGCGGGCGATTTAATGTATTTGTAGGTGAACAGGTTACAGATCTGAAGCGTATCCGAGCAAGTCGAGTCAATAAATCTAGGAATCCTATTAAGTTGTAAATTTCTCCATAGATTCTACTCTTCGGTTTTTTTATATAATGACACGAAGTTTTAAAGTGCGTCTTTCAGGTATTCCAACTTGAAATTATGCTCGCGATTGCGTAATCAATTCAAAATTGGCATAAAATATCATGAATTCTTCCGGAAGAAATTAAAGCAGTCGTTACACGTTTCCTGATACTTCATCTCTCATTGTATCACATTTAAAAAGCGGATGTGGCTGATGAATTCATATTAAATGAAGTGTGAAACATTGTCTTCTTAGTAAGCACATTGGTGCTTTAGAATACTTGGATTTTAGCCCTGCCTGAATGTGTTGTGTAGTAGTACAAAGACCCTATTTATGGAGTATTTTCCTAGAAGGTTAGCACTCCCATTAGCTAAAGGCAATGGTGGAATCTACCCGAACCTCAGGCGGTGTCTATCGGATAGCTTCCCTCAGGCATAATTATTCGACATTGGTGCATAATCAGGGCTCTCCATGCTGTCCCAGTTTTACTCCATTGTTTTAAGCTGGGTGTTGGGTCGGACCCTCTTCTAGATCAGGATCCCAGGCAGGCGGTCTCCCGATTTAAACCCCCCCCCATTTTTGGAGCTATCCTGGTGACTGACTTGGTCCTTTCCTCCATCAGAAGTAAGCAATATCACCTGAACTCTGGCAAACCCTGCCCGAAATATGGGCTGGCCACGAATCGTTTCAAAAACTTTACAGTGACGAGAAAGAAAGGAGACTCCTACACAGGTGAGAATAGTGGCTGATCACTGCCACTTCCAAGGACACGGGGGCAAAGATGGATAATGTTCTGTGAGCGCGCAGAGGACAGGAAACTCAAAGCCCAAGCAGTAATCAAGAGATGTTCATTCAGGGAGAGGGAGCTTACAGGGTGAGGGTAAGTTTGTCCATCTTTAATGGTAGGACACGATTGCTGACTCCCAAACACCTCCCATTTATTAGAGACACAAATCCCTGGTAAATATTGAATAGCTATGTGCCAGTTAAAATTATGTTTTTATGTCTGAATTCTTACAATGTAGCAATCCGAGACTTGTTTCTTACAATATACATACAGTGGGTGTGGGGTCCGTCCATTTCACCCATTGCCTTTCTTTAGCCTCTTGAGCCTGTTGGTCAGGTCTTGGCTCAGCCAGTGTAAAGTAAAAGTAAAGTCCACATTTGTAAAGCGCACAATCACCCATAAGGGTCTCTAGGCGCTGGGGGCCGTCGGGAAGATTAAGCGAGCTATTGCCCAGAGTCACATGGTGCTAAGCTAACCTGCCGCCGGAGCCGGGGGTCGAACCGTGGTCCCCAGATTCCAGCGTCAGTCGCCCTGGCCGCGGCGCCACACCTCTAGTGTTCATCTCTCCCCTAATGCTATTGGTTGTTTGGGTGTATCTTTCTGCTTCTACTATAGTACTTGCATTGAACTGTATGTGGGAGTACTTCAGTACTATAACCCTCTCTATTTTGGTTGCCATCTGTATGTGTATCTCTAAAGTGCTGACACTACTTTACCTCAACCCTCACCTACTGGCTTTACCAATGCTTTTTTGCAATCCCAGTTCAAATTCCGCCATCCACCCGATATACTTGTTTTGCTCAGTTTACTTCGTTGTTGGACATTATTCCCTGTGACTCTTTAGTTTAAGCCATTGAAAGTCACGTGCATTCCTGCGCCACCCTGTGGCCTGACCTCTATGACCTTTGAACATTTCCTCTGAAAGGGGATTGGTTGATGAACAGTTGATGCCGTTTGTTCCCCGATCGCTCTGCCGCTTGTAGTGTTGATGTCCGTCGGTCAAAATCTTTGCACCTTTTTATCATTCATTTTTTTATCCACAGTATGTGTCCTCGGGCTGCAAGGCTGCGGCCGGGGTTTGATAGACCTCAATGGGCCCTGGAGCCGCACGTGATCCGGTCTGGTTCCTGTTTAAGCCGAACGGTTTTTCCGATCTCGTCCCATCGAAAATAGTAGTCGCCAGGATATTCTGTAGGTCAGCTGCATTTGATGTCTACAAAAACACGGACAGGAAGCATCACGCGCCGGAAGTATGGTTCCTGTCTCCTTACACTACGCTGACACCAATTAAGTCCCTGCAGTGTACGCTGCAGTTTGATCGGCTTTATTCCGCCCCCCTCCGTTGCGAAAGCAGGCAGAGGCGAAGCACGACAGCACTCACACTGAGTGTGCCTGCACTTAGCAGCAGCCACCCAGAGCGTCATCAGCCCCGCCCCAGCCCGAAGGGCACCAGTGATGGTTTACATCTCCCACTCCAGGTCCTTGGGACAGGAGCTACAGGCTTTAATGAGGTGAGCTGACACGATGGGAAACACTCCTGAAACCTGCCCTCGAGCTGTCCATGCAGCTCTCTGGAAGGTGGTCCTCAAAGAGCTTTCCAACTGTAACCCCTTACCCTGGCCTCCCCCCCACTATCCCCACAACGTCTTTGTATGTTATGTTGTGTTATGTTTTATGTTATAATATATTATCTAATCCGGGTGGTAGAACAAAACGAGGGGCTGTGCTGCACGAGTCTGTGGTCTAGATAAAGAGCCATGTGTCCAGTTCTTTGTTGTTCTGAAGAGGTGGTTCTGAAGGGGAGAGGGAGCCTTCCAGACTTCAGGTGTGCGGTGTTGGAAAGCACGACTATTGGTACAGGGGGTGTTAGCGAGCAGGAGTGAAGTTTCCGGTTGGGATGTGGAAATTGTTACAGGAGAGAGAGAGGGGGAGACACAGACACACGACTGCGTTGACTTTTCTTTTCTTTGAGAGGTGGTTGTCCCCCACTATTCCTAGGTTCTTGGATGACTGGGCAGGGTGTTAGCCCGAGTGCCAAAGAACCAATCCTAACATCAAGTAAGTATACCCAACAGTCAGCTGCTCCCACCACTATGTTCAGGGCCACTGGAATTATGTGATTGTGTGGCTGCAGCGATTTTCGCATAAGTACAGATTTGCCGCTTTTGCCACATAATCCATCATCTGCTGCATAATCTGCAGATTTTAACAAATAAAATTGTTTTCAGCTTAAACTGTTCAAAAGTTACCCAGCGACACTTGTTGCTGCGCAGTGGAAGGCCCTTTGCAAAGTTTCTGTTGCTTATTGCTATACTTGGGTGTTAAATAATAAAGTGGTGAAACTAATGCCCAGACAGTGTTAACAACTTTAAAATTGACAAAGTAACGAAATAATGCTATTCCAGAATGTGCCGCATAACGCTGCATAATTTTCCTTTTTGCCACATAGTTTACTCAACCCTGCCGCATAATTTGGCCATCCACTGCCGCATAATTCCAGTGAATGCCAGGACCAGGATCCCAAATTCAGGGAAGACCCCCCCCATCCTCTGATTAAGTTCTAAACTATGGCCATGCTGAGGGCTCTTTAGTCCTTTACGCTCCGATGCCACGGGACCTGCCGCCAAACCCTTGCCTCCCCAAACATCACCTTCTCACAGTGCTCTCAGTCTTTTGGTCTTCTTCGTGGCATCTTAACAGCCTTCTTCTACCTTTGTAGACGATGCATATCCTCCTCAGATACCTTTTCCTAGATTTAATCCCCTCCTACTTTCCTTTCTGGGCCTACTCCCACCATCCTTCTGTCCCCATCACATCTACTCACCATACCCCATTCACAGCACCTATCCATGATCACTGTAACGCTTCCAATCCCATGCAGACTCTGCGTTGCACTCTCACAGTTCTCCCGTCACTCCCCACGCAAGCCTACAGATTACATCTGGGCTCCACCGACTAACTCCTCAATAAGATGACCACCCCACTCCATGCCTACAAAATCATTGTTTTCAGGTGTTCGTCTAAATAATTTAGGTGAACAAAAAACAAGACTACAGCACCCAGTATGCATTAGGCTATCACACAAAGGTCCAGGACTAGAAACAGCAGTCGAAATGACCTGGAAGGAGGTGACCACCCTACTCTTCGCACATTTATTGCTACTTCTTCCTCCAAGTCCCTTGGACTAATCTGTTATTCTGTAGTTTTCCTTTTGACACCTCAGCTCCTGCATCTTCTTCCCTTCCACTGCCCCTCTGTCTGTGCCTGTTCCCAGCGGGCCTACAATACCTGTTTAACAGCTCACCTCCTATCCACTCCATAGTTTTCTTTGGAAATATTTTAGGGCACAATGCCCATACTCTACAGCACCAGGTCCGTGTTTATTTTTGCACTAAGTTTTATTTTGGCGGTTGGGTTATTTGTTAACTCGTGCATACTCCGTAGCACTTTTGGGCATATAGAGAAATTGGTTGGCACGCATTTGTGACTTCATGGGTGTATCCTGTGACTCAGAACGGGAGGTGTGTGAAAGTAACTTAATTTACAGTTGTGTAATTAATTGCTCAAAATGTTGGCACAATTACATAAAAATGCAAATCTCTAATTTCGCGCTTTATTTTAGCGCCAAATGCATCCTCGCTGCAATTTTTCACGCAAGGACACGTTTTTCACGCTAAAAAAAACTGCATGAAAAAATGATCACGAACCCCGTCTGCTCGCATTTTGTTGTTACCATTCTTTCACGGGAAAATGTTACTGCAAATGACGCGTTCGTGGGAAATGTGTACAATCAATGGCGGGTATTTATGCAAAGTGGCTTGGTGTAATTTAAGAAGTGTACTGCGGAAATCCCCCAAAAGCACATGAAGTACACCGGCGTAAATTAAGTTTCACCCAGTCCTACTCAAAACAAGTCTACCCAGCACTGTATCGGACTGCATGACCGCTGGCCACTGAATTCAACTTTTGGTACATTTGTGCTTGTC
Organism: Lissotriton helveticus; assembly: GCF_964261635.1. Classification (NCBI taxonomy): domain Eukaryota; kingdom Metazoa; phylum Chordata; class Amphibia; order Caudata; family Salamandridae; genus Lissotriton; species Lissotriton helveticus. The sequence goes on along the minus strand of NC_136070.1, from coordinate 1,069,280,497 downwards.
CCTGTACATTTTGCTAGTGCTTTGCCGTTAACCCCTCCTTAAATAATGTGGGACTAGTAAAATGAAACCGCTTTTACTGACAGGTGTTTTTGGACGTGTTTGTGATCAGTGGGGCATTTCTTTGTGTAAGATGAGTGATGCAGTTTTCAAGGCGCATAGTTCAGCCTTCACCACCCCCACCACCCTGGGGATACATGCATAACCTGCGCTCATAAGCATTATTGTAGGTGTAAGCTTTGATCCGATTCGCCGTGTCCTCTGCGCACACGACTGCCCTCAGAACGCTGTGTACTTTGACCTCTGACGGAAGTGCCTGCTGTGCAAACAACAGACTGTCATCTTCATTCTGGGAAGGAACCCACGCCTTTTGCGGACAGTTCGCACGAGAAGTTTGCTTCTTCTCCTAACTGGTACGCCGTACACGCAGTGCGTTACTACAACTCTGCGTATGTGGAACTGTAGGTGCTCAGGGGCGTAGCTTTTGTATCAAAATGTACACAGGTAAGGGAGTGTATATCTCCTCCGACCCTGGCCGGCTTACCGCTTTCAAAATGTGTCTGGTCGTCGGTGAGTGCATGTAGTTCTGGAAATTTCGAACTGTTGACTTTGCCAGTGCTTGTTCTTTGTTGTGTCTCCGTGATCTGCCTGAAATGTACATTTTTTCCCAGTGAAATGCAGACGATGGTGCGCCTGTTACACAAGATGAACGAATATTGTTTAGTATTTTAACAGTTCTAACTAACATTATGGATAGTCGTAATATTGGTCATTATTGTTCCAGAATCTACTTTCTAAACAACATTTGTGCTTATACTGAATTGATTACGCACAGATTAATAATACTTACGATAGTTGTAACGAGTGATGGACAACGAGGGCTGGAGAAGGTACCTGATTTTCAATAGAGCCGGGAACTATAAACATTTTGTATTGAAATGAATGAATTGTACATTTATCTCGTGCGAATATCATGAAAATGTGGCATAGCTCTGGCCCTTTTGGACCAACATTGGACACCCCTGAGTTAAACTGTTTTGTTAATGTATATGACTGTTTGTTTTAATTGTGTCGGTGCAGAACGTATGTTGCATCAGATGGGTAATGAGTTGCATGTGGGTGGTTGTCCAAGCAAAGGGCTGTTTCTCTTTTTACCTACATTGAACCGTATATGATGGTTTTAATGCAAAATGTTGGCACTTTTAAGTGAAGAGTGTTATGCACAGAAACGTTATTACTCTCCATAAGCCAGTGCCAAACAATTTGTCATTTCACTGGCAAGTAAACTGAAATGTACGGTCATTGCAAAATACCCCTACGAAATAGTTTGTATTAAAAGCATTAGAAATCCGTTAGTATTGTTTCGGTTTCATGAGCACAAACTTTGCGTTTCATTGCTAACTAGAGTATTTTCTCTGTTTCTAGTGTTGAGGGTGAAGCTCAAGGAGGTGATACTGGCGGTTCCTGTGACAGCGCATCGAGCTACCACCAAGGGCCAATCACGCACAGCTCGTCGATAAGTCCAGATCAGTACGACCATACTCCCTATGGGCTGTATTCCATTTCCCCAGGGCAGCGTTCTAGAAGACCCAAGCTGCAGCACTCAACATCTATCCTGCGAAAGCAGGCAGAAGAAGAAGCGATCAAAAGGTCGCGATCCCTTTCAGAGAGCTATGAACTCTCTTCCGACCTGCAAGATAAACAGGTTCGTAACTTTAATAATCTAATGAAAAGTAGCTCAAATGTATCCTCCTCTGATGAGTGCAAAGAAGGGCGAAACACTTGTCAGGATTTACATGAATTGAAAATGATTAAACTGATGATTGTGATATTATTGGTATTAGAAAAGGAAAGAGTTAATTGATTCGATACAATTCATAGAAACTACTGGATTCTAAATCATCAACAGCAGAAAATGAGATGGAGGGCAATTTACAACCTGTCTCCCCATTGGGTCCTCACGTGAAGTAAGTGAGAATGAATGGGGAAAAAAGAGAGAGGGTGGGACCGGGCTGTTTTGATCATTTTTGCCAGGGCTGCTTTTGGTTCTCGTTCTGACCTGGAGTCATTTTAAAGGCGAAGCTTTGCATCTCGCTGATTGCCTACAGTGATGAGTGAATACACTAGTATCAGGTTTTTCCTACATGGTACACAACAGTAGGATCCTATGCCAGGTATTCAGGTTAAGCACGAACTGTAAATGGTTGACATTTGAATTTATAGGAAACTTTCACTATATGGATAGCCTGAATATCTGGCCTTTGTGGCCCAGAATTGGGCACCTCTTTCTGTAGCTACATCTGTTTTTATTTGTCTTAGTTATTGCGATTTTTAAGGCATGCATTGGTATTTATTTACTGTAATTCAGGCTAGTAAGGAACAGAGCGATGTTAATTATTGGGATGTTGGCAATTGAGGCAAGGTCGTGTACATCAAGTGAGCCTTTATATTTTAGATTAAAACACATATATTTCACAGTATAATTTGACACACTTGAACACAAAGAGATTAAGTGAATTGCTCAGAATCACACACTATTCGGTCAAATGCCAAACTCTGGATTCAAATCTATGTTCCATAATCACAAACAAAGCCCCTATAACTTCTCCTACGCCATTAATGAACTCATGTTAACTCCACAAGTAGAAGTTACAGAACATACTTTAAAGTGGGTGAGTTTTAGTATTCTGTCATTTTCAGATATTAACCTGGCTTTACAGATATATAGGAGTTCTGCAGTCTGTCTATTTTTAATTTCCAATATGTGGTCCGCCCGGGTACGAGTAGGTGTCATTGACGGAGGACTGCTGAGCCAAGGTTACTACAAGCCCCTGGTAGTCCATGAGGCACACCGTTGCCAAAAAAGAAATACTATGAGTGTGATTTCAACCGTATGTATTAAATTTGGTGCTCACACATTAGGTGTACATCTGTTCTTTATTATATTATTTCTTTAGTATAGGATAGTTTTTCTCACAGAGTGGTATGCATGGGGCTGGTCGTGGTCCTGAAGAAGTGGTTTAGGGGACACCTCGAAACATGTCGACCAAATACTAGGGAAAGTATACACATAACAGTTACACTTCCTCCCTACTATTAACCCCTTTTTAGGTCTCGCCTGTCGATGCGCATGCGCATCGAGCAAGCGAGACTATGGGGGCTTATCCACTCTTTATCCACTGCAAGGAATCGTGGCGATTCCTTGCAGTGCCCGTGACTTTTAAGCTCAATGCGCATGTGCATTGAGCTTAAAAGCGCGTGCACGTCCGTCTTGTTTTACCCGCTCCGCCCCCTCCCCTTCCCGCCGTGTCGCATTTCTCCTCCCCCCCTCCCCTCTCTTCCCTCCGTCTTGTTTGTTTATTTTACCCGCTCCGCCCCCTCCCCTTCCCGCCGTGTCGCATTTCTACTCCCCCCTCCCCTCTCTTCCCTCCGTCTTGTTTGTTTATTTTACCCACTCCGCCCCCTCCCCTTCCCGCCGTGTCGCATTTCTCTCCCCCCTCCCCTCTCTTCCCTCCGTTCATCACACGCGCAGCAGGAAACAACAGTTTAACAACGACAGACCCAACCGTGGCGCGAGCACACACATACAGAACACTTTCAAGATGATTTAGTCTCCCGGATGAGTACCTAGCTGGCACGGTGCCTCCGCCTCCTAAGTGTAAGACAGTAATGCAAAAGGGAGGCTTGTCAAAACGCCACTGCCTAAAAAGACAACCTTAGAGACAAAAGCACTAAACGAATGCCGATCGCCCCGCGAGCCCGGCACACATCCATTGCTCTCCGTCTGCTGCCGGATCAATACTGCGACCTCATTTAAAAATAAACAGGGACGCTGCAAGTAGGTCGAGTTTACTTTTGATATAGGATTCACTGCGGGGAACAGGGAGCTCTGCTTGACCTCCTGCCTCGCGCATGCCACCCGGCAATATTTCTTCGCTATTCTCAGAAGGAAGCTTCATCTAAAGTGTGCTACCGGGCTGACTCTATTTATTGGTGTACAGGGGAAGCCTCGCTTTAATTACGATATATGCATGCCGGTGCATACTCGAGCTCTCGCAGCTGAGCATGATTAATGCTCCGACGCCTTGCGTCTTTTGTTCTTTCTCTCTTCCTTCATCCGCGCGCTCTTGCAGGTTGCACAGCTCTGTCCTCGTGAAGTTCCCAAACTCGCTAACCTCTGCGTACAGCATCCGCTACTTACAAGTATGTAGTGATGATGACAAGAGCAACTAATATACAAAAATGTTTATTTGCTATCTAAGCTGTGAAATTGTTTTTATTCAAACATACGTGTTTCAAGTTCAAAGCAATCACGAGTCCCCGAACGTTCTGATTTTCGTTGGCTCAAAGTGCCATGTGCTTCAATTTAAGAGAGAAACTGAACCTCCTGTGAGCCATTGTTACAAAATGGCGCATTATTTAATACTCATAGGATGGGGTAGAACAGCTGCACGGAAGAACAGAGAAAGATGGATTCCCATTGCGCTTATTAATGTGAAAAGCCTCTAATTCATTGACAATACAAACATTTATGTGTGCCATTGAGTTAAGCTATGTTATATTACTGTGTCCTAGGAATCAACTTCCTCTTAAGATAACCTAACACCACTATTTAGGTGCACGATACTCACTGACAAGAAAGAATGCATAAGACATCAGTGGGTTTTTCAGATCATTCAATAAACACATAGGGCATATGAATGGCTTCCGGAAATACACAAGGTACTAAACAATATGATATGGGTCCGTCCCTCACCTTCAACACCTCACCCTCACTCACCCTCACCCACACTCACCCTCACTCACCCTCAACGCCTCACCCTCACTCACCCTCAACACCTCACACTCACTCACCCTCACCCTCTCTCACCCTCTACCCTCACTCACCCTCAATACCTCACCCTCACTCACCCTCACCCTCACTCACCCTCACCCTTACTCACCCTCACTCACCCTCACTCACCCTCACCCTCACTCACCCTCACTCTCACCCTCCCTCACTCTCACTCACCCTCAACCCCTCACTCACCCTCAACCCCTCACTCACCCTCAACCCCTCACTCACCCTCACCCACCCTCACCCTCACTCACCCTCAACTCCTCACCCTCACACAGTGCAATAGGTCTCGGAGCATTTGAGTTAGAGCTTTTAGAAATGTTTATGGCTTTTTTTTTTTTATTCTTTAGCATTGGCTACAGGAAACAAAAATGCTAAAGATTTACAAAAAAACCCATAAACAATTCTAAAAGCACTAACTCTAATGCTGCGAGACCTATTGCATTTCCAATGCTTGTTATCCATACAAACTAGTAGCAGGAATAAATTAATCGCTCACTAGCTAGGTATTTTTAGGATCACCACTCCCCCAAACACTGCACTACACATTTTTTCACAAAAAGTGCTCCTACGTAGTTCCGCAAGTTGCAGCACGCCCCAGACAGTAGCGGTCTGGAATGGCCCCAATGATGAAGCATGTCACCTAGGGGCAACCCTTGGTGAGTGCGGGGACTCAAGAAGAGAATTTTCTCTTCTTAGTTTTGGGTCATTGTTTTTCACATTTAGCTGCAGCCCTTCTCTTTGGTTAGGTTCTCTGATCTGTCAGTTACATATTCGTTCATAACTATACACAGTCTGGAGGATGAACCTAACGTCTACCTCCACCTCTCCCCATTTGTGTTTATAATATTTTTTATTTCCCACACATTCTGGGTTAATCAATCAAGGGTTTGTATAGCTCGGCTACTCATCCGTGAGGGTCTCATGGCGCTGGAGGGAGGTGGGAGCTGCTGATCTGTCTGGCTGTGGAGGATCAGAGCCAGGTCTTGAGGTCCTTCCTGATTGGGTCAACGACACAGATTGCCTGAGGTGGAGAGGCAGGGTGTTTAAGGTCATGACGGTGAGGTAAGCAAAGGATCTTCCTCCACTTCTGATCTCCTGGGACGGAGGTCAGGGCAAGTTAGGTGGAGCAGAGTTGTATGGCGGGTGTGTGGAATGCGAGGCGGTGGTTCAAATGTTCGGGTCTTTCGTCGTGGAGAGCTTTGTAGGCATATGTGGGTAGAAAACGAATCATATTGTGCAGGCACTTTATCAGAATATGAGAGTAATATGATATCGTACATTTCATCTACAAAGATTGTAACATTAAAACAAAGAAATATATATTGCATTGAAAGGGTAGCAGGATTAGATAAAAAAATATGTAATACACTTAATGGGTAGCTGAATTAGATCAAAGCAAACACTAGGAGATGATGGACGGAGCACTGACATTTTTTACACACTCACCTCAGTCACAGATCTGGATTGAATCCATCATTGTTCTTTAGCTCACTTCACCCCAGTTCAAACCCAGCCATACTTAAACCAGTCTTGACCCTGTGCCTCATCAGAACAGTCCAAACGGAACTGCATGCCAGGTCTTCCCTGTACCCGGAAACAAGCATCCTGGGACCGGTTTCATGGTAACAGCCCTCATCAGCCAGGCTAGCTTGACTCCAGTGGCAAAGTGAGCAAGGGACCCACATCTGGGTTTACCCTGCCAACTTAGGGCGCACAAAGCAAACACAAGGAGTGGACGGAGCACGGAAACATTTCAGACACCACCCCCTGTCACAGACCTGGGTTGAATCCCTCATCGTTCTTTATCTCACTTTGCCACCCCAGTTCAGACCCAGCCGTATGTAAATCAGTCTTGACCCTGTGCCTCATGGGAACTGTTCAGCCCGATCTGCCAAGCCAGGTCTTCCCTGTACCGGAAACCAGCATCCTGGGACCGGTTTCGGAGTAACACCCCTCATCAGCCAGGCTAGCTTGAATCTAGTGGCAAAGGGAGAAAGGGACCCATGTCTGGGCATACCTTGCCAACTTACGGCGAACAAAGCAAACACAAGGAGATGATGGACGGAGTACTGAAACTTTTCAGACATTACCCTCAGTCACAGATTTGGGTTGAATCCATCATCGTGGATTAGTTGTCAGATTAGGGCAAAAATGTCTGGTTGTACAATGTAGTCTGGTTGTTACCGTTTCTATTAATAATTCACATCTAAATCTTAACGTAAAGCCAGCTGGATTCAGTAGCATGGAAAGGGGCAGAGACAGGTCAGTATTTCCCAACCTTTGTGGTGATTAAGCAAGTTACTGGATATGCCTGCGGGAGTCTGGTGACTGAGTCCTTTGGTGCCCTTTTCGGTGAGCAGGCCGTGGAACTTTCTCACTGAAACTAAGTGCCCTGCTCCATAAATACCAAGAGGCCAGGGGTCTTGTTACTCTAGGTCCATTTGTCTTTTGTTAGCCAACAGCTCATTTAACAGTAGGGTGTATAAAATTATATTTACAATGTTAAAAACAGAACTACACGTCCCAGAATGCAACTTTCTATTGGCTAGCCAGAACTGGCTGTACTCTAGCACAGACCGTTATGCTACTAGTCAAATAACCTACTGTACATCAGACCTGCAGAAATATTCCACAGTTTAGAATGTTTTGCTCGAATCAGGACTATAGTAGGTGAATGCTACGAGTGCTTACAGAACAAGTATTGGGAAAGACAATATGTCTCGCCTTATTAACTATTGCCCTTGGAAATGATTTTGCTGATGCTGTGCAGCAATGGTAAAATTAATTTTACGGCTGCTGTGTAGTGCTTGCAAAATAAAGAAAAAAGATGGCTGTGATGTTATTCCTATAGTACGTACATGAATCACCACACATGCTTGCCTCTCCGTAATGATACAGAGGACATTTTATTTATTTTTGTATTTTATTTTTTATTTACCGACCCAAGATGATAGATGTAACATGGTTCAGTTCATGAAAAAAATAATTTTGAAGTTGCACTAAAGTGCATTTCTTAAAGCAGAGTTGCTCAGCAGCAAAGGGGAGCTGTGAGGTGCCCCCCCCCCCCCAAAAAAAAATATATAATATATTTTCGAACAAAGAAATAAAATCCTTTGATGGACTGGAAGGAATGGGAGAGCACCGAAGGAGCAAGTGGTGGTATTGGGTAGTGAGGCTACGGGTAGTGGTTGAGGGGAGGAAGGGAGAAGCACCACACAAAGGAGAGGGCAATGCAGGCGGAGAAAGAAGCACATGAGCTAAAGCAACAAAGAATGCGAGTAGAAGAAAACAAAGGAGGGAGCTGGAAAATACATTCACTCTCATGGAGTGCTTAATCGGAAAGAAAAAGTAGTTCCCTATAAGTGAAGAAGTGGAAGTATACAATGCATCCGGTCAAAGGACGTTAAAGAGGCTAGGCGCCTGGGGAACGACATACACAAGAAGAGGATGGCAATCCTTTGAATAAGCAAGAAAACGAGAGTGACAATACTGACAACCAATGATAAACAATGGGGCGGGCTGTAAGCGCACTTTGTGAGCCCACAAAAGTTCTTTCACCTTCGGACAGCTTTTTTTAATGTAAATGAGGGATGCCACAATAGTAGAATCCAGATTTTCTGCAACTTTGTCTTTCTGTCAAAACGACAACGGCTGGAGCAATGAAGCGATAATTTGGCACCAGTCGTGGGCGCGCAGGAGGTTATTTTACGTTTACGTTAATTCGCTTAAACCACACTTTGGGAGCAAGTTGTAGACTGCCTTCACAAGACTACACACGGTATGTGCCTGATCGAGGATCGAACTCGCACAGCTCTCCGTCCTGGTGGCTGTGCGTTTAAAATGAGTCCTGACCGTTCATAATCTTAAAGTAAAATACATTGTTTTGTTATCACTTTGTTTTCGGTAGGCAGACCTCCTGCGCAAGAGGTGCTTCCTTGCCTGGCTGTTACTCGCAATGAATGTTGTTTTTTTTTTTTTTTTGTAGCATCGAGGAATGAAACTGGAAATTGAATTATTTCTACAGTAATGGAAAAAAGCTCTTAAAAATATAATTTGCGTCCCTCTGGGAGTCTCTTTCTGACCAGCCGCGGGTTCTTTCGCTGCCACTTAACAACCAGTGTACACTTAAAAGCACCAACTGTACCGGTCGAGGTGCGTCCGTCTGCCTGTTGCTCAAGTTTCCCCTCCTGCCCACTCCTGAAATGCCAGGATAATTATAGAACAGCGCGGCAGACGGAGTATTTATAGCGGAGGCTGGAGGTGTGGCGGAGTGAGCGAATGTCTGTCGCTCAGGGCTGGCACGTCAGCAGGCCCCGCCCCTCAAGAGACCCACGCGCACACGTACTCCTTTCGCTTTTGTGCCCTCTGATCATCCGCTTTATATATATATAAATAGTTCGAGCAGCTGCCGCGTGAGAATAGGACGGTTTTTGTTGCGTGTTTTTTTTTTTCTTCAACGAAGTTTCTCATGGAGACGATTATTTTTAACACTAAACCACAGGTTGGGACCTGCACGTGGACGAACTTAATTTCTCCCATTTTTGGGGATTAGAATGTTACTTTGGCACACTTACAGACAAATCGGGAATCTTTGTCTACGAGCCACTTTCCATGAGAACACTAGTGGATTATGTCTCTAAAATAGTTTCATTTATCCGTTGCTGGCGCAGGGTGGTGGTAGCAGCATATTCAGTAAGTTTAATACACGTTTATTTATTGATGGACAACGGAAAATGATCCGAGCAGTAATGACGTAATAAATACAAAGGCACTCAGGGCTTTAAGTGTAATGAAATAACTGCCGGAGGTTGGTCTCTCAAATGGGAGTGGCCTATGTAATTAAGGGCTAGGCTTAAACACATAAGCTAAAAATCTGTGCTTAGAATAGTGTCCCGCCCAACGGGTATTTTCAGCCTCTTTCTGTTCTTGCACTGAAATATATCACAACAACTGCCATACCTAAAACACACCAGGACTATTTGCCTTGCCAATGGTTAGTTGCGCAAGATAAATAAATAACCAATGACTTTGTTGGAAATTTTATTTTAGGGTCAATCAAATATGAAATGATGAGACTGAAATATTATTTGTAACGAGTATTTTAAAGTTATATTAAAGGGCGGTGAAGGGTGGGACTATTAATGCCTTAAGATTTTTTTTCCACTCCAAGGATGAACGTAAAAATGGACGGCCCGATAGATGCCCTTCTCAGCTCTTGGGTTTTAGGTCTTGGCTAGACCGCACATGCGCTATCTGTGAGCTTATAGGCTGCCCATTTACAGTAAACATCAGCATCGCTCTCATTTTGTTTTATGCCATTCGTAATGACATGCGGGCGTCATGCCCTCTTCTCGTGTTCGACCTTCCCATAGCGCATGGACCAAGTACATGTCTCCTTACACTGCTCCGGTTTGTGGAGATATTTTTTTCATTTTCTCTCTTTTCAATCACTCCATTAAAGTACTTATGTATTCAGGTCGTCTCCCTTGTACACATACACATATACCACAAAAATGCATGCACGTTTACATAAACAAATGCATTTATTTAAAAAGTTGTTAAAACACAAACAGAGGCTGTCTCCATTTGAAGGATTGTTTCCATCTGTTAAGTAGTTGTAATATGCAATCTGTAAGTCAGTAAATATTGTTTTTCTCAAGTTCGCTGTGCTGTGATCTTAAACTGCAACTTCACTTTTGCACTGTAGTAAATGCATGAACATGTGCATATTTGTACAGTGGCTCTAAATAGCATGTAATTGTGCCTCATTTATTTCCACTACAATGACATAAACAAAGATATTCCATTTGATCCGATGTCCACTAATCCGTGAAGCCTTCCTGATAGTGGAGATTAGCTCCTTAACCGAGGGTTCCTGCAACTGGCACATTTTTTAGGTAGAGCATTCAAGACCTCTTGTACATAGTTTAGTATATACTTATATGTGTATGTACTTTGTGGGCTCTGGAGATCAACCCTAGGACTTGTCTGCTTCCGCTTAGAGACTTTTTTTTTTTGTTCAACTGCCTCTATTTAACTGTCTTGATAGAAAACGACCAGCAGAGGTCAATAAAATACCAGAATTGCTTGCTGCTTGTTCAATTGCCTCTATTTAACTTTCTTGATAAAAAACGACCAGTACAGGTCAGTAAAATACCAGAATTGCTTTCTGCTGAGGGACTTTATATTTTTTATTTTTCTGGCAACTGCCTCTATTTGACTTTCTTGATAGAAAACGACCAGCAGAGGTCAGTAAAATACCAGAAACACTTTAGCATTCTATAGATTTCAGTCCATAGAAATTGTCTTCCACAAGCACTCATACAATAATATTTTTTTCAAATCTTGTATTTTCAGTGATATGACACCGAAGGCCATGATTTTATATTAAAAACAAAGGTTTGGACTATTCCATTTCCAGCTGAAAGGCAATATTTCTCTCCATGTGTTTCCATACCTGGCGTGTCAACGAGTTTGGTGCTTACTTTCCCTTCATGTTAAAGAACAGAAGATGTTTCAGCACCCAGGCTAATGTGCTGCATAGCTAATTCGTTCTAAGGTCCCAAAGGCAAGACCGATTGCATTGCAAATGCTTATTATTACCTGTAGCGTGCAAGCGTTTTGCAGCACCCAGAAGCTTGGAGCTGGAATAGTTAAATCTAGAGTTGTACTTGGTACACTGCGCTCCGTCAAAGTTACTTTGAGAAATGTGGGACAGCCTTCCTAACACACACATTCCATACTCTGCAGAATTTCTTTGGTTGAAATGATGCCTATGGCTGACACAGCCAAGATTCTGCTATCTAACAACAGCAAGTATGACCTTCCTTTCCTCAGTTCTCGATCGGCTGCCTAGACTTGTATTTCCTGCAGCAACTCTCCATGTAGCGATGATAACTTGTGGACTGTCGCACGCAACACTGGACATCATCCAGCAGAGTATTCACTCCACCCACCTCCCTTGCACCCGCCTTCCCCTCCATACCCTTTGAAAGCTCTGGCAGTAGAGAGAGACTACCAGACCAGCATGCTATGGATAAGTACAAAGTAAGATATAGTCCTTACCAAAGAGAGCTTGGAAGGGTTGACATGGAAGAGTTAAAGAAGGGTATGATATGGGATTAAGTGCTTGGTCTTTTATTCAGAGTTTTCATAAACATGCATACTCGGACAGTTATATTTCTGCCACTGCTGTATCTGCAGGGGTTTTTGGTTCTAACATATGTAAACATATCCATTTAATATTCTTTTAGTTCTCATTTTTAGCACAGATGCTCCCAGACCAACATTCTTCATGTCTTTGCCTAGTCCTTCTTTTTGGCAAGAGCCAACACCAGCCCGCCATTTGCCCATCCCTTTGCCTACCTCCCAAGTATTTTCCGAATCAAGCCAAATTGTGCCATACAAGGCATTTGTACAGCAATGCCTAGTATTTATTTGCCATCTGGTGGTGCTTTTACAAATAGAACAAACGCCAGAATGCACAGTGCAATTTACAACTGTATGAGGCACTCAGATCTTACATGCAGTGACTTGTACCGTCAGGAATGCAAAGTGGACCCCCTTCCGCACAACAGAGGCTGCTCTCACCTGCTAAGTTGTCAAATTCAAGGCATGAAGGGACCTCACAGTGACGTCTTTTTTTAATGCATTCCAGTACTTGTAGACATGTATGCTTTTTGGGTAAACCAGAACTATAAGCACCAGACTGCAAAGGGTAGTGGAGGGATAGATGAAATGTTCGGCCTGCCTCTCTTTTTGTCTTTCCTTCTCTATGACATATTCAGAGCTTCCACAGTGCATCATGATGCCTATGCTGGCGCCCAAAGGTCTCTCCTGATTTTTCAGATCTTTACATACACCCACTTACAAGTAGCACCATAGGGAATCCTCCAGGCTCCGAAGAAGTCACTGGACCTTTTCCACCATGCTCAGAATTAGAGTACTCTGTGAAATAGTCATCAACACATCATAGTCTTTTATAATTCAAGATGATGAGTCAATGAAGAGAGGTTAACATAGTTTTAAATAATTTTTTCATCAATAAGGTAAGAATTTCATCTCTTTATTCTGTTTAGTAATTTACAGAAATAATGAAAGAAGGATTAGAAATCCGCAATTAAAATATGTGTTCCGTAGAGAAATCCAGTAAGCTAACTAAGGGACCTGTTCTAGATAAGAAACCATAAAGAATTCTGGTGGAAAAGAGCGATAAATGAAAATAGAACTTCTCATCAAGAGTAGTTCTTGGAAAACTCAGCCGAGTTCTCCACAATTGCAGGAGCAACTGTTTTACAATAGTGATCCGTGCAGTAGCATCAACCACAAACTAATATACGAATCACCATAAAATATCTAGAAGGAAATCAACTCTCCATGAAGAAGAGTCTTGGGTAGAGGAGAAATCCAGCAGAAAGACTACCGGATGGGAAAAGGGAAGTAGAGGTGTGGTGTCTAACTAGCTTGGAGCACTTGTTATTATAACCTTTCAATACATGCATCGCTCCCGCAATGTCGCTAAAACTTGATATCCAATCAGAACAGCTCGTAAGGTGGTGTTGTCAGCCATACGATACATCTTCTTTCCAATTTCCACAGTCTGCACTCCTGTCTTCTGGCTTGTTAAATTTATTGAACAGAATTGTTAAATGAGGTAAGGTTCCCATGAGAACCCTCTTACCTAAGCTACAGGCTCATTATGAGTTTCAATGCAGAAACAAAAGCTAGTCAGCAAATGTGAAAACATATATTAAGTGAATATTGAAGCAACATTTATAAGTCTACATCACCACTTGTTCTTACAGTTTCTATAAGTCGATTATTCTTGGTGAAATGATCTAACATGGGGTGAGAGGAAACTGAATGAACATATTAAAGTCAGCACATTTCTAGGATGACATCAATGTTAAGCCGTTGCACAGTGTATTTTACTATGAGTAAAGTTTGAAAAGAAAACCTCGGGCCTAGTCGCTACACAGGCTAAAGTATAGTTGCTTGGTGCAACATTTTTGAAAACGTGCAATTATAAATGAAGCATTTCTAATATTTTTTTTCGTGTCTACAGCTGTCACTTCTACAATATAATTCAGTTTAAATTATTTGTTTTCTTAAAGGTAATCACATAATTTGTAAGTTGTTTCTAAACGTGCATTTAATTTCTTTTAAATGTTCTAAATTGCATTTCTGATGTGCTAAAATGTCTAATTCTAAATATGTAGTCATCTCTCTCACTTATAATGCTTTGGTCTCTATGTAGTCTGCACTCAAAAGTTCCTGCAAAGCACCTCCATTCTGACTCTCACCGTACATTTTTACAGAGTCTGAATACTTTACAGAACTCCCACACTGCGCCTCTACCCTGATTAGTAGTGCTATGTGGAATTACAGTACTTAACAGTATCTTTACTTGTATTGTGCGCTAGTATATCTGTACTGAAACATCTACAGAACTGTCACAAAGCTGACTTACTGTGTGTCAGAATTTCAGTACAGACTTTGTATTCTTAAAAATTACTCTGGCACTGCGCATTATAGTGGGCTGTGAAGTAACTCCTCTTTCTGGTAAGATACTGAGTTATGATCATTTGTCTGCTGCAGACATCCCTCCTAAACAGAGACGAGCAAATAAAATAAGAAATCAAAGAAACTAGACTTAGAGGGAAAAATTAGAGGCATTTTTAAAGAAAACAAAAATTGAGGGAACCCTGGCACGTGTGTGGATCTAAAACGCTCATCTGGAGAGGGGAGCTGATGTGATACGCAAACTTGTATTCCAGTGTAAAATAGCTCTTTGACACTTTTCTGTATTGAAAAGAATGGTAGGCATGTTATATACTACAACCACAACACTGAAATCCTTCAAACATATCATAATACCTCAGTACTTCTGACGGTCCTGCTCTGGACCCAGGTCAGACCACCCTATTCAGTGGAAACAGCATTGAGTTTTGTAATGATTTTAACTAATTAAACAATAAAGAATTGAATTGAGTTGAGGACCATCTAAAACGGAATGCTGCAGCAATTAGTTCCTAAAAGACTTGAGCTTTTCTGGGCGTTGGGACAGCGGTCCGTATCCATACCGTTCTGCATACCTTCTTCATGATAAGAGGAGCATGTGATGTGCAGGTCATGGTTAAGCCCTGTCCAACACTTTTTTATTTTCCATTTTCTATATAGGTTTGTCAGCTCCACAGGACACATTCACGTCTCATGTTCTCCTTTGCTGATTTCAAAGGAGGATCTGCAAACCATACCTGCTTTCAGTGCGGTTTGGTTCTCTGCCAGTGCGTATTTTGTGTCCTCTTTTGTTTCGGATCTGGTGCCAGTCCAGAGGCACTTCCTCTTTGCATCTTGTTTCCTTTGTGCAGCCGCCGATTACTTTTCCAAATCTTGTGATTAAGTGCCCTTGGAACTTAATTTCAGTAAGTATATCTAGTAATTACATTTCAAATACGCAGAGGGGCACCGAGTTTTCCTTAGGAGCCTGCATCCGGCACTTCTAAAAGCCCGGATTGCCAGATATCAAGGCTGCCTAATCTTGACTCTACATCATGGGTACTCACAAACTTTCTCTCGGGGGCCAAATTTACAGTGTGGTTTGTGGCCGAGGGCCGCACCGGTGGGGGCGGGGTCAGAGGAGGAGGGGGCGGTGCTAAAGCAAAAAATAATTGTGACCATGAGGTTGAACACAGGTCCCTGCAGCAGACGCCTTCGTCCACTGAGCCACCAGACCCAGCATACACACATATCTTTCTCTCTCTCTTTTGCTCCCTCCCTCTCCCTCCCTCTCCCTCCCTCCCCCTTCCTCCCTCTCCCTCCCTCCCTCCCCCTTCCTCCCTCTCCCTCCCTCCCTCTCCCTCCCTCCCTCCCCCTCCCTCCCTCCCCCTCCCTCCCTCCCCCTTCCTCCCTCTCCCTCCCTCCCTCCCTCTCTCCCTCTCTCCCTCCCTCCCCGTCTCTTTCCCTCCCTGTCTCTCTCCCTCCGTCTGTCTCCCTCCCTCCCCCTCCCTCCCCCTCCCACCCTCTCCCTCCCTCTCCCTCCCTCCCTCCCCCTCCCTCCCTCCCCCTCCCTCCCTCCCCCTTCCTCCCTCTCCCTCCCTCCCTCCCTCTCTCCCTCTCTCCCTCCCTCCCCGTCTCTTTCCCTCCCTGTCTCTCTCCCTCCGTCTGTCTCCCTCCCTCCCCCTCCCTCCCCCTCCCACCCTCTCCCTCCCTCTCCCTCCCTCCCTCCCACCCTCCTTCTCTCCCTCCCTCCCCCTCCCCCTCCCTCCCTCTCCCTCTCTCCCCCTCCCTCTCCCTCCCTCTCCCTCTCCCTCCCTCTCCCTCCATCTTTCTCTCTCCCTCTCTCCCTCCCCCTCTCTCCCTCTCTCCCTCCCTCCCTCCCTCTCCCTCTCCCCCCCCTCCCTCTCCCTCCCCCTCCCTCTCTCTCCCTCCATCTCCCTCTCTCCCTCCCTCTCTCCCTCCCCCTCCCTCCATCTCCCTCTCCCTCCCTCTCTCCCTCTCTCTCTCCCTCTCCCTCCCTCTCTCCCTCCCTCCCTCTCTCCCTCCCTCCCTCCCTCTCTCCCTGTCTCTCGCCCTCCCTCCCTCTCCCTCCCTCTCCCTGTCTCCCTCCCTCTCCCTGTCTCCCCCCCCCTCTCTCCGTCTCCGGCTCTGTCCCCCCTCCGGCTCCGTCCCCCTCTGTCTCTGTCCCCCTCTGTCTCTGTCCCCCTCTGTCTCTGTCCCCCTCTGTCTCTGTCCCCCTCTGTCTCTGTCCCCCTTTGTCTCTGTCTGCCTCTGTCTCCGTCTCCCTCCGTCTCCCTCCCTCTGTCTCCGTCCCCCTCTGTCTCTCTCCCTCTTTGTCTCCATCCCTCTCTGCCTCCCTCGCTCTGTCTCTCTCTGTCTCCCTTCCTCTACCTCCCTCTGTCTCCCTCCCTCCCTCTCTCTCCCTCCCTCTGTCTCCCTCCCTCTGTCTCCCTCCCTATCCTCCATCCCTCTCCTCTATCTCCCTCCCTGTCTGTCTCCCTCCCTCTGTCTCCCTCCCTCTGTCTCCCTCCCTGTCTCCCTCCCTCTGTCTCCCTCCCTCTGTCTCCCTCCCTGTCTCCCTCCCTCTGTCTCCCTCCCTCTGTCTCCCTCTTAGTCTCCCTCTCCCTCCTGCTCTCTCTGCCTCCCTCCCTCTGTCATCCTCCCTACCTCTCCCTCTCCCTCTGTCTCCCTCACCCTCCATGGCTGCCAAGGTTTTAGATTGATATGTGTGACATTTTAATAGTTTCAGTGTAATTATGAGTGACATTTCCACAAATATGAGTGACACTTCCTCGCAAACATAATCAAGCACTGAAGACGAGGGAAACATATAAATATCAGACATTACACCCATTTGAACGACGAGAAACGGCAAGACGGTCTTAAAAGTACTGCATAGCACCAAAAATCGAAGAGCACAGTGGGACCCAACTGTAATAAACAGGATGTGAGAGGCCATACTTCCTGCAATTGAGCCTCATGTTCCATTATGCTCTGCCCACCCCACTCCAGGGCATGTCGTATCTGAATGCATGTGGGATTTTTCTGTATTATAAATACACTTGAACAAGTGCTTTTTTTTTAAAGAAGACTCAAGCTTGGAGTTAATGTAACTTATCCTTGCTGCATGAATAGTGACGAATGCAGCGCAGGAGTGTAATCCTCTGAAGCATGGTGATTGGATTCCCCGACTGTCACCACTGCGTGGGAACGATTTGTTCTATGCGTTTAGCCTGGCACCTTAACCTCGTCACCCTGTTTCCTAGAGGGAGACCCTCGTCTGCAGAAAGGACGGAAGGAAAGTAATAACTGCAATTGCAGGGGAGGCAATGAGTGCAATGTGAAGAACCCACGAAGGAAGCAAGAGATCTGTGAAGGTGTACTGTCATCTCAACCATGTGTGTGTGTGTCAGCCCTCAGCCCGGGCTGAGACAGCTTCATCAGCGCACACACACAGCCGCGCCCCAGTACTTCACAGGTCTGTAAAAGACCGTTTAAATGTTAATGAGGCTTTGTTGTACTTCAGCTCTTAGCGCCCTGAAGCTCCCCTCTGACAGTCACTGAAATCCCCCTCTCCGGCCCCCACAGAGCAGAGTCTCTTGAGTCCGCGCTGCTGCTGCGGTATTTGCTAACACAATTATTATTATTATTTTTTTTAACACAGGTATCTACAAGGTCCGCGGGCCGCCCAGGAAGGCTTGCCGGGCCGCCATCGGCCCGCGGGCCGTACTATGAGTACCCCTGCTCTACATCATACCTCATTCTTCTACCACCCTACAATTACCATTTCTTTATCTCAGTCTTGCGCACAGTTTTTCATCACTGCTTTCTCCCTTTGTCCCTTTGTCACTGTTCCGCACCTTTCTCTTCCTCCTTGTTTTGCCCTCTCTTATCCTGGGTCAATGTCTGATGATGAAAAATCAGACCGAATGCCCAAAAATGAGTCACAATGGCCACCAATTGCAGCAGCTTGCACGTGTTAAGCACAGGGTATATCAGATGCAGGACATTCATAAATTAATCATTTTTATCATATTCTCACATACAGTTTAGTCACTTTTTATCTTGTCCCTGAGGGGTTATGACCATTTGCCCCACGTGTGATTGTGTTTAGTACAGCCGCACTGCATCTAATGCAACTGGCGGATCTGTTGAATGAGGTTTTGCAACAGTGCACTCATTCATGACTATGGTTATGTCCATCTCTGGTACTCCTACTAGTGGACGTGTGACAGTCGTCAATGTAATACATGACCTCCCAATGCCGCTTATTTTTGTACATATGCTTTACTCTGAGAACTGACGTAGACAAAAGAATGATGTATGGAATGCCTGAATTAATCTAAGCTACTGGTAATCACTCGTGCTGCATTCCAATCCATCGTTATTTTGCACACTGTGTCACCCCAGGTTTGACCCAACTATATGCAAATCAGTCTTGTCCCTGTTTCGGTGGGAACAGTCCAACCCGAAATACCAACCCAGTTCCTCTGTGAACTGGAACACAAGCAACTGAGGACTGGTTTCGCCCAAGTTATGGGCTCATCAAACGTATCTGGAAAATAATCTAGGCTGTTTCTTTTCGTCCGAATGGGAACAAAATGGCACTTTCTCGGTCTGGTTCTCCCTTTCAATACTGAAAACTAGTAAACATTTTGAAGAGAATGCTCCTCGATTTCAAATATCTCTTTGCGTTTCGGCTTTCGCCTGCCATTCTATTTCTTTGGACATTCAAGCTCTGTCAAAGACATATGGGATACGGACAAGGATGGTGGATATATGTCATTCTCCTACTGCTGGGTCTTGCACGGTTCTTGGCCATTGGTGTTCTGGCATCTCAGATCTTCCATTCAGCAAAGCGGCGTACGTCTCGTAAGCTCAGCAGTCCGTCTTGCTTTGCACATTCTCTGCCCACTCATGAGTCCCATATTCTTACAGTGGAACCTTTGCAGAAAGACCCAGGCCTTATGCTGATGTTGCAGTGGATGCTCACAGTGGAAGTGTTTGGGTAAGTATGAAGGACATATCTCCTCATGTTTTTTTAAGCAAGAGTGGTGCTGGCCAGATGTATCAGTTTGAGGGTGGGGTTTTAGGTTGAGATCATGGTGAAAGGCGGCCATTTCTGCAGGATCTTTCACTTCTGTTGGATTGGCAGTTGACTTGTTGAGCTGGGAATAATTAGGTTTAAGGGAAATTATGTAGTTGAGCGAAATTGGTCTAGTTAGTTTGCATCCGGATTATCTTTTTTTCTTTAGTTTGTGGGCTTTTTTTTTCTTTTTTTTTCCGATAGCACAGGTCTGGGGTCGTTTAAGCTTTACCGCCACTGCAGGACCGGTATTGACCAGAAAGGGTATCCTACAAATAAGAAAACCACAAGGGTTGGATTACTACTAAGGGGTGAACCTGCGCTGCTGTGCTTACATGACCATTTATTGGCGTGCTTTAGAAGTAGGAAATCTAGTCTGGTTCAAGGAACTATAGAGCAGGGCAAGAAAAAGCAGATTGGAGAGATCAAAGAGTTAGTTTGAGGAATTACGCTAGTTTGCTTTTGGATGTGACTTGGTGGTTTGTCGGTTTGCGGTTCCTGGAAGGTTTTTGGGGGGTGGGGGGAGTTGGGTGTTAAATAAATTGGATTTATTAGTTGGATCGGACTTACGGTTTATGAAAATGGTTGCCTTATAAATATGGCCTATTTCACTTTAAAATATCTGGGTTGATGTATTTGTGCCGTCATGCTCGATGATTAGGGCTGTGGGTCAGTCATAGAATAACAGTTTCACTTGCAGGTTTTCCTTTATGTAAGGGACTCTCTTAGTACACACAACGCTTTGTGTCCGCACCTCAGTCCTGTGTCTTTCTGGTTGCCAGTTCTCGAGTTTCCTAAGTTGGTCTCTGATTTCCTCCTGCTGTCCACCTTGATTTTTAGCTTCCTCTGATTTTTAAAAATATTTCTCAATCATTTTAGCTCTCTGACACTTTTGACAAGTACAATTTACCCTGCAGGAACCTTTTGGTTGACGTGCTATATTGCCTGGCCTTGTAAAAGTCTCACTGAAAGTGGCTTCAAGCAAATTTGAGAGTAGGCAGAGGTTTCCGGCATCCCATAATTCTTGGCCTTCGTGTCTGATGACCTATTTCAGCTGCTTCATGGCACAATTTGCTTTCACGTAATTACCATAATACTTCAAATTTTTTAAAAAAAGAAATGGAATTTGGCACATAGCTCTATATTTTAATGTGAAATGCGCCCTCTCTTACAGTTTGGTCAAGAAGTCGCATTTCACACTGAAAAAGAATGGCACAAAAAACACAACTGCCACAAACAACAGCTGCTTGCAGTTCGGCCAATTTTGTTGTTCCTGGGCTCACTCTAAAAAAAAAAATTAAAAAAAGTAGTGTGATGGCGTAATTTTATGAATTTTGCATAACAAGCGCAATACAGAATTCACAAAAATTATGCTAGATTAAGCCGGAGTTGGAGAAATTTTTCCTGGGTCTATATATGAGTCTATAAAATAAACTTAAACATATATTTTCTCTTATTTCCTTGAACTTCGTCATTATTCCAATAGAAACCAAATATGAAGCAAAAGTCTGCAGACTGTGTGATGCATTTGTAACAATATTATTTACTTGCTCTTCATACAACGGTTTTGCCATCTCTACATGCTGTCAACAGCATTCTTTTATATTACTCAATGATGCTCACATTTCTGACATCGAAATGGTGGAAGGCTGACATTGCCTTGCCAGGATTCAGAGTTGCGACCTTCAATTTACATTAGATGTCAACATTGAGCATTCAGTTTGTTCAGCCGTCTAGGTGGCTGCAAGGAGGAGGAAAAAATGTATTAATTTCATTTTTAATGCTTTCTGATTGTTTTTATAAAAAATAAGCTTACATCTACGATTTCTTGCAAAAGCAATAAACCAGAGTGTGTTGCAGCTAAATGTGGTGTTTATATATATTTTCTTCGATTGTTCAGCATTTATGATTTAAAAAGCTAGACAGAGATGACGTGTGGCCTCTCTGCGCAATATTCAGCAGATAATTACCTAGTGGTAATTTAAACATGAGTGGCCAGTAGGTACATCCACTGAAGGGTGAGTTTTAAGGTAGACAGTAAAACAGGATGAGAATCCTTGGATGTGCGCCTTGATTGATTTCTCAGCATCTTTCCTATCAAGGGCAGAGAGGTTGTCTTTAAGCACCTCTTTCTAGTTTGTCATCTAGCGTACAAGATACGGGTCTGAACTGCTTCTAAGGACTCTGAAAAGTAGCTTTAGCAGGAACATTCCTGTACTGTAGTCCTGGAAGTGCCATTGTCGTCAACTTCCTGGTGAGGAGCAAGCCCTGATCAAGAGGTACCATAGCACCACATTTTAGCAACAAATTGTTTGCCAAAGAACCTTGCTTTTAAAAATAAATCACTGCCCTCGAATGGATTAAATGATGTATTGAATTCTTGTTGTTTCCTTTTATACATGACGTTTATTTTGGTAGTAATTTTTGCTTATCTTTTCTTTTTCTAGGTTGAAATGCTAGAACGCAAATATGGAGGCCGTCTCATAACTAGACATGCAGCGCGTACCATACAAACGGCATTCCGACAGTATCAGATGAACAAAAACTTTGAGCGTCTTCGAAGTTCTATGTCTGAAAATCGCATGTCCAGACGCATTGTGCTGTCCAATATGAGAATGCAGTTTTCTTTTGAAGGACCTGAGAAAGTCCATAGCTCCTACTTTGAAGGGAAGCAGGTATCACTTTCCAATGATGGATCAAAACTTGGATCCATTGGTCCGCCAGAATGTGGCGATCATGGGGAACCAACAACAATGAAATCTCCTGCAGCATCCACTGATTTTGCGGATGCTATAACTGAGCTTGAGGATGCATTTTCCAGGCAGGTGAAATCTCTTGCTGAATCAATTGATGATGCACTAAACTGTCGGAGCCTGCACGCAGATGAGGGACAAGGGCAGGACCATGGGAGAAGCCTTGAAATGGAGCGTGAAAGTCATCGTCAGGTTAAACCAACACACGGTGTTGATCACAGGAAACTTGACGAGATGACTGCGTCCTACAGTGATGTCACATTGTATATCGATGAGGAAGAGCTCTCGCCGCCGCTTCCTCTTTCCCAATCAGTAGATAGACCATCCAGCACAGAGTCCGACTTGAGGCTGCGATCAGTGAACTCTTCTCAGGAGTATTGGTCTATGACCCACAAGGACGATAAAGTAGACACTGACACAAGCTGTAGGAGTACCCCTTCTTTAGAGTGTCAAGAGCAGAGACTCAGAATGGATCACTTGCCATTGCTAACAATAGAACCTCCTAGTGACAGCTCAGTGGACTTGAGTGATCGGTCGGAACGAGGATCCTTAAAAAGACAAAATGCCTATGAAAGGGGATTGCCTAGTCAACATGGGAGTCCGAAACATATTTCACATGGTATTCCGACGAAGATGATTCCCCGGGAAGAGGAGCTACCGAGGCATCGGCCGAGGCCCATTGACAGTCACTTGATCATTAATGGAACTGCAAATAGACAAAGTAAGTCAGAGTCGGATTACTCTGACGGAGACAATGACAGTATCAATAGCACTTCGAATTCCAATGATACAATAAACTGCAGCTCCGAGTCTTCGTCCAGAGACAGTTTACGAGAGCAAACACTGAGCAAACAAACATATCACAAAGAAACTCGGAACAGCTGGGACTCGCCGGCATTCAGTAACGACATCATCAGGAAGAGGCACTATAGGATTGGTCTGAACCTTTTCAACAAGTAAGTCCAACTCATTTCATGCCACACCATTACAAGTAAGGGCGGTCAGTGGATGAAATCCTATTAGCAGGAGTTTACAGTTGGTCATTGCTCAGTCTCCACTGTGACTCTGACCTCAACCAGAAGTTAACATTAAAGGTGGGTGGATGAAGCGTATATTGGTCTCACTGGCTGTCATCGGTTGAAACTCTGGTCAATTTGTGTAGGGATTTATATTGCAAGATACTTTCCTACCTTAACATTTGTATTTTACATTAATGGACTTTTAAAGTAAAAGCAAAATGGCTTGGAGTACACCCTCTGTGACACTTACCTCTTTGACATGTATGACCGGAGTAAGGAATCCATCTAACTATTTATACTCCACACTAAGAGTTGAACAAATCGTTCTTATTATAATTATCTAAATTCAGTGTTCATACTGCAAACTTTCTAAATTGTCAGTGTTATGGGTGTCTGATATTGATCTCGGAGTGCGGTTCCATGCCAGATTTTCTGGATATCCACGGGAACAAAGGTGTATGTAATTAAGCTAATTTTAGGTCACTCCTAAAAAGGCAGCATGGATCTTGTCATAGTAGGCATGCGATGTGCACCCCGATGTATATTAACACCAAATGTATCATAAATCATAGATTCCACTCGCATTCCCTAACGATTCGTTGAAACAAAATAGGAATTATTAAGTTTGGCATAAACTTTGCCATATACCTAAAGGTTCAAGTGAATATTTTCAAGGCAGTGAGAGTTGGTTCAGTGGTTTACCTCATAACTCTTAGGTTAATTTTCACTGGGTTTCAAGAGCATGTCTACAAGCACTGAAAATATCTTTGTTGTATATGACATACCACTTGACAAAATAATCTCCTCCTAGCTGTGTCTTTTATTGTGACCTACCTTTCTGTTACTTTTCCATCTATTGCTATTTTTTATCGTTTCTTCCTTGCTCCTTCCCCAAGCATCTCCTTTCAAAATGTTCCTTCTGCTCTCTTTCCAGCTCCCATATATTCGTTACTATTTTAGAACGATAGAAGAAGGGGAGCAATGTTCTGACGCTTCCTTGAATAGCACAGCAGGGACAGTGCCTGCTTTTAAAGCAGTATACGGAAAAATGCTCAGCTTCTGCTGTCTCCAGCCCTCCTGCTCTTTGATATACAGGCCTATTAGAACCACATAGAGAGGTGCTAGTTTATCTGGTAAATTTGCGCTTCAGAATAGGTTTAATTAGTTAATAAACTATGGGTAAACCACCTAAATTCCACTTATTAGACTAAGCCATAGAAGGATTCCTACTTATGTCGTACTAAATCAAGTTGTTTAATTCGAGTCTGAAAAAATCAGACAAGAACTGGCAAGATGATGAAAACAGTTTTCATGAAAACCTGCCAATTTTAGTTAAAAATATGATCTATACAAAGTGTTCAATGATCACAAAAAAATAAAAAGAGCGGAGTTAAAAATATATGCACAAATTTCCTAAAGTAAGTGGATTTGTAGAGCGCTGCTTGTCCCCCATGAGGCTATCCAGAAGCTGAGTGGGTGAGTGTACGCGTTTTGTAAGGCTGGTGCTGAGTACAGGCGGTACCGGTTGTCCAGCAAGAAAACTAATTGATAAACTAGGTCTACAACTTCATTTGAATTTTAAGCAGTGAGGAGGAGGCCCTAATTTGGGGAGGTGATTTGGGATTTTGCGGCTTGGAGGAGAATTAGCAACCTCCTGTTCTGCTTCTGTGGATGCGGGGTGTGCAAGTGAGAGTCATA
Source organism: Lissotriton helveticus (assembly GCF_964261635.1). Lineage (NCBI taxonomy): Eukaryota > Metazoa > Chordata > Amphibia > Caudata > Salamandridae > Lissotriton > Lissotriton helveticus. The sequence goes on along the minus strand of NC_136070.1, from coordinate 1,069,255,606 downwards.
CTGAGCGAAGTTGTCTGGTGGGTTGGTGGAAGCGAAGCCAGTAATTGAGGTATGTGGGTCCCTTGTTCTATAGTGAGTTGAATGTGTGTGGGAGCAAAGCTTCTGGATGGGGAGCCAGTGGAGCTCTCTGATGAGCTTTGTGTTGTGGGTTTGGCGCTGGAGGTCGAGGACGAGTCTGGCGGCGGCGTTCTGGATGGTTTGAAGTCTTTGAAAAAGATGTGTTGGAGTGAAGGCCTAGAGGGTGTTGCCATAGTCCAATCTACTTGTGATTTGGGCCTGTGTGATGCTATATCTGCTGTCCAGTGATAACCACTTGAAGATTTTACATAACAGTCAGAGAATGTGGATGCATGAGGAGGTGACTGAGTTGAACTGAGGCTTCATGGTGAAGATGTGTTCAGGATAAGGCCTACGTTCCTAGCTTGGTCGGTTTGGGTGGGTGTGGGTCCAAGTTCAGCCGGCCACCAGGTGGTGTACCAATTAAAACTCTTATTCCTGAGAATCAGCACTTCAGTTTGATCTTAGCAATTTCTTTCTTTCTAGCTGGGTGTCTTCAGCATAGGAGATGACGTTGATTCTGTGGGATCTGATGATGTTAGCCAGAGGAGTCATGTACATGTTGCAAAGTGTGGGGCTGAATGATGATCCCTGTAGGACTCTGCAGATTAGGTCTTTGGGTTCTGAGGTGAACGGGGTGAGCCTGACTCTGTGTCCTTCCGGAGTGGAAGAAGGGTATTCATTTGAGAGATGGACCTTGTATTCCCACTTTGTGTGTGTGTAGTCTGACAATGAATATGTGGTGGGAGACAGTGTAGAAGGCTTCGTATCGGTCAAGGAGAATGAGGACAGCGGTCTGTCCATGGTTGAAGATGTTGCCTATGTTATCTGTGGCAGCGATGAGGGTGCTGCGGTTGTTTCGGAATCCTGATTGCAAGTCATCTAGGAGTTTGTGGCATCCTAGGTGGTCAGAGACTTGTCTGTTGATTGTCTTCTCAATTACTTTTGAGCAGCAAGATGGGTCGGTACTTGCTGAGTTTTTTGGGGTCTGCTGAGGAATTCTTTTAGGGCACTGTGTTTCCAGCTATGTGGGAAGGTGGCTGTCTTGAGGGAGGTGTTGATGATAGAAGCGAGTGCAGCGCTGACCTATTCCTAGGTTGTAGATATGGTGGGGGGCAGGGGTCTGTGGGTGCCAGTGAGTGGACTGTCTTCATTATTGCTGCAGTGCTGTTAATGGATAGAGTGTTCCATGCTGTCGTTTGGTAGTCTTTGGTTGATGAGGCTAGCAGGCTAGGGAGGTCGATGTGGGGGAAGAGGGTGGCTGGAGTTCGAAGTTGCTGTAGATCTTGGTGATTTTCTTTCATGGAAGAAGTTGGGGAGGATGTTGCAGAGGTTTTTGTAGGGGTAATGGTGTTGAGTGCGGCTTTTCGGATGTAAATTCTTGGAAGAATGCGAAAAGTTTTTTTCAGTTAATGGAGCTAGATTAGAGTGGTTTATGGGTCAGTGCAAGAGGCACACTTGATGGTGTCTCTGTGGATGTTAGTGAGTCCTCCTGGTTTATGGGATCAGTCCGGGGGCAGGATTTTGTAAGCCGTAGGGATGACTGCGGCGATGTCCGGTGCCAATGTGGGGTTGAGCCAGGTTTCAGTGAGGAAGAGGATAGCTTTGGAGTGGATGAGGTCCTAAATCTCAGTGGCATGCTTGTCGAGTAAGCTTGTGTTGAGAAGCATGCATGTGAGTGAGTTGTGTGGGGTGGGTGGGTGGGTGTGTGAGTGAGTAGTGCTGTGTGAGTGCAGGTCTTGAGTTCTGACTTGGTGAGGGGTGCAGTGTGTGTGGGCGGTGGGACCGGGCGTGTGGAGGCTTGTGGACTAGGGTTCCTAGAGTTGGGCACCATGCAGGTGCGGATGGACAGAGATGAGCTTGCCTCTGGTGTGCTAGCAGTGCAGTGGCCAGCATCAAGTAAGGCCTTGGAGAGCGAGAGGGGCGCCGTGGCGGTGAGTGGACTCAACAAGAGCATGAAAGTCAGTTGGCGAGAGCAGGAAAGTTCGGGGGTGCAGCAAGGCGGGAAAACTCAATCAGCAGAGCAAATCGGGTGGGGCTAAAACTGACAGGAGAGACCAAGATTCAAGATGAAGCAGTAAGAGGAGCTGAAGATGCAAAAGGGGCAGTTTAACAGAGACGGGGCAGCAGATAGAACAGACGGCACAAGCAGAGCGAGATTAGTTACTAAGTCAAGGGCAGAAAAAGCAGCTGACAGACAAAATGGCAGGAGACCAACACAAGTCAGAAGGGCAAAGAGAAGTCAAAGTCACACTGAAGCTGAAGAGAGATGCCTCGGCACCTACTTAGGTAAGGATAATTTAAAGATCAAAATAAAAAACCTAAGATGGGAGGTTTCTGAAAGAAAGAAAAAAGAGTCCGATTGTCTGTATTCTATGTATATTGTGATCCAAACAAGAACAACTAAAAGAGAGGAACCTGGATGGAGCAGAGAATACCAGAGCGAGGACAACTAAGTCAAGACTGAATGAATAGTGTCCGTCGGATGAGGCGAGTCGCGAAGAAAGGAAGGAGCAGCAGGAGTGTAGCATAAATAGAGCTATGGAGTAGGCAGGGAGGAACGTAGGGTGTTGGTAGGAGAGATCTTGGTCTGAGCAACTATGGAGGACATGGAATTAGGGGTTGCTCTCTTATAAAGGTGATGGAAGACCGGGAGTTGAAGGAGAAAAGGTGGAGGACTGTGTGGAACTTCCTTAGCCCCCTGTTATAGACCTCCTTGCCTAATATCCACAAAAATGTCACACAATAGATTACAATGGTTAGGAAACCCATTGTATTCTTAAAAAATACAGAGAATGCTGTCCTTATATAGTGCTTTGGTCAAGTTTGCAATTTCGCAGGAAAAAAAATGTATTAACAAATGTATAAGAACCCCCTCCTCTCTCTTATCTGTTCGTCATTCCTCATGCTCCGGGAAGCATGCATGCCCATGGTTTGTTTGTTCCTCGAAATATTTAAGTCTATTAAATATCATAATTTATACAGTCAGATGACAACGAAAAGGACCTTTGCCCTTTGTTGCTGATCATTATAACCAGTTCATCGAGGACATGGTCAGCAAACAGAAATGGAGTGCGTGCCTGAAGTTGGAAGTTTGTTTATTACTGCGATTGTGGCCCCCGGGTTGCACAATTAATGGCCTGGTCATGGAAGAGAGCGGAGGCGAACAACTCTTCTTCTGGCAGACATTAAAAGACCGGAAACGTCATCTTTCTCTGCAGTTTTTGCTTCATTAGACATATTTTCCACATCCACACTTAAATATTCCTCACAGAGGATTGGCAGAAGGCACATGAAAGGTACAAAGGCGCATTTTTTTAATGAAGAAAAAGTGACATTAATACTTTATACGTTCCAAGAAGGATGCCTTTGTTTCAAAGTCAGCGCGAGTTATCAGTTCGCTCCAGAGTGAAATTTTGCCTCGTGTATATGCTAACTTATATCATATTTCAAACATACTTTACAAGTGAATGAACTTCTGTCTTTATTTTCCTTAATATTTCATTTTATTAGCTATAAATGCACCCAGTTCTGAACATTTACAGTCAGAGGTTTGTGTCTGTACATTTAAATTCTGGACAAAACAGAGGCAAATAGATTTGTGCGACATTTTGCCACTTAGCATATTAAAGAGAAATTGATTTTTTTGTTAATCACATTATTTAATGATTCATCAGAATCTATTTGCTAATCAGGGAAGTGCAATGATATTCAGATTCACGGAAAAAATGGACGGAGCACTCGTTGCGGAGTCAGTACACAAATCTCAAGAATTGTTCCAAAGTTGCTTCTTTTTAACCAATAAATCACACAGGCGTGAATCTGGTTACCATTGACACCCTTGGACAGCGGGTGTGGGAAGTGACTACACCACCAAATGAATTTATAGTACATACGGACTGGTTGTGCTAGACCTTGGTCTGCCATTTGTTCTTTTTTTTATAGCAAGTGCAATGATATTACTTTGTTTGATATTGACTGTGCCCTCGAGTATTCATACAGGCGACCGGCAGCCTGTTAATTTAATTTTGGCCAAAAGGGTGAAGTTCGTGTGCACCTTTTGTAGCCTCATCACAGTATAGTGGCCTATTGTCAAACGCTAACTTGAATTTTGGACCAGAAATTAAAACTCCCAGGCATCCTGATGCGTTCTTCGTAACCATCTCATTAATATTGTGCGAACGTTTGACAAAGAAAAAGTGCAAGATACCAAGGTTAATGGTTCCACAATCCAACACGACATCCTTGGTGGTTGAAAGACAAAGCAAATGCAGCATCATTTCATCAGCATTTCAGCAAATAAATTAACCCAAACTAATTGAACATTTTGTGTGATATCATTTATATAACTCTCTCATAACACCTATCGGCATTATCGAAACCTGTCATTTCAATTACTCCTCTTAAAACATTAGTAATTCACCAATCATTTCTCTGGTTCGAATTTGTACCATTCTCAGGCGGTGTATGGACACTGCACCTGTGGACTGTAGACGCCATAGTCGGTCGAACAATGCACAAAGTATGGCCAATGCCCAACCTCTTGGTTAGCACAGACATTCTGATTGGCCACTCCGGAATTCACAGCAGTCTTCGGAATTAAGACTATTCCTATTGTAGAAGTTGAGCTTTGTCAAGAGCTCGACTTATTCTCTAACATTTGCTGCGTCAGGCTTAATATCACAAATATCATAGCACAAAATTACAATAATCCGAGCTTGATTCTGATTTTGACCTTCATTGATCTGTTTTGATAGTTTGTTGCCTGGTTGAAGTGCATATGGCAGCAACTCACTAGCTACCTAGTTAGGTAAAGTTTACCATATTACGGTTTAAAGGCAAACGTTATAATTAAGATAGGGAAAGGCCTGTTACGTAGGCCTATTCACAAATGTAAATTTGTCATTTTTATACCTGTTAGCAATTTACAAAGTGGTTCCAGGCAGAGTAAAAGCCATTTATGGGGTAGAGATTTCTGCAGCCATAAATCCCACTCAAGGGATAGAAAAGTTGGCCTGCAAATGCTTGGGGTGCCTTAGAAGTTTGTGAATGTCCCCAAAGTTTTAGGTTTTGGTTTTCTCAGACACTGCTGGCTCTATCGTTTCCATCTATTCCCACTGTGTGAAATTCTCTGATATAGAGAACTAGGTATAGCAGAATAGGAGTCCAAATGGAAAGTTACCTGACCTTCATGGGAGTACGACTTGAAAGGTGTCTACATAGCTTTCCAGAAGTACTCCTGGAAATGTTTGTGAGTAAAAAAAAAAATGTGGATATGTGTGTTGGCTCGGAGGTGGAGCGCCTCATTTGTATGTTTTCTTCTTTTTTTCGTGAGTTGAACCCATAGCCTCCAAATGTATGTTGAGTAGTAGAAAGAGAAAGAGACGATAAACCTATTACATAATATTTTAACTCCGATACACTTATGATTACTCTACAGTTCTTAAAAGGACTGATGGCCTATGTTCATAAATAAAGTTGCCCATTCTGTCAATAGCGCAAATCCAGTACGCTTCCCAAGATAAAATGAATAGTTCGGTTTTCCTAAGACACTAGTCTGAAACTAGTGTGACATTATACATCGGGGCTGTTTTCCCCCTGTAGTGCTATAGAGAAACCTTCTTCCATGCGGCACACATATCATCTTTTACTGTCATATTGGGTCTCTATGCTCTCTGCACAGAAGAGCCAGCTCATCTTTTCAGAGATATGCATCAGTGATTTTTTATGTGGCAAGACGTGAAATATTCAGTTTGGTTTATTTTACTATTGTGAATTCCATTACCCATAAAACTCGTTATATTGGGAAAACGATTTAAGGTCAACTAGGGCAGTTGCAATAATGAAGAAAAATATGAGGTCAGTCAAGTAATATATTAGTCAGACCCTACAGTGATATCATTAGCCTCAGGATGTCCTAGTCTGCTGACTGATGCACTTATTAAATGGCACAGGGCAGTGAGGAGAAAGGATGTACATCTTTAGATCTGGAAGACGACAGTAATCAAAACAAGAATGGGGAGAACATGAGGGCGAGCGATTGTAACTTTATGTGGACTGACCCAGAGTTTATTCCACTTGCCATCTATGCCTCTACAAAGACACCGTAGCCCAACATTTGTGTGCTTTAACCCCTTGGAAAACTTTCTTTTTTACAGCACACATTGTGTGTGTACTACATTTTTAGAATGGTCTGACATCAGAATTATAAGCCCTTCCACCCTTCTTCGTGCATCTGGTACCTGTAGTTGTGCACGTTTTTTAAATAAATCAGCCATATGTCAATGTAAAGATCAGGCTGATTTGGTAGAGCTCTTCACTGGCACAAATATTGCTAGAGAAGGAACAGCAAGTAGAACAAAACGGGCTACATTGTTTCTGTCAATGCTGGAAATAGAAACAAGCTGTTGCAATGCAATAAGTCTTGCATTTGTTAAAGTTGGAACTGTTGGCGTGGAAAATAACAATGTGTTTTACTTTTGTTTTTTTATTTGCAGTGGAGTTATTATATTTGCATAGTTCTATTGGCAATGGTATAAAAAAGCAAAAGTAAAAAACATTGTCATTTTCAACACCAACAGCTCTAACTTTAACAGATGCGAGACCTATTGAAAATGCAATCGGTCCCGCATTTGTTGGATTTGGAATTATTGGCATTATAAATGTTAATGTTTTTTACCTAGCCATGTTGCAGGGTGCAGTACCATGTGTGATCAAAAGAGGTTCCTAGGACCTCTTTTGGTCACACATGGTACTGCACCCTGCAGAAGATATGGTAAATCCACCCTACACATAATGCATTGCATGCAAGACAGTATCACAGCACATTCAAATAGCTATGTATGTATATATATATCTATCTATCTATATATATATATATATATATATATATATATATATATATATATATATATATATATATATATATATATATATATATATATATATATATATATATATATATATAATCAGTAGCTTTGAAATGTGATAATAGATTTATTATATTAAATCCGGATTAGGTTGTACGTGGAGTTGATGAAGGGAAATTTATAGAAGGTGTCATATAAATTTGAGATGTGCGATTGAGTAAAGTAACCTCTGCAAGCCAAGCGTGTGTCCTGCCTGAAGCCCTTTCAGAAAATAATGTTCTGAGGCTGTAATTAAAACCTAGGGAGTGACAACATATGTAATAGAGAGTGTCCTCATGGGAGGTTACATGAAGAGACAAGGTGGTATTAAGGAGGTACTACTAAGCCTATTGAACAATGAAAAGCCACCATTTACAAGTGACTGGGAGAGGAGCCAATTAAGAAGATGGGCGGAAAGTGGGCGGAGCTTTATGCCTATATCCTGAATACGATTCAGAAAAGGGGGTGGTGATGAACAGAGTGTCTGAATTAAGCAGACCACTCTTACCCAGTCCACAGATCAGGGCTTGATCCATCACCGTTATTTAGCTCACTGCCCCATCCCAGCTCAGAACCTGGCTATATGCAAATTAGTCTGTCCCTGGCCCAGTGCATCATGGGAACAGGGCAGACCAAACTACCAAGCCAATTCTTCACCAGAAAGGATATATATATCCTGAATACAGCATGTCTCGAAGAGACAAGGTAAGCGCTGCCTCGTCGAGACCTAAAAATGACTCCAAGATCCCATAAATTAGGGATCAAAGTGAGGCAGCAGAAAGAGGGTAAAATCACAAAGAAGTAGAGGATGTCCGTCAACTTGTAAAAAATGTTATTTAAAAAAAAAACTGCCTCAAACCAATTTACAAGAACTAATGCGACAGTTAATCTGTTTCTATTTACTTAATTGGTCACAAACAGGCTTCATTATAAAATATCTTGAGGTTAAGGCACCTGTGCCAGAGATCTTTGTGTATCCAGCACTGTCCTGGATATTAGAACAATAAGATAACTCTTGTGGTTAATGCACCTGCTTAAAAATATATGTGTAGTCTAGTCACAGGTTTGACTCATCATAAAAAAGCATAAGGTGTTAATGCGCCTACTCCAAAGCACAACGTTTAACACGCATGTTAAATACATATGTATTTTATGTACTTAGCTCACTGGGTTACTGCTTATGTCTCTGATCTGTTTTACCTACACAAGGACTACAATCCGTGTGTCATAGGATAGCTGTCTGAATATTGCAAGGGACAGGTTTAGAATCTTATGTTTTTTTCTCAATCTTCCATTAGTCTAAGGTTGCTGAAAAGGGCCCCTGTGGGTACCAGTAAAGACATACCAGTATAGACGACCCCAACCACTGTGCTCTGTAGACCCCTCAGGGGTTTTACATCTTGACTACTTGTTTCACAAGGGCAAGTGCTTTTAACATTTAATGATTTAACATATAATGCCAACGAGTATAATGATGTGTAATTCCTACCCCAGGTAACCCTTGCTGTCTTGCATAACATTTCCTATGTATTGACTTGCTTGTATGATTCATTGTTTCAACTAACAAAACAGTGTCTATGGGTCAGAAGTAGCTTTAGTACCATCAGTGAAACACACCTAGTCAATAAACACAAGATTAAACCAAACAGATACGGAGGTGGAATCATGTGTTCCTAGCCTACTCTAACCAGTTAAGGATACCCATCAGTCACCGCTCGAATCCGCCCTTCATCATTTGGGACTCCTTCAAGACCATATGTTAGTTGGCTACAAGTAGTGTATGAGGATAAGATGGAACAACCTCCACTGTCATAGTAACCCGCTCGATGGTCTGAGTACTGATGGTCAGTAAACTGTGTGGTGATGGGTGACTGATTTGCAGTGCAAGTGTAAATAAAAGAGTGTATTTTAAAATTGGGTGAGGGAGCAACACGTAATTTTATTCTTTTTTCTGCTCACTCCTCAAGGTTAAAAAATAGGACAAAACGGGGCAGTAAATACCTCAACCCTCTTTGGGGGCACTCGAAATCAAAGTTTTATTTAAAGTTTAACATGAATTTGAAATAATCTGCCAAGTCAGCAGGCTCTTCAAATGTAAGATTTATAGACTAGTGCCCTCTTTGGAACACCCTCCCTTTCTTAGCCCGAGGTTGCAACAATCAGAGCCTTGAAACGCGTCTTTCTACGGGTAGCTCCTCCCCATTACTCTGCGTTACCTGTGTAGCCTTACCACAACGAGGCTGACAATGGTAAATATGTACCGTTACTCTTTTTATCGAATCGCATATCAACTCCTAAACATTTGAATTTTACTGATTGTTGCTCCACATACAATTCCTGTAAAAAGTCAAACAATTTCATAATTAATTCGGATTTCCTTTGGAATGGGACCATTTAGGCAGTGTCTGTACTCTCAATTCAAAACCATTATGCCCTCATAAGCAACCCATACACATTCCTGTCTGTGGTCCGGCTTCCTCTGACTTGGTCACTGATCTTGCTCGGATTTAGTCTTCTGGATCCCAAGCAACACCTGTGTTTTGGGTGAAATGTTGCCTTTGGTTACTAAGACCTCAGACCCTTAGCTGGAGTCCTGAGTTATGAATGGCGCATAACCGTTCCCACTGTGTCCTTCCACATGCTCTAGTTAACACTTCAACTGAGCAGGTTTGATTTTTCGAAACATAACATTTGAAATAACCATATTCTATGGACTTAATATGCAATGTATTTATTCAGGGTGTTTGGAAAATGCTACAAAGTATCTGTTGGTAGCCTCAGAGCGTATGGTAACATAAATATCGAACACACAGAACCATGACAACAAGATGTTGCAGCCTTTGAGGAGATTACAAGAGTTTGAGAATTGACCTGGTGGGTGACAAAGTTGGTTTTATGAACCTAACGATCCCCGGTCAGAACAGTAGAATGGCACGACAAAGCTCACAGGCATTACTAACCATACGTGAGGCTGAATAGGTGGTTATTTAGCAACTTTCCGAATCTTTTTCCAATCTTAGAACATCTCTCAGCTGATGTATACGGTAGAAGGCAGCTTTGGGCCCTTTATTTACCGTGAGAAAGTGAACTGTCTCTTGACCTTAGGTTTTTACCTCTGGTTGTGTTGCCAGAAGCCCAGGATGAGGCTTGTAGTTTCCACTACATTCAAGGGTGTAGTAGGAATAAGCAGTGTGATACTTTTGGTGAGGTGCCAGTCTTGGCTTCAAGTTCGAGTTGTACATCATTCACATATATGTGACATGCCATCTCCTAGGCGTGATGGATCTTTGTAAGCGGGTTATGCATAGGTTAGTTAGTGTTGGTGATATTGCAAAGTCTTGAGAAAATCCACACGTGATGTTAGCAGAATTAGAAATGAATGGGCCCAGTTGAACCTCTTGGAGTGGGTTGTGTGAGAATGATAAAAACCTGATTAGCTCTGTTCTACTAATAAGGTTATTTTCAGTTCTTTGTTTTGACTTGCCTTGATAAAACAGCTTTCAAAATGTTTACAAATTAATTGTTTTAACTCCAAACCATTAGCAAATCAGAACATCTTCAAGTGTATTATGAAAATCAGCGCTGGGCACCTTTACTTGCTGTTGAATGCCAATCGCAATTGTTCTTACATAGTTACAATTGCATACAGTTATATATCATTATATTTATATATAATATATATATATCTGATATATCAGCAGTGCACTCCTATTCACATTTTATCCCTAATGTAGTGTCCGTGCCAGCTGAATGTGTCATTAATCGACAGTTGCGCCTTTGATGGTATGGTTTTCATTTTACATAAAAATGTCTTAAAATACCCCTCAGACATTGATATGGTTCATGGATAGAAATAGAAAGGTCACCTTGTTCTGTGAAATTGATTTATTTCCAGTTAAAGAATGTAATATCCTCTTCACATCCCTCAGAGCAGGAAACTGATCCTTTGTACAGGTGAGAATACAGCCACTGTTGCTGAGAAATTAAAGGAAAAGGATGGAGAAACTGCAGGAGCTGTGAAATAGCTGACTGGCAAAATGTTGGCATTCGTTAGCTAGTACTATTAAAATAAATAACTTAATATGCAGCGAGATGATGTATGTTTGTGGTTTTAAATACATGAATTGTATCAAAAGATTTATTGCAGGGATTATATTTTGTCACATCCGCGTTTTACAGGAAATTGAAGCGCAAAAAAACAGTTCAATCTGTATATAAAAACATCAAACAGTAGTGGTAGTAATATTGACCATTTATATGACATAACAAACAGAACTGCCTCTTTGTGTCTAAAGGGCACCTCATCCCAGCTTAATAATGAAAACTCTCCAGATGAACCTATTGATGGGTACTTCATCAAAAAGGTACTTTTTCTAACTAGACTTGTGGCTAGAAAAAACACAGCACAAATCCAGTTTGAGTACAAGTTATGTCAGCTGCAAAACAAGTGTAACAAGGGAAAATTATATGAATTCGTCATACATGTAAGCAAAATGGCGAACCACAATTGGTCAGGCACCCTAACAGTTGGAATCTGTAGAAAACTATGCATGCGTAGTAAAGCTGCGCACTTCCTTGTGACTGAGTTCTTGGAGCTTTTTTACTTCTGCAGTTCAAAAATGTGTGTGAATATGATCTTCAAAGGCCAGATATATAGACTGAGTCTAAATGCTTGTTGTTTTTAATGTAGTTATGGGTCAGTGTCCACTGCCAGCTTCTGAGGGAAAAAAAACATATTTCCGTATGTTCATCTTCAAAATTTCACACAAACTCACACAAATACAGATATACATACACTAGCAGCCCGCCCTAGCGTTGCCTGGGGCGGAAAGGGGCTGGGGGCAGCATTTGAGGCTTGCGTGCACTAAGGGCTCCGCCCGTCCCTCTGTGCACACCTGCTCCCGCCCCGACTCCCTCCCGCCCGACTCGTCCCGCCTGTCCCTCTGTGCACACCCGCTCCCGCCCGACCCCCTCCCGCCCCGACTCCCTCCCGCCCCGACTCCCTCCCGCCCCGACTCCAATGTGCCTTTACCTTACCTGAGCCGCCGCTCCTTCCCGCGCTCCTCACTTCACCGCCGCTCCATGTCCGCCGCTCCTCTTCGTCAAGACGCACGTCGCGGCCGGCGCTACTTTCAGGGCACTACTTTTTTTTTAAAGTTATATTTTTAAATTTACGTTTTAAAAAAAAAATGTATAGCCTATGTCCATCTGCACACCCTGACAATTTCTACAATGTATCGGGTGTGTGGATTGGCGCTGTGGTTCCCGAGTTTACCTGGCTCAAAGGTTTGTGTTCTCTCTTTATATTAGTAGTATAGCTTTGCAATCGTACACAAGTACACAACAAACATCAATGCGTACACAGGCGATGCTCGCACTCAGGCATGCAGCCTCGCAAGAAATCTGTGACTTATGTTCAGGAATAGGCGCATGATTATGTTGGAGATCTGTCACAGTTGCCTGCTCCCAGAATCAAGAAAAATTGTCATGGAAGCAGGATCCTGAGAATGATGGGATTTCATTGCACCAGTGATCAGCCTGAATGAAAAGCTTGTTCTTTTCCAATCAGCTCATTTAAAATTTCCTGCTTTGTGTGGGCTCACAGATCATAATGGATTTATTTGGATTTAATTCATTACATTTATTACTTTTTCTGCTGCGTTTTTTTTATGTTTATTTGTTTCCCCTTATTAGGGTTATGTATCACAATTAGAAGCGGTCTTTGGGAGACAGGCATCTTCAGTTTATAAATAAAAAAGTTTGAAAAAACTGGCGGGCAAGACTGATGGGAAGCATGGTAACAGCCACAGATTTTGCTAATGATTCGTCTATTTGTTATAGCAATCTGGGGAAGACAACAAGGAAATTTGGCCTATTCTCAGATTACCATCTAAATATGAAAAAAACAGTTTATATTAGACGAGGAATTGAAGGTGGAATCTCCCAAGGTTGAAAAACAAAGGCAGACACAGGGTCATGGTTACTGGAACTTTTAACATTTGATTTGTGACAATGCATTACTCTTAATAAAAAATGGGATAAACACCCAGCCGCTTTAACACGAAACACACATCTTTTTTTTTTTTTTTACAATTCTAAATTATTTAATTCCATGGCACTTTATAAGCCCCCCAACCTCCATTGTTTTCCCTCAGACTAATTTCTGTGTCTACTGTGGAGCTAAAATCACCACAAGGATCCCTATATTTCATTGAATTAACAGCAGTTAATTAAAGAGTGGGCATTGCTCAGTTTTAGATGTCATAGTTTGGTTACACTGGCCATAGGTTTATACAGTTAAGAAACCGGCATGTAAACACAATTATCTTTTTGTCCCATATTTTTAGTAGTGGCATAAAGGATACCTGCCGACTTTTGATGCCCTTCTAATATTTCAGAAAAGCAACACTAAAAATACGTTGGACAATAAATGAAGAGAGGGGGGATAATAAATGGGTCTTTTTTAATACAAAACGTCTGTCTGTATTGCATACCTGAAATTTATAGACTAGTTGTATCCTTGATGGAGAAACACTACTTACTTTAGGTCATTTATTTTAAGAGGAATGCTCTACATTTTAGACTGTCCTCAGAAAAGGGGAGCATCTACAGAGCAGTGACTTTGTTTTTGTGCAAATGAAAATGTTATAGTTTCTTTTAGGGGAAATGATATTTGCTCACACATACATACTCTCACACACCAGCACTCTTTCAGGCTCTCACGCATGCATACCCATACCATAATACTCTTGTATGTTCTCTGTAAAAGATGTTTTCAGAGAGTTGGTGACGGGTCCAGTAAGTAAACCCTTTTATGATTGCCAGGAACATTTTATGCAAGGAACCAGCAACTTCTGCACGCTGTTAGGTATCGGATGAAAGAGCTTGTTTATCAAAGTGTTTTTGGAGTCTTGTCACAGACCAATTCATATGTGTGCATGCTGATTGCAAGCAGAACACTTTAATTATCCGGTTGTTCGTGTCTCCATGTTTGTAGTGCTCTGATGCATGCTCTTCCTGTTGTGTGAGTGATACCTGCCAAGTATAGGGCTTAATGGAGCTTGGCTGTCTCTTTCTACTAAGCCAGCGTGGAAGGCAGCATTGTTGTCAATATGGGCACTTACTCTAGCTCATGCTGTATTAATAAGTATCCGAACCAGCTACAGTTCTTAAGCACCCCGAAGGTAACACCAGAAGTCTCACGCCTGTAGAATTTTGAATTTCATGGTGCTCTCATTGAACCTTCTGCAGAAAGTCCCATAAGAGCCCACTACCAGACTGAAAGTTGGCTTTCAATTGAAGACATTCTGTCTAGAACATTACACAACCTAGGGTAAAGGAGAGGCAAAGCCAACTGCATTGGTAATAGTTTTATTTTTCTTTCCCCTATTCTTTTCTCCCTATATATTGACCCACTTATTCAGGCAATACTGGGATGCCCTAGGTTAAAACCGGTGGTAATAAATGGTTTCGAAAATAAAATATTAGCCTATGCCGATGATTTGGCTGTCTTTACTGAAGAACCCCAACAAGCAATGTCAACGTTAGTCGATCTGACAAAACAATTTGGTTCCAAGTCAGGTTACCTATTAAACGAAGCAAAGACCCAGATAATCTGCACAGGGAATGTGGTAAAGGCAGACTCCAGATATGTGGATGCAGCAGTATACCTGGGGGTCACAATTAATGCTTCTGTAGGGAAGATAGTGGAGGGTAATTATTTACCACTGATAAAATCAATAGAGACTGACCTAAAAAGATGGGATGGACTACACCTCTCTTTGATTGGCAGGATAAATGCAGTCAAGATGACTATGTTCCCGAAGCTTTTATATCTCTTTAGAGCCATACCATTATTTATAGAGGAAAAAATAATGTCAAAAATGGAATCGGTCTTCATCAAATTTATTTGGCAATATGGTAAAGTAAGAAGGTCAACAAGCCTGTTATCTCTTCAGCGGGAAAGGGGGGGCTTGGATCTCCCAAACCTAAGGCTATACCATTGGACCTGTCTTCTAGTACAAATGAAGATACTATTTCAATTAGATGTTAACTTTGATAATGTTAGACCAGAAGCATATCAACCCCCATCTATTTATGAATTATTATTGGGAAGAAAGGCCACTGGTATCATGTTATGTGAAGTAGATCGAAGATTTTATAAAAAAGCAAGATACAAGATTATTGATAGCGCTTGGAGGGTATGGAAGGCCAGTAGAAAACTGTGTAATATCCCCAAAATTAATGCTTATATCCATATCCACAGATTCAGCCTCTTTTCAAGGCTTGGGATTGGAAGGGTTTTAAAAATTTGGAGGGAATTGGGCATTAATACACTTCGAGACATAATGGAGGTAGAAGGATTCATGAGTTTTGAGGCATTACAAAGGAGACACGGTTTCCCAGATAATCACTGGTTCGCCTATACCCAGGTCGACCGTTCCCTGAAGTCCATTAAACCAAAACCACCTCCCCCTGAACATAGCCCCCTCTTGGAAGCATTGTCCAAAGGATGCAGTAAAATCAAGCCTTTATATAACATCCTCCGGGCTGAGATTAAGGACGATGTTGATAAAACAGAGGTTGCATGGTCTAACAAATTAGGGAACCCGAATGTAGATGTTGACCAAGCTATAACATTGAATAAAAGAATATTCAGAGCTACTAACCTAAGAGCTCAACATTATAAAACGGTATTTAACCTATACCATACTCCGGCAAAACTATACACATGGGGGGCTAGAGCGGACGATAATTGCCCAAGATGTGGGGGGGGTCAAGCAGACCTACTGCATATGTTCTTCTCTTGCACTCTCTTGACTCCAGTGAAAAAAGAGATTGAAAAGCTATGGGAGGGGCTGCTAGGTCATAAGATCGATCTATCCCCTACCCTGATGATTTTGGGCACAGATTCAAATTTAAATTTGGGCAAGGAAGAAGAAGCACTGGTATTTATCTCTGTTGCCGTTCTTAGGATCTTGATTTCTGCGGGGTGGAAGGACACTGTCGCACCATCCTTTCATATGTGGTTATCTAGATTCCTTGGTATACATAATATTGAGACTTGCCTATATGAGTATAAGAGAGGGAAAGTACGAGACTTCGGAAGAAGGTTCTGGGCCCCGATAACTAATTGGAGGCAGACTTATGTAAAAGATGTATAAATTGTTAATCCGCATACTTGGTTGTCTATTAATATTGGAAATATAATTATGTACTTTGCCTCCCCCTCCGATTCATATTCTGATGATTTTATATAAGCTTTTCCATTTTAGAAGTCTTAACTATTTATCTAATGCATGTTTGGATTGAGTATTTGTCTTTTGTATTTAAAGAATATGAGAATTAATTGTTAAGCCTGTGCCCTGAATGATCAAAATATGTACTTTTAAAAACCCTTTTCTTTTCTGTGATGTATTTTTGACTCCAAATAAAAACATAAAAAAAAAAAAAAAAAAAGGTAATAGTTTTTAGAGTTCATTGTGGTAATTTGTAAATATTAAATCCTCTCAAGCTTTAGGTTTCGGTGTGTTTATTTGGCTTTGATCCATTAACCTTGATGGTGATAACATATTTATTTCAAGTTAACTTCAGTGTAAGAATAGTCATACAAATGTTTTTATTTTTAACTAAGATTATTTAAGTAATACATTTCTTGTGTCTAATGCTTTTATCAGACAATCTATTGCAGTTTGCTGTCTTTTGGTTTCAAAATTCCGTCTTTCTTCAGCGCCCCTTAGTTGATCATCATAAAAAGTTTTCATACTTTAAAAATATTGGATTATTTCATTTCCTGCACTCACCATCCGATACACTTTTGACCCCACCTCCTAATCATTGTTTCCAAAACTTTGACCTCTGTTTTTACAATATTGTTCATCATCATGGTAAGAGGTTGTTATGGGTTTTCACTGTTGCTATTAATATTAGAACATTAATGAGAGAATCCAAAAGAAACGAGCCAACAAAAAAATTGTGGCAAGCTAGGGAGTGCACACAAAGATTGCTATTCTTGATTGCTGCTGCAAATCTTTTAAATGGGTTTCTCACCAGAAGGAGAAATTTGTAAAGATCTTGTTTAAACAGCTCCAATTTAGAGTTTTGTCACACATTTTGCGAAATCCCCGGAAAGGAATTTGTGTGAGTAGTTGAGAAGAATAATTTCTTATGCATATTAATTTGACTTTTTCTCTTTTGTTCTTTGCAGGAAACCAGAGAAAGGTGTCCAGTATCTCATTGAAAGAGGATTTGTCCCTGATACTCCAGTTGGTGTGGCCCACTTCCTCTTGCAAAGGAAAGGACTTAGTCGACAGATGATCGGAGAGTTCCTGGGCAATCGGCAAAAACAGTTTAACAGAGATGTGCTAGAGTGAGTACTGCAAACCTCTGACCAGATGCGATTGGGCTGCGAGTACCGTAATTATGAAACTGGATCAGATAGTAGCCTCAGTGGTGACCTAACATGCTTTGGCACTTTATCAGACATTTGCTTCTATGTAAACCAATTAAATTCCAGAAAGTTTACATGGATTGTTCTGAGTGCTGTAAGAAGTTCATTTGATGCCCTCTACTAGTCTGCTTAGGGCGTTAGCATGCCTATGGCACATAAAACTACCGTGGTTGATTAGGTACAGTCTGAAAAATAGTTGGTGTGATTCAGTGGAATGGAAAAAGTTTTCATAGGCTGCTGAAGATATTTGATTTATTTCTCCCTTGTGAGAGAATATGTATCTATTGTTATGTCTGAAGATAAGAATGGAGGACACAAAATGATGAGTTTGCTATTGCCATTGCCACAGGTAATGTGGAAAGAACGGTAGTGGAAGATTTGGCTTTGGTTATCAGCCCTTACCTCTTAACTGTGTGCAGAAATGCCACACTACACTCTGAGATCTTAGGCAATGCCCCTCTCTGCTCTTATACCCTCCAAAATGAAATATGGGAACATTTATACCAATATGATCTTTGCTTAATGGGTCACACATGCTGGGAGTCAAAAGAAATAGTTAACTGCACTTCCATATTGCAATATTAGTCTAAGGCACTGAATGTAGAAGCAGGGGGTAATTGGACAGCATCCAAAAATTGGTGACCGTTGTGTCCACCTACCTCACATTTGCTGCTTTTGGGAAAATCCTCTTTGTGGACTCACTGCTGTTGAAAATGCCACCTAGTGCCTTGTCTATCAGTGTTTTTCTGCCCTAGCCCACCTTATAAACCCTGGTGTTCCCGGTCAGGGAAAGCTCCCCAAATGCCTCCATGCATTCGAGGAAATTTTTATTCTGAAGACATTCACTTTGAGGACCTACGGTCACTTTTTATCCCTTGAAGCAGCCTTTTCTGTGGGCATGAGAGCCAGTTACAGATGCAAAAGGCCATCAAGCCCCGTAGAAATCACTTCAGTCTGATGAAACTGCCCCAGAGTGAGGCAGTGTCATTCTACTGTTTCTCTCTTAGATAGCTCACAGAAATTAGTTCTGTAAGACGCTTACTGAAAGCTATGTCTGGAGCCTAACAACACAGAAAGCAATCCATAGTAAGTATTGACAAATTCAGGAAAGGGGCAGTTACAAAACAGTTTTGGACATTTTTCACTTAAAATGCTCTCTTAATCATTTTTTTTCTTTCACCAATCACACCATCTATATACATACGCTTGCTCCACCGCTACGCGGGAGCGCGCCGGGAGAAGCCCGGGACAAGGGCGGGACCATCTTAGGCCATCAGGGGCCAGAAGAGGCCGGGCCGGGCCACATCTCTTGGCTCCGGAAAGTGGACACGAACTTAACGAGAAAATGGCTTCAGGTACCCGCTCTAGCAAGATTAAGAAACCTGCGGGAGACGTTGTCACAGGTACTATGGACCAATTTATAACCCGAGCAGTCACATTAGTAGAAAAGGAGATAACCCTAGCTGAACAACGATTATCATGGGACTCGGTGGGTACGCCCGACAAGCGTTCATCTTTAGGTGCCATTGCCCTGGCTCCTAGCCCCGTGCATGCTACTCCACCCTCATTGGTGATCATTGATTCCTCATTTATTGATGAGAGATTAAGTCGGATTAGGGCAAGTTTAGAAAAGGTGACCACTACCGCACCAAGTATAGTTCTTGATCCCACACTTAATATCTCATCTGCCACCACTGACCAATCGCTGGGGGAACATTCTTTGGATTCTAACTCCGTAACCCTCATAGCCCCAAGTCCACCTAAATTGCCTAGCGAGGCTAGCGAGGCTCTAAACACACCACCTTTAGTTGAACACATTGTAGCTAGCACTCCCAGAGTAGTGGCTGAGCAAAATACACTTGTAGGGAAGGTAGTTTTAGGACCATTCCAACAGAAAAAGAGAAAGCGCCTTGCAAGCCCCAGCAGGGGGGGCTTCCAAAAACCACGCAGGAAAGCTATGAGGCACATCATGCCTAAAGGGGGTACCGGTACATGTCAAGTCCCACAGCAAAAATCAATAACGAGCTTTATCAGAGCTCCCGCTGTGGAGGACACTCCTGGCCCGATGGCCTCAATAGATACCAGCATTCTCCCTCAGGTCGAGCGCTTGATCAAGTCTGTGGTGCTGCCCCTGGTTGATAAGATTGATAGTCTCACACGTAAACTAGCTACATTTGAACAGTCAACGCTGGACAATTTTTATGCTGTGAAATCTTTAGTTAAATTTCACGCCAAGGCCCAGGTTGAAGATAATGGAGGGTTAACAGGTGGTGCTGTCTCTATAGCTCCCCCTGTTTCTAGGGCCCACCCAGAGTCTTTACCCTGTCAAAAGACGCCCATCCCAGTCACGGTTTCTCAAACCAAGCATTCCAAGAGTGGAAACTTACATGGCCAACCATGTCTAAACCCTGTGCCTAGTTTGGCACATACAAGGGACAAATCTAGCTCCCAAGCCCCTAAGGCTCTTAAGGTCAACCCTGTTTCAAACATCAAGTCCTTGGTTCCAACTGCCACGGCAGCAGGAAATATATCGACCACGACAAAGGGTGATATAACACCATCCCCTCCCACTCCTGCTAATAAGGTTGTATCCAACCCTCCGGCAAAAATTGTAGTAAAATCCCCTGTTAAGGATAGGGCAAAAAGGCAAACCCCCAATGCTAGCCTCCCCCCTGGTTGTAAGCCCTATGTGGTGATTTTAACGGGGGTTCCTGAGCTTGATGAAGGTTCCAATGAGTTATATTCTGACCTTAAACGTAAAACGCTCTCCTGGCTCAAAGCAAATAGACCCCTCCCAGGGCACATTGATGGTAGAATAGCTTTTGTCCGTCGTGTGGGTTGGATTGGTAATAGACGCAAAAACCTAATGGGGGACTGCGTGCTGATTAATTTTAATGATCCTAGAGTAGCAGGCATGATTTGCAGTCAGCAGTCGCAGCATAATTTCTGCGACATTCAAACCAGGGACTTGGGGTACTTCTATCACCCCCCCCCCCTAATGGGGTATAAGAAATTCTCGCAAGGTGGGGGTAGAGGTGGATGGCTCCCACATAACCCAATCCTGGATGCCAGAGCAAGGGAGTGGACACCCACCCAAGCAGCCCCATCTCAGGGTTGGGGTTGGTGACTTGGCGATATAGTAGCTTTTAACACCCCCCTGCTTAGGGTTAATACACCACACATAGCCAAGCGGGTAAATTTGCTTAATGTTCCTGTACCCCAACCCTCGCTTAATCCAATTATGCCTTCCTCCTCTGGCGATTGGTCTGAGACTATTGAGTTAGCGGATGGAGCACAATTTCAGACTATACAGGATGAAGTAGAAGGGTCTGGGGAATCCTTGCATCATTCAATCTTGAAAGTTATTAGCTGGAATGTGGCAGGCTTAAATAACAAACTGGATACCCCGGACTGGGTGGCGCTCATTGAGCCCCACGCAGTCTGTGCATTTCAAGAGACGTGGTGCGTGGAACCAAGGCACAGAGTGGGTTATGCCACTTTTTTTGTCCCGGCAGGCATCCCAGCTTCGGGAAGAGGTCGCCCTATTGGAGGTCTCTTAATTTGGGTAAATATTTCCTTAGGATGGAGAGTATACCATCATCCCCAAAAATCCCCAGATTTGATGCGCTTGAGTATAACTTGCCCAGGGAAAGCCGAGAAACTGGAGATCATTAATATCTATACACGTGGGGCCTCTGGGAGAGCATTCTCACCAACTCTTTCTGCTTTAGAGATAATTCTAGGTGAGTGCAGTGGAGACTCGTTAATTATGGTCATGGGAGACTTCAATTGCACTTTTGAGCCTCTGTTGCCTGATGAATCTCTGGATTTGTATGATGAAGACTCAAGGAGAGGCGTCCCGTCATTAGACCTTCCAATAATAAATAAATGGACACCCAGAATTATTCAGCTAAACTCCCTTACACTTGAGTATGGCCTGAGAGCAGCCAATGGGAGAACACGCTCAGACATAGCAGGGGAACATACATACAATAGGGTTGGGCACTCATCCAGGATAGATTACATCCTTCTAAATTTCTCTTTTTGGGCCCACATGATGGACATGATAGTCTTACCCTCCCTGGACAGTGACCATAATGCACTTTCTTTATCCCTAACACGCTGGTGGCGGGAGAGTCATCTAGTCAGTGGAGATCGTGATGCACCTGTGCCAATGCCTTTGGGAGGGGTGGTCCCTTCAAACTGTCTAAGACGACTAAAATGGGATAAAGTGGCAATCGATGAAGAAAAACTCTCCTGCATTCGTGCTGTTGCCTCTGGGGCCTGTGCAATTTTGGAAAATGAGCCTGTCAGTCCAAACCATATTACAGCAATGTTTAGTGAGGTTTCGACGTCAATTGGGGGCCTATTTAAAGCTAAGATAAAAAGGGGATTTAATAACCCTGATAAGCGGCATGGGAATTTTGGCTGGTACTCAAAAGAGTGTCGTGCTAGAAAGAAAGCACTAATATTGGCTGTAAAAAGTGGAGATGCGACCCTAATAGCCACTGAACGTAAGAGGTATAAAGCGGAGCTAAAGTTGGCAAGGAGAGAGTGGGAAGACGCTTTTTGGCAGGAACTTCGTGTTGCCAGTGGTGGAAAAAATGCAAGAGGCTTTTGGGATCTAATACGCAAGAAAAATAGACCCCTAGACACTGTCATCACTTGTAACATAACTGAGGATCGATGGCATTTACATTTTTCAAAATTGTATACAGCTCCTGTAGCAGAGGTAATGGACTTCGCTCTACCTCATATCTCTCGAGGTGATGGGAGCTTCGAGGAAAGCCTGTTTACTAGGAAAGAGACAGAAGGTGCAATAAAATCTCTTGTACCGCGCAAAGCGGCCGGCCCCGATGGCCTTCCTGGTGACCTGCTTCGTATGGACTTGGGCAATTGGAGTATGCTAATTGCATCAGTTTTAAATGCTGCTATGGCGGGTGCACCCCTGCCTGCTTCATGGATGGCCGCGGAGGTGGTCCCTCTGCATAAGAAAGGCTCAAGAGAAGACCCAGCGAACTACAGGCCGATTAGCCTGATCGATTGCTCGCAGAAAGTAGCAGGCAAGGTTCTTTTAGCCAGAGTCCAGCAGTGGGCAGAGGAAAACAAGATTCTTTCAGATTTTCAGGCTGGGTTCCGAGCTGGCACGGGAACAATCGAACAAACATTAAGGCTACTTATGATTTATTGGAAGGTGGTCGTGATTGGGAAGGGTACCTTATATCTGGCCTTCATCGACCTCCGCACAGCCTTCGATTTGGTCCCTAGAAATAACTTATGGAAGGTTTTGTGTGACCTTGGTATGCCATCTTACTTGCTCCATTTGATTATGAGGTTCCATGAAAAAAACTATGCCCAAATTCGCTGGGGGCCGAATGGTGAAAAGACCTTAAGAATAGATGTGAACAGAGGTGTAAGACAGGGGTGCGTACTTGCACCAACACTCTTCTCGCTCTACGTGAATGGGGTGGTGGACTGTCTGACCAGGATACCAGCTGATGCACCCCGTCTGGCAGGTCGCTTAATTCCTACCCTGCTTTTTGCGGACGATACTTTACTTCTGTCAAAATCCCCGATGGGACTTCAGCAGCTTCTCTTTGGTTTTGATGACTTTTGCAAGCAAAGAGGACTCTGCATTAACACAGACAAAACAAAGTATCTTATCCTGAATCCCCCGCAAAAACTTGGCCCCCCACCAACACTAGGGTCTGTTGCACTGGAAAGGACCAAAACGTTTGATTACTTGGGTATCCGGCTGGTGGACTCGATGAAATGGGACCATCATTTGACCAAAATGTTGCTAAGTTTGAAAAGAGTAACTGGGGCTCTGTTGAAAGAGCAAAGAGCAGCCTCCACGAAACCTATAGCAGCAGTAATGGATATTTATTCGGCCAGAGGAGTAAGTGCCGCTCTCTATGGGGCGGAACTCTGGGGAACGTCAAACATGAAAGATCTTACTCGAGCTGAGAACACCTTCTTGAGAAGTTTGATGTCCCTCGGTCCCTCTGTCCCTATCCTGCCGTTGCAACTAGACATGGGCTGTCGGGCGATTGAGGACCAAGCCAAGTTACGCCCTTTGCTTCTGTGGACCCGCATTTGGAGAGTACCTGAGCTGTCAAGTTATGCGGATGGCCTGCGTGAGATCATTAAATCCACTGGTTGGACAAAAATAAAATGGTTAAGGGACATCAAAGCATTACTTGTCAATCTGGGCCTAGAAGAAGCATGGCATCAACAGACGGCTCCGCCCAAACTAATGCTAAAACAACTCTATTGGAATTGGGTGGCAAATAAAAGAAACTCTTCTGTAACGATTTGTAAATCGTCCAGAAATTTTATGGAGTTTAAAGATGTCCCCCTCAGAGAACTGTATTTGGACATTATTTCTGCCCCATGGGAAAGATCCTTGTATTTCAAATTTAGAATAGGTCTTCTTCCCTTAATGGAACTCACAAGTCATTGGAAAATTCCCTACCAGACTGCCCCGTGGTGCCCCTTCTGCCCACAGCGCTATGAATCTGTCCCTCACTTTTTATTCGAGTGTCCTGTCTATAAAGTTCCACGGACGAAATGGCTAAAACCCATGTGCCAAACACTGGGAACAAGACATTGTAATATGGCACTAAGGATACTACTTTCAGACACTCGTTCATTTTATGCATGCGCCACCTCGAAGTATCTTGGGTGGGCATGGCGGATTCGGTCAAAAAGACTTAGACAAATAGTTTAATCGTGTTTTTATCTGCTGATTTTTATCATGTAAGGAGTCTTTTTTATATGTGTCCTATTCTTATTTGTTTAAAATGAATTTTAATTGTATGTACGCTTTTTAAGATATTTTTTATGTCGAAATAAAGCCTTTTTGACTTGACTTGACTTGACTTGACTTAAAATGCTCTCTTAATCATTTTTTTTCTTTCTGAACATGTTGCATAACAGCTGCCAACAGCTGGATTTGGCATAATATTTTCTGTACCCAGATACCCAGAATGGTCTCCGGTCCTCTGACTTCATACCACCCTTACGGTAGTTGATCATTACATATGAGACCCGATTTATAGAAGGCTTTCTAGACCACGTAAAGTAGTACAACCGTAGTTGTAAATCACATAATACAGAACACTATTCACAAATCTATGGCTAGAGACCTCCACCTCCTCTTCACCAATCTTTCATGTACGTAAATGTTCGCACCCATTAGTATAAGTTTTATTAGAAAATGTTGAAGGGACAATGGGGAGTGGTGGGAAAAGGGGACCTATAGAGTCGGTGGTGTTAAGGTAAATTTAAGGAGGGGTTCAGGAGGGAGATGCTAATGCAAATCACGCACCCACATAAGAGTAAGACAACTGTTTCTATTCACAAAATACCCTTGTAATTCCACTGAACGCCTATAAAAGATGGTTTAAATGTACTCCAGCCCAGCCCTGGAGTTAGTCAAATACCACGTAAGACCAACCACTGGTACTGCAACTTTTTTTCCATAGAAAAAAAATGAAGGCTGGCCTTAACACCAACTCTACCACATGCAAAGATTGATGAAGAAGCTTAATCTACCTTCTAATGTGATCTTCTCAATCTGGTAGCAGTAACGTCACCCCCTTTTGTGGTATGCATCATTATTGGGTACACTTCTAAACCACTTGTAACGCTGTGTACAGGTGTGGATTTTGATCATATATTTTAAGCTCCATCTTGGAAATTGGGGTCAGATCCTGAACAGTTAAAACGGGCTTCGGGATTGCCCAATCAATTTGATCTTTATTTTAGGGTTCCTAAGGATAACAAAAATGCGTGGATGGTCTCCGGCCATTATCACCCTCTCATCACTAGCTTATTTGTCAGCCTATATTGTAGAAATTCTATATTCTGCTATATTTTAGAAACTTCTTTTCTCTTAAGTTATAATGGGTGAAGAGTAGCCTCCGAGGAATACCTAGCTACAGTACACGACTCTTCAGTCAATCACTCGTTAATTTGTCTACTTGTCTGTCCTATTTGATTGCATTTGAGGTCCCTGTTCACAGGGATTGTCTATTGTTGTATTTGGCCTCCTGAAGAAGTCATTTATAGAAGAAGCTTTTTATGTAACTTCTGTGCAGTTGATAACCAATTTGATTCTCAACTGTAGAAATAAGAAACTGTCTGCGGCTGCCTGCCACATCTTTTGCAAAGTTCTTTATGACCGCCTCTGACACCTCCGCTCACCCTTTACTTTGCTTACAAATGAGAGCAGTCCGAGGAAGCCATGTGTGGAAGAGGGCTCCGCGTAGGAGCTTATGCAACATAAAATTGAACATAGGTAAATGCCAACCAGGGGTTTATTTTCGACCTCGAAATTCTGAGTACATCATGAACTAATTTTGCTCTCATGGTTTGCGATGCCGCTTAGAACCCCTCCGTGAAAAGAAACCACGTAGTTCCTTAACCATGAACATCAGCCTTTAGCACTTTACTTCTCTGTCCTAATGGACGTCTGGCATAAATGTGCAAATGTTTAGCACTCATTGTCCTCAATCTTGGCCCCACTGGAAAGTTTTCTATTAACTTTTTCCAGATCATGGCAACCCAGTACAGACATAATGGCTAGATTAATTGTTGAATTATTCAATTTACCTTGGCCATGTTATGAAAAGAAGCACCAGTTTTTTGTTGAAGTGAAGTCCACCGTGTTTTCAAATACAGTCTCTTCTTAGACTTGAGATACAAGAGTTCAAATCCCATGTATAACAGAGAGATTGGTAAGAGTTACTCCGGCAACTGAAGCCCCACCATCACTAGCCCAGGTTTCAAACAAGATAGTCTTTCCAGAGGTGTCAACCCCAACAGCAAGTCATGGTAATGTCTTTCCAGTGAATAAACCCAAGTAAGCAGGCATGTCAGTTGGGACAAGTAAAATGAACTATTATCATCCTGTCCAGATTCCAGTTGGACGTGACAAATATGGGAAAATGTGTAATGGAAGGAAAAGGTAATTCATTGCAAGACACTAATTGTTCTCCATTTAAGTCATGGCGATGGGAAATGCAGTCTGTAATGTGTCACTGAATTTAATTTAAGACTTCCTATGAGGACAGGTGATTTATAACTTTCCTTTCCCATAAATGAGATAATCCCTGAGCCTTTTCTCATCCACTGTGGGAATGTTCTCTCTACCCACAAGGTCTTTTATCATCTTTTTTTTAATCATTATTAAATCAATATTGTATTTTATGGGCTCTGAGTGGTGACAAACGATTGGCGTGAATGACTGAAGCTGATAATTAAGTTTTTGCACACTAATCTCTGCTTCTCATGCCAATAATAGTGTCGTAAAGTAAAGTTATGTCCTGCTTATTTTCACTATAACTGCCCAGTTATCGACATGCATCCAGTATGTCATCTTTGCGACTGCCGCCATTATGCACATGGCTGACCTTTCAGTTTCTCTGTATTTCATTTGTTTTCTAGTGAAGCAGTAATACTCTGGCTTGTTCCTGGTCAATGCCACTTGAATAACCCTTCTCGCTTTCTCTTTCCAGCTGTGTCGTGGATGAGATGGACTTCTCTGCAATGGAACTGGATGAAGCACTCCGAAAATTTCAGGCTCATATTCGTGTCCAAGGCGAAGCCCAGAAAGTAGAGCGACTCATTGAAGCTTTTAGGTAGGACACTTGGATAGATTTTTCCATACCCAATAGATCAGCTGCTATCAAGAGTTCTGCCAAATGCAAAGAATATCGATTGTATTTTGGAAAATCTGTATGATTTTCTGTGACTGTATAAAATTGTTTGCTGCAAGTTTTGCATGCCTGAAATTACTTAATGGATGTGCCTTTAGGCGACCGCATGTATGCCACCAAAATGTTATGCTATATTGTTTTGGTTATTCACACCAATTCTTGTTGGATTTGGCAAACTCATCCTCTTCATGATTTGTGGTGGTAACTGTTGTGTTTTATTGTGCTTTTACTGGCTTGGTTATGCAGTGCAGTTCCGATGCAAAAGGTCTATGATATTTTTGTTGATATGTCATTTTGTCAAATTTCAAATACATAGGAACTAAATATACCTCAACAGTTCATCGGAGGACTGTACATTACAAGGAGAAACTTGGAGAAACAGAATTCCATTCAAAAACTCTGAATGACCCTGGAAGTGTAAAGGCAGCCCCAAAGATAAAGCCCAGTTTCGTTCCGCCTGCTCTTTTTACCATTACAAACATAGGAGAACCTGCTTTATGTTTTATTCTAATAAAATCACTAGTAAAAAAACTAAAAAGCTTGTCTAAAGAAATTTGAAAGGTCTTGCAGAAATTGTCCAATCTGACTGGAGGTGGCTATTTGCTGACTCCTTCTCTACAGCTTTGTGTCCCATTGTCCTTTTCCTCATAGTAACTTTGATGCCATTAGACAGACTTTGGGATCGGAGAAAGGCCCTTTCTAAAGACCTCTGCTATTCTTCTTCAGTCTCTATTGCCTTTATTCGTTGCTCCATTGCTAGATTAGCATAGGCCATGGCCCGTTTAGGCTTGACTTTCCTACGCATCCAGTGATTTGTATAACTGGGGAGAGCTTGCAACCTCTCTTGGACAATTGGAATTTGTCCCTACTCACTGGTCCGGTGAAGATGGAATTTTAGGTGGAAATTGTTATTCCTTGCTTTAAAAGAAAAAAAACCTGTTGAGATCTTAATGTCTCCGAGAGCTTTAGATTGATATTCCTTCATGCAACTGCTGCTAAGATTTTAGAACATCGTGCAGCTAAACAGGCATCTCAATATCTGGAAGACCATTAGGTCTTAGAAGAGGCGCAGGTCAGTTTCACACTCAAAGAAATACCAACATTTTCCTGCTGTCACTGTTGACCGAGGCAACTTTGTAGCAAGACTGTTTCAGGTCAGTCATCAAGGTGCAATCTGGAACAGGGTGAAATCTTATTATCAGGCTTTTCTCAAAAAGATTTCAAATCACTATGTTATTCTAAGGCCGGAGTGATTGCCTGCAAAGCACGTCATGGCTCATCCCTGACCACATGTTTTTTTTATGTCTACTTAGCTCCCTTAGCATTCCTTATGAAATGTTATGGTCTGCTATTGTAAAATATGGCAGGTTGAGACCAAGATTCTTCTGAAAATTGGAGATTAAGGACTCACACCAGGTGACCTCCATGCTTGTCTGTGGAAAGTACTTTTTGTACTTGCTCACAACTTGTGGAGTTCTCTTCTTGTACCATAGTTTTGACTTGTATTTAGGAAAGCACTTGAGACCTGCCTGTTCACTCATTTTTTTTCGAGGCAGTAAAGGTAGGTGATTGGTTCCGTGCTGTCCTGTCTGGCTTGAAAAACCCTTTGTGTGAATTGTGCACTCTATAAAACACCTCTGAGACAACATAACATAAATCACTCCCACAGTGATTGGCACCCACTGCTTTTCTGGAAGTTTTCATAAAAATTCAAAATAGGGCAATGTTACTTTGTGCTCTGGTGTGCCACCACTACCCTTACCAGTCACCATTCATGTAGCTGTTTGTAGACTATATAACCAAACAAAGTCTTTCCAAGAATCGATAAGCAAACATCCAAAGATAATCTGCAAGGCAATGCCTGTAACAATACTTGCAGGCAAAAAATGCAAAGCAGAAGGGAAGAGGTGTGCTTTGCAATGTAAAGAACACCCACAGGTCAAAATACTCCCAACACCATCTGAAACAGTTTGGGCTTCCGTACTCTTCTTTTCACTGCACGTGGAGTAGAAGCGATGCCTAGGAGCATACCCTGATCTGCTGTATAGAACTTGCAGCCTTAGTAGGTTCACCGACTCGGACATCCAAACACCACACTGTGGTGGGTCAGTATCCCCACGGTTCATTATTCACTCCTGCAGCTGTCAACAGAGGCTATTTTAGTGTATTTCGGTTGAAAACTCCTAATCCAGCTTCAGGACCCCAATGGTCTGGCCATCATACTCAAGAAATGGGCTGCATCTGCCAGAATACTGGGATGTACAGTTTCATTTTGAATCCTTTTAGGCAAGCTTAATCTTCAAATTGCTTATTTTGAAAATATAGATGGATACGAAGGCATCTATTCAGTGTGAGAAGGTTCACTAACTGATTTAGCTATTTGTTTATTGTCACAGGGAATACATACACTTAATGTGGCACATCTGCAAGGCTTCAGAAGGTCCTTATTTAGGTGCACATTCAGTGGAAAATGGCAAAGAAAGGTCAGCAACTCCATTGTCGCCCATGCAGATACTTACCATTTTTAGTGTGTTCTGTGTCATCAAACAAGAGCCACCATTGATGAGGATCAGAGGACGTTAGATGTATTAATAATATCCTCTTAGGGATCGACCTTTACAATCTCATTAACACTGCAACTAGCAGTTTTTGATTTTAAGACAAAGGACTATATCTGAACATTGTGGTTCAAGAGAAAAATATGACTGCTGTCCACATGAATTCATTTTGTTGTGAAACTTTGCGTCAGGATGAGAGACACACAGAATAATTTCTTCTCTTCAGATCTTATATTCAATGTACAATTCAAATTAATCTTGATTCATCTCAAATCCACTCTACATTGGTGGACTCTAGGTATGATTATTATTAAGGTTTCCACTACAGCGTACACCCTGTACCTCTAGCTTGCCTGTAACCACTGACTCATTATGCAGTACACTTGAGATGCTCAGATTGGTTCTTTCAACCCTGTCTGGTGTTCTCTATCAAGCAAATTGATATCCAGACCTTTCAACCATGCTATCCGGTTTTAAATCCAGGAGAACAGGTTCTAGATAAGAATGTCTCACTTGTTGCATTTTCTCAACTAGGAAGAGCTCTGAGGAAATGTACCTAGTTGTGTTTGTTATGCTGCTTACAAAAATGAGCTGTGTTATAGCCAAAGTATCTTTTCAGCACATCAGGATTTAGCCTAAAAATTCTTGCCCACAACAGGAAAGTTCAAATATCCCAGTTGGCGTATCACATTGACGGATCATGGCTCTTTAAAAAGACAATTTTTTTCTGAGTAGGTTGTGGGGGCACTTGTATTGTCCAAACAGCTACAGGGTGCTTTTGGAGTCCAGCCACATTGGGATAACCATGGCTGTAATCTGACCACCTTCTCCTCTTGAGTAACAAGGTCTAGACCTTTCCATAAGCCCAAACTTATTGACTTTTAAAAGGGGTTAATTCTTCAGCCTTCCATTCCAGTCAGTGATTTCCATTTCTTGGTTCTTGATTTTTAGTAGTTCACTAGTCCAGTGGTGTTTTCTGTACACTCAGTCCAATGGCTGCAAGGCCTCAATGGCCCCCATTGTAAGATCTGTCTCCTTCATTAAAGGATGCCATGTTCTTCGCAGATGGATAGTTCCTCATGCATGCACATTCCATCCTTAGAAAGACCTCATCTGAATACTTTCATGTGCATGTTCCCGTTTGAAATATTTGCAAGACAGCCACCTGGGCTTCTGCTTTTGCCTTTTGCAAGTTCTATGTTTTTTTATTTGGTTGATTCTTGTAGGGTAGCCTCATGGTGAGGCTAGACAGCTTTTTAAAGTGCAAAAGCACATTTTATCGCGATTCCAGGACCTGTAGTCTGTAGTATCGTACTATTCAAAACTCACATCTGTGTTAGTGGGCAGCAGGTGGGAGGAATAGTGGTGTGCAGTACGGGCTATATGTGTAATTTATAGTTATTGGTTCTTTTTATGACTGACAGTGCAGTAGATATAACAATTAAGAGATAAGTTAAAAGAAAAGAAAATATGATAGTTATTATGCACTGTTCTCCTTGACAAGGTTTAATGTTTGCGAGATCCTGGATAGACTGCCTGTTGTAATTGCTAATAAGTAATGAATGTCACAGAAGGCCTGTTTCTTTTACTGCTTTCACAGTGGTATTTCTGAGAAAGGAAATTAGACACGTTGTCATCATTCCTATTAATCTGGCAATTACTGCTAATAGCTTCATTAATGAATTGAGCAGATCAGTCACTCAATTCATTAAATGTATCCACAATTTCTTAATTGTATAAATAAGATGAGATAGACTCCAGAACTTAATTTGCTTCGATTATCATTTCCCAACATCAACGAGCAAACTAACATGAATTCAATTAATTTGGCTTGGCCAAGGTTTCTCAGTAAACAGCACCAGAAATGTTTGTCATTTGTTTGCCTTTTAATCGATTTTGTTTGTGACTGGCGCAGTCCACAATGTAGGAAACATGTTGAAAATGAAAAAGGCATGACTGTTACTCAATTAGTATTGAGGGTTCCCTTTAAGCATTTGTTTAGATCTCCCCAAAAAAAGAAGGAAAAATATAAATATACACTACATCAAACCTTTATATTGAAGAGGCTGTGGTTCCTTCCGCTCCTGCGGCCCCGCCTGTAGCTCCGGCGGCTCAGACTCCAGAGGTGCCTCGTTTGTATCTTGAACCGGATCAGTACCCACAATTTCCGGCGCCGGGTTCGGATCCACCGCATTTTTTAAATGCGATGTATGGCGTGTTTGCCAGGGCCTCGTACCCCTCTGATGCACCTTCAGGTCCCATGGGTCCTATGGCTTTTAATTGGGTGTGCCTCACCAGTATCCTCAGGCCCCCTTTGTGCCAATTATGCCGACGACGGCGTCTTGGCAGTTTCCGCTCCGAAGATGTCGACGCCGTATGTGCAGCCCCGGCTCCATCCCGTGAACCTTCTCGGATTCGGTCGGCGCCTGTTACTACAACGGATCCTTCTTCAACGCCGCTCCCGGAGCCATCGGCGCCGCATGTGGCGCCGACGCCGCAACCAAAGATGCGCTCGTGGAGAGAAGCACAGACATTGTTAGAGGAGGAGCATTACCAGGCTGAAGAGATGGAGGAAGGTGAAGTCTATGATACAGAGGATATGTTTGAGGGTTTGTGTGAGGCAAGTGGACTAGATACTTCCCCGGAGTGTGACTTTGCTTCACAGAAAGCTTCTCCCTCAAAAGAAGTTGCACCTTATCATACTGTGATAAGGAAGGCTGCAGAGCTCTTGGATTTGCAGCTCCCTATGGCTGAGTATAAGCCTAATTTGCTCACAGAGGTGCTTCATTCTCCGTCCTCTGTGGTTGAGCCACTCTTGCCATTTAATGATGCCTTGACTGTGCCAATCCTTGATGTGTTGCGCAATCCTCTTTCTGCTCCTGCAGTTTCAAGGTCGGTGTCCATAAGGTATAGGCCTGCTCCAGGAGATCCAGTGTTCCTTTCATCTCATCCCTCTCCTGAGAGTTTGGTGGTGCAAGCTTCTTGTTCCAAGCAGTCCACGGGTGCTTTTCCCCAGACTTCTGCTGACATGGATTCCAAGAAGTTGGAACAATCTGCAAAAAAGATCTTCTCATCGGCTAGTATGGCTCTGAAGTCTACTAATGCTACCTGTCTGTTGGGTAGATACATTCATACCCTTATGCACTCTGCCAAACAACTTCTTCCAAAATTGTATGAGGAAGAAAGGGGAAATTTGGGTGAGGTGCTGGCGGACTCACAGGCTGCGGCTCGTCAAGTCATCCAGTCTGGCCTGGACATGGCGGATTTGGTTGCCAGGGTGATGGGTTCATCCATTGCAACAAGAAGACATGCATGGTTGAGGTCTTTTGGGTTCCCTCCCGATGTACAGGCTGCCCTTCACGATCTACCCTTTGATGGGTCTAGACTTTTTGGAGAGAAAGCTGATTCTGCTCTGCAAAGATTTAAGGACAGTAAGGCCACAGCAAAGTCTTTCGGTCAGGCAAAGGGTTATGGCTATAGTAGATACTGTGGCTTCGGAAAGTCTTCCTTTCGAGGTTTCAGACCGCTACAGCAGCAGCAACAGCAACAAAACCCCATGTACAAGTGCTATAGGGGTAACGGCAGAGGTCGCCTTCGTGGAACCGGGCGTCAGCCTTCTTCCTCCTCCTCCTCTACCTCCCCAACCCGTCCTGGTAATGCAGGAAAGCAGCCCTAGATCCACCATCCTGGATCAGCCATCCTGGATCATGCAGGTCCCATGGGAGGCCGGCTTACCCATTGTTTACAGGATTGGAAATTGATCACTTCGGACCTTTAGGTTTTGGATCTGGTAGAAAATGGGTACGCCCTTCCCTTCAGGAAATTCCCTCCTCCTTATCCTCCTTGCCAAGGGTTTTGCACGGAGGATCATTTGCTTCTCCTTTAGAAGGAGGTTCTTGTCTTGTTACAAAAAGCTGCAATAGAGATGGTTCTGGAGCAGGAAAGGGGTCAGGGATGCTACTCCTGGTATTTCCTGAATCCCAAGAAGGATGGCAGGTTACGCCCCAACCGGGACCTCCGAATCTTGAATCTGTTTCTCAAGCAGGACAGGTTCAAGATGCTCACCCTCAGTAAATACATGGGATCTTTCAAAATTTCCTAAAAGTTCAACTTTATATATGCTCTGTTAATCCATTCTAAATTATTCTGCGAAACCCAAGACCATTGCTTATTTTAAAGCGGTGGTGTAGTGATGGCTTTTAACCCCTTCTGCGCCGATGACGAGCTCAGCTCGTCATGAGGTTTACCTGTCGTGCGCTCATGATGAGCTGAGCTCGTCATGAACCGCGGGGTTTTATAAACTTCAGCGCGCAGCGGGAAAAACCGCCACGCGCATGTGGTTAAAGGAATATAAAAAACCTACAGAGAAAGAGAAGAGCGAGATAAGCAGACTGGCTGATTGTACTTGTATAGCCTACCTTTCTTAGTACCAGACTTCCACTTTTCCAAGGGCAGTATAAGGTGTTACATAGTAATTCTAAGTTGTGCTGTACTTGGCAGATTCAATGGGTTTGACAAAGTAACTGTTTACCGGCAACCAACACACAGGGATCTCAGAAGTCTTATCAACAGATACTTCTTTGGTCCTTGGTCCAGAAACACTTGCATAAAAGTAGATCCCACCACAGATGCACTACATCTACTCAGAATGTATAGTATCACCTAAGTAGCAAGCACATTGTGACATCTACCCTTGGATGTTAGACTATCCCATTGCTTATGAGCTACTGTATGGATAATTTATAGTGACTTGGTGGACTTTTAGTCTAGGACTGAGCTTGAAGTGCAGTGCTAGGACCGCACAGCTGCTGCTGACACGGCTGGAGGCTAAAAGCATGATCAGAGCTACTGGGGCCATAGCTAGATACTTCGGCCCCTCATCAACATGTTCGTTCAGATTGAAATAGAAGAGCTAGAGTGGACATGAGGGGCAGGCGCATGCATGCACCACCTCCCTGGTGATCCTTAGCAGCAGTGCTCGATCCCAATGCAGGAGTAGAATGGGGGCAAGATGTACCCTCTGTACAGCATGGAAACGTAAAAGTAATTTAAAATCAGGACCCTGAAGAGAGAGCATATGGGTATCTCTATAAAGAAGTGAATAACACGCAATTTACTGGCGGGGGAAATAATTGGATGTTCTCCTCACTTTACTTTTAACTACTGTGTTAATTGAAACATTGATTACCCCCTACAAGCGACACGGTGGTGTGGTCTATTGCTGTACAGATTTTCTGTTGTTGAGTTGGTGATTTATGAATCTTCTGGGATGTATGGTCTCCTCAGCAATGTTGTCCTTACAACTTTGAATGGTTCCTTTTTAACTCTTTTCCGTTGACTACCGGTATCTGACAAATAGTCCCCAGAAGCATTCCATGCACTACAGTTTGGTGGATTTAATGACCTCACAAAAGATCTCGTTCACCACCTAATGTTAGTGTTTAGGGTGCACTGCAGGTATCAAAGCAATGGCCATAATACAATGAGGTTTGTGGAACATGCAAGGTACTCATACGCACAGCCAGACGTCAGAAATGGCATCAAAATATCATTATGATTGCATTGGAACAGAGACAAAGCAAATGATCAAGGTAATAGCACCCCAATTTATCAGATACCCCAAAGACTAAAGTTTACCAGTCTGAAGTTTAGATCTTATAGGAAGGATTCACTGTTTAGAGAGTAGCAGCACAAAGAGGATGACACAGAGTATGGCTGGTACGTAACAAAAAGGATTGAGGCTAATAGCAAGCTTTGTGTACATGGGCACACCCAGAAAAGTGCACGCAAGGCCACTAAAATGTTGCGATTCTACGTCTGCAGCATATTCTGCATATTTGTAGAGTTTCTGCAGGTCCCCCCATCACCTATGTAATTTGCACATTTCAGGGCAAAAAAAATGTTTCTAGGTCAAACTGATTAAATGTTAGCACACAGCGCAATGCAGTGACAGACCCGTCATAAGGTTCAAGTAGTAACTCACCTTTCAGTATCTGATTACTGTGGGTTCAGCTGTTAAACTTCGACTAATGAGACAAAGTGTGTGCCTGAACAGTATGTATAAGAAAATGTAAAAATAGTGAAATGATACTGTCACACATAAAATTTGCTGCATTATGCCACATAATTTGTCTTTTCTTGCTGTTGTCATCCCTACCCCAGAATTTTGCCCTCAGTTGCTGCTAAGTTGTAGTTATTATGGCTCTCAGTGGAGTGTTATTGTGTTTCAGCAAATTTCATGTTATGTACTGTTACTGTTCAACTTATCTGGAAAATGATTTTGCTAGTCGGTTAGCCATATTTAACGTGGCAGCTAGTTATGGAGGTCAAGGTGATTTGTTCTTTGGAAGCTTGTACTATTTTCCAGATCGCGGTCAGACTTTTGCATCAATAAAACACTGGGCCCGATTCACAGAACTAACTTAAGACAAAATCCTAAACTTACTACTTTTGGTATTCACAGAAGGCATTTAGTAATAGTAAAGTTAGGATTTTGTCTTAATTTTGTCTTAAGTCTGTGTTAAGTCAAACTTAAGACAAAATCCTAACTTTACTACTACTAAATGCCTTCTGTGAATACCAAAATTAGTAAGTTTAGGATTTTGTCCTAAGTTAGTTCTGTGATTCGCCCCAATGTTTGCATCTGTCCTTTTTACTTGACTTCAGTAATGTTTTTATAATACCCAGTATGGCCATCTTTTCCTTGGCTTTTTTCCCATCTTTGGCACGTCAGCATCAGGTGCTACAGCCATGTGATGAATAGGTGTCTGTATTACTTACCACAACAAGTTTCACTGCTCTACTCCTTCACGTGGGATCTATTAGTACTCTACCCCAGCATAGACTGCATCAGTGGTGTTTTACCTTCACATGCCTTTTAAGGGCATTTTGTAAGACTGTCGCTCAGGTGCACCTTCTGCAAGGATCTTTCTGTGGAAACATCTTAAAGGTATGCAGAATTTAAACAAGGAATTCTGACAAAACCCCTTGCCCCACTTTGATTATTCTGCCCTTCCTACATTGCTTTTACTATCCATTTCCATGATTTAGGAGTAGCTAAACGTATGAGTAAGATGAGTTTACTTTTAAAGAATCTTTGTTTCAACTGTATCAGACACTCGCCTGCTACCAGTGCATAACCCCTGTCCCATCATTATTGACTGTTTCATTTCAAGCAACATAATAGGGGATTACAAGTGACTGGGAATGCAAGTGTTTTTTGTACACAGAGTGCCCATGGACCACACTGGCTCCAGACTGCTTTGTTTTACATAATCTTAAGTAACATTTTCATGTTCTTTAGGAATGGGACACCAAGCCACCTTGTGGTGATAACAGGAAAGTGCCTAGAAGTGGGACTACCTCAGGTTCACATTAATATAGCGTTTTTTCTTTGGCAATGACTCTGGAACTTGGTATTCTTTTTTTGCAAAAACCATGGATTACATTAGGAGTATTCTACTCTGTACTTTGGTGATTCTTCTATTCCACTGTTGCAGATACTATTAGCTCAAGGACGCCTGCAAGGTGGTGACTACACCTTATGTGCAGTATTGTTGAATTGAATATGAAAAGTAAATGAACCCTTGCTACTTGAGGAATGGGCAACAAGGATGCCAATTCACCAAAGTGGCAGGGATAGCAGAAGTAACATCACACACCTTTTGACCTCTGTGAAATCACAGGTAATGACATCATCTGACATTGATGCTAAATCTGAATGATTCTACATATCATGATCCCAATGACGTCACAAAAATTGATCACTAAAGCCACGTGTCGACTTCTTAGCGAAAATGGATTGAATAAACCTTGTGAGGTTCAT
The DNA here is from genome assembly GCF_964261635.1 of Lissotriton helveticus. Lineage (NCBI taxonomy): Eukaryota > Metazoa > Chordata > Amphibia > Caudata > Salamandridae > Lissotriton > Lissotriton helveticus. The sequence goes on along the minus strand of NC_136070.1, from coordinate 1,069,218,086 downwards.
TAAAAGAGATTTAAAAATTACAATAGCTATCATGTTCACATGCATTCATTTACATAAACTATTTATATTGGCATTTATTAGCAGCTTGATTTACTGCTTATCTTTGTTAATATGTAGCATCCCTACAAAATTCACCACAATGAAACCTGTCAAATATGTATTTTGTAAAATGTATTTAGTTTAATATGTATTTTAATGTGGCCGTTGCACTGCTGAATGTACTAATTTCACCCACGTGAAAGGCAGTGTCCCAGTGTGAGATACAGAAAGTAAACCGTGCTCATCAGAGTGTTTACATTCTTTGTTTTGCCATCTTCATGGCCAGGAATCGCAAGGGCAGTGCCAGGGTAGCAGCGGTCATGGCTAGCAGCTGCTATTTTTGGCAACCCCTAAATTATCTCCAATTTGACATAAAACATTTTTTTTAGGATTTTGGGGAAGTTCTGCAGTAATAACATAATTGCATCCATAATGAAAGTAATCTGTCCATAAGAATCTAGATTTGTAAAATGGATTGTATTTTAGACTACTGCATAATATTCTTATGAAAACAAGTTAGTCCAAAAACCAACTGAACCTATAGGTGGGGAGAACCAGTGTGCCCATTTCAAGCATTATTGATATTCTGGAGTAGAACTTTCTGAAAGTGCTTCTACAGTATCATTGGTAGTGTTCTGATTGTTATTTTTCATTCGGTTCTGTTTTTGTGTTTTCTAGTCAGCGGTACTGCATCTGTAACCCTGGTGTTGTGAGACAATTCAGAAATCCAGATACCATCTTCATCCTTGCTTTTGCAATAATCCTCCTGAACACGGACATGTACAGTCCAAACGTGAAACCTGAACGCAAGATGAAGCTGGAGGACTTTGTGAAGAACTTAAGAGGTATTGTAATTGTTTGTTTGCAGTTGCTTTTAATGGCCTTTATTATTTTGGTAGTTTGAATGAGGTCCCCATCACTCATTGAAGTAAAAATGCAATTACATCTAAGGGATCGTATGTAAATGAAAAAATTATTGTACATGTGCGTGTGTGTGTGTGTTTTTTTTTATAATTCCACACTATTTTTGTTTTCAATCCTATTTGAAGAATTTGTACATCAGCAGAGTTTACTCTTGAGATCCAGCCAAAATTGTGTGTATACTTGACTTGTAGAAGTACATATAGCATTTGCTAGTCCTGGATTTAATAAATGCTTATTAGAAGAATGTGCAACCAAAAGATAGAGTGGAAAATTGCCCCTCAAGGGCGTTAGATCTCTTCTAGGTTTTCAGGATAATTACTGACTGTAAATGATTCCAGTTTAGGTTCTGTGTAAGTATTTGAATCCCATGCTGGTATTCTTAAAATTTGTTATCGATCTGCTCCTGGTTTAACAGTGTTAGACCTGCCAGTACTTAAGTGATTTGTGCTCCATTTTCTTACCTTAATTCACAAAAGTTGTTGTGACATTGGCAAGGATCTTTGCTATTTACAAAAAGAAATGCATGTGAAAACAGTTCCAGCCCTGAACATATCACGCACACCTATCTTGGGTAATCATGTGTTAAGCTTTACCCACCTTTGCCTTCGAAGCACTCACTTGTAGTGCAGAACCTGGAGAGGAACCATCATGAACGAGGCGTTTGCACCTTGTTTCATTTCAAGTTTTCCCATAGATTAGATGCCTTAATAAAAGCAGTACCATGCAATGACCATCTTTGTGATTTTGTCGTTTAGTGGAGAGATACTGCCTCATGCTTGTTGCAGTGCAGCTTTCGGTTGCATATGCAATAACGTTGACTCCATCACACATCTTTCCTCCTGTCCCACCACCCCATCCCCTAAGACCTTTAGGTCTGGCATTAGTTAAGACCATTTTTATCTTACTGAAATTATATATCTATATACGCACACACACACACATCTCTCCTCCTCCTCCTCCTCCTCCTCCTCCTCCTCCTCCTCCTCCTTCTTCTTCTTCTTCTTCTTCTTCTTCTTCGAGCTATCAGCCAACCCTCTCTTCATCCATTCGTGTGTTGTCATTTGTATTTTTCTCCAACCCACTACAGCATATGCTAGGGCATCCCACTTAAGATACTGGATAACTTCATTGTGTGTGACGCATTCGCTCTTTCACAGGGAGCACATCCTCACTCAAAGTAGTTCCCCCTCAGTGCCAGGGCCTGCTATAACAATGCATGCTGTTGGAGAACAAACAAAAATAATATTTAATTTTTGCTTTTAAACAATTTTTTACCTTAACAACGACTAGGTAGCTCTCCCAACAAAACAATTTTACAAAAACCATGGCCCACGAAAAACATTGGCAAAACCGAAATGCTATCTGCCAAAGCCGCTGCTATTGATTTTGTCGGTGCTTTGTTTTAATGTTGCTTGGCTCCAACGGAACCATTCCATCAGAGCTATTTACATCTATTTACATCCAGTGCCACAATAGGTTTTAGAAACCAACCAGGTGCCATCAAAGGGATATTCTATAAATCAAAGGGATATTCTATAAATCAAAGGGATATTCTATAACTCTCCTACTTGATTATTGTTGATGATGCTACATTGGATAAGGGAGATCATGTTTTTCTTTTCATGGATGCCCGACTTAAAACTGCTCTTGATGTGAAGCCGTGAAAAATAGAACACGAACTGCATAGATAAAGATCCCTAGTTGCTTGATGAAGAAAATGATGGCATTTTGAATCCAAATGACTTGCATATTGAGACAATTAAAAATGCACTGCTTTTAGTTGACAAAACTTGATTAGTCAGCAAAGCAAGGTTAACTTCACTGACCATCTTAATATTGTCTTGAAGCAGGCTTCAGATGTCAATCAGAGTTCTATAAAAAACCGCGCCTTTGTGTCTTCGATGACTTTTTAAGCTGTCCCTTCAATAGTAAAAAGTTTGAGTCCCAGGACCCAGAAATGAGCTGCATTAATGCCTCAGAACAAATGAGACATGGCATGCTCCTAGAGAATAAAATATTCTCACAACATTTCTGTTTCTCTTGTGAACATGATTTGGCTTTTACCCGTCATCTGCGACAGAGGTTTCAATAAAGGGTTCATTGTTTGCAGTAGGAAGGCACTGCCTGGTCTATTGTGTAATATGCACCTCAACCATTGCCTGTCTCCTTCAACCCAGTGCAACAATTATCAAGCAATTGTGTTTACTACACAGCATACTATAGCTATAATACATGCCATAGCAAAGACCAACCTATGTAGACAAAAGAGTTGCACCAGTGACAGAAAATTGTGTTAACTGTATTGCCCATACAAAGAAGTTCTGCATTTTATGTAAGATGCTGTTCCTGATGTGATTGCACTTTGCCGGATAGTAAATGCCTGCTGCATTTCGAATTGCAAATTAATTTATGATGTTACTAAATTTGTAGTATCCCTGGTGGCTTTTCAGACTGATCTTGCGTGTAATGTTTTCCCCACACCAAACCACCCAAACGATATTAGCCAACTCATGTTACAACTTGACAAGTTGGATGAATTACGTCCTCAAGGATCCAGGACAAGAATTGGTAATACAAACATATTGAACTTGACATTTCTGGGCTGGCTAACCTGGCTGGATTTATGCACCACCTGTGATGGGGATCGCCATCATGAATTTTACCTGGGGTGCTTGTAAAAAATTGAGCATTACAAAAAACTAAATTAAAGTTATTTCTCATCCTCGATTTACAAATGAATATCTTTAAGTCATCTGTTCTGCGATATAAATATATACTAACATATGACAACACCTGTTCCTCTGGTGTGAGTTTGTGTTTATATGTACAGCTCAACATTTCATTTTAGAAAATGGTATCACATGTGAATAAAGGTGTGTGTGTGTGTGTGTGATTTAATAATACATCCTTACTTTTTAATTGCAATCACAGATTAGCCACATAGGATTGTACAACTCTCTTCCACACATTATGACACTATCTCTAGAATAAAAAAAAAAGTTTTCAAACTATTCTCTGCAATATTACCACCTTCTTTGCCCAGTAAATAAACTTAATCCACGAGTGCTCTAAAACATCAGATGTTGTACCCACCTGTGTTATTCCTGAAAGAACTACCTCTATCTGTTCATCCTTCGAAGGACCTGATCAACAGACCATCTCGAAAATGGTCTTCTCTACTAACCTCTCTTCGGAAGCTAAGTACTATATTTCTGCTGAAAAAAACATGGAAGTGTTTTCTCCTGTTCTACCCAAAATTGCTAACAAATTTGTTGGAGAAGGCATTCTCCCTTCATCTTTGGAAATTGGTTGTCACCCCAGCCCTTAAGGAAACAAACTTGGATCTAAACAGCCTGCAGAATTTCAGACCAGTCTCTAAACTTCTGTTTCTGAGCTAAACAATTAATAAAGCTGTTTCCTTACAAATCCTAGTCCACATTTCAACAACAACCTCCTAAACACTTTCCAACTGGTTCTCTGGTATAAGTTCTGAAACCTCCACAAAGCACAAATTGGATATTTTTTCAAGCACTTTGAAGTTTGGTGGATTTGTTTTGAGGTTTCAGTCCTCCTCTATGAATGTTGGTCTACTGGTGCTAAGTATATGCCTGTAGAAATGGTAATGTATAATGTATCAACTGTTTTAGAAATCATTGCCTTCTATGATAGTCTTAGGTAAATGAACCGTGTCTACTTATCTCATCTTACTCATCAGGCCCCTACCCTTTCGTCAATGTTGGCCAGAGAGTGCTTTCCATGCACAGGTCCTAATGGATAGTGTGCAGGCAAACATAAATTATTTCATTTCTTCACTTTATTGTATAGTTGCTTAACTACCAGAGCTTATGTATTGTGTGGCTAGCATTGGTTTCTGTGGAGCTACAACGCAAGCCATGACATTTTTTATCCTGTATCAGAATTACCACTTGTCGGTATTTACCCCAGTGCCAGCTGCAGATCTGCTTGAATCCCTCTGTATTTAAGGAAATAACGGTCTGTGTGTGCCACAGTGTTGGCCTTGGACCAAGTGCAAATTGTACATAGAAGGCCCTGGAAAAATCTGTATTTATTTCCAATTTTCTTGTACTCATATTGGGGAAATATATCTGATGCAGGCCTCTGCTTCGATGAGCTTGATACAAGGTGTATGTCTACCACAATTGCAGAGGGATCCTGAAGGGGGTTATTCTCCACAAAAGGTCGACATTAGTAAACATGTATGTTAAACACATTACTGTGACTCCACGGCAGGTGTGTTAGCTTGACTTGTTTGAAAAATGTTGGATCTCATTAGACTAAGGGCCAGATGTACGACCAGCAACATTGCGCCTCGCAATTTGCGACTCATTTGCGAGTTGCAATTTGCCATGTACATCAGTGTGTTTAACACTGTTTGCGATTACCGATGGGGTCGCAAATTGAGAGGCTCATTATTATTAACGAGCCTCTCGCAATTTGCAAGCCCATTGGGAATGATAGGCCCTCCCAGGTATGGTGGCCTGCTGGGCTCAGCAGACCACCATGTATGGGAATCCTTTGTCACAAAGTGGAAGGGGTCCCCTGGGACCCCTTCCGAATTGTGACTGCATTACCACCCTCTTGAAGAGGGGTGGCAATTTGCGAGTGTTTTGGTACCGCAATTGCGGTCACAAACATTCATACATTGATTTGCGGGTGCAGTTGGGAAGGGAAAGCCCATTCCTAATTGCTACTCGCAATTCCTAAATAGCGAGTCGCAAATAAATTGCAACTCGCGGTTTAGGAATTGTACATAGCCCTAGGCCATTTTGTATGCGCAAACAGGTCGTAAACCCGTTTGCGCATGCAATTTAGGGTCGTACATCTGGTCCTAACTCCCCTGCTTATATGGCAATGTGTGGTCTCTGCATGATCGTCAAGCCAGCTGACATATCCTAGTTTGGATGCTGTAGAAAGCATATTTGTATGTGTGGAATATTGTAGTATTGTGATTGAGGTGTTCGTACACTGTCAAAGCTGTTGGTTGCCCGTTCTAGTTGAAGGAGAATGCTGTTAAAGGTAGTTGTATTCTACAATTTCAAAAATTTTGTTTTTTCAAAATTTTGGAGTATCTGCGAAAAGTCGGTTGACCATTCTTACTAGAGTTTTTAATAAATTTACATTTCTCATTCCTATCAGCATTCTCCATGATTCATCTCTAAAGTAGACTGTAAACATGTTTTCCTCATTCAGTATGTGATGTAAGCTGGTAACCAGCGTGATACAAAATCCGTAAGAGGCATCTGCTTTCCGCTCTAGGAATTACAAACATGCTGAGCAAAGCTCGTCCTTGCCTGCGTCCTTGTGAGCAGCCAATCCTCGCTGAGCTATTACTGCAGAGATGTGCTAATGTTTGCAGGCCTGATCCTGTGAACACACAGTGATAATGACCACTGTCTTTTTCTACAGGGGTTGACGATGGCGAAGACATCCCGCGGGAGACGCTGATTGGAATTTATGAGCGAATTCGGAAACGAGAGCTCAAAACCAATGAGGATCACGTATCCCAGGTCCAGAAGGTGGAAAAACTCATTGTTGGCAAAAAACCAGTAAGTAAATGTATGCAACGAGAATTCACTCATGACACCAGAAGAGTGAGAGATGCCTGGCAGGAGACTCTAGTTACCACTGCTCCACTGAAAGTAGGAGGGGCACATGCACATTCACATGTTGTATGAATGATGATGATGAATCATTTGATGGGGAAGCATTCATTGCCATTGCATTGTACAAACTTGCGTACATACTTTCCTACTTCTGCCTGTGCTGTGATCGCTCTACCTTCAGGCCTGCGCCAGAATCTGTTTCCATTCAACCTGCAAGATGCATCCTTCCATTGGGCAGTGTGGCAAGCCTGGCTGAGGACATATGTATACACATGATGCTTGTAATCCCATTCATTTGTATGCATGCTGTTACTGTCTCAGTGCCTGGTTTGCACCAATAGATCTGCTGGCCGCTCAAAGGGCAGTTGCATGTTGTTGCAGAGTGATGTCTTTTGAAATGCTTGGTCTACCTTGATTCCATGAACAATGACCTTAGCGGTAGAAATGAGACAGTGCATCCCTTTTTTTTCAATGTTTCAACATGCCATGTTCCAGAAAATGTTTGTTACTGCTGCACATTTATTGTTGTGTGAAGGCCTGAGGAACTTTATTTTTGTGAGATCCTTTGTTTTTAAAAAGCATTCCTGATAAAGTGCTCCAAAGTCATTGCTAGGTGCGGTCCTTGATTTACAAAGCTGTGCTTTGTTGAAAAGGGTTCACGTCTCAGCATTTATATTAAGGGATGCTTTTTAAAACATAAAGTTGCAATATCACCTTGTTTGGAAAAAATTGTTATGGGGTTACCACTGTAATCTGAATTGCTTCCCCTTCCCAAATCCTACATTATTGTGACAATGATCTTACACATACGGTGGACGTTTAGTGAGCCCTTATTATGAACTAAATTATCAGTGGTCCTACACCCTTTATATATGTGGCTTGTTTACAGAATGGAAGTGCCAGATTCATATTTGGTGCCTCTTATGGGCCAGTCCAGCTCCAACTATTCTATAGTAAAAATTCAGATGCCTTAGTTGTGTAAGTAGGCCATTTTGGGAGCAGTAACCGATTAAAGAATTTGTACCTGGAGCCTTTGTTAGGCATTTTAAATAGCTGACATTTTTTAAAGCTATGTAAATGCAGTAACATTTATCAACAACAATGGAAAAAAATCAATATGCACAAAATATATGTGAAAACATTTATGTCAAGATCCTAATCCCAAAATGTTTAAAAATAATAACAGTAGAATATAAACCCTAGTTTAATTTTCAGTTGAATTATTTGGCTTATTTGATAGTATATTAGTTAAAAGAAGCAAGAATACATATCTTAATTTTTTAATGTATGGCGTAACCATAGATTTTATGCATTCTGTGATTGGTAAAAACACTGTTGCATAAGAAAACATAAAGTCAAGTAGAAAATGGTGCACTGCAATGGATATAAGGAAGGCAACTTTAAAGTATTTACAATTTGTAGCATTAGATGCTGATAATGAACCCAGATGTATATTAGTCAAATTAAGAGGTAAATTAATTTAAAAATTAGTCTTTCTACAAACAGAAAAGCAAAGTGACTGAACATATTTACATAGACTATATATCCAAGTGAAATAATGTTTTTTAAGAACAGCAACATGAAGGGCCATATTCTTGTAATCTTTGAGGTAATTCTTTCTATAAACTATTCGTGAATTTGAGGGTATTTGACGTCCGCATTATGAAAACAGGCCTCAATAGCCATACTACGACAGATTCTACGTTTAAGCCCTAAGCATCAAAACTGTTGTGTATTAGGTCTCGCCTGTCGATGCGCATGCGCATCGAGCAAGCGAGACTATAGGGGCTCATCGACTCTTTATCTAACTTGCAAGGAATCGTGGCGATTCCTTGCAGTGCCCGTGACTTTTAAGCTCAATGCGCATGTGCATTGAGCTTAAAAGCGCGTGCACAGCCGCCCGCATTCCTCCGACACCTTTGAAGTGAAGCTTAGCTTCACTTCAAAGGCCCGGCTTCTTCACACCCACATGCCGCTCTGCCCCGCTCCGCCCCCTCCCCTGAGTCATCCTGCCTGCCCAGACTTCTCCTCCCCCCTACTTACATCCCGCTTTCACTTGTTTTTTGTTCCGACTCGACGTTCCCCCCGCCCCCTCCCGCCACGCAATGCCGAGAGCTTGTTTCGAGAAGGGGCAGAGGAAAAGCCCTCTCCGTGTGCCCTTCGTAGGTACCTGGCACTAACCGTGCCACCCCCGGCTTCGAACCGAACCCTTCTGATCGGCTCTTCCAGGGTTGGTTGAAGATGGAAGGGCGCACACACGCACGGCGGGAAGGAAGAGCGCGGGCGACACCTGACGAGATTATTAATCTTATTTATCCACGAGCTGGGACCCTGGGTGCGTCACTCTGGGTCCGCGAACTTCACCGATTATAATTTGTATTTAAACACACGAATCTCATCAACTGGTAACAGAAAACGTGCATCCGATTACATACCCTGCGCCCAGAAGCCCCAAGAAACTCTCAAGAAACACTCCGGGCTTCCCTCCTCAACCCGAGATCACATCAGCTTAATTCCACGTTAAATATACACTGCAGCTCCTTTTCACCCTCTCCCCGAAAACCGGATCATAAATGCAACATGCACCTACTTACCTGCGCACAATGAGCTCTTCGAGTAGATTCACCGAAAGTCCCCTCTTTACACAGTACGATTTTTTGTTAATTAAAATGATATGCCCCAGTGGGACGCAGACAGGACTGCAAAGTGCCAAACACACAAACGATGAGTGATTGATATCAAATAACTTGCACGAGCCCGGCTTGCTTGCCTGTAGAGCGCCCCGTTGGAATCCTGCAATAATTAGTGAGATCTAATTTAATTCACAATAGCAGGTAAGGCTACACAGCTCGAAATTATATTTCACAATCATAACATTTGAAAGAAAAACGAATAGTCTTCTGTGCTTGTTTTAATATCTATTGAGTTTTCAGGATATATTGCTGCTCCATTTTCCCGGGCTTCTTAATATTCTGGTTTTATAGACTATAATGGACGATCGAAGCGTGATATATGATTTCGGATCTTTGCAGGTAATACAAATTCATAGTTCCAAATTTGCGGTAACAAATTTAATCTCAGTCATCGAACCGTACATTTTTATCGGTATTCGTTCAGGCCATTTACTTAAAATTATAAATTAAGCTGAATGGTATCGACCTATTGGAACGATATATTGGAAAATATACTTAATTCTATAACTAAAATCGCCGACTTTTTTGGGGGGCCGAATATCTTTCTGGCGCTATTGACGTTGGACCGGAAAGTTGCAAGAGAGGGCTCATCGGGTGGGGTCTGTTCCAGATCTCGCTTAATCTTATTTTTTTCTAATAGAGCGGGAGCTATCAGTGGTAATACATACAGATGGCTCAAGAGAGGCTTTTGGAAAGATCCCCTGCCAGAAAACCAAATAAAAGCACCGAATATAATTCCGATTTAAGAGGTACAGCAATACCAGACGTTGTTTGTAAATTTACAACACGCAGAAGTTTGTTCCAGCTCTCCAGGCAGAGCATATCTGTTGCTATCAGACAAGAGAAATGTGCACGGAGACATGCCCCAGCTGTTTAGTGCTATATATTAAAATGCTTGCGCCTCTCTCCAGGCTTTGATGTTTACATGCATCTATCGAGACCACTCTGTACAGGAGATGTGAGTTTTATTTCTCCACATATATCTCGCTTAAATAGGTATGCATAACCAGATTCCTGGATAGATAGGTCGCTGGGTGGATAGACGGGCCCTCACTCACCCTCACTCACCCTCAACCCCTCACCCTCACCCACCCTCAACCCCTCACCCTAACTCACACTCACCCTCACTCACCCTCACCCTCACTCACCCTCACTCACCCTCACTCTCACTCACCCTCACTCACCCTCACTCACCCTCAACCCCTCACTCACCCTCACTCACTCACCCTCACCCTCACTCACCCTCACTCACCCTCACTCTCACTCACCCTCACTCACCCTCACCCTCACTCACCCTCAACCCCTCACCCTCACACAGTGCAATAGGTCTCGGAGCATTTGAGTTACAGCTTTTAGATTTGTTTATGGCTTTTTTTCTTTGTAATTCTTTAGCATTGCCTACAGGAAACAAAAATGCTAAAGATTTAAAAAAAAAACCCATAAACAATTCTAAAAGCACTAACTCTAATGCTGCGAGACCTATTGCATTTCCAATGCTTGTTTTAGCTAGTGGTGTGTACATAGTTAATGTACCGTCTGTTGAAACATATTTGCGTGTTGAGCTGTCTTTGCCGATAGTGTTATTTTGTGAGCAATACACTTACATGTTCAATTGTGACAATCAGTTTCTCCAAGGGGGGACATGTATCTTTTTTCTATGTAGCTCTCATAGGCTCATGTGTTGCTTACTGCATCTGTAAAGACCCAGGTATATTGCTTTCACTAGTGAGGTTGTAACATTCAGCGCAGGCAAGGTACCAACACTGGACGGCATATTGTGCAGACTGTGTACCATTAGGGCCAGTGGAACTGGGGAATGCTGCAAAGGCTGTGTGCTGATGAAACCAGTTGGGCTTAGGCATGCGGTAGAAGCAATGTAATGGTGCACTAGGTAGGCAGTGGAACTAGAGGGCCTCTGCATACTATAGTCAATTCAAAATTAAGCCCGGGAAAGACCTGTGACTTACTATGCAGGCACTGAACCACAAGGATTTAACAGACCTCTGGCTTACTGTGGGATAGTGTACCAATGTGCAACTGACTGTTGTCGAACCTATGTTATACGTAATAGAACTTGGTAGAATCTAAGACCTATACTGTATTGTAGAGGGTGTGTATCTTTAGTGCAGTGGGATTTGGCAAATACTCAAGAGGAAGTGCATCCCTTTGGGGTCAGATGTGATATCACATGCTCTAGAGGCAGTGTGCTGATAGGCTTGTGGGGCTTTACATTACTACCAAATTAGAGTATGGATGGGTGGATGTGGCTGCGAGTCTGAAGTACTGTGTTGAGATGGTGTAGCTAGGTGGAAGTTGGTCACACTATTTTCTTAACTTACTTGTTGTGAATTTAGTTAAAGCCTTATGGTATTTAAGGACGTTGACCAGCTGAAAAACAGGAGGATAGGTTTTTTCCAGGAAGCATTAGTGCTACTGGAACAAATGCATATTTAGTACTTGCCTGAAATGCAGAATAATAACTTGTGCTCTGAGGTTACAAGAAAGGGTGTTTTTTATTGTTTCTCCCTTCCTATTGTTATTACCATGGTACTGGTTTACATGCCACCATTCATATACCTTACTACACCCTTCACCAGAGATCAGCATTGAATGTTGATGAGAGATTGACTTTAGGTCACCTAGGCCTTCACAGAGTTTCAAGTGTAGCACAATGTTAGTCTTTAGAACATGGAACAAATGCAAAATTGAACCAATACCTTAGATCCATGTTTTGTGGGTGGTCTTTACCATTCTCTGGTATGTTGGGCACCAGTCACACTTTTTATTCTTTTCTTCAAAGTTAAAATCATAAAAGTTAAAATCATAAAACTGATGTTGGAGAACATGTTATCTGCCATCAGTCAAATGCATTTTATAAGCAGATTTAAGGCTTCATTTTAATTTAGCTTTACATCATCGTAAAATACTATAAAAAATAAATACATCGCATTATTACCTTGGGAGCATAAAAATGAGAACTTAGAAATGTGCGGGTTAAATCCCATGTGGACTTAGTCACAGTCCTCCCATACATCTTCTTGCATATTGAGAAGCTACCTGACTTGTGCCTATAAAGGCCAGACGGAACTAGATAATTTCTACTTTTATTAGGATTTTCAGATTTATATTCATTTATTTCTCTCTTGTTAGATTATTACTATTACATATTGTTTTCATAGTTTTGAGGATGTGGACACAATTCATACAGTTGTTGAAAACAAATTACAATATGATTATTCTCTTGAAGATTTATTTCTGTATCGTTAAAGGTCAGATGGACATATTTATCATTCCCTAGTGTATTATATCTTCTTATTTCTTCCTAGATAAAAAATTACAATCTGCTTACTAAATTCTCATATAAAACATAGATAAGACTGGTATGATCAAATGTCACTACAATACAGCAAATATGACTTACTATTGTGTATTGTTTTGCACTAACGGAGTAAAAGCCACCTCCTCAACAACATGCTAGAGAAATTATCTTCCTAGTTCTGTATTAAGATGCCAACCTGTTTTGGCTTGGTGATGTTTTACACATGCTCTCCTCAGGACAAACAAATAATCATTTGTGTGTATCTTATAATACAATTTTTCGATAATGTCCTCTACCTGGAGTTGATTATTTTATTGGTGGGCATAATACCTTTTATTGGCCTGATCAGAACTTTGTCATCATTTTTACTCCAGTTCCATTGAATACTGCATATGGACCAATGTCACTTGACCAGAATGAGACTTGAAGATTCTGCATTTTTTAAATATTTTGGTTTTGATCCTCAGATTGATTTTATACCTAAACGCTATTGCTTTCTTCGCATACCCTCACTATGCTGCTTTAAATTACATTTTTTAGAAGTGGCCTGTTGATTTCCATAATGGTTGCTTTCTTATGGGCTCTGGCGCAGCCTCTTTTTTTGAGGCCATCCTTAGACACTTAACTTGGAGCCCATGCTTCTCCGGAATTTTTATGGCTGAGTGAAGTAGTGAGGCGTGTCTGGAACTTGAGTCAGTCATCTTTGGGAGCTGCTGTGGAACAGGAGATAAATAACATAGATGTGTTTCCACCTGCTGATGCTCTGACCGTGTCTTTTGAAGTAAAGATTATACCAGCGCGTCAACAATGGAGCATGGATCATTGGGATCCCACATTTACTACGGAGTGCCATGGAGCTCAATATCAGGGTGAGGCACTGGGCTGTAAAATGGCGACAGAGGGTTTTATTTTCTTTAGAGCAAGTATGAGTCTGGGAAGCAATTGGCAGGAGCCTTGAATGAAGCTCCAAGTACTTATGGCCATGACCAGGGACAACAAACTTCTAATCCATTAAGTTTTTTTGAGGAGAATAACAGTTGGACTGATAGTTAACCAGGGATTAAAGAGACATCCCAAAGTGGATCAGGATGCCACCTAAAGAGAATAAGACCGGCATGCTATGTCTGATAAGTTCACATTCGTGGAGAATTCAGTGGCACCAGTCCATTCCTTGGTGGACACCGTTGACCCGTTCCAGAGTGGACATTGTAGAATAGAATATTCAAAATTTGAGTGACAAAGTGAATTCCATTGATACACTGACCCTAACACATGACGCTGATCTACAGCAACCCCATGCATTTCAATACTGCCATTAAATCCATAACTACTCTTGAACATAATATGGAAACCCTGAAAAGGCTGCCAAGGTAAGGTTTCTGGGGTTCCATGCATCCATCCACACAAAGCATTACATCTTTGTTGGGCAAATTCTTTAAATCAGAGCTTTTTGGGGGAGTTCCACAATTTGGAAAACAGCTTGCCATGTTGAGTTGGTGGTAAGTACTTGTTGACTGGGCCTGTTGCAGACACACACGTGTGCAGGGATTTCTTGAGATCAGGTGTATAAACTGGACTGCAGTCGGAACAACCCTGACATGACTGTTCTCTATGGAGTGACAGACGTTACAAGGAAAATGTAAACGTTCTACATTCATTGTTTAAATGTGGGTGTGTTTGCGTCAATGAACTGGAATCTATACGCTCTTGCACTCAGGAAGTGTTTGCTGTTCATTAATGTGGTTCTGTGTGTCTTTGAAGTTTAATGCACTTGTGTATGTCTTTCTACTGTAGATTGGATCTCTACACCATGGACTTGGTTGTGTAGGTATTTTTTTCATATTGATTCATGGCTTACACTCCATGCTAGATAGAATCCACATCGTAATGAGTTCTCTCGCTCTCTCTTTCTTTCGATTTCTATCTCTATCCTAACATCCTGCTCCTCAGCATCTAGAGCCTAGGCCTCTTCAGTGCACCTATTGGTCTAGCTATGTAGTCTACTAATCCTTTGACCTTTCTGAATTTGACACAAAAGTATCCCAACAGCATAGTACAGTCACACTATTCCATATGGTTTACTCTTTTCATAGAGTGCCATTTTAATCAATGGTTTTGCGATTCTCCAGCATTCAGCATGCGTGTTCGTGATGGCACATAACTAGCATGCAATATTGCATCCCTTGTATCATTATTAATATTGGCAATCACATACTCTTAATGTGCCTGCAACATGTTTGACTCTCATTAGGACTTATCCAAGGACGACATCTTAGTCTGGACATGAACAAGGCATCCAGTACCAATGAAATAAAACTGTTTTGCAGATGTACATACAGTAGTTAATCTGGAATCTTTATAATATGAACCAGATTTCTATCAACTTAAATTAACTTTTTTTCATACATATCTTTGACATCTCCTCAAAATTGATGTTGTTCACCCTCCTGCCTAAATCCTTACCATAGACTGTTTTTCTCTTGAAATGTCCTTTCCAAAGATGAAAACTGATTTCTGTTGGGATACTTTTGTCTAGTGCATAAGGCATGACTCTGCAACAACAACTCTTGCATTCTGTACTCTTGTAGAATTAGTGCATGCCCATTAATTACGTTGTATCACATTTTGATGTTTAATTTTATACTGCAGTACTTTCATTGAGGTAACAAATGAATCTCTGCTGCAAACTGATCAGGCTGAGGTAACAAGCGTTGGGGAAGCTAATAGAGCTGAGTTTAACATGCTAAAACATGCAGCATTTGCACATTAGAGTGAGATGCATGGTAGAGAACGAGCAGGAGCCAACAGACTGGCCTGTAGCTGTAAAGTCCTTCATACAGTTCAAGGAAAGCACCCAAGTGGAGGTGGAATGATACACCCAAGTAGCATTAGGTGAGGGATGAATACTCCCTTTGCCTCAAGTCAATGGCTGATAGAAGCTAGGAGAAGAAAGCAAAAGTTAAAAGGGGACCACCTAAAACCCACTCTTTTTAAATTATTTAAATAAGTCCATTTTACAGCCATGCTGTCAAAACTCAGATAGCATCACAGAGGCCATGCTCGGAGTCTTTTTTTATTCTGTTAATGTATTTTCCACGTCGTCCTTGCCCTCCACGATTGAGTGGAGAGTGATCCTTTCACTTAGCACTGCGTAAACTACCAACATTTAACAGTGCTGCATAAATGTGAATCCTTGAACATCACCTGATCGGCCATAAGAAAAAATCTGATCTGTATTGCAGCAGTAATGGCAGCCACGCCTTCTCCTTTGAAACCAAAACTGCCCTTCATTATTGAATAGTATAACCATACACTGAAGGTGCAGCAGGTGGCCCTGCTTGTTAATGACATAATTTTCCTGTTCATGTTTGTCACGGGCACTAATTGCACGTGCTAAAAGTAGCCAAGTAGCTGCAGAGGATTTGGTGTGGTTTGGGTGGCCCAAGAAAAAACTCTCACTCGGTAGCCAAGTAGGAAGAAAAAAAATTGCACCCGCCTTTGAAATCGATTTTAAGTGCTTCACTCTCAAACAGCTCTCACAAAATGTTTACATTCCTGTCTGCATAGCCCATGCAGGCAGTAATTGACAATTGCCATGCCACTACACAACTGTTTTACATGCTGTTGTATTCTTGTGTGATGCACCATCCATCTTTCTTTGGGAGAATGTATGTGACGTCACACTTGATTTCAATATGTGGTAAAAAAAAATCTATGTCCATTAACTGTTTGTATTTATGTTTATGTTGATGAGTAAAAGCATTTCTAAAAAAAGAAATTGCAACCAAAAATGAGACATAAGGACATTAGCATAAAAATCACTAGAAGTTCACGTTTCACTAAAGTCTCTGCCCATCTACAACCATTCATTCATTGATTCAAGCCATGGCACTGTGTACTTTCTGCTGAAGTTTTATTTTTAACTTTAGACCACTTTCCATGACCCATGTGTCTAATGCTGTTATCGACATATTTTCTTCTTTTTATTATTCCCATATTAGTGTTGTCGTTGGTAGTGATTTCTGGCATTTGGGTCCTAGAAACACTCCTGACGTGTCTTTCTCCAAAGAATAAAGAATAACACTGCAACTGAAACATTGCAAAATAACTTTCTTCTTCCTCTAGAGAAAGGAGATCGCCTAAGCTGCTTAATATCGTTGCCTTAACATACACGGGCAGAATCCCTGCATGCGATTACCCGACAGATCACAATATCCCAATCATATCTGTAGTTGATCTTTATTTCCTTCAGTCATTTTTCTGGGTCTTACTGTTCAAATTGCTGCTCTCATGGTGTTATTGCTCCTTTATGTGTTGTTAATTGAGTACGTATGGTTGCCCGAGTGCATGAGACACAGCGACTTATGTACTAGTATTACTACCTTTAGCATTCTATTGCAATTTAACACCAACGTCCTAAATATTGCATTCTTTCAAATCACTGCGTTGTTGTTGTCACCAACCTGCTGCACGTGTTTTAGTAGCTAGTTATCTGCTGTGTTTTTTTCCAGCAGTTTTCACACAAAAAATATAGAACCATTTCTACTTGCTTCTCATGTAAGCTGTGTAGGTGCATCTTAATGAATAGAATCACACTTGAAGAGTTCCACTCTTTGGGTTAGAGTGAAGTGCTTACATTGGTGTTTTAACTCGAATTCTGCTTTTCTGCCCACAGGTGCTCTCGCTTCCTCATCGTAGGTTGGTTTGCTATTGTCGCCTCTTTGAAGTACCAGACCAAAACAAACCGCAGAAGCTGGGCTTACACCAGAGGGAGATCTTCTTATTTAATGACCTTCTTGTGGTATGTTGTAGACAAATGGTTGATGATTTTACAAAGAAAAGGCAGGCGAAGGAGACCTATGATGTTACTCATGCCTCTGAATTAATTGTTTAGGGGACAGTAGTTCATTTATTTCTTCTGACATGAGATGTTCGAAATAACGTGCAATTTAGTGACAACAGGTAACCAATTCAGAGGGACATTTGAAAGGCTAAAATGTCTACTACATTAGATGCTACCTTGTAAAGTTCAACCTTTTTAGAGAGCCTAGCACTTGGGATTTATTGAGCACATCCGGTACCATTTGGTTGAGTTGTTTGAAATATAGCGTCTCGAAATTTCCCAAATCTCGCAACCTTTCATTAGGCAATCAGTCAAACATTATCGTTTGTAACCTTTTTTTAGTTGAGGTTCCACTTTAACTTCTGGAAAACATGAACCATGGCATACACACAAAAGCACAAACTTGTAATTGAGCAAGCTGCTATTCAGCAGGCAGTTATGAGTGCTGTCATCCTTCTTGGGTCCCAAAGGTGCCCTAGGCTCCTTTGATCTCCAAGCTTAGAAGCTCACGGACCTCTTTTGTCAGCCCCAATGTGAGGGCCCAGTAGCAAGCCACATTTCTGCTAACCACTCCAATTGAAGGCTCCGACACAGGCCCTCATGTCACTTCCGTAAGAGACCTAGAGGTAAGGACAGTCTCCTAAACTCCATCCCAACTCCCCTCTCTTTTATCTCAGATCTTCCTGTGAATCTTTAGCTTCCCGCAAAATTGGAGAACAAGTCAGAACTTTGCAATTGTGTATGATTTATTGCCTTGTGCTTTCTAAACTTCATTGAACCTTTTCAGGTCACTAAAATCTTCCAAAAGAAGAAGAACTCTGTAACGTACAGTTTCCGGCAGTCCTTCTCACTATATGGGATGCAAGTTCTCCTCTTTGAGAATCAGTGTAAGTCTTATTTCTTATGTTTTTTGAAACACAATTTATGTTCTTTTGATGGTGTTCATTTTTTATAATTATTTTGTGGCCTTTTCAATGGTTCCTATTGTTGGACACCATTGTACTTTACAAGAAATTAGACAGTGTGCCATCAGCAAGATCTGTTTCCTGAATTGCACTATATTGTTTTTGACTCATCTCGTCTCCGTAACGAGTTTGCAGTGAATACAGGAGTGAGCGATGTTTTTTGGTGATCGTATACATAATACTACAGTTAGCTCCATCTTATTGTCAAAGAAGAGGTATAAAATGTAACTTTTTTCACTGAGCGATTCAGTAGATTTTTTATGCCTGCATGTTCTTGAGGCATCTTAACCTCATCCGCGCTAAGCGTTTTCCCGCTGTGCGCTGACTTTTTCTAAAACCCGCGGTTCATGACGAGCTCAGCTCGTTATGAGCATACGAGAGGCGTAACTCATGACGAGCTGAACTCGTCATGAGCGTCGAAGGGGTTAATCATTCATGATGAGTGAATTATATATTGGTATAAAGAAATTCCACAAGCCTTAAGAGATTTTAAAGGATACTGTCTGAAGGTCTGCAGCTTAATGTAAGTTTAGAAACAGGATTGTGAATATCACAGACTGTACTAGTGACATACAAGTGATGCACCCCATTATTTATCTTCATCATGAGCTGTCAAGAGCCCACCATAGGGTAAAGGTATGTGTCTTTTGAAAATGATGCTCACAGAAATATCCCTTTAAAAAGAAGATTGGGCTTAATAGCTTTTGACTACCGGATAACAATTATTCATGGCAGTGAATAACCATCTGAAAGAGATAGAGAAGAGGAGGAGGTTATTAATGAGCTGAATGATAATAGAATAACATATTGCACATGGAGACTGGTTACACCGCCTAAGTTAATGTTGATAGTATTGGGTTTTTATAAAGCGCTCCGCTACCCGAAGGCATCCCGGCGCTAGCTCCTAGTACCAGACCTGGACAAACTAATGGTAGAAAAGCCAAGTCTTCAGGGCCTTTCTGAAATCCAGGAGACTAGAGGAGGAACGAATGGAAAGTGGTAAAGCATTCCAGGATTTAGCAACACCCAGTATAAAGCTTCGACCTCCCCAGTTGGCTTTTTTGAATCTGGGGACTGTCAGGAACTTTGCGCTGGAGGGTGGAAGCGTTCTGATGGAAAGATACCACACTAGCTTTTGTCTGAAGAAGGCAGGACCCAAATTTTGGGAAGCCTTATAGGCTATACAGAGCGCTTTGTATTTAATTCTTTTTATGATGAGGAGCTATTGAAGGTCCGTGATCACAGATTTAATGGGACAGAATTTAGGAGTTCCAGAAAGAAGTCTGGAAGCCGTGTTCTGGAGGACCTGAAGCCTGTGAATATGTTGCTGTTGCATGTTTCAGTAGTCTAGTCTGGACAGACTGAGCAAGGACACTACGGTTTTCCGGCCTCTAGTGGTATGAAACGCAGGATTATTCTTAACATTCGGAAGATAAGGAATATTGAGGAAGACCAGAATTAAGCAAACACAAGGAGATGATGGACCGAGCGCTGAAACTTATCAGACACTCACCCCCAGTATCAGAATTAACCTGATCTCTAAAGGTAAGTCTGTAGTCCATGATAACTCCTACATTTCATACTTTTGTGACTGGGATAGGAAGTGAGCTCAGGTCCACCGCCCACCAGGAGGGGGACCAGAAGGAGGGATTGATACCAAATTGGACAACCTCTGGTTTTTTTGACTTCAGTTATAAACAGTTCTGGCCCATCCAGGTGCTGGCCACTAGCATGCAGTCATGGAAGCAGTTATTACTATTTGTGTCTTCCTTGGCGATGGAGACACCAATTTGTGCATCTTCCTCATAGGACGTCACCGTGAACCCAAAAGATCTAATTATTAGGGAAACTTAATGTCATAAATGTTGAATAAAGTTGGACTGATAAAGGACCCCTGTGGAACGCCACAAGGTAGGGAAACGGCAGTGCAAGTTAAGGAATCTAGTTCTACATATTGCACCCTATCTGAGAGGAAAGAACGCAGTAATGTGAGTGCTGCCCCCTGCACTCCTATGGACGCAAGGCGGTCCAATTAAATACCGTGATGAACCGCAGAATCCACTTATGAACTCCACCTCAAGCCCAATTCATATGGTCGTTTATACACCTAAGTGTTATTTAGGAGGGCAAATACAATTGTTGATGAGTGCAGTAGCATTCAATGTAGGGATTCAAGAAACGTGAATTTGCACCTGTAAACTGGTTTACTCAATTGTAAAATTACGTTAGCAGCCTGTTATTTTACATGTTAGTTCATCTTCTCATGGGGTTGTGTTAGTGACGTTCCATTGTGGGAACACCAACAAAAACTGGGTAATTTCCGCAAACTCATACTGTTTTGGGCATTAACAATTCGTTTTCAGACCTTTTCCCACCCCAGCATCTGTTGTAGGGAATCCATTCTTGAACGAGGGTAATGGGGAGAGAAACACTACAAGATTGGTGGTTGTGTAGGCAATGGGGTTTCTGCACTGGGAAAATATTTTCTCATTGCAAAAAAAGATGACTATGCATTCTCCCATTCGATACTGCACACCTGTTAACGCTTCTGATTTTTTAAATGTTAGGAAATAGTATAAGTTATTCAAAGATGCTTGAGAAAAAAAGACTGATAGAACTGACGTAGACACTTTAGTTCATGAAATCTCTCATTGTGCTACCACAATTCAATCAGTTTTATTAGTGCTTCTAACAGCACAGCATACTCACACAAAGACTTTTATGTCGGTCTGTCGCTGGACAGTAGACGTCATTTTCTGAATCGTAGGGCATCGTTTAACTCCTACTTTTATAGTAGACCAAAATGAATGCAATTCTTAAGCTTTGTTTGTTACTAAATGGGCTGATCTTTACCAGGATGACTATATAAGGTCCTGCTTCCCTTTGACCAGATTTTCTACATTGAGCAAATGATTACTCCTACATGACACGGCACTCAAAGTATAAAATCAAAACAACGCTTTAGGGTGCTTTTAAACTACTTCCTTCACACCTGACTTGTAATGCTCATGTGAAGATTCCCTATATATTGAAGCCATTCACAATGTTGGTCAATTAGCAAGCTGGATAATTTGGTGGACAAGTGTGCTTACTGATGAAGCCTAGGTAAGAAATAAAGGGCACACTATACTTTTGGTTCTACTAGAAGGCGTCCATACTCCCAGACAGTTCAAAATGAAAGGAATTAAAGCATACAACCAGTGGGACGTTTTACCACTCGAGTGACACTATCAAGCCCTGTAATTGTCTGTGTGTGATGGTTCTGCACATTCTTTGCTATTGAACCTTCAAAAAGCTTGTAATGGAAGTGTGTTGGGGTGTAAAATATCATATTGGATACTGGTACTCCATAGAAGGAGTTTTTAGATGATACAGTTGTGATGTGTTTAATTTACATTTGGTACTTAGCAGTAACACTGCTGTAGGTTCTTACCCACTTTCTCTAGAAGCAAGAACTTCTACTTTTCTCTTCTTTAGTCATTGGGAGAGCCGAGGCAGATTGTGTACTTTGCGTAAGCGAAGAATTCAAACAGTTGGTTTAAAGTTTTAAATATATATGAAGAGGAAGGCAAATGCTGCTTCTAGAGCCAGAGTTAGATTCAGTGAAGCAAATTGCTTTGTATCCTGAGCCTTTCAATATAATTTGAATATGAAATCCTGTCTGCGCATTCTTTTGAAACCAAAGGAAAATATAAATTATTCATGTATCTGCTGCATGGAGTTTTCCCTCAATCCTCTGAATATGTTTGTCCACAAGGTCACTATCTGTGTAGAGCATTAATCTTTTAATACCTATATTACAAGTTAAATAATTCCCTCCTTGGGCATTCTATTTTTGCTTATTTTCTTCAAGGTTCAATTTCTGCAGTCTGTCTCTGAATGTTTACCTGTTATTCCTGTGGAATTACTTTTCATTCCATGACAGTTCAAGTTCTCTGGCAACAATGGTCCTTCAGTTTGTTTAAAAAAAAGAAAAATCAATTTGCTATTGCATCTTATTATTCTATAGATGGTAGATAATGGCACAGTATGAACTGAAATGGGAGAGTCTGCGTGCGACATCACTCCATCCACCACAGTTGTACCTTTTTTGATATATTTATTTGCAGCACCAGAATTTAATCCCTGAAAACATAATCATCTAGCAGAGTTCAATTCAGAAAGTGTGTGCATTGCGTTCTGTTTTCTCTTTTGTATGTCTTCCTTTTGTCTGTGTTCTCCGAGGTGAAGCAATGCCTTTAAATTATGCTTAAAGACACTGTCAATGAATTGTTCTCATAGAACATCTAAGTAATCTACATTTAAATACAGACAACTTGAAGAAGCCAGAAAAAGAAATGAGTCCATGGAAAGTCACCAATGCAACCATCACATGAAAAAAACAAGACTTATTGACCCAAAAGTTGGATCTTACCATTGTCTCAATTAGCTCTCTGGCCTAGCGTCATCACCCCTGAAAAACCCAAAGCAGAATGATAAAGTTAAATGCATCACTTCAGATGACGCTGATTCAGCAATCCCAACCCAGTCCCACCATCTTTGCAAGGGCCTTCCTGCCAGCATTGGCAACAGAAGAGATGGCCACAACGCCACCTGTGACTGAAGAGAATGATTGGCTTACCCTATATTTCCAGCTAGTTAATCTCAGTCTGAATAATATGTTCTGATGCTTAGATATCGGAACACGTGTGGTTCCCAGCTCACTTTTCACCTATTAAATTGGCACTGTTTGGATCGCAACAGATTTAAAGGAAACTCATATGATTTCTTCCAATAAACCCCAAGGCCAATATAGTGTGAATGATCGAAAGAAGCTTAATCAGTTGAGGGAATTAAGTCTTAGCTTCCTTAAAATGCATCTAGACGACATTGGCTTATAGCAAAATTATGTGGATTGTAACTCCAATTTTGAAGGCCCCAGGCCATCCCTATGTCCTGGACAAGAGATGCCACAAATTCGATAATTAAAGCAAATAACAGGGGAGATACTGGGCAACCCTTCTATTTGCCCTTGCTGAAGACATGGTTTCAGATATAATTTGTCCTATGAAGGCCCTGCAGAAGTGTTGGAGTAGAGCATTCGAATCCATTGGGTCATGTGTTTACCCAACTCTTTCAGGGACCTTAATCTTATTACTTCAATTTATGGTATGAGAGACATTTTCGATATCTACGGCAAGACAATCTGGCCATGCCTCAGGGGCTTCTTCTAGGTTGCAAAAAAGTCCCCTAGTATTAGAGGTGTTACACCCAGGGATGAAGCTGCGCTGATCAGAGCTTACCAGTTCAGAGAGTAGAGGCAATATACGGTTCCTCAGAATTGGACTGAGTAGTTTTTAATTGGTGTTTAAGACCGAAATTGGTCGATATGACATAAGGAGTAACATGGCCATCCACCTCTTGGGAATTGAGGATATGATAGTTTCATTAGCCGTGGGAGGGGGGGGATAACCTTTCTGCCAAATCACCTCAAATAAATCTACCAACCTAGGAACTAACATGTTGCTTAAGTTTTATTTCAAATTCAACTGGAAGTGTTTTCCCATTCACCAAGTGATGCAGGGCACCATGTATCTCCTGTTCCATAATGGGCTGTTCCAGGTTATCCGCCCGAAGAGGAGTCTGATGAGGTAACTAGAAAGGAAAACCTCGGCCTGCAATCTATCCCAAAGCATGATTACTAGACAGGACACCTCAGCCTGCAATATATCCCAAAGCATGAGTGTTTATTGTAGACCTTGAAGGCTGAATTAATAGTACTCTGAGACTGGACTGTTCTTATCTGAGCTATCTTAAATCGCTAATACTAGGGTATCGGAGAACCATGGCTGGCCGCATAAGCCACATGAGTAGTGTGCCTGACATGTCTGCTTCTTTGTGGGCTTTATCACAATAAGTGCCGCAGTTCATACATCTGAGTCTTTCTTGGAGCCCTGCCTATTCCTCCTTGGTTCCCTTTCATACATCCCTTTGACCCTCATTAGTGATCACATTATGCTCCTGTCACAGAATTGAATCTTCCTTACCACAAAGGTCCCTGTCTATCACCTTATGTGTGTCTGTTCTTTCTTTGATACTCACTCCTCTAATGACCAACTTAGATGCCTCCAACTCAGCCAATGTGGAGAAGAATGACCCTGTATTAATATCAAAGTAAATGATAATGGCTTCTCTAAGGGTATCACAAAAGATCACATACTCCGGCTGAACAGGCTGAAGCTTCAATATGAGGATCATAGTAGGAAGCACTTCAGTTCTAGTGCATTATAGCCAGTGACCAACTTAACTAAGTAGGAGGTAGAGGAGATAGAGCCCTGAATATTTGAAATGCAGAGGATCTGGTCTAACTAAACATCAAGATCATGGAAAATAGAATGAAATAAATAGTGTCGCTGAGTAGGGTTAAAGGCTCTCTGGGTATCAAGCAGGGGCCAGTGTTGTAACCAACTTGCAAGGGCCGGGGCATTGTCTAGATTTGTGGACTGTGTGTAAAGGTGGGTAGGATCTATCCAACCATACGTCCAGCATTCATGGATGCCTACCCGAGCAACTAGCTTGCTAGAAAGGGAGGTAATGAATGTCAGCAGATCAGTGTAGCGGGCTTAAATACAGCCCAAATCAAGGGGGAGCCTGTTTAATTTACCCTTTACAAGATTGATCCTGCTCTCTGGGTCTGTGAGAGTGATCACTTGCTTTCTCCACCTATTCTGCACTCAATGTCACTTACAGAGCGTGGAGCATATGGTATATCATTTGCTAGTTGAGCATATTCCCCCATATTCTATGTCTGAATCATCCTTATGTTAGGTGCTGCCACAGGAATAGGATAGCTTTAGTGTAAGTCTACTCTCCAATTAAAGTACAAGTTTTAGAAGGTGTGGTCTCGTCTTGTATTCAAACATATCCTAAATGGTATGCTTAACTGTCTCCCCAGAAACCCACATCACTCTCCCTCTCCCGAGCTGTCCAAAAACATATAGCGTTCCAAACAACAAAAGTCAAAATAAGAAAATGGAATAAAACATATCATAGAGGAATATGGGTGTCATCTGGTGATTGGCCAGGGCAGGCAGAGCTCCTGGGTGTATTAAAGAATGCTGCTTTAGCCTCCTGAAACAGACAAAACTTTAGCCTCCTGAAACAGGAGAAATTAATTCAGTTAGTGCAAACTAAACCAGAGGGTTCGTCAGGCCGGCCGGGCATCATGGTGAACAAATAAAAACAAAACACCACGGCTGGTGTTGAAGCATTGGGGTAGGTTTGGCATCATTGGCCTTAGCACTGAAGGCCAGAATCATATATCTAATTTATCTGTTCCCAGGACTTAACCAGGGTAGCACTGTACACTGGCACAAAGGTGTTCAAGCAAAGCTGCTAAAAAGGAGGTTTGGCAAGCATTAGTTATGTCATCTGCAGTTTGGGGGGTACCACTGGCAAAGGCTAGGTGCCGCCTGAGCCAGATGCCTTTAGTAAGTCTACATCAGATGCAGTGTTCATTGATTCTTGAATCCATCTCCTCTGTATGGCAGTTTTTAATGGATCTGCAGTCTCCAGCACAGCACATCTTTCCGCCTGTGCCTGTGGTACCAATGGGGTGTGCTGTTGCTGGTCCATCTGGTTGCCTCCGGGGTAGCCACTGACGAGATTGGGTCAGTGGTGTAAATGGTCCGCGTTGCCATCATACAGTTGTTCACCCAATAATAAGCATTATGGAGGTCAGTTAAACAAAATTGGGCTCGCTCGTTGGTGGGAAAATGAGGGCATAAACCACCCTTGTTGATGATGCACTACTTGACTATAATCTGGAAAAAAACCTTACCTTGGTGGCTTCCAAAGAGTAGGAGCCCTTTGGCCTGGCAACATGGCCGATCGTGTTGCAATCTGAATAGTTAAGAGTTTCACAACAATAGGCCTTGTTGGGGCTCTAGTGGTGGTTTGTGAGCCGTGGCCCTATTTGCTTGATGAACTGCAAAGTAATGGGAAAGGCCATTAGGGGAGACATCTGTTTGTTTAGCCTGATTTTGATTAACTCTGTCATAATAAGGGACCAGGGGTAGAAGTACATTTGAAAGGAGCATGCATCTTTTATGAGAAGAGTGTATATAATTATATATACATAGAAATACAGTGAGGTCTACGTATGTTATTGAAATGGAAAAATAATCAATATTTATTCATGCAAAATAAAGAACATAGCAGTGGGAAAACAAGCACAAGAGAGATCAGGTGAAGTTTCCAGGCATATTAATGTGACAACATTGACACGCAATGGTTAAGTCACAACCGGCTAGTACCAATGCTCATACATAAGAATGAATGCTTCTAGCAATTGAGTCAAGGTACGTTAGTCGACGACGTTTCGAACCAGAGTGAAATATTACGATCATCATCAGGACACAAGTTATGCCTGAGACAGTAATAGGGTTGCAACCATTTTAACCCATTGCCAGCGTGATAGAAATTTTCAGAAAAGTGGTCTTGCAAAGCGGTGTGGTTATGCCAAAGTTGGGCACATTGAGCCCAAGGCCAGGGGTGAGAAGGGGATACATCAAATGGAAGTGGTCCACATACATCGGGCGAGGACCCTGAATAACGAGAATTGGATCATCACATAATAAGTAGTATAATGGGAAGCTGGTCAGTATTGACACTTGTTCAGAAGCTGTGATAGGAAGGAGCGTTCTTAATGAATTGCATGCAGATCCAGCCGGTCTGTGCCTGCCGAGGTAAAGTATTATTAGCATACCACTTTGCAAGACCACTTTTCTCTTGGCAGACCTTGAGATTGTGATGGTCCCCAGGATCTCCTTCAATTTGTTTAGAGTGCCAGTATCCAATTCTAGAGGGCTGCTTACTACCTGCTCATCTGTTGCCCAGTCCATAGCCATGGGCGTAGAGGGGTTCATTTTAGAGTTTAGGGCTGCCTTATTCGTGCCTCTCTCTCCAACCTCGTGGGTTACAGAGCAGTGAATGTGTAGCTTCAAGAGTAAAATAGCACTGGGAACACTTCCAGTGTGATGAATGGATAAAACGGATAGAAGTTGGCAGGACCATTTGAGAGATGCTGTATCATGGATCTCAGTCATCGTTTTCACCATAAGTGAACTAGCATCACGTCAAATCGCTAGATAGCAAGGGTTTTAGAACCTAGAGTTAATAGTCTCAGAGGACTGCTCTGTGAAAAAAGGAGCGTGCAAACACTTATTGGCCTGCCATACACCCTTATATTTTAACATGGTGAGTCTTTAATTGCAAATGCCAGGCACACGCCGTGGGCTGAAGCCCTCACTCATCTGCAACATGTTCACAGGATTGGTCATATCTACATAAAGTAAAGGGACAATGACATGTAGTGAAGGGGCAGTAATCTCTTGCGAATGCCAGCAGTGCCCAACTGTATTCTCTTGTAAAAGAAATTGCCTTTGATCCTCTGCACCAGGGAGTCCAAAGTGAATAGCAAGGACAGGGAAGTGAAACCTCCTCCTGTGCCAGCGGGATCTATCAGACCGTACATCTTCCAGGGAGTGGCAGCCTGGGGCCTCTTGTATCTGGGACCAGGCTGTCCCCTCCAGTCTTTCACCATGCACATTCCTTGGTCTCCAGCTGGGCTCAGATCCTCCTCCGCTAAATGGTATTAGGACAAGCAGAGAGGTAGCAACCTCCTTGTGTTTTCAGTTTGGAGATTCACACAAACAAGTTGAAAAGTAAACATTGCCAAGGACTGAGATTACTGTGATCTACAGGACAACCACAACAAAACTGAGATTACTCATCTAGGTTCTTGGAGAAAGCTTTTAATTGAAATTCTCATGATGATTTGCTTCTCTTTTCCACTAAATCCGCTCATGCACCATGAGGTGCAGCTCTTCAATAACAGTGATTCCACAGTGTGGACATGTCAGACATGATACCCACAACTGATAGACTGATCTTACACTCTCACAGGAAATTTCAGGCCACCAGGGCTTGTTGGAAATATCACAAGAAAGCACATGCATATGAATCCTTACCCCAAGACCTTAGTAACATTGTTTATAAGGTCACAGAATGAATCTACTTACATTTATTACAGCTATGCATGTAGGTTTCTAGTCAGGTAAGATGGACTTCTACTAAGTATGCTTGCCTTTATGCAAATGTACCCTCTAAAAAAGGCGGATAAAACTCCTGCCAATTTTTGTTAGATGTTTATCATCTGCAAAAGTCTGAATAGTTCTTTATGCTTTTGCCAATCTTCACAGTAACATGTTGTGAAAATACATTTTAAACTCTAAGGAACTGTCGTCAACAGATTGACGGACAAATGCAATTTACATGTTCAAGGTTGTTGGTGAACAGGCATGGTCAACGATTTGTCAATATGTTTTCATGCTCTTCAAAATCATTCTAGGCAGTTATAACTTTGAAATGAGACTTCCTTTAGTTCTATCTTCAACATCAAGAATATTTTGTTTTGCCTTTGTATACACTTTAAATAGGGCAGGCGGGACATTTCGCAAACACCAAATGCTAAATCAAGGCCTACGTTTTACTTACCAAATTATTACAAATTGCTTCATCCTTAAACTCAACTTTTATGTAGAATTTTCTGTGCACAGTGGTTGTGTGTTACTATTTTGACATTCCTGATTTCCCCTCCGTAAATAAATTCCCTGTTCACTGTAACAAACTTTCATGCCAGCAAGTGAATGTTTTGTTCATAAATCATCCAATGCCTCTCCTCTCAGGCACCGCCGCATTGCCTGACTCTTCAGCAGCACCTCTAAAATAGACCTCCCTGCTTTGGAATTGCTAGAGTTATACCTAAACAATAGGCTCCTACCATCCTCTTGTTGCTTAGGTGCGTTATCTTCATGTAAGTTGTAAGGTACTTCTCTTCCAATAATTTACCGTCTTCTGTAGACAGGTTTTCCATCAAAGCCCTTGACAGAAATGCCAAAATTAAATTTTACTTGATTTTTCGCTTTCATTGTCTTTTCCTTTCTTTGCTTTACATCTCATTCCTATCTTACCTTTCCTACCCAAATGATATTGAACCTTTCATGTTTCACCTACACTCCCATCTCCTGGCGCCAGTCCAGCTCATTGCTGCACACCAGACCGATGTTTAACTTCCTGGGACCACCCTTCAGGTCTGTCCAAGGCCCTACGAGCACAGCCATCCTCCCAGACCTTTATCACAACATCCATTTAAGTCATTTAGTATCCATGCACCAAGTGACTGAAGCATCCTTCAACTGCAGTAACCATCCCCCTGAACACTTATTAAACGGTTTATGAAAAACTTCACCTTCCAGACTGAAGGCACTGATGTTTATCCCTCACTACTGCTTTGTGACTCCAGGTTCTAATTCCCTTAACATATGCAGTTTCTCGACTGTGAAGTTCCTGAACTGTGTAATGTACTCTACTACAAATGGAACATAGGTACATAATTTATATTAACAAGGCTATGGCAAAGAAATAGAAAGCAATGTAATACAAATACTAAATTAAAAGGCGTGTTTTCCTGTTCATTTATTAGATTATCCCAATGCTATCCGCCTCACGTCAGCCATCCCTGGAGCAGACATCAAAGTCCTCATAAACTTCAATGCACCCAATCCGCAAGACAGAAAGAAGTTCACAGATGACTTGCGAGAATCCATTGCAGAGGTTCAGGAAATGGAAAAATACAGAATAGAGTGTAAGTACAAAGGTACATATAGCATGCCACTTTTGAGTTGATTGTGGTTCATGCAAGCCATTTCACAAACGCCTTCTCCTGTTTAAACATCACATACCTTGCTCTGTATGCCTTCAATGATATACTGAGAGGAACAGTAGATCTGAAATGCTTTTTTCTGAGCTTGTATTTTTTGATCCCTTTGTTAATCTACGTTTGATTACATTTTTAAATGCAAACTGTGCGAATCCTTGTTGAATATTTCATTTCTTTTTCATTTCCAAATCTATTTTTATTTGTGTATAATACATAATGAATAACTAATTAATATGGTCGTATCGTGCTTTTCGCCTTTCTGATGTCATCATAAACCACCAGGCCGGTTTGCAGGTGTCACCAGAAGCCCGCGATGGCAATATATGATCTTATTACACGTCATTATTTATGATTTTTTTTTAAATATTATATCTTGATTTTGGTGCACTGAATATGAAAACAATGTTTTTTTTTGAGATACTGGATTATACAGTTTGTTTGACTTTAGTAAAGAGATGAGAAAAGTATTTCATTGTGTTTTGTTTTTTTAAATTTAGTTTTAGATTAAGTTGATTTTGCTTTATTAAAAAACAAATTTGGGCTATTAAAATACTATATTGCGGAAGCTACTTCCAGCAAGGTAGAGCTAGCAATGTTCAGCTTTCGTGAATAGACTGTTGAATAAACTACATGAAGTGGTTATGCTCGGAGATGTTTGAGGCTACTTCTCCAGTGGTACACTAACAAACAGCCGTAATTTCAGAGGCTGCCGCTATATTGTACCTTCCATGAAAACCACCCAAACATATTGTGTATATACAGATACATACACACACAAATATATAAATGCTTCAATAGCAGACTTTGATCAAGTTCTAAAAGTTAATTTCTAAAACCAATACATTTCCTTTTTCAATGAAATAAACAAACCAAAATATATATAACCAGCAATAATTTCTTGTACATATGTCAGCAATTGGAAAAGCAGACTGGCGATAGTGTGTCTTCACTGTTTATTATCACGTGATTATGGTGGACGCCACCAGGGGGTGGTGTCAACATCACTGCATTAATCTATAAAATAGCATAATGATTTGAAACATGTTGCAGCGTGACCAAGGGCTTTTGGCCCGAAACGCGTCGCTGGTTCTGTTGTTTTAAAATAAATTACCATCTTGCTGACTCTGCTGGTCCGGTCCTCATTCTTTGCTGGCGTGGAGGCGGTGTCTGCGAGCGCAGAGCGAGCTGAGGAGGAGCTCTGTCTTCATATGCTGACGGAAGTCGATTTGCTTCCGTAACGGACCCCTTCGTCGCAAGCTGATAGCTGTTTCAAATCAACTCTTTTGGCTCTCGTGTGGGAATTACAGCAGCTGTCCCCGGATGCACTGAGACCCGGCCGCTCTGGTTTTGGCGGTTTGAGCAGCCCCGAGGATTCGCGTCGGAGGACGTGGGACGCGGAGCAGTTCCTGCCATTTACCAACGGTGAGAGCGTTTCAAATGCAATGCCATCCGGTGACGAAGTAATTGAGCAGCGGTAGTAAAACGAGACTTATGTGTGCTCGTCATCACTAATTATTGAAAACAACGGAACCGTTTGCAACATGAACGAAAATGAAATTGACAAACAGCGGGAAGAAGCTGCCTTGTCACTTTTTGTTACCACTAACACAACCTCCAATCGCAGCAAAGAACAGACGCAAAGCGATCATGGCAATTCACAAACGAAAGATCTAAAACATTTGTTTAAAGAGCTAGTGAAATTACGCAAAGCTGAGTGCACAAAATGGTGGGAACACAAATCCCTCAGCAAATATGAGGAAGTGGGTCGGGTTCCCCGAGGCCTGAGAATCTTACTGGCCCCCAGTTTTGATAACCCGGACCCAGCCATGTTGCAAAAGTGGGGGGAAAGCAACTTGGCAGCATCGATGAATTTAGTATGTATATTAATAGAATTTGCTGTCAGTGATCGTGCTAAATTGTTGGAACGGATAAAAATACTAGAACTGGAAATTGATGCTTGCCACAATGCGGTGGAAACAAAAAAACTCACGGATAATATGAATGAGCAACTTCACAAACATGAAGAAAAAATAAAGGCTCGCAAAGCATCAAAGTTTACTCGTGATGCAGATGACTATCGCTTGGGCAGGATTTTTACATTCTCCAGGAAATATAACACAGCCAAAAGACAGGCATATACGAACAAGAAGAACGCATTTGCATCCAAATCCAATAACGAAATGACAGCTACTAACTCTGACCCAACGACATCTAGTACCTCTTGTGCAGATGGAATGGCACATCAAACTGATTCATCGGTCACGAGTGCATCCAGCTTAGAATCTTTGTCATCAGGTTCAGCTAGCTCTGATTTAAACTTAATTGGACTGGAAACACTAAATCTCCAGCAGGAAATGGATTTTGTAGTGGAGGAGAGACTCCAAACCCTGAGATCGTGGCAACACAATCCACAAACAAACAAAGGAGAAACAAACGTAGGAAGGAACAACGGCGCAGAAGGAAGCAGCGCCGGTGTGCAAACACAGCAACAACAAAAGAAAAAGAAAAAAACATGGGGGAAACGACGATAAGCGATAACACGATCATCAATCTTTCGAATGTTGTCCTTGATAAAGCCGAGGAGCAACTACTTACATTGGGACTGAATTATTCACCAATACAAAACTTCAACTACACCATGACTAGAGTTGATCTCTTCTGCTTTATTAGAAAATTAAAATTGAAAAAACATTTTGCTTTACAATCAGCCAAAGATTTCGATGGGCAAAATGATGACACAAGAGCAAATGAATCTGGAGGGCCAGTACCGTTATTGGCATCTGACACACATGTCTTTCTTGATGCCAACGATTTACTTAGCTCTAATAATGATACAGAATTTGACTCTATAGACACGACCCAGAATCGCTTAAGACAAGTCCCCATCCTTCCCAAAGGAGCTGGTTTGAGTCCTTTCCACAGTAAATCAAAATTCGTACCGTTAATGCCAAAAGATGCAATTGACATTTTTCATGACTGCGTCACAAATGACATCAAGAAACTGTATACCCAAACCAACAACAAACGACGCAAAAAGGAGACTTACAGAAAAATTGCCTATGAAAAGTTAATGAAGAAACTTGACAACAACCCTGATATAGTGATCAAGAAATCGGACAAGGGGGGTAACCTGGTGATTTGGCCTAAAAAAGATTACATCGCAGAAGCCATGCGCCAACTTGATGACCCCCTTTGCTATGCCAAAAGTACACAAAAAGAATACGAAAAAGCAACATCTCAGCTGTACAAGTCTTTAGGCCAATGGAAAAGGGAAGGACTTATATCATCTGAAGAATACAAATTTATGAATGTCAATTTTCCCATCTTGCCTTCCCTTTACCTCATTACGAAGGTACACAAGGCCGTGCAACCACTTCCAGGCAGGCCAATTGTGTCTGCCATTGGCAGTGCAGGGGAGAAAGTTGGAGAGTACATTGACTTTTTCCTCCAAGACTTTGTCAAACAACTCCCCAGTTTTATCCGTGATACCAGTGATTTCTTAACCAAAATAGCTGGAATAGTATGGGAGAGTGACATGTGGCTTATATCGCTTGATGTTGAATCGCTGTACACCAGCATAGATCACGCTAAAGGTTTATCAGCTGTACAACACTACCTTTCTAGCAGACCCATCCAATACTATGAACACAATAAGGTGATTGTAGGCCTTATAGAATGGTGCCTTAACAATAATTTCTTTTCCTTCGGTAAGGAGATCTACAGGCAACTAGGGGGTGTAGCGATGGGGGCCTGCTTCTCTCCCAGCTATGCGTGCTTGCACGTTGGTTGGTGGGAGGAGCAGGTCCTCAGAGTACGCCACAAAGCATGGATGGAGAGTCATGTTAGGTGTTTTTTAAGGTACATTGATGATGTCTTCATCGTCTGGAAGGGTAGCAAAGAAGAAGCACTGTCGTTTATTCATGATATCAACGGCAATGCGCTGAATCTTAACTTTACGGCCCACATCCAGAAAAATCGCATTCAATTTTTGGATGTTGAGGTATATGTCTCCAATGGAATTCTTAACACTACCCTTCACCGGAAACAAACTGCAGGCAATGCTACATTGCATGCAACCAGTATGCATCCCAGGCATACAATCTCTGGAATCCCCTATGGGGAAATCCTCAGGTTAAAGAGAATTTGCAGTTCCCCCTCTGACTTTGATGACTGCTTAGCAGAACTTCTGGGCAGATTGAGAGCTAGAGGGTATTCTGAGCGGATATTAAATGCAGCGGTTACTAAATCCCTTTCGAGATCTAGGGAGAGTCTTTTTCCAGAGTTTACCTCTACAACTGAACCATCTGTGAACACAGCATCCCAAATAGAGTGCCCACGTCTCATTACTACTTTCAGTAGGGAAGATAGGAAGATCAGGTCTATACTGAACAAACATTGGCCGGTTGTTCTCAGTGACCACATTCTAAATACCAGATTACCCTCCTCACCCACTGTTACCTTTAGACGGGCCAAAACCACGGGTAACTACTTGGATAAAGCTGCGCCTGAACTTAAAACCAAAATTCCATGGCTACGCCCGAATATGGGATTCTTTAAATGTTCCAGTTGTAGGGCCTGCAAGTTCGGGGTTTCCACCACCCACTATTCTACCCCGTTTAGCACAGTTGCCAAGACCATCAATGGCAACTTTAATTGCAAAACTGATCATGCCGTGTATGTTCTGGCGTGCACCTGTGGGCTTAGATATGTTGGCAGCACTAAGCTCCAGGTGCACGTCCGAATATTACAGCACTTGCGGGCTATCCTCCATAGTGATCCTACTTACCCGGTCGCCCGACATTTTAAGCGGGTTCACAATAAGGATTTGAACTGCCTCAACTACTTTGTGATTGGAGCAGTACCCAGATCTAGAAGAGGAGGTGACCGTGAGGCAGAACTCAGGAAATTAGAATCTAGATTCATATTGGAACTCGACAGCCGTTGGCCAAACGGGCTTAACAATATTGAGGAAATGCATCATTTTCTGTAATTGCATATTAATATCGGTTGCTTCAAAAAAAAAAAACCCTCTTCTTCCCCCTTCTTTTCCCCTTAACAATAATATATGTGCTTCTAGTTAGGTTCCCTATTAGAAGCACCGTGCGTTGGGGGTATTCCTTGTCTCATGATCTGCTTTTACAACTAGTGAAATTTAGATCAATATTCACTCATGGTGACGTATATGATGCACTTTATTATATAACATGATCTATATCCAATTTTTAAATATACTCATACAATTCTATTCCAGGACTTATTGAAAGAATTTTAGATAATCACTTATATGACAATTTTTAGAGTGTATAGTGATTGAAATATGAAGATATAATTTGAGAGTTTGTATATATTGACATTGTGCTGAACATCTACATATATGGAATAATTAAGGGGAGATACATAGAATAGATACATATATTTGTATATATAGGGCAGATCTGAACTTGTATCTGCATGTGTGTGTGTATGTATGTTCGCACATATATCTTCATATGTGTGTGTGTGTATATATGTACATAGATGTAGATATTGGGGTTAAAATTGGGGGTGATTTTCTGTATGTGATTTTTATAACAGTGGGGTTTTCTTTGAGATAATCTTATGTTGTTGTTGGTAGGTTGTGGGGGTGGGCATGTAAAGGTGGTGTGGGTGTGTATATATATGAAATATGGTCTAATTTATACATATTGTCATTTTTAGCTTCTTGGACAACAATGTCATAACTTACCTGGAACACTTTAAGAGAACTTAGCATAAAACAGGATTGTTTGATGAATTTAATCTTGCTTTTCATTGGTTATTGCACATTTGCACATTACTGTTCTAATGGTAGTGTAGTATATTCCCGCAACTCTTTTGCACTTCATTTCATCTTTATCACTTATGCACTTTCTAAACTATGCACTTTATAAACTTTCGCTGCTACATATAAGAATTGGCATATTTGCACAGGATTGGTATACATGTCATTTGAACTTCTAATTGATAACAGAAATTGCTTTTTAATGCTTTTTAATACCTTTTACTTATAAATTGTATTAGCTGTTAGAGTTAGTATATATCCTGGATTTAACCAGCAATAATTTCTTGTACATATGTCAGCAATTGGAAAAGCAGACTGGCGATAGTGTGTCTTCACTGTTTATTATCACGTGATTATGGTGGACGCCACCAGGGGGTGGTGTCAACATCACTGCATTAATCTATAAAATAGCATAATGATTTGAAACATGTTGCAGCGTGACCAAGGGCTTTTGGCCCGAAACGCGTCGCTGGTTCTGTTGTTTTAAAATAAATTACCATCTTGCTGACTCTGCTGGTCCGGTCCTCATTCTTTGCTGGCGTGGAGGCGGTGTCTGCGAGCGCAGAGCGAGCTGAGGAGGAGCTCTGTCTTCATATATATATATATATATATATATATATATATATATATATATATATATATATATATATATATATATATAGTGATGACGCTCGTATTGATTGATCATCACTATCTCATTCTTCAATAGGTGACACAGTGAGAAACTAATTAATTGACAACCGGATCATTTGTTACGGTCCACAGACATTTTTAACGTATTACTTTCAACTATTAGGATTGAAAAAGAGTTCAAGATAGCAACACAAAACATTGCATTTCTCAAACAGTGAATATTCTTTATCCGCATGCGTGCGGGCGGAATTCCGCTCGTACGCTGGGATTTACTCATTCCCATGTTTCATGACGAGCTGGGCTCGTCATGAGCGTGCGAGGAGGCTACCTCATGACGAGCCCAGCTCGTCATGAGCGTCGAAGGGGTTATAAAGCGATAAAGCTCATGGTGATAAAGACGAAGGGCGTTCCAAACTTGGTGAATCATTCAGAAGTGTCAATTAATGCCGTAACCCAAGAGGAACCACACACACAATTTATACCTAAAGGACTCACCCTAAGAAGATAGTACCCTCCAGTGACCAGGCCTAAAACGTTTGGAAAAAATTGTAAAACAAAAGCAATCTGTGACTAGCATATAAACACCCTCTACAGCATTAGACACTAAAGTTGACAGTAATAATGCCATCCCTGAGACTCCTGTTTTCCCCAGTGAACAAGATGGGCAGCGCTGTCTGCTTCTTCCTCTTTTGGTTTACATGTAGACCTGGGACACTAGCTTTCACGTTCTGTGACGCTGTGCTATCCATGCTAGCTCATCAGTTAGACGTGGAACATGCTCCTACTTCACCCAGAAGAGCCCCGCAGGCCTTCCCTTCTCTCTTACAGGCTTGGGGATCAATATGCAAAGCTATTCAACACATTAGACAGATCTTACAGTCTCGGGCTCCTTACAAAAAGCCTCCCCTTAGACTGCAGGGGAGATATAAGCTCTGGTGTTAGGCATCAGTTCCTGAGGCAACAGAGAACTTTGACCTCAGCAACTATTATGATACCATGGGCTGTAGAGGACTTGCAGGCTTAGGCCTCTGATAGTATACCTCGGTTTGTGCGGATTTTACAGGCTTGGGCCCCATGCCTTAGTGCTGTGCATGGGTCTTAGTACTTTAGTTGGCAGTTATCAAATTAGACTTTTACAACAATCTCATAAACCATAACTCCGAGCTATTCCTCAGGTTACAGAGCTGCAGCTCAGGGAGAAGTGCTATTCTGAGGTTCCATGGATCTTACAGAAGCCCCATGCATATAGCTGTGCATACCTAAGAGGCTCTTACCACAAAAATGAAACCCTGTGGTTAGAAAATAACATAGACTGTGGCCTCAACAATGTCCCTTCTTTTATATGGAGATGAAAATGCCCATGCACTTCAGGATACCGCAATGAGACATTTGTTCTTATAAATTCCTAATCCCACAGTTATCCCTGTGTTTAGTGTCATTGGGGTGCAGGTAGAATGCAGCTAGCAGTTTTGCATCATTCCACCAATACATTTATATATTGTTATTTTATTTAATGTAATCTTTCTACATTTATGATTTCTTCTCACTACATTGTGAGTGCATTATAGATGTGTTCCAATGCAATAACAATTGTTTTGAGGACCTCATTTCCTTGATGCATGGGTTCAGTGAAAAAAACACAAGATCCCACTGGAATTTTTAGGCCTCTGAAAAGGTTGACTCGCTCAGTAGCTGGATTCTCTGAAGACACGTTTCCAGTTAAACCCAAAACAGAAAAGCTATAGTGTCCATAACTCATGTGGGTTACTTGTATCTCTATTATCTGCTTGTAAATTAAGAACTGGCAGTGGGTGCACAAATTCAAATCAAATCAGGTGTTTGTTTAGTGCGACTACTCATCCGTAAGGGTCTCAAGGCGCGGGGGGAGGTGGGGGTGAGGGGGGGGTGGGTTTTGCAGGTTCCAGTCCATCAAGAAGGGGGTCTGTCGAAGAGCCAGGTTTTGAGGTTTCTTGCGAAGATGGGGAGCCATGTTATCCGTCTGAGGTGGAATGGAAGGTCATTCCAGGCACTGGCTGTGTGGAAGGAGAGGGAGTGGCCTCCCGATCTGGTCTTTCTGGTGCGGGGGACCACGGCGTAGGAGAGCTGGGCTGATCGTAGGGTCCTTTGGGGTGCGTGGAATTTGAGTCGGCTGTTCAGGTATGCTGGTCCGGTGTCGCGGAGGGCCTTGTGAGCGTGGGTTAGCATCTTGAAGGTGACTCTCGCTTCGATGGGGAGCCAGTGGAGTGTGCGCAGGTGCTGGGAGATGTGCCAGTGGCTTGGCAGGTTGAGGACCAGTCTTGCGGCGGCGTTTTTGATGTTCTGTAGCTTGCGGGTGAGGTTTTTGTTTATTCCGGCATAGTGTGTTGCCGTAGTCGAGCCTGCTGGCGACCAGGGCGTGAGTGACGGTCTTTCTGTGTTTGAGGGGGATCCATTTGAAGCTCTTACGTAGGAGGCGCAGGGTGTGGAAGCAGGAGGACGAGACGGAGTTGATCTGGCAGTCCATTTTGAGCTCTGAGTCCAGGATGATTCCCAGGTTGCGTACGTGGTCCGTGGGGGTGGGCAGGCTTCTGAGGGTGGGGGTCACCAGGTGTCGTTCCAGGCGTCTGGGTTTGGACCCATGATGAGTACTTCAGTTTTGTTTGTGTTTAGTTGTAGGCAGCTGTTTTTCATCCATTTGGCGACGGTTTCCATGCCTTCTCGAAAGTTGTGTCTGACGGTGTTGGGGTCGTTGGATAGGGAGAGGAGGAGTTGGGTGTGGTGTCCGTATGACACAATGTTGAGTCCGTAGGTTCTGACGAAGGGGGCGAGCGGAGCCATGTAGACTTTGAAGAGCGTAGGGCTGAGGGAGGACCCCTGGGGGACTCTACAGGTGGTAGGTGTAGGGTCTGAGAGGAAAGTGGGAGTATGAAGCCCTCAAAACAAATACAGTCTTTTGGCGTCATTTATTATGCTGTTCATCCTGTGGTTTAATTGTGGTGTCCCAGTCCATTTACTTCCCACCAAAATGTAACCTAAGTACTAGGGCTGTGTAGGTCAGACCATTACTAGCGATTTGGTGGTTATTATGATGGAAACAAAGCAATAAAATAAGAGAAAAAAGCAGGTCTGTGTATGGAAACCATAAGTAGAGACTCGTGGTAATTTGAGGTTGGGCTACAACAGTTTTATTTAATATTATTGTTATGCCTCAGACAAGATTAAAAACAGACCAAAATGTGACTAACCCTCAAAGAACTCTCTTTATGTTTCTACACAGTATGTATATGTATATGTATAGAATACAACTCCAATCCACTTTCTATGTTGATTATGTAAAAAGAAAGACAGGCAGCAGCTCAGTTTCGTTGCAGAGTGTTCAATAAAAAAAAAAAAAACAGCAAATTCATCCCGGTGCGTTTTGGAGCGCACAGCTCGAGAGAGAGAGAGAGAGAGAGAGAGAGAGAGAGAGAGAGAGAGTGAGAGAGAGAGAGAGAGAGAGAGAGAGAGAGAGAGAGAGAGAGAGAGAGAAAAAAAAAGAAAAGAAGAGAAGAGATATATATATATATATATATATATATATATATATATCTCTCCCCAAGGAGCTGTGCGCTCCAAAACGCACCGGGATGAATTTGCTGCTTTTTTTTATTGAACACTCTGCAACGAAACTGAGCTGCTGCCTGTCTTTCTTTTTACATAATCAACATAGAAAGTGGATTGGAGTTGTATTCTATACATATATATATATATATATATTCATTTAAAATGTCTGGTAGTGGAAACCTTTGCCATTCCTTTAGTTTGAGGTGATCACTAGTTTAGATACAATGAATAACAGGATTCATACGTGATGGGCGGCTGATCCTTTCAAGGACGTGTGCAATGACACCATTACTCAAGCTGTCAGAAAGATCAGTGCCCCATGCTGAACATCTCCTGGTAGTCACAGGTAATTATTGGGTCATTCTGAATGCCTAGTGTAATCATTCCACTGTGTCTACCACCTAAACTGCTCTTTGTTAGTGCTGTACATTTTCATTGTAATATAATTAACTGTGGATATGCACCTTCACTCCCTTTGCTCCAGCTGAGCTAGAGAAACAGAAGGGAGTGGTGCGCCCCAGTATGTCGCAGTGTTCCAGTCTGAAGAAGGAGTCTGGCAATGGCACACTAAACAGGGCCTGTCTGGATGACAGCTACGCGTCGAGTGAGGGGCTCAAACGCAGCGCCTTGAGTAGCTCCCTCAGAGACCTTTCTGATGCTGGTAAGAAGCTTGCTGCTTTTCCCCATGCTCCTTGTGCCAGCCCACATGTCATACATGTTACCACATTTGTGAGTTGTGCAGCTTGTAAAACCATCTCCTAGTCATGTTTGGCTGCTATTTGATTTGGATCCCTTTTTCCCGTTACCCTTTGAGTAGCTTCAGCTTGCAATCTAGCTTCTAAAATCAATAAAAGGTAGAGCTGAATGACATTGATAACAATCTGTATGTATGTGTAGAGGGTGTTTAGAGGAACCTATCACAAATGCTCTCTCTGTGTTGAATTCAGTGTACCTCTGTATCATATTTTGATGAATGAAATTGAGTGAATCCCTTCTAAATTTCTAATTTCATAGAATAGATTTCCAATATGCTGTGTGACTGATACCTTCTCATTGCTTGACTTGCCCAGCAGGTCCTAGTCACTGATGGTGTTGACATTTGTAAAACTCCATTGCTAGAGCAAAATGTAAAAGCCGGCCTTCTCTGCAATAATGTCCCCAGGCCTTGTTTATGTTGTTCTGGCAATCTTTGCTGTTGTTGTGACAGTTGGTTATATACATCATATTTCTTTTAAAAAAGAATATGGAACAGCATTGTAGGTTTTGGTGGTGGTACATTTTTATTAATACATGCCACTTTAATTTCTGTTGTGACTGGAGCATGTTTGCAATAAAATGCAGGCAGGTCTTAGTATATATTAGCATATACCTAGAGGACTTTTTGTCATTACTCACAAGAGTGTAATAATAATCTTCTGTGAGAATCAAGGGATTCTACAGAGCATTTGCACACTGTTTGCTCCAATTCAGTTAATAGTGATTACTGTACCATTCAAGAGAAATACTGTGTCTAATATACCATTTTGATAGTATTAAACAATAATTGATGGCTCTTCCTTTTAGTATGGCAGAGGAAGCTATAGACGTGACACAGTAGAAAAACTCTGCTATGTTCAATATGTAGGTATAAATAACAGTTGTTTAATCAATTGTGTGCACATTCTGTATAAACCATCTAATTTTATCCAGTCATACCCATCTACCCCATAAGTATCCTTCACCCTCACTCTCTGAAAGACAGTTTTTTAAAATGTCCCATTTCCATTTTTCAAAAGGTTTAGTATAGGGTAAAGTGTACAATTTATTGCACTTTTGACCAAATGTATAACTCAATTCATACCACTCATATCTCTGAAAAATTTCATTCCTATCTATTTTACATTGCCATACGGTTACACTTGTAACCCCATCAGTGGAGAATTAGGTAATAAGAACTCCTTGTTATCATGATAACCTTGGACATTTCAACACAATGTGCTTGTGGTAGAATTTTAAAAGTGGTTTACTTATAGTCAGAATTCCAACCTCTTTGCAGACTTGCATATTTTTCCATGAGTTCAGTAAACTCCGCTTAATATTTAACGCCTTAGCTGCGGCTGTTATTTCGGCGCAGTGCTGGGCGTTCCAAAGAGTGGGCAGGCCCGCGTCGGCCGCTGAACGTTCGCAGCACCAGCCAGGTAGTGCTCCGAACGTTCAGCGGCCGACGGCAGCAGCTATGAGGTTAAAAGATGGTTTGTGCCCAGTCAAAGTTCTGGGAATATTTTGTTTGATCTAGTTGCGCCGTGCAACTACTGTGGGACATTTAATAAAATAAATGACAATTTATAAATCGCGGCTAATCACCCAATAGTGTATTCAGGCACACGCAGGTCCAGGAGGCTTACTCGAACAGCCTGGTCTTGAGGGCCCTTCGGAATTCTGTAAGTGAGATGATGGGTTGGGGGTGTCTCAGGAGGCTGTTCCAGGTCTTTGCTGCTTTGTGGCAGAAGGAGCATGCTCCACTTATGCTTCGGTAGATGCATGGAGTATGGGCAAGTGAAAGGGAGGTGGAGCGTAGTCTTCTTGATGGTTGGTGGAAGTTCAGACAGTGGTTAATGTATGCTCGTCCTTGGTTGTGTATAGCCTTGTGTGCGTTGGTCAGCAGACTGAATTTGCATGTCTTCTGTACGGGGAGCCAATGGAGTTGCCTGAAGTTGGGTGTGATGTGGGTTCGTCAAGAAGGCCGAGGATGTCTGTCTGCGGCGTCCTGTATGGTCTGAAGTCTCTGTAGGTGGTATGCAGTGATTGCTATGCAGAGGACGTAGTCCTGTTGATGAGGGCCTGTGCCACGGTGCTTTTCGTGTGTAGGGTTACCCACTTGAATATCTATATAGCATGCACAGAGTGAGGAAGCAGGTGAAGGAGACAGCGCTGATCAGTGATATCACGGGGAGCTGGTTGTCAATGATGATTCAGAGGTTTCTGGCGTGGTCATAGGGAGGGTGTATGGGTCCTAGGTCTGATGGCCACCAGGAGACGTTCCATGTGTTGCTGCTGTTGCCAAAGATCAGTACGTCCGTCTTGTCTGTGTTCAGCTGCAGGCAGTTGTTCTTCCTTCAGTCTGCAACGCTCGTCATGCATCTGTAGAAGTTGGTTCTGGTGGTGGTGGGGTCGT
Source organism: Lissotriton helveticus (assembly GCF_964261635.1). Taxonomy (NCBI): domain Eukaryota; kingdom Metazoa; phylum Chordata; class Amphibia; order Caudata; family Salamandridae; genus Lissotriton; species Lissotriton helveticus. The sequence continues at coordinate 1,069,174,749 of NC_136070.1, read as the reverse complement.
CAGTGAGCGAGAGGATTAGTTGGGTGCTGTTTGAGTAGGAAAATATGTTGAGGCCGTGGTATCCGATGACGTTGGCCAGCTGGGTTAAATATGCGCAGGAGAGTGTGGGGCTGAGGGATAAACCCTTGGGTACTCCGCAGGTGATCTCCTTGGGTTCAGAGCTGAAAGGTGGGAGGTGGATCCTCTGGGTTTTTCTGGTGAGGAAGGAGGTGATCCATCTAAGCATGTCCCCCTGGATTCCGATGTGGTGGAGTCTTTCGTTCAGCGTGTGGTGGGATACGGTGTTGAAGGCTGCCAGGCGGTTGAGTAGAAACAATGCTGCTGTTTCTCCTCGGTCGAGGGGGGTTTGGATGTTGTCAGTGGCTGTGATCAGGACGGTTTTGGTGTTTGCTGCAGAATCTGAATTGGGAGGCATTGAGCAGCTGGTTCTGCTCCATGTGTGTCATGAGATGATTGTTGATGATCTTTTCCAGTACCTTTGTGGGAGCAGGGAGATTGGCCAGTAGCTTTTGAGTTAGCTGGGGTTGGCGGAGGTTTTTTTCAGTAGTGGTCTGACTTTGGCATGTTTCCACGAATCGGGAAATGTTGCAGTGGTGATAGAGGTGTTGAGTAGGGTGGTGAGTTCCTGACTGATCCTTTGATTTCCGAAGTGGTGGGGCAGGCATGGGTCTATGAGACCTCCCAAGTGGATTGATTTCATGGTGAAGGTGGTGTCCTGGGTGGAGAGAATGTTCCAGTTGGTCTGCGTGTGGTTTGTGTTCGTTACGGTGGTGTGGCATCTGTTGAGGAATTCCGTAGTTGTGGGTTGGGATTCAAAGTTTCTGTATATGATTGCGATCCTTTTGTGAAAGAAGTGGGCATGGTTGTTGCACAGCTGCTGTGAGGGTATGATGTTGTGTTCTCTGGCAGCCGGGTTTGAGGATTCCTTAACTATGTTGAAAAGTTCCTTGGTGTTGTTGGTGCTGGTTTCAATGCGTGCAGCAAGGACGGTCTTCTTTGTTGCCCTCAGCAGGCGATGGTAGAGGTTGAGGGAGGTCTTGAAGGCTGCCTTGTCGGAGGTGTCCTTGCTGGTACTCCATCTCTCCAACTGTTTGCTCTCCCGTTTTTCTGTTCTGAGTTCTTGGGTGTACCAGCTGGCCTTTGTGGAGGATTTTCTCTGGATATTGCTCTTGATGAAGGCGATGCTGTCTGCACAATTGGTAATCCAGTTGTTGAAGTTTTTCACTCCCTGTTCAAGGTTGGTGGTGATAGCAGAGTTTAAGTTGTTGAGGGCTTTCATCTGGTCTCTGAGATTTTAGTCCACTTTCGGTGGGGGGTGTTGGTCAACTTGGGGGTGGTGGCGCGGTGGCTGAAGATACTGAAGAGGACGATAGTCACCGGTCCATATGAGCTCTGTGACTTGGCTGTATTTGACGCGGTTGCTAGAGGTGAAAATGATGTCCAATGTGTGCCCTGATGTGTGTGTAGGGTCATGGACGATCTGGGTCAATTAGAGGCTGCTCATACTGTCGAGGAGGTTTGTGATGTTTATTCTTATAGGGTTCTTTGATGTGGAAATGTAGGTCGCTGAGGAAGATGTAGTTCTTGGAGTCTAAGGCAGGGGCACTGTGAAGTCTGCGATGGTGTTGTAGAAGCTGGAGCGCGGTCCTGGCGGTCAGTATGCAAGAGTGCCTCTGATGGTTGTCTTGTCATCCGTGTGGAGCTTTAAGTTGAGATGTTCCATGGGGGTGGTGGTGGTGGTACACTGTATGGTCTCTTTGGGGATGATGGCTGTTCGTCCTCCCGGCTTGTTGGTGCAGTCCTGTAATTTTTTGTCCGTTGGGGCTCGCTGTGGCAATATCTGGGGCGGACGTGGGTTGAGCCAGGTCTTAGTGAGGAAGACGCTGTTGGGTACAAGGATGGGGATGAGGTCCCATAATTCAGGGGAGTGCTTGCATAGTGAGCGTTTGTTGAGAAGGGCACATGCAAATTGGTGTTTTGTTCAGGCGGTATATGTGCTGTGTTTGGGGTGGGGCTAGTGTGTGTGCATTGGCAGGTTAAGTGGCAGTGGGTGGAGGTGTAAGGTCCTAACATGGGTCGGCGCGGTGGAAGTGTTTGTTGTGGTGTTCAGGGTCGAGTGTATAGAGTTAGGCAATGGTGAATCTCTGGGGGCGGGAGGGCCAGTCTTCGTGGCGCCAGGCGCAGACGGGCTTGCCTTTGGTGCGCCAGTGGCGCAGTCACATTGCAGCCTGCATTAAGTAGGTTTTGGGGTTGGCCGTGCTTCTGTTGGTTGGAAGAACAGTGAGTGGGGAAAACCCGGTTGACAGCGGCGTCACTGGATCAGTCTGGAACAAGCAGGAACAGGAGGCCACCGGCAAGTGGCAGGCTAGGTGTCCAGGTGCCTGTAGTCTTCTTACCCTTTTCAGTCAGTAATAAGATTGGGTTGTGCCACTCGAAAGTGACCTTAGGTAGGAGGCAGCATACAATTTTCAGCACATAGACGAGCATTGATTTTGTGTTACTGCAATTTCACCAAACTGAAGTCATTTTGTTGCTGTGCTGTGCTGCGCTGCGCTGCATCCTCATGGTCGCTTAAGAAAACAAAGGCTTTCATCCTTATTAGCAGTAGCAGGCATGTTGGAGGCTTATTGTAAATAGCTGTTGTTTAAGGTTGCCAACTAGTTATAAGAAAGAAAAGTAAACAAGAATTTCAAAAGATGGTCTATTTAGTAAGACATTTTAACTGTCCAATTTATTTTAGTCAAATTTAGAATATAAACCTGATAATTGCTCCTTATCAGTGCTTTGCCCATTTGTAGCGTTTGATCAAGCCAATGATTCTGTTATCATGACAGATGATCTTCAAACTATGCATGGATTTCAACTTCAGATATCTACTGATTCAGATGTGTTTTGTAAATTTGGTAACACAGATTAATATATCACTTTCTTTCTCCCCTTTCGATAGCATAGTATTTGATTAGTTGATTTTATAGATTATTAAACGTATTTGTAGGATAAATAGGAGGTCTTGTCCTCAAAATACACTTAAAGTTTGAATCGCAAATTATACTGAGGCTTTTGCACTGGGCAAATCGTGATCTGCATCCACTGTAATGCATTGTGAGCATTTGTTTGTATTGATTCCTCTAATATTTCATAATTTTCTGATTCTTAAGCAGAAGTCTTCATTACTCCTAATTGGGTCTTTCTTGTCATTAGCAAAAGAGCTGAGTCTTGACCTATAAGAAAGACAATTCACTTTCCCCAAATTCTAAATAAAATTTAAAAAATCCACTCCTTGCCTTAGGTCAATATTCCTCCTTAATCTGCATTGTGTCTTGCAGTTGCCAAGCAGGCGATATTGGGAAGCAAAGTTGAGAGAAGGGGGTATGCACGACTGATGAGGAACGCCAGACTCAAAATAATGAAGATGACCCATGTGTAATCACGTCATTACCACCTTGCCTGCCCTTCCTAGTCACAGCCATAACATGTGAGTTGCAGTAATTAGGAATACTGCACAACCTAGGAGATAATCACATGTGGTGACATCTGACTGCAATGCTATGACATTTATTATCAGATAGTAATGGACATTTATTATCAGATGGTAATGGTACAGTGAATGGTAAACAGCATTGATAAACCGCTTACCAAAATCCACTGAACAAGAACTACCCACCATCAGGTACAGCCTATTTGGCAGTGTAACAGATGTTAGTCAACCTGACTCCACTCAGCTCAGCCCAGGCTGAGGTCTTACTGCAAGTGTACCAACCATCAACATGACTATAGAGAGGCATCACAGAAACAGTGAAGCACCTGGAAGTGGTCAACCCGATGGAGAGCATCCAGGAAAACCTTTGTCTTCTGGTCAGAAACTCCAAACAAGCTGTGATGTTGGAAATGTGGCTCTCTGGGCCAGATACACAGAGATCCTCCTGGTAACAGAGAGACACTACAACAGAGAATCTTCAAGAGACTGAGAGTCAGGGTAGAAAACATGAATAACAATATTCTTGGATACATGAGAAACAGAAACCACTTAAGGTCTGAAAGCCAGACTGGGGCCACAGGACCATTATCAGGTAACAAAGCTAATATAAGGTACAAGGCAAAACCTGCGTGTGTTAATTAATGGAAAACGAAAACTGAGACACACATAGGAGGAAACCAAACCATAGAAAATTAATTTTAAGGATATACAAAAAAATCGAAAATTAAAGGAAACATTTTAAAGGAAAGATAATATTAAGGAAAATTCCAACATACATTAAACTTGGGTGGAGGGTAGTGTTGATGTGGGAATTTTGAGTTCAGGGATGGGTAATGTTCAAGGTGATGAGAGCTTTTTAGGGAGTCAGGATTTATTGGAGTTCGGCATAGAAAGGAGTTTTTAGGGTTCATAGATGGGTGCAGTATAGGGGTGCTGAAGTCTTTATAGTTCACTGATGATGGTGTTTAGGTGTGTGAGGTGTTATGAGGTTTCAGAGATGGATGGATTATAAAGGTGTTGATGGGTTTTAGGGTTCATTGAAGTGCAGAGTTTAGGGCTGGTGAGGGTTTATAAGGTTCAATTATGGTAGTGGCTGGGGTGGTGAAGAATTTTTAGGGTTCTGGATGGGGTGAAGTTTAGGGGGGTGACGGTTTTTAAGTATTCATAACAGGGGGAGTTTAGATGTAGAAAGGGGTTTTAGGGTTTAGGAATGAGTAGTTTAGGATGACGAGTTCTTATGGGTCATGGATGTCTTGTGTTTAAGGGCGGTGAAGGTTTTTAGGGTTTTCGGATGAGTGGAGTTTGGGTAAGCTGAGCTGTTTTAAGGGGTATTGGATGGGTGGGTTTTAGGCGTAGAAGGTGGTTTTTAGTGTTCAGAAATCAGTGGGGTTAGTGGTTGTGAATGATTTTATGGTTCAGGGATAGAGGATTTTTGGGATGCATAGGACTTTTAGGCTTCGGGGGAAGTGTAGTTTAGCTGTGGTGAAGGGCTTTAGAGGGCAGGAATATATGGTCTTTAGGGGTTATGAGGGGCCGGAGATGGTTGGTAATTCGGGTGGTGATGGGTCAGCAAATTAAAACAATCCCAAGTAAATGTTTGACAACGAAAAATGATGAAATAATGGAACCTGAAATAAAGCAATGAAATAGATATCTCTTACAAAACTGTTTCTTAAAATAGGGCCTGAAACCATTGCATTTGCACTTTAAAAATAAGACAATTTCGACCAAAAGACATTCTATGAATTGGTTGTTACAAAAAGGTAAATTCCATTTATTCAGAAAATTTCAATTAAACCGTTCAGATTAAATGGTTTCTCAGTAATGGTATTCCATGAAATTGGTTTTCTATGACATCACATACAGCGGGCACAACCACTTACCAGGTAATGGCTACAAGAACAAGCACCTTAGTGAAGAGTAGATTCTGAGAAACATCTGAAAGAGAATTAACTAGGGCAACTTGAAGGACAAAAATAATCAGTAGAAGATCCTAGGAAGGCACAGATAAGCGAAGCACTGGCTTATGAGTTGCAAAGCTTCGCAGAAGCTGAGAATCAATGGCCACCTTGAGGGACAAACCTGACAAGGGCTCCCTGAAAGCATGAACCTCAGCCCTCTGAAGTCAGAAGGTGGAGATCACCAGACCAAGAAGTATGCCCATGGGATTACAGTGTCTAGTATGTAAATCATGAGTGGTGCATCAAGCAAAAAGCTGGTCTAATTCCTTCACGTAGGAGTTCAGGGTACAAGGATGACAGACCTGTTGTATTGAAACAGTCTCCTTCCTAGACCACAACCTCCAGACCCCCAGTTGCACATGCTGCAGCACAAGCACTGAGAACAGGGGAAAGAGGAAAGAGAATGGCAGCGTGGACAGGCTGAACGAGGCCACATAATCATCTTCAACAGCTCCGGATACTGGACTATGAGGACCTAATCGAGTCACTCATACCAACTCTGCCTGTTCCTTCTATTGCCCGACCCACAACCTTGCCAGAAAAAGGATCAGATGAAAAGTCTGAAGAAGCCCACGAGACCACCAAATCAAGAGAGATTCGACATCCAGCCCTAGGAACATGGAGCCTCTGAGCTAAAGAGTGTGCAAAGAGAATCACACACAGATGGAAAGAAGCCACATAATCACGTCACGAAAGAAAAGAGAAAAAATGCATAAGCATTGACCCTTAAGGGGTAGAAGCAAAACCAGTGTTTTGCAGGAGATAGACACAACAGGATGTGATGTGTGTCGATGCCAGGAGCAGAGTTAAAAATAAAATTAGGATTGGATCAAATGGCCCATCGTCTAACCAAGGATTCACTTCATGCATTCCGATGGTAGCTAGGAAGGCAGGTGAAGTGGTAAAAAAGATAGCTGCATTATATATAATGCCACATCATTTTTAAGGATTGAAGGTCCTGACATCATCAGTTTTACTCTTTATCTTAAAATTCATATTTTAACCCAGCGCCCACCTTTGCCATTTTTAAAATGTCCTTAATTGAGCTATTGTAAAACCAGATATTTTGTCATTTTTAACCATACAGAACATTCCCTCAAATAAAGTTCTTATCTGAAAGCATTGTAGCGATGAGACACTTCTTGTCAACATGCTAAACAATGGCTTTGGACCAGTCATTTATTTTGATAACTTGACTCAGTTGGGAATCTGTATTCCATTGGTCCGATTGCTCAGATCCTATGAACCTTTATAAATCCATGGATTATTCTATATTGGGGGTCTCTTTTTATATTGTACAGTTGTAGATTGCTTGAAGATATACTGAAGTGTTTGTGTGCATTGAAGGAAATCTTCATAACAATGTGGTTGAGCTAAATCTAAACAGAAGTTTGTAAGTGCTACATTGGGACGTTTGCTCTGAAGGTATGGAACAGTGTTTTGTTATAAGTAATTTAATGCAGCCACACTGTCCAATAACAGGTCTTTGGACTTGAGAAATTAAGATTGCCATTCCAAATTGACTGCCTGATTGTTTTGTGGAATACATATGCCATTGTTGTTCTGTATTACCTAATCTTCCCATTTCTCTATTTTAATCAAGAAATGAGTTTGCATAGAAGTTGGAACAGTAAATTAAGCAAACATATTTAAATGGTATCTCCTCTGCCATATCTATTAATGGGTGACAATATAACGAATTCCATTCTGCGTTAAATCAATCTTGTAATTATTGTGTCACAAATTAGGTATTTTATGTTCAAAAAAATCTACTCTTACAATATTCGTGATCATATTTATAATTTGGAATAGTTTATGAAATAACCAGAAAATGTGCCGACATCATTCCAGATAAAGAGCGCTGATGTTAACAGTCAACAGTAAAAATGGCAAGAACAGTTGCTTATTATATAACATAGATGAACGTTCACCCTTTCAACTTAATTTGGTAGCTAGAGATTTATTATAAAGAGCAAATGGGCCTGCACATATATGGCAACACAGAATTTCTTTCAGGGAACCTTATTCTGGATTACAGCATAATCAAGGTTTAAAATTTGAATGCAGAGTTTGGAAGAACCCTTGAAAACTTTCTGTATGTCATTTCGAACTAAGAGTGGCTTTGGGATTTTCCCATCTAAAGGGGTCAAATGCTTTCTTTACTGTAAAGCAGTCTCTCACAGTGGACAGCTTTCTGATTTATTGCAGCCAAGGATATAATAGTAATTTTATAAATAAACCCTTTCCCATCTTTGTGTAAAAGCTCTTTAATAAATCTATTCGGCTTGCTTCCTAAGATTTATGAAGAATTGAGTAAAATGTGGCACGGTGCTCAGGATCTGTGTCTTTTTTTCTAAAGTAGTGGATTCACTCCAAGAGTCTGGGGTATTGCATCTATTAGGATCAAAATGGGCCCGTATTTCTGTAATTATTTATATACATTCCTTGTACGCATTGGCTGCGAGCACAACTGGGCTAACTGATTCAATTACCTACTCTTTGGTTATATGTTCAGTCTACATTTTTAATTATGCGATTTAAGAAATGAAGGCGTTCGTTCAAATAACTTTATTCGATTCATTAGAATCATAAAAGTTTACACAATAAAAACAATTAAAACATTTGCACATGTTACCTTCCATAGATCTTAATTTTCACACTTTATAACGTTTCCTGATTATAAATGCAGTTCTAATAAAACTAAGTACTGCACTAGAAATTACAGCAGTTGATAGTGCCCTTATATAGGCCCTCTTGATAAGAGCAGGGCCTAATAACGTCCAATATAGGTTTAATAAAACGTGCTCTAGGGTATTTGTACAGGGAACAGAACAACATAAAATGCATTGTACTCTGGCCAGGTTATTACAAGGACAGGGGGGCAGTCTCTCACACCAGCCAGCCTGTTGGGATAGGCCACTAAAAAATGCAGTGTTCCCAGTCGAAATCTGGTCAACAGAAAACGCAATTGTACATGCAAAGTAAAAGACAAATAAAATTGCTGGAGACCTAATGCCCCATCATCTAGCGTTCTTTCCCTGCCCTGGTCAGACATTCTTAATTCAGTGTGGTATGCATTTTTTATAATCATTTTCATATTGTATCTGGATTATTGTAACATTCCTCTAGGCCAATCTTATAAAAAGTATCCCTAACATAACGCAGCCAAGGGAGCGACATTGCATTATCCAGGTTCATACAATCTTTAAGGATACTCCTAGTGAATGTCAAAGTCGCTGAAGACCAGATTTTTTCCCATAGGATAAGGGGTGCAATGTTTATCCTATCTTTCACGTATTCCAGGCCCACCTCTGAGTGACAAAATGAGGTTGACGTACTACTCAGAATCATTAAAAGCCTTTTTAAAAATGTGTTCTCTAAACCCTGAATCTGATAACTCTTATGATAACCCCATACTCCGGCCCCAAAAGTAGCTGCAGATACACATAACAGGTTTATGTCCCAATTCACATGCAAAACGTAACAGCCCCTCTGTTATTCTACTGGTCTGTTGGGCCCTTGTCATAATTAGTTTGTTCCAACTCAACCAAATAGGTAAAATTGGGCACCTTCTCAATGATGAAGAAATGAAGGCATTTAGCTACACTTTCATTCTCTGGTTGCACTTCATCACAAAGTTCTAAACAATATTTGTATTATGACACAACAGTGACAAAGAGCGTCATTATTGCCAACATTTTCTAGATTTTGATTTCAAATACCAGTAAAGGGTTGGACGCGGGTGAAGGGACAATGGCTAAAAAGAAAACTGTGAAAGAACACATAAAGGTATACTGCTTGCTAAGTGAAGAATAACACAAATTAGTTGCTCAGTTAGTTAATTCCCCTTATACAACTTTTAACTACCATTGCTCTGCCTTCTTTGCGAATGTTGCACTTGATTATTTTATTGTTATTAATCCTTAATCCACAGGCATCACCTTTCCTCTTTAAATATGGAAGAGGAGAGTGTCTAGACTTTGTAGCCAGCTTTCACAGCTGCTATGCACTTAATATATTAAGAATAGCAACCAGGCACTTGTGGAAGATTGATTTTCATTTTAGGAGAATATATATATGCCTAGGAGTTAGTTTCTTTAAAATAGATCGATGCAGGGTCCATCTTCTGTGATCAGTTATCCTGGAAGTTTTAGGTTGAAATACAAATTTTGGTTTGTTTTTTGCTTGATCTAGAACTTTATCTATGGTCACGATGAGACTTTCAGTGTGTTAATAAAGATTTGAGGGGACACGCTGAATCTACTTAATTTCTGTCTTCCAGGTATTGGCAAGTCGCAACTGTGATAGATCAGCCATGAAGGGCCCGATTCAGATCTTGGCGGACTGATTATTCCATCACAACATTGACGGATATCTGTCCGCCGAAATATAAATCCCATTATATCCTGTAGAATTTATATTTGAGCAGACTGGATATACGTCATCGTTGTGGCGTAGTAACAAGTTTGCCAAGATCTAAATCAGGCCTGAAGTCTTCATGTTGTTTCCTTTCATTCAGTTTTGTAAGGTCGTCAATGGGACTGTGCTGTAGTATGTAACATTTTTAGATTATTCATTTGATTCTAAGACCTTTTAGCTGACCTTCTGAGTCAGGTCATTAGTATCTTAAATTTTCTCCACTGTTATTCTTTCAAAGACTCAATTGACTAATCCTTCCTTTTAGGCTGCAGTGAAATAGACTCTATTTCACAACAAACAGTCGCTGAGATGGTTTGTGCAGTAATATATGCGTTTATGCACAGCGAAGGTATTATCTGGTTAAGTTGTCTGGTGCGAATTAGGTTCTGGTTATTGAATGCTTTAATCTGTTGACATTCCCCCTGAAAGGTTAATGGACCCTTTCTTTCATAAATTCAGTTGTATGTCCTGTGCTTAAGTACCAACGCTTTCCCTTCACTATCTTTGCAGGCTTGCCAATCAATTGCTGTAGTTCATCTATTATGTATCTGATTCTAAACTGTTGTATTTGAGAAGGTGTGTAACATTAAGCATCCTTGTGATTTGTAGAAAAGGCTGCTCATGTTCATTGTTACAGTCATTGGTATTGGACTGACATTTTGGAACTGAGCTTGTAAGCGCAAAGAAGCTAGTAGCATTTATTGGCAGCTATACTGCCTTCTCAGTATTTAATATACTGTATTCCTTCTGTGGCTCATTGTGACCAGCCATGAATGGAGAGAAGGATATGTGCAAAGAACAGAAGACCCTCACCTCTGCATTTACAAATTGTCATTATTGCAACTCCTGTCACGTAAAGGGACTGAGGGCAGTCGATAATCTTCAGTGCTTTCCGAACACCATACTGGCCTAAGACTTTTGATACATTTCCTTTTGAAGTACATGGATGAGAACATGCTTTTTGCCACCTCCTTTCCTTCAAGGAATTGCAATGTTGACATTGTGAATTCCAAAGATGTTTGCAATTTAAAATATAAATTTCATACATTGCAATTTTTCACCTCCAAAGTCTGCCTTTTTGCACCTTTCAGATTTTTAAGAGTGAATGCCGTTTGATAAGTTCAGTCCTTTATCTCCAGCAAACGTTTGCGTGATTAGTCAGGATCCACAAGCCAAGACGTTTAATAAGAAGTTGATTCATCTCTTGATAGATTCTATTTGTGTTGATGTGGGTTTGAGCTGTGAATCTGGGCTAGTTTACATCTATTTATGCCTTGCCAAACGTTCAAATAAATTGTGCTGGTAAACTGGTTTAGGGGTTGAATTACTCATAACCTGAACACTTATAAAGTCTTAACATTCTTAAAATACAGAATCCCCCAAAATTCATGTGTTTCGAATTATTTGATTATCTGAGAAGCAGATAGCGGGTTCTACATCTGACCCATAGTGCAATTTATTTGCAATCTGACATACTAAGGAGATAGGTTAGTGTAGAGGGATTAGGTAGCCTTGCAAATACTTACAATTTGGAATGCACATCTTTTTTTTTTTAAAAGGGACATGGCAATGGGAACAATGAAGAGTTACTTACAACCTATTTATGCTGAAACTGAAAAACACAGGAGTCATATCCCATTACCCAACCTCAGAACTTGGAGGGACACATAAATGCATCTTCCACTTCTTACGATTTAAAAGATTAAATGGAAGGGTCTTAGTCACCACAGTACAAATCCCATTTTCTTGACATGGCATACAGTCATTTAATTTCTCTTGCAAACCGCAGATTCTATGGCATGTTATTTGTCAGTTGTAATGCAAGAGTGTTCATATGTGGACAGCCTGTACATCACACACCGTCCCTGCAGTTATTGCTTTGTTGACAAGATTAGTTGGTGAGGCTCTCTATGAGAACCCGGTGATGATGAGGATGATATATGTGCTCTAACTCACAGCTGACAAAAAGAAATTAGCATATCGCCAGCCTTCTTGCATTGATCTAAATTAAGTGCTGTTTTATATTTGTTTTATATCCTTGTAAAATTCCTGACAAAAGTCAAATGACAATATAAAATATGAATATCTGCTTCACTTCTGGATAGCGGGCTTTGTGGTCCTGAAACCTAGAAGCCAATAACATGCTGACCTAGTAAATTTATCATTACAATAGCATTCTTGCAAAGTTTGGTTACTTTTTAATGAATTAATAATAGGGCATTCATTCTAATATTAAATGTAAATATAAGGATTGACATATAAGTAATCAGATATAATACCCTGAATTGCATACATTTTATCTAAAGGTATAGTATGTTTTCCTTTTATGTGTTATTACTCAATTTCATGTTGAAAATCATTTACTTCAGTTTCGTTGCTTGCATTTCTTAAGACTGTAGGATGGAATCCATTAGATAGTATTTCACGATCAAACCAGTGATTATTTGACTATATTTACAATTTGGTCTGGTGGTTCTTGCAGTCGTTGGTGATCACCTTATGTCCGTTCTTTTCCATTATGCATGACTGCTGTACTGGATGGTGAAAGTCAATTAGTGTGTATTGCTGTAGTGGCTTTAATAACTATATGAAATATCTTGGGGAACATAAAATATAGGACACATCTTAACTAGTTAAGCAGCTTAACCAAGCAGCATTGATATTAACATTTGAAAGTTAATGTGTAAGAGAGGTACTCAAATATTTATGAAATGATACAAGATTTGTAGATGTTGGTTCATTGTGATTGTCAAGTGTCTATAGTCTAGTGACCCGATTAAAATCTACTCAAATAAAATTCAACCCTCCCAAAGGGCACATTTGTGTTTTCTGGAGAAATATAGACTTATTTATTTTCATCACATTTCTGTTCGCTGCAATCATTGTGGCTTGCCAAACTTGGTTGTTCTTTCGTAGGGTGGATAGTGAATTCTTTTGCATTTCAACAAGATTTACTGCATCCTTATATTGCCATTTCATGCCACTGCTTGCAACAGCCATGGATGGCTTACATGTGTTTACATATAAGGATTTACTTTTATTAACGAGTGGGCTCTTCAAACAAATCCTATCTTCAGAATTAGGATTTTTTGTCTGTGATTTTGTTTTTGCTTTGTTTTGTTTTTGTTTTACATAGAAGACCAAAACAACTAGCACAAAATTAATGAAAGCATAAATTACCATGTTTTAAGACAAACATAACTGTTCAGATTTCATTATGTATTTTGGGCCCCTTTTTCTAGTTACCTGTTGTTCCCTTAACCTCTTAACACCCTCGTTTCCTCTTCTCATGAGATTCCTTCAGTGTTTGAAATGAAGTTGCCTTTCAGTCCCTCGTGCCTGACTTCCTTTTCCCATATGCTTGTCCTTCTTTTAACAAAGGTGATCTTCCACCTTTTAATCTTACCTTAATTACTGAAGTTTTGTCCCTGCCTCAAAATATTATAATGAACAACTAACGTTTGACTTCCTGGATAATTGCACTAGTTTGATTTGTTCCTTAAGCTGCATGCCAGTTTATTGCCCAGGGAAATAACTATTCCAAAGTAAGCATGTCATTGTGTGTTCTTAGTCTTTGATTGGATATCCATCCTATATTTTAACATTCGAAGGATGTTTGTTGTGGGTTGGTCCTCTACTAGGACTGTTGCAGCAGCATAAATATTGCTGTTGTACTGTTACAAATCCTAATTAAATTTCAGTAGAAGCTATCCTAATATATCATTTTAAATGATCCAACCAAAATTGTTCTCATCTCTGGCTTAGCAGATAGCACTGCACGTTTTGGCAAATAAAATCTAGAAAAACTAGTTATGGACAGTTACATCTGTTATTGGAAGTTAAGTGCATCTGCTTGTAGTTATAAGAAAAAATAAATTTGAATCCAACAGAGATTTCAGAATTTTAAATACAATCTAAAAATACTTGGTATTCAGAGACTTATATTTCTTCAGTCCTGTAGTGCTGAACCGTTGGTGACCCTAAAAGTCCGTTATACAACAAATTACTTATGTACCATTCAATTATATGTTAGCAGTATTGGATGACACATTTGATGCAACAGTGACACTTAACATAAAGCCAATAAGAAAGAATTTGAATAAACAGTATGCATTTTATACCTGTGTTGCACACTTTTTGGAATAATAACATTTGTATTAACCAAAAAATCGTCTTACTTACCATCATGTTATGTAGAATTTGAGTGCAGTGATGCAACCTCTTTTTAAGGCCTGAAACTGTATTTGTTTCTGCCTCAGTTTTCTACTTCGCTGTTGAGTCTATGCAAGTTTCATGTAGCAAGGCCCTCCCAGTTTGTACTCTAAGGCTATTTGAGTTATTTAGGGAAAGAGCTATAAATCACCCAGATCATGTTGCAGTCTCTAATCTATGGTATTGCATGTCCTGGGCAGGCAAGCGTGGGCGCCGCAGCAGTGCAGGATCGCTAGACAGCAATATGGAAGTAAGTTGGAAGCATCTGATATCTAGCTGGTTGTGATGATATGCATTTCTCAAACCTTTCTTTTGTGTATATACACTTTTTGCTGTCTTTCTTTTTTCTAACATATAACCTGCCTGCCTCCAATAATATGCATGCGTAGTCTGCTCACTTTGCACTACAGTGACTTAAAAACAATACACCTTTGTGGCGTAAACTCAATTTTCTGATTCCTGCTAAGCTTGTTCCCTATGTTCCTGCAAGCATGGTTCAATATATTTGATGTTTCCTTTAGAAACCATAGCTTAAAACAGCAATGATACAAAGCTGAACCCCCTTCTTCCTTATTTCATTTACTTTATAACATTGTCTTTTTATTCCAAGAACTGACTTCCCACTTAACTTCGTAACCTAAAATTATCCAGGGTTACTGACATTAATTCGACTAGGATTCGAGTACCCCAATTGGTAACTAGTTGCTGTAACCTAAACTGATTGGTGTGTCTTCACCGTCCTTGCTGACATTGTCCTACCTGACACCATAATACTCTGCCAGTTGACGGTAGAATACATGGGAAAGGGATTTCATTGGCACAATGGATTTAGGCAGTACATCATAGCCATGTCTATTCATGTTGGTTATTCATCAACTTTACCCTTGACTTTCAAAAGTTACTTTGTGAAAGTGGGGGTCTAGGAAAAGCTTTAGGTTCATATCTGTTTACAGTCTGGTTTCAAAATGTCCTTCTACTGGCACACCTAATTAACGTATTGTAAACAATAAATGCAAAGTGCAGAACTGTTTTAGGAGTTGTTGCAAATGGATCCTTTGCTCATGTACGGGAACCAGATGCTTACTACCAGCCAAGTTTTGCTATGTTGGCAACTGCAAGAGTCGGGAAATGTTTCTAGTGTTTCCATCAGCAGGCCACTTTCAAAGATCATACACATACTTGTGTTGACCAAACAGAAGAAAGCTGTTGCTTTCATGGGGCCATTTAGACCTTGTAAAAGTGGGGGCGGCTGCACTTGTTGTTGGGGTAGTCAGCTTTGTAGTATTGCAGCATGTTTGGTCCACTTTCTCATTGGTTATAGTGTACTTTGCTTTTAATTTGCTTAGCCATTCATGTTGCTTTTTAGCCATTTTAATGTATTTGGTGATGAAACTGTTGAATTGAAGAGAAATATTGCAGGAATTGAAAAGTAACTATCTGGGATGGATTTAATGTGGATTTCATGAGATTTCATTCATCTTTCAACCATTTATATATCGTTAATGTCTTTTTTTTTTTTTTTTTTTTTAGTTTTCAGGTTTGTTTCTCCACGACCTAAAAACATAGTTTATACAGAGTTTAAATCAAACGTACAGCATCTAAGAATTTCTGTTTCAGGACTTACCACACATCCTCTCAATTAATTATTAGGATGGTACATGTAGGACAGAATATCAGTTTAAAGAAAAGATATTATTGAGAGGTTTCTATAAAATGTGTTTCGGTCTGAGCTAGTCAGCTGGTCTGTTAACAGATAAATGCCCAACCACTATTGTTAAAGGTCTCTATGGTGCATTCTGTCTTATGATGCCTACATGGCAAATATACTTTTTAGTAGGTATATTGTTTCCCCACTACTCACTGAAAATGCTTAAGTGTGGTGGAGTATAATTTGTTAAATAGTTATCTGGTATTTTAATTTGTTGCAATATTTGCTACTCCGATGTTGCTGTTTTTATGGCATTGTTGAGGTTTTAGCAATCTGTCTCGGTGGTTTTAATGTCACTGTTTCAGATGTAGAGTTCAGTGCAGTCAGGTTAAGTGAGTATTTATACAGGTTTTGATCTGCCTCAAATATTCTACAGTGATTGCAAACCTTTTAATTGTACTCTCTATGATTTTCTTTTAGGGGTCCATCATTAGCAGCCCTCATATGCGCAGAAGAGCTACATCAACCCGAGATTGCCCATCACGACCACACCAGACTTTGCCTAATTCTTCCTCTCTTCTAGGTTCTATATTTGGTAGCAAGAGGGGGAAGCCATCTTCTCTGGGGCATCTGTCATCTGGTCCCTCCCAGCCAGCAACACACACTCCAGTAACCATTCATCAGCAGCACATACAGCATCCGTCTGTAGCCCATAATACAGGGCCAGCAGAGGGGCAGACTCAGGCCCAGGTGCACAGCCACCATTCACAGTACTGTCAAGTACCCCAGAACCCTCCTCCTTATCACCACCACCATCACTACCACCCACCGCAACATGTCCAGCATCCACACCAGCACCATCAACATGGACAACATTCATCAGTTTCCCAGCATCAATCCTACACACAGCAGCTTTCGCACGCACAGCATCCCCATTCTGCTCATCCCTCATTGCCTCCTACTCATGCTGGTCCCTCTTCCCATTCCCAGCATGCTCAGCTCCACCATGGGCAGCAACCTACATCTTCTACTTCAACCAGCACAAAGCCCAAACACAGTGGCATTAGCACAATAGTCTAGACAATGCTGTAGGTACTCTTCTGGTGACTGCAGTTTTGAAAGTGGTTTTGGTACCAAGTCATGCTGTGAGAGGTCTACCCAGAAAAGGCAATTTATTTCCACTGAACATCTGTGCGTTCTCGTAAGAGAAAAAACAACATCAGTAAATAGTAATTATACATATCATCCACTTAATAGAGAGTGGTGTTTTTGATCCTAATGATCAGTCAGAATTTTTCAATTGCCTTGAAAGATACCACTAGATGAATAGAACCTAGCAAAATGTGTCGCATCATAACAGTTTAACACTTTATCCTGGATATTAGCTATACATATATAAATATATATATATATGAAATAAATGTATGACTAAAGTGATTTGTTGCATTCTTGCTCTTCTTGATAATGGGCAAAAAATAAGTAGACCTAATATGGTTGATGAAAGTACTCAAGTAAACTTTGTAAATATATAAATATAGCCATAGATTTACAGTATACAGTATGTAACATTTTTGCTTGGAAAGCAAATTTCCAGTCCACAAACTTAGCAATATACACTTTACAGGAATTCCATGTACTTAATAAGTAGAAAATGCAATCACTAAATAATGACACAACACACACCAAAACTTAAATATGAATAATGAATTCAGAAGTTCCAGTATTTTCTTTAATAAAAGTTGGGACTTTAAAAAAATCTTAAGCAATTCATTTACTTACTGTGCCAATTTACTACACATTTACTGTATGCTGTTTTAGTAAAACTATGTTGATATAAATACTTATTATTTTATTAATAAAAATCATTATTAATCAGTATTATTACTGCACTGCTATTTCAGGTAAGCAAACCAGTAAGGTTGTAGTACTTACTCTTAGCGGTGTAGGATTACTTGCTAATGCCAGTTGTTTTAGAGCATTGGCTACACACATTCTAAGACACTTTAAAGGCTGTGAGAACTGTGAATTTCCATTCACCATTGTCTTCATTTTTTACTTGACGATAATACGAGAAGGGTCCCACAAACAGTGCATGCTACACTGCAAAATATTCATCTCATACCTGGGTGCTCTAGTCTTCTTCAGTGTCAGGCACCTTTTTAACAATATACTGTGCTTTGAACGTTCTGTACATTTGAGTATAGCCCTAGTTGAACATTTTTAGTTGAACATTTGCAGATAAGTCTGTTTCAAAGCTTTTTTGTTTCTGGCCATGTTTAAATGCACACCTCACTTTCTTAACTGTCTTTCTGCATTGTTGTATGTCCATATTTTATGTACCGTTTTATTTAAACTATCCATCCTGTGTGTAAAATGTTTGTAAAACGTCTGTCTTCTATATCCGTTTGTATTTTTCAACACTCTTCCTCTCTGCTATGTCTGTTTGAATTTTCCTTGTTTTTCTTGAGGATTCAGTTTGTTCCAAGCAGCAAATTACTGCATTAGCAGAGCCCCTCTCACTGTTAACATCAATTCAGTTAGAGGCTAACTCTACTCAGTGGGTGGGCAATTGTGCATAATAATTTAGGTCATAATGTTACAAGATGACAGGCACAATTATCTTTACATAAGGCCACACATGTAACTCTATTGTGAAATGTTCCCATTCGCAGAGAAGTCTACATTGCTTCAGATATTTCCTTGGTGAACCTTGGAATTGATCTAGCCATTTCCCGAGTCCAATAAAAGGACTTTACCAAAAGCTACTCTGGGGAGCAGTGTAAATTGGTGGTGGTCTGAGCATTGTTGCGGTTATTCCTTCAGTTGTTCACCTTCTCATACTCACCATGGGAAACAAAATCCAAGTGACACTGCAAAACTATACTTAATCAGCCAACATTTTTCTGTGATAGTGGGTAGGTGAATGCAAATATATTCCCTATTTTAGCTCAATGTATCTATGATTGAGAGCTGCTTATACCACTCAAACAAAACAGGGCACACTTCCGCTTCCATTTGTGATATCATTTTTCCCTCTTTCCATGCTATGGATGTCACTAAACCAGCAGAACTGCAAACTGAGCACTTTGTTATTCACCATCGAAATCAAATACAGCAATTTAGGGGTTAACCTTTTTACTGTCACAATTTGTTTCCAATTTGTACTACATGCATTGTTTTTCAAACATATGTAAATCACTATTAAGTCTTCAAAAAAAGGACATGGCTCTTTACTCTGTTCAGCACTTCCTACTTTCTGTGGTTTAGCTTATGGGAGCTCATTAGAGTTCCCGGACACTCTGCTCCCTAAAGTTTAAAAGTAGATTGATCTGTCTTGCATGTCATCTAATGTTAATAGTGTGAGGCTCCACTCTACATATTGTATATTTGCAAAATATATCAGTGTTACAGTTGATATTAGTTGAAGTAAAGATCCAACATATTTCAATATGTAGGGCTTTCCTTCATACCTCTGTACCGATAGTAGAGTATAACTGTGATTTATAGGTTGTTCCAGTAAAGATGCATGACGGGCCAACTTGTGGCTTGTATATTTTGACCGCTGGAAGGAAGCCATGTGTTATGTGTAGGGTCTAGGATAAAAACCTAATGAATCCAAAATAAAAATAGACAGGAAACAAAACATTAAAATTCTACTTTTACATTTTTAACATTTCGATCACCAAGTAGATTATTTTGACATGTTCTGCCGTTTGCATCCTTAATATAATTTTACATGTAGTGTTTCTTACATTCATAAGTAGTAACTGTCACATCATTGGCATTTGAATTTGAGCCACCAACATCCATTCTCGGCTGTCTTTTACGAGTAACTAAATATCCCAAATCAATGAGTTTCCCTGTTTATGGTGAGAAGAAGTCAATGAGCAGCTTTAAAGAACATCATACCATTGTCTAGTTATAACTAAACTCAATGTAGATGATTATTATGTAGAAAGTGTCTAAGAATATAAATGTTGTCTGTTGGGAACAAAAAGGACAGTGAAGTATACTATCAAAAGAAATGTGACATCATCACTAAAGAAGGTAATTATGACAAAATAGAACTATCGAAGACCTGCAAAAAATGCAAAGCCATACATCTTTTCTGGAACAACAATAAAATAATGTATATGTATTTTTTTAAGTTAAGAATGTACTGTACAACAATGTAAACTAATTAATAAATACATATTAATATAATGTATATGTATTGTATTGCCAAAAAAAAGAAACCTTTCAGACACCCGGTGCAGAAAGATTTTTCACCATGTACTGCATGCAGCAGAAGCCTCTTGTTCTTGTTAAATTCAGCCGAGGGACCGTCGGCAGATATTTAAACAATGGACCTTTAGATGTTGACTTGCTGTTCCATTTGAAGCTGTGTGTTATCTGCAGTCAAGCATGCATTTTACTGTTCCATTGTAAAATACCATTGCACTTCCTGCCTGCAAAATAAAGGAGTAATTATGTGTAAATATATTAAAAAACGAAGCAATTGCAAGATTACATTTCTGGGACAGAACTGGGTGGTGGAAATGGGACCAAGTGTGATGACTAGAAAATTCTCTGACTGTACATAGTGTGTAAAATAGTATGACTACATGTATGCACTTGTGCTGAGGCTGCATACAGAGTGTAAGTATCTCCCCTAGGAATCCTGCATTTCAGTTTTGAGTTGTATTAAACTGTTAGAACTAGATCTTGAACACAGACTGTTAAATAACTTAAAGAAATTATCATGCTTACACAAAGCATCAGTCCTGATAAAACACTACACCCATTTTGTAACTCAATGAACGAGAGGAGTGCTTTCATTTTAATATGCATTCTGTTTGTAAGTAGTAACAAACCTTATCAATGTAAAGCTATACTGTGATCATGTGGAAAATTAAATAAACCATGAAAAAACAGCTTCTGCCCTGATTTCCTAGAGAAATGCACTTCAGTTTTATTTATTGCAACATTAAGGTTATATGTGGGGCAATATGCTTAATAAGTTTTTGTTTTCATTGTGTAGTGCTTACTCTTGATTTACATGAAGACTGCTATGCCTATAGATTAATAGCAATGGTTTTAACATGATCACTAGTCCAGCTATTATTTAAGCTACGTAATGGCATTCATTTGAACAACAACTTTCATGTGTCGTGTATCTTGATCACCAAACACACTTAGAACATCTACTAAATGTACAGAATTGAAGCAGATCAACGTTTTGAGTCTTGTAAATTATTCCTTTTCAAACATTTCTAGGGTAGCTAAAAATGCAGTTAGATTTTTTCATAAATCCTCATTTTAGGTACACCCTTGAATAAAATAGATATCAGTCCAGCACTGTCTTACTGGCAAGATAATATTTTAGTTTTTACAATTCACCTTTCTGTTTAGCAGCCACACTTTAAGGATTTGCCAAATTTGTGAGAGTCCTTCATTATTTTACCACGACTTGTAATCAAGCTTTTTTTTTATCGCCTATTGAATATATCAATCCTTGAGACACATTCAATTACAGCTATTACTTATTATAATGACATGTGCTCTCACAGTGGTGTTTCGATACATTGAACAGTACTCTATTGAGTTTTTCTTTTTATTAATTGAGTGCATGGTAACATTGAAATGGTGAATAAGTTAACACTTCCGAGTTTTTCATATCTTACATAAATATGGATTGCTATTATCTATTCTAAATGTAAATAAAGAATTAAGGAAGTGGGGCACATCAGTACCAGAAAATATGCATTTGCAGTTGCTTGTGTAAAGCATTGATGTTTGGCAATCTGACTGCATTTTAAAGTTTTTTTTGCATCTGTTTGTATATAAGTAAGCAGATTTATTTTTGTAGTCCTTAATTACAAATCTATTATGCAGTAAGTAGTAGATTAATGAGTTGCCAGAGTCAAGCAATGTGAATTTCTAATGATGTGTCAGTATATAAAATGAGAAACATCTTATACAAGGGAACACCAACAAAATCTTATTTACACTTGCATCGCCCCAGACAAATCACCAAATCTGTATATGCATCCCAAACAAATAAAGAGATCAAGGGAGGATAGGAAGGAAGAGTGTGATGTACCTGACCATAGTTTTCATACAGACATTTATCACGCTACACCATGTCATAAGCATAGGAGCCCCAAAGTCTTTTCGAAGGCGCAACCTCATTACTTTGTGTGACTGTGACCAAACTGGTTCAAAAATGCCCCTTAGCATGTTAATCCTGCATGGATCATGGAACACACATATTGAATTCCTCTTGGATCTAGCCTGTCCAAAACTCTAATATGTCCAATGCGCTTTACCCATCAGTTCTTTCTTTTCAGTTGACCGTTAAGGCGAATATAATCTGAATGCCTGGTGTATTTTCATTGCACTAGTAATGAGACTAAATATGTTACGTTTTTTGAGCATGATGTGGCAATGGTGTATTCCTTTGAGGGATGGTCTAAACCTTAAATACTTTAGTCTAATATGGGACGTGTTTATGGTAATTTCATGGAACCTAATCACCATAATCATGTATTTTGTTACCTAGGTCGTGGCCTCTATGCTTATCTATTTTTTGTCCAGCTATCTGACTGCAAGTTGAAGAAATTATTTCAACAGTCCGTATCCCACCAAATATAGATGGAATCAGTAGCACGCTTGGAACTAAGTATACAGGGTTTGCAGTACTAGTTAGAAAGTTCCAAGTAAAAACAATAAAACATACATCTTAAAATTCAGAATTTCAGAAACATGATCCCAAAATTGTATTATAAATAAGAAAAAACTGAAAAAATGTAACAAAAGTGCAATTGTAAAACCCCAATCACGCTATAGGTGGAAATCACAAACATTTTTTCACAAATTTTAAAGCATTTTTTAAAGGAAATGCAGGCATGCACCTCGACCAACTGTCATTTTCGAGCAATCATCATTAAACACACAGTACCTATGAAAAACACTTTATCTGAAGAAAATATTCCTGTTTTTAAAGCAAAATAACGAAACCGTTTTACATGAAAGATAGTGGCTCAAATATGTTGCTTCTCAGTAAAAGCAAGACAGCACTTAGACCACATAGGGCTTGCATTGACAGGCTGATTCATCAAGTATCCATATGTACACACTGAGATTTATAGGCTAATCACAGATGTCCTTGAGAGGGGGATGGACATCTCTGATTGCTCCCTCCCAATCTATACCATATAAACTCATAAGTCTTCAGGAAAAAGAGGAGCTTCAATGTGAGTATTACACTGGTTCAGGAAAACCCTTATCGTTCGCACATATGGCTTACTAGAGGGCTTGAATTTCATTAAGAATGTAAGGCCCACCAGCCTAGACGGCATACTTCATCATAAGGTTGCTGCATTCAGCAGAAATTATTATGGTGCCAAATGGGCTCGCTGAATGCAGGGAGAACTTTGTATTGGTCAAACAAGTGCATGCAGGAACAATACATTTGTAACATGTGTTAGCTGCAGATACACATGCTAGGCACCCTTCTGCCTTCTAGTGTAGGGCTTGGACAAGTTGTTTTCTCGAGAGAGTCTTTTTACTACTGATGTGATGTCGAGTCTCCACCTCGAGGGAATGAGCATGTCTAACGGCTCCTCTGTTAGATTTTATTTTTTTCCACCATTGGGTTCGGATAGATTGAACCAGAGCACCACACAGCTTCAAAGCCATTGCAGTCTATGTACGCCTAATGGGTCGGAACGGTATAAAACAGGGGGTGGCCTGATTGACCCTCTCCATTCTTGGGCACATGCACTAGAATAAACCAAAATGTATGACTTTTGAGGGATAAATACTGTTTGTGTCAACAATATCATCTCCATTATTGGACTATATCCATTCTTTACCCACACATATGTAGTTGTATCAGTTACTTCAAACTCTTCTGAAATTTAACTATAGATATATTTTTTAAATCATTTTTAAAATCAAATTTCATGATACCATTACACAATATACAACACACTGTCCTCTGCCGGGCAACCAGACGGAGATGCCGATAATTTGGGCAAGGCTATAGCTGTTAGTTCTTGCTTTGAGGAAGCTTAACCAGCGAGCCACGTGGTATATTTGGAAGTGATTATTTCACCTTCATGGCAAGACCGTATGACCACCCTGCATTTGCCTACATTTCCTTTAAAAAGTCTTTAAGTCAAATGATTCACACACCTGAGGAGGCTGAAAGTCAGCTGGCTGACACGTGTAAACTACTTTCAAAAAAGGAGTCCAAATCAAATGAAAATACTTCTGATACAAGGATCCACCAACCTATTCACATGTGCAATATATGGACATTATGCAATTGATTTATTGAATGTATTGGACTATCTGAAGACGGGCCCAGTGCAAAATAATACATTAGGGCTGCCTGTATATGATAAGAGTCTCAATGAGGACAGTGTGTTGTATATTGGGTACTGGTATGATCATGAAATTTGCTTTTAAAAATTAGTTAAAAAATGTATCTATAGCTACATTTCATAAGAGTTTGAAGTAATTGATATTTGAAGAATAGATGTAGTCCAATTATAATTCATCTATTGTTGACACAAACTAACAGTATTAATTCCTCAAAAGTCATACCTTTTGGTTTATTCTAATTGTTTAGAATGGCCTCTACTCCTCGTATACAAGTTCTGCGAATTATCAGCGGCTAGCGGAGCCGAGTTCTGCAGATGCTGTAAGACTTCTACATTCAACTTCACAAATACAAACTCCCTTCTAAGATCCATCGAGAATATTCGGCGCCGGGTAAAAAAGACAGTCTCTTCTGTAAATGCCTCCAGTGTGGGGCTAATTGCGCATACTCAGGCATATATGACGTCTGCAACTTCTGCTGGTCGCCGGAACAGAAGCAATAGGACTGTACAGCCTGTTCAAAAACAAGAAGACTCTTCGGACCTGACTAGACCGCCGGCTAGCCCATCATATGGAGATGGCAGTAGAAGCAATATTTTTGCCAGAAGAACAACACCTTCAATGCCAGGGAGATGAAGGAGAAGGTGATATAACAGAGGGCACCACCATGGCCAGTCTGCACTAAGTCCACTCTGATGCGTCTACCTATCAAGAGGAAGATGACGACTCTGTCTTGCTGGTCATCGAAATGACGCATAAACACAAAATGTCCAGGTCGGGCCGAAAATGAAGAAAATGCCAAGGGCTGTGAGTACTCAAGACCCACCCCCACATACATAAAGTAATTACCTAACCCTCCCCAACATCACCTTAGTGCGCCACAAACTTTATGTTCAGGTCAAGACCGAGAGGTATGCAGAAAGAAAATCAACTCCTGTACGTGAAATGCCATCTACACCTCACCATCTTCCAGCACCGACAAAACCATCGGAGCCGAGCAAACACATGGTGTCGATACACACCTTATCAGAGCCAGGACACACATCGTCCCAAAAGAAGGTATCGGTGCACCGTCACACTTCAGCTCCAAAGAAGGCTACAGCATCGCCCACTGTGCTTCCAAGACCCCACACCACTGCCGAGGCAAAGAATAAACATGCAGAGAGGGACATAACCGCACAAAAAAAACAGTGGGTTCTGAAACAGAAGGGAATGTTTTTGAAAACCTTCAAGACAATAAGAATAAAGCACCAAACAAGAGTGGAAAAGGCAGGACGCTGATAGAAAACACTGCCACAGAGCATGAGGCCATAATCCCTATGCCACTGTCTTCAGAATATTTCCAAAGCAACATTCCTTTTGGAGGTGTCTGGGAAGAAAAGCTTCCAAAACCACCACTCATACCCAAACTTACCCAAAACAGTAGCAACACTACCATAATCAAACTGACAGGAGCTACTACAGTGTAGAAGAACGCCTGCAAGGGGAGCCTCTATTACTAAACAGTGACTTACCTTCAATTCCCCCCCATCATATAACACCTGTCGGGGTAAGGCTACAACAGCTCCACCAGCCAGTTGTGGCCAGAAGCAACATCAGATCGGTGGGTGCTGGGCATTATCCATGTGGGATTTTGCCTACAACTAAAAAGCCACCCACCAAACTTTACGCCTCACAAATAACCCTCTGCATACACACCTTCTTATGGAAGAAGTAACTGCTCTCCTGCAAATGGGCCCATAGAGCCTGTACCACACAACCACTAAGGCAAGGGTATGTGCTCTATATTTTTTATACCCAAAAAAGATCCGCCAGACCAATACTGGATGTACGACCGCTCATCCTACACATCTTATTAGAACATTTCCACATGGTGACACTACAAGATGTGATACTACTACTACAAAAAGGTGACTTCATGATAGCACGAGATCTGAAGGACTCATATTTTCATACCAATTCACCTTGCACATCACTAGTACCTCTGGTTTAACCCCTCCCATGCTGGTGACGAACCCCAGCCGTCACGCCCCGCGGTGGGTGTGTGCGGATGACGGCTGGGGTTCGTCACGGCCCTGCCCTGTGTTTTTGTTTACTGCACAGCGGAAAAATCGCGGCCACAGCGAAGGGGTTAAGGTAAGTGGTCGTCACCAGTTTAAAGTGCTACCTTTCATGTTAACAACAGCCCGAAAGGCATTCACAAAATGTCTAGCTGTGGTAGCTGCCCATTTAAGGAGACAGAACATTCATGTATTCTCGTACCTGGCCTATCAAGAGTTCCAGCACACACAGGTGCTTGCAAGCCACTGTCAATCTGTTACACAAACTGGGATTCACAATAAATGCCTCAAAATCCTACTTGGAACGTCTTCAGATACAGCAATATCAGGGCGTGATACTCAGCCAAAGCTTACCCCAATTCGCAGAGGGTTCTCAACTGGCTCTTTTTCAGCCACATCATCACCTAACAGCCAGGGCAGTGATGCTCCTTTCGGGCATGATGGCATTTATAGCACTAGTCCCACATGCCAGACCACACATGCGCCCATTACAAGAGTGTCTGACATCTAAGTGGTCACAAACAGAGGACAATTTGAAGGATCTAGTGTTGGTTTCACCCAGGTTCCATCAGTCTTTAAAGTTGTGGAACGAACACAACACCCTCAAGGGCAGATCTTTCCACAACCCATTCCCGCAAGTGATTGTTACAACAGATGTATCACTCGCAGGATGGGGCGCACACATGGAGAGCATCACAGTACAGGGACATTAGACTATTCACCAACAAACATTCCACATCAATGTCCTAGAGCTCATAGCCGTACAGATGGCTCTCAAAGCTTTCCTGCCTAACATAGCAGGGAAGAATGTTCTACGCACAGACAATATGACTGCAATTTATTACATTCATAAACAAAGAGTGACAAACTCAATACAGTTGTCTCAAAAAGCCGAACACTTTTGGCACTCGGCTATTCCACACCACATTCACCTCCTAGAAGACTATCTTCCAAGAGTGTATAATTCAATAGCGGATTTACTAGGAAGGATGCAGCAACAAGTGCACAAATGAGAATTCCAAGGTACTTCCGGCGTTGGGGAACACCAGAAATTTACTTATTTGCCACCAAAGAAAACACAAAATGCCAGAGCTTCGCCTCCAGGTACCCACATCCACAGTCCAGAGGCTATGCTCCATGGATGAACTGGTCAGGTATATTTTCATACACTTTTCCACCTTTCTCACTCCTTTCATATCTGGTCAGTAAAACTCAAATATCACTCAAGATGATTATCACCGCTCCAACCTCTGCCGTGGTCCACAACATTATTAGAGTTGTCCCTAGTACATTGAAGCTTCTCAACATACTCCCTGCCCCTCCACATTCGCTGCCTCAACAACCTGTCTGCTTTCCGTAAAGCACTAAAAACGCACCTCTTTCCACTTCTGTAGTCTCTTTTCCCTCCTCCTCCCCCCCCCCCCCCTCCTCAGTAGGTTGTGTTGTGGTTCTTAGCGCCGGGATGCCCCGTTGCTGGGGCAGCTGTCACGCTCAACAAAACACATAACATAACATGCCAGATCTTCTCAGTCACAACAAGGGCACCGAAACACAACCTAGGAATTTTTCTCCTGAAGTTGTAGTGTTTGGATATTTACAGTTGCCTCTAGAATGCATGGACATTCTTAAGGAGACAAGGCAGAGCATGCTATGCAGCCAAATGAAAGCGTTTTGCACACCAGTGCATGGCTCAAGACATAGACCCTTGTGCACCAACAGCAACAACTAGTGTGCTATTTGCTACACCTCCAAAGGTCACATTTAACATAAACTTCCACTAGACTGCATCTAGCAGCAATTGCAGCTTATCTGTAAAATTGCAAACATCAGACACATACCGGTCATCAAAGCTTTTATGGAAGGCTTAAAAAGGGTAATCCCACACCATACATTTCCAGCACCTTTGTTAAATGTGGTGTTCACACGAATAATGTCCACACCATTTGAACCACTGCATTCTTGTCCTCTGCAGTTCTTGAAAGGTACCTTTCCTTGACGCTTTAATTTATTTTAGGAGAGTTTGGGAAATTCACGCATTAACCATTAAAGAACCTTATTTTCAGGTTTTTCAGGATAAGGTTGGTCTACGTACTAACCCAAAGTTCCTCCTAAAGGTCATCTCACCTTTTCACCTAAATCAAACCATGGATCTTCCAGTCTTCTTTCCAAAACCAGACACTGTGGCAGAACGGGCCCTTCATACACTCGATATTAAATGGGCACTCATGTACTACATTGAGAGAACTAAACCATTTAGTAAGACACAAGAACTAGTTGTAGCTGTATTCAAACCCTAGGAAAGAAAAAGCCATCTCAAAAGCAGGAATCGCAAGATGTTTTGTTAAAAGCATACAAATTTACTATATAAAAACAAAAGGATATCTACCAACAGTTTCCAAGAGCGCATTCTACAAGGTGCATCAATGGCTTTTTAGGGACAATTCCGTTTGATATCTGCCAAACAACTACATCGGCAAATCCGCACACATTTACCAAACACTACTGTGTGGATACGCGTGCCAGAAAATAATCTCTAGTAGGACAGTTTTAGGTACACTGTGTCAAATAACTGCACCATCTAATGCCTAAAGCTACAGCGAGACGAGTACTGTTTTACAGCCTAGGCATAGCATGTGTATCTGCAGCACACTCATGCTACAAATGGATATATATATATATATATATAATTAATGTATTATATGCATGTTCAACAGCAACTACTATCCTACAAAACTACAGCCTCACTCAGCAACATGGCAGGAAAAAATTAACAATTTAAAAAGGAGCAATGGGATATCCACATTTCCTCAAGGAGGTGGAGACTCAACGTCACACCAGCAGTAAAAAGACTCCCTCTAGAAAAACAACTTGCAAAGTCCAAGCCCAGTACTAGATGGCAGAAGAGTGCATAGAAGTACTCACAGTATTCAGGGAGTCACTATTCTAATTTCTGACGAAGGAGGCCCCCCTGTGATTAGGCATGTCACATAGGCTGGTGGGTAGGAGTTTGCCTGACAATATTTTAGCCAATTTAAGCCGGTAAGTTAGTCATGTGTATGAAAGATAACAGCCTTTTGGAACCAGTGTAATACATTGAAGACCCAATAGGTCCTGATTGTCATATGTAGCCAAACTCCATAAACAAAGTATGCCCACTATGTTTGTAGCTCCTGAATCTAGAACTTAACATTTTAGACCAACTTTACTTATAGGGAATCGAGCACCAACGCTTGGTCATTCTTCAACATGCGTTTTAAACACGGTAGAACAACTGTGCATGGCCCCTTGCTCTATTAGCATAGTTTTTAGGTCTCGGCTAGCGTAGGCTGTGCACATGCGCAGTCTCGCCAGCGAGACTTAATGACTCTGAGTAGTAAGGGTAAACCCCGCCCCTCTTCTCCTTTTGCTGGCCTCCTAAATGGCCTCCAGCCATTGGAGAAGAGGTCTTGGTGTCGTCATTCTCTCGCTCTAAGCCCTGTCGTTTTCAGATTGGGGGGGCGTGTTTTTTCATTTTGTTCTACTAGTGACATTGTCAGTCAAAAACATGCCCCCAATCGCAAAAGGATGGGGCTTAGATCGAAGAAGAATAATTTGTCTGTAAGCCCCGTCCTTTTCAGACTGGGGGGCTTGTTTTTGATTGGGGGCGTGTTTTCTAGGATGTAAACAACAATCAAAAACAAACCCCCCAGTCTGAAAAGGACGGGGCTTATAGACAAATGGCGAGCGCTCGAGCGCTTGTAATTTTCACGCGCTTAGTTGACACATTATTATTTAAGATTTGTGGTCCAGGCGCCTCACTTCGTGTCCCTGGCTCTTCGCACGAACAGGCAATTAATAATAGCCTGAAACATTGCATTAAACCCAGACCTTATGAATGGCCAGCAGAGCGACATGTTCGCCGCCTCGGGGCAGGGTCACGCCCCTGTTCCACCGACGGCCATTTCCTGCGCTCGAACGGGGAGCGATGCAGGCGCCCGGCTAAGCTCACGCTGCGGTCCGTACGTAAGAAGGCCAGCCTCCGTTCTCCCCGACGGAGTCACCGAGTCTGCTGCAGAGGGAGGGAGGAGAGCCTCCGAGAGGAGGAGGGCTGACAACTGCTGTTTCCAAGTTACTTCTGACAGAAAGCAGGAGGGCTGCACGCGCCTCTTGTCTTCAGCTGATCTCAGGCATTCTCGCCCTCTCCGATGTGTGTGGCAGTCCCTGGGCCCCAGATGAGGCCGTTGTTTTTCGCCTTTACAGTTAGACGATGCGGTCTGCCGGTCTCAGGTTCTGGGTGTTGGCTCAGTTCAGCTCCGCGGCACTCTCCTGAAACGTTGGCTGCCACTCCAAATTTACTCCTGTGGATGCACCAGGAAAACGTTTAACTGAATAGGGCGCATCCAGTGAATATTGGGAGTAGGAAGGTTTGTAGAATCCGTTCTTAAGGGATTATACATGTTTGGCAATGCAGTCGCGGCAGCGTCCGATTACGTGGCTTTAATACTCGTGCGTTTACGATTTGTAAAGTACGAAGCTGAAGAGTTGTAAACAAAGACAGAGTTTTAACAGCCCATATCAGCAGTTTCCTGCTGCTGCAAAGATAGATAGACTGGCACCACTTGGCAGCCCAACACCGTACTCTGATGAGCCCCTCCACTTAGCAAGAACGTGTAAGGCCCGATTCCTCCCACCTCCACAAGAACTACCTTGCCGAACAGTATTGCTTTGCCCCACATTGTGGCCTGCCAGCGCAGCCTGCAGGAGTATCCCACCCTACATACCATGATCACACACGGCACCATGCCTGTGGCTCTCCCTGGCACCGCTGGCCTGGTGGTGACATGGGTGGACGCAGTTGAGTGGTGGTTGGGTGTATGGAGTCAGTGGGTGGAAGGAGTTGAGTGGTGGTTGGGTGGATGAAGTCAGTGGGTGGAAGAAGTTCAGTGGATGCATGAGTTAGTGGGTGGTTAGAGTTGAATGGTGGTTACATTGATGGAGTTAGTGGAATGCACGAGTCACTGGGTGGCTGTAAGGAGTTTTATGGTTGGATTGAGCCAGTGGATGGTTGAATTGAGTTAGGTGTTGGATGGGTGGATTTGCATGTTGGATTGACAATTCAGTATGTGGGTATATGTATGTATGTGGTAAGTGGATGGGTGAATGGATAGAAGATGGAGCTGGCCAGTGGATGGGTGAAAGAGTCAGTTGGTACATATAGTCAACAGGTGGATGCATGGAGCTGGCCAGTGGGTGGATGCATAGATTGAGTCAGCCACTAGTTGACTGGATGAATGGAGTCTGCTTGGCTCTTGGAATTAGGCTTTGCGTGTGTGTGGCTCTGTTTCTGTGTGGCTGTGCGTGTGTGTGTGGCGGTGTGGCTGTGCGTGTGTGTGTGTGTGGCTGTGTGTGGGTGTGTGTGGCTGTGTGTGGTTGTGTGACTGGCTGTGTGTGTGGCTCTGTGGGTGTGTGTGGCTCTGTGTGTCTCTGTATGTGTGTGGGGCTCTGTGGGTTTGTGTGTGGCATTTGTGAGAGATTAAGCTATTGTCATGACAATGCCATTTATGTATCTGTTTTCAAAACCAACACATAAATAAAAATGTTGTCATTTACAATGACAATAGCTCTAACTTTTGCAAAGGCGAGACTCACTAATAATAATTCTCTACTACACACTCTACAACTCTAATTATACTACTAACTTTCTACAATATTAATACCTATTACTTTATAGAACTCACTACTACTCTACTACACACTATATAAAACTATCTACTACTCACTATTACTCACTCTCTACTACTAACTCTCTAATACTCAGTTTATAATACCCTACTCAAACTATTCTAAAAACTATATCTACAAAATACTACTCATTCATTACTACTCACTATAACACTCTGTATTATAACTATCTAATACTCTATTACACTTTACTAACTACTCAATCTACTACTACTGTAAGCTACTCACACATTACTCAATCTCTACTACTCTAATACTCTCACTTCACACTCTACTACTAACTCAACGAATCACACTCTAATACACCCTCTAACTACTATCTACTACAAACAAGCCACACTCCTCACAACTCACTAAATTACACTATCCACAATTTTATACTCACTCTCTACTACACTATAATACTAAAAAGTACTAACTAGCTACTGCTCTCTAATATATACTCTATTTTAAAGGTAATTTGCTACTCACTGTACTAAATAGATATACTACTCCATATACTATCTATAACACACTATATTTCTATTTAGTACTTTTCATTACTCACTACTACCCCTTCTCTACTACTCACTAAATCCTACACGCTCTCTACACACTATCTACTACTCACTCTATACTAATCTACACTACTCACTAACTACTATTGCCTACAACTAACTCCTACTCTACTCTATACAAGTACACTCTCTATTAATCAACTAGTCACTCTGCTAACTATTAATAACTGCTAATACTCTCTACTACTTACCTATTGCCCTTGTAAATGACAATACCATATATTTATTGTTTTTTTAACAAAAAAACAATAAATGAAAACAATAACATTTGCAATGCTAATAGCTCTAACAAAGACGGGACCATTGCATTGTAAATGCTTGTTCAATTGTGTTTAGAGTGCAAGGGTCCAAAAATGTCCTTCTAATGTTTTGATGGCCTGTGTGGTGTAATCTCTCCCACAGTTCTTAAATACATTTAAAAAAAATACAGTGTCCCTCAGGCAGGTCTTTAAAAACCAAACAATTACTCAACACTGCCGAATGGAAGGGGGGAGGGGGTTGTTAGAGAGAGAATATGGGTGTCCCATCTTGTAGGGTTAGAAGAAAAAGAATGTCATTGCCTATCCTGAAAAATACCCTCTTCGGCAAGCATATAGGAGGATTATAGGAAAAATATCGAATAACAGTAATTATGACATTAGTTACGGATATGTTCTGTTTCGTGGGTGCCCATAAAGTCTAACCAAATTCTACCAATCAGAAAAACAGGCTGTAATGGAACAATGATAAAAACTCTTTATATTTCAGTGAGCAGCAGAGTTCATTTAATGGTCTTGGAGGCGCTAGATGTGAAAAATATGATTGGAAGGATATGCACATGCACTACATATTTGACAAAACAGATGGGTCTAACCCAAAAAAAACAATTAAGTCCCTACCCCAAAAAGATTCAGGTAAAGCAGAAAATTATTTATATTGAAGTTTTGACCTTTGAAACCTACGTGATTACACCTTCATTCATAGGAGACGCCTCTGTTCACAGTCCTTTTTGCTTAACTGGTAAATCGGCTCACCCCTCTTCACCGTAACAAAGAGTGAATAAAAGTAGAGTTTATAAAATCAACTCTTCAATTCAAATCAAGCTAGCGCAAAACTGAAATACTACAGTTCAAGTAATTTTTAAAATGTCTTTAACACATGCGATACATGCTCATTTTTGATACTGAAAAAAATATATTTGATCCTTAAAGTGAAACACCATTGGCAGGTTTGCTATAGTTTGTACCTGTGTACAAAGACATTCATGCAACTGTATTCTGTACATGGATCAAAAAGGATTCAAATAGCCTCACCATTACTAGAAGGAATTTATGACAGTGGTAGAGGATTTGTAGTACTCCAGCTTGCACTATACACACACCTTGAATTTTTACAATGGGACTAATTCCACATGATTAAATGATGCAGAAATGTGCAGCTGCGCAGTAACTTTATTATTTATTATTCCACTAGAAAAAAATGTTGCTGTCTGGAGAAACGCCTTACCTAACACCACCATTGAATAAGGGAAAAAGGATGTCCTTGCCTCCCCCTGGAAAAGCAATTACTCAGACTGCCTGTAAATTGATGTGGATTTGTATTTGTGGATGCACAATTAATTTGAAAAAGCAACTGCCTTTGAATATCCAGACTCATGACAGGACCAAAATATGATAACGTAGCAATTTCAGAATACAGGCAGATTTTCAGCATTCTCTCTACGAATGTAATATTTCACCTGGCTTTATTCTGTCGGGATGTGGATTTTGTTTTTTGAACTGATGTTTTTGCAATCCGTTGTGAAAATTAGCCATGCGCAAAATTTTGTAAACCAGGCCCATTACCAATAATCCAAAATTCAAGAGAATAAACCATTATCCATCCTTTCTTGTCATCCTCAAGCACAAAACTTAATGTAAGGCTCTCCTTTATGAGCACCTGTCACTACACGTAAAATTCAAAATAAGAGTCATTAACAGGAAAATAAGAATTCAAGACATGCCTAAGTTACCAGTATCTATATGCCTCACAGAAGTCCCCATCCTTTAAAAAAAAAAACTGAGAAGAGCTCAAATAAAGAATAAATAAAAAGTAAGCAAGATGACTCCTACTCACAATTTATTTTTGGTGGCAAACCAAAGTTGCGACTGAAAATACCACATTTACTTATGCCTCAAATTCATAAAGTGTTATCTGCTAATACAAATTCCACTTGAGGATTGGGAAGGGGTGGGGTTCCAAGGCATCTTTTACCTTGACATTTTGGCAGACCCCACAAATATACATTTGTGGCCATTCCCAACCTTGTCCATTTTTTAAATGGTATAACGATCTTTAATATGTTCAGTAATACTGGTCTACTGAGTGGGAGGGGCCATTTAGGTTTGCCTTTGATGGAGTTCCATCATTCACTCATAACCTAAACCAACAAATGTGTGTAGTCTCCAGTGTTCCGTCACAAAGTACAGTGCTGAGTCCTTCACTGGTCCTTGTCTTCTCTTCAATATCTATATGTGTCTACTAGCTCAGGTATTAGCCCAGAGTCATGTTAAAATGTAGATATGTGTGGATGATACCTAAATATGCATCTACCTTGAGAACACTAAACAGAAGTACACTTTTACTGCAGAATGCTGTCATCAAATTTTCACTTGGATATTGAACAGTTTCCCAGGAGCGGTTGATTTAGAGCCATTTTCCCTTGACTGGCCGTCTAACCCGTGCTCTCCCCCACTTCCTTCCAAATTATCCGAAATCTGGGGATAATTTTTTAATAAAAATTTCAACTTGCCCCACAAATCAAAGTAGTTTCAATGGACCTAAGTTCAACTTTCAGTCAGGAACATGCTAACTTTCTCAAATCCAACCACCTTATAACAGGAAGATATGTAGTGGTGTTTTTCATCTTTTAGGGGTCGCATAATATTGTTTAGAGCAATCTCAAAAAACACTCATCCCTGACTGTTAGGACTGCAAAATGTGCTGGCATTTGCATAAACAAGACCACATTACGCCAGACCTGAAAACGCTGCTTTGGCTCCCAGTTCATTTCAGGATCAAATGCAAATCACTGAGTTGGAAACACAGCAAATTGGTGCATTAATCCTGTATGTTTTCAAAATCTGGTGTGCAACCAAGCTTTTATCGTTTGTGGCAGTTTACCATAGGTGCAACAGGTTTGCCTGGTAGGAGGCTCACTTGTGAAACGGCTCAAGCTGAACCTCACTGAGGAGTGGTAAACAGACCAAAACAAGTCTGAGCTTGCTCACGTTCCT
Source organism: Lissotriton helveticus (assembly GCF_964261635.1). Classification (NCBI taxonomy): domain Eukaryota; kingdom Metazoa; phylum Chordata; class Amphibia; order Caudata; family Salamandridae; genus Lissotriton; species Lissotriton helveticus. Next base: position 1,069,139,072 of record NC_136070.1, on the reverse strand, counting down.
CTGTGGCGGGTCTGGCCTGTCATTTCAGGTGGAACTTTTTCTGTGGGTAATATTTGAGCAAGACCAAGGTTAGTTTGCATATGGCGTTTGTCTGTTTAGAGTGCCACAGTGATGAAAAAATAATAATACATTGAATTCAACCTCAAGTGCTTGCCAGTGGCTGAAATTAGTTTAAGCATTTCTTCGATCACTTTGTTGTTTGTAGTACTTCTTTTCTGTCCATCTTATTAAACAGCACCCCGTTAAGGTGTCAGAGTGGAGTGGAAGAGCATTGGTTGGTCATGGTCTCAAAGCACACCTTTAGTCCGAGCACAAACAAGCTTTCGATTAATTCGAATTGCTATTATTGAAGAGGGCAAGGAAGGCATACGACGTCTTCAACAGTTGATGGAACAAGACGAGACGAACCCGCAACTGGTGCAATTTTAGTTTATTTAAGCCCAACACCAAATCCGCCATAACGTTTCAGCCCGCGAAGGGCCTTGATCACATGACATCGCTGAGAAGGCGGTGTGCCATTTAAAGTGCAAGGGTGCAATTACTTTCATAAACAGAAGTCAGACTTAGAACTTCCTTAAAGCGGACAAACCAAGGGTATATGCATTCGGTAGACTGAATAAATAAATGTAAAAAACAATAAATCGCAGAGCATATTATAAAAACGGACAATCTAACAGTACAATGAATAAATACATGTAATAAAGACCCTGAATAATTTCATAAACTTAGTCTCTTTGCCATACAGTTACAAATACACATTCAATTTGATACTGTTAAAACCTTCTAAAACAGCTCACTAAGGACAAATCTACAATTATGGTACAGCTTAGATTAATTCATTTATGAATGGAAAGAACCTCTATTTTGTTCACTAACATAGTACCACATGAGATTTCATGCCCAATCAGTCTAACCATTTGAGCGCATATACCCAATCATACAGCCCAAGTGGGCTGAATCCAATGTGCAAATAGCATTTTTGTGCAATTGAATGTGCAAAACTCCGCAAATAAATATATACATGCATACTTTACGACAATCAAAATGTAAAATAATTAGAAAAGTGCAAAAAACTGTAATGCCTATAAAAGTTTAAAAAACCAATATAACGGTTAAAAGAGCAAATAATCACAGATATGTTAGATTAAACAGGATATCCTATAGACAGGTAAAATAATCTTCACTTGAATTCATCCCATTAGGTACTTTGCAATCGAGAAAAATTATGTGTCGAGTTTCCAATTTACGTAGTAGTGACTCACTGTCACCACCTCTCCGAAGCGGAGGGACTGTGTCAATCACAACGTATTTTAGTTCTACAGGGTTCTTATTTTGTGAGCTTCTTCAAAGTGTCTTGCTACCGGGTACGTGGTGTCGCCGTTGGTAATGGCTCTCAGGTGCTGGAGTATCCTTTTATGCACTGGCAACTTAGTGCTGCCCACATATCGTAGGCCGCACGGACACTCCAGCACATACACCGCGTACTCGGTCTTGCAAGTCAACTTTGATTGGATGCGGACAGGTTTGTCATTAAAGGGTGTCAAGTACTCACTTTTGTTAATCCCATTCTTGCAAGCCTTGCAAACCGAGCACTTGAAAGACCCTTTACTACCAGATAGCCAAGTGCTTGCTACCCTGACTTCTGGGCTACTGGAAACCAAACAGTCCTTCATAGACCTAGCCTTTTTGTAGGTAATACTAGGAGGATTAGGTAAATGCTTACCTAATACTGGGTCACTTGAAATGAGAGACCAGTTCTTCCGTACAATTCTACGAATTGCAAGATGCTGGTTACTGTACATAAGGATCAACCTACTCTCATTGTGTGTAGTGCTAGGCCACAGCTCTAGCATTGTTCTAGGCTGTTGTCTGTCTGCTGTATTGGCTCTACACATTGCTTTGTTCAAGATTTCGGATTGATAGCCCCTCCTCAAAAATCTTGCCCTACATTCATTTTGTGCTAATCTGCAGTCCAAATCTGAGCTGCAAATCCTTCTGATACGCAGCATCTCTCCATAAGGGATGCTGCGTATCAGATGTGCAGGGTGGTAGCTAAATGCATGAAGCATGGCATTGCCGGCTGTAGGTTTTCTGAAAAGTCTAGTTTCCAGTTTGTTACTCTGAATGTAAATTTCCACATCCAAAAAACAAATTGATTTCTCACTGATTTGACTGGTGAACCCCAAATTCAAAGTGTTATTGTTCAGATCATCTACAAATTGAACCGCATCACTCTCTGATCCTTTCCAAATAATCAGGAGGTCGTTGATATAGCGTAACCATTTCACGACCTGGTTCGACATTATCAACGGGAAGGATGGCATGAGGACATGCTCCTCCCAGTATCCCATGTGAAGACAGGCATAACTGGGAGAAAAACAGACCCCCATTGCCACACCCCTCACCTGATTAAAACCCTGATTAGAAAAGAGGAAAAAGTTATTATGCAAGCAGAGATCTATCATTGCCAGCAACATTCTACTATGCTCATTAAGGCAAGCAGGTCTACAATTGAGATAATGTTGTACAGCTTTTAAACCATCCCTATGGAGGTATATAGGGAGGAAACATCAAGAGAAATCAGTAGATAGTCCGATTGCCATTGAATATCCACTAATTTACTCAAAAGATCTCCAGTGTCCAATACAAAAGATGGTAATTTCTTTACATATTCCTGGAGAAAAAAATCCACGTATCTACTCACATTCTCCAGGATACTTTTGCATGCAGATATAATTGGACGTCCTGGAGGCTTGATATTGTTTTTTTGTGAATTTTAGGGATGAAATATGCAACCAGCATCACCGGATTCTCTCTCTCTCTCTACATATATATATATATTTTACTGTAAAAAATCATTTACTAACGGTAAGTAAGGATTCATGAGATTATATCACATTATAAATAAGCACTGCTATTCCCTTAATAATTGCAGATAATGTGGCACGGGTGCGGTACAAATCCTAAAAACACCAGAATTCACCGTTTGTTTTAATCCATACAATCCTAAATGCCACACATTTGTTCTGCCTGTCACCTCACGCTTGACATGATGAGTTGCATCACTGATGACATCATAGTTAATTAACATCTAGTCACCTAGGTGCTATAGGTGTGTTACGACACTGAGGCTCATTATGAATGGCCTTGTAATTTGTGCGCTGTTTAGGGCACCTTTTAAAAATCTCACTCCCCAGAGTTGTGGATTTTGGTGTTCACTGCATAAAAATCAAGATGTTTCAGAAAATTCCACTAATATATATCACGAAACTCAACTGTGATATCGCAATTAACCAAACTGCTCATAATGGGTGCCTAAGCCAAGCCTCTACTCCGGATTTTAAGCAAGCCGAAGCGTTGAACCACAAAGCATGACACTGCCTTCTGTGAGGAACACAAATGGAATTAGAAGCAAGAAGGACATCAGCTGCTCATGAAACTGTTGCAGCTGGCTCTAGAAGATGCATGGACAGCTGCGAAAAGGTCACATAACTGTTACAGCAAGCAGAATAATGCTGTGTGCGCTACAGGAAAATTAATATTGATTTTGCAAATTGTAACATGTAATGCATTGTGTCCTTGCCCAAGGTATATTTTTTAGTTTTCATCTGGTTTCTACTGTCTTGGATTTTTAGATGACCTTTTGTCCTCTGTATTAAAAACAAAACATACAAAAATTTAAAACAGACTTCTTTTTTAATTTTTTAAAGGATAATGGCAAAACTATGTTTACTTGTACATGATCAACATATACACGTTCTTTTCTTTTCCATTATATTCTGCCGTTACTTAAGGGCTCTGAGTTCAGCCATTCAGCAACAATCGGGGTCATGCTCTTCACTACGAATCTGATAGACACAGCAAAATCTTTCAGGCTGTGAATCATTAGGTCCGTACTCAGGACATTACCACATGCCACAACAAGGTCCCAAAGCATGTTATATTTAGCAGATGCCACTGCAATGGCACTCCGGGGAATTTGGTACCTGTTGAAAAGTATGCTTCAATTGCGACGTGTTTTTTTTACCTACTCTAGTCGCAAGACCTAGTTCTTTAAAGCTACTGATTTATTCAATAATTGGCACTTCTTTCATAACAAAGTTGAAACATTTATGTAAATATGAATGTAACTTCAACGCTTAGCTCCATTTCTTAACAGTGATGCAGCTGCTTCACTGACAAAGGAAAAACAAGCATTAGAAATGCAATCAGGCTCGGATTTATTTGAGTTTGAGCTAATGGCATTGTAAATGCCAATGTATTGTTGCTATGTGTTATGGAGTGTGTTCATGTGGTGTGTACTGCCAGTGATCTCCTTGTGAGTGTGAGAATATTGCACCGTTACTGCCTGTGATGTCCTTCTTGTGAGTGTGAGAAGCTTGCACCTCTGCTGCCTGTGGTCTCCTTGTGAGTGTAAGAAGCTTGCACTGCTGCTGCCTGTGGTGTCGTTCTTGTGAGTGGGAGAAGATTGCACCTCAGCTGCCTGTGGTCTCCTTGTGAGTGTAAGAAGCTTGCACAGCTGCTGCCTGTGATGTCTTACTCACTACTCTACTCACTACTCTGCACTCACTACTCTACTCACTACTCTACTCACTACTCTGCACTCACTACTCTACTCACTACTCTACTCACTAGTCTGCACTCACTACTCTACTCACTACTCTACTCACTACTCACTACTCTGCTCACTACTCTACTCACTACTCTCCACTCACTACTCTACTCACTACTCACTACTCTACTCACTACTTTCTACTCACTACTCACTACTCTACTCACTACTCACTTCTCTACTCACTACTCTGCACTCACTACTTTACTCACCACTCTACTCACCTCACTACTCTACTCACTACTCTACTCACTACTCACTACTCTACTCACTACTCTGCACTCACTACTCACCTCACTACTCTACTCTACTCACTACTCTGCACACTCACTCTGCACTCACTACTCACTACTCTGCACACTCACTCTGCACTCACTACTCACTACTCTGCACTCACTACTCTACTCACTACTCTGCACTCACTACTCTACTCACTACTCTACTCACTCTACTCACTACTCTACTCACTACTCACTACTCTACTCACTACTCTGCACTCACTACTCACTACTCTACTCACTACTCACTACTCTGCACTCACTACTCTACTCACTACTCTACTCACTACTCTGCACTCACTACTCTACTCACTACTCTACTCACTACTAACTACTCTACTCACTACTCTGCACTCACTACTCTACTCACTACTCTGCACTCACTACTCTACTCACTACTCTACTCACTACTCTACTCTACTCACTACTCTACTCACTACTCACTACTCTACCCACTACTCACTACTCTGCACTCACTACTCTACTCACTACTCACTACTCTGCACTCACTACTCTACTCACTACTCTACTCACTACTCTACTCACTACTCTACACTCACTACTCTACACTCACTACTCACTCCTCTGCACTCACTACTCACTACTCTGCACTCACTACTCTGCACTCACTACTCTGCACTCTCTACTCACTACTCTACTCACTACTCACTACCCACTACTCACAGTACTGGTAGTACTGGTGGTGGTGGTACTGGTAGTGGCAGTACTGGTGGTGGTACTGGTAGTACTGGTGTTGGTAGTACTGGTACTGGTAGTACTGGTAGTGGTAGTACTGGTAGTACTGGTAGTGGTAGTACTGGTAGTGGTAGTACTGGTAGTGGTAGTACTGATGGTGGTGGTACTGGTAGTACTAGTGGTGGTGGTAGTGATGGTGGTGGTGGTAGTGATGGTGGTAGTGGTAGTACTGGTGGCTGTAGTAGTGGTAGTACTGGTGGCTGTAGTAGTGGTAGTACTGGTGGTGGTAGTACTGATGGTGGTAGTACTGGTAGTAGTGGTGGTGGTTGTGGTACTGCTAGTAGTGGTAGTACTGGTAGTGGTAGTACTGGTGGTGGTGGTACAGGTAGTACTGGTGGTGGTGGTAGTACTGGTGGCTGTAGTAGTGGTAGTACTGGTGGCTGTAGTAGTGGTAGTACTGGTGGTGGTAGTACTGGTAGTATTGATGGTGGTAGTGGTGGTACTGGTAGTGGTAGTACTGGTGGTGGTGGTAGTGGTAGTACTGGTGGCTGTAGTAGTGGTAGTACTGGTGGCTGTAGTAGTGGTAGTACTGGTGGTGGTAGAACTGGTAGTACTGATGGTGGTAGTACTGGAAGTACTGGTGGTGGTGGTACTGGTAGTGGTAGTACTGGTGGTGGTGTTACTGGTAGTACTGGTGTGGTGGTGGTACTGGTAGTGGTAGTAGTGGTAGTCCTGGAGGTGGTGGTACTGGTAGTGGTAGTACTGGTGGTGGTAGTACTGGTGGTGGTAGTACTGGTAGTGGTGGTACTGGTAGTGGTGGTACTGGTGGTGGTGGTACTGGTGGTGGTGGTACTGGTAGTGGTAGTACTGGTGGTGGTACCGGTAGTGGTAGTGCTAGTGGTGGTAGTACTGCTGCCCGTAGTACTGGTAGTGGTAGTACTGGTGGTGGTGGTACTGGTGGTGGTAGTACTGGTGGTGGTAGTGGTATTGGTATTGGTAGTACTGGTAGTGGTAGTACTGGTGGTCGTGGTACTGTTAGTACTGGTGGTGGTGGTAGTTGTAGTACTGGTGGCTGTAGTACTGGTAGTACTGGTGGTGTTGGTGGTACTGGTAGTGGTAGTACTGGTGGTGGTACTGGTGCTGGTGGTGGTACTGGTAGTACTGGTGGTGGTGGTACAGGTGGTGGTGGTAGTGGTAATGGTAATGGTAGTACTTATAGTGGTAGTACTGGTAGTGGTAGTACTGGTAGTGGTAGTACTGGTGGTGGTGGTACTGGTAGTACTGGTGGTGGTGTTAGTGGTAGTACTGGTGGTCGTGGTACTGTTACTACTGGTGGTGGTGGTAGTGGTAGTACTGGTGGCTGTAGTACTGGTAGTACTGCTGGTGGTGGTGCATGTATCAATGAGTCTAATTTTTCCTAATGAAATAGCCATTGGCATTACGTGAGACACACAAGACATTTGTGAATTCCCATTGTAACCGCGGAAAGGCTCTGTTTTCCCTGATTATTGCGTATTCACGTTTTTTCCACAAACTTTACAATAATGATGACTGCATGTTAACTGCGAGTCAGGCTCGACAGCACGTGTCACGAAGGTCACTTTTAACCCTCATCATTTATTCAACCAGTAGTCTGCATGTCAGCACTTATTAAAATTCGGAAAACAAAGCTTACAGAACCAGAATCCAAATGTTTTATAATAAAACGGCTTTAAAACCCGTTTTTTAAACCACAGACAAAAAATGTGCAGCGCAGCGTGCGAGGAAAAGAAGGAAATGGCGCCCTTTGGAAATGAGAGTATTCAGGAAACACAAGAACTACAGTGTGGACGAGCATGTATGAGTCATCTTCTGTGAGCCTCGCCTGCTGCCTCTCCTCTCGTCATTTTACATTGAACGCGCTCACCGCTCAGACCATCTGGATTGCATTACACGGGCACTCTGACAGCTCCTAATTAAGATTAATAGTCTGCCGTGCGCGTAACCGCACAGAATATGCCAACATGGCCGCCTAACATTACATATGCCCTATGGCATCAAGACTACTACAAAAACAGCACCGCGACGACCAATCACCATTCAGATAATAAAAAAAAGCTCGCGCACTAAGGAATGTTTCTTTCCCGAGCCCTGAAGAAACTTTTTTTTTTCTTTAACAATAGGAGCTCGGAGCTCCGCCCCACTTCGTGGTGACGTAAGCCGAGCCCTAATAACATAAAAGGTATATATTTTTGTTGTACATGATAACATATGCCAGTATGTTTTCTTACTTTAGCATGTTTCTTTCTTTTTCCATCTAGGCTTCTTACAGTGGTTAAAGATGGTTTTTTTAATGCAGCTTTACAGCATATATAAAATATGTTTATCACAGTTTATTTTGTCAATTTGTTTAAATCATTTCACAGTGGAAAGATGTTATATAGTTTACATTCAATTAGAATTTTGTGAACCCAAATATATTTGTGCAAATATAGATAGCAGCAATATCGAATGTATTTTCATGGATGTATGACGTTACAACGCATACTTTTACAATGACTACCATTACAACGAATTTTTTACAACGCAAAAACTTTTACAACGCATACCATTACAACGCAAGATTTTACAACGCAAGTACCTTTACAACGCATACCATTACAACGTAAATATTGGTAAGTATATAATATTTTTTTTAATATAAATTATTTTAAATTATTAAAATATAATTACATTTTATTTAATTTTATTTAATTAATTTAATTTAAATATAATTTTAATTTATTTTTACAAATTAACCCTGTACCCCAAAAACCCAAAACTGACCCTGAACCCTAAAAATATTTTTTTTAATTTAAATTAATTTAAATTATTAAAATATAATTAATTTTTATTTGATTACATTTAATTAATTTAATTTAAATATAATTTTATTTTATTTTTACAAATTAACCCTGTACCCCAAAAACCCAAAACTGTCACTGAACCCTAAAAATACCCCTTTACCCAAAAACCCAAAACTGACCCTGAACCCTAAAAATACCCCTTTACCCAAAAACTGAAAACTGACCCTGAACCCTAAAAATACCCCTTTACCCAAAAACTGAAAACTGACCCGAAACCCTAAAAATACCCCTTTACCCAAAAACTGAAAACTGACCCTGAACCCTAAAAATACCCCTTTACCCAAAAACTGAAAACTTACCCTGAACCCTAAAAATATCCCTTTACCCAAAAACTGAAAACTGACCCTGAACCCTAAAAATACCCCTTTACCCAAAAACTGAAAACTGACCCTGAACCCTAAAAATACCCCTTTACCTGAAAACTGACCCTGAACCCTAAAAATACCCCTTTACCTGAAAACTGACCCTGAACCCTAAAAATACCCCTTTACCCAAAAACCCAAACATAGAATATTTTAAAAATAATTATATACTTACCAATACTTACGTTGCAATGGTATGCGTTGTAAAGGTACTTGCGTTGTAAAATCCTGCGTTGTAATGGTATGCGTTGTAAAAGTTTTTGCGTTGTAAAAGTTTCGTTGTAATGGTAGTTCGTTGTAAAAGTTGCGTTGTAAAGGTTGTTTCCCTATTTTCATACATCTTGACCCTTCACGCCTGAATATGGAAACACTGCCTTCACATTCAAATCAACCTACTCCTGACATCAACCACTCTGTATCATGGACAGATGTTCTGTCACACCCTCCTGAAAAAGGAAGCCAACTGTTATGTATCTCTTCAACTGCCTGAGAAGTGACTATATTTGAAATCTGTAATATCAGCATTTCTTCTGGTATTGTCATCATTATACTTGGGTGGAATATAAGTATTGTGCAGAATTAGGTGTATGTTTGGAACTAAATCCAGTGGACATTTCAGTGACCTATTATTGTAAAATGCTTTGTTCCAAAGGCACCCAGATTTAGCAGACCTACATGAAGAAACAACTCAATCACTTGGTACCTGTGTAAGAAAAATCTATTGGCAATAACTGCATCAGTACTTCCACTCAGAGCTGCTTCAGTGAACATCATTTCCTGCAAGATTTTCTCTTTCGAGGACGTCACACAGAAGCATCAATATTCTTGCGTACCATCCTGTGTATTAAAGGAAAATTGGACAGAATAATGGTCAAATTTTTTCTTTATGGCTAAAACAATGTCTGCTTGAGGATTCTGCACCTGATTAGAGTACAATGCACATTGAGCACACCAAATAATTTGTTCTATATTTTTCACATAACTGTTGACTCCAGTGGAGTTGCAGAATTGGAAACTAAATTCAATGGTTGCATTTGTTACTTTTAATTTTTGGGGTTTCTTCTTTCTTACTATCGGAGGATATGGGTATGATCCCATAACTATCAGCGTCTCTCACAGTGTATTGTACTCAATTGCAAGATCAACTTGTTATCTATGACTACAGATGAAGGTTAAGTGAGGCAGAGTGCCCCTAGTCCAACACTTGTCTATTTGGGTTAGGTAATATAATGGACTCAAAAAGTCATGGAAGAGAGTTGAAATGAAACAGTTGGATGTAGACATAAATTAAAACTATTGTAAATGGAAAACATTTTCACAAAGTAAATCTTCAGATCGAGATGACTCCTGTCACATTTAAAAAACATAATTTTCATCTAAACTAAGCGAAACATAATGTCATTAATCGTAGGAAGTAACCAGCAAAAAGACTGGGGAGTGAAATTGCGCAAGACTTCTCATTAATGGGACTAAATAATCTGATATGTTTACCATGAGCACCTCCCTGTTTAAAGAGAAAAGCGTAATCAATTTATCAATTTAACAGGACATGTACATAACCGTAGTTCACCCATATATGTTCATAAAAGGTTAAAGTAATTCCACAGATCTCTTCTGATGCTTCACTGTGGTGGCCAGAAAGCCAAAGGCACCCAGATTCTCTAGAAGCCCATAATGGATAGAAGCATTAAGCATAAGGAAATGCATCACAGTACTATTTATATGGCATTGCAAATTGCAAAGGCATATGCATGACAATGAACGCCACTGCTACTCTATGAACTTTGAAATCCAGACCTGGTATGCGTACTTAAGTTATTCAACTGTTACATTACTAAACGTTTATGGTTGTGTGAGGCAAAAAAATGGCAGATAAGATTATATCTTTTGGGCCTTCTTGTGGTCCATGTTTAAGCAGCTTAAGGGTAAATAATACGGGTTATCCAATGATCAAGACTTAAAATATGGTGACTCTAAATGATCTTTGCCAGCAAAATATATGCCAGGGCTATCAAAATGCCAAAGTATTCAGCCATGGCCTGCTCCCAGAGAGGAGACAGAAATTTGTTAAATTTAATTTTGAGCCGATTTAGATGTTACCAGTTCTTGGGTGGGTCAGCAGAACAACGAAAAAAGTCAGACAATTATGTGGACGTGGAGTTAAACCATGCCATATATACTGCTATTTTCCTGTGTCACTCACATCATTGAGTTTATGCAGCTTTTCAATTACATAAATATTAAATCACTGTACAAGACAAATATTTAGCAGAAGGCCAAGGTCACTCTAGTGTCTATGCAACAAGCCAGACCCCGCACCTGGTAAAAACTTGAAGCTCCCAAATGGGGCTAAAAACTCCAGGAATGCCCCGGCAACATGGGATGGCCCATTCTCCGTGCTCTCCCTGTTATCGAACCAACCAGTCAGTAGGGTACATCACTCCAGTGGCATCGGTATCACTGTGGATAGCAATGTAGCAGTAGGTGGTGATCCGTTCACAGTCCCCCACCAGCAAAGTGGGAGACCTCACCTCCGTTTCGCACATCTCCATTTTTTTTTTTTACCATCACTCTGTCCTGCGGGCAACATGTCTGTTGGATATTGGAAAATCAGGAAGGAGTGTCACCTCCCCTCTGTTTTACTGGCCTAAAAAACAGACGGGTAAGATATGCCTCTGCACCACAAGCTTCCACAGTGTGTCCTGCAATCAAGATGGCAGTCCTTTAAGCCTCACTCAGTTCTTTGTTGAAATGCACACACTTGAGAAGGGCACCCCTTTAGCTTTTTTGTTTGGATGGTTTATTTAAAAGCACAGTAACTGTTTAATGGCACCTATGGTTAATGATGAGCACATAGAGTTCCCAGTCTTTTGTGTTATTATAACAACATTTGATTTTCTTACATAAACCAAAGACCTCGTATGTAAAAAAGCACATCTATACTATTTCTTTGCCCACCATTTCCTGTACTCACGTGTCATTGCATATATTTTATCTCATCATTATAGGTAATCTCTTACTTTTTTTTATATGATTTTCAATTATTAAAAGTAACCTGAAATCACTTTTTTTTGCTTAACTCTAAAGCTGACCCAACCCTTACCTTTAATTCTTTTCTTTTGCTGTATTTTAAATTCATCTTCCAACATATCTTAACATTGTGTTTGTAATTATGTATTTTATTAACTTTATGTAATTGAATAAGTTTTATTTAAATATTGTTTCTGCTTTTATTTATTTTTTAAATTGTGACCCTAACCTTTGAGCACCCAGTTAAGTTCTAGAATAAGTTATTTATATTGATTTGATATATAATGATTCCCTTACTCTAATGCTAATCCTTTCAATTTTAAATTCTACTAATTCATATGTAATTTAGTAGAGCAAAACTGCTTTATTGGTGTAACACAGGGTCACATATCGTTATTTAATAAATTGTTAAATGGCAAAAAAACTGTAACTAAATTCATAAAAAATTATTTTTCAAATCCTAAGAAATTTATCACCATTTGACAAATCGGCTTGAAAATTTTGGACACCATTGGCAAAAGTGTCTTAACTTTAGTATGCTAATATTTGGGCAGATCCATGCAGGGGACAAAATAAAGGGGGCAGGGTCACAAAACATGCATTTCACATTTAAGTTCATCAGGAAATGTTGTCTGCTGCAGCAAAAACCCCTGAATATTCTTACACCAAACTTGATATGAATGCAGAGGTTACACAGAAAGTGTGTTTTTTGGCCTGATATAAATCAATTCAGTAGTTTTTCAGATAGTAATGTTTTAGAGATGTCTCTGACTTTTAACCTTGAGCAAGTTACTTGTGAGGTCTGTCAAAAACATTGGCAATTTTTGGCCCAAAATAAGATTGAAAAACTTATCAGAGGCATGGAAAAGTAAACAAAATAAAAATGCCGATAACGCAATTGTGTGCATGGTAATCTTGTCAATTAGCAAAAATTTACATAAATGGTCACCATGTCACAAACTTGTGAATTCTTAAGTTTCAGGCACACCAAAAATATGTAAAGACCCACTGAAAGATGTAATGAAGGACAGATAGAGTAAGGGCCCTGTATCCAACGGCAGCTGAACACGGCCTTAAACCTTGCACAGTGAGGTTGACTGCACGTGAGTTTGGCGCAGGACTTAGCAAAATGCCTGGCTCTGATGTAAACCATTGCAATCCACAGCTAAAGGCCGTGCAGAGCGGGAGATAGCCTTCCGGGGCGGATATATTGCAGCCATGCAGGTAAAAGGTTGGATACAGTTAATCTTAAATGTATAAAGACACTGGAAAAAAGATTAGCTATGCTTTAGAGAGCAAAACAAGTTAAAATTTGCCCTTATGGGAATCAACATACACCAGAGCATACATAACCATGATGCTTAGTATTTACCTTTACTGAATGCAAATGAAAAGAAAATGGGCTACAAAGATCAAAACATGGTGGGGGTGTCAGTTATGGTGTTCATTGTGTGTTATATAACATAATGGTAAATGTCAGTGTTTTTGTTTTATGTTGTGTTCCCTAAACAAGAACTAATCTTAACATAACTTTTTTTTATTCAATGGTCATGGTTATATATTAGGGCACTATCAATTTGCGGTAACAAAATATATATATATATATCAGTAGCCTCCGCTAGGTATTAAACCTGGCCACCATATATTTGTCATTATTATTTGCAGTCTATCGGATATTATTTTTGTATGAATTATGGAGAGCTGTTTGTAAAATAAGTGTATCTTTCAGCTCCAGTACAAAGAAAATACAGTTGATTATGTGATTTTTCTATGTCTATGCTCATTAGTTTCTATCCGTTTTCTCTGTCTATGCATTTGGTATATTAAGGGTTTCTCGGACAAGACAAACTAGATCATGAACAAGGCACAAGCCAGAACATATGCCCTTGAAATTTTGCCATGTAAATCCATCAAACACAACTTGGATTGTATCCAGGTTGGTACGCCGCTTCATTGGACTATGTTGTGAGCTGTTTGGTGTGTAATTGGAAGTTGGTAGTTTTCTCCTGATCTAGGCATCGTTTCCATCAGGTGCTTGTGGGATCTTTCCACCAAACTTGACGTTCATTTTTAATCAGCCAGCTGAGTTCAAGTACTGAAGGTCTAGAAGCGGTGTATGGTAAGAAGGAGCGACTCTAGTATAACTCAATGGTCACATGTTTCTAGTTGCATCTTTCAGAGGGCCCAACCCGGAGGACAAACTCCCTTAGTTAATTGCCTGGTTCTGCAGCATTAATACTCCATTCTTAAATGGTATAGAGACACTGCTCAGCTTGGAGCACGTGCTATGAACTGACAAATATTGTGAAAGTGAGTGTTATTGCACATTGGAACCATTTAATGACATCGTGGGATTAAACCATTATCATGGCTACCAATATCAAGAGTAGAGAGGAAGCAGAAATCACTGTTTTACAATGAGCTAGGAATCAGTGACAAAACATAAAGGGACATTCTTGATGACTTCACAGTTGCCAGTTAAGGACAAAATAGGATGATTAGAGCAACTAAGAAAGACCAAACTGTCCAAATGATGGGAAAGTGCCTCTTTGAAAAAAAATGCATTTGGCCAGTGTACCAAGAGGGGTCAGGTTATTGACTATACCCGATTTTGAAAACCCGGATCCAAACATAACTGAAAGGGCAGAGAACAAAGCAGTGGTATCAGCAAATATGATTATAATTTTAATAAAATATGCCATATCTTACAGAGACGTCACCATGAAGGAAATTGATGAATTTTCTTTTTTAAAAACCTATGTAAATAGGAGGACGAAGAACTGAAACCATTTAAGGAGAGTCAAACAATGCTGAGTAAAATAGAAGAAGTCAAAGAAAGGAAAACATGTAAGTATCAGAGAAACAAATTGGACTACGAATCTGGAAGAGTGTTTACATGTGCAAGAAGATGTGACTGCATAACAACTGCCTAACATAGAAGATACGAATCAGCAAAAACAGATGAGTTTGGATAATAACTCAGAGCAGTAAGGTGACCCTGGGGAGAGTCCATAAACCCCTTAGGCATTTCTTTTTTTAGGAGATCCCAGACGATGATGCTCAGTAAGAAAAACAACTCCCCAAACACGTCGAAAGCAGCAGCAAACAAGAAAACACATATAAAACAGGCAGCAATGAAGAAGGACCAAAATGGGGAGCCCCCAGGAAACAAGTGCCCAGAAACAAAACAAAAAATTAGAAGGAACAATGATGGAGGGTTAAGGGGATAATCATTTTTCTGAAAGTGCATTGTGTACAGCAGCGGGACATTTTTAACTGAGGCTCATCATACTCTGCAGCCATCATTTGATTATGCTAAGTCAAGGGTTGCTGTGTATAAACACATCCGGACACTAACATTGAAAAAGTATTACGTGATTAATAAATGTAACAAATAAAAAAACACAGTTTCCCCCAATTTACAGATTTTATGTGTCACTAACCTAGAAGCTTTAACGACCGTAGAATGTTATAAGATTCAGTCACCATTGCAGAAATTGAGGGAGTAACATTGAACTGAATGAGAATACTTTTAGGCCACCTTCAACCTTTTGCCCACCAATGCCTTAGGATAATGTAAATGCACACCACCAAATACTGATGTCTAATGTGAAAAAATACTGTGACAAGAGATAAGTAAAAATGATTTAGTGGAGCTACTAATACCCGGACACATGCAGAAATGCAGGCCATTAGAATAGTTGCAGTAAATGAAACCTTGATCTTAAATGATTCATTTGCGAGTATTAAATTATATTCGGTCATAAGATGGTTTACTACACTGCCACATGAAACATGGAGAAAGTGTGTTAACCCATTTCCTTCTTCATCAATAACGCTGGAAGCTCCTAAAAAGTGTGGCGGACAAAGATATAGATTAAAGTCACCCCCATACATAATGTATTGATTTACCAATTACTCTGAAAAATGCCTCAATATCCTCCAGTTTAGGCAACACGTAGGCCCTTGCATTACTATAATCATTATTATAGAAATTAATTATATTCAATCAACAACCTTTTTTTATAGGCCAAATATAAAATCTGATTAAAAAAAAGGGTATCCAGTTATATGTTATACTGATCTAGCTTCAATGGTTGTATCGACACACATCAAAAGTCCCTCCTTGGGGCGTCCAGGGGGAGATTTAATAGTTTGTATGTGGTGAGTCATATAACCATTTAAGTGGACTGGCTCAACACTCTACATCTCCCATAGACAAAGAATAGGATATGACTCAAAGTCCATCCAGTTACTGAATCAAACTTTCCATGCCATGCAATATTCCCGAATAATGTTGCCATCATTCTCTGCTTTATTTTTTCTGTCGCAGATTGGTTTGTGTTAACCATTGCATAATTAGTAAAATGGGTGCTAATCTTTTCTCTTACATATAGTGATAAAGCTATTGCGGGTGAATAGATTGCAGTTATGCTGGATAGAATGCCGCTAGAAAGGGGCACAGTCTCAAGTCAATCCAGACTTTCAGCCCCTTCAAAACAAGCATATCTGTTACCAATAGTAGATTGAAAATTGGTCTGCCACATATGTGGGTCATTCAGTAGCATAGGCTTGTGCATTGAAAATACATGATCTGAGAGAGCCATTTGTGGGTGATAAAAATATCCAAGAGCAACGACATGCATTCTTGTAGATCTAGAACTTAGGTTTTTGTGTGCATTATTAAAGCTGTTTCATGGCATAGGGTGATTTAAAATGAACTACCACACAGTCTCCTTTATTTGGGCTGCCCCAACACATGCCACCCTACGGACCATCAGAATGTCCCCAGAACCTCCCAGACAATAAATTGTCTTGTTCATCAGCTGGAACCCATTTTCCTCATCACCCCTAGTAAGTGGAGGTAAATTTCCCAGTACAGCGACATAAGAGATTGCTTGAGGAGGTACGTTTAACACAGAATTTTTAAATGTGCTACTGGTTTTCCCCTGCTGTTTCTCCATTCAAAGCGTGGCAGGACTTGAGCTGTGTTATGTGGCTTTCACCCCCCCCCTTGAATTGAGTCCTTTCAACCCTCCATGGGTTTTGCTACTCTGGTCCCTCCTCCTCTCTGTCCATTCCCCCAATGATCTGGGGAATAGTCTGACAGTTATCTATAGGATTTGTCTGTTCCAGGGAGTTCCCATAGTGGCACAGGGGCCCATTCTGTTTGCCCTCGAACTCTTCCTTATTCTTCACACATTGACCTGCTGCAGACTCAATTAATTTGAATCTCTCCCCTAAGTCCCCCCTTAAGTTAGTTGATCGACCATCCAGGGACCAATTGCAGTGTCAATTTTATTCCTAATGATTTGTTAAAAGGTGTTATTATCAGGAGAATTCAGGTAACCTAGTGAGTTACAAGTATTTTGGAAAAGTGGGCTTATAGAGGGTACAGTTGACATTCTACAATTCTGGCCCTGTTGGCGCATGTAGCCTCTTTTCTTTTTTCCTAACCGGGGAATTAGTCATCAACAGACAAGGAAGAAGGTGTGGAATCCATGGTTGAAATGCTATCTAGTGATGAAGTATTTAAAGCACATGGATTCACAACGGCCTGTCTTTTCCTACTAGTTAACCTAGTGCCGGTTGAGCGTAAAGATAGAATAGTAGTATCTACTAGCATAGGGTCTGCATTTAGACCCCTTATTTTTCCTATGGAAAGGATCTGAGATCGAGGATAGAAGTTCCTAGGACTATTAAATTAAAACGCCATAATATTTTAAATTGACAGGCATTATGAGCAGAAATTAAATTGTGTATTTTGGTGTGAGATGAGAAGGTACCGAAGACAACATTGTATAAAAGTAGTCAGCAGGTAACAGTCACTTACATCACTGGATCTTACATCTGGTGCTATTAAAAATAATTGCATCCCATATGGGGAATTTCTTCATGCTAAGAGAAATTGTAGGTATGTAGACCTGTACGAGCAGGAAAAAACAGTAAGGCTTGATTCTTTTCCAATAAGGTACTATAGCTAGCCGAGAAGTGTGCAGATAACCAATCCAGAGAGACATTACTGCACGGTAATAGAAAGGAACATGAGCAGGAGAATATCAGTAGAGGTATAACTATATATAGTAGACCATACGAAAAGATACATGGTATTCTACATCGGTACAGGCGATATCTGAAAATAGATCCAGTAATAGGCAGTACATTGGGAGAGCACCCACCAGTATCCTTCAGACACATAAGATCATTATGGGGCAAACTTGCTTCGAGTCTCTTCCTTAACAAAAGTGACTATAGCAAGGGTGCCAAGTGGTTTTGTAAGCAGAAATGATTTAGTAAATGCACCATATGTAAAGCCTGTAAATTAGGAATGAATACTACTGCAAATTTTAGTCAGTTATATGTAAAACTGAGAAAGATTGTCAAAAATCTAAATTGCAAAACGGAATATGCAGTGCATGTTCTAAAATGCCTGAATCAGAAGCTATAAGTGTGGAGCACACATTTCCCCACTGCAAAAAAGAATACTTAAGCATATGTGTGCAATTAAACATGTGGCTCGTAATTATCTGGTAGAATGCTACTTTGACTAGAAGTACAAAAGTAATGAGAACCTGATGCTAAATGTTAGTATTGATTGTGCATCCCATCTGGTAAGGGGAACCCCATCTGGTAAGGGAAGGTAAAAGGTGCTTGACACTTAGGAGACTAGAATCCCATTACAGTACAGAACCATTATAGATCCAAATTGAAGTGAGTGAGGCGTTTTCCGTACATTTAGTTTATTATATAGTATAATCTGTGAACATTTAGCTCCTAATATTTTATTGGTCTACCGCTCTATACAGATATTAGCAAATGGCAATTTTATGTTTTCTTTCGGTGTTGGTGATGGAGGTTATAGATTATATCAATGTTGTCGTGGAGCAACTTGCTGTGGAACATGTCAACAAAATACATCGCGATGTATCATTGTTGACGCACTTTGGCTCCAGTGAACTATTAATAGCCCACCAGGGCAGGACTGCTGTGTGTTCCTTCTGACTAAAATTATTAAATTGAACATCATTGAGCTGGTGGTTACGGTTATATATTAGGAGATTGCCTTCATATTAAAGCCCTCGACAGATTTTTTGTTTGCCGCACACTTTGGCTGTTTGGTGAAAATTAAAAAAATGTTAGGGAATGAATATATATTATATATATATATATATATATATATATATATATATATATATATATATATATAGATAGATAGATAGATAGATAGATAGATATACACACACACACACATACATATATATAGCGGCATGCTTTTGCCCAGTTGGCATGATTGAAGGTCTACAAAAAAAAGGTTAAAAGCTACTTTTTAACTGTTTGCAAAATAAATGTATTTTAGCTCTGTTACTAAGAAAACGCAGTGTGTGTGATCACATGGTGTGTGTGCTTTCTCTATGTCAATGCAAGTGGGATCCTGTCTATTTTCGCAGTCTATGCATAAAGCAAAAGGCAACCTAGGTCGTGAACAAGGCACAACCGGAATGCATTAACTTTCTAATTTTACCACTTAAATCCAATAAACACAGAAGGATTGCATCCCGGCTGTAGGGCCACCTCTTCTGTTTGGACGACTTTGGGAGCTGTTCAGCTGGAGGCAGTCATCGGCTTCATCAGTTTAACATATATTACTTACAGCCCATAGGCAAGTAGTGAGATGATGATGGTGGGTCCACACGGGGAAATGGTATGATAGGGAAATGTTAGCAAGAAGATGGTATGTTCCACAAAAAGCCACAGATGGCATTCCCTAGGTAACCATTCACTAGTCCTTCCTCAACATTCACAGTTTCATCAGTGAAAAATCGGATTATATAAATCATTAAAAACAAACCATGCATTTAAGATATGCTTTGGGAGCAGTCACACCTCAGACTACAGTTGGATTTTAAGAGCTTTCTTTAATGGGAAGAGTTGGTTCCAAATTTCGAGTTTCTGGTAGCTAATTCCAATTGTTTCTTCATAAAGTGGGCACTGCTTTAACCACCAGGTTTTTTTTTCATAACGTTCCTGTTACGGGCTAATCAACTTTTATCAGCAGATCTCAGAGGGGCATATTACCAAGGGTGGCGATAGGCAATTATCACTGGTTTAGCGGTGATAATTCTATCGCTCTATTAGGAAGCTGTCGCTAACTGATGTTAGCGACAGCTTTTAGGTGATAGCGAGCGTTTTGGGGCCCGCTTTGCATGTCAGCGATACTTATCGCTAATGACAAGCAAAGTGGGCGTACCCAACCTGTTAGCGACTGAAAGCAGTCGCTAACGTCGCTATCGCCTATTAGCAAGGCAGGCGTAGCGATGGAAATATTCCCGATATCGCCAAAAATCAACGCCTGCTCAGACCAGTTCTTAGCCATGTTATCCAATGGGAGGTGGATCACATGGCTAAGAGCATTTCGACGCTAATGCATGAATATCGCTGTATTCTCAGCAATATTCACGCATTTCGCCGCTATCGCTGGATATTTTAGCACAATGGAGAAAAACGTAGCTAATAGCATGTTTTCTCCGCTAACATATCCAGCGATAGGCAGCGATAAAAAAAATCATAGCTAAGCCTATTTAGCGATAATTATCGCTACTTGTTGGTAATATGCCCCAGAGAGTTTTAGTAGGTAAACATGGGACACATCACTGCTATAAGAACTTTGAAGCTCACCCAAACAGATTTCTAAGTCCATGCCCTAGTTTTAAACTAGGTGCTGGATGCAAATGGGAGCCACTGTAAATCCTGAACCAGTAAGGAGATATAATCTCTCCTAGAGGAGTTAGAATAAAATCTGCCAACAGAATACTGCAGTACTTGAAATTTCTTAAAGGTAGTATTTGTTGTTCCAGCTAAAACCGATTTAGTTTAATCTCGTTTGCCTCCAATAATGGCTCCAGCCACATTTGCTTATCTTCTTTTTGGAGTGCACAAATCATTTTTTACTCAATAATTAGAAATCGAACTTAAATGTTGAGAAAATGTTATCTGTGTAATCATCCAGAGTTCTAGAAGCATCCAAACGAAAGCAAGGGCTTTCATTTTCTTCTGAACTGGGATTCCAGCTATCGCATCACAAATGAAGCTGTAATTGTGACGTTTCCTCAGTATCAGAAATTCATTTTGTGTTATTTAAACTCATCCTATTCTGTCCATCCAATGCTGGACAAGGATAGACCTACTGGTAGCGTCCAACACTACCCACGTCCCTCAACTGCCTTAAAGAGCAGTATGGTCAACAGCATCAACAAGGTTGGGTCACCCATATCCATAATTTTGAGGAGAATGGTGTCAAAATTAATCAAAGCCACCTTCATCTCGCTATGCAGAAAGAATCCAGATTGATCGTCACCCAGAATGTCATCCTTTGCTGTAGTAGCAAGCCCCAGCCAGGCCTACTAGTGCAAGGGATTCGCCCTTCTCTGCTCAGAGTCCTTAGACCAATAGTAAGAAGTTGGCACAGAAACTGGAATAGAAAAGACAGAGTTTTTTGTTTTTTGCAGAGTTTTATATAGCGCAAACTTGACCCGAACTGAATCAGGTATCAGAGCGCTTTACATAGCACCAGTTACGTTACATGAGGACACATTAATTTTTGTTAGGCACTGGGAGATTAAGTGATTTGCCCAGAATCCCAGGATGTTTGGCGTTGTTACCAAGACTCAAACCCAGATTCCCAGGTCCGAGGTCGAGCGCCTGATGTGGAACAACATTCACACAACACCCTTCGGTATAGTATGAGGTAGCACACTGACCAGAAGGAGCTTGGTCCTTTTATACCCACACAGGGGCTGAAATGAAGGCGGTACAAGGCACAGAGTGTTGGTTTCAATACATACAAGGTCATACAGAGAGTGTGCTAGCAACAAGTGGGAAGGGCTGACAGTCAGCTAATTTTGGTGGACACAGCTTGACAGTTACAAATTGGAGGCAGCTGTATGCTCTTCTGAGCATGTGCAAAGTAGAGGAGACTAAACATATCTTGTCTCTAGGCAGATTTCAAGAGCAGTTGACAGGAAGGTAGGACAGAGCACATGGCATACAAAATGGCTGACAGAAATGCAAAATGGATTCCGTAAACGGGCAAGATAGTCTCTAATACAAGAAGTCTTCTGCTAATGCTTAATCCAATCACTGTTAAATTACCACAGACGACCCTTTCAGCATTTGCTGAAGACATTCGTCTTATCTAGGGTAATCTGGATCTTCATCCTGTATATTGATATTCATCATATTAGAAATTTCATTGCTTAACATTTGCTGTTCTTTTGTAACACTTCTCTTGGCAGGTGTACAAGCAGTAATGCACATAGAGCAAATCATGGGACCACATTGTATACAAGTACAGCATGTAAATATTATCACCAGTAGTACACATAGAAAAGTCAGTAGATTCCAGCCCCAAGTAACAAAGAGTGTCCATATCCAGTTTGAAAATGTCCATGTACCAGTCTCTGGGTGAATGTCTGCAGCAATCTTATGCAGTTTAGAGATTGCGTCATAAACTGAAGGCGAATGGTCAGGTATATAGACACAGCAGCTGCTTCCGATGATGCGGCATGCACCACCACGATCAGCCAAGATCACATCGAGCACCATCTGATTTTGGAGTGCTACAATTCTTGCAATTTGTAGTTCTTCTGTAATGTTCCCAAGTGCCATAGCTGTCTGATTGGTGACAGCTTCCACTACACGAGTCAATCGTCTGATCTTTCTACTATTTAATGCAGCACCCACGAAGAAAAACAAACGCAAATTGAAATCAACATATTGTTGCAGAGCGGTGTCTGTTTGATCAATCTCATCAGTACTTGTTGTCCGTTTATATCTATTTCTTGAAATATCATTATACAGTTTCAGGTCAAGATGATATGATGCAGGTGCTAAAAACACAGGGCGTAACAAAAATGATATGTAACATACCCCTGACCATTTAACAGGTAATTGGTAATATCCTTTATTACCACACATAAAATAGGTGTTATGTGACGCTACAAAGCTGCTATTGTTAACACCCTCAATGTTTAATACAGTAGTACATTCGCTTCATCCTACGGGAATTCTCCCAACACTGCCAATACATAAATCTGCTTTTGCTCTGGTTACAGAAATCACAAAGGGTCCAATGTTCTTCATATTCCTCACATTTGTGAAGACATATGGTGTCGAGATATTGTCCAGTTGGTATTCATCCCATTCCCATTTAGTCCCTTTAGCCTGAGGATACCCATTTTTGTCTTAGTAACATTCTTGATTTAACTGAAAAATGATTCCACCTACTGAAGGCTTTCCATAAGCAAACAAAAGGGCATACCAACCTTGACATGAACCATTATGAGAAAACGGTAGAGGAATAAAAGGCGTTCCTCCTTTCTTCTGGTGTGCAGGTATCACACAATCACAAAAGCAACAACTTGCCCAATAAAATGAGGTCCGTAGTCACTCCACAAAATTTTACAAACACCATACCTAGGGAAAAACTCCTTCAGAAGCACCTTTGCTGTGGTAAGGGCAGTATTATCTTTGTAGGGTACGCCTCTATCCATTTACTGAAGGCACATACCACCACTAGGACATATTTTAGATTATTACAACGTTCAAGCTGGATGTAATCCATCTGCAGAACTTCAAAAGGTGCGGTTGGTGTAGCAAACCCTCCTGTAGGAGTTCGTGTCCCTTTTCCAGGATTGTACTGCCAACAGATCAAACAGGACTGTACCACTCTTTTAGCTGTGCTGGCAATCTCAGGAGGCTCCCAAACTCGTGTAAGTAGTTTCGTTATCGCTAGAGCTCCAACATGTGCCAGCCCATGTGCCATTTGAACCATAGGTTGTAAATAGGCTGCAGGTAACTTCCACTTATCCATGTCTTTGTTGCGCCAACAACCCTCATCGTCCAATATTCCTTCTTTGGACCATTGCTCAAGTTCTGCTACAGAGGCAGATCTCTGTACATCTAGTACCTCCTCTCTAACATCATGCCATCGTTCAGCTTGAGATTTCACTACATACATGGAAATAGTGCTTCGTTGCATCGCAGTTTCATGAGCTACACGATCTGCAAAGGCATTTCCTTGTCCTATTTTGTCAGTGATCTTCTTGTGTGCGCTACACTTCACAATCGCTATCTTTTTTGGATAATTCAGTGCAGTCAAAAGTTTATGTACTAGTTCTCCATGCATTATCTGCATCCCGTGGGATGTAAGAAAGCCTCTTTCCTTCCAAAGTAGGCCAAAATCATGGGCCACTCCAAAAGCATAGCGGCTGTCCGTGTAAATGTTCACACATAAGTCAGTGTTAAGTTCACTCGGTCATCTCAAAGCTATTAGTTCAGCTGCTTGAGCCGACTTCTGAGGTATGCGAGCTGTTTCTGCTACTGTCTCAAGTGTGGTGATTGCATATGCAGCGGAGGTCGTGCCATCTGTCAACTTCAAACAAGACCCATCAACCCACAGTTCCCCATCTACATCTGCAAGGGTCGTATCTTGCAAATTGATGCGACCCTTTGTCTGTTCCTCAGTAAGGAATATACAATCATGAGGTTCCTTTGACTGAGACTGAGTCACAGGATATGGCAACAAAATGGCTGGGTTTAGTGTAGCACACCTCTTCAATGTAATATGAGGTGCTAACAGTGTCAATTTGTATCCTGTCAAGCGAGCACTAGTTAAATGTTGCGTTCTAGTCTGATTCAAAAGGGCATCTACTGCATGAGGTACTAGCACCAACAGTTTGTGTGACAAAACTATCCCTTCACTCTGACGTATAGACACAGCTGTCGCTGCAACTGAATGAAAACATCCAGGCAACGCACGAGCAACAGGATCAAGAACTGCAGAAAAATGTGCACAGGGACGCTGCTTGTCACCCTGTGTCTGTACTAAAACTGACAATGCACATCCATCTTTCTCGTGTACATTGTCATAATTCCGTTGCTTAAAAGGGTTAGACAGCAGGGCTAGTTTGTGGCACTACATCTCCCAGAACACCTAGCTTTAGTCTTTTCTCTCTTTCCTTCTTTCTGCCTTTCACTGGTTTTCTTTATAGTCTCTTCCTCCACACCTAACCGGTGCTTGTCACCTGTATTCATGGTGGAAACCGCTACGGCTTGTTGTTGTAAGCCTGGAACTGTGGGAATTGTGTTTTGGAGTCTGGAGGCACGAGGAAACTCTTCTCGGGAAGAAGACGCGCTGGAGAGCGTCCACAACCTTTGAACTTTTGTCCGGCAGTCGGGGATCCGAGTTGCTGGAATCCGTGCAGCACGGCTATTGAAGGTAGTGCTGGCTACGCGGGACGTTATTTGAATGGAGTTCGGTTTTTTAACGGAACATTCTTCCTTTGTGCTCCTGTGGTTGTTGGGGTCCGTACATAGCCGCATTTGTGAGTAAGGCGTCGGGGATTCACGTTACCAAAATCGTTGTCACCGAAAAGGGAAGTGAGAGCTTCTAAGTGGTGATCTATGGGAGCGTCTTCCCCTGACTGACTCTTAACCTTTCTTTCGGAATCCGTTGGTGAAGGAACTAGCGGCAACGTTTGGACAGTCTATCGAAGGGGTTTTTGGTACGTGTGTTCTTTCCTCTTTTTTGTGGAGCTGTTGAGAGGCTCGGATTGCGCCTCCTTTCAACAGTAAATATAGACACAAGGAAGTCATAAAAAAAACCTACAGTGGAAAGCTAAGAGAGAGTGTTCAGATAAGTAAAGGTTTTATTACCTTTTGATATGTGGTGACATTTGCTGTTCCAGAACTGTTTCAGGCATTACGGAACAAGGAGGACCTTGCTTTCTTTTCATTTCTTTATTTTTTTCTATTTTTGCCTTTTTTATTAATGGATAATAGTGGCAGTACATATAGTGAGTACCCACATTGAAGAGATATATAACTATATGAAGAGGCATGGGGGACACACAAAAACTTATGTTTGCTTCTTGTGTTTCCCCTTACAGTTCCAGATACAAACCATAGAAGGAAGCTTACTAGTCCTACCACCCAGCTGTAGATGGTTTCTGGCTGCCACAGTGTTTTTGGTTTATTTCTCCCTTTATTTCCCTTCCCCTGTTAGGGTCCCATCTGTTGAGTGTGTGGTTACCTACTCTCAGGTGGTACCGTGAAGGGTGGAAGGAAGAAACTAGCATCATCCTCGCTCCTGCTGTATCCGGCTTTGTAAGGTTAGTGAACCTTTCTCTGTTGTGACAGAGTGACAAGCCCACGGATAACTACGGCCCGAGCGATGGATGCTACCACAGTTCTGTAGTAGGGGATCTCTGTGTATAGTCATAATCTAGTGAATAGTCCCGCCCATGTGCGTGGACCCCGGAGCAATCAAAAATAATCTCTTACAGTGTCAAAAAATGCAGAAAATGCATAGACACTTAAGAGAGAATTTAAAGACAGATAATGCAGCCAAAAAGGCTACACTGTCCAGTACTTCAACTAGAAATTCCACCATAAAATCCACAAAACAGCAAAGCCTGTACAGATTTCCCTTGCTTAACAGCAAAATCCCTCAGGAATGATAGAGAGAAGAACCTGGACAGACAAGCCCCATAGGCTGCCATTATGTGGCTTAATTAGGATACTGTGCCTTTAAGGAACCTTCCAGAACCTTCTCTCAGTATCCCAGAATGCATAGCAGGTCCAACTTAGCCTCAGTTCTTTTTTCCGGCTCCTGCAAGCAGGACCCTGGAGCATTGAGCTCTCCCTTTCAAGGGTTTTTGTTAGTGTTTTACACTGATTTCGATTTTTGGTGCTTTTGAAGTACTTTGGTGACTTTCTTTCTGTGTTTCTGCACTCTTTTTTGTCCATAATGCCTGCATTATTCGACAAATGCCCTGAGTGCTCAAGAAAGAAGGCCAGGACAGACTCCCATGAGGTCTGTATTCTCTGCCTTCCCTCTTCCCACATTCCTGAGGAGTGTAGGATCTGCAGAAGCTTCTCTGGAAGGACCCTGAAGGAGAGGAAGAAGATCAGGCTTCAGGGACTTGAGGAGAGAAAGCTGAAGGCACGAGGTGGGTCAGGAGGGGCTCCTTCTACCCATGCTGAGGCCTCTGGGGGGCTCCCCAGGGGCAGGAAGACCAGCCCTCGCCCAAGGTCTCCGTCTGGGTCAGTTGCGCTGACCACGACGTCGAGGGGACGGTCAACGGCCAGTTCCAGGTCTCCCCAGGGCTCTGGGTCGAGAAAACGTCGCCCGTCGACGTCGAGGAACGTGTTCCGGCCGCCGTCGAAGCCGGTGTCGATATCCTCGTCGTCGCTGTCGGCGTCGAGTGATCGACATCGGAGGGCCCGGCGTCGGCGCTCGCCGTCGAGGCGACACCGCCGTTCGCCGTCGAGGACATCGTCGTCGAGGGGATCCTCGTCGTCGAGGTCGCCGTCGAGACGAAAGGCATCTCCGGCGCCGAAGAGGTCGACGTCGAAGCATTCCAAAAGGCCGACGTCGAGACGGTCAAGGAGATCGACGTCGAGAAGGTCGGAGAGGTCGACGTCGAGAAGGTCCAAAGGGTCGCCGTCGAAGCGATCCAGGAAGTCGACGTCGAGACCGGCGAAGAGGTCGAGGTCGCCGTCGAGGCACCATCGCCCGTCGTCGAGGTTTCGTGGCTCGTCGATCTGGTCGGGGTCGACGTCGAGACGGAGACACGGTTCGACGTCGAGGAGTGTGATTCGGTCGACGCCGAAGGACCGTTCGACGTCGAGGGGACATCGGTCGTCGTCTGGACACCGGTCTTCAGCGTCTGGAGGTCCTAAGGACAGGCCCAGGCCTGTGGGGGGCTCCCCACGCTCTGGAAGAGATGGTGGCTCGCCGGGACTGGCGCATTCCGGGGTGGATACTCCTATGAGGCCGGCTACACCTCCTCCGCGGCCTGCTATGCCGATGGGTCCTCCTCCGAAGGCCCCTACCCCACCTCCGAAGCCGGCTCCGCGGGACCCGCGTCCGGTTACTCCTCCACCCCCGATCCCACCGAGGGGGGTGTCGATGCCTAAGTTTCCGACGCCCCCGAAGAAGACTCCTAAGAAGCCTAGAGCTCCTGACCCTGGGAGGCCGAAGGAGCGTCCGAGGCCCAAGAGGTCGAGATCTCGCTCGGGGAGACGGGACAGATCAAGGAGTGGCCGTGGATCTTCTTCACGATCCAGGCATCATCACAAGAGACGTCGGTCCAGGTCACGTTCTCCATCTGGGACCCGTTCCTACTCGCCCACGCTGTCCGATTCGCCGGAGACTAGGGTGTCTCCGATAGACGATATTAGCACATTTCAGGAGGTTCTCCTGCGTGGTGCGGCGAAGTTGGGCATTGAGGTTGAAGCGCCTACGGCTTCTACCTCGGTAATCTTTGAGACTTTACACAAAAGGCACTTGTCTCGCCCCCTGTTACCTCTGGTGCCGGGGCTCCTTGAGCCCGCCGAACAGCTATTCCTGACGCCGGCAACGGTGAAATCTGTACCTTCCAGGATACTGAAAAAGTACAGGGCTCCGGACTCAGACCCAGCCTTCTTGAGGAAGGACCCGGTACCGGATTCAGTCATCGTGACTGCTGCTCGGAAGCTTCATGCCACCTCCCCTGCGTCCACGGTGCCTCCGGACAAGGAGAGCCGGTGGATCGATTCTGCTGGTCGCAAGGCGTGTGGGACATCCGCCTCGTCCATGAAGGCAGCCAGTGACTCGGCTTTGCTGGGACGTTACGACCGGTCCCTTTGGGACTCGATGGAGCAGTTCGCAGACCTCGTCCCTCGAGACCGCAAGGAGGACTTTGTGGAGATCGTCAAGGAGGGGATGCTGGTCTCTAATCAGGCCATCGGCGCCGCAGCAGACATATCGTTGCTGTCCGCGCACGGATATTGCCACGGGATTCACCAGAGACGCCATGCTTGGCTCAGGTTGACATCGTTGAAACCGGAGGCACAGCAACGCGTGGCGAATCTCCCGTTTTCCGGAGATACCCTCTTCGGGAAGCACGCGGATGATGAGATGGCCAGGATGAAGGCCGAAGCGGAGACCCTGACGGCAGTGGGCTTGGAAAAGCCCAAGGAAAAGAAACCCTTCCGACAGTACCAACGTCGGTTTGGGGCGCAGGGTCGTGGAAGGGGGCAGTCTGCTGGTCAACATCAACAGCGGCAGCAGCAGCAGCAGTACAGGCAGCCCTTCCAGAAGCGACAGGGTGGTAGAGGTCGTCAACAGTCCTCTACCGCGACCAAGGGCCCGGCCGGGTCCCGTCCCTGAGCTGTTACTTCCCCCTCGTCCGTTACCCGCTCCGGTGGGGGGAAGCGTTCAATTTTTTCTGGCAGAGTGGAGAAAAATTACTCAGGACAAGTGGGTGCTGAATATTGTTTGCAATGGATACAGTCTACGTTTCACCAGCCCTCCTCCATCGATTCCTCCCGTCAGCTCGCAGTATCAACTGCGCGAGCTTCAGACGGAGGCGGACGTTCTGCTAAGGAAAAGGGCGATCGAAGACGTACCTCTGTCTCAAAGAGGAAGAGGTCTGTACTCTCGGTTCTTTCTTGTCCGCAAGAAGGACAAAAACGAGTTCAGGCCCATTCTGGATTTGCGGCAGGCAAACAAGTGGATTCGCAGAGAAAAGTTTCGCATGCTGTCGTTGCATCAGATCTACCCTCAGCTGCAACGGGGAGACTGGATGTGTGCCATAGATCTACAGGACGCATACTTCCACGTGCCCATTGCATGCAAACACAGAAAATTTCTGCGCTTTCAAGTCGGCACCAATCACTATCAGTACACGGTGCTACCCTTCGGACTGAAGTCTGCACCCAGGACATTCTCAAAATGTATGGCAGTGGTAGCGGCACACCTGAGGAAGAACAAGGTGTTTGTCTACCCGTACCTGGACGATTGGTTGATCAAAGCCTCCTCCTTCTCGGAAGCTCGAGCGCACTTCCAGAAGACGTGCGTTCTCTTGAACAAGCTGGGGTTGCACATCAACATGTCCAAGTCGGTCCCGATTCCGGTACAGTGCATCCAGTACTTGGGGGCCTCCATCAATACGCTGTCAGCAAGCGTGTCTCCTTCGGAAGAGCGACGTTTATCACTCGTTCGGAAGGCTCAGGCTCTCATGAAAACTCCGTCTACGACTGTGAGGACCGTGTCTTCTCTACTGGGATCGATGGCCTCTTGCATCTTTCTCACTCCTCACGCACGGCTACAGATGAGACCTCTGCAGGAGTGCTTGGAGGATCAGTGGGACCAGAGGAGAGGTTCTTGGGACGACAGGATACGACTGTCTCTACATGCTCTTCAGTCTCTGAAGTGGTGGTGCTCGAAGGAGAATCTCCTCAGAGGCGTTCCCTTCCACAAGGACATTCCCACACAGACCATCGTGACGGATGCGTCTCTCCAAGGTTGGGGGGCGCATTCCGGAGACCTGCAAATTCAAGGGACGTGGTCCCCGACGGAGTCCACGTACCACATCAATTTCCTGGAACTGAGAGCTGTTCACTTGGCACTGAAGGCCTTTCATCCGTCCTTTCAGACCAACTCTCTGCTTGTTCAGACGGACAACACGACAACGATGTATTACCTCAACAAGCAGGGGGGCTCGAGATCGCGCACTCTGTCGCAGGAGGCGCAGGCGATCTGGCACTGGCTTCTGGCTCGAGGACTGTCGATAACGGCCACCCATCTGCCAGGTGTGCAGAATGTTCAGGCAGACGAACTGAGCAGAATCGTGCAGGAAAACCACGAATGGGTCATAAACGACGAAGTACTAGGAGAAGTCTTCGCAAGGTGGGGAACTCCAGACGTAGATCTGTTTGCCACCGCCGAAAACAGCAAATGCCGAGGCTTCGCCTCCAGGTACTACCAGCCAGGGACGCTGGGGAACGCGTTATGGATCAACTGGTCGAACAGCTTTCTGTACGCTTTTCCACCAATTCCCCTGATTCCGGCGGTTCTCATCAAGCTGTCTCAATCCAGGGCGAGAATGATTCTGATTGCCCCGGAATGGCCCAGACAGTGGTGGTTCACGGACCTGCTTCACCGTTCTCTCCTTCCTCACATGAAGCTGCCGTGCAGGCCGGACCTTCTCACGAAGTTCGGGGGGCGGATGGTGCACCCCAACCTCTCGTCTTTGAGTTTGGCGGCATGGCTCCTGAAATAGTGCAATATGGCCATCTGAATCTCCCAGAGGATTGTATGGGCATACTGAAGGAGGCTAAGCGACCTTCCACTAGGACTTCCTATGCTTACAAGTGGAAGAGGTTTTGCATCTGGTGCAAGTCTAAGAACTATGACCCTACGTCATGCAAGGAAGATGTCATCCTTCCATATCTGCTTCATCTGGCGCAGTCGGGCCTTAATGTCCATTCCATTAAGGTTCATCTGGCTGCTTTGACTGCCTACAGGAAAGGCCCTTCACAGACTTCCTTTTTCCAGATCCCTGTGATCAAAGATTTTTTGGAAGGCTTGAAGAAAGTGTTCCCTCCTGTCAGGCTTCCTTCGCCTTCATGGGATTTGAATGTGGTGCTGTCCAGATTGATGAAGGAGCCTTGTGAACCCATTCATAAGGCTTCGTTGCAGCACCTGTCCTGGAAGGCGGCGTTCCTCGTGGCCATTACATCGGCCCGCAGGGTGAGTGAGATTCAGGCATTGTGTTGCCAAGAACCTTATACTGTATTTCATAATGCTAAAGTTGTTATGCGTACTCACCCTAAGTTTCTTCCCAAGGTTGTTTCTGATTTTCATATCAATCAGACTATCACTTTGCCTACGTTCTTTCAGAATCCTTCATCTCCGGCGGAAAGGTCTTTACATTCCCTGGATGTGCGGAGGGTGCTGAAGTTTTATCTTGATAAGACTAAAGATGTTCGTAGGTCAGACCAATTGTTCATCAATTATGGTTCAGTCAGGACGGGTCTTGCTACCTCTAAACAGTCCATCTCTAGGTGGATTGTGTCCTGCATTCAGTTGTGTTACTGCAAAGCTAATAAGACCTTAGGGGGCAAACCTAAGGCTCATTCCACCAGGGGCAAGGCTGCTACGACAGCTATGCTCCGTAATGTTCCCATTGCAGAGATCTGCAAGGCGGCCACTTGGAAGTCGGTCCATACCTTTGCTAAGCATTACTGCCTGGACTCTGATGCCAGGACAGACGCTCAGGTTGGGCAGGCTTCGCTGCGGAATCTGTTCGCACAGTAGTGGCGTTATTTTACTCTCCACCGCCGCTTGGTGTGGGGATGGGCTTGCCATTCTATTCACTAGATTATGACTATACACAGAGATCCCCTACTACAGAAGGAGTAGTTTCTGTCCTGTAACTCCAGTTCTGTAGTAGGGGTATCTCTGTTATAGTCATAAGCGCCCTCCCGCCTCCCCGGTGGAGTGTTGTTCATGATCATAATGCTACAGGTCTGGCGTTTTCTACGCCTTCGAAAAGAACTGAGGCTAAGTTGGACCTGCTATGCATTCTGGGATACTGAGAGAAGGTTCTGGAAGGTTCCTTAAAGGCACAGTATCCTAATTAAGCCACATAATGGCAGCCTATGGGGCTTGTCTGTCCAGGTTCTTCTCTCTATCATTCCTGAGGGATTTTGCTGTTAAGCAAGGGAAATCTGTACAGGCTTTGCTGTTTTGTGGATTTTATGGTGGAATTTCTAGTTGAAGTACTGGACAGTGTAGCCTTTTTGGCTGCATTATCTGTCTTTAAATTCTCTCTTAAGTGTCTATGCATTTTCTGCATTTTTTGACACTGTAAGAGATTATTTTTGATTGCTCCGGGGTCCACGCACATGGGCGGGACTATTCACTAGATTATGACTATAACAGAGATACCCCTACTACAGAACTGGAGTTACAGGACAGAAACTACTCCTTTTAACTTCAGTGTTAGAAACAATGACAGCATTAAGAATGGAAGTTGAAGCCTTTAGGGGAGAGAACCAACAAATGAGAGATGAGATGGGAACATTACGAAGGGAGGTAGCCGGGGTTGTTCGGTCACTTCCTACCAGTTCCAGAGGGGCTAGTTTTTTGTTTTTTTTAAAACTTTTTTATTGATTTTGTGCACACAGCATACAAACTTGGTCACAGACCTTTCCGTTCTTAGCACATACAGCCATGTCACTTCCTTGCAATCCCCAACAGCAATCCCTAACCAAGAAATCCCGCCACCCCCTCTACCCCCACCCCTCCCTTTTTGCAGTGTGCCTCTTTGCCCTTGTTACGGCTTGTCAGACCTATCCTATAGGCAGCAGGTGATACTCCTCCCCAGTCCATGTCCATACGGAAGTCCAGGTACTGCCCAGTGCTGCACAAGACCTCCACTCCGTCCCTGGGCTCAATTGACCCAGGCAGGCCGTCCTCTCCCCGCACCCGGGCCCACTGTCTAACTCCCCTCTTCCCCCACACCAACTTCCCCCCCCCCCTTGCCCCGTGTCCCCCTCCGGATTCGCCGGGCCGCCAGCCTCTCCACCATCATCAGCCTCTAAAAGTGATTGTAAATCCGTCACAAGCGCGCTCCACGCCCTAGCTGTATCTAGTGCTGTATCGTTGGCCGTACGCCTAGCCAATTGCAATCTAAGAGAACCTTCGCACGCGGCCCATTGCAGGAAGCACCTCCGCCACCTCAGGAAGTTAGGTCCCCCTCTAGATTTCCAATGTAGCGTAAGTTCCCTTTTGGCCATTATGAACCCCAGATCATAAAACTTGCTAGTGACCTTTGTGGCAGGTGTATGGGGAAACCAGAGCAGCAGGCATGCTCCCGCGTCTGCTTCAACCCGACGACCCGTAACCTCATTCAGGCAAGCGAAAACATCAATCCAGTATGCGCCAAGCCCTGTGCACGACCAGAACATATGCTCGAAGTCAGCGTCCGCCGCTGCACAGCGTGGACATATCGATTGCGCACCTCCGAAGATCCGTTGGATTATGGCAGACGTCCAATACGCCCTATGGA
Organism: Lissotriton helveticus; assembly: GCF_964261635.1. Classification (NCBI taxonomy): domain Eukaryota; kingdom Metazoa; phylum Chordata; class Amphibia; order Caudata; family Salamandridae; genus Lissotriton; species Lissotriton helveticus. Next base: position 1,069,105,310 of record NC_136070.1, on the reverse strand, counting down.
GTGTGTAATACTGAACCAGTTGAAACCTAACATTACAGGTGCCCTTCCAGGCCCTGCGTACAAGCTGAGGCCAGGTCGTCTCCGGTATCTGCCGACCAAGGTCAGCTTCCCAGCGCTCCCGCAGCCCGTCAAGGGGAGGAGGGTCAGCCAGCGCCAGCCTCCGGTACAGGCATGTGACGGCCTTATAAGTGCCAGCCGCCATCACGACATACTGGCAGCCCAGCGACGTGGGCGGTTCCACCAGCCCCATCCTCCAGCGCCTCTGAATCCCAGCAACCAAAGCCGCATGTAACAGGAAGTCACCCCTCGGCAGATCGAAGGCCTCCTGCAGGGCACCGAATGGCATCAAGGCGCCATCCCGATATAAATCCCCTAGCATGTGAACCCCGGAGTCCTCCCAACTGGCAAGCGCCGACCAATCCCCGCCATGAGGGAGGGCAGTACACATGCCTAAGGGAATCTCCGGCGCGTATGGGGCACGACACCCCACCCGCCTGTGGCCACGCAGCCAGCACCGACGAAGGGTTCGCTCTTCAAGAGTCAGCCGCTCCAACCGAAGATACTGATGGAGCACAATAAAGGACAGGACATGACGCTGCACAATCCGACCCTGCGGTCCGTCCGGTCCTCTAAATTCCCACGCCACCGCCTGCGTGAGCCACTGAAGTTGAGCAGCTAAATAATACCATTCGAAGTCCGGCACCGCTAGGCCACCCTCCTCTCGGGACCTAAGCAAAGTATTCAGTGCTATGCGTCTCCTGCCAGTGCCCCAGATAAAACCTATCACCACGGATCTTAATGTTCGGAAAAAGGAGGGCGGTATCCACACCGGCAGCGTGCGGAAAGAATATAGTAGGCGCGGCAGGACCACCATTTTCAACAACGCAATGCGCCCTGCCACAGATAACGGAAGGACGCGCCAAAACCCCATGCTGCCTCTAATGCCCCTCATGGCCCTACCCACATTCCCCTCATAAAGGAGTGAATGGGTGTGATATACATGGACTCCGAGGTACTGCAGGCAATCCGGTTCCCATCGCAGGCCATCCAGCACCTCAGGCTGGGCGCAGCGGGAAGTCAAGGGAAAGAGGCAGGTCTTAGACCAGTTAACCCGGAGGCCCGACAGGTTCCCGAACTCCTGGAGCAAGGCCCGCGCTCCCGTCACTGACGCGTCCACATCGGCCAGGTATAACAAGAGGTCGTCGGCATACAAGAAGATATAATGCAAGTCGCCGCGTGTCGGTACCCCCTCAAAGTACCGACCCTGTCGGGCCCGCGCCGCCAGCGGCTCAATCTCCAAAGCGAAAAGGAGCGGGGATAATGAGCAACCCTGTCTGGTGCCCCGTCCTACCGAGCACGCCGCGGATATGGAGCGGCCCGTTCGGACCCTAGCAGTAGCCGACTCATATAGCAGCCTCGTCCAACGGACGAAGCCATCCCCCAGCCCGAACCGAAGGAGCACGCAGAAAAAATAAGGCCATTCCACACTATCGAATGCTTATTCGATATCCACCGATAGCACGGCCGCCCCCGTGGGGCCCTCCCCCTTCAACATCCATGACCCTTATCAGGCGCCGTATACATGTCGAGGTGTTCCTAGTGGGGATAAAGCCCGACTGGTCCGGGTGTACCAGAGAGCACATATGGGCAGTCAGCCGCGTCGCCAGGATCCTGCTCAACACCTTGTAGTCCACCGTGAGCATCGATAGCGGGCGATATGCCGTCCTAGCCGTGGGAAGGCCGCCCTTCTTCAACAGCGGCACTACGATCGCCTCTCGTGCCGACGCCGACAACCTACCCTGCTCCCAGGCCTCCCCATAGACCTGGTGTAATCGAGGTGCCAGGAGATCCACATATGCAGCATAAAACTCCACCGGGAGGCCGTCTCCCCCTGGCGTTTTCTTCCTGGCCATATGCTTAATCGCCGCTCTGATCTCCCCCAGCGTAATAGCCGCCCCCAACGCGGCGCCCTGCTCTGGATCCAGCCGCTGCAGCTGAGCCTCTTCAAGAAAGGCATCCAGTGCCGCCGGGTGCGCCGTCATCCTGCTCCGATAAAGGTCCGCGTAGTAATCCCGAAACTGAGCGTTAATCTCTTGCTGCGAATGAGACCAGGTCCCCAGTCGGCGTAGCCAGCGACAAAATCGGCGTACCCCTAGTTTCAGGATTAGCCAGCCATGCCAGCAGCGAGCCGACCCGATCCCGTTCCGCATGCGCTCGGACCATATATTCCCGGTAGTCATGGCAGCGGAGCCTCTCCACCTGGGTGGCCACCCGCTCTCGAGCCGCTAGCACTTCTTCCCTATTGCCGCCCGCCCCGTGGCCGCTCCTCTCCGCCTGCCGCAGAGCGGCCTCCTCCCGCGTGACATCAGCCAGCAGCGTCCGGCGAACCCCCGATGAGGACGAGAGGCACGCGCCTCGCACCACCACCTTGAAGGCGTCCCACTCAATTGCTCGAGTGGTCGCAGTACCCGAGTTCTCAAGGAAGTATCGTTCAATGCAGTCCTGCACTTCAGCGCGGAAGACCGGGTCCTCCAGCGCCAGCGGGTTCAACCGCCACGTGGGAACCGGCTGCCGCTGTCTGGTCCAGAGGACCGTAAGCAGGCAAGGGTTATGGTCCGATATGGTCCGCGCCAGGTACTCGCAATCACGCCTGAGCTCCTGAGCCCCGCCCGAGCAGAGGAATGTGTCGAGACGCACATGTAAATCATGCATTACCGAATAAAACGAATAGTCCCTATCCGTGGGATGACACGTCCGCCACGCATCCTGGAGTCCCCACCGGTCCTGCCAGTCCCTCCGAGCCTTGGCCACTCTGCGCACCACCGACTGAGCAAGCGGTGGATGGAACGGTCCATCTCAACATCGGCTACAGAATTAAAGTCCCCTCCCATGTACACCGTGCCCACCAGCATATCCGGTAACTGGCTTGACAACACGGAGAGGAACGCAGCCTGATCAAAGTTAGGGGCGTAAACACAGCAAAACGCCACATCCCTGCCATCCAGCCTCCCCAACACTGCCACAAACCTCCCCTCCGGATCCACCCTAGTGGTTAATGGCTGAAAGGGGACACCCGCCCGTACCCAAATTAGCACCCCCCTAGCATGCGCAGAGTAAGTAGTATAGTAGAGTTGCCCTCTCCATCGCCGCTGCAGCGCCTGCCCTTCTGCCAACGTTAAATGCGTCTCCTGCAAAAAAGCCACCTGGACCCCCCTCCGGACTAAATATGCATGCACTTTGTATCTCTTCCTCATGGAGTTGAGCCCCCGCACATTCCAGGTGATGCACTTCAGGTCTAATCTAGCCGCCATCAACGGGCACATAACAAAGTCCAATCCCCCACAGTCTCATCGGCACACTGACAGTTCCCAGAAACTCAGAAACCCCGAAACAACCCCAACCAACTCCCATCCCACCCATCCCCAGAACAGGCATCAAACAATTGTCACCCATCCAAACCCAACCCCCGAAGACGAGGGAAACTCTGGAAGATACCAGAGACTCACAAGCTATGTGAGATCGAGGGGGTGACTCCCCACCAGCCGGCCGGACAGCCAAGACCCGTCACACCAAGAGAGGTCGATCCCGACTAAGAGTAGACCTCCCCCATCCCCCTCCCAGCAGCACCACCCCCCACTAAGAAGGCCAGGGACCCAGCACCTTCCCCAGGGAGCAGAGTACAACTACATTCCCACCCGCTCAGAAAGCAGGACCCCATCCGCCCATAACGCGCCCACCCCACAGAGCCAGCACATCCCCTTACTGTCCACTACTCAGCGTCCCGTGGTCACTCATCCAGTAGTCCATCAGCCGTCTGCGGGGTGATCCGGGTCAACTCCCCAGCCTCCTTGTCCGAAACCCCATCCAAACCACCCGGTTCCGCCTCATCCGAACCCAGCCTGGAGCCTGAGTCCGCCACCTGGGTTTCAAGCACTGCTCCGGAGATGTCCGACACCGCCCGTAAGGCAGCCCTCCTCTCCCAGTCCGTCTGCGAGGCCGAGGGGGACCTCCTGCGCTGTTCTCTCCTCCGATTACGCCTGCTCCTGCGCGGTTTCGGCCGATCCTCAGCATTCCCCGTCCAGGTACCCGTGCCATCCTTGCCTGCTCGATACCGCTCCAGCCACTGCCAAGCGTCGTCCGGTGAGTCACAGAACGTCGCCACTCCGTCCACCAGTACCCTCAGGCGAGCCGGGAACAGCAGAGAGTACTGCACCCCCTCATCGCGGAGAGCCCTCTTAACAGCGACGAAGGAGAAGCGGCTACGCTGGACCTCCTGGGAGTAGTCTGGAAATATCGACACAGATGCATTGTCCACCTTGTAGGGGCCAGCCAGCCTGGCCTGCCGCAGTATAATGTCCCGGTCCCTGAAGTGGAGTAGCCGAGCTATCACCGGTCGGAGAGGCCGTCCCGGGGCAAGGGGACGAGCCGGGACCCTATGAGCTCTTTCCAAGGTGTAGAAGGGCGTCAAACCTTCAGGGACCACCACATCCCGCAGCCAGGTCTCCAAGTACGCAACCATGTCGTCCCCTTCAACATTTTCGGGTAGGCCCACCACGCGGATATTGTTGCGTCTGTTGCGCCCTTCCGCGTCAGCCGCTCTCCTTTCCAACTGCTGCACCCTGCGAGTTAAGTCCTCCAATGTGGCATCCGACGCCTTCTGGGCCGGCTCCAATGTCTCTATTACCAACTCCGCGGCCTTGACGCGGTCAGCAAGCTTGTTATCGTCCGCCTTCAAAAGGCCAAGGCTCGTGGAGACCTGTGCGATGTCCTGGCGTAGCGCCTCTCTCGTGACCCCTATGGTCCATCTGTTGCTGCTGCAGCCCTGTTGCCTGGTCGCCCGTCTGTTGCAGTTCATGGGCGTCAAGGGAATCTTCAACTTGGTCCGGCGGCGCCGCGCCCGTCCCCTTCCGCGGCTTCCCCATGGAGACCTGCCGGTGACCGCGTCGGCGCCAAACACTGCAGGGCCGTCCCAACGTGTACCGCAAAGAAGGCCAAAGTCGTTTTTCCGCCGGCGAGCCAGGTGAGATGGCAGGGTCGCACACGATGAAGGAAAAAAGGGGGGGCAACCAGCAGGCACAGCCGGACCTCGGCACCTGGCACCCCACTGGGACTCCCTCCGTTCCAGGTCCCCGCGGCTGACAGCCAAAACCACCAGCAACCCTACGCCGCTCCGGGCCTCTCTCGATCGCCGGCAGGACCCAATACAAGAGTCCAGGATTTCAGCAGAGTGGACCCAGGTCCCCACTCAGGGCCAGACGGCCGCCCCGAGGAGTCCGCGGCGCCCCCAGCACCCTGTGGACCGCGGTCTGCGGGGCGGCGCCAAGATCGCTGCTGCTAAGGTCCACTGTGGGCCATGAGGGGGTCCCCCCAGACGGACTCGGGCCCTCCACAATCACTGCGGTCACCAGCCCATCCGCTGCGCCGCCACTGTCCAGCAAGCCCTCAGCCGTATCGGCACCCCCGGGCACCAGGCCGGAGTCACTTCTTCAACGATGCCGCAGGATCAGAGCGCCGGTCGTCCACGGCGCCGCTCACCACTGATGGGCGCCTCCGCTCCCGGAGCCCACTCTGAGCCGCTCCGCAACACCAGCATCCCGGCACTCCTCGGTCCGGTGCTCGGCCCTTCGCTTCCTGCCTGTCGGGCTCCCAGAGGGCGATCTCCCGCACTCGGGGTCAGGGTACCCGCCAACACCGTCCTCCGGTCACCCGCGGCGGTTCGGTCTCCGGGCAGCCCCTCAGAAATCGAGGCCGGGGATCGGCCGCGAGATGTAGGCCCAAGCAAAATGGCCGGCGGACGCCTTCGCAGCTCCCTCCGAAGCGCTCAGTCTCTAGCAGCCGCGGGACCCAGCTCACTCCAGGTCGGCGCTAGGGTGTCCCGCGACAGTCAGGGATCAATCCCGGGTGGTGGTGCCGCCAGGGGGGTCCTCAAGCAGGATAATCACCGAGACCGACCCGGAGCTCAGGGCTCAGGCGACCATGCTCGGTAGTGTCGTAGCCACGCCCCCCCCCCAGAGGGGCTAGTTATATTAGAGATTACACCTTACCCTCACCTGTGCAACAGGGTTCCCCTACACAAGCGGCAGGGATAGGTCCCTCTACTATTCAGGTCATTCAGCCTGTTCAGTTACCGCTAGCCCCACCAGAGAGATTCGTAGGGGATCCTAGGAAGTTTAGTACATTTTTGGGGCAGTGTAAATTACATTTTATGTGTAAGCCCACTGTTTTTCCTGACGATCAAGCTAAAACAGCTTTCATGATGTCTTATTTAGGGGGCAATGCGGCGAGTTGGTCTTTCCCCCTTATCGAAAGGAATGATCCAGTGTTAACTAATTATGTGGGTTTTTGCGATGAAATGCGTAAGCTCTACGATCGCAAGGCGCACATGTTATCTTTAGACAAAGAGCTTATCACACTTAAACAGGGGTCACAGGATCTTTTGACATATATCACCAATTTTAACCGTCTTGTTATCGAAACTGATTGGCCGGCAGAAAAAAGAAGCTCTTTATATTATCAAGGCTTAAGAGGAGAGTTAAAGGACGTCCTGGCTCAGGTAGTACACATGCCAACTACCTGTGAGGAGTTAATTGATTTGACTGTGCAATTGGACCACAGGCTGTTGGAGCGTAAGGGTGATAAACATAAGTATAAAGCAAGATATCCCTTCCCTAGACCAAAGGGGCCGGGAGACGGAGCCTCTGCCAATGACATTGTCGAACCTATGCAGATAGGAGGTGTGAGGGGACCCTTGAGTACCGAAGAGAGGAATAGAAGACGCAATCAGAAATTGTGTATGTACTGCGGAAAGGCAGGACATTTCATTAAGGATTGCAAGCCCAAAACAAAGACTTTCTACAAAGAAGACAAGAGTGTGAAAACAATACCTGCGGTGGATTACCCCTCTGGTGAGTCGGGAAACGACCTGGCTCAGACAAGATAGAGACCCCTTGTTTGAGTACAGATGATGAAGAGGTCTTCCATGCAATAGCGAACACCATGCAACATTCCGTGCCTCATATGAACGTGTGTGTCATGCTTGAGTGGCCTGGAGTGCAACCTGTGATGGTGCATGCACTGCTGGACTCCGGTGCTACGGGGAACTTTATTGATCAAAGATATGCACAGGGAATGAGAGTGCCCTGCATTCGTAAAGAGAACCCGGAGCCGGTGAAGGCTGTTGATGGTTCCGAGTCAACATCAGGCCCTGTGCGTTTTCATACTAGAGTTCTCATGATGCAAGTTGGACGAGATCATTATGAGCATATACGGTTTGATCTAATAGATGCTCCACAATTTAAGCTCATCTTGGGTATGCCCTGGCTAACACAACATGACCCTGTTGTCCAGTGGGCAGCGCGCACAGTGACTCTTAGATCTGATTATTGTGCAGAACATTGTACGTGGGAAGCTGTACAGGTGCCTGCTGTGAATAGCAAACCTGCAGCATTATTGGCCAGTGGAGGAGAGGAGTTGAAGGTCTGTTTGCTTACCACCTTACCGGAGGCTTATTCACAATACCATGAGGTGTTTAGCGAAAAAGAAGCCAACAAGCTACCTCCCCATAGGGATTATGATTGTGTCATAGAGCTGGAGCCTAGGGAAAGCATCCCGTGTAGTCGGATATATGCCCTCACGGAGGCTGAGACCACTTATCTGCATCAGTATCTGGAAAAGCTGTTAGAGACTGGGTTTATTCGTCCATCTACCTCCCCTTCCTCTTCGCCCCTCTTCTTTATCCCGAAACGGGAAGGGGGTTTGAGGGTGTGTATCGATTATAGAGCTATCAACAAGCTTACAAAGAAGAATCGATACCCCCTACCCCTCATACCCGTGTTGCTGGATCAGTTGAAACACGCACAGATATATACCAAACTTGATCTTCGCGGAGCCTATCATCTGGTGAGAGTGCGGCGGGCGGATGAGTGGAAGACCGCTTTCCGTACAAAGTTTGGCCTCTATGAATACCAAGTAATGCCATTCGGTCTGTGCAACGCCCCCGCCGCATTCCAGTTTTTTATGGATGAGGTACTAAGTGGTTTGTTGGACGTTCCGTGTATCGTGTATATTGACGATATTTTAATATATTCGGCCACACAGAAAGAACACGTCCAGCATGTAGGGGTGGTGTTGGAACGCTTGAAGAAACACGCTTTGTACGCCAAATTAGAAAAATATTTCTTCCACGTAACAGAAGTGGAATTCTTGGGCTTTGTTATAGGGCCAATTGGATTGTGTATGGATGAAAAGAAAGTACAAGCTATCATCCAGTGTAAGTCACTATCTTCTGTGAAGGCATTGCAAAGTTTCCTGGGCTTTGCGAATTTCTATAGACGGTTTATCCGGGATTTCTCTCGGATTATCCAAACTCTGATGCATTTATTGAAGAAAGGAGCAGTATTCAAGTGGTCTGATTCTGCTGAACAAGCATTCCGTACATTGAAGAATTGCTTCATCACTGCACCTATTCTAAGACATCCTGACGCAAAGCAGCCTTTTGTGATGGAAACTGACGCCTCTTACTATGCTGTTGGCGGCATTCTGTCACAAAGACATCCAGACACCGGGCAGTTGCATCCTGTCGCCTTCTTTTCTCGGAAGCTTACGGCCTGTGAGATCAACTACAGCATCACTGACAAGGAACTGTTGGCGATTAAGAGGGCATGCGAGGAATGGAGACATCATCTGATGGGGGCCAGACATACAGTGGAGATTTTCACGGACCATCGTAATCTACTGTTCTTGAAGAGTGCAAAAGCTCAAACACCCAGATAGTTACGGTGGTCTTTGTTCTTTTCAGACTTTGATTTTGTCATCAAATATCGTCCTGGGCCTCAAAATGGTAAAGCGGATGCTCTATCTAGGCCAATGCCCTTGCCTGTGCCTGACTCACCTATGATTGACGAACCACCTAACATTCTCTCGGAGACATCTTTTCCGTCAATCATCATGGCCATAACAAGTTCAGCAGACTTCTTGGAACTGGTGAAGGTAAAAATAAAGACCTTAGATAGCAAGTCTTGGACTGCACAGAACCCTTTGTTACGAACAATGAAGGACCATATGCTGTTTCAGTGAAATCAGCTGTATTTACCTGATGTTGCTCTCCAAAGGCAAGCTCTGCAATGGACCCATGTTTCAGCTTTGAGTGTTCATATGGGTAAAACCAAAACAATGCAAGCGATATCCCGTTATTTCTGGTGGGAATCCATACGTAACAACACCGAAGACTATGTTGCAAAATGTTCTATCTGCTCACAAGCTAAAACCCAACATCAAAGAAGCAGTGGTTTATTGCGGCCCATACCAACACCTCCGCTACCGTGGCACACAGTGTCTATGGACTTCATCGTTGAAATGCCTCTCAGTTTCGGTAACAACACTATCCTTGTGGTTGTTGACCATTTAACCAAAATGGGTCACTTTATAGCCCTAACTAAACTGCCTACATCTGGTGAATTGGCTACCATATTCTTGCAACATATTGTAAGGTTGCATGGTATTACATCTGTCCTTATTACAGATAGGGGATCCCAATTCACCTCTAGATTTTGGAAGGCTTTATGTGATATAATGAGGATTGATGCCCGTCTGTCAGTGAGTTACCATCCGCAGACAGACGGTAAAACGGAGAGGCTCAATCAAACACTAGAGCAATACTTTCGGTGTTTCACTTTGGAGCAGGACGATGAGTGGAGGACATTGTTGTGGACAGCGGAGTTCGCTTACAACAGCGCAACTCACTCATCGTTAGGATGTTCTCCTTTCTTTTGTCAATTGGGGTATAATCCCAATTTGCTACCTTTTGAGCAACCTGGATTATCCAATCATCCCACTATTCAGGAACACCACGTACACCTCAGAGCAGTAATTAAAGAGGCCAGAGAGCATCTGGAGGCAGCCAGAAACAGGGACAAATTGTATGCGGACAGAAAAAGAACTCCTGAGCCGTTATACAATGTTGGGGATAAGGTGTGGTTGAGCACCAAACATCTGAAGTTTAAGGGCAACACCAGATTACAACCTAAATATGTGGGGCCCTATTCCATCCTTGGGGTGGTCAACCCAGTGGCCATGAGATTGGAACTCCCGAATGCCTGGCGTATACACCCAGTGTTCCATGTTTCTTTGTTGAAACCGTATCTTCATGGAACCAGGGTATCTGTGCCTCCCAGAGCAATTGAAGTGGAAGGAGAGAATGAGTATGCAGGCAGGGCTGTGCTTGATTCCAAACGTATGAGGGGTCGTGTGTACTATCTGATTGATTGGAAAGGGTATGGTCCTGAGGATCGCTCATGGGAGCCAAGGTGTAATTTGCATTGTCCTGGGCTCTTGCGGCGTTTTCACAGTTCCTACCCTTCTAAGCCTGGTGGTCCGCCGAGGCGTCGGCCTTAGTGAGGGGGTTCTGTCATAATTCCGTCGCTTAAAAGGGTTAGACAGCAGGGCTAGTTTGTGGCACTACATCTCCCAGAACACCTAGCTTTAGTCTTTTCTCTCTTTCCTTCTTTCTGCCTTTCACTGGTTTTCTTTATAGTCACTTCCTCCACACCTAACCGGTGCTTGTCACCTGTATTCATGGTGGAAACCGCTACGGCTTGTTGTTGTAAGCCTGGAACTGTGGGAATTGTGTTTTGGAGTCTGGAGGCACGAGAAAACTCTTCTCGGGAAGAAGACGCGCTGGAGAGCGTCCACAACCTATGAACTTTTGTCCGGCAGTCGGGGATCCGAGTTGCTGGAATCCGTGCAGCACGGCTATTGAAGGTAGTGCTGGCTACGCGGGACGTTATTTGAATGGAGTTCGGTTTTTGAACGGAACATTCTTCCTTTGTGCTCCTGTGGTTGTTGGGGTCCGAAAATAGCCGCATTTGTGAGTAAGGCGTCGGGGATTCACGTTACCAGAATCGTTGTCACCGAAAAGGGAGGTGAGAGTTTCTAAGTGGTGATCTATGGGAGCATCTTCCCCTGACTGACTCTTAACCTTTCTTTCGGAATCTGTTGGTGAAGGAACTAGCGGCAACGTTTGGACAGTCTATCGAAGGGTTTTTGGTACGTGTGTTTTTTCCTCTTTTTTGTGGAGCCATTGAGAGGCTCGGATTGCGCCTCCTTTCAACAGTAAATATAGACACAAGGAAGTCATAAAAAAAACCTACGGTGTTTTTATTAATGGATAATAGTGGCAGTACATATAGTGAGTACCCACATTGAAGAGATATATAACTATATGAAGAGGCATAGGGGGGGGGGACAAAAACTTATGTTTGTTTCTTGTGTTTCCCCTTACAGTTCCAGATACAAACCATAGAAGGAAGCTTACCAGTCCTACCACCCAGCTGTAGATGGTTTCTGGCTGCCACAGTGTTTTTGGTTTATTTCTCCCTTTATTTCCCTTCCCCTGTTAGGGTCCCATCTGTTGAGTATGTGGTTACCTACTCTCAGGTGGTACCGTGAAGGGTGGAAGGGAGAAACTAGCATCATCCTCGCTCCTGCTGTATCCGGCTTTGTAAGGTTAGTGAACCTTTCTCTGTTGTGACATACATAGAGTGTAAAAGCTTTCGTGTAGTCTGGTGTTCCTAACACTGGTGCAGAGCAAAGAGCTTGTCTTAACTGACGAAAAGCATTTTGGCATTCTTCTGTCCATAGAAGGGGGATCGGAGTGTTCTTAGTCAAAAGCGATAGCAGAGGTTTAACAATGTGTGAAAAGCCCAATATCCATTGCCTTCAAAACGAAGTCAAACCAATAAATGCACGGACATCTTTCTGTGTGGAAGGTACTGGAGTGTCTAAAATTGCTTGAATGCGATCTGGTGTCAATGCACCTCCTTCCTTAGAGAGAAGATGACCTAAGTAGGTCACCTTCGGTCTACAATATTGCAATTTCTTCCGTGATACTTTATGATTGTGTGGAGCAAGGAAAGAAAGTAAAGACAAAGTACACTTTTCACACTGCTCAGGCATATCGGCTGCCAACAAGATGTCATCGACATATTGTATGAGAGCCACTCCTTCAGACAAGGTAAAGGAATCGAGTTGTCTTTTTAAGGCTTGACTATAGATACTCGGACTCTCAGTGTACCCTTGAGGAACTCTACAAAATCGGTATGATCTGTTATTTAAAGTGAAACCGAACAAATATCGGCTATCAGGATGAATAGGAATTGAGAAGAAAGCGTTCTTCAAATCCATTACTGAAAATGTAGTTGCTGTTGGAGGGACCAGGGTAAGCAATGTCGTTATGTCAGACACCACAGGGTACTGTGGTACTACAATCTTGTTGACCTCTCTCAAATCAATGATAAATCTATAAATCTTAGTGTCAGTATCTTTTTTCAAAATGGGGAGAATCGGACTATTGCAGACATTATAAGGAACTTCTTCCACCACCCCCACTTCAATCAGGTCTTGTACAATATGTGTAAGTGCTTCTTCTCCTTCTCGATAAATTGTATACTGCGGCAATCTCGGCAATATAGCACCCTCCTTGACACTAATATGCACTGGTGGAATAACCATTTGTCCTACATCGGTATCTGAAGTAGCCCACAAAGTACTAGGGAGTGAAGCTAGGGCAATGTCCTCTTTAACAATACAGGATCTCTCAATCATGGGGTGGTTGTCATTTGAAAAAAAACGTACTCCTTCCGGAGAACATTGTATCGTGGACCTGAAATATTTGAGCATTGCAAGACCCACAATATTGTTTGGTGGTTTTGGAGAAAGCAAAAATGGACATGGAGCAGTAAACTTATCAACATGGAGTGCAAGTGGTTGTGACAATGGGCCAAGGGTGGATATTCCATCAAAACCTATCGATGTAATAGTTAAGCCAGACAGGGGAGCCCTAGGAATCAAGTGTTTAGACAAGGCGCTACGAGTAGCTCCTGTATCAACCAGAAACTGATCAGTAGAACCCAAAACATGTGCTGTAACATAGGGACCCTTCTGATCTACTGGAACTTCAACTGATTCCTTACCCCAGCCTAGGCAATCCTATGCATAAGCAGAATCTTGCAAATTAGACGGTTCATAGTCGGACATTTGATTCCGTCTGTCAAAAGTATTAGCTCCCTGTTGTCTATGTGTATTAGCGTCAAACCTAGCACAATCATTTGTGTTTCCTCTAGACCCTGAATATCCTGCCCGATTTCTCATTTGTCCCCGACCACATGAACCCTGCTGAGCACGTAGCACTGGACAATTAGAAATCCAATATCCGAATTGTCTACAATACACACACTGATCAACAGACAAATCTACACGAGGTAGGGAGGAAAATACGAACCATAAGATCCACGTCCACCTCTATTATTACCTCTAGAAGGTGGGCCATAAGCTTGAACCATCATAACCTTTGTTTTTAACTCTTTCGATTTTTTATACTCCTTACTTTTTGCTTCTAATTTCTGTCGTTCATAATACTGAGCCATAGTTAGGAGAGAAGCCGGAGAGGAGGTAGTCCATGAACTTTCGCTGGCCTTTAGGCAACCAGCTATTTCTGGCAAAAGGTTTGTGACATATTTATCGACAAACAAATGCCTACCCGTGTCATCTGACAATGAAAGGCCACTAAAATCGTGGAATGCTTCTTCAAAGCGTGTGAAAAAATCTGAAACTGATTCATCTATTTTTTGCTTGCAAGACGCTAACATAGTCCAATCTATCTTTTTAGGGGAAATAATCGTTTTTAATTTAACCAATATAGCTGCTGGAAGATCTAAAATTTGCTGACACGGTTTTTGTGCAGGTTCTCTATCTTTATCTGATTGTTCTATATTTGACCACAATGCTCCAAATACCGCACAATCGTCAACTTTACGCACAGTTCTCCACATATCAGGTGGTAATATTAATCCAAAACCAAATCAATGTCAGACACAGTCAGGCCTCCCCCAAGTCTCAGGAGAGATCTTGAGGTACCGACGGAGAGAGCGGGGCCTTGTAGACCTAAGCACGGTCCAGGTGAGGTGAGGTCCTTTCCCCTGTCATATCGGATTCATAAATTCCATTGACATGGAGGATTAGTGTATTACGGTTGGTACAGGTCGTATCGTTTCCAACCTTCATTTTTGTTATTGTTTGTGATTTTGATTTGGTCACATTATCATTTGATAACAGTTGCAACATTTTGAGAGCAGAGGCCCTGATGAAAGCCGAGGGATTGATTTCCCGTTAGGCAGAAACATGTTGGCCCTTATTCCGACAGATATTTGTTGATACTGTCTTCTTGCACTGTTCTCGTTTTTAATTAGGGGATGTGCCCTGCTATGGAAAAAAGTTTGATTTTTGAGGACACATCATCCTATTTTAACTCCCCACATTTGTTTATGTTGCACTAAATTTTCACTATCTTCACAACCATCAAAGATTAGCTATCAGAAGGTAGTCCATAGACATCCATGGACCAGATCCAATACTATTAACTGATTGTGTGGCAATTAGTCTCGATGATCAAGAGACTAGCCTATTCACAAGGTGGATAGCCAGATGATATGACTGATCCCTAAGTCTTTTTGATGGTAATCCACGATTTAATGGTATGGATTTTGTTAACCAACTTTGAATATATTTCGAGTCTGTTGAGTGATTCATGTGTTGCCAAATTAGTAGTTGTTCCCTGTTTTGTGGCTGTTCTGTGGTGACTCGGGCACCTTTTGACTTGACAGTCTTTAAAGACAGCCCAGCCAGATCAGCTGGCATTTAGACCCCTGTGTTCTTTTGTGTTGATCATATAGTGTAGCTGGGGATTTGTACCAGGTAAGGGTCTTTAAACTTTGTATCCCTTTGACCCTCTCTCCACTGTTTGTTGTGATATAGACAAAGTCATAGTACAAGAACTAATGGCACCCTCAATTTCTTCATAAAAAGCTGTCGGATTCTTTCGTGGATCAGGCAATGCATTTTTAAGAGCCATGACATCTGCTCTATTCCAAGGAGTGTAAACCCAATTATAAATAAAATACCCTTTCACATCAATAGAAGTCTTATCATCACTTGTACCTGTTCCTTTAGGAGGAACATATAAAGGTGCGGCTTCCCGCATGGGTTTCACATTTACAACATTCTTATCTGTGTCGGGCATCGGTGTCAGGACCTGAGTCTCCATAGAGTCTCCTCATAGTTTCTAAGACTCTTTTAACCTTGTCATCCTGTCATAACTTTGTTGTCCTGCTTATATGCTATTATCTGTACCTTGTATTTCTTATACCAAAGCTTGTGGTCATGTTGGATGTACCAATGCTTGTTACCAAAGCTAGTTGTCATATTGATGTACCAATGCTTGTTTACAAAACATTGATGCGCCAATGCTTGTTTGGAATACTGCTTGGAGTCTTTTTGTCCCTTTGCAGTATCGGTAATGAATAGTTTCCTTTTTAGTCTCGATTCAGTTGCAGTTAGTATCGGTAGTTTGGATGCAGGGCTATAAATAGTGCCACGCCCTGGAAATTATGCGGATTATTCGAGAAACCTTCCCGAGTGAAGAAGTCCTTTGTTCCGGTCCGCTTTTGCGTTTGCGATCCGTATCCAGAGACTCTCAGCTACAGTTCCTGACCTTTGGTAGATTCTACCACGAGATTCGTTTACTGAAGCCCCAGGTAGGATCTATCCATTTCTTTGTTACACGCGACACGTGAGCATTTGGATCCGCGTGTCTGTAAAGTCTCCCGGCTGGGTTCGTCTTTATCTCTAAGAGCGACTTACATTTCCAAACGAGGCTGTCACTTTAAACGCGTCTTTCATTTTCTGAACATGACAGTCCTGAAGCCTTCTTGCAGAATCTCTCTAAACTATTATTGAGTGATACCTTTTAGCCGCGATTTAATTCATAAAGACATACTTGGTGTTAAATCGCATTTTCAGGACATTAATAGAGTTCAAGGTTTCATACATAAATAATTCAGCAGTTCTTGAATATATTTGATTGTGGATGATTTGACATTGTAGCATTTTCTTGCATGAAGCCAAAGTGAGATATGCAGCATTTTAACGCATGAACCCAATGCGATATATTTTTCTCTGAATAGAACATATTTATATATAATGACATTTGAGTACAAGCTTGATCTGAGAACGAATTCTGCTTTTATACTTACATCAATCTGTGAAGAAGCACCGACCATATATTTTGTATAATTACATGATGTTTTACAGAACAGTTTTCTTTTAACTTGGATTCCTATATAGGGTATAGTTATAGATGCAAATAGAACAAAGTGGATTGAACTTTGAATGAATCTATTAACAAAACAGTTTTTCCTTAGGTATCAGGAGTCAAAGTCATCTAAGGTGTTTATTTTGGGCAGCGTGTCAGTGTTCACGTGTTCCGGTTGTTTTATTCTCTCTCGTTCCAGATCTCCCTCCCCGCAGTACCCATCCTTACCTCCCCTCGTCTAGCCACTTCGATCCTCTGCGGAACTTTAAGTGCAGAGTCGAAGCTGCTGAAAGGTGGGCTTTTGGGTACTGCTCCTGAGGAACATAAATTACTTAAGTTCCTGACAGTCAGAGCTCGTGCCATGTTGATTCGAGATGTATGTGCAGCTGCATCAGCTGCCTTTTTCTCCTCCCGCAAACGGACTGCTTCATCACGTAGTTTAACCAAGCGTCAGATCGTATTAGCCACCTGGGAGAAGACAAAAGAACCTTCACGTAATTGCTTACAATCAGCTGCTATATTATCTGGCTCTATTTCCACCGAATGCTTCCTAAATCGCTGAACAACCTCTGTAGCCAATATCGCAGTAAAATATTTCTGTTCCTTTTCTGACCAATTCTTAATAGTATCTAGAAGTTCAGAAGCAGTGAGAGTACCACGATCGGCTTTTCGCGCCGCAGATCTAATCTCAGAGGAACGTTCGGTAGTTAACATTGAGCGAGTGTCTCGGGTTTTATCCTGATCTGTAGGAGAGTCCTCATCTGACTCATTAGGAGCAGAAGGGAAAATATACGGAGGTGGAGAACAATCTAATAAGAGAGAATCATCTTGGGGTTTATTAAGAATAGGATAGAGAGGCCTAGGAATAGCATATTGGCCATTTACCTGTAACTGACGCTCCCTATCTTCCCTCTCTTTAGTTTCTCTCATCTCTTTATGTTTCATTTCTAAGGCTTTCGCATGCACACTTTTACGCTGTTCTTTTTCAATCAAGGCCTTTTCACGCTTCATTCGCTCACCTACTTCTTTCTCCCACTTTCGCACACAGTCAAACATATCTTGCCTAGCCTTTCGCTTGAGCATTCGTTGCTCCACATACGGAATCTTTCGCAAATCAAATGACCCATGCATAGGTCAACGCAACTCAGGATCCTTGCGGGTGTATTTATTCCACAATGTGCTGTAGATTATGGACGAAATACCATATTTAATATACATATCCCTATTAGGCGTCCCCTCCGGGGGGGCCGGTTGTGCTTCATCAATTCTCAGATTGGTACCACTACAAAAGCAACACATCTTACGAAGTGTGCTGGAAACAGGCATGCCGAAAATAGTGCAAAATATGCAGTATTATAAAAAAGTAGCACTTAAAGTACTCTTCGTACGTTGCGCCGTTCAAATATTCTTAGGAGTAGAGAAAAATCTCCTCATTACCTGCCTATATGTGTTGCAACACATATATAATTTTCATAATCATAGGACTAACTCAATATTTGGCCAATACATATAAAAAATGAAACTACCTTACCAATCCAAGGCGTCAATCTTAGAACAAGTGCCGCAAAACGGCTCTTACCAATCAAATGGTGTCCAGGTTCCTACTGCCAAGTTCTCAAATCGACCAAACGGTCACTGCACGGCGAATCAACAGAAGAGATCTCAGTCGAGGACTGGCGCCACCTGGATGGTCAGATCAGAAAGAAAGGGAAAACACCGTGGATGCCAAGTCTCGGGTCTCCTCCGGCAGTGATCACGTCCAAAGCGAGATTCCAATCCTTAGTCTCGACCAGTCCTTCGGGCATCCGAGTCGCCGATGAGCCCCACGTTGGACGCGCCAATTTGTAGTAGCAAGCCTCAGCCAGGCCTACTAGTTGAAGGGATTCGCCCTTCTCTGCTCAGAGTCCTTAGACCAATAGTAAGAAGTTGGCACAGAAACTGGAATAGAAAAGACAGAGTTTATTAAACCTCATGAGGTGGAACTACATTCACACAACACCCTTCGGTATAGTATGAGGTAGCACACTGACTAGAAGGAGCTTGGTCCTTTTATACCCACACAGGGGCTGAAATGAAGGCGGTACAAGGCACAGACTGTTGGTTTCAATACATACAAGGTCATACAGAGAGTGTGCTAGCAACAAGTGGGAAGGGCTGACAGTCAGCTAATTTTGGTGGACACAGCTTGACAGTTACAAATTGGAGACAGCTGTATGCTCTTCTGAGCATGTGCAAAGTAGAGGAGACTAAACATATCTTGTCTCTAGGCAGATTTCAAGAGCAGTTGACAGGATGGTAGAACAGAGCACATGGCATACAAATGGCCGACAGAAATGCAAAATGGATTCCGTAAACGGGCAAGATAGTCTCTAAATACAAGATGTCTTCTGCTAATGCTTAATCCAATCGCTGTTAAATTACCACATTTCTATTTCTGGGGAGGAAAGGGGGCTGACGAGGGACCGGGACAGGATGGGGGACAACAACTACTGTATATTTATGACCATGTCGCAGTTTGTTTGTTTTGATTTAATAAAGATAGGAGTTTTACTGTTCTAGTATACAAATCATTTCTGTACACAGGGCTGGGTCACGCAGGCCCTTCCAGATTAAGGACACACCCTAGCACATACGCTAGCTCCGGAAATACTTATACACCACACTGCAGTGCCTAGGGGACACAATATGCTCTATACAGCAGAACGTTGTCCATAACCTCAGTGATGTACTGTATGGAAATTCACATGTATTGTAATGTCTATAAGATGCAAATGCCAATAAACAGATTTGACAAAAAAAAAATTACCACATTTCTACATATACTTGTTATTGGAACTGCAGCGACTTTCCCCATGATTTAGGTGTAATGGGATATTTGAAATTGCGCTGTAGTTTTCCATTTCATGTTTATACTGTACCAGCCTCATTTTAATTGTGGAGTTGTCAAAGAATCCCCTCAATCAACCTGCTCAATATCATCTCTTATTAGCTTCGAAGGATAAGTTCCTGAACAGGTGGTAGGATCCTGTTCTTTTACAATCAAGATGATGTCTTGTATAGTATTTTATGTAAGAAGTCCACCGCATACTAGTGTTTTTAGAACCTCCATATGTTGGGCGGGGGAGGGGGGTGACATCAGAGTACACTGCCATAAGAGAAAACTTAATTTTTTTGCAAAGAAAAGGAAAACAGGTGTTTCCCCGAGAATCCCTTGCTATTGCAGGTGAAGAAAATAAAGCCTGCCACGAAATCGCAAAATCAGTGCACACACAAACATTGGTATTAATATAATGATTACTGTTTATTATCTGTTAATCTTCTTTAAACAAATGAGTAAAAATTGGTGTCATATGAATGAGTACCTTGGGTGAAGTGACATAGGCAAAAGATATGTAGCAATTTCAAATCCACAGAAATATTCAGTTAGCTTATGCTAAATGAAGCAGAAAAACTCATGTTAATTCAAGGTCCAAAATTCTGGTCTAGCAAGCACTTTTATGTGGACTGAATCACTTGCTTAGTATCATCAAATGCATATACATGGACTATTAAAGCACATTTTGGAATATAATGCATAATAACGTTAGCAAACCTATAGAAAAACACGTCTTCACACTATACATGCATCTTATGCAAAATTGTCCCTTGACATTTTATTGCTCTGTCTAGTACCTACTTACTTATGCCTACTACCCCTCCTGGGTATTAGCTATCAACCAGGACTCTCCAGCCAACTCTGTCCTGGGCTTTGCTTTCAATCCGATTCCAGGTGTAACCCCATCTCCTTGTAGTCAGCCTTGAGGACTCGGCTCCAGGTGTTTCTAAGCCTTCCTCTCTTTCCTTTCCCTTGAAGGTTCCAGGTCAGGACTTGCCTGGTGGTGTTTGATGCAGGCTTGCAGAAGGTGTGACCTATCCAGCATCATTTCATGAGCAGAGAGTTGGAAAGTCTGCTGCCATAGATCATTGTTGCTGATGGTGTTTGGCCAGCAGATTTTACTTTGGTTTTAAAAAGCCTGATCTTGGTTTGCAGTGTTTGGAGCGCCAGATCATCTTTAGCTGGATGAAGGCTGCCCTTACTTTACAGATTCTTGCCTTAACGTCGACATCTGCCCTGCCCTGCCCTGCTTGTCTATGACACTGAACAGGTAGGTGAAGGCCTCAACCTCTTCCAGTGAATCGGTGGCAAGAGTGACTGCTGTTGTGCAGACCATGTTAGCCTTCAGGATCTTGGTTTTTCTGCTGTGGATGTTGAAGCCAAGTTGTGCTTCTCTTGCATATGCAAATGGGTATGGCAGAGTAGGGCCAAGTCATCAAGCTGTGTCCAAGGTATCCACTGGATCCGATTTCTTCTCCTTGCTGTGGATGTCTTTATGATCCAGTCTATGGCAGCAGGAAGAGAAAAGGAGAGAGATAACAACCCTGGTGTACTCTGGTCCTCACTTCAAAGTTGTCCTACAAGGACTTATTTGCAGGTCATTCCTTCCTAGGTGTTCCTGATGATTCTTACAAGTTTATCCGGCACACCGTAGTTGCAGAGCAGTTTCCAAAGGGTCTTTCTGTCCACGCTGTCTTATATCTTCCCATAGTCGATGAATGTGACATAGAGTGGGCAGTTTCATTCCATTGACTGCTCAATTTTGATGTGCAATTTTGCAGTCTGGTCTGTGCAGGATCTATCTTTGCAGAAGCCAGCTTGCTGGTCTCGAAACTGAGCGCCGTCTTGTTCCTTCTGTCGGTTCAGGATGTCTCTGTTGAACACTTTGCCTAGGGTTGGTAGAAGAGTTATCCCCCTGTAGTTTGCTATGTTACTCAGGCCACCTTCCTTAGGGATCTTGATGAGATATTCCCTCTCTCCAGGCTTTTGGTACCTTTTCCTCTTCCCAGACCCTTCCAGACATAGGGTAGAGCATACCTAATGATGTTTCAATGTCTACCTTCAATGACTCTGCAGGAATGTGGTCAGGTCCTGCTGCCTTCACATTTCTCATATGTTTGATGGCTTGCCATATTACTTCATTGGCTAGTCTGCTTCAGTCAACAAATCCTTTTCAGCTGACTGTATGTCTGGTGGAGACTGTGGCACTAGCTGATTCAGCAGTTCTTCAAAGTGCTTCACCCATCTTCGTTGTTGGCCTTTGTTACCAATGATTGTCTTCCCAGCTTTGTCTTTAACAGGTCTTTCCGGCAGGCAGCTTCTACCAGAGAGTTTCCTTGATATGTTGTAGAGTTCTTTCAAGTTTTCATGACTTGCTGCTTCTTGGGCATCTTTGGCAAGGCCATCAATGAATCTTCGCTTGTCTGCTCTCAAGCTTCTGTTTGCTTCCTTGCTGGTTTTGTTGTATTTGCTTTGAGCTTTCACGTTTTCTGCTCTTGTTCGGCTTGTTTTGACTGCAGCTACCTTTTCATTTCTCACCTGGATTTTGCATAGAGTTTCGGTGGAGATCCGTTCTTTATGCTGGGGTTTCTTGGGACCCAGTATCTCCTGGCAGGTTGATGTCACTGTTTCGTTGATCTTCTTCCACTGACTTTCTACTGGGTCTCTGTCATCCTCTAGTTCTTGCAGGACTTAAAACTGGTTATTGAGGGTGACTGAGTATTCCCTCCGTTTCTGTGCATCTTTGAGGAGGATGGTGTTGGTTTGTGGGTTACATCCATGCTTTCTTCAGCTTTAGGTTTAGCCTGGCTACTACAAGGTAATGGCAAAGCAGACATGGTCAGTCTGATACTCTTTTAAATGGTCTGGTGACACCCACTTTGCCCTGTGTATTCTTTTGTATGGGAATACACTACCTCCCATCCCCAGACTATTTAGGACACAGAGATCTGCAAGCCTTTCACCATTCTCATTCATGTCGCCAAGGCCATGGTTGCCCAGGATTTCTTCATGACCCATGTTGTCGTTTCCAGTCTTGGTATTGTGGTCCCCCATCAGTATGGTGATGTCTCTCTCAAGGCATTTCTCCAGGATGGACTGAAGTTTGTTGTAAAACTGTTCTTTTTCCTCTTTGCTGTCATATGTAAGTGCATAGCACAGTATAACGTTTGTGTTGATCCTCTTTCTTTTTCTCTGTGCGGAAGGTCGCTGTGATGATTCCATCCAATCAGAGCTCAATTGGCTGCTGGCATTAGCATCAGTGCTACCACCTGAGTGTGTGGGGATTTCTCTTCTTCATGTCCAGAATACAGTAGCATTCCTTCTGGATCCAGTCTTTTCTGTCCAGACTGTGTCCATCTGGTCTCGCTGATGCCAAGCAGGACAAGGTTGTTTTTTTTTCTCCTCAGCTGCCACTTGGGCTGTCTTGCCTGTCTTGTACATGGTCCTCACATTCCATGTGCTGATGGTGATGGTCTTGGTCGAAAGCAGGTGGATCAGCTTTGTGGCTACCAGGGATCTTTGGATTTCACCACAAGGTGTCATAGCTCTAGGTGAAGAAGATTCCTCTCTCCCCAAGTTCAGGATGTCTTTTGGTTGACGTTTCTGTAGCTAGGATTTTTTTGAGTGGTGGGATAGCTAAACCCATGCATAACCCTCCTCCATTTGCAGCTGGACTTGGGACTGGTCATGGCGAAGTTTCTGACTAGTATGCAAATAAGATAAAAGAGCTACAGTATGGAAAAGTAAGACCACAAAAAGGCACAAGTCCATCAAAAAGTTCTTTAAAACTTTTTAAAATAGTTCATGGGAATGAGCACCCTAATTGAAGAAGTGCCTATGGATTGTGCCTAGTCAGTGGTTCCTGGGGCTTCATACATTTTATTTTTTGTTGAAAAGTTAGTACACTTACTCATATGTTTAAAACAGCAACTCTACAAGAAACGTTCAAGTGTAGATTTCAGTGTCATTGTTCGTGGAATAGTTGTCATCACAAAGGCCCTGACCAGGTGTCTTTGGGCCCAGAATTTCCAGGTTCGTCTCACATCTGGGCATCACTTTACTGCTTGCTGCTTTTACTTTGGCAAATTCATTTTTCGAGAAATAGCAGCAGTATCATGAATCATACCACTAATGAGTAATAACAAAGCCAGAATAGAACATTTTGTACTTAAAAAATGTAAAAGCTCTTGACACAGGAAGTAGTGAAAATCTTTCAGTAACCCTGTCCTGGCTGATTTGTTTCAATAACTTTTATTGGGGTTTGACATAAATAAAATAAAAAAATTCAGACAGGCATTCCTGTCTTAAACATATAACCCTAATGACTCCCCCCAACAACCAACCTCCAAAAAACTCTGTTGTCCCTCTCCCATCTCCTGCAGTGACAGCTTATAGTACCTGAGTCCAGGCGGACCTCCCCACTCTATCCCTGCTTCATAATATGCCTATGGATTTCGCTGTCTAAAGGTCCCAAAGCGTGTAGTCTTTTTGGACAGTAGAGGACTCTATTATGATTGTTCAGGTTTTGTAGCACTGGATTCCACATTTAAATCTAAACGCTTACAGCTTGAATACCAGTGCCACTTTTTCATGTGCCATATACTTTGGAGCCACAGTTTCATTGTTGATGCCATTGGGTTCCACCATTGTGTCAGTATTGACTGTTAGGCCGTGCGGAACGGATGAGATATGTGCTCACCTACTATAAAGTGTAGTGGATATGTAGACACGGTCGAAGTGCCTTTGATTGTAGATGTTGGATCGTTGGTCCCCTTCCCCCCCAAATGCACAATATGCTATGTAATACATCCTTTAACATTCTTTTGAGATTCAGACATTCTGAGAGTAAGTGCAGTATTGTGCCTTCCTCCTCACACTGCCTCCAGCAACATATTGGCCATGTCTTATCCGTGGTGTAATAGCAGGTGTGTAGTGTCATCTGTAGACTATTTTGTATAGGGTTTCTTGCCCTAGGGCACAGTGAGCGGAGAAGGCCATAGTCGGACATATAAGCTTCCAGGCAAGAGCAATATGTGAATGTGATGATGTAATTGGATGCCTCTGGAATTGTGAAGCTGTTCTAGTCTCCTTTTGTTCAGAAAGGAATTGCTAATGTTCAGGTGCTGGTCAGCATTGTTGTTTGTGTCCAGTTCCCACTTTTCCCTGCACATGGGTCTTTGTGCTTGGTCCGAGCACCACAAATGATGATAATGGCAAAGAGCCTTAAAAGGACCCCAGAGCGACTTACCTGAATCTATGTACCATCAGCCTAGACTCAGTTGGTATGGTTTCAGACATCTCCAGGTATATACTTTCTAGAATGCCTTTCCTTTTCTTTTGAGGTCCAAAATGTATTTGCTGAAGATCCAGACTGGTCTTCTACTTTCTACTCAATCAACGGCCTGGCCACATCAGGCTAGACATAAAAGATCCAACCATAATCTAGTGCCAGCTCTAATCCATGAGATGGATTCCTCATACTTGAAAGAGAGCGGGTAATAGACAGTATAGGGAGGCCCCACCATCATTTCCGCTGTCCCTCCGACTAGGCTATGAACCATCCTCTCCCTGGTTCATGGCAATGGGTTCTGTCCATATTGTGTATGTGATAGTCTTCATTAATGACCAATAGGAAACATCTTTTGCAATCTACATTGTCATGTTTTGCAATGAGCATTCTATGAGTGCCACTCTACCTAATGATTTTGCTGGCATCTTGGGTATTTATAGGACGTTCCTTTAGATTTACTCTTGGTTTGGTTCATGACAAGCCAGACTTTCATCGGACTACTTCTTAAAAAATTACCTTTACATTGAGGCAATGCAGTAAATTCCACAACCCATTAATTGATATTAGGAGTTACAGAACTCTTCCACATCCTCAATTTACATTCATTAGCAACCACCAGGCCTTATGAAAGCCAACTACTTTCTTGTGAAGACAAGCCCAAGGTACTCCAAAATGCAGCAGTTAAATGCGGATAGGATTCAAAAGTCTAGGCAAGTACCAAATTCAATCTCTAATACTTCATACCAAAAATACAACAATTCAACAGCTCAGGTCATCTGCGTCAAGAAACCTTAACAGACCTATAAGTTCAACAACTATAAGGCCCTCATTATAAATATGAAGGAGCAATATCCCCAGCGGGAATACAGCTCTGCTAGACTACAAGTTATCTGGTGTTTCTGAACCTGGAATTGCTGGATCTAGAAACACCAGATCTGGTTTTACCAGGTGCAAATCCATAGTCAGTAAAACCACAGAGAAGGGGGATGGTGGCTGTAGACACAAGATAGCCTCTTCCTAATCCTCTGCTGCACTGCACAATAAGCCAACGTTTCTGAAGTGAAAATGCTGCAGAAATAACAGACAACTATACAAGGTTCACCTACTCAAGAAACAACTCTTTGATATTAATCCTTTCATCAATACTTGTGCCCTCGAAAATATTGTCCTGAGCAATAAAAAAATTCTAGAGCAAAAACCTACTAGAAACATAAACCAGAAATCATCAAATCACCCTAAAAAGTTTTTTTAGTCAAGGGAAAAAACACAGTTGTATCCTTACATTGTCTTCCAGACTAAAGATATCAACTTCTCACCATACATTTCCCTAATCCATCTTCTCCAGAAAAACCCGGTTTGAGATGTATGAAGTAGCAATTTAATGACCCTGTTAAGTTGATTAACAGTCTTATTTGACTGCATCAGGCATTTTCTTTTTATAAGAGGTATTGAACACTGAGAACAAATTAGGAGTTCAAATTCAAAAGCCTTCACGAAGATACACGTGAAGCTATATAATCCTGTTGGTTCACTGCTTGTAAACTCACAACAGCCAGTATTTACTTCATTACATTAATATGGAAAATATTAAGTGTATCACATTCCTCAAAAGAGGAAATATATCCTCTGAATAATATTTATATAATAATGAGAAAATGTGTTATTGATATATCACACTTAGAGGTGGTTACATTTTTGAGCAGTGTAAAGTAGATTTCTATCCTGTCTAAACATTTTCCCAATAATTTCCCTACCTATCCCCCTGCTCCCAATGACCTTCCTTTGAAAGAAAGGACTGCTCTTTCTGCCTGAAACCCCAAAACAAGTTCAATTCTTCTTTTGCCTTGCCGAGTTTTAACTAAGTTTTTCAATTTTCAATTCTGTAAATTCCTGCTCATATGTCTTGGGAGTAGATTCCACCTTAAATAACCCTGCCTTCCATTGCTTATTATTAAAGCAATCAAAGCTTAGTAGATTATGTCACAGCTTCTGAAGAGTAACCAAGATCATTTGCTGAGGAATCAACCCTGAATTACTCTACATAAGCCAGAGAATTAGTTGATGCAATTATAAAGGAATCTTCCTTATGCAGAAAGGGACAAAGAATCCTTTTACTGAATGAATTCCAAGCATATGACCTAAGATTACAGATAAATGCTAGAGTATTTTCATGTAAAACCTTAAACAGACCTTTTCATCTTTTCTTCTGGACTAAAGATGTTCAAAAACATAACACGGCCACACACATAGAAAATGTGTTTCTGAGACATTTCAGAGATATAAGGAATGATTCTGCTTCTCCTTTTAAATACTTTGATATCAAGCTGCTTATGTTTTAATATCTGGGGCTGAAATATGGTGCTCCCGGAAGACAAAATATATTGATTTGACTGAAAAAGAGTTGTGATATGGCCTTGCCCAGTTTACACATGTACATTTACTTCTGGAAAACATCTGTGGTATTACAAGATTACTGCATATTAGTTATGACATCATGTGTATTACATATTCATTTGTGTTTGATTGATTCCTATTAGGAGCAGTAATCCAGGTTCACATGAAGTGAAACTAATAGTCGTTTACATATGTGCTGAAATCTGTGCAGAAGGCAGGGCCTTGTGCAGTAACAAGAGCTTACCAGAGGCTTCACGCATTCAAAGGAGGAAGGAGTGCTCCACATGCAATTTATTGTTGGATTCTCTGCACAACTCATGGTTTGGTGTCCTTGCCACCTAGATTATTCTGGCACCTCCATGCTGGCAGTCACCTGGAGGTGTAAACATATGCACAGTATTAAGCATACTAGTCTATTGCTATTATATCCGGCATGGGGACCCTTATTTTCTAATATTGGCCTAGAGCAGTGACGCATGCCTTCCTGCTGCACTGCCCTAGGTCAAAAGAAAAGTGCTGGAATGCACCGTACCTATGAGATTCGGAGCATTCCTGGCCTCTTCTACTGGGCTGGTGAACAAATGGATGCCAAGTGCCAACACAGGCACCCTTGTGGTGTCTGCATTGAAATCAGGTCGTTTTTGTGGAGGAAGGGACACCTTCCTTCACAAAAACAACCTTTACACCAACCCTGTGGAGGCATAGGCTTTTGATGCATTTCCAGGTTTACAGCATGTTGTAAATCTGGGAATGCGTCAAATGCCAAGGGTGTTACATGGGAACACCCACCGTAACACCCATGGCACGCCTCCCCATAACAATGTGAGGCAACGCAGCGACTTGCGCTGTATTAACTCATACCATATCTTCAAGGCTATGAAAAGACAAGCAGTGTAGCTTTAAGTATTTATAATAACAAGAGCAACCCATACGTCCTTGTGAGCTGGGTAAGTACATGAGTACAAAAAACAATGTTCACAAGGAACTCATTTTAAATATCAATAACAATTTTAGCAATTTAAATAATTGCAATGCTAAATTGCACGAAAAAAATATGATGAATGACTCTTCTATGGGTCCACCTGTCAATCAGACAGCTCATACAAATATTTCCAGACAAGCTCACAAAAAACTTTTCAGTTACTTGTACCTAACTTCAGCCGAAGTAGGCACATTTATTTTACACAACAGAGTAAACACAATTTACTGATTATTCTAATATTTTTTCACATAAAAACTGATTTTGTGACCCCAAGTGTAGTGACCATAACCATATTTACAGTGAACATTAAGTGACATATTCAAACATAAAACGGTTATCAGTAGGTTTCCAAAAAGTTTTTTGTGAGCTTGTCTAGAAATATTTTTATGAGCTGTCTGATTGACACGTGGACCCATAGAAGGGTCATTCATCATATTTTTTTCGTGCAATTTAGCATTGCAATTATTTAAACTGCTAAAATTGTTATTGATATTTAAAATGAGTTCCTTGTGAACAATGTTTTTTGTACTCGTGTAGCTTTAAGTGGCTTCATAGATATGGCTCTGCAGTTTGCGCCACCGGAGCGTTAAAGGTAATGTTCCGGCGGCGCACGGGACACGTAAAATAGCCCTGTTGTTTTTAAACCACATTTGTACTTCTATGTTATGCCAAGATGTGCCATATTCTTCACCCCTTGCTACTATTTTTGTCCCTGAATGTTTTTTTTCTCTAGCAGCTGTAACGTTTCCTGAATTCTACTTGCGGATATATGACTGAATCTTTTCTGCTTTCTAATGTCAAGTCAGTTTGGAAACTTGCTGATCATTTTAGTGTTTATCATCATCTTCTGCCAAGAGCTAAAAGATTGCCCAGGTCATTACTTCCCTGTTAGTTTTTTCCTCCTTAGTCCCTCCTAAGGACACCATCCACATATACTATTCTGTACTGCGTGACACCATAGGAGGGTACAAAAGGGGGTGGTGATGGACGGAGCATCTGAACCAATGAAACAGTCACACCCAGTCAAAAGATCTGGGTTTAATCCATCATCGTTCTTTAGCCCACTCTGCCACCCCAGTTCAGACATGGCCATATGCAAATCAGTCTGACCCTGTGCCTCATGGGAACAGTCCAGCCCGAACTGCCAAGCCATGCCTTCCCTGGATCGGAAACAAGCTTCCGAGGACCGGTTTCTGGCATTTCAGCCGTCTTCAGCCCGGCTTGCTTGAATCCAGTGGCAAAGTTAGCAAGGGACTCACGTCTGAGCATACCCTGCCACACTTATGGCGGCCAAAAGCGGTACAAAAGGGGGTGGTGACAGACGGAGCATCTGAACCAATGAAACACAACCATAGGAGGGTGGCACCATAGCTACTGAGAAGAATGATCCTTTCCTCTGACAATCATGAAGAGGACTCAACAGACGAACTTTTTAACACCAACACCTTGACATAGACATAAACAATGGTTTGTAGCAGGAAAGTCTAGGACTGAGAATAAGGTGTAGTGCCAGGGCTGAAAATACAGTGCCATGCCACCACTGAAAACATGCTTCTGTTCAGGGTGAAAAACATGGGGCCTGATTCAGAATTTGAAGTATGTACTGTACCTCATCAGGGCGACGCAATAAAACACTTCACCACTTTTACAGAATACCTGTCCTCCAAAATTACAGTTGGCCATCGGGACACTGACAGGAACTGCCGGAGTTAAAAATTTATGCAAAACGAAGCACTTCCCTCGCGCTCCTTACAGTCGCACTGCAAAAAAATGGGGGACTTGTCCCACGACCTATTGAATTTATCCCGGTACTCCAAGTAAGCCATTGATACCATTGTTAAATCTAATTATTTTCACTGAAATATCTTTCTTCATATCATCACTCCGGAGACAGTGTGATTATACCTGCACTTTTATTAAACTTTTCAATTACCGACTGCATGCCTGTTTGGGCTTTGTGCAACGGCACGTTTTTCCAGGTAAATCAATTATGAAGTAAACACGCTGAGTTAAAAAGTTGACAGGCGGCTCTGTCAAACTGCCCATTAAAATGTTTACAAGTTTTTCTTTCTTCAAAATCGAAATCCCAAAGGGGGTATTTCATTTTGAAAAAACAAAGACTAATGACCCCCCACTCTGTGGAAAATCTTCCCATAATGTAATGGTAATTTAAGCATTTTTACTGACCCTCACCGCCATATTTTTCACAGCAGTAAGGGGAAGTTAAAACTGACCATTCAGCTGCCCACTATATATTGGGCAGGCGGTTGAATGGTCAAATCTCCAATAGCCCTTACTCTGTTGGGCCATCGGAGGAGTATGGCAGTGAAGGAGAGGGAGTAGTCTGCATTCCCGGCGTTCTTTAGGTCCACGGGCCTGTAAATGACTGAGTAACCTCTCTACCAAACTCTAAATCATCTACTTAGTGTCTTGCCAGGACTGTAAGCTTAGAGTCTTCCTGATGAAATTAAGTGATCTACTCACCCTGCACAAAAAGTCTTTACAGGAGTTGAACTTTTCTTCAATAAATGTCACTACATGCCTATAAGAATGGGGTAAGGAAGGTGTGGCTGGATGGTGGTTGCGTGTTGCAATGTAAAACATTTTTTCTGTCCTCATACTGAGTATGGTTGTGTGGGTAACATTTTTTGCCTTTGTTTTAAAAGGATTCATAAAGGGGGGTGGTGATGGACAGAGTATCTGAATTAGGCAGAACACTCCTACCCAGTCAAAAGATCAGGGCTTGATCCATCACCGTTTTTTAGCTCACTGCACCATCCCAGTTCAGAACCTGGCTACATGCAAATTAGTCTGTCCGTGGCCCAGTGCATCATGGGAACAGGGCAGACCAAACTACCAAGCCAATTCTTTACTGGAAAGGAAACAAGCTTCCGGGGACCGGTTTCTGGCATTACAGCCGTCTTCGGCCCGGCTTGCTTGAATCCTGATGGTGCAGTGAGCAAGGGACTCACATCTGAGCATACCCTTCCACGCTTGTGGTGGCCAAAACGATTCATAAAGGGGGGTGGTGATGGACAGAGTATCTGAATTAAGCAGAACACTCCTACCCAGTCAAAAGATCAGGGCTTGATCCATCACCGTTTTTTAGCTCACTGCACCATCCCAGTTCAGAACCTGGCTACATGCAAATTAGTCTGTCCCTGGCCCAGTGCATCATGGGAACAGGGCAGACCAAACTACCAAGCCAATTCTTTACTGGAAAGGAAACAAGCTTCCGGGGACCGGTTTCTGGCATTACAGCCGTCTTCGGCCCGGCTTGCTTGAATCCTGATGGTGCAGTGAGCAGGGGACTCACATCTGAGCATACCCTTCCACGCTTGTGGTGGCCAAAACGATTCATAAAGGGGGGTGGTGATGGACAGAGTATCTGAATTAAGCAGAACACTCCTACCCAGTCAAAAGATCAGGGCTTGATCCATCACCGTTTTTTAGCTCACTGCACCATCCCAGTTCAGAACCTGGCTACATGCAAATTAGTCTGTCCCTGGCCCAGTGCATCATGGGAACAGGGCAGACCAAACTACCAAGCCAATTCTTTACTGGAAAGGAAACAAGATTCCGGGGACCGGTTTCTGGCATTACAGCCGTCTTCGGCCCGGCTTGCTTGAATCCTGATGGTGCAGTGAGCAAGGGACTCACATCTGAGCAAACCCTTCCACGCTTGTGGTGGCCAAAACAATTCATAAAGGGGGGTGGTGATGGACAGAGTATCTGAATTAAGCAGAACACTCCTACCCAGTCAAAAGATCAGGGCTTGATCCATCACCGTTTTTTAGCTCACTGCACCATCCCAGTTCAGAACCTGGCTACATGCAAATTAGTCTGTCCCTGGCCCAGTGCATCATGGGAACAGGGCAGACCAAACTACCAAGCCAATTCTTTACTGGAAAGGAAACAAGCTTCCGGGGACCGGTTTCTGGCATTACATCCGTCTTCGGCCCGGCTTGCTTGAATCCTGATGGTGCAGTGAGCAAGGGACTCACATCTGAGCATACCCTTCCACGCTTGTGGTGGCCAAAACGATTCATAAAGGGGGGTGGTGATGGACAGAGTATCTGAATTAAGCAGAACACTCCTACCCAGTCAAAAGATCAGGGCTTGATCCATCACCGTTTTTTAGCTCACTGCACCATCCCAGTTCAGAACCTGGCTACATGCAAATTAGTCTGTCCCTGGCCCAGTGCATCATGGGAACAGGGCAGACCAAACTACCAAGCCAATTCTTTACTGGAAAGGAAACAAGCTTCCGGGGACCGGTTTCTGGCATTACAGCCGTCTTCGGCCCGGCTTGCTTGAATCCTGATGGTGCAGTGAGCAAGGGACTCACATCTGAGCATACCCTTCCACGCTTGTGGTGGCCAAAACGATTCATAAAGGGGGGTGGTGATGGACAGAGTATCTGAATTAAGCAGAACACTCCTACCCAGTCAAAAGATCAGGGCTTGATCCATCACCGTTTTTTAGCTCACTGCACCATCCCAGTTCAGAACCTGGCTACATGCAAATTAGTCTGTCCCTGGCCCAGTGCATCATGGGAACAGGGCAGACCAAACTACCAAGCCAATTCTTTACTGGAAAGGAAACAAGCTTCCGGGGACCGGTTTCTGGCATTACAGCCGTCTTCGGCCCGGCTTGCTTGAATCCTGATGGTGCAGTGAGCAAGGGACTCACATCTGAGCATACCCTTCCACGCTTGTGGTGGCCAAAACGATTCATAAAGGGGGGTGGTGATGGACAGAGTATCTGAATTAAGCAGAACACTCCTACCCAGTCAAAAGATCAGGGCTTGATCCATCACCGTTTTTTAGCTCACTGCACCATCCCAGTTCAGAACCTGGCTACATGCAAATGAGTCTGTCCCTGGCCCAGTGCATCATGGGAACAGGGCAGACCAAACTACCAAGCCAATTCTTTACTGGAAAGGAAACAAGCTTCCGGGGACCGGTTTCTGGCATTACAGCCGTCTTCGGCCCGGCTTACTTGAGTCCTGATGGTGCAGTGAGCAAGGGACTCACATCTGAGCATACCCTTCCACGCTTGTGGTGGCCAAAACGATTCATAAAGGGGGGTGGTGATGGACAGAGTATCTGAATTAAGCAGAACACTCCTACCCAGTCAAAAGATCAGGGCTTGATCCATCACCGTTTTTTAGCTCACTGCACCATCCCAGTTCAGAACCTGGCTACATGCAAATTTATCTGTCCCTGGCCCAGTGCATCATGGGAACAGGGCAGACCAAACTACCAAGCCAATTCTTTACTGGAAAGGAAACAAGCTTCCGGGGACCGGTTTCTGGCATTACAGCCGTCTTCGGCCCGGCTTGCTTGAATCCTGATGGTGCAGTGAGCAAGGGACTCACATCTGAGCATACCCTTCCACGCTTGTGGTGGCCAAAACGATTCATAAAGGGGGGTGGTGATGGACAGAGTATCTGAATTAAGCAGAACACTCCTACCCAGTCAAAAGATCAGGGCTTGATCCATCACCTTTTTTTAGCTCACTGCACCATCCCAGTTCAGAACCTGGCTACATGCAAATGTATCTGTCCCTGGCCCAGTGCATCATGGGAACAGGGCAGACCAAACTACCAAGCCAATTCTTTACTGGAAAGGAAACAAGCTTCCGGGGACCGGTTTCTGGCATTACAGCCGTCTTCGGACCGGCTTGCTTGAATCCTGATGGTGCAGTGAGCAAGGGACTCACATCTGAGCATACCCTTCCACGCTTGTGGTGGCCAAAACGATTCATAAAGGGGGGTGGTGATGGACAGAGTATCTGAATTAAGCAGAACACTCCTACCCAGTCAAAAGATCAGGGCTTGATCCATCACCGTTTTTTAGCTCACTGCACCATCCCAGTTCAGAACCTGGCTACATGCAAATTAGTCTGTCCCTGGCCCAGTGCATCATGGGAACAGGGCAGACCAAACTACCAAGCCAATTCTTTCCTGGAAAGGAAACAAGCTTCCGGGGACCGGTTTCTTGCATTACAGCCGTCTTCGGCCCGGCTTGCTTGAATCCTGATGGTGCAGTGAGCAAGGGACTCTCATCTGAGCATACCCTTCCACGCTTGTGGTGGCCAAAACGATTCATAAAGGGGGGTGGTGATGGACAGAGTATCTGAATTAAGCAGAACACTCCTACCCAGTCAAAAGATCAGGGCTTGATCCATCACCGTTTTTTAGCTCACTGCACCATCCCAGTTCAGAACCTGGCTACATGCAAATTAGTCTGTCCCTGGCCCAGTGCATCATGGGAACAGGGCAGACCAGACTACCAAGCCAATTCTTTACTGGAAAGGAAACAAGCTTCCGGGGACCGGTTTCTGGCATTACAGCCGTCTTCGGCCCGGCTTGCTTGAATCCTGATGGTGTAGTGAGCAAGGGACTCACATCTGAGCATACCCTTCCACGCTTGTGGTGGCCAAAACGATTCGTAAAGGGGGGTGGTGATGGACAGAATATCTGAATTAAGCAGAACACTCCTACCCAGTCAAAAGATCAGTGCTTGATCCATCACCGTTTTTTAGCTCACTGCACCATCCCAGTTCAGAACCTGCTACATGCAAATTAGTCTGTCCCTGGCCCAGTGCATCATGGGAACAGGGCAGACCAAACTACCAAGCCAATTCTTTACTGGAAAGGAAACAAGCTTCCGGGGACCGGTTTCTGGCATTACAGCCGTCTTCGGCCCGGCTTGCTTGAATCCTGATGGTGCAGTGAGCAAGGGACTCACATCTGAGCATACCCTTCCACGCTTGTGGTGGCCAAAACGATTCATAAAGGGGGGTGGTGATGGACAGAGTATCTGAATTAAGCAGAACACTCCTACCCAGTCAAAAGATCAGGGCTTGATCCATCACCGTTTTTTAGCTCACTGCACCATCCCAGTTCAGAACCTGGCTATATGCAAATTAGTCTGTCCCTGGCCCAGTGCATCTTGGGAACAGGGCAGACCAAACTACCAAGCCAATTCTTTACTGGAAAGGAAACAAGCTTCCGGGGACCGGTTTCTGGCATTACAGCCGTCTTCGGCCCGGCTTGCTTGAATCCTGATGGTGCAGTGAGCAAGGGACTCACATCTGAGCATACCCTTCCACGCTTGTGGTGGCCAAAACGATTCATAAAGGGGGGTGGTGATGGACAGAGTATCTGAATTAAGCAGAACACTCCTACCCAGTCAAAAGATCAGGGCTTGATCCATCACCGTTTTTTAGCTCACTGCACCATCCCAGTTCAGAACCTGGATACATGCAAATTAGTCTGTCCCTGGCCCAGTGCATCATGGGAACAGGGCAGACCAAACTACCAAGCCAATTCTTTACTGGAAAGGAAACAAGCTTCCGGGGACCGGTTTCTGGCATTACAGCCATCTTCGGCCCGGCTTGCTTGAATCCTGATGGTGCAGTGAGCAAGGGACTCTCATCTGAGCATACCCTTCCACGCTTGTGGTGGCCAAAACGATTCATAAAGGGGGGTGGTGATGGACAGAGTATCTGAATTAAGCAGAACACTCCTACCCAGTCAAAAGATCAGGGCTTGATCCATCACCGTTTTTTAGCTCACTGCACCATCCCAGTTCAGAACCTGGCTACATGCAAATTAGTCTGTCCCTGGCCCAGTGCATCATGGGAACAGGGCAGACCAAACTACCAAGCCAATTCTTTACTGGAAAGGAAACAAGCTTCCGGGGACCGGTTTCTGGCATTACAGCCGTCTTCGGCCCGGCTTGCTTGAATCCTGATGGTGTAGTGAGCAAGGGACTCACATCTGAGCATACCCTTCCACGCTTGTGGTGGCCAAAACGATTCATAAAGGGGGGTGGTGATGGAGAGAGTATCTGAATTAAGCAGAACACTCCTACCCAGTCAAAAGATCAGGGCTTGATCCATCACCGTTTTTTAGCTCACTGCACCATCCCAGTTCAGAACCTGGCTATATGCAAATTAGTCTGTCCCTGGCCCAGTGCATCTTGGGAACAGGGCAGACCAAACTACCAAGCCAATTCTTTACTGGAAAGGAAACAAGCTTCCGGGGACCGGTTTCTGGCATTACAGCCGTCTTCGGCCCGGCTTGCTTGAATCCTGATGGTGCAGTGAGCAAGGGACTCACATCTGAGCATACCCTTCCACGCTTGTGGTGGCCAAAACGATTCATAAAGGGGGGTGGTGATGGACAGAGTATCTGAATTAAGCAGAACACTCCTACCCAGTCAAAAGATCAGGGTTTGATCCATCACCGTTTTTTAGCTCACTGCACCATCCCAGTTCAGAACCTGGATACATGCAAATTAGTCTGTCCCTGGCCCAGTGCATCATGGGAACAGGGCAGACCAAACTACCAAGCCAATTCTTTACTGGAAAGGAAACAAGCTTCCGGGGACCGGTTTCTGGCATTACAGCCGTCTTCGGCCCGGCTTACTTGAGTCCTGATGGTGCAGTGAGCAAGGGACTCACATCTGAGCATACCCTTCCACGCTTGTGGTGGCCAAAATGATTCATAAAGGGGGGTGGTGATGGACAGAGTATCTGAATTAAGCAGAACACTCCTACCCAGTCAAAAGATCAGGGCTTGATCCATCACCGTTTTTTAGCTCACTGCACCATCCCAGTTCAGAACCTGGCTACATGCAAATTTATCTGTCCCTGGCCCAGTGCATCATGGGAACAGGGCAGACCAAACTACCAAGCCAATACTTTACTGGAAAGGAAACAAGCTTCCGGGGACCGGTTTCTGGCATTACAGCCGTCTTCGGCCCGGCTCGCTTGAATCCTGATGGTGCAGTGAGCAAGGGACTCACATCTGAGCATACCCTTCCACGCTTGTGGTGGCCAAAACGATTCATAAAGGGGGGTGGTGATGGACAGAGTATCTGAATTAAGCAGAACACTCCTACCCAGTCAAAAGATCAGGGCTTGATCCATCACCGTTTTTTAGCTCACTGCACCATCCCAGTTCAGAACCTGGCTACATGCAAATGTATCTGTCCCTGGCCCAGTGCATCATGGGAACAGGGCAGACCAAACTACCAAGCCAATTCTTTACTGGAAAGGAAACAAGCTTCCGGGGACCGGTTTCTGGCATTACAGCCGTCTTCGGCCCGGCTTGCTTGAATCCTGATGGTGCAGTGAGCAAGGGACTCACATCTGAGCATACCCTTCCACGCTTGTGGTGGCCAAAACGATTCATAAAGGGGGGTGGTGATGGACAGAGTATCTGAATTAAGCAGAACACTCCTACCCAGTCAAAAGATCAGGGTTTGATCCATCACCGTTTTTTAGTTCACTGCACCATCCCAGTTCAGAACCTGGCTACATGCAAATTAGTCTGTCCCTGGCCCAGTGCATCATGGGAACAGGGCAGACCAAACTACCAAGCCAATTCTTTACTGGAAAGGAAACAAGATTCCGGGGACCGGTTTCTGGCAATACAGCCGTCTTCGTCCCGGCTTGCTTGAATCCTGATGGTGCAGTGAGCAAGGGACTCACATCTGAGCATACCCTTCCACGCTTGTGGTGGCCAAAACGATTCATAAAGGGGGGTGGTGATGGACAGAGTATCTGAATTAAGCAGAACACTCCTACCCAGTCAAAAGATCAGGGCTTGATCCATCACTGAGATATGTTTTTGGGTGTGTCCTGATTCGTAATCACTGCACCTTTTGTTTTTTTGGGACCTAAATGAGTACTTCCCAGGCACTTTATCATCCATGTGCATGCTCGTTTGATGCAGGTATGTTGTCCTTCCATTGATATTAGGCATATTTAACCTTTGCAAGTTTCGGGTGGTATTAGACTCTATTTCATTGCTTTGTTACATCTTACTTCTGCTAAGAAGAATCATTCCTATTGCATACCTCCAGGCCCCCCTACAATTAAAGCCCAAACCAGAAGATGTAGTTGATCCACGCCTGTATGTAAAAATGTTGTTAAATATTCGTATTATTAAATGTAGTGGCAGATAGAGATTTGCTAGTCCAAGCTGTCTGTTTCACTTCTTGTACTTGTCAGATAAACGCAACACCGTCTCTAGCCTTATACATGCTCACCCAGTATCATGGCGTAACAAAGAAGGGGTAGAGAGGGCATTGGTGATCAGGACCCCTATATGGACGCTAACATCACTAGATGGTGCCCAATACAGTTTGTGCTGTATCTTCTCTTTCTTTGCATGAATTTTTGGTACCTGAGCAGCTTTGTCTTGATGGAACACTGCTTATGCTCCTCTGGGTAAAGATGTAATACTGTACATGTCATGCTTCTATGCCAGAGAGGGGTTCTGGCAAGAGGTTGAAAGTATGACAGTTGCTCAGAGAAAGCTTGGTGATGGTTGGATGAGATCTTCCTTTATGGTAATAAATTACCGATTTGAACAGCATTTACGTATCCTGGTAGAATTATTCCAGAGATACCACACGGGCATAGTCGGCAGGATGAAGGAAGATCTCAATGCACGTGAAAGGATGTTCTGATGTTTTCGGCAGACTCTGTTTGGTCTGTTTCAGAGGATCTGAAGATCAACTCTTTGAAGCTTGGTAAGATTAGTGGTGTCTGAGCGTGAATTATGTGATCTTTGGATATAAGCTAACCTTGCAGATGAGGGGTCAAACCCAGAAACCGGTCTCAGGATGCTTGTTTCCGGTCCAGAGAGGACCTGGCCTGGCAATTGGAGCTGGATTGTTCCCATGAAGAGCAGGGTCAAGACTGATTTACATATGGCTGGGTCCAAACTGCGGGGGCATAGTGAGCAAAAGAAAGATGGATTAAACCCAGATCTGTGACTAGCGGTGAGTGGTTGAAAAGTTTCAGCACTCCGGTCATCATCTTGTGTTTGTTGTGATCTTTGGTAGTGCCATTGTCTGTTGGGCTCATTAACGAGGAGACTGTTTGTGTGAAGCCCAACAGCAGTCCTTAAGACCTCGTTTGTGCACACTTCGCTGCACTACTGGCACACTCACTATGTGTATTACTGGCATAAAAGGAGCAGCACACTCACCGTAAATCTGACTGCCTCAAGGGATACAAGTTTGATCATTTATGCTCACGCGGGCTCAGGCCCAGCAATAACAATAACTCCTTAGTTATACATTTTTAAAAAGTAATACAGGCTCAACGGCCTCTCACATGCTTGTTTGTGCACAACACAGGTAGACACATTCGAATTTAGAGATGCCCTGTGCATGGGGTCACACAATATTTGTTGGCTTCTTCAAATTTTGAGTCACCTATGTGTGCCGTGACTAACCTGAGCCGTACCTGATAATATAGTGTCTGCAGCATGCACCACACTGTTTGCGGTGCCTTCCGTCTTGACTTTCTATTGCCGGACAGGGACGGCGCTAGGCACGGGGAGTGTGTGCAGCTGTCCAGGGCCTCGCGCTCAGCTAAAAACAGGGGGTCCCTCTTCACTGTGAAAGGCCACGCTTTCACAGTTAGCCCAAATGCTCCTCCAGGGCCCCCTCCCCACACAATCACAATACACATGCCAGTGGCGTAACAGAAGTTGAGGGGGCCCCCTGCAAAGTGCATGGAGGGGGCTCCCTCCCCGGGCCACCACCTACCACTTTTGCAGAGGAGGCCCCTGGAGCTTGAGGGCCCACCCTGCACCGAGGGGGCTGCGGAGGCTTATCTTATGCCACTGTGAAGATGCCAGAAATGCCTCCTATTTCAGTTATGGAGCTATCTCATTAGAAAAACAACAGACCTACAACTTCGGGCCATAAGACATCCACTTTAACACCAGGTAAAAAACAGAACAAATTCATTTTGCACTGACATAGCAACAAAAATTAGCCCATAGTAAGCTTATTCTATTTTTGCCACAGCACAAAAATAGAAAAACGTTCTCATTTGCCCTGGCGGTGAGGTCTGTGGGACTGGCAGGTTTTTGTGCCCAGGGAGGTCTGTGGGACTGGCAGGTTTCTGTGCACGGGGAGGTCTGTGGGACTGACAGGTTTTTCTGCCTGCGGAGGTCTGTGGGACTGGCAGGTTTCTCTGCCTGGCGAGGTCTGTGGGTCTGGCAGGTCTTTCTGCATGCGGAGGTCTGTGGAACTGGCAGGTTTCTCTGCCTTGGGAGGTCTGTGGGGCTGGCAGGATTCTGTGCTTGGGGAGATCTGTGGCGTTGGCAGGTTTCTGTTATTGGAGAGGTCTGTGGGATGGCAGATTCTGTGCCTGTGTAGCCCTGTGGGACTGGCATGTTTCTGTGCCCGGGGAGGTCTGTGGGACTGGCTGGTTTCTGTGCCTAGGGAGGTCTGTGGGGATGGCAGGTTTCTCTGCCTGGGGAGGTCTGTGGGACTGGCAGGTTTCTTTGCCAGTGGAGGTCCGTGGGACTGGCAGGATTCTGTTCTTGGGGAGGTCTGTGGGGCTGGCAGGTTTCTGTGCCCGGGGAGGTCAATGGAACTGGCAGGTTTCTGTACTTGGGGAGGTCTGTAGGGCTGGCAGACTTCAGTGCCCGGGGAGGTCTGTGGGGCTGGCAGGTTTCTCGGCCTGGGGGAGGTCTGCGGGACTGGCAGGATGCTGTGCCTGGGGCGGTCTGTGTGGCTGGCAGGTTTCTCTGCCTGTGGAGGTCTGTGGGACTGGCAGGTTTCTCTGCCTGGGGAGGTCTGTGGGGTTGGCAAGATTCTGTGCTTGGGGAGGTCTGTGGGGCTGGCAGGTTTCTCTGCCTGGGGAGGTCTGTGGAGATGGAAGATTCTGTGCCTGTTGAGGTCTGTGGGACTGGCAGGTTTCTGTGCTTGGGGAGGTCTGTGGGGCTGGCAGGTTTCTGTGCTTGGGAAAGTCTGTTGGACTGGCAGGTTTCTGTGCCCGGGGAGGTCTGTGGGACTGGCAGGTTTCTGTGCTTGGGGAGGTCTGTGGGGCTGGCAGGTTTCTATGCCCCGGGAGGTCTGTGGGACCGACAGGTTTATGTGCCCGGGGAGGTCTGTGGGGCCAGCAAGTTTATGTGCCTGGGGAGATCTGTGGGACTGTCTTGATTCTCTGCCTGAGGAGGTCTGTGGGACTGGCAGGTTTCTGTGATTGGGGAGGTCTATGGGACTGGCAGGTTTCTGTGATTGGGGAGGTCTGTGGGGCTGGCATGTTTCTCTGCCTGAAGAGGTCTGTGGGGATGGCAGATTCTGTGCCTGTGGAGGTCTGTGGGACTGGCAGGTTTCTGTACCCTATGATGTCTGTGGTACTGGCAGGTTTCTGTGCTTGGGGAGGTCTGAGGGCTGGCAGGTTTCTATGCCCGGGGAGGTCTGTGGGACCGGCAGGTTTATGTGCCCGGGGAGGTCTGTTCAGTTTACCACTGGTGAGAACACCCTGAGGAAGGCTAAAACCCGAAACGCGTTGGTGGCAATAACTATTTGTAACCAGTGTTTGTTTTTTTATGGATGTAGACAACATGTGTGGTATTCACAAAATGATAGTGATACTCAAAATGCCTCATGTAGATTATGAACATCTGTGATTACCCACTTGTTTGAATTCCAAGTCATTGGTGCCTTG
The DNA here is from genome assembly GCF_964261635.1 of Lissotriton helveticus. Classification (NCBI taxonomy): domain Eukaryota; kingdom Metazoa; phylum Chordata; class Amphibia; order Caudata; family Salamandridae; genus Lissotriton; species Lissotriton helveticus. Next base: position 1,069,064,128 of record NC_136070.1, on the reverse strand, counting down.
TGGAGAGACCATACCTCATTTATATTCTTGTGGTAATTTATGTATTGGAGAAATTTGATTTGTACTCTTTTTAACAAATGATCATTGACTTTATGTATGTATGTGTTTTTTATATTTGATACCAACAATGATAAAAAAATGAAATGAAAATTTAAAAAATGATATATTTTTTCAAAAATTGAAGTATAAGATTTATGATTCTAGAGTAATCCATGTTACAGCTGCTGCACAACTAATTACCTAGCACTATGCCCGGTGCATAAACTTTTTCCAAAAAGAGGTCTGTGAGGCTGGCTGGTATCTGTGCCCAGAGAGGTCTGTAGGACTGGCAGGTTTCTCTGCCTGGAGAGGTCTGTGGGGCTGGCAGGTTTCTGGGGCAGGATTCTGGGTGATCTTGTCACACCCACAGGGTCAGGGATTTTGGAGACATTTATGGACCAGAAACATTGAGCCTTTTACTGCTACTGAGCAGAGTACAATGACTTCAGGGCGGAAAAGTGCACGGAGCGCCCCACAGTTCAAAGGTCGCAAGTGAGGTAGGTTGTGCTGGTGTTAAAAAAAAACGTCCAGAAAGAGAAGAGAGTTACACACGCTGGTGCCTGTTTCCATTCACATGCAACCTCTGGTAGAACATGCTCCGTAACGTAGAAAGGCTGTAAATGTTATTTTTTTCCTTTCATATCAATGGGGTAGGATTGGTGGCTCTTTGGGACAGCAGTAAACAGAGGGGAAGTACATGATATGCAGTGGCATGAGAATTATGCTGCAGGTACTCAATTATGCAGCAGGAAAAGGCAAATTATGCGGTCTAATGCCGCACATTTTGTGATACTTATACTTAATTTTTAGTAATGTTTACACCTTTTAAGACTGTTCTGGCCAATGTTTCAGCTCAGTCTCAGTTTAACAACCAAACAGCAGAGAGTAACTGAAAGGTGGCCTGTCAAATTTAGCGAAGGGTATTCGACTGTGCAGCAATGCATGTTGAGGTATTTTAGTAACTTTTATCTGTCTCAGCTAGAAAAGATTTTTTTCTGCAAGCTGCAATTTATGTAGCACCACTGCCACCACAGCCCCAATCCTCACCCTCTCTGCCCCAACCTTCCCCCACTCCACTCACTCACACCCTGATGTCCGGTTCAGCTGGACCCGCACCTTCAGAACTGACATCACTCGGCAACTAGAAATCAACGTAAAAGAAATCGGGTCAGTTTTGGGGGGAAGTGGGTACCACTTTGCCTTGATAAAGTCGGGCGAAACTGGGAAACTTCTCCCAAAGTCACAGACAAAGTTGTAAATTCATAGGTGAAGGGTACATTTTCTTGCGCCCACAAACTTCAATGATGATTTTTGTGTTTTCTGTAAAATCCGCAAATCAACATAAATCGCAGGTGAAACCGATGACACGCACTTTTAATCTTTAATGTGTAACATAACCCTCCCTTTTCCAAACAACTTTCATGTACCAAAGGCGCCTTTCTTTTACTAAATGACTTCACTCTAAACTGGAGACCTTACGCACACAAGTGGTTATCTCAATGAATTTTGGGTAGGGTGCACTTGTCTGCGGGTGGTGGCATAGACCGGGGGAACAGACAGTCTCACCTACGCGGGCCGCAGAAGACAGGGCAAACAAGGCTAGCCACAGAAATCGCACGTTATCTCTCGATTGTGTCCACTCTGGCCTCTGGGATGCCTCCTCGCTTCACCAGTCAGCAATGCGCATGACAATTGGTCACCAGCCCCACCCTAAGGGTGAAGAGTAAGACCGCGCAGACGCAGCGGTGGAGACATATGCACGCTGCGCATTGTGCACCATTACCATTTTTTTTACATTTTACCATTTAATTTATGAAGAAAAGTCTAGAGCGAGCGTAAGTTACATAACCTTCCTATATTAATTAATTACCTATCCTAGACGGTCACTTATGTGTAGTGCTTGCTGGCCCCCCCGCAACACGGGGGCTGCGGGGGCTTGTGTTACGTCCCTGGGGCCTATGTTACGCCCCTGCTTATAATTCCACGCCACACAATTCAACTATAAATAATTTAACCCTGCAACATTCCAACCACACATAATTATAATCCTAAAAATACACATATTTCCACTTCACTCCATACCACATAATTCCACATCACAGAATAACATTCCGCACAATTTAATCAACTCCCAACCACATAATTACACTCCGCACAACTCAACTACACATAATTCAACTTCAACCTATATAATTACACTTCACACAACATATTTACAGTCAACTCTAAAGCACATAATAACCCTCCACAAAATACAACTCTGCAACATGTTGCATAGTTCCACTCCGCATAATTATACACCACACCACATAATTCCACACGTCACACAATTCCACAATTCATTCCCATGCCATTTATCACACAGCATAATAACACTCCACATATACCACACAGCTCCACATAATTAACCTCCACATAATTATGCTCTACTCCATACTGCATACATACACTCCACATAAATCCAGTCTATGCCACGTAGCAACACTCCACATAGCTACACTTCACACCATGCCTCATAATACCACTCAACATATTTTCACTCAACACCGCAACTTCCAAGTCACACAATTCAACTCTACACATTTCCATTCCACACCACATAATTCACAACAAACTACATAATTCAGACTAACACCACAAATGCACAACACACCACATACATCCAATCTACACCACAAAATTCCACCTCATGCTACAATATTTAACAGCAAACCACATAAGTAAACTCTACTACATACCACTCCACAACACAAAATACCATTCCAGATAATACCACTCCAAGACACACAATCCCACTCCACTCAATACCACATAATTACACTGCACACCATGCCACATCATTTCACTACACAGATCCGATCAACGCAAAACAATTCCACAACTAACAATTTCAATCCAAACCATATATATCCACTTGACACCACACACATTCCCTCCACTCTAAACAGAAAACGCATAGGTAAAATGCATTGTCCTTTACAACATCAATAGCTCTAACTCTCACCTTCAAATGCATCCCTGCAGATCCTGTTTCTGGAGCTGCAAACTTTCTGGCCGAAGTCAGCTCTGTGGTGCCTCAGAGGAGCAGAGCCCTGTGGAGAATGATCTCTCGGGGGCCCCCACCCCAATCCTTTCTCCTGTGAGCTCTCCTCTGTGCTGCCTCCTGTGCTGCCCCCATCCTTTCTCCTGTCAGCTCTCCTCTGCGCTGCCTCCTGCGCTGACTCTGGGGCCCCCTCCCCCATCCTTTCTCCTGTCCGCTCTCCTCTGCGCTGCCTCCTGCGCTGTCTCTGGGGCCCCCACCTCCATCCTTTCTCCTGTCAGCTCTCCTCTGCGCTGCCTCCTGCGCTGTCTCTGGGGCCCCCACCCCATCCTTTCTCCTGCCAGCTCTCCTCTGCGCTGCCTCCTGCGCTGTCTCTGGAGCCTCCACCCCCATCCTTTCTCCTGTCAGCTCTCCTCTGCGCTGCCTCCTGTGCTGTCTCTGGGGCCCCCAACCCCATCCTTGTCCTCTCCAGTCTCAGAGGCTGTGCCCTGTGAGGAATGCTATCTCTGGGGCCCCACCCCCATCCTTTCTCCTGTCAGCTCTCCTCTGCGCTGCCTCCTGCGCTGTCTCTGAGGCCCCCACCCCCATCCTTTCTCCTGTCAGCTCTCCTCTGCGCTGCCTCCTGCGCTGTCTCTGGGGCCCCCACCCCCATCCTTGTCCTCTCCTGTCTCAGAGGCTGTGCCCTGTGGGAATGCTGTCTCTGGGGCCCCCACCCACATCCTTTCTCCTGTCAGCTCTCCTTTGCGCTGCCTCCTGCGCTGTCTATGGGGCCCCCACCCCCATCCTTTCTCCTGTCAGCTCTCCTCTGCGCCTCCTCATGCTCTGTCTCTGGGGCCCCATCCCCATCCTTTCTCCTGTCAGCTCTCCTCTGTTCTGCCTCCTGCTCTCTTGGGCCCCCACCCCCATCCTTGTTTTCTCCCTTCTCAGAGGCTGTGCCCTGTGGGGAATGCTGTCTCTGAGGGCCCCCACTCCCACCCTTGTCAGGGTCCTGAGCAGTGCTCTGTGCTGCCTCCTGCTCTCTGGGGCCCCCACCCCCATCCTCTTTCCGGGCTTGGCTCTGACTGAAGAGAAACAATGTAACTTATTACATTGCTTCTCTTCACTCCTGGGTCAGAGCAGGGGCTCAGAGCAGGCTGCAGACACTGCAGCTGCTGCTTCAGAGCCTCTCACAGATCTCGAGGAATAGCTGAGGGGGCCCCCTTCACCTACCAAAGACTGGGGGTCCCCCGCACTACGGGGGCTGCGCGGGTGTCTGTTACGCCCCTGACACATGCGAGATGTCTCGACCTTGCTCGTCAGGGCTTGGTGAGATTCCTGAGGGTGCAGGGGTGGGGGAAAGGACAAACAGAGTAGGGACTGCAATTATGTTGGCTCACAATGTCAGGGGCGGGGCAGCACCTCTGGTAAGTACCGGCCATTCCCTTTCTGCACTTTGGTACTAGGCGACAGAATGCCCCTTTGTGTCCAGGAACAGCAGGACAAAGGTAAGGAGAGGTGGGTGAGGGGAGGAGGGAGCAGCCATATCACTGGCTTTTAAAAAAAACTTTTGCATCACCCATTTCTTTAATGAGAATATGCATTTAAAATGTATATACAACTGCTGTGGTAGAGCAGTGTTTTGTGAAATGCTTCGTTACTGCTTCGAAGGCCCACGGGAGGGGGCCCCCTTTCCATGGGCCTCTAAGCACCATAGCAAGCTGCAAGGTCCAGATGTGGGGGCCCTCTTCCCTGGGCTTTGTAGCCATTACTCCCTCTTTCCATTATTTGTACCCCTGTGAAATGTATCCAAAAAAAGAAACACTTGCTGGAAAGGTATTCTTTTCTTAACATTTTTTACCTCCAAAGTGCAGCCTCGGGACGGAGAGAAATAAAAGGTTAAAAATGTGAAAGGTAACTAAAGCAAGACAGAGTGTGTCGAAAGGGGCCCAATTGATTGTATTCACATTCAAAACACATTAGTGCCACTTTACAGAATTTGCCAGTGAAGCCTACTTTTGTTTTCTTGTCTTTCTCTGAACTGAACAGCATTGTTTTTCCGGGTGGGCAAGCACACCATTCCTGGAGGTACTGTGCAATACCTGCTTGATGGGCGGATTGGAAAACAAAATGCATACCACTGCTCTGTTTTCAAGAATGTGGTCTTTTTAAACCACACTGCTTACGTTTTGTAAGGATCTAAGCAATGGACATTGAAAAGGGTCCTTTCCGGCTCTGTAGTCATGCCCTTACCTTTTCATGCAAAAGCACTCACTGATTCTGAACAGTGAGTGTAAAAGCGTTGAGGTTAGCATGTTGTTCCTGCTTACATTTCACATGCTTTACTTAATTTTGCATTCCCTTTGTGTGTTTGCTTTTTCCAGTATGTTACTGTTTTTTAGGCAGCATATTGCTCTTGTCTAGTGCATTATTTGAATTGCGTCGCAACGAGATGTTTATAGCGGGGCGCAATTGGGTTGTAGGTGGAGGCACTGCGAGTTTCTCTCAGTGGGCAGTATGGTGTTCAGTGGGGGAGAGGATGTGGCACTATGGTCAGAGCTGCCAAATTTGGAACTGTGGAACCAGGTTCAGCCTTCATAACCAGTCCACCAGACCACTCTCCTGAGAGAGCACATTTCCATGCTAAACCTTAGAAGGCCCTGAAAGACCTTAGAAGAATGATGTCTGAGCACCAGCAGATGGACCATAGCGGTGGAAAGTGTGGGTTTACCTTGAAGGCCTTTCCACTACAACCCCTATTGAATCTCACCTCCAGTCTTGCGGGCAGGCCTACGAAGCAGCACACCCTAGAGCAACAGTGACTCTGTCACTGAGGTCACAGGACCATTGAGCAGGGAGGCTCTAGGGCGGTGCAACCGGTGAAATCCACTGAGAGCTGACTTTGTGAGTATGTTATGTTTTTAAAAGCACTTGCTTCCGCCTTCCTGGCCTCCAGCAATTGTCTGCAACAATAAAAATGTCATGATAACTCCCGTGATTAATGTTTCTTCCTAGAGAAAGTTACAGTTTTGTCAGGTGGAAGTTTTGACTTGTGAAACGGTAGCTCAGAGGGTTAATGTGCCTGCTGCAAAGAACATGTACAGTGCAGATCACTAAGTCAGCATGATGTAAATAGGCCAGTGGGTTACTGCTTTTTATCAGAGATCCTTTTGTTACTTGCAGTTTATAAGTCAAAATCCTAACACAGAACAATGAGCTATAAACTGCCATCTAAGAGCTGCATGCAAACAGCAAGGTATAAATGTGAGCGTTATGTTTTTTTTCCCAGTCTTTGATTATCCTAATGATGCAAAAAGGGTTAATTTGGACAGAAATCAATTCTGGGTATTAAAGAGAATCCCCAACCATGGTATTAAGTTCTAAATTCAGAGTTTGTGTTTCTCCAGACCAATCACTATTAAACTATACTGCCTGTTAGTAGGATTGTCATGTGACCCCTACACCTTGTAGTCCTTTGTCTTATGTAACATTACCTTTTAGTGATTTTCACACGTATGATTGATTGTCTTTGTGTAATGTGTGTGATATAAAGTTCTCTGACATTCTACACTGACGCTAAGTGATACATCCAAGTTAAGAAATTTAACAGTTCTATCAAGACCTAAGACCATCGCATTTGAAATCTGAACAGGGTGGTGTTGTTAAAAAGGAGGTTTGGGGCTTCCGACAAAATGGAGGTGGGTGGTAGTGGGTGGTAGTGAGTCAATAGAAAATGAAGAAAATGTGGTGGCAAGGAAATCTGATATAATTGTGAGAAAACCTGGGTATTTGGAAGATTATGTTTAATGATGTGGGTTATTCAGGCTTTCATGAGCAAGGAACAGGTTATTTCTGTGACCATGTTTGATCAGACCTTGTAGTGTAGTTCCTATTATCCCAATAGGCTCTGCGCATTGGAATAATATCTTCAATAGTATAGACGTAGGACAGAGGTTAACTAGGTCTTCTACTGTCGATATTAGACTTAAAGTTTAATGTTTTGCCAGCTAGCTCAGAGTTCACTAGAAACTTTCTCGAATAGACAAGGAGGAGTTTAACCTCCCTGGATAGACAAGAAGGGATTTAGTTTCTGACAACCATAGAGCATGACAACTTTGCTCTCCCCTAATCAAGAGTGTATCTCTAGAGTCGTGTGAAAACAAAAGACAACTTATTTTACTCAGTCAGTTCAGTGCATTCTTAGTTTCACCAGATTGTAGAGAAAAGGAAGAGACGGGCGTGTTCAATAAAAAGATGTTATTTATTGATCAGTCTCTTTTCTCATACAAGAGAAATGAATCGCTATTATTGCAATACTTATAGTTAAGTAAAGTGCATACAGTAATAACAGAATTATAAAATAATACTGTAAAAGCATTGATATGGTTTCTTAGCCATATGATACTTAAAATGGATAAAATAGATACATACATATATACATTGACTAATCGTACTCAACTGGTGCTTCTAACTACGCCTACCCCAATGTACCTGACCTAAGCCTAATACGTGGGCGGGAGTAGATAAGTAGCAGTTTGAGTTAAGTTTGTTTTGCCAAGGGTCTGCTTCAAGAATTCTCTACAAAGGGTTATTCAGTTCAGTACCTGGGATTTAGAAGGCTGGAGGGTTGGTATCTCTATCTCAGGGCTTGATATTCCAGCTGCCTGCGAGGGCGGCTTGGAAGCGCCGGAGCTGGATTTCTCGGCAGGAGAAAAGGCAGCGTCTCTCTCTCAGCGCGTCAGAAAGGAGGGGCAGCGTCTGTGGGCTTCGCTGTCAGCTGGGCTCCTCGGCAAGTCTCGCTGCTCCAATCTTGTCACCACCTCGTGTGTTTGCTTAAGGCAATGTCGGTATTATTTATACCTGAAAGGTGCCGAGATTGACGTAAGGATGGACATAAATACGTCAATAAGGATGTCATACGAACTGATCGTTCGCACATTCTTTACTGAAGTTCTCGGCTAAATCAAAACAATGGCTGTGGGGATTTCCCAGGTCGTGGTAGGTTTGATTTGTTTTGAGAACACCGTATGCCTATTAGGGGGCTGGAGAAATAGTGCTTGCCTAATGAGATGGCATGCGCTATGACCTAATCAGATAACGGGCTTCTGTGCCGTTGTATGGCTAATCAGATAACGGGTTTCTGTGCAGTTGAATGGCTGCTAGTTAATTATTAACCCGACAAGGGTCAGAAATAGGGGGATCGATACAGTACCCATAGTAAATACATCACACCCACTCCACGTAATCTATGTCCATATTTACAAATCTAGGCATAGTAAACAAAACTAGTAGTGCATGTGTATACCGAACCACCCCAAAATACAATTAAATGCATTCTGAAAATTGGAAATGCGAAATACACGAAAAGATGAGTATAGTTACTATATGCACTTCAAGCAGTATAATAATGCTAAATGTAATACGCATATTTTGAAATCAGCATGAACGAAATGCGGAAATTACACATGAAATGGCTCTTAATACAGAAGAAAAGGTCGAGACCATCTCATCACAAAAATCATAATACTTGCGAACATGCTAGAGGGTAGCTAAAGTCTCTAGAGTAGCTAAAAATAAAAATTTTGTTCTCTAGGAATAGTTTTACTTTAAGCAGAAGATAAGTGTCCCAAAAAATCGTAAATATTTTTGGAAATGGATGGGGAAAAAAAAATGTCTCGCTCTCCGTAAAAACTGGTGAGAAAGTTTCTTATTGCTTCATTTTCAAAGTTGAAGGCCAAATTCAGCATGTATGGAACGCCGTGTGCTAGTTTGTTCAAAGTCATTCTTTCTGCTCTGGTGAAAACATCATATTGTTGAGACTTTCGAAAAAACTGTCAACTGCTTCTTGCGAGAGTTCCACTAACTCGGAAAAATTTTGTAACATGCATTCATGAGCATGATTGCCTTCATTGATGTTTCGATCAGCATAGCTGACAGAAGGTCGTACCTGATCGATGCTGCTTTCATCTTGTACTTCACAACTCTTCAATCGTAGTGGTGAAGTCTCCACGAATGCCGTCATCAGGATTGGTAGCCGCTGGGGACAGCACAATGCATGAGCCGTTACCGGACCCAACAAAGTCTCTGCGTCCATTGGCACATCCGATTGTAGTGTCAGACAGGTGTCCAACACGCATTCTTCGCCGCATAGCAAGCACCTTAATACAGGCATAACACAACTTTGCCACATCGGTCTAAATGAAAGAAACCAAGTCATGTTTAGATCTCGTAGCCGTGCTAGTCCAAGGACTTTAGTTATGCGGTCCCGGTAGCCAATAGCTCGGATTGTTTCTTCCATTATCGCTGGTGTCTTGTCTGTGACGTGGTTTGCCATAGCGAAGTAACAGGATCAAAAATAGGATGCCTGCCACTAGTCCCAAAAGGAGAGGAAGTCCGCCAAAGATGGAATGGACAAAATCAGGAAAAATACCTAGGATGGCTTTGAATGGGGTTAAAGCTCCCGAAAACACTGTCTTAAATACACTCGCGATTCCACTTGTATCAGAAATATTTAAGATTTCGCTCAGTATTTCTGCGAAATGTATGGGGGAATTGGTTGATAACAGTGAATGAATCTCAGCCGTTGTCCTTGCAACTTGGAGATCATATGTTTCTTTTGATGACGTTAACATGGTTGGCGTCTGTAGGAGCACTGTCTTCATTCTGCTTAAAGTATCAATTCGAATAGAAGAAATTTTCAAACTGGGCCATAACCTTGCCTCCCTGTCTCGGGCATCGTTTGGGAACAATACTCGTTCACAGCACATGACCTTCGTAGTCACTGTTATGAGATAAGGTTTTCCGGGCAGCAGACTGCAACATCTGCGATCTACAATTAGAATGTAACTCCCGTTCGAGAGTCTCCTAAAGAATGGTTCTATTTGTGTTGCAGGTGTGCCTAGCTGGTGACATGAAAGGTTATTTGAAGTCCCTTCACATGCTCCATGCAAACTAATACCCTGACACAGAAGTGTACCGCCTAGTGACCTTTCACAATTATTGCCACTAAGGAACACACTTTGTCCTTTATTACTAACACATGCGTGTGTATAGGGCAAGTTCCATGTTGACTTAATGTATCCTTTACCCAACCTTTCATACTGGCCTGCCTGTATATATTTTTGGCAGTATTGAAACTGGAAAGTTGTTATCGGAATATTTATTATCCCATGTATTATCCATTCAATGACAGGTCGTTCTGACATTGTCAATGGTAATCTCTCAAGTTTTTCAATGCTCAGAATTGTATAGTCAGCACCCTTCTGTGCCAAACTGATTTGTTTATCAGTAAGGTTAAAGATATTAAATAGTGACGTTGTGTTGATTAAACGCCAAGGCACATAGCCTGAACGCAGATTTTGTAACGTCCAGCCAAGTTGTACAATAGAACGCAATTGGGACTGACCGTGTTGTAACATCAGTAAGTCTTGCAATATTATATCGATTGCTGAAGCCACAATACTGTCCAGTGAATATATTCTGGAGGACAGAGTCATTAACCCATTGTCCACGACAGAAAGTGATTTTTCCAAATTAATACGGTCAATTTCCCGTATTTTTTCTGCTGTCTCAATTTGAGTTACTTTCCAAGCTTCATTGTAAGCTGCATATATAGAGGCCGCTATGAAACGTTTTTGACGCTGTTTGCGTGGTCCCATAATGAAATCACGCAAGTAAGCACCCTCTTGAAGTAAAGTTAGGTGTTGCTTAATTTCTGCCAGTGTGGATGTTTGTAGCCATTGAAGGCAGAGCTTGCCCAAACTGTAAGTAGTTACTATCCCTGGATGTTGTCTTTGGGAATATCTAGGGTCTGGCCTGGTCAATTTGAACCCCTGTATTTCGTTCAGGAATCTGTCTTGACAGTTATTTGTATCAGTGGGCCAGATCAACCATTGTTTCTAATCAGGATGTGTTCTGTTTTGGTTTAAAATATGGTTCACGTCTATCTCAACATCTATAGAGCTATTACTGTTCGTTGTTGGCTTTGGAATAGACGGTTTGTTTAAGTCTTTGATTTTGGCTAAGCCAAGACAGGTAGTTTGTTGAATAGTGTCATTCAAAAATATAATTTGTTTTGGGATCATACAGGCTCTGAACAATGATTCTATACCTTGTACTTGCCAATCTTTTGTACCCCAAACAGTTTTTGTTTCAATGTTATTGTTCCAGAAATCAAAACCAAATGTATTCATTTGCTCAAAAAATGAATCTGAATATATCAATTTTGTGTTTGTAAGCATGGTCTTCATACCTGTCTTATTTGACAATTTGAAATAAAATGTTTCTGCATTACTTGTGTTAAACCCTGTAAAATATGAATATTTATCATAAAATGCTTTAGAACTACCCTTTGGTGGAGTAGCACAATGTTCCCATTGGTTATAATTTAAAACATTTCTAGGTTGTGCAGATTTATGGAGATAATGGTTACCATAGTGGTTGTAGCAGAACATTTGATCATAATTAGATGAACCCTGCAAATAATCATGTTCTGAAAATTTAGCAGACATTACTAGGTCAGACATCATATCATTTATACTTTCAAAGTCCCAATCATCAGCGAATGTGCTTGGTTTTACAAAGTCACTTAACGAGATCTTAAATTGACGTGGATACTTCAGGATTTCAACCGGGCCATAGATTTCATAATCAGTATTGTCCCATGCTACACCGCCTGGTATAGGATTGGCTGTGAAGTTTACTGAAGAAAGTTCTCTTTTCTTGACGTGTGAAGATGTGTGTGGTTTAAGGACCAAGTTGATATTCTGGCTTGCTGTGTCCATTTTAGCATATTTTCCCTCAATGAAATGTCCCAAGCATAGTACCATGATGAGCCAAAGTATGAGGACAAATGCATCTAATGTCACCCAAATTTCAATCCATGGAGAAGTCAGATAGGTTCCCTTTAGTTGATGAAAAAGTTCCTTTGCTTTGTCTTTAAAAGTTTTTGTTGATGGCTGTACTTCTGGTTCACTTGGATCTTCTGAAGCATCATCGAAGTTGATGAAGTAGCCGGATGCCGTTCTGTCAATTGTTCCAATTGCTTCTGGATTACTTTTTGTTTTTGGATTTTGCTTTATTTCATTAGCAAAGTCTGTAGTTACATCATCGTAGGTTGTTGTTCCTTGATGAAAAGTTTTTATTTGGGTTTTAAGAGGTTCAAGTTCCATTGCTTTGTTGCATAGTCCTTGTTGTTTCACTGTAGATTTTCCAAATGTGATCAGTCTTTCAGTTTGAACCTCTGTGGATGTAGCAAACTTTGGTGTTCTGCTACTTCTTGGGAGTCCACTTGGCCTACTATTTGTTATCGGCCACATGATTGTGGTTTAACCAGGTCGATGGATATGACTCGGTTCTCCTTTTTACCAGCAAGGGGCGGTAGTACTACTGATCTTGTCCCGTTGATAGACAAGACAGGAACTGCTTTTCTGTAAGAAGGCCCAAATTCCTTCTTTACCGCGATCTTCTCTCTGACCAGATCCCCGACTTTTGGAATCCAGACAGGCCTTGCTGGGACAGGTGGTTTTTCTTCAGTGGTTGCTGGCTGCTGTTTCAACTTTATGTTGCTCAGGTCTTTTCTTGTTTCATTTAAGTCCTGTAAAATAGCCAAGCGATCTTTGATATCAAAGCATTTTTCTTTAACCACTGAAGTCTGACTATCTAAGTCCTGGACTAACATTCTAGTCCCAAACAATAGTTCGTACGGACTGAGTCCTTTCAGAGAATTTCTTGGCAGGTTATTTAGACTACGTTGGACACTTATTAAATGTTTGACCCACCCAGCTCCTGAACCTAATACCTTTGCTGTTATAGATTGCTTTATGTCACGGTTTTTTCTTTCTACGATTCCGTTTCCCTCGGGATGAAATGGACAAGAGTACCGCAATGCAATGCCCATGCTGGTCATGGCCTCCTTATAAGCCCGGGAGCTAAAAGCAGGACCCTGGTCAGAATGTAGCATGCCATTGCGTATGTGCCGATAAAGACTCGCAAATCTTTGTATAACAGTTCCGACGTCAGCCGAAAGTTGGGGTCTACATTATAAGTGAAGATAGTCTCTACATGTTAATACGACGCATTATTCATACTTTGTTTTTATTATTTTTTTGTTGATTTGATACATTCTGGAGTGAAACGCCATGGTAGTAAACCGTTTCTCTCGCCACTGCGATCTCTGTTGCAGTCTGGGCAGTTTTTTACAAAAATGTGATGATGCAGGCTCATGCCTGGCCACCAGTACACTGATTGTAATTCTTCCAGAGAATCTTTTAGCTTAAGGTGTCTGAGACCCTCACCCATATGTGCGTCTGCTATTAACAAGCCTCTCCTGTCCTTGTTTGGAATTACTCTATCCCCCACTCCAGGGATTCGAGCAAAAGGGACTGAGTTTGCATCGATTATGTATGTATAATTGAGTGGGTAATTGATCGGTAGCGCTGAGCAGTCGCCTTTTGATGACGTTTTCACTGCCAGCACAGTTTCTCCGTCAATGTATTTTACTGTACGCTTTTTTGTAGCTACGGAAGCCGATTTAGTTGCTACCGCTGTGGCTGTCTCAGCCAATGAATTCCCTGCAACGTGAACGCCATCACGCTGATGACTCAGTGAATGTATCACGTGAGTTTTTGGTAGTTTTTTCTGTAGACGAACTACTTGTTCCCAAAGCACTTTTTGCTTAATTGTTGCAGCTGTGACATCTTTGTAACCGTTTTGAATCCATTTCTGTAAATCGTTATTGTATGATTTGACGCAGTAATACGAATCGCACACTATAAGTGTCGGGAATTCGCGATCGGCATTATCTAGCGCCATTTTTAACGCTATTATTTCAGTTTGTTGTTCTGAATTATTTTCTACTGAGTGTGTTTTTGTAAGTAGAGGTCTTAATTTACCTCCGCGCCACACTTCTTTTACAATTTCGCCTGTGGCGTTGTAAGCCAGCTCTCCCCAAACTGAGGGTTGAGCATGACCGTCTGTATATATTACACAGGCGTACTGTCGTAAAGGCAGAATGTCGATTGGCAGAGGGTATTCTCTCTCATATTCTAGATATTTTAATTCTTTCATTTCCGGGTCAAAATAGTATTTTACTTTGTCTGTAGCAACAGAATTTACCCATTGTATCCATTCTGGATTCAGTGCCGTTGTCGGTAAATTACATGGTGTTGTTAATGCCTCAAAAGCTGATTCTGCTGTTCTGACTGTAACCTGTCTACCGTCGGCTTGGTATTTTTCTTTTGCTACAGCTGTTTGAACCGCATGAACAATGTTTTCCTTAATGCTGAACCTTTTTTCAGCTTCTGTGTACAAATGTGATTTGTATGCAATTGGTACCTTCTCTCCCTCATTAGAGGTCAGGTATGTGAATCCGCATCTTCCTGGGATGACTCGAATCACAAGGTTGCGTGTGTTGTCACGTGTTTGTAATTTTGTTTTAACTAACATATCTGTTTGTAAAGATCTCAAAATTTCTGTGTGTTTTTGAGTCCAATTGATTCTTTTAAAATCTGGTTTTATAAGATCATAGAGAGGTTTAACTCTCTCTGCATAATTTATAATGTAAGTTCTTCCGAAATTCAGGAAACCTAGAATTGATTGTAAGTTTTTTAGTGTTCTAGGTGCTTGGATTACAGCACATTTCTCTAGGAAATTGTCAGCCAGGCTTTTGCCTTCACTTGATAGTTCATATCCTAAAAACAGGACAGTTAGATGGGCAATTCTTGACTTTTTAAAGTTGAATTTGTAACCCTCTGCTGCGAACCCAAGTATTATGGTGTTCACTCTCTTCAAGTGAGTATCCAAGTCATCATCTGTTAGATAGATGTCATCGACATAAGATAATGCCTCATCATCATATATTTGTAGTAACTCTGTTACTCTTGCTGAGAATAATCCTGGGCTGTTTTTAAACCCCTGGGGCAAACGACAGAAAAAAAATGTTCGCGCCATTTATTGAGAACGCGGTCAAATATCTGCTCTCTGGTGCTATATTTTGACAGAAGAATCCATTAGAGATGTCTAATGTTGTTTTGTATTTTTTGCGCACTATGTTATTCATTAGTGCAGCACTATGCGAGTTTTGTACTGCAAAGGTTTTGCAACATGAGTTAAGGTGTCTGTAGTCCAAAACAAGACGATATGAATTGTCTGGTTTGGAGACAGGAAACAAAGGATTATTCATTTGTGAGGTGCAAGTTTCAATCACCCCCTGGTATTCAAGTTGATCTAGGATCTCTTTTACCCGTTTTTTTGCTTCTTGCTTAATTGGGTACTGCCTCTGAGCAGTAGGTTGTGATTTTAACTGGATTTTGTGAGGAGGAGAGTCCTCATCCCATCCCACATGGTTTTTATATAATGCAGGAGCTTGGGCTACTGCCCACTTTCTTGCAAGTGTATATTTTTTATGAATTGGAATATGATTTGAGAAGGCAGGCATAATTATTTCTTCGACTAATACACGGCTCCCCCCACTGGAAGGAGACTCCCGGTGCACAGCTTCAAAAGGACAATATTGTCTTATATGTAAACGATCACTTTCAATCCAAAGTGTAATCACAACGAAAACTTGAAAAAGTTCATCAATGATTTATTCCATAAATCCGATTTTTCTGATAAATCATAAATCTCTCCAGATGCCTGGAATCGACATCACTCAAAAATCATGTTGTTAACATAACTCCCAGCGTAACTCCCAATGCATTTCGGGCTGAAATAAAGCCCTTCCTCAGGGGATAGCTCTAAGAACATAAAGGAAAGCAAAATGGTATCACTATCATGTAATGCAATGAGGTGCCCATCACCATAGCCTCACGTGTGAACGAATAATGCTGCATTTATAGTGAATGGAATAATCCTTTGTGCTCAAAGACATGTGAATCAAAGTAAAAAATCATGCAAACGTGTAAAAAACACAAGAATAATGAGAGTCAAAACAGTGCGATGATGCGGAATATAATGGCATGTGCACGACTAAATTTAATAAACACCGCATGTGATCGCCCATGACGGGGAAGGTAGAAAACAATTTAAAAAGCGGGCGGCGTGCACAAAGTTCCAACAGTCATGCAATGAAGTCAAAAGAACCCCGTGAATCATGTTAATAAGCCGAAAATAATACCGCTGTTAGCGTCCTCGGAACGAGGTACTTACATGCCACGAAGTACGTGTGCCGGCTCTATGTATCCTGAGCAGGCAGCCTCGATAAGCGGGGCGGCCAGCGCGTTAATAAGCATGCAGCGTAAAACAGGAACTACGTCTAAGGATAGAAAAGAAAGTAGGACCAAACGCCAACCACGCTGAGTGCATGAAAAATAAGCGCCATCTTGAAGTGGTGAAAAATAAATCACCACCAAAACAAAAACTCCCGTGAATGTTTTATGAGTAACCATGCATAAATGTGAATATTATATCAAACATAAAATGCTGAAACCAATACAATAAACAGTATGTTGTGCAACTATGGTTAGAAATATGCAGTATATGACACGTCATGAAAACAATAATACAAAATAGTGATTGATTCAAATGTAACACAAAAATTCCATTCGGTCATTGAGACCGTGTGGCTGCATCGTCGCCATATAGCGGATCCAAAAGTTTTCTCTCTTGAGCAAAGTGTTTTTGTTGTTGTGTGTGATTTTAACTTGCTCCAAAACAAGAAATTTTAACTGAGATACTGTATGTTTCTGTTCAACAAAGTGAGCTGCAACTGATGACTTCATGTTTCCTGTCCTGATGTTACTTTTGTGTTCCAACAGTCGTACTTTAACTTTTCTTTCAGTGTGTCCCACATAGCTTTTGCCACAGGGACATTTCAGCATGTAGATCACGTTGGTCGAATTGCATGTAGCATTCACTCGCAATTTGATCGGATGACCCCGCATGGGGTGATTGGTGACATTGCCCTGTATACAATTATTGCAATTGCTGCAATTATAGCATGGTCTCAAGCCTTTGTATGTTGTCTGATGATCCTGTTCCTTCGGTTTGGACAAAATCTCTTTGAGATTACGTCCCCTCGTAAAGGCAAATAGTGGTGGGCTGGCAAAAGATCCCTGAAAATCAGGCTCCAAACTCAACAATGACCAATGGTTAAAGATGATTTTCTTAAACAAACCACTCAAAATGGAATATTTGGACACCACTACCATCCGTGTGTTTTCAACTTTTGATTGGACCTGTAAAAGGTCTTCTCGTTTCATGTTATTACAAGATATGACAGCTGTGTCCAATGTCTCCTGTGGATAACCACGGTCACGAAACCTGCTAATCATGTTTGCCATCTCTTGTTGACACTCATCCTGTGAAGATACTATGCGTTTAACACGCATCAACTGCGAACGGGGTAGATTCTGTTTTAACCTAGGTTGATGGAAACTCTGGTAATGCAAGATGGAATTGCGATCTGTTGGTTTGCGAAAGATAGTCGTGGTCACTGTGCCTAACTTTCTCTCAATTTTCACATCCAGAAAGTGCATGCATTCTCTATCATAGTTCCACGTGAACTGTACTCTGTTGTTCACCAAGTTCCAAGAGTTCAAAAATTCTAAGAGCTCAATTTCAGTCCCTGCCCAAAGCATGAAAATGTCATCAATGAATCTCAGGTAGAGTTTTCCATTGTTGAGCCACAACGGTTGATTCAATACGTTGGTCTCCTCAAAAGATTTCATGAAGAGGTTAGCATACGCAGGAGCTGCGCAATTTCCCATGGCTGTCCCACACAACTGTTGGAACCATTCATCAAACACGGTAAAATAACTGTGATATAACGTGAAAACCAATATTTCTAAAAGAAACACTTTTAGATCCTCATCAAGGTCAGAATTGAGTAATTCATGTTCAACAGCCTGTATGCCCTGTTCATGTGGTATACATGTGTACAGTGAACATACGTCCACTGTGCACAGTATCAACTCCAGATTATCCAAAGGCCCCACTGCTTGTTGGAGTTTGATGAGGAAGTCGGTGGTGTCTCTGACATATGAACCTGTCTTTAGTACAAAAGTCTGCAGATACCTATCCAGAAATTTGCCTGTTGTTTCATGCATACTTCCCTTGGTGGAGACTATAGGTCTCATAGGTGGTTTCGTGGGGTGCTTGTGCACCTTCGGCAACATGTACAGTGTTGGCGGTCTGGGATTCAGGGGGGTGAGATAACGTCTCACACGATCATCAATTGTTCCATTATCAAAAGCCTGTTGGATCTTGTCGATGAGAATAGCAGCAAACTCATTGGTGGGGTCCGCTGTTAGAGGAGCATAAGTGTTCAAGTCAGAAATGTGTGCCCGAACTTGTTCGGTATAATAGGTAGAATCCATTATCACGAGTGCACCACCCTTATCAGCTGTTTGGCACACTATAGCACTGTTATTCGCTATGTTTTGTAGAATGTTCTTTTCAGTTTTTGTTAGATTCTCATGTTTCATCCGGGATTGGAAGGGAAGTCGTGAGATGTCTCTCCTGACTAGACTTTCGAACATGTCGATAATCTTGTGGCTCACGGGAGCCATGAAGGTACTGTGTGGCCGTAGTCCCCGTAGCATGTCTTCATGCAACAACTGGTTTACCCAAGATACATCCAGCTGTGCAAGTCTGCTCCATTTTTTGTCTGTTCATAATTATTTCTTCGCCATGAGGGCACTCCCTGACAAACTCTGGTGGCCAGTCTCTTTCAGCTAGAAGGATGTCATAGCCCTTGGAGAGATTATCCCAAAAGAGACCCCTTATTTTCCTAGTCTTATCCCCCTCTATACGCAATGTTATTTCATATATTTTATGAGGTTTGCTAACTCTGGTATCTGCAGTTTCCACCTGAATGTATTCATTCGTGTCCACTGTCTCCAGATGATTCATAAGGATCTTGCGAGCTATGCTCACTTCTGCTGCGCTGTCTAGCATTGTCTGAGCCCATTCTCCGTTTTTCAGCTGTGTCCTCAGTATTCTCGGCATGGTTGATTACTTTAATACTGGCTACCTTCTTTTTTGGAAACTGTAATTTTTTATTTTGATGAGCAGGTTCCTTGTCTTTGGACTTGACGTGCTCTTCCCTGTGTTCTGACCGTCCTCTTCTTTCCGATTTCTGCAAGGAAGTCTGAAAAGATTGAGAGGGACGTGTATCAGTATCTTGATATCTATCAGGTTTCTTCAGATTATCCCTATTTCTAAGGTTGTATTTTTTCTCAGAGGGCTCCCTCTGGGGAGACTTGTGTCCTTGGTCCGGAGATCTTTCTCTCCGCCGAGGAGACCTTCCTCTGGACTGGAATCTTTTTTCTTTGGGAGTGGATTGTTTATTTCCATCCCAGCTCTTTTTTTGAGTGTTTAGATTATTTTTAATAAATACCTTTTCAGGTTTTTCTATTAGTTGGGGTTTCACTGGTTTCCCACCCAAACTATCTCTTCCTAGTTCTTCATAGGATTTTTCTATGATTCTGGCGATTTCAAATGGTTGGTCTGCTATATCTGTCTCTTTCAACCTCTGGCGGATCGCCACATTTGCTGCTTCTCCCTTTATATTGGCTAATAATATTGCCGAGACCTGGTTGAAGTCTTTTAGTAATTTCATACCAAGAGTTAAAGCAGGTTCTGGACCGTATTCATCTTGAATTTGTTTTAGCACATCTGGTATTACTGACATGGATGGAACACCATGTGTCTTTGTGTAAATGGAAGCAAAGACTGTACCCCAAGTGTCACAGTCCTCCACATGTGGTGCGATTCCCATTGGAAGACAGATAGTCAGAATTCTGTGTTTCTCAACCGGGGTGGTATCTGGAAATACCGCCTCTATTTGAGTGATTTTTTGTGCTAACCAGAATGGAATTTGTTCCCGTTTTGCGGGTACTTTACCTAGACAGGACTGTATGTTCTGTGGTGTAATTTTATTTGTGTTCCCCTGGTGAGGGATCAGCTGTGGAATTTTAATAGCTGGTTGGACTGTTGAAGTCCGCATTACATATTGGACTAATTGTCTATGTATTTTAATTAATTGTTTTAGCTGGGCTAAAAGTTCTGGTGCAGACATTTCTTCAATGTCTGGATGTGGTGTGTATCCGGATAGGACCAGCCACGTAGCTCCTGGTCTACCTAGTGGACCGAGCCTGGTGATGTGATTATTATGTTTTAGGGCGCCATTAAACCAGAGCAGGTGCTCTTGGTATTTGAGTGGTATTTCCACCTCCTCGAAAGGAGTGTACTCATTAGGAGGTTCCTCTATTTTGTAATAGTGGAAGTCCTTTGTTACAGCGTTTGCTGCTGGAAAGTTTATCCATGAATAGAATACCTCTGTCTGCCAATATTCGTGTGCCTCAATTACGAATATGACTGTACCACCTCTCGGTGTCAGCCCATTTTCTATAAGTTTTAAGGTTATAGATTTCCTTATGTTGACCGGGATGAGTATTGCATCCGGGTCTTGCTGTAGGAGACTATTGTCAGCCGCTAGGAGTTGAGCTGCTATTCTAGCTGTCTCCCTTTCTTCTTCATTTTCTGACATTCTACTGTCAAGAAGATTTTGTTTATTTGCAGATCAGGTTTCTATGGAAACAAAGATTAGATGCACAATATTTTGGAACAGTGTATCCTTCAACGTTGAATAAACCAAGAACCATACATAGGAGTCTCCTCCTACTAAGTTTGGCGGATTTAGCCTTTCACCCACTCCAGACGTCTTTGGAGTATTATGGGGAAAAAGTGGGTCTGTGTGAAAAAGCACAACTGAGTTACTCTAATGTCTTACGTTAGATTTATCGCCTATCCAAACCGTTGGGCGCCATGTAGTGTAGTTCCTATTATCCCAATAGGCTCTGCGCATTGGAATAATATCTTCAATAGTATAGACGTAGGACAGAGGTTAACTAGGTCTTCTACTGTCGATATTAGACTTAAAGTTTAATGTTTTGCCAGCTAGCTCAGAGTTCACTAGAAACTTTCTCGAATAGACAAGGAGGAGTTTAACCTCCCTGGATAGACAAGAAGGGATTTAGTTTCTGACAACCATAGCACATGACAACTTTGCTCTCCCCTAATCAAGAGTGTATCTCTAGAGTCGTGTGAAAACAAAAGACAACTTATTTTACTCAGTCAGTTCAGTGCATTCTTAGTTTCACCAGATTGTAGAGAAAAGGAAGAGACGGGCGTGTTCAATAAAAAGATGTTATTTATTGATCAGTCTCTTTTCTCATACAAGAGAAATGAATCGCTATTATTGCAATATTTATAGTTAAGTAAAGTGCATACAGTAATAACAGAATTATAAAATAATACTGTAAAAGCATTGATATGGTTTCTTAGCCATATGATACTTAAAATGGATAAAATAGATACATACATATATACATTGACTAATCGTACTCAACTGGTGCTTCTAACTACGCCTACCCCAATGTACCTGACCTAAGCCTAATACGTGGGCCGGAGTAGATAAGTAGCAGTTTAAGTTAAGTTTGTTTTGCCAAGGGTCTGCTTCAAGAATTCTCTACAAAGGGTTATTCAGTTCAGTACCTGGGATTTAGAAGGCTGGAGGGTTGGTATCTCTATCTCAGGGCTTGATATTCCAGCTGCCTGCGAGGGCGGCTTGGAAGCGCCGGAGCTGGATTTCTCGGCAGGAGAAAAGGCAGCGTCTCTCTCTCAGCGCGTCAGAAAGGAGGGGCAGCGTCTGTGGGCTTCGCTGTCAGCTGGGCTCCTCGGCAAGTCTCGCTGCTCCAATCTTGTCACCACCTCGTGTGTTTGCTTAAGGCAATGTCGGTATTATTTATACCTGAAAGGTGCCGAGATTGACGTAAGGATGGACATAAATACGTCAATAAGGATGTCATACGAACTGATCGTTCGCACATTCTTTACTGAAGTTCTCGGCTAAATCAAAACAATGGCTGTGGGGATTTCCCAGGTCGTGGTAGGTTTGATTTGTTTTGAGAACACCGTATGCCTATTAGGGGGCTGGAGAAATAGTGCTTGCCTAATGAGATGGCATGCGCTATGACCTAATCAAATAACGGGCTTCTGTGCCGTTGTATGGCTAATCAGATAACGGGTTTCTGTGCAGTTGAATGGCTGCTAGTTAATTATTAACCAGACAAGGGTCAGAAATAGGGGGATCGATACAGTACCCATAGTAAATACATCACAACCTTTTGCCTTTCTAGGTCTTATCCTTATTTTATTCCATGTATATAGTTTTAAACTTTAGGTCCATGTTGTATTACTTGCTTGAATTCACTTGCCTAATCCACTGTGTTGATTTAGGAAGGGAGGCGTGTGGTACCTGAGCAGCTTTGTCATGATGGAGCACTGTATATTTTATGCTTATATGTCATATAAGGGTTCTGGCAAGGGCTTGAATGGTTGAGTTGCTCAGATGAAGCTTGGTGATGGATGGATGAGATCTTCCTTTATGGTAATAAATTACCTATTTGAACAGCATGTATGTATCCTGTGGGAATTATTCCTGAGATACCACAAGGCGGCTATGAGGTTGTTGAACGAAGCCCCATCAAAATGTTAGACCGGTCTACCTATTATCAGTAATTTAAACATGGCAACAATTTGGGAGCAGGAAAGGGGGATATTCTGAAAATATAAAACAGGGACTTTTATCTTCCCTCAATGATTTACTTTGAAGTGGAGGCAATTTTAGACAGGAGAAAGCTAAAGTAAAGCCATTTTGGCTTAAAAATCGCGAGTCCTGGGCTGAATGGAGTGTGGTGGCATACTTGTTATACCCCTGGGTCTAAATAGTTTACTCTTCGTCTGCAAAGGTCTGTTAGCTATCTCATCATGTAGTCAAATGTGGAATTTTGTATTTACAACACATCAATCAATACTAATCTCTGATACAACAGACTCTGACCCAGGAGTTCAATCTCACAGAAAATCTTTACGTGTTATACTGTTTCGCTGACGAATGTAAATGATGCATGCTCTTCTTTAAGGTGTACACGGTAATACTTATGAGCTAAGCTTTATTGTTTAAATTATGTATCCATTTGGCAGTCACGCGAGCCTGTCCTGTCATTGTACAATATCTCCTACCTACATCAGCGTTAGCTGACAAGCAACTCACCCCATATCCAGTGCCAAGTCTGCTTACCTTTTTAGCTAATAGAAGTTTGTAATTTGGGACGCATAGTTTTGTTTTGAACACTGCTAGCAAGGCCCCATTTTGTAAAATGGCAGGTATGTTTGAAAGTACCTCCAGTGACAAATGACCCCTTGGTAGATATGATCTGATCATGTCAGCATGTATCAAAAAAGACAGACTGAAAATATTGTTTCAATGGATGTTAAAGTTCAATTCAGCTCAAACAATCGCCTCTCCCTACTTACATACCTAACCTGTTGGCTGAGCTCTTGAATGAGGGTAAAGAGTTGTTTTGGAGAATGGGCCTATTAAAATAAAATTACACTATTTTAAAAGGTAATGAGGTCTGCAAAAATGGTGAGCTTGTCGAAAGCGATGGAGGCATCCTATTGTTATTGGGGGTGGATTATCTTTGAAAATAGCAAGTGAGTTGACCAGTAAGTAGTATGCAGCTTTAGAGGGGATCAAACACCCTGAGCATGTGAACCAAGTTCTTTCAATTTGGTTCCAATTCCAGCAGGTGGCAGTATTGGACTAGCCTGCCTGCACACTCTAATCGCTGAGCAAATCAGAATAAAGGGCCCAAATCCCGCAGGCATTTTTAAAGTTGCAAACCTACTTCCGTATATTACTTTTATGTCTGAACCAAGTATTCGGCTTGGAAGGGACATCCCAGAAGTACTCCTGGAAATCTTATGAGCATAACGTTCTTACGTATAATATCCACCATAGGAATTATTTTGCACCTGAGGAGTTTTTGCGTGTGTTTATCACCCTCATATGGAATACCGCAGACATACTGATCTGAGAATGTTCACTCTAATATGCTGCCACGGGAGAGAACACCAATGTAAGAGCGCATGACACCACATCAACGAATATTAGCAGAACTTTTTAGTTTCAGTTAGCATTTACAAGAATAAAAAGAAATCACCAGTATATGGCATTTACCCTTACAAAGTACTGTTTTGCACACCTACAAAATATTTTTGGAAGCAGGGTCCAGAATATGAGCAAAACGAAATTAGGGGACATTTTGGATGGGGTTGGCACCTATTTTCAAAAGCAAGTAAGAATTCTTAACAGATTGGGACGGGAGGGGTCTTACAAAGTTCATCCACCACCCCATGTGCAAAGTCATTCACATAGAACTAAGAGGTAGCGCAAAAGAGCTAGTGTAAATTGACCTCACAATTCTAAAGTAGAGGCAAAACATGAAAGTTAATGAAAAATAAAGCACCAGCTCAGATACACAACCAAAATCATTAACAGTCCAAGACTAAATGGATGGTTTCGCTACTGTGATGGCTTCGTAACGTCATTTCTTTACATTTCCTTATTATAGCCTTATAGGCTGCTGCCGAGGGTTATACCGGTTGTTAAAGGCCTTGAACCAGAGCAGCTTGTGCCTATAACGAGGGAGAGGGCCTTTAACAACGGGTATTGCCTGAGGCAGAAAGGTTATAATACTACCAGAGCATTCCACCCACTAAGGGTAGAATGTGTTAGATAAAAAAGGGGATACAGAAAGACAAACATTGGAATGTTGGAGCTCCTGGCTTATACCAGGCATTATAAGCCCGGAGCTACTCCATTGTCTTCAATGGAGCTCTTAACATTCCAATGTTGTAATCTTAATACTGATACCATGCTGATTTGTCAATCCTCTGTTTATACTATCGATTTGTTGCATGTGTTTTCAAATGATTTGGAATAACCATCAACATGTTTTTTGCCCCTTATTCAGGACCTTTTCAATAACTCAAGCCCTCACCATGCATATTACATCAGTCATGACACCTTCTATGACATCATTGATAATACCACTGCAACATTTGAAGTGAAATTATTGATGAGAAAACTGCATGGCAGAGGTGCTAGTTATGGTTACCTTAGGGCATAAGTTATAGTTACTTGGGATAACTATAACTACTGAATTTCTATGTTTTGTTTGTATGCTTAAAATCTGAACCTAACTATAACATCCATGTAAACTTTGTTTTTTCAGTGAATTTCTAGGTTTTAAAAAAAAATTCCTTACCACAATGTCCCTGTAATCTTTGGCGGTTTTTCAGTGAATACATATATTCACTGAAAAGAACAAAGGTTACAGGGACATTACAGTTAAGCTTAGATTTCACTACTACAAAACCTGTGAAATTCAGCTGTTATAGTTACCTGAGCTAACTATGCACTGCTAACTACCTCACATATTACATCACTCATGACAATGTCAGTAACATCACTGACAACATCTCAAATGACAATACTGATTACATCATCCAGTGAGTGTGTTTCGTAAATGTTTCTGAGACTTAAAGATATATATTAAGCTACACCATAAATTAGATTACTATTCTTTCTGTACTACTAATGAGTTTACTGCTTCTACCATATGTCAGCTGAGTGGATTTGTGTGTAAGTGGCTGTATGGGTGAATACGTGCATGTGTGAGTAGCTGTATGGGTGAATGAGTGGCTGCGTGAGTGGTTATATTGGTGAGTAAGTGGGGGTGTGAGTGAGTGGCTGTATGGGAGAGTGAGTGGCCGTATGGATGGATGAGTGGGTGTTTGAGTGGCTGTATGGGTGACTGAGATGCTGTTTGGTTAACTGAGTGGGTATGTGTGTTAGTATTGGAGAGTAAATGTCTCAGTGAGTGGCTTTATGGGTGAGTGAGTGGTCATGTGAGTGCTTTTAGGGATGAGTGAATGGTTATGTAAGTGGTTGTGAGAGTGTGTGAGTGGGTGTGTGAGTAATTGTATGGGTTTGTCAATGGGTCTGTTGAGATGCAGTATGGGTGAGTGACTGGCTGTCTGAGTGATTGTATGATTGATTAAGTGGGTGTGTGAGTAGCTGTATGGGTGATTGTATGACTGTGTAAGTTGTTGTATGGGCCAGTAAGTGGTTGTATGAGTAGCTATATAAGTAAGTGAGTGGTTGTAAGAGGATCTATATGGGTGAGTGGGTATGGGAGGGACTGCATCGATAAGTGAGTGGGTGTGTGACAGGTTGTATGGATCTGTGACTAGGTATGTGAATGGTTCTGTGGGTGTGTGAGTGAGTGTATGAGAGACTATATGGGGGTGTGAGTGGGTGTGTGAGTGGTTCTGTACATGATGCCATCAGTGATGTCATTTGAGATGTCATCAGTGATGTCATCAAATATGTTACTGACCATGTCATGAGTGATGTAATATGTGGGGTCATAAGCAGTGCATACTGGGCGGAGGAAAGGGTTGCGGTCCAGTTGCTGGCCGCATCCCGCCCTCCCAAGGTATTTAAACTTCCACCTTAGCGCGAGCGCGCTGATTTCAATCGGGCTCACCTCTGAGGCGGAAACCCGGAGGCTAGTGTGCCTTTTAAAAGTGTGCATTTCAATTTTGTTTGTGGCATTTTTATTTTAGTTTGGGAAAGTTTTAAACTAGAAGCCTCATTCCGATTACACCGCATCTCCCAGCGCAGCATATTACGTGCTGACGCTGTAGGAGAGAGTGCTGACAGCCGCCATACTGGGCGGAGGAAAGGGTTGCGGTCCAGTTGCTGGCCGCATCCCGCCCTCCCAAGGTATTTAAACTTCCACCTTAGCGCGAGCGTGCTGATTTCAATCGGGCTCACCTCTGAGGCGGAAAGCCGGAGGCTAGCGTGCCTTTTAAAAGTGTGCATTTCAATTTTGTTTGTGCCATCTTTATTTTAGTTTGGGAAAGTTTTAAACTAGCAGCCTCATTCCGATTACACCGCATCTCCCAGCGCACCAGATTACGTGCTGACGCTGTAGGAGAGAGTGCTGACAGCCACCATACTGGGTGGAGGAAAGGGTTGCGGTCCAGTTGCTGGCCGCATCCCACCCTCCTCCACATTGGATATAAGGATGGCGTCATCTCGCCCGCGCAGCGGGCGGGTGCAGCGGGTGCGCCGAAGGCGGGCCAAAGGCAAGCCCGTCTGCGCCCGTCCGCGCCAAGACCGGGCCGAGGGGCAAGACCCCTGGTCCAGACATGAAATTGGAGCACATCTTCTACTCTGTCGCTGATCTCCTGCATCTGAGGTCAGTCCAATGTAGCATCTGCCCCCAATATGACCCTGAGCTCATTTCCCATACGGTAATCTCTACCTGTCCCAGCTGCGATTCACCTTTACCTTTCATTAATAGCAAAGCATGTACCAATACAGGCACTAATAACAAAACTAAGAAGGTGACAACCGCACTCATTAATGCCAGATCCTTGGGAAGGCACAGACAGGATATTCAAGATCTGATTCAAGATAGGAATGTAGATATATTATTTATTACCGAGACCTGGATGGACGCTGACTCAGATCCAGACTTAGTGGTCGCTGGACCGCAGGGATATATGGCACACAGCGATAATCACCCGAAACAGCTTCTCGGTCAGAATATTCCTAATATTGTCCACAAGCTGCGAAGCCTTTCAATTCGCCATTAAGGTGACTCCCTCGTATAATCTTAAGGGAGTACTTATCTACAGACCGCCAGGTCCACCCTCTGATTTTTTGGTTAATCTTAACTCACTGATTGAATCATTGGTAACCGAAGACTCCTTTATAGTTCTGGGGGACCTGAATTTTCATTTAGAGAAAAGGGATGATGCTGACACCCAAGCACTAATGGGCGACCTGGAAAGGTTAGGACTTGTTCAAATGGTAAAAGCACCCACACATGAGGCCGGCCACACTTTGGATGGCATTTTTTCTAATATAAAAGGGATAACAATTCAAGACATCCTGCCCCTCACATGGTCCGATCACTATGCCATTCTATGTGTTTTTTCCATCACTGACGCTCCCTTAATCAGACAGGCTCCCCTAACTCAAGAGCCTTTTAAAGTGTGGAAGGATATAGATGATGTAGCCCTTAGAGAGCTTCTGGTCAAGACCCGCCCTATTATTTCTGCGGATGCTAATTTAGCTGCCAAACAATTCTCAGATTGGATAGGTAATGCGATGGATTTATTGGTTCCATCCAAGACCATTTCGAGAAATAGGACGGTGCCTTCGGCACCTTGGTTCACAGAAGAACTAAGGAAACAAAAGCAAGAATGTAGAAAGTATGAAAGATATTGGCGTAGATCCTATGACCAGGTTAGTAAACTACGTCATAAGGAGACACAGGTTATTTACAAAAAAATGGTTATTGAGGCCAAAAAGAAGTTCTTGGAGATCAAATTGATAACGCAAAGAACTCCAGCAAACAACTATATGACGTAGTGAAACAACTGGCTGGGAAGTCCCCAGATACAGCTACTATCCCATCGCAGGCCTTCTGTGACTCCTTGGCTAATTTTTTCTTTGCCAAAGTCAACGACATTTACTCAGAGTTTTCAGCTAAGGATACACCAGTCCCTTTTGCGATTTTCATTAAACCCCCTGTTTGCTCACTAGTTCAATTTGAAGAACTGGAGGAGGAACAAACTAGGGACATCATGCAGCTCATAAAAACAGGATCGGCCTTAGATCCGTGCCCCCCCAAAGTTTACCTTCCTGTAATTGATTCTATTAGCGAAGTTATCACACAAGTCTGTAATGTGATACTCAGGTCAGGGATTTACCCGGATATGCTGAAGAACACTCTTCTAAAACCGCTCCTTAAAAAACCATGCTTAGACAAGGACCTGCTGAAGAATTACAGACCAATAGCCAGTTTGCCATTTTTAGACAAATTGCTCGAGAGGGCAATGAATGCTCAGTTGTCCAACTACATCGAACAAAACAACCTGCTGGATGACTCACAGTTTGGGTTCCGCAAGCTTCATGGCACTGAGACGGCCCTCATTAAAGCCGCTGATGACATCAGAACCATTAGAGATCAGGGGGGGGCAGCAGTGCTTATACTGCTGGACTTATCTGCGGCTTTCGACACGGTCAATCATTCCATTCTGATTGACCGTGTCGGAAATCTGGGCATTCAATCTAGAGCAATGGACCTGCTTGCCTTGTTTCTATCTAGCAGAACACAAGCTGTAACGCTAGGACCATTTAAATCGGCGGAACTGGCTCTACCCTGTGGAGTTCCCCAAAGCTCTTCCCTAAGTCCGACACTTTTTAACATCTATGTGTCGGACTTAGCAAGAGTTATCAAGACCTACCAGATGAGCCTTACCTCCTATGCTGATGATACTCAGCTTGTGCTTGCTATTAACAATGATGGAGAAGAGGTAGCGGCACGCTTCCAAGAAGGTATGTTGGCAATTAAAGATTGGATCAATGCCAACTGCCTCAGGTTGAACTCCGAGAAGACGGAGGTGGTCATTTTTGGGAAGATTTCCCCATTATGGTCATCAGTCTGGTGGCCTCCATCTTTGGGAGCGTTACCAATGCCAGTCCCAAGGGTCAGAAATTTGGGAATTGTCTTCGATGAGAAACTCAATATATCTACCTCAGCATATGTCAGACCACTCAGCCATCCTCTTCTCGTTAATCTTAGATCAGGAACCCATTCATGCATCATGGCCCTTTGATCGAACTATACTACTAGAGGAAGAGAAAAGATAACACCTCATATCTGAAACTGCCTCCTTTCTAGAGTGGAATATAGGCTCTGCCTCCCTGGTAAGTGTATGGGAGACTTGGAAAGCTTATATAAGGGGCTGCATTACGAACAGGGCCTCTTACAGGAAAAAAAATACAGAGAGGAGATATTAACAATAGAGCAAGATTTGACTCGCTTGGAGTCGGTAGATCAAGCTCCCTCAGTAAATCTAGAAGAGAAAAGACAACTAAAAGGCAAATTAGAAACGCTATTGCAGGAGAGACTGAATAAACGATGGCAGGCCAGTAAACTCTCTCACTTTGAATACGGCGAATCTGCAGGGAAATTACTAGCCTGGAAAATAAAAGCTGCACAGACTAGAAACTATATAAAAGAAGTGAGAGTCACTGGAGAAACGGTTAATAGGAAGACTGATTTCGACATCGGTGAAGCCTTCAGTGTTTTTTTCCAAAACATATATACAGATGAGACCAATACTAATATAGAGGAAAGATCTGAATGGTTAGATAAGGTAATTCTTCCAAAGTTAAACAGGCTCCAAAGTGAGAATCTTGATAAAGAAATAACTGAGACAGAAGTTGAAAATGCTATTAAACAACTAAAGCAGGGGAAGGCTGCAGGACCTGACGGTCTTCCGGAAGAATTATACCGGGTACTTATCTCTACCCTCACCCCGGTTCTAACGAACCTATTTAACAATATATTAATAAGAGGCGAGATACCACCTAGTTCCTGGGGAGAAGCAAATATAGCTCTAATATTAAAAGCAGGTAAAGACCCAGTAGATTGTGGATCATATCGTCCAATCTCGCTTCTCAACAACGATTATAAGATCTTTTCATCAATTTTGGCTGCACGTTTGGGAAGCGAGATTGGACCAATTATCCACCAAGACCAATAGGGATTTATTAAAGGCCGACAACTGGCTGATTTAACATACGACTTAGTCGGAGCCATCAACATCGCCTCAACTTTTTCTTTACCCCTCGCAATCATGACACTTGACGCTACAAAAGCTTTTGATAGGGTTAATTGGTCCTATCTAAATGCAACCATGGAAAATTTTCAACTTGGCCCTAAATTCTGCAGAGCGATAGGCCTACTATATAACAACCCCAGAGCCTGTCTGTTAATCAATGGCACACGTACAAATCCCTTCAAAATCAGTAGAGGGACAAGGCAGGGGTGTCCCCTCTCTCCCCTCCTTTTTAATTTATATGTGGAGCCATTTGCACAGTCCATAAGAGAAGATACCAATATCCCGCATTTCTCTTTTTCCGGATGGGAGAGGAAAGTTGGAGTATATGCCGATTATATTCTCATCTATACAACAGACCCGGCCCTGGCATTTCCAACGGTCATTAAAAGGGCGGAGGAATTTGGAAAACACTCAGGCTACGAAATAAATGCCGGAAAAACAGAAATAATGGCTTGGAATATTACAAATCTTCAGCTTCCGGGAAAACCCTCAATGAGATACCTAGGGATAACAATCACCAATGACCTAAATCTCTTGGCCCAAAATAACCTAGATCGGATCTCTCGTGAATCTAAAACCTTGATGAAATCCTGGTCCTTTCTCCCGCTTACCATCTATGGGAGAACCAGCCTAGTCAAAATGTCCATCCTCCCCAAATATACATTTATTTTTAACACCATCCCATTAATTTTTTAAACCAAGCAACTTACAAAATGTCAACAAAATATCAATTCATTTATCTGGGGCTATAAGTCAAGCAGACTGGCATGGAAGAAACTGAGAAGGAGAAGAGAAAAGGAAGGACTCGCCTTGACAGATCTGGAATATTACGCTTGGGCGTTCCATCTGACCCACTCCAGGATGCTACTTAAGATCCCGCTAGACAACGCAAATGGCAATATGTTCAAAGCTATGCTACTGGGCTCGGACCTTCCACTGAATGGCTTCTTATTTAAGTTCGGACACCAGAAATTCTTCAAGAAAGTTAGGCTGAAGTCACTACATGGTCCCATAAAAGAATGGACACAAATTAAATCTAAGGCTGGGATAGCGTACTTTTCTAACTATGCACCGATTTGGGATTTACCTGGGTTCTCCCCACAATATACTGAGACGGTTAAAACGGTCTTACTGGAAGCAGGAATATTACGATGGGAGGAGTTAGTGGCAGGAGGATCCCTTATGAAATGGGAAACATTCAAGGTCAGGGTAACATCATCACTCTCCTGGCTTGTATATATACAACTGGCCAGCTGGCTGCAAACTCAAACTAAGAAAAATATAAAAATGGGAGGATACAGCTCTCTTGAAAACAATCTAGTTGAGAAACCCGCTGGAGGCAAGGAAGTTGCGTTGTACTATTGGAACATCATAGAAGATGGGGAGGGCGAGCTCAACCTTCCGATAAAATTGTGGGGAGGAGAGGGAGAATCCAAGGCAGAAGACAAATGGGTAGAATCCTTCACCCTTCTCTACAAAATCATAAAACCAGCATGACTGAGGCGCAATCAACTCTTTACATTACATCGGGCGTATTACTCCCCCAAAAAACTCTCGAAATTCCAACCCGGGAAATGTTGCAGTAAATGTTTTTTCCCAGCAGCCTCAGACTTACATATGTTTTGGGAATGTCCGAACATCGCCACCTATTGGCAAGAAATCAAGGTATCACTTGAATCAATTCTCAGAATCTCTATCCCATTTTCATGGTCTTTAATTATCTTTGGCCTAAATGAGAATATCAAGGGATTAGAAAGAGAATTTCTATACTATGCTATTCTACTAGCAAGAAGAGAAATCTGTAAAAACTGGGTCAATATGAACTCCCTGACTCATGCTGAGTGGCTGTCTTCACTATATGCAACATCGAAGGTAGACTTAGCTAGAATATGTAGCCCTCGTACTGTGAGATTCTGGAATCTCTTGATTGAGTGGAGACGGGACAGCTAACGTACCCAGGGTTTTTTTTTTTTCCCGGGTCCGATGATTAGGCCTAAGTCTCCAGGTCCAATGGGAGGCACCCCACGCCATATTGTTATTGGACTACCAGCCAATAAAATGCCCGAATGGAGATAGTTTGTGCAGGGTTCTTCATTGCCTGAGACATCTTGTCTGCCTTCCTGGATATTATGAGATCACTTTCTGGTCTCTTGATGATACAGAGGCGACCGGGTCTTGTGGTTGGAGCGCCCCTGGATCGACTATGTGGCCAATGAGGACACAAAAAAAAAAAAAGAGAAGCTTAATTTTGCTGCACATGCAAATCAAACAGTGTCCAACGCATTTCATAAACTTAGGCTCATAAAAAAGATAATCCCTTTCCTTTCAGAAAGCGCTGGAAAAACTGTGGTGAGCACACTTGTGCTCTCCTCCTTAGATTACTGCAATGGCCTATTTGCCAATGCCCAAGCCCGGGTAATCTCCAAATTACAAATGATTCAGAACGCGGCAGCAAGATTACTCTCTAGGACCCCTAAATTTAAACCGATCAGCCAAATAATCAGAAGTTACCACTGATTAACAATTAAAAATCGGATTAAATTCAAAACGTTTTGCTTGACTTTCAAAGCTATTCACAAACAAGGGCCGAAGTTCCTCAAAGAGCAGCTTTCCACTTACCGTCCGACCAGACAATTAAGATCGATGACGTTGCATCAACTAGCGGTACCGCGCACAAGGACGGTCACCTGGGGAGACAGACGCTTTACGGTGACAGCAGCCAGACTCTGGAACTCTCTTCCATTAACGATCAGATCAAGTCAATCCCTTCTCCAATTCAGGAAATTATTGAAGACGTGGTTGTTCAACCAGTAACGAGTCTGTTCTCTCTCATTTAACGATAGGCTGCCACTTCCTCAGGGACTCAAATTGAAATCATAGCGCCAAGACGCCCACGGGCATACGTTGCGCTTTACAAATTGCAATAATAAATAAATAAATAAATAGCAGTAGCGTAAGTTCTAGAATTTCACTGATTTTGTATGAGTGAAATCTGAGCCTAACTATAACGTCCCTGTAACCTTTGTTTTTTTTCAGTGAATTTCCAAGCTTTTTTATTCTATTTCCTAATTATAACGTCCCTGTAACCTTTGTTCTTTTTAATTAATTTCTAAGATTTTTCAAATTGCATTTCTAAAATATTATGTCCTTCTAATTTTTACATTTTTAGTTATTTTGTAGGGTTTATTCCTAATACTAAGTGTATTACAAATTATTTTTTCTTTTTCTTAATTAGTTTTTTTATACTGTAGATATTCTTTTTATTACAAATAAACTTCTTATACGTTTGGAAATATAAAAAAGACATATGTACTTAATGTAAAGTAAATTAAGTTGTTTTAATGTAATTAAACTGTAGTAATCTATCTTTTATGTCTATTACTGTGCATGCTCCCATATTGTCATTCCTCTCCTATGGTTACAGAATGTTTATGTTGGAACATTCCTTGTGTATTCTGGTTTGGCAGTTTCCTGGGAGCTGTTGGGACTAATGGTCATTAAACTACATCTGACCTACCTATTGATGTGTATTTGGTGTTACTTCAAATTGGCGACGAGGACTGACCATTAGTACCATATACCCACGTGTGTTGCAGCTTCACCTACCACTGGATACTATCCTGTGAATTTTTGAAATATTTATCGCTGATGGGATCGTGGATCTCAGTGATAAATCATCTTTAAATCAGTAAAGAAGTGGTTAATTGAAGCAGTGTTTATCCAGAAACAAGATAAGAAATTGGAATCTGTCATTTGTGTGTAAATCGTCTCATGAAATAATCGTGTGGAAGTCTCCTCTGAAACACAACGATTTAAAAGAAATGGAACTTTCAGCTTATAAAAGTCTGCTGCGTGAAGGTTTGGAGTGACAGTACAATTTCCTTGGTAAGTTATTTCTATATTTAATGAATAACTTACGTTTGACTCGCGGTGCACAGTGAAACGGTCAAGAGAAGTCTAACGGTTTCCAGCGATGTGCTCCACTCGTCTGACAA
The DNA here is from genome assembly GCF_964261635.1 of Lissotriton helveticus. NCBI lineage: Eukaryota > Metazoa > Chordata > Amphibia > Caudata > Salamandridae > Lissotriton > Lissotriton helveticus. The sequence continues at coordinate 1,069,029,517 of NC_136070.1, read as the reverse complement.
GCTCAACTGATGACGTAGAAGAATGCAATTCAGCACTTGGTGATTGGCGGAGTCGTCACAGCTGATCTGTGTTCACGTCCTCATACGAAAGAAGTCTAGAACACAGTGAGCATAAGGTACCGATCATACATTGTTGTCCGGCTTTTATTTCTATAAGAAAGCCAGCGTCTGTGACGCGCTCATGCACAAGAAGTCTACAACGCTGTCAGTGTAAAGGGCTGATTACACGTCGGTTTCCTGTTTTTACCTTCATAAGAAAACCAGTGTCTGTGAAGCCAGTGTCTGTACGGCCCGTGTTTAAGTCTGTGATGATTTACAGTGTTGGGGGTAAGAAGCAGTTTATATTTTTGTCTGACTATCATTTTCACACGCAAGTCAGTGTTTGCGTAGCGTTTTAAGCCCAGTGCAAATCTATCTGTGATTTACAGCGTCGGAGACAAGATACAATTTCTACTTTTATTCTCACAATAAAGACAGTGTTTGTGCAATGTTTTGAGCCAGTAGTGAGGCATATCCAAGACTCAAAGTGTCGTTTTACAGGATGTAATCAACTTTACTGAGGTGAAGTCATTTTTTTTCATCGTTGGAGTCACATTCAGTTTTGGAAAAATAAACAATCATTTCTACAAGCAAGTGGATTACAAATATAAAAACTTATTTAAGCTCAAGTTGACTATAATATCCGGTCTGCAGAATATATAAGTATACAAGGTTTTAATGTGAGCAAAGTAGTATTTTGATTTTGCTGTTATTAATATTTGAATTGCGACTGACATCAGTCAATACAGGTTATTGATATAAACATTAATATTAGAATTGCAGTGAACATTTAAATCACTTCAATTTAAAGTTCAAGCATTATTTATTTTCTGAAGTCTAGCTAATTCATCTTTATTATTGATAACATGCAGAATGTTCAGGCGCCTCCTCTTTTTTTTTTACAGCTCCCAAGGGATCCACCTGTGGTTTGGAAAGTATGGTTTTGTGCATTTGAAAAGTATTTGGGTGCAATTGGTGGTAGTAGATTTAGTGCACAAAGGAAAAAAATTATTTTGGAACACAACTTAGGATTTGAAGGACAAGCTGTTCTTGAACACCTTCCTCCCATAGTGGTGGGGGAGGGAGAAGATGAATTTGATGAGTTCCAAAAAGTTGTTTTGAGTCTACAAAAAAATTTGATGTTGAAAAAAGTTTGGTGGTAGCAAGGCATAAGTTTTTTACAAGAGAACAAGAAAAAGACGAAAGCATAATTGCTTATGTTGCAGCATTACGCATACTTGCATCTGAGTGTGAATTTGAACAGTTCACTTCACAACTAATTCGTGATCAGATTGTGGTTCATACTAATAGTGGGAAAGTACAAGAGAAATTGTTAACTCTTAAAAACCCATCACTAGATGAAACAATATCTATAGTTAAAAGCATTGAGCTTTCGCAAAAATCGAAGAGAGAATTAAAACCGGAGACTCATTAACCTTCGCAGTGTTAATGAGGAAATTTGGGTGGATTCACATCATCTTCCAAGGATCGATGACATATTATTGAAGTTTGCTGGGGCAAAGGTTTTCTCTAAAATCGACTTAGCCTCAGCATACCACCAAATTCAATTAGATTCGTCATGCAAGCATGTTACTGCTTTTGTTTCACCGATTGGCACTTTTCAATTCAGAAGGATGCCGTTTGGCTTAGCTTCGGCGGCATCTGTTTTTCAACGGGTAATGGAAAAGGTGTTGGTGGGTGTTGAGAATACAGTGGTTTACCAAGATGACATCTTAGTAGCAGGTGTCAATGAAGAAACACATAATTGTAATTTGTCGGCTGTATTGACGAGATTAGAGCAGAATGGTATTGTGGCAAATAAACAAAAATGTACTTTTGGGGTACAGTCTATTAAATATTTGGGGCATCAGATTTCAGGTGAAGGTATCATACCTAGAGAAGGGTTGATCCACGCGATAGTTGATGCTCCTAGTCCTACTTCTAAAGATATGGTTTCATCATTTTTAGGAATGTGTGAATTTTACTCAAAATTCATTCAGAATTTTTCAATGAAAACTGTAAATATGAGACAATTACTCAAGAAAAGAGCAATTTTCAGATGGGATGACATTTGTGAAAAAGAGTTTATTAATCTAAAGAAAGATTTGGGATCTTGTAAGATGCTCACACCTTTTGATCCTGATTTAAAATGTACAGTTTCAGTCGATGCGAGTATGTATGGATTGGAAGGAATGATTACTCAGCTTAAAATGGGGAAGGAACAAACGGTGGGTTTTGCGTCAAGGGCCTTACGGGCAAGTGAAAAAAACTACTCTGTTATAGAGCGTGAATTGCTTGCATGTTGTTGGGCAATTGAACGATTTAAGTGTTTCTTGTGGGGGAGAAGTTTTGACCTATTAACTGATCATAAGCCTCTGATCTCCATTCTTCAAGGGAAAGTGATAAAAGAACACACTCCACGCATTGCGAGGCTTAGTGCTAAATTACTGCAATATAGTTTTAAGGTGGCACATATTTCAGGTGGAAAGAATACACGGGCGGATTTTTTGTCTAGATTTCCCATTCCCATTTCTAATCATGAGTTAAACAAAGATCATGATGAGGATTGTCTCATTGCAGCAATTGATGTTTGTACAGTGGGATGTTTTACGGAACATGAATGGTTCTCTGCTATGGATATAGATGTTACTCTTAAACAAGTTAAAACCTTTATAGTAGAGGGTTGGCCAAAAGAGAAACATTTAGGAAAAGATTTGCAGCCTTTTTCAAAGATTGCTGATTAACTCACTGTGGAGGAAGGTGGTATGATTATGCGAGGTGATAAGTTTATTCCACCAGACAGTTTGAGAAATCGCATAATCAAATTTGGACATGAGGGCATCTGGGCCAAACTAACACTGAGAAGAGAATTAGGAATTTTTATTGGTGGCCATCCATGGATCGGGAAATAAGCTCTGTTGTTGAAGATTGTTTAACCTGTAATGCCAGTGATAAAGTTGTGAAAATTGTGTCTCCTCCTACACAAGAGGTGCCTAGGCCAGATGGTCCTTGGTTAAAATTGGCAGTGGATTTTGTGGGACCATTCAATATTCTACCTAATAAATTTAAATTTGCTTTGGTGGTGGCGGATTACTTCAGTAAATGGTGGGAGGTGCATTTCATGCCTGACCCCAATTCAATGGAAGTTATCAAATGTTTTCAAAGCTTGTTTGCGAAGGAAGATTTTCCAAAGGAGATTTTATCGGATAATGGAGTTCAATTTACTTCAAAAGACATGGTGAATTTTTTAACACAATCGGGTATTAATCATAGAAGGGTGGCGCTATATCACCCACAGGCAAATGGTTTTATTGAGAGGACGAACCGAATTTTGGTAGAGTGCATTCAGTGGGCAGTTTAATTGAAGATTGACATCAAAGAAGCGGTTCAAAGCATGTTATGGGCTCATCGCACTACACCAAGCAATATCACTGGTTCAAGTCCTTTCAAATTATTGAGAGGGAGGGAAGCGTCTTTCCATTTATGTCCAGCTTGGATGAAAAAATGGGGATTTACTCTTAATGTGAGTGAGGGTGAATCCATGGCTAAGTCTGAATTGGATTGTGTGAGAGAGGTAACAAGTGGAGACGCAGTGAGCAATAGTCAGTCTAAAAAGGATAAGATTTTTGTTTCAAAAATAAAAGTGGGTGATTGGGTCAAAATTAAATCACCTCACAATGTGCCAAAGGGTCTATCTAAATACAGCTCTCCTGTGAAAGTTGATGCTGTTGCCAAGTGTGCCGTTAGAGTCAATGGGAAAAATTTGTGGAATCTTTCACGCATTTATAAATTGCCTGAGAAGGTTATTTCACAAATGGGTATTGATGGAAGTGATGAGAAAGAAAATCCTAACAGCCATTGCAAGCTTGAGTATATTCCACCGAGGAGGAGTAATAGGATTCGGATTCAACCTAGACGGATGGATTTATGATGTTCTCCTTTATTTATGCTTATGGAAGGAATAGTATGATATGTGTGAATTTCTTGTGATTTTCTTGTTTTATTTTATTCTCATTTTGCACTCTTTTCTTCTCTGTCTAACTCATCATTTTCCTGTTTATTACGTTTTAGGTTACAGTTATTAAGTTTATATTGCATATCTGTTTTTATTTAGTTTAGTAAAGAAGGGAGATATTGTAGTAATCTATCTTTTATGTCTATTACTGTGCATGCTCCCATATTGTCATTCCTCTCCTATGGTTACAGAATGTTTATGTTGGAACATTCCTTGTGTATTCTGGTTTGGCAGTTTCCTGGGAGCTGTTGGGACTAATGGTCATTAAACTACATCTGACCTACCTACTGATGTGTATTTGGTGTTACTTCATAAACCCATATTTAAAAAAAATTTATTTGAGGTACCACTGTACCTTCTTGGGCCCGGAAATATAGACTAGCTGCTACTATATGGTTTTCACTCCCGATTACATAATCAGAACGAATCCATGAGTCCGACTTCACGGATTCAACTAAAATATTACAAATTACAGCGCATATGTACACCCCTCATTTGCCATTGATACCATCAGTGCGAACATATTTACAAGTATATATAAAGCACCTTATATCTGTTTTTCTAAAGATTTACTGATTTTACTAGATTCGCGAATCCGTGAATTTACAGGCCGGATGTTTATTCTTGCATAAACATATAAGGTAATGGATTGGGTTAGAATCCATGGGGATTGTGTAAGGTGCTTATCTTTCAGAAAGGCTTCAGTGGGGTTGGTCCGTCTGAGTCTCCTCCTTCTGCCTGTGCTCATCTTCCAGAAATGCCCTCAGGAAAACATACATAGGGAGAGACATTGGTTCATTGTCAGTTCAAATGTTCGTTACAGTACTAGTTAGTAACAATGCCCACTAAGCAAAGATGAAATATCATGGCATTTGGCTGTGAATGACTGTTATCAATGAAAATACTGGGACTGTCATTTGGATTTAAATGCAGAAACTTCATGCAATCATGGTGCCTAAAAGCAACAAAAAAAGTGCAAGTCCTTGACCACTGCCATGGTTTGGAAACCTCCAATAGGAGCAAAGATTCAAGCCTTTTAAAATCGGATTTACTGTGTGCCACATGTTCTTTGATCAATAAAAACACTGAGGAAGGCATTTTAGCTGAAACACGTCAGTTTTATTGACTTTTAAATTGGCCCCGTGAGTGCACTGCTCTCTTTCTGGAAATGCATGTGACGTGTAAAGAGGCCACGCCCCTTTTTACACCTCTCTGCAACGCAGCCCCCTGGCGCATACTGGAGGTTCCTGGTGGGCTAGTTGGCCCCGGGGACCCCCGTATTCAAGGGGAATTAGTTCCCCCTCTGCAAACGTGCCAGGGGGTGCGTTTGCAGAGTGGTACAATCCGTCACCTCAAGCCCCGCCCCCTCCCTGCACCACTCTGCAAACTCGTCCCCTGGCACGTTTGCAGAGGGGGAAATCATTCCCCTTGAATACTGGGGGACCCTGGGGGCCAACTAGCTCACCAGGTACCTCCAGTAAGCGCCACAGAGCTGTGTTGCAGAGTGTTGTAAAAAAGGGGCATGGCCTCATTACACCTCTCTGCAATGCAGCCCCCTGGCGCATACTGGAGGTTCCTGGTGGGCTAGTTGGTCCCCAGGAACCCCCAGTATGCAAGGGGGATTAGTTCTCCCTCTGCAAACGTGCCAGGGGGCTACCTTGCAGAGACGTGTAAAGAGGCCACGCCCCTTTTTACACCTCTCTGCAAGGCAGCCCCCTGGTGCATACTGGAGGTTCCTGACCCCCTAGGCCTGCTCAGGGGGTCCCACAAGGACCACAAAGGGCAGAAAATATATGTTATTTTTTTAAATCCTGGGATACACGTAGGGTGTAGGGTACCCGTACCCTGCCAATCCCCTCCAAAAAATATTAAGGCATTACTCTGCAAACACGCCCCCAGGCGCATTTGCAGAGGGGGAAATAATTCCCCTTGAATACTGGGGGTCCCTGGGGGCCAAGTAGCCCACCAGGGGGCTGCCTTGCAGAGAGGTGTAATGAGTCCACGCCCCTTTTTACACCTCTCTGCAACGCAGCCCCCAGGCGCATACTGGAGGTTACTGGTGGGCTAGTTGGCCCCCAGGGACCGCCAGTATGCAAGGGGAATTAGTTCCCCCTCTGAAAACGCGCCAGGGGGCTGCGTTGCAGAGAGGTGTAAAAAGGGGCGTGGCCTCATTACACCTCTCTGCAATGCAGCCCCCTGGTGCATACTGGAGGTTCCTGGGGGGCTAGTTGGCCCCCAGGGACCCCCAGAATGCAAGGGGAATTAGTTCCCCCTCTGCAAACGTGCCAGGGGGCTACGTTGCACAGCGGTGTAATGAGGTCACGCCTCTTTTTACGCCTCTCTGCAACGCAGCCCCCTGGCACATACTGGAGGTTCCTGGTGGGATAGTTGGCCCCCAGGGACCCCCAGTGTGCAAGGGGAATTAGTTCCCCCTCTACAAATGCACCAGGGGGCTGCGATGCAGAGAGGTGTAAAAAGGGGCATGGCCTCATTACATCTCTCTGCAACGCAGCCCCCTGGCGCATACTGGAGGTTCCTGGTGGGCTAGTTTGTCCCCAGGACCCTCAGTATGCAATGGGAATTAGTTCCCCCTCTGCAAAGGTGCCAGGGGGCTGCATTGCAGAGAGGTGTAAAAAGTGGCGTGGCCTCATTACACCTCTCTGCAAAGCAGCCCCCTGGTGCATACTGGAGGTTCCTGGTGGGCTAGTTGGCCCCCAGGGACCCCCGGTATGCAAGGGGAATTAGTTCCCCCTCTGCAAACGCGCTAGATGGCTGCGTTGCAGAGAGGTGTAATGAGACCACGCCCCTTTTTACACCTCTCTGCAACGCAGCCCCTTGGCGTATACTGGAGGTTCCTGGTGGGCTAATTGGCCCCCAGGGACCCCCAGTATGCAAGGAGACTTAATCCCCCAACTTAGAACGCGCTACGGGGCGCGTTTGCACAGTGGTGAAGGTAGGGGGTAGGGCTTGAGGTGATATGTGTGCAAACATGCCCTGTGGCGCGTTTTAAGTTGGGGAATTAATTCCTCTTCAATCCAGAGGTCCCCTAGGGGCCAAGTAGTACAACAGGTACCTCCAGTGTTGTAAAAAGGGGGCGTGCCCTCAGAACACCCCTCTGCAACGCAGCTCCCTGGCGCATACTGGAGGTACCTGGTGGGCTAGTTGGCTCACAGGGGACCTCAGGATTGAAGAGGAATTAATTTCCCAACCTAAAACGCGCCACAGGGCGTGTTTGTACACATGTCACCTCAGGCCCCGCCCCTTCCTTCACTATTGAGCACAATATAACTCTAAAATCAGCGGAACTACGAATTACGATTTACTCACCTGTTATCACGAGAGACGTCAGTGCTACATCTTTGAGCCCACTACGGAACCCTGAAAAGTAAATCTAAGCGTACTTACCAGTAACTTGTATTTCCTTCCATAGGAATCTATTGTGTGGTTTTCACCAGAAAAGTTTCTGTCTATTTTTGAAACGTACAAATATTCCTGTAAAATCAGCGGAACTACGAATTCCGATTTACTCACCTGTTATCAGGAGATACCTCAGTGCTGCACCTTTCAGCCCACTACTGATCCTGAAAAGTAATTCTAACCACACTTACAGTAACTTGAATTTCCTTCCAAAGGCTAACATTGACTGGTTTCACTTGGAAATACTTCTAAGTGTAGAGTTTTGGAACTTAAAAAAATTCCTTTAAAATCAGTCGAACTATGAAGTCCGGTTTACTCACCTGTTATCAGGAGAGACCTCAAGGCTGCAACTTTCAGCACACTACTGTCCCTGAAAAGTAATTTTAACCGTACTTATCAGTAACTTGAATTTCCTTCCATAGGATATCATTACCTGCTATATAAAATATATATAAATGAAAACAATATAAAATTAAAATAAAAAAATTACAATTTCAATATTTTTAAAAACATTTTTTTCCAATTTATATTAAAAATATGTAATGTAATTTAAAAAATAAAATATCTAAAAATAAATACTTTAAAACAATGTGTTAAATCAGTATAAAAAAATATAACAATTAATACATTTATAAATTATCATTTACAAAACCTTTGAAACTCACTGAAAAAACCATAGGTTTCAGCCACATTATAGTTAGGAATTAGCATTTAAAAAACCTTAGAAATTCACAAAAAAAAACATAGGTTTCAGCCACGTTATAGTTAGGAATTAGCATTTAAAAAACCTTAGACATTCACTGAAAAAAACCATAGGTTTCACACATGTTATAGTTAGCTGGACATTTCACTCATACAAAACCATTGAAATTCCCCCGTTATAGTGAGTTCAGCTAACTATAACTCGCGCGCTCGCAATGCACTGCTGATGACGTCACATATTACATCACTCATGACATGGTCAGTGACATCTCTCATGACATCACTGATGGCATCTCAAATGACATCACTGATGACATCATTTATTTATTTATTTATTTATTTATTTTCTGACATTTATAGAGCGCGAACAATTACCCTTGGGTGTCTCGGCGCTAGACTGCAGTAATGTCATTCCCTAGAGGTAAGGATGCGGCTGGTGTGCTACATTTATTGGTTAAATAACCACGTCTTCAGCTTTTTCCTAAACTGTAGGAGCGATGGACTGGCTTTAATGTGATATGGTAAGGTGTTCCAGATCTTGGGGGCCGCAACTAGGAAACGGCGGTCACCCCAAGTCACAGTTCTGGTACGTGGGACTACTAATTGGTTAAGTGCTGAAGATCGTAGCTTTCTAGCCGGACTGTAGGGTATTAGGTGATCTTTAAGGAAGCGAGGCCCCTGATCCTGCATTACTTTGTAAACTATGCACATCGCTTTAAACTTTATCCTGTTTTGAATGGACAGCCAATGGTAGGACCTTAGAGTATCTGAGATGGGTGCGAATTTTGGTTTTTTGGACAGCAAGCGTGCTGCCGCATTTTGTACCATCTGCAACTTCTTTGTGACTCTAGATTGTGCATTCAGAAAGAGTCCGTTGCAGTAGTCTAGTGAACTTAAAACCAATGACGTGACCAAGGTCTTGGCGGCTGTGTCAGGCAGAAAAGGCAAGATTTTCCTAATTATTCTAAGTTTAAAATGGGCCGTGGATGCTACCTTATTGGCATGAGCCATGAAGTTCAGCTGATTGTCAAAGGTGACTCCCAGATTCCTCACCTTGGGGGTCGGGCAAGGTGGGGTGCCGGATGTTGATGGCCACCAAAAATCGGGCCACGGTGGCAAGAGACTGCCAAAGATTACGACCTCCGTTTTCTCGGAGTTGAGCTTCAGGCAGTTTCCTGCCATCCACTCACCGATGGCTATCATGCCACTTTGGAACCTTTCTGCCACCTCCTGTCCGTCACCCTTAATGGCCAACACCAACTGTGTGTCATCTGCGTACGAGGTTAGGCTCATCCCATGTGCCTTGATGACATTGGCAAGGTCCGACACATAGATGTTAAAAAGTGTCGGACTAAGGGATGAGCCTTGAGGAACCCCACACGGCAGCGACAATTTGGCAGATCGAAATGGTCCAAGGGTGACCGCCTGAGTTCTATTAGCCAGGAAGGAGGCAAGCAGGTCTCTCGCTGCAGAGTGGATCCCCATTTTTTCGACACGGTCGACCAAGGTCTTATGGTCAACCGTGTCGAATGCTGCCGAGAGGTCCAAGAGCACCAGCAAGGCTGTCCCTCCTTGGTCCCGGATGAGTCTAATATCATCCGCTGCCTTGATGAGGGCAGTTTCGGTTCCATGATATTTACGGAACCCAAACTGGGTATCATCAAGCAGATTACTTCTCTCAATATATTCTGACAGCTGCTGGTTCATGGCTTTCTCTGTCAGTTTGGCCAGAAATGGAAGATTTGCTATGGGCCGGTAATTTTTCAAATCATTCCTGTCAAGATTTGGTTTTTTAAGCAAAGGCTTAATCAATGTGTTTTTTAAAGAGTCCGGATAGGTCCCAGAACTCAGTATTATATTGCAAACGTGGGTGATAATGGGATTAACTGTGTCTGAAACCATGGCTAACACCGAAGTGGGGCATGGGTCCAGGGCAGAGCCTGATTTAATGGTCCTCAGTATGGATTTAGTTTGATCGGTCGTTAGAGGTTTAAAACTCGTCATGGTGTTACTCGGAACTATCTGTGAAGATGGAACAACAGTAGTATTGGGTTCCGAGGTGAACGCTTGATATATATTGTTCACCTTTGTGAAGAAGAACTCAGACAAGGCATCACATAGTAATTGTGATGGGGGAGGGTTTAGGTCTGGTGTGTTACCCGATAGGGTTTTAGCTAAGTTATACAGCTGTTTGGTAGAATTTTTAGCTTGCTCTATATGTAGAGTAAAGAAGTGCTTCTTTGCTGTCGTGGTCATGGTTTTATAAGTGGCTAGCGCTTCTTTATATCTATTCTTACTTTCACTGTCGTAAGTTCGTCGCCAGTACCTTTCCCTGTTTCTCGTTAATTGTTTATGTAATTTTAGTTCTTCTGTGTACCATTGAGCAGTCGGCATACTTCTGTTTCTTGAGTGGGACTTAGTGGGTGCCAATTGAGACGTGGCATCACTCAGCCATTCATGAAATTGGGAAGTAGCCGTACAGGGATCATTAGATAGTTCAGGCTTAGTATTATTTAAAAGTATATTTAGGTTGTTGTTGTTTATGTCCTTCCACGCCTTGAAGGTGCCTGACTTGAGATGGGGAGTATTCTTCCTACACGGATCTTTAATAGTCAGCCTGCTGAAAATGGCCGAGTGGTCGGTCCATGTCATGGGAAGGATTTTGGTCACCTGAAGGTCTTCCACGTTCGTGAACATGCCATCTAGCGTATGTCCTGCCTGATGGGTTGGGGCCGTAACCAATTGTTTGAGTCCTATAATTTCTAAATCAGATGTGAGAGTGAAGGTGTCTCTATCATTATTTTGCTCAAGATAAAAATTAAAATCGCCCATTACCGTAGTGGACTCATCTGTGGCTAATGATTCCATTAAGATGGTTAAGTTTGTTAGGAAAGCTGCTCTGGCCCCAGGAGGTCGATAGAGGAGCACTCCGTTAAAACTAAAAGACGGTGTGAATTTTATATTAAAATGTAGAGCTTCGCAAGATATGGCGGGAATAGGGGATGTGCGGACCTTAAATTGGTCTTTCACTATGATAGCCAGGCCACCCCCTCTATTTTTCTCTCTATCCTGCCTATAAACCTTATAACCTGGTGGGACTGCCGTGACCAAGTCGGGAGCAGATGCCTCGTCCATCCATGTTTCCGTAATATACAGGGCATCTAATTTGTAGTCGATGATAAGATCGGCTATCTCTTGGCAGTGTTTACCCAGGGAGCGCGCATTGATAAGGGCCATGGTAATATACTTCTCCTTGGCCTGCTTAGGGACCTGAGTGTGGAGGATGTCGTTATTAAAAGGGACGACAATATCACAATGAGAGCATTTTAAGTTAGTGCCCATAGGAGTATGTGTCAGGTCAAGTTTGGTACAATGAGGGGTATGGTTTGGGCGAAGGCTCAGCAGAGTACTCCGTTTGTACAGGATGGGCCGAACAGGGGTTGTGGCCCTGGGCCCGGTCCCGGCGCGGACGGGCGCAGACGGGCTCGCCTTTGGCGCGCCTTTGGCGCGCCGCCGGCGCGCCCGCTGCGCCCGCCCGCTGCGCGGACGGGTGGGTCTGTTGTTTTTATCCATCCCAGAGCAGGGTGGGAGGAGGGTGGGAGGAGCGATCACCTGGGCAGGCAACCTTGCCCTACCCAAGATGGCGGCCAAAGTGACTGTTTTCGATCTCGGCGCCTAAACACAGCAGCGCTGAGAGGGGGGATCCAAAAAGGTCTTGGGCGAAGCAGTCTCGCTCCAAGAAGGTATTTTAACAGTATAATAATATTAAAAGCGGCCAGTTAAAATTTCTACAGTTTTTAAAAACGGGCTATTTGTCAATCAATAACTCACGCTTAAACAATAATGTGCACAAGGAAGTGCAGAGCTCCCCCGGCTTCCGCCTCAGGGGTTGAAAAACGCAGTAACCAGAGGGTAGAGGGAGGAGTCCTTAAATGTCCTGGGAGGGCGGGAGGAGCGATCACCTGGGCAGGCAGCCTTGCCCTACCCAAGATGGCGGCCAAAGTGACTGTTTTCGATCTCGGCGCCTAAACACAGCAGCGCTGAGAGGGGGGATCCAAAAAGGTCTTGGGCGAAGCAGTCTCGCTCCAAGAAGGTATTTTAACAGTATAATAATATTAAAAGCGGCCAGTTAAAATTTCTACAGTTTTTAAAAACGGGCTATTTGTCAATCAATAACTCACGCTTAAACAATAATGTGCACAAGGAAGTGCAGAGCTCCCCCGGCTTCCGCCTCAGGGGTTGAAAAACGCAGTAACCAGAGGGTAGAGGGAGGAGTCCTTAAATGTCCTGGGAGGGCGGGAGGAGCGATCACCTGGGCAGGCAGCCTTGCCCTACCCAAGATGGCGGCCAAAGTGACTGTTTTCGATCTCGGCGCCTAAACACAGCAGCGCTGAGAGGGGGGATCCAAAAAGGTCTTGGGCGAAGCAGTCTCGCTCCAAGAAGGTATTTTAACAGTATAATAATATTAAAAGCGGCCAGTTAAAATTTCTACAGTTTTTAAAAACGGGCTATTTGTCAATCAATAACTCACGCTTAAACAATAATGTGCACAAGGAAGTGCAGAGCTCCCCCGGCTTCCGCCTCAGGGGTTGAAAAACGCAGTAACCAGAGGGTAGAGGGAGAAGTCCTTAAATGTCCTGGGAGGGCGGGAGGAGCGATCACCTGGGCAGGCAGCCTTGCCCTACCCAAGATGGCGGCCAAAGTGACTGTTTTCGATCTCGGCGCCTAAACACAGCAGCGCTGAGAGGGGGGATCCAAAAAGGTCTTGGGCGAAGCAGTCTCGCTCCAAGAAGGTATTTTAACAGTATAATAATATTAAAAGCGGCCAGTTAAAATTTCTACAGTTTTTAAAAACGGGCTATTTGTCAATCAATAACTCCCGCTTAAACAACAATGTGCACAAGGAAGTGCAGAGCTCCCCCGGCTTCCGCCTCAGGGGTTGAAAAACGCAGTAACCAGAGGGTAGAGGGAGGAGTCCTTAAATGTCCTGGGAGGGCGGGAGGAGCGATCACCTGGGCAGGCAGCCTTGCCCTACCCAAGATGGCGGCCAAAGTGACTGTTTTCGATCTCGGCGCCTAAACACAGCAGCGCTGAGAGGGGGGATCCAAAAAGGTCTTGGGCGAAGCAGTCTCGCTCCAAGAAGGTATTTTAACAGTATAGTAATATTAAAAGCGGGCAGTTAAAATTTCTACAGTTTTTAAAAACGGGCTATTTGTCAATCAATAACTCACGCTTAAACAATAATGTGCACAAGGAAGTGCAGAGCTCCCCCGGCTTCCGCCTCAGGGGTTGAAAAACGCAGTAACCAGAGGGTAGAGGGAGGAGTCCTTAAATGTCCTGGGAGGGCGGGAGGAGCGATCACCTGGGCAGGCAGCCTTGCCCTACCCAAGATGGCGGCCAAAGTGACTGTTTTCGATCTCGGCGCCTAAACACAGCAGCGCTGAGAGGGGGGATCCAAAAAGGTCTTGGGCGAAGCAGTCCTTTCATCCTTGTGAAAGAGTGGCAGACCTCCTCTCAGCGTAATATAACCTTTGATACACACATTCAAAAATAGAAACTAAAATTTTCAAAAAAATTGTGATACCAATACCACTTACAACAACCTATACAGTAATTCCACCATCTACATACACATCCACTCATTCACCAACAGTTCTATATAGTCACTCATACATGTACTCACTCATCATATGTACTCATTCACCTATACATCCTGTTATACACCGACACTCATCCATAGTTATTCACACACATACTCACACATGCAAATAAACTATCTAACATCCATTTATTTGCATATACAGGTATACACACACCACTACACCTACTTTTACAGAAATGTACACATACTTACTCTCTTAAACAATCACTTATAGAAACACATACTTATTTATACAGGAACTCTTCCAATCTCTCACTCTCACGTATATTCACTTATATACATCAATACTCACATATACTAGATTAAAACATATGTAGTTACTCATAAAGATACTATTGAGACAGTCATTCTCTCACTAACACACCCATACACACACTCATCCACCCATACAGTCCTGCACACATGCTGTCTTCAAAACACATACAAACAGTGAGTCACTCATTCATGCATCTATGCGCTAAGTAATACACCCCACTGAACCATACAGACACTCATACCGATACTCAAAAAACCAACTAATAACCCATATAGACACTCATGTAGCTACTCACAACCCACTTATAGGCAAAGTGAGACATTGATACAGATATTTACATATTTAAACATTACTCGCTAATACATGTATTCCCTAAGATACACTTAATAAGTCAGTTATGCAATAATTTTTTCAAAAAAAACATCCATTTAGACACCTATTTACCCATTTATTCTTCCATCGACCTTTAGATATACATATATAAAAAATATTTATTTTTCAGAAAGACACACATTCACTGGATTATGTCACCAGTGATGTCATCAGTGGTGTCATTTGAGATGTCATCAGTGATGTCATGAGTGATGTCACTGACCATGTCATGAGTGATGTAATATGTGACATCATCAGCAGTGCATTGCGGGCGCGCGAGTTATAGTTAGCTGAACTAGCTATAACGGGGAAATTTCAATGGTCTTGTATGAGTGAAATGTCCAGCTAACTGTGAATCCTAAGGTTTATTCAGTGAATTTCTAAGGTTTTTTAAATGCTAATTCCTAACTATAACGTGGCTGAAACCTATGTTTTTTTCAGTGAATATATATATATATATATCCAACACAAAGAGTTGCCCCACATGAAGACGTCCTCCCAGAAATAAACTTCATAAAGTGGGGACAGCAATAGAGTCAGCATTCCGCTTAAATTCACAAAATCCGGCTTTACGCGTTTCAGGTTTTCACCCTTGATCACAAGCCATACATCGCGGAAAGGACAGCAACCAGTAGTAGAGAACACCTGCAATTTATTTAACAAAACTAGCCCTGTGGGCATGTGTTCCCGCCCTATTAGGCGTGTACTGCTTTGCATTGTGGTCTTTGCAGTCTCTACTTTAAAAGTAAATCCTCAGTGAGTGTTGCTGACTTTCCAACTGTTCACAAAATAACAACCCAAGTGGGTTGAATAAAGCCAAGAATATCAAGAGTACTGCTATTGCAAAGTCACTCACATTTGAACATTTCTATTCCATACTGGTTGTCGAGGGTTCTAGACGCCATGGATCTTTGTTTACACAGCGGGTCGTCCTCGCGGCTTGGGCAAAGCCGCTAACATCCAGCACAAAGGGTTGCCCCACATGAGGACGTTCTCCCAGAAATAAACTTCATACAGTGGGGACAGCAGTAGATTTGGCATTCCGCTTAAATTCACAAAATCCGGCTTTAAGCGTTTCAGGTTTTCACCCTTGATCACAAGCCATACATCGCGGAAAGAACAGCAACCAATAGTAGAGAACACCTGCAATTTATTTAACAAAGCCATCCCCGTGGGTATGTGTTCCCGCCGTATTAGGCGTGTACTGCTTTGCATTGTGGTCTTTGCAGTCTCTACTTTAAAAGTAAATCCTCAGTGGGTGTTGCCGACTTTCCAACTGTTCACAAAATAACATCCCAAGTGGGTTGAATAAAGCCAAGAATGTCAAGAGTAGGGGGCGTGGCTTGGCGGGCGAAGATGGCGGTCGCAGCGTAGTAGAGCTCCCGCCAGCCCAGTCATAATCCGCTTATTTATCCTGGCCCCCGAGCCCGCTAACTGTCCTACCTGTGTGGCGAGGGTTCCTGGCAGCACCCAGATCTCCCCGGTGTGCCGAATCACTCCTTCTGCCGCTCCGGTGAGCCGGGATCGCCTGCAACGAGGTGCGGCCTAGAGTCTGTAGGCGGAGCCGGGCCCTCGATTTTCGGAGTCGGCGGCCGGCGGCCGGTGGTTGGGCCGGTCGGGCGATTCCCTGGCCGGAGACTGCAGCGCCGGAGGTTGGAGGAGCCACTGTGGGGCCCTGTGGAGCGGCCTTGCGTGCCGGGGCGACCCCTAGACGACGCAGAGTTGCTGCGGCCTGTGCGGACCCCGAGCAGCCGGGGCCTTGAGTTTCGCGACCCCGGACTGGCCCGGGCCCGGATTGCGGTGAGTCGACGCGGATCGTCCCTGGTGTAGCTGGGGCAGTGGCCGTGCCCGGCGAGACCGCCAGACAAGTGCAAGAGGTGCCCGGAGGGGCGGCTCACGGCTGGGGCCCGTCTGCCCCGTGGGCTGGACTTCTATGGTGGCGTGCGACCAGTGGCGTGCTTCCTTTGCCTGGGCCCGGGGCTGCCTGGTACTAGTGGCGAGACGGGGGAGATCCCTGATTGATTCTGCTGTGGCGGTGGGGAGACTTCAGACCCTAGGGACATCGGAGGGGAACTGCGGCCTGCCTGGCCCTGGAGGCGCCGGGGCCTCGAGTTTGGCGATCCCCGCCCGGCAACGTCTTCATTGGCTCTCAGACAAGGGAGCGAACGCTGTGCGGCCCGGGGTGCAGGAGGGTCGAGTGCCACATCAAAATTGGAGTGCTGGGACTGCTACAGCTGTGCTAGTTGGGGCGGTGGATCGGAGATATATAGAGCTATCCGGTGGGGCCCATTTCCGAGCCTGGAGAGACACTCCTGCTGCCCTGGTGTAGACCGGGAGCCGACCCGGCGATAGTACACGACGGATTGTGAGTGCCCCCTCCCCCCTCCCCCCCCCCCTCTAGTGTGCCTGCTTGTGAAGCGCAGTGAAGAGACTTGTGGCCCCGGGGGTGGTGTGCTGTCTGCGCCATTCAGCTGGAGGAGCCTGGAGCCTGCCTCGCATATGCTGCATTGGGACCCGAGCGGGGTCCGGGGAGCCTAGAGGGCCGGTGTGGCTTGGTTGCCATGTGATTCGGGGCCCTACTGTGCACGTCCTGGTTCGCAGATCTTGGCCGGGACCTGGACCTGGACCTTCGAGACCCCGAGCAGGTGAGGAGACGGATCTATATTTGCACCTCTGGTTGGGGCGGCCGTATTCTGCCGGAGGCCTGCCGCCCGGAGCTTTGCAGTGGCCTTAGCCCTGAGTGACGACGAGAACTCCTGCTAGCTGGGTGCCTGGCCTCTGGGGGTGCTTGTTGGGGACGGCCTCCAGGCCTTGACTGTGGTTACCTTGGGCCCCCCGAGTGGACTCTCTTGTTGGATTGCGGTGGGTGAAGGACCTACCGTGGGCGCGGAGCGGTCCGCCCACCTTCTGCTGACCATGACGAGAGGTGGGGGCGGCGCTGGATCCGCCAAGCAAGGACCGATCGACAAATTCACTGGACCCAGTGGGGGATCCGGGGCCTCCGGGGGCGGCCAAGGCACGGGACCTGATAACGCGGCCCTGATGGCCGCCATTACACAATCCAGGGACATGCTTGATGCCAAGATTGGTGCGGTGGGAGCCGATGTCATGCTACTACGTCAGGACCTCCGCAATGCCGTTGCTCGCATCACAGAGACCGAAACCAGGATCACAGGGGTGGAGGAGGATGTAGTTACCCTGAAAAAGAAAGTGGCGGAAATGGACAGGATCCAAAAGGGGCTGGCACTCCGCGTCGAGGATGCAGAAGGGCGAGCGCGCAGGAATAATCTGCGTTTCGTGGGATTTCCGGAGGACTGCGAGAAGGGGCCCATGGATGCGTTCCTGACGCGCTGGCTAGAGGGCTGGCTTCCCCCGGACGTCCTGTTGCGCTGCTTTGTGGTGGAGCGCGCCCATAGAGCCCTGATGCAGAAACCGCCGGTGGGAGAACGGCCGCGTCCGGTCATAGCTAAAATCCTCAACTTCCACGACAGGGACACTATACTCCGCAAAGCGAGGGCCAAGGAGACTTTGCTGTTTGACAATCACAGGATTATGATTTTCCCAGACTATACTAAGATGGTGCAGCAGCAGCGCCGTTCCTTCCAGGATGCGAAGGCCAAACTGCGTGGTCTGAAGATCCAATATTCGCTGCTATACCCGGCTCGTCTTCGAGTCGTCTTTCAATCCAAGACCCACTTTTTTGATACCCCGGAGGCAGTGTTTGGCTGGACTGATGAGACGACCAGGCTCCGACCGAACGCCCAACCGGGCTTGAACCCCGGATCATCACGTGGGTCGTCGCAGGAGAGGGGCGAATCTTCCATCAGGGGTAAAAGACACAGGAAATCTCGATCACGGCGGCGCTCCCGATCCGGGGGTGGTCCTCTGGATGGTGCACAGTCTGATACTGCTCAATCCGGGACTGGGAATTGAAGGTCGTGGGACCTCTTTCTTGCTCCCCTGGCAACTCTTCGTCGTTGGACTTTCCGGGAGGCCCAGAGCGGTTGCCGCGTCAATCGAGTGACTAGCATCTGGTGTGGTGAGATCTGGAGCATGGCTTGACACAGGAGGGGCGATATAGGCGTTGTCTGACTGCCTCGCTCCATTCGAGCTGTGGGACAATTGTGGTTCAATGGGGCTCGGGGTACTGGCCCATGGGCGGCCTAGTCCTCTCACGTTTGGGGGGCGGCCCTAAGGGAAGGTACCGTTAGTTGGGGGGAGTAGTGGGATCCATTGGTATGGGTGGCTTTGGGCGCTCTGTTTTGGGCCTGAAGCTCCCCATGCCGCGACAGATACTTCAGTGTTTCATGAGGTATAGGGGTGGGGGAGGGGGTATAGACGGACGTTGGGTAGTTGGGGGGGGTTGTGTTAGTGGGCAGGGATGGGGGGTAAGGGGGGTCTTGATGGGGATGCACGTGATTTTTGCTGCAGTGCTATACATGGTACTAGGCGCCTGGGCTGGGTCCTGGGGTTTTCAGAGACTCTCCCATCGAGACTATGGGTGATTTCCCGAAGCAAGCGCTCGCTAGTGGTTCTATGCGAATCTTAAGTTGGAATGTAAGGGGGATGTTGGACAAAATTAAGCGTGGGGCAGTGCTGCGCTGGGGTAAGAGGGACTCAGCGGATGTCATGCTGTTACAGGAGACACATATGTTGGGAACGAAGGTACTGAGTTTACAACGTTTTGGATATACCCAGGTGTTTCATGCAGGGTTTTCCAGGGGCTCGAGGGGGGTGGCCATCCTCATTCATCGACGACTGTCATATACTCACGAGCGTCATTGGCTCGATCCCCAAGGTCGATATGTGTTTGTTAAAGGTATGATTGGTGCGGAGCCAGTGGTGTTTGGTAGTGTGTATGCTCCCCCTCCTCTACAATGGTCCCTGGCAGAGCGCCTATTTGAATTGTGGGCCGAGATCCCAGATTCCTTGGCTGTGATAGGTGGCGACTGGAACGATGTGGTGGATGTGGGCCTGGACAGACAGAGGCTGCAAGGGGCCGCGGTGACAACCTCCCCTACACGCTTGAAAGAGATGATTGATGGGTTGGGCTGGGTGGATGCCTGGAGGCATTTGCATGTCAGGACGCGTGAGTACACGTATGTGTCTGCTGTACACGGCTCCTTCTCCCGGCTGGACTGTGTGTTTGTCCCAGGGGCCTTTCTCGACAGAGTGAAGCAGGCCGAGATTCAGCCTCGGGGGCTGTCTGACCACTCCCCGGTCGTAGTACGGATTGAGCTGCGCAAGTCGCACCAGCCATTCCGGTGGCGGATGTCCTCGTGGCATCTCCAGCAGGCAGATTTTACATCACACATGCGCGGAGCGATTGCCCACTACTGGCAGGAGAACCTGACGGAGGGAGTGGATGGCATGACGGTCTGGGAGGCCATGAAGCCCACATTGAGGGGCGTGGATATAGCCTGGTGTGCTGCTGCCCGCCGAAGTCGCCGAGAGGCCACAGTGGCAGCGGCGGCTAGGGTGGGAGTATTAGAGAATCGGTGTCGGGAAGACGGTGACGGTGTAGCGCTGAGACTGCTCGTGCAGGCGCAGCAATCCTACGCCTCGGTCCTACTAGACGAAGCTCGACAAGCCTGGCTAGCCACACAGAGCAGGGTTTACCAGTGGGGCGGCAAGTCCTGCACTATGCTCCATAGGCTGTGTCAACAAACTCTACAGCCGACTACTCTACCGGGCCTCACGGACGGAGAAGGGATTGCCATGACAGATCCTGCTGCCCTTGCAGCGAGCTTTTCTGGCTACTATGCGGTACAATACGCCCCTAGGGACAGTCTCCCACCGGAGGCGATTGACAAGTTCATAGCTGACCTTCCCCCCCGTGCGATATCGGATGAAGCCAGAACAGCCCTGGACCTTCCCTTGACGGCGGAGGAACTGGGTGATGCACTGGGACAACTCAATACTGGTAAGGCACCCGGACCGAGCGGATTCCCCAGTGAATTCTACAAGAAATTCCACTTGCAGCTGGGACCGCACTATCGGCGGGCCTTGGAGGCAGCGCGGGAATGTGGTAGCTTACCGGCGGACTGGCGTCAGGCTGAAATCGTAGTCTTCCAGAAACCGGGCAGGCCTCCCGACAGACACGAGTCATATCGCCCAATATCTCTAATCAACTTTGAAGCTAAATTGTTGGCCAAAGCGTTGGCGAATCGCCTCCTCCCGTATATAGTGGACTTGGTCCACCCGGATCAAGCGGGCTTTATGCCGGGTAGAGCGACAAGACACAATATCAGACGGGCACAGGTGGCGGTGGACGCGATGGGAGCGACTGGAGAACAGGCGGCGCTACTGCTGGCGGACATTGACAGGGCATTCGACTCTGTCAGCTGGACTTACCTCTTCGCTCTTTTGCCGCGTCTCAATCTGGGTCCGGTTTTTGTCTCGTACGTCAGGCTGTTATACACGGACATCACCGCCTCGGTGCGTATTTCAGGAGCCATTTCGGAGAGATTCCCGGTTGCTAGGGGGACCCGGCAGGGGTGCCCCCTATCCCCTTACCTCTTTGCATTGGTCATGGAACCACTGGCCGCGTGGGTGCGCATTGATGCGCAGCTTCGTGGCTTTGTGTGGGGAGCGGGACTTTCGGACAGGATCGCGCTGTACGCGGATGATGTCCTTTTCTTTATGACCGACCTTAATCGCTCGGGCCCTCGAATCTTGGAAATAATGCACATTTTTGGAGAAGTTTCGGGACTCTTCCTCAACCCGCGCAAATCGACTCTTTGGGTACTGGGGGGAAGGTCTGAGGCATTCTCTTGGGCCTCGGCTCTACAAGTGGCGGTCGGTGGTCTAAAATATCTGGGAGTTTTCCTCTCTGAGTCTGCTGCAATTGCATGGGAGCGCAACATACAGCCGGTATGGGACAAGGTTCAATCGGACGTCAAAACATGGTCGCGCATGCCTCTTAATATTTATGGCAGGTCCGCAATTTTCAAGATGGTCGCACTTCCTAGACTCTTGTACCAACTGCAAAACCATCCACACAGGGTCGACTCGCAATGGTTCCGTCGAGTAAATTCAGTGCTGGGTCGATTTTTATGGGCTGGGGGCGCTTCCAGAGTGGCGCTGCGGACTTGTTTCTTGTCCACGTACTGTGGAGGTCTCGCAACATCGGACATTCTATCCTACTATCAGGCCTCCCATTTGTTGGTTCTGAACGAGTGGTGGTACGGTGGACATAGCGATCCGGCATACGCCCTAGAACATCTTCTGATGGGGGACGCCACGCTTCATACCCTGTTGTATTCGGCGGGGCGGCGAAAAAAACTGCCGCAGGCTACTCAGGTAGTCTTCATAATTTGGAGACAGGTGCTGCGCCGCATGGGCTGGTGGGGTCGGCTGACGGCGGAAACTCCACTTTGGAACAACGGACAGCTCCCTGCGCTGGCCTCGTTGCGGGGGTTCGGTGGCTGGGACTCCATAGGGATCTCGTCACTTGGCCATGTTCTTACTGGGAATACTCTCAAATCCTTTCAAGCTCTCAGTGCCGAATTTGACATGCCCAAGACCCAATTTTTTAAATATCTACAGCTTCGTCATGCTCTTGCACCGAGTCTGGTGGGGCTGGACCGTCTTCCGGAGTTTAGCCCCGTGGAAGCTAAGCTCTTCATGGGAGACCTGGGGGATAAAAAAGTCTCCAAAATTTACCAAACGCTAGTCACTCATTGCTCCTCTTCCCTCCTGTCGCTGAAGGCCTCCTGGGAGGTGGATGTTGGTCCTTTGGATGACGATGACTGGAGGGAGGCTCTGGAGTCCCGCCGTGGGGCTGCAGTAGCTGTGAGACTCCGGTTTATACAGTACAAATACCTGCATAGGGCCTATTATACCAGAGAGAGACTGTGGAAGGCTGGCCTTATTGCTACCCCAGACTGCCTGCGCGAGGCACACTGGTACATACTGTGTGGTCGTGTGTGGGCTTGACCCGGTTCTGGAATGGAGTGTGGAACTGCTTGTCAGAGGTGCTGGGGTGGGATCTTCCTCGTACGCCCAGACTGGGTCTTCTACATATCCTGGATCAAGTGGGTGGTAACATTTATAAGCGTCACCTCCTTCTGCTGGGCCTAGTTGTGGCTAAGCGGGATTTGGCAAGGGCATGGAAGAGTGACCGTGCCCCCCCACTTGGCGCCTGGAGGGCGGGCTTGGATTTCCTCATGGGGTTGGAATTGCCAGGGTTTGAGGCCAGGGGCTGCCCCCGAAAACATTATAAGATCTGGAAGCGGTGGGCGGACTATAGGGAGCTGACCTTGGAGCCTCCCGTTGACATGGATGATGGCCTGCCTACCGGTAGAGACCTCGGGGACTAGGTGGCTCCAGGACGCCACTTTAGCTTTAAACTGTATAATGCAGCTGACAGTGATCACGTGCACCGGGATAGGGTGGGATAAGGGGTGGGTAGTGGGGGATTTTGGGGTTGTTGGCTGGGGGTGGGGGTGCGGGAGGGGGGCCAGTTGAACGTTTAGGCTGTTCATGCATTCTGTTGTATGTTGACCACTGACAGTGTCCTCCTGATTATGGAGAACTGTACATATGATCTGCTTAAACATCTAATAAACACGGTTGTGAAAAAAAACAAAAAAGAATGTCAAGAGTACTGCTATTGCAAAGTCACTCACATTTGAACATTTCCATTCCATACGGGTCATATCGAGGGTTCTAGACGCCATGGATCTTTGTTTACACAGCGGGTCGTCCTTGCGGCTTGGGCAAAGCCGCTAACATCCAACACAAATGGTTGCCCCACAAGAGGACGTTCTCCCAGAAATAAACTTCATACAGTGGGGACAGCAGTGGATTCAGCATTCCCCTTAAATTCACAAAATCCGTCTTTAAGCGTTTCAGGTTTTTACCCTTGATCACAAGCCATACATCGCGG
Source organism: Lissotriton helveticus (assembly GCF_964261635.1). Taxonomy (NCBI): domain Eukaryota; kingdom Metazoa; phylum Chordata; class Amphibia; order Caudata; family Salamandridae; genus Lissotriton; species Lissotriton helveticus. The sequence goes on along the minus strand of NC_136070.1, from coordinate 1,069,006,164 downwards.
AAAGAACAGCAACCAGTAGTAGAGAACACCTGCAATTTATTTAACAAAACCATCCCCGTGGGCATGTGTTCCCACCGTATTAGGCGTGTACTGCTTAGCATTTTGGTCTTTCCAGTCTCTACTTTAAAAGTAAATCCTCAGTTGGTGTTGCCGACTTTCCAACTGTTCACAAAATAATATCCCAAGTGGGTTGAATAAAGCCAAGAATGTCAAGAGTACTGCTATTGCAAAGTCACTCACATTTGAACATTTCCATTCCATACGGGTCATCGAGGGTTCTAGACGCCATGGATCTGTGTTTACACAGCGGGTCGTCCTCGCGGCTTGGGCAAAGCCGCTAACATCCAACACAAAGGGTCGCCCCACATGAGGACGTCCTCCCAGATATAAACTTCATACAGTGGGGACAGCAGTAGATTCAGCATTCTGCTTAAATTCACAAAATCTGGCTCTACGCTTTTCAGGTTTTCACCCTTGATCACAAGCCATACATCGCGGAAAGAACAGCAACCAGTAGTAGAGAACACCTGCAATTTATTTAACAAAACCAGCCCCGTGGGCATGTGTTCCAGCCCTATTAGGCGTGTACTGCTGGTGAGGCATCTTCACCGAAGGACAACCTTTTTTTTTTTGGTATATATATATATATATATATATATATATATATATATATATATATATATATATATATATATATATATATATATATATACATATATAGCTATATATGTGTGTGTTTGTGCATCGTTTTTTCACCAACTCCACGATACAGCGGCATCAAGTATGCAAGAATGCTCCACACCCGTTCTCTCCATGCAGGTGAATTTATTCATCACTGAAGCACACCAAAAACTCCTTCAGTGAGTGCATTAAATGTATAAAATGTACAGATTCACAGGCCAGCGCGTTTCGGCTTGCTGCCTTCTACTGGGCTCATAGCAAAAGTGCAATGGTTTTAGCCCAGATCTCTTTACTGGGGGTGAATGTTTGATTTACTCAGCATTCCATCCATTATTTGTTGCTGTAGCACTCTTCGCCCTAAGTGGTATTGGTATGCCCAGATGTGGGTCCCTTCCTCACTGTGCCACTGGATTTAAGCTAGCCTGGCTGATGTGTGCTGAAACTCTGAAACAGGTCCCAGGATGCTTGTTTCCGGTCCAGTGGCAATTCGAGCTGTACTGTTTCTCATGAGGAGCAGGGTCAAGACTGATTTGCATATGGCTGGGTCCAAACTGGGGTGGTGTAATAAGTAAAAAGAATTATGGATTTAACCCATATCTCTTGACTGGGGGTGAATGTTTGATTTACTCAACATACCGTCCATCAATTGTTGCTGTAGCACTTTTCGCCCTAAGTGGGATGTGTATGCCCAGACGTTGGTCCCTTACTCGCTGTGCCACTGGATTCAAGCTTGCTTGGCTGATGAGGGGTGAAACCCCAAAACCGGTTCCAGGATGCTTGTTTCTGGTCCAGGGAGGAGCTGGCTTGGCAGTTAGGGTTGTACTGTTCCCATGAGGCACAGGGTCAAAACTGAATTACATATGGCTGGGTCCAAACTAGGGTGGTGTAGTGAGCAAAAGAACAATGGATTTAACCCAGGTGTGTCGACTGGGGGTAAATGTTTGATTTATTCATTCCCTTTTATATTGTCCTACTTCTGTTTCATCGACCAGTTGAACTCTAGCGTGTTAGACTTTCCCGAGCCAGCCCAGTTTGATCGCTATGATGGGTGTAGTACCTTGTAATTCTATACACAGGAGTACATTTACTGTGCATGAGTATTGATATTCTCGTACATTTAAAATCCCATGTAATATCATTAGGCCTTCATATACCAAATAATGTCATTAACATTAATTTACATTATATTTCCATTATAACATCACCAAGCATGTTTATATATTTCTTCTCTTTACTCCAAACAATTTATGTGAGACACTCATATCAATCCCCCATTGTGTGGTCATACTACTCCGCACCCTGTTATGCATAAGCATTCTACTCTTATTGTATTGGTTGGAGCAATTTCTGCAATATATATTTATATGTATTCATACTTGCCCTATTCTTCCCACAGGGATAGGGCATAAGGAGCACAATGCATTAAGGTGACTCATACTAAAGTGCATGTCTCTTAATTTTACCATAATGAGTTATTACCGCATGCAAAATTGGACCAACATGTTATAAAATGTATTTCAGGTGTCTATCACAGGGTCATCCTACCACATGGTTTTTCTTCTTCGTCCACTGTGGCCAAAGATTTGTAAACGCGTCCTACAAAGTGACTTATGCTAAAGCACTCTATGCTAGGGTCTTGATAACAAAGTGACCCGTGCTACAGTAGTATAGATAAATTAGTCCAGGGGACAGATTGGTATTACGCTATGATGCTTGCATATTAGTCCTCCAAGCCTCAATAGAGCAGCACCTGCTAAGAATGCATCTGCTTTAGTAGATCGTGCTAAGCATTGCAGTGTCTCAGTGGTAAAACAATACTGTGCTAAAGTGCCTGTTTAATTCGCCTCTAACACAACATCAATATACATTAAAGTGCATGTGCTACATTGCATTAGTATTGCACATATATATTAAAGTGCATGTGCATTCCCAAATTATTTTTGCACTTCAATTCATATCCTAGTACTAAATAAATGCTACACCGAGATGCCTATTTATTCGTCCTTCAAAAAGACAGCAATAAAGTGCTGTGTGCTAAAGTGCATATGCTACATTGTATTAATAGTGCACATGCATAGTAAAGTGCTTGTGTTTCCCTGTATAATTACTGCACCTATAGCACACCAATCTCATGGGAACCATATTAGAAGCGTGATATGTAATGCAATGCCAGAAAACATTAGTACAGCTCCTTGAGCACAATAACTAAAGGTCACTGGATCCTGGGACCCTAGCAAGAAGAGTTATGCTGAGATCCATTTGTTATGCGATCATTTCCATAGTTTTAATGGAAAACCGTGTTGGTCTTATCCTAGTAGCCCTCACCTACTCAACATTTGGAGAACTTCATGAAATAACAATTATTCAAAGACAACATCTCTAAATTGGTATTTCTTAAAGCCCCTTGTCATATACATATACTACAACACTAGATAAAACAACTAGTGCATAAATTAATAGTCAGCGATCTAGTTGTTAAAATATGATGTAATGGTCTAATGCCCTGGGATTTCAAAGTGCAACGTGCTACCCTCATACTTTATCGCTGTATGACACATGTTCAGCTTAAAAACAATCCAACACTAGTAAACAATGATGTACAATTGCCCCTTCTTATTAAGTGTAGTTCACGTCCCACATATGTTCATCATTTGCAAAGACTAGATAATTGTCCCTAGGGATCACCCTTCCTAGTCACACAGTTATACATGGACATATAGTTCAGCATCTGTGTTGTGGCCCGATGAGGCTTAAGTTCCCAACATGACAATCAGTTTGGACTCCTCTCTCCTTAATTCCTTTCTTTTCTCTATAATATATATATATATATATATATATATATATATATATATATATATATATATATATATATATATATATATATATATATATATATATATATATATATATATATATTACCTACTGGCGGTCGCCAGTAGGTATATATAGTTAGGATTTTTTCTCTATGGGATTTTTGAAAATTCTATGTCTAATAACTTTGCCGTTTGTGGACGGAATTGGCTGAAATTTTCAGGAAAATGGCACATTTTGTTTCTGAGCAGCCTTTGAAAATTTGGGGGGGGTTCGTCAAGGGGGGGCCGAGAAAAAAGGGGGGTCCCAAAACGCGTTTTTCCCATGTTAATTTCCATAGGGCGGTTGGCCTCACTTTTAGCCCGAACGGCTGAATGGATTTGCACGAAACTTGGCAAAATTGTAGGGACTGGTAGCCCGATGTGCCTTTTGTAGGTCTCAATATATGTGCTCCAGTGGATTTTGAGAAATTAACGTTTAAAAAAAGATATATATCTGTAAGCGCGGACCGGGCAGCGGCCTAGGACGCGTACTTTTCGCGCAACGGAGCTTTGTGAAGCGAAGCTGATTGGTTTTCCGGCGTCTGTCAACATTCCAAACAGTCCGTAGTGGCCGCAAACAGTCCGTAGTGGCCGCCATCTTGTCTCTCGGTAGGATCGAGAGACAAGAGGAGGCCAAAGCGAAGGGGCAAATGACCATAAGGGGGAATAGTAGATCCTCGCTGACCCCCTAGGTTTGATGTGGAGGTTTTAAAAGGGCCCCGCGGGGCAAAAAAAAAAAATTATAATAATAATCTTACGGCTGAATGGATTTGCACGAAACTTGGCAAAATTGTAGGGACTGGTAGCCCGATGTGCCTTTGCTAGGTCTCAATATATGTGCTTCAGTGGATTTTGAGAAATTAACGTTCAAAAAAAGATATATATCTGTAACAGCGCACCGCTTCGCGTACTTTTCGCGTTACGGAGCTTTGCGAAGCGAAGCTGATTGGCTCTCCGGTGTCTGTAAACATTCCAAACAGTCCGTAGCGGCCGCCATCTTGTCTCTCGGTAGGATCGAGAGACAAGAGGAGGCCAAAGCGAAGGGGCAAATGACCATAAGGGGGCATAGTAGATCCTCGCTGATCCCCTAGGTTTGATGTGGAGGTTTTAAAAGGGCCCCGCGGGGCAAAAAAAAAAAATAATAATAATAATCGAACGGCTGAATGGATTTGCACGAAACTTGGTAAAATATTAGGGACTGGTAGCCCGATGTGCCTTTGCTAGGTCTCAATATATGTGCTTCAGTGCATTTTGAGAAATTAACGTTCAAAAACAAGATATATATCTGTAACAGCGCTCCGCTTCGCGGAGATAAAATTATATCTGTATTACCTAGCTGTTGCTAACACCAGTTAGCGACGGCTAGTAGGAGATAGCGACCATCTTGGGCCCCACTTTGCATGTGAGTGATATTTATCACTAATGACATGCAAAGTGGGCATGCCAAGATGTTAGCGACTGGAAACAGTCGCTAACATCGCTATCTCCTATTATCAACTTTTGGAAATATTCGAGATAAGCGCGAATATCTCCAAAAAGTAACAGCTGCCCTGAGCAGTTCTTAGCCATGTTATCCTATGGGAGGTGGATAACATGGCTAAGAGGATTAGCTCGGTAATGCATGAATATCGCTGAGTTTTCAGCGATATTAATGCATTGCGGTCGGTTTTTATCGTATTTGCGATAAACTTTGATAATAGCAAGGTTTATCTGCGATAATTTCTGACGGTAAAAAAATCTTTGCAATGCATCGTTAGGGATAAATATCGCTTAACTTTGGTAATATGCCCCAACGTCTGTTAACGTTCGATTCGAAGGAAATCAGGAAGTGTTGAAAAACATTGTCTGCGCCATCTTGTCTTTTTTCAAATGCCACACTTTTGTCGTGCACGGCAGCCATTTTAGATGCCTTGACCAGACCCACTCTGTGCACGCTGTCGATCCTTAGCATGGCTCCCCACCCTCGCAAGCATCTCCCCCAGGCAGTGGTCACCCCCGCTCTCTGTCTTATGCATGGGTAATAAACCTCCCCCCATCTGCGCTGCTCTTTCCTGAGAATCACACCCTGTGCCCGCCCGACACCTCCCTTTCGCCCTATTCACTACTGCACCCTCTGACACTCCTTTTCCTCTGTGTCCGATTGTCCAGGCTGGTCCTAGGGTATCAGCTAGCCCTGCAGATGTAGTTTATGGCCACAGCTGTAAAGATTCACCCCTCTTCAAAGGAGTTATAGTAGATCAAGGCCCACACTCGATGAGATCCGTCACAGCAGAAGCGTTGCTATTATCTGAAAACCATCCTGTATTGTGATTGGGGAGGGGACCGAGCGTGAAGCGGAAGATTCCAGGGATGACTCTTTGTACATGAAAGTTTTTACAATTATGTGTCACATTAAAAATATATAGCACTCCGACAAAGTAGTAAGATTATAAAACTTTAATAATTTATAAATATATACAAGAAAACAAAAATAGTAATAACATATAAACATTTTTAGGGAAAAACAACGAAGTAGCGGTCGGCTGTGCGAATAGTCCCAACGCAGCACAACGTCCAGATTTCCGGCGTGGGGCGGGTCATCAGTAGCAAACTGTTGTGCGAATAGTTCCAAGGCAGCAGAACGCGCTGAAATCTAGATGACACGAAAGTGATGTCTAGTAAGTTGCCACCCAGCAAATAACGGCGTGGGGCGTCGCGGGGGGTGGGTCTTCAGTAGCAAACTGTTGTGCGAATAGTTCCAAGGCAGCAGAACGATGGCACCAAGGTGATGTCCAGTAAGTTGCCGCACTGGTTTTGGTATCCTACAATGCTGCTCCGAATAACGGCGTGGGGCGCCCCGGGGGAGGCGGCGTGAACGGGCCTCTCCAGGTGGAGTGTCATCTGTTGTAGTGGGGCGCCCCTTTACCGTTTCAGTTGCCATTCCGTCCGTTTTTGGTCCACTGTGTCAAAAGCCGCAATTCAGCTGAGTTGCGCCCACTCTTGCGGTGCAGCGATAGGCGGCTGTCACAGGACTCTCAAAATGGCGGCAGGCTCTTTCCTTTTTGGGCCTGGTCCACTGAAATGGCCCTGGGACACCTTGGAAATCGGACGCTTGTCTGCTAGGTCTTGGACCCCATTCTCGAAAGCGTCCCCTCCGCCTTGAGAATTCATCAAAAGTTTTGGGGGCCCCGACTCCTGCAGGCTTCTGGTGGGGAGCGGCTGCCATGATTGCTCGCGGAATGACTACGACGGAGCTACGAGATGGTGGTGCTCTCATGCTGACGCCAGCTTCAGTCTGAAACATCCAGAAACAAGGTGGGGCTTTCATCGTTTGGGAAAAAAAAAAGTTTTCATCCAATGAAAAGTGTTGTTTTTAGGTCATATGATCAAGCCTTCCATCATTAGGAAACCAAAAGTAAAATGAACCAATGAAAAGTTTTATAAACAAGTCACATGACCTGTTATGCGGCATAGGGTATAAAATGCGGAGAAAATACGTTGGCACGTGAGGCGGCGTCAGTAGCGGACCGATGTGCGAATAGGCCGAAGGCAACACAGCGCGCCAAGATCCGGATGGCACCGAGGTGGTGTCCAGCAAGTTGCAGCACTGGTGTGGCCATCCTACAATGTTGAAAGTCGGCGTGGGGCGCCCCGTTGGCCTGTGAGTTTGCGTCAGTAGCGGACCGATGTGCGAATAGGCCGAAGGCAGCACAACGCGCCAAGATCCGGATGGCACCGAGGTGGTGTCTAGTAAGTTGCCGCACTGGTGTGGCCATCCTACAATGCTGAAAGTCGGCGTGGGGCGCCCTGTTGGCCTGTGAGATGGTGTCAGTAGCGGACTGATGTGCGAATGGGGCCAAAGGCAGCGCAACAATATTTTCTGACTGACACCACAAGGCGCTGAGATGCCAAGATCCGGATGGCACCGAGGTGATGTCTAAGTTGCGGACTGATGTGCGAATGGGGCCAAAGGTAGCGTAACAATATTTTCTGTATGGAAGATACCACTAGGCGTTGAGATGCCAAGATTCGGATGGCACCGAGGTGATGTCTAGCAAGTTGCTGCACTGGTGTGGTCATCCTACAATGCTGAAACTCGGCGTGGGTCGCCCCATTAGCCTGTGAGATGGCGTCAGTAGCGGACCGATGTGCGAATAGGCCGAAGGCAGCACAACGCGCCAAGATCCGGATGTCACAGTGGTGGTTTCATAGTTGAGAGGCACTTCATCTGCAGTGGGGCGCCGAGATCCGGATGGCACCGAGGTGATGTCTAGCAAGTTGCTGTACTGGTGTGGTCATCCTACAATGCTGAAAGTCGGCGTGGGGCGCCCCATTAGCCTGTGAGATGGCGTCAGTAGCGGACTGATGTGCGAATGGGGCCAAAGGCAGCACAACGCGCCAAGATCCGGATGGCACCGAGGTGGTGTCCAGCAACTTGCCGCACTGGTGTGGCCATCCTACAATGCTGCGCCGAAAGTCGGCGTGGGGCGCCCCGTTGGCCTGTGAGTTCGCGTCAGTCAGTGGGGGCTGTTTGAGGATCTGACTGCATTGGAAAGCAATGTGATGCTGTGCGTCGCCCCCAAGATGGAGGTTCCTCGGCTGCAGTGGGGCGCCCCTTGGTGTTTCACTCGCTATGCAGCTGAGTTGCGTGCGCACTTGTGGCGAATAGGCCGAAGGCAGCACAACGCGCCGAGATCTGGATGGCACCGAGGTGGTGTCCAGCAATTTGCCGCACTGGTGTGGCCATCCTACAATGCTGCGCCGAAAGTCGGCGTGGGGTGCCCCGTTGGCCTGTGAGGTGGCGTCAGTAGCGGACCGATGTGTGAATAGGCCGGAACCAGCACAAGGCGCCAAGATCCGGATGGCACCGAGGTGGTGTCATAGTTGAGAGTTCTGAGCAGCGCTTGTAACACTGTCTGAAGCTTATTTGCACCTGCTGCAGCTTCACTATTGCCCTGGTGTGGCCTAAGATCGCCCATGACATAGGCGGCCACCTCCCGGGGTCCGGCGGAACTTTTTTCCTTTTCCTTTGTGCATCTTGTCCCACAATCCGTTTGACCTGAAGACACGACCAGGTCCCTGAATGTGTGCAGGGGGACGCTATTGATTGAATCAAAATGGCGGCTTCACACAAAGCTGACTCAAGCGTTGCTGCTGATGCTATACAGAGAAAAACTGGTTTTCAGTTTGTACATTCTTCAGGATTTTTCCATCCAAGGCTGGTTGAGAGTTTGTATAACAATGGCTTCAGATTTTCAACATACTACTCTTCAACATTCTTCCTAAATGTAACAATGTGAGACTCACTAGGAGAACGGTGTAGTGAGGGCCACAAACGGCTGTTTGTCTTTCCTTTCAAAATGCTGCCAACAATATTTTCGGAATGGAAGACAACACAAGGCGCTGAGATTCGGTTGGCACCGAGGTGGTGTCCAGCAAGTTGCCGCACTGGTGTGGCCATCCTACAATGCTGCGCCGAAAGTCGGCGTGGGGTGCCCGAAGGGGGGGGGGGAGGCGGCGCAAACGAGCCTCTCCCGCTTCTCCATGTGGAGGTAGTTCATCTGCAGTGGGGCGCCGAGATCCGGATGGCACCGAGGTGGTGTCTAGCAAGTTGCCGCACTGGTGTGGCCATCCTACAATGCTGCGCCGAAAGACGGCGTGGGGTGCCCGAAGGAAGTGTCCTTATCCAGGGCATTATCGCTGTATCATGTCCTCCACTAAAATGGCCCTGGGACACCTTAGAACTCGGACGCTCGATTTTTTTTTCCTTTCCTGTACATGCAAAAAAAGGTAAATGCCCGGTACGTTACACGCTTCATCTGCCACGATGAACTCTCCAGAGGAACCGAAAAAAAATATAGTTGTGGTAACTATACCATGCATCGTCATATGGAGAGGTGGCACCAATTAATTATAGTGCTGCATAAAAGAGAGATTTGGAGGAGAACCCCTGACCTGCTAGTACATTCATCAAAGAAGTGGCACTGAGAGCTTCAGAGGCAAGGGAAACGGTCCCAAATTTTTAGAAGAACTTTGGAAAGATTAAAATGACATGTTTAGATTGTGGCAAATTAATTTCATGTGGACAGATGAGTGTTACTCTAATAAATACAGCATATGAACATCATCATAGTCGATGGTTGGTAGAGACATTTTGACTATATCCTGGACCTGCCCGTCCTCGCCCAAAATGGCGCCGGAATAAATGGGACTCGTAACTCCTTGTTGTGTACTGGTTGCAGAACCTTGAAATCACGAGATACGTATGCAGTTTTGAAGCACATGGCGGGCGGGGACGAGAATTGATTGAATATTTCGACATCCCTATTGATATTAAGTTCTGATGTGTTATTGATTACTGTACTGTTGAAAGTTCGAATTAACGTCACCCATGGTACTTGCCCGCAAATGTATATCTAGATAATTTTATTGTAACTGGCCCTGTCGTATTTTAATTATAAAATGTACGTCCACCGATTCCGTAACTGTTAGACACCTTAGTTCTTGCAACCTAATGGCCCGCCCGTTACGTTCCTCTACAGTGTAAATGTCTACTCATCACATACGATTACAGTTTGCTCCGTGGCCGGCCCACGTGGTTATAGGCTCGTATTTGTATAATGAAATTTTCACAATAAAGGTTTTTAAAAGAAAACATGGTAGTAGTATATACATTGGTAAAGTTTGTAATAATAGTCACTGTTTTAGAATCATTAAAAGGCAAGTGAAATAAAGCAGACCAATTACATGAAGGGTAAAAGGTATAATACGAAGGAACGCAGTAAAGATAAATGGTCAAGGGCTGTTGTGTTTTCTATTCCTGCAACATAAAGTGATCGATAAGAATCTCATATTCAGGCGTATCGGCGACTAAGACAGCAGGTCGACCCTCTTTTGCTCAACGGCTCCATCATGGGACGAAGAAACGCTCTTTTTCTCGAAAAAAGAATATATTTTACTTGCAGGACAGTTGTAAAATTTCCGGGAAAGTACATTAGTCTGGAACATTATAACATATATTTAAGAAAAAATAATGTTCGGAAGTAATGAAAAGCGTAATTTTTAGGTCATATGACCAAGCCTTTCATCATTACAATAAGAAAAGTAAAATGAACCAATGAAAAGTTTTATTAACAAGTCACATGACTTGTTATGCTTACGTTACGCGCTGCGCGCCCCGGATGACTTCCGGATGCGCTAACGCGGCGCGTCATATGACGCATTACGCGACAACGCAGGTCCAGAATATAGTCAAAATGTCTCCACCAACCAGCGGTCGGAACACAACCCCTTTCAGCAGGCTAAATAGTTCTGTTAAATGACAACAGAAGGGACAGGCAACAAGAACCATCAGTCAAAGAGGGGAGGGCTAGTTCTTCTCTACCGGGTTACATTGGGGCGCTACCGGAACTGATCGAATTGGTAGTCTACAGTGTTTCTGGATGTTTCAGACTGAAGCTGGGGTTAGCATGAGAGCAGCATCATTTCGTAGCTCCGTCGTGGCCATTCCGCAACCAATCATGGCAGCCGCTCTTTATCGTTATTTTGGGCGGGGTGGGTGGCGGAGCCGAGCTGTTTTGCAGCCATCATTGTGTGGAGTTCAGTTCATCTCACTAGTTTTGTATTTGTCATGAGGGGTTGTTCCTAATGTTTCTATTTTAGCGAGGTCAAAAAGAGATCCCATTAGTGGCCTACTGATTTTGCTCGATTCCTTTTCTTTTTTTTACACGATTTTTCGTTATCTGCAAAGACTAAACAGAGTATTGCGACTCTGTGTTTGTTTGTAAATAGAGAATGAACCAAAGAGAACTAATTCTAAAACAGTAAATACTTGGATAACAATCAATCAAATGGAGAGAGAAGCAGGCACGACGGATTACAACGGGGGCAAAGGCCTGCGTTAACTACCTTTCACTATCTGCAAAGAGAGAGTACTCCTAATAGAAATGAGGGGGGGGGCACCATTCAAAGCAGATCAGTGTGCATAAACACGAAAATGTTTTCACTTACCACGTACTTGACATTCGACAGCTTATGATATTTGCTATTAAAAAACCATTGAAATTCACTGAAAAAACCATAGGTTATAGACCATATATAGTTAGGAATTAGCATTTACAAAACCTTGAAAATTCACTGAAAAAACCATAGGTTATAGACCATATATAGTTAGGAATTAGCATTTAAAAAACCTTATTTTACTCACACAAAACCATTGAAATTCCATATATAGTTAGTTGCACTAACTATATATTGCGCACCCGCAATCCACTGCTGATCATGTCACATATTACATCATTCATGACATGGTCAGTGACATCACTGATGACATCACTGATGACATCTCAAATGACATCACTGATGACATCACTGATGACATCTCATTTGACATCAATGACCACATCACTGATGATATTATTCATGTGACAATACAATGCATCTCTTCACATTTTAATATAACCTCTGTTTCACCCAGTGTTAAAAACAGAGTATAATTTTTGAAACCATTGACACACCAATACTAGTTACTACATACGTACTCACTGATTCCTACGTCTACACACACATTCACTCATTCACCCATACAATCATTCATACATACAATCACTCATGTTTACAACACAATCATATGCACTCATACACCTATACAGACACTCACACTCTGCCACTCATCCATGGAGTTACTCACACACCTAGTCAGTCCTGTAAAGAATCAATCACACTTCCATTTTCTACTCTATACAGTTAAACATAGAGCACCTTACGTTTTCAACCATATACTAACACATACTTACTCTCTTATACAATCATTGATACAAGTACACATTGATCTGTACAGAGTCACACACCTCCCATCCAGCCACACACACACTCAGTCTCCCATGCAAATACTTGGGCAATCAATCAATAACCCATATAGTTACTCATATAGCTACTGATCAACACATGCAGCAGTTTACAGAACAACAGACATAATGATGCACAAATTAAGACAGTTTAGTCACTAACCCATGCACTCAGTGAGACACATTTAATCACTCACTCATACATTCAGTCATGCACCTACTAAATCCTTCGTCCAGACACTTATACATCCACTCATTCTTCAATATGTAAGACATATTTTAACTTTACAGAAACATAGTCACTGGATGTTGTCATCAGTGATGTCATCAGTGATGTCATTTGAGATGTCATCAGTGATGTCATCAGTGATGTCACTGACCATGTCATGAATGATGTAATATGTGACATGATCAGCAGTGGATTGCGGGTGCGCAATATATAGTTAGTGCAACTAACTATATATGGAATTTCAATGGTTTTGTGTGAGTAAAATAAGGTTTTTTAAATGCTAATTCCTAACTATATATGGTCTATAACCTATGGTTTTTTCAGTGAATATATATATATATATAAATTCAAACAGGAGCCAAACTTTGAATCGAGGCCACAGGAAGTATTTTAACTCGTTTATTAGATTTAGTTAAAGGTTTGCATCTTGCTGTCAGGCATACATCACCAAAGGGACAACAGAAGTTCAAGCGCTGGACGCGTTTCAGGATTCATTCCTTTCATCAGCAGCGTCAGTTCGTGAAGGAAAAGCAAACACTGTTCTCGGCGCACACATGTACTCTTAACTGCCTCAGTGGGCGTGGTTCATTACACGGCTTTCTGGGAACCGTAGTGTGGCCCATTGTATTCCCCAAGTGGGTGTGCTTGCTTGCCTCCAATTCCGAAAATAATTACACCTCAGTGGGTTGTTGCACCTCCGTGGCAGATGCCTTCCCTGCTTTTTAGATGCAAAAACGATTTTCAGGCTGGCAACTCCCTGTAAGTATTCAGTCTGACTTCCTCTCAAAGCACAAACACCCCAGTGGTATTTGAACGAGTCCGCAGCAGCAGTGAGCCCCAATTCACGACCTTGGCAGGCCGTTACACATAAATTCAAACAGGAGCCAAACTTTAAATCGAGGCCACAGGAAGTATTTTAACTCGTTTATTAGATTTAGTTGAAGGTTTGCATCTTGCTGTCAGGCATACATCACCAAAGGGACAACAGAAGTTCAAGCGCTGGACGCGTTTCAGGATTCATTCCTTTCATCAGCAGCGTCAGTTCGTGAAGGAAAAGCAAACACTGTTCTCGGCGCACACATGTACTCTTAACTGCCTCAGTGGGCGTGGTTCATTACACGGCTTTCTGGGAACCGTAGTGTGGCCCATTGTATTCCCCAAGTGGGTGTGCTTGCTTGCCTCCAATTCCGAAAATAATTACACCTCAGTGGGTTGTTGCACCTCCGTGGCAGATGCCTTCCCTGCTTTTTAGATGCAAAAACGATTTTCAGGCTGGCAACTCCCTGTAAGTATTCAGTCTGACTTCCTCTCAAAGCACAAACACCCCAGTGGTATTTGAACGAGTCCGCAGCAGCAGTGAGCCCCAATTCACGACCTTGGCAGGCCGTTACACATAAATTCCAACAGGAGCAAAACTTTGAATTGAGGCCACAGGAAGTATTTTAACTCGTTTATTAGATTTAGTTGAAGGTTTGCATCTTGCTGTCAGGCATACATCACCAAAGGGACAACAGAAGTTCAAGCGCTGGACGCGTTTCAGGATTCATTCCTTTCATCAGCAGCCTCAGTTCGTGAAGGAAAAGCAAACACTGTTCTCGGCGCACACATGTACTCTTAACTGCCTCAGTGGGCGTGGTTCATTACACGGCTTTCTGGGAACCGTAGTGTGGCCCATTGTATTCCCCAAGTGGGTGTGCTTGCTTGCCTCCAATTCCGAAAATAATTACACCTCAGTGGGTTGTTGCACCTCCGTGGCAGATGCCTTCCCTGCTTTTTAGATGCAAAAACGATTTTCAGGCTGGCAACTCCCTGTAAGTATTCAGTCTGACTTCCTCTCAAAGCACAAACACCCCAGTGGTATTTGAACGAGTCCGCAGCAGCAGTGAGCCCCACTTCACGACCTTGGCAGGCCGTTACACATAAATTCAAACAGGTGCCAAACTTTGAATCGAGGCCACAGGAAGTATTTTAACTCGTTTATTAGATTTATTCGAAGGTTTGCATCTTGCTGTCAGGCATACATCACCAAAGGGACAACAGAAGTTCAAGCGCTGGACGCGTTTCAGGATTCATTCCTTTCATCAGCAGCGTCAGTTCGTGAAGGAAAAGCAAACACTGTTCTCGGCGCACACATGTACTCTTAACTGCCTCAGTGGGCGTGGTTCATTTCACGGCTTTCTGGGATCCGTAGTGTGGCCCATTGTATTCCCCAAGTGGGTGTGCTTGCTTGCCTCCAATTCCGAAAATAATTACACCTCAGTGGGTTGTTGCACCTCCGTGGCAGATGCCTTCCCTGCTTTTTAGATGCAAAAACGATTTTCAGGCTGGCAACTCCCTGTAAGTATTCAGTCTGACTTCCTCTCAAAGCACAAACACCCCAGTGGTATTTGAACGAGTCCGCAGCAGCAGTGAGCCCCAATTCACGACCTTGGCAGGCCGTTACACATAAATTCAAACAGGAGCCAAACTTTGAATCGAGGCCACAGGAAGTATTTTAACTCGTTTATTAGATTTAGTTGAAGGTTTGCATCTTGCTGTCAGGCATATATCACCAAAGGGACAACAGAAGTTCAAGCGCTGGACGCGTTTCAGGATTCATTCCTTTCATCAGCAGCGTCAGTTCGTGAAGGAAAAGCAAACACTGTTCTCGGCGCACACATGTACTCTTAACTGCCTCAGTGGGCGTGGTTCATTACACGGCTTTCTGGGAACCGTAGTGTGGCCCATTGTATTCCCCAAGTGGGTGTGCTTGCTTGCCTCCAATTCCGAAAATAATTACACCTCAGTGGGTTGTTGCACCTCCATGGCAGATGCCTTCCCTGCTTTTTAGATGCAGAAACGATTTTCAGGCTGGCAACTCCCTGTAAGTATTCAGTCTGACTTCCTCTCGTAGCACAAACACCCCAGTGGTATTTGAACGAGTCCGCAGCAGCAGTGAGCCCCAATTCACGACCTTGGCAGGCCGTTACACATAAATTCAAACAGGAGCCAAACTTTGAATCGAGGCCACAGGAAGTATTTTAACTCGTTTATTAGATTTAGTTGAAGGTTTGCATCTTGCTGTCAGGCATATATCACCAAAGGGACAACAGAAGTTCAAGCGCTGGACGCGTTTCAGGATTCATTCCTTTCATCAGCAGCGTCAGTTCGTGAAGGAAAAGCAAACACTGTTCTCGGCGCACACATGTACTCTTAACTGCCTCAGTGGGCGTGGTTCATTACACGGCTTTCTGGGAACCGTAGTGTGGCCCATTGTATTCCCCAAGTGGGTGTGCTTGCTTGCCTCCAATTCCGAAAATAATTACACCTCAGTGGGTTGTTGCACCTCCGTGGCAGATGCCTTCCCTGCTTTTTAGATGCAAAAACGATTTTCAGGCTGGCAACTCCCTGTAAGTATTCAGTCTGACTTCCTCTCAAAGCACAAACACCCCAGTGGTATTTGAACGAGTCCGCAGCAGCAGTGAGCCCCAATTCACGACCTTGGCAGGCCGTTACACATAAATTCAAACAGGAGCCAAACTTTGAATCGAGGCCACAGGAAGTATTTTAACTCGTTTATTAGATTTAGTTGAAGGTTTGCATCTTGCTGTCAGGCATATATCACCAAAGGGACAACAGAAGTTCAAGCGCTGGACGCGTTTCAGGATTCATTCCTTTCATCAGCAGCGTCAGTTCGTGAAGGAAAAGCAAACACTGTTCTCGGCGCACACATGTACTCTTAACTGCCTCAGTGGGCGTGGTTCATTACACGGCTTTCTGGGAACCGTAGTGTGGCCCATTGTATTCCCCAAGTGGGTGTGCTTGCTTGCCTCCAATTCCGAAAATAATTACACCTCAGTGGGTTGTTGCACCTCCATGGCAGATGCCTTCCCTGCTTTTTAGATGCAGAAACGATTTTCAGGCTGGCAACTCCCTGTAAGTATTCAGTCTGACTTCCTCTCGTAGCACAAACACCCCAGTGGTATTTGAACGAGTCCGCAGCAGCAGTGAGCCCCAATTCACGACCTTGGCAGGCCGTTACACATAAATTCAAACAGGAGCCAAACTTTGAATCGAGGCCACAGGAAGTATTTTAACTCGTTTATTAGATTTAGTTGAAGGTTTGCATCTTGCTGTCAGGCATATATCACCAAAGGGACAACAGAAGTTCAAGCGCTGGACGCGTTTCAGGATTCATTCCTTTCATCAGCAGCGTCAGTTCGTGAAGGAAAAGCAAACACTGTTCTCGGCGCACACATGTACTCTTAACTGCCTCAGTGGGCGTGGTTCATTACACGGCTTTCTGGGAACCGTAGTGTGGCCCATTGTATTCCCCAAGTGGGTGTGCTTGCTTGCCTCCAATTCCGAAAATAATTACACCTCAGTGGGTTGTTGCACCTCCATGGCAGATGCCTTCCCTGCTTTTTAGATGCAGAAACGATTTTCAGGCTGGCAACTCCCTGTAAGTATTCAGTCTGACTTCCTCTCGTAGCACAAACACCCCAGTGGTATTTGAACGAGTCCGCAGCAGCAGTGAGCCCCAATTCACGACCTTGGCAGGCCGTTACACATAAATTCAAACAGGAGCCAAACTTTGAATCGAGGCCACAGGAAGTATTTTAACTCGTTTATTAGATTTAGTTGAAGGTTTGCATCTTGCTGTCAGGCATGCATCACCAAAGGGACAACAGAAGTTCAAGTGCTGGACGCGTTTCAGGATTCATTCCTTTCATCAGCAGCGTCAGTTCGTGAAGGAAAAGCAAACACTGTTCTCGGCGCACACATGTACTCTTAACTGCCTCAGTGGGCGTGGTTCATTACACGGCTTTCTGGGAACCGTAGTGTGGCCCATTGTATTCCCCAAGTGGGTGTGCTTGCTTGCCTCCAATTCCGAAAATAATTACACCTCAGTGGGTTGTTGCACCTCCGTGGCAGATGCCTTCCCTGCTTTTTAGATGCAAAAACGATTTTCAGGCTGGCAACTCCCTGTAAGTATTCAGTCTGACTTCCTCTCAAAGCACAAACACCCCAGTGGTATTTGAACGAGTCCGCAGCAGCAGTGAGCCCCAATTCACGACCTTGGCAGGCCGTTACACATAAATTCAAACAGGAGCCAAACTTTGAATCGAGGCCACAGGAAGTATTTTAACTTGTTTATTAGATTTAGTTGAAGGTTTGCATCTTGCTGTCAGGCATACATCACCAAAGGGACAACGGAAGTTCAAGCGCTGGACGCGTTTCAGGATTCATTCCTTTCATCAGCAGCGTCAGTTCGTGAAGGAAAAGCAAACACTGTTCTCGGCGCACACATGTACTCTTAACTGCCTCAGTGGGCGTGGTTCATTACACGGCTTTCTGGGAACCGTAGTGTGGCCCATTGTATTCCCCAAGTGGGTGTGCTTGCTTGCCTCCAATTCCGAAAATAATTACACCTCAGTGGGTTGTTGCACCTCCGTGGCAGATGCCTTCCCTGCTTTTTAGATGCAAAAACGATTTTCAGGCTGGCAACTCCCTGTAAGTATTCAGTCTGACTTCCTCTCAAAGCACAAACACCCCAGTGGTATTTGAACGAGTCCGCAGCAGCAGTGAGCCCCAATTCACGACCTTGGCAGGCCGTTACACATAAATTCAAACAGGAGCCAAACTTTGAATCGAGGCCACAGGAAGTATTTTAACTCGTTTATTAGATTTAGTTGAAGGTTTGCATCTTGCTGTCAGGCATACATCACCACAGGGACAACAGAAGTTCAAGCGCTGGACGCGTTTCAGGATTCATTCCTTTCATCAGCAGCGTCAGTTCGTGAAGGAAAAGCAAACACTGTTCTCGGCGCACACATGTACTCTTAACTGCCTCAGTGGGTGTGGTTCATTACACGGCTTTCTGGGAACCGTAGTGTGGCCCATTGTATTCCCCAAGTGGGTGTGTTTGCTTGCCTCCAATTCCGAAAATAATTACACCTCAGTGGGTTGTTGCACCTCCATGGCAGATGCCTTCCCTGCTTTTTAGATGCAAAAACGATTTTCAGGCTGGCAACTCCCTGTAAGTATTCAGTCTGACTTCCTCTCAAAGCACAAACACCCCAGTGGTATTTGAACGAGTCCGCAGCAGCAGTGAGCCCCAATTCACGACCTTGGCAGGCCGTTACACATAAATTCAAACAGGAGCCAAACTTTGAATCGAGGCCACAGGAAGTATTTTAACTCGTTTATTAGATTTAGTTGAAGGTTTGCATCTTGCTGTCAGGCATACATCACCAAAGGGACAACGGAAGTTCAAGCGCTAGACGCGTTTCAGGATTCATTCCTTTCATCAGCAGCGTCAGTTCGTGAAGGAAAAGCAAACACTGTTCTCGGCGCACACATGTACTCTTAACTGCCTCAGTGGGCGTGGTTCATTACACGGCTTTCTGGGAACCGTAGTGTGGCCCATTGTATTCCCCAAGTGGGTGTGCTTGCTTGCCTCCAATTCCGAAAATAATTACACCTCAGTGGGTTGTTGCACCTCCGTGGCAGATGCCTTCCCTGCTTTTTAGATGCAAAAACGATTTTCAGGCTGGCAACTCCCTGTAAGTATTCAGTCTGACTTCTTCTCAAAGCACAAACACCCCAGTGGTATTTGAACGAGTCCGCAGAAGCAGTGAGCCTCAATTAACGACCTTGGCAGGCCGTTACACATAAATTCAAACAGGAGCCAAACTTTGAATCGAGGCCACAGGAAGTATTTTAACTCGTTTATTAGATTTAGTTGAAGGTTTGCATCTTGCTGTCAGGCATACATCACCAAAGGGACAACAGAAGTTCAAGCGCTGGACGCGTTTCAGGATTCATTCCTTTCATCAGCAGCGTCAGTTCGTGAAGGAAAAGCAAACACTGTTCTCGGCGCACACATGTACTCTTAACTGCCTCAGTGGGCGTGGTTCATTACACGGCTTTCTGGGAACCGTAGTGTGGCCCATTGTATTCCCCAAGTGGGTGTGCTTGCTTGCCTCCAATTCCGAAAATAATTACACCTCAGTGGGTTGTTGCACCTCCGTGGCAGATGCCTTCCCTGCTTTTTAGATGCAAAAACGATTTTCAGGATGGCAACTCCCTGTAAGTATTCAGTCTGACTTCTTCTCAAAGCACAAACACCCCAGTGGTATTTGAACGAGTCCGCAGCAGCAGTGAGCCCCAATTCACGACCTTGGCAGGCCGTTACACATAAATTCAAACAGGAGCCAAACTTTGAATCGAGGCCACAGGAAGTATTTTAACTCGTTTATTAGATTTAGTTGAAGGTTTGCATCTTGATGTCAGGCATACAACACCAAAGGGACAACAGAAGTTCAAGCGCTGGACGCGTTTCAGGATTCATTCCTTTCATCAGCAGCGTCAGTTCGTGAAGGAAAAGCAAACACTGTTCTCGGCGCACACATGTACTCTTAACTGCCTCAGTGGGCGTGGTTCATTACACGGCTTTCTGGGAACCGTAGTGTGGCCCATTGTATTCCCCAAGTGGGTGTGCTTGCTTGCCTCCAATTCCGAAAATAATTACACCTCAGTGGGTTGTTGCACCTCCATGGCAGATGCCTTCCCTGCTTTTTAGATGCAGAAACGATTTTCAGGCTGGCAACTCCCTGTAAGTATTCAGTCTGACTTCCTCTCGTAGCACAAACACCCCAGTGGTATTTGAACGAGTCCGCAGCAGCAGTGAGCCCCAATTCACGACCTTGGCAGGCCGTTACACATAAATTCAAACAGGAGCCAAACTTTGAATCGAGGCCACAGGAAGTATTTTAACTCGTTTATTAGATTTAGTTGAAGGTTTGCATCTTGCTGTCAGGCATGCATCACCAAAGGGACAACAGAAGTTCAAGTGCTGGACGCGTTTCAGGATTCATTCCTTTCATCAGCAGCGTCAGTTCGTGAAGGAAAAGCAAACACTGTTCTCGGCGCACACATGTACTCTTAACTGCCTCAGTGGGCGTGGTTCATTACACGGCTTTCTGGGAACCGTAGTGTGGCCCATTGTATTCCCCAAGTGGGTGTGCTTGCTTGCCTCCAATTCCGAAAATAATTACACCTCAGTGGGTTGTTGCACCTCCGTGGCAGATGCCTTCCCTGCTTTTTAGATGCAAAAACGATTTTCAGGCTGGCAACTCCCTGTAAGTATTCAGTCTGACTTCCTCTCAAAGCACAAACACCCCAGTGGTATTTGAACGAGTCCGCAGCAGCAGTGAGCCCCAATTCACGACCTTGGCAGGCCGTTACACATAAATTCAAACAGGAGCCAAACTTTGAATCGAGGCCACAGGAAGTATTTTAACTTGTTTATTAGATTTAGTTGAAGGTTTGCATCTTGCTGTCAGGCATACATCACCAAAGGGACAACGGAAGTTCAAGCGCTGGACGCGTTTCAGGATTCATTCCTTTCATCAGCAGCGTCAGTTCGTGAAGGAAAAGCAAACACTGTTCTCGGCGCACACATGTACTCTTAACTGCCTCAGTGGGCGTGGTTCATTACACGGCTTTCTGGGAACCGTAGTGTGGCCCATTGTATTCCCCAAGTGGGTGTGCTTGCTTGCCTCCAATTCCGAAAATAATTACACCTCAGTGGGTTGTTGCACCTCCGTGGCAGATGCCTTCCCTGCTTTTTAGATGCAAAAACGATTTTCAGGCTGGCAACTCCCTGTAAGTATTCAGTCTGACTTCCTCTCAAAGCACAAACACCCCAGTGGTATTTGAACGAGTCCGCAGCAGCAGTGAGCCCCAATTCACGACCTTGGCAGGCCGTTACACATAAATTCAAACAGGAGCCAAACTTTGAATCGAGGCCACAGGAAGTATTTTAACTCGTTTATTAGATTTAGTTGAAGGTTTGCATCTTGCTGTCAGGCATACATCACCACAGGGACAACAGAAGTTCAAGCGCTGGACGCGTTTCAGGATTCATTCCTTTCATCAGCAGCGTCAGTTCGTGAAGGAAAAGCAAACACTGTTCTCGGCGCACACATGTACTCTTAACTGCCTCAGTGGGTGTGGTTCATTACACGGCTTTCTGGGAACCGTAGTGTGGCCCATTGTATTCCCCAAGTGGGTGTGTTTGCTTGCCTCCAATTCCGAAAATAATTACACCTCAGTGGGTTGTTGCACCTCCATGGCAGATGCCTTCCCTGCTTTTTAGATGCAAAAACGATTTTCAGGCTGGCAACTCCCTGTAAGTATTCAGTCTGACTTCCTCTCAAAGCACAAACACCCCAGTGGTATTTGAACGAGTCCGCAGCAGCAGTGAGCCCCAATTCACGACCTTGGCAGGCCGTTACACATAAATTCAAACAGGAGCCAAACTTTGAATCGAGGCCACAGGAAGTATTTTAACTCGTTTATTAGATTTAGTTGAAGGTTTGCATCTTGCTGTCAGGCATACATCACCAAAGGGACAACGGAAGTTCAAGCGCTAGACGCGTTTCAGGATTCATTCCTTTCATCAGCAGCGTCAGTTCGTGAAGGAAAAGCAAACACTGTTCTCGGCGCACACATGTACTCTTAACTGCCTCAGTGGGCGTGGTTCATTACACAGCTTTCTGGGAACCGTAGTGTGGCCCATTGTATTCCCCAAGTGGGTGTGCTTGCTTGCCTCCAATTCCGAAAATAATTACACCTCAGTGGGTTGTTGCACCTCCGTGGCAGATGCCTTCCCTGCTTTTTAGATGCAAAAACGATTTTCAGGCTGGCAACTCCCTGTAAGTATTCAGTCTGACTTCTTCTCAAAGCACAAACACCCCAGTGGTATTTGAACGAGTCCGCAGAAGCAGTGAGCCTCAATTAACGACCTTGGCAGGCCGTTACACATAAATTCAAACAGGAGCCAAACTTTGAATCGAGGCCACAGGAAGTATTTTAACTCGTTTATTAGATTTAGTTGAAGGTTTGCATCTTGCTGTCAGGCATACATCACCAAAGGGACAACAGAAGTTCAAGCGCTGGACGCGTTTCAGGATTCATTCCTTTCATCAGCAGCGTCAGTTCGTGAAGGAAAAGCAAACACTGTTCTCGGCGCACACATGTACTCTTAACTGCCTCAGTGGGCGTGGTTCATTACACGGCTTTCTGGGAACCGTAGTGTGGCCCATTGTATTCCCCAAGTGGGTGTGCTTGCTTGCCTCCAATTCCGAAAATAATTACACCTCAGTGGGTTGTTGCACCTCCGTGGCAGATGCCTTCCCTGCTTTTTAGATGCAAAAACGATTTTCAGGCTGGCAACTCCCTGTAAGTATTCAGTCTGACTTCCTCTCAAAGCACAAACACCCCAGTGGTATTTGAACGAGTCCGCAGCAGCAGTGAGCCCCAATTCACGACCTTGGCAGGCCGTTACACATAAATTCAAACAGGAGCCAAACTTTGAATCGAGGCCACAGGAAGTATTTTAACTCGTTTATTAGATTTAGTTGAAGGTTTGCATCTTGCTGTCAGGCATACATCACCACAGGGACAACAGAAGTTCAAGCGCTGGACGCGTTTCAGGATTCATTCCTTTCATCAGCAGCGTCAGTTCGTGAAGGAAAAGCAAACACTGTTCTCGGCGCACACATGTACTCTTAACTGCCTAAGTGGGCGTGGTTCATTACACGGCTTTCTGGGAACCGTAGTGTGGCCCATTGTATTCCCCAAGTGGGTGTGCTTGCTTGCCTCCAATTCCGAAAATAATTACACCTCAGTGGGTTGTTGCACCTCCGTGGCAGATGCCTTCCCTGCTTTTTAGATGCAAAAACGATTTTCAGGCTGGAAACTCCCTGTAAGTATTCAGTCTGACTTCCTCTCAAAGCACAAACACCCCAGTGGTATTTGAACGAGTCCGCAGCAGCAGTGAGCCCCAATTCACGACCTTGGCAGGCCGTTACACATAAATTCAAACAGGAGCCAAACTTTGAATCGAGGCCACAGGAAGTATTTTAACTCGTTTATTAGATTTAGTTGAAGGTTTGCATCTTGCTGTCAGGCATACATCACCAAAGGGACAACAGAAGTTCAAGCGCTGGACGCGTTTCAGGATTCATTCCTTTCATCAGCAGCCTCAGTTCGTGAAGGAAAAGCAAACACTGTTCTCGGCGCACACATGTACACTTAACTGCCTCAGTGGGCGTGGTTCATTACACGGCTTTCTGGGAACCGTAGTGTGGCCCATTGTATTCCCCAAGTGGGTGTGCTTGCTTGCCTCCAATTCCGAAAATAATTACACCTCAGTGGGTTGTTGCACCTCCGTGGCAGATGCCTTCCCTGCTTTTTAGATGCAAAAACGATTTTCAGGCTGGCAACTCCCTGTAAGTATTCAGTCTGACTTCCTCTCAAAGCACAAACACCCCAGTGGTATTTGAACGAGTCCGCAGCAGCAGTGAGCCCCACTTCACGACCTTGGCAGGCCGTTACACATAAATTCAAACAGGTGCCAAACTTTGAATCGAGGCCACAGGAAGTATTTTAACTCGTTTATTAGATTTATTCGAAGGTTTGCATCTTGCTGTCAGGCATACATCACCAAAGGGACAACAGAAGTTCAAGCGCTGGACGCGTTTCAGGATTCATTCCTTTCATCAGCAGCGTCAGTTCGTGAAGGAAAAGCAAACACTGTTCTCGGCGCACACATGTACTCTTAACTGCCTCAGTGGGCGTGGTTCATTACACGGCTTTCTGGGATCCGTAGTGTGGCCCATTGTATTCCCCAAGTGGGTGTGCTTGCTTGCCTCCAATTCCGAAAATAATTACACCTCAGTGGGTTGTTGCACCTCCGTGGCAGATGCCTTCCCTGCTTTTTAGATGCAAAAACGATTTTCAGGCTGGCAACTCCCTGTAAGTATTCAGTCTGACTTCCTCTCAAAGCACAAACACCCCAGTGGTATTTGAACGAGTCCGCAGCAGCAGTGAGCCCCAATTCACGACCTTGGCAGGCCGTTACACATAAATTCAAACAGGAGTCAAACTTTGAATCGAGGCCACAGGAAGTATTTTAACTCGTTTATTAGATTTAGTTGAAGGTTTGCATCTTGCTGTCAGGCATACATCACCAAAGGGACAACGGAAGTTCAAGCGCTAGACGCGTTTCAGGATTCATTCCTTTCATCAACAGCGTCAGTTCGTGAAGGAAAAGCAAACACTGTTCTCGGCGCACACATGTACTCTTAACTGCCTCAGTGGGCGTGGTTCATTACACGGCTTTCTGGGAACCGTAGTGTGGCCCATTGTATTCCCCAAGTGGGTGTGCTTGCTTGCCTCCAATTCCGAAAATAATTACACCTCAGTGGGTTGTTGCACCTCCGTGGCAGATGCCTTCCCTGCTTTTTAGATGCAAAAACGATTTTCAGGCTGGCAACTCCCTGTAAGTATTCAGTCTGACTTCTTCTCAAAGCACAAACACCCCAGTGGTATTTGAACGAGTCCGCAGAAGCAGTGAGCCTCAATTAACGACCTTGGCAGGCCGTTACACATAAATTCAAACAGGAGCCAAACTTTGAATCGAGGCCACAGGAAGTATTTTAACTCGTTTATTAGATTTAGTTGAAGGTTTGCATCTTGCTGTCAGGCATACATCACCAAAGGGACAACAGAAGTTCAAGCGCTGGACGCGTTTCAGGATTCATTCCTTTCATCAGCAGCGTCAGTTCGTGAAGGAAAAGCAAACACTGTTCTCGGCGCACACATGTACTCTTAACTGCCTCAGTGGGCGTGGTTCATTACACGGCTTTCTGGGAACCGTAGTGTGGCCCCTTGTATTCCCCAAGTGGGTGTGCTTGCTTGCCTCCAATTCCGAAAATAATTACACCTCAGTGGGTTGTTGCACCTCCGTGGCAGATGCCTTCCCTGCTTTTTAGATGCAAAAACGATTTTCAGGCTGGCAACTCCCTGTAAGTATTCAGTCTGACTTCCTCTCAAAGCACAAACACCCCAGTGGTATTTGAACGAGTCCGCAGCAGCAGTGAGCCCCAATTCACGACCTTGGCAGGCCGTTACACATAAATTCAAACAGGAGCCAAACTTTGAATCGAGGCCACAGGAAGTATTTTAACTCGTTTATTAGATTTAGTTGAAGGTTTGCATCTTGCTGTCAGGCATACATCACCACAGGGACAACAGAAGTTCAAGCGCTGGACGCGTTTCAGGATTCATTCCTTTCATCAGCAGCGTCAGTTCGTGAAGGAAAAGCAAACACTGTTCTCGGCGCACACATGTACTCTTAACTGCCTCAGTGGGCGTGGTTCATTACACGGCTTTCTGGGAACCGTAGTGTGGCCCATTGTATTCCCCAAGTGGGTGTGCTTGCTTGCCTCCAATTCCGAAAATAATTACACCTCAGTGGGTTGTTGCACCTCCGTGGCAGATGCCTTCCCTGCTTTTTAGATGCAAAAACGATTTTCAGGCTGGCAACTCCCTGTAAGTATTCAGTCTGACTTCCTCTCAAAGCACAAACACCCCAGTGGTATTTGAACGAGTCCGCAGCAGCAGTGAGCCCCACTTCACGACCTTGGCAGGCCGTTACACATAAATTCAAACAGGTGCCAAACTTTGAATCGAGGCCACAGGAAGTATTTTAACTCGTTTATTAGATTTATTCGAAGGTTTGCATCTTGCTGTCAGGCATACATCACCAAAGGGACAACAGAAGTTCAAGCGCTGGACGCGTTTCAGGATTCATTCCTTTCATCAGCAGCGTCAGTTCGTGAAGGAAAAGCAAACACTGTTCTCGGCGCACACATGTACTCTTAACTGCCTCAGTGGGCGTGGTTCATTACACGGCTTTCTGGGATCCGTAGTGTGGCCCATTGTATTCCCCAAGTGGGTGTGCTTGCTTGCCTCCAATTCCGAAAATAATTACACCTCAGTGGGTTGTTGCACCTCCGTGGCAGATGCCTTCCCTGCTTTTTAGATGCAAAAACGATTTTCAGGCTGGCAACTCCCTGTAAGTATTCAGTCTGACTTCCTCTCAAAGCACAAACACCCCAGTGGTATTTGAACGAGTCCGCAGCAGCAGTGAGCCCCAATTCACGACCTTGGCAGGCCGTTACACATAAATTCAAACAGGAGCCAAACTTTGAATCGAGGCCACAGGAAGTATTTTAACTCGTTTATTAGATTTAGTTGAAGGTTTGCATCTTGCTGTCAGGCATATATCACCAAAGGGACAACAGAAGTTCAAGCGCTGGACGCGTTTCAGGATTCATTCCTTTCATCAGCAGCGTCAGTTCGTGAAGGAAAAGCAAACACTGTTCTCGGCGCACACATGTACTCTTAACTGCCTCAGTGGGCGTGGTTCATTACACGGCTTTCTGGGAACCGTAGTGTGGCCCATTGTATTCCCCAAGTGGGTGTGCTTGCTTGCCTCCAATTCCGAAAATAATTACACCTCAGTGGGTTGTTGCACCTCCATGGCAGATGCCTTCCCTGCTTTTTAGATGCAGAAACGATTTTCAGGCTGGCAACTCCCTGTAAGTATTCAGTCTGACTTCCTCTCGTAGCACAAACACCCCAGTGGTATTTGAACGAGTCCGCAGCAGCAGTGAGCCCCAATTCACGACCTTGGCAGGCCGTTACACATAAATTCAAACAGGAGCCAAACTTTGAATCGAGGCCACAGGAAGTATTTTAACTCGTTTATTAGATTTAGTTGAAGGTTTGCATCTTGCTGTCAGGCATGCATCACCAAAGGGACAACAGAAGTTCAAGTGCTGGACGCGTTTCAGGATTCATTCCTTTCATCAGCAGCGTCAGTTCGTGAAGGAAAAGCAAACACTGTTCTCGGCGCACACATGTACTCTTAACTGCCTCAGTGGGCGTGGTTCATTACACGGCTTTCTGGGAACCGTAGTGTGGCCCATTGTATTCCCCAAGTGGGTGTGCTTGCTTGCCTCCAATTCCGAAAATAATTACACCTCAGTGGGTTGTTGCACCTCCGTGGCAGATGCCTTCCCTGCTTTTTAGATGCAAAAACGATTTTCAGGCTGGCAACTCCCTGTAAGTATTCAGTCTGACTTCCTCTCAAAGCACAAACACCCCAGTGGTATTTGAACGAGTCCGCAGCAGCAGTGAGCCCCAATTCACGACCTTGGCAGGCCGTTACACATAAATTCAAACAGGAGCCAAACTTTGAATCGAGGCCACAGGAAGTATTTTAACTTGTTTATTAGATTTAGTTGAAGGTTTGCATCTTGCTGTCAGGCATACATCACCAAAGGGACAACGGAAGTTCAAGCGCTGGACGCGTTTCAGGATTCATTCCTTTCATCAGCAGCGTCAGTTCGTGAAGGAAAAGCAAACACTGTTCTCGGCGCACACATGTACTCTTAACTGCCTCAGTGGGCGTGGTTCATTACACGGCTTTCTGGGAACCGTAGTGTGGCCCATTGTATTCCCCAAGTGGGTGTGCTTGCTTGCCTCCAATTCCGAAAATAATTACACCTCAGTGGGTTGTTGCACCTCCGTGGCAGATGCCTTCCCTGCTTTTTAGATGCAAAAACGATTTTCAGGCTGGCAACTCCCTGCAAGTATTCAGTCTGACTTCCTCTCAAAGCACAAACACCCCAGTGGTATTTGAACGAGTCCGCAGCAGCAGTGAGCCCCAATTCACGACCTTGGCAGGCCGTTACACATAAATTCAAACAGGAGCCAAACTTTGAATCGAGGCCACAGGAAGTATTTTAACTCGTTTATTAGATTTAGTTGAAGGTTTGCATCTTGCTGTCAGGCATACATCACCACAGGGACAACAGAAGTTCAAGCGCTGGACGCGTTTCAGGATTCATTCCTTTCATCAGCAGCGTCAGTTCGTGAAGGAAAAGCAAACACTGTTCTCGGCGCACACATGTACTCTTAACTGCCTCAGTGGGTGTGGTTCATTACACGGCTTTCTGGGAACCGTAGTGTGGCCCATTGTATTCCCCAAGTGGGTGTGTTTGCTTGCCTCCAATTCCGAAAATAATTACACCTCAGTGGGTTGTTGCACCTCCATGGCAGATGCCTTCCCTGCTTTTTAGATACAAAAACGATTTTCAGGCTGGCAACTCCCTGTAAGTATTCAGTCTGACTTCCTCTCAAAGCACAAACACCCCAGTGGTATTTGAACGAGTCCGCAGCAGCAGTGAGCCCCAATTCACGACCTTGGCAGGCCGTTACACATAAATTCAAACAGGAGCCAAACTTTGAATCGAGGCCACAGGAAGTATTTTAACTCGTTTATTAGATTTAGTTGAAGGTTTGCATCTTGCTGTCAGGCATACATCACCAAAGGGACAACGGAAGTTCAAGCGCTAGACGCGTTTCAGGATTCATTCCTTTCATCAGCAGCGTCAGTTCGTGAAGGAAAAGCAAACACTGTTCTCGGCGCACACATGTACTCTTAACTGCCTCAGTGGGCGTGGTTCATTACACGGCTTTCTGGGAACCGTAGTGTGGCCCATTGTATTCCCCAAGTGGGTGTGCTTGCTTGCCTCCAATTCCGAAAATAATTACACCTCAGTGGGTTGTTGCACCTCCGTGGCAGATGCCTTCCCTGCTTTTTAGATGCAAAAACGATTTTCAGGCTGGCAACTCCCTGTAAGTATTCAGTCTGACTTCTTCTCAAAGCACAAACACCCCAGTGGTATTTGAACGAGTCCGCAGAAGCAGTGAGCCTCAATTAACGACCTTGGCAGGCCGTTACACATAAATTCAAACAGGAGCCAAACTTTGAATCGAGGCCACAGGAAGTATTTTAACTCGTTTATTAGATTTAGTTGAAGGTTTGCATCTTGCTGTCAGGCATACATCACCAAAGGGACAACAGAAGTTCAAGCGCTGGACGCGTTTCAGGATTCATTCCTTTCATCAGCAGCGTCAGTTCGTGAAGGAAAAGCAAACACTGTTCTCGGCGCACACATGTACTCTTAACTGCCTCAGTGGGCGTGGTTCATTACACGGCTTTCTGGGAACCGTAGTGTGGCCCATTGTATTCCCCAAGTGGGTGTGCTTGCTTGCCTCCAATTCCGAAAATAATTACACCTCAGTGGGTTGTTGCACCTCCGTGGCAGATGCCTTCCCTGCTTTTTAGATGCAAAAACGATTTTCAGGCTGGCAACTCCCTGTAAGTATTCAGTCTGACTTCCTCTCAAAGCACAAACACCCCAGTGGTATTTGAACGAGTCCGCAGCAGCAGTGAGCCCCAATTCACGACCTTGGCAGGCCGTTACACATAAATTCAAACAGGAGCCAAACTTTGAATCGAGGCCACAGGAAGTATTTTAACTCGTTTATTAGATTTAGTTGAAGGTTTGCATCTTGCTGTCAGGCATACATCACCACAGGGACAACAGAAGTTCAAGCGCTGGACGCGTTTCAGGATTCATTCCTTTCATCAGCAGCGTCAGTTCGTGAAGGAAAAGCAAACACTGTTCTCGGCGCACACATGTACTCTTAACTGCCTCAGTGGGCGTGGTTCATTACACGGCTTTCTGGGAACCGTAGTGTGGCCCATTGTATTCCCCAAGTGGGTGTGCTTGCTTACCTCCAATTCCGAAAATAATTACACCTCAGTGGGTTGTTGCACCTCCGTGGCAGATGCCTTCCCTGCTTTTTAGATGCAAAAACGATTTTCAGGCTGGAAACTCCCTGTAAGTATTCAGTCTGACTTCCTCTCAAAGCACAAACACCCCAGTGGTATTTGAACGAGTCCGCAGCAGCAGTGAGCCCCAATTCACGACCTTGGCAGGCCGTTACACATAAATTCAAACAGGAGCCAAACTTTGAATCGAGGCCACAGGAAGTATTTTAACTCGTTTATTAGATTTAGTTGAAGGTTTGCATCTTGCTGTCAGGCATACATCACCAAAGGGACAACAGAAGTTCAAGCGCTGGACGCGTTTCAGGATTCATTCCTTTCATCAGCAGCCTCAGTTCGTGAAGGAAAAGCAAACACTGTTCTCGGCGCACACATGTACACTTAACTGCCTCAGTGGGCGTGGTTCATTACACGGCTTTCTGGGAACCGTAGTGTGGCCCATTGTATTCCCCAAGTGGGTGTGCTTGCTTGCCTCCAATTCCGAAAATAATTACACCTCAGTGGGTTGTTGCACCTCCGTGGCAGATGCCTTCCCTGCTTTTTAGATGCAAAAACGATTTTCAGGCTGGCAACTCCCTGTAAGTATTCAGTCTGACTTCCTCTCAAAGCACAAACACCCCAGTGGTATTTGAACGAGTCCGCAGCAGCAGTGAGCCCCACTTCACGACCTTGGCAGGCCGTTACACATAAATTCAAACAGGTGCCAAACTTTGAATCGAGGCCACAGGAAGTATTTTAACTCGTTTATTAGATTTATTCGAAGGTTTGCATCTTGCTGTCAGGCATACATCACCAAAGGGACAACAGAAGTTCAAGCGCTGGACGCGTTTCAGGATTCATTCCTTTCATCAGCAGCGTCAGTTCGTGAAGGAAAAGCAAACACTGTTCTCGGCGCACACATGTACTCTTAACTGCCTCAGTGGGCGTGGTTCATTACACGGCTTTCTGGGATCCGTAGTGTGGCCCATTGTATTCCCCAAGTGGGTGTGCTTGCTTGCCTCCAATTCCGAAAATAATTACACCTCAGTGGGTTGTTGCACCTCCGTGGCAGATGCCTTCCCTGCTTTTTAGATGCAAAAACGATTTTCAGGCTGGCAACTCCCTGTAAGTATTCAGTCTGACTTCCTCTCAAAGCACAAACACCCCAGTGGTATTTGAACGAGTCCGCAGCAGCAGTGAGCCCCAATTCACGACCTTGGCAGGCCGTTACACATAAATTCAAACAGGAGTCAAACTTTGAATCGAGGCCACAGGAAGTATTTTAACTCGTTTATTAGATTTAGTTGAAGGTTTGCATCTTGCTGTCAGGCATACATCACCAAAGGGACAACGGAAGTTCAAGCGCTAGACGCGTTTCAGGATTCATTCCTTTCATCAACAGCGTCAGTTCGTGAAGGAAAAGCAAACACTGTTCTCGGCGCACACATGTACTCTTAACTGCCTCAGTGGGCGTGGTTCATTACACGGCTTTCTGGGAACCGTAGTGTGGCCCATTGTATTCCCCAAGTGGGTGTGCTTGCTTGCCTCCAATTCCGAAAATAATTACACCTCAGTGGGTTGTTGCACCTCCGTGGCAGATGCCTTCCCTGCTTTTTAGATGCAAAAACGATTTTCAGGCTGGCAACTCCCTGTAAGTATTCAGTCTGACTTCTTCTCAAAGCACAAACACCCCAGTGGTATTTGAACGAGTCCGCAGAAGCAGTGAGCCTCAATTAACGACCTTGGCAGGCCGTTACACATAAATTCAAACAGGAGCCAAACTTTGAATCGAGGCCACAGGAAGTATTTTAACTCGTTTATTAGATTTAGTTGAAGGTTTGCATCTTGCTGTCAGGCATACATCACCAAAGGGACAACAGAAGTTCAAGCGCTGGACGCGTTTCAGGATTCATTCCTTTCATCAGCAGCGTCAGTTCGTGAAGGAAAAGCAAACACTGTTCTCGGCGCACACATGTACTCTTAACTGCCTCAGTGGGCGTGGTTCATTACACGGCTTTCTGGGAACCGTAGTGTGGCCCATTGTATTCCCCAAGTGGGTGTGCTTGCTTGCCTCCAATTCCGAAAATAATTACACCTCAGTGGGTTGTTGCACCTCCGTGGCAGATGCCTTCCCTGCTTTTTAGATGCAAAAACGATTTTCAGGCTGGCAACTCCCTGTAAGTATTCAGTCTGACTTCCTCTCAAAGCACAAACACCCCAGTGGTATTTGAACGAGTCCGCAGCAGCAGTGAGCCCCAATTCACGACCTTGGCAGGCCGTTACACATAAATTCAAACAGGAGCCAAACTTTGAATCGAGGCCACAGGAAGTATTTTAACTCGTTTATTAGATTTAGTTGAAGGTTTGCATCTTGCTGTCAGGCATACATCACCACAGGGACAACAGAAGTTCAAGCGCTGGACGCGTTTCAGGATTCATTCCTTTCATCAGCAGCGTCAGTTCGTGAAGGAAAAGCAAACACTGTTCTCGGCGCACACATGTACTCTTAACTGCCTCAGTGGGCGTGGTTCATTACACGGCTTTCTGGGAACCGTAGTGTGGCCCATTGTATTCCCCAAGTGGGTGTGCTTGCTTACCTCCAATTCCGAAAATAATTACACCTCAGTGGGTTGTTGCACCTCCGTGGCAGATGCCTTCCCTGCTTTTTAGATGCAAAAACGATTTTCAGGCTGGCAACTCCCTGTAAGTATTCAGTCTGACTTCCTCTCAAAGCACAAACACCCCAGTGGTATTTGAACGAGTCCGCAGCAGCAGTGAGCCCCAATTCACGACCTTGGCAGGCCGTTACACATAAATTCAAACAGGAGCCAAACTTTGAATCGAGGCCACAGGAAGTATTTTAACTCGTTTATTAGATTTAGTTGAAGGTTTGCATCTTGCTGTCAGGCATACATCACCAAAGGGACAACAGAAGTTCAAGCGCTGGACGCGTTTCAGGATTCATTCCTTTCATCAGCAGCCTCAGTTCGTGAAGGAAAAGCAAACACTGTTCTCGGCGCACACATGTACACTTAACTGCCTCAGTGGGCGTGGTTCATTACACGGCTTTCTGGGAACCGTAGTGTGGCCCATTGTATTCCCCAAGTGGGTGTGCTTGCTTGCCTCCAATTCCGAAAATAATTACACCTCAGTGGGTTGTTGCACCTCCGTGGCAGATGCCTTCCCTGCTTTTTAGATGCAAAAACGATTTTCAGGCTGGCAACTCCCTGTAAGTATTCAGTCTGACTTCCTCTCAAAGCACAAACACCCCAGTGGTATTTGAACGAGTCCGCAGCAGCAGTGAGCCCCACTTCACGACCTTGGCAGGCCGTTACACATAAATTCAAACAGGTGCCAAACTTTGAATCGAGGCCACAGGAAGTATTTTAACTCGTTTATTAGATTTATTCGAAGGTTTGCATCTTGCTGTCAGGCATACATCACCAAAGGGACAACAGAAGTTCAAGCGCTGGACGCGTTTCAGGATTCATTCCTTTCATCAGCAGCGTCAGTTCGTGAAGGAAAAGCAAACACTGTTCTCGGCGCACACATGTACTCTTAACTGCCTCAGTGGGCGTGGTTCATTACACGGCTTTCTGGGATCCGTAGTGTGGCCCATTGTATTCCCCAAGTGGGTGTGCTTGCTTGCCTCCAATTCCGAAAATAATTACACCTCAGTGGGTTGTTGCACCTCCGTGGCAGATGCCTTCCCTGCTTTTTAGATGCAAAAACGATTTTCAGGCTGGCAACTCCCTGTAAGTATTCAGTCTGACTTCCTCTCAAAGCACAAACACCCCAGTGGTATTTGAACGAGTCCGCAGCAGCAGTGAGCCCCAATTCACGACCTTGGCAGGCCGTTACACATAAATTCAAACAGGAGCCAAACTTTGAATCGAGGCCACAGGAAGTATTTTAACTCGTTTATTAGATTTAGTTGAAGGTTTGCATCTTGCTGTCAGGCATATATCACCAAAGGGACAACAGAAGTTCAAGCGCTGGACGCGTTTCAGGATTCATTCCTTTCATCAGCAGCGTCAGTTCGTGAAGGAAAAGCAAACACTGTTCTCGGCGCACACATGTACTCTTAACTGCCTCAGTGGGCGTGGTTCATTACACGGCTTTCTGGGAACCGTAGTGTGGCCCATTGTATTCCCCAAGTGGGTGTGCTTGCTTGCCTCCAATTCCGAAAATAATTACACCTCAGTGGGTTGTTGCACCTCGTGGGAGATGCCTTCCCTGCTTTTTAGATGCAAAAACGATTTTCAGGCTGTCAACTCCCTGTAAGTATTCAGTCTGACTTCCTCTCGTAGCACAAACACCCCAGTGGTATTTGAACGAGTCCGCAGCAGCAGTGAGCCACAATTCACGACCTTGGCAGGCCGTTACACATAAATTCAAACAGGAGCCAAACTTTGAATCGAGGCCACAGGAAGTATTTTAACTTGTTTATTAGATTTAGTTGAAGGTTTGTATCT
Organism: Lissotriton helveticus; assembly: GCF_964261635.1. Lineage (NCBI taxonomy): Eukaryota > Metazoa > Chordata > Amphibia > Caudata > Salamandridae > Lissotriton > Lissotriton helveticus. The sequence goes on along the minus strand of NC_136070.1, from coordinate 1,068,971,584 downwards.
TGCTGTCAGGCATACATCACCAAAGGGACAACAGAAGTTCAAGCGCTGGACGCGTTTCAGGATTCATTCCTTTCATCAGCAGCGTCAGTTCGTGAAGGAAAAGCAAACACTGTTCTCGGCGCACACATGTACTCTTAACTGCCTCAGTGGGCGTGGTTCATTACACGGCTTTCTGGGATCCGTAGTGTGGCCCATTGTATTCCCCAAGTGGGTGTGCTTGCTTGCCTCCAATTCCGAAAATAAGTACACCTCAGTGGGTTGTTGCACCTCCGTGGCAGATGCCTTCCCTGCTTTTTAGATGCAAAAACGATTTTCAGGCTGGCAACTCCCTGTAAGTATTCAGTCTGACTTCCTCTCAAAGCACAAACACCCCAGTGGTATTTGAACGAGTCCGCAGCAGCAGTGAGCCCCAATTCACGACCTTGGCAGGCCGTTACACATAAATTCAAACAGGAGCCAAACTTTGAATCGAGGCCACAGGAAGTATTTTAACTCGTTTATTAGATTTAGTTGAAGGTTTGCATCTTGCTGTCAGGCATATATCACCAAAGGGACAACAGAAGTTCAAGCGCTGGACGCGTTTCAGGATTCATTCCTTTCATCAGCAGCGTCAGTTCGTGAAGGAAAAGCAAACACTGTTCTCGGCGCACACATGTACTCTTAACTGCCTCAGTGGGCGTGGTTCATTACACGGCTTTCTGGGAACCGTAGTGTGGCCCATTGTATTCCCCAAGTGGGTGTGCTTGCTTGCCTCCAATTCCGAAAATAATTACACCTCAGTGGGTTGTTGCACCTCCGTGGCAGATGCCTTCCCTGCTTTTTAGATGCAAAAACGATTTTCAGGCTGGCAACTCCCTGTAAGTATTCAGTCTGACTTCCTCTCGTAGCACAAACACCCCAGTGGTATTTGAACGAGTCCGCAGCAGCAGTGAGCCCCAATTCACGACCTTGGCAGGCCGTTACACACAAATTCAAACAGGAGCCAAACTTTGAATCGAGGCCACAGGAAGTATTTTAACTCGTTTATTAGATTTAGTTGAAGGTTTGCATCTTGCTGTCAGGCATACATCACCAAAGGAACAACAGAAGTTCAAGCGCTGGACGCGTTTCAGGATTCATTCCTTTCATCAGCAGCGTCAGTTCGTGAAGGAAAAGCAAACACTGTTCTCGGCGCACACATGTACTCTTAACTGCCTCAGTGGGCGTGGTTCATTACACGGCTTTCTGGGAACCGTAGTGTGGCCCATTGTATTCCCCAAGTGGGTGTGCTTGCTTGCCTCCAATTCCGAAAATAATTACACCTCAGTGGGTTGTTGCACCTCCGTGGCAGATGCCTTCCCTGCTTTTTAGATGCAAAAACGATTTTCAGGCTGGCAACTCCCTGTAAGTATTCAGTCTGACTTCCTCTCAAAGCACAAACACCCCAGTGGTATTTGAACGAGTCCGCAGCAGCAGTGAGCCCCAATTCACGACCTTGGCAGGCCGTTACACATAAATTCAAACAGGAGCCAAACTTTGAATCGAGGCCACAGGAAGTATTTTAACTTGTTTATTAGATTTAGTTGAAGGTTTGCATCTTGCTGTCAGGCATACATCACCAAAGGGACAACGGAAGTTCAAGCGCTGGACGCGTTTCAGGATTCATTCCTTTCATCAGCAGCGTCAGTTCGTGAAGGAAAAGCAAACACTGTTCTCGGCGCACACATGTACTCTTAACTGCCTCAGTGGGCGTGGTTCATTACACGGCTTTCTGGGAACCGTAGTGTGGCCCATTGTATTCCCCAAGTGGGTGTGCTTGCTTGCCTCCAATTCCGAAAATAATTACACCTCAGTGGGTTGTTGCACCTCCGTGGCAGATGCCTTCCCTGCTTTTTAGATGCAAAAACGATTTTCAGGCTGGCAACTCCCTGTAAGTATTCAGTCTGACTTCTTCTTAAAGCACAAACACCCCAGTGGTATTTGAACGAGTCCGCAGAAGCAGTGAGCCCCAATTAACGACCTTGGCAGGCCGTTACACATAAATTCAAACTGGAGCCAAACTTTGAATCGAGGCCACAGGAAGTATTTTAACTCGTTTATTAGATTTAGTTGAAGGTTTGCATCTTGCTGTCAGGCATACATCACCAAAGGGACAACAGAAGTTCAAGCGCTGGACGCGTTTCAGGATTCATTCCTTTCATCAGCAGCGTCAGTTCGTGAAGGAAAAGCAAACACTGTTCTCGGCGCACACATGTACTCTTAACTGCCTCAGTGGGCGTGGTTCATTACACGGCTTTCTGGGAACCGTAGTGTGGCCCATTGTATTCCCCAAGTGGGTGTGCTTGCTTGCCTCCAATTCCGAAAATAATTACACCTCAGTGGGTTGTTGCACCTCCGTGGCAGATGCCTTCCCTGCTTTTTAGATGCAAAAACGATTTTCAGGCTGGCAACTCCCTGTAAGTATTCAGTCTGACTTCCTCTCAAAGCACAAACACCCCAGTGGTATTTGAACGAGTCCGCAGCAGCAGTGAGCCCCAATTCACGACCTTGGCAGGCCGTTACACATAAATTCAAACAGGAGCCAAACTTTGAATCGAGGCCACAGGAAGTATTTTAACTCGTTTATTAGATTTAGTTGAAGGTTTGCATCTTGCTGTCAGGCATACATCACCAAAGGGACAACAGAAGTTCAAGCGCTGGACGCGTTTCAGGATTCATTCCTTTCATCAGCAGCGTCAGTTCGTGAAGGAAAAGCAAACACTGTTCTCGGCGCACACATGTACTCTTAACTGCCTCAGTGGGCGTGGTTCATTACACAGCTTTCTGGGAACCGTAGTGTGGCCCATTGTATTCCCCAAGTGGGTGTGCTTGCTTGCCTCCAATTCCGAAAATAATTACACCTCAGTGGGTTGTTGCACCTCCGTGGCAGATGCCTTCCCTGCTTTTTAGATGCAAAAACGATTTTCAGGCTGGCAACTCCCTGTAAGTATTCAGTCTGACTTCCTCTCAAAGCACAAACACCCCAGTGGTATTTGAACGAGTCCGCAGCAGCAGTGAGCCCCAATTCACGACCTTGGCAGGCCGTTACACATAAATTCAAACAGGAGCCAAACTTTGAATCGAGGCCACAGGAAGTATTTTAACTCGTTTATTAGATTTAGTTGAAGGTTTGCATCTTGCTGTCAGGCATACATCACCAAAGGGACAACGGAAGTTCAAGAGCTCGACGCGTTTCAGGATTCATTCCTTTCATCAGCAGCGTCAGTTCGTGAAGGAAAAGCAAACACTGTTCTCGGCGCACACATGTACTCTTAACTGCCTCAGTGGGCGTGGTTCATTACACGGCTTTCTGGGAACCGTAGTGTGGCCCATTGTATTCCCCAAGTGGGTGTGCTTGCTTGCCTCCAATTCCGAAAATAATTACACCTCAGTGGGTTGTTGCACCTCCGTGGCAGATGCCTTCCCTGCTTTTTAGATGCAAAAACGATTTTCAGGATGGCAACTCCCTGTAAGTATTCAGTCTGACTTCTTCTCAAAGCACAAACACCCCAGTGGTATTTGAACGAGTCCGCAGCAGCAGTGAGCCCCAATTCACGACCTTGGCAGGCCGTTACACATAAATTCAAACAGGAGCCAAACTTTGAATCGAGGCCACAGGAAGTATTTTAACTCGTTTATTAGATTTAGTTGAAGGTTTGCATCTTGATGTCAGGCATACATCACCAAAGGGACAACAGAAGTTCAAGCGCTGGACGCGTTTCAGGATTCATTCCTTTCATCAGCAGCGTCAGTTCGTGAAGGAAAAGCAAACACTGTTCTCAGCGTACACATGTACTCTTAACTGCCTCAGTGGGCGTGGTTCATTACACGGCTTTCTGTGAACCGTAGTGTGGCCCATTGTATTCCCCAAGTGGGTGTGCTTGCTTGCCTCCAATTCCGAAAATAATTACACCTCAGTGGGTTGTTGCACCTCCGTGGCAGATGCCTTCCCTGCTTTTTAGATGCAAAAACGATTTTCAGGCTGGCAACTCCCTGTAAGTATTCAGTCTGACTTCCTCTCAAAGCACAAACACCCCAGTGGTATTTGAACGAGTCCGCAGCAGCATTGAGCCCCAATTCACGACCTTGGCAGGCCGTTACACATAAATTCAAACAGGAGCCAAACTTTGAATCGAGGCCACAGGAAGTATTTTAACTCGTTTATTAGATTTAGTTGAAGGTTTGCATCTTGCTGTCAGGCATACATCACCAAAGGGACAACAGAAGTTCAAGCGCTGGACGCGTTTCAGGATTCATTCCTTTCATCAGCAGCGTCAGTTCGTGAAGGAAAAGCAAACACTGTTCTCGGCGCACACATGTACTCTTAACTGCCTCAGTGGGCGTGGTTCATTACACGGCTTTCTGGGAACCGTAGTGTGGCCCATTGTATTCCCCAAGTGGGTGTGCTTGCTTGCCTCCAATTCCGAAAATAATTACACCTCAGTGGGTTGTTGCACCTCCGTGGCAGATGCCTTCCCTGCTTTTTAGATGCAAAAACGATTTTCAGGCTGGCAACTCCCTGTAAGTATTCAGTCTGACTTCGTCTCAAAGCACAAACACCCCAGTGGTATTTGAACGAGTCCGCAGCAGCAGTGAGCCCCAATTCACGACCTTGGCAGGCCGTTACACATAAATTCAAACAGCAGCCAAACTTTGAATCGAGGCCACAGAAAGTATTTTAACTCGTTTATTAGATTTAGTTGAAGGTTTGCATCTTGCTGTCAGGCATACATCACCAAAGGGACAACAGAAGTTCAAGCGCTGGACGCGTTTCAGGATTCATTCCTTTCATCAGCAGCGTCAGTTCGTGAAGGAAAAGCAAACACTGTTCTCGGCGCACACATGTACTCTTAACTGCCTCAGTGGGCGTGGTTCATTACACGGCTTTCTGGGAACCGTAGTGTGGCCCATTGTATTCCCCAAGTGGGTGTGCTTGCTTGCCTCCAATTCCGAAAATAATTACACATCAGTGGGTTGTTGCACCTCCATGGCAGATGCCTTCCCTGCTTTTTAGATGCAAAAACGATTTTCAGGCTGGCAACTCCCTGTAAGTATTCAGTCTGACTTCCTCTCAAAGCACAAACACCCCAGTGGTATTTGAACGAGTCCGCAGCAGCAGTGAGCCCCAATTCACGACCTTGGCAGGCCGTTACACATAAATTCAAACAGGAGCCAAACTTTGAATCGAGGCCACAGGAAGTATTTTAACTCGTTTATTAGATTTAGTTGAAGGTTTGCATCTTGCTGTCAGGCATACATCACCAAAGGGACAACAGAAGTTCAAGCGCTGGACGCGTTTCAGGATTCATTCCTTTCATCAGCAGCGTCAGTTCGTGAAGGAAAAGCAAACACTGTTCTCGGCGCACACATGTACTCTTAACTGCCTCAGTGGGCGTGGTACATTACACGGCTTTCTGGGAACCGTAGTGTGGCCCATTGTATTCCCCAAGTGGGTGTGCTTGCTTGCCTCCAATTCCGAAAATAATTACACATCAGTGGGTTGTTGCACCTCCGTGGCAGATGCCTTCCCTGCTTTTTAGATGCAAAAACGATTTTCAGGATGGCAACTCCCTGTAAGTATTCAGTCTGACTTCTTCTCAAAGCACAAACACCCCAGTGGTATTTGAACGAGTCCGCAGCAGCAGTGAGCCCCAATTCACGACCTTGGCAGGCCGTTACACATAAATTCAAACAGGAGCCAAACTTTGAATCGAGGCCACAGGAAGTATTTTAACTCGTTTATTAGATTTAGTTGAAGGTTTGCATCTTGATGTCAGGCATACATCACCAAAGGGACAACAGAAGTTCAAGCGCTGGACGCGTTTCAGGATTCATTCCTTTCATCAGCAGCGTCAGTTCGTGAAGGAAAAGCAAACACTGTTCTCAGCGTACACATGTACTCTTAACTGCCTCAGTGGGCGTGGTTCATTACACGGCTTTCTGTGAACCGTAGTGTGGCCCATTGTATTCCCCAAGTGGGTGTGCTTGCTTGCCTCCAATTCCGAAAATAATTACACCTCAGTGGGTTGTTGCACCTCCGTGGCAGATGCCTTCCCTGCTTTTTAGATGCAAAAACGATTTTCAGGCTGGCAACTCCCTGTAAGTATTCAGTCTGACTTCCTCTCAAAGCACAAACACCCCAGTGGTATTTGAACGAGTCCGCAGCAGCATTGAGCCCCAATTCACGACCTTGGCAGGCCGTTACACATAAATTCAAACAGGAGCCAAACTTTGAATCGAGGCCACAGGAAGTATTTTAACTCGTTTATTAGATTTAGTTGAAGGTTTGCATCTTGCTGTCAGGCATACATCACCAAAGGGACAACAGAAGTTCAAGCGCTGGACGCGTTTCAGGATTCATTCCTTTCATCAGCAGCGTCAGTTCGTGAAGGAAAAGCAAACACTGTTCTCGGCGCACACATGTACTCTTAACTGCCTCAGTGGGCGTGGTTCATTACACGGCTTTCTGGGAACCGTAGTGTGGCCCATTGTATTCCCCAAGTGGGTGTGCTTGCTTGCCTCCAATTCCGAAAATAATTACACCTCAGTGGGTTGTTGCACCTCCGTGGCAGATGCCTTCCCTGCTTTTTAGATGCAAAAACGATTTTCAGGCTGGCAACTCCCTGTAAGTATTCAGTCTGACTTCCTCTCAAAGCACAAACACCCCAGTGGTATTTGAACGAGTCCGCAGCAGCAGTGAGCCCCAATTCACGACCTTGGCAGGCCGTTACACATAAATTCAAACAGCAGCCAAACTTTGAATCGAGGCCACAGAAAGTATTTTAACTCGTTTATTAGATTTAGTTGAAGGTTTGCATCTTGCTGTCAGGCATACATCACCAAAGGGACAACAGAAGTTCAAGCGCTGGACGCGTTTCAGGATTCATTCCTTTCATCAGCAGCGTCAGTTCGTGAAGGAAAAGCAAACACTGTTCTCGGCGCACACATGTACTCTTAACTGCCTCAGTGGGCGTGGTTCATTACACGGCTTTCTGGGAACCGTAGTGTGGCCCATTGTATTCCCCAAGTGGGTGTGCTTGCTTGCCTCCAATTCCGAAAATAATTACACCTCAGTGGGTTGTTGCACCTCCATGGCAGATGCCTTCCCTGCTTTTTAGATGCAAAAACGATTTTCAGGCTGGCAACTCCCTGTAAGTATTCAGTCTGACTTCCTCTCAAAGCACAAACACCCCAGTGGTATTTGAACGAGTCCGCAGCAGCAGTGAGCCCCAATTCACGACCTTGGCAGGCCGTTACACATAAATTCAAACAGGAGCCAAACTTTGAATCGAGGCCACAGGAAGTATTTTAACTCGTTTATTAGATTTAGTTGAAGGTTTGCATCTTGCTGTCAGGCATACATCACCAAAGGGACAACAGAAGTTCAAGCGCTGGACGCGTTTCAGGATTCATTCCTTTCATCAGCAGCGTCAGTTCGTGAAGGAAAAGCAAACACTGTTCTCGGCGCACACATGTACTCTTAACTGCCTCAGTGGGCGTGGTACATTACACGGCTTTCTGGGAACCGTAGTGTGGCCCATTGTATTCCCCAAGTGGGTGTGCTTGCTTGCCTCCAATTCCGAAAATAATTACACATCAGTGGGTTGTTGCACCTCCGTGGCAGATGCCTTCCCTGCTTTTTAGATGCAAAAACGATTTTCAGGCTGGCAACTCCCTGTAAGTATTCAGTCTGACTTCCTCTCAAAGCACAAACACCCCAGTGGTATTTGAACGAGTCCGCAGCAGCAGTGAGCCCCAATTCACGACCTTGGCAGGCCGTTACACATAAATTCAAACAGGAGCCAAACTTTGAATCGAGGCCACAGGAAGTATTTTAACTCATTTATTAGATTTAGTTGAAGGTTTGCATCTTGCTGTCAGGCATACATCACCAAAGGGACAACAGAAGTTCAAGCGCTGGACGCGTTTCAGGATTCATTCCTTTCATCAGCAGCGTCAGTTCGTGAAGGAAAAGCAAACACTGTTCTCGGCGCACACATGTACTCTTAACTGCCTCAGTGGGCGTGGTTCATTACACGGCTTTCTTGGAACCGTAGTGTGGCCCATTGTATTCCCCAAGTGGGTGTGCTTGCTTGCCTCCAATTCCGAAAATAATTACACCTCAGTGGGTTGTTGCACCTCCGTGGCAGATGCCTTCCCTGCTTTTTAGATGCAAAAACGATTTTCAGGCTGGCAACTCCCTGTAAGTATTCAGTCTGACTTCCTCTCAAAGCACAAACACCCCAGTGGTATTTGAACGAGTCCGCAGCAGCAGTGAGCCCCAATTCACGACCTTGGCAGGCCGTTACACATAAATTCAAACAGGAGCCAAACTTTGAATCGAGGCCACAGGAAGTATTTTAACTCGTTTATTAGATTTAGTTGAAGGTTTGCATCTTGCTGTCAGGCATACATCACCAAAGGGACAACAGAAGTTCAAGCGCTGGACGCGTTTCAGGATTCATTCCTTTCATCAGCAGCGTCAGTTCGTGAAGGAAAAGCAAACACTGTTCTCGGCGCACACATGTACTCTTAACTGCCTCAGTGGGCGTGGTTCATTACACGGCTTTCTGGGAACCGTAGTGTGGCCCATTGTATTCCCCAAGTGGGTGTGCTTGCTTGCCTCCAATTCCGAAAATAATTACACCTCAGTGGGTTGTTGCACCTCCGTGGCAGATGCCTTCCCTGCTTTTTAGATGCAAAAACGATTTTCAGGCTGGCAACTCCCTGTAAGTATTCAGTCTGACTTCTTCTCAAAGCACAAACACCCCAGTGGTATTTGAACGAGTCCGCAGAAGCAGTGAGCCCCAATTAACGACCTTGGCAGGCCGTTACACATAAATTCAAACAGGAGCCAAACTTTGAATCGAGGCCACAGGAAGTATTTTAACTCGTTTATTAGATTTAGTTGAAGGTTTGCATCTTGCTGTCAGACATACATCACCAAAGGGACAACAGAAGTTCAAGCGCTGGACGCGTTTCAGGATTCATTCCTTTCATCAGCAGCGTCAGTTCGTGAAGGAAAAGCAAACACTGTTCTCGGCGCACACATGTACTCTTAACTGCCTCAGTGGGCGTGGTTCATTACACGGCTTTCTGGGAACCGTAGTGTGGCCCATTGTATTCCCCAAGTGGGTGTGCTTGCTTGCCTCCAATTCCGAAAATAATTACACCTCAGTGGGTTGTTGCACCTCCGTGGCAGATGCCTTCCCTGCTTTTTAGATGCAAAAACGATTTTCAGGCTGGCAACTCCCTGTAAGTATTCAGTCTGACTTCTTCTCAAAGCACAAACACCCCAGTGGTATTTGAACGAGTCCGCAGAAGCAGTGAGCCCCAATTAACGACCTTGGCAGGCCGTTACACATAAATTCAAACAGGAGCCAAACTTTGAATCGAGGCCACAGGAAGTATTTTAACTCGTTTAATAGATTTAGTTGAAGGTTTGCATCTTGCTGTCAGGCATACATCACCAAAGGGACAACAGAAGTTCAAGCGCTGGACGCGTTTCAGGATTCATTCCTTTCATCAGCAGCGTCAGTTCGTGAAGGAAAAGCAAACACTGTTCTCGGCGCACACATGTACTCTTAACTGCCTCAGTGGGCGTGGTTCATTACACGGCTTTCTGGGAACCGTAGTGTGGCCCATTGTATTCCCCAAGTGGGTGTGCTTGCTTGCCTCCAATTCCGAAAATAATTACACCTCAGTGGGTTGTTGCACCTCCGTGGCAGATGCCTTCCCTGCTTTTTAGATGCAAAAACGATTTTCAGGCTGGCAACTCCCTGTAAGTATTCAGTCTGACTTCCTCTCGTAGCACAAACACCCCAGTGGTATTTGAACGAGTCCGCAGCAGCAGTGAGCCCCAATTCACGACCTTGGCAGGCCGTTACACATAAATTCAAACAGGAGCCAAACTTTGAATCGAGGCCACAGGAAGTATTTTAACTCGTTTATTAGATTTAGTTGAAGGTTTGCATCTTGCTGTCAGGCATACATCACCAAAGGAACAACAGAAGTTCAAGCGCTGGACGCGTTTCAGGATTCATTCCTTTCATCAGCAGCGTCAGTTCGTGAAGGAAAAGCAAACACTGTTCTCGGCGCACACATGTACTCTTAACTGCCTCAGTGGGCGTGGTTCATTACACGGCTTTCTGGGAACCGTAGTGTGGCCCATTGTATTCCCCAAGTGGGTGTGCTTGCTTGCCTCCAATTCCGAAAATAATTACACCTCAGTGGGTTGTTGCACCTCCGTGGCAGATGCCTTCCCTGCTTTTTAGATGCAAAAACGATTTTCAGGCTGGCAACTCCCTGTAAGTATTCAGTCTGACTTCCTCTCAAAGCACAAACACCCCAGTGGTATTTGAACGAGTCCGCAGCAGCAGTGAGCCCCAATTCACGACCTTGGCAGGCCGTTACACATAAATTCAAACAGGAGCCAAACTTTGAATCGAGGCCACAGGAAGTATTTTAACTTGTTTATTAGATTTAGTTGAAGGTTTGCATCTTGCTGTCAGGCATACATCACCAAAGGGACAACGGAAGTTCAAGCGCTGGACGCGTTTCAGGATTCATTCCTTTCATCAGCAGCGTCAGTTCGTGAAGGAAAAGCAAACACTGTTCTCGGCGCACACATGTACTCTTAACTGCCTCAGTGGGCGTGGTTCATTACACGGCTTTCTGGGAACCGTAGTGTGGCCCATTGTATTCCCCAAGTGGGTGTGCTTGCTTGCCTCCAATTCCGAAAATAATTACACCTCAGTGGGTTGTTGCACCTCCGTGGCAGATGCCTTCCCTGCTTTTTAGATGCAAAAACGATTTTCAGGCTGGCAACTCCCTGTAAGTATTCAGTCTGACTTCTTCTTAAAGCACAAACACCCCAGTGGTATTTGAACGAGTCCGCAGAAGCAGTGAGCCCCAATTAACGACCTTGGCAGGCCGTTACACATAAATTCAAACTGGAGCCAAACTTTGAATCGAGGCCACAGGAAGTATTTTAACTCGTTTATTAGATTTAGTTGAAGGTTTGCATCTTGCTGTCAGGCATACATCACCAAAGGGACAACAGAAGTTCAAGCGCTGGACGCGTTTCAGGATTCATTCCTTTCATCAGCAGCGTCAGTTCGTGAAGGAAAAGCAAACACTGTTCTCGGCGCACACATGTACTCTTAACTGCCTCAGTGGGCGTGGTTCATTACACGGCTTTCTGGGAACCGTAGTGTGGCCCATTGTATTCCCCAAGTGGGTGTGCTTGCTTGCCTCCAATTCCGAAAATAATTACACCTCAGTGGGTTGTTGCACCTCCGTGGCAGATGCCTTCCCTGCTTTTTAGATGCAAAAACGATTTTCAGGCTGGCAACTCCCTGTAAGTATTCAGTCTGACTTCCTCTCAAAGCACAAACACCCCAGTGGTATTTGAACGAGTCCGCAGCAGCAGTGAGCCCCAATTCACGACCTTGGCAGGCCGTTACACATAAATTCAAACAGGAGCCAAACTTTGAATCGAGGCCACAGGAAGTATTTTAACTCGTTTATTAGATTTAGTTGAAGGTTTGCATCTTGCTGTCAGGCATACATCACCAAAGGGACAACAGAAGTTCAAGCGCTGGACGCGTTTCAGGATTCATTCCTTTCATCAGCAGCGTCAGTTCGTGAAGGAAAAGCAAACACTGTTCTCGGCGCACACATGTACTCTTAACTGCCTCAGTGGGCGTGGTTCATTACACAGCTTTCTGGGAACCGTAGTGTGGCCCATTGTATTCCCCAAGTGGGTGTGCTTGCTTGCCTCCAATTCCGAAAATAATTACACCTCAGTGGGTTGTTGCACCTCCGTGGCAGATGCCTTCCCTGCTTTTTAGATGCAAAAACGATTTTCAGGCTGGCAACTCCCTGTAAGTATTCAGTCTGACTTCCTCTCAAAGCACAAACACCCCAGTGGTATTTGAACGAGTCCGCAGCAGCAGTGAGCCCCAATTCACGACCTTGGCAGGCCGTTACACATAAATTCAAACAGGAGCCAAACTTTGAATCGAGGCCACAGGAAGTATTTTAACTCGTTTATTAGATTTAGTTGAAGGTTTGCATCTTGCTGTCAGGCATACATCACCAAAGGGACAACGGAAGTTCAAGAGCTCGACGCGTTTCAGGATTCATTCCTTTCATCAGCAGCGTCAGTTCGTGAAGGAAAAGCAAACACTGTTCTCGGCGCACACATGTACTCTTAACTGCCTCAGTGGGCGTGGTTCATTACACGGCTTTCTGGGAACCGTAGTGTGGGCCATTGTATTCCCCAAGTGGGTGTGCTTGCTTGCCTCCAATTCCGAAAATAATTACACCTCAGTGGGTTGTTGCACCTCCGTGGCAGATGCCTTCCCTGCTTTTTAGATGCAAAAACGATTTTCAGGATGGCAACTCCCTGTAAGTATTCAGTCTGACTTCTTCTCAAAGCACAAACACCCCAGTGGTATTTGAACGAGTCCGCAGCAGCAGTGAGCCCCAATTCACGACCTTGGCAGGCCGTTACACATAAATTCAAACAGGAGCCAAACTTTGAATCGAGGCCACAGGAAGTATTTTAACTCGTTTATTAGATTTAGTTGAAGGTTTGCATCTTGATGTCAGGCATACATCACCAAAGGGACAACAGAAGTTCAAGCGCTGGACGCGTTTCAGGATTCATTCCTTTCATCAGCAGCGTCAGTTCGTGAAGGAAAAGCAAACACTGTTCTCAGCGTACACATGTACTCTTAACTGCCTCAGTGGGCGTGGTTCATTACACGGCTTTCTGTGAACCGTAGTGTGGCCCATTGTATTCCCCAAGTGGGTGTGCTTGCTTGCCTCCAATTCCGAAAATAATTACACCTCAGTGGGTTGTTGCACCTCCGTGGCAGATGCCTTCCCTGCTTTTTAGATGCAAAAACGATTTTCAGGCTGGCAACTCCCTGTAAGTATTCAGTCTGACTTCCTCTCAAAGCACAAACACCCCAGTGGTATTTGAACGAGTCCGCAGCAGCATTGAGCCCCAATTCACGACCTTGGCAGGCCGTTACACATAAATTCAAACAGGAGCCAAACTTTGAATCGAGGCCACAGGAAGTATTTTAACTCGTTTATTAGATTTAGTTGAAGGTTTGCATCTTGCTGTCAGGCATACATCACCAAAGGGACAACAGAAGTTCAAGCGCTGGACGCGTTTCAGGATTCATTCCTTTCATCAGCAGCGTCAGTTCGTGAAGGAAAAGCAAACACTGTTCTCGGCGCACACATGTACTCTTAACTGCCTCAGTGGGCGTGGTTCATTACACGGCTTTCTGGGAACCGTAGTGTGGCCCATTGTATTCCCCAAGTGGGTGTGCTTGCTTGCCTCCAATTCCGAAAATAATTACACCTCAGTGGGTTGTTGCACCTCCGTGGCAGATGCCTTCCCTGCTTTTTAGATGCAAAAACGATTTTCAGGCTGGCAACTCCCTGTAAGTATTCAGTCTGACTTCCTCTCAAAGCACAAACACCCCAGTGGTATTTGAACGAGTCCGCAGCAGCAGTGAGCCCCAATTCACGACCTTGGCAGGCCGTTACACATAAATTCAAACAGCAGCCAAACTTTGAATCGAGGCCACAGAAAGTATTTTAACTCGTTTATTAGATTTAGTTGAAGGTTTGCATCTTGCTGTCAGGCATACATCACCAAAGGGACAACAGAAGTTCAAGCGCTGGACGCGTTTCAGGATTCATTCCTTTCATCAGCAGCGTCAGTTCGTGAAGGAAAAGCAAACACTGTTCTCGGCGCACACATGTACTCTTAACTGCCTCAGTGGGCGTGGTTCATTACACGGCTTTCTGGGAACCGTAGTGTGGCCCATTGTATTCCCCAAGTGGGTGTGCTTGCTTGCCTCCAATTCCGAAAATAATTACACCTCAGTGGGTTGTTGCACCTCCATGGCAGATGCCTTCCCTGCTTTTTAGATGCAAAAACGATTTTCAGGCTGGCAACTCCCTGTAAGTATTCAGTCTGACTTCCTCTCAAAGCACAAACACCCCAGTGGTATTTGAACGAGTCCGCAGCAGCAGTGAGCCCCAATTCACGACCTTGGCAGGCCGTTACACATAAATTCAAACAGGAGCCAAACTTTGAATCGAGGCCACAGGAAGTATTTTAACTCGTTTATTAGATTTAGTTGAAGGTTTGCATCTTGCTGTCAGGCATACATCACCAAAGGGACAACAGAAGTTCAAGCGCTGGACGCGTTTCAGGATTCATTCCTTTCATCAGCAGCGTCAGTTCGTGAAGGAAAAGCAAACACTGTTCTCGGCGCACACATGTACTCTTAACTGCCTCAGTGGGCGTGGTACATTACACGGCTTTCTGGGAACCGTAGTGTGGCCCATTGTATTCCCCAAGTGGGTGTGCTTGCTTGCCTCCAATTCCGAAAATAATTACACATCAGTGGGTTGTTGCACCTCCGTGGCAGATGCCTTCCCTGCTTTTTAGATGCAAAAACGATTTTCAGGCTGGCAACTCCCTGTAAGTATTCAGTCTGACTTCCTCTCAAAGCACAAACACCCCAGTGGTATTTGAACGAGTCCGCAGCAGCAGTGAGCCCCAATTCACGACCTTGGCAGGCCGTTACACATAAATTCAAACAGGAGCCAAACTTTGAATCGAGGCCACAGGAAGTATTTTAACTCATTTATTAGATTTAGTTGAAGGTTTGCATCTTGCTGTCAGGCATACATCACCAAAGGGACAACAGAAGTTCAAGCGCTGGACGCGTTTCAGGATTCATTCCTTTCATCAGCAGCGTCAGTTCGTGAAGGAAAAGCAAACACTGTTCTCGGCGCACACATGTACTCTTAACTGCCTCAGTGGGCGTGGTTCATTACACGGCTTTCTTGGAACCGTAGTGTGGCCCATTGTATTCCCCAAGTGGGTGTGCTTGCTTGCCTCCAATTCCGAAAATAATTACACCTCAGTGGGTTGTTGCACCTCCGTGGCAGATGCCTTCCCTGCTTTTTAGATGCAAAAACGATTTTCAGGCTGGCAACTCCCTGTAAGTATTCAGTCTGACTTCCTCTCAAAGCACAAACACCCCAGTGGTATTTGAACGAGTCCGCAGCAGCAGTGAGCCCCAATTCACGACCTTGGCAGGCCGTTACACATAAATTCAAACAGGAGCCAAACTTTGAATCGAGGCCACAGGAAGTATTTTAACTCGTTTATTAGATTTAGTTGAAGGTTTGCATCTTGCTGTCAGGCATACATCACCAAAGGGACAACAGAAGTTCAAGCGCTGGACGCGTTTCAGGATTCATTCCTTTCATCAGCAGCGTCAGTTCGTGAAGGAAAAGCAAACACTGTTCTCGGCGCACACATGTACTCTTAACTGCCTCAGTGGGCGTGGTTCATTACACGGCTTTCTGGGAACCGTAGTGTGGCCCATTGTATTCCCCAAGTGGGTGTGCTTGCTTGCCTCCAATTCCGAAAATAATTACACCTCAGTGGGTTGTTGCACCTCCGTGGCAGATGCCTTCCCTGCTTTTTAGATGCAAAAACGATTTTCAGGCTGGCAGCTCCCTGTAAGTATTCAGTCTGACTTCTTCTCAAAGCACAAACACCCCAGTGGTATTTGAACGAGTCCGCAGAAGCAGTGAGCCCCAATTAACGACCTTGGCAGGCCGTTACACATAAATTCAAACAGGAGCCAAACTTTGAATCGAGGCCACAGGAAGTATTTTAACTCGTTTATTAGATTTAGTTGAAGGTTTGCATCTTGCTGTCAGACATACATCACCAAAGGGACAACAGAAGTTCAAGCGCTGGACGCGTTTCAGGATTCATTCCTTTCATCAGCAGCGTCAGTTCGTGAAGGAAAAGCAAACACTGTTCTCGGCGCACACATGTACTCTTAACTGCCTCAGTGGGCGTGGTTCATTACACGGCTTTCTGGGAACCGTAGTGTGGCCCATTGTATTCCCCAAGTGGGTGTGCTTGCTTGCCTCCAATTCCGAAAATAATTACACCTCAGTGGGTTGTTGCACCTCCGTGGCAGATGCCTTCCCTGCTTTTTAGATGCAAAAACGATTTTCAGGCTGGCAACTCCCTGTAAGTATTCAGTCTGACTTCTTCTCAAAGCACAAACACCCCAGTGGTATTTGAACGAGTCCGCAGAAGCAGTGAGCCCCAATTAACGACCTTGGCAGGCCGTTACACATAAATTCAAACAGGAGCCAAACTTTGAATCGAGGCCACAGGAAGTATTTTAACTCGTTTAATAGATTTAGTTGAAGGTTTGCATCTTGCTGTCAGGCATACATCACCAAAGGGACAACAGAAGTTCAAGCGCTGGACGCGTTTCAGGATTCATTCCTTTCATCAGCAGCGTCAGTTCGTGAAGGAAAAGCAAACACTGTTCTCGGCGCACACATGTACTCTTAACTGCCTCAGTGGGCGTGGTTCATTACACGGCTTTCTGGGAACCGTAGTGTGGCCCATTGTATTCCCCAAGTGGGTGTGCTTGCTTGCCTCCAATTCCGAAAATAATTACACCTCAGTGGGTTGTTGCACCTCCGTGGCAGATGCCTTCCCTGCTTTTTAGATGCAAAAACGATTTTCAGGCTGGCAACTCCCTGTAAGTATTCAGTCTGACTTCCTCTCAAAGCACAAACACCCCAGTGGTATTTGAACGAGTCCGCAGCAGCAGTGAGCCCCAATTCACGACCTTGGCAGGCCGTTACACATAAATTCAAACAGGAGCCAAACTTTGAATCGAGGCCACAGGAAGTATTTTAACTCGTTTATTAGATTTAGTTGAAGGTTTGCATCTTGCTGTCAGGCATACATCACCAAAGGGACAACGGAAGTTCAAGCGCTCGACGCGTTTCAGGATTCATTCCTTTCATCAGCAGCGTCAGTTCGTGAAGGAAAAGCAAACACTGTTCTCGGCGCACACATGTACTCTTAACTGCCTCAGTGGGCGTGGTTCATTACACGGCTTTCTGGGAACCGTAGTGTGGCCCATTGTATTCCCCAAGTGGGTGTGCTTGCTTGCCTCCAATTCCGAAAATAATTACACCTCAGTGGGTTGTTGCACCTCCGTGGCAGATGCCTTCCCTGCTTTTTAGATGCAAAAACGATTTTCAGGATGGCAACTCCCTGTAAGTATTCAGTCTGACTTCTTCTCAAAGCACAAACACCCCAGTGGTATTTGAACGAGTCCGCAGCAGCAGTGAGCCCCAATTCACGACCTTGGCAGGCCGTTACACATAAATTCAAACAGGAGCCAAACTTTGAATCGAGGCCACAGGAAGTATTTTAACTCGTTTATTAGATTTAGTTGAAGGTTTGCATCTTGATGTCAGGCATACAACACCAAAGGGACAACAGAAGTTCAAGCGCTGGACGCGTTTCAGGATTCATTCCTTTCATCAGCAGCGTCAGTTCGTGAAGGAAAAGCAAACACTGTTCTCAGCGTACACATGTACTCTTAACTGCCTCAGTGGGCGTGGTTAATTACACGGCTTTCTGTGAACCGTAGTGTGGCCCATTGTATTCCCCAAGTGGGTGTGCTTGCTTGCCTCCAATTCCGAAAATAATTACACCTCAGTGGGTTGTTGCACCTCCGTGGCAGATGCCTTCCCTGCTTTTTAGATGCAAAAACGATTTTCAGGCTGGCAACTCCCTGTAAGTATTCAGTCTG
The DNA here is from genome assembly GCF_964261635.1 of Lissotriton helveticus. Taxonomy (NCBI): domain Eukaryota; kingdom Metazoa; phylum Chordata; class Amphibia; order Caudata; family Salamandridae; genus Lissotriton; species Lissotriton helveticus. Next base: position 1,068,953,879 of record NC_136070.1, on the reverse strand, counting down.
ACTTCCTCTCAAAGCACAAACACGCCAGTGGTATTTGAACGAGTCCGCAGCAGCAGTGAGCCCCAATTCACGACCTTGGCAGGCCGTTACACATAAATTCAAACAGGAGCCAAACTTTGAATCGAGGCCACAGGAAGTATTTTAACTCGTTTATTAGATTTAGTTGAAGGTTTGCATCTTGCTGTCAGGCATACATCACCAAAGGGACAACAGAAGTTCAAGCGCTGGACGCGTTTCAGGATTCATTCCTTTCATCAGCAGCGTCAGTTCGTGAAGGAAAAGCAAACACTGTTCTCGGCGCACACATGTACTCTTAACTGCCTCAGTGGGCGTGGTTCATTACACGGCTTTCTGGGAACCGTAGTGTGGCCCATTGTATTCCCCAAGTGGGTGTGCTTGCTTGCCTCCAATTCCGAAAATAATTACACCTCAGTGGGTTGTTGCACCTCCGTGGCAGATGCCTTCCCTGCTTTTTAGATGCAAAAACGATTTTCAGGCTGGCAACTCCCTGTAAGTATTCAGTCTGACTTCCTCTCAAAGCACAAACACCCCAGTGGTATTTGAACGAGTCCGCAGCAGCAGTGAGCCCCAATTCACGACCTTGGCAGGCCGTTACACATAAATTCAAACAGCAGCCAAACTTTGAATCGAGGCCACAGAAAGTATTTTAACTCGTTTATTAGATTTAGTTGAAGGTTTGCATCTTGCTGTCAGGCATACATCACCAAAGGGACAACAGAAGTTCAAGCGCTGGACGCGTTTCAGGATTAATTCCTTTCATCAGCAGCGTCAGTTCGTGAAGGAAAAGCAAACACTGTTCTCGGCGCACACATGTACTCTTAACTGCCTCAGTGGGCGTGGTTCATTACACGGCTTTCTGGGAACCGTAGTGTGGCCCATTGTATTCCCCAAGTGGGTGTGCTTGCTTGCCTCCAATTCCGAAAATAATTACACCTCAGTGGGTTGTTGCACCTCCATGGCAGATGCCTTCCCTGCTTTTTAGATGCAAAAACGATTTTCAGGCTGGCAACTCCCTGTAAGTATTCAGTCTGACTTCCTCTCAAAGCACAAACACCCCAGTGGTATTTGAACGAGTCCGCAGCAGCAGTGAGCCCCAATTCACGACCTTGGCAGGCCGTTACACATAAATTCAAACAGGAGCCAAACTTTGAATCGAGGCCACAGGAAGTATTTTAACTCGTTTATTAGATTTAGTTGAAGGTTTGCATCTTGCTGTCAGGCATACATCACCAAAGGGACAACGGAAGTTCAAGCGCTGGACGCGTTTCAGGATTCATTCCTTTCATCAGCAGCGTCAGTTCGTGAAGGAAAAGCAAACACTGTTCTCGGCGCACACATGTACTCTTAACTGCCTCAGTGGGCGTGGTTCATTACACGGCTTTCTGGGAACCATAGTGTGGCCCATTGTATTCCCCAAGTGGGTGTGCTTGCTTGCCTCCAATTCCGAAAATAATTACACCTCAGTGGGTTGTTGCACCTCCGTGGCAGATGCCTTCCCTGCTTTTTAGATGCAAAAACGATTTTCAGGCTGGCAACTCCCTGTAAGTATTCAGTCTGACTTCTTCTCAAAGCACAAACACCCCAGTGGTATTTGAACGAGTCCGCAGAAGCAGTGAGCCCCAATTAACGACCTTGGCAGGCCGTTACACATAAATTCAAACAGGAGCCAAACTTTGAATCGAGGCCACTGGAAGTATTTTAACTCGTTTATTAGATTTAGTTGAAGGTTTGCATCTTGCTGTCAGGCATACATCACCAAAGGGACAACAGAAGTTCAAGCGCTGGACGCGTTTCAGGATTCATTGCTTTCATCAGCAGCGTCAGTTCATGAAGGAAAAGCAAACACTGTTCTCGGCGCACACATGTACTCTTAACTGCCTCAGTGGGCGTGGTTCATTACACGGCTTTCTGGGAACCGTAGTGTGGCCCATTGTATTCCCCAAGTGGGTGTGCTTGCTTGCCTCCAATTCCGAAAATAATTACACCTCAGTGGGTTGTTGCACCTCCGTGGCAGATGCCTTCCCTGCTTTTTAGATGCAAAAACGATTTTCAGGCTGGCAACTCCCTGTAAGTATTCAGTCTGACTTCCTCTCAAAGCACAAACACCCCAGTGGTATTTGAACGAGTCCGCAGCAGCAGTGAGCCCCAATTCACGACCTTGGCAGGCCGTTACACATAAATTCAAACAGGAGCCAAACCTTGAATCGAGGCCACAGGAAGTATTTTAACTCGTTTATTAGATTTAGTTGAAGGTTTGCATCTTGCTGTCAGGCATACATCACCAAAGGGACAACAGAAGTTCAAGCGCTGGACGCGTTTCAGGATTCATTCCTTTCATCAGCAGCGTCAGTTCGTGAAGGAAAAGCAAACACTGTTCTCGGCGCACACATGTACTCTTAACTGCCTCAGTGGGCGTGGTTCATTACACGGCTTTCTGGGAACCGTAGTGTGGCCCATTGTATTCCCCAAGTGGGTGTGCTTGCTTGCCTCCAATTCCGAAAATAATTACACCTCAGTGGGTTGTTGCACCTCCGTGGCAGATGCCTTCCCTGCTTTTTAGATGCAAAAACGATTTTCAGGCTGGCAACTCCCTGTAAGTATTCAGTCTGACTTCCTCTCAAAGCACAAACACCCCAGTGGTATTTGAACGAGTCCGCAGCAGCAGTGAGCCCCAATTCACGACCTTGGCAGGCCGTTACACATAAATTCAAAGAGGAGCCAAACTTTGAATCGAGGCCACAGGAAGTATTTTAACTCGTTTATTAGATTTAGTTGAAGGTTTGCATCTTGCTGTCAGGCATACATCACCAAAGGGACAACAGAAGTTCAAGCGCTGGACGCGTTTCAGGATTCATTCCTTTCATCAGCAGCGTCAGTTCGTGAAGGAAAAGCAAACACTGTTCTCGGCGCACACATGTACTCTTAACTGCCTCAGTGGGCGTGGTTCATTACACGGCTTTCTGGGAACCGTAGTGTGGCCCATTGTATTCCCCAAGTGGGTGTGCTTGCTTGCCTCCAATTCCGAAAATAATTACACCTCAGTGGGTTGTTGCACCTCCGTGGCAGATGCCTTCCCTGCTTTTTAGATGCAAAAACGATTTTCAGGCTGGCAACTCCCTGTAAGTATTCAGTCTGACTTCTTCTCAAAGCACAAACACCCCAGTGGTATTTGAACGAGTCCGCAGAAGCAGTGAGCCCCAATTAACGACCTTGGCAGGCCGTTACACATGAATTCAAACAGGAGCCAAACTTTGAATCGAGGCCACAGGAAGTATTTTAACTCGTTTATTAGATTTAGTTGAAGGTTTGCATCTTGCTGTCAGGCATACATCACCAAAGGGACAACAGAAGTTCAAGCGCTGGACGCGTTTCAGGATTCATTCCTTTCATCAGCAGCGTCAGTTCGTGAAGGAAAAGTAAACACTGTTCTCGGCGCACACATGTACTCTTAACTGCCTCAGTGGGCGTGGTTCATTACACGGCTTTCTGGGAACCGTAGTGTGGCCCATTGTATTCCCCAAGTGGGTGTGCTTGCTTGCCTCCAATTCCGAAAGTAATTACACCTCAGTGGGTTGTTGCACCTCCGTGGCAGATGCCTTCCCTGCTTTTTAGATGCAAAAACGATTTTCAGGCTGGCAACTCCCTGTAAGTATTCAGTCTGACTTCTTCTCAAAGCACAAACACCCCAGTGGTATTTGAACGAGTCCGCAGAAGCAGTGAGCCCCAATTAACGACCTTGGCAGGCCGTTACACATAAATTCAAACAGGAGCCAAACTTTGAATCGAGGCCACAGGAAGTATTTTAACTCGTTTATTAGATTTAGTTGAAGGTTTGCATCTTGCTGTCAGGCATACATCACCAAAGGGACAACAGAAGTTCAAGCGCTGGACGCGTTTCAGGATTCATTCCTTTCATCAGCAGCGTCAGTTCGTGAAGGAAAAGCAAACACTGTTCTCGGCGCACACATGTACTCTTAACTGCCTCAGTGGGCGTGGTTCATTACACGGCTTTCTGGGAACCGTAGTGTGGCCCATTGTATTCCCCAAGTGGGTGTGCTTGCTTGCCTCCAATTCCGAAAATAATTACACCTCAGTGGGTTGTTGCACCTCCGTGGCAGATGCCTTCCCTGCTTTTTTGATGCAAAAACGATTTTCAGGCTGGCAACTCCCTGTAAGTATTCAGTCTGACTTCCTCTCAAAGCACAAACACCCCAGTGGTATTTGAACGAGTCCGCAGCAGCAGTGAGCCCCAATTCACGATCTTGGCAGGCCGTTACACATAAATTCAAACAGGAGCCAAACTTTGAATCGAGGCCACAGGAAGTATTTTAACTCGTTTATTAGATTTAGTTGAAGGTTTGCATCTTGCTGTCAGGCATACATCACCAAAGGGACAACAGAAGTTCAAGCGCTGGACGCGTTTCAGGATTCATTCCTTTCATCAGCAGCGTCAGTTCGTGATGGAAAAGCAAACACTGTTCTCGGCGCACACATGTACTCTTAACTGCCTCAGTGGGCGTGGTTCATTACACGGCTTTCTGGGAACCGTAGTGTGGCCCATTGTATTCCCCAAGTGGGTGTGCTTGCTTGCCTCCAATTCCGAAAATAATTACACCTCAGTGGGTTGTTGCACCTCCGTGGCAGATGCCTTCCCTCCTTTTTAGATGCAAAAACGATTTTCAGGCTGGCAACTCCCTGTAAGTATTCAGTCTGACTTCCTCTCAAAGCACAAACACCCCAGTGGTATTTGAACGAGTCCGCAGCAGCAGTGAGCCCCAATTCACGACCTTGGCAGGCCGTTACACATAAATTCAAACAGGAGCCAAACTTTGAATCGAGGCCACAGGAAGTATTTTAACTCGTTTATTAGATTTAGTTGAAGGTTTGCATTTTGCTGTCAGGCATACATCACCAAAGGGACAACAGAAGTTCAAGCGCTGGACGCGTTTCAGGATTCATTCCTTTCATCAGCAGCGTCAGTTCGTGAAGGAAAAGCAAACACTGTTCTCGGCGCACACATGTACTCTTAACTGCCTCAGTGGGCGTGGTTCATTACACGGCTTTCTGGGAACCGTAGTGTGGCCCATTGTATTCCCCAAGTGGGTGTGCTTGCTTGCCTCCAATTCCGAAAATAATTACACCTCAGTGGGTTGTTGCACCTCCGTGGCAGATGCCTTCCCTGCTTTTTAGATGCAAAAACGATTTTCAGGCTGGCAACTCCCTGTAAGTATTCAGTCTGACTTCCTCTCAAAGCACAAACACCCCAGTGGTATTTGAACGAGTCCGCAGCAGCAGTGAGCCCCAATTCACGACCTTGGCAGGCCGTTACACATAAATTCAAACAGCAGCCAAACTTTGAATCGAGGCCACAGAAAGTATTTTAACTCGTTTATTAGATTTAGTTGAAGGTTTGCATCTTGCTGTCAGGCATACATCACCAAAGGGACAACAGAAGTTCAAGCGCTGGACGCGTTTCAGGATTAATTCCTTTCATCAGCAGCGTCAGTTCGTGAAGGAAAAGCAAACACTGTTCTCGGCGCACACATGTACTCTTAACTGCCTCAGTGGGCGTGGTTCATTACACGGCTTTCTGGGAACCGTAGTGTGGCCCATTGTATTCCCCAAGTGGGTGTGCTTGCTTGCCTCCAATTCCGAAAATAATTACACCTCAGTGGGTTGTTGCACCTCCATGGCAGATGCCTTCCCTGCTTTTTAGATGCAAAAACGATTTTCAGGCTGGCAACTCCCTGTAAGTATTCAGTCTGACTTCCTCTCAAAGCACAAACACCCCAGTGGTATTTGAACGAGTCCGCAGCAGCAGTGAGCCCCAATTCACGACCTTGGCAGGCCGTTACACATAAATTCAAACAGGAGCCAAACTTTGAATCGAGGCCACAGGAAGTATTTTAACTCGTTTATTAGATTTAGTTGAAGGTTTGCATCTTGCTGTCAGGCATACATCACCAAAGGGACAACGGAAGTTCAAGCGCTGGACGCGTTTCAGGATTCATTCCTTTCATCAGCAGCGTCAGTTCGTGAAGGAAAAGCAAACACTGTTCTCGGCGCACACATGTACTCTTAACTGCCTCAGTGGGCGTGGTTCATTACACGGCTTTCTGGGAACCATAGTGTGGCCCATTGTATTCCCCAAGTGGGTGTGCTTGCTTGCCTCCAATTCCGAAAATAATTACACCTCAGTGGGTTGTTGCACCTCCGTGGCAGATGCCTTCCCTGCTTTTTAGATGCAAAAACGATTTTCAGGCTGGCAACTCCCTGTAAGTATTCAGTCTGACTTCTTCTCAAAGCACAAACACCCCAGTGGTATTTGAACGAGTCCGCAGAAGCAGTGAGCCCCAATTAACGACCTTGGCAGGCCGTTACACATAAATTCAAACAGGAGCCAAACTTTGAATCGAGGCCACTGGAAGTATTTTAACTCGTTTATTAGATTTAGTTGAAGGTTTGCATCTTGCTGTCAGGCATACATCACCAAAGGGACAACAGAAGTTCAAGCGCTGGACGCGTTTCAGGATTCATTGCTTTCATCAGCAGCGTCAGTTCATGAAGGAAAAGCAAACACTGTTCTCGGCGCACACATGTACTCTTAACTGCCTCAGTGGGCGTGGTTCATTACACGGCTTTCTGGGAACCGTAGTGTGGCCCATTGTATTCCCCAAGTGGGTGTGCTTGCTTGCCTCCAATTCCGAAAATAATTACACCTCAGTGGGTTGTTGCACCTCCGTGGCAGATGCCTTCCCTGCTTTTTAGATGCAAAAACGATTTTCAGGCTGGCAACTCCCTGTAAGTATTCAGTCTGACTTCCTCTCAAAGCACAAACACCCCAGTGGTATTTGAACGAGTCCGCAGCAGCAGTGAGCCCCAATTCACGACCTTGGCAGGCCGTTACACATAAATTCAAACAGGAGCCAAACCTTGAATCGAGGCCACAGGAAGTATTTTAACTCGTTTATTAGATTTAGTTGAAGGTTTGCATCTTGCTGTCAGGCATACATCACCAAAGGGACAACAGAAGTTCAAGCGCTGGACGCGTTTCAGGATTCATTCCTTTCATCAGCAGCGTCAGTTCGTGAAGGAAAAGCAAACACTGTTCTCGGCGCACACATGTACTCTTAACTGCCTCAGTGGGCGTGGTTCATTACACGGCTTTCTGGGAACCGTAGTGTGGCCCATTGTATTCCCCAAGTGGGTGTGCTTGCTTGCCTCCAATTCCGAAAATAATTACACCTCAGTGGGTTGTTGCACCTCCGTGGCAGATGCCTTCCCTGCTTTTTAGATGCAAAAACGATTTTCAGGCTGGCAACTCCCTGTAAGTATTCAGTCTGACTTCCTCTCAAAGCACAAACACCCCAGTGGTATTTGAACGAGTCCGCAGCAGCAGTGAGCCCCAATTCACGACCTTGGCAGGCCGTTACACATAAATTCAAAGAGGAGCCAAACTTTGAATCGAGGCCACAGGAAGTATTTTAACTCGTTTATTAGATTTAGTTGAAGGTTTGCATCTTGCTGTCAGGCATACATCACCAAAGGGACAACAGAAGTTCAAGCGCTGGACGCGTTTCAGGATTCATTCCTTTCATCAGCAGCGTCAGTTCGTGAAGGAAAAGCAAACACTGTTCTCGGCGCACACATGTACTCTTAACTGCCTCAGTGGGCGTGGTTCATTACACGGCTTTCTGGGAACCGTAGTGTGGCCCATTGTATTCCCCAAGTGGGTGTGCTTGCTTGCCTCCAATTCCGAAAATAATTACACCTCAGTGGGTTGTTGCACCTCCGTGGCAGATGCCTTCCCTGCTTTTTAGATGCAAAAACGATTTTCAGGCTGGCAACTCCCTGTAAGTATTCAGTCTGACTTCTTCTCAAAGCACAAACACCCCAGTGGTATTTGAACGAGTCCGCAGAAGCAGTGAGCCCCAATTAACGACCTTGGCAGGCCGTTACACATGAATTCAAACAGGAGCCAAACTTTGAATCGAGGCCACAGGAAGTATTTTAACTCGTTTATTAGATTTAGTTGAAGGTTTGCATCTTGCTGTCAGGCATACATCACCAAAGGGACAACAGAAGTTCAAGCGCTGGACGCGTTTCAGGATTCATTCCTTTCATCAGCAGCGTCAGTTCGTGAAGGAAAAGTAAACACTGTTCTCGGCGCACACATGTACTCTTAACTGCCTCAGTGGGCGTGGTTCATTACACGGCTTTCTGGGAACCGTAGTGTGGCCCATTGTATTCCCCAAGTGGGTGTGCTTGCTTGCCTCCAATTCCGAAAGTAATTACACCTCAGTGGGTTGTTGCACCTCCGTGGCAGATGCCTTCCCTGCTTTTTAGATGCAAAAACGATTTTCAGGCTGGCAACTCCCTGTAAGTATTCAGTCTGACTTCTTCTCAAAGCACAAACACCCCAGTGGTATTTGAACGAGTCCGCAGAAGCAGTGAGCCCCAATTAACGACCTTGGCAGGCCGTTACACATAAATTCAAACAGGAGCCAAACTTTGAATCGAGGCCACAGGAAGTATTTTAACTCGTTTATTAGATTTAGTTGAAGGTTTGCATCTTGCTGTCAGGCATACATCACCAAAGGGACAACAGAAGTTCAAGCGCTGGACGCGTTTCAGGATTCATTCCTTTCATCAGCAGCGTCAGTTCGTGAAGGAAAAGCAAACACTGTTCTCGGCGCACACATGTACTCTTAACTGCCTCAGTGGGCGTGGTTCATTACACGGCTTTCTGGGAACCGTAGTGTGGCCCATTGTATTCCCCAAGTGGGTGTGCTTGCTTGCCTCCAATTCCGAAAATAATTACACCTCAGTGGGTTGTTGCACCTCCGTGGCAGATGCCTTCCCTGCTTTTTTGATGCAAAAACGATTTTCAGGCTGGCAACTCCCTGTAAGTATTCAGTCTGACTTCCTCTCAAAGCACAAACACCCCAGTGGTATTTGAACGAGTCCGCAGCAGCAGTGAGCCCCAATTCACGATCTTGGCAGGCCGTTACACATAAATTCAAACAGGAGCCAAACTTTGAATCGAGGCCACAGGAAGTATTTTAACTCGTTTATTAGATTTAGTTGAAGGTTTGCATCTTGCTGTCAGGCATACATCACCAAAGGGACAACAGAAGTTCAAGCGCTGGACGCGTTTCAGGATTCATTCCTTTCATCAGCAGCGTCAGTTCGTGATGGAAAAGCAAACACTGTTCTCGGCGCACACATGTACTCTTAACTGCCTCAGTGGGCGTGGTTCATTACACGGCTTTCTGGGAACCGTAGTGTGGCCCATTGTATTCCCCAAGTGGGTGTGCTTGCTTGCCTCCAATTCCGAAAATAATTACACCTCAGTGGGTTGTTGCACCTCCGTGGCAGATGCCTTCCCTCCTTTTTAGATGCAAAAACGATTTTCAGGCTGGCAACTCCCTGTAAGTATTCAGTCTGACTTCCTCTCAAAGCACAAACACCCCAGTGGTATTTGAACGAGTCCGCAGCAGCAGTGAGCCCCAATTCACGACCTTGGCAGGCCGTTACACATAAATTCAAACAGGAGCCAAACTTTGAATCGAGGCCACAGGAAGTATTTTAACTCGTTTATTAGATTTAGTTGAAGGTTTGCATTTTGCTGTCAGGCATACATCACCAAAGGGACAACAGAAGTTCAAGCGCTGGACGCGTTTCAGGATTCATTCCTTTCATCAGCAGCGTCAGTTCGTGAAGGAAAAGCAAACACTGTTCTCGGCGCACACATGTACTCTTAACTGCCTCAGTGGGCGTGGTTCATTACACGGCTTTCTGGGAACCGTAGTGTGGCCCATTGTATTCCCCAAGTGGGTGTGCTTGCTTGCCTCCAATTCCGAAAATAATTACACCTCAGTGGGTTGTTGCACCTTCGTGGCAGATGCCTTCCCTGCTTTTTAGATGCAAAAACGATTTTCAGGCTGGCAACTCCCTGTAAGTATTCAGTCTGACTTCCTCTCAAAGCACAAACACCCCAGTGGTATTTGAACGAGTCCGCAGCAGCAGTGAGCCCCAATTCACGACCTTGGCAGGCCGTTACACATAAATTCAAACAGGAGCCAAACTTTGAATCGAGGCCACAGGAAGTATTTTAACTTGTTTATTAGATTTAGTTGAAGGTTTGCATCTTGCTGTCAGGCATACATCACCAAAGGGACAACAGAAGTTCAAGCGCTGGACGCGTTTCAGGATTCATTCCTTTCATCAGCAGCGTCAGTTCGTGAAGGAAAAGCAAACACTGTTCTCGGCGCACACATGTACTCTTAACTGCCTCAGTGGGCGTGGTTCATTACACGGCTTTCTGGGAACCGTAGTGTGGCCCATTGTATTCCCCAAGTGGGTGTGCTTGCTTGCCTCCAATTCCGAAAATAATTACACCTCAGTGGGTTGTTGCACCTCCGTGGCAGATGCCTTCCCTGCTTTTTAGAAGAGAAATCAGAAATAAATTGGTCTGAAATAACCAACAATGATGAACAATTGGAGGTTATAAATTTATCAAACAGAAATATGAGTGAAAATGAAACATCTCTCTTGAAAAAAGGTATTAACTTTTGTCCGTCAGAATCGATCAACATGGCACAAACTCGTATTGATGTGTATAAATACATAAGGAAAATAAAATTGGCAAAGATATTTGAAGAAAATGAACAAATGGCAAACTTTACAAAAGTAAAAAAGAAAAAAAGAATGGATGACATACAAGAAGATCGAGGATTAACAACTGGAGACCTACCAGCATTGGCCACACTTGTAAATTTGGATATAATGAATGAGGAGGAAACAATTCCGGAATCAGGGATAAGCCCACAAAAAGGTGCAGGCTTGAGTGGCATGAAAAAACCATCAAAATTTTATCCGCAGTTACCACAAGGTAATAAAATTGACATCTTCCAGGAAGCCATCATTAATGAAATTCATAAAATCAAGGGAGTAAAATATCAAGACAATCTAAAAGAGGAAGAAAGAATTGCATTGGATGACCTAACAAAAGATACAACAATAACAATAAAAATGGCCGACAAGGGAGGAAATATTGTTATTTTAAATACTGAAGACTAGGTGGCAGAGGCACATCTACAATAGGATGACAAAAGATACTATAGAAAACTGGAAAAAAATCCAACAAATCACTTTAAAGAGAAATATGATAGGAAACTTGATATATGGAATGACCAAAACTTAATAGATTTAGATGAAAAGAAATTCCTTACAACTGATCATCCAGTGGTGGCCACGATATATTTCCTGCCCAAAGTGCACAAGAACCCACTTAGACCACCAGGGAGGCCTATAGTTTCTTCAAAAGGGTCACTTATGGAACCAATAGCCAATTATATTGATTTTTTCCTAATGCCATTTGTGATTAATTTGAGTTCGTACTTACGTGACACTACTGACCTATTGACACATCTTGAAGACTTACCATGGCAATCAAATTATATGCTTATCACAATGGACGTAGTATCGTTGTATACTAATATCGAAAATGACATTGGATTGAATGCTTGTGCGCACTTCCTTAAAGACAGAGATATCCATTTTAAAAAACACAATCAAATGCTTATTGATATGGTGGAAATGTGTTTAACTCAAAATATCTTTTTATTTGGAGAAGAGATCTTCCAACAAGTTAAAGGATGTGTGATGGGCTTCTCATTCAGCCTGGCGTATGCATGCCTTACGATGGGCTGGTTTGAACAACAGATTGCATGGCACCCGGATAATGACTTCTATGTAAACAAAATTCCCAAATGGGTCAGGTATATTGATGACCTTTTGATTGTATGGGAAGGAACCAAACAAGAATTTGAGGCATATTTCCAAATCCTAAACTCGTCAAGTACCAATCTTAAATTCACATACAACATCAGTCAAACTAAAGCTATATTTCTTGATACAGAAATATACATTCGAAATGATCGTGTAGAAACAACCTTACACAGGAAGGAAACCACAACAAATTCAACACTACACGCAAGCAGTTTCCATAAAGCTTCAGTAAAGGAAAATATTCCGTATGGGGAATTTTTACGAGTGCGAAGGATCTGTTCGGAGGAGAAAGAATGGAAAAATACGAGCTATGCCATGGCACAAAGGTTCAAGAATCGGGGCTATAACAAAGAAGTCATTGAAAAAGGGTGGAACAGAGCAAATGCTAAAGAAAGAAAAGAAGCACTGACCTCCAAACGAAAAAACACAGAATCCACTAACAAATCAGAGGACAGAAAAGTAAGATTGATTTTGGATTATACACGAGAATCCAAACAAATTGGAAGTATCATCAGAAAAAACTGGAAACTGCTACAATTGGACCCAACAATGAATAAAATTATGGGCAAACATCCTGAGATAACATATAGAAGGGCGAGGAACATAAAAGATAGACTGATTCAAAGCCATTATAAAGATCATACCAAAAAACCAAAAGGAATACAATGGATGAAAACAAAAGCATTCATAAAATGTCAGCACTGTAAGGTGTGCCAAATAGCAGTGAATAAAAAGGAGGTGCTAATGCCTAATAACAAAATGTGGCAAATTAAAGAATTGATCAACTGTCTGAGTACGCATGTGGTATACGTGATTGAATGTCCATGTGCACTGAAATACATTGGTAGCACTAAGAATGAACTGAAAAAAAGAATTCTAGAGCACGTAAGAGCTACGGTGAATAAGGATAGAAATAATGCTGTGGCAAAGCATATGGAGACCTCACATAACAGTGATTGGACATTGTTGAAATTCTATGCTTTGGAAACAATCCTCCCACATGAAAGGGGAGGGGACAGAGAAAAAACTTTGAGATGTAGAGAATCACGTCAAATCTTAAACTTCAGGACAATGACCCCGATGGGGCTTAATCAGAGTGAAGAATTATATGTACATCTGTGACGTGTGAGAATAAGACTGTGGGACAGTATGGTTCATCCGAAATATGGGTCGAATGACAGAGGACAATAATTAGATAGGATGATATTACAGTTAAGATGGGATTCGAAATGAATTTTGTTAAATGATACGGTTGCAATGATATCAAAGGAGAGGGGCGTTAACCACATGTGGAATTTGGAGAATATTAATGTGTTGCCTATGCATGGTTATACTTGCAAGACATATCGCAATGCCCACCAGAGGGCTGGCAAGATGTTTTCAGTAAATGATGAAATAGTGCGGAGCAAGCACATATAAAAGTATATAAAGTTGCATTTTGGATTGTAAAATATTGTGATCCTAAGCCCACTGGAGGGCATTAAACGTAAGACTGATGAAATGATAAACAGTACGCAAAATAGCCATGATAGGATGAATACTCATGTGACGAGTGTTATAAAATAGGATTTGTAATAATCTTGTATGATGCAACATTGGTATTTCGCAACTAATGAATTTAAATGTAACTATGTTGATAACAACGTGAATTTGTAGTTCTTAAGTAAAAAACTACAATCCCCAAGTCACTTCCGGTTAAGATACAGGAAGTGAGGTATTGCAAATGAAATGATTTGGCAGTTACCCTGTAGAAATAGGAGGGGTTTGTAACAATTCAATGTTTAACCGTGAGCAAGCTGCGTGTGGGAGCAGCGAAACGCGTCGGTTCTTTTGACTGATATGCTGGTAACAATGAAAATAAACTGAAAATTGGGAAAATCTGAAACCCTTGTGAGTGCGTACTCAATCCTTCTTTGTGAGGGGGTGTGCGATATATATATATATTTATATATATATATATATATACACATATACACATATATATATATTATATATATATATATATATATATATATATATATATATATATATATATATCTCAATCAAAACAATACCCTTTCAGGCATTGAGTGACACATAAATTATGAAAAAAGAAGCAGAGAACTCTGGGTAGTTCTCACGTTTAGGTGGAAAGCAGCTCCTATATAGAGCACCCTCACCACCAGTGATACTCTAGATTTGCTCATTTAAAAATACTGCTTTTTTATCAAAATCTTTAAACATAGGATTAGCACAGTGCCATCCTCGCCAAGATAGAAAGGGACAAAGTATTTAGCCATTTCTACTGCAAAGTCTTTAAGCATAGGAATAGCACAGTGCTGTCCATGCCGAGCTGTAAAATGACAAAAGCCATTCATCACTCCAGGCACAGTATTACAGCTTTGAATTGATAAAATACCAACCAAGCCAACCTGAAATTAGTAAAAGCAACCCCTTGCTTTTACTCATTTCAGGTTGGCTTGGTTGGTATTTTGTTATACAGGGACATTATAGTTAGCAAATAACATTTTAAAAAACCTTTGAACTTCACTGAAAAAAAACAAAGGTTACAAGGATGTTATAGTTAGGAAATATAATGTTAAAAAACATATAAAAAATGAATGTTACAGTGAAGTTATAGTTAGGCTTACATTTCACTCATGCAAAACCATTGAAATTCAGCAATTATGCCTCCGCAATGCACTGCTTATGACCTCACATATTACATAACTCATGGTGCTCTACCTGCCTCTGTGGATCCAGCAGGACTGACACATCTCCTCTTCTGCGCAGCGCAATCCTGAGCAGAACTAATGCATTGCTGCTGCTGCTTGGATTGGACCCGTTGCCAAGACCTTCATCGCCTCTGCAACCTGTAGCCTCTTCAGAACCGCAGTTGCGAGACACAGGCCCTCGCACTCCCCATCGCCAGCAGCCTTGATGACGACGCCGGACTCTGCATTGCAACCTTGCAGCTCCTTGGAACATTAAATCACCTGACTGCGTGACACAGCCTCGGCGCTGAACTTCACATCGCAACCCATCGCTGCACCTTGGAACCAACGCATTGCTTCGGCTGCGCTATGCATCTTCAATGCGGATCCTCACAACGCTCTGCAAACCACGATTTAAGGTACTCTGTTCAGCAAGACTAACTTGTTCCGTGTAGCTGGCACATGCTTCATCGCGGTCGGCTGGAACTTGTGTATTTGTCCTGGTCTAGCGCGGTCAGATTTCCACAGTTGACGCTTTGTACTTTTTGTTACTATTTTCATTAATAACTTTAGAATTGCATATTTCTGGTTCTACTGATTGGATTTTTGTCATTTTGGTCTTGTTTTATATATTAGATTACCTTGTTGAGCAGAGGCGATACGGACAGATACTCCTGAATTTAGAGGCAAGTCTCGTGTTCTCGTGTTCGCTCCTAGCCGCACCCGCTTCGCGGGTGCCGCGTCGCACGGGAGTGCACTGACCATCATCACACACCGGCAGTAGGAGAAGGAAGGCGGAGGTAAGGGCGAGTGGCTCGGCGGGGCTGCGAGCGTGCGGGGACTCCAGTGACCAGGAGTCCCTGCGAGACCATGGACACAGCATCCGGTCCGCTCTCCCCGCTGGCCCGCCCCCGCCTTCTTTGAGAGTCATAAGGCGACTCCTACCATCACCTGTGGGGGCGATTACCTTGTTGAGCAGAGGCAATACGGACAGATACTCCTGAATTTAGAGGCAAGTCTCGTGTTCGCTCCTAGCCGCACCCGCTTCGGGGTGCCGCGTCGCACGGGAGTGCACTGACCATCATCACACACCGGCAGTAGGAGAAGGAAGGCGGAGGTAAGGGCGAGTGGCTCGGCGGGGCTGCGAGTGTGCGGGGACTCCAGTGACCAGGAGTCCCTGCGAGACCACGGACACAGCATCCGGTCCGCTCTCCCCGCTGGCCCGCCCCCCCCGCCTTCTTTGAGAGTCATAAGGCGACTCCTACCATCACCTGTGGGGGCGATTACCTTGTTGAGCAGAGGCGATACGGACAGATACTCCTGAATTTAGAGGCAAGTCTCGTGTTCGCTCCTAGCCGCACCCGCTTCGCGGGTGCCGCGTCGCACGGGAGTGCACTGACCATCATCACACACCGGCAGTAGGAGAAGGAAGGCGGAGGTAAGGGCGAGTGGCTCGGCGGGGCTGCGAGCGTGCGGGGACTCCAGTGACCAGGAGTCCCTGCGAGACCACGGACACAGCATCCGGTCCGCTCTCCCCGCTGGCCCGCCCCCCGCCTTCTTTGAGAGTCATAAGGCGACTCCTACCATCACCTGTGGGGGCGATTACCTTGTTGAGCAGAGGCGATACGGACAGATACTCCTGAATTTAGAGGCAAGTCTCGTGTTCGCTCCTAGCCGCACCCGCTTCGCGGGTGCCGCGTCGCACGGGAGTGCACTGACCATCATCACACACCGGCAGTAGGAGAAGGAAGGCGGAGGTAAGGGCGAGTGGCTCGGTGGGGCTGCGAGCGTGCGGGGACTCCAGTGACCAGGAGTCCCTGCGAGACCACGGACACAGCATCCGGTCCGCTCTCCCCGCTGGCCCGCCCCTTGCCCTTTACGCCCCCTATATAACATCAGTAGTCTCCCGCAGCGCGGGACGCAGCCCGGGGCGAAGACCGGGCTAAGAGCGGGCCGTTTGAGGCCGTTCGAGGACTGAGCGGACTGGACTGGCCCATCCTCTTTCGCCTAATATTTCCGTAAACAATACTGAGCCTATAAAGGTAATTAAATAATCATATTATCCCATTCTGCCCGCTTGACCAGCGTTGTCCTCTTATACCAAGTGCCATGAGTACTAGGGTAACACGTAGTAAGGCCTCTCAAAGTGGGCCACCAATTAGTGGCCCCATGGATGACTTTATTACCCGTACTAATATAGCTATAGACGAAGAGATATCTAAACTCCAAACCCGGGTTTCCTTAGAACTGGTAGCTGCTAGAAGGCTGTCTCAAGTCATTGCACTTTCAAAAAAATCCTCTCTAGGCCACATTGCTGCTGCGGTTACTCCGGAGCGTCCTGTTCGCCCCTATTGTGTAGTTACTCAGGTTGATGTCCATCAGTCCCCGATCCCTGCTATCTTTCCCTTAACCTTAGAGCACCCATCTAACATAGACGAGGCAAACCTGCCCACAGTTTCTCGTGTTCAGAATCCCACCCTTAACCCACTCCCTCAGGCATCTCCGACTACCACCAGCACTAGTGGCAAACAATCAAAAAGAAAGCGCCATTCTCGCTCTGCTTACTTTCGTAAGAAGGCAAAAATTGCAGTTTCTCAACATCTGGCAGTGACTAACGTTCCAGCAAGTAACGCCATAGCAGAGCGCATTCCGAGCATACAGCCACCAATTGAGGGTAGGGGAGAGGGCTTAGTTATTCCCTCTACCACCATTTTAGAGGATAAGGGCCTACAGGCAGAGGGGTTGGGTAAGAATAATAAGGAATTCATAGATCTGGTTTGGGAAACCCTCAAAAAACTTCTCTCACCCCTCGATCTTAGATTATCAAGGATAGAAAATAACTTGCTCGAGATGGAAAAGAGCATTATTGCTCTGGCCACTCTCGGCCTGAGAAGTCTTGAAAACCAGGGTCTTAGCGTAGCTGACCCAATACCACTAGCTTCTGCATCCCAAGTCTCGCAACCTCCCCTCCAAGTACCATCCACTGTAAGGCCGGTTCCTAAACCGAGGACTGTGGCTGTGGACCATGTTTCCGCGATCACTAAACCTCAGGTTCCTAAACGGAGTCCCATGCGCCAACCAGTAAATCCTAAACCTGAAGTGCTTCCTAGACCTAACCCTAGTGAAACTCAGGGCCCTTCTGTAACGGACAACTTCAGAGGGGGTTATATTGACCTTCCCCCAGAGGCCAATGATTATGTGGTTGTGCTGACGGGTGTCCCCAAGATCGGCAATGGCCAATACGAGAACCATTGGTCTCTGAAAAACAAGACAATGTACTGGCTCAACGCGAATAGACCGATCCCTAATGCCCGAAAAAGTCGTGTCCTGATGGTGCGTAGAACTCCCTGGGTGGGCCCAACGAAGAAAACCGGTTCTGGGGACTGTATAGTGGTGACCTTCGAGGATCCACACACGGCGCATCATATCTGTTCTTGGCCAAACAGTAAAGAGTCCCCTGTCATACCTAGGCCGTTGACCTTCTTTTATCCTCCTCGACCAAGACACAACCAGGTGGATGACTGGACATTGGTACAACATCATCCATGGATGAGCCATCCCCAGAGTCGCAAGGATATCCTCCCACATTGGAACGGCCCTTCAACTTACAATAGATTTGGCAGCCTAGAGGAGGTAGATTGACTTTATATGCAACCGGCCCAACAGCAATGGAGAAAAATAACGCCATCACAGGCTCCAGGTCAAATTGCATGCTTAGCTCTCGACCACCCAGCAGGCCCAGCAGGGCCACCAAATAGTTTGCCTATTGATGGGGGGCCAACTATACCCAATACTTTAGATTACTGTGGAGTGGAAGAACGGTTAGACTCATTCTGTTTGATTCCCCTTTTATCCACCTCTACTGAAGTAGCAGGGACTAATTTGTCCGGTACAGCTGCGGTCCCGAACCACCACCAGATCGAGTTATCTCTAAGGTCCTCTAGATCGGTTGTGACCAAACCTCCCTTGTCTACCTATTCTTCCAAGCATTCTACTTCTACTTCTGGCGAACCCTTACTAAAGATTGTGAGCTGGAATGTGGCAGGGCTTGGACGCAATTTTGACATTCCCGAATGGAATGCTTTCCTAGAACCTTACAACATCTGCCTTTTACAGGAAACCTGGTGCCAAGAACCCAGACACAGAGTAGGCTTTTCAACCTACTTTGTCCCGGCTGTCCAACATCAAGGATGCAAAGGTCGCCCGTCTGGCGGCCTTCTTATATGGGTCAGCATTGCGCTAGGTCTTAGTATAAACCAAAGGACCACCCAATCACCGGATCTCCAGTGGATATCAATACATTGTAAAGGGGGAAGAAACCTGGAAGTATTCAATCTCTATCTGAGGGGCGCCAGAGGTGGGGCGTCACGTTTAACCTCAACAGGCCTAAGCAGCAATCTAGCTGCCTGTAGTACTGACTCTTACGTTCTTCTTGCAGGCGACTTTAATTGCTGTTTTGAGCCACTGGCCAGGGAAGACATTTTGGATACCTTTGAAGAGGACACTAGGAGAGGCATCCCCATCCTGACCCTTGATCCGATCCCTAAATGGACTCAAAGTGCAATAGATATCAACGCTCTTTGTATGGAGCATAATTTGAGATCAACAAACGGCCGCTCCAAATCTGATCCTATGGGTGCTCATACATACAACAGGCCGGGCCACTCCTCCAGAATTGACTTTATTATGCTCAATTATAACCTTTGGTCACTACACCGAGACATGGAGGTCATAGAGTCATGTGATAGCGACCACAACCCCCTTTCATTATCTATCGCCCTTCCTTGGCAGGCTGGAAACCAAGGTACGTCTGATTATAAGTGGAAAGCTTCACATGAAATCGTTCCTACAAACTGTAGTAGGCGCCTAAAGTGGGCCAAAGTTTCAGCAGACGAAGCAAGGATGGCGCAAGCCGGGACTATTTTGACAGGGGCGGAGCCTCGGCTTGATGCCTTAAGTCCTACCAGCAAAAAGGTTTTACCATTATTCACAGAGACTATAGTGGCACTGAGTGACTTGTTCATCGTCCCCCAACCCACTTCTAGGGTTGCCTCGAAAGGTGTTCCTAAGGCGAGAGATAAGTGGTATTCTAGCAAATGTCGATCAACTAAGAGGGAACTTATCTCTGCACTAAAGACCAAAGACCCAGTTAACATCAGGATCGCGAGGAAACTTTACAAAAAATCCGTGACTGAGGCCAAAGAGGTTTATGATTCCAATTTTTGGGGGGAGCTAGTAGATGCAAGCACTAGGAAAGATGCCAAGGGGTTTTGGGATTTATTAAGAGCCAGGGAGAAGCCTATTGACCAGCAGCTAACTTGCAATATCCCTGGTGATGTGTGGCTTGCCCACTTCTCGAAACTATATTCCGCTCCTCTAGGGGTATCCCACCTAGCTCAGTCATCTTTTGGTCCACTACCCAGCCCTACAGTTGACCTCCCATGTTATGATGGTTTATTTACTAGCCTGGAAGTAGAGAGGGCAATCAGGTGCATTGTACCAAATAAGGCAGCAGGTCCTGATGGGATTCCGGGTGATTTAATAAAGAACCATCCTTTTTTTTGGAGTAGACTAATCGCTTCCCTTCTAAACGAGGTTTTGTTGGGAGGTTCGTTCCCTGATTCATGGAGGGGCGCTGAGGTCGTCCCTATTTTTAAGAAAGGCTGTAGGGATGACCCAGCAAATTATCGTCCCATTAGTTTACTGGACTCAACCCAAAAGGTAGCGGGTAAAACGGTATTGGGTAGGATTATCCAGTGGGCGGATGAAAATCAGATCCTGTCAGACCTTCAAGCAGGCTTTAGAACAGGGACAGGTACAATCGAGCAGACATTTCGCCTTCTAATGATTTATTGGAAAGTGGTGGTGCTGGGAGGGGGCAGTTTATATCTAGTCTTTATTGACTTGCGAACAGCCTTCGACCTGGTACCACGAGCATTACTGTGGAATGTCCTCGATGGGTTAGGTCTGCCCCCATATCTGCTGGCCTTGCTCAAAAAATTTCATGATAGCAATTTTGCCCAAATTAGATGGGGTGACCAGGGGGAGAAAACACCTTGTATCCCTGTCGATAGGGGCGTCCGCCAGGGTTGTGTGCTTGACCCCACTCTGTTTTCTCTCTACGTTAACGGAGTGGTGGAGCACCTCCTTCAAAATCCATCAGATGCACCCACCCTGGCCGGAAGGTAAATTCCGACGCTCCTATTCGCGGATGACACCCTTCTAATTTCGAAATCACCGGTGGGCATTCAATCACTGCTTTCTAGTTTCAAGGCCTTCTGCGACACAAGGGGTTTGGCTATAAATATAGGCAAGACTAAATTTCTTGTTCTCAACCCCCCTAAGAAATCTGTCGTTCCCCCTGTTCTAGATTCTGTTCCACTCGAAAGAGTCAAAGAATTTGACTATTTGGGTATACGTCTCAGCGACACCATGAGCTGGAGGGCACACCATCAAAAGGTGTTTCTGATTCATAAGAGGGTAGCAGGTGCCCTGCTCAAAGAACAGCGTGCCTCATCTTTAAAACCAATTGGGGCACTCCTAGACATATACAGGGCAAGGGTTGTGAGCGCAGCATTGTATGGCGCCGAACTGTGGGGCATTCAGAGAGTTGATACCTTGGCCCACTTAGAGAACAACTTTCACAAAGATCTCATGAGCCTACCCCACAGTACCCCCACAATCCCCCTTTTGCTAGATGCGGGCACTCGCTCAATATGTGAGCAAGCTAAATTACGCCCCCTTTTATTATGGTCCAGAATCTGGAATATCCCTGAACTCCGCAGCTATGCAGAAGCCCTAAATGACATTTTGTCCCTTCCGGGTTGTTATAAGGTTATTTGGCTTAGGGAGGTCAAGAGGCTCCTTTATAAGCTGGGTTTGGGAGATGCTTGGGTTAACAAATCAGCACCCTCAAAACAAATATTAAAGAAGGCTTATTGGTTATGGGTGGACAATGAAAGAGTATGCAACACAAACCATTGCAAATCTGTCGCCCAATTTTTGTTATCTAAGGAGATCCCTTACAGGGAACCCTATTTGGATCTCATCCATAGCTCAGGCGACAGATCACTGTACTTCAAATTCAGGGTGGGGGAGCTTCCTTTATGCCAGTTTACTTCCACCTGGAAACCGCCCCTTCAAACTGTACCCTACTGCCCCTTCTGTGACTCAAGGGTAGAGTCTGTGCCCACCTGCTATTTGAGTGCAGCGTTTACGCAGCGCCAAGACGGAGGTGGCTGAAGCCCCTTTGTAGGAGCTTGGGAATTCGTTCACATCTGGAAGCTTTACGCATACTGCGTACAGATGCAAGACCCTTCTTTGCCTGTTGTATGGCAAAATTTCTAGGCTGGGCTTGGCGTATAAGAACTGCGAAAAAATTGCTGATACAGTAATGTCTTTCGCCCCTATTCTGTCATTTTTAAAGATGTTTTTTTAATTTCCAGTGATGATTATGTAGGATATTTTGTACTAATTGTTGTTAAACTGTTTTTATTGATGTAACGTGCTGCTTTTATGATATGTTTTTATATCGAATAAAGCTTTCCTACTACTATATTAGAAATAACTCTAATTACCTTTCTTGGTATGGAATCTTTTTGTGTGGTGTTTATTCACTTTATTACTGTTTGAAGAGTTGCACAAATACTTTACACTTTGCCTCTACGTTAAGCCAGACTGCTCGGTGCCAAGCTACCAGAGGGTTGAGCACAAGTTAATTTAAGGTTGGTTTGTGCCTCACCCTGACAAGGACTGTGGTTGTTGCTTGACCAGGGCTCACGCCCTAGTCAACCAACAACCCAATTTCTTACAGGGTCCAACTTCAAATTAGCCACATTTTTACAAAGAATAAAATGACCTCCTACACTGAGTTCAGGAAACATTTACGTAGGGTAGAAACCTATAATTGTCAGGGGATTCTTGCTAAGTTGATAAATTGTGAGCTAATGCCCCTAACAATCATGTCTATAAAGTCTCTATGGACCCAAAGAAACGTATCAATACAACAGCATAAACAAATCGGCCTATGCAAAATTCACTAGCAGTAAAGTTCTGCATTAGTATTTGAGGAGTGGGGCATGGGATCTATATAGGCCTTGAACTTTTGTTTCTTTGTTAAAATAGTGCATCATGCCTCAGCAGCTACTACGGCAAGCCTGGTGCAATGATCCTCTCTTGTAGAGGCTGATACCTACTCCTCCTCATTGGCATGGGCTGTATTACTACAGTGAATTACGTATAATTCTTGAAATGTTGAATTCTTTATAAACTACAACAACAGCCATTCACTAACAGGGATATTACAGCATTCATGGCAAACACATTTTCTTTAAACACATTAACTTTATATTATTGGTATAAATATTGTCAGATGCTACAAAGGCACCTATAATAGTATTTTGCCATACAAATGTTCTTAGCATATTTTGAAAGAATTGTGTTATCTTTAAAGACTTTCTGAAACTGTTAGAGTATCTTTCATCACATGGAGGGGAGAAAAAAGTATTATGCATTGAGGGCTTTCACAGCTTACTTTTCACATCTCATTAGACAAGTAGATCATTCACATGTAATAGATCTGGGCAGGGGCAGTGTTAGCGCTGTAAGAACCCGGTGCTGCAATCACATTTGGTGCCCCCATGCCCCAGGACGCCTCCTCAGATTCTCTCCCTACCACGTGCAAAAGTGTCCCTCATCTCTCCAATCATAAGATATTGATCAAGACAGCTCCCTTCCCCCCCTTGAGGTCACAGCACCCCCTTCATAGGTCAGCGCCCAGTGCGGCCGCACCTGTCGCACTGCCCTAGAGCCGGTCCTGGCTCTGGGTGAAGTAGGCAAAAAGAAAGAGGAACAAGGCCCCGGATCCTGTACCTAATATTCTGTACCAGTGCTGGTCAGGACATTTTTTTCATCTTCTGAGAATGGCACTTATGAGGCCAGTTTTGCACCAAAATTTGCACCACACGATAAGTGAACAAAAATATTTGCACTTGGCTCAAATGTTGGTGCAAATGTTTCAGTATACTTTTAGAGACTCTCCTGCAATCTAGGTCATCAGGATACATTAAAGCAAAATTGCACTAGCGGTCTATAAATAGAGGTTGCCCCAATTCACCAACGACAAACAGGGTGATATCATGTACATCTTCTCTTGCTCTATTGGACAAACACCAAGCTAAACTATTATTTCATTGAATCTTTAAGGAGAAACAAAATATATAGAAAAAAAGTTACAATAGTGTACTCTGAACGCTTTATAAAACTATGAATACACGCAACAAGGTGCTTCCTATTGTTTTTCGTGAATGGCCATTGGAAGGAGGCTGAGGCTTGATTTTTTTAGACCAGGATCATCGCTCCACACTGCTGAGGCACTTATGTTGGCAGTGATGTTGGCATAAGTTTGAGTTCTTACTGCGACATCATGCTTTGGAACGGTGGCAGCGCTACCTGTGGCTGTTGCCATGTTAGTGTGGGACACTCGCATTCCTCTCATGGACTCCTGGAAGGTTTCTCCCTAGATATGACTGGCCTGGCACCAATCTCCATCCTCACATTTGGTCATAAGTTTGAGATATTTGTATTTCACTTACCAACTGGTGTTGCTAATTTACTTTCTGCTTCTCTCTTGTTGCTGCCTCTGAGTTTTCTGCTGTCTCTGAGGCTTCTTGCTTTTGGGCCACAACAGATTCACCAGAATATTGTCAGCTTTCCTGTATTTTCATCTGATTGATTTTGTCTCCTCTGGTGAGTAGAGTTAACGGCATGAGTACTTGTAAAATGTCAATATTTTCCAAGGGATTCCTTCATTTGGCTAGTAAATATGAATTATTTTCATCTTCTTAATATAATTAAGATTTCTAATCATGCCAGGTAGGGAAATCTACACCGTGTGGTAAGAACTGAGGGGCACATTTACAAGAAAGTGACGCATCTGGGAAGATGCGTCACTTTCCCTGCGCCACTTTGAGAAACCCTTGCGCCACTATGGATGCGCCGTATTTACAATACTTGTATCAATAACAGGAGCAGAAACCCATCAACCGTGTTGGGATTGGGGTAGAGAATGTAATAAGAACATATGATATCCCAATTGGTATTATTCAAAGGCAATTAGTAAGGATATGAGTACAACATTATCCAAAAGGAAGCAAGGAGACTCCATTTGATTATTGCATGTGCTCATGGTATCATTTATGTAGACAATTTAGGAAAGAGGAAAAAAAGGCAATTAGCAGTTGTGACAGCACTGCAATATACAAATAAAACAAATGAAAACAACCCAAATTGTACTTGGTGCTCAAGGTGTGTGAGTGAAAAACACGGTAGCGACGCAGGTGACAATGTGATCAGCGTGGACGGCGCATAGTGACTGGTGCATAGATATATACAGTGAATGAATGACACAATGTGGTTCCAGGTAGCTTGAAGAGTTCGTTTCTACTTTGGTTTGATGTATTATTCGTGAACCACTTTGTATGGAGCGCCTATGATCGCGCTGAATGGTCAATTCAGCGCGATCATAGGCGCTCCATACAAAGTGGTTCACGAGTAATAATACATCAAACCAAATATATATATATATATCTCGCCATAGGACATACATGTTGAGTTAGGTATAGAAAATCTATACTTACCTGTTGATATTTTGGTTATGATATTTTGTCCTCGATATTCTGTGCAATGGATATTCTGGTTTCGATATCCATGGTGCACACCCATATAAAGAACCCCATTGATTTTTATCTTCTGAAGAACCTTTCAGGAAGCTTCCATCAGTCTGAATGTATCTATTTAATTTACTTACAAAAGCCCCAAGGGTTCCTATCATCCATGACATCTATACTGGTGCAATCTGGAAGGATACCTGTGCTCATTGGAATTCCATTACCATTTTATTTATTGGTGCTGTATGGTAGTTAACAGGAGATAGGGTCTAAATCTCTCAGAAGTGTCTGAGGGAAAGCTGAGCTGCTCTTCTGCACTCCAAATGTTTATCTATGTAATGTAATGACACTACCTTAATTTTTAACCTACATTATACTTTGAACTTTCAATTATAATGTGCTTCCACTTTGTCAACTGAAAAAAGTCGTATACATCTTTATAATTGATACATGGGTACATTTTGTGGAATACATCATTGCTGTACAAGGGAGGTAAGTTACACTATTCTTTAAGTAATAATCAACTATCAGCACCTTTATGCCTTGAGTGAAAAACATTCTAATGTTCAATATACAGGCAACTGAAATATAAACAGATACAAGACTGCTTGACTGAATATACAAAAAGCATCTACATTTTCTTCTACCCACAAAAATATCTACATGTAACCCTATGCGCTTAGCATGCTATTAAGTTCTTGTTAAGTGATGAGAACCCAGTTTGAGTACATTTCACAAAAAACGTGTTTCTCCTTTGAATTGATCTAACATCATATGGTGCGAAATAAATTACATGACTTTATATAAATTGTATTCATTCCCTGCTATGAATCCCTTCTGTCTCATCTTTTCCTCCTTAACACACTCATCACCTAAATCTAGCAGTCCCATCTGATGTCCTCTAACCCTTTAGTCACACAAGAGTAACACTCCATTATCTCAATGCTACTACGGGGTAATCCTGGAAATTCATTTGGGCACTCATGAACTCAGAGTTCACCTCTCATCCAGAAGTGATTTTCCTGAGAAAGGGAGGATGGTTCACACCGGGTTCTCCAACCAGTTCGGTAATAAGATCTACCCATATTCAATAAAAATCATCCCGCGTGATTAATAGTATGAGTTTTGCAATAGTTACCACATTAGACAAAGATGCATTATTTGCCATCCTACGCAAGATTGGCAGCAATGATCACCCCAATGCAAGCTTTGCAGCAGTTATGTAAAAAAGTGGAGTGCCTCTACATGAGTAATTCCTAACAGCCACAGCTGCAATG
Organism: Lissotriton helveticus; assembly: GCF_964261635.1. Lineage (NCBI taxonomy): Eukaryota > Metazoa > Chordata > Amphibia > Caudata > Salamandridae > Lissotriton > Lissotriton helveticus. The sequence goes on along the minus strand of NC_136070.1, from coordinate 1,068,927,428 downwards.
TCTCTGGCACCAAAGTAATAATATTAGTTCTAGGTTTCCCCAATAACATTTCATTTATCACTCAAATATCAGATTTAAATACAATTTGAAAAAAATGAGTTCTGAAAATACACACATTTTTGGGTCAAGCACACACTTCAATTTTAGTATACTTTTATTAATTCAACTAAGGAAAAGCTTCTAATTAAGTAGCTTGGGCTCCATACAAGAGAGCAACTTACACGCAGCTAGAAAGCTACTAGGAGCTTATATACTAATTATTGGATGAGTCTGGTTCACAGAAACAGATTGGAGGCCTCTGGAGACTCTCTCTCAGGATAAGCCTGACAGAGGCCACAGGTAATTCTCAAAATATAAAGGTGATGGCATTGAATCATACCTATTATACAGGGAAGGAGGAAGTGCGCTAAGTTTGGTGCATCATGCACAAATAATTGATAATAATCCTCTTGTTTACAGAAAGGCAATAGAGCTGTCCTATTTGTTTTTGAGAACACTACATAATTTTTAAGGGCAAAACGGGAACTCACTGACGACTTTTGGATGAATTGCAGCCTGTCTAAAGCTTTGCTTAGGAGCCCCACGTAATTGGTGCTGGAAAATAATGATAACATCCAGACAGGCACACAGAGTTGCATGGAGAACCAGAATATTGGGGGGAAATGTCAGAAAAGGGAGAGTTGTACGCAAGACTGTGAAATAAAAAAGTCTATTCTGATATACTGTTGCGATTTGGTTAAGATTAAAGTCAACCAAGTGGAGGCGTTATCATGGACTAGATGGAGGGGTCTGAGATATATGGGGGGTATGCACACGCACTCCTTGAGGAGCAGATCAGGGCGGAGGAGCTGAAGCTATCATATGCGGAGATCTGGGGAGAAGGGCCATCTGCACTACTGAACATTGTGACATATTTTGTTGATCCGGGGAGGGAGATGTAGACGGGGGGGGGGGGGGGGGGACATGCAAAGGTGGAGTCAGACCTCCTTCTGATATCCTACAGAAACTGGGTCAGAAGTCGACTTCAATCAATTTCAAGCAGCTGGTGAGCCAGAGGAGCCATTAAGGCTGAACAGGAGGGGAAGAGCAACAAATCCCCGACATATCCCTTGGGACTGGTTAGAATCCTGAGTTGAACGAGCTCCATTTACCACCTGGGATTTCCCCATCAGGAAAGACTCTCCCCAACGAAGAGCTATGCTGCTCAAAATTTAACCAGATTGCTGTCACAGGAGTGTGTGAAGGTGCATGGTGTTGAAGGTCGCAGATGCATCAAGGCTCTGACACCAACACCACCATCAACCAACATAAGAACCTCTTATAGAATAGAAATGTCAACTAGTTCTGTACCTAGACCAGGTAGAACCCTTCCTGAAGGCAGCCTAGAACCAAGTGAGACTCGGCAAAGTGTTTAACTGCCGCATCAACATACACTCCAGCAACTCCACACTTCCTGGGGCAAGGGTCAAGGAGAGATTTTGTTGGTTTACTACTCTTTTTTTTATAATCTTGCATTGAAATAGGCTTGAATTAAGAACGGATCATGATATTTTTCACCCTCCCCCAAGCCGTTAGAGAGATCCTTCATTCTGGTTAAATTTCCTGCAGGATGCTGGTATCAATCTTACAGACTGGAAAAAAATTCAAGAGATTCTACCAAATCAAGACATGGAGTAACATTGGTCTCCATTGCTAAGGGATTCAAAGAGAGAAAAACCCCATGAACCACCAGAGGGCCGTTCGCCTGCATGCACTGCCACGTTGCATGTAGTACTAAAGCACCAAGCAAAGCCATTGACACCGCAAACACTACTGCAAAATGCAAGCCGTCCAAGACCGCCAAGATTCTACTTCAGTGTATCCTACTCAATGCACAATCTCTTGGCAAACATGCCACAGAGATCTGGATACAATATCATCCCTCTCCCTGGACATCATCTTCCTTACAGACCTGGCTGAACCCGTCTCCACGCCAGACATCACCACCCCGGTAGTCTACAAGATAATGAACCTGGACAGAAGCAACAAACACAGTGCTGGAATTGCCATCATCTATAATGGCACCATCCAATGCATGACTTCCTCGGATGACTCAACCCCAATAATGGAACACCTAAACTTCAAACTTCGCACCAACGGAAAAAACACTGTCAGAAGTACCCTCACCAGGACCACGCCCCAGTTTCTACAACACCATCCCGGACCTCATCAACTCACTCAACATCAACTACGAGCTCTACATCTTCCTAGGAGACGTCAACTCCCACCTCAACGACATGACCGACACAAACACAATAGACCTCCTGGAAAGCATGAGCAACATCAGACTCAAGCAACTTGTTACCAACCCTACCCACATCCAGCGACAGGGTCCAGTACAACCATGCCTCACAGTTCACCCGGAGCTACCACTACTGCTTCCACTTCACCATCTGTGGCTCCACCAGCACGGACACCCTGTCCCCCAGCTCCACATGCAGAAACTGAAAACAGATATCAGAAGACCAGTGGAACAATGCCTTCAACGCCCACCTCCCACAGACCACATCCAACCCAGAACAAACTGCTATGAACTCCCAATGGATCACATATTGTGCTGAACCCATCACCCCGCCAAGCCAGCCAAAGCCATAAGACCTGCCAGAAGAGCCAGCTGGTTCACCACAGAGTTAAAAGCCACCAAATGCAAGTGCCAGCAACTGGAGAGGAAATGGCACACCAGCAAAGAAAAAGGAGACTACACCAACTTCAAGATGACACTCGACCTCCTGAAAGAAACAACGAATAACGCCCTAGCAGACCGCATAGAAGCCAGCACAAAATGCAGCACAGAGCTTTTTCGCCATCGTGACGGAGTTCTCCAACACTGCAGCCGCCAAGAACGACATCACCCTTCCCAAGAACTAAGTGACATCTTGGTGGACTTTTTCCATAACAACATTTCAGTCATCTACGAAAACTTCAAACTCCAATCCCCCCCGCTGCCAACAGCATCAACGTACTCACACCCTAGAACACCAAACATGAACACCTGCTCACCCACTGGGATCCTCTCACAACACAGGCCACAATCTCCATCGTGAACTCTATTCACTCTGGAGCACAAACCGAACCAGGTCCCAAGCACATCTCCAACCTGGGAAGCAAATGATTGGCGGCAAACTAAAGAAAGTACTGAACACTTCCATCGTTTTGGCTTCTCCCATGTGGACTGGAAACACGTCAAAGTGAGGCACCCCCTGAAGAAACCTACTGCCTACCCAGCAGAACTGTAGAACTACAGGCCCATCTCCCTATTCCCCTTCCCAGCAAAGGTTCTCAAGAAAACCATCACCCAGCAAATCACCTCACCCAGCAAGTCACCTCTTGGACTACTGAGAAATGGCAGCCATTAGCCTCCTGGACCTGTCAGCCACATTCAACACCATCTCTCACCATATCCTGATCAACAGACACCACCACATCAGAATCCAGGGAATCCAGGGAAATGCCCTCAAATGGATTGCCTCATACCTAACCGGAAGAACCCAGAGAATCTGTCTCCCACCTTACATCACGGAATCCAAGAACATCATCTGCGGCATCCCACAAGGATCGTCCCTCAGCCCCACCCTCTTCAACAGTGCATGACCCCCCTGGTCAACATTGTCACATCTCACAGACTCAACATCATCTCCTATGCTGATGCTACCAATCTCATCCTCTCGCTGTCTGAAGACTTCTCAACCACCAAAGCAAACTTCCACAGATGCATGATAAATGTTGCAGAATGGACGAAGGACAACTGTTTCAAGATGAACACAGAAAAGACGGAAGTCCTCATCCTCAGCAACAACACCTCACCATGTAACGATGCTTGGTGGCTTGCAGTGTTTCGGCCCACCCTGACAGACCATGCCCGCAACCTCGGCCTCATACTGGACAGCTCTATATGAAGAATCAAGTCAACTTAGTATCATCTGCCTGCTTCTACACCCTACGTATGCTTTGCAAGATTTTCAGATGGCTCCCAGAAAGACCATCACTCAAGCCTCATCACCTACAGACTGGACTATGGGAACATGCTCTATATAGGAATCATTGCACGCCTCTTGAAAATACTACAGACAATACAGAACACAGGGGCAAGATTCATCCTCGCCCCCCCGAAATGGACCCACATCACACCACACCTCCGAATCTTCACTGGCTCCAGATTCAGAAGAAATGCTAGTTCAACATGCTGCCCCATGCATACAAGGCCCTGCACAACGAAGGACCTGCAAACATCAAAAAATGCATGACTTTCTACCGACTGAACAGACACCTGTGATCCACCGCCTCTACATCACTGATACGCCGGGATCTGCTGTAGCAACAACGGAGGACACTCTTTTTCACACCTGGTGGCCAAGGCTTGAAACAGACTCCCCCAGCACCTCTGTGCCCCCTCATTGCTCCAGGAGTTCAGGAAGTGTCTCAAGATCTATCTGTTCTATTGAACAGAATCACAACACAACAACCAACACTCTCCAGCTCCTTGAAACCCTCAGGGGTGATTTACAGCGCTCTACAAATCCTTAATTGATTGACTGATAAACAGATCACAAGAAGTATTTTCAGCATTGATAATCAGGGAGGATGATTAATTATTTTTTTCTACTCTTAGCAAATGATCACATTTGCTTTGTTGTAAATTATAAACAGAATTTTTGTATGAAAGTTCTTCCTTCAATTAATGTCCGATTTATGTTTCTGGATTCCATATACACTTCTTGTATTTCTATTTAAACATGTTTCTTTCCACATGCCTTAGCTCAGCTAAAGAAATGGTGGTTAAATGATAGTTATTTTAGGTGCGCTTGGGAATCTAAAGACTTAAGTCCTGAGCCATAGTTGCAAGATATTTACCAAGACACTTAGTAATGATCTTACTCTACTAACTAATATGAAAAGGGTCAGATTATCACGTGACCAGCAGGAGGAGTGGGCACAACCTAGTCTACTCTCTCTCTGGGACACTAAAAATAAGATTGAAAGTAAGTCCGGCTTTGTGAGAAGAGCCAGTAACAACCTGCCTCAGATTAAATGATTTAGTGTAATCAACAAAAGCGGGTACTTGAACAATCAATTTATCTTTAGGAGAATGATTAAAATCACCAAGCATGATCATGATCAGGCTATTGAACCAAGTGGTGAGATCAATCAAACGCCATCTAACCAACTGAAAAAGGCAGGGTTGATGGGTGATAAGGGAGAACAGGTATTGAGAGATATTCAAAGAAGTCACTAGAACTGCAGGTCTTAAGAGCTGCTCTAAATTCCATAAATTCGGTAAAAAACGGTTTTACAATACCTCCTACTTCTTTTCCTCGTGATTTCTTCCGATCATGTCAGATCATTAATAGGAACGCCATCCTATGACCATCATGGTCCAGTAATAAATACCACTTGGAAATAATATTTAATTAGGGAATTCTTTAGCAAGTGTCTACTACTCAAAGCTGAGCGTGCATTTAGTAGTAGGCAGCAAAGTAGTCCCAATCATTTTAGGAGAAACCCTATTTTGATTAAACTTGGCAAGGTGGAGTGATGAGTGAGAGTTTTTTTCTATTCACCGGGCATCCTTTGCAGTGCCATTTAATAGCTAATCAGATGTGAATAATTATGTTGCACTAAGGCAGCCATGCAAACTTGCATCCTTTTGTTTTTCAACATCCTGGGGGTTAAAAAGGTACCCAGGGCTTTGCAGATTCCCCTGGTAGGAACTGAGGAAAGAGCCAAAATATAGCTACATTTTGGGGGGAGGCAGGGGGTGAATGGGAAAAAGTGTCTTGCACGGAAGTGTTTTTCTAAAAATAAAGTACATGAAAGGTTTGCTGTGCTAGGTTCACCATCGTCCCAGCTTTTAGGAATAAGCTGAGTGAGATAAAAAAACAAAAAACGTTTTTACCACAGTTTTTGCATTTTTCTAAGACGTACTTCATTTTTTTCTCATTTTTGTGGTTTTAACCTATTTGTAGTTTACGGTGCGAGCAGGTGTGAAAACCATAGGTGACAGCTATACATTTCTGAAAAGTAGACAAAAGTCTGAACTCAGCGAGGGGTCATTTGTGTAGATCCCTCAAGGTTTTCTTAAGAAACTGATAATTGAAATAAAAAATAATGAAAATTAGTGGGAAAAATAGCTACTTGGGATGTTTTCTTCTGTAATTTTTTGTCATGATGGCTGATTTACAGTAGCACTATACCGTGACATCTGATAGACCCTTCTGGTTGGGAAGGATAGAAAGGGTTTGTAGGTTCTGCAAATCAAAGCAGTAGATAGAGTCAACAACTAAGCTGCACTTTATAAGGATTTTCCATTGAATACACCCTACACAGTAATTCATATGGTAAAATATAATGAATGAAAAATAGGTATGAAGGAAACATTTATTTCCCAAATGTACATAAGATACTGAGTTTAGGAACAGTGTTTTTTTTTTGTACAACTCTGAATTAGTGGTTACCAAACTATCATCTGAGTGAGAGGGCATTTTGCAAAATGTCTTCTATCTTGCACACCAGTTGATATTTGGAAGCCACAAACACAGATACATCAAATTGATAATAACAACTGTTCCTATCCTATTCATCTGCTGAAAACAACTGTATCCCACCTGTGGGGCTAGGCCAAGTGCTTGCATCACAAACTGTCCCAGAAAGCAACCTAGAGACCACATTTCACCCAGCAAAATCGGGGCTTTTCTTACACTGGAGGTAGCTGCAGAATTTGAGCCCTAGCTCAGCTGTCACCCAGGGAAACCTAGCAAACACAGACATTTCTGACAACTAGACACCTCGGGCAGTCCAAAGTGGTGTGACTCGTATCACTCTCACAAGATTTATTTTACCCAGAAGCACTTGCAAACCTCAAACTTTGACAACAAACAAACATTTGTGTCACACTTCTGTGAGGGTAAAGTTCTGAAATCTATAGGATCCACAAATTTCTTCCATCCACAATTCCCACTTGTCATCCAACAAATCAGTATCTCACTTGTGTAGATGGGCCTATTGTCCACAGCAGAAAAGCACCCAAAACACAACATGGTCAGATCAAATGTTCCCACTCAAAATCAAACCTTTTTAGGTCTCGTCTGAGGCTCATGCACTGTCACTGGTGACAATCTATTGTTTCTAAAAAAAAGTGGGCTTTTAGGCTATCTATTTCTTACTATTGGTTGGCTTCATTGTCAATCTTATTTTCTTCCTTTTCATAAGTAGACATGTGTCAGCGTGTGTTTGGCTTCACTTTGCATTCGTGTGTTTCTATTCATCCTTGGAGCATGGATCATAAACTAATTGACAACTTGATTAGTGTTTTTCCTCGCTGCTTGCGCTTGGATCTTATACATTTTGCTCTTGCTTGGAAGACAACTAGAAACCATCAGATTTGAAGCTTGTGCTACCTAGTACCAAGAGCAGAACATAAACAACTAGCAATAACAAAACTTTGTAGCATGTGATCAGTTTCTGAAACACAGATTTTGGCCACTTGTCGCTTTAATTGATGATGAAGCTGCAAACATGTTCCCTTTGTTTAAGACTGTTGCCATACAGTATGTGTTTTAATGAATTTACGTTTCCTGTAGTGTCACCTTTACTTATTTGTTGGTTAGACTTTTATAATTCTGAGAATGTTTTATTCATCATCAAACATGCATTGATTCCAAAATGTTTATGGTTCACCCTTACCTTTACCAACCGCTAAACACTAATATCACCCTTACCTCCCTTTACCTCTAAATACCCCCTAAACCTTAAAATCACCCTGAGCTCCCATTGCCTCTACCCAACCCCTAACCCTAAAAATCACACTTTCCTTCCTTTACCTGTACTTATCCCTGAACCCTAAATTTACCCTTACCTTCCTTTACCTCTACCCACCTCAGACCCTAAAATCTTCCCTGTCTCCCTTTAATTATACCAAGCCCTGAACCCTAAAATCACACTTACATTCCTTTACCCCTACCCACCCAAACTCTAAATTCAGCCTAACCTCCCTTTACCTCTGCCCTCCCCAAACCCTAACATCACCAATAAATCCTTTACCTCTATTCACCTCTGAACCCTAAAATCACCATTGCCTCTCTTTGCCTCTACCCACTCCCGAACCTTCAAGTTACCCTGACCACTTTAATTCTACCAACCCCTAAACCCTCAAGTCACCGTTACCTTGGTTTACCTCCTCCCACCCCTGAACTCTCAAGTCACCCGCACCCCCTTTCCCTCTAATTACTCCTGAACCTTCAAGACACTCTCAGTTTCCTTTACCTCTACCCACCCTAAACCCTTAAGTCACCCTCACCATCCTTTACCTCTACCCACCGCTGAATATTTAAGTCCCCTTCACCTCCCTTTACCCTTCGCCACACCTGAACCCTCAAGTCAATCAATCAAGCAGGGTTTGTAAATTGCGGCTAATCACCTTTGAGGGTCTCAAGGCACTGGGGGGTTTGTGTTGGGGGGCTGCTGATCCGTCTGGGCGTTGGGGTTCAGTTCAAGAGCCAGGTCTTTAGATCCTTCCTGAATTGGGTCAGCGATGGGGATTGCCTGAGGTGAAGGGGCAGGGTTTTCCATGTCTTGGCGACGAAGTAGGAGAAGGATCTTCCTCCAGTTCTGGTCTTGTGGATCAATGGAACGGTGGCCAGGGCCAAATGGGTGGAGCGTAGTTGTCTGGTGGGTACGTGGAATGGGAGGCGGTGGTTCAGATATGCCGGTCCTGCATCGTAGAGAGCTTTGTAGGAGCGTGTGAGGAGTTTGAAAGTGATTACTTTGTTGACTAGGAGCCAGTGGAGTTCTTGAAGGTGTTCAGTGATGTGTCTGCAGCGGGGGTTTTGAGGACCAGTCTGGCAGCGGAGTTTTGAATGTTCTGTAGTTTCCTGAGGAGCTTTTGGGTGATGCCGGCATAGAGTGTGCTGCCATAGTCGAGTCTGCTGCTGATGAGTGCAAGGGTGACCATCTTTCTGGATTCAGTGGGGATCCACCTGAATGTCTTTCGAAGAAGACGAAGCGTGTGGCAGCATGATGAGGATATGGTTCATTGTGAGCGAGGAGTCCAGTATGATACCGATGGTCCGTGGGGGTGGGGGTGGAGGGTTCCTAATGCGGCGGACCACCGGGAGTCATTCCAAGGTGAGGGGGTGAGTCCCAGGATAAGGACTTCTGTATTGTCGAGTTGAGTTTGAGGCAACTGTCTTTCATCCAGGTGGCTACGGCCTTCATCCTGCTGTAGAAGTTGTTTCTGGCGGCAGTGGGTTCGTTGGTGAGGGAGAGAATCAGCTGGGTGTTATCGGCATAGGAGATGATGTTGAGTCCGTGGGTCCTGACGATGACTGCGAGCCAGGCCATGTACACGTTGAAGAGGGTGGGGCTGAGGGAGGAGCCCTGGGACACTCTGCAGCTGATATCTGTGGGTTCTGAGAGGAACGGAGGTAGTCTGACTCGCAGTGTTTGACCAGTGAGCAAGGAGTGGATCCAGTCCAGGGCCTTGCACAGATGCTGACTTCGTGGAGTCTCGGAGTCTCGTGATATGGATGCGGTGGGAGACAGTGTTGAAGGCGGTCGAGAGGTCCAGAAGGATGAGGGCTGCTGTTTCGTCCCAGTTGAGGAGGGAGCGGATGTCGTTGGTGTGGATAAAGATGGCTGGCTTGGTGCTGTGGTTGCTTTGGAAGCTGGATTGAGAGGTGTACAGGACGTGGTTGACTTCGATGAGTTGGGTGTTGATGGCCTTCTTGTTGACCCTGCCTGGGAAGGGGAGCAGGGAGATGGTTTCTTGAGTGGGGGTTGATCTCAGTGTGTTTTCAGGTGGCGGTCTCAATGGAGAGGTTGATGGTGCAGCATAGCTCGGGGGTGATGGAGGTGGCTACTCTATGGAAGATGTGGTGCGGGCATGTGTCAGAGGGGGCTCCAGAGTCTTGAGTGTGTTGTCTGTGGTGAGTGGAGTCCAGTTGAGCAGGATCTGTAGGGGTGCTGCGTGGTTGGGTGCAGTGGTGTCGGCGTGATGGGAAGGTTTTGGGTGTCAAAGTTGTCATAGATCTGCCTGATCTTGTGGTGGAAGAAGGTGCAGTATTTGTTGCAGAGGTCTTGGAAGAGTGGGATGTCTATGATCTTGCTGTTGGGCCTGGCAAACTCCTTGACGATTCCAAGAGTTCTTTGCTGTTGTGGGCATAGGCATAGGATTAAACCCAGATCTTTTGACTGGGTGTGAGTGTTTGATTGGTTCAGATGCTCCGTCCATTACCACCCACTTTTGTACCACTTTGTTCGCCATAAGTTGGCAGGGTAAGCTCAGACGTGAGTCCCTTGCTCACTTTGCCACTGGATTCAAGCAAGCCGGGCTGAAGACGGCTGAAATGCCAGAAACCGGTTGTTACAGGTGCGGGATGAATAGGTAACAAATGTATTCTAGTTTTCTTATCTTTTATTTTAAAGAATAACAAGTCTGAGCTTTTCTTTCCCTTTGGTAAAGTTCCACAAGGTGAACGGCTCCTGGCTGCTCTTCTATGGTGGGATTCGGGGTGTTCTACTCGACGGCCTCTTTCAGGTGTCCGTCGATACAGGGATTTGTCCGGATCCGTCTTGTAGCTCAAGGCAAACAAAAAGGAGAATACACCGTATCAGTTTAAGGTTCACTGTATCTACGGTGCTTAAAAAGGGAAGGGAGTGAGGACCTAATCACACGTGCCACACATCTTAGTAACTACCGACGCCGTGAGAGGGAAGTGCTCAGGGAGGGGTAACACAGTGCTAAGGATGTGGGAGTGCTCAGGTTATCCAGCGGGCTTCCCCTTGTAATGCACCCAGCCCCTGATCTTGTCTCGTACCTGTGCTAGCCATACACCTCCCTCGGGTGTATGGCTGGGCGAGTCGCGGGGTCGTTGGCCTCCTGGCGTCTCCCGACTCTCGTCTGCTTCTTGGCGTCGCTTCTCCGTCTGTCTCTCCTCCTCCGACCTCGTCTCCGCGTTGTCCTCTCCTCGGTTTCTCCTTCCGTCTTCTCCACTCTGCCTCCGGGTGAACAAGCACACCGTTGATTCGCCCTTCTCTGCATATGACGCCTCCGCGTCCTGACGTGACTCCTCCCACTCGCCACTCCATTCAAAGTTAAAGGGCCACTGACCCGTCTCCTCATCTTGTTGCTCCAGTTCGTCGTCGACGTTCTGTGGGGAGTATAATTGATGAGCAACGGTATCAGCGTTCTGTTCCTTCCTTCTTAGTATGTTCCCCTGGTTTAGGGACAGACCCGGCCCGTTACATACCTCCCCCTCAGGACACTCACGATCGGTGAGTGGATGACGGGACAAAAAGTCAGCGCCTACGTTCTCACTGCCTTTTCTGTGATGTATTGAAAATACATAGGGTTGTAGTGATAGGAACCAGCGCAAAACTCTAGCATTATTGGCCTTGTTGCGAGCCATCCACAGTAGCGGAGCATGATCCGTAAAGAGGTCAAACTTCCTTCCCTCGAGATAATAGGCCAGTTTGTCAATAGCCCATTTAATCGCGAGGCACTCTTTCTCAATTGTAGCATATTTCAGTTCACGTGGGAACAGCTTCCTGCTGACATAAAGTATTGGGTGGTCGTGCCCGTCCGAACCCATTTGGGAGAGCACAGCACCAATACCATAATCAGAAGCATCCGTATGCAATGAAAATGGCCGCGAAAAGTCTGGGGAAGACAGGACCGGAGTAGATGTGATGATGGACTTCAATACTCTAAAGGCTTCCAGCATTTTATCGGAAGGTCTCACCGGTGTGGACGATTTCCCAGGTTCCCTCAGTGCGTCTGTAAGGGGGGCGGCAATTTCCGCAAATTGAGGAATAAAACGCCGGTAGTAGCCGACGAGCCCTAAAAAGGATCTGACTTCCTTTCGGGTTGAGGGAAAAGGGGTGTCGGCAATTGCCCGGACCTTTTCAATCTGAGGTTCAATGAGTCCGTGGCCCAGAACGTAGCCAAGATATTTAACCTTTTGAAAGGCCATCTTACATTTTTTTGCGTTGACAGTGAGCCCCGCTTTCCGTAGTGCACTGAACACTGTGTGCAGATGGCCCATATGCGTATGCCAGTCCGGACTGAATATCACAATGTCGTCTAGATATGCCGATGTGAACTCGGACAAGCCATCCAGGACAGTGTTCATTAGACGTTGGAACGTTGCGGGCGCCCCATGTAGCCCGAAGGGGAGCACCGTGAATTCAAAATGTCCCTCCCGTGTGGAAAAAGCAGTTTTCTTGGCATCATCCGGATGTAATGGAACTTGCCAATAACCCTTAGTCAAATCCAGGGTAGTGATGTATTTCGAGTTGCCCAGTTTTTCAATCAACTCGTCCACCCTGGGGATGGGGTATGCATCAAAGAGGGAGATTTCATTCAAAGCCCGAAAGTCCATGCAAAACCTCCTGCTACCGTCAGGTTTGGGCACCATGACAATGGGGCTAGACCAGTCACTTTTAGAAGGACGAATGACCCCTAGACGAAGCATTTCCTCCACCTCATGTTTAATTGCCTCTCTCCTTGCTTCAGGGACTCGATATGGTCTAATTCTAACTTTCTTGCCCGGAGGGGTCACAATGCAGTGCTCAGCCAGGGACGTACGTCCCGGTTGACTGGAAAAGACACTTTCATACTGTTTCAACGTACCCATTAGTTCACCCCGTTGTACATCTGTCAATTCCTCATTATGCGTAAGCAATTCCATAGTTGATTCACCGGGGCGGGAGGCATCCGCCAAGTTCACCTGAGATGGGGGAGGTCCTAGCCACTTTTTTAAAAGGTTGATATGGTACGACTGTTGTTTGTCACGGTGAATCTGTAACCTATAGCTAGTGCGACCAATCACTTCTACGACCCTATATGGGCCCATCCACTCGGCCTTAAATTTGTGGGAAGAGGAGGGCAGTAGGACCAAGGCCCAGTCATCGACCCTGAGCTGTCTCCATTTTTTTCCCTTGTCATAAGCAACCCTTTGTCTGCGCTGACTATCTTCCAAATTGGTAAAGGCAAGATCCCGTAATTTTCCCAATTTAGATTTCAGATCCCTAGCATAGTCTAGAGTCGCAGCCGTTTCCTCGGTAGCTTCATTCACCCATGCATCTCTAGTCATCTCCAAAAGTGAGCGTGGTTGTCGGCCATAAAGCAACTCGAATGGCGACGTCCCCATACTGGACTGTTTTTGAGCTCTTATGGCGTAGAGAGCTAGGGGTAGCATTTTATCCCAATCTGCTCCGCTGACCACCATCATTTTTCGGAGCGTGGCCTTCAGGGTGCGGTTGTAACGTTCCACCAGTCCGTCCGTCTGGGGATGGTAAACAGAGGTACGGATCTGGTGGATGTCCAACATTTTGCAAATTTCCTTCATCAGTTGTGAAATGAAGGGAGTACCCTGGTCCGTTAAAATCTCTTTGGGAAAACCTACTCTACTAAACAGTTCGATCATCTTATCCCCAATTTGTTTGGAGTTCGCCACTGATAATGGAAAAGCTTCCGGAAATCGAGTCGCATAGTCAACTATGACCAAAATGTGTTGGAAGCCTTTTTTTGTCCTAGGTAGAGGGCCAATAAGGTCCATTCCAACACGTTCAAATGGCTTCCCAATTATCGGCAACGGTTGGAGTGGGACAGCCGGGGGTTTAGTCATATTGAACCGTTGGCAAATCTCGCACTTCTTACAATAAGATTCGGTATCCTTATAAATACCTGGCCAAAAAAAAATTCTGAGTATAGTTTGGGTCGTCTTTTCTGCGCCAGTATGACCGGCGATCAGATGGCTATGACCAAAAAACAGCACTTGCTCCCTAAATGAGACAGGTACCAGGAGTTGAGGTGAATCCCCCCTTTTTCCTATCCTATACAACAGCTCATCTTGAATAACAAACCCGGGATATGAAGTTGCCTCCTCGGGCCTCCTGTGTGCCTGTTCCCATGCATTGAAGAGAGTGGTGTCATTTATTTGAGCGAACTTAAAACTTTTATCGAGAACCCAGGGGTCCTGTGCCAGAACCGCATGTATCGGTTCGCTACGTAGTCCGGAGGACCCAAATCCCTTCTCTCCGCGACCTGTGTCGTTTAGTTTCCCCACTTCCTGTAGTATAGGTGATGCTATCCGTTCACATATAATTTGTGCCACTCTGTCCCCTTTTTTTACCAAAAATGTCTCCGTCCCAAAGTTGAAGAGGAGAATAATTACATTACCCCTGTAATCGCCATCAATCACTCCTGCCCCCACGTCTATAAAGTATTTAGCGGCTATACCAGAACGAGGAGCGATTCTGCCATAGCAGCCGGGCGGGACTGCGATTTGTAGGTCGGTCTTAACCAAGGCTTTTTCTTTGGCCGGTATTTCATATTCATACGCACTGTACAAGTCATATCCGGCAGCCTTGTCCGAACCCTTGGTGGGTGATGTTGCGTTTGCTGATAACTTTACAAAGTTCAGACAGGTCAACCCTGGTTCTACCCCCTGTTCTACATTACTCCCCCGTGTAGGGATGGAGTCATTCATCCCTTTCTTGGGAGTATCTTCCAATTCTTTTCTAAACATGTTCAAGAAGCGGGGATTGTCTGTCCCAATGATTATATCTTCAGGCAAGTTGGACATCACCCCCACCCTCACTGTCTGGGGAGTTCCCACTGTAGGTACTATCTCAATGTTAGCTATAGGATATAACTTGATATCCCCGTGAACACATTTAATATTAACAGTGCCCCTAGGAATGTATTGCTTTGAGGTGACGTATTGTGATTGTATGACCGACTGTCGACAGCCGGAGTCTAACAACGCTAATAGTGAATTCCCATTAACTTTCACACTTACTCGGAAGGCACTGCCAAGCTCCGCTGAATAGAGAACAGTTCTGGGGAGATACCCAACTTCCATAGGCTCCTCATCCACTCTTTTTTTTGGACATAAACGGGCGATATGGCCCCACTGACCACAATCGAAACATTGAGGGCCAAATGTGCCTGGGGTCTCTGTCCGCCATGTACGGGTTCTTACTGGTTCTTTTCCCTTAGGGACATTTCTGTCCGGTCGTGTAAACATTTTTTTGTCTCTCTCCAGGTCAAACGGGACGTTTCTTGGCTGGGCTCTGGAAAAGGATGATGCCATCTCTACGGCTTGGGCGGTGGTTAGGCTATGGTGTTGTCTAAGCCATTTTTGGGTAGCATAGGGTAGAGCTTCCAAAAACTGCTCCAGATATATTCTGTCAAGTATTTCTTCTTTGCTACTAGTGGCAGGGGTGAGCCATTTATCCGCGGCCATTTTTAAGCGCACGAACAAGGTTTTTGGATTTTCTCCCACCGTGCCTCTCTCCTTACGAAACCGCAGCCGGTAAGCCTCCGGATCTAGTCCTAGATGGTCTAGTATTATTCTTTTTATTTCTACATATGTAGTGTCTCCGTTGGGGTTGGCCACTTGATAGGCGGCTTGCGCCTCCCCCCCTAGTAGTGGGGCTAGGAAAAAAGGCCATTTCGTTACCGGCCACCCACATGCTCTAGCTGCCCTTTCAAAGTTTAATAAGAAGGCATCCGGGTCTTCTCCTGACCTATATTTTTGTAGTGAGACGGAGGGAGCTCCATGTGCCATGGGTCTTTCGGCTGTTCCTCCCCTAACCACTGGGTCACTCCATGGTAGATCCGTTTTTTCCTCAATGGCTTTTTTTAGAGTTTCTCTATCTGCTTGGGCGGACACTAAATGTTGTTCTAGTACCCATTCGAGTCTTTCCTGCCCTTTTACGAGTTGTTGTACTACCGTTTCCATCTTTTCTTCAGAGATGGTATCTATGCCCGCATTCTCCACCACTGTTACAGGTGCGGGATGAATAGGTAACAAATGTATTCTAGTTTTCTTATCTTTTATTTTAAAGAATAACAAGTCTGAGCTTTTCTTTCCCTTTGGTAAAGTTCCACAAGGTGAACGGCTCCTGGCTGCTCTTCTATGGTGGGATTCGGGGTGTTCTACTCGACGGCCTCTTTCAGGTGTCCGTCGATACAGGGATTTGTCCGGATCCGTCTTGTAGCTCAAGGCAAACAAAAAGGAGAATACACCGTATCAGTTTAAGGTTCACTGTATCTACGGTGCTTAAAAAGGGAAGGGAGTGAGGACCTAATCACACGTGCCACACATCTTAGTAACTACCGACGCCGTGAGAGGGAAGTGCTCAGGGAGGGGTAACACAGTGCTAAGGATGTGGGAGTGCTCAGGTTATCCAGCGGGCTTCCCCTTGTAATGCACCCAGCCCCTGATCTTGTCTCGTACCTGTGCTAGCCATACACCTCCCTCGGGTGTATGGCTGGGCGAGTCGCGGGGTCGTTGGCCTCCTGGCGTCTCCCGACTCTCGTCTGCTTCTTGGCGTCGCTTCTCCGTCTGTCTCTCCTCCTCCGACCTCGTCTCCGCGTTGTCCTCTCCTCGGTTTCTCCTTCCGTCTTCTCCACTCTGCCTCCGGGTGAACAAGCACACCGTTGATTCGCCCTTCTCTGCATATGACGCCTCCGCGTCCTGACGTGACTCCTCCCACTCGCCACTCCATTCAAAGTTAAAGGGCCACTGACCCGTCTCCTCATCTTGTTGCTCCAGTTCGTCGTCGACGTTCTGTGGGGAGTATAATTGATGAGCAACGGTATCAGCGTTCTGTTCCTTCCTTCTTAGTATGTTCCCCTGGTTTAGGGACAGACCCGGCCCGTTACACCGGTCCTCGGAAGCTTGTTTCCGGTCTAGGGAAGGCATGGCTTGGCAGTCGGGCTGTACTGTTCCCATGAGGCACAGGGTCAGACTGATTTGCATATGGCCATGTCTGAACTGGGGTGGCAGAGTGGGCTAAAGAACGGTGATGGATTAAACCCAGATCTTTTGACTGGGTGTGAGTGTTTGATTGGTTCAGATGCTCCGTCCATTACCACCCCCTTTTGTACCACTGCATAAGCATTTCACACAGGTCTAGATTTCAGTCTTATTGCCCACATCCACCCAAGATATTTTGCAACTGCTATTGAGATTGTAGATGAAGTACTAGTATGTATAATCCTTTCAGCTTCCACACTCCTTCTAGTACCTAGCAGTTTGCATATCGGGCTCAGCCAAACCCGGCAAGGGGCTACATAGGCAGGACAGGCAAAAAGCATATGTGCAACTGATTCTTTGTGGGCAGCACAAGAAGAACACTTATTACCACTTGAGTTAGACCACCTAGAAGTTAAAGATCTTAGGGGCAACGAACCTGCCCTCATCTGAAAATACAATTTCCTGTCTAGTGGTTTGGTTGTGGTGTTCCAGTATTCTTCTAGGCTCGGAATATGTTTAAAATTCCAAAAAGATTCCTGTCAAGGAGGCTGAATCACTATTTAGTGTTATATGTGACCATCTCCCAATACTTTTCTTTTAGGATCTTGTTTAAGGGAAAGCAGGCCTTGTTTGGGTCCTCTCGAAGCACTTTAATGTCAATATCTACTAAAACTTCTCTGAATACCTGTAGCCAGCTGATTTTGTGAAGGTTATCGGATTTTATTACATCCATAAAGCCCGCTGCGTATGGTATCAATTCTGGTGTAGTCCATAACCTGCGCCAGTGTAACACTGGACGCAGTTTGGCAACATCAGATAAAGGCTTTCTACCAAGATCATATAGTAACGGACATAATGGTGTACTTTGGGGGAGATGGGTGATACTCTGTAGGAACTTATTTTCTGAAATACTCAGATTAGACATATTCTCTACACCATAGAGGGCTGAGCTGACCACTTTCATATCATATACTTGGAGCACAGGTCTAATTGGTTTTGTAAGTGACTTTTTGTGCTCCATGCTTAATGCTCCAGAGAGTTGGATGTGCTTTAATGTGGCCATGTCAATTTGGTGGTTCCACTTTACGTCACTTTATGTTTACCCCCAAGTATGTAAACGCTCTAACTTGTTCCAGTGGCCGTTTATTCATTAAAATACTACCTTTAAAAGCTCTATGTGGGTTAAAAGCCATAAATTTCGTTTTCAACACATTAACTTCAAGACCACGAGCAGAGCAAAATTCTTCAAAAATTAACAGGGCTCGCTGAAGCCCACTTGGGGTCTTTGAGATTATTAATGTGTCGTCCGCGAACATTAAAATGGGGATTTTTACCCCTGTTAAGGATGGGGCATCATTATTCACTGGTGACATGCAATCAACTATTCCATTAATATACAAAAAAAATAATGTGGGTGCCATAGCACCCACATTTCTACTGGAAACATGGTGGTGACCATGCCCTGGGAGCCCCATCGAATTTTGGCATAATTATCCTTGTGTAACCTCATTATGAGTGTAAGAAGTTCTATGGGTAGCCCTAAATCATTCAGCGTTGCCCACAAACTGGAGCGGGGAACAAGATCGAATGATGACCTTAAGTCGACAAAGGCAGCATACAAACTGCCTTTCCCCAGAATCACTATCTTCCAGTGTAAAAGGATGCAACAAAACACCTGGTCGATGGTGCTGGTATACGCCCGAAAGCCTGCCTGCAAAGGGGACAGTATACTATGAACCTCAATCCAATCTTGGATTTTGATGAGAATCAGCCTACCCACAATCTTTTGCATTGTGTCTACCATGCTAATGGGTCTGTAATTCCCTGGTAATGATTTGTCTCCTTTTTTGTACACAGGGATTACTTCTGCCCCTTTCCAGGAATCCGGTAGGGGGGCGCCTTAGCTACCAACAGAGTGACCTTAGCCCCTTTTCTACACAGATAGAATTAATCTGAATGACCACCTCTGTCCAAATTTTTACTGGATGAAGTTCCTGTTTTGGAATTCCCAACTGAGCATCTATCTATCAGTGAAGTGCCAATATGGAGTGGCAAAAGGTTCAAAAGTTATGTTTATATCACCTGCAATAATAATGTTGGTGTCCATTGCGTAAAGGTCAAGTGTCCAAAGCTGCTAAAACTTGGGACTTGCCCCCTCGAGTTCCCCTCACATAGACATTGTAGATGTCAATGTTCTTTGAGGGGCCTAGATTTAATCTTAGCACCTGGATGTCATTACTCTTAGAAGGAAGTTCCCTGATGCTTACACCTAATTCTTGGCGAACCCATATAGTTAAACCACCTGCAGGCGGACCTTTAGCTGCTTTTACTACTGGAATGTAATAGTTTAAAAAACCTGAACAGTATTGCGGTGTCAGGAGCCATGTCTCTTGGAAATGACAAATATCAGAACCATTAATAAAAGCAAGCCATTCCGGAGACATACATTTTGAACTCAATCCTGCGATATTCCACGATATCAGTAAGCCTCTTATGGACGCATCCAAGTATGCAATGATTCATTAGTGGGCCCTGTGGGATTATTACTAACCTCATGCTGGTACTCTAAACAGAGAGTATGCGAAACTCGCTTTTGGGTAGACCTTACATATCTATTAGTACAGTTGGAATTTGTGGGTAAGTGGCTACCCCTAGGGGCTACTGAATCATCAACTCCACCAGTGCATACCACAGGCTCTCTCACCAGTCAGTCATTGCATTCTAACGTGGAGCTACCCATCCTGCTAGCCACAAGCTCTCCAGGATGGTTGCTAGACCAGCTGGTGGGCGGAAGCCTCCTTAACTGAACAGAAGAATAATCGGGGGAACATGTTCTGAATTCAAGGGCGAATACGTTTTCAGCCAGCTCCTCCCTCTGTAGAGTTAGTTCAATACAGTCTAAGCGGTTCGTGGAGGAGATAAGCATACGTGCCTAAATGATGTCTTCCCCAATCACAGATCGACATCCCCTTACATGACGTATCCAGTGGATCGCCTTGTTGGTCAGAGAATCTGCGCTTTCTATGCTTTTGCTAGGATCCAGCTTTGGAACGTTCACCATATATATTTTATTGGTATAAGATGCTTTTACTACGTTCAGGTCCCCCCACCCTTCAGCGTTACTGTACTGTTGGTTTGCAGATATGCAAGTATTCTTGCTCCTATTGATCAGTGGGTACTTTCTTGGTGCTGCCACATTTTGGGTCCTGGCAATGTTTGATGTTGCAAGAGGTATTTTATTTGAGGAGGAGAGTGGTAATATAGTTTTTTCTGTTTGGCCAGCTCGCTAAACAAAGGGGTAGCATTATGCTGCCCAACAAAGTTTTTGGAAGCAGGTGGATTTATCTGGACTGTAGATTGACTAAGTGGAACGGAATTATTATCTCCAAGGATTAAACTATCTTGACTTTGAGCCCCACTATGTGACATAAGCCTAACCATGGAAGTTAGATTTGCAATCAATAATTGCAGGGTTCCTATTTCGTCCTGAAGTGAGTACACCACCTGAATTACATCCTGTAGAGCTGGTGTATGGTTTACAACTGGCTCTACAGCTACATCTGGTGGTGAATCAGTTAGCTATGTGTTACTCTCCCCCTGGGTGTTTGAAAATATGGCATACCTATTTGAACAGGATACTGTGGGTTCGTGAATCCAGTTAGAGAGGGATTAGCAGTGCTAGCTCCCAATTTGCTTGCCCTCGCTGGAATAATTTCTCTCTCGTCCCCAATGGTCTTCAAACCTTTTTTATGCATTAGGAACATAGCAGGAACAGCGGGACCCTTAAGCGGGTTTCCCTCAACAATTTGTGCTTTACTAGGGGGGCCTTGTCCCTGTCTAGATGCAAACTTGGCTCAGTTACTAGTATATCCTCATATTCCTCAATTAGTGTATCTATTCGATCAAGTACACAATTGCTGCCAGCATGCTTAGTTGACTTTCTAGCCTTTTTCCCTTTACGGATTCTGCCAACATTGCCACCATCTACCCCCTTCCTCCACCTTCCTTTCTCTTTCCCATGACAGTAAAATGCACCCTAGTTTGTAAATGGACTTCACAGATTTGCTCCGCTAGATTCCAGGCAAAGTCTGATTTTCCTCTGTGTGCAGATACAGGATGGAGGGCAAACAAACAGTACCTCTTATGTCCGGGATTAACTCTCACCATGCTCCAACTCCAGATGATAGACGAAAGAGGGGTAGCTCTGCCCTGCCTCTTCCTGGTGATGACGGGCAAGGACGGGCCCGCCCTTGACCCACGGCGCGGTGGGAGAGGCAGCGCTTTTAGCGCGATGGCCAATGCCTTCCCCTCACTAGCAGCATCTGTGGGTGGCGCACTGCTCTCTGTGACTTGCAGTCCCCTTTGCTGCTGGTTGGCACTGCGGGGCAAAAACAAACAACGTATGTTGTGCCCTGGGACTCTGGTTCCACCAGGGCTGGTAAGCAGGTAAAAGAAACCCCCTTGGCAAGTGGGGCGCTGATATCAGTGAAAGCAGTGCAGAATGTTGTCCCGCACCGCGGGGGGAGAGGCAGTGCTTTTACCGCGATGGCAAATGCCTCTCCCTCACTAGCGGAAGCTGTGGGCGGTGCACTGCTCTCTGGGACTTGCAGTCCCCTTTGCTGCTGGTTGGCGCTGCGGGGCAAAGACAAACAACGCCTGTTGTTGCCTGGGACTCCGGTCCCACCAGGGCTGGAAAGCAGGTAAAAGAAACCCCCTTGGGCAGTGGGGCGCTGAGATCAGTGAAAGCAGTGCAGAATGTTGTCCCGACTAAAGAATCTGTAAAGTCTCAGTAGGACCAAAAATCTCAAATGGGACCTTATCCCAAACAATGCCATCCAGGACAGTAAATGCAGAAATGTTTACATGGGACAGGTCACTTCGCACTTTATGTGATGAAGAATGAGGCTTTAGTTCCTTGGTTTGCGGTTTAACAGCAGGGTATTTTGGAAGATAATGTTCATTTAGGAGCAAGAAGAAACTGTCACAAACCCAATCCAAACCAAATATAAAAGCAATGATATGGCAATCCAAATGTAAATCCAAAGTTTGACAAGGTAAGTCTGTTTAAGCCCAAAAATAAATGCATGAATCCCATGCAATGGTGTATCTGACGAATCCGAAGAAAAATCATCTACGTCAGCAAAATAGCCAGATTCAGTCTGTGTAAAAACAGGGACCTCATGGGGCATTGTAGAACTGGTGGATACCTCCAAAGGTGGATCATAATAAAAATGTTGTTGTTAGTAGTGGAAGTCAAAGACTGTGTATTCACAAATGGTGTCTGAATGGAGTTGGTTGTTGTAACTGGAAGTAGCAAAACTTCAGTGTCTGATATCCGCCGCTGGGCAGTAGAAATTTCATTATTATTAAATGCTTGTAAAGGGATTTTCTGTATGGTAGTGAGAGGAGATAGGTAACTACTCAAGAGCACTTGTGGCCTCCTGTGTGGGACTGGTCACATGGTGTGGTTTTATGAGCTGTATGGATACAAATTGCTTGTGTATGCAACCAGCGATGGGTGTCGAAAGTACTGTTCTGATACCTTCAATTGCCAGGACCGGCACCGGTGTTCTGTGTGATGGGTCAAATTCCTTTCTGTCGGCAATCTTCTCTCGAACTATATCCCAATCTTTGGAATCCAGACAGGAATTGCTGGTTGCACTATCCCATGCCAGTGGCAGAACACTTCATATGTTTGTTTGAATGGTCATCTCGGAAGGCTTTCAGTTCCTGTATATTGGCCAAATGTTTATTGATGTCAAAAGGCATATCTGCCACCACTGTACCAGGATTATCAATATCTGGAACCCACACATGGACGCAGAACAGGACCTCATAGGAAGTCCGGCCACCAAACGATCTTCTAGGTAGATTAATGCTCTCTGGACTCCATGCAGGTGATGGATCCAACTTTGACCCAAACCTAATACTCTAGCTGTTAAGCTACGGTTTTACCTCTCCACAATCGAATTTCCTCAGGATGAAATAGTGAAGAATAATGGACAGCCACACTCAGGGTGCCCTTGGAAGCCTGGTGAGCCCTAGAGGCAAACGATGGTCCCTGTTCCAAGTGGAATGCAGCTACTGTATATGTCCCAATGAAAACTTGCAGATCTTTTATACCATTTAGAGAGTCAGCCACTCGCTGTGGTCATACCCATAGGAATCTCAAAAACAGATCCATTGCTAACAACATATATTTAAAGGAGCCATCACAGTTTAATGACCTGCAATGGTCCGATACCCACAAGCCAATGGCTTGTTTGAAAGTCGGAGAGGTGTCTGTGGTAGACGTGCTGTGGTAGGAGCTTTTATTTGTTGTCAAATGACACATCTAAGGACATATTGCTTGGTCTGTTTGCATAAACCTGGACACCAATAGCACTGCTGTAGTAGTGAAACTGTAGCCGCCACACATGCATGGGCAGGAGCTAACCCCTTATGAGCAGGTATGATCAATTCTAGTCTGCAGTCTGATTTTGGAAGCACTTGAGCCCCCTCTCCGGGAATATGAGCAAATAGAATCTATTGCACACTCAGCATATAGGAGTATTTTGCTGGGTATTTTTTAGGCAGCGGAGTGCCAGTGCATGAACCACTGACAGCTAATATTATGTCTCCATCCACTCTTGTATGGGAACGAGTAATTGCAACTGTGACAGCAGTCTCTACTGGTGCCTTTGCAGCGTCATCAGCCAGTGAATTCCCAGCAATGGGTATTCTAACATTTTGGTGACTCAGTGTATGTATTAAATGAGCCCATGGCAAACATTCTTTCAAATGTGCCACCTTTCCCCAAAGCAGTTTGTGCTTGACAGTATTCCCTTTATAGTCTCTGAAACCATGCAGGTGCCAATACTGCAAGTGCTTATTGTAAAACTGGATACAATAATACAAATTGCACACTATTAGTGTTGGAAATTCAGGATCAGTATTTTCTAGTGCCAGAATTAGAGCTGTAAGTTACGCCAGCTGTGTAGTGTAATGACCGAGTGATTGTGTAAATGTTTTTAATAGGCTGGAAGACTCCAGTCCTCATTTTTCCCCTCCCCACTATGAAAGCGGTGGAGTATTGATGTTTAGTTCAAACTGTGGGCTGTACAGAACCATCAGTATAGACTATGAAGTTGTACTGGTCAAGAGGCAAAACGTCATAGGGCACAGGGTATTCTTGTTCATATTGTAGAAATTCTTGGGTTTGTGGTGTAGGGTCAAAGACATAGTCTACGTCAGTAGCTGTTAAGGAGGTCAGGTAGCCCACTGAATTCATCTGGGAGTAAGGCTTTTTGTTAGGAACGTTGGCCTTTGTAACAGACTCAAAGGGTGGGATGAGAGTCAGGCAAGTTATGCTTTCCCCTTTTCTTTATAACAGCTGTCTGAACTACAGTCAGTATTTTTTCAGTAGGTGCAAAACGCATTTTTGCATTGAAATATAAATGTGATTTATATGCAATTGCTACTGTATCACCTTCATTGAAAGTGACATATGTGTAGCCTGTGATCTGGGCAATTGCGCGGATCACCAAGTTTTTTGTGTTAGCACAAGTGTGTAAATGTTTTGACGCAAGCATGCCCATTTGCAGTGACCTCAGAATCTGTGCATGTTCTGGTGTCCAATGTATGCTTGAGAAGTCTGGACGTATTAAATCCTAAAATGGTTTTACTAGTTGTGCAAACTCTGGTATGTATGCTCTACCAAAGTTGAGAAATCCCAAAAGTGATTTTAGCTTTTTTGTTGTGTTTGGTGGTTTTAGGAGTGCACATTTCTAAAGGAAATGTGGTGCTAGGCTATTGCCATTGTTCGATAACTCGTATCCCAAGAGCAGGACACTGAGATAGGCAATTTAGTTTTTGGGAAGTTGAATATGGAGCCATTTTCAGCAAACCCCACGACAATGCACATCTACTCTAGCTAGATATGTGTTTAAGTCATCGTCTGTAATGTATACGTCCTCGACATAGGACAATGCTTCTAGATAGATCTTGTAGAATTGATGTTACACTGGCAGAGAACAAGCCTGGGATGTTCTTATTCCCCCGAGGGAGTCGACAAAATTGTTTTTGTGACCCTAGTTGGTAAATGCAATTAGATCCCTCCTTTCAGGTGCTATGTTTTGGCAGAAAAAGCCTTTTGAATTGTCTAATCATGTTTGAATTTTTTGTGTGCAATGTTGTTCATTAGTGTTGTCCTTCTGGTTTCGGTGGGGATCCATCTGTAGATCTTGCGAAGCATGCGGAGGGTGTTGAAGCAGGAGGAGGAGACGTTGTTGACTTGCTGGGTCATTGTGAGTGATGAGTCCAGGATGAACCCCAGGTTGCGTGGTTGGTGGGTGTCAGTGCGGCTCCCAGTGCGGTCGGCCACCAAGAGTCGTCCCAGGTGGAGGGGGTGGAGCTGAGGATGAGGACCTCTGTCTTGTCTGAGTTCAGTTTCAGGCAGCTGTTCATCATCCATTTGGCAACAGCCTTCATTCCTTCGTGGAGGTTGGTTTTGGCACGGCGGGGTCCTTGGTGAGGGAGAGGGTCAGCTGGGTGCCATCGGCGTAAGAGATGATGTTGAGGTTCTGTGATCGGACGATGTTGGTAAGCGGTGCCATGTAGACGTTAAGAAGGGTTGGGCTGTGTGAAGATCCTTGGGATATGCCGCAGGTGATTTTCATGGTTTCAGATCGGAATGGAGGGAGGCGGACCCTCTGGGTTCTGTCGATGAGGAAGGAGGAGGTCCAGTTCAGGGCTTTGTTGCGGATTCCTGCATCATGGAGGCGTGTACGTAGGGTGTGGTGGCAGATGGTGTCGAAGGCGGCTGAGAGGTCCAGGATGATGAGGACAGCAGTTTCGCCTCTATCCAGCAAGGTTCTGATGCCATCAAGAGACCCATCAAATAAGTACCTGACCTAAAACATTGGAGGTGCAATGTTGTATGGTTCCTACTAATCTAGTAAGACTGTGCGTTTGGACAACATTTGCATCAAAATATGGGAATTTAGTTCATGCATAGCCTCAGAATCTGTTGGTCAAACTACTGGCTAGCTCACAGTGCGGACGCAAGACCTGACAGGGTACCGGATGGTGTGTGCAACCTTAGAACATGACCACTTTGACTCCCCCAAGGAAATCATGGAAACAGATCTGCCGAAAGGGAAGCACAAGAAATACGCAAAATGGCATTTCAAATATTTATTGAAGCACTTGGATTCTTGTGTAAAATACATGAGATGTGTTAGACCTGGCATCTTTGGCGTGGTTTCCCCTATCTTTTTGCCTCTACCTCCTGTATTTTTGATGCTGTGCTGGATTTCGTTTTTGCTGGTTTAGATGCTTTGGACACTCTGCCACTGCTGATCAGTGCCAGAGTGTAAGTGCTCCCTGTGTAAATTGTTATTCTGATTGAATATACATGTTTGGCATATTTGTATCACCATGAAGTCCCTAGTAAAGTGCACTGGGTGTGCCAGGGCTGGTGATGAAAGATGCTACTAGTGGGCCTTCAGCACTGATTGTGCCACCCACAGGAGTAGCCCTAAAATGATGTCTCAGGCCTGACACTGCAGTGCCTGTGTGCAGTTTAGAACTGCCATGTCCTCCTGGTCAGTGTCCCCACTGACCAGGCCTAACCCTTCCCTTTTTGTGCACATCAGTCACCCCTATGGAAGGCCCAAGGTACCTCCCTGGGCAGGGTGCAGTGTATGTAAAAGGTAGAGCATGTACTAGTGCAGGTGACATGCTCTGTTAGTGAATGTCAGCCATTTTCGTTTTTCACTACTGTAAGGTTATCTTGCTCCATAGGTTAACATGGGGGATGCTGGCTACAGTGGTTAACAGCATTTCTTCCCATAGGAACAAGATAGGACATAAGTATCTAGTATCCCTGAACTCAGAATTTAATAACACATCTTTTAGGAAAGGTTGTTTTTAAATCCTGTGTTTGAGAACAGCACTTTTAGAAAGTTGCTGTTCTCTTGTCTGACCCTTCTGTGTGCCTGGGCCTGTTTGTGTATTGACTGTCTGGTTTGAGAGTGACAGGGGCTGGGGGATTCCCCAGGAGGCTGGATGAGTCAGCACTAGGCTGAATGACTGCAATTGCAACTGGAGTGGTGGGAGGAGTTAGCACCTGGGCCTGAATAGGGCTGTGCCTGCCTTCCACAATGCTGAATCCACCTCCTGCTGGGCGGCTGAGGACCCTGCCCCTCACTCTGAAAGGGAAGATGCAGCCAGCAAAACAAAGTGCTCAGGATCCACCCAGAACTGGTTTAGACCGGGCTCAGGGCCCACATGCACCAAGAGAACAAAGACTTTAGGGGTATAAGTACAGGACCCCTGACAACAGAAAATTAGATCATCCTGAAATCAAGAAGGAACCTCTGCCAAGGAGAAAGCTGAAACTGAAGAAGGAAGACTGTCCTGCTGTTACTCTGCTGGACTGACCTGTTGGTTTGCTGCCAAGGAGAGGGGAAGGACTTTGCTGTTGAGCTGTGTCCCCTGTCTTGAAGGAATCTCCAAGGGCCTGAGAAGAGCTGGCTCCCTGTTTTGAAGTCCCAGGAACAAAAGGACTTCACCCCCAGCTTCCCTGAACTCTGCTGAGAGAGTTCTGTCCTTCCTAGAGTGCTTGATCCAGTTGTGGGGCCTCTGGAAGTTGTACCTGAGCTGGGAAGCTTGAAACTAAGCTTGAGTGACTTTTGAAACTGAAAAGTGTCGCATCGCTCGCTTGCGGAGCGCATCCCCGACAGTGCGAGAAGTTTCCCGCAGCTACGGAGGTCGAGATCGTCGCAGCGCCTGACGCCGCTGACAGAGACGTCGCATCCTTCGTTTGCGGGATGCACCAGACCGGTGCGGGAGAATCGAACATCGCTGCGAGTATCGTCGCAGAGCCTGTCGTCGCTGGGTGAGATCGCCGCACCACTTGGTTGCGGACCGCATCACGTCGCTGCGAGCATCGTCGCAGAACCATCGCATCGAGGAGCTGTGAGAGAGAGGATCGCCGCTGGACCGCGCATCGTCGCCCCGTAGATCGTCGCAGCCCCTACGAGATCTTCGCATCGTGCCTTTGCGAGAACAGACTTCCTACGGAACCTACGCACCGGAATCCATACAAGTGGCCTTCCTCCCCATACAGACCGGATTCGTCGCAACACGCTGCAGCGGGACTGTCGCATCGCCTCCCCAGAGTCTCAGGAGCAACGCATCGCTTGTTTTCCACCGCACCAGCTTCTGCTTTTTGGAACTTTGTTGCAACTAAAAGGTACTGTGAGTAAACGTGACGCAACTGTGAACTTTTCACGCATCTGTAGAGAATTCTATCGCAACGTAGAGAATTCCATCGCAACCTAAAGAATTTTAACGCAACCTTAAGAACTCTTTTGAAACCATATTCTTGAACTGTGTATGTTGGATTTTTGTCGTTTTGGTCTTGTGTAGTTCAGATTGAAATACCTTTATTTTTCTAAACTGTTGTGGAGTCAGTTTGTGGTGTTTTCACTGTGTTACTGTGAGTGTTGGTACAAATACTTTACACATTGCCTCTGGTTAGCCTAGACTGCTCGTGCCAAGCTACCTAGAGGGTGAGCAGGGGTTATCTCAGAGGGTTATCTCCTTGCCCTGACTAGAAGCAAGGGTCCCTATTTGGACAGTGGTACCTACCTCTGCCAACTAGAGACCCCCAGATCTAACAAGATGCAATTATTAATTTAAGGAAATAAAGCATTGTTGCCAGCATTACAAGAATGGTGAAGATAATGAATAATTCAACCATAATAACGTTGCAGTAATTATATGAATAAATATCATAATGATAACTCTATCTAACACTGATTCTACTCTAGGGAGTGTAATAAGAAGTGCATTCTGCCAGATCTCTTGGAGCAGCACAGGCGGCCGTCCTTTTCAGGATAGTGATGGAAGTCAGCAGGGCTGGCAGTCAAAGGTGAACATCAAGCATAATCCATGGAAGCGCTCCTCTGATGAGCTAAGTTTCAGAAACAGTTTTTTATAATAAAACTGGCACAGTACACTTTGTCTGAGGTCCTGTGCTAAGTCATTGTTTGTAATTCCGATTCAGAGCTATCTCCAAATGGACAACAACATACAAGGGCAACATGCTCAGTGTACTTTATCCTTAAACATAATGTACAGTGTTGTGATAAAATGCTTACGAAGAAATGTGCATTGCAAGCAGGACACTTTCTGAGTGCGTTACTATGTATGTGCAAAATATGTTAAACGTCACAGTCTAAACAAGATGTCAAGTTTAAATGTGAATTTGAAAAATGGAAGCTGTTGTGCACTGACCCTGTTGAAACCAACAACACCAGCAGTCGACCCAATTGACAATATCCATTTTCATATCCTGACCTGTGGTATTTCACACCTTTCACCAATGGAAATTGCATTGATTCGTCTGAGTTCCAAACATAGGAGTGGTTGGCGCCATACCTCACGGTGGCTGACCGACCCCGGCTTTAAAGATAGCATTTGGCAAGACAAAACACATACTTCACAATTAACAAAGACTTAGTGCATTCTTGGTTAAGCCTGTGGGAGGCCATTATTCGCTTCAGAGACCTGAGCTACATAGCCGGAGCACACAGTTGACAGGGAGAAGAAGTGGCAGCACTGGAGGGGGCCCTCCTCTCATTGGAGGCTAAGTTCATCACCACCTGAAACTGTTATGTTATGTTATCCTTTTGTAAAGGCCATGTCTACCTCAACAACGGGGTGTCCCAGCACTAGTTTGGTCAACTCATACACACTCAGACAATATTGACCATTACAAGACCTGATTGAGATAGATTTTATTAAATGCTGCTAGAGCCACTTGATTGTATCCCAAAGGTGGGTGTATCACTGGAGAAATAAATCCAGTACATTTTTACACTGCCTTCGCCAAAGGAAAGATACTCCAATTCCCACTAGTCAGATAACGCACCCTGGGGCCAAATAGTAACAGACTACAGAGTAATTTTACAGATCTTTGCAAAATACTATATGGAGCTATACGCTTGTGGCATAGGCCCATTGTGCATAAATCAAGGGGGAGCATTCCAGTCTCAAATGACTCTGCCATCGTCTCTGCATTTGGCAGTATTTTTAGGTATGGAAATTGTTTAAAGAACTCTGTCGGGAATCAGTTGGATTTTGGCGGTGTCCTTCCTGCCTGTACCTCCCTTAGTACCATGATCAACTCGTCCTCTCTCATTTCCACCTCCAATAAGGCTCATTCCAACATTGACACATGTATTGTAGGAGATCCTGCTGAAACCCCTCTAATTAGTTTGATCTTCTTGAAGCAACACGCTGCTCGATAGCAGGAACTTGTTTTGATCATTTTGAGGTCACTGATGATGATCAGACTAGTAAAATAAGGCAATCTATGAAATTGAGACATCCTGTGGATCATTGACACCCTTCCATTCTCCCTAATGTTGAGCATAACTTCTGCCATACACTGTCCAAAATGTATGATCTTTCTTTAACAGGAATCAAGCAATGCTGATTCCCAAAATTGTCCAATTACATTGCTCGTAAATTCAATCTATGGAAGCACTTACATGTGGCATTATGTCTTTAATTGCTAGCATTATCTCTGTATTGTAAAATGAAGACTCAAAAAATAGATTCAAACAAAAAACAGGGCTCAAGCCAACTTTCTAGAAACAAGCATTTTGCACCCTCTTCTAAAACACAGCATATCCTAAACAGATTTCCAACTATAGGCATATCTCTTACTTCCTTTACCAGCGAAGATTGTGGAGAAAGGAGTCAACATCCAGCTCTCAGCCTAGCTTCAATTTTGTGAACTTCTGGATACCTAGCAGATGGGTTTTAGAAATCTCATTGCATTGAAACAGCTATGCTATACATGTCAGATGATACTAAATTAGTCCTGGATATAGGTAACTCTTCTGTACTTATATTATTGGTCCTCTCTGCGACTTTTGGTACAGTGTCATGCACCAGCTGAAGTCGGGATTTGTAGGAGTGCCTTATTTCAGTTCGGGTCTTTTCTAATGAATAGGCCTCAATCTATTAATATGCCTGCAAGAAAGTAGGATCTGCTTTCATGGTTACCCTCAATTTTTGCTGGCCTCATACTGTTTTACTGACTAATCTGACTGGGATCCTGCTAATCAGGACCCCAGTTACTGTGCTTCCTCCCTAAATTGGTTATGGTGAGTATCTTGATACATTCCTAATTGGCTGCTGGTAATGGCGCGGGATTGTTTTCCTTTAGGACTTATACCTGTACACAATGACTTACCAATCCTTGTCCCTTGTGCTCTAAATCCTAAATCTAAGGATCAAGGGAGTTAGAATAATAGGTAGAGAATAACATTTAACTTAATAAAAATAACCACAGCCTCAGGAAAGTTTTAAACACTTTATCTACACAATTGTTTGTGAGTCAGATGCCACAGTAGTGAAATTAGGGACTTTGCAAGTAAGAAAACAATTATTAAAACATAAATCTTGCAGGACTTTAAGAAAATGCCTTTAGACATTGGTACCTGGGAAGGGTGAAAAAGGGAAAACAGTACAAGGACGTACCACACAGATGATATTTACCTAGAATGGTGCGAGGACCAACCCTGGCCATGGGCTGGGACAAGGAAAAGGCTCCCGACTAATCGGGTGCCAACAGGACAGGACAGGTGCAGGACAGGACAACCTCTGCTAAGTGCAATGCCAGCGTCGCACCCCTCTCTACGGCTACTCTTGGACCCCAACTGGGTAGATCGATTCTTCTCCCTCAGTAGAACTCCCGAATCTTCTGTCAGAGTGCTCGAGTAGCACTCTGGTCTAGATTCTCCTTCAGCATAGGTTGGGTCAGTGACAGGTCTGTGACAAGTTGGACAATCTAACTGACTAAGCCTACCTTATTTATACCATTTCAGAGTGCGTACCACCCCCTTAATGTTTCAAATTCTATGGGTTTCCTGCATTTGATTGGTCAGAAAGACGAGGAGAGGTCATCACACCATACCACTATGAGATCATTTCCATTCAATATAGTTAATCAATGTTCCCGCCCATAATTTACTTTCCCATGATTTTATATTGTGCCCAGCAATATTAATTTCATTTCATATACAATGTATTCAAAATCATTCCATTTCTTCCTCTCCTTCGGTCACACAGTCAGGTTCTCAGGAACATTGCGACTAAGTCAGGACTTTGGCTGCTTGTCAATGTCAGCGGCTTCAAGGTTTTCTGTGGTCATCTGCGCAGACGCAGCCCTTTCAAAATGGAGTTTGCAGCACCCTTCAAGCCCAAATACGAGCTATTAATGAAGTCAAAGAGAGACACATTAGAATACAAAAATAAATGAATGCACTGTATACCACTCATTTCTACTCTAACCCCATTACTTTATTTTAACTATAGCATTAATAGTCAAGCAGAACATACAAGTTTTAGTTCTAACAGGAGCATGTGCATTAGTATGTGAAGCATGAAGAGGCCATCTTGGCACTAGTGCGCAGCTGCAAAGATTTCCCACCAAAAGCAAAGATACGTCACACTACGTAGATGTAGCAGACGCATGCGGAGACAGATTCTGACTTTTTCGGCGGCCATATTAGGACAGTTGGGCTACTGTTAGTAAAAGAACATAGGAAAGCTTCCCCTAGATACTAGAAATATTGTGTAGTGCATTTTTTAGTAATCACAAAACATGTTGGCTAATATGTTATATGTTATTTAGAGAAGGTTGAATACAAGCAAGTTTTGGAACTTATGAAACCTTGCTCCATCACTGGTGTACCCTAATAAGTCCCTAGTATCTGGTACTAAGGTACCTAGGGCCTAGGTACACCAGCGGTCCCCCATGGGCAGCAGAATGTGTTATGCCACCCATAAGGAACCCGTCAAAACTCTGACTACAGGCCTGCCATTGCAGCCTGAATGAGTTGGCGCAAGCACCTCTCACAAAAGATATGTCTCCTTATATCTAAAATCACTGCACTTGAAACATTTAAATCACCCCTCTAGCAGGCCTTTCAGTCCCAAAGGCAGGGTGCTCAGTTCTGAGTGTGGGGTGGCCCTGCATGAACAGACCACCCCTACAAACCCCAGAGTCCATTCTTCAGGCTTTGTAAATGAATCAGCCACTAAAATAAAGAAAAAACATGCATTATTATGCGATGACCATCTCTAAACTGGCTGGAACGAACCTGGGCGTGTTTGGTATCAAACATGTTGGAATCATACCGTATCCAGTGTTGGAGGTATGATTCCATCCATGGTAGGGCTCCCCCGGGAAGCCCTCCGTGCTCCTGGGAGCGATCTTACAGAGCCCTTCTGCTGCTGGACCAAACCTGAGCAGGGGAAGGTAGGACAATAGGTTTCCTGTCACAGAGAGGTGTGGCCACCTCCCAGACAGGATTTAGTGGATTAGTCCGGGTTGGGAGCGCTTGCCTGCGCCACATAGTCTGCTGGAAGGGCACATTTGGTGCCCTCCTTGCCTACTCTAGTTCAAACCAGCTCAGTGAGCCATGGCTCCTGCTCTGGTGCAAAACTGGACAAAGGACATGGGAGTATCCTCCCCACTGTCCAGCCCCTCCTCCGTCAGGGGCCCCTGAATCACCCCAACCCTCACCCTAGGATACTTAAGGGCTTACCTGTGGGTGGGTCCCTAGATTTGCCATAGGATTTGATTCAGATCTAACTCTGCATCCTCTTCAAACCACCTGGCTATCCAAACCGAGTCATGCTGACCGAGTCGGACTGACTGCATCAACCTTCGATTCAGGAATCAAGATGCAACCGGGAAGACTCTGTCTGCTCTGGACCTCTTCGATCTGCAAGTCGCTGCACCATTAGTGTCCGTGTTCCATACAGGTGACATCCTGGACCTGTGTACATCTAAAGACATCTGAAGGAATCTCGCTTTTAATGAAGGAATCACTCCCCTGCAGCGACCGCAACCCAGCTCATTGAATTGCTGATCCTGGTCTCCTACTGACTCCAACAGGTTCAGTAACATACAAGATGGTTTTACAACTACTTCGAGGCCCACACTGTCTTCAGACCGAGTCTGAGGCAGGATTAGTCATCGACACTGCCAGAACTGAGTCTCTCTGTGCATTGCGTCGGCTGGCCGTTGCTAAGGTTGGGCGACTCTCATCTCCGGTGATCTCTGGGCCCTATCGAGGGTCTTCTTTTGATTCCGGGAAGGCTACCCTGCTTGCTCGGGGCTTCCTAGACTTACTTGAACGTAGTGAGTCTCTCGGACCTTCCTAGTCCTGACACAGTACCTTTTTGTCTTCTTCCACGTGTTGCCGTTGCCAAGGCCTGTTGGTGCCCTCGCCGGACATCGACCCCCTGGATATCAACATCCATCGTGGGACAGCTCATACACCATTCCTGGTCGTCCCCAGCGGCACCTGGTCCACGTAGCTGCAGAGACAAGGGCACCATCAACTCTCCTGTAACAGCCGACATTGGGGGGCACTCTACTCCTGTGCCTCATGGTCACCCCTGAGTGACCTAGACTCTGTCCCCTCTGCTTACAGGTACTCTTCTTCTTGAATCCACCCTTGGATTCCAACGGACTCTTCCAGCATCTTCACCAGCAGCATCTACTTGAAGTCCTCCATTGGTGTCTACAGCAGTTACGGATATCACCTTATACCTATGCACGCTGCTTCCCTGGGGCAGGTAACCTGGTCTACTGGGTATCCACAGGTGGGGAGACTCTCAAACCATCCGTCTTCCTCGGGGTGTCTTCAAGTCCTCTGGGAAGGGTCATTTTTCTTAAAAACTATAACCATGACTTCCCTCATTGACTTACCCTAAGCACATGGTTGTGTATTCATTTAGCACATGGCCTCCGTGGGGTTTCTGGGTCCTTACCTTGGGTGGTCCCTTGGTCCCCCAGTCTTTCTAAGTCTTCTGGGTCCACTTCCGACTTTGGTCGCTAGTCGAGTTCCACTATCTTTGTATATGGTTTGATCTCCCCCCTGGGAGCCCACTGAATCTTTGTGCTACTTACCTGTCATATTCTCAAAGTATTTGGTGTATTGTAATTATATCTACGGGTAGGAGATATTGCATTGAGTTAGTGAGTATCTGTAATAAATAACTATTTTTATAATTACCACAGGGTGGTTCTTTTTCACTTAATCAGCACTACAAGATTAGATACTGGTGAAACAAGCTGCTTTACATTCCTCCTAGACTAAGCCTGAAGGCTGCTCTCCACAGCTACCACTTATAGAGCTTTCTAAGGCTGTCAAAACCGCTAAAAACACCATAAGGGTTGTCTGGATTGGTGCAGGGAGCTACACTTGAATAAGTGTGCACCATATACCAAGCCAGCCTCCTCCAATGCCTCCTTATCACGCTCCCCTTTTCACTCTTAATTGTGGATTCCAACACGGATTTTCATTGAGTCTGACATTGTTTAATGTCTACATGATTCCCTTAGTTAAACTTGTGAAAAGTTTAGATTGCAATTTGTTTCATATGTTAATGACACTTAGATTTTTATACTTCTGTCTGATAACTAAATATCTGCTAAAGATAGTTTACGGTAGTGTATAACTGGCATTACCACTTGGATGAACTTGGATGTAGTGTTCGGCGGGGTAGCGGTTCAGTCTACCCGCGGCATGACACTAGTCACTGGCGCTGGTGCGTGACGTGGATATAAAATAAAGAGGCGTGGCCCCCGCGAGTCAGTGGAGACCAAGCCATAAGAATAAACACGTGTGGCGAGTTTTGTTTAACGACCGCGGCGCGCATAATACCTTGTGTGCAAGCGGCGAATTTCACACTGGCGACAAGGGGGGCTCTAGTACTCACACCAGGAGACTGTTGTGAAAAAAAAGGGAAAAAAAACACAAAGAAGAAAATTCTTAACAGTGCCCTGCACAGAAGCTTTGCCTGCTGCCACAGTACTTAACAGTGCCCTGCACAGAAGCTTTGTCTGTTGCCCCCAGAGACACGGTGCCCTGCACAGAAGCCCTGCCTGCTGCCACCAGGGAGAGCCTGAGCGCCCCGGTAATAGACAGCCTCCTCACAAATGAGAGGGCCTGGTAGCCCCAACCATATCCTGCGCCCACAAAAGGGCCTGGTAGCCCCAGCCATATCCTGCGACCACAAGGCCTATTAACCCTTGCACCCCTGCTCTGGGGTCACCTCGCACAGCACACTGTGCAGCAACCCCAAGGGGCATTGTTAGTTGGAGACAGCCTGGCACGCGACAGTACACAGAACCCAAGCGTGACCTCGGCTAGGCGGCTGCCCTCAGGCCTGTCAAAGAGGCAGTGCACGTGCCACGAGGTACGCCAACTTCCTTGCCCTGATGGCGGCGATTCCTGCGATTGAACCATTCATTGTGGATGGCCTCTCTCGCCCCGAAATGGAGGGACTGGAAAGAGCACCTCCAGTTCTACTTTGAAGGGGCTGGGATATCCCGTGAACGGCGCAGAGCGCTACTCCTCCACCTGGGGGGCAAGGACATAGACCGCATTTACAAAACGCTGATAGAGGCTACCCCCAAAACGTACGTGGCACTGCTCAACGCTCTCAGTGCGCACTTTGAGCCGATGGCGAATAGAGAATACAAGAGGTTGGTTTTTCGCCAGGCCAGACAAGAAGCAGAAGAGTCGTTGGACACTTTTCATGGGTGTTTGAAGGAACTCGCCAGCATGTGCGGCTTCCAGGATGAACAGGATGAACAGGATGAACAAGAGGAGATCAGGGGCCAGATAATACAAGGCTGCTACTCGTCAAAGCTGAGAGAGAATATTCTCCAGGAATCCGGCAAATCCCTGGCTGACATCCTCACTTTGGGACGGTCCAAAGAATTATCAAAGGCCAGAGCATCCCAAATGGAGGCAGCCCTCCATCACCCCATCAAGACGGAACAGGCGAATGTGGCAGAGCAGGTGAACGTAGTAAGAGCCAAGCAGCGACAAAGCCTGGGAGAGGGTCCACAAGACAAAAAGAAAGAATGTGGCACCTGTGGAGGCACGCCCCACCGCATGCAAGACTGCCCGGCAAAAGGGAAGAGGTGCACAGTCTGTGGGTGGATGAACCATTTTGCGGCCGTTTGCAGGTCATCGAAGCCCCGGAAAGAAACAGCAAAGACCGTAACTGAAAGGCAAGACAGCAACGACATGGACAACGACACGGGAGAGGACCCCATCTATTATGTGTTCGCAGTGGGTCAACCACCCCGAAAAAGAGGGCGGCTTCCAAAGTGCAGACTCAAGATTCACCACCAAGATGTACAGGCCACCATTGACACAGGGGCTTCAATTGAACTGATGGCTGCCAATGTCTACAACCAATTGAGTCCACAACCACCTTTGTGCAAAGCAAACATTTGAGTATTTGCCTATGGACAAAAGACGCCCATCCCGCTACTGCGATGTTTCAAAACGGACCTTAGACACCAGGTCCTCCAGGTCCCCACCACAGTGTACGTAACTAAAGAAGGAAGTGAGATGCTTGTGAGCGGCCAGACGGCAGAAGAGCTGAAGCTAATCTTGTTTGCCCTCACGGTCCAAGAAGAGGAAATAGAGAACATCATGGAGGAATTCGACGATATCTTCAAGGGGATAGGGTGCCTGAAAGGGAAAGAGGTCTCCCTCCACATTGACCCATCAGTCCAACCAGTAGCACTGAGCCATAGGGGTATTGCATTCCATCTGCGGAAAAAGGTCGAAGATGAACTGGAAGCCCTGGAGAAACAAGGGATAATAGAGAAAGTCAGCAGGCCTACTCTGTGGGTATCCCCGATCGTGGTGGCGAGAAAACCAAAACAACCAGGGCAGGTCCGCATCTGCGTCGACATGCGCCTCCCCAATGCAGCCATGAAAAGGGAACGCCATTTAACCCCCAGCATCGATGATATCCTGGGGGAACTGAAAGGTGCAGTGTGGTTCTCAAAGATGGACCTACGTTCAGGGTATCACCAACTGCCATTACATCTGGACTCTCGATACATCACCACATTCTCTACCCACGTCGGCCTGAGGTGATACAAGCGTCTCAACTTTGGGATCTCGAGTGCCGCTGAGGTATTTCAGAACACCATCAGAGAAGTCCTCAGCAGATTCCCAGGCGTTTTGAATGTGAGTGACGACCTATTGGTATACGTCTCGTCAGTGGAAGACCACCACAGAAGACTCTGCAGCGTTCTCCAACGAATTAAAGAGTCTGGACTCACCCTGCACAAAGAAATGTGCCAGTTCTTGAAGAACAAGATCATTTTTTTGGCTACACATTCTCAGACAAAGGAGTGGCACCGGACCCCGACAAGGTGCGAGACATTCAGGAAGCTCCAGCACCCTCCAACATTTCGGAAGTACGGAGTTTCTTAGGGATGGTAAACTTCTGTGGGCATTTCATCCCTGATTTAACAAACATCACGAAGCACCTCAGGGAGTTGAGGAAGTCCACCACCATGTGGCAGTGGGGCCCAACCAAGAACAAGCCTTTAAAGACACTAAAGCAGCCCTCTCTGCTGATACCACGCTGTCGTACTTCTACCTCGCACGGCCCACCAATGTCGCCGTTGATGCCAGCCCCTACGGGCTAGGGGCTGTACTCACACAGCAACAACGCAATGAGGAATGGGCCCAATTGCCTACGCAAGCCGTTCCCTAAGGGAAACGGAGCAGCGCTACTCCCAGATAGAAAGAGAGGTGATCGCCATCCATTGGGCCTGTAGACACTTCCATGTCTACGTGTATGGACACCTGTTTACAGTTTCCACCGACGACAAGCCTCTCGTACCCTTATTTCAAGGATCTGCATCAAAGCCCCCCCACCTCCCCCCCTTCCCCCGAGAATAGAAAAATGGATCCTTCAGCTGCAGGGGTACGACTACCGGGTAGAGTACAAACCAGGCTTGTCCAACCCAGCGGACTACCTCTCCAGACATCCGAGGGCCGTGACCAAAGCAGAGGAAGAAGATGCCGAGGACACCGAGGAGTATGTCCATTTCATAGGGGAGAGTTACCGACCACTTCCAATAAGCCTTGAAGCCATAGTGGAAGCTACTCAGAATGACGACTGTCTGCAACTAGCCATCACCGCAATTCGGACGAATGACTGACGCCCCATTCAGACCACAATGGCCCACCGAACGCCCCAGGCGAAGACCACGCTCGAGTAAATCGTGCGAGTCAAGGACGAACTCTCCGTCGACAGCAGTGGGTGCCTACTCAGAGGTCCACGGCTAGTGATTCCGTCGGTCATTACTCAACAGGCGGTGGATCTCGCACATCAAAGGCATCAGGGCGTGGTGAAGACGAAAGGTCGGCTGAGAGCGAAAGTGTGGTTCCCGGGGATGGACCCAGTGGTCGAGCAGACAGTCAGAGCATGCCAATGGTGCCAGGTGTCAGGCCAATCAGATCGCCCTCACCCGGTCATCACTGAAGACTACCCACAACGACCATGGGAGTGCGTCAGTGTCGATTTTGCTCATCTTCCGGATGGAGGCTAGGCCCTCGTAGTCATTAATGACTTCACAAAATACCCCGAGATAGACATCGTTGGGAGTCAAACAGCTACCGAATTGATAACCAAGTTAGAGAAAACCATTGCAACTCACGGGATCTTTGAGGTGGTGAAGACTGACAACGGCCCACCCTTTCAGGGGCAAGACTTTGCGGACTATCTCAAGTCTTGGGGCATTCAACATCGGAAAATAACACCACGTTGGCCCCAAGCAAATAGGGAAGTAGAGAGATTCATGCGCACTGTCAACAAAGTCATTTACATTGTGCATGCTGAAGAAGCCCCTTTAGAGAGAGCCATCTACAGTTTCCTGAGAGAATGCAGATTGACACCTCATCTCATGACTGAGAGAGAACTGGATCCAGCAAGTATGGGTCGAGTGGTGCGGGACACATTCCTCATCACCGGGACTGGGCCCCTTCCCAGATTGACACTACAAGGGTCCTTGCCAAAAGGACCAGTAGTAATGACCAAGCCAGTGTCACCTGAAGGGCGAAGGCGTCGACTATCAGAGAAGGAGACCTGGACTATGTGAAAGACAGGCACCCGGGGAGCAAGTTCCGTCTCCCATTCGAACAGGGCCCATGGACAGTGACTCGCCGGACAGGCACGATGATCACAGCTCGGAGGAGAACCGAAGAAATCACGCAGAATGTATCATTTTTCAAAAAGGTCAATGCCGGGACTCCCAACATTCCACCACAGGATAACATGGAGGTGCGTCCAAATCAACAGACAGAGGTGGAGGAAGTAGAAGAAGACCAAGGATCAATTCCCTTGAACTAACAGGACAGATCTGACCAAGCTGAATCATCCCCTCCCAGAAGTGAGGACAGACGACAGTCCAGTGACTCAGTGAGAGCTACGGAAGGAGGAGTCTCGCAGGAAGTGACTCCGTCCCCATCGTCATCACGGGGAGAGCCTTCCAGATACTGCCTGCGGAACAATCAGGCTCCCTCCTCCCGTCTAGCGGGGTTCATGGTATGATTAACCAAAGACTCGCAGCAGGATGAGACTGGTGACTGAGCAGGAGCTGAGAGCAGGCGGCTCGACCGGAACAGGTAACAGATTAACATGTTGATGTTTTGTTTATGTTTTATAAAGGTTAGAAGGAATGTAGTGTTCGGCGGGGTAGCGGTTCAGTCTACCCGCAGCCGGACGCTTGTCACTGGCACTGGCGTGTGACGCCAGACATGGATATAAAATAGAGCCGTGGCCCCTGCGAGTCAGTCGGGACCGCACCATAAGAATAAACGCAAGTGTGGCGTGTTTTGTTTAACTGCCGCGGCACGCATTATACCTTGTGTGCAAGCGGCGAATTTCACACTGAGCAATATATCTTAAGACGGTTGCAAATGGTGCAAAATGGGGCCGGGCCTGCCCGTCTTATCCTTGGACTACAAAAAACTCACTCATTAAAAGTTAATCTGCCTTCCTTTACTGGCGTCCAATCCGTAAATGGATACTTTTCAAAGTACTGTGCCTGGTCCACTTTTATAAAGACTGGACCAAGCTATTTTACCATTAAATGTCATTATTCGCAGAACAGATAACCAAGATCTGCTTTTCTGCGTGTATTTGTGGTTCCTAAAATCTTAAGAATTAAACAAGGTGGAAGAACTTTCTTTTAATTAGCTGCTAAATCTTCAAATCAAATTCTCTTTGACATTTGAACACTACTGTGCACTTGGCTTTGAGAGAAAAAAAACATAAAACTTGGCTACTTTCAGTTCCTTGAAGTTCCGCTGTTTGTGTTAACTATCTTTTAGCAATAAGAGTTTGTTATAACGTTATAAATTATTTTATTAATTCACCAGTTAAGCTCTGAAAACAGTGTAGTAGTAGTACGAAGGGCAAGGTATGGTGCTGCTACTGCAGTTTACAGGCTGACGGCAGTGGACAAGTCATTTTGCAAGATGTTTTGAAAATTAAAAAAATGAATTTAGTTCGCAGTTTAAATATTTATTTCAGGGTATGAAGTTTGGAATCGAGTCAACTTCATTTACAGCGATGTTATCATGCTTCATTAGAAACAAAGCCTTCCTCTTTTTGGTCACTGAGTGTTATAGCATGTACGTGTAACCGAAATATCGACCGTCATTCCCCTGCTGCACAGTGTGTTGCTATTGAGACTATGTTTTATTTTGTTTAAGCAATCTGTGTAAATACATAAGTACCTCACTAGTGAAAGAAATGTGACCAAAAGAACCATCTTCCCCCTTCGATGAAGGTGAGAATGTAAAACGTCCTCGAGCCTTCAGACGCAAAGCACTTTGACAGATACGCCGTGGGAATGTTTATCGGCGGTGGCTCGTGTCGTCATCAGTACGCGCCGCACTAACGTGTTAATATGGGTAAAAGTTCAGTCTGGTGCTGCCGCTGACATTGAACCATGGCTGCCAGAGCCTGCCGTATCAGCCGCCTCGTCAGAACCGCACATGTGTCGGCAAGGAGCCCCTCGGTGGCAGCGGAGGGGACTCGCAGGCTGCTGTGGACCTGCCCCCGCCGCCCCGCCTACGCCAAGGAGCTCTTCCTGGGCACCATCAGCAAGGTAATCTGCGGCTCCGAGGGTTCCGTGAGGAGTGCAGTCAGACTGGACGGTTCAGAAAATAACTGGAAAATCCAGTCTGCTCTTCAAAGGTGGCGGTGCTGGCAGCAGAGGCTCCACGTTTTGCAGACTCGGGGGTGGTACAGAGTAGAGTCAGCTCTAATAGTAGGGGCATGCGCAGTATAGGGTCGCTTCCTACAACAGACGCCCGCAGCTGAACGCCTATGCGATTCAAATCTAACTATTCATTTATTTAAAGTTTCCTGTATCACGAACGTGGCCCGAGGACTTTGGACCATTTTATGGGAAACGAGAGTTGGTGACAGAATTTACAGCAAACACGTGAAAGTAACTAAGCAACAGTTGCAAAAGAACCAGGGAGCAATTCGTTGGTAGAGATAAAGGCATTGTCAATATCTTCAATCAGAAATGCGGGTGAAGTCAGGTCTTTTAGAGGGCTATCCAACTAAGATGAATGGAGGATAAACGTTGCTTTGGAGAGTGATAAAGGTTTGAAAAAAAGCTTATGTCCGTGGGGTTATTTTGTTTGTTAAGCTGGCGAATAGAAGTAACAAGAATTTTTTCGTTGAATAAATACTCCTTAAACTCAGTTCCAGCTCTTTCTATTGCTTCAATATACATCCAGTGAACGTGCACTGTACCCATGCTACTATAAGATAGCATACTTAATATACAGGATTAAAACAAATTGTAAATGTAAATGCACTTGGGATCAGAGTGCCAAAGATCTTTCTAAACCTAAAACAGACTTTGTATCTGGCACTGCTCTAAGCAAGGAGTGCCACACAATGCAGTCTAACTGGGCCTTTCCTACCCACCAAGCTGTAAGTTGCTTTCGCTCTTATAGCCTCTTTCAAGACAAGGCTGGAGGACTAACCCATACTGCGTGTATCAGTGAATGTATTTTCAGTGCTTCGAATTTTGGAAAGAAGGGGACCCCTACGAAAAAACAAAAAACCTTGCTAGCTGTAGGGTACAAATCACTGGGGTAAACAACAAGCTAACCACAAGATATATTTAAACATTTACACAGAGATATGGCCTAAAGATGCATGAAAACAGTGTGTGATAGTTATGTAATGATACAATTATTAAATTCACTCTTTCCGTTTTTATATATGAAAATATTTCTCTTTATTAATTTGCCTTTTTCTCCTTTCTATATTTTCATCACATATATCAAAAATATATATTTTTGTTTTAAATGTTTAGATTTTTCTTTTCTTATGGATATATGTATATTAAGTTTATCCAACAAAAACACAGACAATTTAGTTGTCACAAACATACAACAAACAATAATGTACACAATTCCTTTTTGTTAAACCATTAAAAACCTAAAGGAGGGGAGAGAGCCCCTGCAGTTATCATGAGGTGGAGTGAAACATTGTGTGGCGCCGCCGGATGCCCCTTGCAGTGACGGACGACTGCTGGGGTGCTCCCGATCGTCAACACGCTTGAGCGGATACCACCTGGTTACGCCCTGATCTCCTGCCTGATAACGGTGTCGAGACAGAATCGCTGATCCTTGAGGACCCTCACCTCCCTTCACTTCTGATTGGGCTTATGCGTTGGGAGAGGTGGTGGTACGCTGCTGCGCCCCAGCTGCGGGCCGGGAAGTTGAGTACCCTGTGGTGACTCATGCCCTACAATCCATTGTGGACACACCATGGACTAGGCGCACCGCAGACGATCGAGCCTCAACCTCCTATTTAAACAAGAAGGGCCTGGGAAACATTGATTTGAGCACTGAATGTATCATCAGGCGTCTCCTAGACCCGCTGGGCGGCTGAGTTTGAGTCACGCGGAGTCTGCTGCTCGTCGCCTCGCTGCCTGAGGCTGGGGGTCCTGAGAGAGGGAGAAGGTGAAGCCGAAGTTTGAGGGGAGTGCCCGGGGTGCTTGCGACGCCTGGCTCTTGGTTCTGAGGATCACTGTGTGGCAGAGCTGACACGGGAGCGCTATACCTAGTGGATCTCGACCTGACTAGGTGCAACGCACGCGCTTCACTGTGAATGGTCACAGCCTATGAATCAGTGAGATTGTACCTGCTGGCGCTTGATCCGTCATGGCGGTGAGGGCTGAGACCGGGGGACAGCCTTCTAAATCGACCAGGGGATCTCGAGTAATACAGTCCAACAAGCTGGACCGCTATACGCTCCCCAAGAGCTCGCCCTCTGGATCGGGGCGGGTGTCTGGGGGGGTGGCGGAGAGTCGGTGGATGCTGCGTCGGAGCCTACACTGCAGGACGTGATGACGGCTATAGATGGCCTAAAGACATCCTTGGGGCAACAGATGGTGTCGCTGAACCATAAACTGGATACTGTGACTATAGAAGTCAACCTGATTCGCGCCGATCTCACCAAAACTAGTGAGAAGGTCAAGTCGTTGGATATCAAAACCACGAGCTTGACGGGCGAAGTTTCGCAGCTGCAACAGGATGTCCGAAATCTTAGGGAGTCTGGCGCTCAGATGCATCGCAAACTGGATGAATACGAGGGATGAGTCAGAAGAAACAACATACGCATTATTGGAGTCCCGGAGAAGGCGGAGGGAGCGACCCCCGACCTCTTTGTAGAGAACATTATCCTCAATCATTTGAAACCGAAAGGGCTGGGGAATTTCTTTACCATAGAACGTGCACACAGAATTCCGAGAGGAAGACCTAGACCCGGGGCCCCACCGCGCCCAATGATCGCAAGAGTGTTCAACTTCAGAGATAGAGACGCTATCCTGCAGGCCTCCAGGACTGGAGGACCTTTGCCATACGAGAACTCCACCCTGAACTTTTTTCTGGACTTTACCCAGGCGGTCCAGAAGCAGAGACAGAGCTTTCTTGGAGTCAAGCGGTGGCTTCGGGATCATGAATTGAAGTATGCTATGTTGTT
Organism: Lissotriton helveticus; assembly: GCF_964261635.1. Classification (NCBI taxonomy): domain Eukaryota; kingdom Metazoa; phylum Chordata; class Amphibia; order Caudata; family Salamandridae; genus Lissotriton; species Lissotriton helveticus. Next base: position 1,068,882,708 of record NC_136070.1, on the reverse strand, counting down.
TCCTGCCAAGTTGCGGGTCGAGACTGAGGAGAAAGTTTGGTTCTTCGATGACCCGGCAATAGCTTCGGACTGGCTAGACAGTCTTCACCCCCGAGAGGAAACCCGGGGGAAGGTGGTGAGGAGGACCAGGGTGCTCAACAGCGAAACTGATAAGTATTAAATGTCATGATCAGAGAGGCCTGATGGGTGGGAAGTAGTGTGCGAGACATTGTTCCAAGCCGCCCCCTTCAAATTGTGCATAGTAGTGGGCGCATGATATGACCGGGACGGCTGGGGGCGGGGTGGCGTAGCTTTGACCTCCTCCTCTGATCTATATTTAGATAGTTGGTTAGTTAGGTAATGGGGCGACAGGCACACTGCGAGTTGGGGGTTGGCAAATGCCGAGAGCAGGGGTGCAGGGTGGGGGTGGAGAGACAGGATTGTTTTGGGGTAGTTGCGTTGGTGTTTCTTTTGATTTGTTTTTGTTCTTTGTGTCAGGTGATGAAGATGTTGTGTCGCGTTTCCTAGCTGGATTGAATGGCGCTGAGTAATCTAGGGTCCGGGATGAAAGTGCTGAGTTGGATTGTCAATGGATTGGGTGACAAGATTAAGAGAGGGATGGGTAGTCAGCTTATTAGGAGGCACTCCCCTGATGTAGTGTTGCTGCAGGAGACGCACCTGGTGGGTAACAAGTGTATGGCCCTTCACAGGGGGGATATAAGTTGGTGGTACACGCCGGATTCACTTCTGGGTCCAGGGGGGTCGGGATTCTGGTGAAAAACTCCTTCCCCCTGACGATCCGGAATACGTGGGTGGATCAGAGAGGCAGGTATGCGGGGGTCTCGGGGCTCGTTGAGGGTAAGATTATCACTCTATTGTTGGTGTACGTTCCTCCTGGCCTCCTGTCAGACACCTTCCGAGATCTGGGTTCTGTCTTCCTTACACTACCCCTGAGTGGTCTAGTGTTAGGGAGAGACTTTAATGCTATACTAGACGGGGAAGCCGATCGCAACCCGCCACGAGCGCTCAGACAATCCCAGAGATGGCTCTCAGACTTTATGGAAACGTTCGGACTAATTGACAGCTGGCGTGCTCGCAACCCCACCCTGACACACTTCACGCACATATCAGCTGCTCATGGCAGATTGTCGTGCCTAGATTATCTCCTGTTGCCGGCGGTAATGGCTCCTATGATACAGGAAGGGAGGTATCTTGCCTGGGGTATCTCTGATCATTCCCCATTGTGGCTACAACTCATGTCTACTTTAATCATATGAGGGAGAAGGAAGTTCTGATCCATTCAGCTTCCTAGGCTTAGATATCTATTAATCAGAGGGGGAAGAATCACTGGTCCTGCATTACCAGGGTATGCAGGTCTTGCAATTCGTGTGTCCCACGCCCGATAGACCTATCTAGGCAACAAGGGCAGAAACATGTCGACCACTTTTAATCACTCGTTTGTGTGCGTATGAATTCCTAACAATTCACAAGACGCACGATCTTTCTTATTCATCAACGGGCTATCCGAATCCAGACCGAATAAAGCATAGAATCTGGCTGTCCGGATATTTTAAAAACCTCATTGCGCACTGTCACATCACTCATCACTACTGCTTTTAACCATGGGTAAGAACCTCCGGTTGGAGGCTGCATAACAAACTGACCCAATGATTATGCACACACGTGTATGAAGAGCGGAGAATCAAGATACACCGCTACCTCGACCTTCCCAATACGTGCATGAGGGTTTTTTATTTGGGGGACACGAATTGCAAGACCTACATACCCTGGTTATGCAGGACCAGTGATCCTTCCCCCTCTGATTAATAGATACAACTCATGTCTGACAGACCCACGGCAGGTAGGATTGCTCCGATTAGTTCATGGCAGTTAAAAGATTCACTTATTAAAAAAGAGATACTTCGAATGTCTGACCGATACTTTCTGGAAAATAGTGGCTCAGTGGACTCGGCACAGTCTCCTTCGGAAGCCTACAAAACAGTAGCGAGGGGGAAGTATTGTCCTTGGTAGCAGGGAAAAAGAAGAGGAGCCAAGCCGTGATCACGCGGAAATGCTTCGCCTGGAAGAGAGGGTGGCAGACTCACATAAGGCTACAGAGCTCCACCATCTGAGGCTTCTACAGGAGGAATACAGGAGTTTGGCGCGGAACAGGGCAACAGTACATGATAGTGCCGTGCAGAGTCACATATACGAACATGGTGACAAAGCAGGTAAATTGATTGCATGGCTCGAACACGGTGACAGAGCCTCTAGGTCGGTACCGGAATTGGCGGGTTCGGAGTCGCATATGATTACGGATCCACAGGCAGTGGCAGACACATTTTCTGATTACTATGAGAAGGCCTATGCGGCTGGCAGTGAGTATTCTGAGGCTGAGAATGGTGATATGATTAGAGACATTCCTATGCCAACTCTCTCAGGGGAGGACAAGAACTAACTTGATTCTCCTATCTCTGATGAAGAAGTTGCACAGGCCATAAGGCAAATAAAATCGGGAAAGGTGACTGGCCCTAACGGGATTCCGATCGAACTCTATAAATTAAATGCCAGCCGAATTGCCCCTTATGTCCGAGCTATGTTCTTGAATAGCAGGGAGGAGGGCAGACTTCCCTATGATCAGAGAGTGGTGAATATTGTAGTCATACATAAAGCGGACAAGCCCAAGACGCAGTGTTCCTCGTATAGGCCTATATCGCTTCTCAACGCGGAACACAAGATTTTGGCAAAACTGCTGGCTACTCGACTAGTCAAGGTAATTAGGTCTTTGATTCACCCGGATCAATCTGGGTTTATGCCGCGTCGTAACACAGCGCTGAATCTGCGGCGACTTCACGGTATCCTTGGGGGTTCCCCACAGATTCATGAATCAACAGTGGTGGTGTCCTTAGATGCTACTATGGCATTTGACAGGGTAGAATGGCAGTATTTATTTGCTGTGCTGGCGAAATTGGGCTTTGGGCCGGAGTTTATCGGTTGGGTATGATTGTTGTACGCTGAACCACTGGCCAGAGTGGTGGTTAATAACTGTAGGTCCAGGGACTTCTTCCTGAAGAGAGGTACGAGGCAGGGATGCCCGTTATCCCCCTTTCTTTTTGCCCTTGCTATGGAACCCCTAGCGGCCTAGGTCCGATGGGACAGGTCGATACGGGGCCTACGGTGGACGACCGACTGGGAAGATAAGATCTTGCTTTATGCAGACGATGTCTTGCTTTATTTTACTAATCCCAGAGTCTCCCTCAGTAATTTCCTTGATGTCCTGGATATCTTTGGCAGATCCTTGGGCTTGGCCATTAACTGGACTAAGTCGGTGCTCTTTGTCCTAGTTGGAGATCCACCGGTGGTCCCACAATCGTGTCCAATCCAGCTTGAGAGAGTAGGTTTCAAGTATTTGGGTATGTATATCACGCTGGACCCGCGGTTGCGCTATACCAAAAATCTGGCTCTTCCATTAGATAGATGCAGGAAAGATGTGGAACGTTGGAAGGCTCTTCCGCTATCCATGCTTGGGCGAGCCGTCCTCTTCAAAATGATGGCCTTACCCTGGTTTTTGTATTTTTTGCAGAATTCGATGGACCCAGTGCCGACCGCTTATTTTAAAGAGATAGAAACTCTCCAGCGGCGGCTTCTCTGGGATGGTAGGCCCCGAATTGTGTTCACCAAGCTAATTCTCCCGTGGTACGATGGCGGGATTGGTCTCCCAGACTTGCAGAGATATTATTGGGCTTCACACTTGGCGGCAGTGAACCACATTGTTTATAGCCCACCCGGGAACCCGGGATTTGCCATGGACCAGCGACAGGCACCAGGAGGGATGATAGACAGTGCTCTGTATGCTAAAACCGGGACGTTCGCCTTGACCGGTCCGACTGCACATGCAGTACAAGTGTGGCACGTGGCTAATAGGAGTCTGGGGTGGGAGGGTAAACTAACACTGGCTACCCCCCTGTTGAATTCCGAAAAGCTGGGTAGCCTTTGGACAACAAAGGGGTTTGATAAATGGGACACTATTGGTATCTCTCGTGTAAAGGATGTCTGGGGGAAAGATGGAGTGCTTACATTCGAGTCTTTACAAGACACATACAGTTGACATAATAATGAGCGGTTTCGGTACCTACAGGTGCGACACGCCTTTGCTACACATATACTTAGGGGCTCGATTCTCCCGGAGTCGTCTCCTCTGGAAGATCGCGTGCTGAACGGGCATATCCCCGAAAGGATGACCTCCTTGATATTTAAAAAGCTAGTTAACAATATGGAAAATCCCCTGAGTCACATTAGAGACCAATGGTGTATGGACGGGCTGGAAATGGACGATGAAGAATGGGTTGAAGCGATTTCCTCCCCCAAAGTAGTTGCAATTCAGATGAGGCTCCGACTTGTACAGTTGAAGATACTACACAGGTCTTATATCACAGGCCCCAGATTGGCACGAGGAGAGAGTGGTGAATGCAGGAGAGAATGTGGGGAATCTGGCACCCTGATCCATATCCTATGGCATTGTGTGGAGATACAGACTTAAAGGATAAAGATACACGATGTATTGAGGGAGGTATTGGAGGCGGAGATACTACAGGAAGCCCGAAGGTGCTTATTGAATGTGTGGTAACCCACAGATCTGAATGTATGTCAGAAGCAGTGGGTCACTCTGACATATATGATTGCCAAGTGGAACATTGCCCGGCTTTGGGGGGCTAGCCAATAGCCCCGGATCTCCCAGTGGACGGAGGACCTTGACTGGTGCATGTTCAGGGAAAAGTTGGTGTTTATAGCCAGGGGATGCACGAGGAAATGGGAGAAGGTGTGGGGAGAAGGGAATACTTACAGGGGAGAGATTTGTGAACCACCGTTTACGAGCTTGATATTGGAAGCACAGGCATCCCCATGATCCTAATATTGCAAGATATTGTTTTAACATTCTGTATCTGGCCGGAAGAAATGTGTGTAACAGAAAGTATAATATCACCTGATGTTTTCTTTTTTTTTCTTTTCTTTTTGTATTGCCCTTCATTAATAAAACGAGTTTAAAAAAAACAACCTAAATGAGGGGTTATTGTATGATTGAAAGGCTGGCGGTCGATAGGAAGAATCTATGTGCGTAGGGTCTCTCTGGTGACGCCATAATGCAGAACTCTGGTAAGTACCGCTCACAACATCCCATGGCAATCCTCAAAGTGGATTCCAAACATTGACAGGAGGTGAACCAATGGAAAAATGAAGGGCAGGCTGGGATGTAGGGCAATGTGTCACCAGGGGGTTGGTATTCCCTTGCTTTTTTTAGTATCTCACATATTTATAAACTTGCTGCAGACTTTGCTCCGTCATTGTTTCTGCAGGCTGGTTCTTAGTGGCAGGTAAGGGGAGGTAAACGAGGGACAGTTGATCTCCACCACGCGGTGCACCCCAAGCGTTTCCCTTTGGGGTCATGTTATACCCCATCAATATAAATCTGAGGTGGTTGCCCCTCATAAAGGACTATTATGAAAGTGCTTTCCCTCTTAAATTCACACACTGACAGAGCTGATTCTCATAAAGAACACACTAGTCAAGCTTTCCAGCTAGAATATATTTAACTCCCACCCCCGAAGCTGTTGGCCTTTCTGTGCACTGCTTCTTTGAATCACAAGCATCCTTCCTTCAAAATACTTACTGAGAGCCATGCGTATTTTACGGGAACCCTCTATTTGTTATTGGTTGAAGGCCAGTCTCCCTATAGAACAAGAGAAAGACATGCCTTTGTTGAGCTTTAACTTAATAGTGTTTAGAGCTGCTTAACTTTCCCATATTTTCTTCTAGGAAGAAGTGTTTCCCTATCCAGAAATCAGCAACGAAGAGCTACAAGAAATAAATCAGTTTGTCGGACCTGTGGAAAAGTTCTTTGCTGAAGAAGGTACCTTTTTATGTTGTCGTCCAAACCGCAATCAACAAAAAATATGTTGAAATGTTCGCTCTCCACCACTACTTCTGATAACATAACTAGAGTGGCTCAATGACACCAATAGAATTATCTTCATGTTCTGTATTTTAATTTAATAAACCAATGCAACCTGGGAATCCTTGGTTGACTGCAAATCTATGTAGTCAGATACAAGTTCCACAATCCCTGCTATAATGAAGGGAAGAAAAGTGCTAAGTTTTTTTACTTTTTGAAACCTTTATAAGCTTTTTCACAAAAAACAAAATGTACATCACAAGTCACATGCTTGATATATTCAACTTTCCGTGGTCCATACCTATGCGTAGTAATCCTACGTAATACAATTTACATGCCTAAGGCCGGATACACAGTGACACGTTCTTTATTCACCTCTTTCTATCCCTCTCCACGGGGGTAGATGAGCTACTCTGGTCTCTCTGTGGGCTGGTGCCCTGTTCCGTTTGAGAACTTACAGATGTCTGTTCCAACAAATATGACCGGTAGGGCTGCCAGATATGAAGTGGCCTAGACGCCGGGTGTTGTAATTGCACGTACAGCTCACTGGTGGTATTACAGTATGACATGCTAAACATCAACCCTTCAATGTTGGTGGGTATTTACTCCCCCAGTGAACTGCTACCTCTCTTTTGGCTAATAATAATGCAATTGCACTAAAACGCATGTATGGCTTAGCAATCTCTTGCACGTATCCTAGCAGTGCCTGCATAGGTGACGGGGAAAGGCCCAAGCGAGTCATGTCCGACAGCTCATTAAAAACTTGGGTCCAAAATGGTGCCACTTTAGCAGAAATCCAAGCCATGTGCACAAAATCGGCCATTGGAGCACTACATCCGGGACAGGTGTGTGGGCGTGACGAATCCATGCGGTGAATCATGGCAGGGGAAATGTAAGCTCACCATTACAATTTAAAATGTAATATCTTATGTTTGTGGTTAAACAAATCTTTATGTGTTTGCTCCTCACAACATGCCTCCCACTGGGCATCTGTAAGGGAGCCACCCAAGTCCCGTTCCCAGGCTGCTCGTATCCCCTCATCCCTAACTGGAAGCATGGCCACTGAGGCCCTGTACATCCTAGCCATGAGATGTTCACCGCTTATATCCTTGATAAGCAATGTCAGCAGAGGAAACTCCTGTAGTTCTAAAGGGTAGCTTCGAACCAGGGACCTGAACGCTCTCTGCAATCTACACAAGTTGCCCCGGTTCGAGGAACATAGCTTTCTGAAACCTGGCATCCTCATCCCTAGAGACTATGTGTCCACCGAGAAACACATCCCCAATTGTGGTCAAATTAAATTTGGTTAAGGTTAGTTGCATCATGACCTTTGGGATGGGTACCCAAATGTTCCCTGCAAGAGGGAGTGCCGGGGCGTACAGCTGCTGTATTCCTGTAGCTCGAGCGAGTTGCATCCAGGCTCAGCGGGTCGTTGACAGCGTCTGTATGTCCAGTGGGTCCTGTTTTAAACTGGCCGGGAGCAATGCAGACAAGGTAGTGGGGTGAGATAAGTCTGCTTCGGGCGCAAATATGGAACCCGTGAATCAAAATGAAATCAATGCCTGGAAAACCTGCACTGTGCAACTAGATAATAAACAGGGAAATTGGGAATTCCGAACCCCCCCTCACCCCGCTTATAAGAGAGCGTCAAGGTGTCCCATCTAATTCTAGATTGTTTGCCACCCTACACAAAGCGAATTAATTTGGAACAGAGCGTGGCAATAAAGGCCTTGTATAGTGGTAATGGAATATTCTGAAAAAAATACAGAAACTGCGGCAAAACGACCATTCTGATCAAGGCTTTCCTGCCAGCCATGGCCAAGGGAAGCTTAAGCCACCTCTCAATGTGATCATCCAGTTTCTCCATTGCTGGACCGTAATTAGGTTGAAGTATATGAGCCAGATCCCTGTGTTTACATATCCCCAAATATTTCTCTGAGTCATCGCACCATCTCAAAGACAACTCGGTGTCCCGGTTACAAGGACCCTCCATCAATAGAGAAATGTCCGACTTACCCTAATTAATATGTAATCCAGACAGAGCACTAAAGCGAGTGGCCCAGGTTTTCATCAGGGTGTTGCACATATAAAATGATATCATATAGTGTAATCAACAGTGGGCCCGTCTTAAATTGTATGCCCCTATGAAATGATTATCCTGGAGGTGACGCACCAGGTGGTCCCTCGCTATTACAAATGACAACAGGGAGAGTGGACACCCCTGACGTGTTCCCCTCGAAAGCGTAAAAAAGGGGCCGTCAATGAACCATTCACCTGAATTTGTGCCGATTGACACGTATATAATAACGAGTCCACCACAATGAACCTCGGCGGCATCCCCCCAACCTTATCAGTGTAGCCCGAAGGAACTGCCACTCTAGAGAGTAAAAGGCCTTTTTGGCATCTAAAAATACTGCAGCTGCTGGTAGTGTGGGTGAAAGCCTGTGCAAGGTCGCAAACAGAGTACGAACGTTCAAAGCGGTGGATCTGTGTGAGATGAACTCTGCCTGGGCAGGTGAGATCAGTTGATCGATTATCAGGGCCAACCTGGTAGCTAACATTTGTGCTAGAATCTTATAATCCAAATTCAATAGGGACAACGGCCTGTATGAACCACAACTCTTGGGGTCTTTACCTGACTTGGGTAGTAGTATAATCACAGCCTCACGTAGAGTCGGGGGGAGCACACATGTTTCTATTACTTCCTGATAAACATCTATAAGATGGGGGGCCAGTGTCTTCTTAAATGCCTTATAAAAGGTGCCGGAGAAGCCATCTAGACCCGGCGCTTTGGACCCATCCATTGCCTGTATGGCCTGAACCACGTCATCCACTGTGAATGGCTCTTCCAGAAACTACCTATGAGCATTCTCCAGCTAAACTAAGGCTATTTCGTCCAGGTATCTCTTACTAGTAGCGGTGTCCGGGGAGACTTTAGTAGTATATAAATCTTTATAGTATGAAAGTATTTTGTTCTTCATGCCCTCGCAATTGGTTATAATCCCACCATCATCCCCGATCAATGGTAATGTACGTAGGGCCCCTGTTGGGCTGAATCAATCTAGCTAACGTGCGGCCTAGGCGACCTCCCTCCCCATATCTTCTATCAACTGCTTTTTTCCCTAAATTGTGTGATTCCCTCTCTGCAGCCTCATGAAATTCAACCAGGAGAGCCGCCCGTCGCCTCAGCCTGGAAGCCATCTGGGTGGTCCCTCGTTCTGTGTCTATAGCCATTAATTGACTCTCAATCCCGGATAGGGTGTTACGCAGATCTTTAAGAATTCCAGACCCTTTCGAAATACACTTGCCCCCCTTATGTATGTTTTAAATGCCTCCCAAAGCATGGCATTAGTGTCCACAGTGCCCTCATTGATTTCAAAGTAATCGTCAATGCCCTGACTTAACTTGGTTGCAAATACTTGATCGTGTAGCGCCATTTTGGGGAACCTCCACTGCCTGGCTGTAGCACCTGGACTAGAGATGCTCAGTCCCATCGTAACCGAAGCATAGTCTGACAAGGTATGCAGGAGGCGCTTCATCTCACCCAGCCATGTAGCCACATTGGGAGTGAGCAACCAGTAATCCAACCTTGTGAAAGTATTATGAGGTGCTTCATAGTACGAGTACCAATTGGCGTGTCTGCGTGCAAGTGACGCCAAGCATCAATCAGCTGATAGGCATCCAGCAGCCGAAGGAAGGGGTGCCTGACTCTTGGCTTCATGTCTGATGTGTTTGCTGTGCTATCCAGTTGTGGATTCAATAAAATATTCAAATCTCCACCCATGCATACCCGATCCGTCCCATCTTGTCAATGCTATTGTGTAGGTCTATGAAAAACTACAGACATACCCGATCCGTCCCATCTTGTCAATGCTATTGTGTAGGTCTATGAAAAACTACAGATCATCTATGTTTGGAGCATACACCTTAACAAATAACATAGTGTTCCCTGATAACCATCCCTTTATCAGCAGGAACCTGCCTTCCTGGTCAGAGTAAACCTCCACCGCTCTAAATGGCAGCTGCTTGTGTATTAGAATGGCGACCCCTCTAGAGTATGTGCTGTAGCTAGCAAAATATCGATTTAGGCCCCAACTGGAGGTGAAACTAGGGGGGTTATGTGGCGACAAGTGAGTTTCCTGTAAGAAGGCAACGTCTACGTTATGACGCTGTAGGTAGTGCAGGACTTGTTTTCTCTTCCGAGCATCATTGAGTCCCCGTGCATTCCAAGACATAAACATCATGTTCTCGTACCATATTAATACTATGCATCATTCTCCAATTTTGCATCTAATCCACTATTTGGACTCCCAACCATGCTATACATTCTAAGCATGTGTCTACTATTTTGAAGTGACAGCTAATCTGTGAACTTGACCCATCCCTCCCATCTCCTCGATCTTCTCCAGGGGAAAGCCCCAACTCCCAATCAACAAAATGATCATAATGTTAAAGATCCCAAATACTCAAACAAGTGTAGGTGCCTAAGCACTGGGGGGTGATAACGCTACTCCTTATCCCCGATTGCATGTTATCAAATAGAGGCAAAACTATTTAAATCGTCTGGCACCTCGGCAGCGGGGACCCCACTATTTTAAGTATAGGTAGAAGCACATGCAATACTTATCAACTATCTTTAACAGATAGTCCAACAGCTGGCAGAGAACAAATCCGAACTGGCACCAGAGTCCGACATTCCTCAAGAGCGATCCGGTAATGGGGACTTTCTTGTTCGACCATTCACATCGTGTTCGGAAGAATTTTTGCTTTGCAGCAGGCGTTTCTAAAATGCGGGGCCGACCATCCACATCTATTCTGAGCCTTGCAGGGTACAACCTGCCGTACTTCAGGCCTGCCCTTCTCAGAGCGAGCTTGACGTGGCGTATTTTTTACGGGCATCTTGCACCATTACTGTAAAATCTGGGTACAAGGCTATAGTTGATCCCTGCCAGTCCAGCGTCCCCTTTTCATGAGCTATACGCAGGGCAGTGTCTCGGTCCCTGAAGTTGAGAAGCTGTGTCATTATAGGACGCAGGGGACAGCCAGGATTAGGCCGGGTGCCAAGGGTGCGGTGCGCTCTATTAACGACAAATGTAGAAGTAAACAATTCTAGCCCAAATAGATCCACCAGTAACCCTTCCACAAATCCATCCAACCGGCCTGTGTTCATTGTCTCCGGCACTCCCATAATGCGAATATTGTTCCGCATCTCCCTGGCCTCCAGGTCTTCATTCTTGATAGCCATGGTCTTAAGCACCCTTTCCTTTCTCTCAATCCTTTTGGTGGCTTGTGCGGCGCCGTCCTTCATGTCCGAAATCCTGCCCTCAGCTGTCTCTAGCCTCCCATCATGTTGTTCCAACCGGGCCCTCATTTTGTCAAGCCATTTGTCCAGTGAGTCGAAGCGCGTATCAAGCCCCTTAAAACCTGCTCATAACCCGGACATTAAGGCTTCATTACTCTGAGGGTTTGTTTGTGGGGGCCCGCAGTGTTGCCTTCTTCCGCCATCGATGTTCCAGTTGTATCCGACCCACCTCCAGGCTTCTCAAAGTTGAGCTTTCATTGTTTGGGGTCTCCTTTGCCCATATCAATCCTTTACTGGTACAGCCACAAGGTCGAAAGCTCACTCCTGTCCCTGTCGATATGCACATCACCAGCATGCTGGTGGGGTCCGCGACCTAATGATGTGCCCAGTCTCTGCAACGGCTTTTCCTCCTGCAGCCAAGGATCTCACCCCTGCCTCACGTGGCGCGGGTCTAACCGTGCTCCCTACTGAAGCCTATTCGTCGTTGCACTCGCTCAACCAGTTCAGTTCCTTCCGATTACTAGACCTCAACTGTTCTTGCATAAGCAACAGTGCTAATGTGATAGTGGTCCTGTACAGCCCTGAGAAAGCAGCTTCATGCTCCCACCGGAGCCGAGCGAATCTTCGTGAGTCGCCACCCCACACAAGACCAGACTGGTGACCTCTAGGTAGCCCACTCTTGCAACACAGCCTAGGGTCGATCCCTGAGTGTCCCGGCCGCCCACCGCCACTGGAGCCACAGGGGTATTAGATATGGGGCTTACGTGGTTAGTGAGTGCCTCCCAGTCTCTCAAGCAATAGCCCACTCGCAGCTTCTCCTCTGGACCAGTTGTACAACCCTCCTATGGTCACTCTCTACCCGGGTCTCCCCTGCTCGCATGCTGTGCCCTGCCGACTGTTATCTAGTCTTTCTCGCCAACTTTTATCTCCACCACGGGATAGGTGTGTCGCCCGCTTTTTAAGTCCTTCCAAATATGGTTTGGGTCACCTCTGCAGGTTCCAGCCACTCCGCTCACCTCCGCAGTTCATATGGTTGCGAGAGGGCAATCCAGATACAGCCCCTCACCATAACTGCCACCCTCCCCTCATTATGCTGCCTGTATTTCTGCGACCCCCCCCCCGGGGGAATGGGTACTTCAGCTTACTGGTTGTTGAAAGGGCACTCAGCCATCTATCATCGTGCCACCCGCGGCAGCACTGTTTCTCCGCAGGTCCTCGTCAGCATGCGGCCCTCTTGGTTTCTGGAATAACGAGGGTCGCCGAGTCCCAAGCCAGTCCGGGGCTGTGCCACTGATCTCAGTGCCTGCTCCGCTAGTACTCGAGCGCCCGGCTTCCCGAACTCCCAAACTCCATGCCTCTGCTGGGCCCGCTGTTACTGGTGCCCACAGCTCCGGATTTCGGCTTCAGTTTTGGACCAGAGCAGGATCGTTGTGTCGCCAGTTTTGCAGGCTCTCGCCTACTCTTCCGCCGATTGTCTAGAGCGACGCTACCACCGGGTGGCCGATGTTTACAAGGGAGTTTGGCGGAGGCACGCAGCCATCTTGGCACGTGGCTTGGCCACACCCCCCAAGAAAAGTGCTAAGTTGAAGGAAAAACACAAATTTGTTCTTTCCTGACCATAGCTATTATACATTATAAAGAAAAGAAAGATAGAGGGTCGTGATGGTTGTTAAAGCAAACTGGCAGGCAAGGGCATCCATTGTCACCTATTGCACTCATTCAAACTCAGAGTACTTAATGGAGATAAAACCTTTGTTTGTACTCCCAAGAACAGTAAAACATTTTCCCCAAACAGATTTGACTGAATTTTCAGGGATACGCAGAGTACACATTACAGCTCATGAGTCTCTTTAGGACAGAATGAATGTTTACATAATAATCAGTACATTCGGTCATCGTTAAAACAACATAACATCCCCTTCCCCCTCTCCCGTGAGTCTGTACACCACCTCCCTTGTAATATTCAAAAGTTCAACAAATGAATGCGTTAAGCCGGTAGTCTTCGGGCCAGGAGGGCGCTCAGCTCCGCGCCAAAGGCTGGCCCTAGTCTCACTTTATGAAGGACCTGAACCGGGGCGGGACTCCTGCTGTCAGTCACAGTGGTTTTCGCAGGGTTCCCGCGGGGGAACTTGCTGGTGTGTCCAGCCCTGGACCAGTCTGGCAGTCCATCAGTACGCCCCAAGCTTGGGCATCCTAAATTTTGATTATGACCCTCTGCGCTTCCTGCAGGAGGACTCCCTTCACAGCCCGCACACTTTATCAACTTCCTCCACCACACCATGTGTTGTGGGCCCCTTGATGTCTTCCAATTTCTAGTTATCTCGCATTTGGCAGGAACATAAACTAAGTCCGGAAAGCTCCCTGTTGTCTTTGTCTTGGTAGGGTGTGGGACACGAGGAAAGCAACCCAGTACCATCATCCCTGGGTGCGCGGGATTTCCCTTCCATTGCAATCCTCAGTCGTCTTTATGACTCCCTCCCACAAAGTGTGAATTGCGGGATACGCAAAGAACATACGTAGAATGTGGGCCCTTTCTTCTCTGCATCGGGTATAGGCAGCTTCTGGCACTAGGAAGTACCTGCCAATGCGTTCGGGTGTCAAGTATGATCTAAGTAACACATAATTTATACATTTTAAACTTGCATTTCTAGAGACCTTTGGCGTCCGTTCCATAATCTTATCCCAGTCTTTCGTCCCAATAGGGGGGCTTAGGTCCTCCTCCCACCTGACTTGTAGCGTGCGTAGGGGCTCTGTTGGTCCGTCTGCAGGGCTCTATAAATGCATGAAACTCTACTAATGGTACCCGCTGAGAGTTCTATATATTGGCAGTTCTGGGAGGATGTGGGTTCGGTGGATCCCCACCCCAGTTTTTCTTCATCACCGACGTGAGTGTCCTGCGAACAAGAACATGCCCCTGGAGTTAGTTGAACTCTTCCCTAAAGTCCTCAAATGGGAGCAGTTCCAAGTCCCTATACAGGTCACCCACCTTTGCTGCCCCCACCCAAAAGGCCAATCCCTGCCAATCCCCTTGTCCCGAAGTGCATACAGGAAATATGGCATATACAGAATATGGCATCTCGGTGCTTATTCATTGCAAATCCCGCTCCATCACTTCGCCAGTGTATGGAACTCAGGAGTCATCTAGATTTGACTGTTTCACTCAAAGGAGAACCCAAAGGATCTCCCGGAGTTGTGGCACAAAGTGGCAGGGGGTCTATGTGCAGTTCCCTGGATCAGCCACTGTAGTTGGGCTGCTATGTAATATAGCTGGAAATCAGGGACTGCGAGGCCCCTTTCCGCAAGCGGGCGTTGCATTGTGGCCAGCGCCACTCTCCAGCATCTTGATCCCCAGATAAAGTCCGTGCTCAGGGTTTTCAGTTCTTTGAACTGCGCCCCTGGTATCAACAGGGGAAGCGTATTAAAAAAATAGAGGAGCCGGGGGAGAGCTACCATCTTCAAGAGGGCTATCCTTCCCATCATTGAGAGCAGAAGTGCCCCCCAAAAGGTCATAGCGTACCTAAGGGATCCAATTTAACCTCCCACATTGCCCTCTAGCAGGTCAGCTCTGTTGTGATAGTTCTTGACCCCCTGGTAAGTTTAGCACTGGGGTTCCCACTGCTCAATTTTCAGTTGTTTGGTCGGGTTCTCTCTCTGTGGCAGATTGAAGAGCGTGGATTTCTGCCAGTTGACCCGCAGCCCAGACAACTGGCCACCCCCTGCCCCCCCCCCCTCCACCCCCAAACAGGTCTCTGGCCCCCCTCAAATCCTCTTCTGTCACGCAAAAGGAGCAACAAATCATCTGCATATATTACTATTTTGTGGCACTGTCTCCCTATTGTTAGACCCCTAATCGCCCTGCCAGTTCTTGCACATGCCACCAGGGATTCCATGGCAATGGCAAAAAGCAGTGGAGATAGGGGACACCCCTGTCTCATCCCTCGCTCCACTAGGCATCTCGCTGATATAGTTCGGCCGGTACGTACTCTGGCTTTAGGCCGGGTATAAAGCAATTTGTGTCCAGGCCACACATCGCTCTCCCAGTCCCATACGTAGTGCCTCACAAGAACAGTACATTAAGGCAAAGAAGGAAACTACCTTGTAATCCGGTACACGGTGAAGATTACTGTCCTACCTCTATTCAGTGGAACTTGATACATAATGCGTGTTTATATTCCCATTCTTGCTTGATACATTTAAAAAGTGGGAGCTTAGGGGATGCCTGTCTTTGGTATAGGACTTTATAGTTTATTTAATTGGTTGTGTAGGTTACTGTGAGGGTATCTGTATGAATTCCACCTCCTTATCAACCAGATATATTCTCTCCTACCAAATGTTTAGTGGGAGGACCTCCGGCTTTACATGAGGATGCATACAAAGTATGGTTAAAGTTTAAGTCACTACTTACTAAATTACTTGGCATTTTCAATATTGGGATTCTTACATTGTTGCACTGACACCTTTTCCTTCTCTGTGTTGTATTATAATATGTGTCTGATGCTTAAAATATAGAGACCGGAATATATGACTATGCTAGTCCCAGCAAGCTTATTGCTGTTAGTTGTAGGATTGCTGCTATTTTATGGGCAAACCTCTATAGTAAAGTATGCCACCCAGAGTGGCTGAGATATCTGCATCCTTTTCCGAAAGAAACAAGACACCAGAGTTCTATTGTCCCAAGAGTACACAAAAAAGTGATGGATGGAATGATTGAATACATCACCCACTGGTAATTACTCCGGGCTACATCCCAGTCCATTTTTTTTGCACGTCCCTCAACCTCAGTCTGGACCCACCCATATGCAAATTAGTCTTCATCCAGCTCTAGTGGGAACAGTCCAGCAGAAACTGCCAGACCAGGTCCTCCCTTAACAGAAAACGTCTGTTTTACCTTAGTTAGGGCTCATCAGCTATGTATAGGTTGAATCCAGTCTGCACAGGACCCATGTCTGGGCCGCCCATTCTTCATAGTGCTACAAATAAAAATATACAAAAAAGTGATGGGGGACCAGGTTTAGCATGCTGCCAGTGAGAACTGGCTGATGAACTCTAATCAAGGTGAAACCCATCCTGGGGTTGCAGTGGGGCAGGTAAATCAGTAGTCGGAGAAAGCTGATAAATTAAAATCCATAAAACATGACATGTGCTTAACATAGTACAAGGCTTAGATGTAACACAAGTACCTCTGCACTTCCAGAGTAAGAACTATTTACAAAGGATAATAATGCAGCACAGCAGTGTGTAGATACCCCCTCCCCCATTACCAAAAGAAAACCAACAGATATAATAAAGAAATACAATTAGGTGAAGTAAGTAGGAGACTGAATTAGTCACACATACTACAAAAAAAATCTTTATAGGGTAATCTAGCCTTCCTGATTGGACGACACAACACGTCGTTCTGTATGCCAACATCTAAAGAAACACATTTATTACAATCAAATTGCATTCTGAGTTGCAACTAGGGGAATCTGGAGCATCCATTTCATCCGCACTGATTCCATCAGCTTGCTTATCACTGAATTTGCCATGTTTACACACACTCCAATTACTCAGTAATACTGAGGTTCTACCTTCATACACAATTGAAAGAATGTTTTAGAAAATATTTTTTCCCTTTTCTTTACAGAACCAGGTTAATTAACCCTCACAAAGTCTCTTACTGCAAATTGTGACCTTAATCTCCCCAAAACCTTTACCTCTGCCTTGTTTACTTTTCATGTTGTCTCCTGCTTTAATGTACATATTATGTGGAGGATTTATCTTCAGTACACCAGTGAACTAGACCGGTTTCATTTTGGTGATAGGCTGCCTTTCCCTAAGCAATTCGAGTGCCGTGAACCCATGGTATTATGTGGAGTACAGGGATAAGCCCATTCGAAATGTGTTTCTTTACATTAAGACCTTAGTGGAGAGCTAGCCACATCTCGGTTTAATCTCTGCCCTACCCTGTTCTTGTGGAGAGAATACAGCACTGCTTAAATGTAGTGATAGTAAAAGTTTGTTTATTAAGACTGTAGTGTATTAAACAACAAAAATACGTTAAAACAACATTAAGATCACCGAAGAACCCCCGTAAATACACACAGGATCTTCCTATGCCATAACAGCCTTTAAAATACTTCCCATCCCATAAGTAACATCAAAAAATTGCATCTTGTCAATCAAATTAATTTCTTTTAGAGGCTGGTATTGTGTAATATACCCAAGTCTCTGAAAGAAATCATTCGTTTAATGGGCGGGAAGTTGAACCCATTTGTCAGAAACAACAAAAGATGGTATGCATTCTGTGCGGAAGTAGTATTCTTAAAACAAAAAAATAGAAATCTAGAAGCTAATCAGTTTTGGGAATGGTGAACCACATAACCTCAGCCCACTTCAGGAAATAGACAATAATAATATTGGCTTTCAGTTTTCCAAAGGTAGAAATATTTCTAAGCTTATGCTTCACAGGACTTGCGCCACGCTTGAGCACAATATGGGCGGAGCAGAAATCTCACCCCAACTGCACATTTGTGTTTGTTCAACACTAAGTCTAACACATCATCACTCACTACCATTCAGGCATCATGTTTATATTCCACAACCACATAAACAATATATTTTTGCAGTGGGATTAGGTAAAATACTTATTCTGCCTAAAAGCTGCCAAACCAAAACATCTTGACCATCATTGCCCACATACACTTTGCCAACAATCTGTGTATTCTGAAATGTAATGGTGATAATAAAATACCCCAATATAATAACTATTTCTTTCTTTCCGTAGCTTTATAACCTAAAATCTTTAGGTTCAAGCATGTTATCCTTCCAATGCTGAAAGAAAGGTCTGAAATAATAGTAAATGGTGAACCTGTGTCAGCCATTACCTTAAACTCGCTATTATCGATTACAATATGTAGTTTGTTGGGCTATAATCTCCCTCACCTAAGCCAAACTCAACAACTCCAAGCACTGAAAACTTTATAAATTAATAAATGCTTCATTCAGCGAACATGCAGACCCTTCTATGCAACTCTCCTTCACTCGGACCCTTGGAAAAACCACACTTGAATAAAATCCTTGGCATTTGCACACCAACTGCGCAGCTTCTACAATACTCCATAACACCCAAAACTATTCCACTTTTTTTCCATCCTTGTTAGTAGTCTTGCACCAATGATTTACTTTTTTGCACTTCCCATTTTCATGCACCCATTTTCAAAGTGACCCATACTACATTTGAAATGCTCCTTCTCCACCGCTAGACAAAACATGACTCTTGGATACACAACATGAATACTTGGACTTAGAGAAGTTACCAGATCCTAGAGCTAGTTGGAATGAATGAATGAATGAATGCGTTCATTTTGCATACGTTAACTAAAACCATTGCATTACAAAGGAATAAAAATATTTTCTTGTGCAGTATTTAAGGATAAAACGTTAGTAAAGTGCGATTATTAGGTGCCAGCAATTGTCTCTGGTCTTATTTTCAGGTTTACGTTTGACTGTGCACTTGGGAGAGTATCACCACCCAGAATGTTAAGTTCCAGGACTTCTTTTGTTACCATTACTCCCATTTAGAGCTGTTTCTCATGTAAAGTGCTAAGGCTTTGCTAATACTTGAGCTGGTGTGCCAGATGTTTATCGAATTACGTGCAACTGTTGTGAGCCATCTGAAGACACAGGGCCATAATCTTGTACTTTCTTTTGTCCGATGGCTGCAACCGGCCCCCGCAGGAGGACGCCCGTCTCAATCTTCAGTTGACTCCGGCACCATTCTTTACTGGCTGTAGTCCGCACAGCTCATACGGTGTGAATGGGTGTATTGCGGTTTTTCAATATGATGGAACTGTTGCAATGGAGCTTTGGGCTCAAATGCAGCTTCCTGGGCTTAATCCGTGCTCTTTCTAGGTCCTGTGTTTGAAGTAGTCCAGGATCAGCGTTTGGACTGTGTGGGAGCAGGGTCTAATGCAGAGCAAGGGTAGATGGCTCCCCTGATAGATTGTACAAATCTTCCACAATGGGCCAGAATGTGAGGTTCTTTATGTGTGAGACATTCAGCAGAGGCCTCGAGGTAGTTGTATGCTTTTTCTCTTATGCATACTTGCCAGATCCTCGAGCTAGTTGGCTTCTGTCCTTTGATTTGTCCAATTTGTTATTTGCATAGCGCCTCTTCCCAGAAAGTTCTCTTTCCTCAGACTGATTCGGAGACTTAAACAATTAAATTGATTGTTCCACATTCTTTGCAGTGTCAGTTGTTTTCAGCACAGTAGGATTGCGATGTTTAGGAAGCTGTTATAGGGTTTTGATGTTCAAATATTTGATGCAGACTTGATCACCGATTTAGGTGTTCACGCTACTCACAAATCCACAGTTTGCTGCAAAAAAACGTAAGAGTTGCAACAAAGGAATCAGACGGTTCTTTGATTAGTTCATGGCAAGTATAAAAGTTAACATCAAACATACAAAATATGATGGTAAGATGCTTGCAATAAGTCTAAGTACTGGGAATCACTCGAAGTAGCATAACAATCCATCTTTCTTTTGCCCAGCATGTCAATGTGAAACCGGTCTTGGGTTGCTTGAGTTCCGGTTCAGGGAGGACTTTGCTTGGTAGATCGAGCTGTACTGTTTCTGTTGGAGCAGGGTCAGGACTGATTTACAAAGGGCTGGTTTCAACCTGATGTGGCATGGTGGGCATAAGAACGATGGGTCTGAATGCTACCCTGAGCGATTGCCAGCTGTTGGACGTATTAAAAGCATCCTCCCCTTTTATGTGATTGAAGTATACATGTTAAAGCTTTCCATCAAAATGTGTGGCTGCTCTGTAAAATTTACTTGTGTCTATCTAGTGCTTCAGTGTTCTAATCCTTTTTTAAATTGTTTTTTTTTACAGACAGATAATTAGTACAAATGAGTGGCACATATTCAGATTCCTGTGTAGGGAAAACAAATGTAAATAAGTTTGAACACAAAATACTGTCCAAAGATTGAGTCCAATCTGAAGATGTTTTATTTTTTTTAAATTTATAGATCTAAGGGTTGGTATCACAATTGTGTGGAGAAGATTTTCCTTTTTTATTTGTTACTTTATAAGTGTACCTGCCTGATGGCTCTGGGCACATACGTACATCTGCGCACCACTTTTGCAGGGGATCTGCTTTCAAAACAGAACTATGCTGAGAGCCAAAGAACATCTGTATCACCCTATCCCCACAGTATATACGAGTCCGAGTCTGACTTGCTATAGTGCCTCACTTGCCCTCCTAACCTTACCAGAGAAACGGGTGAATTGGCACCCCCAGAACATAACACTCTTGACCCTCTCGGGGATCGTGATAACAGGACACACCCTTTTTCTCACTCGTACTCCTCCACAATAAGATAACCAGGAGACATGAAGGAAATTTAGAATATTTATTTAAACTATTGTGCTCTGAAATGTAGTATACATGCCACATTTAGAAAACAAATGCATAGTACAAATACTGTTAGCATGGCTAATAGTCCATAGACCATAAAGAGCCCTGTCTTTTTATAGGACAGGGGAACCTAAACCCCCCCTCCCTTGCTACTGAAGCTAAATGATTATATATAAAAAATCCCTGGGATTACTGGTAGACACCGTACCTTAGCATTCACAGATGGACACTCTACATCTCAGCAGACGCAGTGCCCTTGTCTCAGAACTCTGATTCCTTGTGTGTGTTTTTGGTTAATGCGCTCATCTGTATGATAGGACATGTGTGCATATAAACAACAGCTGCATTCTTGTGTTATGTCTAGGTGCTAGTGCCTCGCCAGATAAAATAACAAGAGCCATTGTTGTTTGACATGGTCTATGATGTTCAGACTAGATCCCAGGAAAAGAACAGAACGCGAAAACTCATACAGGTTCCATGTGAAAGTACAATGTGGCAAAAAAGCAAACATGTTTATATAGTAATGTGTACAAAGGAAAAATAAGGCCTACAATGGGCACAGTTAGGCTAACATACGGAAAACTACAATGAGCCGCGCCGGAAACACACTACACCACTGGGTAGTTCTTTTAGGAGAAAAGATGTTATAGAAGTGGCAGAATACAGGTGTTAGAGTGAAATACCCGTCTTTTTGCTGGCAATGCCTGTCAGCAGCTGTGTGCCCCAGAAGCCACCAACTGAAATTGTCAAAACCTCAAAACAGAAATATGGCCTCCATCATTGACTCCTTGATGTCATGCTAGAGCTCCAGCTTTCTCTTCAGTGCAGTGCAAGACGAGGCATTAATCTATGGCGGCACGTCAGTCTTCCAACCTCCCTTTACCAGATGCACATTGCTCTTGAGATCTTCGTGAGCACCATATCCTTCCAAGCAGAGAGCAGCTTGACTTGGCTACAGGAGAAAGATTAAACCTGAAGATGATTCTCCGCTCCTGCTGAATCCACTGCCTTTCTTCCCACCCTGTACCGACAACAATCGGTGGTGCTGGTTGTGGGCTGAAGAACAAACCATTGGCAAAATCTGATGAGAAACTAGGAGCAAGTAGAAGATGTCTTTGTTTCAGAGCTCACACTCCTCCGTGCAAGAATGTTGGTGGTCAGTGATAATTGATGAAGAACTTAGAACCCATATAACAATAAACCTCATGATGTATACTTTAACAAGGAACAAATGGAACATGAGCACTGCTATAGTTCCAGACTAAGAACTATTTTTTCAAAGAAAATAATGAAGCACAGAAGTGTGCAGCTGCATAAACAGGCACAGTACATACGTTTCTAGTCCTGTCAAGATCTTAGACCAGTTTGAACCACTTGTCTGGAGCTATGTTGTTGATTAAAAAAAAAATGAGTTGGAAGCATGAAAACTGCAATGAGCTTAGCTTCTATGGCATTAAAAGGAAATGATTTGATCACGTGTGACCGCAGGATGCATTTGGGGGTGAAAACCAAAAGGCTGCTCGATTCTTGCTTCACTGCGTGCTGACAACTGATAAACATTTGAGATTTTCTATTTCTTTGAGCGCTTGAACCCATTTCTTCTGCAAAGGCACACTTGGCGGGAGGGGGTGAGGAAATATTGATTGGGCTATGTTTGGGTCTCTCAGTGCTGAAATGTCAGGGGGCCCTGTTTGTTAGTGTTGATGTCCATTAATGGAGCAGAGTGTGACTCCTAGCACTGACCGGAGGCTGAAGGTGCATTTGTAGAGGCATATGTCCCTAGTGTTTAAGAACTAGAGGTGCTGCAAGAGAAGATTTAAATGCAGTAGCAGAGATGTTTGTGGGTTTCAGTACTGGAATAGCATTGAATGCTTTATTGAGCTACATTGCCTGGGTGTGTGTTGTTACTGGTATTAGAAAATAAGAGAACAACACAGATCAGGATGGAGTTGCAGTGTCCTAGCTCTGTGTGGGTTCCAATATTTACAGATTAGGGGATGCTGTAAGTCTGGTTTGAGGTGCATTTCAGAGCTCCCACTGCGGAAATTGCATAAATTCTGGTGCGCAAGAATGTTAAAGAAGATCTTCTTACATGCAATCTCAGTCTGACTGGATTTATTAACAAATAAAAAATGTATAGTATCATAACGTCAACCGCCCAGAGTTCAGCTAGCACAGGTGAATGGAGCAAACTCCAGAGAGACAGCAAAGCACCGAATTAAGATAGTTTTAGGTTTCTAATAGGGTCATGAAATGAGTTCTTCGAAAATAATACAAACTGGCGTCTAAGCTGAGCACATGAGAAAAAGTGAAAGCGGTTTAAATAGTAAGCATAATATGCAAACCTTTTGATTGAGAAAGCCTATCTTTGTTTTTTTCTCTCCTCATGAACAGAGGTAGAACAGCTCAATATCAGAGATGACCATTTCCTGGGCAGAGTTAGCGTGAGCAAGGAAACATGGCTGAAGAAAGTTATGGTAACGCTAAGGCAATGTTATATATTGAGATGGTTAAAAGATGTGTGTGGAACACTGGATTGCTAGTGTAGTGCATTAGTAGATTTGTGGGTGAGTATATGTTTACTGCGTAAATTGGTGAGAACTGAGGCTCTTTGGGTGACCTTTGTGATTCGCTATCATGACATGGCAGGAGTTCTGCATAGGACATTTAAGGTTTGCAGTGGGCTTCTTATAGATGCTGAAGTACAACACTGAGGAGCATAGGCAGGGATGTTTGTAGGTTTTAGTACTGAAATGGTATAGTGAACTACAGGTCGAGATTGACGTGCATTGGTAGAGATGCGGGTTCCCAGTGCTGGAAAATCATAGGTCCCATCTCTTAGAGTCAAGGTGTATTGATTGCATTATTTGTGGGCCTATTGTTTGGACTGGTATAGGACCGTGTTCTGGTGTATTGTTAAGGCTGGTGTGTTCAATTGTGTAGATGTTAAACTAGCAATGGATTAGCAAAATATGCTACAGATCCGCATCAAGGAGCAAGGATAGTCTGTAGCTACAGTGCTGCCTGCATGCTTTAGTAAATCAAGGATAGGGGCACTTTGTAGGTTAGGGCCATAGTTCCTCGTATTAGATGTGTGTATTTTTATTTTTACACCTGAACACATTGAACAAAGGCGTAGCCACATAGCTGTATCCACAGGAACAACCTCCATGTAGTCGTGTAGCACATTGAAATACCAAGCTGCTGTGTAGGGGAATTTGAGGAGCACTAAGTGTATGCAAAAATATGTGAGATTAAAAAAAACCTACCTTGCAGTGTTTCAAAATATATTTAAAGAGCCTTGGTGATGTGAGAGTTTTTACAGATGTGTTGTTTTGTCGAGCAGTTTAACAGGGTAAGCATCTATAAATGTTTCTTTGCCACAGCCAAGCAACATGCTTTAGTACGACATTGGGACTTTTAAAAAAGGCACTGTGGAGGGCTCCTGCATCCTGGCTGAATCACATCAGTTCAGTTATGACTCTTTTTTTCGAAGTGGATCTGTGGAGAGATGAGGACTCTCTGCATGGTTTTTGCAAGGGCGCACCCCTGCCCCAAGTTACTCAACTGCAAGTATCCATGGTATTTTGATTCTTGATACCCGCCCGGCTGCAATCAGATGTGCTCTGAATCAAGGTAATGATGACCCATGAGACTAATGTCCATGTACTAGTTTGTAGACACGTAGCAGAAGTGTCAGCATACCATGTTTGAATCTCATGCACTAGACCGGCCTGACACCTGTTCCTGCTTGTGAATGAGAAGCTTGTGACCTCGTGTCCAGACTTATTAAAGGGCATGGACCGGGCCCTTTTCTAACAACAAGAGTATATAGTATGTATGCAAGGAGTATCATGTGACTGATATTATGAATCTGTATAATATGCATATGGGATTATGAGACAAGTGGGGACCTTTTTGGATTTCACCTGGTAAAACTTGGCAGAGGCTGTGTAACCGCCTCAAAGAGCAACACTGTATATTGATGGCATTCCTGAAGCCTTTGTGAAGCACCACCAGGAGGATGCAGACAGGACTCCCCATAAAATGTAGCAGTGACATTTCATAAGGGGCCTGCTGAATTCTTCCTTCCTGAGCACTGCCATTAGTATAGCTGGAGGGTGTTGAGACTTATAGACCCCAGTCTTTGTAAGTGCATGATGGACCATTCTGTCAGGCCATGACCAGAGGTGCTACTCCAAGAGAATGATGATTGTCAAGTTTGGGGGCTACAATTTGTTTTGTGCCCTTCTTTTTGAAACTGCCACTGAGACACTCCTCATCACTCCTTGATGTGGAACCATCATCTGAAGGTAAAAGACTGTGTGCGCTCTGGAGCAGAGGGATATGCATTCATGCTTGAACCAGTTCCAGAACAGTGCTGAAACCTCCTCAGATGGATTTCTCATGGACTGAAGAGGTGACACTCCTCTCTGTCAGGGAAACTCTTCCGAGCCGGGGCTTCTGTCACTGAGGGCCAATCTCCCAGAGGTAGGAGGGATATAACCTGAAAGTCTGCAGAGGAGAGATGTGGGCCGGCTTTGGAAAAGAGTCTGCCTAGCCTGCTGAGAGAGGGGAGTGTCTGCCCAAAGGAGTAGTACATCTACAGTGACCTGGAGGAGGAAACTGCCCAGAAAAGCAGACTGGCTGGAGGAGCCAATAGAGGTGATAGTGTAGGTCTCCCTGCATTCCCACTTTTGAGACTGACGGCTTTGCAAAATATTCCATGCATGACTACTGCCTATGGTCACATCTGACCAGGGGTACGTTGCAGGGCCTGACGTGAATGCTGGAGTGGAGCTCTTTTTTGCTCCTCTGTGAAGGTCTCATGCTTCCTAAAGTATTTTGCTGTGCCCCCCAGAATTGAAATGCATGCTAGCTTTAAGTATTTACATTTTCCATGCATATTGGGAGGTGAGACTGCCATGTCAAGTTCCCATCAAGAGAAATATCTGGGAATTAGTCCAATTCAGTGAGACCAGCCACATCAATATAAAGTTGCAGAATTTGCATTAAGCGGGTACCAGTTATTTGCAGGTTCCACAAAATTCGTAGCGCATCATCCGCATATAGCCTGATCCACTCATTGAAAACAGTCTACTAGTGCATCTATCCTGATCCACTGTGCTAGTGGTTTGTTTGCCAATGCATATAAAAGTGGGGTAAAAGGCAACCCTGCCTGGTGCCCTTTATGATTGACCCACACTAGTTCCAATGATGACAAATATAAAATGTGAAGGTAAGCCAGAAACCTTGGGATGAAGTAAATAAAGGACTTACAATACAAACCTCCAACTTATAGAGTTGAAGGTCTTTGCAAAATCTAATAATAAAAGTGTGTGAAGGACCTGTAGCTGGCGCCTTCTGGCCATCATCAAATGCAACCTCCATAGGCTGTGTTTAGTACTACATCTGGGCATGAAACCATTTGGATCCCGGTGTACGACTGTCAAATGATCTTAACTAACCTATTAGCAAGTACTTTAGCCAGGAGTCTAGTCAGTAAATTTATAAGAGAGATCGGTTGTAAGAAGAGCAGGGTTCGGGTGGCTGACCGTGATTGTTGGCCGGGGCTAGTTAAGTAGCAACTCGCTTGGGCCCGTTGCTTCCTCAAATAAAGAGTGTAGATGGGAGCTACCCGATGAGAACTTTTTGAAAAACTCCACTGTGAAGCCGTTCTGGCTGATGTTTTCCCAGATTGTAAATAGTGATTGCGCCTCCAGTCCAAGTGTTATGGACTCGTTTAAGTTGTTTTGATGTGTCCGTAGCAAGGATCTACTTGGGAAATCATCGCTAGGAGGGCGTGCCATTTCCTCTTTGGAGGAAGCTCAATGTGTGCAAAGGGCTTGGTAGTAGGTAACAAATGTATCTATATCTTTGGCATCTGTACAGTTGTTGTCTTTTATACATGGGATTACCATAGGAGGTTTCTCCTGCATGGCCAACCATTATAGCTGTCTTCCAGGTTTATCCCCAGAAGTGTATACTCTGCTTTGACTAGACATCCATATACGTCGTGCTTTGTACATGGACAAGTCTCTGAATCGGGCTATAGAGAGTTCAAGCTGCTGAATTTAGAGGTTGGTGTAAGTCCAGGACTTGAAGTTTGAGTGTATGTATAAGCGTCCCATACCATAATAGGTGAGGAAACAGTCCATATGATCTGAAAGTATTCCTCAATATCAACGTCACTAAATCTTCATTTGTAATCCATTAAGCTCCTTCTGGTTCTACGGCTCTTTCCACAGAGCGTTAATAATTTAGAGGAATGATATGAAATGGCTTTTGGTTAAATTGGCCATTTTAGTGACTATATCGATGTTCAGGGATGATAAAAATATGTAATTTAATCAAGAAAGTGAATTATGTTCTAGGGAGCAGAATGTGTACAGTCGTTCTTCAAGATGTCTGCCCTCCAGACATCAAGAAGACCCATAGATTCTACTCATCCATGCAGTCTGGGGGATGTGTATGTTGTTGAGAGTTTAAGATGTTTAACTTCTAGCCCTGTGTCCATGACTGCATTAAAGTCTCCACCTATTACCAGTTTACATGGGGAAAGATTTAAAAGTATGTCAGTTAGGGCTGTATTGTAGTATCCAACAGAGACTGGGTGGCATAGACATTCAAAAGTGCCCACTGATGACCATCCACATGCCCCTTAATCAGGCCATATCTGCCTGAGGGGTCTGCAATTATCCTATCTGCTGTCACAGCAATATTGTCAGTCCTTTTCAACCAGATGGAAATCCTGCAATGTAGACCTTGTCAAATCCATAGTGGCCCAGAAGTTCACAATTTGTACTAAGCGAATGGATCTCCTGAAGGAGAAGATGTGGTCCGTGACACATAAATTGGAGAACTGCACCTCTCTTTATCTCGCACCTCCCTTTATCTTTCAATTGAGTCCATTAACATTCCATGACATATCCTTACATGTATTGAGGTACATTCTCAAATCTTGTCTAGCCTGCAGGTATTTCTTTTAAAATATAATGGGTTGACCTTACCTGCCTTGCCTAGTACAAAACATTCATCTGCAACAGCAACTCCCATCTCCTTGCCCTACACTTCCACCCAAAAGCAGCTTTTCCCCATACTTATTGAACTTAAAGGAGAAAAATATACACATATCAAAGTGAAAAACAACAATGTGAAAGTATGGCTGTTTCCGGTGACCCCGTGATGTAGGATGGGTTAGGGTTGTATTTAGGGGGTCCTAGAGGCTAGGCCATCAACCTTTGGTCCGGATCATGCCACAGTATTACAAAGACTTGATCCCTCTTGTCCAGTTGTTTACACCATTTAAGGCATTCGGAAGAGATGTACTGGAGAGTAATGTGTTTATTGTGAGGCACAGGAGGTAGTCTCCCCTTGGGGCTAGAGGCACCTGACATGCCTTGGTCAAATCCAACTTCTAATCATGTGACTTTGACCTTCTTATAGGTCCTCGGTTGTGTCTTCATCAAAATCAGACTGGGGGGTGGGGGGCACTGCCACCTGCAGTTATAATCAGTTCCACAGGCCTGGTGTCACACTTCCACGGTGGTCCCCTTTTCTTACACTTATTCGCAGTCTATTGCTGGGCAGTAGAGATAGGAATGATCCTACCCCAGAAAATGGGGGTCGCGTAACATTCTGTTGCATCTCCAAACAATCACAAACGCTATGAGGGTTATCAAAGAAATGAGCTGTGCTGTCATGAATGACCTTGAGAGGAGCAGTGAGTTTAGCTTCTATACAAGACTGGTGGTGCTGCTGAACTTTAATTTTGTAGTCCAGAAATACCATAGTGGGGCTCTCCCCAAAGGATGTCACCCCTTTTGCTGTAGCTCTTTGTAGCGTGACATCCCTGTTTCGAATTTGCAGAATGAAAGGTCGAGGTGGTGTTCCTGATGGTGGCTTAGCCACCAGTGAGCGATGAGATGTCTCAACTACAAAAGATTGACACAGGTCTTTTTTCAATATCTAGGACATTTACCCATGTGGTCAAAAATTGAGATGGATTCGCCCCTTCTGTTCCGTTTTGGTACTCCAACAATGCCAATGTTATTGTGTCTGGATCAGCCTTCTGCTTCTTAACTGTAATATTCCAAATCTCTCGTAGTTTTATGGAACTGAAAAAATGTTGCTGAAGGGTAATTATAGTGCCCTCTTCTTCCAAGATTCTCCTTTCTGTCTCCATGACTTTGGTTACAACATTAGGGAGATCTTGGCCAGTGCATCTCGAACCCCAGTAGCAGCCAGTGTTTGGTGTGGAGGATATCGTAAGCCAATAGAGCCTCCCCGAACTGACAATAATCAGAGGGGTAAGAGCAGCTTAAGGCTCCCATGCTCGGCATTCGTGTCTTGGGGGTCTAATATGTGCCACCATCAGATATGTACCACAAGCCCTTGCACCACAGCCTCCACTTGAGGGAATAGCTGGGCCATATGACCATCGAGGGGTGGGGTTGGCGATCAATGGCGAGAGAGATCCAGGCCAAGACAGTACCTTGAGTCAGTGTTCGGTTCTGTATCAGCAGTTTTTTTAGGTCTCACGCCTAGCGTTACACTGCGCAGCAGTGTTCGTGCAGCGAGAGTTCTTTTGACCGGATTTCAGAAATGGACCCTGAAAATGAACACGCTTGTGCGTGTGTTTTTACTTTTGCGGCCTGCTATTGGCCTTTGCCTGAGTGTTTGTTTTAAAGATCGCACAGAATAGGCCAGACGCGGGCGCATAGCTCCGCCCATGGCCTATTGGTGTCTATTACGTGCATTTCTGCATGTAAGAGAAACCATGTGGCTCGCTGTGGTGCACGCTCTCACACCACTCGCTTTAGCTGTTTTGTGAAAGTGATCCCTTTCCTTGTTTCTTGTTTTTAAATGGCTTGCTCCGCTAAAGTCATAAGGTAAAAAGCACCCTGGGCCGTGAGTTTCCGGGGGGGGGGGGCAGGGGGTGGCCTGGCTACTGCTTGGGGTGAGGACCGGCTCCCTGCCGTGTCTCCTCTGTGTTTTTTTGTTTCCCTTTGCTCTGTGCAAGGTTTTTCATCTTTCCCCGCACTTTGTTCTAGCCCCCGCCTGCCCCTCGAGGCGCTGCGGCGGGCGGCGGCTGTGCGTGTGTTTCTTTACGTACATTTTGTTCTCAACACCCGCCTGCCCCTCGAGGCGCAGCGGCGGGCGGCGGCTCGGCTTTCTTTTTCCCAGTTGGGAGTGAGGCCGTCAGCATGTTTCCTGTGGGACTGCTTGGGCGTTTTGACTGCACTTCATGCTTGTTCGATGCCTCGCTACTCTGAGTTTGTTTTGCTCTTGCTGCTCTCGCCGCCCGCCTTCCCTTCGAGGCGCTCTGGCAGGCGGGGGCAGTTTGGCATAGCGTTCTGTGTTTTCCACGGGTGCCACCTGCCCCTTCTGTGCTGCGGCAGCTGTGTGTTGCCTACCTTCGTTTCCCCGCTCCTGCTGCTCTCGCCGCCTGCCCTTCGTGGCTTTGCGGCGGGCGGTTCTGTGTGGCTTTGGCAGTCTCCACCGCGTGGGGCTCTCTCTGCTTGTGGGCGATTCAAGCACCCCCATGCAGGTAAGCACCCGACTCCGGCGTCGCAGCCGAATCTATGACAAAATATCGACTACAAAAATATCGAGGTACCAAAATATCGCAACAAAAATATCGAGGACAATAATATCGAGATCCTATCTCTAACAAGGTAAGTGCAAAAATATCGAAAAAAATATATCGGTTAAAAATAGTTTTTTAGAAAATATCGTTTTTTTATTAAAAAATATAATATTAACAAAATAATACTTATAAATATAATAAACATAGTAAAAAATATATTATAATATTTAAAATTAATAAATAATGTAATAAAAATATAATACATAGTATATACTTAATTAATAGTAACAAAAATAATTATTTTAATAAATTATAAATAAATGAAAATATAATAAATTACAAATAAATTTATATACATAAAATAATAATATAAATAACAATAACAATGTAAAACTAATAAAAAAATTAATTACATTTTGGATAGCGTAGGGGTAAAAATTACTATTCCCACTCCAGAGAGTGCAACAGTAGGGAAAGTGTTGGATAGTGTAGGGGTAACAATTACTATTCCCACTACAGAGAGTGCAACAGTAGGGAAAGTGTTGGATAGCGTAAGGGTGTAAATTACTATTCCCACTCCAGAGAGTGCAACAGTAGGGAAAGTGTTGGATAGCGTAGGGGGTAACAATTACTATTCCCACTCCAGAGAGTGCAACAGTAGGGAAAGTGTTGGATAGCGTAGGGGTAACAATTACTATTCCAACTCCAGAGAGTGCAACAGTAGGGAAAGTGTTGGATAGCGTAAGGGTGTAAATTACTATTCCCACTCCAGAGAGTGCAACAGTAGGGAAAGTGTTGGATAGCGTAGGGGTAACAATTACTATTCCCACTCCAGAGAGTGCAACAGTAGGGAAAGTGTTGGATAGCGTAGGGGTAACAATTACTATTCCCACTCCAGAGAGTGCAACAGTAGGGAAAGTGTTGGATAGCGTAAGGGTAACAATTACTATTCCAACTCCAGAGAGTGCAACAGTAGGGAAAGTGTTGGATAGCGTAAGGGTAACAATTACTATTCCAACTCCAGAGAGTGCAACAGTAGGGAAAGTGTTGGATAGCGTAAGGGTATAAATTACTGTTCCCACTCCAGAGAGTGCAACAGTAGGGAAAGTGTTGGATAGCGTAGGGGTATCAATTACTATTCCCACTCCAGAGAGTGCAACAGTAGGGAAAGTGTTGGATAGAGTAGGGGTATAAATTACTATTCCCACTCCAGAGAGTGCAACAGTAGGGAAAGTGTTGGATAGCGTAGGGGTAATAATTACTATTCCAACTCCAAAGAGCGCAACAGTAGGGAAAGCGTTGGATAGCGTAGGGGTAAAAATTACTATTTCCACTCCAGAGAGTGCAACAGTAGGGAAAATGTTGGATAGCGTAGGAGTAAAAATAACATACTTATAAATAAATGTTTTTATTTTAAATAATAAAAATATTAACTATTAAATAGATATAAACCATTTACAAATACCAATACATAATTATTAAAAACATGATGAGCAATCATTAATTTTTAATTGCTACTAATAAATAATTAATTTAACATAATTAAATTACTTCCCACCCTATTCCCCTATAAACCCACAACCCGCTACAGAACATAATTATCAATCAATTAATTACAATTAATTACCAATTAATTAAAAATAATTACCAATTAATAATTAATTTTTTATTGCTACTAATTAATAATTAATTTAACATAATTAAATTACTTCCCACCCTATTCCCCTATAAACCCACAACCCGCTACATAACATAATTATCAATTAATCAAGTAATTAAAATTAATTACCAATTAATTAAAAATATTTACCGATTAATAAATATTGATTTATAATTCCTACTAATTAATAATTAATTTAACATAATTAAATTACTTCCCACCCTATTCCCCTATAAACCCACAACCCGCTACAGTACTAAAATACAAAATTTTATTAAATTACATAAAATGACATTAAAAACATAATAAATACATAATAATATACACAAAAATATTTAAAAAATCGATATTAGTAACATCGAAATTATTAACATCGATATTACTTTGATATTTTAAACTTCGATATTACTAATATCGATATTAAATATATCTATTACTTACCTTCTATATTTTGTCCCTTCGATATTAAAACTTCGATATTAGTGTATGTCGATATTAAAAGTTCTATATTTTGTCTGCATACCGTCGCAGCCGCTATCTTTGGGGGTTGTATTTTCTCTCTTTATATTTGGATACAGATGCTCGTGCAAGTCTAGGTGTGGCCGTAATTATATTTTGTGACCTGGTTCCTGCTAAAACTTCTCAACATGTCTGCTGGTACTGCCCTGTTGACACATGCCCTCACAGGGTATTGCCACTCCACAGTAAAAGTAAATTCCCTCTTCTGGAACATGGGCTGCTGAGAAACGCTGGACCCATTTAATTGAAACTGTATCAGTCCTATTAACAAACGCTGGTCTTGCCCCATTAAATGTATTGGAGCCCTGCCTGGCAGATTTGTAGCGCGCACTGTCACCCGGGAGGATATTTTGTAGCCGAGGTGTGAGTCTAGCCAAGCCCTTGGCACAGTGGGACTACTCGGAAAGCTTGGTTTTCAGAGTAGGTTGTTATGTGTAGTGGCAAATCGTTACACACTTTAGGAGCGATGTGGGAGAAGGCGCGCTTGCCAGATCTGTTTTTCCCTATGTGTGGCATGTGTGCAAGTAGGAGTCCGGACGAGCGCAGGTGGCTGGAAGGCTGGTGAACACAGCTTTGATTGTT
This sequence comes from Lissotriton helveticus, assembly GCF_964261635.1. Taxonomy (NCBI): domain Eukaryota; kingdom Metazoa; phylum Chordata; class Amphibia; order Caudata; family Salamandridae; genus Lissotriton; species Lissotriton helveticus. The sequence goes on along the minus strand of NC_136070.1, from coordinate 1,068,849,723 downwards.
GAGGTCTGCATTGGGCCACTGGAATTATGCGATCTGCGGACGTGGCGATTTTCCACATAATTCTAGCCTTTCTGCTTTTGCCACATAATCCATTGTCTGCACATAGTCTGCAGATTTGAATCCAAGCATTTTTTTGTTTCTAGCTCAAAGGGTTCAAAAGTTACTCAAAATCCATTGACTCGTGTTGCTGTGCAGTGAAGGCCCCTAGAAAAGCTGGACCTTTTTGTTTCGTGTTGCTATATTTGTGTAATATGATAGTACTAATGAGATCATATCAATTCCCAGACAGTGTTACCAAGTTTAACAAGCATCTGCAATGCAATAGGTGTCGCATTATTAAAGTTTGAGCTATTGGTGTTGCATTATTTAGCAATGCCAATAGCTCAAACTTTAATAATGCGACACCTATTAAATTGTAAATGCCAGGGAGCCCGCATCCGACAGAGGTTCACCTCCTTGCTCCTTCATGTCTGCAGCCGCTCGGTCAGGCTTCGCAGTCACCCAGCGCAACTCCCAGCACTGTTCAGTGCAGCATGCACCTCAGGCCGAGTGGTCTCTGGCAACCACATGCCACCCCTGGATCACCACGAAGGCTGGCTGCGAACCCCGCACCTCCAGCAGGAACACTTGAAGTGGCTGAGTGCCCGGGCAGCCTCAGAAGCGACAGAACGTGCACCACCCATGCTAGAGGCAGATCCTCAGCAATTGTGGCGCCACAATAAGCGGTCAGGGACTGAGCTCTGATTCAGTCAGGAGCCGGGTAAAATCAATGGCCGACATCTTCCGTGGCTAAGCGACTTAGGTACGTTTTCATTGAGAACGGGGCAGTCTTATGTAGGCTGCATATTCAGTGAAGAGACTTTTGAAGTCCTGTCTTGACACTTGCAAACAATTCTGCCCTTTTAATGTTGGAGAAATACATGTTCTCTTCTGTATGTTAAAACATTTCTGTGTGGTGAGCTTTTAGACTATTAGCAAACTATATATTAAATATTATTTTGTCACTTTAGTTTAAATGGTGTTTACATAAAGAGCCTGTAACATCTTTCCACTTTGAACAATATAGATATATTTGACTGCAGCCACCAGAATGGAATATTACCCAAATGAAGCTTCAACTCAGAGCGTACCTGTGGTTCTTCTGGTGCGGGACTCGTGGCATCTGACCGAAGCTTGCCCTCTATCCCCTCTCCTGAGGGGATACCGCTACCCCATTCCACCTCTCGCCGCACCCGCTTCGCGGGTGCCGCTTCGCGTGGGTAGCGAGGGGCTGCTCGTGTCTTCTCTCCTGTTCGCGAAGTGCGGCCATTGAGAGCAACGAGGAGCTCTTGGGAGGCGGAGCAAGCGCCAGGGACTACACTGACCAGGAGCCCCTGCGCAGTGCCGGCAATTGCCGCCGCGCCCCCTGGACACCACGCCCCCCGCCCGGCCAGGTGTAAAAGGCCGGGGGTTTTGTCAAGCAGGTGGGACATCAACTCAGAGCGTACCTGTGGTTCTTCTGGTGCGGGACTCGTGGCATCTGACCGAAGCTTGTCCTCTATCCCCTCTCCTGAGGCGATACCGCTACCCCATTCCACCTCTCACCGCACCCGCTTCGCGGGTGCCGCTTCGCGTGGGTAGCGAGGGGCTGCTCGTGTCTTCTCTCCTGTTCCCGAAGTGCGGCCATTGAGAGCAACGAGGAGCTCTTGGGAGGCGGAGCAAGCGCCAGGCGCTGTGATTCTTCTGGTGCGGGACTCGTGGCATCTGACCGAAGCTTGCCCTCTATCCCCTCTCCTGAGGGGATACCGCTACCCCATTCCACCTCTCGCCGCACCCGCTTCGCGAGTGCCGCTTCGCGTGGGTAGCGAGGGGCTGCTCGTGTCTTCTCTCCTGTTCCCGAAGTGCGGCCGTTGAGAGCAACGAGGAGCTCTTGCAAGGCGGAGCAAGCGCCAGGAGCCCCTGCGCAGTGCCGGCAATTGCCGCCGTGCCCCCCGGACACCACGCCCCCCTCCCGCAACGCCCCTTTACCAAGGATCGGCTTTCGCGTAGCGGGACGCGAGCGGGACGCCGAGCGAAGCCCGGGCAAAAGGGTGGGCAGTCTGTGGCAGTCAGGGGCTGTCAGAGGCTGGGCTGGGCCACCCCCCTGTCATCTGATACATCAGGTCCCGAGGGTGATTGAACATTGGCTGAGGGTCTAGCTACTCCGATGTCTACTCGGTCGGGGAAAATATTAAGGGGTGGGGGTGAGGGGGGTCCTGGGAGTATGACGATAGGTACAATGGACAAATTCATCACCAGAGTAGCTGCCGTAATAGAGAAAGAGATTGTGATGACGGAGCGACACCTTTCACAGGAACTCCTACCGGCCAGACGCTCCTCGCTTGGTGCTATGGCGCTGGCCCAGTCGCCTACCATTATCCCCGCTCCTTCCCCTCTCCTTTCGGGCTTGGTCGAGCAGCCACGGGTGGCTGCTATAAGAGCAAGCATTGATAGGTTGGAGAGTTTGGTAGCACAATCGCCATCCCTTACTGCCAGTCCTGCGAGCTTGGGTCTACGTACCCTTGATCCCCCGTGCCTCTCCATCGGCCAGGATTTGCCCTTGCTACACCAAGGCCCTCCCCAGGCTCCGATTTTGCCGTGCCTGGTCCACAAACCCTCAGTTTGTACAAAAAGGAAAAGGAAAAGGGTTGTAAGTTCGCGGAAGGGTAGCCTCACCACACTGCACAAGCACCCAAGGAAGCATGTTTCAAGGGGTTTGGGCTCTAAATCAGGTAACGGTTCAGCCTCAGTGAACCCCGAGATGGGAGAAGGGTACGTTTCCCTAGGCACTACACCTGAGGTTGCGCAGGTATATTTCAACTCCCCTGACAAACCAGCAATATTGCATGACCCTGCTTCTTTCAAACAAATTGAGGACCTGTTTAATTCCCTATTAGTCCCGCTCATTGATCAAGTTAAGGGTCTGGGGGAAAGGTTAGACAGGTTCGAGCAGACTACACTGGACAACTTTTTCTCAATGAAAACCCTTATTAAACTCCAGTCAAGAGCCAGGAGGACAGCATGGGCGGGAATATGGGTAAGCGGGCATCCGTTGATGTAGTGCAGGCTCTACCCTTGATAACGACTGCACCTACTACTGCAGCCTGTAAGGACTCAACCATTGCTCCTGCAGCTCCTACCGCGGTCAAACTTGGGACCACCACCCATACTACTCAGGTCCATTCAAGCACCCTTGAGACACCAAAAACTTCAAATATGAAACCCGGCCATGCCAAGCTACCAGCTAGTGGGGATTTGGCTAAGTCTAAACGGTTGGTTCAGGTAGCGGCCAATGGCAGGGGAGTCGGCCTAGCTCCCCAGGCTAAGCCCGCTGCGAGCCGCCCGGGAGTTGGCTCTTCAGCAGTCATATCGCTGAAAGCGACTCCGAAGAGCCCACCAGTAAATCTCCCCCCGGAGTGCCACCCATATGTTGCTGTTCTTATTAATGTCCCCCCTCTGAAGGATGTTCATCTTGAAACCCACCAGGCCTTAAAGAATAAAACTCTGCATTGGTTGAAATCCAACAAACCGCTACCTTGGGGCCTGGATGGGCAGATTCTCGGAGTGCGTAGGGTGGGCTGGGTAGGACAGGGCAAGAAACGCCTAGAAGGAGATTGTGTGGTAGTCCACTTTAAAGACAACAGAGTTGCACATACAATCTGTAACCATAACCAAGTAGCGGGCGGTACAGGCATTGATGTGGTGGATTTAACTTATTTCTACCCGCGGCCTGTTATGAATTACATCGGCCCACCCTATGCTGAGATACAACATAGTAATAGCGGTTGCCCAGGGTATTCGGTGGCACCACAGTTCCACCCACAGGCAGCCTGGTCAGGTTTGAACTGGGGCTCTACAGGTTATTGACTTGCTGATGTCTTTTGGGGTGGCCTTGGGGGATCATAAAGCGGGCGGGGTTGCTCATCCTACTGCACTGTTGACCAGCTCATCCACCCCAACAATAAACTATATAGCCCCATCTGTCATCCGGGAACCTGGTGGGGGGCGGGGTAACAATGGAGAGGGCAGTGGACCTCTCGTTCCGGTCAAGGCAGATGTCCGCCGCGATGTCGTGCCCAGCCGCGTCCCAGCTGTAACGGATCCAGTCCATAGGATTTTCAGCTGGAACGTGGCTGGAATTGACAGGAAGCTGGCCCTGCCGGACTGGAATGCCCTTGTGGAAGAGTACTCCATTTGCATCTTCCAGGAGACATGGAGCAGGGAGCCCACCCACAAGGTGGGATATTCTTCTTACTCTATTTCTGCTGTCTATCCGGCATCTGGGAGGGGACGCCCCTCGGGTGGTCTCCTCATCTGGGTTGCAACTTCTTTAAATTGTAGAGGAGCACCAGACCAATTGCCCTGATCTCCTTAACATCACCCTAAAAGATGCCCGGGGTCGTGTCATCTTGAACATTTACAACATCTATGCTCGGGGCACAAAGGGTGGTAGACAGTCGCCCACTATTGCTCTCCTGGAGGGCCTGCTAAGGTCATCTCCATTTAAATCATGTACCCTGGTTGCGGGCGATTTAAACTGTACGTTCGAGCCCTTGGGCTCGGACGACACCTTGGATCTGGAGGAGAAGGACCAAAGGAGGGGGATTCCGGCTTTAGAGCTAACCCCGATCAAGAGGTGAACTGAAGTGGCACTCCAGATTAACACCCTTAGCATGGGATTCGATCTGAGGGCCCTCAACGGGAGGTCAAGCTCTGATAAGGCGGGAGCCCATACGTACAACAGGCCCAACCACACGTCAAGAATTGATTACATCTTGCTTGACGTGTGCTTATAGAGCTCGGTGAGGGATATGGAAATTATCACGTCCGTTGAGAGCGATCACAACCTGCTCTCTCTCGCTATGACCCCCTGGTGGTCGGATGGTAAAGGGGGCCCTTGGCCCCGTACCATCGCTAAATTTGGGGAAACATTTGTTTCGAATTGTGGTAGGCGGCTGAAGTGGGCAAAGCTCACCCTATCCGCGGAGAAGGTTGCAGCTATAACACTACTTCTGGCCACAGCCCAATGTATTTTGGACTCCCTTGAGGGGGGCCTGAGGAGGTGTTTGGGACCTTTTGTGACTTGACCACGGCCATAAGCAATTTGTTTATTGTCCCAACTAGACACACTGGGGCTAAGACACGGGCCCGCCCATTGAAAAGACAGGGCTGGTATACCCATAAATGTGGGGCAAGTAAGAAAGCACTGGTGGAAGCAGTTAAATCAAAGTCCCAAACTAGGACCAGGTCGGCTAGGAAGATCTACACCCAAACCTTAAAAATAGCGAAAAAGGAGTGGGAGGAAAAATTCTGGGCGGACCTTCTGGATGCTAGTCAAGGAAAGGATGCTAGGGGCTTCTGGAATTTGGTGGGATCCAGGAACAGACCCGATGGCACGTTGAGGACATGCACTATCCCGGCCCAGATCTGGTTTAACCACTTCAGGGCCTTATACTCACCGGTAGAAGGGTCCCTCAATGAGCCATTTTCCCCGGCCCTCTTGGCAGAGGACAGCGCTCTCGACCCCTTCACTTTACGGGAGGTCGTGAATGTAATTAAGTCCTTGGTTCCCTTGAAGGCAGCCGGTCCTGATGGGCTTCCAGGGGACCTACTCCGAGCCTACCCGACTGAATGGGGCAAATTAGTAACCGCCCTTCTGAATGCCATCTTGGAGGGAGGACCTGTTCCTGAATCTTGGAAAGGGGCAGAGGTTGTTCCCATATTTAAAAAGGGTTGTCGGGACAATCCGGGGAACTATAGGCCGATAAGCCTGATTGACTCGACACAAAAGGTGGCGGGGAAGGCGATTCTGGGGAGGATTCTCCACTGGGTGGACGAAAATCATATCCTGTCTGATTTTCAGGCGGGATTCCGCTCAGGAACGGGGACCATTGAACAGGTCTTCAGACTGATGCTATTGCATTGGAAGGTGGTGGTGCTGGGCAAAGGCAGTCTCTATCTGGCCTTTATTGACTTGAAGACTGCCTTTGACCTGGTTCCTAGGGAGGAACTCTGGAGGGTTCTGCAGGGTCTTGGGTTGCCCCCTTACATTCTGTCGCTCCTGATCAAACTCCACACAGATAACTATGCCCAGGTGCGTTGGGGCCAGAATGGGGAAAAGACTGACAGGATCCCGGTCTGCAGGGGCGTCCGACAGGGATGTGTGCTAGCTCCCACACTATTTTCCTTGTACGTAAATGGTGTGGTAGAGCACCTGCTTCAAGAACCAGCAGATGCACCCTCCCTGGGGGGCGTACGGATCCCTACCCTGCTGTTTGCAGACGACACCCTCCTCATTTCCAAGACTCCCCAGGGTCTCCAGAAGCTTTTGAATCGTTTCCAGGGATTTTGTTCAGCAAGGGGTTTGGTGATCAATGTGGACAAGACAAAATACCTGATCATGCACCCACCACGGAAACTAGGACGCGCTCCAGTCTTGAACTCTGTCCCTCTCGAGAAAGTCTCCGAGTTTGACTATTTGGGAATACGTATGAGCGATGTTATGAGCTGGACACCTCACATTAACAAGATGGTTCTTAGCCATAAAAGGGTGGGGGGTGCGCTGTTAAGGGAGTATCGCGCCTCATCTAAACAGTCCGTGGCACCTGTAATTGACATTTACAAAGCAAGAGGAGTCACTGCAGCGTTATATGGGGCGGAGCTATGGGGCCTATGCAACTTGGAGGCTCTATCCAAGTCGGAGAGTAAATTTTTGAAAGACCTACTGGCTCTCCCCTTGAGCACCCCTACAGTTCCGGTGCTCTTGGACGTGGGCTGTAAATCGATCAAGGACCAGGCCCGCCTCCGGCCGCTGCTTCTATGGGCCCGCTTGTGGAGGGTCCCAGAACTGAAATCATATGCCGATGGGCTGTCTGAGGTGATGGGAATGGGGGGCTGGCACAAGATTAAGTGGTTAAGGGATATCAAAAACCTCTTGGGGGAACTGTGCTTGGGGGCTTCTTGGTCTACAAAATCTGCTCCACCCAAGGCTATCCTGAAAAAACTGTACTGGGAATGGGTCTCCTCTCAACTTATCGGTAATCCCCGTCACTGCAACTCCACTGCAGCTTTTTTACGAATTAAGGACGTGGTGGCTTACGAACCCTATCTGGATTTGATTACCATGCCAATTGATAGGGCTCTTTACTTTAAGTTCAGAGTGGGTACTCTTCCGATAGGGGTTCTCCTTTCCAGATGGAAAATGCCTGTCCAGTTATCGCCATTTTGTGCCCTTTGCTCCACAAGGTCCGAGACGGTGGCACATATCCTTTTTGAGTGCCCCGATTATTCCCGACCAAGGAGCTGTTGGCTCAAACCTCTATTCAGATTATTAGGGACACGCCAACATATGGTGGCGTTACGTATCTTACTAACTGACACTTCCCCACCTATAGTCTGTGGTGTCTCTAAATTTTTAAAATGGGCATGGTTGATTCGCTCTAAAAGACTGTCTATTTCAATTTAATTCATTTTTAATTAACTTATTGTATGTATCAATGGCTTTTTTTACTTGTTTTAATCCTTGAATGCATTTTTAAATTGATGATCTGCAGTTTTATACATGTATGTAATGCTTTTTAAGATGTATCTGCATATCGAAATAAAGCTATCAACCAACCAACCAAATGAAGCATGCCATTTATCACAATAACAGCCAGGTGTGGACATCTGCTTCCATGATTTTGTTCATTCTGGCGCTGAGCCTTTTCTTCTTTGCTGCAATCCATTCCTTCACCTGCTAGCAAGCATTTCATAAAATTATTCACATTTTGACTATCCCTCGCTTAAAGCCTGACTGAGGAGCTGCTTTACATCATTAGCATAATTGCTGGGTGTAATGATGTAAAATGTAAAAAATTAGATTGGGTAGAATTTATGTATGTATGAAGGAAGTAATGTGCCTAAGAGTGACGCAAAATTTTAGCCCCATTTTCTAAGCCAATTCTATCATGTTTAGTTTGTACATTTCCAATAATTGGAGCAGTGCCATTTTATACCCCATTTACAGGAGGGAGTTAGGGATGAACTCAGGAATTACAGGCTGTTTTCCGTTTTGAATACAGTAGCCAAATGGTATGCTTGGCATCCTGCTGACTGAACTGGAGGCCTGGGTGGAAGGACAGAACCTATTTCCAATTACAAGTCAGGGTTTCGGTGCAGCAGTTTCACCTAGACAACACATTGGTAGCAGGTTTTATTATGCTCTTGTTTCATCTGCTCTAACAAGGAATTCAGCTGAGTCAGTAGAAACGCATGGAGCCTAAATCCAGACCACCATAGAGTATTCCATAACCCGTTTCATCGGCCATAATGACCCTGAATTCAGACACTTGGGTCTGGATTAATCAGCAATGAATTTGCAATTTTTCAAGTAGTTGCAAACCAATAGGGCTTAGGAGGTCATTCTTGCACCCCTTCTGATTAACATGTATGCTGGCGACATGGGGCAGTTGCTAATGAAAGTGCATTTGTTTCCCACTGAGAATTGCTAAGTCATTGTGCAATATGTTATGTTGACAGCATGGTCTTGTTAAATAGAGTTTTTTTCTTCAAAGGTCAATACAATAGGGCCCTGAGGAAAAGATAATCGATCCTATTTCCTTGTTGTTTAAGCCCGTATGGTACAATTTGATAGGCATATATAGGGTGATCAAAGTTGTAGATGGTATTTAAAGGAGCAGTACATTCATATGACCCTTAGTGATTGCTATTTGATTGTCTGGTTTGCGTATTAAGGGGATTGTAAATCCCTTGTGCCCCTAAATCCCTTTACTATAATTTACCAAGCCAAGCTATTCATGCAGTAGTGTAGGTTGCGCAAAGAAAATCTGTGACCACATTAACAGATAGGTGGAGGCAGACACTGGATTAGCAGCTAAAATGTGAGGCTTGGCCCAGTGCAACTGGTTTTTAGAACTATTTGAATTGCCACTGCCACATGTTCAGACCCATGTTATTTGGTTGTTGTGCATCCTAATTCAACTAAAGAGCTCATATTGAAGGAAGGTGGACCTACGAGATCAGACATATTAGGACCAAGGACTAGTAGCTTTAAAACAGCTCTCAACCAATTTGGATTCGGGTTCTCTTGGGATGGTGAGTTTCCACTAAACACTTGTAAGTAATGGGATTCTAATGAGCAGAATGCATCTTAAAAACTCCTGCCTGGATCATGAAGATCTTTATTTTATTTAAAGAAATATAACGAGTACAACTTTCCCTTTGATAAGTTTCAATAGAAGGCTAACCACACACCTACCTTTAAATCATAGTATAGTGCACACATTTTTTTTAAATTGCTTTAAAAAAAAAAATCCCTTTAGGGGGCATTAGCATGTCCTGGGATCTTACAAAAAGATGCAGGGGCAAGACGGTATGTAGGCTTTGTGGTCTTGTTGAGGAATCACTATTCCACTTTCTGTTTATTATTGTTGCATTGTTGAATGAAAAAAGCAAATATTTAAATAAATGTTAGCTTTATAGAATATGCAGACCAGTAAAGAGGCTGCTCTGGTATCCCTCAGGGCTTAAGACTTGCAGCTAACACACTTAATTGAAAAGTATTTGTGCATAGCAATTGCATAGCTATTCAAAACTTTCAATTATTTTTGATAATATTGTATTTATTTTATTATTTATTATAAAAACCTTGACTTGAACTGCATTAAAGAAGCTGTTAAAGCCGAACAAGCCCCCTTTAAAAAAATAAATATGTTTTGCACAATGCTGATGTCTCAATCCCTTTTTGAAAGCAAAGATAATGCAAGATCTCAATTACCAGAGTTCTTTAACCAAATCCGATGTCTAGGACGGTAGACTTATTCGAAAGGAGCTGTTAGAACTAACTTTTCCAGCGCTTAGACACCCCTGCTGTCATTGTCACACATGCAATTGTCTGACAATGCAATACGAGAGGTTCAGTAGATTTCAAAGGCCAAAAAGCTATGCTATGGACATGTTCAAGGAGGTAAGCGATTTCTGGAAGAGTCTACAATAACTTGAATGTGATCTCTTGGAGGATCTTTGCCAGGTAAGCATGATCATTTATTATTTTGCTTATTAAGTGGTATAGAATGTTGTTGGTTTTAGCTTACACCAGAGTTCTGTAAACAAGCCAGACTTAATGTCTGTGTGATGTGAAGGTTGGACTCTAGTCTGTGAGTATGGCTGCAGTTCATGATTCTCGTCGTTATTTCTAGTTAATTTGTAGGCACGTTTTATGTTTATAGGAACTTCCTAAAGCATATGTAACTTTAAACATACCTATTTTGTCTACTGAGAACCAGTGAAGTTTTTTCTGAGCTGGCTTTATGTGGCTGTTCATCCTTGGGTCAAACACAGCCTTGTTTTGAAGCCTTTGCAACCTCTGAGAGGCTGGTGTACACAGTTGTGCAGTAGTCTCCTTTTCCCAACATCAAGGCTCTTGTCATTCGCACCAGGTCTTCCAAGGAGAATTAAAATTGACTGGAAAAGGGAAAGCAGTACAGTGATGCACTTAAGGCACAAAGGAGGGCAGTACATGAAAAATTATACACAAGTTCTTTAATTTCACTGTTGTGGCTGATGGTGTACTTACGTTGGCTATCACATAAATGGGGAGGAATAAACTACATCCCCATTGTGTGAGATCAACCTCATCATTGTCTCAGACTTGGCTCTTTTCAATTAAACAAATCTCTCGTTCATCTGGTAAAACACATGGTCCAGTCAGGATGGTATGTTTGCCTTGTTCGCTGTCTGGTCTTCTAGTATGAAATGGATTTGAGATTATCAGCATATAATAGGAGGTTTGCTTGATCATGCTGGAAGAGCTGGACCAAAGGGCACACACAGATGTTGAAGAGGAGACTGAGTGGAGGAGTCCCTGCACAACTCTGCCGCCTGTCATAAGACCTGATGATTCGACTGTTCAGTCTGAACTTGTTCTGAGCCATTGCATTGACCTTTGAAGTAAAATCTTAACTCTGTTCAACACAACCATATCGTCCACATATTACAGAATGCCTAACTGGTACTTGGCAATTCTCAGTAGGAACAAATGCACTTTCATTAGAAATTGACCCATGTCTTCAGCATTCATGTTGAACAGAAGGGGTGCAAGAATGCACCCCTGTTTAAGCCCCATTTGTTTGCATCTTATTGGATAATTGTAAATTTATTCCCAGATTAATCCAGACCCAGGTGTCTGAATTCAGGGCCATTATGGCTGACAAAACAGGTTGTGGAATACCCCATGCTAGGTTTAGGCTACAGAAGTTTTTACTGACTTAGTTGAATCGATTCCAGTGCAGATCCAGAAATTCCTGACTACTCTTCAAGTCTTCCTAGTGTGATGTTGTGGTCCATGGTCTCCTAGAATGCTGAACAGCAGAAGATTGTGAGGTGTACGTTCTTGTTTTTATCCAGGGTCAGTAAGGGATCCTTCCAAACCTTGCCTTGGTGGCATAACCCCCACCCCTTTTACTGGGCCTGAACTTCGATTGTCATCATACAGTATCTGGTTGAGTTCCATGTACTGTTGAAGCAGTTTAGATAATCCCTTTTCAGTGATAATGTTGAGAGCCGTTGTAATTCTATATTTGACTTTTTGGTCAGTTTATGGTTTCTTATGCAGTGATGCGATAACAGAATGTTTCAAGATAGCTTAATCAGTTCCAAAGTGAGCGGACAGTGCACTAGATGGTACAGCACACCATAACCATTGGAAGATCTGTTTTATGATCGGAGCTTTAAAGCGGCCCAATGGCAGGTTACATTATTTAATTGTTTTGACCAGTCTGGACAGCTGCATTGAACACTGGTTGCAAACTAGTGAAATTAGATTGAAGTGGATATGAGGTAATGGGAAGAAAAGGATGGGGAAAATAAATTACATTGTTGAGTTGGGGATTTTGAAGAATTTAGACACAAAAAAGAAAAACAGTGTCCTTGCGCTCTCAACATAGACCCATATAAGGGACAATGTTTGGGTTGGTCAGCTCCAGGTAGATATTGAAGATCTTGTTTTGTTAGGTGTCTTTTTAAAGTGCTTGGAATGGTAATACTTTTTGGCTCCTAACTCCTTTGTGGTACCTTGTCCAATGTCTCTTATATTGTTTTTTTGTCATTGCCCTTTGCCAATTTGTGCCAATTGCATTCTAAATTGCTGCTAGATTGACTTCAGTTTGGCTAGTTCCCCGTTAAAAAAGGGTTGTAAATTCGCTTATATTAGGTTTTCTAGTTTTTTTTTGTCCTCTGGTGGTTGTTTAATTTTATATGTCATTTTTTCTCTTTGTTTTTAAAGAGTGGGTTAATGGAATTGCAAATAGCCCAATAAGTTGAGCATAGATGGATGACGAACGCGGTGCATTTGTCCATAACAAATTGAGTCTTCAAATTATGATGTCTGGAAAAAAAGGGGCTAAGTAGAATGAGACTATGCACCGGTTGTAAGATACCACCCTACGCACTAGTTTTCCCCACAATCGTATGACGTGAATATCTGTCCAGGGCTGGCGTATTGGTATATACAGATAGCAGCTGTCCATGGTGAACAATTTTGGCTACCATAAAGTGGTTGGGGAGTGCACCTAGGACTGCGATACATTGGTCACCTCCCACAGGAATTCAGAGTGTTATGTTATGGAAACAGAAACATTTCTATCTCCACAGCACATTGGAAAGAGACCCCCTGGGAAACGAGTACCATGGATGAAGAGGATCCGGATGCACGCATTCTCACAAGACTATTGATTAAGGGTAAACAACAGCTGCAAGTAATGGATGGAAAAGGTCCTGGCCAACACTGTTTGATTGACATTACGAAGAGAGACTCCAAAGGCAGACGTAGAGGAACTTGAGAAGCCAAAGAAAGATAATGGTTCCCTATGAAAGGGTTGCACCTTGATGCTGCTCAGGAAAAGGGAACCAGGAAAAGTAAGCTGCAAGCACAGAATTTAGGGTTGTCTTAGATGGGATGTTTTTGTGAAATGCCCTTAAGTAAACTGCCCCCATCCATTAGAAGAATGCTATTTTTCACAGTTGATGGTAGAATAAAAGTTTTTGGCAGTTCGGACAGGAAATAAATAGCGTTTCTAGGTTAGCATACCTTAGGTGTACCCCTCATGCCTTTATCCCCAAATTTCCTCCAGGTCCAGAACTATAATGCAGTCATTGTATTATTGTGTCAGATATAATGGCCGATCAATGGAGATGTTTTATGTGACTAAAGTGTTTGTCCTAAAAATGTTTACATTGACATGTATGTCCTTTCTTGGGATTTGCTTCTGTTAGTCCCTAACATTTTGCTCAGTAGAAACATAAATCCAGTAATGGCCCTGTTGATCCTACACAATCAGCTTAATTTTCAGTTAAATTTATTTATTTCAGAGCCGTACACAACCGGTTGCTTTATGTATGGCTTTATGGCTGGTCCACCTATTGAATGGGTGCTACTGGTCTTTCCTTGGCCAGTATGTGCAAGTTTCTTCCCTGCACCTCCCCATATGTATAATTATATTCTTAAATAGACTTTATTAAAAACATTGTAGCCATATTCATGTTTCACTTTTGTTTCTGTTTGGATCAAATTATTTTTGCCTTTTGCCCACAGGCTTGGATCTATCGTTCACAATTGAAAATGGGAGTATTTTGTTATGTAAACCCTTGTTTTCATGTTATGAAAAATGTCATTGTGCAGCAAGTCCTGTTTACCGCATTTCATATTTAGCAAACAGCATACATGATCCTAGAGGCGTACCCTTACTTAGTAAAATCACCATATTTTAAAGTCGTTAAAATAAAATTAGTCATGATTACAATTAGTTTACCATTGGTTTCAACATAGCTGCCATATCTTACTGGTGTTTGGTATAATTCTGTATGTTTCTTTCTATTCTCTGTCCATAATTGTGCCATTTTTATATGTAGCGGATGTAAGGTTGAAGAAAATTAATGCATAATTATTCATATTTCCTTGAAATCTTTCCTTTACAGTTGATTCGAAGAAAATTGATCATGATGCTAAAATCCCTCAAGAAACATTAGATGGTTTGAAGAACCTTGGTCTCTTTGGCATGCAGGTTCCAGAGGAGTATGGTAAGCTGGAAAATAACAAGACAATAAAGTGAAGCTTTCATGTAGTGCATCTGTCGTCCAAATGCTACACCAGCGCATTGACAGCAGACGTAATTTGTTGTTTAGAATATTAATGTTTAAATAATTAACTTGAGTTGCACTCAATTCTTATCATTATTCCAATTGGATTTGACAGTTTACACATACATTGGTATGAACCGAAAATACTGTTTTGTTATATATTGCACAGTGGTGGTCTTTACAGAGCAGTTATAGTTAGGTAAACTTTCCATAGGAAGAGCGTTTTTTGTTATGCTAATAACTTTGGTGGCATTTGATGAATCTTCACACAACTAGGCTGAAAAGGCGGCTGAACAAAACTGCACCAATTTTGGCAGTAAGCTTGATCTTTAGCAAGAAGAAAATAGCTTTTTGTGATTTAGAGTAAACTTGATCAGTAGTTTTGTAGAGATTAGGATTGAAAACATAGAATTATATTGACAGCTGGTTCCACAGGGGTCCCTCGGAAGTCGAGCTGGACTAGAAATTAAAAAAATAGAGGTTCTCTCTCCCATCGGTCATTTCGCTCCCATGGGACCGAGATCGGACCCTTGGGCGCGAACTCCCTGATTAGCGGGCTGCAACAACAGAAGAAATGTTGCAGCCGCCATTACAATACATGGGGAGTTGGTACCAGTGTCCTGAAAATGTTAAAAAAATACAAGGGGGCAGGTTAGGGTTACCTTGGCCCTTGAGTAGGGGTTTTAGAGGAATTCTCCAGCCAACAATGGAAAAAAAGAAGAATTTGAGGGTTGCCGCAGTACCACAGGACTCCAAAAAGTCTGGGAAAAAGAAAAAAAATGGTGGGTGTCCGTTGGAGATTGGCTGCCCATGGGGGTGGGGGTTGGTGAGAGTATGGTAATAAAATCTTAAATTAAGTGAAAAAAAACCTAGAAATTGACTGAAGAACCAAAGGTTAAAGTGATGTTATATTTGAAAATGGTAACGGTGCCTTACTTTACACTTAAAAAATATCGGAAATTCACTGAAAAAAACAATTGTTAAAGTTTCAGTATAGTTAGGTGGAAATGTCAGTTTAAACCTAACATTTTAAACTAAAACACCACAGAAATTGACCAGTTATAGTTTACTGAGGTGCACATAACTTGTGCATGTGCAACTGTTATAAACAGTTTGTGATTAATAGAAAGCTGTTATCCAGTAAAACGGTGTTATGGTGCTAACTAAAACCAAGCAGAAGCTGGAACTCTTACTGGCATGTGAAGAATGAGGTTTATATAGTTCTCTAAACTTTAGCAGGTAGTTTTTAGTGTGCAATACCAAGGGTTGGTTTTAAAAAAAATACTCTGTCTCACCACACAAGTGCCATAAGGGTTTTTGAGTTCACTGAACCATGCAGTGGCATTGTAGATCTGCGCTTCACTTTCCCCAAGACTGCTGAGTCAGTCTGTGGGCTGCTCCCAAAGGAAGAATTGACTAGGGAATCTCTTTAACTGGAGGAACCTTCTGAAACTGTATGCTTTCACCTTCTTGGTCCTCCATATTGCCTTCCCTGTAGTCCGAGTTGAGCTCTGGCCAGTATTTGACACGTTCTCATTCATCCTTTCTACAGAAGAGAACTTCTTGGTGAAATGTGATGGGTTAATAGCTTAACAGTCATTTTGATATTCCCTTTCAGGGGTCCAACTTCTCCCAGTGGATTTCAACATACCTATGATGCACCTTCATGATTTTTTTTTTGTGTGTGTATTGCTCTCATATTAGCACACACCAGAAGTTGTCACCTATAGTCAGTCAGTCAAAGATCTTTATTCGGAAAAATAAATCCATAAAAGTACACAACAAATGCAATGGCATACAGTACAATACAAGAATGAACAACCAATAAGTATAATCTGTCTGATGTACAAAAATACAGAAGCATGTTAAAAAAGACAAGTCAATATATACAGTATTTTTTTAAAGTTTTTAAAAACATCGACAACTATCCGAACAAATATATGTGTGCAAATTACAATGTGCAAAATGAAGATGATATAAAGTGCAATAAGCAAATTGTGGGTTCTTATCAATCAATGTGCAAAGTAGCTCGTGAGCGAACAGCAGCTTTGAGAAAACAGCTCACTCTAAATATTATTTCATCAGTACCTAACATTAGCAAATTCCTCATTGCAATCTTAAAATCTAGGAGATCGTGTTTCCTGCAATATGGCATTAAGAAGGGCACAGTAAACAATTTATAAAAATCACAGAAGAACATAAAATGCATGAGGCTTTGTTTCATAGTCGGGTTACATGGACAACCTAACGTTTCCAAATGTTTATTATAACCCAGTGGAAAATGTAACAAATTTACTATGCTCCCGTCCCGGAAACGGAACAATAAACTTCTATCCCATCTACCAAGATTTAAACGTAGGTATTTCTGGGGCGGGGCAGAGTAACTAGAAGTGAGCTCTAGATGGCCCATATATTTTGCGACCGTACATTTTGGAAAATGTTTCCTTTCATGTTTTTCTCTATACAGGTTGTACAAAGCCCTTTTGATACACTTCTTATGTGAACGATCTATAAGGTTAGGGGATGTAAACAGATGACCTTGCCCTACATTTGTTAGACTTTCATTTACTGCTTTCAGCCATGGTATGTAATGTGCCCTATCACATTTTAAGCAGTCTGATATTATATCTCGGGTCAATATGGCTGCCGGGTTCGTCCATATCTTTAACCAAAAAAGGGTGGGCCTTGATCTGACAAAGTCCTCAATATAGGGGATATTTAATTCACTATGACATATATAATTTGAAGCACAAATAACTCCACCCAACACCTTCCGGCAAAATCTGTTTTCTTCCGTCTGGATATGGAGACAATTTGTATATCCCCATACCTCTGCACCATAAGTACCGGTAGGGATGCATTGTGTTTGATAAATCTTGATTAATGGCGTTATCACATCCGCATGATTGGGTTGGCGTAGAGAGATTATTGAGTTAATAGCTTTACCCAATTTGTTCCTCGCGTGAGAAACATGCGGTTGCCAGGAGCCGCTGTTTGAGAACAACAGCCCCAGATATGGGAAAGTGCATGTGCTTTTTAGGACGTCCTCCCCTGAAATTATCCTTGTGATTTTATGCTTTTTTGGGCCACAGGACATAATAAGGGATTTTTAAAAAATTTGTACTTAAGCCCAAATCAGCCATAAAACTAACGAAACCTGAAATTAAAATATGCAGTGCCTTTGGAGTGCGGCCCATTAGGACCGCATCATCAGCATAAAGTAGGGTGGGTATCGGGGTGCCGTTAATATACGGTACATCTTTTGTTAGGGTACTTAATGAGCTACTCAATTCATTAATATATAAAATAAAAAGCAGAGGGGCCAGAACACAACCCTGTCTGACCCCCCTGCCAATTAAAATGTCACTGGATACTTCACCAGTGGAGTTAATACGCACACGAGCTCTTAAGTTGCTGTGAAGATAAGATAAAAAATGAACCAAATTATCATCTAAACCATAATTAAGAAGGACGGACCATAAACGGGAGCGGTTTACAAAATCAAAAGCAGAACTCAAATCCATAAAACCAAAATATAAGGGGGATTTTTTGGCGATTGTATATTTGGCCATTATCAAATTTAGGTTTAAACATTGTTCTACCGTGCCCACCTTACTGCGGAACCCTAGCTGGCTCGGGTGTAAGATGGAACTTTCCTCCGCCCAAGTTCTGATTCTTTTAAAGATTACCCTACCCAGAACTTTCAAGGTGTTATCAATTAATGATATTGGGCGGTAACACCCGGGATCCAGCCTGTCGCCTTTTTTAAAAATGGGGACGATAGTACTGTTTGACCATGTTTCAGGGATGGATTTGTGTGTTAGGTTATTAAATACATTGCATAGTAGCGGTGCCCAGAAATTAATTTCACATTTTAATTGGTCGATGGAAAGACCATCTGGGCCAGGTGCTTTATTACTGGCAGATTCGGCAATAGCATCCTCTACCTCAAGCAATGTGATGTTTAAAGGAGTTGGGGGAGGAAGGGTTACTACAGGGTGACCAGATACAGCATAGATCTTTGAGAAGTGCTCCACCCACACAGGTCCCAAGATGTTACAATTAATTGATGTTATATTTGAACCAAGAGATCTTAGGTTCTTTACCTCCCTCCAGAACCCTGGAGTGTCTTTTAGGGCGGCTGTACGTACAAGGGATTCCCAATGATCTTTAACTAGTTCATTGGATCTAATACGCAGGGTGGATTTATACCTTGCTCTCAAGAGCCTTACCTGGGAAATATCCCGTGGTTTGGCCGTGAGAGCAGCCCTTAGATCCCGATTTGCCTTCGAGCAAGAGGCATCAAACCATTTTGGGACTTCCTCAACTTTCCTAGATGTTGGCTTGGAAATCTCGCTTTTTATTGCGGAGCAGAGTTCACAAAATGATTTAATCAGGTTACTCCCGCAGCTGTCAATATCTAGACAATCCGAGATCAATACAGGATGTTTCTTAATCACGGTACCCAAGACACCCCTATTATCCACCCCCCTCCAAACAACCCTCAATCCATCCGTTGAGGCAGCCAAATTTGCTGCCCCAATTTCCCTATGTGATATTTTCTCCCCTAACAATTTTAGATAAATCACAATTGGGTAATGGTCACTGTATACATTACACACTACTTCTGCTTTTAATAGAACACCGGCAAGGGAAGGTGAAATAAATATATAATCGATAGTTGTTGCACATCCGTGACCGATGTAAGTTGGAGCCGGTGTGGTGCTTATGTCATTACCAGCAAACTCCATAGAGTTTATAAGTTCTCTGGTTGCAAGGAGATCAGATAGTTCTACACCTCTCCTGCAAGGGGGATTCTTTAAATGGATGTGAGCATTGAAATCCCCTCCTAAGCAAATACCATCAAACTTCCCGTATTTACGTCCCTCCGCTATGTCATCAAAGAAATTAAACAAGTCTAAAAAATTACAATTAGGATAGGATAGAAAATCATTATTATAAAAATTAATCAGACATAATTTTACCTCTCTTGCATATACCAGTGCCATAAAACTTGGGTTATTGGTTTGTATTACTTCTGTTTTTACCTCTGCTGTTATCTTTATCCAAATTGATAAACCCCCACTAGGACGGCCTAAAGGTGGAGACGGCACAATACTATTGTGACAGCTATACCCTTCCAATAACAGATTAGTTGTACTCCAAGTTTCCTGAAACATTAAAACATCATAACAATTTGCCCAGTCCTTCCAGGCTTTAATTTCTAATTTTGCCTTCAGCCCTGCAATGTTCCAACTTATAATGGACAAATTCTCATTAATACGTGGGCAAACATCATAAATGGCAATGGCTGTTGAATTAGCCGGTTGATCACATTGAGGGTTTGATGGCAAAGAAGGATGGGGTAATGTCAAAGCCACCTCGGAATCTACAGTCTTTAGAAAATCGTCAGCAATGGGCACCGCTGCGACATAGTCTTCCCGAGTTACTGGCAGTCAGTCTAAAGTGCCCTGATCTGATAGTGCTAAAAATCTATTATGTAACGGAAACATAGGGGGTGATTGCAACAATCTGTTAGGGGGTCTGTAGAAGTAACTCAGAGGTAAGGGGGTCACCACGGTAGATGGGCCATTCTGAATATTCTTCCTGTTTAGTAAAAATTTTACTACGCCCGGGTTCCTAAAGTTGATTGTAATACAATCCCCGTTGATGTTTTTAAACAGGGGTCCAACCCAGGTCACCCGGCGGGCAGAGAGAATTTCATTTGATATATCATAGCCGACCCCCTTGTGTTTGGTTAACCAGTCAATGCATTTGTTATGTAACTGTACCCAAGATTCGCCTTGACCCTCCCTGAGCGGTGGTATGCCAGCCAAAACCAAAACATATGGGCACGACTCGGGAGGAAGGTGTAAAGCAGGACCTTGATGTTTTATCGGTCTGTTATCCTCCGGTTGACCTCTGTGCTGGCCTGGCCTGGTAGATACTTTCTGCTTGACTATACCACTGGAGGGGTTGCTCTTTTTAGTAATATTTGTGGTATTAGGCAGACCGGAAGATGGTGGAGGAATGGGAGGCGGAGTTATTGGAGAATGATTTTGCCTTGTATTTGCTTCCACCGATGGTTGTGTCAAGGGGGCGATATTGACATTTAATGCCCCTATGACCCCTTTAGATGTAGCTAAATTACAATTTTTATTAGGCTCTCCGCTAGATAGGGTGCTGGTGATAGATTCTAAGTCTTTTAACAGGCGATCACCTCTAATTTGATCTAAGCAAACCATACCTTTCCTCTTAGCTTCATCATTTTTCACAAGAGTCTCCAGTCTGTCAAACCTCTTAAAAATAATATTAAATTGTTTGATCATTTGACCTTCAAGTTGTTTAAAAATTGTATCTGCAATGGTCTCTATAAGATTTCCCTGTGGTTTGAGTTGATGAACATTATCATTAGGGAAATCAGTCTGTGTGCAGATTGAATTAGTGCCCTCATTTATTATCACAGTATCACAATGATCCCTAGTGTCAGAGCAAACTGTTGGGACCTCTATTTGACGCTTCTTCCCCCTAGACCACATACTCTGTGGAGTTGGCTGATTAACACTCCTAGGAGGCTGCTTCCTCTTGTTTATTTCAGTCTTTGCTGGGCCCCTTTTACGTTTCGCTCCTGTGACCTTAGTATTTACAGATGGAAGCGCTGATAACAACGCAGGATCACAAGCAGCGTCAGTGGCTATGACAAGGGTATTTCCTTCTTGTGATGCTACAGATGAGCTCACCGCAGAGGTGGATTTCACTACAATTACCTCTGGCAATAGGGGTGTAGTGTGGTTAGTGCTGTTAATGATGGTCGGTTGGCCGTTACATTGGGAAACCAAAGACAACCTCCTTTCAGTCTCTGCAATCTCGTTGAAGGCATTATCCAAAAGACTCTCAAATGAGAGTTGTAGAGATGCAGGGACTTCAATAGCCTGAGTGTCTATGTTGATATTACTGGTGGAGATATTATTACGTTCCCCCATGATAGACACTAAGGCTCACCTTCCAGTGGAGGTCAGATGTTAGATGGGTGGCCCGCCTGACCACTGTTGACCTCTGAGGGCCTCAGAGGGCCCGCCCTTTGCCCGGGCTTAGCCCGGCGCGGCCCCGCACGCTCCCGCGACGCGGGAGGGGCAGCTGTGATTTAAGCGCCTCCGTGCGCGGAAATCCGGGGAGGAAGGCGACGTCCCAAAGGATCCTGGGTAGTGTAGTTCCCGCTCGGCGGCCGCGTTTGCCTGCGGCGGCGGGGAACCACACAACACAAGCCTGCAGCTGGCGGACCTGCTCTCCGCTCGAAAATACCACCCAAGGTTTGTTGGAGAGCCCCGCTCCACCGGAGGGGCAGCTGTGATTTAAGCGCCTCCGTGCGCGGAAATCCGGGGAGGAAGGCGGCGTCCCAAATGATCCTGGGTAGTGTAGTTCCCGCTCGGCGGCCGCGTTTGCCTGCGGTGGCGGGGAACCACACAACACAAGCCTGCAGCTGGCGGACCTGCTCTCCGCTCGAAAATAC
The DNA here is from genome assembly GCF_964261635.1 of Lissotriton helveticus. Lineage (NCBI taxonomy): Eukaryota > Metazoa > Chordata > Amphibia > Caudata > Salamandridae > Lissotriton > Lissotriton helveticus. The sequence goes on along the minus strand of NC_136070.1, from coordinate 1,068,828,059 downwards.
CACCCAAGGTTTGTTGGAGAGCCCCGCTCCACCGGAGGGGCAGCTGTGATTTAAGCGCCTCCGTGCGCGGAAATCCGGGGAGGAAGGCGGCGTCCCAAAGGATCCTGGGTAGTGTAGTTCCCGCTCGGCGGCCGCGTTTGCCTGCAGCGGCGGGGAACCACACAACACAAGCCTGCAGCTGGCGGACCTGCTCTCCGCTCGAAAATACCACCCAAGGTTTGTTGGAGAGCCCCGCTCCACCGGAGGGGCAGCTGTGATTTAAGCACCTCCGTGCGCGGAAATCCGGGGAGGAAGGCGGCGTCCCAAAGGATCCTGGGTAGTGTAGTTCCCGCTCGGCGGCCGCGTTTGCCTGCGGCGGCGGGGAACCACACAACACAAGCCTGCAGCTGGCGGACCTGGTCTCCGCTCGAAAATACCACCCAAGGTTTGTTGGAGAGCCCCTATATTTTACCCACCTTATCATAATTGAAAACTAAAACCATATAACAATATTGGGGGGAAAAAGGCAAGTATTTGATCATCTAGTTATACTTTGGCATCTGTCTGTCTTATTTTGCTGCATACTCGATGAGTGTTGTTTTTACCCATTGTACATTTTTATTTTTACAATTGTTCTGTAAATAATAATTTCCTAGCCAAAGCTACTTAGTTAAACAGAGCACAACACTTGTCTCCAGACGCGAAAGCAAAGGTAAATGCAGTGCAGTCCAATACAAGAAATCTTTGTATGAGTTAAGAAGTAAATAGGAACTATACAAGTTGGATACCTCATACCTGTGCATGATGAGAGAGAGCGATGGATAAAAGCTAAATGTATAAGTGGTAAATCCACAAATTAACTGGTGAGAAGTCTCCTCATATCTAAATAACGTGACTGACCCTGACTTAGCAGTCAATGTGGTAAGAGCCACCACTTCCAAGATTGCAATTAATTTCTCCAACATAAGCATTTCATGTAAAGAAGTATGACCGTCCGTGTGGCAAGACCCTATGAAATGTCTTGGCTTCAGTTGAGCATGAAAAGTACTGTAGTAAAAAATTTAAGCAGGCTGTTGATTTGATTGGGAGATTGCTTTTGTACATGTCTGTGCAAACAAAATGACCTTTAAGATAGTCGATTGCTGCTCTTTTCATATGGCACCAAAGTATACTTTTGTAACCTTGTTCTTCTGGGGGTCCCTCACCATCACTGCTAGAGATCATCAGGCTTTGGGTTGTGACAGAACATGTGTTCCAGATAGTAATTGTAGACTGCCATTACTGTTATGGGTACCAGATCTCTCTCTCACGCTCTCTCATTCTCTCTCTCACAAGTCCAGCAAAAGGAGAACATGCAGAAAGGTTTGAAGTCACAGCCAGCACCCAAAATTGATGGGAGTAACGCTTGCAATTTGTCTAACCACGGTCAATTGCTTGGGGTAGCGTTCCAACCTATCATTCTTTTGCCTACCATACCACCTCATTTTGGGTCCAGTCATATGCAAATCAATCTTTACCCTTCTGTAATAGCAACAGTGCATCTGACTGGTACACATGCAACCCAAGGCTGGGTGTGCCCTAATTGGGGCTTGTCAGTTGACAGTAGCTTATTTCCAGTGGCAGCGGTTGGCAGTCGCATAGCCCATACTACTGAGATGAGGCACCCAAACCAATTTGTTCCTTTTCTATTTTGAATGCCTTCTCCACCTCTACATCTCAATGTCCAACTACTAAGCCAAACGTTTGTTCAAGAGTTGGAGAAAGTCCACTGGCAGTTTTTCTTTATCAAGTCCAGTGTGGGCATTTGGGAAGTGTGATGGGTCCTCTGATTCAGAATTCATCAGTGGCCTTTATTGTTCAGAGAAGACTGTTTCAAAGGCACTGCTAACCTTTCTGCAGACACATCACTAGTAAAGGTCTGCTTTGTTTTTGGATTCTATGAAGGTTCTTATTCTAAGATAGAGCAATGAACCACCCATGCCCTATTACCTTGAATCAAGCATTACTTATAGGAAACTGGGAGTTACATATTTTTCACTTAGAAAGCTCAGAATCCTAAATAGGTTGGCTCCCAACAGTACCGCCTTACCTGTCAACGGGAAATGTTAATGGGCAAACCACATATGATGTTCCAAAGGGAATAAAAAGCGTTGTTCTTTCTAATGTTTCTTTTTCATCTTCTGATGAGAAAGGCAAGTTAATTCTAATGTTTGTTAATGCCTAACAACAACATGCTATATGTCCACCTACCACCGGCCTTTTTTAATTACCTCCTTCGCACCTAATTTGTCCACCCATGTTTAGATGTGTATTAAAATTGTAAACTGAGTATCTTCATCATAATCTTCATTTTACTATTACTATGCTTGTCTGGTGGACTTTGTGGTGGCCTTTTCAACCAGAATGGGGATTTCACAGTGTAAATCACATATGATCCTGTACATGAGAGCTAGTTTTAAATATGAATAACTGTGTATGGGTTTAGAATTGCCTCTCCCTTAATTAAGTTGTAGAGTTCCCACATGGTAAATGTCGAACTGGTAACATGTTCCTTGTGTGTGTGTGTGTGTGTGTCCTTGTGTGTGTGTGTCCCCGTGTGTGTGTGGCTCCGTCTCTGTGTGTGTGTGTGTGTGTCCCCGTGTGTGTGTCCTTGATTACCTAAACATCTGCCCTTAGGATGTCTTGCAAGTCCTAGGTGGCCTGTGATTTCCCTGTATAAACTGGGCCTTCATTATAAGTGGCCTGGAAAATGGACTGGATTTTCCTCACCCACGGAGTTACCAATAACCAGGGTATCTGTAACTCAGGAGGTGGGGAAAATCCGGACCAATACAGATTGTCCCCTGAGGGTCACCTTAGAAAAGAGGAATTGCCAGAGCAATTGATATTTCCAGGTCTGGTAATAACTAATTTCCCCTGGATTTTCACAAAGATTTAGGCTGCTTTCAACAGCTGAAATTTCCACCTGAAAATAAACAAAGCTGTGGAATTACCACGCATTTCATGACTAATATGGATCCCGTCCTAATTAAGAGGACAATTGTTATGAGGACCATAAAGCCTTAATGCTATGCTGTTTTTAGGGATGACCTCTCAAGAGGCTCCGGATTGCTGACTTTACTTGTGTTAGCCTGAACAAGCATTTAGATAATACTCCGATTGCCAGATCACTCATCAGTGTGTGAAGAATATCTCTGTTACTCCTGATACAATGCGGTACACCAAAGATTTAGTAGCTGGGCATAAGTGCCATTGATCCAGAATGGTCTGAGGTCCTACAAGTTAATCGTGGTCTTCCAGCAGTGCCGCAGCACTCCCCTCTCAAAATATCTGTGGTTTAGTAGAATATGATTGCAGAAGAACAATACCAGTAAATGTGTTTGCTGAGCTTGTGTGTACGGTGTCAAACATTTTGCGAGAATTTGTAGTTCTTTGTGTTTACAAAACCTATTTTAGTAGAAACCTAGTATTTGTTTCTGCTATGTTCTACAGTGTGAATCTCTACCATAGATAATAAATACATGGTAAAGTTGGGAGTCTTGCCTGTGTTGAAAGTGCTCTGCATCATTATACATTTTGAAAGACTTGCCTAATCCACAGTACAGTGCAACGAGAGATGCTCGATCAAGCGAGAATGCTGCACATTTTAACGGATTTTAGCACATTTCTGTGTTTTTAATGACCCAGTATTTTTCCCCCGAAGATTTTCTTGCACCGTTTGTTATTATAAAATTATTTGAAACGTTGTATGTGTGATCCATTTATAAATAGAGAATAATATGTGTGTTGTTAATAGGACTGTCATTATTATGTACCAACTGCTCTTAATGGGTGGCGGTTCAGCCTAGAATGTGCACCTCCAAGCATTCCGGTACTGATTAGTTTTCTTTTTCTTTTCTGGTTTGGCCTAGGGCTTTAAGGTTAGGTTGTACCAGCCTATTGTAATCTCGAAAATTAAAACAATCTTCTTAACAAGATTCTCTCTCTCTCATTTTCAATTGGGGCATAAGGTACTTTTTACTACAAAGAAGACGGTTTTTAACATGTTTTATTTCCAATATAAATGCACCTTTTTATACACTTGAGATTTTTTTTTAATTAACCGTAAACCCTTTCACTGCTGAGGCTTTTCCACCCCAGTGCTGAGTTCTTATTTGACTATTTGGAGTACTTTGTGCTTAGGTCCCATATTTCTTTTTCCACGTGAGGTATCCACGCCGAATTTACTCCCCCTTTTTTCCCCCAACATCACTGGACTGAGAAATTAGCCAAAATGTAGGTGCATATCTTTTTGGGAGAAATGGGGGTGGGAGTGCTGCCAAGTAAGTGACTTTTTATGTCTTTTCCTTAAAAGAGCATCAACAAAAGGTTTGGTGTGCAAAAACCGCCATTTTTCCAGCTTTCTGAAATGAGCAGAACTGAATCATAACAAAACCCCACAGGTTTGACATTTTCCTAAGAGTTAGTCCATTTATCATCATTTTTGTGCTATCAACCTATTTCTAGTATGTAGTGAAAAAAGGTGGGACACCCATGGGTGATCCTGGAAGGCTATACATTGTTGAAAAGTCTACAACATTCAGATATCAGCAAGGGGGCATTTGTGTAGATCCCTCCAGGGTTTCCCAAGAAACTGACTGTTGAAATAATAAAATATTGAAAATGAGAATGAAAAACCAGTCATTTGTGACAACCTTTTCATCTGTAACTTCTCGTCACGATGACTGATGTACAAAAGCAATACACCACTACGTCTGACAGAATTTTTTTGGTCGCTGCACAAAAAATTAAAAATAAAATATATATATAAGTTTGTGCAGGTTTTTCAAAAAACACAGCTTACCCAAAGCCAACAACTGACCAGCACCTTGTAATAATTTTTCATTGTGCGCAGACAAGTCAGCAATTCTTACGATAAAATATAACGAATGGAAAATCGGTATGAAGGAAACCTATGTATTTCTGAAAAGTACACAAGATACTGAGTTTAGGACACCTCTGAATTTGGGATTAGCCATACTATCATGTGATTTAGAGGGCATTTAGAAAAATGTCTTCTTTCTTCCACAGTGGCTTACATTTGCAAGCCACAAATCTATTTTGTGTTCCCACATGCCTCCCGATTAAAAACAGTACCTCACTGGTATGCCTGGGCCTAGTGCCTACCACACAAAACGTCCCAGAACCTGACCTGGAGACATCATATTTCACCCAGCAGAATCCATGTTTACAATGTGGGTTGTTACAGATCTAGAGATACCATTGAAAGGAGAGATTCTCTTCTTTCAAGTGTAACCTCCCCCAATGCAATCCGTGGTCGGCTGCTCATATATGCCCCTCAGCACTTATGCAGTGAAAATAAAACAAACCGAGTGGCTCATTTTACTTTCACTTTAGTTGTAATGTTGTCAGCATGCTGATCGTCATCACCGAACAAAACAAGCATTGGCACAACCAATAGGTCTGGCATTACCACCAGCTTTCTGGCAATTCTTGTTTTGTTTTATTTTTTGCGAAACTTTGTTTCATCAAACTAAAAGAAAAGAAAAACCAAACGTTTTTTTTGGTCTCAAAAAAGCCACACAGTACCATGGTATTCCCTGGCACTGAAGGGAACTACCTTCTGTGGGAATGTGTTCCGTGTGAAAGGGTAGCATGCTGTAACTCATAGTGAAGTCAGCCAATAGCTGAAGTGGGCTGATAGATTGTGCATTACTGCATGCTGTAGTTGGGGGTGTGGGGGGGGGGGAGTAAAATATAAATTACACCAACCAAAGAATAATAGATTAAGTATGGCTGAAAGCCCTGTAAGTAACTTTGTTATATGCATACATTTAGTAAAACCAAAAGGTCTTGGCAAACACAGATCTAAAAAGTCAATCAGTCTGGCATTGGCTACAAACCTCTTGCCTTCGAGAAAGAAAGCAAGAAACAAAGAAGGAATGTAAGAAAGAAGGCAAGAAAAAAGGACAAACAAAAGGAAAAAGATAAAGAACGGAAGCAAGAGGTAAAGAGAAGGGAAAAGGTAAAGGAAGAAGAAAAAAGGATAAAGAAGGAAAGAAAAAAGAAAAGCGAAAAAGGAAAGAGAAAAAAAGAAAGCTGGAAAAGAAAGAAAAAGAAAAGAAGGAAAGATAAAGAGAAGGAATGAAAGAAGGCAAAAGAACAAAAAATGAGAGCGGAGGAAAAAATAAAAAATGAAGGAGGATAAGAAATAATGAAAGAAAGAGATAAAGAATGTAAAAATGGGGTAACTTTACACAGAACTGTTTCAAATGGGCACAATCTGGTATGCTGTGAAATTGCTGCAGCGAGAGAATCAAAACACTCCAGAAGGAATTTACTACTGCATTTATAGGAGATTGGATCCTCTAAAGATTGAATGCCCATCAGAAGCATCCTGCAGTCACATTAGTATCTAAACACACAGGCAACATTAAAATAATTATGAAGTCAAAACAGAAACAATAGCATTGAAGGGAGCTAGGTTGTGTACGGATGTGTTCTTTGTGATAGAGCAAAATGGTTTCACTCGAAGGGAAGTTAACATTTGGCTTAAGTAGGCTAACCCATTGTTTGCGGACGCTAAATATGAATGACATAACAACCAATTGATGATGAGGTGTCTGAAAGCCCCTATATGTAAGTGTATTATACATATTTTAATAAAATCAAAAAGTCTTGGCTGACACCTGATCCTTCACCAAATCTTTCTCTCTACGGTTCCTGCACTTTTTGTCTATTTTTTAAGGGGTGGGTTGGAGGCATTAAGTAGTGACTTATGGTTGTGCATGGCCCTAAAGCTCCTCTTCTGCAAGTTTATTTTCCCCTTTAGCCATTCACCTCCTTTTCCACAATTTTTGGGAAATTCCTTCTCTTACTTTTTCATCACCATTAAACCTTCTACCAGTGTCGCATTAACTACTTTGTTTCATATTAAAGTGGGTTCCCTATCTGGTATTCACCATTGAATCCACAATTATTTTCTTTTAAAAAAAACAGGGTAGTAAAAGCAAATTACCAGTTCATCTTTTAACTGTTCTTGAATGTTTATTCTATTATTTGAAACAAAAAAGTAATATTTGTTAATTTGATTCTGGGCTAAATGGGGTTTTCATTATGTGGGTTCTTAGAAATTAGTTTCTATTATGTTGTTTTCTGTATTTTCTGTATTTATTGACCACAATGAGGGGGGCGAGGCACGCCTATCTGCACTTCCTAGAGACCGCGCCGTGAGGGCAACGGCTTAATTACTTCAGCTCACTCACTGACCGCCGTGAGGGAAACGGCCGAAGCACCGCAGCCTTCCCCGCATCGCCGTGAGGGCAACGGCCAAAGACTCCATTTCCCAGGTGCCCCGGGGTTCACCAGCGCACCGGTGACATCACAGCCTGCTCCCGGGGGTGCTACTAAACAGCAAAGCGCCGCGTGCTCTGTGGGGGGCGAGGCACGTCTATCTGCACTTCCTAGAGACCGCGCCGTGAGGGCAACGGCTTAATTACTTCAGCTCACTCACTGACTGCCGTGAGGGAAACGGCCGAAACACCGCAGCCTTCCCCGCATCGCCGTGAGGGCAACGGCCAAAGACTCCATTTCTCTTCCAGGGGATCCTCATCAATAGTCATAAGCATTAGAATATTCCCGCCCATGCGCGGGACCCCGGAAACAATATATTATATGTGCCCCACATATATATAGACATATATATATATAAATATATATATATATATAAAAACAAGCAATTGCAGCCAAATAAAACAACAGAGCTGTAATATGCTGTGAAGAATTTCCACCATACAGTGTATTTTGTATTAGAAACATGAGAAACAACACCAATGCTTGTTTAGAAACTGTTTTAATGCTTAAAAAAAACTGTAGAAATTCTCATAACACACTGTAAACATATACAGCTCCCAGGCTGCATTGCAAATCCCCAGTCTAAAAAGACTGAAAAGCTAACCTGTAGCTGAATGCACTAAAACTGACGCTGTGCCTTTAAGGCACCTCCGCCCCTAGCTTCCCATCATGCCTCAGGGGTTACAGTTAGGTCAGTTGTTCTTTCCGGCTCCTTCAGGAAGGACCCTGGATACTCAGCTCCACATTTTTCTGCCTTTTTCAGTCAGAAAATCTTCAAAATAACAATTTTTTGATTTACTTTGACTTTTCACATCAGAGTCAAGTAAATAACTGCTTAGCAGTCAATTTTTTGTGAGGTTTTCCTGTCAGGATGCCCTCATTATTTGATGATTGCCCTTCTTGTGGCCACAAGAAGGCAAAAACGGACTCTCATGAGGTCTGTATTTTATGCTTGCCAGAGGATCATGATCCTAAAGACTGTTCCCATTGTAAAAATCTGTCTGACAGAACTCTTAAAGACAGAGAGAGGAACAGGCTCTATGGTTTGGCCCAGAGATCCATGAGATGAAGATCTACAGAGAGGAAGAGTTCAAAGAGACCCAGAACTCCCTCCAAAGGCAAGTCAGAGCGTCCATCAACCTCAGCACCGGGCTCGGCGCTGAAAAAACGACATCTGATGGACAGTTCGAGAGAAAAAGCTCCGTCGACGTCGAGATTGGCGTCGATGAGGAAATCGTCGTCGAAAAGAAGTTCGCCGTCGTCGAAGAAAGCTCCGCCGTCGTCAACTAGGCGACGATCGGCGTCGAGAGAAGCCACGAGATCGCCGTCGACGAGAAGATCGACGTCAAGACGTAAGTCAACTCCGCCACCGTCAACCAGGCGACGGTCGGCGTCGAGAGACAGATCACACTCGCCGTCGTCTCGACGTCGACAGGCTTCGAAAAGTGTGACACCTCCGCCGACGTCTCCACGGAGGCGCTCGCCGTCGAGGAGCAAGAGCCCCCTCGGACGATCGTCGTCGAGGAAGGGATCATCGAAGGCACGTCGGCGCTCGACGTCGAGGATGTCCGATCCTCCGCCGTCGCCACATGCCAGGTCGACATCAAGGGCATCGTCGACGACAGGACATTGTCGATTGCCGTCTCCGTCGCCGACAGATAAACGTCGGTCGACGTCGAGAGCTCCGTCGACGGCAGGGCAACGCCGTTCGACGTCGAGGGAGAAGACTCCGCCGTCGGCTCATCATCGCCGGTCGGCGTCGAGGGACCACAGGTCAACGTCGAAGCATTCAACGCCGAAGGTTATCACCCCGTCGACGCCGCAGAGACGTTCGACGTCGAGGGAAAGGCTTTTGAGACGTCCTCCAACACCGGTGAGATGGAGATCTCCTTCGGTGCCTTCGACAGTCCTAGTGACACAATCTGCTTCGCTCCATTCCTCCTCAAGTGCCTCGGGTTCAACGGGGTCATCTTCTAGGAGTAGGAGTCCGGTACAAAAGAGTCCCCAGCGGGGGTACACTTCACATATAAGACTCTCGCCAAGATGGTATGCTCCTTTGAGTAATTGGAAGGATTCTAAGGCACCAGAGAGACTTCAAAGGTACTTGAGTCCAGTCCACAGGTCCCCTCTTCAGCAAGCAGAAGAGGCAGATGGACAGAGTCCTGCAATTAACCGATCACGCTCACGAGAGAGAGGAGCGGACAGGTCGCATACCCCTAGGGTCTCCCGATCGTCAAGGAGGGAGCAACCCAAATCTCGAACACCGAGAAAGGAGGTACGGACTGAGAGATCGAGATCTCCAGTACATCAGAGGGTATCACGTTCTCCTCGAAGGGAGGAACGACCTAGGAGATCACCGGTGAGAAAGGAGCATTTTCACCACAGGAGAAGAAGAACTCCATCATCCTCCCCTCCATCTTCACCTGGATCTTCTAAAAGGGATTACTCTCCAACTCTGGCAGACAGTCCTCGCTCAAGAGCTTCCCCTCTTGACGACGTCAACACATATCTGGACGTCTTGCAAAGGGGTGCTCACAAACTGAATATAGAGATGACCTCTCCAGAGGTATCCACTACTGTGATTTTTGAGACCCTTCATCACAAATCATATACACGGCCGTTGCTCCCATTAGTTCCAGGAATAATGGACCCAATCAAAGAGGTTTTCCTCACGCCAGCTACGATCAGGGCAGTACCGGCACGTATCCAGAAAAAATATAGGCCGGCCGACTCAGATCCTATCTTTGTTAAAGGTGAGCCTGCGGCGGACTCAGTTATTGTAGCCTCAGCTAAGAAGAATCACACAGTCGCTCCTTCTTCGTCAGTTCCTCCTGACAAAGACAGCAAGACGCAAGATTCTTGGGGACGCAAGGTATGCAGCACAGCAGCTTCATCCCTGAAAGTCTCTAGTGCATCAGCCCTTCTGGGAAGGTACGATAGAGCCCTATGGGACTCCATGGAACGATTCAAAGGGAAATTGCCCAAGGAGGACCAGAAGGACTTTGAGGAGACAGTGACGGAGGGCTGTTTGGTGGCAAACCAAATGATTAGTTCATCAGCAGATAACGCCCTTCTAGCTGGACATAACTACTCACATGGGATATGTGCGAGGAGATCCTCTTGGCTGCGTTTAACTGGGCTCAAACCAGATGCACAGCAGCGCATCCTCAATCTGCCTTTTTCCGGATCTTCACTCTTCCGGGAGCATGCCGATCAGGAAATGGCCCGTATGAAGACTGAGTTAGACACAGTAAAGGCAGTAGGTCTGGAAAAACAGAAAGCACCGTTCAAACGACGCTTCAAGACCAACACAAACCGGGGAGGCCAACAGAGGGTTCAAACCCCTCAATGGTCTCAAAACAAGCCACAAGGAAAGCCACAATACAGAGGAGGAAGGTCGAGCAGAGGTAGAGGCGGACATCATCAGTCCTCTACCACACCTAGAGGAGGCAAGGCCTGAGCAGTGGCTTCCTCTGACACCGTTACCCACTCCAGTGTTAGGAAGTGCTGCACAACATCTGGCAGAGTGGGTCAGCATCACGAAAGATCGGTGGGTGCTGAATATACTGCGCAATGGATATGCGCTACGTTTCAGGAAGAAACCACAACCGGCTCCTCCAAAAAAGTCTCGCTCGTACCAACTAGAGCTCCTCAAAAGGGAAGTGAGCGTCCTCTTAAAGAAAAACGCAATCGAAGAGGTACCCCTATCCCAAAGGGGGAAAGGAGTGTACTCAAGATATTTCCTTGTCCCCAAAAAAGACCAAGAAGGCAAATTCAGACCGATTTTGGATCTTCGACTCCTCAACAAAGTGGTGGTCAAAGAGAAGTTTCGCATGTTGGCACTCCACCAAATATGTCCTCATCTACAAATCGGAGATTGGATGTGTTCGGTGGATTTACAAGACGCGTACTTCCACATTCCTATTACACCAGGTCATCGAAAGTACTTGAGGTTCCTGGTAGGGTCCAAGCATTACCAGTTCAAAGTGCTTCCTTTCAGACTCAAATCCGCACCAAGGGTCTTCACCGAGTGCATGGCAGTGGTAGCGGCGTGTCTACACAAAAAAGGTTTCTTTGTGTACCCATATCTAGACGACTGGCTCCTGAAGAGTCCGTCTCCTCGTCAAGCCACCAAAGACTGTCACCTGTGTCTCCAACAACTACACAGGCTCGGCCTCCATGTGAACTCAGAAAAATCGATCCTGCAGCCCACGCAAACTATCCACTATCTGGGAGCAGTTCTAGACACAAAGTTAGGAAGAGCGTTTCCTTCGCAAGAGAGACTATCTTCCATGGGACAAAAATGCAAAAAGTTACTTCAGGTTCCTCGTCCAAAGGTGCGAGACATAGCGTCTCTGTTGGGCTCCATGGCGTCCTGCATCTTCCTAATACCGAACGCCAGGTTGAGGATGCGGCCTCTACAAGAGTCTGTGGAGGATCAGTGGGACCAAGCGACTGGAGATAGGGAGGATCGAATCATCCTGTCTCAAGCAGCACGGACCTCAATACAGTGGTGGACTCGCCCTCGGAATGTCCTGCAGGGAGTCCCTTTTCAGCAACCCCTTCCTTCGCTGTCTGTGGTAACGGACGCATCTCTAGAAGGCTGGGGTGCTCACATGGGTCATCTTCAGATTCAGGGTCGCTGGTCGACCAACCTTCAGACATACCACATCAACATGCTGGTGCTTCGAGCAGTTCATCTGGCGCTCAAAGCGTTCTTTCCAGCAATAACAACGGACAAAGTCCTGGTTCAGACGGACAACACTACAAATATGTTCTATCTGAACAAGCAGGGAGGAACTCGATCTCGCCCTCTGTCTCTGGAGGCCCAGACAATCTGGCACTGGCTTCTGGCTCGGGGACTGTCGGTGGTGGCAGTGCACCTTCCAGGCGAGCTAAACACAAAAGCAGACGCGCTCAGCAGGCACTTCGAAGATCAGCCAGACTGGGTGCTAAACGACGAAGTGGTCGAAGAACTCTTCCGTTGCTGGGGTCGTCCAGACATAGACTTATTTGCGGACGATGAAAACGCCAAATGCCACGCCTTCGCGTCCAGGTTCCACCGGCCAGGGACGCAAGGGAACGCTCTCCTGCTGGAGTGGACAGGAATGTTCGCTTATGCTTTTCCCCCTCTGGCACTGATTCCGAAGGTGGTGGCCAAGCTCATCAGATCGAGCATGGACATGATCCTAATTGCTCCGGATTGGCCGCGACAATGGTGGTATCCAGATCTGTTACATCTGTCGCTGTGTCCACACAGACGTCTGCCGTGCAGGCCAGACCTGCTGAGCAAGATGGACGGGAGGATCCTGCATCACAACCTCCCGTCGCTGAACCTGACTGCATGGCTCCTGAGGTCTTGCAATATGGACACTTAAATCTGCCTCCGGAATGTATGAATATTTTAAGAGAGGCAAAGAGACCTTCCACAAGGACGTCTTATGCGTTCAAGTGGAAAAGATTTTTCATTTGGTGTAAGGACCATGGCTTTGATCCCACCAAAGGGCAAGAAGAGGTAGTCCTGCCATACCTCCTATACTTAGCGACATCAGGGTTGAAATACGCTTCTATTAGGGTTCATTTATCCGCCATAGTAGCGTACAGAAAATCACCTACACAAACATCGTTTTTTCAGGTCCCAGTAGTGAAGGATTTCCTTCAGGGATTAAAGAAGGTCTATCCCCCTGTGAGAAATCCTTCTCCTCCCTGGGAGTTGAACCTGGTTCTCTCCAGACTGATGTCTACACCGTTTGAGCCTATACACAAGGCCTCCTTGCAACATCTCACTTGGAAGGCGGCCTTCTTGGTGGCAATAACCTCTGCGCGCAGGGTTAGCGAGATACAAGCACTCTGCACCAAGGAACCTTACACTGTGTTTCACCACAACAGAGTGGTAATGAGGGCTCACCCATCTTTCCTTCCAAAGGTGGTATCGGATTTTCATATAAATCAAGCGATTACCCTTCCTTCGTTCTTTCCTAACCCATCGACCCCAGCTGAGAGGTCGTTACACTCGTTAGATCTTAAACGGGTGCTAAAGTTTTACCTAGAAAGAACGAAGGACACCAGAAAGACAGACCAACTCTTTGTCAATTATGGTGCAATGAGGACCGGGTTTGCAGCAGCCAAAAGATCCATCTCCAGATGGATTGTCTCTTGTATCAAACTAGCATACCAGCTGGCTGGCAAACCTTTGTTGCAATCACCCAAAGCTCATTCCACTAGAGGGAAAGCAGCCACAATAGCTTTTTTGCATGACATTCCTATGTCAGAAATATGCAAGGCTGCGACATGGAAATCAGTCCACACCTTTACAAGGCATTATTGCCTAGAGTCTGATTCCAGAGCGGATTCTCAAGTAGGGCAAGCCTCCTTGAGAAACCTTTTTGGGTAGAGTAAGGCCTATTCTTGGGCCTACGGATATGAATGTTATCTGTTGATTCCTTTGCCCGCAGGGATGAGGTGAGGCTCGCTACTCTATTCTAATGCTTATGACTATTGATGAGGATCCCCTGGAAGAGAAGGATTAGTTACTTACCTGTAATCCTAGTTCTCTTCCAGGGGTATCCTCATCAAAGTCATAAGCAACCCTCCCGCCTCCCCGGGCAAAGGACTTTGTTTATTACATAGGAGATGTTTTTTAACCTGTTATTACCATGGTTTGGTTTTCAGTCTCCGAAAAGAACAACTGACCTAACTGTAACCCCTGAGGCATGATGGGAAGCTAAGGGCAGAGGTGCCTTAAAGGCACAGCGTCAGTTTTAGTGCATTCAGCTACAGGTTAGCTTTTCAGTCTTTTTAGACTGGGGATTTGCAATGCAGCCTGGGAGCTGTATATGTTTACAGTGTGTTATGAGAATTTCTACTGTTTTTTAAGCATTAAAACAGTTTCTAAACAAGCATTGGTGTTGTTTCTCATGTTTCTAATACAAAATACACTGTATGGTGGAAATTCTTCACAGCATATTACAGCTCTGTTGTTTTATTTGGCTGCAATTGCTTGTTTTTATATATATATATATATTTATATATATATGTCTATATATATGTGGGGCACATATAATATATTGTTTCCGGGGTCCCGCGCATGGGCGGGAATATTCTAATGCTTATGACTTTGATGAGGATACCCCTGGAAGAGAACTAGGATTACAGGTAAGTAACTAATCCTTCCCAGGTGCCCCGGGGTTCACCGGCGCACCGGTCACATCACAGCCTGCGCCCGGGGGCGCTACTAAACAGCGGAACGCCTCCCGCCCCGCGGGACGCGCGCAGGCAGTGCCGGGAGAAGCCCGGGACAAGCCCGGGACAAGGGCGGGGCCGTCTGTGGCCGTCCGGGGCCAGAGGAGGCCAGGCTGGGCCACTCCACTGAGACTTTACCATGGGTAAGAGGAAGCAGCTATCACGGGTCGATCATGAGGGCAAAAACGCTAAGATTCCCAGGAAATATGAATATCATATCTTACTTGACATCAGCCGTGGGGGTTTTAACGAAAGAAATAGCTAGTGCAGAGAAAGAACTTGGGTTGGCTTCTGCAGAGACCGAGTCAGCATTAGAAAGCGAACACTGCCCCAGGGTCCCGCTTGAACCAACGATCATGATCTCGAACCCCACTTCCATAGTAGAGGCGACGAATGTACACCCAAGTTCTCCACACTTGCCCCCGCCCCACACGGATACACCCCCTTTGGCTACACCTTTGAATCCCACACATATTCGCAGGCACATGAGAAAACCATCTAGAAGGAAAAATCCCAAGGACAAGCCTGCAAACTTGGATGTTAGCCTAAGGGACCATGTTAGCAAAATGGTTGAGGATTTATTTGTATCAAGATTGGAGCCAGCACTGGTAGCCATCGCGAAAGACATTGTGGACACGTTGAACACTTGCGTAGCAGGGCTAATGTCCAAATGTGAGAAAATCGATGTTTTTTTGAAGCAACACTCGGGGCACAAGGGGTCACCGGTTTACTTCAATAAATCCCCCACTAAAGAGTCCATGGGCAACATGAGGAATAGGGCTCCAGAACCTCTAAGGGAAATAAGCCCGGTTAAAGTAGACCATCACCGTGGGCGGGGGGCTACGAGGGCTGGTTCAGCGCACTGTAACCCTGGTACTAGCAATAGGAATAATATTATTATTATTAATATTATGCGTTCTTATATAGCGCTCTATTACACGTAGGCATCTCGGCGCTTGCCTTGGGAACCCGTCCTGGCTTTTTCCCTGTCCGATACCCGTACTGGGCATCCCCAAGGTGAAAGCCAGGCATCCCGCCGCGGGGGGGCCGTAGTGGAGATTAAGCAGCTAATGCCCAGAGCTGCAGAGTGTGAACCCGTGATTCGAGTAGGCACCGAAACGAGAATTATCGAGTCCGTGGATATTTGGGCTCAAGACCCTGCCACGTCGGGAATTGAACCCTGGTCCCGGGTCTGACCTCTGCTTCAGGGTCTGCCTCCTCTAACCAGTGAGCCACACTTCTCCACAACCAGTGAGCCACACTTCTCCACAATATCAACTTAGATGAGCATATGCTGGCTCCTTATAGGGAAAGTTTTTTGGAGTTGCCACCGGAGGCGGCCCCTCTTGTGGCTGTCTTCACAGGAGTCCCCCCAACAAGGGCAGGCTCAAATGAAACAACCCATGATCTCATGTTGTTTGCCGGGGAATGGTGTTCTCAGTTTAGTAGTGGAGGTACAGACATCATGAGATCTGTTATTATGGCAAGGAGGGTTAGTTGGGTGGGGCGCTGTTTAAAATCCATCCCAGGGGATTGCGTGGTGGTAAACTTCAATAACCAGGCCAGTGCTGAGAGATTATTTTGGGATGCTTCAGCTTTGACAAATAAGGGTATTAGACCTCTTCCCCTGGGGTTCTTTTATCCACCAACCAGGCCGTCTAGGCCTTTTGGTAATCCTCAGGTGCTACAACGGGAACATGTCCCTCGCAATAGTCAACAGCCACTAGGTCACCAGCCCAATAACGGCACACATTATAGAACCACACAGGAACCAGTAAGGGGGGCGGATGGGGGTCTTGCTGGTAATTCCCCTATCTCTCAGCCCAGCTGGGCACCTATCCTTGACCTAGGTCTGTCTAATCGCTTCTCTCCCCTGTCCCCGATGGAGTTGAATGATTGACTACCTTGCGGACCGGGTGAAGAGAAGGTTGAGGCAGACATGCACCCACCCGTATGCAAATTTCTGACATGGAATGTGGCGAGTATTAGATCCAAAGGTACAGACCCTATCTGGTTGGATTTTATTAGGCAGTACGATATCCTTGCCTTCCAGGAAACCTGGGACACTTCGCACAGTTTTTTATTGGATGGCTACCTTAGCTTCGCTATCCCCACCGTCCCTGGAACAGTGGGTAGTCCTAAAGTGGGCTTGCTCGTCCTGTTTTCGCTTAATTTGGTAGGGGTTTTCAAACACGTAGAAGCTGATTCAAAGAATTTCCTAATAATTGAGTGGACAGTTTCAGATCAGCAGAAATTTTTACTTATCAATTTTTATAACTCCAGGGATGGTTCATCTCAAAATGAGCACCTTAGGACCCTGGAGCACTATCTGTCAGTCTACAATCAGGAGCAGTCTTCCGCCCCAGAGGTGCTACTTCTGGGAGATTTTAATATACACCCTTGCTTGTGGGACTGTTATAGTGGCGAGTATGGAGGGTCACCCGGGGAGGGAGTTCCCCATTTTGAGCACAGTAAAGAGGGGGAGGCCCTTGAGGCCCTCCTCTCATACATGAACTTATTTGAACCAGGTATTGGTGCGGGAGAGGAAAGAGCCGCTACCTTTATAGAGCGAGGCGCAAACTCCGTTATTGATTATATTTTTTTATCCCCTGTGGTTCTAGCTAAATCCTTAACCTATAGAGTAGTGACCTCAACTTTTAGCGACCACAACCCTGTTCTGCTTGAGACTGATCTTGGCGTCTCTAGGGCGCAAAGTGATTCAAGGGGGTGGGGGGGCGCCGAGGCTCCTATCGACCACTAATCAGGGGAGACGAATCAAATGGAACAGGGTTGTCCTTGAAGTCTTTTTTGAGGTCCTTGCCACCAAATGTGAGGCCAATCTGGCCATCTGCTTGGATGGCACTGCTGCAGAGGCCCATGTTGTGGAAGCCTATGTTGCGGTATGCAAGCAGATCGCCAAAGATCTAGAGATGGGCGATATTACACAACTGAGGAAGGCCATTAAATGGTTTGACAACAACTGCTCAAAGGCCCATAGCGCCTTACTTAAGGCGCTTAAGAATAAGCCAAGGAACAGAGCTTTAATAGCTCAACTCCGCAAGGAGTACAAAATTGCTATTTGCTCTCGCAAACGCCACATTAAGGAGGAGGCTTGGGAAAACCTTCAATCCGCTGATGTATTAAGAGATAGTAGCAAATTTTGGGCCATCATTAATCAGCCTTTTTTCTCAGAACAAGAGAACCTAGATACGGACTGCATGATTCCTGACGACAGATGGCTCCAACATTTTGAGAGCATTTATGACCTAGATCAGAGGGGATTAACACCGGCCCCCACAGCTGTTGAACAGCATGCTTTACCGCTAAGGTTTGACTCAACTGAGGTAGAAAAAGCAATTAGAGAGACAACTAGACACAAGGCTCCAGGCCCAGATGGGGTACCTGCAGATTTGTATATTACATATCCCCAGTTTTGGGCTAAGATCTTGTCCAATGTGTTTAATGCGATATCCACAGCTGTCTTCCCTCCCTCTTGGTCCTCCTCTGTGATTGTACCGATTTTTAAGAAGGGGAATAGAGGGGACCCCTCCTGTTATAGGCCAATCTCATTGCTTGTCTCTGCCGTTAAAATCTTGGGCAGGGTCATTCTCCAGAGAGTGGGGGATTGGCTTACGGGCAGGGGGTGCTCTCTAACCTTCAGTACGGTTTCAGAGAACATAGGGGTACTATGGACCAATGCCTAAACTTACACCTCCTTATTAGCAAATATACTGTGGCCAGGGAGGGTTATTTATATTTAGGTTTTATGGACCTTTCCTCGGCATTCGATTTAGTCAACCGCTCAAAATGATGGTTTATTTTACACGAGGTCGGTTTAGATGCATCTCTGGTCAATTTTTTGAGGGATCTTCACAAAGACCTTTCTGCCTCTGTTAGGGTTACAAGGGAAGGCCGGCGTACCAGGCAATTCAGTTCTAGAAGTGGGGTCAGACAGGGTTGCATACTGGCCCCTCTTCTTTTTACTATTTACATCAACGCCCTTGAACAATCTCTAGGTACGGCTACACTGGATACTCCGCGTATAGGGGGATTGGGTATCCTGGTCCTCCTGTACGCGGATGATGCCGTTTTGCTCGCGCGCACGAGCTTGGGCCTACAGAAGCTACTGGACCATTTCGGCAGCTTCATGGAAGCCCTGGATTTGAAAGTTAACATCGCAAAATCCCATGTAATGGTTGCCGGCACACGGAGTAAGAAAACAAAGGTTAAAACATTCAGGTGCAACAGCAAGGAACTGACGAGGGTGCCTTCCTTCTCCTACCTGGGAGTACTATTCGACGAGAAAGGCAATTGAAGTTGAAGAGTAACGTGGTCACAAGTTCTTCGATGGCTCTTTTGAACTTCTCCAAGAGATTGGGAGCTAGACCCATGGAGGCCATGCTAAGGATTTATACGTCTAAGTCCCTGGTGATCGCTTCCTATGGTGCGGCAATTTGGGGCTATGTGGATTCGAACAAAATATAAATTGCGGAAAACAGGTTCCTTAGATCTCTGCTGTCACTACCGCAATCATCCCCCACATTCTCAATTCACTCGGAGGTAGCACTGGGCTATGTTACAGATCTCCTAAAAATGGCCCCACTGATTTGCTGGGCAAAAACCTGGCTAAAGGAAGAGATTACCCTTAACCATTTAATCCTTAAGGATTGTTTGGCTCTAGAAAAGGCAGACAGGATCCCATGGTTGGCGTATGTTAGAGCGGCATGCGCCAGGCTGGGCCGACCTGATCTGTTTACTTCACCACAGGGAATTATAAAGGAGGACATAGGGTGGATCAAACATAACTTTTGTAACCTGCTGGAGGCAGAAAGGGAGGTGCAGGAGCTGAGAAAACCAGTGGTGAGAAGTATTTATGGCCTATCAACCTCTCCATTCATTGAACCGTATCTGATGTGTGTCACCAAGCCCTTCCATCGATTTTTATTGGTCAGATTTCAGTTCAATCTCATTCACTTTATATTGGGTGTATTTCCTAAATGGGGGAAACCTGAGGACGTAGCGCCATGTTCCTGTGATAACTTTTCCTCACAGGACACACTCCATTTGGTAAGGTTCTGTGATCATTACTCAGAGGCGCTTAAAAATTTTGTATATCCAATGTTGCGTGATGCTGGTTTCGTACAAGTAAGGCCCGCTCTCACATATCTACAAATGCTTGGTTCCGTACAGGTTACTTATAGTGTGACTAGCTTTTTGGCGGCCACAGCCCGGGTAAACAAAAGAAGACTCCTCTAAATATAATCATTCAGTGGGATTAAAAGGGGATCATGGTTTTAACTTGAATTACTAAATGATGCACTTTATACTAGATCCAATAGCCGCTGGTTAAGGGTCTTTTTACATTGAATTTTACATATTTATTGATTTTAGATATTGCATTTATGAAATGTAAAAATTGAATGCTTGTTTTCTATTTTCTTTTTCTTAAACATTTTAAAGTGTGGAGGCTTATGTTCCTTGTATTGTCTTTTATGATGTTAATTAATCGAAATAAAACATTTTTGACTGACTGACTGACTACAATGCACGGTCGCTTGGACTTTTTGTGGTTAAGAATTTTTTTGACAAATCTGGTAAATTACTTATCGGTTAAAAAAAAAAAATAGGTGTTGGTGCCCTCAGTCATCTTTCCATTTAAAAACTCTTGGAGGCCACAAAATGACTTGCATGGGAACCTAGCTGAGGAATATCCTCACTGTAGAACTACAGTCCATCACCTCATCTGACTGCTCTAACCCAGATTCAAAAGATATTGGCTTTGGTCTTCGCTTCTACCCCGTTGCCTAGAGATGGCCTTGGTCATCTAGCCTCTCTATCTAAATATTCTCAGCAATTGCCTTTTAACTTGTGCAACCTATCTTGTTTGTCTAGATTGTATGCCTCTTCTTTGAAAAGGATTCATATAATGTGCAACATGCAAGAAATTTAAGACAAATGTTACATATATGTTTTGTTCTAATTAAACAGGTGGTCTTGGTCTATCAAATACAATGTATGCTCGACTTGGGGAAATAACTTCTCTAGATGGGGCCATTGCTGTGACTCTGGCAGCACATCAAGCCATTGGACTTAAGGTACATATTTCAAATCAAGAAGATGGCATTGCAGCAGACTAAATATGACTCATTTCATGTAAGCTAACAGTAGTGTCTAGTTGTGGCCCTTAGTATTGTATCATCCTTTGGTTGGTCAATTTGAATGATTTCACTAGGTTAGTTTTTAATTGATAGACACTATATTATGTTTGCTGCTACTTTGTCCATTTTGCCACAGCCCTTATAATGTTGCTAACCATTTTGTCTCAACATTCCCCAAAGCATGCAAAATAAATGTCAAAACAAGATGAAATACCAATGTGATTGTGAATACGCTGTTAAACTCTGGGCAGTATTTCATAAGTATCACAGGCTCTATGCACAATATGGCTCTAGAAACGTATTCTGATGCTAAGAGGGGTGTATTTATTTCACTTATGTCTAACAGAGGTTCTAGAGGTAGGGCATTTTGTTCCTGCTCGAAGTGAGGCTATTAGTGAGTCTGTGGTTAGGACAGTTACTATGTCTTTGTGCCCTTGAGCAGAAAATGCATAATTAGCGCTACATGTGAGCTGATGAGATTGTTTTTGGTCTTTGCACCTATTCACCCTTGATTTTTACTACTATTTATGACTTCCTCTTTGCACCTTTTTGTGTTTATCTGCTATTGGAGTAACAGCTTGCTTACTGTGCAAATGGCAGAAGGTATCAGTAGTGTGTGCAGCACTTCGCTGTCGCTGTTGACACAACAGTGGCACCACAGTAAGCTGGCTTGCCTCAAACCCTACTGCTGGTGTGCTTCAAGTACCATGGCTTATCGTTGCCAGCTGAACACATGATATTGCCATGCCATTAGGGTTTGGGGGATTTTTCGTGAGCCGTACCCTTGTGCACCAGTAGGTGGCACCTTTTGGCTCCACGTGTGTCGTCTGCATTATCTGCACCAGTAGTGACATCCGCGGCACCACCAAGGTGCGCTGACTTCCGTTCTTTTCTTTCCACGCCAGCCAGCGCTACTCCGTAGTCACTGTTTGACTGGATTTTTTTGACATTTTTCTGAGTGTTTTTGAGGATTTTCCTCCTGATGTGTTGGCGATGTCATCTAGAAAGACAGAATTCAAGCCCTGTGGCTCCTGTCACTGGCCGATGTCTGCAATAGACCAACACCTGTCTGCCTGAGGTGTTTGGAATGCGACCATGACCCAAGTCATGCTCCAATTGCTGTGCCATGAACCTGAAGGCTTTGAGACAGTGGTCACTATAGCTCATGGCGGCCAGGCATGAACTCCGCATAAATCAAGGTCTCGGTTGAGAGGAAGGTGCTGGGCGCATGCCGCGGAGTCTGAGGTCATCGTTCCATTCCAAGTCCTCGGGACATATGGGTAAGTCAAGGCACATGAGAAGAAAAAGTCTAAGAGAACTTCAACTGATCCTCATCCGTCGGTCGACGAGATGAGAGAGGAGCGTTGACACTCAAGGCCTGGCTTCGTGGTAGAGCATGTGCCAGGGATGACTTCACGCCTCCCTGACTTTCTGGGAGCCGGAGCGACCACCGCCCAACTAGAAGAGTTCTGTGAGGCCACACGCCTCATTTTTGGTTGGCCGGACCCCTCCGGCGCTTTTGGGTCCCATCTGGATCAGAATTTGGGATGTGATACCGATGTTTAGCCTGTATCCTGGATTTCGATGAGGCAGACCCTGAGGCTGTTTGGACTCATCGCCTCCTGTATCCTGTTTGTGACACATGCCCGATGGCATATGTGGGCCCTGTGATGGGACTAGAACTTTCAATGGGAACCGCATCAGGGGAACCTCTCCGACATGGTCCAGATCTCGGAGGGAACTGCGAAAGATCTGCAGTGGTGGCTAACGAATTGGTCGGAGGCAGACCCCTCTGCTTTCCACAACCAGATCTCACAGTAGTGACAGATGCGTCACTCCTGGAATGGTGTGGCCATCTGGAAGAGGTGTAGATCAGAGGACTCTGGTCTCCAGCAGAACTCGGACTCCACATCAGCCTACTGGAGCTCCGCGTGCTCCGACTGGCATTGAAAACCTTTCTACCCTCCTTCAAGGGAAGGCCAGTGCAGGTGTTTATGGGCAGCACCGCTGCCATGTGGTACTGCAACAAACAGGGCGGGGTAGGTTTGTGGATCCTTTGTCAAGAGGCCCTGCGCCACTGGACATGGCTCGAACAGCAGGACATATCCCTGGTGGTTCAACACCCTCAATGCCCGATGGGACGAACCTAGCTGTCGATGGCTATGGAATCATGAATGGTGCCTCCATTCTGATGTGGCGCAAGGGTTCTTTCCACCGTGGGGAGAGCTTTGGTTAGATCTGTTCGCCTCTGTTGAATGCACAACTTCAGTTGTTTTCTGCGCTGGGGTTTCTAAGGTGGTTCTCGCTCGGAGACCCTTTTCATCTTGAGTCGAGCTCAGGTCTCGTGTACGCCTTTACCCATACCACTCATGTCCAGAGTTCTCAAGAATCACCCGGCCAAAGTCATCCTTGTGGCTCCAGACTGGACATGGAGAGTTTGGTATCCTGAGCTACTGAGCATAGCCATCGATCCTCTGACCAGGCTGCCCCTTAGGGAGGATCTTCTGTCGCAGCAACAGGGGAGGGTTCTGCACCCAAACCTGTCCACTGTCTGCTGTCTTGTGTGGAGATTGAGCAGCGACAGTTGACCGCTTTCGACTTTCCTCCTGAAGTCTGTAATGTCATCTTGGCAACCAGGTGTCCCTCCACCAAGACCGTATATGCCTGCAGTTGGAAGAAATTTGTGGCATAGTGTGTGGAAAAACCGATCAATTCCCTTTCTGCCACCCTTTCAGAAGTATTGTTAGTCATTCTTTCCTTTGCCCAGCAGGGCTCTCCTCTGGGGACTCTTAAAGGCTACCTGTCTGCCCTTTCTGCGGCTGCCTGACCAACCCTCCTTGTTTTTGTCCCTATTATACATAAGTTCTTAAAGGGTCTTGTCTAGCTCTTCCCTTCCTCACCATTTCTTATGCCTCAGCAGGACTTTAATTTGGTTCTGACTTTTTTTAATGTGTGCCGCTTTCGTGCCTGTACATAATTGTCCCCTCATGCTTCTCACAATCAAAATAGTCTTCATTGTGTTGATTACATCTGCCTATAGAGTGTGTGAGCTGCAGGCCTTATCATCTAAGCTTCCTTACCTCTGAGTCTATCCTGACAAATTGTTGCTTGACACAAGGGTCTCCTTTCTCCCAAAAGTGGTCACCCCATTTCATGAAGGCCAGTCTATCACACTGTCTACCTTTTATGCTCCTCCTCATCCCTCTAAAGAAGAGGAACAACTCTACCATCTGGACTCAAAAAGAACGTTGTTCTACCTTGATCACTCAACTCTTCGTGGGATATTATGGTGCAAAGAACGGTCGGGGTGCAGAAGCAAAACATCTCTAGATGGGTCGTGCTCAGCATCAAAATCTGCTATGCACTGGCAAAGAAGCAATCTCCTGAAGCCTTGTGATCTCATTCCATCATAGCTAAAGCTGTGATCACTGCGTTAGCACCCAGTGTTCTGTTCCTGGATATCTGCCAGGCAGCATCATGGGAATCTCTGTTCATGGCTACCGAACATTACTGTCTGAACAGTAATGTCCGTAGGCATGGGAACTGCACCCGTTCGTCTTGCAGGACTTCCTTGTTTGAAATTGGTCCGCAGACCCACCTCCGGGGAGATATTGCTTGGGTATCTATTCAAAGGTAAGGAATGTGCGGCTAGAAATCTCTATCGGATGAACAAGTTACTTACCTTTGGTAACACCTTACCTGGCAGAGACTATGTCTAACCGCAGATTCCATACCAACCCACCCCTCCTCCCTGCTCTGCGAACGGATTTCTAAGGACAAGGCTGACCCCTTTCTGGGCTTTAGTTTTCCACACCAGTGGTCAGTGTTCTTCATGGCTGCGCGCTTCTGGTGTGGAAAGTTGTGAAAAAAACTGATGTCACCAGTCCTGGGTGGTGCCTATATAGGTGCAGTGAATTTCACTTCCGGTATGGATCATGCCGATGACTCACGTGGAGCCGATCAATGGCAACGACTGGCGCACAGGAGCACTGCTCACGAAAAACCTTCCAGATCCAGTCTGACGCCTAGGTAAATTCAAAGGTAAGGAATCTGCTGCTATAGTCTCTACCAGAGAAGGCGTTAGCGAAGGTAAGTAACTTGTTCTTCTTTAACTACACTCTGAGGGGTGCCCTTCTTTAGCTGGACAGCTCCATAACAAAATCCCCTCAAAGGCCTGGTTTGATTTTGAGAGTCTGTACCCTGAAAACCAGAGAAGGATAAGGCGGATTAAATTCTTCTCCAAGTTTAACTTCATTATGAATTTCTGCAAAGCCATCTTTACAGAACAACAATAGTACATTTTGTAGAAGTTCAATCTTACAACCCACCAGGTTTCAGAGCTCTACAACCTACAATATTTTCTACAAGTTCATCAAATTATTTTGCTTGGTTGTTTCTGTTATCATATGCTGTTGCTTCAAAAGGCATTTGTCTGTTTCTTTCAGCCAAAGCCATGCATGCAGAGATGCATTTAACTTATACAGTCATGTTGAAATGTCTTGGTTGTTTTTAGACATTCTCTAACTTAGTCCGATTATTTAGCATTGATGCTAATTGTGTGTACATGCTTGAAATGCTTATGAAACTCAGTAAAGAATATTTTGAAACAAAACTGACATAAGTGGTACAACATGCGTTTTCTAGAAGTGCAGTGAAGCTCTTGGCTATTCATTATGCTGCTTGCTTTGTTCGCCACATTTATGTTCTAATTAAATTCAGTTTTTTTAAAAACACTACATGTTCACGTCTGTTTTTCTTTCTTTTAGGGGCTCTTAATTGCAGGCAATGATGCACAGAGAGCGAAGTACCTGCCAAAGCTTGCATCTGGGGAGCACGTAGCAGCTTTCTGCCTTACCGAGCCAGGAAGGTAAGCAGAACTTTGATTATCCATTTTGCAGTGAACAGATGCCCTAACAGTATAGATCACACAGGTGAACCAATATTGCATTAAAAAGGTGGAGGGTGGCGTTCTTGTCCTCTCTTACCATGAAGCTCCTAACACTAGTCTTTTAACAGCTGCTTTCACTTCACTCTTTGTTGCCTTTAGTATTAAAATTAGTGATGCTGCTTCTAGGAAAAGAATGAAGAGCAGGAACCACACTGCTGCTGCTGGGACTCTCCTGAGGCGACTGTGCGTGGCAGCCCTTGGCCGAAGATAACTGGTTTGAAGAACTGGCTTATGCCAGTGGTCTGGACACTCTCTACCTAGTGTGGCTATGGAGGAAGGGGCTTAATTTGCCATAGTGGTGGGAAGGGCAGCTGAGATCTTGGACCTTGTGCTTCCCTCAGTGGCAGTCAAGACCAATGGCTTGACCAGTGCTTCAATGCCACAAAACCTCATCTACTCTTTTAATGAAGCCCTCACTGGTGACCTGGTCTAAGTCTTGCATGGGCGCTCATGTACACAGGATGATTACCTGCGCCATGGCTGCATTCCTTGGGATCCAGCCTACCTACCCAGCACCTCACCCCGGAGAGACAGTCGCCCAGGCCTCCCCGACCCAAATCAACTCTAGCTCGTTCCCTACCACATCACCAGATAGGGAATCCAAGAGGCTAGACACCTTTGGCAAGAGGATATTCTCTTCCACCAGCCGTGTACTGCGGTCCATGAACACTGCTTGCCTCCTACACCGGTATGGAACTCTGATGCACAAGAGCTGCCCATGGTCTCGATGGAGGCCTGAACCATCTTGAACCAGACTATTGCGGAAGGCAGTGACGCAGCAAAGTTCATGATACTCTGCGGACTTGACACAACAGACTTGCTAGGTAGAGCGATTGTTTCGTCTGTGGCACTTTGTTGCCGAGCTTGGCTGAGGTCAGCTAGCTTCTTGGGGGTTGTCCAGGCATCCCCTATGGACATGCCCTTTGACGGCACTCACCTTTTTGGCGACCAGGCAGATTCTGCGGTTGAGCGCTTTAGGACAGTAGGGCTTTCCATGACTCCACACCAGCCCCGTTACACCTGTCAGCCATGTGGTGGTCTTTCCCGAAAGTGTTTGCCTTACTCTTCCAGTTTTGCTGATCTCTTTTTTGTTGGCCTTAGGAGTTTGTGCAGTTTACTGCTGCTGACCAGTGCTAAAATGTCTGCTCACTTCCTAAAACATGGTAACATTGGCTTGCACCCAATTGTCACATTTAATTTAATTATAAGTCCCTAGTAAAGTTGTACTCCATGTACCCGGGGCCGGTAGCACTAATTGTACCACCCATTTAAGTAGTTTGTCAAACATGTATCACGCTTGCCATCTCAGCCTGTGTGGGCAGATTTAACCTGACATTTTGACCTGGCAAAATAACTCCTTTGCCTGGCTTAAACCTTCCTTTTTAATGCATATAAATCACCACTATGGTAGGCCCTATATAACCCAATGGATGGATCGAGTGTATTAAAAAGAATTGGACATGTTCCTTTACCTTTTGCATGTCCTACTAGTGAAAACGTCTTTTTTCACTACTGCAAGGCTTACCTTTCCCATAGGATACCATTTGAGTTTCCTTATTAGATTCTATAAGTGATAATTTCAATTGCGGGTACATTGGGGGGAGGGGGAGTCGAT
Source organism: Lissotriton helveticus (assembly GCF_964261635.1). Taxonomy (NCBI): domain Eukaryota; kingdom Metazoa; phylum Chordata; class Amphibia; order Caudata; family Salamandridae; genus Lissotriton; species Lissotriton helveticus. The sequence goes on along the minus strand of NC_136070.1, from coordinate 1,068,800,764 downwards.
TTTGGGGTCTAAAGAATTGTAATTTAAAACCACCTTTAATGGTTAAGTTGAATTTTAAGGCTCAGTTTGGAAAATGCCACTTTTAGAAAGCTCTCTCAAAGAACGTGGGAGACCCAATATACCCTTGTAGGCTTGGGCAGTAGTTAGTTCAAGTAAGGGGTGGCTACAAGGGATTTAGTTTATAGATCAGTGGGGGTATATATGGTAGTTATTCGTAGGTTCTTTCAATAAATTGAACCAGATGTATCCACAGGATTACTCAAATATAATCACCGATTTTCATACAAATCAAAGAATATAGTCAAGAGAAGAAATACACAGCAAAGAAAGGTTATGTTTCTAATTTTTGTATTAAGATCAATCACAGAGAAAATTCATGGGGACAAAACATAGAACAAAACTCTCACATAATTATTTGCACAGAAGGACACCATGATACATTTATGATTTTGGTTTTTCTTCATATATTAATGAAGTTGATGGATTGTTATGAAATGACCAGTTGATTCAGATATACTGCTTTTCGTGACTTTTATGTGAAAGCTTTGTTCTATGTTTTGTCCCCATGAATTTTCTCTGTGATTGATCTTAATACAAAAATTAGAAACATAACCTTTCTTTGCTGTGTATTTCTTCTCTTGACTATATTCTTTGATTTGTATGAAAATCGGTGATTATATTTGAGTAATCCTGTGGATACATCTGGTTCAATTTATTGAAAGAACCTACGAATAACTACCATATATACCCCCACTGATCTATAAACTAAATCCCTTGTAGCCACCCCTTACTTGAACTTTTAGAAAGCTGGCATTTTCTCGCCTTAAACATTTGGTGCCTGGGCCACATGATTAGGGGTAACTGGAATTTGGCCTTTGTATATTACTCCCAGTAAGACAAAGAGGAAGTAGGTTTTGACATGATGGGCCATCTCTGACTTGATCGCTGGGAGGAGCTGTCACCTACCAAAACTACACATCACAAAGGCTATGACTCAGCACAATCTCAAAGGAGTTCTCCCTAGTTTTTTATCTCCCTAGACAAGCAAGGGCCAGGGTAGGGAGACAGGAAATTCCAAACACAACTGGAGGTGGAAACCTCCCAAATCTTCTTGTATTTTAAAGCTGGCACCCAGTATTAATAGTGGACCCTCAGCCCCAACTCTTCAGTACACCTCTGGACCTTTGGAAGACTCCGGAGGATTGCTAGACAGCTCTGCTGCAAGAACGACTGCTACTGCGCTGTCCTGCTACTTTGCTACCTGAGTGAAGAGTACTGAACCTGCATCCTGAACCCAGGACAAATAGTGACTCAATGGGCTGGTTAGTTCGCCTCCTGATAAGAGCTTTAAGGACTGGGAAGGCTCCAACCACCTTGAACCCATCACCTGGACTCTACCTCCTCTGAGTCTTCACCCCAAAGTGGTGCCACCCCAGTCCTTGACCCTTGGAAGGGGGTCTGAAGGAGCTCGGCCAGCCCAGATGTGGTCTCTTGGGCAGAACCGATGTAGCGCAACACATCTACTCGCAGCTCATCATCAGAACACATACTCTGAACTGGACCTCACATCGTAGCTCGCAGCTCCTCTGATCCACTGCTGCACAATGCATTCCCATGAAGGACTCTGCAGCACAATCCTCCGTCGATGGCATCCTTGACGACAACGTAGGACCTAGCCATCAATGTGCGAAGGGTGGAGGTTCTGAGAGACAGGAGACAGTATAACTACTGTGAGGTGTCATCTGGTGTACTTAGAGAAGGTCATCCCTAATACAATTCACCAGGTCTTAGTCTCAAACAACTGTGAAAGTCACTACCCAGTGGCTTTGTTCCCTTTGAGTTGGGGCGGAGGGTTCTCTAAACGTCGGCGTGAGCCCTGCCATACCTTTAGATTGTCTGTTCGGCAACGACCTAGAGAACATTGTCAGAAGAAAGTAGAGCTCAAGTCTCACCTGGATATCTTTGGCTTGCCTGAATGGATCTGTATGGCCACCAGGTCCATGGCTACCCATGAGCGGAGTCAAGAAAGCCTGGAGCCTGAAAAAATGGCCCAGGCAGCTGCCAAGAAGGAGGAAAGGCAGAGTGCGTGTGAAACCAACCCCTAAAATTCTCACAGTCCAGGTTGATGGGGTACCTGAGGAGGTCGCACTGGAGTCTATCAGACACTGCTGCCCTAGGAGACCTGTCTGAGCTTGTTTGATGGCAAGTTGATAGTGGACCAATCAGGGAAGAATTCTGCAAAGTGTGGAAGGAATACCTCATGCTGGAGGACTTGAGGCAGCAAGCCGAGGCTCAGGCAGCGGGGGATAACTCTGAAGACGACCTTCTCTATTAGGAGAATAACCTCCTGTATAGTGAGCCTAAGGTTCCTGGACCTGGGGCAGCCCGTGTGCTGGTGGTCCCGCATTGTTACAGGACCTTCCTACTGGGGTTGGCTCATGGTATACTCCTGGCAGGGCAAGACCTTTGCCAGGCTTTTCTCCCACTTCTATTGGCTCTGGATGAAGACCGCTTCAGATACATTCTGGAGGGCTTATCCCACTTGCCACGCTAGTGGTAAAGCAGGGTAAACACCGAAAGCACCTCTTGTTCCCTTGCCTGTCGTTGGAACTCCCTTTGAAAGGGTAGGCATTGACATTGTTGGTCCCTTGAACCCTAAAACAGCCTTAGGCAGCAGGTTCATCATTGTCTTGGTGGACCACACCACATGGTACCCAGGGGCCATCCCTCTGAGGTCGGTGACTGCACATACGGCGGCTAAGGCCCTGATGGAGATTTCTACCCACAAGGAAGTGGTGCCTGACACTAACTTCAGGTCGGAGTGCATGTAGTCCATGTGGGATGAGTGTGGGTAACCTTTAAGTTGTCCACACCCTCAAACAAATGGGCTTGTTGAGAGCTTCAACAAGACTCTCATATGGGCCTGCCATAAGGCAGAAGTGAGTTGTCCTGTTACCAAGCCTGCTATTTGCTGGCAGGGGAGGTACCACAGAATGAGGGTGGTTGTATCTCATTTGAGCTCCTCTATGGGCATCCTGTTAGGGGACCTCTCGGCATTTTGTGAAAGGGGTGGGAGAAAGCTCCCACGAAGCCCCCTCAGGATATAGTCAGCTACGTGTTGGCTCTCCATAGCCAGATGCACCTCTTCTGGTAGAAGGGTAAAGAATATCTTGAGGTTCAGTCAAGAACTAAGGAAACACTGGTACAACCAGAAGGTCACGATGGTAGAGTTTCAGCCTAATCAGAAGGTGCGGGTCATGGAGCCTGTAGAGCCCAGAGCTCCCAAAGACCATTGGACAGGCCATTTGAGGTGAAGGAAGGGAAGAGGATGACACCTACCTAGTAGGTCACATGCCCCCTAGAAACCCTTCAAAAGTGCACCACATAAACCGCCTCAAACCACACTTTGAGAGGTCTGAGGTCACCATGCTCCTAGTGACAGATGATGGAGTGGAAGAGGAGCGTGAACCTCTCCCTGGCCTTCTGCCTTCCAAGGAGCGTGATGGGTCAGTATTAGGTGTTGACTACTTCCCTACTCTGACCCCAGAGCAGTAGAGTAATTATTGTCTGTAATTGGAACAGTTTGCCCTACTGCTCTCCCTCACCGTTGGGCACACACACTTGTGTATCTACACAAAATGTGCAGGTTGTCAACAAGGTGAGAGCTAGCATCAAGGAGGAGGTCTAAATTGGTGTGGGATTTTTCTTGTGTAGTGTCTTCACTTTATTACTGTTTGATGTGATGTATACGTACTTTGCATATTGCCTGTAAATTAGGAATGACTGCTTTTGTGCCAAGCTGCTGGAGGGTTAAGCACAGGTACATTTGGGGTTTCTTGTAACTTCACCCTGAGAGGAATTGTTGCTTGAGTAGTGTTTCACCATCCTCAACCAGGAACCCAATTTCCTGCATCCCCCATTCTGCCTTCCGCTCCTTCCGTGTCTATGGTAGTGGCTACCAGCCGGATCCATTTCCTCCCAGCCGTCACGACCAGCAGACTCCCCAGTCCTTTTGTGGCCGTAGACGCTACTCCTACAAACCTTGTGGGACCCAGTGCCAGAGATATGCCTAGTCCACTACGCCCTTCGCTGCAGACACAGCCTCTAAACCCCTTTAATAGGTTGTCACAAAATATATGGGCAACCAGTCGACTGCAGGATCAAGCATCACCTGACTAACAGGCAGTCCATAGCTTTCGACAAATGAGGGACCCAAATTGTTCAGCAGTGCTATGCTCTTTCTTTTCGGGAAACTCTGTGGCACATGCAAACATAATCAGACCGGTTGACTGAGGACCAGCTTTCCCTATTGCGTGAGCAAGCGCAGGCACTTTTGGCCAAAGGCGCCATCAGGAGTGTGCTGACATCCGAAGTGGGTTCAGTTTCTTCTTCCCACTACTTTCTGGTGCTATAGAAAGACTGAGGCTTTGGCCCTATACTAGACCTACGCCTTCCAACTACTTTCTAAAAAAGGAAAAATTCAAAATGCTCACGTTTTTTTAGGTCCTAGAAAAAGAAATGGGGGTAGTAGTGGTTTAGTATTGCACCTCGAGGAAGACCTAAGTTTGCTGTGGGTACAGGACCAAAGATAGTTATCTATAAGGTGGTGCTATCTGGTTATCTCCACCCTACTACCCAAGGTGTGATTTACAGGAGGAACTGAGGATCCATAATGGGTACAGTTTACAATAGACACAAACCAGAGCACTCAAAACAGTATCTTTGTTATAAATAAGTCCTTACTGTTCGGACTTTGTAATATTTCACTGGTTATTTTATTGTAGGCATGAAAGATTATTTGTTCTTATGGAAATTCAAATTTCACTAGTACTTTTCTTCAGAAAGAGCCAACACGTGTTTCGTCACACACTGACTTTTTCAAGGCTTGAAATGATGTAGGCAAAAGGTCACAAATTCCAAGTCTGGGAATCCAAACGTGAGCCAATAGTTCCTGTGTAGAACCCTTAGATGTAGTAAATCCACACAGTGTATGATAACACCAAACATAAACCAGAACTAGAGCCAGGGTAGGAGAAGGGCTAGTTGCCACGCCGCCTCTCTGTAGTGAGTAACGACGCGCTCTGTTAAATGCTTCCGTCAGCTCAGACCTCAACAGCGCGGGTCGCACAATACTAGGTAAATTAGACCTGTTATTGACTGCAAACCTGGTAACTATAGCATTCCTTATACCCTAAGCACCAGCCTTGCAGTAGTGTAAGATTCGTTAGGGGCTAACAAAAGCAAGAAACATGTCGACCCTTTGCACTACATACGCACTATAGGACCATTGTATCCAGTTAGGGCCACACTGTTTTTAGTTATGTTAGCGATTCCCAGGAATAAAATATTTATGCAGTAGGGCCTCCCTGAACCTATTTTAACGCACCATCCTACACCCACTAGACTATTAATTCCACACACCCTCCCACGCACCAAACGGCTTCAGCAAAAAAGATCTCCGCCTAAGAGCCCCTTCGCGGGTGCCAGTTGGGCATTGCAGCGCCGGCCCGCGAGGAACAGGCCCATAGGATGAAGGCATGACATCCTTCGGGTGTGTGAGGGCACTTTTTCTCAGACCTGAACACTCGCTCTCACCAAGGAACTGCACACCAACTTGGCATATTCAATTCTAGTTAGGGAGTATGTGTGCTGGACCTGCTTAAAAAATGCTCCCCGTTCCTCTTTTGAGCACTGGTAAAATCAGCCATCTGATAAGGCTCCGTGCTTCTGGCACGGAAAAAGTCACGAAAAGAAACTGATGTCAGTGCGCTGGGGTTGTGCCTAAATAGGCGTCGCGAACATCACATGCAGTGCGGGTGATGCCAATCGATGCTACCTATCATCTTGTAGAGGTACTGCTCAAGATTTTTCGATCCAGTCTGACGCTTGGGTAAAATTCTACGGTAAGGAATCTGTGACAAGATAGTCTCTACCAGATAAAATGTTACCGAAGATAACATGTTCTTCAACTCCGCAACATACAGTTCCACACAATTCCACTCTACTCCACTCCACACAGTTCCACTCCACATCACAGGATTCCACTCTACACCATACGATTCCACTTCACTCCACTCCACACAATGCCACACAGCTCCAGGCGACACAAGGCATCATAGTTCCACTTCACACAATGCCATATAATCCCACTCCACACAATGCCACGCAGTTCCACTCCATACAAAGCTCACACAATTCTACTCCATGTCACACACTTCCACTCTGCACCACCCAGTGCCACTCCACTCCACTTCACACAATTCCACTTCACACAGTGCCACACAATTACATTACCCAAAATGCACACAGTTCCACTCCATTCCACATAACCTCACAGTTTTACTCCTTGACCCACAATTCCACTCCACACAATGCCACACATTTACACTCTGTGACACAATTACACTCCACACATTTACACTCAATGCCACACAGTTCCACTCCACGACACACAGTGCCTCACCAATGCACTCCACTCAATTCAACTTCTCTGCATTCCACACCACACAATGCCACTCCACGCCAATCCGCTCCACACAATATGCCATACAATGCCACTCCACACAATTCCATTCCAGTCCACTCCACAAAGTGCCACACAATTCCACTCCAATCCATGCATGCCTCTCCACTCCACACAGTGCCACGCCATTCCACTCCACCAAAGCCAAGAGATCTCCATTAGGCGAGACCTATTGTCTTGTTTACTAAGGAGTGTTCATTCCGCCTGTCTCATGTATTTCAGTACTTTGTCTTCATAAAAGTATTTTACTGCTGAAACACTGTAGCTTTTCTTTAATTAATTTAGATTTGATCAGTGCTTCTTTTAATTTGAGAGAAAGCCTGCTTACATTTCTCCACTTTTTTTTTAATTGATCTTCATTAAATGGTTGATTCCTTTTAAATTGGCTACCACACAAACACATCTTTCTTCATTGTGTTTACAAGAAGTTTTGTTTATTTTGGCTTTTGATTCATGACAACACCTTGGGTTTTTCCTACGTGAATATTTTCTAGGTCCTTTGTATATTGCGTATGTTATCCTTTCAGTTTATTGCACTGTTGTAACCTGCTGCTGCACAGCCCTTTAAGCAAGCCCCACTCATCACAGCCCAAATTATTTCTCCAATTTGAATTGTGTTACATGCAACATGAAATCCTGCCCTAACAACACTTTCATTTAAGTCGATTTTGCCCTTTCACCAGCCAATCACTTCTTGTCCTGGTCCTTGCTGCAAATTCATGCTGGTGCGTTACGTTTTTTTTTCAAATGAAAGATGTGATATTTTCTTGTGTGAAAAGGGCAAAAAGTATGTGAATAAACATATACGTTCAGCTTACGCAGGCATAATTATACAGTTACAATTCTGAATGCTGGAATACTGAAGAACTTCAGTGCCCGTCATCCGGGTGTTCAATCGATGACCTCTCCTCTCCTTCCCTCACTCTTTATCCTGCTCCCTTCCTCAGAGGTGTTTGAAGGCCAGGGCTGCGTGGACAATTGCCCAGGGACTTAACCAATCTCCATTTCTTTGCCTAGCGATAGGTTTGACTTTCTCTCTTTCTGACTAACCCGAATTCACCACTTTCTACCTTTTTAGCTACCTCTCTTTCTTGCCTCACCTATCTTTTGTTCGGTCACATCTCTCTCCCTACCTGGCCTCACACCCCCTTTACCATTTCTCTACTTCTGCCTGCCTCCTCTAACATACTCTTTATGTTAGTTTACTTTGTCTACCTCCACCAGCCTTTCTGCCTCTTCTTTCTCTACACCACCCTTTTCTCTTTGTCTTCTTGTACCTCATCCTAAACTATTTCGCCTAACACTAAATCTCCACTCTTCTGTATACCTCATTCCCTTATGCTATGCACCTCTTTGTCTGACTACTGCTTTGGCACTTCTGTACAGCCCTCTGCCTCTTTCTCTGCCTGATCTTAGTGTCTCTTTTCTGTCTCCTTACTTCACCTCAACCTCTTTCTTTCTCTATTTCTGCCTAACACTGCATTTTGTTTTTGCCTATCCCCTCCCCTCTCTATCTCCTCTCTCTAGTTCATCTCACTCTGAAATACACCCCTTTCTACCCCACCTCTCACAACCTAACCCTTCTCTCTACCTCTCAGTGCTAATGTCTTCATAACAGCCTCTGTACCCTCTTTTTCTGCCTCCCCTCTCTCCCACCACCCTACCTTACTGCTCTGTTTCCATTTCATCTAATTGATTTTCTCCTCCATCTACTTCAACTCGTTTTTAACTTCAACTCTCTCATCCCTATATCATCCTAATTTCTCCACCTTTCATTTCACTCTTTACCTCATTTATCTCTAGCCCAAGTCCCTCATTACCTAAGCTCTCGATTTACCACACCAGTCGTTCACCTCCTCACTGGCTTCCCTCTCTTTCTACCTCGATTCACTTTACCTCCCTTCTCTTACTACCTTACTACATACTCTTTGCCTCTTTCCCTAGCTCTAAAGCTATTTCATTCTATTGACCACTACCTCCTCTCTCTCTCTCCTCTGTCTCTACCTCCTTCTCTTTCAGCTCACACCTATCTTCCCCACTCTTACACACATTTCTAACTCACGTCTGTTGTTCCAACACTTTCTATCCATGTAATAAAAACACTTATTTCTATTTCACCTTTGCATCTCTACTTTACCTCTTTTCTTTCTACAACGCATCTCATTGTACCCATAACCCTTCTCACTCTGCCTTTCATCATGCCTCACTGCTCACTTTACCTGACCTGTCTTTCTTTACCTTACTACTCATTTAGCCCTTTTATGTCAACTCTCTCTATATTGCGTTTCTTTATAATTCTCTCACAAACTCACATCTACCTATCGATCTATAGCTTTGACGTATCACTGTACCTTACATCTCTCTAGCTCACCGTACTTTGTCCTCCCCCACTCACCTCCTAGCTATATTTCCTTCTATCTCTAGCTTTTTCTACCTGTCACACTTTCTTTAATTCACTCTATAACATTACCCATCTCTCTACCTCTTTCTCTACCTTTCTCTTCTTTCTACGCCTTAGTAGCTTTCTGGCTAAAAAATCTTTCACTCTTTTATTTCTGTCCATACTTCACATATCTGTCCGCCTCTTCTGTCTCTACCTCTCCATATACCCTCCTTCACTTCTCTCGCTATTGCATTCTTCTCTTGTCTACCAGCCCATTGTAATTCTCTTACTCAGCAGAGGAAACTATCTAACCATTGAAATATATACACCGAAATGAAAAATGAGGGGCAAGATAGGAGACTATCAGTTAGGAGACAATAACCTGATTTCTCTCAATAAATGTTATGTTATGTTATGTTATGTTATATATGGGTCTTATATAGCGCAACGGCTACTCCAAAGGAGTGTCCCGGCGCTTTAATGCTCCAGACCCAGAGAGGAAAACTAAAGAACATAACAGCAGACAAAAAGTACAGAAGGAGAAGACAGTAGAATTCTAATTCGAGAACAACCAAGTCTTAAGGCCCTTCCTAAAGGCCAACAGATTGGATGTGGACCGCAGCGATAAGGGAAGGGAGTTCCACAACTGAGGGGCCAAGTATCTAAAGGATCGCCCTCCCAGGCGTGTCCTCTTTATACGCGGGATCGCGGCCAGGGCCAAAGACTCCGATCTTAAGGGTCGCGTCGGCCGATAAAAGGCTAACCTTTTCTGTAGGTATTTAGCACCCGTGGCATGCAGTGCCTTGTGAGCTAATGTCAGAGCCTTGAATTTTATCCTCTTCCGTATGGGAAGCCAATGGAGGGATTGCAGCAGGTTTGAGGCACTGGCTCGACGATGCAAGCCAAAAATTGCTAATTGGTAATAAATGGTGAAAAGAGAGAAGTGCTTTGACTTTCCCTATTACAGCGAGAGTACCAATTGTGAAGAAGAATTTATTTGTGATTGTGACTATCTGGCAATAACAGCTACAATGCTAAGCACTATATGTATATGTCTTATTTTGCTATGACGTACAAGTCCACTAAATAGTCATCAAGTCTCCCTTACATGGTCTAGTGCTCTCACGCCTAGACTATTGCAACAGCCTGATGTTAAATGCCCAGCAGAGTATACTGAATAAACTCCAACTTCTGCAAAATGCAGCCGCCCGCCTAATTACTGACACACCCAAATTTGCCTCAGTATCTCAGGAGCTGGTTAACCTACATTGGCTGCCGATTCGTAAAAGAATCACTTTCAAGGCAGTATGCATGGTCTTCAAGGCCCTCCATGACTCGGGACCTAGGCACTTGAAATCTCTTTTCTGCTGGCATAAACCAGCAAGAACTTTGAGGTCAGGACAACTGGCTCTGGTTAAGGTCCCCAGAATTAAAAAAGCTCGCTGGGGAGGCAGGAGCTTTTCTCTTGGGGCGGCTGAGGCCTGGAATAAACTTCCACTTGCGCTCAGACAGACCCAGAATCTGATGGCCTTTAGAAGAGGTCTAAAAACATGGCTCTTCACTCAGTAAGCACGCTCCGTTACACCAGTCTATCTTTCTAGCGCCAGGACACCTCCGGGTATTAGAGCGCTCTATAAATATGCAAAATAAAATAAATAAAATAAATACATTATTTTTCCTTTGGCTTTATCAATGCTTGTTCGAGTTATCGTTTGTTATTATTTCACTAGTGGGGACCAGGCACCTTGAATTGTTCCCAGTTTTCTGTGCACCGCTTTGTCGGAGTTTATTATATAGTTAAATCATGTTTTGCATCTAAAGAACTTGGATGAGCTAAAAATAGTAAAAAGTACAAAAAAGCTGTTCTCAAAAGGGCCCCAATATCTGCCTTGCCCTAGGCCCCACATATCCTTCTAAAGGGGTGTTCAATATTATGAGGGACTCTGTTGTTGTAGAGTCTCTATCCGCAGTGGCTCTTTTATAAACAGCTCAATGAAATCAAAACCATACTAACATCAGCGACCCCATAATATTAGCAACTCCATAGTGTTTTTGTTCTAGTATATTCTCTATATCTGCATTAGCAGGGCCTTTTTTTTTATTATTCTGTTTATTAAACATAAACAACAAATACAAACAATATGACCATCATGCCGTAGGTATCTGCCAATCGATATCGGAGAATGTAGGTTCCAACAGTACAGAATTATGAAGGAGTACGCAAAGTGGGCTCAGGTTGTATCCAGGTCTCCCAGAACTGGGTCTAATTCGGGTGGTGTACAGATATCCCCACGGTGAACATTCAAAGCTTCCCATATCTTCATCCATTTACGGGGTCTCTCTCTGGCCACATACACGGCCCTCTCCCGAAACATACACCAATCAAGGTCCTACATCCATTTCCCAATCTGAGGAGCCCGACCGGCACCCCATAGCTGCTCAATATTTCGCTTAGCAACCATACATGCGAGAGTGACCCAAAGTTTACCATGAGTCGAGAGGTCAGAGGGCTCCCACACATTAAGTAAGCAACGGCGTGCCTCAAGCTCTATCTGTACTCCCCATACCGCACTCATTTTCTCATGAATCTTACTCCAATAGGTATGGATCTCAGGGCACTCCCACAGTATATGCATAAATGTACCAGTCATACCACATCCCCTACGACAATCTGCGTTGGAGGTGAGCCCCATACGACACAACCACGGACCCGTGGTATAGGACCGGTGAAGGATCCGAAGCTGCACCAGACAAAGCCTCATGGAAATCGCCACCTCCCTAGGGGAAGCGACGGCCTCCCCCCAGTCTTCATCATCCAAAACCAAGCCATCCGCAATCCATTGTTCCCGGACCCTCACCAGGGGATCCTCAGTGTGATTGATCAATTTCTTGTAAACCAGAGAGATCGCCTTGGTGGGAAGGTACCCGTCCAAAATTCGATCCTCCAACGGAGAGGCCATCGGGGGCTTCACATCGCGGGGGAGGGCCGCCACCAGTGCATGCCTAATCTGTAAATAGCGAAACCGCTCACTCTCATTTAATTGATGACTGGCTTGTAGTTCCTCAAAGGTCAATATTCCATTCTTACCCCACATGTCTCGGACCTGCGAGATGCCGATCAGATCCCAGCGGTCGAAACCCTTCGATTTCCACAGACTACCCAAAGTCTCCGAGTTCCACAGAGGGGCGGCCATTGTTATCACGCCTTCACATTTGAGAGCTCGGTTAGCCGCATGCCAGACCCGCACTGAGACTGACGTCGGGCCCAGCAGGGGAAACCTGCCCCGCCTAGCATACAAGACCCTAGTGTACTCACCCCCGGCAACTGGCCGCGATCCATGGCAAACCCGGAGTCAGCCGGAGAGCCATAAACCGCGTGATTAATAGGAGCTAAGTGGGAGGCCCAGTAATACTTTCTAATATTGGGCAATCCGATCCCACCATCATACCAGGATAACATCAATTTAGACAGTTCAATCCGCGGCTTCCCGGCCCAGAGAAGTTGACGCTGTAATGATTCTATCTCATTAAAATAAGAAGGAGGCACAGGATCGAGGGAGTTCTGCAAGGCGTATAGAAACCGGGGCAGCGCCATAATTTTAAACGACACCGCCCGACCCAACAGGGAGAGCGGCAACTCTTTCCATTTGGTGACATCACGGCGGAGTCTGGTCAAAGGGGGACCCAGATTAGCAACGAAACGCTCCTTCGGGTCTTTAGAGATGTAGATACCGAGATAGCGGAAACCTACCAGCTCCACTCTTACCGGACAATACGCCGGCACACAAGGGGGATCACCGCTCAACACGAAGAGGACCGACTTCGTCCAGTTAATGGCGAAGCCCGAGTACCGACCATAGATCGCCAAGATATCTAAAAAGACGATCAGGGACCGCCGGGGGGAGGTCAGATACAGGAGAATATCGTCAGCATAAAGCGAAATGTTATCCTCCCATTCCGGTGTCCACTGCAACCCTTTTATAGATCTGTCCCATCGCACCCAAGCCGTGAGCGGCTCCAGGGCCAAGGCAAACAAAAGTGGCGATAGGGGACATCCCTGGCGGGTGCCCCTCCCCAACTGAAAATCACGGGACTTATGATTTGTCACCACAACTCTGGCCAGCGGAGCCGAGTACAGAAGACGGATCCATCGTATAAATTCCGGCCCAAACCCTAGTTTCTCCAACACCGCGAACAAGTAAGACCATTCCACCCTATCGAACGCCATAGTGGCGTCGAGGGAGAGAAGCACCGCTGGCTCGAGTATGCGGGAGGCCCACACCACCACCCCGTGGAGGCGACGAAGATTGAGAGCAGTGTTACGACGCGGCATGAAGCCGGACTGATCCGGGTGTATAAGCTCCGAGACAACTTTCACCAGCCGGTTAGCCAGTAGCTTGGCCAGGATCTTAGGCTCCGCATTCAGAAGTGAGATCGGGCGATAGGAGGAGCACTCCAACCGAGGCTTGCCCTCTTTATATATTACAATAATATTGGCGATGCGTTGGTCATAAGGGAGTACACCTGTCTCCCTACTCTCGAGGTACATATCTTTTAGAAACGGGGCCAAACGGTCTGCACGCAGTTTGTAGAGTTCTACAGGGATACCTTTCGGGCCCAAGGCTTTCCCGAAGTGAACCCCCCGGACAGCCATCGCGACCTCGTAGTTCGTGATAGCAGAATCCAGAAACTCCCGATGCTCGACTGACAAAGCGGGCATTGGAATGTCCCGGATGACCTCCACATTCTCTTCCACAGTGTAAAGACCTGTCAAAGTATAGACCTCATAATACAGAGCGAACTCATCCACAATAATTTGTGGATCCGTCGTGACACCCGAACCCGCAATCTGCAGCTCCGGCACCAGACGCGATCCCCAGTCACCCTTCTCTAGCCAAGCAATCAATTTCCCAGCCTTGTCTCCGTGTTCATATATTCTACTTTGCGTGTTTGCATGTTGCACTCTCGCCCCGTCACGTGTCAAATGTTTGTATTCATCCCTGAGGAGGCCGAGGCGATGTGTCTTCCCCGGGTCCCCAGAGACGGAGACCTCCCTTTCCAGGACCAATAGCTCCGCCTCGATTCTATCCACTTCCGCCCTACTCTTCTTTTTCTGCCCAGAGATTAGGGAGAGCGCCTCCCCCCTGACTACAGTTTTGTAGGACTCCCAGAGAGAGCAACCGGAGTCAACCATCCCCATGTTCTCCCGGAAGTAACTATCCGTGTCACGTACTAACTCCTTTTTGGTGGTGGGGTCTCTTAGCCGCCAAGCGCTAATCGGGGCAATCCTACCTACATTACTCTGTCCAATTTTCAAGTGCAGCCAGACCGGCGAGTGGTCAGATACCCCTCTAGCCAGATAACTCACTTCCTGAATGGACATCGCCTGTGAGGCAGGCACGAAAACGTGATCAATACTAGAGGAAGAGTGATGCGCAGCAAACACATGTGTATACTCCGAGGCACCGGGGTGCCGGAGTCTCCACCCATCCACCATACCAGTAGTGGAAACAAAATCCGACAACCATCTACGAGATGGCAATAACACACTGGAGGGGCATCTGTCCAACTCGCCATCCATCACCGCATTGAAGTCTCCCCCCCCATCACCATAAGACCAGTAGGCAGCGACAAGAACACCCTGGTCAAATCACTAAAGGTGTCGGTCTGCAGTGCAGGGGGAACATATATTGAGAGGAACGTGACAGTCCTACCCTCCCAAAGCCCCGAGATTCCCACATAGCGCCCGCGATTATCGGACCATGTAGCTTGGATAGTGAGCGGAAAGGAGTTCCTGACTAGAATCCCCACAACTCTGGAGCCGGAAGTAAAACCGGCGTGGGCCACCCATTTGTACCCTCCCCGGTGCAACGCCATACATCGCTTACCCATGAGATGGGTCTCCTGTAGCAAAACCACATCTGGCGACCGTCGTCTAATGAGCTGCCCCACCATGGCACGTTTAATCTTATCCCCCAAGCCATTCACGTTCCAACTGAGGACAGATACACCCATGCCCAACCTAGTGGAAGCCATACTCATCCCCCGAAAAGTCTGAAGCAGTCCGTGACACCCATAGCAAACAGTGGTCATAAACAAAACAAAAACCATCAAACAAAAAACCCTCAAACCCTACCCGCCAACCCCCCACCCTGCACCCCTGCATGCAGCTCGTGCACATCCCCAACTGGCAGTGTGCCTTTCTCCCCAAGACTAACTGTGATCTAAACGTAGAAGACGGAGGAGGAGCTTACAACAGGCCACCGACCTCCACAACCCCAACCCGCATACAAACCCCATCAAAAGGTCCCTGTTAAAAAGAAAAA
The DNA here is from genome assembly GCF_964261635.1 of Lissotriton helveticus. Taxonomy (NCBI): domain Eukaryota; kingdom Metazoa; phylum Chordata; class Amphibia; order Caudata; family Salamandridae; genus Lissotriton; species Lissotriton helveticus. The sequence goes on along the minus strand of NC_136070.1, from coordinate 1,068,785,532 downwards.
AAAAACCAAAATGGCTAGAGATCGATGGGGAAAAAAGATCGCCCCGATCAAACCAGCACCCCCACCATCATAGTCAAGTTGACCAGTTCAGAAGAAAAGTCATTGGTCCTCGTGATCCACCCGGGTATCCCTCTCCGAGTCCGGCACCTGAACTCTGTCCAGCCAGTCCACAGCCGCCTCAGGATGGTCAAAAAAACAAGATTTTCCGTCGCGCTCTATCCGAAAGCGGGCCGGGAACAGCATGGAGTACTTGATTTCGGAGGCCCGCAGCCGTCGTTTGATAGCCATGAAACCCTGCCGTTGTTTCTGGACTGCTTGGGTAAAGTCAGGGAAAAAGAACAAGGAGGCATTTTCGAATGCCAGAGGACCAGAGGATCTCGCAGCCTGTAAGATGGCATCTCGGTCCCGAAAGTTCAGTATGCGTGCAATCATGGGATGAGGAAGCGCCCCTTCCTTCGGGCGACCACCGGGAACTCTGTGGGCTCTTTCCACCGTGAAGAAGTTACTGAGGCCCTTGGGTTTCAGGTGTTTCAGGATGAGATCCTCCACAAAAAGATCTGGGGCCTGTCCCTCCGATCTCTCCGGTACACCCAAAATGCGGACGTTATTGCGCCTCGCTTGACCCTCGTATTCTTCCAGCTTACGGTCAAATTGAGTCCGAGACGCCTTAAGGTCTCTCACCTCACGCTGGAGTTCCGACACATCATCCGTGAGACTCAATGTTTTGATCTCCAGTGACTTGACCTTCTTCGTAGTTTTGGTGAGGTCCACGCGAATGAGGCCCACCTCGATGGTCACCGTGTCCAATTTGGAGTCCATCCTGCCGAGAGAGGACTGAATCCCGGTGATCGCTACCATCAGGTCTTTCAGCGTAGGATCTTCTCCGGAGGGGCCACCCTCTTGGCCACTCACTTGAGCGCGCTTCTCATCCCCCGGGGAACGCTTGGAAAAACTATATTTCTCCAATTTATGGGACTGCACCTGTCTGGTTGTCCTCGAAGTTTTCGGCAGTGGCTTTTCGGGGTCCACTCTCGCCGCCATCCTCGACCTCCGTCCGGACAACACCGTCGCTGATCAAGGCCGAGTCGATGTATCACCAAGTCAGTCAAAAGCGGGTGCTCCTATCCGGACAAGGTGGCACAGTGTGATCCAGTCCGGGAGGGGAACCTGGGGGGCCCCGTAGATGTGACACGACTTCCGTGGACCGAGTGCCACCGCGCACTTCCGGTGCCACTCGCCGTTGTTGTCGAACTCCAGAGCGGGCAGCGCCACACGCAAGGTCCCGGGGGCGTGTCCTGAAGGCTCAGATTTTCCGGATTAAGTCACCGAAGCGCCCAAATCTTTCAAATTTTCACCTGGTGGCTCAGGTGCTGGTCCCCCACCCGATGGTAGGGACGGGGGTCAGGATAATGTGCCGGATGGCAAGTCAGGATGTTGCGGTCGGCGGAGCCGATGCTCAAGCGGCCATCTTGGTCGCTGGCGCGGCTCCTCCTCCCATTAGCAGGGTCATTAATGTGCTCGCAGTACAATTCCACACTAGGGAATGCAGCTCCTTTGAGTAATTGTAATTTTCTCTTTTTCTTTTGTCCTTGAGGGAAAATGAATTTCCGCACGAAGTTATTCTGTTCCCATGTCCTCCCAGAATGGGGATTTACTTCAGCCCTTTCGCAGAACACATTTTTTATAATTTTCGGGGTGGAAAAGGGTCAGAGAGGAGTTAATGAAAGCTCGCAAAGGAATTTGGGAGTGTTAACAAGCGTGTAAGGCTTTGAGATGACTACAGTTGACTACTGCGTTATTATATGAGTTGTGTCATAGACTTCTCCAGTAGTAAATGCATTTATGCTGGTTCTTTGTCACTAGTTCGAGATCAACATTATTGACATATATATATATATTTTACCACCCAAAAATTATACTCGCACTCCTCCAGGAAATGAATTCAGCAGGTTTTATTTATCATTATGCCATTACAGCACACAGCACTTCAACCTACGCGTTTCGATCTCACGATCTTGGTCACTGTTTGTAACCGTGAGATCGAAACGCGTAGGAGGAGTGCGAGTATAATTGTTTGGTGGTAAATTAATTGTCAGGGGAAGCCCGTCCCTGCAACTCGCACCAGCTATGTGATAGTGTGCCCTTTGTACCGGGATTGCCTTGGTGAGCAAAAAATATATATATATATATATAATATATTTATTTTAAATCCTCTGCATTAACTACTTCTGTGGCATGTATAGGTAAGTATAGATTTACTCCTTTTGTTTCCACATCTACTTATCTTGATGCTATATGGGTAATCGATATAGTGACCGCCCCACCATTGACGTCTACTAGATGTTCTTTTGTAGATATAAACATAATTCCAAATGTTTATGCACCAAATTGGCTTTGAGAATCAGGTCTAGAGTTGTTTGTGAGAAGGGCTCAATTGGGGCTTAGTGTTCCAATTCTTTGGGACCACTTAACTGACCATGTGTCCCACCTGTCCAAGACAGTGACAAGAGCACGGTAACTAACTCGGTTACTCACCCTAACCATGGAAAAGGGTAATGTAAACTGAATTAATACTATTTCTCAAATGCACATACTTACTGGATGTTTTTACAGAGTTTGTATAGCGTGCTATCACGTTTCATTGCGCTTGCTTGTTCTCTTGCTCCTCCCAAATATTTAATATACAGAGTTTGTATTTGAAATGTTTAGTCAGACAAATGTAAATGTTTGCCTGCTTATTCACTGTGGTTAGTATTTTGGCTGGGCCTGATCCTATGCAAATCATGCTGTGACTGTACGACACTTTTAGCCTTTTTGAAGTATTTTCCCTTTTTCGGTAGAACTTTTCTTACTGTTTAGTTAGCTGTTATTTTTGTGTCCTCTTTGTTTGTAGGGTGGTAGATAAATCAGACTAACCAAAAATCTTGAAATAAATGTAGTTCAGGGGGACCACATATCGGGCAATTTGATTGTCATTGACTGCCTATTGTGTCTTCCCTTCTATTCCAGTATACGTAACTGTTATCTTTGCATCCCTTTAAATATTTTAGTGGAAGCGATGCTGCATCTATTCAGTCCAGAGCAACTATCAGCGAAGATGGATCATACTTCACACTAAATGGTACCAAGGTACAGTCGGCGTCCAAAAATTCACCACAATTGTTTACCAACCTGTTCTTTATTTTTCCAAAATGGAACAACGTGCAAAACGGCGTTTGCCTTCCTAGAGCTTATTTCTCCAGTTATCATTTGTATTCCCTAAACATGATGGCTTTGAGCCCCAAAGAGAGCATGTGCCAAGAACACCTTCCCTTGAACAAGTCTGTTACGATCTGTAGTTTGGGTGCAACCAGCAGTTGTAGCAGTCAGCACAAGGAGGAGGCAGTCACATTGATCCATGCCATTTGACAGTGTAGTGTTCACACGCAGGCAAGATGTGGAAGATAACTTTTATTAGAACATTTGAATGTTGAGCGCGCTATTGAAAGCAATAGAGTGCTCCAGGCAGTGCTTTAATTGGGCAGGTACCGTCCGGTACGGAGTACTGGCACTTTTTTATTTTGAGAGGGAGAGTACCGGCACTTCTTAAGAGTGACCTAATACTTTTAATTGGAGAGTACCAGCACTTCTCAGAAACAAGCAGGTACTCTGGTAGAGTACCTGCACTTCTATTTTTCCATATCAAGCACTAGCTCCAGGCTTCTAATGGCTGGTAGAATACCGGAGCATCAACATTCCACAATTTAACACAGGCCTCACGAAGCCCAACGGGATTTCAACAACCTCTGGCTCATATTAAAACATTCTGCCCTCTAGGGGCAATGTGAGAAGACGGTTCTTTCTTTTATATTCCAATAAATGAGATGTATTGCCAGCTCCACATCCTTCTTATTCAAATCTAATGATCTATTCTGATTTCCCTTTCTGTAAAGAGCTGACTCTCTCCTCTCCTGTAAGATGTCACATCTTGAGTTATTGCAAATTAGACAATAAGATCTGAATAGCTGTCATGAAATTGTGCAAAATGGCAAGCAACAGGGTATGTTTAATGTTGCTTATTTGATTTCTACTTTAACTCCAGTTAGATGTTGCATACATTGTTTCTTTGCTGGACATTTTAGTAAAATTGAAATTACATGCGTGCTATCACTAGTTTTTCTTCATCATAGCCGCCTATTAATGTAAGAGGTTATTATTGATGTATTCATTTATCTCAGTCATAATGTGTCAGAGAAATTTCAAAGTGGTGCAGAACCATTTATAATTTCTTTTCTAACTTTTGTTGTAGGTCTGGATATCAAATGGGGGCTTGGCGGATATTTTCACAGTTTTTGCAAGGACGGAGGTGCTGGATAAAGATGGCTCAGTAAAAGACAAAATCACAGCCTTCATTGTGGAAAGGGCATTTGGTGGAGTCACTAACGGCAAACCGGAAGATAAACTTGGCATTCGAGGATCCAACAGTAAGAAATCTTTATTTGCTATTCAACTTTATCATGCTAGAAGTGGATTCTCTTTAGATATGTTATTATTAAATAATGTTTATATGTATACATACATCTATTATTACAGGCCACATTTTTTTTTTACAGTAGCCTATCACATCATACTTTCAAAGTGCAATTATCTGTGGCGATTATATAGCGAAAACCTAGCTAAGACTAGGACCACTGCACCCACATGAGGGTAAGAGTAAGAAGTCTGAGAAAGTGTGTGGCAGCAAGAATAAATTATCAGCTGGAGTCCATCAGCTTGATGATTAAACAGGGATTCTGTGTTTTTTAGGTCTTAGGGGGCAAATAACATCCTATTAAAGTAGAAAGAGATGGTTTGGCATTGTATTTTCTCTTTTCTGCTAATGTGTTTTAAAATGTTCTATTTGTGCCACATTATAATGTCATCTAACTATTTACGGAGCTTGGCGAGGTCCAAAGGAAGGGGAATGAAGGAAAAACTGTTGTAGTGGTAAAGACATTATCTTCCCATCATGGTGTTTAGAACTGCTGGGGCTCTGCACTTGTGTGAATGCTTTGAAGGAAAACATTTTGAAAATCAAGGCCCTGAATACAAATCCATGCTGCTTCTCCTGCAGTGACTGTTATTCTTGTGGTGTACGGGTGTGGCGCTCTTGTAGTCATCCAGATCCTTATCCAGCAACAGTACTGGCAGCAGTTTCTATAGTATTATATTTATTTATTTGAGAGTTTTATATAGCCTAGCTAGACCCGAATGTATCCGAGCGCTTTACAACACTAAATGTCCACATCAAAGATAATCAGTCTATGCAGAGCATCTGAGTCAGAGTGCTTTACTACAGTAAAGGTTAACATAGATAACGAGTACATACAAACTACTGCAACTAACACTCCAGCACATATGTATCGATGTCTACTACTAGTGTTATTCGGCTCTATGAATTCTATTAACTCAAGATCAATCGCAAACCAACCCATTAATAATTTTAGTTTTTTAAAACTGATACTGTTGTATCTGGGGCCACTTGTTACTTCCAAATTGTTAACCACACAAATTGCTTTCACGTTGTTGTCCAGTGATGGTGGGTAAACAGGTTCCCTACCTGTTGGGTAAGGGCTAAGATCATGCAACTGTTCTATAGACAATGTGGAGACAGGAGCTCACTAAGCAAAAATGGAAATTGCTCATCAAACTGTATACTCAAAAAAACAAATCAGCTCCCTCATGTGCCAGTCCTCAAAAAGGTTCTGAGCAGTTCTGGGAGCGAAGAGACACAAATAAAAGAAATTGCACACAGTACAAACAGTATGACTGGAACAGATGCAGCTAAGATACACGAGGCCAAGTGCCAAGCTCGTTCCTAGTTATGTCAGGTGCCAATAACTGAGTACCAAAGCAGAATCGCCCAAACGGCCGGAGCTGTGTCATTGGTTGGCACAGACCAGGCGCTGCATTTTCTTTTTTAGAGAACAGAGGCAGGCCATTGTACAGAGACCTGTGAGGCATCAGTGGTTTGACAAAGATGACAGCAGTTGCTGTTACACCTTCCAATCATCTGTTGCCAAAAAGAACCCGTCTTGGTAGACAAGGACTTCCTTTTTGCAGTCTTGCGGGTGTGGCATTATGGCCAGAGTTGCAGACTTTGGAACTGGGGAGACCGGTTTGAGTTGTCACACCAGCTCAATATCCTATGATTCTAGACAAATTGTTTAGATTGGTCAAACAACGCCAAAGTTATAGCCAAGTCATAAAATGCTTTTCCTATGGAAACTACGACCTAACTACAACTACCTACTGACAATCGCCAGAAGGTAAACAATAAAGTATGTGTGGTGTGTGTCCATTGACCTAATAGGACATTTAGTCCTATTTCTAGGCCTGTGTCTGTCCTGGTTTTTTGTGCTGACAAACTGGTCACACTAGACTGTAATCTCACTAGCTAGGTTGCGTAACGGGGCCCCTGTGGGTTGTGCCCCTGCCACTTTTATGTGGACCCTCCCCTAGTTGCTGGACTATCCCAAAAACTCACAGTGGGTGTAGAGGCTAATGCACTTTCATTAATTGCTCCACCTTGACAGAGTACATCATTGATTATTCTAATGCTTACTCTTAATAGTATATTTATGGGAATGGAGACTAAAAGTCACGGAATAGCTAGCTCCAGCCACAAGTCTGATTATAGGGCCATCTGTCTTATGTTCTCATTATGCTTAATATTTTAGCCTGTGAAGTTTATTTTGAAAATACCAGAGTACCTGCGGAAAATGTCATTGGAGAAGTCGGAGGTGGATTTAAGGTGAGTTACAGTTAACCATATTTTTAACCGAAAGTTTTTTTTTAAAAGATGTCTTGGACTGGCCCCTTTCCATATAATGTTCAAAGAAGACGCTCTTCTTCATAACTATTAGCTGTGACTTATTTGGTTGGTGTGCCTTTTAATTTTAATAGTAACAGTTGGTCATAGCACTATATGAAACTTAATAAACTCAATGAGGTCATCCAATATGTCACAATTCCTGGTAGGTTGAAAACCGTAATCTGTGATCTGGTTTTAAATGTTGTTCTGTTATTCTTCATCGTAGTTTACTGTACTGATATGGTGTTATTTAGTTTGCTGCAACCTTGAGGCGCCAACCTCTAGATTGATTCAGTCACTGCTGGAACAAGCAGTTATTTTTTCTTATTTAATGACGTTCCTGGAAGACCAAAACCTCCTCTACTTCAATCCAAAGGTCAGACTCTGGTGTACAAAAAGCCATTTCTGGCCGTCTGACATGCGACCATATAACATTTTTATTTATTAATTATTTTTTTATTTTTGTTTTTCTTATGCAAGCATATCATTCTGTGTGCAGATTTCAAACTCCGTATCAGAAAGAATACAAAACTCTATCTCGGACGGGCGCATCCTCCCGTCAGCTCACTCTGCTAGGTATTAACCTTACCAAGTCCACCACTGAAGCCATTTGCTTTCATACATCAGGCTATGCGGAATGTAGCTTACATTTTCTAGGTCTGGTATTATTCTCGTTCATCATTCCATTGGATCTTGACTACTTGATGCATCATGATCCTTCCTTTCACCCTCAACCTTCCCCCACCCTCCACTTTAGCTATTTGAATTGAACTGTTTTCAATAACTCCTCTATCTCTCTGAGAATATATTCATTCTCACCCACTATCACAATGTGCCTTGCTGGCTGCATCAACTCTTCTAGGGACTACATTCCATATCAGAAATCTTTTCTTTATGAAAGAAATTGTTTCTGCTAAGTCAAGTCTGGGAACAACGGAACATATTCGCCCTCTTAGCTTGAGCTCCTTTTAGATCTGGGCTACAGACAGCTTTCACTGCCTCTTCAGAGATTTTGTAAAAAAACGATTTTCAGAGAGGGACTTTGGCTGTTCCCTCCTCACATTCACACCATTATGACTGGATTGTCAGTCATGACGAGTGAAGACAGTTTGTCTTTTTACTTTTTTAGGTCTCGCCTAGCGTTGCTGTGCACATGTGCATCTAGCTCTGCGAGATTTATTGCAAATGAGTACTTTCAGAAAAGGGCTTGAAGCCCCGCCCCTTATTCCCATTGGCTTACGTCACCGTTTTTGTTAAACGGTGGGCTGCCAATGGAAATAAGGTTTCCAGGGTGCCTCCTTTTCGCTTTTTTGGCCGCCCCACCCGGACTGGCTCGCCTGCTTCACGGCTGTCGTGAAGACTTTTCTTATCTGCTTGTTTATTTAACAAGCAGATAAGAATAATCTTCACAACAGCTGTGAAGTAGGCACGGAGCTCAGAGGCGCATGGGGTCACGGGAGGACAAGGGATTCCAGGCAGCCGTGTGTTTATTAAACGTGCATCTCGGGGACACGCTAACATGCCGCTTTTCTACATATTCTAATAATCTGATTGTGTAAAATAAAGCAGAATGCAGGTTTCTTTTCCAGGGGATACTCATCAATAGTCATAAGCACTGAATAATCCCCGCCCATGTGCGGGACCCTGGAGCATATACAGAAATACATATTTATGTGTATGTTTAGAACCTCAAGTACATAGTACTTCCCAAAAATATATAAATATATATATATATATATATATATATATATATATATATATATATATATATATATATACATATACATATACATATACATATACACACACACCCCCAAAGTGATCCACACGACTCCGGGCGCTCTGTTGTGGGTGCTCTGCATGGGGGCCGGATCCTGGCCCGACATTCAATTTTGACACAAAGAATGCGGCACAACAAGGTTCCAGGTTGCTTTTGTAAGGGTTTATTGCTCCAGCTCAGACCAACGCGTTTCAGCCTAGGGACAGGCTTTGTTCAAGGTAAGTGAGCACTCAACTATGTTTACTATTGATCCCACTTCGCTGTTAAGGTGCATTATGGGATTTGTGGTTCATTTGATAAAAGGGATTATTTTTACATGATTTCGACTTTAGCAATTTGAGCACTTAATTGTCAACATTAGGTACTTCGGCATTGTGTTAGTCATACATATTCTATCGTGATATTTTGTAATGCATTGTAAATCACAGTTAGGAATAAATTATTGTACTTTTGGTGTAGTACCATGGTCAACAGAATTTCATTCACTGATTTAAACACTTTACTCGGTATAGTACCCGATTTAAATAATTATGCTTTCTCAGTCTGCCATCGCAGTTCATTAATTCAGTCTCTGATGTTTATTCTAAATGTACGTAAAGTTCCTCATCAAAGTTCATCCCTCTGGGCATTTTTGTTTTAAGTCTGATAATGAACTTTGATTCAGTTTGTCTTAATTTACGTTTTCTGTTGCCTCCACGTTCATCCACATTAATCATATGTATCCCATAATAGGACATGGCTCTCCAGTCACTTTTCTGACAGTTTGCCATATGTTTGGCAGTGGCATAAGACATGTCTTTGTTTTTGACTGCTCTTATGTGTTCTAGAATGCGTTTTTTTAGAGCACAAGTGGTACTTCCTATATATCTGGATACACATTTGCATTGTATAATGTAGATTACGTGGGTGGATGAACAGTTTATTTTCTCTGTTATTGGGAAACTTCTTCCATCAGCTTCTTCAAAAGTCGTTTTGTTGAGGCCAATTTTGCATGCTTTGCAAACATTGCATCTTTTGAATCCTTTTCTTTGGTCTGTTAACCAGTCACTTTGTTTATTGATTTTTTTCTCTTTGAAATGACTTTGTACTAGTTTGTCTTTCAGCGAGGAAGTTTTTTTATATGTGATCGTTGGTTCATTTCCTACTATTTTTCCAATATCAGGGTCCCCTGATAACAGGTGCCAGTATTTCTTTATTTTTCTTTTTATCATTCCACTTTCTTTGTTATGTAGGATCATTGGTTTTCAATTTTGGAATGAGTATTGTCGTTCTATCCTGTTTAGCTGCTTTCTTTTTGCATTTTTCTAAAGTTTGTTGTTTGTATCCCCGTGATCTCAGTCTTTCAGCAGTTTCTTCAATTTTGATTTCTGCATCTTCCTTTTTTGAGCAATTTCTTTTCATGCGAATGAATTCGCCGTATGGGATGCTTGCCAGTAGTGGTTGTGGGTGAAAGCTGGTCCCATGTAGGATACTATTGGTTGCGGTTGCGGTTTCCTTGCGGAATAGGGTTGTGTGTATCTGCTCATCTTCTACATATACTTTCAAGTCTAGGAAGTCAATTTCTGTTTTGCTGGTTTTATACGTGAAATCTAGCCCAATGTTGTTGTTACAAAGTTTGGAATAATAAGAGTCAAATTCAGTTTTAGTGCCATTCCATATTAAAAACAAATCGTCGATGTAACGGACCCATAAAATCAGTTTCTCTAGATCAGTTTGGTTTGAGGGATCCCATGCTATTGTTTTTTCCCACCAGCCCATGGTGGTATTGGCATAGATGGGTGAGAATGAAATGCCCATAGAGGTTCCACATTCTTGTTTAAAAAGTTGTTGATTAAACAAGAACACATTGTTGGTGAGACATAGTTTGATCATTGACATTAGCATTTCTGTGTGTTTGAGATTGCTGATGTTTCTCTGTTTCAGAAAGTAGTGACACGCATTCAATCCTACCTCGTGTTTTATGGAAGTATATAGGGAGACTGCATCAATCGTGACCATCAAATAGTTATTATTCCAGGAGATATTCTCTAATATTCGCAAAAAGTCCCCAGTGTCTTTGATGTACGAACTTTGACTTTTCGCAATTGGAGCTAAAAATAGGTCTACATATTGTGAAATGTTTTCGTATAGACTAGAACACAATGAGACAATTGGTCTCCCTGGTGGATCAGTCAATGTTTTGTGTACTTTCGGCAAAAAGTAGATCGTTGGGATTATCGGGAATTCATTTGTGAGAAACTTTTTTTCATCTTCAGTCAATAATCCTTCTTTTTGCCAATTCTCCAATAGTCTGTTTAGATGTAATACCATCTCATTCATAGGATTTTTTTCTAATTTGCTGTAGTTCATAGGGTTATTTAATTGTCTATTTGCCTCTTTGATGTAGTTTTTGGTTTCCATTAAGACGATATTGCCGCCTTTGTCCGCTGGCTTCATTGTTAAACATGGGTCATCATTCAAAGTTTTTATGGCATTTCTTTCTTTGTTAGTTAGATTCTCTCTGTTGTTTTTCTTCCGACTCTTTTAAAGTTTATCTAGTTCTTCCATTACCGCCTCAGAGAACATATCAATTCTGTTCCCAGGTGATAGTGTAGGGCAGAATTTTGATTTGTTTTTCAATCCACTATTGATCCTCCGATCTGTTCTTATGTCTAGGTCTTCCATCAATTGAGATCCCGATAGGGGTGATGTATCCTCTTCATATAGTAGTCCAAAGATGTTTTGTAGATCCGGGACTTCTTGGATTTGCCACGGTGATTCATCTTCAGAGATTGTTGGAATTTCCAGATTTTCGGATTGTTTTGGTTGCCGTGCATGTATTTTAGCTAGTTTTAATTTGCGGACATATTTATAAAAATCAATTCTTGTTTCGACAGGGTTGAAATGTTTCTCCGGACAGAAGGAAAGTCCTTTGTTTAATAGAGAGGTTTCTTCTTCAGTTAGTTGATGTTTTGATAGATTTATTATAAGGTTCTCTATTTCCGATTGCGCAGAGGGTAAGTTTTTCTTTCTTTTGGCTCTTCGGGTTTTCCTTGTTTTCCTGCATCGGTGTTTGACCCCCTTCCCCTACCGCGAAATGTTCCTCTTCTGCGCCTCCCTCCTCGGGACAACGATTTGTCCAGATTCCAGAGCCGTACGTCCTCTAAAAAATCGTAACCAGTGTCACTTGTTTCGCTCTCAAATCCATCACTCGTTTGTGACCCACTAGTGCTTGATGGTGTGGTTCCCTTTGGGAAATTCTTTTTCAGATTGTCAAATCTGCGAGCGAATGTTAGTATTCTCCCTGTAAGATAGTCCTTCTCATCTCTTTTGAATTTGCGTTCTTTTCGCTCTTCTATCTCAGTTTCGTATTTTTCTAGTCTATCATCCATTTCTTTCCTTAATTTTGTTGGCTCTCCTTTGTCAGGGTGTTGTTTAATTGTATCTTCAATTTCATTAATTTTTGCTGTAATTTCAAGTATATCAATCTTAGCATGTTTTATTAATATCCGCATCATGTTCAAAGAACATGCAGTGTTGTTTTGCATCCATTCTTCAATCAATTCTGTTTTAGTTTCAGGTGTGTCGGCATTGTGAAAATTCTTAGTCCTCGTGGGATCCTTTTTACTTCGATGTATTTCTCTAAAGCAATCACTTCCCAGCTTTTATTTATTTCCTTTTTGTACAATTTTTCAACTTGATTGTACATTTGTTTTAGAACATTAGTTTGCGGTGCATTGGCATTCTTGGTGCTAGGGTTTTCTTTGTCTTTCTCTGTATTTGCGGTGGTTTTAAACATATGGTTTGCTTTGTCAGCGCGTTTTGCCGCTCGTGCTTCCATTTCGAAATCTGTTGGTTTGTTTACACAGATACGGGCGTGCTTCACTGTGCGCTAATGTCTTTCCACTTTGTCACTCTTCTGAGCTTACACGGAGCGTTAACGTTTATTTACTATGCATGGAACTTTTTCCCCGATTGCCTCTCGAAACCTCCGTAATGTATACGGCAACAGTTTCACTGGTGGGCATTACGGAGAACACATCGCTTGTTGCTAGAGTTTGCACGATGGCTGCTTTCGCCACTCACCTTCGGGAGACTCCCAGTACGACGGCGTCCTCCGACACTGTCTCACGGCGCTCAACCTCCGGTGATTTCACTCGGCTCTTCCTCTTTTCGCACTGCAAGCGGGCGCTCACGAGTCACTTCGACAATCCTCCAAAGTGATCCACACGACTCCGGGCGCTCTGTTGTGGGTGCTCTGCATGGGGGCCGGATCCTGGCCCGACATTCAATTTTGACACAAAGAATGCGGCACAACAAGGTTCCAGGTTGCTTTTGTAAGGGTTTATTGCTCCAGCTCAGACCAACGCGTTTCAGCCTAGGGACAGGCTTTGTTCACGGTAAGTGAGCACTCAACTATGTTTACTATTTATCCCCCTTCGCTGTTAAGGTGCATTATGGGATTTGTGGTTCATTTGATAAAAGGGATTATTTTTACATGATTTCGACATTAGCAATTTGAGCACTTAATTGTCAACATTAGGTACTTTGGCATTGTGTTAGTCATACATATTCTATCGTGATATTTTGTAATGCATTGTAAATCACAGTTAGGAATAAATTATTGTACTTTTGGTGTAGTACCATGGTCAACAGAATTTCATTCACTGATTTAAACACTTTACTCGGTATAGTACCCGATTTAAATAATTATGCTTTCTCAGTCCGCCATCGCAATTCATTAATTCAGGGGCTGGTGGGAAAAAACAATAGCATGGGATCCCTCAAACCAAACTGATCTAGAGAAACTGATTTTATGGGTCCGTTACATCGACGATTTGTTTTTAATATGGAATGGCACTAAACTGAATTTGACTCTTATTATTCCAAACTTTGTAACAACAACATTGGGCTAGATTTCACGTATAAAACCAGCAAAACAGAAATTGACTTCCTAGACTTGAAAGTATATGTAGAAGATGAGCAGATACACACAACCCTATTCCGCAAGGAAACCGCAACCAATAGTATCCTACATGGGACCAGCTTTCACCCACAACCACTACTGGCAAGCATCCCATACAGCAAATTCATTCGCATGAAAAGAAATTGCTCAAAAAAGGAAGATGCAGAAATCAAAATTGAAGAAACTGCTGAAAGACTGAGATCACGGGGATACAAACAACAAACTTTAGAAAAATGCAAAAAGAAAGCAGCTAAACAGGATAGAACGACAATACTCATTCCAAAATTGAAAACCAATGATCCTACAGGACCACCACGCTTTGTAACAACGTATAACAAAGAAAGTGGAATGATAAAAAGCAAAATAAAGAAATACTGGCACCTGTTATCAGGGGACCCTGATATTGGAAAAATAGTAGGAAATGAACCAACGATCACATATAAAAAAGCTTCCTCGCTGAAAGACAAACTAGTACAAAGTCATTTCAAAGAGAAAAAAATCAATAAACAAAGTGACTGGTTAACAGACCAAAGAAAAGGATTCAAAAGATGCAATGTTTGCAAAGCATGCAATATTGGCCTCAACAAAACGACTTTTGAAGAAGCTGATGGAAGAAGTTTCCCAATAACAGAGAAAATAAACTGTTCATCCACCCACGTAATCTACATTATACAATGCAAATGTGTATCCAGATATATAGGAAGTACCACTTGTGCTCTAAAAAAACGCATTCTAGAACACATAAGAGCAGTCAAAAACAAAGACATGTCTTATGCCACTGCCAAACATATGGCAAACTGTCCGAAAAGTGACTGGAGAGCCATGTCCTATTATGGGATACATATGATTAATGTGGATGAACGTGGAGGCAACAGAAAACGTAAATTAAGACAAACTGAATCAAAGTTCATTATCAGACTTAAAACAAAAATGCCCAGAGGGATGAACTTTGATGAGGAACTTTACGTACATTTAGAATAAACATCAGAGACTGAATTAATGAACTGCGATGGCAGACTGAGAAAGCATAATTATTTAAATCGGGTACTATACCGAGTAAAGTGTTTAAATCAGTGAATGAAATTCTGTTGACCATGGTACTACACCAAAAGTACAATAATTTATTCCTAATTGTGATTTACAATGCATTACAAAATATCACGATAGAATATGTATGACTAACACAAGGCCGAAGTACCTAATGTTGACAATTAAGTGCTCAAATTGCTAATGTCGAAATCATGTAAAAATAATCCCTTTTATCAAATGAACCACAAATCCCATAATGCACCTTAACAGCGAAGTGGGATAAATAGTAAACATAGTTGAGTGCTCACTTACCGTGAACAAAGCCTGTCCCTAGGCTGAAACGCGTTGGTCTGAGCTGGAGCAATAAACCCTTACAAAAGCAACCTGGAACCTTGTTGTGCCGCATTCTTTGTGTCAAAATATATATATATATATCCTGGCGCCCTCCCCTCATGTGCTCTGCTTAATGTGGCACGCTCACTACACACACTCTCTACCATCGCGAGGCACCCGTTCCTTGACGTATGTGGGCCGCGACGTACAATATGCAAAAAAGCGTCATGTAAGGATAAGTTACTTACCTGTCATCCTAGTTCTCTTCCAGGGGCAAACTCATCAAAGTCATAAGCACTGAATAATCCCCGCCCATGTGCGGGACCCCGGAGCATATACAGAAATACATATATGTGTATGTTTAGCACCCCAAGTACATAGTGCTTCCAAAAAACATACATATATACATGTATACACATATAGATATGCAGCTTATAATAAGTCCAATAGACTGTACAGCCAAAATTACATGTATTTCTACTGAAGAAAATATGTAAATAAAGTAACATAGAACATATACTGCAGTAGTGTTTAACAACAACCCTTTATTTTCATAAAGAAAAACAGGTAATTGCAGGCAATTTGTTCTTTGGCTGCATAGATGAATAATTATCACCGTATTACAAACAACTGGCACCTTGCCTTTAAGGCTCCAGAGAACCTGGACACCATGCCTCTAAGACCTCCAGGAGCCCCCTGCTCCCATCATGCACCACAGGTGACAGTTTGGTCAGTTCTTTTTTCCGACTCCTTCTGTGAGGATCCTGGAGTTTGAGCTCGGTCTTTTTTTAACTTTTTCGGTCAGAAATTGATTTTGAACTACTTCGTTCGACATTTTTCTTAGCTGGTTTTATTTTCTGACTACTTTCTGACATTTGTACTATCTTTTTATGCCAGAAAGGCCAGCTTTGTTTAACAAATGTCCTTCCTGTGGGAAGAAGATGGCGAAATCTGACTCTCTGTGTGTATTGTGTGTTTGCCGTCCTCACACAATCCACAGAAGTGTTACTACTGTTAGCAATTTTCTAAAAGAACTCTGCTTGACAGAGAAAAGATGAGGCTTCATGCGTCGATGGAGAGAGGAAGAACCGCAAGTGGCCTTGAGTCCCATTCCAAGAAGCCCTCCTCTCATGGACAACGTAAGAAGAGTCGATCTGCTTCACCTACTTCACTTGCTTCGAGAAGGACGGAGATTCCAGAGTGCTCGCCGTCAGCGTCTAAATCGGCATCAGAAAAGCAAGTAAGCCATTCTAGGACGTCGAGGGATAGATCGCCGTCGAAGAGACAAGAACCGTCGTTGACAAAAAGTAAGTCGACTTCGAGGCATACTTCGGGCTCGAAGTATGTGAGCGAAGACAGGTCGAAGTCCACGTCGAAACATCAGTCCACGTCTAGACACTGGTCACATCGAGGTCTCCACCTTCTTCTCGAAGGTCGGCGTCGAGATGTTCGACAGCAAGAAACCCCTCTCCAACCCATAGACGGTCGACGTCGAGGGCACGATCGGCGATGAGGAAATCGATGTCGAAGGTACCATATACCCATTGACATTCGACGTCGAGAAGTCGGTCACGATCGCCGTTGAGACCGACGTGGAGAGCATCATTGCAGAGACATGGCTCTTCCAGTGTGTCTCCACAGCGGTCGATGTCGGTGGTGGCATTATCTGGATCGACGTCGAGGGAGAGGATTGTTGCCACTTCTAAAGAAGCACCAGAAAATCCAAGGTCGACGTCGAGGACACAGCGTTCGATGTCGAGAGAAGCGTCATCTTCTCCTGGACTTCACATTATGCAAGTCACACCTAAGAGATCTCCGGCTCCAAGACAAAAGTTTCCTACCAACTTATCGCCACAATGGTTGGAGAGTATTCAGCACTGGAAAATGCCTCCTAGAGTTCCTCGAGCAGGATTCTGAAAATCTCTATCGCCACCGCGAGCCTCTTGGGGATCCCTTCCACGCAGGTCCCCATGAAGGTCTCAATCACCTGTGAGAAGGCGTTCAAGGTCAAGAGTTCATTCAAGATCTCGCCGCTCTCCTACTCCTAAGAGAAGACGTAGATCTCCATCTACAATTACGTCAACAAGATCTTCTATTAGAGATTACTCTCCCACTCTGTCCACTACACCCCCATCTAGGGTGTCCCCGATAGACAATTTTGGAACTTTTAATGAAATCCTTTGTAGGGGTGCCAACAAGCACAATATCCCTATGTATACTACACCAGTTTCCACATCAGTGATTTTTGAAACTTTACATCACAAGGATTCTGAAAAGCCTGTGCTTCCTTTGGTTCCAGGTCTGCTAGAACCGACAATGCAGACTTTCCTTATCTTCTATTAGAGATTACTCTCACACTCTGTCCACTACACCCCCATCTAGGGTGTCTCTGATAGACAATCTTGGAACTTTTAATGAAGTCCTTTGTAGGGGGGCCAACAAGCTCAATATCACTATGTATACTCCACCAGTTTCTGATGGAGCGGTAATTTCTTCTGGTAGTTTCTCAATGTAAAACCCTCATGCTACCTCTAATTTACCGCTCAAAAGGTGTTGGGCCCTTCACACCATGTATTACCTTCAGGAGATTTTAAATAATCATGAACAGTAAAAACTGCAATTATTATTCAAGCCAATAAAGAGAGTTGTTGAGTATTTTAAAGGGTTTTATTTTCTAGTCAAAAGTTAATGTTCGAGGCATGTGGGCTGCTAAATTCATATCTTAGCATTAGATCGCCGCCTAGTGTTGGGCTCGGATGATTGCACATTGTTGTCCTGGAAGAGTCTTCGAAGTATCCTGAGATAGGTGGCTCCTCCCCTGGACTACAGTGCGCATGGGCATCGGCTCCATCCCCAGATTGTTTTTTTCCGCCATTGGGTTCGGATGTGGTCTCGACGTCTTACTGTCGGAACCAAGTAAAACTAACTTTTAGCGGCCAAAAGGCCTCGATTTCATTGCGTCGGTATTGTCTGCGCACGGTCTCGAGTCTTCCGTCTCTTGGAGCCGGAATAAGCGGAGTTTTCTTCGCTCTCTGAACTTTGAGGCCTTCTCATCGCGACACGACTGCAAGCCTTTTCGGACATGGAGCGGAGCCCGTTTAAGTACTGCCCGCTCTGTGGGTCCAAGTACCCACACATCGATCTACACCCCGTCTGTAACAAGTGCCTTTCGCCTGACCACGACGACGGAAAGTGCAAATTGTGTGCGCAGTTCCGCTCAAAGAAAACTCTCAAGCTTCGGCGCGCGGTGCGCTTGGAAGCTAAGCAAGCGGCCCCGGATCCGGAGAACATCTTCGGCGACCAGGACGAAGAGGTCCAGGGTCACCATCTACAAATCTCCCCACCAGAGACGGAGGTCGAGGCGGATCCGGGAGACGACGACGGAGTCGCGGGTCAAGGCCTTGAATACGTCGAAGAGGTAGGAGACGACGATGAGATTTATGGGGCCGCGGCAGACAGCTCGGGGGACGAGCTCTGCCCCGAAGGTTACGAAGATACCGACCGGGACACGGGATCGCCTGTCGGCCTTACCCAAGACCCGTTGCCGCAAGCCACAGCCCCGCCTTCGGGCCCGGCTACGGACTCACTTGCTGAGCAGACTGTTTCGAAAACGAAACTGAAACCATCGGGATCGACGACACCTAAAATGGCCGACCCGAGAACGAAACCGAAACTTAAGGACTCGAGTGTCCCTAAGATGGCTGCCGTGCCGGTGAAAAAGACGGTGCCCGCTACCCCATCGGCTCCGTCGACCTCCGGTCCGCAGAAGCCGAAGAAGTCCGTCGATTCCGATGCTGCAAAATCGAAACCGACGCCTGAGGAGGGGTCCTCCAAGAAAGATGGTCGGCACGGGTCAGCGGCTACGACGCCGTCCAAGCCCGCCAAAGTCGGCTCCAAGGAGGCTACGCACAAGAAGTCTGCGCCCCCGACTCAGGAATCGGAGGCGGTGAAGACAAGTTCCGCGCCCAAAGCGCACAAGGCCCACAAGGACGTCGGATCCGAGGGACCGATCAGACCATCCTCGTCAGCGACAAAACCCACTGTGAGTGAGACGTCCCTCATCGCAGACTCACTGCAAAGAATCAGGGAGAAAGCCTTTGCCCCGTCGGCTCCGATACCATCGCCGCTGCCGCAAAAGGACACTCCAGCAAAGCCTTCTGGGAAACTTCTCTTTCTTTTGCCACCTAAGGAGGCGCCGAAAGCGTTTTCAACCAAACCGGCTCCGAAACAAGTTTCTTCGCCGGCTGGCCCGCTTCCACGTCGGGTACTCGAATCAGAAGACGATTCAGAGCATTTCATCGACGCTGACACAGGCAAGCTGACCCTCTATAAGAGGAAAATCACTTCGGAGCCAGTGGACTCCTATGTCATCCCACTGAAAAAGAAGAGGGTGCCCCTTGACGCCTCAGGCCTCACGGAGCCAATCCAGCCTCCTCCAAGACGGAGCCCTACTCCCTCCCCAGAACACTCTGCTGGTGAGGGGTATGATGAGGACGAGCAGTACAATTTCCCTATCGATGAACCTGATGCACAACCGGATTCATACGATGACACTGGTGACCAGAACACCCAGGGTGTGGGGCAGGACCCGCAGCTCTTTAATGCACGTGCATCCCCGACTGAGGACTCAGCAGGCTTTCATGCACTACTTGAAAGGGCGGCAGCCAATCATGATGTGGACATGCATGCCGACCCGGTTGAGGAAGACTTCCTTTTCGACACCTTTTCAGTCTCTGAAAGGACAGTAAAGACACTTCCTATGCTAAAAGGAGTCCTCAAACATGCTGGGGACATTTTTAAGGAGCCTACAAGAGCGAGAGTGGTCAACCCTCGCATTGAAAAGAAGTACAGGCCTGCACCTGCGGACCCCGCCTACATCCGGGGACAATTGCCACTGGACTCTCTTGTGGTCGCCAATGCCAGGAAGCGTGCCAACTCCCAGACAACGGGTGAAGCTCCTCCCCCGGATAAGGAGTCCAAAGTGCTAGAGGCAGGGGGCAAAAGAGTAGCTGCACAGGCATCAAACTTTTGGCGCATCGCCAATACACAGGCGCTCTTGGCGCGTTACGATAGGGCACACTACGACACCCTAGAACAGGTTGTACAACACCTGCCTCCACAGTTCCAAGAAGCTACACAACTGCTCATTAACGAAGGGAAGCTAATCTCAAACGCAGCCATCAAGTGTGCACTTGACGCTGCAGATACAGCTGCTAGGGCTGTCAACACTAGCGTTATGCTGAGACGACAGGCGTGGCTACGCATCTCAGGCTTTAAACAGGATATTCAGACAACAATTCTTAATCAACCGGTCAATCCTGATAGTCTGTTTGGTCCAGATGTTGACACCACCCTAGAGAAAATAAAAAAGGACACGGAAACTGCTACATCCATGGGGGCCCTGCAGTCTCAACAGTTTCGTGGCAGCAATTTTCGTCGCTCAGGTGCACGTGGGGTCACCAGAGGACAAATGGGTCAACAATCCCAGTTCTCAAAAGGTGGAGCACAATCCTCGTTCACGAAACAGAACAAGGGAGGTTACAGGAATAACAGCAACAGAGGTCGCGGCAGAGGAAACAACAACCCCCGCTCCTCTACTCCAAGCAAACAGTGACTCTCTGTCACTGCCCCCGACCACCTAACACCTGTCGGGGGGAGACTGCAGCAGTTCCTGCCCGTCTGGAAAAACATCACCACAGACAGGTGGGTGCGACAACTAGTCCAGTATGGTTATTGCCTAGAATTGAAGTCCACTCCACCCAACATCCCGCCAAGGCAAAGGCCTATGTCCGCAGAGCACTTGCTCTTATTGCAGCAGGAGGTAGTGGTGATGCTGCAAAAAGGAGCAATCGAGCAAGTGCCGGTGGGAGAGGAAGGCACAGGGGTATATTCCCTGTACTTCCTTATTCCAAAGAAGGACGGATCTCTCAGACCCATTCTAGATCTACGCCCCCTCAACCTGTACATACTATCGGAACATTTCCACATGCTTACACTGCAACAGATTCTTCCCTTGCTAAACCAAGGAGACTTCTTAGCAACCTTAGATCTCAAGGATGCGTATTTCCACATTCCACTACACCCGTCACACAGGAAATACCTCAGGTTCACTATTCAAGGCAGGCACTACCAGTTCAAGGTCCTACCCTTCGGAGTCACAACAGCCCCGAGGGTGTTCACCAAGTGTCTGGCGACAGTAGCGGCGCACCTCAGGAGGCAGAACATCCATGTCTACCCCTACCTAGACGACTGGCTCGTACAAGCCAAGTCAGAGCAGCAGTGCGCCGCGGACATGTCAACTACAATTCACCTTCTTCACGATCTGGGTTTCTCCCTAAACTACCCAAAATCGCATCTTCAGCCGGCACATGTCCGGCAGTTCCTAGGTGCAACGATCAACACCCTGACGGCCATGGCTCAGCCAAACCAAGTCAGGATAGACAGCATGCAGGCCCTGATCCAAAGGTTCAGGCCACAGCACTCGCTTCCAGCGAGAGTGTTCATGCAGTTGATAGGCATGATGGCCTCCTGCATCTTCATAGTCCCTCACGCACGGCTACACATGCGCCCGCTCCAGGAGTGCTTAGCGAATCAGTGGACACAGGCTCGTGGACAATTGACAGACCTAGTGTTGGTTACCAGTCGGGCATACGACTCTCTGCCTTGGTGGACTCCACACAACCTTTGCAAGGGCCGACTGTTCCAAGAGCCTGTGCCGCAGATTGTCCTGACAACGGACGCATCTCTCCAGGGATGGGGAGCTCATGTGCTCACTTACACAGTGCAGGGACTATGGTCAACGCAGCAACAGAAGATGCACATCAACTATCTGGAACTGATGGCAATCTTCATGGCGCTCAAGTCCTTCATTGTACATCTGTGCAACAAGGTCGTGCTAGTCCGGACGGACAACATGACCGCGATGTACTACATTCAAAAGCAGGGAGGCACCCACTCGCCACAGCTGTCTCATCTGGCTCAGAGCATGTGGAAGTGGGCCATTCAGAGGAACATTTTCCTCATGGCAGAACACCTCCCAGGAAAGGACAATCAGATGGCGGATCTGCTCAGCAGGTACAGCCATCAAATGCACGAGTGGGAGTTACACCCATCTGTCCTCCACCCGTACTTCCAGCAGTGGGGTCATCCGGAGATAGACCTGTTTGCCACAAAAGAGAACGCAAAATGCCAACACTTTGCCGCCAGGTTCCCTCACCCACAGTCGCAGGGGAATGCGATATGGATGAACTGGTCAGGCAAATTTGCGTACGCTTTTCCGCCAGCCCCTCTAATACCGCTGGTCGCAAGAAAGCTAAGGCAGCACGAGATGACTCTCATCCTAGTTGCTCCAACGTGGGCGCGCCAAGCATGGTACACTACGTTCCTCGAACTCTCAGTGGTGCCGCATCAAAGACTGCGTCTCACGCCCAGTCTTTTGACGCAGAACCATGGAGAAATTCAGCATCCAGATCCGCAACAGCTCAACCTGGCGATCTGGCTCCTGAGGTCCTAGAGTTTGGGTACCTTAACCTGCCTCCAGAATGCATGAGCATCATCAAGGAGGCGAGGAAACCGACTACTAGAGCATGCTATGCTGCAAAGTGGAAGCGTTTCGTCATCTACTGTACAGCCAATGACATCAACCCGCTTGATGCATCTATCCCCAACATCATCTGCTATCTGTTGCATCTTTACAAGTGCAATCTGGCGTACACTTCCATTCGGATACATCTATCCGCCATAGCGGCTTATCTTCAAAACAGGCAGCACCTCTCTGTCTTCAGAGTGCCCGCCATTAAAGCCTTCCTTGAAGGTCTGAAAAGAGTCATTCCCCCAAGGACACCGCCAGCTCCAGTGTGGA
Organism: Lissotriton helveticus; assembly: GCF_964261635.1. Lineage (NCBI taxonomy): Eukaryota > Metazoa > Chordata > Amphibia > Caudata > Salamandridae > Lissotriton > Lissotriton helveticus. The sequence goes on along the minus strand of NC_136070.1, from coordinate 1,068,762,752 downwards.
ACCTCAATGTCGTCCTCACCAGACTGATGGGACCACCATTTGAGCCACTGCACTCGTGTGAACTCCAGTTCCTTACGTGGAAAGTAGCTTTCCTTATAGCTATTACGTCTCTGAGGCGTGTCAGTGAGCTGCAGGCGCTCACAATCCAAGAGCCATTCATTCAAATTCATCCAAATAGGGTAGTGCTACGCACTAACCCCAAATTCCTTCCGAAGGTGGTGTCACAGTTTCATCTAAACCAAACTATTGACTTACCAGCATTCTTTCAAAACCCGCAAACGGTGGCGGAAAGAATGCTCCATACCTTAGATGTACGGAGGGCGTTGATGTACTACATAGACAGAACACAACCCTTTAGAAAGACAAAACAACTCTTTGTTGCCTTCGCACCACAACACAAAGGCAACCCAATTTCCAAAGCAGGGATAGCCAGGTGGATTGTTAAGTGCATCCAGATATGTTATCAAAAAGCCAAGCGCACTTTAACAATACCCCCCAGAGCGCACTCCACACGCAAACTGGGGGCATCCATGGCTTTCCTAGGGAACATTCCTTTAGAGGATATTTGCAGAGCAGCCACGTGGGTCACACCACATACCTTCACAAAACACTACTGTGTTGATGTGCATTCCAAGCAGCAAGCAGCTGTAGGACAGGCTGTTCTCAAGACACTTTTTCAGGTTTCTGCAGCTGGCACGGGCAACCGCCGCTGATGGAGGGACTGCTATGTATTCTATGCTAAGATATGAATTTAGCAGCCCACATGCCTCGAACTGAATATGCTACTTACCAGTATGCATCTGTTCTTGGCATGTAGGGCTGCTAACATTCATATCGCCCGCCCTCCTCCCCGGTGCCTGTCGCAGCTGCAGATATACTATTGTATTTATTCATTAGCATGGACATCCTTTACACTTTTCACTCCATCTTCTGCCACAATGGCGAAAAACAATCTGGGGATGGAGCCGATGCCCATGCGCACTGTAGTCCAGGGGAGGAGCCACCTATCTCAGGATACTTCGAAGACTCTTCCAGGACAACAATGTGCAATCATCCGAGCCCAACACTAGGCGGCGATCTAATGCTAAGATATGAATGTTAGCAGCCCTACATGCCAAGAACAGATGCATACTGGTAAGTAGCATATTCATTTTCTCTGACCCTTTATTCATTAGTAAAATATCATTCGGGTTACATAATTTGGAAAACAGGAAAAATATCAATAATACAGAACACATTACAGTCTGCATATAAGCATTGCATGTAGTTATGAAAATGTGGCGCAAAATTCTTAAAGAGTTTCTAAGAAAAATAGTCTTGCAAGGCTAATCAATAATTAAATAGTTGGCAAAAATCTCCCATAAAGAGAAATAAATGCATTAGACAAATAAATCTTTTCAGACCTAATTAATTAGTCAAAGCATAAACTTAAAGTTTAGCATCTAAATCTAAAGAGCCTTTCTATCTGTTGCTGCTCTGTGCATCTCTCTGTGTCTAAAGAGCAAAAAGGAGGAAGACAGCCCGCCCTTCACCAGACCTCAAAGGAATGTGGCCTGCAGTGCCAAAATATGACGTGGAAGCAAGAAACCTCCCTCTGACTCTCCTCGGACGCCCAAGGCTGCACCCGTGACGATCTCGTACCTAACCCATAGAATGAAGCAAAGCCTAAGCCAAAATGAGCAAGAAGCCAGCTGAGCTGAGAATGCCAGCCCCCATCCAGAGAGGACATTATTGTATACTCTAATTATTGGCAGACTACACAAAGATGTAGCATCTTTCAGGAAAACCTGTACGTGATGGGTCAGTCATGATGGCATGAGTTCTTACTACCCTGACTCATTCTAAAATCCTGACTTTACCAGTTTTAACAAAAGAAGCATACATGAATAACTACATTTATAAACATTTGCAACATTTACTAGGAAAAATTTTTCATTCTAATTCTCTTCCTTCCCCTCTCAGCGCAGTCAGATGGACACTTTTAACTAACACTGGTACATTGGCAGAATCACAAGAATTTACAGTTCAAGATGTCCTTGACTTCTTTAGGAAAGCTGGTGTCTGCGCATGCTCTCTTCTCTTTAATGCAAGCCATAGCCTTGCTGGATTCACAGGCAGCCATTTAATTGTAGGCCCCAAAAATAAAACAAACACAAAGATAATATTAATTTCAATATTAATTTCATGTAAACCAGCCCATTATGTTTCCCAACTCCATACTAATACCCCTTATAAATGTTTACCTAGCCAAGCTATTAGTTTCAAGCAGCTTTTCTATTATTTATGACAAGATGCAAAATAAATGTGCAACATAGCATTTTCATGCATTTAGTGTAAAATTTAAAAGCACATCCAGTTACTACAGCGCACACAACAACATGCTTTAATGTTTTAGATAGCTTTTCATGCAAAAAAAGCATTTAGTCCCCTGTGTAGTGTTTGGTGCATTTGTTAATTCACACATTATAAAAAGAGGTGTTATTTAACTGAAAATATTTATCAAAATATGCAACAAGTCAAAGTCCTTTAAGACAGAAATACTGAATTTAGATTACATGGGATAAGCTGGGAAGAGAGAAACACATTCTATAAATCTTCAAAGCTAAAAAGGCCACCTTTTTCTAGACTGTAAAAAAAAACACAAGTTAATTCAGCAAAAGCATTTCCGACTGAATAGGCCTCACTTTCATGTTTGTCATGTGCCATGTTTTTAACTTGCACCAACATTTAAATGAAGTCTGTCTGAAGCACAAAAAATAAAACAATGCCTGACTGCAGATGAAATCTGCTCCATCATTTCCACATCAGTGATTTTTGAAACTTTACATCACAAGTCTTCTGCAAAGACTCTGCTTCCTTTGGTTCCAGGTCTGCTAGAACCGGCAATGCAGACTTTCCTTACCCCAGCCACAGTGGGGTCAGTTCCCACCAGGATTTCCAAGAAATATAAAGTCCCAGACCAGAACCGTTTTTTTTTCTTCGTGCAGTCCCACCTCCAGACTCGGTGATAGTGGCTTCAGCCAGGAAGACCCATTCGGCGACATCTTCTTCTACTGCCCCACCAGAGAAGGACAGCAAGAATATGGATTCTCTGGGCAAAAGAATGTGCAATACTTTGGCTTCGATTATGAAGGTGGCTAGTGCTTCTGCCCTGCTGTGTCGGTACGATAGGTCTCGCGGGGATTCCTTGGCGAGATTTTCAAGCAAACTCCTGAAGGAAGATCAACAGGACTTCCAAGAAATATTACAAGAAGGTGGACAGGTAGCTAACCAGGTTATAAGTGCAGCTGCAGAAGCATTTGACTTGGTAGCTCATTGATGCTCACATGACATCTGCTCAAGGAGATCGGCATGGCTTCGTCTTATGGGGATAAAACCTGATGCACAAAAAAGGATCGCAAACTCAAATTCAACGGATCCTCTCTGTTCGGTGCACATGCGGACGACGAAATGTCCAAGATGAAGAGTGATTTGGACACTCTGAAAGCTGTTGGCTTAGAAAAGAGGAAAGAGTTTAGGCGTCAATTCCGTCCTTATGATTGACGCTTCTCTCAACAGAGGGTTCAAAACCCCTCATTGCAATACACAAAATCAGGGTCAAGGTCAATCCAGGACCAATTACCAACAAAGACGACCTGGACGAGGGAGAGGATCTACGAAACAGCAAACTAACGTTCCTAAACAATCAGCAAAACAATGAGGGATGGCTTCCTCCATGCCCGTTGACCACTCCGGTGGGAGAAAGTATTATGTTACACCTGGTGGAGTGGGAGAATTTTCAAATCCCCACCAAAAGCCTCTTCAAAGACACCACTTGTTGCAAGCAGAAGTAAAAGTGCTCCTACAAAAACATGCCATAGAAAGGGTCCCTATTCCATAACGAAAACAAGGGATTTATTCACGCTATTTTCTGATTCAGAAAAGAGGTCCCACCAGAGAAAACAGACCAATACTCGACTTAAGACTGCTCAACAAGTACATTCGCAAAGAGAAATTTCGAATGTTGGCTTTACATCAAATATTCCCCCAGCTTCATCAGGGAGATTGGATGTGTTCAATAGACCTACAGGACGCATACTTTCATATACCAGTGTTCATAAAACATCGTAAATTACTACGATTCCAAGTGTCTGCCCAACATTTTCAGTTCAAAGTTCTCCCTTTCGGGCTCAAATCAGCCCCCCGAACGTTTTCCAAGTGCATGGCAGTGGTGGCAGCTTTTGTTCGCAAGCAAAGGATATTCATATACCCCTATCTGGACGACTGGCTTCTGAAGAGCTCGTCACCTGTTCTTCTTCAGAGTCATCTCTCGTATTGTCTACAGTTGCTAAACAGATTGGGCCTTCATGTAAACTACAAATCAATCTTCAATCCATCTCAGACGATCCACTATCTGGGTGCCTTACTGGATACCGCAGAAGCAAGCGCGTGTCCTTCGGAGGAGAGGTTGTCCTCAATTCAGGAGAAATGTCGCAACCTTCTAACACAGTATCCCACAGTCAGGCAGGTGTCATCACTGCTGGGATCTATGGCATCATGCATCTTTATCATACCAAATGCCAGGCTGGACATGCGTCCGTTGCAGCAATCCCTGGAAAAACCAATGGATGCAAGTGTCAGGGCGCGGGGAGGATCAGCTGATTCTCTCTCAATCGACCAAAGATTCCATCAGATGGTGGATGAAGAGATCCAATCTCATGAAAGGAGTTCCCTTTCACCTGGACTCTCCTACACAAACAATAGTCACGGATGCTTCACTCCAGGGATGGGGTGCTCACATAGGGGTTCTTCAAGTTCAAGGCCTGTGGTCGGAGACGGAACAAACTTACCATATCAATCTCTTGGAGTTGAGAGCTGTGCACCTAGCTCTCAAATCATTATACCCGTCACTTCAATCTCAGTACCTTCTGATTCAAACGGACAATACGACCACCATGCATTACTTAAACAAACAGGGAGGTACCCAATCAAGGCCTCTTTCTCTAGAGTCACAAAGCATCTGGAAGTGGCTTCTTGCAAGAGACTTGAACTTTCTAGCAATGCATCTTCCGGGAACTCTCATCGTCCAAGCAGAGGCCCTGAGAGGAGAATACATCGAAGCACACGACTGGTCGCTCAATGACAGTCATTCAAAGCATCTTCCGAGAATGGGAACGCCAGACATCGACCTGTTTGCAGACGCTGTAAATGCAAAATGTTCCGTCTTCGCATCCAGATTTCCCCAACCGGGATCTCGTGGCAATGCCCTTTTGATAAATTGGTATCAGACATTACTGTACTCTTTCCACCAATTCTGTTGATTCCCACAGTGATCAACAAGTTTTACAGGGCCAATTCCAGGATTATTTTGATAGCTCCGGAATGGCCGCGTCAGTGGTGGTATCTGGATCTCCTTCAGCTATCAGAGGTCCCACACAGGAGGTTACCATGCCGGCCAGAACTACTATTCAAGAATGAAGGGAAGGTATTCCACCCCAATCTATCATCACTGCGGTTGACTGCATGGCTCCTGAAGTACTTCAATACGGACATCTAGATTTACCTCCAGAATGTATAAACCATTCTTAAAGAGGCTAAGAGGCCTTCCACAAGACAATCCAATGCTTTTAAGTGGAAGAGGTTTTACTTGTGGTGCACGAACAATGGACATGATCCCGTCCGGGGTCAGGAACATTTGTTTTTACCATATTTACTGTTGGCCAAATCTGGTTTGAAATTTTCGTCTATGAAGGTTCATCTTGCAGCTATTACAGCGTATGGAAAATCACCTAATCAAATTTCCTTCTTCAAAATCCAAGTGGTCAAAGATTTTCTCGAGGGATTAAAAGAGGTTTACCCTCCAGTTAGAGCTCCTTCAGCAACTTGGGTGCTCAACGTTGTAATAACAAAACTGATGCGTGCTCCTTTCGAGCCTGTTCATAGAGCTTCTTTACAACATTTGACATGGAAATCTGCTTTTTAGTGGCTATCACCTCTGCTCGTAGAGTAAGAGAAATCCAAGCATTATACTGTAAAGAGCCCTATACTGTTTTTCATGCAAACAGAGTGGTTTTAAGAACGCATCCGAGTTTTCCACTGCAAAGTAGTCTCGGATTTCCATATTAACCAGACAATCGCTCTCCCCACTTTCTTTCCGAATCCTTCAAATCCTCTGGAAAGGTCCCTCCACTCGTTGGATCTTAAGAGGGTTTTGAAAATATATTTAAACAAAACAAAAAGCTTGAGAAAAACGGACCGTCAGTTTATAAACTATGAGTCCATAAATACTGGTTCTGCCTCTAGGTGAATAGTGTCTTGTAAATCCTTGTCCTATCAATTAGCCAATAGAGTCCTTTCTGGCAAGCCTAATGCCCAGGCCACCAGGGGAAAGGCTTGAACCACAGCTCTTCTTAGAAACATTCCTATGGCAGAGATTTGTAAAGCAGCCACATGGCGCTCAGTGCATACTTTCGCACGCCATTACTGTTTGGACTCTGATGCATAGGCGGGTGCCCAATTCGGGCAAGCCTCACTCAAAAATCTGTTTGGATAATTCTTTGTTAGATGCTATGTTGTAAATTATTGTGATTGTCTGCTCATCCGCGGGGAAGTGGGTATGGGCTTGCTACTCTATTCAGTGCTTATGACTAATGATGAGTATCCCCTGGAAGAGAAGGATACGTTACTTACCTGTAATCCTAGTTCTCTTCCAGGGGTATACTCATCAAAGTCATAAGCAACCCTCCCCCCTCCCCGGATGAGCATCAACAGTCTGATAATGTGTTATTTGCATCTGATATCCTGGTTACTACATGTTAGTATGCCGTACAAAAAGAACTGACCTAACTGTCGCCTGTGGTGCATGATGGGAGCAGGGGGCTCCTGGAGGTCTTAAAGGCACGGTGTCCAGGTTCTCTGGAGCCTTAAGGGCAAGGTGCCAGTTTTTTGTTATACAGTGATAATTATTCATCTATGCAGCCTAAGAACAAATTGCCTGCATATACCTGTTTTGCTTTATGAAAATAAAGGGTTGTTGTTGAACACTACTTCCGCGTCCATGGACGCGACGTCAGCGGAGCCCTATATGCCCCGCCCCAGCACGCCAACATCAGTTTTTCTTCTTTTCCGCGTAACAACGTGGATCTTGGAAACCTGCAGTTCCTGGCCTTCTCGATACCATTGGTGTTGTTCCGGAACAGTGTGCAATGCCCACCGTGTTCAAAGCCTGTGAGGCCTGTGCGCGTCAGATGTCCGTCACTGACCTGCACCTTATTTGCATGTGGTGCCTTTGTGCGCACCGCGATTCCAAGCAATGCAGCAACTGTCAACAGACGAAGCCAAAGTCCCTCCGGAAATGCCGTATGAAGCAGTTTGCCGCGCGGGTGTCCGACCCTTTTTGAGGAGTCGGAGCGACGTGCGCTCTTAAATGGCAGCCTACTTCCGGGCTCTTCCTGCCTACTTTGAGCCCCCCTCTCTCCCTGGCTTGCCTTCGGGCCCCACCGAGGCGGAGGGCGCTCAGACTGGGCCCTCGCCGGCAGATCTTTCCCCGACAAGGGTTGTGTGCGCGGACTCAGATTCCAGAGACGAGGCGACGACATTGGGCCGGGGCCCAGACCGGCCGGGGCGCTCTTGCACACTCCTCCAGTCAACGCATAGCTCTGTGCGGCTTCCTGCGCGGACGGCGGAAACTGCGCCGGCGGCGCCAGGTTCGACACCAAGCTATCACTGCCAGTCAACGCATAGCCCTATGCAGCTTCCTGCGCGGACGGCAGGGGCAGCATCGATGATGCCGAGCTTGGAGCTGGGCCCCACGTCGGATAAGCCCACACCCAGTTCTAAGCCTGAGCCCACGTCTGGGGCAACGCTTCAGCCGACGTCGGTCGACGCCTAGGTTGCGTCCCCAGTGGAGGCCGTCGACGTCCGGCGCCCACAGACCCCACTGTCGACGCATCTATCGCCGCCGGTGTACATCCATTCATCCACACCAGTGTCTGCGCATGGGGTTGACCTTCCTCCAGATTCCTCGCTTCGCTCTCCTCAGCGGGGTCAGGCGACACCAGTCTCTGCTACAGCCCTTTCGGATGCTGCTGCTTCCCCTGGTCGGGAGCCACTGATGCAGGTCCCTAGTATGGCATGGCCTCGGGTCGTTCCCCAGCCCCGCTATTTTTGGCAACTTGGAGGATTAGTCTCCAACCGTCTCCTACGGATGGTCTCTTGTCCCCTCCTAGGGTGACTACTGAGCTAGGGGCCGCTTATGCGCGGACTATCAATCGGGCAGCTACTATCCTTGGCTTTCAGCCTCCTGTGGTACCCCTCATTCCTGATCCCTTAATGGATTTGCTTCATCTTGAGCCCATTACCGTGGAGCCCTTCATACCCCTTGGGGGCGCTTTATTAGAGATACTGCCTGGCGCATGGGCACGGCCCTCTTCTGGGGCCCGGTTGATCGGGCTATTGCTGGTAGGCACCCCCCTGCCCCGGGGGATCCACTTTGTCTATCCCTCCACCCTACTGCTCAGGGCATGGTGCTTCAGGTGGCTTTTGGGTTGCAGGACTCCTCCACTTTGCCCTTGTTTCCTTCCACCCGGGAATCCAGGTGGCTGGATACATGTGGAAGACCGCTTTTTGATTTTTCTAGCGCCGCCATTTGCGCTTTAAACACTACATGCATGTTTGCACGGGCGTCCTCTGCGCTCTGGGACTCTGTGGCTAACCTTCTTCCTTCCCTTCCAAGAGGAATTGCGCCCTGAGTTAGTCCGTTGGGCCTTCACGGCATGGAAATGGCTCATTTTACAATACGCTCCTCCCTGGATACCACAGACTCTGAGGGCCGTGTTCTTGCACGGTCGGAGGCTTTGCGCCATTATGCCTGGATGCGTGTCGTCGCTTCCCTGATAATATTCGGGAGAGCTTCCGAGGCATGCCGTTTAATGGGATAGACCTTTTTGGGTCCCACGTTGACTCGGTGATCTCCAGGCTTCTGTCAGGGCTGCCGTAATTCTCCTGTGCCACTGACCAATTGGCTTTTCTTCTTCATTGCGGTCTTCCTTTACTGACCATTTCTTATCAGAGGCAGGTTGGTGCCTCTGTATTGTCTGTATAGCCGTATGGCTGGGTTGTTTTTGTTTTCAAGTCCTCTAATTGTCTGTTTGCCAAGAGGACCCCCCCCCCTTCTTGCCAGGGGGTATCTCTTGCCCTATGTGGGGTTTTGGCAGGTGGCAGGTGTCTACCTTTGCCTTCGCATGCTCCTGTGGAGTTTCCATTATGGGTATCCCTCTGGGGCTCATATACTTCCCTTTACGGCGTCCCGCAGGGTTGCACCGCTCGGTTGTCTGTAGTGATCAGACTCTGGGTCTACGTCTATGCTCGATAGTTTCTACCTCACTTGGCCTGGCATCTTCCTTTTGCCCTTATGCTGTTGGTGCAGCCCCTTCTACAACAGAGAGGCTGTGGGCCTCTCTGTTGTAGGTTATTAAGGCCTTTTGGCTTATTCCCCAACAGTTTTCTCCACATCCCCACTTCTTTCGCGCAGGGATCTCTACGTCCCACTAGCATTCTTCGATATGGCGGACTCGTAGAGACGGTTCTCCTTGAACCACGCTCTTCCTGGCGTCTATGACCTGTAAGTTGGCCCTTAGTACTCCCTTGTTCGGCTCGTCTTTTCTTTAAAAAAATAAAATAAAAATTGTCCTGCGAGGGAACTGTTTTCTCTCTTCCGGACTGACGGCAGACTCTGCTTATAGCCTGGACTAGTCCCACTTTCTGTATAACTGCGGGTACTTTTTAGCATACCCTAGTGCCTGGCTTTGGCCGGGTTTCAGCATCTTCTTGCTGCTGTTTCTGTGCGAATCTTCTTCCTCATGGCTCTAGCGGCCCGTTGCTGTCTTGCTTCATGGTGTTCCTCCTGGCTGCGTGTGAGTGTCTTTCGTGCGGTGTAGGGGCACTCTTTTGATGTTCTCCACATGTCTCATTGTCAAGGGTCTCCGCAGTACTCTTCTTCTGGGGTACGTGTGAGGGCGCTGCGCGTTCTGTCCGCCATACTACTTAGCCTGTCCTTTGAGTTGGGTTTGTTGATTGGCGCATCCTGCGGTTCTTTCACGCCATGTGGTTCAGTTCTATTGCCTGCAAGGTGCTGAACTCTCTTTTCATGCCAGTTTTTTTACTAGGTGTGTTTTTGTTCCATGTCGACCCATGCTGGGCAGGAGTCAGTATCCTTCAAGGGGATGTTGTTTGGCTGGGGCTAGCTCTGGCTTCTTGCCGACACCTTGGATCCTGTGGATCCTTCATGCCTCTTTGGTCGTCTTCTTTCGAAGTTCGGCGTTTGTCTATTAGGCACAAGTGTTCTGGCTTGGTGTTTTTCCTTCTCTCATCCACTCTACATACGAGGTTTTCGTGTTATTCTGGATGGGCTGTGGTGCCCTAGCCTCCCCTTGATTCCCGCTCTCTCAGGGCATAGGGGTCTGGTGGTTGGTGGTTGGCTGCGCTGTCATTCCTGTCCCCACTGTGTTTCAACCTTTGGTTGACCACGCTCTTTTTTGGTCATTTATTGACGGTTAAGTTCTTTTGGACCTTAGTGGGGTTTAGTCGCAGTCCCGCCTCCTCTATGGGTATGGCTTTGGTATCTATTCTAAGTTAAGGAATCTGCGGCTAGACGTCTCGATCAGATGAACACGTTACTTTCCTTCGGTAACGATGTATCTGGTAGAGACATAGTCTAGCCGCATATTTCTTAACGGCCGCCCGTCCTCCCCGTCCTGTGACAACCTTTTCAGGTTGGGCTACTTGCCTTCGCCTCCCTTTGGGTGGCTTTGCTCCTCTGCGGGGTCGCGTTGTCTCTTCTCTCCGACTCACGATGCTACATTCTGTCTCGTGGCTCTGCTCTACCCTTCCTTGTATTTGGATGGTAGGCCGTATGCCATATGTCCTTTACAACCCTTACCCTGGGTTGTCCGTTGTGAGTCTCAATCCTTTCTTCTACCGCTTGAGGTTTCTTGCCTCCCCTGCACTCTAGTGGTTACAGTCTCTGGCAATGTTACATTTGGTAGGCCCCTTATTCAGTTCTGACGTCTCCTTTTGGGTAACCCCTTATGGTAGTTGTCATTACTCCTGGGTTCTGGACTGGTTGTCCTTCACTATCTTATATTGTTGTCTTAGCATTTCTGCCAGCTGCTGTGATGGTTCACCAAGGAGCTATGGCTCGAGGGTAAGTCTTGTGCTTCTGGTGGCACAGGCTCACACAGGCCAAGGGTTCGAATCCTGCCTCCGCTCTGCATCCTCTTCTGCCTCAAGGGGAGGTTTTGGTCTTAACAATTTCGGGGGTCCCTCCCAGAGTGGTGCTCTGTTCTTTCTCACAAAAGAAAAGAAAGACCCTGCCGTGGATAGAGGGGTCCAATATTAGGATCCCGTGTGTATTTGATACCTATCTAGGACCAGAAAGCAGCGCCAATTTAAACAATTACAACATAGTCTGTTTATTCTCTTTATTTTTTCATTTTTATTGTTTTTGGCTCACACAAGATACAGTTCATAAGAACTTGGTAATATAGGTTATGCAATTTGATCAAACAAAATAACAATTCATAAGTATTTCATACTTCGCTGTGTAGTCCCACACAAAACCACACATACCTAGACATTCCTCATTCAAAACGCAATCATACTACCTCATTCATACTTAAAATTCAAGTTAAAAAACCACATCTTGGTACTTAGTGCCTGAATAGAAGGTCAGGTGGAATTGCACTTAGGCTATAAAGAGATGACATTCATTGTAAAGCCAGATGGGAAAAGTGCTGATCCAACAGATGGTTAGGGATCACGGTCTTCAACACATTAGACGCCGACGCGCGTTTCGGTGCATCGGTCAAGTCAGGCCACACCTTCATCAGGGCCAGGAGGTACCGTGGGGAGGGGAGTAACCCAGGGCAATAGCAAGTGTTTGGTAGTGTGGATACGTAATCCCAACACTGTCCTGCACCTTTCAGGTCATTTATTAATATCTTCAGGAGGACTTGGGCGTTCTTCCACAGTTCAGACGTTTCTCTGATGTGTTCACTATGACTGCCTCAGGCGGCTGGGCTGCGGCAGGTCGTGGGTTAATCGGAAGGAGGAAAGCAGTATGCTCGTCTCATGGGGGTCGTTCCTGTTTGGATACGTGCGCACTACGCGTCTACGAGGTTCTGGAAAGCTGGGTCTTGTGCCAGATAAGGAACAGGACGACGATCTCCAGTTTCTAGCTATGTCGATCTTTTTAGACGAAGTTCCTCTTAGTGGCGATTTCCTAGCTGAGGTGCGATATCGGATCGGGGTCACTGGTCGGTTTCTTCATTAGTTTGTCAGGGCCAGCGCTCCAGTCTCAGGGTGTCGTCATGCCGGGCCGCCGCCTCTTTCAGAAAAGCCGGGTCACTCACCCTTAGTTTACAATATACAGTGCCTGGCACTGTATCTCTATGGTGATATTTTTCACCATACTTTGTTTTTTCTTTTTCTGCATATTGTTCCCATATTTTCACAGTTTTTGGTGGTGGCTTTGCGTTCTGACGCGGAAAAGTCTTCTGACGAAAACTGATGTTGGCGCGCCGGGGCATATATGGCTTCGCTGACGTTGCGTCCATGGACGACGTCGGGGCGGAGTGGTACTGCGCCGGCTCACAGAGGTGAGGCTGCGCAAAGTTTTACGGACCAGTCTGACACCTGAGGGATATTCTAAGTTAAGGAATCTGCGGCTAGACTATGTCTCTACCAGATACAGTTACCAAAGGTAAGTAACTTGTTCTTCTAAACATACACATATATATGTATTTCTGTATATGCTCCGGGGTCCCGCACATGGGCGGTGATTATTCAGTGCTTATGTCTGTGATGAGTATACCCCTTGAAGAGAACGAGGATTACAGGTAAGTAACTTATCCTTACATGACGCTTTTTTGCATATTGTAGTATTCTGATAGTGTAAAATAAAGCGGAATGCAGGCTTACATGGCACTTTTTTGCATGGTGTATGTTGTGGCACACAGACGTCACCGAACGGGTGCCTGGCGATGGTAGAGAGTGTGTGTAGTGAGTGTTACGTAGAGCGCATGAGGGGAGGGCGCGAATGTGGCGCAGTTCGTGTTAGTGAGTGAGAGAGAAGCAACAAGCACCAATTCTTTTAACGTGCAGAGGCGGCACCCGGGGAAGGGACCCCCCCCCCCCCCCCTCACCCCCCCCCCATCCCCACCTGGAGGTAAGAGATGGGGGAGAGTTACTAAAGCTTAAGCAGCGCACAGGCCTCGTGGAAAGGCTGCCTAGTGGGACCCCGAGGTTATCAACGCCTACCTTTGCATAGAGGCAGATTGTTCACCGGTAGCTAACCAGGCTGGTTTTAAGTGCTAGACAGTGAGTGGGTGCCCTCTGGGAGGAAAAGTCAGTGCTGGAGAGTGAGGTGAGAGCCAACAGGCAGGATATGTTTTAGTTATTAACCGCCCCTTACACACTTGGTTTGATAGACGGATACTGTGTAATCGGGCTTTAACCCGCTCCTACAAGTTTAGATTTGCACCTCCAGACTTATAACTAAGCACCCTGCCTACAGGATTGTTAGGCTGCCTTAGGGTTGACTTATAGGTTTTAAGTGCAGTGACCCCAGATATAAGGAAACTTATATCTGTTGTAAATGGTGCTAGCACCAACTCACGCCGGCTGCAATAGCAATCCTATAGTCACAGTTTGAGTGGTGTCTTATAGGTGGCATAACAGATGCTGCAGCCCAAGGGGGATCCCTGGTGTACCTATGCCCTGGGTACCTTAGTACCATATACTAGGGACTTAGGGAATTGGGAAGGTACCACAGTACTTACCATAGTCAAATTTAGGGAGATATCACAGTCCGTTCAGACTAGTCAGAAAACAGTATAACCCCAGCAAAAAGTGGGGGTAACCATGAAAGCCGATCCTACTTACCTACAGTGTTGGACCTGCAGGATGCGTATTTTCATATCCCCATCCTGCCAGGCCACAGACATTACCTGTGATTCAAGGTAGGCCACAAGCACTTTCAGTTTACCGTGCTACCTTTTGGCCTTACCAGCGCCCCTCGGTTGTTCACCATGGTGATGGTGGTGGTTGCAACTTATCTACACATGTTAGGGATTTCAGTCTTCAGCCTACCTCGATGACTGCAAGTTAAAGACTTCTTCGCCCTATGCTGTTGTCTCTCACCTCCAGCCTACGGCAGACCTCCTGCTTTCGCTGGGGTTCTCTATAAATGTGCCAAAGTCAGACCTGACTCCTTCCCAGATGCTCCCTTTCATCTTAGCCATTCTGCACACAGTCCTTTTTGGGCTTATCCTCCTGAGCAGCCAGTCCAGGCTATTCAGGTTATGATACCTATGTTTCGGCCTCTATCCTGGATTTTGGTGAGACTGACTCTGAGGCTGCTGGGCATCATGGACTCCTGTATCATGTTGGTAAAACACACCAAATGGCGTATGCATGTTCTGCAGTGAGACTTGAAGTTCCAGTGGGTGCAGCATCAGGGGAATCTCTCCAACATGGTCCAGATCTTAGAAGGATCTGTAAAGGACCTGCAGTAGTGGGTAACGAACCATGATTGGGTCAGAGGCAGACCCCTCTTCCTTCCCCAACCAGATCACACAGTGGTGACAGATATGTCACTCCTGGAATGGGGCAGCCGTTTGGGAGAGGTGGAGATAAGGGGACACTGGTCTCCGGAAGAGTCAGGCTCCATATCAATTTGTTAGAGCTTCGGGCATACCGGTTGGTATTGTTCACAGACAACACCACAGCCATGTGGTAGTGCAACAAGCAGGGCGGGGTGGGGTCGTAGACAGTTTGTCAAGAGTCTCTAAGTCTCCATACATGGCTGTTACAGCAGGGTATAAGCCTGGTGGTTCAAAATCAAACAGGTTCTCTGAACGCCAGAGCGGAGAAACGTCGCCTAGTGGATCACGAATGGTGTCTCCAGTGGGAAGTGCCGCAATATGTGAGGTTAACTTGCCATCCAGGAGGCCCTCCAATAAGACTCTATCCGCCTGTTGTTGGCAAAAGTTTGTAAAATATTGTACAGAAAGGTCTATTGACCCGCTTTCTGCCTCTTTATCTACTATCCTTTTTTTTATTCTTACCCTTGCCCAGCAGGGCTCTGTGTTGGGTACGCTCAATGCTTATCTTTCTACTGTATCCGCTTTCTTGCGGCTGCCAGGCCAATCCCCTCTGTTTAAATCTCCTGTTCTACATAGATTCTTAAAAGGGCTTGTACAAATGTTTCCACCTACGCCCTTTGCTATGCCTCAATGGGACATTCATTTGGTCTTCACATTCCTCATGTGTGCTCCTTTCAAACTGCTGCATAATTGTCCCTTCCGACTGCTTACCATCAAAACAGCCTTTCTAGTAGTATTAACATCTGCCTGGAGGTTGAGTGGTTGCAGGCATTGTCATCCAAACCTCCCTACTGGATGTTCTTTGCAGATAAAGTGGTGCTTTGCACACAGGCTTCATTCTTGCCGAAGGTGGTGACCCCATTCCGTCTGGGTCAATCAATCGAGCTGTCCACCTTTTTTGTTTCCTTCTAAGGAAGAGGAGCGTCGCCACCGCCTGGACCCAAAAAGAGCATTGTCGTTTTACCTTGACTGCACAAAAGAGTTCTGGGTGAATGACCAACTCTTTGTGGAGTACGTGCGAGCTAAGAAAGGTCGAGCAGTGCAACAACTTACCATTTCTTGCTGGGATGTTCTCTGCATTAAGATCTGCAAAGCTCTGGCTAAGAAGCAGCTCCCTGAGGGATTAAGAGCCCATTCCACCAGGGGGAACGCTGTGACCAATGCATTGGCTTGGGGTGTCCTAGTCCTGTACACCTGCTAGGCAGCAACGTGGGTGTCTTTGCACATGTTTTCCAATCTCTACTGCCTGGACAGTCCGGTCCGCAGGTATCAGCGTTTCGTCCTTTCGGTCCTGCAGGACTTCCTGGTATAGCCAGTCTGTCCACAGCCCACCACCAGCATGTTGTGGCTTGGGTATCTACTCAAAGGTAAGGAATCTGCAGCTAGAAGTCTCTATCAGATGAACACGTTGCTTACCTTCGGTAACGCGTTATCTGGTAGAGACAATATCTAGTTGCTGATTCCTTACATATCCACCTATACCTTCCCAATCTCCGGACTTATTGGTTAGGGCTATGGTTGTGCCCTTTATCAGGGCCCTCATTATGGCACCCAGTAAAGTCAGTCACTTCAAGTCTCTGTGCTTTTGGTGTGGAAAAGTGAAAAGTTCTGACGTCCGTGCGCATGGGTGGTGCCTATATAGGTGACTGCGACATCATAACAGACGCCAATGACGTCACGCAGAGCCAAATGTAGCCACCTGACAGCCCGGGGTACTGCTCACTCAAAACTTTCCTGATCCAGCCTGATGCCTCGGAAATTCAAAGGTAAGGAATCTGCAGCTAGCTAGTGTCTCTACCAGATATTGTGTTGCCAAAGGTAAGTAACTTGTTCAACAATGGGTCCACCCATTCTGAAGAACCCGTTCAGAGATGCGTTGGTTCTGAGGCCACTGCGCTTGGTTTCCCCACTAAGTCGAAGGGATGTGTTGATCATCCGTCTGCAGTGGCGGCGATGTGGCGGTTCCGAGTACTATGCGGTGGTTCCGAGTGCGATGTGCCTGTCCTGTTCCTGCAACAGCAGTGATGTTGATACTGCCCTCGCAGCAGAGGTTGCAACTGTTCCACTAGAGCAAGCACCTGGGTCCACTTTTAGTGCACCAGACACAGGAGTAGGAGGTAAGACTTTGAAGTCCCTGAGTCTTCTAAGAACAGGAGGCTAGTTAGCTAAATCTTGGAGTCACTCTCGGTCAATCGATGAAGGTCCATTCAGAGAGAGCAGCAGGGCAGCGCAGCTAGGCATCAGTCTTCCAGAGAAGCAGTCCAGCAGAGTGGCAGTCCTTAGCACAGCAGTTCTTCCTGGCCAGTTGGTTTCAGGTCCTGAAGTAACTGAGTTGGTGGTGTCAGCGGTCCAGTACTTCTACCCAGTTGGGCATTTGAAGTGGGGCAGAGGGGCTTTGAAGTTAACAGTGATCCGCTCCTTCCTGCCCTGGCTGCAGACTCACTACAGGGGAATAAGGACTCCATTGTATGGGGACAGGACACAACCTATTCAGGTGCAAGTGTGAGGCTGTTCTCTGCTCCACCCCTCATCAAGCCAATTAAATGGCCCATTAAGGCCAATCAAGTCACACCTTAACTCCCATTGTGTAGGGCTGTCTAGAGGGACTGCACATAGCCCAGCTGTCACCCACCCCAGGTATTCAGCGAGTGGAAGCATGCACCAAATGGTTAGTTAGAAAATGGCAACTTTCTAAAAGTTAGAATGAGTGGGGGGTGGAAGCGCACTCTTCTTAACAGTTAAACTGTGAAGCCCTACTATAAATACCTAAACAAATGGTGCTACAGTGTGTCGCTTGCTGTCCTACAAGCGTGTAAATCAAAGCAGAACAAATATACTGACCAGCACGGCAGTAAACACTGTGCACTAGAGTCCACCTGGACCCTGAAGTCTTCAAACTTATAATTCAATATTAATATTAGATAAAACAGTTATGTTTCATACATAATATATTATATTTTGTTTAGCTCATGGCTCGTTCTTCAACATTCTGATGTCAATGCATATACAAGTTGAAATGCATATATGGTAAATCACTGATAAACAAAATGTATGCAATCATTACATCATGATCAACACAAGCAAGTATAATATGCTCAATAATGTCAAAACATAAATGTTTAAAAAGCAGCCCAATGCATTTCGAAACAGTGACTTGTATGTGTTTGACATCTGAATGTTGAATAACGAGCCATGAGCTAAACAAAATATAATATATTATGTATGAGACATAACTGTTTTATCTCCTATTATTATTGAATTATAAGTTTGAAGACTTCAGGATCCAGGTGGACTCTAGTGCACATTGTTAACTGCAGTGCTGGTCAGTATATTTGTTCAACTTTCTAAAAGTGGCATTTTCAGAATTAGAATATAACATTTGATTTCACCATAAGTTTTGATTTTAAATCATGATTCCAGAGACACCAAACTTTGGAGTCCAATCTGTTCCCAATCAGAAATTACACTTATAAAATGTCATACATTAATCCCAATGTTATCTCATCGGAGAGATAGGCCTTAGAGTAGTGGAACAACTAATTTAAGAGTTTTTCACTACACGACCTGTAAAACTTAAAAGTACATGTCACACTTTTTAAACACACTGCACCCTACCCTTGGGGTGTCCAGGCCTACCTTGGGGCTGTCTTATATGTATTAAAAAGGAAAGCTTGGGCCTGGCAAGAGGGTTAACGTGCCAGGTCACATGGTCTTGTTAACTTCACATAGTCGACCTGCAATGGCAGGCCTGAGACATGTTTAAAAGGCGGTGTGAGTGGGTGGCACAATCAGTGCTGCAAGCCAACTAGTAGTATTTAATTTACAGGCCCTGGGCACCTGTAGTGCACTTTACTAGGGACTTATAAGTAATTGAAAGGTCCCCCTCTGTGGGTAAGCCAGTGTTATTATGTTTAAAGCAGAGAGCACATGCACTTTAGCACTGGTTAGCAGTGGTAAAGTGTCCAGAGTCCTAAAGCCAACAAAAACTAGGTCAGAAAAAGAGGAAGAGGAAGGAGGAAAAAGTTTGGGTTAACCCTTCAGAGAGGGCCACTTTCCAACAACCCAGTTCTAAAAATTGAGTGTGTTGTTTTGCCTATAGGTGCAAACAAGTCACACTGACAGCCCCTAATGCATTTTCATGTTGCTACCTTGCTGGTCTCGTCTAATGAAGTAGCTATCTCGGAGTTTCTGAGGTGCTTGCGGTGAGAGAAAGTGTTCAACAATATATACCTGAAACCCTTCGCTTGGTTCAACAGTGTAAATCATTGACCTCGCAGGCCATCTCTATTAAGCCCGGTATTACCGCCACTTCTTTTGCCTGCTTGTGTCCACCCTGCAATGCATAGCAGACACAGGCATTTTAAAAATACATGCACATGCAGGGAGAAAACTCCCGGTTTGTCAGGGCCATTTATATTTTTCAATTGAAAAACAAAATCCCTTTGTGAATTTATTTTCTCAGTGCAAAAGGTTTACAGAGTGGGTGCTTTAAAAATGGTGCCTGCTCGGGAAACCATTAGTGCTTTGAAGGCGGGGAGGATCGCTTAATAAAGGGGGATCCCAAAATAGGAAGGATGATCCGCTTCCAGAGTACACCCGGAGTACCATCAGAATGTATGCCAGTGTCTAAATGACACCCTAATCCTGTTGTGCTGTTGTCTATAGAGTTAATTTACTTTTATTTGGTTCGGTATTTTTTAAATTGCAGACATCGGACATTGGCCTCTCTGAAGAATTTGAGTGGATGCATGCATTTTTTGGACTTGTCAAAAACAGTTGGTCTGCTAGAGCCGTGTTTGTTGGAACTGTGAGTCTTACAATATAAATATTACTTGAAGGAGGAGAAATGTCCTTCAACTATTGTATTGATGTGTAAGAAACAAAATGATGAACAGTGAAGATGTACAGATAAAAGTAGAAACGAGATGATACACATAAAAAGACATTAAAATTTGATCATTATTTGGGAAGGAAAAAAATCTCTTGTTTATGCTAAAATCCAAACGTACTAACGAGCATTTATTAAATTTATGTGACCGTACCCTGATATTTGTATGATAGGGCTGACTTGCAGTCTTTATCTGTAAATATTTTGTTAAAGAATAGCGGGAGAGGCACTTTTAGTGTATTCGCAGTTTGTGACCCAAGCTCTCTTCTTGCTTCATGAGGGCACAGCCCCATTTTTGGGAATCTATCTAACCCCTGGTATGCTATCAATATCAAAGACTATAAAATACAGTAGTGGCTGAAAAAGTGTATTTTGCATACAGATTATTGTCCACAAAATCTTGATATGAGCAGAGTTGAAAGTTAAAATTAAGAATGACACAATTTTCTCTCTTGCAGGTAGCTATGAATATCTTGAACAGTGGAAGATTTAGCATGGGCAGTGCATCAGCTGGAATGATTAAAAAAATGATAGGTAAGTTGCATGGAGGTACATGGGCTGTCATTCATTGAGCATCCAATTATTATTTGCTGTTATTTCTTCAAAACTACCACATCGAAGTGAACTGTCCACTTAAAAAAAATATATTTCCTATCTGTATGTTTGTACATGGTATTTAGAAAGCATACAGATAGGTGAAATGCAGCGGAGTGCTGTACAGAATCAAAGGCAAATATACAGTCAATATATAGTCAGTGAGTGATTGGAGGGGTGACAGGCTTCCGAGAGTGGAAGTGGACTGCTACTTCGTTGTAACACAGTGTTATTTACGGTCATAGGGTGGTACTAATAAATATATCTAACGTACACCTAACCTAATGCAATTTTAAGTGTACAAAACCGAGACCCTTGTATTTCTCAGATGCACACACATAAAGGACTCCAGGAGCTCTTGGTCTACCTGTCTAGAACCAGAATGGTGCTGATGAAGGAGCATCCCTGAGGAGGTTACCTAGTGTGATTCAGGGGTTACATCAGTTTTTAACACAATTCTTCAAACATTATGTAAATAACACATGTAAACGCACAGCCAGAAGGATTATTGAAGTTACCTCCTCTAAGCTGAGTTTTGGTTAAATTGTTTATGCATTTCTCAAATGGATAAACTTACGTTTTAGAATCCCTACCAAAGAAAGGCTGAACTGAATGTCTGGAGTCCCGCAATATCAAGTATATGTGAGGCATATCTAGGAATATAGACTCATCATTCAGTAATGTAACTGTTAGAAACTGTGTCTCTAGTTGGATGCACACTGTCCAATTAGGGACCACAATCCTATTCAGGGTAAGTCATATATATACACCCTTAATTAACCTACACTCACTCTTTGATAACTTGGTACAGAGCTGTCCAGCTTAACTTAAGAGGCAATGTGTAATGTATTTGTGCAACACTTATTACACTACAACAGTGCAAACACCACACTAAAATGATCTGTACCAGGTAAGACGAATACGGCTTAATTTATTGAAGAAAACAAGACAAAAACAACCAAAGTCCAATAAATAGACCTGGAATTGTGATTTTTTAAAGAATATCTTGAAATGTACTGCTCAGAAACATAAAGTGCTAACCCAGGCTATCTGGTCGCGCTGAACCAGGTAACATCTGAAAAGTCCGGCCGACCGTGATGGAACGCAGGCCGGATACGAAATCCACGCGCGGCATGCTGGAAATAGCACCTTCGCTGAGGAAGCGTCGACGGCGAGGAGCAGTAGAAGGCAATGTGTCGGAATTGATCATTAGGATTTATAGGTTATGCATTGGTACCAAAAGCCATACAGTTGGGAGATGCGTCGTCGTCGAACCCCTTGTGAGGCAGGCGATGTGTCGTTGTAGAGCCACGCTACCAGCGCCCTGATGTCCTCAAAGTGGCGATGCGTTGGAAGGAATGCATCAATTCTGACCTGCTCAAAGTCGACGATTGGTGGATTGTGGTGCTGCAGCACAGAAAAACATACTTCCAAGGGCCCAGGACTGGATTGGCACCACTTGCCAGGATAGGACTCACCGATAGCAAAGTCCAGGTGCTGGTTGGTGAAAAGGAGTAAAGTATTTGATGTCCTTGAGACTTCAGAACAGAAGGCAAGTAGACAAGCCTTTGCAGTCACTTTGGGTTCAAGTGGTGTAGGTCTAGTCATGTTCGTCCAGGCAAAGAGGGCAGCAGGCAGGTCAGCACAGCAGAAAAGCAGTTATTCCAGATGAGCAATCCAGCAGAGTGGCAGTTCTTTTGCATAACTGCAGTCCTTGCTTGCAGAGTATCCACTGGTCCAGAAGTGTACTGATTTGGTGGTGTCAGGGGTCCTGTACTTATACCCAGTTATGCCTTTGAAGTGGGGGAGACTTCAAAGAGAAACCCTTGAAGTGCACAAGGTCCCTGACCTTTCTGCCCTGGCTCCAGACTTGCTACAGGGGGGATGCAGCTCTTTCTGAGGGGACCGATTCAAGCTATCCTGGGTGATGAGGGGTGATAACCCAAAACCTGTAGTAGGATGCTCGTTTCTTGTCCATGGAAGACCTGCCTTGGCAGTTCGTGCTGGACTT
Organism: Lissotriton helveticus; assembly: GCF_964261635.1. Lineage (NCBI taxonomy): Eukaryota > Metazoa > Chordata > Amphibia > Caudata > Salamandridae > Lissotriton > Lissotriton helveticus. The sequence goes on along the minus strand of NC_136070.1, from coordinate 1,068,740,617 downwards.
TTGCCATGGGGAGCAGGGTGAAGACTGATTTGCATACAGCTGGGTCTAAACTGAAATGGTGTGGCGTACAAAAAAAAGATGTATTTAACCCAGATCTCTGACTGGGGGTGAATATTTGATTTGTTCAGCATTCCGTCCATCATCTGTTCTTTTTGCGTTTGTTGCCCTAAGTGGGAAGGGTATGCCCAGAAGTTGGTCCTGTGCTCTCTATGCCACAGATTCAAGCTAGCCTGTCTGATATGGGGTGATGCCCCGAAACCGGTCCCAGGATGCTTGTTTCTGGTCCAGGGAGAACCTGGCCTAGCAGTTCGGGCTGGATTGTTCCTATGAGGAGCAGGGTCAATACTGGCTTGCATTCGGCCGGGTCTAAACTGAAATGGCATGCAATGGCATGGTGTGCAAAAAATCCCAATGGATTTAGCCCATATCTGCACTGTGGGTGAATGTTCAATGTGTTCCATTGTGTGGGGATAGGCACAGCTCTATGCAGGTGCAAGTGTTGGCTCCTCCCTCCTGTCCTGCCCAAGTTGGCCCATCGCCTGGGGATGGCCCATCAAAATGTGAATGGCCCATCAGGCACATCTAAGCTCTCTTTGTGTGTGGCTGTCTATAGAGGGCATGCACAAAGCCCAGCTGACACCCACCCCAGATGTGTATTGTGATTTTAAGTTGAGACACCAAACTCTAAATATCTTTCTTTTCCCAATTGGAAATTAGACTTCTGAAATGTAATACGGTAATCCCAATGGGAGAAATAGGCCTTATATTAGTAAAAAAAAAAATGTAAGAGCTTTTCACTACCAGGACAAGCAAAACTTAAAAAGTGCCTGTCCTACTTTTTAAATACCCTGCACCCTCCCCTTGGGGCTGCCCAGGGCTAAACTTAGGGGTGACTTGTATGCAGTAAAAAGAAATGTTTGAGCCTGGCAAGAGGGTTATCTTGCTCTGTCGAAATCGCAGTTCAAACTTCACACACACGCTCTGCAATGACCGGTCTGAGACATGTTGTCAGGGCTACTTAAATGGGTGGGAGGCACAATCAGTGCTTCAGGCCCACTAGAGGCCCTGGGCACATGTAGTGAATTATATATGCGGATTGTGGATAAGTCATTGTTACAATGTTTTAGAGAGCACATACACTTTAGCACTGGTTCACAGTGGTAAAGTGCCCAGAGTCCTAAAGCCAACAAAAACGAATTCAGCAAAAAGGGGAGGAGGAATTCAAAAAGTCACTGTTTTTGCTTCTCTCTTCATTTTATGACATTGAACTAAGTACAATATTGAGAATATAAAAACTATGTTTTCTCTTTCTGTATGACCTATGAAATCTAGTGGCATAAACCATACCTCCCTTGCTGGCTCACCAGTGGAAGAATCTGAATATGATGTTTTCCGATTTTTAGCTTTTCTTCCCCCAAACCATAGTATCTTCCTCCACACTCCCCTGCACAAAAACATATATATGCCTGTAGGAAGCTGGCTCTTTATATAGTATACTAAAAAGAGGTATACTATGCAAAGAGTCCAGGTATCCCTTATATGTAGGCAGGGGCTTGTTCTAGCAAACCCAAGGTGCTCTCTGAGGGGGTAGTGTGGGCGAGCTGCCTTAGACTCATTAGAGAGGAGTGTTGGGCATCAGTTGCATGCATACAGTTAATGAATGATGGCCACGGCTCAATAAGGAGATCCACATCAATTTATAAAAATAACATTTATCTTTATATATTTTTAAGCACCAAGATCATCACAATCAGGTAAGTACGTTACGAGTTATGAATTTTTACAGGTTTGAAAAATCAACACTGAAGTGGTAATGTTATCCTGTGGAGGAAAAGCATATACTGCATACAGGTACTTTACATTGACTTACAGGACCAATCTTCCGAACTTAAGGTAGGTATGGGGCAGGGTCCAAGGCTGCACCAACAGGCCATCTCTGGCTGTACTGGGGCGTTGTGTGCCCCGTCGAAGTCAATGGAGATCGGTCTGGTCAGAAAGAGGCTGTAGGCTGGGACTAATGGGCTAGTTCGGCTGAACCAAACAGGTGGCTCAGGTCTCACAATCCTCAGGGACATGGGGACACCTTTGGTCCTCTTTTCCACAGCTTCAGGCTGCTGTGTTCTAAGCTGTTCTGAGGCATCGGGTTTTTGTCACCGAAGACACTCATGGTAGAGGGGGGCTGTACAAAGAGTCTGCAGGCAGCGTCTGTAGGTTCACTGTTGGCAAAACCAAGGTGGGCTTCGACTATGGAGGGTTGGGGGACCACGCTGATTTCTTGTTGCCAAGGGCTTCCCATAATACTAGATTTAGAGACGTTAGGGGAGTGTAGGGTAGTAGCCAATGGGTCACTACGCCCCCTATATGACCACTTCCTGTAGAAAGTGGACCTGACCCTGTGCTAGAGTTCCTACTTCTGCCATCACCAAGATGGCAGACTTTTAAATTTCACATCCGCATCAGGTAGCCCACCTTAGGGGTGGAACAAGCATGACCGTGGACACGTCTCTCTGACTACTAATTTTCCTGCCTGTCCAGGCGCCAAATGGGCCCTGATCAGGGGGTTGGCATCCCCTCACTTCTGAGGAAGCCAAATTTGCATACCAAAGGCGGTGGGCTCTTTGAAGCTTGCCTCCTTGGAATACTAATTTACAGGTCAACTTGTTGGAGGGGTTGTAAACACCTCCTGCCAGAGCAGCCTTTGAACCTGACCTCCTGAGAGCTAGAGCTCTCACCCCCAGGGGTCAGAACCTTGTATGTGGTGGCAGGCTGGTCAAAACCAGTCAGCCAGCACATTAGCAGTTAGTAGGTTTTCAAGGGACACCTCTAAGGTGCCCTCTGGGTACATGTATTATTAAATCCATCAATGGAATCAGTGTGGATTTATTAATACAAGTTTCAGTGGTTTCAGTGAAGCCATCATGTAGCTGGGAAACTCGTTTTGACCAGTGTCCAGCACATGTTCTTAAAATGGCTTACCTGGTCACTTGTACAGGCAGTAATTGAATTGGCCAGCACAGGGGCATATCTCCTCATGCATATTTGCCCACCTATGTAGTATAGTGCACCCTGCCTTAGTGCTGTGAGGCCTGCTGTAGCGGTGACTTACCTATACTTCATGTAGTGTCTGCAGTCAAAGGGCTATGTGCCAAGACACACAGACTGACATAGCTAGGGGGTCCTTTAGGGTGGCACAATGCATGCTGCAGCCATTAGGGACACTCTTTAGTACCCCATGCCCGATTTACAAGGGGTACCATTTACTAGGGACTTGCAGGGGGGGCTAAAGGTTTTGCCAATTCAGGAAAAAAATGCAAAGTTTAGGGAAATGGATCTGGCACTGGAGACCTAGTTAGCAGAAACCCAGTGGATGTGACCATGTAAAAAAAGGACACTTTCCTACAGTTACAGGGGTTGATTAACCACTTTCTGCAGTGCATTTGGGAAATTTGGAAAGCAACTGAAACTAAAATGCAGGCTTAGTCTACCTGTCTTGTGGTCACTGGTATCACCCCTGAGCTGTTTGGAAACCTAACACAAATATGTTTTTTGAATATCTACAAATCATAAGCGGGGGTTATCAAAGACCATGCATGTAATAACGTGTGCTGTAAAGATTTCTAGCCTTTTTCCCCAAACGCATGATCATTTCCTTTAGTCTTTCTCAAACAGGAACTTGTCAGTTATAAGGCTTGACCCACATATGTGTTACCCTAAGTCTTCTGAGTGAGGGTTATCCGGTGTGTATGTTTTCTAGGGTTTGAGCCGCAATCCAGAGAGTAGACTCCATGGAATGTTTTTAATGGGGGAAGACTCCATGAGGGATTTCTGCTGTGTCTGGGCTGTGTTTGGCTGGCACCAAGGGGAACTTACCAACCCCAGACTTTCTGAGAACTAGAGACATGGGTTCCCATGGTGATGTGGCTTGCATGCCACTCAACATGTTTTATTACCCAGAATCGCATTACATTTTTAAAGTATGGGAAAAAGTACAATTTCTTCTCTTTTCTCTGACCGAAAACTCCAGAACTTCAAGCAAATGGCAACCGTCCTACAATCCTGTGTTCTGACACTTCTCTCATTGAAATCCTTTCCCTGCCAACTGTGGGTCAGGAGTAGGCCAAAATTGGGACCAATTGAAAATCACATAAAGACTGTATGGACTTCACTGTCTCACATATGTGGCAATTCCTGTCTGTTGCAGTAGGCTCACCCAAACAATTGAGGTACTTTTTCTATTAGAAGAAGTGTGGGGATACTGGGTGGTGTTTGTTTTGTTCCCCAAACATCAATGTTCTGTCATGGAAATGTGAGGAAATTCCTTTTTTGCATGGTATTCCCACAAGCCACACCACCCAGGACTGTTCCAGATTTCTACTGTACACAAATATTTGAGGTTGGTAGGTTTCCCTAGATTCCGGGTGACCCCCAGTCCCAGACTTGAGTTTCTGTGCCCCTGCATAGACAAAATCCAAACAGCTTTTCGTCTCCATGTTGGGGTGCAGATTTTTTGTGTCTGTGCTCCAGCCGGATGCTGCTTGAATTTTTTTTCTTAGACATAGAAAGATTTGCAGCATCTGGATCCTCATTGGGGAAAATACGTGTGAGTGTGCCCTTGCAAGGAACTTGACGCTGTAGGTCTTTTTTCATAGTCAAAGAAAAAACCCCAACAGCCTTCATTTCTTCTCTGAGGCACAGACGTGTGTGTCTGTGTCCCAGCAAGGAGCCTGACCATAAGTGGATATTTCTTAGCCAAAGAGAAAATCCAGCATGGTGTTCGTGACTTGGGGCGCAGATATGCATATCTGTTTCCCAGCAAGGACAGACAATGATTGGATTTGTTCATAAGGCGAAGCAAATAGCAGAACAGCATTTGGCTCCTTAGTGGGGTGCATATATATGTGTGTGTGTCTGTGAACCAGCATTAAGGTGGAGGCTGTTTCCCTTTCGTAGGTGTAGAGAAATCCAAACAGCATCCAGACGTTCCCTCTAGCACAGAAAGTGTCTGTGCAACAGAAAGAGCAATATTTATTCTTTCGAAGTCTACTTTAAAATCAGTGTTCAGCTCCTCGCTGGGGCACAGACATAGCTTCTTCTGCCTCTCACAAATGCTTTTCCTGGCAAGGAGGCATTCAGAGTCAAAGTAGTCGTGTGACGCATAATCAGGAAGGGGAGGGACTAAGAAAAATCCTACTTTATCCCCTTCCAGTTCCCACCCTTGGTTTCTCTTTTTGTGTTGGTATGGTGGATGTTTTGGTAGGAGGAGCTGGGCTTCTCCTCCAGCACTCTCACTAACGCACAAAAGTGGCTGGAACTAGTGGATATGGCTGTGTCGAAGCAGGAGACAGTAACAGCTGTCCTTAGCCCCACCCGTGTCCCTGCCCACCAGCTCGTCTTGGAAGGACGTTGAATAATTATGATGTGGCTTGGAAGCAGTCAGTGGACTGCCTCATTCCGGAGTTTGACAGCACCTAGAAGTGGTTGGGCATCTGCAAACTGTTGCCCACAAGTTCCAAGAACAAAAGGAGGTTATCCTACATACGGAGGACAAAATGTAAAAACCAAAACGAGTCCTGGTCCATTTTCCTAAAAAAAAATCCTCACCATTAGAACATCCTCAGGCACCAGACTGGATCCTGAGCATTTTACAGCAATGCACACATGCTATGATAGGTTGCACCATTTGGTCTAAGGTCACTCACTACTGCCCCAGAAATGTTGGAGCACAGCCACATATAAGCACCACTACAGCACTCTGATGATCTCGAGCTACACTCCCAACTCTGTTGGTCTTCTTGTGGTGTTGTAATGTACCTTCTACCGTGTGCCAGGGACAATATCTCCCTTGAAAATGACAGACTTCAAACCATGGCATGAGTGCAGAAAGCAGATAACGGTTACAGACCTGCATAGCATGTTTTTTGGTGCTTGGGCTCTGTTCAGAACTCTAAGTTGTGCGTTAAATTTGTCCTCATGCCTTGGAAGGTAATCCAGAAGTAGGAGATGAAATTCTATGTAGCCGAATATAAGAGGTTAAGGTTGAAACAAAAGTCCTGCTCCAAGTCGCGGGCTGCTTCCAGTAATGTTCAAGGAGCCAGTCCTGCGTGAAGTCCAGTTCCCACTCGTAGTCTTCCAGTATTTTGAAGGTATGCAACAAATCGAATTGGCAATCAACCCCATCCCACTAGTCAAAATCATGGGAGAAGGCTTGCCTGAGATCTGGCGGTAGAGTGCCCTGCTTACCAGCCTCTAGAAACATATTCAGTAGGTGGGCCAGAGCAGTCGGTATAACGCTTACAAAATTCCGTGGGGATCTCATTGTATCCCAGGTTTTGTTGAATTTCAGCTTTGCCGTGGCAGCCTGACCTCGGTCAGCGTGATTTCAGCATCCAGTGCATCTTGTGCCCTCGCATGTAACACTGGAGTGGTTAAGGACTCCAGGTACTGCATAATATGCTGTGCGTCTTGCAGTGGTCTAGCCTTGTAGAACCTCCCATAATAACGGGTGAAGGCCCTGATGATGCCCTCATCAGTGTCATAACATTCACCACCTGCTTCCACTATCTGGTGCACCTATCTGGCCTCTGTTTCCCTCCCCCCATGCCATGCCAGGAGTTTCCTGGCCTTATCCCTGATGTCGTATAGCCTATATAATGTGGCAAGCATTTGCTTCTTCGCCACTTCCTGTGCCACGTCTTGGTATTCGGCTCCCAGGAGTTACAACTGGCTAAGCCTGGGATAATCTAGCTCTGATCACGGAACACCCACCATCTTCTGAAGCAGACTGAAGCTGCTCCAGGGCCCTACAGCCTACTTCTTTTTTTGATCTATCAAGTTTTGGGTGCTGTCACAGACAACCGTCTTATATGCTTCCCACAACACCACTTTGGACACAACAAAGCCATAATTTTCTTTAAAGTAAAGCTCAGTGTTCACCTATAGCCCACACAGGTCTTGCAGCCCTATGCAGACTCCACTGCGAACCCTCCGGTGTCGAGGGATGAGGGCAGGCAATTTTGGGTGGCAGTTGTGGAAATGGTGAGGATTCAGCTGGATTACATTAGAGGTCACACCCCCTATATATGTTCTATTGTTGGCCCTGCAATGCCCTTCAGTGGTCATAGTGAAGGGTTATGTGTTGGCCCTTTCAGCCTTTTTGTATTTACCTGATCAAACCTATTTAAACCACCTATTCTAATGTGTGTTTATCAAGGTTCTGACTCGCATGTTTCCAGTTAAGTCAATTTTATATGCCACCAAGAGATTTGAACTTAGTGTAGACATTTATTATGTGCACACTCTTTGAGCTGATATTCAGCTGTTCACTGCAACTCCTGACGCTCAAAACTATTTTCTTCATTGCCATTGTTCATCGCATGGGTGAAATACAGGCACTCTGTGCAACCGCCCTGAATGCCTGGTCAGCTTTCTTACCCAAAGTTGTGACACTTCACATTGGCATCTATATTACTCTGCCAGTGTTTGTACCACGTCACCTTTCGAAAGAGGGGGAGAGGCTCCATAAGCTTGAGCATAAATGAGCGTAGAGTTTCTCAAGTGGCCGTACAAAAGAACATTATGTTTATGGTCAGCTCTTTTTGGGGGTATCTGCTGCAAAGAAAAGGAAGGTATTGCAGAAATGGGCCTTGTCAAGATTGATGGTCTATTGCATCAGAGCCTTCTTCGCACTGGCCAAGGTGCGGACCCTGAAGGCCTGCGGGCTCATTCCAACAGGGTTAAGGACTCCAGTCTTTTGCATCAATATCCGCTTCCCTCTGGCCAAGATGCTACTGGATAAAGGCCTGCTGGATCATTCCACTAGAGCCAAGCTGCTAGAACACCATTAGCAAGAGATGCAAGTTGTTAACAGCTGTGAAACAGCAATGTGAGCGTCGGGTCACACATTCAGCAGACACTACTTCATTTCCTTGACAGCCAGGTCTGCCTGGCAGGCCATTTTGTGTGCCCAGTCCTGCAAGATTTCCTATTTGGAGTCTACTCTTTAGACCCTGAGCCTTTGGGGGGTACTGCTGTGGTATTTATACTGAATGTGAGGAATCTCACATCCAGAATAAATACCACATACTTATCCATCATAAGAAAAATATAGTTACCTTAGGTTACACTCTTTCTGGTGCATACTGTATCTAACCACAGATTTCTCACTGCCCTCCTAACTCTTCTCTCCTGTGGAGTCCACTCCTGAACATAATAAAATTCCCAGTTATATTTTGGAACACTATCTTCTGCAATGTGTTTGATGGCTTTCCGTCTGAGGTTGTGGGAGGAGGAAATTCATGAAACCTGATGTCACTGAGCCGGGGTGGCGCTTATATGAGGCTCTGCTCCTTTACTTCTGGTGCAGCACGCAGTGATTGTGAAGACACAAGGCGCCACTCATCAGCACACAAGATTATCCACATCCGGTCTGGAACCTGGGGATAGTCTAAAGATGGGGAATCTACGATTAGATTATCCACCAGGAAGAGTGTCACGAAAGGTCAGTAACTTGTTCATTTGCTAGACCTCCTTTTTTTCTAAATCTAAAGTGAGTTTAGAAATCTAACCCAGTTGGAACTGGTTGTGTATATATTGCTGGTAAACTACACATAGTGCTTCAAGACGTTTTGTGTCGCTGTGCACTAGGGAAGTGTCATCATTACAACTGCATTAATTTTACTTCCCCATTTATATGAACTGTCATGTTTTACAAACGATTGCCTTTACTTCATTTCCATAATAGGATGGATTGCAAAATGTATTAAAGATTTGGAATGTAATCTTATAAAAATAAGGAAAACGGTCCAGAAGAAGCTTGTTCATTAAACAGGTTTTTAAAAACTGATGTTCAGATCGTTCATAGGCGTGTAAATGCACTACATCTGATGGTCACTTTCAGATAATGAAATTGAATATATTAATACAGAGTTATTTGTAAATTATACTTCATGTCACAATTATTTATCTCTCTGGCTCTGGACATTTCATATAAAACTTTATATCTGCTGTTCACATAAATGGCATAGATTTTGTTTCAACCCTTTACCTTCTGTGTGAAGATGATTGGGTCAGCCGTGTTATGTAAAATAATGTCAACTAAATAGAGTGAAAGAATCCCATGATTTTTTCAGTCATCTAATTTGTAGATTTGCAACCATGTTTAAATGCCTGTGAAATTGGTCCCAATGTTTCAATGAGTTTCTAGTGGGCTGCAAGGATCTTAAGGCTTGGGGACAGAACTCTGAGTCAGGACACAGGCACATTTTGCATAAATACAAAGATATATTACCTGTGTGTGATATTTGCGTTGTATATTTTTGTATGTGCAGATACTTTTATAACAGTGGTCAACATTGGTTTGCCACTTGATTTACTTTATTTATTAACTTTTAGAAACAACTGCAGAATATGCTGGGACCCGAAAACAGTTCAATAAGAAACTGGGTGAATTTGGGTTGATCCAGGTATGTCATCCCCTTGGGTCTGTGATGTGTACGTCTTGCAAATGACCAGCGTATGGTAAAATGGTAATGGTCTCTAGCTCTCTTTTAAAAAGATCAAGGTCACTGATTCTGAGTAAATATCCCCTTATGGAAACCATTACAAGAACTGCTCATAAGCAATACGTCGGCTCAAGTAATGCAGATTCTGATTAGGACACCAAGTGAACTCTCAAACTCTAAGAATTGTCTTTTATGTTTTGAATTCTAGTGTTAGAGCCTCTCATGGCAGAAACATGTTATAGTGATATATGAAGAGGGCACAGATGCATCTAAAGAGCAGTATCCTTTGTCCCTTTCTGTGGTCTTGGAACCGATGTCCTTCTGCTGTAAAACAGTTGCTTTATTGCGACATGCTGTCTTGGAAGAGACAGGTCTCTGTCGTAAATGCAGTCCGCACGGCACAGTCTTCTTCAAAGCAGTACAGATCATGGATAAGCAGGGGGGTTCTAGACGGACACGGTCTACTCCCTTCCTAATGACCCTGCGAAGACAAAAAAACAATGTTCATGCATTTATAACTTTCACCTGCACAGGAAAGGAAGTTCAAAGGGTTCCCTCCTTTACATACCTGGGTGTGTTATTTGATGATAAAGGCAATTGGGGGGCCCAACATAAGTCCAAATCAAACGCAGTTACTAGATCTGCTGGAGCTATATTGAATTTTGTTAAAAAATGGGGTCACGCCCAATGAATGCAATTCTCAAGGTTTATAATGCTAAGTGTTTGGCAATTGCCATCTATGGGGCTTCAATATGGGGATACACAAACCCAGCCCCCATCCAAAGGGCGGAAAATAGGTTCTTTAGATCATTACTTGCCGTCCCCCAGTCTACCCCTACTTTTACAATTCACTCAGAGCTGGGTACTGGGTATGTTACAGACATCATAAAATCTGCCCCCATTATTTCTTGGCTCAAAACTTGGCTTAATGAGGAAATTACATTAAATCACAAAATCCTCAAAGACTGCCTGAGCATGGATGGAGCCTTAAAGATTCCATGGCTGATGTATGTAAAAACTATGTTAACCCAGGTGGGCCGTAGCGATCTCTTTAACTGCCCAGATGGCATTCAAAAGGAGGATGTCAAGATGATAAAGACATCATTGATAAACCTCTTTACAGCAGAGCGGGAGGAAATAGAGCTAAAAAAAACAATGGTTAGAAGAAATTTTATGCTTAAGACTGTCCCAGGCCCAGAACCCTACCTGGTATATGTAAATAAACCATTTCATCGCTTTCTTTTAATTAGATTTCGTTTAAACCTGATACACTTTTTGTTGGGCACCTACTATAGATGGGATACACCCGATAACACTAAGCCATGTGATTGTGATCAGTTTTCATCTCAGGACACTCTACATTTTATTATGTTCTGTGACCATTATGCTCAAATCAGGAGGAAATATCTTGTTCCAATCATCCGAGAGGCTGGCTTCCTACAGGTTAGGCCAGCGCTCTTATTTCTGCAACTTTTGCATAATGCATGAATCACTTTCCATGTTGCAAACTTTTTAGCAGCAGGTGTCCGTATTAACAAAATGCGTAGTAAAGGAATTAAAGGACTAATTATAAACGACATGTCTTAATGTATTTTTAATAGACGTTTTGATCTTTTAATCCTTTTTTCTATGAAATTTTTTCTACATTGTACTGTGATACAGAACTTGTATATACTATTTTAAAACTCTTATGTAAACTGATGATTTGTTGTATGATACATTGTGTAGATATACTATGTAGTTACTTTTTGTCTTGTGTATATCATGAACTGTATCCTGTTCTTTTTATGATTGTCAAAAATCGAATAAAAGTGATTGACTGACTGACTGGCTTATGGTAGTGTATGTTGTTTGTAAATAATGAGGCTAAGAGAGAGCCTTTTCCCCTGGCTGGAATGCCTAAGAGCTGCCCCAACCCCAAATAATTAAATAAAAAGTCTGGGCATCTGGTTAGATATAATGGAAGGACAGGCAAACTCGCTAGCTGCAAAATGCTTTGGCATTCCAGACTTCTGAGGAAAGAGCTTGATCTTTTGCCCCCTTTTCCTCAGACACTCATCATCCAGGCCTTGGTTCTATCCCAGCTGGATTATGGAAATAAATTCCCTATATTTAGGGCCCCCTTGCTGTGTAAAGAAGAGGTTGCAAATAATCCAAAATGCCTCTTCTCGTTTCCTCTTCAAAATTCCAAGGCGCCAATTCAAAAGGAGAGCCTTTGCTGACCTTCATTGGCTACCTATAGAGCAACAAGTTCAATTTAAATCTCTGTGCATCACCTATGGGGCTTTCTACAGGAAGGGGTCTCAGATTATTTTACCATGGTTCAACCTTACTACCCAAGTAGATCCCCAAGATCAGCCACCTGTTCTCTTGCAACAACGCCCAGTATTCATAGATTCAGTTGGGTTGGCAGCTCCTTTAAATTTCTGGCATCTAGATTATGGAACTCCTTGGGTTTCACACTGCATCAGTCACATTCTGAATTGGCCTTCACCAAGGCTGTATAGACATGGCTTTTCCCTAACCTTCCTCCGCACAGATCCAAGCTGGGCTGATTCTGTGATCTACTGGTTGAGTCAGCTCGGAGAAGCTTCTGAGTAGCCGTGCGCTATACAAATCGATTAGATTAGATGTGTGCCTGCTGTTACTGAATGGATAGCCCTTATCTGCCTTAAACTTAATTTTGAGAAGATGGAGGTCCTTTTGTTAAACAATTCCCCAAGCCTATATTCTAATGACTGGCGACCATCCACTCTAGGTTACAAAATCAATACATTTTAATGATAATTTTAAAAGACGCGTCATCTGTACGGTAGCAGTCGGTCCAAAAATGCTTCCCAGAAACGTATTCAGTTGATATTCGTTCTTACGGTTTTTGTCAAAGCAAAATGAAATGCATTTCAGAACGTTTTGACAATGTTTTTCCATATCTGAATTTTAATAGTTCATTCGAATACATTATTTGAACAAAAATATTTGTCATTTTTTGAGATCGTTTTGCCTAAATGGAGTATGAAGTTCGCTTGTACATAACTGAATATTTAAATGTGAAGTAATCCAAAAAGTGTGAGTTGGAATGCTTGAAATAATCTCCGCCACTGATAATTATTTAGGGCTGCAGCCAGGGCCTTTGTTTTTAGTGACGGCGTCACTCCACTGACTTCAATAGGAACAAGCATTGGCATAGCCAATAGGTCTCGCCTTTGGGAACTTATAAGTGTTTAGCCATGCAACACTTGATGTTGTTGCACCAAGGATATTGTGCTGGATAACTAAACACTTATAAGGTCCCAGAGGCAAGAGCTATTGGCTATGCCAATGCTTGTTTCAAATGTTGGCAACCATGCAATCCTTTAGGGCAGGTAGATTTGGTGGCATCGCTGCAGCTGTCCTGCATTTGCTTCACTGGATCCTGAATTGAGCCAGATGACTTTTCTATCATTAGGAATCATGCAGCGGCTACCACCTTGGAATTCACCACACTAATATCCAGTGTTGTCCTCAGACCAGCACCAAAGTAGAGCTTGTCTTGCTTTTATATCTGTGATATGTAGTGACCAGCTACCGTCAAATTTCTTTATTCTGATAACAAATTGCCATATTTGATCAGATTATGGCCTTTGTCAAGGGCACGACCCGCTGAGCTCATTGGAGACTGCTTCACAGGTCCCCGCCATTGCCACTCTCCTTCTGTTGGCTCTTTCTCAAACAGATTATACCTTAGTTTATTCCCTTTTGTGACTTGTATTGGTTAGTAGATGCATTTCAATGTTTGATTATTCTGAATTGTTAAATGTCCTAAATCTGGACATTTTTGTCTTAGTAAAAAAAATGTTTTCAACATTTCTTTATTGTCATTAATGCATTATACAAACATTACAATACATTTCCCAGTCTTGGCCCGCAACAGTAACCGAGAACATTCCTGCAGCATAGTTTCACCCCGATCTCCAATGCGTCTCGTAATAATTGAGTGTGTTCTGGTCCGGGTCTGGTTCAGTGGAGTGTGGGTGTGTGCTACGTGCCTATTTTCCCATATAGCATACTGTGTTAAGCAGTCATCCTGGGACGGGGACGGGCAGGAGACACTCTTCGTTCGAGCCATCTGTCATACCATTCGCAGCCCCCTGTCTTAGCGGACTTGAATAAAAACATATTGTAGTGATAACAACCTTAAGTGGCAACCTCTATATGCAAATGTGCATTGGTCAAAGCAGTTTGAATGGATTTCTTTCACCATGTCTGTTTGATATCATGAGTGGTGGCAACTTGTTCAGGCTCTTACTCAAAAATGTATCTTTTTTATGATGGCCTAAGTGTTCCTCTTAGCCTCTATGCTGCCAGCCTCCAGCACCAGATAAGGTGGGGAGATAATGGGACTAAGAGTTAAGAATCATTACAGTGACTGACTTATACTTACTATTGTGTCTGCTTATCTTTGACAATAGCTCCATGTAAGTAAATAAAGCATGTGTGCCTGATGTTTTTTCCTTATTGTGAGTATATTGTCCTTGATCGATAATATGAACATTAATGTAAAACCTAAGTAAAACACTTGCAAGGTTTTGTGTGATAGTACACCAGATTTGCTCAATTTTTGATATGTATTGTGAGTGGCTGTCTGAGATCACCTGCGTCTGCATTTCACTTTTTATTTGTCTTTCGTCCCAGTAACGTTTAGGTGGGATACTTATATACAAAAACAAAGGAAGAGTGTCCGTCAGTAAGGCGTGAGTGTGATCGAGATAGCACGTATTAATATGAGGCCAGCTGTAGTTGGTCAGAAGGCTGGGCTAACTTTCAAGAAAAAACTCATTATTTCTTCAAGAAACCCTCACTCACCCTAGTGGTGACATGCTTCAACATCGGGTCCACTAGGGAGATCGAGTACCTCCCGAGTGTGCTACGACGCCAGGAGACTGCGGAGCAGGTTGTTGTGAGAGTGAATGTGAAAAAAAGAGTGTAGTTAAAAATGTCAGCGGTTGTCCCAAAAAATCATTTATTCGCTGGTCAACTTGACATATTAAAAGTAAAAGCTATGTGCAGGGAAACTATCCACAAGAAATACAGGTGTTTCCCTGTTAGGGGAAGGTCAACATGTTTCTGCCCTTTAAGTGTGTGAGTTTACAGGGCTTTCGTCAGGACCAGTAAGTGGGTGTTACCTCAACAGGTATAGGCGCGCTAAGGCCTACCCTGCTGTAGGTTGTGAAAGTTAAAAACAGTGGCACTATGTGTAAAAATAAGTGCGTGAAAATACAAACCAAAAGGCTTGGGGATTTGCCTCTATTGCGAGGAGCCCAGAAGTCTGCAGGTAGGTAAAAGACAGACAGACAAACAAAACACAAAACACAAAAATGAGCAAATGGTCATTAATGATCATGGTTTGATGCCATGCAACTTCAGGTGTGGCGTGATACGTGCTAACAGACCTATCAATGGCCGTGGTCGGGGGGGATCACGTTGTAGAGTGGAAGTTGTGCCCAAGACCCTTGGTGATGGGCCTCAACTAGGGCCAGGGTAGTGTGACCTGGCGCAGTAAAAATAGTGAGGTAATGCAACGGGGGCTTGAAGTGCTAAGTCCGTCCGTGTGGGAAGCCAGGTAGGCTGCCCATAATAGTAACATTACCTATGGTAAGAGTACGGAGAAATATTCCCCGAAGAGTGATGTAATAAAACAAAGCTACGTAATAGTAATGCGCAGCCCTGCTGGCCGTGAATTAGAGAGCTTAAAGTGGCACACTAATTGAGAATATCGGTGGCAGAGTCCTCACTTGTATTCAGTATGAACCACGCCCCATAGATTCAGAGGGGGGGTGGGAGCGACAATGGCACACCCTGTCAGGGTAAAAACAAAAACACACACAAAGGAGAGTTCAAGGAGAGTAGGCAGAAGCTCACACTCAAACACTTAGCTTGTTAAGATGCTTGCTAAGAGAGGGAGGCGTCGGGACGTCGTCCAATCACGAGCGTTGACTAGAAAGAGGCTTGGGAAGCAAGCCTCGCGTCGTCGTCCCAAGCCTCTTTCTAGTCAACGCTCGTGATTGGACGACGTCCCGACGCCTCCCTCTCTTAGCGCCGGGCTTGTTCCTCGCTCGTGATCCACGAGATCCAGCGGGGACAGCTAGGTGCCGAGAGGGTGCTGAGCGTTGCGGGCGTATGTACAAGCGACCTGACATCTTAACAAGCTAAGTGTTTGAGTGTGAGCTTCTGCCTACTCTCCTTGAACTCTCCTTTGTGTGTGTTTTTGTTTTTACCCTGACAGGGTGTGCCATTGTCGCTCCCACCCCCCCTCTGAATCTATGGGGCGTGGTTCATACTGAATACAAGTGAGGACTCTGCCACCGATATTCTCAATTAGTGTGCCACTTTAAGCTCTCTAATTCACGGCCAGCAGGGCTGCGCATTACTATTACGTAGCTTTGTTTTATTACATCACTCTTCGGGGAATATTTCTCCGTACTCTTACCATAGGTAATGTTACTATTATGGGCAGCCTACCTGGCTTCCCACACGGACGGACTTAGCACTTCAAGCCCCCGTTGCATTACCTCACTATTTTTACTGCGCCAGGTCACACTACCCTGGCCCTAGTTGAGGCCCATCACCAAGGGTCTTGGGCACAACTTCCACTCTACAACGTGATCCCCCCCGACCACGGCCATTGATAGGTCTGTTAGCACGTATCACGCCACACCTGAAGTTGCATGGCATCAAACCATGATCATTAATGACCATTTGCTCATTTTTGTGTTTTGTGTTTTGTTTGTCTGTCTGTCTTTTACCTACCTGCAGACTTCTGGGCTCCTCGCAATAGAGGCAAATCCCCAAGCCTTTTGGTTTGTATTTTCACGCACTTATTTTTACACATAGTGCCACTGTTTTTAACTTTCACAACCTACAGCAGGGTAGGCCTTAGCGCGCCTATACCTGTTGAGGTAACACCCACTTACTGGTCCTGACGAAAGCCCTGTAAACTCACACACTTAAAGGGCAGAAACATGTTGACCTTCCCCTAACAGGGAAACACCTGTATTTCTTGTGGATAGTTTCCCTGCACATAGCTTTTACTTTTAATATGTCAAGTTGACCAGCGAATAAATGATTTTTTGGGACAACCGCTGACATTTTTAACTACACTCTTTTTTTCACATTCACTCTCACAACAACCTGCTCCGCAGTCTCCTGGCGTCGTAGCACACTCGGGAGGTACTCGATCTCCCTAGTGGACCCGATGTTGAAGCATGTCACCACTAGGGTGAGTGAGGGTTTCTTGAAGAAATAATGAGTTTTTTCTTGAAAGTTAGCCCAGCCTTCTGACCAACTACAGCTGGCCTCATATTAATACGTGCTATCTCGATCACACTCACGCCTTACTGACGGACACTCTTCCTTTGTTTTTGTATCTATTGATTGGGGACTAAGAGTGCCCTTGAACCCTGTCTCTCCCTTTGTTGATCGGGATACTTATATATACATTTGTATTTCTCTCTTTGGCAGGAAAAATTTGCGTTAATGGCTCAGAAAGCATATGTAATGGAGAGTATGGCCTATCTCACTGCAGGAATGATGGACAAACCAGGACTGCCAGACTGTTCTCTTGAAGCCGCAATGGTTAAGGTAATGTGTTGATGAATATTGGGATTCAAGGACTCTATGACTCTTACATAGTATTTTCCAGCTTGTGCCACTTGAGTCTGTCTTACTTGGTCGGAGCGATATGAACGTGTCTGGTGGAATGGACATCGCAGCATTACTTTTGATTCTAAAGAATGTCCCCCTTCTGTCTTCCAACTACAGAGCTCAGTTTGATGGTTCTCTGCTGGAATAAATACAACTAACAAATCTTCAGTAATATTATTGAAATACGTCTGTCATAAGTTTTTCTGCAAACTTTTCTGGTATCGGTACTTACGAAACTCGAACCAAGCACATCATGAAGGGGGGGGGAAGGGGGTGGAGTGAACTCCTTCATACAGTACCTGGAATATAGTGTTGCCCATAGATGATTCTTTCACTTTAAACCTGGCTCAAGCCCTTCCTCTCTGGCCAAGGTTGAATCAGAGGATTTCTAGCAAAATGGCTGTAGCTTGAGTCCTGCCACTAATTTTACTTTACGGGGATGGTAGGGGTAGCTTACAAAGGTATAAAACTGGAGTTTGGGACATTTCACCTTCTTTTAAGAATGTGGTATAGGCCCATTGTGAGCATCTCAAAGAATCTAGTTTTGTAGCAGAGATGAAAGCCTTAATGGCTGCAAGAGGTTCAGACTCAATATGTAGCCCTTTCAGAAAGATCCTGCTCCTCCTCATCCTGTTCCTTAAATTTATATACTGTGGAGATGCAATGAAGGAACCAAAAAACTGAACTTCTGACTTTTTTTTTTTATCCTCATTTAAATATAATATGCACAATAATTCAAGATTTGGTATCTCAGACCCTTCCAAGTGTGTGAAGGATATATTTTGTAAATTACCGGTTTGGTTACACCCCCGCGGGGGAGAAAAGGATACATTGTATATCCAAGACCGCACCTTCGTCTACTTGTCGAAGTTTCCACCTTAGTCTTGAAATTTGGGCTGCCAATGTAACCCCTTACCTCGGAGGATGGCCAAACAGACCCGTCCCCCAGACAGTTCTCTGTTGCATATTATTTAATCATAGGACTTGGAAAAAAAAAAAGGAGAAAAAAAGGAAAGGAAAAAGAAAGAAAACAAGACAAATCTAGATACAGCAAAATTCAATTTCCCTTATTCAAGCAAACATGTCTATATGTGTATCGTTGGTATCTCGGCCCAGGCCTCCCAAATTTCCCAAAATGTAGTCTTTTTTTGAGCGGGTACTAGCTTGATCTAACATAGCTATCCTCTGAATGGATCGAATCCATTCCCCTTCCTTATGAGGGCATGGTAATATCCATTTAATACAAAGCTCCCTGCGTGCTAATAGAATCAGAACAAATAGTAATGCCTTATGATTTTTTGTAAGTGCTCTACCCTCTACTTCCCTCGGGGGTACTCCAAAGATTACTGTTAAAATTGTTATATTCATTTCCCTCTCCATTATATCAGCTATGATCTTACCCACTTTACTCCAGTATAACGCAATAGCAGGGCAGCTCCAGAACATGTGGATCTCGTTAGCTTTTTCTTCTCACATTTAAGACATTTCTTGATCACTTGGGTGCCCATTTTCGATAGCCTTTGAGGGGTCCAATAGGCCTTGTGGATTGTAAAAAAGTGTTTTTTTTTTTTAAAGAAGCAGCATTTACATTTGACCATAGGAGAGACATAGATACTTGCCCGCTTTTTTCCAGGTCTTCATCTGGCAGGTCCTTCTTCCATATTTCCTTAAATGAGGCCTGCTCCTCTTCTCCACTCTGAATGAGTAACCAATACCATTCTGCTACCTCTTTTTTTTTTTTCTTTTTTTTTTTTACCGTATGAGCAGATCTTAAATGCCAAGTTCGAGTTCCCTTTTACTTCCTTTTCTATTGCTCTTGTCCAGCTCAACAGCTGGTAGAATTTAAATTTTGAAACTTGATTTCCAGTGGTTGCTATTAAATGTGGCCATGAAATCAATTCTGCATCGATTATGAGTTGACCCCAAGTATTAATCCCACATTTTTTCAGTGGCAACGCCAAGGCATCCGTCATACATGGTGGCAACCCCGTTGAATCCCAAATTGGGCTAATATCATTGTAGTATGGGATTTTTAAGATTCGGGTCACTTGAAACCAAAGCTTTGCCGCTGACATCAGAATCTTTAACCTTATCCTTTTAAAAAATTTGGGATGGCCAAATTTTAAAAGATAACATCCGGCTTGTTGAGTACTGTCTCTAGATAGTGCTTTAAATAGAGGAGAGAATCTGGAGTCCTCCCACATCAGTTGACGAAAATTCTTTAGTTGAAATGCACACATGTATAAAAACAGATCCGGGCTTGCGATCCCTCCATATTCCTTTTTCTTTCTAAATTTCCTGTGTGCAATCCGCAGACGTTTATTCCCCCAGGTAAAGCTTGAAAAAAAACCCTGAACTTTCTTAAACCATATTTTCGGGAACTCCAGCGGGATATTATTAAACAGAAATGTATATTTTGGTAGAATGGACATTTTTACTAGGTTAGATTTGCCTAAAAAAGAGAGACACAGAGCCCCCCAAGAGTGTAATTGGGATCTTACTTCTTTTGTTACTCTGTCAAAATTAACTTGTGCGATTTTATCTATATTTTGGACTATCTGAATTCCAAGATATCTTATCTCTTTTTTTTCATAGGCACTATAGAAGTTTGTGTTCCATTTTAATAACTCTGTTTTTTGTTGATTGAGGAGATAGCCTGAGACCTTTCCAAAGTTTTCTATTTCTAGCCAGATTTCTGGATACGACTTTTCCAGATCTCCTGTAAAGACAATTAAGTCGTCTGCATATAGCCCGATTTTTTTTTTTTTTTTTTTCCCCCATCCATTACAGGTGAAAGGAATGATTTTCTGAGTTTCTTAATTTGCTGGCCAAAGGCTCAATATACATGTTAAAAAGTAACGGTGAGAGGGGGCAACCTTGTCTGGTTCCTCTCCCAATCTGTATTGCTCTGGTTAGTTTTCCATTAACCAGGATTCTGGCTGAGGGGTTCTTATAAATGGCCTTAATGGCTGCCAAGCATTTTTCCCCCAAATCAAAGGATTGTATTACTTTAAATAGGAATGCCCAGTTGACTCGGTCAAATGCCTTGGCGGCATCGAATGTCATTACCGCCAAGGAAGACTTATATCGTTGGGCCATGTCTATAGCTCCTATCAGATCATGGGTTAATTCACTAAGCTGTCTCCCCTTCATAAAACCCTTTTGGTCAGGATGAATAAGCGATCCTATTACTTTATCTAAACGATTAGTAATGATCTGTGTATAAATTTTGTGGTCGCAGTTCAAGAGTGAAATTAGACGGTAGGATTCGCATATACGTGGATTTTTATTGGGTTTTAAGAGGATTATTATTGTGGCATCTTCCCAAGATATGGGGGGGTTTCTCCTTCTATAAAAGAAGAATTAAAGAGTTGGAGGATGATAGGTGACAGTTCCTCTTTTAATGCTTCATAAATGTCGTTTGGAATGGAGTCAGGTCCTGCTGCTTTACCCTTTTTTAGGGAGTTAATTGCTTGAGTAACTTCCTCCAGCCGTATAGGGCAGTTTATTAACTCTTTATTTTCCTGTTGAAGAGTAGGGAGGGACACTTCTGCTAAGAAATTGTCCACCAAGGTGTCTTCCAGAGTCATATCCTCGTATATAGTTTCTTATAAAACTGGACAAATGTCTCCTCAATTTCAGTGTCTTCTGAAACAATCATATTAGTGTCCGGGCTCCAATTCCTTGTTTGTTCAGTTTTTATTTTCCAAGCGAGGAGTTTACCACAACCCTCCCCATATTCGTGGTTTGCAAGTTTACTTGCATCCCATTTTTTTTAATAATGATTTCTAAAAAATCGGCCAGTTTATGTTTAGCGGAGGTTAATTTACTTAAAAGTTTATCATTCTCCTGGTCTCCCTCTAGACACTTATATAGTCTATGTATTTCATCCTCAAGTTTTTTTGTTTCTTCTTTTACCTTCTTTGCTTGTGTACAAGAAATGGCTAGTATTATCCCCCTTAAAAAGGCCTTGTATGTGTCCCAGACTATTTGATTCGAGGCAGAGTTTAGATTAATATTAAAAAATTCTTTAGTTTCTATCTTTAACTTTTCAATAATATCATCTTCCAATAATAATCCCCGATTAATAGTACATCTTCTTGGTACTTGTGCTTTTTTGATCGTTGTTTTTAAAATGACTGCCGAGTGGTCTGCCAGATGTTCAGGGGCATGACTCACTTGTTTTGTGTTTTTACCTACTGTTGCACTAACTAAAAAGAAATCAATCCTTGACTTATGTCTCGATTTTTTGTTATGGAAAGTAAACTTCCCACCTATAGTTTTAGACTTATTAGCCATATCCTTCCAGATATCTGTTAGCCCTATATCGGACATTAATTGTGTTAATGCTTTCCTCATTTTTCGTGTACTTGATATAGCTCTATGTGATGTGGAGTCACTACTGGGGTTTAAGACCATATTAAAGTCACCTCCTAAGATAGTATAGTCATTAACATCTGTCAAATGGGATAAGGGTATGGGGTCGTCCAAATTAGGGCCGTAATAGCTTGCTAGGGTAATCCCTGATCAGTTGATTTTAAATTTAGCAACAGCCCATCTCTCTGTTGGGTCATCTATACTATCACTCAATATAGCACATGCCGTTTTTTTTAATTAATATAGCGACTCCCTTTGTTGTACACGCTTGATTAGTGCAAATGCAGTATTCGATCCATTTCTGTTTTTTTGAAATCGATGCCCATTCCTCTCTAAGTAGATGAGACTCCTGTATCAAGAAAACCTTACATTCTGATAGTCTCAAAAATTCCAAGATTCTTTCTCTTCTCCGAGGAACCCTCAAACCATTTACGTTCCATGTCATGATTGCCAAGTCATTTATTCTAATATTTTTAGACATTGTAATTCAAAAATAATCCAAATAATAAAAAAAGGCCAAAGATGTTGAAATCAGCAAATTTAAATGAGGATATATATTTTTTTATTTTTTCTCACATGCTCCCCCACCCTGTGCACTTATTCAAACCATTTTTTTAACTTTATTTTTAGTGGGTTGGGCCACCCCCCCCCCCCTCCCTTGGGGAAACCTCCCTTATTCTCTATTAGAGGCGTTCCTAAAAAAAAAAATGTTTTTAGGCTCTGTCTCTTGCATGACTTCCGAAACGCTTATCTAGAAGTGGAACTCTTTATCTGGTTTATAAAAGTATTCACCTCAACTGGATCTTTAAAAAAATGTATTTTATTGTTCCGCATAACTTTCAGTGAAGCGGGGAAGCGTACATTTACCATTGCACCAAGACTTTTTAGTTCCTGCATTAAATTTCCTAACTCCCATTGCCTTTCTTGTGTAATGTGGGAGATATCTGATCTCATACGGAATGTCTAATCAGCCTTTTTATACGTCCCTGCTTTTAGGCCCCCTGACAATATTTTTTCTTTTAGTGTGAATGATTTAAAATTCACCAGAATCTTCCTGGGATTTTTCTTTCCCGATTTTTTAAGATAGGGATCGCAATGAACTCTTTGAATGTCATCTTCGAGAGTTTTCTTGTCGATATCTGCATTGAATTCTGCCAAGAGATTGATAACAAATACTCTTATATCCTCGCCTTCTGAATTTTCGGGAACATTTAACAATCTGATGTTATTCCTTCTTGCTGCATTTTCCAAGGTCTCCAGTTTTTCTTTCAAGAATTTATCCTCCCCCCTTAATGCCTGAATATCTTGTGAGTTTTTCCCAACCTTTTTTGTTAAGTCCTCGACCGTTGCCTCCATGGCGCCGACTCTATCTGAGATAGCATTCATCTTAGCTTCAAGAGTTTCACAAGCTGATTGGATCTTTATTTGATTACTCTCAGAGACCGCAAACCTATCTCTGATCTCCATTAGCAGTGTATTTAGTAATCCTTCAGTGTGAGATGACCTCTCTTTCTCTCTGGGAAACATCCTTTACGACGCAACTTTTACCATGCAGTACCTTTACAACGCAGGATTTACAACGCAAGTCGTTACAACGACTTGCGCTGGAGGGTGCTGTAGGATAGGTAATAGTTTAATTTACTATCCAAAACCTTCCCTACTATCCACGGGGACTGGAGTTGGAATAGTAAATTAAACTATTCACTATCCAGCACCCCCCAACGCAAGTCGTTGTTACGACTTGCGTTGTAAAACCTGCGCTGTAAAGGCATGCGTGATAAAAGCATGCATTGTAACGACATACATCCTTCTCGCTTGATGCACCTGGAGAGTCTAGGAAGCCTGCAGAACTTGGTTTATCTAGTATAGCACTTGGTCCTTTTCCTGACGCTGTCACATTTGTGATGGGAGCAGCTAATAGCTGATTTTCTGAGACCCCGTTAGTCTCGCCAATCTCGCCAATCTCCTGTCCAAGTAATTCATATCTATTTTGTAGAGGTAAAGGTAGCGAAAGAGTCTCCATCTCCCTTAGCGTCTTATTTCTCGGAGATCGGGATAGGATTTGTTTTAGAAAAGGCGTGCCGCTTCCCACCTCCTCTGTTGGGTGTAGACCGGTAGGAGTAGTAACCTTTTTTTTTTCTCTGCGGGTTCTGCACCTTGGACCTTAAAAAAGGATCTTAACGATGGTGTCACTTTTGTACTGCTTTGTTTATTTTTAGTTTTTTTTAATCCTTTTTTTTAACTGGAGTACTGGTATTAGTACTGGTATTAGTGTTAAGAGTTTTTAGTTTTAGGGTCGGTACAGGTGCTTTTATTTTATTTTATTTTGAGATTGTCCCATAAGTAGCTATTTGTATAGGTGGAGGTTCTTGACTCGCCGCCTTAGGAAAAGAGCTATTCATCCCCCAGATGTCTCTACTCCTCAGGGTATATCTACTGATTTTATTTACCCCCGATTGTTGGCCCCCTTCCTTATCTTTAAGTGCCTCTATCTCCCTTCCCAGGTGCAATTTAGGCCCCCAATCTTTCCCCCTTCTCCTAACTGGGATCATTGATGTAATCCATGCATTGGGCTCAATCCAACAACCGTCTTGTTCAATTTCTTCTTTAAGTCCTTCTTTAAATCTTGATTTACTTTGAATTTTTGTTGGTGTTAATGTTGATGTATCCGGGGATGGGTCGACCTGGTTTGCCTTGAGGTATAAAAATAAATCAGATGGGGCAGAATTTCTTCGTAGGTTGACTGTGGCTGAGACGTTTCTCCTTTGTGCCGGACCTGCAGCAGCCTCTGACCAGCAAATTCTGCTGGGGGTCAAGCTCCGTCTTGCCGCCACCTCTGCACTTCTCAGGGTACCGAACACCGGTTACCCCTAGCTCACTTCCTCTGAGACTCTCTATATGAGGCTTGTCCATTAGTCCCCCTTATGAGGGGCTGGGTTCTTTTCTCAAGTCGCCTCAGTACTTTCACATATTCCACTATCCTTGGACTAAGTCCAGGTCTTATGTTCAACCAGGCTACTTCCTCCACCCCCTCCCGAAAGAAAAAGGAAAGATCGGGTACAAACCCCCCAGCTCACCGCATGCTCCAACTTCAGAGGGTCTCACGTCAGCTCTGCTCAGCTTGGCTTCCCTCCACAGCAACCTCAGTCTACGTTAGGCGTTATCTCCCCAAGTACTGCCTCCCAAGACGGGCGGCAGCAAAGCAGCGAAACGGCAATTGCCGGCGGCAGCGGGTAGGGCAATGATCGTGCGGCGGGGGAGGGGGGATACCAGCGGAGTGCCGACAGATCGCGGTATTCAGCGCCGACTCCGGAGGTCCAGAACCAAGGACCAAAACCAGGAACAAACTTAGTGGCATGCCCTACCCCGAGGCAGTGGGAGGCGGTCCAACGCCGGCTGCACGTGTGAGCGCAGGAGAGACCCGACCCCCGTAGCGTGATGCAAGGTCCAGGCGGGGCAGTGAATCAACTCCAAGAAACGGCAGCCTCACTCGGGCTGCAGAAGAAGGAAACGCGCAGCAAACTGAATCCGGTCACAACGTCTTCAATCCATATTCCGGTACAATCCTGCGTTTTCAGAGTTTCACATTTTCATTTTGAACTTCTGACTTTGTACATTCCTTATTCTCATTAATGCGTACTTCGAACCCCCACAACCATGTTCAATTTTCTGACTGTCAGAGCAGGGTTGAATTGACATTTAAGTAGCCTACATTTTTCATGGCTATTCATTTCTGTGATAATTTAAGTGGTAACCATGTACTCACTTCCACAATTAGATGATCAGTCTACAAGTAAGGACAGAGCACTATCAGTGGAGTTAATTAACCATGGATCTGCAGTTAGTAAAAAGAATTAGAACAAATTATTGATAGGTGAGATGACTGAACACCATAAGAAACTTAAATACATACTAAATGTTCAGATGTGCAGGTTGTAATGTGCTATTTATTACCATTGTTGAGCGTATGCACTAAAGGGGAAGTCTCAAGTGGCTCATGATACCTAAAAAAGTACTTACCCAAATTCAAGATGCATGCTTTAAATATGTTTAGTGAGGTAAAGTTACACTGAAGAAGCATTATGATTTTTAGCAGAGTTATGTCCCTATGCAAGTCCATGTAACATGTAGCCTGTAAGCAGTAAAGATTGTTTTATTTTTTGTTGTTTCACTTGCACTCTGATAACTTGGAATTTGACCTTAACGTTGCAGCAATAAATAATTGGTGTATTTGTATTGGTACAGTTCCTTTGCATTGTGTGTTATTGAGCCACATTTATTTTCACTAACATGTAACAATGTCACAACTGGAATCAATGAGGGGTTTTAAGTCAAAGTCTAACTTAATTACGCACTGTCCATTAAAGGATGACGCATAGTTCAAGGAGCATGGTTAAATACAATTATATTATTAGCAAAGAAATGCAGATAAAATTTCACAAATCAAAATGCAGAATAAACCATACTTTCTAATTTGTGTACTAAATGTGAAAGTGAACACTTTGTGCTTGTGAAAACATATTCTGATGAGTGGTTCCGAGGGTGCCATTCTTATACCCAGGTCCAGCTTGTGGGTGGGCGATGCCCACTTTGTCTAACCTTCCCTCTTTTCTGGGCTTGCTCCAATCTGTCTAGGATAACAATTTGTCAGTGACAGTCCGCCTCAGAAGTCAGGTAAGGGTTGGCCACAGCCCTCAAGCAACTTTTTTTTATTTTTTATTTTTATTAGATTTTCAGACAGGAACATGAATTGTAGCAACAGGTAACTTCAAGAAGCATGTTGTCAAGCTATCGTCACATTCTTTTCAATCCAAATTTTAAATCTTTGAGCTAAAGAGTGTCGTTATCGGTCTGAACATAATACAGACAATAATTTTCCTGTCCATCCCCCACTGTCCTGTCGGCTTCTCCCTGGCATATTACTCCTGCCCTTCTGGTAAATATCAATCCAGGCCATGTTCTCTGTCTTTTTCCCATGGGACCCAGATCATTCAAACTTAGGGGAGCATCGCCTCGCCTGGTAGATTGTCAGCTCTTCTGTACCAATCCATGTTGCCCTCCTTTTCCTGCAGAGACCACAGCCTTCCAGCCTCTCGGTATTTAATTAGATCTCTTTGTGCTACCATCAAGGCCACGTTACAGAAAAGGGATTCCCCCCCCCCCCGATACTTAGATACAACAGTTATTGGGTGAGCGTCAAGTGACTATGTGGTACATCAGAGAGTTAGCGACCCACTTTACCCATGTATTCTTGGGCTCACGAGCACTCACATACATGTATATGCGGGCACTTGTTTTGAGACCACGCTGTAGACCTTGATTGTTTTCAATTCTCCCCATCCGGAATAACTGCGTTCTAGTGTAGTATGCCCTGTGGAGCAGCTTCTGATGGATCAACAGGAAACCTGCCCTGATTGCTACCTCTCTCGAATAATGGCATGCCATCCTCCAGTCATCGTCTTCCGTTTTACTTAATTCTCCCTCCCATCTCTCTCAGCGCGTCTAATTATGGAAGGCTATTTTGCAGAATTGTGGAGTAGATTTGGCCAATCACATGGTCCGTCGGGCGGTAGGGGGAGGGGCACCACTTTATAGTCTAGCCGGGACTCCTCTGCTGATATTGAAGGAATTGGCTCCCTGTTAGTTCCAGTCCTCCGGCAATGGGATCACATCCCCAAGTTTGGAGATGCCCAATATATCCCTTGTTTTGTAGCACTCTATTGCCTGCAGATCGCTCAGCTGATCAGAGTCCCATAAAGGGGTCTCCAACCTTAGTTTGCTCCCCGCCCCCCAAAGGCCGGGTTGCCTGCCTCCAAACTTTCACAACAGTAGCTGTTGGTGGGGGCAGGGGAGTCGACCCCTTCCATCAAAAGAGCCGCCGTATTTATTACTCCTATAGCATGGGGAAGGCCCAGTCATTTATTGCTAACAACTGTGCAACCCAAGAGTACGGGTGGAGGTTCGGAAGTGCAATTCCTCCCTCTGCGGGCCATCCCTCCATCTGGTCATGGTAGCCAATGCAATTTTGGGCACCCCCATCCCACAGCAGCGGGCATGTCACCTCCCTCGCTCAGGGCTGGGTAGAGCATAAGGATTTTGAGGGGTTATAGTGTTCATGGATGGGTGGAGTTAAGGGCTGGTAAGGGATTTTAAGGTTCAGTTATAGGTAGCAGCTGGGGTGGTGAAGGTTTTTAGGGTCCAGGATGGGGAGGAATTTAGGGTGGTGAGGGGTTTTAACGTTTCAGGGATGGGGTTCGATATAGAAAGGGGTTTCTAGGGTCCAGAGAGGAGTAGTTTTGGGTGATGGAAAGTTCTTATGGGTAATGAATGGCTGGTGTTTAAGAGCGGAGAGGTTTTTTTGGGTTCAAGAATGGGTGGTGTTTGGGTGTGCTGAGGTGTTTTATGGTGGGATGTGTGGAGTTTAGGCATAGGAAAGGGAGTTTTGGTTTCAGGTTTGGGTGGAGGTAGGGATAGGAATAATTTTATGGTTCAGGGATGGTGGATGTTTGGGGTAGAAAGGGCTTTTAGGCTTCAGGGACAAGTGTAGTTTAGGTGTGGTGGGAGATTTTAGGGGGAAAAGATTGCTTGTGTTTATGGGTGGTGATGGGTCAGCCAGTTAAAAGCATCCAAAGTAATTCTTTGACAGTGTAAAAGATATAAATGTGAAAATATCACCTGAAGTATAATATATATATATATATATATCACTGAAATAAGTATCTCCCACAAAACGGTTTCTGAATGTAAGACCTAGAACCATTTTTTAAGCATTCAAAAGCAAATTTCGACTAATAAGACATTCCATCAATTGGTTTCTATGAAAAGGTAAATGCTATTCATTCTGAAAATTTTTATTAAAAAGCTTAGATGAAATTGTTGCTCAGTAATGGTACTCCATGAAATCGGTTTCCTGTGAATTCACATACAACCGAGTGGAAGAAGTATTCCTCTATCTGCTCACAAATTGAAGTTATCACTTTTTACGCGTTTTAAGTAACTTAGTGTTGGTGTATGGGAGAGATAGCCTTGCAGTAGTGAAAAATGACATTAGGAGTTTAATAATGTCAGACATGTAAAACTTAAGTATACTTGTCCTATGAGCTATGGGGTGACTTATAAGTATTAAAAAGGAAGATTTAGCCCTGGCAAAAGGTTTATTTTACTGGATCGAATACAGTTTTTAAATTACACTACAGGATGCAATGGCAGGCCTGAGATGTTCCACTGTGCTCCTTTTGTGGATAGCACAATGAGTGCTGTAACCCATTTGTAGCATTTAGTTTACAGGCCCTGGGTACATGTATTACCATGTACTGGTGACTCATAAGTAAATTAAACAGTCAAATCAGGTGTATATCAATTTTACTATGTTTTCAAGTAGAGCACTAGCAGTTGACCACTTATTTGCACGAGTAGAGTGCACAGAGCCGAAAAGCCAACAAAAACTGGATTAGTAAAGGAAGGCAAAAACCCTGCAGGGAGGGCCAAGTTAAAAAATAACTAAATGCATTCAGTGTAAAGAACATAACAAATTAAGCAGACGTTGAATTACATCACCATCCAATGGGATGCAAAAAATTAATATTAAGCCTTCGTATATTAGAATATTAGAATACTGTATTTAGTTTAAAATAAACACTTACTGATTATCACAAAGTCAATTAGAAAAGTATAAATGTGGTCGGTGTCCCCAGTGATCACATAGAAAATCAATGTAATTACAGGACAATTGCATTTGTGTATAAAAACCAAAAAACGACAATAGTCCAATCCAGGAAAGCTGGATATTAAATTCATCATGCTCAGTCATGGTTCAATATCAATGCATTAGAAACTAGTCTGTCAGTTGTGATGTCAACAACCCTTCAGCCTCTATTTTTTGCTTTGTGAGGTCAGCAGCAGGCCCATGAAGTTGAAGGATTCCTATATGAAGTTAGAAATCCCTTCTTATCTGTATTTGAGCTAGCCTTGGGGTATAACGAAGTACTTACTTGAATGTAAAGTGTGATTCCTTTATATTATTTCTGTGGGGGTAGGGTATCTAAAAATTGCATATTGAAGAACTTCATATCTGCAGTCAGTGAGTCACACTGGTGAAAAAGTAAAAGAAATTGGGAGGTGAGGGGGGGCATACTACTTCATGAAGTTGTAATTTGGCTTGCCTGACCAGTCAATGTTTTTTCACTACAATAGGGAATGAATCGTGAGTGCTTATTATAATACCAGTACTGGAAGAAACACATAAATGTATGGTTGTCTCAATGGAGGCCGATAGCTTCACCCAGAAATTGATTGTATGGTGGTAAAACAATGGTCTTTGTGACTCACATTAATTGCTCAAAATCTCAGGTTCTGGCTGGAGTGCCAAGTGACCACCACTGTTCAAACTGGTTATTGAATGATGGGTTCATCAGGTTTGGGCCAAGCATAAATTGTTGGCAGAGGTCAAAACGAGGCTTGGAGCACGACAATCACTGTCCACTGTAGAATAAAGGGCATGCACAGGTCAGGCACAAGCCAGCATCTACTTTTGCAAGTGGAGCCTACAGCGTAGAAGAAATACCACAAAAACATTTAAGTGCTATCTAAATGCAGGAACTGAATGAAAGCATTGCTTCTCCCCAAAAATAGTGTACAATATAACAGCTAGTAATATAAAAGTGATTTATGTGGAGTGAAAAAATGTATTTGAATTTCATAACATAAAAACCTTACTCATAATTCTGACACTAAAAAGAAAACCATATTACGACAAATATGTAAACAAAAGAAATCACATGAGCAGGTGAGGGAGCCCATAAGCAAGTTTGTGTGTGTGCGCATAGATATTCAATGAGAAAAAAGTTAGCCCCTTCCATGCGTCGGACGGCCCCCGTCTGACGTCACTGTGGGCATGTGCGTCGGGTGGCCATCCGATGTGCGCACACGTAGAATTCGCCTGCACAGCGGGGAAATGTGCGCCGAGACACCCGCGAAGAACACGAAGGGGATGTAAACAGAGGCGCAAGCAGTGACATTACCTCGCCTTGAAGATTTTCCTGAGGCATGTAGGCGGTTGGCTTTTTACCAGCGATACAATCTCTGTAAAGTGAGAGAGAGAGACGCTTTAATCAGAGCCAGCGTGCGATCTGCCTGACCCTAAAATGGCTCCTCTGACGGCCAAAATTAGTGATATCTCATCCCTGCGGCGCCACTAAAAACAAGAGATTACAGCGCTGCCAGCCTTCCCTACTAACCTCCACCGTCATTTGCTTCTTTCCCGCTTCTCCTGCAGCTAAGAATAATACCACGAGCTGACACCAATGATGCCTGGTTCCAAAATGGCGGCCGAATGTACAAGAGATCACGAGGAAAGTAGAGAGAAGTAGCACGCACCAAAGCTGCTCTCTACATCATACTGCCTCTACACTTTCAGCCAAAAATATGCATTGCTCATAGACACTACTCACAGTGTAAAATGAAATAGCAAATAAATGCGGTGCATTAAATAAATGCGGGCATCGACCGGCTCCTGCAGTCTGCATATTGGTCACTACATATTAGCCATTGTTAAGTCTCTGCGCGCCAAATAATCTCTGCAAGCAGAAACAAACAGCCTGAACCACCTTGAGTCTTAGCCACACTGTCATCGCAACGACCGCTAGAGTGCTGCATTCCTGTGGAAAACTGTAACGGGAACATTCGTAAAAGTCTTCCAACCTGAGGGTGGCGGTGAAGAGGGTAGGTAGAGTGCACCAAAGCCACTGCAAGCCACTACATAGCTATTGTGGTTGTTTTCTTTTTTACTTATGTAAGGTTTTTTCTTCCCTTAGAATATGATGAAATGACAGGTATGCTCTATCTCCAGTACAGGGTCAGTGTGAGTCTAAAATACTACAATTCAGTATTTGAGGGCAAGGGTGCACATCGCCTATACAGGCTGATTTATTCCCATAGCGACCACTAGATATGCTTAGGTCTCAAATTAAGAGTATTGCAGAAGACCTTAATATAGTCTCACTGAATGTAAAAAGGCTTAACCACCTAGTTAAACGTAGGAACATTTTCTACTATTTGGCAAAGACTAAGGGGGAAACAAAACTCTGAGGCGGACGTTGGTTTTAATAAATACAACTGGACCTCCCATATCTCCTGCTCACCAGCAGATCACAAGAAAAAAGGAGTCATTAACCTTACAACTAGGAAATCTAATATCACCACTGTCTCTCACACAAATGATGACGAAGGGAGGCTGTTAGTCACACGCATGAAAAGAGGGGATGATGCCATTCATGTTCTTAACATATATGGCCCTAACTCCGATGAGCCCAACTTCTGGGAAAAGATTTCAGATACGATCGAGAGCTTTCCTCAAGATGATCTCATCATAGTAGGCGGGGATTTAAATTAATCGTTAGACTCACTCATTGATCCTCAATCCAAATGCAGATACCAACCCACGTGTTCACACAAGGTTCTCAATAAAATTTGCTCTAGGTTCAATCCTATAGACTCTTGGCTCCTCCAACACCCAGACACAAGGGATTATACTTTCTATTCAGCCCTGCATAATTCCTACAGTAGGATCGACTACATTCTAATCTCAGGCGCATATACACATCTTATAGACCAAACAGATATAGCCCCTAAACTGGTATCGGACCACTCTTGCATTAACACCAAATTAGCAGGTACCCACTCCATTACTCCCCCTAAAAGTGGTGATTCAACGATGAGGTACTCTCTGACCCAGAAGACAAAGAACGGATCAAATCTGCTATTCAGAACTACATTAAATACAACGATCTCCCGGACACAGATACTTTCACACTGTGGGATGCACTAAAGGTGACTCTCAGGCGGGTCATCATTGGAATTAAGGCAAGGAATAATAAAAAACTGAATGTAGAACTAGATACACTGGAAAAGGAAATTAAACTCCTAGAAGCTACACATGCCGGGGCGTTATACAGTAAAGACACCCTTGATCAACTAGTTAAGAACAAATATGAATACAACACAATTGTGAGTAAATGGGCAGGTGTGTGGATCAGCAAATTCAAGTCACTCAAGCTCTGTGAAGGGAACAGAGCGGGCAAACTATTGGCCTCATATCTTAAACACAAGCAGCAACAATTCACTATTTCCTCGATTAAAGACTCCAATAATAGGATCCAAACAAAACAGAAAGAGACTTTACACCCCTTTCATTCATTCTATGAAGATCTATATAAAAGTAAACAAACAACAAATTCTGAAGAATGCATCAGGTACTTAGACTCCCTAAACCTTCCGAGATTGTCAGAGTCTGAGAAATCAGCGCTAGGGAAACCCATCTCTGATAAGGAACTAACTAACTCTATCAAATCCCTCAAAAATAATAAAGCCCCGGGCCCAGACAGCTTCTCAGCCTCCTTCTACAAGGCTTTGGTGAATGCCTTCAACCAACCTTATTAAAAGTATTCAATACCATAGCTTGAGAGGGACATATATCGACATCAATGAGAAAAGCCAATATTATTCTCATATTAAAGAAGGGAAAGACCCTCTTCTACTGAAAACTACAGGCCAATTTTACTGATTAATGTGGACTGTAAATTATACGCAAAAATCCTAGCCATGAGACTGAATATGGTCCTCCCGAAATTAATCAGTAATTCCCAGGTTGGCTTCCTCAAATACCGAATGTCGAATGAGAACACTAGGCTTCTGTGTCACATACTTGAGAAAGTAAGGCTGACGTCTACCCCCCTCTATTGCCACCACCCTGGGCGCTGAAAATGCGTTTGACAGGGTGTCGTGGTCATTCTTGAGACACTGTATGCTGTCCTTCAATCTAGGTGTTCCCTATATCGACATGGTTATGGCTATGTACTCAGATCCTACAGCCCGTATAGCGATCAATGGGTCCCTCTCGGATACCTTCACACTAGAACAAGGAACCAGGCAGGGTTGCCCTCTCTCCCCCTCCCTATTTCTCTTATCTCTAGAGCCATTAATCCAAGATATAAAGCACAATAACAAAATAAAAGTAGTAACTTTTGATGAAACTCAAGTGAAACTTTCAGCTTATGCAGACAATATTCTTATAGTCACGGAGGACCGAGCTCGTCTATTAATGCCCTGATGCATACCATAGAAACTTACTCAACCCACTCAGGGTATAAGTTAAACCGAGATAAATCTGAAGTTAAACTCCTAAACATCCATTGCACCAGGGAATTATGGGAGATTCAGGCCTTACATGGCAACCAGGATTTATCAAATATCTGGGGATAGAATTCGGAAGCACTATCTTGGAATCACTACAGAGAAATGAAGCTAACACCCTGGGGAAAATCAAAGCTCTCCTCGAGGTATGGTCCCCAAGATTCATCACATGATGGGGGAGGATTGAGAGCATTAAGATTATGATTACGCCCCTAGTGAACTATTTAATAACCTTGCTTCCCCTCATACTGTCAGAGGATTTCCATCACAAGTTAGATATCCTGCTCTCTAAATTTATATGGCAAGGGAAAAGAGCCAGAATGGGTCTAAAGAAACTCAGATTAGACAAATCAATGGGGGGGGGGGGGCAACCTAGCCGACTTCAAACTTTACCAAACAGCATTCTTAGTAAAACTGGGACCGTATTGGCTGGTTCCGCTGGAAAAGTATACCCCAGTTTGGCTGGAAATTAAAAAATCATTAATTAAAAACCTCGCCCCAGCAAGCCTTTTTACCTCAGACTTCACCAACGTCACGTGCTCAAAGTCCATATTCAAAAACACAAAGTCTGCACTAATGAAAGTGAATAAATTATTAGATATCAGCATTCGAGGATCTAACCTTGAGTCCCTCTGGGACAATCAGAAAATGTTATACAAAGGGAAGACACTACACAAGGAAATCTGGATTAACAGTGGTATATTTTTTCCATGCCAACTGTTCGATTCAGCTTACCCTCTAACCATCAAAGAAATACAAACTAGATATCATCTGGACCCCCTGGAGTTCTACAACTTCTTAAAATAAAGGCAGCATTAATGAAAGCTAAACTTTTGCCTTTAACACCCTCCCTGCAACAATACATGGCAAGGATAAATCGATTGGGACAGCAGGTTTCTTGGATCTAAAAATGAATCCGCCCACAACATTCTGCCCTCAATGAGAAGATCATATCCTTCTGGGAATCTCACTCCTCCTCCCCGATCTCAGAGGCTGACTGGTCCAAAACTTGGGGCTCAGTCTTGAGGAATAAAATCTCTCCAACCCTTTCCCAGACAAAGTTTTGGCTTCTAAATAAGGCCTACTGGACACCAGCCCGCTTACACTCACGCAAGATTCGAGAAGACCCTACCTGCTGGAACTACTTGGAAGAGATAGGTGACCTAGCCCACCTATTACTATTCTGCAAATGTGTGGTACCCTTTTGAGATAGAGTGATTGGCTTCATCTCTAATCTTTTCTCATGCACCCTCAATAGGGAACTATCCACGTTGACATTTGGCTTCCTCAGGGCAAATTCACTGAATGACAAAGACATGCCGCTTCTTGACCTACTCACCTACTCCTGACAGCGGCGACTAAGATCATTCTAAATAACTGGAAAGACACGCCAAAAGCATCTTTCAAATGCTGGTTGAACCGGGTCTCCAACGTAAGGGGTGCTGACAACATTGCTCTCCAGAACTCGACATGAAACCCCCCCCCCCCCCACATGTGGAATAGTCGATACTTCAAATCACACAAACCGCCATGAACCACATCTCCCGGCCTCCTCAATTAAATACTTAACTTTGATGCCCTCACTTTAGCTCATCGTACCCTAATTAGTCTATAAATACTGTCAAAGCATACCTTAGATCATTTGATACTTAACATTGGATATATACTCTGTTTTAATGTACTTCTTATTTCATTTATTTTCATAAGAATGTGTTTGTGTACTATATCGTTTGCAAGAGGTTATATATGGGGACATCCACAACCATACGTCTATTCCAACCAATGACTGTTATATTATCCACATCATAATTCCTGCCTTACCATAGTGTCACCCATGTTTATTCAGCATTGTATTATGTCTTTGTTTTCTTCATTTGCCCCTGCATATGTACTTATTGTGTGCTTTGATTTGTCTAAGAACAACCAATAAAAAATATATAAATTAAAAAAAGCTCATTTATAGGGCAACATTGTTTATTTTTAGCATAAACAATACCATTGAACTACACAAACATTAGAAATTGTTGATTTATATTTATAACACACATTTAACATTTTTGCAAATTCTTTGCATGATTAGAACTGCGCCTCCATGCAAAATGTTTTCAGCTCACTGAACACTTGCTAATACCTATAGCTCTCCCCTCTACCATGAACTAATTAATGATAAATTGTGATTTAAAATTTTAAAAGTGTTATGAAAGGTATGATATCATGTGGTTTAAGTAATGCAATATATAAAGGTTTAAGCAGTGCATGAAGGAGGACGGAGTTATAGTTATTGTTGAGTGTTTAGTGATCTGAGAACAGCGTGTATGGCGGTGCAGTAGTTGTAATCATGCAAAGGAGTTGCATGAATGTAAAATTTCCTAGCTTTAGTCACAGAAAGTTTCAATTCCAATAAGGACATGGAGGCAAGGATTATGCTTAACTTTTCTTCACTTTGATTAACAGCAGCTATAACATCTCAAAGAAAAATCTTCCTTTCTCATGAAACCTTGAGAAGTGTCATAATAGCGACATCATCCAATCGGAATGTCCTCCTGTCAGTATAGTCTTTTCACGGTCTTTATGCACCCTCTTTCTTCATGCGACCAACATTGTCAAGGAAACCATAATCACTTCTGTTTAGAAAATATTTCTCCCTGCAAGAAAGACATAAGGGGATCCTTTGTAATTGAATTTTTTCGATACCTCAGGGGCATCATAAGCATGTACATAGCAATCCCAATATCCAACTTCATAATTTCGCATCAGCCCAGCCCAGAGGCAAAACGATTCCCCACTCAAACTGTGATATCCAAATACCATACGACGTTCACATCTTCACCCCTTGTATCTCCAAACAGACTCAAAAGGGGTGGAGGGTGGGGGGAGGGGAATTTAGCTATGCTGGGTGGGAATAATTATTGTCTCTGTATCCTTAATAGAACTGAAACTTTCTGTTACTAATGCTAGAAAATTGACATTCTAAGTCCTGATCGGAGGCGAGGACTATGCAACTATCGCGGCCATATTATCCACTGGTTTGAAATAAAGCAACATTCTTCCGTTATAGCTTCATAAGTTTTAAGACATCTGGCCACACAGAGTTTAGGGCTAGCAGGAACAGCAGGGTACTCCACCACTCTAGAATTCGATTTAGTGTGTCTAGAAATGTGAAAGTAACTCCCTCAGGAGTAAATACCTACCTGTAGTATCCAGGGCCCATACATCAGAGGCCTGCTTACTTGAGAGAAAACACTGCAGCATGGCCAGCATAGCTGATATCTGTTATCCGGGTGACTGTATAGTAGCCTTGGACCTGCAGGACAAATGCTTTCATGTTCCGGTCCTGCAGTCCCACAGGCCGTTACCTGAGGTACATTGTCGGTAAGGAGGATTTTCTGTTTGCTGTGCTCCTCTTTGGCCTTACCAGTGGCACTCAAATGTTCATGAACTTTATGGAAATGGTTGCCGCCAATCTTTGGAAATTAAGGATACCAGTTTTTCCGTGATTTAATAACTCTTGATTAAAGCCAGGCTCACCACGCTCAGTCGTCAACCAACTTCAGACAACTGTAAACCAACTGATAACATTGCTGTTCTGAATCAACAAGCAGAAGTCACACCTGAATCCTTCGCAGAGGCTTACTTTTATAGGAGCTGTTCTGAACATGGTGCATTCCAGGGGCTTTCCTCTGTGGCAACAAATCTAGGACACTTGGGCTATGATCTCGATGTTTCACCCTCAGTCCTGGATCTTCTCAGCAGTGACTAGCAGCAACCCCTCACTCATCCCCTACTCAGAGCTGACTGTGTTGACAGATGCATCACTGTTGTGTCGGGGAGGCCATCTGGAAGAGGTGATGATCAGAGAGCTTTGGTTTCGAGAGGAAACTTAGCTCTACATAAATATGTTGGAGGTGTGTGTCATCAGTCTGGCGTTGAAGGCTTTCTTGCCGTCCGTCAACAGATGGCTGGTACAGATCCTCCTGGACAACTCCACACCATGTAAAAATGCAACAAAGTAGGAGAGTGAGGTACTGGGTCCTGCGCCTCTGGAGTTGGCTGGCGTGTCCGGGCAACTCCCTGATCGTGAACCACCTGGAGGATCATTAAAAACCTGGGTGAATGAGTACAGCTGGCGCCGCTTGGTGGATCACGAATGGCGGTTGCTTCCTGAGGTCGCGCATGGCATGTTTTGACAGTGGAGCAAACCCTGGCTGGAGCCCAGGGCTATTAAATGCCTTTCTGCCTCTGCCTCCCCTGCCAAAGACCATCAGCTTGACAATCAGCTTATTGGGGGGCTCTCAGGGGCAAAGAAAGACAAGATAGTGCAAAAACAGACTTTGTCAAGTTAGATCGGTCTCTGCATTCAGATCTGCTATGCACTACCCTTGGCAAGCGGAGTGCTTGTTCTTGATATCTTCCAAGCTGCGATGTGGGCGTTGGTGCACAGGTTAACAAATAACTTTTTCCTTGACAGCCAAGTCCAACAGGAAGGGAATTTTGCCTGTTCGATTATGCAGGTCTTTTTAGTTTCTGCCCAATCCATAGACCTTCCTCCTTTGGGAAGTACTGCTTTGATATCTATTCTAAAGGTGAGAAATCTGTGACTAGAAGAATCCATCAGAGGAATAAAATACTTATCTTTCGTAAGCTCTTTCTGGTGGATAATCTAACCGCATATTCCGCACTGCCCCCCCATCTCCCCTTTCTGTGGACTGTCCTGTTTTAGCATCTGAAAAGGTCCCAAATTAGAGATCAGCACACTAGTACCTCCAATTGTTTTGTGCTCCTGGTCTGAGGGTGCTGTAAGAGCCTAGCAATAAACTGATGGTGAACAGGATTGCATTCTGGGGTGGAACAAAGTCAGTACGGAGCTGCAGTTCACAGGAGTATTGCTGTGAAAACTTCAGATCCAGTCTAGCACCTAGGAAATATTTTAAAGGTGAGGAATCTGTGGTAGATAGAGTCTCCACTAGAAAGGGCTTAACTGAAGATAAGGAACTTGTTTGTCTTCTCTGACAGGAATCCCTTTAAAGGTTCCATTAAATGCTGGAAGAGATAGATTGATATCTTCTTCTTCTTATAAACAGACTCCACATTTTGTTTTCTGTCTTAACAATATCCAAGGGATCTTCAGTTTCACATACCAATAATGCAAGGAATCAATAACATTCTGTGATCTGATAATAAATAAACATGTGAAGGGTACACTAGTGATCTCCCTTCTATAGAAAGCCAACTGAAAAAAGAGCCAGAGCATTCTTCCTAAAGCACAATGGGTGGCTTCCTTTGAGCTAGTTCTTAAGGCTGCATCATACCTCCATATTTAAATTAGTCTATTGTTGGGAAACTAGAATCTTATTACAACTTCTAATTGACAGAAGCTCCCCCGAAAAATATAAAAGTAGCAATGAAATGAGTATCGTTCTCCCCTAGAGAACAGCCCCTGACCTCTAAGCTGAAAACAAGCAGTGAAACACTTGTGTGTCACCACATATTGCTCTCGCACCAGTAAAGTGATGCAAACTATTGAAAAAACATTGGCCTACTAAATAGGCAAGGAATCTCACAAAGAATTCCCATTTTCTCTTACAAATAGAGGAACAGCATCAAATATTGTACACTCTGATAGCTGTTGCATGGATGGGCCAAATACATTAAGTAAGTCCTGGGGTCTGTCAGAAATTACAGGACATTATGGAGGTAGGAACTGTGTGGTGTGTAATTTCACTTTCGGACAGATACATGTAATAGCAGATTCCTCACCAAGGTCCTCCAGTTGGAGGGAGGTCCAGTATCGACACCATCTCTGCCTCTTAGACCCACATCGGGTTCAGCACCGACTTCAGCTCCATCCCATGCACCGGTTCCTCTCACATCAACGCTGATGTTGACACAGCATGAA
Organism: Lissotriton helveticus; assembly: GCF_964261635.1. Taxonomy (NCBI): domain Eukaryota; kingdom Metazoa; phylum Chordata; class Amphibia; order Caudata; family Salamandridae; genus Lissotriton; species Lissotriton helveticus. Next base: position 1,068,700,975 of record NC_136070.1, on the reverse strand, counting down.
GTTGTACAGCCCATAGTGCATTCTTGCTTAGAACAGAAGTCACGCCCGGCCTGGCCACTGAGCAGCATGCAGTCCCTCAAATCATTGCAGAGCTCAGACATTACACAACCTTTTTGGCATGGATTTAGACTATGATAACAGAGATGACTATGTTCCCCAATATGATGAAGAAAACCGGTATGAAGAGCTTCAGGGTGCCAGTGGGATGGACACTTCAGCAGATACGCACCTTGTGTTCCCTCCGCTTTCTGCTCTCACAAGGCTCTTTCATCAGCAATTTCACACTCTCCAGGATTATGGTAGAGGCTATCCATTTTGCCAGCATCACACTTCTCTTCTAGCCATGCAGGTCTTTTAGCCCTTTTGTGTTCAAGACAACGGGACAGCTGAGACAACATTCAGCTCAGTCCCTGCTCCTCTAGCAGCGGCAAAACCAATGTAATATGTCTTTATTGGCACACAGCCACCCTATCTGAGGCAGGATCTTTAATTTCCCCCAAGTGTGGCAGGCCATCACTACAGACAAGTGGGTCCTCCCAATTGTCAGTCGGGGCTATGCCCTTTCTTTCCTTTCTATAGTGCTACACCTTCCATTGCCCTTAAGGCAGATGACTGAGGACCATCTGCCCATCTTATGTCAGGAAGTGCAGCCCTTTTGGCAAAACGGGCAATAGAGATGGATCCTGCCTCAGAAGTTGGAACTGGTTGTTACTCCTGCTATTTCCTTGTGCTGAAGAAGGACAGGGGCCTTCCTTCTATTTTAGGCCTTCGTCCCCTTAAAACCGTCTGTGGAAGGATAGATTCAAGATGCTGACCATATCCAAGGTCATATATACACTGTACCTTGGAGACTGGATGGTAGTGTTTGACCTGCTGGACCCTTATTTTCACATTCCTGTCCTGCAAGCCCCCAGGCGTTACCTGCGTTTCACGATGGACAAGGAGCAGTTTATTTGCAGTTCTCCCCTTTGGCCTCACCAGTGCCTCACAGGTGTTCACAAAATTGATGGCTGTGGTCGCAGCATCCCTTTGGAGGTCAGGGGTAGCCTTAATGACAGGCTGCTAAAGGCGGGCTTGCCTCATGCAGGCATCACCCCCTTCAAACGATGGCAAACCTTTTCACATCGTTGGGGTGCATCATCAATGTGCCAAAGTCAGACCTGACTCCTTTGCAGACACTCCTGTTCTCCTATTGCCAGATCAGCCTTCGTTATTCAACTCACCTGTTTTGATGAGATTTTTGAAAGGTTTACAGCATATGTTTCCTTTGTGATGCTCCAGTGGCACTTGAACTTTAACCTCATTCTCTTAACGTGCACCCATTTCGATCCGCTGTACAGTTGTCCCTTCAGACCTTTAAGACAGTCTTTCTCATTGTCATAACATCAGCTAGATTTGTGAGTGAGCTTCAGTCTCTTTCTGTCAATCTACGGTAAACCACCTTGTTCCCAGATAAGTTGGTTTTTGAAGACCAGAGCTCCATTTCTCCCAGAAGTCATTACTCATTTTCATGTCAAGGAGGCTATCGTCCTTCTGTCATTCTTTGCTCCACTTCATCCCTCTAAAGAGGAAGAGAGACTCCATTGTTTAGATCTTGAAAGAACTTTAAGATTCTTATCAATCTTACCGAGGGACATTGAGAGGACAGGCAGTTATTTGTGGAGCTTTCTGAAACAAAGCACAGCAAGGGAGTGCAAAAACGGATCATTGCTCAATGCATTATTCTCTGCATAAAGATATGCTACACATTGGGGAAGAAGCAGCCCCCAGAAGGCTTGCGAGTTCATTCCAGCAGGGCCAAAGCTGCTTTGACTGCGTTAGCATGTGGAGTGCCTTTCTTGAACATCTGTTAAGCAGCAACATGGGCATTGTTACACACGGTCACAAAGCACTAATGCCTCAACCGTCCGGTCAATCGATGAGAGTAGGCATTTTACCTGCTCTGATCTGCAGGAAGTTTTCGTCTTAGCCAGTTCACTAACCCACCACCTTGTGAGGTGTTCACAAGATGAAGAAGCTGCAATTATATCCATCAAAAGAACAAGTTACCTACCTTCGGTAATGACCTTTCTGGTGGCTTCTCTATCTAACTGCAAATTCCTCATTGACCCCACATCACTGTTCTGTGAAATGGGCTCTTTTTTCATCTAGTAATGTTCCAAGTCTAGAGATCTGGTAATGCAAATCTGCAAATGGGCTCCTCAGTGAGGGCACTAACAGCTTAGAAAGCAGCTAACATCCGCGCGCATGGGTGGTGCTTACATGTCATTCCGTTTGTCACTTAAGGAGTACAACAACATTTGTGCAGAGCTACACAAAGCTTGTCTGTGCACAGAACTGCTTTAAAAGTTTCTGGATCCAGTTTGGCACCTGGTGAGGCTCCCGCAGTTAGAGTGAGTATCCACCAGAAAGATTGTCCCTGAAGGCAAGTATCTTGTTCTTTAGTACCGAGATGTTGTTCCACAACCAAGTCAAATATGACCTCTTAACATTCAGCAACTGCAACTCTACTAATGTTCTATATTGTATTTGGTCTCCTTGTGAATTCATTTATGAATTAATAATAACCCAACAAGTGAAAGCAAGAATCTCCCAACATTGTAGTCAAATATGTGATAGGGTAACACTTGTCTCAATGATCACTCTTTCATTGAAAAAGGCTACACAGGAAATGACTTCAAGTGGCTAGTTATCCAAATGGCGAAAAGACCACCTAGATGTGGTGACTCTTGAGTTCATTCTGCAAAGACTGGAATGGAAATGGATACAGCAAATGTCACATTCATGACATTTGCTTTTCCTATATACACAGGGCTATATATACGCAAAATATATATATGTATATACTTAAATATGTTGTTACATTGCCTTCGTTACATATGCATGACATTTGCTGTTCCTTTATAGACATGACTGTATACTGGAATTTCTTAAAATTACCTAGAATGTGGAGTTGGTATTCACAAGTTAGGCTTTTATTTTATTAAATTCATATTTATTTTTTTTCAACTCTTTCCAGTCATATGTAACCTAAGTATACTCTTTTAAATTGCAGGCCTCTTTTCTTTGCAAAACAATATATTTATTCAGTAAACGAAAACTCCCAACGGCAACTGACCAAAGTTTCAGCACCTCAATCCCTGTCTAAAAGCAATAAATATCCTGTGCATCCACTTCCTGAGCTTGCCACAGTTAAGCTCAACTGGTATCCAGAGAAACAAATTCTATTGATTAAAAAGAAGGTGTACCAGGGATGGAGTCAGTCATCAAATCAGTCCAGCAGTTTCCTTTATTGTAGAAAGTTTCTAAAAAATGGACATCAGCCAACACGTTTCGTTCCCATGAAGGAACTTCATCAGGGCTTAAAAATGTAATTTGAAGACTAGTGTCTTTTCACTGATATGTAACCACTCAGAGGAAATACCCTCTCAAGCATAAGTCCACAATAAACCGACCCAATCTCCTGACAAATCAGGTGGGAGTATATTTCTTCATTCATTGTGGGGATCACCTAAATTTACAACGGTTGTGAATGGAGATAGCACCTTTGTGTATTATTTGTGCTATTTTCTCTGTACTCCAGGTCTCCCTGGGTAGCTTAATTGCTTGCTTCTACTTGATTTGCAGAGTACACATCCTCCATTCTACAGTGGACAGTGATGGTCACTCCACCGGCCTCACTTTGAGCTCTAGCAGCCATTTATGTCTGGGGCAAACCTGAAGCACCCCCCCATTCGATTTTCAGGTTGGTCAGTGATAGTCTCTCTATTCTTCCACTAGCGGCATGGAAGTTTTGATCAATTTAATGGGGTCAAGGACAAAAACTATTGCTTCTCTCCACTATACCTCCTTCTATGGCTCCATTGAGACACCCATACTCTTATGCATTTTTTCTGGTGCAGTTATGATGATGAACACACACAATCAATTCCTTGTTTTAGTGAAAAAACATTCACTGTTCAAACAAGTCAAGTCGTAGGACTGGCACTTTTTATACTCGCTCTCTTCTTCACACGTAGCCAGTGGAGGGCTTTAAGAGTGTGTGATATGGTTGTAGCTGTTTGGGCCAAAAAGTAGACGTGCTGCATCATTTTCAACACTGACATTTGGTGATTGATTTGTTGGGCCCATATACAAGGTGTTTTAGTAGCCAAGGCAGGTGATCACAATGGCAAGGGTAATTTAAGTATTGTTTTTAGAAGTGGAAGAGGACAGTGCATCTCGTAACAGATGACTTATGAAAAGATTTATTGACAGCATTTATTTTCGGTTTTAAAGAGAGCTCGCTATAGAACATAACACCCAGTTTACAGACTTTAAGCAATGGTTGTGAAAGGGAACTTAGATGTAACTTTTGTGCCGACTTTATTTTGGATGTTCTACATTGTTTTGACAATTTGCACTCTTGACCTACTTTTCATTTGCAACAGGTTTTCAGCTCTGAAGGTTCTTGGCTCTGCGTCAGCGAGGCATTACAGATATTTGGAGGATTGGGGTACATGAAAGACTATCCATACGAGCGCTATCTCCGGGACAGCAGAATCCTCCTTATCTTTGAAGTAAGTGTGGAAACGTATTTTGGGACTGAATTGATTTATGAATCCTTCAAGATAAAAAAAATTATGAAGGGTTTCATTAGTTTCATTACAGAGTACTCTCACTTACTGAAACAATGGTCCCTTATCCAAACAAGAAGTGGAGTCTGTTGGAACGAGAGGAAAAGAGGCGCAATCAACATTTGCACCCTCCGTATCTAAGCGCTAAGAACATCAAAGGCAAATGTGACCGGTCTTGGGGAGGTTAGATAGGCAGTCATTCACAGGAAATTACCCATTTTTTGGGAACCCTCTGGTCATGTTGTGTCTCACAATATGAATAGGACCAAGGAGAGTCACAATTTGTCCTGCTTCATCATTGGCCAGGCCACATTCACCAGAGGAAGTTCTAGTGGTGAATGAGCTCCTCTGATATAAATTATATAAAGAAAGATATCCTTTCTCAAATAGCATGAAAATTACACTGTGCACTATATTAAACTTTCCAAGTGACGTGTTAGCTTGGCAAACCTCCCTTAGATAAAAAAGAAAAAAATCAGTGAAATGTTCCTGTTCAACATCAATACAGTCCGTATTATTGTAACAACACACAAGAAAATATAAGGGCATCACAAATCTTTATCTTTAACCGCAGGCGGCAAAAATTCCAGGGTATCCCAGTGATAGGGAGAGACTAGACTGGGAGACTTATTGCCACACTCCTTCTTTGTCCTCAAAAGATGAGAATGACCTCCTTTTGGAGAATTGGGACGACTACTTAGGTAATTTAGGGCCCAACTTCCTATCATTCTTCCTAAGTGCTTAGACACTTGCTGCTGATAGGCGGGAATATTTCCGATCAGTTAACCTTTTATACAAAACTCATGCTCCATATATAATACCGATTTTATTTATGATAAAGTATGTTTTAGTATCACCTCATCATTTGTTTCAAGTAATGTGCACCAATAATCCAGGCTGCTACTTCACACTAAAAATTGAATACGCTTGAATTTCAGTTTATGTGGACTCTCATTCATCTAATCTTTCCTTTTCGAATGACTTTGTCGCCATTGTTTCATAAATCTGTGTAGATGAGCTCTATAAAATAAAGGTACTTTCTGATGAATGCTTCTAACTGCAGAATGCTCAAGGTATAATATTCCCCCGGTGTATGCAAATTTACCAGCGATGCTCCTGTGCATCTGTAGGTGGCTTGGTCAAGTGACATAGCAAATCTGTACAGAAGCCCCACATGTGTGCACTGATGTCATTCTTTTCTTTGCACGCCCTCCAGCATAGATCTGGAGCTCTGCATCCATCTTTGTCAGGCTTCTAAATACTCCACAGTTCTTAAAAATGTACTGACTGTGGCGATCCTGCCTACATCAGCCAGCCGAGGTGAAATACAGCAATCCCCGACCTCTCAAAATCTATCTCCATCACTTTTGTGAACACACAAGGAGCACTCGTGAGGCTGAACGGGAGCACTGCAAACTGGAAATGTTCCTGGCCAATCCTGAACTGCAGATAGTGCCTGTGGGAGTGCAATTTTTTTAAATCTCCCTCACATGAGAATATGTGTTAGATTTGGCACCAGTGGAGAACTCACAGACCAGATCAACCTTTGTTATTCAATTAATCTATTGTGAGGGGAATTTTTAAAGGTTTACAGCATATGTTTCCACCAAAATCCTTTGTGAAGCCCCAGTGGCACTTGAACTTAGTACTAATTCTCTTAATGTGCACCCATTTTGATCTGCTGCACAGTTGTTCCTTCAGACGTCTGACCTTGAAGACAGTATTTTTCATTGTCATAGTATCAGCTAGATTTGTGAGTGAGCTTCCGGTTCTTTCCATCAATCTACTGTATACCACATTCTTCCTGGATAAGTTGGTTTTGAAGACCTGAGCTTCATTTCTCCTGGAAGTAATTACTCATTTTCATGTCAACCAGGTTATCACCCTTGAGGCACTCCTTGCTCCACTTCATCCTTCTAAAGAGTAAGAAAGACTCAATTGTTTAGACCTTAAAACAACATTAAGCTTTATATCGAGCTTACCAAGAGACATTGAGAGGACAATCCAGGTATTTGTGGAGTTTTCAGAGGCAAAGCAGGGCAAGGGAGTGCAAAAATGGATCATTGCTCAATGGATTCTTCTCTGCATAAAGATCTGCTACACATTGGGGAAGAAGCAGCCCCCAGAAGGCTTGCAAGTTCATCCTGCAGAGAGTTTGGCAGGGATGCATTCTTGTTCCACTTCTATTTATTTTAAATATTATTAACCTAAGTTTTTTCTTAATAATGTCCGCTCATATGTCCCAAGGATAGGGGGCACCACTCTACTCCCACTATTATATGCCAATGAGATGGTTCTTATGGCCCGCACATCCAGGACCCTGCACCACATAGTAATTTATTTTGTCAAGTTCATGGCTGATTTTGATTGATTAATAACTATTCTAAACCGTATATTATGGCCTGTGGCCCTAAACGATTGAGCATCCCCACATTAGCTATTGGTTGTAAACGAGGAGACCGGTCCAATTGTGTGTTTTTTACTTGGAGGGGAGGGGGTATTTTTGACTCCTCTGGGACCTGGTCCTCCAACACTTTGTACTGCCTTACGAACCTTTCTCAATCGTCGGGGACCCTCTTTAATCTACCGAGACTATCTGAAGGTAAAGCAGTCACAACGAATGTATACGATGCAGTGCATTGCCACTGCTGTTTATGGAGCAGGCATTTGGGGTTCAGCTGCCCCGTTTTCCCCGTGGATCCTGAACCTGGGTCCGCTTTGCACCTCCCCATGTTTGCTGTTGCAAGCCCCACACAACTTAAAAAATATATAAGAGCCTATGCACCTCATTTTTGGACTGCTGGACCACTCTGGAGCACCTTTCGGGTCCCAAGGAATTCGTTCCTGACCACGACTGAATCGGGTATGAATCCACAACCTCCACTGGAGTTTGTTCCAGTGGCGCCTGCACCGATCCCATCATAATTCCTGACTACGACATGGGGCCAGACCAGCGTCATATGATGTTGACGGGACCCGGAAAATTTGCATCTGAAACAGATCCTTATTTTCTGGACATGCCCTGTGAGGATTTTAATTGGAGGGGATCTGAGAATCCCTGTAGTTATTCCAACCTCCTAGAAGAGACCATGACAGAGAATAACTGGTACGAGGAACTGACTTATGCCAGTGATCTAGATACCTCACCAGACACTGGTCTCCTTTCTCTCCCACAGTGACTTCGAAGGAAGGGGGCTCCTTTGCAGTGGTGATGGAGACTGTGGATGAGGTTGTGGACCTTACGCTACCCTTGGTTAAGGTCTTGACACAGGTGCTTCAATATTGAATTACCCGCCTCAGTACCCCAACCCCCTTTATAGAAGCTTTCACTGATGTCCTACAGCCCTTTGTGCACAGGACCATCACCCGCCGCCATCACCCACGGCTGGGAATCTAGCCTTCCTTACGCAGCACCACACCCCTGTCAGTCTGGTGGTCCAGGCTTCTTTGTCAAAGTTAACCCCGGCGCCTTCCCTACCACATATGGATAGGGAATTTAAGATACCTTGGGTGATACCTTTGGGAAAAGGATTTTCGCTTCCACCAGCCTTACATAGCGTTCTGTGAACACCACATGTTTTTTGGCTGATCCTCCCATACGGCATGGGATTTGTTTGTTCAAGTGCTGCCCATGGCCTTGAAGGAGGCCTGAACCAGACTCTTCCAAGCAATTGCTGATGGCAGAGACTCAGTAAAGATCGCCATACCCTGCAGTCTGAATACAACAGACTTAATGGGCAGAGCCATTGCTTCTTCGTGGCACTTAGGCATCATGCCTGGCTGAGATCGACTGGCTTTTCGGGAGATGTCCAGGCATTCCTTATGGACATGCCCTTCGATGACACTCGCATGTTTGGCGACAGTTGATTTGGCGCTTGAGCATTTCAAGGACCGCATTGCCACTGCTAGGTTGTTGTGGCTCACCATGGCACCGCGTCAGCCGCATTCCGCCTTTCATCCCTGTGGTAGTCTTGTCCTTTCACCCCTTACCACCATGGCCACCAAGCTCTCCAGTACTTTAGTTGCCGTGGCTCCCACAGACCTAGTGGAACCAGTGGACAAAAAGTCTACTCGGTCCACCACACCCTGCAGCTGCAGTTCAAAGCCTCTTTATTATCCTCACATCATGGTAATCCAGTTGGCGGTGGGATCCTTCATCACTTGCCTCAAAAGCAAACCATATTGGAAAAATGAATTCTTATGATTGTTCAGTGGGGTTATACCATTCTTTTTGCAGAAACCCCACTGCCCTTGCCACGGTCCGCAGATCGGCTAATGGAGGACCACCTTTCGCTCCTACAACAGGAAGTGCAGGATGTTATGGCCAAAGGAGCATTGAGAGAGTGCCAACATAAAAAGTAGGTAGTGGTTGCTATTCCCTCTTTTTTATGAGGCCCAAACAAATGCTGTTCTAGGCCTTTGCCACCTCGATTACATCCTGAAAAATGAATATTTCAAAATGCTCTGACTCAGGTCCTGTCTGACTTGGATCCCAGAGACTGGATGGTAGAGCTGGATTTGCAGGATGCTTATTTCCATTTTCCCATCCTATTTAGATATAACCTGCTGTTCATGTTGGGCGAAAATAATGTTCAGTTCACTGTGCTCCGTTTCGTACTTACCAGCACCCCTTGGGTGATGTCAGGGGTTGCGGCCCAACTGCAGAGGTTAGGGGTTCCAGTCTTCTCGTACCTCGATGACTGGCTGTTAAAAGTGAGCTTTCAGGCAGTTGTCACCCACCTCTAAACTATGGCTGACCTCCTGCATTCACCGGAGTTTTCTAGCAATGTTCTAAAGTAGCACCCAACTCCCTCTCAGATACTCACTTTCATCAGAACCATTTTAGAATTAATATACTCCTGCACCCATCTTCCAGAGCAGCGAGTCCAGGATATTCATCTTGAACAGGTCTTGGCTCCACATCAACATGTTGGAGTTGAGAGCAATACGCTGGGCTTTGAAAGCCTTCGTCTGATCCAGTAAAGAGATGCTGGTTCAGTTGTTCACCTACAACACCACCGCCATGTGGAGCTACAACAAACTGGGCGGAGTGGTGTCCTGGTCCCTGTGCCATGAGGCTCTACATCACTGGACAAGGCTTGAACAACAAGAGTGGATTAACTCAGCCTGCGATGCCTCACGAATCACAGTTTACATATTTACCCATAGGTGGTCGAAGGCCTCTTCAACAGTAGGGGAGAAAGTTAGATAGATCTCTTCGCTTTGCCAGCTCAGAAAACATGCAAAGTCAGCATGTCTGTGCGTCAGAATTTTCCAAAGCTACTCTTGCTCAGTCTTTTCTACACCTTCCCACAAATATCACTTCTATACCTAGTTCTGAAGAAGATGAGGACCATCTGGGCCCAAGTCATCTTAGTGGCTTTGGATTTAGCACGTAGAACTCTTGAGCATGAGCGTCAGTTCTCCAATCAGGCAGCCTCTTTGGACGGATCTCCTCTCGCTGCAACAGGGCAGGGTTTTGCACCCAAACCTGCACACTCTCCACCTGCATGCATGAAGATTGAGCGACAACAGCTGAGAGCATTCTATCTGCCTCCTGAAGTATGTGATGTCCCCTTGGCAACCAGGCGTCCCTCGACAGACTGTGTACACATGCCAAAGGGACAAATTAGTGGCTCGGTGTACTGTAAAATTGATTTGATACTCTGTCTGCATCCTTGTCCAAAGTACTTTTGTTTGCATTGTCCCTCAGCTGGCAAGACTTTACCTTGGGCACAATTAAATGGTGCCTTTCGGCCATCTCAGCGTTCTTATGGTTGCAGGATCAACTCTCCCTGTTCAAGTCACCTGTTGTGACACGGTTCCTCAAAGGCCTTCAACATTTGTTTCCCCCTACTTCGTTTATTTTCCCCCACTGGGACCTAAATTCGGTCCTCACCCTTTGAGCCCATACACAGCTGTCCTCCAGGGCTTCTTACCATCAAAACAGTCTTGTTGGTGGCTATAACATGGGCCAGGAGGGTTAGCGAACTACAGGTGCCATCAGTTAACACAATCACCCTCCAGCAAGAACCCAAACCCCCCATCCCCCATGCCATGCACTACCTTTTTTTTCAGACAAACTGGTCCTTCATACAAAAGTAGTAATTCCCTTCCACCTTTGGTCAGAACATCACGCTGCCGTCCTTCTTTTCTCCACATACTCTTCCAAGGCAGAAGAGAGATTTCGCCATCTGGATAAAAAAAGAGCGTTATTGTTCTATATTGACTTCACAAGGGGTATGCAATCAATTTTTTGGGGGTTTGCTGGAGCTAATAAAGGGAAAGCAGCACAGTAACAACTATCTACAGAAGGATTGTATTCTCCATCAAGGTCTGCTATGCATTGGCCAAGAAGCAAACCCCTGAAGGCTTGTTGGGCTCATTCTATCAGAGCCAAGATGGCGACCACTGCATTAACTTGCAGAGTCCCCATTCTGAATAAGTCAGGCAACCACGTGGGCATCACTGCACACTTTTACCAAGCACTGCTGCCTAGAGAGTCCGGTCCGGTGTGATGGGTATTTCGCCCCTTCGATCCTCCAGGACTTAATATTTCAGCCAGTTTGTAGACCGTCCTCTGGGGAGGTATTGCTCGGCTACCTATTGTAAGGTAAGGAATCTGCGGCTAGAAGCCTTTATCAGTTGAACAAGTTACTTACCTTCGGTAAAGACTTATCTGGTTGAGACTCTATTTAGCCCCCATATTGCTTACTCACCCTTCCACCCTCTCCGCTCTGCAAAATTGTGGGTATATTCTAAAGAGGTGTTTGAGGACCTCACTTTGGCACACTGATCACATTACTACAGTATGACACTGCTTCTTGCACAGAAAGTAGTCTCAAAACAGGTCGGTGTGCTGGGATGGCGCCTATATAGGCACTGCGCATGTCACTTCCGTGCCTATGATGCAGACGCTGTGCTGATTGCACCACCTACTGGTATGCAAAGGGGACTGCTCATAAAAGATTTCTGGATCCAGTCTCACGCCTAGGTAATATTCCTAAAGTAGGGAATCTGCAGCTAGATAAGGCATTACTGATTGTAAGTAACTTGGTCTGTAAGGAACTGTATGTGCTGTTAATTATTAACATTTGATCTCCCTAACAATGTGTATGTAAAATGTCCATTGTATGGGTTTTATAATCGACTGTTGTGTGCTTTTATGGCTGTCTCTTGGCACTCAAATAAAGTTTGGTTTGCTTTGATCCACAAACAATTTTGTTTGGAGCAAAGTATGCTCTAATGAATATACCTTTTGACCAAAGTGAGGTCCCTTTATTGTTGGTTAAAGAATTCAGGTGGGTAGCTCCTCTTAAAGAATCAAAGAATAGGCACAACACTTGTTTCCAATGGACGGCCCGGTTTCAAAATGTCATCACCTACAACAGTGCATGGATATTAATAGATGACTCTCTACTGTCCACCCATTGAACGGCATCTCTTTCCAGAGAAGGTGTGAGCTTGGCTAAGGGCTCAATCTCTCATGGGACCACTGAAACGTGCCTTTTATGTGATCACCTGCATTTGCTCTTTGTCATTGTGGGTATGGAAGATAGAAAGGACCTTGTTCTGTTGGCTGTGAGTCATTGAGGACAGACAGGGAATCTGCATTAGAAGCAGAGTATTACAGGCCTGTCTAGTGTTGGATGGATTGCTGCATAGCTATAGTCAGGCTTGCCCCAGGAGAACAGGACCTTGTGGACAGTGGAACTGCTCCAGATTACTGCACCAATCAATACCAGGAAACTGCAGTTTGCTCTCCTCAAGGTAACACCCCCCCCTCCACGCAGCTATTGTCCATTCTTACATGTGGAAACCTATCCTAGAATCTAGATAAGATTATTTTTAGGACTTTTAAACTTGGCCAGCAAAGTGAATAATGTCTTTATTTGTGAAAGCTACTAAAGTTTTCTAACTTCACCTAAGGCACTATTTAGCATCGCCCAACCCCAGTTGTCTGTAGGCAGATGTTCCACAGATGACAGGTGGCTCTTTAGGCTACAGGTTTCAATTTCTGTGTGGCAGTGGCTTCTCTGAGGACTACCCAAACAACCAGCGGAGAAACCTTTCAGTAGGTGCTGATGGACTAGCAGCAGAGGGGCATGGACCAGGTGCTGCCCAAGCAGCTGCAGGAACATTTTCCCACTTTTGTGCACAGCCCCTCATACAACTTTTTTTATGCACCTTGCCTGTTTCTCAATTCTTGAAGCTTAAAGAAATGTGAAGTTGTAAAGTGCTTGATTTCACACACAAATTATTTTGCCCCACTTAGATGTCTGGAGAGGGCCCAGAAGGAAAGCCCTGTATTTGCCTCTGTTCTGAGGATTTGGGCATCTAGGAAGTAACTCAAGCGGATCCAGGTTGTCCTTTTTTACAGACTTATCAACCACATGACACACCCGCAGTTACAGTTGATTGTGTTGTATCAGTTCAACTTTTTTCAAAGGGAAAGATACTTAAGTATTTAAAACTACAGTTGAAGGGTCCTTGGTCCTGCATAAACCCGTACTGCACAGCAAGATCATCTGCCGGTCAGTAATCTTGCTATGGCCCCAGCTTGAATTTTGATTTCTCAAGCGACTGCATAATTTTCTCTCAATAGTCTCCAGTGATTTAGCCTCCCCAGAAGCCTCCAAGGTTTCTGTGGATTTGGATCAGTTGTTTCTTCAGATCTCATCTGTTCTGCAACTAAGTGAAAACCTATGTACACCATGTGCCCCAGCAGGTACTGCTGAGAGAGAGGGGTGTATTTGTCAGGTGTTGTGGGCAATAATGCATTTAGTTGTACTGTTTGCCATTGAACCTTAGCTTGGAGTTATTTTCAGAACAAAGGAGGAAGTACAGTTGTTAGTCATTTTGTTTTTGTCCTGTCCGCTTCAAGCTCACCCACTGAAATTTTCTCGCCAGACTGAACCCCAGGACCCTCACCAATGATCAGCATTGATGACCCAATTGAGTATTCTATTTATACCTGGAGAATGAGTTTGTGGGGTGTGCACATTCTCTCAGACAAGTGGGTGTTCTTGGAAGCACAGCATGAATACTTCTTTGAGTTGCACTCTATGCTACCAAACATTGTAAAAAGTTCAATCGGGTCGGGGACAATCGATAGTTGCCCGGCGGTATTGCCTCTGTGACCCTCTAGTTATTTAAATCAATGAAGAGGCAGGCGCTGGAGACTGGAAAGCAGGAAACAAGGGTTTTTTTATTCTCTCCGGAGGAGAACACAACGAAACGGACAGAAGGTATCGTTCTGAGGTGCTCTAACGGTATTCCTGAGGCCTGGCCTCTTATACACACATTTATGACTTTATTGTAGATTACACATACATGTTAAAGCTTTGATGTACGGAAAAGACATTCTCGGAACTCCCCTTTGGGCCCGTTCCCACACACATTTACAGTTGAAGTCCCCACCCTAGTCACAACAGGTGATGAGCATCGCGCAGCTGGATAATCCGCCGATTCACGGAATGTGGGGGGTTTGATCGGATCTCATGGGGTGGGGGGCTTTGATCAACCCGGGGATTCTTTGATGGGAGAAGCTTTCTATTGTACGGGGAGGGGCAAGGATGGTATCGGCAGAGCTGGGTGTCGGCTTGGGAACGGGGAGGACAAAACGGGCACACGGGGAAAAAGGGGTTTGCATCTAAGGGCCGGAGATCATGAAAGGAAAGCAGGGAGGTGTCGCGCTGGGAGCAGGATGAGGGCCTGGGGCAGAGCAGCGCCGAAGAGGGGTTTATGACTCAAGGCAGGTGCAAGCAGGGGGTGGCCAGCGTGCAGGCTTGGTGAAGGCGAAGGGCTATGTCAGGGGCCAGCGGCATGCAAAAGGGTTCGGTCTGATTGGGGCATCTTAAAATGGCGGGCGCGCACGACAAAAGTGTGGCATCAGGGGAAGAGGCAAGATGGCGCAGATAATGTTCACCAAAACGTACTAATTTTCAACAGTCCTCCCTTTAACATATTCAAGACATCTTGCTGGTTCATTTTCTACTCGGTTCTATTGTGGTGGGCATGAGAAGGAAAATGGTAGGAACCCTAGATAAAAAGAGTTGTAAACAATACATTTTAACATTTCTAGTTTTCAGGAGGTGGGCCTATTTGATAAACTTTGATAAACTTGTTCAGCAGGAAAGTCATAGGAATGTAATACAAAAACGGCGAGCAGCAAGTACATAACTGGCAGGTTAATACATATTTCAGATTCGGATTGGAGCAGGATCAATACAATGGCGGCTGGGAGAGAAATGAGGCATAGCAAAAACGGTGATTGTGGATGTCAAATGTTCGAAGTTTTACGAGTTCTCATTGTTCTTTGTGGTCTTTCGTTGGCGCTGTTGAGCACCGGCGGTGGAGCTACGAGTCCAGCTCTGTTCTAAGTTCTGCGTTGCAGGGCATGACCCTTTCCTCGCGTTTTCTGGCCGGGAAGGTCCTTTTCGCCCTGTGTCCTTTGAGGTGATAGTCAGAAAGTTCAGATGGAAGAAGAGCGTACAAAACAGTCCATAGGGTAGGTCAGAGGGAAAGGGGGATGGAGCAAGGCCAAATTAGGAACAAACTAGGGGAACGAGAGACTTCAAATAGGCGAGCATGTGACCGAATTCAGAGAGCGGGGACTTGTCGACAGGCACTGGACACCAAGCAGGGGCATCAGGTCGACCCTTTCTTCTCATGTTGTCGAAAACAGTGCCTCGTCCTGCAGCTCTTTTCTGTCGTGGTCTCGCCTTGGTTAATGTCGCAGGTGTTCCTTAGTCTGCAGTCAGGCCTCGTGCTCCCACATCCGGTCCTTCTCTCCTCCAACAGCAGTACCCTTAAACAAGTTTGAATCAAAAAAGTCTATTTCTCTCCCAGCTCCAGGCAAAGAATGAAAATGCTCGTTCTCACAACTGGCATATGAAATGACCGGTGACGGGCCTGTTGGATTTACTTATGACTTTCCTTCATAATTAGTTCACGACAGTTCATCTGATGGTGACCCACCTTCGTGAGACGAACCTGGCGAAGATATGCTGTTCTCTAGAGTTTTACATTTACAAAGGGTACTGTGAGTCATCAACATGGTACTACACAGGTATTTTGCTGAGAGGCGAACATGACTAAAACATCTCCTTTCTATAGATGCATCCTGCTTTTAAACTACTACGGGGTTCATTTCGGTTATTTCTTTACCTTGGGCTAATCTGTTAACCTTGTAAAACATCATTCTGGATCCTACGTAACCTTTTACAGCCCGATTACTTAATCAGGAAGGACAGGAGTTTTATGGGACACAACCAGGGACATATACAGGGGAGGTAACGGGGGTGATCATTTTTTCGGCTTGGGTATTGCGACAATTCGGGGAGGGGAGGGTCGCGTATTCTGAGGTCCTTGTTTTATACTATAGGAGCCGTTGACATGTAGTTCCCTTATTTCGGGTCAGATTAGGGAACCTCTGTCGTCTTACCTGTCCTTTCCCTTACGGCCCCACCTGGGTTCATTGACTTCTAGCGGAAAAGGAGAGGTAACGACGCGGTCTCAGGGTGATTGTATTAAAGACAAGTTTTTGTGCAAATACTGACGGTATTTGAAGCCAATTAGGTGGGGTGCTAGGGGTGGCAGTCTGCCAATTTCGGGGCTAACCACTCGGAAGAGTGGGAGTGCAGAAATAGAGAGAGAGAGAGAGAGAGAGAGAGAGAGAGAGTGAGAGAGAGAGAGAGAGAGAGAGAGAGAGAGAGAGAGAGAGTGAGAGTGCAACGGCAGGCTAAATAGTACACGTGCAACAGAGAGGGTGGCAGTGTATTCAAGAAAGGCTATTTAGTGCATTACACAGTAAAGGGCATTCGCGGGTCTGCGTTAGGATCTTGTAATCATGCAGTTTGAGCATTAGACAGGGTAGAGGGGACGCGCCTTGAGAAGAAGGAAAGAAGAAAGGAGGTACCATTTTGTCGCACTTCTCGCATTCTCGGTCCTTCGACCAGTTGGGTCGACGCCTCAGTCACACACACACATTCCCTCATAGTTTCGCATCATACGTGACATGGGTTCATTCGTCCGGTCTGGTTTAAGGGTGATCACTTTTTATCAGGGTTGTGCTAATTTTTCGGGTTTGTTCGGTACGTGAGTAGTCTGCAGGCATGCTTAGACGCCACCTTGCGGCGCTAGTCCGTTTCGTGCATTAGACATGGCAAGGTTTCGGATCTTCGCCACACCTCGGCTGTAATCTCTGATGTAACCTGCAGAGGGAGGAAAAAGGGGGGGGGGTGGGAGACAGCATTCGCGCACATTCGAATACATGGATTCATAAGTCCTTTACTTACCTCTTACTCGTCTTTCCTCCTCGGGGCAGGGTCCCTGGGGATATGGTTTCTGGAGTCGAGGGGGGGTAGTGTGTTCATATAGGTCGTGTGCGGGGAAACGTAAAAAGGAAACCAGAGGTGCCTAGTGCGAGGTATCTAGTCAAAAGGATGTATCTCCCTATCGGGGTCCTTAAACCTCTTTCAACGCTGTGGCGTTCTAAGGTTCTTCGGTTCTTGGGCCCCTGATACTTTGGAACGTGGTACTTTATAATATTTACATTATTTTATTTCTCCCTCCTTTTACATTCCCTCATTTACACCGTTCGTTTTACCCATCCTTGGAAGTCAAGGTCTTCCTCTACGCGAGAGTTCATGGGTCAGTTGCGTACTTTGACGGCGGAGTGTCGTGTTGTTGATCCGATCCGTCCTCCAGGGCTGGGTAACCATCTTCCTTTAACCTTAAAGAGAGAGCAGAGTAGGGTGCACAGAAAAAAACTTTCCCACCAATCCCACATTTTTTTAAAATAAAGCATGCAATACCCGTCCATAGTTTCAAAAACTTTATTTTTCAAAATCATTTCAGCATGTGGACTATGAGGGTGCGGTCGTATTTGGCCGGTCGTGGCAATGGCTAAAGTGCGTACAGTGGGGGGTGTCGTTTGCGGCAATAAAAACATCGGAAAGTTTTACTCATTCATTTATAAGAAACTAAAAACGTCTATTAATTGGCTGGGGGTTCGGGGGCATTTATTTTCATAATTTTAGAAGCATAATCACAATAGTTGTAATCAGATTTCCTATATGCATACCGTACGTGTGCGTCGTAAATGAGGTTTACATCGGTTATAAAAATATAATACACTGTAATTTTGTAATCAACATTTGTAACGGGGATCTTTTCATACTGTTCGTCGAGTGAGTTCTCCTTTTCTAGCCAAGTGTACAAAGGATCACATAAAATCTCAGAACATCAAGTTTATATTTGGGCGAAGGAACACCACGAGGTGTTCGTAAGTTCCGATTGATACCAGCGCCATTTTGGGCGGGGCCGGCTCAGTCCGGAAGCAGCATCAGGGGAAATGTTTCCCATTACTGGCAGTTTGGACCAGAGTCCTTTTCGGCAGTTCTAGAATTCACGCTAACAGAAGCTGTGGCAATGTCATGTTTGTTTCGTTGGCGATCAAGGCAGCCGTCCCTTACCGGAAACCTGCAAAGGCCGAAGGTTCCGCCGGGGACCTTTGTATGATCTTCAAGGCTGCGGAGATGCTGTCGGAGATGGGGGCTCGTGCTCCATGGGACAAATGTTCGAGTTATATGGCTGGCCAAAGTTACTCTAGTGGCCGGGGCCCGCCTTCCAGCGGATCCAGACGCCATTTTGAGGCCCTACAGGGGCCACTCTCGTCGAGTTTGCAAGAATGGAAGAGATCCTTCGGAGTGAAAGGAAGAGGTCCCTGTTTTGTGTAAGCGGGACGTTCAGCTGGGGTGCAGCTGTGATGCCCCCACCTGGGGGGGCGAGGGAGACTCGTTCACATCGTCTCCTTCTCCCGGTGCACTCCATGCCGCTCCTTTTCATCGCCCCGCATGAAGGTCTCTCCACATCCGGTGTTCCCCAAGTGCCACCATTGTACGTTCGGTGCTGCGCAAGTACTGGGGTGCCACCATTGTACGTTCGGTGCTGTGGAAGTATTGGCACCATCGCCTGACTGGGGGTGTTCGGCGTCGGGCCGGGGGCTGGGAAACCTCCTATCGGTGGAGGTGGGAGAGGCTCGTCCGCGTCGCCTCTCCCTCCCAGCCCAACTTGGACAAATTGTTGTGGAGGTACGTGCAGGACATCCCGCCGTCCAGGACTGCTGCGGCTGTGACGGAAGAGAAAAGGAAGAGGTGCCTCGTTCTCCTCTGGACATGTGGCGGGACTACCTTAGTCTTTCCAGGCCCGTTGCGGCCGGCCAAGGAGACATGTGGCGGGACTACCTGCAAATGCCCAGGCTGCGGGCTCCTGCCTCTCCTCCGGCTCCCCCATACGTTAAGATTTCCTGACCAAGAGTTGGCGGCCGGGCTCGCCTTATATGGGTTGCCGTTGGTTGGGCGTAGCCGTAACCCTGCCCTACTTTGGAAGGTTCCAGAATGGGGGGGGGGCGAATGTTCTGTTTGACTTTCATTTTCTACAGTTTATCGTTATTATTCCTTGTTTGTTGTGTTAAATTAAAAGTTCAAGTTCATTAATGGTCTACGGATTTTGTTTTACCATTTCTTTCTTTCCAGGTTGCTTTTATGCTAAGTTTCTGCTAACAGAGGTCGAGTAACACGGAAACACGTGTAGAGAGATGACGCAGATTTGTACATTACATACACACAAACTCAGACGGGGGACAGTACAAGCACGACATACAAAGACCCAAGACAAATATAAAAACAGTTATTGGTCATAATTATCTCTTTCCGTCTGTGAATTTTAAACGAGGCTGGGTTCCCGTCTTGACATTGCCCGACCTAGGAGAACTTGAGCATGCCGCTTAAATTGTCCTGGCGAAATCTGTGCCATCGGGCATAATCAAACGTGGTGGTCCTGTCTGGTCTGTCTATGTAAGTCGGGTTTTTCTTCGTCTCGCGCTTTTTCTCGTACTGCCGGTCAGTCGTTCCTGTCGGCCCTTTGCCTTTACTCACGCTCAGTAGAGTCGGGCATTGGGCTTTCCAGTGTCCGGCATACCTACAAAAAGCGCATTGGTTTGACCCTAAGTCTGGTCGTCCTTTGCATAGTGTCGGGGGATAAGTCGTGGGTAGCGGTGTCCTGGGGTTGTCCTGTCGGTATATTTCTCTACTTTGTTTGTCCTCGTCTTTTCTCAGTCGTTGCATAGCCTCTCTGCGCCACATACCGAGACTGTCGAGCATAATTGGCGTTGTCTTATTATTTCGAAGGGCTATTTCTAACGTTTCTATTTTATCAAGGTCAAAGGATCCTGCCAGTGGCCACTGTTTGTCTTGGCTATCTTCGGTATACCTGTGCCATAATTTATTATAAGCTATGGTGACTAACCCATAGTTTATGAACATGTCCTTATTAGGGGTGCCTTCTAGTGGAGCTATATGGTCCACCTCTAACACCCGGTCCGGGCTAAACAGGCTATTTATCAGTGGGGAGAAGACAGACATGACGGCTCGTAACGAGGGACTAAAAAAAGTCAGCACTGCCTATCTTATCACTAGGTGCAAAGACTAGACAGAATATTTCTATTCTACGTTGTTTGCAGGTAGTGAATACCTCATGGATCAAAAACCAAAAGACCAATAAATAACAATGG
Source organism: Lissotriton helveticus (assembly GCF_964261635.1). Lineage (NCBI taxonomy): Eukaryota > Metazoa > Chordata > Amphibia > Caudata > Salamandridae > Lissotriton > Lissotriton helveticus. The sequence goes on along the minus strand of NC_136070.1, from coordinate 1,068,680,782 downwards.
GGAGAATGAGTAGGTCCGCAAAGATCTGCGTTACCTACCCTTTTCACTATCTGCAAAAAGGGTGGTCACTTCCCTGTTTGCAGACAGGGAATCTCCAGGAAACAATATTTTTGCGAACAACAGTTCAGTTTCAAGCAATTATTAAGTGGGGGAGAAAGAAAACAAGCACGGCTGCTACCCTACCTATCCTCCACTGCTTGCAAAGAGAGAGAGCCTGTTGTTTCTCCGTTTGCAGACAGTGAATCTCCAAAATAAAAAAAATAAAAATAAAACGAGCAATACTAGTATTTTTGAACAATCAAGCAATCAAACAAATTTTTTCGCAACTTGTCGTGGCAACACGACCTTACCCGGACCATGTGGACAGTTTCTTGTCTTCCGAATCCAGCGCCCGATCGTCCTCTTTTTCTCGTATTTCTCACGGCACTCCTGATGGTTCCCAGTCAGGACCGTAGATCACTCGAGAGAGGTCTGTTCGGAACTAGTGAAGTTCGGATGATCGGTTGCCAGACGAGGGTCTATTGGGCAAGAGCTCTCCCGATCGTTGCAGTCGTTCACTCTGTCGTCGGGACCTCTCCCACTGGATCCACGAGTCGCTGATGGGCCCCACGCTTGGGACGCCAATTGTAAAAAGTTCAATCGGGTCGGGGACAATCGATAGTTGCCCGGCGGTATTGCCTCTGTGACCCTCTAGTTATTTAAATCAATGAAGAGGCAGGCGCTGGAGACTGGAAAGCAGGAAACAAGGGTTTTTTTATTCTCTCCGGAGGAGAACACAACGAAACGGACAGAAGGTATCGTTCTGAGGTGCTCTAACGGTATTCCTGAGGCCTGGCCTCTTATACACACATTTATGACTTTATTGTAGATTACACATACATGTTAAAGCTTTGATGTACGGAAAAGACATTCTCGGAACTCCCCTTTGGGCCCGTTCCCACACACATTTACAGTTGAAGTCCCCACCCTAGTCACAACAGGTGATGAGCATCGCGCAGCTGGATAATCCGCCGATTCACGGAATGTGGGGGGTTTGATCGGATCTCATGGGGTGGGGGGCTTTGATCAACCCGGGGATTCTTTGATGGGAGAAGCTTTCTATTGTACGGGGAGGGGCAAGGATGGTATCGGCAGAGCTCGGTGTCGGCTTGGGAACGGGGAGGACAAAACGGGCACACGGGGAAAAAGGGGTTTGCATCTAAGGGCCGGAGATCATGAAAGGAAAGCAGGGAGGTGTCGCGCTGGGAGCAGGATGAGGGCCTGGGGCAGAGCAGCGCCGAAGAGGGGTTTATGACTCAAGGCAGGTGCAAGCAGGGGGTGGCCAGCGTGCAGGCTTGGTGAAGGCGAAGGGCTATGTCAGGGGCCAGCGGCATGCAAAAGGGTTCGGTCTGATCGGGGCATCTTAAAATGGCGGGCGCGCACGACAAAAGTGTGGCATCAGGGGAAGAGGCAAGATGGCGCAGATAATGTTCACCAAAACGTACTAATTTTCAACAACATTCTACCTCAATGTCATGTTCTTTGTCATGACTATCTGTGTCAGCTGAAAAAACAAGCCCAGGTGCTCCTTTCCAAGCTGCCGTCGACCTGGTGCCCCCACATCAGAGTGGCGAAGGAGTTCACTTCCTGTGCTTTTCAATCCCCAAATTCTAGACCACATGCCCTTAAATCACTGCATCCTGTTGGAGCACTTCTACAAGACCACCCCGCAGGATATCATCCCATTGCTCTGAAGAGGGAACTTCATTGCCGCCGCATATCTCAAGGATACTTACTCACACATTGCTATACCTCCAGCCCACCACTGAAATATCAACTTTGTGGTTAGTGGACAAAAGTACCTGTTTAAGGTACTATCTTACTGGAGTCACTATGGTCTAAAGGTGCATACAAAGTGCCTAGCAGTGGTGTCCGCTCATCTGCTCAGAAATTTCATTCATGTCTTCGCTTATCTTAAAAGCTGGCTGATCTGATAGAGGCTACTAGCCACTGATTCCTTACCTTTGAATATCCCTAGGCATCGAACTGGATCCAGAAGATTTTCTAGCACTACCCCTGTGTGTCGGTAGGTGGCACCGGTCATCTCCGCATCGTCATCTGCTCTGTCCGTGCTGGATGCGACTTGCGTGGTACCTATAGAGGCGCCACTTCAGTACACTGATGCCAGTGAGCTAACCCTCAGTCACATTTTGACTGGCCTTTTTCAATTGTTTTTTGTTAACCTTTTGTGTAAGATTTCATCTCCAGGTTTGAGGATGTCCCCCAAGAGCACCCGCTTCCGTCGAAGTCTGGAGACAAAACAAGTGAGCTTCACACTTCACGCCCTGTGAGACCGCACCCCACTTCTCAAATGTTGCTGGAGTGGCCCCTGCCCAGCTGAAGAAATATTATAAGGCCACGCGCCGCATCTGGGTGACATGCCTCTCTGGATTGCTTTAGGTGCCCATGGGTGCGGGAGGAGCCCTTACTGGTACCATGTTGGCGGGTCCACTTTTCGGCACCACTCTCACCCCAAGGATTCGTACCAGATCTGGAGCAGAGCCACCGGCAATACCGAACCCATCCTCGGCGTCCACTCCAGTGCTGATGCCCCATGCACCACTGATGCCCCTAGGCAGCGACTTCCCCATTGTCATTCCCGACTGCAACATGGAGCCGGATGAGCGTCGTCCGATGCTGACCGAGGACATCCTTCCTGTAGTGGGGCCAGTGCCTTATTTCATTTATAGGCCTGGGGATGGAGACGTTAGGGAGTGATCTATGGACCCCCATAGAGAAGATCCAGTTGAGGCAGACAACTGGTATGGGAAACTGGGTGAGGCCAGTGGGTAGGACACCTCACCTGACACTGGCCTCCTACCATGGCTATGGAGGACGGAGCCTCTTTAGCTATGGATGACCCATCGGCTGACGTCCCGAACCTTAACCTACCCTCAGTGGCAGTCAAGACTAACGTCTTCACAGAGGTGCTTCATCCAGGAGTCACCCCTTCGAGACCCCTGCTCCCATTCATTGAAACCCTTACGGGCGTCCTACTTGAGACCTGGTCCAATCGCTGTACAGGGGCTCTTTTGACTAGGACAATTGCCCACTACCATCGCCCGTTCCGGAGGATCCCAATTTTGTTACCCAGCACCCCATCCTGTAGAGCTTGGTGGTCTAATTGTCCTCAACACGTATCCACCCCGGCGCGTTCCCTACTACTTCACCAAATAGGGAATTTATGAGGCGGGACACATTCAGTAAGTGAATGTTTTCTTTCACCATTATGGCACTGCGGTCGGTGATCACTGCGCGCCTATTGAGCTTCTATTCCCATACACTGGGATTTGGTAGCTCAAATGTTTCCCTTGGACCCAGAGAAGGCCTGGGCCATATTCTCTCAGGCTGTTGGAGACGGAAGAGATGCAACACTGTTCTCCATTAGATGTGGACTTCATATGACTGACCCACTAGCAATTTCATCATCTGTGACCTTACAGTGCCACGCCTGACTGAGAACATCTGTTTTTTCTGGGGATATCCAGGCTTCCCTCATGGTCATGCCCTTTGATGACTATGGCCTCTTTGGAGACAAGGCAGATTCAATGCTGGAGTTCTTAAAGGACATCGGGGCTGCGGCTAGGTCCTTGGGCTTGTCTTTGGCCCTACGTCCTCCGCGGCTACGGAAGGGGCCTACAACTCTGCCCACACACCCTCAGCCACCACGGGCAGCAAACTTCCCAGCCTTTTTGTGGCCGAGGGTGCGGGTTTCAAGACTATGTGGGACTGGAGATCAGTGGACAGGTCAGTACACCCCCTCCAGCAGTCACTGCCTCCAAGCATCTTTAGTCTGCCCCCAGACTATCATGGGCAGCCAGTGGGGGGCAGGATACGCCGTCCATCACGTACAGTCAACAACATTAGACCGTTGGGTACTAAAGATAGTGCAAAGGGGATACTCTCTTCCCTTTGTGATGCTCCCCCACCCATGCCACTAACTTAACGATCAGCTGACGGAGGGCCTGCTCTCCACCAGGAAGTGCAGGCTCTCTTGGCCAAGGGAGCCATAGAGAGGGTGCCTGCCTCAAAAGTAGGTGTGGTTGTTTTTCCCGTTGCTTTCTGGTGCCAAAAGATGGAGGATTTCTTCCTATCCAGATATGCCCGTCCTCAGCCTCTTCTTAAAGAAGAAGTTCAAAATGCTCACGCTTGCTCAAGTGTTGCCTGCCCTAGATCCGGGTGACTGGATGGGAGTGTTGGACTAGCATAACGCTTTTTTCCACATTCCTGTTCTGCCGGCCCACATACATTATATGCGGTTCATGGTGGGTCACAAGCACTTTTTCTGTGCTACCTTGTTGTCCTTACCAGCACTTCTCTGGTGTTTCCCACGTTGATGGTGTTGGTTGGCGTCCCCTACCTCGACAACTGGTTTTTGAAGGCGGGCTCAACCCAGGCAGTCGTCAACCACCTTCAGATTATGGCGAACCTCCTGCAATCGCTGGGGTTCACTGTCAACATGCAGAGGTCGCGTCTGACTCCCTCTCAGATGCTCCTTTACATTGGGGCTGTTGTGGACACAGTGCAGTTTCGTGTGTATACTCCCAAGTTGTGAGTCCAGGATATTCAGGCTTTTATACCGGTGTTTCAGCCTCTATCCTGGATTTCGGTGAGACTGTGAGGCTGTTGGGCCTCATGGGCTCCTGCATCCTGCTGGTGTAACATGCACTCATGCTTATGCAGGCTCTGCAGTAGGACCAGTATTCCCAGTGGGCACAGCATCTGGGAAATCAGTGGCAGACCCCTCGCCCTTCCCCAACTGGGATTGGCTGGAGTGACGGATGCATCACTTCTGGACTTGGGTGGTAACTTGGGAGAGGACTCTGGTCTCCGACAGAGTCCGAGCTTCACATAAACCTGTTGGAGATTCGGCCATTTCGCTTGCCACTAAAAGCCTTTCTTCCTTCGATCAAGTTAAGGCTGGTGCAGCGGTTCATGGAGAAAAACACTGCCTTGTGGTACTGCAACACACAGTGCCGGTAGTGTTGTGATCCCTTTGTCAAAAGGCTCTGCGCCTCTGGACATGGCTGGAACTTCACGCCATTTCCCTGGTGGTGCAGCATCTGGCAGGCTCTCTGAACGCCAGAGTGGACAAAGTCAGACGAAGGTGCCTAGCAGATCACAAATGGCATCTCCACCCAGAGGTAGAGAAAGGTCTCTTTCAGCTTTGTGGAGAGCCTCGATTAGATCAGTTTGCCTTCACCGAGAATGTGCAAGGTCAGCAGTTCTGCGATCTGAAGTTTCCTAGGTGGCTCTCGCTTAGAGACGCTTTTTGTCTCGAGTGGAGCTCCCGCCTCCCCTATCCCTTTCCGCCAATACCACTGCTGCCCATGATGATCAGGAACGCTGGGCCCAAGTCATCTTGTGGCTACGGATTGGGCATGGAGAGTCTGATATCATGAGCTGTTGATCATGACCATAGGTCCTCCAGTCATGTTGCCTCTTCAAGAGGATCTTCTTTTGCAGCAACAGGGCAGGATACTGTACCCAAACCCGCACACCCTCCACCTGATTGTGTGGAGATTGAGCTGCGACAGTTGACAGCTTCCTCCCAAAGTCTTTGATGTTATTCTGTCAGCCAAAAGTCCCTTCACCAAATCTGTATACACTTGCCAATGGGAGACATTTGTGTCAGCGTGCTCTTCCCACAACGTTGACCCCCTATCTGCACCTTTCTCAGGAGTTCTCTTGTTTGCATTATCTTTGGCCCAGCAGGGCTCTGCTTTGATCATAGTTACGGGCTAACTTTCTGCAGTCTCCGCATTCTTGCAGTTACCGGACCAACCATCTCTCTTTAAGTCAACTGTGTGGCTAGGTTCCTTAAAGGCCTTCAACATAGGTTTCCTCCTCCGCCCTTCATCATACCTCAGTGGGACCTCAACATTGTCTTTTCCTTTCTCATGCATGCACCATTTGAGCCGCTGGACAAATAGCTTTTTAGGCTATTGACCATCAAAACTGCCTTTTTAGTGGACATAACATTGGCTATGAGGGTCAGCGAACTGTAAGCGTTCTTGCGCACACCCTCCTCTACCACCTCAAGCTGGTTCTCTGGACATGTGCCTCATTCCTTCCAAAGGTTGTGACTCCATTCCATGTAGGCCAAAGCATCGCCATGACTACTTTCTTTGCACCACCTCACTCCTCCTAAGAAGAGGAGAGACTCCACCGCCTGGACCCAAAAAGAGCGTTGTTGTACTACCTTGACCGCACAAGAGAGTTCCAGGTGGAGGATCAACCCTTCATGTGCTGTGAGGGAGCAAAAAAAGGGAAAACTGTACAGAAGAGAACCATCTCATGATGGATTTTCTTGTGCATTATTTTCTGCTACACATTGACCAAGAAACAGCCCCCTGCGGGCTCAATCTGCCAAAGCTGTGACCACTGCGCTAGCGCGTATTATTCCTCTCCTGGATATCTGCCAGGCAGGTCCATTGTGACGAGCACTTCGCACGTTTGGTCTTGCAGGACTTTATGGTTTAATAGGGCTCACTCCTGGATGTCTGCCAGGCAGCTACATGGGCATCACAGCACATGTTCATAAAATGTTACTACCTGGACAGTCAGGTCCATTGTGATGGGCTCTTCGTGCGTTTGGCCCTGCAGGACTTTATGGTTTAATAGGGCTCGCAGAGCCACCTCCGGGGAGGTATTGCTTGGGTATCTATTCAAAAGTAAGGAATCTGCAACTAAAAGTCTCTATCAGATGAAGAAGTTATTTACCTTCAGTTATGAGTCATCTAGTAGAGCCTTTATCTAGCTCCAGATTCCTTACCGACCCTCCCATCCTCCCCGCTCTGCAAACTAGTTTGGGTGTAAGGGAGACTCTTTTCAGGGCCTTACTCTTTTCCAAACCAGTGGTCAGTTCTCATCGTGGCTCGGGCGCTCTTGGTGTGGAAAGTTGCAAAAGTAACTGATGTCAGGATGCTGAGGTGGCACCTATATAGGTTCCGCGCATGTCTCTTCCGGTGTGGACGACACCGCAGATGCAGAGCTGAATGACACCACCTGCTGGCGCGCAGGGGTACTGCCCGATAATCTTCCTGATCCAGTCTATCGTTTGGGGATATTAAAAGGTAAGGAATCTGCAGCTAGATAGTCTCTATCAGATATGGAGTTGGTGAAGGTAAGTAACTTGTTCATCAAGAGCAGTAGAAGAGAGCAATGCCAAGCACACACTCAGACGGCAGTGTCTTTGGTCCACAAGCTGGCTTTCACCATCAATGGCATAAAGTCCCACTTTTAGCCCCAGCAGATCCAGCACTTTTTTGGTGTTCATTTCAACGGCTGTCATAGGAAAAAACTACCTCAAACAAGAGAGGATGATGGTATTCCAAATGCCACTGTCTCTTTAACGGACAGCAGGACATCCTCTCACTGTACTGACACTGTAGAGATTCTTGGATGATGACCCCAAGGCACCAGACTGCACATGTGCCCTTTGTAGGAGTGTCTAAAGAGGCAGTGGTCACGGACAGAGGGTCATTGGCAGCATCTAGTATTATTAAAGGCCAAAACACATCCCTCTGTCCTATGGTGGAACAGCAACCACTTGTTGCCGGGCAAGCCTTTGCTTGACTCGATCACAAAGGTGACCTTAACCACGGATGCAGAATATGAAGTAAGATACTTTCAAGGGGAATGATTAGAGATATCATTTGCGAAAAAAGTATTGTAAATAAATTATCAACACTGTATCCTAAATCACAAATAGATTAGTTATTTCAAAAACCCATTGTTGTGATCACAAAATATGCTTTGAACTTGTAATCATCTCATGGAATTTATTATTCATTAAGTAATGCTGAAAACAACTTTTAAAAATTGTTAATCCAAAAAAGTGCTTTAGGGTTTAATCCCTTTAACCTATTCTATAACCAGGCTGTCCTGTAGAGCCAAATTCAATATTGGAAAACCATAATCTCCCTAGAAGATTTGGCGAGATTGGGATGCCATTCAGTTTCAGTACTGGTAGGCAAGAAAGGGAATGAGCTTCTGCTTTATTTGCGTTCAATTCAGTAAGAGGCCCAATTTGGGAAAGAATTAGAAACTCATCTTTTCTCATTCAACTTATTTTCTGCGGTTGTTCTGATCTAAGCTGAGTAGCCTCGGGATACTCCCTTGGAGAAGCTGTGTGCTTTATAAATTGGTTTTATCGGTTTCATTCATCATTACAAAAAATATATAACTGCCTCTGTATATACACCTGTTTGGCATCAAGCAATGGATTGGCTTGACAAGGCTGTAAACTGGTTCCAGCCCCTCCATTAATTTTCAGGACTCGTCAAGAGTTACACAAGGACCTATCCAGATGGATACATCTGATTGATATTTCTCATGCACTCCACTGGTCAAATCTGGTCTGATTGTTGAGATAATTCTCCCCAGATGTAGCACTCATCATGAACGGTTGAAAGATGAACACAAACCCCTGGAAATAAGTCCTCCCTGGAGGGCACAAAACCTCTTTTATGTTGCCTTGCAATTTGTCCAACCGGAGTTTCAAGGGTTGATGTAGGAAATTAATTCTGCTGCTTTGATGTCACCGCTCTGGTCTGTATGACACCAGACCCCAGCATGTAGAAGCTGTATCTTGTCTTTGGAAGTAACAGTGGTCAGTTGGTCCTGCCTGTAACCAAGGATGCTTCATTCACAGATATGGGAGCACATCTGGACCACATGCATGTACATGGTAACTGGATACAACAGTGACAGGATTGCTGCAATAGCTACCTAGAACATACTGCAATCCACCTGGCTGTCTACACATTCATTCAAGGCAACATTACATCAATGTGCTACATCCTATGACAGGGGGAACACTCTCCTAGATGTTTTTGTTGGCTCAGGAAATGCAGCTTGGGCTATTAATAGCCAGGTTCTGCTTTGAGTGGAACATCTCCAGGGCAAGGATAACGACTTGGTGGACCTGCTGAGCAGAGTGCATCAACAAGTTCATGAGTGGGAAATTTAATTGGCAAATCCACCAAAGGGGCACTCCCACCATAGACCTGTTTTCCTCTGCACAAAATGCCCACGCTCCACTTCCAGATAAACACACACAGCTACAGTCCATGGGCAATGCACGATGGATGAACTGGTCAGGGAAATGTTTCCACTACTACTCCATATCCCCTATGTGATCAGGAAAATGAGGTAAATATTGAAGACCCTCATTCTGGTGGAACCAATGTGGACGGGACAGCCATGGCACTCAAGGCTTCTGGAGACATCTGTGCATCCACAGAAGAAGCTTCCACTGAAGTCAGATCTTCTATCGCTGTATTAAGGTCAGCTCAGGCATCCACACCCCAAGCAACTAAATCTAGCGATCTGACACTTGTGGTCTTAGAATTCGGATACTTCAAAGTTCCTGAAGAGTATATGCAAACACTGCACGAGGCCCACAAACCCACTGTGCTCCTTCTACTCTACTTAGTGGAAAACGTTTATCCACTACTGAACTGAAACACAATAGACCCCATTAAGGTATCTGTGCTGGACATCATCTGCTACTTGTTACATTTGCAGAAATTAGAATCGCTATACACCTCTCTCCATTTACATTTAGCTGCAGTTGCAAAATCGGAAACATTTGCCAATCTTTAAGTCCCTGTGATTAAGGCCTTCAAGGAAGGCTTCAAAATGATCCTGCCAAGGACGCCTCTAGCACATGTTTGTAACTTGAATCCAGCTCTCACTAGGCTTGCGGACCCTTTTTCTGATCAGTTACATTCCTGTGGCTTGCAGTGGCGGCTCCGCCGCTATGGTGGAGTGTTGCCGCCCCAAAAATGGCAGGAAAGGAAAAATAAAACAGCACTAGTTTTATTTCTTCTTTCCTGCCGAGTCTTTGGGAGGGGCATGGTTATGGCAGCACTGAGGGGAGTGGTAGTGCACTCCTTTCACTGCGCGTAACGGTTTGGCCAGCTGTCTTAGGCCGGCCAAACCGTCATGGGCAGTGAAGGGTTGGACAGAGCAGGCACAGACTCCCAGTCTGTCCTGTAGCATTAATCGAGGGTGCTCAGGCCAATCCTGAAGCTGCTCTGCCTGCGTGAGAGCAGCTTCAGGATTGGCTGCAGGGCATTCTGGGAGCAAGTGGCTGAAGAAGAGGATCAGAGAAGTCCAACGCGGCCGGCTGCAGATAAGGTTTTTTTTTTTTAATTATTACTATTTTTTTATTTTGCCCCCTCCCTTAGTGACGCCTATGTCCTTCTCATACCGCCCTGCCCACCCCACCCCACTCATCCCAAACATCAGTGCTACTTGTCATGGAAAATGGCTTTTCTGTTGGCCAGTACTTTACTAAGAGGGATCATTAATTTGCAGGCATTAATTATAGAAGAACCTTTTATCCAGGTTCATAGAGGTAGCTAACTAACTAACTAGAAATCCCTACCAAAGGTATACTTTTAATTTGGTCCTGCTTTTTTACATGTTGTACTCCCTTCCAGCTGCTTATTGTGTCTTTTGACAATGAAGTGTTTTTTCTTGTCACAATCACTTCTGCTGGTCTTGGGTATGACTGCCATTTTCTACCTTTTATCCAGACTAACTGGTCCTGAGGACCAGGGTCGATTTCTTGCCCACATTTTTCAAATTTTATCGTCCTCCCGTGCTTAGAGTCAAATAGTGAAGCACTAATGTCTTGGCAGCCAGGTTCAAAGGTAGGGGCATTTTGTCTAATCAGTCCCGCAGGACTTTTTGGTCTGAGCCCACTCCACAGATCTTCCACCCTGAGAGGTACTGCTTTGGTATCTGTTCTAGTTACGGATTCCGCGGTTAGAAGTATCCATCAGAAGAATTAGATACTTACCTTTGGTATGCTCTTTCTGGTGGCTACTCTATCTAACCACAGATTCCTCATGGTTCTCCCACCTCCACATTCTGTGGCGTGGTTTCTTTTTCTTATTAAAAAGGTTGCAAATTAGAGATCTGCTCACTGGTACCTCCAATTGCTTTGTGCTCTTTGTCCAAGGTTGTGGAAAGAGTCAAGCAAGAAACGTAACATCAGCATGCTGGGATTGCACTTGTATGCGGCTCAAGGGAGCACTGCTGTGAAAACTTCTGGTTCCAGATTGGTATCTGCTGATTTTTCAGAAGGTGAGGAATCTGCAGTTGGATACAGAATCCACCTTAAAAGGGAGTTACAGAAGGTAAGTAACTTGTTCTTTAGTCCAGTATCATGTAAAGATGTAGAAATGGTGCAATGGTATGGTAGATTTTTGGAAGTGATAGTTGTGTTTTTACATTGGAATTTTTCTTGGATAAGCTGCTTTTGTTTGGTAGAAACATTTTCTGACATTTGTAACAGAAGTTGGACGACATTATTATAACACAGCACAGCAAAACACATGGCAAAGTAGTAACATTACAGAACACATCAAGACGACCAAAAGCACAACAATGCTACCACGATACAAAACATGAGACACAGTATAAAAGCATGGCACAATTAAATTAGTTGTTTTGTGTAGTGTTGTATTATTTAATTGTGTTGTGGATTTATTTTGATTTGGTGTCTGTTGTGTTGGTGTTTTTTTGCTGCGTTACATGGCTGTTGTATTATAGAGGTATTGCAATGTGGTGTTGTGTTTTCATGGGGTTGTACTGATATGGTGTAGTTGCGGTCTGTTTACTGGAATGTGTGCATAAACTCTTGTCACAAAAGTTACAGTTACAGTGGTAAACCATATTAGCACCAAACGCTGCACTATTTATAACAGAGGACGTGCAATGGTGTTCACATGCAAATGGTTTGTGATTCCACTCAGCCTTGTCCTTGTAGTGGAACTGCGGAGTTCCTTGACGTGGCGTAGAACCTGGCCAGTCTTGGTTTTTAGCAGCATAATTTAAGAAGAGGGAATAAGTTTGTTGTACGAATTTGTATTTATTTTCTTCTTCTAGTACAGGAAAAGGTTATGGAAAAATATATGTTAAGGGTAGACATTAGTTTGTCTACTGAGGCTGTTTTTATCATAGCTTCATTAGAAAGTAATCTGAATTTCATTTATAATTAATATTGTTTGTACTATATTCAGTTTCTCTTATTTCACATTGATAATTACACTGTTTACTGTTTAATATCTTAAATTAAACTTTCTTGAAAGAAAATATGATAATATTTAAAGATAAGTCACTACATTTTTTTTCTCTTTTAGGGAACAAATGAAATTCTTCGAATGTATATTGCGCTAACTGGAATTCAGCATGCAGGCAAAATTTTAACAGGAAAAATAAAGTAAGTCTCAATTATGGTGGTCTTGGATGAGTGAACGAAAATATTTTTTTTTTTTTTAGAGATTTAATTAATGATCACATTGGTGTGGCAAATTCACATGTGACAGAATGAACCCATATTTCTACATTGCAGAGTGCCAATGTAAATATTTTCTTACTATTAAAGAAATAAAAAAGGAGATTAGAACACCAAATAACAGCCCCAACTTCAGCAAGAACTCCCTCTCCACCCCATCTCTTTTGGGTTCACCACATAGTTATAATCATGTTAGTTGTTCCCAGACAGTTCTTTAGGGCATTCCAGTCAGCTTCAGTCGTATACTTAAGAGCTGGTTTTTGTAAGGTCAACAGGAACAGGCCGGAGGAAATCCCTTTAATCGCTGCAGCTGTTTCTTTCCAAGATTACTGAATATACAGACAACTCGGCCAAATGGGGATCATAGTACCTCTTTGCCCGCATTCTTGCCAGCACTTGGGGCTAGCGGTTGGGAATATTCTGTGTACTTTACAGGGTAAAAATGCCACTCGTTGAGCAACTTCTGGTGAATTTCTTAAGTTGTCATGCAGAATGTATTTGGTAATGTGTACATTTTCTTGGACCTTAAGCTGGCAAGGAGTCTCTCAAACCGTGTTTTTCTCTTACAGCAGCGTGATCCTGCATGCATTAATCAGTGTCTCAGCTGGGCATACTGCAGCCCCTCATTTACCCCAGCAGCAAGTCTAATTAGCACTGCAAATATGATTTCATTATCTCGTTATTGGACATATCCGATATGAGTGTACATCTCCTTTATCATCATTTATAAAATTGACCTCTTGAAGCGCTGGGGAGAAATCTGTGTGCAATTGAACGGGATATATGGTGACCGAAGGGAGATGAGAGGTCACCCATTAGTTAGGGTGTCCAGATGTTTAGTGTTGTTCTAAAGGGAGTGCTCAAGAATGGGTTTCAGGGTCTATGTGTTTTCCACAGCCAAACCACGACCCATAGTGGCCTAGTCACAATTGCTGTCAATGGATGTGTCCAAGTGTCTGTGGCCTCTTTGGACCATTCAGTTATCACTTTCATGTGTTCCGCCATGTAGTGTAATCTGAAGTTTGGAATGGCTAACTCTCACCGTGGTCACTTCACATGTAGTAGCTTAACCCCTTCACTGTGGCGGCTATTCCGCCGCAGTGCTAAGGGGGCGGGGCGGCCGCGCGGCGGGCGCATGCTGGTGACGGAACCGCTCCGTCACCAGCCGCGGTTGGGCTGTGCTCATGAGGGAGCGGTTCTGTCACGGTCCCGCCCGCTCAATGCAACGCTCAGGGCAGGCGTGCCGAGCGGGCCGTGACGGAACCACTCCGTCGTCAGCACAGCGCGACCGCAGCTGATGACGGAGTGGTTCCGTCACCAGCAGGGGTGGGGTTAAAAGGTGTTCCAGGTCAGGTGCCCTTCCAAATTAATCTATTAACCGCTTTCTGTAGGGTTACAAAAAAAATCCTTCCTTCCTTCAACGGAATAGGGAGTACTTAGGAGAGACAGAAGACTATAGGAAGGACATTAATATTAATCATATCTCTCATCCAGGATAAAAACAACGAAGCTCACCTGTTCAAGTCTGTCTCTATCTAAACCGAAAGGGAGTGATAGGTTGCTCTATATAAATCTTATATATGTGGTGAAATCTTGACCCCCAGGTAATTCATTTGCATTGGGAACCATCTAATGGTGAAATTATTATGCAGCCTAGTTATTTAGTCTGGGGGTAGAGTTAAATTCAGGATTTCTGTTTTTGTTGAATTTATTTACTATCCTGGCAGGGCTTTGAATTCTGTTATTTTTTTAAGTAGTCCTTGCAGGAAAGTGGGGAGGCTTCTCAAGAGTGTGAATGATATAATCAGCAAAGAGGGCACTTTTATGAGTTTCTGCTCCAAATTATAATCTTTGTCCTTTTTCAGATCTCCTCACAGGACAGGCCAGTTGCTCAATTCTTAGAGAGAATAAAAGAGGAGATTGGGATGGGGTCAACCCTGAATCTAGACCCCACTGACCTCCAGGGCCAATTGCATGACTCGCCAATCCACCCAGTGGAAGTTATTTTTGTGACTAAAGTTTAATATGAACAATACATTTTTCTTCATCATCTTTTCAACCTGGTCAACTACTCTGTGAATGTTATCGGGCGTCTACCTTTTCTTTAGGAAACTAAATTGATCTGGGAGAATGATCCCAGTAAGGAGATCTTCCAACCTATTTGCCAGGATTTTCTAGTATATTTTAGCATCAGCATTTAATAGATCTATTGGACTTCAGTAGGTCTTTGCTTGGGTTCAAGGTCAGTTATGACTGCTTCTGTCATGAAAGATGTAATCGTGCCTGTTGGGGTAAATGTAGTGAATGTTAGTTTAGCTACTAGTTTACTTCAAAATGTTTTACAAAAAGCACCTAAGAGGACATTCGGTCCCAGGGCCTTTACCAATTTCTGTTGGGCTATAATTGTCTTAGCCTCATCATCGAGTATAGGTGTGTATGGGTGGTACACATAGTGAGGCAAACATTTGACTAGGTGGGAACATTCTTTATATAGTCTTTACATATATAGTCCCTCTGATGTAGCCTTTCTGAGAAGGGGAGAGAAATGTTCCTGCTTTGTACAAGGTATAGTAAAACTCCCTAAACTCCTCTACTTTATCTGACACTGTTTGTAGAAGTGTATCTTCTTCTGACAAAGTCCTTAAATTATAATTATTCAAGTTTCTCTGTCAACAGGTGAGCAAGGCAGGAGCCTGTTTTTTCATTTATTTTATATGACTGTCGTTTAAGGTGGAACAGAGTGAGTTCATCTTAATAAGTTATTATTGCCCATAGGTGAACCCTTTAGGTTGTAAATCTCTGTAGGAGAATTAACAAGGGTATGTAGTCATACTGGTGGGTTAGGGTTGTCAGTTCTGTTTCTAATGGTTGAGGTTCTAGGTGTCTGAGTAATCTACAGTTTTGCAGCATGACTCCTTTTCTGGATTTACATGCTTTGCATCTATTCCTCCATCTAGTGGTGGGATCCGAAAACTGGTTCGTTTTTCTTCCCTCTGTTTATTCATTTTATTTTATTTTTTGTTGTGGGGTCGTTAACCAACATTTGGTGGTGAGTTCATCCCCTGTGTGATATCAGATGGTACCTGGAAGTACCAGGGGATCCTCATCAATAGTCATAAGCACTGAATATTCCCGCCCATGTGCGGGACCCCGGAAACAATATCAAAATATATATGTAAAAAACACATATATCTAGCTCCACATATATGTACGTACATATATTATTTTTCTCATACCAATGCAGCCCCAAAAAGAGGCTAACACAATGTAAAACCTTGTACATGCACTGCAATTATAAAGGAAACAAAGAACACATTAAATCAAATATCCTTTGAATTTTGTGTTGTAATGAGTAAAACCACTCATAACTCCTGAAAATTGCTCATAAAAAGACATTGTTAGCCTCAGGCTGCATTGAAAAGCAATAACATAGAAAATGAAAGCATTTTCAACAAAAAACTGGCACTGTGCCTTTAAGGCAGCCCTGACCCTAGGCTTCCCATCATGCCTCAGGGGTGACAGGTCAGTTGTTCTTTCCGGCTCCTTCTGTCAGGACCCTGGTTAACAGCTCCCACCTTTTTTTGACTTTCTGTCAGAATTACTTGGTGTTTTTTTCAATTTTTTGATCTCACGCGACGGGTTTTTACCCTAGAGAGATAGTTAGACCTTTTTTGGGCTCAAAAAAGGTTAATTTTTTGTCAAAATGCCTAAGGCTCTTTTTGAAACCTTCCCTGCCTATGGGCATAAGAAGGCTTGGTCAGATACACATCCAGTGTGTATTCGCGGTCTACCTGACTCTCATGAGGTAGCATCTTGTGTCCACTTCCAGTCCTTGTCATCCAGAACTATCCGGGACAGAGAAAGAAGCAGGATTTATGGACTTTCTGAGAGAGGTAGGTCTCCAAAGAGACTTCAGAAGCGGTCGACGTCGACAAGAGTCCCGACCTGCTCTCCTTCGGCGTCGGGATCGGCGTCGAGGTCTTCAACGACGAAGAAGGTGAAGTCTTCAGCGTCGAAAGTCAAGAAAACTCCGCTGCCGTCAACCGGGCAATGTGCAGCGTCGAGAGAGAGGTCACCGTTGAAGCAGGGCGGCTCAACGTCGAGACCTCCGTCGTCGAAGGCTCAGGTAGAGTTTTCGACGTCGAAGCCTCCGCCGTCGCCTAGTCATCGGCGCTCGGCGTCGAGGCAGCCTCCGTCGTCGTCTGGCTATCGACGCTCGACGTCGAGGCATCCTCCGTTGTCGCCGGGTCATCGGCGATCGACGTCGAACCAGCCTCTGTCGTCGCCAGGTCATTGGCGATCGACGTCGAAGCACCCTCCGTCATCGCCAGGTCATCGGCGATCAACATCGAAGAAGCGATCGACCTCGAAGCATCCTCCGTCGTCGCCAGGTCATCGGCGATCGACGTTGAGGGATTCTCCGTCGACGACCCATCGGCACTCGTCGTCGAGGCATTCATCATCGTCGAAGGACCATGGTAGTTCGACTTCGAAGTTTCCTCCGTCGGCGTCGCACCATCGACGCTCGACATCGAGGCATTCACAAACGTCGGCAGGACACTCACCGTCGAGGGATGTACAAAGTTCGACGTTGGAAAAGCCTTTATGGACTTCACCTCCTCGGAAGTCGACGTCGAGGCATGGGACTCCAGTGGTTCAGCCGTCACCAGTGGCGCAGCAGTCTCTAAGGTCGTCTGGATACCCTTCAGCTGCGGAGGATGACCAGGGCTCGCAAGTGAGTGACAATCACTCTGCCAAGCGGAAGAGGTCTCCAGAGCAGAGGGACTCTCGCAGTCGCTCCAGGTCTGTGGCTGGCTCAGGTTCGGACTCTGGCCCGGATTTAATTATTTATAAGTTGGGCAGCGAGGAATCCAGGCATTCGCAAAGGGATGTAACCCCTCCATCACACTCTCCAGTGAAGGATTCAGCTCCAAAGTCGCCTACTGTCAGGCTTTCACCGAGATGGTACAAGCCACTTCATCACTGGGCTAAGGACAAGGAAACGGCGTATCAGATGCAGCAGCCGCTCTCTAGGCCTAGAGAACGGTCACGCTCTCCGGTGAGGCAAAGAGAAAGATCACTCTCTCCAGTACGCCAGAGAGAAAGATCACTCTTCCCCAGTTCACCAGAGACAAAGATCACGCTCTCCAGTTCGCCAGAGGGACAGGTCACGCTCCCCAGTTTGCCAGAGGGAAAGATCACGCTCCCCAGTTCGCCAGAGGGAAAGGCGAACCAGCAGGCGTAGATCGCGATCAAGAAGCACAAGGAGAGAGCGAAGAACTCCTTCTACTTCTTCTTCCTCGACCCGTTCTCACAGAAACTACTCTCCTACCCTAACAGATTCTCCTTCAACGAGAGTATCTCCAATTGATGATATCTTCACTTTTCAGGACATACTTGGTAGGGGAGCTCTTAAGCTGGGAGTTACCTTAAAAGCTCCGCAGATCAAGACCTCAGTAATTTTTGAAACGCTACAGCATAGATCTGCACCCAAACCTCTTCTGCCTTTGGTGCCGGGGATTAGAGCCAGTTATGGACATCTTCTTAACCCCAGCGACGGTCAAGGCGGCTCCGGCAAGGATTCTTGAGAAGTACAAATCTCCAGAGGACAATCCGCTATTCCTCAGAGCTGATCCTCCCCCGGACTCAGTGATTATCGCGGCGGTGAGGAAGTCCAATGCATTCGCCTCATCTTCCACTGTCAGTAAGATGCAAGACTCGTAGGGAAGGCGGGTCTGCAATACATCAGCGGCTTTTCTCAAAGCTGCCAATGCGGAAGCCCTCTTGGGGCGTTATGACCGATCCCTGTGGGATTCTCTGCAGCGTTTTGTGGAGAAACTTCCAGCAGAGGATCGTAAAGACTTTGAAGAAATCCTCCTGGTAGGCAGTCAAGTCTCCAACCAGGTGATAAGCACCGCAGCGGATGGGGCTACCCTAGCAGCTCATGGGTATGCTCATGGGGTAACGGCAAGGAGGTCATCATGGTTACGCCTAACGGCTTTAAAACCAGAAGCCCAAGCGCGCATATTGAACTTGCCTTTTTCAGGTGTTTCATTGTTTGGCACAAGTGCGGACGAAGAGAAGCAGCGCATGAAGGCAGAGCTGGAAACTCTCAAGGCGGCAGGTCTTGAGACGAAGAAGGAGTTCAAGAAGAGATTTTGCTCCTTCAACAAGGGCTCTACAAAGCAGCGGGCTCAAACCCCGAACTGGCAGAAGGACCACGATCAGCAGGGGCAGCAAAAGTCCCAGTACAAAGGAAAGCGTAATTACAAGGGAGGAAATAATCAACGCCAAGGCAACAACACCGGCAAGACTCAATCCAAGCAATGAGTCGTCTCTTCCCCCAGCGCCGTGGACCACTCCAGTGGGGGGAAGCCTGGCAAATCATTTGGAAGAGTGGCGAAGCATCACAAAAGACAGATGGGTGTTGTCTACGCTTCAGAATGGGTACTGTCTTCGTTTCAATCATCTGCCTCCACCGGTTCCCCCGATGTCAACATCAAATCATCAGCTGCATCTACTGCAAAGAGAAGTCGCCACTCTACTCGAAAAGTCAGCTATCGAGGAGTGCCGGTCTCTCAGAGGGGAAAAGGGGTGTACTCCCGTTATTTTCTGGTCAAGAAAAAAGGACAGAAGGCAGAATACAGACCCGTTCTGGACTTGCGAACACTAAATCTGCACGTCAAAAAGGAAAGATTCCGCATGTTGGCGCTTCACCAAATATATCCACATCTCAGGAAGGGAGATTGGATGTGTTCGCTGGACCTTCAAGATGCTTATTTTCATGTTCCAATACACCCCAGTCACAGAAGATTTCTTCGGTTCAGGGTGGGGACCTCCCACTATCAGTTCAAGGTCATACCGTTAGGGTTGAAGTCGGCCCCTCGGGTGTTCACGAAGTGTGTTGCAGTGGTGGCAGCTGCTCTATGCCGCAGAGGGGTCTTCGTGTACCCATACTTGGACGATTGGCTGGTGAAAGGTCCTTCCCCAGTCAGCGTAAGAAATCAGTTCCAGACTTGTATACAGCTCTGCCAGAGACTAGGGCTACATGTCAACTTCGGAAAGTCAGTCATTCAGCCCACCCAGAGGATCCACTTCCTTGGAGCTCTGCTAGACTCCGAAGCAGGAAAAGTGTTTCCTTCGGAGGAGAGACAATCATCAATCACCCAGAAATGTCAACTGATTCTTCGCGGCAAGGCTCAGAAAGTGCGCAGGATTGCCTCCCTGCTAGGGTCGATGGCTTCTTGCATCTTCCTGGTCCCGAATGCCAGACTTCGAATGCGTCCTCTTCAGCAGGATCTGGAGGACAAGTGGGATCAGCAATCGGCTCGCTGGGACGATTACATCACCATCTCAGACGCAGCTCGAGCTTCTATTCTGTGGTGGACAAAAGCTCAGAATATGCAGGTGGGAGTCCCGTTCCACCAGCCTCCCCCTGTGCAAACACTGATCACGGACGCTTCCCTTCTGGGCTGGGGAGCGCACATGGGCCCACTGCAGGTGCAAGGTCAGTGGTCACACAAGGAAAGCACTTACCATATCAACATGCTGGAGCTGAGAGCAGTACACCTAGCTGTCAAAGCGTTCCTCCCCTCAATCCAAGAGGCATCGGTGCTAGTACAGACGGACAACACCACCACGATGTACTACTTGAACAAGCAGGGGGGAACGCGCTCCCGGACGTTGTCGTTGGAAGCGCAGAGGATCTGGCATTGGCTTCTGGCTCGCAGGCTGTCTGTCACGGCGGTTCACCTTCCAGGAGAGCAAAACGTGAGGGCAGAAGCTCTAAGCCGTCATTATGACGACAAGGAAGACTGGGTTCTTCACGACGAAGTGGTAGAGGAACTTTTTCAAGCCTGGGGTCGTCCCACAATAGACCAGGCTCGAAAGGGAATGCTCTTTTGATCGACTGGTCAAACGAATTTGTGTACGCCTTTCCACCTCTCCAGTTGATTCCGAAGGTGGTGAGC
Organism: Lissotriton helveticus; assembly: GCF_964261635.1. Lineage (NCBI taxonomy): Eukaryota > Metazoa > Chordata > Amphibia > Caudata > Salamandridae > Lissotriton > Lissotriton helveticus. The sequence continues at coordinate 1,068,660,460 of NC_136070.1, read as the reverse complement.
AAGCTAACACACTTGTGCACAACAATGATTCTGATTGCTCCCAATTGGCCGAGGCAGTGGTGGTACAGGGACCTGCTTCACCTGTCAGTGACTCCTCACAAGAGGCTACCATGCAGGCCGGATCTGTTGTCCAAGATGGACGGGAGGATCTACCATCCCAACCTTCCGTCACTGAGCTTGGCAGCATGGCTCCTGAGGTCATCCAATATGGCCATCTAGGTTTGCCAGAGGACTGCATGTTCATTCTGAAAGAGGCAAGGCATCCTTCCACCAGACATTGGTATGCATGCAAGTGGAAGAGATTCTATATGTGGTGTATACAGAATAGTCATGATCCGATCAAATGTCAAGAAGAAGCAGTTCTTCCTTATTTGTTGTATCTGGCAAAATCAGGTTTAAAATTTAATTCCATCAAGGTACACCTAGCGGCCATAACGTCTTATAGGCGGTCACCTTCTCAAACCTCTTTTTTCCAGCTAACATCTGTCAAGGACTTCCTGCAAGGGTTGAAAAAAGTATACCCTCCAGTGCGTCCCTCTCCACCCTGAGAGTTGAACCTGGTGCTATCAAAGTTAATGTGTCCTCCTTATGAACCCATTCACAAAGCTACTTAACATCTTTCATGGAAAGCGGCTTTTTTGGTGGCTATCACGTCAGCTCGCAGAGTGAGTGAGATTCAAGCCCTCTGTTCATCAGAACCCTATACGGTGTTCCATTTGAATAGGGTGGTGCTGCCGCGCATCCATTTTTTCTGCCTAAAGTGGTGTCAGATTTTCATGTAAATCAGACCATTTCTCTGCCCACTTTTTTTCCCAACCCCTCTACTCCAGCTGAAAGGGCTCTGCATTCTTTAGACCTGAAAAGGGTTTTAAAATTCTATCTTGACAGGTCTAAAGTGATTCGTTATTCTGATCATCTTTTCGTTAACTATGGATCGATCAGGACAGGCCATGCTGCCTCAAAACGTTCCATTTCCAGATGGATCGTTTCATGTATTAAACTTGCTTACCAGCTAGCGCAAAAACCCCTGGGGTTTTCTCCCAAGGCGCATTCCAACAGGGGAAGAGCTGCTACTGCGGCTTTTCTCAATAATGTGCCCATGTCTGAGATCTGTAAGGCGGCGACCTGGCGGTCCGTCCATACATTTACCAGACATTATTGTCTTGATTCTGACACGAGAGCAGATACCCAAGTAGGCCAAGCCTCCTTGCGGAATCTGTTTAACATCCAGTCTGGGCTGTGATGTTGGGTCTTTTAAGGTAGAAGATGTACTTCTCATTTACCTGCAGGTGGTTGTTGGGCTTGCTATTCTATTCAGTGCTTATGACTATTGATGAGGATCCCCTGGAAGAGAAGGATAAGTTACTTACCTGTAATCCTAGTTCTCTTCCAGGGGTATCCTCATCAAAGTCATAAGCAACCCACCCGCCTCCCCAGGTAAATGAGAGCTGTACGTTTTTATATTTGTATTTAGCCCTGACATAAGGGTTATGCAAAGAACAACTGACCCAACTGTCACCCCTGAGGCATGATGGGAAGCCTGGGGTCAGGGCTGCCTTAAAGGCACAGTGCCAGTTTTTTGTTGAAAATGCTTTCATTTTCTATGTTATTGAAAAGAAGTGGGATCGACACGCAGGTAAGGGGGAAGACTTTATTCTTGTCCAGCTTCAGTAACTCCCCGGCAGCAACTGCCGAGGTTAGAATCATGAAAGTGTTCTACACAGGGAACATTCCATGCAGAATGCCAGGGCAGGGAGGAAGACCCAACACACCTCCCTTTCTTAATAGAGAAACGAAAGAGCTAGAGAGGATAGGAGAAAAGATGAAACAGAAGAAAAAAGGTAAAGAGAAAAGGCAAAACAGAGCAACATCTTCAATTTTACAATGTAAAGCAAAGGTACAAAGCAATTTGCATTATAACACAATAAAGCAAAGGTACAAAGTAATTTACATCATAACGTGATACTAAGCAACATTACTTTTTAGTAACACATTACTATGCACCCACATGCGGTTTTATAATTTTACTCCATTACATAGTCTTGAAACTTTGTAGGAACATATCTGACTCTGGAGGGGGTTTCTCTTTGCGGGAGATTCCGCTCTGGACGCACCGCACCACCCACCTTCGGAGTAGGAGGGGGAATGGCAACTCCTAAACGTTTACTGACACTCTCAACCATGGGGCCAGGCACGATAGAAACCAGACTCTTGCTCCAAACTCTTCCATCCTCCAATACCACCACAAAATCCTTCACTGCAGACACCTTCTTGGGAGGATAAAACCGCGACTCTCCTTTTCGGAGAAACCCAGGCTTTTTTATTCTCACCCAGTCGCCAACTTTCACTTTGAAAGGGGTTGACACACTCGATCTGGTATCGTACTTGCTTTGGACCGAAGATCTGACATCAGCTACGCCAGCTAAACAAACAGCATCCACAACTTTTCTAGACATCCATTCTTTGTTCAACTTCGTACCAGCTACTCTACCACGCAATAATGTAAAAGGGGCAGCACCAGTTGAAATGTGCGGGGTGGTTCTTACAGCCCATAACATGTCGCTAACAGCATGACGCCATTGTAACCCATTCACCAAAGCCAGTTGAAGATGCTCTTTGACAACGCGGTTGAAACGCTCGACTAAGCCGTTGCTGCGTGGATGATAGAGGGATGTGCAAATATGCTTGATTCCAACTTCCTTAAAAAACGAAGACATTTCGGCAGAAATTAACTGCGTGCCATTGTCCGAAACTATCTCCTCAGGGAAACCCTCCCTAGAGAAAACATCACGTAAAAACGAAATCACCACAGAAGAACTGATGGAATCAACAAATCTGATCTCAGGCCACTTGGTCATATAGTCAATCAACACCAAGATAAATTTTGGAGACAAACCTACGAGACCATAAGGCCCTGCAATGTCTAAAGCCAACTTGGACCAAGGAATGTTTTTAACTACTACATGTTCGACAGGCAAAGGATGGGTGACTTGCGATTTATCGCTAACTATACACTCACAATGTGGAAAAGTAAATTTTGCCATGTTCTGTGTCCCTACGCGTCCTCCATCATATGTTATCTGTGCATGATTAATATGCATATGTTATTCCCCATGTTTGATTAAAGACGCAATTACAGTTGTGTCCATCTCTAGTATGCCAGTTTCCAGTTCTCGTGAATACCACGAATATCAGGCCTATGTAAAGCTACGTTGCCACGTTTCTCAGTGTGCACGTTAATGCATTATAAAGTCCCCGTTGCTAGGCCTCAAAAGGGCCTGGACACCAGATTCAGCTCCTGTCTTCTGAGTCCTCGCTGAAGAGCGATACAGCCCCCACCTGTATCCTCGACCCTTCACTTACTTCCTGCCTCACAGTGCCCGGTTCAGCCTGGTTCTGCCTCTGAGTCTGCCAAGAGTATGTTATGATTCCAGTTATCAGTTCAGTCCTCCTCCTCTGCATTCCTAAAGCTACTGAACTGCATCAATAGTTTCCGTCATTGTCTAGCCTTTACGGCCCCATGTTAGAGAAATACTGTATTAATGGTCATTTAATACTCTTCATCACGCACTACATGTAGAATAATGCATGCTCCAGTCTTAGAGTCTGTTAGCTTTTCCCCTCCTGACTTCTAGTTTATATCAACATGTTCCCTAAACATCAGATACTAGATAGGGTTTAGGTACATGTCGCCCTGACTCTCCAGACTTCAGTCTCTGCTCCTAGCACAGAGTTCATAGCCCCCAGCTTCTCCTAGTAACACGTCATTGCCAGTTTGCGCGCACCATCAGGTTAGAGGTCCCGGCTCCTCAGGTAGCCCCCTCCATGGGTTCCGCCCCATTCATGACATATTCTGTTACGTTTGCATCACATGTCTGTGTATACGCCCTGTTACACCTCTTTTCACCCTTATCTTTCGCGACTGCTACGCGTCACGCCTATTGCTCCACCCACTGCTACGCCCATTGCAATGTAATGCTATGTGTTTGCGATATGTATATATGCCCATGTACTGTTATTAAAAAGTGATCCCTTGTCCCGATCCTGACCCCGGCAGCGCTGTCGGGCCCTGCCATCCTGTTCCCATGCAGGTTGTCCTGTTCCTGTCCTTATGCTGTATTAAACCTGCAAAACTCCTACTACCTCGAATCTTGACTCTTATTTATTGAGCTATCTGTTATTCATTTATACATTCAAAAATAGGGTATTATTTATTTATTTACCACATAATGGCGCCCGAACAGGGACTTGCCCTTTCCCCACGCGTCGGTGAAGCCACGCCGACCCCCTGACCCTCTGCAGTCGTGACGGAACTCTTCTGCGCACCGGCAGATATTTCTGCTTCAAGTATCCATCAGGCTCACGGAGGAGACGGAGGAGGCGGTCCAGCATCCAGACGAGACGGTGGAGGAACGCGGCGAGTCCCGACCAGAGCCCAAGCCGAGAGTCCAAGGTCCGAGGTATCCGGAGGTCCACCCGTAACAGAAGTCCGAAGTTCGTCCGTCCGGTGTCCAAGTAGTCCCGTCCAGTCTGAGGCCTTCCGTTTTTACTGCCCGGTGAGTACCATTACTGGGGTAGTATCTAGACAGGGTCAATTTAATTGACTCTGGTCCGTGGGTTGGTGGTACACAGACCCACAAACGAAGTGTCCACTTTGGTGGATGCGGGTCCTGACGTGTCTCTTTATGAGACCGGTAAGTTTCGTACTGTTTCAGCAGTGCATCTAGTTTCTGTTCTAGTCAGTTCTGTTCTCGAGAAAATTCATGTATTCTGTGTTCCGTATTCCAGGTATTATTCTGTTTAAACTGTTATTTTAAATGTTCTTCATGTATTTTAATGTCGTGGTATGAATGGGGAATAAGTATTGTGGTCATTGTGTATTGTATTGTGTCTAGATTACAGTTCAGTCATGCCCTTGTTTTCTAAGTTACGTCAGTTAAAAACTAGAAAGGGTCTGCTGGAAGCAGCAGTTCCAGTTCCGCCTAGGAACAGTCCAGGTCATTTTATGTATCAGAAGCATGGCATAAGCGCCATATTATATCTAGATTTATGGGTAGAGTATACCAAACAGTTAGAAGAAAAGTATAGATGGCCCGTATCGGGTACATGGGATGCCGAGTGCATCATGAGAGTAGAAGAAGCATTATGGAAAAAGAAAGCCAGACAGTCACAGAAAGATGCCATCGAGTTATGGCGCAAAGAATCTCATAAAAGAACCGAAAAAGAAATCAGAAAGTCAGGATTAAGTAGAGAATCCTTGGAACGAGCCCAAGAAAAAGAACTAATCGAGATTGGTGAACAAGTTAAAGCCGAACAGTCAGACAGACAGAGGCATGCTCTTATTAAGGGTATGTATCCTCTTCTTGCCGAGGGCCTGCCAAAAGCGACCCCGGAGGCATCCAGTAATTTCCCGCCACCATTAGTTCCGACCAAGCTACGTCACAAACCGACCGCAGCTGATATTTATATTTCGTCCTATTTGGACGACACAGTCCCAGAATATGCAAATCCTGTTCGCGCTCCGCCAGTCCCTGTAAATCAGGCACTTCCCGCTCCTCCAGACACCGGAGTACCTGTTACGGTACCCCCGGTCCAGCCCGCCATACAAGTCCAGCCTACATTTCCATTTCCCACTCTGCCAGGACGAAGAGCATCAGTAGACGACTCTAGTTTAGGGGCCGCAGGGGGAGGTCCTCCTCAGACCCCGCCGCCACATAAGCGTTTAACGTCAGCCGAATTACATGCACAAGCGTCACAGCGTACGCCCAGACATCAGACTGTAGCAGAAATAAGAAAAGCCCTTAATGAATGCGGCTATGATCCAGTCCCAGGCGAGGATAATATGGTTTTATACTCATTCCGCGTAAGAAAGGTGGCCGAGTATCTAGTCACCCTACCGAATATGAAAGAAGACCTAGACAGAATATATCGTTTCATCCGTACAGGGGATGATCCAGAAAGCATTGGCGAAGTCATGTCTCAAAGGAAAGCCGAGATCCAGCTCATGATACTAAAGTTTTTGATTAATTGTTTAATAAGAGAACAAGATTACCCGTCTAAAGATCAAGCCGAAATGAGAACCCTGACAAGGTGGAGTGATAATATAGCCGAGGGTAAGCACAAGACCGTCGGTGCTATGGAGAGTATGTACAAGAAAATCCGTAAAGAAATAATAAAGTTACACGAGCAGCGTAAAGCAGCACAAGTAAGCGAGAAAGAAAGTAACTCTGATACTGAAGAGGTAGACGACGAGAATTCCGCCAGAATAGCGTATGTAGGAAAATCTAGATTCCCAGATCGCCATTTACGCCTAGAACACAAGTCAACTTTCCATCATCCAGCACCAGAACAAGGTTCTCTAGAACAAGTGTTTCAAGCTACCGATCACATTCTGAAATCACGAATCGGTTACAGTGAGTTAAGTACTATGTATGAACAAGAACTAGCCCGCTCAGCAGTTCGATGGACTACTGATTCTACCACTTTTCCAGACGAAATAGTGGCACAAATGTTTCTGAAAATGCCCCCAGCCGAGCAACGACTGGCGGGTATGTATATGATTCAGCACCTCATTACATTGTATGAGGGTCAGCACTCTGATCCAGGCCCATTACATGATATCCTGAACGAGTTACTCCAGTATAGATGGAAAGGTCTAGGTACCGATTTAATTAGTGTCATTCTAGAACAGCGTCACAAATATAGAACGTTTCTGAACCCGCATTTTGTTCATGTCTCACCCCCAGAAAGTAAACCATTTTACATGGAGAGACAGAATCCGTTACGAGAAGTCCACCCAGTTAGAGGAACGGGTGGCGAACTAGAACGAGTGTTTGTTTACACTCCGATTACTAAGATGGAACTCTTAGAGATGAAAAAATTAATCCCCTGTCATGATAAAGATCCAGCAGGGTTCCATCGAGAATTAAAAGACATGCTCCGTATGGGAGAATACACGTATCCAGATATAATTAAAATGTTAAAGGTTCTGCTGCCCGCAGGGGTGTATGAAAAGCTCAAGGAAAAAGAATGGGAGGTGGGAGAGAAAAAGATCGATTGGGCAGTCCTAGAGGCTGAAGATAAGGCACGAGTACCAGGTACCGGTCTTGGAGCGAAATGTAAAGAATTACCTGAATTATTGATTCAAGTTTTACCCAGATTGTTAACAACGAAAAAGGAAGACTGGGATGCAATCTCAGCCTGTAAACAGAAACAAGACGAAGACATTAGTGATTTTTACTCTAGATTTGAGAAATGTTTTAGCATCAACAGTGGCCTCAAGACAAGTAGTGAGTCATACCCTCACCTTTTTGTTACTAAATTAGTCGAGAATTCAAATCCACAAATTAAGAATCGAGTTTTGAAAGTCGAAAGTACCTGGCAAGCTAATACCCCGTCCCAGATGTTACAGATGCTCCAATACCACCAGAATAGAATCAGGGAAGAGCAAGAACACGAGAGAAAACGTATGAAAGACACAAAAATGAAAGTACTAGTTGCACAATCTGTTCCTCAAGACAGTCAGAAGAGGGGTCCGAATCAAGCCAGTCATCCTGCAGCTCCCGTTAAAGGGAACTGCAATTATTGTAAACAGCCAGGTCATTTTATAAACGAGTGTGCAGTTCTGAAACACAACATAGCTACTGGTAAGACTAAAGAAAGACCACGTCCGCCTAGACAAGAACAAGTTTCACAGATTCCTCAGCCACAGAATGCACCACAGACAGTTACAGCACCGCAGCCCATCGCTGCAACACAGCACGTTACACAGCAGATGTACCAGTATGCACAGTCTGAGTATCCGGAGTATCAACCGTATTCATGAAACAGCCTAGAGAGGGAGGTAGGCTTGCCTCTCATCGAGATACCTGTAGATCAAGAAGGTCCCTATGTTCACAGTCAAGTATTAGGGAAAGACAGAAAGTTTTTGATTGATACAGGGGCAAGTAGGACCACAATTAGCCATGCCGAAGTTCCAGGGGCTCCGCTCTCAGGCTCAAGAAATGTTTCCCTTGGATTTTCAGGAAAACCCTTTGTAAATGAAATATCAAAGCCAGTTACTCTAGAAGTAGGTCCATTGTCCCGTACTACTGATCTGTTACTTACTAAGTCATGTCCAGAAAATCTGTTAGGCATTAAAACACTGAAAGAATTAGGTGCAGTTATATGCTGTTCCCCAGAGGGAATACGATTGTTCCTGCGTGACTTCAAGGGTCACTATGTATTACGAGATTTTGATCCCAGATTGTCCAGTGTTCCGCAGCATTTATGGGCGCAAGGTCCAACTGATGTAGGTTACATGCAAATCACACCCCATCGTGTGACTCTCAAGCCAGGTGTAGTGTTACCACGAATCAGACAGTACAGATTGCCACCTGAGGCTGTAGCAGCCTTATCCAAAATTATTGACGAGCTCATCGCTCAAGGAGTGGTTGTAGAAACTGACTCCAATGTATGCAATTCTCCGATCATTCCAGTCATGAAACGTACTGATCCAAATGCACCCCCAGTATATCGATTAGTGATTGACCTACGAGAACATAATAAATGTATTATTCCTCAGTACCCAGTTGTCCCAGATATCTCTTCCCTATTGACAGCCATTGATTCCGAAGCCACATTTTTCACTGTCATAGATCTCAAGAACGCATTTTTCAGTGTTCCCATTCATCCAGACAGCCAGTTTCTTTTCGGATTCTGTTTAAATGGAAGGAGCTATATGTTCACACGAGCTCCTCAAGGTTTCACAGAAAGACCTAGTATTTACAGTCAAGCACTCAAGAGACAACTAGACAACATTCACATGCCAACTGACACTGCCCTGCTCCAGTATGTCGATGATCTACTGATCACAGCCCGTTCTGAACGTGACTGCGAGCGAGCGTCACTGACGGTTCTGTATTTCCTAGCCGAGATGGGGCACAAGGTGTCCCCTTCGAAGCTTCAATTCTGTGTCCAGCAAGTGGTATACTTAGGACACTTACTGTCCAAGAGGGGTAGGCAGTTGACACCAGACCGTATCCAGTTAATAGCGAGTCTTCCTCAGCCCAAGACCCAGAAGGAGGTACGTGCTTTTATCGGCCTTACTTCTTATTGCCGACAATGGATTCCTCAGTATGCATTTCTAGCCAAGCCACTGATACAGTTAACGACACAGGAGGCAGCCGTACCGACTGTCCTCCCTTGGACATCTGAACATACACTCAGTTTCAATGAGTTAAAGAAAGCTTTATGCCAAGCTCCAGTTCTAGCTACACCAAACTACAGTAAGCCTTTTACACTTTTCGTCACAGAACGTGAAGGTACTGCATTATCTGTTCTCACACAAGATCAAGCGGGACAGTACAAGCCTTGTGCTTATTTTTCGAGCACATTAGATCCTGTAGCCCAGGCTCTGCCTGCGTGCCTCAAGTCAGTTGCAGCCACAGCACTAGCTATCAGACAAAGTGATTCCATAGTATTAGGACACTCCCTGACAGTACAAGTTCCACACTCCGTGGAAGTTCTTTTAAATCGAACACAGACTCAGCACTTGACAATTGCACGTTTAACAGGTTATGAATTGACACTGTTCCAGCCACACATAGAAATCAGACGCTGCAACATCCTGAACCCTGCTACACTGTTACCATCAGTTACTTTAAGTCCGGACACACACGACTGTGTGGAAGTAGTTAATATTACGACAAAGCCAAGACAAGATCTGACAGATATTCCATTACCAGATCCCGACCTGACACTTTATGTGGATGGTTCATGTATGAGAACAAGTACAGGAGAACTAGTCGCCGCGTATGCAGTGACTACCGACACCGAAGTTATTGAGACACACCGTATTGACACCCTGTCCGCTCAAGCAGCAGAGCTAGTTGCTCTGACACAAGCCTGCATACACGCGAAGAACCTGAAAGTAAATGTTTACACAGACTCACGCTACGCATTCGGAGTCGTACACGACTTTGGAGTGCTCTGGCAGGAGAGAGGTTTCATGACTTCTCATGGAACCAAGATTCAGCATGGTCTCCTTATTCAAGCTCTGTTAGATGCCATACATTTACCGACATCCATTGCTATCATGAAGTGCAAAGCACATACGAAAGTTACTGACATTATTTCCCAGGGTAATGATCTAGCAGATCGCACAGCCAAGCTTACAGCTCAGACTCCAGACATTCCGGTTAACATGACACACACTCCAGATCCGACTACATGTATGACAGTTAAGGACCCTACTCAGGATGTCATAGATATCCAGTTACACGCTACTCCCGAAGAAATCAAGAAATGGTCTGAACAAGGAGGGGTCCAGACAGATCAGGGATGGGTAACGAAGGGAAAAGCCACTTGGTTTCTCCCCGACTCTATGGTTCAAGTCATTATCAATACCGCACATAGTCCAGCACATTTAGGAGAAAAAGCTATGTTAGACAGTATCCAGAACATTTGGTTCAACAAGCATTTACGAGCTGCAGCCAAGCAGAAAGTCCGTACCTGTATGATATGTTGTCAGTTTAATCCAGGTAAAAGTGTCCCGGTGGAACAAGGTGGATTCCAACCTCCTGACCACCCTTTTGAAGTCCTCCAGATGGATTATATTCAGATGGAGCGATGTCGAGGTTTCAAGTATGTCCTTGTAGTTGTATGCGCTTTGTCCAGGTGGACAGAAGCATATCCAGTCCCAGACTACACAGCCGCGACCACTGCCAAGCAGTTGGTTCGTGAGTTCTTCCCCCGTTATGGACTCCCTAGGGTCGTATATTCTGATAACGGCCAGCCATTCTCCTCAGAGTTAATGAAGCACGTTTCCCTTTTGTTAGGATACCAGTGGAAGTTCCATTGTGTACGCCATCCTGAAGCAGCCGGTCTCGTAGAGAGACATAACCAGACCCTGAAAATCCGCATCGCCAAAGTATGTAAAGAGAAAGGTGTGGACTGGCTAGTAGCTCTGCCAGTCGCTTTGTTCTATATGCGCATGGTCGCACATTCCAGATCAGGTCTATCCCCGTATGAGGTCGTTTTCGGCCGCCCCCCTAACATGTGGGGTACACCTAGACCCCGAAGTATTACCGATGTTTCAAGTAATATGCTGACAGATTACCTAGCTTCCTTGATGTCTGCCCTCAACTCTTGTCGTTCACAGGTTGCCGCCGCATTTCCAGACAATACCGAGGTGGCACCGCATGAAATCGTTCCAGGATCCATGGTTCTTGTCCGGAATTTTGACCGCTCAAGTCCGCTGGAGCCACGCTGGAAGGAGCCCCGACAGGTCCTCCTCGCCACCCGTACAGCCGTGAAGTTGGAGGGTCGCAAAGGCTGGGTGCACCTTTCGCACGTAAAGAAATTTTATGGACTGAAACCCGTCTCAAAGAACATTTCCCAGGATTCGAAGGATTGCCAAAGTACTATTCTTAAGGACTGTCCCGCAAAAGACATTGCTACAAACCCTCCCCTGTTAGAGAAAACTCCGCAACAGGAGTATAAGTTGAAACTCCGGTCTAGTAAAATAAGTCAGCCAGTTTGATTGTCTAAGTCCTCCCCTAGGTGAAACGGTTAGACTGTTTCTGACATGTATAAAATAGACCCCCATAGTGAGAGAGTTAGTCAAAACTCAATCCGATGTATCATTTTTCTATGTTTCATATTATTTCTCAGCATTATGATTTCCTGCACCAGTTATGCGTTTTACCTGTATTTTCCAGTTTCTCATGTAAATACGTCTTCTAATGTTACAGTAGAGCACACGTTTAGTGATCTGCCTCCTCATGAACTCTCTTACCGCCTCGCTATGCGAAATAATTCTTTCATCCGCATGTTACATTATTCACACCAGACCAGCAATGCCACTAATTGTTGGGTGTGTGGTCGACTCCCCCCTTTTCAGACACCGAAGGGAGTTCTGCCACTCTTTCCTTATCCTTTTTCACATAATGGTTCGTGTGGAGCATGGTCCACGTTAACGTCATCCTCAACAGATATGTCTTTTCTTAACAGTACATGTTTTCCAGACAAGCAAGGTCTCCCCCACAGAACCGGGTTAGATCTAGAAAATGAAGTGTATAATTTAGGTAATTATTCTTCGAATTTCATGGTCCTGAATGTTCAGTCTGATACTACTCCAGACTTACCTGCAATTTCAGTACTACCAGTCAAAGGCGAATTATGTGTCCGAAATAATGGTTCCATACACGTAGGACATAGTGATTGTACTACTATTGTCAAGTATAGTGACAGTAGGAAATCTATTTTCAAAGCTTCACGTCATTCTTATTTTATTTGTGGTCAGACCGCATATGTTCGTCTGCCCCTCGATTGGGAGGGAACCTGTTACATTGCCTTCCTACTGCCACCTGTTTTTCTAGCCCCACCCGACTACCATAGGAATTCCCACCTAGTACATACTAGACACAAGAGAAACCTCCCGATTGTCGATTATACTGAAACTGTTCTAGAACAATATATAGATATCAATAAAGGTGTCTTCCCTTATTTAGGTACAGTCGTGAATAGTAAACTGATACGTAGATTAACCAGAACCCTCGAAGCAGTAGTAATTGAGACTACTTCTGCTCTAAGTAATTTAACCGAAGAACAATCCTTTATGAGAATTGTCGTGCTCCAGAATCGTCTCGTCCTTGACGTCATATTGGCCGATAGGGGCGGGGCCTGTAGAGTCATCGGATCTAGTTGCTGCATTTTCATTCCAAATAACGCGCCGTCTGTTTATTCAGCTATAACCAGACTCCATAAAATTGCCCATCTGTTACACCAAAATCCAGGCACCTGGACATGGTCCGGTTGGTTCTGGAATATAATTTCCGCCTGGGGATGGAAAGTCTTGTCCTTTCTAGGTATTGCAGTAGCGATCATATTTAGCTGCTGCCTCTGTATACAATGTGGCCCTGCGATTTGCGGCATTTGTGCTACATCTTGTATTCCTAGTCCCAAGCCCCGTTCTAAAACCCGTTCCCAGAAAATTCGAGACGAGCAAATGATACTGTATGAAATGATAGATGGTATCATGAATATTGATGTTTCCTGATGGAAACGTAGTGACAAGGAGGGAATGTGGAAAAGTAAATTTTGCCATGTTCTGTGTCCCTACGCGTCCTCCATCATATGTTATCTGTGCATGATTAATATGCATATGTTATTCCCCATGTTTGATTAAAGACGCAATTACAGTTGTGTCCATCTCTAGTATGCCAGTTTCCAGTTCTCGTGAATACCACGAATATCAGGCCTATGTAAAGCTACGTTGCCACGTTTCTCAGTGTGCACGTTAATGCATTATAAAGTCCCCGTTGCTAGGCCTCAAAAGGGCCTGGACACCAGATTCAGCTCCTGTCTTCTGAGTCCTCGCTGAAGAGCGATACAGCCCCCACCTGTATCCTCGACCCTTCACTTACTTCCTGCCTCACAGTGCCCGGTTCAGCCTGGTTCTGCCTCTGAGTCTGCCAAGAGTATGTTATGATTCCAGTTATCAGTTCAGTCCTCCTCCTCTGCATTCCTAAAGCTACTGAACTGCATCAATAGTTTCCGTCATTGTCTAGCCTTTACGGCCCCATGTTAGAGAAATACTGTATTAATGGTCATTTAATACTCTTCATCACGCACTACATGTAGAATAATGCATGCTCCAGTCTTAGAGTCTGTTAGCTTTTCCCCTCCTGACTTCTAGTTTATATCAACATGTTCCCTAAACATCAGATACTAGATAGGGTTTAGGTACATGTCGCCCTGACTCTCCAGACTTCAGTCTCTGCTCCTAGCACAGAGTTCATCTCTGCTCCTAGCACAGAGTTCATAGCCCCCAGCTTCTCCTAGTAACACGTCATTGCCAGTTTGCGCGCACCATCAGGTTAGAGGTCCCGGCTCCTCAGGTAGCCCCCTCCATGGGTTCCGCCCCATTCATGACATATTCTGTTACGTTTGCATCACATGTCTGTGTATACGCCCTGTTACACCTCTTTTCACCCTTATCTTTCGCGACTGCTACGCGTCACGCCTATTGCTCCACCCACTGCTACGCCCATTGCAATGTAATGCTATGTGTTTGCGATATGTATATATGCCCATGTACTGTTATTAAAAAGTGATCCCTTGTCCCGATCCTGACCCCGGCAGCGCTGTCGGGCCCTGCCATCCTGTTCCCATGCAGGTTGTCCTGTTCCTGTCCTTATGCTGTATTAAACCTGCAAAACTCCTACTACCTCGAATCTTGACTCTTATTTATTGAGCTATCTGTTATTCATTTATACATTCAAAAATAGGGTATTATTTATTTATTTACCACAACAACATTCACGAACAAAATGTTCGACATCCTTATCCACAGATGGCCACCAAAAATCTTGTCTCACCCTGCGCTTCATGGAACGAATACCTGGATGTTCTTCGTGAGCAAGATCAAGAATTTTATCGCGAATAGCAACGGGAACAACTAATAAACCACCTCTTCTCAAAATTCCATTTACAAGTGATAATTCATCCTTGACTCTCATGTAAGGGATAATGGCAGCGGGGCAAGCTTTTTCACATGGCCAAGGTTTGCGAAGAAGATCAATAACCACTTGCATGTCATCATCTGAAGCAATTCCTTCCAACCATTCACTCTCAGAAAGGGCACAACCAACAGAGTCACACAAAGAACCAATGGCACAAACCACGTTTAAATCATCATTCTCGACACTGTCATCACCGTTAGGCAAGGGTAGTCTAGACAAGTAATCAGCAACCAAATTCTTTGCCCCAGCCACGTACTCAAGTTGATATTGGAATTCTTGTAAATTGAACTGCCACTTGGATATTCTAGGGGTTGCTCTGCCTCCTCCTTTAGTGGTGAATAAGTCAACTAAAGGCTTATGGTCAGTTCTTAAGATAAACTTGTTTCCCCATAAGAAATTTTTGAAATGCAAAACTCCCCACGACATGGCAAGAGCCTCCTTTTCATTGGTAGAATAAGTTCCCTCAGCACCCCTCAAGGTTCTGGAGGCAAAGGCAATAGTTTCCTCACGCCCATCACTCCTTCTTTGCATGAGGACAGCCCCTAACCCCACATTACTTGCATCGGTGGAAAGAATACATAAATCGTTGATGTTGAACAATTTCAGAGGGCGAGCACCAATAATTTCCTGCTTTATGACACTGAAGTTATCACAATTTTCATCCCAAACAAACGTAACATTTTTTTGAGAAGATTGCGCATAGCAGCAGTTTTCGAAGAAAAGTTTTTTACAAATTTGGAGTAGTACTCCACTAGACCAAGATATGAGCGTAGCTGATCCTTGTTAGAAGGAACAGGAGCATTCTGAATAGCATCAATGATTTTGAGTTTAGGTTCAACACCATTCTGGGATATGTGGTGACCAAGATAGTCCACTCCGTCTTGGAGGAATTTGCATTTGTCTTCCTTCAATGTTAGCCCGCTAGACCTCAAAATGCTTAGGACAAGTTTTACACGTTCATCATGTTCAGGTTCGGACTTTCCATGGACTAATATGTCGTCCTGGAAGAAAACAACACCCGGAATGTCTTTAAATAGGTTATTCATCAACCTTTGAAAGACAGCCGAGGCTGAAGCTAGGCCGAACGGCATGCGGATGTATCGATAAGCTCCCTCTGGAGTCACAAAAGAGGTAAGGTGCTTGGAACTGGGACACAGCTCAATTTGATGGTAAGCAGATGAAATATCGAGAGAAGTGAAAAATTTGGCACCCTCGAGAGTGGCTAGCATTTCGTTGATGTTAGGGAGTGGTTGCCGGTCGATCCAAATGTTGGCATTGAGATCGCGGAGGTCTACACACATCCTTAAACACTTGTCAGACTTCCTCGCTAAAACTATAGGAGCAAGCCACTCAGAACCCTCAATTGGTTCAATTACACCTGCAGCACACAAACGCTCTAATTCTTTTTTTAATTCTGCACGTAGGCTTAAAGGTACTTTCCGTACTTTATGGGCAACAGGAATGGCACTCTCTTTTAAAATTATTCGGTGTTGAAAACCTTTGAGTTTGCCTAACTCACCGCTAAAAACTTCAGGAAACATAGACGCCCACTTGGTGTTGGACACTTGAGATACGGTAAGTAATTTAGGTGATGCAGAATTTGAAGAGTAAAACTCACTTAGTTTACTGCGGGGTATTATCATGTCTGGATGATTGGGATCTAAACCAATGTTCAAATCCCCTTGTTCGTCCCACCCCAATAGATTGGTACCGTCTCTCACTATGAATATAATACAAGTAGAGTGGTCCCCATGGAACGCTAATTTTGCAGAACATTTTCCCAAAACCTCAACTCTTTTGCTATTATAAGCAAAAATTTTGATACTGGAAGGTTCTAGAAGTACATTGGATAATTTGCTGAAATCAGTAAAATTCAACAAAGTAAAAGGAGACCCAGAATCTGCAAGAAATTTGCAGACAACGCCATTCACAGTTATAGAACAAGAAGGAGACTTCCTCTTCCTAAGACCAGACAAAGCAAACCTTTCGACTTCACCGGCTTCATGTGAAGCAGCAGACAGCATCAATAGCTCATAACACTCCTCATCAGATTCACCAGAAATGTTTTTTATAGAGGGGACAGGCTTATTCGTAGAAGTAGGCTTGCACATGCGGGAATAATGACCTTTGTTTCCACATTTATAACAGGTTTGGTTGAGTGCAAAACAAAATTTAGCAGAACCTAGATGGGTTCTGCTGCCACAACGAAAACATATTAATTCGTTCTGTACTGACTTGCTTCTGGTGGGAACATTGGATGGAACTGATCGGGTAACATTAGGCAACGGGTTGACTTTAGGTCTGAATGGGGGATTGGAATTCAAAAGTTTAACTTCTACAGTAGAAGAGGACGTGGAAGAAGGAGGGGAACTCATTTCTTTGACACAAAATTGGGAATGTTCAATGCTTTTGGCTAAAGTGAGAGCAGTCTCCAAATCTGGATCACCAGAAGCTAGCAGTTTCTCTTGAATTTTCTTGTTGGAGGTACGTTCAATTAGTTGGTCGCGTATGATTTCATCCCTGAATTCTCTGTAGTTACAGTTGATGGCTAGTATGCGAAGAGCTGCTACAAAATCATCAATTGATTCACCAGGGGTTTGGGCACGTTGAAGAAACTTGTGGCGTTAGAGCACAACATTCCGTTTGGGAGAGAATCTTTTATCTAGAGTTTTGATCAATGTGGCATACTCATCAATTAAAAGTGATTCTCCGGCATCACCACCACTGACAGTAATGCTGACTACTTCAAGAGTCAATGTTTTCAGAATGTTCCTGCCTTCAGTACCAAGATTGTAAATGAGTAGAGCTTTTTTCTTTTTGCCAGTGAAAGTATCGCCAGCAATAGCTTCCAAATACGCTTCGAAAGTGTCTTTCCATTGTTCCCATGGTACAGGGGGAGTACCTGCAGTTTGTAAAAATGGAGGAGGGGCCAAAACACGATCCATTGCGTGGGTGAGTTGCTGCCCCAACGCTAAATTCTAAAATAAATGTATTTCAATAAATTAGAGGAACTTAGAGGAAGTTAATAAAGTAGTGCGCATTTACAGAATTTGTTGTAACACAAGTAAAATAAGCTTTATCATTAAATTTGTGTTACACACCACGGATATTAAGGTACAATCAATGGCTGTGCGCAATCCACGTTGGAATTAATTTTAGACGTTTTAATGGAAAGCTGTGCGCATCAGCTGTAAATTTTGAGAAGCCGAGCAGCTGTGCGCGATGTGCGTGTGTTTCTTTGGTTGCTGGGATACTTGAAAAGCTTAAAATGGCCGCCCGCGACGTGCTATGTCGCGCTGACGTGGTCAGGCAGGTCAGGCAAATCAGCGTAGTAGCGCGAGAGCAGGCAGTAGCTCTATCGCGCTGGGAAAGTTTAGAAACAGTACCTTGGAGCACACGCAGAGGAGCAGGCAGGCGCAGAAAACATCGCGGCAGGTGGCAGAAGTTCACAGGAAATGAAGGAGATTTTCTCCAGGCAGGATATTCAAATCACGACAAGACCAGGTCGTGAGGAAAACCGGACTGCTTCAGGGGGAATCCCAGCTTGATGTGGGGAGGCTGGAAGCCGGAAACGATCGTCGCCACTGAAAAGAAGTGGGATCGACACGCAGGTAAGGGGGAAGACTTTATTCTTGTCCAGCTTCAGTAACTCCCCGGTAGCAACTGCCGAGGTTAGAATCATGAAAGTGTTCCACACAGGGAACATTCCATGCAGAATGCCAGGGCAGGGAGGAAGACCCAACAGTTATTAATTTTCAATCCAGCCTGACGCTAACAATGTCTTTTTATGAGCAACTAGCAGCCCGTCCCGACGTTGTCCCGGTATAAATTGCTGCCGGCCAGTAGTATATTGTTTTGTAGGATTTCGTTTTGATAGCATTTCTAATCTGTGACAGGCCTGTGAAACGCTCAGATTCATAGTGCACTGCTGATGCACTTAAGAGTGCGCGTTCAGTAGTGTGTGCACTCGAGTTTCCCTCCTTGCAATATTATATAGCGCGAACTCGACAACATGGCATGAGCACAATTTACATTACAGAAGAACACATTCATTTGTGGTAGGCACGGAGAGACAAAGCGATTTGCCTGGAATCACAGGATGTTGAGCTGATGCCGAGATTCGAACGTAGCTCCCCAGCTCTAAAGTTCGCAATTCTAGAACTTGTGGTGGGAGGTGTGTCTAAAAGTGTATGTCGGTGCGGGCCATCACTGACACTTACCACCCTGCACTATCACATAGCCTTGTCACATCACTAGTGCTCCCGCGTAGTTCGTCAGGTCGTAGCACGCCCCGCCCCGTAGAGGGACGGGAAGACCCCAATGATGAAGCATGACACTATTGGATTTTTTTAGTGTGTGAGGGGTATTTTAACAAGCACATTGTGCTCTCATCTTTACCACCCTAAGAGAGAGTCAATCATCCTACTATTCACAGAACCACAATATAAAAATAAAAATAAATCTCTAGCGAACACACATTGATAGAATCCTTTTGTTTGTGCACATCAATGAGAGAGACCTGTGCATTTATTAAATCGGTGGTGAAAAAATATGAGTATGTTGCTGGAGATGTGGGCCGCCGTGCCAGCAATGTACTTATCGGGGGAGGGTAAGCACCCATTATTCCGCAACTTTCTTTCCGCATACCATCACTCCGCATACTTTCATTACGAAAGTACCATGACTCCGCAATGCCATTATAACGAATGGCATTACATTTTATATGCTTTTACCACGCATACATTTACAACGAAATTCGTTGTAAATGCATGAATGGTAAAAGCATGTTTTTTTTATGTTTGGATAAGGGAAGTATGGGTATAGGGGTATATGTTTTGGGGTACTGAGGTATTTTTAGGGTTCAGGGCTAGGTTTGGGTTTTGGGGTATAGGGGTATTTTTAGGGTTCAGGGGTAGGGTTGGGTTTTGGGGTACAGGGGTATTTTAAGGGTTCAGGGCTAGGTTTGGGTTTTGGGGTACAGGGGTATTTTTAGGGTTCAGGGCTAGGTTTGGGTTTTGGGGAACAGGGGTATTTTAGGGTTCAGGGGTAGGTTTTGGGGTACACGGTTATTTTTATGGTTCAGAGATAGGTTTGGGTTTTGGGGTACAGGGGTACAGGGGTATTTTTAGGGTTCAGGGGTAGGTTTGGGTTTTGGGGTACAGGGGTATTTATAGGGTTCAGGGCTAGGTTTGGGTTTTGGGGTACAGGGGTATTTTTAGGGTTCAGGGGTAAGTTTGGGTTTTGAGGTACAGGGGTATTTATAGGGTTCAGGGCTTGGTTTGGGTTTTGGGGTACAGGGGTATTTTTAGGGTTTACGGATAGGTTTGGGTTTTGGGGTACAGGGTATATTTATAGGGTTAAGATGGGTTAGTGTTTAAGGTTGTTGGGGTATTTTAAGGAGTAAGGATGGGTTATGATTATGGGGTGTAGGGGTATTTTAAGGGAGCAGGGTGGACACCCGGAGCTGGAATGTACAGAACCTGGGAAGAAAAAACAATGAAATATTGGACACAACGCTCTCTTTTCTTTTCTCCGTAATCCCGCGCCCCGCCCACGCCCACGCCCCCAGCACACACCCCCAGCACACGATATGAGACATGGCATGAAGGGCGTAACGTACCACACGCCCCCAGCGTTTGTCACGCCCACAACACAACGCAGACACGCCCACAAGGGACTACTTTTCTGGCACGGTTCTAATACCTTTTAAATGTATATGGTGGGCGTCTGCATAGTCTATGTCCTTCTGCTGCAACTGCCCTTTCCAACGCTGTATTGGGTGTTGTAATTGGTGCTGTGGTTCCTGACATTACCCGCCTCAAAGGTTTGGGCTCTCTCTTTATTATATTAGTATAGATTTTCAGGAGTTATGAGTGGTTTTACTCATTAAAACACAAAATTCAAAGGATATTTGATTTAATGTGTTCTTTGTTTCCTTTATAATTGCAGTACATGTACAAGGTTTTACATTGTGTTAGCCTCTTTTTGGGGCTGCATTGGTATGAGAAAAATAATATATGTACGTACATATATGTGGAGCTAGATATATGTGTTTTTTACATATATATTTTTATATTGTTTCCGGGGTCCCGCACATGGGCGGGAATATTCAGTGCTTATGACTTTGATGAGGATACCCCTGGAAGAGAACTAGGATTACAGGTAAGTAATTTATCCTTCCTGTGTGTGGGTGCCGTCTTAAGATTCTTTTTTCCGCCTTTGGGTCTGGAAGCATGACGGAAGAGCTCTAAAGAATTCCAGAGTGTATAAGGAGGACATAACTGAAAAGCACTGAAAAACAGCGAAAGCCATAGTAAAAATATGCGAACAGAGAAAGGGAGCCTTCTCCATCATGCTGACGAAACCGATGTGGCCAGAGAATGAAGAGGAGAGAGGCAGCAAATGATCATGGAAAATAACCCTTTTATAATTCTGCCCCAACTGTCACCACATGTTTGCGTAGAGGGAACCACACGAGGTCTGCAATCTGTGCTTGCCAAAGGTCGCCGAGTTCGAAGATTGATAAGCCTGCTCCAAATTATGCTGTCAACCCCGACAAAGACTAGCACATCACACCATGACTAGCACCAAAAGACTCGGGAATTACTGACAAAGACAACGTTGAGGCGGCCAAACCAGAAAGGAGTGGAGTCGCAAG
This sequence comes from Lissotriton helveticus, assembly GCF_964261635.1. Lineage (NCBI taxonomy): Eukaryota > Metazoa > Chordata > Amphibia > Caudata > Salamandridae > Lissotriton > Lissotriton helveticus. The sequence continues at coordinate 1,068,639,298 of NC_136070.1, read as the reverse complement.
TCAAAAATGCTGCAGCAGACGATGAAAGGAGGGAAGCAATGAGGAAGGCAGCAAAAGATGCCCAAAGACGACGGCAGAAGGATACCAAACTGCTGAAAGGCTCCGATGTTTTGCCCTCGGGCTCAAGGTCCTCAAAAGCAGCCTCTACTTCGAAACACCCGGGTCTCGAACAAAGAACACCAATAGGGGGCAAACCTTCTACGAAACCCTTGAAGCAAATTAGTGCTCAAAAAGGAACGAAGGAGAAGAGCAAAGACAATGGGGCAGGGGAACCGCTGATGCTGAAAAGGAAGACTGCACCTACATTGAACGTTAAACTTTGCTCGAGGTCCAACAGAAAAATCAAAGGCTCAAAGGCCGAAATGATGGCCTTTCTCCAGAGGAAGAATGAGTTCAACAAATCATGGCAAAGTTTCGCCTTCAAATAAGACCATTGGGATCTACCGAGGCAGAGCACGAGCTTCCAGGCATGGAGGCCTCCACAATCCCAGAGCAGAATGAAGAAGAACAGGAGGAGTTCTACAAATTGAAGGAAGAAGCAGTAACGTTCAGGCAGTACGAGGATACATGGCACGACCTAGATTCCAAGTGCCCTGAGAAAGGTGTGGAAAACTATCCCTCTGGGCCTTCGCTCCTGAAGGCCTGTCCTTGTACAACAGCCTTGTTAAAAAGGCAGCGTACATGTATGGGGTACATTTAGAGTAAGAAAGGGAGTAGTAATGCTTCCAGAAAGCAAACCTCTTATATGCCCATGCACCCAGCAGTCTGACCAGGGTAAAGAGACTTTCAGAGAACCAGCCACTGCAAGGGCAATAACCTCTCGTGTGGAGAAGAAGTACAAGGATTCCCCGCGGGACCCCAAGTACAAGTGCAGATTCCATTATTGTGATGACAACAAGGAAGAGAAACAATGCCCCACTATATCAAAGGGGCCACCACCCGAGAAGGGGAGCAAAAGACTGGACCTGGTGGACAAAATGATGGAGAGAGAGAGGGTCCACACCATAGAGGACAGCCAACTCCAACGCTCTCCTAACCTCTATGTGCACCAGCAATGGAACGAGATCGAAGGGCTGATGCAACACCTTCCAGTGTAATTCCCCAAGAGAGCCAAGGCTGTAGTCTAGGAGGGTAAAAACATTGCCAACTCCTGCCTCAAATCTGCCCTGGGTGCAGCAGACATAGCCAGCTGACAGATGCGCATGACACCACACTGAAGAGCCCACCTGGCTGAGAGTATCAGACTTCCAAACAGAGGTGTAGTCTTCAGTCATCATTATGCCTTTCACGGGTGAGGACCTGTTCGGACAGGAAGTAGGCGAGGCACTACAACAAATTAAAAAGGATCATGACACTACAAAGGCCTTGGGGGCACCACAGTTCAAAGGATTTTTCAGGAGAGGAGAGGAGGAACAACTGCCAGAAGATGAAAAGGCAGAGCAGACTTTGCAACCGACCAACAATGCCAGCAACAACATCAAAGCCTAACTAATCGGGAATCACCACATCCAACACACCATTAGTGGCAACACCGAGCAAGGCAGCCCTTTTGAGGAATGGCAAGAGGAAGAGGCTAACTCCCCAAGGGAGGAAAATCAACAAACAAATGACTCATCTCATTCACCACATAGCCCCCCTTACAAAACATATGGATTGAACACTTCAAAATGACAATACTACAAGAGGAAATACCACTCCTAAGGAAGAGAAATTACTCTGCCACCTTGGAACTAAAGGATGCATATCCGCACATAGCAATAAACTAGAGGCACAAGAAGTATCTTAGATTTGTTCTGGACAGGGCACACTTCCAGTTCAGAGTGCTACCGTTTAGCTTAAAATCCACACAGAGTGTTTACAGATAGGTCATCCATTTTTACGCATACCTAGACAACTGGCTAGTAAAAGCAAAGTTGAAACAGCAATGCCACCAAGACATACAAACAGTATTTGCAACGCTACAGTGCCTCAGGTTTACCATAAACCACGAGAAATCTTCACTGTAAACGGAACAAGTGAAAGTATACCTGGGAGTGACCCTAGATTGAAGAACTGTACAGGCATACCCAGTCCTCAAGAGAATGGCACCAATTGCCGAGCAAACTTGCCTTTACCAGAAGGGGTAGTCAGTTAAAGAGAGAACTGTCATAAAAATTGATGGGCATGTTGGCATCATGAATTCCCCTCACATCAATTGCGAAAATGCAGATGTGCCCTGTTAGGAGTGGGGTCTCTATTTGGCAGTGGCTTACACACTGTCCGAGTAGAGACCCTTCCTTCTAGTCAGGGTAAGGGAGTTACACCTACAAGATAACCCCTGCTCAGCGCCTTGGTAGCTTGGCACGGGCAGTCAGGCTTATGTCAGAGGCCATGTGTAAATAATTTGTACATAAAACACACATTAACACAGTGAAAACACTTTGCATGGACACCACACCAGTTTAGAAAAGTAACCAATCTTTATCTAAACCAAACAAGACCAAAACAACAACAAAAATCCAACATACAAAACCCAAGATATCACTTTTTAAAGGTTTAAGCAATTCTGTCCATAGAACTCTATGGATGCGGTGATTTTAGCACAAAGTACCTTTGATGCGTCAAAGTCCAATACGAAAAACAGCCGCAGAGGAGGGAAGCATGAGAAAACACAGTGATGCGTCGATGCTTGAGTCCCAGGGGGATGGAGGCAGCAGTTCTTCTGCATGCAGGAGAAGTATTGCATCGATTCCTTACTGCAAGGAGAAGCGGTGTGTCAAAATCCGAAGACGCTTCCTTTCTGCCGGCCAATGCGCTAGAAACTTGGCACACAGGAGTGATGCGCAGAAATCCGGACACGCTAGAGACAATATGGCGGTGGGGAAACAGGCGCTGTGACGATTTTTCCAGCCACGGCCGGTGATGCGTCAATTCTTTCAGATGCACAGCACGGCCGGCGTTGGAGTTGGCTGCAGCGGTTCTTCTGGCCGCGAACAGGCGCAGCAATTTTTCAGCTACACTGCGGCGATGCATTGGTTTTTCAACCGCACAGCAAGCTTGCGTTGGGAAAAACGGCACTGGAAGGGCGATGTGTGGATTTTTATTTTTTGAAGCAGCAAAACCACCTCCAAGGGCCCAAAATTGGAATTGGCACCACTTGGCAGGTCAGAACTCCCAACAGAGGAGTTCAGGGGGCTGCAGATAAAGTATTTGATGGCCTTAGACTTCCAACAGGAGGCAAGCACACACAAGTCTTGGAGAACCTTGGATAAGCAGGATTCAGAAAGCAAAGTTCAGTTCTTTCACTGTCCACAGACAGAAGCAGCAACTGCAGGCCAATCCAGCAAAGCAACACAAAGCAAAGGGACAGTACTCCTCCTGGTAGCTCTTCTTCTTGGCAGAGTCCTCAGTCCAGAAGTGTTTTAAAAAATGTGGGGTCACAGGTCCAATACTTATACCCCTATTGGCCTTTTGAGGTAGGCATACTTCAAAGGAAAGTCTTTGTTATCCACAAGATCCTGCCTTGCCCGGCCTGTGCCCCAGACACACTCCAGGGTTGTGGAGACAGCAGTGTGAGAGAACAGGCACAGCTCTATTCAAGTGTCTGTGACAACTCTCCCACCACTCTAGCTCAGGTAGACCCATCATCCTGGTGATGGGCCATCAGGTTATGAAGGGCACACCTCAACTCCCTTTGTGTGACTGTCTAGAGTGAATGCGCAAACAGCTCCTGTCAGTCTTAACGAGATGTTGATTCCACAGGCAGAGACACAGAGTAGTAAAACTTGAACATGCCCACTTCCCAAAAGTGTAATTTGTGAACATACAATTCAAAAACCAACTTCACTAAAATATATATTTTTAAATTCGGAGTTCAGGGAGCCTAAACTCCAAATCTCTATCTCTTCCCAATTGAAAGTTACACTTGTAAGATGTTACACGGAAGCTCCAATGACAACCTATGGAAAAGATAGGACCTGCAATAATTAACAACTAAATTGGCTGTATTTCACTATCAGGACATGTAAAGCACACCAGTGTGTGTCCTACCTTTCACATACACTGCACCCTGCCCCTTGGGACTACCTGGGGGCTACCTTAGGGGTGGGTGCCTTACATGCAATAAAAGGAAAGGTTTTGCCAGGTTGACATGGCAGTTTAAAACTGCACTGGCAGGCACTGCAGTGACAAGCCTGAGACATGGTATCAAGACTACTCATGTGGGTGGCACAATCAGTGCTGCAGGCCAACTAGTAGCATTTGATTTACAGGTCCTGGGCACACACTGTGCACTTTACTAGGGATTGACTAGTAAATCAAATATGCTAGTCATGGACAACCAATCAAAATCACAATTTACACAGGGAGTACTTGCACTTTACCACTGATCAGCAGTGGTAAAGTGCCCAGAGTACCAAAACCCCAAAAAAACGAAGTCCAGCATACAGTCAAAAATACAGGGGGTAGAGGCAAAAAGACAGAGGAAACCATGCCAAAAATGCAAGGTGTAATACGTCCTGTACAAGAATAGATCTGCAACGGATGGTCACAAGCCACAGGAAGAGGGGAGGATCTAGTGGTTTTCACAGCAAGGGTGCCAAGGGAGATAGAATGGTGGAACCTGACAGATGTGGGAACAGGGAGACCTTTCAAATCACCAGCCCCACGGTGACCATAATGACCGATGCATCTCACAAGGGATGGTGAGTGCAAATGTAAAACCTGAAGGTCGGAGGTGTCTGGAGCCCCACGGACGCCGTGAAACATATAAACTACCTGGAACTAAAGGCAATTTTCCTAGCCTTGAAAGCCTTCCAGGCGCATTTAAGGAAACAGATAGTACTAATCAAGACAACACAACAATCTATCTCAACAAATAGGGGGGAAAGAAGTCCTTACCTCTGTTAAGACTAGCATAGGAGATACAGAGATGGACGATCCAAAGGAACCCTACACTAATAGCAATCCACCTTCCGGAGAAGCAGAACACAGAGGCAGACAGATTTATAAGGCAAGACAGCTCCTCCTACAAATGGGAGATAAAACAGCGGATACTTGACACCGTATTCAGACATTGGGGCATACCTAGTATAGACCTATTCGCAAGTCCAGAAAATGCAAAATGCCAGGAGTTCAAGTTCAGGCTCCCACACAGCCAATGCAAGGGGCATACTCTGTCGATAGACTGACTGGTCAGGGAGATTTGCATATCCCTCTTCATCGATTTCCTGTGATCCCAAGGGTACTGGTCAAAGCCAGTCAACCAGGGATATCACTCATTCTCATAGCCCTGTAGTGGGCCCGACAGACATGGTGTTCAGACTTGCTGGAGATGTCCAGAGGGCAGATGATTCCAATCAAGGGAACACAGGATCTGCTAACCATGCAAAACAGTAGTGTGTGCCATCTTGAACCAGCCACACTCAGCCTAGCTGCGTGGCTCCTAAATACCTAGAATTTGGACACCTACCGCTGCCTCCCAGGGTAATGGAAATCCTGAGGGAGGCTAGAAAAGCAAGCACGAGGAAGTTCTACACAGAAAAGTGGAGCTGCTACATTGAGTGGTGCAGTGACAACAAGACAATGGAGGCAAGAATAGAGCATGAGACCGAATTAATGTACCTTACCCACCTAGTGGAAAGCAGCCTGACCTACTCCTCCCTAAAGATTCACGTGCCCGCAATAGTAGTCTACACCAGAGGTACAACAGGGAACAGTATCTTCAAACCCCCGGTGGTGAAGAGATTCCTGGAAGGATCAAAGAGTAGCACCACTGCGGGCTGTACAAATGCCAAGGTGTAACTTGAACACGGTGCTCACACAATTGATGACCGAGCCGTTTGAAACACTGTACAAGTCGGATTTGTAGTTTTTTACCCTAAAGACATCTTTCCTAACAGCGATTATGTCTCTGTGTAGAGTCAGCGAGCAACAAGCATTGACAATACAAGAGCCATACCTGTAGATTCACAAGACAAAGGTGTTGTGTCAATTTTACATCAATCAAAGCAAACAACTACCAGCCGTTTGTCAGGAACTAAAGTTGCAGGCCAAGAAGGCGTTTCACATTAGACGTGTGAAGAACACTAAGGTAGTACCTACAGGAGAAAGACTTTTCAGAAAGGAAACCAACTCTTCATCTCCTCCACCAGGGCAATTGGTGACCAAGGGAATGATTACACGATGGATAGTGGAGACGATACAAACCTCTTTACTCTAGGGATAGAAAGACCATACCCGTACCATCTATAATGCACTCAACTAGAAAGAAGGGCGCAACTCTAGCATTCCTAGCAAAAGTACCCATTGATGACATTGGCATGGCTGCAACTTGGTCATCCCCACACACCTACACAAAATACTGCTGTGTGGACATTCAGATGAACAAGGAAGCACAGTATGGACAGAGAGTACTACAATATCTGCTTTCCAACATACCCACATTTCAGCCCAACCTACCCAAGGAATGAAATACCAATATGTTATGTTATGTTATGTTATGTTAAAAATGCTCTTTTATAGCGCACGGCTACTCCTAGGAGTGTCCCGGCGCTATGGCAAAGAGCCTAAGGAGTAGGGGAAACATAACACAGTGAACATGAAAAGAGGGGAGGCAAACCATTACTGAGTGAAAAGCCAGGTCTTAAGTCCCTTTCTAAAAGAGAACAAGTCAGCAGCTTTCCTAAGCGAAACAGGCAGGTTGTTCCAACCTTGAGGCTCTAGCAATCGAAAGGAACGTCCTCCGATTCTAGACAAACGGATAGGCGGAATCAGGGCTTTGGAAAGAGTCGCAGAGCGTAACGCCCTGCGAGGCACATAAAAAGCCAAGCGCTTCTGAAGATATTTGGGGCCTATCTGATGAAGGGACTTGAAGGCAAAAGTGAGCGCCTTAAAAGTGATCCTTTTAGCGATTGGAAGCCAGTGTAATTTTTTTAGCAGCTCTGTAGCTCCAGATCTATGCTGGAGGCCAAAAATGGCTCTGGCCGCCGAGTTTTGCACAATCTGTAGCCGGGCCAAAAGATATTCCGGCAGGCCAAGATAGAGAACGTTTGCGTAGTCCAAACGCGAGCCTATCAAGGCCTGCACGATGATCTTTCTGTGCTACAGCGAAAGCAACGGAAGAAATTTCCGCAGCATCTTCAAGAGGCCGAAGCATTTGCCAGTCAGACCGATGATCTGAGGGCCGAAGGCAAGACCATCGTCTACCACAAAGCCCAGATTTTTGGCTTTGGAGGAGGCGGCGTCCGGTGGAAACATGTCAGAAGGCCACTAGGCCTTCCAGCCAGGATCAGGAGGACATCCCAAAAAAAGTAACTCCGATTTATCGGAATTACATTTTAGGCTGTGCCGTTGGAACCAGGCAAAAACAGCTCCCAAGCAGTCTCTGATCCTCGAGCCGTCAAAGTCCCTGCCCTTGACAGATGTAAAGAGCAACTGGGTGTCGTCTGCATAGGTTATGATCTGGGCACCAAAAGATTCCGCAACCGCCGCCAAGGGGGCCATATAGATGTTAAAAAGCGCAGGGCTCAAAATAGAACCCTGCGGCACCCCCACCGGCGGCATTTCAACGGAAAACGGAGGTGCCCAGACCACTTGCCGGCGGCCGGTCAGAAATGACTTAAACCAATTCAACACCGTCCCTCGAAACCCGATCTCCTGGAATCTTAAAAGGAGACCTTCATGGGGGACGGTGTTGAAAGCCGCCGACAGATCCAGCATAACCAAATAGGCCTTCCCTCCCGCATCTAGAACCTCTCTGATGGCATCGGTGACCTCGAGAAGAGCGGTCTCAGTGCTAAAATTCGTGCGAAAGCCCGATTGAGGGTCATGAAGAATATTATTGTTCTCAATAAAGTTGGAAATAGAGCTGTGCACGTACTTCATGGTCACCTTAGCCAGAGCAGGGAGGAGAGAGATAGGCCTGTAGTTAGCATGGATGAGGGGATCAAGGTTGGTCTTCTTGATCAGTGGAAGAATCAATGCATGCTTCCACGCTTGAGGGACAACACCCGAGCTCAAGGAAGCATTAAGCAAAGGGTTAAGTAGCGCATTTACAGCTGGCGCTATTTTCCCTAAACACTTAGCCGGGCAAGGGTCAGATGGAGAGCCGGACTTAAGCCGGGATAGAAGGTCAAGAGAGACCGTGGGAGACATCACCGGGAATTCCGACAAAAGTGGGCCTTCCTCAGTTATGGATATAGGCGGGCCAGATGTAAAGCCCGACGGTAGTGAAAGGCATGGATGTCGAAAAGAATCGTGGATAACTCTAATCTTATCCACGAAAAAATCCGCCAGCTGGCTGATCCAAACCTCAGTGTGCGTATGGAAGGGAGCACCAGAGGACGGGGAAGTAAATTCTTTAACTATCCTAAAAATCTCTTTGCTGGTACTCTCAGAATCGTCTATTCTACGCTCAAGGTAGACTTTTTTCCCTGCTAGGATATGCCTGTGATATAACTTAATGGCATTCCTAGAACTGGCTTTAAGATGAGGGTCATACAGGCGTCTCCAGGCCCTTTCGGCTTTCTTGCATTCCTGCCGCATTGCAACCATGGATGAGGTAAACCACGGGGCCGAAGCACGCCTGTCAGCCGACTTAGCCAGCTTTCCTGGAGCTAGCTCCTCAAAGATGGCACTCATCCACTTATGTACCGACTCAAGATCATCCTCCAGACTGCCGGAGAGTGAGCAGGGATTACGACAGAGCGCATCAGACACCATTTCGGCGGAGACCTGGTGAAAAGCTCGTGTAAATCCTTTCTGATCTTTCAATGCTCTCCGAGCAGTCATGGAGGCAAGAGGTATCGTAAATTTTATCAGAAAGTGGTCAGACCATAAGACGGGAAATCGCATCGACGTACTAATCGATTTCGTGGAGAAAACTTGATCGATGGTATGGCCCTTATTATGAGTTGGCCAGATAATATATGGAACCAACCCCAGAGGTGAAGTAGTATCCCACAGCTTAAGGGCATCAGGGTCTGAGTTGTTATCCATATGAATGTTCAAGTCACCCAGAAGAATACAGTGGTCTGATTTAAGACAGGGCACAGAAAGTGACACCTGCAGTTCATCTAGAAAGGGCCCCAAAGGACCAGGTGCTCTGTAAAGTAGAATCCCAGCAACCGATTGATGAGATGACAGCGTAAGAGCGAAGCCAAGTGCCTCACAATTAGGGATATTATCAATCGCAAAGGTGGTACAGGAGAAGAGTTTATGAACAACCAAAGCGGCGACTCCTCCTCTGCCAATCACTCTATCCCTCCTAAATATAGTATAGTCAGGAGGGATGGCATTAGCTAAATCTGGGCCAGAACTTTCTCCAAGCCATGTCTCAGTGAGAAACAGACAAGGTGGTTTAGATTCTGTCAAAAGATTCCAGATATCGAGGGAGTGTCTGCCGAGAGATCTAGTATTGAGAAGAAGGCAATCGTTTAGAGCAGGTGGTACAGCCTGGCGATAAGTGTCGGTGGTTGGAAAGCGCCAGCCACAGCCCAGACAGCCTCTCCTAAAAGCACGCCCTCCCGGAAAAATATGATGGCAAAGCGAGGGGTCCCTACGCAGAGCCAAAAGCTCAAGAGAAGAATAGGAAAGCATTTCAGCAAAGACACAGCACCTACCAGAAACCAGCGCCCGCCCCTAAACGCCTCCGAGACGCTGACGAGCGCAGACGGGCAGGACTCTGGCACGACTCAGGCGCAGGGAAGGCGCACCCGCTGCGCGTTGTGAAGAGCGTCTTAAGTAGGCGGCTCCAAATACCCCCGAGCGCTAGACTGCTCAAAGATGGCCGCCAAAGTCACCTCCTTACCCAAGGTGACCAATACGCATAGCATGTGTATCCAAGAAGGGATTCATGCTGCAAAACGAAATGATTGCTTACCAGTAGAAGTAATTTTGCAGCCTGAAGAATTTTTTGGATTCACATGCTCCCCACCCGCATCCCCGGAAGTGGGGGGGGGGGGAGCAAACTGATGAGGAGAACACCTAATGGCAGGCGAAATTACCAAAAACAAGAGAAGAAAAAGGAATTAAAAAAGCAAGAAGAAAAAAGAATCTGCAGATGGTGACCACGCACAGTAACTTCTAGGGTGTCATCTGATGTCACACAGGGGATGGACTTAACACCAAATTGTGGTCGACAATGCCCACAAGTAAAAAGCGAGAGAAAAGAAAGACAAACACGCTTCCGGACCCAACCACTAGATTGTGGAATAGATGCGCAGCATGTGAATCCAGAAAATTCTTCAGGCTGCAAAACTACTTCTACTGGTAAGTAACCACTTCATTTTACCCCCTAGTACTGTTTTGAAGGGCTCCCATATGGCATCCTACAAGATCATCTAATTCTCATTAAAGGTAAAATATTCTTCTATAGTAGGGATAATTTCTTGTCTGAGTATGCAGTCTGATAAGAGATGGTTGAAGCCTCCATCCCCTTAGGGCCTCTTTCTAGGACCTATATCTAAGTTGATGGACATTGATGCATGATGTGCGATGGAGATAAGACCTATGTCTGACTTGATTACCAAAGGCACAAATGTGTTATTGACCAGGATATTGTCTATTCGTGAGTGGATTCTGTGGATGTTTGAGAAGTAGGTGTACACTTATCTTCCTTATTGTTTACGCTATAGAGCCAAAGTCTTCAGATTAGTTTTAAACTTTTGGGAAAAGTCCCTTAAAGTCCCACGTTGTTAGAGGAATCTATCTAAAGAGCCATCCCAAACCAGTTCGCTTTTAATGTCTTCCTTGAGTTTTCGCCTCGGGTGGCCCATTTATCAAGAAGATCCACCTTTGTGAGCACCTTGTTATCCAGTGTTTCTTCCGAGGAGGCTTGGGTCACCAATGAAAAGCGGGTAGGTGAGGCAGCAATAAAGCTCAGTGGGATTTTCTGGACAGTATGCTTCGGTGTTATTCGCTCATTAGGTCACCCTTACTTAAAAAGAACAATATATTTGTGCTCCTTAGTAGTTTCATAGGGGGAATTCAGGCATTGTAGTTTTCATCTCCAGAAGTTATTTTCTGTCCTCCTCCCATAGTTTAAGGCTCCATCTAGTTAAGTGATACACACCACAAGTGTCAACAGTCAAACTCAGGAGTCATCATCCCATTCTTATTAATGCACTTTTATTCACATAAGTGTTGTGGCCCCATGTATAGGTGAACCATTGATTGCTTTTTATGTAGTTGGGGCAGCCATTGAATTTACCTGACACTATGTCACAATTTTGATGTATACCTTTTGTAAACATAAGAATATCAGCCATTGCCATTCACGTGGTCACTGTGCATGAAGACAGGCCACTAGTGGGACCTTTTCCCCTCCTCCAAGACCCGCTGGAGGCGAGGGTGGGGAGCTGTGTCCTTTAGACCACTTTTTAGATATATTTGTGCATTGCAGTCCTCCGGGATGCATCCCCCACTCCAGAAGCATGCAACCTACCAGTCCTGCATTGGTGGTCTTCTGGTGGGTTTCTTAGAGCCCCCCTCAGCCACCCTGTTGTGGTCCACGGCCTTCTCTTCTGGAATATCGCAGACCCAGGTGTTCTATTCTCATGTTTATGTGAGTTATTGATGGATTTAAGAGGTAATGGCATTGTTCTCTACTCTCTGGCTGTGTGTCACAGTGATAGCATTTGTCTAATGGGCCGTTGTATGAGACATGCTCCTGGATCCTAGAAAGGGGCATCTCCTGGACCCGCCACAAGGCTCTTTAAGGTTGAGGAGCTGCATACAGGAGTCGGGAAGCACCACCCTTGCTCTCCTTCTACTGAAGTATGTGGCCATTGAAGCCCTCCCAGGGATGTGTCTCCCACATCGTGGAGCACATGGGCTACCGGTCTAAGCTCTGGCTGCCCTCGGTCAGGTTCGTTAGACTTCTGCATAGCCATCCTGCAGTGTGTGCTCCTCTTTCAAAGATATTGTGGGCATGGGGGTCAGGTAAAGTTACTGTCCTCCTCCACGGGCCCTCGACAGCCCCTAGCCTGCCATGCCCACAATAGCCCCTAGCCTGCCATGCCCACAATATTTGTTGTCAGAAGTCGCTAAATCTCTGCATCGGTGATGGTGATATTCTTTTAAAAGAAAAAATATTAGTACAGAAATGTAGTGGTAAGTGTAGTTCAGGCAGTGGAGCTAATGGGCCTTCTACTCATCTACAGTTGACCAAGGCTGCTTCCACAGGGCACACACCAAAACGCTGGGACACTGAAGACATGTCTGTAGGTTAAAACCCAGATAAAAAGCATTAAGAGGTGAAGAAAGTGTGCCGGGGGGGGGGGGGGGGCAAGCATATTGGAAGATTTCATTTGTAACCTCAAAAGCTAATGTTTTTTTCTCTATGCATTTTTTCTAAATAATAATAATCGTTTTATAGATACTTGAGTTATTGTGTTTTTCTGGAGTTAATGTCATAATTAAATATGTATATACTTAAGGAACTCATTAGTGAGGAAAATTTCAAGTCAAACCAGTTCATCAAATTAAATAACAGACTTTTATCGAAATGGCTGCTTAAGTATCCCTTGGCATTCAGCACACGGAGACACGCGTTTTGGTAATGAAATGCACCCTAATCTCTAGAGAATAAATAAAGTCTGACCTAACACCCGAGGTGAGCAGCTTTCATGCCAGGAGAACTTTGCCATTACAGAGTACATCAATGTGTTGAAGCACACTACTTGCTGCCACATCCTCACGGGGCATACATCTTTACTACAAGAATGACTTCCTGTAGTAGAAACTCAGTAGGTGATATAGGTGAGTGCTTTCAAAACCCCTTCATATGTGAAAACTAAGTTGACTCCTCCCTCTGCCTACCCAAAGTACCACCGCAGTTTGGACACTCGTGGAATTCTTTTAAACTGGGAGATGGAAATGTAAAAAAAGTGGATGATTCCCATATGTCAGTGATTAGAAAATTGCTCTATTCCTTCTTTGATACTGAACAATAGTATGGATTTTTGTAATTTTCTCCAAAGTTTTCCCAGGATATTCATTAAAATCCATGCAGCCAGCAATTTGGTGGCCAGCTGCAAAAAAGTGCATGTACTTATCCATGGGGTATTTCTTTATAAGCGAAAGAGACCGAGGACATATACAGCATCGAAAACATTTATTTGGTAAAGCATAGCTATCCAAAGAACTGAATATAGCAGAAACAAAATGTTCGGAAAACCAGGAAAATAAAAACTAAAACAGCATAGTGACAATCCCATACAGGAGTAGATAATTCCAAACACATTGCAAACAAATTAGTTCTGCAGTTCAGGCTCAAGCAGGTTGAAAGAATAAAAGTAGGGTGCAGCACAAGTTTGCCTTTTGACAGTGAAAAGAAATAACAAAGCAGAACATAAGGATTAAGACAAGGTATACAGAGAAACCGAATGACATAAATGGGAAGGTGCCAAATAATGAATACAGATAAACACTAGACAAAGAAAACTACATTTTTTTGAGAATGAACAGTAAGTCAGTAAAGCTGTGCAAGGGAAGGTGAAATATGTGCCTTGTAAGTCGTAGAGAATAAGAGATTTGCACATTAATTTTTCAGTGTGGCGAAGTGCAGCAATAATCTATTCAGGAACGAGAAAGGAGAACAGTAGTAGAGATAAGAAAGATAAACAAATCATAGGGCTCACTCCATTGCTGGATCTTAATTAATATGCAAAGGACAATAGATACTGCCTCTCTCAAAATGAGCTGCCTCAGTCTCTGGGTTTTGTAGAGCTACTGCACTGGACCTCATTCTTATTTTCACATTCTCCTTTTGAAAATACTCGTGCACACTGTTTACAATAAACAAGGATCCGCTGAAAGCCTGTCCCATTGTTTTTTACCAAGCATTCATTGGATGTAGAGGACACCTGAAAAGTTAGGACTTGGTCTTAATTTTGAAAGCGTTTCTGCCATTTTCCCCCTTCTCGGTGAAGCAAAGGATAAAATGCTCCAATTTAGGCAGTTGTAATGGCACCTAATGGATAAGGCAAACTTGGTATTTGGTTCTTCCCCCATTTCTCCCTAACGTGTCATCATAAACTTCTTTAAAGGTAAGCCTGCCTGCCATCACCTGTTAGCAGCGTCTAAATTGTAAAAGTAGAGCTGAGGCCCAATGTTTTGTTCATAAGGTGACAGCTGGCTCTATCGGACGTTTGGATCTGAATACCAGTACTGCAGTGGTAACCAAACTTTTTCGACCCACGGCTCTCTTGACCAATTGGCTATTGCCCGTGGCTCCCGTCTGTTATTTTTTGGGGAAGTAAGCCTTGCTTCGGGAGTATTTGCATTTTTCTCCCTGAAAATGATTGGAATGAAGCTGATGAAGGTATTATGATGATATACGCAGGGTGTTTCCTATTACTAAGACTGCTCCTCTAATATATTCCTAGTAACACTTCTTTGCCCATGCATTTTTTAGAGTTCCCTCTCCAACTTTTTTATCCCACTTACAGTGCTAGATAACACCCTTATGCATGAAGGCCCCATTGTCAAAGTGTTTCTGCTTTGAAGAATATTTGCGTGCACTTCCATTTTTACCCATGTCCTACGTGCCAACACGCCTGTCTCAGCAGGGTGTCTCACAATTTTGTAAACCACATACAGCTTTATTTTGCAATCTCCTCCCAAATTGCCTCCAAATCAATGCAAGTAAGATAAATTCCTCTTTTTTTTTTTTTTTAAACGTCCCCCTTTCTTGCTTCCAAATGTTGCCATTATGCCGTACATGGTGTTTTACTTCCCTGGGCTCAAGGAGAGAGCAGGCATGTCTGGAAATGTGTGTGTACTGAGAGAAATGTGTACTGGAAGTACCTATGATTTAAGTACAAATGTCAATACTTAATAATACTTCGTGTGCTTAATAGACATGACAAATGTACTTTCCTGATAACTTACATTGATGTAAAAAACATTTGGGAAAAACCAGAACTATTAACGAGTCTAACAAAATAAATCCGGCATCTTCCGCTTACTTTGGGAGTGTTGAAACATGGGGATCCAGTGAAATATGGAGGTCATCTCCCTCGACATGCCATCAATTGAGCACAACATTTACAGCTTTAGGCATGTTACTTACAAACCATAAACATCATACTTTTAAGTTTAATTAGTTTAACTGAGGACAACAGACCCGTCCACATTAAATGCATTAAAGTGCTTGGCGCGCAGCTCCCCAGGCTAGGTTTGGCGGCTCCCCAGGGAGCCACGGCACACAGTTTGGGAATCACTGCAGTACTGCATAGTCTTGATTCCACCTCATGCCTTTTCAATTCACTACTAGACACTCCCTGCCTCTTTACCTCACCCTTGTAGGTACTTTCTCATACGAGCTTTTCCCGTTGCCACTGTTTTTCAGTGTTTCTTTACCCCCTTGTTTCCCTTTTCATGCTTTTCTTAGGCATGTGTAAAAAGGCTCTGCACCTTAAGAGATGGCTGGAACATCCAGGCATATTTCTAATGTGTTGACACTGTGTTGTATGTGTTTCTTGTTGGGCCGCCAATATTTGGAGTGCTGCAGGGCTTTGTATGTTACCTCTGTTGTTCAAAGGCACCTAAAGTCATTGCTGTCTGCTTTTGTCCAAAATCATGGCTACAAAAAGCCTGGAAAGCAAACCTTTCTGTTTGTTTGTTGAACAAGCATTAAACTCAGACACTCTAGGATGTAGGTGCTTATGAAAAGCCAATATTTTCTTCCAGGCCGTTGGAGAGTGCATTTTGCTTTCTAGCTTTAAGCTAGACTTTTCAGGACACATTCTATTGTGTGGTAAGGATTGATGAGTGCTGCCATCTTTTTTTGCGGGACCAAGGATTTAGAAAGTACAGTCATATGAGACGCAAAGTACCTACAAATCTTATTTATGTAACATTAGGAGTCCCTTGGCATTGGCAGTGCCCTATGGGTATTTACCTATTTATTATTGGTAAAGTGATATGGTTATGGCATCTAAACTACGTTATATATGCTTAAGAAATAGTAATAATTGCATGCACACTTTATGTACTATGTGTATCTCAATAGAATGGTGCCTTCTTTGTTATTAATGTGTGATACATTTGTAATCCCGCAGAGAAATGAAGAAAGGCAATATTGGAGTTGTATTAGGAATGGCGGTCAAGAGGCTTCGTGATAGCATTGGTACAAAAGTTAATTTTGGATTGACTGGCCAAGATGGGGTGGTTCATCCGAGCCTAGAGGTACTTAGCTTACATTGTCATCATTTGCAATATTTTATTAATATTTTAATTTGTACTGCAGGAGGCACTATACTTTGTTATATGTTTAAAAAACGTATGGTGCATCGTCCCTTAAGATATGGTGGGTGGCCCAAGTGTTTTCTTCTACTCCAGCGAACCACCACAACTAACTTGTATTCCACTTGCACAATTGAGCAACTGGCATTACACTTACAATAAACAGCCACATACTAGTAATTTCCTGAGGGTTTTCGGTACCTTGTTCAAGGACATCAAGCCTACATGTTGAGAAGAAACCCTTATTTTAGGTGGACAAGTACAGCAAATTTCTTCAAACTGGACTGAAAGGGTAGGGATCTTATTAGATCCTGCCCTCTGCTTAGGGATATCATAAGTTTACAGAAAGGATAATATTGGGTGGAAATTAAATTGGTATTTGAAAAAACATATATATTTTTATTATTAATCCCTGGAAGGTCGCTTATTTAAAATGATCTGGTGGACCACACCAGCACAGTGGTAGTCAACATGTCATGGTGTATTGTTTATTGCTAGTCAGACATGCCAGAGTAATTCACTGAAAGCATTTCAATGAATTATATGGATGCTGTTTCAGGATATCTCACAGATTTACGGAAAGTATGGAGGAGAAAAAAATAAAACAATTATGAGTCTCAGTCATTAATGTTAAACTTAAACCCCTTATTGATGGAATGTTAATTCCCATCATGTATAACAATGTATTCAATGAGCATGCAAGCCAGTTGAATAACATTCTCTACATGTGCTGCAAGTCTGCTGAATCTTGCAGACTGCTTAAAGGAATATTCCTTTGTAACTGTAAAAATAATTCTCTGTTAAAGGAGTCAAGGTTTATTGATTATTGCACTCCAGTAAAATCACAAAGCAGCTCATAAGGGCATTTTAAAAAGTGGGTATCATATAGTATAGTTGTGCACAAAAGAAACCTAAAGATTTTGTTTGTGTTAACAACAAAATGTCTCTCAGGCATGCCTGAACCATAAAATACCTCTAGTGTTTTGCCATTAGCTGAGTATCATATCCATATATCTGAAAGCCAGAATTGTCACCGTAATGAATCCAGTTGTGTGAGCATGTATCTTTCTAAAAGGAATTGGAACATTGAGGAGCTGTTGGGTTTTGCAGCTGACATGCTCCAAGGGCGAAAGAACCATGTTCACAAGTTTTCTGTTCAGTCCACCCCATATAAGAGGGATATCAGGCAGGCTTTAATCATTCTTTTCATGTCCAATATGATCTCCAGCATCTCCATCAAGTATTGATGTCAAAGGTCATCAACAATCCAGGAATGTCAGGACTATAGATTACCCCTGATCTCTCGTACAGCATGTTATTACAGATGTCCTCTAGTGCCAATTCGATTCTCTATGTAGGGTGGAATCCTGACTTATGCACATTTATTAACTCAATGCGCTCATTATGGTACTGCAGTTGCACCTGAACTGCACATTCCATACCCTTGGACAGCAATGGGAAATTTGAAATGGGCATGAAATTGCTTAGATCATCAACTGAGATCGGAAATTGCTTAGCAATCCTCCATATTGTTGGTGCCAGGAATTGTATTACTTAATCCTGGCAGAAATCTAAAATAAACCCCTGTCATCCTTCTTTCAATACCATTGTTGAATCTCATGCACTGAAACTAGTTTCACTATCCAGATGTCGTCAGTAGTGGGAAATCATTTGTCTAATGGGCAGTAGTGAACTACAAAAGGATTCTGGGAATGTGTTGTTTATTCTAAGACTACCCCACCTTGCTTTCAAAGTAGCAGGCATACTCAACAGTCTGAATCCCGGACAGTTCCAACATATCTTCTGTTTAGTTGATTAATCCCATGAATAGTTTTATATGTATGTTTTTATTACTCGGTTGAGCGCAGACATTGACATAGTGTCACATGTATTTCTTTACACTACAAATACTGAATTCAATGAGAAAGGTAAAGTGTCCCCATAGTGCAGAACACCAATTGAGAAAGTGTGCCTATGAGACCGATTTTCACACTTAAGGGATAAACAGGACAAAGGTGCACCCTGTTTCCCTAAAGTGAGACTCAACTGATAGTAACCATTGGACCCCGGACAGACTGAATTATCGGGCAGTCCATGTGAGTAGCTGACAGATCCTTTTCCTAAGTGGCTTGATGAATAGCATGTGACGTTGGGCAGACCTTGCTGCTGGAGATGTCGGAGCTCACGGTACGGATCACTGTCCATGGACGAAGGGACTTCAGCCTCTGGGTGAGAGCCCTGGTGAAAGTTTTGGCCTCCTAGTCGAGGATTCAGTGTGGCCCCCGGACATGGGGTAGGAGTGGCTAGACACCGAGAGCCATGGTAGGACTAGGATCTGAGGCAACATCTTGTGGGCAGAATGGTGAACAGCGTGGCACTGGAATAAAACTGGTGCTGGGCATCACACATGGAATATGTGGTGGTAGCGGCACTGGAGTAGTGGTCCAAGGACTTTCCGCTAAGTGCATAGGCTCCCCTGTGATGAACGGAGGCTGCCGGCAGTAGGTCAGTGTAACGTTGCTGTGTGTCTTTGCCCTTGGATATAGTGTGTGCCTAAATGTTGGAGCTGACATAATACTTTAGTGCTATAACCACAAGTTCTGGGCCTTTTATACCCTTCCCCGTACACGTCATGGCCCATACCATTTTGGTAATTCATGTTAGGGTTACAAATCATACTCCCCTCGCCTTAAGTACTAAGTAAGATGTTCCCAGCCCCATCACAACAATCAGTGTGGCGTGTTTGCCCAGAGGCAGCTGCCAGTTTACCAGCTCCCTCTCTCACACTACCTGCATGCCCGCTGCCCTCCCCTCACGGGCCCAACTATTTTCCTGTAAAAAACACAGTTGATGGACAGAATGTAGAACAATGTCATACATTCACCCCAGTACAAGGATCTGGGCCTAAATCCATCGTTTTTTTGCAGTCCACACCACCCTGGATTAGACACTGGCTATATGCAAATCAGCTCTGACCCTGTGCCTCATGGGAACAGTCCAGTCCGAACTACCAAGCCATGTCTTTCCCAGACCGGAATCAAGCATCCAAGGACCGGTTTCTGGCTATCAGCCTTCATCAGCCTGGATAGCTTGACTCCAGTGGTGTGGAGAGCCTGGGACTCACGTCTGAGCATACCCAGCCCACTCGGGGTGAAAATTGCAAAAAACACAGTTGATGGACAGAATGTAGAACAATGTCATACATTCACCCCAGTACAAGGATCTGGGCCTAAATCCATCGTTTTTTTGCAGTCCACACCACTCTGGGTTAGACACTGGCTATATGCAAATCAGCTCTGACCCTGTGCCTCATGGGAACAGTCCAGTCCGAACTACCAAGCCATGTCTTTCCCAGACCGGAATCAAGCATCCAAGGACCGGTTTCTGGCTATCAGCCTTCATCAGCCTGGATAGCTTGACTCCAGTGGTGTGGAGAGCCTGGGACTCACGTCTGAGCATACCCAGCCCACTCGGGGTGAAAATTGCAAAAAACACAGGTTTTTGCAATTTTCACCCCGAGTGGGCTGGGTATGCTCAGACGTGAGTCCCAGGCTCTCCACACCACTGGAGTCAAGCTATCCAGGCTGAATGAAGGCTGATAGCCAGAAACCAGACCTTGGATGATTGATTCCGGTCTGGGAAAGACATGGCTTGGTAGTTCGGACTGGACTGTTCCCATGAGGCACAGGGTCAGAGCTGATTTGCATATAGCCAGTGTCTAACCCAGGGTGGTGTGGAGTGCAAAAAAACGATGGATTTAGGCCCAGATCCTTGTACTGGGGTGAATGTATGACATTGTTCTACATTCTGTCCATCAACTATGGTTTTTGCAACTATTTTCCTTGCACTTTCCTCAGTGTTGAATCCTTTTTCGGCCCAACTCCTCCTGTCTCGCCACAGACAGCACTCCACTATCTGGGCCTCCAAGCAGCAACAACAAGCGCCCCCTTTAATAGTACAGCTTTGCACGCAGCCCTAAAATGTGAAGTGCAAGAATTGAGGAGGAAGACCTTTTCTGCAAGGTGTTGTGCTTGTGCCACCTGTATCTGTTACTACAAACTGTATCCAGGTGCACACTGCATACCAAACTATCAGCAGACTACCCACAGGGAAGGTGGCAACACCATACAACTAAACGAAGCAAATAAGTTGAACAATAATGGTAACAATAACCACTTGCTCATTTCAGGGTCTGGTGCTAATGACCACAACTACAAAATCTTTAGGCGCAAAGAGAAGTGATTGTGGCATCTGCTCTCTCTAGATCTTTTCCAAAGTTGGAAGTTTGCATACAAAATCTCTATAGTGCGTTGTAAACTGTCTGAGCCAATTAAGAGTTGCAGAGCATCTGAAATCAGTTCAATCACACAGAGTACTCCGAACGCCACAGGCACTATTGTTAAAAAACAGGAACAGAAGTCCCTGGAAATCGTCTCATATGACTTTGCGACAGAAGGCTAGAAGCTAAGACTAATGCCTCCTGGATTGAGTAGTTCTTTTTTTAACATAAATTAGACTTCGATATTCAGTTGAAATAAGGGCAAGATGAGCCACCTCTGTGCCTCCGGAACTTCCCAGAACACCTAGTATCCCCCAAGAAGTACTAACAGGAGTATCCTCCACTCTGGCAGAAAATAATCTGGACTACATGGAGAGGGGCAAGCCTGACAGAACTTTCCTCAACAATTGACCTCTCTCTCCACCTCTAGTGATCACTACATCACCCTTCAATCGATTTTACGTATCTACACCTATATTACAAATCTACAGGAACTGTGGCACAAGTGCACCAATCAAATGACCCAGATGTATGCTTTGTAAACTGGAAAGCCTCCTCCCCATGGGCTACAAAGAGTCCCTTACGAAGCGAGCTAACTAGCTTCCTACTGAACCACTCATGCGCCAAAATGTTGGAAATAATTAAACAATCGATTGCAGACCAAATTGCAGGACCAAACACCAAGAGAACACGCACACAATATGACAGTCAACTTATAATGGCCTCATGTCCATGAATTAATACTTGTTGGCAGCAAATAAGACGCAAACATAGCAATTGCACAAACTCGAATTACAAGTTGACCTATGCAGTTTCTGGCTAACACAGTATCTAACACTGACTCAAAAATTACCAATTTAAAATAAAGGGTCTTGTGCAAACCAGGTATAGCACTAACTGTACCTCAATAGCTGACCTATTATGCACACCTTCGGAGCTATTAGCACTACTTGTGAAAAATGTAAAGCTTACCAAGAGTTATAACTCTTACCAAGAAACAATTGCAGAATGGAAAGAACCGCCTACGGCCACCCACCTTGGCAAAATAGGAGGAATTAATTCCACCTCGCTCTTCAGCGCACCGATAATGAATGAAGCCACCAAAGACAACACCGACCCTCCTTTGGGTAAAGATAACTACCAGGAGAGTCGAAAGATAGTGATCTTGTTGAGAGAAGGACACCGTCACCTTATCTATGGTACAAACTGGCCCAATGAGGCATTCACGCTAGTCTTTTGAAGGCAATTATTTCCTTGTAATGCAATACATGGGTATGTATTGATCTTGGCAGTGAGAACATGACAACACATGACATACCCACTAAACGTGGCTTGCAGCAAAGCTGTTTACTAGCACCTATTTTGTTCAATCTCTAAGCAGCTAACTTGAGCCAAGATATTCCCAGTGCTAAAACACTACCCTCATAGATCGATAGGCATGCACCCCCTGTACTATGCAGATGATCTGATCATCATTGACCACACAAATTGGAATGCAGCAACCACTTAATCTACTAAACCTATACAATGCTCTTAACAAGCTTACCACTAATGTCGGGAATGTAACAAGCTTACCACTAATGTCGGTACTGTAACAAGCTTACCACTAATGTTGGGAATACAAAGGTTATATTTGGTATATACAAACATATATCTAAACAGACCTGGAGACTAGGCAAACAGAAGATTAATAACACCTCAAAATACCATTACAAGGCAGCCTGGTTCACTAAGAGCATTAAGGTTAATACCCCTCTTCAGTATCTTACACACAAAAAAATAGTCAGCAGCCTTATTCAGGCTGTGCAAATTAAACACACACTTTATCACGTGGCCGTTGAGGACATTGTTAACATCACTAAGTTAGCATGAGCCCTGCAGCCATTATTCAGCTTTGCGCACGTTACTACATGGCTTTATTTTTGCGAACGACTTTGTTCGTGCCTTTTCATGTGAGAACTGACTTCTGTGTTCGTTCTCTGCCTGTTCCTGGAGTTTAGTCTGAACATTGTAAGCAAGATCGATAAATAATGCCCCTTGTTATTCTGTTCTGGTCAGGCCCTAGCACCTAGACAAAACATACCAATGCAGCTGTTGTTGGAAACTCCTACTTTGATATTATGGGGATACATGCTTAGGGGGCACACACTTGGAGAGGGACCTTTCCAGGGAAAAGAACGAGACCGCACCTATGATGCAGAACTACCATCTATAGACTAATGTGTGGGCTCTGCTGACAAAGCCCAGAGATCTTCTGTTATATAACAATACGTTCGAGGCATGTGGGCTGCTGAATTCATATCTATAGCATGGATCGCCGCCTAGTGTTGGGTCCGGATGATTGCACATTGTTGTCCTGGAAGAGTCTTCGAAGTATCACGAGATAGGTTGCTCCTCCCCTGGACTACAGTGTGCATGGGCATCGACTCCATCCCCAGATTGTTTTTTTCCGCAATTGGGTTCGGATGTACTTTCGTTCTCTCAGTTCGGAATCGACAATATTCTCGAGGCCCAAAGGCCTTTTTGTCTCTATATCGTCGGTATTGTTTGCGTTCGGTGCCCGGTTCTGTTCGGACTCGCCTTCCAAGTTCAACATCCAGGGAGTCGCGTGACTCTTTGGAGCTCGAGGCCCAGTCGACGCAGCAAGACCCTCGACGACACGACATGGAACGGAGCCCGTTCAAGAAGTGTCCCGTGTGCGGATCGAAGTACCCACACATCGACGTCCACCCGGTGTGCAACAAGTGCCTGTCGCCGGACCACGATGAAGCCAACTGTATGGCTTGTTCCCGGTTTCGTTCGAAGAAAACGATTCGGCTTTGGCGCGCTGGAGGCCCGGCAGTCGGCCCCGGCACCAGTGGACATCTTCGACAGCGAAGAAGCAGACGAACACGACGTTCAGCTGCAGATTTCACCTCCAGCGGAAGAAGTCGACTACGACTATCAAGTGAACGTCGAAGGCCTACCTGTACAAGAAGTCGTCGACGAGGTAGGAGACGACGATGAGGCCTATGGGGCCATGGAAGATAGCTCAGAGGACGAACTATGCCCCGTTCGAACACTTACAAAGGCTCAGGTCGAGGAATCGCCTATCGGCCTTACCCAAGACCTTCTACCAAAATCCACGGCCCCGCCTCCCGGCCCGGCTACGGACACTTTGACGGAGCCGCCATTGAAGAAATCGAAACCGAAAGTGAAACCTTCGGTGTCCGCACAACCTAAAGTGGTTCAGGTGCAATCGAAACCGAAACCTTCTGATCCACCGTCGACACCCTCGTCCTCCGAGGTGTCGGGACAGCCCAAGCCGAGGAAGCCTGTCGACCCGGCAAAGTCAGTGAAATCCGTCCAGCCGAAGCAAACTAAAGGCGTCGAGCTGAAGCCCAAAAAGGCCGTCCAGACTCCGTCAAGCAAGGGCGTCGAGCCGAAGTCCGGATCGGGCGTCGAGCCGGAGCCAAGCAAGGGCGCGGCACCTAAGGCAGCAAAGGGCGTCGAGCCGAAGACCGGCAAGGACATCGAGCCAAGGGTTGGTGCCCCTAAAGCAGTTGCCCAGGACACCAACACGGGCAAGCCTCGGACCGACCAGCCAAAGTCATCGACGATCGAGTCTTCCCACGTTGCTGGACCGAGGTCGTCTGTCGTATCGGCGAAGCCGTCCGCTTCCTTCACGAAGCAGGTCTCGGACTCCCTCAAGCGTATCAGGGACAAGGCCTCGGCGGAAGACCCCAAAACGCCTTCCGCACCGAAGCAGTCGGTCCCCACCTCCAAGTCATCGACGCCAATCCTCTTCAC
Organism: Lissotriton helveticus; assembly: GCF_964261635.1. Taxonomy (NCBI): domain Eukaryota; kingdom Metazoa; phylum Chordata; class Amphibia; order Caudata; family Salamandridae; genus Lissotriton; species Lissotriton helveticus. The sequence continues at coordinate 1,068,615,003 of NC_136070.1, read as the reverse complement.
GTTGCCGCCGAAGGTGGCACCGAAGGCCTTCGCACCACGGGCGGCGCCCGAAGCGAAAACCCACAGTGCTGTGGGGTCGACGCCTACTCTCCCGGCTGGGGGCTTGACGCATCGACCACCATTACTGGAGGAACAGTCGGAACGTTTCATCGATGCCGACACTGGGAAGCTTACGCTTTACAAGCAGAAAATTACGGCAACGACGCCTTTGGAGTCGTATACCATTCCTTTGAAGCGCAAAAGGCCTGCTTCTGAATCACCGGTCTTGGTCGAACCACTGACTCCTCGGACTCAAAGAGTTGCCACGCCCTCGCCAACTTATTACGATGCCGAGGATGCTGGGGATCAAGATGAGGAATACAGCTTCCCGGCCCACACAGATCCTGATGCACAACAGGACGCATGGGTGGACACAGGTGACCAGGGGGATCAGCAACCCGCCCTCGACCCTCAGATATACAATATCAAAACGTCTCCCACTGAGGATTCTGCGGCATTCAATGCCTTGATTGAAAGGGCGGCTAAGAACCACGACGTTGAACTCCATGCTGACCCTGTGGAGGTGGACTTCCTCTTTGACACTTTTTCAACAGCTGAAAAGACTGTGAAAACCCTCCCAATGCTAAAAGGGGTCCTCAAGCATGCTGCGGACATTTTTAAAGAGCCCACATGGGCAAGGGTTGTCAACCCTAGAATTGAAAAGAAATACCGGCCGGCACCTGGCGATCCCACCTACATCAAGGGCCAGTTGCCATTGGACTCCCTGGTCGTTTCTAATGCCCGCAAGAGGGCGAATTCGCAAACCACTGGTGAAGCTCCTCCCCCGGACAAAGAGTCCAAAGTGCTAGAAGCATCGGGAAAGAGAGTAGCAGCTCAGGCGGCCAATATATGGCGTATCTCTAACACGCAGGCGCTCTTGGCATGCTACGACAGGGCACACTACGACACACTAGAGACCCTGTTGCAACATCTCCCAGACCAATATAAGGAGGCTGCGGAGATGCTTATCCAGGAAGGGAAGCTCATCTCCAACGCTTCAATTAAGTGTGCACTGGACGTTGCCGATACTGCAGCCAGGGCACTTAACACCAGTGTGATGTTAAGACAACAAGCATGGCTCAGAATCTCTGGATTTAAGCCTGAGATACAAACTACCATCCTCAACTAGCCAGTTAACCCTGACAGATTATTTGGTCCTGAGGTGGATACCACCTTGGAAAAAATAAAAAAGGATACCGAGACTGCCAAGTCCATGGGAGCTCTCCAATCCCAACAGTTTCGGGGGAGCACTTTTCGTCGCTCAGGCAATAGGGGTGTTTCCAGAGGCCAAATGTCCCAGCAAACACAATTCAATAAAGGTGGGGCGCAATCCTCTTACCCCAAACAAAATAGAGGAGGTTATCGGGGCAACACCGCCAAGGGCAGAGGCAAGGGCAACAACAACTCCTGTTCCTCCGCCTCCAACAAACAGTGACGTCCTGTCACTGCCCCCCGACCATTCCACACCTGTCGGGGGGAGAATCCAGCAGTTCCTGCCAGTCTGGAAAACCATCACCACAGACAGGTGGGTCAGGAAACTTATCCAGTACGGTTATTGTTTGGAGCTCACATCCACTCCACCCAACATACCACCAAAACACCGTCCTATGTCCACAAAGCATTTGCACTTATTGCAGCAGGAGGTTCTCGTCATGCTGCAAAAGGGCGCTATAGAGCTCGTGCCAGTGGAGGAGGAAGGCACAGGGGTGTACTCCCTGTACTTCTTAATCCCAAAGAAGGACGGGTCCCTAAGGCCTATTTTGGACCTCAGGCCCCTAAACCAGTACATTCTCTCAGAACACTTCCACATGCTAACGCTACAGCAGGTTCTTCCGCTCCTCAATCAGGGAGACTTCCTCGCAACCTTGGACCTCAAGGATGCTTACTTCCACATTCCACTCCATCCATCACACAAAAAATACCTCCGATTCACCATTCAAAATCGGCATTATCAATTCAAGGTCCTTCCTTTCGGAGTGACCACGGCCCCCAGAGTGTTCACCAAATGTCTAGCGACAGTGGCGGCGCACCTCAGGAGACAACACATCCATGTCTACCCTTATCTGGACGACTGGCTGGTTCAGGCAAAGTCGGCCCAGCAGTGCGCCGCCGACATGTCCCACACCATTCACCTTCTTCGCAGTCTGGGGTTCTCCCTGAACTATCCAAAGTCGCACCTTCAGCCAGCCCATGTGCGGCAATATCTAGGTGCAACAATCAATACTCTGGCAGCCACGGCTCAGCCAACTTCAGCGCGGATCAACAACATCCAGTCACTAATCCAACAGTTCCAACCGCAACACTCGCTCCCTGCGAGAGTGTTCATGCAGTTGATAGGCTTGATGGCCTCCTGCATTTTCATAGTCCCGCACGCGAGGTTACATATGCGTCCGCTCCAGGAATGCTTAGCGCATCAGTGGAATCAGGCTCAGGGACAGTTGAAAGACCTAGTGTTGGTCACCGGTCGGGCATACAACTCTCTGCATTGGTGGAATCCACACAACCTTTGCAAGGGCCGACCGTTCCAAGAGCCTGTCCCACAGATCATCCTGACGGCGGACGCGTCTCTCCAGGGATGGGGAGCTCATGTACTCCACTACACAGTGCAGGGACTATGGACGATACAGCAAAAGAAGATGCACATCAACTACCTAGAACTGATGGCAATCTTCATGACACTGAAAGCATTCAAAGTACATCTGTGCAACAAGGTCGTGTTGATCCGGACGGACAACATGACAGCCATGTACTACATCCAGAAGCAGGGAGGTACACACTCTCCACAGTTGTCTCATCTGGCTCAGAGCATGTGGAAGTGGGCCATTCAAAGGAACATCTTCCTCATGGCGGAACACCTCCCAGGCACAGACAATCAGATGGCGGACCTGCTCAGCAGGTATAGCCACCAGATGCACGAGTGGGAGATACATCCATCAGTACTCTGCCCGTACTTCCAGAAGTGGCGTCATCCACAGATAGACCTGTTCGCCACAAGGGAAAACGCAAAATGCCAAAGCTTTGCCGCCAGTTTCCCTCACGCACAGTCGCAAGGCAATGCGATATGAATGAACTGGTCAGGCAGATTTGCGTACACTTTTCCCCCAGCACCTCTCATACCGCTGGTGGCAAGAAAGCTAAAGCAACACTCGATGACTCTCATCCTGGTTGCTCCAACGTGGGCACCCCAGCCATGGTACACCACGTTTCTGGAACTCTCCGTGGTACCGTATCAAAGGCTACACCTCACGCCCAAGCTTTTGACGCAGAGCCATGGCGACGTTCAGCATCCAGATCCGCAACAGCTCAACCTGGCGATCTGGCTCCTGAAGTCCTAGAGTTTGGCTACCTTGACTTGCCTCCTGAATGCATGGATATCATACGGGAGGCGAGAAAGCCCACCACCAGAGCCTGCTATGCAGCAAAATGGAAGCGGTTTGTCATTTACTGTGCTACACACAACATCAACCCGCTAGATGCATCCACTCCCAACATCATCTGCTATTTGTTACATCTTTACAAATGCAATCTAGCATACGTTTCCATCAGGATACACTTATCCGCCATAGCGGCTTATCTCCAGAACAGGCAGCATCTCTCCGTCTTCAGAGTGCCTGCCATTAAAGCTTTCCTAGAAGACCTGAAGCGGGTCATCCCTCCCAGGACCCCGCCGGCTCCTGTATGGAATCTCAATGTAGTCCTCACCAGGTTGATGGGCCCACCTTTTGAGCCTCTACATTCATGTGAGATTTAGTTCTTGACATGGAAAGTGGCTTTTCTCATTGCCATTACGTCTCTGCGACGTGTTATTGAGCTACAGGCGCTCACTGTACAAGAGCCATTCATTCAAATTCACTCCAACAGGGTGGTGCTGCGCACTAACCCTAAATTTCTTCCTAAAGTGGTTTCTCAGTTCCATGTCAATCAGACCATTGAACTGCCCGCATTCTTTCAAAACCCAGAAACAGTTGCCGAAAGAATGCTCCACACTCTTGATGTCAAACGAGCCTTGATGTACTACATCGATAGGACCAAAGACTTTAGGAAAACACAACAACTCTTTGTTGCCTTCTCAGCCCAGCACAAAGGCAACCCCATTTCCAAAGCAGGTATAGCCAGGTGGATCGTTAAGTGCATTCAGATTTGCTATCACAAGGTTAAGCGCACTTTAACGGTCCCTCCAAGAGCCCACTCCACCCGAAAGTTGGGGGCCTCTATGGCTTTCCTTGGTAATATCCCTTTGGAAGATATTTGTAGAGCAGCCACATGGTCTACACCACACACATTTACTAAACATTACTGTGTAGATGTGCACTTTAAGCAGCTGTAGGGCAGACTGTTCTTAAAACGCTTTCTCAGACTTCTGCAGCTGGCACAGGCGGCCGCCGGTAATGGAGGGACTGCTATGTATTCTATGCTATAGATATGAATTCAGCAGCCCACATGCCTCGAACTGAATATGCTACTTACCAGTATGCATCTGTTCTTGGCATGTAGGGCTGCTGACATTCATATCGCCCGCCCTCCTCCCCGGCGCCTGTAGCGGCTGCAGACTTTTTAACACTTACTCTTAGCATGGCCATCGCTTACACTATTACACTCCATCTTTGCCACAATGGCTAAAAATAATCTGGGGATGGAGTCGATGCCCATGCGCACTCTAGTCCAGGGGAGGACAACCTATCTCGTGATACTTCGAAGACTCTTCCAGGACAACAATGTGCAATCATCCGGACCCAACACTAGGCGGCGATCTATGCTATAGATTTGAATGTCAGCAGCCCTACATGCCAAGAACAGATGCATACTGGTAAGTAGCATATTCATTCTTCTTAGCAAGGGGAGGGAGGTCAGGAATTATAGTATTTTCTCCATTGTCTTTTCATTATGACAACTCCCATTTTGATATATGAACTAGCTGCTAAGCTGACTATAGATGTACTATGCATTTTTTTGCTTGTTGTGGCACATATACTGCATGTTAGAGCACATTAGTTAAAATAAATATTTAAAACTGTTTCATGTCTCTGTCAGATCTTATTGTGGACAGGTACAAGAGTGCGAGCGAATGGGTGTGTCTTGTTACAGCGATTCCTGAGAGATCTGGGTGTGTTGTGTTCTGGGGTGTTGTGGCGGGGGAATCAAAATCAGACAGTAGACCAAGTCGTTTCAGAGATGGTTTTATTTTGCCCAACACTTTTTTCCTTCTACTAGATAGTCTTTCCCTGCAAAAGCTGCGGGATCCGTCTTGTTCTTCTTGTTTGTAGAAACGGAGCGGGGGGGGGGGTATGGTGAACTTCTTCTGGACCTGGCGAATCTTTTCTTCCCTGTCCCGAGGTCTCCGTATCAGAATGGTCGGACTCCAAAACAAAGAAAGAAAGGAGAATCAGGGCGACCGTCCTACAATCTTGAACCTAACCCGGGACCAGGGGAGTGAGGAAAACTATATCTCCCAGGGTGCACTGTGGTGAACAATCGGCATATGTGAAGGGCAGTGCGCTTGGGGGTGTAATGAAAACAGCGAGTATATACAAAACTAAGTATATACAAGGGGCTTGCTTATATGGAGGAGCACAGGTTCACACATTCGGGTGTTCCTTTCGTCCAACCCAGCCCGCCAGTTTGCCCCGTACCTGTTCAAGCCACGCTCCTACCCTGGGACCGTGGCAGGGCGACTCGTGGGGTCGTTGGCCTCCTGGCGTTTCCGCGTTGGATCCGGGTCCCGACCTCGTCTCCTCGCCGTCTCCTCCTTCCTCCAATCTCCGGTTTCTCCCACTCGTTCTCCAGCTCGCGTCTTCTTCCTCCTTTGGATACACGCCGTGCTCCTCCTTCCGGGAATCCTCTTCTTGAGACCGGCTGTAACCTCTGATGTCAGCAAGGGGTGGAGTCTCGTCATGTATAAAGTTCCAATTAAAGGCGCCCGGTCTTTGTTCTTCCTCAGCGCCTAATAAAGCTTGATAAACTGTTCTCCAGGGTTCCTGCTGAAATGGGATAAGAGGGGGAAAGTTGTCTCTGGCAGCCCACCATTACCGCACTTCTTCATCAGGTTGGTCCGCCCCGTCACACACCTCCCCCCCCTGGATTCTCCCGTTCGGGGAGAGGAAAGACCCTGGACAGGTAGTCAGCATTGTTATTGTCTTTCCCTTTTTTGTGGCGTACTTCAAAGGCAAAGGGATGTAAGGACAAGAACCAACGAAGTACACAAGGGTTTTGCCCTTGGTTCCTATACATCCATTTCAAGTGAGCGTGGTCAGTGTAGAGGATCAATGGCTTTCCCTCTAGGTAATAGCGGAGTTTGTCAATAGCCCACTTAATGGCTAGACACTCTTGCTCTATCGTTGGATACTTGCTCTCCCTTGGAAACAGTTTTCTGCTTACGTATAGAACAGGGTGCTCGTGTCCGTCTCCCCCTACCTGAGTTAAAACAGCCCCTATTCCTGCATTAGAAGCATCAGTGGCTAGGATGAACGTTTTCTCAAAGTCAGGGGAAATGAGAACTGGCTTTGTGGTGATACATTTTTTTAATTCTCTAAATGCACCTAATACTTCTGCGGAAGGATTGAGAAGGTTTTTGGGTCTGGCTTCCTTCCTAAGAAGATCTGTCAGGGGAGATGCTATCTCTGCGAAGCCTGGAATGAACCTGCGGTAATATCCTATAAGGCCTAAGAATGCTCTAAGATCCCTTTTGGTTGTCGGGAAGGGTGTCTCTTCTATGGCCCTTACCTTTTCTGTTTGGGGAGTAATCGTTCCGTCACCCTACACGTAACCCAGGTATTTTACCTTCTGAAAGGTTGCTCGGGATTTTTTTGCATTCACGTGTAGGTCTGCACGTTTAAGGGCTTCTAATATGATCTCTAGGTGTTCCAGGTGTTCGGGCCAGCTACTACCATATACCACTATATCGTCCAAGTACGCGGAGCTAAATGAAGGGTATGGACCTAAAATGTTATTCATCAGGCGTTGGAAAGTGGCAGGTGCCCCGTGGAGACCGAAAGGTAGAACGTTAAATTCAAATAGACCCTCATCGGTGATAAAGGCGGTCTTTTTCCGGTCTTCTTCATGGAGGGGCACCTGCCAATACCCCTTAGTGAGGTCGAATGTGGTGATATATGAGGCATCTCCGATCTTCTCAATTAATTCATCTACCCGTGGGATAGGGTAAGCATCAAATGTGGAGTGGAGATGTTGTTGAGAGCTCTGAAGTCCATTCAGAACGCGTCGACCCATCTTGTTTCGGGACCATCACTATGGGCGACGCCCAGTTGCTGGTAGAGGGACGGATGACCCCTAATTTAAGCATCTCATGGACTTCACGTCTCACTGCTTCCCCCCTGGCGGCAGGTATCCTGTAGGGTTTCTGTTTCACCAGTTTTCCTGGATGTGTCACAATCTTATGCTCTGCTACGTTTGTCTTCCCTGGAAGACCCGAAAAGACTAAGAGAACATGTTGTAGCTCCTCCTTCATTTTGTTGGTAAGGTCTTCATTGACCACGAGGCTCTCCAATGTGGATTCGGGGCCGGTGGATGAAGGTATCAGTAGATCATGTGCCTTGGGTGGAGGTCCAAGCCACTTCTTAAGCATGTTAATGTGATAGCACTGCTTCTTGGATGGTGTTACTTGTACCCTATACGTGGTATCCCCAATGGTCTCGATTACTCTGTAGGGAGCCACCCACCCACTTTTGAATTTGCTGGTATTAGATGGAAGAAGTACCAACGCCCAGTCTCCAACGGCTAGCCTTCTCAGCTTCTTCCCGCGATCGTAGTACTTCTTCTGTTTGGCTTGATTTTTTTCCAGATTGGAGTAGGCTAGATCTCTTAATTTTCCCAACCTTGACCGTAGTTGTTGTGTATATTCTAGTAGTGAGCGCTGTTCTTGCTCTTCTTCAGTCTCCCATACGTCTTTGGTCATCTCCAGCAAGGATCTCGGCTGTCTTCCGTACACGAGTTCGAACGACGAACAGCCTAGGCTACTTTGTATTTGGGATCGTAATACATAGAGATCCAATGGCAGGAGGCGGTCCCATTCCCGTCCTTCTGCAGTGAGCATCTTCTTTAATGTGGTTTTCAGTGATTGATTGTATCTTTCGACGAGTCCGTCCGTTTGGGGATGATAGACTGATGTCCGCAGATGATGCACATCTAGGGTTCTGCACACCTCTTTCATCATGCGGGACATAAAAGGGGTTCCTTGGTCTGTCACCACTTCTTTGGGGAATCCGACCCTGGAGAATAGTTCCATGAACTTCTCAGCGATAGTTTTGGTGGTAGGTGTCCGGAGGGGAAATGCTTCTATGAACCTGGTGGGATAATCCACAATGACTAGGGCGTACAGATGTCCTCTAGCTGATTTGGGTAACCGCCCTATTAGGTCCATCCCGACCCTTTCAAAGGGTGTTCCAATAATAGGTTTAGGACATAGGGGGGCTGCGGACGGTCGATGGGTGTTTTTCTTCGGCATATTTCGCAAGTCATGCAATACTTCTGTATGTCTTTATAGATGCCGGGCCAGAAGAAATGTCTCAGCACATTTTCAAATGTCTTTTCTTTTCCTGCATGTCCGGCCGTGAGATGAGCATGAGAGAAGAACAGAATCTGTTCTCGGAAGGGCATGGGAACCAATAGTTGTGTAGGTCCTTCCTTTTCTCCCTCTCGGTATAAGAGCTCATTTCTGATTATAAAACGGGGATAAGTGATGTGCTGGTTATTTTGATTTACATGAGCGGCTTCCCAGGCATTAAAGAGTGTATTGTAGTTAGCTTGGGCAAATCGGAAACTGTGATCTGTAAGCCAAGGTTCTTGGGTTATTAGGGCTGGAGCAGGGCCGTCAACACCACCTCTCTTCCTGCCTATTTTACCCTGGAACAGGGAAAGAAAACCCAGATTATCCACCCCCAGGATAATATCTTCAGAAAGGTTATCAACTATTCCCACTTTTACTGTACAGGCACCTTTCTCTATGGGATACATGGTGACTAGGGCAACTGGGTAGGGCTTAACGTCTCTATGGACACACCATATTAGATATGTACTATCGTATTTGGAAGGTATTGGGAGGGTAGTATGAGACTTTTCTGCACTACGGATTGCGTACATCCTGAATCTAAAAGTGCTTTTACTGATTTGCCACTCATCCTTACACTCACATAAAAGGATGCTCCCATCTCGGCTGAATACAGAACCGCTTTTGGCAGGTACCCGACTCCATTGGTTCCTCAGCAGGCTTCCTTCTGGGGCACATGCGGGCAATGTGTCCCCATTCGCCACATTTGAAACATTGGGGCCCCCGAACAGGTGGCAGGTCTATTCGATCGGTTTTAGGTCTCGGGTGTTCAATAAGCGGCTTTGTCTTCTTCTCTGCTTTGACCGGTATGTTGGTTTTATGGGTCTTCTCGGGGTCCCACCCCATAGTCCGGGGCTGTGCTCTGTTGTAATTTTCTGCCATTTCGATGGCTTCTTCTACTGAAAGGTTGGAATGCTGTTTTAGCCATCTTTGTGTGGCATATGGTAGAGCCTCCATGAATTGCTCCAAATATATTTTTGCCATGACTTCGTCTTTGGTGCTAGTGAGGGGTTGTAGCCACTTATCCGCAGCCATCTTTAGGCGAAAGAACAGCGTTTTGGGATTCTCCCCCGGAGTCCCTCGCTCTTTTCGAAAGCGTACTCTGTACGCTTTGGCGTCTAATCCGAGATGGTCCAATATTATAGCCTTAATATCTTGGTAGCTTGCGTTTCCAGCAGGGTTAACTACTTGGTATGCGAACTGGGCTTCGCTTGTAAGTAGGGGTGCCAAGAAGAAGGGCCATTTCTCTTCGGGCCATCCACACGCTCTGGCCGCTCTTTCGAAGTTTATCAAAAACACATCTGAGTGTTCCCCTTGTACATATTTCTGGAGAGCTATTCCCGTGGGATTGGGAACATTTGCCCTTCTCTCTGTGGGTGCTGGGGTACCTGGCTCTTGTGTGGCTTTTTGTAGACTTTCTATGTGGGCTGTTATGATGTTTTGAAACAACTCACGTTCCGCTTGGGCTGATGACATCTTCCTTTCGACAACCCACTCTAACTTTTCTTGGCCTTTGATCATGTGTTGGATAAGGGCGTTTATCTTGGTGTGGCAGACGGACTGAGATGACGATCCCACTTCTGACACCAGTTGTGGCGGGGTATCAAAATCAGACGGTAGACCAAGTCGTTTCAGAGATGGTTTTATTTTTCCCAACACTTTTTTCCTTCTTCTAGATAGTCTTTCCCTAAAAAAAGCTGCGGGATCCGTCTTATTCTTCTTGTTTGTAGATACAGAGGGGGAGGGGGGGTATGGGGAACTTCTTCTGGACCTGGCGAATCTATTCTTCCCAGTCCCGAGGTCTCCGTATCAGAATGGTCGGACCCCAAAACAAAGAAAGAAAGGAGAATCAGGGCGACCGTCCTACAATCTTGAACCTAACCCGGGACCAGGGGAGTGAGGAAAACTATATCTCCCAGGGTGCACTGTGGTGAACAATCGGCATATGTGAAGGGCAGTGCGTGTGCGGTTGTAATGAAAAACAGCGAGTATATACAAAACTAAGTATATACAAGGGGCTTGCATATATGGAGGAGCACGGGTTCACACATTTGGGCGTTCCTTTCGTTCAACCCAGCCCGCCACTTTGCCCCGTACCTGTTCAAGCCACGCTCCTCCCCTGGGACCAAGGCAGGGCGACTCGTGGGGTCGTTGGCCTCCTTGCGTTTCCGCATTGGATCCGGGTCCCGACCTCGTCTCCTCGCCGTCTCCTCCTTCCTCCAATCTCCGGTTTCTCCCACTCGTTCTCCAGCTAGCGTCTTCTTCCTCCTCGGGATACACGCCACGCTCCTCCTTCTGGGAATCCTCTTCTTGAAACCGGCTGTAATCTCTGACGTCAGCAAGGGGAGGAGTCTAGTCATGTTAAAGTTCCAATTAAAGGCGCCCGGTCTTTGTTCTTCCTCAGCGCCTAATAAAGCTTGATAATCTGTTCACCAGGGTTGCTGCTGAAACGGGATAAGAGGGGGTAAGTCGTCTGTGGCAGCCCACCATTCCCGCACTTCTTCATCAGGCTGGTCCGCCCCGTCACAGGTGTCTAATCATTTGCTTCTCTGTGAGTGAGCAGGAGAGCAAGTGAGACACTATAGCTAGTCGGTTCTGGGCTTATGGGTACTCGGGGGGGTAGGATGATTTAGTCCCCACTTACTAAGGTTCTATAATCCTACGCATAGTTCTGTTCTTGGGCAGAATCCCTTCAACAACTTACACAGTCCATTGGTTGAAGCAATCATTAGAGTCATATGAGCAAAATTACTACCCATGGTTTCATACGTGCACCAAACTTATCCAGGGAAACTGTTGGTTGAACTTGACAAGGTACAGTGTACAGCCAATAGGCATATTTTTAAGCAACCTTACAACACTAGGCACTCACTGTTACTAGTTTGGACTGACAAGACAAGGACCGGAATGCATGGTGTCATTAATCAAATATTATCACTCACTCGCCACTGCCGATCCCGAAGCCTTAAAACAAGTATTACTGGAGTTATCCAAGGCCCCAAATAATCCCTTGGAGGATATTTAGACACCACAGCTAATGAATTATTAGTCAGCTCAGATACAGCAGTCACACCGCCCGGAATATATCTGGGAATAAAATGATCCTGAAAAAACAGGTACTGGCCATTTCTAAAAAACAAAAAGACATGGAGACCATCCAGGATGCTCCTTATGCAAACTTAATTGCAAACTCTTATGAAATAACCACGATGCAACCCTATCTAAAACAGACCCTATGGAGAGCAACTAGACGTTTAATATTATGTTCCAGATTACTGACCTCCCGATTCTAGAAAATCGTGCCAATTGGGCAAATCTGGACTGCAGGCAGAGCTGCAGGTTCTGTGACTTTAGGCGAGAATCCATGCTCCAGATACTATGCTGTTGTCCTGTATTTTTAACCCCGCATTGCATTCTAGGGAGACCAATAATTTTAGGATAGGGTTTCTTTACGTGCAAAGAAGACTTGGTCTCCTGTTTAAGCACTCACAGGACGATAGATCTTGCACGGATTGGTAAATCTATAAACATTTTGCACATTGCCATAAAAAAAGTCCAACTTTGTGCTATTCAATTGAAAAACATCATGGTTTTATCTTTTATTTCTAGACATTTATAAAAGTACTTGCACACAATTTATTTGTGTGAGTTTATATGGTGTATTTAGCATACTGCATATTTTACCAATTTTATTAATACAGTAATAGCACAATGTAAATGTAAATGTAAATGTATTGCGACTTATATAGCGCACGTATCACCCGAAGGCATCAAGGCGCTTGCCTTGGGAACCCGTCCTGGCTTTTTTTCCCTGTGAGATAACCCCTACTGGGTATCCCCAGGGTGAAAGCCAGGCATCCCGTATTGGAGATTAAGCAACTATTGCCCAGAGTTGCAGCGTGGGACCCCATGATTAGAATAGGTGCCGAGGCGAGAATTATCGAGTCCGTGGACATTTTGGGCTCAGGACCCTGCCGCGTCGGGAATTGAACCCTGGTCCCGGGCCAATAAAAGACAAACAATGATTGACATGAAAAAACATCCCATTTTAAATTGTAGATGATACGTGATAGGCAATCAGAGCAGAGACTGTAGATTATAGGGTGATTTGGACATTTTGTTCTTGTCCCAGCTACAGGACAGACTGCCTAGTAGAAGAAACTGTTCAGGGACGATCGAGTTAATTTGGGAGGCCAATTAAAGCACTATTCCTTCCTGTAGAGACCCTCCCGGCATATATGCCCCAAATGTATCCACCCGGCCTGAGGGTATAAACAAACAGGGTGAGGTCGCTCATGCCTTCTCCCCAGAACCAGCACGCAGTGTGCATGTCACCTTCTTTACGTGTGACCAGTTGAGGCCTAACACCTAGTCCACTCTACACTTCCTTCCATTTGAGCAAGTATCAAGAAATCGACAACAGCAAAAACTGTCAAAGTTCCCTTGATTTCAGTGAAGTCATCTTGTATTGAGCGGTTTGAGCTTTGTTTTGTGACTTCAAAAATATAGTGTGATACTAAAAGAATCCAGGATTTTGCAGATAAAACAAGAGTTGCTATTTTGTTACCCTTGGTGAGAAAACACTGGCACGGTTACCTATCGCAGCAGCGTGGATTTCAGTGGAGATGTAAATAAACGCTCCATTTTGGGCTTACATTTCAAGCATCCAGCTGTCATTCATTATTGTTTAGTGGCAGTTCTTCAAATGATTATTTTTTGCCTCTAATGACACATGTAGATTTTGGAAGTGTTTTATAGTGTATAATGTTGTAGTAGCATTTGAATAGTGCTTGAAACCCGTGACGTGCTTGTGAAGCCAGTTTTTATTGGGTCGTGGACACCTGCTGAAAACAGTGTGGTTAAAAGGGTGAAGGGCATAGCATGTCTGAAGTGGGTGATGCTTAAACAACACTGTTAAAAAAATTGCCCCAAACATAGTACAGTGTGTTCTGTAGCACAGTTCTCGTAAAGTGATGGTGGAGGTTATGAGAGTAGGTGCAGTCAGCGTAAGTACTTACAAGTTTCTATTCGTCACAGTCTGCACGTTTTACTTACTATCAGGAGACAATCTGTGCCTTTCATAGGAGGTGATTATTAATACTCTTTATTCAAGAGGCTTCCAGAGTTTGTCTCTCTGGAGAAGGAGGTTCAAATAGTTCAAGGCTATTTGAATGGAGGTCCTAGCAATGGACCACCCTTGAGCACAGAGATCTAGTTTAGGAATACATGCGGTCAAGACTTCTTTCATGAATTTTGTCGCTCCACCATGAATGTATTCTCATTTTCAAATTGACTGTTCCCACACTGAGTGTGCATACATTTATTTATTTACTCGGAGTTGTAGAAAAACACTTTTCATGTTTCTATTAAGCATTCTTTATTTCTGGAAGCAGTAGGTGCTTCAAAAACTTCTTCAAAGGTTGGGGATTAATAGTTTAGGTTTCCTCATCTGCCCCTCCACCACCCCACCATTCCTATTATATGTCTTATCTTCCATTTACTCCTGAAAATATGAGGATCAACCTTTGTCCATTTAGCCACTTTTTGACTCCATTTATATGTTCTTACCAATTTTGACTTAAAGAGCAGGACATCGGATACTGAGCGAAGAACCAGTCGAGAGGCATTGTCCAGTCAACCTGGGTACCCCTGGAGCTGCTAAAACAGTGGATATGCTGCATAATGCCCATATTCTCAAGGGCTTTCCTAATCTGGATACCTTTGATTAAGGTACCCATTGCCACACAAGAACAAAAGATATGAGTTCAGTGGTCAAGGTTTAACAACGCGTACCCCTGTAGCCAGTGAATGACCGTGAGCAGATGTAGAGATTTGTCCCCCTGATGTAAATAAAGCCACTTGGGAGTGTAGGGAATAAAACGGTCATGTCACTAAATTTAGCAGCAGATGCGACCCATCCTCTTATTCTAGTGCCAGTGTATATGCCATGCTTTTGATGCAGCAAGTGCGTTCATTAGAGCTAATGATTGAAGACTAGATTTTGATGTGTGCAACTTTTTCGATATACAAATCAGAGAAAGCATTAATTTCTGCATCATAAAATCGAGTTCTGTTCCTTAATTAGTGGTCTCCCTCCCCCTGTGCATAACATTAGCTCAAAATTCACATCTCACATACATTTGGAACAAATCTGCTTGCAGGTTTTGGCCACAACCTTGACCGTCCTTAAAGGTCCAGCCCTTTTCCAATACCCGCCACTTTGGTTTGCACATATCCCTCTCAAATGATCCACACTTTTACACCAGATACAAATTCCATGAAGATGGGATGTGTAGGCTTTGAACTCTCCTATTCCAGTGAGAGGAAAAAATGTGAAGAGGAGTTAGTGAGGCTGGACACTAATTGTAGATCTATCCCACAATATAAAATTCTGCGCAATAAAACAGGCATCTTTTTCTGTATGCATGACCCTCCAATTTGTGAAACAGATTTCTGGTATATCTTGTCGGTCAATCCCATATAATTTCCAGTGGGAATATACTTCTGTTATCTGCACTGACAGGGGTCCCTATGTTACACAGTAGCAAACTCTATCATAGTGGAAAGCTAATGGTGCAAGCAACTCAGGACAGCCTGTTGATATTCGATGGTAGGTTTTATTGATACATGGAGATAACCTACAAGGGACTTAACCAAATGGCCACTCCTTAATCCCTGCCCACTACTGCATGACTCCAACCAGGCTGCATCTTTACCTACTACTGATATGTTCTCTCCCCTCCACCTACCAAATAACTGCTCAGAGGCTTAAAGTATTCAGCAATCTTAAAGTAACACATTCCACCCAAATTTCACTATAAGCAAATCAAGTACTGGGGTCAGGAATCCAACATCCCATAAGTTCTGCTGCTGCTTGGTACCCAGTAGGCTTGTGTTCCTCTCTGGTAGGTCAGAAGCCCTACACATTTCTTTGAACTCAACATTTGGAGGAATCCATGCCTGGTAGCCAGCAAGGATGTCTCATACATTCCACCTAGTTTTAAAGGACTGCAGCACTACTCACCCCGTCCATCTCGAAGGAGCCATGCTGTCTTATCAATTGTACAACTCGTTCTTTGTGACAAACCGTACAGCACTGTTGTCGTGGTAAGACTTTTCTAACCACCAAGCAGGATGGCTTTACTTTAAATATGCTCAGGATCCCCTGTTCCTATATCCCTCTCAGGCACCCCTCTTCAAAATCAGTGGCCAAGTTCTGCATGGTATCCTTTGCCTGAACTTGCTTGTGAGGCATTTCTGTTATACATTTGCTCTGATTGAATCCCGGCAAGAAGAGCAAGTTTACGTTCAATGATCGTATCCTGGGTTTGGATAGTGGCATTGCACAGCCAGCTCCATAGACTGCGGCATATCACTTTCTGCAGTGATAGGTGGTGATGGCCGGGAGGCTCTGACTGTATGAGAGAATCCACCACCTACCCAGGGTTAAGGCGGTGCTGCTTAAAGTTAAGAGGTTACATTGCAGCATACTTAGAAAGAGCCAACCTTGTGGAGGAACGCAGTGCCTGTTCACTGATCCCCTCTGTGTGACGAAGCTGTGAAGATGTTGATCAGTACTTTTCTTGAACCGGATCCGAGACCTTAAAGGACCTGAAGTGGTCGGCGATAAGCTTTATCTCCATTTGTGTATGTCGCTCCAGCAGCATCCATTTTAGCTAGATGTTTCCTGAGAAACGATTAAGAAAGTTTACCTACAACGAAGTCAGCGTGAAGTTCACTAACTGGTCCATCCTTAAGGCTAGGAAAGAAATGAAGGACCTAAATGTTAAATGGCACAAGCAGAGTAGCAAATACAGGAGAATGAAACAACGGTTCTAATGCTTGAAAATATTACTGGTGCAAAAGGCGGTGGTGATGGACGGAGCATCTGAACCAATCAAACACTCACACCCAGTCAACAGATCTGGGTTTAATCCATCACCGTTCTTTAGCTCACTCCGCCACCCCAGTTCAGACATAGCCATATGCAAATCAGTCTGACCCTGTGCTTCATGGGAACAGTCCAGCCCGAACTGCCAAGCAATGCCTTCCCTGGACTGGAAACAAGCTTCCGAGGACCGGTTTCTGGCATTTCAGCCGTCTTCAGCCCGGCTTGCTTGAATCCAGTGGCAAAGTGAGCAAGGGACTCACGTCAGAGCATACCCTGCCAACTTATGGCAAACAAAGTGGTACAAAAGGGGGTGGTGATGGACAGAGCATCTGAACCAATCAAACACTCACACCCAGACAACAGATCTGGGTTTAATCCATCACCGTTCTTTAGCCCACTCTGCCACCCCATATTACTGGCACCATGGGAAATCAGGCATACAAGGTTGTGTGAAGAAGAATCATTGAACTCATATGTTGTAGGACAGATAGATAGTGTGCATTTTTGTTTATGTTGGAAACTATGTTGTAAGATGTTGGATAGAGGTGTCATTTCTTTATTTCATACATGCATTTCATATTTTTTTTAAACAGACCCTTTTTGCACTGCCGGGCACAGTCGTTCACTTTACTACAAAGCAAATTAATTTCTGGGGATGCAAAATCATTTTTCCTCTAATGGTTCCTGTTAGGAACGATACTGCCCAGCAGTCCGGCTCAGCTGCTAGCCACTGTTGAGATTCAGCACGCCTGGCATCTACACTGCTCCTGCTGCCAACCTCTGCTAAAATGCAGACAGAACGCCTGGTAGCTTTTGCAGTGCCAAACAGTGTGGGTTATAACTGAAAATGCACACGAGCCCTGTTGCCTTTGCCAGAGGTGGTGAACCTATCAGAACACTTACTGTGCTCAGTGTACACAGATGGGATATGCCTCATCGCACTTTAAACCATTGGCCTGGTACAGCCCCTCAGCTGTTGTCTTGATACATTGTCCATCGCATTAAGACTTACCCCAGAGGAGTAGTTTAGTCTCACTATCATGCTATTAGTTGTTTTGATGTATCCTTCCTCCTCCAGTGCTTCATTGGTATGAAAGGAGGACGATTTTACATCATAAAAATACTCTCAACGACCATACTTTTCTCACATTAAATCAGTTATTGCACACAATTATTTCACACTAGTAGCTATCATGTTTCCGTGTTTTCACTCCCAGACATTGTTCAAATGCTTTTGTCAGCGCTGGAGTACGAGTCTGGCCTGAAGATGGCCGCCAAGTGCATATCACTCTTTAGAAGAGCACAGCCTGAGTTTAATATGGCCAACGTCACACTTGATCAGCAACAGAAAGCAAAGTCTTGAGAGACTTTCAGCATGAATCCAGGGGGCAGAGCATCTCATTTCATTTCCAACATAGTTCCTCTGCTGTTTTCCCATGTGCCAGTCAGCTGCTTTTCATCCTGCTGCCAGGGTTCTGCTGCTGTTTACAGAGCCCAGTGGCAGAATGCAAAGGAGCTACTGCTGCTGTTCAGCATGCTCGGAGGCTCCTTCACATTCTGCTGCCGGTCCTCTGCGTACAAGCAAGCATTGGCAAAGCCAATGGCTTATAACTGAATATGGCTTCTCCAGTGCTTGTTATTTTTATAGATGATCAACAATTGCACACACCTGTCATTTTGCTTCTTTTCACTATATGGCCTTGCACCTCTCTGATTGCCACGGCTTGCTTTCAGCTGCTTGATCAACACCAAAGGTAATGGTGATTCCCTTGTTTTGCATTACGGGGTCCTCACAGGATCCTGGAGCTGTTCAGTCCTCTTCCTGGTCTGCACTGGTGGATGCTCACATGGTCAGCATCTTTGAGTGAGGTTGTTGTATGGGGCATAGAGGATGGACCAGAGAGGTTTAAGGACCATTTTAGCAACTTTTATCTTGCAACACCAGATGCAAGATATGCATGCAACAAAGTAGCCAGTGGTGTTTGCATACTCTGTTAGTAAATGCAAGATGTCTGCTGCCAGAAACCTCAGTCTCCAGCAATTAAATAACACCAATCCAAAAAATACCTATCTTGCTGGGTGGCATTGGTCACTCCTATTTGTCACAGAAGTAGGTTTCATGCTCCCAAAGAGAGGCTGGACTGTCGGGAGGTCTGTCAACGGAAGAGCCATTAAATACCTTTCCCTTCAGAGGAGATTACATATTTAGATAACGGTTTAATTGTCTACCTCCATGTATGAGTTTCCCAGATCTGGATAAGGACCATGGCGAGGAAAGGGACATAGTGGGAATCATGGGAGTGGGTGAACCTGATAGATTCATTACCTTAGAATATCCCCATGTTTTTCGTCAGAAATGCCCCTGCACGTCGGAAGGTGGCGTCATGCGGCTCCACGTCCGTCGCTGGTGTCGTAGGCACTGAAATGACGTCACAGAGACTACTTAGGCGCCACCCATGCGCGCTGACGTCAGTTATTTCTTTTTCACTGCCAGCAAGCGCAGATCCGGTTAGAGTTCGTACCGTAGTCACTTTTTGACTGACTTTTTGAGACTTTTTGTCTCCACTTTTTTGAGTCTTTGACTCCTGGTGCCATGTAGGGACTCCTGGGTTTAAATCCTGTGGGGCCTGTCGCCGTACGATGTCAGTGGCCGACCCCCATGGCGAATGTCTCTACATTTCTGGAGCGCGACCAGGACTCCTGGTCATGTTCCGACTGTCTGGCCATGGCTCCGAAGGCCTTGCGGGAGCGGTCCCGTTAGCTGCTGGAGGCACGGCAGTCGTTTCCACGCCTTTCGAAGTCCAGGGGCCGATCGAGGGACCGACTGCAGAGCCATCATCATTGCTCCTCTTGGTCGAAGTCTTCACACTCGGAATCGGGTAAGAAACGTCATAAGAAGTCATCGAAGAAGCGCTTACGCTCTCCAATGTCCCTCCGTCGGTCTCCGGATGCGGACGGGGGGGATCCTGGGGTACCTCCCCCACGGCTCCGTTGGAGCCTGTGAGTCCCGCGGCCTACCCACCTTATCTGGGTCTGTTGGCGACTCCTGCCCAAGTGCAAGATTTTCTTGCTGCCATGGACTGCCTTTTCAGGCCTCGGGCTCCCGCTGGCGTGCCTTCGGGCCCCGCGGTCCCAGCGGAGGGCCCTCCCTTGCCGCCGGCGCCGCCAGCGGCTCTGGTGCCGCAAGGTCCACCGCCGGTGGCTCCGGCCCCGGAGTCTCCCGTGGCTCCGTTCTGACGCCACAATGGGTTTCGTTCGTCCCACCTCCACCCTTGCCTTGGTTTCCGGACCATTTTGCTCCGGGTTGGGACCCTAATTGGGACATGGAGCCGGATCGGCCGGCGCCGTTGGACCATTTATATTCCCGTGTCCCTCCCCCACTTCCGCAGCCTGTGCCACGGGCAATGGAGGAAGGGGATAACTGGAGGGGTCTGAGGACCCTCTTGCACGGCAGTGTGAGTCAGAACAGGAATGGCCGGAATAGTTGAAGGATGCAGGTGGCCTTGACCTCTCCTCTGAACCTGGTTTTCTTTCTCCTCCTGCTGTGGCCATGGACTGTGGTGCTCCATAGTGCAGCTGAGGACCTTGACCTGCCTACGATGACCCTCAAATCTAACCTCCTCACTGAAGACCTTCAGCCGGCGGCAAGCTTGATTTATTTGATTTATTTATTATTTATTTATTTCAGTTTCATATAGCGATGGCTAGACCCGGAGGTATCCAGGCGCTTTACATAAGGAACAGCGAGTTGCAAGTTACACATTTTACATGGAGCCCCTGCTACCATTCAATGAGGCGTTGATGTGTTGATGTGGCACCTGGTCTAGATCAGCCACGGGGGTTCCTGTGGGTAAGAATGACCCTGCCTTTTTGACAACCTACTCAACTCCGGAGAGCCTGGTCATCCATGCCTCCACTTCCCAAAGCGCATTCCCTACTGCCCCGCCGGATAAGGAATCTAAGAAGCTGGAACAGTTTGGCAAGAAACTGTTTTCCTCTGCCAGCTTTGGGCGGCAGTCGGTGAACACTGCATGCCTCTTGGGCCGCTACTCTCACGCTGTGTGGGACACGGTTCCGCAGATGCTGCCTCAGTGTCCGGAGGAGGTTCGGGCAGTGCTTTCCCAAGCTGTTGCTGAGGGGAAGGATGCAGCTAAGTTGGCCATCACTGGGTAGGGCAATTTCCATGACAGTGGCCCTCCGTGGCCCTCCGTCGCCATGCCTGGTTGTGATCCACTGGGTTTTCGGGGATGTTCAAAGTTCTCTTATGGACATGCCCTTTGATGGTACTCGCCTGTTTGGCGAGGCAGATAATGCGCTGTAGCGTTTTAAGGATTCCCGGGCTACTGCCAAGTCCTTGGGGCGCTCCACCACTCGCCCAGCCACTTCTGCTTTTTGTTTCTTTCGTGGCCAAGGAAGGGGCGCCCGACACGTTTGTTCAACCAGAAGCCTGCGCAGAACCAAACTCTGCGCGGACGTGGTTCCCGCCGTGGAGGGACAGGGCGGCCAGCGTGCGGATCAGTTCACCTCAGCTCCTGCAGCATCCGCCACAAAGCCTTCCTAGTCCGAGCTTTGGGGTGCGGCAGGATTCGCCAACACCTCCCCCACTGGCGTTCTGTCACCTCGGACATGTGGGTGCTGCAAATCGTCCGAAGGGGCTACTCCCTCCCCTTTGAGTCTCCCCCTCCAGCCATGCCACCTCAGTTCCACCGCATGTCGGGGATCACTTTGCGCTTCCCCAACAGGAAGTCACGGCCCTCTTGGCCAAGGGGGCCGTTGAGCGTGTTCCTGGGCCATAAGTAGGACGTGGTTGTTATTCCCACTACTTTCTAGTCCCCAAGAAGGAGAAACGGAGCCTGTGCCCCATCTTGGACCTCAGGAACGTCAATCGCTTCCTCCGGCAGGAGAAGTTCAAGATGTTGACTCCGGCTCAGGTCTTGGCTGCCCTCGACCCTGGCAACTGGATGGTAGCGTTAGACTTGCAGGATACATATTTTCATATCCCCGTCCCGTCTGCGTTACCTGTGGTTCACGGTAGGCCAAGAGCACTTTCAATTCGCTGTGCTCCCCTTCAGCCTTACCAGTGCCCCTCGGGTGTTCACGAAAGTGATGGCGGTGGTCGCAGCCCCTCTGTGCAGATCAGGGGTTCCAGTCTTCCCCTATCTCGATGACTGGTTGTTGGTTGTCGTCTCCCACCTTCAGACTGCAGCGGACCTCCTGCATTTGCTGGGGTTCTTCATCAATGTGCCGAAGTCGCACCGGAGTCCCTCTCAGAAGCTCCCCTTCATTGGTGCGGTTCTGGATTCAACGCAATTTAGGGTTTATCCTCCCGAGCAGTGAGTCCAGGATATTCAGGCTATGATTTTGATCTTTCAGCCTCTATCCCGGGTTTCAGTCAGTGTGACCCTCCGGCTCCTGGGCCTGATGGCCTCCTACATCCTGCTACTGCAACATGCCCGATGGCATATGCGGGCTCTGCAGTGGAACCTAAAGTTCCAGTGGGCACAGCATCAGGGCAGTCTGTCCGATCATGCCCAGATCTCGGAGGGCACTGCACGACAATTGCAGTGGTGGCGCCCGAATCATGATTGGGTCAATGGCAGATCCCTCCCCCTTCCCCAACCGGATCACACAGTGGTGACCGATGCGTCCCTCCTGGGATGAGACAGCCACTTGGGAGAGGCGGAGATCAAAGGCCTCTGGTCTCTGGCGAAGTCCCGGCTCCATATCAATCTTTTGGAGCTTCGGGCGATCCAACTTGCACTTAAAACATTCCTTTCCTCTGTCCGGGGAAGTGTGGTGCAGGTGTTCACGGACACCACCACCGCCATGTGGTATTGCAACAAACAGGGCAGGGTGAAGTCGTGGACCCTATGTCAGGAGGCTCTGCGCCTCTGGACATGGCTGGAACATCAGTGTATTACCTTGGTGGTTCAACACCTGGCAGGTTCTCTGAACGCCAGGGCGGGCAAACTCAGCTGCCGGTGCATGATGGATCACGAATGACGTCTGAACTCGGACGTGGCGCGAGGTCTCTTTCTGCAGTGGGGAGAGCCTTGGTTAGATCTATTTGCCACTGAAGAGAACGCGCAATGTCATCAGTTCTGTGCATTGGAATTTCCAAGACGGCACTCGCTCGGCAACGCTTTTCGTCGCGAGTGGAGCTGCGGTCCGTTGTACGCCTTTCCACCTATACCACTTCTGCCCAGAGTGCTAAAGAATATTTGGCGCGACCGGGACTAAGTCATCCTTGTGGCTCCGGATTGGGCACGAAGATACTGGTATCCCGAGCAACTCAGCATGGCGATCGATCCGACTGCCTCTTCCGGAGGATCTTCTGTCGCAGCAGCAGGGGACGGTCCTCCACCCGAACCTGTCCAGCCTTCACCTCCATGCGTGGATATGGAGCAGCGACAGTTGACAGTTTTCGATCTTCATCCCGAAGTCTGTGATGTCATTCTGGCAGCCAGTTGTCCCTCTACTAAGACGGTATGCACCTGCAGGTAGAACAAATTTGTGGCGTGGTGCACAGCAAAGGCTGTGGATCCCCTTTCTGCCCCTCTTTGTGAGGTCCTTCTGTTCCTTCTCTCTTTGTCCCAGCAGGGCTCTGCTCTGGGCACTATCAGAGGTTATCTTTTGGCCATCTCCGCCTTTCTACGGCTTCCAGATCAGCCTTCTCTTTTTAAGTCCCCGGTTGGTAATCATTTGCTCTAAGGCATTTAACACACGTTTCCTCCCGTGCCTTTCATAATGCCTCAATGGGATTTAAATCTTGTCTTGATCTATCTGATGTGTGCTCCCTTTGAGCCCCTTCATAACTGTCCTGTGAGGGGTTGACGACCATGACATGCCCGATGTCGGAACAGAAGCGCACATGTTGGCACAAAGGCTTACCCGGCAGGAGGCTGCGACGCGGTTCAAAAACAGAGGGACGCTGTTATCTCCAATAACTCCTTCCTCATATTATCCGCCCGTACAGCGTCTGGACCACTACACCGCCGTAGAGGAAGAAGGCGGTGCTAACCCCGGAAGCAGTCCCTCACAGGAACTGAAAAGGGCCAGAGAAACTGTAAAGGGACGTGAAGAAGCCGGAAGGAAGGTGAAACGCGAGAGGATCAAGATCGGGAAGGAGAAACCGCGGAAAAAGAAGTCGAGGAAGAACGGGAGGAAGAGGACGAGACGTGGTGCGAGGACTGGTGGTCCCCACAGGAGGTGGCTGAAGAGCGGCCGCAACTCAGGAGAGTTTCGGAAGCGCCGGTGAGTGTCGGGAACCGGGGAGAAAAGGAAGCGGGGTGGCGTGTGGGTGTACCGGTGGGTGGTGGGAGGTACATGATAAAAGGAGGGGTGTGTTAGTCATTGTTTCTTTGCGAGTATTGAGCACTCAGCGTTTCCGGGTATTGGGCACACAGCGTTCCCCCCCCTCTAACATTATAGGCGGGTTGCCCATCTGAGGACCCGAGACCCAAATACTGTGACTACATTACACCGCTTCTACTTTCCTGATTTCCCTGTGCACAGAACAAACCCCAAATAGGTCCTTCACTCTTTTCCCTCACAAATCCTTATCTTTCCCTGCACTGGATCACTTCCCTTTATTCATTATCACCAAACGGGTGTGATGACGGTGTCGAGAGTATCTGGAAAGGGAAACCTAGAAAGAACTGACGGATCCCTGTTCTTCTTTTCTCTTCTGAGCCTCCCGGGGAAGGACCATCCAGCTTGTAGACGCCCCAATTGAACGCGGAGGATTATTGGAACTACCAAAGAAGAGAACACAGAGCCGTAGCCACAGAACCCAGAGACTATATCCGGATACCAATGACTTTAATGTGTTAAATAAAAGAAAACCGTACAACTGGCACACTATATACAGCCTCCTCGTCTGTTTATCCGGCCCGCTCTCCCACAAGTGGTGTCAGAAGTGGGATCTGCCGGAGACATGGAGGCTGTACTAGTACGAATGGCTGAAAACCAGGAGAGATTAGGGAAAGCCACGGAGAAATTCCTAGCAGTTGTAGAGGAGGACTGAGGAAAGTTGCAACAGTTAATCACGGAACAAAGCCAGTCCCACGATACCGCAATGGGGAAACTTGACTTGGGACAACAAAGAGGCCCCAGTGCCTTACCCTCTGTGATCTTACAGAAATACGTAAAGAGTATTTCTTTTAACAATTTTGAAAGAATGGCAAGAGCTGCAGCCTGGCCCATTGATAAATGGGGCCAATACCTGGGACCTTTGTTGTCTGGAGAACTGCAAGCATCATACCAGGCTGCCAACATCCTTGGTGTAACTCCCTATGCCGGTATAAAACAATGTATAATGGAACGCTTGGGAGTCGATAACGAAACCTATCAGATAAGGCTTAGACAGATTAAAGTGGGACCTCAAGAAACCCCCAGAGCTCTGTATTTTCACGTGAAAGACATGGCAGATCGGTGGCTAAAACCCTCCCCCGCCACAAAGGAAGACATAATGGCTAAAGTGTACTTAGAACAGTATTTGTCTTCTCTTCATCCACCTATTCAGAAGTGGGTTATACAACATGCCCATCTCACACTAGACAGCCGTGGAAATCGCTAGCGCTTTTATAATCGAGCTCAAGAAATCCAGAAGGGACGCGAAGAAACCCCAGGGAAAATAAACACGAGCGGGGGACATCGCCTTTCTCGGCCGCTGCCAGTGAGAAAACCTGACTCGGTGACAGTCGTCCCTGGACCCCCTGTGTTCAGAGCCCAAGGATCAATGGTGTTAAGAGCCCCTACACCTGGTCCACAATGTTATAGTTGTGGGGGTATGGGACACATTGCACGTTTCTGTCCCCAAAAAGAGGAACCAATGGAGATAGGTCTCACAAGGAACTATTGTTGTCTCGCCCAATCCACTTGACAACCTGCATATCGATGTGATGTGGAGATAAATGGCCATCCTATGACCGCTTTGGCTGACACGGGCTGCCGACAAAGTGTGGTGCGACCCCAGGATCTGAGACCCGAGCTGGGCATCATTGACGGTACCGTTAATATTCAATGTGTCCATGGGGATACGAAAACGTACCCCACCACCCATGTTCGTATGCAAAACGCCAAGGATCCAGGGTCTGAGTTAAAGGTTGGCCTCATTCCCCGACTACTTGAACAAGCTATCCGAGGGAGTGACTACTCAGAGTTGCCAAAACTGCTTATGGAAACGACACAGAAAAAGGAGGAACTGTGGGGCAGTGCTCCCTTTGCTCAAGAGGAGGATCATGAATGGCCCCCTTCTAAACCAAGAAAAACAAAAACCCAAAGAAGGAAAGAAAAAGGACAAATCCCAGGTGTGTACCCTGCTGTACCTGTAGAAAATCCCTGGGAGAGTGACAGACACTTCCATACCACCCAGAGGGAGGACCCAGTTCTACAGGAAGCCTGTAATTAAGCCCTAAACCAAGAAGATCCATTACACGTATGCCCCTATTTCTTCATCAAAAGCGGGTTGTTGTACCGAAAAGCCGAGCACAATAGTCCCCCCTCAGTTGTTGGTCCCTGCCCGTTTCAAGACATAGTACTCTACTTGGTCCATAGTCCCTTTTTGCGTGGACATTTTGGGGAGGAAAAGACAGAACAACTCATAACCAAGCAATTTTATTGGCCTGGTATTCATAGACGGATAAGGACATATTGTCGTGAGTGCCCCGTTTGCCAGGAAAATAGTAGGTACCGACCCCCTAGAGTCCCCTTACATTCACTTCCCATCATTGAGGAGCCCTTTTGTAGGATCGGGATGGATATCATAGGGCCCCTATTGCCCTCACGTAGCGGAAGCCGGTATGTGTTGGTCCTGGTGGATTACGCAACTCGTTTTCCAGAAGCATTTGCTTTGCGCCATCCCGATGCGTCTAGCAGCCAAGGCCATGATAGCAGTGTTTTCACAGGTGGGATTCCCAAAAGAGATTCTCACAGATCAGGGGACCCCATTTGTATCAAAATTATGAAACAAGTATGCTCCCAATTAGGTATCAAACCGATTAGAACGGCGGCATATCATCCCCAAACTGATGGTCTGGTTGAGCGTTATAATGCGACTTTAAAGACTACTTTAAAAAAACTTCTTGCCCTTGAGTCTAAACGATGGGAAGACATGTTACCCCTAGCGCTATATGCAATCTGATGTCAGACCCAGAAGAGTACTGGGTATTCCCCTTTTGAATTGCTTTATGGCCATCAACCACGTTCCCTGCTGGACATGCTCCGTGAGACCTGGGAAACCGAACCCCATAGTGCTACACCTTTGATAGAGTACGTCAGCCCTTTAAAAACCCATCTAAGACCGATACGGATCATAGTCAGGAATAACTTGGAAAAAGGCCAGAAGTCCCAGAAAGCTCAATATGATAAAAATGCCAAAGATAGGTCCTTTTCGGTAGGAGACGCTGTGCTTTTGATGATGGCATCATCAGACCATAAGTTACTGGGACAATAGCAGGGTCCTTACATTGTGATGGAAAAGGTGATGCCTGTGACATACATCAACCTTTTAAACAAATGGGAGGGACCACTTCCCTCTTTAGTTGGGAATGTGGGAAGCCACCAACCATTGTACTGTTGATGTATCGACAGTGAATTGCCCTCCCATTTGAAAAACAACATGGTTGATAGCTTTCTACTTCTGCAAGACGTATTTTCCCTGACTCCGGGAAAAACTTCTCTGGTAAAGCATGCCATTAAAACCATCCCAGGGAAGAAGGTGCGTCTGCGACCATATCGTCTATCAGAGGCTCGCAGAACAACCATTAGAGAAGAAGTCCAAAAGGTGCTACAAATGGGGATTATAGAACCCTCGGTGAGTGAATGGAATTCACCCATTGTTCTCGTACCGAAGCCAGATGGCCCGGTGCGTTTTTGCATTGACTTCTGAGAGGTCAATAAAGTATCGGAGTTTGACACATATCCCCTTCCCCGGGTGGACGAAATGATAGAAAGGATTGGAAGGGCTAAGTACATCAGTACCCTTGACTTATGTAAAGGATATTGGCAGATTCCCCAGAGAGTACAGGATAGAGAGAAAACTGCGTTTTTTACACCTGGCGGTTTGTTTCAGGTTGTAATGTTGCCCTTTGGGTTACATGGCGCACCCGCCACATTTCAAAGGGCCATGAATATCATACTACGACCCTATGAAAGATACGCAGGGGAGTATATAGATGACATAGTCATTTACAATGACTCCTGGGATCAACACCTGATTCACCTGTCTAAAGTGATTCAGGCTTTGGGTAATCATGGTCTCAAGATAAACTCCACTAAGAGCCATTTAGTCGCCCAAAACATGAGATATCTCGGTTACCTGTTGGGAGAGGGGGTAATACGTGCCCAAAGCAATAAACTGACCGCCATTTTCCAGATACCCTTTCCCAGGACAGCCAAAGCTCTCCGAGCATTTTGGGGATTGCTCGGATATTACCGAAGGTTTATACCTCAATTTTCACAACTCGCAGCCCCCCTCACAGATCTCTTGCAAAAAAAATGCAAGAACCGAGGCTAGACTGAGGGACCCTAGCCCTGAAGTCATCCAAGTATTTGAAACACTGAAGGCATCCCTAACCTGACACCGTATTGCCCAGTCCTGATTACACATTACCCTTCATCCTACAGACGGACGCTTCCGATCAGGGGTTGGGGGCGGTCCTGTCCCAGAAAAACCCACAAGGCGAGGAAAAACCTATACTGTATATAAGTCGGAAATTGTTTCCAAGAGAAAGGAACTTCGCAGTAATTGAAAAAGAAGCCCTGGCCATAAAATGGGCCATTGACTCTTTGAAATATTACCTGGAGGATAGGAATTCACATTCACACTATACCGATCATGCGCCCCTAGAATGGCTAGCGCGCAACAAAGGGAACAACGAAAGAGTGTTACGTTGGTTTCTCTCACTGCAACCCTATAGATTCCATACCAGACACCGTAAGGGAACAGAACAGGCGAATGCAGACTTCCTTTCTAGATATCCATGTGAGACCCCCCCCCCCCCCCGCCCCCCTACGGGAAGGACAGCAAGGGGAAGGAGATATGAGGGATTGCCGACCATGAAATGCCGAATGTCAGAACAGAAGCGCACATGTTGGCACAAAGGCTTACCCAGCAGGAGGGCTGCGACGCGGTTCAAAAACAGAGGGACGCTGTTATCCCCAATAACATCTTCCTCATGTCATCTGCCCGTACAGCGTCCAGACCACTACACCGCCGCAGAGGAAGAAGGCGGGGCTAACCCCGGAAGCAGTCCCTCACAGGAACTGAAAAGGGCCAGAGAAACTGACAAGGGGCGCGAAGAAGCCGAAAGGAAGGTGAAATACCGAGAGGATCAAGATAGGGAAGGAGAGTTGCAGCAGAGCCGGTGAGTGTCGGGAACCTGGGGGAAAAGGAAGCAGGGTGGCGTGTAGGTGTACCGGTGGGTGGTGGGAGGTACATGATATAAGGAGGGATGCGTTAGTCATCGTTTCTTTGCGGTTATTGAGCACACAGCTTTTCCGGGTATTGGGCACACAGCGTTCCCCCTCTCCCCCCTCTCTAACATTATAGGCGGGTTGCCCATCTGAGGGCCCGAGACCCAAATACTGTGACGGTATTACACCGCTTCTACTTTCCTGATTTCCCTGTGCACAGAACAAACCCAAAATAGGTCCTTCACTCCTTTCCCTCACAAATCCTGATCCTTCCCTGCACATTGATCACTTCCCTTTATTCATTATCACCAACCGTGTGTGGTGACGGTGTCGGGAGTATCTGGAAAGGGAAACCTGGAAAGAACTGACAGCTCCCTGTTCTTCTTTTCTCTTCTGAGCCTCCTGGGGAAGGACCATCCAGCTTGTAGACACCCCAATTGAAAGCGGAGGAACACTGGAACCACCAAAGAAGAGAACACTGAGCCGTAGCCGCCGAATGCCGAGACTATATCCGGATACCAATGACTTTAATGTGTTAAATAAAAGAAAACAGTACAACTGGCACACTATATACAGCCTCCTCATCTGTTTATCCGGCCCGCACTCCCACATGTCCCTTATGTCTTCTCACTTTAAAGACGGCTTTCCTGGTAGCTATCACCTCTGCCAGAAGAGTGAATGAGCTCCAGGCTCTTTCTTCTAAACCTCCTTTTCTTTCTGTTCTTCCAGACAAGGTGCTTTTAAGGACCCGTCCTTCTTTCTTGCCAAAGGTTGTCACACCCTTCCACATCGGGCCGACCATCACTTTGACCACCTTCTTTCCGCCTCCGCATCCTTCAAAAGAGGAAGAGAGGCTCCACCGTCTGGACCCAAAACGTGCGCTCTCGTTCTATCTGAGGCGCACACAACAGTTCCGGCTGTATGACCAACTTTTTGTTGGCTACGTGGGCGCCAAAAAAGTCAGGCCATGCACAAACAAACCATCTCTCCATGGGTCGTTCTGTGCATCAAAGCATGTTACTCGTTGGCTAAGAAGGAGCCTCCTGTCTGGCTGTGTGCCCATTCTACCAGGGCAATGGCAGCCACTCCTGCCTTGGGACGTGGTGTTCCCTTGCAGGACATTTGTCAGGCAGCTACGTGGCCATCGCTGCACACGTTTACCAAGCATTATTGCCTTGGCAGTCCAGTCCGGAGAGACTGCTTCTTTGGCCGTTCTGTTCTCCGTGACTTTCTGGTGTAATCTTGTTCGCAGACCCTCTTTATTACTGGGGTATCTATTCTAAGGTAAGGAATCTATCACTAACATGTCACTTTCAGATGCACAAGTTACTACTTATGTAACGATATATCTGTAAGAGACATTAGTTAGTGATAGATTCCTTACCGCCTCACCCATCCTCCACGTTCTGCGAACTGATTTCTAGGGTTAAGGTGATTTCTAGGGTTAAGGTCATCTCTTTCAGGCCCCTGTTTCATGGCACCAGTGGTCAGTTTCTTGCATGGCTCTGCGTTCCTGGCGAGGAAAATCGTGTACAGAACTGACGTCCGCGCGCATGGATGGTGCCTAAGTAGTCTCCGTTACGTCATCTCTGCGCCTACGACAACAGCGACCCGCGCGGAGCTTCTGGCGTGGAATATCGTGTAAAGAACTGACATCAGCACGCAAGTGCGGTGTCTAAGTAGATACCGTGATGTCATTCCATCGACAACGATGAACGCAGAGTCGACCGACACCACCTTCCGACGTGCAGTGGTACTGCTGACGAAAAACTTTTCGGATCCAGTCTGAAGCCTGGGGATATTCTAAGGTAAGGAATCTATCGCTAACTAATGTCTCTTACAGATATATCGTTACACAAGTAGTAACTTGTGCATCTGGTTGGTGAATATTGTTTCTGCCACAGTCCTGAATAAGGTGCACGATGAGGGAGGTTGATTGTCATTGTGAGTATTACAGAGTTTTTTGTTGGGTTGCCCAGGAATTTCGGGGCGAATGGATGATTGTTGCACAATACTACGTGCTGTATTTTGCAGAATACTGTCTGTTGGCTAACTAGAGCCTTTTAACTGCGATTTCTGGCAGTAGTACTGCCGCTTTTGTGTGGCTAGTGCCTTTGTGGTGATTATTGTACTCTTCTGCCAGTTATGGGAGATTAGTGCATACTGGGATGATTAGTCTTTGTCCCATGCTACCTGTTAACAAAAAAAACTGATGGTGATAATTTTACTTTACTGCCTGCTAGGTATGCTTAAAAATTGTTATGATTTCTCTTTGCATAATGCATTTTATGTTAATGTTTTCAGGTGTGTTGTATTAATTAAACTTTTCTCCTTTTTTTTTTTACTTTTCCCATTGACAGGAGAGTGCAAAGATGCTGGAAGAGAATGTTTATAATTTTGGGACTGCTGTTGAAAGTTTGCTGTATAGGTTCGGCAAGGTACTGCACATTTTGTCTGTATATATGTTCTTGTATAACTGACATTTTGATAGAGATTTAACTGCATATTCTTCCCCTTAGAATATTCCTCATGTGTCAGACTGGATCAGAAAAATCTTATGTAGTACCTCCCTCAGCGTGCCGAAAGTTGGCATCAATCTGTTCCGCAACCTATGCTTCAGAAGTGACACGGGTGGTGACTATATAGGCACCACGCCGGCGTGCTGACATCATATCCTTCCTTTCCATTCCAGCAGCATAGATGAGTAGAGGTACCTTGGTCATTTTTAGGTGCCTTTTTTAACTTTGTCTGTTTTTTGGGAGGGAGAGGAGGTTTGAGCTTTTCTCCGAGTGTGCTATGGACATATCCTCTAACAATCCAATAAGTGTTATGCCTTGTGGGGAATGTCACAGACAGATGTCTGTTTCTGATCTCCACTTGGTCTGCCTGTGGCGTAAATGTCTGGACCACAATTCCCAGGCCTGTACAGACTGTCGGTCAATGCACTGGAATGTGATCTGGCTGGAGCGAGCCATGAAGCTCCTAGATGTAAAGCACAAGAAGGCTCTGCATTGTTCACAACGAAGATCTAAGGCTTAGACACTGAGTTGATCGATTGGTCACTCTCAAAGTCAGGTAAGTCAAAGAAACACAAGAAGAAGTCAGAGCATACTTTGTGTTCTCCTCATCGATCTTGTGCTTCTAGGCTCTGATCCTGCACTCCTTTGGCAGAGCTGGAGGCCAGGTCCACTCCGCTCTTCCCTGGCTCACAGGAGCGACCCCTGCCGAACTTAAGGAGTTTTATGTGGCCCTGCACTCCATTTTTGGGCCCCTGCTTCCTCTGGCACTCTTCAGGCTCCATGGAGCGGAGAGGTGCCTCAGCAGTGGTACTGCCAGTGAGCTTTCTCCCAACACCAGTTGGGCCCTCTGGATCCACCTCTGACTCTAAAACTCTTTAGAATACCCTCCACACATCACAGCCTTGCTGTTCGTGGCAGAATCAAGCACCATCTGCCCCAATGGCAAGCAATACCATCTCAAGTGGGTGCTTCCAGTTGTTTAGTGGACACCCTTCCACCTTTGCCACCATCCCCAGAACTGCTGATAGAGGACTCTCCATTATTGCTCCATCACAAAGTGTAGGCTCTTTTGGCTAAAGGAGCCATCAAGAGGGTGCCAGTGCCAGAAGTAGGACATGGTTGCTATTCCCGCTACTTTCTGGTGCCGAAAAAAGACAGACGCCTCCGCCCCACAATAAATCTCTGCCACCTCTGTGCCTTGCTGAAGGAATAGACATTTGAGATGCTCACTTTGGCTCAAGGTTTATCAGTTCTGCACCCTTGATGCCAAATGGTAGAGTTGAACTGGCAAGACATATTTCCACTTCACTGAGGTCCCCTTCGGCCTAACCAGTGCCCCTGGGTGATAAAGTAATGTGGTGCTTACAACTCTGCAGAAGTTCCAGTCTTCCGCCTACCTCAACGACTGGCTGCTGAAGGCGGGTTTGCACCAGGCAGTTGTCACCAACCTCCAGATTATGACAAACCTCCTCAATTCACGAAGGTTCACTGTCAACATGCTGAAGTCCAACTTGACTCCTCAGGCGCTCCCTTCATCAGCACTATTCTCGACAGTTGATTCCGCATATTTCCTCTGTAGCGGAGTGTACATGACATTCAGGCTGTGGTCCCAATGTTTCAACCTCTGTCCTGGATTTTGGTGAGACTGACTCTTAGGCTGTGGGGTCTGATGGCCTCCTGTACCCTGCTGGTGAAGCACGCCCGATGGTACATGAGGGCTCTGCAGTGGGACCTGAAGGCCCAGTAGGCACAGCATCAGAGGAATCTCTTCAACCTGGAACAGATTTCGAAGGAGACAGCAAAAGATCTGCAGTGCTGGTTATCGAACCTCAGTTTGACCAGCGACAGATCCCTTTTCCATCCAGAGCTGACAGTGATGACCCTCGCATCGCATCTGGGTTGGAGTGCACTCTGGTCTCTGGTGGAGTCCTGGCTCCGCATCAGTCATCTGGAGCAGAGGGCAATTTGTTTGTATTGAAAGCCTTCCTCCCATACATGTAGAAACTAAATGGGGGGCGCTACCAACCAGAATATAAGATCCTTAAGTATTGCCCGGCGATGTCGCCTCTTGAACCCACAAAGAAGTTAAACTATTGAAGAGGCAGGCGCTGGAGACTGGAAGGCAGGAAACAAGGTTTTTTTATTCTCTCCGGAGGAGAACACAACGAAACGGACAGAAGGTATCGTTCTGAGGTGCTCTAACTGCATCCCTGAGGCCTGGCCTCTTATACACACGTTTATCTGTTTATTGCATGTAACACATTTTCGTCGATACTTTGATGTACGGAAAGACATCCTTAGAATCCCCCCCTTCCCAGCCCGTTCCCACGCAAGATTACAGTGGAAGTCCCCGCCCCGTTCACAACAGGTGATGATCATCGCGCAGCTGGATATTCCGCCGATCCACGGAGTGTGTGGGTTTCGATCGGATCTCGTGGGATGGGGGGGGGCTTTGATCATCTCGGGGGTCCTTTGAGGAGGGAAGCTTTCTATTGTACGGGGAGGGGCAAGGGATTGGTATCGGCAGAGCTGGGTGTCGGCCTGGGAACGGGGAAGACAAACGGGCACACGGGGAAATGGGGTTTGCATCAAAGGGCCGGGGATCATAAATGGGAAGAGGGGAGGTGTCGCGCTGGGAACAGGACGAGGGTCTGGGGCAGAGCAGCGCTGAAGAGGGGTTTTATGATTCGCGGCAGGTGCAGGCAGGGGGGTTGTCAGTATGCGGAAATGCCGGCGAAGTTAGGAGTGGGAGAGAGGCGCGCTGGCTCTCGGCGGGAGCAGGGAAGCCATGGTGTTCAAAATGGCGGCTGTTTTACGCGCACAAAAAGGTTAAGGAGAGCAAGAGGGCGCCGATAATGTTGACGGTTTCAGCCTACTTTCAACAGTCCTCCCTTTTCAACATATCTAGCCAACTTGCTTACTCAATGTCAATTTTCATCAAATTCCTAACTTCGGTATCATACAATGCTCTCATATGTTCGCTTCCAATGTCCACAGTTTTGGGAAAAATACAACTCGCACATAAAGAACACATAGGTGGCAAACATTGAATTCCTAAGCATAGGCCACATATTACAACTACGGGAATCAGGATAATGGTGAGCAGTCTCCAGCCCCAGCTTTTGACGGTGTCCCAGAACCAACCACCAAGCGACCATTCTTCTTGCTCTTGGTGAACTTCCGAAGAGAGTCTGTGAAGATGTTCGATGGCTTTGTACACTGAGGGTGAGTTGTCCGGTATGTATGTACAACAGCTGGACCCAATAATGCGGCATGCTCCTCCACGGTCCGCCAGAACCACATCTAGAACGAGGCGGTTCTGCAGAGCCACCAAACGGACCGCTTGGAGCTCGGCAGTGTTGTTGGCAAAGATGCCCGCTGTGATGTTCATGGTTGTCTCGACTGCCTGAGTCAAATGTCGGATGGCACGGCTGTTTGCCATCGGGCCCCAGAGGGGGACGAGTCCTTTCATAGCATCGAGGAACTGCGCCCCTGTTGAGTCGGCTTGTTCAATGTCTTTGGCTCGTTTTTGCCGGTGGTGATTCGCTGGGGCTACATAAGTCGGAGGAAGGACGAAGGAGATGTAGCAAGCGCCCCCCCAGCCTTTGGGGAGCCAGGTGTAGGCCTTCGTGCCGCAGATGAAATACATGTTTGGGGATGACACAAAGGAAGGTGGATCCGTGGAATCCAGAGTTCTGGTAAAGCGGCAAGCGCTGCGACCCACCAGCTGTGTCCCAAGTCCTTCTACACACATGTGGCCTGTGACGTTGATGACCGTCAGGGCCACAGTCAGAGTGGCAGCCGTTCGTTTCCGCAGATAGGAGAAGGTGGGTCTGGTTGGATTGTTGAACACCTGCATTTCGATTCGTTCTTTAGCCGGGATGTCCATTTGGTTCGAGTCGCTGGGGGTCAGCGGGCAGAAGTGTGTCTTTGTCTTGTTTCGCCCGGCCCCATGAGAAGAATGTGCTGCAGTTCTGCTGGAGGTGGCATTGCCCGTATAGCTCTCTTGCAGGAGGATCAGCCAGGCAAGGCAGGAGCCGTGGACAGAGAAGGGTGAAGGGATGAATGGTATTGAATGTCCAGTGGCATGGGGTAGCAACCCACAGATCCAGCAGTTGGTGGTATTGGTGGCAAGATTGTGCTGGTGAAGTAGCTGCACGAAAGAGTTGTTCCAAAACTCCTTTCGCCTCTCTCTTAGTTGAGGAGAGAGCGAAATTAGATAATGTTCCTTCATGGTGGTAGGCTGAGCAGTGGTTAGGAATGTTTCGTGAGCAGGTGCGTGTTCTTCCATAATCCAGAGCGTAGTCATGAGGAGAAAACAGAGGAGGATTACGATGAAGAGCGCAATTGTCTTTGAGCTATGGAGTCTGTCTATTCTCGGATTTCTGTAGTGGGTATTTCCTGCTGTCTCCGTCGGCTTCTTATTTGGCGCTTCCATCATCTTCTTATCTGGCGCTTCCATCATCTTCGTCTTCAAGGTGCTCGGTAGTGGGCAGGACCACAGACTTAGTTTTAGCTTC
The DNA here is from genome assembly GCF_964261635.1 of Lissotriton helveticus. Classification (NCBI taxonomy): domain Eukaryota; kingdom Metazoa; phylum Chordata; class Amphibia; order Caudata; family Salamandridae; genus Lissotriton; species Lissotriton helveticus. The sequence continues at coordinate 1,068,579,057 of NC_136070.1, read as the reverse complement.
TCTCCAGGTAACCCTTGGTAGTTTGGGTCACCGTTTTGAGATCCTTTAACCTAGTCCGTGGCCTACTTAGCCGAAGCTCCCTCCCTTCGACGCAGGAAATACCCTTCTCGAGATGGCACAGTGGGATCAGGATGTTTTGAAAGTTCAAGTGTCTCAGTATCAGGGTAGCAGTTCAACGATGGTCGGTCCTGGTTCAGGAGCTCTTCTTGGGTGTTGACGGTGTCTGTCGTGGCCAGGGCTGGAGAGACCTTTTTGCAGTGATGAGCGTGCAGCCAGTGTTTCTTCCCCTCCACTCGAAGTGCGGTCCGAGTGGTGATCAGCACTTGCCAGGGGCCCGTCCACCGGGGTTCCAAACTCTTTGATCGCTGAAAATTTCGGATCAGCACGAAGTCCCCCGGCTGGATGGCGTGACCCGGACCCCTGGAAGCATCGGGGATGGCCTGCTGCACCTGCTGATGAAGGACAGACAAAGTTTCAGTCAATTTGTACAGATAATCAGACATTAGGACATCCGGAACGTCATGAATGGAAGTTGGTTTCGGGGCAGACCAGACGCTCATGGGTCGACCGAAGACAACTTCATAAGGGGTTAAGTGATGTCGGGTGGGGGTAGAGCGCATCGATAGCAATGCCAATGGGAGGGCGTCTGGCCATTTCAGGCCCGTCGTAGCCACTATTTTGGCCAGTTTAAGCTTTAGTGTGGCATTGTGTCGTTCGACAAGTCCAGCAGATTGAGGGTGGAAGACTGCGTGGAATTTCTGTTTAATACCCAGCCCATTTAGGATGAGCTGGATAACGTTGGCTACAAAGTGGGGGCCATTATCACTCCATAAAACACGGCAGAGGCCATAACGGGGGAAAAACTCCTTTAACAGAACCTTTGCAGTGGCCATAGCGGTGTTGTCACGGGTTGGATATGCTTCCACCCACTTGCTAAATGCGCACACCACGACTAGTACATATTTCAGGCCTTGGCATCTGTCTAGCTGGATGTAGTCCATCTGCAGGACTTCAAATGGGTGGTTTGGGACCCCAAATCCCCCCCCGGGGTACTACAGTTCCTTTCCCGGGGTTGTGTTGCAGGCATATTAAGCATTGTTGGACCAGGCGTTTGGCGGAATCTGGGATCTTGTCATTGTGCCAAACCCTGGAGACAAGTTCGATCATGGGGGCTGATCCTATGTGGGCAGGGGAGTGTGCCATGGTTAATATGGGAATCAAGTACGAATCAGGTAGCAACCATCTGTTCGTGTCTTTTGTCCGCCAGCAGCCTTCATCGTCTTTCAATCCCACCCGTGTCCATTCAGTCAATTCGTGTTGTGTGCTAGTCGTTTGTATGTCTCTAATTGTGTCCTTGGCGTCAGTCCAGTTTTCTGCTTGTGACCTGGTCACGTACATATGTGTTGTCGTTCTATTTTCAGCTGTCGTTCGGGCGGTGATGTCGGCTAGTGCATTTCCCTGTCCAATAATGTCTGTCACTTTCTTGTGTGCCTGGCATTTGATAACGGCGAGTTTGTTGGGGAGGAGGACAGCTTCAATTAAGGCGGAGACTAGATCCCCGTGCAAAATGGGTGTGCCGTGTGAGGTCAAGTATCCTCTCTCCCTCCAGAGGAGCCCAAAATGGTGAACCACCCCGAAGGCATACTGGCTGTCAGTGTAAATGTTCGCTGTGGTTCCTGTTGCCAGGATGCAGGCTCGCGTCAAAGCAATCAGTTCCGCTGCCTGGGCAGATCGCTGGGCGATGCGGGCTGTTTCTACTACAGTTCGAGCCGTGGTGACTGCATAGGCAGCGGAAGTGGTACCATCGGGGAGTTTGATGCAAGAACCGTCCACCCACAACTCCCCGTCGGGGTCAGGGAAAGCTGTGTCTCTGAGATCGACCCTACTCCTGGTCTGTTCGTCCGTAAGAGTCACGCAGTCATGTACGGGGTGCACATTGGGATCGTTCTCTGGCAAGGGTAACAGAGTTGCTGGGTTCAGTGTGGTGCATCTTTTCAGGGTGATATGGGGGGCAAGCAAGGTCAGTTCGTATCCAGTCAGTCGTGCACTCGTCAGATGTTGCGTCTTGGTTTGGTTCAGGAGGGTGTCGACTGCATGGGGTACCAGTACCGTGAGGGAATTCGAGAGCACAATCCCCTCACTCTGTCGGATAGAGACTGCAGCAGCAGCTACAGCTCGAAGGCAGGCAGGCAAGGCTCTGGCGACAGGGTCAAGAGTGGCAGAGAAGTAAGCGCACGGTCGTTGCTTAGGGCCGATGGCCTGGGTCAGGACAGATAAAGCGCACCCCTCCCTTTCGTGAGTGTAAAGGGAGAAGGGCTTTTTGTAATCAGGGGTACCCAGGACAGGGGCTGAGCAAAGGGCATCTCGCAGTTCTGTGAAGGAAGTTTGACACTCAGGGGTCCAAGGGAGTGGGGAAGGGACGTCTTTGTTTAGCAGAGAAAGCAGTGGTTTTACAACGAGGCTGAAGTTTGGTAACCATTGTCGGCAGAAGGAGGTGAGGCCTAATAGGGAGCGAACCTGCTTCTGGGTTTTAGGGACAGGGGTATCTAGAACGGTTTGGATTCGATCAGGGGTGAGTTTTCTTCCATCTTTGGACAAAAGGTGGCCTAGGTAAGTGACCTGGGGTAGGCAGAATTGCAACTTCTTCTTGGAGACCTTGTGGCCATTTTCCGCAAGGAAGTGCAAGAGTTGAATGGTGGCGGTAACCGCTAGAGGGGTGGTGTCGGCTGCCAAAAGGATGTCATCGACATATTGCACCAACACCACCCCGTCGGGTAACTGGACTTGGTCTAGTTGTCTTTTGAGGGCCTGGCTGTAGATGCTAGGGCTTTCCGTGTAGCCTTGAGGAGCTCGGCAAAACCTATATGAGCGGGCTTTTAGGGTAAAGCCGAAGAGATATCGGCTGTCCGGGTGGATGGGGATGGAGAAGAATGCGTTCTTGAGGTCGATGACGGAAAAGGTGGTGGCAGTGGATGGAATCAAGGTCAGGATGGTGGTGATGTCTGAGACCACAGGGTACTGGGGTACCACCACTTTGTTGATCTCTCGGAGGTCGATGATGAAACGGTATGCTTTCTCATCTCCCTCTCCCTGCTTCTTGATAATGGGCAAGATAGGGCTGTTGCAAACGTTGCTAACCACTTCCTCTACCACTCCTGCGTCTATCAGTGACTGGATAATCATTACCAATGCCTTCTCGCCCTCTGGCGATATCCGATATTGTGGGAGTTTTGGGAGTGTTGCGTCTGGTCGGACAGTAATGTGCACTGGGTCAATTAACATACGCCCTACGTCCGAATCCGCTTTGGCCCACAGATACGGAGGTAGAGTGTCAAGCAGGGACGCGTCAACGTCGGTGATGGAAAACATGTGTCGGGGGGAACAATGTCTAAGCAGAACGGGGTTGTCGTAAAGAAACACTCGAACTCCATCTTGAGAACACCTAATCGTCGCTCGGAAGTGTTTCAGTAAGTCAAGTCCCATAATGGCGTCAGGGCTATTGGAGGAAAGCAAGAACGTGGTGTCGGTGGTGTTGTTTTCTACGTCAAAGAGAATCGGGGCAGACAAAGGGTTGGTGGAGGGCGTTCCATCGAAACCTGTCGATGTTATGAGTGAGCCAGACAAGGGTGCCCTTGGAATCAGTCGTTTAGATAACGCACTACGTGTTGCGCCAGTGTCTACCAGAAATGGAGACTTGGTACCCAAGACCTTAGCAGTGACATAAGGGCCCTGCTGGTCAACATAGAGCTCGACTGGATCCCTCCCTCGCCCTTGGCTGTCCTATGCGAAGGTGTGAGTGTCGTCATAGTCAGATTGTTGATATTGGTTCTGTCGGGGTCGATCGAACGTATTTGGTCTGCTTGATCTGTCATTAGTCGCGTCATTTGGGGGCCCTCGTTGTTGTCCCCTAGGTCTCGGTCCGTTTGTTACATCCCTGGGGTCTTTGCTTCTGATCATTTCCAGAAGAACTGGGCACTGGGATTTCCAATGGCCAGTCCCTTTGCAGAAAGCGCACTGGTCTTCTCTAAGGTCTGTGCGTCCACTGTAGGAAGTCAGAGTGCGGTCCTGGGGAAATGTAGTCTTAGGGACGTTTGTCTGGTAGTTTCCTCGGTATTGGTCTCGTCCTATAGTCACCCCCTGCAGTTTGGCAATCATCACCCTCTCTTTTAAGTCTTTCTTCTTTTTCTCTGTCGCCCTATCGTTTTCATTTTTCTGATGCTCATAATATTGGGCCATTTGGAGAATCGCTGTAGGTTTGGAGGCTGCCCAACTACTCTCGCTGGCCTGTAGTTTCTGGGAGATTTCCGATGATAGGCCCTTAACATAATTCTGGACAAACAGATGGTGTTCGGTTGCAGTGGTCATGTCCTGGCCGCTGTAATCGGAGAACACCGTTTCAAACCGGGAGAAGTATTCCGATACATCCTCCTGGGGTTTTTGGCGACAGGCTGTTACTATCGACCAGTCCACTTTCTTTTCTGGGATTAGGGTTTTTAATTTCTCTACGATTTTATCTGGGAGGTCTAGAATGGATTTCAACGGCTTTTGTCCTGGTCCCCGTTGTTTGTCCAGGTCATCGAGTTGTGACCAGGTATGTCCAAACAGCTCAAGGTGGTCGACTTTCCGGATTTGCTTCCACACATCAGCTGGTAGACATAACCCGAAGAACAAGTCGATGTCAGCCAGGGTCATGATCGTTGAACCCAGGGCTGTACCCAATTCAGTATAGAAGGCAGTGGGGTTTTTACGTAGGTCGGGTAGAGATTTCCGGAATGTCAGTATCTCTTGCCGGTCCCACGGCTGGTAGACCCAGTTGTACACTACCCTTCCCTTCGCATCTTGGTTGTTTGCATCATCGTGAGTCCCTGTACCCCGAGGAGGAACCCAGTAAGGGGCAGCCTCACGTATCGGCATCATGGTGCTAGATTGCTCGGTTGGTGGTTCGGTCACTACGGGGGCTGCGGATTTAGCTCCCGGCTTTCGTTCAGTGAGGTGGCGGAAAACCTCAAGCGTATGCGTAAGGAGGTCCGACACATCACACTCGCCCTCATCCCCGATATCGACCTTCCGGTACAGAGTCCTTAGGCTCTCGGGACCTTTGTCTCGATATCGGTCCTCGTATGCATTCAAGACATGATAACACAGTCGTACGGTAAAATGTCGTCTGTGACTCCCTGTATACGAGCTGAACATATCTGTGATGTACTCTTCATCATCCTTCCTTTCTACCAGTGTCCTTGCTATTTTGTCGATCCCCGCTCGCTCATCTTTGTCTAGTCTGTTTGTTCTTGCAGGGCCAGCCCCTCGAGTCTCATGGTCGTCTAACGTTGTTGTTGATGCGGGTTTTAATACAAGGGGTTCGGCTGGCACAGAGGCCATTGGGGCCGATGCTGTGGCGGTACCTTCGTTTGTACCTGGGGGTGGCGCGTGCTGCGCCAAGGGTTGAGAAGGGGCATATGGAGGGGGCATGTAGATGATAGGAGGACCTAACAGCAAGTCCTCGTTGGCTTGTCGTTTCGAGGGTAAATCAGGGTAGAGCATGGAGGGGGTTCTAACCGGACACTGGCTTGGTGTTTCCATTTCTAGTTTCTGTTTAGCTTTCTCTCTTTCCTTTATCTCTTTTTCTAGTTTCTGAGCAGCTAGGTGGGCTGCTTTTCGCAGCTCTTTTTCCAACCTACTCTCAGTTTTCTTTTTACGTTGTTCAGTTTCTTTTCGCCACATGCCGAAGCTGTCAAGCATAGTAGGTGCTGTCTTGTTTTTACCCAGGGCAGTTTCTAGCGTTTTTATTTTATCATCATCGAAGGATCCTATCAGGGGCCATTGACTTTCTTGACCCTTTTTTGTATATTTATGCCATAGTTTACTATAGGCTATAGCGGTCAATCCATGCTTCATGAACATGTCCTTATTAGGGGTGCCTTCCAGTGGGGCTGGATGGTCCATCTCTAATAAGCGGTCCGGGCTAAACAGGCTACCAATCAGTGGGGAGAAGACAGACATGGCGGCTCGTAACGAGGGACTAAAAAGTCAGCACTGCCTATCTTATCACTAGGTGCAAAGACGGGACAGAATATTTCTATTCTACGTTGTTTGCAGGCAGTGAATACCTCATGGATCAAAATAACAAAAGACCAATAAATAACAATGGGGAGAATGAGTAGGTCCGCAAAGATCTGCGTTACCTACCCTTTTCACTATCTGCAAAAAGGGTGGTCTCTTCCCTGTTTGCAGACAGGGAATCTCCAGGAAACAATAGTTTGCGAACAACAGTTCAGTTTCAAGTGATTATTGAGTGGGGGAGAAAAAATAAGCACGGCTGCTGCCCTACCTATCCTCCACTGTTTGCAAAGAGAGAGCCCGTTGTTTCTCCGTTTGCAGACAGTGAATCTCCAAATAAATAAAAAGAGCAATACTAGTATTTTTAAACAAACAAGCAATCAAGCAAATTTTTCGCGACTTGTCGTGGTTACACGACCTTACCCGGACCGCATGGACAGTTTCCTGTCTTCCGAATCCAGCGCCCGATCGTCCTCTCTTCTTCGTTATCCTCGCGGCACTCCTGATGGTTCCCAGTCAGGACCGTAGATCACTCGAGAGAGGTCTGTTCGGAACCAGTGAAGTTCGGATGATCGGCTGTCAGACGAGGGTCTATCGGACAGACGCGTTCCCGATCGTTGCAGTCGTTCACTTTGTCGTCAGGACCTCTCCCACTGGATCCATGGGTCGCTGATGGGCCCCACGCTTGGGACGCCAATTGTAGAAACTAAATGGGGGGCGCTACCAACCAGAATATAAGATCCTTAAGTATTGCCCGGCGATGTCGCCTCTTGAACCCACAAAGAAGTTAAACTATTGAAGAGGCAGGCGCTGGAGACTGGAAGGCAGGAAACAAGGTTTTTTTATTCTCTCCGGAGGAGAACACAACGAAACGGACAGAAGGTATCGTTCTGAGGTGCTCTAACTGCATCCCTGAGGCCTGGCCTCTTATACACACGTTTATCTGTTTATTGCATGTAACACATTTTCGTCGATACTTTGATGTACGGAAAGACATCCTTAGAATCCCCCCCTTCCCAGCCCGTTCCCACGCAAGGTTACAGTGGAAGTCCCCGCCCCGTTCACAACAGGTGATGATCATCGCGCAGCTGGATATTCCGCCGATCCACGGAGTGTGTGGGTTTCGATCGGATCTCGTGGGATGGGGGGGGGCTTTGATCATCTCGGGGGTCCTTTGAGGAGGGAAGCTTTCTATTGTACGGGGAGGGGCAAGGGATTGGTATCGGCAGAGCTGGGTGTCGGCCTGGGAACGGGGAAGACAAACGGGCACACGGGGAAATGGGGTTTGCATCAAAGGGCCGGGGATCATAAATGGGAAGAGGGGAGGTGTCGCGCTGGGAACAGGACGAGGGTCTGGGGCAGAGCAGCGCTGAAGAGGGGTTTTATGATTCGCGGCAGGTGCAGGCAGGGGGGTTGTCAGTATGCGGAAATGCCGGCGAAGTTAGGAGTGGGAGAGAGGCGCGCTGGCTCTCGGCGGGAGCAGGGAAGCCATGGTGTTCAAAATGGCGGCTGTTTTACGCGCACAAAAAGGTTAAGGAGAGCAAGAGGGCGCCGATAATGTTGACGGTTTCAGCCTACTTTCAACATACATCAAGGGAAGGCTGGTTCAGATGTTCACAGACCATACTACCGCCATGTGGTATTGCAATGAACAGGGTGGAGTGGGTGTGTGGATTCTGTGCCAGGACGCCCTACGCCTCTGAATCTGGCTGGAGCGATAAGACACCATCTGTTTTTCTAGAATACTCCTCACACAGCTAGAGGCCTGGGTTGTGGAAAGCGATGCTCTGCCTTTTTTCAAGACTGGGTTTCAAGCCGCTGAGTCAACAATGGTTAGCATCGGGCGTGGCCAGCAGCATGGCTGGATAAGACGTGACTTTGCAGAGCTCCCGGCGAGCCGCAACCGAATCCGCCTTTCACATTCATCCGGTGTCACCAGAATAACGTGTGGGTCGCCCCGGCACAGTCCGACCCCTCCCGGACCAACCACGGGGCCGTTGAAGTACTGTAGACGGCTAATTACGGTCTTGAAACCTCCGTCTCAGGAGGGCTGTTGGCGGCGGGCATACGAGAATCCAGACAACGGAGCTGATGCCGGGTTTCCGGACCCTGTAACGAGCCGCAGCGCAGAGGATCCTGCCGCGGGTGCCCCCGGGAGGTGCAAGGCGGTGATTGAAGGCCCCGGTGAGGCGTCGGAGTCCCCTAGGTGCGATCGTTATACTGCACCAACATGACGCCTGACTTGGAGTAGACGCGGTACGGGAGCTGCCCTGCGGACGGGAGGCTGATCAGAAGGTGAGAGCGCGAGGCACGACGCCCGAGTACTGCGGACTGGTGAGAGGGCGAAACGTCACCCCCGGGACGCTCCCTGGACTCCCCCCGATGGGGCGTCCACTTTACCAAGATGGCGGCCGTCACCGAGGAATAGACCTCGAGGGTGCTCCTGCCACAACGCTGGTCTCCACTGATGCACGTAGACCCTGCTACGCAGTGACTCCTCCAAACTCCCGGATAGCGCTAGAGGCTGTACCTATTAGCCAGGCCCATCACTTCTACACTGGGGAATCACCCCTGTGGGCCCAACGCGGCGAGAAGACATCCATGGCTGCTGGGAGGGCCGTCACTGAGGAATAGACCTCGAGGGTGCTCCTGCCGCAACGCGGGTCTCCACTGATACACGTAGACCCTGCTGAGCAGCGACTCCTCCAAACTCCCAGATAGCGCCAGAGACTGTACCTAGTAGCCAGGCCCGTTGCATCTACACTGGGGAATCACCCCTGTGGGCCCAACGCGGCGGGAAGACATCCACGGACGCTGGGAGGGCCAACACACCCTACTGCGCCAACAGGTAGCGGACACGAAAGGGCGACCTGGGCCCCGCACCCGGCTGGCCATCTGACCTGGGACCTTGGAGAGCAGGAGGCCGACGGATAGGCACCGCGAAAGCGGGACGGCCGCTCGTCTCACCGGCCAGCGGAAGACACTGGCACCTGACTCCGGCAGGACAGTGAGAGGCTGGGGGACTATAAGAGGCCTGCAGGCTTACAGTGGAGACATTGCACAGTATGGGGAAGAAAGACACACTCCCCAAGCCCGCCAAGCAAGGGCAGATGGACAGCTTCGCCGCCCCTAAACATTCAACGAATGCGCCCCACACCTCCCTGGGAACCCGATCGGACACTGACCTTCTTATGGGAGCCATCCAAGCGTCACGGGCCGACATACAGGAATCTCGGGCGGCTCTGGAAGTTAAGATCGGCGAGGTAGGCTCCGAGGTAACGCTGCTGAGGCAAGACTTCCGGAACTTGTCGGACAGGGTGACCACAGCGGAGACGCGATTAGGACAGGCTGAGGATACGATATCAACCCTAAGGAAAGATATGGCGGAACTCAAAGCATCCCATCGCCAGCTGATGTGGAAGGTGGACGATGCCGAAAACAGGGCGAGACGCAACAATCTGCGCTTCGTAGGATTTAGAGAGGGAATTGAAGGAGCAAATATGGCAGCATTCCTCCACGCCTGGTTGACCAAAACCTTCCCGACGGTACGGTTCTCATCCTGTTTTATCATCGAAAGGGCGCACAGGGCCCTCCTGATGAAGCCACCGGAGGGGGCGAGACCCAGACCGGTAATCGCAAGATTCCTTAACTTTGCAGATCGAGACCTGATCCTCCGAGAAGCCAGAAAAATGGGAGAGATTCCACTTGAGAACACAACCATTATGATTTTTCCAGACTATAGTCAAGAGGTTCAGAAGCAGTGCCGCTCCTTTGACGCAGTGAAGGCGAAACTGCGAAATCTGCATATCTCTTACATGCTCCTATTCCCAGCGAAGTTGAAGGTCATCTACAAAGAAAAGGCGCTCTTCTTTACCCACCCGGAGGATGCATGGCAATGGCTGGAGGAACGCCCAATACTTCACCAGAGAGAGCCCACGGGCCGTGAAAGGTTGGACAGGTCGCCGACACGTGGACCTCAGTGGGAAGTGCTGAAAGCACAGAGACTGAAGGCTCGGAGGGCAAGGAGACAAACCCCGGCTACACCCTACCAGGGACATGGCTCTGGAGGCGCACGCCGGGGGCGATCGGCATCACCGGGAGGAAATGCCCCGGTGGGATCCAGATACGACTGTCTGCGGAGCAAAGCCCGATCGGAGGGTGATGATGAAGACGAGATTGGGAGTCGGACTTCGGGTGGGGAAGAAGAAGAAGGGGGATCTCGTTCCATTCACCCGCTGGCGGAGGCGATCCGAGACATGGAGCAAGACAACTCAGGGCGCAGTAGTGTCCCAGACCCTGACACTCAAGACTCTCGTTCATAGACTGTGGTGGCACTGGTTCTGAAATCTGCGGATCGTCGCTGCGGAGCATGCAAGTTAACATGCCCCCTTTATATTCTCACTTTTTGTCCGTCCTGGGCTGTTCTTAACCACTTCACGAGACTCTACATGTTGTTGGTACCTGTATTTGCTCAGGGGAACGCAGTGTTGCACCTCTAAGGGAGAGTTGGTTAGGGCAGTCTAAGGGGGGGGACAACGGGAGGGCGACAGACCTTCTCCTCCTGCCGGCTCTATCTTGTGAGGGGATGGGACTGGAAGGGGTGGGAGGTGGGGTGGGGGAGGGGTTCGACAGCAGTTGGGGAAGGTTGTCCGGTTGGGGGTTGGACATGGGCGGGGGAGGGGGGAAGTTCTGTTTACATGTAAGAAACAATCATGTTACTAGCGGTACACACTGTGAGACTCCACAGGCTGCCTCCTACCGGGAGACTGACTACCTGACCACACAAGACCCACATTATGATAGGCGTCCACGACGCACAAGGGGAGGACGGAGGTAGACTTAACGTCCTGTCCTGGAATGTAAATGGCCTGGGTAGCAGGATCAAGAGGGGGCTGGTCAATTCCTATCTTAAACGCTTAAGCCCAGACATCACATTGTTGCAGGAAACTCACCTTAAAGGCACCAACTGCGCCTTCCTAGCCAGGGGTCGCTTTAAGCTCTTGGCACATGCAGGATACACGATAGACTCCAGAGGGGTGGCCATTATTCTAAAAAAGACGACTCCATTTACTATAACCCAGACATGGACGGACCCCCAGGGAACATATGTGGGTGTCAAGGGGATGTGGAACAGGCGCATGTATACCATAATCTCGGTCTATGCTCCCCCGAAACTTCAGGCACTCACATTAAAAAAGGTAGCAGATATACTACTAGAAACAGCTGACACTATGCAGATCGTCGGGGGTGACTTTAATGACATTTTGAATGCTACACAGGATAGAACAGGGACGTCCCATAGAGAAGGGACCCAGACCCCCTTGTCTCAATGGTCGGAAAACCTGGGTCTCACCGACGTCTGGAGGTGGCTACATCCAGAACAGGAAGCCTATTCATACTTCTCGGGTTCCCATAAGGTATTCTTGAGGATAGATTATATCTTTATGTCCAGACAACACCTGACAGTGCAAGACTCAGCAGACTACAAAGCAAGAGGCATATCGGATCATTCTCCGTTATTGGTAAAAGTGGGCATGAGACGTCAAAGCAGAACACGACTGTTGCGCCTGACGGCTTGGGACCTGCAGAATCCGAACGTCCTGAGGGGACTAAGAGCTGACGTAAAAGTCTATATCAGCGAAAACGAGGGCACGGTAGCCTCGAAAGTGGTATTTTGGGAAGCACTGAAGGCGGTTATGAGAGACAGGGCTGAAAGCAGACTGGCGGAGGAACGGAGGAAGCTCCACTCTGTTGCTGAGCTGCTAGAACAGAACGTGCTAGACTTGGAGAGGGTGTGCCAGTCCTCTGGGGATCCAGTAGCCCTTAGGAGACTCGCAGACAGACAGTCGCAGTATAGAGACCTAGTTACTGAGGAGGCGAAAACTCAAGCCTTAGCCACCCTACATCGCCTATATGATGTAGGGGACAAATCAGGTAAACTATTGGCATGGCTCAGTAAAAAGGAGCGCGCGGGGAGATGGGTAGAGCAAATCAGGGACCCACAGGGAGTGCTTCTCAGATCGGATGCGCTCATCGCTGAGGCATTCGCGGACCACTATGAAGGCTTTTATGGGGCTAGAGATTTGGGGACCTGTGACTAGGCCTTACGATACATGGAACAAATCGACCTTCCAACCCTGTCTGCACAGGATGTTAGAGACCTGGACTCTGACATTACCGTGGATGACATCTCTGAGGCCCTGGCTAGATTGCGACCGGGGAAAACGCCGGGTCCCAACGGCTTCCCGGCGGAATTCTTTAAACGTACAGCGGACCTCTTGACGAGACACCTGAGGGGCTTATATGAGGAAGCCCTACAGGAGGGGAGGCTCCCCTCGGACCTGGCGATGGCAACCATAATCCCAATCTATAAAGAAGGTAGACCGCAGGAGGACTGCGCGTCTTACCGCCCCATCTCGCTATTGAACACGGAAACGAAGCTCCTGGCGACTATCCTGGCACTGCGGCTCCGATCGGTGATATCACGGCTGATCCATCTGGACCAGACAGGATTCCTCCCGGACAGGGCCACCAGAATGAACCTCCGGCGCACCCACAACTGGCTGCAGGAAGTCCGAGACAGAGAGGACCCCCATTGGTTCCTGTACCTGGACGCTGAAAAAGCCTTTGATGCAGTTCATTGGCCGTTCCTTTAAGGGGTGTTACTGAAATTTGGTCTTGGGCCAAAGTTCCGGCAATGGGTCCGGTTGTTGTACACCGAGCCACGCGCCAGAGTACGGGTGAATGGCGTCCAATCGCAGGAATTCCAGGTGCAACGGGGGACCAGACAAGGTTGCCCGCTGTCCCCACTTTTGTTCGCCCTCACTATCGAGATTTTGGTGACTAGGATTCGCCAGAATATGGGCATTAAGGGGTTTAGAATGAGTGAGGGGGACGTGGCAGAGGAAAAAATTTCGCTGTATGCGGACGACGTCCTTCTGTATATCACATCACCGGAGACGTCGATCCCGGAGCTGTTCCTTGAACTAGAACTGTACGGTACTTACGCTGGCTACCAAATAAATTGGCATAAGTCAGTTCTGTATGACCCCAGGAGGCGGGACGCCTGGCCGGAACTCCCGAGAAGGTTATTGACGACAACAGAGGGCTTCCAATATTTTGGAGTGTATCTTACTCTCGACAGACACGTAGCGTACCAAAGAAATGTAGACCGCATCATGGTGAACTCCATAGCAGATATGGACCGAAGGAGGCTGCTCCCGCTCACTATTTTGGGCCGTGCGGCTATGTACAAGATGATCGTCCTCCCCAAGTACTTGTACGCTCTACAAAATGAGTACTATCCGCTGCCCCCAAAAGTTTTTACCAGAATGCACGCAGATTTGCGTGCCTTCCTCTGGTTGGGCAAACAACCTAGAGTTGCGTTGACTACGCTGCAAAGGCATCAATACAGCGGAGGGATCTCGCTCCCGAATTTGGAGGCTTATTACTGGGCGGAACAACTGGCCCTGAGTAATGACTGGTTGCATGCGCCGGCTGACCATCCCTCATACGCGTTAGAGTGCCACAGATTAGCACCCCGTCACATACTATCTTATTTATATGGGGGTACTGGCCTTAAGCGACTTCTGCCGGCAACGGAGGTCACTATACGGGCATGGCACGCTGCGGTGAAACGCACGGGCTGGGATAGGAAACCCACGAGACAGACGCCAATCTGGCATTGCACATGGCTGACGGAACTACACAAGCTGAAGGGTTACCAAAGGTGGGATGATATAGGTATTTCTACCCCAGGGGACATTGTGACCAAGGGGGAACTGAAATCGTTTGCTGCTTTGGCTTCAGAGTTCGGACTCCATCCCTCACAGCGCTATAAGTACATACGACTCAGACACGCCTGGGGGGCCCAAAATGTCAGGACTGCAGAACTGGTGGAATTTGCTCCACTCGAAGGCAGACTCCTACAGGAACACATTCAGCAAAAGGCGGTCTCCCTAACGTATAAAACCCTCACAAATAACATGTTAGGTGATTTGGCCAAGCTTAGACAGCAGTGGGAGACAGACGTGGGTGGCATGGAAGACATTGACTGGGAACTGGTGTTAACACATCCTAGGGAGGTGGCCGTCAAATCCCGACTTCGATTAATCCAATTTAATATTTTACACAGGACATACTTTGATAGGGTGCGGCTCCAGAAGATGGGAAAGATAGATGATGCAAGATGCCTAAGATGCCAAGACCCCAAAGGAGACTTTTTCCATGTCTTGTGGATATGCACTAAAGTACAGGGATACTGGACAGACATTTTTACGGAACTAAATGCAGTACTGGAGAGCCAAATCCGAACAGACCCTAAGCTGGCCCTCCTGGGCATGACAAACGATGTAGATTTGGCACGTCCTCTATTGATCTTTCTGGTGCTGGCTCTGGTAGTGGCCAAAAGGGACGTAGCAAAACACTGGGGTGCACCGGAGATACCGACGCTAGAAGAGTGGCGGAGAGGTTTGGACTTATATATGGCGGCTGAGAGAGTCACATATAAAGCGAGGGGGTGCCCGAGAAAGTTCCGTAAGGTGTGGGGGAAATGGCGACAATACCATGGCCTGGATATAGGGGTGGGATAGGGCAAGGGTGGGGGACGCATGGTAGGCTACGGGTGGGTAGCAGAATGGACTTAATGCAGACGACGCGGGGAAGGGTCGATAGGGAGGTCTTTGTCATTTGAAAGTTCTTTGAGTCAAATTGGGCCGTGAAACGGGGGGAGGCGGGGGAGGGGAGTAAAGTGTGTGCTATGTTACCGACATGATTGTAATGTTCGACTATAACAAAATGCAAATAAATGTAAAAAAAAAAACCAAAAAAACCAATGGTTAGCATCACCGTACACGCAGCCCTGAGCCATCAAGCGGTCCAGACAAACAGCTGCAAATCTTCTGCTGCTTTATTGACTATCGTATCACTTTTGACAAGGTAGATCACCCTACGCTAAGGAGAAAACTAAAACTGTGTGGAGTCCCTTTGAAACTACTAAGGGCAATTATTGTCCTGTACTCCGGCCCATGTGTTTGAGTGAAAGCGGGTCCCCATACTGCTACTTCTAAAATTGCCGGCTGAAGCAGGTCTAAGTTTGTTGTGCACCCCTCCTCTTTAATCTATATACAGCGGATCTGGGAAAAGCCTGGAGAGTCAGGTTCCTCCAAGATTAGGCCAATTCAAACTACATATCATGCAATATGCAGATGATATAGTGGTAAAGGGCCATACCCAAGTCGGCATATAGTAGCACTGAGCAGCCTCCACATATACAATGGTGTATTGCTTTGCCCACTTGCGTAATCTGAACTTACGCACACCACTTACTTACATAGAAACTCCAACACTCCACTGGAGCTAAAAATGAGCTTTATTAATATTGTAGGCAAAGGCAATAAGTCACTGAAACTAATAAATTCTTAGGCACCGAGTGAAAGGCAATAGACAATGAATACACCACACTATATACATAAATATGAAACTGTGAATACAGGTATATAAACAGTTAATGTACAAAGCACCTCACCAGATTCATTTGCAGCACCGGAGACTTCAACATCCCTGGGCCAAGCACTGAACACCAAGTCGGGAACCCTGTAGACCGGGGCTCAGGGAGTAATCTCTTCGGGCACCAAAGTTGTCCCGCGAGTGCGTCCACTCCAAGACTGAGTTCCTGAGCACCACCCCACAGACACCGCTTTTTATAGTTTAAATCAATATGTTCGAGAAGCCTCTAGCAGGCGCTCTCGCCCATCGATTTGCAGGTGCTGGCCCCATCTCTGCATCAGACCCACCCAGACAGACCTGGCCAGATTCTGTTTGGGCGGTGCCGAGGCAAGACATTCCTTTCCCAATCTCCGGCCTTGGAGACTTGCACGGCCATCCTCCCTCTGTCCTAGCGATAAGTATGGAATGCATGAAAACACTCTGAAGGTACAACATAACCTCACGAGGCATCCTCACGAGATGCCTCGCACCTGCTTGTACTGGTTTACGTGAAAAACATGTTTGTTACTGCTGAAGTGTAACTCCCGGTCAAGGCAGCACAAAATGGAAGTGCGATGCAACAAAATGGAAGATCAGAGCATTGCATGGAATCGAGGTCAACATGTGATTTAGCACGTGTAAAATGGCAAATGCCTATCATACCCCATTGGCCTAAACACCATGGAGCTGGGGCTAAAAAGGGAGAAAACATTAGGAATGCATTGAATGCAACAACATAATGAGATAAAAACACAAATAATGACTATAATAACACCCAAGATATACCGAAGCTGTCCAAAATTAGGCAGCCACCCAAACAACCAATCCCACCATCCTTGGTCAACGTCTTGGGTTACCCCTTTCACTAAATCTTTCAAAGCATTAATATGGGCATGGATAGACGTAGAATGATCAGATAAATTAAAAGAACAGAGCCCATCAAAGTCCTCGCAACCGTGGTTATGTTTTAGCAGCAAATAGTCTACAGCTGCCCTATTTTGCAAAACAGCTTTTCTTGTTCCTTGAACATCTAATAATAATTCAGCTAAAGCGGCAGAAGTGTGATTGAGATTCTTTACAATTAAACAGGCAAGCTTAGCAATTGTTCGGGCATTATAAACGGACAGTCCTGGCACTCCTACAATGGACAGAGCCAAACTAGTATATTCTGTTCGGGAAGGCAAATCAATATCAGAGTCACAATTCTCAGGTAATTGAATAGCGGCTCTAGAAGAGCGAATACGTGTAACAGAATGCATGGGAAAAAGCATATGACTTAATCGTGATAAGGCACAAGGTCCTCCAGGTATGTTAGCTGGTATATAAGTGTATGAAATATTACCACACGAGAACAACCATCCTTTAGGTAATTTCACATGGTTAACATGGCTAGCGGCTAATACGGTGTGATTACAAACCAAATAATTGGTAACATTACTACAAAAACTGTCATGTCGTGACTGACATAATGTTTGTTGATCAGGGGTCAATTGTTTGCTTTTCTCTAGTTTTAATTGGCCACACTTGCCAATCTTGGTAGGGTCACATGTTAATTGATAGCAAACGTCTCCAGTAGAGAGATTGTAGGTACCAATACTTGTCATGTTCCTCCAGCGGCTATCTGTAACCTCTGGGCAAAAGCGACAGTACTCATAAAGACTCAGATGTGTTTGAACATCACTTTCCTCCACTACCCCATCAAAGTTAGTTTGGTTGAAAATGTGCAGAAGCTCCTGTGCAGGGGTAGGTATGGCAACAAGACACGTTGATATCATATCAGCTGTACTCTGAAGATTTCTCATACAGAAGTGGGAAGTGTTCAGCACATTCCCGGCCAAATAGGTCCAGATGTTATCCGGTTGCTGCAACAATGCTGTCATCCGACTCGGGCGGTTGATCCCCTTCGGCATCCCCGGGCCCTCCCGGACCCCTCCGGACACGCCCAAACACCGACCACACAGCGCAATCATCGCAGCGGCAAGCCATACTGTGATGTAGAAACAGAAAACAAACTGGTATAATCACTCTCGCAAATAACATTTTTCAGCAGGTACATTTTCCCACTTTTCCTGTCCAGGTTTCATGATGACTAGGATGTTATCCTTGCCCTTAGCGATCAATTCTGCAGGTTCAGGAGGTTTGTTTGGGGACTCCACCCACAATTTTGCCCCTGGGTTCTTGTCAGTAGATCCGAACCCGCCCTTTCCTCGCACAGTTAGAAGGGCTGGGGCCGTTCCCTTCATGACATTTCCTCCTTAAACCGGCATGATGACCATTTGGGCAACACGGTCACCGGGTTGCACCATCAGATCATTGTTTCCACTGTTCAATAGGATAACTTTGATCTCCCCCTGGTAATCGGCATCGACCACCCCTCCCAAAACCTGGATGCCTTTAAGGGCAAGCCCAGATCGAGGGGCGATTAGCCCGAAATGCTCTGGGGGAATTTGAACTCCAATTCCTGTCTCAATCAAGGTAATGTCTCGTGGTTGCAATCGATAGTTTCAAGGCATGTAAATCAAGACCGGCAGCTTCTGGTGTGGCACGATATGGAGCCAAAGCTCCGGGAGCGGTCTCCCAATACAGAATCGTGTTTGTGGCCACATGGGGCTTAATCTGCAAAGCTGGGGTCAACATGCGCATCAAAGGAGTCTCTGCATCAGCAAGAGGTCGGTTGTTTAAAATCTGCAATGCATTAGGCAAGTGATCCCTCCACCCCTTCAATGACCCATCAGACAACTTTTTCAACTGCTCTTTCAGCAAACCATTCATTCTCTCAATCAAACCTGCTGCCTGTGGGTAGTAGGGTATGTGATAGATCCATGCAATGTTATGCTGCACACAAAAATCTTGCACCATCTTTCCTTTAAAGTGTGACCCATTGTCACTTTGGACCTGCAATGGAATTCCGTAATACAAGATCAACAAATTCAACGTTTTCAGAGTGTTAGACTGGGAGCTCTTTTGCATGGAAAGGCGATGAGATAGCCAGAATAGGTATCCACCACCGTGCATGCATACTGACATCCTCGACTCATTGGCATTGGCCCGATGAAATCAATTTACCATATCTGCCCTGGTAACTTCCCTCTGCCTAGCTGGCCTCTCACTTCCTGTGAGAGGCCAGCTAGGCAAAAGAGGCCTCCATAATGCGCAAGGGCCACACGGGGTTATTCCACGCCGTGGTAATCGGCCTCACCACCCCCGCCTCTACCAAGTCCCAAATGGTTGCAGTAATCTCATCATGTCCCCCTGGAATCCTGTACTGCTTTATATGAACCTCCAACACTCCACTGGAGGTAAAAATGAGCTTTATTAATATTGTAGGCAAAGGCAATAAGTCACTGAAACTAATAAATTCTTAGGCACGGAGTGAAAGGCAATAGACAATTAATACACCACACTATATACATAAATATGAAACTGTGAATACAGGTATATAAACAGTTAATGTACAAAGCACCTCACCAGATTCATTTGCAGCACGGGAGACTTCAACATCCCTGGGCCAAGCACTGAACACCAAGTCGGGAACCCTGTAGACCGGGGCTCAGGGAGTAATCTCTTCGGGCGCCAAAGTTTTCCCGCGAGTGCGTCCACTCCAAGACTGAGTTCCTGAGCACCACCCCACAGACACCGCTTTTTATACTTTTTATACTTTAAATCAATATGTTCGAGAAGCCTCTAGCAGGCGCTCTCGTCCATCGATTTGCAGGTGCTGGCCCCATCTCTGCATCAGACCCACCCAGACAGACCTGGCCAGATTCTGTTTGGGCGGTGCCGAGGCAAGACATTCCTTTCCCAATCTCCGGCCTTGGAGACTTGCACGGCCATCCTCCCTCTGTCCTAGCGATAAGTATGGAATGCATGAAAACACACTGAAGGTACAACATAACCGCACGAGGCATCCTCACGAAATGCCTCGCACCTGCTTGTACTGGTTTACGTGAAAAACATGTTTGTTACTGCTGAAGTGTAACTCCCGGTCAAGGCAGCACAAAATGGAAGTGCGATGCAACAAAATGGAAGATCAGAGCATTGCATGGAATCGAGGTCAACATGTGATTTAGCACGTGTAAAATGGCAAATGCAGTACAAATGGTAAAAACCATCTCACCATAAACTAAGATAAGACCAAGGTCCTGATCATCGACCGCTACAGAAATAAGAAGCATCTTGCATGGGGAGCAATATCATCAAATCAGCAAGAAAGTTTAACTACCTGGGTGTTTCGTTTACAAAGAGTTCCAAACCTACTACCCTACAGCCTCCCTGAAAAAGAGAGGCGCAGCTATTACGTACAGTCTCAATTGTCTAAATATGAAACTAAAAAGTGCCTCTGCAGCCTCTATACTTAGGTTTACAAAGGCGACCCTTCTCCCTGTCCTTCAATATGGTCACCAGGCCTTTCCGGGGCCTGTGCTCCTAGTCTCGAGCAAGCACAGTGGCCTGACTATAAGAAAATATTCCAACTACCTCATCGCATCCGCAGGACAAAACTCGGACTGGAATTTAGATACCGAGACAAACTTTAGCCTGTAAGTCAGTGTAGTGATGACACTGGAGCCAAGGTAAGTTAGGTAGTTTATTTGTTGGCTACACAGCTGTGGAGCACACAGCAGAAGCTCCACCAGTTACAAAGCAGCCTCAACTGTACCAAACATTTTCAACCTTAAACATTCTAAGAACATTACGCAAAGAAAAGCCATCACCAAGCAACATATTACACTTGTAGAGAATGCCAGAGAAGTATTCGCACACAGGCCAGATACTACAGTCCGATATAGTGAAATAATACTTTAGGGTTCTTAAAGCACCAACCAACTCATTTAAAGCCTGCTTGAGAGGAGGAGCCAAGATGGCGATCAAGACGGTAGCGTAGGCTCCCGGCTCTACAACCCTCCGAGCCCCGCACGGATATCCTGCTCATAATCCTGAGATTGCGCTATGGGTTTATGCTTATGAATGCGACCTGATTCCGATCGTGCGATTCCGAGGTCTCTACCAGCCCCACAGCCGGAGAAACGTGATTCGGAGAGTTGCGGCCCTAGTGACCCTGGAACCGGGACCTCGAGTGAGCTACGTGGCCGGGCGCTGAATTAACAACAGCGGCCATCCTTACCTGGGTGGAGTCGGTCTGCCGGAGCGTAGTGGCTTTTGGCCTGACTTTCGTTGTACACGCTCTCTGGACTAAATGACGTGATCGGGGAGAGTCCCTGCTGTGATGGACCGAAGGCGAGCCTGAAAGCAGTCGGCTTCTCGAGGGTGGACTACTCCGAAACGGGCTGCATACCCGCCCGGTTTTTGCGGACCGCTCCCGAACTTCCCGTTGACGCTGAGTCGGAGCGGGGATGGGCACATTCAGAGACCGCTTTTTGGATGACGGCTCCTACTGTTACCGCGCATCGGATGGTGGTCCGACCAGATTGCAATCGCCCATGGCTGAGTCCCATCCTCCCCTCACGGTGGGAACGTCCGACGGCCGCCTGGATGGGATGGAATGGGCCGTCCCGACTCTCATGGTACAGCGAGGTGGGGAGTGTGCGATATCAAGCGGTGTGATGACACAGGAGACGGGAGCTACGCTATCATATGGTGATATTCTTGCCGCTCTGGGGGACTTTCGGTCTGCCTGGGAGCATGGCTCCCTAGTATTGGGGAGGAAGCTCGACGAGGTTGTGCTCACGTTGGAGACATCACGATCGGATGGGTCCCGGTTGGTCGCAGTCCTGCCCCACACTATTTCCACTGGTGGTGTTGTGGCCGCTAATGTGTAAGGAGGGGGGCTGGTGCTCCCGGACTCTGTCGTAGCCCGTGGACAGACTTTCGTGTGTTTGGACTATTCTGGCGGATCCCTTTCTGGGCAACAGACGGCGGCTTGGTCTATTGTACCGTCTCGGACTCCTCAGAAAGTGTTTAACCAACGGCTGGCTTATGTACCTGCCCCCTCCTTTCTCGCCCTTGCTTCCCTGATGTGGAGTACGAGTCCCGGGACTGTTAGTGGAAAGATGGCTGCGAGTTGTGACGGCTCAGTTGGTGGCAGGCGACGTCCATTTTGTCTTTGTCTGCTGAACTCCGGTCTTACTTGGACACTTTGTGCTTCTACCTCTGTTGCTGAGCGAATAAATGGACAATTTGGACCAGGGAGACCTGTAAGGACAGGCCAGGGATAGTATGTCTTCCTAAATGATATTAATATGGCTGGTGGAGGTGAGGGTTGCGCGTTCTTCTGCTATACCTCTTAGTGCGATACGTGGAAGATTCCCCCGGTTCTTATTGTATTGACTGACTCCAATTGTGCATTGTATTTGGGGGAGGAATCTGGTTCTGTTGCGGGGGGGGGGGGATGGCCGGGAGCCGATACAGATGGCCCTCCTTCAGTTTTATAAATGGTTCTTTCTCTTTCTTTCTTTCTTTCTTTCTTTTTCTTCTCTGTGACTATATTTCGGGTACTCTTTTTGTGGGTGACAGGCACGCTGCTAGGGGGGGGTAAGCCATAGCCTCTGCAGGGGTGCAGGGTGGGGGGTAGGGGGGGGGTTCCCCTTTCTTTCTTTTTTGTTTATATGTCCTTCCTTAGTTTCTATGGTTCCTTTTTTTCCCCTCGCTCATCTTTCTTTGTTTTCTTTCTTCATTTCCTTTTCTTGGGTCAGGATGGAGGCTAAGTATTATGTCTCTGGTCATCTTTGTGCTTTGGGATATTGCTAACTTAGTCCGGGTGGTCTTGCGTCCATGGGGTGGGCGGTGACTGGTGCGAAATGTGATTAGAAATTCCTTCGTCCTGATGTATGTAATGTAGCACCGGCGCTCTGCTGATACTTATTAGCTCTGTGGTCATTCCGAGTATGCCTTGCCCACTCTGTGCTCCTGGGTTATTTGCATGCCAACTGATCCTTTTTATTCTATATTTCAAAATGGACCTTTTCTGATCCTTCACCTCAGTGATTACGACTATTCGAAGTGTTCCTAGCGATATCAGCAGCTTGTTGAAATGGTGGTCTACTGCGGTGCCTTCTGATTGACTAATGTGCTAAAAATTGATTTCGAGGCCGGCCAAGTTGGTTGTAGGCCCGTACCTGTATTCATGGGATGCACAATAAAGGTCTTATAAAAAATAAATAAAAATAAAGCCTGCTTGAAAGGGATATTCGAGACACCAGGCAATCCTTGGCATCAGCAAGCATAAAAAGCCATTACCTGCTTCCAAATTGAAGTTGGCGTTAAAATCAAACGTTGTCTCTTACATAGCCTGGAAAGGGATACTCAATAGGCAATTATAATTAACTTCAAATCAAGAGTATATATATTTTCATACGGTACTCTGTTATTTTGCTTCCCTTGAATAACTCAGATTTGGTAAGGAAGCCACAAACATACTTCTCAGTGGCCATCAATGGGCAGTCTGGCAGAGACATTCTGTATATGCGCTTGTTAGGGCTACCACTGGCCGATTTCAACCTGGCTTGGGCCTACCATGGATAGAGAGAGGCATGCAGGCTATGCAAATTTAAGCAGAAATCATGGCTGCATTGTTTCCCAAGCTGGACGCCTTCATGAGGTCTGTGTTGAAACCAATATACCGGACTCCGGCGGTTTGCACCTGCCTGGAGGCTTCATCGTTCTGTTTCATCCAAACTGTGTAAGAGCCTTATTGAGGTGTAGGAAATTTACCTAGGAACTTAGTGATCAGCTTCGACCCCAATATACTGATTCTCATCATATTATCTCTACTCAAAAGCTGATAACGGACTACTTCCCGCAGAAAACCTGAATCGTGACAATGGTGCGGTCAAGGAGCCCTCAGACTAACTGTGGGAACACAGGTAGGAGAGGTGTAAGCATCGGTATGTCTACTGTTTGAGTTCTTAGCTGTGTAAAATAAATCTCATCGTATTGATGGTCCCCTCCACCCTTTCTCGCTTCACCGAACATATATCAATTTCAAATGGTCTTTTGTTATTTTTGGCTTTAACTATCCATTTTCACCTTGTGCTCTTTGCATTAATTGGCATCCCTTTTTACAGATCTGGGAATTTTGCACCTTTTAGGCTTTGCTCTCCTGCTACTTTTCCGTGGTCTCGCTTAGGTGTCAGCCTTTGCATGAAACATCTTTCTGCACGGTTTGGAGCACTTTGTCCCTCCAATTGCCGGTGGGGATCTGGCAAAGGCTCTTTAGGCCCTACCATCCCGCAGTTTTTCATGGCAACACTAAGGTGCTAATCTTGGAGAGAATCAGCTTGTTGCACTATATGAAACTCCTTCTCCCTGGCATTTGATACTTATTCACTACCATCTCCTTTTTATGTTGAAGGAAACCCTGTTCTCTCAACAACAATTTTAATGGTTCCTAGTTTTGGCATATTTAGCATGGATGGACATTTTAACATTGTATGCATACAAATTGTTATGGTTCTTATTAACTAAAACAATCAATTTGACAATGACAGGTTGTCTTCCTGGTCGTACAGCTCCTGGTGCAATTTCTGAACACCAGGGCGAAGAATATCAGTGCCGATGCCTTGCAGATCACAAATGGTGTATACACCTGGAGGTGGCCCGTTTCTTGCGAGAATGGGGAGAATCTTGGTTAGATCGAATCGGCACTGCAGAGAACGCGGAGTGTCAGCACTTCTGTGCATTGTGATGTCATCTTGTCAGCGGGCGACCCACAACAAAGGCTGTATACTCCTGCCATAGGGCCAAGGGCTTGGTGCTCCTCCCTTCATGTTGACCTGCTTTCAGCCCTCTTGTTGGAGGTTTTAATATTGGTGCTGAATTAGCCAGGCAAGGCCTTGCCCTGCACACATTTAAAGGTTACCTTTCGGTCATACCAGCTTTTTAGCAGTTGTCAGATCAGTCCTCACTGTTTTAATCACCTGTTGTGACTTATTTTCATAAGAGCCGGCAACATTTGTTCCCTCTTTCTCCTTTCATCTTTCATCATACCCCATTGGGATCTTAATTTGGTCCAAACATTCCTCGTGGGCTCACCTTTCGAGCCCCTGCTTACTTATCCGCTCAGACTCTTTACTCTCAAGATTGCCTTCTTGGTGGCCATTACATTAGCCTGGAGGATCAAGCTCTTTGTTAACCCTCCGTACACAAGCTTTTACCCAGACAAAGTGGTTCTTTGGACACATACCTCATTTCTGCCGAAGGTGGTAACTCCTTTTTCAGGTCAGCCAGAGCCTCCGGCTTCCACCTTTTTTCCCCATTTCATCCTTTTAAGGAGGAGAGACTCCACTTCCTGGACTCAAACAGAGCTCTCTCTCTTCGTACATCGATAGCACCAAAGAATATCTGGTGGACTGTTGTTGTATATTTATTCTACTTTTATTTCTATGGTTTCCTCTGTATCTTACCTGTGTCATACATTCCAGAATGTGGATGGCTCTGACTCTTCCTGGAGTTCTAGGCTGAGACAGTTTGTGCCTGGCCAGCTTGTAATGAAGATGCTTGCTGTTTTGCTCATACAATAAATCTGCTCAACCACACAGGAAGTCTCTGAGAAGTTTATTGCTCATACAATAAATCTGCTCAACCACACAGGAAGTCTCTGAGAAGTTTACTACAACTGTCAGCTCTTCATTTGGGTTCACTGGAGCGAAAAAGGCAAGGTAGTGCAGAAACTGACCAGCTCTCGATGGATTGTACTCTGCATCAAGATCTGCTACACATTCGCTAAAAAAGCAGCATCCTGAGGGCTTGCAGGCCTATTGGACCTTCGGTAACACTTTTTCTTCAAATTCTTCACCGTCCCTCCCATCCATCCCTTTCTGCAAAATGGGGTTTTCACCTGAACATCCTGTTTGATTCTGCAGATTGGTCAAATACTCAGTCTAATGTGGCTCTGTGTTTTTAGTGTGGAATTAGTCATGAAAGAAACGGATGTCGGCACGTCAGGGTGGTGCCAATATGGGCGTCACACACATCACTTGTGATGCAGACAGTGCTGTTGCGAAGCCGATTGATGCCATCGACCGTCATGCGGAGGTACTGCTCAAAATTTTCCAGAACTATTATGATGAGTGGGGAATATTCTAAGGTGAGCAATCTGCAGTTAGATAGTCTTGTGAGGAAATGGGGGTGTATTATACGGTGTGGTTGTGTGACCTCCGCATGTAATACACTTATCACATTTTTCTGACCTTTAGGTTTCGTTTGTCAACCCTTGGTAGCTGTGGCTCTGAGCAGCAACGCTTTCACAAAATAACAAGTGCAAAGCATTTAAATGGCAGCAAAAACAATTGTGGAAGAAATCGACAAAACACCAAAGAAATCCTACACCAATTTATAAAAATAGACTATTTTTTTGTATTTTTAGACACAACAACATAAAGGATCCCCCAAAGGGTTCCAGAGATAGGGAATGTACAAAGTATAATATCTGGTTATTTCACTCAACCTTGAACAGGCATTGCAAAATTGAAAATTTTTCACCAAAAAGCTTGGATTAGTTGGAATGTGGTCACTTAGAGTCACTTTAGGCAACCGACTCAGGAAGGAGTCAGTCAGGGGGACAAGCCAGGTCCTCAGAAACAGTTACCTCAGCAGGTGAATCAGTCAACTATTTCCAGACATTTTTAGATATTGCAGTGCTTGCCTTTGGAAGTAGTCCTGATGCAAGGGATGAAGAATGCAGACAATGCTCTGAGGATGCTGTGGATGCGATTTGATCAACCGTGTTCTTGCTGCATCTAGGCCTTGGTCCATGAAGGCGGTGAGGTGGTCCTGGTCACAGGGTCAACATCACTTGAAGTCTTCTTTGTGCTGGCAGAAACCAATTTGCCATTGGCCTACCGGTCGCCCAGTATTGCTGTCACAAGCCAATTCTTCCTGGGTCGATAACACATAATCCAGGGTGGGGGGAGGGAGGCTACCAACTTGCTCCATCAGGCTTCTGAGTCTCTTGGCTTTGTCTGGGCTCTTGAAACTGCTTCTCCTTGGGCAGGACACAGCAGGCACAGTTCCTCTCCTTTGCTAGCCACCAGGTTCAGCAGGTGCAGTCAATGTCGGTACATTCTCTATTTGCTGGTACCACGGTGCAGGAGGGCTGTCCATCTTTGGTCTTCCGTCCAGTTGAGATCTGAGTTCGAGATGTCGGGGGTGCCCTATTTATGCTCAGAATCTGCCCTCAAGGTGTGATACGGTTGATAGCCAATGAACTATCATGTTTCCTCTCACCTGATGACCACTACCTGCAAAGTGTGGCATCTGAGCATCCCAGGATGTACCTGTCTGCCCACTTACAGTATGGTAGGACCCCTCTTCCGGCGTGTGGAGCTCCCTAGACCAACTCCGAGGTGTAGCTACTAAGGGGGCTACACAACACTAAAAAACCGGTTTGGTAACTGGTTTCCCCTCTCCTGTCCCAAGTGCCAGTGTGTTGGCATAAACAGCGTTGGAGCCCCTCTCCCATGTGTTACCCATTTACATTTCAAAGGAGGCATCTCCTTTGAAGCTCCCCTTTTGGTCCAACACACATGTGGCCTCCTGCAGGAGGGAGCTGGCACCTCATTCCACAAGAGGCCCTCTATTGTATTCTTTCCTGGGAGTCGTTCGCACTTCTCCCCAGGGGGGCAGAAAGCTGTCTCAGCTACAGGGCCCTGTGTGCAACCAGTATGGGCACAGGGGTCTAAAGGCAACAAAGTGGCCAACTTTACAAAAGTTGTCCACTGCTACTTGTTACATTAATTGTGACCTGAGAATCAAGTCAGGCTTAATGTAACAAGTTGTTTGGTACCTTGGATGTCCCACTTTGGTTGCATCGTTCCATAGTTAGCATAGCTGAGGGGGTCAGAGTGTAACTCTGCACTCGCCAATTGGGCGACCAAGCCTACCCACAGTGAAAACGACAGTACAGCGTTTTTACTATCAAAACATGTAAAGTTACATGCGGTAGGGGTGACTTATACTTATACCAGGTGGAAGTCAGACTTTGCCATTGCGTTAAATGGCAAAGTCAGCCCAGCAGTTACACCGCCTTCCAACCAGCAAATGGCATGCTGGGAGTCACGTTTTACTCGTGTCTCTCCCAGGGAGGCACAACAAGTGCTGCAATACCTGGGGGAACCCTCTAACTTTCATGCCCTGGGTACCATTTGCTAGGGACATACAGGCAAGCTAGTTCACCCAATTGGGCAAAAGCCAGTTCTACATATCAGTTTAAGGGTAAGGGCACAGGCACTGAGGTCCCGTTAGCAAGCAGCATCAGTCCAAAAACTTGAGCGACCATACAAAACGAGGCATTTCCTTACAAGTCTCTACCAGAAAAAGCATTACTGATGGTAAGTAACTTGTTCTTCAGGAAAAACACACACCACATTCCTCCTAACCCCCAAACTCGGGACACTAACTCTCTTCTGTTTTTTCCCTCCGATTTCTGCGTAATGTGTTGGATTGTGGAGGAGAATTTACCGGAGTAATTTTACCCACATTGGTGTGGGATGCTCATCTGAATGGAATTAAGTCTAGATTTGCCAATTCGGCAAATATGTACACTGGAACTTGTTTTAATATTTCATAATTTAGAGTTTACCATTACATAAAGGGCCCCAAAGCAATTTTCAGTAAATGCCTTGACTTATACACCATACATAGACTACATAAAAGTAGAGAAACCAAGTGTATCTATATTTTTATATCTAAACCATCTGAGAGTGGTGGCAGAAAGAGCCACATAACTATATAATTTACTACTCGCATAGTACATTTCTACAAATGTTTTTGGGTTGCTATTAGCCATTCTCAGCAGCTGTTGATCTAAAAAGATTTGGAAGATTTGGAAACAGTTCATTGTTGTGCTGCATTTTTATGTACAGGCCATTATCCGCTCATAACGAAGAACTTGTGAGGCTGTATAAAGCATTCCCCATTTAATTTTAAACGCAAGAGTCATAACCTTTTAGCTCCTGTTAGGGGTCACATTTTTAGATCTCGCCTACCTGACAGAATTCCCTGAAAGGAACTGACGTCAGCATGCACGGGTGTTGCTTATGTGTGGCTCAGCTCGTTAGTCTCTGAGCGGTACAGCATTGATGTGGAGTCGCACGGTCCACCTACTGACACGCAGAAGCACTGCTTTGACTTTTTTCCGGACCTACTCTTGGACCTGGGAATCATTATAAGGTGAGAAATCTGCAGTTAGAAGTATCCATCAGAAAAGGTATGACGCTGCAGAAAGCTTACCTTTAATATCCCAGAAACTCTCTGATGGCACTTGCACCTCCGTCAAACCAGTGGAGGACGTTGTCCGTGTATTATGCTCCAGTGATAACTGGTCTTGCTGAGAGAGTCAGTGTTCCCCAAGCAGGCCTCACAATTGTGCTCTACAGCTGGGAGAGCATGAAAGCTGATTACTAACCTATACATTCTGTTGCAGCAGGCTGGCATGAAGTGTGACGTTTCAGCCTATGACAAATGGGAATGAGATTTTGTTGAGTGTATGACTAAAGGCCAGCAGATAAAGGCTTGCTTGCTTGACAGAAAGGTCTCTTTAAATGCTCGCCACTCTCCTCTCCTCCTTTCCTCCTCTCTCTATCCTTATCCTACCACCAACGTATAACCAACAAAGGGGAAACTAGCCGAGATGTTTGCCATGAACCCCATACCTTGTATTCTCAGAGGCTGGTAACCCACATAAAGATTCCCGTCTGTATTGTATGTATGTATACAAATACTATAAATAAATATATTTTTTAAAAATT
Source organism: Lissotriton helveticus (assembly GCF_964261635.1). Classification (NCBI taxonomy): domain Eukaryota; kingdom Metazoa; phylum Chordata; class Amphibia; order Caudata; family Salamandridae; genus Lissotriton; species Lissotriton helveticus. Next base: position 1,068,549,811 of record NC_136070.1, on the reverse strand, counting down.
GGTGTATGACAGCTTATCTACCTGTCTCTGGCACTGTTTGGTAGAATCGACCCAGAATTGAGTCCCAAGGCACATTTTCTTTGACTGACAATGCATTTGGTTTAGGACAGCACATCAGTATATCAGTTTTGAACAAAAGCTTTGCCACAGATAAATGCTTCAGATTGCCTGCTCCACTAAAGTAGTCCATCTTTGGATTGTCAGTTGACACTTAGGCTAGTAAAGAGAAAGCAGCCTTTGAAATATCATCAATCTAACATTGCAATGGTAAGCTTTCCCTGTCACTGCATTGACTGTGATTCACAGAAATGCTGGTTGAGGACACAGGTGAGACCTTTTACCTCTGATTGTTAAGCCCAAATAAATAGCATAGTAGTATCGTTTGGTGAGCGTGGACAAGGCTTTGCACTTGGTTTGTAAGCTTTACCAGCCACTGATACAGGTTTGGCTGCACTGTAAATGCACCACCACTGCTACTTGGCATTTGGTAAACACTTGTGGGGCTGCACTGACCTTGAAAAGGGTTATGAATTGGTGCTGTATTACTACTTAACACAATAGTCAGATATTGGTGGTGAGCCTGATGAATGGGTATGTTGACTTATGTTGATGTTAGATCAACCATCACTATGTGTCCATGGTTGTCAGAAGCCAAGTGATGCCCTGAAAGTTTGCAACTTAGAAGTGGTTAAATGATGTGTGGTGGTTGAGCTCTTGCACATCCAGGAGATGGTGCAAGGTTTCATTCTTTTTGGCAATTAGAGAGTCCAAGGAATACACCCTTTATCCCTGTTGTTGTAATTGCACTATTTCTTTTGTGCCCTTGAGCTCGCACCTCTAACAAGAGCTTTTGGTGGTCAGTTTTGATTTTGTGTGGGTGTACGATTTTGAGGGTTGATGTGAAATCCTAGAAATTAATTGTCCCTACTTGAACTGCTGATGGCTTTCCTGAACGGTTGTCTTGATGTGCTGGCTAATCGTTAAGTGTCGGTGGGTTTGTATCTGTTGAAAAGCCTCTCTTTTTTGCTGTTGATGTTGGAAGGCACACATGGCTTTGGCTGCTTCCCAGTGTATTTTTTCTAACATCTCACCAACTTGCAGTCTGAATAGGTGCTGGTCATCAAGGGTAAACACATGAAATGCTGCTGAACCTTTGGCTGAAAACCAGAGACCCCGAGCCAGTAGAGACCGTGCAGAGGATACTTGTGTTGATTTGCCGTGGAACTGTTCTGAGACTCACTTTGGGAAGCCATTCGAGACTATTTTCCCCCCTCCATGATCTCCTTTACTATCTCCCTGTGCGAATCAGGGAGATGTTGCAACAATTTTTCCAGCTCTTCCTTTTGTGCCATAAAGTACAAGGAATTAGCAGTATGCCACATTGTCACACACACAGCGTACTATCTTTTCTGCGGGGTTTATCTTTATTCCTTTGTCAGCGGACATTGTCTTTCCTATGTCTTACATGCGGGTCCTTTTTTGTGCTGTGCCCCCCACTAGCGAGTCTGGGAGCACGCAGCCATGAATGAACAATTTGTCTCAGTTTAGGTTTGAATTTTCTTCTCCAGCCATGGTGTACCTACCCTAACTTCACTGGGTCCTTAAAGTTCTCTGCCGGAGCACTTGAGCATTGTTTGTAACATGAACAAGAACTGGTTTCTCTTCTCAGTTTACAGTGTATGGCTACAGAAAGGAGTCATTGATGGCATCCACTCTTTAACTAAGCCAAGCTCATCCTTTTGTTCTGTTTCCCGGGGTCCTGATATGGTGGTCTGCAAAGAGGCCCCTTTCTGAATCTAATCAGATGCAGTGCAGCGAGGTTGGTTAGGTAGAGTCTCCACCAGAAAGAGCAGTGTAAAAGTAACTTGTTCTTTACTATAGTGAGCTAAATTTACCACCTTGTAAACCCATTTCTCAATTTTTTCAAAACTATGCTTAATATTCTGCTCCTGCTGGTGTGTCGCGCTCTGGTGGATTTAGTGGCACTTACAAACGGGCATGTTTTACAAAAAAGCATTCCTTGTTGCATTTCACCTATCACTTTGCTTTCCTGAAAATTAACCCCATGCACAAGAAATGTTTGTCGCTTAACCAGTCCTAACCTTCTTAATCCAGAAAGGGTCTACGTCGTCCACGATATGGGTCATACAAATCCAAACATAAAATAGCTGCTTGATTGATTGTATGTCTTTTGCATGGAACAGTATTGAAATATGTATTTGCGTACGTTTAAATAGGTTCTGTCGATCTTTTTGCCGCATCCTGTTTTCCCGGTCAGTCAAAAATGCACTTTAATTGCTTGGCAAGATGTTATCCTTAGGAAGCTGTGGTGCATGCAACCCAATCTCATCAGTGTGTTAAATTAATGTTCAATTTACAGGTGAGTTTAGTACCTTTCTCCAACTGTTGTCAGACAGCTTAGCCTTCTGGGAGCAGGTACGATAGCCACACTTTCCTGGGGTTTGCCTTTATTGACAGTATTTCCCCAGAAACTTCCTAGGCTCTAGCTAATATTTTACTGTGGGGTAATGATATGGCATCATCTTTTTAAACTCTGATATCTTCTAGGACAAACCCCAGTGGTAAGGTGGTGATAAATGTTAATACGGTTTATTTTTGTGTTTAACTCTGCAGACGATAGTGGATGAACAGTTGGCTTTGAAGAGAGTTGCAGATATTGTTATTAATCTATATGCAATGACAGCAGTCCTGTCCAGAGCAAGTCGATCCATCAGTATCGGGCTTCGCAACCATGACCATGAAGTAAGTATCACATTTAATATATCTATATTGTAAGAATACATGACTCCTTCAACAAGAAATCAATGAGTGTTTCAGAAACAAGTGCGGGTGGTGGGGTGTACACCAATGTACTCCACTGCACTAGACTCTTATGACAGTACAATGTACGACACTATCCTCCACTCTGCTGTACCACACTCAACTTAATGACAGAACACTCAATGAAAGTAAACTCTTCAATTTGAAAGACATTTTTATTAAAAATAAAAAGTCATTAAAATTCAATTAAAAAAATAAAGGTTAAACCCTTTTTATACTTAGGAAAGCTTTACGTATTCTTCCGATACCATCTATAGGTATAGTTATACCTTAAATATATAAATCTGAAAGAGACACGTTAGTGATAGATTCCTTAGCTTAGAATATTCCGAGGCGTCAGACTGGATCAGGAAAATTTTGCGTAGCAATACCCCTGCGCGCCGGCAGGCGTCGTCCGCGGCTCCGTGTCCGTTGTCGGCATCGTTAGCGCCGGAATGACGTCGTCGGAGTACTTGGACGCCGCCCATGCGCGCTGACGTCAGTTCTTCTTTTTTCCGCAGATCCGGAGAAGCTCTACCCCTTAGTCATTTTTTTACTAAACTTTTTTGATCTTTTGATACATTTCTCTACTCGAGTCTTCGACTCCGATGGTGCCGGTAGGGATGCCCGGGTTTAAACCCTGCTCCAAGTGCGACCGACTGATGTCGGTTACCTACCCCCTTCGCCGGTGCCTCAAGTGTTTAGGCCTCGACCACGACGACCGCACCTGCTCCGACTGCCGGGCCCTGACGTCGAAAGCTAGGCGGGAGCGGTCCCGCAAGCGGCTCAAGCTCCGGCAGTCGGCCCGCGCCGCTCCAGGTCCCGGTCCCACAAGAGGTCGAGGGACCGGTCGCGGGGTCCGAGTCCTCGCAGCTCCGGGAGTGGACATCGGTCGTCCGGATCCAAGTCCTCAGGTAAGAAGCATGAGAGGTCGGAGAGACGTCATCGTTCCTCCGACCCACCCCGAAGCACGCACGATGCGGCCGGGGGTTCGGGTGACACCACCCACGCGGCTCCGACGGAGTCGCAGGCGTTGCTGCCTGCCCCACACCTTCGGGTCCCTGGGCATGACGCGACGCCAGAGGAAGTCAAGCGGTACCTCATGGCCATGAGGTCCCTCCCTACTCAGCCGGGTCCCGTGGCACAAAGGTTCCCGGCTGGAGGCCCTAGCGGGTCGGGTGCTTCGGCTCCGATGCCGTCGGGTGCTTCGGGCCCGGCGCCGCCGGCAACTTCGGTCCCGGCGCCGCAGGACCTCACTGGATCCGCTTCCGGATCCGGGTCGTCGCCGGTCGACCTCACCGGCGCCGGCCTAGCGGGTGTCGCCCCCGGCGCCCACTGTGGACGCCGTCCCCAATCTTCCCTTCGGTCCGTCTCTGGCGGCGCCGCTACCGACGGCCTTTGAAGATTTCTATTTCCATGAACCGGCCCCGTCTGTTGATCCTGATCTGCAGGAGATGGGTGACAAGGGTGATTGGGGGGTCTGGGGACCCTCTGGCACAAGAGTGCCAGTCTCAAGAGGACTGGACATATGAGCTTGGGGAGGCCAGTGGAATTGACACTTCGCCAGACACTGGATTTGTCTCCCCTCCCCTCCCACCGTGACTACGGAGGAGGGGGCTGCTTACAATGTAGTGTTGACGCGGGCAGCCAAGGCCTTAAACCTTGAGCTCCCCGTCGCGGTCGTGAGGACTAACCTCCTCACTGAGGTCCTTAAACCGCAGGCAAGCTCCAGTGAGCCTCTGCTGCCGTTTAATGAGGCCTTGTGTGACGTTCTTGTGGGCACTTTGTCCAAGCCCGCCACAGGTCCGCCTGTGGATAGGAACGTGGCCAGACGCTACCGCCCGGCCCCGGGCGACCCTTGCTTTTTGTCCACCCATCGCACCCCCGAGAGCCTGGTCATTCAGGCCTCCACTTCCCAGACCGCATTCCCGACGGCTCCGCACGATCGGGAATCTAAGAGGTATGAACAGTTCGGGAAGAAAGTGTTCTCGTCCCTGAGTTTGGGACTGTGGTCTGTCAATACCGTATGCCTCTTGAGCCGCTACACCCACACCCTGTGGGACACGGTCGCGGACGTGCTGCCACAATGTCCGGAGGAGGTCCGTGCTAAACTCGCCCAAGCCCTTGCGGAGGGTCGAGATGCAGCGCGGTATTCCATCCGGTGTGGGCTGGATACCATGGACGCACTGGGCAGGGCGATGGCTATGACGGTGGCGGTTCGACGCCACGCCTGGTTGAGGTCCGCCAACTTTTCGGCCGATGTCCAGGCCACTCTTCCGGACATGCCGTTTGATGGCCGTCGCCTCTTTGGCGACAAGGCAGACCATGCGCTTGAGCGTTTAAAGGACTCCAGGGCTACGGCCAAGTCCTTGGGCCTCTCGGCCACATGCCAGCAATCGGGTGCCTTTCGCTCCTTTCGTGGCCACAGAAGGGGCGCCCCCACACGTGCTGCCAGCCACGCGCCGCAGAATGTTCAACAGCGCGGCGGCGGCCGTGGAAACCGCCGTGACGGCGGTCGGGGACAACGGGGAGGCCAGTCCACACCTCCCCCCGCAGCATCCGCCTCAAAACCTTCCTAGTCCGTGTTTTCAGGCCCATGTGACGCCAGTGGGGGGCCGGGTTCGCCATCACCTCTTCCACTGGCGCACTGTCACGTCAGACAGGTGGGTGCTGCAAATCGTCCGAAGGGGCTACTCCCTCCCCTTCGAGGCGGCCCCTCCAGCCATGCCACCGCAATTCCACCGCGTGTCGGGGGATCACTTGCAACATCTGCAAGAGGAAGTCACGGCCCTCTTGGGCAAGGGGGCCATCGAGCGCGTTCCTGGGCCAGAAGTAGGGTGTGGTTGTTACTCCCACTACTTTTTGGTACCCAAGAAGGGCAAAGGGGGCATACGCCCTATCTTGGACCTACGGCACGTCAACGGCTTCCTCCGGAAGGAGAAGTTCAAGATGCTGACTTTGGCTCAGGTCTTAGCTGCCCTGGAGACTGGATGGTAGCGTTAGACTTGCAGGACGCTTATTTTCACATCCCCGTCCTGCCGGCCCACCGGCGTTACCTGCGGTTCACGGTAGGCCACGAGCACTTTCAGTTTACCGTGCTCCCCTTCGGCCTTACCAGCGCCCCACGGGTGTTCACGAAAGTGATGGCGGTGGTCGCAGCTCATCTGCCCAGGTTATGGGTGTCAGTCTTCCCCTACCTCGACAGTCGTCAGCCACCTCCAGACTACGGCCGACCTCCTGCACTTGCTGGGGTTCTCCATCAACGTGCCGAAGTCGCACCTGTGTCCCTCTCTGAAGCTCCTCTTCATCGGAGCGGTTCTAGACTCAGCGCAGTTTCGGGTTTATCCTCCCGAACAGCGGGTTCGGGATATTCAGGCTCTGATTCCAATCTTTCAGCCTTTATCCCGAGTCTCGGTCAGGTTGCCGCTGCGGCTTCTGGAGCTGATGGCCTCCTGCATCCTTCTGGTGCATTCCGCCCGGTGGCGGATGCGGGCTCTGCAGTGGGACCTGAAGTTTCGGTGGGCCCAGCATCAGGGCAACTTGTCCGATCATGTCTTGATCTCGGAGGGCACTGCAAGACAGTTGCAGTGGTGGCTCACGGACCGCGATTGGGTCAGTGGCAGATCCCTCTCCCTACCCCACCCGGAGCACGTGGTTGTGACGGATACGTCCCTCCAGGGCTGGGGATGCCTCATGGGAGAGGCGGAGATCAGAGGCATCTGGTCTCCGGCGGAGTCCCTGCTCCATGTCAACCTTGTGGAGCTGCGGGCGATCCGACTAGCACTGAAGGCATTCCTCCCCTCTGTCCGGGGGAGTGTAGTGCAGGTGTTCACGGACAACACCACCGCCATGTGGTACTGCAACAAACAGGGCGGGGTGGGGTCGTGGACCCTATGCCAGGAGGCTCTGCGCCTCTGGCAGTGGCTGGAACATCAGGGCGTGACCCTGGTGGTTCAACACCTGGCAGGTTCTCTGAATGCCAGGGCGGACAAACTCAGCCGTCGGTGCATGATGGATCGCGAATGGCGTCTGAACTCGAACGTGGCGCAAGGTCTCTTTCAGCAGTGGGGAGAGCCTTGGTTAGCCACAGAATAGAACGCGCAATGTCATCAGTTCTGCGCGTTGGAATTTCCAAGGCGTCACTCGCTCGGAGACGCTTTTCGTCGCGAGTGGAGTTGCGGTCTATTGTACGCCTTTCCGCCTATACCACTTCTGCCCAGAGTGCTGAAGAAGATCAGGCGCGACCGGGCCCAGGTTATCCTTGTGGCTCCAGACTGGGCACGAAGATACTGGTATCCCGAGCTACTCAGCATGTCAGTCGATCCCCCGATTCGTCTGCCTCTTCGGGAGGACCTTCTGTCGCAGCAGCAGGGGACGGTCCTCCACCCGAACCTGTCCAGTCTCCACCTACAAACTTGGAGATTGAGCGGCGGCAGTTGAGGCTATTTGACCTGCCCCCTGAAGTCTGTAATGTCATTCTGGCAGCCAGGCGTCCCTCCACCAAGTCGGTATACGCCTGCAGGTGGAACAGATTTGTGGCATGGTGCACAGCAAAGGCTGTGGACCCACTCTCTGCACCCCTTTCTGAGGTTCTCCTCTTCCTTCTTTCTCTTGCCCAGCAGGGCTCTGCTCTGGGCACTATCAAGGGCTACCTTTCTGCCCTTTCAGCCTTTCACCTTCTTTCCGCCTCCGCATCCCTCGAAAGAGGAAGAGAGGCTCCACCGTCTGGACCCAAAACGCGCGCTCTCTTACTATCTGGATCGCACACGGCAGTTCCGGGTGGATGACCAACTCTTTGTTGGTTACGTGGGCGCTAAGAAGGGAAAGGGGGTGCACAAGCGGACCATCTCTCGGTGGATCATCTTGTGTATCCAGGCTTGTTACTCCTTGGCTAAAAAGGAGCCCCCTGTTGGATTGCGGGCTCATTCCACTCGGGCCACGGCGACTACAACTGCCCTGGGCCGGGGAGTGCCCTTGCAGGACATTTGCCAGGCAGCTACGTGGGCCTCGCTGCACACGTATTGCTGGGGTATCTATTCTAAGGTAAGGAATCTATCACTAACGTGTCTCTTTCAGATGCACAAGTTACTACTTGTGTAACGATATATCTGTAAGAGACATTCGTTAGTGATAGATTCTTTACCGACCCACCCATCCTCCCCGTTCTGCAAACCGATATCTAGGGTTAAGGTCATCCCCTTTTAGGGCCCTAGTTTCATGGCACCAGTGTTGGTTCTATCATGGCTCTGCGTATCTGGCGCGGAAAAGCTGTGTATCAGAACTGACGTCAGCGCGCATGGGCGGCATCTAAGTTTTCCGACGACGTCATTCCGGCGCTAACGACGCCGACGACGGACGTGGAGTCGCGGACGACGCCTGCCGGCACGCAGGGGTATTTCTACGCAAAATTTTCCAGATCCAGTCTGACGCCTGGGGATATTCTAAGGTAAGGAATCTATCACTAACTAATGTCTCTTACAGATATATCGTTACACAAGTAGTAACTTGTGCATTACGCACCTCCTTTGAATTTATATAGCTTTATTTATTCTTTAATTACAAACCAAACTTCAACTACACATAAATGTAATTTTGAAAATGTATAACTTGATAATGTACCCAACACTTTCAAATTATTATAACTCGTGTACCTCCATACTCAGTGTATTCAACTTGGTAACCACACTACATTAAATATAACTCACCATTCTACCGAGCACTGTGTTCTCACAGAAGAAGTGATTTCGATGCCTTAACTATTTTTATAAATACTATTCTTTTAGATGGGAAAAGTGATATAATAGAAAAAGTATAAGCAGTTCATGGAGAAAGAGCTAGTTATGGTTTATGTAGTGTGGCTACTGAGTTAAATACACTGTGTACGGTGGTGCGCAAGTTATAATAACTTGAAGGTGTCTAAAGTGTCCCAGTAAGGATTTTGAGAGACAAAATAGAATCAGTCCAGGACAAAACCAGAGCCTGGACTACTGTGCAGTAACTAGCTTCAATGGCCAGAGGTTTATATGACCAGTGGATAGAAATTTAGTCTTTGACTTATTTTGTTAATGTTTGATTATGTTTAATTAACATATATTCATAACAATACAAATAAAAAAACTACGAAGATGGCCCCAAAATGAATACAACTAGGTAGGATTTGTTAAATGAGCCTTTAACAAATAGAGATAACTTCATATCATTGTTAGCTGTTTCCGGGGTATTTTGTCCATCTGTTGTCCCGTCACCTAGATTTGCTGGGCTATCTTTCTTCTTGCATTAATGTATGATGTAGGCATCTTAGAGAATGTGTGTGCATGGAGCCCAGCTAGCTCAGATGTTTTCAATTTTAAGTGCGCAGAACCCAACATCCCAGTCAACCACACTACATTATGCTAGTGAAATCGGTTAGAACCCACTAAAAAGTTTGTTCTGAACAGAAAGGCTGTATTGTATTGGAAAATAACATCTTACTACAATCGTTGTGTATTTTAAAAAGCCCATTTATCAACCATAAATGAAGCATACAAATTTAAGCACAAAGTAAGAGCTTTGGGAGTATGATGTGAAGGACATCTCCAGGCGTTAGGATTTAAGGGCAGAAAGTGAATTGTTATACTTGCTGCCCTAACTCAATTCAGTTTTGTATTTCCCCCTAAAGACTGGGAAGTCTTTATAAAGAGGTAACAGTGGCGTATATAACTTATGTCTTTGTGTTTTATTATTGTTATTTTACTCTTGGGTATTGGAAACCATTGAATGCATTCTTTATTTTGGAAACCAACAAATGTATTCTGTTTTGGTTTTTTTCTCGTATTTTAAATCTGCCTGTGTGGGTTAGGTGCACATATACATTTGAATATACCTTCTAATGTCAACTTTGTTGTTTCCTCAGGTGCTGCTTACAAATATGTTCTGTACTGAGACGTTTTTCAAGAATAACTACCTCGTTGCTCAGTTAGACAAAAGTAAGATTTTTAATTTAGTTATTTACTTAAGGAGTTTTATGAAGTGTCTATATGTCTCCAAACTGTCACCTCGGAGCACTATGCAAGTATGAAAAAGCAAGGAACAAAAAAGGAGGGACAGAAGGAAGTGGGGTCTGTGTTGGGTGGCATAAAGATTAGAGAAGGTACAGAGGCAGATCGTTAGGCTGTATACACAGATTGAAGACAGGGTATGACATTCTTTTAAGTGGGGCTCGAGTGGGAATTCAGCAGAGGGAGAAAAAATGCGTCTCGTAATTGTTAATACGATTTTAAGATCGTTCCTCAGTTGGTAACCACCCTCTGGCTTTTTCATTGGAGACGGTACAGTATTCCAGAGATATGATACCAGGGGCTGCTCCTCCACGTGGGAGTTGGAGCGTTACCATACTGCTTTCTTGCAGTGCAAGAAGCAGAAACGTAATATGGTATAAATACCACTTTACGTTTCTGCTTCTAGCACTGCGAGAAAGCAGAAGAAGGGTATGCTTGGTTGTGGGCGGGTGGGGGAGGAGTGGCTAGCCCAATGTTATGGGTGGTGACTGTTTGTTCGGCCCCAGGGCCAACCAAACCAGTCATGAGCACTCTCATGTTTTCTCCATGTAGCTTGCATGCAGCTTGCATGGAGAAAACAGCCTCCCCAGAGAAACCTGTACGGACGGTGTCCTAACCAATCACAATGCTGCCATTGCAACTTTGTGATTGGCCATGGGGAGGAGAGAGAGGCTGCCTGCCTCTGCATCCTGTGAGCAGAGAGAGAGCAGGAGACGTGACACGGCAGTCCTGTGCCAGAGGCGAAGGCAAGTTAAAACATTTTTTTTTTATAAATTAAATTAACCTCCCAGCGCGACTTCCTAACTCCCCACACCCGCGAGGCATGCCTGCCGCGACTGTATGACACCCGGGCTTTTCATGACTTATACTTTTGTTGACTGAGTTGGGATTCACCAGATAATCGAGACTTATTGTTAGATGGTATGGTGAAGCCAGTAGTTGAAGGTACTTGGGGACACTTTGCTGTGATGCTCTATGCATAGTGTCTTAAAGTTAAACTTGTGTTGGTGTTGTAGCTAATGAATGTTCAGCACAGCAATTGTGGTATGTTTGAATTGTTTGAGATTAAGGCAGATTACTGCTGACTGATTTAGTATTCTTTGCAGTTTATGTAGGAGTGATTTTGGAAGGCCAGAATAGATGCTGAAACAATAGTCTATTTGAGGTCAAATCAGGGCTCATGTTAGTTCAATGATATGAGATGACATTGGGAAAGGTGTGGTTTTCTTTAAAATAGACAATTGGTAGTTGATGCTCCTAACTACAGACTTAACCTGAGGTTTAAATTACGTTTCCTCGTCAAAGATAATTTATTATCCATTTACTGGATGAGAATGTGTCCCGACACCTTTAGCTAGGTGAATGGTGGTGAGTGGTATTGTTTTGGTCTGTTATTAAAAATGAGCACTTCAGTTTTGTCCCTAGTGAGGCATAAGAGACTGGCATTCATCTACGATGCAGTATGTTCCATGAATGCTGAAAAAATATATTGAACATGTGAATTTTAATTTATTTTGAGGAATGTTTGTGAATCATCTGCGTACAAATGGAAATGTAGTTGGTGTAAGTAGATAAATAGTTGCATGTTATTATAGGAAAAGCTGCTTGTTGTTGCACTGGTAATTTGTGGAGACCGATTTTACTTCTGAAATGTCTGTATTGTGCCTCTGACAGATCATTGACCAGGAGCTGCCGTTTGGATTCTGGGGCACAACGGGAGTTGTCACTACTGACAGTCTTGAGTTCTGCATATGGGCCTCTGCTCTTTGTGCAAACCTACAATGTTTATTCTGTATGAGCACAAAGCCACACCTAAGACTGCTTGAACACTTTGGGACTGAGCCTAGTGTATGGATGTAAATACATTTTAACATTGATGTAGATGTGGATGACTAAAGAACAGTTTAATCAGCAGATATTGCAGAAAATCAGGAAAATCTAAAACCACAAGCCAACCTTAATCAACAAATATGCTATTAGGGTTTTCCAGGTTGAAATCAAAGATTCCCCCTATCGTTTTAGATGTGCAAACTAAAAAGCAGTTATCAAGCACATACAAGGTGAATTTAATGACTTGTTTGAATTGCAGAGAGCAGACATTATAATAATGGATCATGTAAAATCTCCTTTAAAAAAAAAAAAAGGTATACAAAAAGTTCAGTCAAAACAAAGTCTCTTTACCATTGATGTAACAGACTTTGCACTCAAAAATAACACTGGTAACATTGAACTGAAGATGGCTAAATAAAACTAAAGACTCAAACATAAGAAAAAGATGCAGACATTTTGTCAGGTTGTTCCCCAACTCTAGGAGGATTGTTTTCCTACTGTCATTGATCAGATTACAAAATAAATGGAAAGTATTTTATTTTTCCAACTACCAACTGATATTCATGGGTGTCTCTAAAATACCATTGGCAGAAACCCATGAGCTTGTTCTAGGAAAGCTGCTGTACGAGGATAGTTTTTGTGATAAGTTCTACAAACAGTTCGTGGGCATTTTTGATTCTCTCCAGTTGATGGGTTGGCACATTATTTCTCAGCTCGCAGACGGTCAATAAATGTTAATTTCTCTAAAGGTCAACTACACCGATGTCTGCAGATTATGTTGTTGCCTCAATTCTTTTATACTAGCCTTTGTAGAAAAATCTGCCTCTGGTTAATAAGGTTGAGTGCAGGCTCTCCATGATTTTGTCCAGGAAAAGACATGAACAAGAATTACTAGGGCAAGAAATTATATCTTCATAATTCCGATTTAGAGTTTGGCAGATGAGCAGTCCTTCACAAACGTGACCGATATCCTGTTTGCCTTATTACCAGTGCCATAGGGTACGATACAGTTGTAATCAGGCCAGGGTTTGATGGTATATCTTTGTTCGAGGCATGTTAGGCTGTAGATACATATGCTTTGCATACTCTTACCATCTATTGTTTGGTCTGGGTGTGTGCAAGTTAGTTTTCTTTGACTGAGTTCTTTCGAGTAACAAGTTTGAGTGAGTCCACCTTGTGATAATGCACATGGCATCAGCTAAATTTTTCGATTTTCTTTCTGCCGTCTTTCGGATATGTGTGCCTGCACACCGGTTCGAGGCAGTTATGGTGTGCTTTTTTTGGTTTGTGCAACACTTTCACTTTCTTTGGCTCGGTTTCCCATTCTGCTTGTCGAGGTATAGCTACATCGATTGTCGAGTCGATGCGCTTCAACCGCGAACCCTACAGGGCCTCGCCCATAAGGTTCTCCAGAGAATGCCCTGCCGGTGATGGAAAGGAGGCCCTTCCATAACTGCACTTGCTGCCACTTGAGACACATCGGGTCTGTACTCGAAGTTTGTCACCAGCGCACAGAGAGACGAATTGTGAAACCTGACGCTCCTTCCGCTCCAAGAAAACCCTCAAAGACATTTGAGCACGTCTGTTTGAGATGCAGGAGAGAAGCATCAAGGACATTCGGACATCTTCGGCTATAAAGACATCCAGGAACACGAACACCCTCGACCATCGGTTGCAGAAGAACATGTGTTCTCCATTGAGGGCTGTTCGGACTCCAACCTCAAGGTCGATCTGGAGATGGAGGAAGTCACACCGGCTCAACAGCCCATGAGTATGGTACCCTCTGTCCCTCAACACTGTTGAACGCTCCAAGAGACACTCAGCCCATCTTGATCAAGAGTCCACCACTGCTTTCTGGTCTTGATCGGCACCGAGGGACTGGTGCGGACGCTCTGCCCTCCGCTTGATGCCGAAACACCAACCGAAGCTGAAGCCTTTGGCGTTGAACTCCTCGGTGCCTAACCGAACATGAGTGGCTGCCGCTTGGACACGGAGTGGAACTTTGGTGCTGAAACTAAAATGTGGGTTGGATCCAAAAGTTTTGAAGCTGACTTCAGAACCTGATTCCGGCAAGCCAGTGGAGTCTATTCTTCATGGACTCTAGGAAAAGCTGAATGCTATACGAAAACAAATCCACATCTAGTCTCAAACTGGGTGTATCCTCGCCAAGTCTTCGGCTCTGATGCTCTTGACTCACCGGTACCATCAAAGAAAGGGGAAAAATCAGACAAAGCCCTTTGCCTTCTCCACCACCACCAAAAGACTCCACTTCTTCACCGCAGTCTTTTGAAGACACGCTTGACATCTCACCTCAGGGCTCTGCACAGTACGATACAGGTGGGAATGGTGGAGAATTCAATTCCTTTGGGACACCCCGACCCCTGGGACACCAATTATGTTGACCCTCCAGGGGACACAGGCCTAGTCTTATATTCCACCCGTCCTTACCCTCTTGACAACTCAACAGCATATCAGGAGTTAATCCGTAGAGCTGCTGCCTTTCATGATGTACAGCTCCACAGGAACCCTTAGAAGAGGATTTCCTCTTTTAGACCCTTTCATCTACCCATAGGGCTACTCGGTATTCATAAGACACAGTGGGGACATTTTTAAAGACCATATTAGAGCTAGGGTTATAAGACCCAGATTAGATAAAACATATAAGGCCTCCCCATCTGATCCCATATACATTAAGGGCCAGGTACCACCAGACTCGCTAGTGATTACCACTGCTTGCCAGCGGACTAACTCATAAGCTAGTGGAGCTGACGCCAAACAAAGAGAGCCAGTGCATTGATGCAGCAGAGAAAAGGGTTGCAGCACAATCTGCCAATCGTTGGTTTATTGACAACTGAATGGGCTTGCTTGCTCGCTATGACTGTGCTCACTGGGTTGAGATTGAGGACCTGCTCCAATATCTACCAGACGAGCATAGAAAGCTAGGGCAAGAACTTGTCTCAGAATACAAGCTAATATCCAATACCTCCGTATGCTGTGCCCTAGACTCTGCTGACACTGCAACGAGAGGCATCAATACCAGCATTTTGCTTCAACGCCATGTATATCATGTATTTCTGGTTTTAAACCAGAGGTGCAGCAGAATCTCCTTTATGTACCCTTTGACAAAGAACATCTATTTAGTCCCCAAGTTGACCAGTCCTTAAAGAAAATTGAAAAAGACACCGACAGCGAAAGCAATTGAGCCGTTCAAATACCTACTCCTCTTGGCTCCTTTCGCCACTCCAACTATCGTGGGGATTCCAAAACCACCTCTTCAGACACCCCCACCTCTTACCACTGTAATCTAAGTCGCCACATCTCTCCAAGAGGTTACTTCAGGGGAAACCATGGCACGAGTAGAGGCAAAGGTGCTTCCTAACACAGTGCAACACCCACTGCCAAACAATGACTGCCCTCTCCTCCCCACCACATATAACACCTGTTGGGTGTTTTTAAGGATTTTCTACCCACATTGCAATCAATTATACCAGACCAGAACATTTTCAAACATGGTTATTGTGTGGAGCTCATTGCCACACTGTGGAAAAGCACTTCTTCTCGCTTCTCGAAGTTCAATAAAGATAAAGAAGCAGGTACTGTACAGAGACGTTTATTTAGCATCTGTAACAAGTCAGGCACAAAGGAAGAATACCGGTAACCGCCACCCTCCATGCCTATATCACCGGACAGCCATTCAAACATACACAACTTAAGCGGCCATCAAACATACACAACTCACGCGGCAACCATTCAAATCAAATCATACCACGAGAATAATATTTGAAGTTGACACATGCGCATGTGCGCTCGTGTCTACTTCAAATATCAACATACAACACACCTCCCTCCTTTTATTTAAAAAATAAATAAATAATAATTAGGAAAGCACAAAATCCTTAAATTTGATAGGTAACGTGCGAACTCTTGAGCTTCTGGTTAACATGTGGAAGCAGAAACACATGGTTCACCAAGAGATGTTTCAGAATTTGAAGTGTTCATGGCTACATCATTGACATCTAGAAATACATATGAAGAATTATCATCATACAATTCTTTTCTGCCTTTAAAACAGAAACTCTATTAAAGTTCCAAACGCTCCCATCTTCCACTCGTACTACATTTTTGAATACTTAAACTACCTCCATGACATCAGACCAATTTGATAATCCTTTACGTACTGAACAACCCTTCTTTAACAGTACTAAATCTCCAACCGTAATAAAAACATTCCTCACAGTCTTATTTTTTTTTTAACAAATCATTCTTCATTTTTGTTTTATAAGCATCTACTTTCCTACGAATTTCTTTGAAATCAATCTCCGCAAACTCAGCTCGTGTCTTATCCTTGTTCCTTAACCACCATGGTACTAATTTTGTACTAGGTTAAGTCCTCTCAATAATTCAAAGGGAGTCAATAGAGTAATAGCATTAGGAGCTGTTCTTTAAGAAAGCAACATGGATTGTAGGGCTTTGTTTCAAAACACTCCACCTTTAACAGCCAACTGAATTGCTTCTTTAACAACCCTATTGAATCTCTCAATTTGACCATTAGCCTCTGGATGTAATACTGCAATCTTTTTGTGAGGTATGCCACATCTTGTTAAATAATTTTCCAATTGTTTGCTGATAAATTGAGGTCCATTATCTGTAACAATCTCCTGAGGAATACCCTCTCTACAGAAGATTTCATCCAAAAATTGTATGATAGTTTCAGAAGTAACTTCTCCAACCATCTTAATCTCTGGCCATTTAGAAAAATAATCCATAAGCACAATGCCAAATTAATATTGATGTGGTAATATACTAAATGGGGCAATAATATCAATACTTAGTTTACTCCATGGTGCAGCAGGTAAGTCTACTGGTTGCGGAGAAGTAGTTAAAGCCTTAGCTGACTTATCACCATTAGCACACAAATTACAAAGTCTCACCTGATGCTCAACATATGAGTCTATTCCTGGCCACCAAAAACTGTCTTTCAAACGTCTTCTAGTAATAGAAATTCCAAAATGCCCTTCGTGAGGGAAATCAACTAACATCTTCCTGAGACCAAAAGGCGGAATACATTAATCTCCCTTTAAGATTATTCCATTCTCTATGGCCAATTCATCTCTAATTTTGTAATAACTAGCTAAACTACCTATGAGTTCTTTCGGTTGTACGGCATTACAACGCGGGCTTTTACCCCGCATGCCATTACAACGCAGTTTTTACAACGCATGTTGTTACAACGACTTGCGTTGGGGGGCGCTGGATAGTGGAATAGTTTAATTTTCTATTCCAACTCCAGCCCAGGTTGACAGTAGGGAAGGTGTTGGATGGAAAATTAAACTATTCCCTATCCTACAGCGCCCTCCAGCGCAAGTCGTTGTAACGACTTGCGTTGTAATAGCAGCGTTGTAATAGCAGTGCGGGGTAATGCCCGCGTTTTTATGGATGTTTCCCGTTCGTTCTCTTCCGGCTAATCATTTAATATAAACTTCTTTACCTCTTTGAGTTCCTGATCTTTTTCCATTTCCTCATTCCATAATTGTTCATGGACCACAGAATTCTCACCAAACAGTAAATTCACATCACATACAACATGTGCCACTTCACACTTATCAGTATCAACAGTGTCTGAATCCTTACACGGAAGAGGTAGTTTTGACATACAGTCAGCATGACATTAGATTTTCCTGGAACATACTCTAATGAATATTGAAAATGTTGTAATCTTGATGACAGTCTGGCCAGTCTTGATGATAATGTACGCCCCCCACCAGGTGATAAGATGTGCACTAAAGGCTTGTGGTCAGACTTAATGGTGAATTTTGTACCCCATAAAAATGGTCTAAAATGCTCAGCGCCCCATACGCACGCTAATAGCTCTCTTTCAATCACGGAGTAATGACGCTCAAATTCCCTCAATGTTCTTGAGGCATATGCCACAATCCATTCCTTACCCCACTCTTCTTGGATCAGTACTGCACCTAAACCACAATTACTTGCATCCACCATTACAATACAATGTTTACCAATAACAAAAGGTTTAAGGCACGGAGCCTTGGTAATCATCTCCTTGACAATGGTGAACGTTGCAGTCATAGTATCAGTCCAATTATATTTGGCATTTTTCTTTAGCAGGTACCTAAACAGTTCAATCACAGTTGCATAATTAGGAATGAATTTAGCATAAAATTCTACTAAGCCTAAAAAGGCAACATATTGTTCCTTGTTCTCAGGAATAGGAGCTTTACTAATATTCTCCAAATGTGATGCTTTAGGTTTGATTCAATTTTCACTGATACAGTGTCCCAGGTTTTCAACTTCTTTTTTTTTAAATTGCATTTGTCTGCACAAAGTGTTAGACCTTTGTTTGATAAGGCATTGAGGACTTTCATTAAATTGTGGTCATGTTCTTCATCATCTTTTCCAAAGACTAAAATATCATCTTGGAATGCTATTGCTCCAGTGAGGCCATTTAAGGTTTCTTTCATCAACCTTTGAATACAGCTGCAGCACTAGCTAAACAAAAGGGCATTCTGCAAAATCTATACAATCCCTCTGGTGTTCTAAACGCAGTCAGGTCTCTTGATTCCTCGTGGACAAGAACTTGGTGGTATGCACTAGCAAGGTCCAAGCATGAAAATACCTGTGCATCAGCCAATGTAGAAACCATTTCATGTAAATTGGGAAGGGGATGAAAATCCACACAAATAGCGTTGTTTAAACTGCGCAAGTCTATGCACAAGCGAAGATCTCCCCCAGATTTAATAGAAATAACTACTGGTGAAACCCAAGGAGATGACTCTATAGGTTCAATTATTTTTTTGCTACACATATCATTGAGCATATCTTTTAGCTTATTCATGTAAGCTAGAGGAACATTTCTGACCTTGTGATGTACAGGTAAAGCATTTGCATGTACTTTTATGCGATGTTTAAAACCTTTGTACTCACCCAGTTTATCACTGAATAATGGAGGATACTCTTTTTTGACCTTAGAGACCAAGGAAGAATCATTATTCTTACTCAAAATAGGAGCCGTGGGAATTGTATCAACAGAATATACAGAAGGGTCAGCAATAGGATCTAGTTTTATACCTAGTTTCTCCTGATGTGGCCAACCTAACAGCGACTCTCCTACTTTTGTAACATAAATCTTCCCCCGTGTGCTGCATTCATGAAAAATCAAGTGTGCTATAAAATACCCACTGAGTTGTAGTTTATAACCAGTGTAACCACTTTGTGAAATGTCAGGTTGTATAAGTTTTATGTCAGGCCAATTAGTGTAAACCAAAGCGTGAGGTAAAATGGTATACCATGAACAAGAATCTACTAATACTTTGGTGGAAATTCCATTGATGGTAACATTACATGAAGGAAATGTTGCAATGCTTATCTCTTTAGTTACACAAAGTATAGTATTAACATCATAGTCATAATCACATAACTCCTCGTGTTCTTGGATAACATTAATTCTCCTTGGAGCTGATCTACAGACTCTAGGAAAATGTCCTTTCTTGTTACATCTGGCACACACTTTCTCCAAAGCAGGACATGACTTTGAGTTCCCTAGATGATAGCTGCTACCACATCTAAAACAATAAACACTGTTCCATCTTGGGTCGGGTTTTTGCCATCTATTTTTGCTTTCCGTTTTATAATAAGTTTCATTTCTTTGGTTTGGATTTTTTTGTTTGTTTATCAGATTCTTTTTGTTTATCATGTTCTTTGTTAACGACATGCACATCAGATTTATCACATGGCCTGATCTCATCCACAAACTTTTCTGAGTGTTCAATAGATTTCGCTATCTCAATAGCTGCATTGAGAGACATGTCTGAAGTAGTCCACAATCTTTGTTGAATTTTTTTGGTGTTAGTACGCATAAGAATTTGATCTCTTAAAACTTGGTCATAGTTTATGTGTTCAAAGTCACATGTGACTGCTAAGGCTCTTAGTGCTGATACATAGTTGTCAATAAATTCATCACTTTTTTGTTTCCTTGAATAAAATGTAAATCTTTCCATGACCATTATTTATTTTCTTCCCATATCGAATTGAAAGTTGTTTAGAAGCAATTTGGTAAACATTTAAATCAGAAGCGTTGGTCAAAGGAGGTAGATTTTTATATTCTTTAAGAGCAATACCTCCAAGACAATGTTTGAGTAGGGCTAATTTCCTATCTGGTTCACATTCTTCCCCTTCAAGAACATCCACATATGCAAAAAACATTGCCTCCTATATCTCCCATTCAATTTGGGGTTCACCTGGCAATGTGAGAAAAGATGGGGGGGTTGAATTCCAGTCATGCTTGTTTATGTTTGCTTTTAATCCCTTTTGCTAGTAAAATGTAATATAGAATTAATATGTGCGTGTCGTAGATGGTATAAATATAAACAAGGTTAATGTTATGACATGCGAAATATATATGTGTGTGTAACACAGATGAATACTCACATCTGACCTCACTATTGCGCTGTGAGCTCCTCAGCCGATCTCGCTAAAACCGGGCTTTACAACTTGCGTGTATACGGTGGCCGGAACGCATCAAGTTTACCCAGCGTTGTTGTTGACTTTGTTGATGTAGGCGGTGCCTCTTCCATCTTAGCAACCAATGACAATGGAAATCTTTTGAAAGATGAGCAGCATGTGGTTGCAAGTAGACGTCAAGACACCCAATAAGATACGATATTCCACAGGAAGAGGTTTGCCCAAAGCTTCCAATAGCCAATAGTATCCTCGTAAGCAGAAAGCGTGTTTCCTTAATAACGCCGATATTTGTACAAAAATCCAATCGATCATAATGTTGAGTAGGGAACGCATCCCATGCTCGTCGCCAGTGTGAAAAGCACTTCTTCTCGAAGTTCAATAAAGATAAAGAAGCAGGTACTGTACAGAGAAGTTTAGTTAGCATCTGTAGCACGTCGGGTACAAAGGAAGAATAGCGGTAACTGCCACCCTCCATGCATATATCACCGGACCGCCATTCAGACATACACAACTCACGCGGCCATCACACATACACAACACACGCAGCAACCATTCCAATCAAATCATACCACGAGAATAACATTTGAAGTTGACACACGCGCGTGTGCGCTTGTGTCTACTTCAAATATCAACATACAACACACACCTCCCAACATTCCACCTCACACCCACAGGCTATCACTAGAACATCAAACACTGCTCAAACAGGAAGTTCAAGCTCTTCTTCTTGAAAGAACTTTAGAACCCGTCCCTTTACGTCAACAAGGTTCAGGGATATACTCCCTATACATCCTAATCCCCAAAAAGGACTAATCAGTACCGCCAATTCTAGACCTCTGGACCAGTACATCCTGTCAGAGCACTTCCATGTGGTCACTCTCCAAGACATGAATCCCACTTTTCCAACAAGGTAACTTTCTAGCAGCATTAGACCTAAAGGACCCCTTTTTTCACATACCAATAAACCCAGTACATCACAGATACCGAACATTTGTGATAGCCGGCAAACGTTATCTGTTCAACGTCCTCTCTCTCAGGGTGACTACTTCACCTCGGGTATTCACCTACTGCCTAGCAGTGATAGCAGCCTACCTACGCAGATAAAACTTCCATGTGTTCCCATATCTGGACAATTGGCTTATCTATGCCAGCCCCCGTCATCAGTGACAGCAACATACTCAAGCTACTATAGAGCTGATCCATTGCTTAGGTTTCACCATCAGTGTCGCCAAATCTCACCTTCAACCTCTGCAGGTTCAAACTTATATAGGAGCTATTCTAAACACACAAGTAGAATTCGCATGTCCCAATATTGCACAAATCCAAAATTTATAGATATTGATACCCCACTTGCAGACCAATCAACCGCTTACTGTGAGAACAGTCATGCAGCTCCAAAGTATTATGGCTTCCTGCATTGCCACAGTTCTGTATGCATTACTACACATACGTCTGTTACAGGTACGCCTAGCGCAACTGTGGTCTCAGTCACAGGGTCAATTAGAAGATCTAGTGTTGATAGACCACCACACTCATCCTTCTCTGCATTGGTGGAACACCAACAACCTCTTACGAGGGTGGCCTTTCCTTGACCCTGTTCCCCACATCACTCCGATAATGGACGCACCACTCACAGGCTGGGGTGCACACTTGCAGGATGTCACAGTACAGGGTCTTCGAGACGCCAATCACCAAGAAACTCTACATCAAATACCTAGAGCTTCAAGCTGTTCACCTAGCATTGAAATCATTCCCACCTCACCTGATCGACAAGGTTGTCCTAGTTCGGACGAACAATATGACAGCCATCTACAAAAACCAGAAGGGGGGGCAACACATTCTCCGCAGTTATCACGCCTATGTCAGACCATTTGGCGCTGTGCTGTGCATCACAGCATTCCTCTGTTAGCAGAAAGCCTCCCAGAACAGACGATTTTTCCGGCCACCTCATTGGATGCGAATACAAGTCCACGAAACTGAACTCTACCCCCAAGCCCTCCTCCCTTACTTCTACAGGTGAGGGTTCCCTCAAATAGATTTGTTTGAAGCCAGTGCTAAATGCCCAGACTTCGCCTCCAGGTTCCCTTGTCCCCTATCCATGGGCAGTGCTCTATTGATGAACTGGTCAGAGATGCTTGACTATGCTTTTCTGCCTCTCCTTCCATTTATGGTTTGTAATTTCAGGCAAACATCTTTTACACTCATACTAGTGGCTCCCACAAGGACCCATCAACCCTGGTTCACAATGCTACTAGACCTTTCAAGAAGCTTTCCATCAGGCCGCACCTTCTCACTTTGAACAGTGGAGAAATCATGCGCCCAGATGCCAAGGCACTCATCCTGATAATCTGCCTTCTGAGGTCATAGAATTCGGTTATCCCGCCTGAATGTATGACCATTCTCAAAGAAGCCCATAGGCCTACCACTAGAGTATGTTGTGCGATTAAATGAAAAGGATTTGTTTGCTATTGTCATACTAAACAAATTAATCCATTCAATGCCACAATACAAAACATTGTTACCTGCTGCATTTACAGCTCTCTAGGCTCGCATTCACTTCACTTCAATATGATTGCATCTTGCTACAATAGCTGCCTATCTGCAGAATAGACAACATCTCTCTTTATTCAAAATACCAGGATATTAAAGCCTTCGTAGAAAGACTTAAGAGTGATTCCACCTGGGGTTTCCTGGAATCTTAACATTGTTCTCGCACAACTGATGGGTCCTCCATTTGACGCCTACACACTTGCCGTTTTCTGGGAAAATTGCATTTTTTAATTGCCAATACCTCACTTAGACTTGTTAGGACAGGTTGGTTCTTTGCAGCAACCCCAAATTTCTTCCAAAGGATGTCTCTCACTCTCACCTCAATCAATCAATTGAGTTGCCAATTGTTTTCCCTCAACCAGACTCTGTTGCGGAATGGGCTCTCCATACATTATATTTCAAAAGAGCCCTTATGTGCTACATTGATAGAACATAAAACCTTTCATAAATTGAAATCCTATATCCAAATCAGGGATTGCCAGATGGATAGTGGAGTGCATTCAAACATGTTATGTGAAAGCAAAGAGAATTTTACAGACACCATCTAGGGTGCACACTACTCCAAAGATAAGGGGCTTCAATGGCTTTCTTAGGCATCATCCCAACGACTGACATATGCAAAGCAGCTACATGGTCTACACCACACACCTTCGCTAAACATTATTGTGTGGATGTTCTAGTACGCCAACAAGCTAATGTAGATTAGGCTACACTCTTTTAAACAACTTCAACACCCAGAGGTTAGCCACCACTTTTGAGGGGCACTGCTTTACAGTTCATGCAAATCATGTGTATTTACAGCCACACATGCCTCAAACAGATTTGTACTTACCTTACAAGCATCTGTTTATGGCATTTAGTCCCTGGACATGTGTTGCCATTGCAGTTTTTCTTTACCTTTTCATATGCATGGACAGTGGTTTACTTGCACTTAATTTACACTCCATTCTTACCCGCCTGCTGAAAAACAATCCTGGTTGATGCCCATGTGCGTTATCACCAGGAGGAGGAGTCACTCAAACTTGTGACTAGAAATACTTCTTCGAAGAGAAACAAATTGCCTCCGGACCCAAAACTAGATAGCAGTAGTATGCATAACATGAGAATCTACAGCACTTCATGCCTGGAGCAGATGTTTACAGGGTAAGTAACATAATTCTTTTACAGGTATATTTGACTGAATTGTGGTTGTAAGGCTCGAAGCTCTAAAATATTCTGGTATTGTGTTTCTCATGGAGGATTTTTTGTGTGTTTTCTCTTCATGATACTGTTGTGATGTAAGTAGCATATTGGTATGATTTTAAGGTGGTTAGTTTTGCTGTTGTCATTCCAAGGTATTGTTTCTTGAAGTTTTGCTTTATTGAAATGTTAGGAAACTAGTCTGCTTTTGCCTAGTTTGCCCTCTATATAGTGTGTAGCACTCATGCATTACCAGATAATTGAGATAAAGTAAATGCATGCAATTGATGCTACTTTTTGAGGTCAAGTTTCATCCCAAATCTTTTTTTAGTCTCTTGTATTAGTTTTTAACTCACTGAGAATATTGTGCATGCGTTATTATCTTAATCTGACAGTTGCACGGTAT
This sequence comes from Lissotriton helveticus, assembly GCF_964261635.1. NCBI lineage: Eukaryota > Metazoa > Chordata > Amphibia > Caudata > Salamandridae > Lissotriton > Lissotriton helveticus. Next base: position 1,068,525,511 of record NC_136070.1, on the reverse strand, counting down.
GCCAATATTATTTTTTTTATTGAATACTGATATCATCCTGGATCTATTAATTTATTGTTTTTAATTTTAGATTCTCCTGAAAACACGGACGACAGTGTTAAAAAAATTGCTAAGCTGATACTGGAGAACAGATCCTACACGTGTTCCCATCCTCTAGATAGGACATTCTAATGAGAAGAGACTTGACAAGACAATCCTTTGCTAAATAATTTCTGTACATGCCAAAAAAACATACTGGCATCTGATAAAAAAAAATATTAAATTAAATGATATCTAACAATGGCAAAGTCTATCCTCCTGTTTGCACCAAGAACCACCAATCAAAAACCGTAACACAGATTAATAACTTATTTTTGTAATATTTATATTGTTAGTGTTAACATTTTTTTATGAAGTGTGTAAACCGGATTACTGCAAAACAGATTTTTTGAAAATAAAAATAATTTCTCTCTTCTGTTAAGTGGAGAATGGTTTTGTCTTGGTTTCATCATAATATTATACTAATTTTGTGTTATTGGTTCTCACTTGGAATACCTACAAAATCTGTTGGAAGCGTGATTCATGCATACTGGTCACATAGGCATAGTTGGCCAGTTTTTACATTAACACCTAATAGATGTCAAAATATTGACTTTTAACTGCCCAGGGTAATGTACACATTTATTGTAAAGAAGGTTATAGTAGACTGGTATACTTTACATTTTTGGTGTGCAGATGGTTGAATGTGGCATCTGGGAATATTGCATTGACAGTCAAAAATGTTTGTGTAGTTTCTAATAGCATGAATGATTTATAAATGCTGTAAGAGCTCATACTCCAACTCCGAATTAGTCAAGATAAATACTCTAGACTTTTGACTAGGAACGAGTCTGTCATCAAAAGATCTTCTGTGGAGTTAGGTCGGCTATTTTGGTTTATATCGTTCAGATATTAACAATATTCCTATCCGCTATAGATTGTCAATATATGGACTGTTCTGGGTCTAAATTGTACCTTCTCCTTTTTTACTGTTACTTAAGGTGAGAGCCATCCATACCTTTTCTTCTTACCATTTTTAATGCAGCAATGTTGTTAGAAGTCTGTTTCCAGAATCATTCAATGCATGTTTGTTTAGACATAGACTTACTAGAATTTGAAAATGATCACTATTCTACAGTAAGCTTGTCAAGAAACTCTTCCATATACATATTTTCAATTGAATAAGATTTGTAAATTCAGCTTTAAGTTTTTACAAACCACAAAGATCAGAGATAAAAAAACATCCTAAGACAATAGTTCAGATGTTAAAACATTACGCCTTTTTGAATTAAAGTAATTCTCTAAAAAGCCTTTGTCCTCACTCTGTATCATCCAAAAAACAAAGGAGGATTATCTCTATAAATTACTGTTCAGGTTGCAAAGTAAATCATTAGTATCTGCCTTCCAATATTACCCCGCTTTAACACAGGAATTTTCCACTTTTCCACCTGCTGTTCAATGCTAACTAAAGGCAATATATATCTATATATACAATTATATATCCTCCCAGTTATATATCTCACCCGTTTATTTATGTTTTGGGTTTATGATAATACACATAAAGGAGTTTGAATTGGATATAGGTAGTGTGAGTTAAAATTAAAAAAATGAATTTATAAATAGTCATTTGGAAAAAAGGAGATCATATGAAAGAAAGGGTTGAATCTGAATAAGTAGCAAGTTGAATAGATGCATAGAAAAAGAATTCTATTGTTAATTATGTTGCCACTGGAGGGCTGAACTTTTGAAAGAGAAACAATAAGTATGCCCACTGGAGGGCTGGACTGTTCAGTTATCCATTGTATGGTACAAGTATATAAGGAGTGAGTTCTCCGATTGAGGGGTAATGTACCGCACAAAAATACTGATTTTACTATTAATTAATGGCAACGATAACACTGACCCGATGGATATGATTGAAATGTTCCAATTGATTTGGGGGTTGGTCATCAAACAATACCAAATAACAATCCGATTCTTCTAACTGTGGTAGATTAAATGCACATCACAGGGTTTATTGTGTTTGAACTCATTTTATCTTATTTCATAATGGGGATTTGTTTTGACAATATACACTACAGCATCCACAATGCACAGCAGTAAGCTGCAGGAAGTGATGTAAAAGATCAGTATACACACTCAAAAGAGAGAAAAAACGCAGCTTCTGCTAATTGTTTTTCCCGTGAACAAGGTCTCCGTTGAGTCTGAAACTGTTGGGTTACTGGCATGCTAAATAAACCAAGTAAGAACTTTACCAATTTGCAAGTCTCCTAACTCGTGAGTGCGAGCGGAATCCCTTGCTGGGGAAACCGTTGTTGGAATATATATATATATATATATATATATATATATTACCTACTGGCGGTCGCCAGTAGGTATATATAGTTAGGATTTTTTCTCTATGGGTTTTTTGAAAATTCTATGTCTAATAACTTTGGCGTTTGTGGACGGAATTGGCTGAAATTTTCAGGAAAATGGCACATTTTGTTTCTGAGCAGCCCCTGAAAATTGGGGGGGGGGGTTCGTCCAGGGGGGGTCGAGAAAAAAGGGGGGTCCCAAAACGTGTTTTTAACATTGAGTTTTCCATAGGGCGGTTGGCCTCACTTTTAGCCCGAACGGCTGAATGGATTTGCACGAAACTTGGCAAAATTGTAGGGACTGGTAGCCCGATGTGCCTTTTGTAGGTCTCAATATATGTGCTCCAGTGGATTTTGAGAAATTAACGTTTAAAAAAAGATATATATCTGTAACAGCGGACCGGGCAGCGCTCCAGTTCGCGTACTTTTCGCGCAACGGAGCTTTGTGAAGCGAAGCTGATTGGTTCTCCGGCGTCTGTCAACATTCCAAACAGTCCGTAGCGGCCGCCATCTTGTCTCTCGGTAGGATCGAGAGACAAGAGGAGGCGAAAGGGAAGGGGCAAATGACGATAAGGGGGCATAGTAGATCCTCCCTGACCTCTTAGGTTTGATGTACCATTTTGCCAAGTTTGGTGTAATTCCGTTCAGCCATTCAGGCTGTAGACGTATCTAAATGTCAATAATCGAACGGCTGAATGGATTTGCACGAAACTTGGCAAAATATTAGGGACTGGTAGCCCGATGTGCCTTTGCTAGGTCTCAATATATGTGCTCCAGTGGATTTGGAGAAATTAACGTTCAAAAAAAGATATATATCTGTAACAGCGCTCCGCTTCGCGTACTTTTCGCGTTACGGAGCTTTGCGAAGCTGATTGGTTCTCCGGCGTCTGTCAACATTCCAAACAGTCCGTATCGGCCGCCATCTTGTCTCTCGGTAGGATCGAGAGACAAGAGGAGGCCAAAGCGAAGGGGGAAATGACCATAAGGGGGCATAGTAGATCCTTCCTGACCTCTTAGGTTTGATGTACCATTTTGCCAAGTTTGGTGTAATTCCGTTCAGCCATTCAGGCTGTAGACGTATGTAAATGTCCTATGGAAAATTGCATGGGGAAAACACATTTGAAAGTGTTGAAATTTAGAACCAATTAAAATGTTACTTTGGTTTTGTATTTGTGTGTGATGAAAGTTAATTGGTTATGTATATATGTCAAATGAGAGGAAACCACAGCCATTTTGTGATACTACTGTCTGAGGTACATTTGTGAGGAATTTTTGGTGGTGAATTTCTGGTGTTTGATTTACACAGTACTAACACTTCTCCTACTTTTAAAAAGGTGAGTTGTTAATTTGTAAGGGGAACTATGTTGTACACTTGAAGATAATTTGAAAAATGTTTTCTGTTATTTATTTGCAGTCCTTTCTGTTATACTAAATACTTGATAAAGTTAGTTTTATATTATGTATTACTAAAAACGATAAATGAAAGTGATTATTTTTTTCTGCAATTTACAGCAAGCAATTTCAAAATAAAATGGCTCACAATGAAGAGACCGTGGCAATTTCTTTTGAATTGTCCACTACATTGATTGAAATTGAGAGCACCAATAATGAAATATTGTCACATGGAGGAGATGACTTGTATGATTCCATTAGATTGATTGAAATGGACAGCACCAATAATGAAATATTGTCACAAGGAGGAGATGACTTGAATGATTCCACTACATTGATTGAAATTGAGAGCACCAATAATGAAATATTGTCACAAGGAGGAGATGACTTGTATGATTCAATTAGATTGATTGAAATGGACAGCACCAATAATGAAATATTGTCACAAGGAGGAGATGACTTGAATGATTCCACTACATTGATTGAAATTGAGAGCACCAATAATGAAATATTGTCACGAGGAGATGACTTGAATGATTCCACTACATTGATTGAAATTGAGAGCACCAATAATGAAATATTGTCACAAGGAGGAGATGACTTGAATGATTCCACTACATTGATTGAAATTGACAGCACCAATAATGAAATATTGTCACAAGGAGGAGATGACTTGAATGATTTTTTTGATCAATCTGTTGATGGCGAATTTATCGAATGTTTGGAGACCATAGAGTTACAAGAATCATCATTGCAGACTTTTCATGAGGAAATTGCTGATGAGGACATGTTACTAGTTCTTTCAAATTTAGAAAATTCTGAAGAATAAATTTATATTTAGAAATCAAAAAATTTTTTGAGACATTATTCATTTTTATTTTTAATTTATGAGGTTGTAGCGAAGTGATTGTAGTATAAAATGAGACTTATAGTATAGAGTGCAACATTTTTATGTTACATGGTAAGTTTACTCATATTTACTTCCCTTCTGCCACTATATTATCTCCAATGTGTATTTGACATCTCTTCTTCATCTCCGGCCTCCTTTCTCTCACTGTGTGTCTCCGATGCATCTTATCGCTGCTATTTTGTGTAATTACAGAAGAGAGTAAAATAAAATAGTTCGGAACGTGAAAAGGGGGCAAAGTAGAGTACCCCTCACCCCGTAGGCCTTTTCAGGCGGTCCCAAAAGGATCAGTTTCTGCTTTCCTGAGAGATTATGGTATGAGTTCCATATACCACAATAATTTGCATTACAACATGCAAGATATCTATCTCCTATTACCAACTTTTGGAGATATTCGCGCTAAGCGCGAATATCTCCAAAAAGTTATACCTGCCCTGAGCAGTTCTTAGCCATGTTATCCAATGGGAGTTGGATAACATGGCTAAGAGCATTAGCTCGGTAATGCATGAATATCGCTGACTTTTTAGCGATATTCATGCATTGCGGCCGTTTTTTATCGCATTTGCGATAAACCTTGATAATAGCAAGGTTTATCTTCGATAATTTCTGACGATGCTTAGCGGTAAAAAATTTGTTGGTAAGCATCGTTAGCGATAAATATCGCTTAACTTTGGTAATATGCACCAACGTCTGTTAACGTTCGATTCGAAGGAAATGAGGAAGTGTTGAAAAACATTGTTTGCGCCATCTTGCCTTTTTTGAAATGCCACACTTTTGTCGTGCACGGCAGCCATTTTAGATGCCTTGACCAGACCCACTCTCTGCACGCTGTCGATTCGTAGCATGGCTCCCCACCCTCGCAAGCATCTTCCCCAGGCACTGGTCACCCCCGCTCTCTGTCTTATGCATGGGCAATAAACCTCCCCCCATCTGCGCTGCTCTTCCCTGAGAATCACACTCTGTGCCCGCCCGACACCTCCCTTTCGCCCTATTCACTACCGCACCCTCTGACACTCCTCTTCCTCTGTGTCCGATTGTCCAGGCTATCAGCTAGCCCTGCAGATGTAGTTTATGGCTCCAGCTGTAAAGAATCACCCCTCTTTAAAGGAGTTATAGTAGATCAAGGCCCACACCCGATGAGATCCGTCACACCACACGTGTTCCTACTATCTGAAAACCATCCTGTATTGTGATTGGGGAGGGGACCGAGCCTGAAGCGGAAGATTCCAGGAATGACTCTTTGTACATCAAAGTTTTTACAATTATGTGTCACATTAAAAATATATAGCACTCCAACAAAGTAGTAGGAATATAAAACTTTAATAACATATAAATATATACAACAAAACAAAAACAGTAAAAACATTTAAACAACGAAGAGACCGTGGCAATTTCTTTTGAATTCCTGATGAGGACATGTTACTAGTTCTTTCAAATTATGAAAATTCAGAAGATGTTGCCTGGGGGTGGGTCGTCAGTAGCAGTCTGTTGTGCGAATAGTTCCAAGGCAGCAGAACGCGCTGAAATCTAGATGGCACGAAAGTGATGTCTAGTAAGTTGCCGCCCAGCAAATAACGGCGTGGGGCGCCGCGGGGGGTGGATTGTCAGTAGCGGTCTGTTGTGCGAATAGTTCCAAGGCAGCAGAAAGCGCTGAAATCTGGATGTCACGAAGGTGATGTCTAGTAAGTTGCCGCCCAGCAAATAACGGCGTGGGGCGCCGCGGGGGTGAGTGAGTCCAGTAGGCACCACAGCTATTCTTACCGGCATTGCAGAATTACTGCTGGGGACAATGCCTGTGCTGTAGCAGGGTCACAGCAGAAACAAAAAGGATTCTGTTGAAGATGTTGTTGGTTTTCAATTTGAAAACAGTTCTGGTGTCAATTGCTATGCTAATGTAGTGGTTAATGTTTTGTTTTCTCTAGAAAATGTAAAAGAGGGGGAGGCAGTCCAAAGTTCCGTTAAAAGGGCAAAGGAAAGGATCGGTGGTTTGAACTATCAGTCAAAAAGGGGAGGGGGTGCAACAATTTTTCCTACCGGGTCACACTGTGCTTTCACCGGAACTGAGGTCTGCAGGATTCTAGTAATTCAAAGTGAGGCTGGCGCCAGCATGGGAGCGCCGACGTCCCGCGGATACAGTTTCGTCACTCCACGGGCGATCATGGCAGTCATTCCCCATCGGGGGTGTCTGCGGGGGTCGGAGACTCCCGCGGCTCCTGTAGAATCTTCAAGGTCGTGGAGGACTACGGTGGTGGAGTCAACCAGTGACCGGGCCATTTCTTTATGCTGGGCCCGCTCTTGCCAGGTCGACCGCCATTTTGAGAGTTCGGTAGCTACTGGCGATCGCGGGGTCAAATGAGCGGACGGGCTCCACCCTGCCGGGCGAGACGTTGCAGCATCGCCACAGTGGAAGAACCCTTTTCCGGGCGCTTGGAGCGCTGAGGGTGCAGGTGGGAAGCCTCCACTGGGGAGGCGGGAGAGGCCTGTTCGCATCGTCTCTCCCTCCCAGTGCATCCCACGGCGTCTCGCTTGAGATTTGTTATGGCCGGACCAGGCGATGAGGACGAGGGGGGGGGGGTCGGAGGCATGTGCAAGACATCCCCCCCCAGTGTTGTCGCAGCCATTATTCAAGAGAGAAGAAGTGTCCCGTCCGTCTTCGGGCCGGGCTTCCGGTGGATGTCGGCCGGACGCCCCTGGCTCTGGCCCCATGAACGGGTTTCTTGGTTTATCGGCTGCAGCCGGATCCCGTCGGCCTCGGCCCCCCGACCGTTGGTGGCTGGACCGGAAGAGCATGTGGCGGGACTACCTGCAACTCTCAAGGGCCACCGCGGCCGGACTGGGAGAGAGAGGTGAGGGTCGAGGAGACATTCCCCCCTCCTGAAACTCTTCAGCGTTGTAAAGGCAATCCCCTGGCCGGGTCCCGCTGGCCTCGGCCTCTCCTCCGGCTACACCCTACTTTAGGATCTCCTGGCCGAGGCGTGGCAGCAGGATCCGCCTTATATGGGCTGCTCCCGGCTGGGCGTAGCCGCAACCCTGCCCCACCTTGGAAGTTTCCAGAGTGGGGGCGGATGTTCTACTGACTTGCATTTTCCCTAGTCTATCGATTTTTTTGGCGTGGCAGGCGGTGGGACAGCGAGGGGTGATTTGGTTTCTCTTACTGTTTTTCTGGTCTCTCACCACTGGCATATTTCTAACGTTATCTTGTTTCTAGGACATTAATAGGTTTTATCATTACGTTATGTTATCGTTTCTTTGTTCGTTGTTTAATAAAAGTTTATGTTCATCAGTGGCCTACTGATTTTCGTTTTCCTATTCTTTTCTTTCCAGGTTGTTTCATGCTAAAGTTTCTGTTAACAGGATACAGTGATCACTTCGTTATTATTGCATATGTCCTTTTCACCAGGGGTGCTCTCTGGTCGGGCCAGATGACGTATCTCTAGTAAATGGTCCGGGTGAAACAGGTGCATCAATCAGTGGGGAGTAGATAGGCATGACAGATTACAAGGGGGGAGAAAGGTCCGCATTACGTACCCTTTCACTATTTGCAAAGATTTTCCTACGTATATTTGCAAACAGGGAATACCTCCAAAAAGAACCAATTCCCAAACAGTCAATGTTTGGGGAAACAATCAATCAATGAGGAACGAAATAGGCACGACCTGTTAAAGGTTTGCGTTACCTACCCTTCACTATCTGCAAAGGGAGAGAGAATATTCCTATTCTTCCTCGTTTGCAGGCAGAGAAGATTCTTAAGAGAACCAACTTCGAACAATTCAATGCTCGATTCAAACAATCAAGAAGGGGTACTGTGAACACAAATGAACGCCGCTTATGTACATACACATTGGTATTATCAACAGGTTGTTCCTAATGTTTCTATTTTAGGGAGGTCAAAAAGAGATCCCATTAGTGGCCTACTGATTTTGCTCGATTCCTTTATCTTTTTTTACACGATTTTTCGCTATCTGCAAAGACTAAACAGAGTATTGCGACTCTGTGCTTGTTTGTAAATAGAGAATGAACCAAAGAGAACAATCAATCAAATGGAGAGAGAAGCAGGCACGACGGATTACAACGGGGGCAAAGGCCTGCGTTAACTACCCTTCACTATCTGCAAAGAGAGAGTACTCCTAATAGAAATGAGGGGTGGAGGGCAGCATTCAAAGCAGATCAGTGTGCATAAACACGAAAATGTTTTTACTTACCACGTACTTGACATTCGACAGCTTATGATATTTGCTATTAAAAAACCATTGAAATTCACTGAAAAAACCATAGGTTATAGACCATATATAGTTAGGAATTAGCATTTAAAAAACCTTATTTTACTCACACAAAACCATTGAAATTCCATATATAGTTAGTTGCACTAACTATATATCGCGCACCCGCAATCCACTGCTGATCATGTCACATATTACATCATTCATGACATGGTCAGTGACATCACTGATGACATCAGTGATGACATCTCAAATGACATCACTGATGACATCACTGATGACATCTCATTTGACATCATTCTTGTGTGAATACGATAAACCTCTTCAGACTCTAATATAACCTTAGATACACTCAGTGTATACAGACACTCACACACTGCCACTCATCCATGGAGTTACTCACACACCCAGTCAGTCATGCAAAGAAACAATCTCACCTCCATTTCTTCAACTATACAGTTAAACACACCTTACTTATTGAAACATATACTAACACATATTTACTCTCTTATACAATCCCTGATACAAGTTCACAATGATCGATACACCCACTCACTCATTCAGTGGCTCTCATGCACAGTTATTTATATATGCCAACTCTCACATGTACTGTGTTTTACATATGTATTTAGTATGACATGTAGCATTGAGATATCCATTCACTCACCAATTCACTCATGCACACAGTCAACTGCCCATGTAGCTGTTTCCACATGCACTCTTGAACTCATACACCTAGTGAATAAACTGCTCACACATCTATGCACAGAGTCACACACCTTACAGCCACCCCCACACAAACTCAATCTCCCATAGAAATACTTGGGCAACCAATTAATAACACATATAGCCTCGTATAGCTAATGATCAACACATGCAGCAGTTTACATCACAACAGACATAATGATGCACAAATTAAGACAGTTTAGTCACTAACCCATGCATTCAGTGAGACATATTTAATCACTCACTCATACAGTCAGTCACGCACCTACTAAATCCTTCATCCAGACACTTATACATCCACTCATTCTTCAATATGTAAGACATATTTTAACTTTACAGAAACATACAGTCACTGGATGTTGTCATCAGTGATGTCATCAGTGATGTCATTTGAGATGTCATCACTGATGTCATCAGTGATGTCACTGACCATGTCATGAATGATGTAATATGTAACATGATCAGCAGTGGATTGCGGGTGCGCGATATATAGTTAGTGCAACTAACTATATATGGAATTTCAATGGTTTTGTGTGAGTAAAATAAGGTTTTTTAAATGCTAATTCCTAACTATATATGGTCTATAACCTATGGTTTTTTCAGTGAATATATATATATATATATATATATATATATATATATATATATATGTATGTATGTGTGTATATATATATATATATATATATATATATATATATATATATTTATATTCCAACAACGGTTTCCCCAGCAAGGGATTCCGCTCGCACTCACGAATTAGGAGACTTGCAAATTGGTAAAGTTCTTACTTGGTTTATTTAGTCCTATTACTACATGTCCCAGAAAGCAAAGCGTGCACTGAGCATGTCCTACTTAAGGCATATATATATATATATGAGCAAAGGTCCAGGCTTTTGAGCACGATTCCAGTAGTGCTCACGTGAACGCTTTTTCATGGTTACAAAGCAGAACGGCAAGGAACAGGTGACCCTCGGAGCCCACTTGGGATTTTAACTTTGATGCTAAACTATCGCAAGAACCTTACACCCACTGGGGTAACACTACAACGTCCATAATGCCGCAGTAGTGGCAGCATCCCCGCCCAGGGGCGTGGCAATAAATTAAGATAGACAGTTCTTGTGTTCAACATATCGAGCCACAGAAGAAGGGAGCAGGTTCCTCCCGAAACGCGTCTGGCCCCACTAACTTTCTGTTTGGTTTTCCTGTGAACTTGTCACTAGCAAGCCCTGAATAAAACCTGGCGTTTTCTTATGAATCTTCCTGGTGGCCCTTCAACTTGGGAATCTGGTAAATGTGTGATGTTTCAGCGGCCGTCCCGGTCGCAAAGGTGACCCCCCAGTCAATGGATCCGAGTCCGCACCACTGGGAGCGTGATGACAACGGATGGAAGACGCGTGAGCACGATCCCAGTAGTGCTCACGTGAACGCTTTTTCATGGTTACAAAGCAGAACGGCAAGGAACAGGTGACCCTCGGAGCCCACTTGGGATTTTAACTTTGATGCTAAACTATCGCAAGAACCTTACACCCACTGGGGTAACACTACAACGTCCATAATGCCGCAGTAGTGGCAGCGTCCCCGCCCAGGGGCGTGGCAATAAATTAAGATAGACAGTTCTTGTGTTCAACATATCGAGCCACAGAAGAAGGGAGCAGGTTCCTCCCGAAACGCGTCTGTCCCCACTAACTTTCTGTTTGGTTTTCCTGTGAACTTGTCACTAGCAAGCCCTGAATAAAACCTGGCGTTTTCTTATGAATCTTCCTGGTGGCCCTTCAACTTGGGAATCTGGTAAATGCGTGATGTTTCAGCGGCCGTCCCGGTCGCGAAGGTGACCCCCCAGTCAATGGATCCGAGTCCGCACCACTGGGAGCGTGATGACAACGGATGGAAGACGCGTGAGCACGATTCCAGTAGTGCTCACGTGAACGCTTTTTCATGGTTACAAAGCAGAACGGCAAGGAACAGGTGACCCTCGGAGCCCACTTGGGATTTTAACTTTGATGCTAAACTATCGCAAGAACCTTACACCCACTGGGGTAACACTACAACGTCCATAATGCCGCAGTAGTGGCAGCGTCCCCGCCCAGGGGCGTGGCAATAAATTAAGATAGACAGTTCTTGTGTTCAACATATCGAGCCACAGAAGAAGGGAGCAGGTTCCTCCCGAAACGCGTCTGGCCCCACTAACTTTCTGTTTGGTTTTCCTGTGAACCTGTCACTAGCAAGCCCTGAATAAAACCTGGCGTTTTTTTATGAATCTTCCTGGTGGCCCTTCAACTTGGGAATCTGGTAAATGTGTGATATATATATATATATATATATATATATATATATATATATATATATATATATATATATATATATATTCACTGAAAAAACTATAGGTTTCAGGCCTTATATAGTTAGGAATTAGCATTTAAAAAACCTTTGAAATTCACTGAAAAAACCATAGGTTTCAGGAGTTCTATAGTTAGGAATTAGCTTTTAAAAAACCTTTGAAATTCACTCAAAAAACTATAAGTTTTCGTGGTGTTATAGTTAGCTGGACATTTTACTCATACAAAACCATTGAAATTGCTCCTATATAGTTAGTTGTACTAACTATATTTCGCGCACCCGCAATCCACTGCTGATGATGTCACATATTAGATCATTCATGACATGGTCAGTGACATCACTGATGACATCTCAAATGACATCACTGATGACATCATCCAGTGAATGTGGTTTGCTTCGTTATTTAAATATGCATTATATATATAGCAATTTGCATTGAAGAATAAGTGGATATATATAAATAAATATTTGGATGGAGGATTTAGTAGCAGTGTAATTGACTGTTTACTTGACCAATTTATAATGTCTCACTAAATATAGTGGATAGTGACTAAACTGTGTGAATATCTGTATCACTTTGTCAGTTGTTGTGTAAACTGATTCTACAGTTGGTTACTAGCTATGTGAAAGTCTATATTAGTTATTGATTAGTTAACTGAGTATTTGTATGGGAGTGTGAAAGTGTGTGTGGTTCGGTGGGGGGTGTGTGACTGTCCAAAGATGTGTGAATAGCTGATTCAGTAGATATATGAAGTTAAAACTACATGTTCTAACAGTTGTTTGGGTGAGTGAATATCTTTATAGGTGTGGTGATGAGCAAATATATTTCTCAATGGTACAGGTCCAACAAACTAGAAAAATAAAAGGCAGTGTATGTGTCAGTTGTATATAAATAAGTATACATAAGACACAATGATTGTGTGAGTGACTGTATGGATAACTGTATACTTGTAATAATGATTTTATAATTCACTAAGTATGACTTACTATCTAAATGAATAGAAGAAGTGGTGTTTGTATAAGTGTTTTGCTAAGTAAATATGTAAGTATGATCCATTGTTTGCATAAGTGAGTAGGATGACTTCATATGTGAATAGGATGTGTGCTGTTGTTTAATGTCGATATAGATGTATAAGTATTTTCGATAGTGTTCTATTGTTCATTGACAGCATGTATGAGTGAATCCATAGGTAAGTGATTAGATGTGTGTATACATCTATGAATCACTGAGTGGATTTTTAGATACTTGTATTGCTGTGACAATGGATTTAAATATGATACTCTGTATTTTACAAAGAGTGATGAAAAATTGTAATAGTGTATGAAAAGGTGTATGTGATTGTCACGTGGATGATGTCATCAGTGATGTCATCAGTGATGTCATTTGAGATGTCATCAGTGATGTCACTGACCATGTCATGAATGCTCTAATATGTGACATCATCAGCAGTGGATTGCGGGTGCGCGAAATATAGTTAGTACAACTAACTATATAGGAGCAATATCAATGGTTTTGTATGAGTAAAATGTCCAGCTAACTATAACACCACTAAAACTTATAGTTTTTTGAGTGAATTTCAAAGGTTTTTTAAAAGCTAATTCCTAATTATATAACTCCTGAAACCTATGGTTTTTTCAGTGAATTTCAAAGGTTTTTTAAACGCTAATTCCTAACTATATAAGGCCTGAAACCTATGGTTTTTTCAGTGAATTTGCAAAGTTTTTAAATGCTGTTGTTGTTGAATATCTTTATTCGGTAAAAATTTGCTCACCATAAAAGAATACATTATACACTTTTAAAAGATACATTTCATCAAGTTAAAGGAATAATAACTATCATCAAGAGAAAAACCATGGTTAAAATATAAACACAGCACAAGACAATACAATTGATATAGGCCACGAGCAAGGATTCTCAGCAATTCATTTAGATAGATGGCCATCAGTTATCTCCAATCTGATCAATTGGTAGCCTAGAGTTCATTTTCAGAATTCTTGAACGTATAAGCCAGGCACTGCTCAGAAATTTTGCCACCCCGCAGATCAGGGTGGTAGATGATGAGTCCGAAGAAAGTACTCGTAATGCCGATCTGTGGCACCCCAGCCTCAAGCCCCTGCAAACTGGTTTCAGCCAGATGTTCCGTGCCACTTTATAAGCGGGGCAGGCAAAAAATAAGTGGGCCACAGACTCCTTAGGAGCCGCACAACCCGGGCATGCTCGCGATGGGCCACCATAGTTAGACCACCTTGTGGTGAATTCATGCACCGGGAGGGTCCCCTACCTTAGTTTTAAATACAGGGCTCTGTCTAGCGGCTTGGTTATAAGGTCAAAAAAGGGTTCCAGTTTCCTAGCCCACTTGAACTCAAGAAAGCGCTCCGTGAGTGAACCCCCAGCCATGCTGCGTGTTGCCTCAGCCTGCACCCAATCCCAATATAGCTTCTTGATCACTAATTTGGGCGGGGGAGTTTGAGTCTCCCATACATCTCTCAGACCCAATTGTAAGACTAAGTGCCTCATGTTATTCAGCCATCCAATTTTGTTGCCGATATCAAGCGAGATTAGGTCGTCCAACCCTTCAGCATATTTGGCCAGCTCCTTAATCCTTCTTAAACGAACCCAGAAGAGCAGTGGGCGGAGCCTCACTAGGTCCTTTAGGGCTCGTCTACCAAGATCTAGCCGCAGGGGGATCAGCGGGGTGGAAACGGGGAGGGCCACCACATCTCTCAGAAACTTATTTTCTGCTAAGGTTAACTCAGTAACATTTTCGAACCCCCATAATTCGGAGCCGTATAATGCAGCCGGGAGTATCTGACCCTCATAAATGGCCATAACCGGTGTCACTGGTTTGCTAATTGATTCCCGATACTCCCGCAGGGTCACCCCAGATACTCTTTTGTGGCCCAGTAACATTTTAGCCAGGTGATCCTTCCAATTCATTTGGCTATTTATCCGGACCCCTAAATAGTCGAATGCGTCAACCAACTCCAAGGGGGCCCCATTAAGCAGAAAGTTGTTTTTAAATTTTTTGGAGGGCGAAAAGGCCATCAATTTGGTTTTCATGGTATTGATGGTTAGGCCTCTATCTATACAAAATGAACTAAATCGGTGCAAGAGTTTTTGCAGGCCTATCGGGGATTTGGCTATCAGTAAGGTGTCATCGGCGAAGATTAGGGTCTGGATCTTTTCCCCCGCCAGGGATGGAGCATCCGTCTCTTCTCCTCTTAGGTGGTCCACCACTCCATTCACAAACAAGGAGAAGAGGGTCGGAGCCATGACACATCCCTGGCGGACTCCCCTCCTCACGGGTACCCTATCTGTCAGCTGACCCTGGGCACCCCATCTGATCCTCGCATAAGTCCCCTCATGGAGCCTTACAATTAGACTCAAGAGTGTACCGGGGAAGCCCATACTTTCCAGGATCTCCCACAGTTTAACACGAGGGACCAGGTCAAAAGCTGTCCTGAGATCTATGAAGGCCATATAAAGGCTGCCCTTTTTGATGGTAACTGTCTTCCAATAGATGCCAAAAAAGCGAAAGACCTGGTCCATCGTGCCCACCTTCAGGCGAAATCCGGCCTGGAGGTGAGAGAGAATACTTTCCTCCTCCATCCAATCGCCCACCCTTGAGATGATGACCCTGCCAACCACTTTCTGGATTATGTCTATCAGACTGATGGGTCTGTAGTTGGCAGGGTCGTCTCTTGCCCCCTTCTTATACACAGTGACCACCTCAGCGCCCTTCCAAGAGTCTGGCACGGGGTGGCCCCTTACTATCAAATTCATTATAGTGGCAATAAGATTGGCCCAGGCCAAGGGTTCTGCAATCAAGAGGTCCCCTGGGATCCCATCCGGGCCGGCCGCCTTATTTGGGGTCAAGTGTCTAATAGCCACTGCTACTTCAGAGGCCGTAAATGGACACTCAATCTCCCCGAGGGGTTCCCCTCCCCCACCACTAACTACCATGGGACAGGTTGTATCTTCACTGCCACCATATAGAGCTGAGAAGTGATTAAACCATTGTTGGCTAGTTATATGGGCTGCTAGAGGCTGAGATTTCCCCTGTCTAGCTCTGTTAATTAGGTCCCAAAATAACATCGTATCCCTCTTGCTCACAGCATCTGTTATATCCTTCCAGTGCTCTTCCTCCCAATCACGTTTGGCCAGTGCTATTACTCTCAAATAATCCTTCCTAGCCGCTCTAACTAGTACTGGATTCTTTGAGAGTAGGGCAGCTGTCAAATTTTTCCTTTTCCCCTTACTTTGGGCCGAATACCACGGGTTGCTAGAGATGGGCGGTGTGTTGTTCGATCTACAACTTTTCCCTTTGGAAATAAAATAATGACTCACTTGGTCTATCGTGGCTTTATAAACAGAATCAAGGCTGAAGGTAGGGTTCGGGACACTACCATCCTCCCGTTCCCTTACCTCCAAGTCTTGATACAGATCTTCAACGGAGGATTTAATGACCCCTAATTGGTCTACATTTAAATGAGCCTTATCCCATTTCAATCTTCGATTATTATTATAAGGGATAATCTCCTTAGTTATTTTCATTAACGCACTCGCCCCCCTCTCTTTACATTTCCCCCATTTAAACTTACTGCATAGAGGATTATGGTCACTATCCAGAGTAGGTACCACCTCCATATCGATAAGGTCAGACCACATACTAACGTCCATTAAGATGTAATCTATTCTGGACGGGCCCATAAGCCTATTAAAAGTCATTGCACCTGTCTTGTCAGACAAGGTCCTGCCATTAAGAGCTCTTAGTTTGTGATCCCTGGTGAGGGCATTCATTTGGATTGCCCTTGCGGACCATTTTCGAATGGGTGGTACTAACAAAAGTGGGATAGACCATTTGCAGTCTTCTTCCTCAGTGCCTAGGGGATCATCTCCAAGGAGGGGTTCAAACGTACAATTGAAATCCCCACCCACAATAATTTTAGCTGCAGGAGGGCAGTTAGCTAAAGCAGAATCTAAGCTCATTATGGTTGCAGAGGTGTTATCCCCCGGAGCACCTCTAGCATACACATTAAATAGATCAAGCCTGTTCTCCTCAATATGGCCCCTAGATGAAAGGTGCAGTATATCACTACACTCAGGGTCGTGAATAGCCATGTCCCAGTCCAGATCAATTCTTATCCAGACAATAAGACCTCCTGCTGGTCTGCCCTTCCCTCTACTTGCCGCTGGGGAAAAAAAGGTAGTATAACCCGATTTATCTATTGGTAGCAGAGACCAGGTTTCCTGAAACAGACAGACATCGAACTTCTCGATGAATGCATGCCATTCCGGAATATCCATCTTCCTTTTTAGCCCTGCTACATTCCAAGATAACAGGTGTATTACTCGGCGGCCCTTAGGAGCAAATAGAGGCACACCCTCTCTCCCCCCCCCCCCCCCCAGTTCCCACCTTCTTCATACAAGTATCACCCACACAACTAGATTGTTTGGGGGATGCTATACAACCAGCAATATTATACACACCCAAAGCTTCAGGGGGAGTCACGTTAAAACAGATGCTAATCTTATTAAGATCTACTGTGCTACCCTCCTGGCACTTGTCGTCAGTTCCCCCTGCTTGCGGGGGTTCCACACCTTGTTGTCGACAACCCTCCTCCTTAGACTGTGAACATCAATCGCAGTCCTCCATACCGGAGAGCTGCGAGAACCTATTACAAGTGTCCAGAGGGGTGAAGGGTCTTAAGTGCTCCATCCCGCTGTTGTGATTTGGGTTATGTCTCTGTGGTATCGTAGTCCAGCCAAACTGATCATTGGCCTGAGAGGGATACTGGCCATATAGAGGATAGATGTTACTATATACTAATTGTGGGATAGGCCTCGGAGGATATAACTCTTTCCGGTGGTTAGGGGGGTGCAAAACCGACCTCGGGTAGAAATAGGTTAAAGCCCTAGGTGAGATACAATTTCCCCCACCTCCAGTGGGCCAGTTAAGAATATAATCCACTGCTCGAGGATCTCTAAAATTGACCACCACTAGATCCCCTTAAATATCTTTACGTCTACTGCCCAACCAAGTGATCCGCCTAACATGTACTATATCTCCATCCAAATTTTGGGCTATAGGCCTGTAAGTCCTCAACCAATTAATTATTTTATTTTTCAATTGGGCATAACCCTCCTTCTTATTCTCTGCTAATGTCGGAACCCCCGTCAAAACTACTACATAGGGCACAGCTTGTGGGGGAATCTCCACTTGTGGGACCTTAGTTACTGGACATCTAGTGTATCTCCCTTCCCCTTGACCCTCTCGTTTATTTGCTACAGGTGCCTTTGACGCTACCCTTTGAGAGTCACCCTCTGTCCCTACTGCTGGAATATTTGTGTGTTTTAGGGGGTTTAGTTTTTGAATACCAGTCACATCCCTACCATGAGGCTGTGACATCTGTTTAGGCAACTGGAGTGGGGCAGTTGGAGTTTTGACTGGGGTTTTAACAGTCTGATTAGTCGGAAGCCTAACGACAGGTGTGAGTTGAGCCCCCCCGCTCCCCTGGGCCTTGGATAACGTAACCATACTATTTATAGCAGACTCTATTAGTGTCAGTCTAATTTCAACTTTCTTAATGCTCTCATTAATGGGTAAGAGCAGAGACCTCAATAGAAATTCCAAATTCCCCAATAGTGACGGGGGGTAGTCTATTTGGTGTTATGGGCCCCAGGTTAATATCAGAACCCACTATGTTTGGGACCATTACGGGCGGAGTAACCTCTGGTGGTGGTGCGTCAGGTGTTAATGATGCTGGCACCTCCCCTGTTGCCCTTACATGTGTAGTGGGTAGTTTAGGCCCTTTGCCAAAATCAGAGTGGGGAGTTTTTGCTTTGCCTAGCCCCACCCTTAATTTCCTCCTTTTTTTACTCGGTGGTGGGCCGTGTATCTGGGCTACCACTAGTTGTTTAGGTTTCGTTTTCCTAGTCTTCGAAGGAATAGTATTGCCACAAAGACTATGAGTGGGAGAATCAATTACAATAGGATCTGGGATCATACAAGGGGTGGGAGTGCAGTCACGCAGCAGAAGGGGGAAACCTTCTTGGCTAACGGTTTCCCTCCCAATGTCAGTTTTATCCCCCTCCTGGGGCATAGAAAAAGGAACAATGTCAGTAAGGGATCTGTTTTTCAGGCTTTCAACTGAGCGTCGCCGCTCAGCCCTTCGCTCAGCCATGGTCAGTTCCTTATCTCCCTCAGTCAAGACCTTGGGGAAATATTTGTCCAATGACCCATTACGAAGTCTTCCCTTCTTCCCAGGTGTCCCCTCTTCGGATGGCATAGCCATTGGACTAACCTGTAACAAGGGGCTCCGATCTGCAGACGTTAGAGGATAGGCCCAGCCCAGCCTACTCTGACCTACGAGGGCCTCAGAGGGCCCGCCCTTTGCCCGGGCTTAGCCCCGGGCGCTCCCGCGCAGCGGGATCTTGGCTTCCTTAAAATAACAAGAGTTGTGATAGGCGGGTGGGCGGGGCCGGCAGGGAGAGCAGCCCAGCTGGTCAAATTAGGGCGCGCAGGGACTCCTGGTCCTCGGAGTCCCTGCCGGTGCTCGCAGCCCTGCCGGTCGAGGTAAACTACCCCCTTCACAATGGTGGTGGCGCGGTTTGAACTGCGCTGCGGGACCCGCGAAGCGGGTCCGGCGAGGCGTCCCAGGCAGCAAAGGCAGGCTCAATGGGAAGAAAAAGGGCACAGTCAGCTTCCCGTTCAGATAAATATCCCACTCGCTTCTTGGAAGGCAGCCCTTTTACACTGCAGGCGGGCGGGCGGGGCCGGCAGGGAGAGCAGCCCAGCTGGTCAAATTAGGGCGCGCAGGGACTCCTGGTCCTCGGAGTCCCTGCCGGTGCTCGCAGCCCTGCCGGTCGAGGTAAACTACCCCCTTCACAATGGTGGTGGCGCGGTTTGAACTGCGCTGCGGGACCCGCGAAGCGGGTCCGGCGAGGCGTCCCAGGCAGCAAAGGCAGGCTCAATGGGAAGAAAAAGGGCACAGTCAGCTTCCCGTTCAGATAAATATCCCTAATTCCTAACTATATAAGGCCTGAAACCTATGGTTTTTTCAGTGAATTTCAAAGGTTTTTTAAATGCTAATTCCTAACTATATAAGGCCTGAAACCTATGGTTTTTTCAGTGAATTTGCAAGGTTTTTTTAAATGCTAATTCCTAACTATATAAGGCCTGAAACCTATGGTTTTTTCAGTGGATTTCAAAGGTTTTTTAAATGCTAATTCCTAACTATATAAGGCCTGAAACCTATGGTTTTTTTCATTGAATTCGCAAGGTTTTTTTAAATGCTAATTCTATTAGTGGATAACGTTTTTATATATTAAAACGTTTTTTAAATCTCAAATGCCTGCTTTGCTAACAGAGTTTTTAAGCACAGGCTCTTTTGTCTCTGGTGGCCATCTTGGGAGACTGCATATCAGAATTTTTTTAATGAAATATAAGAGGATTTGAGAAGTCACTCAAAATGTGCCCTAATTTTTCTTTCTTCAGCACTAATCATAATTTCCATGGCAAAATGAACCCCCTCATTTTGTTCCTTTGCAAATTAAATGTTTTAAGTGTTAACACTTTATTCCAATCAAGATGACTTCAGGTGTGCCATACTTTTGTCATAAGTAAGACTGTTAGCGCTCTAGTTGTTCTTTAGAACACTCTGGGACATTCTGTCATTGGGCTATAGTTGGGCTACATCTGGCTGATATTTGGGCTACATTTGTTTTTTTTTGTCTCTGGTGGCCATCTTTGGGCTACATTTGGGCTCTAACATATATACATAGCCCAATATATATTTTTTCAAAGTTAATTTTTGTAAAAAGCACTGGAGCACATATCTTGAGACATAGCAAAGGCACATCGGGCTACCAGTCCCTACAATTTTGCCAAGTTTGGTGGAAAACCATTCAGCCGTTCGGGCTAAAAGTGAGTCCAACCGCCCTATGGAAATTAACATGGGGAAAACACGTTTTGGGACCCCCCTTTTATCTCGGCCCCCGCTTGACGAATCCCCCCCAAACTTTATGGGAAGGACCGGAGCGCCGCGAGGCAAAGTTAAGGACAATTTCAGGAAGATTCCTCAACCGGCGCCAAAGTTATTCCCAATAGAATGTTGCGATTTCCCTAAACAATCCTAACTATATATACCTACTGGCTATCGCCATATATATATATATATATATGTATATGTATATATATCCATCCCATCATCTCCATTACAAAACAACAATCCACGGCCCCAACTTGTTGTGCATTACCGAAAATAAATTCTGATGAAAGCAATTTTGAGGCCGTGCATTGTTTTTATTGTGAAGGAGACAATGGGATTTGGAGATTGAGGGGCTCGAAGACCACTCTGAGGTTTACACAAATCCAATTTATTAACATTCACAAACAGCCGCGTTTCAACATCAAGTCTTTTTCAAACAGATTACAGGTGAGTGGATTGCTGTTGTCAATTTTTATATATCCAACTGTCACACCCATTGGTTGATTGTGCTGTAGTAGGTGTGTTGCAAAACTTTGTAAACAAGTCCCACGATGCACATCACTGGGTAAAGTACATCTAGATTTTAGTCAGAACTTGATTAAATAGGCAGCGGTACCACTCAACAATTAGTTTTCTATCTCTCTCGCTCTGCCATAATTGCCTCACTAAGAAAGGCTCGCTTGTAGGTACTCGGTCAGTGATTTGTGCTCTTTATTTTTCGTAATTGATGATTGATATCAGCTCCTTTGCCTCTCCTTCTCTGCATAATGCGTTCTTGCTGCATATATTCCAATATTCCATCAAATGTCACTTAAATGCAGCTGAATACTTTTCAGAGCGGGTGCATCAATATATACTAGCAACTGCACGTTATAATTTCGACCACCAAGTTTCCCAAGGAACACGTAGCACTATTGAGTAAAGGCCCGAGGAGTCCGCCCCGGGGCCAAAATTCATCAAAATTGGAAGAGGGCAGCATGCCCTCCCCCTCCAAGCCTCCAAAGGCCGCGGGTAGTCCTGCCCAGGGCCAAAATACTAAAAATGGGGAAGGGGGCTCCCCGAGCCTTCTATGGCCCCTGCAAGCCCACCCCAGGGCAGGCTCACATGCTGTGCCCGGGGAGCCCACCCCAGGACATAGTGGTTTCTCTGCCCATCTCGGCAGGTCCCACACAGCTCCCTCCCCTTTAATTAAAAAAATAATGGCCATGTGGGATGGGGTCACCAGGGCCAAATAAGGCTCCGGGAAGGGGACCATGTGCCCTCCTTCCCCTATAGTTAAAAACACCCCTGGGTAAATGGGTTCCCCAGGGCGTAATGAGGCTTCTGAAGGGGGGGGTCACGCTGCTCCTTCTCCTTTACATTATATATGGCTCTGGGAGGTGGGGTCACCATGCCCATAATAGATTTGGGGAGGGTGCCAGGCAGACTCCTTACTTTTATAAGTAAAATAAATAAAGGCTGGGGAGGGGGTGTTATGGGAGGGGTCCCCATGGACAGGCCCTGTGTCCAATTGCCTGCTGCAAAAACAACAATTGATGGACAGAATGCAGAACAATGTCATACATTCACCCCAGTACAGAGATCTAGGCCTAAATCCATAGTTTTTTTGCTCACCATGCCATTCCAGTTTGAACCGAGCCAAATGCAAATCAATCTTGACCCTGTGCCCATGGGAACAGTCCAGCCCGAACTGCCAGGCCTGGTTCTCCCTGGACTGGAAACCAGCATCTTAGGACCTGTTTCGGGGTTTCACCCCTCATTAGCTAGCATAGCTTGACTCCAGTGGCATGGAGAACATGGGACCCACGTCTGGGCATACCCATCCCACTCTGGGTGACAAATACAAAAACAACAATTGATGGACAAAATGCAGAACAAGGTCATACATTCACCCCAGTTCAGAGATCTGGGCCTAAATCCATAGGTTTTTTGCTCACCATACCATTCCAGTTTGAACAGAGTCAAATGCAAATCAGTCTTGACCCTGTGCCCAATGGGAAGAGTCCAGCCCGATCTGTCAGGCCAGGTCCTCCCTGGACTGGAAACAAGCATCCTAGGCCCGGTTTTGTGGTTTCACCCCTCATCAGCCAGGATAGCTTGACTCCAAAGGCATGGTCAATGGCCGTGTGCAGTGGGAGGTTGGCTGCATGTGGAGGTTTGGCTGCAGAGCCTGCTAGATCACTGTGTGATCTAGCCCTGTTGCCAAACCCCCATATTGCACGATCAAAGGCCTTTACGGGGGGGTTGGCCCCAGGCCAGGCCTTGTGGTCAACCCCCCACTGCGTGCTGCTAAAGGTGCCGAAGGCCAGGCATGGTGGGGGTTGGATTTACATGTGGTAATTAAATATTACTGTACTTAGAAAAATACATTTTAAAAAAGCAATTCACTGAAAAAAACAAAGGTTAAAGTAACATAGGTGAAATGTTAAGTAAAAATGTTATGTTTTAAACTCTAAATGTTACAGAAATTTGCCAGTTATAGTTATCTCAAGTAGCTATAAACTCGTGCCCTAAGGTAACTATAAATCATTCCTTCACCATGGACTGCTAATTACCCCACATATTACATTACTCATGACATCTTCTGTGACATCATTGATAATGTCACTGCAACATTTGCAGTGAAATTATTGATGAGAAAACTGTGCATGGTGGGGCTGCAAGTCATAGTTACCTTAGGGCACATGCTATAGTTACTTGTATCCTCTAAACACAACTCAAGGACCTTCCCTAAAGCACCTTCTGATAGAAAAAGTTGCCTCTATGATTTGTAAGGTAGCCTTGCACACTGCAATGACAAATACTCCTGCCCCCTGGGCTGATAACTTGGTGGTCAGATTGCTAGACTACATGAAAAGGCCAGTTTGAGGCATGTGTGCTATAAATACACATGCTTTGCATACTCCTGCCATTTGGGTCCGGAGGTTTCCAAGTTGTTTTTCTTTGAAGAAGTCTTTCCAGTCACGAAGTAAGGTGACTCCTCCTTTCGGAGATAGTGCACATCGGCATCAACTCCATTGTTAGATTGTTTTTTCCGCCATCGGGTTCGGACGTGTATTGCTGCGCTCAGATTCAAAACTGTTCTTTGGGTTCCTCTTGGTGCGCAATCCTCTCTGTCCTCTACAGTATTGTTTTGTACGTGTTTCCCACCACTCTCCATATCATTTCGGTCAACGGAATCTACTTTTCGATCGGAAAGCTTTGTGGACTTCCTTCAGGCCTAACCGCGTCAGTCCAGCTCTCTTTCGATGGATCAGACACCATTTAAATTCTGTCCTCAGTGCCACGCAAAGTATCCGAGCACTGACTCACACCAGGTGTATAACTTGTGCTTGTCTCCAGAGCACAAAGAAGAAGATTGTGACACTTGCAGATCGTTTTGGTCGAAGAAAACCCTTCGCAATCGTCGGGCTTGACGTCGTAAGATGCAGCGTCAAAGCACTGAAGACACGCCAGATATCTTCAGTAAAGACTCTGGTCAAGAAGATATTGGAGTGTCAGCTGTGGAGGAGGAAGAGGCCTTCTCCATGCTGGAGTCTGAATCGGAGCTCGAGAAAGACCTTGACACGAAGAACTTCTGCAGGGACAAGGTGACATGAGTACAGAAGATCCCTTGCTCCATCGACCCACTCCCAAAAAATCTAAGGTTTCTGCACCACCTCTGACTTCTGGCCAAGGTCGGCACCGAGACGACGTTTCTGACGCCCCGCCGTCCGGCTCAGCTCCGAAACACCCACTCAATCCTTCTGGCACAAACCATCTTTGAAACTGAAACCCTCCGGTTCCAAGTCAAAATCGAATTGTCCCTTTGGATCCAAATATAGACATTGTTCCACCGAAAATGGATCCCAAACAGAAGAGACTTTATATCCACCCAGAAACTGGTCATATTCATACCAAGCTGCCTCAGAAACATCAGCTTCCTGTTAAGGACAGTCATTACAAGATCCCTTTGAAAAAGAAGTCTTTTGGTACAATTTGGTACCATCCCTTTTCATCCACCACCAACATCCTCTAAACCATCCGCTTCTCCAACTTTGAATCCTTTACACAGCACACCTCCGGATTCTCCACAAGCTCAGCATGACGGGGACGATATTGATGATGGGGACGCCCATTTACCAATAGATCCATGGAGAGAATACACAATTGACCCTCCATTAGACAATGAACCAGACCTTTACCCTGCCAAGCCATCTCCTTCTGATGACAATGTATCTTATCAGAAACTCATTTCCAGGGTTTCAGAATACCCTGGGGTGGTACTACACAAAGAATCATTAGGATCCACACACAGGTCGACACAGACACTACCTATGCTTAAAGGTATCATGATCCTGTGCGTGCAGGTATCTTGACTCGTAGAGTCGACAAAAAATATAAAGCCTCCCCTAGTAATTATTAAGTGCCCGTTGCCACAAGACTCATTGGTAGTGTCTAATTCTCATTAACAAGCTAATTCCCAAACCTCAGGGGACGCTTCTCCCCAGACAAGGAATCCAAGCTTATAGACTCTGCTGGCAAACACATAGCTGCTCAAGCTGCCAATCGCTGCATTGTGAACACACAGAGCCTTTCAGCCAGATATGACAGACCGCACTGGGATGAGAAGGAGCAATTGTTCCAATGTCTCCCAGATGAGCACAATGCAAAAGCGCAAGATTTGGTAAATGAAGAAAACTCATTTCCAATTCTTCAATAAGATGTGCTCTAGATGAAGCTGATACCGCAGCTAGGGAGGTCAACACTAGCATCTTACTCAGGAGATATGCTTGGTTAAGGATTTCCAGATTTAAGCCAGAGGGCCAAGAATTTATTTTAAATACAGCATTTGACAAAAACATATCTTTGGTCAATCAAGCGCTTGAGAAAATGAAAGAGGACACTGAAGTGGCTAAGTCCATGGGAGCGCTTCAGTCTCCTTCGAACAGAGGCTCCTTTTGTCTCTCCTTTTACCAAGCAGGGTCCATAACCACACCCTCAGACCTAATACCTCCTCTTACAAGGGTAATAACCAATCCTCTTCCTCAAGAGACTTTTTTTAGTGGAGGGTATAGAGGAAACAACTCTAAAGGCAGGGGTATGGGCACTACACCCTGTAACTCCCCTTCCCCATAAAAGCAGTGACTTCCCCACGCTTCCCTCTGACCATACCACACCTGTCGGGGGAAGACTTCAACAGTCTATCCCCATTTGGCAATCTATAACAACCGACAAATGGGTGAGGGGAATTTTCCAACATGGTTATGGCCTGGAGCTTACCACCAATCCTCCAAACATTCCGCCTCTGTCTGTCCCCAGACCACTTGCAGTTGCTTGAACAGGAAGTGCAATCTCTCTTATTAAAGGGAGCCATAGAACCAGTACCGGTACAGTATCAAGGTTCAGGGGTTTACTCTCTCTATTTTCTGATCCCCAAAAAGGGCGGCTCCTTAAGACGTATTCTGGATCTCAGATAGTTGAACCAATATATACTGTCAGAGCACTTTCACATGGTAACCCTTCAACAGGTACGTCCACTTTTACAGAAGGGAGATTTTATGTCTACTCTAGACTTAAAAGACACATATTTTCATGTTCCAATTCATCCTGCTCATCTTAAATACCCCAGATTTGTGATAGCAGGCAAACATCACCAATTCAAAGTACTCCCGTTTGGAGTGACTACTGCTCCCAGAGTATTTACCAAATGCCTGGTGGTAGCCGCAGCTCTTCTCAGAAGACAACATATTCATGTCTTCCCCTACCTAGACAACTGGCTTATCAATCCAGCACTTACCAAAACTGTCTAAGACACACTCAAACCACAATAGACCTACTTCATCAACTGGAATCTCACCTGCATCCTTCACAAATGCAATCTTACCCTAAGGGCCAGTCTAGACACTATCAAAGCTCTAGCCTCTCCTAATGTAGCCAGAATTCACAACATTCAGTCTATAATACTAGTTTCAATCCAACCAATCATGACCAGCAAGTGTTCATGCAACTGCTGGGAATGATGGCGTCTTGCATTGAAATTGCACCCCATGCAAGACTCCACATGGGCCACCTACAACAGTGCTTAGCACATCAGTGTTAACAGTTGCAGGATCAATTAACCGATCTAGTGTTGGTAGACGGCCGCACCCATCGCTCTCTGCAGTGGTGGAACCCACAAAATGTATCAAAAGGACGGCCTTTCTTCAACCCTATTCCACAGATTGTGCTCACAACAGACGCATCTCTGACAGGTTGGTGTGCTTGGACCAACAGCAGACATCTGAATGAGTCCATTATATTTTTTTTAGGCTGGTGTTGCACACTACGTATGCAGAGAAACTAATGGTCACACTGTTATGGTTCGATACCCTTATAGATTTTTTGATAACTATTAAACTGTTATACCCTGATGGTTCCACGCCGGGACACTCGCGAGTAGCCGGGCGCGTAATACATTCATATAACATAACATAACAACATGACATATTAGCTTTTGTCTTATTTGAAAAATGACCACAGATTGTTCCTGTGAACATGTTTGTCCACCACAGATTTTTTTACCACGTTTTCTACAGATTTATCAAGAGATCATAGTTATAGGGCGTCACTTCTTAAGTTGCAGTCCTATAATGATGCGTCCACCCACTTCTTAAGAGTTTAACTGTTATTTATTTGAAAGGCATGGAACACGCAAACATCATACATTCTGCTGATGTCATTGTGTTCAACGCTCCTCCAGTGACATCACCGCACACACGTCCTTTGCATGAGATAAATAGGTTCACCTTCTTTCAGATATAGGTAGCTATGTCTGAGATTTAAGCTCATTGGAGTCTTTCAGGTTATCTGAGATTACTTAAAAACATCTGTCGCTATTCCAGTTTTTAGGTTTTGCCTCCACAGCACTTGCTAAATATCTTGCAATCAATATATATATATATATATAATGGGCTTATAGCACACCCTTTCTTTTTATTTGTTAGTTTGCGTGCCACTTTATTTTGCCCGTTTTTTTGCTCATTGTAGAATGCTATTTCCTGTTGTTCTTCGTGTGTTTTTCTTATCTGTGAAGTTTGACCCAAGTACTTTTTATAAGGTTTTTTCCCACCTACTTTCTTCTTTGTGAGCAAGCATGTTTGGTAGTTGCATGTGATATATGCTGCTTCCATTGAACGTTTCCTCCTTCATGGCACTGTTGCAGTGTGAAGGATGTATAAAAAAATTTACTCATCCGTTTACTCTCCTTACTACTCTAACTGTAACAGGCCTTTTAAGGTTTGACCGTCTGAAGCGTTTCCATTAGCATAGAGGCAATGATCTTCTGACAAATCTTTCTCCACCAATAAAAGGAGTGGATATTAAGGTGACCAAACTCCATGTTAGTTGTGCAATGAGGATCATTAATTGACAACCAACTCACAAGTTAGAAATCAAATTTAGGTATACCACTCTCAAAACCATGCACTAACAATATAGCAACTGGAAGACCCAACCTCCTAAAGAAGTTCAATCGAGTGAGCATTATGCAAACCAATAGCTCTGCAATCTCAACACAGAACAAGAGAAGTAAAATCTGATGTTCTGAAAGAGCTAGCTGATTCTCCCTACAATACATTTAAAACATTAGTAAATTAGCACTGTTTAAATGGAAGGACCAACAGAACTCCATAATAGACTCAGACAGGTTTAGAATTAATTTTGATTCATTTGGTTATTCTATTAAAGAGTCAAAATCTATTAAAATAAGCAATTTCTTAAGGACTTCAGTCAAGAATATCACTAAACATTTAGCAAATCTTTATCGCTTGGTTATAAAATTCAGTTTGCAGTGTTCCACTACCCTTTAAAGCAGAAAGTTGGTTCAAAACAGCTCAAATCGTATGGAAAAAAGGTTGAAAAGTTCAGACTTAAAGTCCATTAGGGGTGAGTCTATTAGCTTAGATCTAAAGATATAATGAAAAATGGAAAGATAGAAATGGTTCGGCAAAGAGGGTCTCAAGCCATCAGCTACCGAATGTAGCATTGACAAACAGTCCAAAGTAAAAGACTGATCAGCATAGCATCCGTGTCTCAAGCATGATAAAACAGAATGGCGGTTTCTCTTATCAATTTTTTTAATTTTTTTGCAGTGGCGTTGCATTACACTGCCATCGAAAGGCTAGCCCATGTCCATGTTTACATAGTGCCACCTAAGATAGTTGAAACAACAAGATGGTTTCTCATGCAAGTCATGAGAAACTGGAAATTGTGAGTCCACACAAGCCTAGTATCAAAATAAAAAGATACAAAGTATTCTGTCCATAGACTTAGCTGAAATTCTATTCCCACAAGAATATTTCAAGGTGCACATTGAAGAAACCTTCAGGAATGTCAGCGTGTAGACTTGTACGGGACAAATAAGTAACATTAAACTTGTAAAGAACAGTCCATGGTATTAAATCAGGGGATATGTGAGCACTAGAGAAAAAGCTTTTCGAAAAGGCCTTATAATGAAATTAAATTGATTTAAATAAAGAATGTATATGTATATAAAGAACGTTCACAAATATTACATAACAATAGCTAACGTTAGAAATCCCCTACTACCACAATTTTTCATGATATTCATATAAATGCATGTTTTTCTAATTTCTTCCTACAAAATGTGTTGTTAATATTTCATAAACTGTTGTTTCTAATATAATATTACCAAATATCAATCTTGTGTATCATTGCTACACATTTTAGCTCCTACTTTTCTAACTAGTGCATTCGCAGCGAAGAGCAAGAAAAACACTAGGCCACTTGACATAGCATCACAATTTTCATCAATATACGTTAATAAGCAACATATGCATTAAAAATTCATTTTCGCAACTCCTTTATACGTATTAGTGTTGTCTTATAAATGTGTTTTCTTTATCTCGTGTTTTAATGCCCACTTTCAGTGCTTCTACTACACTTGTCTCTGTATCATGTGTCACTGTGACTAAGGTGTGCAACGTGTACTTTCAACCTTTCGTGTCTTCTGTATATAAACATGTCGTGTATTATGATTTATAAAATCCTGACGCATCAGCACAATGGTGTCAGACACATATTTGTGCAGATGGTATGTTTTTTTTCTTTTCACACCTGATGCAGGAAATGAACCGTACAATATCGATGAAACCATTAGCGATGTGGCTTGGCTGACTTTCGATCTGGGTGACCCGGTTCGGGTCTGTGCGTCATCTCAACATCCTGTGATTCTCGGCAAATCACTTAATTTCCCTATTCCTATAAACAAAATATGAGTATGTCGTGTAATTTAATTTCTGCTCATATAAAGCGCTCTAATGCCTTCGGTTCATGTTTGGGGCTATATAAAACTGCAATAAAGAAAATAATAATCCTGGCCTCTTTTATTAATTTGATATCTGTGCCAATTCAAGCAGTGACTGCAAGGCACTCCTGTACATCTGGCTTTTATGTATTAAAAAAAAATACTTTTTGCACTTTACCAAATTTTTAGTAAAATAACTGGGCTTTCTTTTCCGCCTCACCACTGTTCGTTTGATTAGGTGGTGTCCCCTTTCACTTGGGTTTGCTGTCTGGCTCCCCCCCCCCCCCACTGTCCATTGTTTCCCAACCGCCACACTCCTCCCTCACCTTGCTTTCAAGCTTCTAAATGACCATATTTACAGGAAAGGCAACACGCAGTTGTTAAAAACATTTGCACAGACAGAATGTTTTTTATTTTATTTTCACACTTGATGCTGGAAACGAACCACACAATATAAATGGAAATCGTCAGAGAAGTGTCTTTGCTTTACACTCCACGCTCATCTTCTTGACAAACAACTTTCCTGAGAGGAATGGCGTTCTTTATTGAGAAGAGAAAATGTGGCGTAATGGGCAGAGCTGCTGATTTTAGAACTGAGGGACCCAGTTCGAATCTCTTCATCATCTCAACATCCTGTGTCTCTAGGCAAATCACTTAATTTCCCCATTCCTATAAACAAAAAATAAATGTGTAATTAAATGTTTGCTCATGTAAATGCTGCAATGCTTTTAGGTTCGCGCTATATAAAAGAAAATAATAATCTTGTCTATTTTATTAATTTGATATCTGTGCCAGTTCAAGCAGTAATTCCAAGGCAGTCTTGTGCAAAACACGCACCTGGCTTTTATGAACTTAAAAAAAATCTGGTTTGCACTTACCTCGATTTTTTTATGAAGATAACTGGGCTCTCTTTTCCGTGGCACCACCGTTCATTCCATTAGGCTTTATTCTAGAGAAATCCAGAACAAGGGAACTCGGGGGAAGTGAGAGAATATTATTGAAACCTAGTCTATAATGTGGTTTGTCGAGCCTCAGATTGACAAGTTTGACAAGAGAGGGAATTTAAAATTGCTGAAAAGAAAGTGATTCAATTATGCTAGTTATTGGCCTTCGGCTGACCAATGGACGCACACCTCTTCAGAGGGTGCATAAGGAGGTATGGGGAATATTTACAATTTAGTTGCCAAAATATTTATAGCCTCCTTCTCTTGTCCCTCCTGAAAATTCACTATTCTATTGTGATTGATCCGGCTAGAATCTTGACTGGCAGACACTGACTGCAGTCTGAGCAATATGACTCGGTGCTCCATCTCTTTATATTCCAATACATCTGCTAATTGCTTTTATTTGTTGCTCCTATACCACCAGAATGCAGCAGTGGGCTGTTAAAAAGTGTTTGCCAACCTGAAGAAGCTTTGGTAATGGGAAGCAATGAGGAATAAAAAAACTCATCCTAGAACAGTGATGCCCATAGTGGTGTGTTATGGGGGCATGCTACTTTTCATTTTCCTGTTCATTTTTCCATCCTTTTTTGTTCCCTCTCTTTTTTTTTAAATATATTTTTTTATTTCTATCAATGTTTTTTTAGACATGATGCACGTCTTAAAGTGAACAAAAAAAAACACCATGACACGGTAATTGCCGGCCAAGCCATAGTGCTTTGTTTTTATTTACTTTAAGCCATGTTGCACAGCAGTGTCTGCTGCTCTGAAACATATTGATAAATGCACTGACAACGCCAACCGGTATCACATAGGTGAAACCTATTGGTTTTGTCAATGCTTATTCTTGTGTGTCCCTCTTGTGGTGGCCTGTTAAGGTAGAATAGTTCCTGCCTCATGCTTCTTTGAGGTCATTATGTTATAATGCTGTGTGCTTCAGCACCCCCTCTTCCTCAAATAAGTTTGGTGACTTGTCATGTCTTTGGCCTCAGATGTCTCTTGCACTGAAGGTTTTGAATGTTAAAATATTACAGGTGACTATTGTGTCACCTAGTATTCTAGGTGCCTGGGTGCATTTTAAATAGCATGATGAACTCCCCCTCCATTCACGTTGTTGTTCCTTCACAAGTACAAGATTGCTAAATTTTAAAGCTATGGGACAAGTAACCTTTGTTCTGGCTTATATTTTTGTTTGTAATTCCCCTCTCTGGTCTCCTCCATCAGTTGTTTTGGTGGTGGCTGCTAATCATGGCAAGATATGGCGTCAGCTGTTAGTCTGTCCTGAGCTATGAGGGGTCCGTCAGAAATATTCCTATGCATCTATAGGCTTGAACGACCACCTGGGATCACTGTGGTGTGAAATGATGATGTCTGATACCAAGTACCATCAAGTTTCCATCATTTTTTAAAATTAAATGTCATGAGGGGGAATTGTCCAGGTTTATATCATGTAGAATCCTTTAGTCGACAGGTGGTGTGTACCATATCCACCTGAGGACATCCCGATAATGCATCCTCTGCCGTCAGTAGCTTAAGTCCATCGACTGTGCTGCACCATTCTCCTGTTCAGCCACTTGTCACACCAGGCACATAACTATGCCCTTTTCTTTCAGAGCATCAACTCCTTTCCCTTTCACTTTTTCTCATGCCCTTGCTGCTATCCAGGTAATAACTTTATGCCCAACATGAGATAGTTGTAAAATTCTGATTGCTTGTACTTTGACGTGGCGTGGGAGCTTTTTTATATCCATGCTTCTTCAGGAACGACCGTTTCTTTAATGATGTTCCATTTCTATTTGTTGTTCTGCTGTGAGCATAATAGAGATGCAGGCAGCCATCATCAGCTATGCCGCAAACCTCTATTCCACCTTTGTCATGGCCAGCGGAATATAGAGTCTCATTATTATTTCAATTCCTACTCCTGTTCCACCACAGTGGTGCATCTATAACTGTTGAAATAGGTAACCCAGTGGGTTATCAGCACCACACGGAAATTGACCATGTGTTAACAGGTGCCAAAAGTATTGCCCTCTCATGCGCATCCTCTTGCAGCAGCACAGCTCCAACAGCTCAAGGGCTTTTACCCCAAATCTCATTCCTGTTCCTGGAATTGAAATAGGCTCATTCGTATTGGTTACAAGAGTGACAAAGGGGACCTGGGGCGTCTCCTTGTGCCTTTTAGACCAAGTCCACTATGTTTATCTTTGTAGGTGGCCTTACAAGGGTTCACAGTTGAGGGTTTGGCATGGGGGCTCACCAAAGGTCAAATGAGGAAAGTATCGGATGACAAGGAGGAAAGTAGATGGAGAAGAAAACAAGAGGATTTGAGAATTACAAGGGCTCATTTAGATAACATTCATGTTAGAACAAATGTGAGAGAGACAACAGATAAGTTAGATTTTTCGTAGGAACTTAGATATCACAAACACCAATAGAGAGGAGGCGAGACTTATAGTGTGTTCCACTTTGTTGAAAGCGGCAGAAAACCCGTAGGAGAATCCAGAACGAACAACATTTAAAATGGCTGGCAGAGGTAAGAGAATTCATAACAGAAAGATGAGTTGTTTGAGAAGAGTTGAGTGGGCGAAATCCAGACTGAAGAGGAGAGAAAGGAGCTGTGGTTAGGGTAAGAAGAGAGAATCAGAAAAAGAGGTCTAGGTTTGCAATTAGATAGCATACGAGATCAAATTAACACAGCACTGTACCACTACAGTGCCCCCCCCCTGTCAAGAAATCTGGGTTGAAGCCATCGTTCTTCTGCTCACTATGCCACCCCAGTTTAGACCAAGCCATATGCAAATCATTTTTGATCCTGCTCCTTATGGGAACAGTTCAGACCAAACCAGGTCCTACCTGGACCGAAAACAAGCATCCTAGGACCAGTTTCAGGGTATCACCCCTCCTCAATTAGGCTAGCTTGAATCCAGTGGCACAGCAAGCAAGGGACCCACGTTTGGGCATACCCTTTGCCACTGAGGATGAACATAGCAAACACAACAAGATGATGGATGGATGGAGTGCTGAAACTTTTCAACCACTCACCCCTAGTCACGAAACAAAGGACCTGAGGATAAAGGTAAGTAGAAGAGTGTGATGAGGGCAGCCAAAGTGTTGGCTCTCCGAAGGCAGAGAGAAAGATAGAACTGAGGAATGGACACAAACGATATTGAAGAAGAAAGCTGCAAAAGAAGGGGCCTGGGAAAAGCTTTAGAGGCCTAAAACAAGAAGCAGGGTAGCTTTTTGTTTTGATATTTCCCCAACAAATTGAAGTGGTTATGTGCACTGTCCACCCATACCCGCAAGAAGTGTCCCAGGGAAATACCCTCACTAATTTGTCTACAAGAAAGGCTGCCCACTCACACACAGCTGATGCCGCTATATATGTTGTGTAGACTGATTTGTTTCCCGAACCTTTCCTAGGAGATTTGTCTCTGCATGCACGAGCTTCTGAGACTGAAAAACCGTATTGGATCAAGCAGAAGTGCACAAGGTTTCCTGAGGGAATATGGAGAGGCAGCTCAGGGCATGTGGTTGCACTCACATTTCTAGTTCTCACCTTGTTAAAACTAAGGTCAATGGACAATCAATATTTGCCCGGCGGTATCGCCTCTTTAACCCACAAAATATTAACCAATGAAGAGGCAGGCGCTGGAGACTGGAAGGCAGGAAACAAGGTTTATTCTCTCCGGAGGAGAACACATCAGTTCAGACAGCCAGTATCGTCACGAGGTGCTCTAACCGCATCTCTGAGGCCTGGCCTCTTATACACAGTTAAATGAATTTTATTGCAGGTAACACAGTCTTGTAATGCTTTGAAGTATGAAAGGACATCCTCTGAATCTCCCCTACAGGCCCGTTCCCACACACATTTACAGTTGAAGTCCCCACCCTGGTCACAACAGGTGATGATTATCGCGCAGCTGGACATTCCGCCGATTCACGGAATGTGGGGGTTTGATCGGATCTCATAGGGTGGGGGCTTTGATCAACTCGGGGGTCCTTTGATGAGGGAAGCTTTCTACTGTACGGGGAGGGGCAATAAACAGTATCGGCAGAGCTAGGTGTCGGCCTGGGAAAGAGGAAGACAAACGGGCACACAGGAAAAGGGGGGGGGGGGTTGGTATCAAAGGGCCTGGGACCATGAAAAGGAATGAAGGGAGGTGTCGCGCTGGGAACAGGATGGGGTTCTGAGGCAGAGCTGCGTTGAAGGGGGGTTTATGACCCAAGGCATGCGAGTGTGGGGGTTGTCAGCGTGCGGGCTTTGCGAGGGCGAAGGGCTATGCTGGGGGCCAGTGGCGTGCAGAGGGTGGTTCTGATCGAGGCACCTAAAATGGCGGGTGCACACGACAAAAAGTGTGGCATCCGGGGAAAAAGGCAAGATGGCGCAGATAATGTTTACCAAACCGTACTAATTTTCCACAGTCCTCCCTTTAACATATCCAAGACATCTTGCTGGCCTATTTCCTATCCATGTCTACTGTGGCGGTCATAAGTAAAGAAATGGGAACCCAGGTGAAGAAGCTATAAACATTACATTTAAAATATTTCGTCTTAGGAGGCGGGTCTATCGATAAACTCGTTTGCAGGAAGGTCATAGTAATGCAATATTGGACAAAACGATTCTGTAGTGTGATCATTGAGTACATTTCATAGATACTTGTAGTCATTCGGAATGTGAACTGATAGGTTATTACATATGTAAGTTCTGTTCATTTTTAGTTGGAGCATGATCAATACAATGGTGGCTGGGAGAGAAATGAGACGTAGTAAAAACGATAATCAGAGGCGCCATTGTTCGAAGGGGAGGTCCTATTGTCATGGACCGTTATTAGTGAGTTCTCAGCATTCTTTGTCGTCTTCTGTTGGCACGGTGGAGCGATGAGTCCAGCTCTCTTCTGAGCTCCGCGTTGCAGGGCATGATCTTTTCCTCGCTTTCCTGGTCAAGAAGGTCCTTTTCGCCCTGTGTCCTTTGGAGTCGATTGTCAAAAAGTTCAGGTGGAAGAAGGGTGTGTGTAAGTAGTCCATAGGGTAGGTCGGAGAAAAAGGGGGGATGGAGCAGGGCCAAATCGGGAACAGACCAGGGGGGCGGAAAATTTCAGGTAGGCGGGCTCATGACCGAATTCAGAGAGCGGGGACTTTTCGGCACACGTTGAACATTGAGCAGGGGCATCAGGTCAGCCCTTTCCTCTCATTTTGTCGGAAACAGTGCCTCGTCCTGCAACTCCTTTCTGTCGCGGTCTCGCCTTGGCCAATGTCGCAGATGTTCCACGATCTGTAGTCAGGCCACGTGCTCCCACATCCGGTCTCTCTTTCCTCCGACAGCGGTACCCTTAAATGAGTTTGAAAAGACAGTCTTTAGAGAATTGGCAGAGGAAGGTAATCACATAAGTCTATTTCTCTCCCAGCTCCACGCAAATGAGAAACATCCGTTACATTGGGGTTCACAACCATCATATAAATAATTGATGATGGGCTCGTTGGATTTCCTATAACTTTCCTTCGCAACTATTTCTTTGGTGCTGGTTGGCGTTACATTCATTGTCGTGGTACGAAATCTGGTACCTATTCATCGTATTTTGTGTATTACAGTTACGTCAGATCTTCTGACAGAGACCCACCTTCCTAGTACGTGCCTTACAAAGCTATACCGTTCTCCAGGACTTTATATTTTTTTAAAAAGTGCAACGTGCTATCACCATGGTCTGATGGGTATCTTTCTGAGGGACGAACATAGGCTAAACATTTTTCCATCCTATAAATGCATCCTACCTTTCAGCTAAACATTTTACTTTCAACAGGGTTAATTGCAACGATTTCTTCATTTCGGCCTAATCTTTAACTTCGCAAACATCAGTCTAGTTCCTACATAGCCTCTTACAACCTTATTACTTTATTAAAAAAAAAAACGGGGTCTTATGGAAACAACTAGGGACATAGCAAACTGTGGTTAGGGACTATCATCTTGCTTTGTGTCATAAGGGCGTTATTTAGCAGAAGGCCACAGTTCAGTTGGTAAGCGTTCAGTGACATTTCTCGAATTCTAAAACTCCGTAGCTTGCTCACCAACAGATCATTTCTAGGAACAACGGCTGGCCCGTGTTAGTTGTAAGTCGACTTGTTTCCTACAACAGGGGGTGAGGGACATTTTTAAAACTCTCGTCCGGGGCAGCTGATACAAAACTGAGGGGGTTCTTGGAAGACGGGGATGTTTCGATCACTTTTTACTGTTCGGGGATTGCGACAATTCGGGATGGGGAAGGTCGCATTATCCTGAGGCAATTTTTTTATAGAAGCCACTGACATGTAGTTCCCTTATTACGGGCCAGATTAGGGAACCTTAGTCGTCTTACCTGTCCTTTCCCGTTTGGCCAATTCTAGGTTTCATCATTATTTAGCAGAAAGGAGAGGTAGTGACACGGCATCAGGGTGATTATATTTAAGACAAATTTTGTGCAAATACTTGCGGTATTTGGAGCCAATTGGGGGGTGCACTAAGGGTGGCGGTTTGCCAATTTTGGTGCTAGTCGTTCGGAAGAGTGAGAGTGTGGAGGGGAGAGAGAGAGAGAGAGAGAGAGAGAGAGAGAGAGAGAGAGAGAGATAGAGAGAGAGAGAGAGAGAGAGAGAGAGAGAGAGAGAGAGAGAGAGAGAGAGAGAGAGAGAGAGAGAGAGAGAGAGAGAGAGAGAGAGAGAGAGAGAGAGAGAGAGAGAGAGAGAGAGAGAGAGAGAGAGAGATGTGCAACAATAGGCTAAATAGTACACGTGTGACATGGGGGGTGGCCGTGTATTAAGATAGGCTATTCAGCGCATTACACAACATAAGACATTACGGGTCCGTGTTAGAATTTCGAAAACATGCAGTTTGGGACGGACGAGCATTAGGCAGGGTAGAGGGGGCATGCATTGAGTAAAAGACACCATTGTATCGCACTTCTCGCACTCTTGGTCCGCTGACCAGTCAAGTCAGCGCCTCAGTCGCACAAAAACATGTTCTCATAGTTTCAGACATACGTGACACGTGTCCATTCGCACAGCACGGATTAGGGGTGACCGTGTTTTCAGACATACGTGACACGTGCCCATTCACGCAACACGGATTAGGGGTGACCGTGTTTTATCATATTATACAACTTATTAGCTCTTTCGTTACAAGAGCAGTTTGTGGGTGTGCTTAGGTGCCATCTGGCAACGTTAGTCCGCTTCGTGTATCAGACATGGCGGGGCTTCAGATCTTCACCATACCTCGGTCGTGATCTCCAGTGTAACCTGTAGGGGGAGGAAAAGAGGGGAAGGGAGGGGGACAACATTCGTGCATTTCAAATGCATGGGCACGAAAGTTCTTTACTTACCTCATACTCGTCTTGTCTCCTCGGGATAGAATCCCTGGGGTCTTGGTTTCTGAAGCCAGGGGGGGGGAAAAGGGGCAGTGTGTCCTTATAGGTCGCGTGTAGGGGAACGTTAAAAATCAGGGGCTCTTAGTGCGGGGTATCTAGTTGGTAGATGTATCTAGCTATCGGGGCCCTTAAATCTTTTCCAATGCTGTGATGGTCTAAGGCATACCAGTTCTTCGGCCAACTCTGTTCCCTAGTACCTTTGAGTGTCGTACCTTCATAACGTTCTATCATTTACACCGCTTCACGTTACCCGTCCTCAGAAGTCGAGGTCCTTCTCCATGCGTTAGTTCCAGAGCCAGTCGCATACCTGGAGGCAGAGTACCGTGTCTTAGATTCGATCCTCCCTCTGGAGCTGAGCAACCATCTTCTAATAACCTTAAAAAGAGAACAAAGCAGGGTGCACAAAAAACTCTCCCGCTGACCCCACATTTTTTTTTTCTCGAAAAAAGCATGCAATACCCATTTCATAGTTCGGAAAACCTTTATTTGCACAATCGTTCAGCATGTAGATATGACAGTGCAATCGTATTTGGCCGGGCACGGCAATGGCTAAAGTGCGTACAGTAGGGGGGTTATTTTGCAGTATTGGGAATATTAAAAATATTAAAAAGGCTTAATCATTCATTTGCAGGGAACTAAAATGTCTATCGATAGTTGAGGGATCAAGGGGCATTCATTTCATAGTTGGCAGTACAGTTGGACTAGTTGCAATCAAGTTTCCTATATGTATACCGTGGGTGTGTGTCGTAAGCGAGGTTATGTATCGGCTACAATAAACATCATAATAAATTGTACATTTGAAAAAAAACATTTTTCACGGGACCCTTTTACATGTTCGTCGAGTGAACCCTCCCTCCTTTTCGTCAAGTGTACAAAGGATCATATACATATTTCAGAACATCGAGTCTTTTTAGCTAAAAAAACACCACGAGGCGTTCGCAAGTTCTCATTGATTCCGGCGCCATTTTGGGCGGGGCCGGGTTAGTCCGGAAGTAGCATCAGAGACAAAATGTTTCCCATAACCGGCGGTTGGACCAGAGTCCTCTTCGGCAGTTCAAACACTCGTGCTAACAGAAGGGGTGGCTATGTCGTGGTTATTTTCATTAGCGACCAAGGCAGTCGTTCCTCACCGGGAGCCGGCAGGGGCCGAGGGCTCCTGGGACTTTTGTAGAATCTTCAAGGCTGTGGGGATGCTGTCGGAGGTGGGGGCTCGTGCCCCGGTGGACAAGCGTCCGAGTTATATTGCTGGTCAAAGTTACTTTAGCGGCCTAGACCCGCCTTCCAGGGGGCCCAGACGCCATTTTGAGGCCTGCAGCAGCCGCCCTTCGTCGAGTCTGCAAGAGTGGAGGAGACCTTTTGGAGTGAAAGAAAAGGAACTCTGTGTCGTAGGAGCAGGACATTCGGCTAGGGTGCAGCTGTGGCGCCCCCACCTGGGGGGGGCGAGGGAGACTCGTTCGCGCCGTCTCCCTCTCCCGGTGTACCCCACGCTGCTTTCTTTCATGGGCATGCATGATGGCCACTCCACATCCCGTGTTCCTCAAGTCCCATGTCCAGTGCTGCGGAAGTATGGCCACCTGCGGTGCATGTTCGGTGCTGTGCGAGTATTGGCGCAGCCGTTGCATGTTCGGTGCTGCGCAAGTATCGGCACCGTTGCATGTTCGGTGCTGCGCAAGTATCGGCACCGTTGCATGTTCGGTGCTGCGCAAGTATCGGCGCCGCCCGCCTGGAGGATTTCGGTGCCGGGCCGGGGGCTGGGAAGCCTCCTACCCGTGGAGGTGGGAGAGGCTCGTCCGCGTCGCCTCTCCCTCCCAGCCCAACCTGGACAAATTTCTGCAGAGGTATTTGTGATGGCCGGACTGGGGCTGGGAAGCCTCCTATCCGTGGAGGTGGGAGAGGCTCGTCCGCGTCGCCTCTCCCTCCCAGCCCGACCTGGACTAATTTTCGCAGAGGTATGTACAAGACATCCCCCCCTCCAG
Source organism: Lissotriton helveticus (assembly GCF_964261635.1). Taxonomy (NCBI): domain Eukaryota; kingdom Metazoa; phylum Chordata; class Amphibia; order Caudata; family Salamandridae; genus Lissotriton; species Lissotriton helveticus. The sequence continues at coordinate 1,068,484,969 of NC_136070.1, read as the reverse complement.
AGTTGTCGCAGCCATTATTCAAGAAAGAAGTGGCGCCTGGCGTGTTGCTGCTGCCATTACGGAGGAGAAAAGAAAGAAGTGGCGCCTGGCGTGTTGTCGCTGCCATTACGGAGGAGAAAAGGAAAAAATGTCCCGTCCGTCTCTGGGCCGGGCTTCCGGTGGATGTCGGCCGGACGCCCCTTGCTCTGGCCCCATGAACGGGTTCCTTGGCTCATCGGCTGCAGCCGGATCCAGTTGGCCCCAGTCCCCGGCCATTGGTGGCCGGACCGGGGGAGCATGTGGTGGGACTATCTGCAACTATCACGTGCCACCGCGGCCGGACTGGGAGAGAGAGGGAGGAGGGTCGAGGACATAGACATCCCCCCCCCTTACAACTCTCCAGTGTGGTCAAGGCGATCCCCTGGCTGGGTCCCGCTGGCCCCTGTCTCTCCTCCGGCTCCACCCTATGTTACGATTTCCTGGCCGACTGTTGGCAGCAGGACCCGCCTTATATGGGTTGCTGCCGGCTGGGCGTAGCCGCAACCCTGCCCCACCTTGGAAGTTTCCAGAGTGGGGGGGGGGGTGTTCTGCTGACTTTCATTTTCTACAGTTTACCGTTCTTGTTTCTAACGTTTCCTGTTGTTAGGGCATTAATAGGTGTTATTATTACGTATTGTTATTGTTTCTTGCTCGTTATGTTAAATAAAAGTTCATGTTCATCAGTGGCCTACTGATTTAGTTTTCCCATTCCTTTCTTTCCAGGTTGTTTCATGCTAAAGCTTCTGATAACAGAAGTTAAGTAACACGGAAACACAGGCAGAGGGATGACGTAGATTCATGCATCACGTACACACAAACTCAGACGGGGAGACAGTACAAGTATTATATACAAAGACCCAAGACAAACATAAAACCGTTATTGGCCATAATTATCTTTTTCTGTATGCTGCGCATACTTATTGTTCTGAGTTCTTTTCACCTGTTTCTTGTCTTTTTATTCGTTGGCTGCCTTTTTCTGGTGGCTTTGATTGTACGCACTTACGCCTTTGGCAACTGGTCATGAACTAACCTAGTCGGGCTAATGTTCACAGAGGTTTTTTTTTTTTTTCTCGAGTCACTTTAGCAAGTACGTTTCCAGGCTGAGACAAACCGTTGGTTTCAATTGGAGAGCAATGGGGCAGCTTTTAGTTATATGCCTATAAGGATGCGGAAAAGGAGGTAGGAGGTTTTCAAATATTGGCAATATCCCTAGTCCTCTCGGCGGAGGATACTTGTGTAACCCTTACCTCGAAATACCCTAAACTTTTCCCTACTTGGCTAAACGTAAGAATGCTTGATCACGTGTGTACATTATTCTTTTTGCTTTATTCGGGGTTTGTCGTGGTTAATTTAGAGCTAGACTGGGTTTCCCGTCTTGGCGTTGTTTGATCTATGAGGACTCGAACATGTCGCTGAAATCGGCCTGGCGAAATCTGTGCCATCGGGCATAATCGAACGTGGTGGTTCTATCTGGCCTGTCCATGTCGGTCTGATTCATCTTTGTCTCGCGCCTTTTCCCTTTCTGCCGGCCTGTTATTCCTGTCGGCCCTCTGCTCCTATTCTCGTTCAGTAGAGTCGGACATTGGGCTTTCCAGTGCCCGGCATATTTACAAAAAGCACATTGGTTTTGCCCTAAGTCTGGTCGCCCTGTGCGCAGTGTCGGGGGATTACTTTCGGGTCGTTGTGTCCTGGGGTTGTCCTGTCGATATATTCCTTTACCTACTCTGTCCTCGTCTCTTTTCTTTCGTTGCATTGCTTCTTTGCGCCACATACCGAGACTGTCGAGCATAATAGGCGTTGTCTTATTATTACGAAGGGCTATTTCTAACGTTTCTATTTTATCAAGATCGAAGGATCCTATCATGTAGTGTAGCTCCTATTTTCCCAATAGGCTCTGCGCATTGGAATAGTACCTACAGCAGTAAAGGCCTAGGCCAGACGTTAACTAGGTCTACTACTGTCGATACTAGACTTTTTGGGTTTGCCAGCTAAGCTCAGAGTTCGCTAGAAACTTTCTCGAATGTTCAAGGAAGGATTAACTTCCCTGATTAGACAAGAAGGGATTTAGTTTCTGACAACCATAGAACATGACAACTTTGCTCTCCCCTAATCAAGAGTCAATCTCGAGAGTCGTGTGAGCACAAGGCAATTATTTTACTCAGTCAGTACGTGCATTCTTAGTCTCATCAGAATGTAGAGAAAAGGAAGAGACGGGCGTGTTCAATAAAAAGGTGTTATTTATTGATCAGTCTCTTTTCTCGTACAAGAGAAATGGATCGATATTATTGCAATACTTATAGTTAAGTAAAGTGCATACATTAAAAGCAATAGTATAAAATAATACTGTAAAAACATTGATATGGTTTCTGAGCCATATGATGTTTAAAATGATTAAAATATATTTACATACACATATACATTTGACTAAACGTACTCAACTGGTGTTTCTAAATACGCCTACCCCGTGTACCTGACCTAAGTCTAATGCGTGGGCGGGAATAGAAAGTTACAGTTTAAGTTAAGTTTGTTTTTGCCAAGTGAATAACTAAAGAATTCTCTGTGAGGGGTTATTCAGTTCTGTACCTGGAAGTTAGGATGAATGAGGAATGGTATCTCTTTCTCTGCTCTCGATATTCCAGGCTGCCTGCGAGGGCTGCCCAGAAGCGCCGGTGCTGGGTCTCTCGGCTTGAGATAGCAGCGCGTCAGGAAGGCGGGGCTGCTGCCAGCGGGGTCTGCTTCTGCTCTCGGCTTCGGCAAGTATGGCTGCTCCGTCTTGTCACCACGCGTGTGTTTGCATAGGGCAAGGTCGGCAATATTTATACCTTAAAGGTGCCGAGATTGACGTAAGGATGGACATAGGTACGTCAATAAAGATGTCATACGACTTGCTCGTTAGCACATTCTTTTGCAAAAGTTCTCTGTGAAATCAAAACAATGGCCGCACGGATTTTCCAGGTTGTCATAGGTTTGATTTGTTATGAGAACGTCGTATGCCTTATCAGGGGCTGGAGGAATGTCGCTTGTCTAATTAGATCTCAAGCGTTATGACCTAATCAGATAACACTTTCCTGTGCCGTAGTGTGACTGCGTCAGATAACGGTATCTGCATCATGGGGGATTTCTTGCCTCATGGGCTGACTGTTAGTTAACTTGATAGTTAGTTTAACCAGAATAGGGTCAGGAATAGGGGGATCGATTCAGAACCTATAGAAATACACGACACCCACTCCACGCTAACTATGGTCATATCTACTAATCTATGCATAGTATAACATAGTACAACATACTATAGAGTATAGTGTATACCTTACCACCCCAAAATACATAAATGCATTTTGAAATTTTCAAATATACTGAAAAATTGCAGTCATATATATTGTATGCACTTAAGCTATGGTTTAAATGCAAAGGTAAACACGCATTTTTATGCATTATTGCTTTTCGGTATATGAGAAATACACATGAAATGGCTCTTAATATGGCTATACAGAAAGGAAGTCCGAGACCATTTCATCACATAATAAAATATTTGTGAACATCCCAGCGGGCAACTAAAGTTTTATAAAGTATCTAAAAATAGAAATCTTAGTTCTCTAGGAATAGTTTCTTACTTTAAGCAGAAGATAAGTGTCCCGAAAAATTTGTGAAAAATAATTTGGGGCTGCTAAAAAATTGTTGTCCGTGAACTGGTGGGAAGAATTGTTCATGTGACTTTATTTTTAAAGTTGAAGGCCGAATTCAGGGAACGCTGTGTGCGAGTTTACTCAAAAGTCTCTATTTCTGTTCTGGAGAGAACATCATATCATTCAGGCTTTCGAAAAAACTGTCAACAGCTTCATGGGAAAGTTCCACTAAGTCGGAAATAGGGGTAACCATGCATTCGTGCGCATGATTGTCTCCATTGGCATTCTGATTTGCATTGCTGACAGAAGGTCGTACCTGTTCGATGTTGCTTTCATCTTGAACTTCACTACTCTTCAATCGTAGTGGTGAAGATTCCAGGAATGCCGTCATCAGGATTGGCAGCCTATGAGGGCAGCACAAAGCGTGAACCTTGGTAGGAACCAACAGTGTATCTGCATCCACTGGCGCATCCGATTGTAGCGTCAGACAGGTGTCTAACACGCATTCTTCTCCGCATAGCAGACACCTTAGTACAGGTAAAACACACCTTTGCCACATTGGTCGAAATGATAGAAACCAAGTCATGTTCAGGTCTCTAAGCCGGGAGAGTCCCAGGATTTTTGATATCCGGTCCCGGTATCCAATGGCTAGGATCGTATCTTCCATTGTCGCGAGAGTTTGATCTGTGACATGGGTTGCCATAACGAAAAATAAGGACTAGGAATAGGATTCCTGCAATTAGTCCCAGGATCAGGGGAAGTCCGCCAAAAATCGAATGGACGAAATCTGGAAAAATACCCAGTATGGCTTTGAATGGTGTTAATGCCATCGAAAATACTGTCTTAAATACCTTTGAGACCCCAGTGGTATCAGAAATATTTAAGATTTCGCTCAGGATTTCCGCGAAATGTACGGGGGAATTAGTTGATAATAATGTATGTATCTCTGCAGTCGTCCTTGCGACTTGTAGATCATACGTTTCTTTTGATGACGTGAGCCTTGTAGGCGTCTGAAGAAGCACTGTTTTCATTCTGCTTAAAGTATCTATTCGAATAGAAGTAATTTTCAAACCGGGCCATGCCCTTGCCTCCCTGTCTGGAAAGGAGCTGGGGAACAAAGAACGTCCACAGCACTTGACCTTCGCTGTTGTAGTTACTAGATAAGGAGTCCCGGGCATAAGACTGCAACATCTGCGGTCTACAATAAGAATGTAACTCCCATTATAGAGTCTTTGAAAGAATGGTTCTATTTCAGTTGCAGGTGCGCCTTGCTGGTGACATGAAAGGTTGTATGAATTCCCTTCACAGGCTCCATGCAAACTAATTCCGTTACACAGAAGCGTGCCGCTTAGTGACATAGCACAATTGTTGCCACTAAGAAACACTTTCTGTCCTTTATTACTGACACATGCATGTGAATAGGGCAGGTTCCATGTTGTTTTAAGGTACCCCTTTCCCAATTTCTCGTACATGCCAGCCTGTATATATTTTTGGCAGTATTGAAACCTGAAGGTTGAGATTGGAATATTTATGATTCAGTGGATTATCCATTCACTGACAGGTCGTTCTGACATTGTCATTGGTAATCTTTCTAGTTTTTCAATGCTCAAGATTGTATAATCAGCACCCTTTTGCGCCATACCGATTTGTCTATCAGTAAGGTTAAAGATTTGGAATAGTGACGTTGTGTTGATTAAACGCCAAGGCACATAGCCTGAACGCAGATTTTGTAACGTCCAGCCAAGCTGTACAATGGAACGCAATTGTGACTGACCATGTTGTAATAACAGTAAGTCTTGCGATAATATATCGATTGCTGAAGACACAATGCTGTCCAATGAAAAAATTCTGGAGGACAGAGTCATTAACCCATTGTCCACTACAGAAAGTGATTTTTCCAAATTGATACGGTCAATTTCCCGTATTCTTTCTGCTGTCTCAATTTGAGTAACCTTCCAGGCCTCATTGTATGCTGCATATACAGAGGCTGCTATGAAACGCTTTTGACGCTGTTTGCGTGGTCCCAGTATGAAATCACGCAAGTCAGCACCATCAGTAAGTAAAGTTAGGTGTTGCTTAATTTCAGGCAGTGTGGAAGTCTGTAGCCATTGAAGGCATAATTTGCCCACACTGTAGGTTGTTATTATCCCTGGGTGATGTCTTTGGGGATATCTAGGGTCTGGCCTGGTCATTTTGAAACCCTGTGTTTTATTCAGGAATCTATCTTGACAGTTATTTGTATCTGTGGGCCAGATCAACCATTGTTTCCAATCAGGATGTGTTCTGTTTTGGTTAAGTATATGGTTTACGTCTATCTCTTCATCTGTATCAGAGCTATTGCTAAACATTGTTGGCTTTGGAATAGACGGGTTATTTAAATCTTTGATTTTGGCTAAGCCAAGACAGGTGGTTTGTTGAACAGTGTCATTTAAAAATATCATTTGTTCTGGGATCATGCAGGCTCTAAACAAAGCTTCTAAACCCTGTTCTTGCCATTCTTTTGTACCCCAAACACTTTTCAAATCAACATTTTTGTCCCAATAATCAAATCCAAAAGTATTCATTTTTTCAAAGAATGAATCTGAATATATCAATTTTGTGTTGGTTATCATGGTTTTCATCCCTGTCTTGTTTGACAATTTAAAATAAAATGTTTCAGCATTACTTGTGTTAAAACCTGAAAAATATGAATATTTGTCGTAAACGGTTCTAGAGCTTCCTTTTGGAGGCGTAGCACAATGTTCCCATTGATTATAACTTAAAACATTTCTAGGTTGTGCAGATTTATGTAAAAAATGGTTACCATAATGGTTATAGCAATACATACTATCATAATTTGTAGAACCTTGCAAATAATCATGTTTTGTAAATTTAGCAGACATTACTAAATCAGACATCATATTGTTAATACTTTCGAAGTCCCAATCATCAGCAAATGAGTTTGGTTTTGCAAAGTCACTCAAAGAGATCTTGATTTGGTGTGGATATTTCAGGATCTCGACCGGACCATAAATTTCATAGTCAGTGTTGTCCCAGGCTACCCCACCAGGTATCGGATTGGCTGTGAAGTTGGCTGAAGAAAGTTCTGGAGAAAGTTCTCTTTTCTCGACGTGTGAAGATGTGTGTGGTTTGAGGATCAAGTTGATGTTCTGACTTGCTGTGTCCATTTTAGCATATTTTCCCTCAATGAAGCGTCCCAAAGTAAATACCATGATGAGCCAAAGTATGAGGATAAATGCACCAAAACCCACCCAAAATTCAATCCATGGAGAAACCAGATATGTTTCTTTCAGATGTTTCAAAAGTTCCTTAGCTTTGTCTTTAAAGGATTTTGATGATGGCTGTGTCTTTGATTCACTGAAGCCGTCAGAGGAATCATCGAAGTTGATGAAGTAACCGGATGCAGTTCTGTCAATTGTTCCAATTGGTTCAGGATTTCTGTTTTTTGCATTTTCACTTGGTACTTCAGTATAGATTGGTGTGTCTCTGCTAAATGTCTTTATTTGGGTTTTCAGAGGTCTGAGTTCTATTGCATTGTTGCATAGTCCTTCTTGTTCTTCTGTAGGCGTTTCGAATGTGATGAGCCTTTTTGTTAGGACCTCTGTGCTGGTAGCAAACCTTGGTGTTCTACTACTTATTGGGAGTCCACTTGGCCTACTGTTTGTTATCGGCCACATGTTGTGGTTTTACCAGGTCGATGGATACAACTCGGTTCTCCTTTTTACCAGCAAGTGGCGGTAGTACAACTGATCTTGTCCCGTTGACAGACAAGACAGGAACTGCTTTTCTGTAAGAAGGCCCAAATTCCTTCTTTACCGCGATCTTCTCCCTGACTAGATCCCCGACTTTTGGAATCCAGACAGGTCTTGCTGGGACAGGTGGTGATTCTTCAGTGGTCGTTGGCTGTTGTTTCAACTGTATGTTGCTCAGGTCTTTTCTTGTTTTGTTTAAGTCCTGCAAAATAGCCAAACGGTCTTTGACATCAAAGGTTTTTTCTATTACCACTGAAGTCTGACTATCAAGGTCAGAGATCAACATCCTAGTTCCGAATAATAATTCGTACGGACTGAATCCCTTCAGAGAATTTCTTGGCAAGTTATTTAGACTACGTTGGACACTTATTAGATGTTTGACCCACCCAGCTCCCGAACCTAATATCCTTTCCATTATAGATTGCTTTCTGCCTTGGTTTTTTCTTTACACCATCCCGTACCCTCAGGAAGGAAGTGAGAAGATTCCCGCTGGGCTGTGCTCATTTGGCCATGCTTCCCCCCCAGGCTGGATTGCCTGAGTGAAAACAATGGTCGAACGTAGCATGCTCTTAGCGTATATGCCATTTAGACTCGCAAATCTTGTATAATAGTCCGGACGTCAGCCGAGTGCTGGTGATCTACATTATAAGTGGAAACTAGCCTGTATATGTTAATCGCAAGCCCTTCTTTTTGCTGGTAATATTATCTGCCTTGATACGACGAGGTATTAAACTGCTTCTCTCCCCACTGCGATCTCTGTTGCAGTTTGGGCAGTTTTTTACAAACATGGTGTAGTGCAGGCTCATGCCTGGCCACCAGTACCGTGATTGTAATTCTTCCAGAGAATCTTTTAATTTAAGGTGTCTGTGACCCTCGCCCATGTGTGCGTCTGCGATTAACAAGCTTCTCCTGTCCATGTTTGGAATCACTCTATCCCCCACTCCAGGGATTCGAGCAAAAGGGACGGAGTTTGCATCGATTATGTATGTATAATTGAGTGGATAGTTGATCGGTAACGCTGAGCAGTCGCCTTTTGATGACGTTTTCACCGCCAGCATTGTTTCACCGTCAATGTATTTTAATGTACGCTTTTTTCGATCTACGGGAGCCGGTTTAGTGGCTGCCGCTGCGGCTGTTTCAGCCAATGAATTCCCCACAACGTGAACGCCATCACGTTGATGACTCAGTGAGTGTGTCACGTGAGTCTTTGGTAGTTCTTTTTTCAAAAGAGCTACTTGTTCCCAGAGCAGTCTCTGCTTTATTGGTGCATCTGTGTCATCTTTGTAACCGTTCTGAATCCATGTCTGCAAATCCTTGTTATATGCTTTGACGCAGTAATATGAATCTGACACTATAAGTGTCGGGAATTCGCGATCCGCATTATCTAGCGCCATTTTCAAAGCTATTATTTCAGTTTGTAGTTCTGAATTAGTTTCTACTGAGTGTGATTTTGTTAATAGAGGTCTTAGTTTACCTCCGCGCCACACTTCTTTTGTAATCTCACATGTGGGATTGTATGCATGTTCTCCCCAAACGGAGGGTTGAGCATGTCCGTCTGTATAGATTACACAGGCGTAATGTCGTAGAGGCAGAATGTCGATTGGCAGAGGATACGTCTTTTCATATTTTAGATTTTTTAATTCTTCTAGTTCTGGATCAAAGTAGTAGTATACTTTGTCCGTTGTGATTGAATTCACCCATTGTATCCATTCCGGATTCAATGTTGTTGTTGGTAAATTACACGGTGTTGTTAGTGCCTCAAAGGCTGATTCTGCTGTTCTGACTGTGATATGTCTACCGTCAGCTATGTCTTTTTCTCTAGCTATTGCGGTTTGAACTGCACGAATTCTTTTTTCTGTATTACTGAATTTCTGTTCAGCTTCTGTGTACATGTGTGATTTGAATGCAATTGGTACCTTATCTCCCTCATTAGAGGTCAGGTATGTGAATCCGCATCTCCCTGGGATGACTCGGATCACAAGATTGCGTGTGTTATCACGTGTTTCTAATTTTGTTTTAATTAGCATGTCTGTTTGTAAGGATCTCAAAATTTCTGTGTGTGTTTAAGTCCAACTGGATCTTTTAAAGTCTGGTTTAATTAGATCATAAAGGGGTTTGACCCTTTCTGCGTAATTTGCAATGTATGTTCTTCCGAAATTTAGGAAGCCTAGAATTGACTGTAGGTTTTTTAGTGTTTTAGGAGCTTGGATTACGGCACATTTCTCTAGGAAATTGTCTGCCAGGCTTTTACCTTCACTTGATAACTCATATCCTAAGAATAGGACCGTCAGATGGGCAATTCTGGATTTTTTGAAGTTGAATTTGTAACCCTCTGCAGCGAACCCAAGTATTATGGTGTTCACTCTTTTCAAGTGAGTATCCAAGTCATCATCTGTTAAGTAAATGTCATCGACATAAGATAATGCTTCATCATCATATAGTTGTAGTAATTCTGTTACTCTCGCTGAGAATACCCCCGGGCTGTTCTTGTACCCCTGGGCTAACCGACAGAATTGTTTTTGAGTGCCATTTACTGAGAATGCAGTTAAAGATCTGCTCTCTGGTGCTATGTTTTGACAAAAGAATCCATTGGAGATGTCCAAGGTTGTTTTGTATTTTTTGCGCACTATGTTATTCATTAGTGCAGCACTGTGTGAGTTTTGCACTGCAAAGGTTTTGCAACATGTGTTAAGGTGTCGGTAATCCAAAACTAGACGGTACGAATTGTCTGGTTTGGAGACCGGAAACAAAGGATTGTTCATTTGTGAGGTGCAAGTTTCAATCACCCCCTGGTATTCTAGCTGATCTAGTATTTCATTTACCTGTTTTTTAGCTTCTTGCTTAATTGGGTACTGCCTTTGTGCAGTAGGTTGTGATTTTAACTGGATTTTGTGAGGAGGAGAATCCTCATCCCATCCTACATGATTTTTATATAAAGCAGGTGCTAAGGCCACTGCCCACTTTCTAGCAAGTGTGTATTTTTTATGAATCGGTATTTGATTCGAGAAGGCAGGCATAATTACTTCTTCGCCATGAGGGCACTCCCTGACAAACTCTGGTGGCCAGTCTTTTTCAGCTAGAAGGATGTCATAGCCCTTGGAGAGGTTATCCCAAAATAGTCCCCTTATTTTCCTAGTCTTATCTCCCTCTATACGTAATGTTATCTTGTATATCTTGTGGGGCTTGCTAACTCTGGTGTCTGCAGTTTCCACTTGAAGGTATTCATTCGTGTCCACTGTCTCCAGATGATTCATAAGGACTTTGCGAGCTATGCTCACCTCTGCTGCGCTGTCTAGCATTGTCTGAGCCCATTCTCCGTTTTTCAGTTGTGTCCTCAGTATTCTCGGCATTTTTAACTACCTTGATACTGGCTACCTTCTTTTTTGGAAATTGTAATTTCTTTTTTAGCTGAGCAGGTTCCTTGTCTTTGGACTTGGCGTGCTCTTCTGATCGTCCTCTTCTTTCCGATTTCTGCGAGGAATTCTGAAATGATTGAGAGGGACGTGTATCAATGTCTTGATATCTATCAGGTTTTTTAATATTATCCCTATTTCTAAGGTTATATCTATTCCCAGAGGGGTCACTCTGTGGTGACCTCTGTCTTTGGTTTGGAGATTTCTCTCTTCGCCTAGGAGACCTTCCTCTGGACTGGAATTTCTTTTCTTTAGGATTGGATTGTTTTTCTGGACTTGTAGTCAGTTGCGGTTTTACTGGTATTCCACCTAGACTATCTCTGCCTAGTTCTTCATAGGATTTTTTTATGATTCTGGCAATTTCAGCTGGTTGGTCTGCTATATCTGTCTCTTTTAACCTCTGGCGGATCGCCACGTTTGCTGCTTCACCTTTTATGTTGGCTAGTAATATAGCCGAAACCTGTTTGAAGTCTTTTAGTAATTTCATACCAAGAGTTAAAGCAGGTTCTGGACCGTATTCATCTTGAATTTGTTTTAGCACATCTGGTATCACCGAAATGGATGGGACACCGTGCGTTTTTGTGTAGATGGAAGCAAAGACTGTACCCCAAGTGTCACAGTCCTCAATGTGTGGTGCGATTCCCATTGGGAGACATATAGTCAGAATCCTGTGTTTTTCCAGAGGGGTGGTGTCAGGAAACACCGCCTCTATTTGGGTGATTTTCTGTGCCAACCAGAATGGTATTTGTTCCCGTTTAGCTGGAACTTTACCTAGGCAGGATTGGATGTTCTGTGGTGTAATTTTATTTGTGTTCCCCTGGTGAGGGGTCAGCTGTGGAAGTTTAATCGCTGGCTGAATTGTTGAAGTCCGCATTACATACTGAACTAATTGTCTATGAATTTTTAGTAGTTGTTTTAGCTGTATTAACAGTTCTGCTGCAGGCATTCTTTCGATGTCTGGATGTGGTGTGTATCCGGCTAAGACCGGCCACGTTGCTCCTGGTCTTCCTAAAGGACCGAGCCTTGTAATGTGATTGTTATGTTTTAGGGCGCCATCAAATAAGAGCAAATGCTCTTGGAATTTGAGTGGTACTTCCACCTCCTCGAAAGGAGTGTACGTTTCAGGAGGTTCCTCTACTTTGTAATAGTGGAAGTACTTTGTTACAGCATTTGCTGCTGGAAAATGTATCCATGAATAGTATACCTCTGTCTGCCGATATTCGTGTGCCTCAATTACGAATATGACTGTGCCACCTCTAGGTGTCAGTCCATTTTCTATAAGTTTTAAGGTTATAGATCTCCTTTTAATGACCGGAATGAGTGTTATATTCGGGTCTGCTGCTTGCATGGTAGCATCAGCATCTGCGAGTTCAGTTGCTAATCTAACTGCTTCTCGTTCATCATCACTCTCTGCCATTTTACAGACAGGATGGTATTATGTTTGTTTGCAGATCAGGTTTCTTTATGGAAACAGAGATTAGATGCACAATATTTCGGAACTGTTTTATCCTTCAACGTTGACTTGACCAAGAACCATACATAGGAGTTCCCTCCTGCGAGGTTTTGGAGGATATAACCTTTCACCCACTCCAGACGTCTTTGGAGTATTCGGGAAAAGGGGTCTGAGTGAGAAAGCACGACTGAGTTACTCTAAATGTCTTACGTTAGTTTTATCGCCCTTTCCAAACGCGTTGGGCGCCATGTAGTGTAGCTCCTATTTTCCCAATAGGCTCTGCGCATTGGAATAGTACCTACAGCAGTAAAGGCCTAGGCCAGACGTTAACTAGGTCTACTACTGTCGATACTAGACTTAATTTTTGGGTTTGCCAGCTAAGCTCAGAGTTCGCTAGAAACTTTCTCGAATGTTCAAGGAAGGATTAACTTCCCTGATTAGACAAGAAGGGATTTAGTTTCTGACAACCATAGAACATGACAACTTTGCTCTCCCCTAATCAAGAGTCAATCTCGAGAGTCGTGTGAGCACAAGGCAATTATTTTACTCAGTCAGTACGTGCATTCTTAGTCTCATCAGAATGTAGAGAAAAGGAAGAGACGGGCGTGTTCAATAAAAAGATGTTATTTATTGATCAGTCTCTTTTCTCGTACAAGAGAAATGGATCGATATTATTGCAATACTTATAGTTAAGTAAAGTGCATACATTAAAAGCAATAGTATAAAATAATACTGTAAAAACATTGATATGGTTTCTGAGCCATATGATGTTTAAAATGATTAAAATATATTTACATACACATATACATTTGACTAAACGTACTCAACTGGTGTTTCTAAATACGCCTACCCCGTGTACCTGACCTAAGTCTAATGCGTGGGCGGGAATAGAAAGTTACAGTTTAAGTTAAGTTTGTTTTTGCCAAGTGAATAACTAAAGAATTCTCTGTGAGGGGTTATTCAGTTCTGTACCTGGAAGTTAGGATGAATGAGGAATGGTATCTCTTTCTCTGCTCTCGATATTCCAGGCTGCCTGCGAGGGCTGCCCAGAAGCGCCGGTGCTGGGTCTCTCGGCTTGAGATAGCAGCGCGTCTCTCAGCGCGTCAGGAAGGCGGGGCTGCTGCCAGCGGGGTCTGCTTCTGCTCTCGGCTTCGGCAAGTATGGCTGCTCCGTCTTGTCACCACGCGTGTGTTTGCATAGGGCAAGGTCGGCAATATTTATACCTTAAAGGTGCCGAGATTGACGTAAGGATGGACATAGGTACGTCAATAAAGATGTCATACGACTTGCTCGTTAGCACATTCTTTTGCAAAAGTTCTCTGTGAAATCAAAACAATGGCCGCACGGATTTTCCAGGTTGTCATAGGTTTGATTTGTTATGAGAACGTCGTATGCCTTATCAGGGGCTGGAGGAATGTCGCTTGTCTAATTAGATCTCAAGCGTTATGACCTAATCAGATAACACTTTCCTGTGCCGTAGTGTGACTGCGTCAGATAACGGTATCTGCATCATGGGGGATTTCTTGCCTCATGGGCTGACTGTTAGTTAACTTGATAGTTAGTTTAACCAGAATAGGGTCAGGAATAGGGGGATCGATTCAGAACCTATAGAAATACACGACAATCAGTGGCCACTGTTTCTCTTGATTTTCTTTGGTATACCTGTGCCACAGTTTACTATAGGCTATGGTAACTAATCCATAGTTTATGAACATGTCTTTATTAGGGGTGCCTTCCAGCGGAGCTAGATGATCCACCTCTAATAAACGGTCCGGGCTGAACCAACTATCGACCAGTGGGGAGAAGACAGACATGACGGCTCGCGAAGAGGACAAAAAGTCAGCACTGCCTATCTTATCACTGTGTGCAAAGACTAGACAGAATATTTCTATTCTACGTTGTTTGCAGGCAGTGAATACCTCATGAACCAATATCAAAACAATAAATAAATGACCAGTGGGAAGAATAAGTAGATCCGCAAAGGTCTGCGTCCTCTACCCTTTCACTATCTGCAAAGGGGAACCTGTTCTTTCCTGTTTGTAGACAGAGAATCTCCAGAAAACAATCCGCGAACAGTAGCTCGGGGTCAAAAAAACAGTTAATCAGTGTGGGAGAGGGAATCTCCCGAAAACAATTCGTGAATAAATAATCAATCAGTGGGGGAGAAAGATAGGCACGCTGGCTGCGTTACTTATCCTTCACTGTTTGCAAAGAGAAAGAGCCTACTGTTTCTCCGTTTGCAGACAGTGAATCTCCAAATAGGTCAACAAAGAGTAATACTAGTATTTTCTGAACAATTAAACAACTATTTCGCAATTCGTCGTGTCTACACGACCTTACCCGGACCGTATGGACAGTTTCTTATCTTCCGAATCCAGCGCCCGATCGTCCTCCTTTCCTCGTATTCCTCGCGGCACTCCTGATGGTTCCCAGTCAGGACCGTAGATCACTCGAGAGAGGTCTGTTCGGAGCCAGTGAAGTTCGGATGATCGGCTGCCAGATGAGGGTCTATTGGGCAAGAGCTCTCCCGATCGTTGCAGTCGTTCACTCTGTCGTCAGGACCTCTCCCACTGGATCCACGAGTCACTGATGGGCCCCACGCTTGGGACGCCAATTGTTAAAACTAAGGTCAATGGACAATCAATATTTGCCCGGCGGTATCGCCTCTTTAACCCACAAAATATTAACCAATGAAGAGGCAGGCGCTGGAGACTGGAAGGCAGGAAACAAGGTTTATTCTCTCCGGAGGAGAACACATCAGTTCAGACAGCCAGTATCGTCACGAGGTGCTCTAACCGCATCTCTGAGGCCTGGCCTCTTATACACAGTTAAATGAATTTTATTGCAGGTAACACAGTCTTGTAATGCTTTGAAGTATGAAAGGACATCCTCTGAATCTCCCCTACAGGCCCGTTCCCACACACATTTACAGTTGAAGTCCCCACCCCGGTCACAACAGGTGATGATTATCGCGCAGCTGGACATTCCGCCGATTCACGGAATGTGGGGGTTTGATCGGATCTCATAGGGTGGGGGCTTTGATCAACTCGGGGGTCCTTTGATGAGGGAAGCTTTCTACTGTACGGGGAGGGGCAATAAACAGTATCGGCAGAGCTAGGTGTCGGCCTGGGAAAGAGGAAGACAAACGGGCACACAGGAAAAAAGGGGGGGGGGGTTGGTATCAAAGGGCCTGGGACCATGAAAAGGAATGAAGGGAGGTGTCGCGCTGGGAACAGGATGGGGTTCTGAGGCAGAGCTGCGTTGAAGGGGGGTTTATGACCCAAGGCATGCGAGTGTGGGGGTTGTCAGCGTGCGGGCTTTGCGAGGGCGAAGGGCTATGCTGGGGGCCAGTGGCGTGCAGAGGGTGGTTCTGATCGAGGCACCTAAAATGGCGGGTGCACACGACAAAAAGTGTGGCATCCGGGGAAAAAGGCAAGATGGCGCAGATAATGTTTACCAAACCGTACTAATTTTCCACAACCTTTGCACAGTTACCCATGTTGGTAAGGATCACGTTACTTTACTTACCGCTACAACCTTGTTGTATGCACCCATCCTTCGTTCTATAAGAAAAAAACATTGCCAATCCTGCGTCACCTGCCATTCTTATAATGCTGGGAAAGGGATCAATACCACCATTCTGGTCTCCCACCGCAGTACAGTCTAGTCGTTCATATTGGACTTTTTCCAGATGCCTACATGCACTTAATACTTTGATGCGTTAGTTTTCATGTTTTATGGGTGGGTGGAAACGTACTCCTGCGCAAAGATGCTAGTACAGTTGCAAAGGGCGTACATGGGGAGTTTATTCCATGTTTTCACCTGCCAAGTTGCCTCTCTAGCGATCAAGGAATTCCGAATCAGCAGGCAAGATCGAGAAGAACGACGGTACCCTCAAAAATAAGCATCAAAAGGGTCTGATGCCTTTCCCCATGCTTTATCTTTACTAACATAGAAAATTAAGTGTATCCCGTTCTAGATAGTGATGGGACGCCCCATGATGTTACCCTCAAACCCGCCCCTCTTTGATGTCAATCTAAACTTAAAAATGAACATTGATGCGGCCCTACAAAATTGCAGAAAGCTAATACACTAAATTTAGAGTTTCTGCTTTCAGGTTCAAGTTGCCTTGACTGAGTACCCGACCGAAGTCTGCCATTCTATTCAGCCTGGTGATAGGATCTCCACATTGATTCATCAGAAGAAGGAGACCCCTCTACAGCCTGTCTGGCAGACCCCTTAACATGTTCTGCTCATCACCAACACAGCCTCAAAGATTTGGGTTTAGGCGACATGGATCCACTTGTCTTAACGCAAAGGCGCTTCACCTCCTCAAGATCACTGCACCTCATCTCCTGCTTCTGGATTTGCACAATGCCCCAGGCCAGGGCCCTCTGCTGGAGCTGTTCCTATTGCTGCCTTGCCACCTGCGAGTGGGTCAGTTCTCAAGTACCCACCTGCCTCGGCTGCATCTCCACAGCCGTGGGATGCTGTCCCATCACCGCTATCACCTCTGCCCAAGTAAACAGCTGTCTCCCGGATAATCGCTGTGTGGGTCTGGCATGCTTTGTCACTGCCCTCAATCTCTGACTTTTGGTAGGCTACATCATTGCAAAAAGTAGGGAGTTCTCAAGAAACCTAACTGTACTGAACATGTTCCTGAGTGGAGCCTACAGCTCTTTGAATGAAAACACTCTAAAGGTGCTGTTGCATGAGAGATATCACCAACTTACTCCTGCAAGATCTAGACTCACTAGCCCTTTGAATTTGGGGGAGGTGTGCCTTTGATCAGAGTTCCCCTCAGCAAAAATAACAAGCATTGGCATAGCCAATAGGTCTCGCCTTTGGGACCTTATAAGTATTTAATTCTGCAGCACAATATCCTTAGTGCAACATCAACTGTTGCATGGCTAAACACTTATAATGTCCCAAAAGCGAGACCTATTGGCTATGCCAATGCTTATTGTTTTAGTCACAAAATGGAGTGAGGGGAATTGTGTTTGTAGGCCTTGACTTCATAACAGCGCCTTGTTCTTGAGGTTTTCCGGCTTTCCTCTCTCTTCCACTCACTGGATAAACATAGAGCCTCCGGAAGCCCTACGGTGCAAAGACAGACCGAGAGAATGAATGTTGCAAAGGCATTAATGGTAGTGCTGTTCCTAAGCAAGTGTACTAACATGATGTTAATACAGGGCATTGTCAGGCTCAATTTGAGGAGAATAACTTCCGGCAGAAATTAGCAATTAGTGGAACTTGGTTTCTGGTGCCACTACCTCTGTAAGGCCAAAATCAAAAGACCACACAAAAATATTACGTAATTTATAACCTTACATAGTTGCTACTGGCCCTGTCTATTCATGCTTGTGCGCTTCACAAGCGCCCTGTCCAGTTCTAAGAAGGTAGAAGTGGGAAATGACAAAAGTGGATGTTTTCCTCACCTGCACTGTGCTGGCACCTTGTTTTCCCATTCAGAGACTTGTCCACACTATCTTTACCTGTCCAAGGGATGTTTCCTCGCGTCCCCCATGCCGAGCTCTGATTAAGGAAGCCAAATACAAAGAGGCTCTAGGGGGATGGGAGTGCGAGATGCCAAGGTGAGGGCCTCTCATGGCGGCGAGCCACATGCGCGCGCTGAAAAGCGTGCTATTTTAGCGCATGCTGAAGATGTTAATGTGAGTATAAAAGGGGTTGGCCCTTAAAACTCAGGACCTGGGTCCGTGGGTCAGTACATACGAGGATGGTCTGAGTCTTGCAAATATAATATACATATATATACGATTCTAAATAGAACCACGTTCACCTTTAGAGTTGAAAACAATCAAAAGAATATCTAATTTTTCAATTCATTCATTATGGCATTTTATTCATTTATAGCCAAGATTATGAAAAGCAATTTATGGTAGAAACATGTAATTGTAACATCATTACATTCCATATTCGAAATCGGTGCTCTCTGTGAAAAGGGGAAGGGTAAGTGAATGAGTGAAGGGGACAGAGTAAAGGTGTTGTGACATAGTAGTTACATCCAAGTTAAAAATGAAAAACCTCTACAACCAGACTAATGGGCAAAGGTTCCCAATTTTACATCACACATAGATGGTGAGAATACATCTCTTATTTAGCTGAAGATGTTAGCCAGTGTTTGAATAGGGCAAAGCTGTAATGTCATCAGTGCATTAAGAAAATGCGCTGACAGGCGGTACAAGCACGAGCTTATCGCTTCCATCGCATCTGAAGCCGGTGTGTTCTTAGATCACTGCTGTGAGACTTCACCTGCAATTCCAGAAAACTGTTGTGCTGTGTATTATTTGAACTCAGAGTGCCGAGATGCACAGACCCGCCTGCTCTAACCCTTCCTTAGTGTAGACTACTTCATAATTTGAATGGTGGCAGCTGCACTCTGAAAGTGGCTGGACGTAATACTCGTCTCGAATTCCAGAGAGCCAGGAAGCTCGACTTCGGGGTTCGTGGAGTGAGGGGTTCTCAGCAGAGAAATATTTTTACAATTTGTATTTTAGACGACAGTAGTCATATGCATTCACTCAAATGGCAACAGATTCTAAAGCGGGAGGACGGCTGGTGACATAAACAAACAATCAGAGTTATATAGGCTGCAGTGGCTCAATTAAATGAGCTGAAATAGCCAGGGGAAGTCAGCTCAGGTGCCCCGGCAGCAGCCCCGAAGAGGAAGGCAGCTGCATGGTCAGGAGGGCGCGCTCGCTACAAAACAAAAGGAAAGACACACATTGGCCGCGCGACCCGGCCGGGAGTTGTGTGCGCGCGCGCCCACGCTTAAATTAAAAAACCGCGAGTGGTGCGCACGCGCACGCGTGCATGACGGGAAAAAGTGCTGTGCACGTTGCGCGCGCCTGTGCACGTAATAGCAAGCTGGTGGCCGGCCTGGGTAGCACTTTTAAACCACCTACTAAATTTCTCGCCAGAGCAACGCATGCGCGCTGGCTCTAGCGACACCTAAAAATGGACTTTATTTGTCCTCTCATAGACAGAGGCTGCCTGAATTTGCTAGAACCTCCCCAAAGTCTTTACAAACATGATGTGGCTCATCTTGCCTTGTCAGAAAGGGTATTCGTTTGGGACCATCACAAAGACAGGCAAGTAAATAATGCCAGCATGAGGCTCGTTCTCGCAGAAAGTGGTTTGCCAAGTTATTTTTTGCTCAAACCAGTCTCCTGTCAGTATCTCGAATGAATTGTGTACACAAGATATACATATGGTTGTGTGAAAAAAGTTACATGAAATAATAGTGTAGTTTTGTGAGGGTTTTCATTAAATTACACAAAATTGCAGGGAAAAAATATGCATTCTGAGAAATACTTTTAACCACGGACTTCTCATGTTAGAATATCCTCCAGGTACCAGACTGTCTGCAGAGATTTTTCGCAGCAGTGCTCCTGCATGACGTTAGGTGTCATTGTGTGGGTTTGCGTTGGCTCCTTACTACCCTGGAAGTGACGGAACGGTGCTGGCTATAAATGTCACTCCTGAGCACTAACATCAGTTCCTATCTTTAAGGTCCTTCCGATGCAGTTCCGGAGCTCCACTCCTGTACTGTCAATTTTCCAAAGTGTGCTAGGTAACAGTGTTACCACCGAAGATGACAGGATTCAAGCTGTGCTGCAACAGCAGGAGCAGATGTGCAAATGGACCTGCACAAGTTGGGCCTTTGGAGCCTGGGCTAATAACAAGAGTCAGAGTCAAGTGACCAGATCACCAGAATGCATCCGAAGGCGATTCGAGATGGGGAGGCAAAGCAGTACGTCGCTGAACACAAGAAGTAGTAGCAGGGTTCACATAGAACCTATTCCAAAACCTGGTCCCGGACACTGGTCTGTTCCCGTAACATTTCCACTTCCTGCTGAAAGTCCTCTGCTAAGTCTAAGGGTCTGATTTAGATTTTGGCCTACAGGTTACTCTGTCACAACTGGGACGGATATCTTGTCCGCCAAAATATAAATTTCATAGGATATAATGGGATTTGTATTTTAGCAGGCGAGATCTCTGCCCCGAAACCGGTCCCAGGATGCTTGATTCCAGTCCAGGGAGGACATGGCCTTGCAGTTTGGGCAGGATTGTTTCCATGGGGAACTGGGGCAAGCCTGATTTGCTTATGGATGGGTCTGAACTGGAATGGCATGGGGAGCAAAAACGGATTTAGGCCCAGATCTCTGTACTGAGGTGAATGTTTTACATTGTGCAGCATTCTGTCCATCAATTGTTCTTTTTGCAATTGTCACCCCGAGTGGGACGGGTATTCCCAGATGTGGGTACCCTGCTGTCCATGCCACTGCAGTCAAGCTAGCTTAGCTGATGTGGAGTGATGCTCCGAAACTGGTACCAGGATGCTTGATTCCAGTCCAGGGAATGTTTGACATTGTGCAGCATTAAGTCCATCAATTGTTTTTTTTTCGTCCTTCTGTCTCACCAGCACCCTATGGGTCTTTATCAAAGTGATGGTGATGGTCGCTGCCCATGTTAAAAAAATGAGGAGTTTCATAATTTTTGTACCCACATCATTGGCTGGAAAATGGCGGAATTTTTATGGTTGTTGGGTTTCACCCTAATCTTGCTGGTGTCCTAGCTGACTGCATCTCAGAGGCTTCCGTTCATTGAAGTGATCCTGGATATAGTTGTCAGCAATGTCTTTTCTTTGGAGATTGCATGAAGGTCTTTGGAGTTGGCCTTCGTGCCCCACCAACTCGGACTGTCTTTTTAACACAGAATATTGGAGTGGCTAGGTGAGGGAAAGGGTTGTTGGGGGAAGGAACAGTGGGGAATATCCGAATTAAAACAACAATTTTTTTTTAAACCACAGCCCTCAAGGCCCCACCGTATCTGTTACTAATTGCGTTTGGGATAAATTATTAGCCTGTTTAATGTACGCCTTTACCCTTTACTATACAGTTCAGTAAATCCAGAAAACTCTGAAGCGTTTGCTTTTAAAGTTTCGTCCTGGTTTTGTTAGGCATTTACATTTTAGACTGTCTTTTCATGTGGAATCCAAATGAATGCCACTGTAGTCTTGACAAGAAGTCAGTAGTAAAAATCTCCAGGGGTAAAAGTGCTTCGGAAACTCGCCAGACCAAGTCACTGAAAAGCACAAGGTCGAAAGACTCCCTTCTACTCCAGACTTCCTGATTAATGATCAGGTATGCTCGGGTGAGGCTCGCTTTTATACTCAACCCTGCCTGGTGAATCAGCACAGTGGGAGGAGCACTGGGAAGCCTAGGAATTGTGTCCTGCCCGATGACTCATCAGTCAAGAAACCTGGAGATTGATCTTACCAATCACTGAGAAAAATAATAAAGATGTGTTAAAAAGAATTTATATCACAATGAAACAATTCTGCGCATTTCTAAAATTAAAACAGGGCCTTCGATACAGACTTCAGAAATATACATTTTGACATCATAAATACAACTATTCATTTCTCCTTTGAATGTGCACTTTTTCTCAAGGCATGAGGTCTGCTAGACCAGCAGTGAACCAGATGTGAGTGTGAGAGTGGTGGCCCAAGAGCGCGCCCTGCTATGATCTTGCCAATAATCGCGTGATTCAGGGCCCATTCCCACAGCTTAGAGTCCAAGACATTCGGTCTATGATCCTGATATTTCAGGCTCTGTTCTGGATCCAGGTAAGGGTAGCTCTGATGATTCTTGGCCTTTTAGGTTTGTTTATCCTTGTTGTCAAACGCACCGTGTGGCACTTGTGAACCCTGCAGTGGAACCTGAAATTCCTGTGGGCCCAGCATTGGGGACACCTTTTCAACACCAAGGTCTTGGAGAAAATTGCTTTAGATCTGCAGATGCGGCTGACAGGCCACACTGTGTCCTAATGAAGGCTTCTCTCTAGTACCGTCCCAGAACTGACAGTGGTGATGGATGCATGGCTGCTGGGTTGGGTGTTACTTGGGGGAGGTTGAGATTATAGGTCTCTGGTCTCCAGTGGAGGGCTGACTCCACTTCAACCTACTGGAGCTACTGGCCATTCACCTGGCCATGAAGGCCTTCTTGCCTGCTATGAAGGGGAGGCTGGTACAAATTCTTAAGGATAACCCCCCCGCCATATGCTATTGCAACAAGCAGGAAGGAGTTAGTGTTCTGTGCCTGAAGGCTTAGTGCCTCTGTAAGTGGCTAGAGCGCCAGGGTATCTTTCTGGTCTTTGTCATGCCCTGGACAAGGGCACTAGGACCCTGGACAAGAGGGCAGAGGCCAAGGGACACCGGACACTGCTTCCGGTGCAAGGGAGGGGCAACAAGGGACAAGGGACATTCTAGGGAGGACCTCGGGGCGAGAGGTCAGGGGATTGTATGGCTGTACAGATAAGCGAATAAAGCGTACCTCAAAATAGACATCGTGTCCTGTGTCCTTCATGCCGGAGAGAAACACGACAACTGGCGCCAACTGCCCATACACCTGCAGCCACAAGTGGAGGAAGAATTTGAAGCACTCCTCAGCCAAGACATCATAGAACCAGCAGAAGGACCAACACCATGGGTGTCACCAGTCGTGGCCGTGCCAAAGAAGGACACGTCAAAGATAAGAATATGTGTTGACATGAGGATACCAAACAAGGCTATTGAACGTTAGAGGCATCCCGGACCACATCTCGACGATATGATCAGCTGCCTGACAGGCACAAGACGTTTCTCGAAACTAGATTTGTGCAAGGGATACCACCAGCTAGAACTAGATCCTCAGTCACGATACATCACAACGTTTTCTACACACCTATGTCTCTTCAGGTATAAACGGTTGAGTTTCGGAATATCGTCCGCTGCGGAGATATTTCAGGAAACCATAAGACAGATAATAAGACCAGTGAAAAACAGCTTAAACTACAGCGACGACATTCTAGTGTTTGGAAAATCCGACGAGGAACATGACAAAGCGTTGAGAGATGTATGCTCACACCTATAGCAAGCAGGTCTAACACTAAATGAAGACAAATGTGAGCTAGAACGGGACAAACTAGTATTCTTTGGCCACATCTTCTCCAAGAAAGGAATGCGGCCAGATCGTAACAAAGTCAAAACACTGGAAAAAGCAAACGAACCGAGCGATGTGGCAGAAGTAAGGTCATTCCTCGGTCTTGCAAGCTACTGTGCAAGATACATCCCAGATTTTGCCACTGTAAGTGCACCCCTGAGGGAGTTGACAAAGCAAGGAAAAAGTTTCACATGGACCGAAGAATGCAGAAAAGCCTTCAAAGAAATCAGACATGCTGTGACAGTTGTAGATCACCTAGCATATTTTGATCCGAGACTGTGCACTGAACTGACTGTAGATGCCAGCCCAGTGGGACTAGGAGCAATATTGGCACAACTCCAACCAGGCAAAGATTCCCCAAGACACATAGTGGCATATGGGAGCAAAGGTGTATCAGACGTAGAAAAGGATACTCCCAGCCAGAAAAGGAGAGCTTGGCGGTAGTGTGGGCGTGTGAACACTACCACATGTTCATCTACGGAAAGCCGTTCACAATCATAACAGATCACCAAGCACTGATAACAATATACGGAAACCCAAACACAAAGATACCACCCAGGATAGAGAGGTGGGGGATAAGGCTGATGGATTATAACTTCAAAATAATACACAAGCCCGGAAAGGAACACAATCCAGCAGACTATGTATCAAGACACCCCCTACAACAAGTGTCCCAAGCGACAACCATGGCGGAAGAATATCTGAACTTTGCACTCAAACACAACACCCCGGCAACAATAACAATGAAAGAGCTAGAACAAGAGACTAAGCAAGACCTCACCATGCAGACCATAATGAAAGTGACCAAACAGCAAAGGTGGAGGCACGTAAACAACAACAGCAGCTGTGAAAAAGGAGTATTGAAGGAAGAGCTGTTGGCGTTCAAAAAGATTAGCGAAGAACTATCAGAAAGCGAGGACGGAATAGTGATGAGAGGCACCAGGATAGCAATACCGCGGACACTGAGAAGAAGGACAATAGAATTATCCCATGAGTCACACCGAGGGATTGTGGCAACAAAGAAAATGCTGTGAGAAAAAGTGTGGTTCCCAGGACTTGACAACATGGTGGAAGAAATTGTGATGCACTGTCACATCTGCCAAATAACAGGGCCCTCGTCAAAGCCGGAGCCACTGCAAATGTCCGAACTTCCAAAAGCAGTGTGTACAGAACTGGCAGCTGATTTCTATGGACCTTTGGAAACGGGTCACTACCTATTAGTAATAATAGATGAATTTTCCAGATTCCCCATAGTGAGACAAGTGGCATCAACATCAGCAAGCGCAACTTTGCCAGTCCTGGATAACATATTCGCAGCTTGGGGCTCACCACAGACACTGAAAACAGATAATGGCCCACCATTCTCTGGTGACGAGTTCAAAAGGTTCATGGAGTACCTTGAGATCCACCATCGACGAATAACACCCCTGTGGCCACAAGCAAACGGAATGGCTCAACAGTTCATGGGGACGATCAAAAAGGCAGTGCAGAGGGCCAAGTTAACACAGATCTCAATTGGACAAGCACTGTGCCAGGTACTGAGAGACTATCGAAACACCCCTCACAGCTCCACAGGAAAATGCCCTGCGGAATTGGTGTTGGGGCGATCAAGCAGAAGGAGGTTGCCACAGTTGAAAGAAGTGGAAAGGGTGGAACAAAAAGACATAGCTGAAAGAGACAAGGAGGTAAAAACAAAAATGAAGGAGTATGCTGATCGGAGGAGACATGCGACGGACGCGAAGGTGAAAGAAGGGGACACTGTGTTAGTCCGGCA
Organism: Lissotriton helveticus; assembly: GCF_964261635.1. Lineage (NCBI taxonomy): Eukaryota > Metazoa > Chordata > Amphibia > Caudata > Salamandridae > Lissotriton > Lissotriton helveticus. Next base: position 1,068,459,930 of record NC_136070.1, on the reverse strand, counting down.
AAGACAACTACGGAAGTCAGACAGTATTTTCTCAAGAGACCCGCTGATGGTGACAGAAGTGAAAGGGCCAATGATAACGGCGTCAGGAGGACAATACCACATCACCAGAAATAGCTCGCACTTTAGAGAACTGAAGACAAAGGAAGATGAAACATGGACTGAAGGAAGACGTCCAGGAGGAAGCAGCCCAACAAGACCTAAGAGAACAAAGACCAAAAAGAGAATGCAAGAAGACCAAAAGACTGATATAGGAGATGTAAAGAGACGGAAACCTGTGGACTCTCTCTCTCTCTCTCTCTCTCTCTCTCTCTCTCTCTCTCTCTCTCTCCACAGACAGCATCCAGGTAAAATGTTTGTTTTGCAACAAGGGGGGAGATGTCATGCCCTGGACAAGGGCACTAGGACCCTGGACAAGAGGCCAAGGGACACCGGACACTGCTTCCGGTGCAAGGGAGGTGCAACGAGGGACAAGGGACATCCTAGGGAGGACCTCGGGGCGAGAGGTCAGGGGATTGTATGGCTGTACAGATAAGCGAATAAAGCGTACCTCAGAATACGATGTCAGAATAGACATCGTGTCCTGTGTCCTTCATGCCAGAGAGAAACACGACAGTCTTCACAAACCTGCCAGGGTTCCTGAATCCCAGAGATGACAAACTGATCATAAAATACACTGTCAACAATTTTATGTGTTGGAGTTTCAGCAAGGACACTCATTATGAGATGCGTCCTGGCTGGATTGGTACAAAGGACTCCTGTATGCATTCCTGCCACTAAATCTCCTGCACCAACTTCTGAAGAGAATAAAAAATGACTGGCCCAAGCCATCATGGGTGCTTTGGATTGGGCCTGGAGAGTGTGGTACCTCGAGCTCCTGGACATGAAAATCTGTCCTCCGTTCAGGCTACCATTTCGAGAGGACCTCCTGTCCCAGGAGCCGGGCAGAGACCTTCACCTGAATCTGCACAACTTACACCTCCTTGGGTGGCTATTGAGTGGTGGCAGTTAACCGCTTTTGATCTGCTGCACAAAATGGTAGATGTTATCTTTATCAACAGATGCCCCTCCATGAAATCAGTCTACGATGGCATCAAGACAAGTTTGTACACTTGTGAGTTGTCCAAGACAGTGACCCCTTATATGAAATTCTGTTGGCCTTCCTTTTGTTTGTCTTTAGCCCAACAGTCTTGCACTATAAAAAGTTACTTGTTTTCCCTTTTGGCCTTTCTATCTTTGCTTCACTAACTGCCTTTGCTTGCATCACTCGTTGTGATATAGTTCATTAAAGGTTCATTAAATGTTCAACTTGAAGAGACCCTCCCTGATTGGCTGTGACAGGTTGCTCACTGTTTCTCCTCCCCCTGAAGACTACTTTTCTTGCTCATTGTGTGAGTGAACTGCAGTCACTGTTAATGACATCTCCCTAAACTACGTTATTTCTTGATAAATTGGTCATGACTCTTTTTCTCATTGGGCAACCCATAACTCTACCTGCGTTCTTTGCTGTTCCTCAACCCTCAAAAGAGAAGGAAGGGGCTCCATCAGGTAAGCTCCTAAAGGGTTTGAACTTATACTTAGATTGTACTAAGGACCAGCAACTAGACAATCAACTTTTGTTAGGGTTCTCTGGAGCAAAGAAAGTGAATGTTGTGCAGAAGAAGACCTTGATGAGGTAGAAAATCTTCTGTATTAAAATCTGCTATGCACTTGCCACGAAGCAGTCCCTGGAATGCCTGAGAGCTCATTTCAAAAGGGTCTCTGCTGCTACCTTAGTGTTGCCAAGGGAAGAGACCTCTGCCAGGCAGCAACACGGACATCAGTGCACATAGTCATGGAGCACGACTTACTTACCGCCCAAGTTTGTGATTAAGGGCATTTCGCTCGCTTTGTTCTGCAAGACGTTTTGGTCTGAATCCACTCCACAGACCCTCCACCTTGGTGAGGTATTGCTTTGGTATATACTTTGGTGAGAAATATGTGGTTGTATCAATCACAAGAATATGGTGCCTACCTTCACATTCTCTTTCTGTGGATACTCAAAACATACATTCCAAATTTCCCTTCTCGCTCTGTGGAGTGACCTCTCTTTAACATCTAAAAAGGTCCAAGTTACTGATCAGCACAGTTTTAACAATAATTGTTTAGGCTTCATGTCTGAGAGTGTGGAGAAGTGGAAGGTAAGAAACTGCCAGCAGGGTGCAGGGGTGGCACTTATATGCTGCTCCGCTCCCTCACTATTGGGGCAGTGTGAAGCCGCATGACCACCAAAAGGGGTGCGGGGGCACCGCTACAAAATCTTTCCAAAGCCAGTCTGGCACCTGGGAGGTAGTCTAAGGTGAGGAATAGATATCCACCAGACACAGAATTGTCAGCGGTTAATTAACATGTTTGTTTGAACACCTTTAGCTAAAATGGCAAGGAGAGGTAAAGAAGATGAGATGGTAGGCAGAGGGCTGAGCAGGGGGTCCAGATTGCCAAAGAAGGATTGAAGTTGTCGTGAGGGTAGCTGTCAAACAATAAGAAGGTTAAATAAAACTCAAAGTAGGAGAAGAAAACAAATGGATTTTAACTAATCCGGCACCAGGCAGAATTAATTTAGACCAGGGTCTACAGACCTAGGTGTGATAGTGAGGGCAGTGGTGGTAGCAGACTAATGGGAAGAATCAGTTTAAATTAAACAAAATGTCAATTTCAGCCCAAAATAGATCCCTTAGAGTGCAATGGTCAACTTAGTGCTCCAGAGACCAGAAAAAAAGGAGTGTAGTAGAGAGAGAGGCAGGGGACAGGCAGATGAGATTATGGATGCATGGAGTTCTGGAAGAGTAAACCTGGCATCAGGTGGTACCAGAGTTGAGACATCGATGGCATTAGAAGTGTCTGAAAGAAGCATGTAAATAAACAATACATTTTTTGTGGGAAAAATGCCAATTACTACCATTAGGTATGCACTCGTGCCCAAGCTAAGACTACTAACCCATCTGGTCAGATATCACTGTATTGCATATGTCATAATATAATACCCTCAGTTATTATGTTGTGTGAGGAGCCTAGTATCCAAAAAGCACATTATTATGTAATTTAATATGATTTTTATTTTTTGCCTACAGCACGCTGGCATGGTCAGTGAAAGCTATTGTTATTTTAAAAAAAATACTTAAAAGGGGTTTAGCGCCTGTCTACCACTTTCCTTTACCTACCATTGGTTTGCTCCCATGTCAATCGTTTCCTATTGGTCGGCACTTCCACCTCGTCCAGAGCTCCGTACTGGGCTACAGTCTTCTTCCCTGCCATGGCGCATGGACCAAGTACTGCTTCCTGTGACCAATGTCCTTCCACTTGCCACATAATCCTTTAGGTTATTCTTTCATTTACTTTTCACCACAACCCCTCCCGCTCCACCGTCCTTCTCTTTAACCCACTCACCCTGCCACCTTTGTTTCCCACCCTCCTTCCTCTTGTTGCTTTCTTTTCTTTTCCCCCCCAAGGTTTCAAGGTTTATATAGCGCAAACTTGACCCAAAGGTATTGGAGCACTTTGCATTAGCGCCTGTTACATCACACAAGGGCACATTAGTTTTTTGTTTTATTACACAAGGACACATTCATTTTTTGCTTTTTTAGGCACTGGGAGATTGTGATTTGCCCAGAATCACAGGATGTGGATCCGATGCCTAGACTCAAAACTGATTCCCCACTTTCACAGTCAGCGGCTCTGGACATAATGCCTCATCCTCTCTCCAAAGGAGAGTGATGCTTGCCACCCACCAACCCCCAGTGCTGTTTTAAGGCATATTGAAGAGTGGTACATGCTGCTGTGCAATATGTCAAAGTGCCATGGTGCAGCAACGCTGGCTATGCCATAGTGCTTTGTTTTTATTTTCTTTGAGTCATGTTGTAGAGCGGCCAGCACTGCTATGCAACACCTTTAAAATAGATTAACAAAGCCAAATAGTTCCTGCAGAGTTGTTTGTCTTTGTTAATGTTTCTAAAGATGTTGCACATCAGCGTGGGAAACTGTGCAAGAGGGCTTCGAGTAAACAAAAAAAGCGCTATCACGCCGCCAACGCTGACCGTGCCATATCGCTTTGTTTTTATTTGCTTTGAGCCATGTTGCAGAGCAGTCAGCACTGCTGGGCAACATTTTGAAAAAACATTGACAATACCAATAGGTCTCGCAAAGGTGAAACATATTGGCTTTGCCAATGTTTGTTCCATTTAATTATGCCAACAATTCAATTAAAAGCGAGAAAACGCCTATATAACATCATTATTATCAAAAGGATTCCAATCTCAATTTTTTCTAAGCAGTTTTTTTTTTATCCTTATGACATAGGGAGTCAGTTATGCTGTAAGAAATCAACAGACAAATCTAATTTTCTTTCATTTAAAAAACTGTAGGAATCATCTTGAGGTGACACAAACAGCCAACATGTATTTCGTGGTGATTCTCACCTCTTCATCAGGGCAATTTCTCCTAAGTCCTGGTTAAACCGAGAAACAAAAATCCTATCCCTTTTTTTTTTTTTTTTGACAGTTTGGTGTGAGTTCTTGTTGTGTGTACACTGTGTTATGCTGCCACCAATACTTGTGTGAATGATAGACAGGTGTTTTAGCAGGAGGTGTTAAGCAGAGAAATGAAAGAGCGCTCTGCATAGGTTTTTCCTCTCTTGTACTTTTAGCATTTGGTTGCGCATGGATCTTTGTCTGAAAGAAGCATCAACTCAAAAGAGAACCTTGCGCGGAACCTGCAACGTAGAGTAGAAAGCTTCCGGCACTCGTACGGTGACTGAGCTCTCACTACTGTAGCGTCCTCCCCAACCCGGGAACATGTAACAGGCCACGCCACACACAGAGGCCTGGTTTGCACGTCTTTATTCTTCAGCACGCAACCGTTCACTGAATGTACTGTGCCACAAACTTTATTGACCACACCCAGTCACACCCGCCAGATTAATACTTGTAAGGAGTCTGCCGAGGACCACTAAAAGTCTCATACACACAAACACAAGCCGCAACAACTACTAGCCCTTGAAAGTGCCCACAACTCCACAGCACTGTGCGGCCTCTGGCCGTACATGAGAAGGCCATTCTTAGGCCATGGTAAGATACACAAACACTAAAGACAAGTGCAAGTAGTTAAAGTGGCTGCAGAAATAAACTGAACCACACAATGTATTTCAGAAGTGTTCTCACTAATCCCCACAAAATGAATTGAAAACAAAACCACCCCACTAGTTCTGCTAACCGGGCTCTTTTGGCGCGCCACAATACCAAAGATGAATACGAATGATGAAGGAAGGGAGGAGGCAGAACATTTTTCGAATGTTTCCCACTGCTCCAATAATCTCTTGCCATATGAAGGGATGTACAGCATATAGTGAACCTTGTGGGCTTCCCAGGGCGTCGGGGAAAGGTAGTTCAAATATCCTTACAATAGCTTCTGTCAAGTTCCTCAGCAAGTCTCCTGGGCCAGCACAGTTTCCTCGTCTTCACCATTCCTTTTGAAAGCTCTGTATGTATGAATAGGAAGCCAATACTTCTTCCTTTACCTACTTCCTGACAAACAAGTTTCTGTCTTGTTGTACCACAGTATAAACAGAGCCAAGGTCTGTTCTCGCCTTTTAATCCCACAAGGCTCCGCTCAAGAGCTCAAAATGTAATAGTGAAGTCAGCAACTCTCTTCCTATTTTTCATTCCCACCCTCGAAACATCATCTGGCTTATTACTCCCAAGATCCGATTCTTATTATGGGATTTCCTGAGCCCTTCCTTTAATCCATTGTAGCATCAGTTTCCTGCAATATCTCCGCCTATATCAGAAGTCCTTTTTGCTAAACTCGTTACCCTTCCCTTAAGAGCTGAAAACCTGAGCTGAAAGACGTGCGAGGCCAGGGTCGTGCCTTTAATGTCATTTGCTACCTACACTAAGGCAATGTATAGGTACTGTTGGGTTTAACTTGATCTTCAACCATTTCAGCCTGCAGAGACTAGGGTGGTGGCTGCGGCTTTACGATGGGAATGTTTGCAGAAGCACTTAACGAGTGTTGGAGCACTAAAATATACATTTTTGATTAAAAAGTAAAACAAGCATTGGCAAAGGCAGTAGGTCTGGCTTTGGAAGCTTCGCTATTAGCTTGGACAATGCTTGTTTCCTTTCCATGTTTTTTTTTCTAAATAGCAGTCAGTGTATTCGAGTATGAACAGACAGAATGGTGGCGATCTATACATTTCCAAAAGTCAACCTAAGATAGCCGAACATGCATAGAAGTTCAGTGCATGGGCAGGCATACTGTAATGCTTTTTGTCAGAAAATATAGCACGAGCCATTATAGGATGCCCCCCGCACTGCACAGACAAAGATCTTAGAAGGGTTTTGAAAGGCCAATTCCAAGATGGCTACTGCTAAGAATGCCTGCTTGGGATGCAGTACACTAAGCAACAGTGAGAGGCGGCCTGCAGAAGTGCCTGATGAGCTAGCGGGCTCCTGCAAAAGTAAATACATTTAAAAAGAACTTTACGTAAAAGAATTAAGGAAGACATTGGCCCACCTGCTTTGCAATGAAATTGACTCCTTTTTAGCTACTGTGCACGTGCAAAATACCCCAACTCACAGGGTCTATTTACTAAGATTTAACACAGATATTTGCGCCACAAAAGTGGTGCAAAACGACCCTAAATCTTTTTTTACTAAGTTACTTTCCAGCACTAAACTTGTTTAGCGCTGGAAAACACTCAAAAGTAGCGCAAAGCAGCAAATAGCACTCCCTTGCATTACTTAGCACCAAGGGGGTGTACCATGGGTGGTGCATAGGCGTTCCCATGTAACCACCCAAAGTTTTTGATGCTAAACCCTATTCACTTAAAAAAGTAGACCGGGTTTAGTATGCTAAAACAGCAACCATTTCAAATAGGCGCTATCTAGGAGAAATGCTTTTATTTCTCCTTTCGCTTCTGACATAGTACGTGTGCTGCACTAACAGCACACATACAAAGTGGGAAAAGGTTTCAAGTTAGTCCAAGCATGGTTTTTTGTACTGGAAGAGTTAACTTCCAGTACAAAACGTGCTTGCCTCATGGAAACACCATTGCACAGGTGCAAAGGCAGGCCCGGGTGGGCCAGGCCCACCCAAACAAGAGCCTGGCCCACCCAAACATGAACCGTGGCCCTGACGTCAGGAAAGCAACAGAAAATGCCCACAGCAATTAAAATGTTCATCTGAAAGTTATTTTTCTAGGAGTTGTGTGATTGGGCCTGGGCTTTCTCTCACAGGCGCCCCCAATCACGCATCTCCTTTTAGAAAGGTGGGTTGTGTCCCCGCCCACTTGTGTTAGAAAGGTTACAGGGGCATGGCGAAGGGGAGAAATCCTCTTTGGCAGCGGGTAAGGTGTGCGCACTGTCCTACTGCATGGATGTATCCTTTTCAGTGCTGGAGAAAAGGAGTTTGTTGATCCAGATTCACCTTTCCTGACCCCTTCAGCTCTTTATGAGATGGGCTGTGCCACAGAGTTTGAACGGAGCAGTTAAGAGAATTTGTGGCTATTGTTCCGCTTTTTTTTAAATCTGCAAAGGCCCAGCTAGATGTATGCTTCGAGGATGTGTGTATATTACTTAATATTTTAAAAATCTATGAGGGCCCAGCATGACACATACTTTGTGTATATTTTATTTCGTTGTATTGTTATCATGACGGTTGCAAGACACAACTACTAAAATGTCCAGATAACTCTGGTGATTAATGATCCTGCTAGAGAGCAATATTTTGTCTGTTCCTAATTTTTAAATGCAGATAAACTGTATTTATGTGGATAGCTTAGTGGGTTACTTACAGTACAGAAGTTACAATCCTAAAATAGGACAGTGACCTATGAACTGACATCAAAGAGCTGCATACAAACCTGAATGGTATAAGTAGAACTTATTTTTTTTGTGTTGCAATATAGTTAGAAATTACCCTGTCTTTCATTACTCTAATGTTGCTATAAGAGTTTGTTCTGGCAGATATACATTTTAATCGGTAAAGCCAACCCCCCCAACCACTGGGGTATGCTTTGAGTCCCGTGTTTGTGCTTCTTCAGACCGAACCCTCTTAAAACATGCTGCCCAGCAGGATGGATGACGTGATACCTACACCTTGTAATCCTCATTGACTTATTTGACATTCCCTGTAGACTGATTTACATACTTGTATGATTCATTGTCTCTGCATGATGTAAGTACTGTGACACCCTACACTATGAGTAGCGTTATACAACAAATGAAATCAAATATGCTCGAGGGGCTACAGAGAGATGAAGGACACTGTTGGAGGGTGATAATTAGGGATTCCGTGGAGGAGGTCATGGGGGGCTATGGAGAGATGAAGTGAACTGTTGGAGGGTGGTAGTGAGGGAGTCTGAGGAGGAGGTGATGAGGGGGAGAAGCTATGGAGCGATGAGGGGCACTGGGGGAGGGTGGCAGTGAGGGAATCCAAGGAGTTTTTCATGGGGGGCTACGTAGAGATGAAGTGAACTGTTGAAGGGTGGTAGTGAGGGAGTCTGAGGAGGAGGTGATGAGGGGGAGAGGCTATGGAGCGATGAGGGGCACTGGTAGAGGGTGGCAATTAGGGAATCCGAGGAGGAGGTCAATAGGGGGAGAGGCTATGGAGCTATGAAGGGCACTGGTGGAGGGTGGCAGTGAGGGAATCCAAGGAGTATGTTATGGGGGGGAGAGGCTATGGAGCGATGAGGGGCACTGGTGGAGGGTGGTAATTAGTGAATCCAAGGAGGAGGTCATGGGGGAGAGTGGGAGATACGGAGAGATGAGGGACATTGGTGGAGGGTAGTAGTGAGGGAGTCTGAGGAGGAGGTCATGAGGGGGAGGAGCTACAGAGCGATTGTGAGGGGCACTGTTGGAGGGTGGCAGTGAGGGAATCCGAGAAGGAGGTCATTGGGGGAGGGGCTACGGATGGATGAGGGGCACTGTTGGAGGGTGGCAATGAGGGAATCTGCGGAGGAGGTCAGTAGGGGGAGAGGCTATGGGGCGATGAGGGGCACTGTTGGAGGGTGCCAATGTGGGAATCCAAGGAGGTGGTTATAAGGAGGAGGGCCTTTGGAGAGAGGAGGGTGCAGTTGGAGGGTGGTACTGAGGGGACTCGAGGACGAAGTCATGAGGGGGAGGGGCTTTGGAGAGATGAAGGAGGGTAACAGTGAGGGAATCCGAGGAGGAGGTCATTGGGGGAGGGTGGGAGATACGGAGAGATGAGGGGCACTGGTGAAGGGTGGTAGTGAGGGAGTCTGAGGAGAAAGTCATGAGGGGGAAGGGCTACAGAGAAATGGAGTGCACTGTTGGAGGATAGTAGTAAAGGTATCTACAGAGAAAGAGGTTAGTGGTGGGGCGCCAATAAATAACTGCTGTGCTGTGCTTTAAACTCACCTACCCCATTACTTGACGCCTAGAGCAGCAGACTTTGTGCTGATTTCTTCAAGCGAGGGACGCTTTCCTAGCGCCTCGTTCAGCCCGCAGGCCACGCCCCCTTAGAGGCCACGCCCACCGCCCTCTACTATAAGTGGGACGCTGAATACGAGCGCTGCCATTTGTAAGCACTACCCTCCTGAGGCCGAAAGCCGGGAGGCTGTTTTTTTTAAAATTGTGATTCTTATTATTTGTGTGATTGCTGTGTTTTAAACTCACCTACCCCATTACTTGACGCCTAGAGCAGCAGACTTAGCGCTGATTTCTTCAAGCGCGGGACGCTTTCCTAGCGCCTCGTTCAGCCCGCAGGCCATGCCCCCTCAGAGGCCACGCCCACCGCCCTCTACTATAAGTGGGACGCTGAATACGAGCGCCGCCATTTGTAAGCACTACCCTCCTGAGGCGGAAAGCCGGGAGGCTGTTTATTTTAAAATTGTGATTCTTATTATTTGTGTGATTGCTGTGTTTTAAACTCACCTACCCCATTACTTGACGCCTAGAGCAGCAGACTTAGCGCTGATTTCTTCAAGCGAGGGACGCTTTCCTAGCGCCTCGTTCAGCCCGCAGGCCACGCCCCCTCAGAGGCCACGCCCACCGCCCTCTACTATAAGTGGGACGCTGAATACGAACGCCGCCATTTGTAAGCACTACCCTCCTGAGGCGGAAAGCCGGGAGGCTGTTTATTTTAAAATTGTGATTCTTATTATTTGTGTGATTGCTGTGTTTTAAACTCACCTACCCCATTACTTGACGCCTAGAGCAGCAGACTTAGCGCTGATTTCTTCAAGCGAGGGACGCTTTCCTAGCGCCTCGTTCAGCCCGCAGGCCACGCCCCCTCAGAGGCCACGGCCACCGCCCCATCCCCTATAAAATATGTGTTTTCCTCGGAAGCGCAGCGGACGAGCGCAGCGGGCGCGACGATAGCGCGCCGAAGGCACGCCAAAGGCAAGCCCGTCTGCGCCCGTCCGCGGCCGACCGAGGCTAGGGGTTAGTCATTCTGCCCCTCTAATTCAATACACACCTGCTCAGTTGACCGACCTTCAAGGCCGATGGCCTCTAGTGGGCTCTATATCGTCCCGAATTAACAGGCTGGGCCTCCTTAAACCCAACGTCTTTTCCCACGCCTGTTCTTCACCTTTGGCTTTGAGCAGGTGCCCCGTCACCTGTTCACCCACTGGCTCTCCCCCCACGGCTGTCTCCGCGATGTATCTTAATACCAGATCAGCAGTCAAGCACCAGCTGGACCTCTTCACGCTACTGGAGTCGCGTAAACCTGATCTTTTATTTCTCACTGAGACTTGGTTCTCTGATAGCTCCCTTCCCTCTCTTCTGGCAATCCTCCCTCCATCTTATTACGCTCTCTGAGTCGATCGCTCCCCCGGCAAGCCAGGCGGAGGAGTCGCACTGATTGCCCGTAAAGAAATCATTTTTCAACCTTTAACTGTTTCTCCCTTGGGATCTTCAGATTGCCTGGTGGCTCGCTCACTTTCCCTTACTCCCCCTCTTACATGTGTTCTCATCTATCGACCCCCATCCTCCCCGCACTCATTTCTTCCCAACTTTCTAGATCTGGTGGCTACCTTGACGGTCAACCATTCGTCAATTATGGTCCTTGGCGACTTTAATTTTTGGCCCTCCGATCCCGCGGAATGTACAGCATCTAAGGAGTTTTCTGAGTCACTCCTCTCTCTTAATTTTATTTCTGCTGTTCACGCCCCTACCCACAACTTGGGTCACACTCTCGACCAAATTTGGCATCGAGACTGCCCGGTCACCTCACTTTCCATTTCTCCCTGCCTCTGGTCTGACCACTTTCTCATTTGTTTTTCTTTATCCCTTCGTTCAGTCCCTAAGCCCCCTCTTGTCAAAAATATCTGGGCACGATCATGGAACCGAGTTGAGGTGGCCGCTTTGTCGACCATACTCTCCGTATCTAGCCCGGATCTCTCTGGATTGTCATCTCTTGGACAAGCGGAATCCATTGAGGGCTGGTTGCGGGCCGGCTGCGACGCAGTCGCCCCTCTGAAGCGCATCGCGTCTAAGCGTCCTAAAGATGCCTGTAGAAAAGTCAGCCCATATCGCACCCGATGCCCATGCTGCTGGTGCAGGGCGACTCTTCATTCTCATCTTGAATAATTACCAAATAAAGAGACGGGCACTGGAAGTAGGAAAACAAGAACAGGGTTTATTACTCATGAGGAGAGCCTGTCCTTTGGGACACTCGCGTAGTGTCTTCGGGAGGTGCTCTAACAAGTTTCTCTGAGGCTTCGTCTTTTATACACCGGTTGGTGGCACACAGGCAACCTTTATTACAATCAACACTTTGTATAGTATGGAGGTATTCCAACACGTGGCTACAGTAGGGCCCTTATCCTCCATGCAATAGGAGGGGCTGTCATGCGGCTGAGTGTTCTGCTAATTCTATTGGAATGTGTGTGCCTGATCGAGTCTCAGGGGGTGGGGCGGTCGTGATCAATAGTGGCTTCTTTCGAGAGAGACGAGTGCGTACAGTGATGGGCAATAAACTGTATCCTTGGGCTAAGGGATGACCAGCGGTCTGTGCAGACATTCAGGCTCAGAGGAAGAGGTCATCAAAGGAGGGGTATTCATGGGGGGCAGGAGGTGTCGGTCAGGCGCGGGGTGCGATTCTTAGGGACAGAGTCATGCGGGAGGGGAGGGCTCATGACTCACGCATGAGAGAGCGGGGGCAGTCAGGGTGCATGGGGGATGCTTGCAGGGTCAGGGAAGTGCGCTGATGAGCGATCGTGGACAGGGAGACCATGGTACCTAAAATGTCTGTCGTGTGCGTGTGTGCTATGCCAGCGGGACAACACAGTCAGAGTCTTAGCGATATCCATTCTGTTTACGCCAAGGGGTACTGTGGACACAAATGAACGCCGCTTATGTACATACATATTGCTATTTTTAACAGTCGCCACTTTTTACATAAGCACGTTCAATTTCTACACAGTCGATGTGATAGGCAGAATACGATGCATGTTAATTTACATCTGTTAGGCTCTTTATACAAGCCTAGAAATCGGCATAATATTCTGTCGGGGTAGAATCAAAAAAATGCTTCGACACATAAAAACCAAGTTCACATTTTTCTCTCTAGTGACATCATATACAGAAAGAACGCTCTGATACCTTCCGGCTTGCCAGTACGATAGGGGGTCTTTGGACAACTAACCACATGAGTGACCGATGAAACGTTTCTTAAAAGGCAATACAAAACGGTTGAGGGAGGTGTTAAATTCGATACAAGTAATTTAGTCAAGGGGCGAATAGAAAGTTCTGGAAAGGGGGAGGGTCTTTGTCGCAATGTCTTTTAACAGAGTCCGTCTTCTTTTGTTGGCGCTGCTGAGCACCGGCGGTGGAGCTATAGGTCCAGCTCGGAATCATCCTTACGCGTTGCAGGGTGCGATCAGTCCTCTGCTGTTAGATCACAGTCCTGTTCCCTAACTCATTTTCTTAGGGGTGCCTCATGCTGGGCACCTGCGTGTTTTTCTTTTTCCGTGGCAAAATCCCATTCCATAGTCAAAAGTTTATATGAAAGAGTTTGTTGAATAATCGAGGGAAGAGAGGGCGGAGTGGGGCCAGATCTTCGAACACACCAAGAGACCAAGGGAGCAAAGGACAATGAGCAGGCAGGCCCATCAGTCGGACTCAAAAAAGGGACGGGGACTTCAGGCACGAGTGGGTCAGCAAGTCGAGGGCTTCAAGGCAGCCCCTTATTTCTTCATCAGCTGAACTTGGAAGTAGTGCCTCGTCCCGCGTCTCGTTGCTCTGCGGCTCCACCTTTGGTCGTCACACGTGCTCCATGATCTGTGGCCAGGCTGTGCGTCACGTCCAGCTCCTCTCCTTTGGTGATTGTATCTTTGAATGGGTGAAAAACAAGTTTTAGAAAAACTGGTCGAGAGAATAGATATACATCTCAATCCATCCCCATGCCTGAGTAGGTGGGGGATAGGTTCATCGGTCACAGTCAAAGGTCGTCACTTATGGAGTCTGGAGAAGGGTATTGCACATTGAATTCATAGACTAGTTTTGGCGTACATTCGCGACATATGATAAGAGAAATTGGATTTTTGTACACAATGTATTACATCACATCAAACATCGAGTCCTTTATGTAGAGACTCGTTCTTCCCTTTAACCCAAGTATCGACGATCTTACATCTCCCTTCGGGGTCGGCTAATTTTTGCAAGCAGGGGCGTTATCGTAGGGTTGATCGGGGGCGCGTGGGTGCTTTTGAACAGGGAGCTGGGGTCGATCGGGGGAAGTGGGGTGGCTCTGGACATCCGCACTTAGGTGCAAGGGGGTGGGGCAATCGGGGCATTTGGGGATCGCATTTCTAACGAACTGAGAAACAGAAGGCCATTGACGTTATAAATCCCTTATAAAAGGCCAGATTAGGGGACATCCGTCGTCTTACCTGTCCTTTCCTTCATTACCAACTCGGGTTCTATCGTCTGCAGAAAGGAGAGGTAGTAATATGGCAAGTCACAATTCGCTTAGGTTTTGGTCAATTTTGCTGAACACCTTTGTGTTCGAGAAAACCCAATAATGTTTTGTGCCGGAGGGGCACAACGTCTTTATACTTGAAAAGAGGAAACGGGGTTTTTGGAAAGAGGAAAAAAAAGAGAGAGAGAGAGAGAGAGAGAGAAAGAGAAAGAAAAAGAGAGAGAGAGAGAGAGAGGGAGAGAGAGAGAGAAAGAAAGAGAAAGAGAAAGAGAAAGAGAGAGAGAGAGAGAGAGAGAGAGAAAGAGAAAGAGAAAGAGAAAGAGAAAGAGAAAGAGAGAGAGAGAGAGAGAGAGAGAGAGAGAGAGAGAGAGAGAGAGAGACCGCACCCTAAATGGTCCATTCGGTACACGTATGACATGGGGAGAGAAAGAGAGGCGTGTACAATAATGGACCGTTCAGTGCGCGCAACACAGAACAACAGGTGTTAAGTAACACGGAAACACAGACAGAGGGATGACGTAGATTCATGCATCACGTACACACAAACTCAGACGGGGAAGACAGTACATGTATTATACACAAAAAAAAATCCAAGACAAAACATAAAACAGTTATTGGCCACAATTATCCTTTTCTGTATGCTGAGCATCTTTATCATCCTACGCTCTTTTTACCTTTTTCTTATCCTTTTATTCGTTGGCTACCTCTTACTGGTGGCTTTTTGATTGTACACACTTACGTCTTTGGCAACTGGTCATGAACTAACCTGGTCGGGCTAATGCTCACAGCGGTTTATTCGAGTCATTTTTAGCAAGTGCGTTTCCAGGTTGAGACAACCGTTGGTGACAATTGGAGAGCAATGGGGCAGCTTTTGGTTCTAAGCCTATGAGGATGCGGAAAAGGAGGTAGTAGGTTTTCAAATATTGGCAATATCTCTAGTCCTCTCGGCGGAGGATACTTGTGTAACCCCTACCTCGAAATACCCTAAACTTTTTCCTACTTAGTTAAACGTAAGAATGCTTAATCATGTGTGTACATTATTCTTTTTGCTTTATCCGGGGTTTGTCGCGGTTAGGTACTATAATCAGACCCCTTTTCCCGTCTCTTCGTCTGTTGGATCACTATTTTCGTCGGCATTCCGAGGTGACCTGCAGAGAGAGAGAAAAGGAGGGAAGGGAGGGCAGGCTACATTGATAGACACATTTAGCGTGCATAACCCCAGAAAGGCTTTTACTTACTGCGTACTCGGCCTATTTCCACAGGATGTAATCACTGCCAACTGGGGCGTTTAAGCCCAGGTGGATCGTTAGTGTGATTTTTCTTATATAGGTAGCATGTAAAGTATGGGCTAAATACCTGGATCTTCAGCGGTTGCCTTTGGCTGTATAAAAAGGAAAAATACACAACTAAAATTCGACCCTTCATATTTGCAATATTTCTATGTGCTATACCTTTTCAACCCTTTTTTATCTAATCGAGCTTAATCATTCCGCCCATATTTCAGTTATATCGAAAAATAGGCATTATTCATTCAAGACTTTATCAATTTACACGGACAAATATAGTTGCCTTCTCAAAAAATCTTTAATAAGAATGTCGGTGCATAAATACGGGCCTACAATCCTGTGGACCAGCCACGGAGCAGGCTGAAACTGTAGATGCGAGGATACTTTATTAGTAGAAAACTTTAATGGAGTCGGTGGTCGTTTATTTCATACAAAAAGTGCGAAAAGCGCAATGAAATCATATTGAATCTTTTAGCGTGAGCGTATATTATAAAACATCGAAGTTTCAAACTTTCAATAATCATGATGCGCCAATCTCAACAACAATTCGTTGTCCGAATGTTCAATCGGTATCCATCTTACGCCAATTCATTGTCCTTCATTGTCCGAACACCTAATCAGTACTCATCCCATATCAATTCATTGTTCGAGCTGACAGTACACATCCTATATCAATCCATTGTTCGAACTCACAATCAGTACACATCCTACATCAATCTAAAATGTTTAAAAACTTTATACATATCCTATGACACCAAAGCTGAGCAATCGGAGTACAAAAAGAGTTGAGGGTTCCATTTGCTTCGGCGCCATTTTGGGTGCAGTCAGGCAGAACCAGGCATAGTCTAAATGTCTACTAACTCGTGGTTGGGCCCAGAGCTTCCTTTGGCAGTCCCAAAGTTCCGTTAAAGGGCAAAAGAAAGGATCGGTGGTTTGAACCATTAGTCAAAAAAAGGGGGGGGGGGTGCAACAATATTCCTACCGGGTCATACTGTGCTTTCACCAGAACTGATCCGACTGTGGTCTGCAGGATTCTAGTCATTCAAACTGAGGCTGGCGACAGCATGGGAGCGCCGACGTCCTGCGGCTACATTTCCATCGTTCCGTGGGCAATCATGGCAGTCACTCCCCATCGGGGGTATTTGCGGGAGTCGGGGACTCCCGCGGCTCCTCTAGAATCTTCAAGGTTGTGGAGAACTATGACGGTGGAGTCAACAAGTGACCGGGCCATTCCTTCATGCTGGGCCCGCTCTGGCCAGGTCGATCGCCATTTTGAAAGTTCGGCAGCTACCGGCGATCGCGGGGTCAAATGAGCGGACGGGCTCCACCCTGCCGGGCGAGACGTTGCAGCATCGCCACAGTGGAAGAACCCTTTTCCGGGCGCCTGGAGCGCTGAGGGTGCAACTGGGAAGTCTCCACCTGGGGAGGCGGGAGAGGCCTGTTCGCACCGTCTCTCCCTCCCAGTGCACCCCACGGCCCTTCGTTTGACATTTGTTATGGCCAGACCAGGCAATGAGGACGAGGGGGGGGTCGGTGGCATGTGCAAGACATCCCCCCCAGGGTTGTTGCAGCAATTATAGAGGAAAGAAGTGGTGCCTGGCGTGTTGCTGCTGCCATTACGGAGGAGAAAAGAAAGAAGTGGCACCTGGCGTGTTGTCGCTGCTATTACGAAGGAGAAAAGGAAAAAATGTCCCGTCTGTCTTTGGGCCGGGCTTCCGGTGGATGTCGGCTGGACGCCCCTTGCTCTGGCCCCATGAACGGGCTCCTTGGCTCATCGGCTGCAGCCGGATCCCGTCGGCCCCAGTCCCCGGCCATTGGTGGCCGGACCGGGAGAGCATGTGGCGGGACTATCTGCAACTCTCACGTGCCACCGCGGCCGGACTGGGAGAGAGAGGGGAGGGTCGAGGACATAGACATTCCCCCCCCTGCAACTCTCCAGCGTTGTCAAGGCAATCCCCTGGCCGGGTCCCGTTGGCCTCGGTCTCTCCTCCGGCTACACCCTATGTTTACGATCTCCTGGCCGACTGTTGGCAGCAGGACCCGCCTTATATGGGTTGCTTCCGGCTGGGCGTAGCCGCACCCTGCTCCACTTTGGAATTTTCCAGAGTGGGGGCGGATGTTCTGCTGACTTTCATTTTCTACAGTTTACCGTTCTCGTTTCTAACGTTTCCTATTTCTAGGGCATTAATAGGTTTTATTATTACGTATTGTTATTGTTTCTTTGTTCGTTGTTTAAATAAAAGTTCATGTTCATCAGTGGCCTACTGATTTCGTTTCCCTATTCCTTTCTTTCCAGTTTGTTTCATGCTAAAGTTTTCTGTTAACAGTTTACAGTGATCACTTTATTATCTCATATGTCCTTTTCACTAGGGGTGCTTTCTGGTCGGGCCAGATGATCTTCCTCTAGTAAATGGTCCGGGCGAAACTGGCGTATCAACCAGTGGGGAGTAGATAGGCATGACAGATTACAACGGGGGACAAAGGTCCGCATTACCTACCCTTCACTACTTGCAAAGACTAGAGTATGGCGACTTCTGTGCTCGTTTGCAAAATAGAGAATACCTCCAAAAAGAACCAATTCCCAAACAGTCAATGTTCAGGCAAACAATCAATCAATGAGGAACGAAATAGGTACGACGTGTTAAAGGTTTGCGTTACCCACCCTTCGCTCTCTGCAAAGGGAGAGAGAATATTCCTATTCTTCCCCGTTTGCAGGCAGAGAAGATTCCTAAGAGAACCAACTTCGAACAATTCAATGCTCGATTCAATCAATCAATCAATGGGGAGAAAAAAATAGGCACGACGTGTTAAAGTTTTGCGTTGCCTACCCTTCACTATCTGCAAAGACTAAACAGAGTCTGGCGACTCTGTGTTTGTTTGCAAATAGAGAATCTCCCAGAAGCAATCAATAGGCAATACTAGTATTTTCAAACAATCAATCAATCAATCAATTTCGCAATTTGTCGTGTGTCACGACCTTACCCGGACCGGACCATGTGGGCAGTTCTTTGCCTTCCTTTTTCCAGCGCCCGATCGTTCTCTTTCTCCATGTTTTTACCGCAGCATTTCTGTGGGGATTCCAGTCAGGACAATAGGTCACTTGAGAGAGGTCCGTTCAGAATCGGTGAAGTTGATTCAATCGGCAGCCGGACGAGGGCCCTCTCAAGGCAGGTATACTCCAATCACTTAGATGTTCACCCCATCGTCTGGACCTCTCTTACCGGACCCTATGTCGCTGATGGCCCCGCGTTTGGGGCGCCAATTGTAGAAAAGTCAGCCCATATCGCACCCGATGCCCAGGCTGCTGGTGCAGGGCGACTCTTCATTCTCATCTTGAATAATTACCAAATAAAGAGACGGGCACTGGAAGTAGGAAAACAAGAACAGGGTTTATTACTCATGAGGAGAGCCTGTCCTTTGGGACACTCGCGTAGTGTCTTCGGGAGGTGCTCTAACAAGTTTCTCTGAGGCTTCGTCTTTTATACACAGGTGGGTGGCACACAGGCAACCTTTATTACAATCAACACTTTGTATAGTATGGAGGTATTCCAACACGTGGCTACAGTAGGGCCCTTATCCTCCATGCAATAGGAGGGGCTGTCATGCGGCTGAGTGTTCTGCTAATTCTATTGGAATGTGTGTGCCTGATCGAGTCTCAGGGGGTGGGGCGGTCGTGATCAATAGTGGCTTCTTTCGAGAGAGACGAGTGCGTACAGTGATGGGCAATAAACTGTATCCTTGGGCTAAGGGATGACCAGCGGTCTGTGCAGACATTCAGACTCAGAGGAAGAGGTCATCAAAGGAGGGGTATTCATGGGGGGCAGGAGGTGTCGGTCAGGCGCGGGGTGCGATTCTTAGGGACAGAGTCATGCGGGAGGGGAGGGCTCATGACTCGCGCATGAGAGAGCGGGGGCAGTCAGGGTGCATGGGGGATGCTTGCAGGGTCAGGGAAGTGCGCTGATGAGCGATCGTGGACAGGGAGACCATGGTACCTAAAATGGCTGTCGTGTGCGTGTGTGCTATGCCAGCGGGACAACACAGTCAGAGTCTTAGCGATATCCATTCTGTTTACGCCAAGGGGTACTGTGGACACAAATGAACGCCGCTTATGTACATACATATTGCTATTTTTAACATGCCAACCGATGGTTTTCAGAGGAGTTGAAGACTCAAAAACTTAATCTTCGACGAGCGGAGCGCCTTTGGCGACGGGACTATTGTCCTATTTCTAGAAATCATTACACCAATCTCTTGGCCCTCTATAAAAAATCTATTCTGGAGACTAAGAAGGCTTATTTCTCTGCTAAAATCCAGCTCGCTGATAACCGACCAAAAGAAATCTTCGACATCGTCCAAGATCTAGCCTATTCTGATAGGGCGTCACTCAAACCCTCTCCTTCCCAATCCCTCTGTGATTCCCTTAACTCTTTTTTCCTCGACAAAATCAGTAAGATCAGAGCAAACATTCCACTCCCGTCCCGCTCCTTCACCAACCCTCCTCTTCCTTTGGCTGCAGCACGTCTAGATTCCATTCCTCTTCTCACGGTTGATTCCTTTCTGTCTCTTCTTCCTTTGGTTAAGTCTGGTTCCCCATTGGACCCTTGCCCCACTTATATCCTGAAACAGATTTACTGTTCCTGTCCCTCACCACCTCTTATGTTCTTGAACAGTTCACTTTCCCAGGGTATCGTCACTCCTTCTCTCAAAGCGGCGGTAATTGTACCTCTTTTAAAAAAACCTGGTGCTGATCCTTCCGTTTCAGCCAACTACCGCCCTATATCACTCCTGCCTTTCCTAGCTAAGGTACTGGAACGCCATGTAGTTAGTACATTGAGTACCTTTGTGGAAGGGAATAGTGTCTTGGCCCCCAGGCAGGCCGGCTTCCGCCCTGCGCACTCGACAGAATCGGTTGCCATATCCGTCCTGGACAATCTCCGAGAGGGCATGGACACTAATCAGCCCCAGGCCCTGGTTCTTCTCGATCTTTCCGCCGCTTTCGACACGGTGGACCATGCCATCTTACTCTCACGTGTCGAGGCGGCGGGGATCGGGGGGGTCTGCCCTGGTCTGGTTGTCCTCTTTCCTGAGCGGCCGCACCCAAGCAGTTATTCAGCTGACTCCCTGCCTGTGCAGTGTGGGGTCCCCCAAGGTTCCTCACTGTCACCACTGCTATTTAATTTATACATTGCACCTCTTATTTTTGCTTTACAACAGCTGGAGGTCTCTGTCTACAATTATGCAGATGATCTCCAGCTTATCTTCTCACTTTCTCCCTCTTCTGTGTCCATATCCAACTTTCACTCTGTTATGACTTTCATTCAGGACTGGATGAATCACAACCACCTAAAACTCAATCCCGATAAAACGGAATTGGTGTTGACGGGTGGTTGCTCCAGTCCTTGGTCTTCACTTTTTTGGCCCCCTTCTTTAGGTCCCCCACCCATCCCTGTTTCCTCGGTTAAAACCCTTGGTTTTAAATTTAATGGCCAACTTTCTCTTCACTCCCAAGTTAGTGCGGTTGTTTCCTCAGCTTTTCTTTCCCTACGGACTATACGTAAAGTCTCCCGGTTTTTCACCCCATCCGCCCTTAAACTCATACTTCTGGCTATGGTGACGTCCCGCTTGGACTACGGCAATGCCCTTTATTGCGGCATGCCGGCGTACCTCGTGCGGCGTCTCCAGTTGGTCCAGAACCAGGCAGCTCGTCTTGTGTTTAACCTACCCAAGTCACACCACGTCACCCCCCTTCTCATATCTCTACACTGGCTCCCTGTCCAGCAACGTGCCCTCTTCAAGCAAGGCTGTATCATTTTTAATGTTCGGTCTGGTTCTGCCCCTGCCTTCATTAGCTCTGCTATCCATGATTATACCCCGACCAGAGAATTGCGCTCGTCCGCCCAACAGCTTCTCATCGTTCCCCGTTTCAAACGGAAAAAATGGGGAGGATCCAAGTTTTCAACTGTGGCTCCTGCCTTCTGGAATTCTCTCCCACTTCCCTTTTCCGTAAAGCTCTTAAAACTTTTCTTTTCTCCCAGGCATTTCCCTCTTAAACCCCTCGCCCCTGGCTTCTAGTTCTTTTCGTTCACTTGGGTTTGTAGTACTACAAAAAGCGCCATGAAACCGCTTGGTGTACGTGCGCTCTAGAAATACTTTTAAACTCAAACTCTCCACATGCTCTGTATACACACAGAAGCAATCCTTGTATCTTGGTGACTGTTTGCAAGGAGGTATGATGTAATCTATGGCTTGTAGACTACCTCCAGAAGCGAAAAATTGGTCCGGTAGTGGCCCACCCGAAATCAACCTTGGCCCACCCAAATAAAAATTCCTGGAGCCGGACCTGTGCAAAGGTGTGTCCATGGCAAACTGCAGCATATTTCTACACCAGCGCTAGGGAGAAAGGAGAGTGCAATCTTTATGTAAATATGATGCTCTCCTGCTTGAGAAACTAGTAAATCTGCCCCTGAGTGCCTAATCACTAATGGATGAATTGGGCTGATCCATTCCAAATCTTGTATGCTATGGTGGGTGGAAGTAAAACGTGAATCACATTGCACACAGATCAATGGTTGAAGAGGGCTGACTGAAAACCTCTAGGTGTATGTATATCTACACATATACGTTTTACATAATTTTTACAGAAAACAAAAGGCATTGTCTAAAGCCACACTGATAAATGAGTTTAATCTAATGGTTTTCTTTTATTTGAGGTCAACGCATGGAGCAGTAGCTTTCAGATCAAGCTGCTTCTCAATCTACATACGTCACTGAACCTTGGCGTCAGCTGTGAAAAATGTTTTTATATACATTTTTGAAAATGTGAACAAGTAAACCTTCCCACTTATCATTTTTTTAAACAAATACTAATTAAAGCTATACAATATCACAGTTTTTTATTTGTATATATATATATATATATATATATATATATATATATATATATATATATAAAGCAGGTTCTGTCTATCCGGTTCGCAGCAGCGGCATGGCACAGCAGAAATCACGGACCACCAAGCAGCAAGAAATATTAGGTAAGTTTATTATCTCTTCGTGGTTTCATCGGCATGACGCGTTTCGGGTAACGAATACCCTTGATCACATAACAGGCATGCATTGCGAGAGACTATTTATATACCCATTTCTTTCTCTCTTTCTCGTTTCAAACAATCACGTGATTATAAACAGTGAAAAAATACTGAGTGAAAATATTGTGCACGGCAAATGTTACTTCTTGTGAGCTCATATTACAATCGAATTTATGTCAGCATGAATGCAAAATACGAAATAAATATTCATTTATAAAAATTGCTGTATCAAAATTTATAAAATTATTAAATTCATAAAATTATAAAACTGGTACTTATATACATATATTTACAGCATAGGGATATTTACAAACATTGCATTATCTGATGCCACAATATGCTCAGATGTTGTTTTTCAATCACTTATCCCATCGAGAATGTTTGTGCAAATCAACAGCTTAAATGCTGTAACGCATGTGCAAATTACGCATTAAACCATAAACTTAAGTCTCATTATTATGCTTCTCAAATGTTTTATATCCGAGAAGCAATAGACCTTGAGCAAATTTACTGCCTGAATGCAGTTGCGTAAATGTAAACTCAATATCATTGTAAACATATGCTGCTGACATAATTATTAATATATTCAATTCTTCCAAATGGTGTTTTAACTCACACCTATTGTTGAATAAATTTGACACTTGATCCCAAGTGCCCAAAAAAACTCATACAATTTATTTCATCTCATATTGCCAAAGTGCTAAGTGCTCTGAGTGAATAAAAAATGAGTGATTGGTGATAGTGAACTCCAAGTTGTTTTTAAAAACAATATATATATATGTATATATTTTTTCTCCTTCACTTCATAAGGTTGAACATTGTCAAATTATAATATCTCCCTTTATATCACTGATCCAACTAAATTGATTCATTAGATTTTCCATAACTGCACGCCTGCAGAACAGATTATATAGTTGGTCACAACACTATTTACAACAAATAAGGGATATAATATTGTAAAAAAGTTTTGTATGTGTATCAGCATAACAGACTGCATATCTATGAACTCCAAGAGAGAGGATGTATCAAAGGAATGTATGTAAATCCTCAGTGTTATTGAGGCAGTTTGGAGCTTTACTATTCAAATTTAAAATGTACTTTGTCTCCAACTGCCTCAGCAATTTTTCTCTGTCTCCACCTCTGCGTGGCAGGGGGACTGTGTCAATTACAAAATATGTCAGGCAATTGATATCCTTGTTATGTACAGATTTAACATGTCGCGCCACGGGATAGGCGGGATCACAGTTTATGATTGCCCTAATGTGCTGCAGAATTCTCACGTGCACCTGGAGCTTTGTGCTTCCCACATATCGTAGCCCACAGGTGCACGTGAGAACATAAACTGCGAAGTCTGTACGGCAATCAAAATTGCCTCTGATGGCAATTTCGTTGTCTCTGAATGGCGTTTTGTATTTTGTCATATTGACACCAAACTTACATGCCCGGCAAGTGGCACATTTAAAAAACCCTTGTTTAGTTGGCAGCCACGTTTTTACTGGAGCTCCTTCTACTCTAGTTTTAGATAAGTGGGTTTCCATAGTTTTACATTTCCTAAAAGTTATTGTAGGTTTAGCTGGTAATCTCTCTCTTAAGATGTTATCGGTTAAAACTATGGGCCAATTTTTGGTTAAAATGGCTTTGATCTTGCGTTCTTGCCTACTGTAAGTAGTAATTAGTCTAGGGGCATCCTCATTATCATGTGTCTCCTTTTCTGAATCATGGTCTTTTGGTAACAAGGATTCTCTAGGCTTTTGACTGGCTTTTAAGACTGCCTTTGTCAGGATGTTCTCTGTATAACCCCTTCGTCTCATTCTATTAGGGTTTCGCCCTGGCATATTTCGAATTCTTCTTGTGTACTGCAAATACGTTTCAGTTGCAAGATTTCCCCGTAGGGGATACTGGCGATTAGGTGTCTGGGGTGTGCGCTGGTCGCGTGTAATATTGCATTGCCAGCAGTTGGTTTCCTGAAGGCACTAGTTACCAGCTTTTCCTCTACCACCTGTATGCTTACATCTAAGAATTCGATTTTGGATGGACTGCTATGTGATGTAAAGTGCAAATTGAAATCATTTCTGTTAAGTTGATCCACAAAGATCTGTGCACTCTCATTGTCCCCTTTCCAAATAATAAAGACATCGTCTATAAACCGTAGCCAGTACTTAATCCTCTGCTCAAAGATGTCCTTGTATTGTGTCTTAAGGACCTGCTTCTCCCAGAGCCCTACGTGCAAGCACGCATAGCTCGGGGAGAAGCAAGCCCCCATGGCACTCCCTGTTTCTGTCTAAAGACATCCTTCCCATATAAAAAGAAGTTATTATCTAGACACCATGATATAAGAGACATTAACATCTTATTGTGCAGTACATATTCCGCCGGCCTCCTGTTTAGAAAATGCTCAACACCCTTCAAGCCACATTCGTGATGGATACTCGTGTATAATGACTCTATATCTAGAGTCAACAATACTAAGTCCTCAGTCCAAACAAAATTATCTATTTTCTTTAGAAAGTCCCCTGTATCTTTGACAAAAGATGGCAGTGTTCTGACCAAATCTGTATTCGCCCACTTGCTCCGTCATGCTGTTCAATGCGGATATTATCGGGCGTCCTAGAGTTGGGAACTTTCCTTTGTGTATCTTTGGTAAAAGATATAGGAAGGGCATTTTTGGATGTGGATTAAACATATAGGTGTATTCTTCCTTTGTTATGAGCCCTTCTTGTTTCCACTTTTGTAATTCTTTTTTGATGTTGTCTTTAGCTTTATTGTAAGCTTTCATTGTTGATTTCTCATAACAATTAATGTCATTGAGCTGTCTCATTGCCTCTTCATCATATTGAGTTTTAGGCCAAAGAACAATGTTCCCGCCCTTATCGGACTTCTTTACAATTATTCCAGGATTTTTTTTTATTTTTTCCATAAGCTTCTTGAATTCTATTTGCCTCTGATTTGGTCGTTGTTTTCTAAAGTTGACTGTGCAATTAAGTTTCTTTATCTCCTCAATCACTCTGTCATGAAATACGTCTATCGCATCTCTTGGCATTAGGGGTATGAATGAAGATTTCGGTTTGAATGGACTTTCCCCTGCACCTTTTTGTAGCAGGTCCAAATCTCTTAGTCTGGTTTGTGTGGATGATTGTGAGGTGCTAGGTTCCTCATTGTTAAGATCATGTAATGCCCACAGAGCCGGTACCTCAAATGCCTGTAAATTCGAATCAGTTTCTGTGGTTTCCTTGTTTCGTTTGTCATCCCATGCTCTTTTTACTGCAAAGAATTTCTTCAATTTTAACTTCCTTATAAAACAAAATATATATATATATATATATATATATATATATATATATATATATATATATATATATATATATATATATATATATATATATATATATATATATATATATATATATATATATATATATATATATATATATATATATATATATATATATATAATGAGTTTCAGAAAGGTCCCATGTCGGGTTACTAAATGAGCTAGATTGTCACAGCTATTCCTGTTCCAGAGTAGCATTTTCCTGGAAGTATTTCACACCAGCCTATGGATTTGCAGCAACAGCGCCCTCTAAGTCACAAAATATAATTTCGGATGGATACAGTCTGTGGATTCCTCAACTTTTGAATATCTCAATGAGCCAGGATTTGACAGAAACTTTTCTTTACAGCGCTCCCCAGTTGAGGAGACGTCAATGCCACGACTCTGCAAGCGAATCCACATGACATCATCAGAGCCATAAGAAGCCCTCGCTGGCGTGCTTATGTCAGTCCCCCTTTTTCTGCACCTTTCACCCATAACTGATTTTTTTCTTGGCTCTCCGTAGTACTAGGAGTCTTGCAACTTTTTTTCAAGGAAATAGCAACGTTGTTTTGCGGAGCAAGAATGTCCCATCCGAGGAACACTGGATTCAAGCCTTGCAGGGAATGTGAGGGTCAAGTGTCTATCACAGATTCTCAAGACGTCTGTCTTTGGTGTTTAAGTTCAGACCACAACGTTGACGCCTGCTCTTCTTGCCATAAGATGAATCCCAAGGCGTTGAAGTAGAGGGAGGCAAAGCTCTTTATGGCTGAGGTAAGATAGGAGAAGGAAGGACCTCGGAGGTCTCGTAGGAGGTCAAAGTCTCCATCGCCCCGCTCTTAGAATTTGCCTTAGAGAAAATTCAAGAAGAAGTGGCGTCATGGTTCCCGGTGTCAATCTTCGAGGGATGATCCACCGAAATCAGTGTCCCCGAGTCTGGAAGACTCATAATGGCGAGTTGAAGTGTATCTGACTCCATCTCCCAATGTCGCTCCGGCGTCGCCCTCAAATCCAAGGGCCTTGACTCCACCTGGACGCCCTTATTCGGAGTCCATTCCGGATCCAGTTCTACCACCACCAGCTCCACTACAGTCTATGCCTCCTAGGCAGGAGCAGGAGTATCTGGCATCTCCGACTACGGGGTCTGTTCCATCGAGTTTTCTGAATGCTTTGTATTGCATTTTCAGTATACAGATGACTCCATCTGGTGCTCCTGTGGTCCCCATGGATCCACTTTCTAATTCCTTGCGAGATTTTCTGGCACACTCTAAGGGGATAGGCTCTAAAAAATTTGGCCCTAACATTAAATTCGGGAATTCTTGGATTGACACTGGTATTTTTTATTTAAATGATATTTGTGGCAATGATGTATTTTTATCTTTTTCAGAATTAAAGCATCTGTTTTATTATCATCAGCAGATATTTATAAATATGAAGTTTTATGTAATTTCACACTTTATTGTTTTCCAATGACTGTCCCTAAGGTTACAATCTCTAATTTGGAAAAGTGTTCAACGGGTTTTAAGACTTCTTCACATACAGTTTCTAAATTTTACAAAAAATTACAAAAGCCAGAGAAGATAATTTACTTCTTCTTAGCAACTTTTAGAATAACAAACTTTCTAAAACATTTTCTTTATAAATCCGAGGGAAAATCTGGTTATCAAATATTTCTGTCTGGCTCCCTGTTGCTTTATATCAACTAAATACTTACATTTTATTCAACTGTTTATGGACTCCATGTAAATTATTTAAAGGCAAACGTTTAGATACTTAATTATGTTGGCAGTGCAAAATGGTTGATAGCTCTTTAAAGCATGTATTATTTAAATGTAGTATTATTTTAGATTTTTGGAAGGATGTTTGGAAAAATACTATGAAAAATTGCTTATTTGTAAATCCCTTACCTTGTCTCATAAATGATGTAATGTTCATTATTTACTGCAAACTATTTGACTTCCTGGTATTCTCCACTGCAAAATCAATGACATAAAATTGGAAAAATGCATCTCTATTATCAGTTTATACCTGGTGGTCTTCGATCGCCTCTACTATAGAAGGTGTCCATTCATCCTTTACTGGTTCTAGTAATATCCCTTTTCAATTGTCATAGAAACCAGTTGATGATTGGATTTCATTGTATATTTAATGTTTAATGATGTTATATAAGTATTGCTCATTTATCTTAAATTGTTCCTTTTATCTGAAAGAGACAATTAGTTATGGATTCCTCACCTTAGACTTACCCCCAGGTGTCAGACTGGATCTGGAGAATTTTTTCCTCAGAAGTACCTCTGCACGTCGATAGGTGGCGTCGGTCAACTCCGCGTTCGTTGTTGGCGTCGTGGTCGCCGAGAAAGACGTCGCAGTATCTACTTAGACACCGCCCTTGCGCGCTGACGTCATTTCTTTCTTTTTCCGCTCCAGCCAGCGCAGAGAGCAGTACCTCAAGTCACTTTTTGACTCTCTTTTTGCAACTTTTGTCGACTTCTTTTTTCAAGTCTTTCTACTCCTGATCACATTGATGTCATTTTGGCGGACCGGCTTCAAGCCTTGTAGCTCCTGCCACAAGCTGATGTTGGTGACGTACCCCCATCTTGTGTGCCTCTGGTGCCTGGAGAGCGACCACGACCTGAAGTCGTGCTCCGACTGCCGGGCCATGGCTCCGGAGTCTTTGCGGGAGGGCTCCCAAAAGCTTCTGGAGGCCCGGCAGTCGGCTCTGCGCCACTCGAGTTTCTGGTCAAGAGGGAGGTCGTGGGACCGGTCGCGGAGCCATCACCACCACTCCTCGTCGAAGTCCTCATCTTCGGGTAAGTCGAAGTACAAGAAGAAGGCGCGGGGTGCGGCAGGTAGTCGGCCGGCTCTGCCCGCGGAGTCTGTGGTGTCGACTCCGGCCTTTCCTTCCTTTACGGGACCCGGAGCGACCCCTGCCCAGCCTCGAAGCTTTTATGAAGCCTTACACTCTATCTTCGGGCGATCCGACTCCGCCAGCGTGCCTTCAGGCCCCGTGGACCCGATAGGAGGCTCTAGGCCATCAATGTTGGCGGCTTCGGCTCTGGTGCCGCAAGGCCCCCAAGGATCCAGGTGCCGGTCGACCTTGTAACACCTCCTCCGGCGCCAATCCTGCTTCCAACGCCGGTTGTGTCCCCAGAAACTGTCGACCCCGGCCTCCCCCTCGATGAGGAAACAGAGCCGGACCAACGTCGTATGACGTCGGTACCGGCACCGACCGGTACTTTTGTACCCCTGTTCTCTCCTGATGTTTCCTACCGCCCTGAGTGGCTCACAGTAGAGGGTGAGGAGGACTGGAAGGGGTCTATGGACCATCTTGCGGACCAGTTGGAGGAACCAAACTGGAGAGAGGAGTTGGGTGAGGCCAGTGGTCTGGGTACCTCCCCAGATCTTGGCAAGCAATCTTCCCCTTCCGTGGCTATCAAGGAGCGTGCATCATACACAGTGGTGTTGCATGCTTCCTGCAGTGGCAGTCAGGACTAACCTCCTGACAGAGGTGCTTCAACCGGCAGCTGCCTCCTCGGAGCCATTGCTGCTGTTCAATGAGGCCCTTACAGACATCCTTTTGGGCACTTGGTCCAAGCCCAACACAGGGGCTACTGTGGACAGGATGATTGCCCCACGCCACTGCCAGGCCCCGGGCGACCCCATTTTCCTCTCTTACCATTCTACCCCTGAGAGCTTGGTAGTCCAAGCTTCAACGTCCAAGGGCCCATTCCCTAATGCACTACCTGATAGGACATCCAAGAAGCTGGACCACCTTGGGAAGAAGATGATTTCTTCCTCCAGCTTGAGACAGCGGTCGGTGAACACCGCATGTCTATTGAGCCGTTACTCCCACTCGTTGTGGGACTCGGTTGCGAAGGTGGTGCCACAGTGGCCGGGGGAGGCATGGGCCGTGCTTTCACGTGCTTTTGCCGAAGGGAGAGACGCAGCGAAGTTCACCATCCGGTGTGGGCTGGACACCTCGGACTCACTCTTGGATAAAAGGGGACCCCTATATACTAATAGTAATACACTTGCTATACATAGGGAAGCTAATCAGTTTGAGAAAGGTCTATAGTCAAGTGGATCATGAAACAATGTGTATAATAACCACCATTAATGATGATGGTAGTATTTGTCAAAAGTAAGTAAACTCACCACCCAAAAAAACAATTACATTAAATTATTTACTTTATTTATTCAAAAAAATATATACTTTTTTTTTTCTTTTCATAGAAGTATTTCATCTTTGTGTAACAATAGTGTTATATACATATATATCTTTTTTGTAATATATTAATTTTTCTTATGACTAGTTTACAGTTCATAAGCATATAGAATTAAAACCATTTACAAACAAACATTAGACATATAACAAAACAAGTGATATAGGCAATACGGCAAGGTAGTTCACAACGCACGTTTCGGCCAGTTAGCCTTCCTCAGGTGGCCATGTATTGCACTAGAAATGTTAAAAACAATGTGGGTGAGAGTTAGAAAAACATGAATACCAAACATATATACCACAATTAAGTATATACAATAGCAAACAAGCATTCTGTGTACAATATATTAAAACTCAGATATATTACATTTGATTGTAGTAGACACATGCAAGACAGTATCTTATGCACAGCATAATGCAACATAATATCCAATTACATATTAATAAGTATTTTTAGAAGGTCCGCCATTACTGTTCCAAGAATATGTCCATATACTATGACCGGTCTATTTCACAAGTAGGCATTTTAGTTTACACATTACTGTTGGTATTAGACTTGATTACCTCCTTTCCACATATGTAACATATAGCAATGATCTAGGCTAAACACTGGATGGTTATTTCAATCAGCCATTTTCATTCACCTTTTAAAAAAAGAAAATAGGATCTGTATCTGCTTTAGAACGAACCAATTATACCAGCTTGCTATACAGACTGTAATTAGTCACAGATATCATTTTAAGAGAATGAATTCTCTTATTTTAGAATAGCACATTGCTTTACAGCCAACAGGTGGCAGAAACTTACTATGCAAATAGTACTTTGTCAGATATCAGCAATAGAACTTATAATAGGTCGCTAAAATATATATCGATGTACTGAGATATATACTTACGGGGACAAGATATGTATCCAACCGTATGTTAGCAGAAAAGAACTGCTAGATGTCACCCCTTTTTTCTTGAAAATAAACTAAAAGGAGAAGAGAAGAAGGAAATAGATAGAGAGAAAAGAAAAAAGTATAATTAACTAACAGACAAGCTTATACTTGATCGTATACCTCGACATTATTTTTTAGAAAAATTACACGTGAGTGATACACCCCAGTATGACATCCTGAGGGGGACAGTATGAGAAGTTGAACTATTTATGGTTATATACACACATACATTATCATAATTCAAGCAGACCATATGATAGTGTGGGGGCTGCTTACCTAGTTAGAGCTGACGTAAAATCAAAGCCAATTTTGGACGATTTGTAAATTGTAGTATCTAATTAATGAACAAAATGATGAAACGGCGTACATTAGTTCTGGCATAACGCTAATGTGTGGCGAGAGATATACAAAACGAATAATATATACCTTAAAGGATGAATTTTTGTATAGTGTGGTAACGTTCCTAAGTAATGATCGCAGCAGCTCGATTGAAAGTCTTTTACGTATGAGCTAGAACAAAACAAAAGAAGCTCTAAGTATAAAGAGTAATTGAAAATATCATCATATGCTTGTTAAGATGAACGGATAAGTCATACTGTACCTAATCTATGGGGCTGATATTTTTCCCGTATATATACTGATGACTTCCGGATATGTTGAGGTATTGGTTTGTAAGGGGTTCGATAAACTGATGTGCAACGGACAATTTATTACAATCCTGTAACAAACAAGTAAAGGATGGAAACGGCATCACTAATAGATTTTTAAGAGCTATGAATACAAAACGAGGTAAAGCTACTATTCTTACCTAGGCGTGCGATAATAAAGTCGCCGAAAGTCAGGGTTTAGAGATTATGTTATATCTCCTTGTTCTAGAAAAAGTACAGTGAAACGCGAGTAAATTCTTTTGTATGAAATTGCTCTGCCCCATAAGTTTACAGAACGTCGTGACGATGTGCTTACCATAATTGGAAAGGATATTTTCCGGCTATGACTTTCGATCTTTCTCAAGTGGTTCAAAAAGTTGATATATAACAGACACTCTATTATAGTTCTGTAACAAACAAGCAAAAGATGGAGACGGCGTCACTAATATATTTTTTTTAAAGAACTATGAATGCAAACCAGAGTAAAAGTTACTGATATTACCTAGGCGTGCTTTGATACAAACATCGAGAGTCAGGGTCCAGAGATTATATTATATCTCCTTGTTCTAGAAAAAGTACAATGAAACGCGGGTAAATTCTCTTATATAAACGGCTCTACCCCTAGATGAGTTTACAGAACATCGCGACGATGCGCTTACCATTACATAGAAGGATATTTTCCGGCTATGACTCTTGATCTCCTTGGTACACCATGCAGGATCACCAACTAACGACTGGCTCGATACAAACAGTAGCCAGTTCTGTTTCGCCAATTTTATATAGGCGGATTCAAAAAACGAAAGTGTCAAACATAAACAGAGGACTTCAGGTGTAGCACTGGGACACCAGGTATAGGAAATAGGAAAAGGACTATAGATGGAGTATTGGGAGACCAGATATAGAAAGAGGACATCGGATGCGCAAAGATGCCGATATACAACCCTTGTTCCGACTAAGTAACTATGTGCATCTCACGTTGGTAATATATAATAATATCAATAATGCGACGATTCTGAGATGGTATGAGTTGTTTTCGAGTTTTAACTCGACCAATATACGAGGATACGTTTTTATTCAGCATCCCAATGTTAGTTGGTTATACAACTGTGGCATTTCTAAAAACCTAGATAAGAAAAATACCTTATCGTTAATTAATGTATTGCCTCATACGTAAGTAAACTTGTAGCAAATCATATTTGAAGTTAAATTATATAGAGAAGCCGTAAAGTTAAATTCATTTTATGATTCCCGCAGTGGCTAACTTAATAGCACTTAACTAGTTTTTAATGTGTATATAAACCACCATAAATACATGATGATTAAACGATCCCGAAAAAAGGAAATACGTGGGTAGAACAGGAATCGCAACCTGGGATATGCAATGATACAGTTTTTAAAAAGTGAATGAATTCCCATGGCAATATCAGTATATAAGCTCAAATTTTGATCATAATTATTTCACATACAGAGAAGAGACTGCTTACATGATAGCTTGGTTCCATAAGATTTCTGAGTTGAGACCATTATTGACAGTATTGAGTATGAAGATATAATAAACCTCACGCTTTTTCCTTACTTTTTCACAACAGAGCCCTGCTGTAGGTGTGATTTTTTTTTATATAAACCACCGAACATCATCAGGGGCATGATGGTTTTCTACAAAGTGAGATACCATTGGCGCTGAAAATTTTTGAGTACGTATTGCAGATCTGTGTTCTGTTAGTCGGGTATTCATAGATCTAGAAGTCTCTCCGACATAGGCTTTCTTGCAAGGGCACATCAAAAGGTATACCAAATTTTTTGATTTACAGTTACTCGTACCCTTACTTTCCACAGTTATACCATTGTGGGATATTGAATTACCTTCAATACATTGAGTACATGACTTGCAG
Organism: Lissotriton helveticus; assembly: GCF_964261635.1. Classification (NCBI taxonomy): domain Eukaryota; kingdom Metazoa; phylum Chordata; class Amphibia; order Caudata; family Salamandridae; genus Lissotriton; species Lissotriton helveticus. The sequence goes on along the minus strand of NC_136070.1, from coordinate 1,068,426,631 downwards.
CCACCGCATTTAAAGTTTCCGTGGATAGGGCGAGAGTCAGCTATGCCACGTTGTAGCGCTTGTTTTGGAAGGGTCATCCTTGATCGTACTACTAGGTCCTTAATGTTCTTATTTTTTCTGTAAGCGAACATTGGCTTTTGCAATTGATCTGTTTGTGTCTTATTTACATTTAGCAAGTACCAGTGGGAACTTATAATTTGCCGAATTTGTTTGTTTAAGACAGAATGTCTTGTGACAAAAACCAAATTATTATCAGCAGGCTGAGTGTTGCCAGGTAATAGATGTTGGCGATCGAAGAATCGTGCCCGCTTGTATGCCTCACGAATGACTCTATGGTGGTATCCTCGATTTTTAAATTTAATTTTCATGTCCTCACTTCGGCGGTCATAATCAGTAATTTTAGTACAATTATGACGTAGTCGTAAAAATTGGCCGAACGGAATGGCATTTTTCTGTTTCAGTGGGTGAAAGCTACTGTGATGTAGAATTGTGTTACGAGCTGTAGGCTTAATATATAAATCAACATAGAGGGCATTATTTTCATGTTTGAGCATGATGTCTAAAAATTCAATTTCTACGTTGCTGTGATGTGAGGTAAATAGCAAATTATCATCACATAGATTAAGCCATTGAGTGAATTCTGATAAGGTATTTTAGTCACTGTCCCATATGAAGATAATATCGTCTATATAGTGTGACCATTGGAGTACTGTCTCAAAAAATGGAGCTTCTTCTTTGAAGATGAATTGATGTTCAAAATAGGTAACGTAAATATTTGCTATAGTAGGGGCACAAGATGTGCCCATACTAACACCTTTTGTTTGATTGTACAGGGAGCCGTTGAATTCAAAAATGTTTTCAGTCAAGATAATAGATAGACAGTCAATTATGAATTTGCTATTGCAGTTCACTTGATAGGTCTCAATAAACCAAGTGACCACACGTAGGGCTCCTTCACGGGGTATATTTGAATAAAGGCTTTCAACGTCGAGAGTAACTAGCCATTGTGTATGTGGGTTGAAAGGGACCCCCTCAAAGGCATTGATAACTTGGGAAGTGTCCTTGATGTACCCCGGAGTATCTTGGATATAAGGACGAAGAATCACGTCCAGATATTTCGATATGGGTTCAATGACAGAACCAATAGTACTGACAATGGGCCTAAAGGGGGGATTTACAACATCTTTGTGGACTTTAGGAGTTCCATAAATGCATGCAAGTTTTGGGTTTTGCACATTGAGGTAGTCATATTCTTTTTGGCAGAGAATGTCATTATTAAAAGCCTGGGTTGTTAGACGAAGTATTTTAGATTTAGTTATGCTCGTGGTGTTTCTATTTATTTTTGAGTAGAATCTAGTATCACTTAACATCTCTTCCATTTTGGTAATATAACTCTGGGTGTCCATAAGGGCAATGCCTCCACCCTTATCGCAGCTTTTTATTGTTACCTCTGGACAATTCTTAAGAGTGTTCAGTGCTTGATGTTCTTCATAAGAGATGTTAAACGGGGTTCTGGGAATGTATTTAGCAGCTGTTACCAATTTGTTATAAACAACTTTTTCGAAAATTGCTACCTCAGGGGCAACTTGATCAAGCATAGGTGTAAAAGTTGATTTCGGTGCAAGTCCGGATTTATTCTCGATCTGTGGTTTGAGTGTATTTTCAAAAAAGAAGAATTTAAGCCTGATTTTACGTAAGAAGGCCATTAAGTCTGAGAATAGTTCAAACTTATTTACACCAGAGTGAGGGACAAATGATAGGCCCTTCGATAGTACAGACAGGGTCGATGGATCGAAGGTTGTTTTACTTAAGTTAAAGATTGGAATTGTATCTACTGCCTCCAATATAGAGCATTCCTGGTTTCCAGAAATTGGTTGGGGTTCATCATTGGAGGTCCCTGGTATTGGTGTGGGTATTGAGCAAGAGGTTGATACTGGATGGGCTGCTGAAATTGCTGTGATTGGTAATTGTGGTTGTGTTATCTCGGTCTCCAATTGCCTCTCTAGGGATTGCGTCTGCCTAAAAAAAGGACGCCCACTTTGATTGTAACTTGGTCCTTGCCCTCGTTGGTCTAAGGCAAAGGACCCTCCATCACTATCATAGTCAGATGAATTAGAGAAGGTAGTTACCTTTCTGTTGGGCGGTTTGCTAGGTTGGTTAGAGGTAGGGTCAAAAGTGGTATCATCAGATGAAGTATAGAATCCATCTGCCAAATAGGGATAGATTCGCTCTTTACTAAAAAATCTTATGTCTTTCTGCAATTTGTCAGCTTTACGTTTGATTAAGTAATCATTGTATGAACTTAATTCAGATTCTATATCTTCAAGTGCTTTTTTGGCATCAGTTATAGCTGGAGATGATTTAATTTTACTCTCAAGTTCCTCAATCTCTTTTAGGAGCTGTAGCATGATGTCTTTAGCTGTTTCTACAATGAGCATCATGAGATCTCTTGAGCAACGATTAGCTATTTGAGACAATTTTTCAAGGAAAGCTTTTATATGAGCAAACAGACCAGGAATGTTTTTAATTTGTAATCCTTGTGGGATTATTCCGGCTCTGAGATATTTAAGCATAAATTCTCCGTGTAGCTCGATGCGCTTGGTTTTCTTTCTGAGAGCTAGAAGTTTAATAAGTACGGCATTGTTACTTATTTCATTAGGTGTTCTATTGTCAAAGGATGCAGATGTGCCAACCATAGATATAAAGTCAGCATCACTGAACACAAAAGTTTGTAGAGTAGCCATAATAATCACTAGTTATATCACTTTTGTTAAGGAATAAACTGGATGTTGATCAAAGATGGATATTAGTAATGATATTTAGTATAAGATCAATCCTCATATTAAGAGGGTGATATAACTTACAATAAGGAACATGTGACAGTAAAATATTTGTTTAGACAGGACCAAAATTGCAGTACATACGAAAACCTGTTTCTTGCATATATCTGAAGATTTGACTGTAACAAAGGATAAAATCGTGAGACAACATGCATTTTATATAAAAAAAACATACAACAATACCTCCCCTTATAGAACAGGCTATGAGATTGAACACGTTTGGAAAAAAGGGGACCCCTATATACTAACAGGATGATTTCTGCGTCAGTAGCATTGAGATGCTGTGCCTGGTTGAGGTCCACTGGCTTTTTGGGGGATGTCCAAGCAACACATTTGGACATGCCCTCTGATGGTCGTCGCCTGTTTGGCGACAAGGCAGACAACGCGCTCGAGCTCGTTAAGGATTCTAGTGCTACGGCCATTTCCTTAAGCCTCGCTACCACCTCCCACCCAGCGCAGTCTGCTTTTTTCCCCTTTCGTGGCTACGGGAGGGATGCCCCACCATGTTCTGCCCAGAGTCACAGGCCTGTGCAAGCTGTCCAGCCTCTGCGCGGCCGGGGATGTGGATGCCACCGCCGTGGGTCTGGGGGCCAGCTGGCAGGCCAGTCCACCAGCGCCCCCTATGCAGCAGATTCCAAACCCTCCTAGTCCGAACTTTTAGGCCCATCAATTGCCAGTGGGCGGCAGGATTCGCCATCACTTCCCCCACTGGCTCAACATCACGTCAGACAGGTGGGTTTTGCTGATAGTCCGAAGGGGCTACTCCCTCCCCTTCAAGACTATCCCTCCATCCATGCCACCTCAATTCCATTACATGTTGGAAGATCACCTGGTCCTTCACTAATAGGAATTCACGGCTCTCTTCGCCAAGGAAGCCATCAAGTGCGTTCCTGCCCCAGAAGTCGGTCGTGGCTGTTATTCCCACTACTTTCTAGTGCCCAAGAAGGACAAGGGCCTGCGTCCTATCTTGGATCTCAGGGACGTCAACTGCTTCCTCCGGAAGGAGAAGTTCAAGATGTTGACACTGGCTCAGGTCCTGTCTGCTCTCGACCCTGAAGACTGGATGGTAGCGTTGGACTTGCAGAACACTTATTTTCACATCCCCATCCTGCCGGCCGACTGGCGTTACATGTGGTTCACAGTAGGCCACGAGCACTTTCACTTTACCGTGCTTCCCTTTGGTCTTACCAGCACCCCTCGGGTGTTAACAAAAGTGATGGCGGTGGTTGCAGCTGATCTGCTCAGATCAGGGGTTCCAGTCTTTCCCTATCTCGACGGCTGAATGTTGAAGGCCGGCTCGCCCCAGGCTGTCGTCACCCACCTCCAGACTACAGCCGCCTTCCTGTATTTGCTGGGGTTCACCATCTCGGTGCCAAAGTCACACCTGATCCCCTTTCAGAGGCTCCTTTTCATCGGAGCGGTTCTGGACACATCGTTTTGGGCTTATCCTCCCGAGCAGCGAGTCCGGGATATTTGGGCTATGATTCCGATCTTTCAGTCTTTATCCTGGATTTCGGTCAGAATGACCCTGAGGCTACTGGGCCTCATGGCCTCCTGCATCCTGCTGGTGGATAATGCCAGGTCAGTAATAACAAAAATTTAGAGAGAGGGAAAAGGACACTCTTGGTCCCCCTGTTAAATCTTGTAAAACAACAAAAGAGTGTCGTGGGAGAAGTGTGTAAGCACTAGACACAGAGAAGAAATCTCCCTGAAGAAGACACAGTGGAAATCAGCGGGGGGGGTTTTAGGAAGCCCTCACTCACCACCCTGGGTGGTGACATGCTTCATCATCGGGCCCACCAGGAGAAGCCGAATGCCTCCCTGGTGTGCTACAACACCAGATTACTGCGGAGCAGGTTCTTTGTGGCAAAAGTGTCAAAAAGAAATGTGAATTAAAAATGTCAGAAACTGTACCATACGGATTTTTTTTTATTCAATGGTCAGTTTGACATAAGTAAAATATGTGTGGGAAACTTACCAGTTAATGACTCGGTTGTTTCCACTTAAAGTGGGGTCAACATGTTTCTGCCCGTCTATGTGTCATTTACTGGGCTTTCATCAGGACCGTCAGGTGGTGTACCTCGGCGGTATGGGCGCGCTAAGGCCCACCCTTACCAGAGGACGTGAAAGTTAAAAACAAGTGTGTAAAATAAAGTGCAAAAACCAAACAAAAGTGATGGGAAACCTTCAATTTGAGGTCCCTGTACTGTTTGTAATGCACAAGATCCACACCCCATGGGTCTCGGGAGGGGGGGAAAGCGACAATGGCACACCGCCCGCAACGCCTGCCACCCGTTTTGCACCTAGCGTCTCCTGCTACCGGACCCCGTGGATCAACCAAACGGGTGGCAGGCACTCTTTTGTTGTTTTACAAGGATCATGCCAGGTGACATGCGGGTACTGCACTGGGACCTGAAGTTCCAGTGGGCACAGCATCATGGGAATCTTTCAGATTGCGTCCAGATCATGGAGGGCACTGCAGACTAGTTGCAGTGGTGTCTAACGAACCGAGATTGAGTCAACAGCAGATCCCTCCCCCTTCCCCAACCAGAGTTCACAGTGGTGACAGATACATCACTGCTGGTGTGGGGCGGCCCGATGAGAAAGGCAGAGATCAGATGCCTCTGGTCTCTGGCTGAGTCCGGGCACCATTCAACTTTTTGAAGCTTCAGGAAATTTGTCTTGCACTAAAAGTATTCCTTCCCTCTGTCCGGGGAAGAGTAGTGCAGGTGTTCACGGACAACACCACAGCCATGTGGTACTGCACCAAACAGGGCGGGGTGGGGTCGTGGACCCTATCTCAAGAGGCTCTCCGCCTTTGGACATGGCTGGAACATCAGGGCATATCCCTGGTGGTTCAACACCTGGCAGGTTCTCTGAACGCCAGGGAGGACGAACTCAGCCGCAGGTGCATGATGGATCACAAATGGCGTCTTTACTCGGAGTTGGGGCAAGGTCTCTTTCAGCAGTGGGGAGAGCCTTGGTTAGATCTATTTGCCACCCAAGAGAACGTGCAATGTCAACAGTTCTGCACATTGGAATCTCCAAGGCAGCTCTCGCTAGGCTTTTCCTCTTGAGTGGAGTTGCAGTCTTCTAAACGCCTTTCCACCTATACCACTTCTGCCTAGAGTGCTGAAGAAGATCAACCGCGACGAGCCCAAGTTATTCTTGTGGCTCTGGATTGGGCGAGAAGAGTCTGGTATCCCGAGCTGTTACACATGGCCATCGATCCTTCGATCAGACTGCCTCTTCGGGAGGATCTTCTGTAGCAGCAGCAGGGGACGGTCCTTCACCCGAATCTGTCCAGCCTCCACCTCCTTGCATGGAGATTGAGCGGCGGCAGTTGACAGCTTTCGACCTTCCTCCCGAAGTCTGTAATGTTATCTTGGCAGCCAGGCGTCCCTCCACTAAAACGGTATACGCCTGTAGATGGAACAAATTAGTGGCATGGGGCACAGCAAAGGCTATGGATCCCCTTTCTGCCCCTTTTCAGAGGTTGTCCTCTTCATTCCTTCACTGGCCCAGCAGGGCTCTGCTCTGGGCACTCTCAAAGGCTCTCTTTCAGGCATTTTGGCCTTCCTTCGGCTGTCTGACCAGCCTTCTCTTTTCAAGTCCCCTATTGTAAATCGCTTCCTTAAGGGCATTACTCACTTGTTTCCTCCTACTCCTTTCATGATGCCCCAGTGGGACTTGAACCTGGTTCTTACTTATCTTATGTGTGCTCCTTTCAGGCCGCTTCATAATTGTCCTCTCAGACTCTTGACCCTTAAAACTGCCTTTCTGGCTGCCATCACCTCTGCTGGCAGGGTGAGTGAGCTCCAAGCCCTTTCTTAAAAACCTCCTTTCCTGGCTGTTCATCTGGACAAAGTTGTCCTCCGCTCCATATAGTACAGACCATCTCTTTGCCCACCTTTTTTCTGCCTACACATCCTTCTAAAGAGGAAGAGAGGCTCCACTGCCTGGACCCAAAACTTGCACTTGCGCTTTCGTTCTATCTGGATCGTACAAAACCATTCCGGGTGGATGACCAGCTGTTTGTTGGATATGCGGGTGCCAAGAAAGGTCGGGCCGTGCAGAAATGAACCATCTCCCGATGGGTCGTTCTTTGCATCAAGGTCTGCTTTTCCTTAGCGAAAAAGGAACCTCCTCTGGGGTTGCTTGCCCATTCCACCAGGGCGACGACAGTCACTACTGCTTTGAGACGTGGAGTCTCCCTTCTTGACATCTGCCAGGCAGCTACGTGAGCTTCACTGCACACATTTACCGAACACTACTGCCTGGACAGCCAAGTCCAGAGAGACCGCTTCTTTGGCCATTCAGTTCTCCAGGACTTTCTGGTGTGAATTTGGTTCGCAGACCCACCACCGGGGTTGGAATTGCTGTGGTATCTATTCTAAGGTGAGGAATCCATAACTAATTGTCTCTTTCAGAACAAGTTACTTACTTTCGGTAACGATATATCTGTAAGAAACATAGATTAGTTATGGATTCCTTACCTCCCCACCCACCCTCCCCGTTCTGCGAACTGACTTCTAGGGTAAGGGACTCCCTTTCAGTGCTCTAGTTTTCGTGCAACAGTAGTCAGTGTCTTGCATGGCTCTGCGCTTCTGGCATGGAATGTTGTGTAAAGAACTGACATCAGCGCACAAGGGCGGCATCTAAGTAGATACCGCGACATCATTCCGGCGACCACGATGCCACCGACGAACACGGAGTCGACCGACGCCACGTATCGATGCGCAGAGGTACTGCTGAGGAAAAAATTCTACGGAGCCAGTCTGACGCCTGGGGGTAATTATAAGGTGAGGAATCCATAACTAATTGTGAGGAAGAGCTGGACGTACAGTCGGGAACGCTTGCATTGGACACATTGGAACGTTTTCCCCATTACCTTTCCCCGTCTTCTCTCATGTTTCTGCAGAGCTGGACCGGGGATCGCTGGCGCTTTAAGGCGTCGGGCTTCCGGGAGGAGAAGTGCATGTCACGTGGGGCGGAGTCCTTCAAATGGGATGCCGCCGAGGAAAGCAGTCGTTCGCCAGGACCAACGGCTGAAGAACGCCACGGAAGAACGTTTGCCAGGACCTACTCGGTGTTTCCACAGGACAGCGCTGAAGACCTACGGCTGGAAGAACCCGACGCAACGAAGGAGAAGAGCCGGGGAGACGAGGAACCGAAGACGGAACAGACGGGCAGCCAGACCCTAACTGGCAACGCGTCAACTCGAGCCACGGCCCTGGAGGGACGTGGCTCCACAAGGTACGGGGGCGTATTTCCTCTGTCTGGGGCCGCGCATTGGAGGGAGTCAAGGGAGGGGAAGCTTCCGACTAAGGGTCCAGTCGCCGGCGTAAGGTTACAGCGCATGCATGGTTCACTGGTGACGGTCGAGGTGATAGCTCCCCACACTTTCCCTACTCCCGCGTCAAAATACACGCTCCGAACCAACCCCTTACAGGTTTCTTTTGTTTTCTTTCCTTCTGGGTATCGGTGATCGACGGCCATCAATCCTGACCCAAGAATCCATACTGTTAGGAGTGCAACAGAAGAGGCCAAACCGACTACAAGCACCAGAAGGCTTTCCACCGGAATAGTGCTGTGTCTCCTATTTAAATAGACTGTTCTTAAAGAGAATACAAGTGAACTAGTTCTAGTAGAAACCCTTGTTTGAGAATAAAATCACTGAACCAGACATTACCGAGTCCTGGTCTGCTTCTCCACCACCCCACACGTGGTGTCAGAAGTGGGATATAAGCCGCCTCCAAAATGGAAAACCTCATTCAACAGTTAATTCGGGGACAGAAAAAACTAGAATGGGCGGTGGAAAAACAAATGTCCTCTGCCAACGCAGACCGGGAACTGATAAAAGACGGACTACCAAACCACGCTGACCAAATGTTAAAAGTGGCTGACGACCGGAGAGCGCTAACCACCCAACTACAAATACGAGTGGGTACTGGTCCTAACGTTTCACTCCAAAAGTACACCGCTGGAGAGGATCCCGATGCCTTCCTTCTCAATTTTGAAAGGGCGGCACGAGCCTCTGGGTGGCCCGAAGCTAAGTGGCCTTTCTTCCTTGCTCCTCTCCTAACCGGAGAAGCCCAAGCTGCTTACCAAGTGGCTAACCCTAACGGCAACGCCTCCTATAAGGAAATCAAAGACCTTATCTTAGACAACATGGGTATGGACGCTGAGGCCTACAGGGTAAAATTCAGAAAAGAAAGAGGTACGTCATCTGACAACGCAAAAACATTGTATTTCAAGTTAAAGGGAGCTGCTGATAAGTGGCTGCAGCCCCATAAACATTCCAAAGACGAGATCATGGCGATGATATATTTGGAACAGTATCTCGAGGCTCTCCCGTACCCTATTCAGAGGTGGCTTAAACAACATCATCACCTTAGCCCAGAACAAGCGGTAGAGATGGCCACAACGTTTTACAGAGCACAACCCAGAGCCTTACCTTGGGACACAGAAAAAACCCCAAAACTCCCAGTTGGTGCGGGTAAACCAGAAAAGAAACCTGTGAAGCCAAACCTGGAGCCTGTGAAGCCTAGACCTTTCAAGTTAGACCCTCCTCCATTACGTAACCCACAATGCTTTGAATGTGGAGAGTGGGGCCATATTGCTAGGAACTGTCCCCGGAAGAGACCGCAGGAAGAACCTATGGACATTGGATGTATACCACGTTCCATTTTGTATTCAGCAGAACTGGGTCCTAGTTTTCACGTAAGTGTACAAGTAGAAGGGACAACAATAAAAGCTCTCCTTGATTCCGGGTGTAAACAGTCCGTCATCCTAAAGTCATTAGTTCCTCCTTCCAAGGGGGTAGTGAGGGGAACAGTACCTATCAGATGCGTCCATGGGGATGTAAGGGCCTATCCTTTGATAGAAATTCCAGTGATCCTTCCTACGGGGCAGACCTTGGATGTTAGGCTTGGGGTTGTTCCTACGCTGAAACAAAAAGCCCTATTCAGCCTGCATGCTATAAATCTCAGACTACGTAACTCACGGGGCCATACCTCATATTGGCTCACCAAGCGGCTAGATTAAGCCAGTGCTGTGTTACAGGTCCGGACACGCCTTAAGATATACAAAAAGAATTGTGTACAGGATACAGCACATAAAGAAAATATGTGTGAGAGCAAGGAAAGTACCTCACGGACGTGACACCCGAGGGGGTTCCCGGTCTACAAATGACCGGTCTACCCACTTCTCATCATCGGTTACTTTCCTTGCTGGGAGGATGAAAAAAGTGCAAGAAGAATGTGCACAAAACAGAATAGAGAGACAGAGAGGGAGTGTACAAATACACTACCTGGTAGGACAGAGAAAAGTGTTCAAGAAAAGGTTAACAAGTACCTACACCCAACACCGACAAACATAAAATATAAAATGGTGAGGTTTGGCTGGCTGAATCAATTTTATTCTGGTGCTGCCAAGCTTCACCTTCTAAAAAATGGTTAAATTGATAACATTCATTGTTATGACTGGACCGACATGTTTCATTGCCTTGTCATTGGCAATTTCGTCAGGGCAAATGGTTGGGTCTCTATTCTTAATCCTCCATTTTTCATATGGGAACCTTATGCTCGCAAATACTGGATATACCGTCGAGCATCAGAAGGACGGCGTGTCAAAAGATCACGAATCCGTCTTGGGGACTCCACCGCTGCCGAGTCCCTCCGGCACTTCCGACGTCTCACTACGCTCCCAGAACAGATGATAATAGGTCAGGATAACCCGTCCTTCCTGTTCCTCTTACAGGAAAGACTACAAAAACACCCGTTGTCACAGCATTCCAACCTCCTTACTCAAGCTCCTTGGCTTCTAGATACAAGTTTTAGATATGCCCAGAAAAACGACCCAACCCTTCGACCAGCTTGGGATCAGGCAGAGCGACCCTCTTCCTCCTACCCTTCTTTTTTAGTACAGAACAAATTGTTGTATAGGGTAGGAAAGCAGGGGGATACTCCTCAGTTGTTAATACCTCAAGCATTTAGGGAACAAGTCCTCTTTTTCGCACACTCTCATCTCTTGGCAGGGCATAGAGGAGCGCAAAAGACCACACAAATGTTGTTACAACATTTTTACTGGCCGGGGATATTCTCACACGTCAGAAAGTTCTGTCAAGAATGTGAGGTCTGCCAGAGAAAGAACCCATATACACCCCCAGCAGTTCCCTTACAACCTCTCCCAGTTATAGGCAACCCTTTCGAAAGGGTTGGAATGGATCTTATCGGGCCCCTTCCACGCACAAAAAAAGGACATGAGTATGCTCTGGTGGTAGTGGATTATGCGACAAGATATCCGGAAGCCTTTCCCTTAAGAACCCCTACGACCCAGAACATTTCAGAAAAATTGATGGAACTGTTTTCTCGGGTTGGGTTCGCCAGGGAAATCCTCACTGATCAAGGAACCCCTTTTGTTTCAAAGTTAATGAAGCAAATATGTAAAACACTAGACATCTCCCATATCAAAACATCCGTCTATCATCCCCAAACGGATGGATTGTGTGAACGCTACAACGCCACTCTAAAGCTAACACTAAAAAAACTCTTATCTGTAGAGGGGAGAGAGTGGGACATGTTACTTCCTCTGGCTTTGTACGTGGTACGGAGTCAAGTGCAATCTAGTTTAGGATGTTCTCCCTTCCAACTGCTGTATGGAAGAGAACCCAGAAGTCTACTAGAAATAACTAAAGAAGTTTGGGAACAAGAAAAGGAGGAAGAAACTAAATCTTTTCTTGACTATACCAGAGGTCTACGCTCCAAATTACACAAACTAAGAGAGTTTGCTGATTCCAACTTGGAAAAAGCCCAAACTAAACAGCAAATACTCTACAATAAAGGGAAGAAGTGGAGACAGTTATCTGTGGGTGACTGGGTCTTGGTTCTGTTGCCTACTGGCATAGGAAAAACTAAGTCGGGATGGCAAGGTCCCTATAAAGTGACAGAAAAGGTCGGACTAACGTCCTATAAGATACATGTCACTCCCAGAAAGTGCCAACTATACCACATAAATCTTCTTAAGAAATGGCTAGGCCCTCCTCCTCAAGACGTACAACACGTTGAGGACCTCTCTTCTTCCGCATCTACACTAAAACAGTTGGTCATTAATCCAGAACTAACCAGGGATCAGGAGAACACCCTTCAGAACACCTTATCCCCTTTTGCACACATCTTCTCTGATTTGCCAGGGAGAACCACTCTAGCAGAGCATACCATCACCACTCAGCCAGGAAAAATTGTAAAACAAAAACCGTATAGAATACCAGCTGCTAGAAGGATGGCGATAGAGAAAGAAGTAGAAAACATGCTAGACTTGGGTGTTATCAAACCCTCAACCAGCAACTGGTCTTCCCCTATCGTATTAGTGCCAAAACCGGACGGGTCTGTCCGCTTTTGCATTGATTTTCGTGCTGTGAATTCCATATCAAAGTGTGATTCCTATCCCATCCCTAGGGTGGACGAGCTTATAGAGAAACTAGGAGAAGCCCAGTTCATTAACACGCTTGACTTTACTAAAGGTTATTGGCAGGTGCCACTTAAACAGGAGGACAAAGAAAAGACCGCTTTTGCTACTCCCAGCGGCCTTTATGAGTTTACGGTCCTTCCCTTTGGGTTGCATGGGGCACCTGCCACTTTCCAACGATTAATGAACCAGGTATTGCGAAATCACCAGCAATATTCCTCAGCTTACCTAGATGACATTGTCATCTTCAGTCCTGACTGGGATACTCATCTCCAACACTGCACCCAAGTGTTTGCCGCCCTTCAAGCCGCTGGCTTACATGTGAACGCGAAAAAATCAAAAGCCGTATTTAGGAAGGTGAAATACCTGGGTTATCTTTTGGGTAACGGAGTCATAGAACCTCAGTCAGAAAAGGTAAAAGCTATAGTAGAGGCCCCTTTTCCATCTACAAAAAAAGAAGTTAGGGCGTTCCTGGGGCTCCTTGGGTATTACAGGCGTTTCATTCCCCAGTATTCGGAACTGGCAACACCCTTAACGGATTTACTACAAAAGAATGTCAAAAACAAGGACCTACAACAACCCACACCTGCTGCTAGGAAAGCCTTCCAGGACTTAAAGATAGCCATGACTTCTGCCCCTGTTCTCCGTTCTCGTGATTTCTCACAACCCTTCCTTCTACACACAGATGCCTCCAAACATGGTCTAGGTGCCGTGTTGTCACAAACTGCGCCTGACGGCATTGAACATCCTATCCTTTTCATCAGTCGGAAACTGTTTCCTAGGGAGCAAAAGTATCCTATAATCGAGAAAGAGTGCCTGGCTATTAAATGGGCCATTGAGAAACTCCGATACTATCTGGAGGGTGCCCCTTTCCTACTGTTCACGGACCATGCCCCTTTACAATGGATGAGTCGCAATAAGGGAAACAATCCGCGCATCCTCAGGCGGTTCCTCTCGTTGCAACCTTACTCTTTTGAAGTTATCCACCGTAAAGGTTCTGAGAATGCAAATGCTGACTTCCTTTCCAGGTTTCCATTGTTCCCCGACCGTGAACAATCTGGGGTAGGGGTGTGTGAGGAAGAGCTGGACGTACAGTCGGGAACGCTTGCATTGGACACATCGGAACGTTTTCCCCATTACCTTTCCCCGTCTTCTCTCATGTTTCTGCAGAGCTGGACCGGGGCTCGCTGGCCCTTTAAGGCCTCAGGCTTCCCGGAGGAGACGTGCATGTCACGTGGGGCGGAGTCCTTCAAATGGGATGCCGCCGAGGAAAGCAGTCGTTCGCCAGGACCAACGGTTGAAGAACGCCACGGAAGAACGCTTGCCAGGACCTACTCGGTGTTTCCACAGGACAGCTCTGAAGACCTACGGCTGGAAGAACCCAACGCAATGAAGGAGAAGAGCCGGGGAGACGAGGAACCCGAAGACGGAACAGACGGGCAGCCAGACCCTAACTGGCAACGCGTCAACTCGAGCCACGGCCCTGGAGGGACGTGGCTCCACAAGGTACGGGGGCGTATTTCCTCTGTCTGGGGCCGCGCATTGGAGGGAGTTCAGGGAGGGGAAGCTTCCGACTAAGAGGCCAGTCGCCGGCGTAAGGTTACAGCGCATGCATGGTTCACTGGTGACGGTCGAGGTGATAGCTCCCCACACTTTCCCTACTCCCGCGTCAAAATACACGCTCCGAACCAACCCCTTACAGGTTTCTTTTGTTTTCTTTCCTTCTGGGTATCGGTGATCGACGGCCATCAATCCTGACCCAAGAATCCATACTGTTAGGAGTGCAACAGAAGAGGCCAAACCGACTACAAGCACCAGAAGTCTTTGCACCGGGAGAGTGCTGTCTCTCTTATTTAAATAGACTGTTCTTAAAGAGAATACAAGTGAACTAGTTCTAGTAGAAACCCTTGTTTGAGAATAAAATCACTGAACCAGACATTACCGAGTCCTGGTCTGCTTCTCCACCACCCCACACTAATCTATGTCTCTTAAAGATATATCGTTACCGAAGGTAAGTAACTTGTTCTTCATGAGGTAGCTCTTGTTTCCTTACTTTACACCCCGAGCAGAAGAATCCTGAGACAGCGGCCAGCAGCAGGTGTTTTTTATTAATGATATTCCCCCTACTCCCACTCCTTCCTCCGCCTCACCACTTGTTAAGAAAGGGAGCCGCTACTGGCTTAAGCATTAGCAGCATATGCATTAATACAGGACTGGCAACAGGGAATTATTTATGCCAATTCTTCACGTTGTCAGAGCTCAGCAATCCCTCACTCACATCTACAGGAAGAAGTGATTTCTGGTTGTAGTGACAGAGCGTTGCTTGTCAGAAGCTTGATTTCGAACTCTTTCAAAGTTTTTGAAGGGTTTTCCAATTCCTCTTCTCTTCTTTGCCAATCTCCTGCAGGATCCTATGGGCAGTTCTTGTGGTCTCGGATGAAAGTGGGCCCTGGCTTCATGGCACCTGGACATACATTGTGTGGCCAGTATGGTATATTAATGGTATTTGGACAGGGGACACTGGTTTGCAGCAGGAAATGGCTGGAATATTGACTAGTTTTTGCAAATATTATTGAAGAGCTTGATTTTCAAACCCAAAGTTACAGATCTGTACCGCTATTGATTCCTCCAGGGACTATGGAAACACCTCTTAGGTTGTCGATGCTCATACAATATCCATAAATAGCACACCTCAGTATCTAAAGGTAAATGTAGCTAGGTCTGAGATGTGGGTTTCATATTTGGACCTTTCAATGAGTGACTTCATAGCTAATGTTTTGCATTTAAAATGCTAGTTTGTTAAATTAGTTTTTATTGCTTTTCGGCAAGGTCTCTGATGTGTCAGCGTTGGATGTTTTGAATAGAATGTTTTATCCTTCATGAGTTTGTATCCTAATTTACAGGAGAAGTCAATGTTATTCACTAAGTAGTCATTCCATTTTTCAAAACAACTCAAAATGTGTGTATTAAGCTGTTTGAAAGCAGTAGCGGCCGGCATGACTCCCGGATGGGGTACGAGGGGCGAGGGGGCGGGGATCGCACAGGGGGGGGGTTAGTTAAAAAAAAAACGTAGCTTCGCCTCCCGTCCCATGTCACGTTGTCTCTGCAGTGAGTCCCAGACAGCCTCCCTCCCCTCCCCTAAGCCAATCACAATGCTGCAAGGGCATACGCCTTCTCCGTTTTCTCCATGTAGGCTGGATGCAGCCTACATGGAGAAAACGTAGAGCGAGTATGACTGGTTTGGTCGGCCCTGGGGCTGACCAGTCAGCGCCTACAACAGTGGGCAAGCCACCCCTCCCCTACCCTGGAGCAGGGCCGCCCACCCGCCCCCCCCCAAACAAACAATTCTACCATCTTGCATTGCGTGATGTAGAAACATAAAATGATATTGATACCATTTTATGTTTCTGCTTCTCGTACTGCGAGAAAGCAGTAGGGCGACGCTCCTCCGCCCACTTAGAGGAGCCGCCCCTGTTTAAAAAATAAAGAAAGAAAATATATAGCCTACGCAGGTCCTTTCATTTAATCTATCGGTTTCTTTTAGAAAGTCCTATTGTCTTCTTTCTTTTCCAACTTTAGTCCACTGGGTACGTTCAAAGTATACAGAAAACCGAGGTGAATATATTCTTCCAGAGGTGCTATGGAATCTAAAGCCATTTCAATTGAGCAACATGTTTAGGTCTGGTCTAAATGCAGCTGTTGCTGTTTCACCAGCCTCATGTTTTGCAAATAATTGTAAAATCGCATGCCTAACGCGGAGGTTTTAATTAACCCCTTTTGTCTATTATTCTTTTCAAATAGCACTCGAAATATACTCTCTCCCCCCACAGCATGGCGATAGATGGTCAGCCTACTTCTGCACTGGCTGCCTTCAATTTTAGTGACTGCATTATGAAGCCATACATGTATAGATTCACCTAAAAAGTAGATCCCCATGGTTAGAAATTTGAAGGAACTTGAATTTACCACTGATTGATAATACCTATGTAAAGTAGGATGTAATCACAGACGTCAATAACAATCAAGGCAAACACTGTCGAATGAACTAATCATCCTATACTGGGTTTGGCATATTTATTTAGCCTCCGTGAGACAGGCCCGAATCATTCAAGTAGCAAAAGTGTATTTGTAGATTTATATGTTGAAGCAGTACCCCCTCAGTTCTGAGAAGGACATTTCAAGCAACTGCATTTGATTCCAGAGGGCCATCTAGTAACAACATGAGGTACTGCAACTGTATGAAGAATTTTTAAGCAGCTGGATCTGACTCTAGAGAGACATCAAGTAACACCTGAAATACTGCAGCTTTGTGAAATACTTTTCAGGCTGTTCTATTTGACTCACAGGGAACATTTAGTAATCACTTGATGTACTGCAGCATCTTTGGAAGACTCCAAGCAATTCAATCGCATCTAGTAACTACAGCTGTTGGTGGGAGGAATGTGGTGTTAGGGCTCCCTAACATCTAACATCTAACACTGTTACTGGGGCACCCAACGTCAGGCCTTAAATAATTGAGGATATCAACTAATATTAGTACCTTCCATCGGATTAGATAAGAGTAATGTAGGAGAAACAATGTACTTGCATCTTGTTTATAGAAAAGGACAAGGTAGCTCTGAGGATATCAACTAATATTAGTACCTTCCATCAGATTAGATAAGAGTAATGTAGGAGAAGCAATGTACTTGCATCTTGTTTATAGAGAGGGACAAGGTAGCTCTGTCACCATCCACCAGAAGACGTCAAAGACATGGAGGAGAGCCACAGATATGACTGGGTGTCCAAATGTGTTAACACATAGAAAAGGACACTGTTAGAAGAAATAGTACAATTAAGTGTAGTCCAGAAGTGGGACCTATTGGTATCTCTAAATGGAGTGACGTGGTGGGCACCGAGGACATCAAAACATTTGCACATATGCAGGAAAGAACACACAATGTCAAAACACAAGCATACAAATACACTCAGCTTAGACATGACCTTACCTCAAATATTATTGACAGGTTGACCCTGTCTGAGGCTGCCCCCATTTAAAGGAGACTTTGACAGGGCAGCTTTGGAAGCAGGCCATATTGTACATCCAGAAAACATTACTACCACTGACCATCAAAGTGGCCTGTGGTACAGGTGGGAAGCAAACCTGGGCCAGGTGGACGATATTGCAGGCAAAGTGGTGAGACATTGCTAATACTCTCAATGGTCCCAGAAATGGAAATGCTACACCACACTAATCTAAACTAGTGGGCCTATTTACAAACCCCTTGCACCGCCAGTACGTCACTTTTCCCCATATTAAAAGTGACACACCAGCAGCGTAAGGGGTTTGTAAATAAGCCCCTAGGTAGCTGAAAGGATGTTGGCATTCCCACAGAGAAGCTGATCCTTCGCTTCCTTCGCTTGATGTTGGCCAATAGGGGGAAGGCAAGTGAATTGGGCAATCCTAATTGCCCAACTAATGATAAATGGTAAATGGGAATGGACCAACACATGAGGACCAAAAGAGTAGTCTAAAAAAGTAGAGGCTGTTCACTTACATTAACAAATAATCTGGTGACTGTGATTAAATAGTTGGAGCTGGAGAGAAGTGAAAAAAATAGGACACAGGAAATACTGGGTCATTCTGAGTCACTGAAGGAGAGCAGTCACTGAAAACATAGGAAGGGTGAAACTGGGAAGCAGGAGTTACAACGTACAGCCTCGTAGGCTGGCCTCCTGTATACTTTCGCAATATAGAATGATCCAGATGAGGTTAGGTTTAGAAAAGCATGAGGATGAAAGAGCTGTATTGTAAACTGACTCTGGGAATCCTGGCATGGGTAATTCTAAATCAGTATGTGATAGACCAATGCCATGGTTTGTTGTTCTAGTTATTTGTGTATGCCAAAAAGTATGGAAGTAAAAAAAAAAGAGTTCTGACTCGCACCATTGAACAAATCTGTTCCGGTTCCCCCTACAAATGGATTTCGTAGTGGGATTTTTGGCCTCTATGATTAGGTCTTTGACTTCAAATGCTAGACCACAGGATTGGAGTTGGAGACTCACCTTTTTAAATAACACTGCTTCGCAATGCATTACGCATTCGCAACCCAGCTTGCTCTCCTCTTGTTGACTTTATGCTTGGCTTTGACTATGTACGGTGCTCAGCTGCCTTTTGGCTAGGTTTGAGTTATAGAAATACCATATGCATACATACAAATCCGTTGATATATTGGGTTGTAGCTGTGTTGTCATTCAGATTGTGAATGGTGCCCCCTGTGATGGCAGGGAGAAAGGTAAACCAGCTGAAGCATCAACATGTTTATGTGCAGACGCTGCTCTGAAATGCATGAGGACTGATGCCGCTGTGTTGCCCAGATGGATACCCCAGCCCGGCAAAGAGACATCCGCGACCACAGCTGCCTGATCCTACAGAGGGCTGAAGGAACAACCCACCAGAATGTAGAAGGGACACAATTATCAGGGCAGATCCAGATGGACTGACTGCACCCACACTCAGTTATTGGAGCTACTACTTTCTCAGACACCACTGAAGGGCTCTCATCCATCATCAGCGTGTTGCACTAAGAGGATACACTAGGTAGTTAGACCTAGCAGGCAGAGTACATGGAGAACCAAGATCCGTATTTGAGTCAGAAATTTTGAAATTCTTTCTTGAATATCCATTGTCCTCGGAGAAGGAGGAAAAGTCTTCAGGCCCGATTCACAGAACTAATTTAAGACAAAATCCTAAACTTACTACCATTTTGGTATTCACAGAAGACACTTACTCATTATGGTATTCACAGAAGTTAGGAGTCCTAACTTTAGGACTCCTAAATGCCTTCTGTCAATACCGAAAGTCTTAAAATTTGGATTTTTCTCAGTTTAGTAGTAGTAAAGTTGAGAAAAATCCTAATTTTAAGACTTTAGGTATTCACAGAAGGCATTTAGGAGCCCTAAAGTTAGGAGTCCTAACTTTACTACTACTAAATTGAGAAAAATCCTAATTCTAAGACTTTCGGGATTCACAGAAGGCATTTAGGAGTCCTAAAGTTAGGAGTCCTAACTTCTGTGAATACCGAAATGAGTAAGTGCCTTCTGTGAATACCAAAATGATAGTAAGTTTTGATCTCCTTTGGCAAATCACACACTAGAAATAATGTATACATTTTAAATGGGATCACACCATGCCTAGAGGAGCCCTATCTCAAATAACTATAACATATAAATGAGCATATTCAAGGCCCGTTGCTGTACATTTTGTAAAGAAATTAACACATACACTATGACTTCACCGATGACACTATTAAAGATCACATTTTAAATTCACAGTTTATTTTCTGTTATGAATGAACAGACCTTTCCTAATGGCGCAGCCTGACCCTTTCCTTGGCACACATTGGCTAGCCCTTCTTTCTCAATGAATGCTGATGTATAGTATACCAATGCAAATAAAGTGGAAGATGACATTTAGCAAGAAGATACATTAATTATAGCACATTTCACACTTAGAAAGTTACCAGCCTACAAGGGCATGAGCAATTCATTGAATACCTACCAATGTAACCCAAATTATATTTAGAAGAGTTCAAATATATATTTGCATGTTGTTGTTTACAATGCAAATATTTTGTTTTGGGTTGACTGAAATTCTACTTATAAATACACATGTAATTAATTTTAGAATTGGTCATGGCCGGTGGCTGGACTCTATTACGCATATTTCCCGCTGGCCAATGCGCTGACACGCTGAAATTGTGTTGACCATCACACAAGTGATCACCTAAATGATGTACTTTAAATGTTCTGTAAACTATCACATGAAGATTTTTTGGAACTCTGATAATAATGTATGCATTGGCCAAAAGCCATACCTAACCAACCCCTTAAATATAATCACCAATAGATGAAGCAATGTCTTTTCAGTTTAGCAGATAAGTAACCAACCCATGATTACAGTGAATCCCCTGGCTTTCTTGGCCTAACTGGAAGAGTAGCATTGATCTAAAGTTCACAAAAGCACCAATATGTTAATCGTGGAGCTTGACATTTCCAGCACTTGAGTGTCCGAAAACAGAGCACTTCGTTGTTTTCCACTGTAGTCATCAAATATTTTGCTACGTCTATGAACATTATTGCAATGTCTCTACAGAAGTTTTCAATCAGAAAAAGAACAAAGGCATGGGATGGTGCCCCCAATAAAATTTTCTGCTCAGTTAAAATTGAGACTTTGACACCACAAGACTTATTCAACATGGAGAAGTACTTTGTTGATTGCATTAGTTTCTACCATGTTTCCCGATTTCTTAATTTCCACGTTGCAACTTCTGATGGGTTGTTCTTTGAAACTCTGTTGCCAAATGACTGATTTTTTCTCCTCATCGCAGAGTTCATTAATTTTTCGCTTGTAAAGATATTGATGACTGGAACAATGTGCACTGTAAGAAAACAAAATATGTTAGGTCTAGCAACAGAAAACAGCTAGAGCAGTATATTTGTGGGTACATAAATCTTATCTTCATTGATGCATTTTGTCTAAGGACAATTCTTTTTTTTGTAAATATTTGTATTGATTTTACTTATTTAAAAAAAGTGTGCACAGCGAGATACAGCTTCAACGATCAGTAGCAGAGTTGAATTTAGTATGTAATACATTAGTGCCAAGCGGCACGATCAACAATCTGAATACAAGGAAACAAACATGTACAGTATTATGTAAAAGTGATTTCTTTCATGCCTAGTGGAATAAAATGCGGAACAAGTGTAACCAGACAGTAAACCAACCTATTCAAAAGAACAGGCCCTACATTACCTCCCACCGCACGTCATCCCTCCTCCCGGCCCAGCATGGATATATAGGGCCTCATTTATGAGGTTTTGTCGTAGGGCAGCGAGGCAAAAGGAAAGGGCAGGAATGCGTCGTATCTATCAGATTCGGCGCATTCCTGTCCTTTTCCCCTGCCCAGGCGCACAATGGGCTGCCGTGCGCCAACGCAGGCACCTTTGCACCATTGTGCATGGGTGCCTGCGTTGCGGGAATGATTATTTTTGCACGGGGAAAGAAACCTTCCTGTACAAAAATAATCACAAGACAAGAGGCTTTTTCCCTCTTTCTGTGTGCGCTGCAGAAATGCAGCACACTTAGAAAAAAGAAAAAAACGAGGAGAAATATATTTCTTCTCGTTGTGCCACCCTTACGCCTCCCCTGGGTGAGGCGTAAATTTTTTGCGCTGCCTCAGATTTACAATTTCTCATACATCTGGGGCAGTGTCAAAAAGCCATGGATGTTGCTGGGAACGCCACCAGCAACACCCATTGCACATCCCTTTAAGGCAGAAAAATGCGTTAAAGGGACCGATATTTATCAGGCAGCAATATACCCAAAAAAGTGGCATAGTGGTGCCTGATAAATATCACGAAGGCTTCAGCACCAGGGAACATCGCAAAAAGTGACTTCCCGGCGGTGCCCATAAATGAGGCCCATAATGTGGTATTCTACAGAGGCTCAATCACTTTTCGGGTCCTCCCATTCAGTCATCTGGGTGTCACTTAGCTAAAACCAGCAGGTACTTCAACTTAGTCCGATGGTCATCCCATTGCGCAATGAGGTAACACCTCCTTTCCCTGGCTCGTGCGTCAGCCCGTATTGAGAGTTCCGCTAAAGCCCGACAAACCACATCCACCTGACATGCTCTAATTGAGGGGGCAGTCACTGCTTTCTAGAATATGATAATACACCGTTTTACAAGAACCAATGCCAGACCCTTAAAGCTCATCAATTGTTTTTTTTGTTTTTTTTGTTATTGTCCCTGCATTGAGGATGCAACGAGCGGGGTCACAGAGTAGGATGTTGTCTAAGGACACTATTAACACTTTGTCAATGGAGGTGTCTCAAAATAAACAGGTTTGTCTTAGGAGACGTCTTTTCCTACATGTCTGGGACGGGAAAACGACTCTAGTTGCCAGGTCGGAATACATTTACAACAATGCGCAAGCAATAGTCTCCTTTACCAGATTGCCTAGTTATTATGTTGCTTGGCTAGAACAGTCCTTGCCCATCAGCAAATGTAACAATCTAAATAACCTGGTAATTAGACTGTTCATAACAGGGGCCGAATACCTTCCTCAAGTGACCCATTTTCTACTTGATGAAGAAGTCAGCATACTGTAGTCCATTCCACAAATGCAGCATGCCACCGCAGGAGTGTCTGATATACCTGTTTTATCACATCATCCCTTTTACCTGCCGTTGGACCAGCACCCAAAACATTCTGCTAAATGAAAGGGAAGTTTCCAATTCCCCCAGATCCCAAACAACATTAAGACCACATTCCACCCAGCGTTCCTGTTGAGGGTGACATCAGTTTCCTTCTAAAGCCTTGTGTTTACCCCCCTCCACTTATCTGGCACTTTGTGATGCTATCAGAATATATAGTTATCCCAATGTAGTTTTCCTTTAATTACTCAAAAACTACTGAACGGATTTACAACAAATTACAAAAAAGCACACTTTCTGGATCAAGAGTTAGGTTTCTGCCAAATTTGATATAATTCCATCAAGTGGTTCAGGCTGTAGTCGTGTTCAAAATCCCTATGGGAAATTGCATGGGGAAAACGTTTTTTTGCCCCCTCCCTTTTCTCGCTTCACTTGATGAATCACCCTGAAAATTTCAAGCCAGCAGCTGAAGTGAATTGTGTACTAATTTTGAAAACTTTGAGAAGATTCATCAAATGGCGCCAAAGTTAGTGTCAAAACAAAAAGCGCTTTTCCTATGGAACTAGGTGCTAACTATAACTACCTACTGGAGACTGCCACAATGGTATATGTAAATAGTAGGTAGTCATACTTAGGTAGTCAGTTAAATACTTTACTTGGCTGCAAAGTTAATAAAAGTACACAAGACAAACACAACAATATATTTACAATCAGATAAAATGTTCAATCAGGTTAAAAAACATGATTCAAAAATATCACAGTTTCATAAACTTCCACTGCACATCTAAATAAATTCAAGATATAAAATCCCAGTGAGTTAGCAGCAAAATAGGGTAAAGTTTAAAAGTTATGCAGACCTTGAGGGGACAGATGGGCCATAGCAGCAGTTTATAAAATCAATAGGCCCATAACTCACAATATACCATGAATGAATTACCTAGAGTTTACATTTAAAATCTTAATACATGGGTTGGTCCAAAAAATACAGAATGTTCATTTATTCTAATGAACTAAAACTCACACAGCAGAGCAAGAGCAACTTTTGTTCTAACGCGGGAATTTGGCTCAATGTAATTAAAGTGCTGACTCAGCCTCTACACCGCCACTCGCCAGCTCCGCTCCGCAGACCGCGCCCTCGCCACCGTCCCCTGCATCCGAAGAGTGAACGTCGACGGCAGATCATTCTCTCACCTCGCCGCCAAGACATGGAACAGCTTCCCCATCCGCATACAGCAGACCTTCTGACCTTCTGAAGACTTCTCAAGACCTGGCTCTTCGAACAGTAGCAGCTTCCCCCCCCCCCGAGCCTTGAGACCCTCACGGGTATGTAGTACGCTTTACAAATACTATGATTGATTGATTAATTATCCACTTTATAGTTAGGTCAGTTATTCCAAGGAAAAGCGTTTTTTGTGTTGCTAATAACTTTGACCCCGTTTGACAAATATCCACAAAACTTTCCAAAAAGGTGATACTTTTTCACTAGTTTTTTCTGAAATTGACCCATGATGAGGGCCGCGTGCACCCCTTCCCTGAAATATATGTAGTAATTCCCCCTTGAACTGGCCTTCCCGGGGGGGCAAGAAAAAAACAAGTGCAGGAGACTGAGCAGGTTTAAAAAAAAAAATGTTGCAGTTGATCCACGGATCCACTGTGAATTCGCGGAAAAATGTAAAAGAAAAAAAAATCTTTGGCCGCACCAGCAGGCCTAGGGGGTAAGGGTATTCCTACCCTGTCCCCAGTGGCATAACAAAGGTCCCTGTAGCCCCTGCGGTGCGAGGGGCCGCTGTGTTACAGAGGGGGCCCTCAGTATTGTACCCTGGCCTGAGAGCTCCTAAGTAAGTCCGGAGGGGGGGCCCTCTGAGTAATTTGCAAGAGGGCTCCTGAAATTTCGTTATGCCACTGCCTATCCCCTTGCGTTTTTTTATGCTTTTGGAGGACTTGGGTTGGGTTCCGAGTCCCAAGATGGCTGCCACCACTTCCAGGTTGAAGTGGTGGCAGCCAATAAAATCTCACCATGAGATCTGTCAGATCCGGGGACCCTCTACGTCCTAGGTATACATACATCTTTTTTCTTTAATATCACAAAAACTGCTGATTATATTTACACCAAATTACAAAAAGAGATCTTTCTGGACCAAGATCTAGTTTTCTGCCAAATTTGATTTATTTCTGTTCAACAGTTCGGGCTGTAGTCATGTGTACAATCTCTGTAAGAAATTACATGGTAGGGGGTGTGGCCAATTGTGCCAAGATGGCAGTCACACTCTAAGAGTGTTCCGGACCCCTCCGTCATCTGCTCGCATTCAGTCTTTGAGAAGTCAACAAGCAGCTTCCCCGGAGCTTCCATAATGCTCCTGATCAGGGGGCTGTAACAGAGAGGTCTCGGGATGGCGGTGTATGCCTGAAACAGCAGAGAGACCCAATGTGTTGCCGCAGACAAGATGGCGGTGTCCTGATCGAGCTTCACCTCTCCCAGTGGGCTCAGGTGGTGAGACGGTGTGAACAGGTGGATGAGTGATTCAGGCTGTGCAGGGGTGCTATCGATTTCCCTCCGCACCTCTCCCAAACTGGAGAAGACACTGAGAGCTACGGTGGTGGTGCCTGCGGCAACAATGGGGACCTGAGGCAGGCTTCATGGCTCTCCCCCCACTGAGGGAGGTGAGCTTGTGCGGGCTTCGTGATGGCCTGGGGCAGCTTGGCGGGGTGAAGAGGAGCTGCAAGTGACGTCTGTGATGTCCTGGACCATGAGGAGTGTCTGGCTTTAGCACGGACGGGAGAGGAGGTGGATTGGCTCCGTGCTCCTGACCTTTCTTGGTGAACCGGCAGCGGCCGAGATGCCGGCGCCGCGGTGGTGATGAGAGCCCCTTAATGCAGCCTTGTGGCAGGAGTCCTGGAGTAGTCTGCATCCCTGTTTCAGGTGACTCGGATAGCCAGCCCTGCTGACTCCTTCCAGATCGCGGTAGGCTAGGTGAGCCTGCCTCTTCTGGTCTTAGCAGTGCAGTAGTTGGGAGGCGCTGCTTTCAGGCAATCCTGCTGGACAAAGGGGGCTCTTGTAAAGTCCGGTGAGAGATCGATATGGGTGGAGGTGGTCGGGGGGACTCTCTACTGCTGTGGCCAGAGGGCAGTACACTGAACATGACAGACCCCCCCCGGCCATGCTTTTTCAGGACTGTAAGTGCTGGGTTCCTGGACAAGGTGCAGGGCAGAAAAGAGTGGACAGCCTACGTGCTGTGGGCAACAACCGACCTGTGAGCCTGTGGCCTGGTAACTTCCCCTGGGCCTGGCAGAAATCTGTACCTGGCCCCTCCTGTGGCCAGTAGCTGCATTGCAGCGCCTCCCTCTCCTTGTGTTTGCAGTCGTCCACCATACCTCTGGTCCCCTGGTCCTTAGGACCTTGAAGAGTACCTTGAGAGGGATTCAGGGACCAAGCTTACTCCTTATTTCTTCCCTTGGGAACGTCCAGCTGTATTATATGAGCCACTTGCATCCCCAGAGTTGTGTATCTGGCGCGCCAAGGGCCAATCTTGGCGGACTGTGACTGCTTGCCACTTTGCACCAGGACTATTGAACTGCTTGACCGTCTAAAGTTATGGACCATCTTCTAAACGTGAACGCCAGCACCTTGTCGAGCAAGCACGTGCCATTCAAGGGTGATCTCGCCACCATTCTTCAGGCCATACATGTCTCTCAGGCCTCAGTTGAAAACAGAATTGGGGAGGTGGAGGTAGACATGGTACTTTTACGGCAGGACCTCGGTAATGTGACAGCACGGATTACTGAGACGGAGTCCCGCATATCTAAGGTGGAGGATGAGTGACCACCCTGAAGGCGCAGGTATCCCGTCTGCTCTCACACACAGCTGAACTCCATCGCTGGCTGAGGGGTGCCAAAAATTGTTCTTGTTATAATTACCTGCGCTTTATTTGCATCTTGGAGGGAGTGGAACTGCTTCAGGCAGCCGCCTTTCTGGAGGTCTGGATCAGATCATAGATGCCCTCAGAGCGCCTGTCCCCGTGGTTTGTGATAGAGCTGGCACATCATGCCTTGATGCCAATGCCACCACTGGGGGCCCCCACAGGCCCATGATAGACTGAATTCTCAACTTTAGGGAACCTCTCCTTCCAAGGGCACAAGGTTCTGGTGTTTCCAGATTACACTAGGGAGGTGCAATCTCGGTGTCAATCATATGCGGCAGTCAAGCAGAAGCACCAAGCCTTGAATTTGTCATACCAACTACTCTTCCCGGCTCGCAGCAGAGTGGTCTCCGACAACAAATCCTTCTACTTCGACACCCGTGAAGCAACCTGGACTTGACTTACTGAGGAACGGCTACTGTGAGCCTTGCATAAATCCCCGCCTGCTGCTCCGCAATTGACCGGACTGGCCACATTACCTAACCCAAGAAGGCACCGAATGTGCTCAAGGAGAGGGTGTAACAGCAAGAGAGGGTTTTTATTGTCACCTTCTTCGTCAGGGGCCAATCGAACTGCATCTCTGGACATGGCTCCTTCGCACTTGGGTCTGCTTGATGCTGACTCGGGCTGGCATAGCCTTGCAGAGCATGTTCCTACATCACTGGCCACCCAGACGGATGACACTGATCTGTCCAGAAGCCCTGTAATCGGTTAATGAAATGGGTTATTACTTGTACTGTCAATTGAGACTTTCAACAGCTGCTTGGCGATCCTGAATCCTGTTAGGCCAAATGTGATCCTGCAAAATGGAGGGGTCCACCACTCCGTGCCCGAGTTTAGACTGAGTTCTAGTTTTTTCTTCATTTGTAGGTTGACAGATACTTCTAGGGTCGAAGTATGGGGTGGGGCGGGTTAGTTGGGCAGGGAGTTGGGGAATGTGTACTATCACAGTTGTTCCCTCATTTTTGTTTGCCAAATGACAAGATCCTTACTGATGCTTTCTTCTCACAAGTTTAGCACAACTCCGAAAACGCAATACTGCTCTCCTTATATGACCCACTGTTGCCCCCGAGCAGCCCGCCCAGGCTTACCCACTCCTCGCACCCTAGCCCTATGACCGTAAGACCTGGAACTCTGGAACCCCACAAGGTGCTCTCCTGGAATTTCAATTGACTACTGGACAGTATTAAGCACACTGCAGTTCTGAAATGGTCTCATCAGTTACTTCCAGCAGTCCTGGTGCTGCTGGAGACACAGCTGATGGGGAACCATTGTCCCTTTCTAGCGAGGCAAGGATATGACATGGTCTTCCACACTGGTTTCTCACAGAGTTCTCATGGTGTGGCACTACTGCTGCGCCGCTCTTTTCCACTGATGGTTACAAAGACGCTAGCTGACCCCCAGGGATGTTTCCTAGCTCTGACCGGGACAGTGAGAGGACGAATACTGAATTTTGTTTCAGCCTATGCAAGACCAGCGACCATAGATACATTTCTTGCGACCTCTCTGATACGATCTCCAGACTTCCAGAGGGACTGACGGATATTGGGGCGACTTCAATGCAGTAAAGGGTACTCCACTAAGATGTCAATGGGATCCCTTTGATGGGGTGCCGTCTGGGTGCTTGATGACTTTTGGACTGGGCCACTGCACTGGGCATGTGCGATGTGTGTAGGATATGGCACCCTCCTGAGCACCAATACAGCCATTCATCGGTGGCCCATCATACTCAAGCCCACATAGATCATATATTTATGCCGACCCAGGACTGTGAAGCAGTCAACAACATTCAAATCCTTTCTCATGGCATCTTGGACATGCCCCTCTCCTTCTTCATCTGGGTTACTCCACAGGGGAGCTGCAGCCCATGTGGCGTCAATGCCTCGTTCCTCCAGAACGAGAAGTATAAAAAGGCAGTGGGGCGGATATCCAGACATACTTTCAACTTAATGACGGCACGGTTCAATCGCTGGTCATGCTTTGGGCGGCCGGGAAGGCCACCATCAGGGGGTATGCCAAGGGATACCTTTGTAAGAAATGTCAGGCCCAGGACCAACATCTTTCCCAATTGGAGGCTCAGGCTCTCTGCCTGGAGGGAGAATTGGCCACTCAAAACACTGGGGGGCAAGTGCCCAGTCAGCTTGACCTAGTAAGGGAAGAAATCCAACACCTCTCCCTAGTACCAGCAAATCACATGTGGAGAGCCTCCACAGCTAGTGTCTGTGGATGGAGGGACAAGAATGGTAAGCTTCTCCATTGGCTTGCATCCCTCCCCTTCACCAACCGGATCATACCAGAGATCACTGACAATCAGGGATGCACCCAGCGCTCCCTTCGTGGTAATTCGCAAGATTTAACGGAGTATTATCGCACCCCTTATGCAGCAGTCCCACCGGCCGGGCCTGAGTGTCGGCCACACCTACTGCAGGAGTTACCTCTTCAATGACATTCCTCCGTTGATGCTCAGCTGCTGGATCAGTCTATTTCCATGGAGGAGGTGAGTAAAGCCATGCGAAGACCCCTGACCCGGACGGGTTCCCTGCAGATTATTATTCCGTAATTCATGAGGTCTTGATGCCTCATCTCCACGCCTTGTATGAGGAGGCGGCGCATAGTGGCCATTTTGACACAGACATTGAAATATCCACGGTTGTGGTAATCCCCAAAACACAACCACCGTCGACCCACTGTTCGGACTTTCGCCCCATTTCTCTGATAAATACTGACATGTAAATCGACACCATCATACTAGCCCCTGACTTAGACCAATGCTAAGTACCCTCATTCACCCCTACCAGTGTGGCTTTATGCCTCACAGAAACACAGCACATTGCTTCCACCGCCTTCATGTTGCCCTGGCCTATCGGCACCTCCTCTCGTCGAACTTAGCCATTCTCCTTGTTGACTTTAAAAAGGCATTTGCTACTGTGGATTGAGGATATTTGGAAGAGGTGCTTTTGAGAGCAGGTGTGGGTCCGTGGTGCTGAGGACTTGGCTGTGTGCTTTATTCAAACCCTACAGCCCGGATGCAGGTGAATGGAGTCCTCTCATTTGTAGTGGAACTCATCAGTGCTGCCCCTGTCCCCGCTCTTCTTCGCCCTGTCAATTGAGCCCTTGGCCCATATGATGCGCTGTGATGCTCAAATCCGTGGCTGGCTTTGGGGGGGGGGGGCACCAGAACCGATTTGAGCTATACGCAGATGACGTTCTTCACTTAATGATGGACCCGGAGATGACAGGCCAGCGCTATCTTCATTTACTCCATCTTTTTCGTGAGGCGTATGGATTGTGGGTTAACCTCGTTAAATCCACGCTGGTACTCCTTGCTAACTCCCGTGACTGTGTCGCATGGCAGTCCACTATCCCAATTCGGTGCTTAAACTTTTAATACCTGGGGATCTGGGTAGCGCTCCTTTCGGAACTCACCTGGGCACTAAACCATACACCGGTGACTACGAGGGCATGGGAGGATCTTCAAAAATGGAAGACGCTCCCATTAATTCTCAAGGGAAGGATAGCCCTATATAAAATGATGAATCAACATCGCTTCCTTTATGTCTTGCCGAATCTCCCCCTCTGCCTACCGCTTCATTGGTTCCTAACTCTAGATAAATTGGAAATCCTCGTTCCTGTGTGTGTGGGGGGGGATTCTAGACACCGGCTGGCTCTCTCTCATTGTCAGCGCGGGCCCTTTGATGGAGGCCTGGGGATGTCTAACCCTTATTTTTATTACCTAACTACCCAACTTTTAGTGCTTAATAATTGGTTCTCCGGACAATTTTACAAATACTTGCAACTCAGGTGCGCGCTTAACACCCATCTTCCTTTGGACACTCTTCCTGAATTTAGTCCCCTGGAAGCCAAGATTCTAATGGGGGCATTTGTGAAAGGGGGTGTTTTCCAAATTTACCGCACACTTGTTATCAATGCCTCCCCTCTACTTGACTATCTCAGGGCACGATTGGAACATTGGTTGGGCCCGCTAGAGGATGACGGCTGGAGGGAAACCCTCATGGCCCCCTGGGTCAATAACAGTTCTTCCCTACTGAGACTGGTACAAACATACTGCTTATACTGTGCTTATCCCACTCCAGCCAGGCTGTACATAGTGGGCCTCTTATCGAACTTGGACTGTCCCCATTGTGCACAGACTCCTTCAGATTTTTACCTTATGGTGTGGGCATGCCCAGTAATAGACAAGTACTGGACCACTATAGTTCAGAACTTACTGAGGTGCTGGAATGGGAGGTTCCCCCACACCTGTGGTCTGTCTCCTGGGGTGTTGGAAGGTGTGGGAGGATCACCAGCAGATAAGGCTTTTTTGGGCACAGCCCTCACAGTGGTGAACAGGGACATCACACCAAATGGAAACTGCCCACTCCACCCACGATGTCACAGAGGCCTGGACTGGTGTACGCTCCAAGAGAAACAGGTGTTTATAGCACAAAGCTACCCGCAGGCGTATGGCAGGGTACTGGGTAAAAGGTGGGGTCCGATGAATCAAGACCGGTGACTTTAGACTGCTAATGCTATGTCATGTTGTGATGGAGAGGATATGAATGACACAAATAAACCATACAGTGGGTTGAAGTACTAAGGTGTTCATATGTGACCATATTGTACTGTTTGCATTAAAATCAATAAAAATTGATTATAAAAAAAAGAAATTGCTTGGACAAAAAGCGTTTTGGGATCCGCCTATTTCTCCGCCTCCACTTGACGAATCGCCTCGAAACTGCTGAACAGCAACTGAAGTGGGTGGGAAACTAGTTTTGAAAGTTCATGAAGATTCGTCAAACAGCGCGAAAGTTATAAGCAAAACAAAAGACGGTTTTCCTATGCAAACTAGGTCCTAGCTATAACTACATACTGGGGACCGACAGTAGGTAATACATATACACTTTTTGAGTTAAAGAGCAGCAACTAGTCTCTCTTCCGGATCTCTCTTGAACACATTATTACCTCACCATTTCATTCCCTTCAGGATATACAACTCGTCGGATCACTGATAGAATATTGATGCCCAATATATCCCCATACACAAATATCGATGTCAAAAATATCGACATCCTCTATTTAAAATTGCAACTACAAAAAATATCGAAAAAAGAATAGCAATGTAAAAAACATAGATGCACAAAATATAATGTTTTATATTTAAATAAAAAGGAATCTTAAATATATATGTTCTCACTCTTTGTAAATGATATCCCCCCATATTTGGCTCAATGTAATCACGACTCCCCCAAGTTGGGAAATGAGCCTATCACAGCATTGTTATTTGCGGATGACACCATTTTAATATCTCAAACACCGAAAGGCTTGCAAAATCTAATAAACCAATTCCATAGTTACTGCGAGTTAAAGGGGCTAGAAATCAACTCAACTAAAACCAAGTATATGGCCATCAACCCCCCTAAAACTTTTAAAAAGAATTTGGCACTAAACAACACCAAGTTGGAGTATGTGGAATTCTTTGATTATCTGGGCATTAGACTAGACAGCAAAATGTCCTGGATACACCAAATAGAAAAAAGTAGGCTAACACTCAAGCACAACTCCCTCCCCATTTTAAAAACTCATGGAGGGAGTAGTTCAAAAGCCATAACTCCCGCGATTGATGTGTTTAAAGCCAAAGCACAATCTGCAGCCCTATATGGGGCAGAGATCTGGGGGCCCTATTCAAATCAAAAATTTTCCACTGAGGAGAACGCGTTCTTTAGACGCCTATTAAAACTATCAGTAAGAACGCCTCTTGTTCCTGTCTATATAGACATTAATTTAAAATGCACAGACTACTTGTGTTGGTTGAGGCCATTGATCTATTGGGTAAGAATATGGTCTACCCCCGAACTCGTTGACTATAGAGCAGGCCTGTTGGAAATCAGGGAACTGGACACTTTCAATTCAATCAAGTGGTTAAAGCATATATCTACTTGGTTCACAAAAATAGGCCTATCAAACTTCTGGAACACCCCGACTTTGTCAATTACCTCGTTAGTTACCTGCAAAGAATTAGTAAAATCTGCCTATTGGAACTATGTGAATATTAATGTATACGAACGTGCTACTGGGTCCTTAACCCACAAGTTTTTGCAATTTAAGGATAACCCCTACAATTTATGGATGATGTCGAACCTCCCTTGGCTAAAACCGCATACCTACACTACAGATATGGGGTTTTACAGATAAACGCAAATACTTGTCG
The DNA here is from genome assembly GCF_964261635.1 of Lissotriton helveticus. NCBI lineage: Eukaryota > Metazoa > Chordata > Amphibia > Caudata > Salamandridae > Lissotriton > Lissotriton helveticus. The sequence goes on along the minus strand of NC_136070.1, from coordinate 1,068,394,000 downwards.
ATGGGGAAATTCTAGAAGTACTGACCCTCTCTGTAAACTGTGTGATTTAAATCAAAAAGAAGACGAGGCCCACATCCTTTTTTTTTGCCCGTTGTATAAATTACAGCGCATGAAATGGATTAGACCCCTTTGCAACATTTTGGGTACACGTTCGTATAATGAGGCAGAAAGGATACTTAGATCCTCAACCACCACTAGGCTTATAACATTCGGAGTGAGCAGGTACCTTCTTAGCGTCTGCTTGACTAGAAAGAAATTAGGAATAAAAACTTAGAATTTTAGCGTTTTTATAAAACTGGCTTTTTTAATTCTTGACTATTTATAACTGTATTAACTTGTTTTTAACAATTGGTCTTGTATTATATGGAAGAAAGGTTGATTGCATTTGAACTAGTGATGTACTGCCCCAAAAACTGTAATTGATTTGTGATGATGCTCTGGGTCCTGCACATATTCCACTTTTTCTTTGCACCTATCTGTATTGTGAAGTTTCTGTTTAGATTTTTTTTTAATTTATGACTATGAATGTATTTTTATGTGATGGCTTAATGACAAATTGTCGAATAAAAAGCTTTACTACTAAATATATTAAATAATAAAATTAACTTAAAAAATATTTAGATTTAATATACATTTTAACAAATATAATAAAATAAATGTAATTTAAAAATATGTAAACATGCATATCTAACATGTAATATATATATATATATATATCTATTTCCTTTAAAACAATTAATAAACTATTAATTTCAATTTATTTTATAATTTTATAAATATACCAAAATGTACAAATATATATAAATTTACATGCACTTATAACATAAAATCTAATACAAAATATAAATTCAAACATTAAAATATTTAATAGTCTTTCAAATTAAATTGTGCACTCAACTGAGTGCAACAGTAGGTAAAGTGTTGGATAGCGGAGGGGTAAAAATTACTATCCCCACTCCAGTGAGTGTAACAGTAGGGAAACTGTTGGATAGCAGAGGGGTAAATATTACTATTCCCACTCCAGTGAGTGCAACAGCAGGGAAAGTGATAGGGGAGGGATAAAAATGACTATTCCTCCTCCAGTTAACTTAGTTAAGTTAAGTTAAATATGCTTGTAGAGCGCATGGCTGCCCCAGCAACGGGGCGTCCCAGCGCTAACGGACCGGCAGATAGAGGGCAGGTGAGGGGGTGGCTACTGGACGCAGCCTAAGTATCGACCTCCTGAATGGAGGCAAACAACCAGGTTTTGATGTATTTCCGGAAGTGCCAGTGATTTTGAATGGCGCGTGCCTCCAAAGGGATGGAATTCCACAGGGCCGGGGCAAGGGACCTGAAATATCGGCCCCCCCATCCTGCTCTTACGTACTCTGATAGTGCGGGCAAGATGAAGATCAGCAGAGCGTAAGGCCCGGGTAGGGACGTAGGAGATACAGAGATCCTGCAGTATACGAGGGCCAAGGCCGTGAAGAATTTTGTGGGTGAGACAAAGGATCTTGAAATCAATCCTTTGTTTCACTGGCAGCCAGTGGAGTCGGCGAAGCAGGTAAGAGATATGGCAGTGCTTGGTTAGGGCAAAGACGATACGGGCCGCTGCGTTCTGAGCCCGCTGGAGTCTCTTGATTACTGCCTTTTTAGCACCCAATAAAAGACCGTTGCAATAGTCTAGGTGGAAGAGAACCAGGGACTGACCAATAACTTGGCGGGTGGGCGGCTCAAAAAAGCCTAAGATGGGCTTAATACAGCGTAAGCGGCCAAAGCAGGTTCCTGCAACTTTTTTGGCGTGAGATTCAAAGGACAAAGAGTTGTCCATTAAGACTCCTAGGTTTTTAACAGTCTCTTTCGGAGTAGGGGGGAGGCCCATCGCAGGTGACCCAGTGAGTGCAACAGCAGGGAAAGTGTTGGATAGTGGAGAGGTAAAAATTACTATTCCCACTCCAGTGAGTGCAACAGTAGGGAAAGTGTTGGATAGCGGAGAGATAAAAATTACTATTTCCACTCCAGTGAGTGCAACAGTAAGGAAAGTGTTCAATAGCGGAGGGGTACAAATTACTATTCCCACTCCAGTTTGTGCAACAGTAGGGAAAGTGTTGGAATATCGGAGGGGTAAAAATGTATATTTCCACTGGAGTCAGTTAAAAATGAAAAACTAAAAAATTCACAACACAAAAGATTTTTTTTAAAAAAATGAAAGTTTTAATTATTACAAACGATAGAAACAGATTAAAATGTTAAAAAGATCTAACAAATACCTTGAAAGATTATTTAAACATTTCCAAAAATAATTTAAAAACAAAAAACTATTTTAATAGAATATTTTTCATAAACAAAAACACTAATTATTACATACATTTAATATTTTTTATTTCCTACCCTATAACACCACACAATTTACAACCCACATTTACATTTAAAAAAAATGTTACCTCCATAAATAACATAATTAATTATCAATTAAACAAATAATATGAAAAAACATTTTTAAACAAATAAAAATTAATTTACTCCCCAAACGTTACCTCTATAAAACCAAAATACGCACACAAAATACCAATAAACACTTACCATAAATATTTATCAATTGAAAAAATAATATTAATGATCAACTAATTATTAATTAAACATAAATTACTTTCCACCCTCTACCCCAATAAACACCACAACCCAGACCTAAACATCATTACACAATTTCAATAATTAATTTAATATTAATAAATTAATATCAATTTACGACTTATTAATTAATTTAATAGAATTTACTTCCCACCCTTTCGACTATAAACCCCAGAACTTTCATCAAAATTAATTATACACTGCCATATTTTAATGTAAAATAATTCGTTAGCATTAATTAACAAACAATTATTAATTAATTAATTATAAATACATTTCTTCCCAAACTATTCTCCTATAAACCCCACCACCCACTCCTAAAAAAATGACACAATTAACATAATTAAATACAAATTAATCAATATTAATAATTAACAACCAATTAATACATATTTAATATTAAAGTAACTCTCACAATTAACACTATAAAATATAAATTAAATAGAAGAAAAGAAAAGAAGTGAGAGAAAAGTTATTAAGGAAAGCAAGTGGGTGAAGTAGAAGAAAGATAAGAAGTAAAGGGAAGCCAAAGAAGATCAGATTTGATTTTGAGGGATACAGAGGCAGAGGAAGCGACAGCAATCCTGTGTTCATCACATATGAAGTTCCACCAGGAAATAACAGTGAGCTTTGAGTTATCTTTCCAACACCATAAAATAGCTTTAAAAGCAAGAGCAATAAAAAGATCAAGCAATCGAGCACCAGGCAATACAATATCAATATCAGTTGAAACAGAACCTAGAAATATGGTCAAAAATGATAAAGGAGAAGAGTAATGAAAAATTTTCATGCATATACTCCAAACAGAGTTCCAAAAGGAGAAAACAGCAGAACATTCATATAAAAGATGTTTAAGTGTACCTGTTTCTAAAGAACACGACCAGCACAGTGAGGGGGATGATGAGGAAAACCTAGAAATGCTAACAGGCGTAATAACAGCTCTATGATAGATGAAGAACAAGTGATGCGTGCAGAAACTGAGACCTTAAATAACTTGGACCATAAACGATCCCATACATCAACAGATAAAGAAACCGAGAGATCAGTTTCCCATATATTCTCAACAGGGGTTTTAGACCTAACAGAAGCATGTGATAACATTTTTTTATAAACAAGGGCAGCTTTAGGTTGTTGCAAAGAAAATAAAGGATATAGGGGAGTAGAGGGAATAAAGGACGGTAGAGTGTCAGGGGGAGAGAGAGTAGATAAATAGGATAGTAAAGCAGCAGTTTGCCCTCTCCTTCCCTCTTTTCCTTCCCCCTTCTTTTCTTCTTCCCCTCTTTTCTTTCCCTTTCTCCTCTCTTTATTTTTGCTTCTCCCTACACATATGCCTTATGAGTTGTATTGTTATGATTTTACATTTGTTCTGATGTAAGGCTTTGTATTGTGTTATCTTAAAAACCAAATAAACATTTCTTAAACTGAAAATATAAATTAAATAAATATTAATTAGAAAAATATTAATACATTTAATATAATTAAATCACTTCCCAGCCTATTCCCCTATAAACCCACAACCCACTCCTAAAAAAATGACGCAATTAACATCATTGTCAATTAATTAATTCATATTAATACATTAATTCCCACAATTAACAGTATACAATCTAAATTAAATATATACTAATACATAAAAAATAATCATAAATGTATTATAATTAAATTACTTCTCACCCTATTCCCCTATAAACCCACAACCCACAACCTGCTACAGAACTAAAAAAATGCAAAATTTAATTAAGATACAATTAATAACTACAAAAAAATGTAACACATATATTTAAAAAAACACATTAATTCTCAAAAAAATAAAGCACATATTTTTAAAATACATACTAAAATACATAACACTAATTAAAACATCGATATTTTAATTAACTATATTTTTGCAAACGATATTAACAACTCCGATATTTAAAAAAACATTATTTCTTACCTGCGAGTCGTTATTCTTGACCACGATATTCTTCCTGTCGATATTTCTGTATCACGATATTTTAAACTCGATATTTGTCTATATCGACATTTTAAACTCGATATTCTGTCTGTGCAGCCAACTCATCGCCCATTTAACTGTGAATGGTGTCATGCTGCATAGCAGTATGGTATGTAAACGCACTGTACTCTCTTTGAACCAACTTTTTGTCCAGTAAGGTACACTGTAGTCTCAGTTAACTCTCCCTTTATAACTTACAATTGCATGGCAGGCGTGGCTGCGCAGAGTGCAAAGACGGTTGCTCACTAGCGAGCTGAAGCAGCCGGTACCTCATTTTCGAGAAAACTTGAATTCATTAGGCCCAATCAACCACCCCTGAATCTAGCCAGGCAGCTCTCGCCACAAGAGGGGCTCAATACCCACTCTCCTTGAATCGGCGCAGGGAAGGAGGAGGTGTGAGCATTGATCCTTAGGCAGATTTGGAGCCGCTTCAAGATGGTGTCCATGGCTGACAGAAGGGAGCGGAGGCCCGTGGCTAACCCGATCTGCCCAGGGCAGCTTGATTTCGAGTCACCAACTCCCCTGAAGAGTGCTGGCACCCCCTGGATGTCAGAAAGTTACCTGCTGTGCCAGAAGAGAGGGTGGACAACTGTGCCCTGTCGGTCACCCGAGTATTGTAGACTTACATTGCCAAAAGACTGCCGCTGGGTAGAGCAGAGACCCAGTATTGCCTTGATCTATGAGCGGACCGGGAGAAATTTCTGCGGAGGGACGGAGAAGCCTCCATCATCTGACGAACCTAGGCAGAGCTATGACCTGCCAGGGATGTCTGCCTGAACAGTAACATACTTTACAGTACAGCGGTGGGGCCTGTTCTATCCAGAAGGCTATATGGACTGAGAAGAACTCTCTCCCTCCCTGGCTTCTCTCTCCCCTCATATTGAACTTGTGAATAGGGGCCATCTTTCCTTCACTGTACTTTATCGAGACTGGTGCAGGGTGGCTCCTGCCTGGGAGGAGCCTATCGTCTGGGGAGCCTGCAACTATACAGTAACGGGCCACATTAGATCGATGAAGGACCATGGGGTGGCTCCCATTCGCACCCAGACACTACTCTGCCCTCCCCAGGGAAATGAAACATGACAATGACAGCGGGCAGGACCATGGGGCAGTCCTAGACAAATTAGACCGTATCCTGGAAGCCATCAGTGCCACTAGGGAGGTCGTGGAAATGAAAATAGACCAAGTGCCGATTGGCTTAAATATTCTCTGCGACGACCACCGCAAATTGTTTAACAAGGTGAAATCAAATGAGACCACTTTAAACACTACGACTGCTGGAAGATGACCTGAAAGCACAGGTGGCTACCCGCAATAACAAGCTTGCATTGCTGGACAAGAAAGCGGAGGTTGCTGGGGGCCCTAGGAGACATAAAAATGTGCATGTGCTGGTCTCCATGAGGGGTAGAAGGCAAGAAATGGTAGCATACCTCGAACGCTAAGAGAAATATAGGTATTTCTCCTTGTTACGCCTCATCAGGGGACGTGTATGTTTTTGGCGCATTCCCAGGTCTACCATTTCTGGTAAATCTTGGAATTCATAAAAATCCATTGATGTTGCATGTGAACACCCTAGCAACACACATGGAAATGCCTGGCGCAAATTAATGCCATGCAGCGATTTGCGCATTGTTGCATTACTCAAGATTTATGAAGCCACTTAGGGCCATGCAAGGTGGCTGTGCATGGCTTCCTAAAGCTCATTAAGTTGCATTGCTCCTGCACCACGTTGGGTGGTGCAAGAGCAACGCAATGTCCCCCAGTGTTTAGACACTCAATCAGGGAATCCTTCCAACAGAATTACCGTACTGCACAGGCACACATGGTAGGGGAAACAATCAAGGTAGTGATCAGAGGCATAGCATGGGTAAAGAAGCAAGAGTCTGTAAAACTTTGGAGGTGGAGCTCACCCAACTTTACACCACACTTAAAGATCTGGAGAGCTGCATGCTGGTGTACCCGTCCCAGCGCACAAATTTATTGAAGGCACAATTCCGATTTGCAGACATAGTGGAAAGAATGGGACTGTTATCTTACAAGGATTAAATAGACTGGTCACATACTGAGGGTGCAGAGCAGGTAGACTTTCGGCCTGGTTGGTCAAAACCAGAATGGCACATAGGTGAGGTACAGGCGCTCACAGATTCTAGAGGGGTATTGTAACATTTACGGATAGACAGCCAGGAAATGTTTATGCATCATTATAGAGAGCTATAAATAAAAGTCGTCAAACCACAAAGGATTCTATAGAGCAGTTCCTAGATAGGGGCGACACTGCCCACAGTCCCCAATGATGTCTGATAGATGCTGGGACAACCGATCACAGAGCAGGGAATAAGGAGGGGTCATCAAGGAACTCGCGACTGGGAAGGTGCCTGGTCCAGACAGCCTCCCTGCAGAGTTCTACCAAACATACACCCCTCCTATAATCCCTCACTTGTCGGAAATCTAAAAGGTAGCCTGGGAAGATTGCAATCTGCCTCCATTTTGTAGGGAGGCTTTATTGATTTTCTTCCCCAAGCCTCATAAACACCCGCCTGCTGTTGATGTTAAACCTCAACTATAAAATACTAGGGGCTCATTACGATGGAGGAATGATCGCCACACCGACGTTGAATCGTTACGATTGCCTGCCGGGCAGAGCAGGACCACTAAAATGGTGGCAGTGCCTAGCAGGCACCGTACGCCATATTAGGATGCTGGTGGAAGCCAGCCGTTTTGTGGCCGTTGAACCGCCATTGAAAGGCTGGCGGGGATTGGTTCCAGCACCCGTTGCGGGCCCCCCTTGTGTTAGGGGGTGTAGGTGCACTGAGGGGTACCCATGGAACCCCCTACATTTCACTGCACCAAGTGGCAGGCACAGTGTAGTGCCTGCCATGAAGTGCAGTGAAATGCACAACATGCTCTTTTTGGCATTGCGGCGGTGCTGCTGCCAGCAACGTCTGCCACAATGTTAACTGTGCAGAATAGGACTGCAGCGGTGGCGGGCCCATCATATTTGGAAGAGCTGGACTGCCGCACGCATGGCGGTCAGACCCAATCTCCGCTACAGTGACCGCCATTGTAATGATCCCCTTAGTAAGATAATAGCCAGTAGTCTACAACCTCATCTGCAACAGCTGATCCATGCAGACCGAAATTAATTTATCCCACAGCGTAACATATTCTTAAATATTAGAGGTCTCTTTTGTATGTTGGATGAGACCCTGAGGTAAGGCTTCCCGTAAGCTGTGATGCTCTCTGTAGATGTCTGTAAGGCCTTCAAAGCTATTCAGTTGCATTATATGCAATATATGGATGCCGTAATGCACTGTATGAACCTAGGACCAGGGTGGGACAAATGGATAGTGCTCCTGTACACCGGAGCGCACTCTAGAGTCAAGGTAGGACAAAATATATTGGATGCCTTTGAAATACCTTTGTTATCCCTCTTACTGTTTGTGTTGGCATTCAAACCTTTTGCAAATGTCAGCATAAGTGAAGGCAGAGGGGGGAATATCCTGCTGCATGACAGGGAACATACTATCTCCCTTTATGCGGATGACATGCTCCTATTCCTGAGAGATGCAGACACGGGGTGACTTGGAGAATTTAAATGTTGTAACTGCTAGGTGAAGTGACTGGTTTGTGCGCGAACTGGGAGAAGACATGTGTCTTAACAGTCTCTGGCACCCTGCTAACAATCCCACCACTAGTCTGAGCACAGGGTATCCTTTGGCAGTCAAAACCTACCAAGGTAACAGAGAAACCACAAAGGGTCATTTTACTGGGGAATTGCACTCTTTCAAAAGCAATGTTGCACTTTGGGGTACACTGAAGCTCCCTATAATGGCGAGAATAGTGCTTACACAGATAATTGTGTTACCATTATGATCTCCTGAGTCAGTCTTTGTACACGTTAGTGTGTGATCTAATATGGGATGGATGTAAACGTTGGGCTTCTTTATGAATTATACAATGCACGACCAGAGATGGTTGTTCAGTGAGTCCCAGATTTTGAGTAATATCATATAGTAGCCCAGCCACAATGGTTGGCTTATTAGATATCAGGTCACCAAACAGAAGAAATGGGAAGCAATGGCCTGAGGTGGCAAGAAGAGTTCCCAGTGGCTCTCATGATGGAGGCTCATCTTTCTCTGGAAACCTCGCTTAAAATGCTCGGCATGACTTTGCGCTTCTGGTTGCAACTCATCAAGAGAATGCACCTTGTCCCCTTATATGCACCGGTGATACTCCTGGTTGGCCTCCCTACTCCAAGAGGCAGTTTCTTAATGATGCAGTCTGTTGGCATGGATAAACACAGACCTGCTTATTAGGAGGAGTGGTAGCTGAGAACCCTTGAGGCACTAACTATGAAGGTGGGCCGTCCAGCAATTCCTGGTGTATGCAGCAGTGATATGCTCAATTCAAGCACTGTGGAATACAGGCATTAAGGAACCACCTTCACCTGAAGTAGTTCAGGTCCTCCTTACATTTAGAGACAGTGGCAATTTAGCTTCCTTGATTTACAAATCAGCCTAGCATATGACCAACGCAGGCTTAGCACAACTCAGGCATAGATGGAAGGATGGGATGGGCCAAGAGGTGCGGGACGAGGATTGGGCAAGAATTCTTGAACACACACAAAGCTTCTCGAAACACTAAGGGGCATATTTATGATCTCCTTGCACTCCTGGAGCATCATTTTTTGTGACGCTCCGGCAGGGCAAAGTCAAAATCAAATCTATGAGGTCTCGCAAAGCCACTAAGCGTGGGTTTTGAATGACCTCATAGATATGAAGGAATTTGATGCTTCATCAGATTTACAAAACCATATAACCCAGGGATGCGCCAAAACCTGAGGTGAGGCGTAACGTGGAAAAATAATGTTATTTCTCTTCGTTTTTTACTCTTTCCATGTGCGCAGCATTCTGCAGCACACATAGAAAGAGGAAAACACCTCTCAGGATTGGTTTTCTGTAGGAAGGTACACCTTCCTGCACAAACCTATTCCTGCCAACAACACAGGCACCCTTGCACCATGGTGCAAGGAAGCCTGCATTGGCACTAGGCTGCTGAAACGGTGGAAGTTTCCTGACCTTTCAATTTGGCGTAGGGCAGCGCAGCAAGGCGACTGGTTGCGCTTCACTACCCCAAATCCCCATAAATGAGGGTCTAGATTTCGCTACACTCACTACACTTTAGCCAAACTAACCTCATGAGGATGGCAATATGCTTGTTAGCTTTATACCTGATCCCACGAACGGCTATGTATGCAGATGTATGAAGAAGATGTATGAAGCATTTTACCGGTCACAAATGGCCCATTGGGCCATTTGCGACCGGTAAAATGCGTTTTGCCATGTACAAAAGGCAAAATGCGATTCAGTAACTTGTTACCGAATCACATTTTGCTTTTACGATTCGGTATTAGGAAGGGGCGTGTTTAGGACATCCCTTCCTAATACCAAATAGCACTGGTATGTATGAATGTTTTGCGACGGGAATGCAGTTGCAAAACATTCACAGTTACTACCAATTTCAAATTGGTGGTAACCCATTCCCAAACAGGAAGGGGTCCCCAAAGGACCCCTTCCCCTTTGTGAATGTGGGCACCAAAACCTTTTAAGAGCATGCACTAAAGAGTATATGGTCTAGCACAGCCAATCAGTATGCATGCAGTATGGCCTGAACAGTGATAGGACTACCACATACATTTGCAGGCTTAAAGTTAAATTCACTATTATTGCACTAAGGACTTCTACTAAAGACAATATCCCTCATTCTGGGTTAGCATTAATATGTGCTGGCCCCTAGTTCATGTGCGGTTGTAGAACCTATTGGGCCTTTTAGCTTTTTCTATGATAACTGTACTTGTAAATGCATGATTTTGTCTAATTTCTTTAAAGAAGAGAAATTACTGTGGGATAACTGCTGCCACACCACTCTGGAGTATGTTGATGAAATTCGGGTCAGGTATTACGCCTCACCTTTTTAAAAGATCACCAGCCACCACTGGCTGGCAGTGTTCCCAAGGACCACCGCTTACTCTTAAAAAATGAAAAAATAGTTTTTAATTTGCATCCCATTTTCATTTAAGAAAAACAGGCTGCATTACAATAAAAACATTGCTTTATTTAAAAAGCAATCACAGACATGGTGGGCTGCCATGGTGGTCTGCTGACCCCAGCTGTTCACCATTCCTGTGATTGTAGCCATTCACAATGAGTCACAAATTGCAATCTGCCTCATGAATATTGATGAGGCAGGTCCATTTGCGACCCACTGTGAATCGCTAACAGTGTCAAACACGCTGTTGATCGCACAACTTTGCTACTATGAAATCAAAAAACACGCAATTTCGTACATCCGGCTTAAAGTTTCTAAACCTGCCCCTAGTCCTTGCTAGGAGAGGGATAGCAATGCACTGGAGATCACCTACGGGTGCCCCTCATTGTAGGTGGAAGGGGGAGGTTGAAAGCTGGGTACTGGCAGAAGAGTCGGCTCTCAAAGAAGAGGAATGAAGAACCCTGCATTCTTAAGTTTTAGTCTCAGTTGAACTTAAGACCAAAACTTAAGTTAAACTGTGATAAAAGTATAACTTTACTACTCATAAATGCCCTTTCTGAATACCAAAAGTTGTAAAGTTAGACTTTCTACTCAGTTTACTTTTGTGAATCGGGCTCAATTGTGTCACTGTAATTCTTACTATGTGATGCACATGTATACATCTTAGTGCCCAAATGTTATATTAAACTATCATTAAACAAATAACACACAAACTTCACATCAGATCTTCACCAGTGAAGCATTTAAAGATAAACATGCATTGAATGTAATCACATTTAAATTTCTATATTGACAGCCACCCCTCTTTGAGTCGCTAGACAGCTCCATATGGGTGTGGGAACTATACGCAGATTCCCCATATGGCAACATTTCAATAGATAAAAAAATCCACCTAGGAAACCGTATTCATTAAAATATTGATTTCGCTTATAGAAATAGAAACTTACTTGAAGGCTTTTCCTCCGAGCTCATCAAACTTCGTATGTTCCATGTCATGTAGAGGGATCATGTTTGTTTTCCATTTTAAGCTGTGATGGGTCAGTGCGCCTGGACTAAATCCACAACTAGTGGGCTCTTCTGTATCCCCCAAAACTGCAAGAGCTGGAATAGGCTGAAAAAGAAAAGTAAAGTTAAAAAACATGGCATAATAAAAATAAGTAGTAACGCTTTGATTCAGTTTTTTCTTGTTTTGACATATGTACTCTTTAAAATAAACACTATGGGCCCGATTCACAAAGGTAAACAGAGACGAAAGTCTAACTTAACTACTTTTGGTGTTCACAAGCGCAGTTACGAGTAGTAAAATTAGACTTTTGTCTAAGTTTTGGTCTTAGTTAAAACTGGGGTGGTACAGCAAGGGATTTCTTCTTGGTAAAACAATTTTTCCCTGTGGTAAAGAAAAATAAGTTATACACATAAATGAAATGTTGCCTACCATTTATACATGTGGAGCTGCACACCTGCTAAAATACTGTCTGCACAAATATTTTTGCATAAGTACTCAAAGAAATCTATAAATGTTAAAAGTCATAGACAACTCCTAGAATTATTTGAGAATTCCCAAAAAATCTATGTAAAACACCCCAAAATTACATTTCCAACATTCTATTAAAAATGTAAGACTCATAACTCTCATATTTATGGTGTGCAGAATCTTTTATGCAGGATATTGAGGGTTATTGATAAAAATAGGCAACTGCATCGATTGACCCTTGGAAAAAAGAGAAATCTAACAAACGTTTAGGCTTTGTTTCCAAGGTTCTTATGACAATATTATTCTCGCTCCACTTCAAGAAGAATTGTTCTATGGATAACACTTGTAATTCATTAAGCCTCTTTAGAGACATGATTTCAACCAAAAAAGGCAATTTTCCACTTTCATCTTTCAGTTCCCTGTTCAGACAGAGTCTTGAAGATTGCCCATGTGCCTGATGAGCACCACATTAGCCACTATCTGTGTATAATTGTTTTATTGTGTGATTTATAGGGATTTTAAAACATTTCTGTTAATTCGGTATTTTAATGGAAGGACTTAATAATAGCTAGCCTGCAAAATGTTTGTATTACAATTTGTTTATGTCACATGGTGTTGCAATATCCCTTTTAGGAAAGACCATATAGTAAATCATTTTCACTTGCTTGTAAAACAAATTCTAGTTGCTTTCCTTAGGCCTTCTTAAAAATGTGCATATTGTTTTATAGTTCCTTCTAATCTAGTAGGACTGTGTATTCAAAGCAACACAACTTCATAGGACAGAGACTGAGTCTTCTAATATAATCAGTAATGGTTGTTTATGTGTCTAGCTCACAGTACTGCATTCAAACTGTTACACCTCCAGAATTATGGGTGTTGTCAGTAACCTAGAACATGACTCTGAGGTTCCCAAAGAGATCATGGAAACATATGTAACCCTTACGTGTGTCACTCATGTATGCCCAATGTGTTACAAAGAAAAGATACAATCTTGCATTTCCTAAACATTTATCCAAAAGCTCTAATCTTTGCAAATAAAACATGAACTGCGATTGTAAGAAAGATGAGACATATTATTGCAATAAGCATTATTAGAATAGTGAAGAATACAAACAATTCAATTATGATAACTGTTCATAACATTACTAGTGTTACTAGTAGTACTGATGTAACTTCTATCTATTGCGAGCCTCTATGCTATAGAGAGCATATCGGGAGTCCAATCTGTACGGTCTTTTGGAATGACCTAACCCCATACCTTGATAGTGTATGTTAGGAAATCAGGAATACTGCATCCATAGATTCACCTCTGAGGGTACAGCTATCTTTTTTTCAAATTGAAGGTCGGGGGCTGTAGGCCTGCTTCTCAGTAGTGTTCCATGATGACTTTGGGCATATGTGAACATCTCACAGAGTTCAGAATGGTTGTGGTTTAAATAATAAAACAGCATGCTAATCAAAGTGTGCTAAAGGTGTAGGCCAGTGTTTTAATTGGACTGAGTCATCTCTTTGCGATCACAGAAAATAAAACAATGCCTCTTGTTCTGAATTTGTGCAACCCTGGAACTAACTGTGCAGAGTAAATGCGTAAATGCCTCTCTGAAAGAAATGTGTGTAAGGCCATTCTTGCAATAGAGAAATATGTACAAAGCACCATTAGAAAATGAGGATATGTTAACATGAAAGCTAAAATGAAAGCTAAATGCAAATGGCATAACAATATAGACAATCTATTGTAAAGTTAATTCAAAAAGTACAAAGGCCCTGTAAAGAATATACAAGTGCATGAGTCCATGAAGGACTGTTCTTTACTTCATATCAAAATTCTTTACAGTACAATATGATAAGAGCCAACATATTTTGCTCCCACAACAAAAATAGCTTCTTCAGGGTTAAAAAATTATTGTATGGCAAAGTGTAGCCAAAAGGTCCTGTACAGTGATGGTCCAGGTTCTGGTCACAGTCGTACATGTAGCTGTAACATATCAGCCATGTCACATAAACATTATGTGTGTTTTGCCATAAGTGTAATGGGTGGGTGTGCTGTGCCAGCAACAAGAGACTACAAGAAGTTCCATGATTTTTAGCCCAGAAGAGCAAAATGCATTAGCTATTATCATATTGTACTGTGAAGAATTGTGATGCGAAATGAAAAAAGTTTCATAGATTTGGATTTTTCTTTGCAGAACCTTTGCACTCTTTAAATGAACTTTACGGCAGTGTTTACATTGACTATTACTGCCTCTCCCTAGCACCTTTCATTGCATTTTTGGGTTGTTTACAACCGACTCAAGGAGGTGAGCAATAATTAAAGAAAAAGAGGAATATTGTTTGGATAGTGTGGTTGAATAGGTTATGGTCGTTCATTTTTGTTTGTTAAAAATGTGCATGTATTCCGTTGTTTATCTTATGGACCACCTTCAGCTTTGTAGGTTCTGGTGGAAAGGCACAGACAAATGGCCCGACCATTCCTAAGAATTGTATTTCCTGCAAGTGGATGTATGCATAACATCATGGTCCATATAAATCCCAGACTGTTTAGTGCCTAACTGCTTTCAAACCTGCAAGCTGACGTTCTGTAATATAACCACTCCTACCAAACAGTATTTAATGCAAGTAAACTCTCATGAGATGTACTGCTAACACAGACAATAGCCATGTCTTCTCTGAACAGTGTTGAGAAGCGTTCAATGCATTGGTATGTGAAACTTCATGGCCCTGAGATGTAAGTTATTTGTAATGAAGTCGCTGCCATAAAGCAAGGGTTAGGTATCCTGCAAGGTTATCCCTTAGAATTAATTTCAAGCCCACATATTCATTGATCTCAAGATGAATATTGGTTTAAAATTGATGTCTTTCTTCAGCATTGAGAGTTATGTAGAATATGCCCCGTGTTGTCTCTGTGCATTGATATATCCTCTATTGCATGTATTCCAGTAGTGCTTCCAACACTGCTTGTGAAGAAAGTAGCCTTGCACCCTGAGCATGACAAAAAATTCCAATTGCGTTCTCTCAGGCTTGTATATTGTGCAGGAATCTAAGGCTAATTTCCACATCTGGTTATATCACAAAATCTACAAATCTGTGCAAACTCTAATGCCATGCTTTAGCATCATTTGAAAGTCTAACAAATCGAAACTTTTGAAGCCTGGTGGAAATACACTAAATACCATACTACTGCATTATAATCTAATGTCAATAGACTTTATGATAGGAATATCATCACTTATCCAGCTAGTAAATGATAATAATAATAATACTTTTTTGTTATACAGTACTTCATACCACACTTCTGCAGGTTCTGTTTCAACTCTTTGTATTGGTTTAATAACAACACTCATCCAGAGTGATTCACTATAAAAATGCAAAACAATTTCACCACTAAGTTTATTTAAACTTTTTGGGGACCGCCAGGTCTTGACATTTGGAAGTTTTAAGATATCTGTTCCAGGCACTAAGAGTGTCATATGACCACCAACAATTACATCCGATTGATTGCTGGTGTTGCTTGTTGACATCAGTGGAGTTGTTATCAAGTTCCTCTCCCTCAGTGCCACAGATGGGGAGAGAGTACACATCCTTTATAGGGCTATTATCTGTTTGGCCAGTAAGAAAGCCAATTGTAAGAACTTCCATGCACTGTTCTTCATACTAGCCTTATGCACCAGATCAAACCAAAAGTCAGTAACGGGCACTTCAATTGCCTTTTGGTAGCTCACTTTGTTTTCAATAAACATCTGCCTAGAACCTTGCAAGCTCCACTCATTACTAAATGTACAGAATGAGCCCTCCTCATTCAGGCATGTTGGGCAGTTGCCAGATAGCCTTCCACCCAGATAAACAAAGTTGCCTGCCCATGTCATACGCATTTAGTGCGATGAGATAGTCTACATTCCGATTCCTAAACCCCGTTGGTTATGTCTCTGGCAACATAAAACCAAAGCAGTCTCCATTCCCATTGAAAAGAATGTGGTAGAAAGGAGGCAACTTGGACTCATGCCTCTGGACATGGTGATGAAATAAGTCAACATCAACAAAATCAACAGGGTGGTAATATAGGACACTGATCCAAGATCTCATGCAGGGACCACAGCTCATAGGTTCTAGTATTTTGTGTAGTCACCTCTGGGTGAGGGAATCAAAAGTTGCTTCTTGTTTCCTCTAAGCTTAAAGGGGAATGAGTAGAGGAGTGTACTGTCTCCCCAAAGCACATAACCAGACTGATCTGGGTGAACCATGCCAGAAGGTAGAGAAGTCTCCTCTGAGTGGTATGGCAGATACAGCCTAGGATTGTATTCAGAGTCCATAGAATGGCCCATCAACTGAGTAGCTGTGCGCTTAACAAAACCCATTTAACATAACATAACTACACGACTAAAAGCAGATCGATAGAGGGGTCAGGCTGATGCACTGCAGTCAAACACAAATGTAGGTTGCAGGCCACACTAGATCCCTAGAATTTGGCCGCATCACTACGTGATGGGAGGAGCATACCTAAAATCTATTTCCACAGTTTCCTCAGCAGGGAAGATGCCTTCTGGTACCTGTAGTTTATAAGTTTTGTTCCATGGCGGTACTTGAAAGTGTGGACCCTATACTCAAAGACATTACAGACACTGTTACCAGTGGTGGGGCTTCTTGTTGAATGCCATCTGTGCGCTGTAGTCTCAGTTTACTTCTACAGAGGCAATTACACTAACACACTCTGAAAGCAATAATTTGTAGTTTAAAATTCCAAGAATGGAAACTGCATCTATGATGAAATGGAGGTGCATAACAATGGAACTGAGAGAGAGCATCTTCGTTGTTTATATTGGGCCCTCTAGGACACAAAAAGCAGGTGAAAGAATAATAGTCTTGAATTGGTAGAACAGAAAAAAGTACCACAAATAAGATGGATGACTGAGATCTCTGATGAACATGATGCAAACTACACAGAAGGGTTTATCAATCGGCCATATAACAGCAAAGAAGACATAGGGTCACATGTACATAGCTATTTTGTTGTCCCAAACGGCCGGATTCACAGAATCGGGCTGTTTGTGACCGCAAAAATGCCTTTTTGTATGTAAAGAACCCTATTTTGCGATTCGTAACCTATTACCGAATTGCAAAATGGGTTATCCATTTTGAATTAAGAAGGGGCGTGTTAAGGGCGTCCCTTTCTTACATCAACTCGCATCGCCATGTACAAATGTTTTGCGACCAAAATGTAGTTGCAAAACATTCGCATTTTACCTCCTACTTCAAGTCGGTGGTAACCCAGTCTAAAACGGTAGTTGTCCCCAGGAGACCCTTTCCCCTTTTTGAATGGTTCTGACAACGTTTTTTAAGAGCAGGCAGTGGTGGACCACTGCCTGCTCTTAAATAATGAAACTGAGATGTTAAATTGGTTTTTGAAACGCATACTGTTTTCCTATAAGGAAAACGGGTAGCGTTTACGAAATAAAAGTTGCTTTATTTAAAAGCAAAAACAGACATGGTAGTCTGCTGTCCCCAGCTGGCCACCATCCCTGGGTTTTTAGCAATTGCCAATGGGTCGCGAATTGCGACCTACCTCATGAATATTAACGATGTAGTTCAATTGTGATCCCATTAGGAATCGCTAAATGTGTAAAAGACACATTTGTACATAGGGGCTTGCTTTTTCCAAATAGCGAATTGCAATAATTCGCTTTTAGGATCTCGCAAAATAAAACCTACATACAGGTGACCCTTAGGTGCTAAACCCAACAAATTGAACAAAACACACAAACAAATGAAATATAGAAAGGCCTAGATTTACTCAGGTTTGTACAGGTATTCATGCGATGCTGTGCAATGTTCTGCTGCCCCATGCTGCTTTTAATGGTAAGTAAATTAACATAATGATTAGCTTCACATTGCACCACGCAAACACACGTACAAATGTTTAGTATAAATACCCCCAGAAATCTTAAACATGTTTAACATTTTCAAGGTACTCTCCAGACCACATAGTTAAAAGAAATACCATAAAAAAGCCAACAGCACTGTGATAATCTCTATTTTTTTACGCATAGAGGGCCAGATCTACGAAGCATTTTACTGGTTGCAAACAGCCCATTTGGCTTTTTTCGGGAAGATTAAATGCATCTTGCCATGTACAGAACACAATATGCATCTCTAATTTGTGCTTCCCTTCCTAATACCGAATAGCACAGGTATGCATGAATGTTTTGCGACCGGGAATGTGTTCGAAAACATTCACAGCTACCATCAACTTCAAATTGGTGGTAACCCATTCGCAAACGGGAAGAGGTCCCCCCCAAGGGACCCCTTCCCCTTTGTGAATGTGGGTGCCAACATTTTTTAATAGCTGGTAGTGGTCCCACGAACAATTGCCTACTCTTAAAAAATGATAAGGTAGCTTCTAATTTTTATTTTTGAAATGTATCCTGAAGGGTTGCCTTATTAAAACAAATATTGCTTTAATTAAAAAGCAATCACAGATATGGTGGTCTGCTGACCCAAGCAGCCCACCATCTCTGTGATTGTAGCCAATCACAATAGGTCGCAAATTGCAACCTGCCTCATGAATATTGATGAGTCAGGTCCATTTGCGATCCACTGCGAATCGCTAACAGTGTCTAACACACTGTTGTACATTACAGTTTGTGATTTCTTAATACCAAATGCCTAAAATTCGCTATTAGAAAATTGCACACGCGATTTCGTACATCCGGCCACAAACATCACAAGATTCTGTGAATTCACTGTGTTCAAATACTTGCTGATAGTTTGATATTATTCTAATCAAGTAATAAAAACCTGCAAATATATCATGACTTAAATAGAGCCCACACTGCACGTTGCCTTGTATTAGGGAATTTTTTACCAAATCTAGCCGCTGATGTAACACATCTCATCAAGGCATCCCTCTTACAGACTTGTCCCAAGCCCTTTAAACCATGAAGATGTGACCTTCATATATAAAACACGACATTGACTCAACTAGCCAATATAAAACTTAGCAAATCCCTGTAAATATTATAAAGATAGGCAATAACAAGAACATTTAGAGCAAAATCACATTCTTCATGATAAGCAGTGAAGTTTCGGATTGATAGGATGGACAAAAACTACTCTGGAACACCGGAGAAAGGAGCCCCTCGGTGCCCTGGATGAAGGCAAGTAAGTCATCCTCAATTTTTCAGTTACGAACAATGGACCATAAAACCCATATTCATGTTTCTCTTTCACTCATTATGCACTCTCATGATTTATTCCTGTTTTCATCTTCCTTTGTTCACTGTTGTTCTCTGTTTTCTATTCCAATTTCTCTTTCTACTCTACATTTTAATTCTCTTCAATATCTTCTAATTCATTCCTAAAACGGCATTTTGCTCCAATATAATATCGAATTATCTACTATCATAGAAGTCACACTGCTCTTGTTCTCTCTGCTTCTGCATCTCTTTGGCTTACTAATCTCAGTGTATTTTATATAAATCCACAGCATCGCATCCAACGCATTTTCAACGCCTTCCCTTATTCTAAGCTTTTACAGTTGCTGCTTAAACTCCCATAGTTCCCCTCTTTAAAGCTTTTTCTGCCTTTTCTTTCTCTTTGTTGTCCTGCACGTAGGCTGGACTGAGTACTTGCTTCTATCTAAATCCCACTCACTGCTGCTTCCAAATAGCAGTACTTGGGTTAAAAATATGTAAAATAGTTTTTGTTTCTGTTTACCTTTAGGATCATGTTAGGTAGACGCAGAGAGAGTTTTTCTGGTTTGTCTTTTAGAAGTCCAGATAATTTACTCAACTGGTCACTGGCCTTAAGTCCCTTTTCAACTAGTTCAGCTTCAGTGGAGCACCGGTACATTTTCATCTTGGTGTCATCGGCTCCAGCATTGTCTTTACATTTCGAGAGCTCCAGTTGTTCTTGTACTGTTTCATCTCTAAACGTTTCCCCTAAAGGAATTAAAACAACAAATGGAATATAAAGATTAGAAGAAAAATACAGCCTTCTAAGAACCTTTTACTTTTTTTTTTTAAGTTCAAAATGATTTTATTGATGTATTATGTAAACAGAAGAAAAAGACAAATACAATACAAAAAGAATAAGTCTTATATGCGTAAATGAGGAAATTGCAAGTATAAAATGCAATAAACCAAAAATGAGGAGAAAGGAGGAAAAAGGAGGGGAGGGGTGGGGGAGTGAGCTTATCATAGAATCATAAAATAAAACAATATAGAGTCACAATTAAATTGAAGAATTAGGATGATAAATGAGGGGAAAGTAATCATCAAAATACATAAGAGAACATTAAATCAAATCATTGCATAACATATGAGTCATTGCATAACATACGAATCAATAGGAGACCAAAAAGATTGAAATGATTGTGAATTGTGAACAACGCCTTTAAGAGACAACTGAGCTCCTCTTCTTGTAAAGATAATCCATGACCACCAAGCATGAACTGAAAGAGAAGAAGCATCTTTCCAACAAAAAGTAATGGATTTTAAAGCAGCTGTAATTAAAAAACTAAATAACTTTGCTTCTGATTCACTAAGAGGGTGGGAAAGGACAACTGAATTACATATTAACATAGCATATGAAATATCATCGTGTAAAGGCAAAATTTTCAAAATGACTTTCCAAACATCCAACCAAAATTTCATAATAACTGGACATTCAAATAACAAACGACGAAGTGATCCAGTACTCGAGGTGCAATGCCAACAAACATCAGATGGTAAAAATTTTGCATGGCATAATCGAGATGGGGTCCATAGAGCATTAAATAAAATAAAAGCATTAGTCTGATAAAGAGACACCGGAAGCCAACCAGAGATACAGTTGAGCCATATTGATGACCATGTGTCCTCTGATAGGGAAATGGACAGTTCAGTATTCCAAAAAGATGATATTGCACCAACATTAGAGCCCTGGGAGGAAGTAATTTTTTTATACAAAACAGAGACAGCTTTAGGGGAAGACGTAACAGCCGTAAGGTAAATTAATAGGTCATTAGTGGCGAAGAAGGAATACCATTGGGAAAAGAGTCCAAAATTGAATTACATAAAGATTGGTATTTTGAAAAATCAGAAGCTGGGGGGTCAAACTTTAACTGTAGTTGATCAAAAGGGATAAAGGCAGTTCCACAAAATACATCTTTGAGATAAAAAAATCCTTTTGAAATCCATGAGGACCAGAAATTAATGTTTATGTTTAGTTTAAGTAAAGCACTATGCCATAAAGACAAGTGGACTGTAGATAGTAAGGGTAAATCAAAATTAGAATCCAAATCATTAATTATCAATCTAGAGGATTTGATTATAGAAGACTGATGAATAACCTTGGAAGCAGAAGACATTGACATCAAAGAGGGCAGTGAAAAGGGACGTACAATTGAAGATTCTATATCAAGCCAAATTGGAGGTTTGACCACATGTAAAGTTATGAACCATAATGAGCTTTGCTTCAAGATAAAAGCTTTATGGTAGAGGTAAAAGTCTGGAAGGGCAAATCCAGCCTGGGACTTAGGGAGTTTTAATTTCTTGTAAGCTATACAAGGAACTTTGTTAGACCAGAGGAATTTAGATAACAGTTTGGCAACATCTTTATGAAATTTGAGAGGAAATTGAGTGGGAATCATGGCTAGTGAGTAGAAGATTTTTGGTGCAATATTCATTTTTATAGCCTCCATTCTACCCCACCATGTGAGGAAAAGGGGAGACCATTTGGAAGTTTTGATTTTGATATAGTCAAGTATAAAATCACCATTTAGTTTTAATGTAGCAGGAAACGAGGAGGCAAATAGGATACCTAAGTATTTCAACTTACTGTTCTGCCAAAGAATATCCGTATTTGGAAGCATATCCGGGGTACAAAAAGCATTCAGGGGAAAAAAATCTGTTTTACTTACATTTAACTTATAACCTGAAACTACCGAATATTTTTCAATAATGTCTAATAGGGAGGGAACAGAGGAAAGTGGATTACTAATAAACAATAAAACATCATCAGCATAGGCTAAAGTTTTAATCAAGACATCATTTATCGCAACACCCTGAATATTATCACTGCATCGGATATAATTAAGAAAAGGCTCAATTCCTATTATAAATAACAGTGGGGAAAGGGGACAACCCTGCCTAGTACCTCTAAAGAGGGAAAATTGAGTACAAATTTGTCCATTAATAAACAAACGAGCAGTAGGGGCAAAATACAAAGCAGAAATCATACGAATAAAATGGGCACCAAAATTAAAAGACAATAAAGTTTTAAACAAAAATTGCCAATGAATTTTATCAAAAGCTTTTTCTGCGTCCAAAGCCATCACACCCGCAGGGGAAGCAAGATGTGGACTCTGTTCAATAACGTGTAAGAGCGATCTGGTATTGTTAGCCGAGTACCTATTTTTCATAAAACCAGATTGATCTGGATGAATGATGGAATGAAGGATGGGAGCTAATCTAGTGGAAAGGATTTTAGCATATAGCTTACAGTCCTGGTTTATTAGGGAAATGGGACGATAGTTAGCAACCAGGGTAGGGTCCTTATCAGGCTTGGGCAGAACAATGATTAAAGCGTCCGTAAAGGAACCCGAAATAGTGCCAGAAGAACCAAAATGGGAAAAAAGTATACTTAAATAAGGTAAAAGGTAAGACTGAAACTCTTTATAAAATTCAGCTGGGATACCATCTGGGCCTGGGGATTTATTCTTGAGAGTGATTTAATAGCAAGTAAAATCTCATCACAAGTAATTGGAGAATCTAAACCTCTTCTGTCTGATGGAGAAACTTGAGGCAAATTGCACTGATTTAAAAAGGAATCAATTAAAGAATCATCGCAGGGGACTGGTTTACTATATAGATTGGAATAAAAATTTTAAAATTCTTGGACAATATCATTATGGGAAATAGCAACTTGACCATGAGGACCACGTATGGATGTGATTTGAGTTTTATCCTTTTTGATTCGTAAATAGTTTGCAAGAAGTTTTCCAGATCTATTGGTATTAAAGCGAAATTTAGCATTAGATTTTGCGAGTTGGATTCCTGCTCTAGTACTAAGTAGAGCATTAAATTCATAACGAAGCTTTTGCAGTTGAAATTTGTGTTGAGGGTCATGAGAGGAAATAAATAAACGTTCATATTTAGCAATTTGTTTCTCCAAATGTGTAACATTAGAGTTAAATTGTTTGTTCTCATGGGCCATAATAGAAATAGTGGTACCTCTAATGTAGACATTAAATGCATCCCATCTATTCACAATTGAAGTTGAATCTTCTGGGTTGAATAAAAAATAGTCTTGAATAGCTTGTAAAAGTTTAGACTTATGCTTATCATTAAGTACTATATTTGTGTTCATACGCCATCGATTTTGCTTGGTAAAAGTAGAGGAAATATTTAATACAAAGGAAATTAAGGCATGGTCTGAAATATCAATATTGCCTACAACAGGGTTGGTGGCTGATTGAATTAATGAAGGCGAAAGCAAAAAATAATCAATCCTTGAATGAGAATTGTGGGGATTAGAGAAAAAGGAAAACCATTTCTCAGTGGGAAAGTGTAGCCTCCAAATGTCAGCCAACTTGGTTGTGTGAAGGAAAGATTTAAAGGCATGAAAAACTTTAGGAGGACGGACCCAACTTCAAAACCTCAGAAGTTAAAGTAGCCCAAAAAGAAGGGTCATCAGCCGTAGGACCATAAATATTAAGCAAAAAGAAGATTGAGTCGTGAACTTTGACCTTAACCATTATGTATCTACCTTCTGTGTCTGTGAACTTACTAAGAATCTGACAATGTAACCTTTTTGCAAAGAGAATTGCAACACCATTTTTCTTTCCCTGCGCAGGGGAGGAAACAATATTATCTACCCATTTTTTCCTCAAATATTGCAAAATTTTATCATCAACATGCGTTTCTTGGATAAAACAAATGTCAGCTTTGCACGCACCCAGGTAATCCAAAATTTTAGTGCGTTTAACTGGATGCCTTAAACCCTTAACATTAAGTGAAACAATTTTAACATTATGAATATTAGCCATTAGGAATTAGGAGGAAGAGGATAGAAGAATGAATCAGAAGAAGAGGGAAGGAAAAACAGCCATGAAAGAAGAGCGACTCTATGTAGAGAGCAAGAAAAGGAAAGACACAATAGGAAGAAACACAAAAGGAAGGAAACATAAAGATGAATACAGAGACGCACACCCGTTCCTCAAGCATGGCCATGAAACCGTTGGAGCCCGTGAAGAGAGAAATATTTAAATGTCAGGAAAAAATCAGATTATAAGCGATCAAGTAACAGGATCATGAGTGTCCATTGACGGTGGAGCTTGCTGTTCCAGAAAAATACGCAGATCTTCAGGACGTTGAAAAGATTTAGAGAAGGTATCTTTCCAAACTCTCATCGTAGAAGGATCAAATAGACCATACTTAAAACCAAGGCTTCTCAGTTGTGGACGGAAAAAGGAAAATTCCTTGCGAATAGCATCCGTTTCTTTAGCAAAGTCTTGATGGATGAAGATTTTACAACCATTCACTAAGAGTGAGGGAATGTCTCTTGCAGCTTTCCTGATAAGGACCAAGTGATGGTGTCGCAAAACCTTGAAATTCATTTGCCTGGGCTTAGTGTGACGAGGATTTCTGTGCGATGGAATTCTGTGAGCCTTATCTACTTCGAATTTTTCGGGGAATTTGATATTCAGGAGGCCAGGTAGCAAAGACTCCAGATATAAGCGACAATCAGATCCCTCAATCTCTTCAGGCAGGTTGAAAATACGGAGATTGTATTGTCTATTACGGTTTTCCAATTCCAGCAATTGAGTACGCATTGGTACTATTTGACTCACCAAGGGAGCAAATTAATCCAATTTAATTTTATTGTCCTGAATTTTGATAGCATTATCCAAAACTTTCATGGACATAGAAGCCATATCTTTGCGAATATTTTTTACTTCAGTCGCAATAGTGTCAGTATTCATACGCAGCGCTTGAATTTCCTCCAAAATTAGAGCAACTGACTGATCAGAAGAGTCAACAACAGTAGATTTAGATGGAATAGGCGATATCTGCTTTTTCCTTTTATTAGCAGCCCAATTTTTATTTTCCATCTTGAGGTGAAAAAATAACTTTTTGCGTCAAATAAGTACCAAATATGAAAATACACCTCAAAATTTAATAAATGTGAGGGGAAAAGGACGTAAAATTCCTCAAAAGCTCTTCAAAAGGGCTGGTGCAGCAGCTAAAGTAGGTCGTGGGCGTGGCCAGGCCCAAGCCAGGCCCTTTCCTTGTAGGTACTCCGCCCCCTATGTAGAGCAAACCGGCAGAAGCTGCAGCAGAGGCAGGGGAGAGGAACCAAGGAGCCAGCTGAAGCACTTCCCCACAACAGAATCGCCCGAAAATCCGTCACCAGGTAGGAATTAGCTATAATAAGCAAGCGCCGCTAATAAATGAAAATTCCTGACAGGAAAATCGTCGTAAATTGGCTAATTAAGCCGGTAAACTCACGGAGCTCCGGTGGCGGCGGCCATCTTGGTCGACGCGCTCGCACGACTCCCAGAACCTTTTACTTTACAAACTTTATTCGACAATTAAGTCATAAAAGTATACATACATATATTACACGAGTGTTGGTTAAAAAGACGTTAAAAATCCATACAATAAATATTTAAAAAGGTATTAAACTAGAGTAGACTATGTCGAATTATAATTTAAAAAAGAGATTAAAACAATTTCATCAACATACATTAATCGAGGGAATTTGCACAAAGATTGACAAGGGTTAACCCATAAATACATGGACAACTACAGCTTAATCTTCACATATTTACCGCTATGTATTTTGTGCGGATTACCCAAGCCCATTTTAAAAATTTAGCCACGGCAACAGCAATTGTAGGCGTCGGGTCTGTAGTTAAAATTCTCAAAGCCTCAGCATGTCTGTGTATCCCTATCAGTTTACATAAAGGCTTGATCCACATCGTTCTGGGGGCAGTGTACAGGGGACAAAAAAATAAAAAGTGGCTTATTGACTCTTCTTCCTCCCCGCAATTCGGACATCTGTCGATTCCACTTTTATCTGCCCCTAAGAACCACTTTTTGTGCATTCTCGAAGATTAAGAAAACTAGGGGTGGGCAGAGTTCGCGGAGTTGCATACAAACTCTGTAAGATTCGATGGAGTACAGCTATACCAACAATCAAATCCCAGGACAGATGTTTCTGCATTCACGTTTTTTACCAATATTGATTTGTAAACATCCAGACTGACATCCAGGAAGGCCTGTCGTTTGGGAGGACCAGGAGAACATCAGCAGTCATGAGTTTTTTTGTGTTTCTCTGCCTCCATACACGAGGATATGTTTCAGATGCAGGTTGTTCATTCACAATGTGAATTTATTAAGGGCCAATATGATGTTTTCCCTCTCGTTTGAGGGCAGACAAGTGATACATTGAGAAAAATGCTGGATTTAAAAGGTAATTTTTAAGGCACTTGCCAATACATCTTGTCAAAGTGTGCCCTATTTGCAAAAAGATTAAGGTGTTGATTTAGAGCTTGGCAGACAGAGTGCCCTGTCACAAATGCGACGGAGCTCCCAGTCAGCCTAACTGATGGTCGGTTCATCTCATTCACAAATAGTAGGGCCACCAGCATTCTATCAACGTTGGCTCCATCAATGGAACGCTACCTCCTATGGTCCAACGGGGTAGTGGCCGTCTTAAAAAAGGCCATCATGCTGCCTTTCTATTTAGAGTGGTTTACAGCTTCATGTCCATAACCGCCAGGAAAAATCTGGCAATAAGGGGCAAAAAAAGAATAATGACCCCCGCAACCTAGGAGTTAAAGTCCCAGGGAGTGAGGGCCATTAGTATTCTGTTTTTCAGTAACAAAGTGCAGAGGCAAAAAAATTACAAGTCTGGTGGAAGGCCGGCAAAACTGCTATGAAGGTAGTTCCTATCAAGGTAGAACGATACCTGCTGGACCTGCCGTGATCACAAAAGTTCAGCCGCAGTCCATGCAGGTAAGAGCAGTGGGGCGATGGGCCGGGTGGGGGGGTTTCGACAGATGACCATGAGAGAAAATGTATTATATATTTAATTTTCCCTTGTGGTCGTCTGTAGAATCCCCCCCACC
The DNA here is from genome assembly GCF_964261635.1 of Lissotriton helveticus. Classification (NCBI taxonomy): domain Eukaryota; kingdom Metazoa; phylum Chordata; class Amphibia; order Caudata; family Salamandridae; genus Lissotriton; species Lissotriton helveticus. Next base: position 1,068,366,766 of record NC_136070.1, on the reverse strand, counting down.
AAACTGGCCTCACCACACTTACCTGCAGGGGCCGCTCCTGCTAAATCTGGTGGCCGATTATCCTTTAGAGTGGGAGACCTATTGTCCTCCGCACCATAGCGGACGGAGAACCATCTGCCAAACCTTAAATCTGGTCTATGTTATATCTATCACAATGTACACCATCCTCAAGGTGCTTTGTTTCTATACCCCAGGGAGTTTCTTTTAAGTTGTAGAATTAGTGGTTATCAAAAAAAAAAAGTTCCAGCTGCTAGTGCAGTTATGACGTATTTGTATTTGGGGAACTAACATTCACTTGTTTCAATTGTTGCTGATGCTCCTCCAGTTTTAACCAAATCTTCAATAAAATATTTTCATTGTGTTTTATTGGAGATGTTTTTTATCTTTTTGTGTGTAAGAACTGTGGGCCATATTATCAAGGAAGCTGCTGTAGTTTATCGCCGCTTTACCGGCAGGAAACTGCCGATAAAGCGGCGATAATGTGCTTGATAATATCCGATTCGAATTTCAATCGAAGCCCAGGTTAGATGTGTGAACATCTAACCTGGGCTTCGATTGAAATTCGAATTGCATATTATCAAGCCCATTAGCACCACTTTATCGGCAGTTTCCTGCCGGTAAAGCGGCGATAAACTACCGCAGCTTCCTTGATAATATGGCCCTGTATTTTTAGATTTTTAATACATACCTTATGAGCTAAACGGAAAAACATAAAACTTTGGTGATCTTTACCTACACATGAAAGATTTCTTACCAGGCAGATGAGTTGTTATTAGGGGTGGTATATCAAAGAAACCTGACGCCTTCTTGTAAAGGTCAAAATCGAGGTGGCGGTGCATCCAATTCCATCTATCACGCTTTAAGGTAGGTTTCAAGATATTTGCATACAAAACATTCTCCTTCCATTTCTAAAAAGAAAATAATTGGAAAACAGTGTGTCAGTCATAAATGTTACATGCAGTAAAGCAAGGTAACAACCAAACTGCAGACTGTACCCAGGAACGCACTGGACACAGTTATCTTTGACACATGAGCTGAAGTCCCCACTGGGGTGTAATAGATGCTAACCCTCATACATGTACTGGATACAGGTACTCATTAGAGAAGCTCCGATCCTGGGCATTAAACATTGGACAGAAATCCTTTCCTTGTGTTATAAAGTTGCTTATGGTTTGTCCTTTGGTTTATTTTGTCTCCAGAGAATGGTTGATATTTAAGAAGAAGTTACTTACCTTCTGTAACATTTGTTCGATGTGCGCTCTATCTTCTGTAGATTTTTTACGTCAACCTTCCTTTTATGCTCACACTAAGGGCTTTATTTATATAAAGTGTTGCATGGCTGGGGTGAAACAGCGATGCAACACTTTTCAGTGTACCATCCTTGCTTCACCATAGATGCGACATATTTCTGTGCGGCACTCCATGTCCCAAGGATTTACAGATACGTCCGGAATCCTGACGTATCTGTCGGCACAAAAATGGCACTTTGCTGGAGTGTGTCTGGAAACAGACGCAACTCCGGCAATGTGTCATTTTACAGGGGGCAAGCCCCATGTGAAAAGGCCTGTGTCACCCCTTATGGCTGCTTCAATCAGGAATAAGGATTTGATGCAGTGACGCAGTAAAAGTTGCACCGTGAAATCTCATAGATTTTACTGCACCACTTCTACTGGGATTTTAAACATCGGAACGCCCACCATGCATACATTATACCTGTTGCAGGTGTAATGTAGTGCAGGGGTTTACAAAGTGACGCATCTGCCTAGATACGTCACTTTGTAAATATGGCCCAGTGTGGTGCATTTTTTATGCCGCAGCAGTGTCACAAAAAGTGACGCAACTGCAGCATAGGCGGCGCACTGGGGGTGGGGGCGCAGCTCCCGAAGTTCACTGTGATTCATCCAAAATCCAGGTGTTGAGGTCCTTCATGAACTTGGAAAGTGTTGGTGTCTGTCGAAGTTGGAGAGGGAGGGTGTTCAAAGCCTTGGCCACTAGGAAGGAGAAGGTACGGCCTCCTGTTCTGGTCTTCTTGATGCACAGCAAGAGAGAGCTGACCTGAGTGGAGTGAAGCTGGGCTGAGTGGAGGAATCTTTTATGTGTGTGGAACGAGAGGCGGAGGTTCAGGCAAGCAGGTCCAGAGGTGTGGAGGGCTTTGTGGGCATGTTGAGAAGCTTGAAAGTGATTCTCTTCACCATGAGGAGCCAATGTAATGTCCGCAGGTGTTGGGTGATGTGGCAGTGTCAAGCTAGATTGAGGCTTTCTGGATGTTCTGGAGTTTAGAGGTGAGGTTCTTGTTGATCTCGGCGTAGAGTGTGTTACCGTAGTCCAGTCTGCTGCTGATGAGGGCATGGGTGACGGTTTTTCTGTGCCTGGGGGGAATCCAGTTGAAGGTCTTGCGTAGGAGACGGAGGGTGTGAAAAAAGGAGGAGGAGACAGCGTTGATTTAGCGATCCATTTTGAGTTCGGAGTCCAGGATGATTCTGATCAAGGGTGGATTCCTGAGGGCAGGGGGCCACCAGGTGTTGTTCGAGGCATCGGGGTGAGGGCCCATGATGAGTACTTCGTTTTGCCCGTGTTGAGTTGTAGGCAGCTGTTCTTCACTTGACGACGGCTTCCATTCCTTCTGAAAGTTGTGTTTGGAGATGTTGGGTTTGTTGAGTCCGTCGGATCTGACGATGGGTGCAAGAGGGCCAAGTAGACGTTGAACATGGTGGAGCTGATGGAGGATCCTTGGGGAACTCCGCAGGTGGAGGGTGTGGGTTCCAAGAGGAAGGGTGGGAGTCTGACCCACTGCGTTCTGCCGGATAGGAATGAGCGGATCCAGTCAAGGGCCTTGTTCAAGATTCCTGCGTAGTGTAGTCCGCTGACTAGGGTACAGTGAGAGACTGTGTCAAAGGCTGTTGAGAGGTCCAGGAGGATGAGGGCCACTGTCTCTTCTCTGTCGAGGAGGGAACGGATGTCGTCTGTCACAGCAAGGAGGGCTGTTTCAGTGCTGTGGTTTTTCCTGAAACCGATTGGGAGGAGTCAAGGATGTTGGCTGTCTGGAAGGAGCGGTTGATGATTCGTCGAAGCTCGGGCGATGATGTTGGCACTCTGTGGTAGATGTGGTGGGGGCGGGGGTCAGTGGGGGCCGCCGAGTGTGTTGACTTCACAGTCTTCAGGATGTCTTCGATTGTGAGTGAGGGCCAGCTGTTAATTGTAGGCTGCGTGGCGTAGGGAGTGGTGGGAGTAGGTTCCGCGTATGGGTTGTTGTCTTCAAAGTTGTCATAGATGGTTTTGATTTTGGGATGGAAGAAGGTGCTGAGTCTGTCGCAGAGGTCCTGGGATTAGGGGATGTCGGTTGTCTCACTGTTGGGTTGGGCGAACTCTTTGATGATGCCGAAGAGTTTCTTGCTTTCGTGTTGTAGTGTAGTTCCTATTATCCCAATAGGCTCCGCGCATTGGAATAATACCTTCAATAGTATAGGCCTAGACCAGACGTTAACTAGGTCTACTACTGTCGATATTAGACTTAAAGTTTTGGGTTTTGCCAGCTAGCTCAGAGTTCACTAGAAACTTTCTCGAATAGGCAAGGAGGAGTTGAACCTCCCTGGATAGACAAGAAGGGATTTAGTTTCTGACAACCATAGAACATGACAACTTTGCTCTCCCCTAATCAAGAGTGTATCTCTAGAGTCGTGTGAAAACAAAAGACGACTTATTTTACTCAGTCAGTACGTGCATTCTTAGTCTCACCAGATTGTAGAGAAAAGGAAGAGACGGGCGTGTTCAATAAAAGATGTTATTTATTGATCACTCTCTTTTCTCATACAAGAGAAATGGATCGATATTATTGCAATACTTATGGTTAAGTAAAGTGCATACAATAAAAGCAGAAGTATAAAATAATACTGTAAAAACATTGATATGGTTTCTAAGCCATATGAAGGTTTTAAAATGAATAAAATGAATACATACGCATATACATTTGACTAATCGTACTCAACTGGTGTTTCTAACTACGCCTACCCCGTGTACCTGACCTAAGCCTAATACGTGGGCGGGAATAGAAAGTTACAGTTTAAGTTAAGTTTGTTTTTGCCAAGTGACTGACTAAAGAATTCTCTGTGAGGGGTTATTCAGTTCTGTACCTGGAATCTAGGATGAATGAGGGATGGTATCTCTCGTCTCTGGTCTCGATATTCCAGGCGGCCTGCGAGGGCTACCCGGAAGCGCCGGAGCTGGATTTTCTCGGCAGGAGAAAAGCAGCGTCTCGTTCTCAGCGCGTCAGGAAGGCGGGGCTGCGCCAGCGGGGTCTGCTCTGCTCTGGGCTTCGGCAAGTCTGGCTGCTCCGATCTCGTCACCACCGCGTGTGTTTGCATAGGGCAATATCGGTAATATTTATACCTTTAAGGTGCCGAGATTGACGTAAGGATGGACATAGATACGTCAATAAGGATGTCATACGACCTGGTCGTTAGCACATTCTTTTGCTGAAGTTCTCGGTGAAATCAAAACAATGGCCGCAGGGTTTTTCCCAGGTCTGTCATAGGTTTGATTTGTTTTGAGAACTCCGTATGCCTTATCAGGGGCTGGAGGAATATCGCTTGTCTAATTAGATGGCAAGCGTTATGACCTAATCAGATAACACGTTCCTGTGCCGTAGTGTGGCTTTATCAGATAACGGTTCCTGCATCATTGGGGTTTTCTGCCTCATGGGATGGCTGCTAGTTAACTTGTTAACCAGAATAGGGTCAGGAATAGGGGGATCGATACAGAACCTATAGGAATACATCACACCCACTCCACGCTAACTATGGACATATTTACGAATCTATGCATAGTAAAACATACTGTAGAGTATCGTGTATACCTTACCACCCCAAAATACATAAATGCATTTTGAAATTATCAAATATACGAAAAAAACATTCATATGTAATATATGCACTCAAGCTGTAGAATAATGCTAAAGTAATCACGCATATCTATACATTATCACTAATTTGTATATGAGAATTTACACATGAAATGGCTCTTAATACAGAAAAAAGTTTCGAGACCATTCCATCACAGAATAAAATAATTATGAACATACCAGCGGGCAGCTAATGTCTATAAAGTATCTAAAAATAGAAATTTTAGTTCTCTAAGAATAGTCCTTACTTTAAGCAGAAGATAAGTGTCCCGAAAAATATGTAAAGAATATTTCGGGGCTGCTGAAAAAAATTGCTGTCCGTGAACTGGAGGGAAAATTGTTCATGGTATTTTGCTATTCTATTTGAAGGCCAAATTCAGGGAACGCCGTGTGCGAGCTCGCTCAAAAGTCTCTATTTCTGCTCTGGTGAGAACATCATATCATTTAGACTCTCGAAAAAGTTGTCAACAGCTTCCTGGGAGAGTTCCACTAACTCGGAAAAAGGTGTAACCATGCATTCGTGCGCATGATTGTCTCCATTGACGTTTTGAATAGTATTACTGACAGAAGGTCGTACCTGATCAATGCTGCTTTCATCTTGAACTTCACTACCCCTTAATCGTAGTGGTGAAGCTTCCACGAATGCCGTCATCAGGATTGGTAGCCGTTGAGGGCACCACAAAGTATGAGCCTTTATTGGACTCAACAATGTTTCTGCATCCATTGGCGCATCTGATTGTAGAGTCAGACAGGTGTCTAACACGCATTCTTCTCCGCATAGCAAGCACCGCAATACAGGTAAAACACATCGATGCCACATTGGTCGAAATGAAAGAAACCAAGTCATGTTCAGGTCTCTAAGCCGGGATAGTCCCAGGATTTTTGATATCCGGTCCCGGTATCCAATGGCTAGGATTGTTTCTTCCCTTGTCGCAGGTGTTTTGTCTGTGACATGGTTTGCCATAACGAAATATCAGGACTAAGAATAGGATTCCTGCAATTAGTCCCAAAATGAGGGGAAGTCCGCCAAAAATCGAATGGACGAAATCTGGAAAAATACCCAGTATGGCTTTGAATGGTGTTAATGCCATCGAAAATACTGTCTTAAATACTTTTGAGACTCCACTGGTATCAGAAATATTTAAGATTTCATTCAGGATTTCTGCGAAATGTATGGGGGAATTAGTTGATAATAAGGAATGAATCTCTGCAGTCGTCCTTGCGACTAGGAGATCATACGTTTCTTTTGATGACGTGAGTCTGGTCGGCGTCTGAAGAAGCACTGTTTTCATTCTGCTTAAAGTATCTATTCGAATAGAAGTAATTTTCAAGTTGGGCCATGCCCTTGCCTCCCTGTCTGGAAGGGAGCTGGGGAACAATAAGCGTCCACAGCACTTGACCTTCACAGTCGTAGTTACGAGATAAGGAGTCCCGGGCATAAGACTACAGCATCTGCGATCTACAATTAGAATGTAACTCCCATTATAGAGTCTCTGAAAGAATGGTTCTATCTCTGTTGCAGGTGCGCCTAGCTGGTGACATGAAAGGTTATTTGAGTTCCCTTCACAGGCTCCATGCAAACTAATTCCATTACACAGAAGTGTACCGCTCAGTGACATTGCACAATTATTGCCACTAAGAAACACTTTCTGTCCTTTATTACTGACACATGCATGTGAATAGGGCAGGTTCCATGTTGTTTTAATGTACCCCTTTCCCAATTTTTCGTACATGCCAGCCTGTATATATTTTTGGCAGTATTGAAACCTGAAGGTTGATATTGGAATATTAATTATCCCATGTATTATCCATTCACTGACAGGTCGTTCTGACATTGTCACTGGTAATCTCTCGAGTTTCTCAATGCTCAGGATTGTATAATCAGCACCCTTCTGGGCCTTACTGATTTGTTTATCAGTAAGGTTAAAGATATTGAATAGTGACGTTGTGTTGATTAAACGCCAAGGCACATAGCCTGAACGCAGATTTTGTAACGTCCAGCCAAGCTGTACAATAGAACGCAATTGAGACTGACCTTGTTGTAACAACAGTAAGTCTTGCGATATTATGTCGATTGCTGAAGACACAATGCTGTCCAGAGAAAAAATTCTGGAGGACAGAGTCATTAACCCATTGTCCACTACAGAAAGTGATTTTTCCAAATTAATACGGTCAATTTCCCGTATTCGTTCCGCTGTCTCAATTTGAGTCACCTTCCAGGCCTCGTTGTATGCTGCATATACAGAGGCTGCTATGAAACATTTCTGACGCTGTTTGCGCGGTCCCATAATGAAATCACGCAAGTCAGCACCATCAGTAAGTAAAGTTAGGTGTTGCTTAATTTCTGCCAGTGTGGAAGTCTGTAGCCACTGAAGGCATAATTTACCCACACTGTAGGTGGTTATTATTCCTGGGTGTTGTCTTTGGGAATATCTAGGGTCTGGCCTGGTCATTTTGAACCCCTGTGTTTTGTTCAGGAATCTGTTTTGACAGTTATTAGTATCTGTGGGCCAGATAAACCACTGTTTCCAATCAGGATGTGTTCTGTTTTGGTTTAATACATAATTTACGTCTATTTATTCATCTGTAGAGCTATTGCTGTTCATTGTTGGTTTTGGAATAGACGGTTTATTTAAGTCTTTGATTTTGGCTAAGCCAAGACAGGTAGTTTGTTGAACAGTGTCATTTAAAAATATAATTTGTTCTGGGATCATGCAGGCTCTAAACAAAGCGTCTATACCCTGTACTTGCCATTCTTTTGTACCCCAAACACTTTTTACTTCAACATTTTTGTCCCAATAATCAAAACCAAAAGTATTCATTTGTTCAAAGAATGAGTCTGAATATATCAATTTCGTGTTTGTTATCATGGTCTTTGTCCCTGTCTTATTTGACAATTTGAAATAAAATGTTTCACCATTACTTGTGTTGAAACCTGAAAAGTATGAATATTTGTCATAAACGGTTCTTGAGCTTCCTTTTGGAGGGGTTGCACAATGTTCCCATTGATTATAATTTAAAACATTTCTAGGTTGTGCAGATCTATGTAGAAAATGGTTACCATAGTGGTTATAACAGTACATACTATCATAATTTGTCGAACCCTGCAAATAATCATGTTTGGTAAATTTAGCAGACATCACTAAGTCAGACATCATATTATTTATACTTTCAAAGTCCCAATCATCAGCAAATGAGCTTGGTTTTACAAAGTCACTCAACGAGATCTTAATTTGGTGTGGATATTTCAGGATTTCAACCGGACCATAAATTTCATAGTCAGTTTTGTCCCATGCTACCCCACCCGGTATAGGATTGGCTGTGAAGTTGACTGAAGAAAGTTCTCTTTTCTCGACATGTGAAGATGTGTGTGGTTTGAGGATCAAGTTGATTTTCTGACTTGCTGTGTCCATTTTAGCATATTTTCCCTCAATGAAGCGTCCCAAAGTTAGTATCATGATGAGCCAAAGTATGAGGATAAATGCACCAAATCCCACCCAAAATTCAATCCATGGAGAAATTAGATATGTTTCTTTCAGTTGTTTCAAAAGTACTTTAACTTTATCTTTAAAGGTTTTTGTTGATGGCTGTGTTTTTGATTCAGTGAAGCCTTCAGAGGAATCATCGAAGTTTATGAAGTAGCCAGATGCAGTTCTGTCAAGTGTTCCAATTACTTCAGGATTACTGTTTCTTGCATAGTCGTTTGTTACTTCATTATAGATTGGTGTGTCTCTGCTAAATGTTTTTATTTGGGTTTTCAGAGGTCTAAGTTCCATTGCATTGTTGCATAGTCCTTGTTGTAGTTCTGTAGGCGTTTCGAATGTGATTAGCCTCTTAGATTGAACCTCTGTGTTAGTAGCAAATCTTGGTGTTCTACTACTTCTCGGGAGTCCACTTGGCCTACTATTTGTTATCGGCCACATGTTGTGGTTTTACCAGGTCGATGGATACAACTCGGTTCTCCTTTTTACCAGCAAGCGGCGGTAGTACAACTGATCTTGTCCCGTTGACAGACAAGACAGGAACTGCTTTTCTGTAAGAAGGCCCAAATTCCTTCTTTACCGCGATCTTTTCTCTGACTAGATCCCCGACTTTTGGAATCCAGACAGGTCTTGCTGGGACAGGTGGTGGTTCTTCAGTGGTTGTTGGCTGCTGTTTCAACTTTATGTTGCTCAGGTCTTTTCTTGTTTCGTTTAAGTCCTTCAAAACAGCCAAACGATCTTTGATATCAAAGCTTTTTTCCTTCACCACTGAAGTCTGACTGTCGAGGTCTAAGACTAACATCCTAGTTCCAAATAATAATTCGTACGGACTGAATCCCTTCAGAGAATTTCTTGGCAAGTTATTTAGACTACGTTGGACACTTATTAGATGTTTGACCCACCCAGCTCCCGAACCTAATACCTTTGCCGTTATAGATTGCTTTATGTCACGGTTTTTTCTTTCAACAATTCCGTTCCCCTCAGGGTGAAATGGACAAGAGTACCGCAATGTAACGCCCATGCTGACCATGACCTCCTTATAAGCCCTAGAGCTAAAAGCAGGACCATGGTCCGTATGCAGCATGCCAATTGCGTATGTGCCGATAAAGACTCGCAAATCTTTGTATAACAGTCCAGACGTCAGCCGAGTGCTGGTGATCTACATTATAAGTGGAACTAGCCTGTATATGTTAATCGGACGCTTTGCTTTTTACTGTTGATCTTTTCTGGAGTGAAACGACACGGTATTACACCATTTCTCTCACCACTGCGATTTCTGTTACAGTTTGGGCAGTTCTTTACAAACATGGTATGATGCAGGCTCATACCTGGCCACCAGTACCTTGATTGTAATTCTTCCAGAGAATCTTTTAGTTTGAGGTGTCTGAGACCCTCGCCCATATGTGCGTCTGATATTAACAAGTTTCTCCTGTCCATGTTTGGAATCACTCTATCCCCCACTCCAGGGATTCGAGCAAAGGGGACGGAGTTTGCATCGATTATGTATGTATAATTGAGTGGATAGTTGATCGGTAGCGCTGAGCAGTCGCCTTTTGATAACGTTTTCACCGCCAGCACTGTTTCACCGTCAATATACTTCACTGTACGCTTTTTTCGAGCTACGGAAGCCGATTTAGTTGCTACCGCTGTGGCTGTCTCAGCCAATGAATTCCCTGCAACGTGAACGCCATCACGCTGATGACTCAGTGAGTGTGTCACGTGAGTCTTTGGTAGTTCTTTTTGTAAAAGAGCTATTTGTTCCCAAAGCAGTTTTTGCTTTATTGTTGCACCTGTGTCATCTTTGTAACCGTTTTGAATCCATGTCTGCAAATCGTTGTTATATGATTTGACGCAGTAATATGAATCGGACACTATAAGTGTCGGGAATTCGCGATCCGCATTATCTAGCGCCATTTTCAATGCTATTATTTCAGTCTGTTGTTCTGAATTAGTTTCTACTGAGTGTGTTTTTGTTAATAGAGGTCTTAGTTTACCTCCGCGCCACACTTCTTTTGTAATCTCATATGTGGGGTTGTATGCTTGTTCTCCCCAAACGGAGGGTTGAGCCTGTCCGTCTGTATAGATTACACATGCGTATTGTCGTAAGGGCAGAATGTCGATAGGCAGAGGGAATGTTCTTTCATATTCTAAATTTTTCAATTCCCTATAGTTCTGGATCAAAGTAGTAGTATACTTTGTCCGTTGTAATTGAATTCACCCATTGTATCCATTCCGGATTCAATGTTGTTGTTGGTAAATTACAAGGTGTTGTTAGTGCCTCAAAGGCTGATTCTGCTGTTCTGACTGTGATACGTCTACCGTCTGCTTGATCTTTTTCTCTAGCTATTGCGGTTTGAACTGCATGAACAATGTTTTCTTTAATGCTGAATTTCTTTTCAGCTTCTGTGTACAAGTGTGATTTGAATGCAATTGGTACCTTTTCTCCCTCATTTGAGGTCAGGTATGTGAATCCGCATCTTCCTGGGATGACTCGAATCACAAGATTGCGTGTGTTATCACGTGTTTCTAATTTTGTTTTAATTAACATGTCTGTTTGTAAGGATCTCAGAATTTCTGTGTGTATTTGAGTCCAATTGGTTCTTTTAAAATCTGGTTTTATTAGATCATAAAGGGGTTTGACCCTTTCTGCGTAATTTGCAATGTATGTTCTTCCGAAATTTAGGAAGCCTAGAATTGACTGTAGGTTTTTTAGTGTTCTAGGTGCTTGGAGTACGGCACATTTTTCTAGGAAATTGTCAGCCAGGCTTTTGCCTTCACTTGATAATTCATATCCTAAGAACAGGACTGTTAGATGGGCAATTCTAGATTTTTTAAAGTTGAATTTGTAACCCTCTGCTGCGAACCCAAGTATTATGGTGTTCACTCTCTTCAAGTGAGTATCCAAGTCATCATCTGTTAGGTATATGTCATCGACATAAGATAATGCTTCGTCATCATATGTTTGTAGTAATTCTGTTACTCTCGCTGAGAATACCCCAGGGCTATTCTTGTACCCCTGGGCTAACCGACAGAATTGTTTTTGAGTGCCATTTATTGAGAATGCAGACAAATATCTGCTCTCTGGTGCTATGTTTTGACAAAAGAATCCATTAGAGATATCTAATGTTGTTTTGTATTTTTTGCGCACTATGTTATTCATTAGTGCAGCACTGTGCGAGTTTTGTACTGCAAAAGTTTTGCAACATGAGTTAAGGTGTCGGTAATCCAAAACTAGACGATATGAATTGTCTGGTTTGGAGACCGGAAACAAAGGGTTGTTCATTTGTGAGGTGCAAGTTTCAATCACCCCCTGGTATTCTAATTGATCTAGGATCTCTTTTACCTGTTTTTTAGCTTCTTGCTTAATTGGGTACTGCCTTTGTGCAGTAGGTTGTGATTTTAACTGGATTTTGTGAGGAGGAGAGTCCTCATCCCATCCTACATGATTTTTATATAAAGCAGGAGCTTGAGCTACTGCCCACTTTCTGGCAAGTGTGTATTTTTTATGAATTGGGATATGATTTGAGAAGGCAGGCATAATTATTTCTTCGCCATGAGGGCACTCCCTGACAAACTCTGGTGGCCAGTCTTTTTCAGCTAGAAGGATGTCATAGCCCTTGGAGAGATTATCCCAAAATAGTCCCCTTATTTTTCTAGTCTTATCCCCTTCTATACGTAAAGTTATTTCATATATTTTGTGAGGTTTGCTAACTCTGGTGTCTGCAGTTTCCACTTGAAGATATTCATTCGTGTCCACTGTCTCCAGAAGATTCATAAGGACTTTGCGAGCTATGCTCACTTCTGCTGCGCTTTCTAGCATTGTCTGAGCCCATTCTCCGTTTTTCAGTTGTGTCCTCAGTATTCTCGGCATTGTTAACTACCTTGATACTGGCTACCTTCTTTTTTGGAAATTGTAGTTTCTTTTTTAGATGAGCAGGTTCCTTGTCTTTGGACTTGGCGTGCTCTTCTCTTTGTTCTGATCGTCCTCTTCTTTCCGATTTCTGCGAGGAAGTCTGAAAAGATTGAGAGGGACGTGTATCAATGTCTTGATATCTATCAGGCTTCTTTATATTATCCCTATTTCTAAGGTTATATCTTTTCCCAGAGGGGTCACTTTGGGGTGACCTGTGTCTCTGGTTCGGAGATTTTTCTCTCCGCCGAGGAGACCTCCCTCTGGACTGGAATTTCTTTTCTTTAGGATTGGATTGTTTGTTTCCATCCCAGCTCTTCTTTTGTGATGTTGAATTATTATTAAAAAATATTTTTCAGGACTTTCAATCAGTTGCGGTTTTACTGGTATTCCACCTAAACTATCTCTACCTAGTTCCTCATAGGATTTTTCTATAATTCTGGCAATTTCAGCTGGTTGGTCTGCTATATCTGTCTCCTTTAACCTCTGGCGGATCGCCACGTTTGCTGCTTCTCCCTTTATGTTGGCTAATAATATAGCCGAGACCTGCTTGAAGTCTTTTAGTAATTTCATACCAAGAGTTAAAGCGGGTTCTGGACCGTATTCGTCCTGAATTTGTTTTAGCACATCTGGTATTACCGAAATGGATGGAACACCGTGCGTTTTTGTGTAGATGGAAGCAAAGACTGTACCCCAAGTGTCACAGTCCTCCACGTGTGGTGCGATTCCCATTGGAAGACAGATAGTCAGAATCCTGTGTTTTTCTAACGGGGTGGTGTCTGGAAACACCGCCTCTATTTGGGTGATTTTTTGTGCTAACCAGAATGGTATTTGTTCCCGTTTAGCTGGCACTTTACCTAGGCAGGATTGTATGTTCTGTGGTGTAATTTTATTTGTGTTCCCCTGGTGAGGGGTCAGCTGTGGAATTTTAATTGCTGGTTGAATTGTTGAAGTCCGCATCACATATTGGACTAATTGTCTATGTAATTTTATTAATTGTTTTAGCTGTGTTAAAAGCTCTGCTTGAGACATCCCATTGATGTCTGGATGTGGTGTGTATCCGGCTAGGACCGGCCACGTTGCTCCTGGTCTCCCCAAGGGACCGAGCCTGGTGATGTGATTATTATGTTTTAGGGCGCCATTAAATAAGAGCAGATGCTCTTGAAATTTAAGTGGTACTTCCACCTCCTCGAAAGGAGTGTACTCATTAGGAGGGTCTTCTGTTTTGTAATAGTGGAAGTACTTTGTTACAGCATTTGCTGCTGGAAAATGTATCCATGAATAGTATACCTCTGTCTGCCGATATTCGTGTGCCTCAATTACGAATATGACTGTGCCACCTCTAGGTGTCAGTCCATTCTCTATAAGTTTTAAGGTTATAGATTTCCTTTTGATGACCGGGATGAGTATTATATCCGGGTCTGTGTCTTGCAGTGCATTATCAGCTGCTGCGAGTTCAGTTGCTATTCTAACTGTCTCTCTTTCATCATCACTGTCTACCATTTTACCGACAGGAAGGTTATTTAGTTTGTTTGCAGATCAGGTTTCTTATGGAAACAAAGATTAGAGTTTCCTCCTGCGAGGTCTGGCGGATATTACCTTTTACCCACTCCAGACGTCTTTGGAGTATTATGGGAGAAAAGGGGTCTGAGTGAAAAAGCACGACTGAGTTACTTTAAATGTCTTACGTTAGTTTTATCGCCCTTCCAAACGCGTTGGGCGCCATGTAGTGTAGTTCCTATTATCCCAATAGGCTCTGCGCATTGGAATAATACCTTCAATAGTATAGGCCTAGACCAGACGTTAACTAGGTCTACTACTGTCGATATTAGACTTAAAGTTTGGGGTTTTGCCAGCTAGCTCAGAGTTCACTAGAAACTTTGTCGAATAGGCAAGGAGGAGTTGAACCTCCCTGGATAGACAAGAAGGGATTTAGTTTCTGACAACCATAGAACATGACAACTTTGCTCTCCCCTAATCAAGAGTGTATCTCTAGAGTCGTGTGAAAACAAAAGACGACTTATTTTACTCAGTCAGTACGTGCATTCTTAGTCTCACCAGATTGTAGAGAAAAGGAAGAGACGGGCGTGTTCAATAAAAGATGTTATTTATTGATCAGTCTCTTTTCTCATACAAGAGAAATGGATCGATATTATTGCAATACTTATGGTTAAGTAAAGTGCATACAATAAAAGCAGAAGTATAAAATAATACTGTAAAAACATTGATATGGTTTCTAAGCCATATGAAGGTTTTAAAATGAATAAAATGAATACATACGCATATACATTTGACTAATCGTACTCAACTGGTGTTTCTAACTACGCCTACCCCGTGTACCTGACCTAAGCCTAATACGTGGGCGGGAATAGAAAGTTACAGTTTAAGTTAAGTTTGTTTTTGCCAAGTGACTGACTAAAGAATTCTCTGTGAGGGGTTATTCAGTTCTGTACCTGGAATCTAGGATGAATGAGGGATGGTATCTCTCGTCTCTGGTCTCGATATTCCAGGCGGCCTGCGAGGGCTACCCGGAAGCGCCGGAGCTGGATTTTCTCGGCAGGAGAAAAGCAGCGTCTCGTTCTCAGCGCGTCAGGAAGGCGGGGCTGCGCCAGCGGGGTCTGCTCTGCTCTGGGCTTCGGCAAGTCTGGCTGCTCCGATCTCGTCACCACCGCGTGTGTTTGCATAGGGCAATATCGGTAATATTTTACCTTTAAGGTGCCGAGATTGACGTAAGGATGGACATAGATACGTCAATAAGGATGTCATACGACCTGGTCGTTAGCACATTCTTTTGCTGAAGTTCTCGGTGAAATCAAAACAATGGCCGCAGGGTTTTTCCCAGGTCTGTCATAGGTTTGATTTGTTTTGAGAACTCCGTATGCCTTATCAGGGGCTGGAGGAATATCGCTTGTCTAATTAGATGGCAAGCGTTATGACCTAATCAGATAACACGTTCCTGTGCCGTAGTGTGGCTTTATCAGATAACGGTTCCTGCATCATGGGGGTTTTCTGCCTCATGGGATGGCTGCTAGTTAACTTGTTAACCAGAATAGGGTCAGGAATAGGGGGATCGATACAGAACCTATAGGAATACATCACAGTGTGCTTGGGCGGAGAATCTGTCCTGGAGTGCTGTCTTCCTTGTGTAACTGATGAGCTTGTGGTGGGTGGCGGGGACTGCTTTGAATTTATCAAGGATCTGCTGTGGTTTTGGAGTTCCTCCATACCTTTTCGAGGTGTCTGCAGGTTCTTCTTGTGGGGAGGTGATGTCAGTGATGGAGTTGGAGAAGGGTGCGCAGAGTCTGGGGGTCTGTAGATGAGGGTGCCTCGGAGAGTGGTGGTCAGGTTGGTCTGTATCTTGCAGTGGAAGTGTTCCATCAGGTCTGTGGGCCCATCGGTCGGGGTGCTTAGTCAGAGGTTGGATTTGTGAGCGATGACGATGCCTCCTCCGGGAGGGTGGGTGCGGTCCTCCTGTGTGATCTTGTAGCTTTCAGGATTGGCGATCGTGATGTCAGGTCCCGAGGCTGCATTTGTCCAGGTTTCAGTGAGGAAGGCAACGTCTGGGAAGGTGCTGTCGAGAAGGTCCCAGATTTCTGCGGCGTGTCTGTGGAGGGAGCGGGCATTGAGGAGGATGCATTGCAGGGTTTGGAGTGTGGTGGAGTAGTGGCAGGTGGGTTGCGGTGGCTCCTCGGTCTCGGTGAAGGCGAAGGAGTGGCAACAGTGGCGGCAGGTGAAAGGTCCATGGGTGTTGATGGGTGAAGACCTCTTGCAATTGTTGTCCAGGCCGGTGTTGAGTGCGTAGAGAGCCAAGGAGCTGTAGTGCAGACAGGTCGGGGGACCGGGGTCCCTGGCGCTAGCCATGGTCTGGTCGCGGACAGGCGCAAATGGGCCTGCCTTTTGTGCCAGCGGCGCGCACGTGGTGCACGGCCGCCATTAAGTAAGGGTCGGGTAAGACATAGCAGGTGGGAGGCGGGAATGGGAACATGTGGGAGGCGCTGCAGGGGCAGCAGCAGCGAAAAATGGGAAAGGAGCAGGAAAGAGAAGAGGGGAAAAAGGCGAGCAAGCCAGGAACAAGGAAAAGGCAAAGAGGCAATAAAAAGGAAAGGAAAAAATGAAGATTCAGAAGGCAAGAATAAGGAAAGTAGAATCAGGAGAATCGAAGTGAAGGAGCACAGGGGCGGAGACGAGTAGGGAGAGGCACAGGAGCCTAGAACACCAACCCAGCAGCGCTGGGGGCAGGCAACCTATGGTGGAGATGGGTGAGGGGAAGAGAAATATTCTGACCAGGAGGTAGGAGGTCTTGCTCGCCTGTTGCACAGCGGCCACCATTAGGTAGGGGTCGGGGGGAAGACAGGACAGCTGAGTAATATTCTGACCAGGAGGTCAGAGGTCCAACTAACTTTAGGAGGCATTACGTGACACTGTCATCAAAGCTGTGTTGTATTTTATGCCGTAATTGCTAAATGACTTTAAGTGCACTAGTGCCAGTGGCCACATATAAAATGATTTCTGCACCGATTGACAGAAAGGACAGAACAGAGGAAAGTATAAAAATATTTTGTCAGATTCACAGCCATTCTGAGAGAAGGGAGGTCGGAGGCTGTAAGGAATCTGTGGGAGCTGGATCCTACATCAAAAAAACTTCACGAAAGGAAAGTAACTTTTCCGTCTAATGGATCAAGACTCTGACAGATACCATAAATACACAATTCCCAAAGCATACCTACAGAAGGTGGGCCAAGTACAGGCACCAAGACACATTCAGGAACCACTGCAGAACAGTCATTCCAAAAAGGGGGTCACCCCTTCTCTCCATGTCCAAGCAATGAAGCTTTACAACGGATTGCACAGATGACCAAGTAGCTGCTTCACACATTTTGTGCACAGCGGCCCACCTCAGAAATGCAGCGGTAGTAGCAACGTCTCTAGTTCAGCGAACCCTGAAACATGCAGGAGAAACCTTGGCTGCAGGATTGCAACAGTTTAACTGCGAGAAAAATGCATCTAGAAATCATTTGCTTGCCTACAAACCTACCTAAATTATTACTCTCATAACCAATGACTATGATATTATCGACCCAAAATGTACTTACTATGTATGGTTCTCAATCGGAGCATCTAGCATTAAAACCAGATTTAAATCTAGTTATTCATTGCAAAAAATGCAACTGTGGGAAATAAAAATTCTTTCCCTCGGTTGTTATGTAACCCGGTATTTTGTAAAGTGCGAGCTAATCACCCCTAAGGGTATCGAGGCACTGGGGGCCTTCGGGAAGACTAAGCGAGCTACTGCTTTGAGTCGCATGGTACTGGGTTAAGTTGCCACCGGCACCGGGGATCGAACCATGAGCCCAGTGCTCTGGAGTCAGGTGCCCAAGGTAAGAATTTTCAACTGGAACTAATCAGTGATTTACTTCGAAAAGGCGTTAAGCTTTTGCAACTTTGTGGCATGCGCTGTATACAACACAATGGACAATGTTCCTGTACTGTTATCCCACGGATACCAAAGCTAGAGCTCAACAGTCACAGCCCAGGCAAGCAAGCTGTCATCTTATGACATCAATGTTCTAGCTGGGTAATGCAGTCAGCGTGAGGCAGTTTCATCCACACACCAGGGGAAGCTGGTTAAAGCAGCCGCTCTGTATTTCAATGAATGCACTGCCCCACCACTGCAAAGCATTCATTGTAATCTGGCACACTGTTTATTTTTGTGACCAGCGCACCTTTATACAGACGCAAACCTGAACAGTGCACCATATGAATAATATGGGCCCAGGACATTGCAGCATGTTGTCACCACGTGCTCCTGACTAAAATCAGTGTGAGCACAAAGGCTGCAGGGTGAGTTTTCCAGAGGAAGTCAGTGCGAGAAGCATATGTTCATTCACGCTGACATGGAATCAGAGCATCTGGGCAGCACCCCGCACAATGCCCAATGAAGGCACCATTGTGATGAAGGAATGGACAGAATGAGTGGCATTCATCTGCATGATGCTCAATGGAGGACCCAATGTCTGGATTACTTACCATTAATCTTTATTACTCCGATTCTTCCTCACTCTGCCCAGATTGACTGTTGATGGAAAGTCAGGGATACTGCTGGTGGAATGGGGTGATCGGAACATGCAGGTATGCATCTTGGAGATAGATCTTGGTTAGAATATCTCCAACTCTTAGCAATGGAATCACCCTCTGTAGAGTATTCATCTTGAAGCGCCTTATGGGACTATAAGAATCGAGAAAGCAGAGATCGATAATTATTCGAGAATGTACTAAGGGTTTCCTTATCAGGAAAACATAAGAGTAACATCCTGTTTAGTTTGGCTGAGGGAGAACAGGAATAATGTATTTTTTCTCGATTAAGGTGATAATGCTCTCCCAAAGAAAATCTGTCATCTCGGGATCCACTGGCAATGGCGTGTTCATAAAATGGCAATCTGGAAACCGGGGCGACACACCTTGATGGAGTAACCCTGTGAAATGATATAAAGGACCAAACTGTCTGAAGTTTCTCCGGGTTTGCTAAAAATGAAGAGTCAGCTACCAACCAGAATCTCCAAATTTCTGGACTAGTCAGGGGCCTTTCTTTTGTCCTCCTCTGCCTCCTGGTTTTGATGAAGGGGCATTAGAGTGGTCACCACTTGGTTGGAATCTTGATCTCTTTTGACTAAAATTGGTTATTTTCTTTCTGTAACCCTCAAATATGTATTTCTTATTATCTGAAGATTTTAGCGTTGACCAAAAAGGTTGTGTGTGTTTCTAGGATTTAAATGAATTTCTAAGCACCTCTTCTAATTCTTCTCCAAACAAACAATTTCAATTATAAGGCATCTCAGCAAACAACCATTCTATGCAGCATCAGCCTTCCAACTGCTCAGATATAAAGGAAGTCTGGCAGCTATGGTCTGGCAGAAGCCATCATTGAGACCCTTATATTATCCTACATCAGATCTGACAAATATCTTGCCTGCACTTCTATCATTCCCTACAACTGCAAGAAATATTTGCTCTGCTGTAGACTTGAGTAAAGTGCTTGAAAGACTTTAACTACCGAAGGAGAGGTGTAGCCAGCTTATATCTGACCCCAGGCAAAACTTAGGCCAGATGAACAAGTTACTTACCTTCGGTAACGCTTTTTCTGGTAGATACAATATCTGCCTGTGGATTCCTCACCTTGTGAATATCCCCCTTGGTCAGCAACGTTCGGAAATTTACTTCGTAGCACGCCGACGTGGACGACGTTACAGGAGCACGGCATCGCGCGCGACTCCGTCTGACGTCACCGACCCCTTATCAGGCCCACGCCGGCGTGATGACGTCAGTTCCGCCCTTTTTTCCATGCCTTCGAGGCACACGGACGGACCAACGATAGTAAATATACAAATATACAATGTACACAGTACATCTAGAACAAAATCAATACAATAGTATAAACAATATATACAGAAAGACCAGGTATAGCAGAGAGGACAACGGGGAGGCGGGTGGGCATGTGAGGAATCCACAGGCAGATATTGTATCTACCGAAGGTAAGTAACTTGTTCTTCTGATAGATACATCTGCCGTGTGGATTCCTCACCTTGTGAATAGAGTCCCACAGCAGTCCCCACTCCCGGAGGAGGGTGTCCACTCCGCTACACCAGGAAATCTTGGAGAACAGAGCGCGCGAAGTGGCCGTCCCTCCTCACCTCGGTATCCAAGCAGTAATGCTTCGCGAAAGTGTGGAGGGAGGCCCAAGTCGCGGCTCTGCAAATGTCCTCAACAGGAACACCCCTAGACAAAGCAGATGTTGCAGACTTTGCTCTAGTTGAATGTGCTCTAATACCCTCAGGAGGGTCCTTACCCGCAAGGGAGTAGCAGATTTTGATGCACAGGATTATCCACCTGGAAAGAGTGCGCTTGTGCACCGCTCTGCCCTTCTTGCAGCCAGCAAAACCAACAAACAGCTGGGCGTCCATCCGGAAGTCTTTAGTCCTGTCCAGATAGAAAGACACCGCCCTCGTAGGGTCCAGGCGATGCAGTCACTCTTCCTCCTTAGACGGGTGAGGGGGAGGATAGAAGGTAGGAAGGGTAATGGACTGCCCAAGATGGAAAGGAGTCACCACCTTAGGCAGAAAAGCAGCCCTGGTCCTGAGAACCATCCTTTCAGCATGAATGGTCAGGAATGGGGGTTTGGAACTTAGAGCTTGAAGCTCACTTACCCTCCTTGCCGAGGTGATTGCAACGAGGAAGATCGTTTTAAAAGAGAGAAGCCTCAATGGACACTTGTGCAAGGGTTCGAAGGGAGAACCCATTAAGAAGGTCAGCACAAGATTCAAATCCCAATGAGGAACAACAAAAGGAGTAGGAGGGAACATATTTATGAGTCCCCTCAAGAATCTTAAAACCACCGGAGATTTAAAGAGAGAGGGCTAATCCGGCAAACAGAGAAACGCCGATAAGGCCGAAAGATACCCCTTGACCGTGGACACAGCCAACCCTTGCTGCGCCAGAGAAAGAGCAAATTGTAAAATATCAGATAAATGAGCCTTCAAAGGGTCAACATCCCTCTCCCTGCACCAAGAAACAAATTTAGACCACCTATAGGAATAAATGGACTTAGTGGTGTCGCGCCTGGCAGAAGGAATGACATCCACCACATCGTGAGGGAGAGAAAAAGAACTCAAGTTGCCCCGTTCAATCTCCAGGCATGAAGGTGTAATGTCTGGAGGTGGGGGTGTAGAACCTGTCCCTCCATCTGAGAGAGGAGGTCTGCCCTGTGAGAGAGCTGTCGACTGAGACTGTCTGCACGAACGTTCAGAACCCCGGCCAGATGATTTGCCACCAGACAAATCTGATGGTCCTGAACCCAGGACCAGAGACGCAGAGCCTCTCTGCAGAGACACTGCGACCCTACTCCTCCCTGCTTGTTGATGTACCACATCGCGGTCGTGTTGTCCGTCAGGACTTGAACCGACCGACCGCGAAGGGAAGGGAGGAAGGCCTTGAGCGCCAAACGTATCGCCCGCAATTCCAGAAGGTTGATGTGAAACAACCTTTCTTCTGGAGACCAAAAGCCCTTGACCTCCAGGTCTCCCAGATGAGCACCCCACCCGAGAGTGGATGCATCCGTTATCACTGTCGCCACTGATGGAGGCAGTTGAAAAGGCTTTCCTTGAGACAGATTGCCCTCCACGCCCCACCAAGACAGATCCGCTGCAGCTTCTCTGGAGATCCTCACTGACTCCCTGAGATCTCCGTTGTGCTGATACCACTGCCTGCGGAGGCACCACTGGAGTGCCCTCATGTGGCAGCGTGCATGACTGACCAACAGAATGCAAGAAGCCATCAGACCAAGCAGACGAAGGACCTTCAGGACTGGAACAACCGCTCCATTGAAGAATAAAGGAATCATCTCCTGTATGTCGTGAATCCTTTGAGGTGGAGGGAATGCACGACATACAGTAGTGTCCAGTACCGCACCTATGAACAGGTTGCGCTGGGAGGGCACCAGGTGAGACTTGGGTACGTTTATCGAAAAACCCAACCTGTGCAACAACTGAGTTGTCTCTTGCAGATGATGGAGCACCTTCTCCGGCGATTCCGCTTTGATCAGCCAATCGTCCAGATAAGGGAACACAGGTATCTCCGATCTTCTGAGATGCGCAGCCACCACTGCCATCACCTTGGTGAACACTCGAGGCGCAGTAGTAAGTCCAAACGGAAGGACCGCAAACTGGTAGTGCTGCGATCCCACCGTAAAACGGAGATACTTTCTGTGCGACTTCAGAATGGGGATGTGAAAATACGCATCCTGCAAGTCGATCGACACCATCCAGTCTTCTTCCATCAGCGCCAGAAGAACCTGAGCAAGGGTGAGCATTTTCAACTTCTCCAGTTTGAGATAGAGGTTCAAAATCCTGAGATCCAGGATTGGCCGAAGCCTGCCATCCTTCTTGGGAATCAAGAAATACCGGGAGTAGCACCCTTGACCCCTCTCCTGCTCTGGAACCACCTCTATTGCACCCTTTCGGAACAGAGCCAGGACTTCTTCCTGCAGAAGAAGCAGGTGATCCTCTGAACAATAACCTTGGCAAGGAGGGTAATTGGGAGGGAACTCCTGAAAAGGAAGTGCATACCCATTCTCTACGAGATTGAGAACCCAAAGATCTGATGTAACCGATTCCCAATCTCGTAGAAAATGAGTAAGCCGACCCCCTACTGGCCCTACATGATCCAGAATGGTGAATCTAGGGCTGCTTTGCTGATGCGGGTGGGGGTTGGGCATTATTGGAGGAAGTGGAGGAAGAGGAGACTTGACGCCCACGTCCACGACCCTTCTGTCTACCTCTATAGGACTTATATAGAGGGTTCTGCTGTTGCTGCTGTTGTTGTTGGCCTTGCCTGAAGGGACGAAAAGAGGATCTACCAAAGCCTCTAAACTTTCTAGTTGTCGACCCTCTTATCTGGAGACCCAAAGATCTTGCAGTGGCACGGCTATCTTTAAACCTTTCCAAGGCTACATCCGCCTTTTTACCAAAAAGGCCAGTCCCTTCAAAAGGTAAGTCCAGCAACGTAGACTGCACATCCGCAGAGAAATCAGAGGACTTTAACCACACGGCCCTCCTGGTCGCAACAGAAGAGCCCATAATTCTGGCAACAGAATCAACAGTGTCCATGCCACTCTGAATGACCATGCGTGCAGCAGCCTGAGTGTCAGAGACCACCTCATTAAAGTTCTTTCTATCTTCCTCAGGAAGCTTGGGTGATAACTGCTTCACTGAATCCATCAATGCATGCACATACCTTCCTAAAAGGCAAGTAGCATTAGCTGATTTAAGAGCCATGCTCCCTGAAGAGAAAGTCTTCTTTGCAGACTGATCCAACTTTTTTGATTCTTTGTCCGCTGGTACTTGAGGGAAAGAGCCAGCAGCCCTGTTAGAACATGCCGCCTGCACCACAAGACTTTCTGGAGAGGGGTGTGAAGAAAGGAACGCAGGGTCATCAGGAGCCACCCTATAGCGCCTTGCAATAGCTCTCGAAACCGCAAGAGCAGACAACGGTCTCTTCCAAATCTCTTTTATTGGATCCGTTAAAGCATCAGTGAACGGCAATGTAGGTTCAACAATAGAAGAGGGAGAGTGTAAGACTTCAGTAAGGATGTTGGGCTTGTACTCAACTGTGGGCAGCTTCAAGTTGAGAAGATCAGCAGCCTTCCTAATAACAACGTGATAGGGTGCCACATCCCTAGAAGGAGCATCAGAAGCCGAAGGTAGACCCCACTCAGGAGAGAGCTCCAGACCACTAGCATCACGAAGGTCTTCAAAATCATCATCATGATCAGGAAGCTCACCTTCTTCCACATCTGAATCTTCATCTTCCCTTTGTTCAAGAAGACGCTGAGCCCTTCGTCTCGACCACTCCAATCGAACCGAAGTCGACGGATCCGGTAACGACTCCGACGGAGCCGGTTCCGACGTCGAGTGAGGAGCTGGGGCAGCTGGAAGACGAGACCCACGGATTGGCGTGGTACCTTGATCCAAACTACGAGGTCGATCCAGAGTCGGCGAAGCCGCATGCGGAGTCGAAGACCTCGGCGGAGCCGTACCGAGCCAAGGTGTAAGAGGCGCCGGCATAAAAGGCATAAATGGAGCTGGGGCGTACGACTGAGGAATGCCCAAATTGTACGATAATGGACCCATGGGACCAACAGGTGCTCCAGCGGGGTACATCGCCCTGGAATACACTCCAAACATCGCATTGAGAAAATGCGAGGGGTCCTGACCAGGACCAGGAAAGGGAGGGTACGAACCTACCGGATGTTCTAACAGAGGTCGTTCCGACACATGTTCACTCTGACCTTCTGGGTCCACAGGAGTCTCCATCGGAGCCGGAGTCTGAGGAATTACCTCTTCTTCCTCTTCATGTTCCGAAGGATGTAAAGATACCGGATCCGGTTCCGGAGTCGGAGAACCTTTGATTGACAAAGCAGGAGAAGGAGAAACAAAGTCCTTATGGTGTTTGCGAGACTTTTTCTTTGAATCAGAAGATTCCTTCCCTGAATGATGTCTTGAACTGTGCTTCCTCCTCTTGTGCTTTCTCCTCGAGGAGCTCGAAGCGTGACCCTAAGCAGACTTGGATCCAGACCTAGATCTCTCCCTGGACCTCGACTTCGCTCTGGATCTCGACTCCGCTCTGGATCTTGAACCCGCTCTGGATCTCGACGTCGATCGAGACATATGCTTCGACTTCGAGCGTCTCGACGTCGACCTCGAAGATCTTCCAGTATCTTGTCCTTTTACCTTCGCGAGAAGTAGCTTTGCTTCACGCTCACGAAGCGCCTTTGGGTTCATTTTAAAACAGGAACTACAGTTCTTAACGTCGTGATCCGAACCAAGACACCACAAACAATCCTTATGTGGGTCAGTGATAGACATCATGCGGGCACAAGACCTACATTGTTTAAATCCTGTCTTCCTCGACGACATCCTCTGATGAAGAATTAAGTCGCAAAGGAGAAACAGTGATAATAAAATAACAGCTAGATACTAAGTATCGCAGAAGATCCCGAAAACCGTTAGCGTCGAAGACGCGGAAAAAAGGGAACTGACGTCATCACGCCGGCGTGGGCCTGATAAGGGGTCGGTGACGTCAGACGGAGTCGCGCGCGATGCCGTGCTCCTGTGACGTCGTCCACGTCGGCGTGCTACGAAGAAAATTTCCGAACGTTGCTGACCAAGGGGGATATTCACAAGGTGAGGAATCCACACGGCAGATGTATCTATCAGAATGAGACTGCTTCAGAGCACCATCTACCTTCCTATCAACGGGTTCAGGCAAACTCAAATCCTCCGAAGACTTGTGAGGAGGGGGTTAATGTCTAGAGCCTTCAGAAGGTCCTTGTCTCTTCTGAGGATAGAGTCTACCCATGAAACTAAGGGGTCCATTAGGATGGCGGGCGGGCACCCTATCGGTAAACGGGACCGCCCGCCTTAAGGGCGGGGGTCCCGACGCCAGCATTTGGATGTGCCCGCCACAGTGGCGGGCACATCCTGCATTTCTAGCATTGTGGCGGGCGGTGCTCTCAGCACCGCCCGCCACAATGCTAGAAATGCATTTCTGCTTTTGCATTAACAAAGCGGCAGGCACCGCGTGGTGCCTGCCGCTTTGTTGATGCAAATGAAGGGGGGTACCACAGGTACCCCCCATGTGCAATAACCCCCCTCCTTCACTCTGGGGGCCCCCTGCGGGCCCCCCCAGAGTGAAGACCGCATGCCTTTCCATGGCGGCATCGCCGCCACGGAAATGCATCACCCTCAGCCCATCATAATATGGCTGGCGGTGTCTGCTTGACACCGCCACCATATTAATCATTTTCCGCCCCGGCCGCAATGCGACCTGGGCGGAAAAGTGGCGGGCGGTGTTTTGCTCCGCCATGGTCCCCCCGCCATTCTAATATGGCGGGGGGGGGGGGAATACAGGGAAGGATGGCGGGCGGATTGCCCCCGCAAGGCTGGCGGTGGCTCCCGCCAGCCTGGCGGGGGCAATCCGCCCGCCATCCTAATGGACCCCTCAGTATTGATACTCAATCAGATATTGTCCTCTCTCTTTTTAAAAGGTTCAAGACTGCTGGAATGATAAGGACCCTGGGTAGGAACGGTCTGTGAAATTGCCTAAACTAGTCACTGCTAGTCCCAGGTTGTTCTTCCTCCATGGGTTATGGATAAACATGTGATAGTTGGCCTTTCTACCCTCCCTTTGAATATTGTTTCCGGTGTAGAGGAACCTGCAGAAAAAAACTGCTTTGTCTTCATCATAATCCAGTGCCTCTCAGGATGAGACAGATGAAGGAGAGGAGATTGAAAACCTGGTCTTCCCAGATAAAGAGGAAGAACCTGAAACAGGAGAGAAGCCACCAGTTTCTGACAGTTTGAAGCTTCAGACAAGGACTCCACTATTCTTTGTAGGTCCACATCTGAAAGCACCGGAGACCTTGCTCTGGTTCTTCCTGAAACCTTTCGGTGCAGGTACTTACAAACAAGAGATGGTGGAGAAACGTGATGAGACTTATGCAACGTTTCCTCATGGTTGTAAAGACTTGTGAGCAACAGGCACAAACCTGGACTCCTAGACCCCACCTTACATAGTGCAAGGAGCCTAACAGAGGGCATCCAGGAAAAGCGCCTGGCAATTTGTTTTTAGTTAAAAGCAATAAAAAAATAATAATAATAATAACATTGTGAGTTGGATAAATTAAAAACACATTGTGGTTGAACTTTAACCAATACTTATTGCCTTTAGAGTCACTGTTATCCCCACTACTGCTTCCTTACTCTATCTTTTTTTTCAGGCAAGCAACCAGTCCAAGAAAGCGTATAAAGACAGCTAGATTCAAAATTTGCAACCTCCTGAAATTATCAGGAGTCAGATACAGAAAAAGCATGTCAGGTCACAGGTAAGGGGGGTTGGTCTCCAGACCGTTGCAGGAACAAAGGGGCTGCTCTAAGCGGTCCCAATTAGCAACACTGGCAGAAGATGGTCCACGGCACCGCCATCTGTCTAATGCCCGTAGCACCAATCCTAGTGCTTTCCACTCACCACCGAGTAGAGGAGGGGCAATCAAACATGCAGGCCCAGCAAGTACCACACCACACTACACTGCACCACATAAACAAGTAAAAAATGGGTCCATTGACTGTTGGTAAACTTGCAGGCCACCAGTTGCACTGCATAAATAAAGTGAGAAATGGGCCAATGCATTGTCAGTAATCATGCAGGCCCACCTTGACTGCAGTAATTAAGTATAATAACTCTCTCAACAATCTCAGAAGTCGATTTTGAAAGGGAAGCACATGCACTCACCTACTAAAGGAAAGCGCCCGAGCAGCATTCCCAGAAAGACCAAATAGGAAGTACAAAAGTAAAAATAAGAACAGGAAGTGGGAGAAGAGCTTTATTGGTAAACTCCTTTGGGTGTTATAGAAAGCAAAGAAAGCATTAGCAAAGGGTTGAAGGTGGCTGTAATATTGCCATATAACTCATTCACAGAAGGAATGGGATGTGTGAGTGCGCCATGGTGCAAGGGTGTCGGCGTTGTAGGGGTGATTTTTTTTGCAGGAAGGGACACCTTCCTGCATAAAAACAATCACAAGAGGTATTTACTTCTTTCCATGTGTGCTGCGGAATACAGCACACATGGAAAGAGCAAAAAAAGAGGAGACATAAGGATATTTCTCCTCGTTGAGCCTCCCTAATGCCACCCTGTTAGTCTGACACATTCCCAGGTGTACAATTCCTCATAAATCTGGGAATGCTTCAGATTTCATGGGTGTTGCATGGGAACACCCACAGCAACACCAATGATCAGCCCCTTTCACGCAGTATTCTGGGTGAAAGGGGCACATATTTACAATGTCATGAAAAGCCAAGCAAAGTCGATTTGCATGGCCTTGTAAATATGCTGCGCCACATTGCGCCACCCGAACGTTAAAAAAGTGATGCTCTGGTGGCGCAAAAGTGCTGCTAGGGGACTCGTAAATGAGGCCCTAAGTCTTTCAAAATGCAGAAGAAAGCAGTTGTGACACCAAAATATTTCAAAACCACTGGATAACTTCGACACTTCACAGTTTCTTTGCATCCTAATGTCTAAACCACTGAAAATTATTTAATTTACAAGGTGGAAAACTACTGACAAAACACTACTGCATTTTATAGAATTTAAGCACTAAATCAGGAACTTCCACGTACATTAGAATTTAAATGTGGGAAATACAGCAGAATGAAAAATTTTCTAACTACCGTGAAGGAAAGATTCAATTCTATTAAGGACGCGGAGGCGAGGATTATGCTTATCTCTTCCATTTTATTGCTCAGCAGCCTTAACAGTAAACAAGGAAAAGACTACAAATCCCATGAGTCTTTCCATAAACAAATGATCACAGAGGCAGTTCCATTTAAACAGAGTTCAGGAACAGCACTTCCTCTTTCTTTGGGCGAACCACATGATTCAATGTGCATTAAATTCTTGCTTCTGATCCAATCCTGCAATGAAAGGAACAGTGTCAGCCCAACGAAAACTAACGTCATCCCTACAACAGAAGGTGTAGCAGACAAGCCAGTCAAACTCAACAGTAAAGTCACATGACAAGTCCATTACCAGCAATTCCACCAAACCTCCAAAACGATTGATACTTAGCCAACTCGAAGCTTGTTCATGGGAGGGTAAGAGTAAGACAATAAGCTGGGTGGGATAATCCTCGCCTCCGCGTCCTTAATAGAATTGAAATTTTCCTTCATGGTAGTTAGGAAACTTTTCATTCAATGGCAGGACCAGAGGATCAGATTGACGACCATAGAAGCCATGCCCAATATCGGTTTAAAATAGAAGGTTTTGAAGGTGGAGTCCGAGGACCAATCTGCAGCTCTAAGAATGTCCTCCAAACCCCCTTCAAGGGCAAAGGCTTTCGAAGCCATGCCTCCCCCTGTCAAATGG
This sequence comes from Lissotriton helveticus, assembly GCF_964261635.1. NCBI lineage: Eukaryota > Metazoa > Chordata > Amphibia > Caudata > Salamandridae > Lissotriton > Lissotriton helveticus. Next base: position 1,068,338,006 of record NC_136070.1, on the reverse strand, counting down.
GCTACAAAAGCCGAGGTATCAACTCCCGCTTCCTGGAGTACCCATCGTATCCAACGGGCAATTGTGGCAGCTGTCACAGCTTTGAAAGGTTTCTTGAGGGACAGAAAAAGTTGTGATATTCTGGGAGGTCTGTACTCCTCCGTCAATATCTTGAATACCCTCAGGCATCGCACAACACATAACTTGGGGTGGCTGGGAAGGCAGGGTAGTGAACCACCCTGGCGTTAGACTTAGTACGCTGCGCAATCGTGAACGACACACCATCCGGTATGAAGACACGCGTTGAGACTTCCAGAGCTCAGACATCTAATACCCGCTTACAGGAAATCAGGCAGAGCAACATCACCAGCTTACCTGTCAATTCCTTCCGGGAAAGATATTGATTGTCCTGCCAAGATTGCAAGAACCGGAGAACTGTATTAACATCCCACAACGAGGAATACTTCGGACGAGGAGGAAACGACAGGCGTATACCTCTCAGCAATCTGCAAACAAAGGGGTGTTCCCCTACTGGAATATCATGGATGGGCAGGTGGCCCACCGAAAATGGCGGCTCTACTCACATTAATCGAGTGCTAGACTAAGCCCAGATCCACTAATTCCGATAGATAGTTTACCACATGAATCACATCCGCCCCCACGGGTTCCAAACCCGTCGCACACACCAGTGGAGCCACGTTCGCCAAGATGATTGGTAGCGCTTGAAGGTAGATTCTGCCCATGCCTTTCTGATAAGGGACAAAGCTCTTGCCGAAAGGCCCGGGACCACCCAAAGTCCCCTGTAATCCTCCAACCCATGAGATTGAGGTTGCCCTCCCGAACCAGAGGGTGCAAGTTACCCTGAGCATCTGTCAGGAGAAGAGGAGTCTGGGGAAGTAGGATTGGAGAATCCATAGAAAGTTCCAAAAGAACTGGATACCAGACTTGAGATCTCCAATACAGCATCACTAGAATCACTTCCGCCTTCTGCCTCCTGATTAAAGCCGTGAGCCTGGGTATCATCGCGAAAGGTGGGAATGCATAACCTCTGATCAGGGTCCAATTCTATAACAAGGCATCCGTCGTCTCCGCCAGATGAACTGGGCCCCAGCTGAAAAAGCGAGGGTACTGAAAGTTGAGTTGTGATGCAAAAAGATCCACTTGAAACGGTCCCCACTGAGTCATCCGCTTGCAGAAGACGGCCGGGTCCAGCTTCCAAGCACGGTAGTCCTGAAGATGCCTGGAAAACCAGTCCGCTGTCTGATTGAGGGAACCCGGGAGGTATTCTGCGGTGACCGACAAGTTGTGAGTCAGACAAAGTTCCCAGAATTCCTTGGCTAGATCTGCCAAGAGTTTGGACCGAGTGCCCCCAGACGATTGATATATCTCACCGCTGAGATATTATCTATTTTTAGAAGGATGGCTCACAAGACCTTATCGGACGCTAGGCTGCGAATCGCAAAGGATTCGGCCAGGACCTCTAGAAAATTGATATGCGTTGACCAGTGCCCGCCTGTAGTAACGTTTCCACAACGGGCACTCCAACTGAGATGACTGGCGTCTGACTCGATCACCAGGTCCAGAGCTGATCCGAATATGGCTCTCTTATGCCAAGTTTGCATGTGTTCGAGCCACCAAAGGAGCTCCATGCATGGCTCTTGCGAGAGCTTGATCTCCTGGGAATACGAGAGACCGTGATGCAGGTGCTGCGTCTTCAGGCGTTGTAACGCCCGGTAATGCAAGGGGACTGGGAAGATCGCCTGTATCGAGGAGGAAAGAAGCCCAACAATCTGGGCGAGATGGCGTAACGAGAATCTCTATTTCTCTAGAGTCCGGCATAGCTCTCTGCGTATCAAGCACAGTTTCTGTTGGGGTAATCGGAGGCATTGCCGGACCTCTTGACTATACCATTTTGGGTGATTTTAATTTTCATTTAGAAGGCACAGGTGACAAGGACACCATTCAGTTAATCTCTGATTTACAGGCAGCTGGACTTCACCAACTAGTCACGGCCTCCACCCACCAAGCAGGCCATACGCTTGATGGTGTATTCACTAATCATCCCCATATCTCAGTAGCTACCATTCTCCCGCTAGCATAGTCAGACCACTGCGCAGTCATTTTTACATTACCAGCCCATAACCCTAACCCCCCACAGAACAGAATCCTCGCACCTAAAAGTATCAAAGTCTGGAAGAATCTCGACATCCCACTCCTCTCTGCTACCCTTACAAACTCCCCGTTTGAGGCTTCCCCAGACCCAACCCTGGCCTCTAATAGATACCATGATTGGATTCAGGGGGCTGTTGATCAATTAGTACCCACCAAACGTGTTTTTCCCAACCGTGCTGTACCATCTGCGCCATGGTTTACCGAGGACCTTAGACTCCACCGACAGCACTGTAGGAACCTCGAGAGGCACTGGCGCAAACACTACAGCCCCGAAGACAAACTACTCTATAAAAATGCTTTAGCAATATATAAAAGAGCTATCATGAAAACTAAAAGGGAGTATTTTACATCTCAGATCGACATGGCGCAGAATTCAGCCAGGAAGCTGTTCCAAGTTGTTGATTCCCTTGCCAATCCCCCAACAGGCCTTCCAATTGAGGCATCCCAAGACCTTTGCAAATCTGTAGCTACATTCTTCGCAACCAAGGTTGCCAATATATACTCCACTTTTACCACTCCAAATTCTCCGGAAATTGTTCCGTCCCACCTGCAGCCCCTTGCCCCTAGACCTATTTTCTCTGCTTTTCACCCGGTCTCACCCCAACAGATCAATAAACTCATCACATCCGTAAAGTCAGGATTCCCCCTTAGACCCATGCCCACCTTCCGTATCTAACTCCATTATGGAGGCCATCACCCCCTCTTTGACAGATATTTGCAATTCCATTTTTCAAACAGGAGTCTACCCGGAAATATGGAAAAAGGCAATTATCAAACCACTGCTTAAGAAACCGTCTCTTGACCCTACTGAATCTGTCAATTATAGACCTATTGCCTGCCTCCCTTTCCCCGCTAAAATCTTTGAATCTGTGATGAACAAACAGCTGTCAGATTTCATTGATATGCATCAGCTTCTTGATGACACGCAGTTTGGTTTCAGGAGGGGCCACGGAACAGAAACCGCCCTAATAAAGGCCTCCGATGAAATCAGGAACATCTTAGACCACGGTGGGGCGGCAATCCTCATACTTTTAGATCTGTCCGCCGCCTTCGACACGGTTGATCATAACATCTTGATCAACCGTGTCGCAGCCTTGGGGGTCAACCAGTCGGCCAAGGACTTGCTTGCTTCTTTTTTGGCCAACCGCAAGCAGGCGGTGAGATTGGGGAAATTTTATTCTCCCTTCTTCACCTTACCCTGCGGGGTACCCCAAGGCTCATCGTTAAGCCCTACATTATTTAATATATATGTAGCGGACCTAGCGAGAGTGATAAAAACTCATGGTTTATCTCTAACCTCCTACGCTGATGACACACAGCTGGTGCTGGCGGTACATAGGGACGGACCAGCAGTTGCCTCGAGATTCCAGGAGGGGATGTCAGCCATCTGCTCCTGGATGTCGAGGAACTGCCTGAAACTTAACTCCGATAAAACCGAGGTTATGACCTTTGGCCACCTCTCACCGAATTGGTCCTCCATCTGGTGGCCCAATCAAATGGGCCCCCCACCGATCCCGGTGAACAAGGTCAGAAACCTCGGAGTTATTTTTGATGACAGGTTGACATTTAAACATCACGTGAATTCAGTAGTCTCCTCCTCTTTTTTCACACTGAAAAAAATCAAAAAACTACTCCCATATCTGCCAGCCTCAGCAGGAAAAACCCTGATTACCACCTTGGTCTTCTCAAAAATGGACTACAGTAATGCGCTATTCCTTAACGCGCAGGAACAAGTCCTAAACAAGCTGCAGTCCATTCAGAACGCGGCAGCTAGAGTCCTGCTCGGCATTCCCAAACATCACTCTACCTCCTTGGCAATACGCCACATCCATTGGCTACGAGTTAGGAACAGGAATAAATTCAAGGCACTTTGTATCGCCTATAAAGCCATACATGAGACGGGACCTCGCTTCTTGAGGAATGCATTTCAGATCTATGCCCCAAAAAGATCGCTGCGATCAGCCTCTACTCTCCTGCTACCGGTCCCTCGCACTAAAACTGTCTCTTGGGGAGATAGACGCTTTGTGGTGGCGACCCCAAAACTCTGGAACTCCTGGCCCCTGTCGATCAAAACCAGTCCCACACTCATCTCCTTTCGAAGAGCCTTATAGACCTGGTTATTCGATCAATGACTCCATCTGCTGGCCCTTGTCCCTTAAAGATCAAAAGCGCCAAGACACCCTAGGGTATTTGTTGCGCTATACAAATTACATAAACATAAACATAAACATAAACCATATCGACCTCGAAGCCCAAATAGGCCATCTGTTGGGCCGGAACAAACATTGACTTCTGATCATTCAAGACGAACCCCAGATTTTGCAGAAGGTTCTGGGCCATAGCAAGTTGTGATATTAGGGTGTGCTTCTCCTGGTGCATCAGAAGGATGTCGTCCAGGTACACGATGAGACAAACTCCTCATGTGCGGAGCTATTCCATGGCTGGAAGCAAGACCTTGGTAAAACACCAAGGAGCTGAAGAAAGCCCAAACGGTAGGCATTTGAACTCGTAGATGCGACCGCCCCACTGGAACTGTAGGAACTGCCTGTGGGGGGGAAGATGGGGATGGTGAGGTAAGCATCCTTTAGATTGAGCTGTACGAGCCAATCATTGGGTAGCAGCACGTCTGAGAAGATGGATGCCCTCCATCTTGATGTGGCTGTACACCACCCACTGATTGAAATCCTGCAGATTGATCACAGGACGAAACCCCTTGAGTTTCTTTTCGACAAGGAAGATATTGCTCAAAAACCTGTGGGGATGAAGAGAAGTTTGGACAATGGCCTTTTTGTTTAGGAGCTGGCACACTTTCACGACCACGATCTGGGTACTCTCTCTCTCAAGAAGGTGAGAGGCTTGGGATGACAGAGTTGCCGGGGAACCCCGTGACATTCGATGTGGAAAACCCCAACAGTTTGCAACACCCATGCGTCCCCTGTAATTGCCGCCCAGTTGTGATGAAACCATTGCAGCCTTCCCCCCACCTCTGGTTAATATAAAAGGATTGGCCTTACCGGTGGGTCCACCAAGTGCGTCGTTTGCTCCTCTAGGGTATCCTTTCCCTCCACGGCCTTTGCCGCTTCTTCTTGAGGGGTTGAGGTCTCCAAACTTCTTCTGGTCCTGCCACTGCATGAATTGTTTAGTCTGGAGCTTATGGGGGTTGTTGGTATACGGATGGCGGGAGGAGCGCCCCCTACCTCTTCCGGCCCCTCCAAAAATCTGCTGGTTGAACACCTTTTTGATCGACTGTTGAGCTTTATCCAATGAAGAAAAGGTGTTAGCAAAACGGGATAATTCCTTAATAAAAGGTTCTCCAAAGAGACCCCCATTGGCCACAGCCTCAGTAGAAGCCAACTCACCCATTCTTGGTTCAATTTTAATGAGCAAAGAGCATCTCCGCTCAGTCGATAACACACAATTGGCGTTGCCAATAAAACAAAGGGCTCTCTGTGCCCAGCCCGAGAAGATCTTAGGATCTATCCTGCGCCCCGTTTCTTTTGTCATCCTCCGCCATATCCATGATCTTGGTAAGTGGGCCTAAGATATCCAGAACCTTATCCTGGCATGAACGCCAGGATCGGTCCAGACCCTTTTTAGGGTCTTTAACAAACTCGCCAAGGATGGTGGCCATCTTGGCACCAATATCTGGAGTACAGGCCACCTTACCTGGGAGGCAAGACCGGGGGCATTCGCCTTTTAAACAGCCTCAGACTTCCAGGTCCATGGGCTTCCGAATCCCGCTAGCCACATATGACACCACCAAGGGTGCAGGAATCCACACGGCACAGCGTGGTTGATAGATGTCCTCCGGGTTTAGTAAACCCGAGATATCCACTGAGTCCTGAGTGTGAGGTACCCCTAACCGGACTTTCTTTGCACCTCCTTCCGGGTGCCAGGGTCTGCTTGGACCCGGTTCCTCATCTGACTCCTCACCCCTTCAGGGTGGCAGGAATTGTCATCGGTGGTACCCTCTGGTTGGGAATCCTTAGGCCATTCTGAGGTATCCAGGCGTCTCGTAAGGAAAGTCTGACGCAACCTCTCAAAGGCGTCGGGCGAGGTGAGACCCTTGGAAGCCTTATCCCAGGTCTTAGCCTTGCCCTTGCCCTTACCCTTGGATGGTTCCCCAGAATGGGGAGGAACGGCCTCCAACCAGTCACCCTCAGTGGAGGAAACCACCCTGCGCTGGACCGTAAATTCCATGATACGGAGGCTTAAGGGTTCAATGGCTGAGGAAACCGTCCTTTCCAGAGATGCATCTATCGCATCCACTAGCCCCAAGTGAACGGGGAGTAATGACTGGTCATCCTCATCCTGCTCCCAGGTATGAAATTCACCTGCCATAAGTGACTGTTGAACCAACTGGCCAGTGGGGAAAAAAGAAAGATACCAAGTAATTGGTTGGGCCTCTGCATGTTGAGCACGATTAAAGTAACACAAGCCCTGTGGGAAAACCGCACTGCTGTAGCGCATCGCTAATATCGGCGAGAAGGCTAAGGGAGAGAACCGGTCTAGGGCTCATGAAACTGCCACGTGTGATCACTCTCGGCTGCGATTAATTGTCTTTGCTAATTAGCAGGAAACCATCGTCACGGGCTGAGGAAAAGTTCGTAACGCCGAAGAGCGTCTCCCCCTGCTGCCGGCAAGCGTGCGCACGCCACGCCCTCTATCAGAGTGAACAGTGCACCGTGCTGGTCGGGGTCGAGGACCTGTAGGGTAAGTTGATGCCCCGCCGGACGAGAGGAGTTGAAAAGCGGCCCAACCGCTGCCCGAGCGCCCCTAAGGTGGAAGGAGCCTCGTGGGATGAGAACGGGCCTCCGGAGCGGCCCAGCAAGCGCTGTGGAAAAGCCACGTGCTCGCCTCAGGGCACCCAATGAGAGAAATTTCCCCGGATTGCTGAGCCGCCCCCGCGGCACGGAGAAACCGAAAGTACTGTATACTAGAAAGCAAAACAATACGAAATTCAAGTAAGCAAAAACAGTACCAGATAAAATGACATCCCTTAATAAGCTCCACATATAAACAGAGACAAGGAAAGGCACTTATCTCTCTGCTGAGCAGCGAAGAAAGAGGGAGTGCTGTTCCTGTACTCTGTTTAAATAAATAAACATTTGTTTATGGAAAGACTCATGGGATTTGTAGTTTTTTCCTTGTTTAGTGGTAAGGCTGCTGAGCAATAAAATGGAAGAGATAAGCATAATCCGAGCCTCCGGTCCTGCTATAGAATATTAAAATGCTGTATTTTTCATGTTTAAATGGTGATAGATAAATATTTCTGGAATCCTACCGGTTCATTGTGATTCAAATTCTTTAATTTTACAATGTTTATTCTAAAAGCAACACGATTTTGGCGCTACAGGTTTTTTAATGTTCACCCTTATACCCCAATTAGTAGATATTCTTGTAAACTTCACCTGTGAACCCCACAACCCCATAAGATCCTAGTAAAAATCCTCCACTTTTTAACTATTATTCAAGGCGCAATCTAAAGTTATTTATTGTAATATGGGATTATGTGTGTCTGTGTGAAGTGATAAACAAGTTCTACATACATTTACTCACAACTGTATTTTAAACTCGGCTTTGTGTAAACATTTCTCTGTAAATTTGGCACTGGGCTTACCTTACTCAAGTCTGCCAGACGTGCTTCATCAGGTTTCTTGGGGTGCTGATTACACTCTAAACTCGATTTAGAGCCTGAAAATATAAATCCATGTGGCGTAAGCCATGCATCTTTTGACTTTGTGTTCAGAGCTTTTATCTCATCCTCTCTGTCCACAGGATCTAATGAACCTGATGTGTAAACCTGAGAACAGGTGAATATTTGTTTGGGTTCCTATGAGAGAAACCAAGGTATGAGTAAGATAGGGTGATATGAAAAATGTCATGCTCAAAAGCAGAATACAGTAAAGCTGGATGGAAAAATGACACTATTGAAAGGTTCACATCTAAATTATCCCCTGTATTTCAAGAACTGTAACGGATCACTGCAGTATTTATAAAAGTGGCCCACTTTGACAGCATTTGAATTACACTTACCTTGGCCAGCTCTTGCCTTAATCTTTTTATAGCGAGTTCAGAGGAGTTTAGACTCTGGCAACTGTAGTTGTGGATTAATTTGCCATCGGTGGGAACAAACGATATCGTTTTTTCCTGGGGTTTTCCAAACTTGCTCTGCATTTGATATACTGCATCAATGTTGTTCTGTAAGGCATAATTGTGTATTCATTTTACTCAAACCTACATTCTTGAGTTAGTAGAAAACAAATAAAATCGAAAATAATATATTTGTTTTCGTTTACCATACAATTTCTAAACATTAAAACATGCGTGAAGTTAGAATAATGGTGGGGAGGGGAATGGCCATGTTTGCCCTCCTTAGGGGCAGATGTACTAAGAATTCACACAAAGCATTACAGCAAGACAAGCTGCCCCACTACGTTGTGTGAATGGGAGAGAGCTGAACAGCACCATATTGTAAAGATATAGCGCTCTAGAGCTCTCTCCCTGCCCTGGCGCACTTGAGGTTGTCTACTGCCAGTGTCAGCACACTTCCACCATGCTGCAAAGGTGCCTGCATTACAGGCAGGATAGATTTTGTGCAGCCTGGATAATCTGTTGGACATGACAGCAGCAGGAACCTCAGCTGAGAGCTTACAAAAGCAGCTGAAAAATAGGTGAGACATAAAAGAAAGCAAACCTTCTCTGCGTTGTTTCAATTTTCAAACAACAAACCCATTGGCTGACCAATTTGTTAATCGAACGTCTAGAACTGCTCTACCTCAGACCTATGAGCTGGAATTTTTCCAGAATGTCGACATCTCTATTACGAGACAAGTGGATAACATTTTGGGGGAGATTTACTAAGATTTTGCGCTGTGTTTGCGTCACAAAATCTTTTTTCCTAATTTGCTTTCCAGTGCTAAACTTGTTTCGCGCTGGAAATAGCGAAAAAGTAATGCGCTGCTTGGCATTACTTTGCAGGGGCGTGCCAAGGGTGGTGCATGTAAATGTAAAATTGATACTTGTATAGCGCACTACTCACCCGCAAGGGTCTCAAGGCGCTTGTACGAATGCCGCTGTGGAACCCATCCTGGCTTTCCCTGTGAGGTGTCTACTCCTGGGCACCCCCAAGGTGGAGGCCGGCATCCTTAGTGTTGTGGGGGCCGTTGTGGAGATTAAGCAAGCTATTGCCCAGAGTTGCAGAGTGGGACTCCATGATTGGAATAGGCACCGAGGCGAAAATTATCAGGTCCGTTTTTGAGCTCAAGACCCTCCGAGGCGGGGAATTGAGCCCTGGTCCCGGGCTAGACCTCTGCATCAGGGTCTGCCGCTCTAACCATTGAGCCACACTTCCCCATGCAACCACCCAAGGTTTCTAACGCTAAACCCAATTTACTAAACACAGTAGATTGGGTTTGGTGTGAGAAAACTGCGCCTTTTTAAACTAGGTGGAAGGAAGGAGAAATGCTTTAATTTCTCCTTCCTTTTTCGACTTTGCATGCGTGTTGCACTGTGCAGCTCGCATACAAAGTGGGAAAAGCTTTCCCTTGTGTCTAGGCAAAGTATTTTGTACAGGAAGGGTAGCCTTCCTGTAGAAAACCTATGCTAGACTCACACACACACACACACACGCAACATAGAGCTATGGCGCTAAGGTGTTGCGTGGCGCACAGCAGCTGTAATCAGCGCCGGCGCAAGGGAAAGGGAAGGGGAGAGCCATATATTTGAAAATATGACACTCTCCTGCTCCTTCCCTGTTGCGCAATGCAGCGCAGCCTCGCGGGAGGCTGCGCTGCGTGGAGATTTGGTAAATCGCCCCCTTGGGGTTCAAATACAAATCAGATAAGCTTTGGCCTTTCCCTGTTAATACCCCTTTCACTGATTAGGCAAGGAAGTTTGCAGAACAATGGGGCCTAAAATTGTGATATGCAAAAAGAGATTTCCTTTCTGTGTTCTTCCGTTTAAACTAAACCATTTGGCAAATAACAAAAACACTCAATTGTTCTGAACACGACATGGTAAGAGAGTATAAAGTACTGAGAATTCTACAAATTCCTCATTTCTCACTGATTTATTTAAAATTCAGAATAAGATTTCAATACACAAGTTAAAAACAATATAAACACAAAATGTATACAATTACTCAAGTTAGACGTACATACCTATTCTATACAAATTACAGACTAATCTATGAGTTGACAAATATTACATGCATCATTCACATTACAATCAATTCAATTCCATAAGATAAAATTAAAATGAAATAAAACATTTGGGGTCCTTCTGTCGACGCGTTTCGGTGCTTTGAGTTTAGATTGAAAACACCTTCCTCAGGACTGAACTTTTGTGTTTAAAACCAGGTATTTTCTTATTTGTTATTGCGTATTCTTCATTATCTTTCATGTCTTCTGCAGCTTGCTTGACCTTAATGGTGTAGGATTAGTTGCTGGCAGCAGATCGAACCGTGAGTGAAGGAGATTAGGCTATGCAAGCGCCTGTTGAGGTCTGTCCCCAACAATATCTGTAACAGGAACGACTCGGGTTACGAGGGAGAGGAACAAAAAGTCCCCGTAAGACCTTTTAAGAAATATAAAAGAAGTCAGGATGTTGTGAGCGTGAGACGAAGGGAAGGCCTCCATATCTCAGATGTGATGCGATGAGGATAATCTGGTTTCACTTCAACTAATCCTACACCATTAAGGTCAAGCAAGCTGCAGAAGACATGAATGTAGCACTCACTGGAAAGTTAAATGATTGAGTCATAACCTTTATGTACTCACAAAGGGATTAGAAAAGTAAAACAGACGGTCCAGTATTCAGAAAAGATAATGAAGAATACGCAATAACAAATAAGAAAATACCTGGTTTTAAACACAAAAGTTCAGTCCTGAGGAAGGTGTTTTCAATCTAAACTCAAAGCACCGAAACGCGTCGACAGAAGGACCCCAAATGTTTTATTTCATTTTAATTTTATCTTATGGAATTGAATTGATTGTAATGTGATTGATGCATGTAATATTTGTCAACTCATAGATTAGTCTGTAATTTGTATAGAATAGGTATGTACGTCTAACTTGAGTAATGGTATACATTTTGTGTTTATATTGTTTTTAACTTGTGTATTGAAATCTTATTCTGAATTTTAAATAAATCAGTGAGAAATGAGGAATTTGTAGAATTCTCAGTACTTTATACTCTCTTACCATGTCGTGTTCAGAACAATTGAGTGTTTTTGTTATTTGCCAAATGGTTTAGTTTAAACGGAAGAACACAGAAAGGAAATCTCTTTTTGCATACTACATATACCCAGTCCTTTCTGGTTTATCTGGGAAACTCTCTTCTTTTGGAAGCCTAAAATTGTGATACATATGTTTATTTAGATCCTCGCAAGTCATTTGGAAAGTGAAATACAGTTTAACATTACCTGAATGTGATCTTTGCAATCCTGCAATGAACTTTGTTGGTCTTTTTTCCATTGCATATACATGGTGTTGTAGTTATCCAGGGGAACATGCAATGCTGATGGTTTAAAATACCTTTCCTCAGCACCTGGGGAGACTGGATGACTGGATGACAGCAAGGGAACTTTCTGAAGAAATGTTTCTTTGGTTAAAGGAATACCAAACTCCCGGCTCAAAAGGTTGACCATCTCGACTGATGGCAGCAGATCACCTTGAATGACCTCTCTCAGCTTGGTCGCATGACACATGTGATCTAACCTACAATAAAACATTTTTTTATTGTTTAGTTTTTGTATGAAGTAGAAAATTAAAGTAGCAAACCAATCAAGGACATTTAATAAAATGCGGTAAATGCAATTTTGCTTCCTAGCCATTTTAAGCTCCAAATACTCAAATCTGATTGGCTTAGCGGATCTACTGTTTGTGTACCACAGAATCAATTCACGAACATCAGTATTGTGATTGCCTGGTTAAGCCCGAAAACTATTTTCTGGCGACCATTACACAATGGGAGGAAATAGTGAATGGCAAATCCCATTTGGTGAACCATAGAAAGGAGGGAGCATGTGGTGGATTGGGATACACACACCTACCCTGGGAGGGGAGATGGAACACCCAGCTGGGACTGGGAATGATGTCAATAGTGATTTGGTATCTTATTTCACCTGTAATGTCAGCAATGGTGTCATCTGCGAGGTCATACGTGATATCAAGTGTGAAGACAAGAGTAGTGCATTGTTGACGGAGTTATGTTTGCCACAGATCTGCGTGAAACTTGACATTCCGAAACTTAGTCCCTTCAGATAATTGTCTGACAAATTTTGAGCAAATTCATCAAACATCGCCACAGTTTTATGCAAATCAATAAGTGGATTTTCAATGGAAACTGAAATTTATCAATGACTGTGCAGAAACTATCATTATGTATGTTATAGCTGCGGTAGAGCAAAACAGCCTCTCGGAAGTATGTAAAAGCATCTTGCCTTATATACACAATGCATAGGATAGTTACGTTTGTTGTCCAGCATTTTATAATACAGCAGTAGAACAGGCGTGCAACGCCCATAGGGGTCAAAGGGTTTCAGCCCCCCCCCCCCATCGTGTGTGTCAGCCGGGCTGAGACAGCTTTCCCCCCCCACACACAGACAGTTCTTGAGCTGCTGTCGTCTTAAAACAGCCGCACCCGAGTACTTCACAGGTCTTTAAAAGACCATTTACTTGATAACAAGGCTTTGTTGTTTTTTCACCCGCTCCAGAGCCCCTGCATCTCCACTCTGCCTATTGTTTAAAGTTGAAAATTACTTTGGCTGCCACAGTGTGAGAATGCATTTCCGGAAAAGCAACCTTAGGCTTTGTTTTTTTGCAGTTTTGAACAGCTCGAACTCCACCCGAAACTATTGAGCCACTTTGCATGAGCATGCAACATTATACAAGGACACATTGCTTGAAGTTTTACCCCTCCCCCCCGAAAGGTGGATCTAGTTGCCCCCCCTGCAATAGCATGCCAGATATCCACAGGTGTTACTTTTTTACAGTCAAAACAAAACTACTTCCTCGGGGCACCTTTTAAATGCAAAGTGTAATCTCATACAGTATTTAAAATATTATTAATGCTTGAGTCTCATTTTCAGTTGAAAAGTCATTTTCTGATTTGCCTATAACATTTGACCCCAGGGACACATTACCACAAAACTTGGTAATCTACTAACCCAGTCAAATAGAGCTTAGTATGCCTTAGTATGCTAAGTTTCATGAAGATCCATCCAGGAGAAAAAAGTTTACTAAGGGTTTAAGTAATTTCTTATTTTAGCTCCTGCAGAAAGTATCTGTTACACATTAAGTGAAAACCTAAGTAACTATGCTCTGGACAGGTACACAGATGCCAACCTCTTTGAAAAGGTTGGGAATGTGCGCGCACCAGACCTTGTGCAATTCCATTCTCAGTGCTTCACCTGTTCAAAATGTTGAGGGCCACCAGTGTGGGGGGCAGAATGAAGCCTTGGGATACCTCTCTGCAGACTGGGAAGGGGTATATGAAAGTGTTAACACTTTAACGAGCGTTCAGCTTCTTTTTCAAACACCAATATCTCAAAAACTACTGAACAAATTTACACTAAGCCAATAGAAGTACACTTTCAAAATAAAGTTCTACTTTCGCGCTAAGTCTGGTGCAAATCCATTCTGCCATCCAGTCTGCAAATGAGAGCAAACGTTCTCAATACATGAAATATCAAAGATTGAAAACAAATGGCAAATTTCCTAGTGACAGCAGCAAGACTTTCAAGAGGCTCACTTGGAATAGCACCTAAGTGAGAATGAGCTAAGAGCCTTTCACCTAAGCCTCCACTGCTCTCTTTTACCAGACCGGATGCAGCACAGACAGGTCCACAGAGAATTATGGGACCCAGCCGTCACTGCCTTACTACAACTGCCCTAGGCACTGAGAGCAAGGCATGGTTGGCACCACAGGAACCCCACGTTGTAGTACATTTAAAACGCAGAGCGATCTGACCAGCCTAGGAAGCTGTTTTTCTCCCATCAAGGAAAGCAAAATCTGATTGACTGGAGACAACTTGAAAAGAAATGTTGCAGCGGCCAAGGACTTGATCCCTGTGCCCTGGGGTTGAATTAAAACAAACATACAATGGAGCAGGGTAGAGATCAGCTGACTGCCCGGCACTTGTGGGTAGGGGGTGAGAGGGAGAATCCAGAGAGAATCCCCAGTGGCCTAAAATAACAATAAAAACAAGTTTTCTACCATGGATACTGCTATGCTCCAGCTGAACCCAGCGTGGTATTCCAGTAAGATACTGTGTAACTTCTGGGGAAACCACCACTAAAATGGCACCACCATGGTGTACTGTAGGATCACACAAGCTTCAATAAGAGAAGCTTGCATGGTCCTGTGGTACCATGTAGGTGGAGGTGGTACTGCAGGAGTACAGCAGTATCCTGAAAAAACATTATGGGGATAATGTTGGGAGTAGTGGGGTAGGTGGAGGCCCATGGGGAGGTTGGGCTCAGGGCTTACAGCCAATAAAAATAGAAAGTCACAAAAAAATACAAAGGTCATGGCTGTGTTGTAGAAATCAAGGAAATGCAAAAAATGGACACAAAATGGGTGAAAAAGTAAATCTAAATCGGGTTAGTGGACTGCAAAAAAAAAATCTGCATCAGGTTAGTGGACTGCAAAAGTTGATGACAAATCTAGGTGGGTGTGATGATGTGCATAATTTAAAAATACCTTCAGTATGGTTGACAAAAAACTGTTTAGAATCAATGAAAAGTTTAAAAAAGGATTTATTGATCACTATCAGTTTTCATCTTTGTATCCCATATTGTTAATTGGGGCAAAGAGTAGACAACCCAACCCAAGGGTGATCAAAAAACACACCTAAGAGTTGGAAAATCGTATAAAAATGAATCCTGTAGGGTCTGCAGACATTGAATTGAGACCCATGGACTAATGGCTAACACAGAGAAAAATCAAGATGCACTTACAATGAATACAGTCGGTAAAGACCCTAAAACGGTTGACAAGCTTACACTAACTATGATTGAAAATGGCAGTGGTTAACCAGCTATTTGCAAATTGCTGCCATTTGGAACCGATGATGAATAATTCAAGATGGTGGTAATATGCATATATACAATTCAAGCTAGGATACTTTAAACCAAATATAAAAAACTATAAACACACTCAGCTGAAGGCAATTAACAGTGGGCTATGAGACTGGGTGCAGGGAATGTCACGTTCCTCACCCAGTGCCAGCTGTGGAAAGTCAAAAGAACAGTGGGCAAAAGTAAAATCACAATGGACTCTGCTGAAAGCTAACTGAAATTCCCCAGTTAGCTAGGCAACAATAGCTTCACTCAATCCACTGCTCATGACCTCAAACAGGAAGTTGCATCGCTGCTGACAGCACTGGTGACATCACGTAGGCCATAACCAATGACATAGTTGAGTGGCAGCATAGAGCACAGGGTGTAAACCTCAGCGATGCTCTGTATCCAGACTAACTCTGGGTAGTTTGCAAAGTGTGCGCTACTTCGCACTATCCGAATTGCACGTAGCACAATGCAAACACACGTAGCGTAGCGTAGTGCAGCGGTCATTTTTTCCTTGCTCGCGGTCCTCAAAGTCAAGTTGGAGACCGCGAGCAAGGAAAATGACATCCCGGCGAGACTTTTTCCTTGTTCGCGATCAGCAACATCAAGTTGCCGATCGCGAGCGTGGAAAATAAACCTCCCGGCAAGATTCTCAATGCGGGGAGGTCAGGTTTCTCATTGCGAGTGGTCGCGTATGCTTGTGACCGCTCAGGATCAGAAACTTCCAGTCCGCGTTGAGAAAGCTGCCACTCGAGTAGAAATCTACCCCAGCGGCAAAAAACGACCGCTTGCACTGTGCAAGATGCAGTTTGCACTGATTGTACAGTGCGGACAAGCATCCGGCACTGTGCAATCAGTGCAAACAGCATTTTGCACAGTGCACTACGCAGTTCGCGTAGCTACGCATTGCTCGCGTAGTGCGAAGTGCACTTCGCGAACTACGCCCAGGGTTAATCCAGACCCATCTGGCTTGTAACTGCTGACCAGAGAGTGGTCCTGCCTTTCGTAGCCAAGGGAATGACAGAGGTCATTTGCATCCAGCACTGGACACAAGGTGCACCATTCAGCTGGTTGTTTATTTGTACTTTTTGTAAACTGTAAAATACATCAAATGCTCATGGTGAATCAGCAATAACCATGCTGGGCAAACTTATTTGAAGCATAACTGTCCCTATATGGGATTACTGGGTCCCGTTATGAATTAGATTTGAAGACAGACACAACTATAAGAGACTGTTTAGGTTTTCAATGGCATTTTTCACAGAATGATTGATTATGCAGTTCTAAATACAAAGTATGAACCATTTAAAGTAATGACCTAAAACAATGAATACAGGATGCATCATTGTCATTAAATCAAGAACGGTGATATGATTCCAAGACAACTACAGTTTTGGACTTCGAAACTGTGACACAAATTTTGCACTGAAGAAATTCTGCCTCATGGAATAAAACGCGTTGGCTCGGCTGAAAAGTCATTATTTGTTTGAACAGAAAAAGAAATACACTTTAATGAAACAAACTATGTGAGATCAGATGAATTCGCAAGAAATAATTCTTTTAAGAGACTATAGACTTCTTTGAGTTGTTCACTCAAAGACTCGGAATGCACTTTTCACTGTGATTATGGTGACATAATAGAGCTTCTGTGTGGCCCCAGGCAATCCGGGTCTATTGGGGACTGGAATTGGGCGTGTGCACTCCAGTTGCGGCCGGCATGACTCGCGGGTGGTGGGGGGGCGGGCGATGGAGTGGGGGGCGTGAGGGGAGGAGAGGTTAATTTAATTAAAAAAATTAAAACTTACCTTGCATGCTTGGTCCGGTCCAGAGTTGCGTCCCTCCGAATCCCAGGAAGCACGTTTCCTCCCTCTACTTCCCTAAGCCAATCACAATGCTGCAATGGCAGCGGTGTGATTGGCTGGGACGGCAACCGCACAGGGGTCCATGGGGAGTCCGTTTTCTCCATGCAGGCTGCATGGAGCCTACATGGAGAAAACGTAGAGTGCATATGACTGGTTTGGTCGGCCCTAGGGCCGACCAACCAGTCAGCGCCCTCAACAGTGGGCAAGCCACTCCTCCCCTGACCTGCAGAAGGACCGCCAACCCGCCCGCCCCCAACCAAACCCTTGTGCTTTTTCGAAGTGAGAGAAGCGGAAACATAAAATGGTATTCATTATACCATTTTATGTGTCTGCTTCTCGCACTGCGAGAAGCAGTAGGGCGACACTCCTCCGCCCACATGGAGGAGCCATCCCTGGTGCACTCACTAGACTGATAATGTAAATGGGGCAATGACACACAAATAGAATAGAAAATGTAAATACAGGATAGTTAGCAGAATTCTGATGATCTATACCAGAAAATTGTTCATAAATAAGAGTCTGACTTTTTTTTAAGGCGGTAGTGGAGGGCGTCAGCCTCATTTCATGGGGTAGAGAGTTCCAGATTCTGGGGGCGATGACAGAGTAAGCTCTGTTGTAGGTTTGCTTCCTGATGAAACATTGTGGCTTTAGCAGTAATGTGCTGGAGCTTCTATAGGATCTAGTGCCCCAGGACAGCTCAAGCATATTGGCGAGATAACTTGGGGTGTTGAAATGCAGAGCTTTGTGCGTCATACATGCAATTTTTAGTTGAATTTTTACTTAATAAGGGATCAACTTGAGGGATTTCACGTCAGGGGAGATGTGAATGTACCTTTATGATCCCTTGATGAGTCTTGCCGCCGAGTTAAGTAAGGCCCTTAAGGGGACTGTTGTGGCTCTGTTTGACCATGAAGCACATTTCCCCTTCACCAATTTGAACAAATCCTTCATACATAAAATTTAACTGCAAGCTAAGGCTTTAAACAATACATATAAAATTGTAAACATTATGTCTAATTTCAGATCGTTTAGGTTCATGTATATGTTGACTATTGAACAAACAAAACTTAATATTTTGCTCTATGGAAAACTTGCAAGTCGAGTCTGTACTTCTGAGAAAGGTGAACTGCAGCTCTATTGTGATCCAGATGCACCAAGTGACGGATTACTGACGGATTAGTCAATTATCTGTATGAATTAAACATGCTGCGGCTGCCTCACCTGGACAGGGCTTGGAAACAGCCTGATGGAACCATATCTCTGACATAGAGGAGAGGCTGCTGCACTATGGATGACAGGGGCTCATGGAGCTGAATGTGATACAGGATAGCGTCCAGATCTTCATACAGGCGTTGATGGAAGGACATGTCTGAGTTATATAGGATTTCCAACTTCCCACCTTTGTTCTGAAAACTACTGCAAGAGAGAATGAAGCGATTATGCACATAAAGAGATCTCAGTGTCCAAGAGCTTCTCAGAGTGGCCAATATAAAAGCTGCCTTTGACATTACACAGCATTTTTTTTTTTAAATAGCACACTCGCTTGAGTAAAAAAACACGTAAATAAGCTAAAACTACATCAATATCTGCTTTTGCGTCGAACAATTGTCACAAATAACGCCGGAAAATAGGTCCCATTTGTAATACTGCTGAACTCTATTTTCCCTGACCCATTTGTGTCTATAGTTGCAAAACACTTTTCATCACTTGGGGTGGTCCAGACAGTGTCATTTATCTCGGGACGCATTTCCCTGTCAGATATGCATATAATAAATGGACTGAAACAATTTACAATAAACTTTTTAAACACAAGGTAAATTGAGCGCTATATTATTGCTCTCAGGAGGATTCTTAGGAAAGAATGTTTACATGAAAACTACTTTATCTCAGGAGCAGTGGCATTTATACGAAATGAGTTTTTTGGCCAATACTGTATCTGGTACACAAGGCTTGCCTCTCTCCTTAATATGTAAATATAGGTATGAAGAGCGGTGTAAATGTATTGGTTTATTTGCTAGTAAAAGCCTCTGATATTTCAGTTTTTTTCCTAGAGTATTCCAGGATTCCCATAAGTCTTGGATTGTTAGCCATGAGCCCATTTTCCATTCCCTGCATCTTCGTTGATGTTTTCATCTAAATACATTTTTAGTAAACGCCACCTCACTCAAAGTAGGGTATGTTTGCTGTTCATAACCGAAGGCACACGCTGCTTTGAGTTCTGACTGTCACACATTTGACGATCTTTGGTACAGTGAGTTCAAGAGATCAGTCCTGCTACGTGACCTTCCACCAAAGTCCTATTCTGTGTGTGGGCGCATCCATGGTGCAAGGGTGCCTGCATTGGCACTAGACAGCACATTGGGCGTCAGCGGTGGGAAAAGATTAGGTATACGCCATATAATGTTAAATATGCTGCATGCCTGCCTTTTCCATGGCAAGTAGCGCTGCAAGGGGACTCGCTGCATGACTTGTTGATAAATATGCCCCCAATATCAAACTGACATAGCGCCTTCAAGAATTCCACAAGCAGCCATACTCTGTAGGATGAGTCAGGCAATTTAACCCCAAAGGTAGTAAAAGTGAAAGGTTCTTGGCATATGTAGTGTTTTCAACTATGCTTTTGAAGCACAGTCAGGCAGATGAATTGCTCATGAATTCAGAGAACACATGGCAGGGAAATAGAACTACAGGTAAGTAACCTTTCCTTCTCTGACATGGCATCTCTCTGATAACCTAAAACTGTAGGAGAGAGTACCAAGCTACAGAAATCTCCGCCTTAGAAGTAGGACACAAAATTATAAAATGGGAAGAAAAAAACATTAATCCGAGCAAATATTTTATGGAGAGCAACTGCCCTAATAGGGGATCTGTCTTGGAACAAGAATCAATACACTAGTCTTTTGCAAATGTATGAACCGACTTCCAAGTGGCTCCTAACTCATGTCTGGAAGCAGGGCATTTCATGAAGGCAGCAGTGGCGGCTTTAACTCTGGTAAGATGCCCCTTTGGTCAGGTAAGGTCGTTTTCGCCTTCTGATAGTGTGCAATAACGAATGATAGTACAATACATTCATCTATGACCTACTTTGTTGTAGGCATAATTGGGCAAACTGCCACATAGTTGGAAAATAACAGGGGGGGTATTCTTTTTCAGGCCACATCCAGTTTCATCAACAAGAAAATGAAGGCATGGAGAAATGAAGTGACTTGCCCAGGATCATAAAATAATGTTATGGGGACAAATAGAATCAGAACTCTTCAGGTTCCCTCAGTCCCACTTAAATTCCTTTTAGACTAAAAATCATGCTTTATGCCTCACACTAACAAGACTGCCAAATTTGACCAATTCAATGTGCACCTGGTTCGAAAAAAAAGGAAAACATCCTACATTAGTATTCTATCATGAGGACCAAGTTCTTGAGCTAATATGTGAACACAGGAGTAACAGGGCTCCTAGAATCCAAATGTATCCTCTTACCCCAGTGCTGCATGTGATGCTCAGGTAATAACGACACTGAGATCCTTATAACACTTTGATGGCTTTCACTGGAAGAGAAGACTACCTGTAAGGCTGTCTTTTTGTCCTACAAAACAGTACACCACAGCTGTTCTGCATAATCACTTTAAAAAATTGAGTTGGCACTGGTGACAGTCTAGTCCGCTCTACACATGAAATTATGATCTATCAAACGAAATATGATCTGACAACCTTTCAACCTGTATAACAAAAGTCTGAAAGGTCTTCTTTTTATCTCAATGACTGTGTCAGACTTTACTGCCAATAGGAAAGAACTACGCAAACACCCTACAAAGCAACAAGTAACAGAATTACAGCTGGGTATTATTAATTCAATGCAGACCCACCAGGCGTCTTGACTGTCTTTCTTTGAAGTCGAGAAGAACAAGTTACTTACCATCGGTAACGCTTTTTCTGGTAGATACAGTATCTGCCTTTGGATTCCTCACCTTGTGAATATCCCCCATGCGTCAGCCACGTTCGGAAAATTCTTTGTAGCACGCCGGTGTGTGCAACGTCATAGGAGCACGGTATCGCGCGCGACTCCGTCTGACATCACCGACTCCTTATCAGACCCACGTCGGCGTGATGACGTCAGTTCCGCCCTTTTTTCCGTGTCTTCGAGGCACCCGGACGGACCAACGACAGTAAATATACATATATACAGTGTACACAGTACATACAAATCAAAACTGCACACAAAGTGCGTAGCAAAGGTATCAAAAACCAGAAATATAAATACATAAACCCAGGTATAGCAGAGCGGACAACGGGGAGGCGGGTGGGTCAGTGAGGAATCCACAGGCAGATACTGTATCTACCAGAAAAAGCATTACCGAAGGTAACTAACTTGTTCTTCTGATAGATACATCTGCCTTGTGGATTCCTCACCTTGTGAATAGAGTCCCACAGCAGTCCCCACTCCCGGAGGAGAGTGTCCACTCTGCTATACCAAGAAATCTTGGAGGACAGAGCGCGCGAAGTGGCTGTCCCTCCTCACCTCGGTATCCAAGCAGTAGTGCTTCGTGAAAGTGTGGAGGGAGGCCCAAGTCGCGGCTCTGCAAATGTCCTCAACAGGAACACCTCTAGACAAAGCGGATGTTGCAGACTTTGCTCTAGTTGAATGTGCTCTAATACCCTCAGGAGGGTCCTTACCCACCAGAGAGTAGCAAATCTTGATGCACAGGATTATCCATCTGGAAAGTGTGCGCTTGTGCACCACTCTGCCCTTTTTGCAGCCAGCAAAACCCACGAAGAGCTGTGAATCAACACGATAGTCTCTATTCCTATCGAGATAGAAACTGACTGCTCTCTTTGGGTCCAAGCGATGAAGTCTCTCCTCCTCCTTGGAAGCGTGAGGGGGAGGATAAAAGGTAGGAAGGGTAATGGATTGTCCTAGATGGAAGGGAGTTACCACCTTAGGAAGAAAAGCAGCCCTGGTCCTGAGAACCATTCTTTCAGCATGAATGGTCAAGAACGGGGGCTTGGAACAAAGAGCCTGAAGCTCACTTACCCTCCTTGCCGAGGTAATTGCAACCAAGAAGACCGTTTTAAAAGAAAGAAGCCTCATGGGACACTTGTGCAAGGGTTCGAAGGGAGAACCCATCAAATAGGTTAACACAAGATTCAAATCCCAATGAGGAACAACAAAAGGAGTAGGAGGGAACTTATTAGTGAGACCCTTCAAAAATCTTAAAACCACAGGAGACTTAAAAAGAGAAGGCTGATCCGGCAAACAGAGAAATGCCGATAAGGCTGAAAGATACCCTTTGACTGTGGCAACAGCAAATCCTTGCTGCGCCAGAGAAAGAGCAAACTGTAAAATGTCAGACAAATGAGCCTTCAAAGGGTCAACGGCCCTCTCCCCACACCAAGAGACAAATTTAGACCACCTTTAAGAATAGATGGACTTAGTGGAGTCACGCCTGGCAGAAAGAATGACATCCACCACATCATGAGGGAGAGAAAAGGAATTCAAGTTGCCCCGTTCAATCTCCAGGCATGAAGGTGTAATGTCTGGAGGTGGGGGTGTAGAACTTGCCCCTCCATCTGAGAGAGGAGGTCTGCCCTGAGAGGGAGACGGAGCGGCGGGTGAGAGGAGAGGTGGAGAAGGTCCGTGTACCACACCCTTCTTGGCCAATACGGGGCGACCACTATGACTTGGGTTCGGTCCTGGCGAATCTTCCTCAGAACCCGAGGAATCAAGGGTATGGGAGGAAACGCGTAAAGGAGATGATTTGACCAACTCAACTGAAACGCGTCCCCCAAGGCTCCTTACATCGGATACTGGAGACTGCAGAATGACGGGCAGTGAGAATTCACGCGAGTAGGGAACAGGTCCACCCGAGGATTCCCCCACATCTGAAAGATGTCGTTAACAACCTCCGGATGGAGCCTCCACTCATGATCGGCAGAGAACTGCCGACTGAGAACGTCTGCACGAATGTTCAGAACTCCGGCCAGATGATTTGCCATCAGACAAATCTGATGGTCCTGAACCCAGGACCAGAGACGCAGAGCCTCTCTGCAGAGACACTGCGACCCCACTCCTCCCTGTTTGTTGATATACCACATCGCGGTCGTGTTGTCCGTCAGGACTTGAACCGACTGACCGCAAAGGGAAGGGAGGAAGGCCTTGAGCACCAGACGTATCTCCCGCAACTCTAGAAGGTTGATATGAAGCAACCTTTCCTCTGGAGACCAAAGACCTTTGATCTCCAGATCCCCCAGATAAGTACCCCACCCGAGAGTGGATGCATCCGTTATCACTGTGGCAACCGATGGAGGAAGTTGGAAAGGCTTTCCTTGAGACAGATTGCCTTCCACGCTCCACCATGACAGATCCGCTGCAGTTTCCCTGGAGTTCCTCACTGACTCCCTGAGATCTCCGTTGTGCTGAAACCACTGCCTGCGGAGGCACCACTGGAGTGCCCTCATGTGCCAGCGTGCATGGTTGACCAACAGAATGCAGGAAGCCATCAGACCAAGCAGACGAAGGACCTTCAGGACTGGAACAACCGCTCCATTGTAGAATAAAGGAATCATTTCCTGTATATCGCGAATCCTTTGAGGAGGAGGGAATGCACGACATACAGAAGTGTCCAGTACCGCACCTATGAATAGGTTGCGCTGGGAGGGCACCAGGTGAGACTTGGGTACATTTATCAAAAAACCCAACCTGTGCAACAACTGAGTTGTCTCTTGCAGATGATGGAGCACCTTCTCTGGCGACTCTGCTTTGATCAGCCAGTCGTCCAGATAGGGGAACACAGGAACCCCCGACCATCTGAGATGCGCAGCCACCACTGCCATCACCTTGGTGAAAAACTTGAGGCGCAGTAGTAAGCCCAAACGGAAGGACCGCAAACTGGTAGTGCTGCGATCCCACCGTAAAATGGAGATACTTTCTGTGCGACTTCAGAATGGGGATGTGAAAATACGCATCCTGCAAGTCGATCGACACCATCCAGTCTTCTTCCATCAGCGCCTGAAGAACCTGTGCAAGTGTGAGCATTTTGAACTTCTCCTGCTTGAGATAGAGGTTCAAAATCCTGAGGTCCAGGATTGGACGTAACCTGCCATCTTTCTTGGGGATCATGAAATACCAGGAGTTATACCCCTGACCCCTTTCCTGCTCTGGAACCACCTCTATCGCACCTTTTCGGAACAGTGCCAGGACTTCTTCCTGCAGGAGAAGCAGGTGGTCCTCTGAACAATAACCTTGGCAAGGAGGGTAATTGGGAGGGAACTCCTGAAAAGGAAGTGCATACCCATTTTCTACGAGATTGAGAACCCAAAGATCTGATGTAACCGATTCCCAATCCCGTAGAAAATGAGTAAGCCGACCCCCTACCGGACCCGCATGATCCGGAATGGCGGATCTAGGGCTGCTTTGCTGCTGCGGGTGGGGGTTGATTGTTAGAGGAGGAAGTAGAGGAGGAGGAGGCTTGGCGTCCACTAGCACGACCCCTTTGTTTACCTCTGTATGATCTATACAAAGGGTTCTGCTGCTGCTGCTGCTGCTGCTGCTGGCCTTGTTTATAGGAACGAAAAGTGGAACTACCAAATCCCCTACACTTCCTAGTGGCAGAACCTCTAGCCTGCAGGCCCAAAGACCTTGCCGTTGTCCGGCTATCTTTGAACCTCTCCAAGGCTACATACGCTTTTTTTCCCAAAGAGGCCTGTCCCGTCAAATGGAAAGTCCATTAAAGTAGATTGAACATCCGTTGAAAACTCAGAAGATTTCAGCCATGCGGCCCTTCTCGTGGCAACAGTAGAGCCCATTATCCTGGCCACAGAGTCCGCCGTGTCCATGCCACTCTGAATTACTAAACGGGCTGCAGCTTGAGTATCAGAGACTACCTCATTGAAGTTCTTTCTATCTTCCTTCCTCTCAGAGTCCATCAATGCATGAACATATCTCCCTAGCAGGCAAGTAGCATTGGTAGATTTTAGAGCCATGCTACCCGAGGAGAAAATCTTTTTTGCAGACTGGTCCAATTTTTTAGAGTCTTTATCTGCTGGCACCTGAGGAAAAGAACCTGCAGACCTGTTGGAACAAGCGGCCTGCACAACCAGACTCTCCGGAGAAGGATGTGAAGAGAGAAACTCAGGGTCACCAGGAGCCACCCTATAACGTCTTGCCACCGACCTGGAAACTGCAGGAGCAGTCAAAGGTTTCTTCCAGACCTCCATTATTGGCTCAGTCAAAGCCTCAGTGAATGGGAGTGTAGGCTCTATTACAGAAGAAGGCGAATGCAAAACCTCCGTGAGGATGTTAGGCTTGTACTCAACAGTAGGTAAAGTCAGATTGAGCAGATCTGCAGCCTTCCTAATTACAACATGGTAGGGTGCCACGTCCTTAGATGGTGCATCAGAAACTGATGGCGAACCCCTCTCAGGAGAGAGTTCCAGACCACTAGCACTATGCAGGTCCTCAAAACAGTCCCCTTGATCCAGAAGTTCTCCTTCCTCTACTTCAGGATCTTCATACTCCTTTTCCTCCAAGAGGCGCTGAGCTCTGCGCCTCGACCACTCCAAACGAACCGAAGTCGACGGATCCGGTAAAGACTCCGACGGAGCCGGAACCGGCGTCGAACGAGGAGCCGGGACAGCTGGAGGTCGAGATTCTCGAACCGGCGTGGCACCTTGATCCAATTCACGAGGTCGTTCCGGA
This sequence comes from Lissotriton helveticus, assembly GCF_964261635.1. Classification (NCBI taxonomy): domain Eukaryota; kingdom Metazoa; phylum Chordata; class Amphibia; order Caudata; family Salamandridae; genus Lissotriton; species Lissotriton helveticus. The sequence goes on along the minus strand of NC_136070.1, from coordinate 1,068,312,231 downwards.
GCCGGCGCCGTACCGAGCCAAGGTGTAAAAGGCGTCGGCATAAACGGCATAAAAGGCGCCGGGGCGTAAGCTTGAGGGACGCCCAAGTTATAAGACAATGGACCCATGGGACCAGCCGGTACACCAGTGGGGTAGATTGCCCTCGCATAAACGCCAAACATAGCATTAAGGAAATGCGAGGGGTCCTGTCCAGGACCAGGAAAGGGAGGGTACGAATCCATCGGCTGCTCCGAAGGAGGCTGCCCCGGCATCAGTTCATCTTGGCCCTCTTGATTCTCAGGGTCTTCCACCGGAGTCGGAGCCCAAGGAATCTCCCCATCTTCTTCATGCTCCGAAGAATGGTGCGACTCCGGATCCGGGGAACCTCCACGAGATTGCAAAGGAAAAGGAGACACGAAGTCCTTGTGATGTTTTCGAGACTTCCTCTTCGAATCTGAAGACTCTTTACCAGAGTGATGTCTTGAGCTGTGCTTCCTCCTCTTGTGCTTCTTCTTCGAGGAGCCCGAAGCATGACCCAAAGCCGACTTCGATCCGGACCTCGACCTCTCTCTGGACCTCGACCTCACTCTGGATCTTGACCTCAAAGCCGATCTGGACCTCGACTTCGATCGCGACTTCTGCCTCGACCTCGAACATCTAGACGTCGACCTCGAAGACCTTCCAGCCTCTCTTCCTTTCACCTTCGCAAGCAGAAGCTTAGCCCCCCGCTCTCGTAAAGCCTTAGGGTTCATCTTGAAGCAGGATCGACAGTTCTTTACATCATGGTCCGATCCAAGACACCACAAACAATCGTCATGCGGGTCGGTAATAGACATCATTCGGGCACACGATCCGCACTGCTTGAAACCCGTCTTCCTCGACGACATCCTCAACGAAGAAGAGACACTCGACAGAGAAACAATAACACAAAATAGCAACAAGTTACTATCTGAATCACAGAAGATCCCAGAAACCGTTAGCGTCGACGACGCGGAACAAAGGGAACTGACGTCATCACGCCGATGTGGGTCTGATAAGGAGTCGGTGACGTCAGACGGAGTCGCGCACGATGCCGTGCTCCTATGACGTCGCACACGCCGGCGTGCTACAACGAATTTTCCGAACGTTGCTGACGCAAGGGGGATATTCACAAGGTGAGGAATCCACAAGGCAGATGTATCTATCAGAATATTTGTTAGGAGAATATATTCTAGAAAAATTTAATAAGAGTTAGTTGGGGTATTTTGTCCCTTTCACATCACAAATGGTAAACCATATTTTTCCAATGCACAGATTTGAGGATATTGCGCTTTTAACCACAGGTTGATGTTTCCAGAGAATTCTGGGTAACAAAAAGTGGTATGGACAAAGCAAGCCATATTCACTTGGTCTTCTAGTTTTCAGAAATTTGTGGGGTAGGTTGGGTTTTCCAATTGTCGATTGACATTTTAATTAAATCATGTAGCTATCCAGCTGAAGTATATTTTAGGTAAAAAATGAAGTGGAAACATTGCAGCTCACAACACCCTGTATATCCTAGTACTCAAGCTTTCATAAATGTGTTGAATTGGTAGGGTTTTCTGGGTGCCTATCGACCCTGGACCCAAATACAGCAGCCATGCCCCATGTGAACTCTACATTGGCTTTTCATGGCTGCGTTTTTGGTCCTTTCTGCTCCAAATGACAGGTCCACTCACAGATGTGAAATACTGTTTTTATCAAGGAGACGTTCTGAATTCAGGCTGATAGCAAATGTGCTGATGCCAATGTATTCCAATGACCACAGTTACTTTAGGGTGAGGAAACCGAGGCTTCAACAATTTTAGAGTTCAATAGAGCTGTTTATAAAGCAAATTTGTGCAATTTCAACAAAGGCCCTACTAGTTTGTGCAATTTCAACAAAGGTCGTACTTTAAAAAAAAGAGTGGTGTTAGTATGTGTTCCTAGCTACAGTACACATTCAGAACCAACCCCTGCAGACATATGGCTCAAACAGCAATGGCAAACTGCATCCAAAATTCTCTACACATGGTTTTCATTTGTGTCTGTTCATCTCCACTTCCCACCCACATATATGGCCTATTTCTGAAAGAGTGATGAATGTGGGCAAACGAGAGGCAGGTAATACGCCTCAGTGTACTTGCCCTACACATTCCTCGGCTATATAAAATACATATAGTTAGTGGGTATCAGCTCTCCTATGGTGTAGGATGAAAAATAAGTCCCCAATCCGGCTCCCCAGATGAGCTGAAATGAAGAGGGCAGAGAGAGGTACTTCTGGGACCAGGAAGCCTAGCTCCCTACTCAGTTTCAATTTTTTAGTTCACAATAAACTATCCCTGGCATCCAGATAGCATTCCAGGTCGTTGAAGTAAGGCAAATAAAGTGATAATATTCCCAACCTGCTCTCCAACGGACCCTATCATGCAGAAGGTGGGTACAGGCCAGAAGAGGTTCACCTTGTGCAAGGAAGTCTAGCTCCCAACTCTAATTCTATTTATTTGCTTCACAAAAAGTATCTCACGTTTTCCGGGGTACTGCAGGTCCCCTAAAGTGGCAAACCAGGGGGGTAAAAACCAGATCTGCTCCCCAAGGTGAGCTGAAATGCAGATGGGTTAGACATCAGAGAGAGGCAGGACTGGCAACAGGAGGCTTTGATTCTTATTCTCTTTCTATTTTCTTTTGTTTGATAAAAAGTTAGCCTTTGTATTTTGAGACCTTTTCATGTCCTACAACAGGGGCAAGTGGTGGTAACACCTAATCTACTCGCCCAGGAGAGCTGAAATGCAGACTGCGGGTAGGTGTTAGATAAAGAGGCACACCTTAAGCCAGGCAGCCTTGCTCTGCACTCACCTTCTATTCCTCTACTTGACAACAATGATACTTGTTGTCCAGGAGGCATTTCAGGTCCCATGGGGGAAGCAGATTGGAGGGTAACAGGTACTGATCTGCTCCTGCAAGAGAGCTGAAATACAGGGGGTGCGTGGAGTTCACTAGCCCACTTTGCAGATCAGTGGACAAGGCCTTTAGATATATATACTCCCCCTAGAAGCTTAAAGGCAGATGTCTGCAAAGTTTGATAAGGAGGCCTACTCTAGGTAGGGCACTTCCAGACCTGGATTAGGATTCTTAGTTTGTCCAATAAACATTTATAATCCCAAAGCTACATTTATCAGAGTGAGAGAGCCTAACAAGAGGTTTATGAGTCTACTCTGTCCCTAGGGATTAGGGAAGGGTCAGAGGAGGCGGGTATTATTAGGCGTGATGGGAAGGGTCAGAGGAGGTGGGTATTATTAGGCGCGATAAGGGTAGAGTCAAAAAGAGGAGACAAAATAACGAGCAGATGGAAAATAATAGCTACTTGCTGCTCGGTGATAAATATCTCTGAATCTATGCTTTTTTTCTGGTGGAAATGGGTTTGGATTTTGATTGTGGCTTGGTGTGCATGTGCTGAACTAGGCGAGGGCTTATTGACCCAGAAGGCACAAGCTGCTCCAGTGACATCACAGCTGAGGGCGTGTTAGATTACAATGGCAGGTATAGGGTTTCAATTGGGGCGTTTCTTTCTACGGCCCAGGGCGGGGTTAATGAAGTTCCATTCATTTAAATTCTCAGGGGCAGGGCAGGCCGGTGTAAACAATCTATGAGTGGGTTTGAACCATTGTAGGGCATCACAAGAGGCAGACCATGGACTGACAAAATACAACATGTGCATGTTTTTAATTCTGCAGCATTAGAAAGGTCTTGTTGTGGAGATATCGCACAATAAACAGACCACGCAGATGGTAAAGCGTAAACGGCCATTTATTAGGACCAGGCTGCACAACTAAACAATAAACCAATAACATCAACATTAATAACAGCAACTCCCACATCAACTCTTCCTTGCTTCACTCTCTTCACCCACTCTGACTCATGTCTCCAACCACTCCATCCCCTTCCGTACCTCATCCATATCCACAAATCACCTAGCATCCTACCCCAATATCCTCTGGCATTCCAGTCATGCCTCCAGCTCCCCACATCATTCAAACTCCCCCCTCCCCCCGAGGGATGGGTGCGCCCGCTCTTTACCCCCCCTACCCCTCCAAAGTATCGCCTTAACTGCAGCCCGGCCTAAAATGGCACGCTAAGCCAACGCTACCCTCAAACCCTAGTAACTGCAGGGTGGGTGGCCTTTCAATAACTTTCCCTCCTGATGGTGCCGAGTGCAGGAAGAGGAAGTTGCCTTCCTCCCCAGCGCTGTTATACCCACCCCCTAACTCCACCCCTTCCCCCTGCCTGGTCCTACCCTCGCGCAAATGACCCCTGGGGAAGACTACTTTGTGACTCTGCTTCCCCCGGGGCCCGGCATCGCGCAATAAACAGACCATGCAGATGTTAAAGCGTAAAAGGCCATTTATTAGGACCAGGCTGCACAACTAAACAATAAACCAATAACATCAACATTAATAACAGCAACCCCCATATCAACTCTTCCTTGCTTCACTCTCTTCACCCACTCTGACTCATGTCTCCAACCACTCCATGCCCCTTCTGTACCTCATCCATATCCACAAATCACCTAGCATCCTACCCCCGATATCCTCTGGCCTTCCAGTCATGCCTCCAGTTCCCCACATCATTCAAACTCCTCCCCCCCCCAGGGATGGGTGTGCCTGCTCTTGACCTCCCTACCCCTCCAAAGTATCACCAAACAGGGAACCCCCTGTAGGGCGGTTACCTGCCCTCCCCCCACCCTCCGGGTCCGTGCAGTGCATCTTTCAACCACACCTCCCTCACACAGACCTGTAACACCAAATCGCCTCATTCCACAACTTACTGACCACATCCCTCATCTCCATCATATAATAAGCATTCCCCAATCGTGAAAGAGGCACCCCGTCGTCCCTGAACAGTAATGGTTCCTCCAGTCGCAGTCCAGCGTGAGAAATAACCTTAATGTTCTTGTCCCCACAAAACAGTCTCATTTCTCTGTTGAGCTTTCTCCGGGCCTTTTCAATAGCCCCATGTTTCATCGCACCCCTCCATATTGTCCTGGGGACAAACTCAGTCCAGGCAATGCAAGTCCCTGCAAGCCTGTTTTTTAGCACCTCCAAGTCCCTCTGCATTAGCTGTAAGAGCGCCAAACCCGACAGCTTGACCAAATCAGTCTCCCCCAAGTGTATGAACAGTAAGTATGGGCATCCATTCTGGGGAACCATCTTTGCGAGCCAGGGCAATAATGTCCCCCATCGCATCCCCCCTTTACCCCACCAGTGCACCCCATGCTGTTGTCCTTTGAGTCCCAGGTTACGGCCATACACCTGTTGCTCTGCATACTTGGATGCCCAGTGGACGAAGGAATGACCCACAATCCAAGTGACTGTCTTGGCCCCCTGTCCACCCACGCAACTGACGAAAGAGAAATATGTTAGAAGAAAGCCTGAAAGCAGCACAAAACTTCACACTGGTATGCCCCACCCACATACTCCTCACTTCCGCACATACCGCCCCAGCAGCAGCGGGGTCCCCCAGAACAGAATCCTCACGCTAACCCATAAAAGAGCCAAACTCCGCCCAGGCCAGTTGGTATGTCCTTCTTGTGGTATCAGCAATAGAATGTTAAACCAGGCCTATCACTCTCACTCCCCCAAGGCCCAGATGCCGTCCGGCAACTCGGTCTTGCACAGATCCGCTCCTGGTGCCAAACGCCGGAACCGCTGCCACTGTGAACGAGACAAAGCATCCACAATGTCATTATTCGCTCCAGGGAGATGTTTGGCTCTAAAAACCACATTCAATCGCAAGCATTTCAGCATGAAACCTCTCAGTAATCTCAGCACCCTCAGATCCCTGGCCCTCTGCCGGTTAACCAGCTCAACCACAGTCATATTATCCACATGGAAAAGCACGGATCTGTTCTGAAACTCAGGACCCCACACCTCCAGCGCCACCAGCAAAGAAAAGAAGTCCAGAAAGGCAATGCTCCTCCCTTGCTTCAACAAATGAGCTGGCCAGCTCTCTGCACACCACCTGCCATCCCAGAATATCCCAAAAACAGCTGCCCCGGCTGCATCAGAGTAAATTTGACATTGCCAAACTGCTCTCTCGTCATCAAAGTCCAGGGACACTCCGTTGAAATCCGTCAAGAATGTCAGCCATGTCCTCAAGTCCGCCCGAACCCCCATGGAGATCCGGATCCTCTGGTGTGAAAGTACTGCCCCCGACATGACCATGCCGAGCCGCCGGCAGAACGTCCATCCCGCCCTGACCACTCAGCACGCGGAATTCAGGAAGCCCAGCAGCCGTTGCACTGCCCTCAAAGCAATCCTCTTCTCTCCGATCGCTCACAACAGGCATACCTGAATTTCCGTCACCTTTACCACGGGAAGCCGAGCCAGCCAGTGTATGGAATCTAGCTCAATCCCAAGGAACGTTATGTTATGTTGGCTTGTATAGCGCATGGCTACCCCAGCAACGGGGCGTCTCAGGGCTTGCAGACATGCCTGAGGGCAAGGCAACCTAGCCCATAGAAGTGACGTGTGGCGCCATTTTAGATACCCTAGATGTCGGGAAACAACCAGGTTTTGATTTGTTTCCTAAAAGACAGGTAGTTCTTTGTGGCACGCACTTCAAGGGGAATCGAATTCCACAGTTTCGGGGCTAAATATCTGAAGGAGCGACCGCCAGCTCTACTCTCCTGGATTTTAATCGTACAGGCAAGGTGAAGGTCTGCCGAGCGGAGGGCACGTGTAGGAGTATAGAAAGAACACAGATCTCGTAAGATTAGAGGACCAGAGCAATGAAGGATTTTATGCATTAGACAGAGGGTTTTGAAGTGGATGTGTTGTTTCACCGGAAGTCAATGTAAACGCCGCAGAATTTGGGACGTCAGGCTACAACTAGGGCCAGCTGTCTTTTCTGGGGCCAGGGGGACACCAAATTGCAGCGACATCTCCTGGAAATGCGACAGAGCCCTGCCACAGTCCCTAGAGTTTGCCTTCCCCAAGAAGAGGAAATCATCCAGATAGTGAGTGACGTCCCGATGCCCACTGAACCGTGTGAAGGCCCATTGCAAGAAGGTGCTAAAGAGTTCGAAAAGCGCGCAGGAAATAGCACACCCCATGGGCAAAACCTTGTCCACGTAGATGGCTCCTCCGAATTGCATCCCCAGAAGCGAGAAATCCGCGGGGTATATAGGCAGCAGGCGGAACGCTGACTTGATATCACATTTCGCCAGTTCTGCCCCCGGACCACACACCCTCACTAGGCGGATTGCATCGTCCACCGACGCATAAAGCACCCTCGAGTCCTCCTCGGCAATGAAATCGTTCACGGATTGACATTCAGGCCACGAGAGATGGTGTATCATTCAGAACTCACCCTCTTCCTTCTTGGGCACCACCACCAGCGGAGAAATAATTAGGTAATCCGCCAGCCAGTCGGTAAACGGGCCAGCTATTCTCCCTTCCTCCACCTCTTTCTTCAATTTGGCAGCCACCACTCCAGGCAACTCCTTTGCTGACTTTACATTTTCTGCCCACCTCCTCACTCTGGGACCTTGATAGCCCACCCTAAAGCCCTCTGTGAAACCCCACTGAATTTGCAGCGCAGCCTCCTGATCCGGGTAACACGAGAGCCACGTGGCCATCGCCTCCACCTTAACCGTGTAGGCGCCCTTCTGCCCAGCCTGTCCCCTTCCCTTCGCGTTCCACCACTGTTCTGAGGGGGTGACCAGGGTAAGACACTGTGTAAGTGCATGCTTCCCTCCGCACTTGGAGCACTCGTGCTTAAATTTGCAAGGGTAGCTCGAGCAGTAGCCCCTGTTGTAGTACCAAACGGCCCCTATGTTATAACTGCCCGGCTTGGTGACTTGACCTGTGGTAACGGCACTGGCGGAAGCCCCCCCCGCCACTGTGGGCGGGCCGTGGCGGAAAGGACTGATAAGCCACGGTCAAACCGTTGGCAGTATGGGTAGATGCCGACGAGCGCGTGGATGCCACCCATTGCATCCATAATTCTTGGTCCACCTCACCCCAATGCTTGTCAGGATTAGTGCTAACCCTTGCCCTGAACTCCTCATCATAGCTCAGCCAGGCAAACCCACCGAACTGCATCTGGGCCTTCCTTATTATATCCATATACTTCATTAAAGCTATGGCCCTATCCTGGTGTTTTTCGCAGTAAATACTAGCGTAGATGAGAAACGCTGAAGTCCAATTCTCCATCGTCACAGGGACCCTGGGCCGCCTAGTTAACTCCCACTCCTCCTCCTTGGAACCCTCCTTCGCCTGCACCTCCCTGTGCAACAACTTAAACACGTCCACATACTCGTGTTCCCCGATCCTACCCTTAATCTTGTCCGACAGGTGAGACCCCAGGGGCACCGCCAGCCCCATGTAGGGGAGCTTGTTCTGATGTTTGTCGTCCACCTTGTCCCCCCTATCATCCTTCCCATCCACCTTGTCAGTCTGGACCCCAGCCGTAGACACAGACTTACCAGCCACCTGCTAGTCCCCCAGTGGCAGCCCACCCTTAGGTGTCCCTCAGAACTCCTGGACAGACCCATCCCCAACACTCACCTTTCCTGCTTTTTAATGCCCTAGCCACCTCCTCTTGCTCTGCCCACCTCTCCTCCTCCGAAGTGGAAGTAGGGGGCCACTCAACCTCATCTTCCCAAACTGCGCCCACCCTGGCCGCATTCTGCTCTGCCTACCGCGCCTCATTAAGCTGCACCAGAAGCCTCTGCTCCCTGATCCTGTCCTCCCACGCCAACGCCTCCCAACTCGGGAGGGGAGGGGGCGGGCAGTAGCCTTGCAAACACACTCCAGGTGGGAATAACCAGGGCCGGGCCCCTCCCGCTCTAACCCCCTCAGAATCTGTGCCCAGAAGGGTCGCCCCCCCACCCACCCCTGGGGCTGGGGTGCCCACCCTGGAACCTGTAGAGAGGTCGATGGGAGCGTCCACCCATTGCCCCTGGCCTTCACCTGCACCTGCACCTCCTGTGCTCGTCCCAGCCTCCACTTCCATGATGCAGGGCCCCCAGCCCCCCGCCCCCACTTCCACCACAGCGAGATCCAGTAACATCCCTGCAGCAACTCCCAAAGGCCTGGCCCCCTCGGCCCCCTCCCCCCCTCCCACCTGCAACCGCGTGCGTTCTGGGGCCTGTAGCAGCTCCCCGGTGGACACCTGCGCATGCGCTGGGGCTCCCACCTCGGGAGACACAAACTCCAGTTGGGGGAAAGACAGGCGCGGAGGCAGGCTCTTACGCCGGCCTCCGTGCGCGGCTCCCTTTTTAGCCGCGCCCCTCCCCCGGCCTGCAGCGCACAAACTCGGTGGCGGTGACTCGCCCTGACAAGCTAATACAGCCGCCGCCACCCCCGCCGAAGCAGCCCGCAGGGCCCGCTGAAACCCCACCCACGCCTCACCCAGCACACCGGGCCGGAGGAGATCCTCCCGCCCGGCGCGCCCAAGAATCCGCAAGGGCTCACGCACCTCATTCGCCGACACGCCCGACATCGCTCCACGACCTCGTCCACACTTCCAGAGCCACCGGCCAGTGGCTCCCGCACCCCCAGTCCGTCGCCTACAGGAACTCTCCGTACCACAACTGCACCCTGCCTACACTAACACTACACTACAAAACTACACCTTGCAATAACTTTCCCTCCCGATGGTGCCGAGCGCAGGAGGAGGAAGTTGCCTTCCTCCCCTGCGCTCTTATACCCACCCCCTAACTCCACCCCGTCCCCCTGCCTGGTCCTAGCCTTGCGCGAATGACCCCGGGGGAAGACTAGTCTGCGACTCTGCTTCCCCCGGGGTCCGGCAACGCTAAGTCCGCTCTTTTTGAGTGCCCTCAAATCATAGGCAGGAGAAAAGCGGTTCCCCTGCTGGCATGAGAAAGACGAGACACACACAATCTGCCCATGACCAGAGCAGTTACAGTAACCTCATGTGCACTATACTGAAATTTTCAGGAGCAGAGAAGGGCCTGGTGAAAAGCACTAAAGCCGGGGTACGTGAAATAAAAAATGCCAGAGGTGATTAATTTCTCCTTTGAGAAAATGCAAGGTAAGGCAGTCGTGCAAGCAAAGCGATGGGTGGAATGCATGGGCTCCAGGCACCACAATCTATTTTAGTTAGAGGTGGGCGAGCCACTGATAACACGAGCCAGGCTTAAATGTGATGTCTGCGTCACCTGGTGGTACTCGTCAGTGACCTATCATAAGCCTCAGTAACCCCCACAGTGCGGGGGGAGGGGGTACGAGCACAAGGGGGCCCCATCAGCAAAAGTGGTAGGTGGTGGGCCGGGGAGAGAACCCCCGTCATGTACTTTGAAGGGGGGAGAGGCTCAGTTTTGATACGGCACTGGTATTCTTGACATCTTGAGCCCAAGACAAGTCAAGCTTTCCCAGGAGGATATGTAGCCTATTGGCTACTGCTGTTGACCATGTTCCCTTGGAGAATCAGATTCGAATCCCCGCCTCCCGGTACAGCATCTTGTGATTCGTGGCAAATTTCCATGGGCAAAAAGAAATCAAAACGTGAAACGTAGTATGTGTTTGTTGTGAAGTGAATGCACTTAAGCCCCCGGCAAAGTTCGCCCGATATAAAACTGTAAAAAAGTTATAAGTGAACTCTGTCTCTTACCTCTTCCTTTGGCCTCAAAACATTAAAGACAAACCATTAACTATTTAAGTCAGAAAGTTATACCTATCTAGTAGTAGCGGAATTACACAATGTGAAATTTGAACATCTGGGCTCAATCCCAGCTTCCCTGTGTGAACGAATTGTGCGATTCTAGGCAAATGCTTTATTTCACCGAACTTTCTTTTTGTTCATTGTCACATATGAAAGCACCTTCAAATACGTGAGTTCGGAGAGTATGGTGTACAAAAAGCTCTCTTTTGTTTAATAGCCTATATGTTGCTCCATCTATTGTAAGATTCTAGGATAAATGTAGAGTACATATGACCTCAGACATGCTTCCTAATCCAGTGATAGCATTATCATTAGGGCGACGACAGGAGTGTTTTTCAGTCCATGGTTAAAAAAGTTTAAAAATACTACCCAAATCATATGCACATGGTGACATGCTTCTAAGTCGTAAAGAAATGCACGAAATACTAAATTTTTCAGTCCATGGTTAAAAAAGTTTAAAAATACTACCCAAATCATATGCACATGGTGACATGCTTCTAAGTCGTAAAGAAATGCACGTTTTGAATTCTGAAGACACCTTATCATAGTCTAACATGATATTTGTTGCATGATTTACGTTCCAAATATTTTCAAGACTTGGCTAGTGCACAGGCTATTGGAGTCAGAGCCAACTCTTGGCTAGGCTTCTTCTACATGTTAACTTGCTGGTTCACACAACTCTATTTTTATTCACTGCTTATTTATGGAAGGCTATGTTGCTCAGTACGGGGTTGGGAAATGGCTCCATGACTACTTTGCCTCATGGAGAGCAGTAGTGTCTGTTTTATTTTGCCTGGTGGCTGCTATTAATTATTTGGAAATTCTGCTGCAGCTGTGCTGTTTTTAAGTCATATGATGCCTAAGGAAACAACAATCTCAGCAGGATGTCCTCTTCCATGATCTTCAACTTCAGTTTAATCTGATTTTTTCACAAAGTATTTTCACGAGTTTGTATGGCTCATTTCTTTTCCCCGAGTATGCTATATCGAAGGATGGTGGCTGAGCCAGCCCCACAAGAAGTTGAAACATCTGATCGCATACACTTCTCTGCAGTAAGCACATTACCCCAATGAGCTACCTCTTTAGTGGCCCCTGGTGGTGGGGAAATACTATCCTTTCAAACAGCCAAGGGGTTATTTCTGGCAATGCTTTGGGGAAGTAGAAGTTTGCTCACTGGACTCATTTTGTTTGGGCCCTCTGAACAGAGTCTCTCTTTTCTGCATTCGCAGAAATGGATGTATAAACACAGACAAATTATGTATTGTGCCTTGTGTCCTGTCCAGGACAAGGGCACTAGGACCCTGGGGCAGCGCAGGGGCGAGGGGACACCGGACACCACATCCGGTCAAGGGGTGGGGAGAGGACACTCTGAGGCTGGACCTCGAAGCATGAGGTCGTGACATGCATATGCTGTGAAGAAGGAAACAATAAAGGCATACCTGTATAATACCCTGGTGTCCTGCGTATTCTCCTGGGTCTGGGAACACGACATCTGGCGACGAGGCGGGATCGGAATCATCCGACGTGGAGAAATCGCGATTTTAACCAGGAGCCCACCCTGGATCGCGTCGTGACCAGAAGGAGGAGTGCAGCAACTGTGACTGAGCAGCAGCGACGCGGGAGCCCACCCCGACCGCTGCACGAGGAAAGGAACAAAAAACGACCCCTCCGGTAAGCGCCTAGCAAAGAGCGCGAAATCCAATTGAAATAGGAAAGCAGCGCGAGCTCTCGTGACCCACGAGAGTCTCGGCGGCCATTTTGGGGTCAGGCGCGGGAGCCAATAGAAACTGCAAAGAGCGCGGCGGCCATTTTGGAGTCAGGCAGCGCCGCAATTGGACGTGAAGTCCCGCGAGAGCACGGCGGCCATCTTGAAGACAGGCATATAAACCAATAGGAGCCAAGACCGAGTGCGGCGGCCATTTTGAAGACAGGCGAAGCGCGAAAAAGAGCCAAAAATACAGAAATAAGGGACAAAGGCACCGGAAAAGAGGAAAGAAGACCACAAAGGGTGGTCAGAGTAAAAGACAATTAACATGAGGGCCATACAAGAAAAATAAACAAATAAATAAATAAAAGCAAAAAGGAGAGAAGCAAAGTAAGGCACATAAGTGACAAAAAGGCAGCATACAGACCATAGTACCAGGGAAGAGGGCATAAATACAGAAATACAGGTGCACCCAAAGAAGAAGAGGGGCCAATAAAGGACAAAAGAAAGGAAAGAAAGGAAATTAAGGAAAGGCACAAACAAGCATATGCAAAGGCAAAAAGAGGCAGAATAAGGAAATAAGAGTTGAACAAGGAGCAATAGAACAAAGAACAGAAAAGAAGGTAACAGCACAACGAACAGGTGCAAATAAAAGAAGATACAAGAGAACAAAGCACAGACAAAGCAGAAAATAAAGAAAGAACAAAGGGTGACAAGGACGAATAAGAGAATTGCACTAAAGCAATTGAGCGCTAATAAAGCACAAGCGAAGACAAAACAGTGAATAAGAGAAAAAGACAACAAGTAAAAGGACAAAGGAAAGAAAAGAAAGGAAATTAAGATAAAGGCACAAACAAGGACATGCCAAGGCACAACGAGGCAAAATAAAGGACAAAAGAAAGGAAAGAAAGGAAATTAAGGAAAGGCACAAACAAGCATATGCAAAGGCAAAAAGAGGCAGAATAAGGAAATAAGGGTTGAACAAGGAGCAATAGAACAAAGAACAGAAAAGAAGGTGACAGCACAACGAACAGGTGCAAATAAAAGAAGATACAAGAGAACAAAGCACAGACAAAGAAGAAAACAAAGACAGAACAAAGGGTGACAAGGACGAACAAGAGAATCGCACTAAAGGAATTGAGCGCTAATAAAGCACAAGCAAAGAAAAAAAAAAAACAGTGAATAAGAGAAAAGACAACAAGTACAAGGAAAGAAAGGAAATAAAGACACATAAGAGAAAATAAAGACGACAAAGTGCAGAGCACAGGAAACAGAAGAGTGCCAAAAAGAGCACGAGAAACAACAAAAGAAAAGACAATAGAAGACATAACAGAAAAGGGGTGCCAGAAAGAGCACGGAGAATAGAAGAGTGCCAGGAAGAGCACAGGAAACAGAAGGGTGCCAGAAAGAGCACGAGAAACAACAAAAGAAAAGACAATAGAAAAAAAAAAGGAGTGCCAGGAAGAGCACGGAGAATAGAAGTGTGCCAAGAAGAGCACAGGAAACAGAAGAGTGCCAAAAAGAGCACGGGAAACAACAAAAGAAAAGACAATAGAAACAACAAAAGAAAAGACAATAGAAGACATAACAGAAAAAAGGGGTGCCAGAAAGAGCACGGAGAATAGAAGAGTGCCAGGAAGAGCACGGAGAATAGAAGTGTGCCAAGAAGAGCACAGGAAACAGAAGAGTGCCAAAAAGAGCACGGGAAACAACAAAAGAAAAGACAATAGAAACAACAAAAGAAAAGACAATAGAAGACATAACGGAAAAAGGGGTGCCAGAAAGAGCACGGAGAATAGAAGAGTGCCAGGAAGAGCACAGGAAACAGAAGGGTGCCAGAAAGAGCACGGGAAACAACAAAAGAAAAGACAATAGAAGAAATAAAAACAAAAAGAGTGCCAGGACGAGCACGGAGAAGAGAAGAGTGACAAGAGGAGCACAGGAAACAGAAGAGTGCCAGAAAGAGCACGGGAAACAACAAAAGAATACCATAGAAAAGAAGAAATGACAGACCCCAAGCCAGAAAGACAAAGTGCACAATACAGAAAACTACCACCATTCAACTTGTCGGAGCCACAAGTAGGAATAAGGTGGGAGAATTGGATCAGACATCTGGAGAGATACATGGAGGAGACGGATGTGACAGAGGCAAAGAAACTGGGTCTATTACTAAATTATGCAGGCGATGACATTGGGGACCTCCTAGTGACGCTACCAACAAAGGAAACAACAACTTATAAAAAACTAAAGAAATGTTTAACAATGAAATTTGACCGGCAAAGAAATATTGACCGTGAAAGATACAATTTCGCAACTGCGTCTCAACAAATAGGCGAAACACCAGATGACTTTGCGACCAGGCTGAGGAAACTTGTAACACATTGTGAATTTGACAAATTTGACAACACACAAGCAATAAGATTGCGAATAATAGAAGGATGCCGTGACAGGAGCGTCCGTGCAAAGATACTAAAAGCCCCAACATCACTAGAAAACATCCTGGCCCCAGCAAGAGCGGAGGCTAGAGCGACAGCAGACGCAAAAGAACTGGAGCGAGGAAAGGTCATAGAAGAAACAGTGCCGTGCCTGTTGAGCAACGTCACAATGCAGATGATGGGTCTTATGGCAACCGAAAGACTGGAAGAAGATGATGCCATCACAAGCACCCCACCGGAGCGAGGAAAGTTAACAGAAATAAAAGTCACAATGCAGATGATGGGTCTTATGGCAACCGAAAGACTGGAAGAAGATGATGCCATCACAAGCACTCCACCGGAGCGAGGAAAGTTAACAGAAATAAAAGCGCCGTGCCTGTTGAGCAACGTCACAAGCACCGCACCGAAGGGGCTAACAAACAAAGGAAAACGTGTCACGTGGACAGAAGAACACCACAAAGAATTGAAAGAGACAAGAGTTGCTATGACGGCCGAGTACGACGCAGCACATGCTGACCGGGGACAGAGCAGAAAGCCAAATTCAGGTGGCAACGAAATAGAACTGGTAGCAAAGGCGACACAACGTCAACAAAGAACAAAATTACCGAAGACAGGTGGTGGAAATGAGAGAATGAAGAAGAGTGAGACTATCACACACAAGAAAGAAAAAAGCGTGGAACAAGAAGACACTGCTGTAAGAGCTCAAACAGCGAACGCAACAACAGAGGCTCAGGAGAAAAAAGGAAGACATGCGAAGAAAAGGAAAAGAAAGAAAGGAGGCACTGTGACGGTCAAAGAAGGACAAACGAGGAAATGGAGCAACGAGATCCCCGGAGACAAATTGAAGATGACAAAAGCAAAAGAACGGATGGCAAAGGCGGCAGTTTGGCCAGTGTCACGTCACAGGGCACCTTTCGCATGTCAGCAAGGCAGACGCAAGAGAAGCGGAAAGGTCAAAGCAAGAACTATAGAAAGGCACACAAAAGGAAGAAGCTCAAGAGGATATCAGAAAACAGTGATCAAGAAGGAAGCACATGGAACGAAAGAGACTAATTGAAGAGGTGTAAAAGAAGAGGCCTCTGGGCCATCGAACAACATCTCTCTCTCTCTCTCTCTCTCTCTCTCTCTCTCTCTCTCTCTCTCTCTCTCTCTCTCTCTCTCTCTCTCTCTCTTTCTCTCTCTCTCTCTCTCTCTTTCCTTTCTCAAAATGTTTGTTTGCAACAGGGGGGGAGATGTCCTGTCCAGGACAAGGGCACTAGGACCCTGGGGCAGCGCAGGGGCGAGGGGACACCGGACACCACATCCGGTCAAGGGGTGGGGAGAGGACACTCTGAGGCTGGACCTCGAAGCATGAGGTCGTGACATGCATATGCTGTGAAGAAGGAAACAATAAAGGCATACCTGTATAATACCCTGGTGTCCTGCGTATTCTCCTGGGTCTGGGAACACGACACCTTGCATATTTTTCGGCTTGCTTTTAATGTTTTTTTATGCTTTAAAATAATTATTTTGGATCGATTGTTTTCAAAACTACTTATACAATTTATGCTGTTAGGTCCACCATTTTTTTAATCAAATTTTTCTAGTGGTGGGGTTAACACTCTCTGTGCAGCCACTCCTTTAGTTCTGGCTCACTCATTACACTTGCTTGCACATTATACTGGGGTCTGTAATAGCCTCACCACTTTTAAAAACCACCAGCGCTACTGGGAAGGGTCTGCCCAGAAACAGCTTGAAAACTCATTACATAAGGACATAGCTGCATGTGGCATCTAATTATAAGACAGTAGCTACACCCAACTAAACACGAATTGCTAGAAGGAAATATGAAAAGCGGGTAATCACTAGGCAGGGTGTCAAAAACTAAAGTGAGAGCCTTCCAGAAACACTTAAACACGACGAGGTCTGGCTAACAAACCAGGGATGAATTATCTAAACCACAGGTACACTCAACCTGGATGATGTAGTTATGAAGAAAATTCCATAAAGAAATCCTCCAAAACAAAAACATCATAAAGGTTGCTAAACCAAATCTAATTTTTAGGTTCCAATGTGCAATATTGAAAACAAAATCATAAAAAGGAAGCCATATATTTGTCAACATTGCTAGCTTATAAAATGAGTTAGGGTTTTGAAATGTTTGAGTGATAAGCAACAGACTCAGAGATAAAGTAAGAGTAGGTGTAGGGAAGACATTGGAATTGGTATTAGAGTTAGGGTAACGGCAACGGGTTAGGTTCAAGCTTAGAGGCAGGGCAAGGGTTGGTGTTAGAGACTGTGGAAGAGTAAGGGCTAGGCTCAAAATTGAGGGTCATGATTAGCATTAGGGTTCGTAGAGTGTGAAAAGCTGTTTCTCAAAATTAAAGATCCTGATCTTGGTATAAAAGTACCTGTAATGTGGCTCTTCACAGATGATTCTCAGTAACTGTATTGCTTCACAGAAGAGGTTCTGTGTAATCATAGTTCCTGCCCCCATACAGCAGGGCATAAAAAGCCAATTAGTAAAATGTGGATAGTAAAAACATGGAGTATGTAAACGTTGAAGAAGGAGGAGAGTATGGAAGAGCTGTCAGAGGTGAATTTATGGGAGAGTTGATATGTTTCATACTGGCATGTTAAACTGGAACATGATTAAGTGACCCAAGCAATAGAACCTACAAGAAGGACTGACACAGATCATAGGATCATACAAAGGGTTCCCAAAACTAGGACGACTGTAAGAAAGACTTGGAATCCCAGAGGACAGCCACGGCCGGTAGTAGGTTTTCCTGCAGGGCGGTGACGTGGGGAGGGGCAGGGTGGGGGGTTGTAATATATAGATTACGGACTTTAACAGGTAAGTAAACATATAAATAAATAAAACGAATTTCGTTGCACGCACTGCATCGCATTTGGTGATGCAGTGCACACAACGAAATTCGTTTTATTTATTTATATGTTTACTTACCTGTTAAAGTCCATAATCCATACATTACAACCCCCCACCCTGCCCTTCCGCCTCCCTACGTCCCCGCCCTGCAGGAAAACCTACTACCGGCCGCGGCTGCCAGAGGACCTTGCTGGCTCCTAAGTGCAAATAAAGCCAGGCAGGAGGAGACCAGAAAGAAGACCATGCTATAAGCCACAAGAAAATTAAAATGGAGGGAAGTACTCACTTAGCAGAAGGAATACATGTGTCAACACAAAATTCTGGAATACAAGTCCTTTACTAGGGTAAACATACTGGTAGGAAACCTGAGGGCGACATTGATGGTCTAGCTCCAAGGCAAAGGGCTACAGTCAGTATCCATAAGGATTCAATGGAGGATAAGCTAGAACGATCCTCTTGCAGATTAAAAGGGAAAATTAAAAGCCATACCCTCTTAATTCGAGAATTTGTGAAATGAGAATTGAATGAAGATAATGAGTAGTCTGTTAAAGTTTGAGGAAGTCTGTTATACCCAGTGGAAGGCTGCACTTTTCTTGGACTTGAAATTTTACCTTCAAGTCATGAAGTGGCATAAAGACTAGAACAGGAACAGAAACAGAAGGATTAACATGATAAGGAAAGATGTGCCACAGTGGTGTACTACCAGCAACAGAAACTAAGTCTCACTTGATGAAGTGAATGAATCCAGAGTGACTTTGCTATCATTAAAGCAATAAGATTAAATAAATGGCAAAATCGAGAAACTGTTCTTTTGCTGTATTTTTGCTGCCTATGAAATAAGGAATGGAGCAAACAAAGTTTACTTCAGTCGCTATTACATAAAGATGGTTTCTCTCATTGCCTTGTTGCTGTGAGGGTCATACGCTAGTAACTGTTCTATTGGCTCATAAAGTACCTTAAATTATACATTCTCCTTCTCAAGGAAACATTTCTGTGAAAAACTGTCTTTTCTTCATTCAAAATATTCGCAAAATATGAATGCAATTTAACATCTATATAATTTTGGTTCATAGTTTAATATGACTCAAGTCCCATGCACATAAAGACCTACACATAGACATCACATGTTTCAATACTTTACCTATTTGGTGTTTGCTCCCAAAGCTCTTTGATTGCTTTGTCTTTCAGACCTTCTAAAATAAACATGTGAATTTGACCATCCAGGATATGGAAACCAGTAATGACATCCAGTGCTGTATTTCCTTTTTCCTCAGGCTTGAGTTTGATTTTGGGAAGACACTCTTGAATTAAAGACAAACAGTACTCATCTAACTTCAGAGCCTTTGCATTAATTTGCGTAATCAATTTCATTAGTTCATGCAGCAAAGATGAGTTATCGTTATCAAAAATGTAGATTAAACGACCATATGGACAATCATCGGATTCTGAAGTTGGAGTCAGCGGCACAGCTATGCCTACTCTTAATTTAAGTAGTGAATTTGACTCCAAATAATGGCCCATACGAAGTGGGGAACCCTGAGGACCATCCACAGACCCTGGTACTCCCATAATTTTCCCACTTTTGCTGTCTCGCTGGTAACCAATAGGATCTGGAGCCACGCAGCTATGTATTGGCACCGTAATATTCAAATACTTTTCACCAAGGAGTAAATCAGATAGATCGACTTTTGCGATGCCATAAGGATTCCACATTTTGTCCTTTTCCATGAATGGATTGTAAATTGTTCGTTTTGAAGCAACAAGGCCCACGTTGCTCAATTTCTCATCTTCTGGTTCAGTTCCAAATAATGATGGTATCTTCACAAAATCTTCAATTTTTTTGTCCCGATCATGAACCTCAATTTCCAGTGGAGGTCCTTGAAGATACTCACGCAGCCTGCCAGGACTTATAGTTCCTGTTAGAATTACATTGACGTCTTTAAAATAAACATGAGTCCCATGTTCCTGGCCACGTGTCTGATGTAACGGTTGATCATGAAATCTGTATCTACAATACACAGGAAGACATTTTGCCTATAAAACACCAGAAGAAAAATAAAACAACAATGCAAGGTCAAAAGAGGTCAAGTAAGTAAAATCATAAAATATAAAGCATTATTTTCAAACTGATGAGAATTGATTCACTTACCTTCCCAAGTGCCTTATGACTAATGGAACCGACATCTCTTACTTTATTGCTTAGTAAAAATAGGTCAGATATGGATGCAGTTTAAGATTTTTCATGGGATCCAGCAGCTTTTTAAAAATAATACGAGATCAAAAAAAGCATAGCTCTCACCAATATAAACAGTACATGCATTTTTTGGAAAGCGACTCAAAAACGAATATAGGTTTCTTAACAGTTAACTGATCTAATTCAATTCACATAAGTTGTCTGTTGATGGGAATCTACATGTCTCGTACAAGGGAATTGTAACAGGAAAATAAGGTATGCTCTCAAGTAACAGGGAGGGATTTTGTAGCAGTTGGCCAAAGACTTTGATGATATTATTAAAAGCAATATCAAAGGTAAAGTTAGCAACTACATTTAATAAAAAAAAACTAAACCACCTGCTCGCAGGTTGGGCAGAGACAAATACATTGTGAGGGCAGAGATCTAATGATCAATATACAGATATTCCAGTGGAACAGTTTTTGGGAGTGTTTGCCTCAAGCTTCTCCAACCAGTTGGCAGTTGACCAGGAAGTTAAATGCTGAGATGGAGCGGGTTTTGACAGGCTTAGATACCCCTGGCAGTCTTCTCTGCACATTGACATCAATTGAAGGTTGAGGCACCAGCTCTTCTTTTGCAATGTGAGATACCTGCTTGTGTTGTCCTTGTTGGATGGGTGGAAGACAGCAGTACTCATGCCATACCACCCAAGGAAGTCAAACTGCAGGGGTCCCAGACACAAAGGAGTTTTTCATCGAAAGATGAAAAATGTACACCAGAGTTATCCCAATAGGTTTTAACTGGAAAACCCTAAAACAACCAACCTAACAAAGGGGAAATCAATCCTTTGCAACATGCTTAGGGCTATGCTTGCATATTTTATCATCAAGAAAGGACTAAAAAGCAGAGAACGAAGACCTGAAAGCAAAGGTAGGAGAGCATGAGGTGGAACCGGGTGTTCTGGAGAAGTGAAAGATTTAATTGGAAATCCAGGCAAAAACTGTGTTTCGGCATTGAACAGCAACCCATTTTCAACATGTGTTACTCCTGCATCAACCCATCTGGAAGGTGAAATGGAGACACTGGATAATGCAGCACACTTCATACTTGAGGATCCTGGCAATGACAATGTTTCATAAAACAGAGGATTTTCAAGAAGTGTTGTTACACTTTTTTACACTGTGAAGCATAGTTCTAGGTTCTAGTGTGGGGAGGAAGGTCTACGAGGTTCCCTGCTTGACAAGAGCGGCAGGGAAGGCAAGAAGCCTGGGGCAAATACTCTTCTGGATGAGGTGGTGTCATCAATATAAAATGATACAGTCATGGAAACAACACCGAGCCCAAAATATAATTTTCAAGAATAACATGGTAAAACTATTGTGCCAGCAAAAAATATCCTGGGGCATAATATCAGAGGTAAGTATATATATTTTTTCAGTCGTATTTCATTTGTTGTACACGTTTGAGCCAGAACCAAACCTCAGATTTAACTGTCTGTTTCTAGGTTAATATGCATTATATAGGTATCTATTACAGTGTCAGTTGCTACTGTGCAGCTACGGATCAGCTATACTTTTGACAGAAAAGGCATTTTTTTGTGTTTCTATAACTTTTGTCCCCCATGGATTGATCTGTGATAAAAGTTTCTAGTGCTCGGAGTAGTTAGCTAAGTTCCAGCATGCCAAAAAGATCCATGCAGAGGAAAACTGGCTCCTTTTGTAACTCCCAGAGGGAATTTTGCTTGCGCCTATATCAAACACTCCTGTATGGATTTTTGTCAAACTTGCCATGAAAGTAGAACTTTCCTCAGAAAGTGTACTTTCGTTAGGTTAGTGTAAATTGGTTAAGTAGTTTTTCTGATATAGCCAATTAAAAGATTTCCAAGTGGACAAGCTCCACAACATTGGACTCAGCCACATCGTGACAGAACCCACGCACTCAGCCCGACACATCCTCGACCCCCTCTTCACAACAGGAAACTCCATCACCTTCAGCCACACCACAGAACTCCCATGGACTGACCACCGATGCATTCATTTCACCCTCAGAATGCCCATCATCCACAGACACCATCACCTGCTCCCACGAAGAAACTGGACCAGAATCATCAACGATCAGCTCACCTCTTCACTCAGCAACTCCACCCCAACCATCGCGGAAAACGACGAACCCAACACAGCAACCCGAACCCTGCACAGATGGATCTCTGACAGCACCAACACCATAGCCCCCTCAAGAAAAACAACAACACCCACGCCAAGAAAGCCAGATGGTTCACCACCGAACTTCCAGACGCACCTGCTGCCGCCTCGAAAAGGCCTGGAGGAACACCAAATCCACAGAAACTCACAACAATTTCAGAGCCGCTACCAACTCTCACCACCAACTCATCAGAAAAAAGAGGAAAAAAGCGATCGAAGACAGAACCTCCACATAAGCGCACAACAGCAAGGAACTCTTCAATATCATCAAGGAATTCGCCCAACCCACCAGCGAGTCTACAGACATCCCACCCTCACAAGACCTCTGCGACAAACTCAGCACCTTCTTTCACCACAAAATCAAGAGCATCTATGACAACTTCGACGAAGACAACCAACACACGGAACCCCCACCAACCATCCCCAACACCCTGAAGCCAACGATTGACAGCTGGACAGCCCTCACCACCGAAGACACACTGAAGACAATGAAGTCAATCCACTCCGGGGCCCCCATGGACCCCTGTGTCATGCCCCGAGGTTCTCCACACACTGCCCCTTTAATTATGAATACTATTTAAGACCTCATCACTCTTGGAGCGACGCTTTACATTCTTGCGTCTAGCTCCTTTGTTCCTGGTGTTCCGTCCTGTATCCTGTTGCCTGTCTTCCTGTTTTGGTTGATCTATTTCCGGTTACTCGGTGGGAGAGTTCCAGCCCTCGCGCTTGTGTGCGAGCTCCGGCCTTTCTTCCTCCCTCCGCTGTATCTCAGAGATTAATGGGCATCCTTCCCCTGGCGTCCCTTAGTATCTCGTTGCGGTTGTCCTGTAACGAGAACGCTTACCATTTTAGAGGAGTCCCGCCCGGCGGCCGGGTTTTTCCCCGCCATCCGGCTGGACTCAACTTTTTTTTTTTCACAACCGCATAAGGGCTGGACTCAACTTTTGATCTTGTCTCGTGTATATTGCTTCGCCCGGCGGCCGGGCTTGGTCTCCGCCGCCCGGCTAGGCTCCTTATCTAGTCCTTTCCTCATTCCCTGTGTTGCTTCGCCCGGCGGCCGGGCTTAGTCTCCGCTGTCCGGCTAGGCACACTGGGGCCTCTTAGTTTAGTTAGTCTCCCTCCCTGCCTTGCATCCGTCCTCCTCCTTTCAGGTGCTCCGCCCGGCGGCCGGGCTTGTTCTCCGCCATCCGGCTGGGCATCACATTTTCCCTCCTTGGCATTTTTTCACACTATGCCACTTCCCCATTGACCACCTCATCGTTTTTGCTTCTTCTTTGACAAGCCTCGCATGTATTCTGGGGTTCTTGCGTGGACCAGGGTGGGGCGCAAATTACAACCTTCACGACTGAGAATCACGGTAACAGCGCACTGCGCTGCCTACATATATATTGATTTATGTTGTGATTTATAATAGTAATTTGAGTGTATGTTTTGTTTCATAGACCTTCATGCAACATTCATTGGTGTTGTCACCCACGCAACGCAACTCACCCACGCAACCCCACTCACCCACGCAACCCCACTCACCCACGCAACCCCACTCACCCACGCAACCCCACTCACCCACGCAACCCCACTCACGCACGCAACGCCACTCACGCACGCAACACCACTCACACACGCAACGCCACTCACACACGCAACGCCACTCACACACGCAACGCCACTCACACACGCAACGCCACTCACACACGCAACGCCACTCACACACGCAACGCCACTTACACACGCAAAGCCACTCACACACGCAACGCCACTCACACACGCAATGCCACTCACACACGCAACGCCACTCACACACGCAACGCCACTCACACACGCAACGCCACTCACACACGCAACTCATCCACGCAACCCCACTCATCGACGCAACGCCACTCACACACGCAACGCCACTCACACACGCAACGCCACTCACACATGCAACGCCACTCACACATGCAACGCCACTCACACATGCAACGCCACTCACACATGCAACGCCACTCACACACGCAACGCCACTCACACACGCAACGCCACTCACACACGCAACGCCACTCACACACGCAACGCCACTCACACACGCAACGCCACTCACACGCAACGCCACTCACACACGCAACGCCACTCACACACGCAACGCCACTCACACACGCAATGCCACTCACACACGCAACGCCACTCACACACGCAACGCCACTCACCCACGCAATGCAACTCACCCACGCAACCCCACTCACCCACGCAACCCCACTCAGCCACGCAACCCCACTCACCCACGCAATGCCACTCACACACGCAACGCCACTCTCACACGCAACGCCACTCACACACGCAACGCCACTCACACACGCAACGCCTCTTACACACGCAACGCAACTCACACGCAACGCCACTCACACATGCAATGCCACTCACACACGCAACGCCACTCACACACGCAACGCCACTCATACACGCAACGCCACTCACACACGCAACGCCACTCATCATATTGTGCTGCAAAACTAAATACTTATAAGGTCCCACAAGCGAGACCTATTGGCAATGCCAATGCTTGTTAATAAAATCATGATTTGCATGCAGTAGAAAAGAAATTTGACAGCCATGAATGGGCACCCTGAGAGTTTCCTGACAGCAGAGAAGAACAGACGGGAACTAGGCATATGGAGAAATAACCGGGAACACAACCGGACAAAAAACGGGCAATCTGCATACAATTTTAATTTTAATGGCAATCTCGATATTCAGGCTACCACTTTGTGAGCATCAATAAGGCACAATTTCGGGGTGAAAGGGTTGGCTGCCCACTTTGCAATCAATTAGAGTTTGGCACCATGTGACAAACCCATGTTGTGCATTGCGGAAGACTGTGCACAGCAGGGATTTGTGGGTTGTTAGTTGCTGGACCTGACCTATTTCGTTCTATGAAATAACAAAGGTACAACTAACTATAATGGAGCCCAAATACAAGCATCTTTTATGACACCAATACTCCCCAAGGCTCGAGGCCCGGTTCCGCTCCAGCCCCAAAGGCTGCAAAATGTTCTTCACAACAATGATGAGAAGGTGGATAATTGACTCTCCACTCCTTACTCTGATACAGTACTTTATTTGGACCTATAAACTGTAAGTGGGTTGGATTTCTCTTCAGAAACAGAGCTTGAATTCCCCATCTGCTCCAACAACGGAAAAAAGCTCATATCTTTGTAGGCCTGGTTCACAAAGTTAATCCTACTCTTTTGTGTATGTTTATTCTTATTGTTGGTGTTCACAAACTACAAGTTAATAGCACGTTTACAACTGCAGAGACTCTGCTGTTGGGGCGGAGAACAATACAAATAAAAAGATAGCCCTGTTTTATAAATAGAAAATGAGTGGGCAATGCATGGATTTCTAATGTGATTGAGGGAGAGCAATGCCTCATGCCCTTTAACCCTTTCCTTGCTGCCGTCGGCCAACGGCCGGCGAAAGCACTACCTTGGCAGTGCTGCGCACGTACGTTGGGCGAGGCGGCCCCGCCCACATAATAGAACGCCCCGCACTGCGTCAAAATTATTGCCGCGGTAAACGGGTTAAGGCTCATGCCCTGAATTTCAGCTCTGCTGAGGAAGCATACATACTTGTTGTGACCACCAGACATTCACCGTTTTACCTTAAGGTGCACATGAAATATTTATGCAGGAGCAGGGCACACCCACCTCCTGGATTTTTGGAGAAAAGTGCTCACCAGCATTTCAATTCTGGCTCTCTAAAATGGTCAAGTGCGTTTTTGTGTATATGGAATTTGATTTTTTTTGTGTGGTTTTGCATGCACGTAAACAGTGCATGTATGCGCTGAACATATCTGCGCAGATCTTGGGGACTTTGAAAAAGTCTGCAATGCTCATTAGTCTGAAACCTTTGCAAACATAGGTTTGCACAAAATTAATAAGCCTGTGGTAATGAGGGCTTAAAGAGTTATATTTACAATGACAGTTTTAGTATTTATTCTAATAATATCATTGGTTCCACCAGTTCTACCACACAGTTGTTCAATATCTTTGGCCGGAGAATGCACTCAAGAGAAATAAAAAAATAATAATGCCAACAGAGGTAGTGCTCATTCAGCATGACACCCTGATTCTTTGTTTTCCCATTATCCACTACTTCTGCAAACTTTTCCATTATGTGGGAAAATTACAATTTCATGTAGATAGCCCATTTTTTGTCCATTTGTGATGATTAATCAAGGTGGAACAATTGAAATCTATCATGTATGTATCTTACTGAAGAGGGTCCTAGCACAGGAGTGCTAGATTTGAAATAAAATCTACTTCCGTCCACACGTCTCCTTATCACAGCCATAGACTCATCCTTAATACATGCATTGAAGCCTGCTTAATGGTATCATGGAAAGAGGTAGTTGACAGGGCTTACCTTTAGCACTTCAATGGGAACTGGAGTGTTTGGGAGGCAAGTGGCAGAGTTGATTCTTATAACCAGAGGATTAAGTTCCCGCTTTTGTTCGTTAGACAAAAGTGGTGTATCTACAGCCATGGTCAAGTAGCCATATAGAATGTTCTGGAATGGTTCTTTTAAGTAACTGGTCACTGATTCATCTCCTGTGTAGAGATACAAATGAAGCTGTTATGGTAGCTTAATCACCATCATCAGCATCCACTTATTTTTACAAAATGAAACTAATCAACAAAATGATATAAAGCAGGAAAAACATAAATAAGGATTCACAATATATAATGATGATGGAAGAGTTTGAACAAAGCATTCATTTGGATCTTCTGTCATAAATTATGCAAGATATGATAAGGCCTGACTGCACAGCATCAAGTAATGAACCTTGGGATAACCATCCACGATGGATCTAAGGACATTATGCAGTATCTGCTAATTCATAGCTGGACTTCTAATACTTTTCGGTCATCGACATACAAATTTAGAATCCATTATGAGTTTTCCTGGTGACCACCGCATCCTATGAACGGGTATAGAGTAAATCTGAACCTGTGATGACTCTCCACCTGTCAATGAGCTCTCCAAATTAACAGTCTTGGTGATTTTAATGCATTCTTAGTATAAGTACACTACCTGGTACATGCCACCGGTGTCTTCTGTATAATCTCAGAAATTTTACAATGCATGTCTGCAAAAGATCACAACGAGCCCTGGCCATCTGTGTGCTAATTGACATGATAAATGTTAAGTTTTTCAGAAATAATCTAGTTAAAGTCTCAATTGGAATATTTTTTCAAGTTGACAATGTTCAATATTCTTCATGTTCATTTGAATCACCATTATGCTGTTCTGTATAGTTTATCATCTCCTAATCTAACCGGTTATTAAAGTGAATCAATCTAATACATTTCGGACAACTACAAGCCTCTTCTTCAAGTATGTGAGCACAATAACCCTTTATGTTATTATCCAAAGCTGAAATAAACTAATAAATGGTACACAATGAAAAATATTGCCTTCTGAATCAATAACTAAATGGCACTACAAACAACCTTAAATATAAGTGCACTTAATAATATGAGTACTTGCTGCTAATGGTACTCTACTGTGGTTTCAGGTCTACAGAGAGCAGCCTCTTTATGTTTATTTAGTACATAATGCCTTCATGAAAACTCCTGTTTCATACAGTTCTTCTATGTTTATTGCAAATCTAGACAATGCTCATTGGGCCTCCATGAGTTTAAACATCTCAATGTAAATGGTTGCAATAGATCTAGGTTTTCACACATAAACCCTCTCTACGTAGTAGAGTATATTTTCATCTCCAGTGAAATTTTAATGTATTGCTTCAATGATCTGAAATTGAGAATTGTCTTATGGTGGCCATTGCTTCAGTGAAACAATAGCCACCCATTTCATGTTCATGATGCTGGAGTAATATGACCAGTGATGTGGTCCATGCCTCAGGTGAGTTGATCTCATTAGAGCCACCCAAAGCCTTAAATCAGATCCAGCATTTTTCATTGAACCGTTGACCCCTATAAAAGAACTGAGGCTGCGCTTTCCTTACTTCAGTATTTATTTAGTGCAGCTGTATACCACAAACCATGTTGTGGTTTTGCATCCTGCAAAGGGAATGCATGAGGACTGCGTTGATTGACTGTGGCTGAGCTGACCATGTTCAAGCAAACAGAACTGAAGAATTGGTCTGGGTTTTCTTTTTATTGGACCTTTGTAAAACAGAAATTGCACTAATAAAGTACTTTTCTTATTACAGTGATTCACGAGTGCAATTATCTGTCCTGACCTGTATTGTGGTTAAATTCTCCACAAGCTAATTGTGTGGAGGAATTTAGTGACTGACATTGGCTGAACAGCCTTAATCAGCAACAGGACCAGCGAATCGAGTTTTGCATTTTACATCCATTCCTTAATCTGATCTCTGCAAAACATGTAGTATATTAATTCATTATATACCCACTTAAAAATACTAAAAGAGTTTCAAAGAATGTGTATGTTAAACTAAGGAAGTTAGTAAAATGGTCAGCAGACAGGAAATCTGCAGACCATTATAAGAAAAGAGGGTGCCTCTCAGAACAAAAGTGCAAAAACTGTTTGTAACATGCACTGGGCCACATCAAGGTGTTCTGTCGCTTTTGCACCCCGCAACGTGGCCCTGAGTTACTTGATAAATCCAGTGTTATCAAATTCAGCAGAAATCACTGCATTGCGCTACTGTGACCCAGCGAGGCGTTCCGTCAATGGTGCGTGGGCATTCCCACGCAAAACCCATGGATTTTGACGCATTCCCAGATTCTGCAGCACCCATAGAACACATAGAAAGAGGAAAATGGCTTAGGGGATTGTTCCTGCATGTCAAAGAGAATAATTCATAAAATCTTTCTATCTAGGGGTTACTGCACTGCCAGTCACAGGTGCAGTCCCACAGATGTCTGTACAAAGATATGTCAAGAGAGAGTAGAACATAAAATAACTCCATATTATAAAAAACATGCATTTCATAATGTGAAGCTTTTTGATGTTCTACTCTTGGACATAGTTATTCAAAAATAAGGATTTACATATACACTAATATTAGTAAATTAACACACTTCGAAATAGCCTTCCTTTCTATCCAAGCAATTTTTGGCGGGTAAGCTTCACCTTCTGAAACTCAAAATATATGTTACTTTTCAGATGTGTGTAATTTTGTTGCACTTTGGTTGCTATTCTGTCAGCTTTTGCCAATTTCCATACAAACTACTACTACTACAAGGTGACATGCCAGCAGTCACACCAGCTTGTTCTTTTTAAAGATTTTACGGTGTCATGTGAGTGAACTGGTGATTGCACATAATCGATGTGTTATGTTTATTTTTTATTTTCTTTTGGTTGTGGTTTCTGTCATCCCAACATTGTGCACTGGTTGCCTTTTGTTTTTCTTTTTGGCAAGTATTGTTTTCCTTCTATTTTGGATGATTTTGTGATGGTGACACTTGTCTCACACAACTTTTCCTGCTGGATATTAATACTTTTTTTGTGGTAATTTATATGTACGCATTTATATTATACAATTTCTTGTACCTTTACAGTCCTGAGGAAGTCTTCTTAGACAAAACCCGTGTTGGCTGTATATTCTGCTTAGACATCATATTAGAAACGACCAACTGTAGCCTATTGTGTCTTCCATGGTCTGAACTATCCTTGCTCTAAATTGTGTAATTTGGCATATTTTTGCCATGACTATGGGCATGTATTCTTTTTATTTTTATTTTTTTAACATTTTATTGAGGTTATGCACATCGAGCAGATATGAACATTGTTAATGACTATTACATTTTGTTGATGATATGACACACAAAGTAGCACCACTGTATATAGCATTTCGTAGTAATAGTACAATTGCACCCTTCCCACCGTCGTACAGTAGGGCATGTATTCTTGATCAGCACATGGATGTGTGATTTTTGTTTAGTTTTATGTATGTAACATTATCAATGTTCTCCAATTTGTTTGTGTACCAATATATTTGAATGCATTCTGACATATGTTGTGCAATCAAACAACTTTTAGGCCGATTTGTTTGAGTGGTATTCTCCAGTCAAGTATAAAACATAACATTGGTAACTACTGTCGTAATTTCCATTTCTCTCACTTTTGTTGCAGCAGGAATGTTGTCTGTGAAGGCACTCACCACAAATATCGTTCAGAAACCTTCATACACTGGGGGCATGTTTGTGTGGGTTGGTTTCTGCCACTACTGCAATTTGTACTAGCAGTGGCGGCCGCCACTAACAAAGGGTGGTGAGGCGGTTGCGGGGGAGCACAGGAGGGGGGGCGTGGAGGGGAGCGAGCACGGATGGGGAGTGGCGACGTCCAGTTATTAATATTTAAAAAAAGTACCTGATGCCGTCGGCCGCCTCCTGCGTCGCTCCTGCTGGGCTCTTCTTCCTGGGTGCCAGCAGCCCCTGGGACAGACTCCCAGCCAATCCCTTTGCTGCAGAGCAGTGCAGGGATTGGCCTGAGCAGGCAGGAAGTCCTCAGACCAGGGAGTCTCAATGCAGCCAGGATGGAGAAACCTAAATGCGCATGTGTGTTTTGGTCGGTCTGAAAAGGCAGGCCAATCACACATGAGCACTTAGGGAGTGCACACGCAGTCCTCCACCACCCTCCGATGCCCCGCCCCTCCATGCACAAGCTCGCAAATGAAAAAAAAATGATGATAGAGAATCGTTTTATTTTTCGTTGGCTGGCTAGGCAGTGGGGCAATGCACTTCTGCAATTGCAGAGGAGCCGCCACTGTGAAATAGTCCATTTGAGATGCATAATATACTTTTTTGAATATTGAGATTTATGTTTTTGCAATCTCAAAGCTTGTGATTTTGTGGATACCAAACTTTTGACAGCAAAAACTTTTGATATATCCGCCCAATACCTAGGTGTCTGACTCCAGCCAACTCACTGATAAATGTTTAACCCTCAGATAATGAATTGATAATTCCTCTCAACTTTGTATTGATGACTGCTACCAAGATTTGATTAATGCAATCATGCTGTAGTTAAATTTGTGTCAATATTATTATTTGCAATCGTAAGCATCACCTGGTTTACTTTGAATGAGCATTATACTTAGGCAGTTTCTCCTTTCTAGCAATCATGGGCAGGCTCTATCATAGTGCTGATCTTTCCTGTTCCAGTTGAGTGTGGCGCATGCACACGTGTGCATCTGTAGGGTACTGGCTTCTTTTTTGGAGGAATATCTGAGTGATTTATCTGGAGCGTGCTGGTATCTGGACGCCAGGTCGTACTAGAGGAGCAGTGCAGAGATTACCAGTGGCCTCTGCAGAGAACTGCAGAATACTTGCTGGTTGGCATCTAACATCACTGGCATGGACTCATCCCTCGGAAGTGGGTATATGTGAGAGGTTGCAGATCAGTGGTAGGTGGTGGGTGCAGACTGTGTGACCCTGGGAAGTCAGTGCAAGGTCTCCCCTGTGTGGGCTTGCGAGAGGGGAGCAAGGTGTGGGTTAACCCTAGGTGACTAATTTTGTGTGCAGTGAGTGGTATTTGAGCAATGGGAAAGGACAAAGTTTCCAAGGCCCTGCAGGTCAACACTATTACCCAATACACAATGTCACAGTGATGCGCTCAGCGCATCAACCATCAGCCTGGCTCTAGGCCACAGGAGGTGTCAGAGACAACTGTGGTAGTAGACAGGGGGTCTTTCGGTGACCTCCACATGATCAGTGGCCTATTGATTGGTTTACAGCTGCTGATTGGGGTGGAGTGTGGGAGAGAACGTGGTGGCCATTCTGGGGAGAATGGTCTGGTATCCTAAATGGAAGGGGGGAAGTCTGCTGATGAGCTCAGACGACAATGGACACTAGGAGTCTCTTTGGCTCAAAACTCTGTGCAGACATATTGCACTCAATATATTGGTTGGTGAACTGCTTAAGTAGGGCACTTAATATGGGGTTCACTAGGGCTACTGTGGTAGGCTTCTCCATGGTGCCCTGACCGTTTGGGTTTAGAGGCCTTCTGGGTATGGTATCTACCCACGTATCACAAAGGTTTAGTATTGCAACATGTTAGTTATACCTTGGGGGACAGTTCTGAACATAGGTTCTGGACAAGACTATCTTTACGATGTTGTCAAGTTTTTTTCTGGTGTGGGGTGGGAGGGGTTTAGGTGGAGTTTGCCGTTGTATGGTATGAGTTGGTGTGTCACACAGACTTCCCACCTCTCCAACGAGGAGCCTAATGAGATGCCGAATGGGTGCCTCCACCCTGGGGAATGGTTTGTGGGAGTCCTTGACAAAAATGAGAACGTTCAGAGATCATGATGGATGTGGAATATAACTTAATCAAGTGGAATATCAAGAGATTTGGTGGCTATGCAAAGCAGGGTCCTGTCTAACCTCAGGTGCCACGAGGTATGCTTTGCTTACTCACAGGAGACCCACCTGACTGAGTCCAAAGAGATACAGCTGAAAATAAGTGTTATATTCTTCAAACTACTCAGCTAATTTTATGGTTTGTCCATATGGGTGGCTTCCGGGGTGCCTTTCCATCTCACATACTCTGGAGCAGATCTGGAGGGACAGTGCATCCTCCTTTAGGAAGGGCTATTTGAATTCTTAACGTCTACACACATAATATTGATGCTAGGGCGTTCTTCAATATACAGGATGTGCTGGCTGGGGGCATAGAGGTCCCGGTGGAGTGGGCAGAAGACTTTAATTGCATACTATGTGGAGAGTTAGACAGGGGTCCTCTAGACCATCACACTAAACCCAATATGGTCAATACGGGGAGCAATAATGTGTGGATGAACTACACCCAGCAGGCAAGAAATACACATGCTAATCACTGGCACACAATACTTTTAGTCGAGCGAACTGAGTATTAGGGCCTAGGGTGGTTCCCACTCTGATTCTATGTTTTTGTCAGATTATTCCCTGATGCTGGTGGAGTTTGAAGTGGGGAGGAAGAGTGGTGAGCCTTTCTCCTGGAGATTATCCCCAGGGATATTGTTGGATCCAGAATGCAACGAGGATGTACGCGAAAATGTGTCCATCTATGTGGAGACCAGTTCAGGTTCCACTGTCTCCATAGGGAATGAGTGGGAAGCTCTGAGGGTGGTGGTGAGGGTTATGTGCCTGGGCTAGGCATATGGGGTCATGAGGGAATTGCAAAGAGGTCTGTTGCTGCAGGAAGAAAAGTTGGAGGCTATACTGAGAAGGGAACCTGAACAGCTGGGAATGGGGATGGAGTTAGTACAAGTTTGAAGGGCCTTAGGAGTGGATACATTGATTCTGAGGGAATGCAGCCAGTGATTGCATAGGGAGGGTGCTAACAGCCAGATTCATGAAGGAAAAATCGGCTCGCAAAGGGCCAGATTCTGCGCCTATTGGCAGGAGGTGGCAACTCAACTGTGAGGAGCGACAGGTATTGTCTTGGCTCTCTCCCCTCAACTGTGCCTCCTGGGCATAACAGCAAAACCAAAAAATAGGAAAATGCAAAATAAATTTCTTCACTTGCCAATGGTCTTAGGGAAAAGGAATGTAGCCATAGGCTGGTTGGGGAAGGGAGGCCCGGCGGCAACTCTCTGAGTTAGAAATACAACCGAATGGGTGCTTGCAGAGGAGGGAAACATCCTTTACAACGCGGTGTTTACACCGCGCGACCTTTACGACGCAGCTATTACAACCCAAGTCATTACTACGACTTGCGCTGGATGGCGCTCTTGCTTAAGGAATAGTTTGATTTTCTATTCCAACACCTTCCCTACTGTTACGTGGGCTGGAGTTGGAATAGAAAATTAAATTAATCCACAATCCAGCGCCCTCCAGCGCAAGTTGTTGTAACGACTTGCGTTGTGAAAACCGCGTTGTAAAGTACCACGATCAAAATGATCGCATTGTACTGACGTACATCCGCAGAGGAGACACATATTAGGATGTCCACGAGGGATGGCAAGGTAACCAAGGATTTAGCTGCTCGGGAGGACACATTGAGAGCATTTGAGTGGGCAGGTCTTGGGAGGAACTGGCATGCACGCAGTCACGGGTCTCGCAGGTTAGTTTTTGAGGGTACTCGTACTGGATAGGGATAGTCAGCTGCTGTGAGATGAAAGGAAGTACATGGGGGCACTTGTTACATCCACGGACAATTGGAAGAATTAGCACTCTACTAGACTGCTGGGGAGAGATTGCAGGAGCAATGTGTTAGGTGGGGAGGGAACGTATCTGGATTTGATATTTATGGAATGCCTAGCACCAAGTATGGGAAGTGGGGGATCACTGTCATGTATTTGTTTGTTTACATGCAGAACTGAAAAATAATAAAGAAATTTTTTTTTTTATTCTCCTAGGGTATTGCGCTTGAGATATCATCAACAATGGAACACAGATTTAATTATTACAGGAAAACAAAACAAACTGTGGGTAAAAGTGGAACATAGTTCTACAGAGGACTAGATGAGAGTGAGAAAGGGAGCTTCGCAATGAAGAATGGAGTTCATTGCTATGAAAGAATGTTTTTGTGACCACTCTTGAGCATCAAATAAGTGGGAATTCTGAATGAAAGATAATGCAAAACAGTATGCCCTTATTAAGCTGATGTACTAAACGATTACATTGTTCATTTTTTGGTACTTATGATTCTTTCAATTACTATTTAACAGATCCATGTTAAAGAATATCAGTACCTGCAAGCAGATGGATAAGTTCCAGTTGCATCGTGAAGTGGTATTTAGGCTCAGGTACACGTGCACTCTTTTTATTCTTTTTATCGACTTTTGAAGGACTTTTACTCTTGACAGCTGAGCTTTTTCCTCTTCCTAGAACAAAAGATAATTTTCTTAATAGAATCCTGCCATTTTCTGCTACTTTAACCTAATGATCATACAAATATGATAAAATAATGCACTAAAAATGGCTCATCAGCAACACAAGGTCCTTGCGTAATCAGGCAAGATTGTCGATTTACGTGAGGAAAAGCCTGTATTTATTTGTAAACCATTAACAATCATAGTTTCAAAAACGTACCACGTGGTGTCAGAGAAGGCACTTTTTGATTTTCAGCTTTTGTCATAATTGGCTTTTGCTTTTTTGCAGATCCTTTCAGATGTGTTTTATGAGTTGTTTTTTTCGAATCG
Source organism: Lissotriton helveticus (assembly GCF_964261635.1). Taxonomy (NCBI): domain Eukaryota; kingdom Metazoa; phylum Chordata; class Amphibia; order Caudata; family Salamandridae; genus Lissotriton; species Lissotriton helveticus. Next base: position 1,068,277,090 of record NC_136070.1, on the reverse strand, counting down.
CAGGCATCATAAAACATTGTGGCTCTTGAAGGAGAAGGCAAACTTGGTAATTTACCAATGTGATCTGCAGATCTATTAAAAAAATATAAAGATGATGTATGTCTACAAAGATATTGCATTTAAACCACTATTTGTAGTGACAACAATTGATACGTTACTACATCTAAACTAAGCAAAGAACGTGCAAAGTAGGATGTAGCAAACCAGAAATTTTAAATCAAGAAAGTTTCATGTCCAAAATGTTTGTGACTTTGTAAGTGTATGATTTACTTTTGTGTCACCCTACACGACCACGGCATCATCATAATCTAAATAATTATATAACGAGAGAGTACTTAAAAAAAAAATTTGAGTGAGTTTAAACAAAAAGAAAGGACATAGGTGACAGAACAGACATGCACAGTTACATCAAATCCACCTTATTACAATTTTGGTAGGAAACCTCCTAAACAATATTACTAGAAGGGTCTCCCTCCCCAATGTGTTGATTCATGATAGTCCATGAAACTCACACCAAATGCACCCAAAATGGTTGTGAATTTCTTCAGACATCTTCTTCTTTGATGCATCATAGTATCAGCCTCCGTGCACCAATCCACACTGTGTTTCCTTGAATCCTGGCTGTTGTGCCTGTCCCCACTCGGCAGCCTCCAGTTCGATATTTGCACAACTTTGCACTCTTGGGAAGGATCAGACCTGTGCCCGCGTTGTGGAACACCAGACACTGACTTTTTAAACATGGTGTGGAAATGTACAGAGGTTATATACCCTTCTGGAGGGAGGTACTATAGAATCTAAAACAGGCCACTAGTTGGGAATTAGAGGGTGCGCTTCCGGAGATACTACTGGGTCTCCTCCCCTCGCCGCAAAGAAGAAACTCAGCTGCAGATTCCTAACATAGGGGATGGTACTGGCCAAAAGACGGATAGCCATCAAGTGGATGAATGCATGCCCACCCAGATACAGAAAATGGCTGCGAGACATGTCTGAATGGGCAGTGGCTGAAGTGGTTCGAATGAAAAATGTCCAGCAAGATGAACGGATAGAGAATGACCTTCTGGCACGGAGGCTGATGCCTCTACATTTGTTATTATTATTATTATTAATTGTGTTTTGTTAAGCGCAAACAACCCGGAGGCCTTGTAGCGCTGAGTATAGTCTGACTAGTGTGAGCTGAAAAGACCAAGATTAGATAAAAAGAAGAGTTTTCAGTTCCTTCCAAAATTTCAGAAGGTTAGATTCGCTGCGAAGGGTAGTAGGCAAGGAGTTCCACGCCTTGGCGGCGTTCCAGGAGAAAGAGCGCCCGCCCCATCTGGTACGTTTGATTTTGTTCATGGTGGCCAGGAATGCTGTGCTAGATCGCAGTGATCTGTGGGGGAGGTAAGGGGTCGCTAAAGAACAAATCATTGCTGGTGCGGTCTTCCACATGGCCTTGTGCATAATGCACATAGATTTGAACAATACTCTGGCCTTGATGGGAAGCCAGTGAAGTTTCTTCAGAGCCGCTGTGCCTGATTCTCGCCGGTTAAGGCCCAACAAAAGGCGGGCTGCCGCATTTTGAGTAACCTGGAGCTTCCTTGTTGTAGAGGCAGGAGCCCCGAGGTATAAGGAATTCCCGTAGTCCAGGCGGGACAAGATAATGGCTTGAACCATTATTCTACGGGCTTGAGAAGGAAGAAGTGGCAGCACTTTCCTAAGCATGCGCATAAGGCCAAAGCAAGTGGCGGACAAAATGGTTGCTTGCTGTGTGAAGTTTAAATTTGCGTCCAGCCAAATGCCCAAGCTCTTTACTTGGGTTTTAGGTTGGGGCGGGATGCCCATGCATGGGGGCCAGTCCGGCAGAGGGCTAGAAGTGATTGAATTGCCCAAAATCATGAGCTCCGTTTTCTCGCCGTTGAGCTTCAAGTGCGAGGTGGTCATCCACTGGGTGACCGCTACCAAGCAATTACTGAGATTAGGGGGGGAGGTATTGGACTGATTCATAGATACGACCAATTGTGTATCGTCGGCATAGGTCACTATGTCTAGACCGAACGAATGCACTATGTCAGCAAGAGGTTGCATATAAATATTAAAAAGGGTAGGGCTCAAGGCAGAGCCCTGGGGCACGCCTTGGTCAAGGGGCCAGATTTTTGAGAGGGTGGTGTCCTCTACTACCTCAAAGGAACGATTCTCCAGAAAGGACTGAAGCCAGTGCATGGCCTTCCCTGAGATTCCTATTTGGCGAAGGCGGTGGAAAAGGATGCTGGTGTTGACAGTGTCGAAAGCGGCACTGAGGTCGAGCAACATAATTGCTGTGGTGCCGCCTTGGTCCATCTGTTTCCTAGCCAACTCAGTCACCGTCAGAAGGGCAGCCTCAGTTCCTAACATAGGACGGAAACCTGCTTGGGAGTCGTGAAGCAGATGATTGTTTTCCAGAAATTGTGTAATGGAGGCATTGATATGCTTTTCTAATAATTTGCTAACCCAAGGAAGTAATGAAATTGGTCGATAGTTGGCCATGTTATCTGGGTCCAAGGTGGGTTTTTACAATAGCGCTCTAACTTGGGCACATTTCCACGCAGAGGGGACTAAGCCTGTGGTGATGGAGGTGTTTAAGATATTGAGGATGACAGGTCTAATAGTATCTGTAATCTTTGCTAGGTGGCAAGGGGGGGCGGGATCAGTGGGTGACCCAGATTTGACTTTCCGCATGAGGAGATCAAGAGAATCCTCTTTTAGCAGAGGGAACTCATCCAATTTGTGGGGCGTAGTGTGCGGTGAGATGGTTCCTTCATCATAGGCCAAATTGGGTGAGTCAAATGCAGAAGAAATATTCTGTATTTTCTTACAAAAGTATTCAGCCTGTTTATCACAACGAGTCTGAGCTTTGCTGGGGTCAAGGGGAATAGGAGGAGTGTCGATAAGGAATTTTGCTATTTTAAAAATTTCTCTAGGAGAGTTGAAAGCAGTAGTGATTTTTTCTTCAAAGTAAGAAGATTTTGTACATCTAATCTCTGCTTTATATTTTTTGATTGCTTCATGATGGTTAGTTTTATCTAAATTGCTGCGGGATTCCCTCCAAGTTCTTTCAAGCTTCCTGCAAACTCTTTTCAATTCTTTAAGTTTGGGGGTGAACCAGGGTGAGTCCCTAGATTTGGTCTTCTCTTTAAGGGCTTTCTGGGGTGCGATAGAGTCCAGGGCCGTACGCAACCAATTGGTATAATTATCATAAAGAGACGTAGGGTCAGCCTCAGCTTGGGAAGGGGCGGGGGACAGAGACTTGATCCACCGGTCAATGGAAAGTTTTGTCCATTCTCTCCCTTGTAGGATGGTACGAGGGAGTGCCAGGGCCGAGGTGACTGGCAGCCACTGTATGGGAATCAGTCCATGTGAGAGGCAGAGGAGTCCCTACCTCGAGTCTATGGTCGTTGCTGAATACCCCGTCTAGGAGGTGACCTTTTTCATGTGTGGGTTCAAAGCCCTTCTGTGTGATCTGGAGAGCCGACAGATTGTCCAGCAGAGATTTGGCCACTGGGTTGTTTGGGTCATGCAGATGATGGTGCATCAGAGGTGGGATTTGGGAATTTATGGAAAAAAAGGGAAATGTACATGTCGTATATATTGACCATGGGGTTTATAGTGGGATATATCATCTCATACCCAGGTCCTTGACCATTATGCTGCGAACAATGTTCAATATATAGTGGGCCGCTGAATTGTCACATATCTATATGTAGTTAATCAACAAATCTTGAATGAAACCATGCCTGAACTGCACATGGGGTAGGGGGAAGAAACAGGGAACAAGTTTGTATCTAGTGTTAATAATTAATTAGTAAACCTAATGTACAAGCTGTGTTGAAAGTGATTCCTGACAATACTGTATAATCAATAAAAGATATTAAAATAAATAATTAAATCTTTGCACTCTTGGGTATGGTGGCGTTTGCCCTTTACCTAACAGTATTATTTTGGCATCCATTTTGCTCTCTATATTAGATATTCTCTCAAGAGGTTCTTTATTTTTTTTTCACAAAGTACGTTTATCTGCAGCCAGTTCCATCTCATATGTAGACGGTCAACTTTGTCCTCACTCCCAAGGCACTGGTCGAACCTAGTGCACCCATAGTCTTTCAGTTGTGTTCATATAGTTGTGTATATTCTATGCAGCGGTTTGTGCTGGATCAGGCAAAAACCCGCCTACGTCATTACCTTTCTGTGCCCACTTCGCTGTCTCCTACTATGTATCATCTAGACTCCGAAGGTATCTCACCCATCAATCTCTTATCCATCCCATACAATCGGGGTCATTATGAGAAGCACAGAGAAATTCATACAACATCAATGGTTCTCACTTTGTGATGGGGCCATTGATCGCAAAACAATACACTGAGTAGCCTGGAAATCTTGTTGTATGTGATGCTAACATACACTGAACTGCATATTTAAAACACTTCCTGAATCATGGCATTATTCAGCCATTCTGCATGTCAATAAAGTCTCAGAAACAATATAGACCAAGATACCAGAAGTGTGTCCTACTAGTCAACTCAACCAGATTCAAAACACAAGGTTCCTCTGCTGCTGCCACTGATGATTCCCTGTTAAACCACAGAGATGACAGCACTTCCTACAATGTATGATCTTCTCACTACTGGTTAGGCCCTCTATTACAGCCTGTCTGGAGATCACAGCAGATTCAGTGGCCAAAGGACCTGTCTGAAGAAAACCAAGGTGAAATTACAAATGGGAACAAATATTTTCTGTTCATATTTCCCACCATTCTGGAAGACTATGAAACTATGAACGGAAATGGGCCTGGAATCCAATGTTCTTGCCTAATCTGTGCAACTACGCTGACCTAACTAGCCACAATTTAAACTAGGCCGCATAACCTCGATTTCAATTGTGGCGAGTTGGGTCAGCATAGGTGCACAATTTGGTCAAGAACATTGTTTCGGAGGTCCCTGCCGGCGGGGTCTAGAGAAGTAAGTACATTAGAGTTTATGTTCTCATTTCTAGTAGAGACTACATGCTAATCGATTCATACAGGGTTCTTGTGGATTGTTGATAGTATGCATGGTTTCACTATGCTGATTCATCGTGGATGGGATACACCAGCTTATCTTCCGGGTGAAGGCACTGAGAAGACCTGGAAATTGTCCTCTTTGTTGAGTTACAGCTTTACCTATGTTTGTACTGCAGGTTGATTATATCAGGTTTCACTTCAGGAAGTGGGTTGGCATGAAGGTGTTACTAACTGGAAGGTTGGTGTTTGTAAATATTTTTGGAAACATTGGTGATGGTTTTGTGTATTGGGACACATGTAGGAGTCTGATTGATACAGGTCACTAAACAGGTGGTCTCCCAGATCTCTATTACATTCAGATTCATATGCATGTTTATTTTGATTATATCATTTTGGTTTTACAAGAATTTCTCCTGAGGAAGGGCTCAGAGGCCCAAAATGCATTGGGGTTAAATGAGAGTGGCGTTTGAGGATAATGTGAAAAGAAGGATCCCCTGTTCCGTGGTGTCTCAATACTTTTTTTTAATTATTATTTTTATCTGCATTTCAAGAATAACAACATGCAGCATGTATCCACAAGTTATATGCATGTTGCAGACAGCATAAAAATAGAAACCAGTAAAATGCAAATGTCTCAGCAAGATACTCCATGTATATGCAAACATTACCGTAAAGGAAAACAGCTCAACTCCTCCCAACCCTCCCACCTCCCCCACCCCATCTACCAGGTAATACAAGTATTTCCAAGTCCTCTCATCTAGACAACTCCAGTAAAGCATGTGCCACATGATGAATAGTGTATACCGTGAGTAGCATTATAGCAACAATACAACATAGCATTCAGGGCCAACAACGCAGAATATCCCCAAACAGTGATAGATCCAAGGCAACGTTCACAGATGGTGTCTCAATACTTCAAACCCACTTGAACTAAGCTCATTTTGAAAAGGAAATGTTGGCAGTGGTCATGGAGTGCAAGTGTGGAGAACCTAGTACACAACAGTGCCTGACAACAAGACTATATTTCTCATGAATCTTGATCTCTCACGCTAAGTGGAATGGTGGTGCCTACTTTGAGAAGTATTTTGGACATTATATATTTATTTTTTTCATATATATTTATTTTACTATGATTTAGAATTCCGAAGAATTCCACCTAAAATACATGATTAAAACACAATTCCATACACCAAAAAATTCAAATAAAATTACAAATTAGCATTTCATTTAAAAAACATGAGCATTAGGTGGTAAAATTACCATATATGAATTATTACCAATTTTTACAAATTGTTTAGGCTAGTTCTATGCTAAAAACATTCAATTAAAAGAGAACAGTTTTTCTGTTCAATAAGCTATACTCAATTCAATTCAATTCAAATGATCTTTATTCGGATTTTGAATACATCCATAAAAGTACATACAGAATGAATACAATTAAAACAAGTTAAGACATATGTTTAAAAAAATTGTTATAAAATACAGATTTTAAGCAGCATATATGTCATAAAGTGCGAAGTACCAATATAAAGTGCAAAGTACGTAATAGGGAAAACATTAATCACTGGGGTACTTAATCACAAAGTTCTAAAAACAATCATTTATAGCAAAACACATATGCAATTAAGTCTATGTTCAATTTCCAGTGAATTAATAAAATGCATAGAATAAAATGCAAAAAATGCGCCAGATTACATAAAACTATTGTCCATTATCCATGTTCCATACTTGCCCTCGATCTCACACAAGCTTTTATAAAACAGCTTAAAGTATGTATAACATCATCAAAATGTAACATTTGAAAAAAAATTTATGCCAGATTATGATCTCTGATGTTATATTTGCGAAGAATCGGAATTAAATATTTGCAAGTATACAGTTTGTAATAGCCACAGAAAAAGAGATAATGCAACAGACTTTGTTTTCCACCATGAGGACATGGGCAATCCCGCTCTTCGAGTCCAATGTTATAGCCAAGGGGGAAGCTAAGCAAATTAACTATGCTTCCATCCCGAAACCTAAACAGGAGACTCCGGTTCCACTTTCCCAAAGGTAGTGATAAGTATCTGTAAAAATTAACCAGGCTATCACCGCCTGGGTCTATAATGCTCAGATATCTGATAACAGCAGGTTTGATAGATTCTGAACTCATGCGTTCCTCTTTATAGAGGACAAGCAATGCCTGTTTAATGTTATTCTTGTGGGCAGGTACAATAGAACTAGGGGAGCTAAATAAAGAACCATGCCCCACACTTTCCAGACTATTCTTAACTGCAGTTAACCAGGGAATATACTGTGATCTATCACTTAACAAGCAGTCGGATATTATACTGCGCGTTAGGGATGCTGCTGGATTTAACCATATTTTAATCCAAAAAAGAGCAGGCCTAGACCTAATAAAATCAGCAATATAAGGCAGCCCCAGTTCATTATGACAAATAAATGTAGGGGCGCTGGGGACTCCCCCCAACACCCTTCTACAGAATCTGTTTTCCTCCAACTGGAGAGCCTTACTGTTACAGTAACCCCACACTTCTGCACCGTAAGTCCCCGTTGGCTGGCATTGAGTGCGGTAAATGTTAAGCAGGGGTGTAACGACATCAGCCAATTTGGGTTGTCGGAGAGACAAAATTGAATTAATTGACTTACTAATTTTATTCCTAGCATGCGCAGCATGTGGCTGCCATGAGCCTGAATTGGAGAACAACAGCCCTAAATAAGGGAAACTATTTGTACATTGTAGAATATTATTACCAGATTTAATTGAAGTAATATTGTACTTTTTTGGACCGCAATTCATGATGAAAGATTTTTTTAAATTGGTATTTAAACCAAGATCTGACATAAAGGCTACAAACCCAGAGATCAAAATGCGTAAGGCATTCGGGGTACGCCCCATTAGTACTGCGTCGTCCGCATAAAGTAAGGTAGTAATGGGGGAGCCATTTATAATTGGGACATCCTTACAAATCCTACATAAAGTGCTACTCAATCCATTAATGTATAAAATAAAAAGCAGTGGGGCGAGTACGCAGCCCTGTCTAACTCCTCTGCTAATAAAAACATCATTGGACAGATCACCATCATTATTAATTCGTACTCTGGCTTTTAAGTCCCGATGCAGGTCAGAAAGAAAATACACCAGTGAGTCATCCAAACCATAATCGAGCAAAAGTGACCACAACCTAGAACGATTAACAAAATCAAACGCGGAACTCAAATCCATAAAACCTAAATAAAGAGGGGATTTTTTAACAATGATATATTTGGCCATAATTAAGTTTAAATTTAGGCATTGTTCGACAGTGCCTACTTGGCTTCTAAAGCCCAATTGACTACAATGGAGAACATTATTTTCCTCTGCCCAGTTCCTTATCCGTTTAAAAATCACCCTTCCCAGAACCTTTAGCGTATTGTCAATCAGTGAGATCGGGCGGTAACAGGCGGGATCCGACCTGTCGCCTTTTTTAAATATCGGAACGATGACACTGTTCGCCCAGGATTCGGGGATTGATCTATCACACAAATTATTAAATAAGTTACATAACAGGGGGGCCCAGAAATTAATTTCTGATTTAATTTGGTCAATAGAAAGACCGTCAGGGCCAGGGGCTTTATTGCTAGCGCTATCTATTATAGCATCCTCGACCTCCATTAATGTGAAGGTCAGAGGTTCGGTATTATTGGGTAGAGAGACAATATCCGAAGGAGTTACAGATGTAGCGTAAATTTGGGAAAAATGTTCTACCCACGCCTCACCCGTTATGTTACAATTTATTGGGTTAATGTTGGAGCCAAAAGATCTTAAGGACTTGACCTCTCTCCAGAAACCTGTGGTATCCTTTAATTTGGCAGTGCGCGTGAGAGATTCCCAATAATTGATCACTAAAGCCTCAGATCTAATGTATAGGGCAGTTTTGTATTTTGATCTTAGTTCTCTCACAGTTACCATGTCCCTAGGGTTAGTTTTCAAAGCAGCCCTCAGGTCCCTATTGGCCTTAGAGCATGACAGATCAAACCAACGGGGACCATGTGCTGTGTTCTGCCTAAATGGTTTGGAGGATTCTTTTTTAATGGCCCCACATAGATTGCCAAAGGCATCAACCACATTTCTACCAGAACTCGTATGTGACAGACATATCTCTACAATCTCAGGGTGTTTTTTGATTACTCTTGCGAGAATATCTTTATTGTCCACCCCTTTCCAAATTAATCTTAATCTGTCAGTGGACAATACCAAATTATGTGGACCAGACTCTAGCTTCCCTGCAACCTTCAAATTTTGTGGGATATGTAGATATATTCTAAGCGGATAATGGTCGCTATAAGTGGAACAGATAACTTCTGCTTTTAAAGTTATATCACTTAATTTGGGGCAAGTAAAAATGTAGTCTATCGTGGAAGCACAACCATGACCTATGAAGGTAGGTGTTGTTGGGCTATTTTCAATAGAACCTGCTATTTCTATTGAGTTTACTAGGTCGCGGGATGCTAAGAAGTTTTTCAGCTCTTCCCCGTTTTTACAGGGCGGCCTCCCACGATACATATGGGCATTGAAGTCCCCTCCGATACAAATGCCAACAAAGGGCCCATACTTATGACCTTCCATAATATCATCGATAAATGCAAACAACAAAATAAAATTAACATTGGGACGAGTAAATAAATCGTTATTATAAAAATTAATAATACACAATTTCACTCTGTTAGTGTACGTCATAGCCATAAAACAATTGCCCGGTGTGGGGATCAGTTTAGTTTGCACCCCGGATTTTATTTTGGACCAAATGGATAGGCCCCCACTAGGCCGACCCATATGAGAAGGTGAAGCCTTTAAGTTATAACAGCGAAATCCCTCCTTTATTGGGTCCGTTAAACACCAAGTTTCTTGTAACATCAGTATATCACAGTTGCAATCAACCCAATTTAACCATTCCCCAATTTTCAGCTTGGATTTAAAGCCAGCTATGTTCCAGCTGACAAGAGATAATTCAGGGACCATGGACGATTGTTCCTGAGTCTGAGGTTTTTTACTTGGAACAGTTCGTGACATAGCTTGCGTCAAGACTTGGGGAGCAGCCTGGGGTTCTAAGTGAGGTGTCGAAGGTAATACAGCAAGATTAGTCAAAGAGGGTCAATCTTGCATATCCAGGTCCGACAAGGGTGCATATCTGTTAAACATCTTAAATTGAAATGGAGCAGTTTGGAATTGCATGGGCGGTTGCTGACAAAACATAGGCGGTGCTTGAAACTGTCTTGGATAAAATTGAGGTTGCATGGAGGGGGGCCGGGGTTGTATTATCATTTGTCTGTAAAAGTGACTCAAAGGTAGCATAGTAACAACAGTAGAAATGGCAGAACAGTTACTATGCCTATTAAGGAGGTTTCTCACAGTCCCTGGGTTTTGAAAATTAAGGACTATGCAGTCGCCTTCCTTGTCTTTGGTCAAGGGCCCGACCCACGACACCCTGCGTACCGATAGAATCTCTCTGGATATGTCATATCCTACGCCCTTATGCTTGGTCAGCCAGTCTATGCATTTGTTACGCAATTGCACCCATGATTCCCCCTGATCTTCCCTCAATGGCGGTATACCTGCAAGGACCAGAACAAAAGGGCATGCATCCGGAGGCAGATGTAAAGCCGGCCCTTGGTGTTTAAACGGTTTGCTTAGTCCTTGTCGGCCTTTACCCTCATTATTATTAGCAACCGCAGGTATAGATGCTATTGTAGTTTGAATTGGACCATTATTATTGTTACTGATAGTAGAAGTAATATTTTTTCTTGGAGCAGGTGTGGGGGTAGGTTTAGTTGATACAGTGGGTAGATTAGACTTACTCCATTGTGACCCTCCATTAATTGGTTGGGGTTGAGTAGTAGGTAGGACAATAGGTGGAATTGAAGTCCCAGGATCACTCATAGCCCCACCCAAAATGGTGGTAATTTCCTGCTTTTTCAGTGACAGTGTGTTATTTACAGATTCCAATTCTTTTAGGAGACGGTCGGCTCTAATTTGATCCAAGATGACAGACCCCTTCCTTTTTGTTTCTCCGTTTTTGACCAGGTTGTCCAATCTGTCAAGTCTTTTAAAAACATTATTAAACTGGCCGATCATTTGTTTTTCTAACCGATTAAAAACAGTGTCCACTATAGTTTCAATGAGATTCACATTTTGTCTTGAGAGGTTACAATTATCCCCCATTAGTGTGGTTTGGGTCCATACAGTGTTAAAATTCCCACTTGAGTGAACGATGGAAGCTGCAGCAAATCCATCCATATCTGATAAATCTTTATCCTCCGTGATAACAACAGTTGAAGCCCCCGTAGTTTTTTGTTTGTTCCACAAACTTTGTGGGGTGGGCTGATTCTTATAAATTAAAGGTTGTTTCCTTTTATTTGCACCTTGCTTAACAGTACCTCTTTTACGTTTCCCCCCTCCCTGTTTGTTGCTATGTTCCGGGCTATCCAGGGTGATAACATCAACCTGGGAAGCGATGGTGGTAGTAGGTATGACATCAGACATTGAAATAGCAGGAGGTGTTGATGTCAATACCGTGTTTGAGATAGCCACAACTGGAGTTAAAGAGGGAGAGTCTGAAGCAATATAAGTGACAGTATTTTCGTCATCCGAGACGATAGGCACATTTACAGAGGGATAGGATGGCTTAACCACAGTAACTGCAGGGGTTACATGTGTATTCCCATTTGTGCTGTTTGTGGCACTCGATTTAGTGTTAATGGTGGAAGGACCCATGGAGAACCTCCTCTCGGTCTCCACTATCTCATTAAAGGCTGAGTCGATCAAAGTCTCAAAGGATGTGATAAGGGAGGCGGGGGTATCGACACCCTGGGTTACAACGTCAATATTCATGCCGATAGCCGCACAAGCACCCGATGTGGTAAACGGATAAGGAGCTCACCTTTGGAATGCGATGTTAGGGAGGTGGCCCGTCCCGGCCCCTGCTGGCCCCGGACGGCCACAGACGGTCCCGCCCTTGTCCCGGGCTTCACCCGGGCGCTTCCCGCGCGCGACTCGCGAGGCGAGTGGGGGCGTCTCCCTTTCAGCGCCTCCTGGCGCGCTGGCCGCATCACGGGCGCGTCGCCCCTGGTGCTGCTGGGGGATGAAGTCCGCTATACTGCCGTTGCCCTCACGGCTTTGCTCTGCTCTGCGGTGGCTCTGGGGGCTCCGCTGCAACTACCGGTAAGCCTCTGCACTGTGGCGCTGTAACCACGAGGCTCCCGGCGGCGTCTCCCTTTCAGCGCCTCCTGGCGCGCTGGCCGCGTCACGGGCGTGTCGCCCCTGGTGCTGCTGGGGGATGAAGTCCGCTATACTGCCGTTGCCCTCACGGCTTTGCTCTGCTCTGCGGTGGCTCTGGGGGCTCCGCTGCAACTACCGGTAAGCCTCTGCACTGTGGCGCTGTAACCACGAGGCTCCCGGCGGCGTCTCCCTTTCAGCGCCTCCTGGCGCGCTGGCCGCGTCACGGGCGCGTCGCCCCTGGTGCTGCTGGGGGATGAAGTCCGCTATACTGCCGTTGCCCTCACGGCTTTGCTCTGCTCTGCGGTGGCTCTGGGGGCTCCGCTGCAACTACCGGTAAGCCTCTGCACTGTGGCGCTGTAACCCTACGGTGGTCAACTTCATTTCAATGCAGATGGATGGTCTTTCAACATATACAGGCTTCTTTCAATTGCAGCACACTATGGTTTATCGGGAAAACCTGATTAAGTGAGGTACACAGAAGAATTAATAAACGGTTGTAATCCAAAAATAAATATCAAACAACTCACAACATTTAAAAAGATACACATGTTTGGTTGTAAGCATAAATAACCTAAGCTTAAAAAGCTTTGTGCATCTTCTTTTTAGAAAAATTGTCCCAATTAATACTAGCAACAAAAAAAAAATGTATAAAGTGCTCAATAAAGTGCAAATGCTCTAAGCATCCTCAACGGAACACTCTTTACCAATGAATAACTAGCAGCAACAGTATCTCATAAGGTGCCCATAGGAACTTAAAAAGACGAATAACACGTCCGAAAAAAAGTGTAAATGCTCTCTGCAACTTTTTGGAGATTATTTCCCAACCTCCCCTAGCAGCAGAGTAAATGGACTAACAGACAAGTACTATAAACACTCAAATCACCGTAACATTTTACGATCTTAATAAATATTTAAAAATTCTTTGAAAAAGCAAAAATTTTTAAAACACATCAGTTCGGATGGAGGGGACAGAAGGCAGTTACGGGCCTGTTCTGCTGTGGAAATATTATACCTTAGAAAACCAATCCTTAAATATCTACGTCGTATTGAAAGGAGTGCTGGGCACACAAACAAAACATGATTCAGATCTTGTATACCACAATTGCATAGCTGACAATATCTTTCATTTTTGGGAATACCCTCCCAGGAACCTGTTACAATTCTTAGAGGTAATAAATTCAATCTCAATAACAGAATCACCCTACGTACTCCGTGTTTCAGGTTCCATAGGACATAAGGTTGGGGATTTTTAACAATTGTGCTCTCAACAATACAATCCGTACTTCTATTCAATGAGCACAATTTCAAATTTCTTTCACGAGAAACCACATATATCGTTTCCTTAATTATCTTCTTTAAGGCTGTTTTACATAAAACCGCTGCCCCGTCCATATCTAAACCAAACATGCTTAATGCTTTTTTTTAAATAATTTCTAAAAATAGCACTTTTTCCCAACATGTTCACAAATATTTCCCTGTGCAATGCTGCCCTTAATAAATTGTCGGAACCGTTTATCAGAGCGTTACACCACCTTAAACAGGCAGCCATTGATAACACATATGTAGAAAGAAGACCAAATTCGAGTCTGAGCGCTGCGATCGGCGCTGCATGGTTCAGATTACATATTTGGCACCAGATCTTTCCTTCCACTTTCTCAAATTTGTCCCACTCATGCGCATCTATTGTTTCGCTAGCATAATTCAAAGTCGGTGGGATCTTTATTTTATAAACTGAAATACTGTGTGAGAAATGTCTTTTCCCACATTGCATGTACAGGCGATTAATTGCAGAAGCTTGTGAAATTGCTTTACCTTTGCAATGATCCATGTGTCTATTGGCTGAACACCTGTTAGTAAATATTTTTCCTAAATATGGATAAAAGGTTACTACATCCAGTTTTTCCTTTCCCAGAAACCAATTCGAATTTTTTCTAACCTTACAACCTTGATAACTAAAAATCATAACTTTACTCTTTAAAATATTTATTTTAAAAAAATACTCCTCTGTGTAACTAACTAGCTCTGTCAGTCGTCTTTGCAAACCTATTGGTGTTAAGTCCATTATTATTGCATCATCTGCATATAACAGACAACTCAGTTTTAGGTCACCTACTTGAGGAGGGTCCCCTTTACTCTTTCCTACACTACTCGGTAGATCATTGATGTAAATAGATAAGAGTAAACGGGCCAGAAGGCACCCCTGCTTCAGCCCATTATGTGTGATTATTTTCTTTGAGAGTCCTTGTGTCCCCCCCAATAAAACTTTTGTCCAGGTCGAAGAATGGAGAGCAATTATTAATCTTAGGAGGTTCCCTGGAATCCCCATTGTAATCAATTTCCTCCACAGCGTCCCCCGATCTACCCTATCGAACGCTGTGGAGAAATCTATAAAGGCTGAGTACAACGGGACCCCCGGACCCACTGGATATTTTTCGATTAAGGTTTGCAGAACAGAGATGTTTTCCAGTGTGCCACTATTCTTACGGAATCCTGTTTGTTCCAAAGGTATATAATTATTTCCATATGCCCACTCTTGCAAGTGGCCAAGGAAACTCTTCGCGAACAGTTTCCCTGTTGCATCTAAAAGGGAAATTTGTCTAAAACTGGCCGTGGAATTTTTTGGGCCCTTCTTATATAACTGGACTAATATACTTCCCTCCCAAGATTGTAGGATGTCCCCATCATTATAGCAGTGGACAAACAACGGTTGTAAAAATTTAGCCCAATCCTCGCAGTCCTGTTTTATTATAGCTACAGGAACATCATCTGGCCCCATTGCACTAGAGTATCTTGCCCCTTTAATGTATCCTTCAATCTCCAAACATGTCGGTGCTCCTACATCACCCCTCGTTAAAAAATGTAAATTTAAATGTAAATGTAGCCGTACTTGTAAAGCGCACTGATACTCCTGCGTGTCCTGGCGCAGTACTCATACCGCTAGGGAACCCTTCCTGGTTTTTGCCCATGAAATGTCCACTCCTGGGCATCTCCAGGGTGCAACCAGGCATCCCTAGCACTGTAGGGGGCCGTTGTGGAGACTAAGCAAGCTATTGCCCAGAGTTGCAGCGTGAGACCCATGCTTAGAGTAGGCACCGAGGCGAGAAATCAGGTCCGAGGAATTATGAGCCCAAGATCCACCGAGACCAGCCAAGGCAGGAATTGAACCCTGGTCCCGGGCCAGACCTCTGCATCAGGGTCTGCCGCTCTAACCATTGAGCCACACTTCTCCACTAAAGCATTAGCGACCTCTTCAAACTGATCAGCTAGTTGATTTGGAGCATAAAGTTGGGAAATATAAATAAACCATTCGGTTTCTGAGATTAAAATAGGTTCTGATGTTTCTCTCCCATCACAAAACTTTGCTATCAATGCCCAATACTTTCTAGTATCCCCGGATAAAGCCACTTCTCGTAAACAAACCCATTTTTCGTCTTCAACCGTCCTCCGATCTGATGCTATTTTCCTTTTTCGAACCTATTTTAGCCTATATATCTCGCTCTGCCTTTGAAATCTGGGCTCTCTAAATTGGTCTCTAATTAAACCATTAATCTCCTTATTCAATTTTTCAATTTCCCATGGTGTTATTACTATTGGGGGGACTCTCACACCTTGCTTATTTCTTCCCAATCTTCTAATTGCTGCCAAAACCCTCTCATACCTCAGAACCGGGGTCTCCGGACTTGGGCTAAAAGCGATATTCTTGAAAACCCTCTCAAAGTTTGGAAGCGCCTTATATGACCAACAAGTACGGCCATTATTTTGAGAATAAGTGACATTTTCATTCCTCTGATTCCAGAGTTCGGGCCTCACAATCTTTATAACCATATTTACCTCTAGAATATTATGGTCATTCAACTTTGTAGGGAGTACCTTGAACTGTGTACACATACTAAACAATTGAAAGGAAACTGCCATATAATCAATTAATGAGTGGCCATATATCCCATTAAAAGTATAAGCTGCGGGAGAGTCCTCCAGGAATCTACCATTTAAAAGTACAAGGTCAAGATTCCTAAGTTTTTGCAGAAGGAATAGGCCGCATTTATCAGATTTTAATTGGGCCGGGAATACAGACTCTGGGATAGCCCAAACCTCCTCCAGATCCGAATTAGAGAAGGACAGGACTGCACTATTACTTAACTTAGCATTAAAGTCCCCTACCATCATTATACGTGTACATTCTTCAGTATTACCTAAGCTTTGCACAAAAGCGCAGATGGAGTCGACCAATGGATTAGACGCCCTCCCCGGGGGAATATACACATTTACCAGCAACAGAAACATCGCTTGCCCCAAGTTATCTTTTCCTATTTTCAGCTTTGCACAAATACAGCAATTTGAAGGATGTTTATATATCACAGGGTCCCATGCTATGTCGCAACTGAGTAAGATGGCTAGACCTCCACTTGCGTGCCCTTTTACAGATTTTTTTGTTGAGCTACAGTACACATAAAAGTTCTCAAGCTGGAACTCTTTCCCCGCCCACGTCTCCTGGAGACAGATTATCTTGGGGTCTAATTCTACTAAAGCTTTAACCTTATAACTAGATCTTCCTAACCCCGCCACATTCCATGATATAATGTTCCCCAATTGGCTACCCCCGCTCTGTGGGCTTTATGGTGGATGTTTTTACCCCATTCAAAGAACCTGTAACCCAGCTCCACTTTGTCACATCATCTTCCCCGCTTGCACTAGGAGCCCACCGAACCTAGTACCAGGTCCATTACCAGGGACCCCAGGCGAAGACATCTTTTATTCAGTAAATGATGAGACTGACGAGACAGATGAGGCCTCGGGTGTAAATAAAAATAAAGGGATACCCCGTGAGTCGGAACTAGATGCTTCGGACGGGAGCCTTGACGAAACAGAGGTATCCACTTCGGAACAGGACTCTGAGTCTGAACCCGAATCTGAGACGGGCCAGACCCAATCCTCCCTGGATGATAGTATTCAGAGGCAAACGGTTGTAAGGAAAAAACAAAATACCAGGAAACAGCAAAGAAGGATCAGCCCTAGACATATGACCTGGGACTATTCAGCAACCTCTAAGTTGTATCATGATGAAGGAGGTAATAGGACCCGGCATAATAATGGTTCTTCAGGCACGCAGACTCAAGGACAGGGCCCTACAATGGAGATGCTCTACACAACTCTTAGGCAGGTGCAGGGAGAAGTTAGAGCCGAAGCTACGAGAGCGAAAAAAGCAAGCAAAAAGATCGAGGGGTCTCTAGGCAAAGTCAATAAGTTGTATGCGGAGATGGCTGGTCGAATGACAGAAGTGGAGGAAAGAACAGGCCAACTGGAGGACGAAGTCTCTGAGTGGAAGGAGTTCAAGACGGCGCAGGAAAAATTCAATGAGGACTTGCAATGGAAGGCAGAAGACGCGGAGAACAGACAGAGGAGGAATAACATTAGGCTACTTGGGATCCCAGAGGGGATCGAGGAGCAGAATACTAGGGGATTTGTGATCACCTTGCTAAGAGGATCATTTCCGGAGATCACTGCCTGGAATTGGGACATAGAGGTACAACGGGCCCACAGATTTCCTCTGACAATTAAGAAATCATATGGCGCTCCTCAGAATGAGAGACCAAGAGCTATGCTTATCTACATCGGGAATTTCCTGGCCAGACAGGAGATTATGGATAAAGCCAGGCCTCAAGATCACCGGGCTTTTAAAGGAAACTCCCTCTTTGCTCGTCCGGATTTTTGTCATGCCACGGTCGAGAGGAGATGGAGACTACGGCAAATGATAGATCCGTTTCAAAAAGCTGGTTGTGAGGCCTACCTCCTGTTCCCTGCAAGGCTGAAAGTAATATTAGAGGGGCGTACTACAATGTTCTTCTCGGAAATCAAAGCACAGAGCTTTTTGACAGAACTAAGAGAAAAGGGAAAAAAAAGAAAATAGAACCAGAACTAGAAAACAAGAAAACAAAGGACGAGATGCTAACTGAATTGGTCGCAAAGGACTTAAAGGGGTGTTGGTCAGAAAGGACTTAATGGGGTAATGGATTATAGTACTTTGTATATACACAGGGGGAGCTGTATTGGTAGGTCACGTTGAAGGGGTAAGGAATAAGCATGAGCGCAAAATCCGCTCCGATCGCGGATTTTGCGGATTTTCGGTAAATCCGCGATCCGCGAACTCTCGCGAATTTACCGAGAATCCGCAATCCGCGATCGGAGCGGATTTTGCGGTCAAAAGTTCAAGCCTACATCATTTACGATGGCGCCGGCAAGCTGCCAGCGCCATCCTCAAATGGTTACTTAATTAGCTTCGACAGGAAGCTCTAACAGATAAGATAAAGCAGGGGCTCGAGCGCCTGCTTTATTTTATCAGTTGGAGCTTCCTGTTGAAGCTAATTAAGTAACTTTTGCAGGATGGCGCTGGCAGCTTGCCGGCGCCATCGTAAATTATTCAAACGGTGGTGTCTTCTTGAATAAATATGAAGGGCAGGGTTCATTCGGGCACGACGGTCCTGGCACAAAAAATAAACCTCAGCAGGAAACACTGCAATCGTGAGCGTTGTGGGGGCTGGGCAGGTGTGCCTTCTTCCCAAATATACCATTGAAAATCCGCTGTGATGCTCGCCAGAGGCGTTTGCATCTTTGACTTTGACGAGCGGAATCCCCGTGCTGTTCCTGTGACCAGGGGCTTCTGTCTCTTAATCTGCTGCTCTGATCGGTCTCTGACCTTTTATACACACAAGCGGCATGCACCGTCTTCCCGCCATTTACCCACTATGATGGACATTTCACTCAAGGGACCCCTGCGCACTTCGGCGCGATTGCACAGTAACACACACTTGGTCACTGGAACTAGTTGAAGCGCAAATGCAGTGACTCATTCATCAGCCCTAAAAACAATCGTGAGCGTTGGGAGGCTGGGCAGATGTGCCTTCTTCCCAAATATACCAGGGGCTTCTGTCTCTTAATCTGCTGCTCTGATCGGTCTCTGACCTTTTATACACACAAGCGGCATGTGCGCTCGCATGGAAGCCCCGTCCGTTTGGCCCCGCCCACACACTCGAGGAAGCCCCGCCCCCAAATCCGCCGATCCGCATAATCCGCGGATTTTGCGGATCCACGATCCGTGAATCCGCAAATTCGTGAATCGTGGATCCGCAAAATCCGCCCATGCTTAGTAAGGAATTCTCAGAAGGGGTTTATGGGATATCTTTAAAAATCAAACTCTTTACTTTTGTATTCACAGCTAATAAAGGAGTGTACAGGCAGGGAGAGGGGGGGCGCAGCACCACTCATGGGGATTGGGAACCAGTCATACGTAGGTCAGGATTGACCTTGTTGCCTGTGGAAAGGGGGGTTGGGGGGAGGGGTTAGGGGGGATAGCACCAGAAAGAGAGAGACAGGGGTGATCGTGCAGGTTGTTGGTAAAAAAGAGAAACAAGATTCCAGCATACAAGGGAAAGAAAAGAAGTTGATGAAAAGGAGAAGAAGCAACAAAAATAAGAACCGCGTAGGATATCGGGGCATAAGATGGGTTAAGAGAAGGGAAGCATAGAATCTCGGAAGTTCTGAAAATCTCTTATGAGTACAAATATTAAAATTGTGACTATGAATGTATGTGGGCTGAACGACAGAATAAAAAGGCAGCGGGTAGCTCTATTACTGAAAAACACCAGGGCGGATTTTTTTTTGCTTACAGGAAACACATGTAGAAGGGAGTAGATCTTTTTTGCTGGAGCAAATGGGTTGTAGGTTACTTGCCAATTCCAAACAGGGGGCTAGAATTAGAGGGGTTGCTATCCTGACAAAACATTCAGACATTAGAATGAGGAAGAAATTTGAGGATCAGTCGGGGAGATGTGCTTTGATTGAGTGTTTCATAGGGGAAGAATGGGTCACTATAGGCTCTATTTATGGGTCAACAGAGGATGATCCAGAGCTGTTTGATTTT
Source organism: Lissotriton helveticus (assembly GCF_964261635.1). Lineage (NCBI taxonomy): Eukaryota > Metazoa > Chordata > Amphibia > Caudata > Salamandridae > Lissotriton > Lissotriton helveticus. Next base: position 1,068,256,903 of record NC_136070.1, on the reverse strand, counting down.
CTAGACACTGAAATATCCGCATGGGCGCCAAGAGTTAGGCAGGAGATTTTAATAAATTATCGATGGGGCTAGGGGATTGGGGTTAGACTCCATGGGGCAATACCAGGGGAGGAAAAAGAGGGTATGTAGGGCAATACAGAATCTAGCAAGAAATAATGCATTGATGGATGTGTGGGGGGCAAAGAAGCCCTCTGACCCTGGTTATACATTCTTCTCAGCTCCGCATCGGAAATGCGTTAGGTTAGATTATTTTGTTGTGTCTAGGACACTATTAGGTGACTCGGCGATAGATAGGATGCCAAGGATACTGTCAGACCATAATCCCCTAAAATTAACAATAGAGGGAAGCGGGTTTAAGAGGGTGGTAGGTTCATGGACATTTGAAAGGGGATTGCTGAAAGATGATGATTATATTACACACATGCACATGTGGATTAGGGATTTTTGGGATATTAATAGGGGGAGTACCACCATTGGGAACGATTGGGATACATTTAAGGCAGGGGTAAGAGGAGAGACACTGAGCTACTCTACTGCCAAACGAAGGAAGGAAACAATAGAGACTGAGCGGGTAAATAATGTCTTGAGAATAGCGGAAGCAAGACTGGAACAAGCCACTTTAGACCAGTGTGAGTACAATGAGCGGGTATTGGAAGTAGCGATAGCAAGAGCAGAGGCTGTAGAAGGAGTGGCAATTAAGGCTGCTAGAATATACGACACACAAAGGGAGAGGTGCTATGAATTTAGCGAAAAGATAGGACATACCTTAGCAGCACGTTCAAGACAGAGGGTGGCCAAGGGAGAGATTAAGGAAATAAAAGATAATGCTGGGCGTCTAGTTACCGATGAGAAGGGGATAGCAGAGGTATTTAGGGAGTTTTACAGCAAGCTATACAAAGAAGAACAAGTACGAGACAGGGAGGAAATAGCGGACTATCTACAGAACATCCCGGGTAAAGTTCTGAATAGTGAGGACAGAGAATTTCTTGATGCTGATTTGAGGGACGAGGAGATCAATGAGGCTATATTGGGTCTACCAAAGGGGAAAGCAGCCGGCCCAGATTTGATACCAGGAGAGTTCTATAAGGTATTCTTACATTCAATATTTAAAGACCTAGCAAGAACATTTAGGGGGGTGCAGCAGGGGCAGGCAATTCCGGCAAGTTGGGCAGGGGCGAACATTGTAATAATACTTAAAAAAGGAAAGGATGCAACAGAACCAGGGTCGTACCGTCCTATAACATTAATTAATGCAGACACCAAAATTTTCTCGAAAATACAGGCAGCTAGATTTGCTAAGATTATTACATAATTAGTTAGCATTAATCAACATGGTTTTATACCACAAAGGGGTACTACTTTACATATTAGAAAAATGATAACACTCTTTGACGCTCAGGCAGTAGAAGGGAATCCTATAGCAGCTATGTTACTGGACGCAGAAAAAGCCTTTGACAGGGTGGCATGGGATTACTTGTGGGCGGTTTTAAGAAGGGGAGGGGTAGGGGAAGTTTTTGTCAAAGTTATTCAATCACTTTATACGAATCCTACTGCCTGCGTTAGGGTGAACTCTGGCCGCACTAGACCTCTGGCTATTACAAGGGGTACTAGGCAAGGATGCCCTTGCTCACCCCTCTTGTTCGCTATGTATATTGATCCCCTGATACTGAGGCTAGAACAGAATGATCAAATTAATTCGATATCTACTAGTAGGGGCGATATTAAAGTTCTAGCGTATGCAGATGACATTGCGGTTATTACATCCAGCCCAATAGATGCAATAAGGGAAATAGAACTAGAGGCAGATCGGTTTGGACGAATAGCGGGGTATGCTTTGAATAAAACCAAGTCACAAATCATAAAGAACGCTTACACAATATGCACAGATGCTCGGGTGGTTGATGAGGGGATGTATTTAGGTATCACGATCACGGCCGATCTGGAAAAATTGGTGGAAATCAACATCAACCCCATAATTATAAAAGCAAAGAAAGATTTGGATAGGGTAAATAATTTACACATGTCTATAGTAGGTAGAGTGAACTACGTAAAAATGAATTTGTTGCCGAAATCTTTGTATTTATTTAGAACAATACCGTTGTTTTTTAGTATGATTTGGTTTAATAAGTTGGAGAATATGGTAAATCGATTTGTGTGGTCCCAGGGGAAGACGAGAAGAGCGTTGAAATATATGTCATTACCACGGGATAGGGGGGGATGGGCGTTGCCAGATTTTAAAATGTACTATTGGGCGGCTGCATTACAACAGATGACGGGCTTATTGGGCGGGGCTGAGGGGGGAACGGAAATCCCAACAGGGTCAACGGAAGTGTATGGGATAATACTCGGCGAGGAGACAAACAATGCTTTCCTTAGGTACTCTGAGCCAAGTTATTTTAAGCGAACTAGGTTCAAGACATTAGAAGCTGCCGATAAAATATGGAAGGCATTTAAGAAAAGTTTTGGCCTGGGGAGATTTCATGCATACACCAGATTATTGGACGATCCAACGTTACCATTAGAAATATTTGCAGATACTACATTCAAGGAATGGGCTCGTGCAGGAATTAAAAATATGGGGAACCTGATAGGGGAGGGAGGGGTACGACAATTCACAGAAATCCAGCAGGAATTTGGTGTTAGCAATAGGACTTTTTTTAAATATTTGCAATTAAGAAGTTTCCTAGGAAACAAGCGAGGCGGACCGATGGGCTTTAAAGGAAATTCGATATTACAGATGGTGGAGGGGGGCCAATTATGCTCAATTAAAAGGCTGTATGCAGAATTAATAGAACACCGAGGGGATGACTTGGAAAAATATGAGACCAAATGGAGGGAAGCCCTAGGAGTACCAGAGGGCGTATTCTTAAAGTTACTAAGATTAGGACGGGAAACCCTTTGCTCGGCAGCGCTGCAGGCACAACACTATAAGACTCTATATAAACTCTATTACACACCAGCCAGAATTGCTCAGTGGGGAGGAACACAGGGGATTCGGTGCCCTAGGTGTGACAGTACGGAGGCAGACATAGTGCATATGTTTGCGGGATGCCCAAATCTTTGTCCGCTAATAAAAAACATTGAAACATTCCTCGACAACTCCTTGGCATATAAATTGAAGCTGACACCAGAAGTAATTATATTAGGAGTGGAGGGGAGTACTTCACAGCAAAGTCAAGATGGGGGTTTTATGTTCGTGGCTATGGCTGTTCTGCGTTTATGTATAGCAGCTGCATGGAAAGACAAGATACCACCCCCGTTCCAGCACTGGTTGGCTAAGTTATTGTACATGTATAATCTGGAGAAAGCTATTTATGCCAGAAGGGGGAAAAAGGGTAGAGCGCTTGGCCTACAGCTGTGGAAGCCTATTGCAGAATGGAAAAGCAGGATGGCAAGAGTCTAGGGGAGTGTATAGTTGGATGGGATAAAGTATATATATGCAATTTGGGGTATCCTCTGCCCTCTCTACATTTTTGATCTCGGAACTGGGACTATGGATTGTTGGTTGATTATTGTTGTTTTTCTATCTTTAATTGTGTTTATGTATATATATTGAAGTATGCAATGGAATCTTTTAGGTGACTATTTAGAAATTTACCTGCTGTTGAAAGATATTGACTGGTGCGGGGGAGGGGGGCAAAAATTGGTGTACAAAAATTATCAATAAACATATTTAAAAAAAAAAAAAAGGAGCCCACCGAACCTCGGGTGTTAAAATATTAATTTCTCTAACACCCGTTTTTCTTCCTACTGTTATTTCCTTATCCTCATACTTTATGTGGGTGTTTACACACTCATACTCAGTGGAGCCATTCCCTTGCGCCTGATAAATTGTTCCAAGGATTTTGGTCGGGACGCTACGAGGGACTACACTAGGGATCACGTCTATTCCTCTTCTCCTAAAACCATCAACGTTTGCTAAAACCAGTGCTGACACTACCCCTGATGAGAAAGTAGCTTTATAGTTCTAGGGGGTGCGCTCCTCCAATCTAAGTGTACCAATTCGATATCTTTACTGGTGAATAGCCCCAGATCCTCTATTTCAGATAGTGTCTTAAGGAGGGCACTTCTATTCAATGACATTGGTTCGGCATCGAACAGGGAGCTAAAAGTTAAAACCCTACTCACTTGCCCGGCACCTATACCAGTGTTCCTAAATTTGTTGATACCTGGTTGTCCCAAGGGTAAATCTCTTTCTAACTTACCCCCTTTACTATTAGCAGCCGTAGACATTCCCCGCTCCCCACCTATCCCCTGGCTGGATTCAGGCCTCATTGGGCACAGATCCTGTCCACAGGGGTGTCGTACGGCACCTCCTGGAGCTACAATTGGATCTATTACAGGGTCATCTAAATTATCCATTTTACTTCTTAAACTAAGGTCACTGCTTGTATCATAATTTAGCCCACTTTCTTCCTTACCCTCTTGGTTTGAGGGGGCGTTCAACACTAAAATTGGACTATTCGGCTGAAAATCATTTTCCTGCCCATGATTTTGACTCACATTCTTTATAGTTTGACCCACAGTCCTTGTATTCTTTTTGATAGAGGGGGATGTAAAGCTATTTGCTATTTCACTATCAGGATGGAACCGCAGTTTTTTCTGTTTACGTTTCGGGAAACGGCGGTTCTTTGTCTTTTTCTTCCCCCTACGGCCATTTTTGGCGTTTCCTTTACTCACTATTGAGACCTCTCCCAAAGGTGCACTAACTGGGATGTTGACTAATTCATCAGGTACCTGAAGTCTTGATTCTTTTAGATTAATTTTTTTTAAAATTGGGTACATACGTAATGGATTTAGAGCTGAGGAAACCTTTAATTTGAAGTTTTTCCCTATTGTAGTGACCTTTGCACACTCGTGAAGATTGGCTCGGAACGAGCTAATAATTGGCTTTCTTTCAGGAGAAGCACTTTCGGGACCCACAAACATTTCATTTATTTTCCCCACTACTGAATTTGTATCAATGTTTTGCATCCCATTGTGTATTTGACATGCTTGACTGGGTACTAGAGGAGCCTTTTCAGGGATCGTTAGGGCTTGCTTGAACTGTTTACGGTCTTGAACCCCTACCAGTATGTGATCAGTGTTTTATGTACCTTTCTCCAACAAAGATAAAATTGCGGAGAGGGTTCTTTCTAATGCAAAAAAGATCTCCATGATCCCCCCCGTCCACGCATTTTCACTTACATTCAGAAAATTCCCTGCCCCTTTATCCTCATCCGCAGAAACGCCTGATATCTTTTCCACAGAGAGATCTAATAAATCAGCAGTTTGGGATAACTTGGTAGGTGTACTACTGTACATAGTAGGCATATGTGTTTGAGCTCCTATTGGGGCCCGGTACACTTCTGAATACGGGTACAATTCAGGATCCATCTCCAAAGTGCCAGACTTTTTCAGCTGCGTAATTAGTTCTGCATTCTTTTACATTTGATTAGCAATGTCCGGTAAGGTATAGTCCTCCGTTTTCGCCTGCCCAGATCTAAAGCTGGATTCTATCAGCTGTTGTACTTTAAAAGAAAGATCACTTGATTTAGTCGGCAGAAAGCCCGGCACAGATCTCTGTGTGCCTCTTGAAATATCCAAGAGGGTTACCAATCCTGCCAGTGGGGATAATAGGGTGACTTCCTTTTTTTCAACATTCTTCTCCAGGGGGTAACCCTCTACCTTGCCCATCGATGAATCTATTTCCATTTCCGGAATACTACCCTCCTTTTCTACTTTCCGTACATCCATTTCACATGGAGGTTGTAACACATCAATTTCACCCCCATAATTCCGATGTATGATTACAGCGGGGTAAAGCGCTTCGGTTTTGTGAATTGACTCTCCACCCTATTCCCTATACCCTATTGTGTCCATCGCTTCTTCACCTAAGACCTCCTTTATCTCTTCCTCTTTTAACCCCTTTCCTCGCTTAGAGCTTCTTACCCCTTTTGAAAACACTGACATCACCGAAGGGTATGTTTTCAGGAGTGAAAGATGATCCCCGTTTCTCCTTCGACAAATGGTTTTCTGGGGCTTAAGGGAACTCTTATCGCTCAAGTTACAACTTTCAGAGTCTACTACTGATTTTGCTTTTATATTTGAGCGCAAACACCTAGATGGCATTACCATTGCTTAAAAGACTTAGAAGACACTTAGTCTTAGAGTTTTTCCGTTTGTTGAGGAATAAAGGATGGACTAGGATGAGGAAGTAGGAAGTATGATGTTCTACCAAGTATTCGCAGGGCCAGCTCGGGGAAGCACTTGGTAACCGTTCAGATCAGCCTTTTATAGCACCAGCCACTCCTACTGCTGCCAGGTTCAGCCGTTTCCACAAGCTCCAAACCGCTATGAATACAGTAAAAAGCTGTGAAATCGATCTGCCGCACTGTAGTTTCTCTGCCGCCGCCCCCCCAAGCCCCCATGTAAGCGCTACACTCCCCGTGGACAGTCCCTCCGGATGCAGAGTGGTGTTGTCGGCGTTTTCCCCAGTAGGTGTTCAGCTCACAGTTCGTCTCGCCTCGCCGCTCTGTCACCCCACCGTGGCCAGCTAAAGCCACTCTTGCTGCAGCCCAGGTACCGCACGCCACAGACACACTCCTCGCAGCTTAGTTCAGGCTCTGGCGGGTGAGATATGGTGAGCACTTATTGTTCTATTGTCCCTTATATACCATGACGCTTTTCTGAAAACCACAGACTGCTCCAGACTGCTCCACACCGTGAGGCGCTACAAGCTACAGGCTCCCAGGTGGGCCCCCCAAACAGGCAGTTCCCTCCCTACCGTCACTCCGGACACAGTACTGCAGTACTGCGATGCAGCGTTTTCTTGGTTGTTCTCTCTGCGTTTTTCCCCGCTTATCGAACCCCCACCGCCGCCGCCGCTCTGTTTACACTGCTGCTCTGTGCTCTGTGTAGAAGATGCTCAGTTTCTAGTGTTGGTTGCTAAATACAAGACCTGCTTAGTCTGAGTCCTTAATCACAGTCTCCCCAAAGGAAACTCGGTACCACAATGCACCCACAAGTACACTCACCTGCTTCTTGGGTCAGACTGCGCCCGTCTTGCCTGTCTTTTTTGCCTTCCATTCTTGCAGGGAGGCTGTGCACCTTCCGTCTCGCTGCCTCCTACTAAGTTCCAAAAATAGTCAGGTTGGTCAGGGGTGTAGCACCGAGGCCTGGACCCACACTTTGCACTTAGCCACAATTATGGCGGGATAGAGCAGAATAAAATCAACCACCCCTCCCTAAGCACAGGAGCAGAAAGATGCGTCGGTGAAAAATATCAGCGGGGGGTACCAGGAGCTGGGGCCATGAAACAAGCCACTGATTACCGCTGGTTACTGCCCGCAGGACACCGTTATCAGAGCTACTGCTGCTCTGTGTCATCTGCTCTCTCTCGCAGTTACTGTCCAAGCAGAGTCCGGTTCCAACCCAAATTCCAGTCCTGGCTGAGGGGTTTTTAGGCTTGGAGGCTGTGCTCTCCCTGGCCCCCTCAGATCCTTCCCGACTCTCCAATTACTTTCCCCAGCTCTCCGCTTTCCCACCGCCGCACGCCGTCCACAGGGGGCGCAACCTCCTCAGGATCAGAGCACCGCGAGGCAATGTCGCCAGGTCCTGGTGAACGGCAGGCAGCTGCACCTGGCTTGTCCCTGCTCTGCCCCACCCCGGCAGTCCGCCGCGGGAGATGCGAGAGCCGCGGGAGCCGGCGGGACATAGCGTACAGCTGCAGGGGGACCTCAAGCTGGCCCAAGGCACTCAGTCGGGAGAACTGGGAGGCAAAAGCTGGCAGTGAGCCGCAACAGCAGCCAGTAGCGGGCAGCAACAGCCAGCAACAGTCGAGTCGAGTGGAACGAGTCTTCTCGTGAGTGACTTCCGATTTTGGACATTAAGTTGTGCTTGAGAAACAAACAAAACTATTTGAAAATTAACTTCATTTATCTCCCTAAGAAAACACTCTGGGGTATATTTACTAGGAAGTGGCGGAGCACGTCGTTAGCCTCCTTGGCTTAACGCTCTGCCACTTCCAAAAAGCAGGGCTGCATTGTATTTACAAGGATACAGTCAGTCCTGTATTTCCCCCTGCGCTGGCACTAATTTTAGCTGCCTAGCACCAATGCAGACACCCTTGCACCATAGTGCAACGGTGCCTGTGTTGGGGAAGATTGTTTCCTGCACTTTCCTGCACGTAAACAGTCTTTTCCATGGTGTTTTGTAACTTTTATGTGTGCTGCTCAATGCAGCACACATAGAAGTTGCAAAACGTAATTGTTTTTAATTTATTGTTTATGTGGGGGAAGGGGCACCTACCTGCACATAAACAATCAATGGCCTTTGCTGTTTCTATGTGTGCTGCACAACGCAGCACTCATAGAAACAGCAAAAGCGAGGAGAAATTAAACATTTCTCCTGGTTTTCCCAGGTCTTAATTTTGGCGCTGCCCCATATTTACGCTGCCCTTGTAAATATGGGGCAGCGTCAAAATCAATGGGTGTTGCAGTGGAATGCCCATGACAACACCCATTGCCCGCCCCTTTCACACTAACTATAGCATGAAAGGGGGCCTTATTTACAAGGCAGCATTAAGCAACGTTAAGTGGCTTAACGTTGCCTTGTAAATAAGAGGACGCCCATATCGCCACAGGAACGTCACTAAAAGTGACGTTACAGTGGCAATAGGGGTTTGTAAATATGATCCTCTGGATGTTTTACCTTCTAGCTTGTTCAGATAGTACAGAATTGCTATCTTATCTGTCTGATGCAGAGGAGGCCCCAGTTTGCTTACCAGTCGAGACCACCCTCAACTTCAACATGTTGGTATGATACTGTTTCTCCATTGGAAACCATAGCCCTTGAGTTATTGGACTGTCCATTGGTGTGGCCCATCCCTCTTGAAAGGTATTTGTTATCATAGTCTGTGGGCGCAATAGAGGAAGAAGGGGTACCCTAGACAATAGGCTCTTCCTTTTCTACCACTATCTTGAGAACAGAAGAGAATGTGACAACACATGCACAATAGTTAATGTAGACCTGAAAATCCCTAAATCTGGTAATGTCACGTAGTATATATATTAGCAGGCCCTAACTTTGCCCCATAGACCCCTAGCGTTCTACCCCGTTTTTTAGACCATAGGAGCTAGAATAAATCTATGTCGCCCACTAGCTTGGTATTTTTAACTCACTTCTAGCCCACTCCACCCCACTACACTGTCTGCACTACACATAGTCCATCACTTTAGTGCTCCTACGTAATTCCGCAAGTCGTAGCACGCCTTAGCCCGTAGAGAACTGAGATGGCCCCTATGATGAAGCATGTCACCGTGGGGAAACCCTGGTGAGTGAGGGGACTCAAGAAAGAAAACTTTTTCTTTCAGACATTATTTTTCCAAGTCCAGTGAGTTTTGTGAAATCCGTCTTTCAAACGCTAGGTTCTTGATCCTTAGATTTAGGGATTTTCAGGTCTACATTAACTATTGGAGGGTGAGCCTAGCCATTTTTCCCTCTTTCTCCCCCTTTTTCTTCAAACATATGCACAATGACTTCTTTTTATTCGGATCGAGACTATGATGTCTTGATCAACCAACTCTCCAAGTACAAGTAAACAAACACTACATTTCTGAGGAGGAAAGCTTGACCTCCTTCCGCAGCCTATGGAAAATCTCTGGGTGCTACCTTCAGATGAAAAGGCAGTACCTTGCACTAATTGTGATTTGTGTCAGTTTTCAGTTTTATGAATAATCTGCTACTTTTTCATATAGATACATGAAAATAGGTGTTTTGCAAGCCTAGAGTGCCGGAGATATGAGAAAATGTGGTGAAGAACCAGTATCCTTAATCCCTCTCTCTTCACCCATTTGTTCTTGTTTTGAGGGTCAATGACTATTACCTGAGCCATGAAAAACATCTCATAGAAACTCTGTGACAAATGTCCTCTGTAGGTAGATCTGCATTGTCCATTGCACTTCACTAGATTATCATGCTTTAGCCCATTAAAGTCATCTCTCTTTTCCCTCAGGAGATACTCCTTGAACTTGTTCATGAATCCCAAAAAGAACAATTATAATGGCTTTACACAACCGAAAAGCTAGACACTTTAACAATGCAATAAAGGCATGTCAGATAATCCACTGCTGATGTTAAATACTCTGAGTCATTTAGAGTAAGGTGGAAGGCTTGCCAGCCTGCCAGGTCAGTGGAGGCTGTGACTTCTGCTCCTCCCGCCCTAATATGAGATTTCTGCCAACTTAGTGGGAATCTAATTTTCGACAACTCACTGCGTTCAGTGGAATAACGGTCTCATCAATGCAGTGAAGTCAGAACACTTTGCAGACTGAGTGAAAATATTATTGTGGCCCTGGTTCATGAAATTTTTTTGTGATCAGAATCGTTGTTTGCTTTTCATGCCTGGAATGACATGCCTTGTATGGCAGCCAGGGCATGAAATCTATCAATAGGTTCTACACACCCTCCGCACCCCACCCCAAATCGAGAAGTTACTTCTTCTTGGTACCCTGGCGAGCCTTTGGCGGATTGCTGCCAGGCTAAGGGTTTCCACTGATAGAGCCACTAGATTCTTCACCAGTGGAAATCCTGTGCTTCATGTATTTCTAAATAGGTTCCATATTTAGTTATGTATTTGGTGTTTTGCATAGCACTGGTTCACATTTGGGATTGAGATTCGAGCTCTAAAGAACAAGTTACTTACCTTCGGTAACGCTTTTTCTGGTAGATACAATATCTGCCTATGGATTCCTCACCTTGTGAATATCCCCCTGCGTCAGCAACATTCGGAAATTCTTTTTGTAGCTTCGCACCGACGTGGATCCGGACGTCACAGAGGCACGGCATCGCTCGTGACTCCGCTGACGTCACCGACGCCTATAACAGGCCCACGCCGGCGTGATGACATCAGTTCCGCCCTTTTTTCCGTGCCTTCGAGGCACACGGACCGACCAATGACAGTAGACATATACACAGTATACGCAGTACCAATATCAAGGTAACACACACAGTGTGAAGTAAATGCAATAAAACATTTGACAATAAGATAAATACATAATAGAAACACTGGTATAGAAGAGTGGACAACGGGGAGGCGGGTGGGTCAGTGAGGAATCCACAGGCAGATATTCTATCTACCGGAAAAAGCGTTACCGAAGGTAAGTAACTTGTTCTTCTGATAGATACATCTGCCGTGTGGATTCCTCACCTTGTGAATAGAGTCCCACAGCAGTCCCCACTCCCGGAGGAGGGTGTCCACTCTTCTAGACCAGGAAATCCTGGAGAACAGAGTGTGCAAAGTGACCGTCCCTCCTCACCTCGGAATCCAAGCAGTAATGCTTCGCGAAAGTGTGGAGGGAAGACCAAGTTGCCGCCCTACAAATATCCTCTACAGGAACACCTCTAGCCAATGCTGAGGATGAAGACTTAGCTCTTGTAGAATGAGCCCTTAAACCCTCTGGTGGTTCCTTACCGGCCAAAGAGTAGAAGATCTTTATACAGCGGATTATCCATCTTGATAAAGTTCTTTTATGGACCGCTCTTCCTCTCTTGCAGCCAGCAAAGCCAATGAAGAGCTGGTCATCCAACCGACAGTCTTTAGATCTGTCCAGATAAAAAGACACCGCCCTCTTGGGGTCCAGACGTTGCAACCTCTCCTCCTCCTTGGAAGGGTGTGGGGGAGGATAAAAGGTAGGAAGGGTAATGGATTGACCAAGGTGGAAAGGAGTCACCACCTTAGGCAGAAAAGCAGCCCTGGTCCTAAGAACCATTGGATCAGCATGAATGGACAAGAAAGGGGGCTTGGAACTAAGAGCTTGAAGCTCACTTACCCTCCTTGCCGAGGTTATTGCAACGAGGAAAACTGTCTTAAAAGTCAAAAGGCTCATAGTACATTTGTGAAGAGGCTCAAAAGGAGCACCCATCAGAAAAGTCAAAACAAGATTTAAGTCCCACTGAGGCACAATAAAAGGAGTAGAAGGGAACTTATTCGTGAGGCCCTTCAAAAATCTTAAAACCACAGGAGATTTAAAAAGAGATGGCTGGTCAGGCAAACAGAGAAATGCCGACAGCGCTGAAAGATAGCCCTTCACTGTGGCAACGGCAAGCCCCTGTTGTGCCAGAGAAAGGGCAAACTGGAGAACATCAGACAAATGGGCTCTCAAAGGGTCTATAGATTTCTCCCCACACCAAGTGATACATTTTGACCACCTATAAGAATAGATGGACTTAGTGGAGTCACGCCTGGCTGACAAGATGACATCCACCATGTCAGGCGGGAGAGAAAAAGAACTCAGGTTGCCCCGTTCAATCTCCAGGCATGAAGGTGTAAGGTCTGGAGGTGGGGGTGTAGAACCTGCCCCTCCATCTGGGAGAGTAGATCTGCCCTGTGAGGGAGACCGAGCGGCGGGTGAGAGGAGAGGTGGAGAAGGTCTGAGTACCACACCCTTCTTGGCCAATCCGGGGCGATCAATATAACTTGGGCCCGGTCTTGGCGAATTTTCCTCAGAACCCGAGGAATCAAAGGTATGGGAGGAAACGCGTAAAGGAGTTGCGAGTTCCAACTCAACTGAAACGCGTCCCCCAAGGCTCCATGCATCGGATACTGGAGACTGCAGAATGACAGGCAGTGAGCATTCTCGCGAGTGGCGAACAGGTCCACCCGAGGAGTCCTGCACATCTGAAAGATGTCGTGAACAACCTCCGGGTGAAGCCTCCACTCGTGGTCGGCAGAGAACTGCCGACTGAGAATGTCTGCACGAACGTTCTGAACTCCGGCCAGATGATTTGCCATCAGACAAATCTGATGGTCCTGAACCCAGGACCAGAGACGCAGAGCCTCTCTGCAGAGACACTGCGACCCCACTCCTCCCTGCTTGTTGATGTACCACATCGCGGTCGTGTTGTCCGTCAGGACCTGAACCGACCGACCGCGAAGGGAAGGGAGGAAGGCCTTGAGCGCCAGACGTATTGCTCGCAATTCCAGAAGGTTGATGTGAAGCAATCTTTCCTCTGGAGACCAAAGACCCTTGATCTCCAGGTCCCCCAGATGAGCACCCCACCCGAGAGTGGATGCATCTGTTATTACTGTGGCCACCGATGGAGGAAGTTGAAAAGGATTTCCTTGTGACAGATTGCCTTCCACGCTCCACCAAGACAGATCCGCTGCAGCTTCTCTGGAGATCCTCACTGACTCCCTGAGATCTCCGTTGTGCTGATACCACTGCCTGCGGAGGCACCACTGGAGTGCCCTCATGTGCCAGCGTGCATGATTGACCAACAGAATGCAAGAAGCCATCAGACCGAGCAGGCGAAGAACCTTCAGGGCTGGAACGACCGCTCCATTGTAGAACAAAGGAATAATTTCATGTATGTCGCGAATCCTTTGAGGAGGAGGGAATGCACGACACACAGTAGTGTCCAGTACCGCACCTATGAACAGGTTGCGCTGTGAGGGCACCAGGTGAGACTTGGGTAGATTTATCGAAAAACCCAACCTGTGCAACAACTGAGTTGTCTCATGCAGATGATGGAGCACCTTCTCCGGCGACTCCGCTTTGATCAGCCAGTCGTCCAGATACGGGAATACATGTATCCTCGACCTCCTGAGATGTGCTGCCACCACTGCCATCACCTTGGTGAAGACTCGAGGCGCAGTAGTAAGACCAAACGGAAGGACCACAAACTGGTAGTGTTGCGACCCAACCGTAAAACGGAGATACTTTCTGTGCGACTTCAAGATGGGAATATGAAAATACGCATCCTGCAAGTCGATCGACACCATCCAGTCTTCTTCCAGCAGCGCTTGAAGAACCTGTGCAAGAGTGAGCATCTTGAACTTTTCCTGTTTCAGGTAAAGGTTCAAGATCCTGAGATCCAGAATTGGCCAAAGCCTGCCATCCTTTTTGGGGATCAGGAAATACCGGGAGTAGCATCCCTGACCCCTCTCCTGCTCTGGAACCACCTCTATCGCACCTTTTCGAAACAATGCCAGGACTTCTTCCTGCAGGAGAAGCAGGTGGTCCTCCGAACAATAACCCTGGCAAGGAGGATAATTTGGGGGAAACTCCCGAAAAGGAAGAGCATACCCATTCTCAACAAGATTGAGAACCCAAAGATCCGATGTTATCAATTCCCAATCCTGTAGAAAATGGGTAAGCCGGCCCCCCACTGGGCCCACATGATCTGGAATGGTGGATCTAGGGCTGCTTTGCTGCGGTGGCTGGGGGCTGGGATGGGGAAGAGGAGGAAGAAGAGGAAGCGTTACGGCCCCAAGCTCGGGGCCTTTGTTAGCCTCTATAAGCTCTGTATAATGTGTTTTGCTGCTGCTGTGGCTGCTGCTGGGTTGACTTATAGGTTCGAAAAGAAGATCTGCCAAATCCTCTTGAACGTCTTTCAAAAATGCCCCTGGTCTGAAGGCCCAACGACTTTGCTGTTGCTCTGCTATCTTTAAAGCGTTCCAAAGCAGTGTCTGCCTTTTTCCCAAACAATCCAGACCCGTCGAAAGGAAGATCCATTAATGCAGCCTGGACATCCGTGGAAAACCCACTAGACTTAAGCCATGCGGCTCTTCTTGTCGCTACTGAAGAACCCATGACCCTCGCCACAGAGTCAGCTGTGTCCAATCCACTTTGAATAACCTGCCTTGCTGCAGCTTGAGTATCAGAAATTACCTCCTGAAAGTCTTTCCTATCCTCCTCAGGTATTTTGGGCACCAACTGTTTCACAGTGTCCATAAGAGCGTGGATATAACGCCCCATCAAGCAGGTTGCGTTTGTGGACTTTAAAGCCATACTGGCAGAGGAAAATACCTTTTTAGCAGCCTGATCCTGCTTTCTCGACTCCTTTTCCGCTGGGACCTGCGGAAATGCACCCGTAGATCTTTTGGAACAGGCAGCCTGCACCACCAAACTCTCCGGCAGAGGATGAGAGGTTAAAAATTCCGGGTTTTCAGGAGCTGCTCTATACCTCCTAGCTACAGCTCTAGATACAGCAGGAGCTGATACAGGATTTTTCCAAATCTCTAAAATTGGATCCTTTAAGGCATCATTAAAAGGTAGCAAAGGTTCAGTCACTAAAGAAGGAGAGTGAAGGACCTCTGTGAGCAGATTAGATTTAAATTCTGCAGTTGGTAGAGCAATGTTCAATAAATTTGCGGCTTTCTTTATCACCACAAGGTCCCATTTAGGTGACAGTTCTAGTCCACTAGCTACAGACAGGTCCTCAAAAGGGTCCTCAGAATCCTGTAGTTTGCCCTCCTCCAGATTTTCCCCTCTATATCTTTCCTCTTCCATTAATCTTTGGGCTTCACGCCTAGATCTTAGCTTCACATTCGAAGCCGTCGGATCCGCAATAGACTCCGCCGGAGCCGGCGTCGATCTCGACGTCGGACGAGGGAGAGATTCACGACGTCGCTCAGGGTTCGTCATTAAATTTGATGGAACTGGAGTCGAAGGAATCGGAGTCATCGATCTCGGCGTCGATGGTTTCGGAGTCGAAGGCCTCGCCGGAGTCGGATAATGCCAATGCGGCGTCGGAGCCGGCATAAAGGGCATAAAGGGCGCAGGTGCATAGGATTGAGGAACACCCAGACCATATGCCATCGGACCCATGGGACCAGTAGGAGCCCCAGAGGGATACATAGCCCTTGAATAGATTCCGAACATCGCATTCAGGAAATGCGTAGGGTCCTGACCTGGAGCCGGGAAGGCTGAGTATGAACCCCCAGGTTGCTCTTGAGGGCGTGGAGTTGAAACAACGTCGACCTCTTCTTCGGGCTGGTGCACCGGAGTCGTACGACCTTCGGGCATCTGAGCTCCACTCTCACCAACCTCCTCCTCCTCACCTACATCCTCCCGATCTGAAGGATGGGATGGGTCCGGAGATGGAACAGTCTTCTGCTTCGGCGAACTCGGTGAGTTCGCATGCGACGCCTCAACTTCGACATCCTGTTCCTCCGAAGCCGAAGAAACTACCTTCTCGACCAGTTTCACTTGCGACTTCGGCTTGGAACCCGACTCCTTCCTCGATCGATGTCGGGATTCATGGGTTCTCTTTTTATGCTTCTTTCTAGAAGATCTTGAAGCATGGGCTGAGGACGAATCCGACCGTGACCTCGATCGAGACCTTGACTTCGAGCGCGAGTTTGCGATCTTGATTTCTTCTTTTCTTTTCCTTCTTTAAACTTGGCAATTAGAAGTTGTGCTTCTCTTTCCCGGAGGGCCTTTGGTGTCATCTTCCTGCAGGATTGGCAGTCCTCGACGTCGTGGTCGGAGCTCAGACACCACAAACAGCATTCATGCGGATCTGTAATGGACATTATTTTGTTACATTCTCCGCAGGCTTTAAACCCGGTCTTCTTCGAGGTCATGTTGAAAATGAGAAGACAAAGAGATTAGAAAATTAGCAAGTAACAAAGTTACAGTAAAGGCTACAGACGATCCCAGAAAACCGTTAGCGTCGACGACGCGGAAAAAAGGGAACTGATGTCATCCCGCCGGCGTGGGCCTGTTATAGGCGTCGGTGACGTCAGCGGAGTCGCGAGCGATGCAGTGCCTCTGTGACGTCCGGATCCACGTCGGCGCGAAGCTACAAAAAGAATTTCCGAATGTTGCTGACGCAGGGGGATATTCACAAGGTGAGGAATCCACACGGCAGATGTATCTATCAGAAGTTATACAATGAATTAACAGCCAGCAAAAAAGTAAAATAGAATCTGTGCCTCATTAGAGCCCATGAGGATAAGGAAAAAAACATAATCTGACAATGTTCCCCTGCGACCTTGAAGAGAAGCTTCAGACATATTATTTCTGAAAAGTTTCTATTTTAAGGAGGTTGCTAAAATGAAGGTGGTTTTGTTCATATGAGCTGTGGTCGAATCCATTCTGTAGCTATGGTCCCTCATTTGTAGGGTATGTTACCACGCAATTTTCCAGTTGGGAGGATGTAGTGGAATCGAATATGACACTTTACAATGCACACGTTACAACGCGTGTAATTACAACACATTTTTTACATCGCAAAATCTATTACAACGCATGTTGTTACAACTTATGTTGTTACAACGCATAATCCAATACACCACAATTACTATTCTAACTCCGCTGAGGCGTTACTTTGGGGAATGCGTTGAAATGAATTATGCGATGTAATGACATGCGTTGTAATGGATTTTGCGATTTAAAAAATGCGTTGTAATGACACACGTTGTAACGCGTGCATTGTAGACGATGTTTTCCAGTGGAATCAGATGATACTTGGTGTATGTCTGCTTCGGTAGGGATACTGCAAAAGTATAATAGAATATATGTGGCCCCATACATTTCCTCGCGAGGTATGAACATTGAGTACTGTTTAAACACTACTTATCCCATCACCTTCACCCAATTCTTATCCATCTGAAGGATGTCATGCAAATCTTTGACAAGTAAGTCTACACCATGTCCAAAATGTCATCTGCCATAATCCATCCTCTGCTTTCACACAACACGGAGAGCGC
Organism: Lissotriton helveticus; assembly: GCF_964261635.1. Lineage (NCBI taxonomy): Eukaryota > Metazoa > Chordata > Amphibia > Caudata > Salamandridae > Lissotriton > Lissotriton helveticus. The sequence continues at coordinate 1,068,239,427 of NC_136070.1, read as the reverse complement.
GATATGACTTCTTGAAAGATATCTTTTACATTTTTTTGCTTGTCATTTGGCAAAAAACTTGGTATCTTCTATTGCTACCCTTCAAATGAGGTTAGCAATACTACACTTTACATTGCTTATATCATCTAGGGGCATGTTGATGAAACATTCCTTTCTATTCTTTCACCTTCCTTCTCAGTAACAGCTGAAGTAGTCAAGGATAGGATGACCAGAAAACAAGCTGAACATCATCTGGTGACTTATATATCATTTCTGAAATCAAATGGCATGTAGGCAGATTTTGTTTTGGCTAATTCCCTAGAACAAATAAGACCCTTCTCAAACTGACTCATTTCACAAAGGCAATCCACATTATAAGCAACATAGATATCTAAGAATAATCCAAAGGCTGGAGGAACCTTGGTGGAATCATGCAAGAACAATCTTTACAAGCGACGTATTACACTTATGACTCGCCTTCTCCTTCCAAAACACTGCTGTAAATTCTTCTTGCGTTGGAGCCACATGATATATGTCATTCTTATGGTCTGACCTTTTTTTTTTAATCTTCGCTCCTGATTTCCAGTTTGGGATTTATCCCCAAATTTGGAATCAGGGCCTTAGGCTTTGCACTAGATTACTTAATTACTGTGAGCTATGTAGCTGTAGCAAGCACGATTTGATTTGTCTTCTTGACTGAAAAGTAACATCAATAATGATTAAAGGTTATTATCCCTAAAACAAAAGCATAACAATGAGAAAGCTTGCTGCCTGTTACTCCACTAAAAGAAAATGTCTACCTCAATGAAACACGGTCACCAGCCCTTGAGTGACCACTTGAAGGTGGATGTGCACTAACACGGTCACCAGCCCTTGAGTGACCAGTTGAAGAATGAGGTGCACTGGCGATGGGTGGAAGTTTCTCTGACACTTCAGCTCCAGCTGATAAAGGCTTGAGGTCTGCTGGAAGATAAAACAAATTCACATTTGCTTCTCATACTCTCAAATACATTTGTTTAAAATAATATACCCTGTCTGATGCAAGGAGGAAAATATCAAGAAGGAGCACACTGCAATAAACACAGTTCTCAAACATTAAGGCATTTTTTTCTTTGTGTTCAATGTTGAGTTACAAATGTACAATTGAAAGATACAAACAAACAAATTAACATCAACTGGTAGATCTAATTTCGGTCCTTCAGCTTATCTTTCATATTTTAATTTGATGTATCCCTGACAACTAAAATATATGTCACATATGTGCATAGCCTCCAGAGCAGTGGTCCTCAGGTTTTGACATCTATGGACCCCCAATGAAGTTGGGGACCCATGCCTACACACTTTCGATAATTTAGAAAACTATGCCCAAATACGGACAAGTATATACATCATAAAAATTACGATATATTTACTTCATAAACAAATAAAAAAAACGGATATGTTGTATCTTAATGGGAAACTTGAAGCTTTTCAATATTCGTTTTATTTGTAAAAAAACAAAGCGATATAATTGGCTCTAGCACATCACTTTGTCTTTTTTACTCTAAATACATGCTCTCTTTTTGTCAGTGCATACCATTTTTTTTAATTTGAGGTAGCCTATCACCCATACATTTTTCTGCTTGATAAATGTATTCTGCTTCAACGAATCAAGATAAGAATATGCACTTAGGCCCAGATTTGTATCAGGGTGGATGGGCCATGGGAAAGCCATGCGGACAGAGTAAATTACTCCATCGCCTTGGTGCAGTGGCCCCCCCACCTAATTCAGAAATGACTGGCAGCACGGTTGTTCCTGAAAATGCATTTTATTGTTTGCTACAGGGCTGCACTGGAAGGACCCAGTCCTGTAGCACATAGTATTCTTATTTTATTTTCAGAAAAAAACCCTGAAACAGAATTTCTGTAATGAAAAAAAAACACTCCTCTCGGCATAGGGAGCATTATAATGGTTTTACTGTTCCTTATAACCAGGTATATTAAAATATGGCCCTCTGGTCCACTCTTCAGTTCACTTTCTGGATCTGCGGGAGGACTCTCGGAGGACAGCCTGCTTCTGTGGACTGCTGTGGACTTCATAAAACTACTTTGCTGCACCTGGAAGGACTGATTTGCTGCCTGGAGCCTGCCTTGAACCCTCGGAGGCCTGCCCTGCTTTATCGCTTGAACCTAGGACTGCCAGAGTGACTGCAAGTGCTAGTTTAATGTCCTCCTGTTTAGAGCCAGAGGGACATAACAGGTTGCCACCATACTGAACCTGCACTTGGATCCAGTCTGAGTGAGTCCCAGCCCCCAAGTGATGCCCCTCCAGTCCTGGACCCTTGATGGTGGTGCTTAAAGTGCCCAGATAGCCAAATCTAAACTTTGGATAAAAACTGCTCTGAGAACCAAGGGAATACCGGGACCAACCTGCTTGCCTATCCGTCCAAAGTGCATTATAGGTCGACCTGACTTCACGGCTGCTCCGGCCACGTTCTTCTCCGCAGCAGCAAATCCTGTTTAGCTATCCTTCACCAAATGGGTCTCTGCCCTCCTGTAACTATTGTCAGCTACAGCCTCCTGCTTCATCCCACTTTACATTTTTGACTTCCATAAAGGTGACTAGATCCAACCGTAGAGATTTTCACTGCAGGAAAATGTGCCCTCATCCATGAGTTCTTTTAATCCTTGTCTCAAATCAGTAGTGAACTAGATGAATACTAGTACCTTAAGGCTCAACTCAAATAAGATCGAGATTCTTTTCTTTGGCATCGAGTCCACCCCTGATTCTAGCCTTTTGTGGCTGTCGGAGATGCTCCCCCCTTCTGTCTTCAGTGGTATGAAAGCTAGGAGTGAAATTTGACTCAGACCTCATCTTTGAACCTCCTGCACTATCTGCTACCTCTTTTTTCACTCTGAGGCCCCAAGAAGGATTCTGCTCCTGATTCCTGTGGAATATCGTAAGACGATTGCTCATGCATTTTTTACCTCTAAGTTGGATTACTCCAATACTTTGTCCCTGGGGCTCCCAGCCTTTCTTATTCAGAGTCTCACAACTATTCAGAATGCTGCTGCCCAGCTGATTCTTTAACTTCCTGCCTGGATTTTGGTATCAAGATACTTAGGTCATCTTCACTGGCTTCCAGTGAATAAAAGGATCTAGTTTAAGGAACTCACCTTTACCTTTAGCATATACAATCACAAGGGCCCTCTCTACCTTAGGCGCTGTTGTAAGCCTTACACCCAGGTGTGATCTTTGTGTTCCAATAATCTCTAACTTTTTCAACGCCCCTGCATGCATAAGGCCAAAAGAGGAGGTAGGTCCTTCATCTTCTTGGCAACCAGGTTGTGGAATGTGCTTCCCCTTGTTCTGAGAAGCAGCCCATCTGAAACTATTTTTAGAAAGGGTCTAAAGACCCTACTCTATGATTCCTGTATCAACATTACTTAACACAATTTTCTTGTGGGTGACCCTTTCTGCTAGCGCCGGGACTCCTCCTTCGAGGTAGCTGTGTGCTTTAAGAATGTATTGTATTGTACTGTAACTTTGTCCATTGGCTCCACCACCACGATGCTACTTCCAAAAATACTGCATGCATCCTTGCCTCACTAAACTTTACCTTCTCAGGACATGTTTCTTGAAGTCCAAAGGGAAGCACCGACCGGGCCCAATCCTCTTCTTGTATCTGACCTGTGCTCCATAGCGTTCAGCCATATTTTTCTACTTTGAACCAGTTTCGCACAACTAGAAGGACGTGGTTGACTTTTTTTTATCTTTTAAACACTAGTGTTTTACTCAACACTTTAAAACGTCATTACCCCTGTTCTACTGGTTGGATTTTTGTTATTTTTGGTGTCAAATAAATTATGAAATTCTACTCTATTTTTCTAAATTGATGTGGGATTTTTCTTCTGTTGTGTCTTCACTGTATTACTGTATGTGTGTCGCATAAATACTTTACAGATTGCCTCTACGTTATGTAGTGTAGTTCCTATTATCCCAATAGGCTCTGCGCATTGGAATAATACCTCCAATAGTATAGACCTAGACCAGACGTTAACTAGGTCTTCTACTGTCGATATTAGACTTAAAGTTTTGGGTTTGCCAGCTAGCTCAGAGTTCACTAGAAACTTTCTCGAATAGACAAGGAGGAGTTGAACCTCCCTGGATAGACAAGAAGGGATTTAGTTTCTGACAACCATAGAACATGACAACTTTGCTCTCCCCTAATCAAGAGTATATCTCTAGAGTCGTGTGAAAACAAAAGACAACTTATTTTACTCAGTCAGTACGTGCATTCTTAGTTTCACCAGATTGTAGAGAAAAGGAAGAGACGGGCGTGTTCAATAAAAGATGTTATTTATTGATCAGTCTCTTTTCTCGTACAAGAGAAATGGATCGATATTATCGCAATACTTATGGTTAAGTAAAGTGCACACAATAAAAGCAGAAGTATAAAATAATACTGTAAAAACATTTATATGGTTTCTAAGCCATATGGTGTTTTAAAATGGACAGAATAGATACATACATATAAATCATTTGACTAATCGTACTCAACTGGTGCTTCTAACTACGCCTACCCCAGTGTACCTGACCTAAGCCTAATACGTGGGCGGGGATAGAAAGTAGCAGTTTAAGTTAAGTTTGTTTTGCCAAGTGACTGACTCAAGAATTCTCTGCAAGGGGTTATTCAGTTCTGTACCTTGAATCTAGGATGGTTGAGGGATGGTATCTCTCGTCTGAGGTCTCGATATTCCAAGCTGCCTGCGAGGGCTGCTCGGAAGCGCCGGAGCTGGATTTCTCGGCAGGAGAAAGCAGCGTCTCGTTCTCAGCGCGTCAGGAAGGCGGGGCAGCGCCAGTGGGCTTTGCTCTCTGCTGGGCTTCGGCAAGTCTCGCTGCTCCGATCTCGTCACCACCGCGTGTCTTTGCTTAAGGCAATGTCGGTAATATTTATACCTGTAAGGTGCCGAGATTGACGTAAGGATGGACATAGATACGTCACTAAGGATGTCATACGAGCTGGTCATTAGCACATTCTTTTACTGAAGTTCTCGGGGAAATCAAAACAATGGCCGCAGGGTTTTTCCCAGGTTGTCATAGGTTTGATTTGTTTTGAGGACTCCGTATGCCTTATCAGGGGCTGGAGGAATATTGCTTTGCCTAATTAGATGGCAAGCGTTATGACCTAATCAGATAACGCGCTCCTGTGCCGTGGTCTGGCGTAATCAGATAACGGTTTCTGCATCATGGGATGGCTGCTAGTTAACTTGTTAACCAGAATAGGGTCAGGAATAGGGGGATCGATACAGAACCTATAGGAATACATCACACCCACTCCACGCTAACTATGGCCATATTTACGAATCTAGGCATAGTAAAACATACTGTAGAGTATCGTGTATACCTTACCACCCCAAAATACATATAATGCATTTCGAAATTATGTAATGTACGGGAAAAAATAAAATAGCCATATGTACTATATGCACTTAAGCAGTAGACTAATGCTTAATTAATCACGCATGTATACATTATTAGTAATCGAATATGAGAATTACACATGAAATGGCTCTTAACACAGAAGAAAAGTTCGAGACCACTTCATCACAGTTCAAGAGAAAAAAATATTTATGAACATACCAGCGGGCAGCTAATGTCTATGAAGTTTCTAAAAACAGAAATTAGTTCTTTAAGAATAGTTCTTACTTTAAGCAGAAGAAAAGTGTCCCGTAAAATTTAAATAAAAAAATTATTTTGGGGCTGCTAAAAAAATTGCTGTCCGTGGACTGGAGGAAAAGTTGATCTTGCTACTTTATTATTAAAGTTGAAGGCCAAATTCAAGCTGTCGGGAACGCCGTGTGCTAGCTTGTTCAAGAGTCGTTATTTCTGCTCTGGCGAGAACATCATATCATTGAGACTGCTGAAAAAGCTGTCAACAGCTTCCTGTGAGAGTTCCACTAATTCGGAAAAGGATGTAATCATACATTCATGTGCATGATCGTCTCCATTGACGTTTTGAGTAGTATTGCTGACAGAAGGTTGTACCTGATCGATGCTGCTTTCATCCTGATCTTCACTACCCCTTAATCGTAGTGGTGAAGTTTCCACGAATGCCGTCATCAGGATTGGCAGCCGTTGAGGGCAGCACAATGCATGAGCCTTTACCGGACCCAACAATGTTTCTGCATCCATTGGCGCATCCGATTGTAGCGTCAGACAGGTGTCCAACACGCATTCTTCTCCGCACAGCATGCACCTTAATACAGGTAAAACACATCTTTGCCATATCGGCCGAAATGAAAGAAACCAAGTCATGTTCAGGTCTCTAAGCCGGGTTAGTCCCAGGATTTTTGATATCCGGTCCCGGTATCCAATGGCTCGGATTGTTTCTTCCCTTGTCGCGGGTGTTTTGTCTGTGACATGGTTTGCCATAACGAAATATAAGGACTAAGAATAGGATTCCTGCAATTAGTCCCAAAATGAGGGGAACTCCTCCAAAAATCGAATGGACGAAGTCTGGAAAAATACCCAGTATGGCTTTGAATGGTGTTAATGCCATCGAAAATACTGTCTTAAATACATTTGAGACTCCACTGGTATCAGAAATATTTAAGATTTCATTCAGGATTTCTGCGAAATGTATGGGGGAATTAGTTGATACCAATGAGTGAATCTCTGCAGTCGTCCTTGCGACTAGGAGATCATACGTTTCTTTTGATGACGTGAGCCTGGTCGGCGTCTGAAGAAGCACTGTTTTCATTCTGCTTAAAGTATCAACTCGAATAGAAGTAATTTTCAAGTTAGGCCATGCCCTTGCCTCCCTGTCTGGAAAGGAGCTGGGGAACAATAAGCGTCCACAGCACATGACCTTCGCAGTCGTACTAACGAGATAAGGAACCCCGGGCAGTAGACTACAACATCTGCGATCCACAATTAGAATGTAACTCCCGTTACAGAGTCTTTTAAAGAATGGTTCTATCTCTGTTGCAGGTGTGCCTAGCTGGTGACATGAAAGGTTATTTGAGTTCCCTTCACAGGCTCCATGCAAACTAATTCCATTACACAGAAGTGTACCGCTTAGTGACATTGCACAATTATTGCCACTAAGAAACACTTTCTGTGCTTTATTACTGACACATGCATGTGAATAGGGCAAGTTCCATGTTGTCTTAATGTACCCTTTTCCCAATTTTTCGTACATGCCAGCCTGTATATATTTTTGGCAGTATTGAAACCTGAAAGTAGATATCGGAATATTAATTATCCCATGTATTATCCATTCAATGACAGGTCGTTCTGACATTGTCAATGGTAATCTCTCGAGTTTCTCAATGCTCAGGATTGTATAATCAGCACCCTTCTGTGCCATACTGATCTGTTTATCAGTAAGGTTAAAGATATTGAATAGTGACGTTGTGTTGATTAAACGCCAAGGCACATAGCCTGAACGCAGATTTTGTAACGTCCAGCCAAGCTGTACAATAGAACGCAATTGAGACTGACCGTGTTGTAACAACAGTAAGTCTTGCGATATTATGTCGATTGCTGATGACACAATGCTGTCCAATGAAAAGATTCTGGAGGACAGAGTCATTAACCCATTGTCCACTACAGAAAGCGATTTTTCCAAATTAATACGGTCAATTTCCCGTATACTTTCTGCTGTCTCAATTTGAGTTATCTTCCAGGCCTCGTTGTAAGCTGCATATATAGAGGCTGCTATGACGCGTTTTTGACGCTGTTTGCGCGGTCCCATAATGAAATCACGCAAGTCAGCACCATCAGTAAGTAAAGTTAGGTGTTGCTTAATTTCTGTCAGTGTGGAAGTTTGTAGCCATTGAAGGCAGAGTTTGCCCACACTGTAGGTGGTGATTATCCCTGGGTGTTGTCTTTGGGAATATCTAGGGTCTGGCCTGGTCAATGTGAACCCCTGTGTTTTGTTCAGGAATCTGTCTTGACAGTTATTAGTATCTGTGGGCCAGATTAACCATTGTTTCCAATCAGGATGTGTTCTGTTTTGGTTTAATACATAGTTCACGTCTATCTCTTCATCTGCAGAGTTATTGCTGTTCATTGTTGGTTTTGGAATAGACGGTTTATTTAAGTCTTTGATTTTGGCTAGGCCAAGACAGGTAGTTTGTTGAATAGTTTCATTCAGGAATATAATTTGTTCTGGGATCATGAAGGCTCTAAACAATGATTCTATACCTTGTACTTGCCATTCTTTTGTACCCCAAACACTTTTAACTTCAACATTTTTGTCCCAATAATCAAAACCAAATGTATTCATTTGTTCAAAAAATGAGTCCGAATATATCAATTTCGTGTTTGTAAGCATGGTTTTTGTTCCTGTCTTATTTGACAATTTGAAATAAAATGTTTCAGCTTTACTTGTATTGAACCCTGAAAAATAAGAATATTTGTCATAAACGGTTCTTGAGCTTCCTTTTGGAGGGGTTGCACAATGTTCCCATTGATTATAATTTAAAACATTTCTAGGTTGTGCAGATTTATGTAGAAAATGGTTACCATAGTGGTTGTAGCAGTACATACTATCATAATTAGATGAACCCTGCAAATAATCATGTTTGGTAAATTTAGCAGACATCACCAGATCAGACATCATGTTATTAATACTTTCAAAGTCCCAATCATCAGCAAATGAGTTTGGTTTTACAAAGTCACTCAACGAGATCTTAATTTGGTGTGGATATTTGAGGATCTCAACCGGACCATAAATTTCATAGTCAGTATTGTCCCATGCTACCCCACCCGGTATAGGATTTGCTGTGAAATTGACTGAAGAAAGTTCTCTTTTCTCGACGTGTGAAGACGTGTGTGGCTTGAGGATCAAGTTGATTTTCTGGCTTGCTGTGTCCATTTTAGCATATTTTCCCTCAATGAAGCGTCCCAAACATAGTATCATGATGAGCCAAAGTATCAGGATAAATACACCAAAGGACACCCAAAATTCAATCCATGGAGAAATCAGATAGGTTTCTTTCAGCTGTTTCAAAAGTTCCTTAGCTTTATCTTTAAAAGTTTTTGTTGATGGCTGTGTCTTTGATTCACTTAGATCTTCAGAAGAATCATCAAAGTTGATGAAGTAGCCGGATGCCGTTCTGTCTATTGTTCCAATTGCTTCAGGATTACTGTTTCTTGCAGCTTCAGCATATTCATTTGTTACTTCATTGTAGGTTGGTGTGTTTCTACTAAATGTTTTTATTTGGGTTTTCAGAGGTGTGAGTTCCATTGCATTGTTGCATAGTACTTGTTGTTGTTCTGTAGGCGTTTCGAATGTGATTAGCCTTTTAGTTAGCACCTCTGTATTTGTAGCAAACCTTGGTGTTTTACTACTTATCGGGAGTCCACTTGGCCTACTGTTTGTTATTGGCCACATGATTGTGGTTTCACCAGGTCGATGGATACAACTCGGTTCTCCTTTTTACCAGCAAGCGGCGGTAGTACAACTGATCTTGTCCCGTTGATAGACAAGACAGGAACTGCTTTTCTGTAAGAAGGCCCAAATTCCTTCTTTACCGCGATCTTTTCTCTGACTAGATCCCCGATTTTTGGAATCCAGACAGGTCTTGCTGGGACAGGTGGTGGTTCTTCAGTTGTTTTTGGCTGCTGTTTCAACTTTATGTTGCTCAGGTCTTTTCTTGTTTCGTTTAAGTCCTGTAAAATAGCCAAACGATCTTTGATATCAAAGCTTTTTTCTTTCACCACTGAAGTCTGACTGTCAAGATCTAAGACTAGCATCCTAGTCCCAAACAGTAATTCGTACGGACTGAATCCCTTCAGAGAATTTCTTGGCAAGTTATTTAGACTACGTTGGACACTTATTAGATGTTTGACCCACCCAGCTCCCGAACCTAATACCTTTGCTGTTATGCCTTGGTTTTTTCTTTACACCATCCCGTATCCCTCAGGAAGGAAGTGAGAAGAATCCCGCTTCGCTATGCTCATTTGGCCGTGCTTTCCCACAAGCTTTGAGGGCTAAAATGAAAACATTGGTCAAACGTAGCATGCTCCTAGCGTATATGCCATTTAGACTCGCAAATCTTTGTATAACAGTCCCGACGTCAGCCGAGTGCTGGGGTCTACATTTATAAGTGGAAACTAGTCTTTATTTGTTAATGGGACGAATTATTTATACTTGTTTCACTGATTATTGTTTAGCCCTTATTGAGTGAAACGCCATGGTATTACCCCGTTCCTCTCGCCGCTGCGATCTCTGTTGCAGCCTGGGCATTTTTTTACAAAAATGTGATGATGCAGGCTCATGCCTGGCCACCAGTACACTGATTGTAGTTCTTCCAGAGAATCTTTTAGTTTGAGGTGTCTGAGACCCTCGCCCATATGTGCGTCTGCTATTAACAAAGTTCTCCTGTCCTTGTTTGGAATTACTCTATCCCCCACTCCAGGGATTCGAGCAAAAGGAACGGAGTTCGCATCGATTATGTATGTATATTTGAGTGGGTAACTGATCGGTAACGCTGAGCAGTCGCCTTTTGATGACGTTTTCACCGCCAGCATTGTTTCACCGTCAATGTATTTTACTGCACGCTTTTTTCTAGCTACGGAAGCCGATTCAGTTGCTACCGCTGTGGCTTTCTCAGCCAATGAATTCCCTGCAACGTGAACGCCATCACGCTGATGACTCAGTGAGTGTATCACGTGAGTCTTTGGTAGTTCTTTCTTTAACAGAACTATTTGTTCCCAAAGCAGTTTTTGCTTTATTGTTGCACCTGTGTCATCTTTGTAACCGTTTTGAATCCATTTCTGTAAATGGCTGTTATATGATTTGACGCAGTAATACGAATCGGACACTATGAGTGTCGGGAATTCGCGATCTGCATTATCTAGCGCCATTTTCAATGCTATTATTTCAGTCTGTTGTTCTGAATTAGTTTCTACTGAGTGTGTTTTTGTTAATAGAGGTCTTAGTATACCTCCGCGCCACACTTCTTTTGTAATCTCACATGTGGGGTTGTATGCTTGTTCTCCCCAAACGGATGGTTGAGCATGTCCGTCTGTATAGATTACACAAGCGTACTGTCGTAATGGCAGAATGTCGATTGGCAGAGGGAATATTCTTTCATATTCTAGATATTTTAGTTCCTCTAGTTCTGGATCAAAGTAGTATTTTATTTTGTCCATTGTAATGGAATTCACCCATTGTATCCATTCCGGATTCAATGCTGTTGTTGGTAAATTACACGGGGTTGTTAATGCCTCAAAGGCTGATTCCGCTGTTCTGACTGTGATGTGTCTACCGTCAGCTTTATCTTTTTCTCTAGCTATTGCGGTCTGAACTGTATGAACAATGTTTTCTTAATGCTGAATTTCTTTTCAGCTTCTGTGTACAAGTGCGATTTGAATGCAATTGGTACCTTTTCTCCCTCATTAGAGGTCAGGTATGTGAATCCGCATCTTCCTGGGATGACTCGAATCACAAGGTTGCGTGTGTTATCACGTGTTTCTAATTTTGTTTTAATTAACATATCTGTTTGTAAGGATCTCAGAATTTCTGTGTGTTTTTGAGTCCAATTTGTTTTTTTAAATTCTGGTTTTATTAGATCATAAAGGGGTTTGACCCTTTCTGCGTAATTTGCAATGTATGTTCTTCCGAAATTTAGGAAGCCTAGAATTGACTGTAAGTTTTTTAGTGTTCTAGGTGCTTGGAGTACGGCACATTTCTCTAGGAAATTGTCAGCCAGGCTTTTGCCTTCACTTGATAATTCATATCCTAAGAACAGGACTGTTAGATGGGCAATTCTAGATTTTTTAAAGTTGAATTCGTAACCCTCTGCTGCGAACCCAAGTATTATGGTGTTCACTCTCTTCAAGTGAGTATCCAAGTCATCTTCTGTTAGGTATATGTCGTCGACATACGATAATGCTTCGTCATCATAGGTTTGTAGTAACTCTGTTACCCTCGCTGAGAATACTCCTGGGCTGTTCTTGTACCCCTGGGGTAACCGACAGAATTCTTTTTGAGCGCCATTTATTGAGAACGCTGATAAGTATCTGCTCTCTGGTGCTATATTTTGACAAAAGAATCCATTAGAGATGTCTAATGTTGTTTTATATTTTTTGCGCACTATGTTATTCATTAGTGCAGCACTATGCGAGTTTTGCACTGCAAAAGTTTTGCAACATGAGTTAAGGTGTCTGTAATCCAAAACTAGACGATATGAATTGTCTGGTTTGGAGACAGGAAACAAAGGGTTGTTCATTTGTGAGGTGCAAGTTTCAATCACCCCCTGGTGTTCTAGTTGATCTAGAATTTCTTTTACCTGTTTTTTAGCTTCTTGCTTGATTGGATACTGCCTTTGTGCAGTAGGTTGTGATTTTAACTGGATTTTGTGAGGAGGAGAGTCCTCATCCCATCCTACATGATTTTTATATAAAGCAGGAGCTTGAGCTACTGCCCACTTTCTTGCAAGTGTATATTTTCTATGAATTGGAATATGATTTGAGAAGGCAGGCATAATTATTTCTTCGCCATGTGGGCACTCCCTGACGAACTCTGGTGGCCAATCTTTTTCAGCTAGAAGGATGTCATAGCCCTTGGAGAGATTATCCCAAAAAAGGCCCCTTATTTTCCTAGTCTTATCCCCTTCTATACGTAAAGTTATTTCATATATTTTGTGAGGTTTGCTAACTCTGGTGTCTGCAGTTTCCACCTGAATGTATTCATTCGTGTCCACTGTCTCCAGATGATTCATAAGGACTTTGCGTGCTATGCTCACTTCTGCTGCGCTGTCTAGCATTGTCTGAGCCCACTCTCCGTTTTTCAGCTGTGTCCTCAGTATTCTCGGCATTGTTGAATACTTTAATACTGGCTACCTTCTTCTTTGGAAACTGTAATTTTTTATTTGGATGAGCAGGTTCCTTGTCTTTGGACTTGACGTGCCCTTCCCTGGGTTCCGATCGTCCTCTTCTTTCCGATTTCTGCGAGGAAGTCTGAAAAGATTGAGAGGGACGTGTATCAAAATCTTGATATCTATCCGGTTTCTTTATGTTATCCCTATTTCTAAGGTTGTATTTTTTCACAGAGGGCTCCCTTTGGGGAGACTTGGGTCCTTGGTCCGGAGATCTTTCTCTCCGCCGAGGAGACCTTCCTCTGGACTGGAATCTCTTTTCTTTTGGATTGGATTGTTTGTTTCCATCCCAGTTCTTCTTTTGACTGTTTAGATTATTTTTAATAAATATTTTTTCAGGACTTTCAATTAGTTGGGGCTTCACTGGTATTCCACCCAAACTATCTCTACCTAGCTCTTCATAGGATTTTTCTATAATTCTGGCAATTTCAGCTGGTTGGTCTGCTATATCTGTCTCTTTTAACCTCTGGCGGATCGCCACATTCGCTGCTTCCCCTTTTATGTTGGCTAGTAATATTGCCGAGACCTGCTTGAAGTCTTTTAGTAATTTCATACCGAGAGTTAAAGCGGGTTCTGGACCGTATTCGTCTTGAATTTGTTTTAGAACATCTGGTATTACCGACATGGATGGTACACCATGTGTTTTTGTGTAAATGGAAGCAAAGACTGTACCCCAAGTGTCACAGTCCTCCACGTGTGGTGCGATTCCCATTGGAAGACAGATAGTCAGAATCCTGTGTTTATCCACAGGAGTGGTGTCTGGAAACACCGCCTCTATTTGGGTGATTTTTTGTGCTAACCAGAATGGTATTTGTTCCCGTTTAGCTGGTACTTTACCTAGGCAGGACTGTATGTTCTGTGGTGTAATTTTATTTGTGTTCCCCTGATGTGGGGTCAGCTGTGGAATTTTAACTACAGGTTGGATGGTTGAAGTCCGCATTACATATTGGACTAGTTGTCTATATATTTTAATTAATTGTTTTAGTTGTACTAAAACATCTGCTGCAGACATCCTTTCGATGTCTGGATGTGGTGTGTATCCGGCTAGGACCGGCCACGTTGCTCCTGGTCTACCTAGTGGACCGAGCCTGATGATGTGATTATTATGTTTTAGGGCGCCATTAAACAAGAGCAGGTGCTCTTGGAATTTGAGTGGTACTTCCACTTCCTCGAAAGGAGTGTAGGTATCCGGTGGTTCCTCTATTTTATAATAGTGGAACTCTTTTGTTACAGCATTTGCTGCTGGAAAGTGTATCCATGAATAGAATACCTCTGTCTGCCGATATTCGTGTGCCTCAATTACGAATATGACTGTACCACCTCTTGGTGTCAGTCCATTGTCTATAAGTTTTAACGTTATAGATCTTCTTATGTTGACCGGGATGAGTTTTATATCCGGGTCTGCTTCTTGCATAGTATTATCAGCTTCTATTATTTCAGCTGCTAATCTAGCTCTCTCTCTTTCATCATCACTGTCTACCATTTTACCGACAGGAAGGTTTTTCTGTTTGTTTGCAGATCAGGTTTCTTACGGAAACAAAGATTAGATGCACAATATTTTGGAACAGTGTATCCTTCAACGTTGATTGAACCAAGAACCATACATAGGAGTTCCCTCCTGCGAGGTTTGGCGGATTTTACCTCTCACCCACTCCAGACGTCTTTGGAGTATTATGGGAAAAAGGGGTCTGAGTGAAAGAGCACGACTGAGTTACTCTAAAGTCTTGCGTTAGTTTTATCGCCTATCCAAACACGTTGGGCGCCATGTAGTGTAGTTCCTATTATCCCAATAGGCTCTGCGCATTGGAATAATACCTCCAATAGTATAGACCTAGACCAGACGTTAACTAGGTCTTCTACTGTCGATATTAGACTTAAAGTTTTGGGTTTGCCAGCTAGCTCAGAGTTCACTAGAAACTTTCTCGAATAGACAAGGAGGAGTTGAACCTCCCTGGATAGACAAGAAGGGATTTAGTTTCTGACAACCATAGAACATGACAACTTTGCTCTCCCCTAATCAAGAGTATATCTCTAGAGTCGTGTGAAAACAAAAGACAACTTATTTTACTCAGTCAGTACGTGCATTCTTAGTTTCACCAGATTGTAGAGAAAAGGAAGAGACGGGCGTGTTCAATAAAAGATGTTATTTATTGATCAGTCTCTTTTCTCGTACAAGAGAAATGGATCGATATTATCGCAATACTTATGGTTAAGTAAAGTGCATACAATAAAAGCAGAAGTATAAAATAATACTGTAAAAACATTTATATGGTTTCTAAGCCATATGGTGTTTTAAAATGGACAGAATAGATACATACATATAAATCATTTGACTAATCGTACTCAACTGGTGCTTCTAACTACGCCTACCCCAGTGTACCTGACCTAAGCCTAATACGTGGGCGGGGATAGAAAGTAGCAGTTTAAGTTAAGTTTTGTTTTGCCAAGTGACTGACTCAAGAATTCTCTGCAAGGGGTTATTCAGTTCTGTACCTTGAATCTAGGATGGTTGAGGGATGGTATCTCTCGTCTGAGGTCTCGATATTCCAAGCTGCCTGCGAGGGCTGCTCGGAAGCGCCGGAGCTGGATTTCTCGGCAGGAGAAAGCAGCATCTCGTTCTCAGCGCGTCAGGAAGGCGGGGCAGCGCCAGTGGGCTTCGCTCTCTGCTGGGCTTCGGCAAGTCTCGCTGCTCCGATCTCGTCACCACCGCGTGTCTTTGCTTAAGGCAATGTCGGTAATATTTATACCTGTAAGGTGCCGAGATTGACGTAAGGATGGACATAGATACGTCAATAAGGATGTCATACGAGCTGGTCGTTAGCACATTCTTTTACTGAAGTTCTCGGGGAAATCAAAACAATGGCCGCAGGGTTTTTCCCAGGTTGTCATAGGTTTGATTTGTTTTGAGGACTCCGTATGCCTTATCAGGGGCTGGAGGAATATTGCTTTGCCTAATTAGATGGCAAGCGTTATGACCTAATCAGATAACGCGCTCCTGTGCCGTGGTCTGGCGTAATCAGATAACGGTTTCTGCATCATGGGATGGCTGCTAGTTAACTTGTTAACCAGAATAGGGTCAGGAATAGGGGGATCGATACAGAACCTA
The DNA here is from genome assembly GCF_964261635.1 of Lissotriton helveticus. Classification (NCBI taxonomy): domain Eukaryota; kingdom Metazoa; phylum Chordata; class Amphibia; order Caudata; family Salamandridae; genus Lissotriton; species Lissotriton helveticus. Next base: position 1,068,223,469 of record NC_136070.1, on the reverse strand, counting down.
TAGGAATACATCACAGTTAAACCTGACTGCTTTTGTTGCAAGCTACCAGAGGGTTAAGCACAGGTTAATTTAGGGACTGTTGTGGTTCACCCTGATAGGGATTGTGGCTGTTGCTTGTCCATAATTAACACCCCCAGTCAACCAACAAACCAAATTTTCACAATATATTTATGTTTAAAACAAAAAAAGCATCTGCTAACACCAGTCCTAAACAAAGATGCACTTTAAAGGAATCACATTTGCCAAAGCCAGGCGAGGGCATAGTGATCCAGGGCTAGAATAGGGCATTTCGAAACCTGAATCCTCAGTTAGCACCACAGCTTAGCAAATTAAGCCATTTTTGCTGAAACAGAGTGCCCGGAAGATTACATGTTCAATAGGGCTTTGGGGGGGGGGGGTCGGCCAGCGGGAGGCCTGCCACCCCCGGGGGGTTTTGGGGCCGGGGGAGGGGGGTAGAGCCCAGCACCGTATGTGGGCTGGTTTTGGGCTAGTTTGGTAGCCTTGGGCAGGGGTGGGCTATTGTTGGGCTCCTTTTGGGCTGGGTCTCTTAAATCCGGACATTTTGCATCTTAGGCCACCATTTTGGTGGCTAGTGACACAGCAGCCAGGCAGGGGTGTGGTGTAGGCAATTATTTTGGTTTGGTTTTTCTTTGTGGGGAGCCTTCTGGGGATATATGGCATTTAGAAGTAGGTCGACGATGGCGATTGTGGGAGATCCGCAATGATGGAGCAGGCGGCATGGGTCGAGTCCGGATTTGCAGTGCTAAGGTTGGTCGTTGACGGACGTTTCATTGACGTGGTGGTGATGGTTGCGGCATTGGAGGGATGGGCCGGTCGTCCCTGTCGGGGCTCACACCTTTGATTGGCATGCGGCTGAGTGCGTGTTGCTTCCAGGGATCCACTTCTGTTGTGTCTTCCAGTGGTGGGTGGGTGCACGAGAGGTTTAGGTCATCCGGGGTTTGTGTTAGTGCGGGGGTATGCGAGGCGGGGATGCTTGTGGCCGGGGTGTGCGGCTAATTGGGGCTTCCGAGGGAGTCTGGGTTTCTGGTGGCCCCCCCTCTCCACACTCCTCTGAAAATGCCGTGGCTCAGGTTGGCTGCTGCGGTATGGATGGCTCTGGAGCTTGCTTCCGCTGTGCGGCCTCGCCGCGGGTTTTACACTTCATAGCAGGTTCTGTGAGTGCGATCGGAGGCCCAGGATTTTCGCATAGCAACAACTCTCTAGTGAAGCTTCGTTTTCCATGCTTCGTGACACAGTTTTATTTCAAGGCATGTCGTATGAGAATCGCGGTAGTGTTATTTAAAAGGGGGGGACGGCTGGGGGGGCGTGGGGTGGTGGTGTCCCCGAGGGGGAGGTGAGTATGGTGGGGGCCTCCCAGGTCTCCGTCTCCGCGGGCGGCTAGGGGGGTGAGGGGGTGGGATGGGGGGTGTGGGGGGGTCAGAAGTTGAGAGCCGGGGGGGGAGGGTGGGGCTGGGGGGGAGCTGTTGTGCGGCGAATGTACGACGGGGGTACGGGGTTGGCGGGAGGGGTGCGGGGCGGTTGGGGGGGCAGGAGGTCTTTTTTGAGGGGCGGCCTTCGAGTGGGGGGGGTGGGGTGTCCTGCAGGGAGTGGGGGCTGGACAAGTGCGGGGGGGGTTGGGGGCACGACGGGTGCAGAGGGGGGGCATTCGGCAGGGGGGGTGGGGGTTTTTGTGGGGGGAAGGGGGGTTTCTTCCCCGGCATGCTGGACCCCACCTCTGGTTCTGGGCAGGGACGCTGAGATAGGCGCTCGGGAGAGCAGCATGCGGCTCCACTCGACCGAGGGGATGGGCCGGCTCTGCCTGGTACGGGCGGTCGTGCTCCCACGAGGGACCATTCTTGAAAGCGCGAGGGGAAGCGGGGCGGTGCGCCCCCGCCACTCCCATCCCGAAGGGTCAGGACGGCTGCCGGGGTTGGGGATGACGGCAAGAGACTGTTGATCAGATGCAGAGTATTATTTATTTATTTATGCGTTTTACATGGCGCAGACTTTACCCGAAGGTGTCAGAGCACTTCACAATAGTAACAGACCTGTTACAGGCGCATTACATGTGAATGGATTGCTAAAGCAAGGTTACAGTAAATGAGGCATAAGTGACAATCGTGTGCAAACAAACTGCAAGAGGTAGCAAACGGTGCGTTACAGGAGAAAGCGTGGCATGTGTGCGGGTTACGAAAGCGGGCAATGTGCTAGTAGATGTATAATACTGCAATAAGTGGAGGACACTCGCACACAAGAGCAGGAGTTACGTGGGCATGGTGGCCCTTGTGTAGGTATCGAAAACAAGCAAATGTAGGAGGTAGCAAACAGCATGTTACAATGGACCTGTGACGTGAGCATGTTACTAAGAGCCCCAATCGCAGGTAAAGGATTTTTACTGTAATAATGGCAGTCTCACAGACCACACGTACACACTGGGATGGCACTTCCATAGTTAGAGGGACTAAAAGAATTTCTATACTAAAAGGGTCTTCCTGCAGGTAATAGTGAGGGCATAATTTAACTTTGGAAGTGCCTTGAAGGAGGAGAATTTTGAGGTCAGGTTTTGAAGGCCGGGGAGGAGTTGGTGGTCCAGAGCTGGAGCGGAAGTGAATTCCAGATTCTCCTTAAGTCGCCTGAGAAGGATTGGGCCATCGATCTTTCCTTCGTGAAAGTGGGAGGTTCAAGCTGTAGATTTTCCACATTTCGTGAAGGGCTAGAGCCTCCAGGGAGTTTCAGTTTATTCGCCAGATAGCGGGGGAGGAGGAGTGTGAGGCTTTGTGGGTGATGGGGGCAGTCTTGTAGAGAGATCTCGCACAGATGGGAAGCCAGCGGAGGGTGGATAACATAGGTGGGCTGTGGTCGCTTCTTTTGGCCCTATAATGTGGCGTGCTGATCTAAGGGGAACAGACTTAAGGGGGGACAGGAGGGATTTGGGCAGGCCAGTAGGAAGAGAATTGCAGTACTCCAGTCTTGGAGAGCACCAGCGATGGGACCAGGTTTGTTTGAGGTCATGCTATGGGAAGAAGCGAGGGCTCCCACTAAGAGGGCGCAGTGGTATCGAGCAGTCTTTGCAATTGAATTAATAAGGAGGGTAGATTGCGTTGTGTGTCGAGTGGGACTCCAAGGGATTTTGCGCTGTCGACAATGATGGGTTTGTTGTTTCATAGATTCTGCTGGTCCATCCATGATTGAACCGGGGGAGGAGAAAGTACGGAGGAGTGGAGGAGGAGACGAGAGGAGAGAGGACTTGGAACGGGGGGATTGGATGTGGTTTTGTCAGCAGGAGGTGGGGTGGAGTTGGACGGAGCCCCTAAAGGGGGGGGGGGGGCTGGGGGACGAGTGGAAGGATGGTGCTGGGCAGGAGGCCATGGTGCCTTGGGACGACGTGGAGGATTCTGAGGAGGAGGGGGAGATGCGGAAAGGGGGTGAGGATATGGTGCAATTGAATTATGTGGAGGACCGGAGGAGGAGGGGGAGATGCAGGGGGGGAGCAGAGTAACGGTGTTGGTAGTGTGTTTCAGGTATGTCCACGGCAAGGAGCGCCGAGAGTGACGCCCCCCCCCCCGGCTCCACTGGTTAGGCGGCGGGATCCAGTGACAACGCCGGCCTTGACGCCAGGTAAGGATGGTGGCGGAGCAGGGGAGTGGTTTGGGTAATCCTCGGCTGTCGGTTGGTACAGATACCGGGGATCCTGGGGGGCGCTGGGGAATGGCGCGGTATGGAAGGGGGGCCAGGGGGAAAGGGGTAGGGGGAAAGGGGGTCAAGAGTCTGGGCATAGGCTTGTCGCCGGTTAGGGTGGAGAAGTTGGAGCAGTCGAGGCGAACACAGGGATAGTGCGGGGCAGTTGTTTAAGGAGGTGAGCGGGGTCCGGATGGGGCCCCCCCTTTTTTGTTTTGAGCCGCCGCTGCCGGGTTTGATTGTTTCCCCTATCGGGGTGGTGCTCGGGAAGGAGCCCGGTCAGTCTCGGTTGTGCCAGCAGCGGTCGGGGTCTGGGGGTAAGTCGTTGTGGCGGCGGAGCCCCCGGGGGTGTCGTATATGGTCATGGACGTGGCGGCAGTGGGTGAAGGTGCTTTCATGTAAGTGCGAGGTTAGGTTAGCATTCTGGCGGCTTTCAGGGCATCCGGAGGATCACCGGTTTGTGGGGAACCGGTTGACAGGGGGGATAATTCTGGGGATAATAGCATTGCCCATGGGATGTTCGATCTCGCGTGGGCGGTTTGGGCGTTTCAGTTCCTTGTTGCAGTGGGCTTTTTCCTGGCGGACAGGCTCTGAGACGGACGCACGATCTGGATGACTTCATTCTGGTGGGACGGCCGGGTCCGACGGACTGCCAGCGGCTGCTGGTCAGTACGGGCCTCTTGGGTTGCCTGGGGGGTGCCCCTGGCGCCAGAGAAGTCGTACGGTCCCAGTACGGTGCTGTCCTTGCTTGGTATAGAGCTCGACTCCGGGCCGTGGAAGCACGCCTGCCAGAGGACGAGGGGGCGGCAATGTTGGCATGGGGGGCAACAGCACTGCCCATGGGAGGTTCGATTTCGTGTGCGCTGTGCGAGCCATTCGGTTCTTTTTGCAGTGGGCTTTTTCCTGGCGGACAGGCTCTGGTCGATGTCGCATTATCTGGTTGACTTCTTTCTGGTGAGACGGCCGGGTTTCGAAGGACTGCCAGTGGAGCTGGACGGTTTTACAGGCCTTATGGCTTACCTGGGGGTGCCCCGGGAGCCAGAGAAGACGCACGGTCCCAGTTCGGTGCTGTCATTCCTTAGTAGAGAGCTCGACTCCGTGGCCATGGAAGCACGCCTGCCGGAGGACAAGAGGACGGCAACGTCGTCATTTGGTCTGACGCTGTCCGGTTGACGCTGCTGCATCATCGAGTACGGTTGTCGGTGGGGATTAAGGGGGATCTCCTTGAGACAGGCGTTCTTGGGGCATTTCCATGGTGTGCCTATGAGCGGACATGGGAGGAATTGCGGTGGTCGGGAGCAGTGGGGCAGGGGATAGGTGGTTTCCCCAAGAGCGGGTGTTGCGTTCAGGTTGAATTTGATGGGCGGGGGCTTTCGGGGGGGACGATTTGCCGTCGGCGGGGGATTGGGGGACGCAGCTGTGGGACGGCTGGGCGGGGGGGTTTGGTCGAGGAGGAGGTGGCAGAGTGTATGCGGCACAGGTGTTGGGGGTCCTGCGGCACGCCCTATGGTGTATGGGTGAGGACCCGAAGGCGTTACGGAGTCATTCCGTCAGAGTGGGGGCGGCAACGGAGGCTGCGCGTCAGGGTTGGGGAAGGACTCTGGCCCTGGAGGTCGGACTGTTAGCGGGCATCTGTCAGGCTGCGGAGGGTGGGAAGTGAAACTACGACATGAAGGACATTTCTCGCCTCTCACATGTGTGTCTTTTCAGGTGCAGGGGCGGGGCCAACTGCGGCGTTGCTGGAGATTTATATTGGTGAACACTCATTTATAAAGCAAGCAGAAAGGGGGACTGGGTCAAGCACCGGAATCAGAGGTTGGAGTTGGACGACAGGTTGTTGCATTGTCAGTGGCAAGGAAAAGGGGCATGCGCTGGCAGGCGTTGTTGCAGGCCAGGTGTGCAGTGGTAAAGGATGGAGTGTGCCTGACGTGGGCTTGGTACCGTGCAAAGGGTTAGCGTTGGTTAAACAAGTGAGGAGGGACATGTTAGAGATACGGCGCGGGTAGGCAGGGTGTCAGGTCATATGGTCAGAGTTTCGGTCCTAGGCGGGTTGAAGGGAGGCTGAGAGGCCAGTGGCCATAGATAGGACCCGGAGGAAATTTCCAAGGAAATGAAGGTTTTTGAGGAGTGAGAAGGTTGAAAGGATGGAGCGCCGGGAGCATAGGTATGGGGCAGTGGATTTTCCGGGAGGATGGGGTTCACCTGTTAGTGCGGAATGGAGTTGTATGTGCTACAATTGGGGGAGGCTCTGGGTCAGGCCATTGGTGCGCGATGCCCGGAAGTGCAGGAGTCCTAATGGGGGGGGGGGGGTCGAAAGCCGTTAGCACGTCTTTCGAGTGGCGGTTCTTCCTAATATATGGGGGAAGATTAGGAGATCTGTTGTTGGATTATCGGGGGTAGGTCAAGCATAATAAAGGATTTAGCCAGGTGGAGAGGCAAATTGACGTTTCTGCTAATTGTTTGCTGTTTGTGGATTGGGGGAACCAGTTAGGGGAGGGGGTGGGGGGTTTGTCAGGAAATTGCATATTTAGTGAGGTCTAGTTTTGTACGGCGAAGGCCAAGGGTTGTCATTGTTTAAGGTCCACCTGCTTCCAATAAAGCGGCCTTTATCACACCTAATTTGGAGTCTCTGGTCGGTGCTGTTTTCCTCCCCCCCTCTCCCCCGTTGGGCCCCAAATTTATGCAGGGATGGCCAACTCAGGACATCAGACTTTACACATTGAATAGTTTAAGTTAAGCAATAAGCACCACTAAAAAGGGTGATAGTAATGCCTGCTATTTGCATCCCTTAAAAAAACAGACAACAGAATAGTTTTAACTGATATATGAAAACAAGTTATTATTAGTTCAATGTGACCTTTCACCAGCGTCACTGGAGCATTCTGAGTCCACTGGTTGTCATTAAGATTTGGTTTAGATAATATTCCTGTGGTATCTACTTTCACGCTATGCATTTGTGAGGAGTGGTGTTTTTGCCATGTCTCCTTGCCCACCTCATCCCATCAGCCTACAGGAATACTCCAGTTGCTTCCGAAGATCAAGAGCACTTAATATGCCCAAGTAGTCCACACTCCGACCTGGGATGAACAATCTATTTCAACAACATCCACAGCATCATTTCCTGTAAAATGTAGCGGGTGAAACTGGCTTTCGAGGTCTCATTTGAATGCTCGCCAAAATAACTGGATTCCCAGCTTACAAATCCCAGTTGTAATAACTATATTTTGCCACATGTGGCGAGGATATGCAGTGGGGGTAGGGGCTTCTATTTTTCTCCTACCACAAACAAGTTCTGGTTATTTATTTGTTATTGACATTTATTGATCTATTGAAATGTGAATTTTCTGTATATGATTTTATTGTACTTTCATGGAAACCTTTGACTTAATAAAGATGATGGTGATCTATGAAGCATCATGAATTCATGCCATAACAGTACCTCCAAGGTGGTGGGTCTGCAAAACTGTCGAAACAAGATGTCTTGCAGAATACCTCTGGCAAAGTGACCACCTCTGCAGTTTTCAGAATGAAATCAGTTTTGTCTGGTGAAATTGTGAACTGAACCCACATCAAAGTCCAACAGATGTCCACTATAGGACCACCCCCAGACAATGCAGATGAAGAGTTTATCAGTCTGGTGTAATGGGCCCTAATGGTTTCTGCAGGTTCTTTCTTTGCATTATTTTAATGTGCAACACACTATGTACCTGGAATTTGTTCTCTTCTTCAATTGATGATCCTGTAAAGCCAAAGGTAATACACAAGGATTCTGCTTTGAGCAAGACAATACCTGCACCACTGACTCCTCTGTCACTGGTGCATCATCCCCAGAGGCAGGGCGATGGCAACAGGAAATATGACCTGATAGGGCACCGCTGTGGCCAAAGTTGGCCTGACCCATGTGACTATAATGGGCTCCATCAAAGCCTCATTTAAAGGGAGCAAGGACTCAGATGCTGAAGATTATGGCTGCAGAATTTCAGGGAGTATGTTTGCCTTGTTTTTCTCCATGGGCAAGGGTAGTTCCAGGACTTCAGATGCCTTTCACAGGACAGACGTAAATAATGCTACTCACTTGAAAAGAGAACCTGAAGGACGCTCTATGTCAACTTCGGGATAGGAATCCAGCCCACATGCACTTTGTAGAGCTAAATAGTCTGCAGCATCAGTGCTTGGGAATTTTACCCACCTCGCTGCTCTCATCATTGCATGCCCCACAAAGTCAGGCATCCGGATCTGATCCGAGCCAGAGCCAAATTGTTTGTGCAACTTCTGAGAGTACTCCTTCCTTGATAGTGGTCTATATTGAGGTACCTCCACCAGCCAGTGTACCTAGTTTCTTAATCGCATCAGGTAGATCTTGGGAAAATCAGCTGCTAAGTGCAGTGGCTCTGATGGTGGCACTGGCAGCCCCAAGTTATGGCAACTGCCAGCGGCGGCAACCTCAGAGAGGCCTTTGGTAGAGGAATAGCATGGACCTGCACTGGAACGGTGCAAGGGGAACGGAGAGAAGGGCTGACTCGCACCGAGGAAATAAATGCAAATAGAAGCCTAATGAGAAGACCAGTGGCTCCATGGGGCCCAAGGGTGCAAAGCAGGAATGTGGAGGAATTAGGCCAGCACCACCTACGGCAAGGCTGAGAATTGCACAGGATCAGCGCGAGTAGATAAAACTGTATGTAGGCTTTAGATGCAGCAGTGCCGGAGCCGCATCAGGAAGCAGGATCAGGAGATTTTTTCAGCTCCCAAACCGCCCGTTTGCGACTGGAAAAAAGCTTTTTACTATATACCAATCACTAAATTGTGATTCAGCAACCTATCAGCGAATCACCCAATGGGTAGGCATTTCAAAGTTAGGAAGGGGTTTGTTGAGGGCATCCCTTCCAAATAGTGACTCGCAGTGGCATGTATGAAGGTTTGCGACTGAAATATGGTTGCAAAATAGCCGCATTTCACCACCAACTACGAGTTGATGGTTCCCCATTCGCAATTGGGAAGGGGTCCTTGGGAAGGGGTCCCCAAGGTCAATTGCAACCCACTGGGAACCCAAACAGCGTAAAACACACGGTATGCATAACTATTTGCGATTTTTTAATAGCAAATCGCAAAAATTTGCAATCAGGAAATTGCAAACCCAAAGCTATGTACATCTGGCCCATAGTTCTATATTTGTCCAAGTTAATTCAAATTCAGAGATATTAAGTTCCTTTCCAAACATGACTTAAATCCTTAGAATACTGCTCTTAGTTCAACTTCAATTTCCTAACATGCTGTCACAGAAAAACAAACAATCTCCAAAGTTTCCACAAGTTCTGGAGCTAAGTTCTTGACTGCAGCAACAAAGTATCTTAATTGCCTAGCAAGAATTCTGTGAATCATGAGGAAATTGATACCCGACAAGTTCAAAATGGCCGCTACTCCCAAACAACATAAGAGTTGAGTGGACTCATGAAAAATGTAGTATGCTTTTAGTAGCTGACATATAGTGTTCTCTAGAAACACAGCGCCTTTCACCAAGTGGCACCGACACTCTTGGACCACTGCTAGCCTTTCCTTCCAAGGAATAAACTCAGCACATGTGAGTATTGACCTTCCACATTCATCGAGTACTGGACAATAAGCCACGGATTATGACCCCAAGTAAATTTCCATGTGCCCTGTAAGTATGTCTTGGACAAAATCAAAAAAGTATATCTCATCAGCCTGATTCCATCACAGTGGTTTTGAGACATCCTCAACCTCAAGGATAATTCAGCTAGGGAGAGCTGCCAGTGAAATTAGAGAAGCCATGCCATGCCATTGCCATATTTTTTAAAATTCTCAGAACTGCCCAAGCTGTTTACAACAGAAAGTAGTCTCCACATTAAGTGGATATCTTAAGATATGTCACAGGCTATACATGTCCACCTAGACCAGAGATCTTCAAACTGTGCAGCGCACCCCCATGGGGGCCCGTGGCTGCATTCCCAGGCAGATGTGAATGCGTCTTCAACTGTTTGTAAATGAAGAACGCCTGGAAGTGCGATTTGTTTACCTAGTGCACTTACAGGCTGTCTTCATTTACATAAAGAGTGTGAACAGCGATCCTGAGGGTTGTGGGGCAGGTTGAATAAGTGGGGTCACAGGCTCAAAGAAGTAGCTAAAAAGAGCAACATATTCAGTATCATTTATTTGTATTGTTTCACTTTGTTGTAGCACATATAAAATAACAGGTGCATGTTAAATGAAACATAAATGCAAGTTAAACTAATAGGTGGGAAATCAGACTATACCTCAGCACATTTTTACAATTGTCCATTATAAGGACACACTGCAGACCTAACCTGGTGAAACTATAAAATTACCTCTCAAGAAGAACACATATTTGTCACTATGAAGGCTCCAAGTGACTCCACCAGTTAAAGTCTATTCTGGCTCCCAAGTACTCTATATTTCATGATTAACCAGTTGCCCACATTTACCTTTAAGAGATGAGATTTGTGTTTTACACAAAGGGGCATAAATCCTGCTTTGTGTCTCAGGCCTAGGAGTGACAGCCCAGTGGAGTGGTCAGAGCAGCCATCTTACTTCACAGAGTTGTAGGCATGATTGGTGAGGCCAGTGCTGTGGCACCAGGTCCCAGTGATGTGAAGAGCCAGCTGAACCCCATGTTGGCTTTACTATTCTTCCTAATTTGCATTAGGGCTCAGTGGCCACATGCTCTGACAGTGTGGCTTTGGGCCTCTGAGTAATGATCCAGGGGTGGGGAAAATTATTGCAGAGGAGACACCTTACTTTGGGCATCAGAGAGTTGACAGTGACTGGGATGGGGCAAAATGGGGGCTCATGTTTTTAACAATGGGCAGAGGAGACATCCCACTTTCACGAGGCAGTAGCTATCCTCTTTGAAGCAGGTGCAGCGGCACTGGGGTCCAGGGGTCTGAGAAGCCCACTGTATTACAATTATTATTATTTTTTTTTTTAAAAAGGGTATGGGGCTAATTTCCTTGCTAGCCTTAGGACCAAGGGCACCTTCGCTGCAAAATGGGGGGCAACATCTGGGGGCACTTTTTCTTTATGTGGCCTATTGGTGGGAGCTGCTGACTTTGGTACTGTGGAACCAGGATCAAGTCTCAGCATTCGCTCAACATCCTGTGATTCTTGTCAAATCACTTAATCTGAGCCCCGAAAAAAAATGTGCCTAGTTTAATGTAATTGGAGGAGATTTCTTGCAACTCAGGGCGACTATTATCATTACTAGGAGGTGCTGTGGCATTGGGGCCGAGGAGTGTGACGGGCTCACAACACCCAAATGATGGGGAGCAGAGTTTCTTGGTTACCTTATGTTTTTGTTTGATGAATCTCCTATTTTACATGTCCCACATTTATAGTGGTTTATACGGCATAGAAGATATCTCCTTGAAATGATCTCATAAGTCCCTCCCCCTGCGCTCAGGCCTGCCCCTCCCCCAATCCTTGACATAAAGTTTTGGACGGGGGCCCTGACTTCAAATCATTTTATTTGGGGGCGGGGGGCACATTTGCACACCACACCATCAGAATCTAAGTTAGATGGTGCAGATCAGACAGAGTCGGTGCTACTATGATCCATGGATGTTTTGACCAAAGAACCTGAAAGTAGCTAGCAGTAAAATCATTTTGTACAGAGATCATTTTGCAAGCAACATTGACAACATATACGTCTCACATAAAAAATTGTGTAACAGACTTTTTCATTAGAAGAATGTTTCTCATGTCTTAAAAACGTTCCTACCTGTTACTCTGCCATAGGGAGGTCCTTCTGGTGAAGATAATGGATTCACGTCTTTGAGACTAATAACGCTGTGCGGATGTTCGGTATTTTCATACAGTTTTCTTTGTTTTAAAACCAAAGAACTTGTTCCCACTTCAAAAAGAAAAAAAAGAACAATGTATTGTGAAATGATGATTCGAATGACGTGCGAACATATTTTGTTTTTAAAACCGTTATAAGCATCATTACCGTCGTGCGATGGTTTTATAGCTATATTTGAAAGAAAACATTCCATTCAAGATGTTTCCTGGATTAATGAAGTCAAACGTGCAAGTGTGCTAACACAAAGATGCTCAATGTGATTAGATTTATTAGGGAGAAGGCACAGAAAAGGCTGATGAAATAGGGGCTAGCTTGTGATTCTCTCCCACCCATGCTTTTTAACCACACTAGTGAGATCCAGCAACCTGTCCTGCAGTGCTTAATTTGAGCAGGAGGTTTCCGGTGGTCGGCACCAGCACTTAATTGTCAGCACCGGCTCTAGTGACTGTCCACCACACAGTGGTGCTGTCTGAGATGTGCACAACAACTGTGTTTATTAAGTCAAATGACAATCGAAATGAATAATACTAGCCTCTCACACCATTATTATAGCTTTATGTGGCCTGAAATAGTCTGAATCGTTACACTTGTTGGAATGCAATGGTTAGGTGTTATGTTGGTATTGTCATTGGCAGCGCTGGCATGGGCAATGCATGGTTCAGGCTGCTGTGACCTGCCGAAAAAGGCCTCAGCTCTTAATTCTTTATAAATTAAGCACTGCCGCCCTGTTCTTTACAGTCCAGCTGGGTGAGCAGCGCTTACAACGCAACTTTTACAACTAACTACTTTTACCACGCAACTTTTACAATGCAAGTCGTTACAACGACTTGCGCTGGGGGGCGCTCTAGGATAGGGAATAGTTTAATTTACTATCCAACACCTTCCCTACTATCCACGGGGACTGGAGTTGGAATAGTAAATTAAACTATTCACTATCCAGCGCCCTCCAACGCAAGTCGTTGTAACGACTTGCGTTGTAAAAGTTGCGTGGTAAAGGCATGCGTTGTAAAAGCATGCGTGCTAACGACATACATCCGTCCAGCTGTGCATAGCCATCAACTTTGTGCTGCAAACTCTCTATCCAATACAAAAAGTGAGAAAGAAACCCTCAGCTATGGTTCACTGGCTGGAGGGCCTGCATACAGCGAGGCCTTGTGTTCAGCTTAAGTTCCAATTAAACCAGCTGTGCATAGCCTCCAGCCATGCTTGGTGGCCTCAGGGAGCAGGGACTGCCTGACAGTCAAACCTTGTTCCCAGGTTCTAATATCAGCCCGGTGCCACCCAAATCAGCCGCTCATGATCGTTGTCCATGCACAGAAAGGTACATAAATAAATGCACATATGTTATAATATATATAAAGTGCATAGCTGCCCCACTTAAGGGCTTCAAAGCACTGGCCTGCTACAATACAGATATCCCTTAACAGAAACTGGGATTCAAATGCTTTCTAAAGCAGAAGTGGTTGGAAGTTTCCTGTAGATGTATAGGCAGGTTGTTCCATAGTACCTGAGCTATCGCTCAAAAGGAGCGCCCTCCCTTCCTAGCCAAACTGATACGAGCTAGCACCACCAGATTTGAGTCTGCTGATCGTAGAGACCTGATTGGTTGATGGGGCTGAAGCAACGACAACAATCTAGACTCACCCTGCTTGTTCATAATCCGGTGAGCTGCACACAGAGCCTCAAAACTGAATGTGTTTCTCTATCGGAAGCCAATGCATCTTACAAAGTATCCTCAGCTGTGAATTTTGGCAGGTGGAAAAGTAATCTTGCAGTGGTGTTATGAACAACTTGCAGCCTGTTTTTCACGTACCTGATGGCACCCAAATACAGGATGTTGAAATATATGAGGTGAGGGAGATTAAGGACTGGATGAGTATTCTAAGGCTGCAAAAATAGATAGCAGACAGCACGTTAACTTGTGGCTCTAGCGATAGATGTCGTAAAACCAGACACCCTGAATTTTTACAGAAAATCTGGACTTGGGAGGGCACCCTATCACTCTAGGCCACCCGTGATCTCCCCATTCATGCTAATGTTTTCCTAACATGACAATCTCAGTTTTATTGGCATTCAACTTTAGGAAGTTGGAATGCATCCAGTTAACAAAGGCGGTTATACAATTAAAGAAACAATTGACAGCACCCTATGCTGACCCCACTGACGTTGAAACAATGAGCTGGGTGTCATTTGCATCAGATATCCCAAAACATTTTGCCAGGCAGCAGCTTTACATAAATGTTAAAAAGGGTCGGACTTAGGGCAGAGAACTGAGAGATGCTGTCACCTAAAGTTCCCTTAGTAGATGACAAACGTGGAGATATGAAAGGATCGATTGCTTAAAAAAAGAGGAGAACCAGGCTCATGCATTGTCCGGGACTCCAATCTGGTGTAATTGCTATAGAAGCACCTCATGGGACACTGTATCAAAAGTGGCTCTCAAGCCTGATAGAATAAGCGCTGCGGAACCTCCCTCATCAGTGGTTTGTTGCAGGGCATCAGTCACTTTAAGAAGAGCAGATTCAGTGCTGTGGGCTGGTCCAACCCATTCTGCGAGGGGTGGAACAGCTGAAGCTTCTCTAAGAAGTCCACCAGAAGATTGTTCACCTGTTTCTCCACCACTTTAGCCAAAAGAGGTAGGACAGAGATGAGTCGATGGTTTTGGGGCAGGGCTGGATTCAGCAAGGGTTTTAAAAAAAAAAAAGGAATTACTTTGGAGTGTTTCCACACAGTGGGCACCAGAGCAGTGGTCAAGGAGAGACTAGCTAGACAAATGTAGGAATGAGTATCTCATGAACTTTGAGCATCAATTCTGGTTTGATAGGGAGCCAGACTTTGCTTTGCACATAAGGGATTTAGAAGTGATAGCGTCCAGCAATTCAACCCCCACCAGCCCATCCCCCTGAACAGTCTTTGGATAAGGGCATCCCGCATCAGATCTGAGGATGTTACCAGGAAAATGTGCATTAATGTTGTTGACTTTTTTTATAAAGTAATCCGCAATCCTGTCACATTTATTGGACACTTAAACAGAAAGTGGGTTTGCTGTAGGCTTAAGCAAGCTTTGTACTATAGCATAGCCATTTTATAATAAACTAAAATGGCCCTCATATAATTTTATTAGCTGTGGCATTGTAAGATTTCCTCCAGGTGCATTCAAACTCCTTACAGCACTTTTTTCCTCAGTCAATTTAGTGTCAACCCAGGAAGCAGAGACCTCTTTTTTTGCTCACCAGTATGCACAGGAATACATTCATCAAAGCTGGGCACTAGCCAGGTGTTCATCTTCTGTACAGCTTACTCAATATTCGAGTCATGCTTAGAAATACTATGATGGATGAGATTACAAAAGCTCTTAATATCTAATTTGTGCCATTGCCTTCCATTTTAGCTTCTGCTTGACCTGAAGCACTTGGGAATCTCAATTCAATGGGGACCATATATTTTGCAACTATCATGAGTGGGATCATACACGTTTCTTGGCAGTTTCCTCTACTATGTAACTCAATTTGCAGTTATTATTTAACCTTTAAACAATCTCAATACACTAGTAAACTAACCAGCTCACCTCATGATGGGTATTATAGATGTTTCACAATCTATAGTCCATTTCAGTTCGTCATGGCAGGTATTTAGTTGGGCAATTGAATAGATTTTCAGTTCCTTGAATTAATAAACTATGCAAAAAACACAACATTTGAAATAGTCCTTGTGTACCCATGGAGTATTTGGAAATACCCCCAATTGTGTGACTGAAATTTGTGAAGCAATTTCCTTACCCAGAATTTTACTCATTTCTCAAAACAAATAGGCCAAATAGTGTGAAATAGTGCTTTATAATACATGGGCCCATGTACTCTGATTAATCAGACATCTCCCACACTGATCGTAATATATACTGGCGGTCTTTCGTTGGATTTCTGGTAAATAATATGAGATGTACATTGAAAAAAACTGCACATTTCTTAGATTTGTGAAAATGAGTGCACTCTCGTCAATCGATTAAGGATCCTGTTCTCTTCAGAAAAATAAAAATGTTTTTGTGACTCAGGGAGGTTAAATAATTTATAACACCTGAAGGCCCCAAATTTGGCTATTGGAAAGCTCTGAAGCTGGAGAAATTTTCAGAGGTCTCAATCCGTAAAGTTTCACAAAAGGTAGAAAAAAGGCCAAGCCACCTCAACCACCCCTCTCAAGTTCCAGGTTAGTGCCTCACTTCTAAGCTCGTCTAAAAAAGTGATACCCTGCCAAAGCGTCAGATTTCTTGTTAGTATTAGCCTTATCGTCTGCCAATTTTGGTAAATGCTAAAATTTTTCCACTATATGTACCACTGTGGGAAATAAGAAGCCAACTGAATATGCTGTTTAGTACTGATGCTAACCACGAATAAATATTTAAAAATATGCAGGTAACCATGATTAAGATCGTTAATAAAAATAAAAAAACAGGAACACACAAGTCATGGTTTGCCATAGAATTTCCATCACTCTCTCCCTAATCTTTGTAATTATGTTTCAATTTAGATCGAACACCATTTTGCTTCAAATAATACATGTCTGATTGACATATCCAAACAATCACATCAAAGTATTTATATATTTATTTCCACAGTCTTTAGAGGTAGGTTACCGTGGGATGGCATAATAGACTAAGGGCCAGAAGTAGGTAACTTCCATTTAGCGAGCCCTAAATAGCGATTATTACCGAATTGCTATTAAGGACTCGCTAAATGGAATGTAGGTAGGAAACGCTAAAATATTAGCGATTCCTTAACATTCCTTAATAACAAATCTGTAATTCAGACTCGTTATTCAGGAATACCTAGCCATTCATTCCTATGGGCTAGGAGGCCCATAGGGATGAATGGGAAGAGATTCACTATTAGCGATTCGGTATTACCGAATCGTTAATAGCGGGAGGTATTTCAAGTGTGCCAGGGTGTCCAAAGGACATCCTGTAGCACCCCTGAAATGTGCATTTGTGCACATGTGGCGCACATACATACCCTAAGGGCAGAAATGCAACGAATTTTGGCGTTACCGACCGGTATTTAGCCACCTACATCTGGCCCTATATCAACTCTCTTCTTGTACTCAGATGATTCCCAGCTTTGGGTCTGTTCAAACACTGAGCATGTGTAGCTCATCTATCATCCTCTGCTAAAGCACATCCTTATGCCATACCTTTACAGAAGGACTTATGTCATGTACCCAGTGTATTGCAATGTGTTGTCTGGCCAGTACTAAGCAAAGGGATTTGAATTTCTAACTCACCTTCTCCTTCATGGGTCTCCGCATCAAATATACAATGCAATGATCTGTATACTGCTTCACTATATCTCACACAACTTCTTTGCAAGCATATCATCAACCTTCAGTATTCCATTGTCCATTGCTATTCTACAGGACCATACCACACTTAAAAAGGTTTCATCACTAATGGTATATCAAGGATATATGTACTCACTGGAAGGGTAGATCTTATGGATATCCCCAAGCTTGAAGATGGCATTGGTTAATAGGATCTTGACTAGGATACATACCAGATGCCATTCAAAGTCCGGTAAGGGCCTATAACAATCTTCCTTCTATTTTGCCCTAACCACAATCACGTGTGCAAGTCTATAAGACTGTAACAATCTATATTGACTAGAGATCACATGCTTGCTGGACAATGACCGAAATATGAACCTTAATTATACCTGGTGTTCTAACCTTTAGGGAAAGATAGATTTAAGTGAGGTATCTTCTCTTTAAGCATACTGGTTTGGAGATTTTTATGGAACTTTTAGCATAAGTCCGAGTGATATAGGTTCTAATTAGGGATAAAACACAAACAGTAGGTGGGGTAAGCATATTAAAACATATAAGCTAGTTCTAGGATGTTGATTAATTATGTAATTATGTTAAGTATATATACTGAATGAGCTGAAAGCTTATTCTATATATGTTTGTATAATTATTAATCAATAAGGTATATCTGTAAATTTTGTTTTAGTTGTATAGGTGATTCCTAATACGAATTCCTATTTGTGGAGTAAGTTCCAAATGTTTTTTTATTATGGATACTTTTATGATCACTATCTCTCCAAGAAATGTTTGAGAATGTGTTCATGAATAATGATGGTTGATTTTTATTGTCATACTTCCTCAGGAAGATTATTGATTTATTGCCAGTGCAATGCAGAGACAACATATGTTTACAGCAAACCGTGATTATATACTGGAAACAGTTATTGCGATCTAAGAACAATTTGTCATATTGAACAGAAAAGGAGGGTGGACTGAATATTCATGGACATATGATATTGAGGCTTTTAATTTAATTGTGAGCATCTTTTTTGAGACAGGAGTATTAAACTTTAGCTATTTGTTTTGCATTTTTCTTCAGGTTTGTGTGTCTGTAACAGAATAAAATATTTTGCATATATTACGTTAAGTAATGATTTATGCTTCTGTTCAGAGACAAAATAAGATTTGACACAGCAGATGGTATCCAGAATCTAAAATTGCAAATGGGGACCTAACTCAATACCCACCTTGCTGACGTGGCTCCAGAGTTGTAGGAGTGGAAGGAAGAACAGAGCGTCTAGAAGAGACAAGCACCTCACATGACACTATCATGACGGTCCTTGGATGTCAAGCACATGCTACCATCCTCAAGATTAAAGACTTGAAAAACTGCTCTAGAGGAGAAAACCTGAGACTGAGGGGCCTACCAGAGGGTGCAGAGGGCTCAAACATTGGAGTGTTTGTAGTGCGTCCTCTCGGCCGGGATATGGCTCCCCAGAGATCCGACTGAAGAGTACCCATCCAGTAGGACCAATGGTGGAAGGCTCACAGCAGAGGATGAGAGCTTTGTCACAAAGTTCCACAACTTCAAGGAGGAAGTGAAGGCTCTCAGGGTGGCAAGAACAAAACTATAATACCCTTCCAAGGCTTTAAATGTGCAATTTTTCAACACCTCCCTTCGGCATGATTCAGCATGCTGAGTGCAGACAACATAAAAACAGAAAAGACCTTCCCTTTATGCATTACCTTTGAGTTTAGAAACAAGGTTTGTCACTTCTACCCCAAAGATGATGAGTCAGGTTTTTTGGGGCTCCAGATTGGGACTGACACAGAGCGTGATGGAAACAGACACGGAGCAACACTGGAACAAATCGTCTCAGGAAGTGATGTCGAATTCATGGGAAAAGACAAGATTGCAATGAAGAAGAGAAAATAGGAAGCAGGCAAAGGACTGAGACATTGCCGGTTCCAGCAGCATATCTGAAGGGTACCCTGTCCCAACTGGCCTATTGAGTGTGTGTGACTGCCCCTGGTACACCTCTCCCTTGTGAGAAGGGAGATCATTTAAGTTCAATGTGGCCTTGTTTTCTAATCTTGATATATTGAAGATGCCTATCCTAGGTGGAGGTGAAGGTGTTTCCTTTCACCACTTAGCTCGGGCAACAACCCATGGAAGTACAAGGTTTGAGCAGTGGTGGATATGGGGGTTGGTCTGCCTTTCCCCAGTTAGTTGTTATGTCCAGTGAGCAATTGTGGCAAACTCATGTTCCTTTGTTCTCAGCTGGTGGGTAGAGAATTGATTTTGTTATGGGAGTGGCAGAGGGAGGGAAAATGATCACCGACTCTTGAACACTGTAGCCTGGGCCTATGGCACACCTGCCCTCTCTTGGCACTGTGAAAATTCAAATCCTGTTTTGTACTCCTATGTATTACATTATTAATGTTCACTCATACAATCAAGAATGTAACAATGTTTTATAATGAAATATATGTTGTTTCAGAGTTGTTTGGAGCTACCAGTAGCTGTTCATATGTTTCCTAATTTTCATCATTCAAGTAGGCTTGGAAGCTAACTTATTCATGTTGCACATTTACACATTCCCTCCTAGTGTAACTTCACTTTGGAATCAGACAGGATTTTAGAAGAATAATGAACATAGAATTGTATTTATTACAAGGACATTCTGTGCTTTCTCAGGGAGAAGACCTACCCATTAAATATTTGATTGAATGATTGAGTGAAATCATTGGACATGCCTTAGCTTCGTATGCTACTGCGCCCTCATATGTTACATGTCCACACATTATCTTTATGGCCATTATTACTGCTATGACTTTCAGAGTCTGCTCTATAGGTGTGCTCTATGCGGGCCTTCAGTGTCTGCCCTACAGGTGTACTTAATCAGTGAGAAGACCTGCTAATTAGATCCGTTTTTAATTGAATGAGTGTAATCATTGCACGTACCCTAGCTTCTTATGTTATTGCTCCATTTTATGTAGCATGTCCACACAGATTATCTGTATTGCTATTAATACTGCTACGGTGTTCACTGTCTGCTCTATAGGTGAGCTCTATGGACCATAACCAGTTATTGAACTGAAGGTGGGTTTGGTTGGAGAAAATGTAAGCATATTTCTCTCCTGGCCAAAAGTATCACGTAGAAAAGTAGACTTCTCTGTGAAAGTTGAATAAGAATGTTCAAGTTGATATCTGTACCAAAAACAATTAAATTGCGGCTTACCTTGACTTCCACTGTCAGGCTTTCAGATACAACAGTACTCATGTGATTACTAAATCATTTGAGGGATGGAGAGGTTGTAAATACATGCTAATCGTAAGCGTCGACCTCACTTCATCTTCTGCAATGAGGTCATTGACGTTTCATGATTTTTGCTAGTTTCTGCAGGGCCCAGTTAATCTAGTGTAGAGCATAGAATTTAATCTTTAGAGTGGCGAGTTTAACTGTAGTATTAAGAAGTCTTCAGGATACGTCCTTTGCATTTTCTAGTTCCAATGTAAGCAATATCCTTCAATCCGCCTAAAATATTTCTCCTAAATTGTCGGTCCTTGACAAAACACTTCTTGGAAATGTCACTTCTCCTCGACAATCTCGATCCGGATGCCATATTCCTGACGGAAACTTGGCTAAAAGACGAGATTGACCTAGACATCAGCTCCATACTCCAACGTGGCTATGGATTGCAGAGAGTTGACAGAAAGAGGAGGAGGTCTAGGGATAGTATTTAAAAACTGCTACCAATGTAGAGTCTGCCCAGTCGGTATCCCGGACTGTGAAAGCATGAGCTTTGCCTTACACCTATCTGCCACCTCAACATTTTCGGGACTACTTCTCTATCGCCCTCCGGGACAAATAGGAGATTTTATAGACTCCCTTCCCTCCCACGTGGCCGAGCTAGCCATCTCTTCACCTCACTTCACAGTACTGGGAGATATAAATATTCATCTGGATGACCACTCAGACCCCCTAGCTAAGACCTTTTTAAATAACCTTGCAGCCCTCCAATTTACCCAAAAGGGATTCGAACCCATGCATAACAAAGGCCACCTGCTGGACGCAGTCCTAAGTAACAATTGCAGGCATGAGGTAGGGACCCCAGTCCCCCTTCCATGGTCCGACAACTTCTTGGTGCCACTAATCTGGGAAACTCTGAACCCCCCATCAATCACCCCTCGTGCCACTCTAAGGGGTAGGAATTGGGCGAAGATATCAACCGACCAATGGGCTAATTCCCTCTCCACTATCCCACCTCAAACAGGAGACAACCCAGATATACTTTACAAGCATTATATTGAATGGGTACAGTCCTCACTAAATGCGATAGCCCCTTTAAAATCCCTCAAGGAAAAAACCAAGTGCAAAGAGTCACCTTGGTTTAACCCTAAACTAAAAGAGCTAAAACAAAACTGCAGGAGACTAGAGAGGACATGGAGACGTACACTTAGGGAACAGGACAAGAATAGGCATCGGGAAGCCATCAAGGGATACAAAGCCGAAATTAAATCGGCCCAGTCAGCATTCTATGAGGAACAAATTAGGTTTGCATCAAACAGCCCGAGAGAAATATTCTGGATCGCAAAATCCCTGATTAGCACCCCTCCCATTATGCACGACCCCAGCGAAGCCCAGAATCGCTGCGACAGTCAGGCAGAGTACTTTTATCAAAAGATCCACACCATCTCCCTATCCTTTAAACCCACCGAACTGCATTCCTTGGAATCAGATACCACTCCCACTAACCCTGTCCACGAGCTAGCTGAATTCCCACTGCTTGAGGAAGACTCGCTCAGAGCACTAATGCAAAAAGTAACATCCGGATCCCCCACCGATCCTGCCCCTCCACATCACTTGTTAAAGGTTGCGGACACCATTAGTCCAACCATTTTAAACATCATGAACAGGTCTATAATTACAGGGAATGTTCCAAAAGCCTGGAAATGTGCGCAAGTCAGAGCTCTCTTGAAGAAGCCCAATCTCGACCCTGGAAAAATGGCAAACTATCGCCCGATTTTGCTCCTCCCCTGGATAAGTAAGCTGCTTGAGAAGCACATCAATTCCACCCTAATGCAATACTTGGAAATCAACCACCTACTCCAAGATTCTCAAGCTGGATTTCGCCCAAAACTGGGGACGGAGGCAGCCCTGCTAACAGTAATAGAACTAGCCCGGAAGCACATGGATCAAGGCGGCACTACAGCAATTATGTTGCTGGACTTGAGTGCCGCCTTTGACACCGTGAATAACAACATCCTAATCTCGCGTTTAACAAATCTGGGAGTGATAGGAAATGCTATAACGTGGCTAAGATCATTTCTGAAAGAACGCACATTTCAGGTAGTGGAGGGGGCCATTCACTCCAAAATATGGCCCCTTAATCAGGGTGTGCCCCAGGGCTCCTCCCTGAGCCCCACATTATTTAATGTGTACATGGAACCCCTGGCAGGAATCGTGCACCCATTTGGGTTTGAAATCATAACTTACGCCGACGATACACAACTGATGGTATCCCTGAATCATCCAGACAGTACTCCTCACAATCTGAGTGGCTGCCTAGAAGCGATAACAAAATGGATGGCCTTGTCCCACCTGAAGCTAAATGGGGACAAAACAGAGATAATGTTTCTGGGGAACACAATAGTACCAAGACCTACCATTGACTGGCCGATCTGTATGGGCACCCCACCAGAACCTAAAGATCGGATTAAAAGCTTAGGTATATGGTTAGATGAGACCCTAAGCTTCAATCAACAGGCCACAATACTCTCTGCCACATGTTTTGGCCTGCTGAGGATGCTAAGGAAAGTCCTGACCCTCCTCCCTTTTCAAGCCCGGAGAATAATGGTCCAGGCCATTGTTCTGTCCCGTCTTGATTACGGGAATGCCCTCTACTTGGGCGCACCGTCCAGCACAATAAGAAGACTACAAATAACTCAGAACGCGGCAGCCCGCCTTCTTCTTGGACTCCCCCGAAGACATTCAGGAGCCACCGCCTTGAGGAAACTACACTGGCTGCCCATCCAAGCCAGAGTAAAATTCAAGGCGATGTGTATTTATTTTATTTTATTTTTATTTTATGTAGTTTATAGAGCGCACAGCTACCCCCGAAGGGGTGTCCCGGCGCTAGAAACCTGAGCCTCTAAAGGGGAAAGGGAGCAAAGAGCAAGGAGAAGCAGTAGGGTGACTCAAAGTGCGGAAAAGAGCCAAGTTTTGAGTTTGGCTCGGAAGATGGATTCGGAGGGACAGAATCTCAACTCGATTGGTAGGGAGTTCCACAATTTAGCGGCAATGACACTGAACCCTCTGCCACCCATTCTAGATAATCTAAAACGGGGAGAGATCAGGAGGCGGAGGTCATTGGATCTCAGGGATCTGGTGGAGCGGGATATCGAGACACGTTTTTTCAGGTAGTTGGGCCCGCGGTCGTTGACGGCTCGATAGGTGAGGGTAAGGACCTTGAACTGGATGCGGCTGGCCACTGGGAGCCAGTGGAGTTCCTTACGATACGCAGAAACAGATTGGCGGTAGGGGATGTTACCAATCAGTCTGGCTGCAGCATTCTGGACAATCTGCAGCCGGCCTACCAGATACTGGGGGGCACCAGCATAGAGGCTGTTAGCATAGTCCAAGTGGGACGTGATGAGGGCTTGGGTAACTGTACGGCGGGAATCCAGGGGGAGATAAGGAAGAATTTTTCTGATCATGCGTAACTTCAGGAAGCAAGCAGAAGTCACTTTATTAATCTGAGTTTTGCATGATAGGGAGTCATCAAACTGGAAACCCAGATTCCGGGCCGAGTGAACGGGAGATGGGGCGGGATCAAGTGCCGTGGGCCACCACCAAGTAGGGGGGATGGAGGCTTTTTGATTGAAAAACAGTACCTCCGTTTTATCTGCATTCAGTCTGAGGTGATTAGCGGTCATCCAGACACTGATGTTGTTGAGGCACTGGCGGAAGTTGGCGAATGCGGAGTCCGAGTGGTCCCTGAAGGAAAACACCAGCTGAGTGTCGTCAGCATAAGAGACCACCCTGACTCCGTAGGACTCCACAATGTCGGCCAGTGGGGCAAGGTAGACGTTGAAGAACAGGGGGCTAAGGGCAGAACCCTGTGGCACCCCGCAAGACAGGGGTCTTTTCTCTGACTTGAAGGGTCGCAACAATACCCTCTGACTTCTTGTCGAGAGGAAGGACTCGATCCAGCTGAAAGCGGTGCCACCAATGCCTATCTGTTTAAGTCGGTCAAGGAGGATAGGGTGGGAGACCGTATCGAAAGCTGCGGACAGGTCGAGGAGGACCAGCATGGCCTCCTCGCCCCTGTCCACGCATTCCCGAATTGTTTCGGAGACTTCCAACAATGCCGTCTCAGTGCTGAATCCAGCTCTGAATCCGGATTGTGATTCGTGCAGTAGAGAGTGGTTTTCCAGATATTCCGTGAGTTGCAACTGCACGGCTTTTTCCAAGACTTTTGCGGGTTTAGGGAGAAGTGAGATGGGGCGATAGTTAGCAAAAACAGTGGGATCTGCATCCGCTTTTTTTAGGATGGGAATCACCAAGGCCTCCTTCCAGGTGGTCGGGAAGAAGCCATGATGGAGGGAGGCATTCCAGATGGAAAGGAAGGAGCAGGCTAGCGAAGGTGCCAGTTCTCCCATGAGTTTCGCAGGGACAGGATCGGAGGGGGCGCCGGATTTGCAATGGATGAGTAACCTGATAGCATCATCCTGATTAAGTTTATTAAAAGAGAGAAAGGACGGGGACTCTGGGGGACTAGTGGGGGAAGGCGTGGGGGCTAGCCCTGTGGGGAAGGAGACACAAAGTTTATTTATCTTTTCGAGGAAGTAGTCTGAAAGTCCCTCGCATAGAGCCTGACTCGAGGTGTTCTGAGGAGCCCTGGCCGGAGGATTAATAAAGTCTTTGACAATGCTAAATAGGGTTTTAGATGAGTTTCTGGCCTTGGTGATTTGAGAGGCAAAGTGATCTTTCATAGCGAGTTTTTTTTGTTTGAGAAATTTTTTCAGGGTAGATCTGTATAAAAGTTTAGCTTCAGGGTCATAGTTTAGTCTCCACTTACATTCGAGAGCCTTGCATCTGCTTTTCTCCTCACGAAGGGGGGTAGAAAACCAGGGAGCAGAGGGTCGCGATCTAGTGGAGGTGATAATTTTCTGAGGAGCAATGGAGTCAATCGCGCTGATGAGAGCAGCATTCAGCCTAGAGACATTTTCATCTATATCAGAGGAGAGGTACTCCGTCTGAAAGTGGAATACCGGGTCCAAGGTGGCACATGTGACCGTGTGCCACTTTCTTCCCAGCTCCTTCCTAGGGGCCAGGAGGGCAGTTTTTCGTCCGAGGGCAAGAGAGAAGGGGATGAGGTAGTGATCAGTCCAGGTGAGAGGGAGGGGTGGGAGGACAGTGATATTAGAGAAATTGGCGAATATGAGGTCCAAGGTGTGACCAGCCACATGAGTGGGACCTACGACTAATTGTTTGAGATTAAGGCTTTCCATAGTTTCCAGCAGATTGTTTGCCTTCGCGCAGAGCGGGTTATCTACGTGGAGGTTAAAATCACCAAGGACTAAGAAATATTGGTGTTTGAGGGATAAATCAGCCAGTTGGTGGAAGAGGGCGGTGAGAAAGGGGGAGGAGGCGGTGGGGGGGTTATAGACTAATGAGCCCGCCAGGATAACTGCCGCGGAGTCGGATATAGAGAAGTACATGGCTTCAATTGTACCAATATTAGTAAGTTTGGTGAAGGTCAACTGGAGATAGGATTTAAGAATGACGGCTAGACCGCCTCCAGACTTACCGCCAGCCCGGTTCAAGCATTTGATATCATAACCTGGGGGAATAGCCAGGTAAAGATCCGGGGAAGAGGAGTCAGTGATCCAGGACTCAGTGAGGAATAGGATATCCCATTCGTCTGAGGAAATAGACATCCATATGTCATTGGCATGACGGGGAAGAGAACGGCAATTGATCAAGCCAGCTTTCAGGGTCCGCTGAATAGAGGAGGGTGGCTGTGATGGGGGACGAGAGGAGAGATAAGGTTGGTAAGGCAGGAGAGTGTAGTTGCATTGCGGACAGAGAAAATGGGCAGACTCAAGGTGGTTTGGGATGCAGCGAGTGCTAGTCGAGCAAGGGCGAGGGTTTAGTTGGTGTAGTTGGGTGTTGGTGTATAATGCACAAGGCCATGTGGAAGAAAGCTCCCGCAATGATTTGCTCCGTAGCCACCCCCTACTATCCGCCGAGATCACTACACTCAAGCACAGCTTTTCTGGCCACAACTAAAAAAATCAAACGGGCTAGATGGGGAGGACGCTCCTTTTCACAGAATGCGGCCTCAGTCTGGAACTCCCTGCCACCCACATTGCGCAGCGAACCTGACCTACATAAGTTAAGGAAAAATCTGAAAACACTTCTTTTCCATTAAAGTCAGAGCAGCCTCCCAACCTACCGTTCCACAGCGCTACGAGGCCTCCGGGTAGTAACGCGCTTTACAAAACCAATTTCATTTCAATTTCATTTCATTTCATTTCAATGTAAGCAATACCCGTCCTAAATTCAATAAGGGTTCTTCAACTTCTTATCTTCTGCCTTTAACAGCCCCAGTACCACTTTAAGAGGTTTTTTTTTAAAGTTTGAATGTCTGGGCTTGCTCCTCATCCAACCTATGATGTCCTGATGACCTGATCCCCACAGTGATATAAGCTGTATGTAGTTTAATCTTGAAAGTGCTCCTTTTGTAGTCTGTTGTACCCTGTGGCACAAGTAAACGCAGGTAGCCATGTTTAGTTCTTAAGTACCTTTATTCAGTAGCAGGTACAAGTAATACCAGATGGTATATGGTACATCTGACAGGTAGTCCAGATAAACATGTGATGTAGATGTAGGTTAGCCAGTAGTCAAGCCCATGTAATAGTAAACCCCACCTGGAGCAGCCTGCCTGCTGCTCAGCCCATCTCTAACTGTCATTCCTCACTCACACAGACACCCAACATTCCGTCCATCACTTAACTCCCAACATTCTACATTAAATATGAACACTGGCTGAGCAGCAGGAAGATAGATAAACTACAAGATATAAGTATACTATGCAGGGTATAACACGTCCCCCTTCTTTTAAAATTTAAAACGAAAGTTGCAAATAAAGGTAGAAATTAAGAGAAAAACAATACACAAGAAAAATTACAAATGCAATAAACAGTTCAAAGCCCAGGGATGTGCAATTATGTAAACATCACAAGAGGGTAAGAGCCATTAGAAACAGAAAGAATTGATAGCTTACAACCAATAAATCGCGTAAAATAACCCATCTTTTCCCAATAAATATGAGAAAACTATGTTGCGAAATGCAGAGGGCTAAAAACAAACCCCACAACTTCAATCCCTTCTGAAAGAGAACAAATGAATAAACAAGGGGGCATATTACCAAGGGCCCTTATCGCCGCTTTAGCGGGACTTTTTCCCGCTACAGCGGCGATAATTTTCTCGCCCAATTACCAAGCTGTCGCTAACACCAGTTAGCGACAGCGAGCATTTTGGGGACCGCTTTGCATGTCTGCGATATTTATCGCTAATGACATGGAAAGTGGGGGTCCCAAAATGTTAGCGACTGAAAACAGTTGCTAACATCGCTATCGCCTATGATCAACACAGGCGTAGTTTTGGAAATAATCGCGCTAAGCGCGAATATCTCCAAAAGCTAACGCCTGCCCTGTCCAGTTCTTAGCCATGTTATCCAATGGGAGGTGGATAACATGGCTAAGAGCATTGTCACACTAATGCGTGAATATCGCTGTATTGACAGCGATATTCACGCATTTCGCATGATTTTTATCGCTTTTGAGATAAACCTTGCTAATAGCAAGTTATCTCAGCGATAAAAACAGGTGAAGGGCGGCGATAAAAATATTACCGCTAACCCTACTTAGCGATAAATATCGCTGTAGGTTGGTAATATGCCCCAAGATTCCTCACTTAAGGAAACTTACAAACGTTGTGAAGATGGAGCTAAAAACCAATTTTTCACCCCTCATATGAGGTACCAACACTTGGGATTGCGACCCATAAAGTCCACCCACCTGTAAGGGTCTAAGACTTTAACCATGTATGTGGGACGATAAATCATGAAAACACACCCTGTGTAGGGGAATCGTACTCATAAACCAAAACTAACCAAGTGTAAGAGTTACATGTAATGTTAGGAGAAATCCCCATAAACATACCCCGCATAAGGGCTACTAAACGACTAACTGTTAATGGGAATCGTGCCCATGAACAAAAACCAACACAGTGTGAGGGTTGAGTTTCAAAGTAGACATCCAGATGCACAGCAGCACAGAGCTTCAATATTCTTCAGAGTACACAAAGTAGCTCTGATATCTTTTTCGACAGGGGGAAATGGAAATATGCTTAATGTTTACATTAAATTACAAGGAATGTCGGGTGCAGCATTCACAGGCATTCCTCTGGTTCTTAATTTTGTGTTCAGAATGAAAGGAAATATTGTTGCATACATTTTGAGACTGTGCTCGGTGGTAATGGGTTGTTGCTGATTCTTTTAATGTCTTAAATAGGCATTTTCACAACTTTATCGCGTTTTATAATTCCTTTTGCCAGAAATATGTTTTTTTTGCTGAAAGAGCGTTATGGTGTTATGACTGTTCCTGCGCTTTGAGCCCTTCTTTGTCTTTCGTTAAGTAATATTTTATCCAGTTCCTCCCTACTAATGTCAACTCTTCCACTTACCCCAATTTTTCTATGCATTTGCTTTCTGCTTTTATTGTGGGGCAAATATTGGCAATGCTTCTATGACTTTGTATGATGTGTTATTAAGATGGCCCGATTCTTGGAACTGGTGCAGCTTTCAGTGGCAAAAGCCATCTACTAGACAATATCTAGACCACAGATTCCATCAAATCTTGTAGACACATCACACTGTTGCTGGATGTGCCACTTGAAGAGGGCAGGTGTGTAGACGATGGGGGAGATTTACCAAATCTCCACACAACGCATTGCTGCCTCCCACAAGGCTGCGCTGAAGTGCGCAACAGGGAAGGAGCTGGAGAGTGCCATATTTTCAAAGATATGGCTCTCTGCCCCCTTTTTCCTAGCGCCGGTGCTGATTACAGCTGCCTTGCACCACCTAAGCGCCATAGCTCTAGGGTGTATGTGTGTGTGAGTCTAGCTTAGGTTTTATACAGGAAGGGTACCCTTCCTGAACAAAATATTATGCCTAGACCCGAGGGTAAGCTTTTCCCACTTTGTATGCGTGCTGCACTGTGCAGCACACATGCAAAGTCGGAAAAGGAAGGAGAAATGAAAGCATATCTCCTTCCTTCCGCCTAGTTTAAAAGGGCGCAGTTTTCTCATACTAAACCCAATCTACTGTGTTTAGTTAATTGGGTTTAGCGTGAGAAACCTTGGGTGGTTGCATGGGAACACCTATGCACCACCATTGACACGACCCCATGGCGCAAAGTAATGAGAAGCAGCGCTATGCGCTTCTTCACATTACTTTTACGTTATTTCCAGCGCGGAACAAGTTTAGCCCTGGAAAGTTAATTAGGAAAAAAAGATTTTGCACAGTTGTGTGTCACTTTTGTGATGCAAACATGTTGCAAAAGGATCATTACGAACGGTGTCTTGGGAAGGGTTACAGAATTCACTGCACAATTATCCAGAAATTACTAATTCAAGCATATACCGCTTAAATATTTGCATCAGACATATGTGACAAGTTCTTAATCGACCATGTCACTTGCCCTAGATCCACTATGGAGGGAGCAGACTTTTTCCTCATGGCACAACTTTTGGATTACGAGAAAGGAATAACAAAAATACTGCACAGGGTTACAGACGGTCGACTTTATACAGTCCACCAACCTATAAACCCTGAATATATGATTAGACCTAAAAAGTCAAAAACAGAGTGCAGTTTCACTGATTGTGTCCTGATGGTGGTTAAATGATAAATAGCAATGACTTGAAAAACGACTAACCCACTCTAAATAGTTGGAGAGCACGGAACCCACGTCTGGGCATACCCGTCCCACTCTGGATGACAACTGCAAAAAGGACAATTGATTGACAGAATGCAGAACAATGTCAAACATTCACCTCAGTACAGACCTCTGGGCCCAAATCCATTGTTATTTTGTGCCCATGCCATTCCAGTTTAAACCCAGCCATATGCAAATCAGTCTTCAACCTGTTCCCCATGCGAACACTTCAACCCAAACTGTCCTCCCTGGTCCAGAAACAAGCATCCTGGGACCGGTTTCGGGTTTTTCACCTCATTATCCAGGGTAGCTTGACTCCAGTGGTATGGAGAGCACAGGACCCACGTCTAGGCATACCCAACCCACTCAGGGTGACAAATGCAAAACACACTTTTTGCCTTAAGTGGGATAGGTATGCCCAGACGTGGGTCACTTGCTCGCTGCGCCACTGGATTCTACCCGAACCTTGTGATGGTGGCGCTCCCTGTTGGCTCCTGGTGCCTGAAGTGACTGAGAGTTCTGGATGGCCCTTTGCCTGCAACCTGAGTTGGGACCCCGGATATGAGGCTCAGGGTAAGAAGTGGACTGCCACTGGGCCTGCTGCCTCTAGGGCATTGGCGGATGCTGAGGGTTTTGGGGGGGATGGTCGGGAATGGTGGCATGACCTTGAACCCTCATATGTAGCAAACTCATCTACAGACTGCTCGTGGACATTTCTAGCCCCCCTCCCTGGCCTCTGCATTTTGGGGAATTGCTGTCTGGTGCTCCGGATGGTTGGGGGCCCCACACTGAGCCAACCTTAGCCCTGCCCTGAAGGTGTTCTTACTTTCTGCTTACCTGATTATCGGGCTCCCGATTCTGGAGGATGGGGCAGGGGAAGGTTCTGCGGCAAACCCATGCCCAAATGAAGATTGGTCAATACACAGTCCCACCTCTGCCCATGAACTTGGTGTGGCAGGGGACTGTGGATCTAGATGTGGTCCTCAAGGCGCACAGGAATCCAGGGACACTGTAGAGTCCAAAGTAGATGACCTACCAGTGGATCTCTCCCTGTTGTGTTAAGATCTGCTTAATGTGGTGGATAGGACCGCAGAGGTCGAGAGTTGTGTCTCCTCTGCCGAGGATGAAATTTCATCCCTCGAGAGTCAAATGACCAGGCTGTCTGCCTTGGCGTCGACCCTGATGGAGAGAACAGAGGACGGAGAAAACAGATCTCTGCGTAATAACCTTAGACTTATTGGTCTACCTATATCCTAGGAGCAGAGGGGCCTGGCTGGAGTGCTGGAGGACTGGTTCAAAACATGGGTGGACAAAAAGAAACTGTCCCCCTTTTTCGTAATCGAAAATGGCCCACCACCCCTTGATGCCGAGGTCTCTGCCTGGGGCCTCCCCGCAGCCTGTGACACTGAGGCTGCTCAACTTTAAGGACTGGGACGTGATATTACAAGAGGCCCACGCCAATCCTGATCTGTGACTTGACAACCCAAAGATTCCCTGATTTCTTGACCACACGAAGGCAGTGCAGCAGCGGTGGTGCTCCTTTACCGAAGTGAAGCAGAAACTCTGTGCATTAGACCTCTGCTAAATGCTTCTGTTTCCCGCCCGCCTCAAGGTCTTCTTCCAATCTCACACTCTCTTCTTAGGCACTTCGGCTCAGGCTTGGGAATGGGCAACCGAGCTCCGGCTGCAGCATGAGGAGGGCTCGGGCTCGGCTCAGGAGGAACTTACCTGGGACCTAGCTTCACCGAGGGAGGTCGAGAACATCTCAAATACTCCAATGGTTTTTTGCTCTGCAGAGGTGGACTTGGTTTCCTCGTCTCAGCTTTCCGGAATGCCATGACTTGGTTACTCCTTCTCCACTTACAATGACAGTCATATTGCAGGTGATGGGTTAAGAGGGAATGCCGGAGGAGATGGTTGGGCTTGCTTCCCTCCCTCTTCCAATGAGGGCTTTAAACTGCTGGGTTCTCTTCTCGTTCTGGTTGTTACTTCTGTTGGGTACAGAGGGGCAAATTCATTATTATGTGGTGTACTTCATTGGCAGGTGCTGGATCCTTTTGTATGGGTGCCTATTGACCAAAGAGGTGTATTTCCCCATAGTTAGAGGTTTTGGGTTAACTAGTTAGGGCAACAGATGCTTCCTGGGGTGCAGTGTGGTGTGGAGGAATGTTGGGGGGGAGGGTAGTCTAGTTGGGCTTTCGAGCGAGGGTTATGTTTTTGACTGTTCTGTTTTAACAATGTTTTTCCCTTCAAGGTTGGTAGCAGCAACTACGCAGATAACAGAGTTTAGCTTGATATGGTATGGCACAACAGGCCCTTGGGGTGTTATATCTCCTCCTGTCGGATGGAGACTATTCCTGGTTTGTCCGGCAGCATTATGACCTCCCCATGGATAATGGTGCTCTCCTGGAATGTGGACCGGATTAAGTGTTGTGCAGTGTTACGATATATTAGGTGACACAAACCAGCTGTTTTCTTGAAGGAGACCCATCTACTAAGTAAGAACTGCCCCTTTCTGGGCCGGTTCGGCTACGACAGGGTTTATCACTCAGGTTTTACATGTGGCTTCAGAAGAGTTGCTATACTGCTGCACAAATCTCTTCCCTAGCCATTACAGCACACCACACAGACACTCAGGGATGCCTTGTGGGTATTGAGGGCCGTTTGAATGAGAGGCATTATAATTTTATATCCTTTTATGTCCCGTCATCCCTGTTGCAACCTTCCTTGCAATTGGAGATCGTTTGTCTTCCCTCAGGGCGTTACGGTGATTGGAGGAGATTTTAATGTGCTTTCAGATACGGTCCTGGAAGCCTCCCCACCCCATATCCTGCCAGGCGTTCCCAGTTGATCTGCTTGTCCTTGTGTGCAGTTTGGTTGGGCCTCTGGGATGCCTGGCTCTCCTGGCATCCTACCCAGTGGACTTACACTCATCAATCTGCTGTGCGGAATCCCGCATAAAGTTGATGTGGTTTCCGGCGGCAGATTTACTCTCGTTTCAATTGGTGTGCATTCTCCTTCGTGGTATCTCTGATTTTGCCTTGCTGTTGTTGTTGTGGGGAACTCCACCTACTGTCCTGCACCTGGCCTGGAGGTTCAATGCATGGCACTTGCAAAGTTCTGAATGTGAGGCCTTTGTCGAGGAGGAATTAATTCATAGCAGCTAGTAAGCCATCCTTGAGAGGCCGTATTAAAGGCTATGTTCATCATGTGAGGCGCTCTATATGGCATGCCTGACTGACTTGGAAGCCCAGATACTATGTGTGGAAGAGGATCTTCGCCACCGGTACACTGAGCATTCCTGCCATCTCCTAGCCATAGCCCGTACTGAACTGTGGCAGGTTTCCTTGGAGGAAGCCAGACAATGGTGGAGGGTATGTGCCTCGGGTGATACATCTGGCAAATCATTGCATTGGCTGGCAACCTGGGGCATCTCCGACCAAGAGGTTCTGGTGATTCAGGACTCGTTGGGTCGCCTCCAGGAGGAGCTTCACATAATTGCTCAGACGTTGCTGACTTTTATCAGGAGTTATATTCGCGATGTCACAACCTCCTGCTAGACAGTATACCAGGAGCTGGATTAAGCCCTGATGCTTGAGGAAGTGAGTGCTGCTGTGTCTGGGATACAAGCCCGCAAAACGGCCAGACTCGATGGATATCTCATTGAATATTACAAACGCTTTTGTGAGATCCTATGTACCCATCGTCTGAATTTTTATACAGCTACAATGCAGCAGGGGTCCTTTCCACCAGAATCAGTCTGTGCTACAATAGTCATACTACCCAAGGAGGGTCTCTCTAGGGACCAGTGTTCCATCTATCAACCAATTTCGTTGATTAACACTGCAAAAGTGTTAGCCGTGCTGCTGGGCTGGGTTCTTCCTCACCTCGTTCACCCCAATCAGTGTAGATTTATGTTGGGCCTTAGCACGTGCCACTGTAGCAGGAGGGTCCATGTGGCACTGTCCCATGTGCCGCACCTTGATGGCACTCTGGCCTTCTTGCTAATTGATTTCACAAAAGTATTGGATACAGTGTTGTGGGCCTTTATGGATGGATTTCTTCCTTAGGTTGTCCTGGGGAGGGGTTTGGTCATTTGGTTCAGCTTCTCTACCACTCCTACCTGCTCAGGTTCGGGTGAATTGTGTCTTATGTCCTTCATTTCCCATCAAGCATGGCACACACCAGGGGTGCCCACTGCTATTTGCATTGTTGATAGAACCTCTGGCTTCGCTTATACGTTCTGATGCCTAGGTTGGCTGTGGGGGACTGACCTTGAAGACCACAAAGCGCTATAAGCGGAAGATATGCTTCTGTACTTGAGAGATCCACAGTGCTCCGTACACCTTTGTCTGTCACTCCTATGGCTGTACGGTGAGGTGTCCTGGCTCCGGTTTAATGAAGGCAAGTCCTGTTTAGTGGCGGTAAAGGGTGACGCTCTAGGGAGGGTTTGGTTTCTCAACATTCCTACTCAGCATAACTCCTTTAAGTATTCAGGGGTGCACGTGTCCCCTATTCTGGATCTGGCTGAGGCCCAATAGTGCAACACAAGCCACCACAGGCCCGAGGTGCAGGAGGGCCTGAGCTGCTGGGGGCCCCCTCTGCACAGTACTCTGGCCTGAGAGCTCCTGATTAAATTTGGAGTGGGCGCTCCATGTACCTTGCAGGGGGGCCCCCCTCAAATGTCATCTGCCTGGGTCCTTCATTTCCAGGGACTGGATATGCAGCTTGATCGCGATCTCGGCTGCTGGACCATGCTGCCATTGAACTCCATGGGGCGCATGGCCCTTTTTAAAATGGGGTGCCTGTCACGCTACTTGTACATGCTGGGTAACTATCCTTACGCCATCCCCCGCAAATGGTTACACTCTGTGACTGCTAAGATTACTAACTTTGTGTGGGATGGCAGTTGGCACAAGGTGGTGTTTCATTCACTGTGCAAATTTCCTTTTGATGGAGGCCTGGGTTTATCAGATATATACCTATTCTATCTTGCAGCACACATGGTGCCAGTTAACGACTGGTTCACAGGGGTGGGATGATCCAGCGTATCATTTGGAAACACATTCGCTGGGTATAGATGGCCTGCTTGATCTCCTATATGGAGTGCGTCTACTGAGTACATTGCCTTTTTGCACCTGGGTGTCCCTCATCTGTTGGAGGGCGGCCCTTCGCCTCACTGGTTGGGACTGCCGCTTAACCAGGATAGCCCCTATGTGGCGAGGAACATGGCTTGGTCAGCTCTCGACCCAGGAGGGTTTTATGCCATGAGATCACGTTGGGATCTCATACCTAGGAGATGTTTATAAGGGGGGGAGTATTATGTCATTTCAGGAGTTAAAAGCTAAGTACTCTTTGTCTTTTGGTACCTCCAATTGTGCCACGCCTTGCTAGTCCACGATCTTCTGAACAATTCATTGCCTGAATGCAGTCCGTTGGAGGTGAAGATTTTCCTTAGGATGGTGGGTAAGGGGGTATATTATGCAATTTATAGATCACTAGTGATCCACGCCCCGTACGGTCTTGTGGTCTGGCAAAGGTGGGTGTCCTGAGTGGGAGAATTGGATGAGGACGATTGGACAGAGGTTTGCATGCTGCCTAGGGAGCTGATGATTTAACTACCTTCATGCGACGTACCTCACACCGAGGGACTTACAACAGTTGCTCCCAGATGCACAAGCGGAGTGGGCGCGCTGAGCACTTCCTGCAGCAGATTTTTTTCCATGTAGCCTGGGAGTGTCCGGTGCTGAGGCCCTTTTGGGAGGAGGTGGGTCAAATACTTTCCACTGTCTTAGGCCACTCCCTGGAGTTAACGCATCGTACTGTATTACTATGGTTAATGGAGGAGTTAGGTGGCCCTAGAGCTGAACGTCTTAGGATGGACTGCTTCGTTGCGAAGCGGGATGTGGCCTGTGCATGGAAACAACAAAAGCGTCTGACTGTTAGAAGTTGGCGTGCAGGAGTGGACTGGTGTGCTCATCAGGAGATGGCGATCGTTGAGATCTGTGGCTGTCCTAAGAAGCTTGAACATATATGGGGGAAATGGTGTGGCTACTATGGTCTATCGATCTGACAATGCACTGTTATATATGATTGACGATTGAGCTTGGTGTTATGCCATACATGTACATCAACCAAATCTTGCACTGTGTTATGCTGTGTCTTGCCGCAAAACTCTCAATAAAGTTTGTTATAATAAACTTAAGTTAGATATTCCATCTCCGTACTCTGTATCAGTTAGTTTAAGATTACAGTTTTATTTATATATGATTAAATCTCCTCCCCTCAACTTGAGTCACTGAAAGAGCACAGTATAGTATAGTCCTCTGGCAGTAGGGTGTCCAGCTGTTTCAAAGCAGAGTTTATGCTTTGAACAAAGTCCAATTTGGCTCCTTTCAAGCATTCTCTTGTCTGTTCTGTATATTTAGATGCTTACCCTTTTGAAGGATCCAGATCTATCTTCTACCAATAGTGAGAATGACCCAACAATGTAAAGCTGCTGCTTTGTACTCTGGATTGTAAATGCCAGATCTGCCACAATCATGTTGATAAAACGCTGTCTAAATACATTCTGTCAATTCTGGCCACCAGGCCACAATTGTCTGCAAAGTAACATCAGCAAAACCAGATGACTGTGGCATTCTGTAGGCAGGCCTAGTGAATAAATGGATCACTGGGCTATAAAATATATTTGTGCAGCATAGCCAGGATCATCATCAAAACAAGCAGGAGAGCCAGCATCTCTCCACTCTGAAGACACCTACAGTTGCTCCCAGTGTGAGTACACATCTCTTTTCATTATCTATCACAATCACAGTTTTTATGGGCATGTTCTGCATTACATCAAGAAATAGATTCTGGTTGGAACTAGGAAATATAAACCCATGAGCCTGCAGGAAAGTGCCCTTTTTGTATGGTCACTCCACACTTTTTGCTCCAATGCACAAAGTAAAAGTGGCAATGCTCCTGGAACTGTCTAATTGAGACTCATCCTAGGCTATCTCTCAGTTACCCCAGACAGAGGGACCCGTGTGGAAGCTGGATTAGTGCCACTAGACCCCTGCAAACTGCAGGTAAATAAACGCTCCGGATCTGAAGAATCGCTGGCCATCAGGCCCTCTGAGGGAACGCCTAAATCCAGATGGTCTAGTGCACTGCGGGAACTGTAGACCCACCTTCTACAAAGTTGCAGGCAGCAACAGCGTTCCACGGGACCACGAGATGTCAAAGTTACTTTCTCGCTCTACTTACCGCTTCCAAGGCTTGTTGGTTACCAGTACAGCAACCTACCCCTTTACTTGACGCTGCATCTAGAGGGAACTCCTCCGATCTTGGACCAATGCCAGCATCCACCCTGTTGTTGTGGTTTTGCATCTTTTTTCTCCCCGCAGCACCATGTCAGCGGTAAAAGCAGCTCTCCTGCGGCTCCCATTCAGTACTAGGGACAGCCAGGACAACTCTGCGCGCATGCTCCAACGGTCAGATAAAAGTAAACTGGGTGTTGTGGCTTGATCCTGGGACCCACATCACCTTTACCCTGCAAGGGTACCATGCAATTTGACCTGCATGTGACTGAATGTCACTAGGGATTTTTCCCATTGATCGCAATTATATGGTTTTTATAAGGTTTCACTGTATTATTCTGCAGAGCTTTTATATTGCTTCAAAAATCTATAAATCAGGTTATATGTTTCCTTTTATGTTCATTTTGGTGTTTGAATTAAGATAAAAATACACTCTATTTTTATAAATTGGTGTAGGATTTCTCTTGAGTCGTGTCAATTACTTGTCATCCATGTTTGTACTCTGAAATGCTTAATACATTCCTCTGGTAAAGCCTGACTGCTCTTTGCCACACTACCAGGACTGAGCTAAGGATTTATTATTGTGAATCCAAGGACCATCTTTGGGGTATCATGTTAGTATTACATGGTGAGGTCTAGCCCTCACACCACCTAATACTCCACTTTCCTACAGTGCCAACACTCAAATTCTCTTTAAAATATTTTAAATTCTCTCAAATTTGCTTGGCATCAGCCACTTGAATCAATCCACCTTCTAGCTGTTAGAAAGCAACTCAAGACTGATGTGAAATTGGAACTTCAAAACAGAGGTCATATGATTACACTATAAAAACCATCTTACACCGTAGTGGGGTTTTAACACATTTTTTAACAAAGCAATACATAAACATCGCAAAAAGTGATGTAACCAGTCATTCGTTCTGCAAATTACAATTCAAAGCCCAAGGTTCCTGAGCACTTATGATCTTACATGTAAGAACAAAATTAGCTAAGAAGAATTCATTTTTTAAACAAATTATTGATTATCAAAACTTCAAGTAATAAGATATTTGAAACTTACTTTCTGTGTCTTCATCTGGGTTTGTTAGCCTGAAAGCCTTTGGCCTGTCAAATCTAGCCCTAGAACTCACTTTGTCCTTTGTGTTCCACATCATAAACATTGCGTTAAATGATGTAATTTTCTGTAGAAATTCCTTTGTGACATTTAGTTCAATATTTTGAGTCCATGCTAGCCATATTTTGTCATCTTCTTGCCATGGTTTTAGGACCTATAACAAATAAAGAAAGATGTATCAAAACGTATACAAATAAAAAAGAATCACTGCATGTTCTAAGTAAGATTTGTTTTTATGTCCATGCCCCTCAAAGGGTACATAAAAATGAAGTTGGTAAAGAAGTTAGCAAATTTTCAGATCTTGTTCTAAACTGAGGGACTTATTTAGGAGAAGTGTTGCATCGCTGCGACAAAGCAGCGATGCAACACTTTTCATTGCGCCCTACTTGCGACACCATTGATGCGCCGTATTTAGAGTACGGCACATCATGTTGCAAGGAGTTACAGATACGTCAGTATTACTGACGTATCGGTATGCTCAATAGTGGCACATTGCTGGAGTGTGTCTGAAAGCAGACGCAACTCCAGCAATGTGTCCTTTCACATAGCGTAAGCCCCATGTGAAAGGGCCTGTGTCACCCTTACGCCTGTCATGAGGCAGGCGTAAGGTTTTGACCAATGGTGTTCTGGAAGTGATGCACTGAAATCTTATAGATTTCAATGCTCCACTTCTACGAGGCTTTAATGGTGGGGAAAGCCCACCCTGCATACATTATACCTGACGCAGGTATAATGTAGTTCGGGGTTTACGAAGTGATGCATCTCCGTAAATGCGTCACAACAATGCGCTGTTGGCAGAAGTAGGCAAGACACTAATAGCTAAGCTCTAAGTGATCCAAAACACGGCAGCAAGGATGGTATTAACTTCCTTTTCTCAGAGAGCTTCACTGGCTTCCAGTGAAAAAAAGGTTCTTTTTTAAGATTTGTTGCCTCACATTTAAAGCAATTAAGGGAAAGGGTCCCTGTTACCTGCAAAAGTAGCTTTTTAAACTGGTCTCAGCCGCAATCTTAGGTCTAACTCATTAGCCCTTTTAAAGACACCCCGTATCAGTCTTACCCACGCGGGAGGCAGAGCATTTTCGTATGTTGCCCCCAAGTATTGGAACTCGCTACCAGATGCCTTACGTAAAGGCACCTGCTATTTGGTCTTTAGGAAACAACTAAAGGCCTTTTTGTTTTAATCTGTTCGCTCCACCTGCTTTCCTATTTTTCCCGCCTCCTGTTATCTGCTAAGCAAGCACCGAGATGCCCCCAGGTGAGTCGTGCTCTATATAAGAGTCCCCTAACATAACATAACATGACATAACAAGGCGCATTTTTTAAGTCACCGCAGCGTCACAAATGTAAATGTAAATTACACCGTAAATGTGATCCAGGGCTTCATAAATAAGTCTCTGAGTGTCTGCAATTGCTGCAGAATTTTTTTTACAAGATAGGTGTGTGGCCATAAACAGGATGTGTGTGCAAAGTCTTAGGCCACAACATCAGAAGGTAAAACAAACTGAAACAATAAAATAAGGAACAACAAATGTGCACAAGAAGGAATGATGCAGCAGAAACCGACATGAGGGAGAAGAGGAAAGAAGAACTAAAGCCACAGAATGAGAAGTGGGAACTGGAATCAAACATGAGTGCCAGGAGAACCCAGGATGAGGCGCAAAAGGTAGAGAGAAAAGGATTATGGATGTTAAATAGGGTGGGGTGCCACTACTCTCTCTATTATTTTCAAGAGTTTTTTGGTGAGCCTCATCACAACGCTTGCGGTAGGGAGATGTACCTGATGCATTTTCAGCATGTCAGGCAGGCATGTGCAGCCAGAACCAAGCATGTCTCTGGGTCCTGGCAGTTTTCTCTACTGAGATGCTGTGCATTCACATTCAGCTATTCCGAGAAATCTTCAAAGCAAATGGCTCTGATACATGATTGTTCCAAAGGCCCTCAACCTATTTCTACTGAATATCCAGTTGATGTCGAATAGGCCGCAATTTTTAAACAACTGAATTGAATGAGGGGATTGCACGGGGTCAGGGTGCTTAGGAGTAATATGCTGATTAAAATTCTCAGTGAGCAGATTTCCTTGCTTTGAGTGAGCTGCTTGACTCTTTGGATGGATACGCTTCCCCTTCTTTTGTATGAAGGCTGGCACTTGACATCAGTGAAAAGTTGGCCAACTGATAAAAGCTGAGCGGCTGTGATTGGCTTTAGGTAGCTATTTTAGCGATCTCACGGAGATGTTGAAGCTTTTAGTACTCATACATCAAAATAAAGATAAATAGGTTGGACTCTTTCCTCTATGGCACTGAGGAGATGGACTTGATGAAGATTCTGAACACTGCGTTTCGGCCCAACGGTGATAGCCTCAAGTGGTAGCCATTGCCGTAAAATCTCGTGCACATTAAATGCTTGCAGTCAATCAGTATGAGAAAATTTACATCTTGAAGGTCTACCTTGATCAGTAGGGAGAATGTGGCATGAAGAGTGACTATCCTGAACATCTACTTTGTTGAATAGTTGTTTAGCTCCCTAAGGTCCACAATGGGCTTCCATTTCCATTTTGTTTTTCATGAGAAAGTCCCTTAAATAGAAACCAATTTCTCGTTGGGCCGTTGACACTTTCTCTATGGCTTCATTGATCAACAGCTGAAGGGTTTCCATTTCCAATTCCTGGTTGCTGTGGCTGGAGGGGTCTGCCAGGGCTTTTGTAAACACTTAGGCAGGTGCCTATACTGTAAAATAGCCAGCACTCACAAACTGAATTATTTTTGGAAATGAGAGTGCTACTAAGCTAAGGGAACCCTTAACTCTTGCTGGAGCCTTGAAAATGTTATTGAAAAGCCCTGCATTCTTTGGAGGTTGGGCAGGTATCTTGTTGACTCTGCATATAGTGCCTGCAACAATCCCTTGATAGTGTGCGTGTTGATGGACTGTGTATTGCTGGTAGTGATAGTGCCTACCATATAATGCTGTGCATAATTTCTAATAGATCCTCAAAAGTGATAACATCTTCAAGTTTACAACTGGCTATGAATCGAGCTATTCTCTTTTGTAATGTGTAGTCAATTTGTTTTCTAATGAGAGTGCATACCTCATCCAACATATCCAGAATCCATGCATGAACGTCCAGGCAGAGAGACATTCATGTGAGCAAACCTTTTTAGTGGCTAACAGCAGCATCTGAAGCCGACAAAAACCTAAAGCGGAGACATCCATTGCATTTAGTACTGCTGCCAACGCCAATTATTGTTTTTTTTCCCTCCAAAAAGCACTATGAATCAGCTTTACACTTTTCAAATACTAGGTTTAGAAATGTGAGATATGCTTCCATATCAACTACTCAAGCCAGTCTAGGATCCCCATTACTTTTGTAGCATTAACGTCATAGTTGCACTGTGCTGATCTTTTACTCAGAGCGTACAGATAGCATCCCTTTTGGGTTAACAGTCTT
The DNA here is from genome assembly GCF_964261635.1 of Lissotriton helveticus. Lineage (NCBI taxonomy): Eukaryota > Metazoa > Chordata > Amphibia > Caudata > Salamandridae > Lissotriton > Lissotriton helveticus. Next base: position 1,068,181,790 of record NC_136070.1, on the reverse strand, counting down.
ATGCCGGCCAAACAGACATGCGCACTTAGCATTTCTCCACCTGGCTGTGTTGCACAGTCTGGTGGAGAACCAGCGCAGGCTCCCAGACCCTAACTGAGCGGTATTTCAGCCCACTCAGGCCAATCATGATGATGCTCTTGTGAGAACAGTGTCATGATTGGGTGGCTACGGGAGCAGGGAAGCATTGAGGCGGAGGGAGCAGAGGAGCACCGAGGGGGCCCCAGGCAGCATCAGCAGCAGGTACGTTCTTTCATGTTTTTTTTATTTTTACCCCCGTCCCACCAAGTGTTATGCGCTTATCCATAGGGCCTATGTTGCTTGAGGTTTAAGCCCTCTTCTGCTTTACTCTGAAAATAAAAGTAATAAAAGGATAGAGCTCTCTTAGGACTGCATCACACCTGAGCAGTAGTATAAAATGTGATGTCTGATAGCCACTAACAGTAGGGGAGTTCAGAGCATTGCCAGCCTCATTGGCTAAATATCGCCGTAACTTAATGAGGTTGATATTCTATTTACAGTATTGCAATGCTTTGAACTGCAATAATTCACTGATTACAGTGTAAACAGTGGATTCAAAATAAAATGAGGTAAACCAACTATGAGACGATCATTCAGCCTTGTTGGCCATCAGTATAACTGGAGTGGCCTGAAAACATTCATCCTGATGAGTAAAAATGCAAATGATTTGTGTTCCAGCAATATATGTGAAATTCAACCTGGGAGGATATCCATCTTTTTAGTGTATTCTTTTATTTTGGGCATTTGTTACTATGACCTTCACTGTGGCTGCATACTATCCACCAGGCCCAGCCACAGGAGACGCAGTTTTATTGCAAAATTGCCATAAATTTCCATTTCGAAAGAAAACTATCTCTGAAGATTATCACAGGTGTTGTTGGGGGGGTGGACGACCGTCGTTTAGCTGCATGGAACTGTGAAATAGAATGTGTGCAACAACACATTCCTACAATAGGAAATGCATCACGGCCTCACAAAAGCGTATCTGGTACTGGTAGAACAGCAACTTGCATCATGATGTGTGGGCGCTTTAGAGATGAGAAGAGCCTGCATACTGATAAGTAAGTCCCTGTCTTGTAGGAACTAACCCAAAGGAACCTAGAGGTGTAGGGAGGCCCGGCCCACAGGATGCTGGGTTTCGTGTAACTCGAGAAAAAACATCCAACTATACTTTGATTTGTCAACACATCTCGGAATTTAAATCAACATGTGGCACAAGTGGTGTCCAGTTAGATATTTGAGCACACCATCACCAGGACCCAAAGCCTTTGTACCACCCACACCATAGTTAGATCCTGTCTGGACGACCTACCCCATTGTATGACCCACATTATGGAGCTTCATAGCTTTTCGAGCCTCTAGTCAAACTCTTGATAACCATAAACCACCAATGTTCTTCAGTTTCCCGCTAGATGACTCAACACTTTTGAATTGGCAATTAAACTTCTTCAAGCCTCAACCATTTTTTGATTCGATCTACTAAATTGCATCAATCAATTAATCAATCAATCATCATAACATATATGCAATCTGATCTTGAACTTAGAGAAACATTGCATTATAATGCCTCCCACCTGTACCTACCCATCGCTGTTTATGTGATGCTAGTTTTTAGTTTTTTACAATGTGTATTGCTGTTGGTGTTCCTTTTAAGGATGTTATTTTATATCCAAATAAATATATTATATTATTATTGCATTATATTTGCCAATTTTTGATTCTTTGGATATCCTTTAAAACTATTAACAACATCCCTTTTTCAACTTGTTTAACCTTCCTCCCTAGTGTGTAGCTGATTTGCTTTTTATTAAACTTTAGCTTCCTTATGTCTTGACACTATTGTAGTCTGGCAGAATGTTGCACCTACGCTACCCACACTTTTCTATACTAAAATCTCCTTGATGTTTGAAGCATACTACCAAAGGTGAGCCAAAGATTAGTTCAGAAACCAGGTTGACTTGGTGGTTTGTGTCTTGAGAGCAGTCAGTCATTCTCACAATCAGATAGGGCCCTCTACAATAACCTTGCAGTAGAAAGAGGTTTAGGAATTGCAAGACATGGATACAGAACTAAGCGTTTAGGAACTGCTGTAGAAAAGTTTTTATGGTTACAAAAAGTTATTTGCACTGTTTGCGATCATAAAAAGCTTTCGTTCACAATGTACAAACCCTATTTTAGAAATTGGTATATTATTATCGACTCCTTAAATGGCAACTCAATAAGGAATCACTATTTGAAAGTGGCAGGCTGTAAGCATCCCTGCCAAAGTGATTCTTTAGGATTTTCTTCAATGCTTTGCGATCAAAATGTGGTTGCAGAACATTGAAAATGTAAGGATGGGAGGACATAGGGCCTCATTTAGAGTTTGGCCGACGGGCTAGTCCATCACAAACATGACGGCTATCCTGTCTGCCTTATTAAAAGTGCATTAAATCCTATGGAACTTGGAATAGGTTTTTAGACAGCATGGGTTTTAGGCAGTGGAATCTGATACTCTTAATTTTGTGAAGGGGGTATGGCTTAGGCCTTTAAGCTTTTCAGCGTTTATTCTTGTATCTCGCTGTCTTCACCATATGCACACTGTTAGGAAAAGCAGACCTCGTCGACACCTGAAACAATGTTTTACAATCCAACATTTATCTTGATATAGCTGGCCCTCAAAAAGAACAGATTTTTGACAATTTTTTTGCCCCTATGCTTTCTTAACAAGTTTGAATTCACGGAGTCTACAAACAGATTAACTTTAGGTCTAAAAAATAAATAGAAAAATGACTGCAAGGGACATCCAAAGCAGACAAAATTGAAGCTGATAAAAACAATTTCTCTCGACTGGAATGTGCATTTGACTTATCCTGCCATTAGCATCAGATATGGGTTGAAAGAAGTTGTACCTGCAAGCTTTATGGTACACCTTCCTTGCCACCAGTCATTGCTTATATCACTTCTGTGTGGTAATGACTGCAGTGCCCTTCCCAGCCCAGTAGCATACAAATGACCATACCATACAGGGAGCTCTGTAGTTCACATCTTTATTCCTCAGAGTGAAACCGTTTACTGTGCGCCCTGTATCATGAACTTTATTAACCCCACCCAGACACACCCAAATAATTACATCCTTCTCCTACGGAGTTCATCAGAGACCGGAAGGGTCCCACCGTTCATATTTACAAGACACTACGGGCCAGATGTAGGAGCCCAAATACCGGTCGGTAACGGCCGATTTCGGCCGTTACCGACCGGTATTTAGGAATTGGCGTGTAGGGGCCATTATTTTACAGAATCGGTAAATTTACCGATTCTGTAAATTTACCGATTCTGTGAAATACCGAATCGGTAATTTTACCGATTCGGTAAATCCAAATGTAGGTGACACTCCTGAGAGTGTCACAGGCCCTTAAGAGTCGGTATTTTACCACACAATCCTATTGTGTGGCAAAATACCGAATCCAGGTGTGCATGCACACTGTGCAATGTGACACACAGACATGCCCTAAGGGCATGTATGTGTGCCACATGTCACACATGCCTTTACTTCGGGTGCTAGAGGGTGTCAAAGTGACACCCCCTGCACCCTTGCAACATTCGGTATTTACCGATTCGCTAAATACCAAATCGGTATTTCCCATTGATTCCTATGGGCTTCACAGCCCATAGGAATCAATAGGAAATACCGATTTGGTATTTACCGAATCGGTAAATACCGAATGTTACCGATTCGGTATTTCTAAATTAAAAATTAGCTACATCTCCCTCCTTCATATTTACCGATTCATAAATACCGAATCGGTAAAATTCGATATTTAAGAGTCGGTAAATGTCTCTCACCTACATCTGGCCCTACATCTCTACCTGTGTTAAATAAAAAGCACAAATATTACACATATACTTCATAGTTCCTCAAAGAATTGTCAAGGTACTTGCACCAGTCTTCCAGCCTTTTGAGGTTGATGGAGCAGAGGAGTGGGGTCTGCCTCAGGAACTGAGGATGCAGAGGTAGGCATAGAAGGTGGGCTCTCCAGACTTTTAGGCGGACAGGTCTCACTTCTAACATCTGGAGCTGATGAACATCAAGGTAGGTGCTTGAAGCGTGACAAATCTCTTCTGTTCGACTTTCTGGGATGTTGAGCGGTCACCATATGTCCTTTGCTCGTCACAACCCTCAGGAGTGCAGCATCAATCAGAGCATCAGACTTGTATTTCCATTTTTGCTTGACCAGGACCTAGTCTCCTTCTTTTAAAACTGTGTCTCGAGCATGTCAGTGTTAATCAGCATAGGTCCTCATTTTGGACTTGTGCAAGAAATTAGTTTTATGGATCTTGTTCACATCTGCTGACCTATGAGTGGTCTATTGCGGTAATTTGACTGCCATGTCTCTCCCAAACATCAAGGTGGCAGGGATTTCACCTGTCGTGGAATGGGAAGTTGATCTGTAGGCACGAAGGGGTGAGCATGGAGCCGATTTGAGATCACTTCCATCAAGCGCAGCATGCTGAACAACTGTCTTTTGAGTGCCTGTGAAGTGTTCGACAACACCATTGGCCTGTGGCCAGAGAGGGGTACTTTTCTGATGTTTAACATTCATGTTAGTGGGAAAATCTTTAAACTCTCAGCTGCTAATGGTGAGCCATTGTCGGACTTGAGAATGGGTGGGACATACATGTTGCAAAAATATCATTTAATGTGTGGTTGACGAAAAGCCTTCCACAAGGGAAAATTGTGAGTACTCATCAACAATTACCATAGTATGATGTCCATTGTTAAGAGTTCCAAAAAAACCAACTGCAATCCTCTCTCACAGTTGCTTCGGGAGATCAGACATAACTAATGGATGCTGCGTTGTTTTGGGAGACAAGCAGCTGCACAAATGACAGGCCTTTAATTCTCTTTCAAATCTTTTGCCAAGGCGAGGAAACCACACTCGGTATTGAAGAACTCTCTTGTTGGCAACAATGCCACAATGACCCTCATGGGTTAGCTGAATGACTTGTTGTCGCAGACTCTCTGGAATGACAATTCTAGAACTTCTTAATTTAATGCCTTCTTGAGTGGCAGTGTTCTTTGCTCATATTTGTGAACTTCTGGTGTTCACAGTCATCTGTAACAGGTCTAATGTGTTTCTTCCAGTATTGCTGGGCAGTGATGTCTTTGAGAATACACAGATCTTGTTCTGTATTTGTAGCAGCAAGAATTTGCTCCACTGACAGGGCTGCAAGTATGCTTGAATTTACTGTAAAGTTAACATAGGCCTCATATGCTTCACACGTTATACTGGCACTCGTGAAATGTAGTCAGCGAGATTTTGATCTTTCCCTGGCCTATGCACAATAGAGTAATCATACTCTTGCAATTGCAACCCCCATCTCTCGATGTTACGGGGCATCATGCCTTCGAATTCCCAAAAATAGCGAGCAAAGCCTGGTGGTCAATGACAAGGGTTAAGCTTTCCATATAGAAACACATGCAAGCGTTCACAAGTCCACACTACAGCTAGACTGTCTTCCTCAGGTTGTGAATAAGCAGGTTCAGTCTGTGGCAGGCTTCGGCTTGCATAAACCACATTGTGCCTTTGAGCTTTGTTGTGTCCACCGTGCTGAGCAAGGACTGCACCAAACCCCACTTACTACAATCTCAATTTGCAGTTTTAGACCAAAAAGGGCTATTTCAGCAGCGTTCTCAATTACATGTTTGATTTTCTTAAAGCTTCGATCGCATTCAGGGACAACAGCATTCTTGTTTGTCAAGTCTCTCATCGGGGCTCTAACGGTGGCAAAATTACAAGTAGCTGCAACAGTAACTGACCATGCCAAGGAACGTTTGCAGCATGGTCACATCTTGTGGTGGAGTAGTGGGCAATAAACTTGTACTTTAGCCGGAACTGGTGTCATCCCCTTTTCAGAGAAAATATGCCCAAAGAATTTGTTTTGTTTTGTGAAATTCAACCTTTTCGGTGTTCAAAGTGAGACCAGCATCAGCAGGCAAGCTGCATACTTCTGTAAGGGCTTTATCATGTTCCTTTCGAGTGGCCCCAGAGACCAGTAGAGACAATGAGTTATACTTTATAGTATGATTAATTAAAATCTTTACAATATGAACATCTTGTAATATTCTGACTGGTAATACACGAATATATAAAATCAGTAAGAGCCATGATTCATTAAAAGATAAATGATGCATTTGCCAGGAGGCTCATTGAGACAAGTGAAGTTCTTAGGTAGAGTGTTTAAAATCGAATGAGCCAAAAAGGAAAAGGAAAAATATAGCAGCATTGAATTAAGTGCAAACTGCACCCTAAAGTTTCTTGTCACAGTTGTAATGCTGGCTTTGATAGTCCACAGTTCTGCTCTTGCAACAGTACTGGAATAATTGGCTGCTGTAATACATGCACAGGGTGGAGGACCATGTTTTGGAGTTTAAAAGTAAGTTGCCTGAAGTGCTTGTTTTCCGAGTAAAAAATGACTACGAGGGTATAACATACAACTTCAGGGCATCAGAAAAAGGGTGATTTGGTGGTCTGTCCCTTGAAATACGTGCAAGGAGCAATTGTCAAAGAAAGGGTAGGTTAGTGGTCTGGCCTCCAAAATACGTGCAAGGGTCGGCTGTCTCTGGAGATTAATTGCTGCCTTTATTTGCCACTTCTATGTAGGATTGTGTGAGGCTGATGCATTTGTCAAATTTTGCCAGTTTTGTCAGCTTCGTAATAGTGAACACCGGTTGGTGGCCTCATTGCACATTCGGATGCTGTGGGTGAGAAAAAGTGGTTTTAACACTCTGCGGCATGGTAGCAAAAGTGACAGTCAACAACATTATAGGTGGTCGAAAGACTCATACTTATAGTAGCAGAGTCTACAGTTTTGGTGTGTGACAACCACCTCAGATTTACCTTTTTAGTTTGTATGGCCCATTAGCCTTGGAGGCATGATTTGTTTGAGACAGCCTTTGCGAAGAGCGCAGGAGAGATATGGTTGAGTCTAAGGCAATTTGGCTGTCCATTAACATCTGACTGTCCTACCACATGTAATAGTCTAGATTTAATGAGTTTATCCACATCACTTGCCTTTGGTAATGGTTTTTCAGGATGGCTTTAAGAGCGGCACACGAAAGCTGTAGATTGTTTAGTACCATCTGGTCAGTTTGAAGAGTGACAATTGAGCGTTGAAGGTATTGCGACCAGGGGTTCCCTTCTAGGGCAAAGATATGCTGGAGAACGGCTTTCATGGTGTTAGGCAGTGCTTTTTTAACCCTATAGTAGTAGTTTGCAAAGGAGGCCATGCTAGGCCATGTTTGGGCCTCCAATCCAAATTCCAACCTTATCAGGCAGCTCCAAAGGTGTGATGGTAGTTTGAAGACCCTTTTGTACATCTTGAGCTGGCATTTGTCCACGGTGTTAACTAAATGTCCTGGATAGGCTTTGTGGCCAAATCTGATCATTGGCAGGAGGGTTGCAACTAATACTTGTATTATAGGATCGGAAGACGGGCTTTCCAAGGAGTTATTCAGTTTGCCTGCACTAATTATTATTGACTCAGCCCTTTCAGCGGCGTGCTTCAAGTGCTTTTTAGGTCCTCCTTTTAATGTTATCCAAACACCCAGATAATTGTACGCATCAGCTGTTTAAATTTTTTGTGGGTCCAGACTCCAGTGAAACGTATGTTTTTGGTTAGATTGCAAAAGGCTATGATTTTGGTCTTAGAGCTGTTTGCTGCCATTTTGTTGATTACATTGTAATTATCCAGGGCATTAAGGGCTCTCTGCAGGCAACTTTTGGAATGATCCAAGAGAATGATGTAATCAGTGTATTGCAGTATTGTAACCTTGATACGTCCAATTTTGGGGAGGGGGTGAGGTTCACTTGCTTCAGTGGTGCGTGAACTGAATAAATAATGGGGGTATAAAGCACATAGCCTTGCTTAATATTCCTGGTAACCACTGTTCGAGTTAGCTTGTCCCTGGCCCATGTAGAAGTGCATAGACATATGATGGCTTGGAGCAGATTGTTCATGATGCCCCACTCTCTGACCTTTCTCCATTAGCTTTTCCTATTTACCAGGTCAAAGGCGGTTGAGTAGTCCACAAAACAGACACAGAGCAGGAGTGGCTTCTTGCTCTTTGCCTAGTGGGTTAGGTAGGAAAGGGCACAAAATTGTCCCGTGTAGAAGAATTTGCCCAGAAACGTATTTGACTGAATGGAATTATGCCAATTGCTTTCGGCCAGTGTTCCAGTTCTTTCAAGAGGACGGAGGCCGAGGTCTTTGCTTCAATGTCCTGGAGGGAAATGAGGCGGTATTTTGATGGATCGGTCCTGTCTCCCTTCTTATATATGGGGTTTGAGATGGAACTGCTCCAGCTCTCTGGGACCTATGTGGTCAATAGACAGGTTTGGTAGAGTGGAGATAATATTGCAGACCACAGATCAGGATCTCTTTTCAAGAAATGTGCGAGTATGACATTTGGGACGGGAGCTCCTGTTATTCTAACTTTCTTTAAAATATTAGAAATCCTATTTTTCATTAGAACTACCCGCGGGTACTGGATTTCCGGGAAGTAGCTCTGAGTATCCGAGTCATCATGGATTGCAGTTTTAGCAAAGTATAGATTTTGTATGTGCTGGATCCACTGCGATCTGGAGACAACGTCAATTTTAGCCGTTGCTGGGCTTCTTTTATTCTTAAGATACCTTCATCGGTCGGCATACCCCCATTTGCCCATCAGTGAATATATGAACATCCATTCTTTTTCCATCTGTTTGCGTTTTGCAGCCCAGATCATCTAATGCTGTTTATTTAGGAGCTGAAATCTTTTCAGTTGAGCATATTCATCTTGAAAGAGAGAGCCATGTACTCCTGACGCCAGACGAACTGCTAATGTCAAACAACGCTTCGTGGAGCTGAGCTGAAGTTCCAGGAAGGAGAGAAGCAGGAACACGAGGCCCATGCTGTGGGGTCACTTGAGGTCCACTGAGGGAGTGAGACATCGGCAATACCGTTGGCAGCATCAGCATCCGCTGGAGGTAAGGAGTGGTCTGCTCTGTTCCAGCATGGTGTTACCCAATGCACCATCATACTGCCGTTTCACTGCCCGCCAGCATCCCACCAGCCTGTTACCAGCCAGCTTAGCTGCTCATGCAACACACCACATTGCATCGCCCTGGCATGTCGTGTGTTGGCTTAGCAATTGACCTACTCACAATCTGCTTGCATTCCTCTCCACACCCGCCAAATGCTACAGTGAGCACCAAAATTGCCTACCAATAATGCTCTTTTTTTTTTTAGCAGCCCTCACTAAAGGGAAACGGGGGAAAAAAATTCTAAAAAGTCTAAAAAAAAGCCCGAACAGGTTAACAACTGAAAGCCACTTACGGAACTTAAGAGATCTACTTGAAATTCTACTATAACAGTGACACTGTTGGCTCACTGCTCCAATCCAAGAACATTCTAGTCTGTGTTACACGTCTACACATGGCCCGAGGTTGGCAATGCCTGGTGTTGACTGGTGGCCGGTGATTAGTGACATCCATTGCTTCACCAGAAAGTTGACCACGCCTAGAGTCAAGAGGTAGGTGGCGTGCCTTGGAGGAAAATGTGATTGGTCGTGGCATTAGAGACGTCACCCTAGGGTTGAGCGGGATCAGTGTGGAGCCTTCCGGGCTAGGTCCCAGTGCAGCCTGTGCCACTCTGTGTGCTCCCCCACCGCTACCGTCCCCCGTTCCACCGTAGTGTTTAACTCACCACCGCCGCCACCACAACTATGACAACAAATGCCAGTATATCATCACTATAATTAAAAGCATGTGTGACAAGCTGTATCATGCAGTGAATGACATCATGAAAAAGTTCTGCAGCTGACAACACCCTCAAACTTTAGTATTTTATATCTGAACAAACCAATATAGGTTGAAAAGATAGTAATGTACCTGCAGGTTTGCTCTAGTTCAAGTTGAGGGTACCCCTTATTCAAGTTAAGACAGGAAAAGACTTTGGCATCATGCAGCTGTGTAATCATGTGCGGACCAGGAAGTAGTTCTCCCTCAATTGCCTTGTTAGCTTGGCGCATGTCAACACAGATGCGGACAGCACCTCCACTGTCCTTTTTGGGCACTACCACTATGGGTGAAACTCATGGTGTTGGACCAGTAGGGCTTTCAGTGATATCATGCTTTAAACATGTTTCCAGTTCTTTCTCAACAGCTTCCTGCAAGTGAAAAACATTTTGACAATGTCGTTGAGCTACAGGAAGAATGTCCTAACTGATGTGAAGTTGCACTTTCGTGGTCTTAAGCTTTCCTGTTCCATGACACAATGAGGGGAAATGACTTACTATCTCTGCATGTGCATTTATGTTATAGTTGATAGAAATCATACCCATGTCTGCAGCAGTACTGAAACTGAGCAAACATGCACTTCAAGAAGTACCTTGAAGAGCATGAATTAATGCTTGTACTTTCATCTTCTTGTGTTGCATGGTTGCTACACATGACCCTTGACTTTGCAACGGAGTGGAGGCAGACCAGGCGTATACCTTTGTCTTCGATGGTGCGGGATGGGACACCGGCAATAGTTAATTGTACCTCTCTGCCGGCATGATGTTTATTGATGCACCACTGTTGATGATAAAAGGTATGGAACAACCATTCACCTTTGTTGTAATCTTGGGACACTGTCCAAAGGAGTGTGGTTGTTTCATGTGGTGATCTCACTTGGACTTGAACTCTTCTCTGTATGAAGCCAAACCCAAGTGCTCACGACATTCCCCAGTCAACACCTTCATCGCACAGTCATCTTCTTCACTGTCGCTCGACAATGATGTTGAAGATCCTTTGGAAGATATATTCGATGATAATCGACCTCGTTTAGTTTCCACTTGCCTCAATTGGTATCGCTGCTTGGTTTTGTGGGTGTGGCTAGAGAGTTTCTGAACATAAGAAACAACAGTTAGAAAAAGAGGGTCTCAGGGCATATTTAGAGACCACAGCAAAGACATAACCCCAGATTACCCAAACATGTAACAACACACTAAATGTCTATGGGTCTGTGGGAACATCTTTTAAAGGCCTGATATAGGTGTGATCTACTTACAGAGGAGGAACAAGAATCATACCTGTGTATACTGTACACACTGTAAATAGTGGGGTTGAGACCCAAGAGTACGTTTCAGGTTCCAGTGAGCCACAAAACATTAGATCTTTATGAGAAGTTGGTCAAACAGGATCTGGCCAAATTGAATTTTGGACGTCAAAATAAGAAGAACATAACACAAAAGGATTTAGACACCTTAAGAAAATTGGCAGACAATGATGATATTGTATGTACCAAAGCGGATAAGGGTGGATCATTGGTTATTATGAACTCTGCGATGTATGAAAACAAGGTAATGGAACACATATCAGATTGTAATACCTACATGAAATTGGAGGAGAACCCCACAGGAAAATAAATGGATACCTTGCGAAACATCATTAATAAAGCTTATGAACTAGGTACAATCAATGAGAAGACCAAGAATTTTCTGACCAAACAAAACCTGAAAAGTCCTTTATTTTATATGATACCGAAAATTCCCAAAAATCTCAAAGATCCCCCCTTACGGCCGATTGTATCCACTTGTGGTAGTCTGCATAAACCCATAGGACAGCTATTGCATAAATACTTGCAGCCAACTGTAAAGAGTATGGAAACTTATGTCAAGGATACTACCGATTTCTTGTTGAAATTGAATTCTGTTTCTATTAAACAAGGAGAAAATTTGATTCTATGTACTGCCGACGTGAAATCACTATATACGTCGATTCCCGACTCACTTGGAATAGAGGCGGTGGAACAAGCAATAGTAAACATGGATTTACAACTTCCTATGCAAACATTTCTCATGGAACTGATGATATTTACTCTGTACCAGAGTTACTTTAAATACAGGAATGATTGGTACCAACAACTGGGGGGGAACCTCCATGGGTAATTCGGCTGCACCGGTATATGCTAATATATTTATGAAACAGTATGAGGAGGTAAATATTTTTTCAAAGGAGGAGTGGCGTGACACTTTGAAATTGATTATCAGATATATTGATGACATTTTTATAATTTGGAAGAACTCAAAAGAAAGATTGGAGGCAGCCTTAACAGAACTGAATCACAATAATGATCGCATACAATTAACATGGGAAATTTCCATTTTTGGACATAGAAGTCTCACTGACGGAAAGTGGGATAGAGACTGACATATACAGAAAATCGATGGACAGAAACTATCTATTGCACTTCTCAAGTTTTCATCAAACTAGTCTAAAACAACATCTTCCTTTCTCCCAAATGACCAGAGTAAAAAGAAGGAAAGAAACCTGATGACACTAGGATAGTGGCAGTATCCAAATACTCAACACTCAGCGGGAAATTCAAAAAAATCATCAGACGACATTGGTCAATTCTGAATCTTGAACCGGATTATAATACAATTTTTTCAAAACCTCCGCTTTTTGATCACACTAGGGGAAAGAATTTGGGAGAGATATTAAAACAGAACTCTATGCCTAAACAAGCATACAAAGGAACTAGGCCATGTTTAAATTGTGGAAACTGTAATAACATCATCAAAGGCAATATTATTAATCATCCTATGAAGGGGCATGAAATCAATTTGAAAGTTACTGCAACTTGCGACACATCCAATGTGATATATTTACTTAAATGCCCTTGCGGAAAGTTTATGTCGGCAAGACAGAAAGGGAAATAAAAATCAGAGTGACGGAACATAAGTCAAATATTCGAACACACAATATGAAATCATCAATTGCTGTTTATTTCCATGAAAAACATCACAATATATCTCAATTGAAATTTTTGATACTGGAATGTGTGGATAAAAAAGAAGGAAGAGACAACAATCAATATCTACTACAACGAGAAAATGTTTGGATCCAGAGACTGTATTCCAGTAAACCCAGTGGTCTTAATGATCGTATTGAACTGGCATGCTATCTTTAATTAACTATAATGAACTTGTTTTCTGTACCCTTGGATAGATTTGTGAATCCTTTTGTTTATTTATTGTTTAACATGTTATTTTCAAATACATACAACTTTATTGTTCACGATTCACACATGATTATTATTCACGGCACACACATGATTTTTGTCTTGCAACCGACTATTTAGATTCACTTTTCGGGATGATTTTTTTCTCCAACTTCAGGTTTTTTTAGCCTAATATTTTAGACGTTATTGTATTTTATTTATCGAGTAATTTCCATTTGGTAAATATTGGTTACTGTTTTGAAGAGTGTAGGTCGGGTTAACCGGCACAGAGTCTTTCTTCTTTTCTATGATGACTCACCGATCACATGATCGGGCTATAAACCAATGATGGCCATAGGGCCAAACAACACGGAAGTGCGATCGGCGTCCCGTTTTTGAAAACTTATGATTGAATTGAGATTAGAACGAGAAGACTGTTTGAATTACAGGTTGTTCAGACTTTCCCGGAATACTTGATTGTTGAATCGTGCAATAGTCGGGTACTCGATTGTTTACTTTTTTGTCATTACGCTCATTTCAGAATGGTGTTTGTTGGAGGACACTAATGGATCTCATGTAAGTGTTTAGATTGCATATGTAGATTTTTTCAGCATGAGCTCACTGCACCCGTCATTTCACTGCGCCGATGTCACGTTTTTTACACTGTTTACACTTAGTACACGTGTGGCCAACACTTGGGCATTATGTCGAATTGTGTACAGTTATCATTATTATTTTTTGGTTTATAACACAGTTCATTTCTTAACATTTTTAGTGCTACTCCCTGAGGAAGGGCCCTATCAAGCCCGAAATGCATAGGAGTTAATACAGCAATGTTATCAGACCATAAAAAGTGATATTATGAACCATTGAATGAAAGAAATTCACAAAAATTGAAATTAATTAAAGAATAAAAAATTGAAGACGAAATTGAGTGGAATCCTCATTTTCCTAATAGAGGAGACATGCTAGTGTGCCCATGGAGATGCGACTAATGGATCATTAGAAGCACAGATTTAGTTTATACTGTACGCACAACATGGTATCACCGGGGTGTGAAAAGTACCCATCAGTACCCGTCCTGTACCGCCCTTTTCATCATTTGGGTTCTCCCTACACCAGGGAGAGTATGTTGGCAAACACTAGGAGTTATCAGTGATCAATGCCAATCTTTTAAGAATAGTAAATATGGTGTGGGACATACATGGAGGTCACCTTGTGGTAGAGTAACTGGTGTGCAGTGCATGAGTTAGTGAAAATGTGAAATGAGGTGCAAATGTAAAATTGGAGAGTGGAGAGAAAATATTTTATTAAGTGTCTCCCAGACTTCCAAAATTAAAAACAGTGCAAAAAGAATAAAGCAGGTTTACCAAATAGCTGCTTATTTTAGATGTTGGTCAACATGTTTCAGCTTTTGTGGAATTTTCCACAGCTTTCGTCAGGACCGTTCGCTACTGCAATTAGTGAAAAATTCAACTGCAGTATAGAACCAAAGTTACAAAGGAATATGCACTCGTTTTTAATTAGCTCTGCATGTGGGCCGTTTGACCTACTTCTGATGGAGGTTATCCATTGGAATGTTTTTTGAGCAATTGTTTCTTCCCTTTTAATAGAGCGGTGCTCCTACTACCTGAGCTGCAGCCAGGTGAGGTGATTCCCGTCCTCCTACCTAATAGGTGAGCAGGGTCTTATGTGAATTAAGGGTAAATATCCCGCTATGAATAATGAATATGCTTGAGACATCGCCTAGTAATTGTGAGATGTACTTAATAATGTCGACGTCTCTTTTTTGCTCTTTTCTATGTCCTGTCTGAGTGTGATCCTCCTTCTGGTCTGTTATAAGCAGTTTCTAAGAGGAGGACTTTCCATGACCTAAACCAGGTGATATGGTTATTAGTTTTTATTCGATTTGAATTTTTCACTAATTGCAGTAGCGAACGGTCCTGACGAAAGCTGTGGAAAATTCCACAAAAGCTGAAACATGTTGACCAACATCTAAAATAAGCAGCTATTTGGTAAACCTGCTTTATTGTTTTTGCAATGTTTTTAATTTTGGAAGTCTGGGAGACACTTAATAAAATAATTTCTCTCCACTCTCCAATTTTACATATGCACCTCATTTCACATTTTCACTAACTCACGTACTGCACACCAGTTACCCTACTACAAGATGACCTCCATGTATCTCCCACACCATCTTTACTATTCTTAAAAGATTGGCATTGATCACTGATAACTCCTAGTGTTTGCCAACATACTCTCCCTGGTGTAGGGAGAACCCAAATGATGAAAAGAGCGGTACAGGACGGGTACTGATGGGTACTTTTCACACCCCGGTGATACCATGTTGTGCGTACAGTATACACAGGTATGATTCTTTTTCCTCCTCTGTAAGTAGATCACACCTATATCAGGCCTTTAAAAGATGTTCCCACAGACCCATAGACATTTAGTGTGTTGTTACATAGAGAGTTTCTGTAACATTCTGGGATCCATTTCCTCTTCTCAACGTGACGCAGTCAGTTCCTCTTTGCGAACCATTACAAAATGGTTTTCTTTCTGCAGCCTTTGCATGTTTGTCCAATGGTGGGACATGTACCTTCGTGCGGAATGAAGAATCCGCATCGGAAGCCCAATTTCTTTTTTCTCAGAGACATCACTTTATGGCCCTCGACCTTTTATTTCTGCTTACTTTTCATGTTCAAGCCAAATTCACTCTGGGCTACTTCACCTTCCATATCAGCTTGCCGATCGGCACGTTCTTCTGCTCTTGCAGCCACAAGCACTCTCTCCAGACCGAGTGTCTTACGCAGCATCCATCGTCTGAACAAGTCGGAAAGGCAACCATTGATGACTCTGAGACGGATGGCTTCTTCATCATTGAATTCATTGCAATGCTTGATGAGGGCCTCAAGTCTTTCAGCAAACTCATCCATCGTTTCTCCAGCTTGCTGTCTGGATAGGTTGAAGATGTACCTTTCATAGTTGACGTTGGGCATTGGAATGATCTTGATTCCTAATGCCGCCTTAATCTGAGGGTAAGATGTTTCATCAGCTTGTGGTATTTTCTTTATTGCTTATTTCAAACTGTCACCTGCAGGGTTCTTTAAGTATTTGATTATCTTTTTTTCATTTGTTCCTTATAGCGCATCAATACATCGATAAACTTTTCTGATCTGGTGCCAATATTCTGCTTTTTGTCAGTATTGAATAGGAGCAGAAGTTTCAAGAACATAGCAACAATATAATTACCTGTGGAACTTCCTGCTGTCGAGAGCACCTTCCGGTGCCAGTTTGGACCTGCTCCATTGATATCATCTCTAAGCCCCAGCGGTGTGCTTGAATCAGTGTTGTCACAGTCGATCTGAGGTCATATGGCCTCTTTTTCATCTTTGGCAGTGAGTAACTCTTTTTTCTCCTCTACAGGGTCATTACCATTTTCAATCTTCTGCAACATACCTGATTTTCACTGCCTTTAGTGCTATTGTACTGTACTGTATGTACGCTGGCTCTGTGTTACGTTGTGGCGCAGTATCTCTTCTTTCGGCCTTACCAGTAGGTTCCAGGCTGACAGTGACTGAACTTTCCTTAGGGCCTTGGCGTTCTTTGAAAGCTTTGCAGTGGCTGGAGTGGTGCTTTGACTCCACATATGCCAACCATCGACTGAGGCTGCACAAGCAGTTTGCTGGGCCTCGATAAACTCTCAGGGAGAGCACCTCTCATTACTTTGCGTTGCAGAGTCCCTTACTCGTTTACAGTTGTGGCGTCCACCCCAGCCCAGTAGCATGCAAATGACCACGCCAAACATGGAGCTCTGTAGTGCATGTCTTTATTCATCAGAATGCAACCATTAACTGTACCCACTGCGCCATGAACTTTATTAACCACACCCAAACGCACCCAAATGATCATGTCATTCTTATACAGAGTCATAGGCTCCCGCTATTCATATTTACAAGACACTACAGTGAGCGTGTTAGAGAGCTGACAAGTTTTGCAAAGATCCATGTTTACAGAGCATAGCTGCTGTCACTTGTGCATTCAGCAACATCCTAATGGCATCCAAGAAGCCTATGGAGGAACAAGGTATGGAAGCTGTTCTTACTGGGTTGTTTGAAGGCAGCAACATGGCATATGACTTAGTATCTTCCACATAAGACTCTGGTGGACAAAGTATGGTAGTATCTGAGCAGGAAATGCTGCACCTGAACGCATGACTTAAGGATTTTGCTATAGGGTGTTAGTCACATCCTTTTGATTGCTGCATTTTACACAGTGATAGCTGCAAACCTGGCACATTATTGGTCAATCCAATTAATACAGCAGCAAATGATAAATACAATGACATCTTTTCCTCCACTATGTTGATGACCCCTATATTGATGTAGCTTCCAGTGATATCATCAGAGTCAAACAACCTGTTACCTCATTCACTGACATTTGATGACATTTCCAGTGATGTTATGGGAGTCAAAGGATGCCCAATGGCACTTTTGTTACTACTTCTACTACCTTAATAACCCTGGATGCAGTGGAGAATTTTTTTGCAGTGTCAATTTAAATAGAAGTGTGTTTAAAATTATTACATTCTGCCAGCAGTAAGGATAAATACAGACTGAGATCATCTAATCATCTATTTTCCCATTCGATTTGCAGAATACATAGACAATAAGCAGGGACCTAAACAATTCCAAAGGAAGGAAAATTAACTTTAATCTACACATTTATTTTCCAAAAACAAACAAAGAATGTTTGCATCCAAGGAAATTAGTCATGACGATGATGACAAAAAATATTGCCTGCTTACTAGGAATTCTGAAAGCATTTAGAGCTGAACCACATACACTGCTATTTTTCTAGAACCTTCTGCATTGTGGATGGTGTTATATGCGCCCTAATACAATAATTTGCAACAAGAATAGGGCAACCTAATATTCCCCAAGGGACTGGGTATCATCAATAACAATTAAACAATGTTCCTTTACATTCATTCATACTTTTTTCATGTACGGTGACAAATACACTACTGCATCAGTCATCACTCAGACTGTTTGTCGAGCCACGAGCGGATTGATTCCTGCTGAATATAGATAGAATCGTATGAGAATTTTGCTTTAATGGTGTTAATCTGATTTGTTCATGAGCTTCATGGTGCAACATACCGTCCTGAAGATGGTCTAGTGGACCTTTGTGGCCGTTCAGAGACTGAAATGTCGACGCAAAACATCCTTTTTTGTTATATATTGGGAGGTTTCAAGAACAAAATAATTTATGCAAATGTTTAATTATGTATAATGTATGGCTCAAGTGATGTACAATCCATACTAAGGGGCCGATTATGATTGCGGTTTTTCCGCATCCTCCGGGCTGGCGGAAGCCACTGCGGAGCCTGCAAAGACCCTCCGCCATATTAGGATGGCTGGTGGGTCTGGAATTCCGTCCGCCGCTGTTCCGCCGCGGTCGCATTACAACCGCGGTGGAATAGCCCTAATATGGTGGCGGTGTCTAACAGACACCGCCAGCCATATTAGGATGGTGGGAAAGACATGCTTTTCCGCGGCGGCTTTTCCGCCGTGGAAAAGCATACGGACTTTCACTTCGTGGGCCCGTTGTGGGCCACCTGGGTGAAGTGGGGGTGGGGGGTGCACATGGGGGGTACCTATGGTACCCCCCTGCGTTTGCGTGCACAAAGCAGCAGGCACTGCGCGGTGCCTGCCGCTTTGTGCATGCAAATGCGATGCATGCATTTTTAACCTTGCGGCGGGTGCAGTTTGAAGCTGCACCCGCCGCAATGTTAAAGATAGAGGATGTGACCGCCCCCCTGGCGGTCACATCCTAATCTGCTCGGAGGGAACGCCGCAGCCCCTGCGGACGTTCCCTCCTCCTCAGGGGTCGGGGACGGACTCAAGTCCGTCCGCGATCATAATCGCCCCCTAAGTGTTTAATAAAAGGCTGTTGCAACACTACTATTAGTTTCACAACTGATGTAGAAGTGTATTTGTTGCCGTACATGAAAAAAGTATGAATGTATTTTCATGGTTTTAAGAGATTTTTGTACGACTATTGTGATTGAATTCAAACTATAAATATGAAAAGTGATAATATATACATTTCTTGAAAATTACCCTCATTGGTGAATAATTTGTTCACATATGTGACAAAGTTGAATCTTGAATTGATTTTGTGGATGAATGCTCAAGGAACATTGTTTAATTGTTATTACTAGTACAATAATGTCGCTAACTGGTTTAGCTGATCTGATCACTTGTTCAACAAGTGATGATACTGACATGATAGACCATCCCAATAAGTAATTATTAATTAGCCCTTACCTTGGTTTCATTTTCCATGTATAATTTGGCTACAGCACCAAACAACACCACATCAGCTTTTATGGGTTCCGTGTCATCAGGAAACAGAAAGTATTCCATGTGGTAGTACCCTTGAGGTTTTGGGGATGACACAACTTTGTTAGTTTCTTTAGATTTAGCGCTTCCTTTTCCTGAGACTTTCTTCTGTTCTGCAGAGAAGGAAAACATTAATGCTGTTACATGTGTCAATATTTGTAGGCACATAATATCTTTGTATAGGTTAATGTAGCTTTCTTGAATACAGAGCAGGTCAACAATGCAAGTGATTGACCATCACCAATTTATGAGTCCAAACTATATAGGTGAGGGGACGGTAGAATAACTAGCTTTACTGACCAACTCCAAAACTAATTTTGCTATTGGAGCAGGTCAATCAACACATGGTTGACCCTCACCAACTTATGGTCCTGAACTTGAGGGGAGCACTAAGGAGAAAAGTAAGGTATAGTAGTACCCTGCATTATTGATCAATTCCCAATTCAATAATGCAATTAGTCCATTAATTTGACTGCATAAGTTATCTCTCTCCCTCTCTTTTCTCTTTCTGTGGTTCCTTTGTTCCATCCATTCTTGCCCTCAGCTGTCCCCCCCTCTGCTTATATGCTGTTAAATTATCTTCAGGGGAAATACACATGAGACATTGAAATAGCAAACTAATAATATGAATCAATGTTCTGCTACCTAATTTTTAATGTTGTAAAAACGTGATGTCAGATTGTGTTAAGTGCTAAATTAAATTTCTTGTGCAGCAATATGCTGGGAAATAAGGGCCAGCAAGAAGATTTGAAATGCCACAAGGCCCAACCCAAGAAATTGCTGGATGTGATATAAATGCATTCAGGACACACAACCATTACATCATTGGGTTTTTTTTGTTTTGTTTTATATAGCGTGAACTAGACCCGAGACATCGGGTATCTGAGTGCTTTACATGAGCACCAGTTTCATTACAGAAGAACATATTCATTTGTAGGTCTCGTCTACGCAGCGTGCATGCGCTGCAAAGGCAAAAATACCTTTTCCCATTGCTTTGGCTTTTCAGCCAAGCACGTGCACGCGTTCCATTGCCTTCAATGGCAACGCGTGCACGTGTGGAGATTCACTTGCAGGAGCGCGCGCCGCCAAATGGCAGCAAATATCGCTCCAGCGAGTGAATCGCGCAGCCCCCCCTCCGCATCCTCTTCCCTGCTGACGCGAGCGCTTGTTTCATTTGCCTAACAGAGGCCCCGGCACCCTCTCCTTGGGGCCTCCGTGTAGTGTTGGCTTAGTACCTGGGTCCGGCAGGGTCACGAGTCTCCCTCAGTGTTGTTCACTGCAGCAGAGCCCCACTGAGTCACTCCGCTATTCTTCCGCCGCCGCAGTCGGCCCTCCGGGCGTCTACAGGCCCGGCGTTCACTTCGCCTCAGGCCGCGCAGTCGAGCACAGTCCTGTGTGCCACGGGGAACGCCCAAGGCCTCACAGACGACACTCCATGCTGGCCGCTGAGCAGCCCCGGTCGTCCGCACCGAGGTTCTCAGCCTTCTTCGCCACGTCCCAGCAGCTCAGGCAGACAGTCGGGTTCGGAGTCAGCAACACTCGACCCAGGTGAGACAGCGCAGCGAGTTCTCCTCCACCCTTGATGTGAGGGTATCTAGCTTGTCATCAATAGTAATGAAACTGAGTTGCATATGGCGCAGTAGGATTTTCACATCTGGGTCATGTGCACCAGCAGCAGCTTGGCTAGAAGTGGCCAAGGGGGCTCTTTTTGGGGGGTTTGTGTCAAATACCAGAATGATGAACCTCAACAGTTCTTTTCTGAGATTGTCAGAAATACCTGTTAACCTGGGCTTTATGTGTTATCACAAATGTGAATGCTCCAGAGAAAAGCAACAACGTTCTTTTAAAACAAAATTGTTTTTATCGTAAAATATGGGGCAAATGGGTGGGAGCGATAGACGACTGAGACTCCTCAGGGCGGACAGAGACATGACGAACAAGTTACTTACCTTCGGTAACGCTTTTTCTGGTAGATACAATATCTGCCTGTGGATTCCTCACCTTGTAAATACCCCTTGCGTCAGCAACATTCGGAAGTTCTTTTTGTAGCCTCGCTCCGACGTGGACTAGGACGTCATAGAGACACGACCTCGCTCGCGACTCCGCTGACGTCACCGACGCCTACAATAGGCCCACGCCGGCGTGATGACATCAGTTCCGTCCTTTTTTCCGTGCCATCGAGGCACACGGACGGACCAATGACAGTAGAAATGAATACAGTATACACAGTACACAATAGCAAAGGCAAAACACACAGTGTAAAGCAAAAGCAGGAAAGCTATAGAAACATTTCCATAACAGCAAAATATATATACATTACATTACAGTAACACTGGTATAGAAGAGTGGACAACGGGGAGGCGGGCGGGCATGTGAGGAATCCACAGGCAGATATTGTATCTACCAGAAAAAGCGTTACCGAAGGTAAGTAACTTGTTCTTCTGATAGATACATCTGCCGTGTGGATTCCTCACCTTGTGAATAGAGTCCCACAGCAGTCCCCACTCCCAGAGGAGGGTGTCCACTCCTCTATACCAGGAAATCCTGAAGGACAGAGCGTGCAAAATGACCGTCCCTCCTCACTTCGGTATCCAAGCAGTAATGCTTCGCGAAAGTGTGGAGGGAAGACCAAGTTGCCGCTCTACAAATATCCTCTACAGGCACACCTCTAGCCAATGCAGAGGTCGAAGACTTAGCCCTTGTAGAATGAGCCCTTATACCCTCTGGTGGTTCCTTACCGGCCAAAGAGTAGCAGATCTTAATGCAGAGGACGATCCATCTTGACAAGGTTCTTTTATGGACCGCTCTTCCTTTCTTGCAGCCAGCAAAGCCAATGAAGAGTTGGTCTTCCAAACGAAAGTCCTTGGATCTGTCCAAGTAAAAGGACACCGCCCTCTTAGGGTCCAGACGGTGCAGTCTCTCTTCCTCCTTAGAAGGGTGAGGGGGAGGATAGAAGGTAGGTAGGGTAATGGACTGACCCAGATGAAAAGGAGTAACCACCTTTGGAAGAAAAGCAGCCCTGGTCCTAAGGACCATTCGATCAGCATGAATGGTCAAGAAAGGGGGCTTGAAACTAAGAGCTTGAAGCTCACTTACCCTCCTTGCCGAGGTTATTGCAACAAGGAAGACTGTTTTAAAGGTTAAAAGTCTCATGGGACATTTGTGAAGAGGCTCAAAAGGAGCACCCATCAAAAAAGTCAAAACAAGATTTAAGTCCCACTGAGGCACAATAAAAGGAGAAGGAGGGAACCTATTTGTGAGGCCCTTCAAAAATCTTAAGACCACAGGAGACTTAAAAAGAGATGGCTGGTCAGGCAAGCAGAGAAAAGCCGACAGCGCAGAAAGATAACCCTTCACTGTGGCAACAGCAAGCCCCTGTTGCGCCAGAGAAAGGGCAAACTGGAGAACATCAGACAAATGGGCTCTCACCGGGTCAATAGACTTTTCCCCACACCACGTGACAAATTTCGACCATCTATAAGAATAGATGGACTTAGTGGAGTCACGCCTGGCTGACAAGATGACATCCACAACGTCAGGCGGGAGGGAAAAGGAATTCAGGTTGCCCCGTTCAATCTCCAGGCATGAAGGTGCAATGTCTGGAGGTGGGGGTGTAGAACCTGCCCCTCCATCTGAGAGAGGAGGTCTGCCCTGAGAGGGAGACGGAGCGGCGGGTGAGAGGAGAGGTGGAGAAGATCTGTATACCACACCCTTCTTGGCCAGTCCGGGGCGACCAATATGACTTGGGCCCGGTCCTAGCGAATCTTCCTCAGAACCCGAGGAATCAAGGGTATGGGAGGAAACGCGTAAAGGAGCTGATTTCCCCAACTCAACTGAAACGCGTCCCCCAAAGCTCCTTGCATCGGAAACTGGAGACTGCAGAACGACAGGCAGTGAGCATACTCGCGAGTGGCGAACAGATCCACCCGAGGAGTTCCCCACATCTGAAAGATGTCGTGAACCACCTCCGGGTGAAGCCTCCACTCGTGGTCGGCAGAGAACTGCCGACTGAGACTGTCTGCACGCACGTTCAGAACTCCGGCCAGATGATTCGCCATCAGACAAATCCGATGGTCCTGAACCCAGGACCAGAGGCGCAGAGCCTCTCTGCAGAGACACTGCGACCCCACTCCTCCCTGTTTGTTGATGTACCACATCGCGGTCGTGTTGTTTGTCAGGACTTGGACTGAACGACCGCAAAGGGAAGGGAGGAAGGCCTTGAGCGCTAAACGAATCGCCCGCAATTCTAGAAGGTTGATATGAAGCAACCTTTCCTCTGGAGACCAAAGACCCTTGACCTCCAGATCCCCCAGATGAGCACCCCACCCTAGAGTGGATGCATCCGTTATCACTGTGGCCACCGATGGAGGCAGCTGGAAAGGCTTTCCTTGAGACAGATTGCCTTCCACGCCCCACCAAGACAGTTCCGCCGCAGCTTCTCTGGAGATCCTCACTGACTCCCTGAGATCTCCGTTGTGCTGATACCACTGCCTGTGGAGGCACCACTGGAGTGCCCTCATGTGCCAGCGTGCATGGTTGACCAACAGAATGCAAGAAGCCATCAGACCGAGCAGGCGAAGGACCTTCAGGACTGGAACGACCGCTCCATTGTAAAACAAAGGAATCATTTCCTGTATGTCGCGAATCCTTTGAGGAGGAGGGAATGCACGACATACAGTTGTGTCCAGTACAGCACCTATGAACAGGTTGCGCTGGGAGGGCACCAGGTGAGATTTGGGTACATTTATCGAAAAACCCAACCTGTACAACAACTGGGTTGTCTCCTGCAGATGATGGAGCACAGTCTCTGACGACTCTGCTTTGATCAGCCAGTCGTCCAGATACGGGAATACAGGAATCCCTGACCTTCTGAGATGCGCCGCCACCACTGCCATCACCTTGGTGAAGACCCGAGGCGCAGTAGTAAGTCCAAACGGAAGGACCGCAAACTGGTAGTGCTGCGACCCCACCGTAAAACGGAGATACCTCCTGTGCGACTTCAGGATTGGAATATGAAAATACGCATCCTGCAAGTCGAGTGACACCATCCAGTCTTCTTCCAGCAGAGCCTGAAGAACCTGAGCAAGGGTGAGCATCTTGAATTTCTCCTGCTTCAGATAAAAATTCAAGATCCTGAGATCCAGGATTGGACGAAGACGACCATCTTTCTTGGGAATCAGGAAATACCGGGAGTAGCATCCCTGACCCCTTTCCTGCTCTGGGACCACCTCTATCGCACCTTTTCTCTATAGAGTTTGGACTTCCTCCTGGAGGAGTAACAGATGTTCCTTTGAGCAATACCCCTGGCAAGGAGGGTAATTGGGAGGGAATTCCCGAAAGGGAAGGGCATACCCAGTTTCTACGAGATTGAGAACCCAAAGATCTGATGTAACCGATTCCCAATCCCGTAGAAAGTGGGAAAGCCGACCCCCCACTGGCCTACATGATCCTGAATGGAGGATCTAGGGCTGCTTCTCTGTGGCTGGGGGGTTGGAGGAAGTGGAGGAGGAAGAGGCTTGACGTCCTCGTGGACGTGCTCTCTGCTTTCCCCTGTAAGACCTATACAAGGTATTCTGCTGCTGCTGCTGCTGTTGCTGCTGCCGACCTTGTCCATATGAACGAAAGGAAGAGCGACCAAACCCTCTGAATTTCCTGGTCGTAGAACCTCTGACCTGAAGGCCAAGAGATCTAGCAGTTGCCCTGCTGTCCTTGAACCTCTCCAAGGCCGTGTCTGCTTTCTTTCCAAAGAGCCCCTCACCATCGAAAGGCAAATCCAACAAAGCCGACTGCACATCAGCCGAAAAATCAGACGACTTCAACCAGGCTGAACGCCTTGTGGCAACCGCCGTGCCCATGATCCTTGCCACAGAATCCGTAGTATCAAGCCCACTTTGGATGACCTGACGGGCTGCCGCTTGAGAATCAGACAAGGCTTCCTCAAAGTCTTTTCTGCTATCCTCAGGGACCTTAGGGATTAATGAACGCATAGAGTCCATAAGAGCATGAATATATCTGCCCATAAGGCAAGTGGCATTAGAAGACTTCAACACCATACTAGCCGAAGAGAAAGTCTTTTTTGCAATTTGGTCCTGTTTCTTGGCCTCTTTGTCGCCAGGCACCTGTGGAAAAGCACCCACTGATTTTTTAGAACAAGCAGCCTGAATAACCAAACTCTCAGGAGAAGGATGTGAAGACAAAAAAACAGGATCCTCAGGACCCACTCTATACCTCCTAGCCACACTTTTTGAAACTGCAGGAGCAGAAAAAGGTATTTTCCATACCTCCATAATGGGATCTTTTAAAGCATCATTAAATGGAAGTATAGGCTCCACTGCCGAGCTTGGAGAATGAAGAACCTCAGTCAGTAAATTCGACTTAAATTCGACAGTGGGCAAGGTCAAACCCAAAAGTCCTGCTGCCTTCTTCATGACAACATGTTATGGCTGCACATCCTTGGAGGGTGCATCATTTTGACAAAAGCGCAGTCGAATCCAACGCCGAATTCGACGACGTCGGAGCCGACTTCGGAATCGAATCCGAGGGCTTGGAAGGCTGCTCCATAGAATTAACAGGAGTCGGTGACGCCGGAACCGGAGTCGTCGACTTCGGCCGAGCCGGCGTCGATACCGGCGTCGACCTCGGTGGAGCTTGGTACTGCCACAGCGGAGTCGGGGCTGGCATATATGGCATAAAGGGTGCCGGAGCATATGAGTGAGGAACACCCAAATTGAATGCCATTGGACCCATGGGACCCGAAGGTGCACCAGAGGGGTACCACGATCTCGAGAAGACACCATACATCGCGTTTAAAAACGCAGAGGGGTCCTGACCTGGAGTCGGAAATGGTGGATGCTCAGGTCGATCTCGAGGTAAGTTTGAATCTGCTTCCTCAACAGGATTCGAAACCTCTTCCTCAACAGGAACTCCATCGATGTCACCTGGAGCCGGAGACGGAGTCGGAGATGGAGCCGGTGTCGGATCCGGAACCGGAGTCGGAGAATGGACCATCGACTCTGAAGGCGAAGCCTCACCTTCTTGATCCGACACTTGCGGAGGAATTACCTTCGATTTCATCTTCTTGGGAGACTTCGATCTAGAACCAGACTTATCACCTGAATGATGTCGGGATTCATGCCTCCTTTTCTTATGCTTCTTACGAGAACCGGAAGCGTGATCAGACGAAGACTTCGAGGCCGACGCCTCTCGAGACCTCGACCTGGATCTCGACTTCGACCTCTTCGAGTGCTTCGAGGATCTTTTAACTTTACTCGCCTTAAGCTTAGCCACAAGAAGCTTAGACTCCCTTTCACGAAGAGCCTTCGGATTCATTTTCTGACATGAAGAACATCCATCAACGTCGTGATCCGAACTCAAGCACCAGATACAGTCCTGGTGGGGGTCCGTAACAGACATCATCTTCCCACATTCTCTACAAGGTTTAAACCCTGTCTTCTTTGTCGACATGACAACGGAAGCAAAAGGTTAGAGAATGGAGAATCGAAGAAATAAAGTAACAATATACTAAATAGCTACAGAGTATCCCGAAACAGTTAGCGTCGACGACGCGGAAAAAAGGGAACTGATGTCATCACGCCGGCGTGGGCCTATTGTAGGCGTCGGTGACGTCAGCGGAGTCGCGAGCGAGGTCGTGTCTCTATGACGTCCTAGTCCACGTCGGCGCGAGGCTACAAAAAGAACTTCCGAATGTTGCTGACGCAAGGGGTATTCACAAGGTGAGGAATCCACACGGCAGATGTATCTATCAGAAAGGTGTTCCCTGTTTCCTGTTCCCCTATACGCCTGTGAACATTCAAGATGTACCTTTTGTCCTACTGTCATCATGTCCTTTATGTGCATTATAGCTCCTATTTGCTGCTGGTCTTATGCTTATGTTTTTTCTTCTTGTTTTCTTTATGCTCGCCATTTATTAAAATCTATAAAATTGGTTATACAAATATATACATATATTTACAGGGATGCAGCGGCACTTCTGATTACCACATAATCATCTCCTTCTTCTGACTACATCTCTAGCTGATTATGAAGCAGTAAGGGTGTGCTATATCACACAAGACCACTGAATATGTATGGCCTTATTTTTTGACTAATAAATTGTTCCAAATTGTATTTTGCATGCATTGTTACACGATATTAGGAGTTGGTGACGTCTATCTCAAGATCAGATAGAATTAAAACGGGTACTTTCTATTTTGCCTCACTGTTTATGG
This sequence comes from Lissotriton helveticus, assembly GCF_964261635.1. Lineage (NCBI taxonomy): Eukaryota > Metazoa > Chordata > Amphibia > Caudata > Salamandridae > Lissotriton > Lissotriton helveticus. The sequence goes on along the minus strand of NC_136070.1, from coordinate 1,068,154,129 downwards.
TGGGCTATGTGTGTGAAACCAAATGCGTGCTCTGATCATGATGCCGCTTTCTTGAAGCAACAAAAGGTTAGGAGAGATAGTGGATAAATCTGAGATGTTGAAGAGAGTCCTTTAGAGCTGGTGAGTAGGCTCACGTGGGAAGCTCCAAGTGATAGAAAGACACAGATAGAGTGAGTATGCGTGTGTGTGTGTACACCTACACACCGGATGTGCTCCGATCATAGCATGTACAGTGAGACATGGCAGTTAGCATACACAGTGGGAAGAGTTGCACCTTGATAGTTACCAGAGTTAATGCATAGTTGGAGTTGCTCCAAGACGTTTTTAAGAAATATGTTGCTGTGTATGGGCATTCTTAGACTTGCTACAAAATGGTGGCGATCTTCATTAAACGTGTTAATGCTTTAGAATTCAGATTTAGATCTTGAAGGACAGATAGCTGGATTCGATCAACACCATTGGTTTACAAAATATCTAGCAGTATTTTCGCTAGAGGAAGTTTATGCTTTACTATTGTATTTAAACATGTTAACTGAGATTCCAGACTTCATTGCTAAACTGCTACATGTTATGTAATTGAGGTTCATTTTTAGGTAATTCTGATCAGATTTTGTTTCCTTAGTTGCAACAGTTAATTGAAATAAGGCCTTCAATTCACTGTTAGTTAAGTTACTATGATAAAAATATACAAATATGAGATTTGAAACCTTTATTCTGAGCTGAGAAAGATAACCAATGCTAGATTATTCATAGGCTTTTGTAGTAACCACAATTACAATGAAGTGGGACCACCTGTGAAGAACCGGGTTTTCAAGTACCCAGCGGCGTCAGGGACACGCCCAAAAGTCCTCTAGGTTCCCTTGCCTTGGTATACAGAGACACGGAATACTTCTAGGTGGCGTCAGAGATCAAATTTATTAGCTGCAGCTGGTAGCAGAAATCCCAGCAACACAACACGGTGTACAACTCAAGAAACTGCTCAATTTTACTAAGGCGAGACATCCCTATTTATACACAAAAAGGTACATTTAAAATGCACGCCCCTGCACCAAAATTCAACCAATAGAAAATACATGACATCACACAGCATCATACAGTAAAGCTCATTTTATAGTGTCCCAACCCACAAGTTAATATTTAGGCATATCTAAATAATGAGCTGGAAGGCCCGCACAAACCCTTAATTGAAAGCGTAACCCATGAAATGAAGAAATAGTCAAGAAAAGTAGTTTCAGATAATGTGCAGGATAACAGAGACGTAAAGAAACTTAAAAGTTAACAAATGTCTTGAATGGTGATTGGGAAAAGTGGATAACGATCTTGCAGGGAAATTGGCTTTGCAGGGTCAATTTCTGGTTAAAGGCCAGCTTCTGAAATTAACTCCAGTGCACGAAGAAATCCTTGGTGAATGTGTATGATTCACAGTAGGTCAGACTGCTTTGCTCACAGACTAACTTCTAAGGCCTACATAAAAAGTAACACCAGATGGCAGTCACGACACATGGCAAAAACCCATGTTTCAGGAAAGAAAGTCTTAAGAAAAGAAACCATTTAGATATTGTTTAAGATAAGATATGTGCAAGGAAAACTAAAAGTTAACGAGGTCCTGAACAGTGATTGAAAAACTCAGACAACGATCAGCTAGTGAAATAGGTTTTGCAAAAGGTCAGTTTCAGGTGAAAAGGGTTACTCTCTCTGCAGTTCATTCAGAGTCAGAGAAACCCAAATTAATATATGCACGAACTCAGAAGGCAAAGCCACTTGTTTTGGGCCTACTTTACTGGCCTACGTGAGGGCAAAACTAAAATGCAGTCAGGTTTGAGAATTACAGAACCACAGACCCTCCTTTTGCCATTACGTGGGCAATAACCTAAACTCATGTCAATCTGAATCTAGGTCTATATCTATTCTCATCAGGTCATCAAGGTGTTGCTGTAACATCATCTTATTATCCTTCACTTCTCTCGGGGCTGATCTTCTCACACAGATCATAGCACAAAGACTACAAATGGCGGGACCACACTGGATGCATAAACAACACGAGAAAAGGATAGCTAACGCCATACCAAGGAACGTCAGAATCTTCCATCCCCATTTGGACAATGACTCCCATAACCATCCCATCAACGACCAGTCTCCTACATCCACATGAATAGACTCAGAGATCTTATGTAGTCTAGAGATGGCTTGGTACACTGTCGGGGCATTAGCTGGTATGAAAATGCAGCAACTAGATCTAATCAATTTGCATACCCCACCTCTATCTGCAAGTATAATATCTAAAACAAAACGGTTCTGTAATGTCATAAGGCGATCCTCTTGAAGCTCAGCTGTAATATTGCTAAGGGCACCTGCAGTCTCATTTATAGTGGCCTCAACCACTCTCGTAAGCTGACGAATATTCCTACTATTAGCCATAGGACCCCAAAAGGGTAGGAAACCCTTAAAGAAGTCTCCAGCTTCTTGTGCGACAGTATCTTTCACATCGATTACACCTCTACCATATCTTGTCTTATGGTAATCGAAAACAGCAGTGTATGTAGGGGGAAGCAAAAATGCCACATAACATGTGCCAGAAAAATCAGATGGCAACCATGTGTATGCTCTATCGTGACAAACAAAATACGTGCCTTTAGCTGGCACGAACGGAGGAGATTTCTGGGACGTATAAATGTATGTGTGAACACACACACTCTTACCAAGCTGTGCCCTCGGGGTCTGACCATTACCTTGCAGACAAAGATGACCTCGGTGGGGTACAATCCAAATAGGAGGAGACCTTCGCTGCCTTTCTTTCTCCGTCAAGCTAGCACTATATGTCGTCTTATTCCAACCGACATATGCTCGTACCTCATCTCTAGGGATAGCGTTATACGCATCAATATCTCTAATCATATCAACTATTCCCTGTATCAAGGCATTATTACTTGCATTGTCTTTGACGGAACGTACAGGAGAGGCTTCAATCGCATAGATAAACATTGATTGGAGTGCCCAAACTGACCCGTTAGGCGAAAAAGGCAAAACCAAATATGGCATTCCCTTATCTGTAGTATGTGGCATAAGAACACACACCCAACAATTTGTGGTATTTATGACTAGCTGATGCTGATGCAACATCTGTATAAACGAATTGTTCTCAAATTCTGATCTTCGTGTCTGTTCATGTTCAGGTAACGTATGAAACTCATGTGGAGAAACAGTAGAAAAAGAAAGAGTAGGTTGAGAAGTTGGTGCTGACGTCAATTGTGTAGAAGAAATAAACCAGAATATAATAGCTAATAGAATACATGAAAGTATTAAAATAGATAAAGCTATACCACACTTAGAGAACAACATTCTATAATATTGGTTTTTCATCTCTTGCTTTTTATCGTCATTCCTCAATACAATTTCCATTTTCTAATGTCGCTCACGCAATCTTGACAGAGTACTTCAGCTGTGATTATTAGCAGGTCATAGGGACACTGCAAGTCCTGCAGACCTACTGCCACTACTCAGGTCACAAACTGAACCGTTGGTACTCCTACGTGACCCTGCAACTGGCAAATGGTAACCAATCAAAAATTTAACAGAAAACCATAATACAATTTCAGAAAAAGCAAGAGAAAAAGAAAAACAAAAGTCAAATGCAAAATACTTGAAGAAATTGTCTCTTTTTGGTCTCACTGTGGGAAAAAAAAAATAATGTTCAAAGTCTCTTTATTTATTCCGAGATCGGAGGTTGTAACGTGATTTAGTCGGCACTGTTTGGTCCGTAAACAAAAGTTCAGGTTCGGTAGTGTCCAATCTCAAACGTGGAGGAACAGCTTCTTGCAGCACATTGTCATCCTCGCGTTCTGACCGTGTCCATGTCAAATGAGCATCACTAAAAGGCACGAATGTGGGGACTCGCTCGCAATCTGTATCAGCTATACCATCCCTCACCCACTCATCATACGGTAAAGGCAAAGGGACTTTTTTCGTATGGGTGGCATGCACCCAGTTTTTCTTGCCAGCTACTCTAACAGCAGTTCTAGTGACCAGAAGAACTAAGTAGGGACCAGTCCATCTCGGTTCCAAATTCTTGGTACGCTGGAAGTTCTTGATGAGGACGTATTGACCAGGTTGGATTGAATGTCCTGGATCTGTAGCAGCTGTCGGCAAACTGTCATAGACCTGTTGGTGGAGAACACGCAATTTAGCAGTCAAGTCATGTAAGTAATCCACCAACATAGGGTACTCAATACTGCTGTATTCTTTAGGGCGAGGCACACCCCAAACATTCGCAGGACGACCAAACACGATTTCATATGGACTAAGTCCCACTCGAGAATGCACAGTCGTCCTTGTTGACAAAAGAGCCAACGGCAAGGCATCCGGCCATGTAAGACCAGTGCTCGCTTGTACCTTAGCTAATTTCAGCTTCAAGGTACCATTGTACCATTCAACAAGTCCAGCAGACTGGGGGTGATTCGCTGCATGGAACTTCTGATTTATTCCCAATCCAGCACACACTTTCTTCATGATTTGACCCACAAATTCACTCCCATTGTCCGACCATACAATTCTCGGCAAACCATACCTAGGGAAGTACTCTCTCAGCAAAACCTTGGCTGTAGACAAGGCAGTATTATCCTTTAGGGGGTAGGCCTCTATCCACCTGGAAAAGGCACAAACAACCACAAGGACATACTTCAAATTGTTGCATCTCTCCATATGTATATAATCTAGCTGTATCACCTCAAACGGATACATCGTAGGAGCAAAATGACCAGCTGGAGTTGGAGTTCCCTCACCAGGATTATACTTCAAACAAATCATACAATGTCTCACCACATTCTCTGCACATTTCGGAATTCCAGCATTCTGCCAAACTGGAGCCAACAACTTTCATATTCCCTTTGAACTTATGTGAGCCATTGTAACCACTGGGAGCACATACGCATCTGGCAACAGCCATCGCTGGTGTTCTGACAACTCAACCCAACAACCTGTCGAATCCAACATACCCGTAGTTTCTCTCCAAACACTCACTTCTTTCTCAGTCGCTTCAGCCTGAATCATTTTCACACTTTCTATTGTGTCTTCACACATTCCACCAGCCATAACCCAATTAACTGGGCCTGCAACATACATACGGCTCATCATGTCTTTCGCCGTTTCCTTCGCAACTTCATCCGCAAACGCATTCCCTTGACCAACATCGTCCACAACTTTCTTATGCGCAGTACACTTCATAATTGCAATCTGCTTTGGGAGAGTGAGAGATTCCAAAAGTTCATTCACCAACTGCCCATGCTGTATTTTGGTTCCGTGCGAAGTAAGGAACCCACGCTCTCTCCACAAACGCCCAAAACAATGGGCAACTCCAAACGCGTACTGGCTGTCGGTGTAAACATTCACTCGCTTTCCTTCTGACAACACGCACGCTCTAGTCAATGCAATCAATTCTGCTGCTTGCGCAGAATTCTGTGGTATGCGTGCTGTCTCAACAACTGTATGTAAAGTTGTACTAGCATAGGCTGCAGTCGTTTCACCATTCGGAAGCTTAAAACACGAACCATCTACCCATAGGGTACCATTAACATTCGCAAGGGGAGTATCCCTGAGGTCAACTCTAGCTTTCGTTTCTTCCTCTGTACGAAGAAAACAATCATGCTGTTCTTGAGGATCCGTCTCTGTAGAGATCGGTAACAACGTAGCTGGATTCAGCACATTACATCTTTTAATGTGCACATGACTAGCCAACAATGTCAACTCGTAACCTGACAGACGGATGTATGACGGTACAACGCGTACCGTCACAACGCATCCATTTACCACGCATCCCTTACAACGCAAGTCGTTACCATGACTTGCGTTGGGGGGCGCGGATTTCGAATAGTATAATTTACTATTCTAACACCAGTCCCCGTGGACCCTAGAGAAGGTGTTTGGATAGTAAATGTACTATTTTTAATCCTTTAGCGCCCTCCAGCGCAAGTCGTGGTAACGACTTGCGTTGTAAGGGATGCGTGCTAAAGGTACCGCGTTGTAAAAACGTCGTGGTAAACGATGTTTACCCTGACAGACGTGCACTAGTAAGGTGCTGTGTCTTAGTCCTGTTTAATAAGGTATCCACTGCATGTGGGACCATCACAATCAACGTATTGCCCAATACCAAACCAGCAGACTGTCGGATAGAAACAGCCGCTGCAGCTGTAGCTCTCAAACAACTCGGCAACGCCTTAGCAACTGGGTCTAACGTAGAGGAGAAATACGCACATGGACGCTGCTTGTCCCCAAATGGTTGTGCCAACACTGACAAAGCACAACCTTCTCTCTCGTGCACGTACAACGTGAAAGGCTTACTATAGTCTGGAGTACCCAACACAGGAGCCGAACACAATGCATCGCGTAGTACAGAAAAACTTTCCTGACATTCGTCAGACCAAGGAAGAGGATGCGGAGTATCTTTCAGAGTCAATGCTAACAGAGGTTTCGCCAACAGTGAAAAATTGGGGATCCACTGTCTACAATACGATGTAATACCTAAAAAGGCACGCACTTCTCTCTGTGTGGATGGTACATTCATTTGCACAATTGCTTGAATTCGTTCTGGGGTCAATCTCCTTCCCTCCTTCGACAAGAGATGACCTAAGTAGGTCACTTCTTGGCGACAATATTGCAACTTTGAAGGTGACACTTTATGATGAAGGTCAGACAAATACCGCAACAAAGAAAGAGTAGCCTCTTTACAAATCTTTTCATCTTCAGCAGTAATCAACAAATCATCGACGTACTGAATAAGAGTAGCACCAACAGGTAACACAAAACCGTCAAGCTGAGTTTTCAACGCCTGACTATAGATGGAGGGACTTTCACAATAACCTTGGGGAGCTCTCTTAAACCGGAAGCTTCGGCCTCCTAATGAGAAGCCAAAAATATCTCTACTCTCCTCAGCAATAGGAATACTGAAGAAAGCATTCTTCAAATCGATGACAGAAAACCAAGCTGCCGAAGCAGGAATCAAAGTCAACAAAGCAGTGATATCAGGTACCACAGGAAACTGTGGCATGACTATCTTATTTACCTCTCGAAGGTCGATCACAAACCGGTACACAGGTGGCTGAGAAGCATCAGTACGTTTAAGAACAGGCAAAACAGGACTGTTACAAACATTACCTCTCGTTTCCTCAACTACACCCTTCTCAACCAGATCATAAACAATCGCTAAAAGAGCTCTCTCACCATCACTCGAGATCTTGTATTGGGGAATACGAGGTAGCCTAGCATTTGACTTAAGCGTGACAACATAAGGTGGAATCTGCAAAAGGCCAACATCATTTGGACCTGTAGCCCAAAGTGTATCAGGAAGCGAACGCAATTCCAGTGGCAAACAATCCTTAGACAAATACATTGGAGAAATCACTTTCTTACCGAGGGTAAGTTGTACTCCTGAAGGAGAACAATGTAATGTCGCATACAATCTTTTCAGCAAGTCCAAACCCAACAGATTCTCACCACAACCAGTCGTTAAAATAAGTGGAGCTTCAAATTCACAAGGGCCAACCGAAAGGGACAAAGGACTAGAAACCGGATTACGAACTGGGGCGCCTGAAAATCCTACTGAAACATTGGTCAAGCCAGACAAAGGTGCGCCAGGAAGTTTAGAGTGCATAATAGAACTCTTCATCGCACCAGTATCCAAAAGAAAAGGTTCTACCACACCTGATGTAATCACTTCAACATAAGGTCCACTCTGGTCTACTGGAACTGACACTACTCCCTCACTTTGTCCTTGGCTGTCCTAGTTAATATTATAACCAGAACTCTCACCTTCGACATAGTAATCCTCAACATAATACTGGGCAGACTGACCACTCGGAACATTCTGTCTGTCAAAATAATTCGCAGAATTCTGTAGGGAAGAGGAACGCTCATTCTGGGGAAACACACCACGTCCCCTACCCCTAGGAGCTTGCTGAAAACTACCACGACCTCTCTGACCAGATACACCATTCGCACGCTGTAACAAAGCCGGGCAACTATTCTTGTAATGACCTTCCTCTCTGCAATAAGCACACTGATTAGGGCCAGGAAAGAATCGCTGAACATAAGGCTCAGGCTTCTGTAACAATCTCTGAAATTGTGGAGGTTGCTGAAACTGAAGCTGATTCTGACGAGGCGGATAAGCTTGCTGCAAAAGAACTTTCGTTTTTAACTCTTTAGTTTTCTTCTCCACTTTATCCTTCTCATCTTTATCCCTATTCTCATAATATTGTGCAGTAGCCAATATCTGGGCCGACGAAGAGACAGCCCATGAACTCTCAGAGTCCTTTAACTTATTAGAAAGTTCGGGAAGCAAATTAAAGACAAATTTATCCACAAACAACCTTTGACCACCCTCCGTACTCATATCCTGACCACTATGATCAATAAACGTCTCTTCAAACCTAGTGAAGAAATCAGATACACTCTCGTCTTTCTTCTGCTTACATACTGCTAACTTATCCCAATTCACTCGTAAAGCGGGCATCATCGTTTTCATCAGATTAATAATTCTACCTGGTAATTCTGAAACTAGAGGTTCAGGTTTAGCACCTCCCTCCTGTCTACCATCTGCGGCAACAATATTCGCCCAGGTATCACCTAATTCAGCAGCATGATTCTCATGACGAATCTTCACCCACAAAGGTTGGGGGACTACATTACCCATCAACATATCGAAGTCAGCTAAATTCCTAATACACGCTTCAACTGTCTGGGACAACTCCTTGTAATAACCAGCAGGATTCTTACGAGGGTCAGGTAAGGTCTGCTTAAGAGCCAAGACCTCTGCTCTCTTCCAAGGGACATGTACCCATATTCGCTGAAAATGCGGCAGCATAACTGGATTAGCGTTTGGGTCCCCTTCCTTCCAAATTGGGGGAACTTCTCTCATTGGATACTGTCTCGCTTTTCTTCTAACAGAAGAATCAGGTTCATACAATGTCTGAGGCGGAAGGCTAGATCTAAAAGCCAGTATCGTCTCTACGGCATCTGTAATATCAGATTCTACTATCATCCCTTTAGCAAAAGCCGACTAAACATCAAGTAATTCCTGCGGGATCAAACCCAAATCATTATCTTCCCATTCCTGACGCAAAAACATACACATCACATTAAAAACATACCTTTGCTTAGGCGGCTCCCACTGAAAGAAAACATCCATTACTGCTGGCAAACTATACCTTGAGGCATTTATAATCCATTTACGAGCCAACAAATCCAACACTGTCCGTTCTTCAGAACTAGGAAGCTGACTACGACTCTGCTTACGTTCCGAAACAGGGGTCATATTCAGTGACCCAAACAATGGTGACAATAAATTAGAAACAGTTTCTGTCATTCGTTTTCGAACGGAAGGAGAAGAAGCAGACATAAGAACAGGAGAATAAGTATTTTGAGGCAAAGAAGGTGTAGGGACAAGAACAGTAGAAATCGAAGATGCAGAAGCAGAAGGCAAAGGAGATAGCAAGGCTGGCGACCCTAGAATGGGTTGCGCAGGAGAAGGCAAAACCATCTGTGGAGCACCGGGTGGCTGAACAACAGCAGGAGGTTGAACAACAAAGGGTGGACCAACCGGGGGTAATAGAGGCGCAGTAGCACCCTGCACATAAGGAGGAGGCAATCTCAGTAAATGAGAGATCAAAGGATCTTTTTCAGGGTCTTCCATCACTTTCGGAGGAGAAGACGGCAAGGCCGGATAACATTTATCTATGGCCATGCAACGCTGTCTATCTAAGACTTCACTCACACGCACTTCTCCATCTTCCTTAAACTGTCCAGCAGCTTGTAGTACTGACATATTTTTATCTTTCCTATCTCTCTTTGCTTGCTTAATTTCTCTCTGTTTGGCTTCCTTACGCCAAAGGCGGAAAGAGTCAAACATTGCCAGCCGGGCTTTCTTCTTAAATAGCTTAACTTCTAGATTGTCTAAAATCTCTGTTTCAAAACTACCATGTGGGGGCCATTGCAAAACACCATCCTTTTTAGTGTAGCGGACCCATACTTCATTATAAATAATAGGGCCCACTCCGTGTTTTGAGTACAGTTCATAAGTCGGAGTTCCAACCGGAGGTATCGGACATGAATCCTCCAATCGGGAATCCCTGTTACTACCACAAACAAACCAATTACCAAATTTACCAAGACCAGGCATCTTGCTCACTAGTCTGGTTTCAAACTTCAAAGGGAATCAAAAAATGATACACTCGTAAATATACAAGCCCTTCGGCTTTGGGTACTGCAGCAACCAAATAGAAACCAACCAAATCAAAACCAAGGAACCAGACAAAGTCGTGGGAGCGACCCACTTATACTTAACTAAATATCTGTCACGGCACCAGAAGACCGTCTATCGTCTCGCTTTACAAACATCAATCGGAGGGTCAAAGACAAGGCGACAGTCAGGGCAGCAGTCCTTCGTAGCCGTTGGAAAGCGGGAAGCCTCGCAGAAAAGACCTTCGGTCCACGTTGACATGCAGGGGTCGATGAAATGGGGGCCCTCCTCCAGAGTTTCCTCACGTGGCTCCTCGCAATCTTCGGGCTTGGACCGGTACCACTGAAGTCGGCCCGCGTTGGCCGCGCCAACTGAAGAACCGGGTTTTCAAGTACCCAGCGGCGTCAGGGACACACCCAAAAGTCCTCTAGGTTCCCTTGCCTTGGTATACAGAGACACGGAATACTTCTAGGTGGCGTCAGAGATCAAATTTATTAGCTGCAGCTAGTAGCAGAAATCCCAGCAACACAACACGGTGTACAACTCAAGAAACTGCTCAATTTTACTAAGGCGAGACATCCCTATTTATACACAAAAAGGTACATTTAAAATGCACGCCCCTGCACCAAAATTCAACCAATAGAAAATACATGACATCACACAGCATCATACAGTAAAGCTCATTTTACAGTGTCCCAACCCACAAGTTAATATTTAGGCATATCTAAATAATGATCTGGAAGGCCTGCACAAACCCTTAATTGAAAGCGTAACCCATGAAATGAAGAAATAGTCAAGAAAAGTAGTTTCAGATAATGTGCAGGATAACAGAGACGTAAAGAAACTTAAAAGTTAACAAATGTCTTGAATGGTGATTGGGAAAAGTGGATAACGATCTTGCAGGGAAATTGGCTTGGCAGGGTCAATTTCTGGTTAAAGGCCAGCTTCTGAAATTAACTCCAGTGCACAAAGAAATCCTTGGTTAATGTGTATGATTTACAGTAGGTCAGACTGCTTTGCTCACAGACTAACTTCTAAGGCCTACATAAAAAGTAACACCAGATGGCAGTCACGACACATGGCAAAAACCCATGTTTCAGGAAAGAAAGTCTTAAGAAAAGAAACCATTTAGATATTGTTTAAGATAAGATATGTGCAAGGAAAACTAAAAGTTAACGAGGTCCTGAACAGTGATTGAAAAACTCAGACGACGATCAGCTAGTGAAACAGGTTTTGCAAAAGGTCAGTTTCAGGTGAAAAGGGTTACTCTCTCTGCAGTTCATTCAGAGTCAGAGAAACCCAAATTAATATATGCACGAACTCAGAAGGCAAAGCCACTTGTTTTGGGCCTACTTTACTGGCCTACGTGAGGGCAAAACTAAAATGCAGTCAGGTTTGAGAATTACAGAACCACACCTGTCTGAATACTTGTCTCGCTTTTGTTTAGTACATTTCTAGTTTAATCTGTGACTGACCCATAGCCGAGAACAGTGCAGTTTATTGCTGCTCAAATGATTTGTTTAGCCTGTCTCCCATCTAAATCGTCACCCACTACTCAGTCCTAGAATTTTTGACCTCATCCTAAAATATGTTAGCAATGTATTTCTGTTCATAATGTACTGGGTTATCTATTTCTGGTTACTTTAAGATTTGTACATGTTGGGACTTCACGGGTATATTACATTTTTACTGATTTATAGACTACCTTGTGTTAGGACGGAAATGTCCAGTGCATGGTAGAACAGATGTGCACCCCTACCCTGCCCAGAGTGACCCCAGCTGTAGATTAGCTGATATCCTGAACTTTTTGAACCATCACACATGATTGCATACTAAGGACTTATAACTGGCCATGAGACCCAGGACTTGGCTCTGAGGTCTGTAAGGGCACACCAAGCACATATTGTATTCAACATGGGACCACTGTCAATTTGCTGAGACATATACATTAAGCGGTGGTAGCAGCACACTCCTATTCTGAGAGATATTACTAAACAGACCTTTTTTCTGTTTAGGTGAAAATGTGGTGCGCACAGTCCCCATGTGAGTAAAGCTCTAACTAAATGTAATGCGCACACCTTGCAGTGACATCCCTGTGTGTGTGCTGTACGTATAGTGGCGGTAGAAGGACTATTGTCAGTGCTCTGTTGCAGAGACCAGTGGAATCTGCTGCCCCTGGTAACACATACCAAAAGATGGGTTTTGTGGTAGTAGAGCCTTCCCAGAAAGTGGTAGTGTACTGCACACGTTCCATAGAAGAGGTATGAAGCATCAGACACTGAAATATGAGAGGATGGAGCAAGGGCTGCTTTTGAAATTCAGCAGTGTCCTTTGTTAGCAAGGACCTGCTGATCATCCCTTCCTGAACCCCGCCATTTGGCTGATGGTGGGTGTGGGTAGTTAAGAACGAGCCTTGCTTTTGTTTTGTGGGGGAATCTTCTAGGCAGGGCCTGCCCCATGGTGCTACTTCAGAAGGCTGATGAAAGCCAGAGGAAGAGCCTTCACACTTCATTGTGCTTATCTTTTGTGTGCTCCAGTTTGGAGACAGCTTTGTCATGTCCTGCTGTCAAAGCCATCACATTCAACAACAAGCATTTGCAATGCAATAGGTCTCGCATTTGCGAGAGTTTAAGCTATTGGGATTGCAAATGACAAAGCCTTTTATTTATGTTTTTAATAAACACATTAATATAAGGCATGGTCATTTACAATGCCAATAGCTCAAACTCGTGTGAATGCGAGACCTATTGCATTGCAAATGCTTGTTTTGATAGGCACGGGGATTTGCCCAGAATCACAGGATGTTGAACGTCGTGGCCGAGATTCGAACCTGGTTACCCAGCTTCGAGGTCAACCACTCTAGCCATAGGGCTACATCCTCTCTCATTGGGCAATGATTAACTTTTAGAAGGAAAGAGTGTGGTTACTGAAGTCCCCCTTAACTCCATCATTCTATGATTTAATCGAAAGCGCTAAACACTGACGTGCCAATCAATATGTTGGTTGCTAACCAGGCTGACATAGAGACAAATAAAGAGGAAGCGTGTTTGGTTAACATGCAAAATAAAGGAGGAGAGAGTTAAACAAATAAGACAAATTTAACATTATATAGACGTGGTTCGAAGATTCACATAGGTAATAGTGCAAACTGTCCAGCTATTAATAAATGCTGCATGGGTTGCCAGAAGATCGGACATTTCCAGGCAGTGTGTACATACCTGAGAATTTGTGTGTCAAAAACTTAGCAATGTTGTCTTCACAATTGAGTGCAATTCTGTTAGCTGGTTCGTCAGTCAAAGGACCGCGGATGGAAGCAATTGTGGGCGGCAAGACTGTCAATTATGGCGTATTCTGGCTCCCCTATAACAGTTTTAAGGGATTCCACTTTTTATGATGCTTGTTAAAGTATTAATCTCATGCCATTGTATATAAATCCTAAGGTGTTTGGGGAGAAAGAAATTGACATGCTGGGGTATTTTATTTCTAATGTGGAATGTTTGGGGAGAATGAAGAAAACCAAAGTCTATGTGCCTGTGAAAAGGAAAAGATATCATCGATTTGCCAGATCTGGCCAGTATGGGCCTATATCTTGTACCTGGGACTGCAAACCCTGTAGTTATTGGAGATTTGCCTACAGGCTATAATGAAGATGATTGTTCCATTCCAATACTGATAGCTAGTGTGAGCGAAAAATCCCTGGAAATTGAAAATATTTAAAAAAATCATGAATATGTGTTTAGAGAACAAGTAGGTGTGGTCGAGGGATTTGAACACCACATCAAACTCATACCAGGGTCACAACAACAAGGTGTGTAATGCACCAATTAGTGTGAAGGGTGATTTGAAGAAAGTTTTGAAGGATATGTGTTCAGATGGGACAATTGTAAAGATAGATTCCTCGCAGTGGGCTACACCCATTGCGGTGGCCAGAAAAAAGACAGATGAGATAAGATTACGTGAGGAATTACGCACGTTAAACAAGAATATACTGTATGAATGTCATCCTATTCCAAGAAAATAAGAATTATTGGTCAATCTGGATGATGCCAAAGGGTTTTCTATCATTGATTTATGCTCTGAATTTTTACTAACATTAAAGTTTCAGGATGTCACTACCTTTGTGACACCCTTCGTAGCTTATAAATACCTAAGACTTCCCTTTAGCCTGGTCTCAGCCGCCAGTGTGTTCCAGAAAATAATGGGCAGGTTGTTTGGTGATATGCTTGGTGTGCTTGCTTAACAGGATGATGTTTTGATTTTAGCCAGGGATAGATACATAGAATATCAAATTATGGAAGAGGTTTTGATAATTTTAGAAAATGTTGGGATGACAACCCCGAGAAATAAGTTTTGTTTTGGTGTATAGGAGCTGGAGTATCTTGGTCATAATATCTCAGCTTCTGGGATAAAACCCAAATTTTGTTGGATTAAGGCCATTAAGGAAGCGAGGCACCTAAAGACAGAGACAGTGTAAGATGCTTTCTAGGTTTGGGCTAATATTAAGCATTGTTCATGCAGGGATATGCTCAGTTAGTGGAATCACTAAGAGCTGCACTCATAAAGAGGGTAAAATGTACATGGTCGAATGAGTTCTGTAGTGTAAAGAAAAGCATCGAAGACGCTCTTGCACTACATGCTTACAAAATGGGTAGTATATGCATGATTGTGGCAATGCCAGTTTGACACGGTTGGGGGCAGTACTCAGCCAGTGGTCAGCAGGCGAGGAAAAGACAATAGGATTGGCTTCTAAGGCTCTTCGGCAATCATAAAGACACTTTAGCACCATCAAAAGGGAGGCTTTGGCATGTGTATGGGTGGCACACAAGTTCAGAATGTATGTGTGGGGAAGCCAATTTGAGTTGTACATTGACCACAAACCTCTTGTTAGCATTTTAATGAGCAAATTATCAAATAATATGTCTGCCAGGTTAGTTAGGCTAGTTTCAAAATTTGGGGAGTATACTTTTTTAAAAATTATTTTAAATGTTTTATTTTTATTATTTTAATACATCACAAATCAGGAGTATGTATAGACCTCAGTTTTATATAAACAGAATCTTATTTGTTCCTTACAGTGCATGTACATCCCATCCACCCCATCTTCCCTTCCACGTTGTGATGGTTCTTAACTGCTGGATTCATCTGTATAGATGATATCTAAGGGCGTTCCTACTGTGTAGTGTTGACCCAAACCATCCCTCTTCTCCTCCCCTTATGCTTGCTTCTACTGGTTAAACCGGTATTAAACTGGCTAATCTTCTATGCCCCCTGCGTCCCAGGCCCCCGGAGCTTCTTGTATTTTTCTCATAGCTTCTGTCTCTATAGACCACTTTTTCAATGCTTTTAAAACGTGCCATATCCTCTTCCCAGCTTTGGAAGAATGGCGGCGTTTCACAGTCCCACTTCTGTGCCAAGTCTCTTTTTGCTACCATAAATCCCATATTTACTAATATCCTCTGGTACCTCCTACATGCCCAGCAGGGTCCTTTGGGGCAATAAATCAAGGGTCTTTCCTAACACCCCCTCCAATGATTTAGACACCCGAACTCAAAATGGATGAATCACAGGACAGTACGATATGGAAAAACTTACCCTCATGGCCACACTTCCTAAGACACAAGGGGGTCGTAGCCTTCCCTATGCTATGAAGTAATGTTCTGTTATAGTACATTCTGTGACTGTGTTCAATTAATTTAAAGCTAGATTTGATGATCCCTTCGGCCAAGAAATTCAGTGCCTCTTGCCAGTCATCATCATCGATTCCCTCCAGGTCACGTTACCAGCTGTTTTTAAAGTGTGTCAGCGGTCCCGGAGTATTTCACATGAGCATGTTGTACATCAATGATATTAATTTATGTTGAATCCGCCCATCTAATAACCTCTTCTCCAATGGGGAATCCTCCCGGGTTTCCTCATCTGGGTCCATGCGGCAGGTGAGGTCACTTCTAAGTTGTCTGTACTTTAACCACTGTCTGGAAGGCATGTTATACTCCCTCTGGAGATGCTCAAATAGAACAATGCCATTGGCGTCCCATACTTCATCTAGTCTGCTAAGGCTAATTCTATCCCACCCGAGAAGCCACAAAGAGCAGCCACCCATTTTAATCTGGTGCCTTCCCAGAGAGGTGTGGCTGGTTTAAATCTGTTATCCCACTTAATTTCTCTCAAGAGACTGCTCCACATGTCCCGTACTGTAATCGTATTCGAGGCATGGTTGGACATGTAGGCTACCGCCATAATTCACATGCATATAGGTATGATCTCCTATCCCCCATCTGTCCATCTGAACAGCTGGGTCATCTCTTTCTGTGTATACCCAGTCATTTACTACCGCATGTTGCGCTGCTTCATAATATTTCCACGGGCTTGGTAATGCTATAGCACAATTATATTTAGTTTGTGTCTGTAAGGCAATACAGGGTTGTCCCCCGCCCAGAGTAGCGTCCACAGTAGGTTGTCTATGCGTGGGAAAAGTGTATTTGGTAATTTATATGGGCAGTTCTGTAATACATATAGCAAGCAGAGTAGTGCGACCAGTTTCAACATGGCCGCTTTGCCCATCAACAACAAGGGCAGGGCGCTCCAATGTTTGATGTCCCTCTCTAGTGTTTGCAACAACGGTTCAAGATTAGAATGGACGTGGGAATCCACATCTCTTGTTATCCACATTTCCAAGTATCTAAAACTATGCTTTTCCCCCCATATTGGTAAAAGCAGTGGACCTGTCTGCTTCTATTCCCCCATAGGAAACAGGAGTGACTTCTCCCAATTGATGGAGAAGCTGGAGATCTGTCCGAAGATCTGTAATATTTTACTGATAAGGGCAAGCGATTGATCCATGCGGGTCAGATAAAGCAGGATGTTGTCCACATATCAAGAAATGCATTCTTCCCAGTCCGAGGGTCCTGTCCAGCCCCAGATTCTGCCATCCACCCTCATGAGATTCACGAATGGCTCCACTGAGATGGCAAAGAGCATCGGGGAAAGAGGGCCGCTTTGTCTCATTCGTCTCCCAATAGGGAAGCTCCCAGACACACACCTGTTAATCTTTACTCTGGCACAGGGGTTCTGATGTAATAATTTAATCCAGTTAATATAACAGGTCTTGAATCCCATTCTTTCAAGGATTAAAAACAGATATGGCCATTCAATCGAATCAAATGCCTTATTGGCATCCTGGGACAACACTGCCCAGGGGGCATCCCCACCGCTTTCTTGCGCTATAACATTATGGAGATGCTGCACGTTAAGCCTGGTCGAGCGGCGGGGCATAAAACTTGTTTGTTCAGGATGTACCAGATCTGTCACCAAGGTGTTGAGCCTATTAGCCAAGACTTTGGCCTGAATTTTGGTATTGGCATTGAGCAGCGATCAGGAGTATACTTTTTAAGATAAACATCTTCCTGGGGGGAAGAACGTTTGGGCAAATTGCCTATCTTACATGTCCTTGGATGACAAAATGGATGATTTGGATGACACAAAATGCGTGGGTGTGGTAGTGGATGCCATTAGTCAGTGTGAGAGCAGAATTTCAGAGAATAGGTGGGTTGAGGAGTGATAAGAAGATGAAAATGTACAAATAGCCATGAAATTCATACCAAAAGGGTGGTCAGAAAGTAGATGTTTATCTGGGGAAATGAAGACATTTGCTCAAGTGACAGAAGAGTTGTCAATTGTAGGTGATGTAGTTATGCATGGTGAATTATTTATACCATAAGTGGGCTTAAGGCATGAATTGGCGGGATGTGCACATCAAAGACTTCAAGGCATATTAAAAACAAGCCAAGACATTCAAACAATGTTATTGGTGGCCTTAATTAGAAGCTAATGTGAAGCAATTTGTTGATAAATGTTGTGAATGTCTTATTTCAGGTATGCACTGGTAGACAAAAGAAACACCTTTGTGTCCAGTTCCCTTCCCTGATGCTCCCTGGGACAAGGTAGGATTGGATTTGTCTGGTCCTTATGCCTTTTCTTCCCTGCAGTATGAGGTATTAATGTTAATTGAGTATCACTCTAAATAGATATATTTCTCATTTGTTGATTTTCCCTCTACAAATGCAACTATTTCATTTTTGGGAAAAAGTATTCGTGTTGGAGGGAGCCCCAGAAGAAGTCATCCCAGAAAATGGAATTCATATTGTTTCTGGCCTAATATGTACATTCTTTGAACAACATGATGTAAGTCTTGTGGAAGTAGCGTTGTATTCACCATCCTCTAATAGTTTAGTGGAAAGAGTGAACAGAATTATGAAAGAGGGCCTTCAGATAGGCATTACATCACGTCAGAATTTCTCTTTGTTTTCTGATGGAAAAAGTATGGAGTTTTTTTAATATAAAACCTCATAGCACCACAGTAGAAGCTCCGTTTACATTGTTGAGGGGGTGCAACTCACACACTACCTTGTGCCTGAATACGCTGAAAGGCAAATGATCAATATAATAATAAAAAAGTTTCTGCCATTGAGGTGGAAATGAAGAAATATTTTGATGAGAACCATAGCGTTCATAATGAAGATCTCAAGGTTGAGGGTTGGTTCATGATAAAAACCCAAAGAAAAACCAGGAAAGGTGAATCTAAATTTTCTTTACCCATGAGTGTAGAGAAGGTAAGCAAAAGTATTATTTTAATTCAAGATAAAGATTGGTGGAACCGGAGACAGCTTGTTAAGTTATCTCCTGAACAAGCAGGCATAATAATGAAAAGAAAGTCTGTGGGTGCTGGTATGGAATGGTCAGTGTGGTTACAGCCTGAAGATGTGAGTAAATGTGACAGGTGCCACTATTCTGTAAAGTAACAAGAATGTGTAGGTGAATAACGGGTAGAATTGAGGAAGGTTACTCATGCAATGTTAAAGTGCCATGTTAAATAATATGTAATGTATTCATATTATTATTGTTATTAGAACAGTTCTTTTCTGTTTTGTTTTTCTTTTGTTTGTTTTGAATAAAGGGGATGGGGTTATAGGTAGTATTGAGGTGTATATTTAAAAATGTGCTAGTCCATAGTGACCTCAAGAGTTCTTGAGTGGAACTTGTCTGGCTAAGGTTCTAGCTGTGACAGTTATGCCGATTTCTGCCTGGATAGTGTTGGAACAGGTCGTGTTGGACAGTGACGGCTCCTCCGCTAAGGTAGAGGAGCGTTGTCTCACTGCTAAAAAGGAAAAATAAAATGATAATAACATATCGTTATTATCATTTTATTTTTCCTATTGAAGTCAGTGGCTCTGTTTTATGTGGGCAGGGCTGGCTAGAGCAGGAGGGAGAAGTAGTGACTTTCTCTAAGTGCGCATGACTGTTTGCCACTTTGCATGTTCCCCACTAGGCTGCATATCACATAGCCTAGGATGGAATGTGCACAGACTCCCTGTCCCCATCTGAGCACTGAACCACAGTGCCCAGACCAATCACAACGCTGCAATGAAAATTGTGATTGGCTTTGGGGAGCATGGGAGCCCGGGTGATTCCTACTGCTTCCTGCTGTGGGACTGGAGACAGGATGAAGAAAGATGAAGAGGACAGAGGAGAGGCTGCGGCCGGCCTTTCCCAAGTAAGCGCTTTTTGGCTTTTTCTCCATTCCCCACCCACCACCCGATCCCGTAGCAGCCGCTGCTGGTGTTGGCGGTTGTGGGCACTCTACTTTGGTAATACCAGCTTATCTGTGCTTCATTGGTTGATCTCAGTTTTTATTCACCACAAATGCCAACAAATGGTAAGCTGTGTGCTGGCCCAAAGAAAAGGTTTGTGTGCATGTGCGCTTGTGGCCTTGATACCAAAGACTGACCGCTTACTGTGTCTGACATCTCCCCCTCCACCAAACATAAAACAAATCTGTGCCCTGTGGCACCTATCTTGCCTTTAATGCTTCACAAATGCAAAACAACAGTTGATGGACAGAATGCAGAACACTGTCATACATTCACCCCAGTACAGAGATCTGGGCCTAAATCCATTGTTTTTTTGCACTCCACACCACCCCAGTTCAGACATGGCCATATGCAAATCAGCCTTGACCCTGTGCCTCATGGGAACAGTCCAGCCTGAACTGCCAAGCCATGTCTTTCCTGGACTGGAATCAAGCATCCTAGGACCGGTTTCTGGCTATCAGCTGTCTTCAGCCAGGGTAGCTTGACTCCAGTGGTGTGGAGGGCATGGGACTCTCGTCTGAGCATACCCATCCCACTCGGAGTGACAAATGCAAAACAACAGTTGATGGACAGAATGCAGAACAATGTCATACATTCACCCCAGTACAGAGATCTGGGCCTAAATCCATCGTTTTTTTGCACTCCACACCACCCCAGTTCAGACATGGCCATGTGCAAATCAGCCTTGACCCTGTGCCTCATGGGAACAGTCCAGCCCGAACTGCCAAGCCATGTCTTTCCTGGACCGGAATCAAGCATCCTAGGACCAGTTTCTGGCTATCAGCCATCTTCAGCCAGGGTAGCTTGACTCCAGTGGTGTGGAGGGCATGGGACTCACGTCTGAGCATACCCATCCCACTCGGGTGACAAATGCAAAACAACAGTTGATGGACAGAATGCAGAACAATGTCATACATTCACCCCAGTACAGAGATCTGGGCCTAAATCCATAGTTTTTTTGCACTCCACACCACCCCAGTTCAGACATGGCCATATGCAAATCAGCCTTGACCCTGTGCCTAATGGGAACAGTCCAGCCCGAACTGCCAAGCCATGTCTTTCCTGGACCGGAATCAAGCATCCTAGGACCGGTTTCTGGCTATCAGCCGTCTTCAGCCAGGGTAGCTTGACTCCGGTGGTGTGGAGGGCATGGGACTCACGTCTGAGCATACCCATCCCACTCGGGGTGACAAATGCAAAACAACAGTTGATGGACAGAATGCAGAACAATGTCATACATTCACCCCAGTTAGAGGCAGTCTACTCCTGGCTCATTGCATTGTGGAGCTTAAGAATAGACATACTTCCTATTTCATCTACACTGCATTCCTGTTTTTCTTCTGTCTGTAGTGAAATGGATCATAACAAACAGCCTCTGCCCCATCAATTCTCTTGGATGTTGGCATACCTACTCTTTGATTTGATCACATTCTCTTAAACAGCATGGAAATAGTATTTCGGAAACAAAATGTATTAAAGCAAAAAGAATACAAACTGGAATGTGTGGTGAGTGTGCTGAAGCAGAATGGGGACAATGATGGGGCACCAAAAGGGAGATGAGGGTGTGTGGTTGTTGAGGAAAAGGATGCTGAGCATCGACTGACCAGAAGAGAGGATGTTGCCAGGGTAACTCAGAAGTCCTTTAAAACTGGATCTTAAAGTATATGTTGACATTAGCATAATAGTATATATGTATATACTATATGTATCATATATATGTATATACTATTTGTATAAAAGTATATATGTGTATGGACAGAATCCGGAAACCATCCAGACATTTCACAAGAACTGTGAAAGCTAAATTGCAAACACATTCAGCATGATTTGCTTTGAACTAACAGAGGACAATTTTCCAACGGGTCGTACTCCTACAGTTTCTACATATGGGTAGAAGAGAGGAAGTTGCGTTTGGCAAAACCATAGCAAAAACGAGCATTGGCATAGTCAATAGGTCTCGCCTTTGGGACCTTATAAGCATTTACCCCCAGATGCATCAACAACCCATTTAGCGATTCCTTGAAAAATGCACTTTAGTGCATTTTTCAAAGTTTTTGCAAATTACCATGAAGTTGTACTTCATGGTAATTTGCGTACCCTATTAGCGAATTTGCTATTTTTAAAACTTTCATGCATTGCATTTAAGGAATCTCAATTTGAGATTCCTTAAATGCAAATAATCGCAATTTAGCGATTTCTAAAATTGCGATTTTTGCATTTGGGATGATGCATCCCAAATGCAGAAATACCAGTTGCAAAGGGGCAGATTCTGAGAATCTGCCCCTTTGCAAGCGGATTTTTGTTTGATGCATCTAGCTGTTAGACTATAATACAGCAGTGCATACAGTGGAGTGCTTCATAGTAAGCGTCTGCCATTTTTAGGCACTCGAATTGTTCAGGTGTTATTATCATTCACTTTAATGGTGCTGAATGTACTGACCTAAAAAGGATGGGGGCTGGGTTCTGAAATCCAATTTTGACAGTAGTCAGTCAAATTATAACTTTAACGCTGCAGTGCGCTGATAGTCCAGAGTAGCGCCGCAAGCACAGAGAGGTGCGCTGGGCATGATCCAGGTTCCTGGGGCCCTCACACATGGTGTTTTGTTTACAGGGGAATGTTCCATTGCTGCTAAAACTGCACAGTGCATGTGCTTTTAAATTAAACTCTTAAGTTCTTCCTGCGTGCACATTGGTTACATGTTAATGTTATTTATATAGCGCTTCATACCCCTGATGAGGTGACAAACTTACGTTTGCAGTGAAGTATAGAAAGCATGTAATTATATATATATATATATATATATATATATATATATATATATATATATATATATATATATATATATATTAATTTATACTTCTTTCCATGAAGGGGTGCTTTGCGCGAAATGGAGCGAGGGGTCGAGGGTGCGCTCTGATTCGTTTTCGGGCACGGAACAGAAACATTTTCACTATTTTTACAGTACTGTAGTTATTTTAAAATAGTGTTCCACAACGTCATTGTGAGGAACACTTCAGTGCATGTATAAGTTGTAGCTTTGCTAAACTCGGAAATTTGGAAGCAACCGGTTTGCCGCCCCAATTAATTGAGCGTTTTGGTTAAAGATGCTTTTGCTGGAAGCTAATATTCTCGGGTACCTCATTGTACTCGTGTGCGCATGTGCTGTCTATGCGCAAAGACAATTCAGCTCTTCCACACACTGAAGTCGATACAATGAGCCCTAAAGGAGTCCCTTATAATACACCTTCATGTTAAAGTTGCAAGAAAAAGCTCACTTAGAAGGCAGCAAATTAATCTAATAGACTGTGCCGGGTGACGCCCACAGCAGGTGCCAAATTAGAAAAAAACACATGTGGTGAAAAAGAGTGCAGTGATTACCAGCCGCATCTCATCTCAGCACAGAGGCTCTCGCATCCGCTCTCTCAATGTCCATTCGAGTGACAGAAGCAGTCTGTGCCATTATGCTGTTGGTTCAACATTGGCTCTTCCTGACAACAACCCGGGCCTTTCTGCTCTGCAGACAGACCACTGTGAAAACAAAGCTTGGCAGGCTGCCTACTCACAAGTCTTGTCATTCACATCACCACTTCAGAAGGGCTTCCTTTGGCCGTCCTCGCTCTCGAATCTGTGGCTGGTAATGTTTTGAATCTCAAAGCCCATCTAATGCCTTTTTTTGGAGATGACATTTTGACAACACACAAAATCATCAGACAGAACCAGCTGAGTGCAGACGAAGAAGTGCAATAAAGAACAAGCAGGAGGAAACAATAAACAAGGGCCACGTGGTCACAAAAGTGAAAGCGACCGCGCTAATTGGAAACAGATGGCACCCTGCGCACCGCTGCTGCTCGCTCCCGCAAGCTGGAGGCTGTGTGTTCTAAAAGTCTGGAGTGATTCCAAGAGGTCCTCTCCTAGAGTAATGCATGCGCGCTGCGCTAGGCTCGACCTAAACAGTCACATGCTTGTTTGCTAATCTGGTTACCTGCAGAATTTAATGTAATCTTTTCTTGCTTATATATACCAGCAAGCTGAAAAACAATGAAATTTGGATGGAAATTTTCCAAAATAGTTCTTCCACTGGTAAATATGTCGTTCTTTTACATTCCCAAACACATACCACGATGTGTAAGTGTCAAAACGTGCAAAATACTCCACTATTTAAGGTCGAAGTTTAACACTTTTCAAAACCCTTTATTTATGTATTCCGTATTTTCATACAGCACCACTCAATCTAAGAGGGTGGTGTGAGTGGCACGGCCTTTGCATGATAATGAGGCCTCACTGTATGTCAACATGACTGCATTTAATATTTTCTGTGTTGAATTACCCAAGGGCCTCACATGTATGTGCTTTATTTTTCCAATTATGAGTTCTCAAATCTGCCTTGCATATCTGCAGAAACCGCAGAATGCCGCTCTTTAGTGCCCATTGCAGGCAGTGTTAATTGGTTGTTGTACTGAATATCGAACCCAGAATATCAACCTACAAGAATGATGTGGAGAGAATATTGAGGGATAAAACACTGGAAGTAAATGCATAAAGGGAAATATCGAATTACTATTCCTATCTCCACATCTACGTTCCTTGAAGATAAAGATATCGCCACAGTACATATATTCTGTGTCACTGATGAACAAGTTACTTACCTTCGGTAACGCTTTTTCTGGCAGATACAATATCTGCCTGTGGATTCCTCACTTTGTGAATATCCCCCTTGCATCAGCAACATTCGGAAATTCTTTTTGTAGCCTCGCGCCGACCTGGACTTGGACGTCATAGAGACACGAGGACGTCATAGAGACACGACATCGCTCGTGACTCCGCTGACGTCACCGACGCCTACAATAGGCCCACGCCGGCGTGATGACATCAGTTCCGCCCTTTTTTCCGTGCCTTCGAGGCACACGGACGGACCAATGACAGTAGACATATACACAGTATACGTAGTACAAATATCAAGGTAACACACACAGTGTGAAGCAAATGCAATAAAACATTTGAAATAAACAACTCCTTGACAATAAAATAAATACATTACAGAAACTCTGGTATAGAAGAGTGGACAACGGGGAGGCGGGTGGGTCAGTGAGGAATCCACAGGCAGATATTGTATCTACCAGAAAAAGCGTTACCGAAGGTAAGTAACTTGTTCTTCTGATAGATACATCTGCCGTGTGGATTCCTCACCTTGTGAATAGAGTCCCACAGCAGTCCCCACTCCCGGAGGAGGGTGTCCACTCTTCTAAACCAGGAAATCCTGGAGAACAGAGCGTGCAGAGTGACCGTCCCTCCTCACTTCGGAATCCAAGCAGTAATGCTTTGCGATAGTGTGGAGGGAAGACCAAGTTGCCGCTCTACAAATATCCTCTACAGGAATACCTCTAGCCAATGCTGAGGTTGAAGACTTAGCTCTTGTAGAATGAGCCCTTATACCCTCTGGTGGTTCCTTACCGGCCAAAGAGTAGCATATCTTTATACAGAGGACGATCCATCTAGACAAGGTTTTTTTATGGACCGCTCTTCCTTTCTTACAGCCGGCAAACCCAATGAAGAGCTGGTCATCCAAACGAAAGTCTTTAGATCTGTCCAAGTAAAAGGACACCGCCCTTTTGGGGTCCAGACGATGCAACCTCTCCTCATTCTTAGAAGGGTGTGGGGGAGGATAAAAGGTAGGGAGGGTAATGGATTGACCAAGGTGGAAAGGAGTCACCACCTTAGGCAGAAAAGCAGCCCTGGTCCTAAGAACTATTCGATCAGCATGAATGGTCAAGAAAGGGGGCTTGTAACTAAGAGCTTGAAGCTCATTTACCCTCCTTGCTGAGGTTATTGCAACGAGGAAGACTGTTTTAAGAGTCAGAAGCCTCATAGGACATTTGTGAAGAGGCTCAAAGGGAGCACCCATTAAAAAGGTCAATACAAGATTTAAGTCCCACTGAGGCACAATAAAAGGAGTAGGAGGGAACTTATTTGTGAGGCCCTTCAAAAACCTTAAAACTACAGGAGATTTAAAAAGAGATGGCTGGTCAGGCAAACAAAGAAATGCCGACAGCGCTGAAAGATAGCCCTTCACTGTGGCAACAGCAAGCCCCTGTTGCGCCAGAGAAAGGGCAAACTGGAGAACATCAGACAAATGGGCTCTCAAAGGGTCAATAGATTTTTCCCCATACCACGTGACAAATTTTGACCATCTATAAGAATAGATGGACTTAGTGGAGTCACGCCTGGCTGACAAGATGACATCCACAACGTCAGGCGGGAGGGAAAAGGAATTCAGGTTGCCCCGTTCAATCTCCAGGCATGAAGGTGTAATGTCTGGAGGTGGGGGTGTAGAACCTGCCCCTCCATCTGAGAGAGGAGGTCTGCCCTGAGAGGGAGACGGAGCGGCGGGTGAGAGGAGAGGGAGAGAAGATCTGTATACCACACCCTTCTTGGCCAGTCCGGGGCAACCAATATGACTTGGGCCCAGTCTTGGCGAATCTTCCTCAGAACCCGAGGAATGAAAGGTATGGGAGGAAACGCGTAAAGGAGTTGATTTCCCCAACAGGCTCCTTGCATCGGATACTGGAGACTGCAGAAAGACAGGCAGTGAGCATTCTCGCAAGTGGCGAACAGGTCCACCCGAGGAGTCCCCCACATCTGAAAGATGTCGTGAACCACCTCCGGGTGAAGCCTCCACTCGTGGTCGGCAGAGAACTGCCAACTGAGACTGTCTGCACGAACCTTCAGAACTCCGGCCAGATGATTCACCATCAGACAAATCTGATAGTCCTGAACCCAGGACCAGAGACGCAGAGCCTCTCTGCAGAGACACTGCGACCCCACTCCTCCCTGTTTGTTGATGTACCACATCGTGGTCGTGTTGTCCATCAGGACCTGGACCGAACGACCACGAAGGGAGGGGAGGAAGGCCTTGAGCGCCAAACGTATCGCCCGCAATTCTAGAAGGTTGATGTGAAGCAACCTTTCCTCTGGAGACCAAAGACCCTTGACCTCCAGATCTCCCAGATGAGCACCCCACCCTAGAGTGGATGCATCTGTTATCACTGTGGTCACCGGAGGAGGCAACTGAAAAGGCTTCCCCTGAGACAGGTTGCCTTCCACGCCCCACCAAGACAGATCCGCCGCAGCTTCTCTGGAGATCCTCACTGACCCCCTGAGATCTCCGTTGTGCTGATACCACTGCCTGCGGAGGCACCACTGGAGCGCCCTCATGTGCCAGCGTGCATGGTTGACCAACAGAATGCATGAAGCCATCAGACCGAACAGGCGAAGGACTTTCAGGACTGGAACGGCCGCTCCATTGTAAAATAAAGGAATCATTTCCTGTATGTCGTGAATCCTTTGAGGAGGAGGGAATGCACAACATACAGTTGTGTCCAGTACAGCACCTATGAACAGGTTGCGCTGGGAGGGCACCAGGTGAGATTTGGGCACATTTATCGAAAAACCCAACCTGTACAACAACTGGGTTGTCTCTCGCAGATGATGGAGCACTCTCTCTGACGACTCAGCTTTGATCAGCCAGTCGTCCAAATAAGGGAATACAGGAATCCCTGACCTTCTGAGATGCGCCGCCACCACTGCCATCACCTTGGTGAAGACTCAATCAATCAATCAATCAATCACGGCATTTGTAAAGCGCGCTACTCACCCGGGAGGGTCTCAAGGCGCTGGTGGAGAGGGGTATGTTGCTGCTCGAACAACCAGGTCTTGAGCTGCTTCCTGAAGGAGAGATGGTCTTGGGTTCGCCAAAGGTGGGTGGGGAGGGAGTTCCAAGTCTTGGCTGCCAGGTAGGAGAAGGATCTTCCTCCGGCGGTGGCTCTGCGGATGCGTGGTACGGTGGCGAGGGCGTTGCTGGTCGATCGTAGCTGGCGGGTGGGCGTGTAGAAGGTCATGCGGTCGTTGAGGTACTTGGGGCCCAGGTCATGGAGAGCCTTGTGTGCGTGGGTGAGGATTCTGAACGTGATCCTCTTGCTGACGGGGAGCCAGTGCAGGTCTCTCAGGTGTCTGGTGATGTGACTGTGTAGGGGGATGTCCAGGATGAGTCGTGCGGAGGCGTTCTGGATGCGTTGGAGTCTTTTTTGAAGTTTGGCTGTGGTTACGGCGTAGAGGGTGTTCCCGTAGTCCAGTCGGCTGGTGACGAGTGCCTGGGTGACGGTCTTCCTGGTCTCGGTGGGGATCCATCTGAAGATCTTGCGGAGCATGCGCAGGGTGTTGAAGCACGAAGATGAGACGGCCTTGACTTGTCTGGTCATTGACAGGGAGGAGTCCAGGATGAAGCCCAGGTTGCGTGCATGGTCCATTGGCTTGGGAGCAGTGCCCAGGGCCAGGGGCCACCAGGAGTCGTCCCAGGCGGAGGGTGATGACCCCAGGATGAGGACTTCCGTCTTGTTTGAGTTCAGTTTAAGGCAGCTGTTCTTCATCCAGTCTGCGACGTCTTTCATCCCTTCGTGCAGGTTGGCTCTGGCGGTGGTGGGGTCGTTGGTGAGAGAGAGGATCAGCTGGGTGTCGTCGGGGCAGGAGATGAAGTTGAGGTTGTGTAGGCGTGCGATGGCTGCGAGGGGGCTCATGTAGACGTTGAAGAGGGTTGGGCTGAGTGAAGATCCTTGTGGTACAGATTCAACAATGTGTATAGGGAGTTACCCTTTCTGGCAGGAAAAGGATTGGATCAACAATCTAACAAAAAGAGGGTTCCTTCTCCTGGGAGTAAATAATGCTTAAGATCCCAACTGGGGGATGATTTGCAATAAAGGAATGGGTTGCAGTGTTACGCTGATTACCAAATTTACAACTCAATATGTATGGACCATAAAGATATCATTAAAACCATGAGGCATACTTGTTAGTTAAAACATTTTCATACATTTATTAGAATAAGTAATCTTAGGTAGTAGTATGTACAAATCATATACACAATTGTATTCACACATTTAAAAAAGGTTATTCAAGGAATAATTAAAAAACATTTAAAACTTCACTAATTTGGTACTTAAACATAAACATTACATAATCATATTCATAAAACAAAAAATTGTTACAAGAACGAAATTGTCGACGCGGCGTTTCGGTGCTTTTTTTCTATTCTGCACCTTCTTCAAGGACTCGTTCACAGCTTAATATTTTCCAGGTTTAGTCTTTCCTGGCTTTTGTTAGATCCTTGTGGTACGCCGCCGATGACTTCAGTGGCCTCGGATCTGAACGGGGGGAGGCGGACTCTCTGGGTTCTTCCGGCGAGGAACGAGATGATCCACTCCAGTGCTTTTTCTCGGATTCTGATGTTGCTGAGGCGCTTCGCTAGGGTGCGGTGGCAGACAGTGTCGAACGCCGCAGAGAGGTCCAGGAGGATGAGGGCCGCTGTTTCTCCGTTGTCGATCAGGGTTCTAATGTCGTCGGTGGCTGCGATTAGGGCGGTCTCGGTGCTGTGGTTGGCCCGAAATCCGGACTGCGAGGAGTCGAGAGATCCGTTCGTCTCGAGGAAGGCGGCGAGCTGTCTGTTGACGGTCTTCTCGATGACTTTGGCCGGAAAAGGGAGGAGTGGGATGGGGCGGTAGTTCTTGAGGTCGGTGGGGTCCGCCGTTGGTTTCTTCAGGAGGGCGGTAAGCTCGGCGTGCTTCCAGCTCTCCGGGAAGGTGGCGGTGTGGAAGGAGGAGTTGATGATGTCTCGGAGATGGGGTGCGATGATGGCGTCGGCTTTGTTGAAGACGTGGTGTGGGCAGGGGTCGGTTGGTGATCCGGAGTGGATGAAATTCATCGTGCGGGTGGTGTCTTCGGTGCTGATCGGGGTCCAGTTGCAGAGGGTGGTGGTGGCGGGCGTTGGTTCGGTGGTAGGGTGCGTGGTCTGTGCGTCGAAGCTGTTGTGCATGTCGGTGATCTTGCGGTGGAAGAACGAGGCGAGTGAGTTGCAGAGGTCTTGCGAGGGAGTGATGTGGTTGTTTCCGGCGCTGGGGTTGGAGAACTCTTTGACGATGCTGAAGAATTCCTTGCTGTCGTGGGCGTTGTTGTCCAGTCGTTCTTTGAGTGCCGTCTTCTTGGTGGCCCGGATTAGCTGATGGTGTTTGTGGGTGGCTTGCTTGAGGGTGGTCCTGTTGTCTGTGGTCTGATCGAGCCGCCAGGCTTTCTCGAGGGTGCGGCAGTTCTTCTTGGATTCCTTGAGTTCGTCGGCGAACCATGGGGTTTTCTTGCTGCCGGGTCTGCTGGGAGGGTTCTTTAGTGGTGCGAGGTCATCGGCGCAGGCGGTCAGCCACTTGGTGAGGTTGCTAGCTGCTTCGTTGGGGTCCGTTCTGCTGGTGGAAGTGTTCTGGCTGAGGGAGGTGGTGAGCTGCTCGGCGGTGATCTTGGTCCAGCTCCGGCGGGGAACCTGTTGCGGGTGGTGGTGGGTCGTAGTTCTTCTGAAGCTTGAAGTGGGCGCAGCTGTGGTCGGTCCAGTGGAGTCCGGTGGAGTGGCTGAAGGAGATGTGCTTGCTGGTTGAGAAGACGGGATCAAGCGTGTGGCCAGCGTAGTGGGTGGGGGTGTTCACCAGTTGCTTGAGTCCGAGATTGGCGAGGTTGGGCGCTGAGGAGGCGTTCATCCAGGTTTCGGTGAGGAAGGCGACGTCCGGTGCTGTCGCATCGAGCAGGTCCCAGAGTTCCAAGGCGTGTCTGTGGACGGAGCGGGTGTTGAGCAGGATGCACTTCAGGTGGTTGCTGCTGGTGCTCGACTTGGCGGGGGTGGTGCAGGTCCGGAGGCAGGTGAATCGGCAGGCTTGGCAGGCGAAGGGTCCGTGGGTGCGTCTCGGGGTTGCTCGGTAGCAGGCGGGGTTCCGGCCAGCGTTGAGTGCGTTGAGGGTTGTGGGGTCATAGGTCCGTCGTGAAGGCTGGTGTTCTCGGGGACCAGGGGTCCGGGCGCTGGGCGCGGTCCAGGCGCGGACGGGCGCAGACGGGCTTGCCTTTGGCGCGCCTTCGGCGCACAATCGGCGCGCCCGCGGCGCGTCAACGCTGCGCGTACGCGAGGGCATCATAAGTAAGGAGCCGGGTGGGCGGATCAGCTGGTTGGCGGGAGCGGGGCGGCGAATGGACTGGCGGGGCGGGCCGCAGGGAGGCAGCGGCGGGAAGAAGCTGGTGCGGGCGGGCGGCTCAGCGGCGGCTGGGTCGCCCGAGCAGGAATCTGGATCAGGAAGCGGCAGCAGGAGGCAAAGAGCAGCAGAGGAGCGTGGGGGCGACCAGGCCTGAACACAGGCTCAGCAGTAGTAAGCCCAAACGGAAGGACCGCAAACTGATAGTGCTGCGATCCCACCGTAAAACGGAGATACTTCCTGTGCGACTTCAGGATGGGGATGTGAAAGTACGCATCCTGCAAGTCGAGCGACACCATCCAGTCTTCTTCCAGCAGTGCCTGAAGAACCTGAGCAAGGGTGAGCATCTTGAATTTCTCTTGTTTCAGATAAAAATTCAAGATCCTGAGATCCAGGATTGGACGAAGTCTGCCTTCCTTTTTGGGAATCAGGAAATACCGGGAGTAGCATCCCTGACCCCTTTCCTGCTCTGGGACCACCTCTATCGCACCCTTTCTTAACAGAGTTTGAACTTCCTCCTGTAGGAGTAACAGATGTTCCTCTCAGCAATATCCCTGGCAAGGAGGGTAATTGGGAGGGAATTCCCGAAAGGGAAGGGCATACCCATTTTCTACGAGATTGAGAACCCAAAGATCTGATGTAACCGATTCCCAATCTCGTAGAAAGTGGGTAAGGCGACCCCCCACCGGACCCACATGATCCTGAATGGCGGATCTAGGGCTGCTTTTCTGTGGTTGGGGGGTTGGAGGAGGTGGAGGAGGAAGAGGCTTGACGCCCTCGAGGACGTGCCCTTTGCTTTCCCCTGTATGACCTATACAAGGTATTTTGCTGCTGCTGCTGTTGTTGCTGCTGTTGACCTTATCTATAGGTACGAAAAGAAGAGCGTCCAAAACCTCTGAACTTCCTGGTCGTTGAACCTTACTTGAAGACAAAGAGATCTAGCAGTTGCCCTGCTATCCTTAAATCTCTCTAAGGCTGTATCTGCCTTCTTGCCAAAGAGACCTTCACCATCAAAAGGCAGATCTAACAATGCAGACTGCACATCAGCAGAAAAATCTGAGGATTTTAGCCAAGCCGAACGTCTTGTGGCAACCGCAGTGCCCATGATCCTTGCAACAGAATCTGCAGTATCAAGACCGCTCTGGATTACTTGACGAGCTGCCGCTTGAGTATCAGATAAAACTTCCTCAAAGTCACCTCTGCAGTCTTCTGGAACCTTTGGAATCAATGAACGCATTGAGTCCATAAGTGCGTGCACATATCTTCCCATAAGACAAGTGGCATTCGTTGATTTTAACGCCATACTTGCGGAGGAGAAAGTTTTCTTGGCCACTTAATCGTGTTTTCTAGCTTCCTTGTCACCAGGCACTTGGGGAAAAGCACCAACTGACTTTTTTGAGCATGCAGCTTGAATCACCAGACTTTCAGGAGAAGGGTGAGATGACAAAAAGGCAGGGTCCTCAGGAGCCACTCTATATCTCCTAGCCACCTTTTGAGACAGCAGGAGCAGAAAGAGGCTTTTTCCACACTTCCATAATGGGTTCAGTCAACGCCTCATTAAATGGGAGTAATGGTTCCACAGCTGAGCTCGGTGAATGGAGAACCTCAGTAAGCAGATTTTATTTAAATTCAACAGTAGGCAATGTCAAACCTAAAAGTCCTGTTGCCTTTTTCATTACCACATGATATGGCTGAACATCCTTAGAGGGCGCATCAGGACCTGATGGCAATACCCACTCTGGGGAAAATTCAAGACCACTAGCATCAGCTAGCTCCTCGAAATAATTTTCATCCAGTTCACCTTCCTCCAAGTCTGAATGAGACTCATAATACCTCCGTTCTTCCAGGAGACGTTGAGCTTCTCTCCTAGATCTCTGCTTAACACGGATTGCAGCCGGATCCACTGTCGACTCCGACGGCGCCGGAGCCGACGTCGGTACCGAATCCGAAGGCTTGGAAGGATGGTCCAGAGATTTGCTTGGAGCGGGCGACGCCGGTGCTGGAGTCGTCGACTTCGGTCGAGCCAGCGTCGACAACGGCGTCGACCTCGGTGGAGCCGGGTACTGCCACAGCGGAGTCGGGCTGGCATATATGGCATAAAAGGTGCCGGGGCATAAGAGTGAGGCACTCCCAAATTAAATGCCATTGGACCCATGGGACCCGAAGGTGCACCAGAGGGGTACCATGACCTCGAGAATACACCATACATAGCGTTGAGAAACGCTGAAGGATCCTGACCTGGTGCTGGAAAAGGTGGATGATCACCCTCAGGTCGATCTCGAGGCAGATTCGAATCTGTTTCAACAACAGGAGTCGATTCCTCTTCTTCAATAGGAACTTCACCAACCTCTTCTTGAGCCGGAGACGGCGTCGGAGTCGGATCGGAAACCGGAGTCGGAGAATGAACTTGCGACTCCGAAGGCGAGGCCTCGCCTTCTCGATCTGAAATCTCTTGTGGCGGGATCACTTTCGATTTAACCTTCTTGGGTGATCTCGACCTCGAGCCCGACTTCTCACCCGAATGACGTCGAGATTCATGTCTCCTTTTCTTATGCTTCTTATGCGACCTCGAAGCATGATCCGATGAAGACTTCGAAGCCGACGCCTCTCGAGATCTTGATCTTGATCTTGACCTCGACCTCGACTTCTTCGAGCGGGATTTTGAAGACTTCTTTTCTTTATCAGCTTTCATTTTTGCCACAAGAATCTTGGTCTCCCTTTCTCGCAGGGCCTTTGGATTCATTTTTTGACACGACGAACATCCATCCATGTCGTGGTCGGAGCTCAAACACCAAATACAGTCCTGGTGTGGGTCCGTGACGGACATCATCTTTCCGCATTCCCTGCAGGGTTTAAATCCCGTCTTCTTTGTCGACATAATAAGGAGACAAAGAGGCAAGAGAACAGAGAAACGAAGAAAAACAGTAACAGAGTTACCAAAAGCTACTGAGTATCCCAAAACCGTTAGCGTCGATGACGCGGAAAAAAGGGAACTGATGTCATCATGCCGGCGTGGGCCTATTGTAGGCGTCGGTGACGTCAGCGGAGTCGAGAGCGATGTCGTGTCTCTATGACGTCCTCGTGTCTCTATGACGTCCAAGTCCACGTCGGCGCGAGGCTACAAAAAGAATTTCCGAATGTTGCTGACGCAAGAGGGATATTCACAAGGTGAGGAATCCACACGGCAGATGTATCTATCAGAAATTCAGATTTTGATATTCAGGGTGTACACCTGTTGATATATCCATGTACAAAATTTGACAATATTCATATAGTGGCTTTACTGATAACGTCTCAGGAATTATTTGCACATATATCAGGAAGTTACAGCATTTTTAATGTTGGATCATACTGGAATTGTACACCTGTACTGGCCTGACTCATGGCACATTGTACCCAGCGGCAGCCACCAACGAAGGTATAGGTGTTACAACAATTATTTTCTTACTCGGTGTAGCGAGTCGTCTTTAATGAATGTGGTTTGAACTGCTGTGAGAGCTGTTTAGAAACTCCATGTTTTTGACACCGTTCAAACTAACACGATAGAGAAAGAAGTCTTTCTACTTTGGTGAGAGAGCAAGAAAACATACCATGTAGGGATCTATTGCAGACAATTTTTTTTTCTTTTGTCAAGAAGCCTTTTCTGACATTGAACAGGATTGTAAGGATATTTCTTTGTCAGAACCTGGTGCTATCAGCCAGGAATGTTAGCGCTTGACCACTCACTTTGGGTCTGATTCATAAAGGGCCTCCACACTCGTGGTGGGGGCCCCGCAGTTGTCGGGAGTCTCCGCACTCGGTGGAATAACCGCAATAAGAATTCTCATCACGGAGACTCCACCACGACTGCGTGGCCGTTGCTACAAGTGCGGAGGCTCTTTGTGAATCAGGCCCTTTGACCGGAGCTTGACCAGACCTCTGCACGACAAAGGTAAGATGGCGAATTTGTGGGGAGCTTGAATGGAAGATGGACCGGCATTCAGCTTGCCAACACAGCTCAGTACAAGCGAAATTTGAAATGTGAGCCTGACTGTGTTTATTGTCCACACTAGGGACCTTTTCATTATGTAAGTTTAAGATTTATTTGTCACCTGGGCCGGTGACAGCATGATGAAACCAATTTGACTAGGTACAGGGGAAATCTCAAGAACTGAAAGACAAAGGTGCGAGTGAATTCCCTGGTACAAGAGTAGGAGGCTTACAGCCAGATACATCAACTGAAAATCGTCTCGCAAAGGGCCAGATTCTGAGAATCTGGCCCTTTGCGAGCGCAATTTTTGCATTTGGGATTCATCACCCCAAATGCAAAAATCGCAAATTGCGAAATCGCTAAATTGCGAGGAATTGCATTTAAGGAATCTCTATTTGAGATTCCTTAAATGCAATTCATGAACCATTTTAGAATTGCGAAATCGCAATTTTTGGCCGCTATTTACCGCAAAGTCTGACTTCGTGGTAAATAGCGAAAACTTAGAAAAATGCACTTTAGTGCATTTTTCTAAGTTGTATGTTACACACACATGTCCTTTGGACATGTGTGTGCGCAACATCAGTCTACATGTTCATTTCAGGGGTGCTACAGGGTGTCCTTTGGACACCCTTGGCACCCTTGAAATCGCATCCTTATTTGCGATTAGCAATTTGCTAATCGCAAATAAGGAAGCTGTAGAAATCGCAAATAATATTGCGATTTCTACATGAATCCCGTTTTGCGAGTCTTTAATAGCGAATCCTTAATAATCGCTATTAAGGACTCGCAAAACAGGACCATGATGAATCTGGGGGTTAGTAAGAAGAAGGAATAGTAGTCTACATTACCAGATCAGGCCCACGTGGACGAATGTGCTGAAAGGGGTACCTGAATCAGTTGCCACGGAACTTCAGAGAGCCCCAAAAGTCTGGGACCAGACATGTTCTGATTGTGAGGGAGGGCACTGGACATGTGGCAACACATTCCCTGACCTTTCTATTAGCTAGGAGATTAGAAGAGCTGGTAAATTCGCCCTTCCCTTAGTTACTCTCCTTTCCCACCGTTCCCACAGCAATGAGCTGTAGCACAAGGGGGCAGACTATCTTCATCTTTTGTTGGTAGTGAAAGAGGGTAAAGTAAGGAAAAACGAAAATTCTAAGCTGAATAATACCCCACCTAGAGGCACTCCCACTTATATAATGCACCATCAGTAAGGTAAGAGCACTTGCAGGTATACAGAAGACTGTAAATAGTGCACTAACAATCAATATAACGAGTCCTTTCCAGAAGAAGGCATCT
Source organism: Lissotriton helveticus (assembly GCF_964261635.1). Taxonomy (NCBI): domain Eukaryota; kingdom Metazoa; phylum Chordata; class Amphibia; order Caudata; family Salamandridae; genus Lissotriton; species Lissotriton helveticus. The sequence goes on along the minus strand of NC_136070.1, from coordinate 1,068,117,936 downwards.
TTGATATTGGGTAATGATAATCTTTAAAAAAGACTTATAGAACCTTATAATATACCTTGCCAAAAACAGTGGTTGGCTTTCCTAAACTGGTACAAGGAGGCCATGAAACACCGTCAATAATCTCAGATGTGGGGTCTTAATGGCATCCACTAGAATCTGAGATAATTAATTAGCCATTTGAGAGACAGAGTATTAGCCTGTGGCCCTATTGCCCCGCTCCTCAATATTTGTGTGCCCAAATGACTAATTATATTCCTAAAACAAAATAAGAAAAAGAGGAGGATAAGCTAGAGACTCTGATCTTTTGCATTTCGGCAGGAGATGCTGGGGGTGCACCACTGATCGCATCAAGGAATGGGGCAGAACCAACCCATAGGCAGATTAGTAGGATGCAGGTAGTGGCTGCACAACAGTGTGGCAAAAAATGTAATGTCTGACAGAAGTGTGACAAGTGCTAGAATGAGATAAGAGGCTAACTTGATGCCCAGTGGAGGCCACCAATTATCTGGGGTGATGGGGCAGGAGGCGAGGGGGTGAGGAGGTACAACTTTAAAAAAAAAGAAAAATTCACTGACCTCCTCTATGTCCCATGTCGTCTCTCCTCCGTCAAACATGACAAAGCCAGGCTTCACTGAGCCAATCACTACGCTGCAATGCAGCCCTGTGATAGGTCTGAGCTCCGTGGTTTGACGCTCAGACGGGGCCTGGGCATGTTCTCCATGCAAGCTGTAATGCAACCTGCATGGAGAACATGCTCAAGTGTGCATGACTGTTTGGCCGGCCCGACGGGGCGGGTCAAGCATCATTTACACTTTAGTGTGCCCACCACTCCTCCACTGCTCTGTCAGCAGAGCAGCCTCAACTCATGCTGCCGCAACAGGGAAGAGTAAAATGATAATAACATTGTGCTATTATCATTTTATTTTTCCTTTCTTTTACTGCTGCGCAGCAGCAGTAGGGCGACGCTCCTGAGCCTTAGCAACGGAGCCGCTACTTATGATGACTTCACAATTACCACTTCTGGTACAAATGTGTTCTTACCCCATTGATCTAAAATGGGCATGCAGTCTATTTCCTGGAATCTTCTGAGAGCAACTGCTGCATGAAGAGCTAAAGACTAGGAGATTGTGCCACAACTAGAAAGGTGGGCCCATTCACTTAGTGATGAGGAGGTGGTCATATTGCTATTCAAGCCCATCTGACCTTACAGATATCAACTGACAACTTCCTAAAATAAGGGAGAACAGCCAGAGATTAATGGAAGGAATTTCAAACTGTTTTTGAGAGTTATATACTAGCTGGGCTAATGTTAATCAATGGCTTCACACTATCATGCCAGAGCAGGAACCGGGCCAGGGCGTCATCAAAACCAAGTAGCCAAAACAAACACCTGCGAACAGTGATGCTCTAATGACTGCAAGGGAAGCTGTGTAAAATCATGTTACTCGTGAATTTCCTGCTCAAACTGACTGAATAATTGTCAACAAAACGAGGAAGCCATTGCTGATTTTCTTGCTTTTTTGAAATACGCATTTGATTACTTTTCTGGTATCATGAATTCTTCTAAAACAGCTTAAAAACAGTAGGAGGCACTTTTGTTCAAGAGTTATTATCTAAGGTAGGTGGGGAATTGAGACCTATATGTATTGACTAGCATAACAAAACAAGCATTTGCAATGCAATCGGTCTAACTTTTGGGCCCTTATATGTATTTAGCGATGCAGCACATTAGCCTGGGTGCTGGAACATCATCTGTTCTTTAAAATGGAGGGAAAGTAAGCACCAAACTGCGTGACACACCAGGTATGGGAACACATGGAGAGAAATATTGGCTTTAAGCGGGAAATGGTATAGTCCAAATCTCTGTTTGTAATATAAAATCAGGGCCTTCGGTGGTCATATCACTGAAAATACAAGATTTGATTAAAACATTATTGTCTACGGGTGCTTGTGGAAGCCAAGTTCTATGGACTGGAATCTAGAGAATGCTCAAGTGATTCTGGTATTTTACTGACCTTTGCTAGTCGTTTTCTATCAAGAAAGTTAATAGAGGCAGTTGCCAGAAAAAAAAAAAAGAAAGTCCTTCAGCAGAAAGCAATTCTGGTATTTTACTGACCTCTACTGGTCATTTTCTATCAAGACACTGAAATAGAGGCAGTTAAACAAGCAGAAAGCAAATCTGGTATTTTAGTGACCTCTACTGGTCGTTTTCTATCTATCAAGACAGTTAAATAGAGACAGTTGAACAGAAACAAAAGTCCCTAAGCGGAAGCAGACAAGTCCTAGGGCTGATCTTCAGAGCCCACAAAGTACATACACATATAAGTAAATTCTAAAGTATATACGAGAGGTCTTGAATGCTTGACCTAAAAACTCTGATTTGGTTTCTGTAGCGAATCATCAGGTACCAGTACAAGAGTTTAAGAGAGAATCCACTTTTTCTGCAGTGACGACTTTACAAAAGAAATCCTTTTAACAAACAGTGAGAGAGAGGAGATAGGAAGAAATAGTATAGGAATTGTGAGACAGGGTCAGCATAGAGAGCAGGGTAGAAATGGAGGCACGAACGTGGAAAGAAATTAAGGGCAGTGAAGAGCTCCACCTGGTGATTCCTCATGTTTTGATTGCAGCCAATTCCTGAACCAACCTGAGAGCTCATACATCAACCAGAACAGTACGACTTCCTTCCCCCCTCCGCACAGAATGGATAGCCAGCATTTTACGAAAGCCCATGGGGAGCTGACTACCCTGTAAATGCTTTAATTCCTGTAGTTTAGAAAAGGTTGCATGTGTGATGTGTTATTAACAGAAAGCCCACTTCATGTCTTAATGACACTGGTGGTAGTAAATCAGCCCAAACAAACCTCTGAAATTCCTATTGTTACTTTTGCAGGCAAAACAAGTGATGTCATTGGCATTTCTAGGGCATGTGTTCCTCATATTTCACGTGTTAGAAATACCAACTGCATCAATTGCAGCTGGTCATGTAGCTGTTTGTTTAGGTCCAATCACAGACCAGTACATCTTTCTCCAGCGATCCCCCTTTCCCACAAACTTGCTGTAGAGGGTACCTGTTGTTTAATCTGAATTTCTCTCAATACCGTACTACATACTGGTGATGGTGTTGATGTGAAAGTACGAAGTCAGTAGAGGGAAGGAAAGTAAGTGTGTTAACCACAAACCAAAAAAGAGAGGACGTCCTTTGTCCTTGAGAAGGCCCCTCACTTGATGGAGCGGGATAGAAAACAGAAATCTGTTTAAACCCGTGAAGTCACACTTCCATAAATAAATTAATAATGCTAACAATTTGTGCTGTGTATGCTAATTCAATCTAGTTTAAAGTTGCATTTTCACAGAACACGCGGGAAACTAATATGTGTGCTCATAAATGTGCATTATGTTGCATTCTCATGTATGTGGAAAATAATAAATTAATCTTGTCTATTGTCATGTCATAACTAATAGCAGCTGTTTTTAAAATAATGGCATGTGCTTATTTTGCTTTCCTTGTCTATGTGATGTCATTTCTACTATTCTAGGTGCACATAAGGTTTTATGGATTCATGAAGACTGGTAGATATAAAATGCTGTTTTATTTGTGCTTTACTGCTAGGTAATTTAGACTAATGGGTTAATTATTAGCAATGATGGGAGGCAACAGAACAAACTGTATTTCTTTCATTAATTATTCTTTGTGTTTGTTTATATAATAGTTTTACAAATGAAGCTTAGAGATGGCTGCAGGAAAATAGTACACTTTTAAAAGTGGCGCAGAAAATTGACGCTCTTTGAAAAGAGGCCTATTGATGAAAATGGCTCAAGTGAAAATAATTCTGAAAGGATGGAAAAAGCCTCTGAGCTTTTATTTTGAAAGGTTTTGGAATGAACTGTTAAAAAGATGACTTTTTGGAGAAATTTGCTAACGTTTGCTAACGTGCCACGGGAGTTCAGAGCTGACAGGCTCAAGGTTAAAAGGAAGCTTTAGCTACAAAATGTAGCAGCCTAAGGAAGAACTGCCAAGACTTCTAAATGAACAATGAACTAGTGAATTTGCCCGGGCATGTAAGAAGGAGGTGTCACAGTTTACTGTGGTACGAGGTGGCTCAGCCAATGGAGAACTAGAATTCGTCTGCTGGAATGTGAAAAATAGTTAGCTCAGCTTAATTTAGGGTATAAGAATAGGTTCAGAGAACACATAGTTGGCTTACGCTCGAGAAATCTGGAGGACGATGTTATGCTGATGGACTTTACACGTGAGGACAGGAGTTTTTATTAATTACTTTATTTCTAGGTGATGAGGGTAGAGACAGAGATATAGTTAGGATTTTGGAAAATGCTTAATTTTACTTATTCCTGCTAATGAATAATAATTCTTGATTTATGCTCTTTTTATTAATACTGAATAAATCTTTCTTTATGACATTTTCTAATGCTTGTTTAATAAAATACCAAAACCTAAGTTTTCCTAGATGTGTTTAAATAAACTTTCTAAAATGACAAGCTGGTCTTGATTATTGTAGATAGTTTAAACAACTATATTTAGATCTTATCGCCTCATGATTCAGTCGCTCTATTGTTGATATGGGCCTAGTGTTGTAGTGTAAGTTTTGTGGTAGTAAATAGTGTCATTTGTGCAATATTTTGGTGAGAGCGCTGGATCAATTTCATGGTAGCCATCGGACGGTTTATATATGTTGTTTTTGACATACATGTTACATGCATGATACTTATATGTTGGTAAAATCATAGGATTAAGTTTTAACACATGTTGAGTTTGTTTATTTTGTGCTATGTGTGTACCGGTACAAAAACTGTGTGATGAGAAGGTAGTCATGCAGAATATCTGATCTGTTTCTGTGATATCGCCGAGTATCACTGTTGGTATCGCCGTGTACCAGAGGTATTGTCGCCGTGCAATACAGTGTTGTCGCCGTGCAACACAGTTTTAGGGCTAGGTGTGAATCTTGTAATAGTGAGAGTTTTCTAAGAAATTAGAGCAGCATGAGAATAGGGACAAAGCGCCTTCCATAAAACTCACTGTGATAAGAGTATTAGTTATATTCGAGCTTGAGTGAAGGGCAGGGTAATGTCGGTGCATGATTATCTATAAACAGGTTAGAGTCCTGTACGGGTACATATTTTATATCTATAAACAGGTGAGAGCCCTGTACGGATAACGGTGTTATTTTGCTAACGGTGCATGATTTCTATAAACTGGTGAGAGTCCTGTACGGATTTCATGTGTGTCTGAAGTTAGGGAATTTTCAGTGTGAAAGTGCGTGATTGTTTTGTAAGGTATGTTCAAGTGGAACTCTTAGAACAGTCACTTCGCGGTGCGTTCAGAGGAAAACTGGTTCATATTTTTACGTGTTAGAAGGGTAGGGTAAGAGTTGCTCTACTGGCAAATGAAAATTATCCTTAGTGAGAATAGCGCCGACTATTCCGAAGTGTGGATACTTGAATGTATGTAAACTATCCTAATTAGAGAAGCAGACAGATGAGTTTAGTTTTATGTATTCACTAAAATGTACCAAAAGTAATTCTAAGGTACTTAGGAAAGTTTAGGATAAAGTCTGTACCATTCTAAGACTTTTATGATGATGTGCAGTGTTTAAATACATTTAAAAGCTCTGCACGCTAATAAAATTCAATTCAAAAGTGTTCAGCATAGTTGAAAAGTATAACAAGCATTGGAAATGCAATAGGTCTCGCAGTAGTAAAGTTTGAGCTATAGGTGTTATTTTTTTATTTTATTTTTATTTATGTGTTGTTTTTTCTAAATAGCTAAATTAATAGCTTTCTTCTTTACAAAGCCAATAGTTATAATTTTTGTAAATGTGACACCTCTAGCATTTGTAAAGCAACATGTTTTGTATTAACGGGACTTATATGTGACTTATATGTATTGATATAAAAAAAATCAATGGCTTAAAAAAACAATTAATAATTAATACGTAAATAAAATGGATTTTATTTTATATTGCCAATAGCTTAAAGTTTATTAAATATATTTAGTGAAGATGCTGTGGTTGCGCTGAGTGAGGGTGAGTGAGGGTGAGGGTGAGTGAGGGTGAGGGTGAGGGAGGGGTTGAGGGTGAGTGAGGGTGAGGGGTTGAGGGTGAGTGAGGGTGGGTGAGGGGTTGAGGGTGAGTGAGGGTGAGTGAGGGTGAGTGAGGGTGAGTGAGGGTGAGTGAGGGTGAGTGAGGGTGAGGGTGAGTGAGGGTGAGGGGTTGAGGGTGAGTGAGGGTGAGGGTTGGTGAGGGTGAGGCTTTAATTGATGGAGCCCTTTGAAACCTTGTGATGACATAGATCTATGCTACTTGAGAGGCACTGTAAGGGTGTCAGCTGCTGAGCTGTGGAGTGCGTGATTGTAATGGACACGTATAAAAATGTTTGCACGAGTTACAGTCTGATGGTGTATTACAAAAAATCTATAATTTGAAAGCGCTTTTTTCTTAAACCTATTTTTTTTTTACACATTTTGTGACAGCCTACCGTATTCTGGTATAATGTGAGTTTAAAACAACTTCATTTTCACAATGCTTTCTGTCACATTCTGGGCCCTCAAAACACTAAAAATACACAAGTCATTCTTCCCCACAATTGCCTAAGAGGTACGTCCAAAGGAATGAGTGGTGTCAACAGAGATGCATTTATTTGTAACGAGCTGTAGTGTAAGTTCACATGCAGCTTGCAAAATGCATTATTTTTAAGGCATGGCGATCAGACTTTGAAAACCAAACACCGAGACATTGCTGAAACACAGAAGCAAGACCACAAGTTTGCATCAATTGAGGGCCACAGAACACCAATGTAGAAAACAAACATAAGGAGTAAATAAATGCAAACTTTTACACATCAGATCTTCTCAGTTAATTATTTTCCGTAGAGGGCTTCTAACTCATTCTGCACTGGAGCGCATGACAAATCACCTTTGTTCACTCGTTTGTCTACTTGCTAAATGTACTGGCTAGAATGATGTTGAAACCCGGGACAGTCCCTACACATTCGGGTCACCCGGATACCCTGTGGTGTGGATCCTAATTAAGGAAATGCACTGCAGTACATGCTAAACAGGTAGATTTCTGTATTATTTGCGCTTGCTTGCCAAGAAATAAAGTTGGGACGGTGTCATGATGTGTGTACATTCTGTCAAGAGGTGGGGCTGATAGAAGTATATCTCATTTCAACAGCGCAACTACCATAAATCAAAGATAAGAGCTTTATTTCACGATTTTTGCCGTGGGAAATTGTTTATTCAACTCGTCGGTGACACACCACAGCGCCCACTCGTTTGTTTACTTCTTTGCAGCCCTCGCACGCATCTGCGCTCTAGAACCACATGACCGGGCTTGGTAAGAGGCCAGAAAGGCAGACAAAATACACAATTCGCTCACTGATCCAGCGGCCACGTTAAAGTCAGGCAGGAAATTACATGTCCCATCCTTCAACAAAGGAAACAAGCATTTGCACCGGAGGCCAGTACTTACCAGCATAGTCCTAGGTCTGTACCGCATTGATGCTGGCTGCGGGTCGGCGGCTCTTTTGCCGAGGATGATCTTCAGAGCTGGGAAGAGAGCAGTGGGCTAACTCGGGAGGGGGCGGAGCGGGTAAAATAAACAAACGAGACGGAGGGAAGAGAGGGGAGGGGGGAGGAGAAATGCGACACGGCGGGAAGGGGAGGGGGCGGAGCGGGTTAAATTAAACAAACGAGACTGAGGGAAGAGAGGGGAGGGGGGAGGAGAAATGCGACACGGCGGGAAGGGGAGGGGGCGGAGCGGGTTAAATTAAACAAACAAGACAGACGGAGGAGAGGGGAGGGGGAGGAGAAATGGTACACAGCGGGAAGGGGAGGGGGCGGAGCGGGTAAAACAAGACGGACGTGCACGCGCTTTTAAGCTCAATGCGCATGCGCATTGAGCTTAAAAGTCACGGGCACTGCAAGGAATCGCCACGATTCCTTGCAGTGGATCAAGAGTGGATAAGCCCCCATAGTCTCGCTTGCTCGATGCGCATGCGCATCGACAGGCGAGACCTAAAAAGGTGAACTGTGCTATTTTAAAACATCCAGGAGCATTTTAGAATGTTCTGTGTTAATTAGGCTATAATTAAGGTATTCCACGTTGTTAAACAATTTTAAGTAAGTAAAAAGTGATCAGTATTAATTTTATAAACATTCCTCGCTTTAAATATAATAATAAATTGTTTTCAGTAGTTTAAATTCATTAAAATGTGCCCCGATCGAAAATTGTAAGGGAGGGGCTGGTTTTGCGAGTGAAACCGTGTAAGGAGAGACAGAAGCTGCAGCAGCTGCCTACGTCAGAGCTTGCCGCGCTCTGATTGATTCAGGCGTCCGTAGCATCATAGCAAAACAGCGCTGTGATTCGCTGAAGTGCTTTGGAGTGGTTGTGCGTGATTGGCTAATGCGTGTCACCACTGCCTCCTGAATTGTTTGTATTCTGTGGGCATCCCCGTGTAGTGATTTGGTTTGAAAATTGGTTGGATAGTCCATTGAATTGAGTGGAGGTTTGTTCCAAGTTTGGCAAGCATACGTCCTAGTAGATCAGCTGTTTAAATGGACTGATCCCCAGTGTTTGTAAAGAACATACTCGTTATAATCGCGCTGTTGTTTAGGGAGGTAGCGCCAACAGCGCTGTGGTTGGCTGAATGCGCGTTGCAGCCTGTTAGATTGTTTGCTTTTGTCCTCACTTCATTCCTCGCTGCTACAGCTGATGCACGTTAGGTGTTGACTGGTTGCGCGCTGTATTCTGGGCTCGGCTCGGTTAGTGAGGGAGGGGCCGTTTATTGAGCGAGGAGAGAAGGGGAAAGCTGCCCTAGCTGCAGCGGCTGTTTACGTCAGCCGCCGCGCTCCCATTAGTCCAAAGGCCGACGCGTCATAGAAAAGCCGCGCTCCTATTGGGCGAGGCTCCGTGAGCCCCGCTCTGATTGGGCGAGGCTCTCCCATTTGATAATACATGCTTTGGAGTGTCTGGCCAAAGAAGCGATCTCATTGGTTGAGGAGCGTTTAATGTTCGATTGTTTATTTCATAAATAAACATTCTTATTTAGATTTTATCTATCACAAATTGCGCTATCTTGGAGAGTAATCTTTTAATAGACTTGAGCCCCTTATCTTTTTGACAAAGTGCCTGTCAAGTGTTAGGTTTTGTTTCCTTTTAGACCGCACAAGTCCGCTTCATCTACAGCATTACTGCTCGTTTTTGTGTTTAGATTAATTTGGTAGATAATTTTTTTTTTTTTTTGTTGAAATCGCACCACTGGCTATTAAATAATTGTGTCCCGAGCATTTTGTGAAGGAGAGAGGGCTATTAAAGAGCGAGTGGGAGAGCTGTCATCTGTAGCGACTGTCTTCATCAGCCGCCGCGCTCCAATTCGTTAAGACGCCGTCGCGTCATAGCCAAAGCTGCGCTCTCATTTGTTAAGGCGTTGTTGCGCGTCATAGCCAAAGCCGTGTCTTCACGAGGGAGCCGCGCTTCCATTTGTGAAAGTCCCGTCGCGTCATCAAGGAGCTGTGCCCTGATTGGCTAGGAGTACAGTAGCGTCACAGCAAAGTCGCGCTGTGATTGGATAAAGCGCTAATGAGTTGTTCATAGAATTTAATGTCCCCGCTTTGGTTTCCTTTCAGATGCGCTATTATATAAAATAAAGCGTGTTGCAGCTAAATTGAGAAACAAGCGTTGCGCACTGTATTGTAATCATAGAGACTGAAGTGCGAGGGAAGGTACACCCTGATTTGCTAAGGCGTCCACAATATCGGAGCAAGGTGGTGTTCTAATTGGCTAAAGTATCGTGGCAATGCTAAAATAGGCTGAGGCCACTTCAAAAATAAACGTTTGTATTGTGTGAATGTCCCCAGTCTGATTTTTTTTCCTCATTTCAGTCGCTCTAATTAAAATTTAAAACGTGTGTCACAGCTGATGCATGTTATTGACTTTGGAGCAGCTGGAGAGTGTCACTTGTTGTGCTTAAACTAAACAGCACGTTGTTATGAGCTAATGTGCTCTGAGTGTTTTGACTTTGTTTTTCTTTGGAATAAGAGCTCTGGTATTAATTATTTACACTTGTAAGTGTCCCCACTGCAACAGTGCTATTAATTTAAAGAAAAGAAAGTGTGTCACGGCTGGTTCATTGCGTGTCACAGCTGATTTGTGTTTAGTTGACAACGAGTGTTGCGTGCTGTTTTAGAATTAATGGCATGATGTTATGAGCCATAGTGTTCCTCATATTAAAGTATTGAGCTAGTATTATTAATGAGACGCTGAGCGCGGGAGGGGGAGAGAGACTACAGCAGCAGCATAACATTATAGCTACAGCTGTGCTCGCGAAAGCTGCGTTCTGAAGCGCTGTGTTATGATTGGCTGAGGGACTGCACATGGTTGATGTGTGTTGTGTTACCAGATGCCCTGTCAGTAAAGTGCATGTGCGCAGTGTTCTTTCTCACACTCCCTGACGGTAGCTTTTACAGTGGATATTAGCAAACAGATTAGGTTTTCTTTTTCCACAGGTATATGTTGCAGAAGGTGTGTAAGTGAAAAATAAGTACATTTAAAACACATGTGATTATATGTTGGTATTATTGTTATAAATAAATATTTTGCATTGCTATTGTGTTTTTGCAAATTAATATTTTTCTTTCCAGGTTAATTATAATTAGTGATACAGGTAAATTAGGAGATATATTAAATTAACCGAGTTATTAATTAATTGATCAGCAAACGTTGTAAGGAAAATTTAAAGAGTACATTTACCAAATTAATTAAAGAAAATGTCTTCCTTATATAAGAAAATGAAAAAGGTTGTTGCTAAATGTGAGAGCAAATTAGAGATTCCCAAATTAGCGAAAATAAATAATAAAGGTGTCAGAGTAGAAAATGTTGATCAGTGTACAAATGATGTTGTAAAGATAGATCAGAACAGAAATTCAAGAAGACTCCCAGAGCAGATTGATGTAACGCCAAAAGTCCAAGATCAGATTGATAAAGTGCCAGCTCAGACTTCTACTAAAAATAATGCAACCGAAAAACATGATGAGATGCTTGGTACATCTGGAATTAATATTCCTGATTATGTAAATTCAACAAATAATTTAAAGGAGTCCATGAAATATATGGAAACAGAGACAGTCCCTGTGCTGGGAAAGGATGAAATTAGTTCCGCAATTTTAAAGGTCCCATTAACTGAAAAGGTTTATTCTATTGTACTTGAGATTGAATTAGTAGGGATTGCAACCGAGCAAGAAACAGAGATGACTTCAGTTCTGGTAAGTGAGAAGTCTGACATTGACCTAATTGATTTGACACAGCCTGATGAGTCAAAATTATGGTTAAAGAAAAAGGAGATTGAAATAAATGAGCTGAATGAACAGCTGAAAATACAGCGACAGGTAATGGTTCAGCAGATTGAGATGGCTTCACTGCCATTATAAAATTGTGTTAATGAACAGACAGAGAAAACAGATACAGGATTAAATAAAGAACAAGAAAACAGTCTAAAAAGAATAAATGCACTTCCAGAATGTTGGAATGAAAATAATAGTCTTTTGAGTGAAGACATCAAAGTAAAGGATGCAATTGATCAACAGATTGAAACTTTGACTTCTGCAGGTTCACTTTTCAGAAATGCAAATTTAATTAAAAGATTGATTGATGATATTCAATTGGCAGAAAGTTTTGCTGTCATGATATGTGCAGCATACAAAATGAATGATGAACATGCTTTGAATTCACTAATACTAACAGTAGTTGAAACATGGCAGGTAGTCAAAGACTTACAAGATGATGCAACTCATGAGGAGAAAAACACATGGTTGAGAAACACATGGTTGAGTGAAGATTTTAGACAGCGAGATGAGGATGAGATTTGGATACACAAAAATGACAGAGTAGTTTTACTAAATAGCATGATTACTGACATGGACAGTATGTACCATAAAATTGCAGAATTTCTTTACCAGAGGTGTCTGACTTGTCAGCAAGTGAACACAATTAAGAGAACAGTTGTGGGAATGGTAACAGAATTACAAGAGAGTGGTTCATTGACCAGATTACAAATGGATTTCATTGGGATGGCACTAAATGAAAAACTGTGCTACATTTTTGTGATTTACTGTTTGATTACAAAATGGTTTGAAACATTTCAGATGCGACATGATGATGAAATTACTGTTGCAAAGTTATCAGATAACAGAAAACATATTGAAAACAGATTGCTCCATTGTACAGATAGAATAGAAATTTCAAATGTTGAGGAGCATGAGAATATTACTATAAAAGTCAGGGATGCAAAAATGATCCTAGCTGCAGATACAAAGTGGACAGATATTCTTCCACTTGTTTTGATGTTTCTGAGAAACACTACTGATAAAAAGACAGATTTAAGTCCACGTGAGATTATGATGGACAAGGTCATGAGACAGACATTTATACAAGAGAAGAGAATGATGACTATCAATGATACCATCAATTTGGAGAACTGCAGGAATTTATCAGATGAAATGATCTCTATGTTTGATGAAGATGAAACTGAAGTGCAAACAAGAGAAAAAGAGCAAGTACTTAATTTGTTACCAGGAAAAAGAATCAGGAAAAAGGTTCGTCTAAAAGAAAATTCTCTAGTGCCAAGGTGGCAGAAAAGGAGGCCAGTCAGTCTTGTCACGACAAATGCAGAGAAGTGCAAAAGACTGAAGAGGTGGATTGACACTGGCCATACTTTTCGTGTAACTACACCTGAAAATCCTGATGAGGATAGTGTCACAATTGATGATTCAGATTCTGAAGAAGAGCCTGAAGAGAATCCAGATCTTGAAGATCGACAAGTTGGTCGACATCTGGAGAACATGAATAGGAAACAAGCCTTGATTGAAGAAGACTTGCAAGTTGTGACTGAAGACTCAGAAAATGATGGAAATCTGCCAGAAAAAGAAGCAGAAGAAGAATGTGATCAGATTGTGATTCAAGACCAGGAGAGTATTGAAAAGCAGGAAAGTAGCTCTGAAAGCAGGAACAGGAATTCTGAAACTGGGAAGTTGAAGGTAATTGAAGAAGAAAATGAATTGCCAAGTACCAGCTACAAAGATGATGTTCCAAACGGAGTGAAGCTGCTGAGTAAAAAAGTACCTGAGTCCAGAATGAAAATTTCTGACACTGAAACTGATGAGAATGATGAAGATTCTCAAATAAGAAAATTCAGAAAAGGAGCTTGGAGAACAGAATGTAATGTGACCAAGCAAAAGAAGAAATTACTAAGAAAAAGTGATAACTGGCCAGATGAAAATGAAGGCCTAAAATTCAAATTGAGATACAGATCAAAGAAAGAGATTGATGAAAAATCAAGTCAAAAAGATTCTATAAAGAAAAGTGAGGCAGGAAAGAAAATAGAAGTGATACCTGTAATGGAGGTAAATGATGAAAGTCAAAAAGTGATTGAAAAGAATAGTGACAATGATTGAAGTATATACCTGTTAAATTTTAGGTTTCTGTTTTTGGCATAAGGCTGGAGAAAATGTGTTAGATGACACAAGGTCGAAGAAATTCTGTTAGCTGAAAAATTAATTTGTGACATTAGGTCGAAGAAAAACTGTTAGAAGGTAAAAAAAAAAATAAAAAAAAATTGAAAAAGGGGGGTGATGTTAGAAATTTTTAGAAAATTTAGGTAACATTTTTTACATTTTTGTTTTATTTTTCTTTGCAAGCTTAATGAAAATACATTCAACAAGCTCAAGATGCTTAATTTTAAAAATGTTGTAAGATGTCTCTGATATATATGCTCCTAATAATTCAGCTTTGGTTAATTTAGGTTATTGTTCTTTTAGAAATTAACAAGGAGAAGTTTAAGGTTAATATGACAAGCAAGATACTGACACTTTATTAGTTATAGTTTTTGCAACACTTTTATTGAAGCTTAGTTGTATGTTACACAAGAGAAAGAAATAGAACTAGAGGGGTTTCTTAAAACTCAGTATGAGAATTGTAGATAAACTGATGAGATAAGTCTTTAGAACTACTAACACAGGTGAAATTGAATCATGTTCATCTTAGATAAAATTTTTGCTAAATTTTGGATGGTGGTGTGGTGATTTGTTAATCACCAGATGAGGGAGTTGATGGAGCGGGATAGAAAACAGAAATCTGTTTAAACCCGTGAAGTCACACTTCCATAAATAAATTAATAATGCTAACAATTTGTGCTGTGTATGCTAATTCAATCTAGTTTAAAGTTGCATTTTCACAGAACACGCGGGAAACTAATATGTGTGCTCATAAATGTGCATTATGTTGCATTCTCATGTATGTGGAAAATAATAAATTAATCTTGTCTATTGTCATGTCATAACTAATAGCAGCTGTTTTTAAAATAATGGCATGTGCTTATTTTGCTTTCCTTGTCTATGTGATGTCATTTCTACTATTCTAGGTGCACATAAGGTTTTATGGATTCATGAAGACTGGTAGATATAAAATGCTGTTTTATTTGTGCTTTACTGCTAGGTAATTTAGACTAATGGGTTAATTATTAGCAATGATGGGAGGCAACAGAACAAACTGTATTTCTTTCATTAATTATTCTTTGTGTTTGTTTATATAATAGTTTTACAAATGAAGCTTAGAGATGGCTGCAGGAAAATAGTACACTTTTAAAAGTGGCGCAGGAGAGGTGGCGCAGAAAATTGACGCTCTTTGAAAAGAGGCCTATTGATGAAAATGGCTCAAGTGAAAATAATTCTGAAAGGATGGAAAAAGCCTCTGAGCTTTTATTTTGAAAGGTTTTGGAATGAACTGTTAAAAAGATGACTTTTTGGAGAAATTTGCTAACGTTTGCTAACGTGCCACGGGAGTTCAGAGCTGACAGGCTCAAGGTTAAAAGGAAGCTTTAGCTACAAAATGTAGCAGCCTAAGGAAGAACTGCCAAGACTTCTAAATGAACGATGAACTAGTGAATTTGCCCGGGCATGTAAGAAGGAGGTGTCACAGTTTACTGTGGTACGAGGTGGCTCAGCCAATGGAGAACTAGAATTCGTCTGCTGGAATGTGAAAAATAGTTAGCTCAGCTTAATTTAGGGTATAAGAATAGGTTCAGAGAACACATAGTTGGCTTACGCTCGAGAAATCTGGAGGACGATGTTATGCTGATGGACTTTACACGTGAGGACAGGAGTTTTTATTAATTACTTTATTTCTAGGTGATGAGGGTAGAGACAGAGATATAGTTAGGATTTTGGAAAATGCTTAATTTTACTTATTCCTGCTAATGAATAATAATTCTTGATTTATGCTCTTTTTATTAATACTGAATAAATCTTTCTTTATGACATTTTCTAATGCTTGTTTAATAAAATACCAAAACCTAAGTTTTCCTAGATGTGTTTAAATAAACTTTCTAAAATGACAAGCTGGTCTTGATTATTGTAGATAGTTTAAACAACTATATTTAGATCTTATCGCCTCATGATTCAGTCGCTCTATTGTTGATATGGGCCTAGTGTTGTAGTGTAAGTTTTGTGGTAGTAAATAGTGTCATTTGTGCAATATTTTGGTGAGAGCGCTGGATCACACTCACCAACCTAGTTGGTGACATGCTTCATCATCGGGGTCCCACCCGGATAGCCGAATGCCATCCAGGTGTGCTGCGACACCTGATTACAGTGGAGCTGTTTTTTTCTTTTTATATGTGCAAAGGGGAAGAAAATGTGTATTAAAAAGTATCCGATACTACCCACTCAAGGAGTTTATTCTGGAGTGCCTCGGGTACTAATAAAATAAGAGGCACCTGTTGCCCAGTTAGGTGGGCTGTCGGTGTAAAAACTAAGGGGATGTGAGTTAAAAAGGTCTACATGTTTCAACCTATGTGTAAAGTTACAGGTTTTCGTCAGGACCAGGTGGAGTACCTGCGGGACGGTGTGCGCACGCTAAGGCGCACCCTATCCTCGTAGGTAACAGATGTAGAGTCTCAAAATGAGTCTCCAATAAAAACGTAGGTTTCTTCCTGTGTTTCCTGGAAAAAAACCTGTGGAAAGAAAATGAGGGAAAAGGGTTGTGGATAACAAACATACACGTATACTGGACATACACGTAAAACACACATAGATGATAGATCACTCCGTGATGAGTGCACCTCATATTATAAGATGCTATCTCAAGAAAGCTAATTAGAGTCGTCCTAATGTCATAGTGACCCGGGGGGTTAGAACCACGTGGTTGAAGTGAATCCACCCACTGTATCGTTGATACTGTGACCGTCTCCGCCTGGTGACAAACCGACCTTGTGACCTTGTGTTCTAACCCCCCAGGTCACTATGACATTAGAACGACTCTAATTAGCTTTCTTGAGATAGCATCTTATAATATGAGGTGCACTCATCACGGAGTGATCTATCATCTATGTGTGTTTTACGTGTATGTCCAGTATACGTGTATGTTTGTTATCCACAACCCTTTTTCCCTCATTTTCTTTTCACAGGTTTTTTTCCAGGAAACACAGGAAGAAACCTACGTTTTTATTGGAGACTCATTGGGACTCTACATCTATTACCTACGAGGATAGGGTGTGCCTTAGCGTGCGCACACCGTCCCGCAGGTACTCCACTTGGTCCTGACGAAAACCTGTAACTTTACACATAGGTTGAAACATGTAGACCTTTTTAACTCACATCCCCTTAGTTTTTACACTGACAGCCCACCTAACTGGGCAACAGGTGCCTCTTATTTTATTAGTACCCGAGACACTACAGAATAAATAGAGGCAGAGTTAGAACTACAGCGATCAGAACCGAGGGGGAAAGGAGATTTACTGAACTTGCATGCAGATATGATATCTGTCAGAGGAGAGGTACAGATAGCGGGAGATCACTGCAGAATGGTATAGGGGGTATAAACCATTAGTGCAGTACAGAGTTCCCAGGAATATTATCATTCAGGCCGGTCTTATGTGTTAAAAGCCTATAGGCCTATAGCCGCGAGGAAGGGTGCTACCGAGCTTTCAAATTATTGCAGCGCTGCCCGTCACGTTGGGAGTTTTCCACTCCAACCGAGATTCATCACAGCGTGGTTCGCCCCTCACATTTAGAATTGGGGATCGCCACTATCTTTCACCCGCCATCTCGGCGCATTCTTAGGTGGCCCCAGAAATTAACAGAAACATCAACCGGCGATGATCCAACTGAGTGTTGGCAGACACAGACATTATCCGAAGCCCTGGGCAGCCTGATTTAAAGACAAGATTACGGAATCACCAACCAGTTAGAATCGGACTGAGAATTCCTGGATAACGAAAGTATTCAAGGCTTCTTTTAGCCTTGCTAAAAGTATCAACTTACACATACAGAATTCCTGAGGAAGGCTAATAGCCGAAACGCGTTGAAGGGGAATTAATTCTGTATTATTTGGAACCATTTATCTTGTGTTTATTTTGAATTGTAAAGCACTAATTTGTATTATACACATGTAAAAAAATTATATATTGAGTTATTAATTGTTTCAAATATCTGAACCCAGTTTATAATCATAATAAAATAAAAGAAAAATATTTTCATATCAAATTTAATTAGGCATTGACTTTTTTATGTTTAGCGTTCACCAGTGTGATGTAAATATATGCACATAACCCGGTGCCAATTTCCTTCTTCCTAATTAAAAGCCTATATATCCAGCGCTGTTCTTTTTCAAAAAGACTTTGGGAGAGGTTAGTTTCTCTCTCGACCTGTTCTATGATAGTCCATTTGATGTAATTTGGGCTGTGTTTCATGGACAGAAAATGTTCCGTTAGCTTGGTCATTGTTTTCTGGCAGAGGATGGTACTCCTGTGCTCGCATATGCGTTGTTTTATTTTTCTGCCAGTCATGCCCACATACCGTAGGTTGCAGGGGCAAGTGATCAGATACACCACATTGGAGCTGTTACAGTTGGTATGTGCTCAAATTGTCAAAATGTTCCCTTCTTCCAAAGTTAGTGTCTTTGTGTTTTCAGTTAAGGGACAGACACTGCAATTCCTGCATTTGTAGTGCCCCGTGACTTTGGGGAGGCCCCACGCGTTGAGTACCGTGGGTTGTTCCTCAATTCTCTTCCTAGGTCTGGTGTTGACTATGCTGTCACGTATACTTCTTGCTCGTTTGTAGGAAAATAAGGGCTTATCCCATTTCAAATTCCCTGTGTTGATTATTTTCCAGTGTTTGTTGATGGACTTTGACACTAAAGTGGACGCTGTGCTATAAATCGTCACACAGGTAAGTGGGGTAGCCTCTTGTTCTTTGACGTTTTCTTCCAAAAGGGCCTCACTTGTTTGATTCCTCGCAAGTTTTTGGCATTTATTGAGGATCCTGTCCGGATAACCCCTTGCATGTTCACTGTACCTGGCATCAGTGCTCGATTCCTCTCATTGGTTGGTGCGTTACATCCAGAATAATGCTACTTGTATTTTAATCACGCAAGGCTCGCCATCACGCTCACAGCGACTTTGCTTTTTACCTCGATCTCGAGGCACAACACCCACATTTTTTGCTACCGCGTGGCAAGTACCCTCTCACAAGGTCGGCTTGTCACCAGGCGGATACGGTCACAGTATCAACGATACAGTGGGTGGATTCACTTCAACCACGTGGTTCTAACCCCCCAGGTCACTATGACATTAGAACGACTCTAATTAGCTTTCTTGAGATAGCATCTTATAATATGAGGTGCACTCATCACGGAGTGATCTATCATCTATGTGTGTTTTACGTGTATGTCCAGTATACGTGTATGTTTGTTATCCACAACCCTTTTTCCCTCATTTTCTTTTCACAGGTTTTTTTCCAGGAAACACAGGAAGAAACCTACGTTTTTATTGGAGACTCATTGGGACTCTACATCTATTACCTACGAGGATAGGGTGCGCCTTAGCGTGCGCACACCGTCCCGCAGGTACTCCACTTGGTCCTGACGAAAACCTGTAACTTTACACATAGGTTGAAACATGTAGACCTTTTTAACTCACATCCCCTTAGTTTTTACACTGACAGCCCACCTAACTGGGCAACAGGTGCCTCTTATTTTATTAGTACCCGAGACACTACAGAATAAACTCCGTGAGTGGGTAGTATCGGATACTTTTTAATACACATTTTCTTCCCCTTTGCACATATAAAAAGAAAAAACCAGCTCCACTGTAATCAGGTGTCGCAGCACACCTGGATGGCATTCGGCTATCCGGGTGGGACCCCGATGATGAAGCATGTCACCAACTAGGTTGGTGAGTGAGGGGCCTTCTCAAGGACAAAAGACGTCCTCACTTTTTTGGTTTGTGGTTAACACACTTACTTTCCTTCCCTCTACTGAGGCTAGGATTTACCCATAAGGTTCAACTCCCTTATTGTTGTTTATCTATATATTCAGGGGACAGGGAGTCCCAATCCTGCCTGTACTGGCTAATACCCTTTCTCTCTTTATTGTTTACCTAGTTGATGTGAAAGTGCATATTGTGAGCAGAAATGTTGTCTAAGATGTATTATGAGGAAATTATTTTTCCTCTAACGCTCCTGATACTGTAAATTCCATTCCACAAACGATGTCACATAATTTGGAACAAGTCCCATCATCTGTGCAGTCTGAACTTGCTACTAATGTAAGCTGCATGTAACTGTAGAACTGGTCAAAATCAGGTTGAACCCAATGAAAAAGCTCCTTGAATTCCTCATTACCCATTATCCTCATTACCCAGAAGCTAGATTCAGCCCAGATATTGCTGTTCTATTAAAGCAAATGTTTTGGTACTCACTGTAAGAACCTGCAATACTCCTACCCTGCTTATCATAAAGCCTGGTAAAGACACACACTGATTGTAAAATGCGTGCTATAAATGCTTTTGCATTACAGTTTTTCTGCTGTACTTAATCTAACTACTATTTTGTCATGCATTACTACAAAGTCTCATGATTCTCTGTATTGTTTTTTGTTCTGCTTTTTCGTCCATCCATATACATCCCGATATCCAGTTTTTTTCCCATATTCTCCAGGTCCCAACTAATGTTGACTTGGCCCTCACAGTGGTATACTGAGTCACCTTCCATCTTTTCACAAGCACTTAAGAAATATTCAGACACCCTAATCTTTTGAAGGTTCATTAGGTTTACAATTAATTTTATTGGATGCCTCTGACTCCTTGGACCAATTCAAAATGGATTCCCTGTACCTGCTCAGTGAGTTAGTTAAGCAATAGCGTAAAGCTTCTAGAGAGAAATTGCAG
This sequence comes from Lissotriton helveticus, assembly GCF_964261635.1. Classification (NCBI taxonomy): domain Eukaryota; kingdom Metazoa; phylum Chordata; class Amphibia; order Caudata; family Salamandridae; genus Lissotriton; species Lissotriton helveticus. The sequence goes on along the minus strand of NC_136070.1, from coordinate 1,068,097,701 downwards.
TTTTGTTTCCCCTGTATTTGATCATTATCTCAGAACATTTTGCTGGAGAAAGACATCTGCCCACCAGCAGCACAGAAGCCGTCTGCAAGCTACCTCGACTTGTTTCAATATCCCAAGTACGGGCTGTTTTGAGGATGGCTGGCTAATCTAGACAGTGGATATTAGGATATGCTTGAAATGTTAGACCTTTATTTGATTTAATCAATAGAGATACTCCAGAACAGTTGCCCTGTCCCAAATAGGCAGAACAAGCCTGTGTGTTCTTAGAACATGCTTTATCCTCTACACCTACTTGGTGTTACCCAATTAAGGTGAACCTTTTACACTATACTGTCATAAGAAGAAGGCTTGCCCTAAGGGAGGCGGCACAAGATCATGGCGACAAAAATTAAACCGAATGTCTATCATTCCTCTGCCCTTGATGCCATGGCGGCATGGCAACCTCCATGTCTGCACTGTCTTGCAGCAACAGCCCTTCTTGTTGAAGCATCTGAAAATATTGTACTTGGGTCACTCGTCACTATTGTTGTATCTCACACTCAGTGGCATACAACATATTTATATGTCATGGTTGTCAAAAGACAAACTATTATTATTTTCTGCTACTATGTCACTATGGTACGGTGTCCTATGCTAAACTCAACTTCCCTGTGCCCTACTTCCGTTAATTGAGAACTCAATTATTGCACTCTCACCACCGATTACCTGAGCAAAGCCTGAGTCGATCTTACTCATGCACCTTTCCCAAACTGTAATCTCCTATATTATATCTATGGTTCCTGCTTCAGAAATCAACAAGAAGCACTAGTTGCTGGTTGTGCTGTTAGCACTATACTCAAGGTTATTGCAAATTGTTGCTTACCCCAAGTGTACTCTATTCAAGTAGCTGAAATGATAAATCCTACAAATGCTTATATTCTAGCCATTTAGAAAACTGTAACTGTCTTAAATGGCGCAAAGTACGGATTTAGTTAGCCCATGGATTTGGGCATCCCAGGTGCAGCAAGGTCTTCTCACTTCATCAGGAACTCCAAAGATAAATTAGTACTATGCTAACATTTGGTGATGCCCTCCAATCGCCCATTAAGGTAGCCGTTGTTAAGTGTGCTGCTTACCAATCTGAAGATGAGGTGTCAAAAGAAAATGTGTTGCTGACTATGCTGTTAAAAATGCTGCTTTGCATTCGGAATCTGATGTTATTTTGCATGTGTCCCAAACTGTTGAGGCCCTCATGTCCACCAGAGCAGAATCTCACAGACTTACAGGAATGTGTGGCTGTGTTAGGCGGGGTGGGCATGGGTTGGAAGAAGTCAATCATGTGGAGCTTACTCCCCAATTCCCAGAACAAAAGCTTGATTTACAAAGACACTAGCTTTGCTCCCATGTACCCAGTGACTCCAAGTGGGACTGTGGCAATGATCCGAGTTCCTTTTGTCTGGAAGGAACTACTGTAAAATGACTTGCACACTGCTCTGGCACTTTATTCCTGAATGCAACACCCACACCCTCCAGATTACTATAGCCAAATCAACAGTACCCTTGCCACTAAACAGATTTTGCTCCTGCTTTATTTTATACTTCAGCTGCCCAAGGATAAGCATGTAAGATCTAAAGCAGAAGAATCGTCATGGGACTATTCTAGATCAGGACATTTCTGCCCCATTAATCCTCCTTGACCTTTCCACAGCATTCAATACAGTGCATCATGGCTAACCCAAAATGACATGATTCTCATCCTTCCTCCAAGGATGGACTCAATTAGTAGCTCTTCCACTGTATCACTAATCATCACATGTTGTCCCTATCAGATTCTCACAAGGCTCCTCTTCCACCCCAATGCTGTTTAACATTTATGTGCTCCCTTTGCCCAATTGATCAGATCTTTTGAAAATCTGGCAATTTCATACACTAATAATACACAGTTAATTGTGCACCTTGACCATCAGGCACCTAACTACATTGCCTAGTTGTCTACTTGCCAGCTTGAAGTCCAAAGATTAATGTCACAAACCTTTCTTAAGCTGAACCCTATCACCCATGATCTCCAGTTTTGAAAGACAAAACCTCAGGTGTCCTGCTAGAACTAGGCTAATCTTCAAATATCATATTAACGTTGGGTCTTTGGCTTGCTTACCAACTCTGCAGCTCTTAAGTACTTGCTTCTTCACTTTCTCATGCTCAGGTTTTGGCTTTGGTTCTGTCAAGGATTGATTACTGCAAAACCCTCTATGTAATCCTGCCAGAATCCTCCCTCATCCATCTTCTCAGGATCAAGATTTACAGCTTGGCTTGTGTCTGAAGTATGAAAATTTGAATATGTGACCAAGGCTGGAGTTCAGCTACACCGGCTTTCATTTAAGCAAAGAATCCTCTTTAAGGGAACTCTTTCTTACGTACATGGTTTACAGTTCTTGGTGTATGAAGCACAAAGATCTCTCCTCCTTGAGAATTTAACCCACCATAATTCAATATGAAACCTTCCTTCCTTGCTCATGCCCCACCTTTGGAACAGTCAACTACACATAAAGGACATTCAGTCTTTCTTAGAATTCAGAAAGGTCACATATATTCACCACTTCTAGTAACACTTGTTACTTGTTTCTTTTAGTTTTAGTTCCTTTGTGCCAAGATGCCTATGTTTCTGTGTGTGTGCTTAATAAAAATTAATCAATCAATCACAAAGTGAACCCACAGTGTCCTCTCCAAATGTATTGCCCCAGGTCCCTTTCCACTCTTTTACCAAGTTCAAATTCCACAATCAGACTTTCCTTCTGTTGTACTGTTTACCTGAAGTGGCACTGCTGATAAAACTGCAGCCTAGTATATTTGTGTCAAAAGGGCTTAAAAGTTGCTGCCCAAGGACTGGTCTGGATCTTGTTACCCAGCATTGGTGTACCCATTATGAGACAGCTCCATGCTAGACCTGCATAGAAGACTGACCGAGGACTTTTTAAAGACTGCTCAATACAAGGAAATCGTAATTCCAAGCTACGGGATGGGATACTAAATATATCAGATATGCCAAGCTGGCAAAGTATCGAAGGAGGAAAGTTACATACTCTCCAGCTAGTAGCCAGGCTAACTGTGATTTTGAAAAATAAAATGGCTCCTGATTATGTCCTGGCTGCTAAGAAGGGAGGCATTTGTGCTATAATTGTAGTTTTCCCCCAACATTTCCAGTGGCATCAATGAACGTCAGAAACCATTTATAGGTTTCACAAAATACAATGCAAATTTTTCCCATTCCTTCAGTGGTAATGGTACTGGCCTCAAAGGTGTGGTCTTCAACTACAAATTCTTAATACACAAAATCTCCATCATAGCATCAACATTACTGTCCATGGCAGAATACCATTAACAGAATACAGAATACCAAAAAGAACGTCTCATCACTTTCTTAGTAGTAGAGGATCCTAGATGACCTGCATGTGCTAATTATACAAATCTTGGCCTTAATCTTACAGGTTGAACAAACTTTCTTTTTTAAATGTGTGTATTGGTATTTAGACAAAATACAGAAGATCATTGTTCATATGCACATATCCTTATGTTACAAGTCGAAGGAACAATTATATCATAACAGATAAAACAAAACCAAAGCAGAGGCAACAGTCTGAGCATGCGTTAGTGTGATATTCTACATTTCAAACAGTGTAAAATGACATATTTATATGACATAATTTGCATAGCGTTGTCAGGTTCGAGGGCTGTACATGAGAAGCGACACATTACAGGTACAGTAGGTAATACTTAGGATAAATCGTTACTTATTAGCTGTTGTTCGATCAATTTCATGGACAGGTGAAGTAACATGGGTTGGGGCAGTATTTAAAACAGCTAGCCAGGCAAGGAATGGACCCCAGAGGTTGAACAGTCCTTAACAACACTCCTGACTCGACCGTCAACTCATCGGCAACATGAATAAAACTCAACAACTCTCCTTTTAGATTCAAATATATGGCCACCTATTTTGCAGAAAGTCTACAACTTTTTTCATATTTCTATCTTGAAAACTAGCCAAAGACCAATCATTCTGATTAATAATGCCCTGACATTGTTAAACTAGATCAATAGCTGCCACCACACATCCATCTTTGAACCACTAAACCTCATCAGTTTCCTCCTTCAAAGGCAACCTGGGTAAGCAATCTGCTCTTTGATTGGAACTTCCAGGAATATACTGTACATCAAAATTATATTCCTGTAATTTTGCTAAAATCCTAAAAGTCTGGCTGAAGCAGTCGCCATTCCTTTTTCCCCCAGCCCTCTCCGCTTTTACTATGGTCGAAGCATGTACATCCAGCTTTGATCACGATGACAATGCACATCGGTCGGCAAAGAACAGTATTTGACAATCTCCGCCTGTCGTGAATTGGCTTCTTTCACAAATCTGTATAACAACTAGGCTGCGATAAATTTTTCCGGATAAGAGCTTCTGTAAAGGATTACAATTGGCCCCCAGGTATGATGTCACAACAGTACATGTATATCCTGACAATTAGACAGCGTCCAGACCAAGAAAATCGATGTAAGATGACCATCATGATGCATGCAGATGTCACGCGAGGCATGATGGCCACCGGAATGCATGCTGATGTCACATGCTGCACTGTTTCCTCCACCGACTAGACCACTTGCACTGCACAAATGAGCCTGCACGCAGTCACACCCTTACATATGTTTGAGATGAAGTACCTTCCAGTGACGAGGAGCGTAAATCGCTATATGGTAATAAAAGTGGTTCACCTTATCCCAGACTGTCATCCGGCAAGTTTTTTTCTCTGTATGCTAGGTTTCCTTCTGTACACCACACGATTACTCCACACTGCAGGAGGTTCAACGCGGCACTCGGATGGGGAGCTCCATATGGCAATCGTGGCTTTTTTTTCCTTGTTGCCAATTTGTTGTGTGTAAGTCCCCTTAGTATAGTGCAACACCAGGCCAGAAGTACGCTAAGTCTTTTTTCTTTATTTGCAACTTCCAACAGAGCCCAACGCCAAGTGTCTTGCCACACCAGGACCAGGTCTTCAGCTGCCAAACTGGAAGAACTGGTTCCCTGAACGGGAATGCCTAACACATAGAATGCAACCCTCCAACATTCCAATACAAATCAGCCTTATGTAATTACAACACACTACTTGGTTTGCATTTTGGCTCTTAAGATGTGATTCAATATAGAATTAAAGATGTGTAACAGTTAATAAGGGTGATATATATATATCTATTTTTTTGCAGAGTTTTATATAGCGCGAACTTGACTCGAATCGGGTATCAGAGCGCTTTACATAGCACCGTTACATGAGGACACACATTCACCATGTAGTTCAAAGTGACACCAAGTATAAAGCGAGAGGGAAGCTCAATTATTATGTCAGTCAGAACCCTGCGTGGAAATATTCACATTATTCAGTTTTACTCACCAATAAGCGTATGCTAAGATCATCTGCCCCTCCATTTGACTGCTATGTAGAGGAATAACAAAACACCTGCCCTTGGTCACCGAGTCCACCACCCTCTGTGCCTTCCCTTTCGCTCCTCACCTGAAACGGTGCTCTCTGCTTTACATCGGAACATAGAGCTAGCACTGCACTGCCAGATAAGCAGTCAGACGGAGATCTCTGCACAGAAAAAGATAGGACAGGCCTCCGCACATAGTTTCTAAATAACATTTTGTAGTACCTTTGCAGTTTTCTTGTAATACTACAAAACGTACTACAGAGTGCAGTTCTTAATCAGGCCTTACAGTGTTAACTGGTTGGGTGTTGTGTGACTGCCAAGCAGTTTGCCTGTCCCAGGAGGAGTACGGAGGCCCCTTGAAATTGACTGACTTCTTCACAGAGCAAAGGTGTAGATATATTGTGCATGCTGTGTGTATCACATTAATGAGAAAATGACAGTAGTGCTGCTATTTTGTTTGGGGTGAAGCTCCTCTGGGAGTTATGCAGTATAGTGTTTTCCTGAATAAGAATTGGGCTGCTGTGGCTTGTGCTTCTTGTGCCAGATTTCCTGCCTGATGTTTGTCCCATGCCCAAGACTCAAATGTTCTCAAACTCACTAGCTGGAAATAGGTTACTATTGCCCTCAAGTATTAAAGTGGTTTGTGTATTTAATGTCCCTGCCACTGGGCGATGACTAGGGACCAGGGATCCCAAGAGAAGGCAGGGTTTGGGGATCCTGAAGTTGGGGCTAGTAAGGGTCTGTAAACCAATCAGCAAACAATTCCCATTTTGTGATACAACCTATATATCCACTAGTAATCCAATAAGGTGGCACTGAATACCTTACAGTATTTGACTCAATAATATGTATTGCCAATAAAAAACTCTATTCTTATATTATTTAAAAGAAATGTATTCATATGAATAATTCAAAAGTTACTACAATATATGAATCAATAAATTTACAATGAGAATGTAAAAATCCAGGACAAATGTGTCTAGACTCTTGCAGCCAGATTCATCATTGTAAAATCGGCTCGCAAAGGGCCAGATTCTGAGAATCCGGCCCTTTGCGAGCGCTATTTTTGCATTTGGGATTCATCATCCCAAATGCAAAAATCGCTGTTACAGAAAGCGCAAAATTGCGAAGAATCGCATTTAAGGAATCTCAATTAGAGATTCCTTAAATGCAATTCATGAACCATTTAAAAATTGCGAATTCGCAATTTCTGGCCGCTATTTACCGCGAAGTCTGACTTCGTGGTAAATAGCGAAAACTTAGAAAAATGCACTTTAGTGCATTTTTCTAAGTTGTATGTTACACACACACATGTCCTCTGGACATGTGTGTGCGCAACATCAGGCTACATTTTCATTTCAGGGGTGCTACAGGGTGTCCTTTGGACACCCCTGGCACCCTTGAAATCGCATCCTTATTTGCGATTAGCAAATAGGCCCATAGGAATGAATGGGGAGTTAATCCTTATTTGCGATTAGCAATTTGCTAATCGCAAATAAGGAAGCTGTAGAAATCACAATTTGTTTTGCGATTTCTACATGAATCCCGTTTTGCGAGTCTTTAATAGCGATTCCTTAATAATCGCTCTTAAGGACTCGCAAAACGGGACATTGATGAATCTGGCCGTTGGTGTACTAAACAGGTCGTCTAAACATAAAACCAGATTTGCAGAATTTTAGAAACAGATCCTCTGTTAGTTATAATCACAATTTATATATCACACATAAAAACACAAAAGCTATAAAAAAAACAGTTTACAATCAAAAATGATTCATAACTAGTCCTTTTTCTTAAAAGTTCTGTTGGCGCAGCATTTTGGCAGTTCTTGGAATCAATCGCCCACCTTCATCAGGACAAATTCATATGTATGTAAACCCCATAGACTACAGCAATTAAAACTGAAGGAGATAACAAAAATTACAAAACCTCATCAGTACACAATATAGATTTTTTTTTTTAAACGATCAATACAGTCCTTCTCTTTAATTAATTCCGTGCAAACCATTGGCTACAAAAGTGTGCCACAGCTGGTATATTTATGGTGGTCACTCAAAATATGCTTAAAATCCACAACAACTGGGTAACCCACACACTTTAAATTAATCACCAGAACATATTTATTGATTTAACTGAATCCTGGTCTATCATGCTAGTTCTATAATTCATAGATAATAACCTATCTGTTTTCTATTGTTTAGAAAAAGGATCATTTTTCTGGTCCTCCTATTCTATACGGGTAGTATGAAATTTGCTCTCAACATTAAGTTAAGTGTAGGAAAATATATAGCTTAATTATATCTGCCTTTCACAAGAGTTGTATAATGTTGTGAGGTTCACCCATTCCAGTCTTGTTATTCAACCTACAAGACATACTTAAAAGGCACCTCATTTACAACTAATCATGTGTCCCTTTATTTACTATATTTATTGGTTAATTGACACATTCTGTAACCTTCACTTACTGTATCTCGATGGCCAAGGTATTCTGGTCACTAATCCTTTATGTGATAAGGATTCGTTTTCTGCTGCACCATACCTAATAATATACAGCCTTATTATATAATCATTGTAGCATACGTGTTTCTCTTTCACAACGTATTACCCCTTATGGCGTACCTTTCTATCTGCCTCACAATAACTTCCTTTCTTCACAATGATAAGGGGTCTTCAGAGTAAACAAAATGGCCTCATGGGTCTTGTTTTTGCTGTCATTAAAATCTACCGATCATTAACAATCCAGGGTAAGCTAAGGATAAAAAACAAATTGATAGATTTAAAATCGCATTTGGCAAAGCTGTTATGCTTTAATATCTATTTATACTATACAGGGGATCATAATCCTTTTCACTGCCTTCTACCAAAGCCTTCAATCAGTTTATTGTCTAGGGCATTTTTTTGTATTTATCAGTGTATGTCCTCAGCTGTTTTTGCCTTTCCCATCAATATTATCTCTTTCACAAGGTATTACTCCATGTGGCTCACCTTCTATCTGCCTCACAATCACTCCCTTTCTTCACAATGATAAGGGGTATTCAGAGTAAACGAAATGATCTCATGGGTCTTGTTTTTGTTGTTATTAAAAGCTCTCTGGTCATTAACAATCTGGGGAAAGCTAAGGAAAAAAACTGATTTATAGATTACGAATTCGCATTATAGAAAAGCTGTTATGCTTTAATTTCTATTCATACTATACATGGGATCATAAACCTATTCACTAGCTTCTACCAAAGCATTACATCGGTTTATCGTCTAGGACATTTTTTGTATTTATCAATATATGTACTAAGCTGTCCTTTTCCTTCCATCTTTGTATGTACAGCCAGCTCAGTATCAATTTTCTATCGCTTAAATTATTGGTTCCATAGAGTTACCGACAGGGGTTGATATCGTAATAACTCCTGGTAACCCCAGCAGTGTTGGCTCCTAAGCTAAGGCAGAGGAGCGTCGTCCCACTGCCTTGCAGCAGAGGAGTAAAAGAAACTCAGGTGCTCAGACCAATCATTTCAGCATTGTGAATGGCTCTAGGGAGGTTGGGAGCCCGGTGATTCCTGCTGCTTCCTGCATCCTGCTGAGGGACCGGAGTCAGGAAGAAGAGGACGGAGGAGAGGCGGCGGCTGGACGTCACAGGTAAATGTTTTTATTTATTTTCTTACTTTATTTGTTCCCCACCACCCCCCTGCCCCTGTCCCCACCACCGGCCTACCACCTGGGTCTGGTAGCAACTGCTACTGAACCCTGGTACCCACATCATTGATATATAAACCGAGGCCACTGTACGCTCTATTTAAAGGCCCACCAGAGTCCCCCCAACACTGGGCGGCCGAATCACTGTCCTCCAGTATAATGAAAGGTCACCATTCCTGAGCCCCGGCTTCAATATGTAGTAACAGACGTTACATGCAAATGCCTTGCATGCACACTGCTAGTCTGTTGTCAGGTGCCGGCCGTTTTAAGACCAGGCTAAGTTTGTATCTTAGTATCAATAAACTAGCACTGTTGATGTGTGTACATTTTGTTAAAATTCATTAAAGTTCCCTCTCTTTCTTCTCCATGTTTCATTGACTCTTAGTTAGAAACCCTATTTAGAGCATAACTCATGGAACTAGAGGTAAGGCTCACTTTGTCTTCAAATACGTCAGCTTGTCTCTCTATTTCCTGCATTCTGCCATTGGACCACCATCACTAATCGTCAGCCATCTTAAGAGTGAGTCAAGCAGCCTCATACGTACGCTAACTATTCTTACTCTTTTTGGTATTCTATAAAATGGGATCACAGCTATTTATGAGAGTGTATATGTATTCTCAGAGCAGTATTCCCTGTACTGTAATCCACACGTTTAGAAAGGTAAAGGCACAATTCCTAAATCTGAAGATTCAACTAATTGTGTAGTCCATACATAGACTAGATCATGGTTACGTATAAAGGGATCTAGCTGTTCATAATGGCAGTCTTTTTGTGGTCACATTCCTATATTTAACAGAGAGAGTTTTAACCACAGTTGCTATCACTCTATTCCAAATCAAAGTTAAGCGAATCACCAATTGTTGCAAACATTAAAGACATAATAGGGATACATAGTGAAGGAGATGGTCTCTCACGCTTCTCTACTTCAATTAACTATCAACCTTTCCCATTCTTCCCTATTTTTTAGTCTATGGTTGTAGGTCTAAATCGTGCCATAAAATAATGTTCTCTTTGTTTCCTTTTCCTGTCCAAATTTCCAACTTGTGCTCTGCCTGTTATTTTTTCAAGAATAAACCAATTCAAATTGTCCTCTTTATGTTTGCACTCCAGGAAATGCTCAACCAAGGGGGCATTTTTTCTCCTTGTCCTAATTGCAGATTTATGTTCATTAAATCTGCTTTTCACCTCTCCAGAGATCTCTCCTACATACCCTACCCTACAGGGACAAATAATAGGGTAAATTACATTTTTTATTCTACAGTTCACCATGTTATCGATCCAGTGACTCACACCATTCAGTTCTATCTTGTTATTCTTAATGACCAAGTTACAATGTGTACAGAGCCACAGGGGAAATTCCACGTTACTTTAGATCCATCTCTTATGCTCATTTGTTGTGGACCTTTCACTTCTTTTCATGTATGAACAAGATGATTCCTAATGGTTTTGTTTCTCCTATAGGCAAACGTGGGTTTTTGTAGTTTTTTCCCCCTGTTACATTTAAGAGTGACCAACTTCTATTCACTAGTTTCTTAATGTTGTTGCTCATATTGGTGAAGTTGATTATACAGACAATTCTCTGAATTATTTTCTTATTTTCTAGTTTTGCTTCAAAAAGACTTTCCCTATTGTAATATGTTGCTCTTTTGAAGAATCTTCTAATCAATTTCTTTGGATAGCCTCTTACCAAATGTTTGTCTTGTAGAGTTTTGGCATGTCTCTCAAAATCCTCTCTGTTAGTGCAGTTCTGACAAAGTCAAAGGAACTGTCAAAACGGAATGGTAGCTTGTATAATGGAGCAGAGTATTTCTATATGATGACTTTGAAAATAACTCCACTTGTAATCTTCCTTCTCTACTTTTGATTTTGATATCTAAAAAATTACATTCAGACTGACTTATGGACGATGTAAACTAGAGATTCGGGGCGCCACAATTAATCCAGTCTATAAAGGGACAGAGTTCTTCCCTTTGACTGCTCCAAACAAAAAAACACATCCTCAATAAACCTTGACAAATGTGTCACACTTTAGAATACCAAGGAGTATGTATGAGGCTGCTTGACTCACTATTAAGATGGCTGACGATTAGCGACGATGGTCCAATGGTAGAATCTAGGAAATAGAGGGACAGGCTGGATAAACTTGAGTTATTACGATATCAACTCCCGCTGGTAACTCTGTGAAACCAATAATTTACGCGATAGCAAATTGGTAATAAGCTGACTGTACATACAAATATTATAGAAGATTGATTCGTAAAGAGGATCAATGGTTGTTTGGCACTGGCGAGGACCAGCTATGTACCTAATTTTGATGGGAAGGAAAAACACAGCTTAGGACATATACTGATCAATACAAAAAATGTCCTAGACGATAAACCGATGTAATGCTTTGGTAGAAATTAGTGAAAAGTATTATGATCCCCTGTATAGTATGAATAGAAATTAAAGCATAACAGCTTTGTGTTAGAACCCGGGATGTCAGGTCACCTAGGGTAGCCTGGCCTAGGGGTAAGACAAGCAATTCTAGAGGCACAAGTGTGAAGGTTGCAGACCACCCAGCAGTAAATCCACGCAATAACACTTAAAAAGGACGCTACACCAATTTGTTAGGAAAATATGTACTGGTTTATAAAAATAATATACTCTGTTCTTCGGTTTCCAAATATACAGCTTAGGACATTTCAGTTTATCTTAGAAATAGCAATTACACCTTTTAAACTGCTAAGAAATTATCAATTAGCTTCTTCAGTACATTACATTTAGATGTCTTCAAATCAGTAGTTCCACTTCCAGAGAGGTTAACCTGTTTCAATAATTATTATCAATAACACATTGAATCAGACACCAACATTAATATTTTACATTCAATCTGTAAATACTCCTGGAATGTGTAATTGGACTCCAGCATTAATTAACTTTAGCTTCCATAAGGTGCCCTTAATCTTCCTCCCACAATTCCTCTCACCCTCCTAACAACTAAGCAGTCACTGTGAGGGTTCAGATCCACAAGAATTTCACATGGGCTTTAGCAGTCTCTAAGAGGAACTGTTATCTTTATTTACTCAGCCGGCCCCACCTCTTCTACACAGCTGAGGGTAATGACCAGAGTTAAAGCTACCCCCACGTTCTCCTTACTGTAGCGTGGAGACGATGCTTTCCCAGTCTCCACGCGTCGCTGCTGCTCTGGGGTTCCTCAATAGCTCAAATTGCCAAGTTCACGACTCCACGCCCAGCAAGCTGCTTACTCGGCGCTGGCGTGGGGAAAACGTTAATTCCCAATTTCCCCCGGTCTAAGGACGTCTCCGCGGCTGGCGCCTAGCCCCCGTACACACCCTCGTGGTTAATTCAGCCGAGGCTGAGCTGCGCAGGCAAGCGCTGGTTCCGCTCACGCCTCCTCTGCCGGCTCCTCCTCACAAAGCCCGGCGGCTCCACTAGGCATGCGCGGAGAGCGAGTGTCTCCCCGCCGGAGACCGCGCTCCTTAAGAGACACCTCTCCTCGTCTCCGCCCACCCGGAAACAGACCGGGGTTTCCACAGATCCGCTCCTCACCTCAGGACCCTCAGCCTCTGCTCCGCCACGGCGCCGCTCACCTCGCGCCGGTAATGGGGCAGAACGGCCTGACAACTCGCCACCTCCGCTCCCTCAGCACGCACACGCCAGCTCCAGAGCAGAGCGGCTCCTCGACCCACTACCTCCACTGCAACAGGTAGGAAGAAGGCACGGTGGGGATATAGCGCAAAAGGGGGGGGTTCCCAGCAGGCAGTCAACACCCCATTAACGAACTGGGCAAGGGGGGGCACCAGGTTTAGCCCTCCTCCGCTTGAAGGAATCACAGCAGAAGTCTGTTTACTGGGCAGAGGACTGCACCGCGCAGCGCTGCAGTCTCCTTCTCCTGTAGACTACCCCTGTGTAATTTAGACAAGGGGCAAGCTAGGCGCCCAGGGTCTCCAGTAACCCTCAACAGCGGGGCCAGGACAAGTAACCCAAAGGGGGCAGTGTGGCAAATTAGTAAGGCAGCTTCCCAGTCCAGGAGGTCAACCCTATGTCTAGCCTCTTCCCACCCTTAGCTACAGCCTGTCCTCCAGCTGACTCTCTCAGGTAGACAAAATGGCTGCCCCGCATTCCGCCTTATATAGGCTGACCCTCAGTGGTCCAGAATGGACCAGAAGGTTCTGGAACGCCCTATACTGGTCTATGGGCAAGTTCTGGGTTTGGCAGTTAAGGCAGTTGGTAGCCACCATTTTGTGTGGTTCCAACTTTTCCTGTCAGAACAGGCCTCTGGGCCTGAGGTGAAAAATTATGAGGGGGAAAAAGAACACCTATCCCCTTGACCAACACCTATAAAAAGTTAGTGGACAAAAATTAACAAGGGTATGAGGGGCAAAAAGGGGACAAAATAAATAATAAATTGGAGGAACTACGCAAAAAGCCAGACAGGTCTAACACTTTGCTATAATGTGAATTTGTAATCTATAAATCTGTTTTTATCCTTAGCTTTCCCTGGATTGGTAATGACCAGGGAGCTTTTAATAACAACAAAAACAAGACCCAGGAGGTCATTTTCTTTACTCTGAATACACATTATCATTTTAAAGAAAGGGAGTTATTGTGAGGAAGATAGAAAGGTAAGCCACCAGGAGTAATACCTTGTGAAAGAGAGACATGCATGCTACAATGAATATATATATATTCTTCCATACCAGTCGAAAAAATTTCGTACAACATCCTAGATGGACTAACATTGGTGGTACATCATCCACAGCCCCCACGGATATACTCACAGGCAAGGACTATGAAATGTTACAAATTCTATATGAGTTACAGGACTCCCAATCAGACGCAATGTCAGGTGATACTGCTGGCGAGACTGAGACATTGGAACACCTGGGAATTGAGCAAACCAATGGTAAAAGCAATTTTAAACCTAAATCTAAATTAATTCCAAAGACCCCCTTTGGTGTGCTCCCACCCCTGTTCCTGTTTAATAGTACTCAGTACTCCTGTGAGTCATTGAGCAGAGGAGCTCGTGGATGAAGCACCTGCATGCCTGTGAGAGGTACCTGACCTGAGAAAGATGTTGGCAGCCTACTCAGCAAACCCCCAATTTCAAAGACTGTAATCTCTACTGATGACGGTTAAAGAACCAGAAACACGTGTCTAGAGATCAGCACTATCTGCGCCAACTGTGGCGAAACACTCGAACACTCTTGAAGCAAGCAAGTAACTGAAACTGCATTTACCACAATGGCAGGGGAGAACATTGCTGGGAGGTGAAGCGGAGTGCTCCCACCCCTGTTCCTGTTTAGTAGTACTCCCGTGAGTCATTGAGCTGACGAGCTCATGGATGAAGCATCCGCATTCCCTGTAAGAGGTACTTGACCTGAGAAAGATGCTGATAGCCTACTCAGCAAACCCCAAATTTCAAAGACTGTAATCTCTCATGATGATGTTTAAAGAACCAGAAACACATGTATATAGATCAGCACTATCTGCGCCAACTGTGGCGAAACACTCGAACACTCTTGAAGCAAGCAAGGAACTGAAACTGCATTTACCACAATGCCAGGGGGTAACATTGCTGGGAGGTGAAGCGGTGTGCTCCCACCCCTGTTCCTGTTTAATAGTATTCCCGTCAGTCATTGAGCTGACGAGCTCATGGATGAAGCACCCGCTTGCCTGTGAGAGGTACCTGACCTAGAAAGATGTTGGCAGCCTACTCAGCAAACTCCAAATTTTAAAGACTGTAATCTCTACTGATGATGGTTAAAGAACCAGAAACACGTGTCTAGAGATCAGCACTATCTGCGCCAACTGTGGTGAAACACTCGAACACTCTTGAAGCAAGCAAGTAACTGAAACTGCATTTACCACAATGCCAGGGGCGAACATTGCTGGGAGGTGAAGTTGTGTGCTCCCACCCCTGTTCCTGTTTAATATAACTCCCGTGAGTCATTGAGCTGACGAGCTCATGGATGAAGCACCTGCATGCCTGTTAGAGGTACCTGACCTGAGAAAGATGTTGACAGCCTACTCAGCAAACCCCAAATTTAAAAGACTGTAATCCCTTCTGATGATGGTTAAAGAACCAGAAACACGTGTCTAGAGATCAGCACTAGCTGCGCCAACTGTGGCGAAACACTCGAACACTCTTGATGCAAGCAAGTAACTGAAACTGCATTTACCACAATGCCAGGGGCGAACATTGCTGGGAGGTGAAGGGGTGTGCTCCCATCCCTTTTCCTGTTTATTAGTACTCCCGTTAGTCATTGAGCTGACGTGCTCATGGATGAAGCACCCACATGCCTTTGAGAGGTACCTGACCTGAGAAAGATGTTGGCAGCCTACGCAGCAAACCCCAAATTTCAAAGACTGTAATCTCTACTGATAATAGTTAAAGAACCAGAAACACGTGTCTAGAGATAAACACTATCTGCGCCAACTGTGGCGAAACACTCGAACACTCTTGAAGCAAGCAAGTAATTGAAACTGCATTTACCACAATGCCAGGGGCGAACATTGCTGGGAGGTGAAGCGGTGTGCTCCCACCCCAGTTCCTGTTTTATAGTACTCCCATGAATCATTGAGCTGACGAGCTTGTGGATGAAGCACCCACATGCCTGTGAGAGGTACCTGACCTGAGAAAGATGTTGGCAGCCTACTCAGCAAACCCCAAATTTCAAAGACTGTAATCTCTACTGATAATAGTTAAAGAACCAGAAACACGTGTCTAGAGATCAACACTATCTGCGCCAACTGTGGCGAAACACTCGAACACTCTTGAAGCAAGCAAGTAACTGAAACTGCATTTACCACAATGCCAGGGGCGAACATTGCTGGGAGGTGAAGCGGTGTGCTCCCATCCCTTTTCCTGTTTAATAGTACTCCGTTGAGTCATTGAGCTGACGAGCTCGTGGATGAAGCTCCCGCATGCCTGTGAGAGGTACCTGACCTGAGAAAGGTGTTGGGAGCCTACTCAGCAAACCCCAAATTTCAAAGACTGTAATCTCTACTGATGATGGTTAAAGAACCAGAAGCACTTGTCTAGAGATCAGCACTATCTGCGCCAACTGTGGCGAAACACTCGAACACTCTTGATGCAAGCAAGTAACTGAAACTGCATTTACCACAATGCTAGGGGCGAACATTGCTGGGAGGTGAAGCGGTGTGTTCCCACCCCTGTTCCCCTTTGATACTATTGACTGTTTCCACGAAGCAATGATTAAAGACCTGGATACATTAAGAACTGCGCCCATACAACCAGCAACCAGGAGAAAATACAATCTCTCTAGAGCACAATGGACTGCAGAGAAATCTCTCAAGGAGGACAATACAATTGTTATCAAACAATCTGATAAGGGAGAAATGTTGTGGTTTTGTCAAAAGATTACTACAAAGAGGAGGCATTACGCCTTTTAGGGGACACATCTAGTTATCAGAAAATAGGCAAGGGAGAATACAATACAAGTGTCCTAGCCTTCTAATGTTTGTTAAATAACTGGAAAGAGGGGGGGCGTGGCCAACTGCCGAGCATGGAGGCAGCTTGAAGCGGGAGCTCCTCCAGGCATAGCGGCCCGCGCTAAATATCCGTACAATTATCCGGCTCATCACCCGCCCGAAGAAGCGGCATCGGCTCGGGGACCCGAGCGGCACTGTTTGATCCGATCACGGTGAATTTCGGTTGCCGGGAAGTGGTCCGTTCTGCGGCGACGTGTTGGGGCCTGTGGTTGCCTGGCCGCACCGACCTGAAGTGACTGGCGGATCCGGGCGGAAGTGCGTCCTGCTCGGCTTGGACGCGGTGGCTCCGGCCGGCCCTGGCGGATCCTCGGACAATAAAGTAACCCGGCGCTCAGCATAGCCGGCGCGGACCTCCGTGAGAGCGGAAGAGGCTAAATCATCTAGGACTGGCTGCGTGCCTCGCCCGGACACAGAGCAGGTACCTACGCGGGCGGAGATAGCCCTGGGACCCGGACGGTGCCATATTGGGTGAAACAGACGGTCGGCCGCAGCGCTCACGCTGCGGGATACGGAGGGAAGCGCCGGGGGCCCTGCAGACCTCTCACAGCGCCGCAACTCAGAGTCTCACTCCAGAGTACTGGGGAGCCCTTGGAACCTGACGCAGGGGGTGCTATCTGAAGAGACGTCCATAGTGGGGTCCGGCCCACTGAGAGGCACCATAGCGCTGCTGCTCTGCTGCACGACGGGGCTCCGACACAGAACGCAGGGTGCTCCCCACCAGGGACTCGCCGACGACCCGCCGGTGCGCCGAAGCACGTTATACTGCAGTGAACACGAGAGGCCGGGGTAGACGCGCGGTGGGCCGCACGCACACGGCGCTGGAACCGGCGAGCTGACCATCGAGGAGACCGGCTGGGACATGCCTGGACCCTGTGAGTGTAGGGCCGAGCACTTGGAACCAGCGGGACACCCACTCGGGTGCACACAGCCTGTAGACCGGGGATTGCGCAGCAAATTGACGTGTGGCACTGACATTGCCGCCGAAAACGGGCTACTCATCCACAAGCACGACGCCATGGCAGGCAAGGGTGCGAAGAGCACGTCGACACAGGCAAAACTAGACAAATTTGCGTACAGCCAGCATGGACACTCTCAGGGTGGCGGGCGCCACTCCACAGGTGCACCTCCAGACACAGACGGAACTAAAAAGGTCACATTGGAGGACATTATGAAAACCCTCACCGAGGTACAAACGACGGTGGGCACAATCTCCTCTGAGGTTAATCTGCTGAGGGCGGACTTTAAGAAAATGTCAGAAAGGGTGTCTCAAGTGGAAGTAGTTACGAAATCGCTCATTGAGGACACCTCGGACCTGCAAGTAGCAATGGAACGAATGGAGAAAGTCACTAAGCAACTGCAGGATAAGTTGGACGATCAGGAAGGGCGCTCCCGAAGGAACAACGTCCGCATCCTAGGCCTTCCGGAATCAGAAGGAAAAGGCGCCATGGATCTATACATCGAGGACCTCATCAAAACCAAGTTACAACCTAAGGGTTTGTCGCACTTTTTCTCTGTTGAAAGGGCACACCGAGTGCCTGGAGGACCGGCCAAGCAAGGAGCCACACCACGGCCAGTACTAGCTAGGCTATTTAATTTTAGAGACAGGGACGCCATTCTGCAAGCGGCGAGGGTCTCACCACCGGTTAAGATTCAGAACTCGACTTTGGCGTTCTTTCCAGACTACACGGCAGAGGTGGCTCGGCGCCGAAAATCGTTCACCGAAGTGAAAAAGACGCTGCGTGACAAAGGCCTGCCTTATTCAATGCTTTTCCCCGCCAAATTGCGGATTGTGGCCGACGGAAAAGCGTGGTTTTTTGATACGCCGGAGGTGGCGCGAGAATGGCTTGATTGATGGAGACAGGTGGGCCAGCCTCAGCGCTCGCACAGAGAACGCCAGACCCATCGCAACGGAAGACCAGCGGAGCAACATCCTAATCAACCCACACACGAGGAAGGAGCCGCGAGACTGGACTCTGATCTGGAGAGGGACCCCCTCGATTCAGGACAGCCTGTCAGGGTTTGATTAAATATGCTGCGTGGGGGACAACACGATTGCAGCCTTTGGGACCTTGAAGCTGATGGAGCTGAGTAGGGCGGGCATCGGCCGGTGCCTGTAGGGGACTCACCAACCCCACGAGCAAGTAAGATAGATAGGGATGGGATTAAGCACTCTGCCAAGTTGGGGATGCGGGCGGGTTTTCGTCCGTGGTGCAGGGGAGCAGGGAGGGGGTGGGGGGAAGAAGTTGTAATGTTACGGTTTTCGTTCTTAGTCATCACTAATTTCTTGTGGACCACGGTCCTATTGCAGGCCATACACTCATGGAATCCCAGCACACGTCATTGCTTATGCGACACACCGCACTGCCACACATCAGTAACACTAATCGCGAACCCAGATGGCCCGACAGGAAAGAGATGCTCCCGCTGAGGGCGCTCCTGCAATGACATTGGTACCCCCCCTGAAACTGCTCACGTGGAACGTTAGAGGGCTGGGGGACAAAATTAAAAGGGGTCTGGTCCTGCAAACCATCAAGCGCTATGGGCCTGAGTTAGTGATGCTTCAGGAAACACACCTGGCGGGGTCTACATGTAAAGCGCTTGACAGGCGTGGTTATGCAATGGCAGTGCACGCAGAGTTCACTACGGGATCCAGGGGCACTGGGATACTACTTAAAAAAAACTCATCCTTTATGGTTGACAGCCGCAAGACGGATGATCAGGGTCGATTTGCGGCGCTATCTGGCCAATGGGAGGGGAGGCCCCTCAATGTGATATCTGTGTACATCCCCCCGGCCCTCCACTCTACAGCACTGCCGGCGCTTGGGCAATTTCTCCTTGACCTCCCCGAGGGTGATGTGGTCATTGGGGGGGACTTCAATGCAATAACGGACCCCTTGCTGGACACCTTTCCCATGCGAGACCGCCCGAGAGGAGCGGCAGCGCTTCCTGGTTTTCTGAGCGCACTGGGCCTCACAGATGTTTGGCGTCAGTTGAACCCCACGGCGACCCAATACACGCATTACTCCTCTACACATAACAGCCTTTCGCGCATTGATTACTTTTTCTTTTTAGGGATGGGAGTGGGGCTGGTAGACAAACTAGAGATTCTGCCCAGAGGCATATCTGATCACTCCCCCATGTCCCTCCACCTTACTACCAAAGAGAGGAAGCGCGCCAGACTGTATCCGATATACCCCAACTATTTGACGGTCCCTGGCATCAGGAAGAAACTAAAATTGGCCACTACACACTACTTTAACGAAAATGTAGGAACGGTTTCCTCGCCCTCGGTGCTCTGGGAAGCGTATAAAACAGTCCTACGTGGAGTAGCCATAGCGGCAATTACAGGGCACAAAAGTGACTCCAGAAGTGAACTCGCAAAGTTGGAGTTGGCACTCCACACCGCAAACACCGCCCACATGTCAGACCCCACCCCTGACACCATGCATACACTGCACCTCCGACAGCAGCAGCACCAGACTCACCTCACAATGATTACTAGGGGGCATCTAGCAAACACCACACACAGAATCTATGACGTGGGTGACAAGGCTGGGAAGATGCTGGCATGGTTGGACAAACGGGGCGGTAGTAACAGAGGGATACAGAGACTCTACGCACATGACGGCCAGCTACAGACACACCCTGAACAAATAGTACGCACCCTGGCACGCCACTATCAGGAGGTATACACCCCGGTGCGGACCGTCACGGAACGGGAGGCGATGGCGTCGCTCGAACACGTTGCTATCCCTGTGCTTTCACAGGAAGCACAACAAGACTTAGATTCGGACCTGACGGTGGACGAAATTCAATTGACAATACAGGAGTTGCAATCCGGCAAAGCCCTAGGGCCTAACGGGCTACCCGTAGAATGGTATAAGGCGACAGCCTCCGTGTTGGCCAAACCCCTGCTAGATATGTATGCTGAAAGTGTGGAGAGGGCGGAACTCCCTCTTGACCAGTGCACGGCCACAATAGTGGCCATTCCTAAACCAGCCAAACCACCGACTGTATGCACCTCGTACCGACCCATTTCTTTGCTCAACGTTGAAGTGAAGATCCTGGCGAAACTTCTGGCCAGTCGCCTGACCCGGCACCTACACACCCTGATACATCCCGATCAATCGGGATTCATACCACACAGGAGCACGGCGATGAATCTGCGGAGGATACATGGGGTGTTGGCGCGGGCACATCTTCTTTCAGACCAGGCTGTAATTTTATCCCTTGACGCCAAAATGGCATTCGACCTGGTGGAGTGGGAGTATCTGTTTGCTGTCCTTGCTCGAATGGGCTTCGGCCCGAAATATCTTGCATGGGTGCGGTTGTTGTACGCATCACCAGTGGCACAGGTGGTTGCGAATGGACACATCTCGCCGCCATTCCCGCTGGGGCGCGGAACTAGACAGGGGTGTCCGCTCTCGCCCCTGCTCTTTGCTTTGGTACTGGAGCCATTGGCCATCCTGCTCAGAGCGACGCCACTGTTCCGGGGCATCACCTGGGAGGAAGGGTGGGAGGATAAAGTCTCCCTATATGCGGATGACATGCTGATATATATGGTTAATCCTAACGAGGGGATCCCTGCCCTGTTGGCTCTGTGTGATGAACACGGAAAGGCGTCAGGTTACACCCTGAATTGGTCCAAATCAGTAATATACGTACTTAAAGGCCCGGCCCCTCTGCTACGGGACGACTGTCCCCTACAGTTAGCGACCACCTCCTTTAAATACCTGGGTATTTTCATCACTAATGACGCCGCGGAATTTCATAACGCGAACTTGCTGCCGCCTCTGGCACGCCTACGTACAGACGTTAAATACTGGGCTACTCTACCGCTGACCCTCCTTGGGCGCGCGGCACTATATAAGATGATGGCTCTCCCCAGGTTTCTCTATGTGCTTGAGAATACCCCCTATGTGGTGGCACCGAGTTACTTCAAGCAGGTCGCTGCGCTAGTATCCAGCTTGCTGTGGAGCAACGGCCCAGCCCGCATAGCGCATGACAAATTGGTGAAAAGCTGGTATGAAGGGGGGATCGCGTTGCCCAACCTCCAGTTGTATTACTGGGCGTCCCAACTTAAGATAATTAATCATTGGATCCACGTCCCGCGGGACGACCCCGCATACAAGGCGGATTGGTCACAACTGGGGACGGACGGCATGCTTTCGGTGCTCTACAATTTCCCACAAGTTAAGAACCTACTCGGACCGACGTTTCATACGGCAGCATTATGGCATACGGCGCAATCTCGGTTGGGCTGGAAGGGGAAAATCACCAAGCTGACGCCACTGTGGGACACAAGAGCGCTGGGTAACTTGAGGTCATGTGGGGGTTTTGCGCGATGGGACCAAATTGGGATTTCCGTGGTGGGGGATCTTTGGGACAGAGATACGGTGGTTACATTTCCACAACTCCAACAACAATATGGTATGGGCTCCACTGAAACATTTAGATATGTGCAGATCCGACACGCACTCCTACAGGCAATTCCTCCTGACACCACACTCCCAGAGTCGTCGCCACTGGAAGACAGACTGTTGACAGACTTTATGGAGCAGAGGGCAACCTCTCTCACGTATAAAAAACTGGTCAATAACCTGCCAGACCCCACACAGAAACTTCGAGAGAGATGGGTTGGGGAAATAGGCGACATGGATGATACAGAGTGGAACGAGGCGCTTGCGTCACCAAGAGAAGTAGGCATCTCGGCTAGGTTCAGGCTAGTGCAACTCAAGATATTACACCGCACTTACTACACCAGAACGCTTCTTCACAGAATACAGAGGGCGACACACTCCTTCTGCCTCAGGGGCTGCGGGGAGGAGGGAACTCTGCTTCACACATTATGGGATTGCCCTCTGGTCCAGGACTTCTGGAAGCAAATTATGCGCACAATCTCCCAGGCTATTGAACTCTCAGTCCTACCTGAACCACGTAAATGTCTGTTGAACATTTGGGATCCTAATGACTTGGACAGGTATGGCCAGCTATGGGTCACATTGGCGATGACAGTGGCCAAGAGGGACATTGCGCAGAAGTGGGGTGCCCCGGAATTGCCTACGGTGGCTGCTGGATCAGGAATATAGACCTCCTCATGGTGAAAGAAAGAGCGGTTTACGTGCTGCGGGCCTGCCCGCTTAGTGGAATAAGGTGTGGACGCCATGGAATAAGTACAGGGGAGAACCGTGTGAACCCCTACCGGAACATGAGGACTTGGACTCAGAAGAGGAGGAGGAGTAGTAGGGATGGGCATACATATTAACTCGGGTTGATGTTGGGGTGGTGCGGGAAGGTGGTGCTACCTTCGATGTCGTGCTGAACATGTGCAATGGCTAACAAATGACTATGGGCGGGACTAGCCCTCTACCGAGTGATGACTTTAGATGGGTTTCAATGTTTCTCTTTTTTTGATGTAAGTTAATTTTGCCAGGAAAAGATTATTGTACCAAACACGGGCGGACCGCGAAATGAAACATGGGTAGGGTATGACGATGTGATGAAGGCCGAGAGTCTTAGTAGCTTGTGATTCATTTGTGTCCATATTAGAAGGGTAACCACACTATGTAAGAATGCGATCTAATGCCTCCAATTCTCTTGATGATAACTAATATCGATATGACAATGATAACTAAAAGCAATATTGTTAATGTGTCTTTTGATTTCCTGACAATAAAGAGTTTTCAAAAAAAAATAAAAAATAACTGGAAAGAGAAGGGAATCCTAGAGGAGGATGAGTACCAGTTTATGAAGGATGATCATCCGGTTCTCCCCACGTTCTACCATCTGCCGAAAATTCATAAAGACCTGAGGAGACCCCTGGGTCGCCCAATAGTGTTGAGTAAAGGCAGCCTGCTAGAAAAAGCTTCAATCTATGTTGAAGTCGATGATAAACTCTGCACCAAACTCTATAGGAAACCAACCTCAGGCAATATAGTTTTAGTTTCACAGACCCAACATCCACAAAATCTGATCAATAGCATCCCCTATGGGGAACTGTTGAGGCTCAAACTAAACTGTTCACTCCCTGAGGATTCTGATGAAGCTGAAAAAGACTCCCTTGCCAGATTTAGAGCCAGAGGGTACCAACAGACAATTTTTAAATGTGCCAGGGAGAAGGTCCAATCGAAGAACAGGCAAGAACTGTTGGCACAAAGATCGGTCAACAGTTCAAGCCCAGAAGAGAATAACGCAACAGTCAGGTTCTTTCTTGGGTTCTCAGCAGAATCACTAAAGATCAAGGATCTGGTCAAAAAAAATTGGGGGATTCTTCAAACAGACAGTGTAATCGGACAGTTTGATATCTGATAGACCCGTTATTACATACAAAAAGGAATGCTTCTTTGAAAGATATTCTAGTTCATAACCTTTTCACAAAGGAACCTGTTAATAAGAAAATGTAAATCACAGGATTTTTTTCCATGTACCAGCTGCAAGGCCTGTAAAAATAGCTCCAAGATGAAGGACTATGTAGTACCAGGAAAGAAGGAAAAGCGATGTATTAACAAATTGCTTAATTGCAACTCCAGCCATGTTGTATACTGTTTGGTTTGTCAGTGTGGTCTCCAATACATCGGCAGTACTTCAATCCGGCCAAAAAATGAGTGTTGGAGCGCACACAGGAAATTACCAACAAAGATGCCTCGTATCCCGTAGCCAGGCATTTCTCTGTATTACATGATTCGAGAAGTGACAGACTACGTTATTTCTGTTTGGATCAGATTCTCTTAACAGAAAGAGTGAAGCTACTCAGACAGCTGGAGACCAGGTACATAGTCGACTTAAGGACTCGCACACCTTGGAGCCTCAATACAGAGGAAGAATTATGGTCTTTCATAGGTTAATAATGAATCACCCCTGACCAATGGTAAATATTGGAATTCAGAAAATAGGTTTCAGAATTTCAGAATTCAGAAAATAAGTCTTCAATCTATGCAGACTTCTTCCTCTTCCCAATGGTGAAGGATTTAAGTTCCTTCATCCAGGACACTATGGATTTTATAAGGCTAATTCAAAACATACGCTGGGAAGACACATTTCTTTTGATTACCTTTGACATCACGAGTCTTTATACTTGTATAGCATATTCCCAGTGTCTATCTGCCCTTGAATCAGGGGGCCGAAAGGCGTTTGTTAGTACTTTGCTTTTTCAAGTGGCATGGAAGAATACATTTTTGAAAGTGCAGAGAGCCGGAGTGAGCAGTGTTGTTCTTTGAACTGCTGGTGCTACTTGTTACACAGGACTGCCCCCGTGTGCTGCGACACCCCCGTGTTGATGGATATATATATATATATATATATATATATATATATATATATATAGGTAGTCAGACAAAATATCGAAAACAAAATATCGATATACAATAATATCGATGTTTTAATATCGATGGTATAGTATATCGATGTGCCATAATATCGACAGACAGAATATCGAGATTAAGGTATGTATGTTAGTAATATCGAAATTTTGTTGTTTAGTGTTATGTATTTTATTATGTTGTTTATATGTTTGCTAAATATGTTTAGAAATGTATGTTTGAAAATTAGTAATTATGTTAACATTTTGCGTTTTAGTATTAGAGCGGGTTGTGGGTTTATAGGGGAATAGGGTGGGAAGTAATTTAATAATAATTAAATAATTAATATATATTTTTAAATATTTTTTAATTAATAATTAATTTGTAATTAATTGAAACTAATTAGTTAATTACATTAATTAGATTTAATGTGGTAATATATTTAATTTAGTGTTATTGTTAATTAATAATTAATTGGTAATTAATTAATATTAATTAGTTAATTAAATTAATTAGATTTAATGTGCTAAGATATATAATTTATTGTTATTGTTAATTAAAAATTAATTGGTAATTAATTAATGTTAATTAGTTAATTACATTAATTAGATTTATTTTTGGGTAAAGGGGTATTTTTAGGGTTCAGGGTCAGTTTTTAGTTTTTGGGTAAAGGGGTATTTTTAGGGTTCAGGGTCAGTTTTTAGTTTTTGGGTAAAGGGGTATTTTTAGGGTTCAGGGTCAGTTTGGGGTTTTTGGGTAAAGGGGTATTTTTAGGGTTCAGGGTCAGTTTTTAGTTTTTGGGTAAAGGGGTATTTTTAGGGTTCAGGGTCAGTTTTTAGTTTTTGGGTAAAGGGGTATTTTTAGGGCACAGGGTCAGTTTTTAGTTTTTGGGTAAAGGGGTATTTTTAGGGTTCAGGGTCAGTTTTTAGTTTTTGGGTAAAGGGGTATTTTTAGGGTTCAGGGACAGTTTTTAGTTTTTGGGTAAAGGGGTATTTTTAGGGTTCAGGGTCAGTTTTTAGTTTTTGGGTAAAGGGGTATTTTTAGGGTTCAGGGTCAGTTTTTAGTTTTTGGGTAAAGGGGTATTTTTAGGGTTCAGGGTCAGTTTTTAGTTTTTGGGTAAAGGGGTATTTTTAGGGCACTGGGTCAATTTTTTGTTTTTGGGTAAAGGGGTATTTTTAGGGTTCAAGGTCAGTTTGGGGTTTTTGGGTAAAGGGGTATTTTTAGGGTTCAGGGTCAGTTTTTAGTTTTTGGGTAAAGGGGTATTTTTAGGGCACAGGGTCAGTTTTTAGTTTTTGGGTAAAGGGGTATTTTTAGGGTTCAGGGTCAGTTTTTAGTTTTTTGGTAAAGGCGTATTTTTAGGGCACAGGGTCAGTTTTTTGTTTTTGGGTAAAGGGGTATTTTTAGGGTTCAGGGTCAGTTTTTAGTTTTTGGGTAAAGGGGTATTTTTAGGGTTCAGGGTCAGTTTTTAGTTTTTGGGTAAAGGGGTATTTTTAGGGTTCAGGGTCAGTTTTGGGTTTTTGGGGTACAGGGGTACAGTGTAAAAATTAAAGTTAAATTAAATTTAAATTAAATTAATTAAATTAAATTAAATTAATTTATATTATATTTATTTTAATTAATTTACATAAAAAATTATTATATACTTACCAATACTTATGTTGTAATGGTATGCGTTGTAAAAGTATCTGCGTTGTAAAAACATGCGTTAATATTTGTAAAATTATATGTATTTTTAAATTATTTTTACATTATTATTAATACATTTAAAAAAACGATATTTTTATTTCGATATTTTTGTACAACGATATTATTTTTTCGATATTTTTGTACTTACCATTATGTAGATATAACTTCGATATTTTTTATTTCGATATTTTTGTGTCGATATGTTTGTATCTCGATAATGTGTCTTTCGATAATATGTCAGTGATCCATATATATATATATATATTTATATAAAAAGACTGGAATGGGTGAAACCCACACCATTATACGTCTGATGTGAAAGGCAGAACATTAGGGTATATGTTTTCCTACACTTAACCTAGTGTGGAGAGCAAATTTCATACTGTCCGTATACGATAGGAGGACCAGGAAAATTATCCTTTTTCTAAACAATAGAAAACAAATGGGTTGTTATCTATAACTTATAGAACTGGCACGATAGACCAGGATTCAGTTAAATCACTAAATATGCTCTGGTGAATAATTTATGTGGACTACCCGATTGTTGTGAGTTTAAAGTATATTTTGAGTGACCACCATAAATATACCAGATGTGATACACTTTTGTAGCCAATGGTTTGCACTAAATTAAATAAAGAGAAGGACTGTATTGATATTAGTGTTTTAAAAAATAGTCTGTATTGTGAACTGATGAGGTTTTGTTACATTTGTTGTCTCCAGCTTTAATTGCTATAGTGTATGGGGTTTACATACATATGAATTTGTTCTGATGAAGGCGGGGGATTGATTCCAAGAACCGACAAAACGCTGCATCAACAAAATTTTTAAGAAAAAGGGCTAGTTATGAATGTTTTTTAAATGTAAACTGTTTTATATAATGTGTGTATTTTTATGTGTGAAATATAAATTGTGATTATAAATAACAGAGATAGAGGATCTGTTAATGAAACTCTGCAAATATGGTTTAATGTTTAGATGACCTGTTTAGTACATCAAGAGTCTAGGCACATTTTTCCGGATTTTTACATTCTTATTGTATATTTATTGATTCATATACTGTATTACCTTTTGAATTATTCATATGAATAAATAATTGTTTAATAATATAAGGATAGAGTTGTTTATTGGCAACACAGTTTATTGAGTCAAATACATAATAATATAAGGATAGAGTTGTTTATTGGCAACACAGTTTATTGAGTCAAATACTGTAAGGTATTCAGTGCATCCTTATTAAACTTCTAGTGGATATATACAGGTTGTAGCACAAAGAGAAATTGTTTGTTGATTGATTTACGTACCCTGTCCCTTTTGGCTCAGAAAGGTGACTCTTTTGTACTTAGAGAGGCTAGTAAGGGTGTGGCGCCCTACATGGACTCTCAATGTCTTCCTTGGGGGAAAATCTGTCTGCTGTCATCTGTCACGATTAACGAAGAAGAGAATGTCATTAACTGGCTCGCCAGAGACCCCAAATGAAAAGTTGGGTTGGTCTGAGACCACAATCTAAATTCTATGCAATCTACAAGAAGTGATATAGCTGTGAACCTTAGCTAGTGGTATCACTCATCTGCCTGTAACAGCACAGATGATCCGCCGTGAGAGTACAGAAGTCAAAAGATGCTTATGGCAAGGTATAGAGACATAAAGAACCTCTGTTTTAAATCTAAGGTGGTCAAGCAAGTAGCAGATCTAAAAAGGTCTATTTTCCTCTCTTGATATTACTGGAGCTCTACCAGATCGCAGGGTTGAAATTCTATTTCATGCGTGAAGATCGATGGCCACGGTGTAGATGAACTTGTGGAGGCTAATCAGTGCAGGGAGGAAAAGGTCATGAGTAATTTCATGGCACAGGAGGAGCAGAACTATGGCTAATAGATGGCTATAATGTGCAATTCGCCCCGGTGTATAGTGAATTATGTAGAGGAGGAAAGGGAAAACTTGGCAATCAGTGTTCAAGATCAAAAAAGCTCTGCAACACTTCCCCATTTATGGTAGACGGAGAACCCGCAATATATGTGTAAGTTATGTTATGTTATGTGATTTTAATCAAAAGAAGACTAGGTCATAATTTAGAAAATAAACAAAGAGACTCAAGTATGTTTTGTCATGGAGTAAGAACACCTGGTGAGTGTGTTCAGAAAGCCCTCACCCACCAACCTAGTTGGTGGCATGCTTCATCATCGGGCCCACCCAGTGACACCTAGCGTGTTTCCGGGTGTGCTTCGACGCCTGATTACAGCGGAGCAGGTATTTTGCTGAGTGTGCAGTGAAGAGTGTTATGAGAGTGAAATTTAAAACGGCTAGGCGGTGGGTCCCAGTACCCGGGGGTAAATTAAACTTAAATACCTGGGCCTCCGTCAGCGGTTAAAAATAAGGCTGTTGGATGTTAGAGGCGAGTTACGACCTCCCACATCCTGTGGGTCAACATGTTTCAGCCAGTGCCTTATGTCTATGCTGGCTTTCTTCAGGACCTTAAAAATGTGGGTGCAATTAAACTAGTGGGTGTGTGGTACAGACTATGTGTCTACACGCCCTAAGGTGTTTATCTATGTGTGAGAGGGGGATTCCCTTCTCAAGAACACCTGTACATATAACATATATAGACAGAGACAAAACATACAGGGAAAAAGAGAGTCACTCGGTTGTATGGTATTAGACACATCCGATTGCCGTCACTAAAGCGGTTGGGGTGTAAGCTATAGGAGGCTAGAGTGTAATGGTATTGGTGGTACCATTAGGTGAAAAAATCGCACATGTAAATCGGGCGTGAAGTGGCTAAAACACGGGCATCACATAAATTGTGCATATGTGTGGAGTGGCGCAAGAACACGTTCTTACGCTAGTTTTAGCAAGTTTTTGCCTCAAGGTTGAGAGGTGGCAGGGGGTTGGCCCTGTGGAGAATAAAAGAGTTTGGACCACAATAGTTAGGGAGACCTGTAGGGAAGAAAGAAAGCGCTTACCCATGGTAGTGGGGGTTGTTTCTCATACTCACAGCATTTCTGGGCAGAGCCTGCTCTGAACCTGTAGTGCCTCCTTCGCATACCGGTAGGTAATGGCCGTTTGCGCTGGGTCTTAAATACTGTGGTTAATTGGATAACCAGGTGCACCTGCAGGTTGGAGGTAAGAGTAGAAAGACTCGGCGTGCCGAGTCATGGTGCCAGAGAGGACTCGAGTGCTGTTTGCGCATGCGCAGTACTCGCGTGCTTGGGGGCGCATGCGCGGGTGGTGTCTCGGTCGCGCATGCGCAGTTGCGTGGGATCATTGGATCGTGTAGTCCATGCGCGGGGGGACAGTGTGTCAATAGCGCGCATGCGTCGCGCAGATCATGGAGCATGGCTATTTGTTGGCCAGGACCTGGCAGTATGGTCAGTTCATGCGTATGATTTGTACGTAGAGTGCTGGAATTATGGTTATTTATAAACAACACTTTAGGCAAGTTGGTGCGTTTGTATCATACTGGTGCATCATGAGACATAATACCATGGCAGGTGATCAAGGGGCAACAGTGACTCGCTAAGCTCAGAACTAGGGGTTCTATCTCGGAGCGGTATGTTACCGGGGGACAGGTAACCGGTTCAGTTAGTACAATATGGTATATCATTGATATGTCAGGGAATTCCAGGGGATGGCATCATTGAGCCCCTGACTCGCTGTTGAAAGACGATATATCCATCGTTGTTCTTTGTTCAATAGTCGTTTGTCATTATCCATTGTGCTTTCTGGAACCTGTTCAATGACCGTCCAGGTTAGATCATTGGGGGTGTGCCCCTGGGTAATGAAATGGTTAGTCAGTTTGCTTATGTTTTTCTTACATCTTATAGTGCTGCGGTGTTCTGTTATTCTGGTCTTGATTTTCCGTGTCGTCATTCGACATAGCGTAGACCGCATGTGCAGGTCACCAGGTATATCAGGTTGCGGGAGTTGCAATTGGTGTGGCTTCGTTGAGTCCAGACCTTGTTTGGCTCCAGGTCCAGGGTTTTGGTGTGCATGGTGAGGTGACAAACACTACAATCGTTGCAGGGATAATGCCCAGTGACCTTAGGGAGGCCCCATGCGTTCAGAATGGTGTTGGTAGGTAGTTCCGGAGGTTGTCTAGGGCGGGTATTGACCAGACGATCTTTCAGGTTGTTGCATCGTTTGTATGCAAATCTTGGAATGTCCCATTTCCTTTGTCCAGAGTTAATTATTTTCCAGTGTTTTCTAATGATTTTAGTGACTTCGTTGGACGCCGTGTTATAGGTGGTAACACAGGTAATTGGTTGGTTATCTTGGTGTTTGACGACAGTCTCGAGTAGGGCTTCACGGTTCTGGTTCCTTGCTCTCTTCTGTGTTTTCTTGATAATGGCTTTGGGATAGCCTCGGTGTTCCAGTTTGGTAGCTAGTTCCACAGATTGCCTCTTGTAATCAGAGATGTCGGTGCAGTTTCTGCGTATGCGTAGGAACTGTCCATAGGGTAGATTCTCTCGAAGTGAGCGTGGGTGAAAGCTTGTGAAGTCAAGCAGTGAGTTCCTCGCAGTGGGTTTGTAATAGGTTGTCGTGGCCAGGGTCCCGTCCTTGGCTGTGATGTCCAAATCTAGGAAGGGTAGTTGGCTGTTGCTGGCCGTGCAGGTGAATTTGAGGTATGGGTCTTTATTGTTAAGCCAGGTCATGAATCTGTCTAAGTCAGTTTGCGATCCCTGCCAGACTACCAGAATGTCATCTATATACCTGCGCCAAGTCAGGATATGGTGGATGAAGGGATTGGTATCTGAGGAAATGTAGGACTCCTCAAAGTGGTGAACATACAGACCCGCTATGCTTGGAGCGAAAACACTGCCCATAGACGTCCCATTGGTTTGTAGGTAAAGGGTACCCTCGTATTCAAAGTAATTTTCTTTGAGGGCTAGGGTTGCACATGCCATCACAAAGTCTCTTGGGGTATGGTGTGGCCAGGGGGCTGCCGCGAGGATATCATGGAGGACAGCTGGGGAGGCTCGTGTACAGGCTCTCCACGTCCAATCCCACTAGTAGTTGTGTATTTGGGTTGAACTCTTTATTGTTTATGACCTGTAACAGGTGCTTGGTGTCTTTTATGTACGTGCGTGTTTTTTGTACTAGAGGGTTTAGGAAGAAGTCGCAGTACCGAGACAGTGGTTCCAGTAAGGAGTTGATGCCCGATACGATGGGTCTACCAGGAGGGGGAAGAACGCCCTTATGTACTTTCGGTACTGTATAAAAGTATGGTATCTTGGTATGTTGGGGGCATAGGTAATCCGCCTCCTGCTTGGAAATGTGTTCAGCATCTGCTGCCCTTTTGACTAGATCGTGAATCGTAGTCTTTAATTCTTCCGTTGGGTCATACTCCAGTCTGCGGTAGTTCCTGTTGTCGCTCAGTAATCTGCGACATTCCGTGTCGTAGTCTTGTTTGTCTTGTAAGACAATGCCTCCCCCTTTGTCCGCTGGTTTGATGACAATCGTGGGGATGTTTTGTAGGCGTTGTATCGTCTTCCTGTCTTCCCAGGATAGGTTGTTGAAATGGTTGGTTGGGTTGAGTTTCTCTACATCATTATACACGGCCTGTTCAAATGTCATGATTTCAGGTGGGATGGTAGAGGGCGGTGGTACAAATGTGGATTTGGGTCGGAGGCCAGTGACATTAAGGTTGTCGTTGGTTTGTTCTGTTTCAGGGGTTGGTTTCTCAAAAAAGGATTTTAATTTGAGTTCTCCGGCCCTGTCCTAAAAAAGGAATGTGTGGTCCTTGGTTGCCTGGAAATAGTGGCATGGGTCCAGGAGGGTACATTGGTGGGAAACCATAATAGGGATTTTGTATGGGGCCGAAGTTTGGTGGGAACCCATGCCACTATTTCCAGGCAACCAAGGACCACACATTCCTTTTTTAGGACAGGGCCGGAGAGCCCGGGGAAGAAGAAGAGCGAACCCACAACAACCACAAGTCCACTGGAGCGGGGAAGAGAACCCAGTGAGCTCCAACACACGCCAGAAGACGAAAGAGTCAATACCAGGAACCAGCAAACAATGAGGCCCACTAACCCACCCTCATTGGTATTCAACCTATCCAGCACACCCTTAACCGACAAAGAACAGTCGGTACTAGAAAAAGGGTTATCATTTGTCCCAACCACAAAACTTGACAAATTCAAGTTACACGTAGAATTGGCCCAATTCTTTAGGAAACTCAAATTAAAATCCTTTTTTGAGAAACCAACCCCTGAAACAGAACAAACCAACGACAACCTTAATGTCACTGGCCTCCGACCCAAATCCACATTTGTACCACCGCCCTCTACCATCCCACCTGAAATCATGACATTTGAACAGGCCGTGTATAATGATGTAGAGAAACTCAACCCAACCAACCATTTCAACAACCTATCCTGGGAAGACAGGAAGACGATACAACGCCTACAAAACATCCCCACGATTGTCATCAAACCAGCGGACAAAGGGGGAGGCATTGTCTTACAAGACAAACAAGACTACGACACGGAATGTCGCCGATTACTGAGCGACAACGGGAACTACCGCAGACTGGAGTATGACCCAACGGAAGAATTAAAGACTACGATTCACGATCTAGTCAAAAGGGCAGCAGATGCTGAACACATTTCCAAGCAGGAGGCGGATTACCTATGCCCCCAACATACCAAGATACCATACTTTTATACAGTACCGAAAGTACATAAGGGCGTTCTTCCCCCTCCTGGTAGACCCATCGTATCGGGCATCAACTCCTTACTGGAACCACTGTCTCGGTACTGCGACTTCTTCCTAAACCCTCTAGTACAAAAAACACCCACGTACATAAAAGACACCAAGCACCTGTTACAGGTCATAAACAATAAAGAGTTCAACCCAAATACACAACTACTAGTGGGATTGGACGTGGAGAGCCTGTACACGAGCCTCCCCAGCTGTCCTCCATGATATCCTCGCGGCAGCCCCCTGGCCACACCATACCCCAAGAGACTTTGTGATGGCATGTGCAACCCTAGCCCTCAAAGAAAATTACTTTGAATACGAGGGTACCCTTTACCTACAAACCAATGGGACGTCTATGGGCAGTGTTTTCGCTCCAAGCATAGCGGGTCTGTATGTTCACCACTTTGAGGAGTCCTACATTTCCTCAGATACCAATCCCTTCATCCACCATATCCTGACTTGGCGCAGGTATATAGATGACATTCTGGTAGTCTGGCAGGGATCGCAAACTGACTTAGACAGATTCATGACCTGGCTTAACAATAAAGACCCATACCTCAAATTCACCTGCACGGCCAGCAACAGCCAACTACCCTTCCTAGATTTGGACATCACAGCCAAGGACGGGACCCTGGCCACGACAACCTATTACAAACCCACTGCGAGGAACTCACTGCTTGACTTCACAAGCTTTCACCCACGCTCACTTCGAGAGAATCTACCCTACGGACAGTTCCTACGCATACGCAGAAACTGCACCGACATCTCTGATTACAAGAGGCAATCTGCGGAACTAGCTACCAAACTGGAACACCGAGGCTATCCCAAAGCCATTATCAAGAAAACACAGAAGAGAGCAAGGAACCAGAACCGTGAAGCCCTACTCGAGACTGTCGTCAAACACCAAGATAACCAACCAATTACCTGTGTTACCACCTATAACACGGCGTCCAACGAAGTCACTAAAATCATTAGAAACCACTGGAAAATAATTAACTCTGGACAAAGGAAATGGGACATTCCAAGATTTGCATACAAACGATGCAACAACCTGAAAGATCGTCTGGTCAATACCCGCCCTAGACAACCTCCGGAACTACCTACCAACACCATTCTGAACGCATGGGGCCTCCCTAAGGTCACTGGGCATTATCCCTGCAACGATTGTAGTGTTTGTCACCTCACCATGCACACCAAAACCCTGGGCCTGGAGCCAAACAAGGTCTGGACTCAACGAAGCCACACCAATTGCAACTCCCGCAACCTGATATACCTGGTGACCTGCACATGCGGTCTACGCTATGTCGGAATGACGACACGGAAAATCAAGACCAGAATAACAGAACACCGCAGCACTATAAGATGCAAGAAAAACATAAGCAAACTGACTAACCATTTCATTACCCAGGGGCACACCCCCAATGATCTAACCTGGACGGTCATTGAACAGGTTCCAGAAAGCACAATGGATAATGACAAACGACTATTGAACAAAGAACAACAATGGATATATCGTCTTTCAACAGCGAGTCAGGGGCTCAATGATGCCATCCCCTGGAATTCCCTGACATATCAATGATATACCATATTGTACTAACTGAACCGGTTACCTGTCCCCCGGTAACATACCGCTCCGAGATAGAACCCCTAGTTCTGAGCTTAGCGAGTCACTGTTGCCCCTTGATCACCTGCCATGGTATTATGCCTCATGATGCACCAGTATGATACAAACGCACCAACTTGCCTAAAGTGTTGTTTATAAATAACCATAATTCCAGCACTCTACGTACAAATCATACGCATGAACTGATCATACTGCCAGGTCCTGGCCAACAAATAGCCATGCTCCATGATCTGCGCGACGCATGCGCGCTATTGACACACTGTCCCCCCGCGCATGGACTACACGACCCAATGATCCCACACAACTGCGCATGCGCGACCGAGACACCACCCGCGCATGCGCCCCCAAGCACGCGAGTACTGCGCATGCGCGAACAGCACTCGAGTCCTCTCTGGCACCATGACTCGGCACGCCGAGTCTTTCTACTCTTACCTCCAACCTGCAGGTGCACCTGGTTATCCAATTAACCACAGTATTTAAGACCCAGCGCAAACGGCCATTACCTACCGGTATGCGAAGGAGGCACTACAGGTTCAGAGCAGGCTCTGCCCAGAAATGCTGTGAGTATGAGAAACAACCACCACTACCATGGGTAAGCGCTTTCTTTCTTCCCTACAGGTCTCCCTAACTATTGTGGTCCAAACTCTTTTATTCTCCACAGGGCCAACCCCCTGCCACCTCTCAACTTCGAGGCAAAAACTTGCTAAAACTAGCGTAAGAACGTGTTCTTGCGCCGCTCCACACATATGCACAATTTATGTGATGCCCGTGTTTTAGCCACTTCACGCCCGATTCACATGTGCGATTATTTCACCTAATGGTACCACCAATACCATTACACTCTAGCCTCCTATAGCTTACACCCCAACCGCTTTAGTGACGGTAATCGGATGTGTCTAATACCATACAACCGAGTGACTCTCTTTTTCCCTGTATGTTTTGTCTCTGTCTATATATGTTATATGTACAGGTGTTCTTGAGAAGGGAATCCCCCTCTCACACATAGATAAACACCTTAGGGCGTGTAGACACATAGTCTGTACCACACACCCACTAGTTTAATTGCACCCACATTTTTAAGGTCCTGAAGAAAGCCAGCATAGACATAAGGCACTGGCTGAAACATGTTGACCCACAGGATGTGGGAGGTCGTAACTCGCCTCTAACATCCAACAGCCTTATTTTTAACCGCTGACGGAGGCCCAGGTATTAAAGTTTAATTTACCCCCGGGTACTGGGACCCACCGCCTAGCCGTTTTAAATTTCACTCTCATAACACTCTTCACTGCACACTCAGCAAAATACCTGCTCCGCTGTAATCAGGCGTCGAAGCACACCCGGGACACGCTAGGTGTCACTGGGTGGGCCCGATGATGAAGCATGCCACCAACTAGGTTGGTGGGTGAGGGCTTTCTGAACACACTCACCAGGTGTTCTTACTCCATGACAAAACATACTTGAGTCTCTTTATTTATTTTCCAAAATATGAGCTAGTCTTCTTTTGATTAAAATCATATATAATCCCGGGGATAAGGACTAGCTATCTGGTCCTCTCTCTATCTCTTGATTACGCATTTTCATGTTATGTTATGTTACATATTTTTATATAGCGCTCAGCTGCCCCAGCCAAGGGGCGTCCCGGCGCTGTCAAACAGAAAGGAGGGCAGCTGCCTCAACATAGCACGGCAGGCCTTAACATAACAGGCCCTGGGATCTAATCTGAGGGAAAAAGGTAAGTCTTAATGGCTTTCCTGAAAGCCAGGAAATCATTTAAGCCACGCAACTGGGATGGCAAAGCATTCCACAGTTTAGCAGCCAGCTAGCAGAAAGAGCGACCGCCCATACGAGAGCGTTTCACCCGAGGAACCGCTACCAGATGTTGGCCTTCCAAGCGCAAAGATCGTCGGGGGACGTACGGGGTCAGTAGCGGACAGAGCATAGGTGGGGTCACGAGCTTTAGGATCTTGAATGAGAGAGAGAGAGAGCCTTAAATTGGATCCGCTTGGCCACAGGCAGCCAGTGGAGTTTACTCATGGTGTCTGCAACCGGATAAGAGCAAGGGAGGCCTACTAAATTTTTTGCTGCTGCATTTTGCACTTGCTGCATTCTTCCAATCTCTGCCTGGTTGGCTCCTAGCAACAAGGAGCTCGCATAATCCAAGCGAGAGAGAATGGTCGATTGCACTATAAGCTGACGGATAGGAGGGTCAAAATATTTTAAAATAGGTTTGAGATTCCGTAGGATCCCAAAGCATGTAGCTGCCGTTTTCTTGGTGTGAGTAATAAGACTGAGCGAGGAATCTATCCAGACCCCAAGGTTTTTTACTTCTGATTTTGGGTCAGGAAAGTTCCCTATTGTCTTGGGCCACCATTTTTCGCCCCATGCGGAAGCGTTTTTCCCCACTAATAAAACCTCCGTCTTACTAGCATTGAGCTGTAGGTAATTTGAGGTCATCCAGTTAGCCACTGCCGTTAGGCCACTCTTAAACTTAGTAGCGCTCAAAACTGAGTCATCCGTCAGAGCCACCACTAGCTGTGTATCGTCAGCATATGAGACCATTGATAGCTCCCATAGCTTAGCGACCGCAGCTAGTGGCTGTACGTAAAGATTAAATAGCGTAGGGCTGAGTGCTGAGCCCTGGGGGGAACACCCTGCTCAATAGGACGTTCCTTGGACAGGAACGGGGGAGTGGAAACCCGAAAGTATCTTCCAGTTAGAAAGGCTCTGAACCACTCCAGAGAGAGTCCACCGACACCGGCTTCTTCCAGACGATGTAGCAAGACCGCATGCGAGACAGTGTCAAAGGCGGCACTCAGATCCAACAGGATCAGTGCCGCCGTTTGACCAGAATCCAGAATGGTCCGCAGATGTTCCGTCATGCTCAAAAGTGCCGTCTCGGTGCTATGGCCGGCTCGGAAACCATGCTGTGAGGCATCCAAAATGTTGTTTGAGCAGAGAAAGCTGGTAAGAGTGCTATTGACGTGGGATTCTGCCAACGTAGCCGGCCAAGGGAGCAGGGAAATAGGCCTGCAATTCTTAGGCTTGGTGGGATCCAACATGGGTTTTTTGATAATGGAGGATACCCAAGCCTGTTTCCATCTTGCCGGTATCACGGCTGATTCGAAGGAAGAATTAATTATCTGGCGAAGAGGGTTAAGCACAAGCGCGGATGCCTCCCTAAATTGGGCAGGTTTTAAGGGGTCAGCAGGAGAGCCAGACTTAATTTTCCCACATAGTCTAATGAATTCATCATGGGAGACTTCAGGAATCACCGTAAGTTTGGTGATTGACTCAGGGCTAAAAGGAATGGGAACAGGGGTAGATAGAAAGGATCCATAAATTTCACGCACTTTTTCTACAAAGAAGGAAGCCAATTCTTCGCAATGAGAGTCAGAGACAGTTACCGGTGTCGGCATTTTTGGCGCTGAGATCCTTCAAAATTTTAAAGATAGATTTTGAGGGATTCGGGCTAAGCCTGATCTCCTTGGCATAGTAGGCAGCTCGTGCCTTGCATATTACTCTGTGATAGTTTTTTTGTGCGGCAATGTATTGCCCTTTTATTTCCGGATCATACGTTTTCCTCCATTTCTGTTCAATTTTTTTACAGGTTTTCCTTAGGGTAGTTAGAGACTCATTATACCATGGGTTAGATTCTCGAGAGCAGCCTTTGATCCAACTGCCCGGGATCAAAGAATCCAGAGCCCGGGTTAACCAGGTACAGAACAGTTCATACCCTGACTCTGTATTATCGAAAGGTACAGGAGGATCTGTTCTAAACAGGGCGTAAAACTAGTCGAGACGTAGTTTTCGCCAAGGGCGCTTCAACACAGATTGACTAGTGACCACACCTGATGATTCTTTTAAAGGCAAGGACATGCCGACCAACATATGATCGGACCAAGGGACCGGAATAGGGGCATCAACTACCACCTCTTCCATATTAGAAAAGATGGGATCTAATAAATGTCCTCCTGTATGGGTGGGACTCGTGACTAATTGGCGCAGTTGGAATGCTGCTAAATCTGCTAGCAAACCGCTTATCTTTTTGTCTAAAGTAAGATCAAAATGGAGATTCAAGTCTCCAAGAATGTTAAAATGTGCGGTTCCTACGGCCAGTGAACCTACTGCTTCCAAAAAAGCATTTGTGAAGCTGTCATCTTGCCCAGGGGGCCTATACACCAGGACATCAGATAGGGTCAGATGAGGGTTTATCAGGATGCTAAAGCGGGCACATTCGCATCCTTCAATATCCACTTTAGTGAAAAGGCAGGGATAGCGAGAGTTGACAATCATAGCGATACCCCCACCCCTCGTGGGCCTATTTATAGTATGCACGGAATAACCGGGCGGCACAGCCAAATTGAGAACTGTAGTCATGTCGTCCTGTAGCCAGGTCTCAGTAAGGAACAAAATATCCAGTTTATTGTCCTCGATGAGATCATGTACTTCGGCATGGTTTTTAGCTAGAGATCTTACATTCAGCTGAGAGATTGTTAGCCGTTGTTGAGGGCAGGTGGTTTTAGGGGGCGTAAGTACCGTTGGTTTAGATAGAGAGAACCCACAAGCACACTGAAAGGGGCCCCTCAGATGGTGGAGTGGGGTCCTGTTGCATCGGGTTCCTGATGTATTAAGGTCTAGGAGAGTTTCCCTAGAATAAGTGTGCCCAACCAACTTGTCGCAACCGGCATTACTGGCGATAGGCGACGTACTGGCGCGAACGGGCACAGACGGGCTTGCCTTTGGCGCACCGTCGGCGCGCCTGCTGCGCGCCTGCTGCGCGCGTCCGCTGCGTGCTTGGAGGGACATCCCCTTTTATTCCAGGGACCGTCTGACTTGCGCAGGATGTAAAACGGAAGTCTAGTCACTTCCGGTGTGATCGGCGATTCCGTCTTCCCTCCACAACAATCCGACCTAAAGTCAGCGGTGGACCGGGGAAGCGGCAATGAGGTGAGTTTTCAAAAAATAAGTGAGGTTAAAACAAGCGCAACACTTCAATAACTGATTGCAGCCCTTCACGCTAAGCGTCGTGACAGCGTTTCCTTACTTCTTGAGTCAAGCAGGACAGGAAGTTGCCCCTTAAGTAGTACAGCCCAAAGTAAACTAGACTGCTAACTTGCGCAGGATGTAAAATGGAAGTCTAGTCACTTCCGGTGTGATCGGCGATTCCGTCATCCCTCCACAACAATCCGACCTAAAGTCAGCGGTGGACCGGGGAAGCAGCAATGAGGTGAGTTTAAAAAAAATAAGTGAGGTTAAAACAAGCGCAACACTTCAATAACTGATTGCAGTCCTTCGCGCTAAGCGTTGTGACAGCGTCTCCTTACTTCTTGAGTCAAGCAGGACAGGAAGTTGCCCCTTAAGTAGTACAGCCCAAAGTAAACTAGACTGCTAACTTGCGCAGCATGTAAAATGGAAGTCTAGTCACTTCCGGTGTGATCGGCGATTCCGTCATCCCTCCACAACAATCCGACCTAAAGTCAGCGGTGGACCGGGGAAGCAGCAATGAGGTGAGTTTAAAAAAATAAGTGAGGTTAAAACAAGCGCAACACTTCAATAACTGATTGCAGTCCTTCGGGCTAAGCGTCGTGACAGCGTCTCCTTACTTCTTGAGTCAAGCAGGAGAACAGGAAGTTGCCCCTTAAGTAGTACCGCCCAAAGTAAACTAGACTGCTAACTTGCGCAGGATGTAAAACGGAAGTCTAGTCACTTCCGTTGTGATCGCCGATTCCGTCTTCCCTCCACAACAATCCGACCTGAAGTCAGCGGTGGACCGGGGAAGCGGCAATGAGGTGAGTTTTTAAAAAATAAGTGAGGTTAAAACAAGCGCAACACTTCAATAACTGATTGCAGCCCTTCGCGCTAAGCGTCGTGACAGCATCTCCTTACTTCTTGAGTAATGTCTCTGGTGTGCAACTGATGGCAACCAAATCCATAGAGTCTCTTTTCAAAGGCTCATTGTGTATTTAAAGAAGCCCGCATTTTTCAACTCGGAAAGGGGACAGATTAGCTCTCACATCACCACTGACTTATCAAGAAATTTTGACTTAGAAGAATAAAAAACACATAAAGTTGTTTAAACCAATTGGAACACCTTGGAGGTAAGGCAGAAGTCTCTCATTATGCAAGTAACAGTGGTGAGACATTAACTTACAAATATGAATGTATTATAGTCTCTATTTAGTGTTTACTATTGGTAGTAGGGGTATTTTAGAATATATCCTTTGGTTTAGAATACACATTTCCAACACAGTACAGCTTCTGCTGTTGAGGTTGAAGAGATTTAATATCAATTGTAAGGAAGATATTGGGCAAGTCATAGGAATTCTAGCATATTCTGTAAGAGAGCACCTAAGAGGTTTATGAAGCATGCCCTGACAGTCAATATGTCTTAATGGAAAGAGGCACCAGCAAAGTTAACCTGAGATTTGAAACTACTATTAAAACAGGGGGGCAGGATTTCACCTAACAGGACTGTGGATTGGTATTGGAGTTAATGAATTGAGGGAAACTGAGAACATTCTGTAGGTAGCTGCAGAACTAATCAGTAAGTTGTATGGATTGCATAGAGTCATCCTCAATTTGAAAATCGAGGCAGGTTGTGGTTTTGTGGCAGGGTTCAAGAAAAACAAACTGGTTTACAGTGTTACTTGTAAAATAGCGTTACACATATAATACATAGCCAGGATATCGCTATGTATGATACAATATAAATGAAGGAAGGACAGGTTCGAAGGAAGACCTTCTCTTCCTATGCTACAAGAGCTGGAATTCAATCCATACATAGGTCCAACAAACACCATTTTTCCTCAACCTCAGGAAAAAGCTGAAGCATTTTCCCTTTAAGGAGCACTTTGTCAGAAATTATCACTTCAAATACTTACCCAGCACGGAAGACAAAGAACAGAACACTCATTTCTAAGCATACCTTATTTGTCTTAAATTTGAAACCTCTCGTTTTCTAGCAAGGTTTGCACTACACAAATGTCTATTAGCATATATATACACACGCACAAGCACACACACACACACACACACACACATATATATTCGCAACCTCAATGCTGCATATTGTGCATCTCTAGGAGCAATGGGATGAGAAAAAAATTATGTGTTATAATAATGTTTAGGAATGGATTAGGCCTTTCCCTCACTTGAGGCCAATTATGCAAAGCCAATAGTTGGTCGCAAACCCTATGATTTGCAAAATGATGGATTTGCTACAGCAAAATAGATCTTTTTCTATGAACGAAAACAATTTTGCAAGTCAGTAAAGCATTTGACACTCAGAATGGGTTTTGTTATCCACTCCAAAGCACAGTAAAATAACAGCCGATGATTACATTATCCAATTAAGACTCTTGACATTAGTAACAACAACAACATTCTCCTCACTACATTTGATGAACAAATATCCTTTGTCTTCGAATATGGTAAAAATGTGATCCTCCTTCCGTATTACCAATGCACTTTCTTGCTGGAAAACTCTTAGAAAAGAGGTGATGTGAACAGGCAACATATGAAGCAAATCTAGTAGGTTTCTAATAAATTAACATTTTAGAGGACAGTGGATTATAGGCAACAGCGTAAGGTTGGTAAGCTTACCTTTACTGGGAGGCTTTGGGATAGCAAAGGATGTAGTCACTGTCAAGTTGACTAGGTGAGAAAAGTCTGGTGGCTCATTATCCAGGGAACTCTCTGGGCTCTCCAAGGTAGTGCTCAAGTGATCAGTCACAGAACCATCATAATCCATGGTCTCGTTTTTCTCTGCCTCTTCTGTTTTGCCTTCTCCAAGATTGCCAGGAATATCTCCTGTCGAAGGATAACTCGCATCATTCTGCTCCGCTATTTTACTTTTTTCTGCTGAGGAAAGCCTTTTCAGGGAAGGAGTTTTGTATTCATCTGGTGGTGGTGGTGGTAATGGATCTTTTAGTGGTTCACTACTTCTACCGTCAGTGATAGATCTGCCATCTCTGTCAATTTTTTCTAGGTTATCATGTAAAGGCTCAGGAAGAATTGATGTTACTTGTGTTCCCAGCTCCTGGGCCATTGCACTAGGTCTTTCCATCCCATCTAGTCAGATGGTAACAACAGGGCCTGTACGAGAGGACAAAACTGAAAGAACAATAATTTATGTGTAATATAGTTAGAATTCAACACTAAAAAATACATTTGGCTGAACAATTCACTGTACCTCCACCCCAAAAAGAAAAAAATGACACAAAACATGAGTATGTTTACATTGCTCCTTTGAGAGAGCCAGGAGCTCCACTGTGTCAGCAAATTTAGTTTATTCAGATGGAAAGGGATGAGTAAAGAGCAAAACAACCAGTTTCCATGTATACTCCCATTTTGAAAAAGAGGAGGGTGGGTAGTTGAAAAGCTCCAAGAAAATGCCCAGGAAGGAGAGAACTAGGATTTCAGGTAGGTTTTGGATCTTGCTAGCGTCAATTCAATAATACTTTGAAAAGGTGTGTACTGATATC
Organism: Lissotriton helveticus; assembly: GCF_964261635.1. NCBI lineage: Eukaryota > Metazoa > Chordata > Amphibia > Caudata > Salamandridae > Lissotriton > Lissotriton helveticus. Next base: position 1,068,054,252 of record NC_136070.1, on the reverse strand, counting down.
AACGTGGCTGCCCTTCAAATCTCAATGACAAGGATAATTTGCCTGAGGGCACATTGACCTCTTTACCTTTTGTGGTCTAGGGCATCGAATTTCTAAGAAGTGTCTTATTAGCCCTTTATCTATTTAGCTACTTATTGTTCTGAACATGCCAAAGTAGTATAGACAGACTAATATGTCAGGCATCACTGTTTACATTTGTGTGCGCCGTGGGTTATATCAAGGTAATATCTTTCGGCTCTTTTAATGTCTAAGGAATTAAGCAACCACTTAGTCAATCAATCAATCAGTGACACTTGTAGAGCGCGCTACATACCCGTAGGGTCTCAAGGCGCTGGGGGGGGGGGGAGGGGGGGGTGCCGCTACTGCTCGAACAGCCAGGTCTTCAGCTTCTTCCTGAAGGAGAGGTGGTCTTGGGTCAGGCGCAGGTCGGTCGGGAGGGAGTTCCAGGTCTTGGCGGCCAGGTAGGAGAAGGACCTTCCTCCTGTAGTCGCTCTTCGGATGCGGGGGACGGCGGCGAGGGCGTGGTTGGCTGATCGGAGGTGGCGTTTGGGAGCGTAGAAGTTGACTCGGCTGTTGAGGTAACTCGGGCCTCGGTCGTGTAGGGCTTTGTGTGCGTGGGTGAGGAGGCGGAAGGTGATTCTTTTGTTGACGGGGAGCCAGTGAAGGTCTCTCAGATGTCCGGAGATGTGGCTGGTTCGTGGGATGTCGAGGATGAGTCTGGCTGAGGCGTTCTGGATCCGCTGGAGTCTCTTCTGGAGCTTGGCGGTGGTACCGGCGTATAGGGCGTTGCCGTAGTCCAGACGGCTGGTGACGAGGGCCTGGGTGACGGTCTTCCTGGTCTAGGTGGGGATCCACCAGAAGATCTTCCGTAGCATGCGTAGGATGTTGAAGCACGCCGAGGAGACGTTGTTAACTTGCCTGGTCATGGAGAGGGAGGAGTCCAGGATGAAGCCCAGGTTGCGTGCATGGTCTGTTGGTTTGGGTGCGGTGCCCAGGGCGGGAGGCCACCAGGAGTCGTCCCAGGCGGAGGGTGAGGAGCCCAGGATGAGGATCTCCGTCTTGTCCGAGTTCAGTTTCAGGCGGCTGATCGACATCCACTCGGCTACCTCTTTCATCCCTTCGTGCAGGTTGGCTCTGGCGGCGGCGGGGTCGTTGGTCAGGGAGAGGATCAGCTGGGTGTCGTCGGCGTAGGAGATTATGCTGAGGTTGTGTTTGCGTACGATGGCCGCGAGGGGGCTCATGTAGACGTTGAAGAGGGTGGGGCTCAGAGATGATCCTTGGGGGACGCCGCAGATGACTTCGGAGGCCTCTGACTTGTACGGTGGTAGGCGTACTCTCTGTGTTCTTCCGTCGCGGAAGGAGATGATCCATTCCAGAGCCTTCTCCTGAATTCCGACGTTGCTGAGGCGCTGCACTAGGGTGCGGTGGCAGACAGTGTCGAATGCCGCGGAGAGGTCCAGGAGGATGAGGGCCGCTGTTTCTCCATTGTCCATCAGGGCTCGGATGTCATCGGTGGCGGCGATGAGGGCAGTCTCGGTGCTGTGGTTGGCTCGGAAGCCGGACTGTGAGGGGTCGAGGGATCCGTTCGTCTCGAGGAAGGCGGCCATCTGCTTGTTGACGGTCTTCTCGATGACTTTGGCTGGAAACGGGAGAAGCGAGATGGGGCGGTAATTCTTGAGGTCGGTGGGGTCCGCTGTTGGTTTCTTGAGTAGAGCGCTGAGTTCGGCGTGTTTCCAGCTCTCAGGGAAGATGGTGGTGTCGAAGGATGTGTTGATGATGTCTCGCAGGTGGGGTGCGATGACAGCGTCGGCCTTGTTGAAGACGTGGTGAGGGCAGGGGTCGGTCGGTGATCCGGAGTGGATGGAGTTCATTGTGCGGATGGTGTCTTCGGTGCTGATCGGGGTCCAGGCGTGGAGGATGGTGGTGGGGGGTGGTTGTTCGGTCATGGTGTGCGTTGGTTGGTTGTTGAAGCTGCTGTGTATGTCCGTGATCTTGTTGTGGAAGTATGAAGCGAGGGAGTTGCAGAGGTCTTGCGATGGGGTGACGTCGTTGTTTCCTGCGCTGGGGTTGGAAAGCTCTTTCACGATGTTGAAGAGTTCCTTGCAGTTGTGTGCGTTGTTGTCCAACCGGTCCTTAAATGCTGTTTTCTTGCCGGCGCGGATCAGCTGGTGGTGTTTCCGGGTGGCAAGTTTGTAGGAGGTCCTGTTGTCCGGTGTCGGTTCCCTTTTCCAGACTTTCTCGAGGGCTCGGCAGTTCTTCTTGGAGCTCTTGAGTTCGTTGGTGAACCATGGGGCCTTCTTGCTGCCGGGTCTGCTAGGCGGGGTCCTCAGAGGGGCGAGTTCGTCCGCGCAGTTGCTGATCCACTCCGTGAGGTTGTCGGCGGCCTGGCTGGGGTTCGCTGAGCTGGCAGGAGGGTGCTGGCTCAGTGAGGTGGCGAGCTGGTCTGTTGTGATCTTGTTCCAGCTTCTGCGGGCGGCCTGTTGCTGGTGTTGGTGGGTCATCGTTCTCTTGAAGGTGAAGTGGACGCAACTGTGGTCCGTCCATTGAAGCTCTGTGGCGTGGCTGAACTCGATGTCTGTGCTGGAAGAGAAGACTGCGTCGAGGGTGTGTCCGGCGAGGTGGGTGGGGGTGGACACCAGTTGCTTGAGTCCAAGGTTGGCGAGGTTGTCGAGCAGGGTGGTGGTGTTGCGGTCGTTGTTGTTCTCCAGATGGAAGTTGAGGTCTCCCAGGAGGATGTAGTCAGCGGAGGGGAGGGCATGCGGGCTGACGAAGTCAGGGAGGTCGTACTTGGAGGAAAGGTGACAAAGAAATAATGTGGTTAATGTGAGATACTGACATACATAAATAAGCCATCTTCAATGACATGTGCTCAAATTTAATATTTGTAGGGGATAAGGCAAAATCATCTCGTTTATAAAGCGCTTAGAGGGCCAGATGTACTAAGCTAGTATTTGCAAAAGTCGCCACATATTTGCAAGTCGACCTATGAACTAATGGGTCGGATCCCAAAATATCAAATCACAGTGGCCAAAATTCAACCTACCTCAGGAATATTTATGAGTGAGTCACAAATTACGACCAACTATGACTCACTGCAATCAGAGGAACGGTAGCCTGCTAGGTCAGCAGACCACCATGTCAGCGATTGCTTTTAAATAAAATATTTTTTAATGCAGCCCATTTTTCTTACAGGAAAACAGAACGTATTTGAAAACTATCTGAAACTATTTTTTACCATTAGGCCCTGATCCCATGGACCACTGCCCACTCCCAAAAATGTTTTTTGACCATTCAGAAAGGGAAAGGGGTCCCTTTGGGACCCCTTCCCATTTACAAACCAGTTACAGCAACCTTTCAGTAGTTGGTAAAATATGGATGCTCTGTGACCATATTTTATTTGCAAAACATTAATATATACCATAAGGAATCGCTATTTGGAGGGAACACCCTAAACCCGCCCGTCCAAATAGCAATTACTAATGGTTTCCTAAACCAATTTAGCGGTTTGGTAACATGGATTTAGAACCTTAGGAATATACATTTTCATGTTGCATACCTTTTCATTTAAAGAGTTGCAGAGTTTACGACCAGAAAATGCATTCGTAGATCTTGCTAATAGTGCTTTTCTAAACATGAAATAGAGTGCCTCCCCTACAGTGTTCACATGGAATATTATAGATGCAGTAGAAAAGAGGCTGTTGGTAATTACACCTGAGGGTCAAGTGAGGTGATGGTATGGTGCAGTGTAGGATTTTGTCAAATATCCTGGAGAATACGAAACTATGATACCATCACCACTTTAACAGCCAGTGCAGAATGATGGGGAAAACATTACTCTATGTTGTTTCAGTTTTATCAACACTGAGTTCTGGTGCTTCCTTTTTGGAGGAGATGTAGTCAAGCAATTCTTCATTAAGCACTAACTCGTGTGCTTTCAAGAAAAGCTCACTTAGCCCTAATTTACTATCTGGTAGGCAAACTGCAGGTCTTGAGTCAAAAGCTAGCACCAACTTCCTTGACAGTAAAAGAGATGGCTTTATTCTTCCCTACTTGTTCAGATAGCATATCTGCGTGGTATTATCAATCATGATGGCATATAGCGTTGCTGAATTCAAAAACAATTTCAGAACCTGGAGAACTGCTCTCAGTTTCAATATATTTATTTCATATGACTGCCCCTTGATCAACCACCCCAATATCACGCTGATACAACCGTCACAAGTGATTGTAGGGAAGGAAATCCCTGAAAGTTAACTTCCTTCAACATATTCCTCATCAGACACCATCAAGGCAATGCCTAAAGAGTTCTGAGATATAGCTTGAGACTTCTTTCCTAACCTCTCCTATGTAATCATTGTTTTTTATGCACTCGTGAAAAGGTCTCACGTGGCTCCCAGCATTTTGAAGGATGACACAAAGACATTTTTTATGCAGCGAGTTAGTTCTTAAAAGGATATACTTTGCAACCCATAGTGTTTTAAACTGTACCAACACTGTAAGTTGAAATAGCGTAGCTGTCATTTTTTGTAGCTTATCAGAGCCCCAGACTACACAAGCAATTGACTGCACACCTTATATTACGTTTGTATAGAAATTCACAACACTCACTCTTTCAGCCAAATAGAGTGCAAATGTTTCCTGATGGCTCAGAAAAGCTAGTATGCACATGGAGATGCCACATGGGACAAACTTCAGTCTGAAGGGAAGAGTTTTCTATTGATAGTGCTAACTACTGATTTTGAATTGAAGAACCCTCCTGTTCTACCCAATGATCAGAATGTTGAAGTACAAGCCATGCAAGTTTATAGCACCCACAAAATCCGACTGTTATATTTTTTCATAGGTTTGAAGGAGAAGTCCTCCGAAATGGCCCATTTGTTTGCAGTGAGAGGTAATGTGGGACAAAACTGCTGCTGCCTTGAACCTTTTGTCTTCACCAGAAAGGACTGGTAATTTTGCCTTATCTTTTTTTTTCCTCAATCATCTACAAACTGACTTCAATACTTGTTTCTGGATTTTAAAATGGATAACCTGCCCCGGATGGACCATTAAGTAAGGTCTCATATTTTTCAGTGGGTTACTGGGCAGAGAGTTCTAAGCTTGAATTTGCAATGATTATCCACAATTTCTAGAACTGTACTTGTATTTTGTTATAAATTGCCATGCTAGAAGATAATTTGAAATATTTCCTCCCACAAGGGCACCGAGTAGTGGAGAAAGAGTGACATGTGCATTGCATTGCGTTTTCTTGAGTAAATCCTGGTGCTAATGAAGGCTTGTGATTTCCTCTTCCTGCAGTATTTTGTGACCGATGTTTGTGTCAAGGGAGAAGTCTCTCGCTAACATCTTAAACTGGATTCCAAGAAACACTATCCTCTTCTCTGATCACATTGTCTTCAAAGTCTTGGCCTTAATACTAATTCTGTTTGGATTCACAAAAGAGAAACAGACAGGGTGAATGCCAAATGGTCACACCTTGGCTCTAGCTGTGATTTAAGATTTCTTCTGAGTCATTCAAAGGGCTGATAAGTTAGTGGTACTAGTGGTGCGCCAGTAGTGGCGTTTGCACAGTGGTGGAGAAAGGGGAGATGGCCTATGACAACCTCTAAGTAATCCTGCGGTGTGGGACTTAGAGGAGGTTACAGGAGGGGTAGTTGGCCCCCAAGGCTGTCCTTGGGGGCTAGCTACCCTTCCTGTTACCTCCAGTAAATTACACACAGCAGGATTGCTAAGAATGTCAAGTGATGTTCAAATATTGCACATTTACCTACTAAAAGCACATTTGAAATGAGGGCAGTTTTAGCTTGAAATAAACACAATTGGTCTGTCTAGAATGCATTTCTAAAAATTGAGAAAAAAGTAAAATAAAGAGCAAAAAGTACAATTCAGGTAATAACCAAATCAGCTGAATTGCAGGGCATGCCCCCTTTCTGCAGCACCCTGGAAACGCGGCGGGTCGTGGTGCACTACTGATTACTGGTTGAGGGAGGAATTTCACTTTACTCCTGAGGGACCTTGGTGGCAAAGAAACCCTCCTGGTACCTCCTGTAAGTCCTACAGAGTGGTATTCCTGAAAGCTGGTCGGAGGCCCAGCCTCCTTTCTTCACCACTCTGCAAATGCCATTACTAGGTAAAAAACCTTGACATTCCCTGAAAAAAACTAAGGTTACAAGGACATTATTGTTAGGAATTTGCTTTTAAAAAACCTTAACAATTCACTGGAAAAACCAAGGTTTACAGGGACGTTATAGTTAGCAAATAGAATTAAAAAAACCTTAGAACCACACTGAAAAAGTCAAAGGTTATAAGGACGTTATAATTAATCTGACATTTCACTCATACGAAACCAGGAAAATTCAGCAGGTGTAGTTAGCTGAGCTAACTATAACTCACACCCCGCAATGCAGTGCTAATTACATCACACATGACATGGACAGTGACATCACTGATGACATCTCAAATGACATCACTGATGACATAGTCCACGGACTCTCTGACGCACCCACTCAATTCTCAATATAACCTTTCATACACCCATTCCAACTTCCACACTACCATTCTCAAAACCATTGACACACCCATACCAGTGCTTACACAGCCTCTCACTGATTCATAGGTCTACACACACACCCACTCATTTACCCATACAGCCACTCATACACCAACTCACTCACTAATATAGCCACTGATATATCCACTCATACACCCATGTAGCCACTCACAAACAGTCAGTCACTTATAGAGCTACTCACACACCTACTCATTCACCTTTATAGTCACTCACACAGCCATTTACTCACCTATACAGTTATATACACACCCACTCATTTATTCATACAGATACTAACACAAATTCACTCACCTATACAGTCTGTGACACAAGCACACACTCACTCATACGGCCACTTTCACAATCATCCAGTCACACAGACACTCACTCATATGCTCCAACACTCACCTATACTGGCTTTCACATATGTAGTTACTCACCCATATACCACTGATACATCCATTCACTCAACAACACAGCCAGCCATACAGCTCCTCGCAGATGCACTCACTAACCCATACAGCCACTGACTCACCCACTGACTTATTCATGCAGGCAGTCACACACCCCTTCAAAAACCCACACAGACATTCATACACCCATACAGGTACTCAGACAACCAAGGAATCACCCATACAGACATGTGCGTACCCACTCACCAACCCATACAGCTACTTAGACACCAACTGACAGACTGATGCAGATATTCAGATAACTTAGTCACTCACCTATACATTCACTGAGACACCTAATCGCTCACTTATACAATCAGTAATGCGCCCACTGAATCATCCATACAGACACTCACTGATTCATCAATACCCCTTGGTACATATATTTAACACTCATAAACTTTTTAAAAACACTCACAGTCACTGGATGATTTTATCTGTGATGTCATTTGAGATGTCATCAGTGATGTCACTGACCGTGTCATGAGTGATGTAATATGTGAGGTCATAAGCAGTGATTTGCGGGAAGTATAACTGCTTAATTTGTCTGTTTTTGTATGAGTGAAATGTCAGCCTAACTATAATGTCTCTGTAACCTTTGTTTTTTTTCAGTGAATAGAGAACCATGAACAGAGTAATCTGCATTGCATACAACTCACAACCAGTAGAGTGGCCATTTACTCATTCTTTCAGTAATAGACAGACCTTTCAAACTACCACTGGGCAGGCACCGAGCAGGTGGGCATGGCCCGAGTGGTTCAGGGTGCCATTCTCCATCACCCTACCTGGGTCCCGGGAACCATCAATGACCATCAAGAGTTCCAACATTGACAGCGGAGGAACCACCAGGTAAGCATTCAGCAGTATGCTATGCGCTCTAACCTGAAGGCAGGAGACGTCGTACTTGTGAAAGACCACCACCCAACCAGCAAATTTAGGATGCAATTTAAACCGGAGCTGTGGCAAACAGTGTGCCAACATGGTACCATGGTGACTGCTCGGAGAGGATATGTAGAGGTCACCCAAAATGTGTTGTTCTTAAAACGGTACAGTGGTAATGTTCTATATCTAGATAGGCCTGAAAATCGAACTGAGGGTCTGATCGGGACGAGGGGGACTGGGTACATAAGTGAAGAGGAACCCCAATGCCGGGAAAACACTGAAGAGTTACCTTACATTGAAGCATCAAACTTGGAGTGGAGGCCCCTAGTGGAAGGCGGAAGCCTTAATTGAATCAGAGGCAGGTACCCGCAGTCTCAATATCGCCTGAGAAGAAACCTAGTTCCCTCAACAGACTTCAAGGTGTTACGTGGAGGCTGCACTGTCCCTGACTGAATATTGTTTATGGTTTGTACGGTTATGGTTGGGGAGGAATGTAACGTCCCATACACTTCTGGAGTGAAGTGAGTGTACCACGGGTTAGGGGGAAGATGTTAAGGTGTTATTTACATGAACAAGTTAGGGTTGTAGTGACGTCAGGTAGATAAAACAGAGGCCACACCTGTCCAGGGAAGCAGGTATGAACCAGGCTGTATTTCGTGTATCCATTATTTCGGTGCATGACTGCACTTCCTAGCACTAGTCCGCAACAGGGGGGATGATAGAAAGATAGAGAGCAATGGAGAGAAATCGTGCACTTGGCAAAGACATAAAGTATGGAGCCGAAAAGGAAAAAAAGGAAAAAGAAGGATGAAATATACAAGTAAATGGAAGGACTGAAGGAAGCCCCCTAAAACTCTTGCTGTAGGTCCTTTTAGGATTATTTCACGTGTGTTCCTTTTGAACTACCCAAACAACGTTTTGTACTTTTTCAACAAATCATTTAAAAAATAGTCATGTACAATGCACTTGACAAACTCATTTACTTCTGTTGCACTCTGCCTTAGAAGTACGTTCAATGTGGGGTATTTTAATTTCCTGGTCACTCACTCCCTTGGCGTTTATACATCCTAATTTAAAGTGATGTTCAAATATTGCACATCAACCTACTAAAAGCACACTTGAAATGTGGGCAGTTTTAGGTGGAAGTAAAAACGATTGGTCTGTCTAGAATGCATTTCTAAAAACGGAGAAAAAAGTAAAATATAGAGCAAGAAGTACACTTTAGATAATAACCAAATGAAAGATGGTCCCACTAAAAAAAAAAAAAACACAAAAACCCAACACCCTGTTTTTGCATGCACAAAAGATCCTTTTCCATCCGAACAAAACATTTCTTATTTCTCTAAGATAAGAGTTTTCCTTAAAAACAATTACCCATTAATGGAATATATTGTACCCGTTTACCAAAGCATTAGTGAAGACGTCCTGGCTCATTAAATAAGCTAGTTTTTTGTTTAAAAACATAATCAAAGGGAAGCGAAAGGCACACAAACATTGGCTTGTTTCTCAGTTAGACGCTACAGTACCCACCTGTATAAAGAATGTGACGTGTTGCGGGATACCAACGCAGGATTTAAATTAAAAAAATAAAGAAAACGAAACAAAACCGGAAGGATGGGAAAGGGTATGGGGGGTGGCGCAAACCTCTCGATGCCTCCCCCTGTATCAAAGACCAAAACTCAAAACTAAACAACTACGTAGCGGTGACGTCTCTTGGGTTCTAATATCGAACACTCGCCTCCCGCGGCGGCACTGGCTAAGAGTTCGGATTCCGACAACCAAACGCTGCATGTCTCTTTCTCTTACCTCCTGCGTTTCTCGGTTTTTCGCTCTTAAATCTCATTTAATTCCGGTAGTAAATTCTGCCCGCCTGCAGGCTGAGTCCGGAGAGTGCATGTATGTGCCGGCGCCGGGAGACGGCGGCCACAGAGCACTGTTGTACGACTCGTTGTTACGGTAACAAGCCCATGGTGGCAGTGCCCCGGGCGCTCCCTTCAAATCTCAGTTCCACCTCGGCTGGTAGGAAGGGCTGTGTTTTAGGGCTGCTGTAGACTGGGATCTCTGGTTAATAAAAGAGCATATAGGAAGTTGGATCTCTGACTATATAGTCTATAGCAGTTAGGCTATCAGAGAGCAGTGATAAGCATTTGTTGTACTCACAGAGGCAATAAAAGCTTGATTCACACACTCAAGAAATAAATCAGAGACCAATTTTAAAACATAATCTCGATTTTTATGTAATTTTTCAGACCAAGAACTTCGTTCTACAGTAAGTACTTTTAAAGGGTTGTATGACGTTACAACGCATTCCGCTGCAGCGCATGCCTTTTCCACGCATGCGTTACAACGGAATGCCATTACCATGCATATGGTTTTACCACGAAAATGCCTTTACCACGCATACCTTTGCAACGATTTTCGTTGTATAACTATGCATAATAATGGCATTTTCTTGGTAAACCGACTGCAGGGCTTATTATTTAGTTAAAATGTATAAATATATATTTTAATGAAGCCTAACCTAATAAATTATTATAATAAAAATAATATACTTACAGTTTCTATGTTCGTAATTCTCCTTCTTCTTACACAGTTGTAAGTGGTCCTTTTTCTATTTTTCTTGAAAATGCAGTACGTACACGTACGTATGTAATTACATCGTTATTGAGGCGCATCACATGAAGGACAAGAGGCACAGGAGATTGTTTTTTAGGTAAGTATTATTTTTTGGTTAAAACCCACTCTTTTTTGAGGGGGGGGAGAACCCCCAAGCCCGCCCCCAAGCCCCCTGTTTTTAATGCGACCTTTAACTCACATTTCTTTACTACGTAATACGTATTTGTAGTAAAGGAATATACGTAAAGGTTATACGTGGTAACCACGCATGAGTTGTAAAGCATGCATGGTTAGTGTATTCGTGAAAACGGACGTGTTGTAGTGGCTGTTTCCCCTTTTAAAGATATGAATTTTCAAAGTTAACAAAATTAATCACTTTAGTGCGCAATTATGCACCATTTGTCAATGGGAGAAAATTAAAAAATACCAATAAAATCATATAGTTGAATCTCAAGATTCACCTTCTAGATTTAGATAAGTAGCATGGCCAGGCCCAATGTTCCACCAGCAGATTCTCGGGAGCATCCTGGATGCAGCAGGGAGCAGGGTGCTGAGGTCGTTGTTAGCTGGAGCACTATGAAGAAGAGGGCCACTTGAAGACACACCGCACAAAGAACTTAAAGGTAAGTCCGAGGGGTCCCACTCGAGGGAGTAGGTCGCAAGGGCCTCAGGTCCATGGCTGGTTCATCGGTAACCAGGCCAGTGGGCTGGGTGCAGAGTAGATAGGTCAGCCAGGCAACGTGCATCAAGATGTCCTCGCGGTCAGGAGCAGGCAGGTTATATAGGCGATTCCGGGACAAATGGGCCACTTATGAAGTTGTTCTCAGGAGTCTCAATGTCCCTCGACACATGCTTGCTTTCTGGGCAGTTGAAGTCCGGATTGGACTCTGTGTCACAGTGTATGCAGCAGCAGGTCCGGTACCCTGGTATTAGTGCGGCACAGCTCCGGTAGATCCTGGTGTCTTCACACTTGGTGGGGGGACCGGTTTGATCCTCTTAAGCTGGTGTACCACTTTTGGTTTGAGTGTTGTGTCAGAGTCGCCGGGGAACAGCAAGTCGAGAAACCGGATTCTGCAGGTTCTGTGCCTGTGGATTGCAGAGAAGTAGTACCTCTACTCTAAGGGAGTTCTTTGGCAATTTGCCAAAGGCTAGAGGTGCTCCAGGGTTTTGGAGGCCTCACAGTTGCAGGACACAGCAGCACACCACAATTGTTGATTCCTGGGAGCAGTAGGCAGGGTTTGTGCCAATTCTCTGCAGCTCGTCTTCAGGTCTTGGGTCAGCTGGTCTTCTGTGTCCGTTTCTCTTCTTAGGTCCATCAAATTTAAAGTTCAAGGTCCAGGGATACCACCTAAATACTAGATTTAGGGGCATTAAAGGGAGTGAAAGGTAGTAGCCAATGGCTATTTTTCTTTAGGTGTCTTCACCCTCTAGGTGACCACTTCCTGTAGGAACGGCACTACCCTAGCCCTGATAGGTTAATTTCTGCCATCCCAAGATGGAGGAATTGCAAAAGTAGTGTCCACATCACCTGCCCCACCTTAGAGGTGGTGCTGACTGAATATGGGCACACCTTCTAATTTGACAATTTTCCTGCCTATCCTTCTGCCAAATGTGGAGCAGGACAGGGGGTTGGCATGCTCCACTATCTGGAGATGCCTGGCTTGCACTTTAAAGGAGGTATCACATTTGATGCTTCCCAACCTGGAAGGCCATTCCGGCCTGGAGGAGGTGTGAAGCAGGCTTTGTTCCTGGCCTCTGAGAGCACTGGCCTTCACTCCATGAGTTCAGAAACATGTATTGTGGTGGCAGGCTGGTTAAGAATAATCAGAGGTCACACCAGTGCTTGGTATGCTTTCAAGAGATCCACTAAAGGGTCTTCTGTGTGCATTTATTAATAAATCCAACACTGCCATCAGTGAGGATTTATTTAAAAAAGATGTTTGGTACCCAACATCTTTGGGTACAGCAAAGCCATTATGGGGCTAGGAAACTCGTAATGACCGGTACCTAGCTCATGCACTCTCTGTAGCTTCCCTGTGCGCTTGCAGTATCAAAGAATGGACTCAGATCTTGCAGAGGCATATCTGCTCATGCAGATATGTCCTCCAGATATGTCCTCACTGGGATATAGTGCACCCTGCCTTAGGGCTGGAAGGCCTGCAGTAAGGGGTGACTTACCTATACCTCATGTTGTGTCTGTGGCAATGACACACAGGGCCGTGTGACAAGCTGGCTCTTGGGTTTTCTCTGTACCAAGACACGCAGCCTGCAATGACTGTTTACATGATCTTGGTGAGGGTTCTCTGGGGTGGCACTATTTGTGCTGCAGCCCTAGAGGACGCAATTCAGTATCAATCAATCAAACAATCAATCAATCAATCAATCAGGGTTTGTTAAGCGCAGACTCAACTGATAGGGTCTTAAGGTGCTGTGGGGTGGCGCAGCTCCCAGATGTTCACGGCGATTCGTCAAAGAGCCAGGTCTTGAAGTCCTTCATGAACTTGGGGAGTGTTGGTGTCTGTCGGAGATGGAGAGGGAGGGTGTTCCATGCCTTGGCCGTGAGGAAGGAGAAGGAATGAATGAATGAATGATTACTCATTTGTATCGCGCATGGCTACCGAAGGCATCCCAGCGCTTTGGACAAAGCGTTCATTCACCCAAATTAGGGAAACAGCAGGGTTTTCAGCGACTTCCTGAAACTAAGATGGTTACTTTCCATTCTCAAATCGAGTGGCAAATTGTTCCAGAGTCTTGAGGCCTGTAGGGAGAAACGTCGGCCCCCCATCCGCACCTTATTAGTTTTAGGGATTGAGAGCAGATTCTTGTTAGAGGATCTCAATTCCCGGCTAGGGAGGTGGGGGCAAAAAAATGATTGTAACAATAGAGGTGCTTTTTTATGAATTACTTTGTGGACCGTCACCAAGGTTTTAAATTCAATTCTCTGTTGCACTGGAAGCCAGTGCAGCTGACGGAGTGCGGGTTTGGCGGAAGTTCTCCGTGGAATGTTCAGCAGCAAACGTGCAGCACAGTTCTGGACGGTTTGCAATGTCCTGATTGTTCCTTGGGGGGAGCCCAGATAAAGTGCATTAGAATAGTCAAGGCGTGACAAAATCAGCGCCTGCACTAAAATCCGTCTGGCCTCAAAGGGGAGAAGGACGATGATTTTCCTTAAGAGCCTCAGGAGTGCATAGCATGTAGCAGCTACCTTCAGGGCCTGCACAGAAAAATTAAGGGCTGGGTCCATCCATACCCCAAGGCTTTTAATTTGGGCTTTAGGTTTGGGTGGTTGGCCCAGCTTGTCCGGCCACCAACCATCCACTGTGGTGGGTGCTTTATGTCCCAGCAGCATCACCTCCGTTTTTGACCCGTTTAGTTTCAGGAAGGATTCATCCATCCATTCCTGAACTTTATTGAGGCAGCTGGAGAGTCTTTCAAAAGGGGCATCATTGGTAGAAAGTGAGATAATCAGTTGTGTATCATCTGCGTATGTAACAAGTTGTATTCCCCAGGGAAGCACCACCTCGGCCAACGGCTTCATATAGATATTGAATAAGGTGGGGCTGAAGGATGAGCCCTGGGGTACACCGCAGTTAAGACACATCTGAGGGGAGGAGGCTTCATTTTCAAATACCACAAAGGTCCTATCGGCGAGAAAAGACTGTAGCCACTGAAGTGTCCACCCTATGAAGTAGAATGGAGTGGTTAACGGTATCGAAGGCCGCGCTGAGATCTAATAGTAGTATGGCCGCATGATTCCCACTATCTACGATCTTCCTTGCCTCCTCAACCACTGCAATGAGCGCTGTTTCAGTGCCTTGATTTCTCCTAAACCCTGTCTGCGTCGTGTGAAGAAGATTATTCTCCTCGAGAAAGGTAGCCAACAAGGAATTGACATATTTCTCTGTGAGTTTACTAACAGTAGGCAGAAGAGAGATGGGGCGATAGTTTGCCCAGTCTTCGGGGTTAAGGTTGGTTTTTTTTAACATGGCCTTAACTTTGGCCTGCTTCCATGTTGGCGGTACCAGGCCTGAGGTCAGCGAGGCATTGATCACTTCCTGAATGACTGGGGCCACAGTGTCTGACACCAGATTTAGTTTGGTGGGGGGTGCAGGGTCATTCGGAGAGCCTGATTTTAAGCTTCTCAGGAGACTCTGAGTAGTGGAGAGATCTATGGGAAAGAATTCATTAAGTTGGATTTGGGCCATATAAGGAGCTAGGGAGGGTCCAATGGGAGGGGGCTGAAAGGAGGAATATATGGTGGCAACTTTGTTGAGGAAAAATTTGGCAAGTTCCTCACAACGTGCCTGGGCAAGTCCTGGGTCTTCAATAGGGGCAGGAGGGGTGACCAAAGATTTAAAAATTTTAAAAATTTCTCTAGGTGAGTTGGCAGCCATACTAATTTTGGTCTGAAAATAACTCTGGTTCTGGTCTTTTTGATGCGCTGCACAGTAGCAAGGGAGAACTGGGCCCTAGGTACCAGGGGTAACGTTTACTAGTGACTTAGAGGGGTTGCTGAAGTGGTGCCAATCGTGGTACAGTTTTAGGAAGGAGATCTGGCACTGGGAACCTGGTTGACAGGGACCCAGTGCACTTTCAATTCGAACATCAAAAAGTGGGGGCTAACCATGTCAAAGTAGGCATTTTTCTACAAGCAAATTACTTAATTCAGTCTAATTATCCTTGATAAGTAATGATTCATCTCAATGTGAATGTAACCTGCTCAAAGGCTTCTTTGTAGGTAGGTAGTTTTAGAATATTTGGTAAACTATCGGCATACAAGAAGCAAAATTGAGCAATGCCTACCGTTAAAAGGTTTTCTTCTGTCATTAAACATAATGTTCTGTTCTACTATTCTTAGATTAGCTAAAACAAATGCTATGGAATCTTCATGAAATGTTTTGCTTTTAGCGCGAGCAGTCTTTTGCATGCAAATACACGTGATCTTGGGATTGATGCTCACACTAAGGGGGATATTCACAAATTTAACCCTACACGTGATTACTTTTACACATGTACATTTTCTCTTACACTTTGTAGTAAATTTGCTACTTTTGACAATTCACCATTTACATGTGTAAATTTACTACAAAGTTTAGGCTTACATCTCTCCATCCCCTGAAGCCAGAGATCTCTTGATTGTTGAAATATGGCAGAGTTTATTAAAGTTTAAAAAATAGTTAAAATATTTTCAAGATCAATATTAATTGAAGTTATTTCGCTATCTTTTACGTAAATGTAGACAAAAATAAAAAATGTTGCAGCACTATTGACTTAATTTTGAATGAAATATTCAATTTAAATATTTTACATTGCACTGTTTTTAACAGTTTTTTAAAAAAACCATCAAAAGTAAAAGTTTATATTCATTCATTTGTTATGTAGTAAAATGATTAAAAGTTATGTATGCAAATAATTCGCAATGATTTTATTACCTTTAGAAAAATACAAGTTAATATTTATTTTTAAATAAAAACAGGTAGAATTAAAAAACATGATAGTTTAAAATAAACTATATATATTATTACATTAAATGTATGTACATGTTAAGAAGTCTAAATTATTAATTAATATTAACAATATTTCCTATGGGTTGTTTTTTAAGTCCCTGCCTCCAATATTTTCTACGGGAGGGTGTTGCAGTTCCAGTGGTTGGCCATCTGTGGTGCTGGACTTACTCCAGGTCTGAGCTTGAGTACATTGACTTCTGTTTTGCGTCCTTATCTGTAGTAACTTTAGAAGTTCAGTTTGTGAATAACAGCAGGCTTTCTCTTTTGTGGGTGGATAACTGTGCCTCCCTAGACCCTTCCCTTAATCCTTTACTACTCCTCTCTAAACCCCTCAGATTTAGTAGTAAGCGTTTCCCATTTTCCAGCTATTCCGTCATGTCTCCCCAATTTAGTATTATTAAAACATTTACGTAAGACGGATATCTTCGAACAGAACAGATAAGTGAAGCGGAGCCCTCGGCATGCAGCTATGTGAATAGCATTTTGTAATACAGGAGTGGTACTAGTAAAGTACTATTAAACATGCTACTAAATGCAATTTGTGAATTGGCTCCAAAGTGGCATGGACCTGTGAGCTTGTGCAAGAGAACTGGCATATAAAATAGGTAGCCACATTCTTCCAAACATTCTGCACTATATACCCATCCAATTACATCTATTTGTGAAGGCTGCCGTGTGACTTTGCATTGCACCTCACCAAAAGAACAGACAAATGCGTGTCCTTATCAGTAAAGCAACAGATGCTGTGAAACTGTTTTCAAAGAGCCCACAGGACTCTATTTATGACCATCTTTTACTACCCACACCAGAAGCAGGGGGGTCAGGCCCCACAAAAGTCACATATTGCATGGGGCACTAACTGCACATTGGATTTATCCCAACAAAGTATTGGCTTAGTCAAACACATTTTTCATATTTTTCCTACTGACTCTGTCTTAGTGGAACTTGCAGAGGCTGGAATGCATGAATGACTAACACGTCTCCAGATCAAGAATTTACGAACAAGTGTCATTTTTGATTCCAGGCCCTCTACAGCATTAGCATTTTACCAGAGGTAAAAGATTTCTTCAAACAAGCACTCAACGTTTGCTCAATACTACATTGCTGTGGTCATAATATCACTTTACATGGGTTATAATCACCAATGACCACATTTTAATGAGGTCCTGCTTTGTGATTTTGACTGAAGGCATGGTAATCATGGTTATGAATAAAAGTAATTTATTGCAAGATGAACCCAGTAGCCGTACTACATAGACCAGACAGTTCTGTAACTGACACCAATGAATCCTCACTAGGCTTAAGACTTAAAATTTAGAAAGTTAAACCACCCATGGTTTCACAAACATAAACCTTGTCAGGCATGATAGATTCAACACATCTTCTCCCTTTGTATATTCGATCAAATAGACATTTCACAATAATATGCATTATACCAAAACAATAATCTGGATGATGGAACCACGCTGTGTTCAACAAAGCATGGACATGACTGACATTCGAAATACACAAATATGGAATATTGGCATGACAAAAGTTAAAACTTGATATGAAACCAGACTGTTTTCCCTATAACCTTATGGCTACAATACCCAGGATCTACCTAAAATTGAATCACAATCTCTCCCTGAGATTAAATCACATCTGAGATTGCAAGACTATGCTCAGTCCAAGAGCAATCCAGGAACTCTTTTTCCTCTACCAGGTTGCACCTTGTAACACAACTTCCTCCAGCACTCCTTAGGCTCCATCTTCTGTTCTTTGAGGATTTATGCTCCTTCCATAACATTTGACTCACCAACGTCCTGAGTGTTTATACTGTTTTCTATCATCTCACTCTCCAACAACATTACAATACTATTACATTCGTCTTCATGCACCACACTCTCACACTCACCTCTCTTCTGGTATAAATCCACACATCTTGGGTTAAATTTATGTCCATCATATATATCCACAGAATTTCTTTGCAGGCTCTTCACTCTGCATGGGTCTTTAAATCCAGCAATGACTCAGCCTGGCTTAATTTTGACCAAATCTCCTGTGTTAACCTTTAACACTTTGTTAGGCTTCAACATGTTGTTCAAACACAAGAGGATTATTTTGGTAACTAGTTCTGATCCAGTGGAAATTTCTGCGTCCTTTACTTTATTATTTACTATTTTACTCAGACTGGGATTTCTTACCACCCATCAAGGTTTGTCTTCCAATGGACCTTGCATGTTGCATTGAGGAGTGAAGGAATTAAGGTGTCAATGTCGGCTACCCAATGAGGACCATACATAGATAACCACCTTGCAGATTTGTAATCAGGTTTAAGTATACCAACCACAACACTATGCTGTAAATGTATAGGATGGCAACTGGAAGTTCTAACCTCCTGAAGAAGTTCATTCAGGTCAAAATCATACAGGCAAGTAATTCTGCTATAGCTGTACAGAGCAGCAATAGTAAAATGTGCTGCTCTGAAAATAATCTATGACTATCCCTGCTACACTATACATAAATTGTATGTGCACAATCTCTGTGGAAAGACATTAGTTACTTTAAAAAGACTCAGACAATTAAGTTTCAAATTAATTTAGTATTAAGCAATATTAGATAATTACGCATATAGTGCATTAGCCTTAGTATAAGTCCCAGAAATAGTCTGAGACTGTACATCAATATACAATCAAAAATATTTTACAAGTTCAAAGCAAACAGTTTATGAAGATTCCCTAGCAGGACATGTGGGATGATTTAGTTCAGTTAACCCTATACCAATAGTCTCAGAAGGCTTCAAATATCTAGGCATATTCATTTCTCTTGACCCCCCTGTCAGATACTTCCGTAACCTGGTTCCCCCACTGCAAAGACTCAAATGTGACATTGCACACTGGAAGTTACTTCCGCTCTCTCTATTGGACAAAGCGGCCCTATTTAAAATGATGTCCCTACCCCGTTTCCTATATGCCCTGCAGAACTCGGCTGACCCTGTCCTAAACTCGTATTTTAAAGAAATTGAAGGGCTCCAGTGAGACCTTCTCTGGGGAGGGAGATTGTGTATTGCTTTACAAACACTCACACTTAGCTGGTACGATGGCGGAATCGGATTACCGGACATTAAAAAATATTACTGGGCAGCACATCTTACAGCAATAAATCATGGCACATACGGTCGCCTTGACAACCCGGGGTTCCTTATGGATGGTTGGCTTCTTCCGAACATGACCTACTCCCGTGCACTATACTCTAAACCAGACAGATACCCACTCACTGGCCCCGCTAACCATACAGTTAAAATCTAGCATTCCGCAACCAAGTCGCTCAGCTGGAACAATAAGTTGACTCTCGCCACACTGCTGGGATTCAACATTTCAGGATGAAATAAGCACAGGCTGTAGTAATTACCGTAGTAATGTTAGATGTCGTAAAACAGTGACAAAAATGAGCGAGCACTTTTTACAACAAAATCATACACCAAATGACATGCGCTGGACCGTCATAGAAAAAGTTACTACCACCAAAAACACTGCCAGTGTCCTCTTTGAAAAGGAACAGCGTTGGGTATATAGACTTGGGACCCACCTCACGGGCCTCAACGACCAAATTCCATGGTCCTCTGTACTTAAACGTTAGTCTCTCCACCTCCCTCTGAATTAATGAACATGTCAAATCACAACCTGTGCTTATTTCATCCTGAAATGTTGAATCCCAGCATACCACCAACGAGCATGTCAAACCACAACCTAGGTTCATCCCTTTATTGTGGCTCATAGGATTGCGAGTATACTACCACTGTTCACTAAGAATTTAATTCCCACAGAGGACTACCAGACGACTTTGATCTCTGATACACTTAACCTGTGCTATTAACCCAGTTCCCATTTTGTTCGTATTTATTCTCCGTAATGTATTTAGAAATCTTTAAACTTCCGTACTTAATTGTATCCCTGCACGATACAACTTGCATCTAGATTAATGTCTATCAGACACTGCTTGCCCATATGTGTTGACAATCTTGATAAAGCATCCAAGATTCATGCCTCGTAATGCTTCGAGACTTCACCTAACCAACGCCAGCGCGCTTGCGCTCCACGCCTCAGTTCGATATACGCGAGCGTGATTGGCAGGGAATTCAAGCCTCACTTTGGCTCCATACCGCGATTGGCTCCCTCCTTCCCGAATGCGCCCACGCACCGATTGACTGCACTCATTTAGCGTTTCCCTGCTGGCCGTAGACCATCCACGAGGTCCGGTAGCAGGGAACGCTAGGTGCCAAGCGGGTGCAGGGCGTTGCGGGCGTAAGGATGGCTCCCACCTTCTTCATAGAGCTAAGTACCTGGTTCTCTCTTGGATAATTTTTAATTGCACTATATCTCTGTTTCAGGGTGTGCCATTGTCGCCCCACCTACCTCCCGAGACCTATGGGGAGTGGATCGTTTTTCACACAAGTGAGAATTACCTCATTTCTAGTGAATTTCTGTTACCTGATAAATAGATACTCTTGTGGTTCACACACTCCCACTGGCCCCACCGTCTGGCCAATTGATCGCTATTCACGAGTGCTGAGACCACTGTCTGATTTCATTTCGCAATTATGCATGCTCCAAACATCCATATGGATGATAGCAACCAACCAAGCTGTTAGCTTAGTTCGAGTACCAATTGAACAGCTTTTCCAGCAAATGTGCATGCATCAAACATCCTTGTGATGGTATAAACATAGTTTGTATGGCACAGCGGTCACGCCATCTTGATTAGCCATCAGCACAACTATTCAGAGAGTTATCTTGCAGACAACATCACTGATGAGACTTCTCTAATTTTGTGTTTGTCTTTTCTGTTTGTATGTCCTTTTGTTCCAGACCACACAGGTTCCTCTAAATTAGAGGTAATTACCACTACTTGGTGGTTTGTTTTTTCTGCACTATTTTTACACGACCGTTTTTAACTTTCACGTCCTATGGTAGGGTGGACCTTAGCGCGCCCACACCGCCGAGGTACACATAACATGGTCCTGAAGAAAGCCCAGTAAATCTCACACATAAGGGCTGAAACATGTCGACCCCACTAAAGTGGAAATAACCAATACATTAATTGTCAGATTTCCCAACACATATTTTAACTTTGTCAGACTGACCATTGAATACATTTTTCTTTCTGGTACAGTTCTTTGACAATTTTAATACCACGTTTTTCACATCACTGTCACAAAAACCAGCTCCGCAGTAATCTGGCGTTGTAGCACACCAGGGAGGCATTCGGCTTCTCCTGGTGGGCCCGATGATGAAGCAGGTCACCACCCAGGGTGGTGAGTGAGGGCTTCCTATAAAAATCCCTAACAATTTTCAATATGGAGTTGATGGGAACAGATTGATCTCTGATCATGTGCTAAATCTACCTTGTTTTTCGACACTCTCTTGTTGTTTTACAGTAAAATACACGCAGTCATGAGTGAAACGTTGGAGGCAGAAATTTAGCCAGAAGTGCCTAGATGCCGCCTTAACATCTGGGAACCTACTGACCTCAACACTTACACCACGCAATGGGTCACACTCGGCTGCATGATCGCCAAGAGAAATATTGCGCAACTCTGGGGAGCCTCACATACACCCATGATTACAGATTGGAAGAAAGACCTTAATTGGTGTATGCTAAGAGAAAGGACAGTTTACATAGCCTGTGGCTACCCCCGAAAATGGTCTAGGAAATGGGCTCCCTGGAATGAATACCGCAGCAACATATGTACTCCTCCCCGTGATATTGACAGTGATGATCCCCTTCCCCGTGATTTCCAACGAACTATACTATTGTATTCGTATGCATATTTGATTTCACTGTAAACCCCTTTATTGACTATTGTGAAACAGTACCTTTATGTAGAGTTTGTTTAGTAAAAAGATGCCCAAAAAATATATAATGTAGTTAAATGTCATAAAAAAGTTCAAGAAATCATCCATTTGTAGGTATTTCCTATTGACACATTTTCAAAGTACCTACATGCAAATTTTACTAATAACTAAAAATATTTTGTTTCAGGCAATCTAAGCCACTTATGCTATAAAGATTACTCACATAAAAGTTCAGGTTTATAAATGGTCCCATAAAGAAGTTGCACCACTTTTTCAAAGTCAATTATGCATTACAAAGAGAGCAATGAAAATGGTTTGCTAAAGCAAAATACATTTAAAATCATTTGTGAAAGTACACATGAATAAAGCCAAGATCACAAAGATGACAACATATATTAACTTCTTGATTAAGTGGGTAATTGCAGAAATACATTTTATGAGTTATTTGCTTTTAGCTTGACTTTTATGGTGCTTGGTTTACACATTAACTCATTACTTTATTATGTTACTTTAAAGTATGCAAAGTGCACATGCATCTGTATGTGAAATTTCATTCTCATGTTAAGTTTATATGTTGTGCAAAGAATGATCAGGTGTCACACTGGATCATGAACACAACTTCGAGCAGCTCCCCTAATTGTGATTCTTCCTGTATTACAGTATAAGAAAAGTGGAAATTATTATTCAAATAAATGTAAATTAGTAAAATTTTGGTATGTTAAATATTAATGTAACTGTAATATTAATTTAACTTAATTTTATACATTTATTCCAAATGGATTATAAAATAAAAAATGCAATGGCACTATTAACTTAATTTTGAAATAAATCTTTAATTGATTTAAATATATTAAATTAAATTAAAATATATTCTGATGTTTAAATTAAATATTAAATATTAAATATTAAATTCCCACCCAACTTAAAGAAACATTCTTTTATCAGGCATTAATAATTATTAAAAAGTGGCGTGCAGAATTAATTAAAAGTAATGTATTTATATGTTCGTAAAACATAATGTGACAGTTTATAAATTCAAAAACGTCTGCTAAAATATTTTAGAATTAAATAAGAAATATGTTCTATTTTTTATTTTTTTACAATAAATTAAATTATGTTCATTTATATTGATGACTATATTAAAATATTCCTATGGGGTTTTACTTGAAGTCCATACCTCCTTTATTTTCTAACGGAAGGTATTGCACTACCAGTGGGTGATCATGTGGGGTGCTGGACATACTCCAGCTCTGAGTTCTGAGGGAGTTTTGGGTCCCTTTTGGCTGTAGAACCTTCAGAAGTGCTGTTTGTGAATAGTAATGGGCTTACAGTCAGTTGGCGCATTTCTCTCCCTAAACCACTTCCTAATCCTGCCTAAACCCTTCCTTACTCATCCCTAAACCATACCAATTAGTATTAAGTATACCACTTTTCCAGGTACTCCCTTCGTCACTCCCACATTTTCTACTAAGGGGCCGATTACATCGGTCAGGAACCGTGACCGACCAACCTACTGTCGTCGGATACCCCACTGCAAGTACGATGCGACCGAACCCTGTTCGGTCGCACTCGTATGTTACACAATGGGAGCATGAATTCCGAACGGAATGGATGCCTGCATTATGAAATGGAGCGGTGCTGTTCATCCCTGCACCCTGTGGCCAGCACCCCAAGGGCCCGCAAAGACATTTTCTGACTGCCTGCTGATGCTGGAAACACCGGCACGAAAAGGCAGTTGAAAACTGCCATCGTACTCCCTCAGTCGTAAAGGGGTGGCCGGGGAGTACTGAAGGTTTTTCCGGACGGTGGACAGGCTCTCCGAGCCCGTCATAAGCCATCCAGAAATCCGAGTCGAATTCCTTTCCGACCGAGCCCATCGGAATGGTTCAGGCAGAAAGGATTCCGGCTGGCACATTCCGATGCAGGCGGAGGGGCTCCAATCGTCGTTTGGAGCGCTTCCGTCCGAAATCTGAATCGGGCCCTAAGTAGTAAACATACATGTATGACGATCTCCCCATAGAAAAGATAGTTGTGGTGGAGGTAGAGATTTACCCTCAGATTTTTGCACAGTATTTTGTAGGACTTCCATAGTATTATTGTACTACTGCTTAACAGTCTACAAAATGCAGTTTGGGAATAGGCTTCTATGTTTCTATTCCGACGGTGGAAAAATATGCAAACTCTCAGCCTGACATCCACGTTCTTAGCGATAACATCTGTAGCCTCAACACACTTGATTACGCCTTATTTCGCCATCTGTTCCAGCATCCATTTAGCCTCTTCTCTTATCACAACAGGAACTCTTCTAGCCTTATATCTTTAGGGAACACCACCCTCTTTTAACACAATCCTATGCAAGAAGCCCTTAAAAACACCTGGCACCAGAAGTACTAAGCCATTTCGGGAACGTTTGTCCAACTTGTAAAATGTGTTCTGCAACCCATAACAAAATGGCAATTTGGAAGAGGTGTAAAAGAGGCATTCCTTCAAAATTGTGAGTCACTATTTAATGTATCATTGGTTTGCGACCGCATTTCTGATCTCAAACAATTGACCTGTTACTGACTCTTCAAAGGAGGGTGCAATTGATTCGTAAACAAGAAGTAGTCACTTAGGGGCTGCTTCCCCTTCAGAAATTGGCATGCCAGTTACAGGAGAAGAAGTGGTCCATCCAGGAGACCAAGTCGTGCTCCGCCGAAATAATTAGTAAGAATAATGGTCTTGGGTATTGAGATAATATTCTATTATACCACAATGTCTAACTCAGGAGAGGTTTTCATTTCATCAGAATTAAACTACTCGTTCAGTTATTATAGAAATGTCTGAAGTTCTTCATCAATATTATAGCCATAGGGGAGGAGCTTTGCGCGCAACCAAGATGGCCGCGTGAGCTTAGGGCTCCAGAGATCCTCGCAACCTCCCGCATCTATCCTGTCGTTTATCCTGTCTCTCATTGATGTCCTCGTGAAGAAGAACCACGGGTGAGGCGAAACCTGCTTTCAGATTCCGAATCGGACCCCGGGAACTGGTTTTGTGGTGCTCCGAAGATTGCGGCCTACGTCTCCGTGATGCCCGACTGTGGAGTTGGCATGGGGCCCGAGTTGTAGTTGAATAACATCGGCCTGATGTGACTGGGACGACCAGTCCGGTTGACTTTCACTTTCGACTTGTCTTCCATAGAGACCTTCGACTGGGAACTCCCCCCCCCCCTTGCTGAGGGCTGTTATCCTGCGCTGCACTCGAGTGTGCTCTTTCATTTCCTTGCTGGTTTTGGGAAGACACTTGGCCGGTGCCCTCTGGCTGAAGCGGGGCCTCCGATCGGGGGTACCGGGGCCCCCACCTTTCTATCTAGTCTAACCGCTCCAAGTTGGTCTCCATCCCGCAATGGCGGGGAAACCGGAGGGGGAGAAGCAGAAATTTAAGACCACTCGGCGGGGGGGCTATACCCAGACTAACATCATGGATCGCTACGCCCAGGCTAAGGGATCCCCCGGTGGGCCGGGCAGGTCACTGGAGGACACGAGAGATCCACCGACTTCGGCAACAGAGCCGACCCTTCAGGACATCATGGCCGCTATCGATGGGATCAAGTCCTCCCTTGGGCAACAAATGGAGACTCTCGCCTACAAGCTCGATACTGTGACGATAGATGTCAACCTGATCCGTACGGACTTGATGAAAACGAACGAGAAAAGTCAAGTCGTTGGACATTAAAACTTTCAGTCTGACGGGTGATGTTACTGACCTACGGACAGAGGTCCGCAATTTGAGGGCCTCCAGTGGCCTCTTTGCGCGTCGCCTGGAGGATTTTGAAGGACGGGCTAGGCGGAATAATGTCTGCATTATTGGAGTTCCGGAGAAGGCGGAGGATCCGGCGGCTGACCTCTTCGTCAAAGATCTCATCGTTAGCCACCTTGCACCCAAGGGACTGAGTAAGTTTTTTATGGTCGAGCGGGCCCATAGAGTTCCGGGCGGTAAACCAAAGGTGGGTGCCCCACCGCGGCCTATCATCGCAAGAATCTTTAATTTCCGTGATAGAGACGCTATCCTGCATGCCTCATGGATGGGTGGACCTATAAAATTTGAGAACACTACCATCAGCTTCTACCCGGACTTTACCCAATCGGTCCAGAAGCAGAGACTTGGTTTCCTAGGGGTAAAGAGAAGACTGCGTGACATGGGCCTTAAGTACGCTATGCTTTTCCCGGCCAAGTTGAGAATCGAACATGCGCAGCGGACTTATTTTTTCGATCGACCGGAGGGGGTGGCAGACTGGCTGGACACACTGCCGAGCCAGCGTGCACAGGAGAAACAGTCTGGTGGGGCAGAAGGCGGACTGATGGAACAGGAATAGACACCTGTTGTCTGGTTTCTGGGGTCTATAGTTGGCCTCGAACTGTGGTTCGCTGATTCTGTTATGTGATTTGCTGTGACATTCGGGGGGGTTGCGGGGCTATTTGGTGGGTCTCTTTCCTCCTCTGATTGACTTTTTGTAGCTTAGTTAGATGTTGGGGCGACAGGCACACTGCAAGTTGGGGTGGCTTTCTAGTCTCACGCAGGGGTGCAGGGTGGGGGGGTTTGTAACAGGAAGTTGGTGGGGGGGATGGGGGGTGTTGTTGGGGAGTTTGTCTGTTTTTATGCAAGGCGATGTATTGTTAGACCTTCTGATCGAAGTGCCGGCTTCTTATTGGGTTTGGATCTTCTTTCTCTTTCGGGATGGGGGTAGGGGGTTGAAACTGATGAGTTGGAATGTGAATGGGTTGGGGGATAGGATAAAACGGGGGGTAGTACTGCAGTTG
Organism: Lissotriton helveticus; assembly: GCF_964261635.1. Classification (NCBI taxonomy): domain Eukaryota; kingdom Metazoa; phylum Chordata; class Amphibia; order Caudata; family Salamandridae; genus Lissotriton; species Lissotriton helveticus. The sequence continues at coordinate 1,068,027,609 of NC_136070.1, read as the reverse complement.
TTGAAACGTCTCTCCCCTGATGTGGTCCTTCTCCAGAAGACGCACTTGATAGGTAATACTTGTCATGCCATGAATAGGAAGGGGTATCGTTTGGTCGCCCATGCTGGGTACTCCTCTGGTTCCAGGGGGTTGGTATCCTTGTCAAGAATTCTCTCCCGCTGGAGATTGACGCCACTGTCCTCGACGATAAAGGGCGCTATGTCGCTCTTACGGATAGGTGGGAGGGCCGGACCCTTTCCCTGGTTTCTGTATATGTCCCCCCTGGCCTGCAGTCAACTACTTTTGCGGACTTGGGGCGGGTTATCCTCGCTCTCCCCGAGGGGTCACTGCTATTAGGGGGCGACTTTAACGCTGTGGTTCCTGGTATGGTTGATCGACATCCGCCTAGGGATCTTAAGGGGGCACAGAATTGGCTCCACGATCTCATTGACACTCTGGGCCTGGTAGATTGCTGGAGATTGTTACACCCCGCTCAGCGGAGGTACACGTTTCATTCGGGCGCTCACGGTAGCCTTTCACAGATTGATTATGTTTTGGTGCCTGCCGCACAGGCACTTTCTATTACTGAGGTTAAGCATTTGGCTCGGGGAATTTCCGATCACTCTCCGTTATGGCTTCGAATGGAGTTGACTTCCGGAACTGAGGGACGGGTAGCCCCGATTAATCCCTGGTATTTACGGAACCCTAAAACTCGTGCTGACCTGGTAAAATCTCTTGACCAATATTTTCTGGAAAACGAGGGTTCTGTTTCGTCTGCTGTGTCGCTTTGGGAGGCTTTCAAGGCTGTCCTTAGAGGCCAGGCCCTGTCGTTAATCGCGGGCGTTAAGAAACGGAGGGATGAGGAGGTTGTTAAGATCGAGACGGAGATAGCGGACTTAGAGCTTGGCCTGGAGCAGGAGATTACCCGTGCTAAGACACATGTTCTGCAACTGAAACAGTTGGAGTACAGGGCGTTGGACACTGACTCAGCTAAGGCCATGAGTAGAGAACAACAGGGAAGTTTATACGATGTGGGAGATAAAGCAGGCAAACTGATAGCGTGGCTGGATAAGAAAGATAGAGCTGGTTGTGTGGTGCCTGTGGTTGAGACGGCGAGTGGTGCTCGGTTCACTGACCCTGAAGAGATTGTTCAATGTTTTGCGGACCACTTCCAGACAGTGTACTCCTCCGTGTCGGATAGGCCGGAGGAGGACTCACACCTATTGTTGCGTGATATTGCTTTACCGCGACTTTCTGATGTTGACAGGGAACAAATGGACGCTGCAATAACAGCGGATGAGGTGGCTCTTGCGATTCGCTCCCTGCGTTCAGGGCAAGCTATGGGTCCCAACGGTCTGCCTATTTAACTTTATAAGTTGCGGCCTGACAAGTTGGCTCCCTATTTAAGGGATATGTTTTTGGAGTCACGTGAGTGTGGTTCTCTCCCCCGTGATCAGCGTCTTGCTACCATTGTAGTGATTCATAAGGAAGGGAAACCAAGAGATAGGTGTGCATCGTATCGGCCGATAGCTCTTTTGAATGCCGAACCTAAGATCCTTGCTAAATTACTGGCTAACCGATTGATCACCGTTATTAGCGGTTCCGGTTTTATCCCGCATAGAAACACTGCCCTGAATCTTCGGCGGCTGCATGCCGTTCTCGCGAGGGCTGCGATGTTGCATGAGCCGGCCATCCTGGCATCGTTGGACGCCACGATGGCTTTCGATACCATGGAATGGCCATATTTATGGGCCGCGTTAGCTAAGTTTTGGTTTGGACCCGGTTTTATTGGCTGGGTGCGGCTTCTTTATGAGGACCCCCTTGCGCAAATTGTTGTGAATGGTCGTGTCTCTATTCCGTTTAGTCTTGAGAGAGGTACTCGTCAGGGCTGTCCCTTGTTGCCGCTCCTGTTTGCCTTAGCCCTCGAGCCCCTCGCAGCGTGGATCCGGTGGGACCCCTCGATGAAGGGTATTCAGTGGTCCTCTGAGTTTGAAGATCGCATCTCGCTTTATGCAGATGACATTTTACTGTATCTGACCTCGCCCCGGAAGTCATTGATGGTTTTGTGTGATGTTCTGACCTCTTTTGGTAGAAACTCGGGCCTGATTATTAATTGGACTAAATCCTACCTATACGTTCTTTCTGGTGATGTCCCTCTTTTGCCATGTAACTCTCCCATTCAGGTGACACAATCGGGGTTTAAATACCTCGGTATCTATGTTTCACCGTCAATGTATTTTACTGCACGCTTTTTTCTAGCTACGGAAGCCGATTCAGTTGCTACCGCTGTGGCTTTCTCAGCCAATGAATTCCCTGCAACGTGAACGCCATCACGCTGATGACTCAGTAAGTGTATCACGTGAGTCTTTGGTAGTTCTTTTTTTAACAGAACTATTTGTTCCCAAAGCAGTTTTTGTTTTATTGTTGCACCTGTGTCATCTTTGTAACCGTTTTGAATCCATTTCTGCAAATCGCTGTTATATGATTTGACGCAGTAATACGAATCGGACACTATGAGTGTCGGGAATTCGCGATCTGCATTATCTAGCGCCATTTTCAATGCTATTATTTCAGTCTGTTCTGAATTTGTTTCTACTGAATGTGTTTTTGTTAATAGAGGTCTTAGTATACCTCCGCGCCACACTACTTTTGTAATCTCACATGTGGGGTTGTATGCTTGTTCCCCCCAAACGGATGGTTGAGCATGTCCGTCTGTATAGATTACACAAGCGTACTGTCGTAATGGCAGAATGTCGATTGGCAGAGGGAATATTCTTTCATATTCTAGATATTTTAGTTCCTCTAGTTCTGGATCAAAGTAGTATTTTACTTTGTCCATTGTAATGGAATTCACCCATTGTATCCATTCCGGATTCAATGCTGTTGTTGGTAAATTACACGGTGTTGTTAATGCCTCAAAGGCCGATTCTGCTGTTCTGACTGTGATGTGTCTACCGTCAGCTTTATCTTTTTCTCTAGCTATTGCGGTTTGAACTGCATGAACAATGTTTTCTTTAATGCTGAATTTCTTTTCAGCTTCTGTGTACAAGTGTGATTTGAATGCAATTGGTACCTTTTCTCCCTCATTAGAGGTCAGGTATGTGAATCCGCATCTTCCTGGGATGACTCGAATCACAAGGTTGCGTGTGTTATCACGTGTTTCTAATTTTGTTTTAACTAACATATCTGTTTGTAAGGATCTCAGAATTTCTGTGTGTTTTTGAGTCCAATTTGATTTTTTTAAATCTGGTTTTATTAGATCATAAAGGGGTTTGACCCTTTCTGCGTAATTTGCAATGTATGTTCTTCCGAAATTTAGGAAGCCTAGAATTGACTGTAGGTTTTTTAGTGTTCTAGGTGCTTGGAGTACGGCACATTTCTCTAGGAAATTGTCAGCCAGGCTTTTGCCTTCACTTGATAATTCATATCCTAAGAACAGGACTGTTAGATGGGCAATTCTAGATTTTTTAAAGTTGAATTTGTAACCCTCTGCTGCGAACCCAAGTATTATGGTGTTCACTCTCTTCAAGTGAGTATCCAAGTCATCATCTGTTAGGTATATGTCATCGACATAAGATAATGCTTCGTCATCATATGTTTGTAGTAACTCTGTTACCCTCGCTGAGAATACTCCTGGGCTGTTCTTGTACCCCTGGGGTAACCGACAGAATTCTTTTTGAGCGCCATTTATTGAGAATGCTGATAAGTATCTGCTCTCTGGTGCTATATTTTGACAAAAGAATCCATTAGAGATGTCTAATGTTGTTTTATATTTTTTGCGCACTATGTTATTCATTAGTGCAGCACTATGCGAGTTTTGTACTGCAAAAGTTTTGCAACATGAGTTAAGGTGTCTGTAATCCAAAACTAGACGATATGAGTTGTCTGGTTTGGAGACAGGGAACAAAGGGTTGTTCATTTGTGAGGTGCAAGTTTCAATCCCCCCTCGTATTCTAGTTGATCTAGAATTTCTTTTACCTGTTTTTTAGCTTCTTGCTTGATTGGATACTGCCTTTGTGCAGTAGGTTGTGATTTTAACTGGATTTTGTGAGGAGGAGAGTCCTCATCCCATCCTACATGATTTTTATATAAAGCAGGAGCTTGAGCTACTGCCCACTTTCTTGCAAGTGTATATTTTTTATGAATTGGAATATGATTTGAGAAGGCAGGCATAATTATTTCTTCGCCATGTGGGCACTCCCTGACAAACTCTGGTGGCCAATCTTTTTCAGCTAGAAGGATGTCATAGCCCTCGGAGAGATTATCCCAAAAAAGGCCCCTTATTTTTCTAGTCTTATCCCCTTCTATACGTAAAGTTATTTCATATATTTTGTGAGGTTTGCTAACTCTGGTGTCTGCAGTTTCCACCTGAATGTATTCATTCGTGTCCACTGTCTCCAGATGATTCATAAGGACTTTGCGTGCTATGCTCACTTCTGCTGCGCTGTCTAGCATTGTCTGAGCCCACTCTCCGTTTTTCAGCTGTGTCCTCAGTATTCTCGGCATTGTTGAATACTTTAATGCTGGCTACCTTCTTCTTTGGAAACTGTAATTTTTTATTTGGATGAGCAGGTTCCTTGTCTTTGGACTTGACGTGCCCTTCCCTGGGTTCCATTCGTCCTCTTCTTTCCGATTTCTGCGGGGAAGTCTGAAAAGATTGAGAGGGACGTGTATCAAAATCTTGATATCTATCCGGTTTCTTTATGTTATCCCTATTTCTAAGGTTGTATTTTTTCACAGAGGGCTCCCTTTGGGGAGACTTGGGTCCTTGGTCCGGAGATCTTTCTCTCCGCCGAGGAGACCTTCCTCTGGACTGGAATCTCTTTTCTTTTGGATTGGATTGTTTGTTTCCATCCCAGTTCTTCTTTTGACTGTTTAGATTATTTTTAATAAATATTTTTTCAGGACTTTCAATTAGTTGGGGCTTTACTGGTATTCCACCCAAACTATCTCTACCTAGTTCTTCATAGGATTTTTCTATAATTCTGGCAATTTCAGCCGGTTGGTCTGCTATATCTGTCTCTTTTAACCTCTGGCGAATCGCCACATTCGCTGCTTCTCCTTTTATGTTGGCTAGTAATATTGCAGAGACCTGCTTGAAGTCTTTTAGTAATTTCATACCGAGAGTTAAAGCGGGTTCTGGACCGTATTCGTCTTGAATTTGTTTTAGCACATCTGGTATTACTGACATGGATGGAACTCCATGTGTTTTTGTGTAAAGGGAAGCAAAGACTGTACCCCAAGTGTCACAGTCCTCCACGTGTGGTGCGATTCCCATTGGAAGACAGATGGTCAGAATCCTGTGTTTATCCACAGGGGTGGTGTCTGGAAACACCGCCTCTATTTGGGTGATTTTTTGTGCTAACCAGACTGGTATTTGTTCCCGTTTAGCTGGTACTTTACCTAGGCAGGACTGTATGTTCTGTGGTGTAATTTTATTTGTGTTCCCCTGATGAGGGGTCAGCTGTGGGATTTTAACTACAGGTTGGATGGTTGAAGTCCGCATTATATATTGGACTAGTTGTCTATATATTTTAATTAATTGTTTTAGTTGTACTAAAACATCTGCTGCAGACATTCTTTCGATGTCTGGATGTGGTGTGTATCCGGCTAGGACCGGCCACGTTGCTCCTGGTCTACCTAGTGGACCGAGCCTGGTGATGTGATTATTGTGTTTTAGGGCGCCATTAAACAAGAGCAGATGCTCTTGGAATTTGAGTGGTACTTCCACTTCCTCGAAAGGAGTGTAGGTATCCGTTGGTTCCTCTGTTTTATAACAGTGGAACTCCTTTGTTACAGCATTTTGCTGCTGGAAAGTTTATCCATGAATAGAATACCTCTGTCTGCCGATATTCGTGTGCCTCAATTACGAATATGACTGTACCACCTCTTGGTGTCAGTCCATTTTCTATAAGTTTTAACATTATAGATCTTCTTATGTTGACCGGGATGAGTATTATATCCGGGTCTGCTTCTTGCATAGTATTATCAGCTGCTATTACTTCAGCTGCTACTCTAGCTCTCTCTCTTTCATCATCACTGTCTGGCATTTTACTGTCAGGATGGTTATTCTGTTTTTTTGCAGATCAGGTTTCTTGTGGAAACAAAGATGAGATGCACAATATTTTGGAACAGTGTATCCTTCAACGTTGACTAAACCAAGAACCATACATAGGAGTTCCCTCCTGCGAGGTTTGGCGGATTTTACCTCTCACCCACTCCAGACGTCTTTGGAGTATTATGGGAAAAAGGGGTCTGAGTGAAAAAGCACGACTGAGTTATTCTAAAGTCTTGCGTTAGTTTTATCGCCTATCCAAACACGTTGGGCGCCATGTAGTGTAGTTCCTATTATCCCAATAGGCTCTGCGCATTGGAATAATACCTCCAATAGTATAGACCTAGACCAGACGTTAACTAGGTCTTCTACTGTCGATATTAGACTTAAAGTTTTGGGTTTGCCAGCTAGCTCAGAGTTCACTAGAAACTTTCTCGAATAGACAAGGAGGAGTTGAACCTCCCTGGATAGACAAGAAGGGATTTAGTTTCTGACAACCATAGAACATGACAACTTTGCTCTCCCCTAATCAAGAGTGTATCTCTAGAGTCGTGTGAAAACAAAAGACAACTTATTTTACTCAGGCAGTACGTGCATTCTTAGTTTCACCAGATTGTAGAGAAAAGGAAGCGACGGGCGTGTTCAATAAAAGATGTTATTTATTGATCAGTCTCTTTTCTCGTACAAGAGAAATGAATCGATATTATTGCAATACTTATGGTTAAGTAAAGTGCATACAATAAAAGCAGAAGTATAAAATAATACTGTAAAAACATTTATATGGTTTCTAAGCCATATGGTGGTTTAAAATGGATAAAATAGATACATACATATAAACATTTGACTAATCATACTCAACTGGTGCTTCTAGCCACGCCTACCCCAGTGTACCTGACCTAAGCCTAATACGTGGGCGGGGATTGAAAGTAGCAGTCTAAGTTAAGTTTGTTTTGCCAAGTGACTGATTCAAGAATTCTCTGCAAGGGGTTATTCAGTTCCGTACCTGAGGTCTAGGATGGTTGAGGGATAGTATCTCTCGTCTTTGGTCTCGATATTCCAGGCTGCCTGCAAGGGCTGCTCGGAAGCGCCGGAGCTGGATTTCTCGGCAGGAGAAAGGCAGCGTCTCGTTCTCAGCGCATCAGGAAGGCGGGGCAGCTAGTGGGCTTCGCTCTCTGCTGGGCTTCGAGAAGTCTCGCTGCTCCGGTCTCGTCACCACCGCGTTTGTTTGCTTAAGGCAATATCAGTAATATTTATACCTGTAAGGTGCCGAGATTGACGTAAGGATGGACATAGATACGTCAATAAGGATGTCATACGAGCTGGTCATTAGCGCATTCTTTTACTGAAGTTCTCGGTGAAATCAAAACAATGGCCGCAGGGTTTTTCCCAGGTTGTCATAGGTTTGATTTGCTTTGACAACTCCGTATGCCTTATCAGGGGCTGGAGGAATATTGCTTGCCTAATTAGATGGCAAGCGTTATGACCTAATCAGATAACGCGCTCCTGTGCCGTGGTCTGGCGTAAGCAGATAACGGTTTCTGCATCATGGGATGGCTGCTAGTTAACTCGTTAACCAGAATAGGGTCAGGAATAGGGGGATCGATACAGAACCTATAGGAATACATCACAATTGGACCCCGCAACTCGGTATGAACAGAATCTTCTCCCGCTTTTGACTAGATTGAAACAGGACGTCGCAGGTTGGCGTAAGCTTCCGCTTTCGCCGCTTGGCCGTGCGGCCCTCTTTAAAATGCTGTCTTTGCCTCGTTTTCTTTATGCTCTCCAGAACACTCTTGATATCGTCCCTGCTAGCTATTTCCATACAGTTGAGGGTCTTCAAAGGAAGTTGATATGAGACGGTAGACCCCGTATTGCACTTGCCAAACTGACGCTCCTGTGGTATGATGGGGGTATTGCTCTCTCTGACATCAAACGTTATTATTGGGCATCTCAATTGGGTGCCATTAATCATGGTATGTACGGTCCCGGATTGAACCCCGCATTTGCTATGGATAGATGGCTGTTACCTGGGGGTAATTATTGTAGGACGCTCTATTAGAAATTGGCGGTTAAGGCTCTGTCGGGGCCTACGAGGACGGCAGTACGTATTTGGCAGGACGCAACTAGTTCTATGGGATGGAAAGACTACATGACTCTAGCAACCCCGCTTTTTGGCTCGGATAAGCTTGGTAAATTGTGGAAGACCAAGGGTTTCGATAAGTGGGACCTCATTGGTATTAGTAAGGTGGGAGACCTCTGGGTCAAGGGTCAGGTGAAATCGTTTGAGATGTTAAAGACGGAGTTTGAATTGGGTGACACGGAGTACTTCCGCTATGTTCAGGTTCGCCATGCCTTGATGTCAGTTTTCCCAGTGGGGGGTGTAATCCCGGATTCGTCCCCGCTACAAGATAGACTGTTGGATGGTCTTGTGCCCGATAGTACTATCTCCCTTGTCTACAAAAAATTAATTAACGATAGTTCGGACCTCCTACTGCATCTCCGGGACTTGTGGACCCGTGACGGTCTTGAGTTAGATGACGAGGACTGGCAGTCTGCGATCTCCTCTCCCAGGGAGGTCACGATTCTAGCTCGACTCCGACTGGTACAGCTTAAGATCCTCCACAGGATATACGTCACGGGTCCCCGTTTGGTTCGAATGGGCTTTTCTGAGGAGGTCCTATGTAAGCGGGGGTGTGGGCAGGTGGGGACATTTCTCCATATTATTTGGGAATGTCCTGAAATTATTGCTTTCTGGAACAGGGTGCATGAGGTAATGAATGAAGTGACGGTGTTGCTCTCTTGCCGGAAGCCAGGCGCTGCTTGTTAAATGCCTGGGAACACACTGATTATACTGCAGCCCAGACTCAGTGGGCGACCCTGGGGGCCATGATTGCCAAGCGAGATATTGTTCAGTTGTGGGGGTCCCAGAGGCCTCCTACAGTCGAAAAATGGAAGGAAAACATGGACTGGTGCATGTTCAGGGAAAAAACTGTGTATTTGGCCCGGGGCCGTCCCCGGAAATGGTGTAGAGTATGGGGACCTTGGAATAGTTATCGTGGGGACATATGTGCACCGCCTGTACCAGATAACTAAGATGTCCTACTCTCCCCCTGACCCCACATTCTGGCTATTTCATTATATGTGTATTGATTCGGCCCATGTCCCCCCCTCCCTTTCCTTATATTGATTGCTGATTTTGTCGTGATGTATTTTCCTTACTTGTTTGAACTGGTACTTTGTATGACGATTTTTCTGCCTTGCTTGTTTATATTTTTTCAAATAAAAAGAAACAAACAAAAAAAATATTATAGCCATAAGTTACAGTTTAACTTGTAAATCCAAAAACTTTACGTTTTTCTGAACCATTCCTCTCTATTATGACATTGTCTGGTTTTTTTAATAGCACATATTGATAAGAATCTAATCTTATCAATTTTTCATTTACAATCTGAGTTATGTATGTGGATTGACATGGGATACTTTGGGTCAAATTTTTGCTCATTTGTTAAGTTTCTTTCCAGCACTCTTTTATAGATCGTTTTATGGAGCCTAAAGAGATTTTGAAACAAAGAAAAAAAATGGTGTACGCACAGTAGGGTATATTACATTTCAAGAAGTCAACAATTTCACATTTATGTGCATTTAATGCGCCCCAAAAGAATAATTCTTAATCTAGAGCAGCATTTCCCAAACTGTGGTCCGCAGACCCCTCGGGGTCCGTGACACATTCCTAGGGGGTCCGCAGGACTTGAGTGCCTACCGTTATTGTGAAAAACGAAACGCCCATGCGCCCTCACAGCACATAAGAGGTGTGAAGGTTGTTGGCGCCGGGGTGGCCCTCACAGCACATAAGAGGTGTGAATGTTGTTGGCGCCGGGGCAGAAAGACTGCAATACAATCTGGCCAATCACCATTCAGCTATAGGTGCAAGCTGAAGGATGATTGCCCTTATTGTGTTATTCACTTCTGCCTGTCACCCGACATCACGCTCGCACGGCAGTGCATGCATTTCCTCTTCTGCTTGTGGCCTGACCCAGGGCATTTTGCTACCATATGTCCCCATTTGCCCTGAAAGCATGGTACACCTGTGCCTCAGGTGTCGAGATTGAAGAGGAGTGGAGGCTGGAGCACGTCGAATGGGCAGGAGGGCTCTTCTCCGTCTGGAACTGCATGTAAGTGTTTAATTTGTGTGTGTACGCCAGCATTTACAAAAAAGCGCGTGCATGCTTTAACAAGGGAAATGGGAAAAATGTAATTCACTTATAAGGGTCATTTACACGGAAAGGTTCATTTATTTTCTTCCCCGATCTTGAAGCTGAATGCAGAAGAGCATTAATTAATGCCCCACAGATTGTTGAACTGCGCTGTGCCAGCCTGTTACCTGAAAGTAAATCGTTTTTGAGCGCCCAAATTCCCCTCGAACAGTTTACTGCCTTAAAAGATAAACATATTGAAGATGTCTCCAAAGATTGTTATTACGCAAGGTATTCATTTACAGTTATGTAACAAATAACAATTTTATATGCACTGATTGTGCATTTCTAATTTGGAAAAACTGAAATATGAACTCGGTAGGGAATGATGGCAGTTTAGACGTGTGATCTGGGTAAATTGGTGAGATGCACCATTTGGATGGTTTGAAGTTATACACATCGCCACCTTCTTAAAAGAAACCCTGCGGAAGGTCAGCTTCAGGAAGCAGGCCCTGAGACTTTTTTGTAAATTCTTCAATAATTATACGGTACACAGCTCAATCCCTTTGACCTTTCTTAGGTAAATTTGGGCTTGCACACTGGCATGCACATTCACTCAAGGTCATGCCAAACGTGGCTTCAAAGTGAGGGGAGGGGGGGGGGAGAGTGCGTGCATGTGTGTGTGTTTTATACAAGGACTCTAGGAGGAGGGTTTTTAAACTTTGGAGAGAGAAAAGGCCACCAGAGACTGAGGGGCATATTAGCAACGGCCAGCGATAATTATCGCTGGCCTTGCTTAGCGATAACTAGATTATCGCAGGCTATCTCTGCTTTTTATCGCCCTGGTAGCGCGTAATTAACAACGAGTTATTTCAGGGTGATAAAAATTCCAGAGATAGCGATGTTATCTCCCTTTTGCAGGGAACATCGCTGGTTTTCCAGCGATGTTCCCTGCAAAAGGGCAATAAACTTGCTGATACGACCCACAGGATGATGCTTGCTCCAGCAGCATCATCTGCCCACTTGTACCAGCACCTTCGTCAACCACTAGCCGAGTGCTGACAACTGGGTTGTTGTGCCTGTTCTCTAGCTGTGAGCCTTCCTTGGCAGTGAGGAGTGGCTTTGTTTATTGCACAGGTTCTTCACCCTTCTCACCTCTTTGTATCGTACCTGTATTCTGCTGCCTTTAGGGTTTCTTTGCATCAGAAATCTTTCTGCTTTTAGCGCTTTCTTGCACTTGGCTGTCACTGCCTTAGGTGCTTCTCTGTACCTGGTTGTTGCTATCTTTACCGTTGTCGTACTGTATGAGTGATGACTCTGTGTTAGGCTGTGTGCAGTATCTCTTGTTAGGACTTTACCAGCAAATTTCTAGCCGACAACAAACACACTTTCTGTAAACCCTTCCCTTTCTTTACAGGCCTTGCACTGGCTGGAGTGGCACTTCGACTCCACATACATCACCCTTGCACTTACGTCACTGTTCTATGAGTCCGTCAGAGTCCTGTTATCTCAAACTCACAAGACACTACACACCCTAATATCTATATCTTTATGTGGTATGTCATAACCTCATTTGAACAATGTCCGTTTTTGACCACTGGTTGGTGCTCAAACCTTACAATATGAATCAGTCTGAGAATGACAGCGATTGGTTTGCTACTCTCTCTTGTGCCTTTAAGAGGACTCAACACCTCCACCCCAGGCTTCCTGCCATCATCCACTGGGTGGAGCTGGAGCTAGAAGGGTAACTAAATGGATGCCCTTATCTTGAGCACTGCTCAGCAGATTAGCATCTACTACAGGGGTGAGTGACACAGAAGTGAGCAGTGTGCTGTGTGCATAAGGGAAGGGGCATGCGCTAGGACAACACGTGCAAGGATATTTTAGTGTTTAAACGTCCACAGCTGTGGCTTACCCTGAAAGTACTGCACATGAAAGTCTCAAAGATCATAAAATCTTACCCAAAATGTCAGAATAAAAACCTCCTTCTCCAACCACTTTGCCTCACAATTAAATAGTTTTTTCTGTCAACGTGGACTCCGCTTCATGAACCTCCCTTCACCATCTAGGTTTCTGCCTACCATGGTATACAACCTTTACAACGCAACTTTTACAACGCACTACCATTACAACGAAACTTTTACAACGCAACATCCATTACAACGCATGCATTTACAACACAGTCATTACAACGCATGACACTACAACGCACACCACTACAACGCATGCCATTACAACGCAGTCATTACAACGCATACCATTACAACGCATAGCATTACAACACATAGTACCCTTACACTATCCAACACTTACCCTACTGTTGCACCCCCTGGAGTTAGAATAGTAATTTTTACCCCTACACTATCCAACACTTACCCTACTGTTGCACCCCCTGGAGTTAGAATAGTAATTTTTACCCCTACACTATCCAACACTTACCTTACATGCTATGCAATGTAATGCGTTGTAATGGTATGCGTTGTAAATGTAGTATGCGTTGTAGTGGAATGCGTTGTAAAGGTAGTTTCAAAGAATTCGTTGTAATGGCATGCGTTGTAATGGTGTGCGTTGTAATGGATGTTGCGGTGCAAAAATGCGTTGTAAAGGTAGGCGTTGTAAAAGTATGCGTTGTAACGTCATACATCCGCCTACCAAGCATTGACAGCGGCATGTATACTCATCGACAAACTGTTGTGATGTTGATTGGGGACAGAATGTGGGGTGAGGAATTACTTTATTGCAAGAGTAATAAACAGTGGTGATACTCACTAGGTCAGCCAGCTTCCTAACTGACAATAAGGAATTCCAAATAGAATTGATGGTGCGGGGTTTTCTATATCTCAGTCTGGGAGTATAATCATTAAATAACCATGCCACTGTTTGTATGGACATTTGATGGTTGCCAAAGAGAAATGAGGAGCAAATATCTACATAGAAATAAATTATGAGAAGACTTTCAGTTTTAGTTAATAAAAACAGTACGTGTAAGTTCAAGGTTTTTTTAATTTCCCAAATCTTTTTTAGTCTTTCATCTTTTATTCATTAGGCATTAATCTTTAGAATTCAGCATTAAAAATTGAATATACTAGTTAGAATCACAGTCAACATAGTAATAATACGGCAAGCATGTTCCATAGAGGAAACTCCCTATTCTAAACAATCTTGTTGATGAGAGAAAAAGGTGTCGGTTCAAAAAACCCAATAAAGAGTTCTGGTGAGTGAGAGATCAATGAGCAAGCCTTTGCAAATCATACTGGAAATAATTTCCAGTCGTAAATCAGCAGACATCTATAATCAGGCTATGTATCCTCTCATGTAGAGAAGTCAAGAATATCAGAGACAAGTCTGCAGGCAGAATGTCAGGGAAAGAAATCTGACCTACTCTACGAACATGCACTAATATAAACACACAAATTCCATGTTGCAACATTATTTTTTTTCGTCTTCTTCATAAGCCAATAGAATATCAACAGGCTCCTGGGAACAAGTTCACTTCCCATCCTCTCACCAGAGCAAAATAGATTTTAAGAAATTAGTCCTTCAAAAGTTACAATGTTGGCTTCTTGTGGTTTAAAGACTTCTTCCCATGAATCATTCTTCCTGTCGTCTTTGTCTCCTCTAGGTGAGAACCTCACAATCAGTTGTCTAATACAAAATAAGTATCTATTCGCTAGGTAACAGTAGGCTTCTGAAGTTGTAACTTCTGCTGCAAAGAGAGGAAAAACATATTGCACAAACAACTATTCAATGTAAAAAAACAGGCCTTCTGTGTTAATGCATTATATTCCAGTTAACATGGCAGTGACAGTTAGGCTAACTTAATTCAGCACTTGATTTACGTGCAGGCCTATAATTTAGTATGGTTACCTATTAAAAAATGTCATTTTGAAGTGCTTCATTTTGAACGTAAACTTTGTTGTTAATAAATGTTTTTAATAGCAGATACAATTCGCTTTAGCAGAATAAAGATGTAGAATAAAGAAAATGGAACCACGCAGGGTTCCAGAAAGAATAAACATGGCAAACATGCTAGATACAATATCGTTATGAATGTTTTTGTTGTTTAGTGGCAATTATATATGTAGAAACAGGTCACCACCTGTTGATATTTGTGGCCCATAACTCATATCCATTTGATATAGATGTGTGGTGGGAGTTCTAATAAAAGTCCTATTACCCATCCTCACCCAATTGTAACTGTAGTGTTTCTATAAGATGAAGAAATGTGGGCAGATGAAGATGCCAACAGGAAATCTTTTTTAAACCTGCTTAAATTACTACCAAAGCCTTTGCATCATGGCAGATTAACACACATTTTTAAATGTATTCACAACTGATATTTCAGTATTGTACATTGCACATTTTACGAGTGGTCACGTAAGTGTAGACTTGATTTGACATTGGCATAGGGGAGTCAGAAACTTCAGATTGCTGTATTATAGAATATGTACATGAGAAAATAAAAAGCAAAATTAATTTAGCATTGTATGCTCCATTGGCTTACACAGAGAAGTGCTGGCCCAATGATTTGTGAATTTGTACTTAGAATATTTTTGCTTCTAGCTTGATGTTGCCTCTAAACATGTTTTAGACTTGAGCGGTCTTTCAGAATGTTGTTTTTCTTTCAAAGAACCTGTTGCATTGTATGCAAGGAGGTATCTTTACTCGAACATCAATGGGAAAATGCTGGACTGAATTCCACATGATGACTCAGGCACAAAGGTAAGGCAGAGATTCCTCCAGTGGGGGATGGCGGAGCCAGCCAGACAGTGCAGGCACACTGAACTAAATTAGGTTGAAGTCTGTTTGTTGTTTTACCTTGCTTCTTTGTGTGTGATGTGTTGAAGGTGCACCAAAGTGTTGTTTGGGTAGGGGATGACATAACAGTATAGTGATTGGAAGGTAGAAATGGGGGAGTAGCACAGAGAGATGTTAATCCATGGTAAAAAGCATAGACTCTAGTTAATGATATAGCTATGCAGAAGATATGCAGGATCTTGAGGACCCAAAGCATAGACCCTTAAGGAATAAGTGTCTGCGATAAAGAGTCTATTTATCCAGCCTCACCTACTCTTTTGCATGACCCTTTGGGTGCATAAGCAAAGACCGGCTGAAGGCAAGGTGATGTTTGAATGTGAATGAACAATATCTTTCCTCCCTCCCTCCATGAGATTTGTTAGATAATTAACTAAGGGACTACCCACCTTCAGGGACAGCAGAAACCACCTTCTTTTCATTGCATTAGTGAAAAAAGACATTATGGGGTCACACAAATGTAAGCAGAATGATCCCACAGGAAGGAACTCCTGTCCAGGCTTTAAACCACCAGTGGGGTAAAGGCACATGAGATTTCTCAAACAATGGTTGGGTCTCACTAACAATGATGAGAAGCAATCCATTCCTGATAGTGGTACTTTTACATAGATCATTTGAATAATCTGAAAAAGAAATTGAAGGATCCTAAAAAGGAAATAGCTGCAGGACATTGGGCTGCAGTTTTAAATTGGTATGAAGAAGCAAACAAACGCACACCTGAATCTCAAGTCTGTGGTATGATTCTGGGGAGACTGGAAAACCAAGTAAGCCTTCTTAGAGCCAGAGTTCAGGCTTGTGCTGCCATTGCCATGCCTCCTCCCTGTCTATTTCTGCAGATCATTTAACCACAAGAAAATGATAGAGCAAGAAAAACAAGGGTAGGATTTGCTGGTTGTTTTAAACTTCCCCATGCCAGGCGAAGACGCTGAGAATGTGGATGCACATAGAAACGAGGCAGAGCCAGTGGGGCGGCTGACAGAAGAAGCACCAGGAGGTAACACATACACAAGTGCTGCGATGTGGGCAACCAACAGTGGATGCTCCCCTGAATTTCCTTCACTACCTCTCTTGGGCTTGTCCACATATGCAGTCAGTTTTTCAAATTAAAGAGTACCCATTAATTTTTTTATCCCATTTCCATAACTCTTGGACCCCTCCCAGACAAGTATGCTTTTCTTTTAAGCCCCACTTCCCTTGCAAATCTGTTGGTTCCTGATATTCTAAATAAATTGCATTGTATTCTATATGCTTCTATTACATAATATAAAAAATAATGTCAAGAAATATTGAGAACACACATATCTCCATGCTATACATAAAACTGAGAAACATAAATATCGACTACAAAAATATAGTCTTAAAAAAGTCAAACATACCTAAAAATCTAAAACAAAAATATAGAAATACTAGCTATCATCAAGACAATTAAAAAAGGAACTGTGACCAAAATCAAGGAATCAAAACGAGAATATTGCAAACCAAAACATTGCTAAAATATTTAAAAATATTTATATACAATAGATATACCTATGCATGCATTATGTGTGTGTTTATATATATATATATATATATATATATATATACACAAATCTATTCACAAAAAACAAAGGTTAGTTAGGGGTTATTATAATACTATGCTGTTACACAGCCCATTTATTTTTTATTTATTTTTTAAATATTTTTT
This sequence comes from Lissotriton helveticus, assembly GCF_964261635.1. Lineage (NCBI taxonomy): Eukaryota > Metazoa > Chordata > Amphibia > Caudata > Salamandridae > Lissotriton > Lissotriton helveticus. The sequence continues at coordinate 1,068,010,883 of NC_136070.1, read as the reverse complement.
TATTGGTTTTTCATTGCATAGTCAGTATACATGCCAAAGTATCAAGCAATAAATGTAACAAACCATCCCTGAGGATCACATTAGTAATCATAAATCATAATAGTACAACTTGGGACATCGGTCATACAGTACATTTTACAAGGCAATAGGAGAGAAGAAAATGGAATTGTGGAAAATGGAATGGTCAACATTTCCAAACAGTGCTTTATGTTTGAGAAGGAGCCACATCTCAGCAGACCAGTAGGTCATTACGGGAAGGAAATGTAAATGTAAATTGATACTTGTATAGCGCACTACTCACCCGCAAGGGTCTCAAGGCGCTTGTACGAATACCGCTGTGGAACCCATCCTGGCTTTCCCTGTGAGGTGTCCACTCCTGGGCACCCCCAATTTGGAGGCCAGGCATCCTTAGCGTTGTGGGGGCCGTTGTGGAGATTAAGCAAGCTATTGCCCAGAGTTGCAGAGTGGGACTCCATGATTGGAATAGGCACCGAGGCGAGAATTATCAGGTCCGTGGAATTTTGAGCCCAAGACCCGCCGAGGCGGGGAATTGAACCCTGGTCCCGGGCTAGACCTCTGCATCAGGGTCTGCCGCTCTAACCATTGAGCCACACTTCTCCACAGTGCATCCGGTATTTAAGAAAGCATCATGATCTCCTAGCCGTAGCCTGTATGGGTATAATTAATGTGTGTCAAGATTAGTCAATGAATGTTTGCTGTCACATAAGGCAGCCGTGAAGGAGGGATGTGGTCCGTGGGCGTGATGCGGTGTTACCGTGCCTTGTGTGCATGTAATTCCCTCTGCCTACTCTGAACCATGGGTAGCAAGCGTGTCGTCCCTGGTGGTCTCATAATTGGACGTCGCGTGTCATGGAGAAGAGGAGGAAAAACAGTACAACCAATATGTTAAGTCCAAACATTTCAACAAACGTGTCCTTTAGCTAAACCGCTGTGACACTAAAAAAAACCTTGGCTAACATGGGGGGGAGGGGGGGGGGAGAAAATATTTATGTGTGCAGTAGAAAGGAAGACTAATTTGTGCGCCAAGGGTATGTGTGTCCTTGGTTCCACGGGAGGGTTAGCACCAGGGTGAGGGTACATGTGGAAGCCCAGCACATTCATGGGCTTTAATTGTCGGGTCTGTATTTTGCTAGGGGGAGGAAGAAGGGGGCCGGCCATCAATTCGCAGGTTACGCAGCCCATTTATACTGCACAAACATTGGTAATACAATAGTTTTAGCATTTTTATAGAGTATTTATGAAAATATTATTCGCCCAACTAATATTTTGGCCCACAGAGTAATATAAAATCTCAAGCAACTATACCTCGCCCATTGCATGTGTATTATTTTTTGTGTTAGATGAAGCATTTGAAATACATTTGTAAATGTATCATTTATACATTCATTATCATATAGTGTTGAAAAGATTTGTTTTACATTTAATATAAATATGGCAAGCTATAGTTTCTTGAGTGTATGAGTGACTTTGAGATTTTATGTTATGCTTTGGGCTGTTGTATATGTTTTTTTGTGAATTTCATGCATTTTTAGAAGTAGTAATTTATTTTACATTGGTTCCCATTTCATTAATTGCAGTGAAATATATATATCAATTTAAATATTTGAAAGAACCTGTGTTTTTTTGGGTTGAATTGGGCTAAACTTGTGTAGCCTAATGTATTATGGGGCATATGTATCAAAGAATATATTTGCGATTCTCAAGCAGCGATTTTTAGAGAATCGCTATTTGAGAATCGCAAAACGAGATGTAAATAAAAATTAGCAATTTATTTGCGAATCCTTGGAATTCGTTAATTGCGTCTCACAAATTGCGATGCGCAATTAAGGAATCCCTTCCCATTTATTCCTATGGGTCAAGAGGCCCATAGGAATGAATGGGAATTGCGTGCGCAAATTGGGCATGCAATTTCAAGGGTGCAAGGGTTCCAAAAGGACACCCTGTTGCACCCCTGAAATGTGCATGTGTGTGTAAGTTGGTGGTAATTTGCGATTTTTTTATGCCAAATTTGCACAACTCAGGTGCTTTCTACATCGCATTTAAGGAATCGCAATTTGCGATTCCTTAAATGCTATCGCAAAATAGGGAATCGCAAATTTTGTCACAAAGTCATATCCTGTGGAACAGGACAGTAGTTCTCGTCGAGGACTATAGGAATGCGAAACAACCTTTGCCCCATGCATTCCACCCATTTGGTTCAGGCAGAAAGAAGATGAGAGCTGGATTTGGCACAACTCGAGGAGGTAACATCTGCAGGAACTGGGGATGTTTCAACTGCTGGATCGTCCACTTCCGCCGTGACCACGCAAGTATTACCACCATCTAGTACTTCTACCGTGCTTGCTATTCCACCACCTGGCTTGGCAGTTGCTTGAACATCTTTAGGCAACAGCGCAACATTGTTTTTTTTAAAAAATGATTTTATTAACACAAATTCAGTAAATATTTTTGGATTCACAATTTGCACAATAAATGTATGACACTTTGAAATCAAAAGGCTGCGAACCAGGGCAGCAGTGATACAAATATAGATTATGGCCGGCTCAGCCATCACTAAACAATGCTCTGTATTAAACACACCCACAAGGTACAGTAGGGGGGGGGAACCCCCTGTCGCTTTCCGCTCCCTAGTACCTGGCATGTGGTGGGGGCTTGTCTACATCCCCCTCCATTTCCAGCCCGTAGAATTTCAACCAGGGGGTCCAGATCTTAGTAAATTTCTTCGGGCACCCTCTAGCCCTCTGTGTCACCTTCTCTATGACTACATAAAGGTGGCATTCCCAGAGTGTAGCGATATGTGTTCAGCACTCCATCTTGCAATGTAGGCAGTTAGGTGTCTCTGCCCTCCCCATTGTGTGTAGGCATGCCCTGCCAAAGTATACCCTAAGTAAGATCTTGAATTGTATCAAGTCCAATCGTAGCTTAATAGCTCCCTCCATTGGGTGCATCAAAGCTCCTTCCCAGTTAATGCCTTCTAGTGGTCCAGTGGTGGTTTCTGATTTGACCCTAAGGGTTTACAGCCTATCAGGAATGTTATTTATTAAGGTTTTGTATGTCCGCGAGACAGCATTGTCAGGTATTTTTTCATGTAGTAGCCTACTCTCCAGGGGCGCGAACTTGGGGATGTCAGAGGTATCTATCTTCTCTGCCCTACATGCGTGTTTCAATTGGAGATGTTTATATCTTTGTGTGTGGTTCAACTGATATTCAGATTGAAGTATGTTGAAAGAAATCAGTGCACCCTCGTCCAGGATGTTGCCCAGACTAGATATCCCAACCGTGTCCCAGGGTCCGAAGCCCCCAAGCCAACCGATCCCTGGCAGTCTCGTTCCATCCCACAGTGAAGTCTCTTTTGTGAGTCTCTCCCTTCCACTGTCAGAGAGAGAGGTGAGTGTCCCTCGCCAAGTATTCTATCTTTTCCACCGTCTCTACCTCTCCCACCGGAGCGAGGAGGTAGTCAAGTCTAGAAAATACCTTAAACAGCCCAACATTGTTGATCCTTATGCAGGAACAGTGACATACTGTTTGATTTGTCTAACAGTCATAGTCACACAGGAGAGTGACCTGAACATCCACCCTGAGCTTGTAATAGTTCACCGTTGCCCTCCCCAAGCACATTAGGGTTCTTTTTTAGTTTTTTTGCAGCTGTATTTTATTGTGCCCTTGAGAACTATTTTCAATTTAATTATAATTAGGGCTACCAGTTTTGTGGTATTTATTTTCTTGACAATTCTGGCAGTATTTATCCATATTTATATTTTGCTAAAATGCATCTGTACTTATCCATATTTATTTTGGGTTTTGTGAAAAAAGTAAGCCAAAACTAGTATATTTTCACATTTATTTAGCCAAGAAATATATGCTATTAATTGATTGCCTGACAGGTTTCAATGACATTAACACCCACAGATGATACATCAAGACAATTATTTGAACACATGAACATTTTTGTGTTAACCTGGTTCATATTACTGCTGTTTAAACCTCATTACTAAAATTCCTCTACTTTTGTACCCCCCTTACCTGTCAATCCGCAAACCTATTAGCCTGGCAATCATTTGGAATCACTCAAAAAACAACCTAAGTACCATTTTGTAGTATTAATGAAAGTCCATAGACATAGGAAGCTTGAGAGTAAGCTTTATTCTGCTCAAGAGCAGCACAGCGACAGCAACACAGTCCAGCATTCAACTGACAAACGGTCAGCATTCCACCTCCCAGCCTCAGAACTCCCAACACTCAGGGTTCCAACTACCAGTGCCATGGGGGCACAATCACAGAATACTACATTATCCTCATTTCTGCAAACAAAAAGAAGAAAGAAAAAGAATAAAAGAGAAACAGAGAAGACAGAGAAACAAAAGAAAGACGAAAAAGAGAAAGAAAACAAAGCAAGACACTAAACAAAGTAAACGCTAAACGTAGCATGGCAAAGAAAAAGAATTGAGCTATCTGAACCTGGCAGGAATCCTGGGTACCCTCAAACTCCTGCGAAGTGTGGGCGACAAATTATCTTTACAATAATTGTTACCAGAGTTGGTGGTTTCAGAGGAAACATTTTTAACTTTGACAACTTTACAGACATTCCACCAATTGTTGTTGTTGTTAACTCGCACGGCATTGCCACACACCTTGTTGACAACAACCGGTTCAGAGAACTTACTCCTGCCTTTGGTGACATGAACAGGATTCTTAATGCGAACAACATCACCAGCACAGAAACTATGAGACACCACCCTTTTTCTCTCATCAAACTGACTTTTCTGCCTAGTCTGTGCTCGGATAACGTTTTCTCTTACAAGACCATCAATGCCATCTATGACATTCATCTTGACCCATTTGGACATCCAACCTGGACAAATCTTAGTCGACGGTTTCCTCCCTCTTAAAAGTTCGAAAGGGGAGAAACCAGTGGAAGAATGTGCGGTGGTGCGGTAGAACCATAACATGGAGCGAACAGCATTCTCGAGTACACATTTACTGGCGATGGCCCACTGCACACAATTATTCAACACACGGTTCATTCTCTCGACAAGACCATTGGCCTGGGGGTGGTACAAGGAACTCTTCTTGTGAGAAACGCCACATTGTCTGAGGAAACACTCAAAATCAGAACTAACAAATTGTACTCCATTGTCGGTCATGACACATGAAGGAAAACCCTCTCTGAGAAAAATATCTTTCAGGAAAAGAATGACATTTGCCGAGGAAGGCTCACTGATGAACCGAACCTCAGGCCATTTTGAATAATAATCAATGGCCACGATTGCGAATCGTGAGGATGGGGGTAAAAGGTTAAAGGGACCAACTAGGTCAACTCCAATTTTCTCCCATGCTCTCTCTGGAAATTGGATAGGTTCCAAAGGGGGCGTCCTCACTTTAAGACTTTTGTCGGAATGGTTGCATATAACACAACCCTCAATCATTGAATCCACACACGCATCCATCTGAGGCCACCAAAATACGTCACGCAACCTGCGTTTGGTGAAAGTTTTCCCTAAGTGACCTTCATGCGCACCATCCATAAGCCGTTCCCTCAAACTCTCTGGAGGAATCAGCCTACCGCATCGCAAAAGGATACCATCCTCTACAGTGAGCTCATCAGCAACTTTAACATACGTCTGAAACGGTCCAGAGACATACTTCTCCCTCGGCCAACCTGACTTCAAATATCCAATGACACGAGTAAGAACAACATCCTTTGCCAATTCTCCTCTCCATTCGGTTTCATTCACAGCACACATGCCCTCTAAGTCTAACACCGCTACAAAACAATCCTCCTGATCGTCTTCCCTCTCAACCTCAGAGTCATTACCAGAGATGGGAAAGCGTGAGAAGTAGTCTGCCCTGACATTTTTCGCTCCTGGCAAATAGGCAATGTCAAAATCATACTGAAGTAGCTTAGTTGACAATCTGGCAATCCTAGGGGTGTGCTCCTTAATCTTTTCACCAGACAAAATTGAGACCAAAGGACTATGATCCGTGCGTATGGTGAAATGACTGCCCCAGAGAAAAGAATTGAACTTCCTGACCGCCCACCAGCAGGCCAACAACTCTTTCTCGATAACCGAGAAATTCATTTCGGCACCACGCAAAACTCTTGATGCATATGCTATGGTGTTGTCAACCTGACCATTCTTCTGGGTGAGCACAGCCCCTAGACCAAACCCGCTTGCATCAACAGTCACCACACATTCCTTATTGGGATCAAAAGCTCTAAGAACACTGTCACCCACTAGTTGAGACTTGATCCATCGAAAAATTTCATCACAGTTCTCACTCCACACAAAAGGTACATTTTTCTTGAGCATGTTGGTTAAAGGTTGAACTTTTGATGCGTAGTCTTTGATGAATCTAGAGTAAAATTCACTCAAACCTATGAAGGATTTTAAACCAGATTTATCCAGAGGAGGAGAGGCATCAACAATGGCTTTTACTAAACCTGGACGTGGTTCAACCCCATTGTATGAGACTACATGACCAAGGAATTCCATTTTCTCTTTGAGGAACACGCATTTCTCTCTCTTAAGGACAACACCTTTACATTGCATAATGTCTAACACTTGATTTAAAGAAACATCATGTTCCTCTTTGCTTTGCCCAAAAATTAAGACATCGTCTTGGAAAACGATTACTCCGGGAGTGTCCTTGAACATTTGACTCATTAACCTCTGAAAAACTGCAGCCGCCGAGGCAAGACCAAATGGCATCCTACAGTATTGAAAACTGCCGAAAGGCGAAACAAAAGCAGTTAAATGCCTTGAGGACTCGCTCAACACCACCTGGTGATATGCGGATGCTAGATCCAACTTGGTGAACCACCTAGCACCCCTGGTAAGAGATAGTAAATCAGTGATCTTAGGTAAAGGGTGCGAGTCAACCCAGATGTTTCTGTTAAGGCTGCGTAAGTCGACACAGACACGCAGATCTCCATTCCTTTTCCTAGCAACTACAAGGGGAGATAACCACAACGATGATTCAATAGGTTCGATAATTCCCTTTTTGCACAGATCCATAAGTTCCTTTTCAAGGCTCTCTCTGACACTGAAAGGGACTCCCCTGACCTTATGCTTGACAGGAATAGCTCCCTCCTTCACTCTGATTTCGTGTTTGAAGTCTTTAATCGTACCAAGTTCTTTACTGAAAACAGAAGGAAACTTATTGGCTAAACCTACAACATAGTCATCAGTTCCTACAACTGCTAAACTTTCTAAAACAAAACCATCCTCTTCCATTCCAACCTGTTCCTTGGCACCTGGTCTTAAGACTAACCGAAACAAACCGCCATGGAACCAACCCAGAATGTTAAGACCCTTGATTGCCACATAAATTTTCCCAAAAATTTTCCTCCCCCTGAACTGAATGACATCCTCAAAATACCCATCCAATGCTATTCTGTGCCCCTCAAAAGATACAGGAGCTCTGTCAGGAGGTTCTAGTTTTCTCCCTGGCCAAGTCTCATTAAATAGCTCTTGGGTGATCATAGTGACCCTTGCACCTGAATCCACTAATAAAGAAATGACTTTATCACCCACACCAAAATTTTCATAAGGATCAACACAATCCAAAGGATCTCCAACAATGACACCATCATCCCGCACAGCTATGACCATGTCTTTGTCGACTTTGGTAGGCACATCAATGGGATTTTCCCCCTCACGAACCACAACAACCATGTCCCTAAGGTCATCTTGGATGGTATTAATGGGATCTTGCCCCCTGTTGGTGTTTTCATAGCATTCTGCAACACTTCCTACCCCAGTAGCGCTAACTGCTAACTGCTGGTAAGAGAGGCTGCAGAGGCTTCGTGTACTACTGGCTAATTTTAAAACGTTTATCTTGTTATTGCACATTTGTAGTGAGCGCTTCTCAGCGCTATGTTATTCTTGCTGACTACTAGCATACTTACCTGTACTTGATCGCCGCTCTGGGCGCAACGTCCCTTCTTTAGTGCTATAATTGTAGTTTGTTGTGCACTACGCTGTATTAGGCTCCTGGCACCGATCCGCCACGGCTTGTGCCGTTTGCAGCGGCGGTGGCCCCACGAGCGCACCCTCACTTCCGCCCTACATCCTCACTTCCGCCCTGCTGGCCAATTGGCAGGTTAGCGGTCTAGTGAGTGGAATTGCGAGCACTATTTAAATGTAGCGTGACCGTCAGTCGGGGCTAACTGCTGGTAAGAGAGGCTGCAGAGGCTTCGTGTACTACTGGCTAATTTTAAAACTTTTATCTTGTTATTGCACATTTGTAGTGAGCGCTTCTCAGCGCTATGTTATTCTGATATTATTGCTGACTACTAGCATACTTACCTGTACTTGATCGCCGCTCTGGGCGCAACGTCCCTTCTTTAGTGCTATAATTGTAGTTTGTTGTGCACTACGCTGTATTAGGCTCCTGGCACCGATCCGCCACGGCTTGTGCCGTTTGCAGCGGCGGTGGCCACACGAGCGCACCCTCACTTCCGCCCTACATCCTCACTTCCGCCCTGCTGGCCAATTGGCAGGTTAGCGGTCTAGTGAGTGGAATTGCGAGCACTATTTAAATGTAGCGTGACCGTCAGTCGGGGCTAACTGCTGGTAAGAGAGGCTGCAGAGGCTTCGTGTACTACTGGCTAATTTTAAAACTTTTATCTTGTTATTGCACATTTGTAGTGAGCGCTTCTCAGCGCTATGTTATTCTGTTATTATTGCTGACTACTAGCATACTTACCTGTACTTGATCGCCGCTCTGGGCGCAACGTCCCTTCTTTAGTGCTATAATTGTAGTTTGTTGTGCACTACGCTGTATTAGGCTCCTGGCACCGATCCGCCACGGCTTGTGCCGTTTGCAGCGGCGGTGGCCACACGAGCGCACCCTCACTTCCGCCCTACATCCTCACTTCCGCCCTGCTGGCCAATTGGCAGGTTAGCGGTCTAGTGAGTTTCTCCTCCAGAGTACTTAATGATACAATGGCGGAAGCGCAGCGGACGAGCGCAGCGGGAGCGCCGACTTCACGCCGAAGTCGTGCCAAAGTCCTGCCCGTCTGCGCCCGTCCGCGCCAGCACGGGACCAGGGTCCAGCCCCCCTGTCCGCGATCCCATAACATATTCCCGCACTGCTCTACTGCGGTTGCGGCGATCGATCTGTCCCTCGGCCACTGTCCTTAATTGTCAAGATGCGCCCACTATTTGCCCGATTTGTTCCCTTGCATTGGACTCTCACATCTCGACTACAGACTGTATGTCCTCTACTTTCTGGACCATTCCTCCTCCGATGCACACCTCCTCTTCTACCCCACATAAACAATGTTCTGCTTTGAAGTTTATCAGCATTAACTGTCGATCTCTCTTGAAACACAAGAGAGATATATTTGATCTTCTGGAGTCAGCCAGCCCAGCAGCCATGTTTGTCACTGAAACATGGTTAAATGATAACTCTGGCCCTGACATCGCCATGGCGCTCCCCAATGATTATACTTATGTGGGACGAAACCGGGCTCTCAAAGAGGGCGGTGGAATTGCCATTATCTTCAAGAGAGAATTTTCATGTAAATGGGAAGATCTTGATTTCCCTAACTGTGAAGCTGGTTTGTTCAAACTTCTTCTTTCTCCTCACTTTACTTTAACTGGAACACTGATATATCGCCCACCGGGCTCAGCTGGTGGATGGGCCTTGTCTTTTCCAGAACACATTGCCCCATTAATAGCACAATCAACCAATTTCCTTGTTGTTGGTGACCTCAACATTCATTTTAATTCAGTTTCATGCGCCACCACTACGCGTCTTTTACAGGATCTTGCAGCTTTAGATCTTCACCTTCATAATTCCGGCCCTACGCATAAGGCTGGCAACCTACTAGACCCCATCATTTCCAACCTCACTGGCATCTCTTTTCATTCTTCATCCCCGGTTACATGGTCTGATCATTTTATTGTTAATTTCTCAATTAAGACATCTATGGTTAACTCCTCTAACACTGCCCCTCCCCATAAAGCTAGTAGGAACTGGAAACGTCTAGATACAGATAAATTTAACACCCTTCTTGCCAATTCTAAACCTTCGTTCTCCAGTGTGACTACTAAAGAGCTACCCATCGTCAGATCATGGCTGACAACAGCTTTGGATGCCTGTCTCCCAACTCAAAGAAATAAATCTCAAATCCATCACCCACCAGCACCCTGGTTTAACGACTCCCTTCGACAACAAAAATCCCACTGTAAAAAATTGTAACGCGCATGGCGCTCCAATTACGGCCTAGATCATAAAGTAAAATACAAGGCTGCCCTTAAAGCCTATCATTCTGCCTGTGATGTTGCTCGAGCCACTTTTGCTAACAGTACCATACTTACGGCTCAAAACAGGCCGAAGGCCCTGTTCAAAATAGTTAAAGATCTCTCAGGTGCGTCCTCTGTACCTAAGGACCCCTGTTTAGACACTGCACAGTGCAATATCTTGGCTAATTTCTTTCTTGAGAAAATTGAGAGGATTTATGATACTTTTAATACCACTCCTGATGCACCCACTCATCCTGATCAAGTTTTATCCTCCCCCCCTTCTGATGATATTCCTTGCTTAACGCCTGCGGCTCCCTTACTTCATGTTTGGGAACCTATTTCCTTCCTGCTTTTAAAAGAGTATCTTCAAGTCATAAAATCTGGTTCTCCCCTTGACCCGATGCCTCCCCAAATTCTGAGTACCCTGGACCCAGACTTACTTCACATTATTCTTGATGTCTTGAATGCCTCACTAACTGAAGCTACTGTTCCTAAGGAATGGAAGCACGCGATGGTGGTTCCATTATTAAAAAAAGCTAATGCTGATCCCAACAACCCCTCTAATTTTCGCCCTATTTCTTTGCTTTCATGTTTCTCTAAAATTCTTGAGAAGCATGTTAACTCCCTGCTCAGTTCTTATGTTGAAGTTTCTAATTTTCTTCATGATTCTCAATCCGGGTTCAGGGCTGGCTTCTCTATGGAAACCACTCTGCTTGGCGTATCGGAGACTATCAGAAGACAGGTGGACAATGGGGAGACAGTGGCACTCATCTTGCTTGATTTGAGTTCCGCATTCGATACTGTCTCCCATTCCATCTTGTTGTCCACCTTGAATTCTGTGGGTGTCGGTGGTTCCGCCCTGGCCTGGATTGCTAATTTCCTTTCTGACCGCACTTTTCAAGTTTTCTCCTCCACGTCAGTCTCTTCAACACTCCCTTCCCCTCACGGTGTCCCCCAGGGATCTATCCTGAGCCCTCTTTTTTTTAATTTGTATGTGAGACCTCTTGCTTTTTTGGCAGAACAAGCTGGTCTCACAATTTATTCGTATGCTGATGACACTCAAGTCATCTACTCACTCTCTACCAATAAAAATCTTCCTACTTCCTCCCTACAGCTCGGACTGAAACAGATATCTGACTGGATGCTCAAACATAAATTAAAATTAAACGGGGACAAAACCGAACTGCTCCTGTTTGGTCCAGATACCTTGCTCTGGGGCCCGCAACATTGGCCTCCGGAGATGGGTCCTCTACCGACCCCAACTGTGACAGCCCGTAATCTCGGGGTCCTCCTTGATAACCAACTCTCTTTTAAGCAACACGTTGTGAAAGTCTCCGCCACCTGTACTACCATCATCAGGTGGCTGAGGAAAATCACGTGGATGCTTCCTACCGACACCATAAGGACTGTAGTCCAGGCTCTCGTCACCTCACGCCTGGACTACGGGAACATCCTACTCCTAGGTGCTAGTAAGGAGGTAACCAGGAAGTACCAGGTGGTACAGAACATGGCAGTTCGCCTTATATGTAACCTACCTGCCAGATCCTCGGCTGCTTCTCATATGCGTAAATTGCATTGGTTGCGAACTGAGAGCCGAGTCAAATTCAAAGCACTCTGCTTAATGCACCGGATCAAAACTAACAAAGCCCCGAACTATCTATCCTCTTTGGTGCAGCAATATGTTCCCCCCCGTACACTTAGGTCTTCCACTCAGAACAAGTTCAGGATACCGCGTGTTAACAGAGCCAAAATGGGAGGTCGCTCGTTCTCCCTGTTAGCACCTTCCTTATGGAATTCTCTACCCCAATTCCTGCGTTCTGAAACGTGTTATTTGACATTCCGTAAAGGTATCAAGACATGGCTTTTTGATAATTAGTCTCTGTGTTCATGTCCCTCTCACCCCGTTTTATCTTCTGTTTGCTTTAGCGCCGGGAAACCTCCGGGTAGCTGTGCGCTTAACAAATGTAATTATAATAATAATAATAACTTGACTCTGAGACCTATTGACAAAACTCAAATTTCCCTGCCTTGGATTTTGGCAAATCTTTGCAAAATGACCATATTTCCCACAGGTGCGACAAGTAGCACTCCTAGCCGGACAAAACTTATTATTCTTATTATGGGAAGGATTCCCACATCTATAACAAATGTCACGTCTAGAAAACACATTTCTTTCGTTGCGTTGTTGATTAGGAGAATAGTTCTTCTCAAAAGGTTGTTGACCAGTACTAGTTCTGGTTTCCCTGTTCTCCTTGGACCTCACAATGGAGACTGTCTCATCGTTTTTCCTTTCAAGTTCCTTAACCTCTTTCTTCGATAATTCAATACTTTTGGCTGTGCGGATCATTTCTTCCAGAGTAGGATTTCCTAATGTAAGCAGCTTCTGTTGGATCGACTTGTCAGTGCACTTGCAGATGTACTGATCCCTAATCAATTGTTCTCTGAATCCTTCAAACTCGCACTCTGCACTCAATTGTCTCAGAATGGAAACATACGTTTCCACATCTTCGCCTGGAAGTTGATCCCTTTTGAAAAACTTGTGTCGGATCACAACGAGACTTGGTTTTACGTCAAACCTCAATTCTAATTTCATCCTTGTCTCAACATACTCATCGATGTCATCTTCGTTATTTCTCGCAATAGGAGGTAAATGTTTAAAAATTTCCCTCCCTTCGAAACCCAACGAATGCAACAGAAGACACTTCTTCCTTTCTGCGCGATATCTAGAAGCGCCTATGGCACCCAGATAGGTCTCGAAAGCGTCAAACCACTTCCTCCAAATTATCGGTGGATTCCCTGGCGTCTCCAGGAAAGGAGGTGGAGGCGAAACTGACTGCATGGCGAGAAAAAGAAAACTGAACAACCAATTTTTGAGTGAATAGGAAAATTAAGTATTGTGATGTCGCTGTGCCAATTGAAAAACAATGTTGACTTATGAATGTCCTGAGGACCATGTAGCAATATTGAGTGCAGCAGTAAATATCTCAATGCTAAACGCTAGTTTTTTTTTTTTTTTTTTTAACCAGGTTGGTAGCAGAACTGAATGCCACAGAAAATACTCGTTTTCCTTTATTTAGTTTCCTATAGATTCTACTCGTTGTTCAAGTAACAGGAAAGTGTTATGAAGGAAAACGTTGTTTTTAAAAAAAAATTTTTTATTGATCCTTGCCCCAGAGCGTGTAGCGCACAACAGTGTCTGTTTTTCTTTTCTTTTTGCCAATCACGTAGTCAAAATGGCCGCTGCGTGCGTGGTTCCGCGTTGCCAACCACAGACGTCATTGATGAACTAAGGCTCCGCTTGAAATGGCCGACAGGACGTCAGCAACGTGACTAACGCTGCCAACCACACGCTCCACTGAGCGCCAACCACGACCGTTGCGCAGCAGTCCTCCACCCCTAAGATGGACGCGCAGTGCGAGAAAATGAAGCGGGACACTTATCTGGCAGTGTCCGTCGTCGTGTGCTCCGCTCTTCCTGACATGGGGATCAGCTCCTCGCCCAAACTGCGATTCTTCCCCCTCTCCGGCGCTGATACGCTCCGACTTCCTCTCTCGAGTCAGCAATATTACGAGGTGAGTCTGCAGGTCCGTTGGATGCTCTTGAGCATCGTCGCCATCATTTTTGTAGTATTAATGAAAGTCCATAGACATAGGAAGCTTGAGAGTAAGCTTTATTCTGCTCAAGAGCAGCACAGCGACAGCAACACAGTCCAGCATTCAACTGACAAACGGTCAGCATTCCACCTCCCAGCCTCAGAACTCCCAACACTCAGGGTTCCAACTACCAGTGCCATGGGGGCACAATCACAGAATACTACACATTTTTATTCAAATTGAAAAATAAATACAGACAGGAAGATAAATGGTTTTCTGTCTGTATTTATCTGTAAAAACAGAAAACAGGGATCCTTAATTATAATTAGGGTCCCCAGTTTTATGGTATTTTTTGTTGTTGTCATTTCCGTCTGTATTCATCCATATTTATTTTTTGCTCATTTTATCTGTATTTATCCATATTTATTTATTATGGGTTTTTCTGGAAAAATGAAGCTGAAATTAGTATTTTTCCACATTTATTTAACCTATAAATATGCACGCATGCTTGAATGTCTGACAGGTTTCAGTGCTGTGAACACACGCAGAAGATACATCACTGCACTTATATGAAAATATGCAAATTTCAGTTTCAAACTTGTGCATACCTACAGCTGTTAAAGCCTCATTACTATATTACCTTTCTTTTTTAACCCCATTTTCTATCAACCCAAACATTTATTGGCCTAGCAGTCATGGTAGACAGCATTTAGAATTACTCAAAAAGCAACCCAATTTCCATTTTTATCCACACTTAAAAATATATATAGACAAGAAAAGGAATGTTTTCTGTCTGTATTTACCTGTAAAAATCTGTAAAAACGGAAAACAGGGAACCTTAATTATAATAAAGATCTGGTTATTATTGCAACTTTTTCACTTACAGGAACAGATAGTAATATATACAAAAGAAGGGTAAAGGAGAAGGTAAGTGAAGAGTAAGTTAAATTATGTAGTTATGTGTAGTAAAGAAATGGCATTTTTACTTTACAAATTTGAAATGTCAATTTTTTACTTGATTTAAAACACTAAGGGCCCGATGTAGGTAGGACTTATTTACCGATTTTTAATTACCGAATTTTACCGATTCGGTAATTAAGAATCGGTAAATAAGAAGGGGGGGTATGTAGGAACATCCAGATGTTCCATTTACCGAATCGGTAAATATCTGTATTTACCGATTCGGTAAATACCGACCGGTAATGCTCCATTCATTCCTATGGGCTTTGAAGCCCATAGAAATGAATGGGGCATTACCGGTCGGTATTTACCGAATCGGTAAATACAGATTTTGACAAGGGTGCAGGGGGTGTCACTTTGACACCCTCTAGCACCCCCAAAAAAGGTTCGGGGGCCATGTGGCAGGCATACCTGCCCTAAGGGCAGGTCTGCCTGTCATATGGCACAGGTGTGCATGCACACATGTGCATGCACACCTGAATCGGTATTTTAACATCAAATTGAATTTGATGCTAAAATACCGAATCGGTAAGGCTTGTGGGACTCAGAAGAGTCCCACCTACATACCAAATTTACCTAATTGGTAGAAATACCGATTCGGTATTTTACAGAATCGGTAAATTTACCGATTGGTAAATTTACCGATTCTGTAAAATATGTGTCCCTACATACCAAAGCTCAAATACCGGTCGGTAACGGCCGAAAATACCGATTTTTGGCCGTTACCGACCGACCAACATCGGGCCCTAAGGGCCTAATTACGAGTTTGGCAGCGTGTGAGCGGACCACCACACCAGCGGTCTGCTCCCGCAACCCGTGTTCGTACTGGCCTCCAGATTGGGAGTTACCTTGTGTCTGGCGGGCTTCTTTTGGTGGTCCAACGTCGGTGTGTCTGAAAATAGCCGCTGCACTGGGAACGTCAACAACAGTTCCTGCACGGCATGGACTATCAAGTCCATGCCATGCAGAAACTGGGCTGCATGCACACAGGGGGCACATGTTGTGCCTCCCTGGATGCATCCCCATATACATGTGCAACAGAGGGCCCCCTTTGTTTCAGGACCACCAGCCTTTTCGTAGAGTAAAGATCTCCATGGCACCGCTGGCGGTCCTGAAACTCGTAACATGCATGGTGGTGCCGCTGTGGCACCACCAGCATTTTGCTAAGCTCCTGACCGCCACGCCACTGCCAGAAAACAGCAGTTCTCTGGTGGTTGTAGCGGTAGAATGGCATTCCAACTGCCCAAACTGTAATTGGGCAGTTGGACCACCGGTGCGGCGGTGGCTGTACTGCCACCACCATGCCCAGCGAGTCTGGCGGTCCGAGGACCGCCAGACTCGTAATTAGGTCCTAAATTACAATACATTTCAACTACATTTTTTCACATACATAAATAATAAATGCAAATTATTTTGGTGTTGTACAGATGGTAGTAACCATTAAGTTTCTAATATATGGAATTATTTACCACCCAGCAGGGTGCAGATAAACATTACATTTGTTCATCATCAAACACTGGGGAAAAGCACAAATAAAATGGTTATGGGAAAGCTCCTATTTTAATACTGTACGTGTTCAACTGTGAGTTATTCTAAAGGAATTCATAATAGCTCAATACATTGTATCTGACTTAAAATCTTGCCATCGGTCGTGCAATATGTTTTGGTTCTTTAATAATGTTAAATTTTACAATAACAAATTCAATTTCATTTTCTGCATCTAAATTGTGTAGTAAAATGACAGCATTTTTTACAAAGAAATTGGGGCCTGATTATGACTATGGTGGTCCGATGGACCGCCATAGCCATGGTGGATGTGCGGGGACTGCTGCACCGGGGTTTGACAGCCCTATTACGAGTTGGGCGGTCAGACCACCAGAGGACCGCTACTACCACCAGGAATCCGTGTTATTGTCGGATATTGGGGGATACATTTACTGTTCTCTCTCCAAACCTATTTATATTGGGGAAAGTTTTGGACTTTGAGCAGGTTGTTTCTCACTCTGTTCTCTACTTTTCCTCACAGCTAAAGCCCAATACCTTTATGGTGGCAGGTTATCTTGATACGAAATATTAGTGTTATTTGCTGCACATACTATGCTGAACAGCTACTCTAAACTCAGCCCACCAGCAAAGAGGGTCAACACCATGATTGTTGTATGGTAACCAAAGATGTGACAAAAACCCTGCGTTGATGTTGCAGACACCCTTCTACCAATTTTTTTATAAATCTAGTTTATGGGTGTATCATGCCTTAGAAATAATTAAATCAATCTAGTTACACTGTATGTACTGTATATCACACTAGCAGCCCGTCCCGACGTTGTCCGGGTATGAATTGCTGCCGGCCAGTAGTATATTGTTTTGCAGGATTTCGTTTTGCTAGCATTTCCTACTGTGACAGGCCTGTGAAACGCTCCGATTCACAGTGCACTGCTGATGCACTTAAGAGTGCGCGTTCAGTAGTGTGTGAACTTGAGTTTCCCTACTTTATTTTTCCTTGCAATATTATATAGCGCGAACTCGACAACATGGCATGAGCACAATTTACATTACAGAAGAACACATTCATTTGTGGTAGGCACGGGGAGACAAAGCGATTTGCCTGAAATCACAGGATGTTGAGCTGATGCCGAGATTCGAACGTAGCTCCCCAGCTCTAAAGTTTGCAATTCTAGAACTTGTGGCGGGAGGTGTGTCTAAAAGTGTATGTCGGTGCTGGCTATCAATGAGAGAGACCTGTGCATTTTTTAAATGGGTGGTGAAAACAATATGAGTATGATGCTGGAGATGTGGGCCGCCGTGCCACCAATGTACTTACCGGGGGAGGGTAAACACCCATTATTCTGCAACTTTCTTTCCACATACCATCACTCCGCATACTTCCATTACGAAAGTACCATGACTCCGCAATGCCATTTTAACGCATGGCATTACATTTTATATGCTTTTACCACGCATACATTTACAACGAAATTCGTTGTAAATGCATGAATGGTAAAAGCATGTTTTTTAAAAATGTTTGGATAAGGTAAGTATGGGTATAGCGGTATATGTTTTGGGGTACAGGGGTAATTTTAGGGTTTAGGGATAGGTATGGGTTTTGGGGTACAGATGTATTTTTAGGGTTCAGGGCTAGGTTTGGGTTTTGGGGTATAGGTGTATTTTTAGGGTTCAGGGGTAGGTTTGGGTTTTGGGGTACAGGGGTATTTTAAGGGTTCAGGGCTAGGTTTGGGTTTTAGGGTACAGGAGTATTTTTAGGGTTCAGGGCTAGGTTTGGGTTTTGGGGTACAGGGGTATTTTAGGGTTCAGGGGTAGGTTTGGGTTTGGGGTACAGGGTTATTTTTAGGGTTCAGGGCTAGGTTTGGGTTTTGGGGTACAAGGGTATTTTTAGTGTTCGGGGTAGGTTTGGGTTTTGGGGTACAGGGGTATTTTAAGGGTTCAGGGCTAGGTTTGGGTTTTGGGGTACAGGGGTATTTTAGGGTTCAGGGGTAGGTTTGGGTTTTGGGGTACAGTGGTATTTTTAGGGTTCAGGGCTAGGTTTGGGTTTGGGGTACAGGGGTATTTTTAGGGTTCAGGGGTAGGTTTGGGTTTTGAGGTACAGGGGTATTTATAGGGTTCAGGGCTAGGTTTGGGTTTTGGGGTACAGGGGTATTTTTAGGGTTTAGGGATAGGTTTGGGTTTTGGGGTACAAGGTATATTTATAGGGTTAAGATGGGTTAGTGTTTAAGGGTGTTGGGGTATTTTGAGTAAGGGTGGGTTATGAATATGGGGTGCAGGGGTATTTAAAGGGAGCAGGGTGGGATTAGCACACGATATGAGACATGGCATGAAGGGCGGAACGTATCACACGCCCCCAGCGTTTGTCACGCCCCCCAGCACACGCCCACAGCACAACACAGACACGCCCACAAGGGACTACTTCGCTGGCACGGTTCTTTTACCTTTTAAATGTATAAGGTGGGCGTCTGCATAGCCTATGTCCTTCTGCTGCAACTGTCCTTTCCAACGCTGTATTGGGTGTTGTGATTGGTGCTGTGGTTCCTGAGATTACCCGCCTCAAAGGTTTGGGATCTCTCTTTATTATATTAGTATAGATGGAGGCTTCTGTTTATCCATTGTGAGAACTGCTCAGATTGGGGAGATTGGGTTTCCATTATCAGAGCTTGTATCCTGGGTGAGAAATTGACTGTAACTTTATTCACAGGTTCAACATATGCATTCATAGTCTCCTATGACTTAGGGTGGGTTCTCTGGATGTAGTGGGCATTTCTAACTTCTGACGGCACCCCCAGTTTAACATGATCCATATGTGAAGAATATGCTGAGTGCCCTGCTTTTGCTGCTTAACATTCTTAATGTAAAATGCACTGTCCACCATTCTTATAACAACGTTTATAAGGGAAATGCCCTTGCCAATTCTGCTGCTAATGAAGCTGTTTTGTCTTAAAGCTTTCCAAACTGATATTATGTTGTACAGACCGATTTAGTTCCTGTTCTCTATTTAAATGATCTGTCTTTGTCACAGAAGAAAACCTCAGAAGCAAAAAAAAAAATACTGGACAAAGGAAATTTGGAGGTGTGCGTTCGCACCATAATTTCTGCTCCCTAATTTTGCATGGTTGTATCATGGAGCTGCCCATGTTGGATAGGACGGTGCGCTACAGGAACCCACTGGTATGTACCCTTCTTTTCTTCTATATCCCAGAACTATAGCAATCCTGCTTATCTGCCAGACCTACAACATTGGTAAGGAGATCAAGACGAGCTCTGCTGCACACCCACCTCCTTCCAGCCACTTCTTCCATCTGCAGATGGATTGTAAAGGAAAGCCAAAATATGCTTCCTATTCTTATGTGCTTGTTATTATCTATATGTTTTCTGCGTGTAAAAGAAAAATCAACATGCAATATCTGATGCTACAACCATGCATGAGCACATACTCTATGAGGTTATTCAACAATTCGGTATTCCATAGTGCCTGCGTAGTGATTAGTGAGCTCATGTTGTTTCAGTAGTAGTTCTGGAGATCTGAAAAGTAGAAGGGATCAAGCAACATATCCACTGTGCCTAGTCAGCAGGAAAAAAGCACAAAAAAGCATTCTTAAGACTAAGATAGCAAAAATATGTTTAGAGACCCAAGTCAAATGGCCTGACGCCCTTCCCTTGGCTCTGTGGTCAGCTCATAGGACTAAACTGAGCCCCTATTATAATTATGGGGCATCCTATGATGTTGCCTTCAACTCCATATTTCTGCTGCTAGGACAGACTTGCAATAGAATGAAGATACTGTCCTACAATACTGTTGAAAACATCTACGCTATCACTGAAGTTTCTGTTTTCAGGTTTAATTGGCCTTACCTGACTGCCCATCTGAAGTCTGCTACACCCTCCATTCTGGTGATTGGATCTTCATCAATGTGAACCAGAGGAGATCAGCTTTGCGGCCCCAATGGAAGGAACTGTATCAAGTGCTACTCATCTTCATCACAACTAGGAAGCGTTGTGATTTGCCGATGTGGGCCCACTTCTTCCATTGCAAGCGTGCAGCAAATCCACCAGACATCTGCTCACCAGTTCCCATCTCTGGACCTGCACCTGCTTCCAGGATGGAATCACCTCTGGAGCTTCTTACACGTGTTATTCATTTCTTACTGGGACCATGCATATAAGGCCAGCCAGTCTCCGCATGTCCTGAACGTAGTCTACCCTTACCACAGGCTTCACAATAGCTGCAAAGCAATATGCCCACAATTGCTCATCCTTATCATCTTTGTCAGAGGGAATCTACAGACCTCCAAGCATTGGATCCCACTGTGGGCCTGTCTGGTAATCTTTGCTGTTGCTCTTGTTCTTTGGCTTCTTGCTGTGGCACTAGCATAAAGTCAAACTGCACTGATGTCGTTCTTGAGTCGAGAAACAAGTCTGTGAATCAGAATACCTGTTTCCTGCTCCTGTTAGAAAAATATCTTCAAACAGTAAATCTTTCTTCTTGCTGGATTTACAATTACTTGCCCAGCATGTCAGGGGGTGGGATTTGATCGGGGTGCCTCTCAGAAAAAACAAACCATGTCTTGATCTTGTCTAACGTGCACGCTATCTGCCCCAGAGTGCAGGCACTTCCCTGAAATGCATAAACAATCTGGATGACTTTAATAACACCAAATATTTTCTTGGGTCACACAATTAATCTTGCTTACACACAGGATTGGCTGTTTTGTGAACATCAGGATCCAAGTAGCTGTAGAATCTTCGTGGTCCCAAGTGAGTGAAAGTACACCTTGCACCCCTTTGAAAATTCCTTTACTACTGGCAAGGTGTTTTTTAAGTGTTGTTTCGAAGAGGTGTATGGCTTTTTAATTTGCTGCAAGTATGCTTATCCCTAGTTACCCCAAGACTGGACTATGGTTTGTTCCCCTGGATATGTGGTCCCTGCTTTAAGACAATATGATCAGCATCTGTTTCAACCAGCACGAAGACATGTTGAAGTGTTTAAGACAAACTGATTTTTCTCCATTTTGCTTCCTAATTCTGGTGAGGGTAGGCTATCTGTGAAACAAGACAGATTGGTTAAAAATACTAGAGGAAACTGCTAATGTAACAGCAATTTCTGTAGTCCTTGTAAGTGCTTGCTACATTCCCAGAGGACCTTGAGTCTGCAAAATAGAATGATCCTTGATATTGCCCTCACTTTCAAAGTAGGGGTTCCTCAATAGTCAGGTCAGAATGTTGTACATATATACTCAACACCTCAATTAACAACCATGAACCATAGATCACATCAAGATCACATTGGAGAACTAATTGAAATTAAAGTTGAAAGTAAAAGTGGCCTTGAAAAGAAAGGGAGTAAGTCTGATCTTGCGGGTCTGAGTTATTTGGGAAGTGGCGAATGATTTTATGAAATGATACTAGCAGTAATTCTTATTCTGGTAAATCTACGTTTGGAACAATCTTTGCATGTGCACCACTCAATGCATTGGAAGGAATAAAGACATAGACCCTGTTTATCCATGTGATAGTGTTGGTGATGCTAATGATTATGTAGAAAAAGAGGAAGAATGTAATGACGTTGAATTTCAAGCTGAATTGACAAGATTAAATAATATAGATTTGTTTAAGTTTTCACATCAAGGAGAAAAAGAAGGGATTTGTGAAATCATTTTTATAGTTTCTTAAAATACTTCCAAAGCCTTTGCATTATTACATAATGACACACATTTTAAATTTAATGACAGATTTTATATATGTAATCTCATTTTGAAATTAGCATGGACAGGCAAAAAACTGCAAAATTAGTAAAGTCACCTTTCTACCGTGCCCCAATGTATCAGCATTTCAATGTCTGTTTGCATTCTTCCCTGGCGAAGAGCTAGACACCTGCTTGCTAGCAGCTCTCTTGAGTTTCATATTGTACTACATGTTCTATCCTGTGATTGCCCTATTGTAGAAAATGTGTTTAAGGAAGTCATGATTGAAGTGATTTAGCACTGTACGTTCCATCAGCTCAGGCAGTGAAGCGCTGGCCCACTGATTTGCAAATTTGCATCTCGAATATTGTTTTGCTGCTTGCTTGATTTTGCAATAAACCTGTATTATGCTTGAGTGGCCTCTCAGAATGTTGTTTTTCTTCCACACCACTTCAAGTACACAAGCTAATCAGCAGCAGGGCAGCTTTCCATACTGAAGACACTATCCTCCTAAATGGTCACTAAGGGCCCGATGTAGGTAAATCTTTTTTACCACTTCTTAAATACCGATTCATACCGAATCAGTATTTAAGAAGTGGTAAAAAAGAGGAGGGCAGATGTAGGTAATTTTATTTTTATAATTACCGAATCGGAAGGAATCGGTATTTACCAAATCGGTAAATACCGAATCGGTAATGCCCATTGATTCCTATGGGCATTGAAGCCAATAGGAATCAATGGGCATTACCGAATCGGTATTTACCAAATCGGTAAATACCGAATTTTGCAAGGGTGCAGGGGGTGTCACTTTGACACCCTCTGGCACCCCAATTACAGGCATGTGTGCCATGTGGCACACATACATGCCCTAAGGGCATGTATGTGTGTCACATGGCACAGGTGTGCATGCACAGATGTGCATGCACACCTGGATTCGGTATTTTACCACCCAATTGGATTGGGTGGTAAAATACCGACTCCTAAAGGCCTGTGGAACTGTTTGCAGTGCCACCTACATGTGAGATTTACCGAATCGGTAAATTTACCGATTCGGTAAATTTACCAATTCTGTAAAAAAGGTCCCCAACATCTCAATGACCCATTTACCGGTCGGTAACGGCCGAATTCGGCCGTTACCGCCCGGTAATGGACACCTACATCGGGCCCTAAGAGACAACACCCTACAGACACACACTCTAAGCGGATCCAGCGAAAAGCAAGCCACTACCGGTGGTCCTTTTTAGTTAAACTTAAGGTCACATACCCATTATATTTACAACAAACCATGAGTAGAATACCTACTGGATCTTCAAGATAGCGGTTTGTTTCTATTGAGAAAAGTTCCCATGCTGCCATTCTGGCTCAAATATTTTCGGTGCATTTTGAAAGGTTCAGTGTTTCACAAACCAGCCAATATTTATTGGTAGACACACAAAGATCAAGCTACAAAAAATAATTGTGCTGCATCAACTGTTCACATAAAACAAAAGAGGCTACTGCCTGCAAATGTTTGTTTAAAGCAGCAATATATGTTTTGTTTTGAAAAGTAGAGTACAAATGAAAATGCTGACCCTATTTCCTTATGAAAAACCCTTGAAAAATGCAGGAAAATGTTTATTTCTCACTAAATTCCTGAGTGTAAGCATTTAACACTTTGGCTATGATACAAGGAAATTGCTTTATTAACCATTACTTTAAAAACTAAGAAAGGTTTAATTTGCAAGGAAGGATCAAAAGGATCAATGATTTTACCAAAATGTTTAGGATAAATAAAGACTGATAGATGGACCTTGCAAGAGCCTCTATAATAAAATAAACTGAAAACTGTGGCAGTAGTAAATATTCGTTTATAAGTCAATAAAAAACAGTTAGACCTGACACCATTGGCGTGGGTCTCCCTTCCATTTTTTGATGTTGCCTCCTGTGTTTTTGCTGTGTGCTGGACTCCGTTTTGCTGGTCTTGATGCTTTGGGCACTTTGCTACTGCTGTTCAGTGCCAAAGTGCAAGCGCTCCCTTTGTAAATTGTGGTTATGAATTAGTGATTCCATGATTGGCATATTTGATTTACTTGTCAGACCCTAGTATAGTGCCTAAGGTAGGCCCAAGGGGGCATATTACCAACAACTAGCGATAATTATCGCTATGTTGGTTTAGCGGCGATATTTTTATCGCCGAGCTGCGGCGATTTTTATTGCTTAGGAGCCTTGATATTATCAAGGTTTATCTCCTAAGCGATAAAAATCGGCCGAAATGCATGAATATCGCTGTAAAGTCAGCGATATTCATGCATTACCAGGCTAATGCTCTTAGCCATGTTATCCACCTACCATTGGATAACATTGCTAAGAACTGCTCAGGGGCAGGTGTTAGCTTTTGGAGATATTCGCGCTTAGCGTGAATATCTCCAAAAGTTGGTAATAGGAGATAGCGATGTTAGCGACTGTTTCCAGTCGCTAACATCTTGGCACGTCCACTTTGCATGTCATTAGTGATAAATATCACTGACATGCAAAGCGCGGCCAAAGATGGTCGCTATCTCCTACTAGCTGTCGCTAACTGGTGTTAGCGACAGCTAGGTAATAGGGAGATAATTTTATCTCCGCTTTCTTGGCTTTTAAAGGCAAAAAAGCGGAGATAAACCCCCGTGATAATGTGCCCCAAGGTCCCCCTGTGGGAAGGTGCGTTGTATGGTAAAGGTAGGACATGCCCTGAAGTGTGTGGCATGTCCTGATAGTGAATTATTGCCAATTTCGTTTTTCATGATTGCAAGGCTATCTGTTCCCATAGGAGAGAATGGGAGTTTCTTTATAACATCTTATAAACATAACTTGCCATGGGAACAAGGTAGAAAAATAAAGTTTAGTATGCCTGAATTCAGAATGTTAAAATACATCTTTTAGTGAGGGTGCTTTTTTTATTCTGTATTTGAAAATGCCACTTTTAGAAAGTAGGTGTTTTCTTGCCTAACTATCCAGTGTGCCTCTGCTAGGTTTGTGCATTGCATGCCTGGCTTTTGGATTACTGGGGCTGTGACTCCAGAAGTCTGATGAGTCAGGGCTGGGCTGAATAGGCCTGGGTTGCATTTAGAGTAGGGGGAAGAGATTTCCTTTTCAACTGAATGTGCCTGGTCTGCCTTCAACTATTTTGTCTCCACCTCCGGCCAGGAAGCTGCACCAGTGAGGTCAGAACTGGTTTTGGCTGGGTACAGACACTCTCTGCCTTTAGAGAACAAAGGATTGGTGTGATTACTTCTGGGAAATCAAGAGGAACCTTTGCCAAGGAGAAGAGACGGATAAGCTGAGGAGGAATACTGCCCTGTGCTGTTTGCTGTCTGGGGTTGACCTGCAGTGGTTGCTTGCTGCCAAGGAAAGGAGAAAAGGACTTTGCGGTTTGCTTTGTCATCTTGAGGAAGCTTTCCAAGGGCTTGAAACTGAGCTTGCCTCCTGTTCTGAAGTCTCAGGGACGCAAAGACTTCACCACCAGCCCCCCTGAATTTCCTTGCTGGTAATTACAACCTGCATAGAGGTGCCTGCTGCTGTTTAGGACCTCTAGAGACTGTTTGTCGCTGGGAGCTGGAAAATCAACGCATCACCGAAGAAGCGTGTCGCATCTGCATCTGTTTTCTGATGCATCGCTGAAGAAACCGTTGCAGCACTTGCCGCGGCTTGAGAAATCGCCGCAAGTTGTATTGGGTGTAACGATTTCCGAAGTCCGAGATCGCCGCTCCTATTCCGACACAAGCCTGCTGTGCGGCTGCACAAAACCACGCATCGTACCGAATCGATGCATCGCATTCAGGTGCCATGACTGTCGCACCACTGTAGGCCGCAGTAAGAGGTGTGTGAGTTTCTGAGTGGGTTTGTGAGTGGGTGCATTAGTGTCTGATTAAGCGTGTAAGTGTATATTTTTTATTTTGCAGAATTCGAAGAATCCATCACGAAGTTACACGGGGGTCCCAGTGAGCATCTTGTTAGATTCATGAAACCTTGCACATGGTGAAAAATAATTCTGGGGTATTTTATACCATCAGGGGTACCTCATAGACCCCAAAATTGCACCCATAGTACCTCTACCCTGGCCCCTTCTACTACATTTCATGTCATTTTTCTCAGCTGGCGTCTGTTCCCTGATTTCTAAAATGGCGGACACAACTTTCTACTCAGGTTGCGGCCAGCCAATCACATCAGTGCTTGTGGTGCATGGATTCGAGAAGTGCCAAGAAGGATTTTGAATGGTCCGCGCCCTTAGATATGAAAATTTGTTTTTCTTTAATATCTCAAAAACTACTGAATGGATTTACACCAAATTACAAAAAGCACACTTTCTGGACCAATATTTAGATTTATGCCAAATTTGATGTATTCCGTTCATTTGGTTCAGGCTGTAGTCGTGTCTAAAATCTCTATGGGAATTAACATGGGAATGGCACTTTTTTGACTTCCCCTTTCTCTCAACCCCTGCTTGACAGATCACCCCGAAACTTGCCACGCACAACTAAAAATAGGAGGTTAGTTTTTGGGGGAAATTTCGGGAAGATTCGTCAAACAGTGCCACATTTATAAGCAAGTCAAAAAGCACCTTTCCTATAGAAACTAGGGGGCATATTATCAACAACTAGCGATATTTATCTTTAAATAAGCTTAGCGTCAATTTTTCTATCGCAGTGCATCGCCGGATTTTATCGCAGAGATAACGTTCTATTAGCAACATTTATCTCAAATGCGATAAAATATCCGCCGATAGCGGCTTAATGTGTGAATATCGCTGGAAATGCAGCGATATTCAGGCATTAGTGCCAATAGGGTCTTAACCTGAATATCCATCTCCCATTGGATATACAGGTTAAGAAGTGGTCTGAGCAGGCGTTAGTTTTCAGCGATATTCGCGCTTAGCGTGAATTTTTTCATCGCTAGGCCTGCGTTGATAATAGGCGATAGCAATGTTAGCGACTTTTTTCAATCGCTGACAGATTAGGTACGCCCACTTTGCATGTCATTAGCGATAAATATCGCTGACATGCAAAGCGGGCCCCAAACCGCTTGCTCTTGCCTACAAACTGTCGCTAACTGCTGTTAGCGATATCTTGCTAATAGGGCGATGAAATTATCACCGCTTCTCGGCCGAAAACGGCCGCAAAAGCGGCGATAATTTCATATCGCCCGCCTTGCTAATATGCCCCTAGGTTTCTTTTTGGTACATTTATTTTTGGGACTGGCTGAAGCCGAGTCACAAGATGTCTACCAACACTTCCAGGTTGAAGGGTTGGCAGCCAATCAGACCTCTGCATTTCCCTACACAAGCTTGTTACTATTCATCAAGTCGTCACGGCCACAGATTTCCGTAACGCTGTTTTCTTAAATTCCTGAACAACTTCTGAATGGAATTACACTAAATAAGAAAAAGCAGAATCTGCGTAACCAAATCTACCTTTCTGTCAAATTTTATGTAATTCTGTCCAGCGGCTCGGGCTGTAGGCGTGCCCTATGGAAATCAACATTGGAAATGCATATCTTTTTGAGCCCCCTTTTTGTTGGCCCCCACTTGACGGATCACCTGTAAACTTTCGATGCACAACAAGAATTACCAGCACACTTTTTTGGGACAGTTTCATGAAGATTGGTCAACCGGCATCAAAGTTATAGGCAAGTCAAAAAAGGCTTTTCTATGGAAATATGGTCCTAACTATAAGTATGTATGTACCTTAGTTATACTTACCTGTGTGGTAAAGGCACATTTGGGGTAAAGGCATATGCATGCATTGTAAAAAAGTGTGGTATGGCAGGCATTGTAATGTCGTACATCATTATAGGCACAAAATATAACAAACTTCAGGACTTTGGACTTAGCCAAACCACTCTTCAAATAAGTGATGCATTCTTCCCACTGACTTATGTTAGAGTGTCAATTTCACAGAAAATGGAAGAAGGAGACACTGAGCTCACATAAGGTGTTGGTAAGTTTATAAAGAGTCTTAGGCCCTGATTACGAGATGGGAGGTTAAATACATCCAGTGATTAACCCCTGTTAATGCACGGGACAGAATTACAAGTTTGGTTTTATTAAAAGCATCCAATAGTTATTGGTTGTGCTATATTGCACCCAATATATAAAGAACCCCAGGGAATCGTTATTTGCGATATATAGCACCTTTACTTGTAACCAGGCCCTCTGTACAAAGCACAGCATTCTATTCTCAAAAAATATTTGTGTGAAATACTTGTGGGCTACATTAACATACTACTTTTTTATAATTATTTTTTTGTTTTTGTATTATTTGGTTTGTTGTATGTCATACAAGCTAAAAACATTAAAGGAATCCCCAAAAATTCAGAAAACGCTACACCACATGAAGGGTATACCACATTGAGAGAACCTGTAAGGAATAGCCAGGGAATACAATATTTGTGGAGTCATTAGCTGATAATGGCATTTGCAAATGTTCCTAGATAATAATAATTCCAAATGTTTAATTTGTCTTTTCTTCCATTAACCACATTATTGAACTAACTGGTCTTTATTTTCTTTAAGCTATGAATCCTCTTTTTTCAACAAGGCTGTTAACAAGCTGCCAACACTTCATGCAAGTTTGTTCTCTTCTTCGGTATACTAAAGAGATTTTAACTATGTGATTAAGCTTTTACACTTATTTTCCTATGTTAATTGTGTTGCCTTGTATATAAATCAACGTATTGTTTCCATAAGCAAATGTCGTTGGTATTTGTGTATTCAATTATACTAAACGTAACTTAGGTTCTCATGAGAACATCGAGATCGGCCATTTTTTTTGTCTTTGCTGAGTGAAAGGTACTTCTCCTCTGATGGATATTTAATACTCATCCAACTACCAAGGAGCACTGTTATCACCCAAGACACATCCACCAAAATGCTCTCTAGCGCACATATAGCAAGGACCCTTTAATCCTGCTACTTTTGAACAACAGCCCAGAGATGGCTCTTGCTCATCAAGATCCATAAGCCAATATTGGCTGCACAGAAAATCACTGATTAGATTTCAAGTCCAATCACCAAATCTTTCAGGTTTCAGTTGTTCTTTGGTGACACAGGAAGGACATAATTGCCATGATTTGCCAGCCAAAGGCTAGAAATTTGCAACAGCCACACATACAGTTTCTGTTGTGTGGTATTCAGCTATGTATCATTCAACTTGCCTCCCCGCTTTCCTGCTTGTTAACTAATGTTATGAGTGTGTACCAGGGCTGGCATGGTTGTGTCCCATAGGATATTTGCACATTCTGCTAGTCTTGAAGACATAGGTCCTGCTTTGAAGATGTATCTAGTAGCCGTGGATCCTACTGAAAAGGTTGGTGAGTGCCACAGTAAGAAGTTGCAGAACCAGAGGCAATCTCAACGGAGCAGCTTCCCTGGATCTGTAAGGCACATTTCAGGTTCATGAAAAGTGGAACTTGACGCATAGATTAAAGGCCTTAAGATCAAGTCAAGTTAGTCAAGTTCAAAATTTGTATAGCACGCTACTCATCCAGAGGGTCTCAAGGCGCTTGGGGTAGGGATGTGCTTTACTTATCGAATATCCAAGTTTTTAGTTGTTTTCTGAAGGAGAGGTGGTTCTGTGTAAGGCGGAGGTGGGTGGGGAGAGAATTCCAGGTCTTGGCCGCTAAGTAGGAGAAGGATCTTCCCCCCATGGTGGCTCTTTGGATGCGTGGAATTGCGGTGAGGGCTTGATTGGAAGATCGTAGTTGGCGGGTTGGGGTGTAAAATGACAAGCGCGTGTTGAGGTATTCGGGTCCTAGGTCGTAGAGGGCTTTGTGTGCGTGGGTGAGGAGACGGAACGTTATTCTTGTTGACGGGGAGCCAGTGGAGGTCATTCAGGTGATCGGAAATGTGAGCTTGTCGGGGGATGTCTAGGATGAGTCTGGCTGAGTCTGGCTGAGGCGTTTTGGATGCGTTGGAGTTTTTTCTGTAGTTTGGCTGTGGTTCCGGCGTAGAGGGTGTTTCCGTAGTCCAGTCTGCTTGTGACCAGTGCATGGGTGACCATCTTTCTTGTTTCAGTAGGGATCCAGCGGAAAAAGATGAACTTTTTTATTGCTGTTTTTGCGGATCAAAACCCTTTGTGTTGTGTAAAAGGCCACCAGATGTTACTATTTGAACTTCATCAGAGCAACTGCATTGCCAGCTTGGCATATTTGCTTCTCAAAGCAAGCCCTCCACATTAAGCTCCTGCAGACATAGGATCTTTGTGACAACGGCTGCTCGATCCATCTGAGCATAGCCATTGACAAAACATGAAGAACAGATTAATTAAAATCACCACAGAAATCCAACAAACGTACCTCTGGCATTGTTTTTTCCCTTTATTTACTTTCTTCTTTTTTTTTAAACATCTTTTTCTTATTTTATTTTCATACACTTGGTAGAATACATTGTACACCTTTGGAGATTAGAGTCATTTTGATTAGAGAAAGGTAGATAAACACACCGGACAATTAACTGAGTAGGCACATGCAATACCTTGAATGGAAAAACCCCCTCCTTTTCCCACACTACAGCCCCCTATAGATCCTCCAAGGGCCCCATATTTTTTCCCATTTTCGCAGACAGACTCTAGCTTGATATATAGGCTGTTCTGCTTGCTGGCACCAATCTAAGTCGGTTTTCCACTCCGCTTTTTTGGGAGGTTGTATTGCACCCCAGTGTTTTGCTATGTTACGTTTGCCGATCATAGCCGCTAAGGTCAACCATGTTCTCAAAATACCATTCCTCATCTCCAGAGATCGTCGTAAAGAACCATTTAGGCTCCAATGGAACCTCTACTCCTGTAACCTCTGCCATTGTTCCCCACATTTTTTGTTTAAATCTTTTTATTAACAGTTTTGCACATTGTAAGAAAACATACAGTCAGAGCTGCCCTCTTGCATTGTTTAGAAAAAAACCTTAAAGTGGTTGCCAATAACATGATGCACCATGTCCACTATTAACAGGAAAGACAGATGCCTGAGTGATGGTGAACATATTGAATCGTGAGGTAATATCCCTAGACAGGGCGGAGCAGTACTAGTATGATGCACCAGTGGGTGGCATGTAGGTGAGTTAAACATAGTGTAGTTTGAATACAACTGGGGACATAGGGTACAACAAAATGAGGACAACATAAGTCAAGGAGGGAAAAGGGGGGAGTCGCTTGAGACCTGCTACCGCATCTAGTGTAGCTGGGGGGGCAAGGCTGCCAGTGACCAGTAGTAAGGAAGTACTGGAACTAAGGGGCTAAGTCAGCTAAGTGTCAGCGCTACTCAACTCTCTTGTCAACTGGGGGTGCACCCTGAGTCCCATCCCCCGGCTCAGCCATTGTTCCCCACATGAATTATGTATTTCCTTATACTATGGTTTAGTGACTAACTGGCAGATGCATCAAACAAAATAGCTCCCTGTAAAATAGCGAATCGATAAAACAGGCCGTTACCGAACGCAAAACCTGAAAACCCAATGCATCAACCCCAATTCCTTTAAAAATAAAGAATCGCAAAATAACCTCCGCGGTAAATTACCGAATCGCAAATTAGCCAATCGCTAATACCCAGAAAGAATTCAGCCCCCGGAAATACTGATTCGCTATTAAAAAATCGCAGGAATGCATCAAAACTCGCAAATAACGAAAATGCCCAAAATCGCTATTTTGCATGAGCAAAATAAGGGGAATCTCCAACTGGAGGTAAAGTTGTTGGAAGGAAGAAAAAACAAAGACAGGTGCATACAATCAGAAACCCTTTAAATATGCCTCTGGGAACCCTGAATGGCTGCCCCCCACACACTTGCTAGGAGGAGGAGAATCAACGCTCTTGCACAGCGCAGGAGGATGATCCAGGACAGGGTTTTCAGGGTGCGCATCACATTGCTGGGCCAGTCAGAGGAACTGATCTACGACAAGTACAGATTGAACTGGGCTATGATCATGCTCCTCATTGCTGAGCTGGAACCACTACTGCAGCACCAGACCCGTAGGACCAACGCCATCCTAGCCCATGTCCAGGTCCTATGCAGCCTGCACCTGCTGGCGTCTGGAAGCTTCCAGGGGGTAAAAGCAGAAACCGGAGGCATGTCGCAAAGCGCACTATCACGCTTCTTCGACAAATTCCTAGATGCCATGCTGACATTGATACATCGCCACATCACCTTCCCCACAACGCCACAGCAGTTGAACCGCACCAAACAGGAGTACTACCAGGTGGCACAATTTCCCCATGTGATAGGATGTGTTGACTGCACGCATGTCCCCATCTGTCCTCCCTCAGCCAACGAATACATCTTCCTCAACCGGAAGTCATATCATTCAATCAACGTGCAGGTCGTGTGCAATGCCAAGCACATCATAACGGATATCGTAGCCCAATTCCCAGGAAGCACACACGACGCATACATATTCCGTCACAGTGGCATCCACAGGTGTCTGATCAACGGTGAATTTGGAGAGGGACACCTACTAGGTATATACTAATGCCTCATCATTAACTTCATCCTCACATGTATAATTGCATTCATGCTGCTAACCCTTTGCTCCCCACCCTGAAGGTGACAGCGCCTACGCCTTGCGGGAGTATCTCCTCACTCCCTACCTCAACCCAGCAACACCTCAGGAGCAGCGCTACAACACAGCACACATCAGCACCAGGAATGTGGTAGAGCGTACCTTTGGCATCCTCAAGAGTCGCCTAACACAGCAGAAGGCCAAAGGAGGCAGACATACATCACACAACATCACTTATGAGACAGGTAAGAATGAGCCATCACAACATGATCTTCTTTGCAAATGTTTAATGCTCATGAGCACTTGTCAGGTGCATACAAATGAGATGCCAACATGACGCTGATTCAAATAAAAGGGTAAGGATACATGTCCATTGTCATCACGGGAGTATCTTGTGGTAGTGTAGTTGGCCCATGGTTACGTCACCATGGCCAAGGAGCCAATGGAACATGGCTATTTGCGCCTCCCACGTACCCCCAGCCTAATGTCGCGTGACTCCTCCACATCACCGCGATGTGTATCAGTGGCTGTGGAGCTGCACGCACTGCACCTCCTCTCGCTGGACTCCGGCACAGAGATGCTGCTGACGCTTGAAGCAGCCTCACTCCCCTCCTCCACTCCCAAACTGCTGGCACTAAAAGTCCCAGACTGCAGATGCTCCACTGCAGTGGTCACTTTTTCCAAGGACTTTGCCACATCTCCGCAGTAATGGCCCAAGTCGACCTGCAGGGACACAGATCTGCGTGATAGTACAGCTGTGCTGTTGCACAGCTTTGTGATGGCCCTAATGGAGGCATTGGAAGGGAGCATGTTCTGCCGATGCCTCCTGCGCTCGCTCTGTTGCCCTGCTATGACAGCACGTGTGAGATCCTGCAGGCACTGTTTCATGTCTCCCATACCCTCAGCAACGGCTGTGGTCATCTCACGCACAGCGTCAGTCATGGTGCCAATTTTGTTAGCCAATTTTGATAAGTTAATGTTAATAGCACCCATGTGTCTTCCCTGCAGGCACTGAACCCGCAGCATCCGTGTCTTTACCACACCGTAGCCGTTTGTTGGATCCTCAGATCTCCCTGCAGCTCTACCCAGGGGTCTGCCCCGCTGTTGGACCCAGACACGTGCTGGTGTTTGAGTTGGCGGAGTGACAACTGAATGCCGTGGAACATTTGTGGCTGCTGGCCTCTGCTCTGTCTCCATCACCTGCAGGGAGGGGACATTTGCCCTGTGGCTTGGTGTTGTTGTCCGCGGTGGTGGTGGCGTTGGTGTTGTTGTCCGCGGTGGCGGTGGTGTTGGTGTTGTTGTCCGCGGTGGTGGTGATGGTGGTGATGGTGATGGTGGTGTTGTGGGTTGACGTCCCTGTGGAGTCTCAGCATTGGTCACTACTGGGGTTTCAGAGGTGATGAGGCGTCCGCTGTCATCGGAATCCAGGGGTGATGCATCTGTGTGTGAAACAGTGCATTGTTATTATTTTATCTGGATGTATCTGTGTTGCATACTTTCATCTACATAAAGGACATATTTGGTCTGACTTTTGGACCTGTGCTGCAGGTCTCATTTCATTAACATTAGGGATCAGACATGCACAAATTCATGATATGACTACAACTCCCATGATGCAACATTCTGGTGAGGGTATATGTGTTAGGCACGGCTACATGTGCACTGTGTTTGCCCTGGGGGAATGGGCAGGGGCAGACAACACGCTGCGTATCTGCACTGGCATGCATCTTACCTTGTCCTCCTGCCGCAGCACCGGAAGTGTCCAATTGGGTGAACCCCACAACAGCTTCAGGCTCAATGGTACCCTCAACGAGGTCCTCGAGGGCTGTGTTTGGTGTGACGTTCGATGTTCCCCCTCCTGTGCCAGCTGCATCCTTCACCCTTTCTGCAATCCTCTCCTTTGCCCTTTTCCTGAGGTCATACCACCTCTTTTTCAGATTGTCTATGCTGCGGTGGGTGACTCCTACAGCATTTACCCTTTCCTTGATTCGCAGCCACATCTTGCGCTTCTCTGCCTCAGGCACCTTTAGGAACAGCTTGCCAAACAGCCTGTCATGTTTGCTGCTCACCCCCTCAATGAGTAGTTCAAGTTCTTTGTCAGAAAACTTTCGCTTCCTCTTCCTGGGCGTGTCTTTTCCCTGGGGTGCATCCTTCTCCATCCTGGAATACTGTGCAATAGCTGGTTTGTGCTGGCACTGTATCACTCCTCAGCTCCTGTGATCTGCCTCCTGCTCTGAGCTCCTCAGGGCACTGAATGAAGCAAGGGCTGTGTTACTTCCTGGTTGTGATGTTATCAGCCTGCTTCCGATGCGACTTTTTGCGAATTCGCTAATACCGAAATCGCTAATACCGATTCGGTATTTGCTAATTCGGTGTTTGCTAATCTTTATTTTGGAGTCTCGCAATCGAGGTTTCGGATTTATTTCGCGATTTTTTGCGATTCGGTATTTAATACCGAATCTGTTGATGCATCGCGGTATGCGAGTCCTTATTAGCGATTACTTATTTATCGCTAATAAGGACTTGTATGCCCATAAATGTACTATTAAAAAATACATTTGTCTTTCAGTTCAACAGACTTACAGTTGTTCCTAATTATATCTGCACCCAATTAGCAGTCCTTAAAAATAAGCCGGTCGAGATGCCGGTGGAGGTTTTTTGATTGGGGGATATCTAACTGAGAGACCCCTCTTATTTTCTTCTTCACGGTCAGGGTCATCATTTTGAGCAGCCTCCCGTTGAACCCTCTGAACCTTTGTAGGTGGTGGATTGGCTCCTTCTCTGGTGGCTTCAACAGCTGCTTCAATCATCTGCTGAAAGGTTGAAACTGAAGGGACTGTAGGAGTACCCAGTTGTTCCTCCATAATGACGGCACAGCAGGCAAGAACAGGCTGATCAAAGACACCAGTAATTCCTGATTTAATCTCGTTTCTGAGGAAACTAAGTCATGCGGCTCCTGAATTCTTGCGAGAGCCACCATTGTAGACTTAGGCAGTATCCCAATAGCA
The DNA here is from genome assembly GCF_964261635.1 of Lissotriton helveticus. NCBI lineage: Eukaryota > Metazoa > Chordata > Amphibia > Caudata > Salamandridae > Lissotriton > Lissotriton helveticus. Next base: position 1,067,975,359 of record NC_136070.1, on the reverse strand, counting down.
GCATTCTTCACAAACAATTCGAATTACAGGGAATACAACAATACAGGAACTGGAAGTGCTATGCACTTAACCCCACAAATGTTGCTTTTGGTCCATGCCTGTTCATCAGGGTGGAACGACCAACCTGAATAGAGAGAGTGCTTTCACTTCCTCCCCAGCTCTGAAGCATGCAAATGATCTCACCACACACGTAGCTCCGTAACACATATCTTTATTCTTCGGCATGCAACCGTTAACTGAACGCACTGCGTCATAAACTTTATTGACCACACCCAGATACCTCTCAATTGTTTATGTAACTTTGTAAGGAGTCTGGCGAGGACCACAAGGGTCACCCTGCACATGATCACACAACACTACATCTCCTCCTTTGTTAAATAAAAAGTACAGCCAATATATATACATTAGAGTTCCTCAATGAGCCGTCAACGTGCTCACACCAATCTTAGAGATCGAGTCGTATAAGGTGGAGGAGTTGCATTGTCATCTGGCATCGTAATCTTGAAAATCTCCTCAACTAAACACTCACGCCGTTTTTCGTAACTCCCTTCAGCATCGTGTTCTGGCACACATCTTCACCGGTATCATACAGTTATATGCTCATGCAACTGTTGCACAGGCACCTAATGACACATATCATTTTTGAAATGTTACACATGTTGTTTTCGTGGTATATTTACCGTGGGGTCTAAATGCTTGATTTGTTCTTAGGATGTAGAGTCCCCTGATGAAGGGTCCTATGACCCGAAATGCATAGGGATGATAGACACGATTTGTTGAATAATCCGAGCATCAAGAACTTGAGATAAATCAAACACATGCATCTATGAGAAGTATCAATATGATGTGATGAAAACGCAATACAAAGTAACTCATCGATATAAAGAAATTACAAATCTTTGTGGGTTTTTTTTAAATTAAGAAAGGTTAGTACAACCACATCGGAGTGCAACAGTGGGACACTAAGTAATGTCTAACTTAGTGCTATATATATCATAGATGTAGACTCAGGTCGACTTGTCTCACTCGTCATGTCTGGAGCGGATGAACATCGAGGCAGAGGCTTGAAATGTGACGACTCTCTCGTAATGAACATTCCGGGATATTCAGCAGTCACCATATATCCATTACTGGTCACAACTCTCAATAGATCAGCATCAAATGGAGCATCAGTCTTGCGTTTCTGTTTTTGTTTGACTAGGATCAGGTCTCTTTTCCGAAAACCAGGTCCCAAGTGCATCAGCACCTATCTGCATAAGTCTTCATTTTGGTTTTGCGAGAAGTGTTCATGACACAAATCTCATCTGTGTCTATTACTTGGCTTGTGGTCCATTGTGGTAGCTTTGCCCTAATGGCTCTCCCAAACAGCAAGGTTGCAGGGCTTTTACCTGTTGTAGAATGGGTAAGTTGACCAATAGGCACGAAGGGCTGGACCTAAGCCCGACCTGAGATTGATTCCTTTAAGCGCAGTGCACCAAACTACTTTCTTCAGGGTGCCCATAAATAGTTCAACAATGCCATTTGCCTTTGACCAAAGAAGTATGCTTTTCTGATGCTTGATGTTCAAGCGACTAAGAAAGTCCATAAACTCTCTGCTACTGAAGGGTGGACCATTGTCAGATTTGAGAATGGAGGGAACACTCCATGCTGTGAAAATATCATCCAGCCTCTCAATGACGTTGTCATAGATGATTGATGATAAACCTTCCACTAAGGAAAAACATAAGTACTCATCAATATCTACCATGAGATGATGTCCATTGTTTAATGGTACAAAGAAATCAACTGCAGTTTTCTCACATGCTTGTTTAGGAAGGTCAGACATGTTTAGTGGATGCTATGTGTCTTGGGAGATAAGCAGTTACACATGTGAAATTTCTTCAGTTACTTCTCGCCTCTTTCATTGAGGCGAGGAAACCACACTCTGAGGGCTCTCTTGCTGACTGCAATGCCACAATATACTTTGTGTGCCAGTTCAATGACTTGTTGCCTCAATCTCTCAGGTATGACAATTCTCGAACCTCTTAGTACAATGCCTTCATGAGTGACAGAAAGTTCTCCCTGCACCTTGTTGACTTTTGATATTCAACGTCATCTGTGAAAGGTTCTCTTCTCGATTGCATTGCACTGATATCCTTGAGTGTGAGTGTGTCTCTGCCTGTGTTGGTAGCAGCAATGATCTTTTAAATGGATAGACCTGCAGTGGTGGTAGACGTTACTATGAAATTGGTATACACTTCAGCCACTTTAGACATTGCACTGTGATGCTGTAAAGGCACTTGTGGGAAGTAATCTGTGGGGATTTGATTTTTCCCCTGCTTATGCACAATAGTGTAATCATACTCTTGCAATCACAACCCCCACCTCACGATGCAAGGGGGTATCTGGTCTTTCAGATTTCCTAAAATGGTGGTCCATGGCGACGCCTGGTAGTCTATGACAAGGGTGAAATGTTTTAGGTACAGAATCATATGAGCATGCTCACAAGCCCACACTACAGCCAGGCTCCCTTTATGTGGCTGAGAATAGGCATATTCAGTCGTAGATAGCCTTCTGCTAGCACAGACCCTAATTTGTCTCTGAGCATTTGGATGTCCAATTCTGTTGAACAAGGATCGCGTCCAACCCCACCTGTATTGCGTCCACTAAGATCTCAGTGTATAACTTTGGATCAAAATAAGCCATTCAGTTGCATTTTGAATTGCGTGTTTGATTTCCTTGAAACTTTGGTCACATTCACAGGGGTGTGGAATTTATTAAAATATCTCCTTGTCCATGGGGCAGGTTGCTTCATAAATCTACTTGTCCTGTAACAAAATCCACTTGTCCCTTTGGTGCCATGTAGTGCTGCCACAAATGATGGCAGCAATCTCATTATATAAGAGCTCTTGTATAACCTCTCTTATTATACCAGGGCATATACCATAGTAGTGTTTGAATACTAGTAATCATTTTATGTTGCCACCTTTCCGGAGATCTACATACTAGGAGTGATGATGGTGGTAAGCAGTAGTTCCAGGGTTGGAATGCCCTTTTGAGTCTGTGCAAACCTACTAACTTGCATGTTTTAAGGGGTTTCAACAAATTTTTTCTAATCTTTCCCATACTGAGAAATGTTGGAAATTTACTCCTGAGTGTGGCAGACGTAAACCTTCTTTCAGAGTTGGGGAAAAAAGTAGTTGGAGGGAAAATGAACTTTTAAACATCCAGGTTTTCACATGAGCAAATCTACACATGCATATTTCCTTAACCTGAAATGCAGTTTACAAATATTTTGTAGAAGTACAATTTCTTGCCCTACTAATGTAAATTCTTGGGAATTCACGAAAGCCATATACCAAAGGTGCACTTTTGAGATTTTCTTTAATAATTGAGCCCCTAATTTGGTCTGGCGTTAACTATGACCTTTTGTGTTTATTCAAATTCTCTCTCTCTCTCAGAATCGGCTGGCTTCACTGTGAGTGACAGCATTCTGCCCTTTCACAAGGAGCATATTGGTACACAAAGTAGTTTTGTTCAGTGCCAGTAACTAATGTGGCAGTGTGTGCTTTTTTTAGACCAAATTTGTTTTGCGTTTGCCAATGTTTGTTATAATGGTGAGGGCCCGGCAGCTCTCACATCAATTAGGTTTTACAAAAGCCATGTCAAAACAAGTCACTCATTGCCAAACTAAAAAGCTGACCACCAATGTCAGACCTTCTGGCTTTGCCGAGGCTTGTTTATTTTTGGTTCCCTTAATCTTATTGAAACTGGTTACACAAATTTTCCAATATGAATATTTTTGGGAAATACTAGCATGCATCAACACATTTTACTAAATGATTGTGGTATATAAATAAATAATACCGGATCTAGGTTTGACTGGACATAGCAATAACAGATAGCTCAATAAATAAGAGTCAAGATTCGAGGTAGTAGGAGTTTGCAGGTTTAATACAGCATAAAGGACAGGAACAGGACAACCTGCACAGGAATAGGATGGCAGCGCTGCCGGGGGCAGGATCAGGATCGGCGTAACATTTAATAACAGTGCACAAACATATATACTAAAACAATTGCATTACAATACATACGATAGGCGGAGCAGTGGGTGTGGTCAATAGCAGTCGCGAAAGATAAGGGTGAAAGTAGGTGTAACAGGAGGCGTATACATAGACATGTGATGTAAACGTAACAGAATATGTCATAAATGGGGCGGAAACATGGAGGGGGCTACCTGAGGAGCCGGGACCTCTAACCTAGTGGTGCGCGCAAACTGACAATGACGTGTTACTAGGAGAAGCTGGGGGCTATGACTTCTGCGCTAGGAGCAGAGACTGGAGTCTGGAGAGTCAGGGCGACATGTGCCTAAACAATATCTAGTATCTGATGTTTAGAGAACATGTTGATATAAACTAAAAGTTATCGGGGTAAAGGCTAACAGACTCTAAGGCTGGTGCATGCATTATTCTACATGTAGTGCGTGATGAAGAATATGAAATGACCATAAATACAGTATTTCTCTTACATGGAGACGTAAAGGCTAGACGATGACGGAAACTATTGATGCGATTCAGTAGTTTAGGAATGCAGAGAAGGAGGGCTGAACTGATAACTAGAATCATAACATACTCTTGGCAGACTAGCAGGCAGAGCCAGGCTGAACCGGGCACTGTGAGGCAGGAAGTAAGTGAAGGGTCAGGAACACAGGTGGGGGCTGTATCGCTCCTCAGCGAGGGCTCAGGAGACAGGAGCTGAATCTGGTGTCCGGGCCCTTTTGAGGCCTAGAAACGGGGACTTTTCAATGAAATAACGTGCACACTGAGAAACGTGGCAACGTAACTTTACATAGGCCTGATATTCGTAGTATTCACGAGAACTGGGAACTGGCATACTAGGGATGGACACAACTATAATTGCGTCTTTAATCGATCATGGGGAATGCATATGCATATTAATCATGCACATATAACATAAGATGGGGGACACGTAGGGACACAGAACATGGCAAAATTTACTTTTCCACATTCCCTCCTTGTCACTACGTTTCCATCAGGAAACATCAATATTCATGATACCATCTATCATTTCATGCAGTATCATTTGCTCGTCTCGAATTTTCTTGGAACGGGATTTAGAACGGGACTTGGGACTAGGAACACAAGAGGTAGCACAAATGCCACAAATCGCAGGGCCACATTGTATACAGAGGCAGCAACTGAATATGATCGCTACTGCAATACCTAGAAAGGACAATACTTTCCATCCCCAGGCGGAAATCATATTCCAGAACCAACCGGACCATGTCCAGGTGCCTGGATCTTGGTGTAACATATGGGCAATCTTATGGAGTCTGGTTATAGCTGAATAAACAGACGGCGCGTTATTAGGAATGAAAATGCAGCAACTAGATCCGATGACTCTACAAGCCCCGCCCCTATCGGCCAGTATGACGTCAAGGACGAGACGATTCTGGAGCACGACAATTCTCATAAAGGATTGCTCCTCGGTTAAATTACCTAGAGCAGAAGTAGTCTCAATCACTACTGCTTCAAGAGTTCTGGTTAATCTACGTATCAGTTTACTATTCACGACAGTACCTAAATAGGGAAATACACCTTTATTGATATCTATGTATTGTTCTAGAGCAGTTTCAGTATAATCGACAATCGGGAGGTCTCTCTTGTGTCTAGTATGTACTAGGTGGGAATTCCTATGATAGTCAGGTGGGGCTAGAAAAACTGGTGGCAGTAGGAAGGCAATGTAACAGGTTCCCTCCCAATCGAGGGGCAGACGAACATATGCGGTCTGACCACAAACAAAATAAGAATGACGTGAGGCTTTGAAAATAGATTTCCTACTGTCACTATACTTGACAATAGTAGTACAATCACTATGTCCTACATGTACGGAACCATTATTTCTGACACATAATTCGCCTTTGACTGGTAATACTGACATAGCAGGTAAGTCTGGAGTAGTATCAGACTGAACATTCAGGACCATGAAATTCGAAGAATAATTACCTAAATTATAAACTTCATTTTCTAGATCTAACCCTGTTCTGTGGGGAAGACCTTGCTTGTCTGGAAAACATGTACTGTTAAGAAAAGACATATCTGTTGAGGATGACGTTAACGTGGACCATGCTCCACATGAACCATTATGTGAAAATGGATAAGGAAAGAGTGGCAGAACTCCCTTCGGTGTCTGGAAAGGGGGGAGTCGACCACACACCCAACAATTAGTGGCATTGCTGGTCTGGTGTGAATAATGTAACATGGGGATAAAGGAATTATTACGCATAGCAAGACGATAAGATAGTTCATGAGGAGGCAGATCACTAAACGTGTGCTCTACTGTAGCAATAGAAGACTTATTTACATGAGAAACTGGAAAACATAAATAAAAAGCATAACTTGTGCAGGTAGTCATAAGGCTGAAAAACAATATGAAACTTAGAAAAACAATACATCGGATTGAGTTTTGACTAACTCTCTCTCTACGGGGGTCTATTTTATACATGTCAGAAACCGGTCTAACCGTTTCACCTAGGGGAGGACTTAGACAATCAAACTGGCTGACTTATTTTACTAGACCTTAATTTTAGCTTATACTCCTGTTGCGGAGTTTTCTCTAACAGGGAGGGTTTAGTATCATTGTCTTTTGCGGGACAGTCCTTAAGAATAGTACTTTGGCAATCCTTAAAATCCTGGGAAATGTTCTTGGAAACAGTCTTTAATCCGTAAAACTTTTTCACATGAGACAGGTGGACCCAGCCCTTCCTGCCTTCCAGCTTGACGGCAGTACGGGTGGCCAGGAGGACCTGTTTTGGCTCCTTCCAGCGAGGCTCCAGCGGACTTGAACGATCAAAGTTCCTGACAAGGACCAAACTTCCGGGAACGATGTCATGCGGTGCCACCTCGGTATTGTCTGGAAATGCGGCGGCAACCTGTGAACGACAAGAGTGTAGGGCAGACATCAAGGAAGCTAGGTAATCTGTCAGCATATTACTTGAAACATCGGTAATACTTCGAGGTCTAGGTGTACCCCACATATTAGGGGGGCGGCCGAATACGACCTCATACGGGGACAGACCTGATCTGGAATGTGCGACCATGCGCATATAAAACAAAGCGACTGGCAAAGCTACTAGCCAGTCTACACCTTTCTCTTTACAAATCTTGGCAATACGGATTTTCAGGGTCTGATTATGTCTCTCTACGAGACCGGCTGCTTCAGGATGGCGTACACAATGGAACTTCCACTGGTACCCTAACAACAGGGAAACATGTTTCATGAGCTCGGATGAGAATGGCTGGCCGTTATCAGAATATACGACCCTAGGGAGTCCGTAACGGGGGAAGAATTCACGAACCAACTGCTTGGCAGTGGTCGCGGCTGTGTAATCTGGAACTGGATATGCCTCTGTCCATCTGGACAAAGCGCATACAACTACAAGGACATACTTGAAACCTCGACATCGCTCCATCTGAATATAATCCATCTGGAGGACTTCAAAAGGGTGGTCAGGGGGCTGGAATCCACCTTGTTCCACCGGGACACTTTTACCTGGATTAAACTGGCAACATATCATACAGGTACGGACTTTCTGCTTGGCTGCAGCTCGTAAATGCTTGTTGAACCAAATGTTCTGGATACTGTCTAACATAGCTTTTTCTCCTAAATGTGCTGGACTATGTGCGGTATTGATAATGACTTGAACCATAGAGTCGGGGAGAAACCATGTGGCTCTTCCCTTCGTTACCCATCCCTGATCTGTCTGGACCCCTCCTTGTTCGGACCATTTCTTGATTTCATCGGGAGTAGCATGTAACTGGATATCTATGACATCTTGAGTAGGGTCCTTAACTGTCATACAGGTAGTCAGAGCTGGAGTATGTGTCTGTGTCGGATTAACTGGAATGTCTGGAGTCTGTGCTGTAAGCTTGGCTGTGCGATCTGCTAGATCGTTACCTTGAGAAATAATGTCAGTAACTTTCGTATGTGCTTTGCACTTCATGATAGCAATAGATGTCGGTAAGTGTATGGCATCTAACAGAGCTTGAATAAGGAGACCATGCTGAATCTTGGTTCCATGAGAAGTCATGAAACCTCTCTCCTGCCAGAGCACTCCGAAGTCGTGTACGACTGTGGAAAATTAGTGCGTTTTGGTGAACATTATCTGCGCCATCTTGCCTCTTCCCTGATGCCACACTTTTGTCGTGCGCGCCCGCCATTTTAAGATGCCCCGATCAGAACAAACCCTTTTGCATGCCGCTGGCCCCTGACATAGCCCTTTGCCTTCGCTAAGCCCGCACGCTGACCACCCCCTGCTTGCACCTGCCTTGAGTCATAAACCCCTCTTCGGCGCTGCTCTGCCCCAGGCCCTCATCCTGTTCCCAGCGCGACACCTCCCTGCTTTCCTTTCATGATCTCCGGCCCTTAGATGCAAACCCCCTTTTTCCCCGTGTGCCCGTTTTGTCCTCCCCGTTCCCAAGCCGACACCCAGCTCTGCCGATACCATCCTTGCCCCTCCCCGTACAATAGAAAGCTTCCCCCATCAAAGAGTCCCCGGGTTGATCAAAGCCCCCCACCCCATGAGATCCGATCAAACTCCCCACATTCCGTGAATCGGCGGATTATCCAGCTGCGCGATGCTCATCACCTGTTGTGACTAGGGTGGGGACTTCAACTGTAAATGTGTGTGGGAACGGGCCCAAAGGGGATTCTGAGGATGTCTTTCCGTACATCAAAGTATCAACGAGAATGTGTTACATGTAATAAAGAGATAAACTTGTGTATAAGAGGCCAGGCCTCCGGGGATGCAGTTAGAGCACCTCAGAACGATACCTTCTGTCCGTTTCGTTGTGTTCTCCTCCGGAGAGAATAAAAACCTTGTTTCCTGCCTTCCAGTCTCCAGCGCCTGCCTCTTCAATAGTTTAACTTCTTTGTGGGTTCAAGAGGCGACATCGCCGGGCAATAATTAAGGATCTTATATTCTGGTTGGTAGTGCCCCCCCAGTTTGTATTTTTCCACAATTGGCGTCCCAAGCGTGGGGCCCATCAGCGACTCGTGGATCCAGTGGGAGAGGTCCCGACGACAGAGTGAACGACTGCAACGATCGGGAGAGCTCTTGCCCAATAGACCCTCGTCTGGCAGCCGATCATCCGAACTTCACTAGTTCCGAACAGACCTCTCTCGAGTGATCTACGGTCCTGACTGGGAACCATCAGGAGTGCCGTGAGAAATAAGAGAAAAAGAGGACGATCGGGCGCTGGATTCGGAAGACAAGAAACTGTCCACATGGTCCGGGTAAGGTCGTGTTGCCACGACAAATCGAAATTTGTTTTGATTGCTTGATTGTTCAAAATACTAGTATTGCTTTGTTTATTTTTATTTAGAGATTCACTGTCTGCAAACGGAGAAGCAACAGGCTCTCTCTCCCTTTGCAAGCAGTGGAGGATAGGTAGGGTAGCAGCCGTGCTTGTTCTTTTTCTCCCCCACTCAATAATTGCTTGAAACTGAACTGTTGTTCACAAAACTATTGTTTCCTGGAGATTCCCTGTCTGCAAGCAGGGAAGAGACCACCCTTTTTGCAGATAGTGAAAAGGGTAGGTAACGCAGATCTTTGCGGACCTACTCATTCTCCCCATTGTTATTTATTGGTCGTTTGGTTTTATATTTTTTTTTGATCCATGAGGTATTCACTACCTGCAAACAACGTAGAATAGAAATATTCTGTCTAGTCTTTGCACCTAGTGATAAGATAGGCAGTGCTGACTTTTTAGTCCCTCGTTACGAGCCGTCATGTCTGTCTTCTCCCCATTGATAAATAGCCTGTTTAGCCCGGACCGGGTGTTAGAGGTGGACCATATAGCTCCACTAGAAGGCACCCCTAATAAGGACATGTTCATAAACTATGGGTTAGTCACCATAGCTTATAATAAATTATGGCACAGGTATACCGAAGATAGCCAAGACAAACAGTGGCCACTGGCAGGATCCTTTGACCTTGATAAAATAGAAACGTTAGAAATAGCCTTTCGAAATAATAAGACGACGCCAATTATGCTCGACAGTCTCGGTATGTGGCGCAGAGAGGCTACGAAACGACAGAGAAAAGACGAGGATAAACCAAGTAGGGAAATATACCGACAGGACAACCCCAGGACACCGCTACCCACAACTTATCCCCCGACACTATGCAAAGGACGACCAGACTTAGGGTCAGACCAATGCGCTTTTTGTAGGTATGTCGGACACTGGAAAGCCCAATGCCCGACTCTACTGAGCGTGAGTAAAGGCAAAGGGCCGACAAGAACGACAGACCGACAGTACGAGAAAAGGCGTGAGACAGAGAAGAACCCGACTTACATAGACAGACCAGACAGAACCACCACGTTTGATTATGCCCGATGGCACAGATTTCGCCAGGAAAATCTCAGCGGCGTGCTCAAGTTCTCCTAGGTCGGGCAATGTCAAGACGGGAACCCAGCCTCGTTTAAAATTCACAGACGGAAAGAGATAATTATGACCAATAACTGTTTTTATATTTGTCTTGGGTCTTTGTATGTCGTACTTGTACTGTCCCCCGTCTGAGTTCGTGTGTATGTAATGTACAAATCTGCGTCATCCCTCTACACGTGTTTCCGTGTTACTCGACCCCTGTTAGCAGAAACTTAGCATAAAAGCAACCTGGAAAGAAAGAAATGATAAAACAAAATCCGTAGACCATTAATAAACTTGAACTTTTAATTTAACACAACAAACAAGGAATAATAACGATAAACTGTAGAAAATGAAAGTCAAACAGAACATTCGCCCCCCCCATTCTGGAACCTTCCAAAGTAGGGCAGGGTTACGGCTACGCCCAACCAACGGCAACCCATATAAGGCGAGCCCCGCCGCCAACTCTTGGTCAGGAAATCTTAACGTATGGGGGAGCCGGAGGAGAGGCAGGAGCCCGCAGCCTGGGCATTTGCAGGTAGTCCCGCCACATGTCTCCTTGGCCGGCCGCAACGGGCCTGGAAAGACTAAGGTAGTCCCGCCACATGTCAAGAGGAGAACGAGGCACCTCTTCCTTTCCTCTTCCGTCACAGCCGCAGCAGTCCTGGACGGCGGGATGTCCTGCACGTACCTCCACAACAATTTGTCCAAGTTGGGCTGGGAGGGAGAGGCGACGCGGACGAGCCTCTCCCACCTCCACCGGTAGGAGGTTTCCCAGCCCCCAGCCCGACGCCGAACATCCCCAGTCAGGCGATGGTGCCCATACTTGCGCAGCACCGAACGTACAATGGTGGCACCCCAGTATTTGCGCAGCACCGAACGTACAATGGTGGCACTTGGGGAACACCGGATGTGGAGAGGCCTTCATGCGGGGCGATGAAAAGGAGCGGCATGGAGTGCACCGGGAGAAGGAGACGATGTGAGCGAGTCTCCCTCGCCCCCAGGTGGGGGCATCACAGCTGCACCCCAGCTGAACGTCCCGCTCTCACAAAACAGGGACCTCTTCCTTTCACTCCGAAGGGTCTCTTCCATTCTTGCAAACTCGACGAGAGTGGCCCCTGTAGGGCCTCAAAATGGCGTCTGGATCCGCTGGAAGGCGGGCCCCGGCCACTAGAGTAACTTTGGCCAGCCATACAACTCGAACATTTGTCCCATGGAGCACGAGCCCCCATCTCCGACAGCATCTCCGCAGCCTTGAAGATCATACAAAGGTCCCCGGCGGAACCTTCGGCCTTTGCAGGTTTCCGGTAAGGGACGGCTGCCTTGATCGCCAACGAAACAAACATGACATTGCCACACCTTCTGTTAGCGTGAATTCTAGAACTGCCGAAAAGGACTCTGGTCCAAACTGCCAGTAATGGAAACATTTCCCCCTGATGCTGCTTCCGGACTGTGCCGGCCCCGCCCAAAATGGCGCTGGTATCAATCGGAACTTACGAACACCTCGTGGTGTTCCTTCGCACTAATATAAACTTGATGTTCTGAGATTTTATATGATCCTTTGTACACTTGGCTAGAAAAGACGAAGAGAACTCACTCGACGAATAGTGTGAAAAGATCCCCGTTACAAATGTTGATTACGAATGTACAATGTATTATATTTTTATAACTGATGTAAACCTCATTTACGACGCACACGTACGGTATGCATATAGGAAATCTGATTACAACTGTTATGATTATGCTTCTAAATTATGAAAATATATGCCCCCGAACCCCCAGCCAATTAATAGACGTTTTTAGTCTCTTACAAATGAATGAGTAAAACTTTCCGATGTTTTTATTGTTGCAAACGACACCCCCCACTGTACGCACTTTAGCCATTGCCACGACCGACCAAATACGACCACACCCTCCTAATCCATATGCTGAAATGAATTTGCAAAATAAAGTCTTTGAAACTATGGACGGGTATTGCATGCTTTATTTTAAAACAATATGGGATGGGTAGGAAAGTTCTTTTTCTGTGCACCCTACTCTGCTCTCTCTTTAAGGTTAAAGGAAGATGGTTGCCCAGCCCTGGAGGACGGATCGGATCGACAACACGACACTCCGTCTTAAAAGTACGCGACTGACTCATGAACTCTCACGTAGAGGAAGACCGTGACTTCCAAGGATGGGTAAAACGAATGGTGTAAATGAGGGAATGTAAAAGGAGGGTGAAATGAAATAATGTAAATATTGTAAAGTACAACGTCCCAAAGTAGCAGGGACCCAAGAACCGAAGAACTTTAGAACGCCACGGCGTTGAAAGAGGTTTAAGGATCCCGATAGTGAGATATATCCTTTGACTAGATACCTCGCACTAGGCACCTCTGGTTTCCTTTTTATGTTTCCCCGCACACGCCCTACATGAACACACTACCCCCCCTCGACTCCGAAAACTATATCCCCGGGGACCCTGCCCCAAGGAGGAAAGACGAGTAAGAGGTAAGTAAAGGACTTATGAATCCATGTATTTGAATGCGCGCGAATGCTGTCTCCCCCACCCCCCCCCCCTTTTTTCCTCCCTCTGCAGGTTACATCAGAGATTACAGCCAAGGTGTGGCGAAGATCTGAGACCTTGCCATGTCTAAATACACGAAACGGACTAGCGCCGCAGGGTGGTGTCTAAGCACGCCTGCAAACTACTCACGTATCGAACAAACCCGAAAAATTAGCACAACCTGATAAAAAGTGATCACCCTTAAACCAGACCGGACGAATGAACCCATGTCACGTATGATGCGAAACTGTGAGGGAATGTGTGTGTGTGTGACTGAGGCGTTGACCCAACTGGTCAAAGGACCGAGAATGCGAGAAAGTGCGACAAAATGGTACCTCCTTTCTTCTTTCCTTTTCTCAAAGCACGTCCCCTCTACCCTGTCTAATGCTCAAACTGCATGATTACAAGATTCTAACGCGGACTCGTGAATACCCTTTACTGTGTAATGCACTAAATAGCCTTTCTTGAATACACTGCCACCCTCTCTGTTGCACGTGTACTATTTAGCCTGCCGTTGCACTCTCTCTCTCTCTCTCTCTCTCTCTCTCTCTCTCTCTCTCTCTCTCTCTCTCTCTCTCACTCTCTCTCTCTCTCTCTCTCTATTTTTTCCACTACCACTCTTCCGAGTGGTTAGCCCCGAAATTGGCAGATTGCCACCCCTAGCACACCACCTAATTGGCTTCAAATACCGTCAGTATTTGCACAAACGCTCGTCCTTAATACAATCACCCTGAGGCCGCGTCATTACCTCTCCTTTTCCGCTAGAAGTCAATGAACCCAGGTTGGGCCATAAGGGAAAGGACAGGTAAGACGACAGAGGTTCCCTAATCTGGCCCGAAATAAGGGAACTACATGTCAACGGCTCCTATAGTATAAAACAAGGACCTCAGAATGCGCGACCCTCCCCTCCCCGAATCGTCGCAATACCCAAACCAGAAAAACGATCACCCCCGTTACCTCCCCTGTCTATGTCCCTGGTTGTTTCCCATAAAACCCCTGTCCTTCCTAGTTAAGTAACCGGGCTGTAAAAGGTTACGTAGGACCCAGAATGATGTTTTACAAGGTTAACAGACTAGACCAAGGTAAAGAAATCATCAAAATGAACCCCGCAGTAGTTGAAAAACAGGATGCACCGATAGAAAGGAAATGTTTAGCCATGTTCGTCTCTCAGCAAAATACCTGTGTAGTACCATGTTGACGACTCACTGTACCCTTTTTGTAAATGTAAAACTCTAGCGAACGGCATATCTTTGCCAGATTTGTCTCCCGAAGGTGGGTTACCATCAGATGAACTGTCATGCCTGTAATAAATGATTATGAAGGAAAGTCATAGTAAATCCAACAGGTCCGCCACCGGTCATTCATATGCCAGTTGTGAACGTTAAATATAACGGACATTTTCATTCTTTGCCTGGAGCTGGGAGAGAAATAGACCTTTTGATTATCTTCATCTGCAAATTTTCTAAAGACTGTCTTTTCAAACTTGTTTAAGGGTACTGCTGTTGGAGGAGAGAAGGACCGGATGTGGGAGCACGAGGCCCGACTGCGGACTAAGGGACACCTGCGACATTAGCCAAGGCGAGACCACGACTGAAAAGAGCTGCAGGACAAGGCACTGTTTTCGACAGCATGAAAAGAAAGGGTCGACCTCATGCCCCTGCTCGACGTCCAGTGCCTTTCGACAAGTCCCCGCTCTCTGAATTCCGTCGCACGCCCGCCCATTTGAAGTCTCTCGTTCCCCTAGTTTGTTCCCAATTTGGCCTTGCTCCATCCCCCTTTTTCCTCTGACCTACCCTATGGACTGTTTTGAACGCTCTTCTTCCATCGGAACTTTCTGACAATCACCTCAAAGGACACAGGGCGAAAAGGACCTTTCCGACCAGAAACGCGAGGAAAGGGTCGTGCCCTGCAACGCAGAACTTAGAACAGAGCTGGACTTGTAGCTCCACCGCCGGTGCTCAACAGCGCCAACGAAAGACCACAAAGAACAATGAGAACTCATAAAACTTCGAACGTTCGACATCCTCAACCACCGTTTTGCTACGCCTCATTTCTCTCCCAGCCGCCATTGTATTGATCCTGCTCCAATCCGAATCTGAAACATGTATTAACCTGCCAGTTCACGTTATGATATGTACTTGCTGCTCGCCGTTTTTTGTATTTCATTCCTATGACTTTCCTGCTTTATCAAATAGGTGCACCTCCTAAAAAAAAAACTAGAAACCTCAAAATGTATTGTTTACAACTCTTTTCCATCTAGGGTTCCTACCGTTTTCTTTCTCATGCTCACCACAGTAGAACCGAATAGAAAATGAACCAGCAAGATGTCTTGAATATGTTAAAGGGAGGACTGTGGAAAATTAGTGCGTTTTGGTGAACATTATCTGCGCCATCTTGCCTCTTCCCTGATGCCACACTTTTGTCGTGCGCGCCCGCCATTTTAAGATGCCCCGATCAGAACAAACCCTTTTGCATGCCGCTGGCCCCTGACATAGCCCTTTGCCTTCGCTAAGCCCGCACGCTGACCACCCCCTGCTTGCACCTGCCTTGAGTCATAAACCCCTCTTCGGCGCTGCTCTGCCCCAGGCCCTCATCCTGTTCCCAGCGCGACACCTCCCTGCTTTCCTTTCATGATCTCCGGCCCTTAGATGCAAACCCCCTTTTTCCCCGTGTGCCCGTTTTGTCCTCCCCGTTCCCAAGCCGACACCCAGCTCTGCCGATACCATCCTTGCCCCTCCCCGTACAATAGAAAGCTTCCCCCATCAAAGAGTCCCCGGGTTGATCAAAGCCCCCCACCCCATGAGATCCGATCAAACTCCCCACATTCCGTGAATCGGCGGATTATCCAGCTGCGCGATGCTCATCACCTGTTGTGACTAGGGTGGGGACTTCAACTGTAAATGTGTGTGGGAACGGGCCCAAAGGGGATTCTGAGGATGTCTTTCCGTACATCAAAGTATCAACGAGAATGTGTTACATGTAATAAAGAGATAAACTTGTGTATAAGAGGCCAGGCCTCCGGGGATGCAGTTAGAGCACCTCAGAACGATACCTTCTGTCCGTTTCGTTGTGTTCTCCTCCGGAGAGAATAAAAACCTTGTTTCCTGCCTTCCAGTCTCCAGCGCCTGCCTCTTCAATAGTTTAACTTCTTTGTGGGTTCAAGAGGCGACATCGCCGGGCAATAATTAAGGATCTTATATTCTGGTTGGTAGTGCCCCCCCAGTTTGTATTTTTCCACACGACTCCGAATGCGTAGCGTGAATCTGTATAAACATTAACTTTCAGGTTCTTGGCGTGTATGCAGGCTTGTGTCAGAGCAACTAGCTCTGCTGCTTGAGCAGACAGGGTGTCAATACGGTGTGTTTCTATAACTTCAGTGTCAGTAGTCACTGCATACGCGGCTACTAGTTCTCCTGTACTTGTTCTCATACATGAACCATCCACATAAAGTGTCAGGTCGGGATCTGGTAATGGAATATATGTCAGATCTTGTCTTGGCTTTGTCATGGTGTTAACTACTTCCACACAGTCATGTGTGGCAGGAGTTGAAATAACTGACGGTAACAGTGTAGCAGGATTTAGAACGTTGCAGCGTCTGATTTCTATGTGTGGCTGGAACAGTGTCAGTTCATAACCTGTTAAACGTGCAATTGTCAAGTGCTGAGTTTGTGTTCGGTTTAAAAGAACTTCCACGGAGTGTGGAACTTGTACTGTCAAGGAATGTCCTAATACTATGGAATCACTTTGTCTGATAGCTAGTGCTGTGGCTGCAACTGACTTGAGGCACGCAGGCAGAGCCTGGGCTACAGGATCTAATGTGCTCGAAAAATAAGCACAGGGCTTGTATTGTCCTGCTTGATCTTGTGTGAGAACAGATAATGCTGTACCATCACGTTCTGTGACAAAAAGTGTAAAAGGCTTACTGTAGTTCGGTGTAGCTAGAACTGGAGCTTGGCATAGAGCTTTCTTTAGCTCATTGAAACTAAGTGTATGTTCAGATGTCCAAGGGAGGACAGTCGATACGGCTGCCTCCTGTGTCGTTAACTGTATTAGTGGCTTAGCTAGAAATGCATACTGAGGAATCCATTGTCTGCAATAAGAAGTAAGGCCGATAAAAGCACGTACCTCCTTCTGGGTCTTGGGCTGAGGAAGACTCGTTATTAACTGGATACGGTCTGGTGTCAACTGCCTACCCCACTTGGACAGTAAGTGGCCTAAGTAGATCACTTGCTGGACACAGAATTGAAGCTTCGAAGGGGACACCTTGTGCCCCATCTCGGCAAGGAAATACAAGACTGTAAGTGATGCTCGCTCGCAAGCACGTTCAGAACGGGCTGTGATCAGTAGATCATCGACATACTGGAGCAGGGCAGTGTCTGTTGGCATGTGAATGTTGTCTAGTTGTCTCTTAAGTGCTTGACTGTAAATACTAGGACTTTCTGTGAAACCTTGAGGAGCTCGTGTGAACATATAGCTCCTTCCATTTAAACAAAATCCGAAAAGAAACTGGCTGTCTGGATGAATGGGGACACTGAAAAACACGTTCTTGAGGTCTATGACTGTAAAAAATGTAGCTTCGGAATCAATGGCTGTCAATAGGGAAGAAATATCTGGGACAACTGGGTACTGGGGAATAATACATTTATTGAGTTCTCGAAGGTCAATCACTAATCGATATACTGGGGGTGCATTTGGATCAGTACGTTTCATGACTGGAATGATCGGAGAATTACATACATTGGAAGTAGTTTCTACAACTACTCCTTGAGCGATGAGCTCGTCAATAATTTTGGATAAGGCTGTTACAGCCTCAGGTGGCAATCTGTACTGTCTGATTCGTGGTAACACTACACCTGGCTTGAGAGTCACACGATGGGGTGTGATTTGCATAAAACCTACATCAGTTGGACCTTGCGCCCATAGATGCTGCGGAACATTGGACAATCTTGGATCAAAATCTCGTAATACATAGTGACCCTTGAAGTCACGTAAAAACAAACGTATTCCCTCTGGGGAACAGCAAATAACTGCACCTAATTCTTTCAGTGTCTTAATACCTAACACATTTTCTGGACATGACTTAGTAAGTAATAGATCAGTAGTGCGGGACAATGGACCTACTTCTAGAGTAACTGGCTTAGATATCTCGTTTACAATAGGCTTTCCTGAAAATCCAAGGGAAACATTTCTAGAGCCTGAGAGCGGAGCCCCTGGAACTTCGGCGTGACTTATAGTGGTCCTACTTGCCCCTGTATCAATCAGAAACTTTCTGTCTTTCCCTAGTACTTGACTGTGAACATAGGGACCTTCTTGATCTACAGGAATCTCGATGAGAGGCAAGCCTACCTCCCTCTCTAGGCTGTTTCATGAATACTGTTGATACTCTGGATACTCAGACTGTGCATACTGGTACATCTGCTGTGTAACATGCTGTGTTGCAGCAATAGGCTGCGGTGCTGGAACTGTCTGTTGTGCATTCTGTGGCTGAGAAGTCTGTGAAACTTGTTCTTGTCTAGGCGGACGTGGTCTTTCTTTAGTTTTACCAGTAGCTATATTGTGTTTCAGAACTGCACACTCGTTTATGAAATGACCTGGCTGTTTACAATAATTGCATGTCCCTTTAACGGGAGCTGCAGGATGACTGGCTTGAGTCGGACCCCTCTTCTGACTGTCTTGTGGAACAGATTGTGCAACTAGTACTTTCATTTTCGTGTCTTTCATACGTTTTCTCTCGTGTTCTTGCTCTTCTCTGATTCTATTCTGGTGGTACTGGAGCATCTGTAACATCTGGGACGGGGTACTAGCTTGCCAGGTACTTTCGACTTTCAAAACTCGATTCTTAACTTGTGGACTTGAATTCTCGACTAATTTAGTAACAAAAAGATGAGGGTATGACTCGCTACTTGTCTTCAGGCCACTGTTTATAATAAAGCATTTCTCGAACCTAGAATAAAAATCACTAGTGTCTTCGTCTTGTTTCTGTTTACAGGCTGAGATTGCATCCCAGTCTTCCTTTTTAGTGGCTAATAATCTGGGCAAAACTTGTATTAACAGTTCTGGTAATTCTTTACATTTCTCTCCAAGACCGGTACCTGGTACTCGTATCTTATCTTCAGCTTCTAGGACTGCCCAATCGATCTTTTTCTCTCCCACCTCCCATTCTTTTTCCTTGAGTTTCTCGTATACCCCTGCGGGCAATAGGACTTTTAACATTTTAATAATATCTGGATAAGTGTATTCTCCCATACGGAGCATGTCTTTTAATTCTCGGTGGAACCCTGCTGGATCTTTGTCGTGACAAGGAATTAATTTCTTCATCTCTAAGAGTTCCATCTTTGTAATCGGGGTGTAAACAAATACTCGTTGCATTTCACCATCTGCTGTCCTGACTGGGTGTACTTCTCGTAACGGATTCTGTCTATCTATGTAAAACGGTTTACTTTCTGGAGGTGAGACATGAACAAAATGCGGGTTCAAAAACATACTATATTTGTGACGCTGTTCTAGAATGACACTAATTAAATCGGTACCTAAACCTTTCCATCTATACTGGAGTAACTCGTTCAGGACATCGTGTAACGGACCAGGATCGGAATGTTGACCCTCATACAATGTAATGAGGTGCTGGATCATATACATACCCACCAGTCGCTGCTTGGCTGGGGGCAGTTTCAGAAACATTTGTGCCACTATTTCGTCTGGAAAAGTGGTAGAATCAGTAATCCATCGGACTGCTGATCGGGCTAGTTCTTGTTCATGCATAGTACTTAATTCACTATAACCGATTCGTGATTTCAGAATTTGATCGGTAGCTTGAAATACTTGTTCTAGAGAACCTTGTTCTGGTGCTGGATGATGAAAAACTGACTTGTGTTCTAGGCGTAAATGGCGGTCTGGAAATCTAGATTTTCCTACATACGCTATTCTGGCGGGATTGTCGTCGTCTACCTCTTCAGTAGAAGAGTCATTCTCTTTCTCGCTTACTTGTGCTGCTTTACGTTGTTCGTGTAACTTTATTATTTCCTTACGAATTCTCTTGTACATACTCTCTATACTACTGATAGTTCTGTGTTTACCCTCGGCTATATTATCACTCCACCTTGTCAGGATTCTCATTTCGGCCGGATCTTTGGACGGGTAATCTTGTTCTCTTATTAAACAATTAATCAGAAACTTTAATAGCATGAGCTGGATCTCAGCTTTCCTTTGGGACATGGCTTCGCCAATACTTTCTGGATCATCCCCTGTACGGATGAAACGATATATTCTGTCTAGATCTTCTTTCATATTCGGTAGGGTGTCCAAATACCCGGTCACCCGTCTTACACGGATGGAATATATAACTGTACTATCATCACCTGTGACTGGATCATAGCGGCATTCAGTGAGAGCTCGTCGGATATCTGCAACGGACTTATATTTGGGCGTACGCTGTAACGCACTTTCATGTAACTCGACTAACGTTACTCGTTGGTGTGGTGGCGGGGTACCAGGAGGACCTCCTCCTGCGGCCCCTATACTGGAATCGTCGACTGATACTCTTCGTGCTGGCAGAGTGGGAAATTGTAATGTAGGCTGGACCGGGGGTACCGTAGCAGGTACTCCGGTGTCTGGAGGAGCAGGATTTACATTATTTACAGGAGCTGGCGGAACAGGATTTGCATATTCTGGGACCGTGTCGTCCAAGTAGGACGAGATGAAAATATCAGCTGCGGTCGGTTTGTGACGTAGCTTGGTCGGAACTAATGGTGGCGGAAAATTACCGGATGCCTCCGGGGTCGCTTTTGGCAAGCCCTCGGCAAGAAGAGGATACATACCCTTAATGAGGGCATTTCTCTGTCTGTCTGACTGTTCGGTTTTAACTCGTTCACCTATCTCGATTAATTCCCTTTCGTGGGCTCTTTCTAAGGATTCTCTACTTAATTCTGACTTTCTGATTTCTTTTTCGGTTCTTTTATGAGATTCTTTGCGCCATAACTCGATGGCATCTTTCTGTGACTGTCTAGCTTTCTTTTTCCATAATGCTTCTTCTACTCGCATGATGCACTCGGCATCCCATGTACCCGATACGGGCCATCTATACTTTTCTTCTAACTCTTTGGTGTACTCCACCCATAAATCTAGATATAATATGGCACTTATGCCATGCTTCTGATACATAAAATGACCTGGACTGTCCCTAGGCGGGACAGGAACTGCTGCTTCTAACAGACCTTTTCTGGTTTTTAACTGACGTAGTTTCGAAAATAAAGGCATGACTGAACTGTAATCTAGACACAATACAATACACAATGAACACGATAAGTACACCACTTTCATACCACGACATTAAAATACATGAAGAACATTTAAAATAACAGTTCGAACAGAATACTACCTGGAATACGGAAAACAGAATACATGAATTTTCTCGAGAACAGAACTGGCTAGAACAGAGACTAGATGCACTGCTGAAACAGTACGAAACTTACCGGTCTCATAAAGAGACACGTCAGGACCCGCATCCACCGAAGTGGACACTTCGTTTTGGGATCTGTGTACCACCAAACCCCACGGACCAGAGACAATTAGATTGACCCTGTCTAGATACTACCCCAGCAACGGTACTCACCGGGCAGCAAGAACGGAAGGCCTCGGACTGGACTGGACTGCTTCGACGCCGGACGGACGAACTTCGGATTTCTGTTACGGGTGGGCCTCCGGATACCTCGGACCTTGGACTCTCGGCTTGGGCTCTGGTCGGGACTCGCCGCGTTCCTCCACCGCCTCGTCTGGATGCTGGACCGCAACCTCCGTCTCCTCCGTGGGCCTGAGGGATACTTGAAGCAGAAATATCTGCACGTGGCCGGTATGGTTCCGTCACGGCTGCAGAGGGTCAGGGGGCATACGTGGCTTCACCGGCGCGTGGGGAAAGGGCAAGTCCCTATTCGGGCGCCATTATGTGGTATATAAATAAATAATACCGGATCTAGGTTTGACTGGACATAGCAATAACAGATAGCTCAATAAATAAGAGTCAAGATTCGAGGTAGTAGGAGTTTGCAGGTTTAATACAGCATAAAGGACAGGAACAGGACAACTGCACAGGAATAGGATGGCAGCGCTGCCGGGGGCAGGATCAGGATCGGCGTAACATTTAATAACAGTGCACAAACATATATACTAAAACAATTGCGTTACAATACATACGATAGGCGGAGCAGTGGGTGTGGTCAATAGCAGTCGCGAAAGATAAGGGTGAAAGTAGGTGTAACAGGAGGCGTATACATAGACATGTGATGTAAATGTAACAGAATATGTCATAAATGGGGCGGAAACATGGAGGGGGCTACCTGAGGAGCCGGGACCTCTAACCTAGTGGTGCGCGCAAACTGACAATGACGTGTTACTAGGAGAAGCTGGGGGCTATGACTTCTGCGCTAGGAGCAGAGACTGGAGTCTGGAGAGTCAGGGCGACATGTGCCTAAACAATATCTAGTATCTGATGTTTAGAGAACATGTTGATATAAACTAAAAGTTATCGGGGTAAAGGCTAACAGACTCTAAGGCTGGTGCATGCATTATTCTACATGTAGTGCGTGATGAAGAATATGAAATGACCATAAATACAGTATTTCTCTTACATGGAGACGTAAAGGCTAGACGATGACGGAAACTATTGATGCGATTCAGTAGTTTAGGAATGCAGAGAAGGAGGGCTGAACTGATAACTAGAATCATAACATACTCTTGGCAGACTAGCAGGCAGAGCCAGGCTGAACCGGGCACTGTGAGGCAGGAAGTAAGTGAAGGGTCAGGAACACAGGTGGGGGCTGTATCGCTCCTCAGCGAGGGCTCAGGAGACAGGAGCTGAATCTGGTGTCCGGGCCCTTTTGAGGCCTAGAAACGGGGACTTTTCAATGAAATAACGTGCACACTGAGAAACGTGGCAACGTAACTTTACATAGGCCTGATATTCGTAGTATTCACGAGAACTGGGAACTGGCATACTAGGGATGGACACAACTATAATTGCGTCTTTAATCGATCATGGGGAATGCATATGCATATTAATCATGCACATATAACATAAGATGGGGGACACGTAGGGACACAGAACATGGCAAAATTTACTTTTCCACATGATGCTGCAAAGAAATGGTACCTGAAATTTTACAGTAGTTTAGCAAAATGTTTTTTTACCTACTTTCATTTTTTAGGAGCATTTCATATTGAAAGCAAAGAGACATTAATCTTGCTTTCAAGCTTCTGCAAATATTTGCATCTAATCAGAGTGCATTCTGTGAGCATCATGCATAGCCTCTTGTTGCTAAACTTTGAAACTGTGTGAACATATTTTCATACTGGAACCACTGTCAGTAGAGCAGTCAGAACGTACATTTACTTAGCGCGCTCACCCTAATAATAAAGGCTTTAAGATAATGAACCATAAATACAAGTTTGAAAAGCATTAACACATGCACACAAATATTAACTTAACTACAGGCAGTACCCTTCCCTGATCCTTAATGTGGTACTGGAAACTGGCAGCCAAAGGGTTTGTGCTGCAGGGGGTTGGGCCTACTTGTCCCAAGGACAAAATACACATTAAAACTTGTTGCCCTTGTCCCCAAACTATATGTCCTGGGCGTCGGGCTATAGGAATTCCACATCCCTGCATTCAGAGGACACTGGAAGGGAATATTCTTCTTTGTCAAATTTCTTAAGGCTGCACTCACTGTGGAAAAGTCACAAATGTACCTGGAGCAAAAGCTGGCCATGGCTAAGAAGGATCACAGCATGGTCACATCTTGTCGGGGACAGGTGAATGACAGTGCTTGAACTTTTTCAGGGTCAGGAGTCATTCCCCCGTCAGAGAAAATATGGCCAAAGAATTTGACTTTGGTTTTGTGAAACACACACTTTTCTGCATTTAATGTGAGACCTACATCAGCGAGCAGACAGCATACTTGACCAAGAACTTTGTCATGCTCTTTTCGAGGGGCCCCAAACACTAGTGTACACAATATATCATTACTGTAGTTACAGACATGTGTGACAGGTTGAATTACGCGGCAAATGACATCCTGAAATATTTCTGCAGTCCACGACACAACAAAGCAGAGTCTTTTACATGAGTTTAAAAAGTCGTAATGTACCTACATTTCTCTTCCAGCTAGAGTTGATAGTATCCTTTCTTCAAATCAAGATGGGAGAAGACTTTGATGCGATTCAACTGTGCAAACATGTCCGATATGTGTGGACATGGATGTCTTTCTCTCTCGATTTCTTTGTTAGCCTGGCGCATATCAACATAAATACGCACCGCACCTCCACTGTCTTTTTTTTACACTACCACTACGGGTGAAAACAATGGCGTCAGACCAATAGAGTACTCATTTATATCATTCTTTAATAATGTGTCTATTTCTTTTCTCCACGGCCTCCAGTAAATGAAAAGCAATCCAACTGTGTCGCTGAGCAACAAGAGAAATGTCCTCATTAATCTGAAATTGCACCTTCATTGTCTTGAGTTTCCCTAGTCCATGAAACAATGCTGAGAATTGCCTTACTATTTTAGAATGTACATTGAGGTTGTAGTTGATGGATATCAGTTCCATTTCAGCAGCAGTGCTGAAACTGAGTAAACATACTCTCGACAATGTACCTTGGAGGACATGAATTGGTGCTTGTGCTGTAATTTTCTCATGCCTCATGGTCACTACAAATTACCCTTGACTTTGCAATAGCGTACAAACAGCCCATGTGTACACCTTTGTTTTAGATGGCGTTAGATGGGGTATCGGAGACAGTTCATTGTATTTTTCTGTAGGCGTGATATTGATCAATGCACCACTGTCTATAATAAAAGCTGTAGGGCAGCCATTGACCTTTACCGTGATCTTGGGATACTGTCCAAATGAGTTTGGTAGCTTCGCGTAGGGATCTCTCTTTGACTTGTGTTCTTTGCAAGCAGCCAATCCTTCATGTGCACGTCATTCTGCGTTTGACATCACCATTGCACATCCATCTTCTTCACTGTCACTCAATGGTGATATTGAAGAGCCTTTGGAAGTAGAATTTGATGACGATCAATTTCTTTTAGTCTCTACTTGCCTCAATTGATGATGCAGTTTGGCCTTATAGGTGTGGCTAGAATGCTTCTGGAACTTTCTGGCATCCATTTTCTCTTCTTGTCGTGATACACTTAGCTTCTCTTTCACCTTGCAGACCGTTGTGAAATGGTTTTCTTTCCCGCAGCCTTTGCATATCTGTACAATGGTGGGACATTTACTTTTGTGTGGAAACAAGATTCCACATCAGGAACACAATTTCTTTTTCTTCCCGGACATCGTCTTATAGGCCTTCACTTTTGTTTCTGCTTACTTTTCATGATCAACGGTGATTCGTTGTGGACTGTTCCAGCTTCCATATCAGCAGCCTGTTGATCTACACGTTCCGCAGCTCTCTCAGCCACGAGTACCTTTTCTACACCAAGTGTGTCTCTTAGCATGCGCCGTCTGAATGATTTGGAGAAGCAACAATTGATGACTCTGGGACGCACGGCTTCTTTGCATTGAATTCACTGAACTTGCAGTGCATGATGAGGGTATGACAAACTCAGCCATCATTTCACTAGTTTGTTCACTTCCCTGGCCGAAAATGTACCTTTCATAGTCAACACTCGGCATTGGATTGAACTTGGCTTCCAACGCTTTCTTTGATTGGACAATATGATACGTCATGTATTTGTAGACATCATATTTGGATTGGATTGCACACCTCAAACGTAGTATTTCTCAATTTTTATCTGAAGACTTTATTGTTGCGTGCTCATTGGTGATGCCCAAACTGCACGTTGAAAACTAGACCAAATCTTGTAGGGGCGACTTTTCACCCCAAACCGCTGGCACTGCCAAAGTTGCATTTGCAATATGTTTTCTTCCTTGTTCAAGCCATTTTACTCCTGTTTACTCAATTCGTTCTCGATTTGTTCACTCTTTTTTTTTTTTTTACTTGTTTTATTGTGGTGTATCATCAAAATATCAGATGCAAATGCACAACTGCATCCATACAGGCATTGATAAAAGGCTTGAAGCAGGTTAAGTAATATTACACAGCCCTTCAGTCCACAACCCGGAGGTCTGACGGCGTCAGATTAGAGCAGAGCCATAAAAACACAGCAATATCAGCCTTGGACACAAACAGGGTAGTCACACCACTATTTTCAGTTAAACAGAACATTACTCAAAGAAAACAAATCCAGCAGAGAAAGTCAAGATAGCCCACGTTACACCCCAGGGGTCCAGTTCGTAGTAGTGATGCAACATCGTCCTAGGCCCTGTTGATGTAGAGCAGAATGATAGGAACATCTCACATTGCGCCAAGGGAATAGGGAAAGAAAAGAGTAAAAACCAGTCTCGAACTCCTCAGCCCACACCTTCGTTCCTAGGTCCCCTACGGGGCATCGCCAGTTCCGCCGTTGGAGAATCACATAGGTCGCCACGGAATGCATTCCAGTGTCCCCACTTCTTATCCCACACCTTGGGGCAGCCCCTTGGTTTAAATACGGTTTTCTCAGCTATCATTGCGGCCACCCATCTCACCACCAGTGGCCTGTCCGGGGAGCCCCATCCCATCGCTATGGAGCGTTTGATCAACAGAAACCCCAGTGCCGCCCACCGCAGTTCAGAGGCAGTGAGGTCGTTCGGCCCCCAAACATTGAGGACACATACCTTGGGCGATGTGGAGAGCGGTTTGCCCAAGGAGCTGCTCATTTTACGCAACGCAGCCGACCAGAACTGCTGTATCGCGGGGCAGTCCCACAGGATATGGTAGAAGGTCCCAGGGAGACCGCAACCACGCAGGCACAATGTGTCGGGTCCCCGACCGATTTTGGCCAGAGTGAGGGCGGACATGTATGCTCGGTGTAGCACTTTTAGTTGGATCAATCGAAACCTGTGGCATATGGCCGACTCCCTTGGGGACATTAGTGCCGAGCGCCACTCCTCGTCCTCCAAAGGACCTAAGTCAGCTTCCCATTTGGCCCGCAGTGGCAAGAAGGAGTCAGGAAGGTTATTGCAAAGCTTACGATAGGTCAGGGATATGGCCTTTTCAGGGAGAGGTTCCGACAACAGCCTGTCCTCCAAAGGGGAGGTTGCAGGTATGGAGGTGAAGTCCGGGAAGGCGGCCTGTAGGGCGTGTGTGATCTGTAGGTACCGAAAGTACTCTGTGGGTGCTAGGTCATATTGAGCTTGTAGGTCACTAAAAGTCATCAATTTACCTTTGCATATCAGGTCACCGATCTCAGAAATCCCTATCGCATCCCACCGTTCAAAGCCACGGGAGAAACAAAGGGAGCCCAGACGTTGTGCGGACCACAGAGGCGAGGTTTTAGTAAGTTTGTCAGCCCAGCCCAACTTTGCATTGGCTCTGTGCCAGACGGCCACAGTATGTGCCATAGGCCCAGCGTACCTAACCTTCGTGGGTCTGCTGTATAAGGCCCCCAAGTAGCCCTCTCGCCCCGTCTGGTCTCTGGCTAATAAAAAGGCCGGGTTCTGGGGTGAGCCATGTATCCAGTGGTTAATCACCACGAGCTGGGAGGCCCAATAGTAAAGACGGAGATTAGGTAGGGCTATTCCCCCGTCATACCATCCCTGAAACAGCTTACTGAGAGCAATACGAGCCGCACCACCATCCCAGAGCAGCAGTCGGAACTCACTCTCCACCGTCCTGAAATATGAATCTGGAATGGAGAAGGAGCAGTTCTGTAGGACATAGAGGAAGCATGGGAGCGCTAGCATTTTAAACAGTGCCGCCCGTCCCAGGAGAGAAAGCGGGAGGGAGCGCCAATGAGCAACATCGCTACGAAGCCTGCGAAGCGGGCCCAGCAAATTACGATCATAAAATTGTTGGAAGTCAGGAGTGATGAAGATACCGAGATATGTAAAGCCTTCAGAGGCTAACGTGATAGAGAACCCCCTGGGCAGGCGAGGCGGCGGACCTTGCAACATGTACAGGTTGCCAGACGTTTGGAGAGAAAGGGCGGGTATCTCTCCCGGGGTCTCCTACCGGAACCTTAAGTATAGACACAGCTCAAGGATTGATTATGCCCTCTTTAGCTATAATATTAGAGAGGAGGTGAAGGGGTTGTGGTATCTACCCCCCCATCTTTCAGATCACTCAGCGATAGTCTTCTCCATGACAGTCACTCAACAGAATTTTTTTTCGTCGTGGTCGTTTGATCGGACGATACTTTTAGATCAGGTGGAGACCAAC
Source organism: Lissotriton helveticus (assembly GCF_964261635.1). NCBI lineage: Eukaryota > Metazoa > Chordata > Amphibia > Caudata > Salamandridae > Lissotriton > Lissotriton helveticus. The sequence goes on along the minus strand of NC_136070.1, from coordinate 1,067,947,128 downwards.
TTGCTGTCAGAAGAGGTGTCTGAATTCCTAGAAATCAATTTAGACTCAGCGGGAATCAGCACTGTATGGGAAACCCTTAAAGCTTTTTTAAGAGGGTATATCACGAATCGAGCTTCATACAGAGGAAAGGCCTATAGAGAGAAAATTAGGATTTTAGAACGAGAATTGGATAGCTTGGATAGGAGGTGCACACCTCAGGGGGAACCTCTGTCGAGCAAGAAGAGCGGGCTAAGGTGAAGTCAGAGTTGGATAAAGTATTACAGGAAAGAGTGGAGAGGAGGCGGGCGGCAAGTAAGATCTCGAATTTTGAATATGGGGAGGCAGCTGGTAAGGTCTTGGCTTGGAAGATAAAAACAGACCAATCTAAAAAGTTTATAAGGGGCATTCGAAAGGAGGGGGACCCGACTGTCAGGACTACCAATACTGAGATTGGTAGTGCTTTTCAGGAGTTCTTTCAAAATATTTACACTGAGGACATCGAAGATGACCCCCTGGCAAGAAACTCATGGCTAGGCAGGATCCTACTGCCCACCCTTACAGGTGATCAGACAAAACGCCTCAACAGGGATATATCGGAGGTTGAAGTAAGTAAGGCGATAGGTCAACTGAAGCAAGGTAAAGCGGCTGGGCCAGATGGCCTACCCGGGGAATTATACCGGGTTTTGTGTCCGGTCCTAGTAACAACATTGACTGCGCTATTCAATGACATTTTTATAAATGGGTTAGTGCTTCCGCACTCGTGGAGTGAAGCAACCATAGTCCTTATACCAAAACCGGTAAAGACCCAACTGATTGCGGGTACTATCGGCCGATCTCGCTTTTAAATAATGATTATAAGATCTTCGCCGCAGTGTTATCAGCGCGGCTGGCAAGTGAGATGGGCTTGATAATTCATGAAGATCAAAAGGGCTTTATTAGGGGGCGCCAGTTGGCAGACTTAACCCGGGACCTGGTTGCGGCGATAGATATCGCCACAACTTTTACCTTACCCTTGGCTACATTAACCCTAGACGCCACCAAGGCCTTCGATAGGGTCAACTGGCCCTACCTGGCGGCAGTATTAAGGAAGTTTCAGCTAGGTGAGAACTTCTGTCGAACCATCCAGCTCCTGTATAGAGCCCCCACGGCTAAGCTTTTAGTCAATGGTACACTCACAGAGCCATTTAAAATAGCACGGGGAACCAGGCAGGGTTGTCCCCTTTCCCCACTCCTGTTTAACCTATATCTAGAGCCTTTTGCTCAGACATTGAGGGAGGAACATAATATCACCCCTTTTGAGTATAGCGGATGGGTGAAGTGTCTGGGTATGTATGCGGATGACATCCTTATCTATACGTCAGATCCCGCTCAGGCCTTCCCGACAGTAACCAGGAGAGCAGAAAAATTCGGGCAGATTTCGGGGTATGAGATAAATGCGGGGAAAACAGAAATAATGGTGTGGAATATCAACAACACACAACTGGGCCTAACCTCCTCAATGCGCTACTTGGGAATTAAGATCACCCAGGAGGTTGGGAATATAGCACAGGTCAATTTGGATCGGGTTTCCCGTGAATGTCGGGCGCTTTTAAAAGCTTGGACCTTTCTCCCTTTGACCATCTATGGGAGAGTGAGTCTAATAAAAATGTCAATTTTACCTAAGCTCACATTCATTTTTAACAGCATTCCTCTAGCCTTTGAGCCAAAGCAAATCATGAAATGTCAACAGGAGATCAACTCATTTATTTGGAACTACAAGTCCACCAGGATAGCTTGGAAGAAACTGAGGAGGAGGAGGGAAAAGGGCGGGCTCTCTCTTCCAGACATACCGTATTACGCTTGGACCTTTCAGCTGTCATTCTCCAGAATGTTGCTGAAAACTCCAACAGACTCATCAGCAGGGAGAATGTACAGGGCCATGTTAACTGGAACAGGCTTGCCAATGGACGTTTTTTTATTTAAATTTGGGGAACAGAAGTTCTTCAAAAAGGTGAGGCTGAAGGTCTTGCAGTCGCTGGCCCGAGCCTGGACAAAGATTAAGAGGACGGCAGGGTTGGCCTACTATTCAAATCTGGCTCCAATCTGGGGGTCTCCGGGGCTCCCCTCGTGCCTGGGTGACAACCTCTCGATACCCCTAAGAGAGGGGGGATACTGAGATGGGGTGACTTAATGGCAGGCGGGGTACTAATACAGTGGGACAAATTGTATGAAAGGGTCGGCCCAAAATTATCAAGGTTTAAATACATACAACTTGTAAGCTGGTCTAGAGAGCTCCTTCAAAAGAACGCCCTAGTGGGGAGGTGTAGTGTGCTAGAACTGAGAGAGCGCCATTTACAGTGAAATTTGTAGGGGTGCAGCATATGTACAAGTAGTCAGTACCCGCATATATAGAGGACTTTAATCATGGTTAGATGCAATGTATGACGATGTACTAAAGTAAATTGGTATTAGAAAATGTGCAAAACCAACGTTTTGAAGTGCAAATTCATACTTGTTGTAATGTAGAGATGCTTTTGAAATGAAATTTTCACTGATGATAAGAGTGTTTAATTGATTTACTAATGTGCCTTCAGATTGACTAAAGGAAACGTATAATCATGCTTTATGTATTTGAGAATTAGTCGAAATGAGAGAAAATGCATTTGTTGTTAAGGTTGGAGGCCTAGTGAACCCAGAGAATTGCTCATGTAAACGTGAGGCCTAAACTCTAGCAGAGGCCTAGTTCATGGAAATGGGGCAGGCCTGTATGAAAATGTTTTGCTTAAACATATAAACGGTAGAAATGCTTATGGAAGAGGTTTTGGAAAATATTGCAACATTGATAGAATGTGAGCCTATTGCGTATATTCTTTTGCAGGTGCATCACCAAGTAGATTATAGAGTAGAAGGGCCCATTGTGCATGAGAGTTAGAAATGCTAGACTCAGACATGGAGGAGTAGACCAGAAATTTAGAGGAGAAACTAGAAGCGATGAAGAGTCTGGGACCCAAGGACGTTTAACGGATAAAGATGGAAGAAGGCCAAAGTGGAAAACTTCATGTAACCGACACCTTCGAGAGGGCGTACCTGAAGGCGTGTCATTCACATTTTGGGGATTCGTATTAGGAATAGCACCCCGAGGGGGGAGGCAGAGCAGATGGGCTGAGGAGCTAGAGAGAGCGGTTGGATGGTCAAGGAGCTTAGCTGTGAGGAAGGAGTCTCTAGTTAAGAGAGAATGTGGGCGAACTTCTTAGGGAAGTCACCACAGCTGACACCTTTTGCTAGGATGGACTGTTGTTAAGTAGGGATGTCACCTAGTATAGAGCAGGGACAGACTAATTTGAACTTATGTCTATTATCCCAATGAGTACCAGAACTCAGGTTATAGCGATTCTGTTCAGTCTGATGATTCTGGAATTGATCCTCGTACTATTCATCAGTCGCTTGAGACTTTTCCGTAGGATTATGTTTGTATTAGTGCCTGTTTACCTTTTGAACCTCTTGCTGAGGTGTTTGTATCTGCAGTTATTTTTGGTTATGTAATAAACCTTTGAAACTTGGTTTTAGTCAGTGGTTCTTGGGGGAAGTTATTGGGATTTATAAAATTGTTGTTGATTAATTAGACAGGATTGCCTAATTCACTCTATGACAGGTAAAAAGGTCTAGTCGACCTGTGACGGGATTCTGGAGAATGGTAAGCAGACTCTAGAGGTGAAATCCCGCCTTTCCAGTTGGTAGCAGAGTAGGATGGTTTACCTTCTAGAATGAGGGTAATCCAGAAGTAGGTTGAGATTTCCCCGAGGCCCATAGAAACCAAGGATGAGTGTCCAGAGAATCGCGGAAGGAGGACGGCGTTCCACGGAAACTGACGGAGAGTGACAGTGCGGCAGAAAGCAGCAGGTCGAAGGAGAGTGAGTATGAAAAGGGTCATGCGTTGTTAGATTGCGGTTATGTTGTGTTGTTGTGTTGAGTTGTCTGGCGGAGTTGACTGCCTGTAGTGTGAAAGGAAGTCAGGTTGTGAGCGCGCGCAACCGGAGAAATATTAAGCTCGAGGGGAGTGTAAGTGGTTCGGGTGTATCGAACACCCAAAGTAATTGTCGACCATTGTTAAGGGGGTCATGAGGTACCATTGATCGCCCCGGGACCGAGATAGGGGGAACGGATGTGTGAGTGTGTGAGTAACGGACGCTGGTCGGAAGTTGCCGTGAGTTTGTAACCTATCAGTGAGGCGATTGTCCGGTCGTTCGCGGACAGACATTTGCCAGTTCTGGTGACAATTACAGTTAGACTGTGGCCGTACAGTCAGGGAAGTGGTTGCTTGGTCGGAAGTAATCATTTTCAGTGTATGATTGGGACGCATGCGAGACCGCGAGAAGAACGGAGAGAGGAAGGGAACTGCTGCGAAACGGAGGCGAGTGACGTCAGAAAGAGCCGCGCTGCGATTGGTCGGTTGGCGTGGAGCCGCGCTGAGATAGGGCGGTTAATGTGAAGCCGCGCTGAGATTGGTGGATTGTCATCAGGAAGTAAACGAGTGCTGTAAACAAGGAAACGTTGTGGATTTTCATCATGAAATGTTTTAAAATATTGCGGAGGTGTTTCAAGGGCGAAAATAGGATAGAACCTCGGGGTGGGGAGGAGGCTCCACCCGAGGATACTCCAGCTTATTATATGGCAACGAATGTTGGGTTACACACCATATTGTGGCTTAGTACCTGGTGTAAGATGACAGACGGAAACGAAGAATTGACATTTCCTAAATACGGAACGTTTAGATTAGAGGTGCTGTATCAGTTGAAAGCGATTATGGCTGCGTTGCGACCTTTGCCCAGACCAACACAGTTTGAAGCACTAAATGCATGGATCAGGGCAGCCCATGAACTGAACAGAGATAGGAGACAAGAAAGAGTGAAGCGATCAGTTAGGGCGGTCCAAGATGCGAGATGGGACGCCCTGGCCAAGAGATGGAGGGTACAAACCATTGAAGGGGATAGGTTGTACCCGTTGCTGGAAAAGACAGGGGATGCACAGAGGAAGAGTACAGAGGAGGAGGACAGTGAGACCGACGATAGCCTAATAGAGAGGCTGTTGTCAGAGAGACCACCTCCATACAATCCCGAGTTGGGGGGCACGCCAACACCAGCCAAGAACTGGGAAGTCTCGGAAGGGGATGGTGGGGCCCAAACGGTGAGTAGGTTGAGTACCTCAGGGGACAAGTTTAGTCCAGAAAAAGGAGAAAAGGCACCTCCACCCTCCCCAGTGACGAGAGTAGTGGGAAGATTCACAGTACAAAAAGTTCGGGTAGAAGAGGGTGTCCACTCACAGAAATTGCCAGATGCTCTTACGGTACCAGTTACCATAGGTCCCATAGTATCGGTGTACAACCCAGAAGAGAAACAAGATGAGAGTCCGGTGCTAAGGGGGAGTGAGAGATGCGCCAGCGAGGACAGGAGTAATGGGACAGAAGGGTGGAGGCAGTAGAAAGAAGCACTCCTTTGGTGGCATCGGCAGACTCCTCGGAAGAGCAGATGGGTTCGAGGGGACCAATGGATCTGAGGGGACCAAGGCCGAGGTCGATGAGAGAATTAAGGTCAGACTTGAGGACTTGGGAAACCATCGTGGACACTCAGAGTGATAGATCGAAGAATGTCTTTGGGTCAGAAAATCAGGATACTAGGATGGTGTCTCACGGCGCACCTAGCGAAAGCCGGCAAGAATGGGAACGAGAAGGGGTGGGGAATAGGGGGGCGTCTCACCACACCTCTAGCGACAGTAGACGGGAGTGGGTTCGAGAAGGCTGGGAGAATAGAAGGGTTCCCCCTAACACACCTGAAGAAAACAGAAGAGAGTGTCAGGACAGTGGTGGGAGGGACTCTAATGAAACTACTAGCCAAGGTACATTGAGGGCTGCAATCAAGGCAAGAAGGATAGATGTACTAAGGTTAAAAACAGAAGTGGAGGAGATAGTGGAAGGTACAGTGCCACTAGAAAGGATCGAACTCTATGAACCAGATGAGCTACTGTTTGTGGCAAAAGATGTTACACGAAGGGCTAGGACAGCTCATGAGAAGCTCTCTGAACTAGCGAATAAGTATACGGTAGACTTGACGAAAACAAAAGCACTGCAGAGTGGCCACCGGTTACAGTATTCAGATCAAGATCTAGAAGAAAAGAGGGTGATCGGATTGAAAACTCACATTAGGGAACTGATTGCGGGAATCCGAACGTGGACCCCGTTGGAGAAATGGGAGGAAAGGTGGTCTAAGAGAAAGAGTGTTAGAAGGAGCGTTCTGGAGACATCTCCGGGAGGAGGGTTGATGCATACAGAGGCATACCCCTTGTGGGAGGTGGCTCATGGAGGTTATGTACATGTACCCTGGAGTAGGGGAGATCTGGATGCCTTTACGAACACATTTCCAAAGTTGAGGGAGAGTCCAGTGGAATGGTACAAACAGGTGGAGAGGTTCGTTAAAATCTCGAAGGTGCTGTGGATTGATTTGAACACACTGTTTGACATCGTGGTCCCAAGCGACTTATGGATAGCGTGCAAGGTTAGTGTTGAATGGCCCACTGCGGAGCCAGAACGAGATTCGGCCACGAATGGGCCGTCACCCAGGGTGATGGCAAAGTATGAGTAGGCGATCACGTGGCTCAAGACTAAGGTACCACCACAGGACATAGACTGGGTGAAAATAGATCGGACTAGACAGGAACCCAAAAGAGACAGTGCATGAATATTACGAGAGGTTACTGCAGATTTTTAAGCAGTACAGTGGGTTAGATGTGATGGACCCAAAGGATATGGGACAGTTCGTATCCAAGTTTGTTCTAGGACTAAGGCCTGATATTTGCCTTATGATACAGCAACATTTAATCTGTTGGCAAAATAAACCCCTGGATGAGATTTTGAGGTATGCGAGGTATTGCAGTGACGAGATAGATTCTAAGACAAGGAAGCTTAAGGACAAATTGATGTTAGTACAGATGCAAGCAGGAGGACAGGGTCAGTCCGCTAATGGCACACTGGGAAGGAAATCAGGGGGACAAAAGAGGGACAACGAGGAAGGTCCGAGACCTAGGATAGATATAGCGACCCTGAAAAAGATGACCAAGTGCCATCATTGTCACGAGGTAGGGCATTGGAGACGCGAGTGTCCCCATAACCCTGACAATCAGGTACAGGAGGAGGAGGAGGAGAAAGTACAAGCCCCTCCGGTACGGAAGGTGACAGTGACCACATTCCAGACGACGAAAGGGGGGACGTCAGCCCCTAGGGCTCCAGTTCCCCAGGCACCGAAGATTTCAACAGGGAACAAGGTATATAAGCAGATGCCTTTCATAGTGGAAGGGGACGAGTGTTACCAATTTGATCCAGTGACAGGACGGTACGTGGATGGGGAGGAGGGCTGTACTCTTGGAGCTGTATTGGAGGTAGATCAGAGAGGACCGTTTGTAGAGGCAGATGTAGATGGTCATCCCACCACATTTCTGGTTGACACTGGTGCCTCTCGCTCCACTGTGTGGTCTGCGGTAGTCCCCAACTTACCCCTTTCAGGACAGACCCTCCAAGTTGTAGGAGTTGCAAACAGAAGAATGACAAACCCCCTGACTGAGCCAGTCCCTGTGAAGATCGGAAGTTTCAGGGATAGACACCAGTTCGTAGTGTGTGTTTCTAGTCCCGTGTGCCTGTTAGGAAGGGATCTTTTATGTAAACTAAATTGCACCATTTACTGTACCCCAAAGGGAGTGGAATTACAGACTAACGATGATGATGCTGACTTTAAAGTTGCAAATACGCATGTGTGCATTGAGTTGTACCCTGCTATAACTGTGGAGAAACTCCCTTGGGACTTGAGAGACTCGGTCTCCCCAGAAGTCTGGGACTTCACAGGAGAGGAGATTGGACTGATCAAAGGGGTAGAGCCAGTTAGAATTCAGGTGAGACAGAATGTTGAATTCCCTCGAACTCCCCAGTATAAGCTGACCCCAGAAACACTTGAAGGTATAAAACCTGTGATTGAGTCCATGATTAGACAGGGAATTCTGAAGGAGGTTATGGGAAGTCCCTGTAACTCTCCGATAATGGGGTTGCAGAAACCAAGTGGGAAGTTCAGGATTGTGCAGGATTTACGAAAAGTTAACAACATAGTTGTTCCATGCTGTCCAGTGGTACCGAATCCATCAGTGATACCGTTTCAGATACCGTTCCAAGCTGAATGGTTTTCTGTGATTGATTTGTGTCAGGCTTTCTTTTCTATCCCATTGCACGAGGAGAGCCAATTTCTTTTCGCATTTAAAAGAGAGAGTCGCGTTTTAACGTGGTGTCGTATCCCTCAAGGGTATACAGAGAGCCCATCGATCTTTAATCAGTTGCTGAAAAGGAATCTTGAGAGTCTAGTACTGCCGCAGAACTCTGTTCTTGTGCAGTACATAGACGACCTCCTTGTTGCGTCAGACACAGAAGATGCTTGCAGGATTGATACCATTGCCTTGTTGAACCATCTGGGAGAGAATGGACACAAGGTGTCCCCCAGTAAATTACAGTACTGCCTGCAAGAAGTGCAGTATCTGGGACACAGAATAGAGAAGGGAAAGAGAAAAGTGTCACCTGACAGGATTGAGACTATCATGAGAATGAGTGTGCCCTCGACTCAAAGAGAGGTCAGGATGTTCTTAGGTATGGTTGGCTACTGCCGACAGTGGATTGCTAACTTTTCTCTGAAGGCGAAACCACTGCAGAAACTGACGCACAAGGACGTGAGTGATCCGGTACCATGGGACACAGATTGTATGATGGCCTTTCTCGAGCTGCGAGAGGACCTGTGTCGGGCTCCAGCTCTGGGAATGCCCGATTACACCAAATCATTTGCATTGTTCTGCTGCGAGAGGGAGGGGTATGCATTGGCAGTCTTAGTGCAAGATCATGGAGGAGTCCGTAGACCAGTTGCATACTTCTCGGCTACCTTAGATCCAGTAGCCGCAGCGTTGCCCGGATGTCTCAAATCCGTTGCTGCAACAGGTGTCAGCATTGAAAGGTGTGAAAGTATTGTGATGGGATATCCACTGACAGTGCATGTACCTCATTCTGTGGAATTGTTGATGACCAGGACCAAGACGCAGCACTTGACCAACAACAGGCTCACACGCTACGAGCAGGTTATACTTGCTGCAGAGAATGTGACCCTCAGGAGGTGCTCTGTCTTGAATCCTGCTACTTTGTTGCCATTACCTAATGATATAGAAGATGATTGGGAAGACCATGATTGTCTTGATGTGACTGAACTATGCACCAAACCTAGACCGGATATTGTTGATGAGCCATTGACCGGCCCTGACGAAATTTACTTTGTGGATGGCTCATGTGTAAGAGACAATACTGGTCAGTTGAGAGCAGCGTTTGCTGTCTGTACTATTTCTGGAATAATCGAAGCAGCTTGCTTGGAAGGAGTACACTCCGCGCAGGTGGCTGAGATAATTGCGTTGACGCGTGCCTGTCTGGCAGCCAACGGGATTCGGATCACCATATTCACTGACAGCCGATATGGATTTGGGGTGGTTCATGACTTCGGTCAACTGTGGTCTCAGAGGGGCTACATGACATCATCGGGTTCCCCAATCAGGAATGGCGAATTTATCAGGTTATTGCTGGAGGCCTTGCAAGGTCCTGCAGAGATAGCCGTGGTAAAATGTACAGCCCACACCAAAGGAACAGATTTTGTGACAATGGGGAATCGTTATGCTGATGAAGTGGCACGATACTGTGCGGAGCAGGGATATTCCTTTACTGAACAAACTATTGAGGGACCCAGGGAAAGAACCGAACTAAGCATGATGCTTGAGGTGGCAGACACATGGGAGGAGTTAAGAGACATGCAGGGACAAGCGTCGGATTATGAAAGAAGGGTGTGGGAATCGGCTGGCTGTGTCAAGGGAGAATTGGACATGTGGGTTTCGGCTGATGGACGAGCTGTGTTGCCAAATGTGCTGGTGAGCGCGATGGCACGACAGATACACGGTCCTGTGCACTTGGGAAGAGATGCGATGATGCGTGTGTTCAGACAAACGTGGTACAACCCGAAATTTAGGCAGGCTGCGGAGGCAGTATGTCAGAGATGTGTAACCTGTCAACAGCTGAACGTTGGGAAAAGAACACCTGTTACCTTGAGTCACATTGGGAGGTCCGACGGACCTTTCTATAGGATGCAAATAGACTTCATCGAGATGCAGAGGTGTAATCGCCTCAGGTATGTCTTGGTGATTGTGTGTGTGTTCTCAAGATGGGTTGAGGCATATCCCACTCGTAGGTGCGATACACTCACAGTAGCTAAACTATTGTTGAGGGAGCTAGTGCCACGATTCGGGGTTCCGACCTCTTTGGAGTCGGACAGAGGGAAGCACTTTAATAGCGAAATTGTGAAGATGCTCTGCTCTGCCCTGAACATTGACCAGAGACTGCATTGTAGCTACCGCCCAGAGGCTTCTGGCATAGTGGAGCAGATCAATGGAACGATAAAAGCCCGAATGGCAAAAGTGTGCTCATCCACATCTCTGAAGTGGCCCAATGCGTTGCCGTTGGTACTAATGAGTATGCGGAGTACCCCAGACAGGAGGACAGGGCTCTCACCGCATGAAGTGCTGATGGGGAGGGCTATGAGACTGCCATCTATCCCGACAACTGCCTTGCTAAATATCACAGATGATCTGATTCTCGATTATTGCAGGGGACTGTCTGACGTCATCCGTTCTGTGTCTCTTCAGGTGCAGGCTGCTGAAATCCCGGCTTCTAGCGACCTTTGTCACGACCTGTGCCCTGGTGACTGGGTCCTGGTGTGGAAGCACGTGCGGAAGAGCTGTTTGGATGTACGTTGGAGAGGGCCTTTCCAGGTGATTCTAGTCACTACTACTGCTGTGAAGTGTGGTGGACTGCCAAATTGGATCCATGCTTCTCACACCCGACGAGTCCCAGCACCCGTGGAGGGAACAGCTCCTCTCGTAGATGAAAATAATAACGAAGAAGAGGATTCATCAGAGGGGGCAAGTCAAGCTGTGGGGGTGCCTGTAGAACTTGGGGACTCCCCTGATCAAGCAGGAAACGGCCAAGACGAAAGTGACACGGAATCTGCCTCAGAGGGAGGAAGTGGCGGAGAAGGCGATTTGAGCGCAGAAGAGGTCGACAGTGGAGACGAACAGGGTGTGCGAACGAGAAACAGAAGGGCAAGAAGTGCAGAGGATCATTGGCCCGAGAGACGGAGGCGAATGAATGTGAGATTGGCTTCCGAAATAGATCTTGCCCCTGTGTCCGAAGAATCAGATCCGGAAGAGGGAGAACAAAGAGCTGAGCAAGGGGGTCCGAGAAAGTCAAGGAGGGTGAGAGTACCTTGCCAAAGATACGCCACTCCAGAGTGGACCTACCCTTTTACAAATGCCAGGAGTACTGAGGTCCGGGAGGGTGAGGTCAGTAGCAGTGACCAGTACGATCCCAAATGTTAAGCTGGAAGTGATACTGTTGGTTCCTGGACTTGAAATCGAAGGTAAACTGACACTCACCATTCCCAATCCCCCTCTCCTGAGCAAGATACGTGATTTACTCCTGGATAGACTGATTTTTCCTACATTTGTTCCCGACATGCCAGTATATAATGAAGTTGTGCTCCGCATGGAACTTTTAGATTATGTGTTGCAGGCAATCGGATCGAGTATAATCATAGACTATTGAGAACTTTGAACTTTGAATTTGCTTTGAAAGACTTTTGAAAAGACTTTGTAAATAACTGTTGAACTTAACCTAGAGCCGAGTGGAAGAAGAATCAATTTAGGGACTTTCCACAGAGGACGGAGAAGGGTTAAGGTTGTCTGTTGTTGAAACAAAAGAAGAACTGAAATGGGACTTTCCGCTTTCCAAGGTGGTTTGAGAGACTCAAATAGCACAGAAAGAGACTTTGGGTGCTTTCCGAGAACGAACTACTTTGTACTGAGACCATGGCGTCTGGAAACCCGAATCGTAGAGCCAAGTGCATAGTAGGCACTCTTTTAGGAGGAGTGATACTCCTTATAGCTATAGTAGTTTTAGTTTCTTATTTTGCACCACACGAACAGGTAGAGAAGGCTGTGGGGACACCGACACCTACCACCCCTAGCCAGAAAGAAGACAGAGAGCGAAGAGAGAAAGCCATACTGGCTGCAGAAAGTCGTAGGCTACACACTGATCTGTCTAAAGGAAATTTTGGGCAGAATGCGTATGCAAAGCTGTTGTATGAATACATTGAGGCGATGGATGCGAAGGACTGTTATGTGTGTATGCAACTGCCAGCTTCAGTAGATGAGGGTATTAGATACCATCACCTTCCATTGACATATGGAATATCCTGTAGTTTGCTGATTAGTATCCTTTATGGGCGAAATCACTTTGAATATTTCTTTTGGAATTATGATGCTGTGTTACCAGAAGTCCCGAATTACAAGCATTTGAACAAGTGGGATAATTATAAGTCAGAAGACAGACTTGGATATTTTTTCATTCCCACTCAAGAGCTAGATACCCCGTATGCACACCGACACAACCTGACATGTTTGTTATCCGATACAAAAAAGAAGTTCATTGAACAAGTAGAAGATAGGTACACGAAACAGAAAAAGTTGCGGGATTCAGCGCAAGGCAAGGTAGATTGGACCGAAGAAGAGAAGCAGCATAAGTCAAGAGGGAGTTATGGTCCAATAGCTCTAGATGAAGTACAGAAAGGGAAGTTGTGTCTTCACAGACCACAGACGTATTATGAAAATGTGTATGTGGGTCAGACTACGTGCGACCATACCTTCACATTAGAATACTACACAAAGGATTTCTTGAAGAGCGTGGTCCAGGTGATTCCTACCGTGTATTTTGTTTGTGGAAGGAATGCGTATGTGAGGTTGCCGGAGAAGTGGTATGGAACTTGCTACCTAGCAATCATCTTTCCCAAGATTTATCATACGGAAGATTTTGCACTCTTAGAGGGAGGGCCTCAAAGGAGGGTAAAGCAAGGGGAAAGTGCTGGAGCAATTGTGGGGGATGTGTTTGGAGCAGCGATACCTATGTTGGGTGTCATTTTGAATGACATAAAGATACGGCGGTTGGCGACTGTAGTGGATGAATTGTCGATGAATACAGCTAAGTCATTAGTGCTGGTTGAGGGTGAGATGTTGTCGATCAGGACAATGGTTTTACAGAACCGTCTTGCCCTAGACGTCATTCTAGCGAAAGAGGGCGGGGTCTGTAAACGTTTCAAGGTCCAAGAATGTTGCACTTATATACCAGACAACTCTAAGGATCTGGAGAGATATATAAGCAACATTACTGCAATCCATTATGAAATTGAGGACTTGACACAAGAGAATGCGTGGGAGACGGTTGGCAAAGGATTTGGGAAAGTTGGAAACTGGTTTGCCAACTTGGGAAAGAGTTTCCTTGGATTCGTACTGAAGCCCCTTATCATAGCAGTGGCATGTGTGATTGGATTGTGGGGTTTAGTGAGATTGTACAAGTGGTACAAGTCCAACAGGTTGGCGAGATCAATGAGAGCGCAAGAGATACGAATGGAGAGGCTGCAGGACAGTCAATACCGCAGCTTGCGAGCGTTGGAAATGCTCAAGCGAGGGAAAATGGCCACAAGCTCGGTTTAGTCGGTTCTTACCCTGAGGATGATGTGAGGGTGGTGATGACACGGGTCATCAAAGGGGGGAACTGAGAGAGCGCCATTTACAGTGAAATTTGTAGGGGTGCAGCATATGTACAAGTAGTCTGCACCCGCATATATAGAGGACTTTAATCATGGTTAGATGCAATGTATGACGATGTACTAAAGTAAATTGGTATTAGAAAATGTGCAGAACCAACGTTATAAAGTGCAAATTCATACTTGTTGTAATGTAGAGATGCTTTTGAAATTAAATTTTCACTGATGATAAGAGTGTTTAATTGATTTACTAATGTGCCTTCAGATTGACTAATGGAAACGTATAATCATGCTTTATGTATTTGAGAATTAGTCAAAATTAGAGAAAATGCATTTGTTGTTAAGGTTGGAGGCCTAGTGAACCCATAGAATTGCTCATGTAAACGTGAGGCCTAAACTCTAGCAGAGGCCTAGTTCATGGAAATGGGGCAGGCCTGTATGAAAATGTTTTGCTTAAACATATAAACGGTAGAAATGCTTATGGAAGAGGTTTTGGAAAATATTGCAACATGGATAGAATGTGAGCCTATTGCGTATATTCTTTTGCAGGTGCATCACCAAGTAGATTATAGAGTAGAAGGGCCCATTGTGTATGAGAGTTAGAAATGCTAGACTCAGACATGGAGGAGTAGACCAGGAATTTGGAGGAGAAACTAGAAGCGATGAAGAGTCTGGGACCCAAGGACGTTTAACGGATAAAGATGGAAGAAGGCCAAAGTGGAAAACTTCATGTAACCGACACCTTCGAGAGGGCGTACCTGAAGGCGTGTCATTCACATTTTGGGGTTTCGTATTAGGGACAGCACCCCGAGGGGGGAGGCAGAGCAGATGAGCTGAGGAGCTAGAGAGATCGGTTGGATGGTCAAGGAGCTTAGCTGTGAGGAAGGAGTCTCTAGTTAAGAGAGAATGTGGGCGAACTTCTTAGGGAAGTCACCACAGCTGACACCTTTTGCTAGGATGGACTGTTGTTAAGTAGGGATGTCACCTAGTATAGAGCAGGGACAGACTAATTTGAACTTATGCCTATTATCCCAATGAGTACCAGAACTCAGGTTATAGCGATTCTGTTCAGTCTGATGATTCTGGAATTGATCCTCGTACTATTCATCAGTCGCTTGAGACTTTTCCGTAGGATTATGTTTGTATTAGTGCCTGTTTACCTTTTGAACCTCTTGCTGAGGTGTTTGTATCTGCAGTTATTTTTGGTTATGTAATAAACCTTTGAAACTTAGTTTTGGTCAGTGGTTCTTGGGGGAAGTTATTGGGATTTATAAAATTGTTGTTGATTAATTAGACAGGATTGCCTAATTCACTCTATGACAGGTAAAAAGGTCTAGTCGACCTGTGACGGGATTCTGGAGAATGGTAAGCAGACTCTAGAGGTGAAATCCCGCCTTTCCAGAACAACAGCTTGTGGAGAAACCGCCGGGGGGTAAGGAGGTGGCGCACTGGTATTGGGCAATCCTGGAGGAGGTGGATGGGGACTTTGACCTTCCGGATGAACTGTGGGCTGAGGACATGGATCTTCGAGGGGAGGACTGGTGGATAAGATCATTCGCTCTTCTTTATAAAACTGTCAAGCCGGCTTGGTTGAGGCGGAATCACCTGTTCTCGGTTCATCGAGCCTATTGGTCACCACAAAGGCTTGCGAAGTTTCAACCCGGAAAATGCTGCAACAAGTGTAGTCTCCAGGGCGCCTCAGATGTTCACATGTTCATGGAATGTCCCCCAATCAAGGCTTTCTGGGCAGTGGTCCTGTTTACGTTGGGCTCGATACTCAAAGTAACCTTACCCTGCACATTAACACTGGTAATCTCTGGGATGGATGACAATGTCACCGGCCTAGCAAGGCCGCTGTTGTTTTATGTAATCTTACTCGCACGGCGACAGATATGTACATTTTGGGTCGACTCTAAGGCGCCAACACATGCCAGCTGGTTATCATCCCTATATGAAACATCAAAAGTCGATCTGGCCAGACCTTGTAGTAGAAACAACCTCACCTTCTGGAATCTTTTGATTTCTTGGAGTTAGTGGCCGGGTGTCCAACACCGGGGTTTTTTTTTTTTCCCCGGTCCTATGATTATGCCTCCAAACTCCAAGGTCCATTGTGGTGGTTTCGATAGACATGAGCTGGGCCTGGTGGTAGTTTCTACCTTGACGGAGTCTGGGATGAGTTTGGCAGGCTGCCACTCGTCATCAATGCCTCAGTTAACCCAGAACTAGTCTCCCGCCAGGCTGCTGTACAATGGTTATGGTGGTGGAGAGTGTGCTCCATTCCCGTTGCACGAATAGGTGGTTGGCTATATAGTTTCTGGCTATGAGGTACAGGCAAATGAGGACAAAAAAAACAAAAACATGTACAGCACCGATTTGGTCCAATTTATGGCATAGCCCGAGTATTTCCCAAAGTTGGTAAGAACGTGGAACAGGCTGTTAATGGAGGATTGAGGGGACGACACATATATTAGGATGTCGTCGGCGTAGAGAGAGATCTTGTCCACAGTCTCTTCGCTCCATCGTAGGCCTCTAATTGAGGCATCCGTACGAACCCAATGAGCCAAAGGCTCCAGGGTAAGGGCAAACAACAAGGGGGAAAGGGGACAACCCTGTCTGGTGCCTCGATGGATAGGAAATCTCCGGGATAGGAAGTTATTGACCCGGACTTGGCCAAAGAGGTCAGTATATAAGAGACGCACCCATCCGATAAATTTGGGTCCGAAGCCAAGGCGATGGAGGACCTCAAACATGTAGGGCCACTCAATCGAGTCGAATGCCACCGCTGCATCAAGGGATAAAATGGCGGCATCCTGGGACAAGGTGGGCTGACGGCTCACCGCGTTTTGCACCCTACGGAGATTCAGCGCCGTGTTACGGCCCGGGAGGAAACCGGACTGGTCGTCATGAATAAGGGAGGGGAGGACCAGAAGGAGTCGAGTCGCCAGTAGTTTAGCCAGGACTTTGGCCCCAGCGTTGATCAAGGAAATCGGTCGATAGGAGCTACATGCAGTAGGGGGCTTGTCAGGTTTGAGAATGACCGCTATAGAGGCCAGTCTCTGATCGAGAGGGAGTACTCCAAGTTCCAGGCTCTCAGTAAACATATTCAAAAGATGGGAACAATGTCAGGGACCATTCCCTTCAGAAACTCGACTGGGACTCCGTCGGGGCCCATAGCTTTGCCGGAGTTTACAGCAAAAAGCGCCGTGGTGAGCTCGTCAGTTGAGAGGTTGGCGTCTAGGGCAAGCCGGTCAGAGTCTGAGACGGTCGGGAGGCGCATCTCCTCCAACAGTTGTCTAGATTCGGCAGACGAGTAGCCACTACCAGCGGTGTATACAGTTTCAAGGTGATTGGCGAACACCTCCGCAATGTCCTGGGGGTCTACTACCACAGAGCCATCAGGCCTAGTTATGGATGACACCCATCTCTCGCGACGTTCCAGCCATGCAAACATCTTGCCTGCACTGTCTCCTAGTTCGTAGACCCGATGACGCGTGTGAAGCAGGCGCGCCTGTGCCTTCTCTTGGGTCAGCGCTTTGTAGATCAGTTGTTGGGCTTGGAGACGTTCAGCCGCGGAATCCGATGGTGCCGCGTTGTAGGACGCCTCGAGGCCGATAAGAGAGGTCTCCGCCTGCGTAATGTGCTCGGCGTGTTTACGCAGATGATTTGTCTTAAGGGCTAGTGTTTCACCTTTTACGACTGCCACGTAGGCCTCCCAAAGTGTAACAGCTGAGTCCACCGAGCCCACGTTTTCTGCAAAGTAGAGTTCGGTATGCTCCCGCAACGCCTCTCTAATATCGGGAACCTGCAAGAGCCAGGGATTAATAACGATAGGTCCCCTCACCAACTGGCGGTTATAAGTTAGGTCCACCATGAGCGGCGAATGGTCGGAAATACCACAAGGGAGACCTCTCGGGCGGACAAAGCAGCCTATGTCTGCGAAGGGGCAGAAGAAATAGTCAATTCTCGAAGTACTGTGGTGTGCGTTAGAGTAGTATGTGAAGTATGGGGTGTCTGGGAAATGAGTGCGCCAAATGTCTTTCAAACCTAAAGCCTGAGCGAAGTCAGCCAAGTCCGAGCTCTGACGATGTGAGCCCCTCTTAGGCCTACGGTCCAGGTCGTCGCACATCGTGGCCTTGAAATCTCCACCAATTATGAGCGTGCCCGGGGAGAGGCCCAACAGTTGAGTGCCCAGTTCTTTGAGGGAGTCTCGTACCAAGGTTGGCGGGAGGTATGCAGAGATGACATTCAGGGGACGCCCCTCCCAGGAGGCCTCCACAATAGCAAACCGGCCCAGAGGGTCGGCCCAGCAGCGTGAGTAAGTGAGTGGGAGAGATTTCCTAACTAAAATCACAGTACCTCTCGACCCAGGAGTAAACCCAGCATGGACCAAGAGCTTGTAACCCCCTCGCTGCAGCGCCCGACAGGTGTTGCCGACCAAGTGGGTCTCCTGCAAGAGGACTATGTCAGGGGAGTGGCACCTGAGGAACTGTAGGAACACACCTCTTTTTATTTTGTGACCCAGACCATTAATGTTCCATGTGAGGATAGTAAGGGACCTAGAGAGTAGTTGAGTCATGACTGCGAGATTGGGGGGTCGCGTATACTGAGCGCCCCAGGAAGAACCACCAACGGCGGCGGGGCATGGGGCTGCTCCAGTCACGGGGCAGCGCAGGACATGTAGTTTCCAGAGACCAAGGAGCAGCCAGGACAACAGGCCAGCACCACAGGACCCTGGATGGACATGAAGGCTAAACTAAAGACGGCTCCACTGGAAACAAGAGGATAGATGAGCAATAAGAAACTAACTGTAAAGACCCTGCTAAGGACAAAAGCGAGCAATGTAACAGCAACAATACAATGCCAACCCCTCCCACCCCCCACCCTGATTCCATGCCCGCGGATTCAAAACTATCCACACCCCAACTAGGCAGAGTGCCTGTCGCCCTCCCACTCATAAACGGGGTACTGAGGGTCCGACAGTACCTCTTGCCCGACTGAAAAAGCATTATAAATGTACTACACAATGTAAAATTGTACCATAAGACTTAAACAGCATTCACACAATAGAAAAGTTACTTGTCAGGCAGCTGGCGCAGCCCGATCTCGGCCGAGGGAAACAGGTCCCAGAGATAGAGGTCAGCGCAAAGAAGAAAGTGGGCAGCCCCGGCAGTCCCATCGATCAGGCGGCAGCCGCATGGAGGAGACCTCTGTGTTCCGTGGTGGGGTCAGTCTACAAGGGGATGTCATTCCACTCCATCAAGAGGGCCAGTGAAGAGGTCCTGACTCTCAGGCAGACAGTCTCCTCGCAGGGTCGCATCCGGTGTAGATCGGTTCCTTGGAGAGCCTCCCACTCTACTCCAACCCTCCAGCCAGTCCCACTCCTCCTCCGGCGAGAAGAAGAACAATGTTTTTCCATCCTTTACGATCCGCAATTTCGCCGGCAAGAGCATGGAGTATTTAATGCCCTTTTCGCACAGCACCCTTTTGACCTCCAGAAAGCTGCGACGCCTTGCCTGCACCCTGACTGTAAAGTCCGGGAAAATGGAGATGCGGGTGTTCTCCAAGAGAAGAGGTGGACCAGATCTGGCAGCTTGTAAGATAGCGTCGCGGTCTCTAAAGTTAAAGACCCTCGCAATGATGGGACGTGGGGGAGCCCCCGGCTTAGGTTTGCCTCCAGGGACCCTGTGAGCTCTTTCAATAGAAAAGTAATTCGAAAGCTGTTTCGGTTTGAGGTGCGTTGTGACCAGGGACTCCACAAAAAGGTCAGCCGAGGGCTCCTCCATTCGTTCCGGGACCCCCAAAATTCAGATGTTGTTCCGTCTCGCCCTCCCTTCATAGTCGTCCAACTGGTCACTCATCAACTTCTGCTGTTTCTGAAGCTGGGCAACTTGTTGCTGAAGAGTTGAGGTATCGTCTATCAAGGCTGCCGTCTTGACCTCCACATCCTTCACTTTCGTGTCCATTTTACGCAGGTCAGCACGCAGGAGAGTCACCTCAAAGTTCACGGAGTCGATTCAAGTCTCCAATGTGGAGCGGACCCCAGCAATGGCAGCCATCACGTCCTCAAGGGTAGTCGCCTTTGCTCCCTGCGTGGGGGACGCAAGCTTCGGATCGCCCGGGGAAGCAGGCTCCTTGTTGTCCCCCCTGGCGCCCCAGGAGTTCTTATTAATCTGCCTCTGAGTTGGGGGCCGTGACCCCTTGCCAGACGCCCTCTCGACTCACCAGTAAAGGCCAAACACAGGCCGGGCAGGGTGGCACCAAGGTGAAGAATGAAGGCCAGCACGTCCCCACGGCGTAGGAGCGGAGCAGGAGCGCCCCACACAGGACCCACGGAACCACCCAACACAGTACACCTCGCGTGGGTCAAGGGGCGCAGGAATCCAGGTGCTGCATGCGAGGCGAGGCAGGTGGGGCCAAGGAGCAAGTGGGGTAAATATGAAGGAATGCAGTCCTCACCCGCGTTTTGGCGCAGCTGCGTGTACCTGGTCTCCGTGGTGCAGCAGTGTGAGCTCAAGGGAGGAGGGGCCCTCTCCGGTGCAGGTCGGCAGCGCCAAGCTCGTGGGCCGTGGGGGGCAACACAGCCAGTAGCGCTCCCACCACGTCAAACCAGGGTCGAGTGGCGGATCAGGAGCGGCGTGTCAGGCAGTGGGGTGGCCAGAGTACCCCCCGGGGAGCAGGTCTCCGATACGACCGCCTGTGGGTGCTCAGATCCAGGTGCAGCCCCACCTAGTAGGCCAAGAGTCAGGCCGGGGAAAGCAAGGACCTACCAGGGCCCCCGGGGCACGCTCCCCACAGTCTCTAGGGAGGCGCCGCCCACAGGGCAAGGCAGAGGGGAGCCACAGGCCCACAGGTGAAAAGCCCCTTAAGGGTAAGGGCGCCAGAGCCGGGGCGTCGCCTGAGATGCTCCTCGGCAAATAATGAGACCACTCCACTCCCCCTCACGCGGGCCAAGGGGCAGATCCGCGGCTCAGTCCAAACGCCTGCCCCCTCGCAGGTGGAAGGAAGGCGGCGATATAGCGAGGCAGGCTCCGACTCCGATGTGGGTCAGGCTAGGTGTCTGTGGGCGAGCGGAGCTCCGCATTCAGTAGGCCCAGAATCCGGGGAGTTGCGTAGGGAGCTCCCCGGCACGGAGGGGGCCCTCACAGCGTCACCTCCCGCAGGTTGCAGGCAACTCCGGAAGTCTTTGTTTGGGGCCCACCTCGCTCCGGTCGAACAAAGAGCTGGTCCGGTTGGCGGCTCGGGGGCCAAATGTGTCCAGGGATCGAGACGGGAGCAGCCGCGCTCAGCCAAGGCCGTTTCAGAAGGCCGGCCGGGAATCCGACATGGCCGCCATCTTGCGGGCCCCGGGGGAATCCACCATTCCGGGCACCACCGTCTCCAGGGAGCCTCAAACGGGACCAGCACTGCACCGCCTGAGGCGCAATCGGTTCCTGTCGGGGTTCCCCTTAACAGCAGAGGAAACCCCGATGTGTAGTCGGATAATTTGGGCGGATGGGCGGGCAAGGATCGCGAGTCGCACTAGCACGCGACCATTCCCGTCGGCTGTCGGCCACGCCCCTGTCGATTTGTTCACTCTTAACAAATTCCAAACTTTCATGCAAGAAAAAGCAATTTCCCTAAGCTTCTCATGTTCAAAATGGGCCATCCGAACCTCTAATTCAGAACACCTACAAGTGCTGTATTCTTCAGAAGCAGTTTATTACATCTCAATGCATTTCGGGCCCTAGTGGGCCCTTCGTCAGGGGAAACTGTAATTATCAATAAAATATACATTTAAAAATCATCCCTATAAAGTGTGGTACATCTCATTAAAATCATAGTAGCTTCTTACAAATTGTACTACGTTTCACCTTGATTGACACATGCACTTCTGTGAGGTCATTATATTAAGTGAGCCTTAGAAAATAATCCCCTATTTTATATGGCAACACTCGGTCTCTTTGCTGTTTGATGTGACTGAGTTCCTCCCGTTTGTGACATTTTCTTTATCACTTCTTTTACTCCATCACCTCCAAGGTTCTTTAAGTATTTGATGATCTTTCTGTCATCTACTTCTTCTATAGCATCTATGAAGTCATTGGACATTTAGATCCATGTAGTCTATCTGGCACCAATATTCTGCATTTTGGTTTCAAAGTGAAGTGGTGGTTTCGGCAATGCAGCTGGGCTGTATTTGGCGCTCCTTTCTGCAGCCGTTAAAAAATGTCACTATTCCAACTGGCTTTTCGTCAGATTTTATGCCACTAGCAGCTTTGGATGCATCAGCCTCTGACCAGGCCTGATCCGAGGTGAGATGGCACTTCCTGCATTTGCGCTGGGAAGTGCACTTGTACTCTCTGTACATGGTTGTCACTCCTTTTTATGTTTCTTTGCACCTGTTTTTTCTGCCTTCAGTGCTTTCTTGCACCTGGCTGTCACTGCTTTTAGTGCTTCTTTGTTACTGGCTGTCGCTGCCTTTAGTGTTGTGCTTTGAATGGACGATGACTCTGTGTTACGCTGTGGTGCAGAATCTATTCTTTTGGCCTTACCAGCAGGCTTCTGACGGGCTTACTGACTGTGCTCCTCTGTAGGGCCTTCACCTTCTTCGAGGGCTTTTTAAGAGCTAGAGTGGAGCTATGACTCTACTTATGCCAACTGTAGAATGCTTCTTGGTGCGCACATGGCAAGCATGAGCAGTTTGTTGGATGTCAGCAAACTCTCAGGGAGAGCAGTATTGTTTCTTTGGGACACAAATCTCCTACTCATCGGCAGTTGTTGCAAACTCCCCATCTCTGGAGCATGCAAAGCACCACGCCACATACGGAGCTCAACACAAGTCTTTATTCTTCAGCAGGCAACCATTACTTGAACTCACTACGTCATAAACGTTATTGACCACACCCAGATACCATCTAACTGTTTACGTAATTTTGTAAGAAGTACCCCGAGGACCACAAGGGTCCTACTGCACATGATCACATAACACTACAACTGCTATAGCAACTCTCAAAAGGAAAGAAAATAAGTTAAAGCAATTGCATAAAGAGTAATGCTACTTATATGAAGACTTGCTAGGTAACAGCTTTGCTTCGTAGAAAAGGAAAAAACAAGAATGAGCATTTCGAGTACTTCCTTTTCTGCATTCCAAGATGTTGCATCCATCTTAGGGGAACTTTTTAGACTTGCTAGGTAATATGTTTCTATTGAGTAAGGATCTGCTCACTTTGTGATGGTTGGGACAGGAAGACTGACGAAGAGGTAATGGAGGTGTCTGCTTCTAGGGGTGTTTACTCGATGCATGCTGGGTTGTGTGGAAGAGAGGAGGAACATGTGACCATCAGTAGTCAATCACAGACTCTGTGGTGATTGGAGGAGCGTTGGTGCAGAATCAGAGTAATATGGCTAATTTAAATTTTTATAGTAATTCTAAGGCTTAGCATGGCACTTTTTGTCATTGGTTAAAAAAGATTGAAATTGTGTTTTATATTGATCTATCGCCAAACTGTTTTTTTAGTCTATCTATCTAGGCCTTTCATTTGCAATTATTGTTATTCCTTGTCAAATCAGGGAAAGGAAAAGAGCTACTAAGAGGAAGCATATTTCTCCGGCACGTTCAGGAGATAGACACACATATCAAGTGGGAAACAGCCTTTACAACTCAGTCTTTACCATGAAGAACCATTACCAAGTAGTCTTTACCACACAGGTAAGTACCAGGCAGGTAAGTACTTAGTATAGCTTTTAACCTTTACTACTAATCGTTTACCATGCAGTACTTTACCACTCAGGTAAGTATCTTTTTCTAAATAACAAAAATGTGTATGTTATTTTTAAATAGGGCGTAACGGTGCAGGTAGTGGTCATCAGAGTTAAGAGTGATTTTAGGGTTTCAAGAGTGGGTAGAGGTAAAGAGAGGTGGGGATAATTTCAGGGTTTGGATAGAGGAGAGGTAAAGTGTAGTAAGGATGACTTAAGTGTTGAGGAGTGGGTAGAGGTATAGAGATTTAAGGGTAATGCTATGGTTAAGTCCAGAGTAGTGTCAGCTACAGAGATCCATAGGGTCAAGAGGATCATTGAAACCGTGGTGGACAAAGCTTTGGCCTCAGAGAAATTAAAATGGAGACAGAAACATCATAGTTCATCTGGAGGTCATTAAATGGATGATTCCTTATCCAAAATGTCAGAAGCCAAACTTAGTACTTCCATTTCATTAGCACATTTGTTGAGAGGAGGTGAGCTAGATTTTGGATCATCTCAGAGAGAACCTGGATGTTCCAGAAGTACCCTAAGAAGGAGACTGCCGGGGCTTTTTCCACAATGTGATTGACTTTATCTTTACATGATGCAATCAAAGACTTGATTTTGAGATAATGCAGAAATTTGGATCATATGAGAAAAAAGATTTCATGCAAAAGATGCATATCCTAGTGAATTTAGAAAAGAGCTTCCATAATGCCAAAGGTTCTGATAGAATTTTGGTCACCTTGATTAGTCATGCATTGGTAAATTCAGAGGATTGCACTCCATTAGAGCCAGGAAATAAAATAATTGAAAGTGATTTTGAAATCTAATGCAGAGATTTGGACTGCCAGGTCAAGGTCTCAACGGTACTGGCAAAACAAGATATCGCCAGACAAGGGAAGTTGAAAGATGCCCCTTCTCTTCAGGATTGGAAGGCAAGCTTGGACAGATGTATGCAACTGGAAAAGCCTATCTAGTGAGGGTGCCCTCAGAAAAAAGCAAAGGTGTGGGGTGCTGGGCACATTACCATGGGATCATTCTAGAGCCACATGAAATGCAGGCCCATCTCCTGGACAATGAGGTACAGATCTACAGATGACTTTGCTCACTCTGGGGGGGCAGCTGTGATGGTGGTGGGAGTCGTTATGCTATACCCCCTGAGGGGGAGGTAAGCGACAAACCACGTGCACCACAAACTCTGGCATTGCCTTAATCCTGGCAGGGAGAGAGCTGATGAGTGGGAAAAGGACACAGTGCTGCAGTAAAAGCATGATTGTGTTTTTTCCTTTTTCGTTCCCCAAAAACGATACTGTAAGTTTCGATATAATCTAAAAATTAATTTAAAAAATGATTAAAAGTATCTAATGCAGGCAATAATTTGTCAGTAAGAACAGGAACAGATACTGCATATACAGCTCAGACAATGGATCATTGTGCCGCATAGTGGTTTCTATTGAGCAATACATTATTGGCTATGGACTCTGCACTTTCTTTGGGCATAACGCCCTGAGTTCCTTTAGTAGTTTTTAAACATTTTTATTGGGAACGCTTTTTCACGTCTCCCTCATAATTGTTTGAGCTCATTGTCCTCCAACTAAACTAAGCACCTTTGTTTTTGACACATTTTTACTGACTCTGTTTTTTCTTCATTTAAATATACATGTATGAAGAGATATATTAATCCAGGTTGTGGTTAGTAGTCGGATCCTTACTGAGCAACTTTAGGCACAATACAGTACTTAAGTATTGTACAGTCCTAATGTTGGGGTCTTCTTTTTTTTCCTAAGATTTTATCTCTTTTTTACTTGGACCAGGAGATCATTCAGGCGGTATTTTGTACTTCTCATACTTCTGAGGAGGGTGGTTTCCATACTTTGATGTCAAAAGATGACTTTTACTTTACCTTCAAAGAATGTGTCCTTTTTGATCATAAGATGCAATTTTTGTTAACGTTAGTTCTGCTAAGAAGAGGCATTAGCCTTCCACCTAGACTTTGAGTTGCTGAGTTACATTTTTGATTTTCTGTGCTTATCAGATTCAGAAAGTGCTCTATCCTTTAGGTATTCAGAGAAGGCAGCCAAGGGCAGTGGCGGCTGCCTCCGAACGGGGGTGGTGCGACAGAGGAAATGGATTTAAAAAAACATTACATTTACCTTCTCTGGTGTGCCACGGCACCACATGCCTCTCCTCCATCTTCTTCAGATCTGCTGCAAGCACCGTAAGCGCCCAGGATTCCGGACTCTCCCAGCCAATCACGACGCTGCATGGGCAGCGGCCTGTTTGACTGCTCAGGCAGTCCCTGGGAGGCTGGGCATGTTCTCCTCTGGGCTGTGCAACACAGCCCTGTGGCAGTAGTGGCTCTGGGAGGGAGTGCTGTGGGGCGGTGGGACAGGGTGGGGGGGGGTAGTAAACTCCAGCATACGGCCGAACCGAGGTAAGTACATCGCCATTTGGCTTTGCAGCGTGCGCAATGTAATTTGTTTTATTTATATATTTATGTACTTACCTCGGTTTGGTTGTATGCCGGAGTTTACTACACCCCGCCCACAGCACTCCCTCCAGGAGCCACTACTGCCCTGTGGAGAACATGCTACGTGCCATGCGCACATACAGGTGGGCAAACTACTCCTCCTGTGCTTTGGAGTCACAGAGCCCAGCCCGCCCCGACTCCTGCATAGAAAAATAAAAGGCTAATAACGTCATGTTATTATAATTGTATTGTTATTTTATGCACAGCTGAAATAGCAGTGAGGCAACGCTCCTCCGCCTTAGCGGAGGAGCCGCCAATGAACAAGGGATTTGGTTGCTTCTTGTGCAAAGTTTCTGTGTACCTCTTTAAATCCATTCTGCTGGGTAGCTGCCTGGGCCTCTCATTTAACCTTTATTAGATGTTACATATTTCAGCGTGAGACACAACCTGCTGAAAAAGTTGGTGCAATTGTTCTCTCTCTCCTATGAAGTAGTATGACTGAGAGTATCTGCGTGTTAAATGTTTGTGTGTAGCAGTGTAAATGTTGTTGAATTATTTTCTAGTTTGTCGTGGATTTTGAGCTAAGCTATTCCTCATCGTGTCATGACTAGTATAAGAAAGGGAACAAAGAGGTAATGCTTTCTAAGTATGAGCGCAAAATCCGTTCCGCTTGCGGATTTTGCGAATTTTTGGTAAATTCAAGATTTGCGAACTCCCGCGAATTTACCGAGAATTCGCAAATCCGCGAGCGGCGGATCCGGGGGCAAAAGTTGAAGCCTGGCCTGTTGTAACTATTTTACGATGGCGCCGGCAAGCTGCCAGCGCCATCCTAAAATAGTTACTAAGTTAGCTTCAACAGGAAGCTCTAATAGATAAAATAAAGCAGGTGCTCGATTTGATCTATTAGAGCTTCCTGTTGAAGCTAATTTAGTAACTATTTTAGGATGGCGCTGGCAGCTTGCCGGCGCCATCGTAAAATAGTTACAACAGGCCAGGCTGGTGTGCTTTCTTTTCCCAAATCTACTGTCGAAAATCAGCTGTGATGCTGGATAGAGGCCTTTGCATCCTTGACTTTCACGAGCGCAATCCCTTTGCTGTTCCTGTGACCAGGAGCTTCTGTCTCTTCATCTGCTGCTCTGATTGGTCTCAGACCTTTTACACACACGAGGCATGTGCACTCGCATGGAAGCCCCGCCCACACACTCGCGGTGTGCACCGTCTTCCCGCCATTGACCCACTATGATGGACAGCTCACCCAAGGGACCCCTGCGCCCTTCGGGGCGATTGCATAGTAACACACACATGGTCGCTGGAACTAGTTGAAGCTCAAATTCAGTGACTCGTCATCGAGGCTGGGCAGGTGTGCCTTCTTCCCAAATCTACCGTCGAAAATCGGCTGTGATGCTGGATAGAGGCCTTTGCATCCTTGACTTTCACGAGCGCAATCGCTTTGCTGTTCCTGTGACCAGGAGGTTCTGTCTCTTCATTTACTGCTCTGTTCGGTCTCAGACCTTTTAAACACACAAGAGGCATGTGCACTCGCATGGAAGCCCCGCCCCAAATCCGCAGATCCGCAAATCCGCAAAATCCGCCGATTTTGCGTATCCACGATCCGCAAATCCGCAAATCCGCGGATCGTGGATCCGCAAAATCCGCCCATGCTTAATTTGCTTTCATTACTTACTGCTAATTGCCTTACTCTGTGTCCATGCTTCCTAATTTCAATCATTATTACCCATTCCCTTGTGGTTTGGTTAGCCATTTGGACTTGGAGTTTAGGGCAGATATTAATGAAGCTGAATTATATCTGTAATGTGATAGACGATCCTGTTATGTGCCAGAGGAAAGTCATTATGACTGTCTCGGTAACTGGCGTGATATTTATCACACCTGATAAAATCCGAATCTCATAGGTCTCGTTTAGTTTATTTTATTCAAGTGTTCGGTCTTTTAAAACCATTACACCAAAACAACAGATTTTAAATACATAAAGCATCTTAATAAAAAATCATTCATAAAGAATTAAAACCAAGAATCCTTAATCCACTTTTAGTGAACTGAAGTACATTTTATATTGTCCTTAAAGTACTTTAACCTTAAAACATCGTCATCATTTTAAAAACAATGTATAAGATTGCGGTTCTATGTTTTCTTAAACATTGGTAGGAAAAAACTGCTCGTTATCTATTGAATCTATTAAGTCAGAATTCATCAGGTGTGATAAATAGGAGAGGTGTGGCTCACTGGTTAGAGGAGGCAGACCTGGAAGCAGAGGTCAGCCCGGGACCAGGGTTCAACTCCCAGCTCGGCGGGGTCTTGAGTCCAAAAATGTCCATGGACTTGACAATTCTCGCTCCGGTGCCTACTTGATTCACGGGTTCACACTCTGCGACTCTGGGCAATAGCTTGCTTAATCTCCACAACGGCCCCTCACGGCGGGATGCCTGGCTTTCACCTTGCGGATAACCTGCCGGGGTTATCTCACAGGGGAATACCAGGACGGGTTCCCTAAGCAAGCGCTTAGAAACCGCTTGGTGATTTGCGCTATATAAATTCCTGTACATTTACATTTACATTTATAAATACCACCCAATCAAACGTTTTTTGAGATGACATGCTCATTTTAATGTTTCCAGCACTTGACCCGAATCGGGTCTCAGAGCGCTTTACATACGACCAGTTGCATTACATGAGGACACATTCATTTTTGTTTCGCACGGGGAGATTGAGTGATTTGGCCAGAATCACAGGATGTTCAGCGTCATTGCCCAGACTCGAACCCAGTTCCATAGATTCGAGGGAGACAGCCCTAGCCCCTGCATTACAAAAGTATGTGTTTTAAATAGGGGTTTATTGGGAGAATGAAGGTATGAGGTATCCAACTCTAATGTTGTTTTATTACTGCTAAAAGTTTGTATTTCTTGTGGGTATTTATAATTACTTCATTCATTTTGCAGATTGAACTAAATGATAATTATTTATTTTAGAGTTCATTTAAAAAAGTCTTAGGGACAGATTTGCAAGCCCCATGCGCCGCCGGTGCATCACGTTGCATGACGCACGGGTGGCGCAGACTGCCAAAGGATATTTACAAGCACAGGTAAAGTCACCCTGCGTGACTTAACCTGTGCTTGTAAATATGGCCCCTGTTCACGCAACACTTTGTATGTTAGAGGCAGGACATGGGTGTTGCTGTGGGTGTTCCCACACAACACCCATGTCCACTGATGCATTTCCAGATTTACGAGAAATCGTAAACCTGGAAATGCGTCAGTTTGCTGC
The DNA here is from genome assembly GCF_964261635.1 of Lissotriton helveticus. Lineage (NCBI taxonomy): Eukaryota > Metazoa > Chordata > Amphibia > Caudata > Salamandridae > Lissotriton > Lissotriton helveticus. The sequence goes on along the minus strand of NC_136070.1, from coordinate 1,067,917,989 downwards.
GTCACCATAGGGGTGGCGTAGTCAAACGAAACGAGGAGAAATGTTTTCATTTCTCCTCGTTTTTTTCCTCTTTTAATGTGTGCTGCATTCTACAGCACGCATTGAAAGAGGAAAGTGCCTGCAGTGATTGCTTTTGTGCAGGAAGGAGCCCCTTCCTTCACAAAAGCAATCTCCCCATGGCGCAGGCATCCTTGCACCATGGTGCAAGGATGCCTGCGCCGGCGCATGGCAGCTGTTTCTGCGCCAGCGCAGGGGAGATCACAGGAATGCGACATAGCATTGTAGATATATCGCATTCCTGTGCTCTGAAAGTGCTGCAGCGAGGCACAGCCAAAGGTCTTGCGGTGCCTAACTGCGGCACTTTCTTGTGGATCTGCCCCTTATTTCTTTAGGGGAGTAATGGTAAGTACAGGGTTGTTTTTATTTTTTTATTTTGGGGTTTCACATTTGTGTTAATTATAAAGTTGACATTATTGATACAACGTTTTAGACTGAACATTAGAACATGTTTGTGTGGTATAGTTTTACAAACAACCACGAAAATGATAAATGTACATTTTGTTACAGGTATGACAGATATTGCCGGGGTCAGACTGGAACAAAAAATGGGCCCGGGCAGCTAAATAAAAGTGGTCCTGATAAGGAACCAGGTAGCTTTAGAAAGTGGAAATATCACAGAACTTAACAATAAAACAAAAAGCCTACCTGGCCATAAAACCAGCCCACAAATGCTGACATACCGGCCCACACACTGATCTGTCAGGCCAGCCCAAGAATCATTTCCTGATTGCCCTTTAGGCCAGTCCGACCCTGGAAATTGGTTACAAAAAACGCACAGGAGGAGGACAGAAAAAACTGGATAAAATACATTAATGACTTTTCCACAAGGACAAAGGACATCTTGTGAAGATTAAAAGCAGAGTTGTAGCTCATAACGAGGTAGCCAAACGAGGAAAAAAAAATCATCTAGATTTAGAGCACCATGATGTGGAGTGATCAGAAGATCTAGAGAGGCTGTGTGAAGATTAGGAATAGTTTGATAACATACCAGAAGGCCAGAGAGATAGAGGAACGGGGAATGCAAACACTTGAACACAATGGACCAAAGGTAAAGCTGAAAGGAAAAGATAAGGGAGTTAATGAAGTCTAAACAGATGCAGGGAAAAGTGTGCCTAGAAATAAAGGCAAAGTAAAATATGAACAGTGGAATAAAGGCTAGAAGGGAAGTAGTGTGAAACTAGAGAGACCAAAGAGAAGTGAGCAGCAACCAATAACAGAGAATCCAACAAGAGTTTGGAGTAACTAGTTAGATAAAGAATTGGAAGGTGGACATGAATTTTCTAGATATTTTTTCCAGCTACACCGGACAAACCTCAGTGAAAGACTGAATTTGGTCTTGATAAGCATGTTCGCTCCAACTTCAACACCTGAGAACAACTTGTGATCATGATTAACTTGAGAGCAAGCTCTCTGAACCTTCAAACTATTATTATATTATAGTTTAAAGGTACTTCTATATCCACCTTATCTCTATGTAACTTTGTCAAACTCCGAAGGTCTCTAAAGCACTCTGTCGCCCTTGCAGTTAGATCCTTGATTTACATAAATATGGATCTGCCTAAATAACATAAAAAATGTAAATGTAAAAAATCACGTGATGAGTAAAAATGTACGTTAAAATTAGCTGAAGTAGTGGTTATAGAAGACAGAGGGAAGAAGATGAAAGAAGAGGTACTAATCTCATGTGGTGCAAGAAAAAAATACTTCACTTGCTAAGAAGTTGAGACAGCAATAATGGTTACCCTTCAAAGCCAGAAGCGTAGAGTTGTGTATCAACGGAAGCAGAAGAACAGAGAAGCAGTAAACAAGTTGGCATAACAGTGAGGATTAACACCAAAGGGAAAAATAGCCAATGACAAGGGGAGAGCGAAGTGGACCAAGTACAATCCTGTTGTTATGGAATTTAGAAACTCACATACAGTGAGCAGCCTCTTGGTGCAAAGCAGATCATAGAAGCGAGGAGGCAGCTCACATCCTGCTGTTGCTTTCAAAGTAGAGCAGTTATATTGAACAGGTTTGTTTTCAACACTAGGAAAGGTGTAAAGATTTTCAGTGCTTCAGAATAAAATGGAAACGTGCCTTCTGGAACACTTCCAATTCACTTAACCCCTTAACTGCGGCAAATATTCCGCCGTGTTTCTGGGTTTTTAATGAGTGGGTGGGGGTCGGACGGCCGAGGGCCGTCCTCCGCACACGCCCACCGTGACGCGTGACGGCTCCCAGCCGTCACACACACGCAAGGGGTTTTAAAAAAAGGCTCTTTATATGCCTTTTAAAGTGATTCTGAATCACCACTAGGAAGCGTCCTAGAGCTCCTGCATTATTTCACATAGTAGAAGCTTCAGCTTTACTCAAGGCCTCCTCGAAGGACATTTTGTCAGTGATGGCCCCCAGTGTCAGGTTTAGGGCAGTGCGACTGATGAAGCCCCACTGGGTGCTGACCTGTGGAGGGGCGCTGACCTTGTGGGGGGGGGGGGGTTGTGTTTAGTAATAACTTATGATTGGAGAGGTGAGGGGCACCTTTGCCAGGTGGTATCGAGAGAATCTGAGGAGGCGCTCATGGGGTGTCAAAAATCATTGTCACTCCGGGCACTACAGGCGCTAAAGCAGGGACTGTTGGCCCCAAATGAGAGAGGAAATGCATTTCCCAGCTGTGGTGCTAACGCAGTAAATTACTGGCCACCAGGGTGCATTTTCCTGGTGCCAGTAACTTTTAGATGGAGGGGAAATCAGGAAAATCACACTCTTGGAGTATAATTAATTAATTTACATTTCAAGAATTGTGGTCCTTAATAGTAGCAGAGATGCTGAATCATACAAAAAGATGCTAAAGTCAATTTGCTGTGTCACTAGTGTCACTAGCAGGCAGTGCAATGAGAAAAGCATGGCTGATGTGACCCCTGCCTCTCAGAAACATACCTTAGTAGTGGAATGCTGGCTGCAGAGTCCTGCAGTATTTAAAGTTGATAGATTAAAAACTGCAGCTTATGCAAAATACATCCATTTAACTGCAGATAAATGCACTTGACCTCTTTGAGTGTGAAATATGTGGTAATAGCTCACAAGAGACTCATATGAAAAGCGCGAGTGTTAGCAAGCGCACCCTTAGTGCCCGGCCTCCCGGATCCCCACCACACCCCCATTGGTGTCCAGTAGCCGGTTGGCTACTGGACAGGTAGTCCGTCCGGGGTGCAGGGTGACGCACTTGCGGTCTGCGTCTCAGATGCGGAGGGCGGAGCCAAGGGGGCTACTTTAGCCCCGGGTGCTCCTCTAGTCGCCCTCTTTCTCCTCTGGCTGGACACCCTCCGGACAGGGCTCACCTTCAATCTCCTCTAGCTGGACACCCTCCGGACAGGGCTCACCTTCAATCTTGTCAGGCGGTGGCTGAAGCTCCTTCGCGGCGGCAGCAGTGTTGCGTCTTGATCGTCGGGCATTGGGAATTCCTTTGGATTCGTCGGTTTCGTTGCGGCAGGGTGGTTCTGAGGTGAGGTGTTGGGGCGCGGGGAGAGCGAGCGCTCCAGGACTGTTGGCGGCTTCGCTGGGCATCGGGCTCTTTCCTAACTCCTGCAAGTCCGTCTGTTCTAATTGGGCTGGTGGGGTGCGGGGGCTTCTTAGACGTGCGCCTGGGTGCAGCGTCGGGTGCGAACTGGTGTTAGGCGCGCATTCGCTGTGGGGTTCGTACAGTCGGTCTCCCTCCCTCCCTCCCCCGGTGGGTGGCGTCCCCGCTCAAGCGTGTCCTTCCTGTCCGCTTCGTGGAAGTAGGCGTTGGCTGGGATCGGTTTGGGGCTCCTTTAGGCTGGTTTTCGAGTGCCGCGTAACCCATGCGCTAGGGTCTGCGTGCGCTTAGTTGGCGGGCTGGTTTCGTCCATTTCTCTCTCTTCCCGGAGGGTGGCTGGTTCGCGGTTGCTGGGCGGGAAGCCGGCTCGGGGTGGTGCGGTGCTGCGTTGAGGTGGGGGAGAAGGGCTTTCTGTGCGGATGGTAGCGTACCTGGTAGGCGGCATCGTAGTGAATCGAGGCGCTGCCTAGTGGGGTGAGGCGTACTTCTGGTGGCAGCTTTTTGGGATCGGGTCTGCGCATAGTACCGGCCGGGCGGCGTCCATGCGGCGTAACACGGAGCGGGCGGTGTATATGCTTGACTGGCACGAAGCATATCAGTCTTGGAGGCGTGAGCGCGTGCGCCGCCACGGTGCGGCATGGTGAAAGAATAAAAAGCCCCCCTGTACGTGTGACAAGTTTTGGGCAGTAGGACTTGGTAGCAATTTGCTCAACAGGGGCAGAGTTAAGCGAACAGCCAGGGCCAGGAACGTATTTGGAGGTATAGCTTGAATAAATAAAAGCAGAAGTTGCCTTAACCAATTAGCGTTAGCGGTATATAAAGTGTGTGGGGGGCAACAGAGTGAAAGCACTAGAGGTTAATTTTGGAAAAGAGTAGAAATGCCACCCAAGCGCAATCAGAAGCGGAAGGAGGGAGAGTCTGAGATAGCACATCTGTTGAAGCTGGTGCTCGCTAAACTGGGCAGAGATGAGGAGAGCAGTGAGGAGGAACAGGGGGGTGAGGCGCCAGTGTCAGACAGAGAGGAGGTGCCTGAACCTACCCTCGGGACAAGACCATGGCAAGCTATAGTCCCGCCTAAAGCTGCCTTTCCCCCACTGGTTAAGAAGCCCAGGGTGTGTAAGAAGGGGGGGGGAGCAAGGCCACTGAGGCCCCCTTTACCCGCCAGTTTCCCCAGTAATGCCAGGGCGTAGTGCCCCTGCGGCTCCAGTTCCTAGCTTGCCTGATGCAGGGATTCCTCCCCCACCGGCACCTGTAAACATAGTGCCCATCCCTGTGGTACCGGCAGCACCAGTGCCCGTGATAGTTCCAGCGACACCCACACCAACCCCGGCGGTCCCGGGGCCTAACATCCCCCCCCAACCCACTGTGATTCCACAGCCAGTCTGTAAACCACCTGCGGAGGGGCGATTTTAGCAGAGATTCGTGGGGCGTTAAAAGCCTTGGTGCCTGCTCCCAACCCAACTAATCCTATTGTACCAGTAGTGCCCCCAACAATAGCACCTGTTGCTCCTAACCCTCCTGCCCCTTTAGTTCCAGAGGTGGTCCCAGGGGGGGCTTCAATTGCTCAGGGGATGGCCTAAGGGGAGATGGGTCCTGCCTCCACTGGATTAGCCGGGACAGCTGCCACAGCCACCATATTATCGACAGTGGCGACATTGTCGGCTCAGTTGGGTGCGCCAGGAGTCAGTGCATCAGTAGCACCTTGGGCCTCTACTTCAGGCACGTGGGGGTGTTGGGCGAATTGAGCAAGCAGGTGGCCCTCTTGGGCAAGGCACTCGAGAAAGACGTGATTAAGCTTCCCCAGGTGGTGGGTCAATCGGCCCCTGCGCAACCGAGCACAGCAGGGCCCTCTGCAGGTAAGGCGGTGGAGTCCGGAAGCAAAGAAGTAGATAAGGGTAGCACACTAATAGGTGGCCATGAGTCTGTACTATCCAAGCGTGGTAAGTTGGCGGCGCATGTTACGCCCTAAGCAAAGGAAAAGATGTGGAAGGGCGACTTTGTGGATATATTTTCCCTGATCAGACCTAGGAGAAGGCAGGGTGAGTCTAAAGAGAAGGAGAGTAAGGAGGGCTCTTTTAGGGAGCGGAAACCAAGAGTAGAAGAATCCATTACGAATTGGTTGTTAGGTTTCAATGTTTTTTCCGTGGTAATGTTGAAGAAGAAGCCTGAGCTGGCTATACCCTTGATATGCTAAGCCAACAAGATTTTAAAAGCACAAATAATGTATGGTGGGGGGGCATGGCTGGATTATGATAGAGACTTTAGATGGGCTAAAGTAGATGATCCTGACATGGGTTGGGACCAGACAGAAGTAAATATTTGGTTAGAAAGTGTCAACAGTAAAGCACCTGCAAAGCAGCCCTTTCGGTCTTCCAGAGGGGTGCTGGGGACAAGATAGGGACGTGTTGGGCCTTTAATAGGAAGGTATGCACCTGGCCCACAGCATGCATGTGGCTACTGTGGCCACCCTTCCCACCCCGAGTTTAAATGCATTAAGAATTCAAAAGAGAAACCTAGAGAGCCCAAGCCTCCCACCCAGCAGTGAGTTACCCACACCAGTGAATTTAGGGAGGCTGATTTTCTGGCTGAACCAGTACCCTGACAGGAAGGCAGCCGGGGCTTTATTCGAGGGGTTTTCTGCAGGTTTCCGCATTCCAGCGCACTGGGTACCCCCAGTTGATTATTGCAACAACCTTTTGTCAGCCCGTAGGCACCCTTCAGTAGTGACACAGAAGGTAGAGAAGGAAAGGGCGCTGGGGCGGGTGGCAGGCCCATTCGCTGCTCCCCCTTTGCCGGGTTTTGTTTGTTCATCCCTGGGGGTAGTGCCTAAAAAGGACCCCAGCCAGTTCAGGATGATCCACAATTTATCAGCACCAGGGGGGGCGTCAGTGAATGAGGCGATTGACCCGTCCCTGTGTTCAGTGACGTACTCTTCCTTTGACTCAACACTCAGAGGTTGCGCAATCTAGGGCCTGGAGCCGTCATGGCCAAGACCGACATAGAGTCAGCCTTCAGGCTATTGCCAGTGCACCCTGAGGACTACCATTTATTGGGCTTTCAGATAAATTCTCAATATTATTATGACAGGTGTATGCCAATGGGATGAGCGATTTCATGTAGGTATTTTGAGATGTTCAGCTCTATGCTGCAGTGGGTCTTTGTCTTCAGAACAGGGCACAAAGACATGGTACACTACCTGGATAACTTCATGATCATGGGGCCCCCAGCATCAAGCAAGTGCGGTCATGCCTTGGGCAAACTAGTGGAGATGTTTGAGGAGTTGGGAGTACCTTTGGCCCCTGGTAAGACGGTGAGACCAGCGACTAGTATGTTGTTTTTGGGCATTGAGATAGACACAGTGTAGGGCGAATGCAGGTTGCCAGCAGACAATATCCAGGCCTTCTCACAAGCAATTGAGTCTGCTTTGGCAAGTCCCAAAGTCACTTTGCACCAACTGCAGGTGCTGGTAGGCCAGTTGAATTTCGTCCTCAGAATTATTCCAATGGGGCACCCATTCTCTAGATCAATAGCGCGCGCTATGGTAGGCCTTACACAGAAGCACCACCACGTGCGATTAAAAGCTGAGGTGAGGGAGGACCTTAAGATTTGGAGGAGCTTCCTGGAAGAATTCAATGGCATGGTGATTTGGCCTGACCCCACTATATCTAGCACAGATTTGGCCTGGTGACGGATTCAGCAGAAAGCATTGGCTTTGGAGCAGTCTTGGGGTCCCACTGGTGCAGGGGCGACTGGCCTTTGTCTTGGCACAAAAAAGGCCTGACTATGAACATAGCATTTCTGGAGTTGTTCCCCATTGTGGTGGCAGTAGAGGTCTGGGCAGAGGTCTTTAGAAACAAGTCAGTCATCTTTTGGTCAGACAATATGGCCGTGGTGGAAGCCATTAATAGGCAAGGTGCTACGTGCAAACATGTGTTAAGGTTGTTAAAGCATTTAGTCTTGGCTTGTTTGAAGCTCAATCTGTTTTTTAAAGCAGCGCACATACCAGGTGTGGAGAATCAGGCTGCTGATGCTTTGTCTCGCTCCAAGTTACAGGACTTCCGAAGGTACCACCTGCAGGCAGAGGAACAGATGACTGTTTTTCCGGCATCTTTGTGGACGATTGGAGCCCCGGTCTAGCTGGGCTAGTGGGAGCCTCGTTGAGCGAGCGCACTATGAGAACTTACCAACAACACTTCCAAACTAACAGGGCATTTGCTAACCATGCGAGCCATGCGGGCTTTTTTCAACAGGGGCGCTCTGCGACTTTTTGTGAGCTCTGAAGGAACAAGGGAGGCTGGCCTCATATGCAAGGGGGCATGTGCCTGCGATAGGTTTCTTTGCTAAACTGGCAGGACAGCACGACTCTGGCACGGCTTTCGTGGTAAAGAAAGCCCTGTCAGGTTGGGCGATGCTGGAGGGTGTTAAGAAGGATGAGAGGCGCCCCTTAGACCTGAGAACCTTGGGGGACATCGTAGCAGTCTTGCGGTCAGTGTGCTCATCTGAATATGAGAGTACCTTGTTTGGCGCGGCGTTCACCTTAGCATTCTATGGTGCATTTCGGCTAGGGGAACTGGTGGGGACTTCAAAATCAGATCACACTGGAGGGCTCCAGAGACAGGACACAAACCTGGTGGCGGGGGGCTTGGTGGTGGTTCTTAGGAGATCCAAGACTGATCCACTAGGGAAGGGGACCTCGATTCACTTGGCCCCTGCACCAGGGGCAGGGGTTTGCCCAGTGGCCAGGATGGAGTCATACATGGCGATTCGGCCGCCTGGGTCCAGTCAGGCCTTGTGTCAGGATACTGCAGGTAGCTTCCATCTGTGCACCCAAGTTGCGGGCAAAGACACGAACATTGGAAAAACCCAGTCGGGCTAACATTTGGTTTCCTTATCATCCCAAAAAGTCTTCCCTAGTTTAAAGTATAGAATTCCCTAATTTGTTGATGTACAGAATTCCCTAATTTCCTCGCATTTCATGTATAGAACTCCCTTTAGTTATGTAGGAAGTTTCTCCTCCTAAGATGGCCGCCGTAGTGGGCAGTAGAATTCACTTTGAGTTATAGCCCAGTCTAGTGGATTTAGTTAGAGCGCGGTTTAGGAACTGCGCACTTCAACGACGTTCGTTCTGGTGAAAGCAGCCGAGAAGCCCCGCTCCGCGTCTGTCATTCAGGACGGGAGTGTTCGGGGTTATTGAGAGAAGAGAATTTTCAGTAATTTCGAGTGGGTTCTCTGACGCTTATTCAAATAGCGTAGAGAGCCGAATTTGTGTATTCGGTTACGGGACTCAGTTGTAGCCGTACTGCTGCCTTCAGCAAAGAGTAGCAGAGTGGAGAGTCAGCGTCACGAAGCTTGTGAGGAACTTCGGAGCCGAACTATGGAAGAAGTTCACTAGCTAAGCAGCAGACTGACAGCGGAACGGGGACAGTAAGACAAGCAGCATTTCCGAAAGTAAACGCAGCGAATTTGGTGAACCTTCCTCCCCTTCTTGCGCTTTCCCTAATCTTTCCTTTCACCTCTGTGCCTTCCCTGAATCTTTTTGCGCGCAAGAGGAATTCTTTCAGCCAAGTGACTGCAGAACAAGCGGCAATGTGCTAATTACGTTCTTGTGAGAAAGAAATACATTATAGAGTCAGGAAGCTTTTCAGGTAGATATCAGAGGGACAAATACAGTATAGAGAAGTCTGGGTTTTCAGAGCAGTCAGTAATGTAATCTCTCCTTTGCAGATATTGAGCTCCTGGCAGATTCACATACTTAAAAGTACAAAGAGTGGCAATACCTTGGGAACAGCTGGTAGGAAAAACGTATTTCTTTAAATAGAGAAGTTGGATAGAAAAGGTGGGTTGTTGTTGCTTATTCTTTCCCTCTGTGTATTAGGCACCCTCTCTCCTTGGACTGACGGCAGAAGTACTCCAAGTCCAGCAGTTGGTGCGGGTGGCAGCAGTTTCCGAGGTGTCTCTTCTTTCTTCCACTTCCCCTTTTCCCCCTTGCTGGTGTACTCAGCTCTTTGAGCAGAGACACTGGGAGGTGGGCGATTGGGTCCAGCATCTGTACTGCCTCTGCGAAGAGTTTGGAGCCTTCTGACACCTTGTTCCTTCATGAGCAGGGGGAATGCTTGTCGCAGTTCCAATTCAGGGCCATCTTTAAGCGCGCGCTTGTACATATGGGTAGGGACCCTAGCGGGTATTCCTCACACTCTTTCAGGATCGGGCGGCAACTTTAGCGGCAGGCGCAGGCTTGCCAACAGAGGCAGTTAAAAGCGTAGGGCGCTGGTCATCGTCCTGTTTTAAGCGCTATGTGCGGCCTGAATTACTCTGAGTCAATGGAATAATGGTGGTGACTTAATGAATGCTGATGTTTGCATTTCTATTCCTACTACTAGTATGTCTTTGAAAGTGGTGTGGGTGCTGGGACACTCGTTCGTGTGGCGGGCCACGGTGCGGCTGCGGCAGAAGCGGGTGTTGAAACCACCTGGTTTGAAAGGAACATCGTTTTTATGGCGTGGCGTGGGCGGCCTGCGAATTCGGCAATTGCGGCGGCGGATCGAGGAGACAAGCGAACGCGAGGGACATCAGTCCCCGGATTTGGTGGTTCTGTATTTGGGCAGCAATGACATGGTGGAGCTAGGTCGCATGGCAGTTAGGGAGGCATTACTGACGAAATTTGCCTGGATAGGGAGAGCTTTCCCGAAAGCCACATTGCCTGGTCATGTATGATACCTCGAAGAACATGGGCCGCTGGAGTTAGATGTCGGGCCTTGAACGTATCAGTGAGGCGCCTCAACAGAGAATTAGCCATGTTGTGCTCAGGCCTGGCCGCCTGTGCCACATCCCACACAGACTGATTTCAGGGGACTTGATGTTTTATCATGATCGCGTGCATCTGTCGGACATTGGCACAGATGTATGGATCAAAGGGATTTGGTCATTTGTACAGAACTTGTTTGCGTATGGGGAGGGTGAAGGACCTGTGGGCCCTGGTCACCCTAGTGGTGGAAAAGAGGCCACAGGACATTGATTTGCAGGGGGGGGGCGGTAGTCCCGCTTAAATATTCCCGAGGCCAGCACTGAGGAGAGAGACGGTAAGCTCTCCGCAGGGAGAATGGGGACACCGGCTGGGGAGGCAAGGGCGCCAGGTCACACGAGCCTCCTTGGCAGCCTGGTGGTAGAGGGGTGGGCCCCTGGATGTGACGACAAGGATTGTGGGCTGGGGGCTAACCGCTCAAGGACGCAGGTGGGTTGCGCCTTGCGTGGTTCTCAGTTGGAGGATACGAGCCTGAGGGCCCCTTGGTGCTGGAGGAAGTTGTGATTACAGAACTGTTGGTCACGGATTTAGATCTAAAATTAGTTCGGATTTAGATCTAAAATTAGTACACTATATCAGATTTTTAGATTTTGTTGCCTTTATTGGAAGTACGTAAAGATTAAAAGGGGTCATTTATATGTTGCATTTGTTGACTTGAGGGCAGCTTTTGATTTGGTGCCTTGCAATCTTTTATGGCAAACCTTGATTGCAGCAGGTCTGCCCAACAATTTAATAGTTCAGATTAAGGAATTACATGAAGGGAATTTTGCGCGAATTCGATGGGGTCCAAATGGCGAATTAACCCAAAAAATTCCCATCGAGCGCGGTGTTCGCCAGGGCTGCGTTCTGGCCCCCACGCTTTTTTCCCTTTTTGTAAACGACATTCCCTCATATTTAGAGGGATGTAATAATGATTCACCAAAACTGAACGGCGCAAGGGTACCATCACTACTATTTGCTGATGATACTATCCTGATTTCCCAAACCAAAAAAGGCCTCCAGACACTACTGAATACTTTTAGTGAATATTGCAGTAAGAAGGGGCTGGAAATTAATGGGAAAAAGACCAAATGTATGAGTCTAAATCCAGCAAAATCAGATAAGGGTTGCTTAACTTTGAACGGAGTAAAACTTGAGTCGGTGCCTCATTTCTCATACTTAGGGGTGTCACTAGATTCGAGTTTTTCCTGGAAAGCCCAAATAGAAAAAAGCAAACTCATATTCGCCCAGAACGTAAAACCAATCCTTAAGGAACAAAGCCTGAGCACCAGTAAAGCAGTGTCTCCAGCGATTGAACTTTTTAAATTTAAAGTTCAACCATCAGTCCTATATGGTGCAGAAATCTGGGGGCCGGGGTCCAAGGATACTTTTAGTGTCCTGGACAACAATTTCATGCGAAGCCTGGTAAGGGTCCCTAGAGGTACTCCATTAGTACCTCTGCAACTTGATTTAAACTTTAAAAGAACTGACCACCAAGTGGTGATCCGACCTTTAATGCATTGGGTCAGATTATGGCGTGTTCCCGAACTCGAAGACTATAGAGACGGGCTAAAAGAAATTATGGCACTAGATAGCCTAAAAGTAATCCCATGGCTTAGGCATGTTAAAGCTTGGCTTAGTAACATTGGTTTGAAACACTTCTGGGAGAATCCTGAACAACTACCCTCAAACTCGAAACTAATTTTAAAAAGGGCCTTCTGGTCCTTCATAGTGAATAGGACTACAGGTGCTGCCAATGGTGGGACGTTAGTTTCAAACTTTTTAAGCTTTAAGGATGTCCCACTTTTTGAGACCTTTATGGATGAAATAGAGCCTCCAATTGCCAAAACTTTGTTTTTAAAATTTAGATATGGGAATCTTTTAATTAAGACAACTTTGGCACGTTGGGCCAGAAATTTAGAATCGTCATCCTTAGCAACTGATGAAATTTGCTCTTTGTGTCATCTAAATCAGACAGAAAATGTACAACATATTCTCTTTTTTTGCCCTGTGTATGCCCAGGCCAGGAAAAAATGGATTAAACCAATATGTCTATTGTTGGGCCTTAGGTCATGTTCACAGGCATTGAGAATCCTGACAACAAATTATTTGCAAACTATAACTTTTATTGTCAGTAGATTTCTACATAGTATTTTCCTACAAAGGAAAATATTGGAGTATCAGTTGTAATTTGACCTGCTTTAGGATCAGAAATAACCTCTTCACTGATTTAGGTAGAAGTCCATCCTATGATTTTAATATTGTTTATTTGTGCTCCGATTGTCTTCCAACATAAAATGTATTGTTTTAGATAATGATTTACCATTTATAATGTAATGTTTCTTCTTTTATGGCATCAAAGCCGAAATAAAGACTTTGACTTTGAACTGTTGGTCTTTAGAACTGGTTAACATAATAGTACATATTAAAATTGTAATGATTTGAATCTTTGAAATGTGCAATTTTAATGATGCTTATTGTCATGTTTATGAATGTTTTGGAAGATTATACATGGCCGTTTTTACCCACAACATGGACTGGTAATTGTTTGTGGGATTACAGAAGTGGGGTGGGGGTCATACTAGGGGTCCGGGCCCTATGAAAGGGACCAGGCTTTAAAAAACGCAATCACTAACGACTCTGATTCAGGCTTTGACTGAAAAGGATTCCGACACTGCTGATGTTCAAGGCTGGAGAAGGACAGGGTCTTGTGTCTTTAGGCCCGAGTAATGGACTTGTCAGATACTACTGAGGCCTATCTACCATGTTTATTGGATTAAATTATAGCTCTGTCCTTGTGGGTCGCCAAATATTAGAGACTTTGGCAGAAAAAGACGTGAAAGAAACAGAAAACAGACACTGAAAAGACAAGAAATAAACTAAGCTAGGGCATTGCCTGAGATCCCCAGAAACAAGAGGAATGAGTGACCAATAACATCAAAAGCGATTGATGCACAAGTACCAAGATAGATGGAAATTTATGATTGTGTGACTTGTTTGAATCTTTGACTAATAGAAGATCTGTTTCTATTGGTGGAGTGCTATCATATAGCTTGGAATAAGGTAACATAACACAACACAATACTATAGCATAACACACTGTAAGATACTGCCATATAGCATCTAGCTGCCTTCACTCTTCCCTCTGCCCCCTCCATTCCTTCATCACTTCACCCTTCGTCCCTCCTTCACTCAATCTCTCCCCCAATCCCCTTATTCAATGTACCTATTCCATCTGATCCTTTATTGGTTCCAAAGTAGCATGCCACTCTCCGAAAAAGCACTTCAACACCTCATCAAGGGTAGCAAGCGCTATACAAATGCAAACCTTTTTACCTCTTCTAGCCTTTCCCTATCCTTCGCAATCGAAATAACTGACTAACATATCCACAACTCAAATTACTTTCCTATCTTCACTATACTAATTCAACACTAATCCTTTATGCGTTACGAATTAGCATGCTATTCGCCGAAAAAACGCTTCAACACCCCATCTAGGGTAGAAAGCGCTAAATAAGGATCACTGACATAATATTGAGGAACATAATATCGAGTAGCAAAAATAGAGTTTGTATCTACAAACAGGTAAGTACAAAAATATCGAGTACAAAATATTGTTTACAAAAATATAGTTTAGTAAAATATCGACTTTATTAAGTCTGAATAACAGTGTTAAATTAAAAGTGTTAAATTAAATTAATATTAAAATTATTTACTAAAATATACTTAAAAATACTTAAATTACCTTATAATATTTAAATAATTAATGAAAGTTATAAAAAAATTACAATCATATTTGTTAAAACATATATATATAGTAACATAATATAATTAAATAATAATCAATATTATTACCGTAGGATAGCGTAGAGGTAAAAATTACTATTCCCACTCCAGTGGGTGCAACAGTAGGGAAAGCGTTGGATTGCGTAGGGGTAAAAATTACTATTCCCACTCCAGTGAGTGCCACAGTAGGGAAAGCGTTGGATAGCGTAGGGGTAAAAATTACTATTCCCACTCCAAAGAGTGCAACAGTAGGGAAAGCGTTGGATAGCGTAGGGGTAAAAATTACTATTCCCACTCCAAAGAGTGCAACAGTAGGGAAAGCATTGGATAGCGTAGGGATTAAAATGACTATTCCCACTCCAAAGAGTGCAACAGTAGGGAAAGCGTTGGATAGCATAGAGGTAAAAATTACTATTCCCACTCCAGTGGGTGCAACAGTAGGGAGAGCGTTGAATAGCGTAGGGGTAAAAATTACTATTCCTACTCCAAAGAGTGCAACACTAGGGAAAGCGTTGGATAGCGTAGGGGTAAAAATTACTATTCCCACTCCAAAGAGTGCAACAGTAGGGGAAGCGTTGGATAGCGTAGATGTAAAAATTACTATTCCCACTCCAGTGGGTGCAACAGTAGGGAAAGCGTTGGATAGCGTAGGGGTAAAAATTACTATTCCCACTCCTAAGAGTGCAACAGTAGGGAAAGCGTTGGATAGCGTAGGGGTTAAAATTACTATTCCCACTCCAAAGAGTGCAACAATAGGGAAAGCATTGGATAGCGTAGGGGTAAAAATTACTATTCCCACTCCAGTGGGTGCAACAGTAGGGAAAGCGTTGGATAGCGTAGGGGTAAAAATTACTATTCCTACTCCAGTCAGTGCAACAGTAGGGAAAGCGTTGTGTGACTTGTTTGAATCTTTGACTAATAGAAGATCTGTTTCTATTGGTGGAGTGCTATCATATAGCTTGGAATAAGGTAACATAACACAACACAATACTATAGCATAACACACTGTAAGATACTGCCATATAGCATCTAGCTGCCTTCACTCTTCCCTCTGCCCCCTCCATTCCTTCATCACTTCACCCTTCGTCCCTCCTTCACTCAATCTCTCCCCCAATCCCCTTATTCAATGTACCTATTCCATCTGATCCTTTATTGGTTCCAAAGTAGCATGCCACTCTCCGAAAAAGCACTTCAACACCTCATCAAGGGTAGCAAGCGCTATACAAATGCAAACCTTTTTACCTCTTCTACCCTTTCCCTATCCTTCGCAATCGAAATAACTGACTAACATATCCACAACTCAAATTACTTTCCTATCTTCACTATACTAATTCAACACTAATCCTTTATGCGTTACGAATTAGCATGCTATTCGCCGAAAAAACGCTTCAACACCCCATCTAGGGTAGAAAGCGCTAAATAAGGATCACTGACATAATATTGAGGAACATAATATCGAGTAGCAAAAATAGAGTTTGTATCTACAAACAGGTAAGTACAAAAATATCGAGTACAAAATATTGTTTACAAAAATATAGTTTAGTAAAATATCGACTTTATTAAGTCTGAATAACAGTGTTAAATTAAAAGTGTTAAATTAAATTAATATTAAAATTATTTACTAAAATATACTTAAAAATACTTAAATTACCTTATAATATTTAAATAATTAATGAAAGTTATAAAAAAATTACAATCATATTTGTTAAAACATATATATATAGTAACATAATATAATTAAATAATAATCAATATTATTACCGTAGGATAGCGTAGAGGTAAAAATTACTATTCCCACTCCAGTGGGTGCAACAGTAGGGAAAGCGTTGGATTGCGTAGGGGTAAAAATTACTATTCCCACTCCAGTGAGTGCCACAGTAGGGAAAGCGTTGGATAGCGTAGGGGTAAAAATTACTATTCCCACTCCAAAGAGTGCAACAGTAGGGAAAGCGTTGGATAGCGTAGGGGTAAAAATTACTATTCCCACTCCAAAGAGTGCAACAGTAGGGAAAGCATTGGATAGCGTAGGGATTAAAATGACTATTCCCACTCCAAAGAGTGCAACAGTAGGGAAAGCGTTGGATAGCGTAGAGGTAAAAATTACTATTCCCACTACAGAGGGTGCAACAGTAGGGAGAGCGTTGGATAGCGTAGGGGTAAAAATTACTATTCCCACTCCAAAGAGTGCACCAGTAGGAAAAGCGTTGGATAGCGTAGAGGTAAAAATTACTATTCCCACTCCAGTGGGTGCAACAGTAGGGAGAGCGTTGAATAGCGTAGGGGTAAAAATTACTATTCCTACTCCAAAGAGTGCAACACTAGGGAAAGCGTTGGATAGCGTAGGGGTAAAAATTACTATTCCCACTCCAAAGAGTGCAACAGTAGGGAAAGCGTTGGATAGCGTAGATGTAAAAATTACTATTCCCACTCCAGTGGGTGCAACAGTAGGGAAAGCGTTGGATAGCGTAGGGGTAAAAATTACTATTCCCACTCCTAAGAGTGCAACAGTAGGGAAAGCGTTGGATAGCGTAGGGGTTAAAATTACTATTCCCACTCCAAAGAGTGCAACAATAGGGAAAGCATTGGATAGCGTAGGGGTAAAAATTACTATTCCCACTCCAGTGGGTGCAACAGTAGGGAAAGCGTTGGATAGCGTAGGGGTAAAAATTACTATTCCTACTCCAGTCAGTGCAACAGTAGGGAAAGCGTTGGATAGTGTAGAGGTAAAAATTACTATTCCCACTCCAGTGGGTGCAACAGTAGGGAAAGCGTTGGATAGTGTAGGGGTAAAAATTACTATTCCCACTCAAGTGGGTGCAACAGTAGGGAAAGCGTTGGATTGCGTAGGGGTAAAAATTACTATTCCCACTCCAGTGGGTGCAACGGTAGGGAAAGCGTTGGATAGCGTAGGGGTAAAAATTACTATTCCTACACCAAAGAGTGCAACAGTAGGGAAAGCGTTGGATAGCGTAGGGGTAAAAATTACTATTCCCACTCCAAAGAGTGCAACAGTAGGGAAAGCGTTGGATAGCGTAGGGGTAAAAATTACTATTCCCACTCCAGAGAGTGCAACAATGGGGAAAGTAAATACTTCATATATTATTTAAAAAAATATAAATTAATATCTATAAAAAATTAATATAAAGTAATTACCAATTTAATATAATATAACAATTAATCAATTAAAATTACTAATTAAAATTAATTATTACTATTAGTTGTATCTACAAACAGGTAAGTACAAAAATATCGAGTACAAAATATTGTTTACAAAAATATAGTTTAGTAAAATATCGACTTTATTAAGTCTGATTAACAGTGTTAAATTAAAAGTGTTAAATTAAATTAATATTAAAAATTATTTACTAAAATATACTTAAAAATACTTAAATTACCTTATAATATTTAAATAATTAATGAAAGTTATAGAAAAATTACAATCATATTTGTTAAAACATATATATATAGTAACATAATATAATTAAATAATAATCAATATTATTACCGTAGGATAGCGTAGAGGTAAAAATTACTATTCCCACTCAAGTGGGTGCAACAGTAGGGAAAGCGTTGGATTGCGTAGGGGTAAAAATTACTATTCCTACTCCAAAGAGTGCAACAGTAGGGAAAGCGTTGGATAGCGTAGGGGTAAAAATTACTATTCCCACTCCAAAGAGTGCAACAGTAGGGAAAGCGTTGGATAGCGTAGATGTAAAAATTACTATTCCCACTCCAGTGGGTGCAACAGTAGGGAAAGCGTTGGATAGCGTAGGGGTAAAAATTACTATTCCCACTCCTAGTAGTGCAACAGTAGGGAAAGCGTTGGATAGCGTAGGGGTTAAAATTACTATTCCCACTCCAAAGAGTGCAACAATAGGGAAAGCGTTGGATAGCGTAGGGGTAAAAATTACTATTCCCACTCCAGTGGGTGCAAAAGTAGGGAAAGCGTTGGATAGCGTAGGGGTAAAAATTACTATTCCTACTCCAGTCAGTGCAACAGTAGGGAAAGCGTTGGATAGTGTAGAGGTAAAAATTACTATTCCCACTCCAGTGGGTGCAACAGTAGGGAAAGCGTTGGATAGCGTAGGGGTAAAAATTACTATTCCCACTCCAGTGAGTGCAACAGTAAGGAAAGCGTTGGATAGTGTAGAGGTAAAAATTACTATTCCCACTCCAGTGGGTGCAACGGTAGGGAAAGCGTTGGATAGCGTAGGGGTAAAAATTACTATTCCCACTCCAAAGAGTGCAACAGTAGGGAAAGCGTTGGATAGCGTAGGGGTTAAAATTACTATTCCCACTCCAAAGAGTGCAACAATAGGGAAAGCGTTGGATAGCGTAGGGGTAAAAATTACTATTCCCACTCCAGAGAGTGCAACAATAGGGAAAGTAAATACTTCATATATTATTTAAAAATATATAAATTAATATCTATAAAAAATTAATTTAAAGTAATTACCAATTTAATATAATATAACAATTAATCAATTAAAATTACTAATTAAAATTAATTATTACTATTAGTTACCTATTAATCCAAATTAATTACAAATTAAACATTAATTAATAAACAATTAAAACTTATGTGACAATTATTTCGAATTAAATACAATTAAATACATTGAATTATTTAATTAATTATAAATAAATTACTTCCCACCCAATTCCCCTATAAACCCACAACCCGCTACAGAAAATAAATTAGTAAAATTAACATAATTAGCAATTAATCAATTAATTAAAATCAATAGCCAATTAAAATTTAATTAATTACCAAATATAAATTAATTAACAATTAATTAAAATTGAATAACAATAAATAAATGTACATATTTTATTAATTATAATTAAATTACTTCCCACCCTATTCCCCTATAAACCACAACCCGCTACAGAATTTAATTACTCAAACATTTTAAAAACATATTTCATTATTTAAAATTAATTATAACATAAATACACAATTTTCACACATATAATAACATAAAAAACACTATAAAAAATTCGATACTATTCAAAATTCGATAATTTTAATAACCTATATTATATACTTCGATATTTTAACTTTCTATATTTTTAACATTCGATATTACATTACTTACCTTAAAAACGATATTTTTGATGTCTATATTCTGTCCATTCGATATTTTGTCCAGTCAATATTTTGAACTCGATATTATGTCCATTCGATATTTTGTAGTCGATATTATGTCTGTTTACCGCTAAATAAATGCAAACCTTTTTCCTTCTTCTATCCCTCCACTATCCTTCTCAATCCAAATAACTGACTAACATATCCACCACTCAAATGTTTTCCTATTTTAACTATACTAATTCACCACTAATCCTTGATGGGTTCCGGAGTAGCGTGCTACGTGCCGAAAAAGAGCTTTGACGCCTCGTTAGGGGTAGTAAGCGCTATATAAATTCAATTACAATACAATACAATAACAATAAACCAAAGCACATTGCTAGGTAAAGGTTTCCATTCGCCTGGAGCTTGTCCTGCAGTAAGTTGAATATGTTTTATTGCATTATAGCATTTATATATATCTTTCCTACCACTGATGAGGCCCCAAAGTGCTTTTGGTGGGAGAGCAAGAGACATCCCCATGAATGTGCATGGATGGTGGAGTGTTTTTTTTTACTTTATTGGTTTTGTCAAGGTATACAAAAAGCGTATAGCAGTGTGCGCAAGGTTGACCCAGGCAAGAATTTACATATAACATGAAACATGTGAGGGTGGTACCCTCCATAGTTATCCCGGGCCTCACCCAGCGCCCATTGGTGTCTGGTGAACAGGACAGGAAAAAGAAAGGGTAAAGGAAAGGGAAAGAAAAGAAAGTAAAAAGAGGAAAGGGGGAGTACACGTTTTGGCGAGCTGTAGTATCATCTTCGCTTATCACCACATTTGCATGCACAAGGTAGAACAAAATTGACACTTTTACAACCCATGACTGTCCATTGAGTGCCGCCCTTATGCATATATCATCGGTACAGTTAAACAGCTGGTACGGTAGTAAAGTTTCTACCAAGTTCTTTAGTGCTCTGGTGCAATGTTTTAATTAGGAAAAATGTTAGTGTCTTGCGTGAGTCTAGGTGGCAGGGCTGAATATTCTAAAATAGTGTGCAGCGGCCTACAGTTTTTTCTGCCCAGTCTTGATTTCACCTCATGCTTTGTCCTTCTACTACTCTGTAGTCTACACTTCCTCTCCCTGTATGCCAGACTTTCTCCTAAAACTGCTTCTTCTTTGTCTCCCTTTCTCTCTCTTGCTCTACGTCAAAGTGTGATAATGAAGAATAACAATTAAGGGCCAGTTCCCAAAATAAGTGCCGTCGACCGACCACCTACAACCATCGCTTAAACAAAACACTGCGAACTTTTATCAGTGACATGAGGCGACGAGATGTGTGAGGGAGGGAGCCTACATATACCTACCACAATTACCTTATCGCCTTCTCCATCATCTGGCAACTAAGTCCTTGTAAAATCCATTCCATCAAGGCATGGGACCTGCCCCCTGCCCTGTGGGAAATGGAGATAATGAACCAGCCAATGGCAGTGCTGTATAGGGATACGCAGGCCGGTCCTTTTCACAGATGCTGCCTCGGTGAACTTGGCGTGACATCAACAACTCCATCACTTTACTTTGAACAGTATAAGATTTATATTATTTCTGCATTCGCGCGCGCCCCTTTCTTTGTAAACGGAAGGGACGGCAGATGGGCTCTGGGCGGCTTCACAAAGGACCAAATGTCTTCTAACCCCGCTGCTCTGGGTGGCTATGCCCCAGGGCCCGCCAATCAATAGCAACCGCTCTGGAGAGTGCAGGTGTTGCAGTAAAAGGCCGGCTGACATGTTTATGGTCTGGTAAGGGCCAAGCCAGTCCCTAAATCAATTATGCCCACTCAAAGGGCTGCTTGCAATTAAAATGGCGAAACCGCGCGCGGTTTACAATCCTTTCCTCAGGCACGCACCTAAGAACTTTCTAGAAGTTTCACGACCAACGGCGCTGCTAAGGTCTCTGTCGAGTTTTAGAGTAGCAGCTTATGTATAATTTTGAAAAAAGGCTCTCGCGACCTCTGTGCATATTTTGCCTGTTTTGTGATGTTTACAAACCCGAGTGCGCGGTTCAGTATGTTGTATGAAGCACGTTTCTCGTGTGGTTTGAATTTAAGGCCTCGTTATTGTTTCAGGGAAACTAAAGCTATTTGTAGCTCTTTTGCCAGCCGAGGCACAGTATGCAACCAGAGAGCAGCTTTAATCCTCCTACAGAAATGCAAATACTTTAATATCGTTGATTGAAGAAAATTCAGCTTACAATTTTTGGCACAAATCTAGATTTTTTCAGAATCGCTTCCTCCATTGCATTTGGTGAAAGTGTATTCACGCCGATGAAATTCACAAAAGTTTGCAATTCACAATTCCTTCTACTAGTCTCCTGCCTGCATCTCCAGACTTTTTACGCAAGGAGCACTTGCAGCTTAAAAAGGTTACTCAAAATACCAGTGAACAAGATGTCTGTTTAAAATATGTAATTTTATTAACTTTTCATGGAATTTAACGAAATTTAACAATATGAAAAAATGTTCTTCCTGTGTTTAAGGGTGCTTTTTTAAATTCTTCTTTTCTGTATTAGCCCCTCCTGTCATCCTGTTGGGAAATTAATATGGACTGTAGATGCGGATTTTTTAATCAAATAATATTTTAATATTGATTTGTTCCTCCAATGAAGAGTGACTTGTAATTGTGTTGTTCGATTTGTTTCGAGTGTCTAAGAATTTCGGCACAAACCGATGTGTAATTGAACCAAGCTTGATAGGTAAAGGATATCTGGTTGATGGTTACAGATGTAAATGATGTCATACGCGCTTCAATGGCGTCAAGAGTAGTAAGCACCATATAAATGAAATTACAATACAAGGTGGGCAGCTAACAAATTAACAGGGAGAGCAGAGTCAGAGGGATGCCAGTGGCTCTACGAGCACATGCATGAGCCCAGCCCTGAAAATGTGTGTCCTGTAACTCATGCAGCAAACAGCATGTAAAATATGATAAAGTCTCTTAGAAATTAAAAACGTGTATTTCTTTAACATGCGAAAGCGTTTCACCTTAGTACATCAAGTGATTTTACTACAATGAGAGGTACTCATTTGAAGTACAGATTTTAAACATGAACTCTGAAACCTTTCTTCCACCTCCACCACCCTGGGGACAATGCAATTAGTGAACTAAGAAGCAAATTAGTTGCCTTTTTGTGGACGGAAACCATTATATTCTATTAAATAACCACAAGGCGTTTTTGTTCAGCTTGCATTCTGCTTTCATATCTGATAATGAAAAAGCGGAGGCTCAGTGAATTTAAATATTTTCCTAGGATCACACAATTTAGTTAAGCGTGGAAGCTGGGATTGTTCTTAGGTTTTCTGGTTTCACTTTGTAGAATTCAGCCCCTCAATGGATTTCTCTTTGTCTCTCCTTTGACATCAAACGGTAATGCTTTGTCTTTGATTATTGGTGCCTGAGTGACAGGCAGAAGCCACATGACACCTCCCTTCGTTTTGGACTTGTGGTTCCAACAGAACCTCAAGTTGAGGCAGAACCAGGCATCAGGTTCGAGCCTGACTCGAGCTTTCAGTGGCTCGCCGACCTCTAACTATAATACAATACAGTTTGGAATGGGGGCATTTAAAGCGGTGGGCGTAGGGCCGGACTGACTACCGGGCGCTTTGGAATGCTGCCGAGCTGGGGGCTGATTTCACTGCGGTGGGTGCTGATTTCGTTGATGGAGACTTGCGTGTGCTTTGAAATAAACAAAGCAAAATTAATTTCGTTCAGCACACGCAGGTCCCCATCAACGAAATCAGCCCCCAGCTCAGCAGCATTCCAATCCGGCCCTGGGTGGGCGGAAAAAAGTGAAGAGATGTGTGGGGGAAATTGCACTGTGGGTCAGGGAACAGTTACAGTGGTTGGTGGGAGCAATAGTAGTGGTGGGTGGCATGTACCAGACCATATTAATTTGCCCATATTTCATAAGAGAATGTCATGGAGAACATAAACTCTGCCACTGCACTAACGCAGTTTCTCTAAAGTGGAAATTGCTATTTAAGACTTTGCATGTGCCCCTTCCCCCGCTAAGTAGTATCGGTGAAGGGACTAAAAAGCAAATATCTCTGGAAGAACAATCCGTGCTTCAGTATCGACGTCACAAAACCAAGGCTTGCCATGGAAAATGCCTTCACGAAAGATAGGTGCTTTGAAGCTTTGAAACTAGGCCGCTCTGCAAAAGGTACCTTTATGCACCAGCACAATAGGGGCAGCTGCACCAGTTCTGCCAGTGGGGTGTTACTGAAGCAGACAGGCCAGAGGGGCCTTTTGTTATTTTTTTTATTTGGAAATTAACAAACAGATGGGAGGGCTTCCTCGACCCTGCTGCCTGTTGATTTATGGGCTGTCATTTCGTTGTTTTGAATGAAACAGCACACAAAACACATAAATTGTGGCGCGTCTTTCATTTGACGATGTTCACGTGGAGTGCATGCTTTGTGATACACAAAACATTGTCATTATTTTACCATATCACTAGGTTTTATATTTGAAAATCCTTTAAAAGTTGACCTGTTAAGATCTGTGGTGGCTAATGTTTGGAAAAAGGGATTTATTGTGTTTCCTTGAATGTGACAGTCTTTGAGGTTTGTGGTTTCACACTTCTAAATTGTCATGTCCTGAAACACTGGCTTGCTGGGGGTCAATGAAACAGTGCTCAAGTTTGCCCTTGGTTCTTGACGAATTCCAGCTGGGAAGTGGTTTGGAAAACAGCTTATAGTACATGATATGTTGTGAGATAGCTCATTGGTTTAAATGCTTGCTCCTTAATTCTGTGTCCCCCTTACTAAGTCTGCAGTCAGGGAATCTGGTTTGGACAGGACTGTCTCAATCTTTCATCCTTCTGAGGTCAGAATGTAGCTACAAGCGTTGGATTAGGCACTCTTTACAAGTGACCCAGCTTTAGGTGTGATTATTATTGCACAGGTTAAAAAACGATAGTGAATTGCACGGAATTAATCGTTTGCTGCAATTATTGCCTTTACCGAGTTTTGTCCCTAAAACTAGGACCACTGGACTTATGCAGCAGGGGGGGGGGGGGGGGGGCTAAAGTATGCTTATGTACTAGGCTGTACATCATTTGGGTACAATCCAGGCTGATATATTTTGCCCTTCTTTATAGCTGGATTAAAAAATTCATAAACCGGGCCACTCGAATTATGTGGTGGGTAGGACCAAACTATGTAACTGGCTTTACTAAATTATGCAACAAGAAAAGGTAAATTATGCTGCATAACGTGACACATTTTGTGATAGTATTACTTTATTATTCACCTCATTAGTACCAGCCTGACACTGAAATACAGCACCTTTTGATCCTTTTGAGCTAGAAACAACATTTTTATGTTGAAACTTGCAGATTATGCAGCAGATGATGGATTATGTGGTAAATGCAGCACACCCCTCATTATGTGAAAATGCCACAAATGCAGAATCGCATAATTCCAGTGACAATGCCTTAAATGTGACCCAACAAGCCGCTTACTGTGTCAAAATCTGCATTTTCCGATACTGCTGGGCTTTTTTTCCATTGATAAATATTGGCTTGTTTGACCTGCTGAAATGTACCCAGGAATCTGTGTGTT
The DNA here is from genome assembly GCF_964261635.1 of Lissotriton helveticus. Lineage (NCBI taxonomy): Eukaryota > Metazoa > Chordata > Amphibia > Caudata > Salamandridae > Lissotriton > Lissotriton helveticus. The sequence goes on along the minus strand of NC_136070.1, from coordinate 1,067,893,117 downwards.
ATCGCATCCAATTTGTACCTGGTTTTAGTAAAAATGCAATACTCACAATTCCAATCTGTGCGAAGACACAAGTTACAACCCATTCTGGCCACTGGTAATGAGCGCCTAGTTGGTTAAATATTTTCTACTGAGAAATTTGGTGATCTAGAGGTCATCAGCTTAACTAAATACAACTAAATTACAGAGCTTAGACATAAGACTTAAAACAACAAGTTACTGTTATGCCTGTAAATTTTATCGCAGTAGCATTAAATAAGCAGATTTTGACGGCGGTATTGGAATTTGTTACTGGTAAAAGATGGCATTTGAATTTAGAGTACCAAAATAATATATATTGAAATACAATGGATAACAATGCAAAGTATAGTATATGGGGCCAGTATTATGCATGTGCAGGACACCACCAACTAATTAAAAAGCTGCTGGCGCTTTTACATATCATTTCAGTACCCGCACAAATATGTGACCAATATTAGTGACAAATTCCTTCACCACTGACACAAAACTGTTTTCCTGATCCACCCCTACTATTTACAGTGCTTTGAAAGTGCAACTCTGTGGTAGCATGTGATTTGTAAACATACAGTTATTATAACCTGATCCACAGACTTGGAGACATAGTCACTCTGTTATTAGAGAGTTTAACAGTACTTAGGCAGTGCTTGCGTGCCCTGAGATCTAAGCTCGTACATGGGCGAAGGATGACACTGTTCCGCTGTGGTCAGGGCCTGCTTATGTTACATCATGGCTAACAGGATCCTGTTCTGATGAGGCATCTCTGGAAGTAGTGAGAGCGACAAGTCATGTCAGTCATGTCAATAGTACTTTAAGCATCATCAAGGTGCTGTTTAAGACTAGAGCCACTTTCATCATTAACGTACTGTGTAGGTACTGCTCTAGTCTCTTCATCTTCATCATCCCAAACTGTTGTGCGCCATGCCAGCACTGCTTTCACCTTCTTCATCAGCATAATTTCAGCACTGCTTTTGACACACTTATGAGCCTTGCCAGCACTTCTTTCCTTCATCACCATTCCTATCCTGCTTTTGACACACTATCGTGCCTTGCCAGCACACCTCTCATTCATCACCATTCCTATCCTGCTTTTGACACATTATTGCGCCTTTCCAGCACACCTCTCCTTCATCACCATTCCTGTCCTGCTTTTGAAACTATTGTGTGCCGCCCCAGCACTGCTCTCATCATTTCAGCACTGCTTTTGACAGACTATCATGCCTTGCCAGCACAACTCTCCTTCATCACCACTGTCCTGCTTTTGACACTATTTTGTACTGCGCCAATACTGCTCTCATCGTTTTAGCACTGATTTTGGCACACTATTGTGCCTTACCAGCACACCTCTCCATCACCATTACTATCCTGCTTTTGACATTATTGTGTAGCGTGCCAACACTGCTCTCATCATTTCAGCACTGCTTTTGACACACTATTGTGCCTTATTAGCACTAAGCCTGGGTGGAATTCCGCTATTGCAGAACTACGCGAAGTGCAAAGAAAACTCCGCCGTGCTATGCGGAGCCCTGCAAGCGGCGGAGTGCGTTAGATAAATGCCGCTCGCTGTGATTTTCAGTCCTAGATGTTTGTCCGCATTGTGCACCATGCACAGCGCAAGCGGTCGCTGCTTCCTTTCTGCTGCTGAATTAAATTTTTTCTCGAGCAGCAGCTTTCTCAGCGTGAGCGGAGTGAGCATACGCGACCACTCGCAATGAGAAATCTGAGCGCCTGTGTTGAGAAATCTCGCCGGGAAGTTGACTTTCCACACTTGCACTCGTCAACTTGATGTTGACGATCACAAAAGGGTAGAAATCTTGCCAGGAGGTGAGTTTTCCTTGCTCGCCAACTTGACAAACTTTTTTTTTTTAAACTGTTCTTATTGATAAACACCACAAACAGCACAGCAAGGCCTTCAAGTCTCAGCATACATTTAGTTATACAATCAGTGTGAAGTGACAATTCACGCATAAATAACACTTTGACTCATTATTCTGACACTTATTCTGCAGCAGTGAACGTTTCATGTATTTCGACCTCTCTACGTCGCAAATCCACTTTTGGAGACAGGCAAATCTCCCTTCTATATGTATTCCATGCTGCCCACTTACGATCCCATTTTTTGGGGCATCCTCTGTACTTGAATACGTCTTTTTCAGCTATCATGGCTCTATCCATGTCAAACTCTAGTACGTCGCACTCCCCCCGACCCCACCCCAACTGTGCAATGTTTTGTTTGGTTATGGCCCACCCCAGTGATACCCAAGTTTTCTCGGTTTGAGTAAAGTTAGTGGCGTCCCATATATGTAGCAGGCACAGTTGCAGGGTGATTGTTAATTTCTTCCCCCAGCAGTCTCTAAGAGCGGAGTTTTTTGGAACTCCCTGAGCTCCGCAGAACGCGGAGTACGGAAAAATCTGCAAACTCCACGAGCGGAGCGGAGTTCACCGCCCAGACTTAGTTAGCATACTTCTCCTTCATCACCATTCTAATACTGCTTTTGACACTAATGTGTGCCACGCCAGGACTGATCTCATCATTTCAGTACTACTTTTGACACACTATCGTGCCTTGCCAGCACACATCTCCATCACCATTATTATCCAGATTTTGACACTATTGTATGCCGCGCCAGGACTGGTCTTATCATTTCAATACTGCTTTTGACAATGTATTGTGCCTTATCAGCAAACCTCTCCTTCATCACCATTCCTATCCTGTTTTTGACACAATTGTGTGCCGCACCAGCACTGCTGTCATCATTTCAGCACTACTTTTGACACGATTGTGTGCCCTAGCACAGCTGCCCTCATCATCATCAACCTAGCACTACCTTTTAATACCATCAGGTGCTATGCCATTACTTTTATCACTAATCTTCATTAGCATAGTTCTTGCTCTGCCTATGACACCTATGTGTGCCATTACAGCACTCCTTTCACCATCTTCATCACCTTTCCAGCACTGCTGTGGACACTATCCTCTCATCTTCATCATCCCAGACGTGCTTCAGACAATAACCCGCAGCATTCCAACGTACATCTTCTTCATCATCATCCCAACACGATCCCCATCCATGCCATTGCTGCTCTTATCATCATCACCAGCGCAACCTCTGACACTTTCGTGTACCATGCGAGCCCTTCTGACGTCATCTCATCATCATTCCAGCACAGCTTTTGACATCACCATGCATCACCCCAGCAGTTTTCTAAACATCCTTCTAGCTTTTGACCCTGTCGTGGTCCATGTAATCACTGCCCTCGACATTATCACCCTCCCGGACCTGCTTTTGACACCATATAGTGTACCATATCCCAACACTGCCCTCGTCATCATCAAACCAGCTCAGCTTACAACAACATGACGTCCCACCCCAGCACTGTTCTGGTCATCATTCTAGCTTCCGGCAGTATCGTGTGCCACGGCGGTACTCCTTTCATCACTCCCGCACTGCTCCCATCAGCCGCACGCCCCATGCAGCGCTCATTCATTCATCCCTGAGCTCCAGCGCGCGCCCCTTGATTAGGACTGCCGCCTCTGATGGGGTTTGAAGAGCCCGGCGGTCGGGGCTGCACATAAAGTTTTCCAGCTGTGGTCCCGAGCGCTTGAAGTAAAGCAGAAGGGCTCCGAGGCCCCGCCCCGTGACGTCAGCGCGAGGCAGCCCTCTGAGGATGGTCCTGCTTTGAGCAGACTTCAGCAGCGGGATCCGCGGACTGCCCGGACAGACTCCGCGAACCCCGACAGCCGAGTCCCGGCAAAGTTTCTATCCGGGATTCCTGGCTGCAGGAGGGGAGTGCGACCACGGACTGGGCAGGAAGAGACTTGGAAGTCCGGCAACCTGTGGACGGGGACACCCTGTGACCGCAGAGAGAGGGACAGAGCATCCCGGGGACTGGAAGGACGCCTGCTCGTTCCCTAAAATCTCCGCGCCCCGAGAGGCGCCCCTGCGCCGCAGACCCTCCTGGATGTGAGGCGTGTCACTGTCAGTGATACTCCGGGATGCAGAGGAAACCCCGTCTCTGCGCACACCTTTCCGCATACGTGACCCGCCAACCTGCCTGCCCCTAAAACCCCCCTCTCTATTCAAGGTAGTCCGTCCCAGAGGTGAGCAGCCTGCCTGTTATTTGCAACGCCTGCCCTCTGAGCTCCCCTCGCAGGGGCTGCAAGGGGCGCATGGACCACCATCCTTGCAGACAGAAGCGCGGTGCCCCTATTTTTGAAAAAAGTCTAAAATTGTCACAGAATAGAGAGGGGCAAGTTCCGTCTGATACAAGCCTGGCTCCTGCAGTCTCCACCCTTCTAAGTGAAATCTACACTCTAAAGACACCCATCGGGACCCTCCAAGACCCGCTGCAAAGAGACCCCCAGAGATGCCATCTTTGTCGGTGCGAGTGTGCCCCTCACCCTGCCCAGCTCACGTTAGCCCCAAAGAGATCCATTTGCTATAAAGAAGGGGACTTTTAATTGTAGCCACATTTTTCTTTCTTACCGAACTTTGGCAGGGTCACTACCCTTTTCCTCTTTTTTTTAAGCTCCCCTGACTCTGCTATGGCTAGCGATTGATCCGGTGCCACCAGGCACCCTTCTGCCACCCAGGCTGGAGCCTCAACCCAGGGCTCTGAAAAGCTGTGATTTGGATTAACTGCTAAAATCGGCTTCTTTTATCGTGACACGTGCTTGAAACGGGCACTCTAAAGTACTAATAACTTGCACTTCTTTAACTTTAAAGGAAACATACAGCACTTCTTAGCAGGAGTGCAGTGTGCAATGGGAGAGTACCAGCACTTCTCAGTAGCACACAGGAACTCTTGCATAGTGAGTACCTAACAATCTACACTTTTATATTTCCAATGTAAACACTTATTGTGACCTTGAATATTTCAACTCTGATGGTGGAGTGTTGTCCCTTGTGATGCAGCTTGCTGTCTTCTTCTAAGAAGAAACTTGACCTACAGACATAATTTCAGCTGACCGTTTCTCTTTAAATTGAACACAAAGGTCCTTCACAGTCTGTTCGCTGTTGAAGGAAGCTTAGCTCATGAGAGCCTCAGGTGTACCCTAGTTTGGTCACTGATAGCCATATAGTTATTGTCTCCTTGTAGATTGAAGCTGGGATCTTAAGACCCTAAAGGTATCTCACCTCTGGCGAGGAAAGCATGGTCATTGAGACCCTAAGGGGAGGCTGTAATGATGCAGCCCTCCTTGGATGTGAGCAGTGTTGTGGACCCGTATAGTCCAAGCCGTCCTGCTCGGAGGACTCAGTGGCTGGTGAGCGCCTTGGCCTATCACTACGGGCTGGATCGCGGGGTGGAGAATGAAATCATTGTGCTGGCCACTGGGTTGGACCAGTACCTGCAGGAGATCTTCCATCACCTAGACTGGCAGGGAGAGGGCAGAATCCTGGGGGAAGAGTTCATGGTTCTGTGCGGGGTGCTGGGTCTCGGACAGGAGCAGACCCACCAACGGCAAAAGGAGGGCGAGGAGCAGGACTTGGAGGAATGTGCCGGGTTGCTTGAGGACCTACCCCAGGAAGTCACCTTTCGACAGTTCCACGCTAGACTCTGTGGCTACTTCAGCACAAAGGCTGGGGTGATGCGGCTTCCAGTGGGAAAGGAAAGTGAGCATATCGAAACTCAGATACGACTACGGAGCCCACTGAGACGACGAAAGAAGGTGCTCTCCTTTCCAGGGAAGGGCATTGGGGGCAAGCGTGGAGCTGCTCCGGGCCACCATCATTCAGACTGTAGCCAAGGACAGACCTGTTCTTGTTCCCAGGAGTGCTACGAGGAAATAGTTGCTTTGGAACAGGCCGAGGACAGAATTATAAAGCTGGAGGATGAGAATGCAAGCCTGAGAGAGCTGGTGGAAGACATGAGGGCAGCTCTACAAAGCAGTGATGCCAGGTCCCTGGCACTTCAGGTGAGTGGCACCACAAGTCATCAGCAACTTCTTGTTCTTGATATGTGCATTGTATTACCCACACTAATATGTTCCATGCCTGTTCGGCCGGTGAGGTCGCTTTAGGTATTATGTCTCTAGTTATGGTGCAACCGGATCCAATTCTTCTACGTTGTAATTTAAGGGATGGTCTCTATAGATGGAGGAGGGTAATCAGACATCACCCTAGTGCGGGAACATGATGAGTCTGTAGTAAGAGTTATGAATGTTTGTTGTAAAAAAAAGTTAGCATGATTGCTGGAAGTGCTGTATTCTCTGATTTTATATAAAATGAGAGCATGCAATTTCTTTATTTGACCAGTCGGTGGCAGCAGAAGCAGGGACTCATTCATATGTACAAGAGGGAGAGGGTGCTACTCTTACTCTTACTGTTGATTAGAAGGCAGGTGAATCCTTTGTAATTGTATGGTTTTGTAATTGTATATATATAGCTCTTACTACTTAATACGAGGCGTCAAATCGCTTTTCGGCGAGTAGCATGCTACTCCAGAACCCTGAAAGGATTAGTGGTGAATTAGCGTAGTCAAATTTGAGTTAATTTGAGTGGTGGACATGCAAGTCTGTTGGTCGGATTGAAGATGATAATGGGGGACAGAAGAGGGAAGAGACTAGAAAGTGTCTATTGGGTGATCATAGTAGTAAAATGAGTTTTGGGATGATAAATCAAAGGTGCCTAACAAAAATGAATGTAATGAAACAGGTGCTCATGTAAACCGCTTTGATACCTGATATCCACGGTTCTAGGTCGTGCTATATAAAACACTAAAAAATTAAATTAAAAAAAAGGCTACGTGAGGGAAGAATTTAGAAGGGTTGTCTGGGAGATCTTAGCATTAAAATTAGGTTTGGGGTGATCCCAGGTGGAATAGAGGAGGGAAGAGTCTAGAAAGGGTTCTTTTGGAGATTCTAATAGTAAAATGAGGTTCAGGATGAGTCAAAGAGTTGAGGTTTTGAGCAAAGGAAGTCCTTGATTTCTGGGCACACACCTGAGGGGTACAGAAGAAAAAGATGGCATCTTCATGAATGTGTTGTTGAACCTATGCAGAGTAGAAACAGCATCTCCAGGCTCTCAGAGAAAAGGAAGTGGCACAGTCCACATGATTTCTTGAATATCAACAATTCATTGTCAGAATATGGACAGCCTTAGGATTGTTACACAGTTTGGGAGTTGCTGGCCATCCAGGAACAGCCTATTTCTCCCTCTAAGATGATCAGCTAGGTGTATGTGTGGTGCTGAGAAAGAGACTGAGTGCATTGCTAGTAGCTGTCGTGTCACAGCCTAACGCAGCTTTAGAACGGCAGCCCACTATCACTTGGTAGCATCCTTCATGAAAAATATGTCCCCACTCCAGATCCAAAACACCAAAGGGACCAACAGCTCGCCCTAGAGAACGAAAGTCAGATGCAACTTGGAAAGCTGGAAATTAGTTGTGAAGTGTTTTAGTTATTTTTGTTACAGTAAAAGTACTTACCAAGTGAAGCAAGTCGAGAAAATTCCTCAAAATGTCATATGAAAATAAGTGAAACACAATACAAATTTCATATACCATTGAACAAAAGTATACTTAGAAACATCCAACTTCCTCTGTTGACAGCTGTACTCCAATTAAGTTTTTTTTTTGTATTTTGGGAAACTTAAAATAAGCTATAGATTCTCTTCTTTTCTCTTCTTTTCCTTCTTTTCTTTTCCTTTCTCTTTTCCTTTCTCTATTTCCCCCCTCTTTCTTCTCCCTCTACACAAAATCTCCTTAAAAGCTTTTTCCCTTAGTAAAGCTCATTTACCCCTTTTGGGGTTGTTTTTCCAATTGTTATATATATATTTTTAATTCTTATCTCTTTTTGATGCCTTCTTCTTATGTACTGATGTTTTACATTGTATATCCTCTTAATAAAGCTCTTTAAACTAAAAAAAAAAAAAATAAGCTATAGGGTCTCTGAGTACGACTGGAAGTCCCCAGGTATTCATGGAAACCCATTTTCATCCTTTTTTTGTGATCTGTAAAAGATTTTATGTTGCTGCAACGGGGTTGCCCTATTTTCTCTTAAAACACCTTTTAAGATGGATCATTGTTCACCTTGTCAGCTTAGCCACAGTAGTCAGGATCACAATAGTGATATGGAATGATGCAGCACTCCTTGGAAATGAAAATGGATATCCTGTAGGCCTAGGGACCAAAGTTGGACCATCATATGGTTAAGGCCAACTAACCTGGTCTCCAAGGGCACAGTAAATCTTTCACCAAGTGTAGCAAAGATTCTTGCTGTGGAACTCCTGCTGCAGAATGGTTTAGGCTTGCGGTCCTAACCATGGTATTTTTACTTCTCGTGGTACTGGCTATGTTCGGGGATTGATGAAATATGTTTGGATTCTAAGCAGACCCGTATGCATTGGGAAGGATTTTGGATTTCAATAACTGATGCCAGTTTTCCAAAAATGTAAGGCATTGCCAGAGTGACATCAAACGCCCTTTGGCCATTGATACCATCAGAGTTGAGTACATGTTCTGTCCATAGCATCTCATTAGCCTCCTATTTGCTGTAGAGACACTAGGGATCCGACAAAAGGTGCAAACTACAGAAAGTAAAGAGGAATAGAGCCCTAGCCGCCAGTGGAATAGTTACGTTGTTGAAGTTTCTGCTAAAGAGATGGGTGTGTGTAACATGCTGATAGCAATTAAATAAGGACTATTGAGGATAGTATTGAAAACACCAACATGCAAGTCCTACACGCCCCTTTAGTTTTCTGATGCACTATTAAATGGATAGTGGTTTTTTTCCCTGGGACATTTAACTCTACAGCCTTAGCATTAACAGCAAACATCTTATTTTTCTCCCACCCACGCCCCTGAAACGGCAAAAATGGATCTTCAAAGACAGGATTTGCATTAAAATAGGAGATGCTTGGAACATCTCAGAGTCACTCAGTTTTGTTGTGAGGCAAGTTTGGAGATATCCGAATCATCCTTGAGATCTCACGTGAGAAGGGAATTCACTAAATGCGTTAAGTGGAATCTTGAAGATACTCAGATATCTACAGATTTGCTCCAGGAAAGGCCTTAGTGAATATGGTATAAGAGGGATGTTCTAAGTCTGAAATGCTCTGGGCATATCTTAACGTATTACTCTAAGACACATCTTATTGAATCGGGCCTCTGGTTTTAGTTTTGTTCCTCACAGCGCAGCTAGTCCGTCTAGCAAAACCAATGACCACAAACACAGTGCAAATATAAGTAATTGATCTTTTAGATTATTGCCCTTTAGTTAATGACTATGAGCAACACTTTTATTAGGGCCCAGCTTTTTTAAAAGAAGCTGATAGGGTCAGACTACACTTTTTTTAAACCCCATTTTATTTCAGTTTAAGAACAAAAGTCATGACACATTAACACAGTGGATAGTGTATGTCCTGCCCATTGCTAGCAAATTACAAGAATATTAGTGCATTGATTATTATTGTCACTAAGTAGCAAAGCCCAGTCACAAGATTCTGACAGATCTGGGTCATATTGTTCGTTAGCGAATTACTCACAAAAATATTATCCATACTTACCGTGAAACATTAACAACAAGAAGGTTAGACCCCCCCTCCCCCTGTTTTCCAGGTCTCATGAGGTGCCTACTGATAATACAACCAGCGCTTCAACATATATCAATGTCACAACGGGGGTCGAAGGTATGTCCTCGATCAGAATACCAAGGGACTTTGTGGTAACCTTCCCAGTGGTATTCCCATGCGCTTTTTCATTCCCTGTCAGTGATGAGAACAAGCAGTTCAAGGCCTCCAGTCTATTGGCCATTAGCTTAGGTGTGCGTCCGACTACTGAGGAGGAGTGCTACTCAGTGATGTCTCATTCTCTCCTCACCTCACTTCTTGCGACCTCTCCCAAATCCCTGCGAAGTCCAGGGATTCTCTTGACTTTTTGGTGTCTCTCCTTGCCTCGTTTCTAGCAACCTCTCCCAAGTCTCCGCGAAGTCCAGGGATCCTCTAGCCTTTTTGGTGTCTCTGAAGAGAATCAGGACCAGATCGATGAACCTAGACGTGAGTTTGCCCTTGCGTGGATATAGACCCAACAGACACGTTGTAGGGGACAGCGCTACATTTTGATTCGTGGTGTAATTAGCGACAGAGTACCCTTCACTTGATATGTATCAAAAACATTGTCCCGCAGGCACAGCAGGAGATGCCCCTTTTAGAAAGGCATGGACTGTAAAATGGTACCCAGGACTTAGGAACGTCCAGCTGCAGTCATGTTTTGGAACTGACTCTGTCTGGGCCAAACTGGAGCATTGTGGCCCTCGCACCTCGACGTTATTGATAGACAGCTTTAATGTTTAATTAACGCTGACTAGATCTCACCTGCCCCTTGACAGGGTATCGAGATGTCAAGAGCTAAATATTGCTGCTGCTGCGCAGTCGTTTTTGTACCCCATTTTGTTTTTGCGGCATGAATGTTCAGTTTTCGAATTCGACTGATTATTTAATGTGAGGGAAAACGATGCCGGTGAGTTTTGTTTCCGAATTAAAATGAGACTTGCCATGCAGACCACCCCTGACTCACAGAGGCGTGCATGAAAACTCCCAATGCAAACACCCGAGGTGAGTTCACATAAAGATAGTATAAATCACTGAGGAAGGAAGATACACTGAGGCACAGATTGGTACCCCGACACCTAGTCGCACGCAAGTACAGTTTCACAGATTGACACAAACCCACATTTTTTGGTTCTCCCAATCTGTCTTCACCACATAATTGCTGTCCTGGGATGGCCTGGAATCCTCTTCAAAGCCGAGCTTGATTTCTGCCCCCCATATCACAACACATGCTTTCATTAAAGTAAGTATAGTTTATGGGAGCTCGTGCCGCACGGCAGCTCATTAAGTCACTCTTCAAAGTTCAAAGCCCCCAGCTTGAGAATCGCTTTGCTCCGTGGCCCCTCCCACCGCACCGGTCACATCTGGGCTTTAAAGAGCTGAAACGCTAAACCGAGAGTGGTGTCGTGGGGGGAGACCCCTGCCCTGTAGTCAAGCAGGGGTGGGTGTCCTGGGAAAAATGGTTTCAGGCTGGCTTTATGCATTCCCTTTTAAACCTAAGACAGGATCGTAAATGTATGGCTAAGAATAAAAGGTGTTTACTTCTGTTGCACGCGCTGTAATGCAGACTTCCTTATTATTTGCACGCGGGTAAGGTGACGTAATCTTCATGTATGTAAATGAGTTAGACAACATGTTATGTATCAGCAAAGGCTTCTTATAATCCAGAGACAGTGGCATGGTTCCAAATAAGAGGGCTGCCTATAAAATGTGTGGGATGCTCCCGTGATTCACTTGCCTCCCGCAAATACGACGGTCTGCAGCTTAGGAATGGGGTCCCCTGAAGGGTGGCCCTCGTCAACCCATCAAGTGCTACGGTGGAGGTTAGATGTCTGTACCCAGTTGACATTGACCCACATTTTTGGAACTTGAAAGGCTGAAAAGGGGACAGCGCAAGAAAACCACCACCTGCAGGCTCCAAAGGTATTACTAGGTTTGTCATCTACAAACCATACATCATTAAATCAACACCACCTGCTCAGAGACGTGGAAGGCCTCACTCATCAAGGTCACCACAGACAGCTTCCCCTTTCTTCTGTCATTGTACTTCACAGTTGTGCCAAGGAAACTTCACCTTTCTGAGCCCTCAGGTCATTTGTGGTGCACCACAAGGGTTGGTGCTTTACCAAAACATCAGTGTCACAATAAGAAGCCCCAGCCGCGCCTATGAGCTAAAGAAGTCAAGGATTTCACACTTACTCTGAGGACAGGCATCTGTTCTTCAAGGTCATCTATCACCCTACAGTTTAAACAACCCTCTACCACACATCATATATTTATTGGCAAAGTCAATAGGCCTGGCTTTGAAATACCTGCTGGTTTTTGGTCATTTCTTTTTACTTGCAAGCATATGCAATAGGTATTAAAAGTGAAAACAATTTTTAAATTAAATCAATAAGCATTAAAAAAGTAAACAATTTGAAAGTGACATGCATGGATTTGCAAAAAAAAAAAAAAGTAAAATTAGCTATCACAAAAATAAATTAAAAAACATTAAATAAAAGCAGAACTGAAAGCAGAGATTCGCCTACCAGCCCTGGCACTAAAGTGGACTACTTTCTAGGAGGATGTACGCAGGTGCAATATCGAAATGCCTTAATTTTTAGTGAATTGAGCAAGTGACTGAAGAGGACTGACCATAAGCTGTAAGCTGTGTCGGAGGGAAAAAATGTGAATGGCCCTTGCACAGACCAATGGGTGAAGAGGGCTAAGGGAAAGTCCCTCTATCTATATATGATGGTACTTATTTTTTGGAAAACATGAAGCTCACGAAACAGGTAAAGCTGTCTCTACGCCACGCCTGAAAATGAATGGAGATCAAACGACTCTCGCTGAACAATGCAGGGAATGCAGTAAGAACATCATGAAGCGATTATAGAACGAAAGAAGATCCAGTCACCACTGATTAAGAAAGGTAAATACTTCCACAGCTGTAGAGCGACAGTAGATGAAGTGCAATGAGAGTAGTTGGCAGGATCTGTTCTGCAAATTAGTACCTAAAGCAGACTTGCTGGGACCCAGTCATATGCCTCCAGCCAACCAAAGTGTGTGGCCGGAAAGACATGTTGCCCAAGTTAAGCACCTTGAATGTAATACAAGCTAACAATCTTAACAAGAAAGTTTAAATAGCTGCAGTGAAATAAATCAAAAAGAGCCCACCATCAACCGTGTAGTCAAACTGAAACCAGATATGAGAGGGGTAGGACTCGTTGTGGAAGGCCAAATGAAAGAGAATTTCCTTTGTCTAGCCAAGAAATACTTATAGCCTGGGCAATAGAAGAAAGTGAATCCGTTTGGGAAATGAAAGTCTTTTTCTTCAGAAGCTGGTCCATTTAAAAACGCCAAGTATAAGTACATTTTCCAATATAGGTTTTCATATTGAGTGCTGAATCTAAAGTAAAATCAGAGCCTTCATGTGCTCATATGCCCTATGTCCGAGCTGGGGTCTAGAATGCTGAGAATGATCTATGTAATAGAATGTGGTTGTGTGTATGTGAGGAGTAGAAGCTAGGTGAGGAGAAAGAGTTGGAGGGAGGATGGAGCCCCAGAAGACCTACCTGCTCTTGCTGTCGACTAAGTGCCATCATGAAATAAAGACCTAATTATCTATCTCCTACCTGAGTGGCTCCAGACTCTATAGGAAGACCCAGTCCTCTAACTTCAACATCATACTAACAAAGAGCTAATTGTTGAGGCTCAAGATGCCAACTTGTTTGGTAGGAATAAGCCACATATGTTTTATCGTGGAGGATGGTTTACCACACAGTAGTTGAAGTTATGGTTGATGCATCTTTCGTCACCACTCTGAGCACTAGCATGGTGCACCAAATAGCAATTACTCAATATAAAACACCGAGGGCCTGATTCACAAAGGTAAACTTACACATTTATGAAAGTTTGCACTTTTGAAGTATTCACAAAGCTGCATTTTAAAAGTAAGTTTAAGAGTGTGGAGACTCCGCAGTGGGATCAAGTCGGTGAACTCTGCGCATAGAAAGATAGGACTGACCTATCAGTTTCTGTGCGGAGTTCTCCGTCCCGAATTCAGAGTCTCTGCACTCATAAATTTAATATTAAAATGCAGTTTTGTGAATGTGGAAAAAGTGTAAACTTACACAAACCTGGAAGTCTACCTTTGTGAATCAGGCCCTGAAATGTTACTTTCAGTGAGGTTGCTTCTTTCTCTGAGGGTTATTTCTAATCTCATCACTTGTCGCTCCCCAAATGGATTGAAAGTGCCGTCATATAGTGACCTCCTTATACCCTGGTATTTACTGTGTACTGTGACACGCATTAGATTAGCCACAGCCCTGTAGGTTTCAGACAAAATCAAGACTAGTGGCGCTGAGCATAACCAGGGAGAGGACCCATCTCTGCCTGTCCTTGTTTTTTTGTGATGTGCTGCACACCATGCATTGCTTTAGTGTTCTTTATGAGTCACAAAACAGCACTAGAGAAACAACATGCATGACAAAAAGGGAACATGTAGGTTGCACACACCCTATGTCAGCGAGAGCAATATGTTTACCTTATTTTCTTTGGCTTACTGACTATCCCCCAGATGCATAAACAACCCAATTTGCGATTAAGCATGAGCGCAAAATCCGCTCCGATCGCGGATTTTGCGGATTTTCGGTGAATCCGCGATCCGCGAACTCTCGCGGATTTACCGAAAATCCGCAATCCGCGATCGGAGCGGATTTTGCGGTCAAAAGTTCAAGCGAGCCTAATTAACGATGGCGCCGGCAAGCTGCCAGCGCCATCCTGCAATAGTTACTTAATTAGCTTCAACAGGAAGCTCTAATAGATAAGATACAGCAGGGGCTCGAGCGCCTGCTTTATTTTAACAGTTGGAGCTTCCTGTTGAAGCTAATTAAGTAACTATTGCAGGATGGCGCTGGCAGCTTGCCGGCGCCATCGTAAATTATTTCAACGGTGGTGTCTTCTTGAATAAATATGAAGGGCAGGGTTCATTCGGGCACGACGGTCCTGGCACAAAAAAATAAACCTCAACAGGAAACACTTGCAGATATCAATAAAGCATGTGCCCTAGTTGAAGCTTAAATTCAGTGACTCATTCATCAGCCCAAAAATTAATCTGCTGCTCTGATCGGTCTCTGCCCTTTTATACACACAAGAGGCATGCTGGCATGGACGCCCCGTCCGTTTGGCCCCGCCCACACACTCGAGGTGTGCACCGTCTTCCCGCCATTTACCCACTATGATGGACATTTCACTCAAGGGACCCCTGCGCACTTCGGCGCGATTGCATAGTAACACACACTTGGTCGCTGGAACTAGTTGAAGCGCAAATGCAGTGACTCATTAATCAGCCCAAAAAAAATCGTGAGCGTTGGGAGGCTGGGCAGATGTGCCTTCTTCCCAAATATATCATCGAAAATCCGCTGTGATGCTGCTCTGATCGGTCTCTGACCTTTTAGACACACAAGAGGCATGTGCGCTCGCGTGGAAGCCCCGTCCGTTTGGCCCCGCCCACACACTCGATGAAGCCCCGCCCCCAAATCCGCAAATCCGCTAAATCCGCGGATTTTGCGGATCCACGATCCGTGGATCCGCTAAATCCGCGAATCGTGGATCCGCAAAATCCGCCCATCCTTAATAGCGAAAAATACCGATTCGCTATTAAGGAATAGCAAAATGGAATGCATCAAGAAATCACTAAAAAAATAGCGATTTCTTAGAATTCCCTAATTGCGACTCGCAAATTGCGAGTCGCAATTAAGGAATACCTCCCCATTCATTCTTATGGGCCTAGAGGCCCATAGGAATGAATGGGAAGACAATCTCAGTTTGTGAATCGCAATTAGCGAATCGCAAATTGAGATTGCGATTTCAAGGGTGCAGGGGTGTCCAAAGGACACCCTGTTGCACCCCTGAAATTGATCTGTGCACATATGTTGCGCATACACATGCCCTTAGGGCACATGTGTGCGCAACATGAAACTTTGAAAAATGCACTTTAGTGCATTTTTCAAAGTTTTTGCAAATTACCATGAAGTTGTACTTCATGGTAATTTGCGTGCCCTATTAGCGAATTCGCTATTTTTAAAACTGTCATGCATTGCATTTAAGGAATCTCCATTTGAGATTCCTTAAATGCAAATAATCGCAATTTAGCGATTTCTCAATTTGCGATTTTTGCATTTGGGATGATGCATCCCAAATGCAAAAATACCGGTCGCAAAGGGGCAGATTCTGAGAATCTGCCCCTTTGCAAGCGGATTTTTGTTTGATGCATCTAGCTGTATGTTCTGGACTCATATTGATGACTCAGTGAGCAGAACTTGACTGGGAGTCCCTTTTTCATTCATCCATACACTATTGAATGTTTTTTTGAGGTGACTATTGTAAGGCAGGAGAAAGCGAATGTTTACCCACCCATTCTCTCTTACACTCTTTTTCTCTATCCATCTTCCTCTCTTCCCTCTCCTCTCTTGTATACCGCATTCTCTTCCCTTTTTAATCCCTAGAAACACATTTTGTGTGTAGCATACACATATTTCACTCTTTCCCTCATTCAGTTCACTCACTCTTGCCAAGCCGCACAATGTACTTACCACATACAATGGTCAGCTCCAATCAAAGGTCAGAGATGACTTGGACAATGAAGTAGACACAATGTCTTCAGCCACTTGTACACTGTATGTTTGGTCTTTGAGAACTAAGTATTCTTTTTTACAGATATTTAAGGCATGGGTACTAGCCAATGAGTCAAGAGCACCTACTTCAGTTCAGTACTCAGTTAATCCTAAAGTGATACTTTTATAAACAGTGTGTCTCAATAAGGAACAGAGACTCATTTGCATATGCATGAGTTATATGAATGGCCCCCATTCAGTAGCCACTTTCAGTGGTTCAAAATTCAGTACCAGAAGACATTAGAAACATGCCTATTTCTCATATTTTAAAATTAAATGAAGAACTTGTAAATCATCATGCACCCTGAGGGTCCTATGCTCAATTGTTCTATCAAATATATCTGATCTCAACCAATAATAAGAGAGTTTCTGGTGAGTGAAATATCATTGAAATAATATTCTTATTTCTCTCAATGTATTCCATTCTTCAAAATGGCATTAAAAGTAACCTAGAAACCCCGCTCTTCTCCAGATCAAAGCAGTAATATCTTGTTATTAAGAATAGCTTTGACGTATTATTTTTCCAGTTCTTTGATTCCATGATCTTGATTTCGTATGTTTCTAAGTAAGTCAGGTTTACATATTGACCACAATTAATAGATAGGCCTTCTCAGTCAGTACTGCCAGAAGATGACCTCGAAGCAGGATATGGCATGATGACATGGCATTGTCAAGGAAAAACATAAGGCAAGCTTCTTCAGTGAGACTTTTGAATCACTTTTCGTCACCACAAAGGTTACCCTTTGCTCTCTGGAAGGAACAGGGACCCTGTTAGTGCAGGTTGTCATTCACAGAAGCTTGGAGGTGAGCAAGCACCATAAGATCCCCTAAATTGCTATCCTTAACAAAAAATTCACAACGTGAGGTAAGCAGTGAGGATGAGTGGCCTTTGGGGAGCAGTTCCTGGTGACAGGTCAGAGCTTTCAGCATGTCACTGTCTGAGCAGCCGTTGAGCCATTCAGCGTGGTATGGTGAAGGAGCCGGGCTTTAAGTCCATCACGCACTCCTACCCTCCCGCCACCCAAAACAAAGGTTTTTGACGCTGCCTCTCATGTGTTGGAGAGGTTGCAAAGTGTTTAGTGGCCTATAGCTGTACAGATCCTCTGCACACAATTTCGAACCCTACTGTTATGTGGGAGGTTTTCAGCTTACTTTGTGTTCACTGTGTGAAGAGTGCCAATAACATATGACACACGCTGCCACGGTGTGAGTTGGACAGACTGGATCCCAGAATTACTGCACACACCATCGACAAGGGAAGGGTTTATCCATCTCAAGACTTGCCTAATGGAACCATCAGTCATAAAAAAAGTGGCTGTCAGAAGCCAGATCTTTATAAAATGAAATAATAAATAAAGATTCAGGAGCTTAGAAACCTGGACCAGTGTGGGAGCATTCCAGCACCCACAGAGGCGGTATTGCTTGCAGAAGTCGTGCAGTGGTGGTGAGAAGATTGGGTAAAGAGTGGACTAGAAACCTAGGTGGCATCAGCCTAGGTGTGCCAGTTCTTCAGCTTCGGCTAGTTCATTCTGGTGGCCTTAATGAAATGGCGGGGCTTATTATACCCTGAGTCCAAGGAGAAGCCCCAAATAAGGAGCCTTGTTGATGACTATGGTGTTTGTATCTGCTCTACTGCAAATCCGAGTTTACTGTTCTTTTACCCTTTATTATATATCATATTGCTAGAACAAATAAATAATGTCATGCATGTCCTTCTAGTCGCTGGAAAGGTAACTGCCCAGTGAAGTTAGCTTAATTTAATGCCCCCCCCCTCTAGCTTCATTTAATGTCCCCCCTCTTTCGCCTGTGAGACCTCTCACCCATATACTGCACAGTGGCACAGAGACGTTTGTCAGGGGTACTTTATTGCCTCTTGTGTTTCAAAGTCCAGCTATTTAGGCCCATCAGCCAACAATAAACCGATTTTAACCCTTTGAGGGTGTTAACCGTTTTCTCTCTTTGAGATGGGAATGTTTGCTAAGGTGAAAGGACAATCACAGGCCGAGTTCTATCAATCTCTTTTACAACACTTGAGATGTGTTACTCTCCCGTCAAGAAGCCAATCGACTCTGTTGTGTTTCTAAAACTCACTCGAATGTCTTAATGGGCGTGTCATGAAGCGCTGCCCGGCCCATCAGACAGGACAGACGGATGCCGTCTGGATTCCCGCAGCCGACCACAACACCAGCCCGAAAAAATGCCGACCCGGCAAAAAACTGTCAGAACCTGTCTGAAGCCTCTGCTTCAGGCGGAGCAGACAGACCTGCGGCAGACAGAAGAGCTGAATCCGATTGTGGTTACCTGGGAGTGAGACTGGGACTCGGTTGCCCCAGGGCAAATTATTTGGAGTATCCCCTTTAATTGAGGCTTTGGCACCCAAACCTTCCGGATCGGAGGCAGTTTGCACTTGGAGTAAACAAACAAACAAATCGGGGGTGCGGGGTGGGGTGGAGTGGGGGACACGGGGGGGGGGGGGGCGAAGGTTAGCACCCCCTTAAAAATGTATTCTGTAGTAAATGGTTGGGTACACATGCTTTCAGTTGGGTAATGTGAAGTGTCTGGTGGATTTCACCTGGGGATTTTACACTGTGCACCTTGCTGTCAAACACATACACACACTCTTGTCTATGTTTTGAAGGCCATAAAAATGTTGATTAGTTTGAGAAATATTGAATTTAAGTACCCTTGACAATCCGCACTATCCCTTAAGCCCCCCATTTTCTGCTTCTCGTATAATGTGGTTTAAACTCCCCCCTCTTCAAATCATACTGACTAAGCCTACACCTTTGTTAAAAATATCAGCCATTTGTTAATCCCAGAAAACTAAGAAGCTGCTACATGAATAAGAACCTTGTTATTCCTTTTTACCTTGTTAATTCTGTCACTGCTTGCTTTATATTTCATATTTTTTGCCGCACGTGACCTAAAATTGCTGTTCATGTTGGTCATGTTGGTAAAAACAAACCTCGGCCTGTGGTCAAGTATAATTCAGGAATTAGAATAATTCGCTCAAACAGCAGAGCACAGCAAGGAAGTCAATGCTGGAGTCTGCCATAGAATCGTGGAAATCTGTGCATTCTGGAATATCGAGTTGGGAATATTTTGATGCCTAAACACCATAGCCAAAATCTCGAGGACAAAAATATCAAAAGGTAAGTGCATATTGGGAAGCATAGGTTTGTTATTGTTAACTTCACACCTATGTACCTTGACGATATATACATAGATATGTTATGTATAGAAAACGTATACATACTTAGCCGTCTAAAGTTTGCCCTCAATATTATGGCTACTCTATTAAGGTATAACGTTATTCCCTAAACTATATCAGGAGAGGTGTGGGGCAGCAGCCAGAGCGGCTGACTCCAGAGCCCAAGTATCATGGTTTGATCCCTGTTGGTGGTGGCAGCTCAACATCTTGTGACGCTGGGCAATAGCTCACTTAATCTCCCCGACGGCCCCCAGCGCCTTGAAACCCATAAGGGAGTGATATGTTTGCGCTTTACGATTATGGATTATTATTATTATTACCCACACCATTTGAATCAAAATTGCCTGCAGAATTCAGGGTTGTAACACAAATTGTAATGTGTGAAGCTGTTTATTCTTTTCCCAAAAACAAACTCTCTAATTCAGTTACACCATACAGAGAGATGCTGCTTCTATTATCAGTTGCATTGAAAATTTCGAATTCTAAACTGTAATCTTTTCTATCTGACCCAGTGTCAGCCATGATAGGTTTGATGGCTCATTCATAGGGTACTGCTGATGTCTACAGTCAGTCAAGATTTTTTTTCTCATGCTTGATGCCTTTTAACAGGTAACACTCCCTCTAAAACACTCCTCGTGAAGAAGGTAACTGAATATAAAAAAACATTGAAATGAGCTAATGAAACACCTTCACATAGGTGAAGAAAGATTAAAACATCCCCACAGAGGCCCAATCGGCAGAAGTCTAGTTTGTATTGTGCCTGGAAGTTCACCTTTGTCAATTTCCTTCATGGCTTTGATCTATTTTTAGCAACCAATATAAATATATAATTAGATAATAAGATGCACAAGTTCACCGGTTTTACGTTCATGCAGCTCCACCAGACACTTTGGTTCCCAAAATGTAATAACTACCCTCATATTTATGTACAAAGACTTCATTAATCACATTCATGGATAGAGGCCTCCTCACATTCGATAATTGATTCATACCCTTACTCAGTCACCCACTAACTCATTCATTGAATGACCGAACAACTTGTTTACTTTCTCAGAAGACCACCACTTTTTCTTCTGGGTATTGTAAATAGAAAAATTTGTGTTCACCTTCGCATTGCAAGTCGAGCATTAATAGAACACAATTACTCTAACCTATTTTTGAAATATTATTTCCTGGTCATTTGACCAAAAATGACAGTCAGGATTCTCATTATGAATGGTGTGATAAGTCGTATCTAGATTATGAACTCTGTCAAAATGGAGAAGCGGGTTGTCGTGCTGTGTGCATACGTCTTTGTGTAAGCTCTGTGTCACAAGTTTCAGCCGAGACAGAGCTTACTGAGCTTATTTCAAGTGTGACAAATTAGCTTAAAAGGAAGCATGTATGTTCCGCTGTATATGCATGACGAAGGCATCAGAAGGCATAACCCACTAGTTTGTCCCTTTCAGAGCTTTTTTGCCACAAGAAGCAAGTTTCAGTAGGACCTCATTAACAATTATCAAGCTTCATGGAATCCAACCAATCATGTCCTTCCGATGTATTTCGAACTCAACACAAGTGTAGATAAATCTTTGTATTGCTCACAGAAACCTGTTTTGATTCTATCTGCTAGATGGTTGGGTTTTGTTGTAGCTCAACCACAGCTCTTATTTCACTAACAATCCACTTTTTGTAATTAATCTCCAAGGTACATACTCCACATTGTTCTACGTATATGGACAAGTAAGATATGTTGCATTAGAGGGGGCATGGTACAGAGTATTGAATGAAGTAAGGGAAGTCGGTGTGATTATATAGTATACAAGATAAATTAATACACACGAACAGACAAAAACGATCTTCTCTGAGCTTCATATAGGAACTTATCTCCTGACCTTGATCCCCTGTGGTTGTGCAACTAATTTGTCACTTCCAATATCAGGATAACTTGCTATAGGCATTACTTTAACAAATAAATAACCATGGGTATTTTTCTAATATAGTACAAAAATACTGAAGATTTCAAGTTCTTAAAATATTCCAATTCCCTAACAAAAATCTTTTTGAGGAGGCCCTATAGTGCAATTATTTCTCCCACACGCCTAAGGACAGGGTGTGAGCAATATTATGTTAGTCCCCATGAGAGTAGTAAGTACTCTTAAAGTATTTCCACTGGTGTGGATTTCCTTCCATCCAACATTGTACTATGTGTGGATGGCTACTACTATGAATATCCGCAAGCTTTGAAAATCATGCTTCTGGGAATGCCTTCGAATTTCCACAAACCCAACCATCAACAGGCGAGAGTAACTGCAACAAAAATACTATTCAATTACAACTTCTCTATTATCTGCTTCAATTCTTTCTTCAGAATCTCGATTCGAAGACACTTTCTCTGCATTACAGTTAGTCTGGGGAACAGTTTAGGATTATATTGTTAGGTCACAAGCATTAACAGTTGCTAGTTTTGTCCCTACGAGTGTAGAGTAGATGTGTTTGTTCACAAGTGAAAGTGTCTTGTTAATATTCACCGACACGATTTCCCGTAGATGGGTGACAGGTACTGGGGATAGATGCTCGCCTTCTTAGGTTAATGCTGGATCTGAGAAAGCACCATGTACTAC
Organism: Lissotriton helveticus; assembly: GCF_964261635.1. Taxonomy (NCBI): domain Eukaryota; kingdom Metazoa; phylum Chordata; class Amphibia; order Caudata; family Salamandridae; genus Lissotriton; species Lissotriton helveticus. Next base: position 1,067,871,081 of record NC_136070.1, on the reverse strand, counting down.
ATAATCATTAGAGACTCACCACCTACATGCTGGGACTTGTGAAAGGCAATGTCCTCTTTGCTGTGAGGGGCAGTGTGTATTGGGAAGAATATATTGGGTCTTCAGTGGCCAGTGTTTTTGTTTTCAATTCTGCCTTTGGATTTTTTTTAAAAATTAGAAATAGCTAATTCTAGACACAGATCTGCCTACACAGACAGAGTGTGAGATGCCTTCACTGGAGGGTTTACAAATGCTTGTTTGTCGTTAGTGTTTTGCATGTACAAGTTTCCTGTAAACATTATGTACATATAGTTAGCCATCAGTGAGACATGCTCTGTACTGGCATTCTTCCAAAATGGAGTGGCCCCCGTACTTAATTTGTAATTGAATGAGTACTGGTGCCCAAAGCTCGGTACAAAAGGGGGTGGTGATGGATGGAGCATCTGAATCAATCAAACACTCACACCCAGTCAAAAGATCTGGGTTTAATCCATCACCTTTCTTTAGGCCACTCTGCCACCCCAGTTCAGACATGGCTGTATGCAAATCAGTCTGACCCTGTGCCTCATGGGAACAGTCCAGCCCGAACTGCCAAGCCATGTCTTCCCTGGACCGGAAACAAGCTTCCGAGGACCGGTTTCTGGCATTCCAGCCGTCTTCAGCCCGGCTTGCTTGAATCCAGTGGCAAAGTGAGCAAGTGCCCAAAGCTCTGCACAGAGGCCCATGGCCAGCGCTATTAAAAATCAGTATGCTGACTACCAATGCTGCGTATCTTGAATCCACCTCATGCCTCTTTAATCCATTGCCAGACACTCCTTGTCCCTTCATCTCACCCTTATCAGCTGCTACTTTCTCCCATTGTGCAGGTTTTTCCATCTTTCTCTTTCTCTGACTTTCCTGTGTGTGTAATTTTGTATATCTTGCTCTCTGTATGATGATCAAAAATACACACCAGTCCCCAAAAATGAGTGTCGGTGGCTCCACCGGCAACCCCGCTCTCACATTAAGCACAGAGTGCACCCACTTGCTGATTGTGTGATGAGTGAGTTGGCTTTATGGTGCAGGATACGCTTGCATTTAGATATCAAAAGCCTAGCTGGAGAGCAGTAAAGTTCTGAAAATTAATGAAGGAGTTCTGTAACAATACAAGCTCAATCATGGATTTAATCATTTTGATTTACATTTCAAATACTTAAAATTGCATTAAATTCACATCATTTACAATTTAGGACCCTGGAAGCTTAGGCATGCGCCCAAAATTGCATGATTTCTGTCAAGACCAAGTTTCCACCTTTGCCACTACCCACTAGGGCAAACTGATTTACTCAATCAGTGCACTTTACACATTTTGCAAAGGTTGTGTGTGAAGTATCTGCTTCATCTTTAAATTAAAATCTAAGCACAGTATGGCTTTACCTAAATATTAACACTATGTTGGATTTGATGTCTGTAGAAATTCTTTCCTATTTCTTAAAATACATTATTTACAAATGTTGCTATTCATGATTAAGTTGGATGCTATACATTAGCAGTACTTTGGAGTGTAAAGAGTTGTAACAGGAGTGGGGTAGTTACATGTTAACCTTTTGAAATACTTGCTAAATATATTCAATTATTATATAAACTAGTAGGACAGTTTACCTTTTTTTCACCTGCTTCTGCACATCTGTATTGCAGGTAGGACTTTGGAAGAGTCACGCCAGCCATCAGAATGAGGGAGGTTGCTCCATCGCAAGGCGACGACTGTTCAGCTGCAGCCACTCGCCGACCACCAAGGGCCTTCAGAGTGTCTTAAAGGAGGTCGAACTAATCCGCAGCTCCCGAGACGGACAGATTGCGGAGGCAATTCGGTTTAACCAAGAACTGGAAAAGGAGCTTAGGAAATCTCAGGACGCGCTGGTGGCCTTGGAAGATTGCAACCGGGGCCTTAAGAGAGAGCAGGCGGACATGAGGAAGAAGGTGGAGGAAGCCCGGCTGGCTGTCCTAAACAGCCTTGGCAAAGTCAAGGACCTGGAAGCCAAGTCCAACAAAGTGCCCATTCTGCAGGCCCACGTCCAGCAGCTGGAATCCGAGGTGGATTATTTCAGGTAGGTCGAACTTGAAGAAAATGCAATCCCTGTATCGTGCTCTTCCAGGAGGTAAATACATTTTTATCGGGTTTCATGAAAATTCTTTGTATATCTGCATTGCCTGTACCACTGAGGTGGATGTTTTCTAGCTGCTTCCACGAGCATCATTTGGTAACTCTATCCAATCGAGAGGCTTGCCAACACTTCATTAAAATTCTAACTTCTTTCAAAGTACAACTACTGTCATTGGCTAAGATGTTACGCTCAGATACCTGTCAAGTAGTAACTAACTCGACCATGCTTTACCTTGTGGTAGATCACCAAAATGTGGGAAGATTACGGTCTTTAGCAATTCAATATCACATCGGGGGTATATTAGTGGGTCAACATCCAATGATTAAGAATATTCTGAGTTCAAACAATATTTGCAAGCTATTGTCACAAAACATGTGTTTGAACAGATTTCACAATTACATTTAGAAATATTATATTTGACAGAAAATATGGGTATTTAAGCCCTTTAAATCCACATGTCTTTGCCTGCTCCTGTCTCACTGACACTCTGTGAGTTACATATTTACATTAGTTCTCTCAGTGCTGCTAGTCCTCTGTGGCTGTGCTGACCTTTTTTTTAACTCTTTCACGTTTGTTTTTGCAACCACTTTCATTGAGAGGCAGCTGTAAGCATTTTCCACTTCTTAGTGTTAGCATATTTTTAGTATTACTTGTAGTCCACTCCTCTTATATTTAGTACTCTTGTTCTAATGGCAATATTAAACTGACTGTTACCTCGTACACTAAGGAGGTCATTAGTATGGCGGGCGGATCGCCACCGCTTGTATGGCGGTGGCGATCAGCCCGCCATAAACCACCGCCCGCTTTCAAATTCCCCTGCCAGATTACCATGGCGGGGGGGTCACCGGCGGATGGAAAGACCTTCCGTCGGTTTTCCGCTCGGTCAAAGAGTCGACCGGGTGGAAAAGCTGCTAACATGGTGGCGGTGTCTGGGAGACACCGCCATCCATATTAGCATGTCTGCGGGGACATGCCTAGTTGCCGCCACGGAAAGGCAGGCAGTTCAAGCAATTGGGGACTCGTAGTGGACCCCCAGGGATTCTGGGGGGTGGATATGGGGGGTACCTATGGTACCCCCTTACAGTTCCATGCACAACATGGCAGGCACCGCACGGTGCCTGCCACGTTGTGCATGTAAGTGTACGACATGCCTTCTTGGCATTGCGGCGGGCAGTGCTGTGAGCGCCGCCCATCCTAATGACCCCCTAAGTTTTTTTCTTTAAGGTTTAAAATAGCTGTCAAGTCCCTCTCATCCATGAACCCTTGTGTGACTATTTAGAATCGTTATTGTCTCTTCATTGAACATGTAATTTAAATAATTCTTCACTTTAGTAGCTTTGCTTTGGACAATTTTTTTCAACTAAATTAATAATTAAGCAATTGCTTTATATATACATAAACGACTGATACATTGGATAATAGCTGTTAGAAGCTTGACATATTTACAAAGAACACTGCTATTGGTAATTACATATTGTATGCAACCTAATCAATATTAGAGCCATTTCTTTTTTATCATCCTATTTTTACATTCCATGTCCAATTATGCATATAGGTGAGGCTGGATTAATCCCATTTGTTCACTCCCTTTTCATTGGTTGGTAGCCTCAACCAACTAACTATGCCTGTGTAAAAGAAGCCCGTGTTGTAATTATCCATTTATGACAAAACCCACAGACGTAGGTGAAAAGTCGGATAGAGAGGACTTGCTTACCCACTCTTTATTTTTTCACAGTTTGCACTTGAGCCCTATACATTCCCCAAGTAAGCAAATAAGCTATTTTTATACTACTACTAAGAATGCAATGTTGGCACTCTTAAGATTTGTTTATGTTGGGCACGTATAGCCTTCATCCTTACAGAGATGTAACCTCCAGAACACAACGTATTGCTCTGGCAGCGGGTATGTATTGTGATAAGGTGCAGGGGTGTGCAGTGATGTCATCCAGGACCCCTCACCAGTGCTCTACCAACATTGTTATGTGCACTATTTGTGTACACCCCACGAACCTTCTCCCATTCATAGGGCTTCAAAACGTCATCTCTCATCCTATACAAACCCAAATCTTTTGATAACCTTAAAGCCTACTTCGATCTTGGCAGCATTCAACCTCAGTTGTTATTCCAGACAACATTCTTTCTTATTGTCCTTGATAAGGTTAATTAAGCTTTGTTTCCATGGAATGGAGCTTATGCATCCGATTTGTTTTTTATATATTTCATGATCAGATGCCTGTTATTTCTGAGGGGGACAAGCTGATGTTTCAGGCAAAATGACTATCCTGAAATACAAGCATTGTTAATACTTGAGAGATCATTTTTTTTTGTTTGGGGAACTTATTCATAATTTTGGATCCTTGGACCCAGAGGACACCTACTGCTGTGGTTGTTATTTTATTCCTTGTATGGAGGCCTTTCATTACCTGTATACTTAAAGCTTCTTTGATATTATCACACGTTTATTTTTAATATTTCATTAGTTCTCCAGTTGACACCTGTGGATTTTTAGCCAATTTATGTGGAAAATGTGCTATCAAATGTCCACATTTTTTAGAAGGAGAACCTCTTCAAACTCCTCTAATAACAGCTGGGCTCATTGACACAGATCACTGGCTCACTCAGCCACCCACTGTTCCCATTACAATTTTAAATTGCTTTTTATGGCGCTCTCGGTCATTGTATTATAATATACTATCATTGTTACTTTAAAAGTCTATTCAGTCCTCACCTGGGGTAAGAAAGGCTACTGAATAGATGTTTGTTGCAGGACATAGGGCCTTGGATTCCAGCCACAGACAGACATGAGGTTGTTTCAGAGACAGGGAGAACAATAGGGACTTGCCCACAAAGATGTTTCTTTCTTTGCTTTACTGATACCAGTTCGACAACATTTAGCAAAACCTATTCACCTATTATTGAGTTTTTTTTCAAAAGAAATCCCAAATGTCAATGAAAGGGCTTAAAGCAAGAGCAATATTGGACTCGTTGAACAATCATAAGATTTTTGCCTCCTGATTTTACAAACTTTCTCTGCATTATCAGACAGTGACTGATGCTCAAGGTCCTTGTTATGGGGATATTAATAATGATCTGTGGGAGCTTGTGCTTAACATGGAGTCTGATCCACACAAAACCTGTTTCGACACAATTTAAAAAGCCTGGGATGTCAAAGGAACAAAGTGCTACAGCCCCCTGGTGATCTGGCAGAGAAACCCCATCAGACAAGTCACCATAACAGAGCATAGTAGAGGAAATAGTTGCACAGGTTTTGGAATCTTAATCTAAATGTAACCAAGTATATTATGACAAGCATTTTCATTATGTTTTACACATAGCATTTACTAAAGGACATCCATTCGATGCAAGCATAACTGGAACCAAAGACACATAAAGCTAGCTGATGCATCATTCATTTTCGATAAGATATTAACTACTGCTGATGGATTTGAGGGAAAAACTGAAGAAATCTCAAGTGAGGAAAAAAAGTACAAAAATTCAGGTGTCATGTATTTGGGCTTGTACCATATAGACCGTACATCTTACTGATTAATGTCAGTTCTATGTTTTGAAGAAGTCCATTTGTATAAAATACACGGAGGCGTCTGTATGGTTATTTTGCGTCATTTTATAGAAATAGGAAAGGCAATCTGCCATACCTTATAGATAAGGTCACTAGAACATACCTCTTATTGTTTTGGGGAGCCTGGTGTAAGAAGGTATTGGGTAAGGTTACATAAACTGTGAATTTGATATCACACTCACCAAACCTGGTGGGGACTCGTTTCAAACCCTAACACTTACCAAACAGGCGAGACAATGGCCAGACCTTTCACTGCCCGACCCTATATTTAGAGAGGCACTTCCTGTGCACAATTAGTTTTTTGTTGTATTTCCTGCTCCCTCAAAGGATAATGACCCTATAGTTCCTGCTTTCTGTTTCCTCTTTTCCTTCTTGCACATGGCAGATACAATTCCTTGGGGCTGAACGAACCAGGTTTCATACACGTAGACATGATATTTTCCCTGCAAATGAGTTGTTAGAAATTCAGGCACCATCAGAAAAAAAAACTTCAACAAAGCACCCCTATTTAGAGAAAGTGAGGTATACAAATGGGTGAAAAAAACATGTAATTACCACACAATTTTCTGTTGAATAACATGACTTTATCAAGTATCTACAGGAACCCAATAAATATAGTGTTGCCTGACGGAAGAAAGTAACAGGTGGTATTTACAAGATACCATGTTGTCTTTTAACATATGATTACCACCATGTTAACAAAGCTAAACTTGCCCTGGATGTATATATTGATGTTTAGGCTGTACAGTCAGGAACGTATAGTACTGTTTGAGGAAACAAGTATGGAAATGCATGATGTGATCTTACAGAGGGCCAAACATCCCAACAGTGCAGTGTGCTTGTTTTTTAGGTCTGACTTTTGAAACATATTTACCTTTATTTCAAGACTATTGCTTTTGCATATATAGGAGGGGCTTTTGGTCAGTGGTCTTCATCCGTTGGTCTGTTATATTGGCAGTCACATTTTGCGACGGCCACCGCAGCATACAGCATGGGCAGTGGGTCAGTCCACTTACCTCATTGGCTCCTTTAACTTAGAGTGACTGTGCAAAGCCTGGGCACATCATTCACATCCACCTAAAATAGTTCCTTTCTGGACAGTGGCTAGGTGGATCAAAGTATGTTTTTTTTGTTTATTGTTTATATTACGTTCAAATGCAGGGTTTTCCTTTTGACGTTACTGCTTCAGAAAATGTATTTTATAAAGTGTTTGTGATATTGTAGCATTGCAGCTGCTTGCTATTTGACTGTTTAATTAAATTGTGATTTATTCTAACCACCGTCTCAAATAAAATTAACATGAATTGCACAACTGGAAAAAATGATCACTACTAAAAGAGCATAATTATTTTTAACATTAAAAGTTTTATTGCAAGCATCAAGCAACCACTTTTAGGTGATGGCATATTTCCTTTGTTTCCGTTATATTTTTGTGCCGCCACATGCTTGCAATAAAAAAAGAATATCAGTCTTACCAGAACCAGAACTATTGGCTTTATTAATATTTGTTAAAATAGGAAAAGCCCTGAGATGCTATGACGGCTGAACCTCTGTGAAGCCAGGGATAAATGAAGATAATCAGGTGTGCTCAGAGAGCAGCTGCATGGTTCCTCCATTGTTACTATAGAAGGGTTGGAAAGGCTGGAGTGTGTAAGAACTGAATACTATATACAGGCATATACCTTCATGTCTTCCTGTGGCTCCTCAACCTCCCTGGAGATGCTTCTGGTAAGTCCAAGCCGAAGTGGTCCTCATCCTCCAGAACACCATTTACAACAGACAACATGCCACTGAACCATATCATTCCAAAATCCAGCATTTAATGAGGTGGGCGGACCTTCAGTTTGATGGAGAGGTTACTCTGTTGCCGTTACAACAGAGTACTATCTCCACGCAACTCTAAATCGGGCAATACATTTCTTTGTGCCAATAAAAACATCCATTGTAATCTGGTACTCATGTAAAGATCACCGTGGTACCCTTGGGCTGAGTTTGTAAATCTGTAAAAAATGACTCTGCATTTTCTTGTTGAATCCCTTTTGAGGTCCCAGCCGGTCTGAATGTGTTTCTCTTTACACTTCTTACCAAACTTTATTCATACATGTGAGCAGCTGATTTGTTACAGAAGGTTTGGCCAGTGGAATTATACGCTTTTTGCAGCCACTGTGTTTTCCTCATAATATTGGATTTGCCGTGCTGGTCACATAAACCGCCATCTGCTGCATAATCTGCAGATTTAACCAAAGAAAAGTTGTTTCTAACTCAACTGGACCAAAAGTCACTAAAATGGGGCAACATGTGCTTCCGCTTTGCTGGCCACATAAGAATTATGAGATCCACTAGAACACTTCAGATCCTTTGGGGTTCACGCCCGGGAAAATCTCGGGGAGAAAGTCAGTAAAAATTAGGAATTACTTGGGTTATAGGCTGTGGAACTACTGAGTACCTCCAGTAATTCCTAACTTCTCAATGGAACCTTCGGGTCTCAATTGTAATCTATGTTAACCGGGTCCCAGGGGTATTGATACTGCTGATTATTGGCAACTCGCGGGAGGTGGAGTTAACATCCCAGACTCCAGGGCCCTCATGACCTCAGCAGGCTGTGCAGCACCAATGACTCTCCTTAGTCTCCAGCTCTGTATTTGGGTTATAAGATGAGATATTAATTGTTAAATAAATATAACTGGCAGATAAGAGCCAACAAGACCATTTAATCCTTACATTCCTCTTCTTTACGGTTCACACATACTCTATAGTGCCATTTTTAAATGGTCTTCAGCTTTAGTTTTAAAATATTAAAATGATATGATGGTTTAGATCGACAAGATTTCAATCTCAAAGTTGGATAGCTCAGTGATTACACAGTTGTATGCTGTTCTACTTAGTGCATTGAATTTTTTTATTTTATTTATTTCATTCATAGTTAAGGTACATACTTCAAACCTATGCATTAATATCCTGTCGAAATAATGCTTATCTTAATTCCACATGATGTGAATTGAAGGGCAGGACTCAACATCGGTAACGTTTTTTAGTGCCTTTCAGAAGCTCAATGTATTTTTTATTTAAAAAATTTTTGCAGGGGCAGAGTTCTTAATTATTGGACCCGATATATTAAAAACATATTTATCTACTTCCTGCTAGAGATGAGGCTACAGAATTACATGGAGACGTTGTTATCTTGATTCGAGGTTAGGGGATGGATGGATGGTGTTAATTACTTTCCAGAGATAGGCTGTGGATGTTCCTTTGATTCACTCGCATGTCGGAGAAGCCAATTTAAAGGCAATCCGCTTTTCTACCAATAGTCAATGAACAAGATTTAACCCTGCACAGATACTATCAAATTTGCTGAGAGTTAGTGCTAGTCGTCCTGCTGAATTATGTAAAAGCGGTTAATGTGTGTGGCCAACTAGTAGTGTGCATGTGTTGTCCAGATTGGAATTAAAGAGTGAGCCAATAATGAGTTTAGTATGTCTTTCTTCAATGTGCTGGAGGACTTGTTGCAGGTGCTTCAATCAAATTGCAAAGCCGATAGGTTGTGCGTTGGCAGCTAGCTTATCGTCTTTGTCGATGCTTGTTTTGTTTGTCATGGTTTTTGTAAATCTTTATTTTTGAAGAATTGCTGGATTCTTCCCAATATAAAAAATAAACATTGGCTAAAAGCAAAATTCTTTATTGGCCTTTCAAATCACATTTTGCCATAGTAGTCCCTGTTGCTACCTTGAGGTGGTGGTCTTTTTGTCTAAGAGCAGAATGCCGTCTCTCACAGTGAAGGTACCCATGCTGTATGCCGTAGTGGGAGGAAATAAAATGTGATTGACACAGAAACAGACCAATAGATGAAGAAGGCTGACTCAAAGTCCCTATGAGTAAATATATTGTATATAATATTTTCATAAAATCAGAAGGCCATGACTACACGTCAGACGTAAAAAGGTGGAATGTGCTACCAACCATATGCGTGTATCAAAATCCATTTCAACATCTCAAATTGTTAAAACATTTCGGAGCTGTTTAGCACGGAAGTACAGGGTCCAAAAAGTTAAGGAGGTTGGGGATGGCGTTTTTTTGCGGGGACTGTGGATTAAAACCCAACAGAACTACTCCTATTTTAGTTCCAGTGAGCTTTAAACTGCTGTTGGTCAGCGACTTGGCCATGTCGTCACATCCTTTTTAGGACAGCAAAATCTTCTTGAGGGTCATTGACATGTGGCTAGGTCAGTATGTCCGCTGGATATGAAAAACATTGATTTTAAATAGGAACTTGAAAAAGTGGTGACAAAGAAATAAAATGCAGACCCAGGAGTGATTTACTCATGTTTTTGAGACATATTATTTCGTTAGCCCATTGGATTATAATTAGGCCCGACCGTTTTCCATTTTTGCTTTTCTTTACCCTTATTCACAGAAGGAAACAATTTATTTCCAGGCCTGTAAAAATGCAGAAAGTAGATCATTTTTGGAGGTACTCTTGATGCTGTCAATCATGATTGCATGGATAATATCTGTACAGATTGGCTGCAAGGAGAACCAGCAAAGTGATGGGATTTCCTTAAATAACTACATGTGTCAATGTACTATGATACTAGTGTTTATCTATGTGTGTATCGATGTGTTACATATTGCTATTAATAGTGCTGAAACCTGACAAATCTCCAACTGTGAGTGTACATTTATTGGTCAAATAAATGTGGAATATTATACTGGGTGCAACTTCATTTTTTTTACTGAAAGCTCAATGAAAGTGGATAAACACTGACCAGATAAGCAAAAAATATGGGTAAATATGACTGAATGCTAAAAAAAAAAATATTATATCAAGAAGAGGCCTAACTGGAGCTGCACAAGCTGAAATTTGGAAAGAAAAACAACTTGGAAACTATGACATTCTCACCCTTTACAATAATGCGAGATGATTAAAAATACATTTATCAAACTACATAGGTCCCATGGCCCTGTATCCTCACACGAAGCCCTGGTTAGTGGGGATATCAATCACAATGCCTGAAAGAGTTGGAGCCCTCTGCATCCTTTCAATTGGGGGAAGGTCAGGGTCAGTGGCTCCCCTAATGAGCTTTCTTTGGTCTCTTGATTTTCTTCATGGGTTAATCACCTTCCTGTAAGGAGATAGGCTCCGAGACCATCATTCTCGTGTCACAAGACAAGTTTGTGAGTTACTTCTTGGACTTGGCCTCACATGTTGTTCAGTAATATGTTGTTATGGTTTCCTTAGTTTAATTAGTTCCTTGCCAATTTCCTCCAAGCCTCCTTCATTATTTTAGAAATATTGCCTCTCCTGTGCTCACTTTTTTAGTGCCTAGGAAGTTGTTCACTTGGTAGTCGCATTACCTTCCGGAAACAGTAAATACAACCTTAGTTTTAGTTCAGGAAATACATTTTGATTTGTTCATTGTGTTTTTAAGTGAACTGGTTATTTCTGGTCATGAACATCAATCAGCCTGTCCTGGCTTAATAACATTACAAGAATACACTACCCTGGTGGACACAGCCACTCCATGTAATAAAAGTACGGCCTCTTTTTATGCGCCACAGTCGCACATGGTCATCTGGATTCTTGATTGCATCACTCAAAGCTTTTTGCAGTCACTTGATCTTATCTATCTAGAATTGAATACTTTATTCTTTTCTTCTCCTTTGTTGTATTATATGTTTTGTTATTTAATTTTTATATGCATTGAAATGATTTTATCCTTAAGATGATGGCTTGTAACCCAGCAAAAATACACAGAAAAATATGCAAACAGTTTGCAAACATTGAAATCCTGACCCATAGGTTTACGATATTACATGAGCGCAGATTTCTGATTAGTAGGACTTCACAAAAGTTTCCAAGATTATTCTTCTAAACTCAGGGAATCGCTCTTCATATCGGTTTGTTTATTCTATTTTCACATTACCAAATATGCCCCTTTATGTTTGCTCAAGTTCAAATTCATCCGTTAATTTGTTTTTTCCTTCTATTCACAGGCAAAATATTTTCACCCAATGAGAAATCTCTTGCTCTACACCCCGACCAATTTTGGGAGTGTTTCCTTCCCATTGTTCCAGGAATACATTTCTGACCATTTCCAGGTTGGGAAAATGTTTACGGATCACAGCAAATAAGTACATTTGGGGCCCATCAAGGGGGGGGGGGGGGACAGCACCGACACGGACTCCGATTAAGGTGTGACAAAGGCCGCTTTATTGGAAGCAGGTGCACCCCACAAAATTATCCCTAGGCCTGTGCCGTGAAAAACTACGCCTCGCTAAAGAACAACTTCCTAACAGAACCCCCCACCCCCTCCCCTAAACATGGTTCCCCAAACACCCAAACATGAACAATTAGCCAAAGTAACCTTGCCTCCCTACCTAACTAAATAACCTGTTGCACTTATCCCCCCTCCCTTCAGCAAACAGATCTCCTACATTCTCCCAGCCCTTAAGGAAAACCGCCAACTGAAGGCCGAACAACACACCCGCACCTGTTCCAGCGACGAGCAACCCCGTACATAACAAACCCCCCACGATGCACCAGCTCCCAAAAAACTGTCCGCATGTCCTACCGCCCAACCCCCTACCCCAAAAATTCCTTACGTCCCCCTCTTGCCACCCATAAAGGGCAGGCAGGCGGGTGGGAAAATTGAACCCCCCCCCCCAGTCCCCAAGCCGGCTGCTGTGTCACTGCCACCGAAATGGTGTACAGTGACCTAAAATATCCGGTTTTATGCCCCTTAGCCCAAATACCGCCCAAAACCCAGCTCAACCAGCCCAAGGACAGAAACCCAGCCCAAACCAGCCCGCTTACGGTGCTGGCTACTACTCCCTCCCCCCCCCCGCCACCCCCCAGGCCCCCAAACCCCCCCCGGGAGGAACAGGTCTCCCTCCGGTCGGCCGCCCCTCCCAAAGCCCTCTTGTGAGTTTGCACAAATATTTAGGGAATTTCCACCCTGGAATATCCTTTACCAGCCCTATCTAAATTTTCAGATCCAAGAGAACACAGCGGATGTGTTAATTTTGGGAGAAATGAGGCCACAGACCCAGAATTGCTGATTTACTGGTTATTCTTCATTTCTAAGGGAATTATCAGGGTCCCACTGTATAGTACCTCTGCTTTGGCAACGTTATCATGGTGATTATGGGGCCACTCATAATGAGGGCTACAGCATTTAAAGAGCTCAAGTGCAAAACAAACTATATATCATGTGCAGCAAATATATACATTTTGAAGAGTGTGTCATGCAAAGTTTTTGGAAGTTCACAGATTCTACCCAGCTTATCTCAAATTACATGGTAGGTTTTTATTACCCTCTGGAGATTACGGGACATCTGTCAGTACCTAAATTCAGCGAAATCCACTCCCTGCTTATGTTTGGACTGAGTTAATTTATCATTTTAATTCAAGTCGGCATATTTAGAGGCAAGTACGTGATAGTGGGAAAGATACAGGTCGAACAATTTGCAGGGCGAGCTAAAGGTAAGGTCCAGATTTTGGTTGTCTATGTTTCACAACTGATATTTTTCCACTCCATGCAGCTTAAACAATCATTTGCAATGCAATAGGTCTTTTATTTATCTGTTTTGATAATCAACACATAAATGAAAGGCACTGTCATTTACAATGCCAAGAGCTGAAACTCTTTTAAATGCGAGACCTATTGCTTGGAAAGGGAAAGCACGCATGGCGCACTGAATGTTGCACGAAAGCATGTGCTGCCTGTAGTGGGAGAAACTAATTAAAGAAAATAGTGCTTACAGACTAAATAACACAGACGGTATAACAGCAGAAGTAAAAGGGCCACTCCTCATGAGTAGTTAAAAATAAAGACAAGGTGGTACTAAGGAGGGACTAACAAGCTGATTACTGAATCAGAAGCAAGCATTTACGAAGGACAAAGACACAAGCCAATGAAGAATATGGGCGGGGAGTGGGCGAAGCTCCAAGTGCATACTCTATATACAGCATGCCTTTCCAAGCAGCACATGCACTGCCCAGGCTTGACCTAAAAAGGCATGTAATAGTATGTAAAAGAATACTGCTGTAATACCGTTTTACATACTTTTTGAACGGTCACAAACATAGAACATTTGATCAAAATGGGAACTTCGGGTCATATTAATCAACAATTAGTACAAGTAGAACCAATTGTTCCTTCTTATCACTTTTACTAACAGGGAGCTTGGACGATTGACTAAGGCTTGTAAAAGTTCATAAAAGAGTACACTTCTAGTACTATCTCCCACACTCAGAAATGCTTTTGTGATTTGGCTCCTATGTTTTCACTTACTTCCTTCTAATCTGAAAAGTCTCAGAACTGTAAAATAGTCCTACAGCTCTTAAAGACAGTCAAATATGTAGAATGTGTAATAAGAGTGTAACTAAATATAATGTGTCAGCAAATAAAAGAAAAGTATGATGCAGCGGCATACTATTTGAAATGGTCTTATTTTCCCTATAATGCTATTAACTATAACAGCACTTGCTTAGGTTTCAGTGTAATACAATTTTGGTAGAGAGCTGTGTAATTTGTGGTTGTTGGGACTGTAGCACTTCGGCAAATCTACTATAACCAATTTGTTATGTGCTGTATCTTTCCATAGTGTAGCATCAGTGTGTGATGCCAGTTTGTTAAGAAAGAACTCATGCACTTGCTAGCCTGAGAACATTTTCTTCTGCTATATTCTAGAAATGTGGTATCTAATCAAGAACACCTGTTTTAAAGCACTTTCATATTAAGAGCAATAAACACAGTAAGAGTTAGGATACCGGTTGGCTATTTCACTCAATGGATCCTAGGGAAACATAAAGAAACAGTAATTGGCATCTGCTCCACGAGGGGGCAGGGATACATTGGCGTCTTCTCAAGTATTGCCTCTGATTTGTATTCCCTTTTTCATGCTGCTTGACAGACACTTTGTTTTTCCTTATCTGGTTTGAAGGGATTATTCACTGAAGTTGGCAAGATGGACGTGTGCTTGTGAGGTGGTGCCGCATTATATTTTCCAGGTTTCAGCAGGAGACCTTCTAATTTGTTATCAGAACCCTTTCTTTAAACAGATTACAGCAGGTCCAGTGAATGCTGTTCTTCCATGTAGTACTATTATATTACACTATCATAACACATTTGCATAAATCCCTCAGCAGCTACAGTGGAAAAGGAATACTCCAATTACTTAATGCATGGAGAAATGCCACATGCTTTAATACAGCACAGCATGCTATTATTTCAGCATTTAGAAAGGAATGTGCCTGTTATTGTGTGAAACCAGTCTGCTTCTTTTTTTAATAGAAAGGTTTTTATGGACCAGGATTTCTTTGTTAAAGTCTTTCCTAAACACATAACATGGAAGAAGTCCTTTGGTTATATTACACATGCTAAGAATGATTGGATAATTCCCAATAATATGGGTTGATGTGTCTTACGTCTGGGTGGACCTACAAGATCAACCTGCCACGCTAGGATTTGACCTCCGAATGCATATGCCACGGCTGATCTTGTAATGCCCATTTGTGAGAAGTTGGCCTGATATATGATGTTTCCAATTCTGGAACCACCTTGTATCAGTCCAAATAACCCCTTATGGTGTCTGGTTGTAAGTCAACCTTGTAGACAAGCTATCTTAATGGTAGCATAGACTAAGCAGCCTAAAAGGCTTAACTCAAGAGGTCGTGTTAAGCGAGCTGTTTTACCAATCACAGTCCTGTAGTATCGAATGAAAGGACACCACACAAGTATATATAATAAAAATATATGTATTTATTACTTAAAATAATCCCCAGTATTCTTTATGAACAAAGGGGCACAAGCGTTAAATCAAAATCACAGTATAACATACAAAGTTGCACAATTTTTGGATGAGGGCGAGGGGCCACTCAAACCATATACTAAAAAAGTGGTATAAGAGATACCAATCGATCAGTGGTTAGGCCTAGGGCCTAGGGAATCGCTGGGAGCAGTCGGGACAAGCAATGCTGAAGTCGGGAAAAGCCCGCGGGATTCAGGTGCAGTGCTGAAAGCACAAGCATGTACCAATATTAAGTCAATGGTGCGTAAAAGTTACACAAAGAGAGTTTAAGGACACTTCCGCTGAACCTAGAAAGACAAAACTTAAGACACAGACCCTAGAGGTGTGTACCAGTGTGGGAACACCGGCGTTGCAATGTTACCTCACCCACAGGAAGCGGGTGCACAGGGTCGAAGTAGTGTCGGGTTTCGTCACGCTGATTCTTGGTGCTTGAAGCTGAAGAGGCTGCAGGCGCTGTGAAGGAGAAGTGTCCGGGGGGATCAAAGGGTGGATCGAAGTCGAAAAGTACCTGAAAGCAGAGGGGACAGAGTCTGGGTCAATCAGCAGTGACCAGGGTGGAACCAGGACGGAACCAGGCAATGTCGGGCGCAATCAGGTGGTTGTCGAGGAGCTTCTCTCTGCTGTCACGTGGGCTCTGGGGCATCTACGACGTCCAGGAGCAGGTCACGATCTGTCCCACGCAGGCTCTCGCCGTCGGCGCTGTCGGCTTCAAGATTGGAGCAAACAACACTTGTCAAAAGCAATCCACGCGGAACTGGGAGATTGCTTCTCACTCGGACCAGGAAGGTCAGAGCGGGGGCTCCTTTTCAGGGGAGCTGGTGTAAATCTGGAACAACCAGAATCACAAGTCGTTTTTCAAGTTTCGTCGGCACAGGGGCCACAAGCCAGCTGGCAAGTGACTGGGCCAACGCGTTGAGCCAAAAGAAGCAGAAGGGTCCCACGCAGCACTCGTCAAGTGTGGAGGGCTGAACTTCGGTGCAAGAGTTGCTCAGGGTTGAGGCTTCTCAAACCCCGGTGTACAGCTTCAAGGGTCACTCGTGGACTGCACGGTCAGCATCTCGTGGTCTTTTCAAGATGGCGTGCCCCACGCTTCCGGTCGCCTCCACGGGTCTCAGCTCTGCAGGGACTGTGGATCGGGCTGTTAGAAGGCAGGCAAGCTTGATCTCGTCGATCTCTGTTGCTCGAGTTCTGGCGGGAACTGCAACAAAGCAGACATCGATGGCTGAATGGTGCCTGTTTGCACAGGGTGGTCACTCCTTGACCACAAGGGAGATTCTTCAGTCTTCTACGTTGAGTAGGATGTCGAAGGGTCCAGAGTTTTGTTTCTTATGTTTCATCAGGATAATCTGAAGTGCATTGGCACTGCTCCCATTCTTATACCAATCTAGGGGGCTGGATTACCTGCTAGGTCCCCTCCTATGGGTGGGACCCAGGAAGTGGGTGGATACACCCCCTTCCTTTGATCCTGGCCACGCTGGGACGGGGGCTGGAGTGCCCCAGAACCGGTTTGGCCGAATTATGCAAGGGGCAGCCTTGTGCGCCCTCAGCACTGTCTGGTTTCTTTCAAACCTCCCTGCTACAATCCTCTATCTCCTGTCTGGGGTGGTGTGACACCTCCCTGCGACAGGAAACCCTTTGTCCAGGCCCCCTTGGCTGAGTTTCGGTCAGCTTCAGGGGGTCAGACTTGTGTCTGTGGCAGAAGCATCCATTTTGTGGATCTGAGGCTCTTTTAGAAATTAACCGCATTTCAGTAAAGTAACATGTCTTCTCCCTCTAGAGGGGTGGAATGCTATCCTCGTCGCCAGGACTGGCGAGGGGATAGTATTCCAAATCGTATGACACCTTATACGACATGTTTTGATAAAGCCAAACCAAAGTTGCTATATAACCGCGAGGATTATAATGCACTTAATAGTATATGGTATGGCATTATCCTGAAACAGCTTAGGGAGTTGTTCCCGACAGCTGCAGACAGGCTCAGCACATGCTAGAGCTCCATCTCACATTAAACCACGCACTCTGCCTCCAGGATTGATGAGGCCTTCCATAGGAGTGGCTCACAGGTTTATATGTGTCCAGATATAGGTTTAGGTATAGGTATACTATACCTAAGCAAGAGGTGATTACACCAACTTGCCCCAGCTGAGTGATCAGCCAGTTGTGTCAATTTAAGAACCAGCCAGGGGTGGCAAAAGATATGCTGCAGCCCCTGGTAGGTCTTGGTGGCACCTATGCCCTGAGCACCTATAGTGCATGGTACAGGGGCTGACAAGGAGTCCATTTCCAATTGTGGTATGTACCTATAGCACATGTATTATAATTTAGAGAGAGAACAGCAGACTGGGGGTCTGATTAGCAGGCCCACAGCCTCAGTAGTCGAAAACCAGTGAAGCAAAAAGCAAAAATTTGAGGTGACCATAGGATAGCAGACCCTACTCTCCTACACCATTTATGTGGGAGCACAGAGAATATTATTATACACAGTAGCGGCTCGCACAGGTAAGAGTGGTGAGGCAGGGTGGGGTGGGTGGATGGTGAAAGTCGACAGACGACCGGATTAGTAATATAATTTTTTTTTTTAAAAACACTTACTTTTGTGCTTGCCGCATCGCCGACGCGGCATGCGGCGACGCAAGGAAAGTGGTTTTATTTATTTATTTAATATTATTTATCCTTTCGTCTGTCGACTTCCACCACCCCCCACTCCGCCCTCCTCACCGCACCTACCTGTGTGAGCCGCATCTGATTATACAGCTGGTGGGTTGCCTCTCTGCCAGTTCTCAGCTGGACTCCTTAGCATAAACTATTGCCAGTTGTATACTATTTTGCATTGAATATACTATATTGATATATTAATGGAAACGGGCACGGCTAGGGAGTGGTTTACACTCAGTGTGGGTTCACACACACTAAGGACAGGTGTCTGCATGTTTGAATGACAGCTTCTATACGTTTCCTAAAACTGTTGTGTGTTCTCAGCTTCACACTTCTGTTGACATGAGTTGAGCTTTCTCTAACATTTCCTGCTTATAGGCTGGGATGTACTCAGACACTTGCAAAAACAACAGTTGATGGACAGAATGCAGAACAATGTCATACATTCAACCCAGTACAGAGATCTGGGCCTAAATCCATCGTTTTTTTGCTCACCAAGCCACCCCAGTTCAGACATGGCCATATGCAAATCAGCCTTGACCCTGTGCCTCATGGGAACAGTCCAGCCTAAACTGCCAAGCCATGTCTTCCCTGGACCGGAAGCAAGCATCCTAGGACCGGTTTCTGGCTATCAGCCTTCATCAGCCAGGATAGCTTGACTCCAGTGGCGTGGAGAGCACGGGACTCACGTCTGAGCATACCCGTCCCACTTGGGGTGACAAATGCAAAAACAACAGTTGATGGACAGAATGCAGAACAATTTCATACATTCACCCCAGTACAGAGATCTGGGCCTAAATGCATCGTTTTTTTTTCACCAATCCACCCCAGTTCAGACATGGCAATATGCAAATCAGCCTTGACCCTGTGCCTCATGAGAACAGTCCAGCCCGAACTGCCAAGCCATGTCTTCCCTGGACCGGAATGAAGCATCCTAGGACCGGGTTCTGGCTATCAGCCATCATCAGCCAGGATAGCTTGACTACAGTGGCGTGGAGAGCACGGGACTCACGTCTGAGTATACCCTTCCCACTCGGGGTGACACTTTTTACCCATTCGTTCGATGGCTTTCCCGCATGTCATGCATAAGTGGAGCAACAAATCACAATAAGAACATAAATGTAGCCCTCAAGCACAAAACCAAGACACTATTAAAATCGGCCACACAACAGATGCAACTCTTCCAACCACAGCACTCCCACAGACCAGCTTCCATCTGTTTGCAAATGCGCTTCGGCGCCTCAATATCGTGTTAAGTGCTAAATAAAAGCAGCTATAATAAAATACAGCACAATGATTAGCAATGGCTTAACAACCTCTTTGAATTTCCTACGGGCCGGTTCAAGCCTCTTGGGCCTGTTCTGAATTCAGAGGTTTAAACTATTATAATCCTTTTTTATTATCTATTCTACGTTATTTTTAAATAAAAAATGGCGAAGGTCCAAGGTTGGATTCTTAGCATTGCAATACTAGGCCGCCATCTTGGAAGGCAGCAGAAGGGGCATCTCGGATGTTCATTGGGCACTCCACAAAGCCGCAACTGCTTGCATCATAAACTGATTTAATTGACGTAAGCATCTTAGAACAGTAACAAATTTCCAGATTCCTAATGAAACAAATGGGACGTTGAGCAATCTCTTGTAGGCACGCCTTGTATATACATCAAAAGCCAACATTCTCAAAATAATTGGGGGACATTATAATTTCACAAACCCACCAAAATGTTTATCTTCTCATCCAAGTAGCTCCCCACCTATGCTATCCTAAATCAGCTCCTTGACTGAGTAATCCTGGTCTATGGCATCAGGCAGCTAGAACCATAGGGACTAGTGCACTAGTCTACAGCATAACAAATATGGTGTGATATGCAAAGTAAAGAGTAGAAAAAAAATGTCACTTCGAGTAGGGTGTCAAAAATTGTTCTAACTGCTAAGCTAGTGAGGCCTGCTGTGGCTGTGCTGAAGCACATTATGCCAACAAATAAAATGATATGACGAGGTCAGCTGTTGGAAGAAGATTTTCTAAAGTCCCTACCATTAAGTTAGGAATAATATGTTGAGAATCTTCCTGAATATAAAACAAGCACTGTAGTCGCAGGGGGAAACACCATGTAATGTGTGCTTTGTTTAAAGTGTGTATACAAAACCCTCAAAACGTGTAATTTTACTATTTTAGTTGCCATCAATGAAAAATCATCATAGGCCAATTCACATTGAATTTCTTTTTGCCTGAGATGTGATTCTCATGTCCATAGACATAAATGATGTACTTCATCGTGCAGTAGGAAAGTTGGGTTTCTTTTCGTTGGGCAGGCATGACTCCGTAAACCATAACTTGCAAGGACGTTTTCTATGGCACCGGTGGCAAGCATTAGCAACATCATGAACCCCATCCTTTTATCTGTTACTGTGGTTGTAATACATGGACTGCCCTAATCAACAAATTGCTACAAATTATGATAGTTTGCTCTTTTGTTATTTTTTGCTTGAATTCGTCATATAGGCACGTTTAAAAGCATTTTAGAGATGCACTTTCTGAGCTGCCACCAAGACATCGATTTCCTCCGTATTTCAGCTTAATCCTACAACTCCGCTCAAAGCTTGTATGGCTTTAAAAAATACCATGGGAAATCTGAGTAGTGTCATTACCCGGTGCCGGCGGTGAGGGGTAGGTTCCCCAGCTCACTCCTTGGAGCTTCATGGACACAATACTTTATGTGTCTGATTTTCCCGCCGGACACTGTTGAGGCGATACGTTGATTAATTTGAGGTCGTCCTTTGAAGCTGTGGGTACCTTACTCGCAGCGCTGATACGTGGTAGGTAGGTGACCCACCTTCCACGCTGTGTAGATAGTTTATCCACTAGTTCCTGATAATTTGCCGCTGATCCTGACCAATTGGCATGAAACATGTTGACCCAACAAGAGTAGGGCATTATTTCAGATAGTCGCCACTCTTCCCCCTTTTTAATCAGGTGGAGAACCAATATGAATGAAAGTGTTTTTGGACTACCCAGCCTGTTTTAACCACTTCTCACCACATCTACACCTCCTAGGCCCCTCACCTCTACTGCACCAAATGGCAAGCAACAAAAGATCACCGCCAAAGAGCCCCGATATTGGTGCCCGTCGGGTATTGCAGTGCCGACCCGACGAGGAGCAGGTCCATATGATGAAGCATGACACCTAGGTGGTTGGGTGTGTGAGGGCCCTAGTTCCGACAGGAGGAATTCCCCCTCCTTCTGACTTACCTAGGACAACCACACCCTTTAGTGACACACTGACATATCTCCCTCTCCCTACTGTGAACTACCTGAGGAACTGCATACCCTCTTTACGGTGAACAGCCTTTACAACGAAACTTTTACAACGCACTACCTTTACAACGCAACTTTTACAACGCAAACTATTACAACGCATTGCTCTGGGGGGCGCTCTAGGATAGGGAATAGGTTAATTTACTATCCAATAACCTTCCCTAGTGTCCACGGGGACTGGAGTTGGAATAGTAAATTAAACTATTCACTATCCAGCACCCCAAAGCACTATGCGTTGTAATGGACTGCGTTGTAATACTTACGTTGTAAAGGCATGCGATGTAAATGCATGCGTTGTAATGTCATACATCCCCTCTTTACCTATCTAGTGCCTTTACCCTTCATAAATATTTCCCCAGAGCCAAATCAAAGGCCTTTTCTGAATCCACAAAAGCTACAGGCATTGGTTGTTTTGTTACTGTAGCGGTGTGTATATGTGCAAACAGTGCTGCAGTGTCCTTCCTTAGGTGCCGCATGTCCCTTGATACACCCCTGTACAGAGCCGAACTGGTCGCAGTGGGCTTCAGGCGTTTTCCCTGGAGGCTGGAAGGGTGGGGCTCTTTTTATGTTACTGGGGGCTGGTTTTGCAGTGGTGCTCTAATATCGACCCCTAGTACAAAAAGCAGCAGTGCTTGACAATTGCACCGCCCCCCCACCCCCCGGGTGGGGGAGCTAGTCCTGGAAAATTGGCATGATTGCTTTTGGTTCCCAATTGGGCCCTGACCCTGTTGGTGTGATTAAATGATATTCTGGAGGACCACTTATTGTCTTTCAGTTTCAAGTTTCATATGTATTGTATAGTCTGGGTTAAGGAGTGAAATGGGTGTATATTAGGTTGTTGTCTAACGGCTAGAGTGATCAACCTCGAAGCTGGGGTGTGAGTCTTGGCAGGGACGCTCAACACCCTGTGATTCTGGACAAATCACTTTATCCCAGTGTCTACCAAAATGAACAAAATGAATGTGTCCGTCTGTAAAGCAACTGGCGCTCATGTAAAGTGCTCTGATACCCTTGGTTCCAATTCTCGCTATATATAACTCTAAACAAAACACATAAGGCTGGAACGTTACTTGGCTTGTTAAAGATAGCAATGGAGGACTTTTCCCATTAGGTTGGAATTGTTCCTTGTATGAAGATTTTGGTGATGCCTCTCTCAAGCAACTGTAACAATAGTAGCTGATGATCATTCACTAATTACTTTACTGCAGGACGCTTGGCTCCTTAAGGCTGAAGAGATTCATTTGTTCTTCCCTGACCAAGATTGACTGACTTTTATCTGATCACCTTTGTGGCATCTGCAACGTTTTTTTCTTTTTATATTTTAGCACACCACTATGTGCAATTTCTATAAAATATCAATATATTTCTCACTTAAACTCTAGCTATAATTTCCAGTATATAGTATGACATTTTGAAGATGACAATCTTGTGTTTCCCTTACACGTTGGACATATTTTAAACTACATGCTCCAGCGCATTCATGACAATTGGCGGACATAGACAGGAACGGCTTGGCCAGCAGGCCCTTTGCAATAGTTAGTAAAATAGAGGTATGTTACTTCACATATTTGTAATATCAAAAGCTATTCAATTGAAGGCTACTTCAAGCTTTGTATTATTTATTTCAATTTCAATGAAATTGTTAGCACAGCTCCTGATGCAACAGCACTGAAACTTTCTACAGTTGCAATTCTTATCAATTCTCACCTTCCGGTACATGTGCCACTCAGCTTCTTGCATTGCATTTTTCTATGCCTTATTAATGTTTAATATTAGCTGTAGCTTTATATATTTTTAGTGTTTTTGAAAAATACAATCCTTGGCAAGTGTTGCTTTATTTACACACCTCTTTTGGCACATGGCTTGCAACCTAGAATAGCTAACTCTTTACTATATGGTTTATCTACTGTACTTACTGTTTTCACTGTCCTGATGATGACCCATCTAAATAACTGCAGAGCTCCGAAACGTCACCTTTATTACCAGTGTGTATTGCACGTATGGATCATTTAACATGACCGTTGTTTGTCATTCAAAACTAGTTGAGGATCCATGAGCCTAATTCACACAAGTAAATTGCACTTTTTTTGTTTGTTTACGCTTGTTTGCTATTCACAAAGGTATTTTGCTTTATGACTGCAGAATCTCCGAGCATAAAAACCCATATGTCTGTAACAAAAACCCCATAACCGCTCGGACAGTGTACTTTTGTTTCCAGTAACTTTTCTAAGATGTTTTAATATATCACTCTTGACCACTCATTAAGCATGGAGCACTGTACTATTTTTTAATCTTAATTTGTGATCTGTAATACTCTTTTTTTGTTTTAATTTGGCACTCACACTTCATATACTATAGGGTAATGTACGTACATTTGTAAACCATTCTACTTCAAATGAATCAAGTGGATATAAACTGTGGTCCGCCCCAGTCACAACTCTTGACCCTGCTTCTTTTCCTCTTGACTTCCAGTTACCACTCCACCTCATTTCCAATAGCCGGGTTTACATTATCTGTAGTTGTGGCTCATACTATAAACAGATATATTATCTAGGATAATTGAGACCTTATGCAGCCATAAAATTAAGAGCATGGGAAAACCAATATCTTAAGTGGATGTCTTTCAGAGGTTTACAAATATTTAAAAAACTCATAACAGAAACACTTGCTCTGCATTCGTATCTCTGTGATAAAAGGAAGAGACTTCATAAAATCACACAGCCATAGGATAGAGTCCATATGGAAACTCGAACATAACAAGGAGATGACCCAGTCAGCCAGACCTATAATAATAACATTTGAGTGGTAAATCTCTTTGCCATTTTCTCTTATCTAGCATCACATCCAATCAGAATGACATGTTTTGTTAAAGTTCTAAATCTATCCAACCAGTTACTGGGAAAATATCCTGACAGTCACTAGGAGGTGAAGTTCTAGACAAAACATCTGCTTCTTTAAAATCTCTCCATGACTGATACCCAAGTGTTAAAACGTTTGGTGGTGTACCAGTATATCTGGAGATTCGACGAATACGAGACGTTGGGGATGGCAATCTTTTTCGCTGTTTTATAGCGATGCATTTTTCTATAGCTTCTTTGAGACACAAAGGACAGTTACCATATGGGCATCAACAGTGCCAGCTTCTCTCCTTCACATAACATGTACAGCATTGAAACTCAAATTAAGGCTGGAGTGGGGGGGGGGGGTTGGGGTAGGGTGCGGGTCACATGCAGCCCTCCTAACCTCCCCCGCCCCCGGTCTTTAGCATCGCTGGGCTGCTATTTACTCGACTCAGCACTAACAATAAAATATTTTAAATAAACAGGCAAACATTTATTTAACGGTTAATTGGCGTTAAAGTAAGGAAGTAAGTAGGGAGTCCTGCACCACCTAAATCTAGCAACACCATCATTTTAAAATGGATGTATGACATTACAACGCATGCTTTTACCACGCATGCTTTTACCACGCATGCCTTTACAACGCTGTATTTACAAAGCATGCCTTTACAACGCATAGCGCTTTGGGGTGCTGGATAGTGAATAGTTTAATTTACTATTCCAACTCCAGTCCCCGTGGATAGTAGGGAAGGTGTTGGATAGTAAATTAAATCTATTCCCTATCCTAGAGCGCCCCCCCAGCGCAATGCGTTGTAATGGTTTGCGTTGTAAAAGTTGCGTCATAAAGGCACTGCGTGGTAAAAGTTGCGTTGTAAAGGATGTTTCCCTTTTAAAATACATCATGCAGCAAAAGAGTAAAAATACAAAAATCTCTTCAACATTCCAAATGTGTATTTAATTAACATGTAGAGCCTTTTCACCTTAGTACATCAGATTATATCAGTGCATTGAGGAGGATTAAAGTAAAAGTATTCGTTTTCAGACATGAATTTAGAAACATTAATTCTTCCCCTTACCCACAAAATAGACACGTCTGCTGTTATGTGCACTCTTTGGGTGGCTTGGATTCCTATTGTATATGAACAACATTATAGTTAAATCAAACACAGGAGAAGGTTGTGTACAGTACACATCCTAAAGTCATATATTTTGAGGTCCTCGTATATGTAATAAAGAAGAAAAAAGAGAGGAAGTGAAATAAAACAATTGCCTCAGATCACACAATTTTTTTCTGGTTTCACTTTGTTCAATTCTGCCACTAGATGTATATGCTTTGCTTGCCCTACACCCACTTTACCGACAATCCCCCGAACCTCACACACACCCTCTCACCCGCACCACGCCCCACCACTACGCCTCTGCCTTCAATGCGACCCTCTTTCACATCACAGACCTACATTTTTGGCTCCCTCTCTCGGAGAAAATGTATGGTATAATGACAGAAAGGAAAGCCTCTCATTCACAGAATAGGTACCGGCCAGCTGCAGAAGTGCACTCATCACTCCCTCACAGAACATGTAGCACAGAAGCTGCAGTGTAAACTTTTCTCCTTCACAAAACAGGTTCAGTCCAGCAGCCAACGGTAGGTTTCCGTCACTCACAGAACAGTTATATCATGGCAGCAGCAGTGCAGCCACCTTTCCGTAAAAGGTGTACAGGATTTCGCAAGCAGTGTAAACTTTCTTCTACCGCAGAATCGGTGCAACACTTCAGCAGGAGTGCAAACTACTCTCCCTCGATGAAGATGTAAAATGACCCTTAGACCTACACCTCACTAAAGATCATTGTGGTTTAGGAAGATGCTGACAACATGGCTGTTTAGGACATAATGTTTTTGGGGTCCTCACTAATGAATGCCTTTATAAATGTCAGGGACTAATACTAGCGCCGTGATATCCCATTGGGATGAGTGTTGCGCTCTATAAATATTGTAAATAAATAAAATAAGATGTAGAGGTTGGTGGTATTAGGGCAAGCTTCCCTCCTCCAGAAAACAGGTACAATGGTACAGGCAATGCTTAAGTAGTAAACATTTCCAAAGCTGACTGGTCTTGCCAAGTTACCTCAAGCATACAAGTACTCCACGTTACTTCAGGCACTGAGTGTGTCTCTTAGCTCACATTTCATTTTATGGAGCCACAAATCCATGCCAGGCTGGCTGATCCTTCCCAGGTGCCTTAGACCGGGCTTACCCAGATGATATTGTGGATAACAATGTAAACCATGCGGTCGCGAGCACTTTACTCAGGAAAACTTAGCGGATTGAAAAGCCTAAACAGAAATGAGAGTGGGAACTGCAGGGGGACTCACAGCTACACCAACCCAACCAGGTAACTTCCCTTTTATCCCACTTGTGAGTCATCCCAAAGTGTTGCTGAGTCATATCAAAGCAAACAGGGACAAGCAACAGGTAGGTTTCAGTGGCGACTGCTATAATTGCTCAGTGGTGGGGCGGGGGTACACAATAAAAACTAAACACACAATTAAAAATAATCAAAATTACACTTACCCGACGCACCGACGGTGGCCTCCTTGCTCCCCTCTCCCAATCCTCGACTCCGGCTGCACACTGCACAGGCTTGTAGATGCTCAGCAAGAGGGAAGTGCTGGGATTGGTCTGAGTGGCTTTGTTGCCTCTCAGACAGTGCCTGAGAGCCTGTGGTGTTTCTCCAACCCAGCTGTGCAACACAGCTGGGTTGGAGAAATTTAAGTGCGCATGTCTGTGTGGCCGGACATTTTAGGTCGGCTAAACAGACATGCACACTTAAAAGTGTCCACCACTCCTCCCATTGCCATGCCAATCGAAATGGATTGCTTGGCTCGCCCCGCTGAAGACTCACGTCGTCAGCTGTTACACAGGCAAAAAATAAAATGATAAAATGGTTTTATCATTTTATTTTTCCTCTTTTACAAGGGTCGGCGCTCCTCCACCTTTACGGAGGAGCCGCTGTACGAAGGAGCCTCCCCTGATAGGTGTAATGCTTAGCTTACAATAACCTATATATAGTTAATGGGCACAAAAGCAATAGTCGTGCACCGGGCCTCAACTACAGAACAAGGTATCAACCTACAGCAACCTAAAATCAAAACAAATATAAAATACAAAGCAACTTATAATATTCAGTTACATTAATATGTTTTTTATTCAATGTTGCACAGTATATATTTTTGGCCGAATACAGTACAGAGGTACTCTGTTTTGAGCAAATGTTGAAACCCGGCACAACGAGTGTTCTAGTGG
Source organism: Lissotriton helveticus (assembly GCF_964261635.1). Lineage (NCBI taxonomy): Eukaryota > Metazoa > Chordata > Amphibia > Caudata > Salamandridae > Lissotriton > Lissotriton helveticus. The sequence continues at coordinate 1,067,843,457 of NC_136070.1, read as the reverse complement.
CCTTCCAAACTCACGAGTGAGTATCCTCCTGCAAAAAAAGAGCACACATAGGTTTTCTCCAAAAGGCCACTAAACTCAGGTGTCTCAGCAGGATTTGAAGGTGACAGCACCAATCTTTCCCAGTGGCCCTAAAGAACAGGGATTGGTCCATTAGCACTATCAACTGTGATTGTGGTATACTTAAGGCAATGTTTCTCCAAAAGATAAACTGAATGGCATTGTCCTGCCCGCCCTGTAATGCTTTCCTTTTGGAGAAGCAAGTCTTTGAACTTTTGTTAGTGTCCTCATTATGGCCTAAGGAGGCTCAACATCAAAAGCAAAGAGAAGAGGAAGGTATGAAAGGAGAACCTTTGTTGCATTCCTGTGAATGCAATTTTCCGTGTCCCTTCTTTTTCTAGGATTAACCTGAAATAATTCACATGTAGAACGCTATAAAAGGTCTGGTTTTTATTATGAGACATTGTAAAGAAGTACAGTTTGTGTTTGTGCCTTATGATGACTTTGCAGACGCCCATGTTCGGTTGCTGTCTGTAAGGTAAACGATATAGGCAGGGACAGTCATGAGTATGGTAAACTCACACAAGAGCTGTCTCAAAATGACTGATCTTTTCTTCATGCTCTAGTGATCAGGCCTTTTGATTTAAGAGCTAAACTTGATGGAGGCAATGCTTAATTTGAGCCGGTGGTTTCCGGTGCTCAGTACAGGCACTTAATCATCGACACCGGAGCTTGAGCACCATTTAAGGACCCATTCATTTTGGTTGGCACAGGGAGATTAAGTGATTCGCCCAGAATCACAGGATGTTGAGCCAACACCGAGACTCGAACCTGGTTCCCCAGCACTGAAGTCGGAAGCTCTGGCCAATACACCACATCCTCTTCCCACTTGTATGATTCATTGTTAGTAGATGGTTCTGTGTTAAGCAGCCCCAACTGGAGAAACAGGCTGGTGAAACTGCCTCCTGACGAGAGCCCCGGCACTTATATATTTACAAATTAACCACTGGCTGGAGGTGTTCATCAGGCCCCACACATCTGTGCTGTATTTCAATTCGCCAAGTCTTTCTGGCTCGCTCCCCATTTTTTCAACTCCTCATACTCACTTCCACTGTACCCCATTCACTCTTGCCCCTCTCCCACAAAATGGCCCCAAACATATCTTGCCCTGTCCCCCTTCATCCATATTCTTTGTAGCAACTTTTGCTTCTCTCTAATTGCATTCTCACTCCCAATTCTCAGCCCTTCTAAGTGACCCATCTTTCACCTCACACTTTCCACACACTTCCTATGTGATACTTGTCTGAGACCTTGTAGCTCTCGAATACTTTTGTTCCTTACCCTGTATTTCTAGTCCTGTGTCTCCTCCATTGATCCGTCACTGACACTTGCAGCCCACCACCAATGTGCTCCCGTGTATTCTAAGGGTCCCCTGTACCAGGGAATCAGCATCTCATCATTCCGACAGGTTCTGTCCTCTTCCCTCACCTCCATGAAAACACCCTCGTCTTCTCCAAGTCCCCACTCAGAAAACTCACCAGTGAGTAGACAGCCATTTTGACCCTCCCAGTACTTGTTAATTCCTATACTGTGAATATCTTCCCAAATCGAATCCCTTTCCTATGTATTCAGGTTTAAAATCCAGATTCACCCTTCATCTACTCATGTTTCGTGCTTTGTGACTTGTTTACAATATACTACCTTTTCGTGCTGCAACCATCTCCAGCTGGTGGACTTGAAGACGGTGGCTCCTTTGGCACATAAAGCATGAAAAGGAAATGGTGCTAAAATGAATACTGTAGAACCCAGTGGTTCAGCAAAGGTGCCACGTGCCCTTATGATACTAACGAAAAACGGTTCTCCGACCCACTGTTGAGTAGTAAAAATCTGCTGTAATTGGAACTCCAGTACCACTGCACTTCCTGAACTACTGACATCCGCACCCAGGCACCACCTTGAATCTGTATTATTGTGGGATGCAAGAAAATCTTAAAATACTGAACACTTTTAATGCTTAGTGATTTTAAAACTGGTAATAACATAAACCTTTGGCATCCAGTTGAACATAACCATTTCTTACGATTGTATGACAAAACCACTGTTAAATTGCAGCGTTTTATCTTCAATGTCAGCAGCAAAATAAAGACATGGGCAGCAGGTGGAAATATGTAAATTTCAAATGTGAAACCACCACTCTTCAGATAACAACAGTGAGCAGGGCCATGGTGGAAGAGAGAGAGAGAGAGAGAGAGAGAGAGAGAGAGAGAGAGAGAGAGAGAGGAGAGTGTGTGTCTGTGTGTCAGTGGGTGTGTCTCTGTGTGTCTGAGACATGAAATACTCTGCAGTTGGCAGTTTTACAGCACCCTACGGATCCCAAAAGACACGATCACATGTAATCCTACAAATACTAAAGTCTAATGCGGACTCAAGAGTCTGGGATGGTTTGATAAAAGGCGGAGCAGTCTGGCCTCACTTGCCCCGAGTGGAGCATTCTAGACCCCATTTGTGTGGGCCCCAGTGTTGAGCACGGACTCGGTGCCCCGCGTTTGCTCTCAAATCGTTTGAGCCCCTGATGAAATGCGCCGTTTTGTCCGACTATCCGTGTATAATGAGATTTTTCTCAAGAAATTCGCAGGGCGCATAATGGGAGATTGGCAGCGCGCGGCTTCCTTTCTTGCTCGCGCAGGCCTGCATCCACAGACTGCCTTACACGTTTCGGCTGCTTTGTTTGGCTGCGCTTTCAGTGGCTGTCACTTAGCAACCTTTTGTCGGGTGAATACACCACACCTTCCAGGGGCAGGAATGTCACTGTGATTGCACAATGAAGGGTGCTTTGTGAGACTCACATACGCTACGGGTAAACAAAATGCAGACACTTTGAAAGCGAATTGCAAGTATATTGGGCGTCTTTCTACTTTTTCGGAAATACATAACTGCTCGTATCAGCTGCCCCAAGTTTTTCTTAAGGGTGTATGCACTCGGGTGCTTGTTGCAAGGATTATTGGTGATTTCTTGCCACATACGGACAAGTTTTAGAGGCAAACACACAGTCACAATGGGGTCAGTTTGGACCACTGCTGCCACGTTGCCCCATGTTATGTGTCACACCTTGCACAAGTCCTCTCTTTAAACCAACAGACAAACCATCAACAATCCTGATAAACGATAAACAATCCTGATAATGTACTTTATTTGCTATTTCCTTTTACAGCATTAATGAACATTCTGTAGGGCATTTGCATGAGATATTTGCCCTCCACACATTTTCTGTGGTTTCTGGCAGTTGGATTGCCTCGTAGCACTATCCCCAGTCCAGGTACCTTTCCAACATTGTTGAGAGGTTTCCATCACAGACCAGAAATCTGATTCGACTTAATGAAGGTCTTACTGGAATCCTTCTCTGGACCATCGTCCGGTTAGGTGACTGCATCTCTCAAATAGCGGATTCTCAACTTAGCTATGACCTAGAGAAAACCCCAGAATTGTTTCCAATAACATCTGTGCAAATCTCCTCACTAGAAAAAAGAATAGAAAGGGGCAGGAGGGAGGGAGCAATCAGCAAAAGTAGGGCACCCGGAAATCCAAATCCATCAGTAAACCCGAGATTGTCTCCAATCATTCCAATAATCCAAAACGATAGGGTACCACATATTGAGATCGTAGCATCAGTCCATCAGGTAGAGAAGGAATTATCTTGTCCGACAATCCTGGACCCTCAACCCATTAATCAAATCGAAGCTGATTTGAATTTGGTTGAGACCCAGGAACTAACTCTTCCTAGCATAGCTAATGTAGTTAAACACGCCTTACTACCCTTAGAACACCGGTTAGCAGCCATAGAACTGCAAATTTCCAAACTATTAAAAAACCAACAGCAGTCCCTTTCGTTATGTCCTCAAAAACTGGCCGGTAATAATAGTGAAAAACCAACCAACACTAATGTACCTAATGTCAATCCATCTATGCTCAATCCACAACAAAAGACCCTCCGAATAACTACCCCAAACCAGCCCATAAATAAAAACACCACTAATCTGACCAAAATTACAAAACCAGCACTAGCTCAAAGTTCCACTAGTAGCCTACAACAAACAAATACCTCGACCGCCCCAGCTGTGGCCGCGACCACCGATTTGACTCAGAAGGCACCTACCAGTATAGCCAATAAAACCCCAGCGACAACCTCCAACAAAACAGCAACGGTAACCTTACCCCCTCCACCCGTACCGCCAAAAACACCCGTGGATAGGTCCAAAAGGAATACTGCGAGGAATCCCGGTCCTCCAAGACTCCCAGCAGAGTTCCCTCCTGAGGCCTCACCCTACGTGGTGGTTATGGCTGGAGTTCCTGAATTAACAGATCTCTCCTCAGAACCGGTCTGGTCCCTAAAAAATAAGGCCCAGCATTGGCTCCAGACCAACCGCCCAATTCCATCTTCTTGGCGCGGACGAATTAGATCTGTAGCCAGGGTACCGTGGGTGGGTAATACTAGAAAAACAATTCCTGGGGATTGCATAACAATCACTTTCAAGGATCCTCGAATTGCGGACTATGTCTGTGCCTGGGAAGACATTACCTCAAATGGAGGAATCAAGATCAAATCACTCTCCTTCTTTTATCCCTTTAGGCAAGTGGACGGATATATACAGGAGCAGGAACCTCCCTGGTCCGTCCCTTTCCCTAGGCACGACGACCAATCAAACATCCGATATCACGGTCCTCCCAATCTTTATGAGCCAGATTATTCCTGGCACACAGTGAGACATCGCCATCAGGGAGGAAGGTGGGATGACAGAAGACCCTATACACAATGGCCCCCACATAGAGAACAATCACGATGGGACCCATGGATTAACATCCCGCTAAATAATAGGTATAGTGGCCTAGAATTGGTCGATTGACCATTATCAGAAACTTCTTCTACTAATACCCAACTATCTTCCTCGCCACAGCCCGCTACCACTTCACAACTTGTTGGTGATAAAGACTCCATAACCCTAGAAGCAGATTCTGGCGATGATTCCCTACATATCAGGGTATCCTATTGGAACATTGCGGGCCTACGAAACAAAATCAACGATGGCTCAGCGCAGGAATTTCTAACCCCAAATCAAATAATTTGTCTCCAGGAGACATGGTCTGTAGAAGAATTACATCTACAAGGCTACAAAACCTATAACGTCCCAGCATCAACCAGTACTATGGGTAGACCAAAAGGTGGTCTCGTCACCTACATTTCTAACTCCCTACCTTTTAAAAAGGTGGCCACACTCTCCCAGGACCCCAATCATCAAATTTTAACACTAACCCTTCCCAATAAGGACACAATCATTCTGGTTAACATATATAACAATTTGTCCGATGAAAATTTTATAATTCTTCTTACCACTCTAACTGACAAATTGAAACAAATTCATTACCGGAGCCCTGCAAATAAGACAACCAATATAATTTGGGGAGGTGATTTTAATCTCCACCCCTGTACAGTTCCTAATCTGGAGTGTTGTGGGATAGTGGACGAACTCAACGTTCCATTATCCCACCTCGCTCACACCAAACTAGGAAACATAATCAATACCGCCCTATCAGATTTGGATCTTCAGATTGCCAATCATTCAAAAGCAGACCCGAACGAATTTCTTCCGACTTATGTGGGTAGAGGACACAAGACCACAGTAGATTTTATATTTCTTTCCCAAAACCTGATGATGAAGCTGAAGGAATTTGAGGTCATAGTTACCCCCCTCAGCGACCATGCAGCCATAATAATAACACTATCCGTGCCGGCTAATGCCTCCCATAAATTGGAAATGGCGATCACCCTTAAGCAGAATAGGATCCAGGTCGGTAAATACAATGGACTGACTATTAAATGGGCCAAAATCAACCCAGCAGATATCATGAAAAAATTAATAACTCGGTCCTATCCTAACATAGTGAAATGCCTGGATCCCACAACTAGCCATAAGGAAGTCCTCAGGAATTTTAACTTAATATTAGATGTCATAAAGGACTTACTTACTTCAAAATCTAAGCCAAATTGTGATAATAAACCAAAGTGGTTTAATCATAACTGCACAGTGGCCCTATCTAAGCTAAAATCTGCGCTTAAAAATAACCCCCGAGATGTGGACCTGATCCAGCTTCTGAGGCGCCAATATATAGGGGAAAGAAAGACGAGAATGGCCCAACTCAAACAAAAATTATGGGACGATCTCCATCAAGGCGCAGTCTCAAAAAATAGTGACCTGTTCTGGCGTACAGTCAGATCCCCGTACCTGACAGAAAAGGACACCCCGAAAATAGAGGTCGCCATCGATGAAAACACATGGGTCTCTCACTTTGGTGGAATTTTTAAAAATACCCTACCAACAGAATCCCTATCCCCTAATGTTAACTATCCCATTCTGGTTCCCTTTGACATCCCAGACCTCATAGATGCTTTGCAGAGCAGCAAAGCAGGTAAAGCACCAGGTCCCGATGGGGTCCCGGTGGACCTTTTCAAAAGCAACCAAGATCTATGGGCTCCCATTTTAACTAGAGTATGTATAGCAGCAGCGAGTGAGGGAATTCTAACCTCCTGGACAAAGTCAATAATGGTCCCCATTTTTAAAAAGGGGGACCGGCAAGATGTAAAATGCTACCGGCCCATTTCACTGCTGGACTCGCTCGGAAAGGTAGTGGGAAGAGTGATACTTGAGCGTCTCCAGCAGTGGACTGAGGACAGGGGCATAATTTCGGATATCCAATTTGGCTTCCGAGAAGGCTTTGGGACTCTGGATCAGGTCCTCAACCTCACCCTAATAATGGGGAAATACACACAGGCCATTCCTACCAAAATATATATGGCCTTTGTAGACCTTTCCGCAGCTTTCGACTGTGTTTCACACACAAAGCTGTGGAAGGTCTTAGCCCAATTAGGGGTAGATCCCCCCCTGTTAGATTTCCTCAGAGAGCTCTACACCGGGGCCACAGCCAGAGTTCGCTTTGGCGTTAATGGTGAGCTGACGTCCCCGTTTAGTGTCGAGCGTGGGGTCAGGCAGGGGTGCGTCCTGGCCCCCTTCCTCTTCTCTCTCTACACTAATGGATTAGAGGGGGAGATGTTGAGGGGGGCCCAGGACCTCCCACGCATAAATCACCGCCTGGTCCCCGCCCTGCTCTACGCGGACGACGCGGTTATTTTAGCACGAACCCCCAGAGAACTCCAGAAAGCAGTGAGCAGATACACGTCCTTTATGGGCAACTTAGATTTAAAGGTGAACGTGAAAAAAACGTTCGTCATGACAGCTGGCAGAGGTCGAAAACGAACACACCCTATCCTGCTGAACAACCAAAAGCTAGAACTAACCCCCCACTATCCCTACTTGGGGGTCATGATAGATGACCAACTTAGTTGGAAGCAAGCAATTAACACTAGGGCACTCTTATTTAGGAGATCAATTGCCGCACTAATATCTTTCTCCCAGAGATTAGGAAAAAGACCAACAGGAGAACTCCTCAAGATATACAAGGCCAAATGCCAGGCAATCGCAACATATGGTGCAGGAGTCTGGGGGTATACAGACACCAGCTCTATCCAGAAGGTGGAAAACACCTTCCTAAGATTTTTGTTAGCCACCCCCAAAGGCACCTCAATCTACGCAATGCACCAAGAATTAGCCATTCCTTACTTGGAGGATCTAATCAAAATAGAACCCCTGATGCTGTGGCGCCGCATCTGGTTGTCAAATAAAAATGCCTTGTCACAAGCTATCATCGCAGACTCAATGAGCCTGGATAACTCTCTGAAAATAAAGTGGCTCTTATATGTCAGGAATTTTTTCAATGATTTAGGCCTTGAGAATTATTATCTTGATCCGGCTTCCATCACGGACATCTCAAAAAAAGATTTGAAACAGAAAGCACTAAGTCACCTCGAACTGTTAAGACTTGCATCCAACTCCTCGAAAACGGCAGTGATCCATGCAAACATGATCCAAGTATCTTTTGTCATTCATCCGTATCTTGAACTACAGTTAACAACTTACGAGAGAATGTTAATTACGAGATTCAGGCTGAACATGTTTTTTAGAATGGTCACCTTTCCGACACAAAACTGTTGGGACGCTATTTTACCGCCTTGTTCTTGTGACGGCATATCAGCGCAGTCGAACTTGCATGTGATCCTGCTTTGTAAATACCATCAAGCCCATAGAAAGATCTGGCTTTTACCGATACTCAAATCTTGGGGAATGAGACAGTGTCGACCTGCTCTTTTAAGACTACAAATGTTAGAAACAGTGAATGTCTGTTATTTTGTTAGCAGCTTCCTAAAGTGTATCGTGAAACACAGGAAAAACCTCTAGAAAAAAGAAAAAAACCATGTCATATCTATTTGCAACAGGCACCTTGCACACTTTGAATAACTTTCTCTCTTTTAATATGAAATGAATTTTTAACTGAATTGTTTGTAATTTGTGTATTTTTATGAATGCATGTTATTCTGTGTTCTTTTATGGTTTTTCCATTGTGAATAAGCCGAATAAAGATTTATATATATATATCTTATTCGTTGGCTGCCGTCATAAATATTTGGAAAAAACAAATAGTCATAGCTTAAAACTATTCTACTTTTTAGTTGGGAATCAATGCTTAAAGTGTTGCTGCCTTAGACTATGTCGATGTTCTCTGCTCCTTTGTGGAAACACTAAAGCTAATCGAAGCAATCATTTTTCGGTTAAGTAAGTATATACATTGCATCTACTGCTAGTTTAGGGACTAAAGCTGTATGACCTGTGAAGTTACTTTATGCATAATAATGAAGGGGCATATTATCAAGGGTGGCGATAGTGACTTATCGCCGCTTTAGCGGCCATTTTCGGCCGCTGAGCGGCAATAATTCTATTGCCCTTTTAGCAAGCTGTCTCTAACAGCAGTTAGCGACAACTTGTAGGCGACAGCGAGAGGTTTGGGGCCCGCTTTGCATGTCAGCGATATTTATCGCTAATGACATGCAAAGTGGGCGTCCCCAACCTGTTAGCGACTGAAAGTAGTCGCTAACGTCGCTATCGCCTATTAGCAAGGCAGGCGTAGCGATGGAAATATTTGCGCTAAGCGTGAATATCTCTAAAAACTAACACCTGCCCAGACCAGTTCTTAGCCATGTTATCCTGGGAGGTGGATAACATGGCTAAGAGCATTTCGTCGCTAATGCGTGAATATCGCTGTATTCTCAGCGATATTCACGCATTTCGCCACTATCGCCGGAAAATGTATCGCTTTGGAGATAAACGTTGCTAATAGCACGTTATCTCAGCGATAAATTCCGGCGATGCTCAGCGATAAAAAAAATTGTCGCTAAGCCTATTTAGCGATAAATATCGCTACTTGTAATATGCCCCGAAGTTCCTGCATTGCAATCCTTTCCAGATAAGGGAGTGGATGATGTAATGTTGAGTCTCGAGGACCCTGATTCCCAAGTTGGAGATAAGCTAAAGTTTGTCTCAGCATGGGTGACAGTCAAGATGGATTGGACAGCCATGGAGTCTCAATGTGAAGTGATTACAACAAACAGGGACAGCCCTGCAACCCAAACCTGGGGCTAATAAACAATGTAAATGCTACAGTGGTTCAGGTTTTTAGTTTAAGGAACAAAAACATTGATAACTTCAAAAAAGCACTAAAAAAATCAAATAACAAAGTTGTACCCTCAAACAGTAACAAAAATTATATATATTTTTATGAATGAAAAATTAGAATAGACATAATTACACAAGGTGCTCACACGTTTACACAAACAAAACAAACAAAGGCAAACCTGATGGGGCCGATTCACAGAGCTAATTTAAGACAAAATCCTAAACGTACTACTTATGGTATTCACAGAAGTTAGGATTTTGTCTTAAGACAAACTTAAGACAGACTTAAGACAGACGTAAGACAGGCTTAAGACAAACTTAAGACAGACTTAAGACAAAATCCTAACTTCTGTGAATACCAAAAGTAGTAAGTTTAGGATTTTGTCTAAAGTTAGTTCTGTGAATCGGGCCCATAGTGTAAACAAAAATGGCAAAAGGGAGTACTTTGTTATTTGATTTGATTGGATGCATTTTTTGAGGTTATAAATGTTCTTTTCCTTAAACTAGTGACCTGAACCACTCTAGCACTTATAATATCAATGTGAAGTGAGGCAAAGAGATGTGAAAGAGAAACCCAGAAGCGATCAAAACTGTAAACAGGGAAATACTGAAGTAACTGTTCTGTGTGTAGGATGAAAACAAAAGTATAGTATGTGATAGTTATTTTTGATGGGGTTATCTGATGAGAGAAGAGTTAGAACTTGCACTGTTGTAAATAAGCAAAGTAAACCAAAAGATGACAGCAATTTTTGCCAATGTGCCGTAAAGGTACAAATCTCAACAACCATACACACGCTAACGCTCAACCTGTATGATGCGCCATAAAAAAGATGTGCCATAAGTTTTGTCTGGACCAGGTTGCTTACCTATTTCTGAAAATACATGACCAGAGAACTTCAGTTTATGTTTCTCAAATCTACACTTTCCAGAATTTAGTATCAGTCTAGGCTTTTCCTTTTGCACCATACAGATTTCGTTCAGCGTGTAGCCGTGTTCTTCAGCTGATGTGGCCTCCCACAAGAATCTTAATCAAGCAACTAAAACAAAGAGCAAAGCCTGAACAGAAGCATTGGCAAAGCCTATAGGTCTCGCCTTTGTGACCTATTGACTTTGCCAGTGATTTTTGAGCAATGCTGCACAGCATTCCCCATGCACACAGGCAAGCAAAGTACAAAAGGGAGATGGACAATGGGAAGTGGGTGCAGTTAGCAAAAGGGAGTGCAGGGGGAGAGATGTACATGAAAGAGACATCTCGAATACACACACTCTCATGAAGCGCTTAACACGAAAAAAATAAAAATGAAATAAAGGAAGCAGATATGGCTGCTAGTCCAAGATATCGGAAAGAGGCAATGCTCTTTGGGAGGGACAAACAAAAGATTAACATGCTGGGATATGAATAAGAAGCTGGCAAATTAGATTGATAAGAAAAGTTAAACAATAACCAACAGGTGGGCTCCAAGCCCCTGTATGTTCTTGGCAAGCCCACAATATGTCCCACAGCAGACAATACATGCACTGTCTTCTAGGCTCAACCTGATAATGTAGGCAAGTGATATTCTGAAGCTCAATCACTTCTGTTAGTAACAGTGTGCCGAGACAGTGGAGACAGTGGTAATGTATCTTGATTGAAGATCAATTTCCTGTTCATGGTTTCCTTTGTGCAGGTCTTCTTTGAGACAGTTAATGATGTCCCATGAAGCCTTAAACTCAGTTCCATAGATGTTGTCTTTGTGATAAATGTGATCAACCAGTCCGCAACCACATCCCCGATAAGGCTGACAAACATTTTCCTAGTATTTATTTTATTTATGATTTTATGTAGTGATACAACACCACCCCAGTCACAAAGCCATTGGGGCACTTTGCAAATAACAATTCAGTTTTAATAGAACACCTTCATAACTCAAGTTCCATCTCTATTCTGGGGAATCAGCATAGCTGGGACCTCACTACAAGAAATGTGACTTACTGTGACTTACCATATAAAGTATTAAATTCGTAAATTTACCGAGCATCTATGCCAGCCCTGCATAATTGTCTGTCCATCCAGTTTGTCAAAAGGTGATCGTTGAGGGCAAACAGCGAATTCCCCATCAGCCGCATCTGCAGAGATATCTGGGTAACGAAGGCGGTTAACCATTGTACTTTGTACAATGTTGGAAAGTAATGCTTTCATGGTCTCTGTATGTCGCCTTGTTGCAACCATAATATTGTGGGTTCAAGGAGTTAACTATCATATAGATGAGATAAGAAAGTAAAACTTGGAACTGCACATGAGGGTCCGCTTGGGGATTTGGTCATTCTAGTTTCACACTAATTCCTCTGTGCAATCTTATATCACCTCATTTTATACATTGTGATTGATTTTCGTGCCTTCAGTTGCTCCCTCTGGTCAAGGGAGGGAGTTTTTGGTGATTCTGGGACGGCCAGTTTACTATTCTAAGTTTAGGTCTAGACTTTATGACGTAACAGCAATATTCCCAAAATAAGGACATAATACTTTTTTATTATCACTGATTTGTTGGTAAATTTTGAGTAAAGTTTAAAATTCCACTAAATAATGTGAGGCAGGAATGAAATATTGTAATGTAGCATTTTAGCATAATCCAGGTGGGAGCAGCTGAAGGCAACAAAATAGGAATATCATGATTATTTCCCCTCTGTAAGATGGTTGCTTCATGCCAATGATAAAGAACTTGCAGGATTTTCTCTAGTTGCTTACCCAATCCAAGATGGCTTCCCAAGTATGCCAGCTCTTGCTGAGGTGTCCGCCCATGACCGAAGTATTGCTCATTTTAGCTAGGGTTGTTAAGTAGGAGTGTCATAGCACTTCAGTTCAGTGCCTGTCTCATTGATGGAAAATATATCACATGCTTTAGCTGTTGCTGGGTAGCACGCTGCTATCACCACCTTAAGTAACAGAACTGCGTTTACACTGAGCATTGAACTGCTTCACTGCTCATTGTTTTGTCGTGAAAGTACCATACCGTTTTGAATGTAACGTATTCTGCTAAGTACATGCTAACCAAACTAATAAAAATTCCTTTGAAATTGCACAGTGTATTGTATGTCCATCGGTGGCCGGCTCAGGTAAGCGCGTTGGGGCGGTGCAGGGTGCTGCGGAGGGGGCTCGACGGACGATGGCATAGGAATAATTAAATAAATAAATAATACCTATTCCGTTGTCCATCAGCCTTCCCCCCCTGCCGCGCCTTGCCTTGCCTCACCCCGCTTCCCTCAGCCGGCCACCACTGTGTATATCCTCTAACCCTGCTAGAAAGAGAGGAGATCAGTCGCTCCACATTTGAGTACTTTAAGTTAAGCCCATGGACTCTGAACACAGCCACATGGCAGCTATAAACTCAGACCTAGCAATAACTACAGTTGCTAAGCGAATCAGCTAAAGATGTGTTAGGCCAGCTGTAAGAAGGGGTGCAGCTTCCAGAATATTTTCCAAAGAATGTTAGGATTTCTTCTTCAAAAGAGTGAACTGAAGCTGTACCATGAGCCAACCAACGATGGACCCTGACCCAAATACAACATGGGGCCTTGGGGACCAGGAGTTCCACCTCACCTGAAAAGATAATCCACAAATTGGTTGTACTTTTCCAACCATGAGTGGAACTTCCATAAAGCAAGTTAAGGAACCTTTAGTGCTCCACCTTGTGTTGGAACAAAATTATCACATGATGCATAAAAATGGCACAAATTGAATTTTTGGCAGTTAGCAATTGCCACAGCAGATTGTGTTCTGGAAACTTTTGAACAGTTCCTCGGTTAAACCCAGATTGAACTTAACCCTATCCATGAGGAAGAAATGCATTATTAGCAGTAGCGGCCGGTGTGTGGACAGAGTGGCGAGGTGGGGGGGTGAACGGATGACAGAAACACAGAATATACATTTTAAAAAACACGTATCTGCCGCATCACCGCTTCACACCCCTCTCCACTGCAGGCACATGCTCCCAGAGTGCACTGCAGTCAATCCTGATGCTGCTTTCATGCTGCTGAAAGCAGTGTCAGGATTGGCCTGAGCACTCATGATTTGTGCTCCCAGTTAGACTGGGAGCCTGTGCCTGCTCTCTCCAACCCGGGAACGCAGCTCAGGTTGGAGAGAGCTTCAGTGCGTATGATGGTTTGGCCAGCCAGACCGTCATGTGCACTAAATAGCAGTGCAAAACACTCCTCCATCAGCCTGTCATCCCCCTGGTCCCTCCCACAAGCCTCGGTTCCAGAACAAAAATAAAACAATAGTAAACAAGGGGTTATTATAATTTTATTTTTCATTTTTTTGGCTGCTGGCAGGTGAACTAAACCTGCTCCACAGCCACCTGAGAGACTATTGCCTTATCCTACGACCTCGCCACATCAAGAAACCTGGGGTCTACCATCTGTAATCTATGACTATAATGCTTCCTTGTATTCACCCACCCCGCTGGTACCCTGCACCCCCTCCCCTAACGTACAGTACTCGTGTGATATCCTGCCTATTGTATGACTCTTGACTCTGTAAAATGCCCTGATGTATAGTTTTTCCTAGCCCCCAATGTACAGTACTCGTGTGATATCCTACCTAATGCACAGTACCCATGGACACCCTGCCTACCTTATGACCCCTCGACTCTGTAAGCTCTCTGATGTACAGGTCTCTTGTGATAACCTGTCTTTTAGATTACTCTATGAATCTGTAAATCGCTCTGATACCCTCATGGGTCAAGTTGGCGCTCTATAAAACCTTAAAATAAATAAATACAAAATAAATGGGGCGACGCTCCTCTGCCATAGCGGAGGAGCCGCCGCTGATTATTAGTTATGCTTTAACTTTGGGCTCTGTGAACAGCTATGTTCAAACAACAAACTTCCTGCATGACCTGGCATAGGCAAAGAGCTGGGCTTCAGAACCACCCTCTTACATAAAGTTTGAGAAGGTGAAAGCATTCACCACTCACTGGTGCATTTGACAGTCTACAGACCCCACCCTCAATCAATACCTCAGTTCTAGCACAACTATGAGTCTATATAAGGTGAGTTTCTAGTCCTTTAACACAAATGAATACATCTCTGAGCTGTCACACTGGGTGCTTTTGGATTGCATAAATGGTATTTCCCCTTTGACATTTTTCTATGGGAAGTGTCAGGACACTAATAAAATAAACATTCAGAGGCGGAAAGTACTCGATATAAAAAAAATATTTGATTTTTTGAACGCATGAGCGAGAATTACAAAGCTGAGAAAGGAAAACTCTGGTCCATTACAGATGCAAGGAAAAAAAGAGTGAAACAATTTGGGCGAGCTCCAGGAAAACAGCAGATGTTCTCTTAGAAAAAACAAGAACATTTCATCTCAGATCAGAGAGAGCAAAAACAGGTTGAGAGCAGCGAGAGTGGGCTTCGCAGGAGCCGGAAATACCTAATGTTTCACCTGCAAATAGAAGACTACATCCTCGGCAGTCATCAATCTATGTCACTCTGGTAAACAGGCTGAATTATTTGGTATGAATATAGTCACTTTTTGATTCCTTCAATTGATGCTTCTATAGAAAATATGTTTCGGTCAAGCCATTTTTTGCTCGGATACTTACTTAGTAATTTGCATCTGGATGAAGAAGTGCAATATTGATGCACTACGGGTCTCATTAACTATAAAATGACGCAGCGCAGCACCGCAACCCATTTTGCTGCGCCGAGCTGCATCATTTTAAAAGCACAGGGATGCGTCGTATTAACAACAATAGTACGCTGGAGCAAAATTGGCTACCATGCGCCAGTGTAGGCACCCTTGCATCATGTTGCAAGGCTGCCTCATTGAACGGATGATTATTTTTGTGAAGGAAGGGATGCCTTCCTGCACAAAAACAAGCATTAATGGCACTCTCCTCTTTCCATGCATGCTGCAGAATGCAGCACGCTTTGAAAGACGAAAAATAGACGAAAAAACAATGGGAAATAAAAGTATTTCTCCTCGTTGCATCACTCCTATGCTTACCCTAGGGAGACGTATTTCCAGCTTTACAAAACGTTGCAAATCTGGGAATTTGTAACGTTCCATGAATGTTGAATGGGAACACCCATGGAACGCCCCCTTCATGCAAAGTAATGCGTGAAAGGGGCCCATGTTTACAAGGCCATGAAAAGTCACTCAGGGTGACTTTATGTGGCCTTTTAAATATGGGCAAGACCATTTCCGCGGCCTGTGTGTTAAAAAAAGTGATGCACGGGCAGCGCAATGGGCTTGTAAATGAGGCCCTAAAACAGTGCTGTGCAGTTTCCAAGTACACTGTGTTTCCATTTTGTTGTACTCCCAATTTACAGTATTATGCAACAAAATGATGAATAAGGCCCCCAAAGGTATTAGTCGCTGTGTTATTACAGAGTTTTCTGAATGTTGCACTCATTTTTCCTCCTGTGTAAACCAGGTTGTAAACAAGCTGGAGCAAAACCTGAGCAAGCATAATTTTCACTTTCCTAAACAGGTTCAAATAAAGTTTATATTAATTTTAATACTAGGACTTGGGTTTAAAAATAAGACCCTATCTGGCATTGAAAGCTTCTTCAAACACAGCATATCACAAGAACTAGGCAATCTTTATGCCCCTTTGGATTCTCAGATTTAATGCTCATCTAGCAAAGATGTAAAAGTTCCATGGAAGTGATATTAGGAGATTAAGGGCATTCTTCTGTATATACTGAAAGCTGCTTTTCCAGAAAAGATGGGCCTGTATAGCCACACTTCCTTGGTACCTCTGTGTGTCTGCCTGGCTTGCCGAAAGATTACAAATCCTATTCTGGGAGCTTGTGAATTCTTGAATGCAGTTAATAATTAGTAGTACACCCTCCTTCTAGCTCCTAGGTCTTTTGTTTTCTGTACTGGATGTAAGACTACTTTTTATCTGGCATAGAGACAGCCTCATGTTCTCCAAAAAGTTCTTATTCATTTTCTTTAGATATACACATATATATATATATATTTATTTATATAACCCAGTGGTAGTTGCCTCTGATTGTTGTAGTCAGGACTACGTTTCCACGAGAAAACAATTTTTTGGTTTTCTAATAACTTTGGCACCGTTTGACGACTCTCCACAAAACTTTTTTAAAACTGTTAATTCATAAGCCTCAGCTCCTTTGTGGAAAGGTTTGGGGTGGTCTGTCAAGGGTGGGTGGAGGAAAGGGCGGTCCGAAAACATGTTTTCCCCATTCATTGTTCTCATGGACGGTTAGAGACAGCTACAGCCAAAATGGCTGAATGGAATTACACCAAATTTGGCAGAAAGAAAATGTTGTGGTGTGCCTTGGATGGGCATTTAGGGAACACTGAGTTAAAAAATAATTGAACAAAAGTGCTATGGCAAGCTCCTGCATATCCCATTGAATGGGGCCGCTTGCAGGGTACTGGCGAGGCTGTGGGGACCCTAGGGCTACCCCCGCAGCACACTACAATAATAAAAGCACCCAAAAAAATAAACACAAAAAAACTGAAAGGGATGAATAATACATGAACAGCTTGAGTAGTTATTTTATTATTTACTGTCTATGTGGGGGGTTTTCAAAAGCGCAACTGCTACTCCAAGGAGTGTTCTGGCGCTGGGTTCAGAAAGGTGGCAATGGGGCCGAAGAGAGGGCAGATTATTGTCTAGAAAAGAATCCATGTTTTCAACATTTTCCTGAACAGGGGCATGGGCTAGATGTTTCTGAGGTTCAGGGGTTCTGGCAAGAAGCATCCCAAAGAGCCCTAAGGCTTTTTTAAATAACATTTTTTTATTCCAGGTGGTGCGCTTAGAAGGAGCAGGGGCACCACCTATCATTAATATTGTGGGGGCTGCAGGTGGTGCAGCAGCCCCTAGATAATATTAAAAAAACACAATAAGTCTCCTGGGTCATTAAATCCATGACCCCATAAGAGCTTACCGTATTTTTTTAAATCACTCTGAACTGGAGCGGTGTGATTTTCGTGAAGGGCCTTCTTGTGGTGGACTCTATGGCTGCACTTTATGGCTTGAAAAATGTTACAATAAACGCTTCAAGACGTTGATTATTTTTAGTAAGCCTTTCTAAAAATAAATACAAGCACTTTTATCAAACATTGCAATTTGTGAATGATTGTAATTTACATTTGATTATAATTATTGTTGCCTTTTTCACAAATATAATAGGTCTCCTTTATATATGGTAATGTGCTGACAACTTCATAAAGCCAAGGCTCACTTTTGTTTTTTGGTGTTCTGACCATTTGACAAAGTCAGTAGGGCTGTCTTACTTAAAATGACACCCTTTATATTGTAACTTCATATAGTCAACCCTGCGCACTCCACAGGGTATTGGGTATCAGCATGGGGTTTGACACATGACTTAGACGCAAGCCAGACCCCACGCCCAACCCCATGCTGTGCATGGTTGAAGGCCATGCATGGCAGGGGTTCGGCGCCAATGGGGGGTTGGGCTCGGGCCTGGTTGCAGTAGTACATCTCGCTCACTATATGGTATTAGCTGTTTTATGTATCATTCTACCATCTGTGGAGTGCAATGCACAGGGTAATATTTTATACATGAAAAGTACACTCAATCTTCACACTCTTTATTACTTTCTTAATATCTAATATGAATTCTGTACAGACAGCAAGCTTTTTTGCTATGTCTGTCCCTAGCTTTGGCAAAGTCAATATGTCTGGGATAATCATGATAAAGATCTTTGGTTCATGCAACATATTCATCCTCTATTGTGCCTTGGCTGTATTTGCATGCATTAGCAATTAAAAAGCCAGATCTATTAGCTTTGCCAGTGCTTTCCCTTCCCTTTAATCTATTCTTCTCAGTGCTTAATTTGAGCCGGTGCTTTCCGGTGCTCAGCTCCGGCACTTATTTCACACGGTACGATTTCTGACCCCCTGCAGGTGGTGGTCTCAATATTAATGATTCCACTTCAAAACAGAAAGAAAAATATACCTTGCATGGTGACTGGCTGGTATTTGTTCACCGTTCGCCGGTCCAGGCTGGCGCGATTATGTATCACCACGTTAGTGATGATGTCATCACGCCTGTCACGAATTTAAGAAGTCATCATCACAGAATGCCTCGTGTCCTATTCCCCGAGTCTGCTCCACCCAGCCAGGGCCTGAGCCTGAGCCTCCCATTGGATAATTGTAGGCGGGGGCTGGCCCATGACGGAGTTGAGGCAAGGAAGCTGCGAGAGCCCATTTGGAACTTGGGAGTGAGGGGTCGTGAGGAATATTAAAAGAAAGTATGGATGAATGTTCAAATTGCTTCATAGCCAGAGAAGTATAGATGGCAGCCGTGCATTGCTGCTATCCTCATTGTGCTCGATGCGGGTGTGGCCCAACACAACTTTTGTGTGCTATGGAGTCACCTGTAGTTTTTGTGCACTGCACCCCAGCATGCTAATTGCTGAGTGCAAGTGAGTCCAGTAGGTGCCACAGCCATAGGCACCTGCATTGGCAGCATTACGGCCGGGGACAATGATTGTGCTGTAACAGGCAGGGTCCCAGGAAGCAGAGCACTGGATACCAATGCCTTCGTCATCCCTGGACCTACTAAATGTAGGCACCACTAGCAGTGACATGACCTGTTGTGCTTGAGCAGCCGCCTGTTCCGCAATGAACCCAGCCGGATTGCACTGATCAATATGTACAAAAAAACATTTTCATTTAGTGTGCATTTCTTTTTTTTTTCACTTGTGTGCCGGTGTAGGTAAAGAAGTAAAATGCATGTCATCTTCCCCTTCTTTAGGAATGGCAAAATAGCAGGGACATGAGGTGAGAGGGGGTGAGAGCAGTGGTAAAGATGGGAGAGAGCTAGAGCAAAGAGGAGAAAGAAACAAGGAGAAGAGAGGGATAAAACACAGCAGAGTAGAAGAAAAGGAGGAGAGCAAATCAGATACAGAGAGAAAGAGAAGGCAGACATGGTGCGCAGAAGAGAGAGATAGAAGAGAAAAGATCGAATGAAAGGATGTAGAGGACAGGAGGACATGACAGAGAAAAAAAAAGGGCAGATAAAGGATAAAACTGAGACACGCCTAATAACCGCTAGAAGGGTGATTGTAAAGAGCCAAGATCGAGGGGAGAGAAAGCAGAACATGGATGAAAGGGAAGAGGAAAAAGTGCAGGGGTTGAATGCATAAGGATTAGAGGGCAAATCAGAAATACAGGGAACTAGGTAACACACCAGGTATGACAAAGACGATAAAAACGATTAGAGAGGTGAGAGGATAGGCTCTTAGAGCAAAGACATATGGGACAAACAGCAGAGCAAGGTTAGAAGATAGACTGAGGCAGTGCTAGTGTTGAAAGTGGGGCACACCAGAGGTAGAAGTGGGCTGTGGCCTCCTTGGCAACATTTTCGGCACCGGCACTTGTTTTTTTCTTTTACAAATTAAGCACTGATTCTTCTAGTAAGACATGTTTTACTATGTATAGTTTGAAGATGTTTTTAATTGCACTATAACTGTGTGAGTAGTTGTAGTGACATGCTTTATCACTGGGGTCACACCTGAGACACCTAGTGTATCAAGGGTGTGCTTCAACGCCCGATTACAGCAGCAAGTTTATTTTTTCCCCTCGAATGAGGAAAGTGGTGAATTTAAAATTATCTTCAGATTAACAACCAGTGTGGTATATTTTAATATTGGTAACCTTCAACAAGGCTTAAAACCAGTGGTGGATGTGTAGTGAGAAACCCATGAACTCTCACATCTTCACTTTAAGGCTACATGTTTCAGCCATAATGTCTAAGCAGCCCGAAAAGGTCAGTATGGCTTTCATCAGGACCATATTCGCGTGCTTGCTAAGGATGTGTCAATATCACAGTTTGGAACTTACGGTTTTATCTGTGTTTTACTAGGATTTATTGCCAAGGTAATTCTTTACAACATGGAGGCTCTGAGAGTGCAAGCCCTGTGATGACACATTTATCAAGGGTGATCGCCTGTTTGAGTACCTACTTTCCTGCCTCCGAAGCTTCGTAAATTCAAGAAGAAAATCTATGCAACATCTTGGGAGGTCAGTCAGAAACCGTGGAGAGAGAGAGAGAGAGAGAGATAGAGAGAGAGAGAGAGAAAGAGAGAGAGAGAGAGAGAGAAAGAGAGCACATTGAACATATGACGTGGACTTTCAACATCCTGGAGACTGAAACAGACCACTACTGGACAGACTGTAATACTTAATGTATTTTACATCTTTAATTTGGCAACACTTATCTGGCATTTCATGTCAGTCAAACACTTTGTATGTTATGGAATTTTTTACACTGTTAGTATCCCTTTCTGTCAGTTTTTAACCGTGTGTTAGGTTGAGTCAACTAGACAGCCCATTAACTGCCTGTAGCCAGGCATCGTGTGGCTTTCCAAGAACATAGAGGGGCTTTGAGTCCACCAATTGCTTATCATGGGTTGGCTTTCCTTGTCACTCTAATTTGCCTGTTTCTTATTCGTGTCCCAGCTTGTCAATCTTACGTTTGTCTCTCCGATGAAGCATTGCCTCTTTACAGATTCTTTGATAGACCTGCATTGCTCTAGCCACTCCCTGCTTTTTTGGTCTTGCCTGCGTGGGCTGCGCACATGCGCAGTCCCGCAGGCGAGATTTTATGTTTTTGAGGAGCTTTGAGTATCGGGCTTTAAGCTCCACCCCTCTTTTCCATTGGTCGGCGTCACTGTTTATGCTAAACAGTGGCCAGCCATTTGGAAAGAGTTTTGTCTGACGTAGACTTTTCTCTTTTTCTGCCATTCTACTTGGATGGCCTCGCCTGCTTTCTTTCTGAAGAAAAAGGTTTCTTATCTTTATGGGGCCAAACACATGGCCCCATAAAGGTAAGAAACATTTTACTTCAGAAGGAAAGCAGGCGAGGCAGTCCAAGTGGGACGGCAGAAAAAGAGAAAAGTATACTTCATGGCGAGTGCTTGTTTATCCAGCACTCGCCCCCTCCTCTCGCCCCTCCCCCTGCTGCCTCCTTTTAGCACAAGGAACGCGCTTGTTACTTTATGAGTCAGCCATGATGTTATTGTTGTCTGTAGGAGTACAGACGTATGCAGCGTGTTCCTCATCATGTAGTTCTATAGTTGTACAGCCATTAGTGGACCAGCTTGTGCGCGCTGGGTGCGCGTTACTTCTGCATTTAATGGGTGGAGAAGAATGCAGACGCCGACTCTTTTATTGGTGAGATAAAATGCAGGGGAATATCCAGATAAATGGACCCCGTGCTCTCCCAATCCGCAGGCGCGCACAGCATTCCAGGCACGATGCACGCAGCTCCAGGCCTGCTTTAAATGATAATTTGAGCAGCATTTTAAATAGTGGCGATGCACCATTGCAGAATGGATGCTGCTGCTCGCTTGTTGAAAAGTGTTTTTTCCGCACGCCTTCCCGCCCTCCCCTCGCCTCCAGTGAACTTTCTTTGCTGGGTATGCTGACAAGCGTCCGGAATGCTCAGACACACACTGCTCTCTGGTGAAAACAAACATGCACAGCCCACCGCCCTGACCCACATTTGTGTTTACATTCAGCTGTGACGCCGCTGCAGCTTGGAAACGGTCACCTTTTTTCAAAAACATAATGTCCTTCCACTACGGGAGTAAAGGAAACGATGGGAGTTTGTTAATACACACGGCAGGTACGTTCAATAATTGAGGTTGATTAAGTCGTGACCACTGAGTCTAATACGGGAATATTTAAGCTTTTTAAGCATGTAAGATGTATATGATGTCATCTATGAAGGTAAACCTTAGGGGTTTAACTAGCGAGGACACACAGCGGGTAATCATGACGTTAAACATAATTTAAATAGAGGGTCAGTGCGTTATTGAAAATGAAAGCGTACCAGAAGTGCAATTAAGTCATAGTGCGAGTCACCAAGGGGAAAGAGGAACTAACTGGCTATTACTGCGCAATGTAAAAGTGGTTTATTTCAACATGTGATTTATTTAACTCATGAGTCGCATCGTATATTATGAATGTAGTAAATAGGCATGATGTCTGTCGCCGTTTTCATGAAATGTTTTTCCATGAAATAGTTTCATAATAGTGTTTGCTATCCACAACCAGACAAGTAATTGGTATATGTTTCATTATTCCTAGTGACCCCCGAAGAAGGGCTCACAGCAGCCCGAAATGCATTGGGTTTTTAAATGAATAAAACGCTGCCTGTGACGAGCCTTGCATCTATCATATTTATTCCAGAGGTCCGGTTGGGCACAGTGTAAATATATGAAACTTTGAAAATAAGCGATTAACTCTGCAAATGGATGTCAACCACCAAGAACTAAAGACTAATATGTTGAATTTAGCTGATTAATTAAAGTGAAAAGAATTGGACCAAATGTATACGTAAAGGACGACGCTACAAAGCTACACAGAGCTGTGCACGAGGGAGGGACATAAATATGTCCCCTTCTCGAATTATGTCTAATTCTGATGGCACAGGGCAAGCCATCTCCTCGTTGCACGCATACAGCAACAAACATTCAAACGTTAAGTTTACAAATGATTTTTCAAAAAATAGGTGTGCATTCCATCTCTCTTGATGATATATTTCCTTATTGCCCTACCTTGGGATTGCACCCGCTCGGATGAACATAATAGAAGAAAGTGACTTTAAACACGTTGATGAATCCACACTGCAGGCGGAACATCGGGCTCACCACAGACATTTGATTTTTGGTACCAAACGAAAGAAAAGCTTTCAGCACGGAGGCAACACTTTTACCGTTATCGTCACAAGAAAAGATTTTTTCACATAAACATTTAACGCTTGTAAATGACTGATTCATGCATTGTGGGAGATCGAGTTTATCTACCAGACATGTAGCGAGAAATAGCGGGAAAGTTTTACTTGACACTGAGCCAATAGATAGTCAGAAGGGGGGCTCTCGCGATAGTTTAAATGGGAATTTAAAAGGGCTGCCTTGCACTACGGGAGTAAAGGAAACGATGGGAGTTTGTTAATACACACGGCAGGTACGTTCAATAATTGAGGTTGATTAAGTCGTGACCACTGAGTCTAATACGGGAATATTTAAGCTTTTTAAGCATGTAAGATATATATGATGTCATCTATGAAGGTAAACCTTAGGGGTTTAACTAGCGAGGACACACAGCGGGTAATCATGACGTTAAACATAATTTAAATAGAGGGTCAGTGCGTTATTGAAAATGAAAGCGTACCAGAAGTGCAATTAAGTCATAGTGCGAGTCACCAAGGGGAAAGAGGAACTAACTGGCTATTACTGCGCAATGTAAAAGTGGTTTATTTCAACATGTGATTTATTTAACTCATGAGTCGCATCGTATATTATGAATGTAGTAAATAGGCATGATGTCTGTCGCCGTTTTCATGAAATGTTTTTCCATGAAATAGTTTCATAATAGTGTTTGCTATCCACAACCAGACAAGTAATTGGTATATGTTTCATTATTCCTAGTGACCCCCGAAGAAGGGCTCACAGCAGCCCGAAATGCATTGGGTTTTTAAATGAATAAAACGCTGCCTGTGACGAGCCTTGCATCTATCATATTTATTCCAGAAGTCCGGTTGGGCACAGTGTAAATATATGAAACTTTGAAAATAAGCGATTAACTCTGCAAATGGATGTCAACCACCAAGAACTAAAGACTAATATGTTGAATTTAGCTGATTAATTAAAGTGAAAAGAATTGGACCAAATGTATACGTAAAGGACGACGCTACAAAGCTACACAGAGCTGTGCACGAGGGAGGGACATAAATATGTCCCCTTCTCGAATTATGTCTAATTCTGATGGCACAGGGCAAGCCATCTCCTCGTTGCACGCATACAGCAACAAACATTCAAACGTTAAGTTTACAAATGATTTTTCAAAAAATAGGTGTGCATTCCATCTCTCTTGATGATATACTTCCAGGGAATGTGCCACCTAAAGCCAATACATGAAAACAAATGGCGCTGATCTCAGCAGCTCGACGGGGAGGAACTCGGCTTGCGAGGAGGAGGGAGGATGGGGGTGAATTGGATAGGGGATGGTCTTTAACACGGAGCGAAATGGTTATATTTCCAAGTTCCCATGCAGCAGATAGGTTTTCGTTTTTAGCATTATACAGCATTACGGTGTGATTTAGTTTTTTTTTTGTTTTTATTTCATGCGATGGGTAAAATATAAAATCTAACAATCTACTCACCCAATATCTTCCTGTATGACTGAAATGCAGTGATAGCAGCATAGTAGCCAGGTTCACCAAGGTCATACCTTTCAGCCTTTTGAGTCTCGAAGAAGGGTGAAGTCTGTAGGGTCGAGATGGGTCAGAAAATTTGCCTGGGCACTGAAATAATAGTGACCCCAATTTGTGTTTTAGATAGCTAAAACAGTGGCACGTTTGCAAACTGGGACATATTTGAACTTGTAAAGACACTTTGTACAAATTTTTTGCCATGTATTGCGGACTGCGCGTATTTGATTTTGCTGTAGGCAATGTTTGTTTCAATATTAAGCAAATCAAAAGTACAAACAAGCATTTGCAATGCAATAGGTCTCGCATTTACGTGAGTTTAAGCTATTGGCATTGTAAATGACAATGCTTTTTATTTATGTTTTAAAAACTAAAACAAAAATAAAAGGCATTGTCATTTACAATGCCAATAGCTCAAACTCTCATAAAAGCGAGACCTATTGCATTGCAAATGCTTGTTTTTTTTGTGTGCAGCATTCCATCAGAGTGTGTATGTTTTTGAGCCATCTCCCTCCTGTACATCTCCAGTTTGCTTTCTGTTGTCCGACTGCTTCTCCCTGCCCTCCTCCTTCTTGCACTCGCCTGTGTGTTTAAGCTTTCTCCAACCCTGGTGTTGAGTTTATTTCCACTCTCTCCCCATTTGTTTTGTGTCCCCTCCAGCCCTCTACCGCATTGCTTTTATGTCCCATCCAGTGCTGCTCCAGCATACCCACACTCTCCCCAGTGTTGCTTCACATTTCACCCTTAAAATCCTCCATATTTCTTCTGCCCCCCTGTCAGACTGCCCAAAAAAAAAAGGTTTTTGCGCATTTTCTTGTCTTTTTATTTACCAACCCAACTTGGATCACTACCTAAAAAGAAAAGAAAATGCCTGTTATTTTGTAAACCCGGGTTGGGTAACTCCGCTCCGCTCCGCCAGCGGAGTTTCTGGAGTTTTGCCTACTCCGCGTTCCGTCACGAACGCAAAGTTTAGGTAAAACTCCGACTTTGTGTCAGAGCGGAATTAGCTGTCACCTCCACCCCACCAAAGTCATTATAATGTAAAATAAAGCACTTCCCTGCTGTGGCTGCCTCCTCCACGCCATGACCGCCATGACCGCTCTCCTTCCTCATCCTCGCCATCCTTCTTCTTTGATAACCCCTACGTTGTAAGTCATGCGCCGTGCACGCGCATGACGTACAATGTAGGGGTTATCAAAAAGAAGGACGGGGTAGACGATTAAGGAGAATGTCCATGGCGAGGAGGAGGCAGCCACAGCAGGTAGGTGCTTTTATTTTACATTATAATAACTTTGGGAGTGGAGAGGGAGTGGAGCGGAGCGGAGTTCCACTGAGTTTTTTTCCAACTCTGTGGAACTCCGCATAGAGGCACTGCACCTGCTCCACCCACCCACATTATTTTGTAGGCCAGAGCATGCATCAGTTCTCGCACCAACAAAAGGATGAAGGCGGTCGTGTTAAAGGCTTTTGTTGGTTTTTTTTTGTAAATGTTGGGCAGGCAGCACAGCATTTTAGATTCTTTGCAGCGTGGCTAAAAACCATTTGCAAAGCCAATAGTTTACAAAGGCGAGACATATGGCTTTGCCATTGCTTGTTTGTTTATTAGCATTTGTGTCATTGATCATGATATAGTCCCACTTGCAGTTACTCAACTCCAATCTACTCTACCCTATTCTACCCAACTTCACCCCACCTTGCTGCAATCTATCCTACCCCATTCTACCCAACTCCAGTGTAACCCACTTCAATCTACCCCACTTCAAACGACCCCACTCCAATCATCCATCTTCAAACAACTCCACTCCAATCTACCCACTCCATTCCAAACTACCATACCCTAATCCACTCAGTCTAACCCACTACACTACAATCTTCCCCCATCTATCCCACTTCAGTCTACCCTACACCATCCCAATCTACCCTCACCACTCTATTTATCTCCAGTGCAATCTTCTCCATTCCAATCCACCCCACTCATCTGCAATCTACCCCACTCCTATCTATCTCACTCCAATCTATCCCACGCCACCCAATCCACCCCACTCTAATCTAGCCCACTCCAATCTACCCCACCTCATCTCACCCCACTCTACGCCACTAACATTTAGCCATGCTGAACAGCAGCCACACTGGTGTACAACATGGCTAAAACACAATCCCAAAGGCGCGACCTATTGGCTTTGCCAATACTTGTTCAAGTTCTATTCTGTTAATCATCTAAGGTACCCTGATACCTGCACTGTCAAGACAGACATTAAAAAGTTTAAAATCAGAGTGCGTACGTGAAGCAGACATAAATATAAGGGAAAATGGCAGATTGGGCGATCTAAATCTAATCTAAAGCAGCTGCCACCTTCTGCTCGGTAGTAGACACAACCATTTCTTTTACTTCACAAAATTCCATCTTCATTTTTACTTAAACCTGGACTTCATTGAACCTTTAACAGTTCTAGCAAGGTATTTTTAGCCCATGTCTCCCTTTAAAACTGTGGTCACTGTAAACAGGAAACGAGTGTGTGCCAAGCCATGTGGGATTGTGTCTTTTCAAAGAACTAAGCTTTTTAACTGGTGCGTTTGTTGATGTTTTTGGTGCGTCTGCCTGCCCAAATAGAAAGGCTGCTAATTAGTGAAACAAGCATTTTATAGGAGGCCGGATTCATGCTGCATAAGCATTACGGCATCAATTAGCGCCATGTGGTTTCGGGAGAGTGAGTGATGTCTGTTTGTTCATAAGCAGGCAGCCGTGCTAGACTCACTTCTTAAGAGCAGACATGTCTGGGGAACCTGTTATTTTTCCTTCTCCAGTCAGCAAAACGGAAGGGCCAGCAGTGCTTAATTTGAGGAGGTGGTCCAACACACTCATTTTTGGAGACAGCATTTTATGCTCATCAGAGTCCAGGAGGAAGAGAAAGACAGAAGAATGTGACAAAGGGAGAATGCAGGAACCTGCAAGAGTGAGATAAAGGGGCAGAGAGTGCCAGGGGTGGTGGCTACAAGAGACATGAGGTGGGTGCAAAACTACTCAACCTTGGTATTTGGCCCATCAGCATTCAATCGCGTTACCGCCAGTTCTTCATCAAACCTTTGGACCACAGTACTTATTCTTTTACAAATTGACCACCGACGCTCATCGTAAACTAGAAGCAGGTACTAGGGGTATGCTGATGTCGCTGGTTGTAGTGGTAAGTTATTTATGCATCAGACATCACTCACACTCCCTAAACCACACAGCGCTAATTGACGCCTTAATGCTTATGCAGCATGAAGCCGGCCTCCTATAAAATTCCCTTTTTTACACTAATTAGCAGCCTTTCCATTTGGGCAGACAGACACACCAACAACATCAACAAATGCACCAGTTAAAAAGCTAAGTTCCTTGAAAGGACACTGTGTCCCACGTGGCTTGGCACACATTCGTTTCCTGCTTACAGTGGCCACAGTGTTAAAGGGAGACATGAGCTAAAAGAAGTTACCATCGTTAGAAATGTTACCTGTTTATTGAAGTCTAGCCCTAAGTAAAAATGATGATGGAATTTTGCGAAGTAAAAAAAAAAGTTGTTTAAGTGGGAGTTGATTTAGATTGCCCAAACTACCATTTTCCCATTTATTTACGTGTCTGCTTCATGCACACCATCTGATTTTAAACTTTTTTAGGTCCATCTTGACAGTGCAGGTGTCAGGCTACCCTAGGTGATCAACAGAATAGAACTTTATCAAGGATTGGCAAAGCTAATAGGTCTCACCTATTCGATTGTGTTTAGCCATGTTGTACACCAGTATGCTGCTGTTTAGCATGGCTAAAAGTTAGTGGCGTGGAGTGGGGTAGGGTAGGTTGGATTGGGGTAGATTAGAGTGGAATAGAGTAAATTGGGTAGAGTGTAGTGGGGTTGATTGGCGTAGAGTGGAGTGGAATGGCGTTGGGTAGTTTGGCATGGTAGATTCGAGTGGTGTAGATTGAATTGGGGTAGATTGTGGTGGGGTCAGGTAATCTGGGGTGGACTGGGGTAGATTGGACTGGGATATATGTAGCTTGGAGTGAGGTGAGGTGGAT
The DNA here is from genome assembly GCF_964261635.1 of Lissotriton helveticus. NCBI lineage: Eukaryota > Metazoa > Chordata > Amphibia > Caudata > Salamandridae > Lissotriton > Lissotriton helveticus. The sequence goes on along the minus strand of NC_136070.1, from coordinate 1,067,814,582 downwards.
TGGGGAAGAGTGGTGTGCAGTGGACTGTTGTAGATTAGAGTGGGGTAGATTAGAGTAGAATGGGGTAGATTAGAGTGGAGTGGGGTAGATTGGAGTGGGGAAAATTAGAGTAGGGTAGATTGAAGTGTAGTGGGGCAGATTAGGGTGGAGTGAGATGAATAGGAGTGGGGTAGATTGCTGTAGATTGGAGATGAGTGGGGTGGATTGGAGTGGAGTAGGTTGGAGTGGGGTTGAGTAAAGTGGTGTGAGGTAGATTGGGATGGGGTGGGGTAAACTGAAGTGGGGTAGATTGGGTTAGGGTTGGGTAGATTGGAGTGGAGTGAAGTAGACTGGAGTGGAGTAGATTGGGATAGACTGGGGTGGGGTGGATTTGATGGGGTAGTTTGGAGTAGGGTAGTTTGTGGTAGAATGGGATGAATGTTGTTGAAGTGGGTTAGATTGAACTCGAGTGGGGCAGATTTGAGTAGGTTTTAGTAGTATGAAGTGGACTGAAGTGGAGTGGGGTAGATTGGGTAGAGTAGAATGGAGTGTGGTAGATTGGAGTAGAGTGGAGCGGGGTAGATTGGGTGGATTGGAGTGGGCAGATTGAAGTGGGATAGATTGGAGTAGGGTAGATTGGGGTGGAGTTGGATACATTGGAGTGGAGTCGATATTGGCGTAGAGTGAGATAGATTGGGGAAGAGTGTAGTGGAATGGGGTAGATTAGGGTGGAACGGGGTAGAATGGGTGGATTAGAATAGGGTCGATTGGAATGGAGTGGGGTAGATTGGAGTGTGGTAGATTGAAGAGGGATAATTGGAGTGGGGTAGGTTGGAGTGGGATAGATTGGAATTGGACAGATTGGAGTGGGGTAGATTGGTGTAGGGTAGATTGGAGAGGGGTAGATTGTGGTGGGGTGGGGTAGATGGGAGTGGGTTAGATTGGAGTAGAGTGGGGTATATTTGAGTAGATTCGAGTGGTGTGGGTAGATTGGAGTCGAGTGGAGTGTGGTAGAGTGCGATAGATTGGAGAAGGGGACTGCTGTTGATTGAGTGTGGTAGATGGGAGTGGGGTAGATTGAAGCAGGGTAGATCGGGGTAGAGTGGAGTGATATATATTGGGGTTGATTGAAGCAGAGAGGGGTAGATTGGAGGTGAGTGGGGTAAATTGGAGTGGAGTGGGGTTGATTGGAGTGTAGAGGAGTAGATTGGAGGGGAGTGGGGTCAGCAACATTTGTTATGCATCCTTAGAGATTGGTTCTGGTAGTGGTGGGGTCTTTGGTGAGTAAGAGGATGAGTTGGGAGCTGTCTGCATAGGAAATTATGTTGAGACTGTGGGACCTGACGATGTTGGCCAGCGGGGTCATATATGCGTTGAAGAGCATGGAGCTGAGGGATGAGTAGGTGATCTCCTTGGGTTCAGGGGTGAAAGGTGGAAGGTGCATCCTCTGGGCTCTTCCGGTGAGGAAGAAGGGCATCCATCTGAGCGTCCCCTTGGATGCCGATGTGGTGGAGTCTTTCAATCCGTGTGTGTTGGGAATTGGTTTTGAAGGCTGCCGAGAGGTCAAGGAGAATCAAAGCTGCTGTTTCTCCTCAATCGAGGAGGGTTCGGATGTTGCTGGTGGCCGCAATCAGGGTTGTTTCGGTGCTGTGATTGCTGCAGAAGCCGGATTGGGAGGTGTCAATTAGCTGGTTCTGCACCAGGAGTGTCATGAGTTGATTGTTGATGATCTCTTCCAGTACCTTCGCTACGAATGGGAGCAGAGAGATTGGCTGGTAGCTTTTGAGTTCCCTAGGGTCAGTGGAGGGATTTTTGAGTGGTGGTCTGACTTCGGTGTGTTTCCAAGGGATGTATGACGTTACAACGCATACTTTTACCACACCTACCATTACCACGCAATTTTTACAACGCAGGATCCATTACAACGAAGTACCATTACCACGCATGTATTTACAACGCATATACCCTTACAACGCATACAATTACAACGTAAGTATTGGTAAGTATATAATATTTTTTTAAATGTAATTTAATTAAAATTAATATAATGTAATTTAATTTAATTTAATTAATTTAATTTAATTTAATTTAATTTAATTTAATTTAATTTAATCAATTTAATTTAATGTAATTTAAATTTAATTATATTTAATTTTTACCCTGTACCCTTTTACCCAAAAACCCCAAACTGACCCTGAACCCTAAAAATACCCCTTTACCCAAAAACTCAAAACTGACCCTAAACCCTAAAAATACCCCTTTACCCAAAAACCCAAAACTGACCCTGAACCCTAAAAATACCCCTTTACCCAAAAACCCAAAACTGACCCTGAACCCTAAAAATACCCTTTACCCAAAAACTGAAAACTGACCCTGAACCCTAAAAATACTCCTTTACCCAAAAACGGAAAACTGACCCTAAACCCTAAAAATACCCCTTTACCCAAAAATTGAAAACTGACCCTAAACCCTAAAAATACCCCTTTACCCAAAAACTGAAAACTGACCCTAAACCCTAAAAATACCCCTTTACCCAAAAACCCAAAACTGACCCTGAACCCTAAAAATACCCCTTTGCCCAAAAACCCAAAACTGACCCTAAACCCTAAAAATACCCCTTTACCCAAAAACCCAAAACTGACCCTGAACCCTAAAAATACCCCTTTACCCAAAAACTGAAAACTGACCCTAAACCCTAAAAATACCCCTTTACCCAAAAACCCCAAACTGACCCTGAACCCTAAAAATACCCCTTTGCCCAAAAACCCAAAACTGACCCTGAACCCTAAAAATACCCCTTTACCCAAAAACCCAAACTTATAATATTTTTGATAAAATTATATACTTACCAATACTTACGTTGTAATGGTATGTGTTGTAAAGGTACCTGCGTTGTAAATACATGCGTTGTAATGGTATGCGTTGTAATGGATCCTGCGTTGTAAAAATTGCGTGGTAATGGTAGGTCGTTGTAAAAGTTGCGTGGTAAAGGTTGTATACCGTTTCCAAGCATCGAAAAAAGTTGCTGTGGTGATGGAGGTGTTGAGTAAGGTGGTGAGTTCCTGACCGATCCTTTGATTTTCGAGGTTGAAGATGTGGCGCGGGCATGGGTCTTGGGAGCTCCTGAGTGAATGGATTTCATGGTGGAGGGGGTTTCCTGGGTGGAGAAAATGTTCCAAGTGGTCAGTGTGTGATGTGCATTGGATACCGTGGTGTATCTGTCGAGGAGGTCCATAGGTGTTGGTTGTGGTTCGAGGTTTCTGTATGTGGTTGCGATCTTGATGTAGAAGAATTGGGCATGGTTGTTGCACAGCTCGTGTTAAAAAGAGTATGCTTCACTATCTGTCTGGAAGTCAATCCATTAGATTTCCATTTTTTAACTTTTATAGGCCCCCTTTTATTACTTTCTCCCTTCTTGTTTAGGAGCATCCTGCAGCTTCCTAGACAGTCAAAATGGGCAACTAATTTGATGCCATTGTATCGTTGTTTTACTGTGCCAAGATGACCATTTTGATCAGAAGCATTAGGTTGACTATCTTGGATCAATACAACAGTGGTACAATATACACCTTTACATTTGAAGGCTATCTTTTAATGAAATGGTCCGTACTTTATCATTGTTTTTAGAGCGTAGAGATGGCCAACATGTTGCTTCTAAACATGGAAGTTTAAAACAATTACATACCATGGACAATACCATTGTAAGATGCCGACTCACTCTGCTTTGTTTGTTTTTATTTTTATATTCCAAGCATATGACCGCCAAGATTATGAGGTGACATGTCTCCTTTTTTCCACTTTTATTCTTTTCATTTATTATTCAAATGCTTGTTGAGTTTGTGTGTCTGTTTATTGTGAATGGGTGAGCGGGTGAATGCAAGAAGTGGGTGAATGGATGTATGAATGCAAGGATGGGTGACTGAGAGCATGTATGATGACTTATTGAGGGCCTCATCAATGACTGAAGAGACGATTTAAGTTATAAGGTAAACATATTGGCATTGCCAATGCTTGTTGTTTTTTTGTTCCTGGCAGAGTATTGCTCAAGGATCTAAGAACTGTAGATGGTTTAATTATTTATATTCCCAGTCCTGATCACCCAGAAACTTCTGTGGAAAAATTTCCAGTGTATTGAAGTAACATCTTGGGATTCTTTTCTAATGTCATGAACTGTTTTTTCTTGGCGTCTTACCGCGTCTGTTTGTTTTGATTGTACTTTAAGATTTGGCTTGTTTGTTTCACAAGTTGTGTGTTATCTGCTTTTCAAACATCCAAATAAATCCAGAAAAAACATATGTGACAACTGGTCAGCTGGAATTTCCACAAGAAGCATTTTCCAAAGTTTTGAATAAAGGGACCTCGGTCAGCCTAATTAGTAAAACACATTTTTTTTAAAAAAATAGAGAAAATGCTAGCATTTCCTCATAAGTGGAAGTGTGCAATTAAACTGCACTGCGCTATTTACTCCCATTCACCCAGTTCTCCACTGAATATTTTCACAGCCCGCTGCACTTGCTGAAAGTTAGTTAATTTGAATGTGTGTATTGTAACCTTTCAGCAGCTGCTCTTAACCTGTGGTCTGGGAATCCTGGGAGTCTGTGACACCTACTCTAGGAGTCCGCAACTATTTAGAAAATTAAATAATGTTAACAAATTGTTTGTGTATGATTGAAAAACCTAAATGTAACATTTTTAAAAGTGCTGTAACGGTGAAGGAATTTGAAATTGGAGGCTAAAAATTAAGTTGGTATCCTCGTCCTGGTTTGTGGCAGCAAGTGCATCAAACAGAATAGAATATGAATAATGGGTGACCTCAGTTGGATTTAGAAAAGATCCAACCTTTCCAATAAAATTCAAATTATTTAAAGTACAAATAACTGAAATTACTTAGTCTAGGGTCCCCGGCTTATAGTAATGCCTCAGTGGGCGTCCCCGGATTCCAATAATGATTCAGGGGGGATCCACGGTTTCCAGTAATAATCAAGTGGGGGTTCAAAAAGTCAAAAGGTTATGATTCGCTAATCCATACCTTGAATTCTGTAGCTCCTAGTGTGTCATGGCCTGTCTGATGGCTTCACTGGCCCTGGCTTTCTGGCCAACAGAAATTTGAATACTGTGACTTTCAGATCCTATGCAAATGCGAATCCCAGCATGTGCTGGGGCGTACTCTTGGCTAAAAAGTCAGGGTGTGATGAATGTATCACAGATCATTGGTATCCTCTTGGCTGATTTTTGCTCTCAATTTAATAAAGAGCATAAATCTCAACAAGTAATATGGTATATGTGACACCATCAGTCTGTTCTGCCTCCCCAGGACACGACTCTTTGCTTGCTGGTATTTTTGTGCCCAGACTTAGATCATTAAAAGTAAGATTGAACTTGCTGGTGCACACATTGTACCATTTGTGGAACATGGGTTCTTTGAATGAAGTGTCTTACCTTTTATTGAATTTACTTTTAAAATGGGTTAAGAGTGAGGGCTGGCGTGCATGTTGATAGACTTTGCAGGGAGCACACCGGTCATGTGAACATAGATTGTCATCTGTCTCCATGTCATGAAGGTGACCATGAGTCTGTCGGTGTTTTCAGCCAAAGGCACTCAGCATGGTGCATCTTATACTTTTACTTTTCCTGTTACAAATATTGGTCTACAATATGCAACATGCTTAGTAATGGTTGAAGAAAGAGGACTTCGAGAACTCACATGTTCATTTCCCTAAACCAATCCCCCACTAACCCCTTTTGGGCAGTGACGGCTCCTCTGCTAAGATGGAAGAGCATTGCCCCACTGCTTTTTGCAGTGTAAAAAAAGGAAAAATACAATAATAATAACCCCAGGGTAATATCATTTTAGTTTTCCGAGTTGCAGCATCTTTGTGGGGCGGGGCTGCTCTCAGAGCAGGGAGAGGAGTGGTTTGCTCTCCCAATGTGAGCATGAGTGCTTGGCCGGCCCTCTCGGGCTGCCCAAAACAGTCATGCGCACATACTGTGTTCTCCACGCAGGCTACATTACAGCCTGCGTGGAGAATATGCCCACCCCTCCATCCCCTGACTCAGCGCCATGTTTCCTGCTTCCTGCTTCCCCAAAGAAACCAGGAAGAGAGAGTAGCAGAGGCGGCGGCCAGCCAGCCAGCCGGGGGGTAAGTGATTTTCTTTTAACCTATTCCCCCCACCCCTTCCCCCCACACACCCCACTGCTGCTAACAGGTAGCAGCCGCCACTGCATTTGGGTCCCGGAGGAGCATGCTACTCGCCTACAAGCGCTTCAATGCCTCATCAGGGGTAGTAAGCGCTATATAAATACAATTACAATACAATACAATTTCCTTTGTGACACTGAGCCAGATAACGGCTCTGCATGCCCGACTTAATCACCACACTTACTAAGCCCTTCGTGGGCAGACCTTGACACAAACTGCTCTTCAACATGATGAGAAAACAGAAATGCACAACACTCATACCTGCACAGCTCTTATATTATCCAGGTTTGTGTGGTCCTGTTCATCCCTTAATAAATTCAGGACTACAAGTCCCAGAATCGCAAAATAAAACACGACTTTAATGAGCCACTCATGCATGGACCTGGAAAAACTGAGGGCTGTGTAGTCAGTGCAAAATGTGTTCTAATAATGCAAGTATATGGTGGAAAGGATATTGGGTTAGTTTGAAAAGGTTCCTCCTTGTATTGCAAATACCGATGGCCTCCCTAACAGCCTAGGCTTTGGCGTTAAAAATAACACATTGAACCATTACTGGGAACACCCGCCCCTTAAAAGGGCGCCTCCTTTCATCCTCCTTTTCTCTCTCGTGACAGCCTTTGCTTGACCTGTGGGACAAGGTTTTAAATCAAAGTCTGAGGGAAAATGGAAATCACATTCCCTCTGAAGCAAGAAAAGAGGGAAGCAGAAAGATTGTAAAAAGGGGCGGGGACACCAGCTGGAAGGAGCTGGGAACACTTGGCTGTTTTCTCTCTTTCATTATCTGGGGCAGGGTCAGGGTGGGGGAGCAGAGGGTTCTTTCTTTAAGGCTGACTGCAGGCTTGCCCTGGCTTCCTCTGCAGCTCTCGGGCGTGGACTGCAAAGCTGTGCAGTGAAGGGAAAACAGATCATAGGCCCTATCATAAGGGACTGCTCTGGCTCAGTGCTGAGCTAAGCTACTGGTTTTGTTTTGCGTATGAGGGGGCAGATTTTCAAGCCCCTTGCATCACTTTTACGCCACTGTTGCGCCACTTTTGTGATGCAGCGGCGTCGCAAACAACATGCCACGTTGCGATATATTTACAACGTGACGCATCTAGGGAAATGCGTCACGTTGTAAAGCCCTGCGCTACATTATACCTGAGGTGTAATGTATGCAGGGTGGGCGTTCTGACGTAAGAAAGCCTCGTAGAAGTGACGCAGTGAAATCTACAAGATTTCACTGAGTCACTTCTACGACGCCACTGCGTCAAAACCTTACGCCAGTATGAAGCAGGCGTAAGGAGTGGCACAGCAAGCATAATAGGAATAGGCATTCCTGAGCAATGCTAGAGTTGCGTCATGCTTGCGACACGACTCCAGCAATGCTTTGCCTTTACGCCAACAGATACGTCACGCATCTGTCATTCCTTGCGCCACGGTTCGCTGCATTGTCAATGTGACACATCCATGATGGCGCAAGGGTTTTTTTGCGTTACGCAAATTAACTGACGCATCTCTGCTGATATGCAGAGATGCGTCAGTTCTTGTAAATCTGCCCCGAGATGTCTAAAGTTCATACATATAACTTAGACACTTGTACTGTCAACTTATTATTCATAAGCTCAGAGAAATTCAGTCAGTGCTTAATTTGTAAAAACATAAGTTCGAAGGCCCAAGGTATTTCATAGGCTTGCACACCTTGTCAGTGCAGCCAAATGCAGTGTATATCGAAGTTTTGAATGATCTGCTGATGTGCTCTTCTGAAAAAAATAGACAGACAGCACCACCATTTGGTGGACTGTCAGAAATAAGCGCTAGTGCTGAGCACCAGCAAACACTGGTGTAAATTAAGCACTGTTTACATGCATTAACTTTAGACACCTCACAGTCCCTCTGTACTGAGCCAGCGCAGCGCTTCATGATACAACCCAATGAGCCTAACTTGCATCTAGTGCCATGGGCAGTGGAGGATGCTGGACATTTAAGCAGGTTGGGACAAGTACTGTGACCATATTGCACAGAGGGAGTTGCACCCAGGAAAGTGAGTGCAGAGAGCGAACTTGAAACACCCAAGAGAGTGGCATTAAAAGAGTGCTGTTCCTCTACCAGGGCAAATTTTGGAAAACATGTAATTTAGATCATTTTATAGCAGAATGTTGTGAATAAATTGACTACAAAACTATTTTCAGATAGTCTGGGCCGACAATGTGACGCAGCCTTTTATAATTATGTAAGAAGTAGAAGCATGTGCCTTCACTTTTACCTTCACCTTCCATTCATTTTCCGACCTCACTTCTTGTAAATAGGTTAGCTGTCACACAATATTATCGATAATATGCATATAAGGACGTGGAACTTAAATTGTACTTTGACTAAATTGTCTGCTCTTTTGTGACAATCAATATTAGTCGATGGAAATCGCGCTATCTAGGCATTTGTATAACAAACGTGTTGGCGAGTTCCTCTTATCAACATTAGAATAATGAACGGCAGTATCAGCCCTGCCAGGAACTCATGCTGTGTGACCTCGCATGTCTTTGAGCGGGCATATACTCGACTGAAGCTACTTTGCCAACATTTTAATGTAATCTAGATTTCGTAAACTCCAACTAAGAGCTATGTTCTTAGGTCTGGCTAACACGCTCGCATGTGGCTCACAGAGCAGTTCTGAGCCTGAGGGCCCGTGATCTCCCCCTCTGCCGCCGAGTCCTGTAAAAATAAAACGCACCATTTTGCCAGCACTTGATCCGACCATCTGGATTCATATATAACTCTGTAATAGCACAGCAGCGACTCTGTCGAAATTGCATTTCCTTTTTAAAGGCTGCATGGGGCTGGCCGTGGGGGGTGGGGCCCGCAGATTTCCGTAGAGTGTGTTGCCGACGTTTTGCAGGGGTAGGCCGCATACAGCTGTTTGCAGTTAGTGGTTCAATAGACAGGCCACTTCCTCTGTTTATTATAAACCAGACCGTGGCCATATACAAGGGGCTGGAGAGACCACAGCCTCCTGGGGGATTTACAGAAAAGAAACCGCATTTCAGGTTGCAGGGCGCGCCCCTTTTTCATGGCCTTTGGCAAAGCAAGCAGCCGAGCTTAGATACACAAACTGAGCTTTCACCGCCATGCCAATGTAAGGGCACCACATTTGATGATCACCACACAGCTGACAAACTTGATTCTGAAATGAGGCTCTGCATAGGCCTTTACTCCCTTTGATTTACTCCTGTCAATCTCTTTCCCGGCACTGTTTAATCTCTCAAATAGGTTTACACAAGTGATGGGTGTGTCACGGTTCTAGAAATAACTGTTTTAGGTGCTCCGGAGAGTACCTCAGTAGGGTTTGTATCTGTTTAACAATAAAAAACAGAACACTGCCAAAGTCAGTAATTCTGAGTTTAACGTGTGAATGCATGTAGCATTAGCGGGGAACATCCTTTTCAACGTGTATGTTACCCCGCAGTGCTTTTACGACGCGTAACCACGACTTGCGCTGGAGGGCGCTAAAGGATAAAGAATAGTATATTTACTATTCCAACACCTTCCCTACTATCCACGGGGACTGGTGTTAGAATAGTAAATTATACTATTCACTATCCGCGCCCAAAAACGAAAGTCGTTGTAACGACTTGCGTTGTTAAAGACGCGTTGTAAAGGCACGCATTGAAACGGTACGCGTTGTACCGTCATACATCCAGCATTAGCACATTAGATTGTGACTTTTGAGAGGGCGCCTTTAGGAGGGGACAGACAGGGCTGCAATTGTAAAATAGTCCCTCTTGTAGTTCATTGCAAGCACTTGTGTGGAGACGGAAGGATACACCCAAACTGTCAATAGTATTAGGTGAGAGATGTGAGGTCAACTGTGCTGAGCAAAGCCATAATTGACAAAGTATCAAGCCACTGTGTAAATGAGGCTAGTGGAGGAAAGCCAATGGTTGAGGGTGTAGTCCCAAAGCACAGTTCATCAATATTGTTGGCAATGAGCCTATTTGACAGCTAACTGGTTGGGTAGCTGTCTCTTACCCTCACCATAAATCTCTAAAGCTGATCTAAAGGTCTACAATTTACTTTTTTAGTCCATATGGGTCCCGGAGTAGCGTGCTACTCGCCGAAAAAGTGCTTTGACGCCTCATCAGGGGTAGTAAGCGCTATATAAATGCAATTACAATACAATACAATATGGGTGAAAGAGCATCCCCCATCCTCCTGCTGTCTGGGTATCTCCTATACCTCTCAGTAAAAAATAAAATATGTGTACTTTCCACTTAGGTGATCAATACTGTTGATCTATCACTCAAAATATTTCACAGGACCCGAGACGTTCTCAGTAAGTCACAGCTGAGTGGGGATTACAAATAAAAAAAAACACTTTGGTAGGTAAACACTCTCAGATGCAGAAGAAATCAGACCTCATTCACCGTTGTTATCGCTATAAAGCACAGCAGTCCCAAACTCACCAGAGTATTATCATGGTAATTCAATAATTTATAACTTTTGCCATTCCCTACCCTTTCTATAGGTGGCCAGGTTCAGGTCTATCATAATTAACAACATGGTGTAAGAATATCATAAAATGAGTCGCTTAAAGATCAAGTTTTGAGAAGCACCTTTATTAGTCTGTCCTATGTCTGGAGTGGCACACCTCAAGTCACCTTGAAATACCAATGTGATGCATGAGATATCAATTAGCGATTTTCTAGAATGGCATCCTTTACAAAAGCGATCCTTGAAGCCCCAATGTCAAATCTTCATGGGCTCTTGCTTTTACCACCATCTCACCAATCATCTGACTGCTTCACTTCCACTCTTGTCATACATCATTTATACAGGTATCTGCCGGCCTTTTTGATAAAAACATAGGGTTGTGTGCAATGAATAGCTGTGTCTGATACTTATTCAGACGAGCGTAGCCCCCTCTATGTTACGTTTCAAGAGCATGCATGTGCAGGTAGACCCAAAGTATCTTTGCCAAATGAATACCTTTGCTTAAGATTGTATCTCGAGCCAGGGAAAGCGGGTCTCCTGAATCTTGCCTAATTTCGGGGTTTTAGGAAGTGTCATAGTTTCACCCTGCCCTTGCAGGGTGGTAGGTCCTAGGGGCTTGAGTCACAAACGTTTTTGGGCTCTTAAATAGGACTTGTATTTATCATAGCAAATCCTACAACTGGATGACACAATGAGGATTTCTTATCTCCATTTCCGATTGCAAATCCCAAATCTGCTTGACAGACAGAGGATTTGTAGAATCCCATAGTCAAAAATTGCATTTACAAGAGCGGAAAATCCATCAGTAGGGTGGATTTTTAGCATTGGCGATTGATTAAAAAAAGTAATTATTTACCTTTGTTATCACTGTTGATCCGTATTCCTGATCTACTGCTGTGAGGAGTACCGCCATTTCGAGTGTACTGAGTGTTCTACATGTATTATCTTTGTTCAAACTTTGCTCCATTCTATGGTGATGCGTTTTCGGTGCAATTTTGATCTAACTGTTTATTATAAAGTGCTCATATACTTTGTGTACATTAGTGTTGTATACAACTGAAATAAATATATGGGGCTGGCCCTACAAACAAAATACGTGATACTCACAAACTTGGAAGTTTGAAGGTACTTACGGCCATACTGCTCAATCACACAATGCAAATGCATGCAAAATGTAATCCTTGGAAAGAGAACAGTAAGTGCATTTCCAGGGTGAGAAAGGAAAACACAAATCCTCGTATTTCAAGGGGTTATAGGGAAAAGGGTTTCTCCATACGTAAACATTTTCTGTGTGGAGAATATATTTAAAAAAAAATCTACAAATGCACATTTTTTTAAGGCGATCTCCAGGAGATCTTCGTCTCTCATCGATATCCAGTACTTTCGATACATTACAGACTTTTTCAAGCAGGCTTTGGAATGGGAACCAAGCACATTTTAAAATTTTAATGGTAATACATTGAAATGCAAGACAAAGCCAAGAATGTCTCATTTATTTAATGTGCCCAGATACACTAGACCTGACCTGGCCTAAAAACTTACTATAGCAGTGCACACTGTGAGTGAACATGTATTTAAACTTAGTGGGCCGAATATTGGATCATGTGGCAAAACATGTAACCCAATACAAGCTCTCCCCAGCAGGGCTTATCCTTTGTAAATCATGTGAAATTAAGGCATACCTCGCCCTCCTTGGGGATTATGGAGCTATTGAAGTTGCACCCAAGATGGCTGCTGGGTGTTTGTGGAATGACAACGATATGCAGTGATATCCTTCGGACTGACCTTCGACCTGAGGTGACCTTTTAAAGGAGGGAGGTAAACAGTGGTGTTAAGAGACCTTTGAGGACTTGCATTAAGTCAATAACCTACTGCTTTCCCTCTCATCTCCCCTGAACTTTGGCATCCAGGCTTAATTGTCAACAGGCACACGAACTGTGTCAAAATAATCATTGTAAGAAGAACCCCTGGGTACACCAATACCGCCCTCGGATTCCCCTTCAATGTGAATTTTTAGCATTTCAATCATCTTAACACAAGACGGATTTTCCGTCTGGAGGCCGTGTGTATCCAACCCCTACTTCTTTTCCAAAATAACAATGACTTTAGACGTCAATAAAATAGCTCTGATTTGGAGACTCTTGTAGTTCTGCATAATATTTTTATTTGGTAAATAGTGCTTTGTTTGGGCCAGTGGTTGATGGTTGTGAGCACCACAACTTCTTTTTTGGGAACAGGATATGATAAGCGCTTCAACACCCATCAGGGGTAACAAGTGCTACATGAATGCAAACCTTTCTTCCCTTTTATCCCTCCGCTACCCTTCACACTCCAAATAACTGACTAATATCCAACACTCAAAATACTTTCATATTTCACCATACTAATTCAGCACTAATCCTTTATGGGTTTCAACACCTCATCAGGGGTAACAAGTGCTATGTAAATACAAACCTTTTTTTCTTCTTCTATTCTTCTTCTATCTTTCCGAATCCAAATAGCTGGCTTACCTATGTACTTGCATGTTTCACTATACTTATTCAACACTAATCCTCTATGGGTCCCGGAGTAGCATGCTACTTGCCGAAAAAATGATTTGACGCCTCGTCAGGGGTAGTAAGCGCTATATAAATGCAATTACAATACAATATTCATCTTTGGACTCAACACAGACCAACAGAGGGAGAGGAAGAGAATCGAAAAAGAAATAGAATCAGGAATAAAGTGACAAATGGAGAAAGCAGGGATGAAAATGAATTTTCAAGAGAGAGGTAAAGGCCCAGATGTACTAAAAATTAACATTGTCCTTGCGTGACGCAATTTGTGCCTCCTTCCATGGGGCTTTGTAAAAAGTACAGCAACGCAGCCCCTTGTGCTGTGTTGTGTTACACGGCATCTGGGAGGCAGTCCATGGGTGGAGCACGGGGTGTTCCATGCATCCATCCATGGATTTTGCCACTTTTCCCGGTTTACTAAAGCTAGCAAACCTGGGAATGCGTCAAATTGCTACACCTTCCCCAGTGAGGCATAACAAGGAGAAATATATGTCCTTCTGGTTACTTCCACTTTCTTTGCATGATGCCTCTAAGGATTGTTGTTGTGCACAAAAGTGTGCTTTCCTGAAGAAAAATAATCCTGCTCATAACACAGGCACCTTTGCACTATGGTACAAAGGGGCATGCATTGGTGCTAAGCTGCAAACAGTGTGCCAGACCAACAAGAAAGGATAAATGGTCCTTATCTTTGTAAATATGAAGCATTTCTGAACTCTCTTTTTTATACTATGCAGTACTTCAACTTCACTTGCTGCCCTGCATTGCGTGAAAGATTTGCAAATATTCCCCAAATCGTGGGGTGGTGGAATAAAGACGCCTGAGGTAGTTAGTTATTATCAAATTAAGCACTTTGTAATCTTTCTGTTACATACAGGTCTAAATCTATTACCTGCTTCTCGCTGGTGAAAAGTGAACCTACAAAGAGGTATGTTGAGTACTCTCCACTCACTTCCCATGACCCCAGAATTCACAGAAGGGCAAACAAGGGACTATTGGCTTTTCTCCTCCTCTGCCCTTTGCCAGTCCAAAAAACACATTTTTACATTTTGTAAACTATGAGACAGTCCCAAACCAGGCATTTAAAAAAAATCAATGATTTTTTTTAAAGATTTGATGCAAAAACCCAATTCTGTGTCTTTATAAACAGTGTTTTTTTTGCACAAGGCACGTTCTGACGAGGAGATAAAAGAACAAATGATTTGCTTTAGTTCACTTTTTAACATCCTAGTTTTCTTGTGCATTTATACGGAAATGTCTACCTTTCAATTATCTTTTGTTTGATAACGTTTCTCGAATTGTTATAGTCTAAATGTGATTGCCTTTTTTTCTTAAGATGGACTGCAGGACGATTTGAAACCCGGAGCCATGGTGATTGCACTGCAGAAGGCAATTCAAAGTAAATACATTAAATCTGGATTTTTTTTCTCATTTAATTGTATTTTTTCGAATGTGAGGCACTGACACACATATTCTTTGGAAGGGCATTTGGGTGATCTGCTCACAGTCGTCTAGTAGAGGCTACCAATTTGTCAATGATGGACAGTTTTCCCCATGCCTCTATTTGCCTCACTATATTGTCTGCAGAAGACCGACTAAGCAACTCAGAGGAGAGGATGTGACTTAACGGCCAGATCTGCCAACTTTGGAACGGGGGAGCCAGGTTTGAGTCCAGGCGTCGGCTCAACATCCTGTGATTCTGGGAAAATCACTTAATCTCCATGTGCTGCTATCAGGCGTCTTTACCAAGAATATAGGTATCTCACATTAAGTATTGTGACATAGTCCCAGTTTCCTATGGCATGTTCACCTGCTTCAGAAACATGGTGGAGAGGGCAATGTGCCAAGTTTCCTTAGGCCTTGCTCCTTGAAGAGGCCTCACAATGTGCTATTGTCGAGGCTGTCAGATATTGTGGCATGTTTCACAGGGTGAGCCACTGTAATTGTAGCCTGTGCTATGAAACAAAAGACACACAATTGATGGAAGGAATGCAGAACCAATCAAAACATTCACCCCCAATCAAGAGAACTGGGTTAAATCCATCATTCTTTTGCTCACCATGCCACCCCAGTTTAGACCTGGCTATATGCAAACCAGTCTTGACCCTGTGCCTCATGGAAACAGTCCAGCCCGAACTGCCGAGCCAGGTCCTCCCTGGACCGGAAACAATCATCCTAGGACCGGTTTCGGAGTTTCATCCCTCATCAGCCAGGATAGCTTGATTCCAGTGGCACAGTGAGCCCAGGACCCATGTCTGGGCATACCTGGCTCACTTAGGACGAGAAAGCAAAAGACCTAGGATGCGTGTTTCCAGTTCAGGGAGGACCTGGCCTGACAGATCGGGTGGGACTGTTCCCATTGGACGCAGGGTGAAAACTGATTTACATATGGCTGGGTCCGAACAGG
The DNA here is from genome assembly GCF_964261635.1 of Lissotriton helveticus. NCBI lineage: Eukaryota > Metazoa > Chordata > Amphibia > Caudata > Salamandridae > Lissotriton > Lissotriton helveticus. Next base: position 1,067,798,980 of record NC_136070.1, on the reverse strand, counting down.
AATGGCATGGTGAGCAAAAAAACGAAGGATTTACGCCCAGATCTCTATATTGGGGTGAATGTATGACATTGTTCTGCATTCTGTCCATCAATTTTTCTTTTTGAATGCGCTATGAAACAGTCCATGCTCATGCTGCCGAAAAGCTTCATTCACAGCTGACTCAGTGTAGGAAGTGGGAGTGCATATGCTTTGAGACTGTGAACCACATGCCCAACACCAAAGCATCTCATACCTCGCTACCTGTACCACTCGGGAGTGGTGGTGAGGCAGTAATGTCTGGGTTCCATAATTCTGAGCAATCTCTCTGTGTAACCGTCTGGAAAACCAAAGCATCAGAGGCTGTGGAGAGTAGCTCTTAGCGCCTCCCGGTCCTTCTAACCTGCAGCAAGTTTCGGTGACTGTCATTTTATATAAAGTTGTGACCTTTGCATAAAAAAGAGTATTTTGGATTGCTTCACTTTAAAACTTTAGTTTAAATCACTGTACTGAGGGGCCTTTATTAGAATTAGTGAGCCACATCCTTTCCGCTGTGACAGGTTTGTTAAGGACTCAAGAGGCAAGGGTCACAGTGTTTGGCCAAGCTAGGAAGCCAGGATTGAAACCAGGTTTCCCGATTAGACATTGTGCAGTTCCGATCATGGATGAGTATCACATTCTTTCCCCTTGAGCCCTAATGACAATTTTATTAGTGAATGAATGAATGACATTTGCTTAAGTACATCAGAAGGAAATGTCCTAGTGCTGGAAGCGTGGATAGGATGACACAAGAGGCAAGTCAGTTGTCAAGTGCCACAAATACCAGGCATTTATTGTTGTTCTTAAGGAAACAACATTATGGTCTATTATACCATATACGAGAGAGAGAGAGAGAAAGGTTTTGGTACAGTGCATATCTTGAACTGAATACTTCAAAGTGCTCTCAAATGTGATGATCACGGAAAAAAGGCAGAGGAAAAAAAAGGTAACTGTGCAGAGTCTCAAAGTTTTGACAAGCTGGCAAGCTGTGACTGAATCCAGAGTCTCTGGGCCAGAGCTACGAAACTAGTATGTTACCACTGGGTCCAACAAAAGCTTCTGACTGGCCTGGACATGTTATGCAAGTGCATTCAAAATATCAGTTGTATTTTTATAAGATAGAGCAGCAGCATTGGAAACACTACTCTTCCTAGAAGAGGTGCATCCTGGGAAGAATCAGTGCAAGCTTCCCAACTTCAGAGAACAAGTACAGCGAGGGAAGCATCAGCACAAACCTTTTCCATCACAGAACAGAACAGATTCAATTGGGCCGCTGCAGCACAATCTTTACTTCTTCACAGACCAGGGATTGCATGGCAGTAACAAAGCAAGCTACCTTCTCTCACAGAACACATACATATAAGGCGTGAGTGACATGTAGGTTACAGACAGATTTTAGAAGTGGGTGCTTAAGTCATTGATATGAATGTATAGGTGGATGAATTAGTAAATATGCAAGTTCTGACACCATTCTTCTTTAGGTGCTATTCCAAATCAGCATCCTGAAAGTCCTGAGTTGGAGACCGGATGTTTGTGTTGATTCTTTGGTGTTCCATATCCTGCGAAGTAGCTGTTAAATCACAGTTCATTGTTATTTGGAGCAAGCCAGACAGGGCCTAAGTAACTATGCAGTAGACAGGCAAACAGATAGCAACTTCTTCAAAAAGATTTTGTATGCGTTCTCCTACCAGGCACTCTGCAATTCTAAACCAGTACAACACTGGTTCAAAATGTTGTGAGCTACAAGTGACATGCCTAAAAAAATAATAAAAAATGAATGTGTCCTTGTGAAATGTAACTAGTGCTCAGGTAAAGTGCTCCAATACTTCGAGTCTAGTTTGCCCTATATAAAAACCTACAAAAAACATGCAAAAAAAACTTAAAGCAAAAAAAACTCCAGAATGGACTACTTTAGGAGATGTTTTAGAGATCAGCGGATGGGTTACTCTGTCTCAAATGTGATGGATATCCTGTCTGCTGTATTGAATATAATGCACTTGTAATTTGGCGAATGGAATATCCATCATGGTTGTGACATTTAAAGCCATCCGCCAAACTCTAAATGAGACCCTTAGGCTTAGATTTACTAACATTTGGCATAACACAGCAAGACAATTTGCTGTGTTGCTTCAAACAGAGTGAGCAGGAATGTGTCATGCATACCAAGACACGGTGCACCAAGATCATGATGCAACGGTGCATTCATTTGAGGCAGGATTATTTTGTGCAGGAAAGGACACTTTTGTGCACAAATAAAATCCTCAGAGGCCTTTTCCTCTTTCTACGTGAACTGCAGAATTACATAGCTTTTTGACGCATTCCCATCCTTACTATTCTTAGTAAATCTGGAAATGAGCCAAAATACATGGGTGAATTTGTGGGAGCACCCACACTCCACCCATGGAATGCCTCCCCAACGCAAAGTAATGCAATGCAGCTACTTGCACTGGCTCGCGTTACTCTAGATTTACCAAGCCACACAGAGCCACTCAATATGGCTTTGCATGGCTTAGTAAATCTGACTTAATCAATCAATCAATCAATCATCGCATTTATATAGCACGCTACTCACCCAGAGGGTCTCAAGGCGCTGGGGGGGTCCGCTACTGCTCGAACAGCCAGGTCTTGAGTAGCTTCCTGAAGGTGAGGTGGTCCTGGGTCAGGCGGAGGTGGGTGGGGAGGGAGGTCCATGTCTTGGCGGCAAGGTAGGAGAAGGACCGCCCCCCTGTGGTGGCTCTTCGGATGCGGGGGACGGCGGCGAGGGCGTGGCTGGTCGATCGAAGCTGGCGTTTGGGAGCATGGAAGTTGAGGCGGCTGTTGAGGTATCCTGGGCCTTGGTTGTGTAGGGCTTTGGGTGCGTGGGTGAGGAGACGGAAGGTGATTCTCTTGCTGACCGGGAGCCAGTGCAGGTCTCTCAGGTGTCCGGAGATGTGGCTGCGACGGGGGATGTCCAGGATGAGTCGCGCTGAGGCGTTCTGGATCCGCTGGAGTCTCTTTTGGAGTTTGGCGGTGGTTCCGGCGTAGAGGGAGTTGCTGTAGTCCAGACGGCTGGTGACGAGGGCCTGGGTGACCGTCTTCCTGGTCTCGGTGGGGATCCACCGGAAGATCTTACGTAGCATGCGCAGTATGTTGAAGCATGACGAGGAGACGGCGTTGACTTGTCTGGTCATGGAGAGGGAGGAGTCCAGGATGAAGCCCAGGTTGCGTGCGTGGTCTGTTGGTTTGGGTGTGCTGCCTAGGGCGGTGAGGATCCCAGGATGAGGACTTCCGTCTTGTCTGAGTTCAGTTTCAGGCGGCTGTTCTTCATCCATTCGGCTACCTCTTTCATCCCTTCGTGAAGGTTGGCTCTGGCGGTGGCGGGGTCGTTGGTGAGGGAGAGGATCAGCTGGGTGTTGCGGCGTAGGAGATGATGTTGAGGTTGTGCTGGCGTGCGATGTCTGCGAGGGGGCTCATGTAGACGTTGAAGAGGGTTGGACTGAGCGAGGAGCCTTGAGGGACGCCGCAGATGACTTCGGTGGCTTCAGATCTGAACGGAGGGATACGGACTCTCTGTGTCCTTCCGGCGAGGAAGGAGATGATCCACTCCAGTGCCTTCTCCTGGACTCCGACGTTGCTGAGGCGCTGCACTAGGGTGCGGTGGCAGACAGTGTCGAAGGCCGCGGAGAGGTCGAGGAGGATGAGGGCCGCTGTTTCTCCGTTGTCGAGTAGCGCTCGGATGTCATTGGTGGCTGCGATCAGGGCAGTCTCGGTGCTGTGGTTGGCTCGGAAGCCAGACTGCGAGGGGTCGAGGGATCCGTTCGTTTCGAGGAAGGCGGCCAGTTGCTTGTCGACGGTCTTCTCGATGACTTTTGCTGGAAACGGGAGCAGCGAGATGGGGCGGTAGTTCTTGAGGTCGGTCGGGTCGGCCGATGGCTTCTTGAGTAGGGCGCTGAGTTCGGCGTGCTTCCAGCTCTCCGGGAAGGTGGCGGTGTCGAAGGAGGTGTTGATGATGTCCCGCAGGTGGGGTGTGATGACAGCGTCGGCCTTGTTGAAGACGTGGTGAGGGCAGGGGTCGGTCGGAGATCCGGAGTGGATGGAGTTCATTGTGCGGACGGTGTCTTCGGTGCTGATCGGAGTCCAGGCGCGGAGGGTGGAGGTGGGGGGCGGTGGTTCGGTCGTGGCGTTCGTCGGTAGAGAGCTGAAGCTGTTGTGTATGTCCGCGATCTTGTTGTGGAAGTAGGAGGCGAGGGAGTTGCAGAGGTCTTGCGAAGGGGTGATGTTGTTGTTTCCGGCATTGGGGTTGGAGAGCTCTTTGACGATGTTGAAGAGTTCCTTGCGGTTGTGTGCGTTGTTGTCCAGTCGTTCCTTGAATGCAGTTTTCTTGGTGGCGTGGATGAGTTGGTGGTGTTTTCGGGTGGCGAGCTTGAGGGCAGTCATGTTGTCCGGTGTTGGGTCTCTTCGCCAGGTTCTCTCGAGGGCTCGGCAGTTCTTCTTGGAGCTCTTGAGTTCGTCGGTGAACCATGGGGCTTTCTTGCTACCGGGTCTGCTGGGCGGGGTCCTCAGAGGGGCGAGCTCGTCTGTGCAGTCGCTGATCCACTTCGTGAGGTTGGTAGCCGCCTGGCTAGGGTTCGTTGTGCTGGTGGGAGGGTTCATGTTCAGGGAGGTGGTGAGCTGGTCGGCTGTGATCTTGTTCCAGCTCCTGCATGCAACCTGTAGCTGGTGGTGGTGGACCGTGGTCCTACCGAAGCTGAAGTGGACGCAGCTGTGGTCCGTCCAGTGGAGTCCGGTGGCGTGGCTGAAGGCGATGTCCTTGCTGGATGAGAAGACGGGGTCGAGTGTGTGTCCGGCGTAGTGGGTGGGGGTGGTCACCAGTTGCTCGAGTCCCAGGTTGGCGAGGTTGTCCAGCAGGGTGGTGGTGTTGCGGTCGTTGTTGTTCTCCAGGTGGAAGTTGAGGTCCCCTAGGAGGATGTAGTCAGCGGAGCAGAGGGCGTGCGGGCTGATGAAGTCGGCGATGTCTTCGCTGAATTGTGTGCGTTGTCCCGGGGGTCTGTAGATGAGGGTGCCTCTGAGGGTGGTCTTGGGGTTGATGTGGACCTGGAAGTGAAGGTGTTCGGCGGTTGTCAGGGTGTCGTCGGTGTTGGTCGTGATGCGGATGGTGTTCCTGTGGACGATGGCGATGCCTCCTCCGGTGTTGTTGATGCGGTCCTTTCGGATGATCTTGTAGCCGTCTGGGATGGCGATGTCGGGCGCTGAAGAGGCGTTCATCCAGGTTTCCGTGAGGAAGGCGACGTCTGGTGAAGTTGTGTCGAGCAGGTTCCAGAGCTCGACGGCGTGTCTGTGGACGGAGCGGGTGTTGAGCAGGATGCATTTCAGGTGGCTGCTGCTGTTGCTCGTCGAGGTCTTGAGCGCTGCTGGAGTGGTGCAGGTCTGTATGCAGGTGAACTTGCAGGCGTTGCAGCAGAAGGGTCCGTGGGTGCGTCTCGGGGTGGCTCGGTAGCAGCCCGGGATTCTTCCGGCGTTGAGTGCGTAGAGTTCGGTGGCGTCGTAAGTCCGGCGTGTGGGCTGGGGTCTGCGGGGGCCAGGGGTCCTGGCACTGGGCGCGGTCCAGGCGCGGACGGGCACAGACGGGCTTACCTTTGGCGCACCTTCGGCGCTCAATCGGTGCTCCCGCTGCGCGCGTCCGCTGCGCGGTCGTTGGGGGCGACATAAGAGGGGAGCCGGGAGGGCGGGTCGGCTGGGAGGCGGGGTCGCGTCCACCAATCGTGTGGCGAGGGGGCGGGGCCGCAGGCAGGAAGCGGCGGGAAAACGGGATCGGGTTGAGCAGGCGGCCCTGCGGCGGCTGGGGCGCTGCTCACGGCGTCGGTGAAGATCTAGCTCAGCAAATGGCTCTGGAGCAGGAGCGCGGAGGAGCGAGGGGGCAACCAGGCCAGAGGCGCAGTGGTCGCTTAAGGGCTTGTGTTGTCTTGCGTGCCGCAATTGCAACACAAGCCCTTAGTAAATCTGTGACTTCCAATGTATTGCTTACCCTGGAAGGCATGCAGTGCATCATTTGTTAAAAAAAATCAAAATGCTGGGGTGCTCCTCAGCAGCTCGCTGCTGATGCTGACAAATGCCGATAACGAGGCTTCCTAGTTTTGATTTCTACTCATGCCCCTTTCGTCCGACATCTTCTTCCTTTCTCTCCATCTCACGCCTGCAGTCTTTTTTAATACCTCTGTTCTCTCTGTTACTGTTTTCCTATATTTCTCTTCTACCTTCCTTCTCTTTTCTCTGTCTTGCTCTGGATCGAACTATAAACATGAAAAATAAGTCCTGATTGTCAGGAAAGCGTGCCAGTTGGGGAACATCCTTTTCAACGCGGATGTTACCCCGCAGTGCTTTTACGACGCGTCCTTTACAACGCAAGTCGTAACCACGACTTGCGCTGGAGGGCGCTAAAGGATAAAGAATAGTATATTTACTATTCCAACACCTTCCCTACTATCCACGGGGACTGGTGTTAGAATAGTAAATTCTACTATACACTATCCGCGCCCAACAACTAAAGTCGCTGTAACGACTTGCGTTGTTAAAGACGCGTTGTAAAGGCACGCGTTGAAACGGTACGCTTTGTACTGCCATACATCCGTGCCAGTTACCACCACCAGCGTCCACCGGCACAAATGAAGCACTCATTGCTTGCAAGTAGGGATATTCCTAATCTGTGGCACAAATTGTTTTGGTGGTAAGTGCAAATTTCATAGTTCTCTGCAGATGATGGGCATTGTTCAACTTTTTTGCAGGAAGGCCTTCGCCCAACATACTCATTAACCCTCAAACTTCAATTCTGCACAACTGAAAGCCGCAAACAGGCGTGCTCATAGGTAGTTCATGAGAGGTTTCTGAGACAGCACATATTGTAGTATCTGGACACAAAACGGCTTATAGTAGAAGGAGGAAAAGGTAAGGTGTGTGTGAGGGAAGTATTCACCTTCACTTCAGCAACCAGAGGACAGCCAAAGGTGATGTACGCAAGGGTGGCTCATATCAATGTAAATGTTTTTGAACATTCAGGAACATTGAAAACAAAAACAGGGTGCACTGTTTCATGTATTTTTCGCATTATTTTTAAACTTTGGTCTAGGAAACATTAATATAATTTTTCGCCATCATTTTTGCATATTTGTTGGTTTTGTCATGCAGATTTTACTTAATTTTCCAGATGAAATGTAAAAATGTTCCTGCTTATTTTCCACGCACTTGGTCTATTTTTGCTTGTAAACAAAATGTTCGAAGTCATTATTTTATAATTCAAACAGCTCCCTTGGTGGCAATTCATTCCTTGCACTAAGGCCGTTGACTCACTGACTATGCTACTGGCCTATTGGAAAATTTGGCAGTGGCTGAAGGTCTGGTCTGACCGATCAGTGTGGGGGACGCTTTATGGCTGTTTTTTTAGGCTGTTTATGGTCCTTTGGGGACTTTTTATGGTCTAGTGGAACAGTTATTACTGATAATACCACAAAAATTACCTTGGACAATCTCAAATGCATGCAGTTTCCGATACCTTGCAACACCAACTGTACGGTGTGTCTTTACTAGTAGTTGAAAACAGCCCTGATTTGCACATTTTGGCCACATTTTAGGCTATTTTAATTCATTAGTGGGGGGCACTTCTTTTTTTGGTGCCTGTCCCAGTCACACTCTTCTTGGCACTTTTGGACAAGTCACCCTCACTCTTAAGTTTGTCCCTCTCTGCCCTACTCACCTCTACTGCATTCCACACCAGTCCACTCTACGCCACTCTAATCTACTCTGCATCCATGCACTCCATGACACTCTACTCTACGCCACTCTACTGTTCCCTGCCCCACTCCACCCTACACCACTTAACTCTACTCTGAAACAATCCATCTATGCCACTGCACTCTACGCCACTCTGTGCCACTACTCCACTTTATGTACTGCACTCTAAGCCACTCTAATCTATGCCACTCTACTCTAAATCAGTGCACTCTATGCCAACGCACCCTACACCACTGCACTTTTTGCCACTATACTCTACGCTGCAACACTAAACACTAAACCACTGTACTCTACGCTAATGCGCTCTACAACAATCTACTCAGAACCACTGCACTCTATGGCACTGCACTCTATGCCAATCTACTCTGCACCACTACTCTCTATGCCACTATACTCTACTCTGCAACACTCTACTCTATGCCACTACACTTTTATGTCACTCTACATCATTGCGCTCTACGTCACTGCACTCTATTCCACTCTATTCTACTCTGCATCATTGTACTCTATGCCACTCTACTCCACTTCTGCATGACTCTACACTACGCCACTGCATTTTACGCCACTCTACCCTACGCCACTGCACTCTACTCTGCACTCTACTCTGTAACACTTCACTTTCTGCCACTCATCTCTATACCACTGTACTCTGCACCACAACACTCTATGCCATTGCACGCTACTCAACTGCACTCTACTCTGCACCACGACATGCCACTCTACGGCACTCTACGCCACTCCCCTCTATGCTACTGCACTCTGCAGCACTCCACTCTACACCACTGCACTCTACCCGGCTCCACTCTAATCTACAACACTGCATTCTATGGCACTGCGCACCACTCTATGCCACTGAACTCTACTCTGCACTACTTCACTCTATGCCTCTGTAGTCTATGCCACTGCTCTGTATGCCACTCTACTCTACTACACTGCACTCTGTGTCAATGCACTCTACGCCACTGCACTCTGTGTCAATGCACTGTAGAGTACTGTATTATAGGCCACTCTAATCTACTTTGCACCACTCTGCACTATTCTATGCCACTGCATTCTACGATGCTGCGACCCTCCACTCTATGACACTGCACTCTTTCGGCACTCTATGCCACAATATGCTACTCTACACTACTCCATGCCACTCTCCTCTATGCCACAAACCTTTAGCTATGACAAACAGCAGCCACACTGGTGTACGACACGGCAAAAATACACATTGGCAAAGTCAATAGCTCTAGCATAGGCAAGAACTATTGGCTTTGCCAATGCTTATTTTTCATTCTCCTAATTATATATCTCCTATCCCATGACTCTCCAGCCCATGCCATACATATTTTCTACAATACTTCTATTGGTGATTCCCTTCCTTTCCTATATACTCGTCTGCACCTACAACAACTTTTCGAATATCCTTTTAGACAAACCCGCCCAGTCTCTCCCATCATAGTGTAGTTATCCATTTTAAGAACACCCAAACTCAAATATTGGTCACACACTCTGGAAACCCAGACGTCCAGAAAACACGAGGGAACAAGACTTACCTACAGCCGCCGGGACCTTGGAATGACTTCTCACTGTAAATCCGACTCACTTTGCAGTTTTGCCAGCTTCCCAAATAGTTGTCTGATCTGCAGGTGAAATTTAGGGGATAATTCTTGTGCATTGAATAGGTTTTGCTGTCTTTTCAATTTACAAAACCTGGCTTTTGCCAGTTTACAACCATTTTCTTTAAACTTCACAAAATGTGTGGCGAAGGCTAAATTGGCAAAGTTTTTTTTTTATTAACTTATTGAAGCTGACAAAATGTAACTCCGAAAATTCTGCAGTCTCCTCTCATCAGAGAATGTCAGCCAGCACGCAGCTTCTTAACGTGGTTGTTTCTGAAACCTCTACTGTAAGGCCCTGGTGAAAAACAAACTATTAAAGACCCTGCTTGTAAATGTGTACTTTGTTGTTAAATGCAGCCCTATTTTTTGTGTTTAGAATTCCACATGTACTGAAAGTCCACTCAGATGCACAGTCCGAGTAACAGAACATGTACTATTCAGTCAGATGCACAGTCCATTGTAGAATCACATGTCCTGTTAGATGCACAGTCCCATGTACCAGGACATGTATTGAAAGCACTGGCGTAACGAAAGTTGAGGGGCCCCCCCTGCAAGTTACATGGAGGCTCAGGGGCCCCTCGCACCGCGGGAGATGCGGGGGTCCGCTCTGATTCACATGTGGTAGCTGAACATGTATGGAATGTCCAAGTCAGATGCCATACAGTATCACATGTGATGGAAGTCCAGTCTCATGTAGTAGAACATGTGTCTATACTTCACTCAGATGCACAATTCCAGACACTAGAACATGCTTTTAAGTTCACTCACATCCAAAGCCCCATGCATTAGCACGTGTAACGGAAGCCTGCTCAGAAGCATAGCCCTATGCAGTAGCACATGTAACAGAAGTCTACTCCAAGGCACAGCTCTATGCAGTAGCACTTGTAACGGAAGTCCATTCACAGGCACAGCCCCATGCAGTAGCACGTGTAATGGAAGTCCACTCACATGCACAGTCCCATGCAGTAGCACGTGTAACGGAAGTCCACTCACAGGCACAGCCCCATGCAGTAGCACCTGTAACGGAAGCCCGCTCAGAAGCATAGCCCTATGCAGTAGCACTTGTAATGGATATCCACTCACAGGCACAGCCCCATGCAGTAACACGTGTAACGGTAGTCCACTCACAGGCACGGCCCCATGCAGTAGTGCGTGTAACGGAAGCCCGCTCAGAAGCATAGCCCTATGCAGTAGCACTTGTAACGGAAGTCCACTCACAGGCACAGCCCCATGCAGTAGCACTTGTAACGGAAGCCCACTCAGAAGCATAGCCCTATGCAGTAGCGCATGTAACAGAAGCCCACTTACAGGCACAGCCCCATGCAGTAGCACTTGTAACGGAAGCCCACTCAGAAGCATAGCCCTATGCAGTAGTGCATGTAATAGAAGCCCACTTACCTACGCAATTCCATTTAGTGGCGCATGTAATGAAATTCCACTGAGATGCACAGTGCCATGTAGTTGAGCAAGTAATGAAAGTCTACTTGCTGCACAGTCCTATGTTAGATCACTTTTCTTTTCAAAAAGATAGACCAAAATGCTCTGTTTTTGATAGCGTTGGCTGATGCTCACAAGACACCTTAATATTCCCTTCATAAATACTGCGTGGTCTTGCACAATTTATAGGAGGTTCAGAAATATGTTTGTATTTAACTGTGTAATGCACATTACAAAAGCAAATTAGATTTTGTGTCCAAACTACAGGGGAGCGTCCCCGTAAAAATGTTCAGAGCAGTCATTCTATAAGTAACCAGACAGTGTTCAGGTATCTTATTTACCCAGAGTACGTGTAGAGTACGGGAAACATTCTTTAGTACGAAGCCGGAATCACGCTGTGCCTTTACAATGTCGGCAATAGAACAAACACGGTGTTACCAGGTATTTGTTTATCAGGGAAGTCATACAACAACTTTCTTTAGGGGGCACATTGGTGTAGTGGTGATGGATTTTAAGTCCAACAGTTTCTCTACTGTTGTGCAGACTGGAGCTGGAATAGTAAATGATACTATTCAAAATCCCGAGCCTTTTTTGGTTTCACTATTCAAAATCCAGTAGCAAGTTGTTGGAATGGCTTACGTGCTAAAGGAACGCGTCGTAACAACGCGCTCATTCTAATGCGTGCTAACCCCATGCAGGATTCCGTCATACAACCGTAGAGTACATAGTTTTGGTGACTTTATGTCAGCAGAATGGGTATATGGTTAGGTGGACCGGTCTGGGTTTACAAAAACAGATTTTCTATGTGTGCATTCTTGGTATTAGGGGAACTGGTCAGTACACCATTACTTGCCGCTTACCCCAGATTCTTTGCAAATGGCACATATTTAGTATTATAGACGGGCCATAGGTGAGCTGCAAAGCACACTTGATTGCTGTGCATAGGGACAGGACAAATGAGGAGTCGTTTCAAATATAGACCACACTTATGTGGTCCCTGGAAACTTGTCAGCTTGTCTTAGTCAAGAAGTACCCAGGCACACTACCAGGAGTCTCCACGCTTCTGTTCCATCGGGTTTGACACCTTGATGAAGACATCGGCCTTACTTTTAGATTTGGCCTCATCATATTAACCTGTTGGCTGCTGCCGTCGGCCAACGGTCATCGCGAGCACTACCTTGGTAGTGCTGCGCACGTCCGTTGGCCGACGCTGCCCCACCCGTTTTTCGAACGTTCAGCACTGGAGCAGAACGTTCGAAGCATCCAACGGGTTAAAAGACATGAAACTGGATTCTGTTTTAAAAACAAATTGTAGATCTCAAGAAGACCTTGGTTTTCGCAGCACCAACAGTCTTCAGTTGGAAACATTTCTGTTAAAAAAAATCTCTACACCAAGCTGCTTTTACTCCAAAAATCTGGAAGGCCGTCCCTAAAAAATTACCTGCCGTTCGCATCCTTTACCAACCGCCCCAAAAACTCACCTGTCTTTGAATTTTTGGATACATCCTGAATGAGTTGTTTGTTTTCTCTCGGCAGAAATATCATCTAGCCACTATAACTGCATGCAACTTTGAGCATCCCAGAAACCATCTAATGGACAGCTGTAAGGACCCCTTAATTAAAAAAAAACGTAAATGTGTCTCACTTTCTGATCAAAATTATTATTTCTTACAGAAATATCATATGGGCCTCCTTCTCTGGTTGTTTTGACCATTGTAAGTAGTTAATTTGTGATCTAAGAAAAACGCTCTTCAAAATCAAATTAAAAACGAACTAGTCAACGCTTTGCCTGTTAGCCTCATTATAGCAGAAATCACACCCCATATGGCCGATTTCGGATTCCAGCCAGTACATTAGAAGGAAATGTACAGAAAGCAGACTAGGAGCAGGACTCAGCATCTGCAGACCTTTATCTCATTAATCCATCAAAGCCATGACGTGGCGACTGATTGAGTTTATACACACACCGGGCTTGAAAATTATCTTAATGGCCTCGGATTCTGTTTATTTTGCAAGTCTCTGCGCCTGTTTCAGTGGCCATGACAATTAATAGTGTCAGGTAGCGCAGTCTGCAGACATCAAAGATGCCACATCTCTCCCTACAGTTGTAGGGGATAGCTGGCCAGATCTGTTTCTTGTCTCTGTTTCCTCCTATCTCCACAGACCTCTGACAGGTTATCCTTCGGCTCAATAGCATAAAGTCTTTGACACAAAGACACTTGTCCTGAAAATATGTCTCCTTTGTGTTAAAACTCTGTTATACTGCCTTGACCAAGTATATCTACTTAAGGGCATGCAGAGCTACTTCTGAATTAATGGTGTATCAGAGATAAAAATGTGCATACTTGGTAAATGTGATATATTGTTGTATAACTCCTATATATCCCTATATCGTGTTAAGTTAGCATAGGTACGTTTGAGATTTAAACGCCATTTTTCCTTTCTTGCAACTTCTGCACACGACCCTCATTTGTTGACTTAGCTTTCAACCTAGTAGTTTGGCGTGGTGAATGTGAGAATAATATGTTATTGCTCTGATATCTGCTTTGTTTAATAAAACATGTCTGCACGGAGAGTGCTGAAGTTTCAGGAGCAACACGATATGGAATTGTTATGAGGTCTGATCTCCACGCCTTCATAGTCATAACACAAGTGCAGCCTTTGCCAACTTGGGCTTGAGGCGGGATTGATATTGCTTTGCACGAGAATTGTTAACACACTTGATGCGGTGCACATGCAGAGAGAGCTGGTGTATGCTGATGTGATTCCTTCATGCTAGGACACTAAGGTATGGGCCCGCCCTAAAACAACCCAAAGAGACCTTCTTAGATAATAATATAATATATGTGTTAGGGAGGGTGAGATATAAGTGTTGTTAACTCTTATTCATTACAGCATGTTAACATGCTGTCACCATTCGCTTTTTATGTCTTAGTAACTATGCTGATAATTTTGCTACTGATAATAAGTATACTTGTATTATCAAAGATACTGCGCCTGAGAAGACGGCATTAGTAAATAAACATTTCAAATGCACATGTGTCTTCTTTACTCCATGTTCTGGTTTGTAATGATAATATAACGAAAGAGTGTTCATGAGTCCCACGTACCCTGAGGTACTGTAAGTTCATGTTCTGGTTTGTCTAAACATTGGGTGTTTGATATGTCCAATGAGACACTGTAGCTAGCTCGGTAAGGGGTGAGTTGGTTGCTAAGGTAAGTTTTGGGACACCCTAATTTGCCGAGGTTCCACTCCTCTGTGCACAGTTCTGTGTGAGTACAGAAACCCTGCAACATGGCGCCCAACGGTTTCGGTGGTCTTATATCATGACACTCGAGTAGTTTATCATTTATGCCTTAACCCCTTCACATCCGTTTCCGGAAAACGGGGTGTTGGTGAAACCTACCTATTTTTTGAAATAGGTCTTTATTCAAGCTTGATTCTTACTTAAACGGTTTCTTTGAATTACTACCCAGTTGTGCTACAAAGTATTCTTTGTGTTTTCTTGTTTCCAATTCTGTAATGGCGGCAGCGGTGGCTATTGCGCAGCATAGTCGCGTAGCGGTACGCAACCATCTTCAGACGTACCAGGTCCCAGTAGATGGGATGGCTGTGATTTTCGTGGTAAGTGCAGATCCGGCGTTTCCTTACGAGTTGTTTTACTCTTGGGTTACGTTTCCGGCTGTGGACGCTAATTCTGGTTTGTTCCACTCCTACACCGCCTCGGATGTCCCGGCTGAATATACGCCATACAGGGCATTGGAAATACCTATTGATCATTGGCAGCATCGAGTTTGGTTTGATGGCGCCCTCCCCCACTCTTTGTCCCGTGCGAGGTTAGGTCCACTCTCGATTCCAGGTACGAATTGGCCTGCATTGGGTGGCTTTACCCCGCACCCGAATCACGGGGCTTGTACCCTGGCAGAAATTCGCAGGCTTCATGTAGTTTCCATTTCCGTGATTCGTGCTTTAGTGCAATACATCGGTCGACATCTTCCTGGTGGTCCCCAGGGGGGTGCGGCCGCTCCCATGGAACGAGGCGGAATGCGTCTCAATCCAGTGATGGTAAATTCGGTTTTTGGTGCGCGTCCTGTTGACAACGATGACTTCCCATTCTGGCTAGCGGAGAAGTTTGATCAACTGGAGGCGGTTTTTCCGAATTCTACTCCTGCTGATAAACATAGAATGTTGACGATTACTCTACCGAAGGATATTACTCCTGAACTTGCTGACTGTGACAGCTGGGGAAAAACTTTTGCGGCAGTTTATACGAGGTGCTTCGGCACCCCGTCTATGACTGCCCTGCCTGAAATCGTTCGACGTGTTCAGAATGATCACGGTCCAGAGGCAGCGGTTGAATTGGGTATGCGCCTGTGTGGTTCTTTTGAGATTGTAAGTGATCTCATTCTCTCCAATGTTAAAGGAGATGCAGTTAACTTTCAGGTGTCGAATGCTTTGGCTGCTCTGCCCGATGCCGACAAACCCCGCCAGTTAGCAAAGATTGTGGTGGCCGCTTATAAAACGATTGGCCGCACAAGTAAAGGTCTGAAATATTTTCCAGTGAAGGAGAAAAAACAACCACAGGGGCAATCTGCAGTGACAGATGCCCAGCCAAAGTCCAAGAAACAAAATTGGCCTAAAAAACAGACACAGGGGAAGCAGACAATGCAGACTCAGGGTTCTTTTCCTGCAATACAAGCTCCTGCGCCATCCAAAAAAGTTTATGATTTGCGCGACCGCGCGATGATTAAATCACCTGATCGTTTTCAGGGTTCTGATCAACGCTCTCCTCGTTCCTTTCAGGACACATCGGCCCAGAAAACCGGTGGAGGAGGAGGGGGTGGACGTGGACGTGGTGGCCAACAAGGACGTGGTCAGTCCCGCCAGACGGACGGCGCAGTGAAGCAGGAGGATTCTACGCCTCGGGGTCCGCAGTTTGCGAAACAGAAAGTCGCAGCCTTAACAGCGCATCGATATGCCACAGATAGTGAGAACGCGGCTTCGGAATCTGACGTGGGCTCTGACCTTGCTGGACAGCGCGGCGGAGATAACCATAGTCAGAGAGGCGCTGCGTCCACTACTGAGGGTGACAGCGACTGAAGTCTACGTTGTGATAGAAACAGCGGATACGAGACTTGCTCCCCCTGAAAGACTATATGAAATTGTCCTGTTAATTGAAGGTGACATACAGCGTACCGTTAAAGGTGTATTTTGGGAGAATCTGTCTTCTACATATGATATTTTACTTTCGGAGGCTGACTGGCCCCCACCTTTTGTGCTCGCGGCGCCGCGAGGGGAGGAGGTAATCCTACCCAGTTTCGCGAACACTGTCTCGAAAGAGCATGCGCAGCATTTTGCAGGAGAGTGGGCTCGGGCTCTCGCGCCGGCTCTGTACCGTAACCAATGTGGTTGGGATAAATTGTCGCCTTGCCACGAAATTCCGTTGCGGTCTCAGCCGCAGCCTCAACCTCAATATCCCATTCGACGTGAAGCAAAATCTTCCGTCGCAGAAATCCTTGAACAATTGGAATATCAGGGAGTTATTGAAACGTGTGTGTCACCGATGAATAATCCCCTTTTTACTGTGAATAAACCTGACGGATCATATCGTTTGGTTTTGGATTACCGGCATTTGAACTCGCATTGCCGTAACTGTGCAGTACAGAATACCCACGGCTCTGCCCTAGTGGATAGTCTCGTGCGTAAGCGTTTCAAGACAACGCTTGACATATCCAATGGTTTTTATGCCCACAGATTGGACAGCTTTAGCTCCCAATGGACCAGTTTTACAAGCGCTGGAGTCCAAAAGCAATTCCGGCGTCTTCCAATGGGCTACAAGAATAGTCCTGGTGTATTTACCGCTCGAATTGTCTCTATTCTGGAGGCACTCGACCCTGATGCTTTTTCGTATGTGGATGACATATATCTCACAGACGACGATATTTGGGAGCATCTGTGTCGTGTGAATTCTCTTGTTTGCAACTTCGCAGACATGGGTTACAAATTCAACTTTGCAAAATCGCACATTGCTGAACACACAGTGTTGTTTTTGGGCTATGAGCTCAACAATGAAGGTAGAGGTTTGGCGCCTCACTTCTTGGAGAAGTGCGCACAATTGCGCGCACCAACAACTCTGAAAAAATTACAATCCTTACTGGGCTTTTTGAATTTCGGCAGAACTTACATTCCGGAATATGCCCAGCGTATCAAGCCTTTGTATGCTTTGATACAACCAACTTTCTCAAAATCATGCTGGCTGCCTGAGCATTCAGCCATTTTGCAATCCTTGCAGGCTGATCTGCTCGCTTCTAAATATTTACTGACTCGTGATAACCACACCAACCTGGTCATAAGAATAATTCCTGGGACGGTGGGTTTCACGTACCTCACTTTTAATGAAGGTGACACTGTACCTATTGCTTACAAGTCACACTTGTACACCTCGGCTGAGATGCGGTTTCCCACCATAGAAAAGGTTTTAACTGCTGTACAGATGGCTATTCTAAAGGAACGAGCTCTGTCGCAGGGGAGGCGCATGCTAGTGGTAACACCCTGTCCTCATTTAGAGGCAGTCACGAAAGCCAGTGTACCAAATTCAAAGGCTTTGCACCCTCGGTGGATACAGTGGGCTGCGTCATTGTCATCCGCAGATGTCATGTTTATTTTTGACGCTTCCTTACGGTCGCAGGAGTACTTGCAGTATGAATTCGTTCATCCTGCTCCTCTGGCGATGCGACCTTTGGAAGACTTCCATTGCATCATTTACACTGATGGGTCGGCGCAGGTTGCGCATGGCTCTAAACATGCCTACGTTTCCGCATGCGCCATTGTGGTCGGTGCTATGTTGAATGATGAGTTCATTTCCAGGGAGGTACACACGTTGCCCCTGGGCGATTGCACCGCACAATTGGCAGAGCTTCGTGCTCTCTTACTGGCTTTGGAGTACGCAGATCCAAGTGTTACTACTCTAATTGTAAGTGATTCTTACTACTGTGTCCAGTCTTACAATGAAAACTTGTTCTTTTGGATTCAAAATGATTTTCAAGATTCCAAGGGTAGCACAATAAAACATAAAATGATCTGGGTTCGAGTGGCAGAGCTTAAGGCTATGTTGCCACTCGTTTATGTGATTCATACTCTCGGTCATCAGCGCGTGGGAGTTCACGCTGTTGGCAACTCGCTTGCTGATGAAGCGGCGAAATCAGCAGTATCTACATACTTAGTTGCAGCAGTTACTAGGTCTAAAACCAAGATTGATAGCGACATCTTGGCAGCGATTGCTGCCTCTGAGAAGGGAAGTAAACATCCTCCGGGATTCCCTTCGAAGTATAAATACCACTTAAGTCCCGAAAAGGTTCCTTTTGTGACAATTCCTGATGTTGGGGAACGGCTGATTCCCAACTCGGATCGCAGAGCAGACTTGATTACAGCGGCTCATGAAGGTGTGGCGTCTGCGCATGCGGGCGTCTCGGCCACTGTAACTCAATTACAATTACGTTTCTGGTGGCGGGGACTGTACAAACAGACGCGTGATTATGTCCTTCTGTGTGACATATGCCAGCAGATTAAACCTTCAACTGCTACGCGTCCGCCTCAGACTCAGTTGTACATTTCTAATAAACCACTAGGCTGTGTTTATTTAGATCACTGCGGTCCATTTTCATCTGATACTGCGTATAAATACATCTTAGTAGCAGTTGACTCATGCACACGCTTTGTGTGGGTATGGCCACATCGCAGCGCTGATTCCCGGACTGTCATCAGAGATTTGCGTATCTTTATAGGGATTTTTGCCTGTGGTACCTTCCATTCGGATCAGGGTCCGGCTTTCGCCTCTAAGGCGTATAAGGATGCCATGACTTCGATGGGGGTCCAAGTCAAGTTTTCGTCGCCCTACAGACCCGAGGGTAATAGTGTAGTTGAACGAATGAACCGTGATTTAAAGCAATCTTTGACAGCCCGAGTTATAGGCACTGGCAGGAACTGGCTGGCTCACCTCTATGGCGTGCAGCGTGCTCTTAATAATCTCCCTAGAAGGTCTCTGGGTGGGCGGACCCCATACGAAATGCTCTTTGGCATCAAGATGTTCGTCCCTGACCTTGACGGTCTAGACTCGGTGGTTCGCGCCACTTCCTTTGACGCAGATGAACATTGCAATGTTTTACAGAATCTACAAAAGACGAGAGACACTCTTGCAAAGGAACATTTGCCCTCCACATCGGATGATGCGTTGCAGATCCCGGTAGTTGGCTGGCTACCCCAAGTTGGAGAACTGGTTCGAGAGAAGATCGACAACAAGAAAGAGTTTGGTCCCTCCTATCGAGCTCCGGTCCCAGTGCTTGGAGTGAAGGGCACAAGAACAGTCATTTTACCACCACTTCCAGGTCGTAAGGAAAACAGGTTTATTTCTATTGACAATGTCAAGATACACAGAGTGGCCGATTCTTCTTAGCATGACACCGGCTGTTTCCTGTCCTTCCATTGTGAGAAATTCAATTATGCCCACTGCTTCTAATAATGAACCTGAGGTGGCCATCGAATTACCTGCTGTTTCCAGTCCATTATTGAATAATTTACCAGGAACTAACCTTGATGAGACAGACTATACATACCCCACTGATTTGTCCATGCCTGACATGCAAGCTCGTTTAGCCACGGAATCCAGATTTTCATTTGACTCTGCTTCCCTTGCCTCGAAAAAACCCTCTAAAATTGCAGTATATGCTAGCCTGTTTAAAAAACATTTTTTGATACCTCCTTGGATATACATTTGGCTGGTCCTTTTTTC
Organism: Lissotriton helveticus; assembly: GCF_964261635.1. Classification (NCBI taxonomy): domain Eukaryota; kingdom Metazoa; phylum Chordata; class Amphibia; order Caudata; family Salamandridae; genus Lissotriton; species Lissotriton helveticus. Next base: position 1,067,779,368 of record NC_136070.1, on the reverse strand, counting down.
AGTTTACCTTTTTATGTCAATTGGTTTTGTGTTTTATTTTTTTCGCTTTATGAATGGACACTATGTCGAGGAGAGAACTTGCATTACTCATTTGAATGGAACTTTGGCCCCACTTTCCTCTTCACATTCTACACACAGATTGAAAAGAGACTTGACTTTGGTTAACATCACAGCGTGGCCTGTTCTGGATGGAATCGCGTGGGATGCAGTTCGTTTTCAGATACATGGTCCAACGGAAGTCGTTAATGTCCCTAATGTACTAAGAGTTAATATGGGGGATGTGGTGAAACAAAACATTCGTTCTGATGATTGGGATGTTAATGCTGTGGAACGTTTGTTTTCTGATTTGAAATATTATGCTGCTTTTGATGCTGAAGATTTATATTTAGAATCTGCTAATTATGGTGAATTGTTCTGTTACCAACATTATGGCAATCACTTCTTACACAAGACATCTTCCCGAAGGGATGCGGTTAATTTTACTCAGTGGGAACATTGCCCAGCACCAACACAAGGGAGTTCCGAAACGTTTCTTAAAAAGTATACTTATTTCACTGACTTTAATCAGTCCAATCCCGAGTCCTTTTATTTTAAATTTTACAAACAGCCCCTGTCCAAGGTTCGACTTACAAATACAAAATTGTTATATTCAAAGGCCTTCCTGGATCAATTAGTTACTGGAGGGTATGAGTTATGGAAGGATACCATAGACCTTAAATCAGTTTGGGGCTCAAGGGCCTGGCAGGTACAAGGCACTGAGGCTTTGCACCGTGCATGTCTCATCCCAAATCATATGTGGTTTTTAAATGAAACCATTTCCCAGACCACGTGCTTTGGATTGGCTACATCTAAAAGGTTAAACACCCCGTCTTTCCCGGAGTTGGAGGAATATGAGAATTGGAGTAATTTTACTAAATTGTCCATTAGAGATATACAGGCTCTGCTTCTGAATTCCTCCTTTAACATTTCCAGTATGAATCCCAAGGGTTGGCTGCTTTGGCACCGTGGTGCTGATTCTTGCCAAAAGAGATTTTTAAATATAACTGACGGTTTTAAGACTGTTAGATCTGATCCCCGTTTTGATTTGAGTCATACTGTCACCTCTTACTCAGTTGGCAAGTTGTGTCAAGCTTGGCTGAAACATTCAACTTTACCTGCGGTTAAGTATCACCTTTCCAAACTGAATGCAGACGTGGATTTGAATGATTTCATTAAGGGCCCAGCTAGTGGCAGGTCTAAAAGGTGGTTATATGGTGTTTACAATGAAATTTGGAAACTCTCACAGATTGAGGCTGCTTCACGCCTTAGGGCTATTGATCAGGCAAATCTTGAGAAAGTGCTTGCAGTGGTTGACAATAGCATTAACGTACTTTCCTCTAGAATTTACACATTAGATAATATTGTGTCGTCTGTTGTTGATATTGTGCATGATGAAGTGTCTGTATTATACCATGGTCAAAATCAATTACGTTCAATCATGCAGTTTGCATGGACACTACAGGCTCTAAAAATGGGTAAAGTTCCCTGGGGATACATGAACGTTTCCTCTTTATTTGCTCCGTTTAATTTGACAGACAAACAACGCTTGCTTTCAATGCGTGATGCTTCCTTTTCTATGCTCCATATTGAAAGATTGGAATCTTTACCTTTTTCTGTGGCAGAGACCACTGCTGCTACGTGGCTTATCCACGGTTTAATAACGCTGCCGTTTGCTTTATATAAGTTTTCAAATTGTATGAAATATGTGCCAATAGGTCGTTTTGAACCCTTAGGTAGCGGTTTTCTTCATGAGGTCTGGTCACTCCCATACACATACAGATGTTTCAAGGATGAACAAGAGGTTTATCTAACAGGGGATGAGTGTACTGAGACGCCAGATCATTCTTTAATGTGTAGACACATACAGTTACACGGTTCATGTAACAGGGACAGACCGAATATGGCTTGCGTTTTACAGGGCACGCCAGTTCCTGCTATCATCCCCACGTTTAAATTGTTAGAGAATGGTAGTTATTTAATGCTCAATAATGAAAACTGCTGTGGTTTAATTAAAGGTATAGCTTTCATAGTAACGGTTAGTGAGCGAGTTATTTGCTGCAGAAATGTTCTTTATCCTCCCACACGTGAACATAGGGAGTCTTCCATTTGGCCACAGATACCGACCTTGGGAGCAGAATTCAGCGGCATGGCTAGAATAAGAGCTCTATTGTCCCAGAAAGAGGTGGCCTTGAGCTCGGCCCGTGAAACTTTCGTGCTTCACATTGCTAACACCCGCACGGAGGTTCAGGCTCTTTTAAACACTGATTTGCCCTTGCATTTCGGAGCCATGGTCCGTTCTATCTTTAACGCATCCTCCACAACGGGCCTAGCACATTTTTTTAAAGTTGTTAGCGGTGGTCTCGTGACTTCCTTTGAGAAGATATTTGGAGTCATCCCTGCATTCTTCCATTCTATTTTTTCATCCTTATTTGGAGGGTTCCCGTTTTTGCTTGCATTAGCGGCTGGCGCATTGGTGGTTTTCTGCCTTTTTAAATATGGATGCCCTTCCTGTGCAAGACCACGCACGGCTACTACTGACGCGGTTTCGCAACCGCATGCTTGATTACTATGGCACACTGCCGTTAGCGACTCTAAGCACGGCGTTTGGATTATCCTTTCGGTTCTCCTATTTCACCTGTGTCCAGCCTGTATTTCGCTGTCTGACCTGTGATTTCCTTTGGGCCATTGATTTGTGTCTCTGCGGACCAGCATCTTCTGACGTCGATTTTGATCAACTGATGAGTCCTATCATTGCTCACGAGTTGGTTTGTTCTGACGAAAGGGTTATGGCCTTGGCGGTGGCACATGGACTAATGGGTCCCTGGGATGTGTTGTCGGCAGCGCAGAATTTCTTGGAACTAAGTTTTCTTGAGAACCCACCGAGCTGTCCTCTGATGGTTATAGAGGATCCGGTGCTGGAAGATCACGTATGTTCCTTTCATCTTTTAAATTGGATGGCTGAACTGTTTTCTGATGAGGACAGTGACTTCCTCCTGGAGGCTGTTGCAGCTTACTTTTCATATACGGTCTTATCATAGACACTGCCTCAAATTGACATGCTGATTGATAGCATTTCCTTGATTTTATTGACTTTTGGTCAAGACATTTTATTTTTTGCTTGCCTATTGGCTTGAGCCACAGTATATTTGTGGGCTAATTTTTTTAGCATTAATTTTAATATTTGAATCTTTATTCATGCTCGTTTATAAATGGATTCTGCTCTCATGTGATGGCACTTCTGTTACCTTATTTAGTCCGTTCTCGGATCATGGGGGGGTGTTGTATAACTCCTATATATCCCTATATCGTGTTAAGTTAGCATAGGTACGTTTGAGATTTAAACGCCATTTTTCCTTTCTTGCAACTTCTGCACACGACCCTCATTTGTTGACTTAGCTTTCAACCTAGTAGTTTGGCGTGGTGAATGTGAGAATAATATGTTATTGCTCTGATATCTGCTTTGTTTAATAAAACATGTCTGCACGGAGAGTGCTGAAGTTTCAGGAGCAACACGATATGGAATTGTTATGAGGTCTGATCTCCACGCCTTCATAGTCATAACACAAGTGCAGCCTTTGCCAACTTGGGCTTGAGGCGGGATTGATATTGCTTTGCACGAGAATTGTTAACACACTTGATGCGGTGCACATGCAGAGAGAGCTGGTGTATGCTGATGTGATTCCTTCATGCTAGGACACTAAGGTATGGGCCCGCCCTAAAACAACCCAAAGAGACCTTCTTAGATAATAATATAATATATGTGTTAGGGAGGGTGAGATATAAGTGTTGTTAACTCTTATTCATTACAGCATGTTAACATGCTGTCACCATTCGCTTTTTATGTCTTAGTAACTATGCTGATAATTTTGCTACTGATAATAAGTATACTTGTATTATCAAAGATACTGCGCCTGAGAAGACGGCATTAGTAAATAAACATTTCAAATGCACATGTGTCTTCTTTACTCCATGTTCTGGTTTGTAATGATAATATAACGAAAGAGTGTTCATGAGTCCCACGTACCCTGAGGTACTGTAAGTTCATGTTCTGGTTTGTCTAAACATTGGGTGTTTGATATGTCCAATGAGACACTGTAGCTAGCTCGGTAAGGGGTGAGTTGGTTGCTAAGGTAAGTTTTGGGACACCCTAATTTGCCGAGGTTCCACTCCTCTGTGCACAGTTCTGTGTGAGTACAGAAACCCTGCAACAATATGTATATAAAACGTTCTTTGGCAATCCCAGTAGGTCTGGCCTTGTAAGACGGTCATTTTTATACTTGGAGAAATATCAACTAGGCATTAAAGGTTTTAAATTGATGAAAAGTAAATAAAAATCTACCTTTTAAAGGTGAGGTGGACAGGTTTGTAAAACAATATGTAAAAATTGACCAGTTACCATAAGAAAAAAAAAACCATGGAATGAAAAAAGCAGAAACGAAGGCAGAGATTGCTCACCAGCTTTGGCATTGACGTGAACTATATTTTCAGGGGGATGTGTGCAAGCCAAATGTTGTCACTCTGTGAAAAGAACCAATGCCTGAAGTGGGCTCACCCATTGCCCCATGCTGCTGCTGTTGTTGTGGGTGGACACAAACTATAAATACTAGCTGAACAGACCAATGGGAGAAAAAATATATAAATGAACGCCTTGTATGTATGTATGAGTATAATGATTTAGTTATTTGTAAAACATGAGACTGGTGAGGCATCTTAGGCTATCTCTTTTCTAGACCTAAAAAAGAATAATATCACATCAGTATAGCAAGGCCCCAAGAGCCCCCTTCATATGGCCTCTAGTAGCTAGATATCTAAAATGATGGCTCGGAGAGGGCTTTGCAGAAGAACTGTGCTGTTTGCATTTTTTGGTGCTTGGTGCAGCCTTGAGAACACTGGACACCAAGTAGCAAAGACTCTTGTACAAGCCCTGGTGATAAGCCGTTTGGATTATTGCAACGGTCTCCTTATATCAGCAAATGAGGAGGCGCTTAACCGTTTGCAGGTGTGTGGAAAATTAGTGCGTTTTGGTGAACATTATCTGCGCCATCTTGCCTCTTCCCTGATGCCACACTTTTGTCGTGCACGCCCGCCATTTTAAGATGCCCCGATCAGAACAAACCCTTTTGCATGCCGCTGGCCCCTGACATAGCCCTTTGCCTTCGCTAAGCCCGCACGCTGACCACCCCCTGCTTGCACCTGCCTTGAGTCATAAACCCCTCTCCGGCGCTGCTCTGCCCCAGGCCCTCATCCTGTTCCCAGCGCGACGCCTCCCTGCTTCCCTTTCATGATCTCCGGCCCTTAGATGCAAACCCCCTTTTCCCCGTGTGCCCGTTTTGTCTTCCCCGTTCCCAGGCCGACACCCAGCTCTGCCGATACCATTCCTTGCCCCTCCCCGTACAATAGAAAGCGTCCCCCATCAAAGGATCCCCGGGTTGATCAAAGCCCCCACTCCATGAGACCCGATCAAACCCCCCACATTCCGTGAATCAGCGGAATATCCAGCTGCGTGATACTCATCACCTGTTATGACTAGGGTGGGGATTTCAACTGTAAATGTGTGTGGGAACGGGCCCCAAAGGGGGATTCCGGGAATGTCTTTCCGTGTATCAAAGCTTTGTCACATGTATGTAAACTGTAATAAAAACCACAAGCACTGTATATAAGGGGCCAGGCCTCAAACGTAAGTTAGAGCACCTCAGAACGATACCTTCTGTCCGTTTCGTTGTGTTCTCCTCCGGAGAGAATAAAAAAACCTTGTTTCCTGCTTTCCAGTCTCCAGCGCCTGCCTCTTCATTGATTTAAATAACTAGAGGGTCACAGAGGCAATACCGCCGGGCAAATATCGATTGTCCCCGACCCGATTGAACTTTTTACAGGTGGTCCAAAATACGGCGGCCAGATTAATCTTAAATGCTCCTGCAAGAACTCCGTCTAAACCCTTATTAAATGACCTTCATTGGCTGCCCATACGGCGACGCGTTAAATTTAAAATCTGCTGTTCAGTGCACAAATGTCTTTATGGACAAGGCCCCAGATACTTGGCCCAAAAATTTCAGATACATAAACCTGAACGTCTTCTACGCTCCAGCAACCAGTGTTTACTGGAAACTCCAACCATCAAAAAGGTCAGGCAAGGTGGTCGTGCCTTATCATTTGTGGGACCGACGCTGTGGAATAAACTTCCAACCGACCTAAGACACAATACCAACCATCTGTGCTTTAGGAAAGCCCTAAAAACGCACTTGTTTCAGGAAGTATAACTCACCCTGTGGTATCCTACAGAGGCACCGCATTTCTGTATTTAAGGCGAGCAAAGCGCGGAGATACCCCATGGGTCGATTCTGGCGCGATACAAGCAATTAAATAAATAAATAAATAAATATGGTTAGGGGATGTGTGTTATGTTATACACAGGCCAAAAACCACTTTGGATCTGCTCTGGGTAGGACTTTAGTAGAGGATAATGATGTGGTCTTACAGCCCTTAGCCTCTTTAATAAGTGCATCTGCAGAATCTTAAAGAATGTCAAAATCAGATTCACAGCTTAAGTGGTTTAAGTGATCTGAATACATACCACAGAGTATGCGTAGACCAACGGATCCTTTCTCATCTGTGTTCATTATAAGTTATATGTAGTCCTATTGTTAGCATGTATATCCATGGCTAAATTCTGCATAATGTGGATTTTCCAGCAGAATTGTTTTGCAAGTTCATGCTACAATATTTCAAGTTCCGAATGGGTGAAAATATGTGGTATTACTCTGTAATGCCCATCGATGTTGGACTCTTACGTGATGTGGTAACATACTGCTCCCAGCAAATACATCACCCATTGGTATTGTGTTTTATTAGTGATGCACCATCGCGCTGAAAAGTAGTGCGCTCAGAAAGAGGCTCTTCATGTTTATGCTGCCCTGACTCCACTTCTAAGTAGTGCAAAGGCAAAGGGGAAGGTTTTTCGGAACAAGCATCGGCAAATTCAATTGGTCTAGCTTTGGGTGTTGACTTGCTCATGTTTGTGAATAATTTTTCTAAGACTATACAGGGGAACTACTGTTAGTGTGTAAATGCACATTGTACAGAAGCATACATCAATGGAATAATGGGCTGACCCTCCACCCCATGCTGTATGGTGTGATGGATGAAACAAAAATGTGAATGAAGCACTGATTGACCAATGGGTGAAGAAAACTGTCTGAAGGCATGTACCTAAAAGTAAATATACAAATATGTATAATTTTGTTATAATCATAAGGTCTCTGCTATCGCCAGACCTGAAAACTGTATAGCTTTTTATGCCATCGTTGGGTTTATTGGAAGCACTGAGGTGGAACAGAAGAGGAACAGGGAGGGTATGAGAAGGTAAGGAAGCAGGATGGGAGCTACTGTGGAGAGAGGAGATGAGAAAAGGATACCTGATGTGTTATTCAACCTGGCTGGAATTAAGGAGTGAGATATAGTTTCTCCTTCGAGCATCTCTATAATAATTCCTATTTGTAAAGCATGAACATATCACCCCCTAAGGGTTTCAAGGCGCTGGGGACCATCGGGGAGTTTAAGTGAGCTATTTCCCTGCGTCACATGATGCTAAGCTGCCGCATGTGCCAGGGATCGAATCGCGTGTCCCATGCTCTAGAGTCAGATGCTCTGACTGATGTGCCACATCGCTCCTCAAGAGGACTCCTCAGGCAGAAACCTGTGCACTCCCTTTCACAGACCAATCAATCATGTTTCAGCTAATACTTATAATAATAAAATCTAGGTTTGAAGCAATTGTGGCCCAAAAGATGAAAAAAGGAGCGAGTGATGTACAAAGGATGTCGGTACTGTTCATTCCTGTTTTGTGTCAGATCTTATATTGAAACCATGTGCTTTTCTTTGCTGCATTTCTCTGGCTTTCAGTTATGCATGGCATGGAAGGGTTTAATATGTTTCATAAAGAGCCCAGTCTGAATAATTCTGTCCAAGGTCATGTACAGCAGCACACAAAGAATAACACACACAGTATGTGGTTGCCGCGAAGGCGGGAGCTCCGGATATGCTTTGTCTCTATCCGTTTCATATCATGGCATCAATACCTTAAGGTTGGTGGTCCCTCGGTTACAGAGTAATCTTGAAATTGAATTATAGATGTGATTAAGATTTATGAATTAACTAAACTAAGGGAAAACATATCTCAAGTTTGCCAAAACCCAAATGAGAAGAATGGATTACATATATATTTCAGATTGTATGTATATGCCTTTCGACAAATTGGTTGAGCTGACTATATTTGCGATTATCTGCATTGCTTATGAGCGTTAAGTGTAATGGGGGCCTATTGTACAAGATATTTTGGAAATATACAAATTAGTACTCAACAGTACTCTGTTGTGTACTCAGACACTTTGTGAATTAGCCTTAAATATTTGAAAATTGGACTATTTAGGGAATAGTCACATACAGTAGTACAAATAAAAAGACTTTCACATTAACTAATGTGGAGTCTGATGTTTCGGAGTCAATTCACAAAGGCATGTTAGAGTATGTAAAAGAGTACTCCTGTGCTACTACTTCCTATACTACTCAAATGAAGTAAAACACAATGTTTTTGTGACTCTGCCCCTCAGAATAGAGTCTTGAACTGCAATAACAGCAAAAAAACAACATAACCATAGAAAGTCTGTGTGCCGTAACTCTGTTTTAGCTTGTTAAGCTCTAAGTGCTATCTATGTACCTATTGGCTTAGAGCACCAACTTGGGAAATTCAAATATCCACTTACGGCAAGCCATGGATTCGCCACATTTAGGTTGAGACTCCTACCCCAAACAAAAAATGATGAACATCTTTTTCACACACATAGGCTTCAAGGACACTGTTCCTCACAGGTTCACTCTACGACAGTCAACAGTTCATATGCAAATGTCTACATCCATACTTTGAGTGACTTGTGGCGTACAGAAAGAATAACTTTTTTCCTCCTTGATATTTATATCTACATCGCGCCCCTTGGATCAACAAATTGAGTAAGCACAAAGTTAAAATATAGAAATACAACAATGATGAGAAACTGAATCTGAATGCCAGAGAGATTGGGTGTGAGGGGTATTTCTTTTCTGTGGTGGGTCTTCAAATCTGTAGATCCTTTTAGAATTCCATTACCGCTATGTGGAGCGGCATGGGACTCAACAACACACACTCGGCCAATCATGCTGTTAGCATTATGGATAGGCGCAATGGGTGAAGCTGGTGGTAGAGAACCAGAATGTCTGAAGCATGTGGCGAAAATGATCTTTAACAAGGCAAACTGGTTTATTTTAGTATAAGTGTACTGCTCACATTCATAAACTTTCTTATTAACGTGGTACTTTACGCAATGTTGAACTTTAATGAGCATACAAAAGTTTGCAGATTGGTTCAAAGTTTATGAGCGTGTTCTCTGTCGCCGACAGAGGCCTGCAAAGATGGTGACAGTGACCACTTCACTGTGACGCATATCTCATCATGGATGTGGAGAAAAGAGGAGATTTTAGGTGGTCTCAGATGGCTTGCTGGAGGGCGGGGCCATAGTGGTATGGACTTGTAATTTAGCAGTAGAACATAATCTACAAGAGAGCAGGAGGCCTTCAGGAAATCTCTTGTAAAGGTGATTAGCCGGGTTTACCACATATTAAATGGCCAGAAATTCCAAAACTTGGTGCTGGGAAATATCTTTGATACCCGGCAGTCATTTTAAATTGCTAGGCATAATTATTTCCTGAAAACGCAAGAACAAAACTAATTTTGAAGACGGAAAATTTAGTTTGCATATTAAATTCAAACTCAAAACACGTGAATTTTCTATTTAGAAAAAGAAGGAAAACAGAAGGAGGAGAGTGGATTAGGGTGAGAATCTAACCTTTGCTTGAGTGAGCAGCAGCTCTACAAGCTGGCTGAGCAGCAGCACTTCTTTAGTAGTCTGTTAATCTTGCCAGAGAGAGGTGGTTTAAAAATCCGGTAGCCAGGCGGTCTACTAGGCACTGTCTCACGTGAAAACAAGCATTGCTAAAGCCAGAAGGACTCTCCTTCTGTCTGCTGAAGTAGACCAATTGGCTTTGTTAATGATTTCTGCTCATGCTATTCGAAAAAAGATGATTGGGAACGATGACACGTTTACGTTATGATGCTGCTGATATTTTTAAAAAAAATCCATTACTAGATGGCAGATACAAATCTTGGAGTGGTAAATAAAAAAGGGTTGATTCTGCGTTAAAATGTTTTTATTTTTTTATTTTTTATTTTTTATTTTATTGAAAGTAAACAGACATACAAAAAACCCAACAAAACTTCACGAGGCAAAGGCACAGCGGAACATTACCATGAGGTCGTGCGAGCATAGCTCCAAAAGTACAGAAATACATAGTTATCAATGAAGGCGGGGAAAGTGGCGGACAAGGAAACCAACAGAATCAACAGCAATAGGTGAAGGGTGAATGTCAATAAAGGGGACGAAGACGTATCAATGGTGACATCATGTGGAAGGGTGCATATATTGCCACGATAGGCATTCCATTGGGACCAGATTCTGCCCCACGTCTTGGGCCGTCCCCGGGAAAGGTAGACAGTCTTCTCCCGGAACAGGCACCAGTCCATGTTTTCTTTCCACTTGGATAAGGTGGGCGACCTATGTGAACCCCAGAGCTGGGCAATGTCTTGTTTCGCGACCATATTTCCAAGGGTCGCCCACACAATCTGTGCTGAGCTGTAGTCATTCGGCTCCCACACATTCAACAGACAGCACCTGGCTTCGGGCAGCAGGGACACACCCGTGACACCTTCCATAACAGCATGCACTCGGGACCACAACGCAACCACCTCCGGGCATTCCCACAGAATGTGGAGAAAGGTACCAGACATACCACAGCCACGCTTGCATAGCCCATCCAATGAAAACCCCATTCGAACCAGACGAGGCCCGGTGACATACACTCGGTGGAGTATTTTAAGCTGAATGAACCGCAAACGAGCAGGAATGGCGACTTCCTTAGGCGAGGACAGAGCAGCCTGCCAGTCCTCGTCATCCAATTCCAGGCCGTCAGCACACCACAAGGCCCTGAGGCGAACCAACAAGTCAGCTCTGTTGTTGATGAGTTTTTTGTAGATCAATGAAATAGTGCTGTCGGGCACGTGGCCATCTAATATACGGTCCTCCAGAGGGGAAGACTCAGGAATATCATCACCCGCAGTAAATACAGACAACAGAGCATGACGGACCTGGGCATACCGGAAGAATTCACTGTCACCAAGCTCATACTCCACTCTCAACGCGGCAAAGGGCTTGACATTACCCTTCGACCAAAGATCCCCCACTCTGCAGATACCAATCATATCCCATTTATCAAATCCTTTCGACCTCCACAGGCAGCCCAAACATTCCGAATCATACAGGGGGGTGGCTCGAGTGAACCTTCCACACCAACCCAGTGCCGCATTCGCATCACGCCACACTTTCACTGCGATCTTAGTGGGACCGGTCAGTGCTTCAGGGAGTCTCCCAGAGTACAACGCCCTGTTGAAGGTCCCTCCTGGCAGAATAAATTTATCCATAGAAAACGCCGGGGTAGGGCCTGGTGCGCAGGTCGCATGATTAATAGCACTCAACTGGGATGCCCAGTAGTAACGCCTGATGTCCGGGAGGGCTATACCGCCATCATACCACGGAAGCGTGAGTTTAGAAAGAGCAATACGGGCACGCCCATCCCAGACCAGTTGTCTCTGTAGGCTCTCAACTGCACGAAAGTAACCCGAGGCGATCGGGTCAAAGGAGTTCTGAAGAGCGTACAAGAAACGGGGTAAAGACATCATTTTGAAAAGCGCCGCTCTACCGAGGGGCGACAGAGGCAACCTACGCCAGCGAGCTACATCGAGCGTAAGCCGCTGAAGAGGGGGTAATAAGTTAAGCTCGTAGCGCCTAGAGGGGTCAAGGGAAACATAGATCCCCAAGTACTTGAAACTGGTCTCAGCCACATGAATCGGAAATCTACGCGGCAATGGAGGGAGCTCTCCAGCCAAAACGTAGACGCAGGATTTAGCCCAATTAATGACAAGGCCGGAATTCTTCCCGAAGGAGGTCAGAACATCAAAAAGTACGTTAAGGGACTTTTTAGGGGAAGTTAGATAGAGGAGGATATCGTCCGCGTATAGCGAAACACGATCCTCGAAACCAGGAAACCACCGGATGCCCCGCATAGAAGGCTCCCAACGGAGCCACTCTGCCAAGGGCTCCAGAGCGAGAGCAAACAGCAAAGGAGACAGCGGACAGCCCTGCCGGGTACCACGTCCGAGCGTAAAAATGCAAGACACTCTGCGATTAACGACTACCTGGGCCAAGGGAGTCTCATAAAGGAGTTTCACCCAGGCTATGAAGCCCGGCCCAAACCCGAACTTCGAGAGGGCCGCCCAGAGGTAGGGCCATTCGATAGTGTCGAAGGCCATGGTAGCGTCAAGAGAGGCCAAAATGGCGGGTTCAGTAAGTGTCTCGGCTCTCGCAAGAACTCCGTGGAGTCTACGCAGATTCAAAGCAGTGTTGCGGTACGAGATAAAACCAGATTGATCCGGATGGATCAAGTCCCCGATCACAGTCACCAAGCGGTTAGCCAGTAACTTGGCCAAAATTTTGGGTTCGCCGTTAAGTAGAGAAATCGGTCTGTAAGAAGTACAACGATCCCGTGGCTTGCCCTCTTTGGGAATGACAACAATAGTAGCGAGTCGTTGGTCCAAAGGGAGGGAGCCAGACTCCAAAGCCTCAAGAAACATGTCCCTGAGATAGGGCGCCATTTTGTCAGGTCGCAGCTTGTACAGTTCAATGGACAAACCATTAGGGCCCATCGCCTTACCTGAACGTAGGGAACGAATAGCCACCGCAACTTTGTCCACCGTGAGCGGAGCATCCATGAGATCTCTGTCCGCGTCAGGAAGACGGGGCAAAGCAATATCGCGCAACAACAGTCGAGAGTCCTCCTCATCCCTGTCACAAACAGAGATGTACACCATCTCGAAGTGATCCGCAAAGCACTGAACGATCCCGGCTGGATCCGTGACACCCACACCCTCAGGCCGTTCGATCACAGGGACCACACGATTGACTCTCTCTTTCTTGTCCAACCACGCAAGCAATTTACCAGCTTTGTCACCCACATCATACAGTCGTCCCTGCTGCTCCCTATACATCACTTTCGCAGCGTCAGTCACCAGAGCCTTGTAGTCAGCTTGTTTCAGAGCAAGGGAGTGCAACTTCTCACCAGAAACGCCCAACTGGAGATCATCCTCCAGAGCAGCTATCTCAGATTCCAAGCGAACAACCTCCACATGTGCAGCCTTCTTAGCAGCAGCGATCAAGGATAGGGACTGACCACAAATGACAGTTTTAAATGCCTCCCATAGCGAAACAGCAGAAGAAACAGACCCCACATTTTCATCAAAATAATGCTCAATAGCTTTCACAAGTTCCGAGCGGGTCTTGGGGTTGCGGAAGTGCCATGGATTGATAGGAGCAACTCTTCCCTCATCGCCCTCCCGGACCTCATACCGGAGCCACAGTGGGGAGTGATCAGAAATACCCCTAGGGAGCTGACGGATTTCTCTAATAGAAGAGGATTGAACCGCTGGCATTAAAAAATAGTCCAACCTAGAAAGACTGCCATGTGCCCCAGAATGGAAGGTATACTGCAACTGAGTAGGGTGCAGCAGTCTCCAGGCATCCACTAGTCCAAAGGTCTCCAGCAAGTCACTCAACCACATTTGTGCCCTGGGTAGATCTCTAGGAGGATGACGATCAGATGCGCCAGAGACAACTGAATTCAGATCCCCACCCAAAATCAGGAGGCCTTCGGGAAGGTCCAACAGGACACTACAGAGGTCTGCGAAGGTTAAAGCTTGCAAACCCGGGGGGACATAAACAGATAGTATGGATAGCGTCCTACCCTCCCACCTACCAGTGAGCACCGCATAGCGCCCCCTGTCATCAAGTTTCACCTCGTCAATTGCAAAAGGGAGAGAGGACCGAATGTTTATTTTTTTTAACAAAAATTATTTTCCTGATAGCAGATTGCAGCTGCTGGGCCCTCCAAAAAATAAAAAAAGGTAAAGAAAAAAAAGCGACACGGAGGGGAGGGAGGGAGTGGAATAAGAGAGCAACAGAGGGGCAATGGTGGAGCGTGTGGGGGATTAAATAGTGAATGCTGTCATGTGGCAGCAGCATGGGGAGGGTCAAGGGATGTAGATGAGTTTGATTTGCACAGGGGAGGAATAGAGAGCAGAAGAGCAATGAGAAGCTCGGGGGTTGGAGGTTTAAAACATTTAAATCAGATGGGGAGGAGTGAGGGAACCTTTGGGGTGGGGGCAATATGAGGAGCACAGCAGAACAGGCATTTGAGGGGGGAGAGCATATGATGGAGTGAGCAAGAAACACATGCATTCGCAGAATGTGCTGCAATTAAAATAAGAATGTAGTTCAGTGAATGTGAGCAGTGTAACAGTGAAAGTCATCCAATAAAAGGTTGGTAAAGAAGCTACGCTCCATGAAAGGAACAAACACAACAAGGGGAAAGTAACCAATCAAAAAAGAAGCCAGCAAATAAGAGTGACAAGAAAACTAACCAATGGGAAGTAATGGACTGGCCAAAGGCCCATCATACATGTTTGGTAAGGTCCACAAGAGGTCTTTCAACAACAGACCGCTAAAAGCAGTCAGTGGATCAGGCAAAAAAATATGAATTGACCTGTGGTTGCCCACCAGTTAGGAAGATGATTCATGAAATTACATTATAACAGACCACAGTTAAGTTTTAATTCAGCCCTATTTGCAGATTCTACAGTAACAACGAGTCACTTGTCTTTAAAACTGTTTAACATTTCTGCACTGATTAAAACTGTTTTGTCACCTCATTTTAAAGATATGAATACATTAAATGTTTCTCAATAACAGAAATAATTTCAGATTAGAACCACATAAAGAACTTGACGTTCATAGCCCTCAAGTGGGCCCTTGTCATGTATCTCGTCTTCACATAGCTTTCACCTTTTAACCAAGCCCACACCACCTACTGGCACCTGCATTTATCATGTGTTGACAAATCTCAGCATGCAAACTGCTTCTGGCTGAACAGTCAGGCCTGGCTAAAGATGTCACAAATTCCGGAGTTGGCAAATTTAAAAAACTCATTCTTACGGATATCACATAAACTGTCTACACCTCAAATTTCTATCCTTTAAACTATGGTTGTGATGATGGCATTACCACAAAAGAGGTCTACCTTGAGCAAGGATATTTGTGACTAGTGATATTCAGAGGCAATGTAAACAGACTAATCCATTCTCGTCCCACTTCATTGAAACTAGGAGGTGTTAACCCAGAACTTGAGCTGCAAAGTTTAAGGCAACATAAATTGTATGTTGTGTCTAGTTTGTGATCTGTATTCAGAAGACTTATAGAAAGACATATCAGCTGAAAGTATATGTAATTTTCAAAGGTAGTTTGGGTGCTTGTTAGACTGTCATGGAGTCTTTCCATGCATGAATGGCCAAATAAGACAAGCATTTACAATGCAGGGGGCAGGTAATACACAACATGAAAATGTTTGCACTCAGCATCATAGAAAGCAGCCAATATGTTTTGGTACACCAAAGCTTATTTCCACTAGTTACAACTAAAGTTAAACTGTTTAGGGCCCGATTCACAGAACTAATTTAAGACAAAATTCTAAACTTACTACTTTTGGTATTCACAGAAGGCATTTAGTAGTAGGAAAGTTAGGATTTTGTCCTACGTTTGACTTAAGACAAACTTAAGACAGACTTAAGACAGACTTAAGTTAGGATTTTGTCTTAAGTCTGTCTTAAGTTTTTCTTAAGTCAAACTTAAGACAAAATCCTAACTTTACTATTACTAAATGCCTTCTGTGAATACCAAAAATAGTAAGTTTAGGATTTTGTCTTAAGTTAGTTCTGTGAATCGGCCCCTATGTGTCTATTTTCTAAATAAAACCTCTATTTGGCATGAAAGTAGAAAATGCCACTAGTGTAAGGACAGCCCCCAGGGTTATGTCACATCAATTGACTTTAGTAAAGGATGGCAAGCAAAACACAAGCATTGGCAAAACCAATAGGTATCGCCAACAAGAGATATTGGCTTTGTCAATGTTTTTCAGCCAAGCAGCACAGCAGCGCAACTGCTGTGCATCATGGCTGAAACTAAAAAAACATAAGTGCTATGACCGACCAGCGATGGCTGCATCATATAGATTGTTTTTTTATTGGTTTAGGGCCAGGAGGGAGAGCGGGGTAGGAGGCAACACTGAGGGATGGAGGGTGTGTGGTAGGGCAACACGTGCATCAGGTCTGTGAAAAAGCATTATGATACAACCAGCGCTGGCCACTTCATTTAATTTTTTTTGTATTGCGGGTGGCAAGCAACATGGAGGAATGGGCGGGGGTCACCATGGACGGGGAGAAAAACACGAGGGACACAGCTGAAAAAAACCACACTCCTGTAGAATGCATAAACACAAATAAAAAGCAACGCGGACAGCAGGTAGAGGGACAAGCTGTAACACAGACAGCACTAGTGAGCAAACCACAACACGGACAATGGGAAGAGGATGGGAGGGAGCAAGGAACAACAAGGACAGTGAGCAGTGCAAGCAACAACACGGACAGCGACAGATGGTAAGCAGCAACACAGACAGCTGGAGGGGGCAAGAGACAACAAGGATGGGGCGGGGAAAAAAGAAGCATATGAGGGAGCCAGCTCGCAAACACGTGCATACTCAATGTTTCAACAAAATAAAAAAGTAGCAACATTGCATGCATTGTATCAGGCAAGACCTAAATATAGAAAAATAATAGAAAAAGGATGCTTCACTATTCCATGGGCAATTTGTTCATAGGAAATTCAACTAAACAGAAAACATTAAAAAAAAACTGGAATAAAGTGTATTTTTAAAACAATGGCAACTGGGCTAATCCTACTATTTAAGAATGTTACTTGCAGGTGTACAAGCTTCTATCATTCGCTCCTATTCTGTTACCCTTTTTTTCTCACTTTTGTCTCTCAGCTTCATCCACTACAGGTGTTTCTTCCAAATACTTTTCTTTCTCACTTCTGGAACCGACACTGCTTCTATCTCACTGCATCTTTCAAGCTTCGACTCTCATTTCAAAGCTCACCTCCTGGGATAAAAGAGAACTCGGCATGCTTGCCAGATAGAGAGAGGGCTATCCAGGTGCCGAGCCCTGCCTCGAAGATTTAAGACCCCTCTCTTACTGGGCCAGCTCGTGCACTGTTCGCATTCTTGCTTTGAATCTCCTCTTTGTTCTTGGTCCATTTTCGCTTTGTGCCTTTTGTTGCATTTAGTGCAATCAACTACATATAAATATGGACAACTATTTTTAAAATATGCTATTTATCATTTTAAAACGTAAAGAGAGTCACTGTACATTTGAATACAGTTCACATAGTAAGAAAAGGTTGATTAAAAAACTCAGCCAGGACTTCCAAGAAGTGGCTAAATTAGATGTGTCAGTATCAAGTTAAATGACTTGAATGCTAGCTTGTGTATAGCCAGCTGTGAAACACTTTGTCCAGCTTATATTATTTTTGGAAGCCCATGGCCCCAGTTCTTATTAAATGCATACATCCATCCTCAGAAATGTACAGTATTTCATTTAGGCAATTTGTAAATTCACAAAGTTTTTCAAAGATATGCTTGAAAACTTGAAACAGATGCAGGTTTTCGCGTGTACTCCTGGAATCTTTCCTGAATTTACAATGCCTGTGTATTTCCAGATGCACAAATATAGTTAGTACAAAATGGTACATGGGGAAATACCATTGTATTCGGCAAGTAATACTTTTTTAACCTGTGCGGGGGAATATAATTTCCCCATGGAGTGACAAATCCCGTTCTTTACATCTACAAACATTTAGGGCGTGCTCCTTTCACATTCCAAAGCTTGAAAGAGATTTGATTAAGTTACTCATAGGAGAAAATCTCCTATCATTTCCAAGGTGGGAATAGGTCAGAAAAAAATGTGGGACTGCACACAAACCCGATTTTGTAGGAGGGGCTATCGCTTTCAGACCATCCCTACCTGAAGTGCCCACTCCCTACCCTTGGAGTCTTGACTCATGCGCAAAATTACTTCACGGTGGCGTAATATTGCATATGAGCGAAAGGACCTGCGAGTGCAATTTCACCTTTGTGAATGTCCTGCCCTTGTTAATCTAGACATTTGTGCTTGTAAATTAGACTTACACATGCAGTTCCAATCCTGGAGAAGGGCCAGCCCAGAAATGTTTTTTTTCCTTTTGTCGAAACATAATCATGCCATGAGGGCCATTTTTTTCACAAGAGCGCAATAGTTTTCAAACACTCTTTTTTTACACGTGTGCTCGCTGTGCTATCTGGTTTCATAGGCCCAGATTACATGGAAATTCCAATGATGAGAATTTAACAGGTATTTGAAGTATGGCTGCATAATTTAGCATCTGTTTTTGGTTTTTGATCACCAGCCAGTCTCCACTGAGCCTGAAAGCACTTATTTTTTAGCCGCTTGGAATGGCTACTTTGAAAAACAAAATGCTATTATCATGAAAGCTGGACTATTTTTGTCTTGAATCATTTATTGGGAGGCCTTCAATTTATTTAATGGCATTGATGCCAGATAGAATCACGTGCTGCTCAGGTGTTTTGAGTCTAAATTCTGTTTTCTTACATAATGGATTTAAATTGGGCCATATAGCTCATGTGAAGAAAAAACATTGTGGAAAACACACTTTCTAAACGTCTTATTCCAGGGTTCAATCATAGATCTGTATTTTCCTATTTGCTACTATATTTCTTCAAGTTTTTGTTTTCTCATGCCTACGTGTACACTCTGCGTGTTCCGCCCATGACTAACCCTACACAAATGAATGATCTCTCTAGGTTTAATCTATGGTTTGGGATTAATATATTAAAAATACATGTTTTGAGTTAATTCCCGAGTTCTTTTGAACTGAATTAATTCCCTATTTTTTTATTGATTCGGAGGCTCAATGTATTTCATGCAGTGGGAGGCTGTACATGCGATATTGGAGAGCCCTGGGTTGTTCAACAAAATATCTGGAAGGCTTCGCTCTTGCAGTAGAGGGGCAGTCATTTGCCCCTAGCGCCACATGCATTTTTAAGGTACTGCTCCAAGTGGAATACTCAAGAAGAACAAGGTGAGAGCTCATTCAGTAAGGTGCATGTCTGCATCTTGGACCACAAGGATGATCATAGTAACGACCCTTCTTGGAACTGGTCTCTTATGTGTCAGCAAGGAAGGAAATTCTGAAAGAAACAAAATCTCTAACAGGGTTCAAAAGAGCATTTACAATCTGAGTAAAGGCAAACACTCCAGGCACTGTAGTAAGAGGACAACTGGCCAACTCCCAAATCCAAAGATCAGTTCTTAATCCCACTGTGTATGAAATAATATAAAAATTACAATGTAATGCTTGCATCCAAGGGCCTAATTTTAAAGCAATGGATAGGTTTTTTAATTAATTTTTGTGAAAATTCAATAGTGCTTGGGCAATCCACATTAAACAAAATGAGGGGAATTCTTTGAATTTCACGGTTGCGAAAAGATCCAGTCTTTTGTTTGGATGACTTGTTTGGGCAGAAAATGCCTCGTGGGATATTGTCACCTTGAACAAGTCTCCTTGTGTGACTTTTGATTGCGATACATGCCCTCATGTTCAATTTTCATCTGCGATACTTCAAAAGTTTACAGAATTTTTTGTAATTACACAAAATAAAATTGGACAATTTTGAATGGGCTTTGTTTAAAACTATTATTGAGAGATTAAAAGAAGAATTCTGCAACTCAGCAGGTATGGGATATTTGTCTATAGCTAAATTCAAGCCTCACTAACACCAACACTTCTTGTAGCACATTATTTAATCTCTTGGTTTACAGAGTATTGTTTCAAGAATACTATTGGCATATTTACCGAATTTACAATTTGTTCAGCTCTTGTTACAGCGCCAATTTCTTACAAATTAAAAATGTTTTTTTCACTAATTTTCAATGATGTGTAATTATCATTGTGGGCTGTAATGCACTTAAATTACCCGCTTTTCTTTTTTTCAACTATTGCATAGAAAAAAGACACGTTGTTATATAGTTTATCTGACCTTTTCAAGTAACTGATTAGTTAATTGTACACTTTTGTTTAACTGCCTTCAACAGATGTTTATACTTAAATCTGTTGTATTTTTCAGCATACAAATAACATTTAGAATTGACAAAAACACTACTATTTATTTATATAGGTTTTTCTATAAAAACAACATTAATAAAACACACGGGGTATTTGTATTGAAAGTACATCCTAAGACTCAGAATGAACTTTCAGTCGCATGTAGTTTTGGGGGAGGGGAGAGTTCTTCACCTGAAAGTAGTTGGAGGCTCTGTGTTGTACACACTTGTGGATGGAAGCATGTTAAAGTTGTCAGAGTGATAGTGAAATCTTTTCTCTGTCTCTCTCCCTTGGTTGTCACTGCTCCAGACAAGATGTCTACCAATTAAATTACAACAGAAAAATGAAAAACAGGGATATATTCTAACACAGCCCTCTCTATCCTGGCACGATCTAAAGTGTACGATTTCTCCTTTTGCTTGAGTGAACAGCAAGGTACTTGGATATCCTATTCTGACTAAATCCTTCCCTCTTTCGGTTGGACTAAAATCTTGCAACCTGTTGTCCTGCACACTTTGGTCTAAGATCTGTACTGCGCCCAAGATGTAAACCTTTTATGCTCTGTAAGCACGTGGGCCTACAACGTCACACGTGGTTTATTCTTCAGAAGGGACCAGCATCAGTGAAACACATAGGATCATTTGACATTTTCGTGTGTGAAAATACATAAAAAAGATCACTCACATAAAGGAAGCTATTTTATTTGCATTTGATACTGAACACAGCAGTGTTTCTAACTGATTATACTCCTGAGTTAGCACAAACACACTTCCTCCAATCATTGACACGCCAGCGTGCTTATCTATGCACAGTGTGATCTGAGCACTGTCCTGTGGGGAATGAGTGTGTGCGGCTGCCTGATAAGGGACATCTACTTTCGGCTTCGGAGGCTGTTTCCTGGGCTTTGTCCAGCTCTTACACAGAGATACCCCCAAAGCTCTCATTGTTGTTATTTCCTACATTTTATCCCAAGGGTGTCAAGCAAGCCCAACAGTGACAAGTGCTGATACATCTGTTTGAACCTCAGAATCAGGGACATATAACGTGAGAAAAGGCATCGTAATTCATCAGAACCAACCCATGCAACAGCAAATTCCAAAGCAAACTGACCCTCAATTAGATTGACTGGAAAAACATGTCAAGAATGGGTATTAATATATTAAACATACTCCATGAAACTGAAATTAGCAAAAAGCGTGCTCTATTAATATTCTAATTATCACATAATGCTATATTTAAAGCAAAGTGGGTGAGCCTACAACTACCTCACACAGGAAAAGGCTTTCCTAGTAGTTAACTCAACGGTTAGGTCGACCTTGCTGAATCTTTTTATTCATTCTAGTATTTAACCTTTAGTACTAATGTTAGTATTTTCTAAGTTCACTAGCAGCCCGTCCCGACGTTGTCCGGGGATGAAATAGAATGTCTGCAATGCTTTCAATTTGCAAGGCAATTTATTTTTAAAACTTACTCTGAATCGCCCCATCACCGGGCTCAGGTCCCGCGTTTTTTTTCAAACTTACTCTGAATCGCCCCATCACCTGGCTCAGGCCCCGCGTTTAAAAAAAAACTTACTCTGAATCGCCCCATCACCCGGCTCAGGCCCCGAGTTGTTTTTAAAACTTACTCTGAATCGCCCCATCACCCGGCTCAGGCCCCGCGACTCAGAATCGCCTCATCACCTGGCTCAGCCCCCGCAGAAGAATGAGTCCACTGTGAAGCCGTGTCCTCAATGCAATATGGGAACATTTGTGTCCGCTGCAGACTCGAACGTGTTTGTGCGCTCCACCTGACGCCCCGCTCCAGCCGACGGCAATTAGACGCCCCACATTGCATCAACGTGCAACACCCACAACAATGGTAAATGCAAAGCCCACTTGTATTGGGACGACGCCCACTCGTATTGGGGCAGCTCGGCTCCATCCAACGGAAATTACACGCCCCACATCGCGTCAACGGCCAACGCCACAACAATAGTAAATGCAACGCCCCCTCGTAGTCCCAGCAGGCCGCGCCTATCGCTCTATGCACACGCCTAAATGGTAAATGCAACTCCCCCTCGTATCGGGACGGCAGTCCCAGCATGCTGCGCCCATCGCTCTATGCACACGCCCATGCACACGCCCATGGCTCTCCAACAGAATGCCCACGCCCACAATGGACTACTTTTTCCCTAACGTTCTTTCCCCCTTATAATGTATATAGTGGCCAGCTGTATAGCCTATGTCCATCTGCTGCAACTGTCCTTTCCAATGCTGTATTGGGTGTTGTGATTGGTGCTGTGGTTCCTGAGATTACCCGCCTCAAAGGTTTGGGCTCTCTCTTTATTATATTAGTAGAGATTAAGACAATCCCTTTCCTCAGTAACTCACTTGGTTGATGTGATCGATTTATCAGCAGACTTTAGTAAAGAAATCCAGCTCTGCAGGTTAGATTTTGAGGGCAGAACCTCCTATTTGGAAAGGTTCATACAGGCTTCTATTTCACTTCTTTCACAAGGATGTCCAGCATGTCGACTTGATACTATGAACATAAATAATGCAGTAGGCACTTAGCCAATTCAGTCTAGAAAGTCAGAAGATGTGGTATGACCCACAGGACTCTCCTTACCTGGTCAAAATCTGTGATTGACAGGTCTGGAATCCTCCACTTTTTCTTGAGGACACCCCAAACACCTATAAGAAGTGCCAACAACCAGTCACTTACCCAAACTTTGCTAAATTTTTCTAAAGACTGTCCCTTTTAGCTATGGAATTCTAGATTCAAGAGCCGTAAAGCATTTGGTGCTTTAACAAACTCATCAAATATAGACCAAAATGTAGCTAGGATACGGACAACAAGAGGCGGAAAAGGCACACTTATGAGGCCTCAGTTGGCCCATGCAGCTGCCTCCGCGTACATGTTGGTTATTTTAGCTGGGAGCACCTCTGTGAATTGGGACACACTTTGGCTAACATCCTGTTAAGGGATGTTCAAGCTGCTGCCCAGCAACCAGAGAAATATTGACTGCCTTTTTGTTATAATTAAAACATTGCTTAAAAAAAGCCCCCTCTCCAAACTTTCGTTGCATAATTATATACAAATTTAAGGGTTTGGGCTTGATGTTTGCCATCATTCACAGCAGCATCTGCAAATGGTCTCACATCTGTAGATGAAAACCTCACATAGGGTATCATAGAGTCATTACAGGGGTGGGAGTCAAACGGAAACGCAATGACATCATTATTGAGCGCCCAGGATGTGTGAACTTTGGACGCAGTTGCCCGCTTGTTTACTTTGGGGAAGGAACGTTTTTTAATGATGTCACATGAATGAGAACCAACGCATTCCCATTTTTAACTTGCACTTGCAGTCTTCAAGACGCCGACTCCCAAATCTGCTTCCTACACACTTGTCAAAAATGTTGTTACAATATGTCTTTTTAATCGGAAAAGGTCTGTATAAATAAATATAGTGGCATTGTAAAAGTGTAGGTCGAGGCTCGAAACATCTGTTTTCTCCTGAACAGTTGGTTGTCCTTGATTCTGAACAGTTTGCAGAAAGGATCTATTGTCTGCAACAGTTTCTTAAGCTGTTAACTCACAGATGTTCTAATTGGACACATTTCAAGCTTTTCCACAGTGTGCTTCTGGGGAAAAGACTACCACTGATCCCAAAATTATTTTTCAGTATCCTAAAGTAAGTAGTATATGCTCAGATGTACAGTGTAATATACTATTTATCACCCTGCGTTAGTATGAGGTGGGACTATGTCTCATTGGAGACACAACCTTAAGTCAGTCATGATCACTTCTCTCCCTTAAGCACAGTAATAATCAGTAAATTACTCAATGCATCTTTGCATATATGGTTTATGTCATACTGTTTTCAAGTGAATTAGCTATAAAAGGAGGTATTTAAATAAAACCAGAAGACAAGGGGTGAAATCAGATTGAAGAGGCTTTGTGACTATTAGCAGAGACATTTGCCTTTGTAAAATCATTGTAACATACAATCCGGAGGCAGTCAATAGTGTTTTTTTATTTACATTCTCCCTACTTTGTTAATAACATGGAACCTGACCTTTGCACTGTAGTAATAATCGTATGATGTGTGTTTATAAGTACACTTATTCTAAATAAGGTTACTAAATGACATTATTTTCACTGGTATTGCATAAAAACATTTATTGTTAGAAATCGGTAAACATGCTCTGTAATATCACAATTGAAAACCACTACAACAAAAGACCAAATTTACACTGAAAAATGTAAATTAGGCCCTTTTGTTAACCCCTTATTTACATCCTAAAGTAACAGTACCTATTTACTAAGTAATAATAACTAAAACTATCTGACTGAACTATCGGTAACTGAACAGATACCTGGCCACTTGCTTTGATTGATAGAAGCGTTTGGCTACCCATAATATTAATTTGAGGGAGCACTTTCGGTGTTTTCATGCATGTTTCCTTGGTTTACATGAGGTGTTCCACCAGAGACCAGGGGTACCCACTATAACGCATAAAGGACCATGGATGCCAATCTGAGGAAGCAGAGGGTAGCAGCTACTACCTCAAGACTGGCGTTTGGCATCTCTGGCACTCACCTTGCTCCTCCTTGTTGCAGGGATCAAAAGGGAGTGAGGGAAAAAGAAGTACATAGAAATCGAAGAGCAATCTTTCTTTACTTTCGGTAGTTTTCGCTCTTTTCCCTACCGCAAACCCCTCAGAAGCAAAAAGAACAAATGATGGACGGAATACTGACCAAATACAACATTCACCCCCAGTCACAGATCTGGGTTTAATCCATCATTTTTTTGCTCACCACGCCACCCCAGTTTGGACCCTGCCATATGCAAATCAGTCTTGACCCTGCTCCCCATGGGAACAGTCCAGCCTGATCTGCCAAGCCAGGTTCTCTCTGGACCATAAACAAGCATCCTGGGACTGGTTTCGAGGTATTACCCCTCATCAGCCAGGCTAGCTTGAACCCAGTGGGGCAGTGAGCACTGGACCCACGTCTGGACATACCCTGCCAACTTAGGGTGACAAAAGCAAAAAGAACAAATGATGCACGGAATGTTGAACAAATCAAACATTCACCCCCAGTCACAGATCTGGGTTAATCTATCCAGCCTCTTGGAAGCAAAACGAGGGACTGCTGAGGGAATATACTTACTTGTTAACAGATGCCAAAAGGTCCATTATCCCACTCTCCGTGACTTGTTGCTGAATTGATGTCCAGAGATGTCCAATTATTTATTTAACCCTTCAGCCACACCACATTTTTGTCGAGTGACTACATCTCAGTTTGGTGTATAAATGCTGTATACATGGGCAGAAAGTGCAGGGGGTAGAAAAGGGGTGAACAATGTACAAATACAGTTCAGAACCCTTCATAGTTTTAGATTAAAACATATCTGACCCACTCCATGGGTGGCTAACTTTGTGTTCATCCTTATGTCCTGCACAGCCACCTTCTCCCCCTTACATGTCTGCCTAAACAGTTCATTCGTTTAAAGGCCCAGAAAGGTCAGGGTGCATTTCATAAACCCTAGTAAATATATTTTGTCCACCTTATGCACCTTAAGATGTCTTGAACAGTAATGGATTAATCAAAACTGTTTCTTGATTAGCACCATTTCTTTTTATGCCATCATCAAGTGTGCAAGGCACAGGCTAATTTCTTTTCTTTTTTTACTGTTTTACTGCTCATCTTTGTATTTTTTTCCCCATTCTCAGCGTTAATACTTATATTATTAATTTATTCTTGCACTTTTTCTTTTTTATTCTTTCTTTTATTTATCAAACAATTACATTTTTCAAAAATCACACCAACGTAAAGCATGCATTTGACAAAGCCAAAACGCTGTCAGCTAATGCCAGACCTATATAGTGTGTGTGCCCTATTTAAATCCTATGAAAAGGCAATGCTCAGATAATAAAAATGTTCCCCAGTAGTAAATCAACATGCTATCTAATGAGCCTGTTTTCCAAGAAAAAAGCGCAAACATCCTTGGATGTCATGCAACCTAATGTATAACTACAACGAAAATACAATAAATAAAGAGGGATATCACCCAGAAAAAAAATCGAATATCTGAGGAACTGCAAGTCATAAAAGATTTGGTAGAGCACTCAAATACACTCCCAAAGAAGACAGTGGCCAGAATACAGCCTTGGAGCAGATTGCTGTTTTTCACATGTTTATGTGCAACTACCATGTTTGAAACATTTTGATGGATCAGGGTGAAGTTGAGCTCTTAACTGCAGCATTGAGTTAACAGATTCCCACCACTGTCACTTTTTCCATAATGTCCATAAGTACAGTCCCAATCACTTTAAGTCTATAAACAGAGGTTGATATCTATACACCCTGCCTAATAAACTCCTCTGCGAACTGTGCCCAAACAACACATTGCCCAACAGTTGGGAAAGCATTCATAAAACCCACCGGTTCTTCCAGCAGTGGCCATTTTTCTGTTACCCATGTAGAAAGTACGCCTAATATGACTTTGATGAAAAACTTCCCCATCATTTCAAACACAAACTTAGTTGATCTTCACATAAAATAGATGTTTTAAAGGAAATTTCAGTGTTTTTTTCCAAACCTTATTTTGGGCTTCTAAGCCTTTGTTTTGCCACTATCGCACTTGTACATGATGTCCTCTGCTACCTGTGTGCAACCATGTTAAACGCGGGAACGGTCATGTCACAGAGGTCAGAGCTTGGCTCCTTTCCGTCACTTCAAATTAAAACACGGTACTACTTGTCAATAATCTTCATTAGAGACTAGGAGGACATAGTCAACCATAGTGGATGTTAACCAAGCATCTTGTAGATCTAAGTCCACCTCAAACTTACATGAATTAATCAAGGTAAAGGTATTTTGGTGCACAATCTAGAACGGCTTGTGCATGACAAACATTTTGACTGCTTTCAAAACTTTACCTGGACAGAAATCTCCAGATGATTTCTGTACTAGGAAGAACATGGAATAAAATCTTCTCCTTTTCTTCAAAGCCAGAGACCTGAATATTGACCTACAGTGAACAAGAACACAATATTTTAGAGAAGAATCTAGTACTTGACGCCATTTTCCTTGCGGAGACTGAAAGCAAGATCCTAAATTTGATGGAGGAAAAAAATACACTGATTCAATGACTATTTCTTATTAGATCCAGAGCAAATTCTTCCTATTGCCTTCAGCATGCCTCGATTTTAGCACAAAAAGGCAAACTTGTCCTGAAACTGGGGCAGCACAGCCATGTATGTGGTGATGGAGTAGTGCATTAGGATTGTGAGTTGCTGAAAGAGCTACAAAGCATTGGTGCCTCAGGGGAGAGGCGGTTTAAAAGGACGTAAGTGGAGTAAATGGGGATCTTTAGGGGATTGTAGAAAAAAGGTCAAAGGTGTGTGGTGAAAGCCTTCAGGGGGTGTAGCATAGTAGGGCAAACAGAGGTATGGTATGAGTGATGGTCTGGCAAGAAATAATTTGTGGGGCGGTCAGTGTAACTCTTTTACCCATTCAAATGTTTTCTTTAATGGTATAGACCAAGACATTAAATAGGATGTTTCCTGAAGTTAGAGAGTTACATAGCTAACAATTAACATTGTAAGGCTGCATCAATATTTTTGTTTGTGTCATCTACAAGAGAGAGAATTAGTCTAATTTCCCTGAAGTCATGCCCAGGAACTTCATGACTAATGGGTCCACTTTAACATACGCAAGAAATGTAGGTTCAAAGTCTTACAAAGGATATACACTTCACACAATCTAAAAAAAAGGCACCCTCTTATGATATCTTTTCATTCACCCAAACGGTCCTAAGGGAGAAGGAGGAATTTGAGGTTGAAACTTTATACTGAAATAACTCACAGATTTCTGGGACCAGATTTGCCCACTGCTGCTCCGGCCTGTGCCAACGCTTCTCTGCGGACTTATCATTTCTCCTGACCTTTCTCCTTGTGCTTCAGATATTTATCACCACTATTGCTCAACCAGCTTTCATTCACTTTGCCGCAGCCTGAGCTCAGCCTTCTTCCTGTTCGTCCCTAATGGGCCTCCAAGTCTAGCTTTTGCTACTGGAAGGTTTCCATGTTACATGACCACTGCCCTAACAGGGGATGCCATTTGAGCAAAGTACACCATAATCCTTCTAAGCACACCTATGTAACTGACATGACTTCTTGTACTATCTCACTGACGACTGAAGACTTCAAAACTTCCAATGAACTGCTAATCTAACCTCTCTAGAGCATTCTTGCCTGAGATGCTTGCAAAATACATAAATATAAGCGCAAATATTTGAATAAAGATAAAACTTGCATGGTGACAATGTATTCTTTCATAGTGAGGTTTTTGCCAACCAATGAAAAGGAGGCTGCTAAAAGCTCTCTCAGTTGTAACCACACTATGTTTGCTGACGTCAGGCTCATTGCTCCCCTAGCTAACTTGGACTGGAGATTGGAGGAAAAAAATGCTTTCTTGAGGTACTTTTGAACAGGGATTCAACAAAATCCCTGCCTTAAAAAGTGGAACTACCCCACAATTCATGTGTACCACAAATACCCCCAAACAACCGTATTGATTGGGTGGGACATTTTTGAACATTATTTTGATCCTGGAGAGTAGAATCACACCTGGAAAGTTGGCGGCAATTTGCATGACATCCTTGACATCACATAGCATAGACAGGTCCTCTAGAATTATAAGGCAGTGGATGAACACATTATGAGGCAAGGTTAACTAAATTATGCGGTAATGGGATACAAATTATGCAGTAAAGCAGCACGATCTATGACAGTGATATCTCGTTAGTTTGTTAATTTAACACACATTGATACAACACTGGGCAGGATAGAAAAGTTTAATAAGAAACAAACGTATCCCGGATATTATTGATCTTATTGAAATGTCATTCAGCAACATATTTGTATCTCGCAAGGAAGCATGGAAATGCCATTTCACTCATGCTTCCTAGTCACAAAGTAAAAACATTTCTGTTAAACAATGTACACCCACAAGGTTGTATGGCATTACAACGTGGGCTTTTACCCCGTGTGCCATTACAACGCTGTTTTTACAACGCAAGTCGTTACAACGACTTGCACTGTAAGCGCTGGATAGTGGAATAGTTTAATTTTCTGTTCCAACTCCAGCGCACGTTACAGTAGGGAAGGTGTTGGAATAGAAAATTAAACTATTCCCTATCCAAGAGCGCCCTCCAGCGCAAGTCGTTGTAACGACTTGCGTTGTAAAAGCAGCGTTGTAATAGCAGCGCGGGGTAATGCCCGCGTTGTTATGGCTGTTCCCCCACCCACAAGCATAGATGTGCACTTATAAGGTGATAAAAGGTGTGTCGGTTTTATTCTGCGTTCCCAGACATGTTTTACAACATGTTTTAGGTTTTGGCTTTCCTCGGTGTCAAAACTATATGAAACTCTAGAAGCCCCTCTTCCTTCGCCCTTGAAGAAAGGTGTTTTAATTTGCATATATATAAAGTAAGTGTGTTGATGGGACACTTCCTAAGATTCAAGCCAAATGGCCTTAGAAAGAGAAGCAACATGTTTGCAATTTTTGCACACTGTTAAAATAATTGGTGTTTTGAGAACTGTGCCTGTTGTGCAATATGAATTTGTGCAAATGATAGAGCAAAACATTTTCATCTCAAAGAAGCAACCATTAATTCTGTCCTGTCTGTATTACATTTAAATCAGGATTGTTTTGATGCTGCAGAGAACAGCCATTTCATAAGTTAGAAATATTTATACTCTCAGGATAGATTCTTACTTCATTATTACAGTTTAAAAACTGTAGTCACCAATTGGAAGCTGAACAGTTAACATTTGCAAATTGTCTAGCACTATGCTGCACCATCGGTAGTGCATTTCGAGGTAATCTTGATCAGTTAGCTAAAAACTATATATTCCATTAAATTTATAATTTTGCGTAAAATGCCACTGACACCCAATCATGTTTTTCTAGTGGGTCTCACATACCATACAATATACATTTGCATAGTAGTACAAGCCCTTAGGTACCAGAGTACTTGCACAAGTCACATGGGCATTGGGGTGAAGGAGCATCTTCCCTACTGCACCTTTCGACCACCCACCCACACATTAAAGATATGTGAGAGAGGCATGGGACCTGCTCTCTGACATACATGTGTGTGGATAAAAGTTGTCACCATGTGTTTGTAAGAGAACGCGAATGGCAGCGTTCAAGATTCGAAGTACTGGTCTATAAAAATAAAAAAAAGACCTCGATGGGTCACTTTGGTGAATGAATGTCAAAAGAAAATGCGAAGGAGTGTCCCTTTGGTTTTTTAAAAATCTTTCAAGTGGATATAAAAGTCAGTTTCTTGTGTTTTTTATTATCCTAATAAAAATGGTTCTCCAGATGCAAGGCATTGCCCTTGAATTTAATGCACTTTGAGTTATTGACACCAAAGTTACTCTGTTCTCCAGGTGGTTTGTCTGCGCACAATGAGACGAGGGCTAATTAAAAGCGAGAAAGTTATGGCCATTACTTCGAGCCCTCGGACTTAGCAAACTCTGTACCCTTGACGTTTCCCTGCCTCGAGGAGGCCACTTGCCCGGCACAAAAGGGCCTGGATGAATGGCAGCTGTTTGCCCATCGCCATGGAAACCTTGCTACACGGGTGGCCTGACAGGCCCTTCCCAAGAGCTGCTTCTCTCTATGATCTTTGCCCAGTCAAACGTGCTATTTATTCACTGGTCCCTGCCTTTGAGAAGTGTCTGACACTGTCTGAATAATGTCTGTTTTATGAATTCTAATGAAAAGTTTTGAAAGAGAGGCTCGCCTACACAAAGAGGCACTGAGGATTCTTTCCCACTGGGGAACTCAACATGCACAGAACTCAGGGCTGAATTTCTGTACAATACATATGGGATTAAAAGATAGCATTTATGACTGGCAAAATTTGACAGACATGATCGATTGAAAATATCCTTCTATTTGCTTCGGTAGAGTGAGCACATTCGAGACATTTGTAAGACATTTGTTGGCAAATTTACTTTCCCCACTCTCACAATTTTCACATCTGTATTAACAGTTCAGTTATTTGAAAACAGAAATAATTCATTTAAAAATCATATTTTTTTTCACCTTTTTATCTGTATTTTGCCCGGCTAAACGTCATTCATGTTAAAAAAACATTTCTCCACCTCATATTCAAAGAAATCAAACTTAAGGACCTGCTTATGAGTGAGTCGGATGGGGGAGGTAGGTAGATATTTGATGAACCTGATAAATACCCATACCTGGGGTGTGGTAAGAACTGGCAGCCGAAAATACCTCCAATTCTGAGCATTCCTTATGAAAATGAGGACTTAGATGCAGAATGCTGTCCTTCCTGCACCATATTCAACATGTATGAGGATTGACTGCATTTTATCATGCCTGACTTGCCAAAATTTGCAAAGGAAATTCGCAAGAGTACAATAATGACTACAAGATTTCCGAATTGTCATCCCTGCCAAACAGTAGTCAATATGATAGTTCTGACAATTGGTGACTGAATGGCTTAAGAGAGATTTGTCCATTGGGAAGTTGGGAAGGTTTGCCAAAAATACAGGCAGGTCCTTTCCATGTGTGAGTTGCATTCAGCATTTTACTTCCAAGTGACCTATCTATGCACTTGCACTGCTTTTGTGGATAGTTTGACTAGTGATACATTGATAATTTCACCTTCTATATGGAAGGTATAAGATATAGGTGAGGACTTGAGGTGGACTGTCACTTAGATGTGGGGCATCCATGTAGGGAGAAAATGCTCATCTTAAATATATTCAACCCAACATTCTACACCATGTTTAACTTATGTTGAGCTACCCCCATGATCCTGACTCTTTCAGATGCATGTTCTCACACGAAGAGCAACTGGACCAGGAAAAAAGAGATAAAGGAAGAAAGGTAAGGATCCTTGTCTAGGAAGAATCCGCTTCCTAGCACCTCTTTGGTATCCAAAGATACTGGAGTAGACGCTTCACTCACTTTATCGTGACATGCTTCATCAACACCTCCCTATCACTAATTCCCGCAATATCCCATATGGTCTGAAACTCTCCACCACTCCCTCCCCTTCCGGGTGAGATCGATATCTCCATCTTTAAATCTGGAAACATTCTTATCCAAGCTTCTGAAAATCACCTACTCATCTTTGAACACCACTTCACCTCTCTATCACAAACCCTCTCTCAATCCGGCTCGGCCCCCCTGGCTCCCTTCTTGGTCCCCACCCAACTTACAACTCCCTCGCCTCCCATCGTTTCTCCTACCCCCTTTTCTCTTCCCCTTGATACACCCTCCCGCTCTCTTACACCCAACGTCTTCGCCCTTTCCCTACAACACCTGACTTCCCCCGTCCCTATCAATGTTTCTAATAATGATCCCCCAACTCTCCTTCCACCTTTATCCCCTCCCTCCATCTCCCTCTCCCTATCCCCAAAGCTAGCAGACTACCCTCAATCACCTCGTAACACACTCAACATTATAACCTGCTATGACACCCCGGTCCCTCTATCCCCTATTTTTCCCAGTCCCTGAATGTCACCCAGCCCCCCTCTTTCTCTCAACCTTCGAATACCTCCCAGCCCTCCAATGTATTTTTCCCCCTTTCGCCCCCACAACTTCTGTCACCCCGACTCCCCCTTTGCTTCCCCTAAATCACCTTTACCCACAGACTCCCCCATGCCTACTCAGGCCCACCCTTATCGCTAAGTTCCAAATCGTGGCCACTCGTTCACCTCCTGAAGATCACATTTCGATGAATCCACCCGCAAACTTCCCCGCTGCATCTCCGCAGCCACTCCTCCAGCGTCACTTACCGACCCCCTGTCACCCCCTTTTCTAATAATGCTCTCCCCTCGACCCTCCTCCCCCTTCTGACACACCTCTTGGCTCCATGAACTTGCATATATCCCCTGATACCCCCATGCCTACTCAGACTCGTTCCCTAACGCCTAACTTCCTTTGCGCAACCTCCCCCAAGCTGCCTGACGATCACCTCTTACTAAATCCCCACACCTCCTCATTATCCAACCCCTCAACTACTCCTCCTGCTCCTCCTGACTCACCTACTTACCCTTTATCATCCCCCTTTGCTATTATTTCTCCCCCCTCTACCCTCCTACCTGCCATTCACTCACACTCTCCCTCATCCCCTGATGCGCCCCATTACGTAGCCCCCGCTCAACTGTCCCCCTCACCTCCCCACCAACCCCACCTCCTCTTCCAATGACACCCATCTTACACACTCCTTCGTCCCCTCTATCATCTCACTTTTCTCCAGGTACCCCATCCATTACCAAATTTCCACCTCACTCACCTATCGGTCCTCTTAATCTGAATATACCCCCTACCTCTTTTAATGATCCCTCCCCGCACTATAATCCCCCCTCCACCTCCCTCCAGGCTTTGCCCCCTTCTGACCCCATGCTATCCCCCACCTTGATAACCCGTACTCTACCAATCTCTTTAATTTAACTGATGCACTCTACGCCTCAATTCCCTGCCAATCACTCCATAAAGTCGAACTTCTACTTTCGTCCCTTGTATTAGAACTCTCTTCTCTCAGAAGTGATATCGCTCTCCTCTCAAAGTCCATCCGTCCAATCCAGACCACACTTCTACGTTATCGGAATGCTCCGCACTGTCACAAGGCGATACTCAGCGCAAGACGACCACTAACGGACCTCCTATTGTATTGACCTCCACCTGTACCCCTCTCCTCCCCTGTAAATTCACGGCCCGAGCTAAGCATAATGACTACTCTCTTAGCACCACAACTAGCAACCTTAACACATCCTCTCCATCGCACCGTGACACTAGCATCCTAACCTCAGGAACCAACTCTTCTAATGACCCCCCTGACCCCCCCTCTCCATCCTCGCTCAATATCCCCTTTCCTTCTACAATACCTTTTCTCTTAGATACGAACAGACTCCCCCCGCACCCAACATCTCCTAGATCTCCCCAAATACTTAGACCTATCCCCCTGTCCCATTACCCCTCCTCCTGTCTCTTCTCCCCTCCGATGCATGTTGATTAATTGTAGATCTGCCTCCTGCCACGCTACTGAGATTGCTGAAACCATCCTCAGTGAAAATATTGACATCGCATTCCTTACTGAAACCTGGCTTACTGCCCACTCCACCCCTATCCTCGACCTGCTTGTCCCTCCAGGCTTCTCTATTATCAGAAAAGATAGAAACGAACAATTAGGTGGAGGACTTGCCCTGATCTTTAAGGACAAAATCAACATATCGCCTGTCCTGCTCCAAGACCCTTCGTCCTTTGAATACCTTTGCGCTGACCTCTCTTTTCCTGGCTTGCCCTCCACTCGCCTACATACCATCTACCACCACCCGGAAAACTGTCTACCCTTTTTCAAAGAGATGACTGACCTTATTATTCAAGCATCGATCTCCCACTCCAAGAATCTCTTCCTGGGTGACTACAACATCCACTGGAACAAAAATGATGATCCTGCGGTCACCCTTTTCAACGAAAGCCTAGACATCACTGACCTGACCCAACTCTGCCTTGCCCCTACTCATAGCAAAGGCGCCACCCTAGATGTTATCCTTACTAACAAGGATATGGCCACTCTCTCTAATAAACTTCCGATAGATTGGTCTGATCACCACCTCATCCTCTTCACCTTGAATTGCCCCTCTACTCCCCCCGCACCTATCAGTACTCTTCCCATTAAATCCACTCGTAGCCTTCACCTCATCCCACCTGGTGAACTGGAATCCACAATTAAAGCTCGCTTACTCCTCACCCCTCTCTTAACACCAAAGATCTCACTGATCATTACAACACCTCCATTCTTGATGCCCTCGACCTTATTGCCCCTATTAAACTCAAAAAACAAAAAAAAATCCCTTCCAAGTCTTGGTTCAACGCCGACCTCAATAACGAAAGACGGACCCTAAGACAATCAGAACGCACCTGGAGGAGTCATCCCTCCTCTGAAAACCTGGCTCTACTTAGAGCCAACAGAGCCCATTACAAAAAGCATATCTTCAATGAGAAAGCCACCTTTCTCCGGTCTCAACTTGACCAGGCTAGGAACTGTCCCAGTGAACTGTTTAACATTGTTAAAAAACAAACTTCCTCTGGCCCTCCTAAACTTGCAGCCTCTGTGGAAAGATGCGAAGAAATTGCCAGTTTCTTCTCTAATAAAGTCAACACAATTGAACTATCCTTCTCTTCCCCTCCTCTCTCTCTCCATCCACCCTCCACCCAATTCACCATCCCGAATATTCCTAACTCACCTTCTTCCTCCGCCCCCCTCCTCCCTCCCGACTACTGCCGTCCATCCAACTCTCCCTCCCTAGCACTGCCAGTTCTCTTATTTCCTCCTCCCTCCAGCACCTCGACCCCGCCCAACCCCTCCTTACTAGCACCCAGTCTACTTCTTCTTCGATGAATTCCCTTCCTAAAAACAAGGCTTCATGGAGCATATTTAATCCAATCTCTGAAACCAATATCATCAACATCATCTCCAAACTCAAACCGTCTTCACATTCCAATGACCCCCTCCCCGCCCATTTAGTTCAAGAACTCAAACATATCATTGCCCCTATTTGGTCCGATATCATCAACTCCTCACTCTCTTCCGGTTGCGTTCCTGCCTCCCTTCAGCTGGGCCAAATATCCCCCATTCTTAAAAACCCCACTGCCGACCCTAATGATCTGAACAATCTGCGCCCTATCTCCAACCTTCCCTTCCTCTCTAAAGCCCTTGAAAAATGTGTTCTGTCCCAGTTAGATAACCATATCTCCTCTTTCAATCTACTCGACATTTAGCAATCTGGGTTCAGAAAGGGATGCAGCACAGAAACAGCGATGCTCAATATTACTGATGACATTCATCGCTCTCTTGACAAAGGCGAATCCTCACTACTTATCCTCCTTGATCTCTCGGCTGCCTTTGATACGGTACACCATCCCACCTTGCTGAACACCCTTAAAGATCGCTTGGTTTTGAAGGCATTGTACTCAAATGGTTCACCTCCTTCCTCCAGAATAGATCTCAGCAAATTAAGCTCAGTCACTGTCTATCCAAACCCCAACCTATCACTCTCGGGGTCCCTCAAGGGTCTATCCTCTCTCCAACCCTTTTCAACCTCTCCATGGAACCCCTCACTCTCATTCTTAAACAAACCAAAATCAGTTACCACCTCTATGCCGACGATACACAACTATACTACAAGATTAAATCCCACAATGACATCCTTCACCTCAATGACACTCTGTTGAAAGTCCAAGCCTGGTTCCATCTTAATCATCTCAAACTTAATCCTAAAAAAACCGAAATCATCCTTTTCACCCCTAAACACAATTCCCTCCCCATTCAACTCTGGATTAAAGACATCAATGCTCTTAATTGCTCCCTCTCCACCTCCAATTCTATCAAATCCCTTGGTATCAGTATTGATCAGAACCTTACTCTCATCCCCCACATTAAGAATACAGCAAAAAGTGCTCTCTTCACCCTGCACCACCTCAAAAAAATTAAACCTTTCATTCCTGCTGATGATTTCAAAATCGTTGTTCAATCTCTTGTCCTATCCAGGATTGACTATGGTAACGCCACTCTAGCCGGCACCCTCAAAGCCCACCTGGCACCGATTAAATCAGTCCTCAACTCAGCCGCTAGACTGATCACTGACTGTAGAAAATTTGACCACATCTCTCCTGTCCTCAAAAATATTAACTGGCTCCCAATTGACGGTCGATCCACATACAAGATAGCCTGCATTACACACAAAGCTCTTCACCAAGACACCCCCTCTTACCTTTCAAGCAAACTACATAAAGCAGAGAGTACTAGATCCTTGAGAAGTACCAACTCCCTTGTCCTTATCCCTCCTAAACTCAAATGTAAAAAGACCCAATCTCGTGTATTCTCTGGCAATGCCCCTACGATCTGGAACTCTCTTCCCAAAGACCTTCACTGCAACCCCTACTACCCTCTCTTCAAAAAGAGACTCAAATTACTTCTCCTCAATAAACACTGGGGATCCTAATTTGTATCTATTCTGAATCCTGCGCAGCACCCTGCTATCACTGATCGCTCTTACCCTACCCCTCTACCCCTCCATCACTATGCTCAACTCTCCCAATATCTCCTCTATTCTGCTCTCGTGACCCCTTTACTTACCTAACTCTTTTTTCTTACTTTCATTTTCCTCTTTATTTTCTTTTAATTTTCCTGTACACTCGAAAACTGTATATTGTACTTAATATGTACCTGTTTATGTTCTTATTTTTTTTTTCTCACTATGTAAAGCGCTCTGATACTCTCGGGTCCAGCAGCGCTATATAAAACCTTTTTAAATAAAATAAATAAATAAATAAATAAAATAAAAAATCCCCACCCTGGTAGGGTGATACCACCAGAGCGGACTCAACTACAAAGAAATGGGAGTTCTTAGATAAAATCTGACTGGATAAGCAAGAATACGGAAAGAAAGAAAAATATTTTAATATACCTGCAGGTTTACCAAATGGAATTTCTATATATATATATATTTTTTTTATTGTTTTAACCTTTACACAGTTATCAAGTTACAATACACATTGTAAAATAATACACTTGATTTCTTTAAACACTCTACTTATCAACAACATTTCCATCATAATCATCTGTTAAAGCACAGTACATCATAATATACAATCTAATCTTCTTCAACAGTATCCTATCCTATCCCACACCGCCAATCTGCTATTGGTTTCCAAATACGAAGCCCTCTTTCCCTTCCCCTCCTACCTTTCCTTGCATAAATTGGCTTTTCCATATTATATGAGGACAGTAAGTTAGCCAACCATACTTGTAGTGTCGGGGGGTTAGGGTCTAGCCAGGCCCTAGCAATGCACAGTCTATATACTGCCATAGCCAAGAAGACAAACTCTTGGTGCTCCCCTTCTTCTGGTACTATTCCTAGGAGTATGTGCACTGGCTTAAGTTCCAACTTGATCTTGAGTGAAATCTCCATGAAATGTTCCAGGTTTCGAAGCAATGTATGTAGCTGTGGGCATAGCGCGAACATATGTATTATGTCCGCCTCTCCTGAATTACAGCGCGGACATGTTATACCCTCTGTCCCTCCCCATTTCACTATCCTTGCTGGTGTGTAATATAGGGAATATATAGTTTTGTAATGCTGCGACTGTAAAGACGCCGAACACAGCGCTGTACGCCCTAAGTCCAAGGAGTCCTGGAACCACCCTAGTTCCCCTTCCAACTTTTCTGCCCATTTTTCACTATGTTTATCCAAGTCATCCTTCATACCACACACAAAACTGGCGTTTAGACTTCTTATTGAGCAATCCCCCCCTAGTCTTATTTTTTCCATTATCTCTACTTTATTGTAGCCAACCGACCCACCTTGCTTATTTCCTAAGAAGCTCCTAATTTGTAGATACTTGAAAAAATCCTTATTGTTCAAACCAAACTTAGTACACAACTCCAAAAAAGTAACTATGCCCTGGACCCCCCAAAAATCTCCAATGCTTATTACCCCCTTTTGCATCCACCTTTCCATTGTTCTATCTCCAAACACCTCTTCTGGAAACGACCTATTTTTGAACAATCTTGTATATCGGTTGAACCTTCCTAGCCCCACTTTTTTCATATATGCCGTCCATACCTTAACTCCTGCCTCAACCGTCTTATATCTAGTCCTTTTAAAACGCCCATACTCCACACAGGCCAAGAAGCAATTTTCCACCTCTTCACCTAGTACGGCCTTATATATTCTTGCAGAGCCCTCTCTTACCCTTGGATCTTCTCCCCCCCCCCTATTAAGCCTTGCATATATTTAATGGCCGCAGCCCAGTAATACAATTTGAAATCAGGCGCGCCCCAGCCACCTCTTTCTCTGGGGAGTGTCATGTACCGATAAGCCCTACGCGTTTTGCCATGGGCCCAAATAAATTTATTGAGAATTCTCTCCAGTGCTAAAAACCATTTTGTTTAAAAAAATAATGGAATTGCCCTAAAAAGATACAAAAATCTTGGGAGTATCAACATTTTTATCACATTTGTACATCCCACCAAGGACAAGTGTAAATTATTAAGTCGTTCTAAATCTAATTTTACCTTCGCCAGTAGTGGAACCACATTATTCTGTACTACTACTTCCAGATCCGCAGATATCTCTACCCCCAAATAGACTGCTGATTTTACCTCTCTTGGATCTACTCTATTTTGTTCATTTTGCACATATTGATTACTCACTATTTGAGTCTTGGTTTTGTTTAAGCTATACCCAGAGACTTTTCCAAAAGATTCGGCCTCCCTTTCTACTTCCACCATCGCCTCCTCTGGATATGGGGTTAAAATAGCCACGTCATCCGCGTATGCCAGTGTTTTCACTTCAGACCCATTCAGACTCATCCTACCAATACCATCATTCGATTCAAGCCGACGCAGGAACGGATCCAAATACAGCGCAAATAGGAGAGGAGACGACGGGCAGCCCTGCCTCGTTCCTCTTTCAATCTTGACTCCTTCTGAGTGCCCCCTACACACCCTAATTCTAGCCGTAGGGTTTTTATACAGTGTCTGCATTGCTTTAATGTATTTATTGCCAATGCCGTTCCACCTCAATACCTCCCACAAATACTCCCAGGAGACTCTATCAAAAGCCTTCTCGGCATCTAAGAAGATTGCTGCCATAGAGTCTCCTGGGATACTCGCTGCATCAAAGAGTGTTAAAACCTGCCTTGTATGTTGTGTGGTCCCCTTGCCTGGTATGAACCCGTGTTGGGAGTTAACAACTAGTTTTTCAATAATTCCTGCCAACCTTCTAGCCAGAATTTTAGAGTAAATTTTTACATCCGCATTCATTAGCGTTATTGGTCGATAAGATCCTGGTTGGTTTGCAGGTTTCCCTTTTTTGAGGATCACCACTATATCTGCCCCCCCCCCAGGAGTTAGGAGTTGCTTCCCCTAGTTGTGCCTTACTCATAACATCAAACATATCCTTACCTAACAGGTCGAAGAAAACTTTATAAAATTCCACAGGTATCTGGTCAGGACCTGCAGCTTTTCCAGAGGGAAGAAGATTTAATGCCTCTATTAGCTCCTCTTTCTTAAAAGGTTGCTCTAACTCCTCCTTACTTTCTAAAGAAATACCCGCTGGGGCCACCCCTCTCAAATATCTCTCTACTTCTTGAGAATTCCCCTCTGTATCTTCTTTATATAATGATGCATAAAACTGCCTGAAAATTTTCCGAATCCCATCTGCCCCTACTACTCGGTTTCCATATTGATCTATCATCTCCAAAATATCAGCCGCCGCCGCTCGCTGCCTGGTACGTGCAGCCAGTAGATGCCCTACTTTTTCGCTAAATTCATATATCCCCTCTTTTTTAGCCAGATATTCCCCCACCGTCTTAGTTAACATATACTCAGAGGCTTCTGCCTTGAGTGACACCATTTCCAATAATAATGGCTCCAGAGACAGTTGTTGATGTATCGCTTCTCCCAGTTCCCTCTCTGCATCAAGAAGTTTCGTGTTTAATTCCATCATCCTATTTTTTTCCTTTGCTCTTGCAGCTAACACGTATCTCAGGGTCTCCCCTCTTACCCCAGCCTTAAAGGCGTCCCAAACCATTCCCGAGCTAGCAGTACCCCTGTTAATATCCCAGTAGCCTCTAATCCAGGATCCCATATGTTCTTTGTATCCCTCCTCCTGCAATAGTGCCCTTTCAAATTTCCACTCCCTTTTTTCCCTCCTGTCTAATCCTATTTTGATTGTTAAAACCAGAGGACTATGATCTGAGATTAGGCGGGGGTACTTTTCTATTGCAGTTGCGTTAATGAGGGATCCAGAAATTAGAAAGTAGTCCAACCTAACCATCACTTTATGAGGGACAGAATAGAATGTGCTGCCATCCATAGCTGGGTGCAGCTCTATCCAGGGATCAAACAAGGAATTGTTGCTAACCAGGTCACATAGTGCCCTATAAGTTCTTTTTTTTCTCCCTGAGTAGGGAGTCCCTGACTGTAGTATAGGATTCCTAAAATCATGTATATTCAGATCTCCACATAGCACAATTGGTTCAGGCCAGCTTGCGAGCTCCGAGTCTAAGTATTGAAGAACCTCAGGGTCATCTTGCGTTGAGCCATATATAGTTACCAGAGTGAACTTCTCACCCCTAAAAGTCAAATCCAGCATGACCCAACGCCCCCACTCATCTTCCTGTTTTTTGTTTACTACCACATCCCTGATCTTCCCTAGGATCGCGACCCCTCTATTCCTTGTAGCTTGTTTTGAATTAGCTAAAACAGTAAATCCTAGTTGTCCTAAAAGATAGGCTTGTGCCACCTCTATATGAGTCTCTTGTAGGCATACTACATCCAGATGTAGCCCCCCCCAGCAACGCCGCCACTCTATTTCTCTTATTGGAATCATTTAACCCACACACATTAATACTCGCAATTCTACAGTTCATTGCAAATTTTCATGTTTCCAAGGCGTCTTCCCCAGTCACTTAATACAGTATTCAGAAAGATATAATCTATAATTCCTGCATATCTAGTATCCATTGCAAATTTTATATACCACATACCAAGTGTACTCACAAACAACATAAAAGTAAAAAGTATATTGTGCTTAAACATTTCAGAAAAGTTAACCAATTTTTTCCCCTTTTGAACCCCCTTTTAACCCCCCTTTTGACCCCCCTTACCCTTCCCACCCCAACGATACCCCCCCCCCCCATTTTCTGGCAAATAGGTCAATAAGACCTATGTGTGGCCGCTTTGGATAGTGCTAATCGCACCCTCCTCCCACCCGGGATCCTGCCAGCTCGTAATAAACCCTTAGTTGGATGTCACCTAAACAATGTTAAATTATTCTGTTACCCCCCCTTTTGAGTTTTTAACTCGTCTAGAAACTGTTGAGCCTTAATCTCCGACAAGAAAAATCTTGTTCTTCCCTTCGTTACCACCTTAAGCTTTGCTGGGAAGAGGAGGTATGCTTCTGAACCCTTTGCTTGTAAGGGCGCTATCATTTGCCTTAGCCTCCACCTTCTCTCTACTGTGGCGTGGCAAAAATCGGGCCTGGCAAAAAAGGTGACGCCCTCTGTTGTGCGCCATTTGTCAGGTCTAGCTTTCTCGATAATTTCTTCCCTTAGGAGGTAGTTTCCTATATTCACAAGGATCGCCCGGGGTAGGCTCCCCTGCCCCCCCCCCTCCTTGACCTTTCTTCAATGTGAAGGGGAATCTGTGTGCTCTCTGTATCTCTTTTTCCCATTGCCAGTCGGACTCGGGAAATGCACCCTTTAATAAGGTAACCACAAAGCGTCTTGTATCTTGTCCCTCTTGCCCTTCCGCCACCCCCAGGATTCTAACGTTATTTCGTCTCTGGCGATTTTCAAAATCTTCCAGTTTCCACTGGAAGTCCTCGGAGAGTTTTTCCTGGGTGGTTTGGAAGGTTTGCCAACTCCCGACATCGTCCTCCAGCTTGCCTGTACGTTCCTCTACCTCCGTAACTCTGTCTGCAATCTCGTCATATAGCTTATTCATCTTCCTCATTGTGTTCTGTATTTTTTTTGAAGCCTGCCTCGCTCTCCGGCTCTCTGTCCTTGCTTCTGTTTGAATTTGCTTTAAAGTGCTGAGCAGAATATCAAAAGGAGCTGATTGTGCTGTAGCCTCAGGAGGCATTTCCCTCGTGTTGTTCTCTTCAGAATAGGTTAAAGAGGTAGCCGAATAATCCCATGTTAATCGGTTGCCAGCCCCAGATGGTGTCTCAGTGTGGCGCCTGCTTAACATTGATAATCTTTTCAGTTTTTTTCTAGTCGTGTTTTTGCCAGAGGTACTTGATCCTGAGCTTGCACGCTCATCTGAACTACCCTCGGTAGTTTGATCTGTTTCAGTACCCTCATTAGGTGAAAAAAACTCTCTCTCTGTTGAGGGTCCTTCCCCAATCATATTTAGGCTCTCTTCACAGTATTTTTTATTGCTAGTTATAATGTTTTTTTCCACCAGACTTGCATCCCTCCCCCACGTTTTGTCAGAATTCTGGCCCAAGCCCAGCTCAGTTTCCATCAGCATTATGGCTCCCAACATATCTGAATTACCTATTGGGCCTCTCCTCATCTCACCTTCTGAAGTTGCTGTATTTTCAACTGATCCTGGCGCCGAGCTCCTCCTGCTAAGGGCGCTTGCCTGCTCTGTTAGCGACTCAGTACTTGCTGCAGTGGTAACATCGATGTTTTTGTCGTCCGAGGCTAGGCTGGGGGGTTGCTTGGCAACCCTGCGTTCGACGCTCCCTGCGCCCTCAGCGTCCTCGCGGGTGCTCCCGACGGCTTCAGAGACACTGCCGGTTACAGGCATACCGCTACTGCCGCTGCTCGCATTCCCCTCGCTACAACCAGGGATCTTAGGAGAAAAGACTCCCACCAAGGTAGACTGCCGCAATGGTGGCTCTTTATTTTTACTTTTATCTCT
Organism: Lissotriton helveticus; assembly: GCF_964261635.1. Classification (NCBI taxonomy): domain Eukaryota; kingdom Metazoa; phylum Chordata; class Amphibia; order Caudata; family Salamandridae; genus Lissotriton; species Lissotriton helveticus. The sequence continues at coordinate 1,067,735,605 of NC_136070.1, read as the reverse complement.
GTCTTTGTCTTTTTCCGTTGCCTTCGCAGAGTCTGTATCACTCACAGACGCTTCATTTCCCCGTCCGCCCTGACCACCTGGAGTGTTTACTTTTCCCCGCGGCTCCGGCTTCTTTCTCGGAAGGGGGACAGTGTTTTTCCGCACTGCACCTGATGAGCGCGGAGGGCCATTCATGTTAAGCGCCTTCTCGTTCAGCCCCGCTGTGGCGGCAGACTTTTCCAAAGCTTGAACCGCCTGTCCTTTCTCTTTGCCTTGTCCTTTCTCCGGCTTTGGGGGTCGCATTTTTGCCGTCTTTTGCTGGGGCCTTATCCAGCCCGCTTCTTTGAAAAAAGTTTTTACTGCCACTTGTGCCAGGCTCCAGGTGTCTCTCTGCTCCCAAGACGCGAACCACTTCCTTGATCTTTTGACAAAATTACTGAGAGTATCGTCGTCAGTGTTGAGACACCTCAATCCGGTAAGAAAGCTCGCCAGGACCCAGTTAGTAAATGACATCAGGGTTTACTTGTTGTTACATCCCGATGTCCCGGTGTTACACCCCGGTGTGGGAGAGAAGGTTAATGCGACCGCTCAGCACTGTCCAGCCGCGGCCATCTTGCCTCCTGCTTTCTCACTATGTAAAGCGCTCTGATACTCTCGGGTCCAGCAGCGCTATATAAAACCTTTTTAAATAAAATAAATAAATAAATAAATAAAATAAAAAATCCCCACCCCGGTAGGGTGATACCACCAGGGCGGACTCAACTACAAAGAAATGGGAGTTCTTAGATAAAATCTGACTGGATAAGCAAGAATACGGAAAGAAAGAAAAAGATTTTAATATACCTGCAGGTTTACCAAATGGAATTTCTTTATTTCTAGGGTAACTGGGGTATAAATAAAAAGTTTCTTTTGGGTTTTTATTGAACATAATTGTTTAATTAACCCTACTATGTGAATGGCAACATGTTTTGGCCCATACTAAGAGCCTGTTCGGGTCTCGGGCCTTAATCAAGGCTGTTTGATGTATCCCTGGCTTGCTACACATGCATACCATGCACATACGTGAGGCCTAAGGCTCCCACCTGTCTTGATCTTCTGTCCTTGGGGATTACCCTTAATCAGACTTTTTCGAGGGTCATACGAGTCTGGAGCCTGATGTCATTCTGTAGTCAAACATTCATCAAGGATCAGGCACCATTGATACGCCTACATTGTCTTCCAGATCGCCGCCGATTCCCAAGGACAGAAGCTAAAGACAGGTGAGAGCCTTAGGCCTCACGTATCTGCATGGTATGCATGCGTAGCAAGGCAGAGATACATTAAACAGCCCTGACGTCGGCCCAAGACTGGATTCATGGTCAGGGAAGTACAGACATTTTTCTAGGCCACTTGTAATCTAGCCTAAGCATTGTTATGGCTGTATTCTATCATGAGAACTTACATGTCTTGTAGAGAGCTCATGAGGATTACAACAAGACTAAGTCTATGCTTTCCAGGCATAACTTTGCTTAACACACTCAAAATTAATATCGTAAACACTTGACTTTCACATCAATAAATGTTATTGAAGTCAAGTTCCATTAGATGCCGCTATTAATGGCTCTCTATAGTGATAATGGTTAGTCCTTGGTTATTATTGGTTATTGGGATTAGTCATGTGCTGTCAAAGAAAATATTCCATGCACTTACTTCAGTTTCATCTACTTCCCTGGGGCTCTGAAGCAGAGTGCCACGCACCGTAAAGTGCTTCAATGACTGGGCAGGGATAGTAATCACTACACAAATGGAATTACAATGCAATACCTAAACATTTAGAGTATGTGGCTAACTGCCACAGCTGCCAACTATGGAACTGGGGAACCATGTTCGAGTCTTGGTGTTGGCTCAACATCCTGTGATTCTGGGAGAATTAATGTATCTCTCCATGATTAAAAGAAACTAAAATGAATGTGTCCTTGAATAATGTAACTGGTGCTCATGTAAAGCACTCCAATACCTTTGGGTCGAAATTGCCTTATATAAAACTGCAAAAAACAAAGCCCAAAAATAAATTGACGTGTGTATTTAAGTGATAGTATACTCAAGAATTCACTGGCCTTGTCAGAAAAGACAGGTGCATCTACCTTTGTGTGCCTGCTTGTGTGTGTGCTTGAGTCTTTAACTGTGGCCAGTGGCAGCTGTTATGGAGCTGTGGTGGTGAGGCGGGCAGGGAATGGGAGGAAGGCGGTGGTGTTTAAAAAGAGAAAATTGCACTTACCTGGCCGGCGCCTCTCCTTTGTTCTTCTTACTTCGCCAAGGCAGAAACAGAAAGTACCCAGGCACCCTGGCCAATCACGACGCTGCTGATAGCAGCATAGTGATTGGTCTGAGCGTCGTGGCTTAGTGCTCAGAGAGGGAATGGGAGCCTGAGCATGTTCTCCACCCAGGCTGTAATGCTGGCTGTAGAACATGCAAAGTGCGCATGACGGTTTGGCCGGCCCGAGACAACCGGCCAAATCGTCACTCGCACTTATGTGCCCATACCACTCCTCCCCCTGCTGGCAGACAGACCTGCCCAGCCCAGCACTGCCCTGCCCCACACCACCCCGCCCGCCCCTTAATCAAACCCCTACCAGTACCGTAAAAATAAAATGATAATAAGGTTATGTTATAATCATTTTATTTCTCATGTGGGGCTACGCTCCTCCGCCATAGCGGAGGAGCCACCAATTACTGTGTCTGTGTGTCAGCTATTGTGGTAAAAAGGGAAGGAAACAGAGTGTGAGTTGCCATTTAATGTGGTTTGGTAATTTTCATATACACTGCCCCCAAAATAATTACCCATGAAAATAATCTGTTGAGGGGTGAAACAGCATGCAAGGTCCTAGCAGATGTGAGGGTGGAGCATGCAAAGAGAAGGAGACACTGTGGCAAACGTTTTTTTTCTGTGCTTCATTTGCACACAACAAAAAATAGAAACAAGCAAAGCACATGCAAATGAAGTATGCAAATACATTGCTGGTGTTTTAAACATGATGCAAATCATTGTTTATACTACAAGAACAAACAAGCATCTCACAAATAGTTAATTGCATAAGGTAGTGCATTGCTGAGCAGATCATGCTAAAATATGGATGAAAACCATGTTCTAAAACCAGTAGCGATGCAGCGCGCGCACCAAAATTCGTTTTATTCATTTAAATGTTTATTTACCTCCGTTCATCCATATTAAGGTGTTTACTACCTCCCACCCTGCCCCTCCCCTGCCCCACCTCACCGCCCCATGGAACTCCCTCCATGGGCTGCTACTGTCTAAAAACCCAGTTGCAGCCGGAATGACTCGCGACTGGGGGGCGCGAGGGTGTAGGGGACGCACGGGGGTGTAATTTAAATTTTTTTTAAAAGTTGCACTTACCTTCGCCGGCTGGTCCCGTCCCGTGATGGGTCTGCTTCTCTCTCTGCTCCTTGTAGGAAGCAGGCAGACTCCCTCCTCTCCCCTAAGCCAATCACAATGCTGCAATGGCAGCGTTGTGATTGGTTGGGACATCGACCATACAGGCGTCTATGGAGAGGCCATTTTCTGCATGTAGGCTGCATGCAGCCTACATGCAGAAAAGGGAGAGTGCGTATGACTGGTTTAGTCGGCCCTGGTGCTGACCAAATCAGTCGGCACCCAGAATGACTCACGGGTGGGGGGCGGTGGAGCACACAGGAAGGGGGTCACGCGGGGTGGTTTTTTAATTAAAAAACAATATCACGTACCTTCGCCGGCGGGTCTTGTCCCATGCCGAATCTGCTTCCCTCTCTGCTCCTCTCAGGAAGCAACTAGCCTTCCTCCCATCACCTAAGCCAATCACAATGCTGCAATAGCAGCGTTGTGATTGGCTGGGACGTCGATCACACAGGCGTCTTATGGGAGGCCATTTTCTGCATGTAGATGACTGCTTTGGTCGGCCCTGGGGCAGACCAAACCAGTCAGCACCCTCAGAGTGGGCAAGCCACTCTTTCCCTGCCCTAGAGCAGGACTGACCCAAAACCAAACCCTTCTGCTTTTTCACAGTGCGAGAAGCAGAAATATACAATTGTATTTATAATACCATTTTATGTTTCTGCTTCTCACACTGCGAGAAAGCAGTGGGCTTACACTCCTCCGCCCACACGGAGGAGCCGCTTCTGCTAGAACCGGGAGAACTGTATTGTAAACGAAGAAAAAGTCCATAAGGCTGACAACCCTCAGATGGGCTAGAATCAAATGGAAATAAATGGAACCCATGTGTGATCTAGGAGAAGTAAACTAAGGGATCTCCTTCCCATAGGATTATTGAACTCTTGACCTCTCATTACAACACTGTATATAGAGATTTTTTGTATATCTTTACATTCCAGTATATACAGTTCTTAATGCACATTACTTGTGATTTATAGATATTTTTACGATCACTCTGTCTTTGGAAGCTATTTGACAAGTTTCTCAAACCTCACTTAGCAACTGAGTGCTTTGGAAATACTTCCCAGGAATATTCTATTACCCATAAAATAAATATGTGTATTTTGGCGTCCCACTGTCCACTTCCACTTGAGTGGGAATTACATCAGTCTTGTAACAAACCCTCTTACGGTATTTAAGGCTGTTGCCAAGGCGCCTCTCCCACGCTCCTTCAAGTTTTGCTAGGTAGGTTTGTACATGCAGGCATATGGGAAGCATTTGTATGTATGTATCTAGAGAATGTATAGGCAGCTCTCATATTTTAAATGACTTATTTTAAAAGCAGATATTTTCCAAGAGCATTGGATCTCAAAGGCTATGTTGGAAAGATAATTTAAACAAGGATATAGGCAATCAAAATATTTGATTTACATGGAGATAAAATTTACATTGTTTCATCTCGTTTCTTCTCGTCCTACATTTTTTGTAGCAGTGATGGTGCTCGAATGTCCAAGGCTGCGCAGTCTTGAATCCACCTCATGCCTCTTTAATACACCACCCAGTTCTCCCTGTCCCTTTAGCCCACGCTTGCTGGTTGCTGCTTCCTCCCTTTGTCACAGTTTTACAGCCTTTACCTTCCTCCTTCTATTACCTTTGGGTTTTTCTTTCACTTGCTCAAAGTATGATAAAGAAAGATAAATGCAGGTCCCCAGAATTGAGTGCTGTTGGACCCCACCTGCAACCACCAGCTCAAATTAAGCACTGGGGACAGCCCATTGCTTATCATTCATTTGCTTTCAGGTTTATCTTGTTTTCTTGCTTCTTATTCGACGGCTTTCCTCCCTCTTCTTGTGTTTGCCCCAGGGCTGACCTGGCCGTAGAGGGCACCAGGCGTTTCCCCGGTGGGCCGGAGGGGTGGGGGTCGGTTTTATACCCGTCGGGCAGTTTTGATACTGGGAGTCGGTTTTGCACCAGTGTTGAAATGTAGGCCCCCTGTAACAAAAGCGGAAGCTCACTAGCACCCCCACTCCCGGGGAGGCGGTTGACCTGCAATCTGCCAGGACTGGTTGCTATTCCTAGTCCGCCCGTTGTTTGTCCCACCCCTAGAACATAGATTCTTTAACCACCTTTTTACTGGATGCCTTGTATTCTTCCACTCTAACATTCAGGGAACTATTTTTCCTTCACTTTTAGTACTTAATGGGAGTTTTTTTGTGTTTTCTTGCGCTCTCCCTCACATCCCTGTGCCCTTCCACTTTCAATTTTGCGATTCGGTTTTTTTTGTACTTTTTTCCAATGTAATCTCCCTATGTATACACATTTGGCCTACTCTAGCTTTTTAGTCAACAACACTTTCATTTGCTGACTTTTTTTTTAGCTCACTCTTACAGCATTAAATGTGCCACTACAAGTCCCATAATACAATCTGCTGTTGACTAAAAAGTCACGACAGTTATAAGAAGGTTTCACACGTGACTTGGGCCTCTTAACAACAAACGATTGACACACTCGTGCATATATACAAATATTATATAAATGCATGCAGCGCAGCCTGGCCTGCGCAGTGCTGCATTAGCCCTGAAGCAGTGAATGTCATGTGTAATGAGCACGCGTTCTGGAAAGGGCTGGAGGGGGGAAGGCCGCCATCTGCCCGACCGTGCCTGGCCCACACCCAACTGGCTGCAGGCCCGTCCATCCGCTGTTAAAACCTTTCCTAAAGCACACATGTCTCTTCCGCTGGAAGCAAACATGGAACTCATTTCTCACCAGCATTTCTGTATTCCTCCCAAGTATCAGGCGTGAGAAGCCAGAGGTGATAAACGACAGGCCTGTCATCTAAAAATGGCACAACACCTCCACACCTCGGGTACCACGAATATTGCATCTGAATGAGCGACGCCGGTGGGTGGCAAGCTAGTTTCTGAGAGCACCATTTGCATTAGAAAACTGATAATAATAAAAATAAATAAATAATGAGGAGGCAGCGCCCAATTTTCAGATTATTGTGATTTCCACTGAAAGGCAGCCCTTGCCAGGTTAATAATAAATTCTGCAAATTGAAAACCGCGACCTGGTTTCTTTCCTGGGCAGGCCGCATTATTAGTTCCTCTTCTTGGACCATACTAAACTCCCCAGCTCTCCTTGGAGACGTTTTGTAAAGAAATGCATTTTCTGACAGTTCTTGGCTTGTTTGCCTGGCTCTGAAAGGCCCCTGCGTCGAAGCGCCCTGCTTTGTACCGGCAGCAGCTGTGGCGGATTGAACAAAAGCGCTCCGTGACGTTTATCTCTTTAACTTGGCACTCGCTTTTCATTTGGCTACATATGGAATATTGTTCGACACCTCAGAGGTCGCAGGAAATGGTGAGAACCGTGCTCGGTGCGGGATCGTCCTGAAACCATTTATTTAAGTCGGTTCGTTCGCTTGACCTGAAAAAAGAATTTTGTTTCAAATCGTAGTGTTTTAAACGATTTGTTCAGCAGCCCATGGGTGAAACTAATATCCCCAGGCAGACCTCACCATTTAATTCCGCTGCTTACAGAAAATACTTTTTTTGTGTGTGTATAATACACATTTGGAGATGGAAACTAAGGGCCTTATTTATGAAGGACTTGCGCCGCCGATGCGTCACTTTTAACATGGGAAAAAGTGACGCACCGGTGGCGCAAGGCCTTCATAAATAAGGCCCTAAAGGTGGGCGAGACCGCAAAATAAGAGAGAAAACCGAGCCAGAGCCGAGGCAAGGGTATGGCTTGGCTCTAAGAGCCATGGGGCAGATGTATCAAGCTATTTTTTAGTCGCAAACGCTGCGATTCGCTAAAAAACAGCGTTTGCGACTAAAAAATAGTAAAATGGTATGTATGAAGCAAAATGCCTCGCAATAATAAGGAATCGCAAATTTTGCGATTCCTAATTTTGCGTCAGCATTTAAGAAATCGCAAATTGCGATTTCTTAAATGCAATGTATCAACCATTTAAGAATTGCGAATTTAGGCTAAGAAATCGCAAATTACCATCAACTTGTAGTTGGTGGTAATTTGCGATTTCATTTACAAATGCACTTTATGCAATTTGTAAAGGTTGCATGTGACGCTCATACATGCCCTTAGGGCATGTATGTGCGCCATGTGCGCACACATGTCATTTTCAGGGGTGCAGCAGGGTGTTCTTGAGACACCCCTGCACCCTTGAAATTATTCTCAATTTGCGATTAGCAAATTGCGAATCGCAAATTGAGAATAATTTCTCATTCATTCCTATGGACCTCCTGGCCCATAGCAATGATAGGGAAATTATTCCTTAATTGCGATTACCAATTTGCTAATCGCAATTAAGGAATTTTAAGAAATCGCTAAAAAATAGCGAATTTCTACATACATACCATTTTGCAATTTCTAAATAGCGATTCCTTAAAAATTGCTATTAAGAAATCGCAAAAGGGAATGTTGATACATCTGGCCCCATAACACGAGCCGAGCCATTGACCATTTTGGCATGTACATCATGCAATAAGCGTCATCCACATCATGCAATAAATATCATGTAAAAATCTGATAAAGGGTCTTAATTTTTTTTTTAAGTGGTTTCTTTTATTAATTTGCAGAACCACTTCACTTTAGAGCATTAGACATTTTTACTGCATTTAGAGGCATTTTTTAAGAAGTGATGCTTTCTAAATATGAGCTTAGATGGATTCATGCCCTCTTCTTGCCCTAGCGATGATGCTGTTAGTGAACCACGAGGCACGTTATTTGCCATATGTGTCCTTTAGGTGGCCTTGTTTTTTTATTACAGATGAAGCAAGAGTGAAGTGCACTACAACATTTGAAAGAGAGGTTTTTGTCTACGTAACACCCTGAACTGAATTATTTTAAGGCGGTCTCAAATGTGATGAAAAAGGAAAAGAGGTCTGCATGAAATATGGATCACTAGCTTTTCCCCTTCTCCTTTTCCCCTTTTCCTCCTTTTTTCCTTTTCCTTAATATATTACAGATGTATATTATTTGTCACATACTGATTTATATTTATTATATTGTTTTGTATCCTATTAAATTGCCTATCTTTGATTTCCAATAAAAATTTATGACACAAAAAAATAAATATGGATCACACATTTTGGTGAAGCAGGGAATGTGGGATCGAGCCCCTGTTACTGGTTGTGCAATTCAGCAACTAGATGGATGTCTCTTTCTCCCGTTGTACATGAAAGTTCAATGCTTTGTGTTTAATTATTCGAGGAGCTACATCAATAGTATTACATAATGAATCAGGATGAAACAAAATGGCTTTCTAGAAAATGGTTGGTGAGTGTGGTAAGTGGGGGCAGCAGAAGCCATATCAGCTCATTATTGGCTCGAGGTTCGAAGATAACCTGGAGCTGAGCTAGAGCCAGTCATCTGACTCGAGCCTTCAGTGGCTTGTCCACCTCTAAAGGAAACAGGATACCAGACTTGTTGCAAAACTGGGAATTATTTGACTTGGGTTTTCCTTGAAATTATTATGGGAATCCTATTTTAATCAGCTCTCCTTTAAACATACAAACAATATTATTGATTTCCCTAATCTTTTGTTCCTTCATAAGGTTGCACAGCGTGTAACAAGTGATCTCTCCAAGATCTCCCATGTGACATGAACACACCAGGAGCATCAGGTTAGCCAACCACATCAATCTTGAATCCCATCATTATAGATACAAATGATTTGTCTACCTACGCCCAAGACATGGGAAAGATTTCCTGAAATATTATAGAAGCCTAGCCTTTTCTGCTCAGTCTATTAATGGAGACATCAACGAAGTCACAGGCTCCTGATGACTCTACCAAACACACCTAAGTTAGGTCAAATGCCTCAAGAAGGACCGACCACTGTGGTGCTGGACTTTCTGGGTCCTGGCCAATGGTTTTTCATCAAACGCACTGCAGCTCTTGGAGCACTGTACTAATTTGTGCCTTTTTTGAATATCAACACATAAAAACGAAGTGACCGTATTAAAGATGGAAAAGGGTACATTGCGTCCTAGGTAGTTACTCTCACTTAGAGCTTTTAAGATATTGGATGAGGTGGTCTCACCCATGCAATGTGGCATGCTTCATCGTCGGCCACATCATCCTACACAGATAAGATAGTACTACCAGGGTGGACTCGACCTCAGGAGATTGTAAAGGGAGTTCTTCGAATATTATTCTTCTGGTTGAAATTCTAGAGATCCAGTTAAAAACTGTTAAAACACCTTAAGGTAAACCACAAAGTAATACTTTATTAGTTACTGCCTTGGGCATGGGTAAAAAGTACTGAAACTGAAATTTAGAAGTTGTTACTGAGTATAATGACCCAACCGTCCCCCCATTTTGCCAACATGTTTCTCCGTCACAATAGCAATACACTGTCTCTGGAATTCATCAGGGCTCTTAATGGATCCCTACACTATACCAATCTAGTGACAAGAAATAAAGTGAGGACCTACCTCCCTTTCGATACATTGCAAATTTTTTTCCTAGGGCAAAGACAGAAGCTCTTAGTTGAGTATAACATATCATGAATGCCACTTACATACCCACGGTCGTAGTTCAAGTAATACATTGTATTGTGGCACACATGACAGCAAACACAGCAGATAACACAGCATGCATTGCAGAGGGTGAACACACGTGGAACAATCATGCATTATTCCAAACATCATTAAATAACCTTACCTAATGTAGGTTATCCCTGCAATTTCTGGTCTGAACAGGGGTACCGACTCCTGCAGTCACACACTGTGGGAGGTATTTATATTGGGCAAATGAAGTACGTAAAGCTGAGTAGTACTTTATAGAACTTGAAGAGCATAGGATCAATGTTGTTCCTTATTCTCAAAGAATTAATAAGAAATATTAAATCAAACAACAGAGTTTCAATCTTCCACACTTATTAAGTGGGGGGGCCGTTTGCTCATAGTGCTAAGTCAAAAAGACAGAATTTCCCTGTATACACTCATCCAAAAACTTACTGGTCAAGGGAAATCGCTGGCAAACCTCATATCCCTCCCCTTAGGTCAGCCGAACTGAGGGACAAGGCTACAGGGGAGGAGAGCGTTTATATGTGTGGCAGCTGCAATATAAGGCGAGTGTCTCCCAGTTCCTTGCGGTCATGTGATCAATCACGTTGCCTGTAAGCATGCTAAAAGAACAAGCATTCTGATAGCATTTTATTTTTGGGTACTAAATTTCTGAAGTCAAAGCGCTCCATCAGAAGTTTTACAAGACAACCAAGGTGATAATCCCTCCCCTAAATTCCCAATAGAGGGTTAGAAACTGGAACACCTACGTTTAGTAGAGCACTGTGGGGCATTGTCATTTTTTTAACATCTGAAAACTCTTGCAAAATTTTACACAATGGAGCATTGGATCTATCTGTAGATATTATTACAGGTAATAGTAATGTGCCATTGTTTTTACGTCTGGCTTGAAAGTACAGCTAACTGCAAAACCCAATGGTGGCAATTATTTAAAATATACATATAGTGGGATTTGGGATTTCCCGTCAGAGTATTCCTGTTTCACCTCCTACTATTTGCTGTTTAATGTATAAATCAGCCTCCTTTTGGAATGTAAACAAAACAATGGCTTTGAGTACATGAAATACTTTGAGTTCACAAAATCAATATAACAGTCGTCAATGTGTCAGTCTTTTCTTTAGTTGCTGAATCTTCGAACACCAGCCAAACCAGCCAACACGTATTTCGTCTTTGGGTACAATAACCCTCGACTTCCTCATGGCTGAAATCCGGATAACATTGGTTCCATCTGCATAAGTCTTGTTATGTTATGTTATGTTATGTTATGTTATATTTGTGCTTCTATAGCGCACGGCCACTCCATTTGGAGCATCCCGGCGCTTTTTCGAAGGTACCCACCAAGTGAGGTAGAAACATAACACTGAAGGGATATGTAACACACGCATAAAGAAAAAACAGCAGCGGTCTAAGGGAAAAGCCATGTTTTAAGGGCCTTTCGGAAGGACATCAGGCTAGAAGCCTGTCTTAGCGAAATCGGAAGCTCATTCCAGGCACGCGGGGCTAGATAGCGGAAGGACCGACCTCCTGCTCTGGCGCGCTTAATAATGGGAACCTTCGCTTTGGATAGCGCGGCAGATCTAAGAGATCTGGAAGGCTGGTACCAAGACACACGATTGGAAATATATTTTGGACCGATACCGTGTAAGGCCTTGTAGGTCGTAGTCAAAGTTTTAAAAAGAATCCTTTTATCAATCGGGAGCCAATGTAAGGTCGAAAGAAGAGCAGTAGCTCTAGCTCTTCTTGGGAGACCAAAGACCGCTCGGGCTGCAGAGTTCTGAGCAACTTGAAGACGCCTGACCAGGTATTTGGGAAGCCCCAAAAATAAAACATTGGCGTAATCCAGTCTGGAGCCAACCAGTGCCTGGACAATAATTTTCCTGTGCTCAATGGATACCAAAGGTAGAAATTTACGTAGCATCCGAAGGATGCCAAAACATTTCCCAGTGAGAGAGGAAATATGTAGTCCAAAAGAAAGGTCATTGTCAATGATCACTCCCAAATTTTTGGCCTTCTGGGATGAACTAACTGGGGGAGACATCTCCTGCGGCCACCAGGGTTTCCAATCCGGCTCGGAGGTGCACCCGAAAAAGAGCAGCTCCGACTTGTCGGAGTTGCATTTCAGTCCATGGTGTCCTAGCCACTCAAAAACCGCACTCAGACAGCCTCTGATCTGATCGTCGTTAAACAGACCGTTCCTGTTGCTCACAAACAGGAGCTGGGTATCGTCAGCATAGGTGACAATCCGGGCACCAAAAGACTCCGCGACCGCTGCCAGAGGAGCCATAAAGATGTTGAAAAGGAGGGGGCTCAAGATGGATCCTTGAGGAACCCCCACTTCTAGCAGCGGCATCTCAGCGGAGTACGGAGGAGCCCAGATTGTTATAGCTGTACCGGAAAAGAAGACGCTGTACTGGATAGGAGACGCCTGCTCGCACTTGAGAGGTGTGACTCCGCAGTTGCTTGCACACAGCATCATTTTACTTGGTTTTACACGATATATAGACTTATGCAGATGGAACCAATATTATTCGGACTTAAGCCCTGAGGAAGTCGAGGGTTATTGTACCCACAGCCGAAACACGTGTTGGCTGGTGTGGCTGGTGTTCGAAGATTCAGCAAATAAAGAAAAGACTGAAACATTGACGACTGTCGGATTGATTTTGTGGACTCAAAGTATTGCATGTACTCAGAAACCATTGTTTTGTTTAAGTTTTATTAAGGGGTGCAGGCTGACTTCCCTCATCTAGAGCACTGCAGAAATGTTGCGGTTATACGCACATTATCACACACTATGTTCTTTGTGCGCTCTGATTCCCTTATTCACCCTTCTTTGACTCCTTTTGGAATGCTTGCATTGCAGTGCTTAAAGGACTATTTTACAGCTCAAGTACATAAGATTAAATATTCATTAGATAAAGAAAGCAATAGTTTTCTGTGCTTTTTTGTTTTAACTGAAGAAGGCTGTTTTCAATGTGTTAGTCAGGACTCAAACTTCAAGCCAGACCTACTGGCTTTGCCAATGCTTGCACTGTAAGAGCCCTCTTATTGTATATCTGTATGCCCAACATCCTGTTTACAATTAACCTACTTCTACGTAATAAATTATATTTGATGTAATTCTTGCTTCTAAACTGTGCACACATTCCATTCTTATTGCATCTAGGAACATGTTTTTTGTTGTGACTGCATTAAGAACTAATTTAGACCATGTTTTCACACCAGTTTATTTCCTCCTTCTTTAGAAATGAGGTCATGAAACTTCAGCTTCCTCTAAGGGGCCTCATGGAACAAAAACCAGGGAATCTTACAAACGATGGACGATATTGCTCATCAGTATCACAAGATCGAAGATCACCCACTGGCGATGCTGGAATGACAGATACTGGTAGGATTGTTAACATATTCATCACTCATAGAATTTAATGTGCGTTTTCCTATGGATTACAAATCGATGAGCCGAAATAAGGCATTTTGGGTAGGGCTTTGTAATAAAACATCAAGTCACCAATGTCATACAGCTATTAAAAACTGGTAAACTATATATGGAATTTGAATGATATGTCTGTATGTGAAGCAGAGTTTCTGAACTCAGCATAGATAACTCAGGATTAAATGTACTCAGTTATATATGATCACTTCTTCCATCAAACACAGTGGCAACTAGTGCACCTTAACATTCTAAAAGAAAAGTAGACATGTCACTAACACTGCCATTTACACTGCTAGAAGTCATGCTTCTGGCAGGTGCATAGAAACATGTAATCACATAAGCAATACATTCTTTAACCCTAAGACACTACGGGTCTAGTTACTAGTCTGGCGGTCCTAGGACCGCCAGCCTTGTGGTGGCACAGTGGTGGCGGTCCAGTCACCACCGCACCGGCCGTCCGACTGTCCCACTACAACTTGGGAGGTCGACAGCTCTGAGACCTCCGTCAGGGAACCACAGTTCTCTGGCGGAGGCCGCAATAAGCTTGCCGGGACCACCGTGGTCCTGCCAAGCATGTTATGAGTTTCCTCCCCTCCAGGGTTTTCATGGCGGTTCCACTGTCATGAAAACTCTGGCAGGGAGGAAACAAAGGGGCCCGGCATGGCCCCCTTGTGCCTCTGCACCCTGTGGATCCACACATGGGGGTACAACATGTGTCCCCAGTGTGCATGCACACCAGTTCTTGCATGGCATTGACGTTACAGTCCATTCCATGCAGGAACCTTGTGAAGTGTTCCCATTGCAGTGCCTTATTCAAAGGCATTGCCGCCTTTGCAAAGGCATCGCAGGGGAAACCACCCAGCAGACTACAAAAAACATGTAACCTGGCGGCAGGCGACAGTGACTTTTCATGTGCGGGGCGCGGCCGTGGCAGGCCGCCCGCCACACACCGCAAAAAGTCATAATCGGGCCCTACGTCTCATTCCGTCATATTAAGAAGACAACCACCCTCATAGACTTACACTAGAAATGGTGTTAGCTAAAATGTTCATGCTCAGTAATGTATCCCGAATATGGCTGCTCACTAGTCAGAAACGTAAAAGTGTTTAAGTTACTGCTCAACTGTGTGTGGAGTCGAAATTCCGGCAGCACGGGGGGGGGGGATTTAATCAGTGTAAAAGATGCTTGATGTATACCGATACTATATTGGAAAAATAAAAACTGTTTTTTTTAAAAAAAGAAGACAACCACCTTAATGAAACCAAAATAACCCTATAACACAGAACTATCTTTGGAACATGTTGAAAACTAACAATCTTTGACATAAGTCGCATGTGTCTAACTCTGCTCACCTCAGCACACCTCTAAACTCTTCTCCCACACAATCACCTGATACAATCTGAAGTTGCCCAACTCAACTCTTTCTTTCCACATCAACCCATTTTTCAAATTCATTATTTTTCAACCTTTTCCCAATGTCAACATCCTCTGACCATCTTTCACTGTCCTGGACCTTCACACAGCATGCTAAATTCCACTATTTACCAGTCTTTAAATTACTAGCATTTCCTAAATACTTCTTCACTTGCTCTGGTTCCTGAAATGACATTATCCTGTTAGTTTCCCATAAACAATCTCCAGCTCGGATATCACTTCCTTGCACTTATCATAATGCAACTTTGTCTTGGCCTTCTGCCTTCCCAAATACTCCTGTATCACTTTCACCATTGCCCTTTTGTTTTCCTTCTTCTAATTCCCCAAAATTTGCAAGTCCTCAAGATAGAAAGCTGAAACTGCCAGCCTGTTTTCTAAAGCTCAAGGAAATTGCCTGTGGCTCTTTGCAATGTTGAATGGAAAAATGGAGAGGTCTGTCCCTAGAGAGAAAATCATGTCAGGAAAACATTATTGCTTTTGGTTTTTTTGGGCCATCCCCCACACACTTGTCATGGGGTTGATGCTACCCAGTGTTAACAGCTACGCTGGTAGTGGATCATAAGGGACTGCCTGAAACTGGATTTTAGTGTTAGTTGTGGAAGGACACTAGTTTTGCCACAGTACACTCCCCGCACACACTCCCAGTCCTCAGAGCCCAAGTTTAGTGCGGCAGATGACTTCAACCATTTTGAAAATCTCAGGAGTGGGAAGGGTTAGGCCTGGGAATGTATACCCTATTGGTTAAGGTGTCCTCGGGGGTCATTTCCATCCACCAGCTCATGCCAGGCATAAATGTAGCACCTCTAGGCACCCACTTCAGAACACTCCACAACCTAGGGAAGTTCAGAAGAAGGCTGAATCTGCTGTCTGCAACCCAAGAAGAGCCCTGAAGGACTAGACCTGCTTTCTGTCTTATACTCAGGATAAGGATGTGGACTCCAAGAGTCATAAGGCTGACCTCCTGTTAAAGCTACAAAGACACGCAAATCTACAAGTGGCCTTTTTCTGTAACTGCCCAGTGGCAACTGGACCTGGACTGGTCCCTCCTGCTGGCCTCTGCCTGCCACCCTGTCAGTCTCTAAGTGTCTCCCCTGAAGGCTGGGGGGCTTAGGAGTGTACTGCAGTTATGGATTGGGATTTAAAGGACTAATGTCAGAAATTAAAATCTTGGACTAGGATGAGCCTAGTTAGTGTATCCTACCCGCTTGAAAAAAGTAATATCTCCAGTTCTCCTTATTGGATGTTTGTCATTTTGGTTTCAATTTGTTTATTACATTTTACCCGATTTTTCTAATTCATTTTGGAATTTGTATTTCAACCTTATTATTATTTTAGTACTGCATAAATACTTTTGACATTGCATCTCGGTTAAGCATGTCTGCTCTGTGCCATAGCTCCCAGGGGGTTGAGCTCAAGTTTATTTAATGACTACTAGTTCACCCTTGTGATTATTACTTGAGGTGAGTACTTACCCCTCTCAACTAATAACCCAATTTCTTACACCTAGCAAGGATGCTCTACACACCTCGTTAAAGTTCTGTGGCTACATGGGAAATGTTGTGTTCTTAATTATACTCAGGCGCCTCGCATGTTGTGTGCTTCAAAGATGAGAAGCCACCTTTCCAAAAGATGCCAACACTCTATATATCACCATCCCTCCTTTTCTCTGAATGTGCACACTGACTGCCAATTTGCGGTATTGCACTTGCGCACCTGCCTAATTTAAAGAGGTGAAGGCATGCACAGATCATGATATCATTGATCATCCCATGCTCTGCAGTTGCAATAAACTCCATACAACATTTGGAACATCTGTATAGGGGGAGACAAATCATTTACGTACTTTCAGATCTGAATTTACAGAACTAGTACATAGCCAGGAAAAAACCCACATGGCCTACTATCGCTTCAACGTCTAAAATATACACAAAAGTGAGCCTTGAGAAAGTTACATAACAAGTAACGAAACACGTGTCTGCTGCCATCGGCTGTCTTTTGACCATCACGACCTGGAAGGTCTAGGACTAGGACCCCCAACGTGGCCGTCACTTTTTGTTTTTCTGTAGTGCTTAAAGATTTAGCAAATTGTGCATTTAATGTGAACATCACATGCACTATTAACATCTCGTGCATCACATGCATTGTTGACATCCTATGTACTGTCTTTGGATCTCCTGGAGCACAATGCCCAGAGTTTCTTGATGTCTGGTATTACAGAATTTGGAATCGAAATACCATTAAATGGAACAAGACAAATCTTATGATGTTCTCTTCTCTCTTCTTGGAGTAATTATTATGACGTTCCTTCATGCATGAGTTAATTCCTGTTATAAGATCATTTAGCACTGGCCATCTAGCATATACGTACCGACTAAATTGCAATTTGCATAAATGTAAATCTTAGAGTGCCGAGGTACAAATAATTTGTAATATATTTGAGAACTGACTGTGCACATTTGTCTTCATTGCTGTTCGATGTGTGACTGTGTGACTATAAACATGAATATAATTTTTTTGCAAAGTAAGCAGTGGAAAATGCTTTCTGCAATGAAAATGCTTTGTGCGAAGTCCCTTGTTAGCTTAACAATCTAAAGAGCAGCTGCATAACCGCTGACTCCTGCAGATGAGTGTGCTGTTAAAACAGCAACTACCATCTATTCTTCACTAAAACCCCACCTAATTGCTAGCAACGGTTAGCATTTCCCACTGCTTTAGTGCAATCAAATAGTATATGACAGCATTCAAAGTATTAATGCCATTAATCAGTTACCTGATTGGAAAATAAATTGCAAATCACATCATAGGAAAATGAACAGCCTGTAATTTGTTCATTATGTCCATGATGGCAGTTATTGCCTATTTAACACTACTTATGGTTCAGTATCTTTTTTCTTTCAAGCAGCTCTTTTCAGATGCAGTGATCTTTGGCCCCCTTGGAAGAATCTACCCAAATGTAATCTACATAAAATCCTACTTTTGATCTTAGAACTTTAAGTACAGACTATGACATAGGGATGGTTTGAAGAGGGCCTACAAGTTATACATGCCATTAAGAGTCCTAGAGGAATGTTTTTGGTGCCCCATTTGAGGTTTGTTGGTCTCAAAACTAGTTCGGGACCACAGCACAAAGAAACGCGTTTGGTGCAATGTGACAGCAGGGTAAATCCACTTCCAGAGGACAGGAAAGCCTAACTGCTCATTCCTTTGGTTTCCTAACACATTTTATTTCTGCAGCCCTCGAAATGTGGGTTTTGACCCACAAACTGTTATGCCCTGTGGGAACTTTAGGCAGTGGGCAAAGTACATCACAACAAACCCCCCCAAAACTGAAAAGCATTCTTAAGGTTCATTATGATTTTATGTTACTATCTTATACTACGTAAATATAAAACTACAAACTCAATGTAAACAACTTTAGTTGACCGGATTTTTTACTAAGATCCAAAATGCATAAATCACCCTAATTTGCTTGTTTGTGTTTGCTTTATAAACCTAGCACTCCCAATTCATTTCTCTTGATCCCACTCAGGCATGGTAACACAGAGGATATCCAAGTTACTTTGTTATGAGAACAGACAAGCTCGGCTGTGATGGTGCAAAAGGTCGAACCATTTTTGACCCACGCGCACAGTGTTAACCACACGGCGCATGGTTTGTGACTCTGCCACTGCTGAAAATGTGCTTGTTTTGCGCAGATGTGTTTTGTGAAGCCAAACCTTCTCATTTACAGGAAAGAGTGCAAAAAAGCCGAGCGCGCCTGGCGCAAAGACTGGGCATCTATTCACAAAACCGCATATAAAGCAGCCCTTAAACGTTACAAACTAGGACGACAAAAATCTAAAGCTGCCTTTTTTGAAGAAAAAATTCGTCTCTCTTCTAATTCTTCCAGAGAAACATTCAAAATTATGAACATGCTTCTTAAAGTCCCAGCCCCCTCTTTGGTCCAGAATGACCCAGTACTGAGATGCAATCAGTTAGCAGAATTTTTCGACACCAAAATTCGGAAAATTCTAGATAGCCTCCCTCAATCCTCCATCACTGAACTCGTCGAGATCCCTTCCCCTGACCCTACCTCTCCCCAACTTGAGGCTTTCAGTCCCATATCCAAAGAAGATTTTTGTAATATCTTTTCCACTATTAAAAGCGGCTCTCCCTCAGACCCAGTCCCGATGCACATTCTAAAGCAAACTTTAAACATCATTGCTCCAGTAGCCACGGAGTTACTCAACTCGTCGCTATCCTCGGGCATAGTGCCCCCGAGCTGGAAACAGGCCAGAGTCAAAACACTTTTAAAGAAACCAGGACTAGACATCTCCGATCTGGCCAACTTTCGCCCGATCTCGCTTCTACCTGGACTGAGCAAAGTGGCCGAAAAAGTGGTGAATAAGCAGATCTCCGAGTACCTAGAGGTGAACCATCTCCTCAGTGACTCTCAGACTGGTTTTCGCCCGGGTCAGGGCACAGACACCGCCCTTCTGGCGGTGACTGAAGAGGTAAGATGCATCTTGGATTCAGGGGGATCAGTAGCTCTGATCCTCCTGGATCTGAGTGCCGCATTCGATACTGTGGATCATGCTGTCCTGGCCCAACGCCTGGCTCTGCTGGGCATTACAGGATCAGCCCTCAAATGGTTGCAGTCCTACCTGGAGGAGAGATCCTTCAGGATCTGGGAAAATGGGTCCATGTCAGAGCCCTTCCCTCTTCAGTGTGGGGTGCCGCAGGGCTCCTCCCTCAGCCCCACACTGTTTAATGTCTACATGGCCCCGTTGGAGAAGGTGATAGCCCCATTCGGGGTTAAAGCTATAAGTTATGCCGACGACACGCAGCTTGTCGTCTCGCTGTCGCAACATGAGGGCAGCCCGGTTGATCTCCCAGACTGTCTTACAGCCATTTCCTCCTGGATGTCCAGTTCAAAACTTAAACTAAATGGATCTAAGACGGAGATCATGCTCCTAGGCAATCAATTCACCTCTCTGCCCCCTGAGATGTGGCCTGCCTGTATGGGAGATCTTCCACCCCCTAAGCAGCAAATAAAAAGCCTAGGGATTTGGTTCGAACCCCAACTGACCTTCAAGACCCATGCGCAGAAAGTTGTTGGAGGTTGCTTCGGCCTGCTCCGGGCAGCCCGGAAGGTACTTCCTCTCCTTCCGTTTCAATCTAGAAAGCTGTTAATCCAGGGTTTGATTTTGTCCAAACTGGATTATGGTAACTCCCTTTTCCTCGCAGCCCCTCTTGCTACCATCAAGACTCTTCAGCGAGCTCAGAATGCCGCAGCCAGGCTGTTGATGGGGGCGCCGAGACGGGCCTCAGCCAAACCATTGCTGAAAGCCCTGCACTGGCTCCCCATCCAAGAGCGGGTCTCTTTCAAGTCTCTCTGTATTGCACATAAGACCTTGCAAGGTAAAGGCCCTCCAGCCTTGAGAGGATTGATCCGACCTTACAAGTCGACCAGGGCCCTTCGCTCGGATGGAGAAAATCTGGCCATTGTCCCACGAGTGAGGAAAGCACGAACAGGAGGCCGACGGTTCTCACTGAATGTGTCAAACAAATGGAATGCTCTCCCTAGAGAACTCCGAATGGAACCGAATCATCTGAAATTCAGAAGAGCACTTAAAACCTTTTTGTTCCCTACCACCCTCTAACCTTGCTTTCGCTTGAGTTCACCAGGTTCAGATCAGGATTAGCGCTGGGACGCTCCAGGGCAGCCATGCGCTCTACAAGTCCAATTCAAATCAAATCAATCAAATTCAAATCAAATCATTTACGGCCAGATTCATCAATGTCCCGTTTTGAGAGTCCTTAATAGCGATTATTAAGGTATCGCTATTAAAGACTCGCAAAACGGGATTCATGTAGAAATCGCAAAAGAATTTGCGATTTCTACAGCTTCCTTATTTGCGATTAGCAAATTGCTAATCGCAAATAAGGATGCGATTTCAAGGGTGCCAGGGGTGTCCAAAGGACACCCTGTAGCCCCCCTGAAATGAAAATGTAGCCTGATGTTGCGCACACACATGTCCAAAGGACATGTGTGTGTGTAACATACAACTTAGAAAAATGCACTAAAGTGCATTTTTCTAGGTTTTCGCTATTTACCACGAAGTCAGACTTCGAGGTAAATAGCGGCCAAAAATTGTGAATTCGCAATTCTTAAATGGTTCATGAATTGCATTTAAGGAATCTCAAATAGAGATTCCTTAAATCCAATTCCTCGCAAAATAGCGATTTCGCATTTTGCGATTTTTGCATTTGGGATGATGAATCCCAAATGCAAAAATTGCGCTCGCAAAGGGCCAGATTCTCAGAATCTGGCCCTTTGCGAGCCGATTTTCCCTTGATGAATCTGGCTGTAAATCCCTTCTTGTAGATGTGATCGATGAAGCCACTCCAGGCTTTCTTTGAACAAGCTTATGCGGGCTGAGAGGTGGTATCTTCTCAGTGTGAGGAGCCAGCTGGAAGTAGCATTGGCTTGGCATAAGCTGAACAGGCTGCATGCAGTATGTTGTTTTGGTTTGTGATTGATTGTAGCGCCAACACGTGCAGCACTCGTGCATGTAGTACTCACGTGCAAGATAATTGGAGGGAAATTTGTGCCAGGTGCCCTCATTCCAAGCCAATGATAAGTGTGCTCCGCAGGCGAGGAGACAAACCCAGATGCCCTTTCCTTTGAACTCTTTCAGCCAGAAAATCCAAACTGGTTTAGATGAAAGGTTGAACTATTGCAAAACGAGAGGTGAAGCTGCAGACGTAGTGCTCTGACCCAAGACTTCAGAGGGGCCCATTCAAATGGACATGCCAATAAAATAAAAAATAAAAAAGTATTAATTGAAGACATATTTGACCATGAGCTGGCGCTGCTAGTAGTGTACTTTCTTTTACGTGCACTTCATCTTGTTATCTGTTTTTAAAGAATACTTGTTGAACCTGTGGTGTTGAGTGGGGATCTACTTGGCTGGGCAGGAAATTTAGCTTCCACATTTCAAAATGCTGAGCTTACCTCGTGGGTTTTATTTCGTGTGCCAGCTAGTTTTAACTTTCTTACTGCTTACCTGTTGCATCGTGCTTCAAATCTCTTTTGTTTTCTTTATCTTGCCTCACTTTCCGACTCTTTGGTCCGCCGCGGCTGCTGTGCCGTTTGCTGAGTAGAGAGCTGGACTTGAGTCTGTCCCCACTCCCTGTGTGCCTTAGACCGCCGCCATTTTGGGCAGGTAGGTGGTCTAGCTTTCGCTAAACTCAACCGGCACGCAAACACATAAAAGCAGCTGCAGGGCACAGACGTAGACAGCAGGCACGCCACCAGTGCACCAAAGGCATGCCCGTCTGCACCCGTCCGTTCTTGAACGACGCCAGATGCCAGGACCCCTGCCCTTTTTTTTTCTTGTTCCTTCTAGATTTCCCTCTATCCGGGCCTGGGGCTATCTCAGCTTAAATTATGGTAAGGAAATTTACCTCGTCAGAACTATTCCAATTTCAGATGGCCAGGACCAAATCTCCCCTTTCCCCCAAGCTATAACCAAAGCTTCCCCCATTGGAGGGTCCTGTTTCATTTAGAAACTGTAGATCCTCTTGTTTTGCCCCTGCTGATCTGTCAATACTAGAGATAGCACCATCCTCAAAACTGTCCCTCTTTAACCTGCCTGGCATGTCCTCCAATCTTTTTACCTCCTCGGGCTCTTCTGGCTCTGAAAAACCTAGGAAAATACATAGGCTGTATTGTAATATCAGGTCCATGGCTAAGCATGCCATAGAAGTATGCGACCTGCGAAAAAAGAACTGCCGCCCACATTAAAGGATTGCCCTGGACGCGAGATATCACGGTTCATTTTTCGCAAGGACGTATTAAAGTCCTTGATTGCTGCACTCAACACCATGTTCAGGCATACTTGCCGACATTCGGAGAACTGAGACTTACGGCTATTAGAAATTACCCTCATTAGGGTTGAGAAGCTAAATGGGGCGAGGCCTGAAATACTTACATGCCAGGTTTTTATGACTGACCTTGTCAAATTACACCATACAATCTATGGTACCCCATATATCGCAAGGGGGAGACAAATCATTTACGTACTATCAGATCTGAATTTACAGAACTAGTACATAGCAGGAAAATACCCACATGGCCTACTATCGCTTCAACGTCTAAAATATACACAAAAGTGAGCCTTGAGAAAGTTACATAACAAGTAACGAAACAAGTGTCGGCTGCCATCGGCTGTCTTTTGACCATCACGACCTGGAAGGCCTAGGACTAGGACCCCCAATGTGGCCGTCACTTTTTGTTTCTCTGTAGTGCTTAAAGATTTAGCAAATTGTGCATTTAATGTGAATATCACATGTACTATTAACATCTCATGTATCACATGCCTTGTTGACATCCTATGTACTGTCTTTGGATCTCCTGGAGCACGATGCCCAGAGTTTCTAGATGTCTGGTATTACAGAATTTGGGATCGAAATAACATTAAATGGAACAAGTCAAATCTTATGATGTTCTCTTCTCTCTTCTTGGAGTAATTATTATGACGTTCCTTCATGCATGAGTTAATTCCTGTTATATGATCATTTAGCACTGGCCATCTAGCATATACGTACCAACTAAATTGCAATTTGCATAAATATAAATCTTAGAGTGCCGAGGTACAATCAATTTGTAATATATTTGAGAACTGACTGTGCACATTTTTCTTCATTGCTGTTCGATGATCATGGCTGCATCTCACAGAGTGTGGAGCACAACACAATGCATTTTGTTATGCTTAGTCTTATGCTGCTTATGTATCTGCTCTGCCTTTCAAACAATCAATCAAACAGGATTTATAAATCGCAGCTAATCACCCACAAGGGTATCCAGGTGCAGAGAGACAAGCTGCTCGGGTGCATCAGTTGAAAAGCCAGGTTTTGAGTCCCCTTCTGAACTCCTGGAGAGAGGGTGAGTTCCGGAGTTGGAGGGGGAGGCTGTTCCTGGACTTCGCAGCAGAGCAGGAAAAGGAGCATCTTCCACTGTTGCTAGGGCGGAGGTGGGGGGTGAGAAATCGAGGGAGATGGTAGCAGAGCACATAGGGTGGTTGATGTATGCTTGTCCCTGGTTGTGCAGGGCTTTCTAGGGGTCAGTCAGCACCTTGAATTGCCATCTCTTGTTGACGGAGACCCAGTGGAGCTTCTTCAGGTGAGGGGTAATGTGCGTCTGCCTGGGAAGGTTGAGGATGAGTCTGGCTGCTGAGTTCTGTATGGTCTGTAGTCTCTTCAGGTGCGTGGTTATTCCTGCATAGAGTGCGTTACCATAGTCCAAGCAGCTTGTGATGAGGGTGCGAATGACAGTGCCTCTGGTCGAGACTGGGAGCCATTTGAAGATCTCTTGGAGCATTCTCAGTGTGAGGAAGCAGGCAGAGGAGACTGTGTTGATTTGGTTCTTCATGGTGAGGTTGCTTTCCAAGATGGTGCAGAGCTGCCGGGCGTGGTCCGAGGGGGTTGGAGAGGGTCCCAGTTCAGCAGGCCATCAGGAGTCTTTCCACGGGGAGATGTTGTTCCCAAAGATCAGTACTTCTGTCTTGTCTGTATTCAGCTTGAGGGGGTTGTATTGCATCCTGTTGTCGATGCTGGTCATTCACAGGAGGAAATTGGCCCTTGTGGTGGATGGGTCTTTGGATAGAGAGAGGATGAGCTGGGTGTCCTCTTCATTGGAGATGATGTTCAGTCCATGGTTTTTGACGATGTCTACTCCTCCTCTCCAACCTGGGAGTGCCACAAAAACACAAGAGCACTGGAAACGAAAATGATTTATACCACAAGCTGTCATGACTTAATGGTTTCCCTAATGTATACCTCAAGGAAAATGTGTTGATAACTCATGGAGAGAGGAGAAACAAAGAGATAAAAAAACAATAGGAGGTATGCTCACCTTCGTTAATTTATATGGACCATTATTGAATATGACCTATGTTATTGGCTTAAATCATTCCTTTTTGTTTTGATTTATGCTCATTTGTAAGGCATTTTCACTCATGTGGATTCCAGAAGTAAAGATTTTATTCAGACATATAATTTTTAATGCATTCACAATAATTAAACAGAACAGCAATGCATTAAAACTGTGTTTTGTTTTTTTAATTCATTTTTGTATTTAATTAGACGAATGAGCTTTGCACTGCTGAAATTTGTCTTTTTGCAGGAACTAAAGGGTAATGTCCTGGTCTTAGTGAAAGCTTTAGCCAATAAACAGTGCTCATTCTGTTGTTGGCACTTATTTTGTGACCTCTCAGGCCAGGGGCATCCAGGCAGTGCCAGAGTAAAAAAAAAGGCAAGCCAGTGAACTCAGTTGCTAACCCTGGCAACACCGAAATGAAATACATGGTAACATGCATCGCCCTTTTGACTGAGCAATTTTTCACTGGTGATCAATAATTTTTCAGGTCTGGGATTTGATAGTGTAGCTGTTAAACTCTATGGGCCATATGTATCAAGCAAATTCGCATTCGCAAACGCCGAAATTCGCAGAATTTCAGCGTTTGCGAATGCGAATTTGCCAAATGGTATGTATTAAGGAAAATCTGGTGCAAAACAAGGAATCGCAAATTTGCGATTCCTTATTTTGCAATTGCATTTAAGGAATCGCAAATTTAGCGATTCCTTAAATGCAATGTATGAAGAAAAAAAAAATGCAAAATGTCCTTAAGGAATCGCAAATTACCACAAACTTCAAGTTGCTGGTAATTTGCGAATTCCTTGAAAAATGCACATTTTTGCGTTTTTCAAAGTGCCATGTGATGCACATCCATGCCCTTAGGGCATGGATGTGTGCCACATGTGCACCTATGCTTATTTCAGGGGTGCAACAGGGTGTCCTTTGGACACCCCTGCACCCTTGAAATTATTCTCAATTTGCGATTCTCAAATTGCGAATCGCAAATTGAGAATAACTTCCCATTCATTCCTATGAGCCTCCTGGCCTATAGAAATGAATGGGAAAGTATTCTTTAATTGCGATTTGCAATTTGCTAATCGCAATTAAGGAATACTTAGAATTTGCAAAAAAATTGCGAATTTGTACATACATCCCTATTTGCGATTCTGAAATAGCGATTTCTAAAAAATCGCTATTTCAGAATCGCAAATCAGGTTGATGATACATATGGCCCTAGGTGTTTTGTTATTGCTAACAAAATGCCTAGAATGGGCTTTCTTTGACCAGCCTCTTTCAGAAGCTGGTTTGAGTCTTTGTCATTCACATCTTGGCTCAGTGCAGGGGAGTGTTCATCCATTACCTAATTGTATTTACTGTTCAGGAATATCCTTCCACCTCCACTCAAGTGCTTGCATTTAACCACATGAGTTTCTACTTTTCAGTTATACCCCTCTCTGTCTGCTTCTTCTGGCTTGCTCCGTTGTGTCTTGCTCTAATGCGGTTATTTAACATGCATTAGCACATTAAATCTAGACTAGTTGCCTTTCCAATGCTTTATTTACCTATCAATTAGAGCAAAACAACATTACCAACAGCCAATTAGCGCAAGAACGACATTTGCAAAAATGAAAGTTACAACTTGAACTTACTGTTCAGTGCATGTGCCTGTGAAAAGTTGACAATTCATGAGTGCAAAATTTCTCAGAGTAATACCATACATGCAATATGGCCCAGGGTCTCAAATTAATTCCACCATCTTGATATGTACTTTAATTCCTGAGATAGCAGCCAAACTGTATAATCCTACTTGCTCAAAGGGAAGTGCTGTGATAGTATGTGTTGCAAGGAGTAGCTGCTGGTGTTGTTGAAGAGTAGGGGGTTGGGGCGGAAGGGGTCTGGGGGACAATGGACAAATAATAAAATACAAAAATAAATAACTTACCTGCAATCAGCAAACTTGCGCTCTTCTTCTCCTGGCCGCTGCAGGCACCGTCTCCTAGACTTCCCTGCTGCCAATTCTGACGCTGCTCTCATGAATGAGAGCAGCGTCAGAATTGGCCTGAGCATCCTGAATTTACACTCCCAGTGAAACTGGAAGCCAGTTTCTGGTGTCTCCAACCAAGCAACACAGCGCAGGTTGGAGACAGCTTCAGTGTGCATGTCGGTTTGGCTGTCCTGAGACGGCCAGCCAAACACACAAACGCACTGATACCAGTGCATACCACTCCCCTTCCAGTTACTGTCATCCCCCTGATCCCTCCACCCAAAAAGCGGCCTGGAAAGGTCAAATAAAACAATAATAAAATGTGTTTTGTTGTACCGTCCTCCTCCCCTACCCAATATTGTTTAATAGAATGTTCCCACTGAGGGTTCTGAAGCGTGCTTTAGAATGTTGGGTATATTCTTGTGAGGCATGCTGGCTTTGACAGGGTTGGAGCAGAGGAGACGATCAATAAAACCAATCTGAACCCACCTGGGAGTTTGTACTTCTTCCACCTGCGGACCATCTTCGCAACACAGGCGACGAGTTGGCTTGCGTAAGGGGGCAACCCTCGTCTCCTCCCCTTCTATTTTCTCCATGAGTCACATGCCATAATGTTCTTCAAATAAGGTACTGTTTCATTTATTATCCTTCCGGCTGCTTCACTATTAAACCGTATGGCAGAGCCTTTGCTCATTTAGCTGTGCTGCCTACTACCATATGCCAAAGGGGCCGGTGTTACACTCCTTGTCACGGCATAGGGTCAAGTGGAGATGTGTCCTTTCGGACCCCAGACTGACGGCAGTTCTGTGACTGATTATCCTGTCACATAGCAGTTTCGTTATCATCTGCCAGCTGACTGTCGGCTCCTCTCCTTATGGAGCTTGAAGGGGCCATGCACCAGTTCTGCGTGAGGTGCTGCGCTGTCTTCCCCTGCTTCTTAGTCAGCTATGCGGAAGAGCTGCTTTTCTCTCCCCATTAGGCAGTTAGCTGTGTGGGAAGAGCCACCTCTTCCCTCTGCCTCCTTTCCATCAACGCAACGGATTGGGCGCCTCGGGCCATTTCTCCAGTGATCCTTCCCGATCGGACGGGGTTGGCAGGGAGGATGGTGTACTAACCAAAGTCAAATCTTATGCTCTCAGGGGTGGCCGAACAGCAGGAGTGATGTTGCCGAAGAGATGAAAGCGTTTTGGGAAGTGAGGCCCAAAATAAATATAAGCAATAATCTGATGCTCAGGAATGACAAAATCATAACCCCTTCAAAGTTGAGGAACCTGGTTATAGATCTCGCCCATGAAGGTTACTTGGGTAGAAGCGTCACTAAATCACGGGTGAGGGAGCGCTTCTGGTTCCCGGGTATGGGCGCCAGGGTCGGACTGGGAACCAAAACCGGCCCTGGCAAAGTGCTCGGCCGGCCCCCCTCTCTGCTCCCCGGGGTTTGAGGGTGCCGCCGAGCTCTTTGCCAGGGCCGATTTTGTTACAGGTCCGATTTTGCAGCTAAGCTGCAAAAACGGCCCTGTAACAAAAACGGCCCCTAGGGACCCAAAACCGGCCCATGCCCTTGTGGCCCACCGGGGGATTGCCCGTGCCCACTATGGCCAGTCTGGCCCTGATGGGCGCCATGGTTGAAGCCAAGCTAAAAGATTGCTTAATCTGTGCAAACAGTGACAAGGCCAAGGTTGTTCATGGTGCACCCATATATGCCCCATGATCGTTCACGACAAACCTTGGGAAAAGGTCGCTTTAGACATCATTGGTCCTATAAATAGGGCTGGGGTGACCAAACGCTATGCTTTAGTCATGGTAGATTACCATTCGCATTGGGTGGTTACTAGAATGGTTCATCAAATCACCCCAGAGCACATCATAAACATTTTGAAAGACTCGTTTTACTGTGAAGGTATCCCGGTCACTATCATAACAGATAACAGAGTGCAATTTACATCTTCTGCCGTGGTGTAGTTTCTTGCCCATCTCAACAATTTCCACTTTAAGACAGCTTTATACTGCCCCAGGGCCAAAGGGCTTGTGGAGAGAATCAACCACATGGTTAAGGAATGCATCCAGTTAGCCTGCGTAAATCACTTGGAAGTGGAATATGCCTTGCAGGAGATGTTGTGGGCATACCATAATACCCCCAGTTCTGTACCGGGAGTTTCGCCCTTTACGGCCCTTATGGGAAGGAAACCCTGTACCAATTTATTTCCTGTTTGGTTGGGTGGTGGGGACAGAATTGTACATGATTCAACCCTGGTCGAAGACAAAATTGCACTCCACCAAGCTAAGTCTGAGAGCCAATACAATGCCAAACATGGCACCAAGAGTCAACTATGGAATGTAGGGGACTGGGTGTATGTAAAGAAGCCAAGTGGCCGTGAAGATTGTATGTCCAAATTCTTTCAACCCATGCGCACTGCGGCAACAAAACTAAATGTAGCCATAATGGACAATGGGCAATGTTGGAACCTTTATAAATAAATAATAAAAATGGACAAGCTTGTTTGCCACAACCCTCGTCCTTCGCCTACCAGCGAGAGTTCTTCAAGCGGAATGGAGTCGAGCTTCCGCAGCAGAGAGGTCATTGCGCGCCAAGAAGCCAAAGTGCCGGTCTGGCATAAAGACTATGTCATAGATACCTGAATTGTTTCTCTAGGGTGTGCCAGCTATTTCCTGCCCCTCTCTTCTCCTCCTCCTGCTTTTCCCCTTCCTTTTCCACTTTCCAGTGCATCGTTGCTTCCTCTCCTTTTGTTCCTTAATGGGAAAGAAGTGTTGTAATTTAGAATCTTCCCACTTGGCACCTTCCTCCTCCCCTCCCCACTATTGTTTAATAGAATGTTCCTACTGAAGATTCTGAAGTGTGCCTTAGAATGTTGGGTATATTCCTGTGAGGCATGCTGGCTGTGACAGGAGTAAAGCAGTGGAGACGATGAATAAAGCCTATCTGAACCAACCTGCAAGTTTATAATTCTTCCACATGAGGACTATCTTCGCAACATGTTTATTATCTTTTTATTTTTTCTTTCCTGCTGTTTTGTTGTCAGCTGGCGGGGGGCGACACTCCTCCGCCAAAGTGGAGGAGCCACTGCTGGTTGCAAGTAATAACCTATAGGTCCTGAATTAGAGTTGAGTGGTTTGGAAAACCCTCAATTCCCTGAAGAAACAGGTTAAATCCCGAGACAATCTCTCTGCTTGAAGTGATTCGGAGTGGAGTATTTTGAAAAATCCTCAGATTCTTGGAGGAAGTGATACCTCACGGACATATCTACTGGTCAAATTTCCTCCTCCTCAAGGGTATCATGGTTGCTGGAATTCCACTTGACCTGGAAATATGAGAATTTTCCATTTTGACCCAACTCTCAATCTGACCCTTTATTTAGATTGTTGTACTGCAACATATACATACCTCAATAGCTAGATTTCTGTTATCGCTTTATTATTTTTTCAAAGCTACAAGGCATTCATGAAAAGCTCTGATCCAGCCAGATTTAAGGGAACAGACATTTGGAGGAAAGCATGCATTTTCAAGAAGTGCTCAGATATTTTTAGACGCATAGAATGTAATCCATTGTGGTCTGAAAACGTTTCCCACATCCTAAACTTTGACCCTCAATTGAAATCTGAATCTCATTAATCTCAAAATAAAGTGTGTTCACTTCAACTGCCCATGAAAGCATGCAGGATTTGAACATGGGTTAATCCTCTGGAAGCTTGTTTGTGCCCTGTATTCTTGCAGGGTTAATGAGAGCACATTGAGTTAATCAGAAAACTGCAATGTGAGCTGTCAGCATGTCAGTGAGCCACTTAATGGTGAGTAGCAATAGGGCACAGAAGGAAATTTATGCCCTTCAGAGGCCCTGTTTAATTTGATTTGACCATGGGGGGATAGGGTTCTGGGGGCCTTATAAGGCTTGCGGAGGGCACCACATTGTGCCCTTTCCCGTTTTATTGGATCTGGGCCAGAGGGATGGGGTCCACGGGGCCAATTAAGAGTTGGGGAGGGGGCTGCAAGCCCGCTCACCTTAATATATATTTTAGGCCTCAGGGATGGGTTCCCCAGGGACCCAAAGGCCAACTTACATTGCACTCACCAAAGGCTGTGCATGGTGTGCGGTTGGCAGCTTGCTGGGGGTTTGGCCATGCTGCCTGGTGGCAGGCCAAGCCCTGTGTCCAACCCCCGCTGTACATGTCCAAAGGCTGTGCACAGAATGGGGCTGCCTGCCTGCGCGGAGTTGGAAGCAGGGCCTGGCTGCAAGACAGACCCTGTGGCTAATCCGACGCCCGCATGACAAAAGTTAATGCGTGGCATGGGGTGGCTGCCCCCCAGGTGACTGCCTGCGGTGAGTTGGACACAGTGCCTGTTGTGCCGCTGCCTCGAACGATCCCAGTTTCCATGGCATTTGCAGTTGGGAATGGCGCGCTGTACGCAGAGGGCAGGAGAAGTTCAGAGAATGCCTGCAGGCCGACACGTTTTACTCAAACACTTATCTGGCTGGTATAATCCCCTGCATCTGCGCTCTTGCCGTGGAGGCATAGTGGCTAGGAGGCTCCTCTGGGGATTCCATTACCAGAGTCAGTCTTCTTCTCAGAATCCTCTAGAGAGGATTCATGGGATATAGCTTCCCAATCCAACATGGTGGCCATCCATCAATATAAGGTCTTCCCAATCCATCATGGCGCCAATCCTTGTGATTTAATTTCCTGAGGTACAAAAGGAACTCAAAATTATTTTTCCTAGTGTCATAACACTCCGGCAGTCCCGTCATAGCCTCTTTGCTTATAACTCGTTTCCAGTGAGTCTTGGTTCTGGATTGGTGTGCTTCTCCCTGATGTTTCTGTGTGCTTCAGCTTGCTCCTTGTTGCGGGCCTATTCCCTGGATTCCTTACCTGCTCCTGGAACCTATAATCTGCTCCTGCTCTACTCTGCCATCCTTGGAGGTGTTTTGCCCACTGGATATTTTCCTCCGACAGGGGCTTTTTCTGGCAGGCACTATCTGCTTTGGCACTGTCTTGTCCCGGCAGCATCATGGGTACTAGAAGGGGTTGTCCTTACCTCTGGCAGACCAGGACCGTCACAACCTGGACCTCCCCATCAAACCGCCCCTGAGATACTTTCGCTAGGCATCAACCTTCGTAAGTTGAGAGGGCTTGGCATTAAATAACACATGGATCGTAGGTGTGTAGAGGTATTGAACATGTTATGAACCTGTGAATTAAACAGTAGCTCTGTGTGTAGATGACATTGTCCCCATGTGTGTCTCGCTGCTAGCAGTCTCTTTTTTCATTTGCCTGCAGTCTGTTTTTTTCTCTCCCAGTGCATGCTAGAATGCGTGGTCCAACAGTTAGTTTGCAATTCATTTTATCGCCCCCCAGTGGGTACATATTAGCATATTTCTCATTCTCCAATAGACATGACAACGATGCTACTGGAACTCTTCAATGCCTGCTTCTTCTGTTCTGGCTTTTCAATTTCTCAGTCAAAACAGGCCAGCTCTCTACACTTTCAGCGGCAGCAGCCATCACCCTGCTTCATTGCTGAGGCTCCAAAGATGGTCCAGGTTGGGCGAAGTAGGCGCCCATTACTTGCGGTGGTGTGTACTCACAGCAGGACCATGCTGTTTTAAAATGACACCACTCCATCTTCACGTCAAAGAAGGCTCTTTATTTAAAAAGTTGAATAGCAGAATGCAAATCCAGTAATAACTTTCTCCTCTCTGACATATTCCAATCCACAAGGACCTTCTTCACAAATGTGTTGCTGCAAGTGCTTTGGCTCTGTTCACAACCAGTGCACTGCTGATTGATAAATTTGCAGCGTGCCTTTCTGCAATTTTAACTCTTCTCGTGAAACGTATTATTGATAATTGTCCCCACATGTGGCTTGTTGCTAGCAGTCTCCTTTTTCATTATATATGTATATGTATGTATTATACAGTGGCTGTCGCCATTGGGTAGTTATAGTTAGGATCATGTTTCCACAGAATCTTTTTTTTTGTTGCTAATAACTTAGGTGCCTTTTGCCGAATCTCCACGAACCTTCCCAAGCAGGAGGTCCCAAAATATGTTTTGCCCATTCATTTTTCCATAGGAACTATAGACACAGCTACAGCCTAAACTGCGGAACAGATTTATATCAAATTTGACAGAAACTTAGATCTTGGTCCAGAAAGAGTGTTTTTTTGTGTTTTGGTGTAAATCTGTTCAGTAGTTTCTGAGCAATTAATGATCAGAAACAGTGTATATCTAGGGATGTGGAGCCTCCGCAGATCCCAACAGATCTTAAACTGAGATCTGATTGGCTGCCACAAACTGAACCAGGAAGTGGTAAGAGCCATTTTAGGACTCAGGACTCAGTGCTGAGTTCTATAAAAAGTACAAAAAAGACACAGGGGTCAGGGTAGGGATATTCTGATGCCCTAGGCTGATGATATGGTCTCCAGGGGTCACGCATAGGGCCCAACAATTTTCTTTTAAATGCATTTTAAAATTTGCATAAAATTTGTGGCAAGATTGAAAAATAAGTGCAGCCTCCCATGCTTGCTTTTAAAAAATACCCCGGGGTAGGCCAGAGTCCAGGGGGATAAGGGGTTTCTTTTTGGGGGGGATGGGGAGCCATGTGACCCCCATCCCCCTGGTCCTGACATGCTTAGGGGGAGAGGACATGTGTCCGCCCTCCCTGGGCCGGTTTTGGCCGCGGGGACCCTCTCTTTTTGAGAGGGAGGAGGCACGCTGCCGCCCCTCCCCATGGCGCTTACATGCCCCGGGGACAGCACCCCCTGGGGCCTGATGTATTTTTTAAGTAGAGGGAGGCCATGCGATCAGCTTCCCTAAGCAGTTAATGGCCCCAGGGATCCCACCTCCAGGGCCGGCTCACTAGCTTTGTCCCAGGGAGCCCACCTCTGGGAAATGGAGGTTTCCCTGCCTGCAAAGTGGCAGACAGGGAAACCTGCATTTGCTCCCACTTGGCGGGAGCATTTACAAAACTCCTGCCACATGGGAGCAAACACAAAACGGCCCTGATTACAACTTTGGAGGTGCGGTGCAGGGTACGCCCTGCTGCTGCACTGCTAAAGCCGTGGTCAGACCCGTAAACAGTCTAAATATCGATTTTTTTATTTCGAAGTACAAGAATATCGAATTGGAAATATCGTAGGGACAGAATATCGAAATCAAGAATATCGATGACCAGAATATCGACCTGAAGGTAAGAAATATCGTTTTTGTTAATATCGATGTTATTAATATCGATAGCGAAAATATCGATGTTACTAATATTGATATTAATATTAGTGTTATGTATTTTAACATGTATTTTATATGTTTGTGTTTATATTTTTTGTTAATTAATGCACTATTTTAGAATATATGTATTACATGTTTATAAGTTAGTAATATTTTTTTAAGTAAATTATGCGTTTTAGTACTGCAGCGGGTTGTGGGTGTATAGGGGAATAGGGTGGGAAGTAACTTATTATAGTAAATGAATTACACATTTTTAGGAATTAGTAATTTTTTTTTTTTTTTAAATGTGTGTTTTAGTTCTGTAGCAGGTTGTGGGTTTATAGGGGAAGAGGGTGGGAAGTAATTTAATTGTAATTGAGTAAATATTTCTTTTTATTTATTGGTATTGATAATTAACTTTATCTTTATGTTAAATAATTAATTGGTAATTAATTTTTATTCATTTATTAATTGATAATTATATTAAGTGTATTAATTTATTATTGAAGTGTGTTGTGAGGTTATAGGGCAATAGAGTGGGAAGCAATTTAATTGTAATTAAGTAATTATTTATTTTATTGTTGAGTATTGATAATTAATTCATTATTAATTGGTAACAACATTTTAATAATTAATATTTTTTGGGGGAAATTAATTTATTGTTCATTAATAATAATTGCTATTTAAATTTTGCTAATTATAATGTATTGGTATTTATCAATAATTTATTGTTAATTGCTAAACATTTTTTTATAATTATTGTTTTTTGGCTTTGAAAATTAATTATTTTTTGTTTCATGATTATTTGGTAATTACGTTTTTATAATTAATTTAATTGTTAATTAATTATTAATTGGCAATTATTTTTAAGTAATTATTTATTGGTATGGTTAATTAATTTATTGTTATTTAATAATTAAATTATTATTTATTTAAAACAATATAGATTTTAATTATTAGTAAGTTATTTTAACCCCTATGCTATCCAACACTTTCCCTACTGTTGCACCCTCTAGAGTTAGAATAGTAATTTTAATCCCTACGCTATCCAACACTTTCCCTACTGTTGCACCCTCTGGAGTTGGAATAGTAATTTTTACCCCTACGCTATCCAACACTTTCCCTACTGTTGCACTCTCTGGAGTTAGAATAGTAATTTTAACCCCTACGCTATCCAACACTTTACCTACTTTTGCACCCTCTGGAGTTGGAATAGTAATTTTTACCCCTACGCTATCCAACACTTTCCCTACTGTTGCACTCTCTGGAGTTGGAGTAGTAATTTTTACCCCTACGCTATCCAATATTTACTGTTTTAGTTAATCTAGTGTATAATTTATTTACATTTTAAAAAAAAGTTTTATATATAGTTTTTATATTTTAATTTATATTATTGTTGTATGTGCATATATGTATTTATATTTCATAAAATATTTTTTGACAAAGTTATAATAATTAATTGTAAATATTTTTACATTATATGTATTACTTATAATTTTAAACATATTTGTAACTGTTTATTTTAAATATATGTTTTATTTATTTTATTTTACATTATTTGTAAATATTAAAAAAACTATATTTTTAACAACAATTGATTCAGAAGCTCATTGGACAGAGAATGTCAGGCTGACATTCTCTGTCCAATGAGCTTCTGAATCAATTGGAAAAAGTTTCCTTACGAAGCCCTATTGAAAATAAATACATCAAGCTGTTAGCAAAAAAGAGGACTCGAATTATTCCTTTTGTTCATTTCTCTAAATTTCAATGGAGGAGCAACAACTCAAAAAGTCGCTTGCATGAATTCTCCCTGATGCCTGAGAGGTCCTGTGCCTCGAGTAACTCTCCTCCGAAAATAATTTCCTGCTCTAAATTGGGAAATGCTATCCAGTATTGGGATCCTAGGACTTCTCAAATCCCGCACATGTTTAGCTCTTGTTAGAGCTCATCGGAGAGCGAAATAGCTTTTTCTGGACACAGGGGAGCACCCAGTATAATTCAAGAGAACACCCCTTCAGGCTTAGAGTGCCACCTAAATAATGAAAAAAAGGAAGCAGGTAACTCTGGGTAGTTCCCAGGTTCAGGTGGAGAGTATTCCCGTTGTATGGCGCACCCTACACCACCGAAACTCTGAATCTGCTCATATCAAATATTTATTTTTCTTGCAGAGTTCCAAGCATACGATTATCACAGTGCCATCCACGCTTAGCTGGAAAGTGACAAAGCCTTTGCCATTTTTTCAGCAAAGTCTTTAAGTCTATCATTAGCAAATGGGAACATTATGCACAAAGGGAAGCAGGGAAATTTGGGTAGTTCTCATATTTAGGTGTAAATCTGCTCTTTTATATGGAGCACCCTACAACCAACATCATCGACACTCTGAATCTGCTCATCTCAAACGCCATTTTTTAAAATATTTGACAGCATTAAAAACAAGTGCTCATATACCCAAGATAAGCACCTACAACAGGTTCAGTTAGTTGAATGTTTCATTACCACATCAATATTTACCTCATTCCAGTCTTTTCTGTGCGATGTGTTATCTATCCTGACAGGCACCCTTAAGAAACAAGGATTTGCAATGCAATAGGTCTCGCATTTGTGAGAGTTTCAGCTATTGGCATTGTAAATGACAATGCCTTTTATTTATGTGTTGTTTTTTTAAAACAGATAAATTAAAGGCATTGGTATTTACAATGCCAATAGCTTAAACTCTTGCAAATGCAAGACCTATTTAAGCAAAGTGTAACTGGATTTGCGCCCCATGCAGCCTGCAGGCTGCTATGTTGTCATGACCATGGAACCAGTGAAAGGTAGGCGAAAATAAAACGATAGTTATGCACTGCTACAATTAAGACGTTAGTAGTGAACGTCTAAATTATAGCAGTGCATAATTATAGTTTTCTTTTCTCCTAACTATCACAAAACATGCAGCTTTCAATTACTAAGCAGTGGGGGGAGGAGGCAGCTGCAGCGCTGGTATGCAGAGTTGTGCATTGACAAAGATTAAGGGCCCGATGTAGGTAATTGTGAAATACTGATTTCTTAATACTGAATTTTACCGATTCGGTATTAAGAAATCGGAATTTCCTATGTAGGTAATGATTCGGTAAAAAATACTGAATCCTTAATATTCCTTATTATCGAATCGGTAATTGAGATTCGGTAATTAGGAATACCTACCCATTCATTCCTATGGGCTTGGAGGCCCATAAGAATGAATGTGAAGACAATCAGTATTACCGATTCGGGGTAAACAGCCATTACTACACAACTGTTTCTTCGCATTCTTTTTTTTTTTACTACGCATGTACTGTAATAACGCGTAGACTTTTCTACGCATGTTATTACTTCGCATGCGCTGTTACTACGCATGCGTTGTAAAGAATGTGAAGAAATAGTCCCGGGCGCAAGATGGCGAGAGGCGCTGGTAAGGACCCGGGTGCAAGATGGCGGGGAGATGGCAGCTCCCGGATTTTGAGGCAGGAATGGGTGATTGCAGCGATGACGAGCGAGGAGGCAGCGATGACGGCAGTGAGGAGTGGAGAACAGCAGCCAAGGACAAGGGACGTACACTGAGGAGAGAGAGGTAAGAAGGGCTAAGATTTGTGTTTGGGGAGTAGTGTGGGTCGTGCAGTGTAGTGTTTGTGTGTAGGCACAGGAGTGGGGAATGGGGGAGGGTCGTGCAAGGGGTAGTGTTATAGGGTTTAGGGTAGTGTTGTAGTGTAGGGGGTAGTGTTTTAGGGTTTTGGGTAGTGGTGTATATGTAGTGTAGGGGGTAGTGTTTTAGGGTTTGGGGTAGTGTTGTAGTGTATGTGTAGTGTAGGGTAGTGTTTTAGGGTTTAGGGTAGTGTTGTAGTGTATGCGTAGTGTAGGGGTAGTGTTTTAGGGTGTAGGGAAGTATTGTAGTGTATGTGTAGTGTAGGGGGTAGTGTTTTTGGGTTTAGGGAAGTGTTGTAGTGTATGTGTAGTGTAGGGGGTAGTGTTTTAGGGTTTAGGGAAGTGTAGGGGGTGTGGAGGGTAGCGTTGGCGTGTAGGGTAAAAAAAGAAAAAGAGAATCTGTATGCGTAGTAAAAACCTGCGAAGTAATGTACTGCTAAGTAATGCCACTTTAATGGTTTTCTATGATTTTGCGAAGTAATGGCATGCATTTTAAAATACTGCTAATTAAAGGCATTTGCTAAGTAAAAACTTCGTAGTAAAGGCATGCTAAGTAATGGCATGCTAAGTAACATCATACATTCCCAATTCGGTATTATCGAATTTGTAATACCAGGAGGTATTTCAAGGGTGCCAGGGTGACACCCTGTTGCACCCCTGAAATGTGCATGTGTGCACATGTGGCACATACATGCCCTAAGGGCATGGATGTGTGCCTTATGGCACTTCTAAAAAAGCAAGAAAGTGCTTTTTTAAAGGAATTCGGTATTTACCATCAACTTGAAGTTGGTGGTAATTACCGATTTCTTAAGGCCCAAAAGCACTCTTTTATGTGGTTCTTACATTGCATTTAAGGAATCAGTCTTACCAATTCCTTAAATGCAAGGGCAATAAGGAATCGGTATTTACAGATTCCTTATTTTCCGATTGCTTATCTACATTGGGAATGGCTAAATACCGGTCGGTAACAGTGGAATTTACCGAATTCCACCGTTACCGACCGGTATTTAGCCATCTACATCGGGCCCTAAAACAGGAATACAAGTACCAGAAAGCAAAGTTTACAATCAAACCTGGTAAGCAGCAGTATGTGCACAAAAATGGTGAAAAATCATGTTTTCATTAACCCACCCCTCTCTCTCACACATGCTGCAGTGGTGCTAAATGCTGCATTCACAGGATTTTAAAGACATATAGCAT
Source organism: Lissotriton helveticus (assembly GCF_964261635.1). NCBI lineage: Eukaryota > Metazoa > Chordata > Amphibia > Caudata > Salamandridae > Lissotriton > Lissotriton helveticus. Next base: position 1,067,696,842 of record NC_136070.1, on the reverse strand, counting down.
GTACTTCCTTGGCAGAGTCTGTTTACTTGTTTTCTGCCTCTTGGTCGAGATCCTCCAGGCAAGGACACTACAAGCATCATTTCCAGGGACTCCGCCAGCTCTTCTGATTCAGCAACACCTTTTGATTTAGAGGCTTGGATGCTCCCAAATCTTTTTTTGACCCTTGCCTTTGAATTTGAGAAAGGGTGTCTTACCACCCATTTCTTAAATCCCATTGGCATCTTATTCACAGCAGGATCCACCATTTTTATTTGCACTTGGAATGTGCCATTTACAATTTTGGGATTCTAAAGATTGTAGAACTGAACTTTTTTATTTCCTATGACTCTTCCCTCCCTCCTACCCCCCAAGTCCTACTAACACTTTGTCCCTCATATCGCTCTGTCTAGGCATTCAGGAGCCATAATGCAGGTCCCTCTAGAAGAACAGCAGCAAAGATAGTACTCCAAACATTTTCTAGTGTAATCATCATCTTATTAGTTGGTTAATGTGAATGGGAAGTGAAAAGAACACATGTCAAGATGAATACTCTGCAAAAGATCATCAGTCTTGTTGGGGGCATTTACATCCTTTCTGGTGTTTAACTCTATATTCCAATGACTGGGAGCGTTGAATATTTCTCAGGTTTGCCATCCTTTCATTTCACTTTTAGTTCATGAGCCACCCCTTTAGACTATAGTCATTGTCAAGGGTTTTCACTTATAGGTTTGGGGCCTGTGGTCAGGGAATTGACGTTTGATTGGCCCATAAAGGACACCCTGGCATTGGCATTTCTGGGGTTCATATATTCTCTCAGGCATTGATAGAGTTGAGGCTCCTGATCAATTACAGTATGAGGACCTACAGTACGTTACAATCATGCTTGAGAAAAAGTTGGGCATGGGCGTTTTATCATGAACTTGCACATAGAAGTTGACTAACCATCTTCGAGAGTTGTAGAGTCTTCTTTCAGCTCTGACCAGGTCATGGTTTCAGGATCAACCAAATATGGCAACTGCCACATCCCTGGTAATAAGTACTTTATTGGATTTATGCTGCTGGTTTCAAGTCAGAGGTGGCCATAGACGTAGCTCTTATGACCTAGTTCCATTGGAGATATTTAGCAACAGCAGAGACTACTACTTCCCTTGTCTCTGTGCACAAAAGTCTGAGCACCTGAAGAAAATGCTGCTGCCCAGCTGTCTACATATCAGAATGATCCATCAACATCTAGGCCAGGCATAGCCAGGGTAAAGGAAAATAAAATGCGAGAGGGTCTCTTCTGCCAGCTGGCATACAAGACAGATGGTGCTGCTAACACCATTGCTCTTCCAATTGGCACAAAAAGAAAGCAGAGGTAAAGTGTCATATCTTAGCTTCAAAAAACGCTTTCAGGCAGCTGGGACAATCAAGTAATCAAGAAAGGGTTCTTATTCCACCTGAGGTTTGATGTCTATAAAAGTACTGGAGAAGGAGCCATAATTCTTTTTCCTTATGTCCTGTTCCCACTTTTGTACCATGAAGGTTTCTTTAAAGACACCCCTCGTGAGATGTATTGAATGAGCTTCATTTGGCCAGGGCTTTCCCCGACCTAGCTCGCTTAGTGTATTTCATATATACTTCATCCACCTGATCTTGTTGTATTTATCTAATTTCACAATCTCTAAAAAGGCTTTGTTGTAGCTATCGAGGCCCGGTGTCAAGTTAAGTCTCAGCCAATACAGCAATGGTATTAGCTGAACCTTGGTAGCTGTGGGTAAAACTCTGAACTCGTGTCATAGGGGGTAACAAAGGTGTACTCTTAGTATCAGTGCTCTAAGGAAGTTATTTCCCACTGAGCTAAGCTTTGTTAGACATGTGTGGCCCAAGAGCTCCGCCCCATAAAGTGCACTACCCTCAGCCTTCACTCTATAGATTTTTAAAGCAGGAGAGATGCACCTACATTTAGAGTATTTGCATTGCCTTCTGACCACCTTGGCTTGTTGAGTTAATTTCAAGGAGCTATTGTCCACCTGGCAGGACCAAAACTTATTTTTGTTCAGTTTTAAATCCAAGTAATTGAACTAATTTACCCAATCCAAGGGTTTTCCCTCTAGCATGATGGAACCTCTATCGGACCTGTGTGGCCATACATTTTGTTTTTCAGTGGTTGATCACCAACCAACGGTCGTTGCAGAAAGACAGGAATCTATCGACAACATTTTTACACCTGCCGGGGTTTAAGATATAAGTAAAGTATCATTTGCAAACAATACCAATAGTATCTTACTAACATTTAGCCTAGGGGAGTAGTTTTCGCAGTTTTCTAGGTGGGCGACTACTTTTTGTATGTATAAAGAACACAATGTGGGCGCAAGAATGCATCCCTGTTGGACACCTTTGCGGACATCAATGCTCTCAGTTAGTTCCCTCACAGCTGCCCAGCGGACTTGGGCGTTCATATCCTGGTGGATTTAAATAAGTATATCCAGCAAGTCTATCAGGATCTTCTTGTTCTTCAATGTCTCCCATAGTTTAGAACTGGGGACTAGGTCAAACGTGTATTTGAGGTCCACAAACACCAGGAACAAGTGGGTTTTTTCCAGTAGAACAGTTTTCCTGTAGATGGCCTTAAAATGGAAAATGTGGTCCACTGTTATAACCTGGCTTCTACGGCCCGCTTGGAGATGCGACAAAGCACCATGTTCCTCTATCCAATGGTCGAGATGGTACAATATCTGTCTACAACAGATCTTTTGGGTCATATCAATCAGCCAGGTGTCTCCAACGAGTAGCTGTGAGTAGCTCTCCTATGCTCAGCCCAGACTACTAATATAGATGATTTTGCTTGCTTGAATTATTATAATTTAAAAGCATGTTCTCAAGATGAAAATGTGTCTTTCAGAACTCATAAGCTGATGTTTGGCAAAAAAAATAGATGTGTTTTCAAAATATTTTTAAAGCTATTATTGAGTTGGGGAGGTCTGTTACTCATAATTTTACCTTAGTGCCAGGGGGATTGCAGCTATGGTTTTTGTGTATTACCCATGTACAGTCACTTCAAATTCTCAAAGGATGTTATTGCATTAGTGCTGGAAACCCTGCCCCATACACTGATGTGATCACTGCTGACAATCTTGGATGGGGTGGTCACAATTACATCACCAATATTAGTAGCTTGGGATGATTTCCATTGAACATAAGTTGCTCTTATTACAGAAAGGGTTGGAGAACCCTGAATTAGACAAATTAGACTAAAATTGAGTGGGGTGTTCCTTGGGCCCATTTTGTGCACATGAACAATCTCAGCTGCTTTCCAGCTAGAGGAATGGCCATCTCTTTTACAATTAAGTTGCTTAGCTAGTTCATGAAGGCTACCCAGTTGTTAGGGTCAGAAAAAAGAGATCACCAGGGATCCCATCAGGCCCAGCGGCTTTATCTGCCTACTCTAACTCAATTTACTTTTACCTGTACATTCTTCCCTCCCTCACTTATGGAGTATGGGTCATCACTGAGGCATGGTTTAAATAGCCATTACAGGAGGAGCTCAGCTCTTGGCATGGGAGCCCTTTTGGGAGAAAATGTTTTTGTGGCAATGAGGTGCCTGTCTCCAGAGATGACAACACTTCAAGTGCTAAGGACAAGGTCAAGGGAAAAGGAATCAAGGTAACGGAGAAAGCTTTACAGTGTGGGGGAACCACTGGTAATATGCATTAGCCCACGCAAGTCCAATTCCTGTATGGTTTTAGGACCGAGCCGGCGATAGCATGCGCTAGCACATGCGTCTCGCTTGCGAGACACTGTTGTAACAATAAAGGCTTGGAGCCTGCCCGTTGCTTATCATTAGTTGGCTTTCGTGGCAGCCTTCTTTATAGCCTCATAACACTTAAAGGCAGACCTAACATTATTTTCGTTCCTCACTGTGGAGCAGGGACCAATCCCTGATTGACTTAACTTAATCAGTGCCTGTTCTCTGCTCCTGACGTGATTGAGGGACTATTTTGTTGTGTTTAACTTTTAGTGCCCTTCAAACAGAAGGTGTGTGACTGGCAAAAACATGCCCAGCAAGACAAACACAATTACAAAGCTTTATTTTCTGTAGTTAATGCTCTTTTATTTTGTCAAGTCTTCTTTTCTCACTTTGCACTCATGTTTTCTTTTGTTTTTGCTTGTGGGCGTTGTACTCAAAAGATGAGGATTATTTTATTGAAAAATTACGTGTAATATCTGAAATTATGCTTTAACACATAATCGTAAAGTACACCCCAATCCTCCCAAACCCAATTGCTGAACTCAAATTCACACCAATCCACCCTACACCAATCTGCCCCACTTAATCCAAGCAATCCCAGACCTATCCAATCAACCCCACTTCAATTGAAACCACTTCCCCATTCCAATTCACTCCAATCTACCACGCCCCAATCCTCCCAAACCACCCCACTTCTATTCCCCCCACTGCAATCCAAAACATTCTTCCCCAATCCAAACCAAAACAATCTTCTCCGCTCCACTCTGCTCCACTCCAATCCAAAACAATCTGCCCTGCTCCAAAATAATCTGCACCACTCCTATCCAGAAGAGTTTGCCCAACTCCAATCCAAAACAATTTGCCCCACTCCATTCCAAAACATTCTTCCCCACTCCAATCCAAAACAATCTTCTGAACTCCAATCTACCCCACTTCAAACCAAAACAATCTTACCCACTCCAATCTGCCCCACTCCAATCCAAAACAATCTGCCCTGCTCCAAAATAATCTGCCCACCCCTATCCAGAAGAGTTTGCCCAACTCCAATCCAAAACAATCTGCCCCACTCCAATCCAAAACATTCTTCCCCACTCCAACCCAAAACAATCTTCCCAACTCCAATCTACCCCACTCCAATCCAAAACAATCTGCCCAATTTCAATCGGCTCCACTCCAATCCAAAACAATCTGCCCCACTCCAATCCAAAACAATATACCCCACTCAATCCAAAACAATTTACCCCACTCCAATCCAAAACAATCTAACCCACTCCAATCTGCCCCACTTCAATCTAGAACAATCCGTTCCACTCCAATCTGCCCCACTCGAATCCAAAACAATTTGCCCCACTCCAATCACTCCCATCCCAATCCAAAACAATCTGGCCCACTCCAATCAAAACAATCCACCCCTCTACAATCCACCCCACTCCAATCCACTTCACCCAATACAATCCACCTCACTTTAATCCACCTCACCCCAATACAATCCACCCCAATCCAGCCAAATCCAATCTACCCCACTCCAATCCACCCTACCCCATCCAGTTGACCCCACACCAATCCAATCCACCTCAAAGCAATCCACCCCAATCCAATCTACCCCACTCAATCCAATTCACCTCACTCGATTCTAATCCACCCAACCCCACACAAATGTAATTCACCCCATTCCAATTCACCGTACCCCAATCCACCCCCCTCCACTCCACCCCACTCCAGTTCACCTCACCCCAGTCCAATCCACTCCACCCCACTCCAATCCACCCCCACCCGAATCTTTTCCACCCCACTCTAATATACCCATCTCGTCCACCCTACTCCATTGCAGTCAAATCATTCTAATCCACCCCACTCCAGTCCACCCCGATGCAATCCACATCACCCCATTTCAATCCACCTCTTTTCAATCCAATCTACCCCATTCAGTCCACCCACTCCACTCAATCCAACCCACTCTGCCTCAATCCAATCCATCCCAATCTAGTCCAATTAAATCCAACCTACTACCTCAATCCACTCCAACCCACTCCACCCTATTATACACCACTCCACTCTACAACACTATTTGCCACTGAACTCTAGTCCCCTCTACAACAGTCTAATCCCCCTAATCCACTCTATGACACTGTAATCCTAAAAATACAATTTACAACACTCTACTCCCCCTACTCCACTCTAGGACACTTCACGCCACTAACTTTTTAGCCATGCTGAACAGCAGCCACACTGGTGTACAAAATGGCAAACACACATTGCCAAAGCCAGTTGCTCTCGTATATGCACGATCAATTGGTTTTTCCAATGCTTGTTTCAAAATGCAAGGGGTGTGTTGCTCACTCATTTCTATCACAGTGTGATAGCACACTGGCATAGCAAGGTCCCTATGGGCCCAATGTAAGCAAGGGAAATAGGTCTCCTTCCAATGTCAGGGGGTAAAAGGGAGACGTAATCTGGTCAGCTTTCAGCTAACACTGAAGCAACTAGTGCAGTGTGCCCCTCCAACCTTAGGGATTCGGGTATAGTGCATCGGTCGACAAGTACCTTCAGCAAATTATTTAATGAACGCTGCAAAAGTTGCACCACACATCTAGTGCATTCCCGGGCTCTATCTTGACCGGTTCAGAGCAGAGCTGCCTGCTTGTTCTTGTGCGATTACACTGTCTTGAACGCACCAATTTATGGCCACATGTATCAAAGTTCCATTTTCCATTCCCTAAATAGCGAATTTTAGGTAATTACTATTTAGGGAATGCAAAATGGTATGTAAGAAATAGCGATACCCTAGTAGAGATTCCTACAGGGTTGCAATTGCAATCAGGGAATCACTATTAAGAAATGCTCCTCCCAAAGGCCCATAGGTGCAAATGGTTTTGCACTACCTAATTTGTGATGACCTAATTGGTAATCCCAAATTAGGAAATGCAAAACCAAAGGTGCCCAGGGGCCTAAAGCCCCCCTGAAGCACCCCCAAATAAATGTGCGTATGTAAAGCGCACACATGCCCTAGGGACATGTGTGCGCCACATGGCACTTGGAAAAATGCATTTTTTGTGTATTTTGTAAAATTGCAAATGGTGACTATCGATTTGGAGTTGATGGTAATAATATTTCCTAATTTGCAGGCTTGCATTTAGAAACTGCTTAGTTCGTTTGCTCGCAAATTGCGATTCCCTGTTTGGATTTGCAATTTTAGGTAATCGCAAAAAAATTGCGATTACCTAAAAGGCACTGTCAAAGCCATCTCGTACATCTCAAAAGGCTATTTTGCATTTGCAAACGGTCAAATTTAGCAATTTGCAGCCTTTGAGGACGCAGAATAGGTTGATACATGTGGCCCTTAGTCTGGAATTTCTCTGAGTGTATTTTCTGGGGAAACATCCTTGTACCACGCGGATTTTACTCCGCAAGGGTTTAACAACGCGTCCATTACAACGCAAGTCGTAACCACGACTTGCGCTGGAGGGCGCTAGAGGATTAAGAATAGTATATTTACTATTCCAACACCTTCCCTAGTATCCACGTGGACTGGTGTTAGAATAGTAAATCATACTATTCTCAATCCGCGCCCCCAACGCAAGTCGTGGTAACGACTAGCGTTGTAAGGGATGCGTTGTTAAAGCACGCGTTGTGACGTACGCGTCGTACCGTCATACATCCATTTGCTGCAGACAACGCCGCTCGGCAACAGACAGAGGCAACCATTGCTCACGGTTTCCGAGCTGTGCAATTGCAAAAAATAGGCACCCTGGTGTGCTCTGAGCCAGTGCACCTGTTCATGATACGGCCCCTGATGTCTAATATGGTGAAGGTGTTTGCACACTGTGCTTTCCTATAATAAATCAGTAACAGCATGTGGAGCTGTGTAAAACACCACAACCAAACAGGTCAAGTTTGCTGATACTGAAAAGAAGTATTCCAAAAAGGATCGACTTTGCAATTGCCAGAAGATATTTGCCGCATTTTCTGACAAGTGGATGTTTCTTTTCTTTCCTTGCAGTGGAAGATCAAATGTTCCGCTCTGTGGAGGGGCAGGCTGCCTCAGATGAGGAGGAAGAGAAGTGGACCGGGGAGCAACAACCCCCAGTGGCGGAAGTGAAGAAGCTCTTGGCACGGCTTTCCTGTTGTGGGAGCGGGTATGTTTCCTATGTCTTAGAAGGGATTTTCAGTTTTCTTTAGCTGAACAGCTTCTTTAAACAAAGAAGACTCTGTGTTCACATGTCCTGAGTCCCGGAAGCACAGGTAGATGATCTTGGGGTGTAAATTGAAGTTTCACAGGCTGCAGTGCATACATTGAGTGTTTGTGCTTCTCTTCTCAGAATTACCTTTGTAGGACCTTTTAAAAACAAAAAAAATGTAAAAGAGTTTTATATAGCAGGAACAAGACCCTTTCGGGTGACAAAGCTTTACCATAATAATGAAAGGATGTTATGATAGAAACAATATGGTATATAAATAAAAGTGGAGTAGATAATGCGGCAGAAATTACATAAGCAAATAAAAAAAGTCAAAAGAATGGGAGGAACAGAAGAGGCACACATAGTCATTCAAGATGCTGGCATGGGCAGGGTCTGATAGGCGTCGGGGATGGTGTGTGTATGGTTGGGCAACTGAGACCCACGGCAGATCTCAAAGATGTGGACGGGCGAGATAAATGGAGCTACATACATGCAGGCAGACATCACACGAGGAGAGGGTGGATGGCCTCAATGTGAAAGGAGTCTGTTGGCTAGTAGAAGTTTTACTTCTTTTCTGAAGAAGGAGGTGGAGGGGTTGCACCTGGTTTCTGGAGGAAGAGAGTTCCAAATTTTAGGGACCATTCCAGAAAAGGATCGATTGTAGGTTTTCTTTTTTGTTTAATTTTTGTGGTTTAAGTAGTAGGGTGGGCAATGATAGTCAGATTTTTTTCACCAGGTATCACTTGGTCAGAAGGAGCACAAGTGTAAGTGGTTAGGAGGGAGAGGATATTGTTATTCGATAATTGTCTAACTAGCCTATTGGGTCGGGAGGAGTGATCAAGATTTGGTACGTAACTCCAACTAGGTTGTGGGGCCCAGGTATTGGCAGGTCTGGGAGCAGTGTGGCATTTGGATATTGGGATGTTGAGACTCCGGAGGTGGGTCATGTGTAGGGACCAGATAAGCTCCAGGTTGGAGGTGATATGCACTAGTTTAAGGATGTCAGCACTAATCAGCTGTAATTCCAACTTTATGTTATCAAGCGTAGAGTGTGCGTGTCGAGTCTCGATCGGTTCCTGGCTTGTGAAGGTAGTGCGGTACTCCATTTCTGGCCGAGTCCAGATTGACAAAGATGGGGTCCACGGGCAGCGTCTTGACAGTGGTAGGTTGATAGGGAGTGGAGTAAATATTGTCCCAGTTGATAGGGGAGTTGGTACAGGGTACTTTATAGGAATGGGAAGTAGTGTTGTCAGAGAGTTGTCAAACAGGCAGTGCCGGCATTATCAGTAAAGGAGGGGGTATGATGGACTTCAATTATATTCACAACTGAGCTGGTGTCTGCCAGAAGAGAGAGGAGGAAAAGGGGTAAGGGAGGGGGGTAGATGATGTTGTCAAAAGCAGGGGAGTGGGTGTGGAGTTGCGAGGGGGAGGGGGGAATGGCTGAGTTTACCTTGTACTTGATGTGAGAGAAGAGAGTAGAAAAGAGTACAAGGTTGCGATAAGAAGATGAAATGAGCATGGTGGAGATGGAGATGATGGCTTCAGCATTGTATAAAGGTGAGGGCGCGATAGAGAGTGTATCGCAGGGTGGTATTTTCTTGGTGGTGGTGTTCAGTAGAGAAGATAGTATTTTCCTCCACGTCGATCAGAAATTAAGATGAGGTAGGAGTCTATGATAAGAGTTTCTTTGTTTGGGTTGAGAATTTTACGTTTGAGATTTTTTTTGCTTTTTTGGATAAGTTAGGAAGGTAGTTTATTGTGAATGAGTTACTAGCTGCTGGGGACAGAAGGAAGTTCGGCATGCGGGCATGTCATAGTTCCATGTTAGGTGATGTAGGCAGGGAAGTGTAGGGAGAGCAAGGTGCAACCTCTTCCAAGATGGCTGCCCTTTTAGCTCTTTTGATGCTGTACCATGTATTTCTTTTGCGGACTGGCTTCCCCAGTGCCAAATAGGATTGTGGATTAGGAGGTGCATTGGACCTAACAAGGCAAGTGTCACAGCCATCAGACTAACAAATATGGTCCACTAGAGCAAACCAAAACCAAGGACTGGGTGAATAACTGTGTTCATACATCTTCTAATGCCAAGTACATTGTCTTACCACTTTCATAATGTGGTCTGTCACTAAAGAACAACTATTACCAAAACTGCGCCGAAATCGTCGGTGGCTCCAAAAAACTATTTTATGGAATGCAAAATATTCAACAAAAATAGTGATGAAAGACCACCTGACCAATAACCACACCCCAACCAAACATAAAAAAAAGAAAAAAATATGAGACACACGGTATAACTCTAGATAAACAAAACATAATAACTTACATGTTCATTCTAGTAAAAACCAAAATAAATGTATGTGAAAAAGTGCACATGAAAGTCTTTGCATTACCTATTAGCTTAATATTTCGCCTTAATTAGGCAGTACCTTTCTTATGCATATTCAAATCCCCCTTTGTACCTGTTGCCACTGCAATTGTTTTGTGCTCAGATCTAACATAAGCGCTTCTCATCTCTGGATAGAGTGATAAAAGCTTCTCAAGTAAGCAGAATTGTATGCATATGCCTATGGTTAGAGTACATTCCCTATATTTCTGGAATTCTCAAAGGATTCCAAGAATGCTCCTGAGATTCTGTCACTGTCACAATTTCTGAGAAGTATTTATTTTGCACCTATTTCCAAATATGAAAATATAACAGGTGCCGAAAAAAATGCATTAAACTTTTTTGTACTTCTCCTTGAAGAAATAAACGAATTCTGTCAATTCTTTGATATTTTTCCATTGAGAAACCTCTTACCATATTGTCCATCAGTTTTTGACGTTTCGCCCCGTATTTCCACACTCAAAGCAGATTTATGCATCCAATTATATCGGGGGAGGAAAACTATCTGCACAATATAGGTGAAATGGGAGTAATATCCACAGATGTCCACAAGTGTACTCCATCTGAAGAACGTCCACAGATGTACCCCAGTCGCAGATTCACTGACACATACATTTCGTCATTCCGTTGGAATTTCCTAATGAGAAAATCCCAACTTTGATGTCAAAATCTCCTAATTGCAAAAGACATTAAACTGCAATGGGATTTTCCCCTTGCAAAAGATGAATCCTAGGGCCTGATGTATCATTGCAATTGGCTGTCTCAAAATGCCAGGATGAAATGTCTTTTATGTATTTTATGGTTAAGAAACTACTTTCTGGCCCACAAAATTCTTTTTGGGAATTGTTATAAATCTCGGTTAGGAGGCGGCATGAAATTGCCACCCCCACCACCTACTAGTGATTTGTAATGAAATGTATCAATGATTTGTGACCTTAATTGCCGTTTCAAAATATTGAAAAGTTGTCTACTAAGATTTGGGCGGGAAAGGATTTGCAAAAGGGAATCTGCTCCCTTGGGACAGCATAACCTTTAGGAATTGTGCCCGGCAGTTGAGGGGGGGTTGCAAGTCGTATTCAGTAGAATCACTACATGCTCCTCGCAATTTTTTTTTAAAGCCCAACCTGTCCCTTTGGAGGATATAGGCTGTCACCCCTAAATTCATAGCCAATTGCAGGGTTCACAGCCTGCAACCTCATTCATTAATATTCAGTAGACACGTTATGTTGCGACCTTGTGTGGATGGGCAATTCATGATTCAACCTCTTTGTTGCTAAGTCACATTGCAAAATGCATACCTGTTTGCCAGCTAATCCGTGTTCAATTTGCACATGCTGGCTTGCAAAGAGGTATTAGTACATCAGGCCCGAAGAACCCAAGAAGGCGTTAGGCGTACAAATAATTGTAAGGATCAGGCTGTTTATTCGTTCATGTGTAAACCTAGCAATGGTTTATTTATAACGTTTTATATAGCGCGAACTTGATCCCAAAGGATATCAGAGCGCTTTACAATTTGAGGCAAAGGTAACACATCAGAACATTAGTCTAACATTATTAATATAAGAGTGTATACTGGCTCAGCACTGCACCTTTTCCACAGATGTATGGCACATTCCTAGTTGATTTAATAATCTAATTTGTTCCAGTACAGATGTCTTTTTAATGTTCTGGCTTCTCCAAAGGGAACTGACATTACTTCAAAGACAAAGCAAATATGTAAAAACAGCTAAATGTTTGACAGCTGGAAGGAATTTTACGTTTACCTTGGAGTCACATGTATAGAAAAAAGTAAGGCATGACATACCCCTCTTGAGATGATCAACCTCAGTTACAAGGGTTTTCAAAATATATATTTTTGCAGATGTGATGACAAGATGGTGAAGAAGCTCAACTCTTATTTCGGGAGCTCTAGCAACGATGGCCTGAAGAATGCCATCATGGAACTAGTGGAAAAAATTACCATGCTGACTGAACAACTAGAGCTGAAGGAGCAGGAAGTGCATACACTGGAAAGTGACATGGAAGAGGTAGGTGTGAAGTGCTAACACTTGCTGTCTTTTCTTTGAGCATTTTAAATATATATATCAAGCCTCTTTCAATTATAGCATAACGCAGAATATCATTCTGCACTTGAAAATGCTGTCATGCAGCCCAGCTTAAATTTGCCCATTTGGGTAGCAGTTTGGAACCTTGATCAATCACTATATATACTTTTCCATGAGAGGAAAAACATGGCGGCCGCGAGTTAGAGCGGCTCGCACGGAGGTGATGGCCTCTCCCCCATCGGGTTAGAAGTAGGCGAAAAAACTTGCCTCAAAGCCCCTTGGATGTGTGTTGAACCCCCGGTTTTTCCAGCTTCGAGTAAGGCGGCCAGGCACGGATGTTGCCCGCCCCTCCCATCTTGCTGCAGCAGTGGTTTCGAGCAGCCGTGGAGCTGCGACGTGGATGCCTCAGGGTCGGAAGGGGGCAGAGAGAAGGGCGAGAAAAGACTCATCCGATATTTGCAACCCCCCACACCCAGTCGGGCAAGGACGGAGATTTCGAGGCAGTTAAGGACGCTGCGCGGAGACTGAAATAGAAGGCAGAAGCAGTAGGAGACGGGAGAAGGCAGAGGCCCCCTATAGCCGAACCCCCTGGAGGCGGCATTGATACCGTCGGCAGCAACAGCATCAGCAACGGTGGTAGTAAGGAGAGGGGCTGGACGGGTGATCCGCAGGGCAGTGGAGGCCCAAAGGCATTCTCCTATTTAAAATCCCCAAAAAACCCACGGCAGTATTTCACCAATACCAGCAACAATAAAAAGAAAGCACCCCCGAAGAAAAGAGGTGGTAAAGGAAGGAGGAAGGGAGAAGGCCCACGGGTTAAGGAGCAGAGTGAGGGCAGCACCCCTGATCTGTCGGACGGAGGCAGCGAATCTGGGGGGGTTGGAGCAGTTAAGGGTGTTGCCGATTGCACAGGTGGAATCTGGGAAGCAGGACAGGGGGGCAAAGTGGTTCCCGATCCCACCCCCAACATCCAGGCGAGGGGTAAACGCAAGGGGGCCCCGGTGTCACGAATAACACCCTCGCTGCGAGCTTTTTTCAAGGTATTACCGCAGGTGTTGGAGGTGACACAAGGCCCAGAACTACAAGGCCTAGATCCTGCAGGTTGTTCCACACAGAAGATGGCAGGTCTGGGGGCCCCAGGTGTGACTCTGCTAGATGCGCCTGTGGCGACTACATTGCCAACAGAGGCTCCCGGGGGGCTGGCTGAGGATTGCGCAGGAGGTAGAGCAGAGGGGTGCATAACGTATAGTGAGAAAGAGCAGGGAGGGACCCGCTTGGACGATCTGCTAATCGCCATGAGAGAGGAGATAAAGATGGGCTTTGTGGAATCCAAACAAAACCAGAGTGAGATTAGGATAGCCTGTGACACCCTGGAGCGGAAAGTAGACGGGCTCTCGGAGAGAACTGAGAGTCTGGAAGGGGAGCTAAAAGCTAGCCTGGAGGCAGCACATTCCCGGATTCAATCCCTAAGGAAGGAGGGGGACGAGATGAGGGACAGGGTCGAGTCTCTGGAAAATTTTTCTAGAAGAAATAATTTACGTCTCTTAAAGATCCCAGAGGCGAAAGAAGGGGGAGACCTTAAGACTTTTGTGGTGTCTTTATTAAAAAGTGCCCTCAACCTGGAAGAATCAGAGGAAGAGATAGCCAAAGATATTCAGAGAATCCACAGGGATCCGTTCCGCCTCAATCCTGGGAGAGTGAAGCCAAGGAAAATACTCTTGAACTTTTTGACATACTCCCTGAAAGAGAAGATTCTTAATCTTGCCCTGAAGGCGAAATCATTGAAAGCCCCGGACTTTTCCTTTGAGGTTCGGTCGGACCTTTCGAAGGTCACCCTCGAAAGGCAATGGGAGTTGGGGCAAAAAATGGATAAATTTAGGGCAGCGGGGGCAAAAGTACAAATGAGGTTTCCCGCTTTCCTAAAAGTAATGTACAACAACAAGATGTACAACATTCGTTCGCGGATGAGCTAATTATCTCCATTTCTGAGCACTCACAAGGGGGGCAATAAAGCCCCAGTAACTGTAACACATTTTCCAGCCAACGGGAGGTAGGGGGTGAAGTACTAACACACAAGAATCAATGACAAGCCAGTCAGATTTGGGTCAGGCAGTTAACAGACAAAAAAAATAAAAAATAAACTTAAATGTAAGAAAATACCTTTTAAAAAAAAACAGGAGGAATAAAGTCTATTGGCCTTCACATTTATCGGGTTAAGACGTTCACCCTTGGTGGGGGTGGAGAGAGGAGAGAGAAAAAAAAGAGGAAGGAGAAGGGGAAGGAAAGAGAAGAATAGGAAAAGAAGAGAGAAAAATACAATAAAAAAAGTTATGACATTTAAAAACAAGGAGAAAATTAAAATTAAATTAAAAAAAGGGGATATTTATTTTTTTTCTTTCCCCCCTCCACACTTTTGTAATAAGGGGACAAGTGAATACATAAAAATGTAAAGAATAGCAGGCAAATAGGTTTTCTATATGGGGTAGATGGGGTCAGAGTCTAACACACCAACGTAAACCTGGCGAACCAACATGCCAGGAGAAGTGAGGGGGGGTTTCCAGGGGAGGGGGGAGGGAAGGGGGGTGCAAAGAAAAAAAAAGTCCTCATAAGCCTGTTCCTATTTTTGTTCATTGTAAGTTAATTTCCAACCACCGTAACCACTTTCTGAGAGAGTTTCATCAAGTTAAAGGCAGGGGGCATAAAGAGGTGAGGAGAGGTAGAAGAAGGAACGAAGCATGACGGAAGTGCAATTTTTATCCTGGAACATTAATGGTCTGCGAGTGAAGGGGAGGAGTCATAGAATCTTGCAATATTTCAGGGACTCCCCAGCGCAGGTCATAGTGTTACAGGAGACACACCTACTCAAACAGGAAGTCGAAACTATCATGAAAACGCAGAGTTGGGTTGACAAATTCATTTGCACAAATCAGACCGCTAACATCCCTGGGATACTCATTATGTTTAAAAAATCAGCAAAGGCACAGATTTTGGCCTATGAGGAGGACCTTAGTGGGAGGTGGCTGATGTGTAAAATGACGTTAGATGGTCAACTATATATATTGGTAGGTTATTACGGTCCAAACCAAGATGACCCGTCCTACCTTCTCAAAATCCAAGGGGCCTTAGTCACTCTGAACGACCCTCTTATATGGGTGGGGGACTTTAATATCGTTTTGAACCCCAAGCTCGATAAGTCCTCAAATTCCAGAGCGATGGTATCATCCAAGTCAAGGCCCATTCTGCTGTCCATTATGTCGTCTTTGGGGTTGGCAGACGTTTGGAGAGAAAGGGCGGGTATTTCTCCCGGGGTCTCCTACCGGAACCTTAAGTATAGACACAGCTCAAGGATTGACTATGCCCTCTTCAGCTATAATATTAGAGAGGAGGTGAAGGAGTTGCGGTATCTACCCCCCATCTCTCAGATCACTCAGCGATAGTCTTCTCCCTGACAGTCACTCAACAGAATTTTTTTTCGTCGTCGTCGTTTGATCGGACGATACTGTTAGATCAGGTGGAGACTAACTTGCTGTCAGAAGAGGTGTCTGAATTCCTAGAAATCAATTTAGACTCAGCGGGAATCAGCACTGTATGGGAAACCCTTAAAGCTTTTTTAAGAGGGTATATTTCGAATCGAGCTTTATACAGAGGAAAGGCCTATAGAGAGAAAATTAGGATTTTAGAACGAGAATTGGATAGCTTGGATAGGAGGTGCGGTATCTCAGGGGGAACCTCTGTTGAGCAAGAAGAGAGGGCTAAGGTGAAGTCAGAGTTGGATAAAGTATTACAGGAAAGGGTGGAGAGGAGGTGGGCGGCAAGTAAGATCTCGAATTTTGAATATGGGGAGGCAGTTGGTAAGGTCTTTGCTTGGAAGATAAACAGATCAATCCAAAAAGTTTATAAGGGGAATTCGAAAGGAGGGGGACCCGACCGTCAGGACTACCAATACTGAGATTGGTAGCGCTTTTCAGGAGTTCTTACAAAATATTTACACTGAGGATATCGAAGATGATCCCCTGGCAAGAAACTCATGGCTAGGCAGGATCCAACTGCCCACCCTTACAGGTGATCAGACAGAACGCCTCGACAGGGATATATCGGAGGTTGAAGTAAGTAAGGCGATAGGTCAACTGAAGCAAGGGAAGGCGGCAGGGCCAGATGGCTTACCCGGAGAATTATACCGGGTTTTGTGTCCGGTCCTAGTAACAACATTGACTGCGCTATTTAATGACATTTTTATAAATGGGTTAGTGCCTCCGCACTCGTGGAGTGAAGCAACCATAGTCCTCATACTGAAACTGGGTAAGGACCCAGCTGATTGCGGGTCTTATTGGCCGATCTCGCTTCTAAATAATGATTATAAGATCTTCGCCGCAGTGTTATCAGCGCGGTTGGCAAGTGAGATCGGCTCGATAATTCATGAAGACCAAAAGGGCTTTATTAGGGGGGGCAGTTGGCAAACTTAACCCGGGACCTGGTTGCGGCGATAGATATCGCCACAACTTTCACCTTACCCTTGGCTACATTAACCCTAGACGCCACTAAGGCCTTCGATAGGGTCAATTGGCCCTACCTGGCGGCAGTATTAAGGAAGTTTCAGCTAGGCAAGAACTTCTGTCGAACCATCCAGCTCCTGAATAGAGCCCCCACGTCTAAGCTTTTAGTCAATGGTACACTAACAGAGCCATTTAAAATATCACGGGGAACCAGGCAGGGCTGTCGCCCTTTCGCATTCGACAACCACTCGATACCCCTAAGAGAGGGGGGGATACTGAGATGGGGTGACTTAATGGCAGGCGGGGTACTAATACAGTGGGACAAATTGTATGAAAGGGTCGGCCCAAGATTATCAAGGTTTAAATACATACAACTTGTAAGCTGGTCTAGAGAGCTCCTTCAAAAGAACGCCCTAGTGTGGAGGTGTAGTGTGCTAGAACAACAGCTTGTGGAGAAACCTCCGGGGGGCTAGGAGGTGGCGCACTGGTATTGGGCAATCCTGGAGGAGGTAGATGGGGACTTTGACCTCCCAGATGAACTGTGGGCTGAGGACATGGATCTTCGAGGGGAGGACTGGTGGATAAGATCATTCGCTCTTCTTTATAAAACTGTCAATCCTGCTTGGTTGAGGCGGAATCACCTGTTCTCGGTTCATCGAGCCTATTGGTCACCACAAAGGCTTGCGAAGTTTCAACCCGGAAAATGCTGCAACAAGTGTAGTCTCCAGGGCGCCTCAGATGTTCACATGTTCATGGAATGTCCCCCAATCAAGGCTTTCTGGGCAGAAGTCCTGTCTACTTTGGGCTCGATACTCAAAGTAACCTTACCCTGCACATTAACACTGGTAATCTCTGGGATGGATGACAATGTCACTGGCTTAGCAAGGCCGCTGTTGTTTTATGCAATCTTACTCGCGCGGCGACAGATATGTACATTTTGGGTCGATTCTAAGGCGCCAACACATGCCAGCTGGTTATCATCCCTATTTGAAACATCAAAAGTCGATCTGGCCAGACCATGTAGTAGCAACAACCTCACCTTTTGGAATCTTTTGATTTGTTGGAGTTAGTGGTCGAGTGTCCAACACCGTTTTTTTTGGTCTTTTTTTTTTTTTTTTTTCGGGTCCTATGATTATGCCTCCAAACTCCAAGGTCCTTTGTGGTGGTTTTGATAGATATGAGCTGGGCCTGGTGGTAGTTTCTACCTTGACGGAGTCTGGGATGGGTTTGGCAGGTTGCCACTCGTCATCAATGCTTCAGTTAACCCAGATCTAGTCTCCCGCCAGGCTGGTGTATAAGGTTATGGTGGTGGAGAGTGCGCTCCATTTCCGTCGCACGAATAGGTGGTTGGCTATATAGTTTCTGGTAATGAGGTACAGGCAAATGAGGACAAAAAAAAATCACTATATATACTTTTGTGTGAATTTAGGGTTGTTCTTCATTTAGGATCTGTGAGAGGAAGCAGTAGTTTTAGTTACATACAGGCGAGATGTTTCTTGAAGAGATGTGTCTTCAGTTCTTACTGGAACCCAAAGAGATACAAACGTTAACTGATTGACAACTAAATAGAATTCCTGATCCCGGGTTCATAGCAGAAAGCTTGCTTTCTCGTCTTCTCCTTCTAGCACTTTGAACTCAAGCTAGGCAATGTTACTGCTTCATGTGTTGGTTTGGCCACTGAAGAGCCGGATCTTCTCTGCCGGGAACAGTGGTGTGTTGGAGTTCACTGCCTTGAAGTGGATGTAACAGATGTGGTGCATCAGATGGAGCCATCAGTGGGGTTCTTGAAGTTTGGCAGTTAGACGAACGACCACGCAGAAGATGCTTAGACTGATGTCTCAAACCACATTAACCAGGGCACGGACTCTGTACACTTAGGGTCAGGCTAATACTTGGGCTGCTATTCTGGAGTCAGTTTCAGGAAGGTCCACTTTGAAGAAGCGGCATGAAGCTGCCTACTTCTTCTAAGCGATGCGTGTCTTGTTTTACTCTGTCACTCTCTCTCGCTGGCTCTGACTGACAATGGAACTATGACTATAAACGACAGAACATGATACAATAATTGATGATTTTTCAGCAAATTTCACACAGACGGCTAAGAGATGGTAAAACTATACCCCGTACAAGATAGCACCGGAACAAAAGTGGGTCAAGAAGACGACCTACAATTGGGCCCACCTCCACATCAACAGAAATGCACAACAGGTCCTGGGTGGTTTCCAGCTTGGAACGCTCACTGCAACAACTTCAAAAGCACATCCCATCCTATAAACCATTTCACTCCCTAAAGCACATTGACATATGTTGTAGGTAATGCCAATATAGTGAAACTGCAAGCAGTCCATAACCTTGAAGCAATGCAGCTCTGCCTGACACACCTATTCATGCACAACATGAGAAGGATGACAGGCACACAGGAAACAGTCCAACGCTGCAACTACTGGTGCATAAGGCAATCAGTCAAGTACTGCCACACAGGCAACCTGGAGCAGTCACCATGCACAGGACGGCACCCGTAGCCCAGGTGATGCGTGGCTGCCACATGTAAAGGTAAGAACTGTAAAGTCATCCACAAGTTTTGAGTTTAGTACTTGGAGTTTTGGGGAGCTCTCAGGAGTATTCTGGCTACTACCACTGAACATACTCCCACCGAAGTGCTTCAGAGTTCTGGCTAAGGTCAACAAAGCTATCTCACTGTACCAAACCTTTGGAGTACCACAAATATTGGAGGAACGGACAGGATTCCTGAATTCCCTGTTATGGTAAACCGTGAGTCATTGCGTGCTTTCTATACATGCTGTGCTCATTTCTCAGTCATCTCCTGTCAGTCACATTTATCATTTTCCCTGGTAGCTACTGTACTCACACTTGGTTGGTGCAGAGCCAAGCTGGCTCCACTGCACATTGCCTGGGTCTTTCCCAGGATATTCCCTGATCTTCTTTGAGAGGAGGACAAAGACCCCCATAAAGTGGATGCATAGAAGAGAAGAGCACTGTGCAAGAGGTTGGGGGCTCCTCCACACCCTCCTTGCCCACTGCTGAAGTATCCAACCTTGGAAGTAAAAAAAAAAGACTACCCCCAGACGTGGGTCCCGTGCTCTCCATTCCACTGGATTCTAGCTAGCCTGGCTGATGAGGTGTGTTGTCCCAAAACCAGTACCAGGATGCTTGTTTCGGTCCAGGGAGGACCTGGGTTGGCAGATCTAGCTGGACTACTCCCATGAGGAACAGGGTCAAGACTGATTTTGAAATGGCTGGGTCCAAACTGGGGTGGTGTGGTGAGCAAAAGAACAATGGATTAAACCCAGATCTTTGTGACTGGGGTGAATGTTTGCATTGCTCAGCATTCTGTCTACCATTTGTTCCTTTTATTTTTGTCGGAAGTGGGAAGGGTATGCCCAGACATGGGTACCATGCTCACCATGCTCAACCAGTCTGGTTTATGAGGGGTGATGCACCAAAACTGGTCCCAGGATGTTTGTTTACGGTCCAGGGAGGAACTGGCTTGGCAGTTCGGACTGGGCAGTTCCCATGAGGATCAGGGTCAAGACTGATTTCCATATGGCTGGGTCCAAATTGGGGTGGCATCGTGAGCCAAAGAATGATGGATTTAACCCAGATATTTTGACTGGGGGTGAATGTTTGCATTGTTCAGCATTCTGTCCATCATTTGTTGCTTTTGCTTTTGTCCGAACAGTAAGGAGGTCACATCAAATGAACACACACTCTGCAGACACAGTCTTACCTACCAACTGCCAGCTCAGTTGCTACGTTTAGATTAGAATTAAACTTTTATTGACGTCTAGACTGTATAGGCATCGTGATATATGCAGGAGATTCTGGAAGCTGGTATGCAAAGTTACTCGCTGATACATGTCGATTTCACAATTTCATACCAATGAAATTGTATAATTTTAAATTACTTTGTCTACAAGATTTAAAATTGGCAGCATTCCAAATATGCATTATTCATTTCTAAGAACTGCCTGCGGCATTTATTTTATATTTGATAGAATCCTAATGAAATGAATATGCACTCCAGTAACAGGACAGAATATTGCACTTTTTGTTCCTTTGTTCGTATCGTCATCAGGGCCATGTTTCAGTACAATGCAATATTTAAAAAATACAAAGTGATGTGGAAAAAACATGCTTGAATCAATCTGATGGCCGCAAAACCCCCACACATACTTGCAAATAACATCTACATTACGTTATGGACCTGAAATAACCTACTGCACATCAGTTCAAAATTACACTTCTGATGATTGTTTGCATTTTATCCTTTTGTTCTCTTCTGGCAGCATATACATAATCCGTAAGCATATGGTAGTCATACCTACATAAATATCTGAAAATATTATCTTCATCACTTCATAGATTTGCAGTAGTTCATTATGCTTTAGACTGTTCTTAACCCCTCCCATGCTCGTGATGGAATCGCTCCGTCACGAGCCTCGGGTGGGCTGTGCTGGTGACGTAGCGGTTCCGTCATGGCCCGCTCGGCGCGCCTGCGCGACGCTGTGTACGCGCCTGCGCGGCGCGTTCTATTGAGCGGGCGGGGCCGTGACGGAACCAGTCCGTCACAAGCACAGCCCACCCGAGGCTCGTGACGGAGCGGTTCCGTCATGAGCATGTGAGCGCCGCGTGGCCCCCCTAGCGCTGCGGCGGAATTGCCGCCGCAGCCAAGGGGTTAATTTAGTTGCATTTATATAGTGCTTACTACTCCTGATGAGGCATCGAGGCGCTTTACTCCGAGCCACACGCTGCTCTGAAACTTAAGATAACTGGTTATTGGTATTAGTCTTGTGACCGCAAAGCAAACCATTCCCATGAAGTAATTCCAGTTTCTTTATGGTGTACTAAATTAATGGTGGTTAGCTGCGATCATTAGTAGGGGTGTGAGCTCATGCACATGCTTGGTGAGATTCATAGATGAGTAAGGGAAGATTTGGTATTGCTAGGTTGCATAGGTTTGACTTTCAGAAGAAGGAGGAGAGAGTGTGTTCTTGTAAATGACCTATATGAAATTTGCAGAAATACAATAATAGAGATTAGGCTAAACATTCATGTGTCAGAGTAGGAGGCATGCAGAGGATAAAAGGGAAGGAGAGGGACATTTGAAAGTGAGAATAAAAAAGGAAACAGAAGTTTTAATTAAAGTCAGTTTTTAATGCTGGATTGAAGGAATGTTGAGAATAATTTTGGGAAAGGATACAGTTTGAGGATGCAATAATGTAGAAGGAAATTTCATAGAACTGGAATGAAAGGACAAGTTACTTACCCTCAGTAATGCTCGTTCTGGTACAGACTCTATCAAGACGCAAATTCCTCATCTTCCAAGCACCCCCCAGGTGTCAAATCATATCTGGAACACCCCTCCACGCCCGCAGCTACCGCTCTGGAAACAACATGTTGGGACCACAAATGTGCCACTCCCGCAACCTGATACCAGCTGCCTTTGAGACTGTCTGTGCCTCCAGATGCAGGACCCCAAAAACAAATCGGTATATCAGTGTGCAGATTCCTAGACATGGGACCTTACTAAAGGATAGAACCAAACCACTGAATGGGGAGGGTGGGAGGGTCCGTGAATCTGTAGCTAGACAGAGTCTCTACCAGAAAGAGCATTACCATAGGTAAGTATTTTGTTCTTCTGATAGAGTTCTAGCGGTAGATTCCTCACCAGAGCAGAAGCCAAGGGAGGTGGCCTGTGGATAGACTCAAAACCAGAAAGTCCTGCCAGGCGAGCGTGCACATCGCCCTTCCTGGTGGAGATTTGCAGACTGGCATCACCAGTAGCTAGGCATGATTTCAACATGGTTACTGAGCAAATGTGCTTTAAACATGCTAGAATCACAAACCCAAAATGCTTTACGAACCACATTCTACTTTTCAGCTTTGCACACAGGAAGCACATTTTGAGAATGCACAGATTCATTTTGGGAATTAAGGATGTGATATTATCCTAAATTGGACCTTTGTTCAGTTTATGTTTTCTGGCCTCATGTAACTATTCTCTGGAGACAGATGACTTGGTATGATTATGCTTTTGGGGACATGCATTTCTTCATTGTAGCACAAGAGCTCAAAAGGGGAGCCAGATGTGGATGGTTCATGCACTACAGAACTGAACAACACAGGTCTTTGTTGGATGATTACTTCATGGAGAATATGTTTCTATATTGGGAAACTGACAAACATTTCCAGGATTCCAAGTAATTTTTCATTTATCTCCACGGTTGTCACCTTGAACATGAACTCTCGAGTCAGATCATCTGATTCGCTCAGGATATGGTGTTGAAAGACTAAACTAGAGCGTGTGAGTTTGATAAAAACACCAACGCGGTTAATGCATAGAACATGGTGTCTGATTCCAAAATGTTTTTGAAGAAAGTTACTCAATTGTGTCTTTAAACCTGTACACAAACATTTCCACTTGTAAATGAACAAAGGGGGCATCATCACGCATAGCAGAAAATGTATAAACAAATGCATAGTATCATAAAGAATGAAGGCACATCAATTTCTGTAAACCCACATGTGTAAATTACACATTGCATAAATTATGCATTCATAGGCTCATGAAATTACATCATTTTCTTTTCATTTACTCCTCTGCATTCCCATGCATCTTGCTATTTCTAGATTGATAGGTAGGCTTCACAACATTTTTTACCCAATGTATCCCATGTCCATTTAGGTGTATGTTAGGTGTTCCCAAGTCTGCAACAAATGTGTTTCAGAACTTTTGAGAATGCCCCAAAAATGTACTGCTTTTGGGCATTCCCAAATTTGGCATTCCAGGCCTTGACCCGTACCTCTGACATGCATATCCTTATGGTCACACCACTTGAAACTTTCACCCGACACAATCACTCTCTACCAGTGCACTAAGTTATCCAACACTTGCATAAATTACCAATGCCTGGTGCAAACATTTTCGAATCCCTGCATGCATAATTTAAAAATTTACACTTTGTGAATAATATGTACATTATGCATGTGCACTTTTTTGCACGACAAGTCAGATGTAGTTAAGTATGGTAATAAGAAACCTTACCTCACGTTAAAAAAAAAACTAGAAAATCCACTGAAAACCCCCCCACAAAGGTTAAATTATATTTATATATTTAGGTGTTGACATAACATAAAAACTAATTTTTAAAAACCATAAACATAGGGAATGTTAAGAAATAGATAAAAAAAAGTGGGGGAGGACCACCATATTAATAATGGCTATTCGGTCAGCCATGGAGAGAGGTAGACGTATCCAACTCTTGATTTGGGTCATCATATAGTCAACCGCCGGTCCATAGTTCAACTGAGTGACCTGTTCACACCCCTTCAAAGGGTATTTGCACACCCTTGGTGTTGTCGCATTGATGAGTGGAAACAATTCTGATTTTCCCCAGTTTATATGAAGGTCTGAAAAGAGTCAACATTTTAGAATCTTGTGGATAATGAGAGCAAAGTAATTTGTTGGTGGACACACAAACAGCAGGCTGTCATCAGCATATAACAGGAGGAGCAAGGGGCCGGTTGAGAGCTGTAGTCCACGGTGGAGGTGTTTTTCTTGTAAATGCCAGACCAGTGGGTCCATGGCCATAATAAACATAAGGGGGAGTGGACATCCCTGTCTCATCCCCCTAGCTATTGTGAATGGGGCAGTAAGTGAGCCATTGGCTCTAATGCGAGTCTGTGAATAAAGCAATATAATGTGAAAAGTGAACTCCCGGGGAAGGCCCAATTTCAGGAGCGTTGCAAGCAGAAAAGGCAGCTCCAATGAATCAAAGGCCTTCTCTTCATCGAGAAATGCTGTTACAGCAGGGACCTCAGAAGAAATTCTATGAAGGACTATAAACAATGTACGTAGATTTAGATCGGTGGAATGGTGGGGAACGAATCCCGACTGCAAGGGCGAAATTATGGTTTGTAGCAGCAGGGAGAGCCGGGCCACCAATATTTTGGCTAGAATCCTATTATCAGAATTCAACAGTGAACGCATTCTATAAAATTGACCATGAAGTGGGTGTTTACATTTCAATAATACTATGATCACTGCTTCTTGGAGAGTGGGGGGCACTACACCGGCATCAAGTGACTCTGCGTACATGGCCAGTAGATGTGGCACAAGAAAGTGTTTGCAGGCCTCATAGAAAATGCCCGTGAGGCCGTCCAGTCCAGGTGCCTTAGACCCATCCAGGGAATCTATTGTGTTGATCACCTCCTCCTCAGTGATCGGTTCACAGAAGAACTGTTGTGGTGGTGTGGTGAGACAAACTATTGCTATTTCTGATTGGTAATCAGCCATGTCTTTAACCGCAGCCGAAGAGCATGAGGCATATAAACAGTCAAAGAACCATGTGAGCTCGGAAAGCACAGCGCCATTGTCAGTGAAATGTGTCCCGCTATTAAGGAGGAGCTCAGGGATATAGCCCCCACTCCTCTGTAGGTGGAGCAGACGTGCCAGTGTGTGGCCCGGGCGTTTACCCTCACCGTAACACCTAGCCTTGGATTATTTTCCCAAGTAGGCCACTTATTGGTCGGCCAAGTTGCGAAATTCGTCCATCAAGGACACACAGCAAGTGTGGGCTGTCATGTTGCTGTATAGCAGAATCGTTAAGGTCTTGCAGGGCTTTCTTAACTCGCAAGAGCAAACCTCATATTTCTCGCAGGATTCAGGCATACTTAGAAATACATTTGCCTTGGATGTAGGCATTAAAGGCCTCCCAGAGGGTGGGTTGTGTTGTCACCGCTCCGGAACTGAGCTCATCAAAGTACATGACTATGGCAGTGCATAGTTCCTCCCAGAAGACATCATCGTGAAGAGCATTACAGCGGAAGTGCCAACTATTCTTCACACCACCAGTGAAGGCTTTGGTGAAAACAGTCCGAACTGGGGCATGGTCCGAAAGAGTGTGTGGGATGGTGGTCACGTATTCCTGCCAGAGGAGGACTGTCACAGAGAGCAGCTGGTAGTCCAAGCCGGACCATGTATTGTGTGGCGAGGAGTAGAACGTGTGTCCAGGGTTCATAGCATGGTGATAGCCCCATGCATCTCTTAGAGAATAGGTAGTGCACGTATCCTGTAGGATGCTTAGTGATCTCGGTTTGCCACTAGGATTTGGAGCCGTGGAATCTAAGAATGGGTTTAAAAATATGTTGAGGTCACCCCCTAATATGATATGATCTGCATCTGCCTGACCCACTACGGCCTGCAGATCATTAAAGAATTCTGGAGAGTCTATATTTGGAGCGTAAACATTAAGTAGCACTACAGTATGACCTGCCAGGAGGCCTTTACTGCTACATATCTGCCACCCTCATCTATGTAACTAAGTCTAGGGGTAAAGGGAACTGAGCGGTGGATCAGTATGCAGACTCCTCATGAATATGAGCTGTACGTGGAGAAGTAACAATGTGGGGCCCAGTTCGAGGTGAATGTATGTGGTGTGCCAAGAGGATGATGCGCCTCTTGTAGAAATGCTATTTTCACACCATGTCAGGTGAGATCTTGCATTACCTGTTTCCCCCTTATGGGGGTTGGTATTGCTATGATGTTCTACATCATGAGTGGGATCTCGACCATGGGGCCTGCTGTGTTACGTGACATGTTCATACAGTGTGTTATTGTGGAAATAAGCTTTAGGCAGCCAGTATATTAGGTTCTTAAGTCAATCAAAACATTCAAACATATTTAAACCAAGGAAATCCTCCTATCTCCCACCCCACACCAGGCCAATTAATGCCAAGTGAATCCCCGTATATCTATCCAACAAGTTCCCAAACAATAGAGATATGAACAATACGGTGTATATCATCCGCCTCGCCCTCCAAGTCCCTGCAAAAGCAGGCTCAGGCGAAGCCACAGCCAATGCAGGCAGCCGGGTGGGCCTAGTGAGGGTGGGTGGTTCCAACACGTTCCAAATGGCTAGGCGCCATGCTAGCAATTGCAGCCGCCAGTCTCCCCCGAAATGGCCCAGATCGGCACCTCCTGAAGGGGGTGCTCCTCTGGTCGATGTGGCCTCAAAATACATCAGCATGGCACGCTGGGCCCGCAGATATAACGCGGACCCCGCAGCAAGAACTCTGCTCAGCTTTCACTCAATTGCATCATATGCATGAACCGGTTGGTGGGGAAGGCAACATAAGCAGGCGGCAAGATACTCTTGGACCCAATAGGCTCTGCAGTCCTACCCCTCAGGCTCACCTGCGATTCTTGTCACCGCGGGGCCCCCGAGGCACGGGCAGCATGTTGCCTCATGGGGTCGTCCCTATGTCTTCATAGACGCCAACGGAGGTCTGCGTTGTCAGCACACAGCAATAATGAATGTGCTGTTACTCTTTGGCCAAGGATGCTGTTTTTCAGGCATTTCTCTAGATTGTTGGGGAGTCAGAGGCCAGAACTTTAGCGTCAAATGGCCATCTTGATTGCTGATATGGCCTCGCCCGAAGTCTACCAAATCTTAATATTATTATCTGTGGTTGAAGCAAGCTGGCCAAGCAAACCAATGGCTGAAGGGGATTAACCAACAGCTCACTGTGTATATTGTATACAAGAGGTATGCAACTTCTGTAGATCTAAAAAGCTACAAAGGGGGCTTTTCATATTGCTCAAATGACTATAACATCCTTGTAGTCTTTTTACAAATGTATCAATTTGAAAAAACTAAAATATATCAAAAATGTATTGTAACAGTAAGTGTAGATGAATTACTGACGTATTATGTTATATTATTGGTAAAAAGAATCAGTTTTGATGAACAAACCTTCAATCAACGTAACAAGAAAACATTGACTCTGTGTAGTGTTAAGATTGTGAGCTATAACTGTCAACTTGCATCATATAAGAACTGAGGGCCTAATTTACAAGGTCATTGCGCCGCCGGTGCATCCCTTTTTTTGACGCACCGGTGGCACAGTGTGCCTGTCCATAATTACAAAGCCACATAAAGTCACTCTGTGTAACTTTTCATGGTCTTGTAAATATGGGCCCCAATCACGCATTACTCTGTGTAAAAGGGGCATTCCATGGGTGTTGTTGTGGGTGTTCCCACGCAACATCCATGGAACCTGACACATTCCCAGATTTATAAAGTTTTGTAGAGCTGGGAATGTGTCAGAATCCTACACCTCTTTGGGGGAAGGCGGAGGAATGTCACAACCAGAAGAAATACATTTATTTCTTATAGTTTTCTCCTCTTTCTATGTGTGCTGCATTCTGCAGCATGCATAGAAAGAGGAAAATGATGTCAATGATTGTTTGTGTGCAGGAAGGTATCCCTTCCTGTACAAAACAATCATACCCTCAATGCAGGCACCCTTATAACATGATGCAAGGGTGCCTGCGCTGGCGCATCTCAGCCAATTGTGCGCCAACACAGGGAAAAGCACAGGGATGCGTTGTATTGTTGTTAATACAATGCATCCCTGTGCTTTTAAAATGACACACTTCAGCACAGCAAAATTGCTTGTGGCACTTTGCTGCGTCATCTTTTTGTAAATGAAGCCCTAAGTGGATTAATTAGAAAAAGTCTTTAAATAATGTAGTGTTACATTTTCAAGCTAAGTGGGCCAAATACGTGGAATGTTTCTCATCCAGGTAGCTATGCAACCTTAGCTACTCTAATTACGATAGCACCATTGTCATAATTACTGACATCACCAATGACTTCTTTGTTTACCTCATTAAGCATATAATAACCCGTATGTATTGATACATTTCCCATAGACAAACAGTGGGGAAAAACCTTTGATACATCAGGCCCCATGTTCGACCTTAAAAATTAAGTCTTATCAAACAACAAGTAAGTCTTGGAAAATGTTTGTGTTTACCAAGTCAGCGCCCCAAGAAATGTTCACCTTGGATCTGATTATACATAGCCCGTATATGGGTGAAGCACATACCACATAGGGTAATTACTGACACCACAGACTAAGGTATTTTTCAGATATGGGAAATACATCATATTCTGATTTTTCACTTAGAGTGGGAAATAATAAGCCACATTCAGTGCCTACAGTACTTAGGGCCAGATGTACTGCTCCCATTCAAAAACCAGACGTGCTTTTTGCACACCAACTAAGTTTATGAATCAGAATGCAATTTGCCATGTGGCCTATTTTGGAGGGGTTGCAAAATTGACTGCCAAATGAATATTAAATAGGTATCTCTCTGTTTGCAACCCCCAGTGATTTACTGCAAATGCAGAAATGGAAGCTTAAAAGGACAGAAGATCTTGGTCCCTTGCACTGGTTTCCCAAATGGGAAAAAATATTTAAAGCAACCCATGTTTGCTAAAAGCACTGGTGCTCCTCTAAAAAAGTGTTTCCATTAGGGAAGACATTGGAGGAGTGAGGACCACTGCCTGCTCCACCTGAGGCCATGGATCTATTTCCAGAACGGGAACCAGTCCCCCTGGAGACCTTCCCCTAAGCTAATCACTTACCAATCCAACTTGGGGGCCGCTAACTGATCAATGGTTTATAACTGCAATTGTGGTCACACACCATTGGTACATCCCTTTCTGAATCACAAGCAGGGGGTACCTCTTTTCTCTCTACCGCCTATTTGCAGTTTGCAGAAAGTCACGAAAGCCCTTTTATGAGCAGAAAGAATTTCTCTAAAGCAACTTTTGTGCATGTCCTGTCAAACTCTTGTCAATTGCAAGGGTCTGTGACTGTAAAATGGTTCTGCACATGTGATCTCAAATTTGGTGTATTTACCACACTAGTCAGTTGGTACATTTTAGCTCATTAGACCTGCCGAAATTTATGAGAGGTATATTGTGTGACGTGAAATAAGACCAAGGTGTTTGGAATTCTCATATGTGTGATACCAGTAGTTACCAGACACATGGGAATTCACTACTGCACTGGGAATAGAAGCCTTTCTCCACAGTGAACTAACTAAAATATTTTTTTGCAGTGGTATTGATTTGTATTGTAGTGATGGTCATTTATGTGCATGAAGTTTTGAAAATACATTGACTGATTGCGTGTTCTGGGATTACAGAGACATTACCTTTTAATTCTAGTGCCTCATAACCCAAGGCGGCCCCCACATATGTGTGTTATCTCCAATGACTTGTATACCGTGGCCGCTCTTCCGCAATGGCGGAGGAGCGTTACCGCACTGGCTCAGAGCCAGCTGCTGAAAAATAAAACTATATTTCATCTTTGTTTTATTTTTCAGCTGCTGGCTGAGCTAGCGTGTGTAGGGAGGGCAAGGGCCATGG
The DNA here is from genome assembly GCF_964261635.1 of Lissotriton helveticus. Lineage (NCBI taxonomy): Eukaryota > Metazoa > Chordata > Amphibia > Caudata > Salamandridae > Lissotriton > Lissotriton helveticus. The sequence goes on along the minus strand of NC_136070.1, from coordinate 1,067,666,793 downwards.
GAGGGAGGAGGAATGGAGTGGGATGTTCACTTATAAGTGCGCATGTCTGCTTGTCCGGCCATCTTGGCCGGCCAAACAGACACACACAGTTAGGTTTCTCCAATCAGCTGTATTGCATAACCGGGTTGGAGAAACAGCACAGGCGCCCGTGCCTGAGTGAGGGCCAATCCCGAGCTGCTCCTATGCTTGGTAATAGCATGAGAGCAGCTCAGAGATTGCATAGGGAGTCTCTGATGCTGTCCCAGTATCTGCTAGGATAAGGAGGCAGAGGAGCACTGAGGCGCAAGCCTGCCGGCTGCTTCAGATAAGAATTATTTTCTTTAATTCTTAAATCCCCCCTGCGCTCCCGGTCCCATGCTTCACCCTGCACTCCCTCCACCAGCACCACCACTTTTTGTTTGTGCCACCACTGCTTGTAGAGCATATTTCCACATGCATTCAGTGGGACCCAAGTAGCCTGTCATTCCTTTACTTTGATGTGTGCTGTTCCCTTGTCTGGACAGCCACTGCCAGCCATTTTAATATTGATTAGGTCAATATGACTCTCTGAACAGAGCCTTGGCAGCAGATGAATTACAGAAAACTTTCAGTCTCCCTGTCTCTGCTTTCAGAAGAGAAGTTAAACGGCTGTTATTAAACCCATCGGTGGGAAATACAAAGACATTTTGAATAGCAAACAACAAGAGAATTACAAGCAGAGAGCCATATGTTTCTTTAACTGGACAGTGCTTATTGCATTCCAACTACTAGCTCTGGCTTGCTGAAACAGAGGACACTAATTAAAACATGAATCGCTGTCGCCCTCTTTCCTGCCTTTCCTCATCCCTGTTCCTGGTCACTAAGTAAGGACTAGGTGGCTGTAGGAACAAGCTTGCAGGATGGCTTTACCTGAAAGAGGTCCAGCCACTATTCCTTCATCCGCCACTTTCTCATCTCAGCTTTTACATATTAAAACAAGGTCAGGGATAAGCAAGAGGAGGACTCGTTGTAATGGCAACACCAGCAGAGGCATCTCTAGAGAGTGGCCAGATGGGAACCCGAGGAGCACTTGTTGGTAAAAGCCTTCAGAGGTAAGATTGCCAGAAGAAATTTTATGAACAGGCATTTCACAAGGGGAGGCGTGATCTCATCATGAAAGGCCTAATATTTTGGAAAAGGTTTATGAACCAGAAATTGGGCGGTAAGCGATCCCAAGTTAGTGCAATGGTGCCACTGAATGACAATGAAATCCCAGTAGGTTTTGGATAAAAGTGTTTTGGAGTTTATATTAATAAACTCCGGGGTGGTGTAGATTGGATGAAGGCCTAACTTCTCAAACCAGTCGCTGATATGCAGAAACCACTTGATTTTGTTTGTTGAGTCTAGGTTCTTGATTTGTAGAAGATCCCTTCTATACGGTTCTAGTTCGGGATGGGGCCACAGCCTGATCCAATATAAGAGTGCTTTAAGGGCGGCAAGGTACTCAATGCATTTGTGAGCAGCGTTGATAGCTAAAGGGGTAGACGGTGCAGACTGGGGCAAGTTTAATAGGGATTTAAGGAACTTCAGCTCCTTAACCTGTAACGACTTAAGATTGGAAATTCCCCACAACTCAGCCCCATAAAGTGATGCTGGTTGGGCTTTGACCCTATACATTTGGCATGTAAATCATTCAACAAAAATCATGTCAAAAATATGATAACGTATTTTCAAATTAAATTTAAAAAAAGTGTACTTCTTTAAAATGTGGAAGCATTTCCTCTCACCACATCGGAGTATATCACTGCATTGAGAATATTTATTAAACGTTTTTAAATATGAACTTAAAAAAATTCCTGACCTCTACCCTGCTGAAAAAGCCTTTAGTGAACTAAAAGGCTAAACAGCTGTCATCTGTACTCGATATGTGGCCATTAAATCAAATACAAGAGGTTTTTGTGCAACTCACTTCCTAGATTCATGAATTGAAAGGGCTGTCATAGGTGAGAACAAAGAAAAAGGAGGTTCCGTGAAATAAAATATTTGCCTAGAATCATACAATTGGGTCAAGCGAGGAACCTGGGATTTATTCTAGGTTTTCTGGTTTCACATTATGAATTGCACTAGATGGGTATATCTTTCTCTCATTTCAAAATCGATGGTTTGTGCTTTTTTTTAAAGTTATTGGAACATGAGGGTAGAGTGTGGGTGGTAAGCAGAGGCCACATGAAAACTTAGCTCCTTTTGAGCTCGAGGGTCCAAAAGGTCCTCAAGGGAAGCCAGAGAAGGGCACACGACGTAAGCTTTTTGAGGCTTGTCTACCCTTACTTAATGCACATGGATTTCTTGCCTTTTTTACTCACTTTTACAAGGTTCTGCTGTGTTTTGATTATAGGCTGAGTTGAATACACTTACCGCTTGCTTCAATTTCATTTGTGTTATATGCCCTCCTATCGAGTTATTTTTACAATTGATTCATTTTTTTGTTTTCGTGTTATTTTAATTTGCAACATTCATCTCGACTGAGTCTAGCATAGTTATGCTATTTTAATACGCGGAATATGGTTTAGGCCTATTCATAGACGTTGTAACAAAATATAATTTCTTAATAAAGCTTTAAACACTCAAAATAAAAGTTGCACAATTAAGCTGCATATGTCTTCCTCGTGTTCAAAGACTTGTGGAATAAACTTATTTGAATAAAGATCTAAATGTTTAATCGTTTAATACTCTAAGTCACCTCGTTAAGAGGATGAAAAGATGGTACTGTATATTATATTACATCAAAGAAAGTTTCTTTAAAAAGCTGCTTTTTAACAGCTGAGGACAAGAGCCCTTCTCTCACTGACAGTGACAAGTAATGGATGCTGGCACTCCTTTTAACTTCCTGTGTGTGGTTTCATTCTTCAGATGAAAGGTCCATTACTGGTTGAGCTACAGGAAAAAGTGGAAGAGACAGAGCTGCTGAAGATGGAGCTTCAGATGTTGGAGACAGAGAGAGTGAGGCTGTCTTTGGTGGAAGAGAAACTCATGGATGTTTTACAGCTGCTTCAAGAACTGCGCAACATGGTAAAATAATAATTAATTTCCTACTTTCGAATATACTCTGGAATATGGAGTACAAGAATGTCATAAGCAAAATATTGAACCACAAAATATAGAAAGGTAAATGCATATAGGAAAGTACAGATTTTCTATTTTTTAGCTCCACATCTATGTACCTTGAAAATGTGCATATCTTCAAGGTCCATAGATATGGTGTAGAAAACCTGAACATACTTACCTTTCGATCGATCGCTGCCCCTCAATAATTTGTCCATGATATTAGTGTCCCACAATACTCTGTATCCAATATTCAGGACCCACACTCTACTTTCAAAATGTTATGACAATACAAAGAAATCATAGTGCTTTGTGGGGCAAAACACTGCACAAGTGCTCCAGCACAATACAATAACATAACAGAAAAGTATTATTAAAATAATGTCAATTTTATTCTTCGTTGTCATGTTTTACAGTTTTAGTAATACGTGTTTTAGTACCTAATATTACAATTGTGCTTTAAATATGCATGGGCAAGGAGGGGAGAAGGATAAAACAAGAAGGTATGGAGGGCTTGTTAGGTGGTAATAGATAGTCTATAGAAAAACACTATTTAAGCCGAGGGACTCAAATTCTTCTGAAAGTAGCTCAGTGTTTCTGGGTTTATATGGACAGATTTCAAATTGTCTTGCACTAAGGCAACACCATTTTCTTTGGGATCTTGGCAATCTCAGAGCCACTGATCAGACAGACGTTTGTTGGTATAGTGCTTTATTCTAGTGGCTTGAATCGCTGGCTCAGAACTGAAGCGCTGTAGCAGCATAGGACAATGTTATATCAGGTATCATTCTCATGATTGCGTAACCTTTCATCCACTTTCAGAATTACTATTAAACAATTAAACTTTTAATATTAAAGGGAAAGATGACAGCAAATTATTTGGAGAATTTAAGATTAATAGTATGAGTTAAGGGCTGAAAGCATAAACGTGTCTTGAATCATTTCCTTGCATATAAATAACACACACCTCAAAGTAAAAATAAAAACATTTTCGTGATTAGGTAAATAAACTAAATCATGTTTATAGCTGCCCCACATTTTAGTTGATGCATATATGTTCGCATTGACAGCTCATAGTTTTGATTTGTGCATAATTAAACAGTTTTTTCAGTTTCACTAACAGACAACAGAAAAAATATGGCCACATGCAATGCAAGCTTCAGTCAGAAAGACACACACAACAGGTACAACATGCAGTTGGAGCAGGACAAACGCCACCCCAAAGAAAACAGCAGTGATGAGTGTGGTTGGGAGGGAAGGGGAAAGAAAGTGGATCATGTATTGAAGGGCGAGTGACTCCTAACATGGAGCAGTATCCGACCTGCTCCTGTTGAGGGGACAAGTGGCTTCTCTTTCAACATAGCGAAGCATCGATGTACATAACACACTGTGGCATGAAGCAGTTCAGATGGATTCACGCCTGTGTAAAGGCAGAAAATGCGAACTACATTGTCACTGCATGTCTCACTCTTAATACCAATGCAAGAGTTATCATCTATGGCAGAAAGGAAAACTTTTGACCCGATTTGCAAACGGGTTTGCCCATTTGGTTGGAATTTCGGTGTACAAAAAACAGATATTTGCAATTCTACATTTCACACCCTAATTCATAGAGGATGGTTGTAATTTTCAAAGGGCAAAGTGATGACACAAAATCCAGTGTAGTGGATTTTCCACCATTGTAGGTTTAGCTTTAGAAGGCAGAAAGGACATTACATGGTTGTGGACATTGAAAATGCTGTGAATGCCCAAAACATACTGGTTTGTGGGCTTTTACCAAACTACTGTAGGAAATAATTCATCCTGGAATAACTTGTAAAAATACTTTAAAGGCAGAAATAAGCACATTTCCAGATCGTGTAAGGACAGTGCACATCCCCACTTTTCTGACGGCTGGTTAGGACAGGGTTTCTCAAAAGGGAAAACTTCTTCTATATCAAAAAATCAAGAAGAGAATATTTTGCAGTTTTCCAGTACATGTATTCCAGTAAATCGACCATTCTGTGGACAGTACATTGCCTTATGCATGGAGAATTAGGTGTATACCGTGAAATCTATGAATTTCTTAGAATTATGCAGATGCTCCTTTAGGTTTTTACAGGTCGACAGAAATATGTAAATCTATGTAAATCGTGGATGTGAGATATAAATCATCCAGAAGTAGGAACATTCAAAGGTACTCCTGTTTTTTAACTCCTCCTACATTTTCCTACATTGCATCTTACCCAACCTTTTTTGTATGCCCTTTTGGGGAATACCTCCTCTGCGCGCTTACTTTCCCTATTTTTGTTGTTGTTGTTTTGTTTGCTTCTTGGGCTATTGTTCCCTCTCTTGTTGCTGCTTTCTCGTACTTCATCCTGAGAAATTAATTTATACTTTTCTCCCATTGAAATAAATCCAATGTTGACCCTTAATCATCAAAGTAAAAGTTTAGGATATTTTTTAATCAGCATTTTTCTTTTTGAATGCTAGTTTGCCTGTATGATTGCTGTAAACACAGACTGCTGTCCGATCACACTTTGCTGACGCAAGAAGATATAGCCTTGCGTCTCCTACCTTCTCCTAAAAGAGGTGTGATGGTTGCATTTCAGCCGTTGAGCTCCTGTGACTGATTTAGGGCATGATATGTTTTCTGCTGTCTCAGGATGATTGACTGACATGAGGAATAGGTACCTACTCAGCCAAGGCTCTCGCGTCAATCAGTGCTAAGCCATCCCATTGATTGCTTTCCCAATCACCAGCATGAGGCTATCCATCAAGCACAATGTTAAATCACTGTCAACATTCGCTGAAGACTTGCCAGCTTTTTTATATATGCATCTTATTATGCGATCATTTGTCAGTCACTACAGATTGCTGAGCATATTTTATGTTCATAAAATAACAATATTATTGAATTAGGTTCAGAGCAATCTGTTAGTCTGGTATGCACAGGGCAGCCCCCCGCAACAGGCTTAGAATAAAAAAATTAACTCCAGTGTTGCTTTTTCACTCTTATTTAAAAAAAACAATTTCTTGAAGGAATATGATGCCTGTGGGAAACCGTTTAAAAGAACAGGATTGAAATAGAGAGATATGTAGAAAAAAAGAAGGAGCAGATATTATACTTATGCATTATTTGCAGCATTTCTTCTGGTCTATGCAATATTTACCTGAATCCATGCTAGTCGTTTTAAGGCTGCCAGCCATAGGAAACAGTAACTTCTCATAATTGCAAAAAAACTTAGGACTTTGAGCATAATCGCAGCTTATTCAGCAAAGTAATCGACTTCATGCTGCACGAAGGATTGAAGCCTCTGAGCTTCTCAGGTTTGTTTGTGTTCCTTGATCATTTGTGGTAATTTTCGAAGCTGGTGTGGTGACCTGGAGATGCCCCTTTTGACACTCCTTGCTGTAGTTTTATGAAACGACGATCAGTGCCTTTAAAATAGTGCAGTCAAATAATTATTGTAAGACCTATCAGATCATGCTGGGATTTTCTCAATTTTGGTCATATATGTTGAGGTGAACATGGCCAAACCTAATAGAGTTTGACCCAAAGACAGGTGACATTTATCTCTGGTTTTGGGTCTGATTATGAACAATAAGCACCAGTCCCCAAAACTGTGTTTGAGCACGCATGCACACCACACACACAAAACATAACATACCTATTATTATGAGGATCGGCCATTGACCGTAATGAAGTGTGTAATTATTGTTCTAACTCCACGCGCACTTTGATAGTAGTGAAGGCCATAAAGCGGACCGAGGCAAATCTAACTGCACTTTTAGTTTTTTGATGCACTCACTCAAAAGTACCCAAACACACTACTGCAACCGGTCCTCACAATGCACCGGTCCTCACAAAGGGCCTTATTTATGAGGCCTTGCAACCGTTTTGCGTTTCCTTTGCGTCACTTTTTGTGACGCATCGGCGGCGTAAAACATGCCTCCTGTTGCACCCTATTTACAAAGCGACGCATCTAAGCAGATGCGTCACTTTGTAAACCCCTGCGCTACATTATACCTGCGTCAGATATAATGTATGCAGGGTGGGTGCTCCCACGTAAGTAAGCCTTGTAGAAGTGACGCAGTAAAATCTACCAGATTTAATTTCTAGGGCTTGCCCCATGTGAAAGGACACATTGCTGGAGTTGTGTCAGTATTGTGACACAACTCCAGCAATGCGTCACTTTTGCGCCATACAGATATGTCAGAAATACTGACGAATCTGTAACTCCTTGCGCCATGATGTGTCATACAGTAAATATGACGCATCAATCAGGGCGCACTGAGAAGTGACGCATCGCTGCTTTCACGCAGCGATGCGTCACTTCTCATAAATGAGGCCCAAAGTGTTTACCACGTTCTGACAAGGTTAACCCATGCTGTGAGGACTGAGGCGGTCCCAACAGCGTGGGTTATACATGCCGACACACACACGCGAATTGAAAAATAGGAGGAGTTGGGCCCAGTGGGACAAAGGGTAGGTAGGGCCACGTAATACTTTAAGAAAAGGGGAATTTACCTAAGCCTCTGGTATCTATTCATTCAATAAATGCGAAAATACGGATAAACACTACTTTATTGGTCTATCCTCACATTGATTTATGTCACCTTTTTTTTGATGAAAAATATATTTGTACTCGTGAAGACGTGATGACATTTTTCTGATTTTTTTTTTATTTATGTTGAAATGTATCCTTAAATGTATATGGCAATACATGAAGTTGATTACGTTCTTTTTGCTGCCTAGATCTAAAAATATTTAATGATTCATCAAAAAAAAGGTGACATAAATCAATGTCAGGATAGACCAATAAAGTAGTGTTTATCCGTATTTTCGCATTTATTGAATGAATAGATACCAGAGGCTTAGGTAAATTCCCCTTTTCTTAAAGTGACACACACACGCAGCATCTCAGCACACAGGGCCTTGACGCTTGACAGAAGGCTGGCAGACTCAGCACCGTTTTCCCCCTCTGCATGCTATAATTTAAAGCCAGACAGGCATTGTGTACCATGTGCTGAACGTAGACCCCTGTGCATGACGTGCATTGTATAATCTACCTCTAATGCTTTGCCTTTTCTTTTAAAGAACATTTCAAAGAGAGCCCTTGGGAAAATTTTGCTAAGCACTTTGGAATCTTGTCACGACCCCCAACATGGTGAGTAGAAACTAAATCAAATCACGTTTATAGCTGTCCTACATTTTATTTTTGAATGGGGGGTAGAACCATTTATGAGCAAAAGGAGTATTTCTCCTTTTTCTTCTCTTCCACATGTTCCCATCTTCCACATGTTCCCATAAAAGATGGTTTTATCTTCCCCGGCAGATCTTATTTGACCAAACTGAGAGATTAAAAGACAAACGTGGGAGGTTAAGTCGTATCTTTGAATGAGAGCAGAAACGTGTTGTCTTTGATCATTTTTTATTCATTGCATTAGGGCGATCTGTGACATATTTTATTGGGATCCAATGTTCCTTGGCACAAGTGTTTCATGTATTCAGTCATGGGAAAGCTGAACACTTTGTTGAAACCATGTCGCCCTATGTTGCTGCAGGAATGCAAAATGATCCGTTTACATGCATTGCACTGATGACTGGGACTTTTGCACTGGTAATCAGGCAATTTTGCACTAGAATTTGCACTGACTTTAAATGACCTATCTGTTCAAGAACAATAATTAGACTGACTGATAATCGCATTTTGTACAGATTGATCAGTGAAAAGTTTGATGCAAACTCGCCTGATCCGAGTACACACTGGCTCAGTCCCCAGCGCAATGGATGTAATGTGGCACCTGTAATGTAAAGTTTACAAACATCATGTAAAAATGATGTGTACTTTATATTAGGAAGGAAAGAAAGCTCTCTTTTGAGCAATTGTTTTATCCACAACAATATTTGACTATTAATTACTATCCCTATCTTCTGTTTTGAATCATACCCGGGTTACCCAACGATTAAAGGAAAACCTTCGAGGGATGCCCTGAGGCATTTTTAGATTTTTTTAATATTCTTTATTATTTCATTTTACATATATATTACTCCCCTCCCACTTCTCAGACATTACATTTCAGTATATTACATAAATCACAAATATTGAAGTATCACATACTTGATTCATCTAGCGCAACTAAGTTCGTCACCGCAATCATTTATGTTACAAAATCATTTCCTGATACATTTTATTAATTGTACAATCGACACCGCCAGGGATCTATCCTGCTCTCTCTTGGAATTGCATCCACTGAATTAGGGGATCACAAATTTCCAGCCCCTTTTTTTCTGTTTATTTCGTCCCTTCCGGGCATTTTTAGATCTGGATCCTTGACTCTAGCCAGATTCATTTATATAAGAACTCCTGGAATTCGGTTGAGTCCACATGGTGGTATTATTCCTACCACGGTGTGGGAGGTCGCCTATGATGAAGCATGGCATGACACAAGTGGGCGAGGTGACCTATCCTAATATCTCTGGATATCTGTAAATCAAAGGAAGGGGCCGAAAAAGAAAGGACCTTTTCCATTTCCCTAGCATCTGTGGTGTGCATATATATGGAATAATGGAGGTAATGCTAGGTTGACTCCCCCATCTCTCTATTGCATTATGGGAACTATTGTCAAGGCACAGCTGATAGAGCCAAGCCAGACCCTTGACATGGCTGTGGCTCGGCTCTCCCTGTTAGTCTGTTGGCTTGCCCACCTCTATCTGCTACCATAGAAAATTTTGTGAATCGACATCCGCGGTCCAGATCAAACAGCTTTTTCCATGAGAGATGAGTTATAATAATAGGGTGACCAGGTATTCTTAATTTGCTGCAAGTGTGCTGGTTTCCACTTCTGACCCGGCACGTTTTTGTAAAGTAAGTTTAGGTCCAAGTTTTAAGAGAGGGTCGATTTAGATAAGATTAGATTATATGAGATGAGATTAGATTAGGTAAGATTAGATCTATTAACCAATCTTGCAAGTATTAAAAATCATTGCAATATCGAAGAGCTGCTGGTAAAATTCTAGTAAAACGAAACATTTTTTTAAATGTAATGTAAACCAACCATCAGTCAATTACCACTCGGCATCATCGGAATCCTGGTTAAAAGGATAGAATAAATGCAGGGTTACACAGTGCTGTCCCCCATCATATGGCATCAAAAAGTACCGGTTAACTGCAAGAAGGCAGATGCACAACTGAGATAGAACGTTTATGAGAGGCAATGCAATAGTGCAACCACAGAGTGTAACATTTGGTTGATAGGGCGGAAAGGAGGACTAAAACAAGATTAAACATACATAAACATTTTACAATAAACAGTTGCAACACTTGTGGCGTTGGTATTGGTGTGTGTTGTGCATACAATACAGCCTATTAGGTTGATTGTATAAGCCCCCTGTCCAGTGGCGGCGCCTCGGCTATGGTAGAGGAGCGTCGCCCCACTGCTTTGCGCAGTGGAAAGGAAATATAAAATGATAAAACCCTTTAGTTATTGTCATTTTATGTTTCCTTCCTTTGTGGGCGGGTGGGCTCGGGCTGCTCTGCTTACGGAACAGGGCAGGAGAGGAGTGGTTAGCCCACTCCTAAGTGTGCAATGACTGTTTAGTCGGCCTTCTCGGGCTGCCCAAACCAGTCATGTGCACTTTCCCAGTTCTCCATGCAGGCTGCATTACAGTCTGCATGGAGAACAAGCCCAGGCTCCCATTCCCTGGTTGAGCGTCCAACCAGGACGCTCAAAACCAATCACAATGCTGCATTGCTGAGTTGTGATGTTTCAAGGGATCCTGAGTTCTTACCAATCACAAAGCTGCATTGCGGCATTGTGATTGGTCAAGGAAGCCTTGCTGTTGTTCCTGGCTTCCTGTCCCATGACCGCGAGTCATGCTGGCCACGACTTGCCCTGTCAGGTGAGGAGTAACATAACTATGTGTCATCATATAAGGTGGACAAATGGAGATGAAGCGTACCCCAGGGGCAGTGCTTTATTTGTAATAAAATATATGCCAGGGCCCTCGTCAGGAGGCTGCAGCAGTTTTAACTACCCACTGCCCCTGCCAGCATTGTCAACTACAATACCTGCACAACTATTAGCATAACATTCCACCAAATGTGATAATTCTGACTATTCCAAGTCCCCAAAGCTATAGGAACGGCTTGGGTGTAGGAAAAAAATGTTCTAATCTATATTGTATGTATAAACAGCTGATGTTCTGCTCATCTCTAAATTACACAGACAGCGCCACTGTAACATATAATGTTCTTGAATCCAGTAAGTATAAATAGGTATGATTTATTGTAGATAAATCCAAGTTATAAGATCAATAAATATAATGATAAAAGTCCCACCAGGAGCAGATCTTCTCTCGCTCAGCCTGTCTGCCATCAACTGTCTCTACCTAGAGCAGTCAGGTACTTAACATTCTAGTATGACATCAAACATTCTATTACATGCAGTGGCTAAGCAATGGGGAAAACTAAGTAAGGGAAATGTAAAGCATGAGCAAGATGTAACACATCCCCCTTCCTTATAAAACAACAAATAAAGATAATAGAATTAAATTGCAGTGCAATCATAAAATTATAACAATTGAAATATAAGATGGATTGCATTTACATTTTAAAATATGAACACATTGCATTGCATTCTTAGTCAACAGTTGAAATGCAAGAAGGATTTCATTTTCATATTTAATGACCTTTCAAATCTAAAAACCCCATCCCCTTTCCAAAGAGAGAAAAAAAATATATATATATCCACTAGGATGAAAATATGGATCACAATTATAACTTAATAAAATCCACTAGAATGGAACATGTGGAATAAAAACACAATAACATCCATAAGAATGAAAATGGATGAGTCAGATAAATAAATAAATATAAGCCAGATAGAGTAACCTGCGGCTCTTCACAACAAAATAAGTACAATATGAACACCTCTAAACATAGAGCACTTGCGTGGTTCATAATAGCCAATAGAATAACTTGTGGCTTTTAACAACATTGCAAAATGGAACTCCTCAGAGTCCATAACAAGAAAATTGAGCAACTACGGCTCTTCTAAACATCAGCAATTGAACCCTTGAGAGTCCATACAAGCAAGTTGAGCAACTTATTGCTCTTCATAACAATAGAATAATTGAACTCCTCAGAGTTCATATCAAACAAATGGAGCACCTCACAATGAGCACAGATGTGGCTCCGCAAACTACACATACAATAAATCCAAACTCCTCAGAGTTTATATCAAGAAAATAGAGCAACCTACCGCTCTTCACAGCCCAAACCTAGGAAAATGGAGCACCTCAAATTGAGCACCGAAGTGGCTTCCTAGAAAGTACATATTTATAGTGGAGCGCCTCAAACATGAGCACCGAAGTGGCTCCAGCAAAATTTCATATTCAATAAATCCAACACTGGGACAACTAATTTTCTGAAACGAAAACTTCACAATAATTAGAGCACATAGTGGTTCACAACAATAAGAGAAAATACATGACTCAACTAAGTAATATATGTGAACTCCTCTAATTTTATAGTACTAGAAAACGTGGCACATTAAAAGTAAGTAAAAAGAACTTTGAACACCTCAATTGAAATTGAGCACCTAAATGGTGGTTCAAAATAGTATATCGATATTAAACATATTTGCAATTAATTACGAAATAAACAATATGAGTACCACAACCAAAAGTTGAGCATAATAATGGCTCACTCTATAAATAACTAAAACTAGAAATCTGAATAAAATGATAGGGCACCTCAACATACGTTGAGCATTAACATGGCTCCCACATTCAAAATATATCATGCAGAGTACACGCATGTAACTAATATGAGAAAAAATACATTGCAAATAAAATGATGTGCAGCCTCCCAATAAAACTATAAATGAAACTTCCCTGTGAAAACAAGTTACAAATAAGATATTAATATCCAGAAAAGCACCGGTGAACGATTTATCACCCGAGGACTTCTTAGAATGGCTTCCTTTAAATAAATGGGAAGATTTGCAGTACAAAGCAATACGTTGATATTTCTCCTTTGAAAACAGTTTAGAGGTTATGAATGAAACACTGGGAAATTCCCAGCTGAAAACCTCATATTGATATTTCTCCTTTGAAAACAGTTTAGAGGTTATGAATGAAACACTGGGAAATTCCCAGCTGAAAACCTCATATGCATCACCCACGCTACTTCCTCACAGGTGACTACAGTTCATTATGTCAAATAAAACTGCAAAAACGGCTCCAAACCCGACGAAAATTACATGTGTGAAATTCATTAATTCGTCTGTTGAGTTTCAATGGAGCAGAGTTCCACAATGAAGTTTATGAAACAGTAAATTCGAAAGTAGGTAAGAAAACGTTAACTAAATACCTTTGGTCTTCTTAAGTATTAAGTTATCAGAACAGGAAATATTTTCCGAAATGTGAACAGCAGGGATTTTCGCCACTTTCTTATTTACTTTATTGGCATCTATATTCGTGAACAATAGCAGAAGAAAAAAAAACTTCCTAAAATGGCTTCACGTTAACACGTATCCACCGGATGGTTCACGGTGAGGGCGTGCTGACAATCGGACAGTGGCAGCATCGATAATTCCGACGTCACAGCAGGATCAAATCACAAGGCAGAACGTGAGGCAAAGGAATCACCAACTCCCCGATGCCTTCCATATACGTCATCAAACGTATGGTAGTGGGGATTGAGAGAAGATCGCTGCTAGCAATGCGATGATCAACCGTCATTTCCACCAGGACGGTGAGTGTATAATCTTAGGTAAAAAGAGTTACTTTGCACACACACGCTGATCCTTTCCAAATAATACAGTCGAAATGCCAGAAAGTAGTGATGATATGCCAGGGCCCTTATTAAACATTAAAAACCAATTACCTCACCTCACTGCGCAACAAAACCAGCGGCATGTAGGTGGCAAAGTAACAGGTGAAGAGATGGCTCCCGGAGAGTTCAAATATCCCATGGTAAAAACGGGCATTGTCAAATGCTGACACAGGAGATCGTGAAAAGCATAACTTTCCTTCTTGAATATGAAGGTAAATACAGTTACCACCAACCTCCAGTAGATGGCAGTGAATGACTGCACAGTTCCGTTTTTCGAAGGGTGCCATTTAAAGTGTAAATGTGATTCACATCCAGTCATAACATTCCTTCGATGTAATTTCAAAACTTAGCTGCCAGTCTTGCACACATCTCGTTCCTCATAAATAAATGCTGTTTCTAAACAACCAAAGTGGCGCTAACAACAAATATAACAATTGTACTCCATTAAGTTTGTTCCTGGTGACTTCAATATAAAAGTAAACTTCCGTTGCTGGACAAATCTTCCCAGGCAGGATATTAACAACAGGATCCACAATAGTAGCACGAATAAAGCTGTAGAATGACAAAACTTTGGGATGCAGGCTGTCTTCAGGCCAAATCACGCAATCTGAAGTCAAACACCCTGGGATGGGAGGCTGTCCAGATGACTGGGGACACTGGTGGGGCTAACCAGGGCGTTTCAATTAATTTACCTTTTCTTTTCAGCTTTAAAAAATTCCTTAGTTGCAGTAGTAATACATTAAATCCGTCTTCCTTCCACGCATAAGTTCAGTTCTGTACCTCGTCGCCAATTTGTAACATATAATGTTCTTGAATCCAGTAAGTATAAATAGGTATGATTTATTGTAGATAAATCCAAGTTATAAGATCAATAAATATAATGATAAAAGTCCCACCAGGAGCAGATCTTCTCTCGCTCAGCCTGTCTGCCATCAACTGTCTCTACCTAGAGCAGTCAGGTACTTAACATTCTAGTATGACATCAAACATTCTATTACATGCAGTGGCTAAGCAATGGGGAAAACTAAGTAAGGGAAATGTAAAGCATGAGCAAGATGTAACAGCCACCTTGTGGCTGACCGTCATAAGCGCCAGTGTTCAAAATGAAATGCTGGTGCCGAGCACTGGAAACCAACGGCTTAAATTAAGCACTGCCCATGGGTTAACTGCAGCATGCAGTTTTTTTATACTAGGAGGTTGCCAACCCGAGGGACATGCATTGGGTATCTGCACAACCTAACTGCTGGCCACGGAAGAACCACGTCTTAACAGGCCTCTGAAGAGTGCCAGCTTCTGCAGTGATCTTGGAGGTATACAAGCAGCCAGGGCTTTAAGTGGGATGAAAAAACTGGGGGTCTCTCAAGGGGGCGTGGCCAATAAAATTAAGGGCATGACTTAATAACATGTAAGCTAAAAATCTGTGCTTAGCATAGTGTGCCGCCTGACTTGTATTTTGCTGTTTCTGTCATTGCATACAGATATATGATACAACAAGTAACATCATACCTACAAAAAGTCAGGACTATTGGCTTTGCCAGTGGTTGTTAGTTGAATAAGATAAATAAGCAGCAACTATGGCTTGTATATAATATTGAAAACGCTTCCACTTAAAGCCCTGGTGACACCAGGACAATGTTGCTGCTCCTGAATTTCAAAAAGAGAAGGGAAATCCAGAGAGAATATGACTCCCTTTAAAGGATTTCCCTTCCCCTACAACGCTCATGACGTCATGCCGTAAGTTCTTCACTAGTGAGAAGTGAGCAGTGCACATCGATGTGCCTGCTGTCACTGCAGTCCAGAAGGATCGCCTGTGCCAGGGCACAAAACAGAGCCTGATAGACACCCGTTTCGAGGCCCCCTTTAAAAAACTGCCGGTGCTCAGTACCAGTGAGACCCGGCCCACTTAAAGTCCTGCAAGCAGCTATGTTACGATGAACAGATGTTCTACATACTCTTGAGCAGAAAGGATCACCTCTGCATGGACAGTAGGATGAAACGCTGCTTAAAGTGCCAAATTAAAGTGCTACGAGATGCTGTCTAAAGAGTTATAGGGGTCCCCTTGTCAGAGTAATGTCAAGGTGTGGTAAGTGCTATATAATTCTGGTTCTGTCTACGGCTAAGGTTAGGGGGCTCGCTGCATTGTGAGTTGAGTTTTAAGTGCTACTTATAGTGAAGATTAAAGTGCTTCTGAATGCTATATAAAGAGCTCCTAACATTGATTGCCCTTTGCCGGTTAGGTAGCTTGCCTATCAGTTGCCTCGACTAAATTAGATGTAAACACGTTTTTCAGTGTTTCAGTGCAGGATTAATTAGCAGCTTTTATCATACAGCAATTTAAGTAAAACGCAAGTTTAAGAATTGCATATGTGCCAACAATTTAAAACAGGGAAGTGGGATTTAAAAAAAATATATATAGGTGGGGTGTATTTCCCACGCTGACTTCAATTTCATGCTGAAGGCACCTAAAATAAAGCAATATTTGGCTTAAAAACCGTGAGTATCGGCTGAATAAGGTATGGGCATATTAATGGTATATAATTAGCAAAAGCGCCTCATTGTTGTGTTTTTTTAGGTTGGTGAGCTTTAGCACTGAAATCATTCCGTGCCCCTTGGTTGATGCAATATTGTAGTCCTGTTTTGGAATGTCAAGCTTTTTATTTCTCAAAATCTAGTCAGCCTAACTGAAGGCAGCCCTAGAAATGGCAAGAAAGGGTTAAAGGGTAAATAGGGTTGTCAATACTAAGCACTTCTGACAGACAACGTTTTGTGATATAGATATGGTAGAAGAACATACTTTCTATAGGTACTTCAAAAGCTATGCGTGTTCACTCTTTTCTTCTTTTTTTTTTTTTACAGGGAAGGCTCATTTATCTGAGGTTCTGGATACACTGTACCAGGAGCTAACCGCCTGTGAGCTCTTACGAAGCAAGCCTTTAGAAGAGGCACAAAGCCATCCGTCTCTGTCAAACCCTCTGGTTATCTCCTGTTAGTCAACAGCGACACCTACTGTTCTTCTAAACAACGCCAGCTCAGACGAATTAAAAGAATCTTTGGGAAAGCGCAGACCGGCTGACACCCGTTCAATAATGAAGGGCAGAGACGTCAGAACAGCTCAGCCGCGGAAGAGCGGTTGCAGTGTTCTTTTGAAGACGTAAATATCGACATGAAAAGGATCTCTGTCCTTTTGTGGAAGCAGCGTTTACCTCTTGGAAGGATTGTTTAAATACAGCGTATCCAGGGCGAGGATATTGCTTTCTGAACGTCTTTCAGGACATTTTTCTGCACACTGAGACTCAGTAAGCACACAGATGAGCTAAAATGTAACCACTACCTGACAATGCAGTCTATCATACTCATGAAAGTGAACAAACAAGCCACAATTCCTAAATAGGACGAACCTTAATGGACCAACTGCAAAAATAAATATTTACCACCATGCACTCCAATCTCCCGGAAACCCATTTACCACAATTATTTCTTTTTTCAAATCCGTGTCTTGACTAATCAAATAACTCTTTCGATATGACGTCCTCTTCAATCAACAGCGATTATATACAAACAGAAACTTGGCTCTTGGCACGCATGCGCTCACATTATAAACTTTATGGGGAGCGCATGCGCGACACGTAAACTAAAAGAGCGCCTTTGTATACCTATCATGCAAAAGGCCAACGTGTACAACTCTAAATTGTTGCATCACGCGAAAGCCTAGGCCAACTTTAGTCAATTCTGGCCATATGGCAAATTAACATTGTCTTTCTTATTTAACTCTCTAGTAGTTAGACTGATATTTTTATTTTTTTAATTTGGTATGTTATTCAGTTAGCTTTTAGAAACTATGCTACTTGCTGTTCTCTGTTGGATACAATTATTTGCTAACGATTTGCAAATGTTAAAAGTGGACAGCTAGCGGAAGCGCGTTGTCTCGTTTTAGTCTTCCATCCTCATCGAATTGTCACTGGCGGGAGTAAGAACCGTCGGCCTCAGTTGATTTTTAGGCCCTCTGACCCACTTGTGTAAACATATTTGTGACTATATTTTTATATTGTGCCGGTGGATGTAGAAAGCCACCATGAAATGACATAGTATTTTGCAAGGAAAATAGTTTATAGCTTCATGTGCAAAATTTAAAGAAGGACTCGTCTAGAGAAAACTGCTAACATTAAAATGTTTTCATTCCACAATGGCGAATTATTATTGTGTACGTCCCTTCATGGATTTCTTATCTAGTCCTATGATCTTTATACCCTTTCCCATATATAATTTCCATCTTCATTTTCGCATGTTTACATGCAACTCTAGAACCAGCCTTAATAATGATGAAATAAGAACTACTGATGTTCAATGAAAATCCTCCCGAGCTACTATTGTTAGAGATGAAATAGTAACCACAGCGGACAAGATTACATTAGTGGCCACCAAATGTAAAGATTACCAGAAGTGATCACCTCACCAGGGCCGGCTTTAGGGCAGTTCGACTGGTGCGGTTGCACTGGGCACTGATCTGGGAGGGGGGCACTGACCTGATTGGGGGGGGGATGCTGTGTATAGCAATAACGTACGATTTAAAAACACTTGCAGCAGAGTTTCTTGTACGTCCAGTTCTTGGGCAGCATTACAAATGTTCATGATAGCTCTTGTGATTATTGTTCCTGCTAGAGAGAGAGGGATCACATTTTGTCTAGTGTCCGTTTTGACTCACCATAAAGTAGCACAGAGGGTTAACATGCCGGCTGCAAAGAACACATACAGTGTAGATCACAGATCTGTATTTTATGTGGATAGCTGAGTGGATTACTGCTTTAGTCACAGAGATCCTTTTGTTACTGCAGTTCATAAGATACAACCCGTCTATAGAACATTGACTGTTACGAAAGGTCATGAAAGAGCTGCATGCAAGCTGCATAAAATAGGTCAGGAAGTTATGTTATTTTTTCATTTTCATTATCTTTTCCTAATGTTGCTGAAAAGTGTTTGTTTGGGTGGATATACATTCTTTTTAGTAAAGCCAGCATTTACCAGTGCTTTAAAACAAATGAAATGTATGTTAGAGAGGGGCTAGGGAGAGATGAGGGGCACTTTTTTCTGGTGGTAGTGAGGGCATACGAGGAAGAGGCCGTGGGGGGGCAAAAATTAATTTCGCACCCGGCACCAACAGCACTAACGCTGGCCCTGACCTTACCTGTCTGATCCATGCAAGATGGGAAAGGGGGTCCCATTAGTGAAAAGATGCATTGTCATTCTGGAATGCCTCTGAATGGGAAACACAAAAAAACCATAGCTGCAATGCCCCTAGCACCAAGTTAATAATATTGGTAATACTCTACCCAACACCATTTGATTTTTATCACTCAAATATCTCTTCCAAAGAGCTCTTTAAGATCCTCAAGGAGTTTACCAACCCCAGAGCAAATAATTTCTCCCTCCCGCCGACGCAAAGGCTATGTGATGCCTAAGCTAATTATTTTAAACAAAAGGTTAATAAAATCTATAGCTCCTTTGGTTCGGAAGAGGCTCTGAGGGTGGTAGTACAGCCCTTGAAAGACCCTCTTTCTCCCAGCTTAGAGTCCTTCTCAGTCATCACCTCTAAGCAAGTACTGTCCTTATTAGCGCACACTAAATCAGGCTCCCCATCAGACCCTGTCCCTCTTTTCATTATCTCAGATCTCGTACCAGCCCTGTCCTACTCGATCATGGAAGTCTGCAACATATCATTAGCTATGGCCATGTTTCCTTTTAAGTGGAAGAAGGCGCAAATCAAGCCATTGCTAAAGAAAGCATTAGCAGATTCTTCAGATCTACAAAATTACAGACCCATCTCTCTCCTCCCATGTTGCTCTAAAATTATGGAGACTCTTATTACCAAACAACGTTCGGGCTATTTGGAACAAAACAACCTACTGGATCCTTCTCAGTCAGGTTTCTGTGCGTGTTACAGCACAGAGTCCGCGTTGACTGAAGTAACAGACACAATAAGAATGCCGCTGGACAAGGGGACTTCCACGATGCAAGTTCTTCTTGACTTGTCGGCAGCTTTTGACACCATCTCTCATAGAATCCTTTTGGATAAGCTACGAGAGATTGGTGTCAGAGGAATGGCTTTAAAATGGCTGCAAAGCTTCCTGACCGACAGAACACAATGTGTCCAACTGGACACATTTGTGTCACAGACCACGGTGGTGGACAAGGGGGTCCATCAGGGAACCATTTTAAGCCCCACCTTGTTCAATATCTATGTGTCCTCTCTGGCCACTATCATTAGATCTTGTGGGTTCGGTATTATCTCGTATGCAGACGACACTCAAGTGATAGTCTCCATAGAGACGGATCCCGCTTTGACCAGAGCAAAGTTTAGGAACTGTATGCTAAAAATAGCCACATGGAAGAGTAAGAACTTCTTACAGCTCAACTCCAATAAAACGGAGATCCTGTTCGGGAAAGCAGTGGAGATATCGACCGCTGATTGGTGGCCTGTAGAACTCAGGGAAGCTCCTACACCAAAAAAGTGGGCGAAGAATCTGGGCATCAGAATTGATGACAGACTTTCCATGGAGGAGCATGTGAAAACTATCTTGGGCGCCTGCTTCGGTATGATGCAAATGCTGAGAAAAATCTTCCCTTGGATTCCCCTTTCAGCCAGAAAAGCCCTCATACAGGCGCTTCTAGTCAGTAGATTAGATAATGGAAATTCACTACTGGTAGGGATTAGGGAAGATTTACTGTCCAGGTTGCAAGTTGTTTAAAATACAGCAGTGCGTCTAGCCCTCGACAAACCTGCACGAACTCCGTCAGTACCCCTTTTGCGACAACTGCACTGGCTCCCTATCAGGAAAAGAGCAGTCATTAAGCTCCTGTGCCTAGTGTTTAAATCACTTCAGGGGTTGGGTCCTGCCTATCTAATGAAGACATTAAAACCATATATTCCCGCGCGCCAACTGAGATCGAGCAGCCGACAACTGCTCTGCACCCTGAGAATTAGGAGAGCCAAAATGGGCGGTCGCGCTTTTTCTCACCTAGCCCCCGCCCATTGGAACAGACTGCCAGATGATATCCGAGCCTGCCCCAATCTGGGACAGTTCAAGAAACTGCTTAAAACCTGGCCGTTCTGTCACCAATTAGCACTTCTGAATACGTTGTCTGATACCCGGGTGCTGAGAGATCCCCTTGAGGATAATTCACCTGCGCTTTACAAATTTTAATAATAATAATATCAACTTTAGGTATATTTTGGAAATTCATCCATTTTTATCCAAACATCAGCATATGAGTTTAATACTCAATGATTCCATAGTTCTTTGTGCAATAGCTGCTACCAATGTCCAATAAACGTTAACGTTCCCAGATCTAGGTTTGTTCCCCCTTCCATTTATCCCTCACAGTCCGTGTTACACCTTTTAATACCAAATAGAGCACATAGCCATCATCTTGGTAAAACAGCGATGAAAAGAAAGCGAATATAAATAAAAAAACAATGGAGGATGAGGAGGCAGGATGAAAAGAATGCAAATGTGGGAAAAGAGAAAAAACTACAAAGGTTTCAATTAAAATCAAAGGCAATGATGGTCAGAAGGTAGATGAGCTAAAAAAACAACATGCATGAATAATGAATAAAAAGCAAGGGGCCTGATTCACAAAGGTAAACTTAGACTAGAAGTTTAAGTTTAAACCTGAAGTCTAAGTTTAGAACTGACATCTAAGTTTAGACTTCAGGTCTAAAGTTACACTTCAGGTCTAAACTTAGACATCAGGTCTAAAGTTAGACTTCAAAGGCTGGAAAAAAAGGTCTAAAGTTAGACTTCAGGTCTAAGCTTGGACTTCACGTCTAAGTTTACCTTTGTGAATCGGGCCCAAGGAGTCAAACTAGCTACAGCAAGTAATAAACAGGCCTATAAAATATAGATGATCAGAAAGCATACAGTAAAGTAAAATGAATTAGTTTTGGTGTGAATGAGAGCATGTGATGGAAAGTAATAATGACACACACTGTTTAATGTCATAATATTGTTAGCAAAATATTGTTTGACAGAAATATTGTGTCCTAAATATCATTTACAAAAATATCATTGCATTGGATACAGATTTTGGGGCGACTTTTATGCAAATGAAATGTAGGACACAATCCATCTGTCAGATGATATTTTGGTTACGATATTCTGGTACTCACGAAGACTGTAAGACGATTGAAGGGAAGCAAAGTGAGAGTGGCAGTCACCCTGTATTTTTTTATCGTAAAAATGCAAAAATATTAAATATTCCTATGCAGGCATTCTCTATAACCCTTGATCCTATTAACACCTATGGACTAAATGGATTATGTTGGCTTTCAGAACTTAATAAAAGTGCATTTTGCAGCCTTGTTAGTTCATGAAAGAATTGTGTTGTATCCTTTAATGCTCTGAGATATTTAAAAAAAAATACACATCATAAATGATACATAAATGCAGCAATATTACAAGTAAATAGGTATATTCTAAATATTTGCTTTTTGGCAAAGAATTATGTCAAATGTCTTCCGTCATGCAAATGGTTTTTAGCGCACCCTTTCTTGTTCTTCATTATTGGAAATATAAGTGGCATATGAGTAACTCTCACACATTGCTCTAGTAGTTTGGTTATGTAACATATTTAGCTCCGCACTCTAGAGCAATTTCCATAAGGAATAAGGTAGGTTTAGAATAATTTCAATGTTGCAAATTAACAAGGGAACTTACGTGCTAAGTAAGCCGTGGTAGTTAAGTCTGAAGACCAGGTAATATTTGTGTATAAAGACCTGACCGAAAAAAAGGGTAGACTAGATTAGCTTATGGGTTCCTGCTTTGTTCAATTAACATTGTATATTTCTATTATGTAAGCAATTAAATTGATAATAGTTCACTATGGTAGGCATGAAGCATAAGCAAAAGGGATGTACTGAAAGAAGGTAGAAAATGTTGTGTAGACGAAGTAGTAGTAAGTGGCAACTATAAGGGCATTACAAAAAGAAATATTGTTTTAAATATTAAAGGTATAGAAGTTAAAGTAGCACAATTTCTGTTGTTGATCAAATGTGATTACAAACAAAGGGATGAAGGAATGGCAAGCAGAAATAGGGTTATACAAATGTTAGATATATAATTTGTACAATACTAATGAATGATTTAATGCAGGTTGGTTTAAAATGGATTTTTTCTATGTATTGTTAGGTGCATCTGCCTCCATGTAGATGATATGCTATTTGCAGAAATACTGTACATAGTACAATGGTTCATCGCCTTTTAGCTGCAAGAAACTATCCGGTGAAGGGAAAAAAAACAATTGTGAACAGGAATGTCTGAGTTCAATGATTAATGACCATTGCTTGAGACAAGGACAGAAATGAAGCTGTTAGCAGCAGAGA
Source organism: Lissotriton helveticus (assembly GCF_964261635.1). Lineage (NCBI taxonomy): Eukaryota > Metazoa > Chordata > Amphibia > Caudata > Salamandridae > Lissotriton > Lissotriton helveticus. The sequence continues at coordinate 1,067,643,534 of NC_136070.1, read as the reverse complement.
GCTGCAATGTACAGAATGGACGAAGGACACAAGCAAATGAAGTTCTACCAGGGTTGCAGCTTTCAATCTTGAGACACTGAAAGTCCGCGAACACTGGAGGAAATTTGTACAAGAATGCTTTTGAACTTTCATGCAGGATTTCACTAAATGCAAACATTTAAGGGAAAATAATATTCCAGTGGTTGTATGAATTAAACCTCCACATACTTTAAATTATATATTGATTTTCAATAAATACTTTGATACTATTGATAATTTTAGTGACATTGTGTTGTTTGAAGCTAAATTGCCTCACCATTTTATTTCTTAGGATATTACATTCTATGGATTAAAATATCCCATTATTTAAATGCAATAAAATTAAATTTGATGAGTTCTGCGGATATAAAAAGTTGAATATTTGCGAGAACACAATAAATGCGATGCTTTCTGCCGTTTGCCTTAAGCAGGGCTGAACTGGGAACAGAAACCAGCCCTGGCAAATGCTCTCAACCGGCCTGCGGGGTTGATACTGAGAAGTGCCAGCCGAAGAATCGGGGGCAGAGGGGGTGCTAGTGTCAAGCACCCCTGCCGCTTTTGTTACAGGGGGCCGATACTGTAGCACTGCTGCAAAACCAGCCCCCAGTAGCAAAGCCAGTGCCCACATATCAAAAATTAGCCTCCACCCTTCCGGCCCCGTGGGAAAATGCCCGGGGCCTGCTACGGCCGGTCTGGCCCTGATCTTAAGGGCGAGCTATGCTTTGATGAATCCATAGAAATAATAGTGATCTAGTGTAGCATATTTAGCAAGTGAGGAGAATTGGAATTTAATTGGAGAACATCAAAGACAAACCTCTACCAGAAGTTCTCCTCGTCAACCATTGCAAATACCAGTAGGCCTGGCCAAGGATCCACAAGAACAGCATTTGGGCCAGAAATGCTCCACAGAGCAAACAAAGGATAACATAATCATCAGTAAGGGTGGAAATAATTAGTAGGGTCGGTGATGTCTTTATGGATCATTAGTGTTAATGAAAACAATACAGTACATATGTCAGAACCTTTTTCAGTGGGCCAGGAGGCAAGCAAGATTTACTGGACCCACCCATGGTGCCTGAGCCTTTTACTCCCGATGTCCCGGGGCCCGACCAACTATGGCTCAACTGGGCCTGGCACCCCTTCTGCACCTGACTCTGAAATGAAATGAAATGAAATGAAATGAAATGAAATGAATGAAATTAAATTTATAAAGCGCATGGCTGCCCGAAAGCGTCCCAGCGCTAACAGAAAATAGAACAAAAAGCAGACTGAGGATGAAACCAATAATTAGGGGTCCTTGGGAAAGAGAATAGTTTTAAGTGCCTTTCGAAACTTAAGATGACAGGGTTCTGCGCGGATCCAGTTGGGAAGAGAGTTCCAATTTTTTGCTGCATTTAAGGAGAAACGGCGGCCCCCTGTGCGTGCCTTCCTAACTCTGGGGACCCTTGCAAGATTACCACAGTCCGACCGGAGAGCCCGGGATGATTTATAAGGACATATCAGGCTCCTGAGAATCGGAGGTCCCTTGCCCTGCAGAGCCCTATGGGTGACGCATAGCGCTTTAAAGATGACTCTTTCGCGTATTGGCAGCCAATGGAGTGCTCTCAGGGCCGGTCTGGCCGAAGATCTTCTTGACGTGCCTGCAAGCATCCTGGCTGCTGCATTCTGCACCCGTTGAAGAATGTTAAAGGTGGCTTCAGGGGCTGCCAGAAACAGGGCGTTACTATAGTCAAGCCTCGATAGTATTAACCCCTGAATCAGGAGTGTCCTGGACTGAGGGGGCAGGAGAGGGAGAACTTTCCGCACTGATCGGAGAAGTCCGAAGCAGGTCCCTGCCAGTTTCTGTGCATGAGTCTTAAAAGTCAGATCGGGCTCAAGCCACACCCCTAGGCTTTTAAGTTTGTCTTTTGGAATAGGCAGCTCACCTAGACAGGAAGGCCAGGCGGCTTTAGGGAGAGATGTAAGATGATGACCAAGGAGCATAATCTCTGTTTTCGCTCCATTGAGTTTAAGCCGCGAACTGGACATCCAGGAAAATATCTCAACCAGGCAAGCAGAGAGATTATCCAAACACCCTTCTTGTTGGGTTAGCGAGACGACTAGTTGGGTGTCGTCCGCATAGGTGACTGTTTTAATCCCAAAGGGGGCGACTACTTCCTCCAGTGGGGCCATATAAACGTTGAACAAAGTAGGGCTCAATGAAGAGCCCTAGGGACACCACACTGGAGGGGGGTGGATTTAGACAGCAAACCACCTTCCCAGACTCTGAAAGAGCGGTTAATCAAAAACGATGTAAGCCACTCAAGGGCCATTCCTGCAACGCCCAGTTTGGCAAGACGGTGTGTTAAGATTTTATGATCCACCGTATCAAATGCAGCGCTTAGATCCAGGAGGATCATAACAGCAGATCCTCCTGAATCTAAGATGCACCTTGCCTCTTCTGCTACCACTAAAAGGGCTGTGTCCGTCCCTTGCCCCGGACGAAAGCCGGTTTGCGAATTATTCAGCAGCTGATTGCTTTCCAGGAATCCGGAGAGCTGCTGATTCACCATTTTTTCAGCGATCTTACTTAGACCGGGTAACAGTGAAATCGGGCGGAAATTGGCCAGGTCCAAGGGGTCAAGCCCCGGTTTTTTTAAAAGGGTTTTGACCCTTGCCTGTTTCCAGCTGGGTGGCACGACCCCACAAGAGAAGGAGGCATTTAGGAGCTCTGTTGCAACTGGGGCAATCGTATCTGCAATCTTCTTAAGAACATACATAGGCGCAGGATCGGCTGGGGAGCCACTTTTCATGGAGGATAGGGCTTTACAAAAGTCTTCCCTAGTAATACTGTTCAGAGAGTCAAGCCGGGGGCCAGAGATGGGTACCAAGTCTGAGTTATCTTCCGGCGTAGGTAGATTCTGTGGAAGACTCCCAAGGATGTTAACTATCTTGGAGTCAAAAAAGTCCGCAAGTTGATTGCATCTTTCTTCTGAGCAATCTAGGGTGTTAACAGGGGAAGGCACCTTAAGTAGTTGTTTAACAATCTTAAAAGTTTCTCTCGCAGAGTTGGAGGCCGAGTTGATTTTATTCTCAAAAAAAGCCACTTGTGCATTTTTCAAGGATATTTTATATAATCTCAGAGCAGAGCGATATGCCTCTTTATTGTTAATTGCCCAGTCTTTCCTCCATCTGCGTTCTAATTTTTTGCAGGTTTTTCTGAGGTCTCTGAGCTCTGAGGTATACCATGGAGACTTAAAAGTGCTACTTTTCTTTATTACTGTTTTCAACGGTAATACCTGATCCAAGGAATTGTTCAGCCAGTTACAGAAACTAATATCTGCGACCAATGGGTCTGGTTCAATTTTAGGGGCAGTTTGTTCAAGTACTCGTGTCAGCTCTTCCAAAGATAGTTTGGGCCATGCCCTGTCAAGAGTACGAGGCGGAGCTGCCCGTTGTACCTCTGTACCAGTTTTCCAGGAAAATGGGACTAGAAAGTGATCGGACCATGGTACAGGAAGGGGGGGAGAAGAGATGAGCTGATTACAATTTGAAAAAATAGGGTCTAAAAGATGACCCTTATTATGTGTTGCCTCTTTATTTACAAGCCTTAGCTTCAGTGATTTAAGATCTAAGCAGAGATCAGCTGAGACCTTGTAACTTGGATCATCAAAATGGAGATTCAAATCTCCTAGAACCAAAAAATCAGAAGACAGAGCCGCGGCCATTAAAGTAGTTTCTAGTAGGGATCCTGTGAACTGTCTTATGCAGCCCGGCGGACGATAGATAAGAAGACCTGAAAGAGATTTATTGGGTGTTATTTGGATGGTGAAACGGGCACTCTCTGAGTCTGATATTTCACCATCTTCAATTCTACAGTTAAATTTGTCTTTATAGACTATAGCAAGACCCCCTCCTTTTCCCTGTTGTCTGTGTAGGCACTGTATGAGGAAACCATCCGGGAGGGCAGCAGCAATATCAAACTCAGAGGTAGAAGAGAGCCATGTTTCCGTGAGAAACAGCACATCGAGACCCCCCTCTTGGAGCATAAGGTTGATCTCAATGGCATGTTTCGGAAGAGACCTACAGTTCAAAAGCGCCATGAAGAGATTGCTATAGGCCTGCCTACCGCTATCTCTGGCCGAGCTAGAAGTAGCACATCGCTTACATGTCTTATATAGTGGATCAAAGTATTTAAACTGGCAACAGAGTGAATCACCCTTATCTCGGAGCTCCATAAGGTATTCCCTCGAATAGCCAGTCAAAAGTTGAGTGTCCACCGGCACAGTATCTGGCCCTAGGCCCGGACTGGCCCGGACGGGCCCAGACGGGCTTGCCTTTGGCGCGCCTCCGGCGCGCCATCGGCGCGCCCGCTGCGCGGACGGGAGAACACCTTCATTTTGTAGCGCTCGGGCGGCCACTCGCCCGACCACTAGTGCGCTAACCAGCCTCTCACCCTAAGATGGCGGCCGAAGTCGTCACCCCCGGGGGAAGTGTCTGATACCGAGTAGAGCCCTCAATCGGCCCTCGGTTAGCCCAGAAATAGGAATAAAGGGTGCCCAAGTATATAAATGACAGATGTAGGTACAATTTAAAATTTTATTTAAAAAGCGCAAAATCACAATTTATTAAAATTTTGACTGCCTCACTGCCCCATGGCAAACAAGAATAATGCAGGAGAGAGGAAAAAGGACCTAACTCCTGGCTTTTCGCCTCAGGAGCTCTAAGTTCTAAACAGAGTGTTCTGAACTCAGATTTCTTTTGTAGCGCTCGGGCCGCCACTCGCCCGACCACTAGTGCGCTAACCAGCCTCTCACCCTAAGATGGCGGCCGAAGTCGTCACCCCCGGGGAAGTGTCTGATACCGAGTAGAGCCCTCAATCGGCCCTCGGTTAGCCCAGAAATAGGAATAAAGGGTGCCCAAGTATATAAATGACAGATGTAGGTACAATTTAAAATTTTATTTAAAAAGCGCAAAATCACAATTTATTAAAATTTTGACTGCCTCACTGCCCCTAGGCAAACAAGAATAATGCAGGAGAGAGGAAAAAGGACCTAACTCCCGGCTTTTCGCCTCAGGAGCTCTAAGTTCTAACTCTCAGTTAGGTAATGTCGGACGAGCAGTCAAAGCTCCTTTGGGAGAGAGGACAGATTCAGATCAAGGAACATGATGCATAACTCAATGTGCAAGCAGCACAAACAATAAATCAATGTCCAGTCAAACACTTGTTTTTATATAAAAAGAAGTACGTTAATTCCAATTTTACATATGCAAAGGTAAACGAGATTCAAAAGCAATAACACAACCACCCTTGAGGTCGGGGCTTTAGTAGTTGTCAGACCACTCCCTGACCTACTAACTTTAGTGCAACAGGTTTGCTGTTATTCCACATTCACTGATGACCACATCCAGGGAGTATAAACTATTAGGCCATACTCAAGAGTTCTCCCCTCTGACTACTTTTGGAAGTTCAGTCACAAGAGTCTATGGGATTGTTGTAATGATGGCAGTATGCACTCCATGGCCCCAATTGTCCAGTTCATGGCTTATATCCTTTGGTTGTATGGAACCCTCCGGTTGATCTCCATGCTTAAATGGGGCCCGATGATATCCTTTGAACCTCGGTCCTCTTTTCGTGTACTTTGCAGAATGCGGGCTAGACCTTCCTTGGTCACAGCAGCAGTTTCTCTGTCTCATGTGGCGCCCTGAACTCTTGACCTCAGCGTCTCCGGTGACCCCTTGTGGCATACAGGGTAGTTGTCATGGCACTCACTAGGCCGATCATGCTGACCTGGCATTGATGTTTATGGTTGCCCCCTCTTTGGCACAGAGGACCACCCAACACATGGTTGTGCAGGCTTGGCACCCTCTGCACAACCCTTGCTTCTCGGTTCATTCCATGGTGGCCCCTCCGGGCACACGGGGCTCACCAAAACAATCCAGCACAAAGGCTATGATCTCATTGGTGCAAGAGTGTATTCCTCACACCTTGCACAGGGAGTCCTGATGATAGTGCTCCCCCTGGACCTTGCTCCTTCCAACGCTCTCGTCTTCCTCATAGGGCACACTGGCCTTATCGAGCAGGTAGGTATTGGTGCCGCAGGCTCCACTGCATGTGGTCTTAGTTTCCCTGGGTGATGTCTCCTCACCCAGCAGGGAGACTAGCAGCCATGGACCCAGAGTCCTGGTCACAGGCAGATGTCTTGCAGAGCTTCCCCTCCTCACCCAGCCCATCTGGCTGCTTGGCAGATGACAACGTTTGGGGTCTCTTTGGGGTCTACTTTTAGTCTTTTTTCGGACACAAAATGTAATTTAGTGTCTGAGCCTTTGAAGTTTTATGCTGGGTTTCAGCTTCTTTGAAATTGGCATATTTCTCCTTTCTTCTTCCTCCTGAAGGATGTCTGTTACAGCAGACAGGACTCCAAAGCTAATTAACCCACAACAAAATTCATGGGAGTGACCAGAGTACACACCTGGATGTCAGCAACATGATACGTGCATCTAAAGGTTAATCCTGGGATCCAAATCCTACTCTTTATAATTCCCTTTTCAGCCCCATCTCCCTCTTCCTGAGATGTGTCCAGGCCCCTTCCTTGTGATCTGTCATTGAATCAAATAGTCCTTTGGAGGCTCTCTCATCCTCCAGTGCATGTCCCTCCCAGGTTACAGGAATGCAGCAATACACACATTTGTCTGGGGGGATTCCTCTACTCCTCTTGTTTTCACCAGACAGGCCTGGGCTTCCCAAAATGGCACCCACGTTTCTCCATTTAATGTACCAGTGCAGGTACACTTGCACTCAGTGTACAGCCACAGCACACTTACTGCACAGCAATGTTTCCATAATGCACACACTGCCACGTCCACCAGATGTAAGCCAGGGGTGATTTAAGCACACAGTAGTAGAACTTTTAAAATATGAGTGAGCCTGTAGGTCTCACTCCAGCGATACTGGGTAAAAAGAACCTGTTCACTGCTCCTGATCACTAGACGGTATGCTACCACCACCTCAGTTGTGCTGCGCAACTCCTTGTGAAGGCGGTAGCCTTCTACCACTATGAGGGCAGTGCTTTCAGAGACATTTTAAGGCATGGGCAAAGTGGGCTATGACCCAGTGCCACAGCCTTTCAGGGGGCCCCTGATAGAGCCAGCTCTGTTCTGCAGAGTCTTGCCCTGTTGACCTTGAATAATTCTTAAAAAGAAATACTGTTTTCCTTCAATTTATTTTTAATGTGGCTGGTGTGTGAGTCTACAACAGTCATTTTGAAGATAAATGGTGTGTTTGTTTCATGCAGCATCTATAAAAAAGTTTCTTTTAGGTCAAGACAGGACCTCACATATTAGAAATGGGAAAGTCCCACACAGATTATTTGCTGCTGTATTACAATATTGAAAACACATGTCACAATCCCTGAATATTAGATGTGAACATATTTAGAATTTAAACAAGTGTGCCTGTGAACTATCAGTTACTTGGCCAAAAAGGGCATGAAAGAGTGGATTCGAACAGGGGCCCCCAAAATACATTTGCCCTGGGCCCCCAAAATCCTTAAGATGTCCCTGAGTGCTTTGGGTGCCCCTCTCCATCCAGCAAGATCACAATCCACGAGACAGGCCTATGTCAGGGTGCACAAGCCTAATCCATGTTCCCCTATGACAAAAAAAAAAATCAACATTAGGGATCCAGACAAAAGTGCAGTTGGGCACTCAAAGCAAGGGTACACTTCTCTCACCATACAAACGTCTTTTCCATCCCGTCAAACTTACATTTAAGATTACCAACGTGTAATATATTTCACACAATGAGCAGGTTCCTTGATGATCTTCAAAAGGTGTCAGGGAGTTGAGCATTTGTCACTGTGGGCAGAATTGGATTCTTGGTCATCCATGATTAGGAGAATCCATTCGGAGGAGATGCTGTTTGAGGACAGCATTAACTGTTTTGAGGTTATCAATATCATCTAGGTCCTCTGACTAAGTTCCAACAGAGAGATTAGAGTGAATAAAAAATGGAGACTACAGATGCAATGCATGGAGGTTTTAGTTTGAGGTAGAGGTTTTGGTTGACAGTATGTAGTTTGTGAGCAGGGATAGAACCGGGTTGGTTCCTTAATTAGGGCTGAGGGGCCCCACCTCAATTTTTACCTCCAATTGCTGTCTTTATCGAACTAGGCAGTCCCTGTACATTCAGAATTTCTGACCCTTGCTCTGCGGAGGTTTGAGAGCACAATGCTGGTAGGCATTCCACAGTGATCTCTAGGGCACCTATTCCTCATTATGAACACAAATAACAGTGGTGAGCAGAGTATAGGACTGCTGTCATTTTGTGGCAAGTAAGGCTCATGGCTACAGCAAGAGGGGGATTTGCAGCAGGGTTTTCATGGCTCAGTTTATTCCAGTGGTAAGCACCATTAGTCACAAAAAAAAGTAAATAGTTATTTTTGCTGATTTCTATAGCTCAAATTCCTTCCAAGGGCAACGGAGTGCTCTACAGGAGCACAAGATTGCACTACACAATCATTTTTAGGTCTCGCCTAGGCAGCGCTTGCGCTATCCCTTTGAGACATACTGTAACAGGATCAGGGCATAAAGCTCTGCCTACTTTCCGCCCATCTTTTTAATTGGATCCTATCCCTATCCTTTGTAAATGGCTTTTCATTGGTCATTAGGCCTAATAGTCCCTCCTTAGTACCGCCTCATCTCTTCTTGTAACCTCCCATGAGGACACCCCCTGTTACCTGTGTTGTTCTGCCCTAGGTTTTAATTACAGCTTCAAGGCACTATTTTCTTAAAGGCCTTCAGACAGGACACTCCCTTGGTCCTAAACTAGGTTGGCAGTGGTTACTTTACTCGCTAGCACATCTCATATTTATGTTAGACCTTCTATAAATTTCCCTACATTAACTCCACATAGAGTACAAGCTAATCCGGAATTAATATAATAATTCTTTTGTCACATTTCAAAGCTACTTATTGTATATATGGACATATCTATTTGAATGTACTCTTGGTACTGTCTTGCATGCAAGGCATTATGGGTAGAGTGGATTTACCATATCTTCTGCAGGGTGCAGTACCATATGTGACCAAAAGTTTATGATACTCACTAGGGACTTCTAGGAGCAGCATGCAGTACTGCACCTATACAAGCAGTGCTGGCGCCTTGCTCACTAGGGACCTCTAGGAGCAGCTTGCGGTACTGTACCTAGACATGCAGAGCTGGTGCCTTGCTCATAAGGGACCTCTAGGAGCAGCTTGCGGTATGCACCTAGACATGCAGTGCTGGTGCCTTACTCACTAGGGACCTCTAGGAGCAGCTTGTAGTACAGCACTGAGAAATAAAATGCTGGTTCCTGGCTCACTACGCAATCATGTGAAATGCACTAGGACTCGCATTACTGAAAGTATGAGCTATTGGCATTGCATCATTATTTGCAACGCCAATAACTCAAACTATCAGTAATGGAAGACCTATTGCACTGCAAATGCTTGTTTAGGTCGAGCCTGAGCCTGCCCTGTTCTGTGAGGCATGCTGTATTCAGGTATAGACTCGAAGCTCCACCCACTCTCCACCCATATTTTTTCATTGGCTTGTGTCATTGTCCACTGTAAACTGTGGCTTTTCATTGGTCAGTAGTCTTAGTAATCCTCCTTAGTACCGCCATGTCTTATTTTGTAACCTTCCATGAGGACACCCCCTGTGACGTGTGTTGTTACTCTGTAGGGTTTAATTACAGCCTCCAAGCACTATTTTCTCAAATAGCTTTGTATACTCTCTCCTAACGCTGTTTTTTATCTTTACAGCATGCACGCCGAACGTATTTGCAATGCAATAGGTCTCGGATTTGCAAAAGTTTAAGCTATTGGCATTGTAAATGACAATGATTTTTATTTATATGTTTTAAAAACAATACATAAATAAAAGGCATTATAATTTACAATGCCAATAGCTCAAACGCTCGGAAAAGCAAGACCTATTGCATTGCAAATGCTTGTTAATATTTGCCATGGGAGATTTAGTGATGTGCCTGGAATCACACAGGAGGGTGAGCCCATGCCAAGACTTGATCTTGGTTCTTTAGAGGCAAAGTCAGCATCTCTAGCCTTTAGATCTTTTCCCCTTCTCGTCCCCAAACCAGTCTCTTCTATGGCCTCAATACTTGCTCTTTGCTCACACTGAAAAAGTGTGTGATATTCGAGGTTGATTACCTGGCTAACATCTCCCAATACAATCCTCAATACGCATTTAAAGGACAAATTGCAGAATTAAGGTAAAAGCGCTGCATGTTTTTAAACACATTCGTGCCCGTCTTTTGTTTCTCTTTTTGTTGCTGTGAATGCCCTCTTTGGTACTGCGAAAAGGCCTTCAATGGGGAATCAGCTGCAGGACAGTCCTTCTCAGAGAGCAATAAAAGCCTTATGGAATTCACAAGTTGGGAGGGCTTTCTCAAGTTTGATTTTTGCTTGTCAGGCATGATTTCTGGGCATATTCACTCACCACAAAGGCTAATGGTTTAAAAAATGTTGCAATGGAATGATTATACAGGAAAATGTGTTGCGACTTCAACAAATGTCACACAGGCGCTTGTCTGGTCTGATTGTTGTTCATTTCTGTGAAACATTTAAAAAACAATTTAACTTTTTGGTGCATGAAAATCTCATGGTGAGCAGTGAGTTGTGCCTTTTGTCACACACTCTTGCAATCTCTAATTCGTTGGTCAACTGAAATGGATGGAAAAGGTTGACAGTGCACCCCATGCATTTCTCTGTCCCAAAGCACCGTCCAAGGACTGTGCCCCATGACATTATTAGTCGGGGTGCAGTGCCATGTTTCAGTCACCTCCCTGAGTGTGGTGTGAGACTGCAGCAGGGTCAGGAGGGGACAGAGATATGAGTATGACAAAAGGTGATGCAATCTCAGGGGCCTCACTTACACCCATGCAGTGCTGCATGAGGTACACCCATGGGGTGGTGTTAGGTTCTGACGTATTCCCAGGTTTATTTCTCGTAAATCTGGGTATGTGTCAGGTTCCATGGGTGTTGCGTGGTAACACCCACAGCAACACCTATGGAACACCTCTTTCTGGCAGTTTTCTGCATGAAAGGGGCACATACTTATAAGGCCATGAAAAGCCACATAAAGTGGCTTTATGTGGCCTTATAAATATGCTGTGGCACATTGCGCCACCGAACATCAAAAAAGTGATGTTCCGGCGGCGTAAAAGGCCTCATGGATGAGGCCCCAAATGTCATCAGCCAAGCCCTTCATTATGTATGCCACACTTCTTGTAAAAGATTTGTAGTTGCTCTGTTTGGCTACACCCCGTTTAAAATCCTGAATTCTTTTTTATCGTGCTTAAGGGCCTGGTCTAGAATTAAACCCTTCCCAGAACTTTCACATTTCCCAGCTCATTGAGTCCCAGTTTTCCCCTATGCATTCTTAGAGTTGTATTCCTGACATCATAAACTATCAGCAGGACTACTAATCAACCAGGACTCAATGGGCTGGTCAAAAATGGAACGGGGAAACTTGAGAGCTTTGCCTCCCTCGAAATCAGCCATCCTCTGTCACTGTAGAGTCCTTACATGTGTTCTTTCAAAGTCTGCCATGCCACTTCATTTTAGATATATTAGAAGTTTATCTTTTTTGTTTTCCCCTGCCCTGACCAATAAACCTTTTAGATTTTTGTGGAAAAAGATATGTTTTTGCATGTTACTGATTTGTTCACTCCATACTTCTCATCAGTGCAGACTCTGCATGTCTCAGACTCACAGAGAGCCTCTCTTGGTGGCTCAGTCTGAGTCCTTGGGGTGTGTCGGACACATTCACCAGAGTATCTTGAAAAACAGCCCAGATCATTCCAAGTGCAATCATATGGAGGTCTGTGCTTGGAAGTGAGACATTCAGAGGATAACTCACTTCCAGCTGGGCACTCACTCTCAGCCTGGCTCACTCTCAGGGACTGTCTTCTGAATGTCTTGGACACAGTTTCTGACATATTCTGAGTATTCGGGTTGTCCCAGACAAAGTCGCCAGGTTGTCTTGGAAACAGTACTTGGTGTCTCAGGCACAGTCATCTGTTGAATGCCTCTCTTCCATGCAAAGTTCTCTGATGTCTCTCTCAGACACAGCCCTCAGAGTGTCTCAAATTCTGAGACAGTGTGTATCGGTGTCTCAATCTGAGTCTTCAGGATGCCTCAGGCACAATCCCCATGGTGTCTTGGAAACTGTTTTTGATATCTTCTTCAGATGCCTCCACCCCAGAGACAGACCTGCAGTATCTCATGTCTTAGTCTGAGTTCTCAGGCATCTCAAACACAACTACCATGAGGTCTCGGGTACAGTCTTTATGGTTGTCCCATTCTGAGTCGTCAGAGTGTCTCAGACCCAGGCACCAGCGTATTTTGGAAGAAGTCCTTGGTGGTTCAAGCGCATTTGCCTTCTGGATGTCGCACTCCCAGGCACAGTCCTCTAGAAGTCATACTTTCAGCCTCAGGCACTGTTGTCTGTTTCATTTGCACTCATTCTGGGTGGGTCTCTATGAGAGATCTTGGGTTGTCTCCATCATAATTACCAGGGTGACTCAGAAACACTCATGGGTTTCTCAGTCCGAATGCTCTCCTGGGTGTCTTGCTCTAAGCAACTAGTCTCTGGGTAACTGTCATGCTTACCTTTGTCTGTATTGGCAAGGGAGAAAGCCTGGTAAATCTATACAAGATGTATTCAGAATATCTTGCAACCTCTTTCATCCCTTCCAAACCCCCTTGGTGCAACTATGCTCAGTCATTCAGGCAAATATAGGAGTTCCACTACTGCCCTACCGACTTCGAAGTTCACCAGCCGCCACTGTATATAACGTGCACAACAAGCTCCAGGCCGCCACAAGGCTGCAGATAATCCAATTTCAGTCCCTCCTGCCCTAATGATTCCTCGTGTCAATGTCCAAGAGTAGAACCAGCGTAGTATGGTTCCAAATCCAAAAGCATCTCTACTTTCGAAGGTCAGTGCCCCAGTAGTTATACCCACAATGGACTTTTAAGATGCCACCAGTTCAAAAGGCCACCTTTGAAATGCACAAGCCCTCTCTAAATGTTGTCCTGTCTGCCATCCTACCCCAGGTGGTATGATGACTATTTTTAGTGGGGCCAAGACCTTGCCCCTTGGAATGCAGGTGCCAATTCCACCCACAGGTCACCATCCCAATAAGGCCACTCAGAGTCAGAGGTCCGCAGTTTCCCTTCAACCACTGGATGAAGGCCTTCTATCAGAAATGCACAGATGTAGCTTTACCCCTAGCACCAAGATGTGAATTGGAAACAGGCCAACAGGCACAAAGTCACAAGTATCGAAATGCCCACTTTCCTAAAGTGACATTTCCACACAAGTACTGTCAGATCCACTCATACTACCGGAGTGGACTCGCCATTACGAGCTCAATATAAAACACTACACTGCTACTGTTCTGCACGTAGGAAATACTGCTCAATAGCCTTTACCTACAGTCCCCATTCTAATCCAACTTGAGAAAAAAGGCCCGTCATATCTAACACAATATCTGGTGCCATTCACGACCCTTGCACGTAACGCACATGTGCACAGGCCATACTGCTTCCTAACACCGCACCCTGTCACCAGGGAGAACTCTGATATAGCAAGAGACAAGCAGATTCCTGTCATGTAGCTTTTTTAATGCCAAGCCTAGAAACAGTAACCTGCACACACAGGCCCCACCAGGGCAAACCTGTGGCACTATCGATGAACTACCTCAGTGGACGGCAAATCTAATGCTGAAGGCCCCCAGGGGTGCATCCAAGTTACATGCCCTTGGTATATGTCGTACCCCTAGACAAGGGGCTGATTTGTAAGACCAGCCTATCAGGCACTGCCTGATTGCCCTTTAGGCCAATCCAACCCTGATATACGTAAATGGTTGCAAAGGGAAGGCATACCCCTATAAATGGTGTTGGATAGCCTCAATTATTATAGATTACACCACTCCATGATATTTCAATGGGGCCCTACTCAAAAACATTTTCTGGGACTGGTTGGGCTGTACTTCCGCAGTAGTAGGTACTAACTCCAGAATTTCCAGGTGTAGGATCCACTTTCAGAAACACGATTTGTTAATTGGGTCCCTAATGTATTTCTGCATAGATGTGAACTCACCATGCAGTGTTCAAACTGACCCATATTTTGCTAAACCTTGGACCACGTATGTGCCCTTGGCTTGTTCATTGCCCCATGTTGGAATATTTTTGCTGTTTTGTTTCCAGCATGATTTATGTTTAACACATGTCCACCCATCTCTCTAGTGCTTTCCCTTATAATGTTGCTCTTTCTCCAATCTTTGCACAACACAACACAACACAACACAACGCAACGTAATATCTGGATTGATCTCCTTAGCTCATTCCTGATTCCCAAGATGGTCTCAGACATGCTGCAGTCTGTGAACATTTTTTTCCGACCCCTTCCATTCTTACCATGGGATCTACCTGCACCTTGGACTCATGGCAATACACACAATGGCTCTCCTCATCAGAAACCACTACAATACCCTCGTCTGTGTGTGTTTGTGATGTCATCAGTGTGAGACAGAATCCAAAGGCTGACACCTATCTGTTGAAAGGCAGCCCGCATCTGGAATTTAGCGGCTTTTAATTACTGCCATTTACAAAAGTTGTGTGTAGTTTTGTAGTTGGGTTTGGCTGCTGGTGGTTCTTTGTTATTACTGTAATCAGTGCTACCGTATCACAGATAGGCGATCGTCAAGCAATACTGTGTACAGAGGCACTGTTTTTCAAACCTAATAGTTTGCTAGTTTGCAAAGTAAGCCAAATATTATCATGTTAGTCAACCATGGAATTTAATGGTGAGCAAAATCACATTTTCATTATTTCTGCCTTATGGCGTGTTACCCTGCTGTTTCCGGAAATAATTGTCTCTGCTTCTTCTGTGCTGCGCTGCTGCACTTCTGCATCCTTCTTCTGATATCTGTCTGCTATGAACAGCAGGGCCTCGCTCCATAAACCACGTAGAATAGAAATAAACATTTTCTGAAACAGATGTCACCAGACAGAGGCACCCTGCTTTGTGACATCACCTGAGGATTTCTAAACTTTACCCATTCCAGAAAACCATTTCCCGATCCCTTTATGTTGTATATATAATATAATACCTGTTAATTTCGAAAAAGCATGCGATACAAATTTATCGGTGACGACGCATAGCTACCAATAGGGAGTGGGTGCACATACGTGTGGCTGGCAAAGTAACTAATTTAGGTGCTTTATATAAGAAATGAATGTAATTATAGACATGGTCAGCGACTGGCTGCCGCCCCCCCCCCCAATCCGGCATCCAACACCCAGAAACGTGGACATGAGACTTCTTTACTTTTTGGAAGGCGGGGGCTAGTCCCCCGGCCGTATTTATTAAGATATGAAATTAAAAAAGGTTTTAATTGCATGGTCAACAATTATACAAAAATCAGCAGGACAATAGATACAAATATCGTGAACAAGTTTGAGAGGCTAACCTTAACAAAAACTCTAATACATGTTGTTTCCTAACCGAATCTAACATCCTCATCTTGATTTCTGTACATTTCTGGCCATATGGCAAGGTCACTACCGGTGTCAGGTCCTACAAGCTGCGCCTCACCTAGAGCCGTGCGCATGCGCAGTCGTGCCCCGGGAATTGCCCGGTCTACGCCGTGAACTCCATTTACCCACTAAAGGAGGGCCCTTACTCTGCGCCATCCGGTGACGTCATGAGTATACGCGCGCGGGGTGGCTACCAGCCTAAGGAAAGCGTGACTACTCCTACCCGCGCTCCTTTGAAGCATCAATTACCTTGCCCCTGGAGTTCTAGGAGTGGCCCGCAGGCCCCTCCCCCTGGGCGGGAACCTCCATAGGATGATGCCCGCCCCCTCAGACCTTAAATATGTGCTCACCGATAATGACCTTACCGCATGCCCCATACCTAATAAATACGACGACCTATGGGAAAAAATTCTAAAGGACAGCTACACTGGCTAATAAATAACAGCATCACCGTACAGCTACAAAGGGAAAAAAGGCCTAGACACACTTGGCATCAAAGAAAAAGTACTTCACACAACAGTTCGATAAAAAAGGGAAAAAATTCCTAAAGTAAAGCACATCATCAAAATATACCGACCCGATCAAGTTATATTACGCATGTAATACATGTTAACAGTATACTCGCCAAATTACGCTCAAACCAGACATAATGAGTGCCACAAGACTTTTGTTCCAAGGGATGGTGGGTGGGAAAACAAAGAAGCCCCGAGCGCGGGGCACACCGTGTTGTGAGGGAGCGTCCAGGGACAAGGGGTCTCCTGGGCGCTCCCCGCCTCTTTATTCCTAAGGGGCCAGGCGGGGGGCTACGCCCCCCGCCCACCCCTCCAGTAGCCCGCCCCCCCTGACCCGGACCTTCTACACTGGTATCCGGGTCAGGGAGGCCGCCGGCCAATCGGTGGTGGGTCGCGCCCAAAGGGCCCGCCCCCACCACCGAGAGGCACCAAAGGGGAAAGGGGGGAAGCGGTCGCCGCGCCGCCATGCGTGCGGGGGGGCCGAGGGCCCCCCCTTTTCACATGGTCAGCGACTGGCTGCCGCCCCCCCCCAATCCGGCATCCAACACCCAGAAACGTGGACATGAGACTTCTTTACTTTTTGGAAGGCGGGGGCTAGTCCCCCGGCCGTATTTATTAAGATATGAAATTAAAAAAGGTTTTAATTGCATGGTCAACAATTATACAAAAATCAGCAGGACATTAGATACAAATATCGTGAACAAGTTTGAGAGGCTAACCTTAACAAAAACTCTAATACATGTTGTTTCCTAACCGAATCTAACATCCTCATCTTGATTTCTGTACATTTCTGGCCATATGGCAAGGTCACTACCGGTGTCAGGTCCTACAAGCTGCGCCTCACCTAGAGCCGTGCGCATGCGCAGTCGTGCCCCGGGAATTGCCCGGTCTACGCCGTGAACTCCATTTACCCACTAAAGGAGGGCCCTTACTCTGCGCCATCCGGTGACGTCATGAGTATACGCGTGCGGGGTGGCTACCAGCCTAAGGAAAGCGTGACTACTCCTACCCACGCTCCTTTGAAGCATCAATTACCTTGCCCCTGGAGTTCTAGGAGTGGCCCGCAGGCCCCTCCCCCTGGGCGGGAACCTCCATAGGATGATGCCCGCCCCCTCAGACCTTAAATATGTGCTCACCGATAATGACCTTACCGCCACAGGCCAGCATTGTTAACCGACGATCTGGCCTCCCCCCTCTAGGCCCTACCTAAGGAACGCTCCTGTTTGCAAATCCCTCTAACCAGGCCCAGATATTGTCAGACCACAAGACATTCCCTGCTTCATTCAAGTGAACTCCATCCCCCAAGTAATACCGATCACCCCAGATACACCCATGAGGTATCGTCTGTAACAGGGGGGCTCGAAACAGCTTGTCCAACTGTGTGTTGATCCTCTTTACCGAGTGATTCAACGCCATGACCGAATCCCCCCCCCGCCACTGCAATCGGGGTATGAGTTGCGACCATACTACCGTGCAACCCGGGCAGGTCCTGCCCATCCACCCCGCGGTTGAGATAATCTCCTCAATCAGAATGCGCCTCCCCAGTTTGGCCAAATCATTCTCCCCCAGGTGAAGTATCACCACTGACGGGGGAAATTGCCTGCGCGCTAACAGCCCTTGGAAGAAGTCCCTAAACTGGTTGAGACATAAACCCCCTCTCCCGAAGAATGAGATGTCAAACCCCAGTTGCGCAGCCCTTTTCTTACGGTCACCTGAAATAAAAACACATTCGGCTCGTCTCACATAGGAGTGACCCACAATCCAAACAATTTTCCTCATTTTTTCCTGGTTGTTGGTCCGCGCCGATGTAGGTTGATGGTGCCCGATGGCAAATTCCTCCCCTGCGTAACAGGTCTGAGAAACTGCAAGAAAGCGGAAACAAACCAGGTGTGAGCACCATGTAATCACAACATGTCAATTCGTACATATCGTTTGTAGCATTCTGAGGACCATCTCCCAATTTTCTTCACTCTCTCCACTGGGAGGCCCCCTGCTACCGCCTCAGTTGCTGCCCCAAATCTAAAGGAATGAGAGCCAAACTCCTTAGGGTCAAGACCTGTTTTTCTGACCACCAGCTCCAATACCCTCCTGAACTGATACTTGGTCAAAGGGGTACCATCGGCGTGACAGAGCAATGCCCTGCCCGCTGCGCCCACCAGCAGCCCGTGAAATAATTCCACGTGCTTCACTGGGCAGCAAGGGTTGGCGGGGGCCCGTTGGAGGACTATGGTGTGACCCCGTGACTCCTGGTCGGTCTTTGACTTCTGAATGGTCACCCACATGGTGTCCTCCTTTATCCTCACACCCGCCCTTTGTACGCCGCCCTGTAGGTCTGACTTGGACCCCGCCACCAGTTCGCTGATTCTCAGTGCCCCATAGAATGCCAAGGAGAATGCTGTTTTGAAAAGAAGTACCTCCCACTCCGAGCTACAAACAGTGTCCAGCGCGCTCAGTAAAGCCGTCAGCCGTGCCAACCCTATGGGCCTTCTCTTATCTTTATGATGCCCTTGTAGACGGCGCCAACCCCTCAACGCCTTACGCACCATAAAGGTATTAGTGGGATCACGCAAGCCCCTAGCTTGAGCAAAGAATGATACCGCTGCCCTATGCCTGTTTGCCGCTGCCACTGAGCGTCCCTCCTTATGCATCCATTCTAAATAGGCCGCAAAGCCATCTTCCTGCGCCCATAGCACCTCCCATTGCTGCCCCAAGAAAGCACAGTAAGACAAAAACGCCCCTTCATAAGCCGTCTTGGTCCTGGGGGCTAAGCTAGCAACCACGAGGTCCTGTAATCTGGGGCACCAATCTGCCAAAGTACTGCTGGGAAGTGCGCTGGCGAGGGGTCTGCTGTAGGAAGATGTTCCCTGAAAACCTGCATTTTGAAGCGAGAGAGGGAGTCAGCTGCATTGTTCAGAATACCAGGGACATGCTTGGCCTTAAAAACTACATTCCATCTTAAGCACTGCAACACAATTTCTTTTATCAGACGAAGTATGAAAGGACATCGTGCTCCCTGCTGGTTTATACATTCCACTACTGTCATGTTGTCTGACCAAAACACCACTGATTGATTACATAGGTGTTCGGGCCAGACCATCAATGCCACCCATATTGGGAAGAGTTCCAGGAAGCCAATATTAGTGGTCAGACCCCATGTTCTCCATACCTCCGGCCACCGTTGAGCGACCCACATGTTCCCTAGGATGGCGCCAAAGCCCACACTACCGGCGGCATCCGTCCATAGGCCCAACTCTGCTGATGTTGTGGGAGGGCCGGGCCAGACCACCCTGCCGTTAAAATCCTCCAGGAATGCCATCCATATAAGCATATCCTGGCGAATCTCAGACGACAGCCTAGTGCGGTGATGTCTCTCTCTTAAACCCTTCATCGCTTGGGCGATGGAGCGAGAGAAAGGGCGAGCCATGGGGATGATCCTCAGTGCGAAGTTCAGTTGCCCTACCACCTCCTGTAATTGCTGCAGGGTGACCTTATCTTTGCGTAGGCATAAACGAAGCGCTGTTTTGAATTTGTCCACTTTGTCCCTGGGCAGTCTAAAACATCCCTCTACTGAATCAATCTCAATGCCGAGGAATTCCAAGCAGGTGGTCGGGCCAACAGTCTTCCCGGGCGCAAGCGGGACACCAAAAGCCCGCATAAGCACGCAAAATTCCTGCAATGCCCATGCACACTCCTGAGATTCCGCTGTACCCAGGAAGAGGAAATCATCCAAATAATGCATGACCTGCTGGTGGCCCGTCGCTTGTCTCAAGGCCCATTCAAGAAAAGAGCTAAACATCTCAAAGTAAGCGCATGATATAGAACAACCCATGGGCATGCATTTATCCATGTAGAACATGTCCCCAAACGTGAAGCCTAGGAGATGTTGGTCCCCTGGGTGTACCGGGAGGAGACGGAATGCTGATTCTATGTCTGACTTCGCCATCAACGCCCCGGGCCCCATGGCCTGTAATAGGTTAACAGCCTGATCAAAAGAGGCGTACTTAACACTACAAATACCCTCGTCAATGGCATCATTCAGTGACGCGCCTCTAGGTGCTGACAGGTTGTGGATCAATCTGAATTGCCCCTTCTCTTTTTTGGGGACGACTCCTAATGGTGAACACACAAAATTGGGTACCGGTACTTCAGTGAAAGGGCCAGCTATCCTGCCTAAAGATAACTCTTTCTCAATTTTGGCGGCCACAACTGCCGGATTGTGTTTCACTGATAATTGGTTTCTACAGTGTGCGCTGCCTGTGTATCCTGCCGCAGGGATCCTAAAGCCTTTAGAGAAACCTTCTTGGAGTAGGGTGGCCGATGCGTGGTCCGGGTATCTATTTAACCATGGTATCATTGCTAACACATCCACTGGCGTGGGGGTGCCTAACTTGTTTGTCTTACAGTGGCTTTCCCCTTCCCCTCTGTCCCGTGTTCCCATGCTTGGACCTGCAGGATGTTTCTGGATGTGAGGGGTGACCACAGGAGGAACATGCGTGTCTAAACTTACAAGCGCCCCTTGTGCAGGTGCGCCTATTAAAGTCCCAGCACACCCCCTTTTTCTCTGCCCCACCGGCCCTAAACCTCCCAGGTACCTCACTCGTTTGGGTGGGCCGAAAGGGCTGTTGGGGTCTCACGGAGAACACCTTGACCGAACCGGAAAACTGAGGGGGGGGGGAATTATCTGAGAACTGCTTATGCCATGACATGGAGTCCACCGTATCCCATGCTACTGATCGATTAAATTCTAATGCTTTCCTGAAATTCAAATCGTACCCTTTCCACGCATCCCCAGAATACTGTTCACTCCACCCCACAATCCTGCTCTGGTAACATGCCAATGGCGCCTGTAAATCTGGAGGTCGTTCGGCCTTGATAGCCGTGAATACAGCAAAAGCCTTGATCCTGTTGAGCAGTGTTTCCTCAACCCTAAATCTAGCACACTGAGCCCTCCATTCACTTGGGTGCATCCACTCTTTCAGTGTCTTTGCATGCTCCATTTCCCTATTATCCAATAACAATGAATAAATATAAACGTATTTATCTGCCCAAACCATCTCCTTCACAGCCAGCGACACATGTTGCGCTAAATTCTCACTCCTGGAAGGTATAGCACCGTCCCCCAAGAGTGGCAATGCCACCTCCTTACCATGTGCGGGCACCGGGGCCGGCTGCCCACTAGCTCCATCCGGCTGGGCAGAACTGGAACCTGCAAGGGGAGAAGATACGGGCACTGCAACAATGTCGGCCACTGCTGCCGATTTAATCTTTTCCACAAACCTCGCCGCCTCTGCTGCATGATCTGCGGAAGTCGGAAAAGCACCTCCCTTCTGTAGCCACGGCATCAAGGCCGTTATCTGAGACACCAATTCAGGGGGCATTGAATCTAAATTCCCACCTGGGACCGCAGGTACCACTGGGGTTATGCCCAATGGTCCTGGCGCAGTAGGCAAGGCGGGTGCCGGTTGCGGCAAGCCTGTAGCCGGGATTGTGGCCACCGGTGAGGGAGCAGACCCTCCATCTCCTGGCGGTATGACAGGCACTGGCACCACAGGGGCTGGGAGTATAGGCATAGGTATAATAGGGGGAGGGATGACTGCCAGCGGCGTGGCAGGTACCGGCACTACTGGCCCTGGGGCAGGTGTAGCATACCTGGGTTTTTTGGGCTTAGACTTCCTAGGCGGGGTAACAAAATCCCCCCTTGGCAATGGTGCCGCCCTCTGGTGGATAGGCCTACTCGATGGGCCAGGGGCATCATCATGCCTCTCATTAATCCGAGCTTCCAGCTCATCTACCTTCCCTAGCCGCTGTTTAATCTCGCCCATTTCACGCATCATGGCCCGCATCATAGCCTCCATCTTGGACCCACCTTTACCACCCCGTGGTCCTGGCATGATAAGAAACTCCAACAACCAGCTGCCTACTCTCCTAATGTCACTACCGGCCAATCTTGTGTACCTTTCCGGTGGAGGGTCACCAGGGGGCTTTCAGCACCATGCAACGGCGACCGCAACACCAGCGGCTTGTCCGCTTATGTAAGGGGTGAGTAAACCTAATGTAGACCCACCCGGCGGCCACCAGGAGCGATGAATGCTAGCCCCCCGTACCCCTCTTACCGACCAGTCCTGCGTACTCGCCGGCGATATCGGTCTGCGATCACGCCCCACACCAGGCTGCGCGTTTACTGTCCTTACGTCCCCTCTGTGAGTGAATTGCACCGTAGTGTCGTTAAATGCCTGGAATAGAGAAATGTATTAACACCGTGTGATAAAAACAGGGGCAGATTAGGAAAACCCAGTTTAAATACAATGGAGGCTTGAACCCCCCTATTACCCTGTTGGGATGTACACTACTAAAATTTGTTTTGATCAGTAACAGAAACTTAACATTCCCTCCAAGCCAGAATAATTATGAGACAACAGTGCATTCACTTCTTAAACTCAACTGTACATTTCGTTAGGAATCACCAATAGAAAAAGGCCATGCAGCCTTAAAAACAGTTAAAAAAAATTCCAATTCACTTTTCTCCTACAATTGGAAACAGTTATGAAGTCTCAAATCACTCTTTCTTACGATCGCACACTTTTATAAAGGGTCTCCCATCCAGGTGCTGCCCTGGTCGACCCTGCTTCGCTTCCTCAACAGAAAACGTACCAAAATTGCCCTACGAACAGTAGCGTGGAAAATTAGGAAAGGCGCGAATCGGGTATTTATCAGGAACGGATGCAAATCTTTCCGGCCCCGCTCAATTACCCTCGGCGGCGGGAAATTCCTTCTACCACCCAAACAAGGTACGTACAATACCGCCGCTAGCCGGGCTCCCTCTCCACCAGCAGCCCGAGTGCAGCCCGAGTCCGTAGTGCAAACCCTCAAGTCCCGTTTTACAATGCGACTATCGGGCCGCTCCCAGGTCCCCGATGTGACGCCCACCCCGCCAACAATACCTCTTTGCCCGCCGGTCTCCACACGAAGCAATACCGACTCGCTATTAGGTCCCTGATGCGGCGCAGCTCCCTAGCCGCTCCTGTCCCGAAGCGGTGAGGTGCTTCGGATGGACTCCGCCCGGGCTGGCCTCTTCAGCAGGTGGCCTCCGCTCGCTGCGTACCAGGACAAAGGGATCTCAAAACGGCCTCCTCGTCCGCCAGGAACCTGAAAAAGAAAGCGAGAAAATTACAAAAAACAAAGAAGCCCCGAGCGCGGGGCACACCGTGTTGTGAGGGAGCGTCCAGGGACAAGGGGGTCTCCTGGGCGCTCCCCGCCTCTTTATTCCTAAGGGGCCAGGCGGGGGGCTACGCCCCCCACCCCACCCCTCCAGTAGCCCGCCCCCCCTGACCCGGACCTTCTACACTGGTATCCGGGTCAGGGAGGCCGCCGGCCAATCGGTGGTGGGTCGCGCCCAAAGGGCCCGCCCCCACCACCGAGAGGCACCAAAGGGGAAAGGGGGGAAGCGGTTGCCGCGCCGCCATGCGTGCGGGGGGGCCGAGGGCCCCCCCTTTTCATGTGTAGCTGCGATTAGCATGGCCGTTTCCTACAGAGAGCTGAAGGCAGCACCATATATTTATTTATTTCCTTATTTAGTTACATAGTTTTATAAAGCGCAAACATGACTCATCCGAGTTTCAGAGCACGGTACATATAGCAGACAGGTCATACATACCTGAAAGCCAAGCGCAGGGAGCGGCGCAAACACAAAAGTAGATCCAGTAAAACACTGCGACTTGGTGAGGGCATGTTCCAAAGCAGTCTACATGCAAATAATCCAGAACAGAGATTACGGATATCTAGTGTAAGAGACCATTCAGCAGAAGCTTTTTTACTTCTTTTTTTAAAGAATGTAGAGGAGGGGTTTGTCCTAGTTTCTGGAGGAAGTGTGTTCCATATTCTTGGGGAAAGACCGGAGAAGAAGCGCTTTAAGTCTTCTTTTTGTTGAACGCCTGTGACTTCAGCAGTAGAGAGTTAGAGCTTCTTGAGGAGCGACTACCCCCAGATTGTTCAAGATTTTTGTCCAGATAGCCAGGTGTGTTGTAGTGGGGGGCCTTATGAGTCATGCAAGCTATCTTCAGCTGGATTCTAGCTTCAAATGGGAGCCATTTTAAATGGTTGAGGTCCGGGGTAATGTGTTTGAATCTCCTGGATGAAGTAATGAGCCTAGCATCTGAGTTCAATGTGGCACGTAGAGGGGCCAGCCTTACTTTTGGTAGGCCTGTCAGTGTAACACTCCTGTAATCTAAACGGGAGATGACCCAGCAGCCGGCAACCCTTCCAACCCCCTATTTGAGGAATTAGGGAAGATGGTGTGAAGCCTCTGGAGTCGTAGGTACCATTCGTACATAGGAGTGGATCTGTTCAATATGTCCCAAACCCCTGGGGTGGTCGCCATGGGAGTGCTGATAGAGGCATTGCGTGGTCAATGTTGCTTGTGTTTCCACAAGAGATCCCAGATCGTTCTCCCTGTTATTTGTCGATCCATATGGAGCCAGAGCTTTTCCGACTCTCGTAGGGACCACTCCGTAATAACCCACAGCTGAGCTGCCCTATAGTATGCCAAGAATCTAAAAGGGCCAATCCTCCCTCTTCCCTTGACTACGTTAACACACAGTTGAAGAGCCTTGCTCTCTGCCCCTGCCAAATAAACTTGGTAATCATTGTTTTCAGTTCGTAGAAAAGCGCCCAGTCCACAGAGATCGGAAGGCCTTGGAAGAGATAGAACAAGCACGGGGAACGTTTATTTTTATAGCATTGACCCGTCCTATACAGGAGAGGTAGGCCGTCCGCCATCTAGCCAAATCAGCTTGAAGCTGGCGCAGCAGAGGAGGGTAGTTAGCTCCATAGATGTGTTCCAATTTGGGTGTGAGTTTGATGCCTAGATAAGTAATGTCTTTGTGTGCACTTCGGAGGGGGTCGCCCCTTCAATAGCCCACATGGACTGCTTAGGCACCGTGATATTAATGAGGAAGGATTTCAAGAGATTCACTTTGAAGCCAGAGGCCTGTTCATAGGAGGCGAGTTCAGCCTGGATCGCTGAGAGAGACAAGTGCGGCCTCGTGACTGGAAGAAGGACATCATCCGCAAATAGGGATGTCTTGTTTTCATACGTGCCAAATAGGACCCCCCCCCCTATGTCCGGGTTGGAACAAATGCGCCCCGCCAAAGGTTCTATACTGAGCGCAAATAGGAGGGGGGACAGAGGGCACCCCTGATGGGTGCCCCTCGAGAGGTTAAAAGGTCTGAGGCGACCCCATTTACCCAACCCTGGAATGCGGTACGCAAGAATTCGCATGGACCATTCCAATCAAGGTCTCAGCGAAGCCACACCGACGTAGAGTAGGGGTCATAAAGGCCCAGTAAGCCCAATGAAAGGCCTTCACTGGATCGAGCGAGAGAAGGACTGCAGGTATGGCCTTTCGCTGTGCTTTCTCAATGAAGTAAACTACTCTTCGGAGGTTATCATGAGTCTGTCTCCCCTTGATAAAGCCTGCTTAGACAGGCTGCACAAGAAACGCCATGATGTTTTCTAGGCGGGCAGCCAAGATTTTGGAATAATGCTCGGCGTTCAGATTTAGGAGCGCTATAGGTCTGTAAGAAGTGCAGTTGGAGGGGTCTTTCCCTTGTTTGGGAATGACACCGAGATCAGCGCCTCACCCATCAAAGGGGTGCCCTTGTGTGTAACAGCGATATCATTAAAGAGCGTCACCAGATGGGGGACCATTTCCGTAGCAAATGTACGATAAAAGTGGGCATTAAGGCCATCAGGGCCAAGTGCTTTTTGGAGCTTAAGCAAATCGATTGCCTTTTGGACCTCTACAGCGGTAATGGGGCTACTTAACTCCTCATTGGTGGAGGCGGGAACCTGAGACAGGGTAAGATCCTTCAAGTATTGATCTTGGACTCATGTGTCTAATTGGTCTGCAGTGTACAGGGAGTGATAAAAGTCCCCAAAGGCCTTGCCTTCTCCAACTTACTCTGGTGGGAAACCCGCCTCTCATCGACTATGTAGTCCCTCTCCTGCTATAATCTTAGCTGACGGGCCAAAAGCGAGCCCACCTTGTTCCCTCCCTCATAACTGCAGGCTTGTAGTTGTAGGAGGGTCTTTTCAGTCCCATTAGTATAGATCGCTTGAACCTTCCCCTAGAACTAAGTAACCTTACGGAGGGATTGTACCGAAGGATTAGGCTTATGGGCATCCTCGGCAGTGCGAAGCTCACGCTCAAGAAGAAGGCGTTTTCCTTTGCGTCGTGTCTTAAACGTGGCCTCTAACTCAATACACTTCCCCCTAATTATTGCCTTGAATGCGTCCCAATTACTAGCTAGAGAGGTTTGCTCCGGGTCAAAGAATTATATATTTGCATTCCTTAGTTCATCCCTGAGGAGTCTGTCTCTACACAGGAAATTGGGGAAACACCACCTGGTGAGTTTGGAACATGGGGCAGGCCAGTCAAAACCAGCTTTAATGGTACATGATCCGAGAGGCCAATCAGGTGAAATTGGGATCCCGCCACTGTATTGAGTAGGGACTGACTTATGAATGCATGGTCAATCCTGGAGTATGCCTGTGCGAGTGTGAGAAGAAGGAGTAATCCCAGGTCGCGGGATGGGCCGACCTCCAGGCGTCTACTAACCCCAACCTCATAAGAGCTTCTTTAAGTGGTTTGCTGAATATCGCCCTGGTGCCCTCTGGGAGTGTGAGGTGTCCAACACCAGTTCTCATATCAGATTGAAGTCTCCAACCAGTAGGATGTCACCCCGCACAATCCCCTCTAGCGGGGCAAGAAAAGAGAGCAGAAAATCATGTTGCCGTTTGTTAGGTTCATAAATCGTGGCTATAGTGTATGCTTGACCTCGTAGCTCTCCCCTAACCATCAGGAACCTCCCCTCTTTGTCCATTTTAGTGTCATGGTGATTAAATGGAACTGAGGCATGAAAAAGGAGCACCACCCCGTTGTGTTTTGTGTGAACTGAGGAGCAAAAAAATCTGCAGATAGGCACTATGTTTCAACCGCTGTTCCTCCTTGCGTGGGAGATGTGTCTCCTGCAGAGCATCTATTTTAATCTGATGGTTGTGTATGAATTTCCAGACCCGGTTCCACTTGTTAGGGGAATTGAGGCCTCTCACATTCCATGTTAAGCAGTTAACCCCCATCAGCTAGTCTTCGAACCTTCTGCCTGTTGCCCCCACTGAGCTCTGGGAGCGCTACCCCCCTACCCCCTCATACCACAGCAATTTAAAATAAAAGCATAAAGAACCATGACACCTGAACAATACAAACAATAACAGGTACATTCCATAACCGTAAGCTCCTTGGTTCTCTACCACAAAGGAGAACCGTAAAGCGAGCATTATCTGGGCGGTCCAAATTCCGCCTCCAAGGCCCGTAGAACTGTTACGTGGGCACCAGAATGTTAGTAGCTAGGGATCACCCTCAGTGCCGATGACGGCGAGAGCACCCCAACCCCCCCCCAACCTCAGCTTTAATCGACAGAGTGGGTGATGTCCGAAGGACTTAAGACTAAAGCCCCCATCAGGCCCCGCAGACCGCGGACCCGGTCAAGGCCCCCTCAAACAATACAGCTTGTGTACAGCCGGGAGCAGGTACATCCTCATTCCATAGTGTTCCTGCCAGCCCTCCGCTGCTGTAGCCAAGGGCCCCCCCTTGCTTCCTTGGACCCGTTGGCTCCTCCACCGCTCTCTAATCTGGTGTTTGGGTTGGAGCTGGCAACTCGATACCCAGTATAGAAGAAGCCTCTTCCAGTTCAGTGCAGCAGTAGTTCTTGTTATCCAGTGAGAAGGCTAATCCAAAGGTCATCTATACTTCACCTTGCGGTCTCTTAGTGCAGTCATGACAGGGCGGAATAGCTGTCGTCTGGCAAGTGTGGCTTGGGCTACATCTTGGTAAAGGGAGCGCGTTGCCCCCTGGAAGGATATCTTGTCGGCTTTCTGAATAACCAGCTCTTTGATTTTGAAGGAGCTGAAGTTTGCCAGAACCTGGTGCCCCACTCTGTGGACCTGTCCAAGACGCACCTCCGGCTCAGAGTCTCCCAGAGTCCCCCAGCACCGTCGAAATGAGACCCACCATGAAGGCTTCCAGATCGGGACCTTTGCATCTTCTTTCAGGCCCCTCACCCGGATGTTGTCCCGTCGGGAGCGATTCTAAAGGTCCTCACATCGAAGCACTGTGGCATGAGAATGGGCCTCTAAGGGATGCACCCAGTCCTCCAGCTGCTGATACTTCACTTCCAGGTCAAGAGCACGGGCCCCTATCGAGTCAAAATCCACCTGCTGCGACACCAGTCGGCCCCCCAATTCAGCCTTGATGTCATCTCTGAGTTCTTGCTTGAATTCACGTAGTCAGGCCATCAAATCCTCCCGTGTGAGAGGCATCACTCCGTCTAGATGCCCTTCCTCTTCAATGCCGGATCCTTTAGAAGTGTGGGTGAAGAAGCTGGAGACCTTTGTGGGTTGCGCTTTCTTGGGTGGCATATGGACCGACACCCTCCGCTTGACTGGGGCCTCTCCGCAGCAGGAAGAAGAAACACCCCACTCCAGGGGGGAATTGGGGCTCGTCCTGTCACCCGGTCTCTGCACCCCTGCGTAGGGTGGGAGATCGTCTTGGGAGGGAAGATGTGTGAGTAGCACCGTCAACGCTGGCCACCACTGGGTCCAGCTAATATCTTGCTGGAGATTCCAATAATTCCTTGGGTCTGTTTGCTGGGGGCTCGATGCCCGGAGTTCGCAAGCCGCCTTCCGGATTGCTCTGCATCAGAGACCTGCCTCATGGGGCCCAGGGACCCCCTCCAAGTAGTGTAGTAGCCCCTCACCGCTCATCGACTGGAAGCAGCCCCTTTCTGTCTGCTCATGCTCTCTCCTCAGCTAGCAAATAATGCCTGGGGTGGGGGGGTGTTGTCGTCCTGGAGGCTCGGCGCCACCCAGGGCCCCAATTTAATGTTTTGTATGATGTCCAAGGTATCTCACATCCCCTGCTCAGAGCAGCAGCACACGGTAGAGAAGTTGGAGGTGACCTGCACAACATGACCGTATCTACTTCGGCCCCACTTACTAGAATCTGGTGTCCTGCTATGCATTTGCCGTGCTCTGGCCTTTCTCCCCTTCCCCGCCTCACACAAATGTAAAACGAGCATTGGCAAAGCCTTCCAATGGTGTTATCTGACCTTTTTGCTTTGACAATGCTTTTTACTGATGCTTGTTTGCGAGGCAGAACAGTAACAGCAGAAAAACAAAAGCCGTCAGGCCTGCGCACCTTTGTGTCATGATGATATATGGCGCCCACAGCATGAGGACATATACATGTGTGTGTCAGCCTGCAAGCATTCCTAAAGGTCATGATGCACAGATTTTATTTTGTTTAAATTACCATTTCAAGCATTCAAAAGTCCATCTTATTAGAAAGCAAAGAAGCAGCTTAACAACAAAACCTTCTGGGCCCTACCAAAAAAGAAAAAGATAAACATGACCTGGTGGTAACACCAGTGGAGTGGGCAGGGAATTGAGGGAGGAAATGTAACACTGACGAGAGGCAGGAGCAGTGGGAGAGGGACAATAGAAGTGCTAGGTGCAAAGAAAGTTTGTCAATAAAAAAAAGAAAAGTGGGACATGGAATGGAAGAAACTCACTGGTTTAGAGAAGGGGGCATTGAGGACGGAGCAAGACAGATACAGCGGGGGAGACGAAGGAAACAGGATAGTGGGAAAAGACCAATAAAGCACATCAACTCCTTTGGACAGGTGATAAAAAAATGAGTTTCCTGATGTGGGGCTGTGGAAGGACACAAGTGATCCAATCAAAAAGACTGAAAGAATGTAAATAAGATATTTTCCAGGGGAAAGACAGATACAAGAAGATAAAGGAAAGTCATTGAATAAGACACAAGCAAATGAGGTTTACAAAAATGCCAGCAAATGATAATGGGTTGACCCAAAGCCTACTGTATGTTTTGATATTGTCCACAATTGATCTTTGACAACAAACAGCTGAATGCTGCCTGCATGCTAAACCTTAAAACATGTAGTCCCGTCAGTCACCCTTCCACACACAGGAAAACCCTACCCCACCCAAATCCTCTCCAAAAGAATATCTTGCCTTTTATATGCTCCCATGCTTGCACCAAGGATGGACCTGCTAGGGTGAGCTTGACTGTCCTGATTAATGCCCTGAGAGCAGCACCATCATTGTGAAAGTTTTTGTTTTTCCCAGCATTGAAAAAAAGAAGAAATGCTGTGTTAGCCATCCATTTATCTTTGTTATGTGAAGCTAAGTATCCTGCAAATGAATTCAGCACTGTGAAGTAGGGAAATAATTCACAGTTAAGACCTTTTATCTGTGGAACAAACACACGCGTTGAAACCACTGGAAAACAGTCAATATAAAGTCTCACCCATGTGATATGTAATAGATATGTAAGACTTCCACTACCAACAATAATTCAATAATTGTGTACCCCATTCTGCCATTAACCCCTTCTATGCTGATGACGGCCGGGAGCCGTCATGGCACACTGTGCTCGTGTGCTGATGACGGCTCCCGGCCGTCATGACCGCACCCGCGATTGGAATGTGCCGCACAGGTGCAGAATCGCGGCCGCGCCCAAGGGGTTAATATAGTGCCATACTATCCACGAGCGTTTGAAGGCACAACATCTCCCAAAACATCTCAAATCAGGGTTACCCCAAAACTCACTCTTCTTAAAAGTGCACAAAAAAGTGCTGGCGAATGCCAGAATACCAGGACTGCCTAGCACTGATTCCATCTCATTTCTCTTTCTCCTAACACTTTACACTTCCAGTCACTTTATCTCACTATTGCAGGTTCATTTTTATTCCCACTTTCTCTATATGTCACTGCTCGCCTGTCTTCTAATATCTCCTTCTTTCTCCCTTTGCTGCCATTTACTCTCTTTCCCTGCATCAGTTGGGTGATGCAAAACAAACACCCACTCCACAAAAATGAGTGTTGATGAGTTCCAATCATCTGCAAACACCAGTAAAAATTAAGCACAGGAATAAACTACAAGTATCTCAGAGCTTTGAAGGTGAGACATACGTGGTCCACTGCGCCCTCGGCCTGGTCGGCCCCACGCTCCTTACCTCTCCTGCTTGCTGAGCCCTCCTGAGCCTCCTGCTGCCTGTACCAACGCCGCACTGCGCCGACGCCGATTTCAGCGCCCCAGCCGCCGCAGGGCCGCCCGCCTAGCCTGCCTGCACCCGCTTTCCCGCCGCTGCCTGCCTGCGGCCCCGCCGTCACGCCAGCCGATTGGACAGCAAGCTCCCGCCTCCCAGCAGGACCCTCCCTCCTGGCTCCCTTCTTAAGGGGACCTAGTCTGCCACTCGGGAGCGACCACTGCGCCCTCGGCCTGGTCGCCCCCACGCTCCTTACCTCTCCTGCTTCCTGAGCCCTCCTGAGCCTCCTGCTGCCTGTACCAACGCCGCACTGCGCCGACGCCGATTTCAGCGCCCCAGCCGCCGCAGGGCCGCCCGCCTAGCCTGCCTGCACCCACTTTCCCGCCGCTGCCTGCCTGTGGCCCCGCCCTCACGCCAGCCGATTGGACAGCAAGCTCCCGCCTCCCAGCAGGACCCTCCCTCCCGGCTCCCTTCTTATGACGCCCCCAGAGCGACCGCGCAGCGGACGCGTGCAGCGGGAGCACCGACTGAGCGCCGAAGGTGCGCCAAAGGTAAGCCCGTCTGCGCCCGTCCGCACCTGGCCCGCGCCCAGCGCCAGGACCCCTGGCCCCCGCAGAAACCAGCCCACCCGCCGGACCTACGACGCCACCGAACTCTACGCACTCAACGCCGGGAGATTCCCGGGCTGCTACCGAGCCACCCCGGGACGCACCCACAGACCCTTCTGCTGCCACTCCTGCAAGTTCACCTGCATCCGGACCTGCACCTCTCCAGCACCGACCAAGACCAAGACGAGCAACAGCAGCAGCCACCTGAAATGCATCCTGCTCAACACCCGCTCCGTCCACAGACACGCCGTCGAGCTCTGGAACCTGCTCGACACAACTTCACCAGACGTCGCCTTCCTCACGGAAACCTGGATGAACGCCTCTTCAGCGCCCGACATCGCCATCGCCATCCCAGACGGCTACAAGATCATCCGTAGGGACCGTATCAACCAGACCAGAGGAGGCATCGCCATCCTCCACAAGAACACGATCCGCATCACGACCAACACCGATGACTCCCTCGCACCCGCCGAACACCTGCACTTCCAGGTCCACATCAACCCCAAGACCACCCTCAGAGGCACCCTCATCTACAGACCCCCGGGACCACGCACACAATTCAGCGAAGACATCGCCGACTTCATCAGCCCGCACGCCCTCCCCTCCGCTAACTACATCTTCCTTGGGGACCTCAACTTCCACCTGGAGAACAACTACGACCGCAACACCACCACCCTGCTAGACAACCTCGCTAACCTCGGACTCAAGCAACTGGTGACCACCCCCACCCACTACGCCGGACACACACTCGACCCCGTCTTCTCATCCAGCAAGGACATCGCCTTCAGCCACGCCTCCGGACTACACTGGACGGACCACAGCTGCGTCCACTTCAGCTTCAAAAGGACCACGACCCACCAC
The DNA here is from genome assembly GCF_964261635.1 of Lissotriton helveticus. Lineage (NCBI taxonomy): Eukaryota > Metazoa > Chordata > Amphibia > Caudata > Salamandridae > Lissotriton > Lissotriton helveticus. Next base: position 1,067,610,821 of record NC_136070.1, on the reverse strand, counting down.
CAACAACAACAGGTCCCACGCAGAAGCTGGAACAAGATCACAGCCGACCAGCTCACGTCCTCCCTGAGCAAGAACCCACCCACCAGCGCAACGAACCCCAGCCAAGCGGCCACCAACCTCACCAAGTGGATCAGCGACTGCGCAGACGACCTCGCCCCCCTGAGGACCCCGCCCAGCAGACCCGGCAGCAAGAAAGCCCCATGGTTCAACGACGAACTCAAGAGCTCCAAGAAGAACTGCCGAGACCTCGAGAGAACCTGGCGCAGAGACCCAACACCGGACAACATGATTGCCCTCAAGCTCGCCACCCGAAAACACCACCAACTCATCCGTGCCACCAAGAAAACTGCTTTCAAGGAACGACTGGACTACAATGCACACAACAGCAAGGAACTCTTCAACATCGCCAAAGAGCTCTCCAACCCCAACGCCGGAAACAACGACATCACCCCTTCGCAAGACCTCTGCAACTCCCTCGCCACCTACTTCCACAACAAGATCACGGACATACACAACAGCTTCAGCACTCAACCAACGCACGCCATGACCGGACCACTGCCCCCCACAACCACCCTCCGCGCCTGGACCCCGATCAGCACCGAAGACACCGTCCGCACGATGAACTCCATCCACTCCGGATCTCCGACCGACCCCTGCCCCCACCACGTCTTCAACAAGGCCGACGCTGTCATCGCACCCCACCTGCGGGACATCATCAACACCTCCTTCGACACCGCTACCTTCCCGGAGAGCTGGAAGCACGCCGAACTGAGCGCTCTTCTCAAGAAGCCATCAGCCGACCCCACCGACCTCAAGAACTACCGCCCCATCTCGCTGCTCCCGTTCCCTGCAAAAGTCATCGAGAAGACCATCAACAAGCAGCTGGCCGCCTTCCTCGAGACGAACGGATCCCTCGACCTCTCGCAGTCTGGCTTCCGGGCCAACCACAGCACCAAGACCGCCCTGATCGCAGCCACCGATGACATCCGAGCACTGCTCGACAACGGAGAAACAGCAGCCCTCATCCTCCTAGACCTCTCCGCGGCCTTCGACACGGTCTGCCACCGTACACTAGTACAGCGTCTCAGCAACGTCGGAATCCAGGAGAAGGCACTGGAGTGGATCACCTCCTTCCTCGCCGGAAGGACACAGAGAGTCCGCCTCCCACCGTTCAGATCTGAAGCCACCGAAGTCATCTGCAGCGTTCCCCAAGGCTCCTCGCTCAGCCCTACCCTCTTCAACGTCTACATGAGCCCCCTCGCAGCCATCGCACGCCAGCACAACCTCAACATCATCTCCTACGCCGATGACACCCAGCTGATCCTCTCCCTCACCAACGACCCTGCCACCGCCAGAGCCAACCTCCACGAAGGGATGAAAGAGGTAGCCGAATGGATGAAGAACAGCCGCCTGAAACTGAACTCGGACAAGACGGAAGTCCTCATCCTGGGATCCTCACCCTCCGCCTGGGACGACTCCTGGTGGCCCCCCGCCCTGGGCAGCGCACCCAAACCAACAGACCACGCACGCAACCTGGGATTCATCCTGGACTCCTCCCTCTCCATGACCAGACAAGTCAACGCCGTCTCCTCGTCGTGCTTCAACATCCTGCGCATGCTACATAAGATCTTCCGGTGGATCCCCACCGAGACCAGGAAGACGGTCACCCAGGCCCTCGTCACCAGCCGCCTGGACTACGGCAACTCCCTCTATGCCGGAACCACCGCCAAACTCCAGAAGAGACTCCAGCGGATCCAGAACGCCTCAGCATGACTCATCCTGGACATCCCCCGTCGCAGCCACATCTCCGGACACCTGAGAGACCTGCACTGGCTCCCGGTCAACAAGAGAATCACCTTCCGTCTCCTCACCCACGCACACAAAGCCCTACACAACCAAGGCCCAGGGTACCTCAACAGTCGCCTCAACTTCTACGCTCCCAAACGGCAGCTCCGATCGACCGGCCACGCCCTCGCTGCCGTCCCCCGCATCCGAAGAGCCACCACAGGGGGACGGTCCTTCTCCTACCTCGCTGCCAAGACATGGAACTCCCTCCCGACCCACCTCCACCTGACCCAGGACCACCTCGCCTTCAGGAAGCAACTCAAGACCTGGCTGTTCGAGCAGTAGCGGACTCCCCTCCCCTAGCGCCTTGAGACCCTCTGGGTGAGTAGTGCGCTATATAAATGATTTGATTGATTGAGAATTATGCTATACATCTGCCCTTACCCATAGAATTTCTTGGGTATTGTACCCTTCTCATATAACCTCAAAGAGTCATGTTAATATTGTAGACTAGCAAATAGTTCTAGTACTTTTGAAGGTGAGACATACGTGGTCCTCTTAGAATTATGCTATACATCTGCCCTTACCCGTAGAATTTCTTGGGTATTGTACCCTTCTCATATAACCTCAAAGAGTCATGTTAATATTGTAGACTAGCAAATAGTTCTAGTACCTTTCCCATCAGCTCTGCATGATAGCGGTAGTTAAGTGGTTTATATATGAGGACCTCTTTGCCAATATTTGGTCCCTCGGGCACCCTCTATTTTTTTCTTCTACCTAGACCTAGACCGACCAAACTCAAAACAAACAGCCATTCTCTCCACATTGTTCTTTTTCAGATCCAGTAGCTGATGCCACAGCTGGAGGCCCAACACAAAACATTATTGTGTTAGAATACCAGTGTGTACGTATTTCTAGACAAAAAGGCAACCTTCGTTGAGTACACCAACTTGGTTTTCTTCAAAGAGAGCAGAGCCTATATTCACATTTGCCTCGTGTGTAAGAGGGGCGCAGTATGAAGCAAATTACTTACTGGATCGGTAGACAATGAAGCTCCCTGAACACACAGGTGGTATTACCTGAATAGTCCATGCTAGTCACTATACAAGCTATAGCATGTCTGTAACATTTCACTTCTGTTCTTCGGGAGTCGAAAGAATTCCATATATTGAAAAATGGTTATGGCTGCTACATTTTCTGCTGACATTTAAAATAGGTAGGGAACCTGAAAAGCCCCAATCTTATTGTAAGCAGCGGGCCAGCAGTTTTAGGCCATTTGACCAGATTACACCAGAGCCCGTCGCCACTGTACTCAGTCAGTATCCGATTCCCTTTAGGGGTATTTTAGAGAGAGGTGTACTCTCACTAGAGGGCTGGCTTTGGGAGTGGTCTATGCAATTAGCCCCGCATAAAATACGAGCAGCCATGGCATGTAGAGCCTCTGCTCCATGGTTTACAGAGGCTCTAAGAAAAAGTAAAAGCGCCTGTAAACGTTTAGAGAGACTTTGGAGAAAGAACTCTGACTCTGTAAATAAAACCATCTATAAAGTGGCTTTGAAAGCTCACTATGCCAAAGTTCGTGAAGGATTTCTTGGGTTTCGCCTGCCCAAGGCTGCGCTCTGCGCAGCTTTTCGGCGCAGGTGAAATCCTTTGCTTTCAATAAGTAACTCGGGAACGTCCCCCCTCTCCCATTGGCTAGCTCCATAAATGGAGGCTAGCCATTGGCAGAGGGCTCTGTCCGTCAATCTCGGACCAGATTCGGGGGCGTTCCCGTGATTTTTTCCCTCTCCACCCCTCTGTGCTCGTCATCTTTGCGGAGGGCGTGTGTTATTTTTTTTTGTGGAGTCCGCCTGTTTTCTTCTTTTGGTAAGTTTTTTTTTGGGAGTTGGCTGCAAGAATCGAGTTCCAATCAGGTAAGGAGCTTTTCGTTAATAAATGTGTATTCTTTTTGAACGTTTACCTATGTTGCCGTTTTAGCTCCTAATGTATATTTTCTGTTTCTTTTCTAGGTTCGGAAGTGTCGTATGAGCCGTTATGTGCTTGGCTCGTGAGTCCCGTTAGCAATCAGGTAAGGAGGATTTTGTTGACAAATGTGCTTTCACTTTCTAAGTTTAATTGTCGGATGTACTGTTATGTTATTTTTGTGGGGGGGGGTGACTTTTCTTTGGATCTGTAACTTGAATTGCTTTTTTGACGAAAGTGCTTTTGATGGAACGTTCTGGGTAGCGCAGCTTTTCCGGTAAGCTATTCCCCGACGCAATCAGGTAAGGAGCTTTTCGTAAATAAATGTGTTTTTTCTTTGAACGTTTACCTATGTTCCCGTTTTAGCTCCTAATGTATATTTTCTGTTTCCTTTCTAGGTTCGGAAGTGTCGTATGAGCCGTTATGTGCTTGGCTCGTGAGTCCCGTTAGCAATCAGGTAAGGAGGATTTTGTTGACAAATGTGCTTTCACTTTCTAAGTTTAATTGTCGGATGTACTGTTATGTTATTTTTGTGGGGGGGGGGGTGACTTTTCTTTGGATCTGTAACTTGAATTGCTTTTTTGACGAAAGTGCTTTTGATGGAACGTTCTGGGTGGCGCAGCTTTTCCGGTAAGCTATTCCCCGACGCAATCAGGTAAGGAGCTTTTCGTAAATAAATGTGTATTTCCTTTGAACGTTTACTTATGTTGCCCAAATGTGCTTTCACCTTTAATTGTCGGCTGTGCTGTTATGTTACTTTTTGTGGGGAGGGGTGACGTTTCTTATGATCGGTAAATTAAATAGCTTTTTTGACGAAAGTGCTTTTGATGGAACGTTCTGGGTGGGGCAGCTTTTCCGGTAAGCTATTCCACAACGCAATCAGGTAAGGAGCTTTTCGTTTATAAATGTGTATTTTCTTTGAACGTTTACCTATGTTGCCCAAATGTGCTTTCACCTTTAATTGTCGGCTGTGCTGTTATGTTACTTTTTGTGGGGAGGGGTGACGTTTCTTATGATCGGTAACTTAAATAGCTTTTTTGACGAAAGTGCTTTTGATGGAACGTTCTGGGTGGGGCAGCTTTTCCGGTAAGCTATTCCACGACGCAATCAGGTAAAGAGCTTTTCGTTTATAAATGTGTATTTTCTTTGAACGTTTACCTATGTTGCCGTTTTAGCTCCTAATGTATATTTTCTGTTTCCTTTCTAGGTTCGGAAGTGTCGTATGAGCCGTTATGTGCTTGGCTCGTGAGTCCCGTTAGCAATCAGGTAAGGAGGATTTTGTTGACAAATGTGCTTTCACTTTTTAAGTTTAATTGTCGGCTGTACTGTTATGTTACTTTTGTGGGGGGGGGGGGGTGACGTTTCTTTGGATCGGTAATTTAAATTGCTTTTTTGACGAAAGTGCTTTTGATGGAACGTTCTGGGTGAGGCAGCTTTTCCGGTAAGCTATTCCACGACGCAATCAGGTAAAGAGCTTTTCGTTAATAAATGTGTATTTTCTTTGAACGTTTACCTATGTTGCCGTTTTAGCTCCTAATGTATATTTTCTGTTTCCTTTCTAGGTTCGGAAGTGTCGTGTGAGCCGTTATGTGTATTTTTTTTGAACGTTTACCTATGTTGCCGTTTTAGCTCCTAATGTATATTTTCTGTTTCCTTTCTAGGTTCGGAAGTGTCGTATGAGCCGTTATGTGCTTGGCTCGTGAGTCCCGTTAGCAATCAGGTAAGGAGGATTTTGTTGACCAATGTGCTTTCACTTTTTAAGTTTAATTGTCGGCTGTACTGTTATGTTACTTTTGTGGGGTGGGGGGTGTGACGTTTCTTTGGATCGGTAATTTAAATTGCTTTTTTGACGAAAGTGCTTTTGATGGAACGTTCTGGGTGGGGCAGCTTTTCCGGTAAACTATTCCACGACGCAATCAGGTAAAGAGCTTTTCGTTAATAAATGTGTATTTTCTTTGAACGTTTACCTATGTTCCCGTTTTAGCTCCTAATGTATATTTTCTGTTTCCTTTCTAGGTTCGGAAGTGTCGTGTGAGCCGTTATGTGGATTTTTTTTGAACGTTTACCTATGTTCCCGTTTTAGCTCCTAATGTATATTTTCTGTTTCCTTTCTAGGTTCGGAAGTGTCGTGTGAGCCGTTATGTGCTTGGCTCGTGAGTCCCGTTAGCAATCAGGTAAGGAGGATTTTGTTGACAAATGTGCTTTCACTTTCTAAGTTTAATTGTCGGATGTACTGTTATGTTATTTTTGTGGGGGGGGTGACTTTTCTTTGGATCTGTAACTTGAATTGCTTTTTTGACGAAAGTGCTTTTGATGGAACGTTCTGGGTGGCGCAGCTTTTCCGGTAAGCTATTCCCCGACGCAATCAGGTAAGGAGCTTTTCGTAAATAAATGTGTATTTTCTTTGAACGTTTACCTATGTTCCCGTTTTAGCTCCTAATGTATATTTTCTGTTTCCTTTCTAGGTTCGGAAGTGTCGTATGAGCCGTTATGTGCTTGGCTCGTGAGTCCCGTTAGCAATCAGGTAAGGAGGATTTTGTTGACAAATGTGCTTTCACTTTCTAAGTTTAATTGTCGGATGTACTGTTATGTTATTTTTGTGGGGGGGGGGGGTGACTTTTCTTTGGATCTGTAACTTGAATTGCTTTTTTGACGAAAGTGCTTTTGATGGAACGTTCTGGGTGGCGCAGCTTTTCCGGTAAGCTATTCCCCGACGCAATCAGGTAAGGAGCTTTTCGTAAATAAATGTGTATTTCCTTTGAACGTTTACTTATGTTGCCCAAATGTGCTTTCACCTTTAATTGTCGGCTGTGCTGTTATGTTACTTTTTGTGGGGAGGGGTGACGTTTCTTATGATCGGTAACTTAAATAGCTTTTTTGACGAAAGTGCTTTTGATGGAACGTTCTGGGTGGGGCAGCTTTTCCGGTAAGCTATTCCACAACGCAATCAGGTAAGGAGCTTTTCGTTTATAAATGTGTATTTTCTTTGAACGTTTACCTATGTTGCCCAAATGTGCTTTCACCTTTAATTGTCGGCTGTGCTGTTATGTTACTTTTTGTGGGGAGGGGTGACGTTTCTTATGATCGGTAACTTAAATTGCTTTTTTGACGAAAGTGCTTTTGATGGAACGTTCTGGGTGGGGCAGCTTTTCCGGTAAGCTATTCCACGACGCAATCAGGTAAAGAGCTTTTCGTTTATAAATGTGTATTTTCTTTGAACGTTTACCTATGTTGCCGTTTTAGCTCCTAATGTATATTTTCTGTTTCCTTTCTAGGTTCGGAAGTGTCGTGTGAGCCGTTATGTGTATTTTTTTTGAACGTTTACCTATGTTGCCGTTTTAGCTCCTAATGTATATTTTCTGTTTCCTTTCTAGGTTCGGAAGTGTCGTATGAGCCGTTATGTGCTTGGCTCGTGAGTCCCGTTAGCAATCAGGTAAGGAGGATTTTGTTGACAAATGTGCTTTCACTTTTTAAGTTTAATTGTCGGCTGTACTGTTATGTTACTTTTGTGGGGGGGGGGGGTGACGTTTCTTTGGATCGGTAATTTAAATTGCTTTTTTGACGAAAGTGCTTTTGATGGAACGTTCTGGGTGAGGCAGCTTTTCCGGTAAGCTATTCCACGACGCAATCAGGTAAAGAGCTTTTCGTTAATAAATGTGTATTTTCTTTGAACGTTTACCTATGTTGCCGTTTTAGCTCCTAATGTATATTTTCTGTTTCCTTTCTAGGTTCGGAAGTGTCGTGTGAGCCGTTATGTGTATTTTTTTTGAACGTTTACCTATGTTGCCGTTTTAGCTCCTAATGTATATTTTCTGTTTCCTTTCTAGGTTCGGAAGTGTCGTATGAGCCGTTATGTGCTTGGCTCGTGAGTCCCGTTAGCAATCAGGTAAGGAGGATTTTGTTGACCAATGTGCTTTCACTTTTTAAGTTTAATTGTCGGCTGTACTGTTATGTTACTTTTGTGGGGGGGGGGGTGACGTTTCTTTGGATCGGTAATTTAAATTGCTTTTTTGACTAAAGTGCTTTTGATGGAACGTTCTGGGTGGGGCAGCTTTTCCGGTAAGCTATTCCACGACGCAATCAGGTAAAGAGCTTTTCGTTAATAAATGTGTATTTTCTTTGAACGTTTACCTATGTTCCCGTTTTAGCTCCTAATGTATATTTTCTGTTTCCTTTCTAGGTTCGGAAGTGTCGTGTGAGCCGTTATGTGGATTTTTTTTGAACGTTTACCTATGTTCCCGTTTTAGCTCCTAATGTATATTTTCTGTTTCCTTTCTAGGTTCGGAAGTGTCGTGTGAGCCGTTATGTGCTTGGCTCGTGAGTCCCGTTAGCAATCAGGTAAGGAGGATTTTGTTGACAAATGTGCTTTCACTTTCTAAGTTTAATTGTCGGATGTACTGTTATGTTATTTTTGTGGGGGGGTGACTTTTCTTTGGATCTGTAACTTAAATAGCTTTTTTGACGAAAGTGCTTTTGATGGAACGTTCTGGGTGGCGCAGCTTTTCCGGTAAGCTATTCCACGACGCAATCAGGTAAAGAGCTTTTCGTTAATAAATGTGTATTTCCTTTGAACGTTTACTTATGTTGCCCAAATGTGCTTTCACCTTTAATTGTCGGCTGTGCTGTTATGTTACTTTTTGTGGGGAGGGGTGACGTTTCTTATGATCGGTAACTTAAATAGCTTTTTTGACGAAAGTGCTTTTGATGGAACGTTCTGGGTGGGGCAGCTTTTCCGGTAAGCTATTCCACGACGCAATCAGGTAAGGAGCTTTTCGTTTATAAATGTGTATTTTTTTTTAACGTTTACCTATGTTGCCGTTTTAGCTCCTAATGTATATTTTCTGTTTCCTTTCTAGGTTCGGAAGTGTCGTGTGAGCCGTTATGTGTATTTTTTTTGAACGTTTACCTATGTTGCCTTTTTAGCTCATAATGTATATTTTCTGTTTCTTTTCTAGGTTCGGAAGTGTCGTATGAGCCGTTATGTGCTTGGCTCGTGAGTCCCGTTAGCAATCAGGTAAGGAGGATTTTGTTGACAAATGTGCTTTTACTTTCTAAGTTTAATTGTCGGATGTACTGTTATGTTGTTTTTGTGGGGGGGGGGTGACGTTTCTTATGATCGGTAACTTAAATTGCTTTTTTGACGAAAGTGCTTTTGATGGAACGTTCTGGGTGGCGCAGCTTTTCCGGTAAGCTATTCCACGACGCAATCAGGTAAGGAGCTTTTCGTAAATAAATGTGTATTTCCTTTGAACGTTTACTTATGTTGCCCAAATGTGCTTTCACCTTTAATTGTCGGCTGTGCTGTTATGTTACTTTTTGTGGGGAGGGGTGACGTTTCTTATGATCGGTAACTTAAATTGCTTTTTTGACGAAAGTGCTTTTGATGGAACGTTCTGGGTGGGGCAGCTTTTCCGGTAAGCTATTCCACGACGCAATCAGGTAAGGAGCTTTTCGTAAATAAATGTGTATTTCCTTTGAACGTTTACTTATGTTGCCCAAATGTGCTTTCACCTTTAATTGTCGGCTGTGCTGTTATGTTACTTTTTGTGGGGAGGGGTGACGTTTCTTATGATCGGTAACTTAAATAGTTTTTTTGACGAAAGTGCTTTTGATGGAACGTTCTGGGTGGGGCAGCTTTTCCGGTAAGCTATTCCACGACGCAATCAGGTAAGGAGCTTTTCGTTTATAAATGTGTATTTTTTTTTAACGTTTACCTATGTTGCCGTTTTAGCTCCTAATGTATATTTTCTGTTTCCTTTCTAGGTTCGGAAGTGTCGTGTGAGCCGTTATGTGTATTTTTTTTGAACGTTTACCTATGTTGCCGTTTTAGCTCATAATGTATATTTTCTGTTTCCTTTCTAGGTTCGGAAGTGTCGTATGAGCCGTTATGTGCTTGGCTCGTGAGTCCCGTTAGCAATCAGGTAAGGAGGATTTTGTTGACAAATGTGCTTTCACTTTTTAAGTTTAATTGTCGGATGTACTGTTATGTTATTTTTGTGGGGGGGGGGTGACGTTTCTTTGGATCGGTAATTTAAATTGCATTTTTAACGAAAGTGCTTTTGATGGAACGTTCTGGGGGGGCAGCTTTTCCGGTAAGCTATTCCACGACGCAATAAGGTAAAGAGCTTTTCGTTAATAAATGTGTATTTTCTTTGAACGTTTACCTATGTTGCCGTTTTAGCTCCTAATGTATTTTTTCGTTTTCCTTTGTAGGTTTCTTTTTTTTCGCTTGTAATCTTTTGTCTGTTTCATTTGTATGTTTGCCCGTGTTAGGCGCTTTGGCAGAGGTGCAAGGCCCGGCGCAGGTAAGCCATTTTGTTTTTGGGTTGGACGCTTTAGCCATGGTGCCAGTAATTGCATTTGTATCTTTATCTATTTCTAGGTTTGCCCGTTTCATGTGAGCTACTGTTTTCAGGATCGTGTCTCATGGTAACTATGGATGCTGTGTAATGTCGGGTAAACCATTTTGGTAGATTTCATACTTTAGTGTACTTTTATGTTTACTTTATACAGATTGCGCATGTTGTGTACTTTCTGTGTTTCAAAAATGTTACATTCTGTAAACTCGTGTTTCTGTTGGAAATTTCTACAATTCCACTCAGCAGCACGTTCTTTTTTTCCCCTTTTTTTGCAGACCATAAGTGACATGGCTCCAACTTGTCGGACACCATGCTTTGTTATTCAAGATAGGCTGATGTCGCACATCGCTGCAAACGTTTCTAACAAGCCACAACATCCACAGTCCTTTCATTATTACAGACAGTCTCCTATCTGCAATTTACATACGGCGAGACAGCAACATCCTCAGCAACATCACACCTACACGCTGTTCTTTAGTACAAAGAGTTGACCGCTTTTGTTATTTAATTAAGTAACTGTTAGTTTTTCTTTTTACAGTATTTAAAGGAGTAAGGCAACCGTCGTAATCATTTCTTGGAGCGAGCCCAGCAGGTATACTTCGAGCCAGCGGACTAAAGCTTTTCGGGGAAAACAGTAAGTAATTTAGTCTACCTTTAAAAAAAACGCCTCTTGCAATAGCGTGTTTGGATTATTTTCGGCTTTTGTTTTATCCTTCTCTTTGACTATGTTTAATTTCAATATTATTGAGTTAATATGTTTCTTAGCGTAGACTTCCCTAAGAATTATTTGATATGTTGTTTCTTAGCGTAGACTTCACTAAGAATTATTTCGTTTTAGCAATGCTACTTACGTGCACAAAGTTCTAGGCATTTATGTCCGCTTTTGTTTTACCGTCTATTTGCACATTTTGCTTTTACAGACCATTGTGTTAATATATTGTTTTGTAGCGCAGACTTCACTGAATTATTTTTAGCAGTGCTACTTACGTGCACAAAGTTCTAGGCATTTATGTCCACTTGTGCTTTTCCTTCGCTTTGCTTAGGTTTAATTTACAGATAATTGGGTTAAGATGTTGTTTCTTATCGTATACTTCACTTAGAAGTATTTTATATTTAGCAGCGCTACTAACGTGCACAAACTTATATGCATTTATGTCGCATTTGTTTTACTTTGTTTGCTCATGTTTCATTTACAGGCCATTGTGTTTATATGTTGTTTCTGAGCGCAGACTTGACTCAAAATTAATTTGTTTTTACTAGCGGTACTTACGTGTAGTTATATAGTAACAATTTATTGTATGTAAGCTTTAGAGAGTCTTCAACATTCCACGCACGTCACTACAAACTTAGATACATTGCGCGCAAAATGTAGTTACAGACATTTGTTTTGAAGTTTGCGTGTTTTACCTTCACGATTTACATGCATGTGCACTTTTCGATATATTTACACACACACATACTAAATAACGTGAAGCAGGGAATTAGCACAGTGACATCTTGTAAAATGTACGAGTAGCACAGGAATGTGGCTCCCGCACACTTTTACGATCTCATAGTAACTATTAATTGCATGTGAGATGTTGTTTCTTAGCGTAGACTTAACTAAGAATTATTGAATATGTTGTTTCTTAGCATAGACTTCACTGAGAATTATGTATTTTTAGCAATGCTACTTACGAGCACAAAGTTCTATGCATTCATGTCCGCTTTTGTTTTACCGTCTCTTTGCACATTTTGCTTTTCCAGACCATTGTGTTAATATATTGTTTTGTAGCGCAGACTTCACTAAATTATTTTTAGCAATGCTACTTACGTGCACAAAGTTCTAGGCATTTAGGTCCACTTTTGCTTTTCCTTCGCTTTGCTTAGGTTTAATTTACAGATGATTGGGTTAAGATGTTGTTTCTTATCGTATACTTCACTAAGAAGTATTTTATATTTAGCAGCGCTACTAACGTGCACAAAGTTATATGCATTTATGTCGCATTTGTTTTACTTTGTTTGCTCATGTTTCATTTACAGGTCATTGTGTTTATATGTTTTTTTCTGAGCGCAGACTTGACTCAAAATTAATTTGTTATGCTAGCGCGACTTACGTGTAGTTATATAGTAACAATTTATTGCATGTAAGCTTTAGAGAGTCTTCAACATTCCACGCACGTCACTACAAACTTAGATACATTGCGCGCAAAATGTAGTTACTGACATTTGTTTTGCACTTAGCGTGTTTTACCTTCACGATTTATATGCATGTGCACTTTTCGATCTCTTTACACACACACACACACACACACACACACACACACACACACACATACTAATTAACGTGAAGCAGGGAATTAGCACAGTGATATCTTGTACAATCTAACAGTAGCACAGGAATGTGGCTCCCGCACACTCTTACGATCTTATAGTAACTATTAGTTGCATGTGATATAATACAAACTTGGACGCTCCTCACAAGTAAACTCTATGCGCTACTTATGTGCACAGAGTTTTATGCATTTATCTCGACTTCTCGTTTAACTTCTCTTTGCTCGTCTTTTCTTTACAGGCCATTGTTTTAATATGATGTTGCTGAGCGCAGTATTCGTAAAAAATGTATTGCTTCTTTTGCTTGCGCTTGTTATCTTTTTCTAATACTATCATTTATTTACACAGGAGCAAAAAACCTTAAACCATTTCATACAGCTGCACCATCACCTACACATCTTAAAACTTCGTTCAGTGAACACGGTACGTTTATAATAACAAATGTTTGTTTACTTTACGCATTCTTCTTTGTATTACTTGCTGTCTGTCCTAGGCATTCTTTACTGCATAGTTGCACAAACTTTCACTCGTGATGCTAACTGTATTGTTTGTGAGTGAGATCTGCACTAGTAAGGTCGCATTTAGAAGGAGAGATGACAAGCCTAAAGGTAAGGAAAACATGTAACAAACACTTTGTTCACTACATCTCTCACACTCTTGCCTTCACTCCATCTACCTCGACATTTTCTCTTCACTCTCTATCCTGCACTCTTATCTTTCCTTTTCACACTCTTGCTCCTGCCTGCTCTCCTTTTTTCCTGTCGTCCCTATCCCGTCTGCTTTCTTTGACTCTATTCCTTCTGCCCTCCTTTATCTCTTCTGCCATCCCTCTCTTACTCCCTCCTGCCCTCCCTTTCCAGCTCTCTCTTCTGTTTTTTTCCTACATCTCTCGTTCTCTCCTTTCTGTTTCAATCTATTTGCTTTTTGCCCTCCCTTTCAATATCTTGCTTTTCACCTCCTTCTATATCTCTCACACTCCTGGCTTCACTCTACATCTACCTCCCCTTTTTCTCCTCACTTTCTATGCTTTACTCTTTATCTTTTCTTTTCACGCTCTTGCCCTCCCTCCTGCACTCCTTTCTTCATATCCCCTCCCTTTCAATCTCTCTTCCTTTTGACCTCCCTCTATATCTCTCTCACTCCTGGCTTCACTCTACATCTACCTCCATTTTTTCTCCTCACTTCCATCCTACACTCTTTCTACCTCATCCCTCTGTCTCTCACATCTTCACTCTCTCTCAAGCTCTCCTCTCTCCTTTAGCCTTTCTACTTCTCCTTCTTGCCTTCAGTCTCCATCCCCCTCCTTAGATTATGCTCCCTCTACATCTCTCACACTCTTGCCTTCACTCTCCATCTACCCCCCATATTCTCATCACTCTCTACCCTGCACTGCTTACCTATTTTTTCACTCTCTTGCTCCTGCCCTCTTTACTGCTCTCCTTCTTTTTTGTTCTTCTTATCCATTTCCTCTGCCCTCCCTCTTGCTCTCTCTTCTGCCATCTATATCTCTTCTTACGCCCTCCCTTTCCACCTCTCTTATGCTCTTTCACCTTCTTATCCTCCATCTCTCTTGTTCTCTCTCCTTACTGTTTCAATCTCTCTTCCTTTTGCCCTTCCTCTACATCTCTCACACTCTTGCTATCTTGCACTCACTTCATTTTGACCTCTTCCTCAATCTCTTATTTCTCTCTCCTTGGTTTCAATGTCTCTTCATCTCACACTCCTGCCTTTCACTCTCCATCTACATCCCCATTTTCTCCTCACTCTCTATCCTGCACTCCTTATCTTTTCTTTTCACACTCTCTCGCTTCTGCCCTCCTTCCTGCTCTATTCTTCTTTCATAGCCTCCCTATCTCTTCTGCCTTCTCTCATTCTATTACCTCTGCCCTTCTCTCTTCTGTTATCCCTCTCTTCTGCCTTCTTAGTTTCTACTGCCCTCCCTTTCCATCTCTCTCTCCTGCTCTTTCACCTTCTTGTCCTCCATCTCTCTCTCCTCCTCTAGTCCTCCTTCTCCTTCCCGCACTCCCTCTTACATGCCGCCCTCTCCTTTCTGCCTTTCTCACACCCTCCTACCTTCCCTCATGCCCTCACACTCCTTCATACCCTCCCTCTCTATCCTGCACTCGCTACCTTTTAACGTTTCTTCTTTCTTACTCCTGCCCTCTTTCATGCCCTCCCTTTTATTTCTGCCCCCTCTTTTGCTCTCCCACTCTTTTCTGCCCTCCCACTAATTCTTGCACTTTCTCATTCCTACACTACCTATGTATCCTGTCCTCTCCTTTTTGCATATGCCCTCTCGACATGTGCCATCACTGCACACAGCCTCTCTACACATGGCCTCTCTGCACATGCCTCTCTCCATATGATCTCTCTGCACAGGTCCATGTGTAGAAAGGGCAAGTGAAGAGAAGGCATGAGTAAAGAGGGCGTGTGCAGAGAGGGTGTTTTCCAGAGAGGGCAAGTACAGAGAGATCAAGTGCAAATAGTGCATGTTTAAGAGGGCATGTGTAGAGGCTATAAGTTGACCAGTGCTTATGATGAGAAAGTGAGTGCAGGTGAGGACAAATCTGCTAACTCCAATGGTGTTCCTTATGTGATGAGAACCAATTTGCAAACTCCAATGGTGTTGCTTTCCTGAGGCACTGTCAACTTTTTCACACATTTTTTTCCTCTTTCTGGCAACACTAATACCTGCCCCCTCTCTCCCTTCTACCCTCTCTTTTTTGCCCTACATCCTTCCTTCTCACTCCCTCCCTTTCCCCTCTCTCCCACTCTCTCCCTTTCCACCTCTCTATCTCTCTCTCTCCTCCTCTAGCACTCCTTCTCCTTTCCGCCCTCCCTCTCTTACTTGCCGCCCTCTCCTTTCTGCCTTTCTCACACTTTCCTACCTTCCCTCATGCCCTCACACTCCTTCATGCCCTCCCTTTCTCCTACGTTTATTCCTTCTCTCCTGCCCTCCCTCTCTATCCTGCACTCGCATCCTATTTACCTTTCTTCTTTCTTACTCCTGCCCTCTTTCATGCCTTCTCTTTTATATCTGCCCTCTCTTCCTCTCCCACTCTTTTCTGCCCTCCCACTAGTTCTTGCACTTTCTCATTCCTACACTACCTCTGTATCCTGTCCTCTCCTCTTTGCATATGCCCTGTCCTCCATCTCTCTCTCCTCCTCTAGTGCTCCTTCTCCTTCCCGCACTCCCTCTTACATGCTGCCCTCTCCTTTCTGCCTTTCTCACACCCTCCTACCTTCCCTCATGCCCTCACACTCCTTCATACCCTCCCTCTCTATCCTGCACTCGCTACCTTTTAACGTTTCTTCTTTCTTACTCCTGCCCTCTTTCATGCCTTCCGTTTTATTTCTGCCCTCTCTTGCTGTCTCACTCTTTTCTGCCCTCCCACTAATTATTGCACTTTCTCATTCCTACACTACCTCTGTATCCTGTCCTCTCCTCTTTGCATATGCCCTCTCGACATGCGCTATCACTGCACACAGCCTCTCTACACACGGCCTCTCTGCACATGCCTCTCTCCATATGATCTCTCTGCACAGGTCCATGTGTAGAGAGGGCAAGTGAAGAGAAGGCATAAGTAAAGAGGGCGTGTGCAGAGAGGATGTTTTCCGGACAGGGCAAGTACAGAGAGATCAAGTGCAAATAGTGCATGTTTAAAAGGGCATGTGTAGAGGCTATAAGTTGACCAGTGCTTATGATGAGAACGTGAGTGCAGGTGACAAGAAATCTGCAAACTCTAATGGTGTTCCTTATGTGATGAGAACCAATTTGCAAACTCCAATGGTGTTGCTTTCCTGAGGCACTGTCAACTTTTTCACACATTTTTTTCCTCTTTCTGGCAACACTAATACCTGCCCCCTCTCTCCCTTCTACTCTCTCTTTTTTGCCCTACATCCTTCCTTCTCACTCCCTCCCTTTCCCCTCTCTCCCACTCTCTCCCTTTCCACCTCTCTATCTCTCTCTCTCCTCCTCTAGCACTCCTTCTCCTTTCCGCCCTCCCTCTCTTACTTGCCGCCCTCTCCTTTCTGCCTTTCTCACACTTTCCTACCTTCCCTCATGCCCTCACACTCCTTCATGCCCTCCCTTTCTCCTACGTCTATTCCTTCTCTCCTGCCCTCCCTCTCTATCCTGCACTCGCATCCTATTTACCTTTCTTCTTTCTTACTCCTGCCCTCTTTCATGCCTTCTCTTTTATTTCTGCCCTCTCTTCCTCTCCCACTCTTTTCTGCCCTCCCACTAGTTCTTGCACTTTTTCATTCCTACACTACCTCTGTATCCTGTCCTCTCCTCTTTGCATATGCCCTGTCCTCCATCTCTCTCTCCTCCTCTAGTCCTCCTTCTCCTTCCGGCACTCCCTCTTACATGCTGCCCTCTCCTTTCTGCCTTTCTCACACCCTCCTACCTTCCCTCATGCCCTCACACTCCTTCATACCCTCTCTCTCTATCCTGCACTCGCTACCTTTTAACGTTTCTTCTTTCTTACTCCTGCCCTCTTTCATGCCTTCCGTTTTATTTCTGCCCTCTCTTGCTGTCTCACTCTTTTCTGCCCTCCCACTAATTATTGCACTTTCTCATTCCTACACTACCTCTGTATCCTGTCCTCTCCTCTTTGCATATGCCCTCTCGACATGCGCTATCACTGCACACAGCCTCTCTACACACGGCCTCTCTGCACATGCCTCTCTCCATATGATAAAAAGAAATACAGCAACTAACGCATTTCGCTTTTCTCCACAGAAAATACAACCGCCACAAGAAGAAATTACATTAACAATATATGCAATACAAAAAACAAATCAAGAACAATGTACTATTGAAATACAAATAGAAAATGCTGAAAACTGTCAATCCGTTGACATAAACAATACAGTTATAATGGACTACTTCAATATACCAGCCGACATTGATGACTTGGAAGAAGCTTTAATAGAACACCTACCAAAAACAGTTGATGTGATTTTCCAGAATGGATACATCATCCAAATACTTTCCTAATCAAATACTGCACAAAACTTTGCGTTAATAAAAAGTAATAAAAAGTCAATATATATACTTTAATAAAAAACTTTAAACTTTTTTCGTGTCCTTTCATTATTATAAAGTACATAAATATATATTACTGTACTATCATATATATTAAATCTCTAAAGAAAATGCTAACATGCTTTATCAAATAACTTGTATTGTAAGACAAAGTGCATCTACAAATAATTGCATTATAAATGCACTCCAGATTTCTGTGTAAAGTAAAACACAAACGTTTTACACATAATTCAAAGAAAATACTAAACACCATTTATCAAAAGCTCAAACTTTAACAAATGGAGTGCAGAGTAAAAAGTGCATAGAGCATAGGGAGTGCAGAGTACATAGAGAGTGCAAAGTACATAAGCAGTGCAGAGTACATAGGAAATGCAGAGTCCAGAAAGAGTGCATAAGCAGTGCATAATGCATAGAGAGTGTATACATTTCCAATGCACTTTGCACTCTGTATGCTCAGTGCATAAAAAGTGCAGAGTGCATAGACAGTGCAAAGTGCAGAGAGAGTGCATAGGGAGTGCAGAATGTATAGACAATGCATAGAGAGTGCATAGACAGTACAAAGTGCATAGGGAGTACAGAGAGAGTACATAGGAAGTGCAGTGTATAGAGAATGCAAATTGCATAGAGAATGCAGAGAGAGTGCATAGGGAGTGCAGAGTGCATAAGAAATGCATAGAGAGTGCAGAGTGCATAGAAAGTGCAGAGTGCATAGGTAATGCAGAATGCATGCAGAGTGCAGAGAGTGCAGTGTACATCTCTAAACAAAATGCAAACATGCTTTATCAAATAACTTGTATTGTAAAAACAAAATACAAAAAACAATTTATCAAAAGCTCAAACTTTAACAAATGGAGTGCAGAGTAAGGAGTGCATAGAAAGTGCATATGGAGTGCAAAGTGCATAGGCAGTGCATAGTACATAACAAATGCAAAGTCCATAAAGAGTGCATAATGCATAGAGAGTGCATACAGACTCCAAAGTGCATAGGAAATGTATACAGAGTGCATAGGGAGTGCAGAGTGCATACAGAATACAAAGTGCATAGGAAGTGTAGAGTGCATACACAGTGTATATATTCTGCACTCTATGCACTCCTTGTGCAAAGTACATACAGAGTGCATAGGTAATGCACAGTGCATAAAAAATGCATTAACAATGCAAAGTGCATAGGGAGTACAGAGAGAGTACATAGGAAGTGCAGAGTGTATACAGAGTGCAAATTGCATAGAGAGTGCAAACAGAAAGCAGAGAGTGCATAAGGAGTGCATAGACAGTGCATACAGAGTGCAAAGAGCATAGAGAGTACAAAGTGCTGCATAAGAAATGCAGAGTGCATAAAAAGTGCAGAGTGCATAATGAATGCATAGGGAGTGCAGAGTACATACAGAGTGCATAGGTAATGAAGAGTGCATAAAAAGTGCATAAACAATGCAAAGTGCATAGTGAGTACAGAGAGAGTACATAGGAAGTGCAGAGTGTATACAGAGTGCAAATTGCATAGAGAGTGCATAAAGAGTGCATAGACAGTGCATACAGAGTGCAAACAGCATAAAGAGTACAAAGTGCTGCATAGGGAATGCAGAGTGCATAAAAAGTGCAGAGTGCATAGAGAGTGCATAGGGAGTGCAGAGTGCATAGGAAGTGCACAGTGCATAAAGAGTGCATAGAAAGTGAAAAGTGCAGAGTACATAGAGAGTACAGAGTGCATACAGAGTGCTGCATAAGGAGTACAGAGTGCATAGGGAGTGCAAAATGCATAGGAAATGCAGAGTGCATAGGGAATGAAGACTGCATTCTGTATGCACTCTGCACTTCCTATGCACTCTCTATGCAGAGTGCCTAGAGAGTGCAAAGTGACTGCAAAAAAAAATGGCAATGTAAATAACAATGCCATTTACTTATCTGTTTTCAAAACAGAAATACAAATTTTGGCCATATACAATGCCAATAACTCAAAGTTGTCCAAAGGCGAAACCATTGCATTGTAAATGCTTGTTTTTTCTTCTCTTCAAAAATTGAACAAGCTGGGAACAGTAGCAGGGAACTGTTCAAGATCGTAAAGGACTTTTCCAAATCTGATGGGTCCCTTTGGGAGTTCCCCCCATGCCTCTGGATAGTTCTTTGAAAATTATGAAAGCATTGAAATCAGGTTCACCCTCAGACCCTTGCCCTGCAAAAGTGTTGGCATCTATTGCGTAGGTGGTTAATCCTGCTGTGAATCGGTTTCTGAACTTGTCCTTGACTGAGGGAATAATGCCTGAAAGCTGGAAGCATGGAATCTCCCACTCCTAAAAAACCATCAGCAGACCCAGCTGTGGCCAGTAACTATAAACCAATATCATTGCTACCTTTCTTCTCCAAGGCATAGGAGAAGTATGTACATGCTGTTGTTACAGACTTTGTGGAAACAACTCATGTACTGCATCCGAGCCAGTCAGGGTTTAGAGCAAACTTTATTACTGAGACGGCCTTGCTGAAAGTCTCAGATACTATTAAAACAACCCTGGACAGTGGAGGGAAAGGGGTACTAATACTATTAGACCTTTCGGCAGCTTTAGATACCGTGCCCCATGATTTACTTCTGCACAGACTCCAGGACTGTGGCATTGGTGGCACGGTTCTTAGATGGTTTTCCTCCTTCCTCGTAGGCCGCCAGCAAACAGTTTGGTCCCCCCCTTCTTTGCCCCTATTGCCCCGTTGAAAGCAGGAGTTCAACAGGGTTCTATTTTGAGTCCAACTCTGTTCAACATATATATGGCTCCTCTGGCGATCCTGGCTGAGAAATACGGGCTCAAATAATATCATATGATACGCAGTTACTAATTATCTGCAAGAAGGGCCACACGATGAGAGGTAGCGAAAAAATACTTGCCTGTCAAAGGTGTTTGCCTGGTTTCTGCAAAATGATTTGCTTTGCAACACATACAAATCTGAAATCATCTTTTTTGGTCATAACCCGGGAGAGGAGTGGCACAAGTGGTGGCCCCAAAAACCTAACCCCACCTACCCCGCTCCAGCCCAACTTCCCCCTCAGCCTCATAACTGCCCCTTTCCTGTCCCCTGCCTTGATCCCTAAAACTCCAGACCCCCAGCCCTGAAAACTACTTTACCACCACCTCCAAAACTACCCCAACCCAAATAATCTACCGCACCTCCATCTGCTGAGCCCTAAAACTCCCAACTGCCCCTCCACCTGAAAACTGCCCCTATCCTGTCCCCTACCCTGAGCCTTACAACTCAGCCCCCTAAAAACGACTCTGACCCCAGCCCCTTCCCTGAGCCCAAAAACAAGCCACCACCCTCTAAAACCTAACCCCAGCTACCCCCACCTGACTGCCACCCTCTGCCTTTAAACTTCCTTTTTCCTGTCCCCTGCCCTGAGTCCTAAAACTCCCGACACCCCCAGCCCTGAAAACTTCCCCACCCCATCCCTATAACTAACCTCAACCCAAATAATCTACTCCCACCTCCGTCCCCTGCCCTGAGCCCTAAAACTCCAACCCCCGTCGTCCCTGTAAACTACCCTGACCTCCTCAAAACCCTGCCTGACAACTACCCCACAACCCCTACAAACTACCCCTCACCCCCTCAAAACCCAACTTACCTCACCTCCTCATCCCGATCCTTCCTCTTCCTCCGCTGAGCAGCAGCAGCAGCTAGACCGCGCATATGCCTTATGGTGAAGGCATATTCGTGGTTTAGACGTGCTTGGTACCACCTGCGTGGCTCAGCTCGCATAGTTCACGCTGCGTGGTTAAGGCTGTGTCCCCCTTTTGATACCTTCCCCTAAGTAAATTAGCTCCTCACTTCACTATATAAACTCTGCTCATGGCTTTTATGCCTTTACAGTTAATTTGCAATCTCACCATACTCTTCAACGAAATTGTGACCTCGTTATATTTTCTCAGATTAACACCCAGTTCCACAAATTCATGCCTCCTTCCTAAATATTGTTCATAATCATGAAAGGTGAGCAGGATCCTACTACTACTTTAGCTACTTGACCAGGTGGTAACTCACAACTCGGTAGTTGTAAATTAGAATCTTTATAGTTAATAAGTAAAACCATGTTTTACATTGTCCTTGAGACACTCCACAGTTTTCACATTTATAGAGCTCAATTATTTGCAACTTTAGCTAAGTAACCTCTCTGTTGTGATCTAGTGTCTACATGTTGCCTAGGTGCAAGATGAGGTAAGGGAATATGGAGTGTGAACAGAATTTTGTGTTCTGTATTTTTTTGTACTGAGGGAGCGTTCCAAGCGAGTGAGTTACTTCGATGCTGGCTGTGAGAGAAGCTATTCTCTGGTTTGTAGTAAGTCTCTACATATGAATAAACTTCCTTCAACTTACCTCTGGCTCCGAATCCTTTATTGGCGGTCACAAGACTCTCCCACTGCATTTTCTCCAGGTGGAATGTTTAGCCAAAGACGTACTGGGTTCCCACAGTAGAAACACTTAAATGTAGTGCTGTCAACAAACTTACCTGATGTAGGTACCTTAATCTTGGTAGTTTCTTCTTCCTTCTTTCTTACTTGACATGCTTGTTCAGGAGGTATTTTGATTTCGTTCATACAGTTCACAGTGTGTTCAATATTTTTGGGGATGGCAGCATCTTCCTTTAGGTTTGGATTCCATGGCAATACATTTTTCCTGTATTTTGGGGATTGTTAAAGAACCTCACTAACTGGTCTCAGATGGGAGAATCAATAGGTTCCCAAACATCACTTTGCTGTGTGGAACAGACCTTTCAAAAGAGCTGTATAACATCTGACTTTTTCACTTTTAGCCTGATTAACTCTACCAAAGGAGTTATGGCTTTCTAAAACAATGTTTATTTTCTCCTCAAAATGATCCTCTAATTTCTTGGAAATGATTTAGAAGACACCCAGTTTTATCCAGTATTATCTCTTCCACCTGATACAGATTCTGGTAAAGTATCATTAACATTCCTTCCTTTAGTGCCCAGGTCATATATTATATGAATTAATATATGTTGAATCCTTAGCAGGCAAACACTGTTTACCCCGAATGATTATGAGGTACTATTCAAATAGTCTGACCATCTGTTTCCAGGGAAAGGATGGTTCTCTGAGGCCACTGAAGAATTGGAGAGGTTGGGATAGACTGGAATCAGCAATGTGTCCACTCTCAGGAAAACGCAAAATAACTTCAAGCAGAATTTAATAGAACAAAAATGTAACATGCGATTTGTTTTTATTGTAACTCCACTTGAGGCTCTTGTTGCCATATAAGCTAAAACGGGTCAGATTATAGCACGGTTTAATAGGTGAGGTTTTTATTTTTGATCTTTACTGCGATTCTGTATGGAGTCCATGTCACGAAGGTACAATATTTACTGAAGTGAGTCATCTTTTTGTACTAATGGATGCCTGAAAGAGCGACAGGCTTAGGTTTCTCATCAAGTCAGTGCGACAAGCTCTGTGCAGCAAGCAGACAGACAAGGGTGGAAGCTGTGGCATACTGCCTGAGGACACATGCTCAGAGTTTGGCAGCTATCTAGTAGCTGTCACAAAAGTAATTTTCTTAAGTTTTGATTGCACTATTATTAAAGCTCGGCTACATTTCTCTTTCAATGATCCTATGACTTTCACTTCTCTGTGTAATAGGTAACGCTGATGGAGCAAGAATTCGCACGTAAAGCGTCTTGCTTGTATTCAAGAACCTCGAATAACATTAATAAAATGTAACCAACATGTTTGTCTTACTAATTTCCCCGTTATTCAGACATTTGGGGATGTCCCAGAGAAGCTTGCATATGTGTGTATTAACCTTAATACGCTTGCCACTAAAATGGCCGCTGCTTGGCGGGGTTTTCTTCTGCGCATGCGTTGGTCACACTCACGTGACGTGACGCACTCGCAGTTCTGGTGGGAACTTTTCGCACTTGCGCACTCGACTTAAGATGGCTGCTTTGTGTTCTCACATGCCGATGCTTGCGCTGCCGCTTTTGCACTGCTGTTCGTTTTGCATTAATATTAATGCTATAGTTAGTATAAAGTAAGGGGAGTCATATAGGGATTCCTGGTATACAGTATATTCATTTATTTCTGTGTTCTAAATTGTTTTCGCTTACTTTTCATGTATCGAATCCTTTGGGCCTGGGAGACGTTTGAAAACCCATCTTAGAAGTCCCTACTGCGCATGTCATCCTGGCAGAGGGAAGGAAACCTTGTACCAGTGGAACTCAGCCAGCTGGCAGCCACAGTCAAGATACTCATGGGAACTAACCTGTGACCCAGCAGGACGAAGCTGAACTGTACTGCACTTGTAACAATTGTATATTAAATTGTACTGTCCATTGTCAGGAGAAGAGCACATATCCTGGGAACCCCAAATTCAATAGGCGGTCCCAAAAGATGCAAATTTGGTCTTGTAGAAGTTAATCCTGGTTGGTGTGTTGACCTGTCCTACTTGGGGACCAATCGAAATTGGGGATTCTTACACTTGCAACATTTGGGGGGTGGTACACTGACCCGAAAACAGTATAACTAGCCTAGGTTTAGCTAGAGAAATTGTCCGACTTGTCCGAATAGCTGACCTGTCACTGACCCAACGCACTCAATAGGTGACTGATACAGAGAGCTGCGGAGCACCCTGTCCGTAATTTCCATAGACCCAGGGGGGTTTTGGGAAACCTTAAGTGCTGGCGGAGCACTTTGCTTTGGAATTCGATAACCCAATCGGGGTTCTGACTGTTAGCTGCAGAGAGGGTGGAGCGCAGGCGTTGCTTCCGAACTGCAGGTGCTGGTCTTACCTTGGTGGTCCTGTCCTGATCCTAATCTGGTCATCCTGTCCTGTCCTGGGGTGTCCGTTCTGCACCTGCTGGCCTACTGGCGACTGTCCTTCCTTGGGGTTTCTCCTGTCCTTAACTGACCCGTGGCCAGGGTTGGTCTTCACACCGTACTAGGTAAATATAGTGCTCGGAAACTTATTCTGCATCCTTCATTCTTTTCCTTGCTTTAATAAAGACGTACTCTTGCATATTGATTTTCCATATTTTTCTCTCTGCCCTGATAAATGAAAAGATCATACATTATCGTTGTAATACTAGCATGTTCATCCAAACACTAGGGCACTTGATAGTGGCAGGGCACGTAACCATTGAGCACGCTTGGTCGAATTTAGGACATAAAAAGATGACGAGTGATTTAAAAATCGGTGTGCAACCTATCTACTTTCAATACTAGCATGTTCCAATTTTTCCCTATCCTTTAAGCACGTTCCTGCATACAGTTCATGAAATATAGATGTTCCTTTTCTTTACCCTCCTATAGCTAAATGAAATGATGGTTCTGGAATTATAGCGTGTTCCACTTTTACCTTCCCCATAGTTACATGGTATCGTAATACAAACTAAAGTTCCTTTCTGTACCCATACTTCAGAGGTAATTCAACTTTGACTTTCTAATATGTACCTTATTTGTCCCCGTCCTTTAGTCACTCCACGTCTAGTCTAAATTCTGACATTCTTTGCTAGCATGTTCCCTGTTCTTACCTTCCTTTAGAGTCCTAAATGGTTGGTCTGATTTACTTTCTTTATGGATACGTGCTCTTTATAATCTTAATTATTGACAGTTTACTGGCTGTAAACCTTATGCTTTCTTAAACTTAAGAATATTAGGTAAAGGTTTTAAAACTTCCTGTGTCTCTGGTTATTATATGAGTGCAAAGAATAAAAAGGTATTATAGATTTTGTGACTGCCTTTCTTTTACAGCTAGCTCCCTGATCCATTGTGATCATAGGTACCCGTAACAGTGGATTGGTAAGTCGGGTACACTGAAAATAAATAGGAAGGAACAGGGTTACTGGTAGTAGAGTGTAAGGTTGCCCGATTAATGAATATGGTAAATTGAATTTATGGGCCCGATGCGTGTATGGTAAAATTATTGGTCGGGTGACCTGCGCGCTCTATCAGTAATTTTCTTGTAGCAGAGGAAATGGTTAGGGACTAGTTGAAGTTAGGTAGGACTAGGTAAGATAGTTAAGATAGGTTATTTGCTGCTAATTGTGAAAATATTGCTGCTAATTTGATCGATCAACATTGTTGTTTTATTGCTCTGAAAATTATGAAATGTTTTAAATTGTTTTTCTTGCTGCTATATTGATAAATGTACTAATAATACTCGTTAGTGATTGTTATATGTTTGTCTGGAAATCCCCGGGGACAGATTAGCGGGTGGTGAGGAGAATCCACGCCGTAGTGAGGTCAGTGGCTCGAGGAAAATTGGTGCAGGTTAGGCAGAACTGGAAGCACTAATTAGGGTATTCTGAATGAATGTTTGAATAAATGATAGCAAAAGAGTTCGCTGGCAAAACCTCTATTGTGATATAACCTAGTAAGGGTCACACGGAAGGAGTAGCAGGTTCGTCTAAGCTTGATTGGTAGCAAAGGAGTTCGCTAGTGAAACGTTTGGCTTAGTATATATCCCAAAGTGGATGAGTCGAAGGAGTAACAGGTTCACTAATGCTTGTGTGAAGAGTAGGCAGAAGGGATCTACTCGCAGTATTTGAAAAGTAAATAGAAGAAGTTTACTTGCAGTGAAACAAATCTTTTCTTTCTAGACACTTGAGTACAGTGGCGAATGTGTTTACGTTGTTAATTAAACTGAGCACTTGCACTTTAAAGGGTAGAAATCGTAGCGTTTCTTACCTTGTGAAG
The DNA here is from genome assembly GCF_964261635.1 of Lissotriton helveticus. Lineage (NCBI taxonomy): Eukaryota > Metazoa > Chordata > Amphibia > Caudata > Salamandridae > Lissotriton > Lissotriton helveticus. Next base: position 1,067,584,668 of record NC_136070.1, on the reverse strand, counting down.
GAGGGAGTCAATTGCGGAGCTGCGCTGACGTCACTCAGTGCCGGGCTGGTATTGGTCGAGACAGCGGGCGTGTAGTTGAGGCGGAATTGTAAAGGAGGGGTGAGCACAGGAGCGTGAGAACTCGTTTGCGAGAAACGCCGCACACCCATTGGCTGAATTATTTTGAATTCGCGCATTTGATTGGTTGCACGAAAATAAAAGACGCTTTTGCATTGGAAGTGATTTTGTAAACAAAGGTAAATTGCGGAAAAGTATATGTGGCAGACGTCTAACCCAGAGACTAGACCTGATCCAAAATATTTAGGGTTTGGAAAAGAGAAGTGGAAAGGTCGTAGATACAACATTATGGGGCCGATTAGGATGGAGGATTTTCCGCCTCCTCCGGGCCGGCGGAAGCCACCGCCGGCCCGGAGGAGGCGGAAAATCCTCTGCGGAGTCACCAAAGACCCACCGCCGCATTACGATGGCTGGTGGGTCTTGGTTTCTGTCCGCTGCTTTTCCGCCACGGTCGGATTACAACCGCGGCGGAAAAGCTCTCATTTGGCTGGCAGTGTCTATCAGACACCGCCAGCCAAATTAGGATGCATTTGTAAACATGCTTTTCCGCGGCGGTTTTTCCGCCGTGGAAAAGTATGTGTACTTTTGATTTTGGGGGCCCGTTGCGGGCCCCCAGGGTGTAGGCGGGTGGGGGGTGCACATGGGGGGTACCTATGGTACCCCCCAGTATTTACATGCACAAAGCGGCAGGCACCGCGCGTTGCCTGCCGCTTTGTGCATGTAAATGTTACACATGCACTTTTAACATTGCGGCGGGTGCTGCTTGAAGCAGCACCCGCCGCAATGTTAAATATCCAGGATGTGACCGCCAGGGTGGCGTTCACATCCTAATTTGCACGGAGGGACCGCCGCAGCCCATGCGGACGGTCCCTCCACCTCTGGGATGGCGGACAGACGCAAGTCCGTCCGCCATCCTAATCGGCCCCTATGTACGGAAATAAGAGGAAAATGACCTTAGGTGAAAAATTATTTCAAAAAGGACAAGCCCATCAAAACTAGAGAAGGAGTTGTCATTCCACCACCTAACACTCCCGCATCATTCATGATGTTTGATAAAGGGTACCACTCTTGTGTGTGGTTGGAAAATTGGGTGGAATATACTAAAAATGATGGAATTTTGGCATTTCCGTTAGATGGTACATTTAATAGCAGGATTCTGTTCAATTTGAGAACTAGAATGAATGATTTGCATCCCAGACCCAGATTAACGCAATATGAGGCCTTAGAAGAATGGGAGATAGAGGCTTTTGAGCGAGACAGACCCAGAATGGACAAAGGGTTAACCAAATGGTATCCAAAAGTGAAAAAAGAAACCCGAGAGAAAAGAATGAAAGAGTGGAGACAAAACATGATAGTAGAGGGACTGTACCCTATAATAGCCCTAGAAGCGCCTCTGGGAGAGAAAAGGACAGAGAAAACAAAACATTTAATGACCAGTGGGGATTCAGATGATGATTATTTGGAGGAAATATTAATGAAAAATCCACCTCCTTATAATGAAGGTTCAAGACCCCTCAGTGCTAGAGACACCTGTCTGAGACCTCCTTATAGTGAAGAGTCAAGATACCTAGGTGAGAGAGACTCCTGTCTAAGACCTCCTTATGAGGAAGAGTCAAGACCTTTAAGCACAGGAAATCCATTCCTGAAACCTAATTATGGTGAAGGACCGAGTGTGACACATCCAATTGCCCCGAATTACACCCCAACTCTGACTCCGCAAATATTGCATGAAACCTCCATGGAAAGGGTACTGCAGGAGAGAGAGCGAGAAGCCCTAGCCAAACAGAGAACAGAATTAATTCAGAAAATCTCCCAACTAAATACAAGTCCTGAAGCCCTGACCATCCCAGTAACTATTGGACCAGTTGTTCCTTTGTACGGGGATAAACAAGGGAGTCCAAAGACTCCGATTATTACCCCAGCTATAGTACAGCCGAGAAAAGAGCCTTTAATCGTAGATGATCAGGCAAGTGAATGTGAATCTATGATTTCCTTGATGGATTTACCGGTAAGGGAACTGGCCGGGGGGGTCACAGAAAAGGAACACTCCTTTCACCTCGAGAGAAATTCAAGTGGAATCAACTTCAGGTACTAAAAATGTCACGGTAGTGACTCCTGAAGAAATTGAAAGATGGAGTCGAGAATTAGAGAAACAAAATCCTCAGCTGAGACACTTAGAAATTTACAAACTGAGAATAGAGTTAGAAGAACTGATGGCTGGAAATATAGGTTTTGGACAGACTGAATACCTTAACAGAAGAGGAGTTGTTATTCATTTGTAAAAGCTTAACTCGAAATACCAGAGTGTTCCATGAGAAACTAATGGACACTGCAGCTAGTATGGGAATAGATATTAGTAAATCAAACATTTTGCAGAAACCCTACCGAGCAGAATTTTCAGACAAGGATTTGGAGAACATGAATGTGTCAGGGAAAAAGGTGCAAATCAGAGAATTGCTAAACCTGTTACAAAAATGGGGAGACTTAGAAAAATGGAAAGCCAGGTGGGCAAAGAAAAAGGAGGAGATTAGATCAAAGCAAATGGCTTCAGAGGCTGTCTTAAAAGAAGCTGAAAAGGCAGAAAAATTGTATCCTATGCGAGAAGTACCAGGTGGAAAGTATGTACATGTTCCATGGTCCAGACAGGATATTGTGTCCTTTGCCAATGACTTCCCAAAATTGCGAGAAAAACCTGTAGATTGGTACAGACAGGTCGAGAGATTTGTGAAGGTCCAGAAGTGTCTCTGGAAAGATTTGGATGGGTTCTTTGACATTGTGGTGCCTGTAGATCTGTGGACAGAATCTAAAATTGCAATTGATTGGCCTAGTGAGGAATACCCAAGAGGCCCAAACACAGGGGCACCTTCAGCAGAGGTAATGAAAAAATACAACCAGGTAATGTTACATCTCAAGGGGAAATTGCCTGCAAAGGAAACTGATTGGACTCGAATAGACAGAACTACTCAGAATAGAGATGAAACTGTGCATTCCTATTATGAACGACTGTTACAGGTGTTCAAAACGTACAGTGGTCTGGATAACATAGAAATGAAGGACATGACCCATTTCATTTATAGATTCGTGCTAGGGTTAAGGCCTGAGATTTTGCAATGGATCAAAGACAATAAAATCTGTTGGCAGTCTAAACCAATTGATGAGGGCCCAAAGTATGCCAAATATTGTGAGGATGAGATGGCAGACAAACGAAAAGCGTTAAAGGAAAAGGTCATGTGGGCACAGGTAAAGTTGGCAGAACAACAGGAACAACAGCTAAATAAATTAACCAGTAATCAGAAACAAGGCCCCGGGGGTGGGGGAAAGCCCAGGATAAAATGAGCAGAGAAGAGGCCAAAAAGAAGTTCCCCTGTCACGGGTACGGACAGATAGGTCACTGGAGAGACGAGTGTCCACATGTACAGAATGGTAATGTCCAAATAACTGATTTAAATCCACAGACGCAGAATGAAAAACCACGGAAGACCCAGCAACAGGTAAAGCAGAATCAGTTGCCTCGTGCACCTAGACACAATTATAGGAGCAAAGCACAACAGGGTGAAGACACCGAAGAATGGGAAGTAAGGGAGAATAAAAATGCAGCAACTTCACAATTTCTCTTAAATGACACATTTCTCTGTGAGGACACCTACTGACGGTGCCTGAGGGGGGAGGACGAGGAGTGCGTGCTTGGCGCCTCCTTGCCGGTGGACCAGTCAGGGCCATACATTGAAGGAAAGGTTGAAGGAAATGATGTCACCTTTCTATTGGACACTGGTGCCACCCGTTCTACTGTGAGAACAGCAGGCGTTCCAAACCTACCCCTCTCGGGAGAAGCGATCCAAGTAGTGGGCGTTTCTAATCAGCTAATTAGTACCCCAGTTACCAAGCCTATGGAGATTAAAATTGGAAATTTCAAAGAGATGCATATATTTGTCGTTTGCGACTCCAGTCCTGTAAACCTGCTAGGGAGGGATTTGCTGTGTAAAATGAACTGCACTATCTTTTGCACACCAAATGGCATTGAGATTCAAACCCCAGACGAAGATGGAATTTACAAATTAATGTTAGCAAGACCAGACTCAGAAATTAAAAGACTGACATTAAAAGACTTACCAGAAGAGCTCCAAGAGACAGTGAAACCAGAAGTGTGGGATTTTACTGGAAAAGATGTAGGATTAATGGAAAATGTTGACCCAATTAAAATAACCATAAAAGAAAACGCAGTATACCCAAATATTAAACAGTACAAAATGAGTGCAGAAGTGAAAGCAGGGGTTGCCATTGAAATAAAAAGATTGTTAGAAGCCAAAATCATACAAGAAGTGATGAGCAGTCCATCCAATTCACCCATAATTGGAATCAAGAAACCTAGCGGTAAGTACAGGGTTGTACAGGACCTGCGAAGGGTTAACAAAATTGTGGTTCCCTGTTGTCCTGTCGTGCCAAACCCTGCAGTAATACTATACCAAATTCCATGGAATGCTGGAAGGTTTACCGTCATTGACTTATGTCATGCATTCTTTTCGATCCCATTACACCCAGACAGCAAATTTCTTTTCTCATTTGAATTCGACAGTCACGTGTACGTCTGGAATCGCGTCCCTCAGGGGTATACAGAAAGCCCCTCAATCTTTAATCAAATTCTGAAAAAATGCCTTGAGACCTTAATCTTGCCCGGAAAATCAGTTCTGGTGCAGTACATAGACGACCTCTTGGTGGCGTCTAAGTGTCGAAAAGACTGTGTGACTGACACCATTGCCTTGCTGAACCATTTAGGTGAGGGAGGGCATAAAGTGTCACCGGAAAAGCTGCAATTCTGTACCACATCAGTGAAATATCTGGGGCATCAGATAGAGAGAGGTATCAGGAAAGTCACCTCAGAAAGAATCAGGATAACTCGAAACATGGAATTGCCAAATACCCAGAAAGAAATCAGAATGTTCCTTGGAGTGGTGGGGTATTGCAGGCAGTGGATTGTGGGATTTGCAGTCCTTGCAAGACCATAGATAAAAATGACCAAGAAAGGAGCAAGTGACCCAGTGGAATGGGATGACGAAAGCATGTCAGCTTTTATCAAATTGCGCGACTGTCTCTGTACTGTTCCTGCATTAGGAATGCCTGATTATTCAAAAGATTTTGCACTGTTCTGTGACACACAAGACAATTGTGCACTTTCAGTCCTGACCCAAATTCATGGTATGACTCGACGTCCAGTGGCATACTTTTCTTCCACATTGGACCCAGTAGCAGCTGGATTACCTGGGTGTTTGAAAGCTGTAACTGCAACTTGCATGAGTCTTGAACAGAGTGAGTCCATTGTGATGGGACATCCAGTAACTCTGTTGTAATTTTGCTGACAAGAACCAAAACTCAGTATCTCACCCCTAGTCGGCTGACTAAATATGAGAGAATCCTTGTAGGTGCAGGAAACGTAACAATTGAACGATGTAACATTTTGAATCCAGCTACCTTACTACCTAGCTCATTTGCAGAAGAAGTGAGGGAAGAATTTGCACATGACTGCATTGACTTGACTGAATTCAGTACAAAACCACGCCCTGACATTAAAGAAAACCCTTTGTACCGAAAAGATTATGAGCTGTTTGTAGACGGCTCATGCATGAGACATGAGGACGGAGGCCTGAGCGCTGCCTACTCAGTGTGCACTTTAGACCGTCCAGTGGAAGCATCCTACTTGTATGGAGTAAAGTCTGCACTAATAGCCAAATTAATTGCATTGACAAAAGCTTGTAAATTTGGGAGAAATTTGAGAATAACCATATATACTGATAGTCAGTATGGTTATGGGGTTGTGCATGACGTTGGCCAATTGTGGCTACAGAGGGAGTTCCTGACTTCTTCAGGCACCCCTATCCGAAATGGAAAATATGTGCAGGATTTACTGGAATCAATTCAGTTACCAAAAGAATTGGCTGTGGTCAAGTGTGCTGCTCACAAATCTGGTGATGACAATGTGACAGCAGGTAATCAATATGCTGACCAGTTAGCCAAATATTGTGCAAAATACAACATTTCTATCAATATAAGATTTGGGGGAACTGGAAACAGCTGCCAACTGTTGATGTAGAGGGAGTGAATACATGGGAGGAAGTGAGAGACTTACAAGAAGCAGCAGAGCCACAAGAGAAACAGAGATGGAGAAACTTTGGGTGTCGAAGAAGAAATGCAGATGGTGTCATTGACTACCTTGATGGGATGCCTGTGTTGCCAGACTGTATGCTTGCTCCTATGGCCAGATTAATTCATGGAAACACACATGTGGGCAGAGATGCGATGATTCGCATGTTCCGCCAGACATGGTTCAATTCGAAATTCAGAAGCATAGCAGAGGCACTCTGCCAAAGGTGTTTGACCTGCCAGCAATTTAACCCTGGAAAGAAGACCATAGTGTTACCAGGAAAAATTGGAAAGGCAGAAGGCCCTTTTATTAGACTACAACTTGACTTCATTCAGTTGCCCCCTTGTCGAGGAATGAAATACCTACTTGTCTTGTCTGCCTGTTTTCAAAATGGGTGGAAGCTTTCCCTGCACGTAGAAATGACAGCATCACAGTAGCAAAACTATTGCTTAGGGAACTTATACCTCGTTACGGTTTCCCGGTCTTAATTGAATCTGACAGAGGAAGTCATTTCCAGAATGAAATAATAAAACAAATCTGTGAAGCATTCAAAATCACGCACCATCTGCACTGTGCATATCGTCCAGAGGCTTCTGGAGTGGTAGAACAGATAAATGGCATGATCAAGTCAAGATTGGAAAAGATGTGTGAATACACTCAACTGGAATGGCCAGATGCTCTGCCTCTTGTGTTGATGGGAATCAGAAGTATTCCAGATCGGAACACGGGCTTGAGTCCACATGAAATCCTGATGGGAAGAGCAATGCGGCAAGCATGGGTGCCAGGATACAAATTGATAAGCATATCTGATGATTTGGTACTGGAATACTGTAAAGAGCTGGCTGACCAAGAACGTTTCTATCTCTCGCCAGGTTGGGGGAGAAGACGTCGCCAGGCCAACGACTACAGCCCATGGCCTGAATCCAGGTGACTGGGTCGCAATAAAGAAGCACACTCGAAAAAGCTGCCTTGAACCCAGGTGGGGAAAGCCACGACAGGTGATCCTGGTTACCACCACAGCTGTGAAGTGTGCAGGAGTACCTCACTGGATCCATGCCAGCCACACGAAGAGAGTGACTGAACCTGACCAAACTGAAGCTGAAGGTTGCCCAGCTGAAGGAACCCAAGCTATCGGTCCTGAAGTAGCTGAAGAAGAACAACCGAGCTCTAGTCAAGAAGATTGGATTCCACTCATCGATCTGACAATCGACCCTATCCGAACCAGAAGTCAAGCCCAGCTAGATAGACAGTGGGATAGTGAGGACGAGACAGGTGAAGAAGAAGGTACTCAGATCATCGAAATCCATGTAAAATCTGATTCTGAGGAGGACCAGATAGGGGAAGAGCAGGTAATTGACACTCCACCAAGAACACCTGCACCAGATAAGGGACAGATAGAAATTAGGGCGGAAGTTCATGCGGAAGAAAATCAAGAGTTCAAAGAGCTTGAACAGGAACAGGTAGAATTAGACAATTGTGTTCAGGAAGAAGAGATCGAAACAGACCAAAGCCCAAATCAGCATATACCTGAACAAGGCCAGTTTAGGGACCAGGCAGAAGAAACAGACGAAAGACCTGGACCTAGTCAGTTAGGGAATAATACTGAAGACAAACTTGATCCAAATGTGCCACAATTGAACGAAAACAAAAGAGTGTTGGACGAAGGCCAAGACACAGTGCCAGGTAAGAGACTCAGAAAAGGTGACTCAGTACCTCGATTTGTGAAAAGGCTGAGACTGCGTCTGAAGACGATAATTGAGGAGCCTGAACAAATAAACAAAGTTTCTAGTCAAACTGATCCAGTGCACACAAAAATAAAAAGAAGAAGTGCTCGCATCAAGAAACTGAATAACAAGTATGCGAGCCCTGAGTGGACCTACTTTGTATTGGAGGAATTTGAGAATCTGGAAATAACTGACAAAAGTGATGAAAGTGATGAGGAATTGATTGCTGAACAGACCAGTGAAGAAGCAAACCCAACCTGAAAATTTACTCGAGTAAGAAAGCTGTGCAGAGTTACAAAGAGAGGTTGAAAACTTCTTTTGAATCAAAATGTCTGATTCTTTTGAGAGTGGGAGACCGAGACGAAGTTGTTGTAAAACATGCTGCCAAGTATGTTTATGTAGTGTAGCCATAGTACTGATACTGTGGATAGGACTAACAATAACTATTCCTTCTATGATGAGTAAAAATCCGAGTTTATACCCAAATAATAATTTACCTGACGACACTGTAGAATCACACACTAGGATTATGTTATGTTATGTTATGTTAGTGAGATTTGTATTGCGCACGGCTGCTTCAGCGAAGGAGCGTCCCGGCGCACCGACAAGGTGGCGAACACAACATAACAGGGGACAGAAAATATTAAGAGGAGTATTAAATTTAACATAACTGGGAAAACAGAAAAGTTTTGACGGCCTTGCGGAAGGAGAGCAAGTCGCCAAGAGTCCGGATTTTCAGGGGGAGAGCGTTCCAGAGTGAGGCTGTCCGCACCCTAAAGGAGCGACCCCCGTCCGACTGAGTTTGAAACGAGGGGCTACTGCTAGTTCTTGGTCCAGAGAGCATAAAGTGCGGCCCGGGATGTAGGGGCACAAGAGTTGCCGCAGTAAGGGGGGTGACAGACCCTTCAGAATCTTAAAAGACTTGCACAGCACTTTAAAGTGGACCCGCTGCCTAACGGGTAACCAGTGCAAGGCTCGCAGAGTTGGAGTGGCCGAACAAAACCTAGGAAGACCTACGATCGCTCTGGCCGCTGCGTTCTGTACTCTTTGAAGACGGGTCAGCTCGGCCTGGTTTAGCCCTATGAAAAGGTAGCTGGCATAGTCCAGCCGAGCCAGAACCGTTGCTTGTACCACGAGTTGACGGGTTGCGGCATCGAAGTACTTAAGAGCAGGTCTCAGATTGCGCAAGATGCCGAAGCAGCACGCCGCCGTCCTTTTTGTGTGGCCAACAAAATTGAGGGAGGGGTCCAGCCAAACCCCCAGATTCTTGATCTCCACAACTGGAGTGGGGGTGGGACCCAGCTCAGAAGGCCACCAAGTGTCTCCCCATAGTTCCGTCCGCTTACCAAAGACCATCACCTCCGTTTTTTTGGCATTCAGTTGGAGACAGTTGGACGTCATCCAACCAGCCACCGCCCGAAGTCCTTCTCTGAATCTTGGGGCATCCACCCCGGAGTCCCCGCTGATTGTGACCGCTAGCTGGGTATCATCTGCGTACGACACCATGGTCATACCACAGAGCTTCACAACCTCAGCCAGCGGCCTCACGTAGATGTTAAACAACGTGGGACTCAGCGAGGAACCCTGTGGGACCCCAAGAGACAGAGGATGACGCTTGGACTGATAGGGCGGGGCAGCCACACAGAAGGAGCCGTCCATGAGGAACGAACGAAACCACTGGTGCGCAGTGCCGGTCACCCCTATCTCCGCAAGACGCTGCAGGAGAATTTCATGGGAGACCGTGTCAAAGGCGGCGCTTAGATCTAACAAAACAAGCGCCGCCGTTTGACCTGCATCCAGAACTGCCCGCAGGTGCTCGACCATGAATAACAATGCTGTCTCCGTACTGTGGCCAGCCCGAAAACCGTTCTGGGTATCGTCCAGAATGTTGGTACGCGTCAGATGTTCAGTGAGGGCGGTGTTAACGTGCACCTCCGCGAGTTTGGCTGGCCACGGGAGAAGCGAAATCGGGCGGTAGTTCTCCGATTTTGTAGGGTCGAGATATGGTTTTTTCAAAATGGGCATCACTACCGCATGCTTCCATTTCAAAGGCACCTGGCCAGATGATAACGACATGTTGATTAAGTCACAGACCGGGCGAGCAAAAGTCTGGTCTCTGAACATTAGTGGCTTGAGCGGGTCGGCCGGCGACCCAGATTTGACTCGAAGAGCCAAGGCCGTGTAAGTTTCCGGAGAGAGACAGGGGAAAGAGTCTAATACCACCAGATCCGGCAGGGTGGATGACCCCGCACTGGTTTGTGCAGCAGTGGGGAAGGCCCTATAGATGGTCTGGACCTTCTCCAGGAAGAAAGCCGCCAGCGCTTCACAATGGGTATTGGAGCTGATGGAATTATCGGCAGGCTTCCTTGCCACAAGGTCCTTTAATGCTTTAAAGATGGTTTTAACAGGATTCCCACTGCTGCGAAACTCCAGAGCGTAATATGCAGCCCGGGCTCTACAAACCACACGGTGGTAAGACTTGACAGCAGCGGTGTACAAGGTTTTTTTGCTGCTGTCATACCTCTTCCTCCAATCTCTCTCTGCACGTCTGCAGACACTTTTCAAGGCCCGCAGATTGCCATCATACCAGGGGCTGGGGGCGCGGAGACCACACTTACTAGAAACCATCGGGATAAGGGAGTCGAGAGCTCTGGTTACCCATCCGCAGAAATGGTCATAACCAGATTCCACATTCTCCGCTACACCCAGTGGATCGTCAGTGAGAAGGCGATAGAGATGTTTCGCCTTTAACTTGCTCCAACGCCGTCTGGGCATGGCTCGCAGCGACGCCTTAAGTGGGGCCTCTATGAGAGGGCAGTAAATAGTCACGAGCGAGTGGTCTGACCAAGTCAGGGGGAGGGGGGAGGCCACTGTAGCCCCCTCTAAGTTGGAAAAGAAGGGGTCCAAGATGTGGCCACCACTATGAGTGGGGTCCGAGACCAGCTGGAACAGTTGAAGGGCCTCAAGGTCCGCCACCATCCCACCCACTGAGGTAAGAGACAGGGTATCAAAATGGAGATTCAAGTCTCCTACGATAGAAAAATTGGCAGACCCTACTGCTAGTGAACTAACTGCCTCAGGAAGGGCCTCCTGAAATGCCACAGAGCTACCAGGTGGGCGGTAAATAAGCAACCCTGACAAGGTAAAGTGCGGTGTAACGGCAACCTTGAACAGGGCGCTTTCGCATCCGGCAATGTTCTGCACTTTCCAAGCGCAGGAATAGCAAGATTTTACTGCAAGAGCAACTCCGCCCCCTCTAGAAGAGCGGTTGAGCGTATAGATGGAATACTCCGCAGGAAAAGCCAAATTCAATACAGTAGAATCGGTATCCTGCAGCCATGTCTCAGTCAGACAGAAGATGTCAGGGAGGTCATTGTCCATAAGATCGGCAATGTCCTGATAGTGCTTGACCGCCGATTACACCACGAAGAGTAGACACATTGGACAAACCACTTAGTCTGAAACGGAGACAAATAAATTTAGAAGCACCAGATGAGGAGGGACTACACTTTAACAAAATTAAGAACAAGACGCATTTAAATGTTTTCGCAAACCTGTTATTGCATTATGTAGAAACCATGGAAATAGACGACTGTTATGTCTGCATGAAGCTACCCACTTCAGTAGCTGAAGGTGTGACTTATCACCACTTGCCCTTAATCTATGGAATTTCCTGTAGTATACTAACCAGTTTATTTTACAAAAGAGGACCCTTGCAGTATTATTATTCAAACTCTGACGTGACATTCTCTGAACTTCCTGTTCGAAGAAACCTGAACCCTGTACATACGACTAGAGATGTAGCTAAATACATGAGTGATTATTTTCTAACCGTAGGAAAGATTAATATAGATGATGCACACAAAAATAACCTGACCTGTTCTTTACATGAAAAGGAAAAATAATTTCTGGACATGGTAGAGAAGAGAAGAGAGAGTTTCCAAAAGAAAGCCAAAGACAGGAACCAGAAGGTTCCTAAATGGGCAGAAAGTATAGGGAGCACGCCAAATGGTGGAGCTAATGCTGCAATGCTTCTGGATTTGGAAAAGAAGGGGAAACTCTGTCTTAAAAGAGAAATGACTAGTTATTATAACAATATTTTCATTGGTTCCAGTGAATGCGAACATAATTACAAGGTAATTGGAGGTTGGGGGTTCAAAGATGGGACAGAACCTGTGTTTCCGGCAATTTATTTTATCTGTGGGAACAAGGCTTATTTCAAATTGCCCGATCATTGGTATGGGAGTTGCTATTTTGGTATTGTCTTCCCAAAGATATACCATGTGGGGAAAATAAATGGAAGCACTGAACAAACTAATCAATTAGTGCGCACTAAAAGAGAAAGCGCTGATGAAATTGTAGGAGATATTTTTAGTGCACTGATACCTGCAGTGGGAGTGACTCTGAACACACACAGAATTTGCAAATTGCCAAAAGTAGTGGATCGGTTATCTACTGACACTGCTGGAGGTTTCTTGATGGTCAATACCGAAGTGGTTGCGATCAGATCAATGGTTTTACAAAACAGGCTTGCTCTTGATACCCTATTAGCAAAAGAGGGCGGAGTCTGCAGAATGTTGAAAGCGCAACATTGTTGCACCTACATACCTGACAAAAGTGTAGAAATCAAAAGGTATGTGAGGAACATTACAAATTTGGAAAAAGAGCTCAAACCACTGGCGGTTGACAGTGCCTGGAAGAGACTTACAGGTGGTCTCTCCGCTGTAGGTCATTGGTTTTCTAACTTAGGTAAAAGTTTTTTGATTAAAGTGCTGATGCCAATTGCGGGAATAGTTTCAGTAATATTCATTATATTCATTTGTTGTAAATATCGAAAGCACCAAAAGAAGTTCACTGTGAATAAGAGAGGAGTAAAGAGGAATGTGGTTGAACTTGAATTAGAGGAACTGAATAATCAGATTTATAAAAGGGTGAAAAATTCTCACCCTAATAAAGATACAAAAGAGAAGCTGAATCGAATGTTTGAAGAAATTGAATTGGGCAAAATGTGAGAAAGTTGGCATCTGGTTCTATTGATTTGTGATGATATAAAATATCATCAAAGAGGGGATTGATGGAGCAAGAATTCGCACGTAAAGCGTCTTGCTTGCATTCAAGAACCTCGAATAACATTAATAAAATGTAACCAACATGTTTGTCTTACTAATTTCCCCGTTATTCAGACATTTGGGGATGTCCCAGAGAAGCTTGCATATGTGTGTATTAACCTTAATACGCTTGCCACTAAAATGGCCGCTGCTTGGCGGGGTTTTCTTCTGCGCATGCGTTGGTCACACTCACGTGACGTGACGCACTCGCAGTTCTGGTGGGAACTTTTCGCACTTGCGCACTCGATTTAAGATGGCTGCTTTGTGTTCTCACATGCCGATACTTGCGCTGCTGCTTTTGCACTGCTGTTCGTTTTGCATTAATATTAATGCTATAGTTAGTATAAAGTAAGGGGAGTCATATAGGGATTCCTGGTATACAGTGTATTCATTTATTTCTGTGTTCTAAATTGTTTTCACTTACTTTTCATGTATCGAATCCTTTGGGCCTGGGAGACGTTTGAAAACCCCATCTTAGAAGTCCCTACTGTGCATGTCATCCTGGCAGAGGGAAGAAAACCTTGTACCAGTGGAACTCAGCCAGCTGGCAGCCACAGTCAAGATACTCATGGGAACTAACCTGTGACCCAGCAGGACGAAGCTGAACTGTACTGCACTTGTAACAATTGTATATTAAATTGTACTGTCCATTGTCAGGAGAAGAGCAAATATCCTCGGAACCCCAAATTCAATAGGCGGTCCCAAAAGATGCAAATTTGGTCTTGTAGAAGTTAATCCTGGTTGGTGTGTTGACCTGTCCTACTTGGGGACCAATCGAAATTGGGGGTTCTTACACTTGCAACATTTGGGGGGTGGTACACTGACCCGAAAACAGTATAACTAGCCTAGGTTTAGCTAGAGAAATTGTCCGACTTGTCCGAATAGCTGACCTGTCACTGACCCAACGCACTCAATAGGTGACTGATACAGAGAGTTGCGGAGCACTCTGTCCGTAATTTCCATAGACCCAGGGGGGTTTTGGGAAACGTTAAGTGCTGGCGGAGCACTTTGCTTTGGGATTCGATAACCCATTCGGGGTTCTGACTGTTAGCTGCAGAGAGGGTGGAGCGCAGGCGTCGGGTGCTGGTCTTACCTTGGTGGTCCTGTCCTGATCCTAATCTGGTCATCCTGTCCTGTCCTAGGGGGTCCGTTCTGCACCTGCTGGCCTACTGGCGCCTGTCCTTCCTTGGGGTTTCTCCTGTCCTTAACTGACCCGTGGCCAGGGTTGGTCTTCACACCGTACTAGGTAAATATAGTGCTCGGAAACTTATTCTGCATCCTTTATTCTTTTCCTTGCTTTAATAAAGACGTACTCTTGCATATTGATTTTCCATATTTTTCTCTCTGCCCTGATAAATGAAAAGATCATACATTATCGTTGTAATACTAGCATGTTCCAATTTTTCCCTATCCTTTAAGCACGTTTCTGCATACAGTTCATGAAATATAGATGTTCCTTTTCTTTACCCTCCTATAGCTAAATGAAATGATGGTTCTGGAATTATAGCGTGTTCCACTTTTACCTTCCCCATAGTTACATGGTATCGTAATACAAACTAAAGTTCCTTTCCGTACCCATACTTCAGAGGTAATTCAACTTTGACTTTCTAGTATGTACCTTATTTGTCCCCGTCCTTTAGTCACTCCACGTCTAGTCTAAATTCTGAAATTCTTTGCTAGCGTGTTCCCTGTTCTTACCTTCCTTTAGAGTCCTAAATGGTTGGTCTGATTTACTTTCTTTATGGATACGTGCTCTTTATAATCCTAATTATTGACAGTTTACTGGCTGTAAACCTTATGCTTTCTGAAACTGAAGAATATTAGATAAAGGTTTTAAAACTTCCCGTGTCTCTGGTTATTATATGAGTGCAAAGAATAAAAAGGTATTATAGATTTTGTGACTGCCTTTTTTTTTACAGCTAGCTCCCCGATCCATTGTGATCATAGGTACCCGTAACAGTGGATTGGTAAGTCGGGTACACTGGAAATAAATAGGAAGGAACCGGGTTACTGGTAGTAGAGTGTTAGGTTACCCGATTAATGAATATGGTAAATTGAATTTATGGGCCCGATGCGAGTATGGTAAAATTATTGGTCGGGTGACCTGCGCGCTCTATCAACGCTGCTGGTGAAGTTTGCATTCTATTTTTTATGCATTATGTATAACTCTTTAATTAATTTACCTGGTTGTGCCCTACACAATTCTGTAAGCTGAGTCTGCGCAGCGACAAGGTAAGTGTTTTTTAAATTTTTATTTAATTATACCTATCCCGTCATCTGTCGACTCCCTACCCCATCCTGCCCACCGCTATTACCTGTGCTGGCCAGCACTGGTTAGTCCTTTCAAGAAACATCCCTGCACTGAAGCTTCTCAAGCTGTCTCTGGAAAATTGCTCAATGCTGGTTATGAACTTGTGACATTTCTGTGGGATTTGTCAGCAGCTTTCCACTGTACCCACTCAAAGTCACTATTGGTATGTTGACCTCTTTCTGCTTCATTGTGGTCACAAATAACCTGCTCTCCTTCTCCCTGCATTCCTGTTTTGTCACTCTGGTCTAAAGAGTGAGCATTTTGTTTTTCAGTGAAATGTGTGCTAGTTCATCTTTATGTTTTTTTTGCATACCTACCCCCATTGCATTTCATATATGCATATATCCATGTGTTTGAGTGCATATTTTCATTTACAAACGTGCTGCATTTAGTATCGAATACATATGTATAGCATGTATCATTTGCTTCATTTTAGTTTAGGAGTGCATCAGTTATTCATACATACATGTATTCATATGATTTATAATGTGTGATAGAAATTACTGAAAATGCAACAAGATTAAATGATAATTGTTGCATCTTACATAATTCATCATGAGACATACCCATTTCAAAAGAAAAGAGTATCTTATTAGAACAATTTCTGATGTGTTCTAAAGAATGAGGTCTGGAATTACATTCGACAAAAACAAAGTGTAGGAACTGGGTTCACCAGTTTCCCGGGGGTAGCCTGGCACAAGCAGGTAGGCACCCGAGAGCTCAGGTGTTAAGTGACTACACAGCACACACATCCACTGAGACTATAAATGCACGCAAGGACTGAGACCACACCAGTTACGTTTGATTCAAATCAATAAGTTTTTATATAGGCTTGGAATCAAGGGAATCAATATGCATGGTATCCAGAACTTATTACAGTGTTTCATCAAGGGAGTAGAGGGAGCAGTTTAAAAAGGAATAGCATTTCATTAGTTAGCCATAAACATATCCTTGCGTCAGGATTCAGCAGGTCTTTGAACCAGAGCAAAACATTTCATTGGAAATAACCACTTCAGCAGGAAACCATAACTATTTCTTTACTCCACGCTAGATATTTCAGTAGGCACTAATAAACAACGCCTCAAGGTAAAATTAGCATCTCCTTAGGCAACACTGACCATCTCCTTAATCAGGAGTAAACATTTAATTCCTCAAGAATAAACAGGTTATTCAAAATCAGGCAGGGATAAACATCTCATATCATTAGGCAGGCTTAGCCAGCAGGGGTCACTATTGCATTCAACTTGGCCACTTTTATAGGAATAACATTGTCTCCGCCTGTGAGGAGCTATTCCCCAACCAGGGGTTAACTTTTATCAATTGCGGCTCTCCCACGGTGTGTTTAGGGGCCCTGGCCCCTGTCCAGTGTTCAAGGGGGGCCAAATAGGACAAACGGGGCTCAGTCTTAAGTCTTCCCCAGGGAGGAGCGAACTCGGGGCCTCCTCCGGCCTTCCGCCCTCCTGATTTCTTCAGCCCTTCCCGGGCCCTTGCGGCATGGTCAGGTGATGCAAGAGGGCTCGTGCTCCTTCTGGAGCTCTCCAGCGCGTCTGGCAGTGCGGGGCCCTCTCCGGGCTTCACGGGCCCCGCACCAATGGTTCTACCAGGCCCAGGGGGGTGCAGCAAGCGGGAAGGGGCTCTGGCTCTTCTCGGCCCCCACCGCGATGAGCTGGGGCCGGACCGGAGCTTTTCGCAACAACAGGCCAATCCGAGGCCGGGATAGCAGAGGCGTGGTCGGGCGGCCAATCTCAGCGGATGGCGGGGGCGCGGCCTATGACGCGGCCGGGTGCCCGCGTCACGTGGTAGGGGTGTGGACAGCGTCAGGCCTTGCAAGGCCTAGCGCGGCCTTCCTGAGGTACCGGCGGCCCTCTCCTGGTACCGGGGCCGCTGCGCAGGCACACAGCAGCCGGGCCACTAGAGCAGCAGCACCCAGGTCGCGACGGCGACGGTGGAGCCCCGGACCCCTCAGAGGCCCTGGGAATGACGTCGTCACTTCGCTGACGCAGCGCCGGTCCGCGACGGTGAGTTCTGCCGTAGTGTCAGGTGTCAGTAGCGCCAAACTAATATGCCACTAACCTTCAGAACGGCCAGCAGGAACGACGCCGTGAAGATTAGTTCCCAATGTCCCCTAAACACTAAACTCACCACAATGTATAGCGCACTATGGGTAGTGAAGTATTCTAGGGAAAAGGAGAATGGGACAAAGTAACTCAAAAGAAGCCTGTTCCGTCACAGGAATAGGTGACTGTTTTCTATACTCCCTCTGGGAACCCTGCACCAGGAAGACAACAAGAACAGAAATGAGTAGCACTGCACACACACCCCCACTAACACAGAAAGATACAACCCCGTTCTAACTTACAGGAATGTGTCCAGGATCACTCTCCAGAGGACTGGGTAAGAGAAGACGGGTGCCTTGTGAGGAGAGTACCTTGGCGTGCTGGTCTGCTCTAGTGGTGAGAGGAGAACTCCTTACAGCGCAGTCTCCGGCTCTCCTGTGGCTCCTTTACCCTGGAGCAACTTCGTACCCAGGAAGGGGGCGTTTCCGGTCCCTGGTCTCCCGGGCAATTCCAATGTCCCGCACACAAAATCACAAAGGCAATCCAAAGTTCTCTACAGTCATGCAAAACAAAAAATAAAATATGCAATCCAAGTTCATTGGTTCGGTTCCTGAACCGTGACTTATAGCACCAACAGCCTCGAGGTGCTTCCGGGTATTCAAAGTCCGCTGTAGGGAGGTTAAATGTCACGCTCCCTAACAGCGCGAATGTTTCAGCGTCTTCTGTTCAGCTCCTGTGAACAGAGACGCGGGCTCCTCCTCGGTTCCGCGATAAATACCGCGAACAAAGAAAAAGTGCATACGAGGTCAGAAAGCTAGGTAGCTCAATTAAGGAACGGGTTTCCCAGTGATGACAGAAACGTGAAGTCGGCAGAACTCCGGGAAAAACTTAGAATCAGCAAACAGGTTCAAAGCTCCACAGGCAGTTTGTCAAGCACCGATCCTTAGGGGGCGGGGTTTAAGTAGGAGTGTGCTCCTTCCTGGCCAGCAGAGATGTGCCCCTAAGCCTTGTGGGATATGTAGTCCCTAATGCATTCATTCGTGACAGGCAAAACCGGGAAAGGTGAGGGATGGAGGCTGTATGCGTGCTCGTAACCATGACACGTAGCGCCTTGTCGGGGGCACTCGGGTCAGCTGCGCTTCGGGGCTAGCCAAAGGCTTAGCAGAATTAGCGCTCAGCCAAGGCAGCACTTCATGGACACAGCGCTTCGGGCAGCAGTCTCTGGCAGAGTCAGCGCTGGGGCAGTCTCCACAACAGCGCTTCAGGGCAGCAATCCTCTCCCGAATCCAAGCGGTTATCAAGGGGCAATGACAGCAGTCTCAGCAGGATAGGTAGTTCAGGGGGCTAGCACTAGGAAGGAGGAGCGCTTAGCAGTACAGGCAGTTTAGTCAAGGAGAGCTAGGCAGGACAGCGCAGGGCACAGTGGGGGTGACCCAGGGGGCAGAGATGGCACAGCCCGGTACCTGGGTAATCCCCAGTTGTCCTGGTTAGGGCAGGTGGTTTTTTTCTTGGCGCTTAGTGGTTCTAGCGCCCTTTTAGGTAGTTGCTTGAAGAGAGGGGAGGGCTGAGTTGAAGGCCGGTATCAAGTTTCCTCAGCAGGTCACTGCAGATGGTCCCTGGGTTCCCCTCCCGCTGGGCCAGATCAGTGGGCTAGTTCAGTGTTCCTTACACTGCTTGGTGGGCAGCGCCTAAACCCTGTCCCCCGCAGTGGTATAGGTTTCTGACTAGGCCCTACCGCCTAAATCTCCTGCGTAGGGTCCTCCAGGTCAGTGATGCCCCAACTGACTGGAAAGTTTCCCTCCTTTCTTTATATATGCCCAGGTCAGGTGACCACCCTCTAAGGCGGGAAAAACAGGCTCCGCCCCTATGCTAGAAGGTTCCAGGAGCTTCCCTACTCTAACTGTGGGCAGGCAAGGCAGGCTGGAATGGCTACAATGTTTAGGGGTTCCAGCCAGCTCCTGGCAACTAGAGTGTGCCTAAAAATACCACGCTGCAGTAGCAGGGGCCAGTGGCAGCCATGTTTGAAGTAGAGAGCACCTGTACCTTAGCATTGATTAGCAATGGGAAGGTGCCAGGAGACCTAAGGCCAACAAAAAGAAGGTGGAAAATAAATGAGGCAAGGGCGAAACAAATAGTGAAAGACCACCCTAGGGCTGACAGGTCTAACATGCGTCCCCCCCAGCCGAAAGAGGGGAGAGCTACCCAACCTCTAGGGAGTTCTCATCACTAAGGCGGAAAAACCGGGAGAGACCGTCAGCATTGGCGTGGTCAACTCCGGGCCGATGTTCCACACTAAAGTCCATTCCCTGTAGGGAAATGGACCACCTTAGCAACTTGGGATTTTCGCCTCTCATCTGCATGAGCCAGCGAGGGGGTCGGTGGTCGGTTTGAATCAAGTGAGAGCCAAAAAGGTATGGCCTCAACTTCTTCAAGGCCCAGACCACAGCGAAGGCTTCTCGCTCGATGGTACTCCATCGATGTTCCCGAGGGAGGAGTCTTCTGGAGATAAAGGCCACAGGTTGGTCTTGGCCGTCGGTGTTGAGATGCGATAGCACAGGACCTACACAGTGCTCAGAGGCGTCCGTCTGCACGATGAATTCTTTCTTGAAATCAGGAGTGGCAAGCACCGGAGCGGTGCACATCGCGCGCTTCAGTGTTTCGAATGCCTTTTGGCTGCTTCTTGGACGTCACTTCCGTCAGGGGGGCTACGATGGTACCATACCCCTTGACGAACCTGCGGTAGTATCCAGTGAGGCCGAGGAAAGCTCGGACCTCAGTTTGTGTTTTGGGGGGCTCCCAGGCCATGATGGTCTCAATTTTGGCCTGGAGGGGTTGCACCTTACCCCCGCCCACCAGGTGTCCCAGGTAAATGACAGATCCCTGTCCAATCTGGCACTTGCTAGTCTTGATGGTGAGTCCAGCACATTGCAGAGCCTGCAGCACCTCCTGGAGATGCTGCAGATGGTCCTCCCAGGTGCTACTGAAGACAGCTATGTCATCCAGGTACGCCGCTGAGAAGGACTCCAGGCCAGACAGCACCTGGTTCACCAACCGCTGGAAAGTGGCCGGAGCATTCTTGAGCCCGAAGGGCATCACTCTGAATTGGAAGTGGCCCTCGGGGGTGGAGAACGCTGTCTTCTCCTTTGCTCCATCGGCCATGGCAATCTGCCAGTACCCTGATGTCAAGTCGATGGTGCTGAGGTACTTCGCTGCTCCCAGCCGGTCAATCAGCTCATCCGCCCGTGGGATCGGGTGACCGTCTGTCTTGGTGACAGAGTTCAATCCCCGATAGTCCACACAGAACCGAAGTTCTGGTGTGGTGCCCGGTGGGGCCGCTTTCGGCACCAACATAACCGGACTAGCCCAAGGGCTGCTGGAAGGTTTAATCACCCCCCGCTCCAGCATTTTGGCCACCTCACCCTGGATGCTGTTCTTCACTTTCTCGGACAGCCGGTAAGACTTGGTTTTTACAGGCGGGCTGTCCCCTGTGTCCACATCATGGGTACACAGATGTGTGATTCCAGGCGTGAGGGAGAACAACGAGGCGTGCTGCTCCAACACCTGGCGGCAGTCCCTCTGTTGCTCTGGGGTCAAGGATGGGGAGAGGACCGCTCCTTCCACTGATCCATCCTTCTCCTGGGCCGTGCGGCTTCAGGCGGTTGATGTGGAGCACCCGATGGGGCTGTCGGGGGGTCTTCAAATCAACAACATAGGTGGTCTGGCCTCGACGCTCCACAATCTCGTACGGACCAGTCCAGCGGTCTTGGAGGGCACTAAGCTCCCCAGGCTCCATGACCCACACCTTCTGTCCAGCGTCCAACTCTACCGTCCGAGCGTTGCAGTCATACCACTCCTTCATGTCGGCTTGGCTAGCCTCCAGATTGTCTGAGGCTTCCTTCCACAGCTTGGCCATCTGGCTGCGGAATGCCAGCATGTAGCTGACGACATCACGGGGAAGCTTCTTCGAAGTCTTCTCCCACCCCTCCTTGACAAGGCTGAGGGGCCCCCTAACGGGGTGGCCATAGAGCAGCTCAAAGGGGCTGAACCCGACTCCCTTCTGTGCTACCTCACGGTATGAAAACAGCAGGCAAGGGAGGAGGACGTCCCCCTTCCACCTCATGTCCTCTGGCAGGCTCCGGATCATCCCCTTCAGGGTCTTATTGAAGAGCTCTACGAGCCCGTTAGTCTGGGGGTGGTAAGGAGTGGAGAACCGATAGATCACTCCGCACTCCTTCCACATGGCCTACATGTAGGCCGACATGAAGTTCGTGACCCTATCTGACACCACAACCGTGGGGAATCCCACTCGGGTAAAAATCCCCATCAGGGCCTGGGCCACCACAGGTGCAGTGACGGTCCTCAGAGGAATAGCCTCTGGGTACTGAGTGGCGTGGTCCACTAACACCAAGATGAACCGGTGTCCCGCAGAGGTCGGAGGGTCCAACGGCCCAATGATGTCAATTCCGACCCGCTCAAAAGGGGTCCTGACCACCGGAAGCGGTTCCAAAGGGACCTTCACTTTAGTCCCAGTCTTGCCACTTGCCTGGCAAGTCTTGCAGGTCTTGCAGTGGGTGTCAGAGGCAACTCTCATCCTGGGCCAATAAAAATTTGGGACTAGCCGCGCAAAGGTCTTGTCCTGGCCCAGGTGTCCAGCCAAATGTATCTCATGCGCCAATTCCAATAAAAAAACGTCCGGTACGATTGGGGGACCACTAAGGCCTTCGAAGATCCATGCACCGGAACCTTAGGTTCACTGTAAAGGAGGCCATCCTCCCAGTACACGTGAAAACTGCCGGTCTCCTGATCGGTCGCTTGGGCTTCGGCCAGTCTCCGCATGCCTTCAAGCGTGGGGCAGTCCTTCTGCGCCCGACAGAATTCCTCCCGGGTAGGCCCTCCTTCCACATGCCACTCGGCAAGGGTCGGCAAGTCCCCCACGGGAACAACATCCACCTCCACGGACTCCGGGGGTACCTCCACGGGCTCCCCATCCATCACGCGGGGTGTATCCTCCACTCCATTCTCCTCTGGACCGGCATTGGGTTGAACAGTAGTTTCAGGCTCCAACCCAGGTTGAGTTCCTTGTCGGGCAGCCATGGACCGCGTGACCACGCAAGTCCACCCTGGTAACCCCAGCATCTCAGTGTGGGCCTTAAACTCCACTTCCTTCCAGGCTGTATGTTCTAGGTCGTTTCCTAGCGGACAATCCTCAGGCAAGGCAGGGCTTATCACAACTCTCAACGGGCCTCTCACTCTTCCCCACTCAAAGGGAACCTGAGCCATGGGATAGTAGCTCAGACTGCCGTCAGCCAACACGGCAGGATGGAATACATCAGGTATCACCTGCTCAGGGGACACCAGCCGCCTCACTATGGTGGTCATGCTGACACCTGTGTCCCTCAGAGCGTCCACCTCCTCCCCATTGATCTTCACCCTCTGCTGGTACTTAGCAGTGTTAGATGGTAAGGGCGTCACTGGGACCAGCTCTCTATCCCCAAGTGAAACCAGGGTCAGGCCTGTCCACTCCCCTTCCCTATCTAAGGGCAGCTCCATCCCAAGTGCTACACTAGCCACCCCGGGACTCTTGCCACCTGTGGGGTCTGGGGGTCATTTGCGACACTGGGCATCTCCCTTGTAGTGTCCAACCTCCCCGCATTCGTAGCACCGGACAACTTTTGGTTGCTGACTCTTGTTAGGGTAAGTGAGCTTTGGGGAACTGGACTGAGGTGGGGTACCTACTCCTCTCCCAAACTGTCTGTTTTGTGGGCCTCGTGAGAACTCCTTCTTTTTATCTCCCCCCTCTTTCTTCTGGGGGGAAACCCTGTCCGCCTTTCGGGCCATCTCCCCCGGGGCCCTTGTGAGACACCCGGGTGCTAACCCCAGTATCCACCTCCTCCATAAGCTCACAGGGATCAGTCAGCTTGCGGTCCACCGGATGTTGGCGCAGCTCCGGAAAACACTTATCCAAGAGGTGCTCTCTCAAAAAAAGATTGTACAGGCGCTCATAATCATGCACCTCGCTGCCACGCACCCAACCATCCAGAGCCTTACGGGCATAATCAAATAAATCCACCCAATTCTGCGTGGACAGCTTATGGCTGCCACGGAACTTCTGGCGATACCTTTCGGGATTGAGGCCAAACTTTTTAAGTAGTACCTCCTTCATGGGGGATACCTGAACTGGTCCACCTTATCTAGGTACAGTAGGGTGTCCCGGACATTGGGGGGCATGTATCGATACAGGCCACCTCCCCAGTGCCTCTCAGGCACCCCATGCGCTGTCAAGGCCACCTCATACGCCTCCAACCACTTGGCAATGTCATCCCCCTGAGTGTAACTCGCTATCACCTCTTTGGGTAACCAAAATCTAGGCTCGTGTTGAGCCCCTGGTACGCTGCCACCATCGGGACTTCCTGGCGCACTTAATTGCAATTCTCGCAGCTCCAGCTCCTTAAGCTGAAGCTCGTGCACCAACTTCCTCTCCTCCATTGCTAATCTCTTCTCTTCCATTGCGAGCTTTTTATCTTCCCTTTCTCTCTCTCTCTCGTGCTCTAGCTTGGCAAGCTCCCACTTCAATTGCCTCTCCTCCCTCCTATCCTCATACTCCTGCGACGACGCACTCCCCCTAGATACACTACTCCCTGCCCCGGAACGTCTTCCTGGCAACACATTGTCAGACACATCAATGTTGAGTAGGCCTGGGTCTTCTGGAGCACCCGCCTCCCCTGTTGCACCCTGCCCCTCTTGTGTCCCCATCCCCTCTTCCCTCTGGGGGGGCCCTTACCCATGCCCTCAAGGCGGTACAGAGTTCCTCCTTTGCGGCTCTCTGCCCCACAGGCACCCCCATCCCCTGACAAAATTCCCTTAACTGCACCACCGTATACTCCTCAAGGTTGGCCAGCTGGAACTCCATTTTGACAGGTGGGGACCCAGATAAATTCATGATGGATAATCCCAATCTTGTCTAGTCGCACAAACTCAAGCTTTATATCTACATGAAGATCTGTTCCCTAGCTGAAAGAAATGTGCAGCACTGTGTATTGTTTCCAAGTGGCTGTGCCCCTGTTTGGTATTGTGCCCCAGTGGGCTAATCTTGACCGTTTCTAAACTTGAACGCCAGTAGTTGATTTCCAGTTGAGTGCAGCTCCTTCACAAATAGTCTCACTAGTGTCTGCCTTTGCTCTTGACTGTGCACCTGTGACAAAAATAAATAGAAAGTAGATGTTATTTAACTGCAGTGACTAAAAAAAAACGACTTAAAACATGGCAAGGTTCTAAGTTCCAAATGAGTTTAAAAGATTCACAGGTGTGTGTACAATTCCTTTTCAATATTTAGCCCATCGGTCTCCTTTGTGTCTAGCCTTAGTATATATTTGGAACCCAGTCCTCATAGTGTTTTCTCACTGTCTCCCCCTCTTGGTGCTTTTGTTCTACAGTCTATTACGCTATATATCAGTAGGCTTTGATTGCTGTTGTGAATACTCTTGAAATGTGATGCTGTTGGGTAGCTCTCTTCTTGGTTTTATATGCTCTTATATGCTGCAGTTTCATTTGTGTACCTGCAGTTTGGTACTCCCTATGTACTTCTTAGGACATGGGCATCCTAGCATGTAGATGGCGTATTCTGTTTTGCAGTTCATGGCATGTCTAATTTTGAGGGTCTCATTCAGATTATTCCTGATCTCTGTGATATTCCTGTTGTGCTCACAGGCCTTACATCTACTGCACTTCATATAGTCCTTCTGTGAATTTAGTCATTGAGTCTTTTCCTGTGTTACGTTGTTGTGTATCAGTTTATCCTTGACTGATTGAGCCTTTCTATATTCCCACTTCCCTTCCTGTAACTGGATCATCTTTGTTGTAATGACAATGTTTTTGTAGTGCCTTCCAAATTGCATTGTGTTGGCTGTTGTATGTGGTGAGAAACCTGCAGATCCTCTCACTTTTGTCTTTAAGGGCCTTATGCTGGATGAACACTGTTTCCCTTTTATGTGTGGCTAGTCTTCTTTTCGCTGCTGTCAGTGTATCTGCTATGTACCCTCTGGCTCTCAATCTGTGAATCTGTGGATCATATTGGTCTGTGTTTGTTCGAAAGACTCTTCGGAGCTGCATATGCGTTTTGCTCGCATGAGCTCCCAGTGGGGAATACTGCATATCGGGGTGGGGGCTGGGTGTAAGCTACTGGCATGAAGAATGGCATTGCCTACTGTGCTTTTCATGTATACTGTGGTGGTGAGTGGAATTACTGACTATTGGCCTTACGCCCAGAAAGTCTATTGTGGTGATGCTGATTCGACAAGCAAATTATAAATTCAAGTTGTTATTGTTTATTTGTCTCAAACGCATTAGCTGTGTTTATGCCTCCTTTCCACACCATGAAAACATCTTCTATATAACAAACCCATATCTGGGAACCACTGTTGCATAGTACTTCCATTGAGTACCTGTTCCTCCCACCAGCCCCTATGCAGACTCGCATAGCTGAGGGCGAAGCAGGTACCCATTGTAGTCCCCCTCACCTGTTGGAGTAGTTTATTGTTGAAGAAAAACATATAACACATGAGGCACCAATGTATTATTCTTAAAAGCATTTCATTATGTACACATAACCTGATCGGTCTGGCTCTTAAAAAGTGTTTCACAGCATTAATATCATCACTGTGACATATGCTTGTATATAGTGAGATTACATCAAGACACATCATTCAAAGGTCATCTTCCCATTGTACATCAAACATTCTTTTCAGGTTTCTTTAATGCATGAAGGTAAACTCATTACTAGTGTTTGTAAAAATGTATCAACATATTTGGACATGTTTTCAGAAAGGCTGCCTATGGCTGATATAATAGGTTTACCTGGTGGCCTATCTTTGTCTATGCAGATTTGGGGAATTAGGTACAATGTGGGCAGTTTGGGATAGTTAAATTTAAGAAAATGTTATTTATCCATATTAACAAACTCCGCCTCCCTCCATTCAGTGATTTCCTTAAAGACTCTCTCTTTTGTGCCTTCATACTCAGTTTATTTGATCATCTTGTAACAAGAAATATCATTCAGTTGAGAATATGCCTCCTCTAAGTACATTTTGAAAGGCCATATTACTACATTCCCTCCTTTGCCAGAGCCTCTTATGACACATTCCTTCTTTTCAGTCCACTTATTTCTGACATCTTTGAATTTCTTCTCACTGGGGCTCAATTTGTATATTTATTGACTGTTATTTAGTCTCCTCTTTTTCAACTCATTTACAATAGTGTCTGAAAACAAGTCTATGTTGTTGTCTGGAGTGGATGGTGTGAATTGGAATTTGGGTTTGAATGCTGTGCCACTCATGCCTTTCCGTCAAACGCTCTTATCAGTTAGATTAGAGACATCACTATAACTTTCTTGCTCCAGATGCAACATATCTCTCATTCCATCTAAATCTGAGACTAGCAAGTTACTATTTTTGCATAGGGTCCTGCCCTGTTTGGGTTTCCCTGTTTTGATCAGGATTTGGAAATAGTGTCACAGTTTTAGTTTACGGTTGAACAGGAACAAATCGACTCTGCTTTGAACAAAATTGAATGGGGTTATAGGACAAAATGAAATTCATATGGCTGGGTCCAAACTGGAATGGTATGGTCAGCAAAAAAACGATGGATTTAGGCCCAGATCTCTGTACTGGGGTGAATGTATGACATTGTTCTGCATTCTGTCCATCAATTGTTCTTTTTGCATTTGTCACTCCGAGTGGGACGGGTATGCTCAGATGGGAGTCCAGTGCTCACTATGCCACTGGAGTCAAGCTATCCTGGCTGATGAGGGCTGAAAGCCCGAAACCGGTCCTAGGATGCTTGTTTCCAGTCCAGGGAGGACCAGGCCTGGCAGTTCGGGCTAGACTGTTCCCATTTGGTGCAGGGTCAAGACTGATTTGCATATGGCTGGGTTCAAACTGGAATGGCATGGTGACGGGTATGCTCAGACGTGAGTCCCGTGCACACTATGCCACTGGAGTCAAGCTATCCTGGCTGATGAGGGCTGAAAGCCCAAAACCGGTCCTAGGATGCTTGTTTCCAGTCCAGGGAGACCTGGCCTGGCAGTTCGGGCTGGACTGTTCCCATTGGCCGCAGGGTCAAGACTGATTTGCATATGGCTGGGTCCAAACTGGAATGGCATGGTGAGCAAAAAACAATGGATTTAGGCCCATATCTCAGTACTGGAGTGAATGTATGACATTGTTCTGTATTCTGTCCATCAATTGTTTTTGTTGCATTTGTCACCCCGAGTAGGACTAGTATGCTCAGACGTGAGTCCCGTGCTCACTACGCCACTGGAGTCAAGCTATCCTGGCTGATGAGGGCTGAAAGCCCTAAACCGGTCCTAGGATGCTTGTTTCCAATCCAGGGAGGACTTGGCCTGGCAGTTCGGGCTGGACTGTTCCCATTGGGCGCAGGGTCAAGACTGATTTGCATATGGCTGGATCCAAACTGGAATGGCATGCTGAGCAAACAAATCGATGGATTTAGGCCCAGATCTCTGTACTGGAGTGAATGTATAATATTGTTCTGCATTCTGTCCATCAATTGTTCTTTTTGCATTTGTCACCCCGAGTAAGACGGGTATGCTCAGACGGGAGTCCAGTGCTCACTATGCCACTGGCGTCAAGCTATCCTGGCTGATGAGGGCTGAAAGCCCGAAACCGGTCCTAGGATGCTTGTTTCCAGTCCAGGGAGGACCTGGCCTGGCAGTTCGGGCTAGACTGTTCCCATTTGGCGCAGGGTCAAGACTGATTTGCATATGGTTGGGTTCAAACTGGAATGGCATGGTGAGCAAAAAAACGATTGATTTAGGCCCAGATCTCTGTACTGGGGTGAATGTATGACATTGTTCTGCATTCTGTCCATCAGTTGTTCTTTTTCATTTGCCGCCCCTAAAAAAGTGTTTCAGGTTTAGTGAGGTGTTCCGTTCTGGTGTGTGTGCACTAACGATTGGATTAGTGGTGACAGCATGTCAGCTAAAAGCTTTGCTAGGATCTGATAATCTGTGTTTAACCGGGCCAGGGGCCAGTAGGAGCCAAACTCCATGGGGTCCCTGTCGGGCTCGGGAAGTGAAACTAATTGTGCCTAAGTCATTGTGCTGGGCATAGTTACCTCTTCCTTGCAGCATTGTAGAGGGTAAGTAAACGCGGGGCCAGGGTCAACGCTTATGTTTTATAGTACTCCACTGGCAGCCCGTTGAGGCTTGGAGTTTTCCATGTGGCTAGTGCCACTATGGCTTCCCTGATCTCCTCTTGTTTGAGCGGGACATCTAATGCCGTGCTCTGGTCTGGTGTTATATTAGGTAGGCGTATAGAGTTCAGAAAGGTGGTTGTGCGCTCCTGATCATGTGGAATAGTGTTTTCATATAACTCTTTGTAGTGCCTTCTCCTTTCTGCAGGTGTCTTGTGTTGGGTGTATACTGTGGATCTTGCCGCAGTGTTTATTGTATTTATAGGATGCCAAGATTGCTCCTGGTGCAGCACCCATGCTAGTAATCACCCGGGTCTGTCAGATGTTGCATGTGTTCGTGCTGAATATGCAGCGTAATTTAAGCACCTTAATCGCTCAAGTAACTCTATGTGTTTGCTGCACATTGCACTCAAGGATCGCGAGCCTCCCGTACCCGATGCCACCCGATTT
The DNA here is from genome assembly GCF_964261635.1 of Lissotriton helveticus. Lineage (NCBI taxonomy): Eukaryota > Metazoa > Chordata > Amphibia > Caudata > Salamandridae > Lissotriton > Lissotriton helveticus. The sequence goes on along the minus strand of NC_136070.1, from coordinate 1,067,555,617 downwards.
TCACATGGCAACAACCCCTGTTCTACTCTCCCTATTTCCTGAGTTAAGTATTTCCGTAAATTCCATGTGATGCCAATACTGTGTCCCCTGAGTACCACTTGAAACGTCTCCCATTCGAAAGTTGTGCTGTGTGTGGTGCTCACATTAATGCAAACACAAGGAGATGATGGATGGAGCGCTTTTTGGGGTTTAAATCCATCATTGTTCTTTAGCTCACTTCACCACCCCAGTTCAGACATATCCATATGCAAACATGTCTTTACCCTGTGCCCGCCTTAATGTCAAAGAATTTCCTTGTGACTGCCCCATGGGAAGCCCAACACGCTGTGTCCTCCAGGGCCACCAGTTGGAGACGCCAAGTGGGTACCAGAGGTGGATCAGCATCACAGCTGAGCTGCATTAGCTGGGGATTATGGTTCGAGTGTGTAGACCAAGGTATTCTATGTACTTAATGAGTAGCAGTAGTGAGGGCAAGCTTACTAGTTCATCCAGCCTCACGTGAAGGTCATGAATATGAGAATAGAAGGAATATTTGCAGGTATGTGGGTTGCGAATGCACCAAACATCTGTTAAAGACCAGTGTGCGAGCCAGGTGCTCAACCCGAGGGCATTTAAAGAGGCAGCTCTGCAAGTCAGGGCAGGAAATGAGTAGTCCAGAGCAGTGTCTAATACTGAGTTAAAATCCCCACCCAGCACCCAGGGGACCCCGCTCCAGGGTGCAAGTAGGCATGTGAGGTGATGGCGGAAGGTGGCCTGTTCCACATTCGGGGTATACATGGATCCTATCAAGATAATTTGACCGTTTAAACGGCCCTTTACAAAGACATATCTACCGCCCAGATCTGTCTGCACCTCTTCTGCCGCAAAGGCTGTTCCCGCCTTGATTCAGATCAGCAAACCTCTCTCGTGTGTAGAGTAGTTTGTGCTAAACACTTGTTTCCGCCATCTGAAAGAATATCGCCTGGCTGGTGTGTAGATGTCTCTCATATTCCAGGTGATTACATTGGATTGTGTCATGTTGTCTGATTGTGAGTGTCAGTACTATGATGGAGATGTGGAAGGTCAAATCGCGTAGTATTAGTTACCGTCAATTGAGTGTGCGGGTCTGGGGTGGTGCTCGCCCTGCGTGCAGTTGGGTAAACAAACATTGAGAATAACAGTGGAACATATGAACCATATCAGAGCAGACCCAAAACGAGGGTCCACGCAAACCAATTTGTAGTAACATGCTGCGTCCAATAGTGACAGTCCATGCTGGGGGGGCTGAAGCAGTAGTGGTATGTCTTAGGAGCCCTTGTGTTGCAACATTAGGAATTGTTTAATGAGTGGCCTCCCGGCTTCCCTGCGATGGAGAGACGTGTTGTTTCATGCTTTTGAAGCGTAGCCTGCTAGACTGTCCCATTGCCTGTTCAGCTAGGCAGGAGGGTCCAAACCCAGCAATGTTGTTGCGTCATTCGAGGCCGACAGTATCCGTCGGGCTGCTCCATGATTTGCATGAAGTTAAACGATGTTGTCCAAAGTTTGAGGCATCACAACCGGGAGGGACAACGAGCCAAGCCCGTCAGGCCAAAAGTGGGAGGAGTCCTCATTATCCATTGACTTTGGGGATCCTGTTTCCTGATCTGAGCCCTGTGTTCTGTCACTGATTGCTGATGCCACTTGCAGCCCCTCTTGTCGCTCATCAATTATCTGCTCCAGGTTTGACACTGTCTTGGGTGAGTACAGCCGGGCCCTCTCTCGATATTTGCCTCACTGCCAGCCACCACCACCGTGACGTGGCCTCATCTGGTCAGTAGAGGCGGCGTGACCATCCACCAGCCCCAGGCCCTCCAACCAGTCCCAGGCCTCCTCTAGAGAACTGAAGAAGTGAGTGGTGCCCTTAGCCACCACACGTAGGCGTGCCGGAACAGTAGTGAGTAATGCATCTCAAGTTCACTGAGGTGCCATTTTACTGGTTGAAATGATCATCTCCGTCTTTGCACTTGCACTGTGTAGTCTGGGAACAACATGACATGCGCATTTTGAACCATAATTTCATGCAGCTTGCGGGTTTCACGCAGGACTGTGTCCCTGTCTCTAAAATTCAGTAGTCGGATCAAGAAGGCCCTGGGATTCACACCAGGGAGTGGCCTTCGGAACGGTACCCTATGCATTCGCTCCACCACGAGCTGGGGGGACAGAACACTGTCTGGCAGTATCTCTCTTAGCCAGTGTTTTGCATAGGATACTGGATCCCTGCCCTCCACATCCTCTGGCAGCCGTTGAGGGAAATAAAGATATTTCTCCTTGTTAGGCCTCTGTCAGGTAGGCGCACCATGTTGACCCAAACCCAGGTTTACAAGTCTTTGTAAATCAGGGTTTTCATCGCAATCCATGGGTGGATGCATGGGAATGCCTATGCTCCACCCATGTAATGCCTACCCAGCGCAAAGTAGCAGAAGACACCCTGAGACAGCGATTGTAAAGCACATAACGTAGTGTAGTGACTGGGCATCTGGGCTTCTAAGACCAGGAGTTTGAAAAAAGATGGCAGGAAATTAAATGCCATGTTTGTGTATACCACACTTAACACCAGTGATTCCTTTTAAGATGCCAAAAAAATAAGTTATCCAGCTCTCAACCTGACATCTTGTGGAATTATTGTGCAGGTGAATTTCTACTCTGTAACAGTACACAGTAAATGGAACACTGTTTTATGGTAATGTAAGGAAGACCCTACCCCAAAACTGGAGTAAACTCCATTACCCTTTGGGAACCATAACCCGACACCCATAACCTTCCCTCACTTACCTCTCTCATCCTAGCTAGACCGCGTCGAGTAGCTCCAATGGCTCCTTCCCTGGAAAAAAGAAAAGGAAGGGGTTAATTCTATCGCCTTGACTCCAATGATCTCAGGAAGGGATGGACCTGCAGACACCAGGAATCAACAAGGGGTTCAAAGTGAGAATAAAAACAACGTCACTGGACCAGAAGGGAGTACCAGGAAGCAGAACCCGGAAAACGCTGAGAAACACAGCGTGACAGCGGAATTTGCCAAGGAGCCCAGGGTGAACATGGAACAGTGTGAGCAGGAAGAGACTTATTCCATTGCAACCAAGTTGGGGAAAGCAGAGGAGGAGGACGAAACTCCAGAGGACTGGATTGGAGAGTGGTGGTCGCCTAGGGAGATGTGAAGACACCGCTGCAACTCAAGGAGAGATGCAGCTTCCGCGTACGTGACCAGAGCAGGGGGAGGGAGGTTCAGGGAATAGACAGATAATAGGGCAAGTGATAAAGAGGAACCGGGGCTGATAAAGCAGACTGCCCAGAATCGCTTAGGTTCCATGACCTTGATATTTTCTTTCCCTTTTGTTGGCTTGCATATTTTCTGTGTTTTTGTCCTATTCTCTTTCCCCTGGTAACCGGCCTGAGGAAGAGGCCAGAACTGTTTATAGTTGCTGATCATAGCCCAATTCCCCAAAGACCCTAAAAAACCTTTGGGTGGGGGAGGAGGAGGAGGAGGAGGAGGAGGCGGAGGAGGCGGAGGAGGGAGGGAGGGAGGGAGGGAGAGAGAGAGAGAGAGAGAGAGAGAGAGATCCATCTTTTCATCTAATCCCTGACTGACACTCTTGGGTGTGGTAATGGTCCTTGTCCTGCACCTGGAAACTTAAGGGCCTATAAGGATGGCGGACGGACCTGCGTCTGTCCGCCACCCCAGAGGTGGAGGGACCGTTCGCAGGGGCAGCGGCGGTCCCGCCGTGCGAATTAGGATGTGACCGCCACCCAGGCGGTCACATCCTGTATTTTTAACATTGCGGCGGGTGCTGCTTGAAGCAGCACCCGCCGCAATGTTAAAACTGCAAGCAGTGCATTTGCATGCACAAAGCGGCAAGCACCGCGCGGTACCTCCCATGTGCACCCCCACCCCCCTTCACCCTGGGGGCCCGCAATGGGCCCCCAAAGAAAAGATCGTATGCCTTTTCGTGGCGGCATTGCCGCCGCAGGAAGGCATGTCCCAGGGCAAATCCTAATATGGCTGGCGGTGTCTGATAGACACCGCCACCATATTAGAGCTTTTACGCCGCGGTCTTGCGGCGGAAAAGCGGCAGACAGTCTCCCCGTCCGCCGATGACCCCCCAGCCACCCTAATCTGGCGGGGGATCTGCACACACACCACAGCGGTGAATCCGCATCCTCCGGGCCGGCGGTGGCTTCCGCCGGCCCGGAGGATGCGGATTCACCGCAATCATAATCGGCCCCTTATTAGTACTGTTATCCTTACCGTCATCTCCCTGTCTTCTTCCTTGAGATCCTGGGACGTACCACCGGAGGAGGTCTGGCCTAGGAAGAAGAAAAGGAGAAGTGGTGTTAGAGAAAGAAGGACTGAAAACGTATTCAACCTGCTTCACCCATATAATTCTGTGTTGTCTAAACTTATCCCACAATAAAACACCAAGATTGAGAAACACATCAAGTCTCCTATATATTTGTTTTTCACCCATCCCTCCAACCGGTAAGAAGGTGCATTTGTCTACGTACTGCACAACAGTTCATCAAGGTATTTTAAAATTACACTTCCACTGTTGAGCAGCACTCAGGCCATTCAATTGAGTGTGCCATGCTATCAGTGTCCACTTTCAGGCCTTCATCCCCTCCACCATGACAGATTAAGAAAGCTGAGGGCACCTCTAACAGGACCATGGCACGGGAGAGCCGACTGCGCACTCCAAGGGAGTCTTACAGACTATATTGTGATCTTATCCCACGCATACAGGTAGCATCAAGGGGAAGTCGAGGCCATGTTGACGTTCACTGACATGGTGCGTTGGCAGGCGGGCAACTAGAGCCGAATTTCGGGGGAGGGAGGCTGAAAAAGTTGCAGGGGGGCTAATTCTTCCTGCCATAGGCAGAGAGGCTCTAAGAATGGGTGAAAACACAACAAAAGCTCATTGACAAGTAAATGGTCTTTTAAAGACCTGTAAAGTACTCGGGTGCGGCTGCAATTAGACGGTTGCCAGTCCGCAAAGCTGTCTTAGCCTGGGCTGACACACACGACGGGGGGGCTGAAGCCCGGTGAGCCCAATGGGTCTTGGGTCCCCTAACTACTGTGTCCTGCAGGTAAGCACCAAATTTGTTGCTGTGAAACAGACCTGTATAAGGAGGCACTATTTGTATGTAACTGTATTACATGTTTACATGGTGCAAGATGTGTTGCATAAGGTCTCATTGTTTATAGGGACTCCAACCAGAAGATCGTGAGCTACTGTAGTCCTCCACCTACCTCTGAGTAGTCCATCTGTGTGCAGCCCAGATTGTTAAATTAGTAAGCGTTTGCTTGGTTGAATTATACATATAAAAAGATTTAAATCATTCGGTAATCTATTTACCACATATTTAAGTTGGGCTTTACTCACATCTGACTACTGCTACCTGAGGGCTGGTTTGCTGCTGTTATAGATTTTTTTACCAAACTATCAATCATTTTGGGTAGGATTGCTTTCTGGGCGGAATTCTGTACATATTTAGGGCCTCATTTATGAAAAGTGACACATCGCTGCGTGAAAACAGCGATGCGTCACTTTTCATTGCGCCCTCCTTGCGGCATGCTATTTACAGAATGACGCATCGTGTCACAAGGAGGTACAGATACATCAGTATTTCTGACATATCTGTAGGTACAAAAATGATGCTTTGCTGGAGTGTGTCACAAAAGTGACGCAACTCCAGCAGTGGGTCATTTCACATGGGAAAGTCCCATGTTTGATGTGCCTGCGTCAGTCTTATGCCTGCCATGAAGCAGGCGTAAGATATTGACGCATTTGCGTCCTAGAAGTGACGTAGTGAAATCTCATAGATGTCACTGCATCTCTTTTACAAGGCTTACTTGCGTCAGAACGCCCACCCTGCATAAATTATAGCTGGCGAAGGTATAATGTGGCTGAGGGGTTTACAAAGTGACTCATCTACCTAGATGTGTCACTTTGTAAATATGACGCAACATGGTGCATTTTTTACGCTGCTGGTACGTCACAAAAAGTGACGCACCAGCAGCGTAAAACTGACGCAATGGCTCATAAATAAGCCCCTTAGAAGGTATCAGTTCCTTCCCTGCACCCACAATGAATCAAATTTGCACAATAGTTTTCAGCGATGGAAACACAGCTCACTCTCTGCAGCCACGGTGACCTTAACAATCTGGACATGCTGAAGTTTTCATGGAATCCTACACAACAACTGCCCCCCCCCCCTCCCCCCCCCCCCCAACCCCGGCTTAGAAAAGCAGTTCACAATGATTAATGGTTTTCATTACATTCACCACAAAGGAATTACCAACCGTGATGTAACCCTTACTATAGACTTTCCAAAGAGAAGAGAAGAGCAAGCAGATGAGAAATGGCCCAAGGATTGCTACAATAAAGGAGTATCATCACCTTCAATAGAAACTGAGGTCAAACTGCACCACAGCTAATCAAACATATACGGTTTGTCGCATAGCGGTGCCTAACACTGACTTAAGAAAACAAAAAACAGCAGGAATGGCTTGTGCAACTTAAATCACCTTAGTCAACGGCTTTGGCAGGAATTATGCATGAGAATAGCAGTGTGCATTGAAGGATCAGCATACACACTCCCTGTACTACCACAGTGTGATGTATCGGCACGTGTGTGGTGTCGCGGGCCCGACGCCTGCATTAGTATAAAGACCACATGGCCACTGACATGCTACCGGAATATGGAGTGAGGGCACGTGAGGCCAGCACCTCTTTTAGTGGCAGGGTCGCCCGACTGGTGATGCCTGGTTGGAGATGATTGTGTGTATGTGTGTGTGAAGGGTCAGCGTCTGGAGCGGGCTGCAACGATGTATCCCCAGGATGCTAAAGAGGCTATTCACAAAGGTAGCTTACACTTGTGAGCAATTTACATGTATATTCTACTTTTATACTTTTGTGTATCTTTACCGATTTTTGCTTTTTACACAATCCATATCTAAAGTTAGTCAAAATTGCAGCCTTACATGTCTCCACCTTAGTTTAGGGGGTGGGCCAGAATAATAGTAATTTACAACCCTATTGTTGCTATAGGTAACTTACAATTGTATCTTACATCTGGCAGAACCTCCACATTTGAGGGGGACTCTCTCGTAATAGTGAATAGGAGACCTTCGCAGGGGCTGTGAGTAGGAGACCACTGAATGCCAGTGAATAGTAACATGATATGCAGCTGAAAGAAATCAAGCTCATCTGACACACATCCCCTTACAATCACATAAATCCTGCCCACACTCTAGGATCTGGTTCATTACTCTTCAGCTTTTTGGGTCCTTTCTCACTCAAAGATGCTGCCTGAGTTGAAGAGGAAAATAAATTTCACAGAGGAGGAGACAGCCTTTGCAGTGTAGTTTAATACTGAAAGCATCTAATATGAGCTGCCTCCATTCTCCCTCAGTTGAACCCCGAAGGCAGCCTCATGGCAGGAGGCTACAGACTCTTTGAATGAATTAGGGAAGGAGGACTGAACTGTGGTGGACATTAATACAAAATGGCAACATGCGAGGAGGTGGATAAAGGAGAAGTTCTCCAGGATTCATCTGGCTCAAGTTCTACCTGGAGGGCCAACCTCTGCCCATCTTCTTCTCATCCCCCTCGAGAAGGACGTCATCTCCACAATGCACTCCCACCTGCTGTATGGACTTCCACATCAGGACAAACACTAATGTGGTGACAAGTAAGATCATAAACCTCACCACGCCCCCTACTCTTCATAGTTACCAAGTATCCCAGGTCCATGTGTGACAAGGTAAGCCAGTCCTGTTTTTTCTTTGAATGCTTGGCCTTATAGTCCTGGTTTTATTTTGGGTTAAATAGGACTACAAGTCCTAGAAATTTAGGTAAAAATACAGGCACTGGCCTAACTAGACATGCATGGACCTGGATAATTTACTGCTATTACTCTTTCTAGAAAACAAAACCTACAAGCACTGATACATATGTGTCCTTTGCTCATACCTGCATTGTTAGTCCACATCACATGCATACCCTCCAAAACACCCAGTAACCCAAGTCTTAAAAATGTTAACATTTTGTGTTAATGTTTAATTACCTACTCATTATACTCCCAGATTGAATGCTTCAGCTGAGGCATACGCCAGTGGAATTGCAGCAGGGCAACAAGCAAGGTAGGTTACAACGCACAGCACCTACACAGACTGCTATGTCCCTATGGTAGCAAGCTGAGTAACACACTATAGATGATTGCTCTCACTTGTGTTTTTATCCAAAAAAGAAACGTCAATAAGTGTTTTGTTATGTCTTATAATAGCACGCTATCGAGAATTGTTCTCACTTCTTTTTTCTCCAAAAGAGAAATGTCAATGTGTTTTGCCATATCGTTTAATAGCCATTACATTATTTAACATATATGTTGCTCCCTTGGCCACTCTCCTACGGACATATGGGTTTATTCCCATATCTTACGCCGATGATACGCAGCTCCTCTTCCCATTGGACAAACTAACGGCAGCAGTTCAGCTGACCTTTTCAAATGGGATGAGGGCCATATCTCAATGGATGGTAAGTGTTAGAACCGGAAGTCTCTGGTTGGCACAGGTAGGTACTTGTGACAAGCAGGGACCCTCAGTTCCACGGTCAGGGCAAGGGAACTACTCCTTCGAATAACCCCTGCTCACCCTCTAGGTAGGGTGGCGCGAGCAGACAAGGCTAATCCTCAGGGCGATAGTAAGTTAAGCATTTATGATCACACACAGCAAACCCACTGACCCACCAGAAATGGACACCAGTCGTATGGTTGTATCAAAAATACGTAGACTTTATATAAAAGATATGTTCAAGCAGAATTATCACAAGACCAAATAACGTTTACGATTAGAGGCCACCAGATTACAATAGGCAAGCTTAGTCTTTCAATGTTCGTTGTTCGGCAAGGTACGATGACAGGGAAATAAGAACGTTGCGGACCCTGGATCCGATATGAACTCGGGACGGAGTTCAAGTGTACCTTGCTGGTGGAAGTCCGAGGCGTTTCAGGCGTGGCTACTGGTGAGGGCGGACCCTGGACGAGGCCAACGGTTCTCCAGAGGATCTCTCCGGCTCGGGCTCCCCCTCGAGGTGCGAGGTGGCTTAGCAGGACTGTGGAGGGTTGTGGCGATCCGGGATCGATGCAGCTCACGGGGCGAGGCGCCGTTCAGGCCTGCGGGGCGTACTACTTCTTAGCACGCTGGGTCATACTCGTGGATCTGTGAGGGGCGTCACGTTCTATGGCAGACGGGTGCAACACCAGGCTTCCGGTACCACGGTGCGGGGAGGCCTTTCTTGAGGTGCGGCACGAGTCTTAGTATGCAGGAGGGCAAAGCGAGACAGTCGGGTACGTTACGACGTACGGACCGTCCGAGGCTATGGAATGCGCTCCGTGCAGATTCCGGCGGGAGAAGATGAGAGGTGCACAACGCGCTCCGTTAGCGGCGAGGTGACAGGAGAGCGGGCGGCTCGGCACTGAAGCGGAGAGCGGCTCAGGGATGAGCGGGGCTCTCTACGGCGGGGCGACCAGGCTCCGAGCTGTCACGACCTGGGAGGGGGCGAAGGCACCCGAGTCACAACTCCGGCGAGGGAATAAGAACTAAGCAGATAGAACCCAATGGTCCTGGGGTTCCGTTCAGGGGGCAAGCTCTCGATCAAGCCCCTGGAGATCGTTTCAGGCACAAGTCTACAAAGTCCTCTCTGGTCTTTTCCTCTCCGTTCTCAGCAAGGCACCACTGCAGGTCAGTCTTACAGGATACAGACTGGTTTCCGTCCTTCAGCTTCTCTTGGTCCTTCTAGTCAGGCAGAGGTTCGTCGTGGTCAAAACTGGATCTGATTTGTAAGGAGCGGAGCTCCTATATTTATACTGAGATTCTTTTGTCTTTGCAGGCCAGGGGGCCTGAGCCTAGTTCAACCCGGTTTTGGAGTACTCTGTTGACAGGAAGCTGTCGTCTTCTTTCAGAGTGCAGGGCAGAGACATCAGATGCTCCGCAGGGGGTGGAGCCAGCATTGTGGTGGTGGAGCACAACCCTACTCAGAGTCAAGGACTACTCCGCCCACCCATCCTGGTGTAAGCACCCTATTCACCACCTGGGGGCCCAGACTGTCCCCGGGAATCTCCCAGCCCTGTCACTCACACAAACCAGACAACAGATACACATCCTGGCAGAGGCGGGCTAAAGAGTTAGGCGAGCAAAGGCTAACTTTCTAAAAGTAGCATTTGCAAACACAGGATATTAAAATAAACCTTACTAAAGGAAGTATTTTATTATTCTGAGCTCAGGCATACTAAACTCGACGTGATACCGTGTTCCCTGAGCCTGCCGGGACTATAGCGTGTAATAGTTCCGACAGCTCATCTGGCCTAAGAGAACAGGTAGCCCCTCCATAGTGAAGAATGAAAAGGGCGGTAATTCACTACGAGGACATGCCACACTCTAGGCTTGTCCTACCTTACGCTTACAATGCACCCTGCCCGTAGGCCTACCATAGGGGTGACTGATATGAAGGTTAGGGAAGGTTTAGGGACTGGCACTTGCGTAGTCAGCGTGACAGTACGGGACTGTACGCGGGGTCTGCAATGGCGGACCCGAGACACATCTTACGAGGCCGCTTCTGTGGGTTGCGCAACCAGCGCTGAAGGCCCACTAGCAGCATTTGTATCTACAAGCCCCGGCACTCCTCGTGCCCTTTAATGGGGACTGGCAGTAAACCAAATAAGCCAATTGTGGAAATCAATTACACATACACTTTACATTGGGAGCACTTGCACTGCGGCCCGGATTGGCCGTGGCGCAGCGCCCTGAGCATCGAACCCCAGCAAAACATCTGAGGCACATCAGCAAAAAGTGGAAGGGAGACTGACGCCAAGGTGCCAGGTCTAACAGTAAGCAACTTCCTACAATGCAATGTAGGGAAGACGGAGGTTATGCTCTTTGGAGAAGCTCCGCTATTATGGACTCCGGACTGGTGGCCATCCGAATTGGGTTCCCATCCAGCTCCTAAGCTTTCAGTAAAAAATCTGGGCATTTGTCTGGATCAGGCCTTGCCTAAAGGAGCATGTTACTTACACGGCCGGCACATGCTTTCATGTAATTGGATTACTTCGTCATGTTTTTCCACTGCTACCGGATGCTACCCGCAGGACTCTAGTCCAGGCTCTGGTATTGAGCCGTATGGATTACTGCAATGGTCTGTTGATCTCGGTTAATGAACGCTCACTCAGCAGACTACAGATAGTTCGAAACACAGCAGCATGGGTGGTACTGAATGCTCCCTACAGGACCCCCTCCCAGCCTCTTCTTGTCAAGCTCCATTGGCTCCCCATTCGGCAACAGATCAAGTTCAAGACCTGTTGTATTATACACAAAGCACTTCAGAATCTGGGTCCTCTCTATCTTTTGGAGTTGTTTTTACCCTATGTTCCTCTGAGATCTCTTCGCTCCAGTGGCAAGCATCTCCTGGAAGTGCCTGGTATTAGAAGGGCTAGACTGGGAGGAAAAGCTCTCTCCTACCTTGGCCCTTGTCTCTGGAACGAGCTCCCTCTTCCTCTCAGACAGTGCTCTGAGCATCTGAGTTTCAGGAAATTGCTCAAAACTTTTCTGTTTGGTATCTGTTAACTGATAAGCACCACTACCTCTCTCCCTCTAGTCCGTTTAAGCGCAGAGATACCCCTTCAGGGGTCGATTCTAGCGCAATATAAACAAATAAATCAAATAAATAAATAAATTATAGAGGAGTGTTCTCACTTGTTTGTTTTAATCCAAAACAGAAAAGTCAATATGTTGTTTGCATTGTCTTTTAATTATACTCAAATCTAACTTTCAATGCAGAATAATACTCTTATTTTTAACTTTTGAGGCCCTGTGATATTGTCCACCATCCAATCCCAAAGGAGGGACTCTGGGCTTTTTGGACAGGTCCAGCATATGTGCCCAAAATTAGTAAAGATACAGAAAGTATGCCGTTCCTAATTACATGCTTTGTAGTTTGGTCTGCCCTGTTCCCATGATGCACCGGGCCAGGGACAGACTAATTTGCATATAGCCAGGTTCTGAGCTGGGATGGGGCAGTGAGATAAATAACGGTGATGGATCAAGCCCTGATCTTTGGACTGGGTAAGAGTGGTCTGCTTAATTCAGACACTCTGTTCATCACCACCCCCTTTTCTGTATCGTTTTTGGCCACTATAGGTGTGGCAGGGTATACTCAGACATGAGTCCCTTTCTCACTGCTCCATCAGGATTCAAGCAAGCCGGGCCGAAGAGGCTGAAATGCCAGAAACCGGTCCCCGGTAGCCTGTCTCCTTTCTGGTGAAGAATTGGCTTTGTAGTTTGGTCTGCCCTGTTCCCATGATGCACCGGGCCAGGGACAGACTAATTTGCATATAGCCAGGTTCTGAGCTGGGATGGGGCAGTGAGATAAATAACGGTGATGGATCAAGCCCTGATCTTTGGACTGGGTAAGAGTGGTCTGCTTAATTCAGACACTCTGTTCATCACCACCCCCTTTTCTGTATCGTTTTTGGCCACTATAGGTGTGGCAGGGTATACTCAGACATGAGTCCCTTTCTCACTGCTCCATCAGGATTCAAGCAAGCCGGGCCGAAGAGGCTGAAATGCCAGAAACCGGTCCCCGGTAGCTTGTCTCCTTTCTGGTGAAGAATTGGCTTTGTAGTTTGGTCTGCCCTGTTCCCATGATGCACCGGGCCAGGGACAGACTAATTTGCATATAGCCAGGTTCTGAGCTGGGATGGGGCAGTGAGATAAATAACGGTGATGGATCAAGCCCTGATCTTTGGACTGGGTAAGAGTGGTCTGCTTAATTCAGACACTCTGTTCATCACCACCCCCTTTTCTGTATCGTTTTTGGCCACTATAGGTGTGGCAGGGTATACTCAGACATGAGTCCCTTTCTCACTGCTCCATCAGGATTCAAGCAAGCCGGGCCGAAGAGGCTGAAATGCCAGAAACCGGTCCCCGGTAGCTTGTCTCCTTTCTGGTGAAGAATTGGCTTTGTAGTTTGGTCTGCCCTGTTCCCATGATGCACCGGGCCAGGGACAGACTAATTTGCATATAGCCAGGTTCTGAGCTGGGATGGGGCAGTGAGATAAATAACGGTGAATGATCAAGCCCTGATCTTTGGACTGGGTAAGAGTGGTCTGCTTAATTCAGACACTCTGTTCATCACCACCCCCTTTTCTGTATCGTTTTTGGCCACTATAGGTGTGGCAGGGTATACTCAGACATGAGTCCCTTTCTCACTGCTCCATCAGGATTCAAGCAAGCCGGGCCGAAGAGGCTGAAATGCCAGAAACCGGTCCCCGGTAGCTTGTCTCCTTTCTGGTGAAGAATTGGCTTTGTAGTTTGGTCTGCCCTGTTCCCATGATGCACCGGGCCAGGGACAGACTAATTTGCATATAGCCAGGTTCTGAGCTGGGATGGGGCAGTGAGATAAATAACGGTGATGGATAAAGCCCTGATCTTTGGACTGGGTAAGAGTGGTCTGCTTAATTCAGACACTCTGTTCATCACCACCCCCTTTTCTGTATCGTTTTTGGCCACTATAGGTGTGGCAGGGTATACTCAGACATGAGTCCCTTTCTCACTGCTCCATCAGGATTCAAGCAAGCCGGGCCGAAGAGGCTGAAATGCCAGAAACCGGTCCCCGGTAGCTTGTCTCCTTTCTGGTGAAGAATTGGCTTTGTAGTTTGGTCTGCCCTGTTCCCATGATGCACCGGGCCAGGGACAGACTAATTTGCATATAGCCAGGTTCTGAGCTGGGATGGGGCAGTGAGATAAATAACGGTGATGGATCAAGCCCTGATCTTTGGACTGGGTAAGAGTGGTCTGCTTAATTCAGACACTCTGTTCATCACCACCCCCTTTTCTGTATCGTTCCTAATTACATGACAAGGGAAAACTAGGGGAACCAGTTTTGCGTGTTCATGAGATGTCGGAAAATGGGGATTCATCCTCTTGGAATTTGGGGCCTTCACACACCCAGCTGGGTGTCATGCTTCATCATAGGGCTGCTCCTCGTGAGGTCGGCGCTGCAATCCCTAACAGGCTCCCTATGAGGGGCTCTTTGGCGGATTTATTTTATTCCAAATTGCCGTTTGATGCCGTGTGGGTGAGGGGTCTAACCAGTGTAGATGAGTGAGTCGAGGTGTGTAACCTGAAGGAAGTTTAAAACAGGTTTGGAACTACCAACGAAAACTATTTTAACGAATAGGTCTCCCAACCTAATTAAAAGAGACAATGGCGCATGTCTGAGGTTATGTCTCAGGTAGGATGCTCTATTGTGTGGTCAACATGTTTCTCGCCTAGTAGTCAATCAATGTGGTGGTGATTTGTAAGGACCTTATAAAATCAAATCTATCTACAGACGTGTGGTTATATCGTGTAAACTACCTCTTTAAACCAGCCTAACACATACTCTGTGTAGTACCTGATAGCACATGACCAACCTGGTGAAGGAATAAAAACAAATATTAAGATCTGAGACTTCAGTATAAACAAAACACTTGTGTTCCCTGTGTGACAAGCTCACAGCGCACAGTGGTGAAGGCTAAAAACATACACAACGCGAGTGCCGTGTGGGTGACTCTCACAGACCTTTCATCGTGAAAATTACACAGGCACATATGGTCGAACACCACCATGGTTGCAGATAGAAATGATGAACTCACCCTAGTCAGTTTTCTCATTTTACTTCATCAATACCCGGCAAGCATCACACAAGACATTTCCATATGTACTATGTGGGTTGTAGGTTAAAAGAAAAGGAGATTAGAGCACAACACGTAAGATGTTGTAGGTACGTGATTATGTATATGGAGCAGTGAGGGAGTTGTATAACACGATCAACAGTAAACGAGAGGCAGCTGTTAATATATGTTATGTAAACGGACTCGCCCAGATCATATGGTGGTCAAATTGACATGAGGTGGGTGTAATGCTTGTTTGATAAAAGTTGCATGTGTCCTGTCCGGACAGATATTTGTATAAATGTCACATGTCAAGTTACAATAGTCTAGAAACATTTGGTCTGTGGCGGGGTTACCAAAGGTTGTTTGGTGTGGTACAACAACTGCATAGATATGGGTCCCGCTAGGTGTACAAAAGCTCTCGTTGTTTCGATAAACTGTGCATAATGAAAACCAAACTAACTTTAGATGAGCTTGCGTGTTGCAGAGTAGCTAGGAAAACCCCAACATTCAGGAGAATTGCGAAGGCTCTGAGCAAAGTGTACCCCGAGAAGCACAGCGTTATCGGACACAAGGTACTCATGTTTGCTGAATCAGCAACAGGCTCTCTGACCTACCCACTTCTGCCGGGATCGGGAGGTACTGGGAAGGATTGTGGACCTGTTTAAATACTGGAAGTGACTCAGCCTGAATTGGCGGGAAACTCCTGGTTGACTCGCAGTCCGCACTAGACCGCTAAAGTCATAGGAGGGAAACCGGTATTCAGTGGGGGCCATCTTGGCTGACTTGAAATTCTGATCATGGGAATCGCCATGTGGGAGTGGTGTGGAGTTGCTATTATGCTCCAGCTAAGTCTAGTGGTGATAAATCATGTGTTGCCCTATAATAAATTAAAAAGAAGTTGCAATCCATTAGCCAAGCCATATTTAAAGAGGTTAGGTAAAATGATGATAACAGAGTGCACTCCAAGGTGTCATAGGTGGTCATGGTGTGGTTAGGTAAAATGTACCAGGATCCAAGATGATTCCTGTGGGTTACTGTATGATCTTAACAGAGTGTACTCGGTATGTGATAAACCTTCAAGGTGTCAAAAGGAGTCACGGTGATCTCCATGGTTGAGGTGTTATCTAACCCTCGCTCATACATGCTAAGATGTTAGTGGGCCTGTTGTAAAGAGAATGGGGACTATGGGAGTGTCAAGTGTTAAGTGTACTCCAAGGTATTTCCTCATTCAACTCTTGTATCTCTGTTCTTTCATAAACAGGGCCCCCTTACTAATCTTACACGGGAAGTGCCTCTAGTGTTACCCATCATAGAGAGTCAGGTGAAAGCTGCAGCAGGTTAAAATGTATACACATTTTCGTGTTAGGTTTATGACACCGGAAATTACTGTGGTGCTCTGTGATGCATGATTTCACAGGTCTGATGGTCATACCTATATACCTGAGGTCACATGGTCAGGTAATCATACAATTGAATGGATTGCAGTTTGCGTGAGAGCGTACTTCCCATGTGAAGGAGTCTGAGAAAATTATTGTTTTTGTCACTTCAGTAAATCCACATACTGTGTAGGTCCTGCAAGGGAAATGGCCCTGAACTGGCGGCAAGTCCCACAAGTGCCGTTGTGAAGTCACTTTCTGTGGCTGAGGTCTCGTAAGTATTAGGATATCTTTGAGATTTTTCATGTGCTTAAATGCAAATCTGGGAAGATCAAGCTCCAGGGAACCTGTTTTCAATATACCCCAATGTTTTTTGATCACATTCCTGATTCTGTTGGAATCAGGTGTATAGGCGGTTGTGAGATTGCCTGTTTTTTCTTTCTCTCTAGGTTCGAGTAGAGCCTCACGGTTATTATTCCTAGCTCTTTTTTGGGAGAGTGCAATGTTGAGTTGTGGGTATTCACGTCTGCTCAAATTGTTAGCCGCAAAACAACAGTTGATGGACAGAATGCAGAAAAATGTCATGCATTCACCCCAGTACAGAGATCTGGGCCTAAATCCATCGTTTTTTTTGCACTCCACACCACCCCAGTTCAGACATGGCCATATGCAAATCAGCTTTGACCCTGTGCCTCATGGGAACAGTCCAGCCCGAACTGCCAAGCCATGTCTTTCCTGGACCGGAATCAAGCATCCTAGGACCGGTTTCTGGCTATCAGCCGTCTTCAGCCAGGATAGCTTGACTCCAGTGGTGTGGAGAGCATGGGACTCACGTCTAAGCATACCCATCCCAATCGGGGTGTGACAAATGCAAAACAACAGTTGATGGACAGAATGCAGAACAATGTCATACATTCACCCAGTACAGAGATCTGGGCCTAAATCCATCGTTTTTTTGCACTCCACACCACCCCAGTTCTTACATGGCCATATGCAAATCAGCCTTGACCCTGTGCCTCATGGGAACAGTCCAGCCCGAACTGCCAAGCCATGTCTTTCCTGGACCTGAATCAAGCATCCTAGGACCGGTTTCTGGCTATCAGCCATCTTCAGCCAGGATAGCTTGACTCCAGTGGTGTGGAGAGCATGGGGCTCACGTCTGAGCATAGCGGAGTCTGAGGTCTGAGGTGGCGGAGTGAGCTAAAGAACGGTGATGGATTAAACCCAGATCAGTTGACTGGGGGTGAGTGTTTGTATTGTCAACGCTCCGTCCATCATCACCTTTGGTTTTTCTTTGTTCGCCCTAAGTTGGCAGGGTATGCTCAGACGTGAGTCCCTTGCTCACTTTGCCACTGGAGTCAAGCAAGCCCGGCTGAAGACGGCTGTAATGCCAGAAACCGGTCCTGGGAAGCTTGATTCCGGTCCAGGGAAGACATGGCTTGGCAGTTCGGGCTGGACTGTTCCCATGAGGCACAGGGTCAGACTGATTTGCATATGGCCATGTCTGAACTGGGGTGGCGGAGTGAGCTAAAGAACGGTGATGGATTAAACCCAGATCAGTTGACTGGGGGTGAGTGTTTGTATTGTCAACGCTCCGTACATCATCACCTTTGGTTTTTCTTTGTTCGCCCTAAGTTGGCAGGTTATGCTCAGACGTGAGTCCCTTGCTCACTTTGCCACTGGAGTCAAGCAAGCCCGGCTGAAGACGGCTGTAATGCCAGAAACCGGTCCTGGGAAGCTTGATTCCGGTCCAGGGAAGACATGGCTTGGCAGTTCGGGCTGGACTGTTCCCATGAGGCACAGGGTCAGACTGATTTGCATATGGCCATGTCTGAACTGGGGTGGCGGAGTGAGCTTAAGAACGGTGATGGATTAAACCCAGATCAGTTGACTGGGGGTGAGTGTTTGTAGTGTCAACGCTCCGTCCATCATCACCTTTGGTTTTTCAAATTGTTAGCCAGCAGATTTGCCTCCGTTTTATAGTCCTCTAAGCTGCTACAATTTCTTCCAGTCTCAGAAATTGACCAAAAGGCAGGTTCCACCACTTAACACCTTCTACAACATTCACTTCTCTTTCTAGCAGTGCTACAACACTGAGACCGGCACCATACAGCAGACAGATGCTACACTGATAAGTTCAAACTCTTCTCTTTTGCCTAAGTATCTATTACAGGGTTATCTGTAACAAGAGCTACTTATGTTCAATTAAAAAATTATTTGGAGCTTCTAATACTATTAATGTTCTAATTGTGACCACATAATAAGACAAGATTAAATTAGTAGCCATGCTATTGAAGATTACCAACTGTGATCACTTCACTTAATCAGGCAGGGTTACCAACAGTAATGTAAACATAACTTTGTCAAGGTGGACCTCCACTGCATTGGTAATATATAACTACCATTGCTGCAAGGCTACAGCACTAGAATAATAATATTCATAATAACTCTCACCAATGCTGCATGATTTATCACCCAAATATCAGTTTTAACTGCATTTTGGTAATTCAACCATTTTTCTTCAAATGTCAGCCCCTGGTGGAGCTTCCCACACTAGACTACACAATGTGAAACTTTTCAAACGTAGGCCACTGTGTCAGAGGGCTCCCTAGGAGAAATTATACTGAAAATGTAAAACTTTTATTAGATTATTTATTCTACTTTTTTTTGTAGGAGTGTTTGTAGTACCTGTGAGTGGCCATGTGTGGTTCTAGACTTTCTCCAAAACTGGCTTGGAATATAGTTACTACTGTTTTAACTATTTTGGCTGCAGCAACTTTAGAAGTACAGTTTATGAATAGCAATGCACTTCTTTGCTGGGTGTATGTTTGCATGTGCATTTCTCTCCTTACACCCCTATCTACCCTCTTTAAAACTCTCCCATTAAGTACTACAGTTCAGATTTACTAAGGCTTCACACAGGGCAGCAGGCAAAGCTGCTCCTCTGTGTTGCGTGAAATGGAGAGAGCAGAAATGTGCCATTTCTACTACGATCTGGGACAGTTCTGCGCTGTCGTACTGTGTGCAACCTAGCATCAAAGCAGGCACCCTTGTGCCTTGCTACAAGGGTGCCTGCATTATGAGCAGGAATGTTTTTTGTGTAGGAAGGGCTACCCTTCTAACACCCCTTAAAGGCATTTTCCTTTTTCTATGCGTGCTATGGAGTGCATCACTCAGAGAAAAAGGAAGTAATGAGGTGAAATAAAGGTATTTCTCCTCGTTAAACCTGTGTCTGGAGGGTACACCATTTTAGCACAACCTCAAGTTTACTTACCTAAGTAGATCTGGGATTGCATCAAAATCCATGGGTGGATACATGGACACGCCTTTACTGCACCCATGGAATGCCTTCCAGACACATGGACACGCAAGGCAGCGCTATGTGCTGCCCTGCATTGCTTTACTTTTTTTTTACGAAGCTAAGCAAGGGTCCGCAAATCAGCCCTTGCGTGGCTTTGTAAATCTCTACTAACATTTTGCGTTGTCGCTGCGCCAAAAAACTGCCAAAGCATTAGTAAATCTCCCCTAGCCACATCCCATTTTTTTGCTGCACCCCGCTTCCTGCCCCGCCCACATTTCATACTTAAACGTATGCCTTCTGTGTATGGAAATGTCCGAACTCGAGGCCGGGACCTTGTCGCAGCGTAGCCCGCCCAAATAACACACTGGACTCAGAGCTGCTCTTAACGCTTCTTGCTTTATTCCCTGCCAGATCGTAACTGGCTTACAGACTAAATCTCCTCCCTTTCCTGTCCGTGTCGTTTCCGTTTCCTGCTTGCCTGACCTGTCCCTTTGTAGTCAGGCATGGCGACACGACATCTCCCCCTTTTGTACAAAGTGTTGTTACTTCCTACATTTCTTCAACAAGTCGCCGGGGTCTCCTCACCTGACGTCTGGGGCGAGCCTCCCGATCTGGCGTTTGGCTGCGTTGATCAGGGCCACTGGTTATTCTTGAGGAGTGATGGTATTGGGCATCGTTGCTATCGCTTTGACTGGCGGGGTCACTTGAAGTTTGACCCGAGGACGTTTCTCGCCCGTTTGAAGGAGTGTACCTCTTGAAGTGTGATATGTTTCTCGTTATTTGCTTGTGATCGGCTTTGGCTGTGATCATTGTTCCTTTCCTCTTGTGGACCTGTAAGGGGATGTCCAGGTATCGGCTGTCTGCTTTTGCTCGCCGGTCACCTCGTACTATGACCCAGTCTCCTTCTCGGATGTCGGCATCTTTGGCATGTCGGCGCTGGTCTGCATACATCTTCATTTTCTGCTTCTTTTCCCTGTCAATGTCAACCAGCGTGTCGTGATCAACAGTGATGGTCCGTGGTTGAGATGTTGTGCTTATCGTAGGTAATCGTGTTCTGGGTGTTCTTCCCAGCATTATTGTGGCCGGGCACTGGTTTGTGGTGTTGTGGGGAGTGGTCCGGTATGCCCTCAGTACTTCGTTCAAGGTTTGCTGGATATCTCTGCGTGTTAGTTCCGCTTGCTGGATCGCCCTCTTTAGCGTCCCCATGAATCGCTCCACCATGCCGTTGGCTTGTGGCCATAGGGGAGTAATTTTCTGGTGTTTAAAATCAAGGTGCTGCGCGAAGTCTGCAAACTCATGGCCGTTGAACGGGGGCCTGTTGTCGGACTTGACTCTTGAAGGGACACCCCATGCCGCGAAGATGTCATCCAATATGGGAATGACTGCTGCTGCTCTGGTGGATGGTATCATGTGCGCAAAAGGAAATCTTGAATACTCATCCATGACAACCATGATGTATTGTCCTGACTGCAGTGGTCCAAAGAAATCAACTGCGATTTGCTGCCACACTCCGTCTGGAAGTTCGGACATTTGAAGTGGGGCTGGGGGTTCTTCGCGGCTAACTAGTTGGCAAGTCATGCAGTCCTTTAGAGTTGTCTCCACCATTAGGTCAAGAGAGGGGAACCAGACTCGTTCTCTCAAGGTCTTCTTTGTGGCGTTTATGCCTCTGTGGCCTTCGTGGGCCAGGTTGATGATTCCTTGGCGTAGTTTTTGTGGGATCACAATCCTCCCCCCCCTCAGGAGCAGGCCGTTATCACTGATTGAAAGTTCATCATGAACGCGTTGAAACGCCATGAGGTCACTGAGGTGCGTTTCTGAGCCCGGAGTTGTGGTCTTGGCGTGTCGCCAGGAGTTGGCACGTACGTGGGTCATGACTGCTTGAATGAGTGGGTCTGAGGCGGATGCTTCTTGGATAGCCTCCAGGGGAACTGCAGGAGGGCACGCGGCATCAATGACGAAGTGAATATAGTCGTCTGCTAGTGATTGCGTAGTCGTGGCACTCGGTAAAGGGTGTCTGGACATATAGTCCGCTGGGTTCTCGGCCTTGCCTGGTTTGTGACCAACGTGTATATGTAGTCTTGGAGTCGCAGTGGCGCGTCATTCTCTTGATACGCGTGATGAAGTCGCCCATGCACTCTTCTTTGTCTTGAGAGGCTAAGTTGAACACATAGCGTTCATAGTCTACGTTGCGCTTGTGTAGAAATCGTCTATCAAGGGCAGCCTTCACTTCGTCGTATGTGGCGGTGGCTGCGTCGGGCATTTCTTTGATTATTTGTGCTATCTCTTGGCCTGCTAGGTTTCGCAGTGCAACCAGCTTCCGTTTGGAGTCTTGTACCAGGGAGCCCTCCATGTAGTCTTCGAAGTCCTCACTCCAGGTCTTCCAAGCGGGCCCCATGGTGTTGCCAGGCGTCAGCACCAGCGGCTGTGGTTGTCGCATGAAGGGTGCTCCTACGGACGCTGCTTGAGGCATCATCGTTGTGCTGGACTGTGCTGGTGTACCCCCACTTGTAGAAGTGCTCTGAGCGTCGGTGTCAGACATGTTATTTCAGCACTCTTCTGCAGTTGTTTGTGATATTCTGTCCTCTTTATTATCTCTCCTTGCTTCTGGCTGAGGTGAGTATTAGTATTCCCGCTCTTTTCTACTTAGTCTTGTGGTTTGGAGTGGTTGTGCCTGACTCCAAGATGGCCGCCGTGGTTGAGACGTGGGTTGTGTAAAGGCTTGGCGCCTGACCTAAAGATGGCCGCCACGTGGGACGCCGTAACCTTGGCCCAGATAGTCTTTATCATGCAGCTGCCACGCTTTGCTTGCTCGGCGGTCGCTTATGTGCGGCTGGGCTGCGGCGGGACTCACCCTCGTTTCTTTTCCTGTTCGCGAGGGAATGGGACGTTCGCGTCTACCGCGAGGCCGCTCAGCAGGGCTGCTTGCGTCGTCTGTGCTGCGCGAGCACTTCCCTCGGTGCGCGTCTGTGCGAGCGCTTCACTCGCTTCATGCGCCTGGATGGCAGCGCAAGGTCATCTGGCCAGGGCAGAGCGCTCGGCAGTCTCGGGTGCCGGTTGTGTGTTTTTCTTTTTCGCGCCTTTTTTGTTTTCCGTTTCTTGGGGCTGCCGGCTCGTCGTTGAGGCCGTCCTCTCAGCTGGGCTGTGCGATGTTTCTTGTGGGGTAAATGGATCCCACCCTCGTCGCCATTGTCGCAGCGTAGCCCGCCCAAATAACACACTGGACTCAGAGCTGCTCTTAACGCTTCTTGCTTTATTCCCTGCCAGATCGTAACTGGCTTACAGACTAAATCTCCTCCCTTTCCTGTCCGTGTCGTTTCCGTTTCCTGCTTGCCTGACCTGTCCCTTTGTAGTCAGGCATGGCGACACGACAGACCTCTGTACAGAAAAGATAGAAGTGGCAGCAGGGGAGGTCTTCTCATGTAGGTTTGTCAATTGCACTTTGTAGTACGTGAATAGTACTACTGTACAACTATTTCACATACTACAAAATGCAGTTTGTGAATACCGTCTTATTACTTTTCACTCAGGTTCCAATCTGGACTAGACATTTTACATCCTCTAGCAAACACGGGGAGCTTTCCTGATATCTTCTCTTTTTTAGAGAAAGAAGGGCTTGAATATGCTGCTAGTTCTAATCGAAAAATGCAATTTCTGTGATTATTGCAGTACACGTTTGGGACTCCTCCTCTTCTGCAAATGTTTTGAAAACACTGGAGCAACATCAAAATTCTGATTACTTTAATACCACAGTGAGGACGCTGAATGCCCAGGGGTATGAATCTGAAAGGCGCTCGTTTACGACTATTGTTGTTTCCACCTTTTGCTAAGCACTTTCTGTGCCACATCCTCTAATGAAAATACAGGTAATGGGCCTCAGCATTCACAAGAAATGACAAAATCCTTCCAGAGCCGTAAACAAAGCCGCTGTTTATTGGTTTACCTCAGAAATCTCAGACGGCTGTGAAGAAATCGCTCCATAAGCACTACGGTTATTAACTCGGAGGATGCGATGCTCAGAGCAAGCGCCTAGACCCTGCCCTGTGCAAAAGACTATGCTAATATTTTTTGTTTTATATCAGTCATTACTCGCCACTAAACTGGAATGGCATTTCCAATAAGCGCATTCCGTCCATTCACTTTGCTCAGGGTTTTGACACATTAAAACGCTAACGTGGATTAAAAAGAAAAAGGCCCCTGGTAGCCACACAGCTCATTTGCATTTAATTTAAGGCAAATAAGACTTTTATTCATGCCTAATGCAAACCACATCAAGAGAAAAACGAATATAAAATTGCTCTACATAACAAAGTGAAAAACGCAGAGCAGCCCCTACATAATGAAACTAAACAGAACAACTAAACCATAAGGAAAGGAAAATATTCAGAATTTCGACTCATTTTGATAAAGAAGCAATTGCAATTTTAGAATGCTATCGTTCAAGGGACCATTGGAAGTAACAGAGTATACATTGGAAATTGAGGGATGTCCAGTCCTTAAACCTGTCGATTCCCAGCCTCATTTTAAGGTGGGGCAAGAACTGCATCTCCACAGGTGGAGCTGACATGGAGACTTCACTGTCCCCTCACCTGAGCAACTACTATATTTTTGGGATAAAATCGTGACTATTAAATCTAGCATCCCCGTCACTACACCCGCTCCCTCTGAGCATACACATGTCACGAATACTCATTCGCTGGATCACTTCCCTTCCCTGGATGTCCCATGCTTACTTACCCTTTTGAATAGGGTAAAGTCTGGATCCCCTCGAGATTGTTGCCCACCTTATATTTAAAAAAATGTATTTGCTACTTTTCCATCTCTTATCCTAGGTCTCCTCAATACATCGTTAACCTCAGGCATGGTACCTAACTCGTTTAAGGAGGCAGTTGTGGTGCCCCTCTTAAAAAACCTAGAGCGGAGCCCACCATTGTAGCAAATTATAGGCCAATCTCCCTTCTTCCTTATCTTGCCAGGGTATTGGAAGCCCATGATACTTCACACCTCTCTAGTTTCATTGAACAAACCAACGTCCTGGATCCTGCTCAAGCCGGGTTTCGACCGGCCCACTCAACCGAGTCGGTTATCACGGCAGTCCTGGACTCCCTGCGTCACAATGCAGATATGGACATCCCTCAGGCCTTTATCCTACTCGATCTGTCAGCTGCGTTTGACATGGTCGACCATAATATCTTGCTCGACCGTGTCAGACTAGCCGGCATCTGTGGCTCAGCCCACGATTGGATCAGGTCATTTCTTAGTGATCGCTCGCAGGCAGTTGGTTTGCCCCTTTTTCATCCCCTGCATTCCCTACCACATGTGGGGTTCCCCAGGGTTCCTCACTGTCCCCTATCTTATTTAATATGTATCTGCTTCTCTTGCTTCAGTCTCTTAAAACCTTCAAAGTTACCACCTTTAATTACGCAGATGATCTGCAACTCACTTTCACAATTGAAAATTCATCTGACTCGATCAACTCATTTCAGAAAACCATACTCCACATACGTCATTGGATGGATGGTAACCAATTGAAGTTAAATCCAGATAAAACTGAACTGGTCCTCTTTAGCAAAAGCCAGCTACTCTGGGGCCCACATTATTGGCCATCCGAACTAGGCCTCCCCCCTACTCCGTCCAATTTGGTCAAAAGTCTGGGGGGTGCTTATCGACAGAGACTTATCATTAAAACCTCAAGTAAATTCGGTGGTGGCTACATGTTTCTTTCAGCTCCGTAAAATAAAAAAGATCAGCCGGATGCTTACACAGTCATCCTTGACCCAGGTGGTGATGGCCTTGTTGTTGTCTCATTTAGACTATGCCAACGCCATCTACCTGGGCCTCCCTGCGGCCCTCAGTAGGCGCCTGCAGATAGCCCAAAATCAGGCTGCCAGACTTATATATCAGTCATACCAGAATGACGATCCCTCTCCATCCACATATAATTCTCTGATTTCTGGATTGACTGGGCAGTACCCTGAATCTGCCATAAGACAATCCAATCAGCCAAAGACAGACATTTTCCCCATCCACTCATTGTCCCTTTATTTTTTGACCACTGAGTTGATTTTTCACATTTACTCTTGATTTCTGTTAGGCCCTCCATGTTAACCATTCACTTTTGGATTTATGGTTGAAATGGTTTAAACATCGACAATGTAAGTTTTGAACTGATAGCGCTGATCATTATATGATAATGACCATGTGGATTTGATTAATTCCTAGTTGCTAACTAGTTCATATAAATACATCCTTCATTAATTTGTTGTGGTATGCCACTCTGCACTTTGTTCTTGTCATGTTGTGAATCACAAGGGCACTACACCCTAGCATTTAAACACTCTGTAGCACATTTTGATACATATATATACACATAGCATGTGCTCTATGGATTACACTCATTATATTCTATATCCAAATCATCCTTCTTTCATTGAGGTCCAAACCTTCTGTTAGATATTGAATTAATGCACTGTGTGGTGATAGTTGAAGGTAGTTGGTTGATTTCCTAGACCCACCTAGTTCATTGCCAGTAAAATCACTGAGCATGCATTGCAACTCTCCACAAAGTAGTTCCATTGGAACTATTGCTTTTTTGTCAGTAGCATATATATATACCTTGGTTCTGAGGAATACATGTTTGCCCCTTAGTTTAATTTAATCATTATACATATATAGTCACCCACTAACCTAAACAGGCATTTTAAAATGCTGTTATTCATTGTAATTATGTCATAGCAGTAACAAAAAAAAAGATTGTTTTCCAATGCTGCAAGCCAACAATATTTAATCCTGGAACTTGCCTTTTCAGTTCATGATTGGTTATATGTTTAAAATCCCACAATTATAAAAAGGCTCATCATAATCATGGATGGTTCGGGAAACCATATACAGCATACAATTGTAGATGGGTAACTGTGGATAAAGGGAGAGTTTTCCGCCCTGAGGTTCTGAGTGGCATCATTGACAACTCAAGGTTTACTCTTGCCTACTTCATGTCCCCAAGAAACCCTCAGTGAAAAATACCCCTTTTAGTCACACTTACCTATACTTGTTTGCAATGCAGCACATTTCCAGATAAATTGTACAATTTGTGCAACTATTCGATTTGATTTGATTTGGAAATGTATATAGCACACGAATGCCCAGGAGCGTCTAGGCACTGCGCTGTAGATTGCCAGAAACAACAGAAAAGAGAAGTTTAGTTAGAGAACAACCAGGTTTTTAGTGCTTTTCTGAAGGAAAGCAACGTTTGGCTGTTCATTATATCAGTCAGGAGTGAGTTCCACAATTTCACTGTGCCCAGAACAAAGCTTCCTCCTCCCCAACGTGCCTTGTTGAATCTGGGGGATTGAAGGAGTTTATCTTAGATTTCTAGCTGGAGAGTGCCAAGAGAGGTGTTGTTTCAGGTACTGAGGACCGTTCCTGTGCAAAGCCTTGAAAGCTAAACATAAGGATTTAAAGTCTATCCCTTTTCTCACTTGGACCCAGTGTAGCTTTCTTAATCCTTGGCAAATAGACTGGAATTTCGGAATGTCCAACAGCAGACTAGCGTCTGCGTTCTGCGCACGCTGTATTTCGAGCATGTGCTGTATTTGTAGGCCCATATACAGGGCATTCTGCCCTGCTTTCAGTTTTATCCCACTAATGAATCTGGGCTCACAATCAAAGAATTTGATTCTTTTTTATTTTGTGAAATTGCCTGTTGTGTTGTTCACTTTCAACACAGGTTGCTATAACACTGGAGAGAAAATCAGGCATGTGTTTCTCTTGCAATAGTAAACATTGCAAGAAAAAGTATTTTTTTGTATGGTCATCCCCATTTTTTGCACTGATGTTGCTGGTTAATTGAGGCTCTGCACTGAGACATTGCTAACCAGGGCCCAATGCATGTGCTCTGACCCCTAAAACATGTTGAAATAGGCTAAACTCCTAATTGACATATTTAACTCAATTACAAGTCTGTAGTATATGGTGAAAAGTGTACCACGGCCTGTGAGTTAAATGTCGCTAGTGGACTGCAGCATTTAGTGTTCCACCACTAACGTGACAATGCAAAGCTTGTCTCTAGGCCCGCACTTGTAGTCTGTGTGTGCAGTTATAACACTGCATGGGGTAATTTACAGTAAAACACACAGGAAGTGGCACTTTGTGATAGCTAACAGTAAAACACAGAAAGTGGCACTGTGGTATAGCTTACAGTAAAACACACAGGAAGCGCTGTAACAGTGGGTAGAGTCACCCCTGGGAACATTTAGCCCATTGGTTAGGAACTGGACATGAGTTTCCCCCACTCACAGGCTGCTATTGGATATAAATGTGGTACCCCAGGTATGCTCTTCAGAATGCTGCTGGACCTGTGGAAGACAGAAGAAGGACTGCAGCAGCTGTTGTTACCTGTGAGGGGAACCCTAAGGACTGGACCTGCTCCCACTTGTGCCCAGGACAAAGTGGACTTCATGGGTCCGTTGGCTGACTTCCTGTTAAGTCACAGGGACACAAAAGCTGCAAGAAGCCTACTTTTCCGAAGAGTCTAGCTGACTAATTTCAACTGTACCTGCCCATGATCCTGATGGTGGCTTCTGTTGAAGTGAGTCCTAACCCCAAGTGCTCTTCCGAAGATCCTGGATCCCTTGGCTGATGTTAGAGGGTACCCCTCCTGCTTAAACTGCAAAATCTGGTACTTAGGCAATTTTACCTTTGAAGAACTGACAGGAGACCAGGACTGCCATTGGGCCAAAACCACTGATGTCAAATTGACAGTCAGATTCAACTTGCTGTTTTGCCATGTTGAAGGAGATTTGACTTCCAGAAAAGTTTCTAACTCCAAACGTAGAGGGCTTCACCAAGAGCAACACTGAGAAGAAGCCAGTCGATGTCAAGACCTTCCTAGGCATGAATGCCAGACTTTGCCCACTCAGAACTTTTTCACCTTTGTCAACGAACGCACCAGGACCCCGCTCTTTAGCAACCTGCCATCTTCGAACTCAGATCCAGATTGCAGCTTGCTTTGCGAATGACTGATCGACAAAGAGCCTTGTGTCTGACCCATGCTCCATCTCGGATGCCTAAAACCTAACTTCTGCTCCGATCTAGTGCAACAAGTTGCCTGGGATTGTAGCTTTGTGCTTTTTGGTGCTATTTTTAAAATTTGATATATCTCATTCCTCTTATTGGATTTTCTTTAAATTTGGGCCTTGTTTTGTTAATCAAAATGACCTCTATTTTTATAAATTAAAGTGAAATTTCTATTGTGTTGTGTTTATAACTTTTTAAGTGTTTTGTTACCTCTGAATGCTTTACATATTATGTTAAGTTAAGCTTACTCTCTGCAACAGCTACCAAGGTATGCAGTGTATCTCCTGGGACAGATCCAAAACTAGTAAAGTGTGATGTAAATTATAAAGTGGCATTATTTACTCAGTGTCCTTTGTCCTTTTAACTGTACCACATTGTACTTGCCAAATGGTATTATGATGTCAATGTGGACATGGTACTTGTGTACCACACTGGAGAGAGTTGCTTGTTTGCTGCTCCCTGAGTTTAGCTGGGACTTTACATGTAATAAAAAGCTCAACTCATGAAGATCGTGTGAGCGGTAATTAGTACAATTAATGCAAACAAGCTGCTTAAGGCCTCAGCAATGGAACCCATGGTGTCGGATGAAAGGGGACGGCAAGGTGCCATTTTAAAGAGAATATGTGTGCTGAGTATTGTTTTGTGCTGTGGCTCAGTGGGGATTCAGTACAGCCACAAGCGTTGCGTTATTTGGCCACGCGCAACAAAAGAAAAGACGCGCAGCGAGCTGTCGCTCTATAAGTAGAGAACTGCTGCTTATATAAAGCGCTGCAATACCTTCCGGTCAGGTTCGTGCTACAACTGCAAAACAAGCAGTTGAGGGAGAGCGTGTCAAGCTATTTAAGAAAATAATGCTCGGAGGATGTAATTAAAGCCTACCAAGTAACAACACATTTAACAGGGGCTGTCCTTGGGAGGTTACAAGAATAGAAAAGGTGGTACTAAGGAGGAGGGACTATGAAGACCATTGACCAATGAAAAGCCACCATTTACAAAAGACAGGGTCAGGAGACAATTAAAAAGATGGGCAGAAAGTAGACGTGGCTTCATGCCCGTATCCTGAATACATCATGACTCGAAGAGACCGCGTAAGCTCTGCCTAGGTGAGACCTAAAAAGGGCCAAGCCAGCAATTTTATTAGTGTTATTTCTCATGTGTATTTCTCTATATGTACTTATACCTGTAAATGTGTATGCAATATATGCCAAATACATATGTATATAAAATTATGGTTAGCTTTGATTTTAAGACCTTACTGTATGTTTAAAAACCTTTAGAAATTCTCGGAAAAAAACACAAAGTAAGGTCATGGCTGTAAAATGGCACATAAAAATCCTAGACATTTGCCAGTTGCGGTTAGGTAAACCAACCTTAATGTGTATACCGATTTTAACATATGGCATGGGCATTTGGGGATTCAAAGACGTACTTACTATGTAGACAGAGGAGAATAGATTCTGTTGTAGAGCTCTAGGACTTCCCCCTTCCTCACCGCACTTCTCCCTCCATCTGGAATTAGGTCTTGATTGTGTCCAAGACACAATAAATGCGGCACCTCTAGCCACCTGGCGTTCTATCTGGACAAATGAAGAAGCTGATCTTAATCAGGCTATTATTAAAGACTGTTTAAGTTGCATTCGAGACCTCTCTATCCCCTGGCTCCAATATATCAAAACCTGCCTCATGGAACTTGGTTGTGCCTCATTGTTTCAGCACCCAGATTCAATCAGTAAAGGGGACCGACACAGGGTTTTGGATAGCTTACGAAAGCACAAAGAATTGTCCAGGGAATTGTCTGAAGTATCCAAACCCACTGTCAGGGATTATTGCCTTATACAAGTACCTCCCTCCATTGCCCCGTATCTTTTATAAGTAAATAATGTGCACAAAAGGAATTTGTTGACTAGATTTAGGCCGGGGTCATTTCGCTGGTTGATATGCTTCCCCCTGGGCCAGTATTCTTCTGAATCTATTACCACTTGCCCTTGTGATGAACATTGAAGCTAAACTATTTTACATTTTGTATTTTTCTGTCAATTTTATCTTCCATTTACTAGGAAATTTCCAATACCACTTTTGCACAGGCACAAACTTTCTAAGCGTAAAGCGGCTTTGTATTTCTCCAGCAACTCAATGATCGTGATGTTTGTTGTTTCAAGTTTTTTGAAGTGCACTTTTGCAAAGAGAAGGAGCATGCTGTTTTAATATCAATGCATTTTAATAGTTTCTGTATATATTGTATTTGTATTGCTGTTAAAATGTTTATTGCTGCTGCTAACTCTTTTAAATGGCTGATTTTAAAATGTAATGCAATTGAATAATATTTGCTGCTATTTACGAATCCAGTCTATCTGCACTGTCACTTTAGTTACGATCAAATTATTGGTTTTGCCTGCAGTCGTACTTATTTTAAATGGAAAATGTGATTGTAACTTCCTGAAATGAGTCTGATCTTAATGATGTTTGTTATTATGTGTATCTTTTATAATCTGTCTTCAGAAAGGTCGAATAAAGTAAGAATTGATTGAATTGGATTTTGTGTCCCTGTCAAAGCACATGTACTGCTTATGACTTCACATGTCACTCATGACATGTTAAATTACATCATTCATTTGTTCTGACCTAACACCATGGTGTCTTGGGTATTTCCCTCATTCTCCTGGTCCCATGTGTGCAGTGCCATTACTGGTAATCATTGTTTAGGTGTTCCCCTAAATGACTACTGATAAGCTGAACAGCTAATTCAGATTGTTGCTAGAGAAAGCAAAGCTCTATTGTCATCAGTGGGGAAAGAAATACTTTTCTATTAGCTTTGCATGAGGCTAAATCCATCCACCAGCATTTGCACATGTGCGTATCCTGGTGCGATGGATGATGTGTTATAGCAATGCCACATTAGAGCATATAAAAAAAATTCCATCAACTACAACACATCCGACCCTCCAGGTTAAGACTTGAGCTAGGGCTAATAAATCAATCGACTGTAAGGCTTCCTTGTTAAAATATTTTATCAGGTGTAGGCGGCCCCCAAGTATTCCTTAAAAACTATTTGAAAGCGATTTATTAAAAACTGGGCAACCCATGGTCTAGTCAACTTAATGAGGCGATTCGGTTATTCAAGATCAAGGAGTCTGCACTGTGGGACGGTGCCATGCCTTACCGGGCATGGAAGACAGTTATTAATAAGCAGATGAAAGAATCTTCGTGGGAACAGTATTTACGGTCCGTTGAGAGTCGAGAAAGGGCTCAGCCCTAACAGATCCCTATCACGTTGGGAAGCCACAAAAGTACTTTTCGGATCTCATTAACGCAAATACTTGGGACCACATCCTTTACATGAGAGTGCTTGCATCACCAATTAGAGATTTCAACCAATGTTGGGCTGGTTGTGGGGGTGACTTTAAGTGTAGGCTATGCAATAATTATCGGGAATCATGGTTTAATCTGTTATGCTGTTGCCCTGCCCTAGATCAACAAAGGAGACTACTGCTAAAACCAATTTTTTTGGCAGATGGATTTCGTTCTTGTGCATAGGCATCTGCCTTTTGCTTTAGCAGTAGCTCACCCGGGCGATTGAAGAGATGTTAAATTTGTGAAGATTTTAAATAAATTACTGCTCAACTCCCGGGCAATAGCCTTTCCTCCAAAACAATGTCTATAAATAACTTACTGTTTTGGAGGGGTGTAAGTGAGGTTTAATCCTTCTTAGATGGAACTCTTGGAATGTATAGCTCCTAAAATAAGAACTGGTAGCTCTAACTTAGGCAAGATTAGAATGCAATAAGCATTTCGTCCTACTAGATTGAATTACCCCACCGGCCCGCTTGTAAAGGATTTAGGCATTATTTTAATCTGGCTCATGTTAATATAAATTAGATCTGTGTATATACTCCTGGCATTGTTTTAGTAATCTTTAATCTTTTAGAGGACTTTTAGTGATAGTGTGATGATGTATTACTTTTATGATGGAGTTGACCCCTTTGGACTGGGATAGAACAAGGCGTTGGCATTTTAATATGGGACTCTACAGGCTACTTGAAGAATCTTTGATTATATTGTAAACAAGCCTCTGAAGAAGTGTTTCATGTTGTCTGATTCTCATGATTTTATGTCTATTTTGTTATGGTTTTAAGTAACTGTACAAAAAAATATTACTTACATATTACTTATTTTAAAATAGAACATACCAGCACTTGTGATATGTGAAAAGAAAAATCCCATTCTCATGGCATTTGCACTCTCGTGAGGTAACTAGGATATTCTATCCCACGTGGACACCTTAGCTTGTTTGGCAGGCCATCACCCTGACCACCACAGGACATCAGAGTGAGTCTTGTGAGCCTGTGGCACCTCTGAATACTCCCTCAAGCCCCCAACAAACAGTGCTGAAGAAAAGGCTCTCCTGTGACGAAGGGTCCTGACCAAATCCAACCAGAAGAAAAGTCAATCAGTCCCCATATGAAAAGTAAGGGAGACAGTAAATCACTGCGCTCTGAGGAGCTGGGTAGCGTGGGTTGCCAGCACCCGGGGCAAGGCAAGTATTGCGCCCCCAACCCGCGGACCATTAGCACTTCCTGCTGCAAAATGTTATTAGAAAAAGAATTTGTCGTACAATTAATACACATTTTATGCCTGGGGTCATTGCTGTATACACTGCCTAGGGCCACCTAACACATCACACCTGAGGAAATTGATTAATTCACTGACTAGGACCCTTGATGCATGTACTATCAGGGGCCAGCAATTCATGGTAGAGCTTGGGACGCTGATGTATGTTGATTGACATATCAAGGCATTAAACGATTACTGTTGGGGAAACTGATGTTTATTACTGGCTGGTTTAATGGATGGACCTAATGTTAAGGGCCATTGTTACCTGAGGCATGTGATGCTCATTACCTCTTTGGCAAACTTTTCTCCTCCAGATCCGTCTGAGAGAAAGCCTCATAGACACTGGGAACATAGGTACTATGTACCATGTGTTGTTATCAAGTTCACATGATTAGCTACTTCTCTCTTCCAAACCCAGCATCCACAGGTCTTTGGTGATGCCCATGTTTTGGAGGTCAAGGTCAAACCTATGTCATTTGCAAATGCTTGTGTTATTGAGATTATTCAGATCTGTGGGAGATTCTAAGAAGCAGATATGTGTTTAATTGTTCTTTATTTAGATTATGTGGTTGTAACCTTCGTTTTACTTGGTGTGCTTTATCAGATAGTTGAGCTTCTCTTCGAGTGGCATAGGCTGCTGGCCGTAGTTGCTGAGGACTCTGTATTCGTCAGCGATTGCCATGGTTGCTATTTGGGATGTTCGCTTTCCAGGCGCAACTACTGTGGGTTTTTAGAATATATCTGGTCAGACAATTCTGCAATCCCACATTTTCGATGAATACGATTGTCCTTATCTCATTTGTTTGCATGCTTGTATTTTTCCCTTTCATTATGCACTAAAATAATATTTTCATGTAAGAAAAAGAACAACTCAGCTGGTACAAATAGATGACAAGCCGAATATCAGATATCCTGATTCATTTAAAATCCACTTCATTATCTCTTCGCAGCTCTTGAGGGAGCTGTAGGAAAAAACTGGTTCATACATGGACAGCTTTTAGCAACGGTTCATAACTTTATATGTTTACAAAATGGCATCCACTGGGAAATGCAACAGCCTTCAAGCTTTGACTCATTTGCACTGGCACCAGGAAGCCTGAGACGTGCAAAGGTCTCCTGGTTGGAGTTATTCTCTGCCAGCCAAATTACACACACCCTTAAGGGAGAACGTTTATTAAAGACAAGTATATCAAGGGATTGTAACTTGTGTTTTAGAATGGCTAGAGCAGTAGTTTGATTAGCAATTTCTCTATGGAAAGTTAAACACGAGTTTTCACATGAATTAGTTATGTAATTCGTCTTTTAAATGAATCTCGATGGGATAATTGGCCTCTACTCTGAGTCTGAGCTGAATCAAGCTCAAGCAGGGTAAGTCAATGAATTTTAAAATGTAATATGTAATTCATGATATATTTATTACGCGACAGGGCAAAATGCAAAGTTTGGAGAGTTGAAATATGTTTTAACTCTTGTAGAAAATATTATTAGAAACGGAAGATGTCGAATATCTAATGCATTGAACGTGCCCAAAAGTACAGAGCTTTTACCCCGCAGTGGTGGGTGGTGACTCCCAACAGTGGGCAATGGTCACCTAAGGGAGCTAGCCTGTGATTTCTGTGATGGACTTTAGCTGCTGCCCAGTGACAGCATGACATTCCATAGGGGTGTTAGCTATTGGTCACTTCTGTAATGAGGTTTCAAGACTCTATTCAGGCAGTCCTCATTCTATTTCCTGTAGGAATCCAGATTAGGGAGCCAATGGGAACTTCAACTCGAATACGTTTTGTGGGAATTACTGCATCCTGTGGGTTTCCCCCACTCAATTTCCGGCACTAAAATATTCCATAGGTATGTGGGAAAAAATTGCTCATTCTGAGTTTTGAACCTTGGAACAGAAGCTATTTGGTATTAGTCTAATATCAATTGCACAACCAAGCAGTCCTGTGGCAGGACATTTTATGAATTAGTGCTAGTATGTTAGTACCTGTCATTAAAGAGACATGAAAAATTAGGACAAATGAACCACAATAGAGAGAGGCAAAACACTATGAGACAACACATCATATCTCACAGGGCTCGGTGAACTGACTTGGAATGCATCTGCTCTTCTTAGTTGAACAATGTTAAACTATCATGAAGGTCGTACTTTCACAGGACACCTCTCTACACCCGGCTAAGAATTGTAAATGTCCCCCTCCAGTGTTCAATCCCTTCCCCAAAGTGGTTTAGATTTGATTGGGAATAGTACATGACACCATTAGCGTCCAACACCTTTCCCAGTTGGGCAAATTGGAGTAGGAATAGTAAATGTCACCCCTTTAGTGTCCAACACTTTCCCCAAATTGTTTTATATAGGACTGGGAATAGTAAATGCCACCCTTTTACTGTTCAACTGGGAAACATCCTTTAATGTACTATCCAACACCTTCCCTACTATCCACGGGGACTGGAGTTGGAATAGTAAATTAAACTATTCACTATCCAGCGCCCCAAAGCACTATGCGTTGTAATGGTATGCGTTGTAAAACTTGCGATGTAAAGGTAGGTGTTGTAAAAGTATGCGTTGTAACGTCATACATCCGTTCAACTGGCTCCCCAGTTCATAGTGTTTGTTGGATGTCATCACTCCTAGAGCGACATGGTCTTGTGTGAACAAGAACGTTTCCTAGATTACTGCTGCATTTCAATGCAAAGAGGGGTTTCTCTCAGAATCTGTCACCTTTGTTTAAGATATGGCAGTTCTTATTGATGGCTTTCTTGATTGAATCAGTCAGATGGCTAAACGTGCTGACACAGACCAGTCTCTGTTTTAGGTCTTGGATTTAGTTCACACTAGACCATGTCGCTCTAGGAGTGATGACATACAACAAACACTGTGGACTGGGGAGCCAGTCTGAGGCAATTTTCTGTGTGGCTCCTGCTTTGTTTGTAATTTCACCCAACATATGAAACAGTTAGATCTTGGCCTTAAGATACCATGGTTGTTATCTAGCCAAACTAATTGAAACTCAGAGGGCTATATATACACAACCAAATGCCAATGTGAGATGCTTTATGTGGTATGACGACCTGTAAGGTGAAAACCAGAATTATCGAACACAGAGGTTCGGTAAAATGCAAAAAATCAAACTCAAAACTTACCAGACATTTTCTGTAAGCTGCACACACTGCGGGCGATATCGTTGGCCGGACTGGAAACCAAAACCGGCCCCGGCAAAGTGCTTGGCCGGCCCCCTGGGGGTGCGACCGAGCTCTTTGCCGGGCCAGTTTTCGGCCGATTTTTTTGCAGGGCCGATTTTGCAGCTATGCTGCATAAACGGCCCTGTAACAAAAACGGCCCTCAGGGGCCCAAAACCGGTCCCCACCCTTGCGGCGCACCGGGGGATTGCCCGGTGCCCGCAACGGCCAGTCCGGGCCTGGCGATATCAAGTGGGTGGTCTTGGACAAACCGTACTATTCCACAGAGATGGGTTCACTTGATAAAGTTCTATTCCGCAGGCAACAGCGATGGGTTTTCAGATGAAATAGCCACTTGAGGGATCTCAATGATGACATTCCGTGGTGCTCTTTATAAGACTTATTATGCACCAGTGACACCTAGACACAGCAATGGTATTTTTGTAGAAATAATTAACTGCACTTATTCCAACGGGTTTGTAGTTTGTGACTTTTTAGACTGGTACATTTTAAATTCTAGCATAATGTACGACACACCCCAGGATACTGTATCACACATGTTGATGACCTCTGTGTTTCTAGTGGTGTTTACTTTGACTTTTTTCCTTTCCTTTATGTTATGCCACACTTCCCCTCAGAGTGACATACGAGGGATTTACTGCCTATGTACCTCCTTTTGTATTTACAACCCTCTCTATCTATGCAATTTCCATAATGCTACTGGCGAACAGAGGCATTGGGAACTACGCGTCCCATGAATACCCTGCTCGCACATCCGGGTGAACACGAGAAAGTAAAAAGAGACTGAAAGCCTTGTGTTCTTCCTGCCGCCAGAACTTTTGAATAAGACACGAGTAGAAGCTTGTAAGGTGAGTCACATCGACCACACCCTTAGTGCTTTTATGCCTATATACTCCACGCACTTACAGTCAAACTCCAATTGCTTCACGTATGGAGCCCCTTTGCCGGTGTTGCGTTAATCAGCGCACGGCTCTCCACATTGTGCCGAGAAATGGGGGTGACTATTGGTGTATTGTTTCTTCTCCTTCATGTTTTTGTGTTGTTTCATTTCACTTTATTTTATTTTGTGTTGCAGCTCCTTAATACCAGTATGTGGGAGGGCCCAGATGACTCGGTACATGAGCCGTAATTGGTGCTCCAGCTGACATTCTGTTCACTAGGCTCCCTCCCGCATTGTAACAACTTGATGAGGCTGGGATGATGAAATGGCTGGGTTGGCTACTACCCCTGTGGTTTTAAGGTTTTTAATTCTCTACAAGGCCACCCCTACTGGTTGCACATACTATTACATTCGTAGTATAAGGTGTTGATATACCTTTTTTTGGAATCTTGTATTCCTTTTCTAACTTCACTTACTTTTTCTGTGTATACACACATTTAGCTCTACATGCTGGGAAAGGATTGATGACGGTCAAGCGGACCCTTACCTATATGCTGATGGTACAGCCGTTCTATATGCTCACTGGGAGCAAAAATACACTTTACACAGAGTTTTAAGTGTTGGTGACGAACACGGGTGTCGCACATTTGGATATTACATTTTACATGAGGAACTTAGCCTACTAAATTTATCTATGTTTTTTACAGCATCCTGTGTACCTTATCAGAAGATGGTGCCACCAAAACAGCTTCTGAGCTGATTGTATGACCTTCCCTATTTGTTATTTATTCTATACACTACACATAGCAGAGTGACACATATATCTTGATCCTGAGGAATGCCTAGAACTTTTTTTGTCTCACATGGCAGAAACATGTTGACCATGCGATAGGGTAATATCTATATCAATATTTTGATTTTGCTTTTTAATGCAATCCACTGGGGTCACCAGAATAAAGATTTTTTCGCCCACCAGGAGATAGTTTTATTCACTTTATTTTCTTTGCACTCTGCATATGACGTAGTAGTTATCGTGCTGTAGAACACCCCTGCTCCTCTCCCGCGGGAGAGTCATACCCCACACTGGGTACCTTCGGCCCCAGTGTGAGAAGGGGATCCTATGATGAAGCATTCCACTCTTTCCCTCAAACATAAGATCCACGGATAACTACCTTATCTTCAGAAGTTTACTCAAGAGTTGTCTCTTCCTCACATAACCACCATACTCAAACATAAATAAACAGCATATCCGTGTATACAAGCAGTTACTTGGATTATATATGTGTACCTAGATATGTGTATTCCTTTGTATAAATGTGTATAATAATCTTGTTTATAAATAAATAGATTTTCATTCATTTTGTTTAACACATGTACATATTATTTATGGTTATATTTTTCTATGTTTAACATGTATATAGATCAGTGGATAAATAAGTACATTTTCATAATAACTATTCATCTACAATTCCTTCTCTAGTGAGGTGAATATATATGTATATATAAATTAGCTTAAAGTTCAGCAACACTTGAAAGTCTGAGTTTATGTAATACAACTTAAATCTAGATATATTACCTTAGTTATACATAAATACCTTCAATGTACTTATGCATTTTTATATTTACTACTGTACTCTTAATTCAGCATCCCCAATGTACTACCCTATATCTCACTCCAAACTTCTCTCATTATATCCTCTACCTCAGCTCTTTGGCTCATCCCAAACCTCAATCTAGTACTCCCTCCAATGCACTACCCTATTTCTCACCCTATACCTCACTCAATATATCCTCTACCTCCACTCTCTGACTACTATGATACCCAAATAACCCTTTCTAGAATCTTCCCTCTTTTACCCCTCTTTGCAACATCTCAAACCTTTTTTACTATTCATATCTCTGGAACAAGCCTTTCTAAACCCTTCCCTCTAAACATTCCCCCTTTTCCTTTACTAATCCCAAACCTCCTCCTGCTCCTATGATTTACAAATAAACACTTTCTAAACCCTTCTGTCTTCTATACCTTCACAATCCTTTTAAATCCAACTTACAGACTGTCAAGTCCACCACACAATTTAATTTCATATTTCCCTTGACTAATTCACCACTAATTCTGTTTGAGTTCCAGAGTAGCATGCTACATGCTGAAAAGCTCTTTGACGTCTCATCAGAGTTACCAAGTGCTATATAAATACAAACCCCACCCCAGTGGTAATTTGTAAAAAGATAAGTGCCGTAAGGGGTCTCATCAGAAGGCAGCTTGCCCCAGCCTATTTCTTCTGTTAGCACTGCCTAAAACAGAACCGACTACTAACCAAGAAAGTGGAGAAAGGATGTGGCGTATGGCCAGAGCTCCTAATTTCGGAGCTGGGGAACCAGCCTCTTGTGATTCAAATGCTATAAACAACAAATGGTTTTGCTGAGTTTGGCGCTACAATCACTTGCAAAGCACACTCTGGTACCCTTCTATCTGGTGCCCCTGCAGTAGAGGGTAAAACTGATACTTGTCCAGGTTTTGGAAGCCTGCCCAGCAATCACATGTAAGGAAGCGCCACAGGCACCTCTCCAGAGCATCACAACCCACACTGGGGAATGTCAATGTACAACAGCTCTTCAGAGCACCACAACCGCCCACCCTAGAGACTGCAACTACACC
The DNA here is from genome assembly GCF_964261635.1 of Lissotriton helveticus. NCBI lineage: Eukaryota > Metazoa > Chordata > Amphibia > Caudata > Salamandridae > Lissotriton > Lissotriton helveticus. Next base: position 1,067,515,799 of record NC_136070.1, on the reverse strand, counting down.
TCTCGTGGGCACCACAGACCACACAGGAGGCTGCACAACAGCTCTCAAGGGCACCACAGTCACAGCCCACACTAGAGACTGCACTACAGCTAACATAACCAGAAGAGCACAAAGCCACCTTTTCACACCCCTGCATTATACTAGTGGACCTGTGGGGGCGTGGCTAGGCACGCGATGAAAGCAGCAGCACCCGGGTAGAGCTCCGAGCTGAGCTTCCCCTTCCCCGGACCATTTATCCGGCATTTCACACCGCCACAGCCTGAAACTGCAGGCGGACCATCTACCAACCTTCCTCGGCACTCTGGCCGACTTTTGCTTCTGGGGACCGCCGCAAAAGCACCGGACTTTCCCAGAGCTCCCTGGCGGGACTTGCTGTCTCACGGCCGGCGAGGGGACCTACGAGAGGCCGTGGTCTGGGCCATGCAGCTGGGCCTCACCACGCGGCCTACTATCCTAACTCGCCCACATCTGCACACATAGAGGCGCGGGTCTCGAGGCCACCCCCGGACAGTCTGAACCCTGCGCCCCCCTCCCCCCCACAGGAGTGGAGACACACGCAGCTACCGGGTGGGACACGGGGACATCGCGTGTGAGCTGAGAGCCCGGAGCCGACAACAACCCAGGCCGGACAAGTCAGTGCTGAGATGCCTGCGCACGCATTGAACGGCGGTTCGGCCGGGGGGTGCTTGTGACCGCCCGGTCGGCGGAGACGACTGCGGGGACCGGAGGCGGGGACCCACCGCCTGGGCCCTGAATCGAGACCCGAGGCGACGACCGCACACCAGGCCTTGGGCCCGCAGGCCGATTGAGTTTGCTGACTGCTGCCACGAGGAAGATCTGGCCTAACGGTACCTGGCAGGGCGCTAGAAGGAGGCGGACGACGCCCGAACTTGCGGTGCGGTCACCAGGCCGACTGCCCGTGCGCCGGTGGAGGCGCGGCTGCCGCCCATAGAGAGAACCGGGGGCGCAGGTAAGAGGGCCCCTCCTGCCGGACTCGGAGGGACAGCAACGGCCTCCCCTCCGCTGGGACCCACATTACTGGCATGCTCAGTGCAACGGAAAGGGGCGGTCATACAAGTCGGGCAGCCAACGCCACCTAAGCCCACGTGCTAACGGTGCCGGCATCCCACCGGGCCCAACGCCCCCTTGCGAAAAGACTGTCGTGGGAGGGGAACGCTACCGGACTCGAACCCCTCGCTCCCCCCTTTAGACCCTCGTGCAACGAGCGGACCAGGGAGGCGCAGTAACGGCTGGTTACCAAAACTCGAGGCATGGCCCCAACTTTGAGGAAGTGGGAGACCACATGAGGCAGGCGCTATGGACCCGGAGCGGAAATAGAGCCAGACGCTCTCTCGGGGACACAGAGGCACAGCTGCACTATCCTTCGCGGCCAGTTGGCAGTGAACTTCAGACACGGTTTGATGTCCCCAGGCTCCCCGGTGACCACTAGTCATGAGCTGTCACTCCCCACTGGCTCGGAAAACAACTGAAGCCCCTACACCTAGGGGATCACGCCCACCAGAGGACTCGGCTGGCTGCTAAACTAGCAAACCATCTGGAGTGGGGGTCGAAGGCTCGCCACGGCACACCGCTGCACGGACAAGCCGCTCACGCTGAAAACGCACGGGGGTCGGCTGATCTGCCCCGCGGCAACGGCCACCGGAAACGCCTCCCTGCGACCTACCAACACTGCCAGATCTGGGGGCGGCGGTCGTCTCGTCCCCTGGCTTCACCGTCGGTGGAATCACCTCGCACATGTCCGGAGGGGTAAGAACGCGAACTGGTACCGGAGGAGCCCCGCCGAAGGGAAAATCTGACAAGACACTACACAAGATGGCGGCGGACCAAGTCACCTCGCGGTTAGATAACATGCTCGCTGCCATGGAGCGTTTGGAACAGTCCCTCCAGCAGACCAGGACATCTCTGGAATCCAAGATAGACAGTGTCGCCATAGACCTCACCCATCTAAGAGACGACCACAAGAAACTGGCCGATCGGACTAAGGCGCTGGAGGGTACGGTGAATGACCTTGGCCCCGCAGTCTCACAAACTGATAAGCAAGTACAAGATCTCCTGAACAGGGTAGAGTTCCTGGAAGACCATGCTGAGGATGCGGAAGGGAGAGCGAGACGCAACAACATCAGGCTCATCGGAGTCCCCGAAAAATGGGAAGGCGCCCGACCGACCCAGCGTGTAGAAGATTGGCTATGTGATCTCTTGCCGGAAGACTCACTCTCGCCTCAATTCGTGGTGGAACGGGCGCATCGTGTACCCACGAGACCTCACACTACTGGCTCCAACCCGAGGCCGCTGCTATTCAGAGTCCTGAACTACCGCGATAGGGACACTATCCTGCGGGAAACCAGACGGCTCGGGGAAGTCCGAATCGACAACACCACGGTGATGTTCTTCTCGGACTACACCATACAGGTACAACGCCAACGTCATGATTTCCTAGAAGTGAAACGCCGGCTGCGTGAGGCAGGCCTCAAATACTCCCTACTCTTCCCCGCAAAACTGAGAGTGGTGGCACGAGACAAAACCTATTTTTTCGACAACCCTGTGGAGGTGAGCGACTGGCTAGATAGCGGAACGGACACAACGCCAAGAAACACACAACGCCCTGAGGCACGACCCCGAGGCCGTGGACCACGGCGCCGACGCAGGAATAGAGAACGCAATAACGGCCACCCGGACGACACCACTCAACACTCCCCACCGCTGGACCAAATGCTACAGGAGCAACGAGACGCGCTCAGGAGGGTCTCCCAACTGAGTGCTTCACCGACCTCGGACGCTGTTCAAGCCACGAGTCCGCAGATGGCTCAAAGTGACGATGAGGCTATCTACGGGATACCGGACTCCCAGCTGTCGGTGGAACTGCCGGCAGTCACGCCACAAACGGCCGACATGCCCCATTGAAGCCCGATATGTGCAACCATCGGATATTACCAGGGCGGCGGAGGTGGAACTGCTGGACAGACAATAACTGAGACGCCGCAGACAGGGCTGCAGCTGATGAAGTCCCTCGCCGCCCTGGAGGCAGACGGTGAGACCCCAGCACAGTGAGTACTCACCCAGAGATATGGACGCTGTGTAAGCGGTGCAGGGGTGGGACTGTCATGTCGCCTGTCCATATTGCACGGAAACACTCCCACCCAGTGCACTTGGGGAATACATTTTGCCGCTCTTGCTTGTATGTACATGGTCGCCCGGCGGCCGCACTGTTGGTGATGACATTGCCTATTTGATCACCGCACTTGATCACCTGATGGGAATACTTTGTAGTCCGGGGAAGGGCTACCGATCGACCTCACTTGTTTGGACATTGAAGAACTGCCTTATTGATACCTAGATCAAGCTGCCCCCTAGACTAGAACTCTGATATTCTGCCCATTGGGCGCGTTTGGATGGCGACATGTTCCGTTGCCGACCTTTTGGTATTCACCGCTACTTAGCACTGTTAGTACACCCTGTTACATTTCCCATTTCCCATAACAGAGTATTGCTTATGCCCTTGATGGAAATGTCGGAGTCTGTGCTTGCGGGGGGTGGAGGGGGGGACGGGGGGTCATATGGGAGCGATCGCATGGGGGGTGGATGACAGGGGAGGCGGATGCCTTCTACCAAGACATTGGATATGGCTGAGATCAAGATTTGCACATGGAATGTGAGGGGAATGCACACACCGTCGAGACGTTACCAAATATACTCATATTTACGTCGTCATAAATTCCATGTAGTTCTGTTACAGGAAACACATTTAAACAAAGCTGAGGTACTCGCGCTCCGTAGAAGTTGGCGCGGACAAATTTATGCTACGGAGTACTCCTCCTATGCTCGCGGGGCACTCATATGGATAAGGCCGGGGACTCCCTGGGCAGTCATGGATACACAGATAGACGCGGGGGGTAGGTACGTAATAGCGAGGGGCAGACTAGATGGGCACCTGGTAGTACTCACATCCTTATACTCCCCCAACACTGATCAGGGAGGCTTCCACGAATGCCTCTCCACAGCGCTGGCACCCTGGCATGGGCTCCCGTGGATCCTTGGCGGCGACTATAATTGTGTCCTGGACGTACACTTGGACAGGTCCACTGCTCCCCCACCTAACGCTCAGGCACACGTCACCACGAAGGCTCTCCTCAATTGGGCCCAACAATGGCGCCTACACGACGCATGGCGGACTCGCAACCCCGCGACACGCACGTACTCCTACTGGTCTGGCGCACATGCACTATATGTCCGATTAGACAGATATATGATCTCCCCTGATCTCCTTCCATTGGTCCACGACACCCAATACATGGGCCGCACCCACTCAGATCATAATCCTCACACACTAGTCATTGCCTGGGACGTCCCACATCCTCCCATCCCCACCTGGCGCCTCCAACCAGACCTCTTACTTGACGCGGCATTCCGAGACTCCATACTCACGCAATCAGCCCAATACTTCGAACTCAATGCTGGCACAGCGTCCTCTCCCCAAACCGAATGGGATGCTTTCAAAGTGGTGACCCGGGGGCTCTGTCTGGGAACACAGGGACACATGGGACGCCAAATTGAACGAGACCTGACACGGCTGGAATCAGAACTACTGGCCCTCGAAGGCCCTGAGAGGGGAGATGCGGGCACCCGGCTGGCGGAAGTTAAGGCGGAACACGACCACCTATTGGACCGTCTGCGAAGTGTCAACTTTGCGGCCCACTCCGCCCGGGTCCACAGACAGGGCGACAGACCAGGCAAACTGCTGACCTGTCTGATCGAACGGGAGGACCGATCTGCCCCCATATCGACCATACAAGCCGGAGACGGCAGATTGCTATACTCCCAGCACCAAATACACGAGGCATTCACGGGCCATTATGCAGGCCTATACCACTCCCGACTACATGTCCCGCTCACTGCCATCACGGACTATCTCTCTCACTCACGTTTACCCACTCTAACGACGGCACAGCAGAATGACCTCGGAGCACCACTGGACCCCGAGGAACTCCGGGACACCATCTTTAACCTCTCGAATGGCAAGGCCCCGGGACCGGACGGCTTGCCAGCCGAGTTCTATAAAGCTGCCTCAGACATCCTGATCCCACACCTGGTGAGGATGTACTCCGCGGCTGTCGATGATTTCGCCTTGCCCCCGACCCTTAATGAGGCGACCCTTGTCTCACTACTTAAGCCTGACAGAGATGGCACACAGATGGGCTCCTACCGTCCTCTCGCACTCCTGAACACGGACTACAAAATTCTGGCCTCCGCACTTGCTCGCAGATTGGCCCCCATGGTCCCTGCGTTGGTGCATCAGGACCAAAACGGGTTTGTACCGACGAGGCATACATCCCACAACATCCGCCGACTATTCCGATTGCAAGAGTACGCCACAAGACGATGGCCGCGAGCAGGGTGCCTTGTACTCGACCTCGAGAAGGCGTTTGACTCGGTGGAGTGGCCCTGCCTGCGGGCAGTCATGGAAAAATTCGAGCTGGGAGATGACTATCTGACTATGGTCGGCCTCTTATACCGTGAACCCACGGTCCGAGTGCGCACCGGAGCGTTACTCTCTGACCCCATTCGTGTACGGAGAGGCACCAGGCAAGGTTGCCCACTGTCGCCCCTACTGTTCTCCCTAGCAGTGGAACCCCTGGCTGCAATGCTCCGGTCACGGGGAACTGCCTGGGGAATACCGATGGCTGACGGACTACATGTAGTGTCATTGTATGCTGATGACCTACTCTTGTACGTCAAGGACCTAAGCAACGTCCCGGAGTCCCTCACTGCCATTTTTGGCACCTTTGAGGAAATGTCGGGATTACGAGTAAACTGGGCCAAATCGGGGGCCTACTCCTTCAGCCCGAATGTTCCTGAGTGTGACATACTCATCGGAGGTGCGACATTGCAATGGTACCCCAACACGTTCAGATACCTAGGGATACGCATCTATCGCGATCCCTTGGACATTTTGGAAGGAAACCTGATGAGGGCGATCGCCTCTACCCGGGCGCAGGTGGGGTTCTGGAACACGCTACCGCTCAATGTCCCTAGTCGCATAGCCTTAGCGAAAATGATAGTCCTACCACGGCTGCTATACTACTTTGCGAATATACCAACCTATGTACCTACCCGGGTGTTCCGAGACCTTGAGGTCCTACTGCGTGCCCTGATTTGGAACAGAGGTCGGCCTCGAGTCGCATTGACGAAACTCTACATGCCCACTGAGGAGGGCGGACTAGCAGTTCCAAACATGGAACTGTATTATCTAGCGGCACAAATGCAGTGGGTGTCAGGCTGGCTAGGCGGTAAGAACCTGGGCAACACGGCCACGGATACCACTACATGGTCCCTATACCAGATTCACGTACTGTTTCATCCGCTAACTCGGACACCCCGGCCGCCGCAACTGCTGCTCGCAGTGGCACGCAGATGCTTCCTCCGCTGCCTGCGTCTAACACGAGCGACGACACCATACGCGCCGATAATACCGCTATTAGGCACTCCGACACCGGCGGGGACCCTGACCACTGTAAAGTTAGATAGCTGGATCGCCGCAGAGGTGGAAACCTTAGGCGACCTTTACTCTGATGGCGCCCTCTTGCCCTTCGCAGCCCTGGTAGGAGATACATCCCTCCCGGCTGGACAGTTCCTGACACACGCGTCACTCGTCCACACATTGACTGCCGCTTGGGGAGACATATCTAGTGAGCCACCTACACATCACTTCATGCAGTACCTGCATGTCATGAGCAACGGCACTCACATAATTCATTGGTTAACGCAAGCACTCCTCCTACACACACCCGACGACTACACACCTGAGGGACAAATGGGCGACAGACAGGGGAAGGGACTGGACAGACAAAGAGTGGGCTATGATCCTGGCTGGCCCGATAAACGTCCCCCGCAGCCCTCGCTTTAAACCTATACAATTTTACATACTGCACCGCGCATACCTCACCCCAGACAAGATAAATAAGTATTTTTCAGTCACAGACACTGCCTGCGGCCGCTGCTCCCTTATTGGCGCAGATCTCCTCCACATGCTCTGGCTATGTCCCGCCCTTCAGCAGTACTGGGACGGAGTGACCATTTTGCTCCGGCATTGCACTAAGGAACAAGTTCCACGTACATGGGAAGCCTGTATACTGGGTTTATATAAGCGCACGCGCCAAAATAAGGTCCAGGCTAGGTTCTGGGATCTTGGCCTTATCACAGCCAAGAGGCTGCTCACCAAGCGGTGGAAGGCACCCATACCCCCGCACCTCCGGCACTGGTGCTTGTCGTTGACAAACTGGGCACGGGCTGAGAGCTCTGTCCTGAAGCGGGAGGAGACGGCAGGGCTTAGAAAATTCTCCATTGCACAACAATGGGAGGACGTACTGCGCTCCTTCCTACAGAAATGTACGGAACAGGGAATTACGTGAAGAATCATGTCCCATCACCTCCACTCCCCGATACGGACTCCTGCGCACCGCGCATGATGAGACATGCACCACCCAACCGACAGTTAGGCTCTGCCCGCCGTTTGCCATGTGCTTAACTGATTCACACTGACGACTGCTAACCCCACTCCCGGACACACGTCGCCTGATGCGGCGCTACGACAAGAGCCCAGGCACCACACCGGACTGCCACATCCACTAAACACTCGAGGACCTCCCCCCCTAACGGCTCCGCTACACGGGCAGCCTGCACGCTCCCACGCCCCCCCCCCCGGCCTCCCGGCTGGCACATCGATTCCGACTCCCCCCTCCCAATGATATGGCAAACTGCGCACACCCACCCCCACCTACCTCCCACTAACCTCTTGTTCCTGTTTTGTAGTTCGTTACTGGTTTGGTTTCATCTCCCCTTAGACCATGTCCGTGCACATACAACTCCATGTTACATACCATTCAGCACCACGAGGCGCCCTCGGACGTGACGGATGAGGCTTCAGCAACACACCTGGGCGCTACGATACAGAACAGCTCTGTCCAAAGGAATGGGCGACCGAGACGGTTGTGCGCCCCAAACGCGCTTAGATGCTGAACACCCTCGTCACTCATTCATGCGACACCATACCCGTCTGAAAGTTGACCCACATTGAGACGCTTCCCGATGACACATGTATGATATGGTGGGTTCGGCTGCCACCACTGCTGGCGACGAGGATAGGTTCGGCACAACTACTTTGATCCTCTGACTATATAAAGAAAAACCATGGACCACACACTTACTTAACACGAAATGAAGATATGGTTACGGTGTCATGATACATGTTGGTATGCGCTGCCGGACCCCAGGGTTGTCGGCCTTGAAGCTGTGTTCACTTGCCCTACCTAGCACACTGTTCATTACCTGCAGCTGGCCCGGCTGGGTTGTAAGCTACAATGCTGTGTACACTGTATGTTGGTCAATAAAGGTCTTTTAAAAAAAAAAAAAAAAAAAAAAAAAATTATACTAGTGGACCTGTTCTTTAGTCTAATGCAGGGTTTGACCATGATGAGACCTGTCACCCGAAAAACCCTTAATACGAGAGGTTAAACAATTCTTGCATTGGGACCTGTGGTTTCCAGATACTGAGACGGTTTGTTGCAGTCACTGTCAGCCATAAGAAAACAGCTCTGGTTCGAGGCTTCTAGAACACAGTACTGCCTCTGATGAGTCTGTTGGAAGTTTTCTGGTGACCGTGTATACTACATAATGCTGATGACCATCACGCACCACGCTCCTCGGAAGCTTGTTTCCGGTCCAGGGAAGGCATGGCTTGGCAGTTCGGGCTGGACTGTTCCCATGAGGCACAGGGTCAGACTGATTTGCATATAGCCATGTCTGAACTGGGGTGGCAGAGTGGGCTAAAGAACGGTGATGGATCAAACCCAGATCTTTTGACTGGGTGTGAGTGTTTGATTGGTTCAGATGCTCCGTCCATCACCACCCCCCTTTTGTACCGCTTTGGCCGCCATAAGTGTGGCAGGGTATGCTCAGACGTGAGTCCCTTGCTCACTTTGCCACTGGATTCAAGCAAGCCGGGCTGAAGACGGCTGGAATGCCAGAAACCGGTCCTCGGAAGCTTGTTTCCGGTCCTGGGAAGGCATGGCTTGGCAGTTCGGGCTGGACTGTTCCCATGAGGCACAGGGTGAGACTGATTTGCATATAGCCATGTCTGAACTGGGGTGGCAGAGTGGGCTAAAGAACGGTGATGGATCAAACCCAGATCTTTTGACTGGGTGTGAGTATTTGATTGGTTCAGATGCTCCGTCCATCACCACCCCCCTTTTGTACCGCTTTGGTCGCCATAAGTGTGGCAGGGTATGCTCAGACGTGAGTCCCTTGCTCACTTTGCCACTGGATTCAAGCAAGCCGGGCTGAAGACGGCTGGAATGCCAGAAACCGGTCCTCGGAAGCTTGTTTCCGGTCCAGGGAAGGCATGGCTTGGCAGTTCGGGCTGGACTGTTCCCATGAGGCACAGGGTCAGACTGATTTGCATTTAGCCATGTCTGAACTGGGGTGGCAGAGTGGGCTAAAGAACGGTGATGGATCAAACCCAGATCTTTTGACTGGGTGTGAGTGTTTGATTGGTTCAGATGCTCCGTCCATCAGCACTACAATTACCTGATGGATACAATAATGCATGTGTTTGTGTGAGGACATTAGCATTTGTGAATTTGTTAACAATTAATAGACATGTTATGCCTGGGGTCATTCCTGTATACACTGCTTAGGGCCACCTGACACATCACACCTGAGGAAATTGATTAATTCACTGACCAGGACCCTGGATGCATGTACTATCAGGGGCCAGCGATTCATGGTAGAGCTTGGGCCGCTGATGTATGTTGATTGACATATCAAGGCATTAAAAGATTACTGGTTGGAAAACTGATGTTTATTACTGGCTGGTTTCATGGATGGGGCTAATGTTAAGGGCCATTGTTACCTGAGGCATGTGATGCTCATTACCTCTTTGGGAAATGTTTCTCCTTTGATCCTTCTGAGAAGAAGCCTCACATGTGTTGTTATCGAGTGCACATGATTAGCTACTTCTCTCTTCCAAACCCAGCATCCACAACTCTTTGGTGATGCCCATGTTTTGGAGGTCAAGGTCAAACCTATGTCATTTGCAAATGCTTGTTGTGTTATTGAGATTATTCAGATCTGTGGGAGATTCTCAGAAGCAGATATCTGTTTAAATGTTCTTTATTTAGATTATGTGGTTGTAACCTTCGTTTTACGTGGTGTTCTTTATCAGACAGTTGAGCTTCTCTTCGAGTGGCATAGGCTGCTGGCTGTAATTGCTGAGGACTCTGTATTTGTCGACGATTGCCTTGGTTGCTATTTGGGATGTTCGCTTTCCAGGTGCAACTACTGTGGGTTTTTAGAATATATCTGGTCAGACAATTCTGCAATCCCACATTTTCGATGAATACGATTGTCCTCATCTCATTTGTTTGCATGCTTGTATTTTTCCCTTTCATTATGCACTAAAATAATATTTTCATGTAAGAAAAAGAACAACTCAGCTGGTATAAATAGATGACAAGCGGAACATCAGATATGCTGATTCGTTTAAAATCCACTTCATTATCTCTTCGCAGCTCTTGAGGGAGCTGTAGGAAAAAACTGGTTCATACATGGACAGCTTTTAGCAACGGTTCATAACTTCATATGTTTACAAAATGGCATCCACTGGGAAATGCAACAGCCTTCAAGCTTTGACTCATTTGCACTGGCACCAGGAAGCCTGAGACGTGCAAAGGTCTCCTGGTTGGAGTTATTTTCTGCCAGCCAAATTACACACACCCTTAAGGGAGAACATTTATTAAAGACAAGTATATCAAGGGATTGTAACTCGTGTTTTAGACTGGCTAGAGCAGTAGTTTGATTAGCAATTTCTCTATGGAAAGTTAAACACGAGTTTTCACATGAATTAGTTATGTAATTCGTCTTTTAAATGAATCTCGATGGGATAATTGGCCTCTACTCTGAGTCTGAGCTGAATCAAGCTCAAGCAGGGTAAGTCAATGAATTTTAAAATGTAATATGTAATTCATGATATATTTATTACGCGACAGGGCAAAATGCAAAGTTTGGAGAGATGAAATATGTTTTAACTCTTGTAGAAAATATTATTAGAAACGGAAGATGTCGAATATCTAATGCATTGAACGTGCCCAAAAGTACAGAGCTTTTACCCCGCAGTGGTGGGTGGTGACTCCCAACAGTGGGCAATGGTCACCCAAGGGAGCTAGCCTGTGATTTCTGTGATGGACTTTAGCTGCTGCCCAGTGACATCATGACATTCCATAGGAGTGTTAGCTATTGGTCACTTCTGTAATGAGGTTCCAAGACTCTATTTAGGCAGTCCTCATTATATTTCCTGTAGGAATCCAGATTAGGGAGCCAATGGGAGTTTCAACAGGAATACGTTTTGTGGTAATTACAGCATCCTGTGGGTTTCCCCCACTCAATTTCCGGCAGTAAAATATTCCATAGGTATGTGGGAAAAAATTGCTCATTCTGAGTTTTGAACCTTGGAACAGAAGCTAGGTTGTATTAGTCTAATATCAATTGCACACACAAGCAGCACTGTGGCAGGACATTTTATGAATTAGTGCTAGTATGTTAATACCTGTCACTAAAGAGCAGTGAAAAGTCAGGACTAATGAAACACAATAGAGAGAAGTAAAACACTATGAGACAACACATCATATCTCACAGGACTCGGTGAACTGACTTGGAATGCATCTGCTCTTCTTAGTTGAACAATGCTGAACTATCAAGAAGGTCGTGCTTTCATAGGACACCTCTCTACACCCGGCTAAGAATAGTACATGACACCCCTACAGTGTTCAAACTCTTCCCCAAATTGGCGTAGACTTGGTTGGGAATAGTACATATCACCATTAGCGTCCAACACCTTCCCCAGTTGGGCAAATTGGAGTAGGAATAGTAACTGTCACCCCTTAAGTGTCCAACACTTTCCCCAAATTTTTTTATATTGGATTGGGAATAGTAAATGCCACCCTGCACCTTCCCCAAATTGGTGTAGATTACAATGGGAATAGTAATTGTCACCCCTTTACTGTTCAACTGGCTCCCCAGTTCATAGTGTTTGTTGGATGTCATCACTCCTAGAGCGACATGGTCTTGTGTGAAAAGAACGTTCCCTAGATTACTGCTGCGTTTCAATGCAAAGAGGGGTTTCTCACAGAATCTGTAACCTTTGTTTAAGACATGGCAGTTCTTATTGATGGCTTTCTTGATCGTATCAGTCAGATGGCTAAACGTGCTGACACAGACCAGTCTCTGTTTTAGGTCTTGGATTTAGTTCACACAAGACCATGTCGCTCTAGGAGTGATGACATCCAACAACCACTATGGACTGGGGAGCCAGTCGGAGGCAATTTTCTGTGTGGCTCCTGCTTTGTTTGTAATTTCTCCCAACATATGAAACAGTTAGATCTTGGCCTTAAGATACCATGGCTGTTATCTAGCCACACTAATTGCAACTCAGAGGGCATTATATAAACAACCAAATGCCAATGTGAGATGCTTTATGTGGACATGATGACCTGTAAGGTGAGAATCAGAATTATCGAACACAGATGTTCAGTAAAATGCAAAAAATCAAACACAAAACTTACCAGACATTTTCTGTAAGCCGCACGCACTGCGGACGATATCAAGTGGGTGGTCTTGGACAAACCGTACTATTCCACAGAGATGTGTCCACTTGATAAAAATCAATTCCGCAGGGAACATCAATGGGTTTTCAGATTAAATAGCCACTTGAGGGGTCTCAATGATGACATTCCGTGGTGCTCTTTATAAGACTTATTATGCACCTGTGACACCTAGACACAGCAATGGCATTTTTGTAGAAATAAGTAACCACACTTATTTCAACGGGTTTGTGGTTTGTGACTTTTTAGACTGGTACATTTTAAATCCTAGCATAACGTACAACACACCCTAGGACACTGTATCACACATGTTGATGACCTGTGTGTTTCTAGTGGTGTTTACTTTGACTTTTTTCGTTTCCTTTATGTTATGCCACACTTCCCCTACAGAGTGACATACGAGGGATTTACCGCCTATGTACCTCCTTTTGTATTTACAACCCTCTCTATCTATGCTATTTCATAACGCTATTGGCGAATAGAGGCATTGGGAACTACGTGTCCCATGAATACGCTACTCGCACATCCGAGTGAACACGAGAAAGTAAAAAGAGACTGAAAGCCTTGCGTTCTTCCTGCCGCCAAAACTTTTGAATAAGACACGAGTAGAAGCTTGTAAGGTGAGTCACATCAACCGCACCCTTAGTGCTTTTATGCCTATATACTCCGCGCACTTACAGTCACACTGCAATTGCTTCACGTATGGAGCCCCTTTGCCGGTGTTGCGTTAATCAGCGCCCGGCTCTCCACATTGTGCCGAGAAATGTGGGCGACTATTGGTGTATTGTTTCTTGTCCTTCATGTTTTTGTGCTGTTACATCTCACTTTATTTTATTTTGTGTTGCAGCTTCTTAATACAAGTACGTGGGAGGGTCCAGATGACTAGGAACATGAGCCGTAATTGGCGCTCCAGCTGATATCCTGTTCACTAGGCTCCCTCCCGCATTGTAACAACTTGATGAGGCTGGGATGATGAAATGGCCGGGTTGGCTACTACCCCTGTGGTTTTAAGGTTTTTATTTCTCTACAAGGCCACACCTACTGGTTACACGTACTATTACATTCGTAGTATAAGGTGTTGATATACCTTTTTTGAAATCTTGTATTCCTTTTCTAACTTCACTTACTTGTTCTGTGTATACTCACATTTAGCTCTACATGCCGGGGAAGGATGGATGACGGTTGAGCGGACCCTTTCCTATATGATGATGGTAAAGCTGTTCGATATACTCACTGGGAGCACAGATACACTTTACACAGAGTTTGAAGTGTTGGTGACGGACATTGGTGTCGCACATTTGGATATTAAATTTTACATGAGGAACTTAGCCTGCTAAATTTATCTGTGTTTTTTACAGTGTCCAGTGTACCTTATCAGAAGATGTTGCCACAAAAACAGCTTCTGAGCTAATTGTATGGCCTTCCCTTTTTGTTATTTATTCTATACACTACACATAGCAGAGAGACACATATATCTTGACCCTGAGGAATGCCTAGAACCTTTTTTGTCTCACATGGCAGAAACATGTTGACCATATGATAGGTCAATATCTATATCAATATTTCATTTAGCTTTTTAATGCTATCCACAGGGGGCACCAGAATAAAGATGTTTTTGCCCACCAGGAGATAGTTTTTTTAACTTTATTTTCTTTGCACTCTGTCCCTGACTCTGTCCGCATACGAAGTAGTACTTATCGTGCTGTAAAACACCCCTGCTCCTCTCCCGCGGGGGAGTCATTGGCTACAATGGGTACCTTGCGGCCCCAGTGTGAGGAGGGGACCCTATGATGAAGCATGTCACTCTTTACCCTCAAACATAAGATCGACGGATAAATACCTTATCTTCAGAAGTTTACTCAAGAGTTGGCTCTGCCCCACATAACCACCATACTCAAACATAAATATACAGCATATCCCTGTGTATAAAAGCAGTTACTTGGATTATATATGTGTACCTAGATATGTGTATTCCTTTGTATGAATGTGTATAATAATCTTGTTTATAAATACATATATTTACATTAATTTTGCTTAAAAAATGTACAAATTATTTATGGTTATATTTTTCTATGTTTAACATGTATAAAGGTCACTGGATAAATAAGTATATTTTTATAATAACTATTCATCTACAATTCCTTCTCTATTGAGGGGAATATATATGTATATATAAATTAGCTAAAAGTTCAGACTCACAAGTCCACCACACAAATTAATTTCACTTTTCCCTATACTAATTCACCACTAATTCTGTTTGAGTTCCAGAGTAGCATGCTACACGCTGAAATGCTCTTTGGCGTCTCATCAGAATTGCCAAGTGCTATATAAATACAAACCCCACCCCAGTAGTTAATTTGTAAAACGATAAGTGCCGTCAGGGCTCTCGTCAGGAGGCCGCTTGCCCCAGCCCATTTCCTCTGTTAGCGCTGCCTAAAACAGAACCAAATACTAACCAAGAAAGTGGGGAGAGGATATGGCATAATAGCCAAAGCTCCTGACTTCGGAGCTGGGGCGCCAGCCTCTTGTGATTCGAACGCAATAAACAACAAATGGTTTTGCTGAGTTTGGCGCTACAATCACTTGCAAAGCACACTCTGGTACCCTCTATCTGGTGCCCCTGGCAGTAGAGGGTAAAACTGATGCTTGTCCAGGTTTTGGAAGCCTGCCTAGCAATCACATTTAAGGACTCGCCACAGCCAGCTCACCAGAGCATCACAACCCACACTGGGGAATGTCAATGTACAACAGCTCTCCAGGGCATCCCAGCCACCCACACTAGAGACTGCAACTACACCTCTCCAGGGCACCACAGACCACACAGGAGGCTGCACAATAGCTCAAGGGCACCACAGCCCACACTAGAGACTGCACTACAGCTAACAAAACCAGAAGATCACAAAGCCACCTTTTCACATCCCTGCTTTATACTAGCGGACCTGTTCTTTAGTCTAACGCAGGGTTTGACCATGATGAGACCCTTCACCCGAAAAACCTTTAATACGAGAGGCTAAATGATTCTTGCATTGGGACCTGTGGTTTCCAGATACTGAGACGGTTTGTTACAGTCACTGTCAGCCATAAGAAAACAGCTCTGGATCGAGGCTTCTAGAACACAGCACTGCCGCTGATGAGTCTGTAGAACATTTTCTGTGACCATGTATACTACATAATGCTGACGACCGTCACGCACCACGCTCCCAAAAAAAAAAGCAGCGTCGGTTTGGCCAGATGGGCCACCAGGTCCACAGCATATCATTGGCATGGTGACTAGTACATAACTTCTAACCTTTCGTGGTGGGCCGGGCAGCCGGGACACACAGTACTCTGCACTGCCTTTAACTTTATTGAATTGATTATTAGGCCTGCTTTGTACTGCTGGCAGTACTGGCTGCTGCCTGCTAGTCCTCAAGGTCGTCGTCGGGTTAGGCTGGCCTGGCACTCAGTTCAGTGTTGAACCGTTGAACCTACGATGACTCGGGTGGTGGGGTGCGGCCGTGTGGGTATGATGGGGCATGGCAAGGCAAGCTGAAATCATATGCGCACGCTGCCTGCTGATGCACAGCCCCAAACCTAGCAGAACCAAAATCCAGTCCAAATCAGTGCCCCACCCACCGGGCCGGCAACACTGAACTAAGGGCCGTGGCCCAATCAACATATCCACAAGTACTGAACATATCAATCAGATGGAGATTCGCCAGGGCAGGGCAGGCCCAGTCTCACAGCTGCGCCTGCAACACACTACACCGGTCCGGGACTGACTCACTCGGGATGGGAGATGGACAAGAAGTTGAACACAACACTCTGCGCCAAGTCCAGTAGTGAGGTAAATTCAATATATCAATGAATGACGACGTGCAGCAAGATGCTTGTAGACCCAGCCCTGATAATTAAGTGCCGGTGCTAAGCAGTGGACAGCACCGGCACAAATTAAGCACCCCTCCGTCCTCTATCCCTTCACTATCCTTTTCAACCCAAATAACAGACTCACATGTACACCGCTCAAATTAATTTCATATTTCTCTACACTAATTCACCCCTAATCCTTTTTGGATTACAGGGTAGCATTCTACTCTCTGAAAAGCACTTTGACGCCTCGTTGTCGGGGTAGTTAGTGCTATATAAATGCAATTACAATTATATATGAGACATTTACAAACAGAAGACAACCTTATCTAAAATCTAACTTGGATCTTTGGACAAAAAAGGCACTTCTATGCTTTAGGCTTTTATACATCCTGCTTCTACAGTTAATGGGGTCATGATCTGTCATTCTTTTTCTGAAACTATCGACCATATTATAGCCTTCTAGCCAGCCGTAGAGGGCTATACTGGCTATTAAAGGCCCTCTCCAGCGTTTAACAAGGGAGAGGGACTTTAATAGCTGGTATAGCCCATCTACGAAGGGCTATAAGGCTATTAGAACATTCTGCCACTAGAGGGCAGAATGTTCTAACAAAAAAGAACACAGCCTTATGGGAGCGTGAGGAGACTGGAATCCCCTCAGGCTCCCGGAAGCCTTTGTTCACAGCCAGAACTGTGAACAAAGAAACATTGGAATGCCGGAGCTCCAGGCTTATACCAGCCATTATAAGCCCAGGGCACTCCATTGTTTTCAATGGAGCTCCCAACATTCCAATGTTCTAATATTTATTTATGCCTCCCCTACAGGATCTGAGCAAGAAGTACCTAAAACGACTCTTTCAAGAAGCGGGTACAAGAGCACCTAAAGACACAACAAAGTATTGGTTTGCTGGGAGCTGAAAGAAATCCAAATTTCGTTCATTGGTGTGGTTGTGCCCAAAGCACCAGTGGAAATAATTTAGTCTGATCATGGCAAATTTTTAAGTTTTAATCAGTAATAAACATTTTTATTTATGAATTGTTTCTTTGTTGCTGAACGATAATGGCCATTTCTTTTAATGTAATTGCTATTTATTTGGCCATTCCTGTTTCAATATTTATTGTATAGTATTGATTTTTTAAATTTAAATTATGTAACTAACATTTCCCTACCACAAAAGTGGGTACTATTACAGAAAGGGAGAAAAAGTACAGATAATATTCATGGTTAATCTAATTATTTATGAGTGGGACTCAGAACCTTTGAGTTGATGTGGCTTTCTCCTTTCAACATGTCATTGTAAAATAAAGATCCAGCACAGAAGTATGATATGTGGTTTTGATTTATCATGCACCAAATGGAGGGAATTTCAAACTAAGATTTTAGATATCATCCTGTACCTCATGAAAATTAATTTTCACATATTGGTTTTAAATGTTCTCAATATGTGGTTTAATAATACCAAGCATAAATTAGCTTGACTTCTCTCAAATAGTAAGCCATCTTACACATGAGAAGGGACATGTTCTGAACTGGATAATGACCTCCAATTTTGAGACAAAAAATATCAAATTCTAGGTCTACATTGGCAGAACATAAAGTGATCACTCTCGAAGAGTCACACTAAAGCGAAACATAGTAGTAGAATAACATAAAAAGAAATGCATAACATTTAGCTAGGAAACACTTGGGGAATATCTAAGGCAAAATATGGGTACTATGGGGAGTAATATTTATGGTATAGTTTGTTAAATAATAATAATGAAATACTGTTATTAATGAACATTACATTAAAATCCGGAAGGCAAAATCCAAAAACAGCCAGGAACAGCTGGTAAACTAACTGACTAAAAAATGAAATAGGCATTAAGTAAATTAGTCAAAACATGTCAAAAGAGCATAAGTGATGCTAGTCTTAACACTCCTGTTTTTGATGAAGATCCTAGAGAAGGTTGCAGCCATTTAGTTTCAAGCGTGCATTAAAACAGAAAAATGATTGGATGAATCTGTTCAGACTCCACAAAAAGGCATGACGGCAGACTTGGTGAACGTTCAGTCGTCAATAATGAGCACAGTGGGTAGCAGCGATACAGCTCTGTTAAGGTTTTTGGACATCTCAGTAGTGACATCCATCAAAACCATGGAACAAAGCAAAATGATACAGAGAATGAAAAAGGTTGTTGGTGTTTTCAGGGCTGTGGGTGTAATGTTTCAGCTTGTTTTGAGTGCCAGAATGACTTGCGTATGTGCAGGAGAAAAGAGGCAATTCATAAAAACAGTCAAATACAGATTACCGCAGAGATCATATTTTTCACTAATCCAAGTTAACATGCAGTTGTAACACTACATGACCTGTTACATTGTACGTTGATTTTCACAAGTATGTAGATGGACCCCCAATTTTGGAGCCTCCCTAAGGTAAAGTATAGGGGAAAGAAAAAAGTTTATTTCACTAAAAAAGATAGTAAAAATATTTTAGGTAACTTAATTTTATACATTTATTTTATATGTAGAGCAAAATACAAAAATGCTACAGCGACCATCTACCGAATTTTGAATTAAAACTTTAATTAATTTTAATAATTGTAATATAGTAAATAAAATGAAAATTATTTTTTGAAGTTGAAATTAAAAACTTAATTTCCACCAAAAGTGAAAAAAATACATTTTTTATCAAACATTAATTAATAATACATCATAAAAATGTATTTTTTTAACTTTCTGTGGAAATTATTAAAAACAATACATAGAATTACTTTAGTTATTTAATTATACTCTAATAAAAATGAATGTTACATGAATTTGTCAATTTGCAAATTAAATTTTTTTTGTTAAAATCATTTAGAATTAAATAATAAAAATCGGTTATAATAAGATTTTTTTAGGTTAAATTACATTTATTTATATTTTTAACTTTTTTAAATAATTTAATGAAAACACTTCTCTAGCCCTTCCACAACCCCTCTTTATTCCTCCTTAAGCTTCTTCCATTTAGTAGTAACGTTGCCCCATTTTCTAGCCACTACCACATTTACAACAAAGGCCCTCATTAGAATGTCAGTAGGAGACCCTCCGACCACAGGTCGGAACCTTTCCAACCGACATCTTTGGTTTGACTTCCAACCTCCATATTAGATTACAGCAGTCAGAATTCAAACCTGCCATTCCGGCTGGCTTCTGACAGGTTCATGGAGCCCATAGGCCAGTCGTAAACCCATCTTAATCCTGTGTGGACGGCGTTTCTGCCGTCTGGATTATGATGTCGGTTTCCGACAGGCTTTCCATGTTGGGCTTTTCGAAATGGAAAGCCTGTCGGAAAGCGACTTGTTGGGGGCCCTGCACCATGTGGCAGGCACCGTGGAGTGCCTGCCATGCAGTGCAGGTATTTACACAATCTCCCATTTCTCTATGGGGTGTGAAACCCCAACCTCGTAATAGTCCCTATAGTAGTTAACTTACATGTGTGAGGATCTCCCAATAGAAAAGACAGGAGAGGTTGAGGTGGAGATTTACACTCAAGGGGC
Organism: Lissotriton helveticus; assembly: GCF_964261635.1. Taxonomy (NCBI): domain Eukaryota; kingdom Metazoa; phylum Chordata; class Amphibia; order Caudata; family Salamandridae; genus Lissotriton; species Lissotriton helveticus. The sequence continues at coordinate 1,067,495,760 of NC_136070.1, read as the reverse complement.
CTGATTTACAAATGTAAACTTACACTTTTGTTTAAGTTTACACTTGCTACACTAGCTTCAGTACTGTTTTGGTATTCACAAACTGTGAGTGTAATTTCACCACGTACAAAGATAGGGCAGTCCTATCTTTTTATGAGTGGAGACTCCGCAGCCGTAAAGATACTACTGGTAAAATACTGTTGAGAATAGCAAACAATCATGAACTTACACAAAAGTGTAGGTGTACCTTTGTGAATCAGGCCCGTAGTTTGTGAATACAAAATCAGTAGTGAAGTTACTACAAGTGTAAACTTACAGAAAAGTGTAAATTTACCTTTGTGAATCAGGCCCATAGATTTGTAAAGAGTATTCTGTAGTACTGTAGTACTACCAAACATACTGCAAAATACAGTCGTGAAAGGGCTCCATAGTTTCAGAAACAACTAAAATGGTGTGCCTCAGTCCACATTTGTTATAGTACCAATACCTTGGTAGCACTGGGATAGTTCTGTACATGAGCAGAGGGTGTCTTTGTTCAATTACATGACTCTGTGTGTATGATTTGAATTAACGAGCAATATCATAAAACCTTTTGTGTAGCAGCTGCACGCCAGCCACAATGTAAGTTTGGTGTATGCCATGTAATGCTGATGCAGCTTTGAAAGGATATTACCTTGGGACCCGAGGCCAGTCTTGGCCCTGTCAATCAGTGATGCTACATCTGAGCTCTTACTGATGTAGTGTCTGCTGGACACGTTCTAGTGTTCAGGAGTGTGATTTGTTACACTTTACACCCGCCCAACACAGGCGTCACCAGTCAGGTGACCCTTCTAATAAAGGGGGTCAGGCTCACGTGCCCTGGGCCAGTTTTGCCAGTACCATACTGTCGCCATTTACCCCCAATAAAGACACGAGCCGGAGGAGGTACAATAAACACGTCTTTATTCTTACGTGTATACCTCCTTACTACTTTGTTACCGCCTACTTCCTCTCCTCCCCACGCCCTTCCTGTGCTGCCTGTCCTGTCACACACAGGGTCAGGCAGCCACGTTACGACATCTCCCCCTTTTGTACAAAGTCTTACTGTATCCTTAGATTACTTCAATGAGGCGTTCCGGCCGTCGAACTTGCCGTCGGGGTCTCTCTGATCTTTCTGAGGTGTGTCGATGACGCACAGGGTGGTCTTGTCTTGCCGGGCTGGATGAGCCGCAGTCGCTGCTTCTACTTCTACTTTCAGATTCAGTAGATGATTCCCACTGGTGGCGGTCATCTGTTCCAGGTGGGTTGCATTTCTTGAAGTGCGATACGTTTCGCGTTATTTTCTTGTGATCGCCTTGAGCCGTGATCATTGTTCCTTTCCGACGGCTGACCTTTAGTGGGTGTGCCAGGTAGCGACTGTCTGCTTTGGTTCCTCGATCTCTTCGAACTACCACCCAGTCTCCTTCTCTGATGTCCGTGTGCTTTGCATGTCTCCGCTGATCAGCGTATGTCTTCATTTTCAGTTTCTTGTTGTGATCAATATTGACTAGTGTTTCATGATCAGTGTTTGTTGGTCTTGACTGGCTCGCACTGGCTATGGCTGGTAGCCGGGTGCGTGGAACTCTCCCTAGCATGAGAGTGGCTGGACATTGATCTGTGGTGCTGTGGGGCGTGGTGCGATATGCTCTCAGCACTTCATTCAGTGCTTGTTGAATGTCTTTGTGGGCCAGCTCTGCTTGTTGCACGGCTTTCTTTAATGTTCCCATAAATCTTTCCACCATGCCATTGGCTTGTGGCCACAGTGGTGTGATTCTTTGATGTTTGAAGTCTAGATGTGTCGCGAAGTTGGCAAATTCGTGACTGTTGAATGGAGGCCCATTATCAGACTTGACACGTAAAGGAATGCCCCATGCTGCGAACGTTTCATCAAGTATTGGAATTACTGCAGATGCTCTAGTGGATGGTATGAGTTGGGCGAACGGGAATCTGGAGTATTCGTCCATAATGACGAGAATGTATTGTCCTGACTTTAGGGGTCCAAAGAAGTCTACCGCCACTTGCTGCCACACTCCTTCAGGTAGTTCAGACATCTGTAGTGGAGCAGGCGGGTCATCTCGACTTACTAGCTGGCATGATGTGCAGTCCTTGAGAGTGTCTTCCACCATCTGGTCCAGTGTCGGAAACCAGACCCGTTCTCTTAGCGCTTTCTTGGTGGCACTTGTCCCGCGATGGCCTTCGTGAGCAAGGTTGATGACTCCTTGTCTCAGTTTCTGAGGAATGACAATCCTCCCCCCTCTCAGAATGAGACCGTCGCTGCTGATGGAGAGTTCATCTTGGACATGACGGAATGCGAGAAGCTCCCGAGAGAGAGAACTTTGGTCATCTGGCACGTGGCGCCAGGAGCAGTTACGGATGCGTTCAGACACGGCCTGGATGACGGGGTCATGGGTGGATGCTTCCTGAATGGCGGCCAGCGGGACTGTGGGGGGACATGCTGCATCAATGACGAAGTGTAGGTATTCCTCGGCAATGGAAAGCGGAGTAGTGGCAGAGGCTTTTGGGTGGCGTGACATATAGTCAGCAGGGTTGTCTGATTTCCCAGGCTTGTGGACAATGGTGTAAATGTAGTCCTGCAGACGGAGGCCCCATCGCTCGATGCGTGGAGGCATCTTGGCCTTGGGATTGCCGAAGATGGTGATGAGAGCCTGATGGTCCGTGACAATGGTGAAGTGCTTGCCGTAGACAAAGAGGTGGAAATGTTCACACGCCCAGACCACAGCTAGGCTTTCCTTTTCCGGTTGGGAGTACCGAGTCTCGGTGTCAGTGAGACTACGGCTGGCGTATGCAATGATGTGACGCTGGTCGGAGTCCTCCGTGTACTGGGCAAGGATGGCACCGAGGCCAACCGGACTGGCATCCACAGTGAGTTCTGTCCGCTTTTTTGCATCAAAGTAGGCCAGATTGATCGCCGAGCTGACAGCCTTCTTGATTTTCTTGAAGGAGTGATGACAGGCATCCGTCCATTCAAATGGCTGGCCTTGTCGAGTGAGTTCACGCAGTGGATGACTGAGTGTTGCAAAGTCCTGTATGTATCGAGAGCAGTAGCTTGCCATGCCGAGGAAAGAGCGAAGGTCACTCACGTCTTGAGGTGTTGGCGTGTCCGCTAAAGCTGACACCTTTTCGGGGTCTGGTGTCATACCATCCTTGGAAAAGATGTGTCCATAGAACTTCAGGTGTGATTTGTGAAATTCACATTTGGCTGAATTCAAGGTGAGGTTTGCATTGAGGAGCGCATGGCACACTCGGTCAAGGGCCGTGTCGTGTTCTGTTTGATCCTTGCCATACACCAGTAGATCATCGCTATAGTTGAAGGAATTCGGTATGCCTTGTATTACCCGTCGGATGGTTTCTTGGAAAATTTCAGCGGCAGATGATATGCCGAAGTTTAGGCGTTTATAGCGAAAAAGGCCTCGGTGAGTTGTGAATGTGGTGATATAACGGGATCGTTCATGGAGTTCAAGCTGGTGATAGCCTTTGTTAAGGTCCAGTTTTGAAAATACGGTGGCTCCATTGAGACGGGCAATCATGTCACTGATGTGTGGCCCGGGGTGACGTTCACGTTCAATGGCTACGTTGGCTGCACGCATGTCTACACAGAGACGCACTTTGTTGTTTTGTCCCTTTTTGGGGACGACGACCACAGGTGATATCCATGGCGTAGGGCCAGAAGTGCGTTCAATGATGTCGGCTTTGAGTAGTTCTTGCAGTTCATCATCTACTGCCTGTTGCAGATGAAATGGTACTTTCCGATGATGTTGTGCTACTGGTGTGACACGGTCGTCTATGTGTAATTTGACTTTGAAGTGGTTTAGCTTTCCAAGCCCTTTGAATAAGTTGGGGAATTTCGCCACGATGTCTGGTGCGTCTTCAGTCATGTAGAGGAGTTCTACCAGTTTGAGCCGTTCCGCTGTTGGCAAACTGAGCAGACAGTCAGCTATGTCTGGACCTTCTACCACATGGATATATGCTGGAATTGTTCGATCTCGAAAGGTTAGGGTAGTGTGAAAGCGGCCCAGGCACGTTAGTGGCTTCCTGGACATCCACGTGAATATTCTCACGGCTGCTGGTTCTAGCACCGGGCGTGGCTTCATGCTCTGATGTTCTAGCGCGCAGATGTAATTCAGGGAGGCTCCTGAGTCTAGGACAAATTTGGCTGGGTGACTTCCAATTCGGATATCTAGTTTCTTATATTTTCGCAGCCGGTCCGGGTCTGAGACCATGCATATGTATTCGTCGCTATCTTGAGACACGGGTGTGTGTGTCGCAGAGTCACTGGATGTTGACCTCGACCGACGAGACTGGCGTGATTCGAGGGAGTGATCACTGGATCGTGAAGAGCTGGTGGAGCGTCTTTCCTGTTCCTTGACAGCTCGTGCGTGATGGTGTTTTGAGGATTGGGTCCTGGAGGATCTCTGTCTCGAGCGTGATGATCTTTGTCTTGACGACTTGGCTTGGCATACACTTTCGAAGTGGTTGTGGTGGTGGTGACAGCGTTGCCCCATAGCCGGGCATTGGCCTGAATGTGGATAGTCCTGTCCACATCGGTAACAGCTTGAGCGTGATTTGGTGGATTTGGTAGAGCGTGATTCCCTTGATCTGTGACTCGCTCTGGATCTGTGAGAAGAGTGGTGATAGGTCGATTGTCTCGATTTCCCTCGATCAGTCTGGTTTTGTCGATCCTTGTGGCTTCTTGCTTGAAGACGAAATGCCTGTTCCTTCTTGTCCGATTTGTTCCCTTCCATTTTCTTGGCATGATCTTCTGCCTGATCGTTTATACGTGTCATCTCTTCGATTTCCGCTAGTGAGTAATGTTTTTTCAGCAGGCGTCGCCTTAGTGACTCGGATTGACATCCTTCAATTATGCGTAGTCGCAGTGCGTCTTCAGTGTTGAAGTCATCAAAATTGCAGTGTCGGGCTAGTCGTCGAATGCGTAGTATGAAGTCACCCATTCGTTCTTCTTTTTCTTGTGTAGCTAGGTTGAACGTGTATCGCTCGTAATCAAGGTTGTACTTGTGTAGGAATTGCCTATCGAGGATTCCTTTGACGTCATCATATGAAGCAGTGGCTGCATTAGGCAATTCTTTGATGAGTTGAGCAATGTCTTTTCCCACTAAATTGCGTAGGGCAACTAGTTTCTGTTTGGGGTCCTGAACTTGTGCACCTGTCATATAGTCCTCAAAATCCTCGGACCACGTCTTCCATTTAGGGCCCATGCTGCTGCCAGAGGTAAGTTCCAATGGCTCTGGTGGCCGGAGATATGATAGTCCCATGATTGGTTGGGGCCCTGTGTGGTTCATTATGACAGCGTTGGTAGGTGGAGCTTGTGTCCCTGGTGTCGCTGATGTCACCGTTGCTGGCGTTCCTCCGTTATCGCTGGATGAACTAGGGTGCACTGACATGCTCAGAAAAAGAGCTTAGTATTATTTGGGCCACTTTATGTAAGTATTTCAGGGTGCCTGACTCTAAAATGGCCGCTCCAGCAAATGTACATGCAGGTCTATGGGCCACGCCTGACCTCAAAATGGCCGCCGTCGGTGACACGTGGTGTTACTTGAGAAAGTTAAATTCTGTGTAGGAATACGTTTTTTTAGGCAATTTGGGGCAGTCGCTTTGCTTTGTGGACTCACCCAGCTTAGTTGTGACCACCTCCCTCGCTTCGGTGTGGCCGCAGCGTCTTTCGCGCTCTTTTGTCCCAGCAGGGTGTTTGCAGCGTCTCTCACGCTTTTCCTTGGTAGCCGGCTGCAACGTTATTAGACACCAGGGCGTCCCTTTATTTCTCTTCGCGCAGCGGTTCCCTTTTCTCCGCGCTGCTTTAGGGACAGGAGGCAGGAGGCAGCCCGTCAGCGATTGAGCGCGTTTTCAGCCGCTCAGGCACCGCTCCGACAGGGGGGCTGCAGGCTCGAGTATTCGGCTGCTCGGGAGCTGCGGGGTGTTGAGGCGACGTGGGACCTAGTGCAGGCATCCCACCCTCGTCGCCATTGTCGCCATTTACCCCCAATAAAGACACGAGCCGGAGGAGGTACAGTAAACACGTCTTTATTCTTATGTGTATACCTCCTTACTACTTTGTTACCGCCTACTTCCTCTCCTCCCCACGCCCTTCCTGTGCTGCCTGTCCTGTCACACACAGGGTCAGGCAGCCACGTTACGACACATACTACTGTGTGTGCATTCCTTATTTGCAAGTATGTGGGCTTAGAGCCCACTACTTTACAACTAGTATGATATAGTACTCACTGAACGAGAAAACCATCGCAGTACGATAAAGTTTGCACCCTGGAGTTTTCCTTTGTTAAGTTATTGCAAGTCAAACCAGCTTACATTTAATAAGTGGGGAAGAACACGTAAATAGCATGGGATGTGGATTTTGCTACAGAGATGGCCAAAATCCACACTATTTGCAATTTGAAAGTTGAAACTTGTAATTAGCATTTATTATTCTACCGACATAACCCTTAGGGCACACTCATAGTTTGGGCCCTACAGACATTCATTCATCCATAGAGCATCGTCTAACCTGAATATATAGGCAAACATGAACACATATACAATAAAATGCAGCCACATATGTAAATAGACAACACAGAGAGGTAGATAAAATCTCAAAGGTCACCTAGACTATGAAAGAGCTAAGGGACTATAGTTATGGTAATAGAGTTAAATACGAATGGTGCTATAATAACATATCATGTACATACCACAGCCTCATAAAGACACACATTAATGCGCAGCGCATGAATACTCTTATAATTGGGCGAATTAAAGGAATTCTTGTGAAAGTTAGTTCGGTATCCCAAAGTTTTTTAGAAACCCATTGCTGGTGTGGTTGATAGCCAGGGTTGCTGAATACCAAAACTGGCTGCTCTTGATTCCACTTCGGGCTTCTTGCCTCCACCACTCTGCACTTCTTGTCTCTTCATTTCACCCTTGCCGGTTCTACTTCATCCCGCTTCTTTCATTTGTCACTTTCCTCATGTTCTTCTATCCTTCTTCCTTTTCTTTTTCTCTCTCTCTTGCCCTGGGTCAAAGTCCGATGATGAAAAACAAGTCCCAAAAATGAGTGCTGGTGCAGGACACCTGCACAATTGAAACACTGTCTGCAAGCACACCCACAAATCATTGTGGAGTGAACAAGCAGAGCAAAATAACTTGTGTGAAATGGTAGGTGGAAATTGGGTGGTGTAATTTATGACAAAGTTTCCTGCCTAACTGGTTAGAAAGGCCAAACAATCTAAACATTTTCCAAAGGTATAGTGAAATATGTCCATTTAAGTTGATAGCGGAAGCAATCTACACGAACATGAAGACGAGCAGGGGAATAAAACGTTTGTAGTTTGTAAATGGGGGCTGAACTGTGGTGATATATTTAAGTGAAAATGGCATAAAGTAATCCACAATTTGCTTTCAAAAAGGTTATAAATAAAACCTTCTATACTATTTCTAAAGTGTGAGCGTAGACCTCATTCATCCAGAAGAGTGCCAGATGTCGAGGATGGATTATCAGAAACACTTATAATGACTTTTTTGGTCTAGTCTCCATAGAATCTTTCTTTCAGTCACCGAACTATTACAAATACCACATATCCGACATTGGATTCATGTAGTCTAATTTTCACACACCCTGCCTTTATCCCCACAGCTGCCAACCCTTCTGGAAAAAGAGCTTGTCAAGCGGAGTTGTCTCTAGTTCCATCAAAGTCACCTTACTTTGAAAGGTGCCCAGCCGATTTCTGACCACAAACGTTTCTCAAGTAGTCCCAGTATAAGATCATACACGTGTAAATTAATGTATACAAAATGCCACATAAGACAATGAGAGTTAAAGGATGTGGGAGTAACATATCATCCATACTCGTAGTTATTAGATGATAGTAGTGAATGGTTTGGAGAATCCCAAAGGCAGTTTACACAATATAAAGTAATGATTGTGGTTGTATGTACTAACATGGCATTATTACTTCCCGAAACAAGCCTTCATCGCAATCTTAGAATAACACCAGATTGAGAAGAAAACCAATATATATCTAGACCCATTAAAGTAACAAAATCCTCTTGGTGGCAAAAGCAGTAGCCCACTTACCTATCAAAGTACTATATAAATCTGTGATCTGCATGTTACACTATGGGCCCTATTACGATGTATGTCGGAAAGACACTGACCGCAGGTCGGAGGCTTTCCGACTTACATAGTTGGTTTCAAATCCGACAGCCTTATTACGATGAAGGCTGTCAGATTTGAAACCGGCAGTTCGGACCCACTGGCTTCCGACAGGTTGGAGGCCGCTCATAATCGCCTATGTACGACGTTTAGACGTGGGGATAATGATATTGGTTTCCGACAGGAGTTTTATGCCAGGCTTTTCAACATGAAAAGCCTTTCAGAAAGAGACTTTGAGAGCCCCTAGCGGGGCTCCCCTTCCTCAGCGGCCTCCAGTTGGGGGCCTGCCTATTAATCCCTGCACTGTGCATAGTGCAGGGATTATCAACAAGCATTTGCAATGCAATCGGTTTTGCCTTTGGGGCCTTATCTGTATTTACCTATGTAGCACATTAGCCTGGGAGCTGAAGCATCTACTGTTCCTTAACATGGGGGGAAAGTAAGCACCACACTGCGTGACACGCCAGGTATGGGAACACATGCAGAGAAATATTGCCTTTCAGCGGGAAAAGGTATAGTCCAAAGCTCTGTTTTTAATATAAAATCAGGGCCTTCTGTGGTTATGTCACTGAAAGTACAAGATTTGAAAAAAATAATATTGTCTATGGGTGCTCCTGGAAGACAATTTCTATGGACTGAAATCTAGAGAATGCTAAAGTGATTCTGGTATATACGGACCTCTGCTGGTCGTTTTGTGTCAAGAAAGTTAAATAGAGGCAGTTGCCAGAAAAAGTAGAAAAAGAAAGTCCCTCCGCAGAAAGCAATTCTGGTATTTTACTGACCTCTACTGGTCGTTTTCTATCAAGACAGCTAAATAGAGGCAGTTGAACAGAAAAAACAGTCCCTAAGCGGAAGCAGACAAGTCCTAGGGCTGATCTCCAGAGCCCACAAATGACATACACATATAAGTATATAATAAAGTATATACAAATAAGTATACACTAAAGTGTATACAAGAGGTCTCGAATGCTCATCCTAAAAAAAAAGGGGGAAGTATATGGGAGAGGTATATAAACTAATTTAAAGATTGGTAATGGAGTGCCCTGCCTTCCCCTCCAAAAAACAAAGGATAGCAAAGAAGGAGGAAGATAACGACCGAAGGGGTGTGGGGTGTGGAAAAACAAGAGGGACTGAGGTAACCTCCTCTCGCCTCCCTGGAAGAACAATTTAAAACAGGCATTGACACAGCCAATAGGTCTCCTGTATTCGACCTATAGTTTTGCCAATTTTTTTTGCTGATACTGTTGTGTCCAGTAAAATAAAGTCAATTCTGCATCATCTCCAAAAACAAAAAAAGGGCAAGAGAGAGAACAAAGGTATAATGAACTATACGTGCATAAGCAACGTAGAGCATGCATATGTACGTCATGACCAAAGTGACATATGAGCACACAAGCACATAAGGCATAACACAGCTGCCATTTCTTTTATTATTTACTATTCCAAGATGTCAGAAGCCAATCTTGGAGTGCATTAAATAAAAAAATATAATTTCAAGTGAGCAAAAGCGCACTGGAAAAAATAATTGCCCAGCAGCAAATGGCAATTGCTAGGAACTACAAAAAATGTAAACAGATTTTCTTTCTTTTTTTAAAGGATGCAGCAGCAGTGCCATGGGTAGCAATGGAGTCGCGTTTCATGAAAAAGTCTAATCGGCCTGAGGGAGAAGTATATGTGGAGCATTGAGGCAGAGGGCTATAGAAAAGCCAATAACCAGGACTCGAGTCGGGGTACCACGCGGGTACCTGCGCGCCGTCCGCCTTTCTGTCGTTCCCTCGTGCAGTCAGAAGAGAAGATATACTTCGGTCATGCTAGAAAAAAAAAGAGATAAAGTGAGAATGAAGCCTCGTTCCCGACCTTCCACCTGCCCGACTGGGCACAATTCCAAATGCAAGAAACAAACAGGAAAACACACGGTGACACCTGCCAAGACAATGTGAGATGTGAAATAGAGGTTACGTTTTTTTTCCATAGCCAGACCTGAGTTCATCGTGGCCAGTTTGGGACCGAACCACTAGGGCGCAATCAACATTTAAATCTCAAATACCCTAAACTTCCCAACAGTGCCTTCAGAGGCCCTTCGTGCTAGTGTCCCTCGAGCGGACATGCCAAAAGGGACAGAACGGAAGAGAAAATAACAGCTATGTTTATATATTCAAGTCACACGTAAAGCTTGTGTTAACGGCCATGGACCTCAATTCTTTTGTGGGTAAACACTTTTTATGATAAAAAAATAGGATACGTGTGTACTTTAATGTCAGATTACTTTTCAGACAGTTGCAGTGTCAGCAAAGAGGCGAAGGATAGCATGAGCATTGTATTCGAACAATCCTCAACGCCTGTAATGCCATCGTCCAAGGTGTGCAGGTTTGGACAGGGTTAAAGTAGGGCAATTTGGCAGTGCCAGAGGGGCTGGACTAGCAGGTTAGTGTCTGACCCGGTTTTATGGTCAAGTCTAGTGGGCTGTGATGGTTTTTTTTAAAATTATTTCTCCGACATTACCACAAAAACAGTAGTAAGCACAAATGCATGTGTCCCATAGCTGACAAAACACGTATTTATACAGGGTGTCTATGCAAATTCGGGAATACCCCGGTTTTTAAATATGGGCTCTTTTTGTCAATCTGATTCGGTAATGGGGGGAGGGCACTTTTACTTTCATTCCCCGTACAATACTTTCTGTCCAAGTCCGAACCTCAATGTATCACGTTTGGGCTGCGCAGATGTCGCGAAAGGGGGCTTCTGGATTCATCTGCACCAGTGAATTCTGCTAAAAAAAACAATGAATCCATAAAATAAACATAGGTAACTTCTCGAAAAGAATGCGGTGTTAATTCGACAAAAAAAGGGACGGTGCAGCAAAGATATTAATTAGAACGAGCCCTTATACGCTTGGCTTTTGCGGAACCTGGCAAAGGGAGTCTAAAAAGAACCGCGCTGCCAAGCACTCGCCTCAAGTGGCCCCATTGGGAGGGGGCACATTCCTCTCCCCATGGCCCCCGCCTTACCCGCTCTTCCTTTTCTGGTGCAGGCTCGCACATTCACGCCCGCCTCTCTAATCATCTTTCCCATCAGGTACCGTTCCCAAACAGAATGCAGCGAGACTCCGGCAGCCCAGGAGGCGTCCGAGACAGGCTCGGGACGAGAAACCGGCACCCTCCATTTCATATGTATAACGGTAACCGTTATATAGCGCACAATACCAACCGACCCGCCTCAAGGCACTCCACAGCTATTATCATTACATTGAATGCACAGCTATTCCTAATGAGAGAGTGCAGGTCATTAGACATGTATGTCCACTTAAAGCACTGCTTAGTATGTAACAGTAAATGAACAGAGACGCCACAGGGCAGACATGGCAGCAGCGCACGGTGTCTGTGGTACTTGGGATGTGAGGTCCCTTCATGCCATGGTATACATGCCATAGGAGCCAGTGTAAAGGTCTTTCGTTTCGGTTTCAGCTGAGGGGAGGGGTGGTGTCTGGTTTCTCTCAGGTGGTGTATAAGCCACCTTTGGGTTACGTTCTCTCTGGACATTCATGGATAGTGGGTGACCGGACTATGTCACTCTCGCCTTTTTCTCCGCTGCACTACTTATTTTTTTTTTGCCCATGCTGTATTTTTTGTTTCTATGGTTTCCTTACTGCCAGCCTACTATGTAATGTAATGTCTTGCTGCTGTTTACTGTGTGGTTTATCAAGCGCTCTGATACTTACGGGTTAAGCTAGCGCTATATAAAACTTTTAAAATAAAGGCAGGTGGTAAAGGTAACCGGCCGACCTTTGAACTGTTACACCAGTAGAATAGGTATGGACTCTCAAACTCCCGCCCTTCTTTCACCACTCCAACTCTATGTTAATGAAAGTGGCATTTGCATAATGGTGCTGCTCAGAATGGCATGGAAAGGTTACCTTATTAATTTCGGCACCTTTTTCAAATCGTGTGATTTGGGGCGAGGGACTTTACTATTCCTCTGAGCGTAAAATTACAAACGTAAAACGTCATCAAATGCAAGTGTAAATTTGTGAAAAATAATTGCAATGACACGAAATATATTGTATTGTCTCTAACGTCCACTCACCTTCACACACCCCTGAGAATGACAGAAACAAAATAAGCCGCGTACCCCTGTCCGCTATGGCATCATCACGCAAAGTACTAGCATTCCAGAATGCCAACCGCTCATCCCCCGTGACACGCTGCCATCGCGACCACACGTCAAGAGAAATGTGCCCTCCCACCCCACACTCAAAGACTAGACTGGAAGGGCAGGCACGTACCGCAACCCGCGGTGTCATCCGAGGACAACTCTGTACCATGTACGCTCTTTACCCTCACCAGTGACAACTGCGTGTAGCCGTGGTACCCCCAGACGGCAGTACCCCCACGCCCTTAAATGCCGCTCTGCAGAGCGAGCGCACATCAGCCTAACGGGCAACACCACACTAGAAAAGCAAATACGTCAATAAAATAAATAAGCATGGCACATAATGATCCGTGCGCAGCACAGTAAAATAATCCACAAAGGTACGTGTACGGTGCCATAAACAAACCTACTTCACATTTTTGGGCAGGATGCGTGGAACGCCGTAGCTCCTGTCAGACGTTTACTGGGTGAGAGGATCGTTGGCGCTTTTTTCGGAGAGGCGATCCTAGATCTAATGCGAATAAAAATAATAAGAAACAAGTCAGGTCCCGGGCCGGCAGCCAATCACAGCGGCCCGGGGAATGACGTCACGGGGGTGTCCCGGGCCGGCAGCCAATCACAGCGCGGCCCAGGCAACAAGGGGCAGGACTTAAAAAAAGACACGGAAACGCCCCCGAATCGCGTTCTGACGGGAAAGAGTGATTGACGGCCAATCTCTTCCAATGGCTAGCCTCCATTTATGGAGCTAGCCAATGGAAGAGAAGGCGGGACAAAGCCCCACACTGTAGGATCATAAGGTTTCGCCCTGGCCGTAGCACTCCTATGCAGTGCTACGGCCAGGGCGAAACCTAAAAACACCCATTCTCTATGGGAGCTTGTGCTACAGTCGGTTTACGGCCACAGCTCAAGCTCCCATAGAGAAATGGGAGTGTGCGACTGGACCATGTGCAGTCGCATCCTAATAATGCAGTCGGGACTGCCAGCCACAGGCCGGTCGGTCCCTGATTCTGCAACGATATTGCGTCCGCCCAACATCATAATGAGGTCTATGTGCTTTAATGCAGGCATATTAATCCTCTATGCTACGTTGAGTCAAAACTGTGTGCGGACAAAACACAGAACTCTCTCAGAACTGTGTTAAGCTTTAGAGTTACCTTACCGCTGGTGTCTTTCTTAACTCTGTGAGATATTTTAAAATGCAGTCACTTTGTGACTAATTAAGTACTCTAAAAAAGATTTACTGTCACCAGTTGTTGCCAGTTTCTTTGCAGCAGGTGTTTTTGTTAACAATTTTATTGCGCATTTTGAGGAAAATAGCATGACACACTACATTTCTGAATGAAGCAGTGTGAAGGGTATAAAATGGGAGACACATCTCGTACACTCAGGCAATATATGTATGAGTTGACGATCACACTCTGCTTTCAAGCACCGCCCCTCATGACTGCACTTCCTTTCCTCTGCCACACCTTGATCCCCAATTTACGGAGTACATTTGTTCCAGTTCCAGCACTGATCCTGGGTAGGAGAATTGGCCAGTAGCTGCATTGGTGATGAAACTGACAACGTAGTAGCGTGCAGCTTATGCACGGATGCAAGCAAGAGTCCCTGCACATATTGCAATTTACCGGGCCACTTGTAAAGAGGGCCTAGGTGTTGCACCACCACTGCAAAACAACAGTCTACCTGCCTTTTTTTGCAACTAAAGCTTTACTCTATGAGTGTTGTCTGTTGTACTCTGAACGCTCAATGTATAGCCCTCTGATACTGTCTGGTGGCCGCTTCGCATAACGGAACACGGGCCGACTGGGGAATAGGCCCAAAACCAACGCTTCCCGAGGGCAGGGACTCAAGGGAAGAGGCCGCCAAGCCCGCAAAAACACACACAGGTGATTATCTGCATGGTTTGAATGGCAGAATCCAGGAAGATTGGGCAGGGTGACCGTGAGGTCAAAAAGCGGGGCACGGGACCCTTGCCATGAATTTGACCGCTTTGTCCTTTAGCCGCCTGGATCGTCTCGAGGAGTTTGCTGTCAGCTGTTTGCAGCCACACCAAAGCTCGTAGCAAAACAGGATCACGGTTAGTCGCGTGAGGGGAGCTCGCTGACCGCTTGCGGCAGTTGAGGATTGCATGGACCATGGGCAATGGCGTGAAGGGAGCATGCTCCCCGGGCACAATTTATAAGTCGGGCCGCGGCTTGTGGAGGAGCGCACTGCCCGCTAATGTTATGGCGATGAGTGGCCTCATGGCTTGACGATAAGTTGGGCAGAGGCGTGGGCGGGAGCATGCTGCCCGTGAAGAGTGTCAATTTCCCACGAAGAAATCGTTTGTTACAAACCCCCAGATTCATCATTGTCCTCTTTTGCGAGTCCTTAATAGCGATTATTAAGGACTAGCTATTAAAGACTCGCAAAACGGGATTCATGTAGAAATCACAATATTATTTGCGATTTCTACTGCTTCCTTATTTGCAATTAGCAAATTGCTAATCGCAAATAAGGAATGACTCCCCATTCATTCCTATGGGCCCATAGGAATGAATGGGGAGTCATTTCTTATTTGCGATTAGCAATTTGCTAATCGCAAATAAGGAAGCGATTTCAAGGGTGCCAGGGGTGTCCAAAGGACACCCTGTAGCACCCCTGAAATGAAAATGTAGACTGATGTTGCGCACACACATGTCCAAAGGACATGTGTGTGTGTAACATACAACTTAGAAAAATGCACTAAAGTTTTCGCTATTTACCACGAAGTTACACTTCGCGGTAAATAGCGGCCCCATATTGCGAATTCGCAATTTGAAAAAGGTTCATGAATAGCATTTAAAGAATCTCTAATTGAGATTCCTTAAATACGATTCTTCGCAATATAGCGATTTCTAGTATAGCGATTTTTGCATTTGGGATGATGAATCCCAAATGCAAAAATTGCGCACGCAAAGGGCCAGATTCTCAGAATCTGGCTCTTTGCGAGCCGATTTCAGTATGATGAATCTGGCCGTTAGTCAGGCAGAGGCGTGGTGGAGAGTGTTCTGCCCTTGAAGAAGGCATTGAGCTGAAGTTGGGCCGCAGCAAGGTCAAGAGCACGTTACCTGTGAAGGTTGCCTTCCATCTTTTAGCCTATCCTCTATAGGAGGCAGGGAGGTTCTATCCTCGGGGGCCAAAATAATTACAGGCCCACTGCCCACTTTAGGAAATTTCTCACCGTTGTCCAATAAAGACAAATAATCTACTCCCCTCTATCAGATCAGGCTCCCCTTATGACCCATGTCCAGTCTCTGTGATCAAATTAGCCCCAGAACAAATTGCAAACTCCCTTTTTAATGCCATGTTTGAGTCAGGGCATTTCCCCAAAGCATGGAAGACAGCATCCATTCTTCCGCTGCTGAAAAAACATAATCTAGACCCCAAGGATCATAATAATTTCAGGCCATTTTCCCAGCTTCCACTGCTGGCAAAATTGGTGGAGAAAGCCATGAATATACAGCTTAGTGCTTTCCTTCAGGAAAATCACATCTTAGATCCCACTCAATATGGCTTTAGGGAAGGCCACAGTTTGGAGACAGCCCTTATTAAATCAACTGAAGAAATAAAAGAAGCCGTGGATCTAGGAGGCAGAGCAGCTCTAATCATGCGGGATCTCTCTGTGACCTTCGATACGGTCCACCATGATCTCCCAGTGAATCGTCTGTCGGCCTGCTGGATTCAGGGCAAGGCTTGGATGTTACTGAAATCTTTTCAGACTGATAGAACACAAATAATGGCCCTGGACAAATATTGTTCTAAACCGTTTTCCTTACCCTGCGGGGTGCCACAGGGGTCATCCCTCAGTCCCACCCTTTTTAACATGTATGTCTCTTCCTTGGCCCAGCTGATTAGATAATTTGGCTTTCAACTAACCTGATACATGGATGACACGCAAATTGTGGTGTCGCTTTTTCCAGACCACGAATCAGAGAAGGGCAAGAGGTTTCATGACTGTATGAACACAGTCAGAATTTCCTGAAACTAAATTCGGGTAATACTGAGGTCATCATTTTTGGAAATAATGCCAGCTTCTGGGCCCCTGGGTGGTGGCCGGAAGAACTGGGAACCCTATCAATGCCTAGTAGAAAAGCAAAAGATCTGGGAGTTTTGGTGGATGACAGGCTTACTTTGGGGATCAGGTAAACAATGTTACATCAGCCACCTTCCAAACCCTCAGAACGATCAAAAACATAATGCCTTTTCTGCCGGAGGACAGACAACGGATTGTAATAACATATCTTATTCTATCAAGGTTAGACTATTGTAATGGTCTCTACCTGAACATTCAAAAGCAACACTTAAATAAACTCCAGCTGCTGCAAAATGCAGCAGCAAGGCTGCTTACTGCACGCCAAAATTCGCATAAGTCACCAGAGAACTTAAATGGCTGCACTGGCTGCCAGTTAAACAATGGGTGCGGTTCGAATCCTTATGTACCGCTTTTAAAGCCCTCCATGGAAAGGGACCAGACTATCTCAAACATCGATTCAAATGGTATGTTCCTAACAGCACTCTCCGCTCCTTAGGAGCAGAGATGATGACAGTACCCCGTTAAGAAAGTCAACTGGGGAGGGAGACGTTTTATCACCTGCACTGCTAGAGCCTGGAATGAACTCTTTTTCCACATTAGAGCCGCCTCTGATTTAATGGCATTTAGAAAGGCACTAAAAACTTGTCTTTTCAGCATGTAGGTTTCATTGACATAGTGTAATTCAATGGGAAACATCATTTACCACGAAGGCATTACCACTACTAACATTTACCACGTGACACTTACCACGCAGGGTGCCTTCCACGCAGGGTGCCTTCCACGACGTCTTTACCACGGGCTGGGGGGGAGATGTGGTATTCCTTCGAGTCGTTCTGCGTGGGCTTGGGGGGCAGAGGGGGGCTGGGGGGGGTCTCCCCCCCCAAAAATAACAAGCGGGGGCAGAGGGGGGCTGGGGGGGTCTCCCCCCCAAAAAATAACAAGCAGTTTACTTTAAAAAAAAAAACGAACATAATTTTAAAAGAAAAAGGAAAGAGCCTCCCCCAAAGACGTGCCGTGTACGTCAAAAAAACAGTCCTTTTTTTATTTTGGTATACGTGTTTTGACGCTTGTTTCAATGGAGGATGGAAGTAAGGGCTCGTAGAGAAAGACGTGCAGGTAAGACGTTTCTAGGCGTAGTAAAATCCTACGTTGTAAATACCAGCGTGGTAAAGCCACTTGCGATGTAAAATTCGCGTGGTAAAGCCATGCGTGGTATTTGAAATCGTGGTATAATCATATATTCCAACCCAATAGTATCAGTTAGCGCCAGGACACCACAAGGTAACCGTTGCGCTTTATAAATATAAATAACAGAACTTAACATAACATTGCTAGGGGCCTAGTTGCGGGCAGCAGCATGAGGGATGTGCGCTGTCTCTGAAGCATGCGGATTGAGGCCTTTTCACATCCAAGTTGGGCAGCGGCAAGCGCGCTACCGGTTAAGTCTACTTGGGCAGGCGGCGGCATGATCAGAAGCGCGCTGCCAGTAAAGACCTCAGCCGGTGAAGGACAAGCCTGGGGCAAGTAGTAGTATAGGCAGAGACCACTGCCCAGCAGTATGCCCCTCCCGCCTCCATCTGACTGCTTACCTGGAGCTCAGGGATCCTGCTTGCTTCTTTGCAGGGCAGACGAGGACTGACTCGCCATGCCTCGATCCAGAAAGGTTCCTTCCTCTATTAGGAGCAATAACTAGTAAACATGTGGATCCCTGTGTAGTGGGCCCACCTCCCAAATAGAATCTTAACCTGCTCTACCTTTTAAAGGGACAAGAACTATCAAACGTGTTGATCCCTTGTGGGCACCCCCAAAAAGGATCTTAACCAGTTGGAGGAGGCATCACAGGTGGCATGGTAATCAGGAAGGGCACACGCCCCGGGCAAGTGCGGCAGAGGCCAGCCAGATACAGGGAAGAGGCGAAGGGATATTTTAAGGCAGCGCCAGCACCAAAGAAGCAGCGTGCACCACGCATGGAGCAGTAGAACTAGACCCCTGACCTGGATGAGGATCTGCAGGTCCTGTTGGAGAAGGTGTGTGGGCTGGTGACCCAAAAAGGGAGAGATTAGGTTAGCCAGCTGATTCTGGTCCAAGTGGAGCATGGCCCTGCCAAGCGACGCAGGTTCCACCCCTCAACCCACCAGGAGCACAGAGGCCCACCAAAGCTATCAGGTCAACCAACTCAATTGCATATTAGGACATCTAGGTGCTCCCTTCCCAACTCCAAACCAGCCCAACAGGGCCCCTGAGCAATGGGGCTTATGCAGGCAGTCCGGGCCCTGGTTACCCCCCCGTTTCCCCCCCCCCCATTGTTCCCTGGCGAGGCATGCATCTCTGGCAAGGCCAGGGGTCTTGGGGGAGAGTCCAACGCATCCAGTGGCTAGTTCAGACAGCAAGGACCCGGGGGCAAGCACAGGGCCGAATGGGCACAGTGGTGACTCAGGGTCTCTGGCCAGGGGACCACAGGGCCAAGGCGGGCAGAAAGACAATGACAAGGGAGCAGGGGCAGCAAACCCATGTACCAGTGACACGGCGATCCCGAGGAAACTGACCCCACCAAGGGGGGACCGGCTGGGACAAGTAACGGTAAGCCAGCCAGTAAGTACATGTGCCCCTCCTCTAGGGACCCTCCCATCACAGCCTGGCAAACTGGTCTAGCCAGTCTCATTCCTCTTGCACTTATGGAAAGAATCTGATGCAGGGAGTACATCAAAATGTTCTCACTCCTAGTGGTGCGCCAAACAGGGTTGAATCTGATCTCACAAGACAAGAAAAAGGAGGACAGGAGGGACAGGCACAGACCTAGGGAAATTAGGTAAATTCAGAATTGGTTGCGAGCCTTTAGAACCCTGGCAAGTGTCTTTGTGGAGAAGTTGCCACAAAGCGTGGCCGAACTATTTCTCCACAAGCAAAGGGTGCATGGATCTCAACAGAAGTACCAGAGGGAAGCCTGGCTACAGTATGATGAGGGCTTCCGGGAAAAGATGCAAACATGGGCTATGATAGAGTGGGAACAGAAGGATGTTGAGGGCTTCACAAATCATATGGTGGCAGCCAGGAAAAGGGTAAGCACACAGGACTACCTTTTTTGACCCACAGGGAATAAGAAGGGGTATGACAGTGCAGCACATGCCAGGGGGCACATGGGAGTAAATCCGGGAGGAGTCACCCCACATCCTGTTGGAAGTCAATTGCGGAAAGGCCAAGGGAGCAAGGGATGGCAATGACACCAGCAACAAGAAATAGGGTATCAGAGGGGGACACTCAAGGGAGTGGAGCTCTTGCAGCCCTCCCCAGCCCCATCAGGTTCAGGGCACTTAGCAGATACCCAGGAAAGGAGGATGGGCAGTTACTAGTGCACGGGTTTATGGTGGCATTCCATATCCCCTACCAGGGCCCCCTAGGTACATCGCCTAAGCAAAAACTTGAAATCAGTGAGGGACAATCTGGGGTGTCCAGGCAGATAGTGGTGAAAGAGCTCCACCTGGGGAGAGTGGCTGGTCTGTTCTCAGTCCCATCCTTTGACAACTTTGTAGTCTCTCCTCTGGGTGTGGTACCCAGGAAGGAGGACGGGAAGTACCGCCTCATCCACCATTTGTCATACCCACCAGGTGAGTCGGTAATTGATGGACTGGACCCAGACAGTTGTTCCGTGTCCTACGTGACCTTAGATGAGGTGGTGAATCTGATCAAAGTGGTAGGTAAAGGGGCACTGTTAGCAAAAACAGACATAAATTCTGCCTTTTGCCTCCTGCCAGTTCATCCAGATAGCTGCCACCTGCTGGGCTTTCAGCTGGATAACACCTATTACTATGAGAAATGGCTGCCCGTGGGCTAAGCAATCTCCTGCACTTATTTTGAAACCTTCAGCAGCTTCTTGGAGTAGATATTAAGCACGAGGCACCCAGCGGGTTGATGACTTCCTATTTATTGGCAAAAAGGGCACCACACAGTGTGCAGACATGCTGCGCCACCTCATGCAATCGACAGAAGAGCTAGGGGTACCACTGGTGAGCAAAAATACAGAAGGTCCAGTCACACGGCTGTCTTTCCTAGGGATTGAGCCAGACACAATGGTGGGGGTATGCAGGCTACCTGGGGCCAAAGTGGCCGAGCTGCAACTCATAACAGAGTAGATGCTAGCAAAAAGGGAAGAGAACCTGGGCGGGCTGCAGCAACTGCTGGGTAAGGTCAATTTTGCCAGCCGTATGATCCCGGCAGGAAGGCCATTTGACAGACACCTTATTTTATTTATTTATTTACATGCAGCAAGGGGACAAAAACGAAGCACGCAAAATCACACTCAGGCAATTGACCAAGTGGTTTGAATGGCCGAGTCCAGGAAGACTGGGCACGGTGACCGGGAGGTCAAAAGGTAGTGCAGGGGATCCTTGCCATGAATATGACCTCACTCTCCTTTGCGCACCCACCCACACCAGATTGTGGGCGTCGCATCCGCAGGTTGGGATCAGCCTAAGGGGGCACAGAGACAGCACGCACACTTAGTGCCAACATCGGCCCAGACCCCCAGCCCTCCCACAACAATTACTGAATAACAGACACAACACAATTGTTTGTTGGAGAAAGTTTTTGCAGTTTTATTTGCATAACAATATGCCAACATGTTGGGTTATCTTATGGGCGATCCAGAGTCAGGCAGCCCCTCGCCACCTGCCCACCTGATGAGCCATAAACCCCAGTGGTATTAACCGCGGGGTATTGTCAAATGGGGGGAAGGGCTAGCCCCTCCCACCGACGGACCTCCAGTCCACCCCTTACTCACGCCCCTCCCCGTTACTGGGGGGCGGAGCGTTGCAGGCAACCCCCGGTTGCTCAGGTCCACAGCCGCCCGTAGGACTAACGGGGCGTCGTCACTCCTCCAGTATCCCCACGCGAGGACCTCCCTGGGGATAATTGGCTTTCGCACCCTTACTGTGCTCCTGTAGAGGGTACCCTTCTGTACCTTATAGCCTTTGGCTCGCCCTGTAACTCTGCCTGCAACACAAAGCAAAGTGATATTAGATGAAGCCCCCTCTGCTGCTGGACGGCCGGGTTCGCGGTAGGGAGGGAAAACAGCGTTCGGGCTGCTCCGGCTAGGCAGGAGGAGGGGGGACTGTCCTCCTTTGTCAGCGACCAGGAACCAAAGAGGGCGCTTGGAGGCTGGCCCAGATACAAATACCTCAGCTGGCCCCTCCCTCGCCGGAAGTGATGTCACGCGGGGACCCACCCAGGTCCCCAAGACTAAAATGCTGACTGGTGTCTGTGCCATCGTGTGGCACTAAGGATGGCCGCCCTCTTAGGGCCCCCTGCGGTGGCTTGGGGCAGCCTGGCAAAGCCAAGGAAAGCACAATACCCTAGGAAGAAGAGCTGCTCAATCAGTGTCCTAGGGATGCCTTACAGCAGGGGCACTGGGAGCCGGGGGTGGGCCAGCAAGAGTCAGCTGCAGGCGGACACAGCACATGCAGCCCGGGATAGGCTGGACAGCTGCCCACATAGGCCTTGGTAGCAAGGGAGGCCTAGAAGCCGCTAACTCTAGACACCTGCAAAGGGGCATTCCCGCAGGGCTGTTCCAGAAGTGCTTTCAATAATTAAACATGGAGCAACAAGACCAGAACTGCTGTAGCAAACTTAAAAAATTTGACAGATGTGTTGAAGTATTTGAATCCATGGAATGCTAATAGCCATTAAGTTGCGAGAATACCCCAGCGTTAAATTCAATCGGCTTCTGTCTGTAACTCACGCAAAGTTCAGCATCAGCTCGGCTCGGATACAGTGTCCATAAACTGGCTTGATTTTTCCATCTTCATATTTCTTTCAGTGGAATTCTAACTCTGAAAATGAGTTGGATTCTCAAGCGCTCTCGCCGATTTGCTGAAATTGATGAGTGAAACTTTGGTGTAATCCCAGACTTATTTTCCAAACACGTTTCAAATAAACGCACCGCTGTAAAATGGCGTCTTGTTCTTTTCGTGATCAAATCTGACAAGAGCAGAGATTCGGCTTTCCATTAATAGCTTTCTCTGCCTGCTTGTTTTGCGACTGGGGTTATAAACTATGCATTTATTTGCAAAAGTCCTCTACATTCTTGGCACGTATCCGGAGTATATGCAGTCTGTAAATATGGTAAATTGATGTTGCCTTTTTCATTGCTATGCCTCTCTACACTGCTTGATTTACAAGATGAATCACACTGAATTCCCTTCTCGTAATACTAAGGCGGTCGTTTTTCAGGCATCTCCTAAATTAAAAATGGCAGCCTTATCTACTGTGTAAAGAACTGCCACCCACCATTCTCAAATCAACCAACTTGGCATAGCAAGTAAAGTTTCTCAAAGTTTAGATTATGTAGTGAATAAAACAAATGGCATATTTATTTATTATTCAGTTTTGGTCTTGCACACAGCAGAACTGAATTGCTTCTATTCACTTAGAACTGGCCAACCACTGAAAATTAGAATTAGTTTTTTTTAACCTTTTTCTTGAATATGAGTAGGTGCACGTGCTGTTAGAGACTGTTCCACATACGAGGACGAACGCCAAAGATGTGACTGTCTCTTCGTTTGCAGTGTTTCATATTTTAGAACTCCCCCCCCGTCCACTCAATGTTAGGGGACTTTTGATACATTTGAGTATAAAAGGGCGGTGAGATCTGACCTTAATGGCTTCACCATGTCTTGACAAGCAAAACCTACGGAAAAGCAACCTCCCATGTGGAACTGAAGCAGTAAAGTGTAATAGGGGCCATAAAGGCCTCCTAGCCTTTAAGGGTCAACAAGGAGGGGTCTTGAAGGAATCCATACCCTCTTTAATGGGTAGGTGGATGTCTCCCAAATGCAAATTCAGATGGCGAGGCTCCAGCCCTGCTATCGAGCTCTGAGCCTGTGAACACCAGGTCTAGCTGCAGGAGATGGTCCAGGGACCACCTCTCCATTTGAAAGCATGCAGTATTATGTACTTAGAAGAAGTGGTGAGAGTAAGGGAAACAAGAGTTGCAGAGGCCAAATATCCTGGGGTTTTCTGTCCTTAAGACAATGGACCATTTGTCTTAATGACCTAAACGTTGGGTTCCTGGTGAATCAGGAGTACTTGAGAGTCTTGGTAACAGCTGTCCTAATCATACTCAATCCCTGGTGTGTGTTCCTCACGCAATAGGTTATACTTCTCATAACTCCATTGCCTCAATATCTGAAGTTATTTGGGAGTTTGTGGGCATTGAAAACGAATTTTAAATGTCTAGAGTTGGACAGACCTATTATTCACGTCACCTACTGTGCAATTATTAAAAACAAGAGGACTACAGTTTAACCCTTCATGTAACAACTGCCTTTTAGTCTTGTGGCATTGGAGAATTACTAAATTCATAGGAGTTGCTTTTTAGGATTACAAATTCGAATTGCATGCTGAAGTCTGACTGTTTCGCACACTGGATACTAAAACAGTTCAAATGAAAAATATATATATTTTTTTAATTAAAAGTTTACCGTAGCACTTTCAAATATGTTTTTAGTGTGCAAAATATGTCACTTCTTCAAAGAATAGGCAAAATATGCACACCACTTTTATGCTCAGCAAAATCGTAATGAATATGTAATTACCACAGTGAACCAATGTTTGCACATGTCATTCCACCTGATTATTGTTTCAAAAGTATTGTGCTACTATAATATAGTGGGAAAAATATTGAGGATCAAAATATCCAAAAGGTTAGAGTATATTAATAAGTACAGGTATGCGTTACTTAACTTCATATCTATGTACCTCGATAATCTGCGTAGATAGGCTATGTAGATAGGCTTCAAAGAAAACGTACCTATATATAAACATATCTACTCAATATTTTGGTCCTTCATGTTTTGCCCATGGTAGCACAATATATTAGAAATTATATTTTGGCATACAAGCACTTTGGACTCGCAAGAATTCTCTTACTCTATGGACACTTGGAGATCAGTACTCAAAATGTAGCCAAGTAGGCTAGCAAAAGTTCTATAAAAACCTCCAAAACGCAGATGGTAAAAAATGCCCTAGACGTCTGTATTCCTTGGACCTACCAATAACATTGTTGTGGTTCATATACAGCAGGGGCCTCCGACCTTGTTAATGATTAGAGCTACTTCTGATCCATGAAAACCATCTTTAGCTATTACCTAGTATATAGATGAGATAACAACAGAAGAAGGCCAAGTATTTCAACACTGCCCCTAGAACACCTAGCCTTGCTGTAGTCAGCACACTCCATATATGGCAGAAAAGCTATATTGAGAACGTTTATCTGTGTGGTGCCCAAGGACCAGTTTTGCCTTTTTACTCTTCTTTATAAATCAAATGTGGGGGTTGAGTGTCTCACCGGTCCTTTACAGTCTCTTGTCATGCAGTCCATGGGATGGCACTTCTCTCGTGAGAGCTGGGGCCTGAAAGATAATCATTATTTAATTAATTGGGATTAAAAGATCAAAGGTCAATAAAGAATTAATTATTGGGCGAAAGGCAGAAGTAAAGCAAGGAGAGAGATGGAAAGGTAAGAAGGAAGGAAGGGGAGAAAAAAGGAATAAAAGAATGTAAAGACAGAATGAAAGAAAAAGGGAGGGAAGGAACTGAAATAATCTACAAAGGAGAGAAGAAAGTGAAAGGGGCAAAGAAGGGAAGGAACAGAAAAAGGGAACAACAGAGAGGAGAAAAAAGATGGAAAGAACAAAGCAACAAGCAAGGAATTAAATAACCAAAGAAGAAAACAAGTGAAGGAAAAATATCAAAAATGGTAGAGCAACAGAGAAAGTAGAGAAAGAATTAAAAAGAAAGGCTGAGAGATAAAAAGAGAACAACAAGAAAAAGAAAAACAATGAAGAAAAGGAGTAACAAGAAAAGGAGAAAGAAAAACACATACAAAAAAAAGAAGACAGCACAAGAAAGAAAAAGCAGAGACAAAGAAAGAGAGAAAGAAGGAAAGAAAGAAAGGAAATAAGAAAGTTAGAATATAGAGAAACAATGGTGGAAAAGCAATAAAGGAAAAAAGCAAAAAGCAAGGAAGCAAAGAGAAAGCAAGTGAGAAAGAGAGAGAGAAAAAAACCTTCAACGGTACAGAACCCTCCTCTAAATATTTTACTGTCTTTGATTTTAAGGAAATCTATCCGTGACTGAGACTTGTCAACAAGGATTTGATATTTTTTAAGGGTGAAGACTTTCAATCTGTGCTCTGATGTGAAGCATTTATTTATTGTGTTTTAAGGCTACTTTATCGAGCAGCAGCAGCACATTGTTTTTTTTAAAGAAAATAGTGGGTTCCATACTTCTCCTATACTTTCTCTTTTCACAGCTTCTCGCCTTCATATCGCATAAGTGGAAGTGAGTTACCAGTAGCTTGCAATCGACCAGCTGGACACTCCTGTTCTATCTCTTGCTCTTTCTCTCACAAACATGCAGATGCATACACTCTATCTCTGTGTGTTCCTCATTCTCTCCGTTTGTTTCTCTTTCTCCCTGTTTCTGTCTCTATCTCTTTGTCCATCTTTATGTCACCTTCCTTAACCCAATTATCACACAAGCTACCACTCATTCTACTTTCTTTATCCCTCTCTCTCATTTCTGTTCTCCTCCCCACGCTTCACATTTTACACTCTTGGGCTTCTCTCTATACCTCTCTTTCTCTTTCCCTCACTCTCTCTCCCTGCAACTCTTTCAATTCTTCTCATTTTCTTGTTCTTTCTTGACATGTTATGCTATTTAAAATTCCAGCTACTGTCCATACTGCTCTCCACCTCACAAAGCTCTAACGGTGGCTCCTCCGCTATGGCAGAGTAAAGTTGCCCCCCTGCCCACAGAGGCAAAAAAAAAAAATGATGATCATTTTATTTTTCGTCCTGTAGCTGAGTCTTGGGGGCGGGGCCACAGCACTGCACCAAGGGGAGGAAGAGTGGTGGGCCCTGCTGTCAGTGTGCATGACAGTTTGGCTGGCCGTCTCAGGATGGCCAAACCGTCATGCGCACTGACATCTCACCAACCCAGCTGTGTTGCTGGGTGGAGAGACCAGCAGGCACAGGCTCCAAGCTCCTGATGGAGTGCAAAACAAGCCAGCTCCACCCACTCCCGACACTGTTCTCATGGATATGATAGCAGCATCCGGATTGGCAGTAGGGGAGTCTGGGAGCTTCAGCCTGTGCCCAGAGGAGCAGAAGAGCTGCGAGCAGAAGTTTGTTTTTATTGTTTGTTTTATTACAGCCCCCTAGTGCTGACTCACCACATTTCCCTGACACCGGCCGCTACTGCAAAGCTCCGTTTTCACTTTTAGCTGTTGCCTGCAAACAGCTTTAGTTGTTTTTTTCAAAGACATTTCACACTATATACATAGATAGGACTTTGAGTCTGCCTCTTACTTCTACTGGCTTGCTTGGTTCAGCCCATTATTTATTTGATGGCTTTACTGTCAGCTTCTCGTATGGACCACTGAGTTTAAAAAAAATCCTATTTGTTATACTGTGTATTCTTCCATAAGTAACGTCAGGTCCTTTTTTGTCCCCATTTAATAGTATTTTGAACCTTGGTGGGAGCAGACTTGTGAGTGCAGAGCTCTGTCATTAACATCACTCACATGTCTGCTTCTTTGGTGCTTTTCCACCGTTCTCCAGTTCTCTCTCTCCCTTTCGTTGACTTGATCTCTCCCTTGTCCACTTCTGCTGTGCTGTTCATCCCCTGCTCTATCTGTTTTGTTGTCTGTCATTTTCTTTTTGCGTGGACCTGATATTTTCCCACACATTGCTACCGGGCAACTTCATTCAAGTGATATGTGCACCATCCCTCCGATATTTTCTATTGAACTTACTATTCTATCATTTCCAGCAGGCATCCTGAAATTACTAGTTCATAGTAATAAAATCATTGTAAGATGGCTACTCCTGCATGCGCATAAACTAGTAGAATGATGCTGTAATAGTTTGAAAAAATTATTTCCAAGCTTTCTGTTCATGCCTGAGGACTCTCTGGTGGTCATCTTGGAATGTTTTGATATACTTCATGAGAAAAACCATTCAAGGGTAGCTGCCCTTGCATGTGCCTAGGCGTGAGTGGCCATCTTGGAATGGTTTTGACCATTGTGGCTGGAACTGCGAGGTCTCTGTAGCAACTGGGATGGTATGGAAGTAAAGCAGGTTTGCATATGGCCATTTCAAGAAGGAAAGAAAAACAGGCGTGTGCTCTCTAATGTGACACAATAAGTATTACTTGGACGCTTTGCCTTAAAATCTGGGGATCTGGAGATCATAACAAAAGGCAGCAAAGCATAAGGCCGACAAATGAACTAGTCTGGCAAGAACCTGTCTTTAGCAAAACGCTGCGGATCCGGTCTCCATCTGTAAAACTTGGCCAGCCAGTTAAACCAACATGCAAAACCTCAGAGTTTGAAGAACGAATTTCAAATGTTCGAGAAGATTGCTGAAGCACAATTGAGTGGAAAATAGACCAAAAAGAGGTGGAATACAAAATTGTGCCAAAGAAATTTAGGAGCCTTCCTATGATCATAAAACATTGGCACAGGGTGGTAAGCATCCTTGATATCTAACCTCACTATTAAATCTCCTGTCAGAAAAACATCCCTAAAATTGTACAATAATTTCCATTTTGAAATGAAGGTACAGGACGAGCTGATTTTCCTCCTTTAAGTTTATGACCAGGCAATACTTTTTGAGTATCTTCTTGACCAAGAAATTATCGCTTATAAACCCCTGAGCACACAACATAAACATGTTTATGGCCTGATCAGACAGAAGGTATTCCACCTCTTGAGTTATGAGAATTTCCCTACAGGGAAATGGATCGGATTCTCATAGAAAAGAAGGAAATAAAATTCTATTTGAAATCCTTGGTTGGTGTGAAGGATCCAAGAGTCCACTGAAATGTCCTTCCAGTTGTGATGAAAATGTGCTAATCCACCACCAATTACAAGAAAAGAATAGAATCGGATGATCAGCACATGGCATAGCATCCAATTTGTTCTCAATTACCAGTAATTCAACCCTCTCTTCTCTTTTGGGGAAGAATTTTGGTCGATGGATTATAGGAATTGGCCACCTTGATGGGAATCTGCCTTGGACAATGTATCGGTCAGTACTAGTGCCAGTATCTACTGACCCTGGCAAAGCTGGATCTTCCTAATACCTGTGCCCAAGAGACCTCAGCTCTATTCAACGTTGAAAATGCATGGATATATTATTTTCCAATATCCTTTAAAAAATGATCACCAATGGAGAGACCTTGTGCCACTGAAGCAGTTTTTGAACTTGCACGGTTCCCCAATTTAGGATCTAATTTTAACCAATAGCCTTTTATGCTTTCCAAATACACGGCTGTCCTGATACTCCCGAGTAAACAAAAGGTCTGTTAAGCCCAATTAGGTAAGAGCTCAGGATCAACAGATTCTCCTGTTTTCTTGGCTGACTCGCCGATTTCAGGATCTTTGCAAGGGGACTCTCCTCATCTACAAGCATATCTTGACAGGACAAACTGGCTCAAACCCTGCACTTCCTAGTTAAATAGGTAGAATTCTGTGATTTAAGACAGGTGTGGCTGCCACACTGCCTGGAATGGGGGTCTAGGGCAGTCTCCTTGAGTTTTGAAAAAATAGATTTGTCCATGGAAAGTATCCATATATTTTTTATAGATTCTGTCACATGCTTAGAAGGCACTCAATCCAAGTAATTGGGATGCTGGGTGGGAAATGGGACCTCAAATGCCACACAGTAATTCGATTTCAGCCCTAAACGTAACAAGCACTGGCAAGTCCAATAGGTGTCACCTTTGTCACCTATTCCCTTTGCCCATCACTTTTAATCATGCCATATAGCATTGGCAAGATGCTGTGCAGCAAAGTAAAAATCTAAAAAAAATGAAAAAAAAGGCATGATGACCGGTCATTTTGTAGGAGTAAATATGCTCTATTGCTCATGCACAAGGTAAGCGCCATTATTTTGTTCAGTGAAAAAAATAGTAGTAGCAAAAAGCCCTTCTGAGGCAGATGAATCTGCAACAATTTATTGTCTGGTCCTCCACAAAAAAAAAAAAAAAAATATATATATATATATATATATATATATATATATATATATATATATATATATATATATATATATATGTGTGTTTAAAAACCATGGGAAGGGACAGCAACATGGAGTAGGTGAGTTAGAGGATGAAGCAACAGGTTGTGGGAGATTTGGAAGGGAAAAGCATCACTTGAGGAAGGAACACACAAGCACGAAAGCAACATGGGGGAGAAGCACAAGAGTATGACACGGATATATATATCCACATTTGTAAAGCGCGAACAATCACCCGTAAGGGTCTCTAGGCGCTGGGGCCGTCGGGAAGATTAAGCAAGCTATTGCCCAGAGTCACACGGTGCTGGGCTAATCCGCTGCCGGTGCCTGAACTGTGATCCCCGGATTCCGGGGTTAGTCGCCCTGGCCGCGGCGCCACACCTCTTCCCTACCACGGATGGGGTGGAGAGGGCAAACTTGTGAGAAAGAGCAACTCAGAGCAAGTCAGAGAGGGGAGAAGTACACGAGGGAGACAGCTAAAAACACATGCACTATCATGGGATGCCTAACCAAAAATAAAAATGCAGTCCTCAAGAATTAAGCAGTGAAGGGGCTTAAGTAAAGAGGTGATAGACATAGAGGAAGATGAAGGCAAGCCACCTAATGAAAATCAAGCTAATGAGAGTGTCAATAAAGCCAACAATGGCAAGAAAGCCCGCTGTAAGTACACAATAGACTTTTGGCAACTAGGCAGCTTGCAGTGTCTAGTAGGCTCGACCTAATTAAAAGTGCAGCTCTCCCAGAGAGAAAGCACGGCTCGCGCCCTGGTCGAACCTGCTGTTTTGCAGAGAAGGGCAACCCTGTCAAGGAGGGAGACAAAGCATATGTAGGGCCAGCAGTACAAAATGCACTGAAAGGCGGGAAACAACCTTTACAACGCAACTTTTACAAAGCACTACCATTACAACTAAACTTTTTCCAACGCAACATCCATTATATCGCATGCCATTACAACGCAACCATTACAACGCATGACACTACAACGCATACCACTACAACGCATGTCATTACAATGCATACCATTACAACGCATAACATTACAACGCATAGTACCCTTACACTATCCAACACTTACCCTACTGTTGCATCCCCTGGAGTTAGAATAGTAATTTTTACCCCTACACTATCCAACCCTTACCCTGCTGTTGCACCCCCCTGGAGTTAGAATAGTTATTTTTACCCCTACACTATCCAACACTTACCGTACTGTTGCACCCCCCTGGAGTTAGAATAGTAATTCTTACCTCTACACTATCCAATACTTACCATACATGCAATGTAATGTTATGCGTTGTAATGGTATGAGTTGTAAAGGTAGTATGCGTTGTAATGGAATGCGTTGTAAAGGTCGTTTTTAAAAATTTGTTGTAATGGCATGCGTTGTAATGGCATGCGTTGTAATGGATGTTGCGTTGTAAAAAATGCATTGTAAAGGTATGCGTTGCAAAAGTATGCGTTGTAACGTCATACATCCCTGAAAGGCATACCTGAATGATACCGCCCGTTCAGCGCACTGCCAATCTTATTAATCAATCAACTCAAGAAAGAAAAATAAATAAATTAGCTATGTTTCTCTGATGCAACAACAAGAAAAAAGTCTTAGATTTGGCGTAGACTAACACATGGACAGGGATCAGGGCTGTTTGATGTTCAGGTTCTCCTCATCCAGTAGTTCACAAAGCAGCTTTTCTGGGAAATTTAGCTTTATTTTATTTTCGTCTGTGTAGTAATTAAAAAAGTTGAAAGTTCAATAGACCCTCGACTCTTGTCGTAAAATCCACTTAATGTGTTCCATAAATCTACCAATGGCTTTCTGCACTACAGCTACCAGAAGACAGAGATCTGATGAATCTGCTTCAGAATCAGTCAAAATCTAAAACGGGTCCTTGTGTACAGTAGATGTTGTATTAAAAAAAAAAGAAAAAGAATTGGGAATGTTGGGACACCTCTTTTCTGGTACAAATGTATAGAGCACATTCAATAGACACATGT
This sequence comes from Lissotriton helveticus, assembly GCF_964261635.1. Classification (NCBI taxonomy): domain Eukaryota; kingdom Metazoa; phylum Chordata; class Amphibia; order Caudata; family Salamandridae; genus Lissotriton; species Lissotriton helveticus. The sequence goes on along the minus strand of NC_136070.1, from coordinate 1,067,464,310 downwards.
ATATTTAGATGATATGCCCCCCAGACAAAAACATAAATCTCTGGTCTCTGAAACTGAAACAATCCATTTGTGCTTTGGACTGCACCCTTTCTTTGCCCTCTCACATGGACAGACAGCTTGAACTGTACCTTCACCCTACAGCATTCAAGGAGTTCCGAAATATCTTTTGGGCCCACTTCTTTTTGGTGGTCAACACAGACTCCTTCACAGGCCTATATTAATTAGTTTAACTTTTCATGCTTTACATTGATGCATGAAGTGGCAGAGGATGGTACTACCAGGTTCACAGGCCTGGACCGAAGACAACATCTAATGTGATGCTCCATTCTGCAGGCTAGCTCAGCGAGTTAAACACTGACATCTTCTGTGATGTGCAGGTCACGTGACTGAATCCCAGCAACTGAGCCTTCCCTCCTTCGACGACTGTAAATTAAGCCCTATTAAACTGGGCAATAGTAATTTTTGCTATTCATAACGCTCAGAAACGGCAGAAGTACGGTAAGAAGCGCTATATTTAAATACTAGTAGCTGAGTAGCACTGGAGTAGAGAGCACTTCTGGTGACGAGTAATCGGCTCCTGCAGAACGAGCTGCATTATCAGTCATTTCCGAAGCATGTTTCCGTCGACAGGCGTGGCCTGGACGAGCTTTTATATATAACACCATTCACTTTCGGGCTCTTTTGAAAGGAAGATCAATTATTGCAGCTTGCAGAGCCCCTCTGCCAATCTACGAAACGTTGTAACATCAACTGAAGGGGCTCAACAGAGTAAAGGTAAGCAGGGGAACGGGGCACATGGTGGGGGTTTCCTAGCTCAGCACCTAGTCAATGACTCTGTCCAAGGAGCCCACTGATTCGTTTGAGCCAAAGCAGGTATTTCATTGTATATAGCCGCTGCATAGTTTGTACATATTCAATGGTCGACTTTTAATGATCTGTAGAAACCTTGTTAGAAATATTGTCACAATTTAGCACTGTTAATTAAGGTTCCTGTTTTCACTGGGGCACAACGCACAATTGTCTAAATGTTTGTTTATTCTTGACATCATATATGCTGTTTTCTCCGTTTTTTCTTTTTTCTATATGATAAAATCGAATGTGATATATTCAGTCATTGGTATTGGTAGTTCTTCGCCTCCTGACAACACAATAAGCCGTCGTATTGCTATTGCGCAAAATACCATTATCAAAAATAATAATATTAGGTCACAGGAACCATTGTTTCTTTAAGCACAGGCGCACATTTAATAGCCTTTTTTAGCACAATGCAGGTGTGCATACAGGAAGACACCATTATATTCTACTGCATGATTTTGTAAATTTTAGAAAGTTTGTTCACACTTTTGGTAATCAGGTAACCAACCCCCAGGCAGTGAGTGAGTCAATCAGCAAACGAGTGAGTTACTTATGAGTGGGCTGAGAGGGACTCTTTCTTTTCGTTTCTTCCAGTTCCAGTTACCACTACAAGAATGGAGTGGTTTGCCTTGGGGGTCATTCATAGGCCTCTGTGCTGACCCACGGTAGCGAAAAGATCCATGATTGAGCTAGACTGGATGTACTGATGCAAAGTGGAAACCTCGCACTAATCTGACATCAAGCATGGATACATTTTCAAAATTTCAAAAACTGGGTGATAAATCCGCTCTGGTTGTGAACAGGAGATTTTGGCTAGAATGGAATTACAAATTGGTCGGTTTTACCACACCTGGAATTACTAAGTGCTGAAAAACCTGGGCAGAGTTCTTTCTGCCAACGCAGGTGGAATGTGGCACTAGTAAATGGCCCAGTAAGGAGGGAAAATCTATGAAAGCATGTGTGGCAATTCTGCACTCACAACGTTATTCCCCATTCCAGGCCAAAAACACGAATTTGCACAGTAATGTAGGGGTAATATGACAAGTTTAAGGTAATTCCAGGGGCATATTTAGGATCGATCTATTACCATGCAACTCTCAATTGGGTAACAAGTAATGAAACAGAAGCAGTCAATTTAGGGCTGTAACTAAAGAGAGGGGCGAGAACCATATAGGAAGACTGCACAGGTTTCAGGGGCACTGGAAGATGCTGGCACATATTCTTTAAACCTTGCAAGCGAATGTAAAATATTTAGTACGCATTTATTTTTCAATTAATATTTTCCGAAAAAGATTGAATAAAATCAGTACCGACACTGCAGGGTGGATTGCAAACAATAAGTATAGTATAGACTAGAATATCTAGTCTTTGTCAAATTGGATGATCTGCTACTTAAAAGTCATACCTTCTATTTCAGGGAAAGAAGAGAAGAGGTTAGAGTTATAATCTTAAATGGCCAGAAGGCACCCCTGGTTAAATAGAATGTGACAGATCAGAAGATCTGGACCTTGATTTTTGTTGCAAAACAAAAATAAACACGTTAACCAGAACAAGAACCTTGACTTTCAATTCAATTCGGCCAGTTCGAGGCCCCTGTCAGAATCTCTATTTCTGTTAAAGGTTGCAATGTTAATCATAAATGAGATATACTATTCTCCTAAATGGTATGTTATCAAAATCCTCTTAAATTCCTCCTAAATTTAGTAGTCCCCCCATGCATATGAATGTTGCTGTCAATGTATTCTAGAGACTGTATCTCTCTTAGACACTTCAAGTTTTAGGGATATAAGTTACAAAAACACTAGCTATCTGTTTAGGATTGTCTCAGGGTGGGTAATTCTTCTCTTGTTCGTTCCCCACATTCTCAAGATAAAACAACAGGGGGCATATTACTAACAACTAGCGATAATTATCGCTATGTTGGCTTAGCGGCAATAATTTTATCGCCGTGTTGCGGCGATTTTTATCGCTTAGGAGCCTTGCTATTATCAAGGTTTATCTCCTAAGCGATATAAATCGTCCGAAATGCATGAATATCGCTGTAAAGTCAGCGATATTCATGCATTACCGAGCTAATGCTCTTAGCCATGTTATCCACCTCGCATTGGATAACATGGCTAAGAACTGCCCAGGGCAGGTGTTAGCTTTTGGAGATATTCACGCTTAGCGCGAATATCTCCAAAAGTTGGTAATAGGAGATAGCGATGTTAGCGACTGTTTCCAGTCGCTAACATCTTGGCACGTCCACTTTGCATGTCATTAGTGATAAATATCTCTGACATGCAAAGCGGGGCCCAAGATGGTCGCTATCTCCTACTAGCTGTCGCTAACTGGTGTTAGCGACAGCTAGGTAATAGGGAGATAATTTTATCTCCGCTTTCTTGGCTTTTAAAGCCAAAAAAGCAGAGATAAATCCCTTGATAATATGCCCCAGGGTTATTTGTTTATGAACGTTTCAACATGTTTCTACGTATAGCATAGATCCATTGGCTATATGCATTCATCAGGGCATAATATATGTAATTACTGTACGAAATACTCTCAGACTGTAACTAAAGACTTACTCCAGGCAAAAACTGGAAAGAACGGGTTATGGTTCAGAACAGAGCTCACTGGGAACTGTCAGAGAGAATGTATCATGCTGCGCCTCGTACATCATTCCAGTATGGGCTGGTTTGTTTTGGGCAAGGATGCAATGGTTTTACATACTGCACACTGCTAAAGAGAAGAAGTGTATTTGTAGCCAGTAAAAGTTGTGTTTATAATGCTAGCGATGTAGGGATAAGTCGCTCACTGTTGAATCCCGTGATTTGAGTACTGATGCTGCCTGCACAATTGACAAAAGTTTAGGCTTCTTGGCAAAGGACATAAACACCATTTGCCTCAAGTTATCCTAACTGAAAACTATGAGAGTGCTTAGAAAGCATGTTGACTCCCAGCTATGGGCCCTCAGCTAAACTGATATGCGGAAGTAGCAAAGAAGGTATACAAATATGGAGCACTGCATGGAGAGGCTCCTTCCTGTGACATTCCACCAATCATGACTCTTCTGTACATATGATTAGAAAAGTTATCCATCCTCTTACTGTCAGAAAAGTAAAGTACTCCATGGCTTCTGACTCATTCTTCCAGGACCTAAATCTTGCCAGGATTTTGGATTAATCACTATGTACATATTTGCTACAATTCAATTCAATCTTTATTCGGCTTGTAAAACCATAATGGAGTACACAGTATAAATAATCATAAATGTACAATAATTATGTCATAGTAACTAGAATTTAAAAGCAAGTACATAAAATAACATAAAATATGGAGTGACCTATTCAATTAATAGATTATTCGCCAGAGACAATCAAACACTCCGCTATGATGATTGAATCCATAAACGTGACTTGTGCATAAATGTGAGGAAACATAACAATATAAAAACTAGGAAAAAGCAGCCCAGTCTCATATTCCATCCTCGGAGACTGGTCAGAGGGAATAGGGACAAATTGGATAGATAATTCACCATTAAAAAATTACTTCCTCTCCATATTCCTCAGTCTTAGTGCAGCCGATGTGTGTACAACTGTGCAGACATATTCAGTTTACAGCAGTTGTAAATAAAATAAAGCTGGTCTGCACTGTCTAATGTTTAGGAACCTGAGTAATGGAATTAAAAACTGTTTCCTCGGCACGGCATACAGTTTACAGAAAAAGAAAAAAAATGTTATGTGGATTGGTCTGACCGGGAATCACAGGGGCATATTTCAAGGACTGTTTCACCACAAATGTCTCTGGGGTAGGAGACCAGAAGATGGGCTATATTGAACATAAACCTGAGCTGATGATGATGAGGTAAAAAATAAAGGTAGGGCTCTATACGGTCTGTAGTTACTAAATTATGATGGGCAACCGCTCTCTTCTTGTCATGCTCTTGGTATTCCCTTCTCCTTCCCCACATAGGGGCACATTAGGAAGTCCGCCCGCCATCCCAATGCAAAAATGGACCGCCCGCCATAAGGGCCCGTGGGGGACGTTAGGATGCGCCCGCCACAGTGGCGGGCGCATCCAGCATTCCTGTCATTGTGGCGGGCAGTGCAGTCAGCACCGCCAGTTACAATGCCAGGAAGGCATGCTGTGCACTTCAATGCACAACATGGCAGGCAAAGCGCGGTGCCTGCCATGTTGTGCATGGAACCCCTGGGGGGTACCATAGGTACCTCCATGTGCACCCCCCCACCCCCAGAATCCTCGGGGGCCCCACTACGGGCCCCCAATGTTGAAATCCGCCTGCCTATCCGTGGCAGCACATCCCCGCCCTCATAGTAATATGGATGGCGGTGTCTACCAGACACCGCCACCATATGAACTGCTTTTCCGCCCGGTAGGCAATAGGGTGGATTGCCTACCGGCGGAAAACCGGCGGACGGTCTTCCCGTCTGCCTGGGTCCCCCCCCGTCATGGTAATGTGGCGGGGGGGAAAATTGAAGGCGGCAGGTGGTTTTTCGCACTGCCATACGGGTGGTGGCGATCCGCCCGTTATTATAATGGGCCCCATAGTTTGGAATTCTGTTCCCCTTTGCAGCTTCTGTCGGCCAACAGCAGTCCGCCCGTTATCATAATGGGCCCCATAGTGAGGAATTCGGTTCCCCTTCGCTGCTTCTGTCGGCCAACAGCAGTCGTGAGCACTACCTCCGTAGTGCTGCGCACATCCATTGGCCAACGCGGTTAAGCGGTTATACAACTTTTGGCTTTGGTAGTGATGTCCCATGGGCAATAAAAACAGTCAGGCCTCCCTAACATTATAAAATTATTCTTTAAGATACCTCAGCCACGGGATTCTGTGAGCATAATCAAGCCATAGACAATCAGTTATAATGTACTGGTTGAAAAGGGCTTCTTGTTTAAACCAATTAAAGTGCAACAACATAAGCACGACTAAGTTATTACGGTCCTCTGGATACAGTAAGCCCAACTCCAAGTGACGGTTTAAGTGGGCACACTGGCAGAAACGGATAATAGTCTTCTCAAAAACAACACATTTTTACTAGCCTGAAAATGCTAGGTACTGCAGTACTCCACTATTCCTGCACAATAGGTCATGACAGAGCTGCAACATGCTTTGTAGATAGTAACCAACACATCTAGAGGTTTGCTTAATTTACCAGCAAACCTAAAAAAAAGTCTCTGTAGTTTGTTCAAACTGGGTTTCCCTAACCTTCCTTAGATGGGCTTAGGTACCTTTGCTATCAAAAGGTTCCCCCAAATACGTGTAGGTTGGGATGCAGAAACGTTTATCACCATTAATAAAATGGGGTTTTTAATTATCTGATGAGAGTCTACCCACCATGGCTGTGTGACTTAGCTATATTGGTTGTAGTCCCAGGTCACTAATGAACAGAACAAATCTCTCCATATCCACACCAATTCTTGATAATAGAACGCAGCAGTCAACCGTGTATAATAATGCAGGGAGACTTATTGTTTCTGCCCTGGGTGGGTGTATCCATCTCCCCTAGGGTTAGAAATGCATTTAGGTCATTAATATCTAAACAAAAAAGAAAGGAAGCCCCAGCACATATACTTGTCTCACACCCCGCTTGATCTTGATCGGGGTTGTGCATCTACAATTTGGCCCGTCACATCTTCGTGTAATTGGGCTAGAAAATGAACTAGTGGTGTCTCCACTCCCATTTTCAGCACTTTCTCCAAAGCTTTTCTCTGTTGACAAAATCAAATGCTTAGGTCTATGAATGCTAAATCCAAACACCCCTTCTTCGCCTGTGTATATTTGATGATGATTAGGTGTAGATTTAGACATTGATCAACAGTCCATAGGCCCTTCCTGAATCTATTCTGAATGGTGTGAAGATGTCTTTTTTACGTGACCCAAACCTCAAATCGAACCAATCAGATACTATCCAGTGTCTTTTGCCGTTCAATCGCAGATCTTACCTCCTCTAAGGTAATGGGTGCCAGATCCGGGCCACCCGCGAACAATTGGTCATTGTATCAAAATCATTCTCTAGTTCAATACGGCTCTCATACACCTTGGAAAAGTGCTTCACCCATTTATGTGGTGGAATAGGTGTATCTATGACGGTATTATGACTATCTCCCCAAAAAAATGGGCATTTACTGTTTTCCAGAAAGGGCGACTATGATTCTTAGTACTAGCCTCACACAGCTGTTCCCAGGCACCCTGCTTTATTGCTATCTATCTTTTAGTGATGGCCTGTTTCTAGTTCCACATACATAGCTTCACTTCCTCCGCATTCCTAGGTATTTTTCCTTTCTTGTTCCTCCTCCGTTGGGTCGGCTCCCTGATTTTCTTCGGACTCGGCCCTCCAACTTTTGGACTGGATCTTGTGTGCCCCCGCCATTTTGGGACCGTCTCCTGTTGTCGCTCTTGTCCTTGGTCCGCAATCTTGTGAACTGGTCTGTCCCTCCATCCCGCTGGTCTCCAGCTGGGCGACCTATCGATCATCCTCCTTCTCCAGGGATCTGTTCCCTGTTTGTGACTATTGTTTATACTTATGGTCCGATCTCCGTTTTCAATCTCTCTTTCCTGTCCCTATCTGCTTTTATTACTTGTTTCTCGCTGCTACTCTTGTAAATGCCATGCCCTGTACATTTGTAACATATAATTGTCCAACCCTAATCGCTTTTGAAATGTAATCTTGAGTGTTTTACAATTTGTATATATGTAATTCTAACCACTAGAATCTGTAGTAGACATATTTACTTATTAATCTTCAACATGTATATTTGCAACTTTAACCTCTAGTATCTGTAGTAGGTGTATGTACTGACTACTGTTCTTTAGCGATTTTAGAGTTGTCCTGTCTGTATCTTTTATGTAACTCATGTACTCTCTACCTTGAGTGGCATTAAACCTTGTACATTTGCAATTTTTCCATCCTTTCGCTCCACTTGTACATTTACAATTTTTTTTATGTAACTCATATAATCCAAAATTCTTATGTAACGCAACTCATTCTTATGTAAAGCGCTCTTACACCTTCGGGTAATGTTTGCGCTATATAAAATCGCATTAAATAAATAAATGAAAAATCCTTTTAAGGGCATGAATAAAACCTCTATGTGCTTGTGAACAAGCCCTGTCAAACCACTTCTGGTTACTGGGCTTCCTATTAATCTTTATGAGTGTTAGCAACTCAATTACAGTATTACAGATATCAGCATATGCCTTTCACATGAAAGAGGGGTTCATCTCAGTTTCCAAACACATTAATATCTGCTCCCTATTTCTGGCTAAGAGTTCAGCTAGTCGGTGTCTGGAGTCCACAGTTACCCATTTACAGAAGATGCCCTTGTTATGATTGACCTCGATTGATTGTATGGAATGCCGGAATATTTGCTACTTAGAGTCATGGTATGCATATTTATCTTTTGTGGCTAAGTTTATCAGTTAAAGTATTAGACATGTCATCTCTAAATGTCAGTCACTATTATTTGTCGGCGCAAGTAGAAAAGGTGGTTCTAAAATTTCATCTTGAATTTATTTAAGTTTGTTTAATGTAAATCAATTTTAGCTGTAAACGGAATTTATTTGTTAGATTACAATTGTTTACTGAATTCATAACCCAAACATTTTAATAAAAGTGCAATAAAAACATCAATACAAATACTAGCACTTCAAACTCAAGTAATCAAAATTATTTAAAGATTCCCAGTGGTTGGCACAGTAGAGGGACAGCAATGTTGGTGGCTATTTCCTAAAATATCACTGTATGCACATATTTGTTGAACCCCCTCTGTGTAGTGCAATAAAGATCAATGAGCAAGTTGGAAAGTAAACATATGTAGGTGTACTACTTGCCTTAAAATCCTGTACTTAGTCGGTTGGTTCTCTTCTTTTAAGGAAGGTCTTTGTACATAGCTATGTGAACTGTCGAGATGGATTCACAAATGCACTGCAAAGATGTCGTTCTTGTTGCATAAAGAAACCAGGGCTATAGTAGAGACTTGTTTGTTTATAGAGGGTTACTTCTGTTGACTGTTCTATGCAAACGTAGCCTATCCACAGATCCATCTTTTCATCCATACATCCATCGATCCATTAACCATTCATCCCACCCATCCACTCATCACCTAGAACCCGCCCATCCATTACCCCGCTAACTCCTCAACCCATTCATCCAAACACCCTCCGACGTATCCTTCTAGCTACTTCCATCATACTCATCCATCCATCTCTCCATCAGTAAATCCATTTGTCACTTGACCCATCCATCCACTACTATCCATTATTTACTGCCCGACCCAGCTTCCTGTCAGTCCCTCCATCTACCAACTGGCCTACCCATCCATCTGTCTGTTAATGGCTTCATGCGCCTTCTCTGTAGGAGATGCAAGGGTGAGATATAGCTGCCAAGTACAGATTTTCTAACGTTTGTGGAAGTGTACTCTCTTGACGTGAGATTGGTGCCTGCAGTGTTTGTCATTCACATATATCTATTTAAGTTGCTATAAAACAAGAGCAGTGTCATTTTAAACAAATTGTTTCTTTGCACGCAGATGTTCAAGGCAGGACTGTTGGTTTACTGGGAGCTTGCCATGTGGTTGCTGGTCAGCGTGGCCCATGCTGATAGGTGTCCTCTCTCCTGCATCTGCACAGCTGTTCTACGGAAGGGGTTGGAGATTGACTGCAGCTCACAAAGGCTTAAGGAAGTGCCTGATCTGCCTCACAACACCATCAAGCTTTATCTTCAGAACAACAGCTTGACCACAGTCCCCGCTGGCCGGGTTGACCACCTGCTTCACTTACAGGAAGTGGACGTCTCCAACAATCCTTGGAACTGTGACTGTCAAATATTGTACCTCAAGCTCTGGTTGGAGGACCAGCACATGGTGCACAACCTTGCCAACGTCAGGTGCTTGACACCAGTTTCTGCTGGTTTAAGACCTCTTAGACAGCTGACTGGGAATGAACTTGCTGGCTGCAGAAGACCTTGGCCCATCAACTGTCATGAGTTCTTTGGCCGGGATCTTATATTGATCGGTTTAGCATTGCTCCTTCTCGCCTTAATGTCGTGCGCGGTCTGGGTCGCCAAAAGCCTGGCCTGTTGTGTGGCGATGAGCGAGGAGTTCCCTGGTGCGCGGCTGCTGCACAAATATGGCACAGAGAGTTTCAAATCCCAGTAGGAATGTTTTTAACCCAGCATTGATGCGTCCTTATTAATTATACACAACTCCACTGTTTCCTACTACCTCCATTCCTTTCCTGCAAAAACATAATAGTACACAACATATATTTTGTGAAACCTATGCGAAACTTGGAATTCTCATTTTCTGTTTTTCCATTCTTAGGTCTGGTCTTTAACGCAGCTTCAGGCTATTGATTTTCAAAGCAAATCATACATAATGCACATGCGTACACAGGTTTACATCAGTGGGCTTCACCCATTGGTCTTTTAGTTTGTTGTTCACATTTTACTTCAGCCCCCGCACAGCACACATCACAGGGAAATGAGCCGGTCCACTGTACCTACTGGCTCTCTTTAATTGGGGTGACAGCACTAAGTCTGCACACATTGTTCACATACGTATAAAAAAAGTTGCCTTCTCTTCAGTGAAAAAATTGGTCTAAAGTAGAGGTGGGCAGAATTTGCGTAATCGCATTACGCAAATCTCCGCGAAACGGTAAAAAATCTCCACGAACATGCAGAAATTCCGCGAACACGCGGAATTGCTTGTTAGCGATGCTTTTTTACTGTTCGCAATCACTGTGTGCGTGCTCGGGGGGAAATATCTCGGGAACACGCAGTTGAGAACGCGAACAAGCAAACAATTTCGCGAAGTCGTGGAAGGCAGAATTTTGGGCAACTTCTCGTTCTCCGTGGAATGCGAAATTACCCAAATTCCGCAAATTCCGCGAACGGAACGGAATTTACCGCCCAGGCCTAGTCTAAAGTGCATGTTTTGCTTTGTTAAATATCAACTTTAAATACTGGCTGTCTATTTTGCCTGCACTTTGGGTGCACAATTAGATAGCAACTTATTTTCTGTCTCCTTGTTAATTGCTGTTATAAATTGTTTAAGGTACTGTGTAACATTGCTGCTGTCTGCGATTTGAGAACTTGGTGATGATTTGTTCTTGTATCCTTCACAATATATAATAAAATGAATGGCAAAACTCAAAGGCTTGAAAATGTTTTTTTAACTCCCTACTAAAACAGCCACACCAGTGCAGGTTTTTTAAATGTAAAACTTTTATTGTAAGCATATGGCAGCTACGTTTAGGTGTCAAAATGCTTTCCTTTTTTTCTATTTATTTTTGTGGCTTAGACATACATCGAATAGTAAAAAAATATTGCACCAGTTTTCCAAGGCTAGACCTATTGGCTTTGCCAATCATTGTTTGTGACAATAGAGTGGTATTCTTCCTCTGTGGAGAGCATTATAGGTGTTTGTTAATTGTTCATAAACAGGTACTGAATATGTGTGTTAATTTACTTTGCTCTTTCCTACCGAGAAAAAAAGTCCCAAACTGGGGATTATAGTGTTAACGCGGGATTTCTGGTCTATAGTTATAGGCTTAGATCCCAACTCAGGTCGACTGAACCGTTGGTACCTGTCATTGAGTAAAAGGCAATCCACTACCAGGTTAATCCGTTAATGACTTACACCACTCTAAAGAACCACTTAAGCTTAAAAGGTTTAAAAGTTTATTACAAAGCCAAACTTAACTGGAGATACAAACATCTCAATATAAGGTTCAAAAGATATACGGGTACCAATACAAACATGAATTTTCTAAATGATCTTAGTCGGCAGAAGAATATTACCAAAACCAATTCAAAAATCATCAAAGTTGCAAGAATAGACACAAGCTGTAGCTTATGAGTCATTTACAGAAAGGAAAGAAATCAGATTAAACTGTCCCTACACTAGAATAAGTGACATCCCTACTTAGCAAGATCTTAACCTAAAAAGGTGTCAGCAGTGGTGACTTCCAAAGAAGAACACACACTTCCCTTAGTCTCTGTTTCGAAAACGATGTCTCTCAGTTCCCTATCTGCCTACCCGTCCGCTCTCTTAGGTTCCTCAGATCATCTGCCTTACCTCCACCCAGGGGTGCTGTCCCTAATACAAAATCACATTTACATTAGAAACGCCCTTTAGAGACGCTCCTCACGTGGTGTTGGTGCTCCATGCTGGTACTCCTTCTAGGCCCATCGTTAGCGTTGACCTTGCTTCCCAGGCTCCTCTCCGGCAAGACGGTACCCCCAGGAAATTCCTGACGACTCCTCCAGGCCTGTACCAGGCTCTCTTGAACAAACGTCTATTCATCACTTTCCTGATTAAACCCCCTCGCACCTGCAGAAGACACTTTCTCTGTGGGCCCCAAATTCCAGCCTCCACCATATCTTTAAGTCGTAAACCATGTAACCGGCTCTGCGTCTTGTGCTTAACATGACCTTTCTCTAACGAGCACATGCAGATCAAACGAAATGACTTTATCTATTCAGGCCTGTTAGGATTCCATGAAACGGGCCTGTGCACTCTGTAAAACATTTCAATTTCTTTAGTTTAAACAATATTCTAACTTGTTACACACAATGATTATATGGAACGTCCATAAACATATATCTCAGTTCTAGGTTCAGAAACACTTGAATCATAATAACATTAAAATCCAAATTATGTGGAAATGCATCAGCTTCTTGTACTCTTTGTGAACTGCCATGTGGCCTACACATTTCTACGTTTAGTCGAATTACATTTTCCCTTACAGACACACAACATAGGATTCCAACATCTCTAACATCTCTAAAAACATCTACATTAGCTTTTCACACTCGATTAAATATTCTATTCTAATTAAACACTCTTATGTACTTTCACTCTATAATTTCGACACTCTTATATAATGTTTACTAAGCTAATACAACATGCTTGTAAATATGGTGCACTTCTACAAATTTTCTTAATTTGCGCTCTCTCAATCCTCCCTTTGATGACTTTCAGTAGTCATCACCCTCAAAACACCATCCCTGAAGTATGGACTGAGTCAAACTGAAGTCGTTTCAGTACCCCCTCGTTTCATCGTCTCTAGGGCCTTTAGACTCCTGTACTGATTATCCTGCATCGCATTCAATCTCCTCTCTTGCCTCCTCATGGTTCTTTGCAACCTGTTTGATCTATACCATTGATACAGCCGCACCAATCCCCACAAAGTGATTATACAAATCACTATTATGATAATAGGTTTCAGTATGTACCAAATTATATTCTTTCCTAGGTTGGCAAACCAACCTCCAACTTTACCCATTCCTTGTCCTACTTTTTCCCACACTGTTACCTTTGTCAAATCCTCAATTTCATGATGTATTTCAGTAATGTTTTGAATGTACTTTTCTAAAGGTTTTGAATTGTCTGGAATGTAAGTGCAACATTCCTGGACCTTCAAGGCCTTACAGACTCCTCCCTCTTTGGCTAACAGAACATCTAGAGCAAGTCGGTTCTGAAGAACCATTGCCCTTATCGATTGCATTTCTCCTTCCACCAGCATTAGTGATCTAGCAGTACTGGCGGACAACCTATCTACAACTGTTGCTAATCTTCTAATCTTGACATCATTTAGTGCTATCCCTAAAATAGGAAACATAGCACCAAATACGTCTCCAACTACCTCCTCCGTGCTGACATCTCTTCTTTCTCTACCTTGTGTTTTCCCCTCTATGATTTCTAAATCCTTTGCATGGTATATTTTGGGAAAGACAATTGCCAAATAGCATGATCCATACCAATTATCTGGTAATTTCACGTATGCATTTTTCCCACAGACAAAATATACATTTGGGATCACCTGCATTTCTTTCAAGAAGTCCTTTGAGTAGTACTCTAATTGGAAAGCATGTTCACAACTCACTTGTCCCACAAACACATTTTCATAATAGGTTTCCCCCCTATGTATACACAGTTTCCCCTTTTTCTCTCGATCCAAAGCTATTGGACCATTGCTACCCTTTCTTTGATGTGCCCTTTCTTCCTCGGTCCAATCTGTCTTCCATTGACCTGAAGCTTTCAGAATCTTCTGTCTCCTGTATCGATCATCCACCTGCCCTACAAACCTTTTCTCAATTTCTGACACTTTACAAGTCAAATTATTTCTTCGGGCATGTGAAGCATCTAATGTTTTCCAGGGAAGGAAACATTTCTGTAATCTGTCTTCACTCTTGTAATAATCCCATTTATTCAAATGCTTGTAATTTGGAACTTCTGGTAACACTGAATCAAAGTTTGAGAAATAATATTCAAACCCATCTCGTTCATAAAATATGCTCAGCAGCAAACTACATGTGATTCCATAAGTCAATGGAAGATGATGGTATCTGATACCTTCGTCTACAGAGGCTGGCAGTTTCATGCAGACATAACAATTTTTAGCCTCCATAGCATCAACATATTCGTATAGCAATTTAGCATATGCATTCGTTTTAAAGTTCCCTTGTGATTCATCTACATGTAACCTACGAGTCTCAGCTGCTAGTAAAGCTTTGTCTTCCTCTGTATTGTCCCCCTTTTTACCAGCAATAGTAGGTTTCTGTGTCGATGTAATCTTTGGTTTTGTTGTTGCTTTCTCCTCGTTTTCATGTCCCACTACATATGATATTGTAACCACTAAAGCTATAAGAAAAATCACTCCCACTAAAAGTGTGCCTATTATACATTTGGCCCTGCGGTTCGGGTTGCCAACCTCCATGATCTCAAACAGTGTAGTTCCAATTTTCTTTCACCGCACAATGTCTCTTGTCGAACCACACCTGGAAGCTGATAATCTTCTCCGCAAGATCAGTCTTTGTGTTCTATAGCAACAGACAACCGTAGCCCTTCTCCGTCCACTAAATGGAAGTCCCTAGTTTCTTCTTTCACTCGGCGCTAGGTTATCTCTTCATTAATTTATTTACAAAGTCTTTAGCAATCTGGAATTATACGTGTTCCAACGACTCTCATCACACCTTCTAATATTTCTAAACGAAGAAGGAGCTCCTCGAGTATTGGACTCCTTGAACAACAAACCGGAAATTCTACTTTGTTTAAGACCAAGTCTCTTATTTCACTCAGGAGAGGAGGATAGACGATATTGAGAGTCAGCAACCCTTCGACCTCCACTCCTGGTATCAGCAACCCTATTTCCACGGTTATGATGGGGTCAGTACTGGTCAGGGTCACTCCCCTCACCCTCCCAGTTCTGCGTGCTTCGGACATCTGTAGCGAGGTAGGTCCACTCAGGAGTAGCGTATCTTCTGCAAGGCACTCGCACCCTCCTTGATCGTCTGGGACTTTCCTGTTCTTGTCCTTGTGCACTTTCGTCCGGATCCGAGTCTTCAGATACAGGAGCAAGAGTTTTCTCTGAAGCTGGCTTCAAGCCTGGCCTCTTCCTTCTTTCAGGCCAACTGTCTTCTCCACGCTTTGTTCTCCTGTATCTTGTCCTCCCACTCGGTTCCTGATCACTCTGGGCTTGATCTGGGTCTGAGCCGTATTCACAGCAACTTTCTCCTTCTGTGGCAACTTCAGTTTCACTGCCGTCCTGTCCTTCTTCTTCTTGTTCTGTAGCGCTCCCAACTTCTTCCGACACCCCCACAGCTTGACTGGTCCCCTCTAGTGGTTCTCCCTCCACTGCTGAATTTTCATCTGTGAGAAGAGCTGTTTCTTCTAGGGGTGCTGGAACTCTTTGAGTATGGGAAGCGTGAATCCAGTTTGGCAGCCCTCCACACTTCACAGCGGTATTCGTCGTCAGGATCACCTGGTAGGGCCCCTTCCAACGCACGTCTAAGCAGTTCTTCCGGACGTGCTTCTTCAGCAGGATCCAGTCACCTGGACACAAGTCGTGACATAGATCTCTTGAAGATGGAACTTCAGCAGCCTGCACCTGAAGAGACACAGAATGAATGGCGTCAGACAGCCCCTTGCAGTAATCCAGGATTAGGTCATCCGTAATATTCAACAAAGCTGTAGTGGGTACAGACGGAAGTCTCATTGCCCTCCCCATTAAGACTTCGTGTGGAGAGAGACCTGTCCTCCTGTCTGGTGTGCTACGCATACTCATGAGTACCAAGGGCAGAGCATCAGGCCAACTTAAGGAAGTCGATGAACATACTTTGGCTATTCGGGACTTCAACGTGCCGTTAATTTGCTCCACGATACCTGAAGCCTCTGGTCGATAGCTACAATGCAACTTCTGATCAATGTTCAATGCAGAACAAAGCATTTTCACAACTTCACTGTTAAAATGAGTTCCTCGATCTGATTCCAGGGAGTTTGGCACCCCGTAGCGCGGGATCAACTCTCTAAGCAACAACTTTGCTACTTTGAGTGTAGGGTATGCTTCGACCCATCTGGAAAATATGCATACAACCACCAGAACATACCTGAGGTGGTTGCTTTTTGGCATCTCAATGAAATCTAATTGCATTCTGTTGAAAGGCCCCCCAGACCTCCCAATATGACTCATTGTAACCGGTGTTCTTTTCCCTACGTTCAGTTGCTGACAAGTAACGCATCTCCTACACACTGCTTCTGCTGCAATCCTAAACTTAGGGCAATACCAAGTCTGCCTGAATACCCTCAGCATGGCATCCCTTCCTAAGTGTACTGGACCATGTATCTGTCGTGCCATTGGACTCACTAATTCCTCAGGTAACACTGCTCTTCCATCTGCTGAAACCCAGAAATCCATTTCACTTTTCACACATCCTGCTGTTTCCCATGCCTTTTTCTCAGAATCAGGTGCGTTCTCTTGCATGTTTTTTAAGTCCTCCCAAGTATCTACTGTTTCTAACATCATGTTTAATTCGGTCTTTTCCTGAGCCCCACCTACTTCCACCTCCGTGAAAGAGTATCCTTGCTCCGCGTAATAGCGGGCAACTTCATCTGCATATCTATTACCTTGTGACACAAAATCTGTATTTTTGGTGTGGGCTACACATTTGACGATTGCAATTGCAGCTGGACCTTGTAATGCTTCTAACAACAGTCGCACAAATTCCCCATTTCGAATAGGCGAACCAGAGGAGGTCATGTAACCTCTCTGAGACCACAACTGCCCAAAATCATGAACTACACCGAAACCATATTGGCTATCGGTATAAATGGTGACTCTAATTTTGTTTCCTGCTATACAGGCACGTGTCAATGCAATGATTTCTGCTACCTGAGCGGAGTGTACTCCTTCCAGGCAAGCGGCTTCCACAACTCCTGTAATGGTGCAAACAGCATAAGCTGCTCTCAACCGACCAGTATCGTCTCTTAAACATGAGCCATCAACAAAGAAAATTTCATCAGGGTCGATCAACGGCTCATCCACGATATCTGGTCTTGGTTTCGTGCATAGTTCAGTCACATCAAGGCAGTCGTGATCTTCACATTCCTCGCCTTCAATATCATTAGGAAGTGGCATCAATGTAGCAGGATTCAAAACAGAGCACCTCTTAAGGGTCACGTTCTCCGCAGCAAGTATAACTTGCTCGTAGCGCGTGAGCCTACTGTTGGTCATGTGCTGTGTCTTGGTCCTGGTCATCAACAATTCTACAGAATGCGGTTCATACACCACTAACTGGTGTCCCATTACAATATTTTCACACTGTTAAATGCTGACACCCGTTGCAGCAACGGATTTGAGACATCCGGGCAACGCTGCGGCTACTGGATCTAAGGTAGCCGAAAAGTATGCAACTGGTCTACGGGCATTTCCATGAATTTGTACCAAGACTGACAAAGCACAGCCTTCTCTCTCACAGCAGAAAAGTGCAAATGGTTTTTCATAGTCAGGCATTCCCAAAGCCGGAGCGCGACACAAGTCCTCTCTCAGCTGTAGAAACGTCATCAAACAATCCTTGTCCCATGGTACCGGATCACTCACCTCCTTGTGCGTCAGTTTTTGTAAAGGTTTTGCTTTCAGTGAAAAGTTAGCTATCCACTGTCGGCAATAACCAACCATTCCTAGGAACATCCTGACTTCTCTCTGTGTCGTAGGCGCATTCATCTTCATAATCGCCTCTATCCTATCTGGTGACACTTTGCGCTTTCCTTTTTCTATCCTGTGACCCAAGTACTGTACTTCTGTCAGACAGTACTGCAATTTGTTCGGAGATACCTTATGCCCATTTTCAGCTAAATGGTTCAGCAAGGCAATGGTATCTGTCTTACAAGCCTCTTCTGTTTCTGATGCAACAAGTAGGTCGTCTATGTACTGGACCAGAACCGAGTTCTGGGGCAGTACCAGACTTTCAAGATTTTTCTTCAACAGCTGGTTGAAAATTGATGGGCTATCTGTAAACCCTTGGGGGATACGACACCATGTTAAAACGCGATTTTACATTTTAAAAGCGAAAAGGTACTGGCTCTCTTCATCCAATGGGATTGAAAAGAAAGCCTGACAAAGATCTATCACTGTGAACCACTCAGCTTGGAATGGTATCTGAAACAATATCACTGATGGATTCGGTACCACTGGACAACATGAAACAACTATGTTGTTAATTTTTTCGAAGATCTTGCACTATTCTAAATTTCCCACTAGGTTTCTGCAAACCCATAATCGGGGAGTTGCATGGACTTCCCACGATTTCCTTCAGTATTCCCTGTTGGATCATAGAGTCGATTACGGGTTTTATTCCTGCAATCGTTTCCGGGGTCAGTTTATACTGGGGCGTTCTTGGATATTCAGCATTTGGTTTAACCATAATCTTCACTGGTTCTACTCCTTTGATCAGTCCTATCTCTTCTCCAGTGAAGTCCCATACCTCTGATGACACCGCCTCTCGTAAATCCCCTGGGAGCTCCTCCACTGTCAGGGTAGGATACAGTTCTATGCATGTTCTCGAATTTACAACTTTGAAGGTAGCGTCATCATCTGTAGTCTGTACCTCTACTCCCTGAGGTGTGCAGTATATTGTGCAGTTCAGTTTGCACAATAAGTCCCTTCCTAACAGACACACAGGACTAGAATCACATACCACAAACTGATGTTCATCCGTGTAGTTTCCTATTTTCACTGATACTGGTTCCGTCAAAGGGCTATTCATTCTCTTATTTGCAACTCCTACCACCTGAATCGTTCCCCCCGACATTGGTAGATCTGGAACCACTGCCGATCTCAGAGTGGATCGAGTAGCTCAAGTATCCACCAAGAATGTTGTAGGACACCCTGCCACTTCTGCCTCAACGAACGGTCCTCTTTGATCCACTTCTAGAACTGCCCCGAGGGTACAGTCCTCCTCTCTACTTACACGTCGTCCCGTCAATGGATCAACGTAGTAACACTCTTCTTTACCTGTGAACAAAGGCATCTGTCTATAGACCTTTCCTCCTGTCGTAATCTTTGGTGGCTGAGGGAACTGAGCTCGTGGAGCCGAAGTCCCCCCTTTGGCCACATTACTTCTTGACACTGTCACCCTTTGAACTGGAACTTCCTGAACTTCCTCCTCTACTTCTATTTCTCCATTTTCAGGGTTATAGGGACACTCGCGTCTCCAATGTCCCACCTGGTGACACTGGTGGCACTTTGTAGTTTTTTTCAATGTAGCAAAATCTATCCTAGGTCTAGGGTTTTCCTCGTTGTCCCTATTCTGACTGTTTGATTTCCGTCCCATGGTCCCTGTTCCCTGTTGCTGCTGTCCTCCCTTTCCAGCTGACTTTATCTGCACCACCATCAATTTCTCCTTTAATTTCTTTGCTTTGGACTCTATCTCATCACTGCAGTATCTTGCGTATCTCAAAATCTCATCCAATGGTTTGTTTTGCCAACAAATTAAATGCTGCTGAATCATCAGACAAATATCAGGTCTCAACCCCAAAACAAACTTTGATACAAACTGTCCTATATCCTTGGGGTCCATTACATCTAGTCCACTGTATTGTTTGAATGCTTTCAGCAATCGCTCATAATACTCATGGACTGTCTCCTTTGGTTCCTGTCTTGTTCGGTCTATTTTTACCCAATCTATGTCTTGTGGTGGCACTTTATCCTTCAACCATGTAATCACCCTTTCATATTTTAACATTACACTATCTGACGGTCCATTTGTACGAGGATCCCTTTCTGGTTCTACAGTTGGCCAATCGACACTAACCTTGCATGCTATCCACAAGTCTCCTGGGACCACAATGTCAAACAAGGTGTTCAAATCAATCCACAATACTTTTGAGATCTTCACAAACCTCTCTACTTGCTTGTACCACTCTACAGGGTTCTCCCTTAACTTCGGAAATGAGTTGGTAAAGGCAGCCAAATCTCCCCTACTCCAGGGTACGTGTACATAATTCCCATTCGCTATTTCTCGCAAAGGGAATGCCTCCATCTGCATTAGTCTTCCCTCCGGGGACATCACATTCGCACTCCGCCTAACAGTGCCCTTTTTCGACCACCTCTCTTCCCATTTGTCCAGATCTCTCCATGCTCTTATTCCTGTGATCAGTTCCCTTATGTGTGTTTTTAATCCAGTTGTCCTCCTCTCATCTAGGTCCTGATCTGAATAATGCAACCTGTGGTTACCCTGTAATGCCTTGGTTCTGGACAAATCTACCATATACTTGTCTGCCAGTTCAGACAGTTTCTCATGAGTTGCTCTGGCTTTTCGAGTGATGTCCTTTGCTATAAACAGCAGCTCATCTTGTTCGTACATGTCAATCCTTTCTATCGGCACTGTACCATCTATTATCTCGTCCAGGTCAGATTTTAACCTGGACACGTCGAGTCTTTTGGCTTTTATTACAGCTTTCAATATGCCATCTCTAGAGAGTCTATTTACATTCCTCCCATCACAGCTCTGAGTCCTACGTCTAGGCTCAGGCGAGTTATGGGGAGTCCTCCCTTGCTCCCATCTCTCCAGGTCCCATGCAGTTCCATCCTCTCTGGGTGTATGGTGAAACACTCCTCTATTTCCCATGATCACATATTTCTCATTTTGCCTGGTTTCTCCAGGTGCATGGTAAGACCTCCCGTTATTCCCCATCTCTTCACCATTTGCCGGTGGTCTCTGATCAGTCGGCACATGGCAAGATCCTTCACTGTTCCCTATGCTCCCACGACTCCAGTGCTGTACATTATCACTGGGTGCATGGTGAGTGCACCTAAACCTATCTCTGTACTCCTGGGCCCTTTGGTCTCCCTCATTTTGAATAAAACGAGATGTCTCCCCACACTCCGTACTTCTGCCTCTTTGCTCCTGCACATTTCCTCTGTCTGTATGACGTATAACTCCTCTACTCTCCTGACTTTTACCATCCCACTCCTGACTGCCTTCGCTAGCCCCGCAATGAGATAATGTTCCATTGCCTCGACTTCCCCATTCTGCTTCTGCTCTTGACCTGTTGCTCGGTGCTTCTGTGGACCCATCCCATTCCCTCAAGTCAGCCCTCAACTCCTTGTATAATTTCGGCCATGGTCCCCTCAGGTCCATTGGTCCTCTCTGACCCCCCTGTTCTGTTACGGGATCCACTGCTGACTCCAATGGGGTGTTCCACGTTATCGGTCCCGGCAATTGCCTCCAGGCATTTGTCGTGTTATTCCTTCTCTCCATTTCAACTCTCTCTCTCTCTAGCCGTACCTGTTCTTTCTCTCTCGCTTTCTCTGGGTGGTAAACCGACACTACAGGACCTATGGTAACGGGTACTTGAAGAGCATCTGGTAATCCATAAGACTCAACCCTTTCTGTTGCTGGCGTCTTCTGCACCACAAACCTTCCGACTACTCTCTGTACAGGACTATGTTGAGGTGTCTCCTCACCTTTGGTAGGTACCCAATCCGCTATAGGGAGTGGCCTGTTCTCTTCTGTGTCAACCCTACTTTTCCTTGAGAGCTCAGTACCCTCTATCCCCCTATCTATCAACAACCTATTTATTAGGCCGTCCTCCGACTCGCTCTCATCATCCTCTTCTATGGGTTTCTTTCCACCTGTAACTTCTCTCATTGGGTACAACTTATCCACCTCAATCACCTGTACCCTCCACTTCTTAGCTTCCGCGTCCCATTTGGCATCTTGCACTGCCCTTACTGATCGCCGTACCCTTTCTTGGCGTCTGTGCTGACTCCTGTCGTGCGCCGCCCTAATCCATGCATTAAGGGCCTCAAACTGTGTTGGTCTAGGCAAAGGTCTCAATGAGGACATAACTGCTTTCAACTGATGTAACACTTCTAATCTAAACGTTCCGTATTTTGGAAAAGTCAGTTCCTCATTCCCCTCTGTTATCTTACTCCAAGTCCCAAGCCACAGTATAGTATGCAACCCAACATTCGTTGCCATATAGTGAGCTGGTGTACCCTCCGGCGGTACCTCTTCCCCGCAAAAAGATTCTCTTCTTTTTCTCTTAAAAATCCCTCTCAAACATTTAAAACACTTCATGTTCAAAATCTACGAATTTCTACTTTCTCCGCGTTCGTTTACTTCCTGATAACAATCCACCAATCTCAGCGCGGTTCTCGCTAACTGGCCTATCACTGCGCGGCTCTTTGCTGACGTCACACCAACCGCCCTATCACAGCGCGGCTTCACACCGACCGACCTGTCTCAGCGCGGCTCTCACTGACGTCACTCGTCCCCCTTTCGCAGCAGTTCCCCTCCTTTCTCCGTTCGTCTCCCGGTCATGCATGCGTCCCATTCATACTCTGAAAAATGATTACTTCCGACCAAGCGATCACTTTCCTTGACTGTACGTCCACAGTCTAACTGTAATTGTCACCTTAACTGACGAAATGTCTTTCCGTAGGTCCAGACAATCGCCTTCTCTGATAGGTTACTTGCACACGGTAACTTTCGAACTGCGTCCGTTACCCACACACTCACTCTTGCATTCCCCCTATCTCGGTCCTGCGGGCGATCAATGGTACCGCATGACCCCCTTTTCTCTGGTCGACAACTACTCTGGATGTTCGATACACCCGAACCACTTAAGCTCTTCCCCGAACTTAAGATTTTGCCAGGTTGCGCGCGCTCACAACCCTCTCTCATTCACACTACAGGCATTCAACTCCGCATGACATTACAATACAGATACAACACAAAACACCGCAATCTGTCCACGCATGACCCTTGTTATACTCACTCTCGTCCGATTCTGCTGCTTTTCTCTCGCACCGTCAGCACCCTCTTCGGCGGGCCACCTCTCGATCTCTAGGGACCTTGGGGTAAACTTAACCTAGTCTAGATCACCTTCCTCAAGAAGGTAACCATCCTCACTCTGCTACCAACTGTTAACGCGGGATTTCTGGTCTATAGTTATAGGCCTAGATCCCAACTCAGGTCGACTGAACCGTTGGTACCTGTCATTGAGTAAAAGGCAATCCACTACCAGGTTAATCCGTTAATGACTTACACCACTCTAGAGAACCACTTAAGCTTAAAAGGTTTAAAAGTTTATTACAAAGCCAAACTTAACTGGAGATACAAACATCTCAATATAAGGTTCAAAAGATATACGGGTACCAATACAAACATGAATTTTCTAAATGCTCTTAGTCGGCAGAAGAATATTACCAAAACCAATTCAAAAATCATTAAAGTTGCAAGAATAGACACAAGCTGTAGCTTATGAGTCATTTACAGAAAGGAAAGAAATCAGATTAAACTGTCCCTACACTAGAATAAGTGACATCCCTACTTAGCAAGATCTTAACCTAAAAAGGTGTCAGCAGTGGTGACTTCCAAAGAAGAACACACACTTCCCTTAGTCTCTGTTTCGAAAACGATGTCTCTCAGTTCCCTATCTGCCTACCCGTCCGCTCTCTTAGGTTCCTCAGATCATCTGCCTTACCTCCACCCAGGGGTGCTGTCCCTAATACAAAATCACATTTACATTAGAAACGCCCTTTAGAGACGCCCCTCACGTGGTGTTGGTGCTCCATGCTGGTACTCCTTCTAGGCCCATCGTTAGCGTTGACCTTGCTTCCCAGGCTCCTCTCCGGCAAGACGGTACCCCCAGGAAATTCCTGACGACTCCTCCAGGCCTGTACCAGGCTCTCTTGAACAAACGTCTATTCATCACTTTCCTGATTAAACCCCCTCACACCTGCAAAAGACACTTTCTCTGTGGGCCCCAAATTCCAGCCTCCACCATATCTTTAAGTCGTAAACCATGTAACAGGCTCTGCGTCTTGTGCTTAACATGACCTTTCTCTAACGAGCACATGCAGATCAAACGAAATGACTTTATCTATTCAGGCCTGTTAGGATTCCATGAAACGGGCCTGTGCACTCTGTAAAACATTTCAATTTCTTTAGTTTAAACAATATTCTAACTTGTTACACACAATGATTATATGGAACGTCCATAAACATATATCTCAGTTCTAGGTTCAGAAATACTTGAATCCTAATAACATTAAAATCCAAATTATGTGGAAATGCATCAGCTTCTTGTACTCTTTGTGAACTGCCATGTGGCCTACACATTTCTACGTTTAGTCGAATTACATTTTCCCTTACAGACGCACAACATAGGATTCCAACATCTCTAACATCTCTAAAAACATCTACATTAGCTTTTCACACTCGATTTAAGTATTCTATTCTAATTAAACACTCTTATGTACTTTCACTCTATAATTTCGACACTCTTATATAATGTTTACTAAACTAATACAACATGCTTGTAAATATGGTGCACTTCTACAAATTTTCTTAATTTGCGCTCTCTCAATAGCTACACGCAAAATTAATACATTAGATGTTACTGCTCGCTCCCTGTGCACTTTGTATTTCCTTAACGTGGTCCCATAGGTCATAAAGGCAGCAGCAGGAACAAAATGTAAACAGGTCCCTGAATTTATTTCAGGATCTTCAAATTCCTACTTCTCCATTGTCCTGTAGCAACAAAATGAAGACTGTTGATTGACGGACTACGAGTGGGAGAATGGGTCAATCCTGTGACATATTTGGGGATGAAATGTAACACTTTGTCACTTTCACTATTAGTAGGAGACTCTAAGGCCAAGGTAACAACTACAAGCAGAGCGCAAACTCTCTGCAGCAGTTATAACGTTGCTTGTGCCCTTGAGGTAACACAGTCGAGTTGCTCACTCTGTGTCACAGATGCTTTTCTCTTATGCAAACTATTTTGTATATCTGTATTTCTTCCTGGCAGGTGACGAGGCCAATAACACGCTCCATGTGTCTGCGTCGGCTGGTTGCATTTTGCCGCAGGGCCTCGGAATGGGTTGTTGTCGGTTTAACTCTGCTTGCTGTTTTATCACTTGCAGATTTCCAGGGATACAAATTACTGAGTAAAGCAAATAATTACAAGCATTCGCAAACCTAGCAGCGTTGGCTTTTCTGTTCCAACAAATGTAAACAGAAGTGCTGTTTCTTTACATTTGCATGCGTTGTTTATCTTAGTTAACCCATGCTGACTTTGCCATTGCTGTGGAAAAGTGGCAAAAATATTGTTTGCCTGTAGAATGCATATAGGAGAAAAATATCTGAATGTGCCAACCCGCATAGCTTAGTTTATTTTTTCAAATTTCGAAGAGTCCCTCATGTATTCTAATTGGATGCACTTTTTGGAAAGCAGAATGACACGTCACCAGCTGATAGCATGATGTGAGAGAGTAATACTCCTGTGGTTGGAGCCAAAACAAAGCCCCCTCTATGAATAGTTTAAAGAATTGGTCAAATATGTCAACTATTACAATGGGAGCTGCACATCCAGGGAAGTATGGTTTAATTGTTGCACTTATAAAGGTGGAGTGGACTGTGTAATTACATTTTATGCTTGAGCTGCTCACCAAATAAACACAATAAGTATGCACAACAGAGATGGAAGAAATAACTAGAGCAAAACCGGTCCTGTGTTGCTCGTGTTCTGCTTCAGGGAGTACCTCGTTTGGCAGTTCGGGCTGGACTGTTCCTATTGGAGCAGAGTCGAGACTGATTTGCATATAGCTGGGCCCAAACTGAGGTGGCACGGTGTGCAAAATAACGATGGATTGGAATGTGGCCCCAAATGATTACCAGTGGCTGACGTTAATTTAAGCATTCCATTCATCACTGTTTTCTATCCAACACATAAAGTGGAGAAGTGTGGCTCAGGGGTTAGAGGCAGCAGACCCGGAATCTGAGATCGGTCCTGGACCAGGGTTCAATTCCCCGCCCCGGCGGGTCTTGGGCTAAAAATTCCACGGACTCGATAATTCTCGCCCCGGTGCCTCCTCGACTCACGGGTTCACACTCTGCGACTCTGGGCAATAGCTTGCTTAATCTCCACAACGGCCCCTCGCGGCGGGATGCCTGACTTTCACCTTGTGGATACCCTGCTATCTCACAGGGGAATATCAGGAAGGGTTCCCTAAGCAAGCGCCGGGACACCTGCTTTGCGGGTAGCTGTGCGCTATATAAGCTCAACTACATTTACATTTACATAAACACAGTTCTATGGATGTCATGTGAACGACAGGATGGAAAAATCATTCAGAAGTAAACAACAGTTGAGAGCACAAAAATACTTTTGCAAGGCTCTGAGAATGAATTCAGGTTTTAGAAATATGTGTTCGATGGTGGAGTAACTGGTTTGCTGTAATTGTGTTTGGGCCAAAGGCATTGTAGATATTGTGTAGTACTACGTGGATGGAGCTTGCCTTTACTGGCAAGAATGAAAGGAATTCAAATCAGGACGCACTGTGGTGCAAATAAGAAAAATGAAGTCAAGGATAACATCCATTTGATCCGTGGGAAGCCGATGTGTTGGAATAGTTAGCTATAGCCTTTTCTGCCATGAGGATGGGTGGATTACTGTTATTTTCATCTTTTCGAATGCACTAACACTCCTTTGTTACTGGATAGCATTGAACATTTACAATTATTTTAGGGACATAATTTAAGGAACTATTCCAATGTTATTGTTTAGATGAGATCCTATCTGTTTAATGTAAAATATGTCATTCAGACAGCTGCGTTGCCAAGCCAGACCTAAAAATGGAAGTGTAGTTTACCTACACAGAGAGCTTATTACGAGACACGAAGAATAGTAATTAACTAATATTTGGTGCATTTTGTCATTCACAGATATATTACTTTGGGGGACATTTAGAGTATTCGAGAATCTGTAAAAAATCAGTTAAAATGTGTGAAAATGTTGTCCCTGCTTTTAATGCTATTTTTGCATAGACATATAACATTATATGTAATTCATTAAAAAAATTAAACTACAAAAGAAAAATATACTTTGAAAAGAAATAGATGTAAATATTAATGTAAATTGAAACATACGCATATGAATAACTTAATAAAGATAAAAAAAATAAACTATTAAAGCAATACAACAAAATATTAAGAATAACATGAATTAAAATTAACAACCATATATGTGTGTGTATTCATTATTTACACACCACCTTCAAGTTACTATAATTGTATTTATTCTTTACATACAAACCAAACACAAACTACAACAACCTTTCCGGCGAGCACTCAAAACTCACCTGTTCTGCTGAGTTACTTCTGCCTCAATTAACCATCAAAGGTTTGCATGTAGTTATACAGGAGCGCCGGGACACCCCGTTGGGGTAGCTGTGCGCGATACCAAAACACACTAAATAAATAAATAAATAAATACACAGAGTTTATAATTGGTAAAGTTATACTTATATTATTAATTTATAATTTACGCAACACATTCAAATTAATATACCTAGCGCACCTCCATAACACTGTATTGAACTCGTTGCAACTCTGCATTAACTATAACTCACCACTGTACCATGCACTGTGTTCTCATAAATTATATTATTTGTGATGTGATACGTCTAATTATAAAAGCTTTCATTCAAGATGGTATAAGTGATATAATATAAAAGAGTGTAAGCAGTACATAGAGAAGGCCTGAGTTATAGTTAATGTAGTATGGCTACTAAGTTAAAAAACACTCGAGTGGTATACAGTGGAGTAGCGTACAGCAGAATAGTATCGAGTGGAGTGGTGTACAGTGGAGTGGCGTAGGGCAGAGTAGTGTACAGTCGAGTGGGGTGGACTGAACTAGCATCAGTGATGTGGCATAGAGTGGTGGTGCTTAGAATGGAGTGGCGTAGACTGGAATAGAGTAGAGTGCAGCCGCAGCCGGTAGTGTGAGTACCGGCCGGGCGGTGACGTGGGGAGGAGGAGGGGCAGAGTGGGGGGGGTAGTAATGTATGGATTACGGACTTTTAAAGGTAAGTAAACATAAAAATAAATAAAATGAATTTCGTTGCACACACTGCATCGCATTTGGTGATGCAGTGTGTGCAACGAAATTTGTTTTATTTATTTTTATGTTTACTTACCTTTAAAAGTCCATTATCCATACATTACTACCCCCCACCCTGCCCCTCCCCCTTCCCACGTCACTGCCCGGCCGGTACTCCCACTAGCGGCCGCGGCTGATAGAATGGAGTGGCATACAGTGGAATAGAGTACAGTGGAATATAGTACAGTGGTTAGCATAGAGTTTAGTGGCATAAGGGTGGGAGTGAACATACTCTGGAGTGTCATACAGTGGAGTGGGGTAGAGGGTAATAGCATACAGTGTAGTGTCGTCCATTGGAATAGCGTACAGTAGAGTGGCATACAGTGCGATAGAGAAGAGTGGAGTAGTGTACAGTGGAGTGGCGTAGAGTTGAATAGTGGATATAGACTGCACAGCATTGCTTTCTCCAAATGTATGTATGTATGCGTTAGTGTTTATATAAAGGGTGATCGAATGTTTCATCCCCCCCACAGAATTGATATAATTTGGTGACTGTTTTAATCTTGTAATGCATACTTCCAGAGAAATTCTGGCAATTGCTGCGTGGCAGAATCTTTTTCCTACGAGATTACAGAAATGCGAGCTTGAGCGAGATTTGGCATACCCTAGCGCGATTTTCTAATGCAGGCGATCACAGGCAGTTGCAAGAAGATGTGGTCAGAGTGTTTCTCCTTGAGTTGATTTTCTACTGGAGCTGCAGCAAAATCAACTCGAATGGCCGTGCGCTCTTGTGCACCGCATGCTGGCATTCACACTGATTTTTCAGTATTGCTCACACTACGGGCGGTAAATTGAAGAGTGACATGCATATTTTCCTCCTGTTCGCGGAACTTTTCAGAATCTAGCAGGGCTTTTATGTAACTCCACAGAATTCCGCGGATTGAAACTCCATAATTTATATAGTGTAATTCTGACTGCGGAGCAGAGGAGAGCTGTATTTTAATATATCTTTGCATTACAGAATTTAACCACATTGTTCATTTGAATCTCACATAGCTACATTTCAGGCAGAGGGAAAGTGATTGTCCCGGAACCACATGATTTTCAATCAAGAGCCTCTGGGACAGTATGTACATAGAAAATGTAAATGAAAAAATATATAATCATTGTATGATATTCAGCTTTAAAGCCACATTGATCACCAGAGTCTCCTTGGCTAATATCATATCCACCACAGTGCCCAACTCTGTCACCTCTGTCACCCCTGTTTATGTCACCTCTTAGCATCTCACCTTCAATTCAGGCTTGGAACTCCACTGCACTAAAAAGTGAATGGGAGTCTCTTGCTACAGTTAAAGCTTTTCAAGGGTAGGTTTGGTTGTTTAATTCATAATCTTTGAAAAAGTCATTAAAGTTGTTAAAAAATGTATATAACTATAATGTTTCCAGGGGCTTGGCCAAGATGGTGGCCGTACCGGCCCCACTTCAGGGAGCTCCCCGGCCTGCCTGTTGGAAATCATGTATTCTTTCGTCCATCCCACTGCACTTCACCCGTAATGGCACCCCCAATCATGGTGAAGCTGGGGGCTGTTTGAGAGTGCGACCTGGAGCAAATGATGCCCTGCGCTTCCGTCATGAGAATGGGGCCTAGCTAATGCCTGAAGCCAGTTCGGAAGACCCAGACATGCCTGCATCGGGAGCCTGCTGTCAGCTGCTGGGACAAGGTTGTCACCGGTGGGGTGGGATTGCGGAGCTGAGCCCACCCTGCCCATTTTACTAGGTCCCTGCATGGTGACTGCGTGGAGGTATGAGTGGCGGCCCCGCTTCGGAGGCACCTCTCCTGGCGAGTGGAAGACAGGAGCCCAGCAGGATTGGATGCCCCCGCCAGGGGACCGGAACCCGCAGCCGGAGGAATGGCGCTGTGCAGAAGGAGCGGGCATCCAGAGGTGAGAGGCGGCTGGTGCATTGCCGACACTACTGGGAGCTGCGACGGTGCCAGCTTGGTGGACCTCACCATCTTGCCCCAACGTCCTATGAACATCGAGGTGGGGGGTCCGCTGGGGGCCCAGCGGGGTACATGGTGCTCCAGCAGGGAGCTGTATCTGGCCCTCTGACCTTCCTGACAGCAATGGCGGTGTTACGAATGGTCCACTTACGTGAACATTGTTGGAGTGCAGGACATTTCGGACTGAGGTCTTTTGGTGCGAGCCGCGTAGCTGGATTGCTGCCTTGGCGGCCACTGGGATGTCCAACTTGGGGCTTCTAGACAGCTACCGGGATCCCTACCGGAGATGTTGGCTGTTGCTACGGCGACAGAGGCGGCATCAAACCTGGAAGCGCAGATCTCCAGTCCTGTGCTGAGAGCTCTGTGAGCCTACTGTAGGGAACACCAGTACGGAGGCACCTTTGGGGACATTAGTTGACCTCCTCTCGTGTGGCATCCCCTGTGGACTGACCCCTCTTGCTTTGCACACTACCCTCTGGGTGTAGTGGATTGCTCATTGCCGATATTGACTGGATGGCAGATTGGCCTCTTGCGTAATTGGTGGCACTGCACATGGCTCGCTAGGCTATGGCCTACCCTCACACCCCCCTCTCTCTGCACTGCCCCAGGACTGCTCCCCATGACGATCTGGATGGTCACTGAGGTGGACTGTGTCTGTTCTGGGTCCTCTCTCTTCATTGTGGGTTCACAGGGGGCACGTTCCGCATCTACCAGCACTGGTGACAGAAGGCCTGAAATGACCCACATGTTATAATTCTATTGTACCAGATTTACTCTTTACTCTGGAGTGAGTCACCGTGGGCAAGGACAGACCACAGAGGGAGGCATAGCAGATTAAACTTGACCAGTATACAGCACCGGAGGATGCTGAGGACGGATCCTTCACGTGAATCTTCCCTGGAAGCTGATAGTACGCATCTGGATACTATTGGCTCTCAAATAAATGTGGCTCTAGAGGCCTCGAGTGCGACTGTGCAGGCCAAGATAGACTCTGTATCCCTGAATGTTGGACTCTTGAAGAGTTGGCCTCCACACAGTGGTGGAGAGGTCCCTAGCCAACGAACAAAATGTGTCTGAATTGCAGGGTGAAGTCTCTGCTCTGAAGGTGGCCCTCACTGACCTGTCTGTAAAAACGGCAGCTCTGGAGCGCAGAGCAGAAGATGAAGAGGGCCATTCCCAGAGATGCAATCTTTGATTTGTTGGGTTCCCGGAGGGAGTGGAGTGTAAGACTCCTGCCTCGTTTCCTGCAACCTCTTTATCCTCCTTTCTTGGGATTGAATGTGCTCATTGTGCCCTTATGCTGGGGCCCCTGGTGGGAGCTTCACCTCGCACACATATTGCCAAGATTCTAAATTATAGGCTGGCGACCCCACTTTTGACAATCATACTATCTGCATCTTCCATGACTACACATGTTTGGTACAACAACAGAGAGCGTCTTTTGGAGGAGTGAAACAGAAGCTGAGGACGATGAACCTACAGTACATGCTCCTCTACCCCGCCAAACTGAAAGTCGTTCATGGAGATTATACTTATTTTTTCACTACTTAAGTGGCTGCCTGGGATTGGCTGGAGGTGCAGGCGAAGGACAAACTCTGGCCTTGAGGGGGACATTTGGGCAGCCCCCAGATGCACGGAACTCATAGAGGGTGAGTAGATGGGGATTGCGGGGCAGGCGTACCTCCTGTTCATCCCAGTGAGTGGTGGTGCACCAGGATGGCTCCATTTACCTGGAGTGGCTGGATGCAGATGGCGAGGGGAGGCAACCACTTCGAGTGGAACCATTGCTGCTACAGGCTGAAAGTGAAGTGGCAAGAGCACTGGTGGAGGAGGTCACCGCCTCTAACTCTGACACTTGTATAGGTGATGTTGTTGAGGAAATCCCCCAAACTGCTGATCCCTGAATAATTGGAGAAATAATGGGCTACATGAGTATGCTGCCGATTGTTGGCATGACGGGACCATCCGTTTAGCTCCCGGGCTGGAGAGTGCGTGACGACTGGTGTATCAATGACTGCTTGATGATGGGTCTCTAGGCCATGCATTGTATGATCAGGATGGGCAGTAGGAAAATACGGGTTGGCCACCGCCTCTCCCTGCAACTTGTAGCTGTTTTTTTCTTCCTATCCATTCGTGTTCTTTCTTCTTCCTTTTTAGCAGTCTCGAGACTAAAGTGATGGTTCTGTGACAGAGAGTGACTAGTATTTGATTAGGAGTTTGTCTGTGTGAGTGAAGTAGCTAGAGGTGGAACGGTGTAGCTGGGGCTCGTAGCTCTGTGACTACTGCCAGTACACCTCCTCAGCCTGGCACTGTACACTTTACAGATTGAATGTGGAGCGTCTGGAAGTGCAACAACGGTACAGGCCAGAGTCTATTGTTTGCTTGGGTGAGTGTAGGTGTTGCTTGTAGGTCACCTTAGATGCTACTTATTGCTTACCGTCCCCCGTTGTTGTATGAAAGGTGATGATTGCAGGTTGATCTTGTTGTTTATTGCTTACCTTCCTCCACTGTTTTGCGCTAGGGTCGGTATCACAAGTTGGCTGGGGTTTTGGGTTCTAGGGTGGGAACTGTGGGCATGAAAGATGACTAGGGAGGCACAGAATGTTATTGCTGTGTTTACCAGGTTGGTGGGGGGATTAGTTCATTATCAGTGTGGTTCTTGGTGGCAGCGAAGACAGGGTGCATGTGTGAAGGGACTTGGGAGAGCCACAAAACAGATATTAGTCGCTTTAACTTTATAACGTGGCATGTGTGGGGGCTCAATTCTTTTGTAAAACGATACAGTGCAAACTTATCTCCGCAGACATGGGACTCTTTTGGCAATGTTGCAGGAGACACACCTATCGGACTCGGAGACTCAAAAACTTCATAGAAAGTGGAGAGGCCAGATGTTCTCAGCAACTTATTCCACCTATGCCCGGGGAGTAGTGATTTGGGTGGCCACACAGGTCACGTTCTAAGTTAGTGGTTACACAGTGGACATAGAGATATATCTTGGTACATGGATCGCTAGATGGTGTGGATGTCTGTCTGCTGAAAGTCTATGCCCTGAATGTGGATGCTGGTGGGTTCTATTTGGACTTGGAGAAACAGCTGCTTCCGTATATTGGAGTGACTATATTGTGAGCAGGTGATTTTAATTGCATTTTGGATGGCACTCTGGATAGGCGCCCTCTGAAATTACACACCAAGTCTAACATGACAGCTGCTCTGTGGGGAGTGATAGACCGCTTACGCTGCGTTGATGTATGGCATGCGACGCACCCTGGACCACAAAGCTACATATGTTATATGCCTGCAAGTGCCATTTATAGTAGGCTTGACTGTTTCCTGGTTTCTGACGAGGCGGCATCGGCAGACGCGCACTTTGGGGCGCTTCCTATCAGACCATGCCCCAGTACTAATGGAGTGGAGAACAGGAGGTAGCATACTGAGAGTCCCCCTTTGGTGCCTGCATCCAGAGGCCCTCAAAGACACTCTGTTCCAAGAGAAAACTCAGAGAGGTGACTACAGGGTATTTTTTATAGTAATTGGTTATCCAATGCTAGTAGGGGAACGGAATGGAATGCACTGAAGGTGGTGAAAGGAGCGGAGTGCATGACCAGAGTGGGTGGTATGAAAAGACGCTTGGAGAGAGAGTTTACTGAAGTGAAGGATGTACTGGCCGGACTGCAGAGTAGGGGGCATGTGATGGAGCCACAAGGTGAGGCTCTACTGCAAACCCAGCATACAACAGGAGAAGTATGGGACACATTGTATTGCCTGCCCAGACACAAATATCTCCAGTTGCTACATCGGGAGGGTGACAAATCTGGAAGACTTAGGGGTGTTTGTTGAAGTGGGAACGCCTCCCAATAATGTTGACACTGACACACATAGATGGGCTCTTAGCCTTCACGCAGGTTGATATCAATCCCCTATTGCATGATCATTTGGAAGGGATGTATAAGGAGGGTCCACATGTTTACCCGGCTGAGATAAGGAGGTTTTTAGATGACTTACTGCTTCCGCCCGGTGCACAGACATAATATCGACTCCAAAATATCGTTTGGACAGAATATCGAGTTTGAAATATCGTTTGGACAAAATATCGACAGGACAGAATATAGACAGCCAAAATATCGTTTTTAAGGTAAGTGAAGTAATATCGACTGTAAATAATATAGAAAGTGAAATATCCAAGTATATAATCTAGATAGTAAAAAATATCGTTTTTTAAATAATATTTAATTATTTATAGTGTTTTTTATGTTATAATATGTGTGAAAAGTGTCATTTTATGTTATAATTATTTTTAATTAATGATTTTTTTTTAATTATTGTGTAATTTTATTCTGTAGCGGGTTGTGGGTTTATAGGGGAATAGGGTGGGAAGTAATTTAATTATAATTAATTAAATATGTAAATTTATTAATTGGTAGTAACAATTAATTAATTGGTAATTAAATAATATTTGTTAATTATTTAAAATTTAATTGGTAATTAATTTAATTTAATTGATTAATTGCTAATTATGTAAATTAAAATAATTTATTTCCTGTAGCGGGTTGTGGGTTTATAGGGGAATAGGGTGGGAAGTAATTTAATTATAATTAATTAAATATGTAAATTTAATAATTGGTAGTAATATTTAATTAATTGTTAATTAAAAAATATTTGTTAATTAATTAAAATGTAATTGGTAATTAATTTAATTGATTAATTGCTAATTATGTTAAATTAAAGGGGTATTTTTAGGGTTCAGGGTCAGTTTTTGGTTTTTGGGTAAAGGGGTTTTTTTAGGGTTCAGGGTCAGTTTTTAGTTTTTGGGTAAAGGGTTATTTTTTAGGGTTCAGGGTCAGTTTTTAGTTTTTGGGTAAAGGGGTATTTTTAGGGTTCAGGGTCAGTTTTTAGTTTTTGGGTAAAGGGGTATTTTTAGGGTTCAGGGTCAGTTTTTAGTTTTTGGGTAAAGGGGTATTTTTAGGATTCAGGGTCAGTTTTTAGTTTTTGGGTAAAGGGGTATTTTTAGGGTTCGGGATCAGTTTTTAGTTTTTGGGTAAAGGGGTATTTTTAGGGTTCAGGGTCAGTTTTTAGTTTTTGGGTAAAGGGGTATTTTTAGGGTTCAGGGTCAGTTTTTAGTTTTTGGGTAAAGGGCTATTTTAGGGTTCAGGGTCAGTTTTGGGGTAAAGGGTTTTTTTAGGGTTCAGGGTCAGTTTTGGGTTTTTGGGGTACAGGGGTACAGTGTAAAAATAAAGTAAAATTAAATTTACATTAAATTAATTTAATGAAATTAAATTAAATTAAATGATATTAAATTAATTTTAAATAATTTAAATTAAAAAAATTATTATGTACTTACCAATACTTACGTTGTAATGGTAGTGCGTTGTAAAAGTTGCGTTGTAACGTCATATATCCACTGTTGCACTCTTTGGAGTGGGAATAGTAATTTTAACCCCTACGCTATCCAACGCTTCCCTACTGTTGCACCCACTGGAGTGGGAATAGTAATTTTTACTCTTTTGTATTTGTACGTTAATAATATTGGCTATTATTTAATTAAATTTTGTTACTATATATATATATGTTTTAAGAAATATGATTAAAAAAATATTATTTTTTTACTTTCATTAATTATTTAATTATTAAAAGTTATTTTAAGTATTGTTAAGTATATTTTAGTAATTAATTTTTTATATTAATGTAATTAAACATTGTTTTTATTAAAGTCGATATTTTTGTAAACGATATTTTTAACTCGATATTTTTGTACTTACCTGTTTGTAGATAGAAACTCGATATTTTTGTTGGTCGTTATTCTGTCCCTCGATATTATTTCAGTGATCCCTTCCGCCCATCATAGAGGCAAAAAGGTACGGCCTTGGGGAGGTGCTCTGCTTTGAGGATTTATGGGAAGCAGTGCAGAATATGGAGCATAGCAAGTCCCCAGGTCAGAATGGTGTTCCAGTGGAGTTCTTCCAAACATTCGCTGACCCCTTGCTCCCCAGTTTGCTAGAAACCCTACAGGAGACTAAGCGGGCGGGGATTCTGCCGCCATCTGTGCAGAAAGCTCGGATTGTTATTATCCCTAAACCGGGCAAGGACTCACTTAAACCTGGCTCCAACCAGCCTTTATCCATGCTGGTAGTAGATGCCAAAATATTAGCTAAGGTATTGGCAATGCGTTTGGGCAGGGTGGTGCCACATTTGATCCATGAAGACCAATGTGGGTTTATGCCGGGTAGAGGGACACATATGAACTTGCCAAGGCTTTCTCATGTGCTACATTCAGTGGCGGATGTTGATGTGTGTGCGGCAGTAGTCGCTTTGGACATCGAAAAAGCATTTGACACCCAGCAATGGGATTACCTGTGGAAAGTGGGGAAGATGCATCTAGGCCAGGAGTTTATCTCCTGGGTTCATCTCCTCTACTGTTAACTGATGGCTCATGTTCTTAGTGGTGGTGTGATCTCTGAAAGTATTCCTATAGAGCAGAGCATGAGGCAGGGTTGTCCGTTGTCTCTGCTCCTCTTCGCTGTGGCAATGGAACCATTAGCTATCCGGCTGGATATATACATACGAAGTGCTGCTGTATGTTACTCACCCAGAGAGGGCAGTACCTGCACTCTTAGACGTGTTGACTTCTTTTGGGTGCAGTGTTGAGGCTACATGTTAACAGCTAGAAGTCAGTTATATTCCCGCTGGTGGCTCTGGCCGGGAAGGAGATTGCGGCCCTCCCCGCTACGGAGTTTCGATGGGAATGCGACCACTTTAGCTATTTGGGCATACAGATTGTCCATACCGCCGAGATCCTATACTCATTGAACATGGGAGTGGCTTGGAGACATCTATTCGCTTCTGGAATCGCCTTCCCCTTTCTGCTATGGGACGGGTGGCCCTAGCCAAGATGGGCCTGGTCCCCCATCGCCTCTATGTTCTCCAGAACTCGTTCTGCTGTATTCCAAGGCCTACCTTTGCCCCCCAATGTAGCAGGGTGAAATTGGAGGTGCTGAAACTAGATACAGATACAGAAGTGGGGGGCCTGGGTCTTCCAGACTTCAGCCTCTATTATGCCAAGGTTCTCAGACTACTCTGGATTGCCCGTTCGTGGTTCGTCAAGTCGCAGGGGCCTGGGAGCAGGCGGATGTCCTGGTCCTACATATGGTCCAGCACACACGGTTGCTCCCCCTCCGCAGGCCTACCGGCTTCCATCAAATACAAACAGTGATGGACCTCGCCAAGTGGTATGAGGAGGGATGAGTGGCTGCAGGGGACCTTTACCTCAACTGGATCTTCCTTTCCTTTGCAGATGCGAGGGACTGTTTTCAAGTACCAGAGGGTCACTTTTTGCAATATGTAAAAATATCGCACACGGCTCGCAAGGTATGGACAACCTTCCTGGGGGAGCCTGAAGAATCACATAGTCTGGTGCTAATGCTTGACTCAGGCTCCTCCAGGGGACTCATTACCAGCATATATAAAGCCCTGAAGGCGGACCGTAACATTGACATATCAAAGATTTAGGATAGGTGGTTGGCAGACTTGGCATTTCTACTTACAGAGGGGGAGTGGGACAACTGTTTGCACAGGTCTAGGAGGTAGCCAGTAACGTATGCTTTAAGCTCACACAATTTTACTATCCGCATTGCATGTACCTGACACCTCAGCCCACTCTTCGACCTGCCATGATGTGGTAGGGTGCCTGCGACTTTCCTACACATGACCTGGGATTGTGCCTGACTCCAGATATACTGATCAGCAGTCTTGCGTGTACTGCGGGAAGCCACAGGTCCCCATTGAGGTGTTGATTAAGCATTGTCTTCTAGGTGTTCTCCCGGTCCCCAAACCTGGGACCCATATGCGATACAAGTTTGCTCTATTGGGACTCGTGCTGACTAAATGCTGCATTGCCAAATACTGGATGCACCCTACACCTCCCCGGCTGGCTAAATGGAGGACTGACGTGTGTGAATGGGACGTGGCTGAGGAGGGTTGCCTGCACTCAGTTCATACAGATGTGAATGCAGATGAGAATTTAGAGGCCGCGGGGATATGTTAGAGAATCTGCTGTCAGATGAGAGACCGGAAGTAGCAGCAACGGGTTTGTCGCAAGTGGCAAACACCACCTTGCCTCCTTTGACACCGGAGTCTGGTCCCTTGATTGACTGACCAACGCTGTTTGAGGTTTGTGAATGTGGGGTGTGCGCACAAGGGACACAGCCCGCAGCACCATTGACTATGGTAGAGCTGGTGACAGAAGGCACGATTCCAGGGGACTCACATAGGATGGGGACATGGGTACCTGCAAGATATTATTGAGAATTAGATAGCTTATACGCCTGTGACACCCGCTTATCAGCATACCTGTTGACCCTATACTCAGGTGAAACAGCGGTCTGCCCTAGAAGTTAGGGGAGATAGACCCAAGTACATAGTTAGATCTAGCTCTCTGATCAAGGATTCTACAGGGAATAACATATGACTGTTGCTGCCATGATTTTTTGTTTTGCTTATTGTTATAAATGTATTTGCATAACTCATTTTCATTTGAATTGTTCTGTATGTTCAGCATGAAGACATGTGAATTATAATGCTAATCCAGAGCCTGAAGAACGAGCAAGTCATGTGACTGTTACGATTGGTTGAAAAAGTAGCCTGATGTGCATGATACTCCTTTATCATTTTACGCATATCTTCATGACTGTGTGAGACAACATTTACTGTGATACTTGCGCAATTCTGAATAAAAATACGTTTCAAAAAGCTATAACATTTCCACAGTCATGCTCCCTCTCTCTCTTTCTCTTCACTTCTCAACCCGCTTCTTTCGCTTCTCTCACATTTTTGAAAAAGCATTTAAAGGTGTTCGAAGCTTAGTCTAAATTGAGACTTTTTAGCTCAATTCCAAGTACTTTTTATACCAGCTTAATAGTGTTCAAAAGATTTATCATAAGTCCCTCATTTTAATGAATCAACATAATTGACATGCTTGCCCTTGTTAAACGTTATTTAAGTCTGCGTTTATATTTCTATTGTAAGATTAGCTTGACAGCTCAGTTGTCCGCAAGACGTATTCTTCAAAATATATATAGAATGAGCTTTGGTTGTGCCAAGAGGTTTATTACTTTGTCTACCTCATGTTATTGACTGTTTGGTGTAACATTTCACCTCTTATGGAGAGCTTGCATTGCAATGCAAGAGAGACTATATTACATCTCAAAAGTGCACTAAATCATCACATTAAGGGGTTGGTATACAAAGCCTTTTTGTAGTTGCAAACAGCTTATGTCACAGAATCGGCCCATTTGCAAACGCAAAAATGCTTTTCCTAATGTATCAAACTCAACATCTAATTCGGTAAAACATTAACAAATCGCAATTTGGGTTTGCGAC
This sequence comes from Lissotriton helveticus, assembly GCF_964261635.1. Classification (NCBI taxonomy): domain Eukaryota; kingdom Metazoa; phylum Chordata; class Amphibia; order Caudata; family Salamandridae; genus Lissotriton; species Lissotriton helveticus. Next base: position 1,067,424,907 of record NC_136070.1, on the reverse strand, counting down.
CTAATAACGATTCAGTATTTGGAAGGAGCATGTTTAGGGCATCCTTTCCAAATACCTATTCATAGTGGTATGTACTAATGTTTTGCGACCGAAAGATGGTCGCAAAACGTTCATCCTTTGCCACCAACTCAAAGTTGGTGGTAACCCATTTGCAATTGGGAAGGGGACCTCTTGGGACCCTTTTCCCTTTGAGAATGTTTAATAAAATATTTTTTTAGTTTTTAATTTTAACCAAATCGAAAACCGGCTGAATTTTTAAAACAATTACTGCTTTATTCAAAAGAAATGACAGACATTGTGGTCTGCTGACCTCAGAAGGCTACCATCCATATTATGGCAGTAAATCCGGGTGGGTCACAAATTGCAACTTACCTCATTAATATTCATGAGTAGGTCTATTTGCTTATTCGGGATTAAGGGCATAGTATAACTTTAATACATTAGTAATAGTGATCGCCAAATAGCGATTTCGTAAAAAATCGCTATTTGGTAATCACTATTACCAATATTAGTACATATGGCCCTAAATTCCTTAACTCATAGATGCATTCCATACAGATAGCAATCTGTTTTGTTTTGCCGTTTTCAGTGCCTGATTTTTTTTTTTCAGTATGCAAAATGCAAGCCAGGCTATTGGCGTGGCTATGATTGTGAACTAATGCAGAACGCGTCCTAGACGTATGTTGTAAATGGACTTGCAAAAGAAAGCAGACTCACAGAACATACCCATGCAATTCAAAACCTAACTCAAATAATTCTCTGGGGTGGATTTATTTCTAACTCACCAATGAAAAAATTAGGTTGATTTTACAAACCATCCTTTTTGCTCTACTACAACAAGTAAAAGTCTAGAACACAAGTAATATAGACAGAAATATTAGCAGAATTTTAATTTATCAGTAAAAGAGAGAAGACCCAGATTTTTAGGCACTTTCAAAGGACAAAAGGCCTGATTACGAGTGGATCGGTTAATTCCAACCCGTGTGGAAACCCTTGATTATGAACATATGGGCAGGGCCGGCCCTAGGCATGTGCAAAGTGTGCACCTGCACAGGGCCGCCAAACCCCAGGGGCCGCCACGACGAGGATCGGATCAGAAGGATCTGATAATCGAGGCAGCGGCGGCCCCCTGGCAGGATTTGGCAGCCTCCGGCTCCGACCCCGGCTAGCAATGGCAGCGTTGTTTACAATCGTGTTGCTAGTTTCACTTTACACAGCGACGGGGTCCCAGGGCCGTCAATCTTAGCCCACTACCAATGACCGTATGATGTGACGGCCCTGGGACAGCCCCCGCGCGCTGTGCGCAGTGTGGAACTGCACACCTGCTGCCGCTCTGACGCGTCACGGTGGGTCACGCTCCCGCCAGGCCCAGGAGAGTGCGTGAGCGGTGGTGCCACTGACTGTGCGTCGTCATCGTGTCTGCAGTGTGACTGAGAATATTACGCGGCCACCGACGATCATCAGAGAAGAACACCTGTCCCGTGTCTGACTCCGAGTCTCCGGATTGCCAGGTATTGCCGGCAGTTCTGCAATGCGCTCATGACTGTGTACAGTACACTTACTGCAGTGCATCTTTACAATTACTTTGACTGAGGTCGGACATTGTCACCATCCCGCAGCACATGCCATCTTTACAGAGCGACATTGTCACTGCGGTGAAATCTGCACATATTTGTAATGCAGATGCTGGCTAGATATCACAAAGTCTTTTGCTTTCTTTCTTCCAAATCAGTGTTCACAGGCTATTTATTATTTTCCTGACAATGTACCATGTTAATGATAAATAGGGAGCGCCGAAAGAAAAGTGTGACATCAAACGTCCTTCTGGAAGTAGTCAAAGACTTTTCAGACATTAAAAGGGACACACTTCTTATCATTACAATGACATTTAATTGTAAAGTAAACTGGCTGTTTGGCTAGGGTTCCTTCCTGACGACTGCCTGGCTTTAGTTAAATATATGGCAAACTGTCAAAATTAAGGGATGTTTGCGCCTTAATTTCTCTCTGACTGATTATTAGTATTTAGGTTTTCCGGATCTGGATTTACTTGATGTGAAAGATCTTGACCCACTTTTTTTTAACCAGAAAAATCATACGCCCTTGAGATCCGCAAGATCTTCCGGTGGATCCCCACCGACAAGAGGAAGACGGTCACCCAGGCCCTCGTCACCAGCCGACTGGACTACGGCAACGCCCTTTACGCCGGTACCACCGCCAAGCTCCAGAAGAGACTCCAGCGGATTCAGAACGCCTCGGCCAGACTCATCCTCGACATCCCCCGACGCAGCCACATCTCCGGACACCTGAGAGATCTGCATTGGCTCCCGGTCAACAAGAGAATCACCTTCCGCCTCCTCACCCACGCACACAAAGCCCTACACGACCAAGGCCCGAGCTACCTCAACAACCGGATCAACTTCTACACTCCCAAGCGCCCCCTCAGATCAACCAGCCACGCCCTCGCCGCCGTCCCCCGCATCCGAAGAGCAACAACAGGAGGAAGGTCCTTCTCCTACCTGGCCGCCAAGACCTGGAACTCACTCCCGACCGACCTACGCCTGACCCAAGACCACCTCTCCTTCAGGAAGAAGCTCAAGACCTGGCTGTTCGAGCAGTAACGGCACCCCCCCCCCCTACCCAGCGCCTTGAGACCCTACGGGTGAGTAGTGCGCTCTACAAATGACCTGATTGATTGATTGATTGACAATGCATCACCCCCCCAAACACCCACACCCTTTCGTACCCCTTACCCTATGCACAGGTCCCCATATAAATGTTCAACCTACTTACAGCAGGTGGTAAATGTATGTGGCAAATCCACATGGAATATGGGGTTCCTTGTGATTTAATGGCTGGAAAAAACGACCTCACGCACTGAGGGGCATATCATCTAGAAACTGAGTTAAAATTATCACCGCTTTAGCGGCAGAAAACTGTCCCTAAATCGGCAATGATGGGCTTGATAATACGCCCTTGAGAATTCCAATAGAAGCCCATGTTCACAGCAGAACATGGGCTTCTATTGGAATTCTCAAGGGCGTATTATCAAGCCTCTTATCTCCACTTTAGTTTTCTGAATATGGAATGGCCTAATTGCGGGCCCTTTTGTTTAGATTTCTTTTTTGGGTGGACAGTGGTGCAACCTGGGGTTGGTGCATTAATCTGAGCAGGGGCAGAGACATGCTGTGGAAGCTGTACTGACCTTGGGTCAGTAAAACCCAGGGGACACTCCTGTTAGGCCACAGGTACTACTGCTAGTGTCACTGGGTAGTGGTAACTCAGTTTCATTGTTGAACATTAAAAGAAGGCGACTTCAGGCAGGATAGAATTGGTGCTCACTAGGCAGGTCTTACTTTCGTTCTTGGATCTGACTATGTTGGCAGCACAAACTTCATATCTACAGATGTTGGATTTGTCTTTGTGGATCCTGGCTTTTTTGGCTCATTTATTGTTAAAATTACTTTCACCTCATGAATTGTCCCTCTTGGACATAAAAGATTAACCATTGGTGTTGGCAGCAAGGTAAGCAGGGCCGGCCCTAGGCTGGGGACTGCGTGGTAATGGCATTTTGTTTGCTTTGATACTTGCACAAGTGCCACCATTGCCTTTGCCTACGAACGTAACGTTTGTTCTTGTGCTCGTATTATTAAAACACCTTCCTGAGCTCCGACCTGTCCGGACCCCCTCTTCCGGGGCCCCCACCTACGCTCCCTGCACAGGGCCACCATGAGCCTAGAGCCGGCCCTGATATGGGGATTAACAGTCTTGTTTTATTTAACACATTTGATAACTATGTGGATTTCAGTGCGTTAAACTCCAAAATCCATGTTATTCCCCTCAAACTTCTAATAGATGTTATTAAATAATGTGCCTTGTGGTATCGTTCTTTTTAATGTGCGATAAATAAGACCAAAACTCGTAATCAGGCCCTTAATATTCTGGCTCCATATAAGTGCTGCTGACTCCAAGCATTGGCATGATGTGTAAAAAAAAAAAGAAAACTGAATATTCCCTCCTGTGATGATGTAAGTTGATGGGATGGTGTATAAGGAGTGAGCCTGAAAGCGATGAAGACAGGGCAACCCCTGTGAATGGCCATATTGGGTGCACAAGTACAAGACTTCCCATCACAAACCTTCCTCTTGTGAAGCCCATATCCATTCTCCCTTGATCAGCTGCTTGTCTTCTTTTGTCCTCCCCTACCTCCATCTCTTTGTTGGAGGAACTTAGAGATGGCTACATTTATGTTTCACACACACATGACTAAAGTGATGATTATGTATGTACTTCTGCAGTATCTTACTCTAGCTCCCACTACCAGTTCTAGACCTTATAGTTTCACTAGTATAAAATGATTGCATCATTTTCTAGCCTTAAGAAGAAAAAACACTGCTTTTCCTGTTACCTATTTTGTGGCAAGCCCTGCATGTCCTATTTATTTAGAGACTGGATAAAACGCACTCTGTGCCTCTGCTGCTGAAATAGGCCACGGATGAGAATTATGCAGCTTCAACAACAGATCAAATGTGAAGTAAGTCACACTTTACAGGTGAATGGAGAAGTGATGCTTCTGCAGTCTGAAGCATCAAGTAATGGCCGGCGCAATTACATCACTGTGATAAGCAGGAGTCACTCAGCTGGGCCGAATTACCGAGATCTGAATGTCCTGTGAGCCAAAGTGTCTTATTTTTTCCAGTCCAGTGCATCGAAACACCACAAATTAGAACTTGAAGAATAAAATTGACCTCACTTGCGACACAATCGTGCAAAGACCACTTTACCATTAAGAACCAACTTAATAGGGACACAAGGGTTAATGTGGCAAGCAATGGAACAGATTGTAAGCCTTAGGTGCAACTTCAGCAATGAATAAGAAAACCAATGGTTTGCAAAGTACTGCTCTATTGTCCGTAGAAAAGGGAAACAACTGGACTGAGAAATTTGGAACACTGAAGAACATATATACACAAATCGCTTAGTGAGAACAATTGCTGAAAAGAAAATATGGCTGGTATACGCAAAAAGAGAATAGTAAAACACATAGGAAAGGCAGGAGCACTTGATATATCCCATCTATAAATGTAAGGCCCCATTATGAGTGGACCGCTAAAGTCCGATATGTCCAGTTATTGCCATTGCCAAAAATATTTTACATCTGAGTTTTGCAGTCATTACCACAAACCTCAAAATGTTCCCTAGATGAATGCCAGCATCAAACCTGCCAAAATGTACCATGGAAATGCCCGGTAAATACCAGATATGCATAATTCAGCTCTTTCTAACAGTTATATCCCTTTTTCCAAGCAAAACTTCAGAATATGTGTTTTTTACAGCATCTCCAATGACCCCTATGAATAAACAAAACCAGACATGGTACTCAAGGACTGACTTAGAGTTTGGTGGAGAGGGTAATCCATCACAACGGCGACAGAGTACCTTTTCCATCAAACTGAGGGGGTCATTAGGATGACGGGCGCCATCCCATCGGAAAGAGGGACCGCCCGCCTTAAGGGCGGGGGTCCCGATGTGTGCATTAGGATGCGCCCGCCACAGTGGCGGGCGCATCCCTCATTTTTAACATTGTGGCAGGCGGTGCTCACTACACCGCCCGCCACAATGTTAAAAATGTATGCATGCATTTGCATACACGAAGCGGCAGGCACGGCGCGGTGCCTGCTGCTTCGTGTATGCAAATGCTGGGGGTTACCACAGGTACCCTCCGTGTGCACCCCCCACCTCTCCTTCACTCTGGGGGCCCGCAGAGGGCCCCCAGAGTGAAGACCGCATGCCTTTCCGCGGCAGCATCACCGCCACGGAAAGGCATCAGATTGGGCCCATCATGATATGGCTGGCGGTGTCTATTAGACACCGCCACCATATTAATCCTTTTCCGCCCCCGCCGCAAGGCGACCGGGGCGGAAAAGCGGTGGACGGTCTTTCCATCCGCAGCGGTCCCCCCGCCATACTAATATGGCGGGGGAATTCAGGAGAGGATGTCTGGCGGATTGCCCCCAACAGGGTGGCGGTGGCTACAAGCCTGGCGGGGGCCATCCGCCCGACATCCTAATGGGCCCCTGAATGTCTGACCACCTCATCTAGGGGCCGATTACTTGTCCGCCCACCTTCGCAGCTGCAAAAGGGACCGCCCACCATAGTTGCGGCGATCCCGCCATACGAATTATGATGCGCCCGCCAGTGTGGCGGTCGCATCCTGTATAATTTACATTGCGGCGGGCGGTGCTTCAAGCAGCACCCACGGCAATGTAAAAAATACATGTTGTGCTTTTAAATGCACAATGTGACAGGCAATGCTCGGTGCCTGCCACATTGTACATGCAAATGAAGGGGGGTACCTATGGTACCCCCCATATGCACCCCCCACACCTCCAACACCCTGGGGGTCCACAACAGGCCCCCAATAGCTGGAACCGCCAGCCTTTCCATGGCAACAATGCAGTCATGGAAAGGCTGATCACAGCCTGCATCGCAATACGGATGGCGGTGCCTTCCAGACACCGCCACCATATTAAACCTGTTTTCCGCCGGTCAACGAGTCGACGAGCGGAAAAGCGGCGTACAGTCTTTCCGTCTGCCGCAGACCCCCCAGCCATCATAATATGGCGGGGGCTTTAAAGTCAGGATGGAGGGCGAATGGCCCCCGCCGGGCTGGCGGTGACCACCACCGGCCCGGCGGGGGCGAACAAAATGCGATGCAGTGCGCTCAACGAAATTCGTTTTTTTTATTTATATGTTTTCTTACCTGTTAGGCTCCGTAATCCATACATTACTACCCACCACCCTACCCCTCCCCCTCCCCACGTCACCGCCCGGCAGGTACTCCCACTACCGGCTGCGGCTGGACAATACATCATTTTTCTGCCAAACACTTATTTCATTTCATTTCTGCTACAACTATTAAATACTTTCCCTCCGCATCCTCCGTTTCTTATTTATCTGCAAGAACATTCTTTCCATTTTTGTGCTCTTACAATTACTCTCTTTTTTTTTAGTAGAGTAGCAAAGATCTTCATGAAGAGGCAAAACATCACAATACCGGTACTACCTATATGCTCCACTCAGCACATGGTACATTCCTTTTGCAACAGTGGGTCTGTTGATTATCTTTCAGAGGCTGTACATACTGGCCATGAACTATAATGAGCAAGTGAAACGCTTAAGTAGAGCTTCATATAGGCTGTTTTTGGAACCTCGCCACAAGAGCATTTTGAAAAAAGGGGCAAAAAGGGGCCAAACGTGGCCTTTTGAATGGTGGTGAGACAGAATTATCGAGTTGGAAATGTCGACTTACACAAATATCGAGTTGGAAATATTATAATTCAGAAATATCGACACCAAGAATATTGTGGTCAAGAATATCAAATTTAAGGTAAGAAATATTGTTTTAGAAAATATAGAAGTCATTAATATTGTTTGCAAAAATATAGATGTTTAAAATATCGTTTTTTTATTATTGGTGTGATGTATTTTAAAATGTATGATGTATTGTGTATGTTTTTTAATATATGTGTTACATTTTTAGTTGTAATTAATTTTATTTTAATAACATTTTGCATTTTGTTTAATTCCATAGCAGGTTGTGGGTTTATAGGGGAATAGGGTGGGATGTAATTTTATTATAATTAATTAATGATTTGTTTTTTTATTTAATTTAGATTTTATAGCATTAATTTTGGAAAGTAATTTATTTGTAATTGATTATTAATTGTGTGTTAATTTATGTTAATTCATTGATTGAAAATATATTATGGAAATGTGTTATTAATTTTAGGTGGGGTTGTCGGGTTTATAGCGGTAAAGGGTGGGAAGTAATGTATGTTTAATTAATTAATAGTTAGTTGTTCATTTATATTAACTACTTAATTGATAATTAATTATGGTAATTGTGTGTTTTGTTTCAGGTGTGGATTGTGGGGTTTATGGGGTAAAAGGTGGGAAGTAATTTATTTTTAATTAATTAATAATTAGGTCTTAATTAATATGAATTAATTGATAGGAAATTAATTACGGAAATTGTGTAATTAATTTTAGGTGCGGGCTGTGAGGTTTATAGGGGTAAAGGGTGGGAAGAAATTTATGTTTAATTTAATTAATAATTAGTTGATCATTAATATTAATTAATTAATTTATATTTATTTAAGGTATTTGTTTATATTTTGTGTGGGTGGGTTTTATTGTTATAGGGGTACAGTGTGTGGAGTAAATTAATTTTACTTAATTATAATTAGTTGTTAAATACTATTCGTTTTTAATTGAACATTAGTTTTAATTGTGTAATTAATTTTTTTACAGTTTAATTTTAGCTGTGGGTTGTGGGAATTATAGGGGTAAAGTGTAGGGAGTTATTTTTTTTATGAGTTTTAATTTGTTTTTTAATTAATAATATTTCTTTAATTGGTAAATAATTATGTTGGTTGAGTAAGTACTTTTTTCATTTAGATGTGGGTTGGGAATTGTGTGGTGTTATGTGTAGAAAATAAAAAAGTAAATCTATGCAATAATTAATGTTTGTGTTTCTAAATAATTATTTATTAAAACTATTTTTGGGGAAATTGTTTTGTATTTAATATAATTATTTGTTATATGTATTTAACATTATAATATATCTTTTAACATTTTATTATTAAATATATTTGTAATTGAATTGTTAACATATTTATATATTTTTTAATTTATTTAGTTTTTTAAATATTTTTATTGTTAATGAAATTTTGTTTGTTTTTAATTTTGAACTGACTGGATTGCGAATATGAATTGTTACGCCTCTGCAATTCAACACTTTGCCTACTGTTGCACTCACTGGGGCGTGAATAGTAATTTTTACCCCTCCACTATCCAACGCTTTCACTACTGTTGCAATCACTGGAGTGGGAATAGTGGTTTCTACCCCTGCATTATCCAACACTTTCCCTACTGTTACACTCACTAGAGTGGGAATAGTAATTTTTACCCCTCCGCTATCCAACACTTTCCCTACTGTTGCAGTCACTGGAGTGGGAAATTTCAGTTTGAAGATATTTAAATTGTTTAATGTTTTGTTTTAGTTTAGAATGTGTTTTTATTATTAGATTTTATGCTATTGGTATACACACATACATATATATATACGCGAATCAGCGCGAACTACAATGGGACAGGTGCTGATAATAAGACTCCGCAGGAGTAAAAGAGACTGTATCCAGCAACCCACTGTGGTCATTTGAATTTTGATAATTTTAATGTGAAGGACAACTCACCTGAGAATGACATTGGCACTCCGAGTACCGGGAGGCCTTTCGAGGGGCCACGCCCACAAGGGCGGGTACTAGAATTGAAAAAGGTGCCGGAAAAGCTTCCTCACATTTGCATCTAAATGGAGCCTTTGACAAAGTGCACACAGCACGAAATGCGTCGGCTTGAACATTGATATGCTGAAGGCATTCTGTTTTTAACCATGCGGCAGTCTTCTTAAATGAATTACGAGCAAACCCTTCCTGAGTGGGCTCCTCCGTTTGTGGGCAACTTTTGTGGTATATATATATATATATATATATATATATATATATATATATATATATATATATATATATATATATATATATATATACACATTTTTATATAATTATAAAATGAATTAAAATCAATAGTTTATTGTTTTAAAGTAAATCTATGTGAATTATTATGTATGTGTGTTTAACGTTTTTTAATTAGGTTTATTTGTTATATTTTCATTAATGGTTTATTAACGCTACTATATTTTTTATATTAATTTTATTATTTAACATATTTAATATTGATTATTTGATTTTAAATACATATAAAATTCGATACTTTGTACAACTATATTGTTACATCGATTTTTTTCCGATACTTTTGTACTTACCTGTTTAAGCATAGGGAGTCGATATTTTTGCATTCTATATTTTTGCATCGATATTTTTTACTTCTGTATTTTAAACATTGATATTTAGTTAGTAAACCATTTTGAATAACTGTTTTTACAGACAAACATAGAGAGCAGGCACTCATAAAATAGTCTGTTACTCATGGTGTGCAAACAATGTAGGCCTACCTAAGTGTTGGTGGGTCTTGACCCACCTCCAGAAAATATAGAAGAAATGGTAAACGTATCAGTGCAGTCTCCCTAAAAATGGAAATCTAAAATGCCTTAGGTAATAGCAGCAATTAACAATTAACAATTTCACATTGGCTGGCATCAACCAACACCCATCTTCCAGCAGTATCACATTAGTGGAGATAAAATTTAGTTTCAATGTGAATTATACTTCCTTCTCCTTTTAATCTTGCTGTCCTTTTAATCCTGTATCTGGGTCTTCAAAAACAACACCTTGCCAAACTCCAACGGGCTCAAAATTCTGCAGCCAGGCTCCTGCTGAATATCCCTAAGTTTCAGTCAGTATCTCAAGGTCTGAAGCATCTTCACTGGTTGCAGGGGAAAAAAAGGGCTGAATTCAAGGCCCTTTGTTTGACCTTTAAAGCACTGCAGGGGACAGGACCCGAATATTTGAAACAACATCTCCGATGGTATCTTCTGAATAGAACACTTCGGTCGGCCACGAGCAAATGTCTCCAGGTATCAAAAATCAGAAGGGTGCGCTGGGGAGGAAGGGGTTTCTTTTTCCATACTGTCAAACTTTGGAATAGACTACCGCTTTCAATTAAGACAGCACAACTCTCCCCTCTTTCAGAAAGGCAATAAAAACGTGGCTTTTCTCGCACTGAATTCAGTTTGGTAGCTCTCTCCTTCTCCGCAGTAGCGCCTAGACGCCCTTGGGCATTCGAGCGCGATATACATTTTTAATTCATTCATTCATTCATTCATTCATTCATTCATTCATTCATTCATTCATTCATTCATTCATTCGTGGTATGTCTGTATTCTTGATCTGCTCTTTCTTCTCTTACGTCTATCATTCTTTTGCCACATGTTATCTGTGAGTGCCTTTTGGACAATTAGCCTCCCTTATTTTCCTTGTTTTATCACATGTTTTATATAATCATAGCTGTTCTTTTGTCTCCTCTCCCTTTTATGCAGCATTCTGCATTGTTCCTGTATTTTCTCCCACTGTTTCCAACATGTTTAACATTGTCTCATGGAATGTTCATGGACATGGACAGCTGGTAATTGGAGATTTAATAATTCTTTACTATCAGATACTCACTTTATTACTAAAGTTATTAGTAAAGTCACTGCTTTTAAACAAGAACGCTGTCAATTTAATAATCCTAATGATACTTCCTCTGCCAATAATTAGGATGCATTTAAAGCTTCATTTCGGGCTTCTACTATAGCTAGTGTGCCAGAAAAAAATTATTATACAATTCAATAGAATTATTCAATAGAATTATTGTTCTATTGTAACAAAGTAAGGTACTTGAACATGTTCACTTCACTTCCAAATCTCCATCTATGTTGCATGATTTGCTGAAAGCTAAATCAGACCTCCATAAACGTGCTACTGTTGATGCCTGTAATATTTTGCTTACGGTCAAGTCTAAATTTCATAGTCATCAGAATAAAGCCAATACATGCTTGTGAATTATTTAAAAATTAAATCTGAGCACAAAGATATTGGTTTCATATTTAATGATTTGGTTAATCCTATATCAATTACCAATATTGATATAGCTAATTAATTTCAATTGTTTTATAAAACTCTATACCACGAAGATATTGTCCCTTCTGAGTCTGATATTCACAAATTTTTTGATGGCCTCCCTAAGCCACCTTCCCTTACAGACTCACGCACTGAGTCAGAGGCTGATATCACACTCCAATAGATTTTGGATGCAATTAAATCTCAGAAAAATGCAAAAGCTTCTGGACCAGATGGGTTTTCTAGTGAATTTATTTCCTCCTTCTCTTCAGTTTTTGCTCCTAAATTATTAGAACTCCTTAATTCCTTTGATTCTGATTCCAAAGCCAGCGACTCCTTTTTGGAAGCCTTGATAACCATAATCCTCAAGCCAGATAAAGGTCCAAAATTTTTTACAAATTATAGGACCATTTCACTTATCAATTATGATTGTAAGATCTTTGCCAAAATCCTAGTCTTCCATTTAGAATCTGGTGTCCCTTTTCTCGTTAAACATGACCAGTTAGGCTTTAGAAAGTGATGGCTTGCATCTGATAATGCTAGAATGTTATTACTTTAGCTGGGCATTCCACCGCCCCACTTGCAGCATTCTCCTTGGATGCTGAAAAAGTATTTGACCATGTTAATTATCAATTTATGTTTACCACCCTTCATTGGTTTGGCTTTGGTCCAAAATATTTTTTTATATAAAGTTACTATATTTCAATCCTCAGGCTAGTGTTTTCGATAATGGTTGTTTTTCTCCCTACTTTGATTTACATAGAGGCGCCAGGCAAGGTTGTCCTATCTCCCCTTTACTACCTGCTTGGTAAACATATGTAAATATGTCTTGCAGACCCTTTGGTCATGGTGATACATAGCAGTGTGTAATCTGTTGCTCTCTACCCTGTATGTGGCAGCGCATATGCTGTGCGCTCCTTCATACTGACGCCATACCTGAATTGAAGTACCCCAATTGAGCAGTGATACAATGCAGCACATATTTCCACCCGCAATGTGAATGAGCAGACCTTTGGCTTTTTTAAAAGTAGGTTCCGCTGCTGCCACATGACTGGCATTACAGTACAGGCCAGATACCCGCTGCAAAATTGTGGCCACTTGTGCCATGTTGCACAACATTGCAACTTCTAGAGGCATACCCCAGGAACTCTCAGACAGTGAGCCTGAGGAAGACAATCAGCCAGGACAACCAAAACCAGCAGCACACAGGCCAAGCGCAACAGAGGGGAGACAGAGACATGCAGAAATTACACAGCATTATTTTTAAGGTGGGTAATGATGAGCCGAGACACTATATGCTTTAATTCTTCGCGATATTTATTTTGTGTTAAGTATAGTAGTGGAAATGCGCATATACCATGTGCAAAATTGCATTGTGCCAGTCAAACTTAGACAACATGACATTGCCATGGTACCTAATTGTCGGACAAGACAAATGTCATGAAACTGGTTACCTTACCAGATTGGAGTTTGTCTCCCAAGGCCACACTACTTTCTGCGGCCACGAACCCCTGTGGGCTGTTGTGTGGGCTCTGCCACATCCCTTGTGGACCAGTGTAATGCAGAGGTGCTCCTCGTACTGCGCCTCTTGCACGTGGTCACTGGTGCCAAGAGACTACTATGGCTGGAGGCCTCCTCACTCTCCCCTCCACCCAGTACACTGTTGCCCACAACCGATGAAGTCAGAGATTGCTCCACGGCATTGGTGATCTGTATGAGTCCTCTGGCCACATACTCAAAACAATGGGTCATCTCCACCTGCATGCCCACAGCACGACGGGACAGCTGAGCTGTGGTTGTGCTCAGGCTGTTGATGGCCCTAGTGTACTCATCTGAGCGCCCTACCAAATGATGATGCCTTTTGCGTTGTGGCACGTGGCCTTCCTGCATCACCTTGCACAACTCACAGTCGGCTTGCTGACATTTCTTAAGCTGTTATTCGTGTCCCTCTGTCCATCCACCACTGTTGTGGTGAACTCCTTCATGCTGGTCCTGATCCCTGCCATGTTTGTAGCTAAAGAACCAAGTTGTGCCTGCATTAATTGCATATGTTTGCCTTGCAGGCGCTGCACCTTCAACATTTGGCTCTCCAGCCCACCCCAGATGACATAAGCAGCAGCAGCTCCCATGTGAGTTCTTGCCCTGCGCCTCTGGTTGTGGACATTATTTATGTATTTATTTTATTTATTTTAGTGTTTTATAGAGCGCAAACTTGACCCGTGAGGGTATCAGAGCGCTGTACATGGTATACAAGGTCTACAAACTAACATAAAATGCAGAGAAATAATAACACATCTTACCCTTACTCCCACATGTAAATGATTACTATCATAGTTAGAAACAGTAAAAAAACAGCGGCCCTCATATTCTTTGTGGGATAATTGTTCATCAGGGGAGGAGGCATTAGTCTTAGCTTCTTTCGGGAGTGATAGTCTTAGATTCGTCAGGCAAAATGTGGTGGGTGCATCTGTACGTGGGGTCTTGTTGTGGGGATATGCCCAGACTGTGATGTTTGAGGATCTGGTTGGCTCTCATCCTCTGTTTAAAAGGCAGGTTGTGGTGCCACTGTGGTCCTGCATCTTGTGGGTGCAGGTATTGTGTTTGCTGGGGCAACTTGTGTCTCACCTCCTGACTGGGCCTGAGTCTCCTGGGTGTCATGGGCTTCACCTTCATCAGACTCCTGCGCAGCTGCATCTGTGATGTTAAACAGTGCAAGTTCAGTATTATATTTTGAACATGTATGTTACATTGTGCAGGGTATTGTTCAATAAAGTTTATTGCTGACACACAGTGTCTTGATTTTTAACCTTCTTGTACTTTGCGCAAATGCAGTTTTAATCCCTCTTTGCCTCTACTATTGTGGTTTGCTGTCTGCTGATCCCATAATGTATTTGTGTGTAGCAAGTAAAATGTGGACTTGGGCAGGATTTGCAACACCAAGTGTGATCCAATTTGAGGGGTATTTTTTTTAGATTTAGTATTGACTGGTAATTAGCATGCATCTTACCTTGTGAAGAACTGGGCTGTGCAGAGGTGTCGATCTGGATGACTCCAACTACAGCTTCAGGCTGAAGCGTTGACTCCACCAGGTCCTCCAGGGGTGTATTTGCAGTTTGGGTCGATGGCCCACCTCCAGTTTTCTTGGCATTTGCAAGCCTGGCGGCAACCTTCTCCTTTGCACCGCTCCAGAGGTCATACCAGCTGTTGCGCAGGTCTTCTATGGAACGCTGTGTGACCCCCACTGCATTGATTCTGGATTGGATTCTAAGCCAGATTTTGCATTTCTCCGACTCTGGAACATGGAGTGACTGTTTCCCAAAGAGTTTATCATGGCTCTGTACAAATTCCTCAGTGAGGACTTCAAGCTCCTTCTCGCTGAACTTCAGCTTCCTCTTCCGCTGTGCTGCCTTGTTCTCACTTGTTCCAGAAGCCTTGCTGATGTCCTTATGGGTATTCTAGTCTACAAAATTGCTTCCTTCTGCTGTGCTCTAGCTGTCTGCCTCTTACTCTGTCTCTCTTAGTACACAGGTGACAGCATATCCTGCATCTCTTCCTGGTTGTGATGTCATCATGCTGCATCGAACAACTGAATCGTTATTTGCGATTAGGTAATTGCGGATTCGCTTTTTGTGATTCAGTATTTGGCAATCGCAAGCAGCGAGTGCGATTTTTACTGATTCACAACATGTTTGCGATTTTTAGGATGCATGGGCATTTTGGATTACCAAATAGTAATTCCTCAAAAATTGCTATTTGGTCATCGCAAATTGGAACTTTGATGCATGTGCCCAAATATAAATTACCTGACTCCTTTTCAGAGGAATACCAATTAATCTCCTCTTCTATTCGATGTGTTTTTTCTCCAAGTACCACATAACACTTGAATTATTACTAGCAGTACTGGTTTTACCTCTTAATAATGTCTTACATTGTGTTATCTCTCAAGCTGTCCTTATTTATGAGACTCTATTACCTCCGCAATCCACTAGAACTAAAAGTCCTTTGGAATTGCTATGGGAAGATGATTTTTCTATATTGTTTCTTTTCCCAATTATGGGATAAATTGTAGCTTAAAATATTCACTACTTCTAGAGCCACTAATATTACACAGTCGGTCTTTTTTATTTGTTACACTGGAAAATGTTGCTTAATTTGACTCCTCTGTCTGCCTTCTGTGCTGGTCCTGGTCTAAATATACTGGTTATCTAATTCACAGGTTAAAGGACTGTTAACATGTTAAAGCTTTTCGGATTTTAATTTAGTCTAAATGTTTAAAACGTTTCCAATGTAACAATCCATTAACACTGCAATTTTGTTTCTCGTTCTATAGCTCCTAATAGTGATCAATTGCCTACTAAACCTCCACTGTTAGACCTTTTCATTGTCTTTGCTTTCAACGTAATCCTCTGATATTTGGAAGACTTTACTAAACTTTTTGTACTCACATGTTGGAATTTTGTCTGGGATGAACACAGAATGCATATTGCTTCTTCATCTACTTTACATTAAAAGGTTAAATCTGATTTATATTGGTTACCCTTTACTACTTTTCTTTCCTCGCACTTTTCCCTTTCTTAATTTATTTTTCTCTTTTTTCCCCGTGCCTCTTTTCATCTCTTTTCTATTTGTCTTCTTTTTCGTTGTCTTACCTCACTTTTTGTACAAAAACGGAAAATATAGTATTGTAGTATCTCGTATATTTTTCTTTTGTAGGCTGTACCATTATTATGTTTTCCTTTACATGGATGTTATTCTTGTTTCCTAATTGCTTTGTGAACTTACAATAAAAATTATTAACAAAAAAGAAGTAGATTTTCAGTCATTAGATGGGGCATGGTATACAAATGTCACAAATCTCACTATCTCAAGCCATACACAGTAATGCAGCTTCTATAGGCACATAAATAAGTGCTTTTGCTGATACATTTTTGCTCATGAGTTACCACAGTATGCAAGCTAAACCAATCATACAGTTTAGAGTCTCAGAAAGTAGTGATTATCGTTCAAATACAAATATTAGCTTCATATACTTACTCAATCACCCAAAGCAAATTACCATTTTCATGTTTATTTTTTTGCTGAATTACCAGCTTTTCAATTTCAGTAAATGCATGTTTGAAGTCCAAACATCAGTTGGGCATTTTTATTATATATTCATATGTACTACTGCCAGTCATAGATCAATTTGTCATTGTATTCTCAGGTATCACATTTTCAAGCCTTGAGCACCTACAACATGCCATGAAGTACAGTCACTTTGAAGGGCAGCTTGTATACCAAGAATGGATATCAACTTGTTCTTGATAACAATATATTAAGAATTAGTATTGTTATAATGAAACCAGCACGTTATCAGAAATTAGAGCCATCATGAAACGAATGTCCACAATATGGCAAGATTTATCACCATTGTGACTTGGCAGTATTTTTCCAGTAGCACCATGAATGCCATCTGCCATGATGTACATCAGTACATTCCTGAGGCCTATGAGAAGCTACACAGAGCAGTAGGGGCAGGATTCCCAGTACCGTCGCAGCTTCTATTTGGGCTGTGTTTCCAGTCCTATCAAGAAGCTGCAAAGGGATTTAGGTGAGTCTACACCTTTTAAATCTGCCTTGTCTGGCTTCCTGTTGGGTTTCAGGGCTTGCTGGTTCCAATGTTAGCACCAGATACTTGCTCTTCTGCTGCCTTGGAGCCTCAGAGTTGTCAGCAAAGGAAGCAACGTAAATAATAAAATATTCTTTCTCTGTTCATGTGATTGCATCTCTGTGTATGTGTACGTGAATGAGGGTGAGTGAGAGTGTTTTTGTGAGTATGTTAAGAATGTGGATGAGAGGGAAAGTGAGTAAGAATCTGAGTGCCTGATTAGGATCTTGGCGGATGTGATACTCCGCCACAAATGTGCTGAATACCTCGTCCGCCATATTATAAGTTCCATAGGATTTAATGGAAATGTAATTTGGTGGACAGGATATTTGGCACATTTGTTAGGGAATATCCCATCCGCCAAGATTGTAATCAGGCCCTGAGATTGAGAGAATGTATGAATATATTAAAGTGACTGCTGAGGGGGGAGTGAAGAAATGTGAGTGCATTAAAAAAGTTAGCGATTGAGATTGTGAGAGGGCGTGTAAGCAAGGCCGAACTGGGACCCCAAATCAGCCCAGGCAATTTTCTCAGACCAGCCTCTGGGGAAGCACTGCCTGGTTCCGGGAGCCTGGAAACTCTTGCTGGTTGATTTTGTTACTAGGGGCCCATATTGCAGTATCACTGCAAAGCCAACCCTCAGTAACAAAACCAGCCCCCACCCTTCCAGCATCCCAGGAAAAAGCCCAATACCCAGTATGGCCAGTCAGGCAGTGAGTGTAAGTGAGTTATGGGTATACTTATTAATGGTGCAACAGGTGTGGTTGCACCAGTGTCCATAATGTAGCCAGCATAAAAGCGTGAGTGTGTGTAAATGTGTTTGTAAATGAGAATGAAATCAATGAGCATGAGTTTTATTGTGTGTGAGTAGCAGTGAGTGACAGTAGTATGAATGAGAACAAATAAGTGAGAGAGTGTGAATTAGAGTGAGTGGGGAAAGAGAGTGAATGTGAGAGGGAGTGAGTATGATGAGAGTGAGAGAGTGTTGTATGTTAAATGAGTGTTAGTCTGCTATTACCCATGGAATACTCAATATATTTCTGGGAGTACGTAGGCATTACAAATTAACCCCTTGCATGCGCTCATGCCCACCGCTGCGTTGGACGGCCGGGGGCCGTCCAATCTGCACACGTGTGGGATTTCCCCGCACCGCAGCGAAATCCCGGCCGCGCCCAAGGGGTTAAAGGTAATTCTTAGAATAAAGCATAGCAGCCATGGCAAAATGAAAGCCGTGAAGTACAAGACGTAACTCCAGGCATAGGTGCCCTTGTGTTAAAATGCTGGTGCCTGCATACTGAAACAAATTCTTGGCATGGGGCACTCATTGCAAAATGCTGGTGTTGGGTCATCATTGGAGTTAATTCTTGGTATAGGTAGGGGCACACGAGGCAAAATGCAGACCCTGAAATACTAGAAGTAACACTTGTCAAAGGGACTCCTGTTGCAAAATGCTCCTGCATGCATACTGAAGGTAATTCCTTGCCTCACAGAAGGCAAAAGTGTCATATTGGGGCTGAGGGGTGGAGTGAATGAAACCATGTTAAAATGCCGGCTCTAAAACATACCTAATCACCTGTTTATTTTGTTTTTGTTTGTTTAAAAATGTATATAGAAAGTGTTTGTTGTTCCCATGCATGAAATCAAAAAATGATGCAGATCTAAAAATTAGACAACAAAAGAAATAAATAATCCTTGCAATTTCTAAAGCAGGTGTGTATGTCCTTTGTGATACACACCATAAGGTTGAATAGTTTGTTTCAAAGAAATCTCCCAGCACTGGCAATTGTTGTGTTTAGTACATATCTAAAATATTGGAGGCAGTTTTTGACATATGCGCCACCCATGGTGTATGGTATACCATCCTTTCTATGTGCTCAGAGGGCTATCTCAGCCTCCTGAGCACGTAGAACGACAGGAGAGGTATCATTGGAAATGGGAGAATCTCCCATTTCCAATGGTACCCCTCTCACTGGACACCAGGAAGGGGGGATCGGCCCCTTGGGCAAAGGCCTTTGCTTCCCCCAATTTTTCTTGGGAGTATTCAGTCTTTCTGCCCCACTGGGGAGCAGACTGGGCCAGTAACCCCCAATTTGCCCCCCAGGGCGGGGTAGAAAGCCCACTGGATACCAGGTGATTTTTTTTCCTATATTCAGGAATGGGGGCTGCCTGAGATGGGCATGCCAAAACCCTCACCCCTCCCCCCAAAATTTCACAGTCTTTCTGCCCCCCTGGGAAGCAGAAAGCCCACTAGGCGCCAGGGATTATTTTTTGTATTGTATTTAGGGTTAGGGGCTGCCCGAGATGGGCATGCCAATGCCCCACCCCCACACAAAAATCCACAGTCTTTCTGCCCCCCCCTCTGGGAGGCATATGGGCAATAGCCCCCGATCTGCCCCCAGGGGCAGAAAGCACACTAGGCACCAGGGATTTTTCTTTTTTCATGAATATAGGGGTGGTGGCTACCCAAAATGGGAATACCAATGCCCTCACCCCCAACAAATTCCACAGTCTTTCTGCCCCCCCCCTCCCGGTACGCAGATGGGGGCAATAGCCCCTGATCTCCGCCAGGGGGGCAGAAAGCCCACTAGGCATCAGCGATTGGGTTTTTATATATGCAGGGGTGAGGGCTGCCCAAAATGGGCATTCCAATGGCCCCACTCCCCCCCAAAAATTGTTACAGCATTTCTGCCTCCCAGGGGGGCAGAAAGCATACTAGGGACCAGGGATATGTTTTTAATGTATATAGGCATGGGGGCTGCCCCAAATGGGCATGTCAATGCCCCTCCAAAAATTCCACAGTCTTTTTCCCCCAGGAGGCGGATGGTGGCAATAGCCCCTGGCTTGTGCCCGATGGGGGGCAGAAAGCCCCCTAGGCACCAGGGATTATGTTTTTTATTATATGTAGGGGTGGGGGCTGACCAGAATAGACATCCCAATGCGCCCACGCCCCCATAAAAATATGCCACAGTCTTTCTGCCACCCCAGTGATGCAGATGTGGGCAATAGTCATTAATCTTAATTATACGTAGGGGTGGGGACTGCCGAGAATGGGCATGCTAATGCCTCCACCCCGAAAAAGTCTTTCTACCCCCCAGAAGGCAGATTGGGGCAATAGCCCTAATCTACCCCCCCGGGGGCCAAAAAGCACACTAGGCACCAGGTATATTTTTTTGGGCATGGCAGTGAGAAGCCTCATTGGCAAGGGTCTTTCCCTTTTCTTTAGGCACACATTTTGGCTGTTTCAGTGATATTTTTTATCTCATCGGCACCCAAGCGGGGCAGTAAACCACTAGAAACCAGGGAGATTTTGTTGTGTTTAAACTGGAGTTTGGCTGATGGTCTGTGTGTGCTGACCTTTGGCTGGCATTTTGCTGGCGGTGTGTGTTGACCGCCCTTGACTAATGGTGTGGGTGGACTTGCGCTTTATGACGGTGTGTGTAGATTGACGCTTGCCTGGTGGTGTGCGTGGAGTGGCGCTTGGCTGGCGGTGTACATCGACTGGTGTTTGGCTGGTTGTGTGCATGAATGGTGCTTGTCTGCAATGCCGGACTGGCCATAGGGGGCACCGGGCATTTCCCCAGTGGGTCGGAAGGGTGGGGGCTGGTTTTCTGGCAGTGGGAGGACGGTTTTGTCACTGGGGGCCAGTTTTGCAGCAGTGCTGCAATATCGGGCCCCAGTAACAAAAGTGGGAGCAATGTTTTTTACTAGCATGCCCCCCCTCCTAGGGCCGGTCGAGCAGCAATCTGCCAGGGCTGGTTGCTGTTCCCAGTCTGGCTCTGCTTGGCTGGCGGAGTGCAGGGATAAAGTTTAATGGGTGTGTGAGGAGCACTCCGTTGTAAACAATGTATTCAACCTGTATAAATGGTGCTGCAACTAATCAGGTGTGTCACGCCTGTGACTGAATGCTAGTTTAGGTGAGAAAAAATCTCAACTAGTTGCGCACTGTTCACTATGTGTTATCCAACACTTATCAATGTAAACACAAAACTAAGCAAAAACTTCAGTTATTGTAATTCATAACATCATGCTTTTATAATCATCTGAACGTTTTTACAAAATATAATAATGAATCAATTGAACATATGATTTTCTGATTCTCAATTCTGTACATGAAACATTTTCGTTTTTAAATCATCACAACGCAAAAATATGTGGTACTTGATTTTCACATTTTCAAATTATGCCCAATGCATTTCGGCACAAACGGTGTGCCTTCATCAGGGGCTGATCTCTAGTGGTCGTAAGTCTCTCAAATTACACTGTAGAAATAAAACGACAAGACCAAAGAAAATGCCAGTATTAAAGTAACCTGTGCCAAATAAAATCAATGACGCTCATAGCGCAAACAATAATGATGCTAGTCCAACAAACACAAAAATATGCTTACCTAGATGAAAATAAAATGTCTTGCCCTGTAGATACAAGTAACAACCAGAACATTTATGCTTATTATTCACATGCTGTTCATGACATAGAGTCTTAATAATAAAAACCTGGGGTCCTACCTGCTCTGCGTTGTATATTCCAATCTAAAAAATGTATAATAGAATATGGTTGACAAAATATCCAAAGCGGACTCCAAATGTCCATGAACAATCCGTTAAATTTCAAATCACCCACCTCATACGCGCTAAGTTCTGACCTAAAACAAAAACAAGTAATTTTTAGCTCCATGATATTGCACTATGCTTGACCTACAACAATAAGACTAGTGTGACAATCAGTCTCACGTTCAACCAAAGTTTAATTTACCTTCTTACAATATCGCCTTTGTTTTAAACAGTAAATCCCAGCCTCGTATTCCGTTCTAATCCAAACAGCCTTGAAACAAGACGTCTCACGCCATTGCTTGAATCCACCTCGTTTGTAGTATGTCTTCGTCATCAACACTAAAAACGGACTCTCACAGCCAGGACGCCAATAATCCAGGGTAACAAAGTCGCCATTTTAAACCAGAATAGGACATTATAGTCTGAATGCTGACTCCCAATAAAAGAACCGCCATGCAATGTATACTATTCAAACGCTATGTAAGGTTTCCGTTATTAACGAAGAACACACTGTAATGCCGTCACATTCCTGAACTCTGTCCTAACTTACATATATTCCCAAAAACGACACTGAAAACGGACTAGTAGCTCCGCGATCAACAATTTGTGAGCCTTTTAAACCTAAACAACACTCAGGGCGAACTCCCAACTGCGACTATAACTTGTGAGGAAAAATCTAAACTGTGTTTCTACACTAAATACAAATGATGTGGTATGAGAAACTGTGAGATGTTATCAGACTTGAAACGGCAGTGAGAGTTATAAAACGCAGCTCCAAAGTGTAAATACTCAAAATAAATCATGTGAATAAAGAAGTATTGCAAGTTCAATGCATGATATAACATCTTAATGATAATCCTGGATTAATCCATTCCGATACGGTAATGAGGGATGGAGGGTAAATGGAAATACAATTCAGTTAATGTCTTTTTACGTTCACTGTGCATGTAATAAATGGACTTTCATGCTCACATGACCCACTTTGTCATTGCTTAATTCCAATACTGTCGATATGGGCTAAACCATATTTACTCATTTTCCAAGACTATATGTACAATAGAGCATTATAAATTTACTTGTCAATGCTATTATTCAGTGCATAGTAATATACAATTATCATCCTTAATATAAACATATAGTCACTTCGCTAATCATTGGTGAGTATTTTGGCTATGTACATACAAATGCAAATAATGCATTAGATAAGAAAGATTTACATCACAATATGATTGGAACTTATAAAATGTCACTACAGTAGCTATGCATTTCTGGAGTAAGCCATTAAAAATATTGCGTGAAAAACCTCAACATAATACAAATAACATATGATATAATGAAATGTAATGAACTCAAGTAGAACTGATGTATAGAAATGTCCAATGTATAGAACCCTATAGATAACAAGAGAGGTCATATCTATCATTTAATCCCTTAGGCTGCATTGTCTGTAAAAATTTAATCCAATACAGCTCACGTTGCAAAAGACGGAGTCTGTTGTCAGTGCCTGATTTAATCTCTACCTTCTCAATGATAAAGCATCGTAATTGAGAGATTGTGTGACTGGACTCTTTCCAGTGGGTGGCTAGTGGAGATGATAAATTCTGATTCCGTATCCGACTCTTGTGCTCATTTAATCGTGTTTTGAGCTTGCGCTCTGTCTTCCCTACATATAACTTGCCACATGGGCACTTAATGCCATAGACTACATTAAGGGTGTTGCAATCACTACTGTGTCTGAGTTTGATTGTTTGGCCAGTTGTTGGGTGTGAGAAAGTATTTCCAATGATTATATTATTACAGTTCACACAGTTCAAACAGCGAGTGGTTCCTTTATGATCTCCATGTTGGTCATCTTTTCTCCCTTTCAGGATTTGCCGTATATTGGGTCCTCTTTTATATGCGTGCATTGGTGGTTGTGCAAATATCCCGTTGAACTCTGTTTCTGTGGAAAGTAGTTCCCAGCGTTGGTTGACAATCCGTTTAATCTTTGATGAGATTGTGGTGAACTTGGTCACAAATACCATTCTGTCCTGGCTAGTTTTGACTTTTGGTTGTAACAAAGTGTCTCTATTCATTTCTGCCACTCGCTCTCTGCTCCGTTGTATGATAGTATCAGGATATCCACGACTTTGGTATCTTTGAGCAAACTTCTCAATGTTAGTTTCACTTGTGGTAGTCAGTGAACAAATCCTTTTAATGCGAATGAATTGAGACAAAGGTAAATTCTCAATCAATCTTCGTGGATGAAAGCTAGCGTAATGTAAAGCACTATTACGATCCGTGTCCTTGACAAACAAATCGGTCTGAAATCCTGTAGATTTTTTCTGAATCCTCACATCAAGAAAATTCATTGTGTTAGGATCAATTTTATAAGTAAATTGAATCCTGGGGTTTACGGAATTCAAGTACTTAATTGTATCCAGTAATGATTGTTCAGTACCTCGCCAAATTAGAAAGATGTCGTCTATGAAACGATAGTACATCTTGATTTGTGTCCACGCCGCTGTGTCAAACACATGTTCAGCCTCAAATTGCGCCATAAAAATATTCGCATATGCAGGAGCCCCTGCAAAGCCCATAGATGTTCCGGTCATTTGAGCATAAAACCTTCTGTCCCATTCAAAATAGCTGTTGTGCAAACAGAATTTCAGTAACTGTAAAAGGAAAACTTTCTCCGTGGGTAGATCCTCCATTTGTAGAAGAGCCCATTCTACTGAATCTAATCCATCTGAGTGTGGAATCGAGGTATAAAGAGAAACTACGTCAATAGTACATAGGATCCAGTTCTCATCTATTTCACCTCCAACTTCTGAAATTTTCGATAGAAAATCACTCGTATCTCGAATGTAGGATCTCCAGTTTTGAACGAATTGCTGCAAAAAGAAATCCAAAAATTTCCCGAGGGGGTCAAAAAGAGACCCGCATCCCGAGACGATAGGTCTGCAGGGTGGATTCGTCAGGTGTTTATGCACCTTAGGGAGCATGTAGAGCTTTGGACAGCGTGGATTAGTAGTCGTCAAAAAACTTTGGATCTTCTCATCTATCCATTCTTGTTCTCGTGCTTCCACTAAAAGATTTTTAAGCATTGACTGCAATGTTAACGTAGGATCTCTGTCCAAAATCTGATAGGTACCAGTGTCTGAGACATGCTCCTCAACCTTAGACGTATAAAAGTGCTTATCCATCACCACCATTGCTCCTCCTTTATCTGCAGGTTGTATCTGGATGTTGCTATTCATTGCCAAATTATGCAGAGTACGTTCTTCTGATCTTGTGAGGTTACCACGTGTACGTGACTTATAATCCAGACCTCGTATATCTTTTTTCACCATTGTCTCGAAAGTGTCAAGCATTTTATGAGAAATAGGTGGTTGGAATGTACTTTTTGGTTTGAACCGTAAACTGTATTCAGACTGCCTTGTATCTGTTGTTGGTACAATATTGTGAAAAAAATGTTTGAGTCTCAATGTTCTCATGAAGCGGTAAAAAGCTGCTTCCAACTCCATTTCATTCGCTCTAACCGTCGGAACAAAAGATAAACCTTTGTTAAGGACCCTTATTTGTTGTTGATTCAGAGTGATTGAGGATATATTAATTATCAGACAACTGTCCTCCCGCTCCTTAACGATTTTCCTGTGGCCTCCTCGTCTGGTTTTCCGCTTGATGTTAAAACTTCGCGGCGGTCCGTCGGTTGTAGCCCTTGATTCTGGGTTTGTGACAAAAAAGCCACATTGCCACTAGTAGTCGGTTGGTGTGTACCTTCGGTCACTGTTAATGCTGTTTGATCAGTCAGTTGAACTGGTCCACGAGTGATTGATGTCTCTTTGTCTGTGACTAAACTCTCTTCAGAAGAGTGTGCCGGTGTTTGTGGTTTCTTTGGATGGTATTGTCGTCTGGCGTAAATTTCTGCCCAGGTATACACCTCATTCAATTTATAATCAATGGTGTCTCTTTTATACTTTCTCAATTTACCCTCCTGAAGTTCTCTGCTATATTTCTCTAATTTCTGTTTCAGCCCGTCAATGCTTATCTGCCATGAATCATTTTCCATCCTGGACTCAAGTTCAGTTTTCAAAGTAGAAATTTCCTCTTCAAGATCTCGTATAGTCTTGGCAAGTTCCTCAACTATCAGGAGAATTAAATCAAGAGAGCATTTGTTGAGGATATTATACCACTTCTCCATAAATTTCGCGTTCAAGTTAAACCTGAACAGCATAGGCTTGATTGATAATCGCAATCCGCGGGGAATTCGTTGAGCCTTATGATATTGCACCAGTGTGGATGCGTGCATTTTCTGGTTTAGTTGTCGTCTTGTGAGGTATTCTAGTTGCCTTAATTGTTGACTGATGGAACCCCCATGGGCATCCATTGTCCTGACTTCCTGTATCATGGCATAGATCTTATCAGCCTGTTCTGCAGTGTAAGCCAACGTGCTGGCCCTATTGTGCGTCATTCCTGTAATGTTATCAAACTGCATGGTTGGTGTTGGGTGCCTCCCCACTAATGACTGGTAGCTGAATAAAGTTTAATGGGTGTGTGAGGAGCACTCCGTTGTAAACAATGTATTCAACCTGTATAAATGGTGCTGCAACTAATCAGGTGTGTCACGCCTGTGACTGAATGCTAGTTTAGGTGAGAAAAAATCTCAACTAGTTGCGCACTGTTCACTATGTGTTATCCAACACTTATCAATGTAAACACAAAACTAAGCAAAAACTTCAGTTATTGTAATTCATAACATCATGCTTTTATAATCATCTGAACGTTTTTACAAAATATAATAATGAATCAATTGAACATATGATTTTCTGATTCTCAATTCTGTACATGAAACATTTTCGTTTTTAAATCATCACAACGCAAAAATATGTGGTACTTGATTTTCACATTTTCAAATTATGCCCAATGCATTTCGGCACAAACGGTGTGCCTTCATCAGGGGCTGATCTCTAGTGGTCGTAAGTCTCTCAAATTACACTGTAGAAATAAAACGACAAGACCAAAGAAAATGCCAGTATTAAAGTAACCTGTGCCAAATAAAATCAATGACGCTCATAGCGCAAACAATAATGATGCTAGTCCAACAAACACAAAAATATGCTTACCTAGATGAAAATAAAATGTCTTGCCCTGTAGATACAAGTAACAACCAGAACATTTATGCTTATTATTCACATGCTGTTCATGACATAGAGTCTTAATAATAAAAACCTGGGGTCCTACCTGCTCTGCGTTGTATATTCCAATCTAAAAAATGTATAATAGAATATGGTTGACAAAATATCCAAAGCGGACTCCAAATGTCCATGAACAATCCGTTAAATTTCAAATCACCCACCTCATACGCGCTAAGTTCTGACCTAAAACAAAAACAAGTAATTTTTAGCTCCATGATATTGCACTATGCTTGACCTACAACAATAAGGCATGGGGGCTGCCCCAAATGGGCATGTCAATGCCCCTCCAAAAATTCCACAGTCTTTTTCCCCAGGAGGTTCGCGTCAAAATAGTTACCCGGCAGTCCTCCAAAACATATGGGGACACAGAATAACAAAACCGGTAAGAGACCCAGTGCCCTAACAGGGCTCCCTTGCACCGGTGTGGCAACACTGTCCGCTCCATCTATAACACCCTTATTTTCCATTCTTTTCAGAGAGAAGCGCCACATTACCACTAAGTAAGTGAGTACACCGTAGTGGTTGATTGATTACAAATACATGCAGTGGGATTGAAAAATAAGAATGCTTATTTGTTATCTAGGTTGTCCAGCTTCGCTGAAGTTTTTTGGTGGATCTTGGGATTAAAGATTGGCTGGCTATTAGAGAGGTAAGAAGCAGAGAAGTGGCTGTTGAGCCCACATCAGCTTCTTTAAACAAACATTGAACACTAACAGAGGTTCCCTTTTCTTTCACTTTCAGTCCATGGTCCTGATGAGAACTCGACATTCAAACGAGTTCAAAACGCGTAGACCTTGCCATATGATTTTGTCATATTAAAAACCATAAGAAAATTCAATGATATTTCTATCACAATTTGCTATGTTGTCTAAATGTGATTCTATGTTTTTTTTTTGCATAAATTGTGTATAAACTGTATATAATAATTGCTATTGGTTTGTTAGGAGGATGAATGTGTGTGATGTTTGACAAAGATCTTTAGTGATAGGGTGTATGAATGAGCTCGGAAGGGAGGAGCAATAAGAATTAATAAATGTTTTGGTTTTTGTGATTTCTTTTTTGAAATGTTTTGTCTAAATATTTAAATGAAAAAAATGAAATGAAAAATGAAACTTTAAAATAAAATGCAAGTCTAAAGAGATTGAATCAAAAGATCAAATCCTTCTCACATAGGGCCAGATGTAGGTAGGCATTTACCGGTCGGTAACGGCCGAATTCGGCCGTTACCGACCGGTAAAAGCAATTTGAGATGTAGGGCCCTGTATTTTACAGACTCGGTAAATTTACCGATAGGTAAATTTACCGATTATCTAAAATACCGAGTCGGTATTTTTACGGAATAGGGAAAATTGATATGTAGGTGGGACTCTTCTGAGTCCCACAAGCATTAAAAAATTGGTATTTTACCATCAAATACTATTTGATGGTAAAATACCGATTCTGGTGTGCTTGCACATGTGTGCATGCACACCTATGCCATATGACAGGCAGACCTGCCCTTAGGGCAGGTATGCCTGCCACATGGCACCCGAGCCTCTTTTGGGGGTGCCAGAGGGTGTCAAAGTGACACCCCCTGCACCCTTGTGTCAATCGGTATTTACCGATGCGGTAAATACCGACCGGTAAATGCCCAATCATTCCTATGGGCTTCAAAGCCCATAGGAATGCATGGGCATTTACCGGTCGGTATTTACCGCATCGGTAAATACCGATTGTTTCCGAATCGGTAAATGCACATCTGTATTTACCTACATCTCGGTACTTTTATTTTACCACTTCTTAAATACCGAGTCGGTATGATGCGGTATTTAAGAGGTGGTAAAATAAAATTTACCTACATCTGGCCCTATAGTGTTTTATTCGTTTGTGAGTAAGAAAAATAATTTTTGAATTAGGATCAGCAGCGCTGGCACCTTTTTTTGTGATACATAAATGATAACTTAACATGAAATAGAGTTTAAGCATAGTGAAAAGGGCATTTCGATTCTGCGCATTTATGAAATGACATTTCAAATCTAACAATAGGTGCCCATCTGTCTATCACAAAACGACCAGGTTTTTCAAGGGGGTCACCTGCGTTTTTGTTCCCGGGCTCAGCGGCCATCTAGGGAAACCTACAAAACCCAGAGATTTCTCAAAACTTGACACCCAGGGGAGTACACAGAGGTGTGGCTTGTGTGGATCTCCCTACATTTTTCTACCCAGAATCCTCTACAACTCAAATTTAGCTAAAGAAATCACACTTTACTCACTTTTCTGTGTGAGAAAGTTGTGGCATCACTGGGCCGCCACAAATTTCCTACCACACAGCATTCCCCCTGGTCTCCCGATAAAATTGGCAACTCACTTGTGTGGATAGATCAAGTACCTGTGACCGGCAAGGGCCCAAAACTTATTGTGGAGAAATCAAAATTTTATCACATTTCTGTGTGGGAATGTTGTGGGATCACCAGGCCGACACAAATTTCCCACCACCCAGTGTTACCCCAGGTCTCTCGATAACAATGGTACCTCACTTGTGTGGGTGGGCCAAGTACCCGTGACAGGCAAGGGCCCAAAATGTATTGTGGAGACATTGAAATTACCTATCACAAGACAAACTGGTTTTGCAAGGGCGGGGGGGGCCACCTAAGTTTTTGGAAACCCTTCAAGACCTCAACAAATGGGCAATAGACGAAAAAATGTGTCCCTTGGATTCAGACAGGGTTCTGCTCTGGTGCAGGAACTCTCTCAAACTTAGGCCCCCATTTGGATGGTGGGTGGATAGCCCCCGCCTGGCCGGGGCGATCCGCCCGCCATCCTAGCCGGAATGACCCCCCGCCATATTAGTATGGCTGGGGGGTCCGCGGCGGACAGAAAGACTGTCCGGCGCTTTTCGACTGGGGCGGAAAAGGGTTTATATGGTGGCGGTGTCTATCAGACACCACCAGCCATATTACAATGAGCCTTTTCAGATGCCTTTCCTTGGCGGAAAGGCATGCGGAGTCTGTTTTGGGGGCCCGATGAGGGCCCGCACATGGGGGTACCTATGGTATCCCCAGCAGTTCCATGCACAGCATGGCAGGCACCGCGCGGTGCCTGCCATGCTGTGCATGGAAATGCACAGCATGCCTTTCTGCCAATTTTGGCGGGGAGTGCTGAGTTCACCGCCCGCCACAATGGTAGGAATGCAGGATGCGCCCGACACTGTGGCGGGCGCATCCGAATGCTAGCCACGGGAACCCCGCCCTTATGGACAAAGTCCGCCCGTCATCCTAATGACCCCCTTAGTGTCTTTATCTATCTAAAAGGCCTCTGCAACCAGATCCATAGTTTATTCATGTCTTGTCAGCTTTAAGGCAGTTCTTGATTATGTGCAGAAAAATCTTTTATGGCAGAAATTAGTCAACTGGGGAATACCCCCACAATTACTTTGAGCAATATAATCCCTGTGAATGAACACCTGGCTGTGTGTAAAGTTATGCAATGGTAGCAAGCTGCCAACAAAAGTCTTCTGGTTTAAAACGGGTGTGTCCTAGCGCCCCTACTTTTCAATAAATGCATCCCCGACCTCTGAAAAGATTAGGATACGGTAACTCGCATCTGCCAAAATTAGGAAGTTAACCAATTTCGAACCTCCTTTACGCCGATGATTTATTATCACTAAGTAAGAACAAAATAGCCATTCGGAGACTTACTGATAAGCTTTTTTGGCCGCAAATAAAATGGGCATCAACCTAAGTAAAACAAAGGTTCCTCGATTCAGAATGAAGATTTTTTAAACAGGATCTTGGTCCCTAAATGGACATAACATTCCTAATGAAAATAAGTATACATATTTCGGGGTCATATGGATGGATGCCAGGGGCATCTTTATTCAGCAAAAGCTTGTGATTAAGGTAAAAGCATGAGCTCTAACCACCCCATTCATTACACTGTCTTTACTGGGCCCTGACTTCCCCTTACAAAAAACCATGAATGCAAAATTAATTTCCACAATAACCTATGGGAAGAAATTATGCAGGACAAAGATACAGAGCTTCTCGATTGGCTCGTAGCCACATCGTTTGGAACAACCTTCAGACTTCTAGAATTTTCATCACAGGGGCACCTCGAGTTTTTTCTCTCCAAACAGAACCTGTCAAACCAATCCGTCTTTCGAAGATGTGCCACTAACTTAAAGCCTCACAGCCTGGCACCCTCGACTATCTTATTTGGCAAGATGTTAGTAACTC
The DNA here is from genome assembly GCF_964261635.1 of Lissotriton helveticus. Classification (NCBI taxonomy): domain Eukaryota; kingdom Metazoa; phylum Chordata; class Amphibia; order Caudata; family Salamandridae; genus Lissotriton; species Lissotriton helveticus. The sequence continues at coordinate 1,067,393,704 of NC_136070.1, read as the reverse complement.
TAGCTCAAACTATCCCTGTATCGCAAAAATCTGGAATAAGCAATCAGCTCGTTACAAGCAACCTACCCCAGGGCAACTCCAATCTCTCGCAATGTATTTAAAAAGATCTTACATAAGATAATACAAGGATTTCCATGCTGGAGGACAAACATGCTTCAACGAAACATGTCCATATATGTCAAATTACAAACAACTATGTTTCTCTCTGACCTCAATCTTAGTTGAACACCTGTTATTCACTGCATTTAAAAAACAGATTCATACACTACATCTTTGGGGGCCTGCCAACACTGGCCACCTACCACCATGGAAAAAACACAACATATGAGACGCCATGTAGGAGGCCATGCTACTCAGCCAATAAAAAAATATTAATTCATATATTGGGTACTTCTAAAAGAGCACAGATATCTCCTACAAAAATCATCCAACCAACTTGCAGTTTGCTCCTATAGAATTTATTCAATGTCTGGGCCATGAGAACACCACCCTGAATCCTTAATTCGTACAATTTTTGAGGTTGTTTGGAAAAATAATTGAGACTCGGCCTAGTCATGGAGAATTTAACAGTCCCGGTGTTTAGATGTCTATTGATGCTTTAATGGACCTCTTACTACATCTGTGGCACTCGTGGTCAAAGCCCTAGAGACTAAACGCAGTTTAAATGAGTTTGACACATTTGGACATGAAAATAATTTTATCATTGTATTCGCAAGATATTAAATTGTATTATGAGTAACTTCTAAAAAAAGGGACAGTTCCTCTTTTTGGGAAGTCTATACATTTTCAAATGCACACATTGATACACGCATGGCTCATGTCGGCAAAGCCATAGAGATCACATATAGTTTTAAATCGTTTTTTGCTTTGGACATGCAAATTATTTTTATTATTTTTACTTGGAAGATATTTAATTGTATTACACATGTAATGGTTTTATTTAACTACACAAGTTAAATATAATGAAGTTTGCAAAAACATACTCTTGTCAATAAAGCTTTGATCTCCCATAAGCCCTGGAATATGTGAGAGGATCCATATGTAGAAAAAGGCAGAAATAGAGAATTAATTTGGAAATTTACATTGTTGATCCCATAACTCCAACCCATCTAAAGGTTGATCGGAGAAGCACTAGCCTCTTCTTGCCAACCCCAAGTCTCTGACCTTAAGCCACACAGTATAGTATGGGGACACTGCTGTATAGTATGGAGACACTGCTGGGGTTGTGAGTGATTCTCCAAGATGGTGACAGAATCCCCAGCCTTGCCTGCAACCAACTGATTTACAGTAAAGTACCCAGGGTGACATGCAGAGGAGCAGCGAGCTTTGAAGTCTCAGAACTAGTGCAAGTCCCCCTTGCCCCTCCCATTTAACTCCCCATACCTCAGAGAACCTTAGGGGTTGTCTGTTTAATAGCAGCCGATATGTGGCACATTGGAGCTGGTGGATGCTTCCCCTGAGAGACTCAGGGACTGTGACTCAACCCAAGGTTGAATCCTAGGTGCATGGAAGGAAACAGTGAATCACTATGTTTGTGCACCCCTTGGCATGGGGGAAACAAGAGGAATTCCACAGAGTACACATCACATTAGCAAGTTTTGGGATTCATGCTTGTTGGGTCAGGTGATATCACTTCTGAACTACCACACATGCACACTAGTAAAGAAGGGAATGTTAAATATACCCCAGGTGCAGTCTTCTGCCGCCCCGTGGTGGCGATCTGCCACTCAAATGCTCTTGTTGTCTATGACACCACTTAGAATTTCTTTTTGAAAAACAGCCCAGTTGTTGGTATTTATCTATGCCCAATCCTATATTTTTTCACTATTGTGACATCATTATGAAACACAAGAGCTACCTACCTATATGTATGCTGAACAGTCATTTGTGTAATGCTCGGGCAGATATAATTGAAGCCCTTTCATTTTTAGTAAACCATATTTGCTTAGTCCTGTCTCAAAGAGATCAAGTGCTCTCATAAGTGCATTGTAAAGCTTCTGGAACTCTATTCCTCTTTCAGCTCCTAACCCAACCCTCCTTTTCAACAATGGCAGCTTGCAATTTGTAAGAAAGTGGCAGGCTTACTTTTTTACAAATGCAAAAAATACTGTTCCATGAGCTTTCTGAAAATTGTTAACTAGTAAATCCGTGCATTGATCCCATGGTGAGCGTACTATGCCCCTAAGATGCTGCACATTGTTTTAGGATAATGCATTTAATTACATGTGTGGCAATTGCTTGTTAAGGACAGGTGGCAGTAGCAGAAAGGACATGATTCTTAAACTCATACAGGACAGGTACACCATAGATAGCTAACATATCAAGGAGGGAGTGAGAGGAGTTAAAGCACTGTTGTAAGCTCTCTGTACAAATAAACCTACAAAATCATCCAATACTCATGTAGGATTATGAACTGCTGCCTACCTTGTAAGGCATGCTTCAACAGTAGGACATCCATGCAGTACTGGGAACCCTCCTAGATTGCTACTGTTCATTGGTTGTAAAGCCACCTTTATATGGATTCCCTAGTTTGGGAAATGTTATGCCCCTTATGTGGACACGTATGTTATCTCCTAGTTAAACTAGCAGACCTACAATAAAACTGTGACTAGGTGAGGGAAAACATGAGTTTACCAGTGTCTCTCTACCAGAAGATTAAAAACAGGAGGGTCCGGCAAACAGATCCTGCTTCACTTTTTGGCACATGAATATTGCCCCGTGGGATCAAGCGCTCTCCTCAGGACTGTAGGTCTTGGTATCCCACATCAAACATTGTAAAACAGTCTCTGGCTCATAGGGCATGTTATGCAAGTGCATTCAATCTATCCTTGGTTTTTTCATGATGGGCAACAGCAGTAAAAACACTCCTCTTTGTAGAACAGGTACACATGGGCAGAAAGAGTAAAAGATTTTCCTGATCAGCAAATAAGTACAGCACAGCAGCAGAAGCAATCTTCCCTTGCTAAAGAAGGCTGCAAGTGCATCCTTCTCTTCCTTGCAGAATATATTTAGCAGGGAAATCTACAACAAGCTTTCATCATTCACAGAACATGTGCAGTTAAAACATGAGTAACATGTAGGATGTAGACAGATATCTCTAGAGTGGGTGCTTAACTCACTGAGAAGGATGAGTTAGTGAATATGCAATTTCTGGCACCATTTTCAGATTCTAATCCACGTCAGGGTGCTGAAAGTGCTGTTGCTGTCACTCAGAGACTTGTGGTTTGCTCTCATTCTTTGGGTCTCCATATATTGAAAAGTAGCCATTACCCAGTAGGTCACTGGTTCTTGTATCTGCCCATCAACAGCCCAAGTAACTTTGCTCTAGACAGGCTCAAGGTGGCACTTTCTTTGATATGTTTTTTAATGTGTATGCACCAGGTGCTGTGCAATCCCATCCTCAGTGCAGCACTTATTCAAAATGTTGAAGGCTGCCATTGGCTTTGTGAAATGCTTGAAAAAAGGTGATTTACATAGTATCATTAAAATGTAACATATGTTAATGTTAATGTGAGAGATAAAATGTCTCAATGAACATAAATCTTTGACATTTATTGGATGTTCTACACACCTATTTCCCTTAGAGGGGTGATAATATGTTACCGTACATGGAAGATAAGAACCTCAATAGAAGTGTTATTCTGTGATTATTGTTGATGCTCCGCAATTGCAAACACAATGGTTAAACTGTGATCTATCTGCAGTCTCCCATGAGAATCTGTAATGTAAAACCATAATAAAAAGATTTAAACTTATTTCCCTTAGAGGGTTGGGCTGACTCTTTGGCATTTTTAGGTATCAACTACTAAACAACAGGCTTGGAGCCCAACCACTGGTTACCACTGGTTGGCTTGATTGTCACACTCATTTTGCCTCATTATTTGTGTCCTTCCACTGCTTACAATTCAGGCATTACTTTTTATTTTTGGTTCTGCACTTCATGAGTGTGAATGTGTTTTCCAGTTGTCTCCCTCGTGCAATTATCCTCTCCCGCAGCAAATTCACCTACCACTCTTGGTGTTACACCCTCTTATCCTTTAGACTGCTTCTGGACTTTGCAATATTGCATTTACCACTGCTCCCAACTCATCTAGCTCTTAGTGGGGAGTGCGAAGCTGCAGAAAACTTGGACTCTCTGCTCTAATATCTGCTCACAGAGGAAGGCTGCTCAGAGATGCAGACGCTGACATCACTGACATAGGAACATTGTGCCTCTCCTTTGAGAAAGGCTTTTCACAAAGCTTTTTGGAACACTCTATCGTTTCAATTGAAACATTGTGCCTTCTAATTAAAACCTTAAGTTCTCCATTTAGAGAGCAATGTATCCCCTATTGGAAACAGTATATTTCCTTTTCTGAGGCACAGCTTGTACCATTCTATTTGACAGGTAGCGTCCGATTTCCTGACACTATCTCTTTTCTCTTTAATTCAGGCTATAACACAGTTCCCCTTTCCAGTATTTGAAGCTATTTGTTTGATAAAGTTTGTGTCAGATACATTGTCTCAGTGCCTAGCTGTGTCAGACTAAAAATACCATCACCCAGCGTTGATTCAATTGAGCCCCTTTCACTGGTAAGGTGCATGGCCAGGGGCATCAGCATTATCGGGTATGGGCTCTTCCTCCACGGAATGGTATCTGAGAGCCTCCTCCCTCCCACCAGTGCTCCTTCTGTGTCATCTTGTAGAATTCTCTTTTACAGGTTAATGGGCACTTGCGTTGCAGGGAAAGTGTCACATCTGCTGCAGTGCTGTGGACAGTACACCAGTGATGCCCCGACCTGAACGGAGCTTTCGGTACGCAGGATGTGGACTAGTTCTTGCAGCTGCGCCCTGTGCCCCGATGCCACAGGCTCCCTAAGTCAATCACAGCACTCCAATGCAGCGTTGGGATTAGTCTGAGCACCATGGTTCGGCACTCAGACAGGCAGTGGGAGCCTGGGCATGTTCTCCACCCAGGCTGTGACACAGCCTTGATGGAGGACATGCAAAGTGCGCATGATGGTTTGGCTGGCCCCAGATGGTCGGCCAAACAGTCATGTGCACGTGCAGTGTGCCACCACTTCTACCCCTGCTCCTCTGTCATTAGAGCAGCCCCGCCCCACCAGCAAAGCTGTCGCAGCAGGAACACATAAAATGATAATAACCTCGAGTTATTTTAATTTTATTTTTCCTTTATTTGACTGCTCCAAAGCAGTGAGGCGATGCTCCTCCGCCTTAGCAGAGGAGCCGCCACTCACTATTTCTATATTTCTGATTTTGTATACTTACCATGCAAAAGCCTCTTGAACCGGATTCCTTTACTGTAGCTCCCCTCATTACCATGCCCCAGGATCCTGGTGCCTGCTATTTTAGTCTGCTGTCTGCCTTCCTGTCTGCATCACTGCTCTTCATAAGGACACTGGGGACCTGTAAGCCAGAAGTTGAAAGAAGCCCTTACAAGCAGAGGACTGTTGCCGCAAGGTGGTATGGTGCAAATTATAAATGTTGTATGGAGAAAGGCTTACCATAATTGATACCTTTTATCTGTGCATCACTATTCCGGATTCTGAAGTTCCTGTGATTACATTTGATTAGGAAAAGTGTTTCTTTTTCAGATTATTGCTTAAAACTTCCTCCGTTGATATTTGGAGACTTTAATTTGAATTTCATTTGATCCTACCTTTCTCTATTATTGCCCCCCAAAAGTTGAAAGTGTTCAGATTTTGGTAAATGGCCCTTCCTGAGTGATATAAAAGGTAATCAAAAGTGTGATTATCTTACACCAGACATGGACCTCAGAAAGTCTAACTAGGTTGTGTTATTGTTTTTCTCTAGGTGCTACTGAACGACTATGTTGTTTTCGCTTAAACCAGAGCCTAATTGGAAAAGAGTATACAACAAGAAATTGCCCAAACCACACTTACTGAAAGTAAAGACGACTTTTGGGGTCAGAGGACTATTTATTATGACCAGACCCTGGCATCATTATTTCATGCCACTTTTTAAATAATTTTTCTTTACATTTCTACTACACATTAAATAGCAAAAAGACAAAACACACTGTACACTATGATATTTACACTATTGTTCATACTACATAGCATGTAAAGTTACAAACTATCATAAATCATCCTACACAGAATCCTTACAAAAACACATTACATACAAAGAAATCAATGGATGAACAAACTCAATACAACAAGAAATATAAGCCAACAAATGGCAAATGTTTGAAAAATTATGTAGGCTAACTGATCCTAGTGTCTCTTTCAAGCCAACACTCTATTCCTCCAGATGTGCCGACGCGTTTCGAGGCCAGGCATCAAGTTCCTGGACTCTCATCAGGGCCTTTTCTTTTGTGTCTGTAAGATGTAAAGAAAACGTGCGTTTTGTTTACATACTTCAGTATACTTCTCCATAGTGTAGTTGCACTCAAGAACCATTTGGAATGACGCTACATACCAGACTTGAACTCGAGGGGAAGAAGACTCGTAGGTCTTGTGGGGTAATAACCGGTTATGCTTTAAGCATCACCTGTCACTTGTGTCCTTTCAATGTGTTTATCAAGCAATCTAATACAAACAAGAAAAGTTGGAAGGGCGTTGGAAAAACTCCGAACAACGTGAATTTAATAGCTCAAGTGTGTAGTGCTGGGGCAATACTAGGACATACCTTACTCGTCGTGGTGGTTAGCCCAATGTGTGTTAAAGGCAGGCGTCATGGTTTAAGCCACTGTATCATCTAAACAGATGAAATTAAAAAACATTGTGTCTATTGTGCAAAACGGTGTGCCACGCATTAAGTGAATATTAGCCCAGCAAATGCCTACCTGACTCTGGTGTCCGTGTATCTCATGCTACTGTTCATGGGACGCCTTCGTTCCTAGTTAACGAATAAACAAGCTTTTAGAAGTGAATTTGCCTACGCATAGCATATTTTGTGTGCAGAGGAGGTAAAACGTTCGTTTTACCTTCAATCCACGAGCGTGATCCGAAACGCCACTTCGATCTCAATGTGAGTGACAAGCGGCCATTTTGGCTTGTTATTTACTAAGTTGTGGCCAGGTGCATTGCGGAACTTGTGGTTTACACCCGGCGCACAGAGTTTTGGGTGGCATGTCCCCGAAAGGGACATCAAGGCATTTAAAATTGAGCAGTTCTATCCCTTTTTGAGGGACGACTATTATTCACAGCCAGAATCTCGGCAGGCACTGTCAAATTACCAGGGAAGATCAAGGAACAGGTTTACAACCTTCTCGAGTACATCTTCATCCGAATCATCAGGATCTGACAATAGAAACAAAAAGAAGGACGTGTCTTTTTTAGAGCAGGGCAAGCAACCAAAACCCAGGTACAAAGTACCATGGGATATGAGAACGCGGAGCAACCACTACAAATCTTAGGTGGTCCAAGTACGGTCGTTAACTTATCCACAAGAATTCTATCTGTTGAGGAAGAGGCAGTGTTAAATCTCGGTCTCAAATTTGTTCTCTGCAAAAAAACTGATTATACAAAGCTTAAACTAGAAGCCATTGAATTTTGCTGAAAGGTCAGGATCATGGCGTTCTTTGCGAATAAACCAGCTTCTGAAAATATGGAACCAACAGGGCTTACGAACAAATCCACCTTTGTTCCGTTCAATAATATCCCTAAGCAGGTATTGGCTTTTGAACAGGTGTTGCTATCTGCAATTAACAAATTTGAGAAGAGCAAGAGCTATACACAACAAAACATGGGCCAAAAACAACGAGCCACAATAAAATCCCTCAAAGAAGATCCCTCGATTGTAATAAAACAAGCAGACAAGGGCGGAGCGGTAGTGATCTGGCCCCGCCCCATGTATATAGCTGAAGGAGAAAAACAAGTTAAAAATACAACTTGGTACCATGCACTCCCCGAAGATCCAACAAAGGAAATCCAAGGTCAGATTGCTCAAATATTAGAACTTGGCAAAGAGGGTGGATTCCTAGGGAGTAAAGAATATGACTACCTAGTGAATACATTTCCAAAGATTCCCGTTCTGTATCTTCTTCCAAAGATCCATGAGGACCTCAAAGAACCCCCAGGTCGCCCGATTGTATCGGGTTGCGACTCGTGCCTGGAACCAATCGCCAAATATGTCGATTTTTTCTTGAAGCCGTTTTTGAGTGAAGTTAAGTCCTATCTTAGGGACACTACCGACTTTTTGTTGAAAGTCGAAGGGACTGAATTTGATCCCCAGTCGCAAATAATGGCCACAATGGATGTGACTTCCCACTATACCCAGATCCCACAGGAGGAAGCGTTAGGGGTGAGCACATTGATTTAGATAAAAGAGAAAGACCCCATCGGGTCCCTACATCTTTTATCCTCCAACTAGCTGAAATAGCCTTGAAAAATAATTCCTTCACCTTTAATGGTGAATTCTTCATGCAAGTGAAGGGGACTGCCATGGGATGTCCTTATGCTCCAGAGATGGCAGTCCTCTTCAAGGCACAGTGTGAGGAGAAATTCATTCACATCAATAACCCTTACAAGCAACACATCAAACAGTAGTACCGCTACATCGACGACGTCTGGCTCCTGTGGCAGGGGAGCCAGACCGAGCTGATGGCGTTTTATGACTGGTTGAACGCAAGGCACAGAGATATTCAATTCTCCATTGAGTCAAGCACGAGTAGAATGACATTCCTCGATGTTGAGCTTACATGTGATCAAGGGCAATTAAAGACATCTCTTTATAAAAAGCCAACCGATAGGAATACCATCCTACACCATAAAAGCGCACATCCTCGAAATTTGAAGGCTAATCTGCCCTATGGGCAACTGCTTAGAATCAGGAGAAATTGCTCCGATGTTCGCGACTACGATGAACATGCCCAAACCTTTTTCTCCGACATGAAACAAAGAGGGTATCCAAGAAAATTGCTAAAACACTCCTTCAAAAGAGCGAGATACACGCCTCGGGAGTGCCTTCTTCAAGTTAAAAAACGTACACCACTCGAGAAGCTAGTGTGCGTGACAACATTCTGTCCAGATACACATAAAATGAGACAGGCCGTGTTGAGGAACTGGCATCTTTTGGAGGGTTTAGACTGCCCTTTTCCGAAACCCATATTCGCCTACAAGAAGAATCAGAGCATTGGGCAACAACTAATAAGAGCTGATATTGTAGTCCCAAAACCTAAAAGCGACTTGCTCACTCAATGGGAGCTCAAACCCATCGAGGGCCACCACAAATGTGGTAATTGTGTTGCTTGCCCAAATACACTTGAGGGGAAGGAATTCAGTCATGCAGGAGTAAATTGGCAACACTCAGATTTCTCGAATTGCAGGACCAAAAATGTGGTCTATGCAATACTGTGCCCGTGCCCCAAGATCTACATTGGCAAGACATGCCAACAGGTGAATCACCGAATCAGCCAACATCGTTCCCGTATTAAAAAAAGAGTCATGACAGCGCCTATGATGGAGCATTTTCTAGAGAAGGGACACCATGAACATGACTTTAAATGGACGGTCTTGTTTACAGTCAAGTTGGCGAAACGATGCCTTGATGTTGAACGAACCCTCTTAAAAAAAAGAGGCTTATCTGATTTTGAAGTTTAATAGCACCCAGAATGGGCTAAATAATTTGTCTGAGGTAGCGCGACTGTAGCGGCCTCTTGGCCTGAAGAGTGACTTGGCGTCCAACAGTGATGTCATTTGAGATGTCATCAGTGATGTCATCAGTGATGTCATTTGAGATGTCATCAGTGATGTCATCAGTGATGTCACTGACCATGTCATGAATGATGTAATATGTGACATGATCAGCAGTGGATTGCGGGTGCGCGATATATAGTTAGCACTACTAACTATATATGGAATTTCAATGGTTTTGTGTGAGTAAAAAAAGGTTTTTTAAATGCTAATTCCTAACTATGTATGGTCTATAACCTATGTTTTTTTCAGTGAATTTTCAAGGTTTTGTAAATGCTAATTCCTAACTATATATGGTCTATAACCTATGGTTTTTTCAGTGAATTTTCAAGGTTTTGTAAATGCTAATTCCTAACTATATATGGTCTATAACCTATGGTTTTTTCAGTGAATTTTCAAGGTTTTGTAAATGCTAATTCCTAACTATATATGGTCTATAACCTATGGTTTTTTCAGTGAATTTCAATGTTTTTTTAATAGCAAATATCATAAGCTGTCGAATGTCAAGTACGTGGTAAGTAAAAACATTTTCGTGTTTATGCACACTGATCTGCTTTGAATGCTGCCCCCCCCCTCATTTCTATTAGGAGTACTCTCTCTTTGCAGATAGTGAAGGGTAGTTAACGCAGGCCTTTGCCCCCGTTGTAATCCGTCGTGCCTGCTTCTCTCTCCATTTGATTGATTGTTCTCTTTGGTTCATTCTCTATTTACAAACAAGCACAGAGTCGCAATACTCTGTTTAGTCTTTGCAGATACCGAAAAATCGTGTAAAAAAACAAAACGAATCGAGCAAAATCAGTAGGCCACTAATGGGATCTCTTTTTGACCTCGCTAAAATAGAAACATTAAGAACAACCCCTCATGACAAATACGAAACTAGTGAGATGAACTGAACTCCACACCATAATGGCTGCAATACAGCTCGGCTCCGCCACCCACCCCGCCCAAAATAACGATAAAGAGCGGCTGCCATGATTGCTCGCGGAATGGCCACGACGGAGCTACGAAATGGTGGTGCTCTCATGCTAACGCCAGCTTCAGTCTGAAACATCCAGAAACACTGTAGACTACCAATTCGATCAGTTCCGGTAGCGCCCCAATGTAACCCGGTAGAGAAGAACTAGCCCTCCCCTCTTTGACTGATGGTTCTTGTTGCCTGTCCCTTCTGTTGTCATTTAACAGAACTATTTAGCCTGCTGAAAGGGGTTGTGTTCCGACCGCTGGTTGGTGGAGACATTTTGACTATATTCTGGACCTGCGTTGTCGCGTAATGCGTCATATGACGCGCCGCGTTAGCGCATCCGGAAGTCATCCGGGGCGCGACGCGCAGCGCGTAACGTAAGCATAACAGGTCATGTGACTTGTTAATAAAACTTTTCATTGGTTCATTTTACTTTTCTTATTCTAATGATGAAAGGCTTGGTCATATGACCTAAAAATTACGCTTTTTATTACTTCCGAACATTATTTTTTCTTAAATATATGTTATAATGTTCCAGGCTAATGTACTTTCCCGGAAAATTTACAACTTTCCTGCAAGTAAAATATATTCTTTTTTCGAGAAAAAGGGCGTTTCTTCGTCCCATGACGGAGCCGTTGAGCAAAAGAGGGTCGACCTGCTGTCTTAGTCGCCGATACGCCTGAATATGAGATTCTTATCGATCACTTTATGTTGCAGGAGTAGAAAACACAACAGCCCTTGACCATTTATCTTTACTGCGTTCCTGCGTATTATACCTTTTACCCTTCATGTAATTGGTCTGCTTTATTTCACTTGCCTTTTAATGATTCTAAAACAGTGACTATTATTAAAAACTTTACCAATGTATATACTACTACCATGTTTTCTTTTAAAAACCTTTATTGTGAAAATTTCATTATACAAATACGAGCCTATAACCACGTGGGCCGGCCACGGAGCAAACTGTAATCGTATATGATGAGTAGACATTTACACTGTAGAGGAACGTAACGGGCGGGCCATTAGGTTGCAAGAACTAAGGTGTCTAACAGTTGCGGAATCGGTGGACGTACATTTTATAATTAAAATACGACAGGGCCAGTTACAATAAAATTATCTAGATATACATTTGCGGGCAAGTACCATGCACGACGTTAATTCGAACTTTCAATAGTACAGTAATCAATAACACATCAGAACTTAATATCAATAGGGATGTCGAAATACTCAATCAATTCTCGTCCCCGCCCGCCATGTGCTTCAAAACTGCATACGTATCTCGTGATTTCAAGGTTCTGCAACCAGTACACAACAAGGAGTTACGAGTCCCATTTATTCCGGCGCCATTTTCGGCGAGGACGGGCAGGTCCAGGATATAGTCAAAATGTCTGTACCAACCATCGACTATGATGATGTTCATATGCTGTATTTATAGAGTAACACTCATCTGTCCACATGAAATTAATTTGCCACAATCTAAACATGTCATTTTAATCTTTCCAAAGTTCTTCTAAATATTTGGGACCGTTTCCCTTGCCTCTGATGCTGTCAGTGCCACTTCTTTGATGAATGTACTGGCAGGTCGGGGGTTCTCCTCCAAATCTCTCTTTTATGCAGCACTATAATTAATTGGTGCCACCTCTCCATATGACGATGCATGGTATAGTTACCATAACTATATTTTTTTTCGGTTCCTCTGGAGAGTACATCGTGGCAGATGAAGCGTATAACGTACCGGGCATTTACCTTTTTTTGCATGTAGAGGAAAGGAAAAAAAAAATCGAGCGTCCGAGTTCTAAGGTGTCCCAGGGCCATTTTAGTGGACCAGGCCCAAATCCAAAGAACAGGCCGCCATTTTGAGAGTCCTGTTGCAGCCGCCTGTCGCTGTAGCATCAAGAGCGGCCAAAACTCAGCTGAATGGAATCTGAAACGGTAAAGGGGCGCCCCACTACAGCAGACGAGCCTCCACCTAGGAAGGCCCGTTCACGCCGCCTCCCCCCCCCCTTCGGGCACCCCACGCCGTTATTCGGAGCAGTATTGTAGGATGGCCACACCAGTGCAGCAACTTGCTAGACACCACCTCGGTGGTAACCGAATCTCAGCGCCTTGTGGTGTCTTCTATTCAGAAAACATTGTTGTGCTGCCTTCGACCTATTCGCCGCAAGTGCGCACGCAACTCTGCTGCATAGCTTGCTAGACACCACCTCGGTGCTAACCGAATCTCAGCGCCTTGTGGTGTCTTCTATTCAGAAAATATTGTTGCGCTGCCTTTGGCCCCATTCGCACATCGGTCCGCTACTGCCGCCATCTCACAGGCCAACGGGGCGCCCCACGCCGACTTTCAGCATTGTAGGATGGCCACACCAGTGCACCTTACTAGACACCACCTCGGTGCCATCCGGATCTTGGAATCTCAGCGCCTTGTGGTGTCTTCTATTCAGAAAATATTGTTGCGCTGCCTTTGGCCCCATTCGCACATCGGTCCGCTACTGACGCCATCTCACAGGCTAATGGGGTGCCCCACGCCGAGTTTCAGCATTGTAGGATGGCCACACCAGTACAGCAACTTGCTAGACATCACCTCGGTGCCATCCGGATCTTGGCATCTCAGCGCCTTGTGGTGTCTTCTATTCCGAAAATATTGTTGCGCTGCCTTTGGCCCCATTCGCACATCGGTCCGCTACTGACGCCATCTCACAGGCCAACGGGGCGCCCCACGCCGACTTTCAACATTGTAGGATGGCCACACCAGTGCGGCAACTTACTAGACACCACCTCGGTGCCATCCGGATCTTGGCGCGTTGTGCTGCCTTCGGCCTATTCGCACATCGGTCCGCTACTGACGCGAACTCACAGGCCAACGGGGCGCCCCATGCCGACTTTCAGCATTGTAGGATGGCCACACCAGTGGTGCAACTTGCTGGACACCACCTCGGTGCCATCCGGATCTTGGCGCGTTGTGTTGCCTTCGGCCTATTCGCACATCGGTCCGCTACTGACGCGAACTCACAGGCCAACGGGGCGCCGCACGCCGACTTTCAGCATTGTAGGATGGCCACACCAGTGCTGCAACTTGCTGGACACCACCTCGGTGCCATCCGGATCTTGGCGCGTTGTGTTGCCTTCGGCCTATTCGCACATCGGTCCGCTACTGACGCCGCCTCACGTGCCAACGGATTTTCTACGCTTTTTATACCCTATGCCGCATAACAGGTCATGTGACTTGTTTATAAAACTTTTCATTGGTTCATTTTACTTTTGGTTTCCTAATGATGGAAGGCTTGATCATATGACCTAAAAATAACACTTTTCATTGGATGAAAACTTTTTTTTTTCCCAAACGATGAAAGCCCCACCTTGTTTCTGGATGTTTCACACTGAAGCTGGCGTCACCATGAAAGCACCACCATCTCGTGGCTCCGTCGTGGTCATTCCGAGAGCAATCATGGCAGCCGCTCCCCATCAGAAGCCTGCAGGAGTCTGGGGCCCCCAAAACTTTTGTTGAATCCTCAAGGCGGAGGGGACGCTTTCGAGAATGGGGTCCAAGACCTAGCAGACAAGCGTCCGATTTGCAAGGTGTCCCAGGGCCATTTCAGTGGACCAGGCCCAAAAAGAAAAGAGCCTGCCGCCATTTTGAGAGTCCTGTGGCAGCCGCCTATCGCTGCACCGCAAGAGTGGGCGCAACTCAGCTGAATTGCGGCTTTTGACACAGTGGACCAAAAGCGGACGGAATGGCAACTGAAACGGTAAAGGGGCGCCCCACTACAACAGACGAGACTCCACCTGGAGAGGCCCGTTCACGCTGCCTCCCCCCCCCCCGGGGCGCCCCACGCCGTTCTTCGGAGCAGCATTGTAGGATACCAAAACCAGTGCGGCAACTTACTGGACATCACCTTGGTGCCATCGTTCTGCTGCCTTGGAACTATTCGCACAACAGTTTGCTACTTATGACCCACCCCCCGCGACGCCCCACGCCGGATGCCGAAATCAGTGCGGCACCCAGGCAACATCACCTGGGTGCCGTCCAGAAATCTGGACGTTGTGCTGCGTTGGGACTATTCGCACAGCCGACCGCTACTTCGTTGTTTTTCCCTAAAAATGTTTATATGTTTTTACTGTTTTTGTTTTGTTGTATATATTTATAAGTTATTAAAGTTTTATAATCTTACTACTTTGTTGGAGTTCTATATATTTTTAATGTGACACATAATTGTAAAAACTTTGATGTACAAAGAGTCATCCCTGGAATCTTCCGCTTCAGGCTCGGTCCCCTCCCCAATCGCAATACAGGATGGTTTTCAGATAGTAGGAACGCGTGTGCTGTGACGGATCTCATCGAGTGTGGGCCTTGATCTACTATAACTCCTTTGAAGAGGGGTGATTCTTTACAGCTGGGGCCATAAACTACATCTGCAGGGCTAGCTGATAGCCTAGGACCGGCCTGGACAATTGGACACAGAGGAAAAGGAGTGTCAGAGGGTGCGGTAGTGAATAGGGCGAAAGGGAGGTGTCGGGCGAGCACAGGGTGTGATTCTCAGGGAAGAGCAGCGCAGATGGGGGGAGGTTTATTACCCATGCATAAGACAGAGAACGATGGTGACCAGTGCCTGGGGGAGATGCTTGCGAGGGTGGGGAGCCATGCTAAGGATCGACAGCGTGCAGAGAGTGGGTCTGGTCAAGTCATCTAAAATGGCTGCCGTGCACAACAAAAGTGTGGCATTTGAAAAAAGGCAAGATGGCGCAGACAATGTTTTTCAACACTTCCTGATTTCCTTCGAATCGAACGTTAACAGACGTTGGGGCATATTACCAAAGTTAAGCGATATTTATCCCTAACGATGCTTAGCAACAAATTTTTTACCGCTAAGCATCGTCAGAAATTATCGCAGATAAACCTTGCTATTATCAAGGTTTATCGCAAATGCCATAAAAAACGACCGCAATGCATTAATATCGCTGAAAACTCAGCGATATTCATGCATTACCGAGCTAATGCTCTTAGCCATGTTATCCACCTCCCATTGGATAACATGGCTAAGAACTGCTCAGGGCAGGTGGTAGCTTTTGGAGATATTCGCGCTTAGCGCGAATATCTCCAAAAGTTGGTAATAGGAGATAGCGATGTTAGCGACTGTTTCCAGTCGCTAACATCTTGGCATGCCCACTTTGCATGTCATTAGTGATAAATATCACTGACATGCAAAGTGGGGCCCAAGATGGTCACTATCTCCTACTAGCGGTCGCTAACTGGTGTTAGCAACAGCTAGGTAATACAGAGATAATTTTATCTACGCGAAGCGGAGCGCTGTTACGGATATATATCTTTTTTTGAACGTTAATTTCTCAAAATCCACTGAAGCACATATATTGAGACCTAGCAAAGGCACATCGAGCTACCAGTCCCTACAATTTTGCCAAGTTTCGTGCAAATCCATTCAGCCGTTCGATTATTATTATTATTATTTTTTTTTGCCCCGCGGGGCCCTTTTAAAACCTCCACATCAAACCTAGGGGGTCAGGGAGGATCTACTATGCCCCCTTATGGTCATTTGCCCCTTCGCTTTGGCCTCCTCTTGTCTCTCGATCCTACCGAGAGACAAGATGGCGGCCGCTACGGACTGTTTGGAATGTTTACAGACGCCGGAGAACCAATCAGCTTCGCAAAGCTCCGTTACGCGAAAAGTACGCGAAGCGGAGCGCTGTTACAGATATATATCTTTTTTTGAACGTTAATTTCTCAAAATCCACTGGAGCACATATATTGAGACCTAGCAAAGGCACATCGGGCTACCAGTCCCTACAATTTTGCCAAGTTTCGTGCAAATCCATTCAGCCGTTCAATTATTATAATTTTTTTTTTTTTTGCCCCGCGGGGCCCTTTTAAAACCTCCACATCAAACCTAGAGGGTCAGGGAGGATCTACTATGCCCCCTTATGGTCATTTGCCCCTTCGCTTTGGCCTCCTCTTGTCTCTCGATCCTACCGAGAGACAAGATGGCGGCCGCTACGGACTGTTTGGAATGTTTACAGACGCCGGAGAACCAATCAGCTTCGCTTCACAAAGCTCCGTAACGCGTAAAGTCCGCGAACCGGAGCGCTGCCTGGTCCGCTGTTACAGATATATATCTTTTTTTGAACGTTAATTTCTCAAAATCCACTGGAGCACATATATTGAGACCTAGCAAAGGCACATCGGGCTACCAGTCCCTACAATTTTGCCAAGTTTCGTGCAAATCCATTCAGCCGTTCGGGCTAAAAGTGAGGCCAACCGCCCTATGGAAAACTCAATGTTAAAAACACGTTTTGGGACCCCCCTTTTTTCTCGGCCCCCCCTTGACGAACCCCCCCCCAAATTTTCAGGGGCTGCTCAGAAACAAAATGTTCCATTTTCCTGAAAATTTTAGCCAATTCCGTCCACAAACGCCAAAGTTATTAGACATAGAATTTTCAAAAATCCCATAGAGAAAAAATCCTAACTATATATACCTACTGGCGACCGCCAGTAGGTAATATATATATATATATATATATATATATATATATATATATATATATATATATATATATATATATATATATATATATATATATATATATATATATATAATGGTTAGGAACACCTCCCCGATTGAAGTTGCAACATCCTTGCTAACTCTAGCTGGGGAAGCCCTTTCAACAGCCCAGGAAGGAGTTTCAATCAGGACTTAAGTTCCGTCACCTCCACAGCCATACGTCTATTCTGTGGTGAACTTCCATCTGGCCCCCAAAAGCACCCAGCTTTAATACCATTATTCAATGTGAAGGAAAGCTTCTAGAAAACCTCTCCCCTATCTCATTAGATACAATCAAGCTGGCTGGTACCCTTCTGCGTCCAGGCCAAGACGAAGGCTGGCAAGCTTCTGTGTTTTGGCTCTGAGACAGAGCTGTACATTCCACAGTACACTTCTCACATGTTCCAGGTCACTCTGGTCAGTGAGGAGTGAAAAACAAGTGAAGAGCAGACACCTTGAGTGTGCTGTGCACGCAGAAGTAAGGCAAAGCCAAAAAGCAATAAGACATGAGGCCATATCATAAGCACCAATAGTAAGCACCTATAATTCTCATAACCCAGACAACTTGCAAGCACTGCTGGGCACACAGAAAAGCTTAAAGCAAGGTAAAGTCAGAAAGCAAGATGACATGAAGCCATGTCAAAGCCAATAGTAGGAGCTCATTATAATTCTCACCAATGCACAACACCAAGCACATGTGTGCACCACCGTGCACAACACTGCACTTTGAGACCAAAAAGCACATTCCACCTCTCTATCTCTCTCTCTCTCACGCCTTAAAATGCACATCCCACACCTTCTGCTCGTGGCAAAACTGTTCCACTCCATGAAAGCTTTCACTAAAAGACAACAAGATTACAAGACAGAAGAGAAGCAGGCATATGCAGGACCGTCTCATAAATCCAGGCTAGGGTAAAAAAACACACTAAAGTCCGTTATAATAGTGGTAGTAGAAGGTCATCTTTGGGTGCCAAACCACGAGAGTGGCTCTTTCACCACAAACCTTAGAACTTTACTGGAAAAAAACATAAGTTATAGTAGAGTCATACAAACGTCTCGTAATAATTAAGAAAAGACAGTTTTATAACCAAAAGGCAACTGAAATTCCCCTTTGATACGTAATCCACATAAGTGTAACCTGTACCACCATAGATTTCAAAAGTAATGGGTGTTGTAATATGTGAGATCATGAACAGGGCATCATGGTGGTACAAGTTATACTTATGTTAATAACTGATGAATGTCAGTGTTTTTATTTGTATATAAAACTCAATTTTTAACATAAGTTAAAATCTTAGTACCTTACCTATGTATAACTCTACTTTAACCTTTGTATTTTTCTGTGAATTACTATAGTTTTTTTATAGTTTTTTAATGTAAATTAATGTTTTATTAGAATATTGAGGTCTGCAGCCACCTTTCTTCAACATCCTTGGCCTTTGGCCCTGTGCCCAACCACCCTCGGGGGGAAAGCACCCACAGACTCCACCCCACTTAAAAAAAAAGTCATTCATTTTGGAGTCACATGGGACCAAACTTGGGGGAGAGGGGTGTGGGAATACGCTGAATTCTGTGGGACTCCCAAGAAAACTTTTTTTTTATTGTTGTGCCCAAGAAGGGTACATCTAGAACCCCCACAAGGGCTACAGAAAATCCCCACCCTTCCCCCTTAAATTATCCTTTAATTTATTTTTCAAAACTCGTGGACCGAGTCCTCAAATCCTGCAATACTGACTGCAACATTTTTCTTCAGTGCTGACAGCCAATGCCATCACTCACTCCTGCAAGTATCTAGAAGGTCAGCCAATACAAATCCTTTTTTTTCTTTTTTTCCTGCAAGACTCCCATGGGAGTCCTGAGGCAACACATATCACACTTTTTAAAATCTTAATTTCTCTAAAACGACTGAATAGATTTACACCATATCACAAAAATTATGCTTTCTGAGTAAAGATCTAGCTTTATGCCAAATCTGGTGTAATTCCGTTGTCTTTTTCTCTGTGTCACTTTTCAATTTTCTGTGTAACACTACTGGTATCTCTGTATCGCTGTTCAATTTTTCCAATGGAAATGGCTTGTGTTAAGTGTTTTAGGAATCTCCCCTTTTTTTGGCCCACTGTTTGAGAGATCTCCATGAACTTTCCAGTATGGAGCTGAGGTGGATAAGCTTTTTTGGGGAACGTTGCATAAAGATTCATCAAATGGCAGTAACTTTATTAGCAAAACAATAAGGTCTTTTACTATGGACATACTGACTCGTGTATAACTACACAGTGGCAACCACCACGGTTATACCACAGGACCACGTTTCCGTAGGGAACACATTTATTGGTTGCTAATAATTTTAACAATATTTTAAAATCTTAACAAACTTTCCAAATAAAAGATCATCCACCTCAGCTCCTTCCTGGAAAGTTTCAGGGTGATCCATCACGCAATTTGCCCATGCTGCTTCCATAAGGATTTGTGAACAGTGTTACAACCCAAATGTCTGAATGGAATTACACCAAATTTGCCAGAAAGCTTGTTCCTTACCCAGAAAGCATGCTGGACTCTCTGCGAGTACATAACTTTAATTAATAAAGCACACTGATTGGCCAAAGGGGCCTTTTTTCTGTTGCCCATTTTGCTCCAGTGGGAGGAAAAAGCTCCTGTGAGTCCTGTGGTAGCTAGCACACTGATTGGCTAGCCAAAACAGGCGTACTCATGTCCTGAAGAATAAAAAGGGTATATGGAGGCAGGGGAGGAGTACCCTGACCCCCTGGACCCTGTATGGGGTTACCAAAGGGACCCCCTTGGGGACAAATTTAAACACCTTTTTGGGCTGCTGCAATGCCGCGGGACTCTTGTGGAGGCAGCGGGATTCCCTGCTCCAGCGAGAGCCCAATGGGAATAAGTAACCGAATAACAGTTTGGCCTTTGTACATTTAAAAATGTTTTCGCTGTCTCAAATGGCAGAATTATGCAAATCGGGACTTTTGGTCTTCACTGGCCAGAAAGTGAGATCTATTGACTTGTATACTCTAGATTTATACCAAGGCAAAAAAAACAACAAAGAGTATAGTTTTGAACTTTTCTCTCAAGATGACCCTCTACAGCCACTTGGAAATATTTAGTTGACTTGGAAAAATTTACATGGCATGTATTTATTGAGACAAATTAACACAAATTTGCACGCACAGTGTTCTTTGGTAAAATAATTCCCTGAGATGCTAGCTTACAAAAATGTATCATTTACATCAGGGACATTTGCCTTGTTCAGTTTAGGCTCACGCTGCCTGTGCGTTGAACGTCCCCGGGAGGTTTATTCGTGTTGAAGATCAGGAGAAGGCTGGACGCGCTATTTAAAAAGTCGTTATCTGTTCAGACCAGAGGGTTTCCTCTCGTCACGTGCCATGTCGCAGATGGAATAGCCAATCACAAGCGAGAAGACCAGGTGCCGCAGCTCACGACCGCCGCTCTTATCAATGCTGGCAGAATCAATGAAAACAGCAGGCCACGTCAGACACCAAGCGCGACCTGTAGACCAGGCTATTATTATTTTTTAAACAGAAGCTGCCGCAGGCGGTCCTCTTTCCGACCATTGCAGGAGGCTGCACTTGCACAGCTTACCTGCTGCCAGGCTTCCAAGAAGCATGCCCGGACGTACACCGCCAGGGAGTCAGCTGTCTCTCAAAGCTAAAGGTATGTGCGTGTTTTTTTTGTTCCTTTCTCATCCGCATCCTGGTAGAACAGGTGAATATTAACCACACAGGCCAGGTTTTCAAAATCTGTGTACTTTGAAGACAACTTGCCCCTTGTCATGGCAGTAACCCTTTATTCAGTTGTGGGATTTTATTAGCCAATGCGTTTTTTGGATTCTGAGCCACGTAGGTTCGCATTTTCCATTATAAGCAGGCCCATTGCAATTATGCGATTATGGGGCCGTGGAAGTTTCCGCATAACTATGGATTAGCCACAGAATTCATTATCTGCTGCATAATCTGAAGTATTAAACAAACAAAAAAATGCTATTTTGTTCTCAGCTCAGATCGATCAAAGTAACTAAAACTTCACACTACTCGTGTTGCCGAACTGTAGAGGCCTCTATGCAAAGGTGACCTAGTTACTATTCAGGTGTTTATTCCTTTATGTGGATGTTAAACTGATACTGATGAGGTGAAACGTTTACTTAAACAGTGCTCAGATGTGTACAAATGATACAACTATGAAGAAATCCTCTCCCTCTCCCTTTTCTAATGTGTTTATTGTTTTACGAGGGGTCTCCCACTATAAAGTTCTACCAGATCGCTTGCTTCATCGTTTGCACTTGTTCAAACGTCTTTTTCATTTTTATTTTGAATTTTAGTTTACTGTTCTAACAGTGCCATCTGCAATGTTAGATTGGTATTAAAAACGGCCACCATGGGTCATGACACGTGCCTGCACATCAGACAACTTAGAATGGGTTTTCTTTCAAGGAAATTCCATTGCAAGATTGCTAATGTTTGTGTGTATGTGTCGTGGTGCATGTGTTCACATTTTGAATGCTTGAAAGCATTGGCAAAGAAAACAGCTCAGCCTTTTAGAGCAAACGCATATTGGCTAAACCAATGCTTGTTTGTAATGCAGGCCATACGTCTGTGTGCACTGCTTCTATATATTTTGTCGGTGGAAAGAATGGTGCGCATGTTGGTACGATGTCGAATTTTGGTAATACCCATCCAATATTTTAAAGGGAAAGACATTTTTGGGGTCTTTCATAAAACATACATCACATCTTGTCTGTGCTATTCAAATCGAGCTACTCTGCTCATTCCAAAATAGTGGCTTAGCGACATATGTAGTATGGTACAGGCTGCACAAACACCTACGGACACATGATGCAGTTGGAGCGTCGTCCAGTACTCAGGAACGCACTTTTATTTAGCTATTGGTAAAACGGACACCTGCAAATCCTGCTCAGACACAGAATGAAAGAATGAATGAGTGGATGGACGGATAGTCACGACACTAAGGGCCATATTATCAAGAACGGGTGATACATTATTGTCGCTTTTATCGGCAGGAAACTGCCGCTAAAGCGGCGATAATGGGCCTGATAATATGCCCTTGTGAATTCCCATAAAAGCCCAGGTTAAAACACCAGAACCTGGGCTTCTATGGGAATTCACAAGGGCTTATTATCAAGCCCATTATCGCCACTTTCGCGGCAGTTTCCTGCCGATAAAAGCGACAATAATGTATCACCCTTTTTTGATAATATGGCCCTGAGTGCGCAAATGGAGAGCAGCAGATCAAACATCTCATCAGCAAAACACAAGCACAATATTATCTCTTGTGGCAACAGTGGGTGCCCCTCAGTGGCAGGGGATCCCCTCTTTCCAGGTCATCGTTTAATCCAATTACAATCCTGAACATTTCATCAACAGATCACTCATCTTCGGTGTGTTAGTGTAATTTGTTCAGTGGATCAAAACAAGACCACAGCACCCAGAATGCAGCACGCTCCCACACTAAAGCCCAGGACTGTATCTGCTTTGAATGGGGGGATCAGAGCCAATATTGTTTGATTATGGTTGTTTTTGTGTTGTGTAAAAGAGGCTCAGTATGACATTCAAAGCATACAGCATGAAGCTTTTCTGCGGGGCTTTCCTACCCCAGGAAGGTCCAGAAAGCACTTTGCAGGTAGTCAAGTATGTCACTACTCCATTTGCTGTGTACGGTTGGAAGATGTTGGTCAAGGTATCTTATCTGAGAGGAGTGGTTTGATGTCATGCGTGAGGCCGAAGATGTACTCCCAACTTGCTGTAGCAGCATGTAGCTGTCTCTTACACATGGGGAATTAAGTGAAAGGGGTGTGAGGCATTGTGTTGCACACCGCAAATGCAACATTGGTGACTTGTTTTCCATGGAGTTGTATAATCATGTTTTTGGGGAAAGCCAGATGTTTCTTGTTTTTATACATTTTAAACATCCGTTGAAGGTGCTTGCTGTATTTTGGAACTCCTTCCAAATGTGCACACCTGAACAGAGGCAGAGTTAGTAGGCGATTCCGTAAAATGGAGAATGACATGAGTAGTGCAATTCAGGATCTGCGTTTTCTGCTGTGACTGTACAGATTGTGTTGATCGCCAGGTTCTAGGCAACACGTGGACTGGAGCCTCTTCTGGTATGTTTATAATGGTGGTCTTCATTTATTTATTTATTTATTTTGGAGTTTTATATAGCGCTAGGCAGACCCAAAGGTATCGGAGCACTTTACAACATTTGTCTAATAACAGTTGAGTATACATAGATTGGAACAATAAACACATGGTTCAAAGATGGCTCATTGATCGGTATATGTAATTTATCATTCGAATGCAAAGTAGTAGTGGGGGTGGTAATAGTCAGGGAGAGTAATGTGCGGGGCACGAGTAAGATGCTGTAAGGAGTTGTTCTAGTAGTGACTGGATCCTCCGTTGATATCGGATCGGTATCTGTAGGAACGTAGATATTTCGAGAGCACTCGATTGAGGAATAGCACTTTGAGCTGGCTCTTGATTTCTTTGAAGAAAGGGTTCATTGAACTGGATTAGATGCAAGTCTATTGCAGTACCTCTCAATGATGACATGAGGTTCATGGACAGCCATATATAGCATACCATAGGTGAAGTAAGTGGTTGTTTGAATGGTGTGCAGAAGACCCAGTCCAAACTGTAAATGGGCATGCGGGTATTGCTGCATTCGAAGGTGAGAAAGAATGAGGTACATATATTTAGACCTCAGTGTAACTGATAATCTCTGTCCATGATTTCTGTTGATGGCTTAATCTTGTGGTGTTATGGTGATCACATATTAGGTGGCATACCTGAACCACCAGTGGAACAGTGTGCCGCAGTGCAGACTGAGGCTTCACCTTGGTATTGTGGAGTGTGTGGTGGTGAATGTTGTCCTGGTCCTATGCTCTTAAGATGTGTGGTCTTGTGGAATCTAAATCGGAGCTCTCCACTGGCTGCCATTTCGGGAGAGGATTAATTTCAAGTCCTATTGTATCGTTCACAAGGCATTACAGGGGAAGGGTCCCCCCATTCTAGGGAGTCTTGTCTATTCTTACAAGGCCACCAGGACTCTTCGCTCTGTTCATGGAAACCTAGCCAAAGTTCAGAGAGTTAAGAAGGCCCGAACAGGGGGACGCCGCTTCTCTGTCAATGCGGCTACACTGTGGAACGCTCTTCCTGTTAGACTCTGCACGGAACCTAGCTATCCTAGGTTTTGAAAGCTTCTCAAGACTTTCCTGTTCCCCCAAGACTCCTAAAGCTCGATACTCTCCTCAGTTGTTCCCTGTTCTATAGCGCTGGGACGCTCTCGGGCAGCCATGCGCTTTATAAATCTAATTTCATTTCATTCATTTCATTCATACATAATCTACACTTGTCAATGATGGCCCTGACAAGTGGTGTGGGTTTGATATCTTTCAGGCCCTACAAACTGAGTTTTGGGGAGTCAAACTTTAAGTTGTATACTGCACCATTTGTGACAATGTCTTGTATTTTCTGCAAGCTCCTGGGATCCATCTCTGCCATTATAGTTTGAATGGATGTGGCAGGTAAGTACAGAATTTATTTTAAAAGTTTTGGATGACAGGCAGCCCTGTATAATTTGCAGGCATATTGTTTAAAGATAAGCAGCCATAGGAGGTGGCCCCAAGTCCGATACATTTGTAATACTGGTATATGGATGCATCCTAAATATGACACACTACGTGATTAATGCTTTCAAGTCCGGGTTCTATGTTGTTAGTCAAGAAAATAACTCAGGGATGCTGTGATGACAGGGTGAGTTGGTTGAGGTACTGTGCGAATTGGTGCATTGCAGATACTGGTTTTTCTTGGGTGCTTCTTATTTAAGTGGTCTCATCAATGGTGTAAGGGAATGGAAAACTGTGTGGTGGTTCAGTACCCCTCTTTGAACTGAGTGCCTTGTATAATTGGTAAATGTCTGTGCAGATGTATTTTATCTTTCTATGTAGAGCCATAGGCCAGGTTGTTTGGACAGCACCCCATAACCAGTCATGGAATGTTCCATAACACAAAGAACAGATCCAGTAAGGCAACTGCTGTGCAATCTTCACTCACAAGCAGAATAGAGTTAGCATAGGTACAAGCAGTACAAGATTCCCGCAGATACAATTCTTGAATATATAAGTGGGAGGGTAAGTGGGATATTTAGGGACTAGCAGTTCCAGTTTCTGCATGTTGGTCAGCAGAGTGTGGAGATGACATAGATGAAGTAGAGAGGGGTTATCTATTCCCAGTCACAGTCATTTATGTTTGATGGTATGACTGGCTACTGAACCCCCAACTTAGTGAGAGTGAAGCACACGGACCATTTCTGAAAGTCTCTTATAATGGAACTTAAATTCAAGTCAAAGTGTAGACAGGGACTAAGATTGGAGATGTACTGCCCTAACAGCCCAGTTTAAATAGGGAGGCATATTAGCAGGTGCCATCGCTGGAAGCTTCTATCCAAAACTAACGGCACAGTGTGGTGGAGTCAGATCCCATTTCTGGTCAACCTGCTCAACATGCAGCTCAATGCAGAGAGGTCTAGGGCAGGAGATTTGAGTGGGATCTGCGCTCCCCAAACTTCCTTGTGTGGGGTAGAGTTCTGCCTATCAACCTCTTGCATTTACAGTGAATGTGGATGCACCCATGCTTGGGCAGCTCCTTTTCTGGTCAGAGTGAGTGTAGTGGGGTAGGTGGTAATGTGTCAGGAATTCAACCCTGAAGCTCACTTCGATTGTAGGTTAGGATAATATCAAAGGTTATGTCATGGGACTTTCTGCATTTACTGCTCAATGTGGATATTGTGAATTTAGGGCCCACCTGTCCTCATTCAATGTGGAAAAGAGGGCAAAAACCGGTTCCTCAGACCTTTAACATCTTCATTGGTTTTGGGGCCATTCCTTGTTTTCTCTTGCCCATAAGGCTCAATATATATTAAAGAGAACGCAGGGATACCACCAAGGGCCACCATACCCTTGAATCTCTTTTTGGGCGGGGATAGCAAATACCAGACCTGGATCCTCCTTCTTTTAAAGCTTAAAAGGGAATGAGGGTAACAACTTTGCCTAGTGATTTCCAGTCCCCCCTGCCCAATGCAGACGGGGATGTGAACCATGTTATGGCACCACCAGAGTGCCAATCTCTTCTTGAATTAATAGATAGACATCTAACTTTCAAACACCATGTGAATGGGGCAGTAGGATGTGCCATGGTCCCAGGCCTCCTGGTGTTAATGGTTGGGGAAGCTTCAAGGATGGCTGCATGCCCCATAGGCTATGGTGAAAACAAGGTGCCTATGGGCAGTAGGATGCAATGAGTTAATTTCCTTTGATAATCCTCTATCAAAGCTGAAGCTGCAGGTTTACTTTTGACTGCGTCTAAGTAGGGGTTGCTTCCGATAGGACTAATGGGTGGGCAAGTGCCATGACTAGGTTACAGAAAATAAGAAAATACAACAATGGCAGTAGTGAGAGTACTCTGCGTGCGTGCTCCTTTGGTTCTCTAATGTTGCAGAGCGGAGATGCCCTATCATGACTGGACAACTGTGGAAGGTTTCACAAAGCAATGAAATGGTGGCAACAGATTGCAATGGTAGAGCCTGGCAACAAATGTGCACAGAGTTTATGTTTGTAATTGGCCAGATAGATAGATGGGCATGCCTAAAGGCTGCTTCGGTTTGGACACTCCAGAGGAATGAGTGAGTTGGTGAGTAAATTGTGTTGAAGAGCAGGAAGTGGCTGGGGTACTTCCATTGGGAAGCATTTGCTTCAGAAGCATTCCATGAGCATGGAACTGAGGATCTGAAGAGAATGAACTATTCCAGAAGACAGAGTTAGCCTAGGCCTATATGAAGACAACGGAGGATAGAAAGTAGGCAAATGTTCTGTCCAACTAGGGATACTAACCCTGTTGGGGTTTCTGAGCACTGAGTAGTCCCCTGTCTAAGTCCTAGGTTCATGCTGACCCCAAGCTTTAGCAGGCAGTAGCCTGGTTCGTTATAATCCGATCTTTTATATCCTCTATTGGTTCCTCAAGAGAGAGAGACTCGGAGGTCCCTCTAGATTGTGGACCTACAGGAACTTTACTGTACACCCATGATAATACCATTTGTTTCCTTTGTGCCAAGTTGGCGTTCCAACCTAGAGAACCCACAAGGGTGAGGTGGTCAGTGAAGCAAGGGGGCCAAGGTATGAATAATAATTAAGGAGATTCAGGTGTTGTCTAAATACCTTTATTCCATTCCTTCTTGATATGTGACGAGAAACTCACATATATTTTAATTACATGTTTGGTTCAATGCCACATTCTGTGCCTACAAAAATATTAATGAAAAACTACATACAAGAAAAGTGCAGAGTGCAAAATGTGCCATTTAAAAATGTCCAAGTTTATTCTTATGTTTCACTTATCAGGTGAAGGTTTTGGGGCATTCGCCAGAAATGACCAGGTTCTGGTTACCTCTGCCTCGCTCAGAAGCCGGTGAAGCCGCAACCAGCCTTGCCGCCTGATTCTATCAAGTGCACAACCACCATCTTGCATGACTTTGGGATGCATGCCCTGTGTAGGGCAGGTCTTCCTCCATCAGGACAAACCATTTTTTGCAGGTCTTCCTACAACAAGACAATCCCCTTTTTTGTCTGTCCAACAATGCAATCCCTTGCATGGCGATGTCAAGCAGGAAAAATAAAATATAGAATAGAATGAAATAATACATGGTGTGAAATTATTTCAGGATGACATCTTAGTATTTAGAAGGAATGTAAGAACACACTGAAAAGAGGTGAAGGCAGTTGTTTGATATTTTTGATGAGAGGATTGAGCTTTAAGAAAAGTGTAAGCCATTTTAGATATAAATTCCAAAGAGTATTTATGCCGTGGGGGGGGGGGGGGAGATCTGAGGGGGGGTGCTGGTGGAAAGCTTTGTGCCGCTTTTGCTGCAGTCGGCCCCCTTAGGGGTATAAAAGCAGCCCCCACCCTGGCAGCTCACTGGGGAAACACACGGTGCCGCTACAGCCTGTCCGGCCCTGCGTGCAATGGAGTGACATCCTACAGAATATCTTTCATTAAGCATTGTTTAATCTTTGGACCAGACCTACAAAGAACATCATCCGGCCTTTTTTAGCATCTTTAATATTTCTCTAAATGCATTACAAATTGTTGCAGATAGAACATTGCACGTGAGAGGACTAATAAAGATGGATTCCATATCTGATTGACTGTAGGAGGAGTTTCCTAATGGGAAGAACACAATTTGATAATACTGCATTAATGGGAACATTATTAAAGTTTGGATTTGTTCGACCTGTGCACTGCTATTTAGTTTTGAAGTTTAAGAGAAATGTATGATGTAGGTAGGTGCTCCGTCCTCAGGTGTCGTCGTCTACCCAAGACGAGTATAGTATAATGCTAACCGTGTGAACAATTTGTAAATTGAAAACATCCCTTCGGGCACACTGATGTTTGGGGTAATTATCCTCCGTATATTAAGAAAAACAAAATTGTGCTCAATCTTTACGAATTGTTGACTCTTACCAATAAAAAAAAGTCTCTGAATCTGTCTTCAAAATGTTATTTGGGTAAAGCCTCCAAGGGCTTGTTTTTCAATCTTAGAGGTTTAGCAGCTGGTCTATAATCTGGGTTTCCTTCCATTCTTTGGTCCAGTTCTAAATAAAAGCTGCATTGTTTGGCCTTGATCTTCTATCTTTTCCTAGCAATGTAAGCATCTATAAGTGGTAAGCAACTTTTTGTCTTTTTTATCAGCTATTTACTAAAGGCATCTTTTAGTAATTTAGAGGCCCCTTGTTACACTCCATGTCGGAAGGAAGGAGGCTATGTTGTCACCTTACCATATAACACACAACATTCTGTGTTGTTTCCCAATGCAAGTGACTCATTTAACACAAAATCTGTTTTAAAGCATTATTTTTGAAATACTACATATTCATATTCCTCAGTTCAGACATTCACTTAAATCTTCATTTACATAATGAAGCATTAAAATACGTACTTTTTTTTATTTATTTACATAAAAGCTACATTTTCAAAAGATGGTTGACAGAAATCCATTAAAGCACAAACAAAGCAATGTACCACTAAACATTTTATTGAAAAGCAAGGCAACTCCAGTTCGTAAAAAAAGAAAGTAATACTCCATTAACCAGCCAACAACTTGTGGTATACAAAGTAAACTTTCCATCAAATAATTTGTTCATGCATCTAAAAAAAACATAATTTCTTCTTATGCAAGAGCATAGCCTTGTTTTGTAAGCGATTGCCCAGCTTGTGAACTAGTACCGTGGGTTGCTGAGGTCAGAGAACAACAGAACAGAGCAAGCCCAGAATATACATAATTACCTGACTCAAACAGCACAAAAATGTCATTTGTGAGCAGCGGCGGCTGGTGGCTTTTGAAAGTGGTAAGGCGTAAAACTCATGATTGACTGTCACCAAGTGAGCAAAGTGAGTAACACCAAGTGACGCAGAGGGAGTGTTTATGTTAAAGGACCTTCCCCCAGATTCATCATGCTCCTCTTTTGCGAGTCCTTAATAGCGATTATTAAGTAATTGCTATTAAAGACTCGCAAAACGGGATGCATGTAGAAATCGCAAAATTTATAGCGATTTCTACTGCTTCCTTATTTGCGATTCGCTAATTGCTAATCGCAAATAAGGAATTTCTCCCCATTCATTCCTATGGACTAGCAATTAGCGAATCGCAAATAAGGAAGCGATTTCAAGGGTGCCAGGGTGTCCAAAGGACACCCTGTAGCACCCCTGAAATGGTGATTTACACTGGTGTTGCGCACACACATGTCCAAAGGACATGTGTGTGTGTAACATCCAACTCAGAAAAATGCACTAAAGTTTTCGCTATTTACCACGAAGTCAGACTTTGCGGTAAATAGCGGCCCAAAATTGCGAATTCGCAATTCTAAAATGGTTCATGAATTGCATTTAAGGAATCTCTAATAGAGATTCCTTAAATGCAATTCCTTGCAATTTAGCGATTTCAAAATTTGCGATTTTTGCATTTGGGATGATGAATCCCAAATGCAAAAAATGCGCTCGCAAAGGGCCAGATTCGCAGAATCTGGCCCTTTGCGAGACGATTTTTGCTTCATGAATCTGGCTGCTTGTCTTTACATTCACTACACAGGCAAATATATGCAGATGGATTTTACATTTCCGTAATGCCAAAACATAACTTTGAAGGGATGTGAAGGCAAATTGTAATTACTGCATTAAAGAACTTAAGTAAATGATGGACAACATTTAGCCTTCTGTCATAATTTACCCAGTTACAACATGCACACAAAAGTGTCTTTTCACTTGCACATTCATTGCAAAATATCTTGCCACAATGAGCTAGAGCGGTACTGCGGCTGCAGGCGCCTTACTTGTCTGCAGTGTTTTCTCAAAGAAGCATTAGAAGGAAGGCAAGCAAAGCTTGCAGAGCACACACACACACACACACCGTCACCCACTGCAAAGAAACGTACTCATTGGATATTATATACGGGGCTTTTTTGGTTCAACCATCTGTGGTAGCTCTGATTGTGACATACCACAGCATCCAATTACAGCTTTCCTTGTCATACATATTTCTAGCAGCAACACATGTCCACGTTTCACTGAACACTTTCCCAGGCATGGCTATATGATATGACCTATTTAATTATGAACTTCCAACTTGATCATTACTAACTAACTATACAAGGCAAAATAACCAATGACAGAGCATGTTTGTGCCATCAGACATAACAATAAGCAGTATTCGGTGGCAAGATATTTTTTGAATCATCACTTTCAGAATGAGAAACTCTTGAGAATGTTGGGACTTGATGCTGTGGGAACCAATGTGAGGGGTGGGAATTGAGAGCTACAATTGCGCAAGCTTGAATCAAAATATATAATTGATTTTGAAACCCTAATACCACAAGGTTTGAATTCCATTGAAGAACTTGCTATCCATTTGGGCAGTTAGAAATAGTAAATTTGAGTATTACTGTACTAATCTTTTCAGATGGTTTTTATGGTTATTAACTATAACACTGTATATTTATATTTGTTCACAGGTGCTGGTACTTCACAGTTTTTCTTCCTTTTGATTGATTGAATAGTGCGGAATTTGCTGTCTTCATATGTTGATAAATATTTGTTTCTCATGTAAATATATTGAATATATAAGTCACTAGACTATGAACTTTGAGACTGTTGATATTGGTCATTTCGTTAAATATAGTATTGATTGGATGGAAATTATCTAGTGGGCAAGAACTGATTGTGAGCCATGGCAAAATTAAACACACCAGAGTGCCCACTTGGGCTGGACAGCAAATGTCCCTTTGATGGATTGTATTTTATGGCAATACTTAGGGCAAAGAATATTATATAATGATATGAGTATATATTCATGAAATTATAATTATGCACTGAATATTGGATAATGCTGCTTAAGAACCTGGAGCTGTGTTATGAAGCATTTGCTTATTGCAACTTATTTTGCTGCAAGACACTTGTCCATATGTGGTATAACGTTATTCAGAAAAAAACTGTTCTAAGATAGCTTCCATAACCGAGATGACCGGAACATACTATATAGGCTCGTAATTTCATTCACTTAACCAACAATGGATAATATGTTTTAAAATTGAAATTTTTGTGATGAGACATCAATTTATTGAAATACAATAATATTGTAAGACATTAGAGTTGATGTGGAATACAGTCGCTAGAATGAAATGAACTGTTCCAAGATGGCAGCTACTATTGTAACTATCATAATACACTATGTGGGTGAAGTCCGTTTTTTATTGTTGATATGTATTTAAATAAGCAAACGTGACACAGTGTTGTTGATGACCGTGAACAAGGCTTAATAAGGAAACGCGTCTATGTGTCATTAAAATTGGAATTTTTGGGGCATACTGGAGTGTCCGAGTATTTTCCTGCGGATGGGAGGAGATTTAGGTATATATATATATATTACCTACTGGCGGTCGCCAGTAGGTATATATAGTTAGGATTTTTTCTCTATGGGATTTTTGAAAATTCTATGTCTAATAACTTTGGCGTTTGTGGACGGAATTGGCTGAAATTTTCAGGAAAATGGCACATTTTGTTTCTGAGCAGCCCCTGAAAATTGGGGGGGGGTTCGTCCAGGGGGGGTCGAGAAAAAAGGGGGGTCCCAAAACATGTTTTTAACATTGAGTTTTCCATAGGGCGGTTGGCCTCACTTTTAGCCCGAACGGCTGAATGGATTTGCACGAAACTTGGCAAAATTGTAGGGACTGGTAGCCCGATGTGCCTTTTGTAGGTCTCAATATATGTGCTACAGTGGATTTTGAGAAATTAACGTTTAAAAAAAGATATATATCTGTAACAGCGGACCGGGCAGCGCTCCAGTTCGCGTACTTTTCGCGCAACGGAGCTTTGTGAAGCGAAGCTGATTGGTTCTCTGGCGTCTGTAAACATTCCAAACAGTCCGTAGCGGCCGCCATCTTGTCTCTTGGTAGGATCGAGAGACAAGAGGAGGCCAAAGCGAAGGGGCAAATGACCATAAGGGGGCATAGTAGATCCTCCCTGACTTCTTAGGTTTGATGTACCATTTTGCCAAGTTTGGTGTAATTCCGTTCAGCCATTCAGGCTGTAGACGTATCTAAATGTCAATAATTGAACGGCTGAATGGATTTGCACGAAACTTGGCAAAATATTAGGGACTGGTAGCCCGATGTGCCTTTGCTAGGTCTCAATATATGTGCTCCAGTGGATTTTGAGAAATTAACGTTCAAAAAAAGATATATATCTGTAACAGCGCTCCGCTTCGCGTACTTTTCGCGTTACGGAGCTTTGCGAAGCTGATTGGTTCTCCGGCGTCTGTCAACATTACAAACAGTCCGTAGCGGCCGCCATCTTGTCTCTCGGTAGGATCGAGAGACAAGAGGAGGCCAAAGCGAAGGGGCAAATGACCATAAGGGGGCATAGTAGATCCTTCCTGACCTCTTAGGTTTGATGTACCATTTTGCCAAGTTTGGTGTAATTCCGTTCAGCCATTCAGGCTGTAGACGTATGTAAATGTCCTATGGAAAATTGCATGGGGAAAACACATTTGAAAGTGTTGAAATTTAGAACCAATTAAAATGTTACTTTGGTTTTGTATTTGTGTGTGATGAAAGTTAATTGGTTATGTATATATCTCAAATGAGAGGAAACCACAGCCATTTTGTGATACTACTGTCTGAGGTACATTTGTGAGGAATTTTTGGTGGTGAATTTCTGGTGTTTGATTTACACAGTACTAACACTTCTCCTACTTTTAAAAAGGTGAGTTGTTAATTTGTAAGGGGAACTATGTTGTACACTTGAAGATAATTTGAAAAATGTTTTCTGTTATTTATTTGCAGTCCTTCTGTTATACTAAATACTTGATAAAGTTAGTTTTATATTATGTATTACTAAAAACGATAAATGAAAGTGATTATTTTTTTCTGCAATTTACAGCAAGCAATTTCAAAATAAAATGGCTCACAATGAAGAGACCGTGGCAATTTCTTTTGCATTGTCCACTACATTGATTGAAATTGAGAGCACCAATAATGAAATATTGTCACAAGAAGGAGATGACTTGTATGATTTCATTAGATTGATTGAAATTGACAGCACCAATAATGAAATATTGTCACAAGGAGGAGATGACTTGAATGATTCCACTACATTGATTGAAATTGAGAGCACCAATAATGAAATATTGTCACGAGGAGATGACTTGAATGATTCCACTACATTGATTGAAATTGACAGCACCAATAATGAAATATTGTCACAAGGAGGAGATGACTTGAATGATTCCACTACATTGATTGAAATTGACAGCACCAATAATGAAATATTGTCACAAGGAGGAGATGACTTGAATGATTTTTTGATCAATCTGTTGATGGCGAATTTATCGAATGTTTGGAGACCATAGAGTTACAAGAATCATCATTGCAGACTTTTAATGAGGAGATTCCAGATGAGATGATTGAAGAGGAAATTGCTGATGAGGACATGTTACTAGTTCTTTCAAATTTAGAAAATTCTGAAGAATAAATGTATATTTAGAAATCAAAAATTGTTTGAGACATTATTCATTTTTATTTTTAATTTATGAGGTTGTAGCGAAGTGATTGTAGTATAAAATGAGACTTATAGTATAGAGTGCAACATTTTTATGTTACATGGTAAGTTTACTCATATTTACTTCCCTTCTCCCACTATATTATCTCCAATGTGTATTTGACATCTCTTCTTCATCTCCGGCCTCCTTTCTCTCACTGTGTGTCTCTGATGCATCTTATCGCTGCTATTTTGTGTAATTACAGAAGAGAGTAAAATAAAATAGTTCGGAACGTGAAAAGGGGGCAAAGTAGAGTACCCCTCACCCCCTAGGCCTTCTCAGGCGGTCCCAAAAGGATCAGTTTCTGCTTTCCTGACAGATTATGGTATGAGTTCCATATACCACAATAATTTGCATTACAACATGCAAGATATATATCTCCTATTACCAACTTTTGGAGATATTCGCGCTAAGCGCGAATATCTCCAAAAAGTAACACCTGCCCTGAGTAGTTCTTAGCCATGTTATCCAATGGGAGGTGGATAACATGGCTAAGAGCATTAGCTCGGTAATGCATGAATATCGCTGACTTTTTAGCGATATTCATGCATTGCGGCCGTTTTTTATCGCATTTGCGATAAACCTTGATAATAGCAAGGTTTATCTTCGATAATTTCTGACGATGCTTAGCGGTAAAAAATTTGTTGGTAAGCATCGTTAGCGATAAATATCGCTTAAGTTTGGTAATATGCACCAACGTCTGTTAACGTTCGATTCGAAGGAAATGAGGAAGTGTTGAAAAACATTGTTTGCGCCATCTTGCCTTTTTTGAAATGCCACAATTTTGTCGTGCACGGCAGCCATTTTAGATGCCTTGACCAGACCCACTCTCTGCACGCTGTCGATTCGTAGCATGGCTCCCCACCCTCGCAAGCATCTTCCCCAGGCACTGGTCACCCCCGCTCTCTGTCTTATGCATGGGCAATAAACCTCCCCCCATCTGCGCTGCTCTTCCCTGAGAATCACACTCTGTGCCCGCCCGACACCTCCCTTTCGCCCTATTCACTACCGCACCCTCTGACACTCCTCTTCCTCTGTGTCCGATTGTCCAGGCTATCAGCTAGCCCTGCAGATGTAGTTTATGGCTCCAGCTGTAAAGAATCACCCCTCTTCAAAGGAGTTATAGTAGATCAAGGCCCACACCCGATGAGATCCGTCACACCACACGTGTTCCTACTATCTGAAAACCATCCTGTATTGTGATTGGGGAGGGGACCGAGCCTGAAGCGGAAGATTCTAGGAATGACTCTTTGTACATCAAAGTTTTTACAATTATGTGTCACATTAAAAATATATAGCACTCCAACAAAGTAGTAGGAATATAAAACTTTAATAACATATAAATATATACAACAAAACAAAAACAGTAAAAACATTTAAACAACGAAGAGACCGTGGCAATTTCTTTTGAATTCCTGATGAGGACATGTTACTAGTTCTTTCAAATTATGAAAATTCAGAAGATGTTGCCTGGGGGTGGGTCGTCAGTAGCAGTCTGTTGTGCGAATAGTTCCAAGGCAGCAGAACGCGCTGAAATCTAGATGGCACGAAAGTGATGTCTAGTAAGTTGCCGCCCAGCAAATAACGGCGTGGGGCGCCGCGGGGGTGAGTGAGTCCAGTAGGCACCACAGCTATTCTTACCGGCATTGCAGAATTACTGCTGGGGACAATGCCTGTGCTGTAGCAGGGTCACAGCAGAAACAAAAAGGATTCTGTTGATGATGTTGTTGGTTTTCAATTTGAAAACAGTTCTGGTGTCAACTGCTATGGTAATGTAGTGGTTAATGTTTTGTTTTCTCTAGAAAATGTAAAAGAGGGGGAGGCAGTCCAAAGTTCCGTTAAAAGGGCAAAGGAAAGGATCGGTGGTTTGAACTATCACTTCAAAAGGGGAGGGGGTGCAACAATTTTTCCTACCGGGTCACACTGTGCTTTCACCGGAACTGAGGTCTGCAGGATTCTAGTAATTCAAAGTGAGGCTGGCGCCAGCATGGGAGCGCCGACGTCCCACGGATACAGTTTCGTCACTCCACGGGCGATCATGGCAGTCATTCCCCATCGGGGGTCGGAGACTCCCGCGGCTCCTGTAGAATCTTCAAGGTCGTGGAGGACTACGGTGGTGGAGTCAACCAGTGACCGAGCAATTTCTTCATGCTGGGCCCGCTCTTGCCAGGTCGATCGCCATTTTGAGAGTTCGGCAGCTACCGGCGATCGCGGGGTCACATGAGCGGACGGGCTCCACCCTGCCGGGCGAGACGTTGCAGCATCGCCACAGTGGACGAACCCTTTTCGGGGCGCCTGGAGCGCTGAGGGTGCAGCTGGGAAGCCTTCACCTGAGGAGGCGGGAGAGGCCTGTTCGCACCGTCTCTCCCTCCCAGTGCACCCCACGGCGCCCCGCTTGACATTTGTTATGGCCGGTGGCGATGAGGACGGGGGGGGGTCGGAGGCATGTGCAAGACATCCCCCCCAGTGTTGTGAAAGCCATTTTTGAAGAAAGAAGTGGTGCCTGGCGTGTTGCCGCTGCTATTACCAAGGAGAAAAGAAAAAATGTCCCGTCCGTCTTTGGGCCGGGCTTCCGGTGGATGTCGGCCGGACGCCCCTGGCTCTGGCCCCATGAACGGGTTCCTTGGTTTATCGGCTGCAGCCGGATCCCGTCGGCCTCGGCCCCCCGACCGTTGGTGGCTGGACCGGAAGAGCATGTGGCGGGACTACCTGAAACTCTCAAGGGCCACCGCGGCCGGACTGGGAGAGAGAGGGGAGGGTCGAGGAGACATTCCCCCCCCTGCAACTCTTCAGCGTTGTAAAGGCAATCCCCTGGCCGGGTCCCGCTGGCCTCGGCCTCTCCTCCGGCTACACCCTTTGGCAGGCGGTGGGACAGCGAGGGGTGATTTGGTTTCTCTTACTGTTTTTCTGGTCTCTCACCACTGGCATATTTCTAACGTTTTCTTGTTTCTAGGACATTAATAGGTTTTATCATTACGTTATGTTATCGTTTCTTTGTTCGTTGTTTAATAAAAGTTCATGTTCATCAGTGGCCTACTGATTTTCGTTTTCCTATTCTTTTCTTTCCAGGTTGTTTCATGCTAAAGTTTCTGTTAACAGGATACAGTGA
This sequence comes from Lissotriton helveticus, assembly GCF_964261635.1. Lineage (NCBI taxonomy): Eukaryota > Metazoa > Chordata > Amphibia > Caudata > Salamandridae > Lissotriton > Lissotriton helveticus. The sequence continues at coordinate 1,067,356,237 of NC_136070.1, read as the reverse complement.
TCACTTCGTTATTATTGCATATGTCCTTTTCACTAGGGGTGCTCTCTGGTCGGGCCAGATGACGTATCTCTAGTAAATGGTCCGGGTGAAACAGGTGCATCAATCAGTGGGGAGTAGATAGGCATGACAGATTACAACGGGGGAGAAAGGTCCGCATTACGTACCCTTTCACTATTTGCACAGATTTTCCTACGTATATTTGCAAACAGGGAATACCTCCAAAAAGAACCAATTCCCAAACAGTTAATGTTTGGGGAAACAATCAATCAATGAGGAATGAAATAGGCACGACGTGTTAAAGGTTTGCGTTACCTACCCTTCACTATCTGCAAAGGGAGAGAGAATATTCCTATTCTTCCTCGTTTGCAGGCAGAGAAGATTCTTAAGAGAACCAACTTCGAACAATTCAATGGTCGATTCAAACAATCAACAAGGGGTACTGTGAACACAAATGAACGCCGCTTATGTACATACACATTGGTATTATCAACAGGTTGTTCCTAATGTTTCTATTTTAGGGAGGTCAAAAAGAGATCCCATTAGTGGCCTACTGATTTTGCTCGATTCCTTTTGTTTTTTTACACGATTTTTCGCTATCTGCAAAGACTAAACAGAGTATTGCGACTCTGTGCTTGTTTGTAAATAGAGAATGAACCAAAGAGAACAATCAATCAAATGGAGAGAGAAGCAGGCACGACGGATTACAACGGGGGCAAAGGCCTGCGTTAACTACCCTTCACTATCTGCAAAGAGAGAGTACTCCTAATAGAAATGAGGGGTGGGGGGCAGCATTCAAAGCAGATCAGTGTGCATAAACACGAAAATGTTTTTACTTCCCACGTACTTGACATTCGACAGCTTATGATATTTGCTATTAAAAAACCATTGAAATTCACTGAAAAAACCATAGGTTATAGACCATATATAGTTAGGAATTAGCATTTACAAAACCTTGAAAATTCACTGAAAAAAACATAGGTTATAGACCATATATAGTTAGGAATTAGCATTTAAAAAACCTTATTTTACTCACACAAAACCATTGAAATTCCATATATAGAGAGTTGCACTAACTATATATCGCGCACCCACAATCCACTGCTGATCATGTCACATATTACATCATTCATGACATGGTCAGTGACATCACTGATGACATCACTGATGACATCTCAAATGACATCACTGATGACATCACTGATGACGTCTCATTTGACATCATTCTTGTGCTAATACGATAAACCTCTTCAGACTCTAATATAACCTTAGATACACTCAGTGTATACAGACACTCACACACTGCCACTCATCCATGGAGTTACTCACACACCCAGTCAGTCATGCAAAGAAACAATCTCACCTCCATTTCTTCAACTATACAGTTATACACACCTTACTTATTGAAACATATACTAACACATATTTACTCTCTTATACAATCCCTGATACAAGTTCACAATGATCGATACAACCACTCACTCATTCAGTGGCTCTCATGCACAGTTATTTATATATGCCAACTCTCACATGTACTGTGTTTTACATATGTACTTACTATGACATGTAGCATTGAGATATCCATTCACTCATCAATACACTCATGCACACAGTCAACTGCCCATGTAGCTGTTTCCACATGCACTCTTGAACTCATACACCTAGTGAATAAACTGCTCACACATCTATGCACAGAGTCACACACCTTCCAGCCACCCCCACACAAACTCAATCTCCCATAGAAATACTTGGGCAACCAATTAATAACACATATAGCCTCTCGTATAGCTAATGATCAACACATGCAGCAGTTTACATCACAACAGACATAATGATGCACAAATTAAGACAGTTTAGTCACTAACCCATGCATTCAGTGAGACACATTTAATCACTCACTCATACAGTCAGTCACGCACCTACTAAATCCTTCATCCAGACACTTATACATCCACTCATTCTTCAATATGTAAGACATATTTTAACTTTACAGAAACATACAGTCACTGGATGTTGTCATCAGTGATGTCATCAGTGATGTCATTTGAGATGTCATCAGTGATGTCATCAGTGATGTCACTGACCATGTCATGAATGATGTAATATGTGACATGATCAGCAGTGGATTGCGGGTGCGCGATATATAGTTAGTGCAACTAACTATATATGGAATTTCAATGGTTTTGTGTGAGTAAAATAAGGTTTTTTAAATGCTAATTCCTAACTATATATGGTCTATAACCTATGGTTTTTTCAGTGAATGAATATATATATATATATATATATATATATATATATATATATATATATATATTACCTACTGGCGATAGCCAGTAGGTATATATAGTTAGGACCTAGCTACCATAGGAAATCCACAACATTCTATTGGGAATAACTTTGGCGCCGGTTGAGGAACTTGCGTGTAATTTTCCAAAATTTTGGCCAGCTTTGCTGCGCTCCTTCCCTGAAAGTTTCGGGGGGATTCGTGAAGTGGGGGTTGAGAAAAAAGGGGGGTCCCAAAACGTGTTTTCTCCATGTTAATTTCCGTAGGACGTTCTGACAAGGCTACAGCCCGAACCGCTGAACGGCATTACACCAAACTTGGCAAAATTGTAGGTACTGGTACGCAGATGTGCCTTTGCTATATTTGGTGAAAATTGCTCCAGTGGTTTTTATGAAAATTAACATATATATCTGGGCGGAGCCTAACCACACATCTCATCGTGAGATCTGATTGGCTGTCAGCACTTCATCCAAGAAGTGTTGGCAGCCATCTTGGGACCAATATACATGATAGCACCTCATTAAAAAGCATTGTAGTTAATAGAGGGTTTTAGGACTTTAGTTACATTATAAATCATTTGTTGATGGTATCATACTCATTTTAGGAATTGTGGTGTGTTCTAAGGTGATTTTAGCATGTGAAAAAGCCTTCTGCTGGGATATCATGAATCATGTTTGAAAGAAAACTATTATCTCATGCTTTTCCCACAGTGGTTTGGAAGGGGATCTATAAGCTAAACTGAAAGCATATTTTCTGTAAATTCACATTATCTTTCTCAGTCATGTGAGAATGAAGTCTGGCATTCTCAGTAAAACATGTACATCCAACAAGGACAGAGACTGTCAGTTGATTCCTTTGTGTTCTACTGCAGCCTCCTAGAGTGTTCTAAAGAACAACTAGAGCGCTAAAATTAGGGGGTATATTTTGCCATAGAAAGTATGATTAGCGCTGCAGAAAGAAAATGTGGGCACATTTTGAGTGACTTCCCAAATCCTCTTCTATTTCATAAAAAAATTCTGACATGCAGTCTCCCAAGATTGCCACCAGAGACAAAAGAGCCCAAATGTAGCCCAAATATCACCCAGATGTAGCCCAAGTATAGACCAATGACAGAGTGTTCTAAAGAACAACTAGAGCGCTAACAGTCTTACTTATGACAAAAGTATGGCACACCAGAAGCCATCTTGATTGGAATGAAGTGGTAAGTCTGAAAACATTTAATTTAAAAAGGAACAAAATGAGGGGGTTCATTTTGCCATAGAAAGTATGATTAGCAGCAGACTTCCCTGGTGAGCAGTAGCTTTACTACAGTGATCTAATGAGCAACTAGAGTACTAACATTCAGAATTTATGGCAAATGTGTGACACATCTGAATGCCTTATTGATGGAACCAAAGTAAACAAGCATTGAAAATGCAATAGATCTCGCCCTCGTTTAAGTTAAAGCCATTCTGTTTGTAATGAGGTGGCTTTTTAGCTTTGCTTTTATTAGTGTTTTTAAAACTTTCATGTAAATAACATGCATATGTATGCATATATGTATATGCATGCATTTATATTTGTATTTATATAGATATGCAGATTATATATGTTTATATATGTATTTATATTACCTACTGGCGGTCGCCAGTAGGTATATATAGTTAGGATTTTTTCTCTATGGGTTTTTTGAAAATTCTATGTCTAATAACTTTGGCGTTTGTGGACGGAATTGGCTGAAATTTTCAGGAAAATGGCACATTTTGTTTCTGAGCAGCCCCTGAAAATTGGGGGGGGTTTGTCCAGGGGGGGCCGAGAAAAAAGGGGGGTCCCAAAACGTGTTTTTAACATTGAGTTTTCCATAGGGCGGTTGGCCTCACTTTTAGCCCGAACGGCTGAATGGATTTGCACGAAACTTGGCAAAATTGTAGGGACTGGTAGCCCGATGTGCCTTTTGTAGGTCTCAATATATGTGCTACAGTGGATTTTGAGAAATTAACGTTTAAAAAAAGATATATATCTGTAACAGCGGACCGGGCAGCGCTCCAGGACGCGTACTTTTCGCGCAACGGAGCTTTGTGAAGCGAAGCTGATTGGTTCTCCGGCGTCTGTCAACATTCCAAACAGTCCGTAGCGGCCGCCATCTTGTCTCTCGGTAGGATCGAGAGACAAGAGGAGGCCAAAGCGAAGGGGCAAATGACCATAAGGGGGAATAGTAGATCCTCGCTGACCCCCTAGGTTTGATGTGGAGGTTTTAAAAGGGCCCCGCGGGGCAAAAAAAAAAAATAATAATAATAATCGAACGGCTGAATGGATTTGCACAAAACTTGGCAAAATTGTAGGGACTGGTAGCCCGATGTGCCTTTGCTAGGTCTCAATATATGTGCTTCAGTGGATTTTGAGAAATTAACGTTCAAAAAAAGATATATATCTGTAACAGCGCACCGCTTCGCGTACTTTTCGCGTTACGGAGCTTTGCGAAGCGAAGCTGATTGGCTCTCCGGTGTCTGTAAACATTCCAAACAGTACGTAGCGGCCGCCATCTTGTCTCTCGGTAGGATCGAGAGACAAGAGGAGGCCAAAGCGAAGGGGCAAATGACCATAAGGGGGCATAGTAGATCCTCGCTGACCCCCTAGGTTTGATGTGGAGGTTTAAAAAGGGCCCCGCGGGGCAAAAAAAAAAGAATTATAATAATAATCGAACGGCTGAATGGATTTGCACGAAACTTGGTAAAATATTAGGGACTGGTAGCCCGATGTGCCTTTGCTAGGTCTCAATATATGTGCTTCAGTGCATTTTGAGAAATTAACGTTCAAAAACAAGATATATATCTGTAACAGCGCTCCGCTTCGCGGAGATAAAATTATATCTGTATTACCTAGCTGTTGCTAACACCAGTTAGCGACGGCTAGTAGGAGATAGCGACCATCTTGGGCCCCACTTTGCATGTGAGTGATATTTATCACTAATGACATGCAAAGTGGGCATGCCAAGATGTTAGCGACTGGAAACAGTCGCTAACATCGCTATCTCCTATTATCAACTTTTGGAAATATTCGAGATAAGCGCGAATATCTCCAAAAAGTAACAGCTGCCCTGAGCAGTTCTTAGCCATGTTATGCAATGGGAGGTGGATAACATGGCTAAGAGCATTAGCTCGGTAATGCATGAATATCGCTGAGTTTTCAGCGATATTAATGCATTGCGGTCGTTTTTTATCGTATTTGCGATAAACCTTGATAATAGCAAGGTTTATCTGCGATAATTTCTGACGGTAAAAAAATCTTTGCAATGCATCGTTAGGGATAAATATCGCTTAACTTTGGTAATATGCCCCAACGTCTGTTAACGTTCGATTCGAAGGAAATCAGGAAGTGTTGAAAAACATTGTCTGCGCCATCTTGTCTTTTTTCAAATGCCACACTTTTGTCGTGCACGGCAGCCATTTTAGATGCCTTGACCAGACCCACTCTGTGCACGCTGTCGATCCTTAGCATGGCTCCCCACCCTCGCAAGCATCTCACCCAGGCAGTGGTCACCCCCGCTCTCTGTCTTATGCATGGGTAATAAACCTCCCCCCATCTGCGCTGCTCTTCCCTGAGAATCACACCCTGTGCCCGCCCGACACCTCCCTTTCGCCCTATTCACTACCGCACCCTCTGACACTCCTTTTCCTCTGTGTCCGATTGTCCAGGCCGGTCCTAGGCTATCAGCTAGCCCTGCAGATGTAGTTTATGGCCACAGCTGTAAAGAATCACCCCTCTTCAAAGGAGTTATAGTAGATCAAGGCCCACACTCGATGAGATCCGTCACAGCAGAAGCGTTGCTATTATCTGAAAACCATCCTGTATTGTGATTGGGGAGGGGACCGAGCGTGAAGCGGAAGATTCCAGGGATGACTCTTTGTACATCAAAGTTTTTACAATTATGTGTCACATTAAAAATATATAGCACTCCGACAAAGTAGTAAGATTATAAAACTTTAATAATTTATAAATATATACAAGAAAACAAAAATAGTAATAACATATAAACATTTTTAGGGAAAAACAACGAAGTAGCGGTCGGCTGTGCGAATAGTCCCAATGCAGCACAACGTCCAGATTTCCGGCGTGGGGCGTCGCGGGGGGTGGGTCATCAGTAGCAAACTGTTGTGCGAATAGTTCCAAGGCAGCAGAACGCGCCGAAATCTAGATGACACGAAAGTGATGTCTAGTAAGTTGCCACCCAGCAAATAACGGCGTGGGGCGTCGCGGGGGGTGGGTCATCAGTAGCAAACTGTTGTGCGAATAGTTCCAAGGCAGCAGAACGATGGCACCAAGGTGATGTCCAGTAAGTTGCCGCACTGGTTTTGGTATCCTACAATGCTGCTCCGAATAACGGCGTGGGGCGCCCCGGGGGAGGCGGCGTGAACGGGCCTCTCCAGGTGGAGTGTCATCTGTTGTAGTGGGGCGCCCCTTTACCGTTTCAGTTGCCATTCCGTCCGTTTTTGGTCCACTGTGTCAAAAGCCGCAATTCAGCTGAGTTGCGCCCACTCTTGCGGTGCAGCGATAGGCGGCTGTCACAGGACTCTCAAAATGGCGGCAGGCTCTTTCCTTTTTGGGCCTGGTCCACTGAAATGGCCCTGGGACACCTTGGAAATCGGACGCTTGTCTGCTAGGTCTTGGACCCCATTCTCGAAAGCGTCCCCTCCGCCTTGAGAATTCATCAAAAGTTTTGGGGGCCCCGACTCCTGCAGGCTTCTGGTGGGGAGCGGCTGCCATGATTGCTCGCGGAATGACCACGACGGAGCTACGAGATGGTGGTGCTCTCATGCTGACGCCAGTTTAGTCTGAAACATCCAGAAACAAGGTGGGGCTTTCATCGTTTGGGAAAAAAAAAAAGTTTTCATCCAATGAAAAGTGTTGTTTTTAGGTCATATGATCAAGCCTTCCATCATTAGGAAACCAAAAGTAAAATGAACCAATGAAAAGTTTTATAAACAAGTCACATGACCTGTTATGCGGCATAGGGTATAAAATGCGGAGAAAATACGTTGGCACGTGAGGCGGCGTCAGTAGCGGACCGATGTGCGAATAGGCCGAAGGCAATACAACGCGCCAAGATCCGGATGGCACCGAAGTGGTGTCCAGCAAGTTGCAGCACTGGTGTGGCCATCCTACAATGCTGAAAGTCGGCGTGGGGCGCCCCGTTGGCCTGTGAGTTTGCGTCAGTAGCGGACCGATGTGCGAATAGGCCGAAGGCAGCACAACGCGCCAAGATCCGGATGGCACCGAGGTGGTGTCTAGTAAGTTGCCGCACTGGTGTGGCCATCCAACAATGCTGAAAGTCGGCGTGGGGCGCCCCGTTGGCCTGTGAGATGGCGTCAGTAGCGGACCGATGTGCGAATAGGCCGAAGGCAGCACAACGCGCCAAGATCCGGATGGCACCGAGGTGGTGTCTAGTAAGTTGTCGCACTTCTGTGGCCATCCTACAATGTTGAAAGTCGGCGTGGGGCGCCCCGTTGGCCTGTGAGATGGCGTCAGTAGCGGACCGATGTGCGAATGGGGCCAAAGGCAGCGCAACAATATTTTCTGACTGACACCACAAGGCGCTGAGATGCCAAGATCCGGATGGCACCGAGGTGATGTCTAAGTTGCGGACTGATGTGCGAATGGGGCCAAAGGCAGCGTAACAATATTTTTTGTATGGAAGATACCACTAGGCGTTGAGATGCCAAGATTCGGATGGCACCGAGGTGATGTCTAGCAAGTTGCTGTACTGGTGTGGTCATCCTACAATGCTGAAACTCGGCGTGGGTCGCCCCATTAGCCTGTGAGATGGCGTCAGTAGCGGACCGATGTGCGAATAGGCCGAAGGCAGCACAACGCGCCAAGATCCGGATGTCACCGTGGTGGTTTCATAGTTGAGAGGCACTTCATCTGCAGTGGGGCGCCGAGATCCGGATGGCACCGAGGTGATGTCTAGCAAGTTGCTGTACTGGTGTGGTCATTCTACAATGCTGAAAGTCGGCGTGGGGCGCCCCATTAGCCTGTGAGATGGCGTCAGTAGCGGACTGATGTGCGAATGGGGCCAAAGGCAGCGCAACAATATTTTCTGAAGAGAAGACACCAAAAGGTGCTGAGATTCCAAGATCCGGATGGCACCGAGGTGGTGTCTAGCAAGCTATGCAGTTGAGTTGTGTGCGCACTTGCGGCGAATAGGTCGAAGGCAGCATAACAATGTTTTTTGAATAGAAGACACCACAAGGCGTTGAGATTCGGTTACCACCGAGGTGATGTCTAGCAAGTTGCCGCACTGGTGTGGCCATCCTACAATACTGCTCCGAATAACGGCGTGGGGTGCCCGAAGGGGGGGGGAGCCGGCGTGAATGGGCCTTCCTAGGTGGAGGCTCGTCTGCTGTAGTAGGGGGCCCCTTTACCGTTTCAGTTGCCATTCAGCTGAGTTTCGGCTGCTCTTGATGCTACAGCGACAGGCGGCTGCAAGAGGACTCTCAAAATGGCGGCCTGTTCTTTGGATTTGGGCCTGGTCCACTAAAATGGCCCTGGGACACCTTAGAACTCGGACGCTCGATTTTTTTTTCCTTTCCTGTACATGCAAAAAAAGGTAAATGCCCGGTACGTTACACGCTTCATCTGCCACGATGAACTCTCCAGAGGAACCGAAAAAAAATATAGTTGTGGTAACTATACCATGCATCGTCATATGGAGAGGTGGCACCAATTAATTATAGTGCTGCATAAAAGAGAGATTTGGAGGAGAACCCCTGACCTGCTAGTACATTCATCAAAGAAGTGGCACTGAGAGCTTCAGAGGCAAGGGAAACGGTCCCAAATATTTAGAAGAACTTTGGAAAGATTAAAATGACATGTTTAGATTGTGGCAAATTAATTTCATGTGGACAGATGAGTGTTACTCTAATAAATACAGCATATAAACATCATCATAGTCGATGGTTGGTAGAGACATTTTGACTATATCCTGGACCTGCCCGTCCTCGCCCAAAATGGCGCCGGAATAAATGGGACTCGTAACTCCTTGTTGTGTACTGGTTGCAGAACCTTGAAATCACGAGATACGTATGCAGTTTTGAAGCACATGGCGGGCGGGGACGAGAATTGATTGACTATTTCGACATCCCTATTGATATTAAGTTCTGATGTGTTATTGATTACTGTACTGTTGAAAGTTCGAATTAACGTCACCCATGGTACTTGCCCGCAAATGTATATCTAGATAATTTTATTGTAACTGGCCCTGTCGTATTTTAATTATAAAATGTACGTCCACCGATTCCGTAACTGTTAGACACCTTAGTTCTTGCAACCTAATGGCCCGCCCGTTACGTTCCTCTACAGTGTAAATGTCTATTCATCATATACGATTACAGTTTGCTCTGTGGCAGGCCCACGTGGTTATAGGCTCGTATTTGTATAATGAAATTTTCACAATAAAGGTTTTTAAAAGAAAACATGGTAGTAGTATATACATTGGTAAAGTTTTTAATAATAGTGACTGTTTTAGAATCATTAAAAGGCAAGTGAAATAAAGCAGACCAATTACATGAAGGGTAAAAGGTATAATACGAAGGAACGCAGTAAAGATAAATGGTCAAGGGCTGTTGTGTTTTCTATTCCTGCAACATAAAGTGATCGATAAGAATCTCATATTCAGGCGTATCGGCGACTAAGACAGCAGGTCGACCCTCTTTTGCTCAACGGCTCCGTCATGGGACGAAGAAACGCTCTTTTTCTCGAAAAAAGAATATATTTTACTTGCAGGACAGTTGTAAAATTTCCGGGAAAGTACATTAGCCTGGAACATTATAACATATATTTAAGAAAAAATAATGTTCGGAAGTAATGAAAAGCGTAATTTTTAGGTCATATGACCAAGCCTTTCATCATTACAATAAGAAAAGTAAAATGAACCAATGAAAAGTTTTATTAACAAGTCACATGACTTGTTATGCTTACGTTACGCGCTGCGCGCCCCGGATGACTTCCGGATGCGCTAACGCGGCGCGTCATATGACGCATTACGCGACAACGCAGGTCCAGAATATAGTCAAAATGTCTCCACCAACCAGCGGTCGGAACACAACCCCTTTCAGCAGGCTAAATAGTTCTGTTAAATGACAACAGAAGGGACAGGCAACAAGAACCATCAGTCAAAGAGGGGAGGGCTAGTTCTTCTCTACCGGGTTACATTGGGGCGCTACCGGAACTGATCGAATTGGTAGTCTACAGTGTTTCTGGATGTTTCAGACTGAAGCTGGGGTTAGCATGAGAGCAGCACCATTTCGTAGCTCCGTCGTGGTCATTCCGCAACCAATCATGGCAGCCGTTCTTTATCGTTATTTTGGGCGGGGTGGGTGGCGGAGCCGAGCTGTTTTGCAGCCATCATTGTGTGGAGTTCAGTTCATCTCACTAGTTTTGTATTTGTCATGAGGGGTTGTTCCTAATGTTTCTATTTTAGCGAGGTCAAAAAGAGATCCCATTAGTGGCCTACTGATTTTGCTCGATTCCTTTTCTTTTTTTTTACACGATTTTTCGTTATCTGCAAAGACTAAACAGAGTATTGCGACTCTGTGTTTGTTTGTAAATAGAGAATGAACCAAAGAGAACTAATTCTAAAACAGTAAATACTTGGATAACAATCAATCAAATGGAGAGAGAAGCAGGCACGACGGATTACAACGGGGGCAAAGGCCTGCGTTAACTACCTTTCACTATCTGCAAAGAGAGAGTACTCCTAATAGAAATGAGGGGGGGGGGCACCATTCAAAGCAGATCAGTGTGCATAAACACGAAAATGTTTTCACTTACCACGTACTTGACATTCGACAGCTTATGATATTTGCTATTAAAAAACCATTGAAATTCACTGAAAAAACCATAGGTTATAGACCATATATAGTTAGGAATTAGCATTTACAAAACCTTGAAAATTCACTGAAAAAACCATAGGTTATAGACCATATATAGTTAGGAATTAGCATTTAAAAAACCTTATTTTACTCACACAAAACCATTGAAATTCCATATATAGTTAGTTGCACTAACTATATATTGCGCACCCGCAATCCACTGCTGATCATGTCACATATTACATCATTCATGACATGGTCAGTGACATCACTGATGACATCACTGATGACATCTCAAATGACATCACTGATGACATCACTGATGACATCTCATTTGACATCATTCTTGTGCTAATACGATAAACCTCTTCAGACTCTAATATAACCTTAGATACACTCAGTGTATACAGACACTCACACACTGCCACTCATCCATGGAGTTACTCACACACCCAGTCAGTCATGCAAAGAAACAATCTCACCTCCATTTCTTCAACTATACAGTTAAACACACCTTACTTATTGAAACATATACTAACACATATTTACTCTCTTATACAATCCCTGATACAAGTTCACAATGATCGATACAACCACTCACTCATTCAGTGGCTCTCATGCACAGTTATTTATATATGCCAACTCTCACATGTACTGTGTTTTACATATGTACTTACTATGACATGTAGCATTGAGATATCCATTCACTCATCAATACACTCATGCACACAGTCAACTGCCCATGTAGCTGTTTCCACATGCACTCTTGAACTCATACACCTAGTGAATAAACTGCTCACACATCTATGCACAGAGTCACACACCTTCCAGCCACCCCCACACAAACTCAATCTCCCATAGAAATACTTGGGCAACCAATTAATAACACATATAGCCTCTCGTATAGCTAATGATCAACACATGCAGCAGTTTACAGAACAACAGACATAATGATGCACAAATTAAGACAGTTTAGTTATTAACCCATGCATTCAGTGAGACACATTTAATCACTCACTCATACAGTCAGTCACACACCTACTAAATCCTTCATCCAGACACTTATACATCCACTCATTCTTCAATATGTAAGACATATTTTAACTTTACAGAAACATACAGTCACTGGATGTTGTCATCAGTGATGTCATCAGTGATGTCATTTGAGATGTCATCAGTGATGTCATCAGTGATGTCACTGACCATGTCATGAATGATGTAATATGTGACATGATCAGCAGTGGATTGCGGGTGCGCAATATATAGTTAGTGCAACTAACTATATATGGAATTTCAATGGTTTTGTGTGAGTAAAATAAGGTTTTTTAAATGCTAATTCCTAACTATATATGGTCTATAACCTATGGTTTTTTCAGTGAATATATATATATATATACATACATAAATGCATATGCATATATATATATGTGTGCGTGTAGTGAGAGGTAGAGAGGTAGAGGTGTAGAGGTAGAGAGGTAGAGGTAGAGAGGTAGAGACTAGTAGAGAGAGAAGTAGAGAGAGGTAGAGAGGTAGAGAGAAGAGAGTGAGTAATAGAGAGTAGAGAGTGAGTAGTATAGAGTAGTAGATAACAGTAGAGAGAGTAGCAGAGAGTGAGTAGTAGAGAGTAGTAGAGTGAATAGTAGAGTGAGTAGGAGAGAGTAGGAGAGAGTGAGTAGTAGAGAGTAGTAGAGAGTAAGTAGTAGAGTGAGTAGTAGAGAGCAGTAGAGAGTGAGTTGTAGAGAGTAGTAAAGAGTGAGTAGTAGAGAGTAGTAGAGAGTGAGTAGCAGAAAGAGAGAATAGTAGAGAGTAGTAGAGTGAATAGTAGAGTGAGTAGTAGAGAGTAGTAGAGAGTGAGTAGTAGAGAGTGAGTAGTAGAGAGTAGTAGAGAGTAAGTAGTAGAGTGAGTAGTAGAGAGCAGTAGAGAGTGAGTAGTAGAGAGTAGTAGAGAGTGAGTAGTAGAGAGTAGTCGAGAAAGAGTAGTAGAGAGTGAGTAGTAGAGAGTAGTAGAGAGTGAGTAGTAGAGAGTGAGTAGTAGAGAGTAGTAGAGAGTGAGAAGTAGAGAGTGAGTAGTAGAGAATAGTAGATAGTGAGTAGTAAAGAGTGAGTAGTAGAGAGAGAGTAGTAGAGAGTGAGTAGTAGAGAGTAGAGAGTAGTAGAGAGTGAGTAGTAGAGAGTAGTAGATAGTGACGACGCAGCGTTTCGGTATTTTAACAATTCTTACACCTTCTTCAGGACAGTTTCTAAACAATGGAGAACAAGAAATTACTCATATGACCTGATCACATTTTTAACAAACAATACATAAAGTTTTTTTCAACAGTGGTTTAGGAGGCAGGTTCTACATCTAGTTATATTCTACAGTTTACGAATATAATTTGGAATTCATCATCTTGACCACCTAGCTTTTTTATACAGTTTGTAGATGGGTATCAAAGAGAGTATCACTAAACACTATATGTGGCAAAAATGTGACTTAAAGGGCCTTAATTACCCTACTGATTTATCAGAGCATCGAAATAAGGGGGCTGAAAGGAACCATCTGAGAAAATCTATAGTCATTCTATCAGCTCTCCTCGTGTTTTGACTATGCTCATAGTACAAGCCACTTGTAATGTTGGCCATTATCTGTTGTCTATACGATTTAATTGTCAGTACACTTTTGAGTTATCTGTTTACATTACATACCTCAATAAGCAAATTGAGGAATGTAATGTAAACAGATAACTCAAAAGTGTTTATTTCCATGCTCTGATAAATCAGTAGGGTAATTAAGGCCCTTTAATCACATTTTAGAACCTGCCTCCTAAACCACTGTTGAAAAAAACTTTATGTATTGTTTGTTAAAAATGTGATCAGGTCATATGAGTAATTTCTTGTTCTCCATTGTTTAGAAACTCTCCTGAAGAAGGTGTAAGAATTGTTAAAATACCGAAACGCTGCGTTGACAAACTTCTCTGTATGCATATTGCGATTTGATGATCAACTACTCTGTATGAATACTGTGATCTGACTTATTACTCTTTATGACTAATGTAACCTGAATTATGTAATGCTTTTGATGTTTTTTTTCTCATGCTTTTCATGTTTTGAAATTTAACAATTGATTTTAACTTGTTTTTAATGCCTAGCAATCGATTTTTAACATGTACTGTACTTAATAAAATGCAAAAAATATACCTTGGTATCAACAAGCAAATAAGTTGTTTCTCTGATCTGTTGTGACTTCACAGTGGTTTTATAAATAGTATGGCATGGTTATCTTTGTCTGTTAGTTTGAGATTTCATACTCTGTGTGCATAGGGACTCTCTATTTCTGTAGCTTACTTTTCCCCTGTCCCTGACTGGATTGCTTAGGGGTCCTCTCTTTAGTTTTTGTTTCATATTAGAGGTCGTCCTTTGTAGCGGCACCCATGAGGAAATGTCTTATCCTAAAAACTATTATGGGGCGTCTTTCTTAGTGAGAAAACACAAGTTGTATTTATATCTGACTCCTCCAGATGAAAAAAGGTCATCTGGAGGAGTACGATAAAAATACAACTATATACTTAAAAATTGTCTTGAAAGAAAGAGGGTTGCATAGTATGTTCTGGTCCAGTAGTTTGAAGATGAGCTAGATGCAATAGTTAATAAATTCTAACAGTGAAGACCAGACCAGTCACCAATTAAGAAGCTTACTGGCTAAAGAGATATTTATTTGGTCCCATAGAAGACTAGCTCCTGTGCCAGGCATAACCTGTCTCTGGCACTGCTCGAGTTCATGTGCCAGGGCTGATGCTCATGTCTAAGTGATTGTGTATGTACCTATGTATGTATTTATTACATTTTTTGTTTTATTGTGCTTTCATACAAAACACTTTCCACATATGAGCACTACAAAAGGAAGAGGACAAAATAATATTAGCAGAATCCAGAATTTAAGACTAATAACATAAATATAGTAGGTGCTCTTCCAGCCAGCCTTAAAAATCAATCAACTAAAGTAAGCACAGATCTTACAGAAAAGGGAAGCAGGTTCCATAGCCTAGAAGCTAGAAGCATGTAAAAGTTCAATGAGACATAAGAAATGAAATTTTTATTGAGAAGAAAATGGGAACCATCTGAAGATGAAACATTTTAAAAGAAATAGACATTTGCCAGGGAAGGAAGAATACAAGGAATTTCAAATAGTTTGTATTGGAGTTACCACTTGGGCAGCTCCACATGCAAAGAACAGTAATTAAAACAAGACGAAATCAACATTTGCAACCATAACTTCAGAGAAGAAAAGGGAGTGAGTGTTTTGAAGTTATGAATGCTGATGAGATGGAACTGACATGCTTTTACAACTGAAGATATTTGAAGTGCAAAACCCAAAGAGTATTTAAACTGAAAGCAAGAGGTAGATGAACAACAGGTAAAAGTGGTGTGGAGAAAAGAGACAGGACTAGCTCAAGAGGTCTAAATCAGGAAGAAATTATGTCAAATTTTACTAGGATTCAACGTGAGAGGTCGTCCAGGCCTCATTAGCGTGAATGCAGGCACAAAGTCATCAAGGTAAAAATGGGACTCCATTCCTCGGGTAGATATTCATGAAATGAGCAATTATATGATAGAGAGAAAAGAGAAGTGGGTCAAGAACTGAGCATTGAGGGACCCTATACTGTAAGGGATAGAGTGCGGAAGAAAGGCCTTTCCAGGAAACCAGGAATAGATGCCTGGAAAGGTAAGAATTAAGCCAAGAGAGCACAGATCCCTGAAGACCCAAAGAATGAGAAGATTGGAGAATAGAATGATCCTCCTTTTCAAACGGTGCAGAAACATCAAGGTGAATTAAAATAGAAGATTGATTGTCATGCTGCACCCGAAGAAGAAAATTAGGAGACAAACAACAAGATAGTTTTGGTGGAATAACAAGGATGGAAACAGAATTGTACAGGTGAAAGAAGATTATGAGTATAAAAAAGATATATGTTGAGCAGAAACTATACATTTTATGGTTGAGGAGAGAAATAGACGAGTAGTTAAAAAGGACATTAGGATAAATCGATGGTTTCTGTAGGGGGGAAAATAGTTACAGTTTTAAAAGATGGAAGACAAGATCTAGAATGCAACGAGAAGTTAAACAAAGAAACCAGGTAAGGAACAAGAAGAAACAAAAGTTTAGCCAATGACAAAGAGAGAGCATTCATTGGAAATACTTTTGAAATCCTGAAGTAGGTAAGACTTCAGACAGAGGCAAGTGAAAAGGAGTCTAGGTGCAGGGAAGGTGCTCAGGGTGGCACAGATGTACATGCTCCAGAAAAGGAGATTTAAGTATAGAAATTAGATCTCAAAGAAGGGGGTAAAGAAGTATGTATGCTAGAAATGTTAGAAGTAAAGTAAGTAGCAAAATCCTCAGCGGAACAGGAAAGTGAGGCAAAGGCAGGAGGAGAAAGTGACCAATTGAGAACAGGAAGTTTATAAAGTGAGTAATTAGCCTGGTCATGAAGTAAGTTTTTAAAAAAATATTCATTATCTGATCTAAGCAGAACTGCATCCCTGCATTGGGCTATGAAAAATTTAGTACATCGTTAGTAGACTTGTGCTTATATTATATGTACTCAAAATGGTGCACGGCACAGAGAGCAGAATACTCAGGTGTAAGCGAGTTTTGGGACGACCTCCATCTATGTTTAAAACTCTTGAGTGGAGTGCATGAGACAAGAACAGAGCATGGCAAGTTGGAAAGTGCAGAGAAGTGAAGTCGAGAAAATAATTGAGCAGGCGAGACATACTATAGGTTGCAAGGATAGTATGTGGGGAAGAAGAAATTGAAACAACAGAAGCGAGGGATAAAAAGGTACAGGAAATACATTTTGATCAAGAGGAGGGCAGGGAACTACAGAAGGTGATAAGGGCTCAAATGAAGTGGGAAACAAATCAGGCTTAGGGTACTGCCATGGATGTGAATAGGCACTGACGTGAAGAGAAATAGAGTGCAAGACTCATCAAGAATACAAGGAAGAAACACAGACATTGTACGAAAGCAGAATATTTAAGGAGCTGTGAAGTAACAGAGTTAAGGCATCAGGAAGATATTACAGCAGCGCACATTGTAGGCAGTCACAAAAAGGACCAGAAAGGACCCAGGAGTCTGTAAATTAAATAAGACAACTATAAAGGTGTAATAAAATAAAGAAGGTGAAATCAAAGAAGGAAATTGGAGAGATGTTAATTGATGAAGCAGATTGTGTTAACTGATTAAGGTAATTTATGCCAAGGTGGCTAAAACCTATCTTTCAAGGCCAGTTTTCATAAATGAACGGTAATGGAAATGTGTTGAGGCTGGTGTATCAGTACTCATGTGCCATTGCTTACGCCTTGCATGGTAATGCGCACAAATGTTTTCATATGTACCTGGGCCGGTCGTAAGCTTGCAGCTCCTGCTACAGGTCTTATGTGTCTGTTGCAGTTGAAGTGCCGAAAGCTGGTTCTTGACTTGCTGCTCATGTCACAAGTGTACTTTATCTGTGGTTCCTGGGCCTGCGCTCATTTGTAGAATGCTGCTTTGTTCCAAATCTGATGCTTAGGTTGATACTCACATGGCAAGGCTCGTTTCTTTCCTTGGTTGGTTGCTATTTAAGCATCAGAAATGATGTAGAGGCTACTACTCTTGTACGAGGGCAGGTCATTTGTCTTGTATTAGTATGTTATATGTTTTGAAATTGTATGTGTTATAATTGTATACTACTCTCTCTGTCTCAATATATTTGTTTTATCTGGAACCTGCTTTTTGGCACCACCGGTTCATAACAATTTGACTCTTGTTGAACCCCACTGTAACTCTAATGGAAGCCGGAAACCCGAGCCTAGGCAATCTCTATGATTTGAACCTCAAAGCAATATACAAAAATACAGAAACAGACATAACGGAGGAAGAAGTAATGGAGGCATTTACACTACTCCCTACTTGTTAATCCCCAGCAGAAGATTGATTCCCCGGAAAGTTCTACACGATGAGCAAAGCAGTCTTGACCCCACTGCTGACTCCCGTCAACAAGGAGGTTGCAGACTCAGGCACTCTGGGTCTGATCTTCAATGCAGCCACCATCATAGTCATCACCAAGGATGGCAAGGACCCAGTTAAAAAAGGGGCCAGTTACCTCCCGATCACTCTGATCAATGTAAATCTGAAGATCCTGGCCAAAACTTTCAACACCCGGATAGGGCAAGTTATTCCTCAACTATGACAGCCCTCTCAAGGTGGCTTTGTCCCAGGCTGTACCTCTCAAGTTTATCTATGGACCCTTGCACACCTTGTATGGCATGTAAAGAATGCCCTGGAGGAGAGACTAGCTCTCTCTATCAATGCCTAAAAGGCATTTGCTGGGTGGAATGGCTGTATCTCTTCAGAGTCATGCTGCCTTTCAAATCGCCGGAGCACTTATCTCCTGGAATGGAATGTACAAGGGCTGCTACAAATCTACCACCTCCTTGGCAAGGGGGGGGGAACATCCTTTACAACGCAACTTTTACCCCGCACTACCATTACAACACAACCATTACAATGCAAGTCATTACAACGACTTGCGCTGGAGGGCGCTGTAGGATAGGGAATAGCTTAACTTTCTATCCAACACCTTCCCTACTATCAACGGGGACTGGAGTTGGAATAGAAAATTAAACTATTCCACTATCCAACGCCCCCCAAAGCAAGTCGTTGTAACGACTTGCGTTGTAAAAACTGCGTTGTAATGGCATGCGTGGTAAAAGCATGCGTTGTGATGTCATACATCCTGGCAAGGGTACCCTAAAACCCTTCTTATTAGTTAAACCAACCCAAGCCGACTATTGGAAACACCGCCAACTTTCCCAGTGCCTTTGGTGTGTACTAGGTCCCCTCTCAACAGAACTCCCGACCTCTCCCATCATGCAATACCTCTGACTCTGAGGTGGGTATGGGCACTGGTCTCAGATTTGTATGGAGTACTGATAGGGGAAGCTCATTCAAAACCTATACTGACCATTTATTTTATTTATTTATTTTTATTTAATGCGATTTTATATAGCGCGAACTTTACCCGCAGGTGTCAGAGCGCTTTACATAAGAACCAGTTGCAAAACATAAGGACTTAGGATTACATGCGATACATAAAAGATACAAACAGAAAAAAATGCAAATGTACAAGATGTAAAGTCACACACGGAGGAGATACAGACACAAAGAAAAATTGCAAATGTACAAGTAGTAAAGTCACTCAAGGAAGAAATACAAATGGATATACTCTAAGAGTCATATAGGAATGGTAGAGTACAAAGGTCTACTGCATATACTAGTGATAAGAGTGGTAGCCTGCTCTGAAAAGAGAATATGCCCTGACTGATTGGGCAGAATTACTCCACTCGCACATCAGGGTTCTCCGATAGTGCCACTTTGATTTCCTTTATTTCAAAATACTGCATGATTAGTACTGTGGCTGAAGAACCTGCACCGAACGGGTGTCCTGCCCAACAGCAAATGTTGGAGATGACAGAGGAGGTATGCGATCTGTTACATATATTGTGGAGCTGCCTGTTGATGCGGCCCTATTGAGATACAATGTGGGTGCTCCACGCCCAGTTCGCCCACCCCTCGGCACACCTCGATTTCATTCATGATGTTGATGATGCCGCTGAAATAGACATCCACACTGTAAAGATGACAATCTTTTAGTGAAATTGAACAAGTTTAATTGAAATACAGGATCCTCAGCTGAGGCAACACTCTCCAGCTCCCAACTGCTTATTCTCCTAGCAACATTCCTTACTAGGTCATCAGTGACCTCACCACATTCTAATGCTGCCAGGATACAGATCATTATATATCTTCCTTCTTACATATTTAACAGAACAATACAAACATGACAATAACATTCCCAACCTAAATATTTCATATTACATTCTAGACTGACAAAATTGAGAATAGGAAATAAACATTGCTAAACTTTACAGATGTCAGCCATTGTTCTTACAGCACCAACCTCCAATATTACAACACTACGTTTGACTTCTCTGACTCTGCATTGAGCTAAATCTTAACTTTCTCCTTTATACACAAAACTTGTTTTTAACAACTAATAAATCGCCTGGTGACACCACACACTTTTTCACTCCTTTTCTTAGATTGTAATACATAACATTTCTATTTTGAGAACTTAACGCATTTCTTTTGATTTCATTACAATAAACCTCAATTCTCATTGCACGACCAGCACTTCCACTCAACCACAAAGGACACTCTTTCACACCAGGTTGTCTTCCTTTCAGAGAAACAAATGGAGAGACTCTTGTCATGGAATGGGGAGTCGTCCTGTGCACCCACATCATCCTTCTCAACTCTTTCATCCATGGAAGGTAGTTAGCAAGTGAAAGTTGAATGTTCTCCATCACCAACCGATTTAGTCTCTCAACCAACCCATTAGCTTGTGGTCGGACAAGAGCCACCCTTTCATTTACAATTCCCATGCCAGATAAATAATTCACCATTTCCCTTGACACAAATTGCACCCCATTATCTGACACAATGCTTTTGGGAATTCCTTCCTCCATAAATGCTTCCTCAAAAAACTCGATAATAGTTGAAGAATTCACTTCACCAACAGCTTTGAGCACAAAGCATTTGGTATGACAATCCACCAAAATTAGGATGAATCTGCTCCTTAACCCCAACTTGAATATGGGTCCCAAGATATCAATAGCCAATCTCTCCCTCGGTCTGTCAGGAAAATCCACAAGTCCCAGAGGTGGCTCTCTCGTCACTTTAGTTTTATCACTATTAGCACATGCTGCACAATTTGTTATCTTTTCCTCTACATCCCAATCCATTCCAGGCAACCAAAATGACTGTCTCCCCTTCCTTTTCACAATTCCCCTTCCCAAACGTCCCTCGTGAACTATGTCAAGAATACTTGACGAATACCTTTAGGAGGAATAAATTGGCTTCTTCTCATAAGCTTGTCACCAACCACGCTCAACTCCTCCTTGACTTTAAAATATTCAAGCATATCACCACTAAAACTGTCAGTCTCTTGCCAACCACTCACAACTCTCCGTTCAATTTATTTCATGACAACATCCTCTTGCTTCGAAGCTGCCCATTCTTCTGCCACTATTGCTTATTCTCCACTCAAAGATACGATAACACTAGGTGCTACCTGAGCAATGACATCTTCAGACTCCACTTCCACTGGCATCCTTGAAAGATAGTCCACCGCAACATTTTTGCTATCTTTGACATATTCAATCTCATAATTATAATCCATCACTGACAAGAGCCACCTAGTAGTACGTGGTGTAACATTTACTTCCAATCCTCTTCCTCCTTTAAAAATATATGTCAGTGGTTTGTGATATGTTCTAAGTCTAAAGGGAATGCCCCACACATAAAATTTAAAATGATGTATTCCCAACAACAAGCCAGAGCCTCCCTTTCAATCACGGAATATGTGGTTTCAGCACCTTGCAATCTCCTGGCCGCAAAACCAATTATGCTTTCATCACCATTCTTGATCTGAGTCAACACAGCCTGATACCAACCTTACTAGCATCTGTTGACACATTTGTTTTGGCAGAAATGTCAAAGTGTCCTAATGTAGGAGCATGAATAATACACCTCTTTATCCGTGAAAACGCAGCCTCACACTCCTCACTCCATTCAAACTGAACCCCTTTCTTCAATATTTTCCTCAGTGGTTCAACAATTTCTGTAAATTCTTTTACAAACTTGGCATAATATTCCGCCTAACCTAAAAATGATTTGAATTCATCCTTATTCTGTGGCTTCAACGCTTTCTCAATTGCAGACACAATGTTTTTTTAGGACTGATACCTTTAGCATAATCGTATGTCCCAAATAGGTTACTTCACTCATTCTGATTTGACATTTCTCCTTTTTTACAGTTAAACCATACTTCTGCAATCTTGACATTACTTCCTCAAATAATTTATCATGTTCACAATAATTCTTCCCCACAATGAGTATGTCATCCTGAAAGCATAACACATGCTTTAGATCCCCAAATATGTTCTTCATAATTCTCTGAAATACTGCACAGGCTGCGGCAAGCCCAAACGGCATTCTCTTGTATCGGAACGCTCCCAAAGGAGTGACAAATGATGTTAAATGTCTGGATTGTGCATGTAAATCAACTTTGTGATACGTTGATGTCATATCCAAAACACTGAACACAGCACCACCACCCTCCATTGTCAACATTTCAGAAATGTTTGGTAGTGGTTGCCTGTCCACCCAAATACTCTTCTTTAAGTCACGCAAGTCTATGCATAATCTGGTTTTTCCATCTCCCTTTGGTGCCATCACAATGGGTGCCAACCATTCAGAAGCTTCGATTGGCTCAATTATCTGCTGTTGCAATAATTTATCAAGTTCCTCTTTTAAGAGCATTCTCATAGCATTAGGTACATTTCTCTCTTTATGTACAACTAGTTTCATACCATTTTTAATATAATCTTGTTTGAAAACCCTTTTAATAATCCTAACTTGTCAGAAATGACCACTGGATACTTCTTCACT
Organism: Lissotriton helveticus; assembly: GCF_964261635.1. Taxonomy (NCBI): domain Eukaryota; kingdom Metazoa; phylum Chordata; class Amphibia; order Caudata; family Salamandridae; genus Lissotriton; species Lissotriton helveticus. Next base: position 1,067,333,577 of record NC_136070.1, on the reverse strand, counting down.
AGATCACCACAACTTCCATCATGCACTTCTTTCACCTCATCAAAGTCAGCCAACGTAACTGGTTCAACAGCATTGGGATTTATGGCAATCCCCAAATCACGCTGATGGCGCCACCCTAATAAATCTGAGCCATAATCTGTAACATACACTCTACCATGCACCTTACTTCCTTTGAAGGTAATCGTCATCCATATCATTCCCAAAATCTCAATTCTCTTTCCAGCATATCCCACAGCTTTTATATCTGGTTTATTCAATTGATACTCATCCATACTTTCCCAGTTACTTTCAAATTTTTGCTTAGAAATTAAGGTGAACAAACTGTCTGAGTCCACTAAAACTCTCACCAACACCGCCTCCAAAACAACATGACAATGAGGGTTTTTCCAGCTTATCAGTACTTTCCAAATTCACAGCACATCCATCCAACTTCTCTGCATCACTCACAACCAGAACCTCACCATCCACCACTGAAATAATTTCAACAGTTGAAATTAATTGTTCCACACTATCACACTAATTATCAAACTCATCATCAACTTGTTGAACTCTTCTTTTACCACTGAACTCTATTCTGGTCCTGCACATTTTTGCTAGATGACCTCCTTTTCCACATTTCCCACAAATGGTACTTCTGGTAGCACATCGAGCCCTAGATGCTATGTGCCCAGGAGTACCACACCGGCAGCACTTTACCTCTCTCCAATCTTTTGTCTCCACCTCACTTTTACCTTTAACCTGAACCCTTTTTGTAAAATCATTACCCCTTGCAATATTTTGTTCCTTAGATTGCACCACCGCACTACATCAATATTAGACTCTTTTTTTACAGTTCCTGTATTATCCATTTGCTCCATCCCTTTGGCATTTTTGATTGTTTCTTCAAGATTAGGATCCTTTGTTAGTAACTTTTCTTTAATCCTTTTATCATTCGTACACCTAACAATCTGATCTCTAATCAAGGAATCCGTTAACTGTTCAAAACGACACGACAAGGCCAAACCTCTCAATGTAGCAACATAGGACGCTCTGCCCTCATCTTGTCTCTATATTCTGAAGAAAAGTTTATGCCTCTCCAACACCAGATTATTCTTGGGGGTTAACTGAATGTCTAACATCTGCATCAACATTTCGTAATCGTTATTCGGTTGTACATCACCCATGCCCAAAGATAATTCGTGTAGTTCCTCATAAATTCTTCTCCCTTCAATCCCTAAATGGTGTAGTAAAATTGCTTGCCTTCTAAGAGGTCCATAGCGATCTCCACCACTGGCTAATATATATGTAAGAAATAACTTTTTCCATTGTTTCCATGGCACTGGTGGATCCACAGGTGAGGATAAAAAAGGTGGAGGTGAAGCCATGGATTCTTCAGCCATACCTGTAATAAAACAACCACAACAAACTAAAACAAAAAAATTATAATAATAATTTAAAATAATACATCAATATAACAAATTACCCCAAAAAAAAATAATTAACAAATTATCTACAGGAGAATTCTACTGAAGCTAACATAAATCCCTTGAACGATGCTTGTTTTCTAAATGCCAAAGCGAAAAAACAACGTTCTTTCCTCTAATGCTTCAGTGCACCATCCAATCCAAAGTCCTTTCCTTTAAAACCAATTGGAGAAAGGCAACATCCTTTCCTCTAATGCCTCAGTTCAACATTCAAAGAGGAAACACACAGAAGCAAACCAGAGGTAATGACATCTGGGTAATGATTTTATTTGTGTGCAAGAATGTTTTCACACACAAGTTTTGACATCTGTGCCCAGTACCATTAGTCTTGTGCAGATTTGTTTTTAGACAGCATTTCTCACAGGACACTCTGGTTCAGATAGAATAATATGACCTGCTTCACTTAAGCACTACAAGTGATTTAATCTGTGGTATTTCACAATAGGGCTTTGGGATGGGCGGCTGACCAGCGGGAGGCCTGGCCCTCCCGGGGAATTTTGGCCCGGGGGGGGGGAGGGCAGACAGCCCCTCAGTTGGGCTAGTTGGGCTTTGTGGGCTGGTTGGGCTGGTCTTGGGCTATCTTTGGGCTAGTGGCATATTTAACTGGACATTTTGGGAAACTACCCAACATTTTGGTGGTAGTGACGCAGCAGCCAGTTGTAGGTGTCCTGGGGGGTCTCTCTGTTTTGGTTGCCCTGTGTTTGTGGCCTGTGTCCTTTGGCTTGGGGGTTTTGCCTGTTGTATTTGGCCGTGGTTTTGTACTTTGGGCTTCCCTGTCTCGGGTGGGGGTCTGAGTCACTGGGTAGCTTTCCTTCCTAGTGGGCCTCGTGCTGTGGCTGGCTGGCCTTGGGCGCGGTTTGCGGGATGCTCGTCCTTGTACTTAAATTGTTGTGGAGGGAGTTGCGCTGCGTTTTCATTGCGCGAATTCCTGGGTTGCGGTGACTCTGGCGATGGCGGCTTACGAGGACCCGAAGGTGCTGGAGGCCCTCCGCCTCCTAGACGAAGCGGGCCGCACTGATCTGCTGCGGCCCAGAGTGAAGGTAAGGCCGCCGCGGCGAGCGACGCCGCGGCGGCAGTGCTGGCGGTGGAGGCACCACGTGTTCAGTGGCGGTTGGGTACGGGAGGAGGGGGGCGCGGCCGAGGGCAAGAGGAGAGTGTGCGGCGCGGCCGTGTGTTTGTTGAGGCGGCACGCAGGGGGCAGAGGCGGGGGGAGGCGGGGCGTGGCCCCACAGCCCCAGATTATGTTTGTAGAAGGGGCTTGCGGGGCACCTAGAACGGATGAATAAGGGGGAGTTTCGGCACAGGAGGGGAGGGGGTGTCCAAAGGGGGGTGCCCAGGCATTGGAGATTGAGCAGGTCGGGGGGATGCCCCCGGGTACGAGAGCATTGTGCATGTCCCCGCTCTTAATTGATAGCTCGGACACGGAGGGGGAGGAAGGAGGGAGGGTGGGGCGAGGGTGAGTGCTGGGGGTGCCCATGGGGGGGTATAGAGTTCGGAGGGGGTGACCAGGCCGATGTCCCCTGGGGGTCGGATGACAGCGAGTGCGGTTCCGGGCTCGGGTGAGGAATTGGTGGAGGAGGAGGCAGGGGCAGACCTGGACTGGCAGAGCTTGGGGACGGGCCAGTGCACACAGCGGGGTAAGGGTGCATGGGGGGGTGGAGGGGGTTGGGGCAGACGGGGGCCCACGGGGGGATCGGGGGTGGAAGGGGGGTATATGGGGCAGGTGGATGAGGTGGGGCACGAGGGAACAGAGGGGTGGGGGGTCGGTGCGGCCAGAAATGGAATCGTTGGTGAGGAGGAGGGGGGCAGTTGGGGGGACGGGGCGGGGTTGGCAGGGTTCCGGTGGGGAGCGGGGGATATGGCAGGACACACGGGTGCGTCGAGGGGGGCATTCGGCGGGATGGGGAGGGGGCAGGGGGCATGGGGGATGCGGGGGGCTCTAGGGGGTCATGGGGGCATTTTAACCCCGGCATGCTGGACTCCACCTATTTCTCCCCACAGGAACGAATGGCGAGGTGCTCGGGAGAGCAGCATGTGGCTCCAACCCGCCGAGAGGATGGGCCAGCTTTGCTTTATGCAGGCGGTCGCGCTCCCACAAGGGACCGGACGATAGAGTCCTATGGGAGGCAGGGCGGTAGGTTCCGCCAGCCCCACCCCGAAGGGTCGAAACGGCCGCCGGCGGACGGGGCGGAGGTCCGGCAGTACTGATCGGGAACCCGAGATGGAGCCGGATGAGAGGAGAAGGGAGAGTGTGGACTTGGGTGAACTGATGCGCAACTGCAGGGAGAAGGCAGGGCTTAGTAGGCTGGAGCCCATGGAAGGCGGCAGGTAGCAATACGTGGCTCTGGAGGGCTTCCGTCTTGTCTGAGTTCAGTTTCAGACGGCTGATCTTCATCCATTCCGCGTCGTCTTTCATTCCTTCCTGGAGGTTGGCTTTGGCAGTGGCGGGGTCGTTGGTGAGGGCGAGGATCAGTTGGGTGTCGTCGGTGTAGGAGATGATGTTGAGGTTGTTTTGGCGTGCGATGGCTGCGAGGGGGCTCATGTAGACGTTGACGAGGGTGGGGCTGAGTGAGGAACCTTGTGGAACGCCGCAGATGACTAAGGTGGCCGTGGATCGGAACGGGGGGAGGCGGACTCTCTGGGTTCTTCCGCCGTGGAACGAGATGATCCACTCCAGGGCCGCTCCTTGGATTTCGGTGTTGCTGAGGCGCTGTATCAGGGTGCGGTGGCATACAGTGTCGAAGGCTGCTGAGAGGTCCAGGAGGATGAGGGCAGCTGTTTCCCCGTTGTCGAGCAGGGACCTGATGTCATCAGTGGCTGCGATGAGGGCGGTCTCTGTGCTGTGGTTTGCTCGGAACCCGGATTGAGAGGAGTCGAGGTATCCGTTGGTCTCGAGGAAGGCGGAGAGTTGTCTGTTGATGGTCTTCTCGATGACTTTGGCTGGAAAGGGGAGGAGCGAGATGGGGCGGAAGTTCTTCAGGTCCGTGGGGTCCGCGGTGGGTTTCTTCAGGAGGGCGCTCAACTCGGCATGTTTCCAACTCTCCAGGAAGGTAGCGGATGCGAAGGAGCTGTTGATGATGTTCCGGAGTTGGGGTGCGATAATGGAGTCGGCTTTGTTGAAAATGTGGTGTGGGCAGGGGTCGGTGGGGGAGTGGATGGTGTTCATCAGGCGGGTGGTGTCTTCGGTGCTGACCGGGGTCCAGGTGCAGAGGGTGGTGATGGGGTGCGCTGGTTCAGTGGTTGGTCCATGGTCAGTGCGCCAAAGCTGTTGTGTATGTCGGTGATCTTGCGGTGGAAGAACGAGGCGAGTGAGTCGCAGAGGTCTTGCGAGGGTGTGATGTCGTTGTTGTAGGCGCTGGGGTTGGATAGCTCTTTAACGATGCTGAAGAGTTCCTTGCTGTTGTGGGTGTTGTTGTCCAGTCGTTCTTTGAATGTTGTCTTCTTGGTGGTGCGAATCAGGTGGTGGTGTTTGCGGGTGGCGTTCTTGAGGGCGGTCATGTTTTCTGTTGTCTGGTCGTGGCGCCAGGCTTTCTCGAGGGTGCGGCAGGTTTTCTTGGAGTTTTTAAGTTCGTTGGTAAACCAGGAGGCTTTCCTGCTTCTGGGTCTGCTGGGAGGATTCTTCAGTGGTGCGAGTTCGTCGGCGCAGTTGATGAGCCACTGTGTGAGGTTGCGGGCTGCTTCGTTGGGGTCCGTCGTGCTGGTGGGCGGGTTCTGGCTGAGGGCGGTGGTGAGCTGGTCGGTGGTGATCTTGCTCCAGCTTCTGCGGGGAACCTGTTGCGGGTGGTGGTGGGTCGTGGTTCTCCTGAAGTTGAAGTGGACCCAGCTGTGGTCTGTCCAGTGTAGTCCGGTTGAGTGGCTGAAGGAGATGTGCTTGCTGGAGGAGAAGATGGGGTCGAGCATGTGGCCGGCGTAGTGGGTGGGGGTGCTCACCAGTTGCTTGAGTCCGAGGTTGGCGATGTTATCCAGCAGGGCGGTGGTGTTGCAGTCCTTGTTGTTCTCCAGGTGGAAGTTGAGGTCCCCTAGGAGGATGTAATCTGTGTAGGTGAGGGCGTGCGGACTGACGAAGTCAGCGATGGCTTCGCTGAATTGTGTGTGCGGTCCTGGGGGTCTGTAGATGAGGGTGCCTCGGAGGGTGGTTTTGGGGTCGGTGTGTATCTGGAAGTGAAGGTGCTCGCCGGTGGTGAGGGTGTCGTCGGAGTTGGTCGTGATGTGGATGGTGCTTCTGTGGACGATGGCGATGCCTACTCCGGTTTTGTTGCCGCAGTCCCTCCGGATGATCTTGTAGTCGTCCGGGATGGCTATGGCGATGTCGGGGGCTGAGGAGGCGTTCATCCATGTTTCTGTGAGGAAGGCGACGTCTGGTGATGTTGAGTCGAGGAGGTTCCAAAGTTCGACGGCGTGCCTGTGGACGGAGCGGGTGTTGAGCAGGATGCACTTGAGATGGTTGTTGCTGGTGCTCGGCTTGGCGGGTGCGGTGCAGTTTCGGAGACAGGTGAATTGGCAGGCTTGGCAGGTGAAGGGTCCATGGGTGCGTTTCGGGGTGGCTCGGTAGCAGGCGGGGTTCCGGCCGGCATTGAGTGCCTGGAGGGTGGCGTAGTCGTAAGTTTGTTGGGTGCGCTGGCGACGTCGAGGGCCAGGGGTTCTGGCGCTGGGCGCGGTCCAGGCGTGGACGGGCGTAGACGGGCTTGCCTTTGGCGCGCAATCGGCACGCCCGCTGCGCGCGTCCGCCGTACGGCCTCCATATGAGGGGCTGAGGGAGGGAGGAACAGCTGGGAGGTGGGAGCGGGGTGGCGAATGGGAACGGCGCAGGAAGCAGCAGCAGAAAGCAGAGGGCGAGGTGGGAAGCGGGAGGGCACAGAGGCAAAGGGGGAATGAGGGGGAGAACGAATAAAAACAAATTTACAAGGCAAAGGGGAATGAGGGGAAAACGACGAATTAACCAGCACAAGTTACAAGTTTACAAGGTTACAAAAAGGAACAAGCATTTACAATGCAATAGGTCTCGCAGCATTAAAGTTTGAGTTATTGGCATTTTGTATGACAATGCCAATAGTTATAACTTTCGCAAATGTGATATCTATTGCATTATTACTGCAATATGTGTTGAGAGTGAGTGAGTCAGTGAGTGAGAATGAGTGGGCGAGTCAGTCAGTCAGTGAGTGAGAGAGTCAGTTAGTGAGTGAGAGAGAGTGGGTCAGTCGGTCAGTGAGAGTCTGGACAGTGAGTGAGTGAGTGAGTGAGTTAGTGAGTGGGAGAGTCAGTCAGTGAGAGTCTGGTAGTGACAGTGAGTGAGTGAGAGAGTGGGAGAGTCTGTCAGTGATAGTGAGAGAATCAGTGGGAGTGAGAGTCAGTGTGAGTGAGAGTCAGTGTGAGTGAGAGAGTTAGTGTGAGTGAGTCAGTGAGAGTGAGAGTTAGTGTGAGTGTCAGTGAGAGAGTGAGAGTTTGTGAGAGTGTTAGTGAGAGTGTGAGAGAGGGAGTCTGTGAGAGTATGATAGTTAGTGCGAGTAGTGTGCTGGGTGCAGGAAGGCTGACACATCCCACTCCTTCTCTCAGTAGGCCCCCAGAAAACACTTCAACAGAAAAGCAACGGGGTCACAGGAAAGGGCAGGTAACACACACACCAAGGGTGTCCACGAGAGCCATGAAAACCTCTGCGAAGGCAGAGCCCTACGTAGAAATGCAGCGGCACAGAGTGCTTTTAACACTCCTCACCTCTCCTTCTTTCACATCTACCCTTCTACTGGTTTACTGTTTTCTTTATTTTTTAAACATCCCTAAGCACCAACAAACTTGACCCTCGCCCTGTTCTGCTCTAGGAGTGCCGGCTGCCCTTTGTGTCTGGAGTTCGGAGGGAGCCATCCCCAGAGGACGGTCTCATGAAGGAACAGTGACTGAGGACTTCCACGCAAACAGTGACCATGGGGAGCAGCAAATTAAGACGGGCAGAAAGGCAAAATCTTATATCCCTTAAATACAGAAATAAATGTTTAAAGAGACGCTTTATTGTGATCATAGCTATGAGAGAAAAATATGGAACACAGTCGGAGTGCAAGCCTAAAATTAGCAGTCTGTCCTTCTTTGCAATCTAACCATTTTTGCTGCGACGGGGAAATGCGCTTGTTTATTATGAGCACAAGACGGCACACGTGATTTTGCTCAGGGAGTATAAAGCCACAGAATTAAAATTTTACAACAGGGCAGTGGATAAGCTGAGACTTTTTTTCAATTGGAAGTGTGTTTATCATTAGTCTGAAGAGCAATAACCCCAACCCCCACTGCCAGGCATAGTAGGTGGGTCCCCTCCCCCTATTTAGTTGCCAAGTGAGTTCTTAGGAAAATATGCCGATGTTCGGAAACATCAAAACGTTGTAAGGAAAAAGCACACGTTTTTGAAGGAGCATTAGTAGGGCTGAGAGCAGAGGAGAGTGTTGGGAAGACTCATTTTTATTAGTCATATCCTGCTTTGGGGAAGGAGTGCAAGGGTGGGGGTGAGGGGGGCTGCCTTAGACCGAAAGAGCAAAGGACATAAAACAAGTAACAACAGACAGAGGTACACACAGGTAAGAGCGGCACACAAGCGGGTAAACAGAGACGCACAGACAACAAGAATTACAAATTACAAATTAGCAGGCTGCTCTTTTGATTTAAACGTGGGCCAGTTAACAAAAAGAATCAAATGGAGTCCAGCCAGCATGAATAAGTGCTCTCGTCAGAAAATGCCCCCTCAATCCCGTCGCGGCCGCATCGGAAGTCAGGCAAGGTCGCCTGTGACGGGGGCGGGGCCGCGTCCGGACTGGAAGAGGAGGCAGGCGGAGTCAATGCGTCTCGCGGCCCGGGGCTCCTGTGAGCGGTGGAGAGCCCCGGGGCCGCCAGCAGGAGGTTGCGCGCCTGTTGAGAGCAGAGTCCCCCGAGATTGGCCAGGTAAGTTCCAAAGGGGTGGGGGGGCTTGGTGCACTTGTGTGTGTGTGTGTATGCTCGTGTGTGTATGTATGTGTGTGACGGTGACAGTGGCGGCGGCGGCGGGGGAGGGGGGGGGCGCCTCGTGCACTTATGTGTGTGTGCGCGCGTGTGTGTATGTGTGTGTGTGGGGGGAGTGTGTCTCTGTATGTATGTGCGTGCGTGTGCCCTTGTGTGTGTGTCTGTGTGTATGCGCATGCGTGTTTGGTGTTTTGAGCTTCCCAGGAGACAGCGCCTGGCCACAGCGCGCATTCCCGTGCGCGTGGCAGTTTCAAATCGCCTCCAAGGTGATGCGCGTGGCCAGGATTGTCTCCTGGGAAGCAGACACGGCCACAATAGGTCTCGGCGAGAACGCGCTTCCGCGCGCTTAGCCGAGACCTAAAAAGGAAAAAACAAAAGAGTTACAACACCACAGGTCTCGCAGAAGGGCGGTCAGAGCGCAGCAGCACAGCACGGGGGGAGCACGCGGTGGCTAGGGGGGGCGACCTACCTGGTGACAGGGTCAAGGGTCGCTCCCTTTACCACCGTGCGGCCTCCATATGAGGGGCTGAGGGAGGGAGGAGCAGCTGGGAGGCGGGAGCGGGGTGGCAAATGGGAACGGCGGGGGGCGGGGCCGCAGGGAGCAGTGGTGGGAAGCAGAGGGCGAGGCGGGAAGCGGGAGGGCACAGAGGCAAAGGGGGAACGAGGGGAAGAACGAATAAAAACAAATTTACAAGGCAAAGGGGAATGAGGGGAAAATGACGAATTAACCAACTCAAGTTACAAGTTTACAAGGTTACAAAAAGGAAAAAGGAAAAAACGAAAGAGTTACAACACCACAGGTCTCGCAGAAGGGTGGTCAGAGCGCAGCAGCACAGCACGGGGGGACCACGCGGTGGCTAGGGGGCGACCTACCTGGTGACAGGGTAGATATACAAAGTTATATAGTTAGGTAGGTAGGAAAGTTGGAAATTGCAAGTTGGTGTTTATAATTGTTGCAGGGGGATCCAAATTTAGGGGTGGGGGAAGCAGGGTATTTTAGGAAGTATATATTTCGTGAGGCTTAGTTTTGTTCTGCACAGGCCAAGGGTATGTATTTGTAAGGTGCACCTGTTTCCAAAAAAGCGGCCTTTTACACACCAACAAGCTGGTCTGTGGTATGTGCTGCCCCTCCCCACCCCATTATGGGCCCAATCAGTGTGACGCATGCCGACTCGCTTGCCAAAGGCCACTGTAATGCGAGCCTCTTAATACTATGCGCATTGACTCGCGCATGCTGATTGTAGACAGCGTTCCTATTGTTTTTGTATATTCCATGCGCTGTTCATTTCCCTCACCATTCAACTCCTCGCACGTTAAACTGTCAGCTGCCTCACACTTTAACCTTCACGCGCATTGTCAGCTGCCTCGTGCTTTAACCTTACGCACACTGTCAGCTGTCGGCTTAACTCCCTCGCACATAATTAATTGAATGCTTCACCACCGCTGGCTCAATAAACTTGAAACTCTTTTCTTTCAAATTTAACTTGAATTTGTAAAGATCCCTAAACAATCAAAATCTCCAGACTTCACAGTCAGTTTCTCGTCTTGCACACGTAATTAATTGTAGCACTTGCCGGATACATCATTATGTTTTCAAGGGTAAGGGTGCAGTCGATCTGTCCCCCGCACAGTGTTCCAACACGTCGCCAATGTAAAGATGACAATCTCTTAGTGAAATTGAGCAAGTTTAATTGAAGTACAGCATCCTCAGCTGAGGCAGCTCTACCCAGCTCCCAACTGCTTATTCTCTTAGCAACATTCCTTACTAGGTCATCAGTGTCCTCACCACATTCTAATGCTGCCAGGATACAGATTATTACACACACCCACCGGTGCCTAGCCACAGCACTGGCAGATATGCATCCTTCATCACTGGCATCAACCCACATGCCCCACCCTCACAGAATGGGAACTAGAACTCCACAGGATGGCCCTGCATGAACAGTTCACATATAAACGTAATGACAATCTGGATGCCTTTGACAGAGTGTGGGGCGCTCTCTGGACTCGGTTGAGGCAACAGTCCGATATTCACCTCTCAGAGGTGATCCTGCCCCGCTCCTTTTGGGCCATGGGTCCTGCCAGATGCATGATAGACATCGTGTGTTGTGGAGCTTGCCCGTAACGCACCCGAAAGCAATTCCCTGCATGAGGTGACCAGCTGCCCTCATGTTCTCCTTTCCCTGACTGCCTCTGTCTCCTCATCCTGTGACATTAACATGATGTGAGCATGCCAGACACCCCCCAAGCAACCCACCTCCCATTCACATCATATCAGATATGGGACTCATTCCCCATCAACCTTACCACCCCCCCATCGGCTCCCCCTTTATCCATCCCCACACCACCTTCCCCAATGCTTCCATATGTTTAGAAATTATGGTTGATTGCCACTACCCCCCCCCCCCCATAGGGACTATAGCCATATAGTCTGACTGAGGTCCGACGGAGCCCGGGAGGCGGAGATCATCTTTGTGGTCACGCTTACCTACGATGAGGTACCCCATCAATGGACAATCAGATTCAACTGAACTCCTTATTTGCCCCACCCTTTCTCCTTGGCTCTACTGCCCACCATTTGTCTACCATACAGACCTATTCTGCAAGGTTTCTCTCACTTACTCACTCATCTATCTGGCTATTCTGTATTTTCCTTGAAAATATAAATAAAGGTAGCAAAAAATACAGAAACAAGTATAAATCAAATAAACACACAGACCATGAAATATTTTATTCCATTCACATACAAAAAATATACAAAAATTCTTTAAAAAATGTAATTTTACTCGTAATGCAAAGGTTGGTGATTTTCAAACTTTAGTTTTATTTCTAGAAGTTCATGTGATATGCTATACTTTAGCATATTACTTCTTTGTATTTTTAGCTTAAACTCCCTGCACTCATTTTATCGGCGCATACCAGAGCTTCAATTGAGACCACCAATTGTCCATACTAGATTCTGTTTACTGTACTTGTTCAGCACAAATCAAGATGGGGATACCAACTCAATTTGTAGCCTCTACTTTCAAATCATTCATGTTTACAGAGGATTTAATATTTTTCAGTTTTACATTTCGCTCTTTTGGGTATCATTACTCTATAACTCTGCTGATGTGATTTAACATTAATAACAGTCACAGACTCACTGATTAGAGGGTCACAGACACCGGATTAAGAACCACTAACATAGACAATGTGACAAGCTTGTGAAACAACATTTCCAATAATAATATAGTAGTTTAACATAGGTAATTGGCATAAAAGGGAATGATGGGTAGTACCTGACACTAGATGGAAAATATTTTACCCAGATACAACATTGGAATGTTGGATGTGTAGTTGGCAGCAGGATGGAGCCTTGCATCCTTGGTCGTCATGACCCCACCTTCAGCTAATTTAGAAGGAGGCTGCTTGGCTAATAAACACGTTTAGGGTCTTCCAATTTCTGAGGATGCCTCCTAGGCCTATTAGAGCTGACACCAATAAACTGTAAAGACATGACACCAATGAGATGGAGAATATGCTACCGGCTGTGTCATTCAAAAGAGATTGGTTGTAGCAAGAAACTTCATGAAATAGCTAGCTTCTAAGAAGGTCTTGTGCTACTTGAGACTAAGAGTCACAGTGGCAATGAAGAAGCTGTTTTCTCATCTTTTAGAATGTGGGAAGTAAATTCTTAGGTACATTTCAACCCTTGGGATGGTTTATGACTGAGGCAGATGTAGAGGTGAGATGCTGGCTCCTTGCTAGGGGCAATGAGATTGTTCGATTAGACATAGATTTACTTACTATAAGAATGTTGGCATATTATGGATATGAGACTGATACTGATGTGTCTGTGAACAGCCGTTGATTTCCTTCTGATAGAACTGGGGCGTGGGAGGTGGAAAGTGAAAGAGAGAGTGAATGCAGAGGTGTAGGGGTAGTGGTTTAACCTGGGTTTATCCGAGAAATCAGCAGGACCATGGCAGGTGACTGTTATTTTCCAGCTGTATATTATAAAATGTGATACAAATGTGTTTCAGTAAAAAGAAGTTTAAACAAAATTCTACATGTGCATGTCATTTCTGAATGCGTAATGTACACGTGCACCTTTATATATGTGTAGATGGTGGTGCATGGGGTTATTCTTGTGATTCTTTGACAATTGCTATTTCCTAGGAAACTCCTTGAACTCTTCGGGAATGCATGAAAGTTGAGCATTTACTCAAACTGTAGACACATACCTACCTAACTAAATTTTGGACTTCCAGCCCAGGACGTTTGCTGAAAGAAATAGGATAGGAATTGGGGAATATGATGATATCAATAAAAATAGAAAGATGTTTTAAAAATATTTTGGTGAAGGATTCATATTTTTGAGTAATGTAGACTTTACCAAGAATTGCTAATAGAAAATAGAAATTTTTTATTTGAATAAACTTGACTATACCTCATAATAACAGCTTATAATGTTCCCTATCTGAAACAGAATCTATAACCTCAGCAAGGTAAATTAAAGAACCTGGTACCATGTACTTTGTTGTTGTCTCCATTTGAAGCAATTTTGATATTTTTGTAATTTGCTAAACTATTGAAAGGTGTGTGGAACAACCTAATCTAATCTGGGAATGGTATTATTAGGACTAAACTGGTGGCTGGCGGTGATATATAAATGGAAATGTGTAGAACCACCAACCAAAATAGAACAGAACGCAGTGTAATATGTAAGACTCTGTTTTGATAGGATCTGGTGGGACATAATGTTAACAACAAAATGTGGTTTACTGATAGAAAATACTTGTTAGAATAAATATAAGGTAACATCACTATTTCTATTCGAATACATGTTGTGGCTAAATAGTCCGATTTCAGGAATGATTTTTGAAAAAGACATTGTTATGTGTGTGTGCTGTGTTCATGAGATTGATAAATTATACTTTCTATAGACATATAATCTATAAACTAAATCATCTTGGGTGAATTATGCCTACGAGAATGGCTTCCAGGATGCTAACTTCTCTTGGGAAAAATCACAGTGGGATACCATTCTAAACATTGACCAGAAAAACTAACAGCGCCAGGTAGTAGGATAACTTATGAAACATCTACCTAGATAGGATACAGCTACTAGAATAATAATTCTTGGAGGAGTAAAGGCTAAAAGAGAAATGCAGCAAAAGTTGGTAGACTATTTCCACCAACCACAAGGTCTTACCAATGAAGAAAAAAACAATAAGCTTGGTAATATTAAGGAAGCAAAGAGTCTACTAGATGACATGATGAACAAAGAGTCCAAAAAAACAATAAACCTTAAGGGGCATATTACCAACAAGTAGCGATATTTATCGCTAAATAGGCTTAGCGACGATTTTTTTATCGCTGCCTATCGCTGGATATGTTAGCGGGGAAAACATGCTATTAGCAATGTTTTTCTCCATTATGCTAAAATATTAAGCGATAGCGGCGAAATGAGTGAATATCGCTGAGAATACAGCGATATTCACGCATTAGCGTGATCCTCCTTGACCTGAGTGCCGCTTTTGATACGGTTAATCACAACATTCTTTTAACCCGTCTCCTTGACCTGAGAATATCGGGAGAGGCTCTGGCTTTGTTCAGGTCCTTTTTAAGTGATCGGACCTTCCAGGTCTTTGAAGGTACATCGGTCTCCTACAGCAAACCATTGGGATGTGGGGTGCCGCAGGGCTCTTCATTGAGCCCAACGCTCTTTAATGCATACATGAGACCACTGGCCGGGATAGTGCGTCCGCATGGTATTAACATCATTACCTATGCGGACGATACCCAGCTAGTGGTCTCCCTTGTGCAAAAGAGCAGCCCACTACCACAGTCCAATCTAACAACATGCCTGGAACAGGTCAAGAGCTGGATGACGAGGTCCTGTCTGAAGCTCAATGACGATAAAACAGAGCTCATGCTCCAAGGTCCCTCAGCTCCTTCTACCTTGGAGCTGTTATGGCCTCCGAGCATGGGCACTGCCCCCACCCCCAGAGATAACATCAAAAGCCTGGGGGTGTGGATGGACAAATCATTGACCTTCGACATGCAGGCTACCAAAGTCTCGGCGACCTGCTTTGGCCTCTTGAGGATGATTAAAAGAATTCTTCCTCTTCTTCCCTTTGAGGCCAGGCAGATAGTTATACAAGGGTTAATTCAATCTCGCCTTGACTTTAGCAATGCCCTGTACCTGGGGGCGCCGGAGTATACTCTACAAAAACTGCAGCGTGTTCAAAATTGTGCAGCTCGCACACTGCTAGGAATTCCTCGTAGAACCTCCATAAAGTCTGGCCTAAGAGCATTCCACTGGCTCCCCATTAGAGAGATAGTCAAGTTCAAATCTATGTGCGTCGCCCATCAAGCTTACTGGAAATCTGGTCCAGAAATTAGCTATCCTCTGGTATCACAATACCAACCCACTAAAACCCTCCGCTCCTCACATGCTTTTTTAGCTCAAGTTCCTAGGATTCAGAGAGCGAGGGCCGGAGGTCGATCTTTTGCTTATAAAGCCCCTATACTATGGAACGCCCTACCCCTTCATTTCAGAGCTGATTCTAACCTGCTGAGTTTCCGCAAACAGCTCAAGACTTTTCTTTTTAATTAGTCGGATCCTCCCCCGTTCTTTTCTTCTGAAGGCAATGCCGGTAGTTTTAGCGCCTGGACGCCTCAGGGCAGCTGTTAGCGCTTAATAAAACTGTTTTCATTTCATTTCATTCATTCATTCATTAGCGACGAAATGCTCTTAGCCATGTTATCCACCTCCCATTGGATAACATGGCTAAGAACTGGTCTGAGCAGGCGTTGGTTTTTGGCGATAGCGGGAATATTTTCATCGCTACGCCTGCCTTGCTAATAGGCGTTAGCGACGTTAGCGACTGCTTTCAGTCGCTAATAGGTTGGGTACGCCCACTTTGCATGTCATTAGCGATAAATGTCGCTGACATGCAAAGCCCTAAACCGCTCGCTATCGCCTAAAAGCTGTCGCTAACATTAGTTAGTGACAGCTTGCTAATAGAGCGATAGAATTATCGCCGCTTAGCGGCCGAAAACGGCCGCTAAACCGGCGATAATTGCCTATCGCCACCCTTGGTAATATGCCCCTAAGTCCCCACACCAATCTCCAGAACCACATGACCCTTGGAATACCAGAACAGAGGAAAATCCTTAAGAACAGAAAACCAAGTCAGGTGACAGCCTTGGGCCTCACAATTGTGTATGGTGTGCATGCATAAAAAGGTAGGGATACCTTTAACAAGCCCTGTTGATGGCCCCAGACCTGAACGTGCTCATAGTGAGGGCTGAAACATGTTGATAGATATACAGGAGGTTTAATTGAACAATTATATTCAATAAGAAACCCCAACAAACCTTTTATCCTCACCTCAGGTACCCTGTGAATAAAAAAGCCTTTGGTTATACCTGTAGGTATTTTTAACAGTATATTTTCATCTGGATCCCTGCTTATCCAGTTTGATTTAATCTAAGAACTCCCATTCTATCTCTGGTTGAGTCCGCCCTGGTGGCATCATCCTATCAGGGTGTGGATAGGCACCAATGATGAAGCATGTCACGATAAATGAGTGAGGTGTCTACTCCAATATTTTTGCATATCCAAGAGGTTTAAGGAGGAAACCTTTTGATAAGGTTCATAAGTCATTCATCCCCCAAATTCATCAAACATTCAAGTTGCTTTTTGTGTGTGACAAGTGTTTGCGATTACCATTTTTATGATTCACTATTTGATACCCACAAACAGCAATGTACAAATATGTGTTTAACACATTTTGCAATTCCCAGTGGATCGCAAATAAACCTACCTCATTAATATTCATGAGGTAGGTCTCGGTTTCTAACCCATTGGGAATCGTAAAAATCACAGACATGGTGGTCTGCTGGGGTCAGCAGACCACCATGTCTGTGATAGCTCTTCGATAAAGCAATCTTTTTAAATGCATCTTGTTTTCCTTAAAGGAAAATGGGAAGCTTTTTAAAAAGAAAAATGAAAAGAATAGGCAGTGGTCTGTGGGACCATTGCCTGCTCTTAACACCTTAACCGCAGCGGCAATTTTGCTGCGGTGTGGTGCGTTCCATTGAGTGGGTGGGGCCTCGTTGGCCAACGGATTTGCGCAGCACTATGGAGGTAGTGCTCGCGACAGACATTGGCCGACGGGCGCAACAAAAGGGTTAAAAAATGTTTTTCCAAACATTCACAAAGAGGATGGGGTCCCATTTGCGACTGGGTTACCACCTACTTGAAGTAAAATGTGAATTTTTTGCGACCCCATTTTTGGTCGCAAAACATTCACACATACCACTGCGATTCGGTATTAGGACGGGACAACCTAAACACGCACCTTCCTAATACCAAATCACAAACCCAATCTGCAATTTAGTAATAGGTTTACAAATCGCAAATTAGGTCTTTGTACATTAAAAAATGTTTTCACGGTCGCATACGGCATGATTCTGATAATCTGGCCTTTTGAGACCTCAAAAAAGCTTTGTACATCTGACCCTTAATTGCATGATCATGTTTTATTTTTTTAAAATAATCTTTATTCATTTTACGCACAACACAACATACAGCTGTAAATATGTCATAGCAGAGTATAAAATATCGTACATCTCCATTTGCATTATTTTGCCCATTGGGTGCGGGGGCTAATCGCCATGCTCAACATTACTACCAATTAGTGACAATAGTAATTCGCCTCAGAAATGAACAGTAGATGTTTCTGTACAAAGCTGTATCAAAACATAACTTTAAAGAACTAAACTGTTAAACTTGATACCACCTTACTAATGTGCCTGTCATATATGTGCTAAAATCATGTGCCCGCTGTATGTGCCTCTTGTGCGGTGTGCAAGATGTCAGAGTCCTGCTGTAGTAGGTGCTACTGTGGAAGCAAGGTAGGGGAATCACATGATCATGTTAACACTCCTGGATTTAGTTGTAATTAGCTAATGGTTCACTTGATTTATTTAACTGTTTCTTTTTTAATGAAGTTACCTAATCATAGATTATTCCCCTCTTTACTATCTCGGCATTAAGTGCGAAGAACAGAACACATTATGTGTATTGGTTTTACTAAACGGATATTCAGTTCTGCACAATACATCTCCTTTAATTATCAGAAAATGCAGGGGTAACACCGCAATCTCGAGGTGATTTTAGACATGCATCCAGGAGCTTTTTGCTGACTCAGAAAACATGAAAAAAGCCCGAAAGGAACAATGTTTTGACCGTTTTTAAAGCCCAAAATATGTGAATTAACTCATTAGGATTGCACGGGATTATATTGCTGGCTCAGCCTTTACATTGCATTAATCGGTTCGATTTGTAATAAAAACCAATGTTTCCAAAACAGAAAAACACAAGGAATTTGTTTGGAATGTAATATTATAAACTAAAAGAAACAATAATGCGTTCAGATATGTTATTGAGGTAATTGGCATGTCAGCCATGTTTCATGGCATGGATTAAGTGAGTGTGTGTACGTGTACAATTTTTAAAAGAACTTTTTTTTTTCCTTTTGCAGAATGCGCTTCTGTCCGTGGCTGGTCCTATTAATGCTCGCGTGGCGAAAAGCCTGCAGTGCAGGTCCCTGCCCCCACCCCTGCACATGCACGCTTCTGGGAGCCCAGAGATTAAAAGTCAACTGCAGTTACAGAGGCTTGGAAGAAATGCCTTCCCTTCCTAATGAGACAGAAGAGCTGTATCTGCAGGACAACCTGCTGACGTCAGTACCTCCTGGGAAATTGGACAGCCTTCAGGCTCTGACCAAGATCAATTTATCCAGCAACCCCTGGCACTGTGACTGCAATATTTTGTATTTGACAATCTGGTTGGAGGACCAAGCCACAAGCATGTTTGGAGAAACCCTCTGTTCAAGTCCTGCTTCCCTCTCCAAAAGGCCTGTAGCGCAACTCACCAGAGGCGAATTAGCGCCTTGTTCGAAACATGGGACCTCTTGCTCTGACTTCATGTTCAACGATGCATTTCTTTTCACCTTGGTCTTCCTCTTGTTTGCCCTCCTGGTTGTGTGCATCTCAATATCCAAGAAGCTGTATTTTAAGATGGAGGTTAATGAGGAGGTCATAGAGCTTGACCATGTGGTAAAGCCGGCATTTACCGAGGCCCGAAAGAGAAGAACATTTTCTATCATGCAACGGTGCTGATGTGCAAGTTAGACTTTGTAAAGAGTGTTGAGGTAGTGGATGGACCCATGGATAGCTTCATGTAGTGCTTAATGGGTGCTGTTACTTACAGGTTGGTGTCACCAGTGCTCTGGTTTGGGGACTGGGACTTTTTTTTCATCAACCTACAGTGGCCCAGAGAACAGAGAAAGTCAGAAGAGAAGCAACGAAAGAGAAAAATACGAACACAGTGGCAAGGGAGAAAGCAAAGATGAAAAAGAATCTGAAAGAGTGAGATAAGGGACATAAAATGTGGGTGGTGAAAGAAAGAGGCATGAGGTAGATCAAAAGCAGACCATCTTGATATTCGGCAACACCAACATTTGGCTGGATAAGGTGGGGTTCCTGAAAAAACTTTTGTGCACTTATTTTCATACCGATTACGCATGGTAAACCCATTATAGACTGTCTTTCTCAAACACTTAGTGGTGGGCATTTTATTAAATGTGTCTACAAAGAGGTACATGAAACACGATAATGGGGCTGCATAACAAAACGCTCATCCTCAAGAAGACTTGCATGCCCAAGTGAGTCCCAGTGCCTAGTGCCCTGACTCAGTGCAAAAAACTCATATTGTAAAGTCTACATACATGAACATTTTAGTCAATGGAAACTTGTCATTGAGATATTGGACAATGAACCTTCGAGAAATCACAACATTCAAAGCGATATCAAAGATTATATGTGGTATGTGGGTAGCTCTGTGCCATTGTACATTACTGCTACTATCAGGGAGGGAATGGACCTATTAGATGATATGTTTTAAAAACTAGTCATTAGCCATTTGTCCCCCAACAATAAAAATATTGACAACACCTGGTTTCCATCGCCTTAATATATTTTTTTAGTTAGTACTTTAACATATAGTGCGCTCTGCTATGAGGTGTGAATTACAAGCAAGGTGGATCTACCGGAGTTTTCTCATCTGAAGACAGCAACAGTAGCTATATTTCGTACTTTCGTCTCAAGGACATATTTTGTCTGAAGTATCAAAAACAGAAAAACTGTTCTGCCTTGCCAACAGTGGCGGCTCCTCCGCTAAGGCAGAGGAGCATCGACTCACTGCCTGGGAGCAGCAAAAGAAAGGAAGGAATAAAATGATATTAACTAATGTTATTATCCTTTTATTTTGTCCTCCTGCTGTGGCAGCTTGAGTGAGGGGGCGGTGCGGGGCTGAAGAGCAGGGGAGGAGTGATGGAACCCTCCTTCACTGCGCAATGACTGTTTTGTCGGCCCTCTAGGGCCGCCCAAACGAGTCGTGCTCACTTTCCCCCTTCTCCATGCAGGCTGCATTATAACCTGCATGGAGAACATGCCCACCCCTACAGCCCCTGGCTAAGCGCCGTGTTACACCGTGCAGCGTTGTGATTGGCTGTAGGGAGCGTGGGGGCCCTAGTGCTTTCTGCTTCTTGTGTCCCACAAGAAGCCAGGAAGAGGACGTAGGAGAGGCCGCGGCAGCCAACCAGCCGGCCAGCCACGAGGTAAGTTATTTTTATAGTGATCCCCCCACTGCCCCCTCCTTCCTCGCCACCCACCCCACTGCTGCATCCAGGCATCAGCCACAACTGCCTGCCAAAGAAGCCCTGAAGCAAGTTTGGTGTCACCAACAGAGTTCTCCAAAAATTCCATGATTCACAACACGGCAGTATTTTGCTGGTGGATGGGGGGGCTTATGACCATTTAATACAACAGAGTGGTCAGGCTTTAGCTTATGCATGGTTGGTAGCTTAGCAGACCACTAGTATCCACCTAGGGGAGTCAGCTCCTTCCTTCTGGAAGACACTAACAGTTATTCATTGATCTAATAAGGAAGAAGGTTTCACCAAAGCCAGGTGATCGGGCTCAAGGTAAGCAAAGGTCATTAAATTAAAAAATAGTGTCTGACTAAACAAGATAATCGGATTATTGTCAGAATCAGTATAGGTATAAATGAAATAAACTACAGCAGGTTTTCTGTTACACAGGTTGGTTCTCAACAGTATTTTCTATAGACAAGTAACTGGTAAGGGAGATTTTTATGTAACATTTTATTGATGTTTCAACATGATATACGCATATTACCCACATTATTTTTACATTTACCAGTTCCAAATTGTGTATATATTACATGTTAATTCCAGGATATTATAGTATTCCATCCATGCCCCCCATATCTTGTTTCTTTTTTTGATTCCAGCTGTATTAGGCTAAGTACAAGCTGCAAGAAGCCAAGAACCATGGTAACAGGAGCTTTTAATATACTACCTTCCGTTTAGAGGCGGCGGTGCCTGTATAACTGACCAAACGGTCTACATTGGAACGTTCGAGGTAACGTGTTCCAAGCGAGGACTGATACAAGTTCAGGGGAAACGGGGGCGGGGCAAGACTGGAGAGTGAGTATGCTGATAAATGGAACATACCATGCAACATAGAACAGCATCCTCTCGCTTCATACATAGGACTTTTCCATTAT
Organism: Lissotriton helveticus; assembly: GCF_964261635.1. Lineage (NCBI taxonomy): Eukaryota > Metazoa > Chordata > Amphibia > Caudata > Salamandridae > Lissotriton > Lissotriton helveticus. The sequence goes on along the minus strand of NC_136070.1, from coordinate 1,067,312,487 downwards.
TCTGTACACATCCATTCCTTTTTTCTATTGAATATGGTGGGGTGCGTCAGTCGCGCTCCATTATTGTGCAGTGTCTCTCTTGGCCACTAACAATCCCAAGACGACAAATAACTGCTTAAGTCTATTAAAATCTAGTTAGTCTAAATTTTAAGCAGTGTGATTTGCGGTGTCAGTGTGATTTTTTTACCCTTTTGTTCCTTGCAAATTCCAAAGATTTTTCTGCATATATTATATTCAATGCATTACGTGGAAATGTCTAAATCTAAACCTGGTTGAAACTATATAAATCTAAACCTGGTTGAAATTGCCTCCTCTCTTGGGGTCATCAGTCCTGTTTCCCAATCTGCATAATTTAAAGTGCCAGCATCGGCTTCCCGCGCTGCACTACATTTTGGGGCCATATCCAGAGTGTGAATAACTTTTTTATATTCTCATGATATCATTTTATCTGGAACCCTTCTAATGTAAGTTTGACTTCTAAGGGACTACATTTGGGGATTGGTTTTGCAGTGTCTATGTATGGATGAAGAGTGTTCCTCAATTTCAGATATTGGTATTGGGAAGGGTATGATACTAATTCTTCCAGTAAATTTGTGAATCATTTAATGTTTTCTCTGATTGGCAAGTGTTTGAGCTTTGATATCCTCAGTGTATCCCATCCCTCAAATCACAAAATACCTGCAACCTGTGAAAGTGTTTCTCCTTCCCATAGCGTAGTTGCTCCTTGTGTTTTCCCCTTCCATTTCTGCAAAGTGTCTCTCTTCATGTTGCAAATGATGCCATAGTTTCTGGTGGATGAAGTTCTAGCTGTTCGCCTTTATATAGAAAGTGTATGGAGGATTCCTTCTTCATGGCCTATTTTGCTGTTTCTACATCAGGTCCAAATACAAGCCGAATAGCAAATCAGTTATCATTGTAGCGAGGGAGGAGACATTCCCTGTAATCTACTTATATGGCTGCCATGCCCAAGCAATCATGTAATGTTGACTGGAAGTACTTGGAAATCCTGGGACGTTTATTGTTCCATACAAATATCCTTACAATGGAGTTTCATTTATTTAAATAATTTTTTTCTTTATAGTGATAGTTGTGTACCATAAGCAGAAGTTGGCGGAGTGTCACCATTTTGACCATGGATATTTGCACAATCAATAACCTGGGGAGGAAAATCCACTATGGGAGGCCATTATTAACTTTATCTACTAAAGGGAAAATATTACACCACCACGGGTGGGGACATTTTTGTTACACATATCCACTAGATAGTGAAATCCCTTGTTTGCCATTAGCAAACCTGACCTCTGTGTCCCTTCTTTTAGATTTGGCCCAAGTTTCAAATAGACCAGTGTTTTCTTCATATTCTAGTAGTGTATACATTTTGGTTGTTGATGTCTACAAGGAAGCTGCTGGCATACAGAGATGTCTTGTCTTCTGTCCATGAGCCCCAGTTAAATCCTGAGTATTCTTGCATTTTTTTTTTTAGTGCATCATTGACATGCAATAAGCTGGGATGAATCTAGACACCACCCATGGCATGCCACAGCCTTCTCTAAGGAGAGGACCTCCAATAGATTAATATACTGTATTGTATTGTATTGTAATTGTATTTATATAGTGCTTACTACCCCCGACCGGGTGTCGAAGCGCTTTTTCGGCGGGTAGCACGCTACTCCGGGACCCATAGAGGATTAGTGATGAATTAGTATAGGGAAATATGCAAGTACATTTTAAGTGGTGGATAGGTTAGTCAGTTATTTGGATTTGGAATGATAGAAAAATAAACTATATCTGTGTCTGCCTCAGAGAAATCATCAACTGCCACAGTTTGTCTTTGTTGACCTTATCAAAGGTAAACTTGAGGTCCATGAAGGCAATGTGTAAACAGCTCTGTTTTTCCACCATGCACGTATTTTATAAGCGGATGCAAGTCTAGACATTGGTTGAGTATACTCTGGCCAGGCCAGAAACAATATTGTAAATCATATATTATCTGATCTTTCTAAGCCCAGCCCATGATCTTCAAGAGAATTACCCACCCTAAAACATTAACTATCTAATCAATTAACGAGATGGGCTAACAGCAAGCCTCCTTATCGTCCCATATAGGTTAGAAGGAACTCCATCAGAAAGTGGTGCTTTATTCATTGTAAGCCAGATAATTGTATCAGCAAATTCATCAAGACGAAATATGATTCTCAAGGAACCCTGGATTTCATCTAACCATGTACCAGATTTAAAAGGGTCAGCTGAATCATAAATCGCTTGGAAGTGTTTAACCCAATTTTCTGGGGAGGGGAAATATGAGAGCACAGCTGGTTCCCTTTAACCTTACCAAAAAATTGGGCGATTCTATATATACCAGATTTAAAACAAAACAGGACCTGAGACAGAGCTTTTAGCTCTACAGCTTTACAGCTGTGGAATGAACTTCCAATTGATCTCAGGCAATCAGGATGCCTGTTGCAATTTAGGAAAAAACTGAAAACTTGGCTCTTCCAGAGGGAAGAGTAAAATACAGCTATTGCTATTTTTTACCTGCCCTGATACCATCCCTTTTCCCCTTTCTTTCTTCTGGTTGGTCGTTTCCTGCACACAATTACTACACGGTAATCTCCAGTGCCAGGATACCCGTTGGGTGACAGTGCTCTATACAAGTCCAGTTTACATTACATTACATTACATACATATATTCCAAAAGCACACAATATTCTTAAAGGTAATGCCGTGTAAGAGCTGAGTCCACGCTTCTGCTCTCAAATACTTTTCCCTCTCTTTAAAGCTACCTGATATTTCTGTTGACAGGCCAAGACCTCATACCTCACTCTTGACTTTTTCCTCAATGCCTTCACTAAATCCCTATGAGCCCTGGAAAACCTTTTTGTAAGCCCCGCCTTAAGGGATTAACTTGATGATTGACAGGAAAGTATCTGCTTCCGGCTGGGCAACAACGTTCATTACAGGTAAGCTATTAGAGATACACGTGCTGTACAAGATTATCTAGTAAGGAAGGCCATTAGGGTTTACTATTTGCTGGATATGAAGACTGCGTTTGACTTAGTGGATGAGAAAATGTTGTGACTGAAACTCCGGTTCTAGTGAGCAAATTAATATTCATCACATTTTTTATAGGCATTGATAAGTGGATTTGAGTAAAAAACACAATTTATGTTCATATACTTTTAGAATGCCAATTTGGTATATATAAAGATAGTTTACAAATCTATAAATGATTAAATGCAACAAGAAAAATAAAATGCACAGGCAATATTTGTTAACTGTGGGCAACAGTGAAGGCGTGGATAGCAGTAAACTGCATACAATGTGCAAAAATGAATGCAGTGAATTCAGCAAAGCGCCCCAGTGATATAAGCACTTGTAAAATATTTTTGAAAATCAAGAAAAAGAGCAGATAACACCACTAAAACATTTTGCGCACTTGCCTAGTGACATAGATCACCGTAATTTAGCCTCTCATCAATACTGTTAACCTCCGAGATGTTATCCATTAAAGCTAATTTTACAAGTCAGCTCTTAAGGGAAACATGAAGCCAGTTTGGTACTGCAAAGCCTGCGTTATTATCGCAGATTGCACCTAGGACAATTCCACCAGGTCAAACCCGGTGGAATTTGTCCCAGTAAAGAGCTTAAGAATCTTAGTATATCAAGAGCAAATAAGTACACTCATTTCCACGTTATCCCCCAATCCCTGGAGGAACATGTAGATGGAATTACTAGTGATTCCAAACTGGATAATAATTGTTGCCCATGTGTTAGACCTGTAATCCTTAGGGTGGTCTTTTTCCCTGCTTTTTTGCCTTTTATCTCCTGCTTTGCTGATTCTTTTTGTTGACCTTAGGACTCCGAGTACTTTGCCATTGCTTACCGGTGCATGTTCTTCTCCCCTAAATATGGTGACATTGGTGTATACCTGAATGGCATATTTAATTTACTTGTAAGTCTCCTATTAAGTGGTATACCATATACACAGGGCGTGTAAGCTGAAACCTACTGGTGGGCTGCAGCACTGATTGTGCCACCCACAGAAGTAGCCTTTCAAACCTGCCTCAAGCCTGCCTCTGCAGTGCTTGTGTGTGCAGTTAACTGGCATTATGACTTTGCATTTAAAACTAGCTTCCAAGCCTTAAACTACCCTTTCAATACATATGTCACCCATAAGGTAGACCCTAAATAGCCCTAAAGGCAAGGTGCCATAGGCTAGCATTGGGAATTCTTAATTACACATTTAAGCTGTAATTCCTGATCAGTAAGGAATAGCTTTTTCATGTTTCATACCTATGTAATGGTAATGATAAATCCTCCTGACTGGTGAAGTTGGATTTAACATTACTGTCTTAGAAATGCCACTTTTAGAAAGTTTTTTACTTACGGATCTGTGGGCCTTACAGCCTGTAACCAAAACATGTCTGGGGAGGGTGACATCTACACTTTGTTCATTCCAGATAGACAGCCACAACAAAGGAAGGATAGGTGTGTCAGAGTACCCATCTACATACATCTGTTTACTTATGGCCTTGCCTGGGCAGGATACAAGTGAGGGGCTAACACTTCACTTGAATAGGCAGGTCATAACCCACACAAAGGACTGATTACCCCCCACAGATAGCCTGGCAGACAGGACTGGGTTGAAAGGGATACTTGTGCACTTCAAAGAGCTGCTTTGAAGTCACCCCCACATCAAAGGCACTTTTGGGTATAAGTACTGGGTTTCTGACCAACTTAAATCAGACACTGCTGGACTTGTAACTGAAGCTCTGCTAGAAGAACTGCTGTGCTGCTTAAATGTATGTATTTATTATTAAATGACTCAGCTGGACTGCTGATCTGGAAGGCCTGCTTTTCTGTTTGTTGCCCTGCTGCCTGCTACCCTCTGACTCTGCTGGGGGAGAGCTGGACTCTGCCTTCACTTCAAATTATCTCCAAGGGCTTGTTGGTTTCCTGTTGCTTGAGATGCAGGGCTATCAAAGTCTCTAATCCCCATTCCTGTGCCTGGCTCACTGGAAGTAGCCCAGATAGTTGCAACACAGATATCGACACATCTTCTGTCTAGCGCATCTACCCGGTTACTGGAGTAAAATTGGCGCATCACATCAAAACCACTGCTGTGCCTCCAGAGATCGAAACATCGGACAGCGTATCGCTGCACCTGCAGCTTGGTAAGACTGACGCATCCCCTTGAATGCTTGGAAGAATCCGGCGCATTGCTTGATGCCGCTCAACTCTGGCACTTATCTTCAGAACTTATCTTCAGACACATCGTCTTCAGTGCATGGAGAAGATCTATGCACCCTGCACCTGCAGGCCTCAACATCGACGCCTCTCGCGGTTTGTGACCAGGAAAGGTAATTTATTCACTTGGGCCTGCGTTGGTCCTGTAGCCGGCCAGCACTCCATCGCGGTCAGCCCAAACTTCGGCGTTGCCCCGGTCCAGTGCGACCTAAAGAATCCGTTTTAGTGCTACTTGCTTCTAAGTGCTATACTGCATTTATTTGTTTACAATTCATTATCTCAATTTCCATTCTATGGATTTTTGTTGTTTTGGTCTTGTTTTGTTCAGAATATAATAATCTATTTTTCTTAACCTGTGTGTAGTCTTTTCGTGGTGTATTCATTGTGTTTTTGTGTGTTTGTGTTACACAAATACTTTACACATTGCCTCTTTACATAAGCCTGACTGCTCTGTGCAAAGCTACCAGAGGGTGAGCACAGGTAATCTTTTAGTGTGTATAAAGTTCACCTTAACTAGAGTGGTGGTTCCTGCTCAGCCTGGGTGCATACCATAACCAACATGGAATCCCATTTCTAATATTGGTGATCAGCGGTAAGGATAGGACTTGTGTTTGTGCAATACCATTTAGTAACTCATTGTTCACTACAACTCTATACCAATACCAATTCAAGCCTATTTCCATTCTCCCTGATCTGGCATCTCTTGATTTTTTCAAAGCCCTTCTGCCCATTTCCCATTTTTTCTGAAATGTTTGTGGTTCTACCTGGCAATATGGAACTGGCTAATCTGGAGGCATGTGCAGTGGCCCAGCTCAAGGGGTTCTGTGAGGAGAAAAGGGTGCTCCATAAGGGAAGTGCTAGAAAGCCTTAATAGCATGGACAGCAGCCCACCCATAAGGAGAAGTGGGTGAGGAGGCCGGATCTGAGTCTGAGTAAGGATCAGAGTGGGACCTGACAGACGGTCTTGTCATGTAGGCTACGAGGGGCAGAGCAACTATCTCATAGGACTGGAAATCCACTCACGACCAGGCAGAAGTGTGTCCTCAAAGAACTTGTCCCCAGAGGACAGGAGGGAGGAAATAAAATAAAAGCTAGAGCTTGCCAAGATGGAGCAATACAAGGAGCAGACCCTTGTCCATGCTAAGCTTGAGAAGGTGCAAGCTCTAGAAGAGTAGAGTCTAGCCATGAAGGAAAGAAAGATGGCCCATGAGCTGAGCCTCAGAGAGCTGGATATTAGAGCCCTCTAGGTGAGGTCCAGCAACAACAATATTGGTGACAGCATAATTGCAGTGTCTTCACATGAGTCCAGATTTCATATCCCAAAAGCTATGGTGCCCAGTTATGGAGAGGGGGACATAGATAAATGGTTGACAGCCTATGACATGGCTTTGAAAGTGCACAGAGTCCAAGAGGAGGTTTGGAGGGTAGTCTGTGGCAGTACATGCCCACAGTGGGGAGGAACACACTCCTTACATTAGATGTGGGGGATCAGACCAGCTAAACTGCCATGACGGCCATTTATGTCAGCAAGTTTGGGCTGACCCTTGAGTAGCACAGGCAACTGTTCAGGGCGAGTCACAAACTCTGTACAAAAACATGGGTGGATTTCTTGGACTATGCTGTTAAGGCACTGAAGGGCTGGGTGCGGGCAGGAAAGTTAATGATTATGAAGGGTTGTACAACTTGTTTTAAAGGACCAAATTCTTGATACTTGTTTACCATCTGTTGAAAGCAAGCTTTTTGATTCCAGGAAGCTTGCTGAAGAGGTGGACATCTGAGTCAGCACCACAGTTTCCAAAAAGGTACCTGGGGGGCCTAAAAAAGGGTGGTCAGGATTCCCAGCAGAGGAAGGGAGGGATAAAAAGAAGGAGTTCTCTTCAGGCCCCCCAAATAACTCACAGGGTAAAGGGTCTGGTACATATTCCAAATCTGGACAACAGAAGAAAAACTACCCTGACAAAGGTCATCAGCCCATGCCTGTTAAGTGCTATGAGTGTTACCAGTATGGACCCTACAAGAGGGATCCTAAGTATCCAAAAAAGAACCAACTCCCAAAGGAGGAAAGGTTCCAGGGGTGGCTAGTGTAGTGCTGGGGAAGGAGTTTGTCCCAGTTAATGCGGGGAGTTTAGTAGGGTTACCCTAGTATCCCTTGGTGACAGTGAGATCGTTCCAAAGATCCATGTGCCCTTAAACACTACAGAGTACAGGCAATGGGTCACCATCAATGGGCAAGGAGTTCTGGTTCCGAGGGATACAGGAGCAAGTCAGCTGGTTTCCCCAGAGGAGATAATTTCCAGATTGTGGTAGCTGACAGCAGAGAGGGTCACTATCCTGTGGCCCCTGTTCCATTTGAGGGAGTGGTTTCAGGTCTTCTGAAAGTCATGCCATGCCCGTGCACTGTTTGTTGGCTAATGACCTGGATCACACTACCTGGAAGGAAATAGAGCTCAAGGCTCATGTGGAGATGTTAGGATTACTGGACTGGATCTGTGCTATCATACGATCGATGGCTGACCAGTATGGGATTGAAAAAGACTGGAGCCTGGCACAATGACCCAGCAGCTTCTAGGAAGGGGTGAGGGAGAGAGCGTGGGAAACCAGCCTCTGAATGTACCTCCAATGAGATGGATGGGGCACCTGCAGTGGCAGCCTAGAGTCCACTGAGGAGCACATTGCTTCCCTTTGTGACATGCCTGAGCTTGCATGAAATAAAGTGGCCTAGCCCCTAAAAAGGCGACAAGGACTCCAACATGCAACAACGTGAATACAACTCTTGATATGAAGAAGAGACACATGTCTCGAAATGCATTGGGTTGGAATTTAGCATTATATAAATCAACTGTTGTTTATTATGTAACAGATTGTTTCAAAATGTATTGTATATGAGTATGATTACTTGAGCTTTTGTGGATGTAAAGATCACATAAATAATGTGACAAATAAACTGATTAAGTTGTATTAAATTTTATGAATATCATATCAAGAGTTGTATTCAAGTTGTTGCATGTTGGAGTCCTAGTCGCCTTTTTAGGGGCTAGGCCACTTTATTTCATAGTTTACATATGCTCAGTAGGCATAATTCCAACATTGCACACATATCGAAATATTAGGATTATAAGTATAATTTAGAGTGCGCTGTGTACCAACTTTATTTTGAGCTTGCATAAAGTCATGTGGAAGGAGGACACACCAAGGAGGAGTTCTGTAAGGCTCAAAGGGAGAGCCCAACCCTTGTGGGCATAAGGCAATAGACTAAAGCCCAAGCAGCAGGTCAAGGTTCTGGTAATCACTACATTTGCAGAGAAGACAGTCTCCTTTACAGTAAGCTGAAGTCTCATGGGCATGGGACACCAAGGGCCCTGGTGGTCCCTCAATGCTATAGGGCCTTCCTACTGGATCTGGCTCACAAAATTCCCCTAGCAGGACACCTGGGCAAAGACAACACCTTTGCAAAGCTTGCCCCCCCCCCTTCTGTTGGCCTAGGATCAAGAATTCCTCAGATGCGTTCTGTAGGACTTGTGTGACCTGCCTGGCCAGGTGGAAGACAGGGCAGAGGCTGGAAGCCCACCTTTATTCCTTGCCTGTCATTGGCACACCCTTTGAGAGGTTGGGCATCAACATTGTAGGGCCTATAGATCCCGAGACTGATTCAAGCAGTAGGTGTATCCTGGTTCTGGTGGATCATGCCATTAGGTATCCAAAGCCTATCCTTCTAACAACCATGACAGCACCTGCAGTGGCAAAGGCCCCAATAGGGATAATTACCTGAGAAGGTTTTCCCAAGGAAGTTGTGTCTGACAGGGGCAAAAACTTCATGCCTGCATATATGCAGTCAATGTGGAAGGAGTGTGTGGTAACTTATCAGTTCTCCACCCCTTGTCATCCCCAAACCAATGAGCCCTGCTGCCTGCTGCTCTATGACTCTGCTGATGGAGAGCTGGACTCTGCTTTCCCTCCAAGCGATCTTCAAGGGCGTGTTGGCTTGCCTCCTGTTGCTTGAGATGCAAGGATATCTAAGACCCTACCCCTACTCATGTGCTTGGCTCACTGGAAGTGGCCCATATACATGCAACACCGATATCGATGCATCTCCTGTTTGCATGTAGCAGAACTGGTGCATCAACCCGGTTATTGGAGTAAAACAGGTGCATTGCATCAAAACAAGCGATTTGCCTCTAGAAATTGACACATCGGTCAGCGTATCACTGCCACTGTAGCTTGGTGAGATTGACATATCCCCTTGACTGCGTGGCAGAATCCGGCGCTTCACTTGATACCTCTCAACTCCGGCACCCGTCTTCAGAACTAACCCATTGCCTTCACTGAGTGGAGAAGATCAACTTATTCTGCACCTGCGGAACTCCACACCGAAGCATCTTGTGCTTTGCGACCAGGAGAGATACTTTGTTCACCAGGGCCTATGTGGGTCCTGTAGCCAGCCAGTGCTCCATCGCCGTTGTCCCAAACTTTGACTTAGCCCCAGTTCAGTGTGACCTAAAATAAAAAGAATTGTGCTACTTGCTTTTAAGTGTTTAACTTAATTTATTCTTTTAAAATTCAATATCTCAACTTCAAATCATTCAGTTTTTATCGTTTAGGTCTTGTTTTGTTTCGAATATGATAATCTGATTGTCTAAATGTGTGGAGTCTTTTTGTTGCTTATTCATTTTGTTACAGTGTGTGTGTGTGTGTTGCACAAATACTTTACACATTGCCTCTTTAGATAAGCGTGACTGCTCTGTGCCACGCTACCAGAGGGTGATCACAGGTTATCATTTAGTGTGTATCTAGGTTACTCTGACTTGAGTGGTGGTTCCTGCCTGGCCTGGGTGCATACCTCAGCCAATCAGGAATCCCACTTCTAACACCATGCTGTTGGAAATACTGGCTCCGGTATTAACACACCACAATTGCTGTAGTGAATGTAAAGGAAGCCTAGAAGTAAGCAACAGTTTCACAAACTCCGCGAGTTGCCTCAGCCGTGTGTGTCTCCACTATGTGAATGGGCTAATGCTTCTAGGTTTTTGAGTTTTGCTGGCATTCTCCATGAGGTGGGAACACACATGGTACAAGGGAAATGATCTATTTTTCCAGTTTTTACAGCTATTTAAAAACATAATTAGAACCCAGAGCAATGGGTTTGCAACAGCAGTTTTTCTCAGTAGACGCTTTGTATTAAGCACATGTATATCTAAAGCACATGGAGTGAAAGCTCTTCACTCTGCTGGTGACGTAGAATTAAATACTTTTCAGTGTGAGTTAAGGTTCTGTCGCTGCCGGTGTCCACTACTTTAGAAAATAAACTTGACTGTCTCCTAAAGCATTAGGAAATTGATCTAATGATGAAATGGTTGACATAAATATTAAGCTGTGGGTAGCTCTTCCAGCAAAAAATGACGAATGCACTGGTTTGATAATGCTAACTATGCTTCAAACCTGTATACAGCCAGGCGCAACTCCTAAAAAAAAGTGTGACAAGTGGTACATGTAATGTGCAAGAATGTCACATGGAGTGGTGTTGCCGAAAGTGACATCACAGAGGTGATGTTACATTCGATATTGTCCCTATCATTTATGGGAGTGGGTCCATTTTAAAGTCAAAGCTAAAATAACATGGTTACTACATGGGATATAGGCATATCATCTATTATAGTGTTCGTTATAGGCGATGTGCACCACAGCCTCTCACAATCTACACATTCAATGTAGTTATAACTCTGTTTACCACTGGATTCGTCGGATAATGCACATACATGTTGATTTAACCCTATGCAATGGCTATTTAAGACTGTTTTTGAATTATGCTTATTCTGATAGTTGTGAAGGTAATTATACCAGTAGGTGTCTTGCTCAGGGGGAACCATATTTAATTAGGTTTTTGCTGACATTTAGCATGGATTTTCAGGTAACATTCTACTCTTAGCTTGCATGCTTTTTAGGTCGAGCCTAGCACAATGCATGTGCTGCACTAGGAAATCAACCTCTTGGAATCACTCTAGCTTTCTTAGAAGCTCATGCGTGGGGTGCTCACACGCGATTGGCATTTGCGTCTGGCTTCAGCTTGCAATTGGCCAAAGGCGTGTGGATGTCTCAGCTTCTTTTGAAAGGTTTACTCCCAGAACGTTTTGCTCTTGGGAGCCCGCAGCGGCACGCAGGGGCCATCTGTTTTGTGTCAGGTTTCCTTGGCGCTTTCATTAGAAGGCGCGTCCCCAACTAGGTTTGGAACACGAAGCTTTTTTATCTGTTTGCAGTCTGTAGTGTGAATTGCTGCTGCCTTGCACAGACCCTGTATATCTCTAAACACTCTGCAAACAAATGATGGACGGGATGCTAAATGAATCATACATTCACACCCAGTCAAGAGATCTGGGTTAAATCCATCGTTCTTTTGCTCACCATGCCACCCCAGTTTAGATCCAGCCATATGCAAATCAGTCTTGACCCTGTGCCTCATGAGAACAGTCCAGACTGAACTGCCAAGCCAGGTCCTCCCTAGACTGGAAACAAGCATCCTGTGACCGGTGTCAGGGTATGTCACCCTTCTTCAGCCAGGCTAGCTTGAATCCAGTGGCACAGTGAGCAAGGGACCTATGTCTGGGCATACCCATCCCACATAGGACGAGAAAACGTCCCAGAGAGGCCAAGCTCTTTAAAAGTGATTTCAGAGTAACCTAACCAACAGAGAACAGGCTGTGGAATCTGACCCTGGGGCTCAGAGGCAGCATGAGCCACCGAGCGTGGAACAATTGCATCTAAGGGTTGAGCAAGGGGAGGCAATGAGCAGGCTGGTGCAAGCCACCTTTCGTGACGTCACTTCCAGTTGTGACGTCACGAAAGGTGACAGCATCCCCCCACTTCTTTTTTTAGGACTTGTGCCCTGCATAGAAGGAATATCAGCTGCATCCAAAGAGGGGCTACAAGAGTGTGTGGCCAGCAAAGGGAACTGAGGGTGTTTTACTCTCATGCTTGAGGTTGGGTTATTTTTATTGTATCTTCTCCGTTTTCATTGTTTGAGGTCCATCAATGCTGTCTGTTCTGACGCAAACAGACCTCTTCGAAGGCCCCGCTGGTATTGTGACCTCATCAGGATGGGCGGACAGAGATTCGCCCTTACTATTGTTGTTATTTAAATTAATGCGATTCTTGCTAATCTTAATAATACTACTACTCTTATCATAGAACTGTAAAAAAGTAAGCATGAGCGAAAAATCCGCTCCGATCGCGGATTTTGCGGATTTTCGGTAAATCCGCGATCCGCGAACTCTCGCGAATTTACCGAAAATTCGCAATTCGCGAGCGGCGGATTCCTCGGTCAAAAGTTCAAGCCTTGCTGGTCTGTAACTAATTTACGATGGCGCCGGCAACCTGCCAGCGCCATCCTAAAGTTACTTAATTAGCTTCAGCAGGAAGCTCTAATAGATAAGATAAAGCAGGGGCTCGAGCGCCTGCTTTATTTTACCAATTAGAGCTTCCTGTTGAAGCTAATTTAGTAACTATTTTAGGATGGCGCTGGCAGCTTGCCGGCGCCATCGTAAATTAGTTACAACAGGCACAAAACGGTGGTGTCTTCTTGAATAAATATGAAGGGCAGGGTTCATTCTGGCACGACGGTCCTGGCACAAAAATTACACCTCAACAGGAAGCACTTACAGATATCAATACAGCATGTGCCCTAGTTGAAGCTTTAATTCAGTGACTCATTCATCAGCCCAAAAACAATCCTGAGCGTTGTGGAGGCTGGGCAGGTGTGCCTTCTTCCCAAATATACCGTCGAAAATCAGCTGTGACGCTGGATACAGGCCTTTGCATCTTTGACCTTCACGAGCGCAATCCCCGTGCTGTTCTGTGACCAGGAGCTTCTGTCTCTACATCTGTTGCTCTGATCAGTCTCTGACCTTTTATACACACAAGAGGCATGTGCACTCGCATGGAAGCCCCGTCCGTTTGGCCCCGCCCACACACTCGAGGTGTGCACCGTCTTCCCGCCATTTACCCACTATGATAGGTCACTCAAGGGACCCCTGCGCCCTTCGGCGCGATTGCATAGTAACACACACCTGGTCGCTGTTGACAACTCTCGGGCACTTTAGGTAGCTGTAGTGTAGTAAAAGCACTATACATTTACCCAACGAGGTAGCACTTACTGATTATCCAGTAGAAAGTACTCCAGTTGAGTAGAGGTATGGCACAAAACGGTGGCGTCTTCTTGAATAAATATGAAGGGCAGGGTTCAATCTGGCACGATGGTCCTGGCATGGAAGCCCCGCCCCCAAATCCGCCGATCCGCAAAATCCGCGGATTTTGCAGATCCACGATCCGTGAATACGCAAATTCGTGAATCGTGGATCCGCAAAATCCGCCCATGCTTATAAAAAAGCCACATACCGAAAGGGTTGCTGCACCCTGTACATGGCAGGATGTGTTATTAGTGTCACCGTACAGGGCGCCTTTCACACACAGACAGTCCTATCTTTGCACGAGCGGACATGCTCCAAAACGAAAGGGCTTGTAAGTACGCACCCTGAGCACAGTTCTAAAGAGCAAACATCGAAATATGTGTGCGAGTACGAAGGTGTCTCTGCAAACTGCTGCTCCTAGCATAGCTCTTAGCGCTCGTGGGACAGCCTTGTCTATGCGCTTTACATAACGGGAGTTACTGATACCTAATTAAATGGCATAGCCAATAGGTCTCACCTTTGGGACCTTATAAGTGTTTAGTTAACCAGCACAATATCCTTGGTGCAACAACATCAATTGTTGCATGGCTAAACACTTATAAGGTCCCAAAGACCAGACCTATTGGCTATGCCAATGCTTGCTTATATTTGTTTCACTTATTAACATTTTACCTGACTTCCTCCCATATATGTATGCCCTCATTCACATATGTCAAGCACTCATTTCCAACCAACAGTAAGCAGTACTTGTTAGCATTTGGTGTAGAGCTTTTCTTTAAATGTATTGCTGTTCTGATCCAGGGTTGCTGCAGAGTAATCTGCTCCATTGGCAGCCTCACAGGTGTCTGCAGGCACTAGTTGTCTACAGGTCATTGCGTCTGATTATGATTCTTTTTTAATACCTGCCTTTGATGTTCTCTTGCATTCTATCCCTGTGTACGCTGGAGTAATTTTAAGGACGGTCATGCTAGTGACTTCACACGTCAGAATACTCTGGATTTGAAGATGGGACGACCTCCTGCTGAAGCCACTGTGCAAGCCAGTGAACTGAAAACATGAAGCTGGGGAAGTGCCCTCTAAAGAAAACTGCCAAAAAGAGGAAAAAAGTCAAAGGCAGGAAAAAAAGACCCTCCAGAGAGGGTGCAAACAACAATAGTGCACTGAGAAAGATTAACTGGGAAATGCACACGGCAGGACTAGAAAGGTAGAGAAACGAAGAAGGACAAAAACACAAAATAATCAGAGAGAAAAAAGTGGTGCATAGCCATGATATGCTGGGTTAACCTAGAAAACCCTGCCCATCATGATACCGCAACTTTCCGTAAGAGGGTTGAGGTGCCATCAAGGGAAATCTACTTTGCCCCAGTACACCCCTCACTCCTGATGCGGCGAGATTACCAGATTGGGTTACTGTAAAACACCATACTCACCTGGGCCCATAAACACACATACATAAGCTGATAATCACCGCTGGTGATCAGGACCTATAATTTACCTTGTGATAAAATTGACCTTTACACCATTTCTTACTAAACCTTATCACCTTAGCTCTCAATTTCCTCTGGTCAATAGATCAGGTTGTTAGCATAATAGGTAGAAATGACATTTACCTTTATTTCTTTGAATGACCACAGACTCAGGAGAGTTTTAAAAACAATAATTTTGTGAGTCAGATACTAATACATGTCAAACACTGACTTCTTTAAGGAAAAAAATTATCACAGTAAAACATAAAGACTTAATAAAATCTCATGACATTGGTACCTTGGAAGGGTGGACAAGGAAAACGGTACAGGGACATACCACACAGATTTATATTTACCTAGAATGGTATGAGGACCAACCCCTGGCCAAGGAGCTGGAAAAGGGACTCCGGAGTAGTCAGGAGCCAACAGTTCAGGACTGGTTCAGGACTGGACAGGTGACCTCTTCTAAGTGCAACGCCAGCATTGCACCCCTCTCTGGTACTACTCTCCTCGATTCTTCCCCCTTCTGGATGGAAAGATTCTTCTCCTTCAGTGATCTCTCTGACTCTTCTCTCTCTCTTCTTTCAGAGTGCTCGAGCAGCGCCTCTGACCTCCGTGGCATCCGCCGTCTTATGCATCAGTGATGAGTCGGTGACAAGTCAGTGACAAGTCTGACAAACTAACTGACTGAGCCAACCTTAGGTATACTATTCTGAGTGTATGTACCACCCCCCAATGTTTCAATATTCGTAAATCCCCTACTTCTGATTGGACAATGGGATGGGGAGAGGTCATCACACCATACTAATGTAAGAGCATTTCTTTGAGGTTATTGTTCTATGTTCCCACCCCTTAATTTCACTTTCCCATTTGTTATTCACCCAAGCACATTTCATATTAATTCATCTACAATGTATACAAATTTTGACTCCTTCTCCTTTCCGTCTCCGGGTCAAGAGGTGGTGTTCCCAGGCGCTTTTCTGGTTAACATGTCCTTGGCTGGGTATCAATGTTACAGCACAGAGTTTTACAGAGTCCAGTGAGCTTGCGCATAATCAGGCAAGATGGAGATTTCAGTCACCCTTCAGGCCCAAATACAAACTAATAACAAAGTCAAAGAAAAACATGTCAGAATACGAAAATAAACGAATGCAATGTATACCACTTATTCCTACTCAATTCCCTTTAATTTATTTGAAATATTGCATTAGCAGTTTAGTAAAACGTGCGAGGTTTAGTTTAAGCGTAGCGTGTGCATTAGCATGTAAAGTTCAAGCAGCCATCTTAAATACTACTGCACATACGCAAAGATTTCCCACCAAAGATAAAGACATCATACTATGTATATGCAGTAGATGCATGCGCAGAAGATTCCCGTGTTCTCGGCAGCCATTTCATGCCACTCAGATTACTTGTTAGTAAAACACTTTGAAAAGCTTCCCCTAGATGATGTAAAATGTAGTGTAATTCAATTATTAGTAGCCACAAAACATGTTGGTGACATTATTACATGTTATTCGAGAGGATTGCATCCAAGCAAGTTTCTTACGTACAAAACCTTGCTCCATCACTCCACAGAGCTCCCGCACCTGCAACACAGCCACAAGGCCAAAACCACAGAGGACAGACGCGGTGCTTAGCCACAGCAGGCATTAGCATTTCGGAATCCAGCAGCTCCATGTTGGTATGTGTCCCTGCAGGGCATGCCCGTAGTCAATCACAAGAGAATACCCCACTCCTGAAGTTCCAGGTTTGTCAGGATGAAACCTAATAGAGCGGCCTTTCCAGCCAATCAAAAAGTGCAGCTTGCCATGAGTATAACGAGAATCACAAATGTCTGAAACCTCATATTCTTGAAACCCCTGTGTTTGAATGGTTAGAGGAGGGGTATAAGATTGGAGAAATGACCAGGAGTAAAGGGTTTTAAATAAGAGACATGGAATACCTGATGTACTCACCAGGTTGGATGTAACTGTGGCATCGGGGGAGATGAAGATCAGAGGATTCTGGTCTCCGGCAGAGTCCGGACTCCACATAAATTAGTTGGAGCTTTGGGTGATTCGCTTGTCATTGAAGACCTTTCTACCCTTAAACAAGGAAAGGCGGGGGCGTGGCCAAGATGGCGGGGTAGAAGGACGTGTTTGCCGGAGCTCCTGACCCCGTCCAAGGCCCCGAGCCCTACTTATAGCTAAATTCTCCCCCCCGGAGCTGCACTGTATCGCTGGAGGAGCGAGGGAGTCGGGGGCTGCCCGACTGCCGCCGGCTGAACCCCGCAAAGCGCGAACTCACCGAGTTCGGAGGGCCGAGTGGCTGGCCGGTGCCGACCTGAGCTGGCGGGGCGCCTCCGTCCCGGCTGTGCAGAGGACTACAGGGCGGCGGAGAAGCGGAGACCTGCCCAGACAGAGTGGACGGAGCTGATCGGAGCCGGCGGGCCTTGGACCAGGGGCCCGACCGTGCCTTTACGGCACTGCGAGGTGCCTGAGGAGCTTCCGCCCTTCCCCCAGCGGCCCAAGATGGCGGCAGGCTGAGACCAGGGTTCTTCGCCCAGTCCTGAGTGGAGACCGGGATTGAGACTGCCGACTCCCGTCAACAGGTTGGTGCTCTTAGCGGCGACCCGGACAGAGCGCCTGAAGCGGCAGACACATTGGCTGACGGCTAGTGCTCTCCACGCCCCGGGGCGCTGATTCGACTGGGGTGGGAACTACGAGAGTGCCCGGCTTGGCGGCCCTCTCCGAGCAGTGCGGAGGGCCAGGATCGGCAGACTGCGGAGTCGCACCCCTGACGGGCACTGACCGTGGCCGAGAAACCGCAGGCACATAGCGGGCCGGCGGCCCCCACAGCCCCCCAGCGCCAGCTTGCTCCTGTGTGACACCGCCAAGGAGGCCGACAGCGGACCGTGCCGAGCTACGGACGTGGGTGTAGCAGGTCCCCCCCCCCCGGCGTGGCTCTCACCACCACAGACATCTCGAGGGTACAGGCGGCGGGCCCCGCCTGAGGGAGCCACGACTGGGGTGCAGCCTAGGAAGGAGTGAGGGGCCGTCTTGGGGAGTTGAAGTGCAGCACTACTAGGAGCCATGATGGTGGGGTGAAGGCCTTGGCCCCGGGTTCCGCGGACTTCGACACCGCATTGGGGCCTCCGCGCCATGGCCCGCCCCGGGGGGCGCAGCGCCGGGAGCAGATTTAGAACGAAGGGCGCCCCGTCTTGAACTGTGGTACATCACCCGACCCTGGTAGACTACGGTCTTTAGGAGTGTCACAAGCCAACGCCCGCCCCGGATTAGAGGCAGACTTCTGGTGGAGCGTGGACCGGTGGTGTGCAAAACGGCGACGGGCGCACGGGTCGACGGAAGGGCCTGCATCATGGCCGCTCAAAAGGGTGGTAAAAGGAACGATCGCACGCTGCCGGAGATGCTCGGCAGACCTCAGAACAGAGGAGATAGGGCCTCCTCCTCACCTGGAACAGCTGGGAGCTCACAGTCTGGCGCAGCGGCGGAACCCCCAGTCACCAGATCCTTTTTGGAATCCCTATTTGGCACGTTGCGGGAGGACTTCCAGGCCCTGAAGCAGGAAGTAGCAGGAGAGGTGAGAGAACTCTGCAGGGAGGTGGACGGACTGGGCGAGAGGGTGGCCACGGCGGAGGACTCTACGCACAGACAAGATGAGGAGATCACCTTTCTGCAGCAAGAAGTGCTGACTCTCCGGGAGCAGCACTTGGACCTCCAATTGCATAATGAGGATTTGGAGAATAGATCACGAAGAAACAACATACGGGTCCGAGGTGTGCCATCCTCAGAGGAGACCCCGGACATAGTTAAGTACCTACAGGAACTCTTTCGATCAGTCCTAGGCGAAGGGGATGATTTCCCCATCAGAATTGACAGAGCTCACAGGGTGGGGCCCGTCAGAAGGGCTAATGGCCCCCCTCCGGACATTCTAGCATTCCTCCCGGACTTCCCATTGAAAGAGAGGATAATGGGGGAGGCAAGGAAAGCACGTTCACTCACCTTTCGCGATCACCCTGTGGCGCTGTATCAAGACCTGTCCACACTCACGCTTCAGAGGCGTAAGGCGTTCAAGATTGTGACAGACTTCCTCAGGCAGCATGACACGCCCTACTCCTGGGGTCACCCCTTCCGTATAATTTTCAAGTGGCAAGGAGAGACTCACCAATTGAGATCCCTACAGGACACTTGCGAAATCCTGGGCATCACTGCGGCGGAGGAGGAATCCCACACGCCGAGGAGGCGACGCACGACGAACGGGGGATGGCAATGAGTGGCACGCAGGAGGACGACGGGAGTGTCACGAAGACCGGGATCTCCGACTATCAGGGCTGAACAGGAAGGTGCTGTCCAGACGGCCTCTGAGGAGCTTGGAGGCGTGGTGGAGGTGGCATTGACCGCTTGAATGTGCTCCGGGGGGAGTTCGCCATAGCACCGTTCCAATTGCTGGCTTGGGGTGGGGGGAGGGGGCGCCGGATTGGACACGTGTGGCTGGACGTCCACTAAGGTAACATTCCACGGATTGGTCCGCTTGGGCCTGTCTGGGACTATTTCAAGAAGTTCTGGGGAAGTTGGGGTGTGAGTTGAAGGGTGGGGGGGGGGACTGGGGAAGAAAGGAACGTGGGGGGTTAATGATGTTTGGGAGTTGGGTAGGGGAGAGTTGGGGAGTTGGGGGCTTGAGGCTACTCTGTCCGGCGCCACAGGGGCGTATACACTTACCTGTCCTGACTCACGTGCGACATTACCTACACTCACCGGGCGGCACGCCTCCGATACACTGCACAGGGGAGATAACTTAGACACCTCATGGCGACACTGAAGGTAGTGACCCTGAATGTTAAGGGGTTAAATAATCCTACGAAAAGAAGGGCGATTCTATCGCTGCTTGAAGGCTCTCAGGCGGACATCTGTCTGCTTCAGGAGACCCACCTACTGGCTGCTGACTGTCACAGATTGCGGTCCCGACACTTCCCCACGCAATTCTTCTCCTCCAACACGACTAAAACTGCCGGGGTAGCTATCCTGTTCTCCAAGTCCTTCCGGGGGGAGGTATTGCACAAATTCACGGAACAGAAAGGTCGACTCCTGGCCTATCGCCTCAAACTGGGATCCCAATTGTTCACGGTGGGAACGATTTACGGCCCGAACGAGCAGCAGGATAGGTTCATGCGCGCCGCCCTTGACGACGTTACCGCTTCCCCGGACAGGAACATCATTCTGGGAGGGGACATTAACGTGGTCTTTGATTCCTCCGCGGATAGATCCGCGCAGCGGCGTCCCCAGGCAGGGGAACTGTCTCCTGCAGTTAAATCCCAGCTGGTGGATTTGGACATGCACGACCTCTGGCGGAGTCTACACCCGGCAGACAGGGATTTCTCTTACTACTCGCATGCACACAAAACTTACGCCAGGCTGGACCACTTGCTGGTCACGGGTCCTGTCCGTGATATGGCCACGGCTTCGGACATAGGAGTTATCAGTCTTTCAGACCACGCTCCGGTCTCGGGGACTTTCCAGCTCCTGTGGAGTGCTGTGAGGCGGGGGGTTTGGCGGTTGCGAGACACGCTTCTTCACAAAAAAATGGTAGTGCAGCAGATCACCGACTCAGTAAAGGACTTTCAGTTACATAATTCTAACTCGGAAACCTCACTGTCTACTCAGTGGGGAGCCCTTAAGGCGGTGCTGCGGGGAGAATTCATTGCGGTTTCGGCTGCAGACAATAAGGATAGGGCACTAAAGCGGGACGAGCTCACTCAGAAGGTGCGGGAACTGGAACAGGTACATCGCCGAACAGGGGCTCCGAGGATTTGGAGACAGCTCAAGGCGGCCAGGAAACTCTTGTCCTCTTTGGATTTAGATAGGGCGGAATACGCTGCGCTGCGCATGAAGCATGCCTACTACACGGGGGGAGACCGGTGTGGCCGCTTATTAGCAGCTAAACTTAGAGCGGTGCACCAGTGCCGTCGGGTGAAAGAGCTACGGGGTACGGCGGGGGAACTGGTCACAGATGACGCTGCCGTGGCGGACGTCTTCCGTCGGTTTTATGCTGACCTGTATGCTGCAGATGACACACGGGTCGAGGAGCCGGAAGCTTACTTGGATTCGGTGCCCCTCCCGTCCTTGACGCCGGACCAGGCCATCTATCTGGAAAGGGAGATAAGGATTGAGGAAGTGGTTGCAGCGATTTCTAGACTTAAGCATGGAAAGGCCCCGGGCCCAGATGGGTACACGGCCCTTTTCTATAAAACGTTTAGCTCGACGCTCGCCCCTATTCTGACTAAGCTGTATAATTCCTTCTCAGACCCAGGGGCTATTCCTCCAGATCTCTTGCAAGCAACGGTGTCGGTGATACCCAAACCAGGGAAGGATAGGACCCAATGTGGCTCATATAGGCCGATCTCTCTCTTGAATGTAGATCTAAAACTTTATACTGGGATCTTAGCGGCGCGACTTGCGCAATACCTCCCTGGCTTGATTGAACCGGACCAGTCTGGCTTTGTGCCGGGCAGACAGACTGTTGATAACACGAAAAGACTGGTGCACGTTTTGGAAAAGGCCACGCGTATTCCGGGGGAGAGGATGTTGCTTTCGGTCGATGCCGAGAAAGCATTTGACCGTGTACACTGGCCCTACCTTGAGAGGGTGATGGCACGGTTAGGGATGGGGGAGAAATTTCGGAGCATGGTGTTTAACTGTTATAGGTTCCCGTCCGCGGTGGTGCGGGTGAATGGCTGCAGTTCGGGAAGATTTAACATTGAACGCGGTACGAGACAGGGGTGCCCCCTCTCCCCTCTCCTCTTTGCGCTCTACATGGAGCCCTTCGCTCAGAGAGTGCGACAGAATCCGGAAGTGACAGGCATAAGAATGGGCGGCTATACCCACGCGGTCAGTCTCTATGCGGACGATGTAATTTTCGCGCTAGAGAACCCGAGGCGGTCATTGCCCGCAAGCATAGCTGAACTCGAGGCTTTTGAGAGAGTAGCAGGCTTCAAGATGAACGTGGCGAAATCCACTGCTTTGGATGTCTCCCTCCGACCCGCAACTAGACGCGAGCTGCAGGGGCTCTTCCCCCTACGTTGGTCGCGGGACCAAGTGCAATACTTGGGGATCGCACTGGCTCCCACGTTGCAGGCAACGGTTACCATCAACTATGAGGCGATGAGTAAGAAGGTTAAGGAAGAAATGGGGAGATGGAACAAGGGGACCATATCCTGGCTGGGACGGGTGGCGGCTGTCAAGATGACGGTCTTACCCCAAATACTATACCTGTTCCGCGCTCTGCCCTTACAGCCCCCCAAGGGGTGGATTCAACGGATGCAAACTGAGGTGTCCCGTTTTGTGTGGCAGGGCCGCGCCCCCCGAATGCGCCTTGCGCTCACTACTCTGGCGCCGGAA
The DNA here is from genome assembly GCF_964261635.1 of Lissotriton helveticus. Lineage (NCBI taxonomy): Eukaryota > Metazoa > Chordata > Amphibia > Caudata > Salamandridae > Lissotriton > Lissotriton helveticus. The sequence goes on along the minus strand of NC_136070.1, from coordinate 1,067,290,200 downwards.
TCGGGAGGATTGGGGGTCCCAGACTTGCGCAAATACTTCCAGGCATCTCAATTGAGATACCTGGTGGAATGGAGCAGGTTGGAATCTGACAAACACTGGCTCTTCCAGGATCAGGCAGTGGCCGGGCGCCCATTGCAAGATATACCGTTTCTCCGCCGATCGCACTGTCCCCCGAATCTCTATGCCTCTCATGTCACACGGGTCCCGCTAAGGGTGTGGGACGTCACCAATCGTGCATTTGATCTCACCACGTTCCCCTCCCCGTTCACGCCTATCGTGGGCAATCCCGACTTCACACCGGGGACAGAACCTGGGGGCTTTTCACGCTGGAGGGAGAGGGGTTGTAAGGCACTATACCACATGTACACGACTGACGGGATTGTCCCCTTTCAAAGCCTGAAAGACGATTTCCAGATGGACGAAACGGACCGTATGAGATATTGGCAGGTCAGGCACTGGGCCCTTCACCCACAGGTTAGAGAATCAGCGGACAGGAAACTGTTGCCGTATGAAAAAAGGTTAGTGACACGCTCCACAGACGCGAAACTAATATCTGATCTGTACAAGATGTTGCAGCTTCCACCCTCACATTTCCATATCCCCGGCAGGGAGCGGTGGCACAGGGAGTTGGGAAGGACTCTTAGCCATAAGGAATGGGAACAAATATCATACCGAGCACGACACTCTGCTTACCATGTAGGCCTCACTGAAACGTTTACCAAGGTCTCTACTTACTGGTACCGCACTCCAGAACGGCTACACGAGATGAACCGGCTGCTTGATGATAGGTGCTGGCGCAACTGTGGGCAGAAAGGCACTCTTACACATATCCTGTGGGACTGTCCAGTTATACAGGTGTACTGGTCGGAGATACTTGATGAGATTGATGTGTGCTTTGAGATTGAACTGCCCAGATTTCCTGCTTATACCCTGCTAGGCCTCCCCAATAGGTTAATGTATCCTTTGAAATCTAGACGGGGGAGACAGATTGCAATCATGTTGGGCTCAGCGGTTCAGAATATTTTAATGCACTGGCGCATGCCCACCGTTCCCTCTTTAACGGGGTGGCTACACAGGCTGTGGCATGTTCTGGGGATGGAAAAGCTCTCCCTCACATTGGCTGGGGAGGTGGACAGCTTTGAGGAGCTGTGGCAGCCTTTTTACGCATTGCTGTCCACGGAATTCAAGGAAATAACGTGCCCTAGATACCTGAGGCTCATGAGGCTTGTGCCGCCGATGTGAGGAGCTGTTTGAGCGGAGCGACTGAGTGTGACCGAAAGGTAGTGCTGAAGGGAGGGTGAGTGCCCGAGACGACACCAAGGCTTTTGTTTTACATAGCGCTGGACAGAGTAGGGATGGGGGGGGGGGGGAGGGACTGTGGGGGGGAGTTTGTTTGTTCATGAAGGGTTTGATTGGTTTGGGTATGGCTTCTAAGCCTTTGTTTCTTGCATATTACGACTTGCTGGGTCGGGTGCTGGGCGGCCCTTAGAGGCCGGGACATTTGAACTGCATTCCGGAGACGCCTCTGGCGCGAGCACTGACCCTTTGCATAATTGTTCACCTCTTCCACTGTACCTTTCTAATAAAAATATTTTAAACATAAACAAGGAAAGGCTAGTGCAGGTGTTCCCGGACAACACCACCACCATGTGGTACAGCAGACAGATACAGGCACGAAAAAGCCTGGACTAAGATTGGGATGTCTCTTCTGAAGTGGCAGAAAATGAGAAGACAGCCAGACCTTATCACAACAGAATAATCAAGCTCAGGACGTCGATGTTGATCTACTTTATTCTGCATCTTATTCTTAGCTGCCATTAAGCTCTCTTTAACTTTGTTTCATGCAGGGACTAAATGTTGTAAGAACACTGTGGCTACAGATATTTCGTAATTAATCGGATTGATTTTGGGTCTAGTTTTAGGATGAAATCCTTCTAAACAAAAAAAGGTGAAACTCCAATGGCACTGTGTATGCTATTACTGTAGGCAAACTACGCATAGCGCAAAAAAGACAGACAATTATTACATGTAGCATTACAAAAATATATTAGAAACTATTCCAGGGTTTGATTAGTGCATCATGTCAACCCATTGGTTTGAGTATGGAATCCTGATTACAAAACGCTCAGGAGATCCCAGAGCCAAACAGATGGCATTCCAAGATGTGATAAATACAGAAGATCTCATTGATAAAAAATCGGGACAAAAGTTGGGCTCAAGGTGCTTTCTTGAATTCTTGAAAATGGGCCATTTTTGAGATGATATCCACCATGACCATTGTAGTAGTGTTACCTTCCTTGCCCAGTAAATCTACCATAAAATCTATTGAAATTGTATGCCAAGGTATAGGTGAACAGACAGTAAAGGATCACGCATAGCAATCTATAACCCACATCACTGTTAAACACTAGAAATATTGTAGAACAATATCTACTGTGTTTCTTTTACTCCAATGGCCAGCAAACAAAGGATCACGACACAGGATCCCGGGGGCTCAGATGGATTCCCAAAGCGGGAGTGATGCAGTGGTCTACAGAACGGTTGGTTGACTGTTGTCAGTGTAAAGATGGCCCTCTGTGGCTCATCTTCCGTTTAAGTTTTTGTATCTGGGCAACCCTTCCTGCCCCTATGGTATCAAGGCCCACATCTTTCTGCCATGCTGCCTAATCACACAACTGTATTCTTCCCACTGACAGGGCAATGAAAGAGCCTGGGCCTGAGATGTGGGTGGCTGGGCACTGAGGTAGGCTGCTGGAACTCACATGACCTCGTAAGTACTGGGCCCCTACAGCATATGCAGTGTCCCCTGTCTTGGGATACGTGTAGCCAACTGTCATTTTAGTCGCATAGTGGGTCGCTCCCGGCTGCTGAATATAGCTGTCTACATTATCCAGTAGCCAGACTTTTGTTGGGGCGGTGGGATGAATCTTCCTTGCCTCGGACTGCCTTGTCTTGCCTCATGACTCACTCTACCTGTCATCCTTTCAGAGAGACGCCAGCACCAAATATGAGAGAGATGTCGCTTTCTTCCTTAGTGATCAATCCATTCATCAGAAGCTGAAACCAGTGCTTCTCTACAGTCAGGGGCAATTCCCATGGCTCAGTACATTGGACTTAGCATGAGGGGATCGCCATCTTAGCCTGAATGGGCACCGCCAATTATGCCTTGGCACTCTGCCTCAAGACTCCGAAAGAGGTTGTGGGAGTGATCAGAGCTCAACCTCCCCTTGACCCCGTTTCCCTGGACACAAACTTGTGGCATTACTCCCCACTGATGGGGACCCCCTCCTCATATTTCAAAATCTAATCACACATGCCAACTCTCCTTCCCAGAAGCCATGGCAAAGAGCGGGCCAACAAAGATGACACCACCTGATGTGACCACTGCCCCGGAAATTCCAGAGATGGCACTCATAAAGCTTCTGAAATAGCTAGCGGATATAAAGGGCTCTTTGCACTGATGAACTCAGCAGTGCACTTACTGCGCAGAGACATTAGCAAATTTCAGACACAAGTCACGACCACGGAAGAGCGGGCTGCAGATGTGGAAAGACACACCGATAACTTACTGGAGCTCTAGCACCTCCAGCACAGAGTCATAGATTTGGAAGACTATGGCCACAGACATAACATACGGAACATAGGCCTTCTAGAGCAGATTGAGAAGGACGATATGTTCAGTTTTCTGACCACCTGGATTCCTACCATTACGAACCTACAATTTACCCCCAACTTAATTTCCTTCAGTCCCACAGAATCCGCTCACGCTGAGCAGCACAAGACACGCATACCGACGTGTTCTGGCATGCTGTGTGAGGCATCAACAGGCTCATCAAATCCTGCAAGAGGCTAAGAAACATGGCCCCTAACTGTATGGGAATAGACAGGTCATTCTCGTGACAGACTTCTCAGCTCTCACCACCATCAAAGGGAAACAATTCCTGGCTCTTCACCATAGGATCAAGAAAAAGGACATTAAATATGGCCTCCTGAAACTCGCAACAGTGATTGTCATCTTACAAGGTCGTATTTTTAAATACCTTGACCCAAGAGAACTGGAATAATTTCTGGACACACTTGACAATGCTACCATGGATACCGCACCTGATGAAGTCTGCTCTCACCACTCGTCAACGAGCCTTCAGGATCTGACCCATAAGGACACCTCTACACAAGAAGAACTGTAATGCTGGGACTCAGTTACACAAACGTGGTTCCAATAAGCCATACCATGATCTAGTAAGACCCCTCCCCCCCACATCATGGTCTAAGAAGGTACCCCAGACTAGGGCCAAATCTCGATTCCTCCACAAATCTTGAGAAGTTGTTGCCTGGCCGTGGTGCTTGCCTCAACCTTTCTCGTAATGTCTACTTTTCTTCCCCCTTGCCTTCACTCGGGGTGGGGAGGTGGGAGGGTGTGGGTACAATACCAGAATGCTATTGTATGTTTACTTGCATGTTTGGCCAGCCCTATCTTGTCTGCTGTCTTTTCCAACGTGAGACTCCAACATATGTGATCCTAAGGCTTAGCTCCTCCGCCATATATAGTTTGTAGTCCTTCTGCGGCTGTTACATTGCCACTTGCCCAGATGATTTTCCCTTAATATGTATTGTGATTGGCTCCACCCCCCAGGTAAAGGCGTTTTCTCTTCTTCACAGACCAAAGGTATTGCTCCCAGTTCTAGCAGTGCCACAAGCAGAGCCTGAGGCCTTCTTCTCCCCCCCCATTAGAGCAGGCACCCAAACCCCTCTTCGAGTCCCTCCTGGTTCCTCTACCCCCTCCCCTTCCTTTCTACAATACATTCACCTGTCTCCCATTGCTTTCTCAGAGCTCTTCCACCGGGTGGGTTCCCCTGACCTATTCTCTATCAGAACCCCTAATTTTCGCTCCCACCTCAATTTCACAGAGAGACACCAGGAGAGTATTGTACAGACCCAGCATTAGGATGATTCAGTCACTGCAGAAGCCCTTGAAAGTGGTCTCCCTTAATGTATACGGCATAACACATTATGTCAAATTAAATAAAACCCTCACATATCCAAGCCAGAAAAATCAGAGATGCCTTTTCTCCAGGAGATCCATCTCTCATCAGCAGTAAGTGACACGTTGCAGAGAGACTGGGTGGGCTGGGTCATACATGCCAGTATTCCGGTTTGATCCCTCTTCTAGGAAACATTGGGTTTCTATCCTTGTCCCCAAATGTATACTGTTCAAACTGCTTCATATTTCGGCAAACATTGAAGGTCGATATGTATCTCAATGTCTTGATACAGGGGACACATTTAATGATGGGCTCTACCTACTCCCCTTTGGAAGTCATAACTGTCTTTATCTCCCAACTCAGTAGGCTATTCTCCTCTTTCGGCTCCACTTGGGTGGTCATCTGCAGTGACTAGAACTTGCCTCCAGACCCCATCCTGAACTACTCAGATAAACATTTGTCTCCACCAATCAAGACTGCAATGCAATGCTGGATCTGATAGGTGATCATGCCCTACAAGAACCAAGGACCATTGCACCCTCAAGAGGAACTACAGGTTCAACTACAGCCCACATGCACCCAAACTGATTATTTCCTCTGTATCCCTCTTTTGCTTCTATGCTTCTATGGCTTCCTCAAAGGTTCAGAATAAGTTATAGTTAGGAAAACTTTATTAATTATTTATATTCAAAACCAACTTAAACTACACAAACCTTAAAATCTTTAAAGTTATCATTATAACTTAAAGTTATGAAGCGCCCTGCACACAATTTACTATAACTCGCACATCTCCGTACACAACATTATCAAGTTGCTAGCCGAACTACATTAACTATAACTTGTGCATTCCCCATGCACAGCATATACTCTTTCATATTATATCACTTATAGCTATTTAAATGATAGCATTACTAGCAAGACTGATCCAGCGGGCTATAGAAAATATATCATAAACTACGCTACCCAACTACATAACCTATAAACAAAATTCTATACTAAATATGGACCCATTTATGAACCTGATATATTTTGGGCCTACTGAATCAGGTGGTCAGAATAAATCTATATACACATTATCTACACACTATATACATATTTATACATTTGCAGAAAGAATATTGTCATTAGAATAAAACCCAATCATTTAAACGACCACCATAGGCGACGTGATCTAGCTAAAGGTAACCTACACTTCTGAATAACCAAGACCAGCTTGTTTGTCAAAAGTAAGATTTTATTTTCTATTTTATGGTATATAAGTTGAAAGTTTTATAAATGAAATTTATTTGCAATATAGCAAGCATGATGGTAAGAAATATGAGAAAAATACAATTTAAGCAATTGAATCAATTTAAAGAAATTATATAAAGTTTAGCATTTCTAAAACCTATTTCCCTAACTCAGCTAAATAGACAGAAATTAAAGTAAAGATCTTTGAGGATTCTTACGTGCTCCACGCAAAGTCCAGCAGCACATCACCCTCATCGGAAAGTCAGAAAGCAGCAGCCAGCCCAACCCTAAGGGCATGACTTTTTATACCTTTCTACGCTAACTAAACTAGCAAAGGAAAGTTTTCAGAAATCCTCGACGTCCCATTGGCTGAGAGTGACAAGTGACATGTCACCCGATTCTTAAAAAGTTCCACAAAATCATGTCTTACAAAGACCATTGTCTCTTCCACGTGAAGCCAGAAGCTTCCTGCGATTGCAACTTTGTATTAAGTCATCCTCGCAGCTTCCATAGTCTTTCAGTACAACTTCCGCGGATGCCAAGTTAAGGACTGACAAAAAGTTCACTTTCGACCTTGGCCATGTCCGACAGAATGATGTCAGCTCATCAGTTTTTGCTTTGTGAATGCAGCTTCAATAAACGTTTTAATTCAGAATGGGCGTCTCGTGACTTTCTGCAGAATTATAGATCAGCTCTTTTTCTGCGGCTCAAATAACTAGGCCCAAAAGCAGGCAACTTATGTTTTCTAGTATAAAACAAACACAAGAAAAGTATTAATGTAAGAAATAATGTAGATTCTGTATCCACCCCATGGTTTACTAATTAATTAACCCACCCGATTAATCAAAATGTTATCTAGCTAATGCAAACAAATAAAGCAGCGTTTATATTTACCAGTCTCCGTTTTTCTATGAGACCCATATGCACCTAGAATAGTAGAAATGACATCACACAGACAAGGAAAAGCAAAACAAGCACATGCTTATTTTAAGTTTGCAGCAGTTAGTAATGACAAAAACGAAAACAATAAATTATTTTATTATTTTGCACGAACAAAAAGATGCAACAAATATGCACGTTTATGAGCACACATGTTAGTCCCCCCACGTGTAAAGTTTAATCTAAGTTGTATTAGTACGACATATCACAAATCATTAATAATTTTATTCATGTTATGGAAATGTGACTTTGCGAGTTTAAACAAAATTTTGTTTTCTATCTCGCTCCATCAACTCCCTCATCTGGTGATTAACAAATCACCACACCAGCACTCAAAATTTTGGTAAATTAAATTTTTAAGAAATCGATTCAAATTCAATTATTTTAGTAAACCTAAAAATCTGTTTCAGCATAATCTTTGCAATTAACATGACGCTCTCTATGTAACTCCTGTAACTCGATCTCCCTTTCCTCTTCTTTTCTCAGTTTATAAATTCTCTTCTTTTCCTTTAACTGTTTCTTTCTTTTATGTAACAAACAACCTACTTTAGTCAAAATAAAAATGAAAAATATTATAATCAAAGGTGCCAAAATCTTGCCAAGAATTGAACTTCCGATATTATGAAACCAGTTTTTAATTGCTTGAAACCTTTTTGAAAGTTTCCCTGTAAAATCTTCTTCTTCTAAAGGAATTATCTCTGAATGCATTTGTGTAATATTCTTAATATACATTTCAATATTCTTACTTTCATCCGGTATATATGTACAGCAATGTTGGACATGTAAAATGCCACAGACTCCTCCCTCTTTTGCTAGGAGTATGTCTAAAGCAAGGCGATCTTGAATTACCATGGATCTAATTGCAATAACTTCAACGTTCACTAATTGAAACCCATCAGCAGTGTCAGTTGATAATCTATCAACTATAGTGGACAATTTTCTGATTCTCCCTGCATTTAGGGTTATACCAACAAAAGGAATTACAGCTTGAAAAATATCTCCCAGAACTTCAGTAAAAGTTTCTCTTTTAGCTCTATTTACATAATTATGAATTTTAAACAATCCTTCTGAATCTCTGTCAACATGAAACACTTTAGGAAAAACAATTCCCACATAACAAGTTCCATACCAGTGGTCAGGAAGGTTATAGTAAGCTTTGTCACCACAAACAAAATAAATTCCAGGAAATATAGGATCTTTTCCACCTTTAAATCCCCAACCTCCCATAATCTGATAAGTATCTTCACAGTTGCTTGCACCTACAAAATAATTATCAAAAAGTGTATTATCTCTTCTAATGCAAAGCTTTCCACTAACAGGTTTGTCTATGTGAATTGCAATATTTTCAAGCATTTTGCCATTTAATTTCTCATCCTCTTTTTGCCAGAAGGATGACTTAGTCTGCTTGACTAATTCATTTCTCTTATAAATTGCTCTTCTCTCCTCAACCATATTCAAAAATTTCTTTCCTTCAGCACTTAATTTACATGTTAGATTATTCTTGTAAGCATACTCATAAGTGAGTTCGTTAGTAACAAGGAAATATTCTCTCAATTGTTTTGCTTTCTTATGCTTATTTAAAGCATTATCAATCTTAACATTAGCAAAAATCTCATCATAATTTGAATAGTAATATTCTAAACGTCCAGTTTGATAAAATAAACTAGTTAATACACTACATGTAACAGCATAAGTGAGAGGAAGCATATTATATGTTACTCCCTCAGAAACAGAAGCAGGTAACTTAACACAGACATAACAGTCCTTTGCATCCATTACCTTTACATATTCACTCAAAAGCTTTGTGAATGTATTGCTTGAAAAATCACCTATTGATTTATCTTGATGGATGTTAGGCTGATGATCAATTACTTTTGCAGATGCACTATGTTTAGTTTGGCTAACCAGAGCTTTGCTTGTTATGTTAACTTTGTGTAATTCTCTATTCATTTCTAAAGGGATAATCACAGCTAGTACTAACCAGAGCAGAACCAAAATGAGCAGACATACCAGAGTCATCTTACAGCATCTTTTAAAAACAGAACATTTTGAAGTGCTCTCCTTAACGTAAGGCATTTTTAGGTTAGTTTTAGCCTTAAAAATAAAAATAAATTTTAAAATTTATATACACCCCCCTTTTAAAATATATTTTTCTTTTATGACCCTAAACAAGATTTCTTCGACCTTCTGTCATACATAAGTTTTCTTCAACTAAACAGTTTTTCTTCGACCTTGTGTCAACTAACAAGATTTCTTCAGCCTTTTGCCAATTTAATAATTTTGTACTTCAATCATTGTCACTAATTTCTTGGATTTCGTTTTCTTCTTCACTACTATCATATATGTCAATAACAGGTGGAATTACTAAGTAAGTCCACTCAGGAGACTTATATTTCTGGTTTGGTCTAATTATTCTCTTCCCTTTTCTCGATATCACTTCAATTTTCCTTCCAACTTCAATTTCTTTTCCTGGACTCTTTTGACTACTTATTTCTTCAACTTGTTCTATTGGCTTTTTGATCAATCTGACTCTCAATCTTCCACCAGGCCAGTAGTCTGCTTTTCTCACGTACTTCTTCTTTGGTTCAGAATTATTTGATTCTGACTTCCAAGTCCTTTTCTTTCCGTTTTCACTTCCACCTTCCACGTCACTTTCTTCAGTTTCGTAGTCTGAAATTTCAATTGACTCAGGAACTTCTCTATTCGGCAATTTCACTCCTTCAGGAACTTCACTTTGTCTTCCATCACTGGTACTCGGTAATTCGTTCTCCTCCTCTTCCTCAATTACCTCTAGCTTCCCAGATTTTGGATTTCTGTTCCTTACTTCAGAGCTTGTTCTCTGCCTTTCGATACTCTCCCGGTCTGAAACTTCCTTTGGTTCAGCTTCTTTGTCTTCAATAGAGACAACTGAATCCTCAGTTATCTTTCCTTTTAACAGATTCTCTTCTCCTTCAGAATCTATTTCAATTATTTCTAAGTCTTTTCTTGTCAGATTTCCATTCACTGGCACAGTTTCCAGATGTCGACTTTCTTGTCGATCTTCAGAATCTGGAATTACTTCACCTTCTGTTCTGTCTTCTGCTTCAGAATCAGAATCATCTGTGGTATCACTTTCAACATCAGAACTCTCAGGAGTTGGTACTGGAATAGTATGACTTGGATGAATCCAGCGTTTCAATCCTCTGCACTTTACAGCATTAGTAGTGATCAAAATTATCTGCCTAGGTTTCTGCCATCTAGGAGATAGACAATTCCTTCTCCGATGTACTTTCGTTCTGACCCAGTCTCCAGGTCTCAGATCATGTGTCAAAACTTTGTCATTTGATTGAGCTTCAGTTCCCACCTGATTAGACACAGAAGTTACCATATCAGATAACCTTTTACAGTAATCCAAAATTGCACTGTCATTTATGCTCAACAGTTTACCTACAGGTACAAAAGCTTGCCTCATAACTCTTCCCATTATAATTTCATGAGGACTCAGACCTGTCTTTTTATCTGGTGTACTTCTTAATGACATCAAAACAAGTGGAAGAGCATCAGTCCACTTAACTCCTGTTTCTAGACACATTTTTCCAATTCTGTTTTTGATAGTTCCATTTATTTGTTCGACTACACCTGATGCCTCTGGTCTGTATGCACAGTGTATTTTCTGCTCAATGCTCAAAGCTTCACAAATTAACTTCAACAGTTTGTTATCAAAATGGCTTCCTCCATCACTCTCAATAGTGACTGGAAAACCGTACCTTGGGATGATTTCTCTGAGCATTAGTTTTGCTACTGTAATTGAATCACAATGTCTTGTAGGGAAAGCCTCTACCCACCTTGAGAATAAGCATACAATTACAAGTACATATTTCAAACAGTTGTGTAAGGGCATTTCAATGAAATCTATTTGTAACCTGGTAAAGGGACCACCCTCTCGACCAATTATTCCTGTCCCCACCACTGATTTTCTGTTTGGATTCATTTGTTGGCATGACAAACACCTTTGCCAAAAAGATTCTGCAATGGTTCTAAATTTTGTATTGAACCATGTTTCTCTAAAAAGTCTGACCATAGAATCTCTTCCTAAATGTGCAGGACCATGATATAATCTGGCCATGTCAGCAATCAAGCAATTTGGTAAGACTATTCTGCCATCTTTGTAAACCCACACTCCATCTTCTTCACGTGGTCTACAATCTGATCTTAACCATAGGTCTTTTTCTTCATCATCTGCTTCATTTTGTAAATCTCTAATCTCATGCCATGTTTCTACAACAGTTGTTAGCATTAATGAATTTGAATCAGTTTCTTTACTCCTCTCCCGATTGTATGAATAATTTTTCCTTGCGCAGTACTTTGCTGTTTCGTCTGCGAAGGCATTTCCCTTGGAAATATAATCAGTTCCTCTAGTGTGCGCTGCACACTTGACTATGGCAATTTCTTTTGGCAATTGTATTGCTTCAATTAATCTTCTAATGAAAACTGCATTTTTAATTGGTGATCCTGTTGATGTCATGTATCCTCTCTGTGACCAGAGTTGTCCATAATCATGCACAACTCCGTACCCATACTGACTATCAGTAATGATGGTAACTCTTATATCTTTTGATATTTCACATGCACGAATTAAAGCAATCAATTCAGCCACTTGTGCTGAACGAACTCCTTCAAGACATGATGCTTCTTCAACATCTACAACTGTACAAACTGAGTATGAAGCTTTCAAGACACCTCCTTCGGATCTTAAGCATGAGCCATCTACAAAGTAGACAAAATCCGATTCAGACAAAGGTCTGTCTTTGATGTCTTTTCTTGGTTTAGTGCAGAATTCCATGACATCTAAACATTCATGTTCTGTCTCAATGTCATCAACAATTTCGGAATCAGGCAGTAATGTAGAAGGATTCAGATTCAAACATCTTGAAATCGAAACATTATCTGCTCCCAGTATGATTTTATCATACTTTGTCAATCTGCTACTTGTTAAATGTTGAGTCTTACCTCTTGTCAGTAATATTTCAACTGAATGAGGCACAAAAACTTTTACAGGAAATCCCATTATGATTCCTTCACTTTGTTCAAGGCTGATACTTGTAGCTGCAACTGCTTTTAAACAACCTGGTAATGCTTTTGCAATTGGATCAAGAACTGCAGAGAAGTATGCAATAGGTTTCTTTAAATTTCCATGTCTCTGAATTAACACAGATAATGCACATCCTTCTCTCTCACTGCAATACAGTTCAAAATCTTTCTCATAATTTGGCATACCCAAAGCAGGAGCTTGGCATAAGCTCTTTTTCAGGTTCTCAAAAGATTCCATCTCAGCATCATTGAGAATAATTGGATCTTTTACATCTGATTTGGTCAGTCTTTGTAGTGGTTTTGCAATTACTGAAAATCCACTTATCCATTGTCGACAGTAACCTACCATTCCCAGGAACATTCTGACCTGTCTTTGTGTTCTTGGCGGTAACATTGCTTGAATCATTTTTATTCTCTCTATTGTTACTTGTCTTTTTCCCTTTGCAATTCTGTGACCAAGATATTTTACTTCTTGTTTGCAAAACTGTAGTTTTGCTGGGGACACTTTATGTCCTTCTTCTGCAAGGCGATTTAACAGAATTATTGTGTCTGTTACACAATTTTCTCTTGTTTTTGCAGCTATTAACAAATCATCAATATACTGCACCAGTGTAGACCTACCTGGTAAGTCTAAATCTTCTAATGATCTTTTTAACAATTCATTAAAGATTGAAGGACTTTCAGTATAGCCCTGAGGGATTCTTGTCCATCCAAGGGTCTTACCTTGGAATCTGAAAGCAAAGATTTCATAACTGTCTGGGTGTAAGGGAACAGTAAAGAATGCATTGCAAAGGTCAATAACTGTGTACCATTCAGCATCATGTGGAATCTGAAATAGAATTACTGCTGGATTTGGAACCACAGGACAACATGGAATGACAATTTGATTAACCTTTCTCAAATCTTGTACGATCCTAAATGTTCCGTTAGACTTTTTAACTCCCATAATTGGTGAATTACAAGAGCTACTCTTCATTTCCTTTAATACACCTTGCTTGATTAACTTTTCAATTATAGGTGTAATACCTTCAATTGTCTCTGTTTTCATTTTATACTGTGGAGTGTTTGGAAATTCTATTCCCTGTTTCAATGCAATTTTAACAGGATCTACGTTTTTCATCAGACCCATCTCATTCCCAGTAAAATCCCATATTTCAGATTTCACTGTTTCCTTTAGCTCTTCAGGTAAATCCTTTTCTTCAAATGCAGGAAACAATTTTGTTTCTTCTGCTTCCATCATCATCATTGTCATTCTGTACAAACCATCTTCCTCCATTGTTTGTAACTCAACTCCTTCAGGAGAACAATATATTCTACAATTCATTTTACATAGGATGTCTCTACCTAATAGATTTACTGGACTACTATTACAAACCACAAATCTGTGTTTGTCTCTGTAATTTCCAATTTCAACTGGTACTGGATCAGTTAAGTCTGTTTTAATTTGCTGATTACTTACTCCCACAACTTGGATGGTATCCCCAGAGAGAGGTAGGTTTTCAATTTCCACTGATCTAACAGTAGAACGGGTAGCACCAGTGTCCACTAGAAAAGTGATATCTACATCATTAACTTTCCCGTTTACATAAGGACCAGACTGGTCAACCTCAAGAGTGGCTCCAACAACACACTCTTCCTCCTCTCTCGGGCACCGTCAGCAATAATCATCAGAATCACTGTCTTGACTTTCTGTTAATAAAAATTGTTGTGAAGCATTTTGCATTTGAACCTTTTGCTGCTTTTGCTGTTTTTGTGGTTTTATTACCTGTTCACATCCCTGAAATCCCACGTTTGGATTATATTTTTGAACTCCCCCACAATTCGGAAAAGGTGGTTGTGGCAATTGGTCTTGACGATTATTCACCTGTTGTTGTTGCTGTTGTTGTAACTGTCGCTGAATATTAAATTCATTTAACCCCTGTTGCATCTGTAGCTGTTGCTGCAGGTTAACACCATTCTGCATCTGTGGATTCAATAAGGGATTCTTTGAGTTTCTAGGAGGATGAGGACACTCGTCCCTCCAATGTCCAATTTCGCCACAATTAAAACAAGGTAATCTTTGTTTCAGTTCTTCTATCTTTGGGCTAAATTTCTTTGGGAAATTATTACCTTTAAACTTTCCTTGTATCTGGTTTGTATTTCCAGTTTGAACAAAATTAGTGTTCTTATTTCCCATGCTGGCAATCTGTTGCTCAGCCACCTTTACCTGAGCCCACATGGCTTTCTCCTTCAGCTTCTTCTGTTTTACTTCTAATTCATCGCTACAATATTTTGCTTTTCTTAGTATATCATCTACAGATAGTGCTTGCCATCCGACAATACTAGTTCTGATCATTTCTCCAATTTCAGGTTTTAGTCCATAAACAAATCTATAGATAAAATGACTCATGTCTTTTTCATCTAATTTTTCATAACCACTGTATTGTTTAAAGATTAACAATAGTCTTTCATAAAAAGAATGAACTGATTCTTTTGTTTCCTGTTCTGTTCTTTCTATTTTAACCCAATCAACTTCTTTGGGTGGAATTTTGTTTTTCATCCAAACAATTACTTTCTCATAGAAATCCATTACAAGTGGATTTGGGGCACCTGTTTCTTTAATTCGTTCAGGTTCTGTTTTTGGCCAACTAATAGATATTTTACATTCTGTCCAAAGATCAGATGGAACTACAATGTCAAAAAATCCATCCAAATCAATCCACAGAACTTTTGACACCTTAATAAATCTATCGACTTGCCTGTACCACTCAACTGGTTTCTCTCTTAATTTTGGAAAGTCATTTGTGAATAACAGAATGTCTTGTCTCGACCATGGGACATGAACATATCCTCCACCTGCAACTTCTCTCATTGGAAATTGTTTTGACAATTTTTCTAATCTTTCATCTTCCTTCCTTTTGGTCCATTTCACTCTCCATTTGTTCAGTTCTCCTAGCTTTTTGATATAGACAATCAAATCTTTAATGTGAACTATTCTTCCCATTGAGTTCAAACTCTCAATGTCGCTTTCTGAAAAATCTAATCTGTAATGTTTTGCAAAATTCTTTTGTTTACTTACATCGATTTCAAGTTCTGCAGCTAGATCCTCTAATTGATCATATTTATTTTTCGTTTTCCACTGAATACTTTTGCAAATGAATAGTAGTTCATCATCCCGATAGTAATTTAAACTATCTGGACCAATTGTTCCAATTATTAATTCTTCTATATTCGCTTTTAATTTGGCCACATCAAGTTTTGGTGTGGTTACCCTGACTTCAGGACTTCCTACATCTGACATAGCACCCATTGGTGTTTTTGGAGATAAATCCTCATTAAAGGTTAAATCAGGCATTCTCGATCTAGAAGTGTTTAATTCAGTCAAGTCTGAATAAAATTTTTCAGTAGGCTTTTGAATTTCTGTATTTAAAGGAATAGTTAATCCATTTTTGTTTGTATCTCTTTGATCAAATACAGGCTGAACAGGACCTATTGTTACTGGAACTGTGACAGCTTCCATGCCTTTTGTCATTCTTTTAATTAATTCTTCTTTAGACCTTAAATATTCATTATAATCAACATCCTCAACATTTCTTGTCTCTCTTGCATAATCTTTTGGAGGTTCCCTTGCTCTTGGAGTCATTGAAAAATGTCTGCCTTCATTTCGAGCATTCTCAAATTCTGATCTTCTAGGTGTTTCAGTGATTTCACTATTATTTGGATAAAGTTTAGGAGCTTCACTAATTGGAGGTGCACTCGGTGAAGTTTCAGTAGAAACCACCGGGGTAGACCATGATCTAGGAGGTCTCAAAGGCTGATTAGGCTGTTTCTTTCTAGCAGTTGTATATATTTCTTCCATAACTGCATCCTCAGATTCACTTTCCATAGATTTTCCTGTAGGAGAACCCATTACCATTTCATGAATTAAATACAATCCTTCACTCATGTTTCCCTGTCTCCACATTCGCAATCTATCTTCATGAGTTTCTCTTTTCCATGATGGATTTTTAGAAGGTCTTTTAATTCCACTAGCTTCTCTTTGTAACTGATACATCTCGTCTTCCCACTCAACTAAAGCTTCAAATTGAGTTGGTCTCGGTTTTGGAACAAGAGCATTCATTTTCTCTCGTAAATTTCTTAAAACTCTTACATTAAATGAACCATCATCAGGCCAAGCTAAAACACCGTCGTTTTTAGTATAACGTTTCCAACTGTCGAACCATAAGACAGTATGATATCCGTATTCACCTTCCATGTACGCTGCAGGTGTTTTATACTTATGAAGTAGTTTACCACCTCGCGTTTCGATTTTCTTGTCGGGTGAAAATAAATTCTTAAATTTCTGAAATAATGTTGTCCTTTTCTCAACATGTTTAAAATGATAACTCATCTTTAAAAGTTAAATTTAATTCACAAAATTGTTCGTAAAATATTTCCGGGATGTTCCGCGAAACAACCAATCCGTGCGCGAAACACACCAACAAGCCAATGGCAGTTGAGCTACGTCACTTTTCAGCTCGATCAATAAATTTGGAGAATTTTCGAAGGACCAATCAGCTCACAGGCCGTCAGAGACTCAGGAGCCAATCAGAATACAACCTGTGACGTAGGTCACCCAATCCCAGCGCGGCTCTGTGACGTACACAGCAGCTGCGGTTTCTCGCTTCTCACTCCTGGCGCTTACCCCTCCTTCACAGAATCTTTTCACAGCGCCATTTTAAGGACACTTTTCAGTGTAATTTCAGTGTAAATTAATTCTTAACAATGACTATAAAGACAACATCTGTTCGTTTCACTAATTAGGATAGTTTACATACATTCAAGTATCCACACTTCGGAATAGACGGCGCTATTCACACTAAGGATAATATTCAATTGTCAGTAGAGTAACCTTACCCCACCCTTCTAACACGTATAATTATGAACTCGCTTTGCTCTGAACCCACCGCGAAGTGAAAGTTCTAAGAGTTCCACTTGAACATAAAATACAATTCAAACTCGCACTTTTACACGGAAAATTCCCTAAATTCAAACACACATGAAATCCGTACAGGACTCTCACCTGTTTATAGAATTCATGCACCGTTAGCAAAATAACGACGTTATCCGTACAGGGCTCTCACCTGTTTATAGATATGAAACATGTACCCGTACAGGACTCTAACCTGTTTATAGATAATCATGCACCGACGTTAATTTTACCCTTCACTCAAGCTCGGAAATAACTAATACTCTCATCACAGTGAGTTTTATGGAAGGCACTTTGTCCCTATTCTCATGCTGCTTTGATTTCTTAGAAAATCCTCACTATACAAGATTCAGACCTAGCCCTATAACTGTGCTGCTCGGCGACAACACTATGGTACACGGCGATACCTCTTGTGATACTCGGCGATATCACTACAAACTGAACAGATGGCTTGCGTGACTAAATTCTCGCCACACAATCTATACCGGTATAGCTTACAGATAGGCACGAAAAACGAACTTAACATGTGTTAAAACATCGATCCTATTTCCATACCATGACGTAACTCTTAGCAACCAACATATTACCTTGGTTACCTCTTAGCAACCATCCTCTGCTACCAGAGAATTGATCCAGCGGGCTATAGAAAATATATCATAAACTACGCTACCCAACTACATAACCTATAAACAAAATTCTATACTAAATATGGACCCATTTATGAACCTGATATATTTTGGGCCTACTGAATCAGGTGGTCAGAATAAATCTATATACACATTATCTACACACTATATACATATTTATACATTTGCAGAAAGAATATTGTCATTAGAATAAAACCCAATCATTTAAACGACCACCATAGGCGACGTGATCTAGCTAAAGGTAACCTACACTTCTGAATAACCAAGACCAGCTTGTTTGTCAAAAGTAAGATTTTATTTTCTATTTTATGGTATATAAGTTGAAAGTTTTATAAATGAAATTTATTTGCAATATAGCAAGCATGATGGTAAGAAATATGAGAAAAATACAATTTAAGCAATTGAATCAATTTAAAGAAATTATATAAAGTTTAGCATTTCTAAAACCTATTTCCCTAACTCAGCTAAATAGACAGAAATTAAAGTAAAGATCTTTGAGGATTCTTACGTGCTCCACGCAAAGTCCAGCAGCACATCACCCTCATCGGAAAGTCAGAAAGCAGCAGCCAGCCCAACCCTAAGGGCATGACTTTTTATACCTTTCTACGCTAACTAAACTAGCAAAGGAAAGTTTTCAGAAATCCTCGACGTCCCATTGGCTGAGAGTGACAAGTGACATGTCACCCGATTCTTAAAAAGTTCCACAAAATCATGTCTTACAAAGACCATTGTCTCTTCCACGTGAAGCCAGAAGCTTCCTGCGATTGCAACTTTGTATTAAGTCATCCTCGCAGCTTCCATAGTCTTTCAGTACAACTTCCGCGGATGCCAAGTTAAGGACTGACAAAAAGTTCACTTTCGACCTTGGCCATGTCCGACAGAATGATGTCAGCTCATCAGTTTTTGCTTTGTGAATGCAGCTTCAATAAACGTTTTAATTCAGAATGGGCGTCTCGTGACTTTCTGCAGAATTATAGATCAGCTCTTTTTCTGCGGCTCAAATAACTAGGCCCAAAAGCAGGCAACTTATGTTTTCTAGTATAAAACAAACACAAGAAAAGTATTAATGTAAGAAATAATGTAGATTCTGTATCCACCCCATGGTTTACTAATTAATTAACCCACCCGATTAATCAAAATGTTATCTAGCTAATGCAAACAAATAAAGCAGCGTTTATATTTACCAGTCTCCGTTTTTCTATGAGACCCATATGCACCTAGAATAGTAGAAATGACATCACACAGACAAGGAAAAGCAAAACAAGCACATGCTTATTTTAAGTTTGCAGCAGTTAGTAATGACAAAAACGAAAACAATAAATTATTTTATTATTTTGCACGAACAAAAAGATGCAACAAATATGCACGTTTATGAGCACACATGTTAGTCCCCCCACGTGTAAAGTTTAATCTAAGTTGTATTAGTACGACATATCACAAATCATTAATAATTTTATTCATGTTATGGAAATGTGACTTTGCGAGTTTAAACAAAATTTTGTTTTCTATCTCGCTCCATCAAGACTCATGCCAGCTCAAATGACATCATTTATAAGAACACTGCGCATGGTAGCAGGCCAAGTTATAGTTCATGTTCCATTTCAAGACCGTAACATCACTTCCATATTCTGGAACACACCCTCTCCTTGCAGGCAACACACAATACATCACACGTCTTCCTTTTTTTAAATAACACAAAAGAACAATAAAACTTTGTACAAAGCAGTAAGAAAACAAAAGGTCAAATGAAACAGCATAGTACATTACGGAGCTATGCAAAAATAATTCTGAGGTGATGACTTTGAAATAAGAGGGCCTTCTGGACACTTGGGAAAAAGATATTTTTAAAACGTCTTTAAATTCCACTGCATCACGTTTGTTACTTGTCTAGTTTACAAGTTTATTTTCAGGAGAAATCAAATCAGTGGCTCTGCACTGAGATACCCTTCTCATACTCCAAATATGAACATCAACTGTTTTAAAAGAATTTGTGGAGAGTTTTACTCCCTGCAGGATGAATAACTACAGCTCTCATTTTTACCCAACTATCCACACTCACTTTTGTTGGTTTCACAGCTTTGCATGAATCTAAACACCTCCTTCTCTCCCACTGTTTGCTTCTTTCTATTTCTTTCCAAACACTTTTATTAGATATTTCTCAATCTCCTTATTTCTTATTCGTCCTCAATTTATTGTTCCACTATGGAAAGTCCATGCTATAAGTCTTCATCCCCTAAATGGTTCGATAGGAATTTCTCCAGTGGTTGAATACAGACCCAAATGATAGGATCCAATTTTCCATTTTAGCTCTTCGCGCCAGGATCTTCCAGTGCTCTTCAATCAATCAATCAATCAATCAATCAGGGTTGGTAATGCGCAACTATTCACCCGTGAGGGTCTCAAAGCGCTGGGGGTGAGGGAAACGGCTCCTTTGAGTGCTGGGGTCATACGAAGAGCCAGGTCTTGAGATCCCTTCTGAACTGGGGCAATGTGGGAGATTGCCCCAGGCAAGGCTTTGGCTGTGAGGTAGGAGAAGGACTTTGCTCCTGTTCTGATCTTGTAGTTACATGGCACGGTGGTCAGAGAGAGCTCGGCTGATCCGAGGTGTGTTTTTTTGGGTGCGTGGATCAGGTATGTGGGTCCAGTGTTGTGAAGGGCCTTGTATGTGTGGGTATGGAGTTTGAAGTTTACACTTCTTTCGACTGGGAGCCAGTGGTGATCGCAGGAGTGTTGGGTGATGTAACTGCTAAGGGGAATGTCGAGGATCAGTCTGGGTGCAGCATTCTAGACGGTCTGAAGTTTGCGAAGGAGTTTCTTGTTGATTCCGGCATAGAGAGCGTTGCTGTGGTCTAGTATGCTGCTAATGAGTGTGTGCATGACAATTTTTCGGAATTCTGCCTCTTGATTTGAAATGTTAAACAACACACAAAACAAAGACAATGTACACACACACTGAGGAGCAGGCAGAGGCACCCAAATGGATACCATTGGATTTCAATGGTAAAGTCAAATAGTCAAAGTTGGAAATAAGTGCGTTGTACAATAAAGAATGTACCCATCAATAACTTATTACAGTTGTTCTAGACAGATTATTCTGATAACAGCCAAAGAGCGTTTTCAATAATTAATTCTTCCAGTTTAAGTCATAGGCAAAGCATATATATTACAAATATGGAAAGGGCTCTTCAGGGCACAATAAACAGAGTAAAATTCTTAGAAAATATTTTAGGAACTGAGTACCTCTCGCAAAGGTCACCCTTCATACCAAGACTGACTTACACAGATTTGCATATTTTTTTTACATGACGTTTTCTTACAGCATGTGGGGGACACTCCAGCTTAAACAATAACATTCCCAACATTAGAGAAAGGGAAAATGGCCTTTTGCAATGTAACTGGTGCTCATGTTCGCGCTATATAAAACTACAAAAGAATAAAAAAAGATAAAGTGATATGCCCAAATTCACACTGCAGCAGCTACTGACAGTGTCTGGTATCAAACAGACTCTACGAGAAAAAAGCTGCTGCTCACCTGCACAGTGAATACTTCGCAGTGTTTTCCAAAGAGAAAAGTATTACGGCTTTAATGCCGAAACCCTGTTTCATATTGTTCCATGTCCTCCTTTTTACTCATACAGCAAAACACTTTGTTCCCGGGGGTAGTTTTAGAGCAGAAACTGCAGGCCTTTCATCAGACTAACCCAGGACATGAAATAAATCATCTGCTAAAAATGAAGGCCACCTGAATAGCCTTGCACACAATACCCAATCTAGTTGCAAATATCGAAACGTGTTTTTTCATCACAGCAATCTGGGATGCTCGGAGATGAAAACCTGTTTTAGAAGGGGACAGATTCCAGGATTGATCAACACTGCCACCTACTGGTCTTCGCCGGCCTAATTTGAAAACCATTTTAAAATGAGGCAGAAAATGATTTTGGAACGTTAACAGCCATTAGAATTTACAAGCAGAGGCTTACATTTCATTGGTACAGCAGGTGCAGTAGCACCGGTGCTCGGAGGCGTGAGAGGGCCATTGTACCATGATTATTGCTGTATTTTACCAATCAAACAACAGCCTGGGGGGGGCATTTGCTTCCTTGCACTCATACTTTAATCACAAAGGCATATAAATAGCTATTACTGCATACATGCCAACATTTTAGAAGAGAAAAGTGGGAGATTTTAGAAAAATAATCTGGAGGTTTGTATTTCTCCCACTGACTATATCGAGGCCTGAATCTGGTCTGTTGACATGTATGGGATTTAAAAGTGCACAACTACCAAGTTTCTCTGGTTCATGCGTGAGGTGCTGCTCCAGTCGAGTGTTATTCCCTTTAAATTCTGGGACTGGTAGTCCTGTTTTATAATGGAACAAATAACACCACAAGTCCCAGAATTCAGTGAAAAAAACCTGGACTGGAGCAGAACATCATGCATGGACCTGGGAAACCTGTCAGGGCTGAAAATGTGTTGCTGCAGGACGTGATATCAGAAATGCAGATACAAGTGTTTTTTCTCTTACCTGTCAGGGTCACGGAGAAGGCGCTATGGCAGACAGAGAGTGCGCAACAAAAATGCTGTGCCCTGGCCTGCAGGAGCAGGTTACTGGCAGTGAATGAGTCTCACTAGACGAGTCTCGGTTGGCAGACGCCTGCTGAGGAATCAGGTTTTTGAATGCGGAATCAGGCGGCGGGAGACTAGCCTTGTAATCGGTAGTCTCCCATCGGGAGGGTTGACATGTATGATTACTATACATGTCCAGTCAAAGAAAACCCAAGGTATTTGGTTTGGAGACCTAGTCCAAAAGAGGTGGCTCCTAACCGGTGTGGTCAGAAAAAAGCCTGGAAGAAAGAATTTTTTTTTCTTTCTTGAGTCCCATCACTCACCAGGGTTTCCCCACGGTGACATGCTTCATCATTGGGGCCATCCCAGTCCTCTACGAACTGGGGCGTGCTACGACTTGCGGGGTTACGTAGCAGCACTTGTAAAGGAAGACTATGTGTGGTGCAGATTGTGGTGGAGTGGTTGGAAAGTGATTAAAAATACCTTGCTAGTGGGCCTAAAAACTTTTATTCTTGCTCCTAGATCGGTTTGTCTAAAAATGGGGGGTGCACTGGAGAACCTAACTATAATGAGTAGGAACGCAATGTATGATCAGCATGTTTCGAGCTTCCCCTAGCTCTTCTTCAGGACCACACAGAGACCAGCCCTGTGTTTGCCATTCCTAATATACCTAAATAGGAAATAAGAAAATAGTGAAGTAAAGAAAATAAAGTGAACGCTGCTACTAATAAAGCATGCTCAGTCAATACAATACATACGTTCCCTAAGTCACGTTGTATATCTGAAATGGTACAAATGGAAAAAATGCGTTAGAAAAACAGAGCCCCCCTCACTCGAGAGGGGGTACGCATTTTATTATTCCATGCTGCAGTGCTCCATATGGGTGATTTGCTCCATAATGGCGCGTGCAGGCTTTCAAGGCGATCGTGGTTGTGCCTAGAAAGGTATAAAACATGATTGGCTGGCTTCCCAGGCAATCGTGATTGTGCCTAGAAAGGTTTAAAAACATGCTTTTCAGATGCGCAGCGTGAATTGTTTGCACAGGTGTATAAACAGTCATACTCAACTCTAGCTGTGACACACAGGAAACAGACTTTTTATGCAGACAAGTAAACAAGGTTTTCCAAATCGTTACTTTTTTGTGTGCGTATTTTCCCTCCATGGACTCGGGGGGCGCTGTCTCCCTAAGAAACAATCCTGCCAAAAATGAGAAGTAAGGAATGTTAGCATACATATATAGCAGAGAGATTAGGGTTTGTGTAGGTTATCGTGTCCGTAGGGCATATCATAACCAAAGCCATAGCCAAAAATGAGAAGTAAGGAATGTTAGCATACATATACTGCAGAGAGATTAGGGTTTGTGTAGGTTATCGTGTCCGTAGGGCATATCATAACCAAAGGGTATGACGGACTCAAGCTATTGCCAGCTAGACATGTGGAAGCAAAAAAGCACTTACTTCAATTTTAGATCCGCCGCATTTTAGCACCTGAACTCTTCCCTGCCGGCCTTCATATTAGCGTGTCTCCGGCAAGGAGCCGGTTTCAATGCTTCCGCGTTTGCCGCGTGTGGTCTTAGGAACTGGACCGCGCGGGTTGGGTAGAAATCTCTGCCGTATATGTATGCTAAAGTTCCTTACTTCTCATTTTTAGGTTTCGACCTGGCGAGGGGCAAAGCCCCTCCCAGATCGAAAACTTTTGTTTTCAGTAGGGATGTTTGGACCGCCTCTGTTTCCAATTGGCTAGCTCCATAAATGGAGGCTAGCCATTGGGAGACAGAGGCTGTCAATCGCGCTTTCTCCTGAAAACGCGATTCGGGGGCGTTTCGCTGTGTTTTTTTAAGCCCCGCCCCTTTGTGCCGGGTCGCGCTGTGATTGGCTGCCGGCCCGGGACACCCCCGTGACGTCATTCCCGGGCCGCGCTGTGATTGGCTGCCGGCCCGGGACCTGACTTGTGTTTTTTTATCTCCAGAAAGGTGGAGAACCGCGGGCATGTTAGCAGCCTCGAAGCAAGTGGCCTGTATGAAAATGACTCCCCTCGCAGAGCTGTCCCTTCGTGTAAAACAACTATTAGTCACAGCGAGCCATGGCATGCATTTTTAATCACCTGCTCAGGGGCACAGCGGCCTGTGGGGAAAGGGGCAGGCTTGTGTTCCTGTAAGCCCCACACACCAGGCCGCCACTGAGGGCTGACTGACTCACCCGCGCCCGCCAGCCTGCGAGGCCACGCCCCTCACTTGAAATGGCGCCCTTTCCTCCAGCCCGTGCACCTGCGCCCTCCCCTGCCTCAGAGCACACATGTCACGGCGGGGGAGGGAAGGCGCTCTCCGGGAGATGCAGAGAGGGATCGATGACAGTGGCGTCACTAGGGGGGTGCGGGGGTGCGGACCGCACCGGGTGACACCCTCACATGGGTGACACCATCATCTGCTTACGCTGTAACACTGCTCAGACCCAGTCACGCAGCAACGACGGTACGTACGCGCGCGTCCATGACAGACGTGAGGGTTCATGGCAGTAATATCCGAGCCGAGGGAAGGTAGCGGACGGCTCTGCTGTTGTTAGTGTTACAGACAAGGTGAGTGTTGTTTTAAAGATGTGGGCACGGATTAATGACACGCCAGCCCTTTGTTCGGTGCGGTGGCACAAAATAGGAGTCTGATATTCGTGTAAAACTGACAACCACATCACCGGCCTTAGCTTGGTAACTTTACTTTGGCAGCGTGACACGCATTTTCTATAGCCGTCACGAGCCTTGCTTTCTTTTCTGTGGCAGCACAGCATGCTTTAACTATAGCGGCTGTGCGCCTTTCATTTCCTCAGAACTTGCCCTGTGCACCTTGGTTGGTATTTGTAGGTCACAAAATGACTTAGTAGGATGGACACTCGCTGCTGAGATTTGTGTAATCTTCGAGTTTCAAAACGAAACGTTAACTCCCAAACTCCACAGAGCGGAGGGCGTGGGACTGTTTCTGGCTAACGCTTGACCCTTCCTTCCATTCCATGCCCCACACAGACTGCGCACCATTTTTCAAAAAAGTTTATATAGCGCGAACTAAAACCCAAAAGTACCGGAGCGCTTTAAGCAGCAAAGCCAGGGGGCGAGAGGGAGAGCTGCGCTTCAGCCTGTCTCCGAGCAGAGGGCACTCTGTCTGTCTGTGGCTATTCCTCGCAGCTGCCCTGGCCTGGCCGAAGACTAGCTCTATACTCTGCAGTGAACTGCAGGTATCAATGAGCTCTTTCTCGTCGACCTGGTTTTGCTTTCACAGTTCGTCCCCCCCCCCAAGCTCCTCCAGCACACCCTCTCTGCTCATCCTCCTCCCCCTTCCTTCCAATCGCTCATGGGGCCCCAGCTTGCACCTGCCTCACAGCGGGAACCAGCTGGACGGAGATGGAGGGCTGTGGTGCAGTCTAAGATTAGGGGCATGGGGAAATATATCCTTCAAAAATAGAATAGGGGTGGAGTGGTTTAGTTGTTGGAGTAATATTGCCCTATAGTGTGTTTCTTTTAGTCGCATTTTGTCTTCACAGAGCAGGATTTGATTGACTGACTGTGTGGGCATTGCTAGGGGGTTTGCATGCCTGTTTAAGCACCAATATTGTAAAGGTAATCTGTCCGTCAACCCTCAATCTCATTGGTTTTATACTGTGAAAAAAGGACATTGCATGCTCTGGCGAACAGGTGGCATAAGTGGATCTAACCAGCAAGGTCCGGGTGACAAGTGTGTTATTTTCTGGGTAGAAGAGTTGTAGGCACTGCTATGTGTAATACGGCACATTGATTTTTTATTTTACAAAGTTTTATATAGCGCAAACTAGACCCGAATCGGGTATCAGAGGGCTTTACATAGCACCAGTTGCATTACATTGATGCTACAGTAACGCCCCAATACAGATAATGGTGTCAAAGGAAACCTGCATTAAGCACATGGCCATCACCCACTGCTAGCTACAGAGCAATCTCACCATTTCGTTTTCAATTTAGCTCATGCATTCTAATTTAATTTTCTTTCTTCTTGCATTGCAATACTCGCCGCCTGTAGTCCTGCTCTCTGGTCAGATAGTCTAATCTTGGGCAGTTGTGGTTCTTTTGAATATATTGGGTAATTCCTGTAAACATCAGAGTGCACATCGGCCTCCCTACCACCACTGCAATAGTTTGAATAAATGAATAAAAATCACTTCTCTGTTCTTAGCTGCACGGGTCTTTCACGCTTTGTAAGTGCTCCAAGTTCACACAGCTTTTTATTTTGTTGGCCTGCTTTCTAGCAAGAAGTGTTCCTGTTTTGCTTACTCTGTGAAGACTCTTTCATCACGGCGCTCACAATAGTAGATCTAACTCCTACCGGACATTTTCTCAGCGTAGTTTCTCCCCCTGCTTTAATGTGACTTATACAAAAAACGTATCTGCTTACCAATCAGCCAGGTTATGGCTGTAGCCATTCTCCGGGCGTATTCACAAATCTGCACTGTATACAATAAAGGAGCAAGATAGTATTTCCAAAGATATTTTGTGACTCATCAGTCGCAATGCCGCTAATATCTCGAGTTGCTCAGTTGTATATGCATTATGTGCTTTATTTTATGCATTATTTCTGTAGATAAACCTTAACTGGTTGCCAATCTGCTCGGCTGCTGCTACCTCTTCCTCCCCTCTACTTGTCTGTCAGGCTTTTACTTCCCTGTTGCCAGCGCTGCCCTGATGATCCCCGGCGGCCATATACCACATGTGCATTACTATCACAAAACATGGCATTTGTAGATTTCAGATCTAGCGCACATTTTCAGATATGCTTTTTGGAAAGGGGGTAAAATATTGTCATCCTTTATTTTCTCTGAAGAACAAACACTATGCTGCTTACTGCTTAGGATATATTAAAAACCCACCAGTGCTGCCTTTCTGGCACCCTTTGGAGGAGTATTGCAGAAAGTGCTTTTGGCTTAAGCGCCGACACAATCACTTGCGAGACGTGTTCTGTGTGAAACAAGGTTATTATCTGCAGTGTAGCAGGTGCATGGCACTGGTGCTTCTGGGTGCGAGGGGCCCACTGCACCCCAGCTTTAGCTTTTTTTGCAACCAAACCGAAGCACGAGGCCCATTTTCCTGGCTTGCATAATGCCAATCTCCCAGAAGCCCATCATTATTAGAGGTCCATCTGAAGTAGGCGACAATGATATCTTATCTCAAGTCATTACTAAAGGTCGTATGGTAGCCATAAAAAGGGTGCAGTGGTCTCTATGAAGTCACTAGAATGGCTGCAGCACCCCAAGTCCTGCCTCCCACATTGGAAAATGTGAAAGGCAGCCCTGTATCAAGATACCGGTTTTGTACGAAAAATAACTTGTGTGATCTGTTTTATGTGCACATTGCCTTCCTTAAAACATGTAGTGAAAGATCGTGCAATGTTTCTACGGGATGGAGTTGGCTATGGAGCTACCAAGGTCCAGAATGACTGGTCGGTGCTCAGCAGCCTCGCCTCTGCTCTGTGTCTAACTATTTAAACTTATTCTCAGTGGAGCGCGCACGTATTCAAAGCACATTTCATGTGTTTATTTCAGTCACTTTGAAAAAAGCAGAGAACTGTGAGGGAGAAACCATGGGGGGGGAGAAGGCGACGAGGAAAGGGTTAAAAGAGCAGCAGGCGGTGGAGGGGGTGCAGGCGGAGGGGGGGATGGTGCAAGCAGAGAGGGAGATGGTGCAGGCAGATGGTGAGATGGTGCAGGCGTAGGGGAGATGGTGCAGGCAGAGGGAGAGATGGTGCAGGCAGAGGGAGAAATGTAGCAGGCAGAGGGTGAGATGGTGCAGGCAGAGGGTGAGATGGTGCAGGCAGGGGGTGAGATGGTGCAGGCAGGGGGTGAGATGGTGCAGCGGAGGGGAGATGGTGCAGACAGAGGGAGAGATGGTGGAGGTGGAGGGGAGATGGTGTAGGTAGAGGGGGAGATGGTGCAGGCAGAGAGGGAGATGGTGCAGGCAGAGGCAGAGATGGGCAGGCAGAGGCAGAGATGGGCAGGCAGAGGGAGAGATGGTGCAGGCAGAGAGGGAGATGGTGCAAGCAGAGAGGGAGATGTGCAGGCAGAGAGGGAGATGTGCAGGCAGAGAGGGAGATGTGCAGGCAGAGAGGGAGATGTGCAGGCAGAGAGGGAGATGTTGCAGGCAGAGGGTGAGATGGTGCAGGCAGAGGCAGAGATGGTGCAGGCAGAGAGGGAGATGGTGCAGGCAGAGAGGGAGATGGTGCAGGCAGAGAGGGAGATGGTGCAGGCAGAGAGGGAGATTGTGCAGGCAGAGGCAGAGATGGTGCAGGCAGAGGGAGAGATGGGGCAGGCGGAGGGGAGATGGTGTGGACACAGGGAGAGATGGTGCAACCAGAGGGGAGATGGTGCAGGCAGAGGGAAAGATGGTGCAGGCAGATGGAAAGATGGTGCAGGCAGGGGGTGAAATGGTGCAGGCGGAGGGGAGATGGTGCTGACAGAGGGAGAGATGGTGCAGTCAGAGGGCACATGGTGCAGGCAGAGGGTGAGTTGGTCCATCCGTTAAGTTGTGAGGGGGTGACACCATGAGTTACCCGCACCGGGTGACACCAACCCTAGTGACGCCACTGATCGATGAGGCGCGACCAGTCGATACTGATTGATGCCCCAAGGAGCAGCTTGAACATGCGTTTCATATTGCGGGACAGAGGCGGGATCATTACCGGGCCGGCGCTGCTGCTGCTGCTGGCAGGAGGCAGCTTGCGGTTTCCCCAGACCCGGCTTCCAAGAAGACGCTGCTTGTAGATGTAACGGGAAGATTAGAATCGTATTTTTCTTTCTTTTTAAAAAAAAAAAAACTGGTGTTGGAGTAGAATAAGAGGTGCCAAGGCGCTTGGCGGGAAGACGGCTGAAATGGGTCGGCGCGTCAGTAATGCAAGGGAGAGAGGCCCTGTTATTCAGTATGTATGGAAACATGCGGTTCTGGGAGCTTTATTCGTGTGTTCAGGCCACAGGGCTTGCCTCTGTAGTGTATGCATGATGCATGATGCATGCTCCTCATTAGCATATGCTTCTATTGATGATTGTGAGGCGTCCCTCCACCCCTCAGTTCTGTCATTAATCTCGGCTCACTTATCTTTTCCACCCTTGCTGTGGGTGCGCCCCATCGACAGCCACAGCCTCCCGCAACAATGGAAGCATGAGAAGTAAACCAGGCAGCAAGGGGCATTTAGACATGAAATATCAGATCACGTATTTTATACTCCTGCTCATAACGACTAAAGACACGCAGTCGTTTACCAGGGACAGCGTGAAGGAACACAGCTTCTGTTTGTGGTTTCTATATTCTGCAGCAAAGGAATGTGGTTTGTAGTTTAACAGGATCTAGTGATAAATGAATCTTTTTTTACCCCTACCATGCGCGCGGCCACCCCTTGAACACGGTCAATGCCATGGGCAGGACTTTTAAGTGGGATAAAAAAACGGGGTTGTCTCAAAGGGGTGTGGCCAATGTAATTAACAAGCATTTACAATGCAACGGTTTCGCCTTTGGAAAAGTTTGAGCTATTGGCATTGTAAATGACAACATTTGTATTTATGTGTTGGTTTTGAAAACAGATAAATAAATGGCAGTGTCATTTACATTGCCAATAGCTCTAATTTTTCCAAAGGCGAAACCGTTGCATTGTAAATGCTTGTTTACTATGCCTTTGGTTATGATATGCCCTACCAACACAATAACCTACACAAAACCTAATCTCTCTGCCATATATGTATGCTAACGTTCCTTACTTCTCATTTTTGGCAGGATTGTTTCATAGGGAGACACCGCCCCCCAAGTCCATGGAGGGAAAATACGCACACAAATAAGTAACGATTTGGAAAACCTTGTTTACTTGTCTGCATAAAAAGTCTGTTTCCTGTGTGTCACAGCTAGAGTTGTGTATGACTGTTTATACACCTGTGCAAACAATTCACGCTGCGCATCTGAAAAGCATGTTTTTAAACCTTTCTAGGCACAATCACGATTGCCTGGGAAGCCTGCCAAGCATGTTTTATACCTTTCTAGGCACAACCACGATCGCCTTAAAAGCCTGCACGCGCCATTATGGAGCAAATCACCCATATGGAGCACTGCAGCATGGAAGAATAAAATGTGTACCCCCTCTCGAGTGAGGGGGGGCTCTGTTTTCTAATGCATTTTTCAATTTGTACCATTTCAGATATACAACGTGACTTAGGGAACGTATGTATCGACTACGCATGCTTTCACTTTATTTTCTTTACTTCACTATTTTCTTATTTCCTATTTAGGTATATTAGGAGTGGCAAACACAGGGCTTGTCCCTGTGTGGTCCTGAAGAAGAGCTAGGGGAAGCTCGAAACACGTTGATCATACACTGCGTTCCTACTCATTATAGTTAGGTTCTCCAGTGCACCCCCCATTTTTAGACATACCGAACTAGGATCAAGAATAAAAGTTGTTTAGGCCCACTAGCAAGGTATTTTGAATCACTTTCCAACCACTCCACCACAAACTACACCACACATAGTCTTCCTATACAAGTGCTCACCAGTTCCCCGAGGGTAGCATGGCACGAGCGGGTAGGCATCCGAAAGCTTATGTGTAGAGCGACCATACAGCACACGCAACCACTGAGACAGAAAACTGGGCACGCAATGAGTGACGCCACTCCAGTGAGTATGTATAAAAATTTAATAACTTTTATATATAGAGCAGAGTCAGGGTATTCAAGAATTCACAGTATTATTACCTTATTAGCCTTCCTTTCAAATACATGTATTTCAACACTTGGCAATAAATACTAGGTGAATAAATATTAAATATAAGATAAATACTGAATATTAGATAATATCAAATGTAGATAACCACAGGCCTGACCGTAGCCTTGCTTCTTGTCAGCAGCTGTAAGGAATACATCAGAAAAGGCAACTAAATGACATTACATCATGTTAGATCTATAGGAATATTACCCACTTCTCACCAAGCAGGGGGGAACATTTCCTTAAACCATTTCAGGAAAAATAACCAGGCACTTAGCCAAGAGTAAGCGGCTCATTTGACAAGAACCAACATTTCAGTGGTACATTTCAGTGTTCCAATCAGGAAAGAAATAACGTTCCGCTATACAGCAGTAAACATGTGAATAGGTAACTGTAGGCTTTCAGTAAATGCAGCACTAAGTGGGAGAAAACACTTCATTAAGAATAAACAACCCCTTGTGCAGATATAACCCACTCCTTAATCAGGAATAACCATTTTAGGAATCACTCCTAGTATGAATAAGCATTTCCTAGATTAGGGCTACACATTTTATAAGCTACAATACATTTCTGTAGGCCAGAAAGAACATTCTCCTTGAGCAGATGTAGAACTTCCTATGAAGCCAGTGTAAAACATTTCATTAGGCCAGAATTACCTATCTCATCAAGTAAGAACAAACATTTCCTTCAATCAGGGTAGCCTTTCTCTGAGCAGAAGTAAACATTTAATAATAGATCAACCATTTCATGACTCAGACCTTTACATTTAATTGGGCCTATGCAGAGCATTCCCTCAAATAAGGCAGTAATAAATAGGCCTATTGTAATATGTGCATTTCCTTAAGGCAATTCCAAAGTTACTACAGCCTTAACTCCTTATGCATTTCATTAGGAGCACAAACACTGCATTTCTCAGCAATAAGATTTCCAAAAACGCAGGAATAAACAGTGCCTCGAATGAGGGTAAACCATTCAATTGGCAGAAGCAACCATTTCCTTAATCAGGAATAAACAGGTCATTAGAACCCAGGCCCCATTAGCAATTTTGCGCCGCAAGCTCCTCGAATCGGCAGGGCCTGTAGTAAGGTTTTCCTAGCTCCTGCAGCTTAAAGATAACAGCCCCTTATGTAGGACTAAACATTTAATTTACCCAGAATAACATTCTCCTCAAGCAGGGATCAACCTTCCATTAATTATATCTAAACCCTGTGCCTAAGAACCATTTCAGTATTCAAGAGTATCCCTGTTGGTAGGTAGAAGTTAGAACACTGGGGCAGGAGTATAAAACATTCCATTAGGTAAGTACCCCATAAAAAGGCTCAACATTTCATGAGAGAATAAACGCTGCATTACTCAGCCATAAACATGCATAGGGCTACACTAACTGGCATGCCACTGTACCCCAGGCAGGGGTTAACTTTTATTAGCTGAGGCCCCCACGGTGTCTTTTGGGGGAGCCCTGGCCCAGTTCCAGTACTTGAAGGGGCCAATGGGGCTATTCCCCAGTTCAGGGAGCCTTCTGACACAGCGCCAGGCAGCAAATTCAGGTCCTGGGAACACAGCACCTCGCTGATGCAGCGCTTGAAGTTAATGACAGATGCTGGATGTACAGCGCTTCACAGTACCTCAAGGGTCCCCAGGCAGCAGCCGAGCTCTCAGGTTCACAACGCTTCGCAGTAACAGCGCTGGTAATGGCTTTCTGGTGTCAGTTGTAGGGGCATCACAGCGCTCTTCAAAGGGGCCTAGCGCCAGGGGTTTCACGGCGCTGGGCTCAGTCAGCAGGTCACGAATGGCAGTGCTTCTCTGGGGGCGACAGCGCTTGAAGGCACAACAGCTGTCTCAGGCAGAGTCAGCGCTCATCAGGGCAAAAGCGCTTCAGGCAGGAATAGCGCCCAGGAGCTTCGTGGCGCTTTAAGAGTATAGCGCTTCAGGGCCCAACAGTCTGCAGGACATAAGCGCTTGTCAAGGAGGCACAGCTCTTCAACAGGTGATCGGAGGGATAGCTCCTGGGGCACAGAGCTCTGCCCAGTTTAGCACGCTGAAGTAAATTAATCAGTTCAGATGATGCAGGTTAGCAATTCAGACAGATATAGCGCTTCAGGGTTCTAGCGCTTCTGCAGGCAATTACAGTGCTTAAGCCTCAGGCAATTCAGTTAGGCTAGCAGTTCAGGAGGCTAGCGCTACGCAGAGATAGCGCTTAGCATTCACTTCAGTGGAGCACTTTGCTCAGGACAGGTAGTGCAGGGTGCTTGCGCCAGGGAATAAGAGCGCTTAGCCAGCAGACAGTTTATATTAGTTGGAGTCAGATCAGCAGGTTCCACAGGACAGTTCACACAACAGTGGCAATCCAGAAAAAGGGATCCCAGGTGGCGTCAGGGAGCGCAGGGAGTGTTACAGCGCCAATACCTGGTTGATTTCTCAAAAGTCCTGTGGTGATTTGGTTTCTTCTTGGCGCTTTATATTTCGTGCGCCCTTGTAAATTGCAGTCTCTGGGTTCCTTGAAAGGGGGGGGGTGTTGAAGTTGATGGTTGATATCAAGTCTCCTCAGCCAGTTCCCTTCAAGCAGTCCTGGGGTTCCCCTTCCGCCGGGCCAGGTCAGGGGGGCAAATTCAGGATCCCTCAACACTTGATAGGCAGCACCTAGGCTCTGTCTCTACCAGTGTCATAGGTCCCTGTCTAGGCCCCACTGCCTAAAGCTCCTGCGTAGGTTCACCCCCAGGTCTGTGCTCCCTCAGTCTGACAGGAAAGTTTCCCTCCCTTTCCTTATTTAGTCCCAGTTGACAGTTGGCAGTGGCAGTTGCTGCCACCTCACCTATTCCAGAAGGTTCCAGGAGGTTCTAGGAGGTTCCACCATTATGGCTATGGACAGGCTGGCAGGCTAGTATGGATACATTGTTTGAGGGTTCTAGCCAGCTCCTGACTACTAGAATGCGCCCACAAAGACCACGCTGCAGTAGCAGGGGTCAGTGGCGGCCATGTTAGGGGAAGTAAGCACCTGCACCTTAACATTAGTTTGACATACACAGGGCTTTCTTCACTACACAAGGCCTATACCATTTTGTTACAATAGGGGGCACCCTAAATTAAAGGAATAAAAAACGAAAAACCCTGGGGAAAGGGCCAAGTCCTACAGTTAGGTTCTCCAGTGCACCCCCCATTTTTAGACATACCGAACTAGGATCAAGAATAAAAGTTGTTTAGGCCCACTAGCAAGGTATTTTTAATCACTTTCCAACCACTCCACCACAAACTACACCACACATAGTCTTCCTATACAAGTGCTCCTACATAACGCCGCAAGTCGTAGCACGCCCCAGTTCCTAGAGGACTGTGATGGCCCCACTGATGAAGCATGTCACAGTGGGGAAACCCTGGTGAGTGAGGGGACTCAAGAAAGAAACATTTTTTTCTTTCTTCCAGGTTTTTTTCTGACCACACCGGTTAGGAGACACCTCTTTTGGACTAGGTCTCTAAACCCAATACCTTGGGTTTTCTTTGACTGTATATGTTAGGAGGACGACCTAGTCAATGTAAATCAAGTGAGCATTTTAAACATCACCTCCTGTGACCTATAAAAAAAGAATTTACTTTTAGAATGAATGTAGGGTCAGGTTTGAGAATTACCCCACCATCTAAAAACGGTTACAAAAGCAGGGGAACACATCAATGTATACAATTCTCCCACTCGAGCAGAATAGCCACTAGAAAGAGCAGTCGCGGCCAGCATGACTCGCGGGTGGGGGCCGGGGGTCGCGGTGGGGGGGGTTCAATTTTAAATATTTTTTTTCATATAGTTAACTTACTTTCACCAGCCCGGTCCGGTCCCACATTGTTCCACGTCGTCACTGCTTCTCTGCTCCAGACAAGATGCAGGCAGCCTCCCTCCCCCCCTTGAGCCAATTACAACACTGAATTAGCAGCATTGTGATTGGTTGGGACACCGACCACACAGGCATCTGTGGGGAGGCCATATTCTCCATGTAGGCTGCATGCAGCCTACATGGAAAAAAGGGAGAGTGCGTATGACCGGTTTGGTCGGCCCTGGGACCAACCAAACAGTCAGCGCCCTCTGAGTGGGCAAGCCACTCCTCCCCTGCCCTAGAGCAGGGCCACCCACCCCCAACCAAACCTGTCTTCTTTCTCACAGTGCGAGAAGAAGAAGCATAACATGGTATTCATAACACCATTTTATGTTTCTGCTTCTCACACTGTGAGAAAGCAGTGGGGCAACGCTCCTCTGCCCACATGGAGGAGCCGCCCCTGAGAAAGAGAACTTTGTAACTAAAAACTTTCAAATTCATTGTCTCCAGAAGGGTGAGCCTGTAAGGCCTTCAAGACTGAAGGAAGATCCCATGTTTAGACATAGAATCTGAGGCTGGTCTAGCAATAAAAAAGTTTTTAAACATTCTAAAAATAAAAAATTCTACTTCAGATTTAAGCTCCCTAAAAGCCTACGTTGCAAACCTTTGCAACTTCAAAGTAGAAAAAGCAAGATGAAACCCATCCATGAGAAAGTAAAGAACTTATCAAAGGCCATATGATGAAGCTCAAAGATAATAACTAGAGCACCAGTTATCAAAGACACCCAATGTTTAGAGTAACATTTGAAAGTGGAAGGTCTTCTTGCTCCCTGAATAACATCCTCTAATCGGGCAAAAAATCCTTAGATAATAGATTCAAACTTTCAACTTCCAACCCAACAGTAAGAGACAGAACCAGAGATCTTAGAGGAGATGGACAAACAGGAAGTACCTATGTAGGGAGTACAGCTGTGTCCTCAACTGAGTAAACCTCGAACTCTGTGGCCAATAGGCAATTACCAAGATCAAGTCTTCATCTTCCACCTGAACCTTCGACAAAAACTTTGGTATTAGGTTAATGGAGGAAAGATGTAAAGAGTCGTGTGAGACATTTGATCAACAGAGCAAATAGCAGCAAAATATGTGAAGCAGAAAATTGTTCTTTGGGACAAACAGATCCATAAATAGGACACCAAACCTCTTGCAAATATGGCTAAAAATCATTCTTGACAAGCAAAGATCTTGAGAAGATGGGATCTACCAGTGTCCACAATGCTATTGTCTGCCCCCTGTGTGTGTACTGCAGCCTGTTTAAACAACCTCTTCTCTGCCCAAGAACTCACCTGTACTGCCAACATGTTGAGATTCCTGCAGTGAGTATTCCCCTACAGATTGATGTAGAAAACTGAGACAGTGTTGTCTGTCTTGATAAGAACGTTCTTGCAATGCATCAGATTCTGAAAATATTTCAAGGATCTTAAAATAACCATCAGCTCTCTCCAATTCAATGCTCTCTAATGTGGCCCACCAACATTATCATTTATAGTTGCCTAAGGAAGCTCCCCACTCAATATGACTGGCATCTGTCATCAAAACTAAAGGAGGAGAGGGTGCGTATGAACTCGCTTGGAAAGATTATCCACACTGAACCACCACTGTAAATCCATCCTGATTTCTGGAGAAAGAGGGACCATTTTGTCTAGTGAATAAATTACTGGAGACCAAATCCTGGTGAGATTCAACAGAAGGTGTAAATGTAATCTTGCCCACTGGACCGTGTGACCGCAGGCATTCATATGACCACAGACTGGCCCAGGCTTCGTGAGAGTTCAGTTATTTGAATACCAATGATAGAAGATGTCTCATCCATTTCGATTGTATGACAGAATATTTTCAACAACAATATTAAAAAACATGAACATCATTTCACTAATATCGTTGACCAAAATATTGTTTTAATATACCTACATTATAAATGACAAAAATATAGTTAAATCATTTTTTTAAACTATTAAATTTAAAATATGTACCACCTCTAAATAGGTTACCCCTACATTCTACAGTATTCAATAGTCTGCAAAGCCTCAAAATCTTT
This sequence comes from Lissotriton helveticus, assembly GCF_964261635.1. Classification (NCBI taxonomy): domain Eukaryota; kingdom Metazoa; phylum Chordata; class Amphibia; order Caudata; family Salamandridae; genus Lissotriton; species Lissotriton helveticus. Next base: position 1,067,253,173 of record NC_136070.1, on the reverse strand, counting down.
AGTGGAGTTCAGAAAATAAACATGCATAGCTTATAGAATTTGACCATACCACTGTATTATAACTATTTTACATGGGGCCGTGCCTAGATACCCACTGGTGTTTAATGTATTGTCAGGAGCTTTGGCTTTTCTCGCAGATGTTTTAGAATAGGTTTTAGGTATAAGCTATTACCTACCTTGTTTAACATGGATTACTTCTTCCACCCTAGACTTTTATAATTTATAAACTAAGCACCATATAAATTTTACAATACACAATTGCGCTTTTCTCTACAGCTTATGCTATTTCCATTCTCTCGACCCACAAGTGTACACTCTGTAAATCTAGGTTGTATATGACTACTGTGCTATCACTGATGTAATCAGTGATGTCATCCATGATGTCATTAGTGATGTCATCAATGATGTCATTTCAGATATCATCGGTGAGGTAAACAACCTTTACAACGCAACTTTTACCACGCAGTGCCTATACAACGCAACTTTTACAACGCAAACCATTACAACGCATTGCGCTGGGGGGGCGCTCTAGGATAGGGAATAGGTTTAATGTACTATCCAACACCTTCCCTACTATCCACGGGGACTGGAGTTGGAATAGTAAAAAAACAATTCACTATCCAGCGCCTATAAGCACTATGCGTTGTAATGGTATGCGTTTTAAAAACCACGTTGTAAAAGCATGCGATGTAAAAGCATGCGTTGTAATGTCATACATCCCATCGGTGAGGTAATAGGCAGATCACGGAGGGGGTGCAAGTGATAGTTACCTCAATAAAGTATAACTAGTGAATTTAAATGGGTTTTTTGCTTTTTAGACTTTAGATTTTATATTATTATGACATTGAACTACAACATCACTTTTCATTTGAGTATTTTCAATGATTTTCTAGGCTTTTTTAAACATAAGCCTAAATGTTATTAACTTACCTAACGATAATGTCACTTTTACCTTTATTTTATTTTTTAACCAAGTTGAGGACAAGTACACCAGTCCCACAATATTGTAATGGCGACCACAAAAATGTTCTTCTTTTTTCTTCATGTTGTGGCAAGCTAATTAGATCGCTTGGTTCCATGGGACGATACTGGTCCCATAGTTCAGAAAGGATTGACAGAAAAAAAAGAAAGAAAAGCCCACTCAATCAATCAGATTGCTCAATCTTTTTAAATTTGTAGTAGCACGAGAATCCCACGTACTACCTACAGTGAGATAACACTATAATGTGAACAGGAATTTCTCAAAAACACCTGAACAGCTTTACGCCAAATAAGAAAAAGCATGCTTTCTGAGTAAGATGTAACTTTCTGAAAAATGTAGAGTTCTTTACTACTGCCAATTTCTTTGTATTGCTACCTAAAATTGCCTAGGTAATTAACATGAGAACATTAAATTTAGGGAACACCTCACCCTTTTTCTCTGCCCTCTCTTCACGGAGCAATTCAAAACTTTCCAGCAAGGAGCTGGGGTGGATTAACTTTTTCTTGGAAAGTTGTATGAAGATTTGTCTTGAGCCGCCAAAGTTATTAGCAAAAAATAATGCTCTTTCTATGGAAACTGTGACCTAACATGTACGTACATAGCAGTGCTATCTATGTGTGTGTGTGTGTGTGTGTGTGTGTGCATGTGCACATATATATATATATATATATATATATATATATATATATATATATATATATATATATATATATATATATATATATATATATATGAAAAAGCAATCCCAACCCGTCAGTGGATGACAGGCAACATCAGGGTGCAGACCTCATTACGCCTCAGCAAACAGTCAAAGCAAAGCTCACAAAGGATCCAACTCGAGTGAGTAGCAGGAATAAACGTTTATTAGAAAAATAACGCGTTTCGCTCCACTGGGGAGCTTGTTCACATATATATATTCAAAAAGTAGTTCAAATAAATTACAATAATATCAAAATTAACTAAATAATTTGCTTTAACAAAACACATTAACAAAGACATTTAAAACAATTACTTAAATAAATAACATGTCTTTGAAAAAAATAATATGAACATAAAAAAATAAACAATATAAATTATTAAAAGCAAACAAGTAAGAAACAGCAAAGAAGGTGTTGGAGTTCAGAGGGGTGAGATTTACTATTAACACTCCAGTCTAAACAATAATAGAGAAGGTATTGTACTTCGGTGGAGGTAAGTTTACTATTCCAGCTCCAGTCTAAGCAATAGTAGGGAAAGTGTTGGACTTCAGAGGAGTTAGGTTTATTATTCCCACTCCAAACCAAGCACAGTAGAAAAAGTGTGGGATTTCAGAAGAATTTGATTTATTATTCCCACTCCAGTCTCAATAGTTGCAAAGGTGTTGGACTACGAAGAGTTTAGATTTACTATTCCCATTCTAATCTAAACAACAGTAGAGAAGGTATTGTACTTTGGTGGAGGTAAGTTTACTATTCCAACTCCAGTCTAAGCAATAGTAGGGAAAGTGTTGGACTTCAGAGGAGTTAGGTTTATTATTCCCACTCCAAACCAAGCACAGTAGAAAAAGTGTGGGATTTCAGAAGAATTTGATTTATTATTCTCACTCCAGTCTCAATAGTTGCAAAGGTTTTGGACTACGAAGAGTTTAGATTTACTATTCCCACTCCAATCTAAACAACAGTAGGAAGGTATTGGACTTCTGAGGGGTTAGATGTAGTTATCTCAACCCAATCTAAGCAACATTCAGGAAAGTGTTGGACTTCCGAGGGGCTATATTTACTATTCCCACTCCAGTCTAACCAACAGTAGGGAATATGCTGAAATTCAGTGGGGTTAGATTTACTATTCCTACACCAGTCTAAGCAACCGCAGAGAAGTTGTTGGACTTCGGAGGTGTTGAATATACTATTCCCACTTTGATCTGAGCAAGGATAGGAAATGTGTTGGGTGTCAGTCAGAATACATACATCATTCCAATGCAGAATCACATTTTACAACAAAATTAAATACCTAACAACAACAAATTATTAATGTATATACTACATAAATGAAAAATTACACTTTTATTTTAAAACAGGCAAATTGACAAACACATTATTTTAAAGATACATTACTTTGCTACCTAATACCCAAAAACATGTCAATAAAAATATAAATACATTAATAATAACATTCAATTACTACTAAAATTAAATAAAATATACAAAATAATACATATATAATACACTTTTCAATCAATTCATAATTAATTCATGTAATTAGCTTAACCAACGATAACTAAATATAATTTTAATATTTAATTAACATAAAAATTGAATGTAAAACAATTATCTTCACATTTTAATTCCCCTGTAAACCCACAAACCAATTCTAACATCTAAATTAGTAGATAAACATTAAAAAACTTTACATAAAAAATACAATAAAATCAAAATGCATACTTAATCATTAAAATGATTATTAAATGTACATAATTAATAATCAATAAAATATGTAAAGGACATTAACCCGTTCCATGCTATGGATATAACGGTTACATCCATGGCTGCAGCGCTGGGGTTCCATGGACGTCACCGTTACGTCCATGGGACACCAACGCAGAAACAGCAGAGGAAATTCCTTTTTTTTGTGGCCTCAGGAGGAGGAGAAGAGCTTTCCCAAGCTACTGAGACATTTTTTTCATATGTAAGGACGATCGCATGCATGGCGCGCTGACGTCATTATGTATGAAAATTAAACTGAAAAGAGCCGATCGGCTCATTTCAGTTTCAGTGCTTTGGTGCTCGTGGGGCTATCTCAGCCCGAGCACAAAAACACATGGGTGCCATTGGAAAGGGGAGAATCTCCTGTTTCCAATTGTACCCCTCCCTAGTGGACCCATGCTTGGGGATCACGCAGGAGGGCGATCCCCAAGCAGGGAGGGGGGAGCATCCCCTTGTTCAAGGGCTTTTGCTCCTCCAATAGTAAACTGGGTAAAGTCAGTCTTTCTGACCCCCCCCCTGGGAGGCAGATGGGGGCAGTAGCCCCCAATCTGCCCTCAGGGGCATAGAAAGCACACTAGACACCAGGGATTTTTTTTCAATATTTAGGGTTGGGGGCTGCCCTAACTGGGCACCATAATGCCCCTGACCCTCCTAAGAACGAGCAACAGTTTTTCTGACCCCCTGAGGTGCAGATGGGGTCAATAGCCCCTGAACTGACCCTTAGGAGGGCAGAAAGCTCACTAGGCACCAGGGATGTTTTAGGAAAGAGGGGTGGGGGCTGCCCACAATGGACATACCAATGCGCCCACCCCAACACAAAAGGGACTGTCTTTCTGAACCCCCCCAGAGGCAGATGGGAGTTATTACCCCCGATCTGCCCCCCCAAAGGGGCAGAAAGTCAATTAGATACCAGGGATTTTTTTATATACGTAGGGAGGTGGCTGCTATAAATGGGCACAATAATGCCCACACCCCTCTCAAAAATATTTCTGGATAAGAAAACATTGTGAGATCCACACAAGCTACACCGCCCTGGATTCCCCTGGGTGTCTAGTGTTCAGAAATGTCTGAGTTTGGTAGGTTTCCCTAGATGACTGCCTAGCCCAGGACTAAAAATGCAGGTACCCCCTTGCAAAACCAGGTCGTTTTGTGATGCATAATTTTGATGTCTCCACAATACATTTTGGGCCCTTCCCTGTCGCGAATGCTTGGCCCACCTACACAAGTGAGGTATCATTTTTGTCGGGAGGCCTGGGGAATGCTGAGTGGTAGGAGGTTTGTGTCGGCCTGGTGATCCCACAACTTTACCACACAGAAATGCGAGGAAAATACTTTTGAGGTTTGCAGGGGATTCTGGGTAAGAAAACATAGGGGGATCCAGGCAGGCTACACCTCCCTGGACTCCCCTGGGTGTCTAGTTTTCAGAAATGTCTGGGTTTGGTAGGTTTCCCTAGATGGCCGTCGAGCCCGGGCGCAAAAATGTGGATGACTCCCTTGCAAAACCAGGTTGTCTCATGACAAATAATTTTGACATCTCCACAATATGTTTTGGGACATTTCCCATTGCAGGCGCTAGGCCTACCCACACAAGTGAGGTACCATTTTTATCATCAGGGATGCTGTGTGGGTGGAAGTTTAAAGCTCCCTGCAGATTCCAGAACTTTCCATCACAGAAATGTGAGGAAAAATTGTTTTTTTTACAAAGTTTGAGGTGTGCAGGGGATTCTGTGTGAAAGAACCTGGCGAGAGCCACACAGAGCTCCCTGCCTGGATTCCCATGGGTGTCTTGTTTTAAAAAATGTACAGGTTTGCTAGGTTTCCCTGAGTGCCTACTGCGCTAGGACCTAAAATCACAGCTAGTAAATTGCAAAACATGGGTCAGTTTTCACTAGAAAAAAGTGATGTGACCACGAGGCATTTTGAGCTGTTTCCTGTCGCGGACACTAGGCATACCCACACAAGTGAGGTACCATTTTTATCAGCAGACTTGGCGGGATGCTAGATGGTTAGGAATTTGTGACTCCCCACAGATTCCAGAACTTTCCATCACAGAAATGTGACAAAAATATGTTTTGTTTTGCAAAGTTTGAGATTTGCAAGGGATTCTCGGTAACAGAACCTGATGAGAGCCACACAAGTCACCCCATCCTGGATTCCTCTGGGTGTATAGTTTTCAAAAATGTACAGGTTTGCTAGGTTTTCTTAGGTGCTGGCTGAGCTATGGCCCAAAATCCACAGCTTGGCACATTGCTAAAAAGGGTCCCTTTTCACTAGAAAAAATTTGACCTGTCCATGTTGCGTTTTGTGCCATTTCCTGTCACGGGCACTAGGCCTACCAACACAAGCGAGGTACCATTTTGTATCGGCAGACTTTGGGAAATGGTGGGTGGGTGAAAGTTTGTGGCTCCCCACAGATTCCAGAATTTTCCATCACAAAAATGTTACCCAAATGTGGTTTGTTTTATAACGTTTGAGGTTTGCAAGGGATTTTGGGTAACAGAACCTGGTGAGAGTCACACAAGTCACCCCATCCTGGATTCCTCTGGGTGTCTAGCTTTAAAAAATGTAGAGGTGTGTTAGGTTTTCCTAGGTGCCAGCTGAGCTAGGGCGCAAAATCCACAGCTGTGCACATTGCAAAAAAAGGGTCAGTTTTCACTGGAAAAATATGATGTGTCCATGTTGCGTTTGGGCCGTTTCCTGTTGCGGGCACTAGGCCTACCCATACAAGTGAGGTACCATTTTTATCGGCAAACGTGGGGAAATGCTAGGTCAGTGGAAGTTTGTGGCTCCCCACAGATTTAAGTGCTTTCCATCACAGAAACAAAGTCTGAGGTTTGCAAGATATTCTGGGTAACAGCACCTGGTGAGAGCCACACATCTCGACTCATCCTGAATTTCCCTGGGTGTCTAGTTTTCAATAATGTACAGGTTTGCTAGGTTTCTCTCGGTGCCGGCTGGGCTATGGTCCAAATTCCACAGCTATGCACATTGCAAAAAAAAGGGTCAGTTTTCACTGGAAAAATTTGATGTGTCCCCATTACGTTTTTCGCTGTTTCCTGTCGTGGGCACTAAACCTACCATTTTTATCAGAAAATAGTACAACAAATGTTCTTACTATTTGTCTTTCAATGCATTTCTGCCTTTCAAATGTAAGACAGTGTGTAAAAAAGAAGTCAATTTGAACAATACCCTCTAAATCCCAAATTAATATGGGTACCCCCAAACTCAGAGATGCTGAAATAACCACTGCTTCTAAACTCCATATCTTGTTCCAATTTCAGAAATACATAGGCTTACTTGAGACCGATTTTTCACTCTTTATATTTTACCAAATGAATTACTATATACCCGGTACACAATGAAAAAAGATTGCAAGGTGCAACTCAGTTATTGGCTCCGGGAACCTCAGGTTCTTGGTGAACCTACAAGAATCATATAACCCCACAACCAGAAGGGTCCCGCAGACGTAACGGTATAAAGCTTTCAAAAATCTACCATAGTTAAAAGAAGTTACAGGTGAAAATGTACGCACAAATGGCAGGTTTTTTTTTTAACTAAATTTAAATATTCTTTTATTTTAACTGTTACTTTTCATATAAAAACTTTAAAGTATCTACACAAATGACCCCTTGCTGAATTCAGCATTTGGCCTACTTTTCAGAAATGTATAGCTTTCCGGGATCCATTATTGGTTTCACACCCACTTCTACCACCAACTGGAAAGAGGTTGAAAGCAAAAAAATAGGAAAAATAGGCTATATCAGTAAAATGCCAAAACTGTGTAGAACATGTTAGTTTTCTTACAAAAGCCGGCCTGTTCCTGAAAGCTGGGAAGATGGTGATTTTAGCACCATAAACCCTCCATAGATTCCATTTGTAGGTAAGAAACCAGACACTCCTGGGAGGGTGAGCTCCAGGGCCGGACTGAGAACAAAAACCGGCCCTGGCAAAGTTCTCCGCCGGCCCCCTGGGGGTGTGACCGAGCGCTTTGCCGGGGCCGTTTTTCGGCCGTTTTTGTTACAGGGCCGATTTTGCAGCTATGGTGCAAAAACGGCCCTGTAACAAAAACGGCCCCCAGAGCCCAAAACCGGCCCCCACCCTTGCGGCGCACCGGGGGATTGCCCGGTGCCCGCAACGGCCAGTCCGGGCCTGGTGAGCTCTTCCCAGAAAGGAGACAAAGTTTCTTTTAAAACTACACAGGCAGGCACACAAAATGCCAGCCAGCCATGTGTTCTTTTAAACAGACTACAAATTGCTTGTCTATAAATAAAGAAGCATGTTCCCTTTTATTATCAGCCATAGATTATTCAGGCAGCCCTAAAAAACAAGTATAAGTTATTTCTGTTTACATTTGCTGTTCAAAGTATGCATGGACAAGTGCTGTCAATACAGCTTTAGATGACTGCTTATTTTTGTACCGCCAGGGACATCAAAAGAATGAGCTGGCAACCCTAATCACAAGACTGGGAGTTTGTTGCAGGATCACCACATTATTTATTTCCTCCACCCTGATCCGTGGTTACTGCCATATTAGCAATAGTTTAACACATTTAAAACCCTACGCTGCCGTCAATAACATTCTGAGTTACTTCAAGTGTCTGGGAATGCACCTTGCATTCAGACAACTCGCTCCTCATTCTTGCCCTTCAGTTTCACGTTCACCCTGCACTCACACCATTCACCCACTTACCCTGCACTCACAATGCACTTGCACTGTTCACCCTGTACCTCACCCAGCAATCACACGAGCACACTACTTAACCTGCCCTCAAGTGACACTTCACTCACCTGTCCCCCTCACTGCTCAATCTGCAATCTCAGTCAAATAAGCCCACCACTAACCATACTTTAATTCATACCACTCTGCACTTATATCTGCACCCAAATTTATATGGTCACCTCGCTCACCCTGCAGTCACTTCTCTTACTCCACTCGCAAACTGTTGCATGGCTCACTGTGCACTCACACTCACACTCACTCACACAGTGCAGAGGGTTATTGTGCCTCCATAGAATGTGTACCATGCAGATCACAGAACAGAGTATGAGTAAACAATGAGTAGCGCTATAACAAAATGAAGAGAGATGAGGTGCATCGTTGGTGAGTGGTAGTGAGGGAATTCATGGAGAAGGAGGAAATGTGGAAGGATGGACCAAAAAAGACTGTTTTGTTGAAGGGTTGTTCCATGGGTATTGCTGTGGGTGTTCCCATGCAACACCCATGGAACAAGATACTTCTCCAGATTTACGAGGGATCGTAAAACTGGAAATGCGTCTGAATGCTACGCCACCCTAGAGGTAGCTTAGCGAGGCGCAACGAGGAGAAATGTTTTCATTTCTCCTTGTTTTTCCCTCTTTCAATGCGTGCTGCATACTATAGCATGCATTGAAAGAGGGAAATGCCTGTAGTGATTGTTTATGTGCAGGAAGGTACCCCTTCCTGCACAAAAACAATCTCCCCTCGACGCAGGCATCCTTGCACCATGGTGCAAGGAAGCCTACGCCAGCGCATGGCTGCAGTTTGTGCGCCAGCGCAGGGGGAAGCACAGAGATGTGTCATATTCTTGTAAATATGTTGCATCCCTGAGCTTCGGAAGTGCCGCAGCGTGGCGCAGCCAAAGGGCGCTGCGGCACTTCCGTGTAGATCTGCCCCCGGATGTGGAGCACAACCTGAGGATGGCAGTAGCAAAAATCCATCCACAGATTGACCGTCTGTGGCGAAAAACAGGCACACCCATCACATTTATGTTGGTGGTGTTATCAATCAATGCCATGTGTAAAACATCCTAGTAAAAACAATTTGCGCACATTTTATCTAGGAAAATGGTGGTTTGAGCTGTGTAATAATCTGTCATTTCAGCACACCCACTCACAAACCTGCACTTTACTAAACACTCTTATTGTGTTGAACATTATTTGCTCGATATGGCCCGGGATATACGTGCGGCGGTCGATTATGTAGTGTACCAGTTTCCAGATATTTCTGTCAGATGGCGGGGGGGCCCAACAGCTAAAAAAATTGAGCTGGGGGGCTCAACCTACAAAGGTTTGAAGACCTCTGCCTTATGTGGACAAAATGTTATGGGGGACTAAGCGCGAACTACCCCATATAGTCAAAAAAGGGCATGGCACAGGACGGAGAAAAGGCCTGGCAGCGAAGGGGTTAACAAATCAATGAACCTTAAAAATATATATATAAGTTAATTAACTGCCAACCCTAGTCACCTATAAACCCAACAACCCCCTATTAATATCTAAATTACTAAATACATCTCCAAACATTTAAAAGTCACAACAAAATACCTAACTAAATAAAATATCAAATCATCAATTTATACATATGCATATTTATTACCCATATAAATATCTACATTAAAATACTAAATTAAATAACAATTATAAATTAATTATTGATTTTTAGTTAATTTTCTAAACTATAAACCTACCAACCAAACAACCCTCGACTACATTAAAAATTCTTAATTGCATTTACAAAAATGTTCTAACACATAAAAAATTAGAAACTAATACAAAAACTAATAGTTAAAATAATAATTCTAGCACCTAAAATAAAATAATAACTACTACATGCTAAATTAATTGAACATATATATATATATTTATATCCATCATATTTAATAAAACAATATTCTTTCGAATGATATCACATACCAAAAAAACAATATTCTTGCGTTCGATATTCTATTACACAATATTTTGGTAGTCACAATATTTTTGACACGATATTCGTTTGTTCGTAAAACTTTATTCGGCTATCAAAACAGCCATAAAAGTACATATGAAATGAAACATCTATAAAATACAATTAAAAACACTTTGGTATAATACATGAAACATAAGAATAAGATTCATTTGCTGCTCGATTACATGATACATTTCCTCACATTAATAGCTTTCAAGGTAAATAGGGCAAGACCATAACACACAGAAGGTTCACCAAGTGTCACCAGAAATGTCATAGCTGACACAATATTCATATGACGCGATATATAGGTAACAACATTTTTGTCATCCACCTCCATTTCCCTGGCAGAAATACTCCCCCCAGATTGGTTCTGAATCTTGCTGTAATGCAGAGAAGGGTCCGATTTAATATTTGGCAGTCAGGAGGTCCTCTGCCAGCGCAACTGAATAAACGACTCTGTCACACTGCCAGAGGTCCCAACTGCCAATCTTTTAAATGTCTGTTGGGCCGGTGAACATTTCTACCATTTTCACGAACTGCCAACAAGGCAGTTCCCACAAATGTATTATTATAACTTTACTGTACGAGTCCGTCAAAAATGGCAGAGGCGAACAGCAAAACAAAAAAATATATATATTTTCAAAAACAGAACCCCAAAGCCTGATTTTATTTGTGAAAATAAATAAAATCAATGCCCCCTCCCCACCATGGGAGGTAACTCCTATGGTAAGAGAGGCATTTTGTAGTTTTCACTGCCCCTTACCACCAGGGGTTTCGTTTCCTGGCAGGGACTGTGGTGAAAACTGATCTGTATGTCCACCCATCTAAATTCCTAACTCTGTCGGGCTGACAGAGGGGTGTAACCATGTTGGAGACAGAGTAGCCTCTACAATGGTTACACCAAAGGTCCAACCACATTTAAATCAGGTGGGGGTACCACTATATTGGCAGAAAGGGTACTCCGTTGCCGTTTCAATGGATTACCATGTTTTGGGAATGTTTAGCAGAAGACCAAGACCTGTAATCACTGATCTTGTGAAATCCCAAGTCGTCCAGGAAAGGGAACACTTTTCTTCCCTATAAATGAAGGTGAGCCATTACTGGAGCCATAATCTAGTTGGAAAACCTGGGGGCAGACTTCAGGCCGAAGGGTTACACCTTGAGCTGTCAATGGTGACATTATGCAACATCAGAAACCTGTAATGGTATCTTTCAATAGGACCGTGTATATAAGTATACATGCGCTACAAAGTTATCAAGAAATAGCCTATACAAATGAAAGGACTGATCCTTTGATATCTCTCAGTCTTGAACTGGATGCTTTTCACAAAGCTGTTCTTGAGCTCTACTACATACGGAAGCCCCGTGAGACTTTTGGGACTAGAAACACAATGGAGTACTTTCCTAGACCTGAACAATTGCACCTTTAATCACAAGGGTCTCTACGCCTTTGTGAACAGCCTCTATTCTGTTTGAAATCCTTAAAAAAATATAGGTATTGTCCCAGTAAAACTAGGAACATTGAGAAAATGCCCCTTTTTGCGTGGTCACCCACATTTTCTTGCTGGATTTTATTGGTGAATTTTTGGATTCAGAGCACAGTGTTATATGCTATGACCCATAAAACATATAAAAATTGCTAATCCCTGATTGACATATTTAACTTTTCTGTAAGGTGTGGAAACTACACCAATGGCATGGATGGGTAAATGTACCTGTGGACTGCAGCTCCTATAGTACCACCCACTAGTGTGACAAGGAAAACATGGCTCCAGGCCTACTGCTGCAGTTTAAATATTTTGTCCGATCTGTTACAATAACGCTTTTGACAGGGAGAAATATTCCTATAAATATTAATAAGTCACACCTATGTAGGTCTTGCAGCCCACAAGGTTGAGTGTACACTATTTACAAGCCTATACTATGTAGTTGGCATGCGTTCCTTAATGACAGTTCAGAAGTCACTGTGCTATATTAGTATTATAACTTATAAACTAAAAGTAACAAAGCGATCTCTGTGACAAAAGCAGTAACAGACTGAGCTATCCACATCAAATACAGTGCTGCGATCTGCATAGTAAATACTCTTACTCTGCTACTTCATGAGTCAAATTGCCAGTAGACAAAACCTGGTTTCTCTCCAGCAGGATCATTACTGACAGCAGGTATCTTGACATTTTTATTGTTGCTTGAAATTTTCTAAACACACAGGAAACTCTGCAGCAGGTGCTTGTAAACCCATAAGTTGTTTCTAAACATAGCCTCCCCCAAGGTCAGTGTCAGGTTGCACTAGGAGCACTGCCCTGTTTCTTCTTCTTGCAGAAAGACTAGTTAAGGTGGAGCGAGGAACTTGTAAATGGGCCTGTCCTTTCACCAGTAAATATATGGTGAGACCTGGAGCAAGCAAACCTTTGTTCCCCCAGCCAGGCTGGCTCCATACCCAGCGGGAGGGAAGCTACTGTCAGAACTGGTTTTAAGTGCTTACAGAGGAGGGGATTTCTCATTTCCCTGGCCACACTTCTAGGTAGGTACACTGGCTCTGAACAGTCAAAAAGGGGTTTGCCCATTTTAGGATTTTGGAAGTAAAGTGCACTATGGGTTTGTTTACAGTAGAGCAAGCAGTAACTGCTTCTATAGTAGGTAGGGTCCGCCCTTTCATCCCTTTGGTTAGGAAGGCACACAGAGTAACGCCACCTACTAGCTAATGCCAGCCATAATTGTGGCCTTCTAAGGGCATCCCTCCACAGAACACTTTCTGGACCTGTGAATGAACAAAAGAACTACACCTGCTGTTTGAGTACTGTGAGAAGACCTGAAGGGCTGGACAGGCAGCCACCTACACCCAGGACAAAGAAGTGGACTCCAAGGTCAGTTGGCTGACCTGCTGTGTGCTACGGGAACAAGCTGCAAGAGACCTTTTTGCGGAAGTGCTAACTTGACCAGTTGTAACTGAACCTGCACTGGTCGCTGCCGGTGGCCTCTACTGGAGTGGGTCCTGCCCCTTAAGTGTTGTCACTGAGGTCCTGGGAGCCTTGCCTGTGCCTAAATGGACTTGCTTTACAATCTCTGAAAAGCTATTGGACTTAATTATGGTTTCCAGCAGCTGGAGGATTAGGATCAACCAATCAAACAAATCCAGGGGTTCTCCGCCCCAGAAGTGGTGCATTTTACAAAACATTTATCACTTTCCGTGCTCATGATGAGCTCAGCTCATCATGAGGCACGGTGGCGCTGTGCTCGTGATGAGCTGAGCTCGTCATGACCGCCACGGCGCTCACACGCGGGAATAATTCCCCTGCTGTGCTGAGCGTTCCACGGAAACAGGCGAGATCATGGCGAGCTCAGCTCTTCATGAGCACAGCGCCACCGTGCAGCGTGACGAGCCAAGCTCGTCACAAGCACTGTGGCGCTGCCCCCCTCACCCCAGCACCGCGGGGGAATTAGCCCAGCGGCGAAGGGGTTATAATGGCAAAAAGTGCTATGTTTTAGAGAACAGTCATGTTATTACAGTGCTCAATGATCCCCATGATAGAAGACACATCCTGCATACCCTCACTCAGAGGATACCAGCTCATGTTCAAACCCAAAGAGTTTGATTATCCTGGGCACTTCAGCCTGTGAATCCCTTCATCTCATGGACAATAATCCTTCCTAGACACTCCAGAACCAACCTTTGTTTTAACCTTCCTTCTCCGAGGCAGGGTTTACAATCAGTACATCTACTCATGATAAACCAGTGGCATACTCGTGCTTCCCTCATCAATGCTGGAAAAGGCCACTGCATCCTGATCCTCGCACAATGTTATGTTGCAGCCTTGGGTGGAAATTCATGGTACAAATCATGAAGCATTAGTTTAGTGCATTTCTCGTCCGAGTGTAATATACACACAAATTGTGTAAATTAGATTTTATTGAAGCTAAATGCTGCTAGGAAGTAAAACTACTACCCCGATTTTCCCTAATATGTTTATACTAAACATTAGGGCTGGACAGTTCCCATTACAGCAGGGTCAAGACTGATTTGCATATGGCTGGGTCCAAACTGTGGTGTCATAGCGCCCGATTCACAGAATGAACTTAAGACTCAATCCTAAACTTACTACTATTTTGGTATTCACAGAATGCACTTACTACTTTTGGTATTCACAGAAGTTAGGATTTTGTCTTAAGTTTGTCTTAAGTCTGTATTAAGTCTGTCTTAAGTTTGTTTTAAGACAAACTTAAGACAAAATCCTAACTTCTGTGAATACCAAAAGTAGTAAGTGCATTCTGTGAATACCAAAAGTAGTAAGTGCATTCTGTGAATACCAAAATAGTAGTAAGTTTAGGATTGAGTCTTAAGTTGATTCTGTGAATCGGGCCCACAGTGTACAAAATAACAATAGACAGGGATGCGGACTGAGTATTCACCAGTGGCTGAGATTAATTCAAACATTCCATTCATCACCTTTCTATATACTTTAATAAGTTTAATACGTCAGGGCTCAGACCATGGCATAGTGATAAAGAAGCTGCCAATATCAACAGACCCCATTCCACATCTTAAGATTAATCTCAGCTCCACTTTTTCCAGCCACACACAGAATTCATTGTGGCCTGATCACTGTTTTCTTTCACCTTTAATGCTCATGAATACATCCAAAAACAATGATCTTTTCAATGGTTATTCTACCCAGGAGTGTTTTCTACTTTCTGAGTATTTTTTAAACATTCATTATAATGTGCCAATATTGTTTATTTTTGCAAGTATTTTTAAATTTCTCCTGAATGTCTTTCCCAAGAGACTGCAGATAGTTTCTGGTTTGCTCGTGAATGGTTTCTGGCCTGCCTTTCTGTCCCATACCCTAGCTACACTGAGTCTTGTCGCTGTGTTGTCAGTTTCACATTTTGTCAGCCCCTCGTGCGCATTCAGACTGAGTTCTGACTGACTAACTATAATTCATAGCCTCACCATGCACTGCTTATGAACTCACATATTACATCACTCTTGACGTGTTCTATGACGTCATTGTTAATATCACGGATGACATCTGAAATGACATTACTGAAGACAACACTATGCATGGCAGGGGCACCAGTTACAATTACTTGAAATAACTAGAACTGGTGAATTTCAACGCCACCTTACCCTTTGCTTTTTTTCAATGAATATATATATTACCTACTGGCGGTCGCCAGTAGGTAGTTATAGTTAGGATTGTTTTCCATAGGAAATCCGCAACATTCTATTGGGAATAACTTTGGCGTCGGTGAATTTCTCAAAGAAGATGGCCCACTCCGCTCTGCTCCTTCCCTGAAAGTTTGGGCAGGATTTGTCAAGCGGGGGTCGAGATAAAAGGGGGGTCCCAAAACGTGTTTTCCCCATGTTAATTTCCATAGGGCGGTTGGACTCACTTTTAGCCCGAACGGCTGAATGGATTTCCACCAAACTTGGCAAAATTGTAGGGACTGGTAGCCCGATGTGCCTTTGCTATGTCTCAAGATATGTGCTCCAGTGGATTTTGAGTAATTTAGGTTAAAAAAAATATATATCTCTGTAAGCGCGCCCCAGGGCGCGCACCAGCGAGCTACATGAGTACACGAGCGGAAAGCTGATTGGCTCTCGGGTGTCTGTCAACATTCCAAATAGTCCAGAGCGGCTGCCATCTTGTTTCTCGGTAGGATCGAGACACAAGAGGTGGCAAAAACAAAGGGGGAAATGACCAAAAGGGGGCAGGGTAGACCCCCCCTGACCCCGTAGGTTTGATGTGGGGGGCCATAAAAGGGCCCCGCGGGGCAAAAAAAAAAATTTATTTTCGATTTCCGCCGGGGGGGGGGCGCCCAGTACGCGCACCGGGGAGCGTAGCGGGGAGCGTACCATGGCGAGAACCCAGTGAAACATTAAAATAATAATTTAAAGTGCTTTGTGGTAGGGTAGCTCTGAATAGACGTGTTGTGTTGTGTGGGTGATTTAAGTACCAACATGTAGGTACCAGTGCAGAGTCTTAAATTCAATGTACACCGTCTCCTCTGTAGATAATTTGCATGCTGTTACAGAAGTTATTGTGGTATATGGAATCCATACCATAGTCTGTCAGGAAAGCAGATGTGTTGTGTGGGTGATTTAAGTTCCAACATGTAGGTACCAATGGTGAGTCTTAAATTCAATGTACACCATCTTCTCTGTAGATAATTTGCATGTTGTTACAGAAGTTATTGCGGTATATGGAATCTATACCATAGTCTGTCAGGAAAGCTTAAACAACATGGAGGCAGGAGATGAAAAAGAGATGTCAAATACATATTTGAGATAATATAGTGGGAGATAGGAAGTAACTATGAGCAAAATTACTATGTAAGACAAAAAAGTTGCACAGTATACTATAAGTCTCACTTTATATTATAATCATTTTGGTACTATTTCACGAATTACATATAATAATGAATAATGTCTCAAACAATTTTTAATTATTAAATATAAATTTATTGTTCTGATTTTTCAAAATTTAAAAGAACTTCTAACATCACATTATCTGGAATCGCTTCCAAATTTTGATTCCATGATTCTATGCTTTCAACACAGTCAATTAATTCTTGGTCCAGAGTTTGATCCATAAATTCAAAGTCAACAATTTCTTCTTCAGGATTGTTCTCAACGATAATTTCAAAAGAAATATTAATTGTGTTTTCTTTTCCTTCCATTTTCTTGCTGTAAATTGCATAAAAATAACTATATCAGTAGAGTTAGGGCACTGTTGGGTTTAAGTTTAGACAGGTACTTCTGAGTTTTTAACAGTGAAGTTATCTTTGGGCAGTGTATGGTATCAGGCAGGAAGTAGAAATATAAAAAAGTGCATGTGATGAAGCCTGAGTAAATTCATAATTATACCAGAGAAGCCTAACTCAATCCATAACTATAATAGAGAAGCCTATCTCAATCTATAACTATAACAGAGGGACAGTAAATAACTATCAGAAAACGTTTTTCCAAATTAATTTAAAGTGCACAACATAGTTTCCCTTACAAATTAACAACTTACCTTACAGAAAGCTGTTGAAGTTTTATGAGAATATCCTTTAGAAATGTACCTCAGGTAGTTCTAGTCAAAATGGCTGTGTTTCCCTCTCATTTTTCATATATATTCATGTACTTAACCAATCAAATGTCAGCACATAAAAGTAGAAAACGAAAGTAACATTTTAATTGGTTGTAAATTCTAACACTTTATATGTGTTTTTGTCAGGATATTTAGACAGGGCTACAGCCCAAATGGCTCAATGGTATTCCACCAAATTTTGGAAAATGGTAGGGACTGGTATGTAGTAGGGCCTATTCTATATTTGGTGAAAGTGTCTCCAGTGGGTTTTATGTAAATTAACTTTCAAAATTTTTGGGGAGCACTTACCGGTGCGCGCCCCGGTACGCGCACCGGCAGCGCTACGGGAGTCCTCCATCTTGTGTTTCGGTAGAATTGAGACACAAGATGGAGGACAAACAACATTGGGAATGGGTAAAAGAGGGCACGGTAGACGGCCCCTGACCCCCTACGTTTTCTGAGGGGGGCTTAGGAGGCCCATATAGGCCCCAAAAAAAATATTTATTTTTAAAACAATTTCGAGGAGGGAGCGCCCGGTACGCGCACCGGGGAGCGTACCGGGGAGCGTACTTTGGGGAAAAATAGTGAAAAAAGTTAGAGTAAAATAATCATTTTGAGTGATCAGAGGTAGGGTAGCCCTGAAAAGAGCTTTTGGGTTCTGTGGCTGATTTAGGTACCTACAAGTAGGTTCCAATGCACAGTCTTAAATTCAGGAGGAATATTCTATTCCCCTCATCTGAGAAGTGCACACCATCTCCTCTGTAGATATCTTGCATGTTGTAACGCAAGTTATTGTTGTATATTGAACCCATTCCATAGTCTCTCATGTAAGCAGAAACAGATTTATTCACATGTTTCCGTGCTTTCTCAAATTGTGGACAAAATTGGTTGGACCACTTCCATTTCTGTCTTTGGCATATATTGGAATATACCAAGGTAGTTTGTGGAAAAAGTGTCATCAATTGCCCAAAGGTGTCCTTTAAAAGCATTTCCAGACCTACCCCAGTCAAAGTGCCTAGGTCATTTCCACCACAGTGCAAAATTATGAGGTCAGGGTTTGGCAGATGGTAAAAGGTTTTCACCAATGGTATCAATTGATGACATCTCAATCCTCTTTGGCCAATCCACTTGATGTCTACATTTGGTAAATCAAGGTTGTGAAAATTTCTGATAGCTGCATACCTTTGAGCCCAGTGGATGTAGCTATGTCCAATAATCCAGACAGAATACATGGTGAGAGGAGGTTCTGGTGCAGTCAGATGAAGTGTGGGAATGAAATGGCAGTTGGAACAGTAGGAGTTTGCAAAAAAAAACTGTGGAGTTTCAGTGCTCTTGAATCACAAGCAACGATTGGTGGATTGAGATAGTTAAAAACTGAAAGTTAGGGTGCATGGTTCTGTTCTGTGAAAGAAGTAATTTGAATGGTTATGAAAAAGTCATTTAAAGAAACATTGCACCGGATAAGCTGGTGTATTGAGAGGTCAAACATTCTTGCTGAGTTCATTTGCAACATTGTAGAATAAACTTTTAAACCTGAGAGTTCAGTGAGGAGGGAGTTGCTATGGTAACAGGTAGAAAGGGCTAAGCGGGGGAAGGGTGTTGGTTTGAAAATAGAGAGGGAAGAGTTTTAATTGGTTAACATGAGGGATATGTGTGTAGAATTAGAGGTTTTCTCTGCCATTCATGGTTGCAGTGTCTGGAGTGCATACCTTTTGCTCTGCTAAAGAAATATTGGTGTGTGTGTCTGACACTGTTCTCAATCTCCCAAAGCATTTGTAAAGGTGAGTAATGATTCATTTAATATAGATAGAGACTTGTATACTCTATGGATAAGATTTTGAAGCAAATTGTGGTTTTTTAATGTTGCTTTGTGTCATGTTTTTTCATACTGCTTGGTAAAAAGTATTTGCTGCATAGAGGAATTGTATTTTGTAAAATTGTGAAGTTTCAGTAGTGACATGGAATGCTTGTACATAGGACCTGTGCTGTGTTTCTTAAATGGGATGTGAAAAACGATTTTGGGGAAAATGAATGGCTTTTACATTTTTTGAGAAGGAATAAATAGTGTCTACATGATTAACCCCTTCCATTCTCATGACGAGCTCAGCTCGTCATGAGGCACACTGGAGCTGTGCTTATGATGAGCTGACCTTGTCATGAACAATGGGATTATCAATCAATCATCACAGGAGGGCAAAAGTCATAGCAGCCAAGGTGTTAAAGAGATATATTTGAACCTTTCACAATGATGTCACCTGTGTTACCTCAGATTAGGAAGCACATTGAGCTTCTTTCTTGTTGGTTTGTGTGTCATGTTTTTTGATAATGCTTGGTATCAACATTTGCAAGATAGAGGAATTGTATTTTGTGAAATAGTGAGGTTTCAGTAGTGAAATTGAATGCTTGTACATAGGACCTGCGGTCTGTTTCTAAAATGTTATTTAAAAAACGAGTTTGGGGAAAATGAATGGCTTTTAAATTTTTTGAGAAGGAATAAATAGTGTCTACATGATTAAAGAGATATATTTGAACCTTTCACAATGATGTCACCTGTGTTACCTCAGATTAGGAAGCACATTGAGCTTCTTTCTTGTTGGTTTGTGTGTCATGTTTTTTGATAATGCTTGGTATCAACATTTGCAAGATAGAGGAATTGTATTTTGTGAAATAGTGAGGTTTCAGTAGTGAAATTGAATGCTTGTACATAGGACCTGTGGTCTGTTTCTAAAATGTTATTTAGAAACGATTTTGGGGCAAATGAATGGCTTTTAAATTTTTAAGAAGGAATAAATAGTGTCTGTATGATTAAATAAATATATTTGAACCTTTCACAATGATGTCACCTGTGTTACCTCACATTAGGAAGCAGATTGAGCTTCTTTCTTGTTGGTTTGTGTAATGTTTTTTGATAATGTTTGTATGAACATTTGCAAGATAGAGGAATTGTATTTTGTAAAATAGTGATGTTTCACTAGTGAAACTGAATGCTTGTACATAGGATCTGTGCACTGTTTCTTAAATGTTATTTAAAAAAAGATTTTGGGGCAAATGAATGGCTTTTACATTTTTGAAAAGGAATAAATAGTGTCTGCATGATTAAATAAATATATTTGAACCTTTCACAATCATGTCACCTCTGTTACCTCAGATTAGGAAGCAGATTGAGCTTTTTTCTTGTTGAATTGTGTCATGGTTTTCGATAATGCTTGGTATCAATGTTTGCAAGAGAGAGGAAATGTATTTTGTAAAATAGTGATGTTTCACTAGTGAAACTGAATGCTTGTACATACGATCTGCGCACTGTTTCTTCAATGTTATTTAAAAAACGATTTTGGGGCAAATGAATAGTTTTTACATTTTTTACTAGGAATAAATAGTGTGTGCATGATTAAATAAATATATTTGTAGTTTTCACAATCATGTCACTTGTGTTACTCTAGATTAGGGAGCAGATTGTGCTTTTTTCTTGTTGCCTTTTCTTAAGTTTAATGATAATGTTTGGTATCAACATTTGCTAGATAGTGGAATTGTATTTTGAAAAATAATGAGGTTACAGTAGTGAAATGGAAGGCTTGTACATAGGACCTGCGCTCTGTTTCGTAAATGTTATTGGAAACACGATTTTGGGGCAAATGAATGGCTTTTACATTTTTGAGAAGGAATAAATACTGTCTGCAAGATTAAATAAATATATTTGAACCTTTTACAATCATGTCACCTGTGTTTCCTCAGATTAGGAAGTAGATTGTGCAGATGAGGTGAGGCATGTCCAGGGGTGCAGAGGAGGTGAGGCCTGTGTCCAAGAGTGCAGTGGAGAGGACCCACCTCCTCTGACCCTTGGACAAGCCTCACCTCCTCTGTGCCCCCTGGACAGGCCTCAATGTATTGGGTATAATTGATGGTAACAGGGTGCAGATGAGGTGAGGCGTGTCCAGGGGTTTAGATGAGCTGAGGCCTGTCTAGGGGTGCAGATGAGGTGAGGTCTGTTCAGGGTTGCAGATGAGGTGAGGATTGTCTAGGGGTGCAGAGGAGGTGAGGCCTGTGTTCAAGAGTGTAGTGGGAGAGAGGCCTGTCCAGGGGTGCAAAGGAGGTGAGGCCTGTGTCTAAGAGTGCAGTGGGGGAGAGGCTTCATGAAGTCCAGTCCACTGCACTCTTAGACACAGGCCTCACCCCCTCTGCTCCCCAGGACAGGCCTCTCTCCCACTACACTCTTGAACACAGGCCTCACCTCCTCTGCACCCCTGGACAATCCTCACCTCATCTGCAACCCTAAATCGTTTTTTAAACAGGCCTAAATGTATTGGGTATAATTGATGGTAACAGGGTGCAGATGAGGTGAGGCCTGTCCAGGGGTGTAGATGAGGTGAGGCCTGTCCAGGGGTCCAATTCATGTGCTCTAAATCGATTTTTAATTAATATTTAAAAAACAGAGCATTCATTACACTACTTAAACCTCATTCTTTTTCAAAATACAATTCCTCTATGTACTAACATTTCTTTACCAAGTATTATCAAGAAATATGACACAAAGGAAGAATAAAAAAGCTTAATCTGCTTCCTAATCTTAGAAAACACAGCTGACATGTTTGTGAAAAGTGCAAATATATTTATTTAATCATGCAGACACTTTGTAATCCTTCTGAAAAATGCTAAAGCCATTCATTTGCCCTTTAATCGTTTTTATATTAACAATAAAAAAACTGAGCACAGGTCATATGTACAAGCATTTCATTTCACTACTGAAACCTCCGTTTTTAACCAAATACAATTCCTCTATGCAGCAGAAATTTTTTATCAAGCATTAACAAAAAACATAACATAAAGCAACAATAAAAAAACACAATCTGATTCCTAATCTGAGGAAACACACCTGACATGATTGCGAAAGGTGCAGAGGAGGTGAGGAAAGTCGAAATGGCTTACATGATTGTGAAAGTTGCTAAGGAGGTGAGGCCTGTGTCTAAGAGTGCAGTGGGGGAGAGGCTTTATGAAGTCCTGTCCACTGCACTGTTGGATACAGGCCTCACCTCCTCTGCTCCCCTGGACAGGCCTCACCTCATCTGCACTCCTGGTTAGGCCTCACCTTATCTGCATCCTGTTACCATCAATTATACCCAATACATTGAGGCCTGTCCAGGGGGCACAGAGGAGGTGAGGCTTGTCCAAGGGTCAGAGGAGGTGAGTCCTGTCCACTGCACTCTTGGACACAGGCCTCACCTCCTCTGCACCCCTGGACATGCCTCACCTCATCTGCACAATCTACTTCCTAATCTGAGGAAACACAGGTGACATGATTGTGAAATGTGCTAATATATTTTTTAAATCATGCAGATACTATCTAATCCTTGTCAATAATGTAAAACCAATTCATGTGCCTGAAATCATTTTTTAGAATAACATTTAAAAAACAGAGAAAAGGTCATATATATAAGCATTTAATTACACTACTGAAACCTCGCTCATTTACAAAATACAATTCCTTTATGCACCAACATTTCTTTACCAAGTATTATCAAGAATGTATAAGTCTCTCTTATATTCTCTTCCTGACTTACTCTATTTTTGCACCAGTCCCCTTCTAACACCCTCTCTCTGACTTATTCCTTTTTACATCCTGACTCTGTGTTACACTCTCTTACACTTTCTCTTTGACTTACTTTCTCTTACACCCTGTCTCTGATTTATTCCCTCTCTTTCATTACTCCTTGTTACATCCTCTCTCTGATTTACTTCCTCTTACACCCTCTCTCAAACTTACTCTCTCTCTCTACCTTTTACAGCCTCTCTCTGTTTTAGTCTCTTTTACATCCTCTCACTTAGTAACAACCTCTCTCTGTCTTACATCGTTCTACACCCTTTCTCTGTCTTACACCCTGTTACACCCTTTTTCTGACTTACTCCCTTTCTCCCGTTCTTTGACTTACTCCCTCTCCCTATTACATCCTTTTTCTGTTTTACAACATATTATACACTCTTTCTGTCTTACTCCTTCTCTATGTTTACTCACTCTACCTGTTTCTTTGTCTGACTCTCTCTGTCTTTTTGTGTTACTCTCTCTAGCTCTTTTTCTCTGTCTTACTCCTAGTTACATAGTTGCTGTGGTATAAACTTAGATATGTTATAAACTAGTGTTTATATCGTTTGCTTATTGTCATTGCTTTGTTGTTTGGTAATAGTGGTCTATAATGTGTTATTTTTTTCTTTATCACAGATTGAAATCAAGATTTCAATAGTAAGGAAATATGCCCTCAAGGCAGAGGAGAAGAAAAGATGCCAAGCGGAAAAAATCCAAAACAGCAACGGAATTAAAGCAGTCCTGTACAACAAATACTTCAAAAAACAGAAAAAAAGCTCCTGGTAAGACAACTAAGTCTTTCTTTCGGAACATATGTAGATAAAAAAAAAATGTTAATGGGAATGTGAATATACAGAAGGAGAGAGCAAATTTGAAAAGGAAGGAGAGGCCCCCCAAAAATGTTACTACTGGAGCAGGGGAGAACAATATGTATAGGAATAGAAGGCAAAACCAATTTAGGGACATTCGTAAACGAATGTTTCGCAATTGGGTAGTTTTAAATTTGTTAAAATTTTTTAAAAAAGGTAAACAGAGAGCTGCTTTTTACAAGAAAAAGAAAAATGTAGAGAAGATTGTTGATCAAGCTTTTGAAGTTAAAAAAAATTATTTATTTTAGTAATCAATAGAATTAGGATACTTAACAAGGCAATTGATGTTTTCAAATCGAACAGTAGATGCAAAAGAATAGTTAATCGGACTAATTTTTGTGAAGTTTTTTCTGGAGAATGGATACATAGTTCAAGTTGTGAGCCATTTTTTAATGAGGAGAGTTACTTCCAGGAGAATGATTTGGTGCATGCAGTTGACACCAGTGGTCGAGCAGATGAGGTGAAAGATGGTTGTCCGATTGAAAAAGAGAAACTTGTGTCTAGAGATGCAGAAGAGGTGTTAGCTGATGAAGTTTTAGGGAGACGTACTAAGGGTCCAGTGTACACTTGGAAGTGTAGTAGTATTTGTAGTGTGCGACAGGATTCAATCGATTTGCTTCGTAATTTCTTACGTACATATAGTAAGAAAAGTCTAAAACAGAAAATGAAGATGTTGCAAGACTTAGATCCTTGCAGAGTGAGAGAAAACACAGGTTTGCATGGGCATTCACTGGCTTGTCTTTCCAGAAAAGTATGTCAGAGTGTTTTTCATCATTTTAGGATGTTAGCAGTGCATCATAATAAAATGAGGAAATTAGTGAGAAGGTTGTATTATGAAAAAAGTCCAGCACTTAAGCTTAAACAGTTAAACAGTGCTCTTTTGCATGGAACTGAATTAGATGTGAAGAAGATTTGTGAAGAAATTGAGATTTGTTATTTTGGTGAAAAAGAGGACAGTGTAGAAATTGTCACAGTAATAGAAGGTAATGTGGAAGACAATGTACAGATTTCCAGTACAGAAAAGTTTGACCAGGAAATTACCAAGTTTAAGGTGAAATCAAGTGAAAGGCCTAATTTTACTTGTGTGTGAGGTCGACGGACTCATTATAAGATTCAGAGTAGGTTAGTTGATTTATATGCAAAAAGCGAAATGGAAAATAATAGTGAATGGAAGAATTTTGCAACTTATTTGTTGCTGGAGAATTCTTTTGATTTGAGTTCTGATCAGCGTATTAGTAATTATTGTTTTAAAAAATTTAATGAAAACAGAATGCCTGCTAGAACTGTTCATAATAATCTTGAGTTGGTAGACATTCCTTCTGAATTGATGGATTTAAATACATATGAATCTATTTTGATTCAATGTGTCCATCCTTTTCAGGCTATTGTTCGCATGGAGCCTAAGATAGGGAAATTGCCTCCTTCAGATTTACAGAGAGGATTAAAGGGAAGAGTTGTTTATTTGCCTCTAGATTTCAAGAAAAATATTGATACAATTGGTGTAGAAAAAGTGGAAGAGGAACCTCTGGTTATTTTAGTTAATGGGGTTTCGACAAAGAGTAAGAAAATCTGGCAAGATTTAGTGGATGTTAGGAAAGTCAAAAAGGCAACGTTGTATTTGGTCAAAAACAATGAGTACTACAAACATGTATGTGTTGGAGCAGAGGAAACAGCTGCAGAAGAAGACAGTGATTGTTCAGCCGGCCAAATTGAAAAAGTTGATGTGTCTAGAAGTGAAGAAATATATGAACATTATACTGTTCATCCTTTGCATTCCAAAGAAGTAATGGGGAATGCAATTGACTTGTTTCAAATGAAAGCAGCAAAAGAAAGTCCCATTAGTGTATGGGAAGAAAGTTTGGAAGCTCGTTGTTTTCCACAGTTATTTCCAACAGGTCGAGGTGGACGATATGACGATCGACCAGTTCAAATTCCTGCATCTGAATACCGGACTTTAAGATTATATGCTGAAGGTCCAAGGTTTCATCAATGCATTCCATATTTGTTTCATCTACTGTATGAAAGTGATTTGTCTGGGCTTTCTTTTGCAGTAAACCATATACTGAAAAGTGGAGCACATCTGCAAAATGTTTCGGCGAGGGACTTTATGGAGAAAGTCAATCTGCAAGACAATATTTTGGAATCTCATCTAATCAATCTCATGGCGTGTCAGCGTGGTACAAACGAGTATTGGTACCGTCGTCATGGGGAATTGAAATGTATGCTAAGAAACTTAGGAACTCCTACATGGTTCCTCACTCTTAGCTGTGCTGAGTATGCATGGGACGACTTACTTCAATTTCTACGAGAGGCAAATGCAAATATACAAAATATAGAATTCAAAACACCTGGAGAACTGTGTTCTTTGGATCCAGTGAATGTATGCAGATATTTCAATCATAGATTTGAAGCTATGATGTCTTTTATTACAAACAAAAAAAATCCTCCCCTTGGAGAGGTTTTGGATTTCTTTTGGAGAAAGGAGTACCAAGCGAGAGGTGCTCCTCACATACATATGTTGTTATGGATTAAAGATGCACCCAAATTTGGAACAGATTCGGATGAAACAGTGATGAGTTTCATTGAAGAGTATTCAACATGTGCTGTTCCGAAAACTACCGAAGAAAACAGTTTAAGGCAACAAGTTTTACGCTTTCAATCCCATCGTTGTGGAAAGTACTGTCGTCGAAAATTCAGAAACAAGGACAAGTTCTACACAAAATGTCGTTTCGGGTTTCCACGACCAGTGATTTCTAAAGGAATAGTAAATAATTTGATGTCTTCTCTGCGACATACTGTGCGAGGAAATCACCAAAAAATACATACAATTTAAAAAGAAACGAAGAGTCCAAGTACATCAACGACTACAACCCAGTGATTTTGTCCATGTGGAATGCTAACATGGATATTCAGTTCGTTGCTGACAGCTCTATTGCTGTGGTTTGATATGTGACGTCTTACATCACAAAAAAAGAAAAGACAGAACTGAAGGAAATGTGGGAGGACATTTCACATGAAAAGAGTATAAGTAAGAAATTATACAGTTACAGTCTGAAGATGTTGTCGCATCGAGAAATTGGAGCATATGATTGTTCTGATCGGTTATCATCAGCAAGTCTCTATGCCAAATCTAGAACAATCATTTGGGCGAGTCTAGGTCTTGCTGCAACACGAAACCGAGTTTTGAAATCTGTACAAGAAATTGAGTATTTGGCAGAGAAAGAACCAAACAGTACAGATATTTTGAAGACATGTTGGATACATACTATCCAAATAGAAGTAGTCATCTTGAGAACACTTGTTTGTATGAAGTTCTGCAAAACTATACTTATAAGAGGAACATCACAGAAGTTATCAATAATGGAATATATGCTGTCATTGGGTGTGAAGGATGTCTAGTGAAGCAGAGAAAAGGCATTTGATTAATCATCGAAAATTGAGTTGCGAATCTCCAGACAAAAGGGAATTTTATTATTTAGCTCTTTTGCAACTCTTTAAGCCATGGCGTACAGAAGAGGAACTACTTGGAGATTTTCTCTGTTACGAAGATTCTTTAAATGCAACCAAGGATACCATAGAATGTCCTGTTTTTCCAAATTATCTGCAAATGTTGAACGAAGAAATAGAGCAAGAAGCCACAATTGCTGCAGAGATTGCTAGAGATATTTCTCAAGACAGTCAGAGTTCTACTTCATTGAGTCAGGATCCACTAGGAGGACCAATTATTCAAAATGAAGCTGCCACTGCCATGGATGAGGTGGAAAGAGCTATGGAACAAGCTGAAGAGGATGTAATTAACTTAGAAGATTTGGTGAAACAACTAAACGTTGAGCAGAAACAGATATATGACGAAGTCACAGAACAGATTGAACATGGATTCAGTCATGAGAAAAAAGAGTGCTCATGTACAACATTTAAGCTTGTCCAACTGTACGTGAGTGGAGAAACGGGAACTGGAAAAAGTTTTCTGATTAAAGCAATTGCAACTTATCTGCAGAAAAGGACTGAATCACCGCTGTCTTGTGTTGTAACCGCTCCAACTGGGCTGGCAGCACATAACATTAAAGGGATTACTTTACATCGTTTACTGATGCTACCAGTTGAGCATGATAATAAATTGCAATACCACAAGCTGTCTGGAGATGCGTGTTCTGAAGTTTCTAGACTCTTGAAGAAAATGAAACTTCTTATCATTGATGAAGTAAGCATGGTCTCAAATCTAATGCTTGCTTTTGTGCATTTGAGAATGCAAGAAATTCTTAGAACAGACTATGGTGTTTTATTTGGAGGGAAACACATTATTGTTTTTGGAGATCTACTGCAGTTGACTCCAGTGAAAGGACAACCAGTGTTTAAAATGCTCACGCATGAAGATACCAGGAAGTGCCTCGGAAGCATTGGAAACGTTAATATATGGTTAAACTTCAAATATGCAGAACTGCTTCAAAATATGCGACAGGCAAAGGATGAAGATTATAAAAATATTCTACAAGATGTAAGAATCGGAAAACTAAGTGAGCATGGGAAAGAAGCTTTACATGCACGATTAATTTCAAATTTGTATCCAAATGAAAACATTCTTCCAGAGAATATTTTTAAGAAAATTACTGAGAACAAATCTGGGATATGTTTGATGCCAACTGTGAAAAAATGTTCCATCTTCAACAACAAAATGTTAAAGTTAGAAAATGAAGAGATTGTGAAACTGGAAGCTATAGATAAAATAGAGCATATGGGAGCAACAATTATTTTGTCAGAAAATTTGAAATCAAAATTGGATTCATTAGAGAAGAGTATATCTAAAACTGCTGGTTTTGAAAAGACTCTGAATGTGTGTTTAAATTGTCGTATCATTTTGAGAAGGAATTTAAATGTTGAAAGAGGTCTGGTAAATGGAGCAATGGGTCATGTTGTTGATTTTGTGAATTACAGAAATAGAGATGGAATTGAATTTTTAAAAATTAAATTTGATGGCATTGACCAAATACAACAAATCAGTCGTTGTTCAGCTAGATGTTTGCTTGTGAAAGACGTATATGTTCGCCGAAAACAGTTTCCTGTTTGTTTGGCATATGCGGTGACAATTCATAAATCTCAAGGTTTAAGTGTAGATAGTGCTTTGGTGAACATTGGAACTTCTGTGTTTAAAGAGGGTATGGCATATGTGGCATTATCACGAGTCAGAACTTTATCAGGATTGTACTTGATTGAGTGTGATGAGACAAAGATTTGTGCAGATCTAGATTGTGTTAAAGAATACAATAGGTTAAGAAGAGAGTATGCTCCACATTTGCCTCAATATCCTCTGTTTGAAAAATGTGTGGTAGGCCGAAAAAGAAGAAATGAGAATAATTGCAGTGAGGTAGTAGCAAAAAGACAAAAAGTAGATGACACTGTAATTGTAAGGAGAAAGAAAAAGGATTCTGTTGAAGATATTGTTGGATTTCAGTTTGAAAATAGTTCTGGTGTCAACTGCTATGCTAATGTAGTGGTCAATGTTGGTTTTTTTCTTCAAACTTTACAAGAACAGATTTTTGAAAATCGGGATCAAAGATTCTGCTGTTTATTGAATTCTGTGTTTGAGAAATGTAGCAGTGATAGAGGAAAAATAGAAAGTGTTTCAGAAATTCGAAATCTTTTAGACAAATGTTCTGGTCAAAAACAATTTTCACAGAATATTCAGCAGGATTGTCAGGAATTTTTAATGTATATGTTTGATGTATTGGAAGATGAAGGTGTAGATATAAAAAATCTTTTTAGCCTTTCTTATCAATGGCAGCATGACTGCGACAATTGTAGTTTATCAAGTAGTACTAGAATAGACACCGAAAGATTTAAATATTTGACTTTACCAGACTGCAAATCAGTGTCTTTTAATAATCTAGTTAAAGCAGCTGATCACAATATGGTGTGTACCCAATGTAAGTCTGCAATGCTGTCCACATTATTTATACAAACTTATGGTCAGTATGTCATTTTAATGTTCCAACGATGTAGACCTGATGGAACTAAATTGACAACTTCTATTAAAAATTTCGTGGCTTCTCAGTTATCAATTTCAGGAAGAACTTTTGCAACTGTAGCTATTATTTATCATGACGGTCCTTCAACAACATCAGGGCATTATACAATTTATTTAAAATGTCAAAAAGGTTGGACTGACTGTAATGATACTCATTTGACTTTCAAACAATGTTTGCCTTTTGACATAAAAAATTCATACCTAGTGTTGTTAGAACCAGAATTTAAGTAAAGGTAATTGGCCTATGAAGACGGGAGCAGTTAATAAAAGTTAATTTGCTGTTTAAAATTATATTGTGAGTAAAAGTGATCAAGATAATATAAAAATTCTAGTTGTCATATAGGTACTGTAAGTGGATCTCATAGTAAGTGATATCAGTATTATAGGAAATGTTGAATATCAGTGAGCCAGAGATGGAAATATGAATATTTAAACATTGTGAAAATGTTGTATGAGCTTTTCTTTCAGAACGTCGGGAAAACGGTAATTTCAGAGTTTATTTTGAGTAATTTGAAAACATACTGATAAATCTGACACTATTTGGCCTTATGAAAAAGTGAAGGAATAAGCAAAGAGTCATGACTGAACACAAGAAGGAAATGAAAACATTGAAAAATATTTCAGATGTTCTTGGAGCTTTTCTTATAGAAAGTCGATGAAAGGAAGTTTTAGAGAACAGCAGAGTATTTTCCAACGAAAAGGACCTTCATGATGTACTATTTGGCTTAAAAGAAAAGTAAGTGAATCAAAGATTAGTGTACATATGTGATTTTTAAGTTTATATGTTTTTATTTAAACACAATCTTTTAGATTGTGTTTTTTTTCCCCACTGTCATATGATGAGTAGTTTGAACTCACTATTTTTAGTGAAATTCAATATATTCTGACAACAGCAAAAATAAACTATCTAACATGTTGTACAAGTAATTCTATAGTTTGTATTGTGTAATTTAAATTGTTTCCCATTGGCTTACACTCACTTTCCATTTTCCACCCTCTTTCAGCTCTCTTTACTCACTCAAACTGTCTTTCTCTCACTCTGTTTCACCCCGTTCCTTTACTCCACTTCTTTCACAACCCCTCATTCCCATTTCAACTGTCTGCATCCCCTCTCTCCCTTGCACCACTTTTCAGCTTTCAGTCTCTCTGCTTTATTTCCCTTTTCCGTCTTTTCCTCCTTTGCTGTTTTAGTAATTCCTCTTTACTCACTCACCTCTTTTGTAGCACTCTGTCACTATAACTCACCCACTCTCCCTCAGTTATCTTTCTTTGCTCTTTTCTTTTGTCCTCTTCTCTCTGTTTTTCGTTCACTACCTCTATGTCCTCAGTCCTCCACTCTCCCTGTGTTATGCTCACTTGTGTTTATCTACCTTCTATCATTTATCTTACAACAACTTCACTGCTCCTCTTTCATCGTTCTTCATCCCATTTATTTTACTCCGGTTCCATTACTACCCCTCATTTCCTATTTTTCAGTGTCCTTCTCTTTACTTTCATCACCGAATCACATTCTCTCTGTTCCACTGCTTTAGTCCTCTTCCCCTCTCTTTCCTTCTTTTGCTCCCTTACTCATTTTCCTTTCCTCACTCATTGTACTCCACTTCACTCAGTCCTTCCCTTAGTCCCTCTGTCTACTAACTTCCTCACTCCTTTTCCCTCAATCCTTCTATATTATTCTCTCTCCCTTCATCCATTCACTCTGTGACTCCCCTTCACTCACTCTCAGTCATCTTCCATTCCTCATTCTTGTAAATGCATCCTCAATCAGACTCCTTTCCCTCTCAGTCATTCCCTTTTTACTTACTCCTCTTTCCTGATTTAGTTTTGCTAACTCACATTCTTTTAGTATCTTTCTTACCTTCAGTTCATTTCTCTCTTCTTCTCTTCCTCTCTGTCACTGAATGTATCTGCCTTACTCTTACTAATTTGCTCTCCTTCTATTTCTTTTCTCCTCTTTTTGTTCTTCTACATTACTTTATTTCCCTTTCTGTGTCCTTCACTCTTACTTTATTTCTTAGTACACTTTTATGATTTTTAACCTCTTGACCTGTCTCTTCTATTTTAAAATATATATTTTACTAATTATAACTTATTTTTTCTTCTCTCTTTCACAGATACAAAGTGTAGTAAAAACATGTAATTAAATTTACATTAATTATATGGTAAGTGTCACTAAAAAAATGTAGTTTGTCATCAACCTTTGCTTTAACCTCACTACTATTCTCTCACCCTACCTCACTCCTGTTTCCTTACTCTGCTTCCCTCATTTATTCTTATCCTCCACGTTTACTCCTCTTTCCCTTACTCTCCTACCACATTCAACTTCTTTCAGTCCCCCTGCTTTACTTCCCTTACCCTCTGTTCCCTTCCTTCGCTCCCTCACTCATTCCCTTTCCCTTACTCACTTACTTCACTCCCCTCACTCCTTCTCTCAGTCCGTCTGTCCTCACAGTTCCTCACTCCCGTTCCCTCACTCTGTCTCTCTTACCGTCACTGTCTCTGTCCCCTCACTCTGTCACTACTCTTTCGTCATGCTCACTCCATATAACTCACCCACACTCCCTCACTTACCTTTCTTTGCTGCTTCACTCAATCCGTTTCAGTCACTCCTTCCTTTACTCTCTCTGTCCTTTCTCTCTGTCACTCCCCATGTCTTACCCTTATTCACTTTTATCCACCCTCTTTCACCCCTCTTTACTTACACTCACTGCTCTTTTCTCACCCTCCCTCACCGCTGTTCCTTTACTCCGGTTCCGTCACTACCCCTCATTTCCCATCCTTTACTGTCCTTCCCTTTACTTTCAACACCCACTCACATTCTTACAGTACCTCTTGTTTAGTCTTCTTCCTCTCTCTTCCCTTCTTTCGCTCCCTTATTCATTTTCCTTTTCTCACTTACACAGTATTACACCTTCTCTCTGTCTTACTATCTAATATACAGTCCCTCTGTGTTGCTCCCTCTAGCTCTCTTTCTCTTAACATTACTCTCTCTGTATCCTTCCCTCATGCTTACTCCTTCTTTATTTATTGTTTTTGGTGCGCGCCCCGGTGCGCGTACCGGTACGCATACCCTGGAGAAAAAAGAATGACAGAGTTTTTTAAAAATTTAGCATTTTTTTATAAATTAAAGGTAGTTCTAAAAAGAACTGTTTTTTTTTCTTTTTGTTGTTTTATATTTTTTTTATTGGTTTTTTTGAACATTTTTTACTTTTTTTGGCTTTTATGAACAATTTTATATATTTTTTGTAATTTTTATGGGGACAAACAAAAACCAGGGAATTGTAAACGGCTCAACTGGAGCAAAAAAAAAACAAGAACAAATTAAGGCTTCTTTTTGCACTTGTGGTTGTCTCCTGCACGGTTAATCAATTTGATGCTTTGTTCACCATAAGAAATTGTAGTCCCACAAAATATGCAAACAATTTTAAAATCTCCAAACTGGGTTTGGATGTTTGGGACCATCTCCGTTGCCTCTGGACCCGATGGAGTGGGTTTTTTGCTTGTGGAGGTGCTGGCAGAAGATTGAGGAGGGTTTCTGGTTAGTTCTCTCACCTCTGCCACAGAATAGTTGTTGGGATGCCTTCGTTGCATGTGCCGAATCATGGTATTATTACCAAAAGAGTACTTTTTTGCAGGGTTCCCCCTGGAAAGTTCAGTGCCACATATCAGGCATGTCACTTTCAGCGCATTGACTTTCTTTAGGCCCCTAGGGATTTTCAAAAACTCCCACACAATGTGCTCTCTCGGTTTATAAGGGGGATTGTCTTCAGGCAGGAACCTCCTCCTCCTCCTCCTCCTCCTCCTCCTCCTCCTCCTCCTCTTCTTCTTCACCACCAATGTGGTGTTGTGGTGGTCCTTGTGGTGGTGGTGGTGGTGGTGGTGGTGCAGATGCTCCTGCTGCTGCTGCTACTGTAGCCATTTCTCAATGAATGGAAACAGGTCTTCCTCACTCAAAGAACAAAGTTAGAATGAGGAAAAAAGGTGGGGGCTTTCATCATTTGGAAAACAAAACTGTTCTGAACCATTGAAAAGTGTTATTTTCAGGTCACATAACCCGGGCTTTCATCATTTGGAAAACAAAACTGTTCTGAACCAATGAAAAGTGTTATTTTCAGGTCACATGACCCGACGCGCTGACGCTACGCACCCGGGGGCGCGCCCCGGGGCGCGTAGCGTTAGCGCGTCAGGGCGCGCCCAGGGGCGTTTACGTTGCGTGATCATATGCGCTCGGGCGCTTCCGGGTGCGCTTACGCCATGCGTCATAAGACGCATCACGCAGCAACGCAATACGTCACGATGATGTTTTCGTTTGTGGAAATAGCGCTATCGGGACGCTCACCGGTACGCGCACCGGGGGGCGCTGAAAGACTGCGCTTACTGGTGAGCGCCCCGGTACGCGCACCGGGAGCGCCCCAAAGCAAAAAAAATTATTTTTTTTTAAAACATGAACAATATACATCAAAAAAATAGTATTACATAAATATACAATATAGGATTCATTATAAAAAATATTATATTTCATAGCTATAGAATTTTGCTATTAAAAAACCTTTGAAATTCACTGAAAGAACCATAGGTTTCACACCAGTTATAGTTAGGAATTAGCATTTAAAAAACCTATTAAATTCACTGAAAAAAACATAGGTTTGACACCAGTTATAGTTAGCTGGAAATTTTACTCGCATAAAACCATTGAAATTCCCACGTTATAGTTAGTTGGACTCACTATAACTTGCGCGTGCAATGCACTGCTGATGACGTCACATATTACATCACTCATGACATGGCCAGTGACATCACTCATGACATCACTGATGACACCATCCTTGTGACAGAGTGACAGACTCACTGTAATGTAACCCTTGAAACACATATTCAAAAATAGAAACAAACATTTTCAAAAAAATGGAGATACTCATACCAGTTACAACAACCAATTCAGTAATTCCACCATCTATATACACATCCACTCATTCACCAACAGTTCTATATAGTCACTCATACATATACCCACTCATCATATGTAGTGATACACCTATACATCCTGTTACACACCAACAGTCATCCAAAAGTTACTCACACACATACTCACACATGCAAATAAACTATTGAACATCCATTTATTTGCATATACAGCTATACACACACTACCACTTTACTTCTAAGGAAACTTACACATACTTAGTCTCTTAAACAATCACTTATAGAAACACATACTAATTTAAACAGGAACTCTTACAATCTTTCACTCTCACATATACTCACTTATATACATCAATACTCACATATACTAGATTAAAACATATGTAGTTACTGATAAAGACACTAATGAGACAGTCATTCACTCACTAACACACACATATACACACTCATCCACCCATACAGTCCTGCACATATGCTGTCTTCAAAACACATACAAACAGTGAGTCAGTCATTGATGCATTTATGTGCTAAGTAATACCCCCACTAAACCATACAGACACTCATACTGATACTAAAAAAAATAATAACCCATATACACACACATGTAGCTACTCACCAACCCATGCAGCCACTTATACACCAAGTGAAACACTGATACATATATTTAAATATTTAAACATTACTCGCTAATATATGTATTCACTAAGATACACTTAATAAGCCAGTTAACCAATCAATTTTTTTTTTTAAAACAGCCATTTAGACACTTATTTAAACATATATTCTTCCATCGACCTTTATATATACATATATAAAACATATTTATTTTTAAGAAAGACACACATTCACTGGATGGTGTCATCAGTGATGTCATGAGTGATGTCACTGACCATGTCATGAGTGATATAATATGTGACGTCATCAGCAGTGCATTGCACGCGCAAGTTATAGTGAGTTCAACTAACTATACCGTGGGAATTTCAATGGTTTTATGCGAGTAAAATTTCCAGCTAACTATAACTGGTGTCAAACCTATGGTTTTTTCAGTGAATTTAATAGGTTTTTTAAATGCGAATTCCTAACTATAACTGGTGTGAAACCTATGTTTTTTTCAGTGAATATATATATATATATATATTACATAATATGTATATTACATCTTCATAGAATAATCACATTTTTTTTGCTTATAAAAAACTTCACAGACGCCCACGTCCTTTTCTGTTTTCAGATTTTGTAAGAAATCAACAGCTTGGATGGAGATAGCAAAAGCACCTGGGTAGCATGGATGGGTGACAGAGCGAGAGAGAAAAGCAAGACAGTGGCTGAGAAGAAGATAGGCATAGAATAGATGTAGCTCAAAAGTGCACTGTTAACTTACTTTTTATTGAATAGTTCTGAAATGAAAGGATGCTTTTTGGTGTGCAACATGTGTGGTTGTCATGCAGAAAGCTGGCCCGGTTGGGCACTGCAAGACAGGGCAGTGCACACCAAATGCAGCAGCCACGTTACATATAAGAAGTGGCATAACAAAGGCCTCCCCAGCCCCCGCAGTGTGGTGGGCCCCCGAACTCCAGTGGGGCACTCAGCATAGTAACCTAGCCTGAGAGCTCCTGAGTTAGTCTGGAGGGGACCCCTCTATGTACTTTGCAGGGAGCCCCCTCAAGATTTGTTATGCCCCTGCAGATAAGCAGAGAGGCTCATACATGCACTACCACTGTGCATGACCACTGCACGGGCCGCTCCTGAACCAGCCAGGCACCTAGGCCGAGATTCAGAACATTGTTTCGCTAACAAATTGGGCCAAGAGCACTAGTGTAGTGACATTTAGAACACAGCCACACAAATCAGCATATTTAATTGTAAGGATGCTGACGGATCCCTTATCCCCAATATCCAGGAGCCTGGGTCCCCTTGCAAAACTGCATTGGAGGTTGCACTTTCCCCAAATTAAACTGTTTGTCTTTTCCTTTAACTCTCAGATGTCACATTCTCAAATTAATTAATTATTATTCTCAAGGAAATTTATAATATTTGATTTATAGTCCAAACATTAGTGTGATTGCTATCTCAGACGATGCTATATCTCTGTTTTGTTGGGAAAGGCATAATATATTAGAGGTACAACTATCTCTATAATGGCACACAAAATAAAAATCACACTAAAAGATTTAGAAAAGTAAATTGCCAAATATTAATAAATTGTTATCTCCTCTAGCAACACAAATTGCAGGGATCAGTGGAGAAAGTTTGAGCCTAATTACGATGTCAGGCAGACCGCCACCGACAGGCCGTCGGGATGGTCTGCCTGACATCCAGACCATCGGTCCAACCAATGCATTTTGATGCATGCGGTAGGACTGCAGAGGTCGGGGGAAAAACCGCCGCCTCTCACAGGATCCAACATCCTGTCAGGGTGGCGGTCAGAATCCCGTCACTATAATGGCAGGCCACGCCGTAGGGATTAGGATGTCCCTTTCCGACTACCTTATCATGGCAGTCCGACCAGCAAGAAAAGGCAGATGGGAACTGACTTTGGGGGCCCCAAGCAGAGCTCCCGCCCCCACTGGGCTACTGCTAAGTGGCCCAGGGGGCACATGTAGTGCCCACCCACAAAGCCATGTACCATCTGCCAGGCACCACATGGTGCCTGGCAGATAGTGCATAGATGTGCACAAAGTGCTTTTTTCTACTGTTGTTTGTGCTGCAGCCCTTTTCCTGGGCCGCAGCACAAGCCACAGGTAAAAAAAGCACTTTCCGACTGCTACTGCAGCGATCATATTGTAATTGTCTGACTGCCCATATTGTAATGAGGGCCTTTGTTATGATTATAATTCGCAACACAATAAACGCGCTGGTTTACATGTTTCGAATGGCAAAGCAACATTTCATTTTAATTCTAATCATATAGGTAAATCACTGGCCAGTTACCTTTGCATCGAAAGAGATAGGAGCCAAATATGTATGAACGGTAGAGAAATTGGGAACTTATTAGTAAGTTCTAAAGATATACTCGTTGAGGTCCAAAAATGTTAGTCTGCATTATGTGATAAACAAATAGATATTAATCGAAATGAAATAATCTTATTTTTGAAATCCTGTAATTTACCTACACTATCTCATATTGATAAATAATTATTAGCGCCCCCTATATGTATTGAGAAAATTAATAATGGCATTCACTTCCTCAGTTCAGGAAAGTCCCCAAGCCTTGATGTAATACTGGCAACCTTTTACAAAACCTTTTCTCCTCAACTATAAACACATGTTTCAAATTTGTTTAAAGGGTTTAGTGATACAGGGGTGATATCTGGACCCTTTACATTAATAGTTGCACTAACAGCACTAGATAAAGACACTGGCAAAGTATCTAATAACTGTCCTATTTCTTTAATAAATCAAGACTGTCAGATTTCTGCTACAATATGCACCAAATAGATTGAGAAAAGTAGGCTATTCATCCAGACAAATCTCTATTTATGAAAGGCTAGTTATCAGTGAATAATATCAGATGAATATGTCATGTTTTAAAATCTTTTCCTTAATTTAAATCCCTTTCTGGCTTTCTTGCACTTGATGCAGAGAAAGCATTTGATAAAGTCAATTGGCAATTTATATTTCAAGTTATCAAGTCTAATTTTGGCCCTCATTTCATAACAATGGTTATGGAGCTTTATGCTCAGCCTTCCCCCAGAAAGTTTATTAATGAAAGCTCCTCTCTATTTTTTAAATTATATATGGGAACAAGACAAGGCTCCCGTTTATTTTACCTTCTTTTTCATTAGTCATAGAACCCTTGGTTTGTTTCCTCTGGAATAACACAGAAAATAAGGGTATTTTATTGATCAAATAATTCTCAAAACCTCTGCTCCTGCAGTTGATATTATTTTGTTAAAATGTGATCCTGATAGTTCTTTTAAATGTAATTGAAACGTATGCTAAAGTTTCTGCTTATAACCTTAATTACAATAAA
Organism: Lissotriton helveticus; assembly: GCF_964261635.1. Classification (NCBI taxonomy): domain Eukaryota; kingdom Metazoa; phylum Chordata; class Amphibia; order Caudata; family Salamandridae; genus Lissotriton; species Lissotriton helveticus. The sequence continues at coordinate 1,067,214,585 of NC_136070.1, read as the reverse complement.
ACAGATTATTAGTTCCCATTAAATATTCAATTTATGCCATCAATGCGTAATAATATGAATATAGTTTGTAGTCAAGATAAAATAACACAGAAATGTATTTTCAAATTCTATTACAACTACCATAACTTTAAATTGTGATCATACCCTGTGTAAATTAAAGAGAAAATTGATAAATGGCCATCTTAACATTTAAATTAGGGGGGGGGTAAATCTGTTAAGATGGTCATTGTCCCACTAGTGTTATATATGTTAGCTTATGCTTCTATAACAGTATCTATCACGATTTTATATGAAACTAGTTAGGACTTTACAAGAAATTGGGTTAATAGTTGTTAAGGATGTGAATGCTTCACATGTACAAGATGCAAAATTGTTTTTTTTACTGGGAACTAAGTACCCCACTATAGCACTTGACTATCTCAGGGTAGTGAAAGAGATAATTCAAAGAGCGTGAGCCCAGTTTGTAGGACCCTGGGAACACACTCAGCAGCGATTGCTAGTAGGTTACTAAAATCTGACCTGTCACCCTTAATTGTAACCGGAGTAGCGAAATACCTAGGTTGGGCCTGGACCCTTAGAGCTAGATTTATCAATTCACTCTAGGCTGCAGTCTTCATTTTTAGAATTTTTAGAATTACTATTGACTTTGTATAATTGCATAATTGTGTCTTTGTTAAATGTGCCTGGACTACCAAGGTTATTAGACTAAAGTCCATTCTAACTCTTAATTATTTTCAATTAAGTTTTGTATTAATGATTTAATTAGGTCTTTGACAGTTTTATTACCCTTTCATTTTATGGTATGTACATGTATTTTAGAGATTCGTAAATTGTGTTACATGTCTTTTATGATTTAATTATCGAATAAAGACTTCTTGAAATTGAATTCAAAGAGCTGCTCTGGGGAATTAGTTTAGGCTAGTAATACTCAATTTGCTTGTGCGCAACAACAAAGCTCAATACATTATTGTCCTGTCTGTATTTTTCTTTTGTAAAGGAAGATACTTTTATTACACACACATCACTAAACACTATGCATTAAATTACAAATATATACAAATATATATACATTGAGGTAAATGAAAGGTACTTTGGTGAAACTCTCATATCACATTACACGCCTATTGGGATCTGAACCCTAAACCAAACCATCCCCACCTATTCTAGATGCATCATCACAATTTAAGACGATGGCATTGAAATAAGGCAGTTCTATTGGCTTTGTCACCACATTAGTAAAGAAGCCAAGTGTCATAGTTTAGCATTGCACCACCATTAAAACCACTGGAAACAGTAGGGCCACTGGAACTATGCGTCAGGAGATGGGTAAATTATGTGGCAGGGTCGAGTAAATTATGCAGCATGAAAAATAAAATTGTGCGGCGTAATGCGGTACATTTTTGTGATAGTAGTTCATTATTTTGTCATTTGTAAACTTATTAATGCTATCTGGGCATTGGGTTCACCTCATTATTACCAGTTTAAAACCCCAATATAGCAATAAGCAACAGAAAAGTCAATAGCCACTCTTTGATAAGGGCCTTCCACTGCTCGGCGGCATGTATTTCTGCATCATTTTTATTGACATTTGAATCATTTGAGCTAGGAACACATTTTATGTTGAAATCTGTAGATTATGCGGCAAATCTAGAATTATGCAAAAGTCACAACACAATCACATAATTCCAGTGGCTCTGCCAATAGTCAAAAAAACATTTTTTTATAATGGTAAACATTGCATTGTTAACATCAGCATTTTAGATAATGCATTTAAGTACAAAACATGTGTCTCAGAGTCTTGCTTTCTTTTCCTACATTTAGACTGCTACAGCAGTCATAACAGCAACCAGACCATAAGACTAACCACAAGGGGGTGCCACACTCCAGAGCCCAGAAGCAAAAGCTTCAGCTCCATGAGTGCTTCAAATCAGACAAACCATCTCCTCCTGTCATGTGCAGGGTCGTATTCTAGTAAGAAAATGGCCAGATTGGGTCTGCCACACTCTCTGCATCCCCCCATCCACCCAGGCACCACGAATTGGTGAGGGTTGCTCGGGCTGCGGGGGAGCACCAAGCCCCCACAACCCTGGTGGGCATCCTTCACATGTGTACACCTAGTTCTACTTGCTGTGCTATGTACTCAATATTGTAATTTCTTTCCCCCTGGGAGGCTAACCTTCCCAGGTCCGTTTCTCTAGTACAAATGGGTACATTTTAAAAAGGTTGGACTATTTAGCTTTTGGAGGCCAGTGTCAGTCACAAGAAACATTCCCATCTGGCCTCTAAAAGTGTAGGGAGCCATATTTTCTAGCTCCCTATTCCAGACCTGTTCTCTGTCTGGTCCAGTGTTTTTCTCCTGCTGGTGGAGGCTTTCATCGTAAGCCGCCTTCGGCAACAGGCCCACAAAACACCCTTCCTGCCTCACTTCACATGACCCTAAGCCCTGTTTCTTGATAAGCTCAGTGAGTCAGCGGAGTCAAGAGCCAATTCAAAGAATGCCCAAGGGAACCATCCAGGGTCTCTCCAATTGTTCCTAAAAATGTATTGGGGACAGCACCACTGGCCCATGAGAGACTCACCCTAGTCCCGGGAATCAGCTGGAGTTAAAGTCCTTCAGTCCATCCTTGCAAAGCAACAGGTGGCATCTCCTTCCAGCTGGGCATCCTTTCATCGCTGTCGCTCCCAGTTCCAATGCCTTCTCATCTGTCACTCCCTTATGCAGGGGCTTCTTAGTGGGGTGGAACTTTCTAGGAGTAAGGCACCCCTGGCAAATCCTAGGATGCCACATCATCACTCCACCCCTGTCACAGCCCTCCTGCACAGCATTCTCGGACAATCCAAAATGGCAACTTCAAGTTGTCTGTGGAAAGAACTTCTCAGCTCCAATCTTAGCTGACATAGCTGCCTAATCCCTTCTCACCAAAACTTCAAAGGCAAACCCCTCCTGTGTTGGCCTCAGAGGCTTGGCCTTCCTCCTTTCTTCCAGTGGTCCTGGGCAGTTGCATTCCAGGTGTAGTGTGACAAGCTCATTAACGGATGTAGATATTCTACCCACCTTTTCAATTCCTAGAAACGGGATAAATTACTATTAATTTCATTATTGTTTGGGGAGACCTGTGATCCCTCTGCCAGAGAGCAGAGTAAATAACTTCACCCAGTAAGGAGTGGTCTAAGGCCTGAAATCTGATTCCGAGATGAAGCTGGGAAATATGACAAATCTTAAAAAGCCGTAATCATAATAAGTGTGCAGAATTGTGGGGACTGTAAATCCATATTTAACCACAGAATGGTAACTCTCTTGACCCTGTAGGCCTAGGTCAAGGCAATCTGTACTTTAGAGCAGATTTTGCTTATAATGTTTTATAACGTTTAAGCACCACAGATCTTCAGTAAGCACTACAACCTTAAAATATGCATGCCCACTCACATATAAGATCTAACCAAGGTAAGCACCAATCCCTGAAGAGTCCCTTCTGTGACAGGCTACCCATGCTCAGATACCAGGCAGCACAAGATGCTAGTTTCACACTCACATCCCACACACGTGCACATGTGCATGTGCTCATGTGCTCACGTGTTCACATGTAACCATCCTAGAGCCTCTTTCCCTAGCTGTGCAGTAGCGACCTCATCTTAAAAGGCATTCGCTGCAGGTTAGCATGCTCAGTCCAATTACAGGCATTTTGACGTGCGTGAGACCCATGTAGAAAGACTCAATCACAGTAAAAGTCTAAAAACCGGACAATCAAAAGCGAAAATTCTGTGAAACTAAATGGGAAGAGCCCATTTCCTATAGATTAAATCTAATCTTATATGGAAAAACAAAAGACCTAGAATTAAAATAATAAGCTTAATGTCAGTAAACTCAATGGAGTTATTGGATTACCAGATGTTTATGGTTATTATAAAGCATTCATAATTAGGCAATATTTCCTGTGGTTTCAAAGACATAACTCAGTGTCTTAGAAATTGATCCAAATTGAGTAACACAAGATCAAACTTTTTCCACTGCCAAAGATATTAACTATCTCTAATACTAGTGCACAGAACAAATCTTCATCAACACTCAAAATGTTAGATTTCCCTTGCCTAGGTCTACCCTTTTCCGGCACCCTTTTTATTACTGCCATTTCACTGCAGCGCTGTGAATTTCCGGTTTGAGGCCTCAGGGATTTACACAGTGTGTGTCCTGGGTGAGTTTGCTTACTAGCATCAGATTGCTGTTGCCTACAGCATTTCTGTAATACTGCAGACATGGTACATATGGACTAAGCATGAGCACAAAATCCGTTCCACTCGCAGATTTTGCGGATTTTCTGTAAATTCGCAATCCGCGAACTCCCGCGAATTTACCGAAAATCCGCAAATCCGCGAGCGGCGGATCCGGGGGGCAAAAGTTCAAGCCTTCAAGCTTGAAGTTGTTGTAACTATTTTAGGATGGCGCCGGCAAGCTGCCAGCGCCATCCTAAAATAGTTACTAAGTTAGCTTCAACAGAAAGCACTAATAGATAAAATAAAGCAGGTGCTTGAGCACCTGCTTTATTTTATCTATTAGTGCTTCCTGATGAAGCTAATCAAACTCAGTCAAAAGATCTGGGTTTGATCCATCACTGTTCTTTAGCCCACTCTGCCACCCCAGTTCCGGGCTGAAGACAGCTGGAATGCCAGAAACCGGTCCTCGGAAGCTTGTTTCCGGTCCAAGGAAGACATGGCTTGGCAGTTCGGGCTGGACTGTTCCCATGAGGCACAGGGTCAGACTGATTTGCATATAGCCATGTCTGAAGTGGGGTGGCAGAGTGGGCTAACGAACGGTGATGGATTAAACCCAGATCTTTTGACTGGGTGTGAGTGTTTGATTGATTCAGATGCTCCGTCCATCCCCACCCCCTTTTGTACTACTTCCTGTTTTGGACAATAAAATGGAGACCAGGCTAGTTTCAACTCACGTCACAATTATACTTGTTTGCCTGTCTTTGCTCAATGAACTTGCTGATTTTCCTTTATGGTCTGCTTCTTTCTTCAAGCTTCATTGCTCTGCTCATCCTGCTGATTGGCCTATCATGGTGGAAGTTTTTTTAACTGCATTTTTTTTTACCTTCCATAATACTTCACTTCTTGTTGCATCTATTGACTACCTGTGACTAATTTGAAGTGTGAGGTTATTTCACAAATTAGTGTGCCCTTTCTATGCCTCAAGAAGAGGCATCAGATGTCACCTACGAGACCTGCCCTTGACCGGCTGCCATGCCACAAGGTTGTGAAAATGGAGCAAGTTCAAGAACTTATGGTGGCGGTAAATAATTGAACTGTACTAGTCCAGATCTTAACTAATGAAAGTGCCGCCCTTTGCCAGTCACTGGCAGTTCTACAGCAAGCTACTCTTGATCCAACTTTAGCAAGTCCGGTGGAACAGAAATTTGATGGAAAACCATATAAGCTGGGGTGCCGCTCGAGAGTGGATTTTACAGCCTGAGTCTTGCCCTGTAATAGGAAGAGTGCGTAAAGGTCCCTGCCCTTCGTGGACCCCTTTGAGGAACCAAGGACCTACGTGGCCGCAGAGGAGGTGAGAGGCGCGGTGACCGGGACTGCGAGGACCAGCATTCCAGGAAACATCGACAGCTGGTTCCTCTTCCAGGCCGAGCCGCGCCCCCTCCCAGTGCCGGGCCCCCTGCCTGCTTGCTGCTCATTACCTCTCGCGGCCCCCGCTTCGCGGGAGCCACTCGAGAGTGGATTTTACAGCCTGAGTCTTGCTCTGTAATAGGAAGAGTGCGTGAAGGTCCCTGCCCTTCGTGGACCCCTTTGAGGAACCAAGGACCTACGTGGCCGCAGAGGAGGTGAGAGGCGCGGTGACCGGGACTGCGAGGACCAGCATTCCAGGAAACATCGACAGCTGGTTCCTCTTCCCGGCCGAGTCGCGCCCCCTCCCAGTGCCGCGCCCCCTGCCTGCTTCGCGGGAGCCGCTCGAGAGTGGATTTTACAGCCTGAGTCTTGCCCTGTAATAGGAAGAGTGCGTGAAGGTCCCAGCCCTTCGTGGACCCCTTTGAGGAACCAAGGACCTACGTGGCCGCAGAGGAGGTGAGAGGCGCTGTGACCGGGACTGCGAGGACCAGCATTCCAGGAAACATCGACAGCTGGTTCCTCTTCCCGGCCGAGCCGCGCCCCATCCCAGTGCCACGCCCCCCTATACATCATAAGTAGACCTGCAAACGCGCATCGCGGGACGCGCGCGGGTCGTAGCCCGGGGCGAAGCCCGGGCAAAGGGCGGGCCCTCTACGGCCCTCCAAGGCCATACAAGGTTTGGCTTGGCATACCCTCTAACTTCCACACTCTGATCCCGGTTTTATTTAATTTTGTACTCACTAGCTCATTCTATTAGAAATGTCTACATCTTCAGGTGAGGATCTTGCATCCAGGGTAGGAGTATCTATCCTCGGCCCCCTGGATAAATACTTTTCTAGAGCTGTTGCAGATGTCGATAGAGATATTGCATTGGCTGAGCGACGTGCGGCACGTCGCCTTTCCATCGAACTAATAAAAAACAATGCTATTGCCACCATCTCTAAGGATACAAATAATTCACATCTAGATAATGCCTCCTTGGAAAATGTAGATGCTGATTTATTTAACACTGAGAGCATTCCAATAATTTTTCAAGTTAGCTTGTCCCCAAAAAATACCAACATGTCGATATCCGCTTCTACTCAGTCAGATCCACCGCCTCCTACCAACCCAATTATTGACCTCATTGATCTTAATACTCCCACAGCCCCAAAGGATCCTGAATATACTAGTCCAAGTCTTTTTGGGGCACAAATAGGCTCGGGGGTTGATCAGCAATCGCAAATACGAATTTCCCCTCCTGGGGTCCCTAAAACATTAATTGTTAATAACCCTCCTAAAAACAAGTATGGAATCATCCTCCCGCCTCCTAATAAACGAAGGAAAAGAAACACGAGCAAACTAGCGAGTCCCGCTTGTAAATTAGTCCCTCCTATAGTCTCTCTGAGAAAAGAAGCACTTGAAACCGTACAAGGGGCCTCGACTAGTTCATTAAACATAAATACTTCTCATGTCCCACCATCTTTGAAAGACTTTATTGGTGCGATGGAACTCCTTTTAAAAGCTTTGCTACTACCTATAACAGAGAGAGTCAAGAGACTAGGTGCCCAACTGGATACACTTGTCGAAGGATCTAAACCAAAATCTCCAATAAGAAATGATGTAGTAAAATCAATACATTTAAAGGAGACTGATAAAGTAACAATTAAGGTTAAAACAACACCCGCAGTAAATACATCTACTGCACATTTACCTTCTGTCAAAACTAAACCACCGACCACTAAGGCCCCCACTGTTACTGAGAAGATGACCCATAAATTACAGTCACTGTCCTCTCAAATAAACGCACTCGTGGAATCAGCAAGATTAGGGAATGAAAAGTCCCATTCCCAGCTGAACAGGGAAAAAATTAATCCAACCCAAATTCGACGTGAGAGAAACGTCGATTTACCCCCCGATGCTTCTAAAAATGTCATCATTCTAACAGGGGTTTCGCCCTTATCACCAGGATCCCTTGAAAATCATACTAGCCTAAAAAATAAAGTCATCTATTGGCTATGTAACAATAGGCCACTTCCACCTCACATAAATGGTATGATAATCACTGTGCGCCGAACAAATTGGGTTGGAGTGCGCCCAAAGGACATTGAGGGCGATGTAGTAATTGTCACTTTTAAAGATACCAGAGTCATCCCGCATATTAGGGACTGGTTCTCAGATTCAAACAGGGGCTTGATCACTCCAAAAATCTTGAGCTACTTCTATCCTGAATCCCTGATGCCCTTTAAAAACTTTCGCACAACACAGCTCTATCATAACTACTCTTTTCCCCAGCGTCACGGGCAATTATATAGCCCCCACCGCCTAAGGCCAAGTGTCATGGAAAATACATTTCTTCGATCTTTCCCATATGGCTCTGCCGGTTATGATCAACGTCTGCCACCTATAACTCCCCAGTGGAATATTCCTTGCTACAACCAATATGCGCCTCTTTCCGGCTTGGACGATATTGAATGACTTTCCATTTTAGATCCAGATTCGACAAACTGTTGTGAGTATCGTCTTAAAAATCACCAGCCGAACATTGTGCCCATAAGATACTCAACTGAAAAAACATATTGGGGGAGCTTAAATGGAGATGAAGGTGCATGGTCCCCCTCTCGTAAAAACAGTACCCGGTATAAAGGATCTTTCCTTGAGTATTTGGACCAGCAAAAACACCTGCACCCTTCTAAAGTTGGTTCTCAGCTCGATACTAAACCTCCAGGTAATACTAGGGCCCTACCTAGATTGGAAAGTCATAAGATAGGGAATGCCACTGGTATTACTTCTGATGTGGCACCCTTATATAGTATGTCCCTGTGTACCAACTTAGATATTAATGGGTCAGTTAGTCGGGTAGATCTATCGGACCCCCTAACTACACTATCCAGGGCTACTCAGGTAAATAAAACAGAGGTATCCTACGACCATCCTGAGAACCGAGCCACATTTCCCCAAATTCAGATTCTTAGCTAGAATGTGGCTGGTATTTCCACAAAAATTGGTCTACCATCTTGGCTTGATGTGGTTAATTCTTACTCAGTCCTATGCTTTCAGGAGACGTGGGTGGAAACCCCGGTACATCTTCTGGGTTTTCAGACCTTCCATTCACCGGCGCAACAGAGTAAACAAGGAAGAAATAGCGGTGGGCTGTGTATCTATGTAAATGTTGTTGGAGGTTTGAGTGTTCGTAAACCCTTTCTTAGGGAGTCTTATCAAATTATTTCCATTCAAATGGGTAAATCTCTAAATTTGTTAATAATTAATCTTTATAATAACATGCCATCACATAAATTAGAAAATGTACTAAATGAATTGACTCATGCTGTGGTGTCCGTCAAAGAGTTGCTTGGGGGTGAATGGGCCATTGCCCTTATGGGTGATTTTAATTGTCAAATTTGCAAATTTGCTCTAAGGGGACTATGTGAGTTTATTTCTACCCCAGAAAATGAAATTGATGACACCTCAAATCATTTTATCCACTCAAAAACAGGGGAGGCATTAAATAATTTCTTAGCATGTTTTAATTTAGCCTTTGCAAATTAGTTATGTTCACCACCGAGACCTTTTAAATCGACTTTTCATGGAAGAGGCTCAAACTCAATTATTGATTTTGTAATTTTTTCTAAGATGCATGTTTCCTTGATATCCTTATGGGATACATTAGACCAGATATATGGTGATCACTATCCTATAGCCATAACTATTCTAATTCCATCTTCTACCAACATTCACCATTCCCATCCTATAACATACGATCAACCAATTACCATAGGGGCGACAAATGGCTATACCCTTAAATGGGAAAAAATCGACCCTCCCAGTCTCCTAAAGAATTTATTAGAGACGAGGCGGGAAGAGGTGTATACCTGTCTGTCATTGACTGAACACCCTCAAAACATCTTAAAATCTTTTTTAAAGATACAAGAAACCTTAAAAAAGTTAATTACTCGCCGGTTCAAGCCAGGTCCTCTTACACCTAAAGGATGGTTTGACAATAACTGCACAAGAGCTTTAAAGATCTTGAAGAAGGCCCTACATACCATCCCGAAGTCATTATCTGAGATACGTCGGGCTAGATCCCGTTACCGACATGCTATAAAGATTAGGATAAAATCATTGAAAGCGGAGGCTTGGCAGACACTCTTGTTAACTTGTGAAAGTCGCGATTCCTCAGCTTTTTGGAAGTTTGTTAATGCCCCACTTCCATGGATCAAAATGCCTGAGAGGAGGTTAGATCTGGCAATTGATGGAGATACTTGGGCTGCATACTTCCAATAACTGTATAGCAAACCTAGTCCTTCCGGCACACCTCTATCGGACCTTACCCCTTTTTCTCATAGTATCACAACGTGCAAGAGAGTGGGTTCCCCTAATATTGTTTTTTCCTGTGATGAGGTTATTCTCGCTATTAGGGAGAGCCCAAGTGGTAAGGCCCCCGGGCCTGATGCCATCCCAGTGGATGTCTTCAAGTCCGAAATAGATTTCTGGGCCCCGCTATTAACATCTGTCATGAATTGTGCTAATGTATATGGTCAAATTCCAACCTGGTCAGAGGCAATTGTGGTTCCTATATATAAAAAATGAGACAGGCATTTACCCTCATGTTACCGTCCTATCTCTTTGCTTGATGCCTTAATGAAGGTTGCGGGACGTATTATTTTAAAACGCATACATAATTGGACAGAGGAGGTAGATGTTCTATCAAGACTCCAATATGGCTTTCGAACTGGTAGGGGCACAGTCGAACAGAGCTTGAATCTATACTTCTTAATTTCGAAATATGTAGAGGCTAAAAACGGCAATTTATTTGTCACATTTATAGATTTGAGTTCAGCGTTCGACTGTGTCGACCACAACCAGCTATGGGCTGTTCTTGAACATATGGGACTAAATTCATCTATTCCTAATTTTATTATTGCTTTGTATAGAGATGCGGGGGCTAGGGTGCGGTTCGGTCAGAGAGGGGAATGCTCCCCAAGATTCACCATTGCTAGAGGGGTGAGGCAGGGGTGCATCTTAGCCCCCCTACTTTTTTCACTATATATAAATGCTGTTGGTGATTACATGCGGGGCTTTGAATGTGACTATCCTAAGGTGGAGGGACATGCGGTCCCAATCTTGTTGTACGCAGATGATGCGGCCATACTGTCTCAAACAAGGTTGGGGCTGCAAAGGGCTGTCACTAAATTCACTCTCTTCATGCAAGAAAAGGGTTTGAAAGTAAATATTGGTAAGACCTTTTCTTTGGCCTGCAACAAGGGAATTAAGAAAATACCATGCCCGATATTCATTGAAGGCAAAAAAATAGACACTGTGGAACAATTTCCATATTTGGGTATCTCCTTTCATAGAAAGGTGACCTGGCAGTCTGCCGTAAAAGCCAGGAAGCTTGCTCTTATTAGGGCGATTGGTGCACTCCGTGACTTTGCTAGCAAAATAGGGGGGAGACCAGTCAAGCAGCTTATTACCATCTATAAAGCAAAGTGTGTGTCAACTGCAATTTACGGGGCTGGTCTCTGGGGGATCGACAACATAATACCCATCCAGAAGGATGAAAATCAGTTCCTAAGGTACCTCTTAGGGATGCCGAAGTCCACGTCCACTTATTTGATTCACATTGAGTTGGGGCTACCTTTCATTTCTGACACAAAAAAATCTGAGCCCATCCTTTTATGGCATAAAATTTGGACTACTAAAGAGACGGCTTTTAATCGAGAAGTAATTGCGGATTGTCAAAAATTGGAGGGGGCTAAACATATAAAATGGTTGTCTTTTGTTAAAAGGTTCTGTTTTGAAATTGGTCGCCCAGAGTTTTTTACCGACCCATTAAGTATGGAGCAAATTTCCAGGAGAGCTTTGAGAAAACTTTTAATGGATCACCTTGAAGCCAAAAGATGGATTATTCAAAAGGACAATAAAACTGTTTTGGCTTTTCAAAGAATTACAATGATCCAGGGACTACAATTATATCTCGCTACTGTTCCCTCTTGCTTTTCAAGAATGCTCCTCTCTAGATTCAGACTGGGCTCCTTTTATCGGTTAATTACTTTTCCTTCCTGTAACGACTGGTCCCGAAATCTGCCCCCTTGCCCTTGTGATGACATTGCTCCACAATCCAATATCCATTCTATTCTTTTCTGTAAATATTATCTAGTACCTAGAAAACTTTTGTTGAAACCTCTATTGAAGACCTGGGGTCTGAGGTCTTGCAAAGACGCATTTGAACGGTTACAGCAACTTGAAAATAGGGATGTGATATTTATTATGGAAAAGTTTTTGAAATTGCTGCTAAAATTTAGGAACTCAATGGGATGTGACACATGAATTTGTATACTTAGTGACTGTTTTTTAGAACTTTTTTAACACGGCTCTTTACGGAAAATGTTAATTCATATGTGTGTTGTGAAGTTATGTCTGGTTTTTATTTATATAATTGATTAATGTAATGTATGCTTTTATGATATCCTTGTGATAATCAAATAAAGCTTATTTGATTTGATTTGATCATATAAGCTGAAGGAGTTTCTTGATACATGTCAAATTAATTTTACCTTCAAGCCACATTTATACGCTAGTGATCTATCACCGGAAACATATTAGCTTGGGTAACACCCTTGAGTTCTCAAGCCAATCCAGTCCTTGATAACCTTTCAGTCTTTTTTACAGAATTTAAGAAACATTTTGATTGCTAGGACCACACCTACTCAGCCAAAAAAGAAATTCTAGATATTAATCAAGGTAACTTTGATGTTCATGCTAATATTTCACACCGTTTAAAGCTATCCCCAGGGAAGTTGAGTGAACAGATTCAGCCTTATTTATTTTCTTCCACAATGGACTGAGGGAAGAAGTGAAGGATGAGATCGCTCATGTCTCCAGACCAGAAAGTTTGTGTGATCTCATTCATCCTACTATTAAAGTAGATCACTGAATTCAGGAGAGACATCTTCAGAGTAAGAAATAGGAAATACACATATTCATAAGCCTCAGTTTAAGCCTAAAGTAAAACCTGAATCTGATGACAAATCAATGTAGATGGCCTCTACTAGTACTCCTTTGATGGAGGATGAAAGTTCCAAAAGAAGGAAAATGGGGCTCTGCCTTTACTGTGGGCTGGAGGAACACTTGATCAGTGACCTAAATGATCTTCATCGGAAACATGTATAGTTGCCTATTCGGCCGGGTAAGGGGTGAGTTCTAAGGATATTTCCCTGCTTCAGTCTTCATTCTGTTCTAGACGTATACTTCTGCAAGACAAGTTATTAATCATCTTGCGTCTAGCATTCAGTTCCTTTACTTATTGACTGTGGAGATTCCAATAGTTGTATGGACATCTGTTAGGCTCATGGATATTCTGTTCCACATAGAACGAAGGAAATTCCAGGAGCAGTTGAATCTGCAGATATTTGGTTGCATCTGGTCTTGTAACTGATGAAACTGAATACTAGGCCTTCCAGCTTGATCTTATTTCAAACCCATATCATCCTTTAATTTTAGACAACAGTTGGTTGACTAAAGACAATCCCTTCATCAATTGGACTGCAAGGACTTTATTTCTTGGTTCAGAGTTTTGTGTGAAAAACTGTAGTAGTCCCACATAGGTCTTTAGATTTGATTTAATACCAGATGCTGTGATTCCTTTTGGTCGAATATTTTCTCTTTGTCTCTTAAAAAGGTTGCCTGTAAGGAATATCTGGATGAGAATCAGAAGAATGTGTTAATTGTTCCTTTCAAGTTCCCTACTGAAGCTTCTTTGATTTTTATCCCTGAAAACGATTCACAGGAGATTAGGCCCTGTATTGATTAGAGTGGACATACTCAAGTTACTGTTAGAGATTGTTACCCCTTACCTTTAATTTTAGAGATCCTTGAAGTAGTACAAAGGAAAAGATTTTCATGAAAACACATCTTAGAGGAGCCTACCATCTTATCAGGATCAAAGCTGGGGATAATTGGAAGACTGTCTTCAGAATCCCTTTCAGGCAGTATGAATATTGTGTAATGCCCTTTGCTTTGTAACACTCCTGCTGTTTCATGAACTTACACATTTCCAATTTCATGATCAACTACGTAGGTGTCAATTTAGATGATTCACCGGTATTTTCCAATAATTCAAAATATAATTGGAAGCATGTAAAGGAGGTTTTGAAACAGATGAGGGAAAATACCATTGAAGTCAAACTTGAGAAATGTGTCTTTGTTACTGATTCTGTAGAATATCTGGAATAAGTATTTTCCGCTGAGGGTTTGCCCAGGGATAATTGAAAGGTGAAAGCAATTTTACAGTGGCCATTTCCAACTTCAGTAAAGAGATTTAAATGTTCCTGGTCGGATGAATTAATATCGCAAATTTATCAAGAAATTGTTACACCTATAAATGATCGTCTTAAAAATAGTAAAGCATTTTAACTAGAGCCATGAGCGCATCGACTTCAAGAAGCATTTATAAATACTCCTATCCTTCACCAACCAGATTCTTCCAAACACTTTGTGCCAGAAGCTGGTACATCTGATCAAGCTATTCGAGCTGCTGCTAATTCAAGAAGGCCTTGATAAATTGGACCATCATATAGCTTTTTTTCCAGTAAATGTACATCTGCTGAATGCAATTATTCGGTGCTAGAGAAAGAGCTGCAAGCAATTAAAGAAGCCTTCATAGAGTGGAGATTTTTCCTTCTATGGTCTCAATACAAGGTATTGGTTTGTACTGATCATCAGAATCTGCAGGTTCATCAAGAGGCTTAATGTCAGAAGATTTGTCATGCTCGCTGGGCCTTTCTTTCAACAATATTATTTTTCAATAACATATTTACTTGAAAAGCTAAATAGTGGCGTGGACAAATTTTCTAGATAATATCCAGAATGTAAGTAATTTAGAACCAAAGAAAGGATTCTTCCTCATAGTGCCGTTTATATAACAATAACGACCACCACATTCTTAGAGCAAATCCGTTGTGAAACTAAAGATATCAGTCAATGGCAATTTCACACGTACCATCCTTTTATAAGTTCTAGAGGCAAGCTAATCTTTTAAATGATGAGAGGGCATAGCTAGGAAGCTAGCCTGGCAGACATGTCTCCCTGACGCTCTGCATTGGCCCCTGACATCCTTTATAGTCCTGTAAAGTGACGTCGTTCTGGGGTGCTATTGGGCCACCAGTGTTATCGGCAGCCTCAGTGGAGACAAGGGGTGCCTGAGCACCTGATTGTGTGCAGCAGGAGGACCGGGAGGCTTTGGCTTGCAATTGCCAGTAAGGAGAACTGGAACGGGTGCAGCTGCACAAAGGGCCGCTGCAGAGCAAGGCTGTCTCAATCTGTGATAAGGCAGCTCCCACCCCAGTAAGGAGAGGTGAGGCACAGGTGAAGAGATGAGAGCTGTGGCCAAGCCTGACATATAGCCCAATCGCTGACTCCCGGTCAGGGCTACGTCTTGTACCTCTGAGACACCACCCTGAGGCCCTGGTGCCTGTTACTGTTCCCTGGCGGGAATTGAGAATGCCATTGTGTAGCTGCAGGGGCCCCTTGGTGACCCCGATGTGAGGCGGGCAGTGTACTTTGAGAACTGGCATAGCTTGGTGGGGCCATGGCCCACGGTGCCACAGAGGGACGGATAGGAGAATCTGCTGCCTGAAGTGCCATCACAGAGAGGAGTGTCCCTGGAGATTTGACAATCATCGAGGATGATTGTCCTTGAGGAGTGACAGGACCATACTGTCCAGGAACTGAAGGCATACTCCACACTGTGGGTCCCCTCCCCTTATTGACTACTGGGAGTGCCCAGGGGCCTTGAACTAGCAGCTGCAAGTGCACCTTCAGGGCTCTGAGGTGAGAGAACCTCTCTCACCCACGTTGAACCCGGAGGAATCTCTGTAGGAGCACTGGGGGCTGGGGCCCACTCCAACAGCCACCTTCCAGGAGATAATACACTGACAGAGTTTGCTCTATGTGGATATGGTGAAGGGAGGCAGCACGCCAGGCCCCCGCAAGAGATAAAAGGCTGCCATGTGAAGCCGGGGGGGAGCCCACCCGCTGCCTTGGGGAGCATGAGTGTGACATAGATAACCTCAATGGTTGAGCCCTTGCCACAATTTGAAATACTGTATGGGATCAAAGCCTCAATGGAGGTGCTGGAGCCCAGGATTGAGGGGAGTTGGAGTAGAGATCAATCTCCTTCGACAAGACCTATGTACTGTAGCAGATCGCACAACAGAAGTGGAAACAAAGGTATCCTCAGTGGAAGATGACCTTCATGCCCGCACCTGGAAGGGCGGGCCGAAGATGCAGAGGGTTGTTTCCACTGCAACAATCTGCGCCTCATGGGGATGACGGAGGTGGCGGAGGAGACCCGCCCAGAGACCTTCTTTCTCAACTGGTTCAGAACTTGGGTCCCCTTGCAGGATTTATAGCCATGCTTCATAATCAAGATGGCGCACAGGTTGATCGTCCATAAGCCCCTCCCACTCGAATACTATGATTACTCAGCTACCTCGAAAGGGACGCTATCCTACTGTCAGCTCATTCCTGTGCCACGGCGCTTACGGCTTCCCTGTCTGGCCAGATGGCAGCTGGTCCTGCTAATACACTAGCAACCTTTGAGCCAATAGATCTGTCTTGTTCTCTTAAAATTCTTAAGGCCTTGAAGTCGGGCTCTCCAACCGATCCCTGTGCTGCGAGACTTCTGGCTGCTGCGGACATCATCAATCCTGAAGTTGGGGGGCGGAGCTAGCCAGCGGAGAAGATGGCCGCTTAACCCGTCGGCTCCTCCGCTAAAATAATTATCCTGTACATGATCCTACATTGCCAGTGCCTAACGTGGCCTAAACGCTGCCTAACAACGTCGGTGCGTAAGGGGCACGAGATTTGACCCCCTCGCCCGACACCGGCGAGGAGAACTGCAGCTGTAAGCCAGATTGCGCTTCCGACCGGGACCAGCGACTACGCGCCTCCCCGGTGTCTGCGTGATGACGCAGGCCTGCCCTGAGAGGCACTGCAGCGATATTTGATGGACACCGGCCGTGAACCGAGTCCGCTGCTCCGGTACTACGTGGAGGGAGACCGGGACCTCTGGTGAGGAGCTGCGGGCGGGGAACTAGGTAGGTGGTGCAGTGACGGCCTGTGGGCCTGGAACGGCGAGACGGCCTAATTGAGCCCAGCGCTCTGGCTAGGCCTGCGGAACTCCTGCAATTGGCGGGAGGGGCTTGCTGCGCCGCTGGGACCTCCCTCGCCTGCCAGTAGGCGTTGGAATCTGCAGGACGCTTGGTGCCCGGGCCTGGAGGGGGATCAGTAGTGCCTGGATATATCGGCACAGCGCAGGAGCGCAGGGATCGCCCTTGGAGCAGAGCAGCCATCGAGGACGCCGAGAGGGGAGCACTATGACGTCACGAACGTAGCTGAGCTAAAAACACCACACTGAGGCTTTGTGTCTTACCCTGGGCCTGAGGCCTCGCCTCACGTGGACCGGCACTGCCCGTTTGCGAGATCTGGGCTGACTCACGGCGACAAACCCCTCTTAATTGTGGTACTGGTGTTCCCCCTACGCGCTGGAGTGCGAGCTGCGCCACATACAGGGCCTTACGCTGCGGGCTACTGTGTCGAGTGGACATTAAAAACTTTGGCGCACTGTGAACGCGACCACGGCGGCGAGAGAGAGACGACTCGGGTGCTTGCCTCTTGTTCCACCCCACCTGCCACGTCACGCCTGCAGGCCTGGTCCACTCCCACGGAGGGTATTCTATAAGGGGGCTGCACAGTTGCTAAAGGGCAGGAGGTCACACGGGACACAACAACGGAAGGGGAATCTGGCCGTGGTGTGAACAGGCTGCTTGGACGTTGCGCCACTCCTCTACCCCGTGAAATGTATACCTGCGAGGCCGTACCGCACTAGTGCACTGAAGAGGAGACTTCCGCCAGCTTTAGCCCTGAATTACGGCTGCAGTGGACTGCCTGCACTAGTTTATGGCTGTTGTAACCTGAAGAGTGACAGGGGTAGTGGTCTGACTGACGCCCAAGGTATTGGAGCCGATATGGGACGCCCTGATCGTACGCAACCTAAGCTGTCGTTCGATACCAACAACAACAAAAAAATACAAAACCACGGATCCACCGTCCAGCGAAACGACTGAGGGAGCTGGGAAGTCGGGTGCAGAAGATATGGCCAAGCCTGACATTCGCTGCATTCTCATGGCCATGGAAAAGAACTTGCAAGGTGGAATTGCCTCTCTAGGTACAAAAATGGACGCCCTCACGTATCGCATGGATCGGATGGCGGAACGGCTAGACAAGCACACAGAGCGCCTCAACATGTCAGAACGCCGTATAGGGGAGGTGGAGGAGGCGCAGACGACTCTGGACTCAGAACACAAGCAACTGGGTAAGGTGATCCAGCTCCTGCAAGATAAAGCCGAAGATTTGGAGGCAAGGTCGCGCAGATGCAACATACTCATCACAGGCCTTCCAGAGAACTCTCAAATGGGAAACATGGAATTGTTTGTGGAATCGCTGCTTAAGAAACTGCATGGAGATACAGCTTTTTCAGGAATGTTTGGTGTAGAGCCCGCACATCGTACGCTTGGCCCAAGACCGAAGCCTGGGGCTCCACCTCGGCCCATAGTGGCCAAGTTACTCAACTACAGGGATCGTGACACTGCACTGCATCTGGCACGTGAGAAACAACCACTAACCTACGAGGGAAGTACGCTATCCTTGTTTCCTGACTTTACCACTAAAGTACAGGAAGCGAGATGCCAGTCGTTCCCATGAAGCGACAACTAAGGGACCTTGGGGTTGATTATGCGATGCTGTATCCTGCCAAACTGCGGGTCAACAGACAGGGCAGATCCACTATTTTCACAGACCCGAAGGCGCTCCAGAAGACAATGAAGGGCTGGCGCAGGGACACCCGCGGCACCGACAACGACGGAGGACTCGAAGAAACTGCTGGGGGGTCCATGGAGGAGCAGGAATAAGACTGAGCTGCACGTAAATGTAAGGTATTTGAACTTTACAGTCAGCGCAGAGAGGAGAGACTGTAATAATCTGTTGGTAGTGCTGACCAAGCTATAAGTGGGGTTCGTGCAGAGATTGTGCTATGCTGGGACTACTGACCCGGAAGGGGTGCAATTGAGCACGCAGTGGAGATAAGGAAGGGAGTTCACCCCCACAAGAGACTGGTCCACACTGTAACTCATGCTGAACCTTGCTCTTAAACTCTAGTTGTATATGGCACCTTGGTACCAGTGATCATATAATTACATGGCATATGTCTCAACTATTCTACTGCACTCTCTCTGTATCAGCCAATATTAGGTATGCCAAAGAAGATAGTTGACACGGCAGGGAAGATGTAGAGAAGAAGTCGTTTAGAGCCGGTTATTATTGTTTCATATTGCCAAAGACAACTGTTGTACTTTTACTGGAAGGTACTGGCAATCACTTATTTTTTTCCTATATTTAGGCGGAGGAGGGGGGTGAGGTGGCAGACACATTGGATAGACATTGATATAGTATCACTATGAGCGAGCTACCTGCGCCCCTGTGTGTGTACCACATTTCCTTAAGTAGAAGTTGTTTATGCTATGTGTTGATGGCTTTGTATTGGATGACTGGGATGTCGGAGGGGGGGGGTAAGAGTATTGGGAGTTCGACTGACAGGGGAGGTGGGAGATGGGGAGTGGAATGGGTCGGGGAATGTTGGTGGAATTTTAGAAGAAGGGGGAGGGATGAGGGGGACGGGGATGTGGGACACGGCCAGGTTGGGGTTGGGCATGCGTGGGTGGGGGGTAGGGCACAGTTGCAGGGTTTATTTTTGCTGATGTTTATGCAAATGGTTAAATGCATTCTTCTCCAGGGCGTATTGAGGACTTTTATTGGCAGAGACGCTGACAGACGTGTGCGCGGCTTCTTGACAAGAGGCGAAGTGCTTGCTGACATACTCTCGCATTGCCCCTGAGAGGCTGCCCCTCCACGCCCCCCATCCGCTATCATGACACAACAACTACAAGACAACGACTCCATTACTTTATTGACCTGGAACGTTAGGGGTCTAAACGACCACAGGAAGGTCCGGCGGGTACTTCAATACCTATTGAGACACACGATAGACATCGCATTGTTACAGGAGACCCATTTACGCACAGACAGTCAGACACTACACTATAGAGGGCTACATAATCGCGTTCACGCTGCTGGCTTCACGTCCAGTGCCAGGGGAGTGCTTACTTGGGTAAACCCGAGGTCCTCTTTAACATTTATGCCAATTGACACTGATTCCGAAGGACGTTATACTATCACGAAATGTACCAGTTAGGGTATGACATTCCACGTGATCAACACGTATGGCCCCAACTTTGACTGCCCCATATTTTATATGGCGCTTGCCAGTAAGGTTAGGGATTTGGGAGACGGACAGATCCTGTGGGGTGGTGATCTAAACTTAACACGATGCCCGGCCCTCTACCGGTCAGACAGACCTAGCAGGCGTCCTTCTGCCTCATCCCGTGTCCTAGATGCAGAAATGACCCGACTGGGACTGCGGGACGTCTGGAGAACTAAATACCCATCGCAAGGGGGATACACACACTACTCATCACAATATGACATCTACACTCGTATTGATTATTGGCTCCTCTCTGCACATCTCCTCTCCAGAGTACAGGCGTGTGTGACGCTGACGCATACTTACTCGGACCACTCCCCGGTGCTGATTACCCTTCGAGCTCCGGCGCGTCGTCCTCCCCCCTTTTCATGGCGACTACCACCATATTCGCTGTTGGACGATGCTTTTCGTGAAGGGCTGGCTACTGCCATCGACGACTTTTTTAGCAGGAATGAGGGTATGGTGGACTCCTACCTTACGGTGTGGGAGATCTTTAAAGCGTATATGCATGGAGTCATTATTTCCAAACACGCTGGAGTCCTCAAATCCATTCGCGGCCGTCTGTCGCTCTTAGAGAACAGGCCCGAAAGACATAGAGGCACGCCGCCTGCGAGATCCGAGCGAAGATCTGACACAGGAGCTAGCGCAAACGATTCAGGAAGCCACGACGAGGCAGGCGCTGAGGTGAAGCATCTTGGGAAGTATGCTATTGCCAGATCATATGGAGAAGGTGAGCGCCCAGGTGCGGTCCTGGCCAAGATGGCCAAACAACGCAGGCAAAATGCGACAATGCCCGATTTTAGGTCTCCACTTACTGGGGAAAAACTGGACGAAACTCAGGTTGCGGCCCGTTTCCGAGAGTATTATGCTAAACTATACGCCTCTAGAGGACCGATATCGGAAGACTGTATTCTGGAGTATCTAACATATATTCAATTACCTTGGCTCACTAACACTCACCGTGAGTTTCTAGCGCGTCAGTTTGAGCGGGAAGAAATTGTTTTGGCGTTGTCAACTATGAGGGCAGGCAGATCACCGGGTAGCGATGGATTTCCGGCCTCATTCTACAAGATGTTTTCCTAACTGCTTATCCCTAAATTACTGAGACTTGTAGAACAGATTGCGGAAGACGGACAGATGCCTCCAAGAATGCGAGAGGCAGTCATCATAGCTCTCCTAAAACCTGGTAAGCCCCCGGAGGACTGCGCCTCCTATCGACTGCTATCTCTTATCAATGTTGACGCGAAGATCTTCGCAAAAATCATCGATAATCGTATCAGCCCGCTGATAGTGATGCTTGTAGCCCCCGAACAGGCTGTATTCGTCCCCAACCGCACTTTGACCTATAATCTACGTACAGTGTTTGCAGCATTCCAGCACACACGACAGGAAGTGTCGGCGGTAGCGGTCTTCCTAGATATTGAAAAGGCGTTTGATTCTGGCGAATGGCCTTTTCTACATGTGGTGTTACAACGCATGGGTGTTGGGGAACTTTTCATGCAATTACTGAACACGCTCTATACATCCCCAACGGCGCGTGTCCGTATGGGTGCATTCACGACGAAACCCTTCAATATTGGACGTGGCACTAGACAGGGCTGCCCCCTCTCTACCCTTCTCCACGCCTTGGTCGCGGAGCCCCTTGCGTGTGCTCTGCGTGAGTACCACGGGCATCGCGGTATCCGTTTTCTCGGGTACAATTTGATGGTGTCCACATACGCTGACGACACATTGCTCTACGTGCGAGACCCGGAGACCAACCTCTCGCGAGTGCTGAGAGAAGTGGTCTTGTTTGGATCACTCTCTGGGATCCACGTGAACTGGAACAAAACTGTGATGTTCCCACTCACTCCAGCCACGAGAAGGGTGGACTCGGACTACCCCATACAATGGACCAATGACTCGGTCAGATACCTGGGCATACGACTCCACACTGACGCTGAGGTGGTCCTACGAGAAAATTATGGTGTGGCTATCTCCAAACTTGAAGACGACGTAGAAAAATGGATTAACCTCCCTCTTTCATTGATGGGCCGCATATCACTGCTGAAAATGATCGTACTCCCTCGTTTCTCATTTCTATTTAGCAATATCCCCGTGGTCTTATCTAGTGCGTTTTTTAGACAGTTGCATACTTTGGTGTTACGACTGGTTTGGGCTGGTAAGCAACCCAGAGTGGCGTGGGATATCCTTATACGTCCTTATGAGGACGGGGACCTACAGGCCCCTGATCTGGAATTATATTATCGTGCTGCTCAGGGCGCTCACGCGTATGGATGGATGCACGGTCCTTCCAATGCTCCCCACATACTTATTGAAGGAATAGTGGCTGACCCCACTCCGTTGCCGGCACTCATGGCTCAGCCCCGAGATCGACATACGGGATTATTAGACTTGTTAAATGCTGTGACGCACGCCTGGCACTATCTTAAAGATGCACAGGCTTGCTTGCTGCTGTATGCGCCGGGGGCCAGACTGGAGTGGTGCTCATGGCTGGGACCATGGGAGATCTGTTTATTAATGGCACGGCTCGCACATGGGAAGAAGTGGATCTGAGAGACGGACCACGCGCTCCACCGCTGACTCGTTTCCAGTTCCATCGGGTGAGGCTTGCGCTCGGGGACTTATTAGGGGAGGATATGGAAGAACCTCCAACGATACTGACGTACGAATATGTAGTCACGGCTAAGTCTCCAGTTCATTTAATATCGCGGCTCTATCGTGTCACACTGGGGGAGAAAACAACGCATTATGCAAAACCCAGATTGGGGTGGCAGTCAGATATAGAGACTGATCTCCCAGAAGACAAATGGAAATATTGTTGCGCTAATGTTAAGAGGGTATCCCTTAATGGTCGACACCGGCTGTTACATTTTAAATTTCTTAACAGGGTGTGCTATTCCCCCGAGTGTCTGTTCCGATATGGACTGCGTGATGCTCCCAGCTGTGAGAGGTACTCAGCGCAGTCTGCAGATTTTTTACACCTCGCCTGGCTATGCCCATAGATTTCAGATTTTCGGTACGCGGTTTACGCCGAGGTGAACAGGGTCATTGGATTATCGCTGGCCCCCTTGCCGCTGCTTGCATTGCTGGGTTACTCTAAAGATATTACGCCCGAATTTCGGAGACTGGTGGATATAGCATTCCTTGTGGCCAAGCGCTGCGTAGCGATCACCTGGATGAAAGGTCCTGCCCCGACGCTGGCCAGATGGTCTAGGGACATGCTATATTGTTGTAAACAAACGGGATTATACAGTGAGTTATTGCCCCCTCGTAATCGGCCAAAGAATTACTGGGCACTGTGCCTGGAGAGGAGATCTGTGGTGAGCGATGTTGACTCTGGAGACACGTGCTCAGCACTGGAGACGGATGGTGCACGGGAACACACACCACAGCGCAATGGGGTGGTGACAGAATCGACATGATAAACGGACTGATACCGACGATATGTGTGGGTGTACGAGTATTGACAATATCTGATGTGTACTACAATGTCTTGGGATGCCATGCTTCATGTTATGGATCACAGTTATTTTATGGTGCCAACCGGCTGAGGGGTGGGATGCGGGTGGCAATGATGGAGGGATAAATACTGATACCGTTTGTGTTGCCTTCACTGCGGAGACTTGACGTGTGGGGGATTGAAATATGTGCCAGACGGAAGATATTGATGTTGCTGAGAGCGGTGCGCACATGCTAAACTGTAACAGTACTGTTCTTCTAATATAAATGTCAGTGTTTTTTGCCAATTGATTGTAACTTTTTGAAATGGCAATAAATAAAATATATAAAAAAATAAATTCTGAAGTTAATCAAATTGTTAACATGTCTTTGTTGGAGGCTCTTGTCCCGGCATCCTGGAAGCAGGCACACATTCTTCCTCTCCTCAAGAAGCCGTCCCTTGACCCATTGATACCTGGAAATTCCCGCCCAATCTCGCTTTTGCCAAGTCTGGCTAAGGTCTGTGAGAAGGTGGTTACAAATCAACTCACCAATTTCGTAGAGGCATCGGGTTTGTTACACCCGGCGCAATCCTGCTTCTGGGCCTCGTACAGCACGGAATCGGCATTGCTAGAGGTGTCAGAGGCGATTCGTGAGTGTCTGGATGCCGGCGGGAGAGCCGCATTGGTCATGCTAGACCTCTCGGCGACATTCGTTACAGTGCCCCACTTCCTGCTTCTTAATCCCCTCTCGGAGATTGGCATATCCGGGTCTGTCTGGGGCTTGATCAGGTCCTTCTTGGAATGCCGCACGCAGCAGGTCTGGCTTTCACCGTGTGCCTCTGTGTCCCAGCTGGTGGCCACAGGTGTCCCGCAGGGGTCATCCCTTAGTCCCATTCTTTTTAATATCTATGTCACCCCACTGGTTTATTTAGCGCAGACATTAGGGGCTAAGGTGCTCGCCTAGGCTGATGACACCCAGCTTCTGTTCTCTTGGGGAAGGGACGATGATTTAAGCCTTTCTGCTCAACACTGTCTGTCCTCTGTTTTTCACTGGCTCGCTCAGGCGCAGCTGAAGTTTGATGAAGAGAAGTCAGAGGTTCTCTTGTATGGCGTATTTTCTGCCAATTTTAGAGAGCGGCTGTGGCCCCCAGGCTTCCACTTGCCTAGTGCAATGGGAAACACTGCAAAAAATCTGGGGGTTTGGTTCGATGAGAACCTGACCTTTTCAACTCAGGTCAAGAAGCTGGCTGGGACCTGCTTTGGCACTCTGAAAGCTCTGAGGAAGTTTCTTACTCTCCTCCCAAGACCTGCTAAAGAAACTGTGGTCCGCGCCTTGATCTTGTCCCACCTGGACTATGCCCACGTACTTTATGTGGGCATCCCCGGCTACCTCTTGATTAAATTGCAGGTAGTTAAAAACTCCTGGGTCTGTCTAGCAGGTGTAGAGTGCGCGTTCATTTACGCTCTTTGCACTGGCTCCTAGTGGAGTCCCGGATAAATTAAAAAAAATTGGCTATGGCCCATAGGGCTCTTCATGGCCTGGGACCTGTCTACCTACAGATGAGATTTGCTTTTTATAATCCAGTAGGTCAGTTGCGTTCTTCTTCTCAACTTCTGGTGCCAAAGGCTTGGTGGGAGCTCCTTTGGGCGGAAAGCTGCCCTGGCATGGAATGACCTGCCCCTGGTACTGCGCGCCATCCGAAATCCTGTGAGCTTTAAGAAAAAGTTAAAAACCCTTCTCTTCTAGCTGTTGCTCTGGCTTATGTTTCCTTTTCTCAAGTACGCGCCGGGACACTCTGCCGAGTATCTGTGTGTGTTATAAATATATATAACATAACATAACATTGGTCACCCTGCAGTTGTACAGGTCTATAATCTTTCTTGATTACAAGGCGAGAGTTCAACAGTAAAGGAAAACGTTTGAGGCGGTTAAGGCCAAAATGACAGCAATGCACGCCACCTACATGCTTCCATACTCAGCCCTACTCAGAGCTATCCATCAGGGTAAAACACATATATTTGACACATCAAAAGAGGCCGGGCATAGATTGTGGAATGGGTGGAGGGAGGTCGTCCCAGACTGCCACGTGGGGAGGCTGCAACAGATGAATGTCAGACAGCCCTTTCCCCACAGGGATGACATAGGAGGTGTGTGGGGTGGACGGTCGCAGCCTCCGGCCATGGAGCCGGCAGGGAGGCAGATGATGCCTTAGATGGTAGAACCTCTACCCCCTTCGGTGGCCGTGGACCAGACACGAGCATCCTCCCCATCCACACCGAGGTTGGGACAGGATGATCGCTGAACATTACTTGCAAACCAGCAAGTGGCCAAGAACAGCATTTTCCAAGGCATTGCGTGGCTGCGGGCCCTAGCCGGAATGGCAACTTCCCACAAGTTGATGGGCTACAAGGAACTCACCAGGGAGAGAGGCTCAGCGATCAATGTATGAGCCTAGCCCGTGTTTGTAGTTTTTCTTTACAGTTTGTTACAGGAGGCTTGGGAATGCTTTAGAGGGTCCCCCATGAGGCACAACAGGCTGCCCTAGTAGGGAGGAGGGCACTCGTCGTAGTAATTTACAACAAGTAATTCACTGTTGAAAGAATGGCGTGAGGGGAGTGGGTGGAAGGGGAACAGTTTGTTAGTTTATTCTTTTCGTACAAATACCTCTTAAGATTGTTTTTGATCACTGATCTCAATAAAATTCCAAACTGTGGATTGCACTCTGTAAAAATCACAAGCAAATGAACAGGCTAAAGACTGAACCGAACTCTGAAAGACTTTTTAAGATGTTATGTATGTGCTGCGCAGAAGTATTGGAAATCCTTGCTTCCCGATACGGAGTTCATTTACAATAATTCAGTTCATAGTTCAACTAATGTTCTCAATTGTTTGCTCTAAGTGGGTTTCAATATCAAATGATTCCAAAGATTTCTGATATTTGGGATCCTGTTTTTGTCATCCAAGATTTCTTGCAAAATGCCTCATATGTTTGAGGAATTCTTTTTCACCATCTAAAAAAATAAATATTAAGATTAAATATTCAGGCCATTGGACATAGACGACTAGCTCTAAACTATAAGACTGGTAACAAGGTATGGTTGTCCTTCAGTCAATCTAGCATCTTCTATTCATATGTCTAAGGATAGCCCAAAATACTGTGGTTCAATTGGCATAACTAGAATCATAATTCCTTTAACAGTGAGATTAAGGGTCCCTTCTTCTTAGAGAATACAGCCATATTTTTCCGTTTCCCTATTAAGACCTTTTAGGAAAAGGCAAGGAAATTTTTTTTCTAGAAGATCACAACCTGTGATGCTTGATTGACAAGTTGAATATGAAGTATAGGAAATTTGTGATTCCTGAATTTTTAGAGGGAACTTACAAGTCCTTATTGATTGGAAAGAATATCATCTTTGTAATCGTTCTTGGGAATCTGAAGAATCTCTACATGCTCCTCATCTAGTTAAACAATATTTTTAAAAGAAACCCTGGTAAACCTGGGCCTTCTGAGACAAAGAAGAGTGTCAGCTCCAGCTTACCTGGGGGATGAGTTTGGCATTTCTATTGCCATTGAAGACACCAATGCTTTGTTTTGGCGTTGCGCTCCCGCACATCGTCTTTCTGGTGTGAGGCTGTGGGGGTTTGTGAAATGTGCCTCTTTGATGTGTTTGGTTCCTGGCAGCAGTGTTTCAGTAGAATTGCTGGCCATCAGATTGCTGTTGCCTGCAGTGCCTTTGTAACTCTGTAGACATGGAAGATTAGGGTTAATAATTTAGTAGTCCATGCCAGATTTCCTTCCTTTGGATTAGGTCTCCTCAGACAAGTATTTACATTTTTTATTGTACATGGTATGATGGTGGATTATCACGTCCTGTTTCTTTCCACAGATTTACTTCCTGCTATAAAAAAGGAGACCAGACCAGTTCTAACTCATGTCGCAATTATGCCTGTTTGCCTGTTGCAAGCTCGTCGGACTCGCTGGTTTTCCTTTCTATCCTGCTTCTTTCTTTAAGCTTCATTCCTCTGCTCTGCTATTTGGAAGAGGTATGTTTAGGGCATCCCTTCCAGATAGCGATGCCTTATGGTATGTAATACTGTTTTGCGACTCAATTGTGGTCTCAAAACACTAATATTTTACCAACACCTGAAAGGAGTGGTAACCCATTCACAAATGTGAAGGGGGGCCCAGGAGACTTCATCCGCTTTATGTGCGACCCCATAATATTTTTGGGGTCCACTGCATACTCGTAAAAAAATATTTTGCAAACTTTTTTTTTTTGTAAACATAACCCATATTTCTTTAAGGAAAACAGGCTACTTTTAAAAGATAAGAATGCTTTATTTTATTGAAATCGCAGACGTGGTGGGCTTCTGACCACAGCAGGCCACCATCCTTGTGATGGTAACAAATCATAGTCTGTCCTACTATTTGGCCTACTTCATTAATATTCATGAGGAAGGACTAATAGCAACGCCTGTGATTTGGTATTTTTTTTAACTGACCTTTTGTTACATAGGCTAGTTTGCTAAATTCCTTTGGATTCCCTTAAAGTTAGCACACAAATTGAAGCCAATTTTAGCTAATCCGAAGTACGTACATCTGCCCTTGGTATATAAAAACGTATAAGAAACATCATAAGTCAAGAACCTCAAACTTACAATGTATTACTACAAATTGGAATAGTTAACTCACTCAATCACTAAATTTAGAGGTTTGGCAACAAATAAGGAAATGTAATGTTTCAGGTTGGCTCCCTGTTTCTCTGTATCATTCAAATATATGCATCTTATTTCATTTCTTAGGGACTTGTAAATTATCTAAGGCTAAACTCTAAAAAAAATCCTCTGTGTTGGTACTGCAAGTTGACTGATGGTTCTTTAACACACTTGTTCAGAACATTATTATCCTTCCCATTACTGATATTCTTTCTTATCAATTAAGAATACGTCAACCATCTGTGTTAGTCTGTTCACTAACAATCCTTCAAAGAAACGTGTTAGAATTTTTATCAGCATCTGCTATTAACTTTATTTTATCTAATTGGAAATATGAAACGTCACATTTGGAACATAGTTGTTGGGCTTGGATTATATTTACAAGACAAGGTACTAATCTTTCATTAACAAAAACAGATAACAATTACTGTCAAATCAATTCGTTTGGAATCCTTTTTATATTTCTTTATGATTTTTTAATATTGATATTTCAGTGTTTCACCAATATTGTCACAGATGAGGCTTTATAAATTGTTTTGGTACATCACATTTTGTTCATTATGTATTACTTTATGCCAATTTGGAACCTACAATATAATTATAACTGTTGCTCTTTGTGATAATTATTAATTAGTACTTTTTCAATATTTTTCTAGTTGTGTCTAATATTCTTATAATCTTCTATAAAATATTTTGAACACAGAAGTTGGTGTCAAATTCAGCAGTACTGCCCAGCAGCTTCCTGTTCATTAAAATATGAAGACGCAACCTTTGGGAAGCTTGAGGTAGATTCATTTGTGAGATGAAGCCATCCACTGAACACATAAGCACAATGCATGTGGAAGAAATTATTTAATTAAGTGTTTGCATTTAGTTTTGTGCAATTTTCACAACTCTGGATTTGCAAGGTGTGTGTGGCAACAGTGCTTTAGTGTTTTCTATTGTAATGATATGGGTGAGTGCTTGTTCAAATAGTCTCTTGTACATCAGCCCTTGATAGAGAGGATGATGATGAAGGTAATTCGAGTGATGAGCCCAGACTATAAATATTAAATGACGAGAAGGTTGCTCAAAATCTGTGCAAAGCAGGAAATGTTTTTATTGAACATGTTTATTTCTGGGGACTTCTTTAAAGTCAACTCAATGAACTTCAAAAAGCCAAGTGGGCTTGCTTTTTGCCTCATGTTGATAATGAACCAGGATAAATTGAGACTTTTTGGAGTTTATTTTAAGGAAGTTGTTAGACATCCAATTGCAAATGTTAGAGAGGCAATTTCTGACGATACAGATGTCAGTGAGGGAGGTGATGTTCACAGAAATTTCTATATCATCACCATATTGATGGACTGTGACACCATAATTCTCCATTATGTCTCTAAGTGCCATTTATAAATTAAATAGAAATGGAGCAAGGTTTGGTCCTCGAGGAACTCCATAGGAGATTGAATCAGGGTTAGAAAAAAGGTCTCCAGGTCTTACTAGTTGTTTGAGATTATCTAAAATATTTAAACTAGCTAAGCACCATTCCTTTGACTCACATGCAATTGGAATGGTCAAGATGAAAATTTACTTTGGATTTCCACAATCAGAAATATTTCTTGAGGTCGATTTGTGAAGTTTTGAATCTTAAGTTGAAGATAGCAAGTCTTGGCATTGCGTATATTCTTCCTGTAGTTTTTAATACCCACTTTTGGAGGATTTACTTGATATCCATTTGCTTTCCAGCTTCTTGAAGCACTTCATTTTGATAGGTCAAAGAACCAAGGCTTGCTAGTCTTAGTAGAAGATTGTTTTTGTGTTTAAGAGGAGCCATCTTATTGACAATTAATATTCTTGTGGAGATGAGTTTTGAGGTCATTTCTGTCAGATAATTCTTTTCAGGGACTCAGCTGTAGGATCTTTTTAAGGATTTTTGGTGTTAAATGTGATATGAAGGACTGTTAAGGCACATAGATAGCAATAGGAATTAGGAAGTGAAACGACCGGTCACGTTTAATGGGTTTAGCACACTTGATTATAATTAGAATCCCAATAACTAAAACTAGGACTTTCTTTTGATGTTTGTAGGATGGCTAGATAATTGTTGTTTAGTCTTAATACAATATGAAAGGCCAGGTTGAGAGAGTCTTTTGGGTTCCCCTAGTTTTTGTTGAAATCTCTTACATTTATGTTCTTTGTTGATACTGTCTTACTGTCTGTTTTGAAGTGATGTAGTCTGTGAATTCATTAATAAAGCTTATGCACCTATTTGGAGGATGGTAAATGAAGTGGAAGTAGGTGGTTTCTGTATGTCAAGTACTCTAGGCAACCTTCAGAGATTTAAAGGACTAGATATGAGTTTTTGCTTTTTCCCATTGAAGATGTTGTGCTAAATAAGAGCCATGCCTCCTCCATGACTTCTCTACTCTAACATTGTGTCCATGAGGGCAAGGATCTCAAAGATGGCTTAGCAATTGATATTTTGCCAAGATTCTTTGAAAAACAAGAAATCTGGGTGTCAGTCAAATATATTGTTTAAGATTAAGTGTAGAGTTCAAATTCAGAGTAGCAGTTGTGTAACAGGCATTTAGTTATAATATGTTGTTTGGCTGTGAAAAGTGTAAAAAGTCGTTTTTTTATATATAGGGCTACTGCCTCTTGGTGAGGGTTTTATAGCTGATCTGGCCTCGACTGAGTAGAAATATTCTGGAAAGACTTCTGAAGGCATATTTTCTGTGGACAGGTCTTTATGCATAAAGCTGTTGACCAGGTTCTCCTGACTTCTTGCCTTCTAAATAAGAGAGGCAATAACCATCATGCACCCAGTACCCTCCAGCCCTCTGTTCAAAGGAAGCTGGTTATTCCCAAGGGCCACACTCTCTTTTGCCTTCCCTATTCACTGGAACACTCTCCTATTCCATAGTCTTATGCCCTCATACACCGTATTAGTGTCGTACACAGCACGGATGAACGGTGGGATCCATAGGCAAATAGGGGCATGCAACCCTTGGAGTGGGGGGTGACTGCAAAGATGTGCCCAACCAGCCTGTATACGGTTTGACTATACACCGGTGAGAGTACCAATAGGAGCCCCTCCAGACAAAGGACAGGCAAATAGGCCTTCCCTATGCACCAATGCATGTTTATGTGTATGCTTATCAATGACATCACAAAGGGCGGTTGACTGACTAAAACCAGTGCATAGGACAGCAAAAATACTGCAGAAAATCACGGGGCATTGAAGGTAGTCCTAATGAAAGCCTAGGACCTATATATGGTCATTTAGAAGGGCTGAAACATGTAGACACGCAGTAGGTTATACAGGTAGTAATCCTGCTCTAAGATAATACCCGACTAATATCTTTTTATCATACCAGTGGCAGTCATCTATAAAGTGCAAATTAGGAATTTTTACTATTTTATAGTCCCCATGAGATTAGGAACAATATCCAAACAGCTCCATGGGATATGGCTGAGCCCACCCCTATTTTTAGGGACCAGGGTGCCACCCGATGATGATAAAGAATGACACCAATAGGGTGTGTGAGGTTCCAGAAAGAATAAACACAAGTGCTGTTCTTGAGAAAAGATTTGCTTCCCTTTTGGCTTTAGTCAGATCCTCAAAACTGACTTTTTATTAATGAGTAGTTTTCTTTTTTACCCTCTCACATTTTCGTGTGGGCACAATAGTTTTTTTATTTTTTTATTCTAGCACTAAGAAGCTACTAGGATGTGCTCTTTAGTAATAAATGTAACACAACAAAAATACACACAGCAATGTTGTTGCGTCAATTTTCATCGAATTCATTTACTTGGTTTCGTTTATTCAGAAGTACGCATACCTCCTGATTCATCACAAACTTTACAAACAGGTTTTTACGTTACGTCAATGTTTTCCATTTGCTGTTTGTTTTATTTTCAAGTGAGTACAGTCGTCTTAACCGGTGAGCTGTAAAGCACATCCTTTTTCAAAGAAAAACTTTCTGCAGTCACTGGTTACTCATTAATCTCGCTGACCTTTCGAAAAGCCCTGACAATGAGCTGGCAAACGCTTACCAAGAAGTAACAAGAGCAGAGGTTAATGCTGACGTAGGCAGGGCGGGGACGGGGTCCTGCCAACTGGTGTGGAGGTAGGTGGTCTTGCCACATAATGTCCTTTTCTTGCTTAAAATCGCTAAACCACTGTTTAGATACATTGTGCGCAAGGAACAACAAATAGTTTAGGAATGTTTTTAAGGACATTGTAAAATAAATGACTACTGTTCCCATCAGGAATGCCCAAGCCGTGCTAATATTTAAGCCTTCAAGGCAAACGATTGCAAACGGTTTGTTCTTCTCAGTTCCTGGAAAATGTATACAAGTTTTCCGTTTGATCTTATTTACAAAAATGCATTGCCTAAAAGGAAACCCTGTGTTTTTTTATGACGGTGACATCACATGTAACTGCTGGGTTCGATTCAACCTATACGCAAAAAACGTCACAACTGTCGCATTTGTGAATTAGAATTAGTTGCGATTCAGAAAGTCCGAAACACTTACCTGTGTGGGTGATTAATCAAATCTTAGCTTATTTTGCGTCAAGAAAGTCTTTAAGGATATTCACATATTGAAACAATAAACGTATATGTGACGTAATCCCAAGTCACCGTGATGTATCAAAATGGAAAATAGAAGGTTGTTGAACTCCATTTGAGGCTTCTCTCTTTTTGGATGCACTGCTCATTGCTAGCTGCACAAAATGGACGCCAAAACAAAGGAACTCTAGTGTGTCAAGGGACCCACAAGAAGGAACAAGTAGAAACTGAAGTGTTGAGTAAATACACGTAAATGTATTAGTTACTTACATGAGACCCAATCCATCCAGCATCTAATCTCCTTCACTCTTCTCTCCAACTTTCATTCCTGCTGCTTTGGGCCACTATGGCCTCATCACTTTCTACTTTCTAGGCTCCTGTTCAGACTCAGCGCAGGCCACAAGGCATGAGTTATGTTATGTTATGTTATGTTAATTTCGATTTATATAGCGCCAAATCACCGACAGGTCTCTTAGCGCTTGCTTTGGGAACCCGTCCTGGCTTTCCCTGCGAGATTACCCCTACTGGGCATCCCCAAGGTGAAGACCAGGCATCCCGCCGTAGTGGAGATTAAGCAAGCTATTGCCCAGAGCTGCAGAGTGTGAACCCATGATTCGAGTAGGCACCGAGGCGAGAATTATCGAGTCCGTGGACATTTGGGCTCAAGACCCTGCCGCGTCGGGAATTGAACCCTGGTCCCGGGTCTGACCTCTGCATCAGGGTCTGCCTCCTCTAACCAGTGAGCCACACTTGTCCACATCTCGCAGTTTGGAGAAAGAGGGAGTAACAGTGCTGGCAACCGCTAATGAGTTACGCAGATCAATCGTGGCACAGAGTGGGTGCTCTTCCAGTTCATGGAGGAGGTGGCAGCACAAGGAAGACGGTGTCAGACAATAGGGGTTAATAGGCTCCTCTACTGGTCGTGAGTCTTGGTACCCATTCTCGAGCCCCACAACTTATCTGTGCATTCCTCTCTCTCCTGTTCTCCTCGTGTTTCTCAATGTGGAAGTAGGGAGCTGCATGACTCCCGGGGCTCCTATATGACTACGCACAACTTCCACTAGTGCCTTCCTCTGACCTGTTCCAGCAGTATCCACTCCCTGCTCCCTTAGCACACTAATTGCCTGTGGTGGGCACCCCCTGGACCGCCACATTGCAGATCCACCTGCCGTATTATGAATACGGTGGTGGGACCTCCACAGGACCACCACAACCGTGGGGGATCATGGATCCCGCAGCGGTGGCATGGTGGTCAGAGGCCCTAATATGCTGCCAGTGCCTCTGCGGCACTGCTGAGCATATTAGGAGTTTCCTCCTGCCACTGTTTTTATGGCACTGAGGCCGCCATGAAAACTGTGGCGGTGAGGAAACAAAGGGGGCCCTCTGTTACCTCAGGGCCATTGGGTGCCTGCAGGTGCGCACATTTTGTGCCCCCCCATGTGCAATCACTCCTTTCCTGCACGGCATGGTCTTTACAATCCCTGCAGTGCAGGGACAGGCTTTGGCACTTCCATTACGGTGCCTTTTTAATAGGCACTGCTGTGGGAATACCAAAGGACAGCCGCCAGACCTCTAGATTACTCATAATCTAGCGGGCGGCCTGGGGACGAGTTTGGCAGTCTTGCAGAGCAGTGCTGGTGTGGCAGCCTGCTCAAAGACCAACAAACTCGTAATCAGGCCCTTTGTTTTTATATTCTTTGGTTCTTCAGATGGTTCCATGTTCAAATATTGAGGTAAAAAATATAGTTTACAAAAATATTGATGTAAAAATATCGACTACAAAAATATCGACTCCCCATATTTAAACATGTAAGTACAATAATATTGAATTAAAAATATCGAAGTAAAAAAATGTAGATTTAAAAAATATCAACTTAAAAATATATATAACTTAAATAAAATATGTTAAATAATATTAATATTTTTAACAAATTAAATTACATGTAATATGTATTTTAACTAAATATGACGAATAAACTTAATTTAACAAAAATATAAACACACGAAAATGTGCACATATACATATATTTACTTAAATACATTTTATTAACTATTATCTTTATTTAATTTATAAATTTTTATATTATATAAAAATAAACTATATATACATATATCAATAATGTAAAATAAAATAAAATATCCTATAATTAATTAACACATTAAACTATTTAAAAAAACATACATTTCACAACACAATAATTACAATAGCAGGGAAAATATTGGATAGCAGAGGGGTAAAAATTACTATTCCCACTCCAGTGAGTGCAACAGCAGGGAAAGTGCTGGATAGTGGAGGGGTAAAACTTACCATTCCCACTCCAGTGAGTGCAACAGTAGGCAAAGTGTTGGATAGCGGAGGGGTAAAAATTACTATTCCCACTCCAGTGAGTGCAACAGTAGAGAAAGTGTTGGGTAGCGGTGGGGTAAAACTTACCATTCCCACTCTAGTGAGTGCCACAGCAGGGAAAGTGCTGGATAGCGGAGGGTTAAACTTACCATTCCCACTCCAGTGAGTGCAACATTAGGGAAACTGCTGGATAGCAGAGGGGTAAACTTACCATTCCCACTCCAGTGAGTGCAACAGTAGGGAAAGTGTTGGATAGCGGAGGGTGAAAAATTACTATTCCCACTCCAGTGAGTGCAACAGTAGGGAAAGTATTGGATAGCAGAGGGGAAAAAATTACTATACCCACTCCAGTGAGTGCAACAGTAGGGAAAGTGCTCGATACCACACCAATAAAAAAAAAATCAAAATTTGTATTACATTAAATTTCCATTATTAACATAATTATTATTTAAATTAAAATATATTATTATTAAAAAAGATAATGCACATTCATTAATTACACATTGTTTAACACCACAATTTCCACAACACATACCTAAAATTAATTACACAATTAATAATTAATACAAACTAATTAAAACATCATTAATAATCAATCCATAAAAAATAAATTACTTCCCTCCATTTACACCTATAAACACCACAACACATGCCTAAAGTTAATTAAACAATTTCCATAATTAAAGAATTAATTAATTAGTTTAAATTAATTAACAACTAATTATCAAACAATAATTAATAAACTAATATACACATTTAACTCAACAACATCACAACTATACAATTATGAATAAATATAATTAACTAAATAAATTTCATATAATTAAATTACTTCCCACTCTATTCCCCTATAAACCCACAACCCACTACAGAACAAAAACGGCAAAACTCAATTTAAACAAATGTCTTAACTACTATAAATAATAAATAAAATCTATCAAATTAAATTACTTCCCACCCTATTTACCTATAAACCCACAACCCGCTAAGGAACTAAAAACACCAAATTGTATTTTAAAAAAAATATGAACTACTTAAATGTTAACACATATACCAAAATTACAAACAATTCTCATACAAAATACTAAAATACATAACATTAATAATAATTCAATATTTTTAACAACTATTTTTTTGTAAACTAAATTTAACACTTCGATATTTTTGCAATCAATATTACTTACCTAACAGTCGATATTCTTGACCATGATATTTTTTCCATCTATATTTCTATCCCACAATATTTTTACCTCAATATTTCTGTACGTTGATATTTAGCAGAGGTGTGGTGCAGCGGCCAGCGCAGATGACTTCGGAACACAGGGTTCACAGTTCGATCCCTGGGTCTGGTCTCAGCTCAGCACCATGTGACTCAGGGCAATAGCTTACTTAATTTCCACGACTGCCCTCAGCGCCTTGAGGCCCGTAAGGGTGAGTAGTTCGTGCTTTACAAATACAGATTTACATCGATATTCTATCTCTGTACCCTTCAGATGTATCCAGCCTGTTTTTGGACTGGTTACACAGTGGCAGCCCCTCCACTAAGGCGAAGGAGCATTGTCCCACTGCTCATTGAGCAAGAAGTTATCATTTTATTTTCCTTTGTGACTAAAGGTGAGATGGGGTTGGCTTGCCGCAGAGGGAGCAGGAGTTGTGTGCACCTCTACCCTACATGCACATGAAACTTTGACCGGCCAAACAGTCATGCGTAGGTGGCATGTTCTCCATTGAGCTGTGTTGCACAGCCCTGTGGAGAACATGCCCAGCCTCTCCAAGCACTTCCTGAGTGGCCAAACAGGCTGCTCTGACCAATCACGAACCCTGCTCTTGCAGCGTCGTGATTGGCTGGCAGAGATGGAAGCCTGGGTGCTTCCAGTGCAGGCTGCAGGCAGCAGCCGGGAAGAAGACATGAAGATGGGTGTGAGGTGTGCGGCAGATGCAGCGGCAAAGCAGGTGGGTTTATTTTTGGTTTTTTTCATTCCGACTCCCCCCGTTCAGAGGCAGCTGCCACTGTAGTAACAGCTGCTCCCACCTATGCGGCTGGTAAGTAAGCAATGGCTAGGGGCAAGATTAAGGGTGAGGATGGTGATGTAGTTTCTTATTATTATGTCTTTTTGCCTCATATCTCATCATTTAGCTTAACTTTGAGAAAGTGTGTCATAAGTAAACTCAGATGCAGCAATCACTTGTAATATGTTTATTAGCCGAGGAGCATGGAAGGACACAGCTTAACCATCCAGCGCCCTTCCTCCACATGCCCCCAAGAACACATCCTCAGAGCTAGACTCCTCACCCTCAATCCGAGGTCAGCTGTTCCCCAGCAGCTCCGCCTTGCTGTGCTCAGTCTTCGGTCCAACCCAGGCAGGGTTTGAGACCTCTCCCTGCTGGGTCCGGCGCCAATTGTTCTTGTTGTTTTTTATTTTCCCCTGCATTCCCCCTCTGTAGCCATTAACGCTGGTACTGTAGTCTTTCTGGGTTTTTGCCACAGTTTCACTGCATAATTGAATTGTACTGTAGTCCTCTGTGTTTTCAGATGCGTTGTCATCGTTTTTCTTTCCCGTCGCAACCTGCCCCATCTCCCGCCTCCCAGCTGCATGTCCCTCCCCCTCCCCTACTTAAATGGCGACCGCTGCAGGGAGCGCGAGCTAGACCCCTGACCCTCGGTCAGAGATCAGTTCTCCACCAGCAGCTCCGCCTTGCTGTTCTCAGTCTTTGGTCCCACCCAGGCAGGGTTCAAGACCTCACCCTGCTGGGTACCGTGCCGTAGTTGTTGTTTTTTATTTTCCCCTGCATTCCCCCACAGTAGAATGGGTACTGTAGTCTTTCTGGGTTTTAACCACCATTTCACTGCATAATTGGCTTGTAGTGTTCAGCCTCTGTGTTTTCAGACGTTTTGTCATAGTTTTTCTTTCCCTTAGCAACATGCCCCCGCCTCCCAGCTGCACCTTCCTCCCCCCTCCTCTACTTAAATGGCAGACGCGTGCAGTGGGCATGCCGCTGGCTCGCCGAAGGCTAGTCTAAGGCAAGCCCGTCTGTGTCCGTCCGCCACCCGAACGCGGC
Source organism: Lissotriton helveticus (assembly GCF_964261635.1). Lineage (NCBI taxonomy): Eukaryota > Metazoa > Chordata > Amphibia > Caudata > Salamandridae > Lissotriton > Lissotriton helveticus. The sequence continues at coordinate 1,067,176,487 of NC_136070.1, read as the reverse complement.
CAGCGCCAGGAACCCTGGATCTCCAGGTCCCCGCTGATACAACTCCGCCGCACTCCACGCTCTCCACCCCGGAAGATTCTCCGACTGTGAAATATCCTCGCCTAACACCACCCATGGGCCATTCTCATGCCGACTCTGCCGTAGACCCTTCATCATCGACACAACCACCACTACCACCGAAGGTCCGCCTGATGCACGCACCAACGAAACCCTAACCTGCGTTTTCCTCAACCTACGCTCCCTTCACCAACACGCTGTAGAGATCTGGGACATGATCGACACCCTCTAAGCTGACCTCGCCTTCTTCGCGGAAACCTGGACTAACGCCACCTCCGGCCCCGACATCGCCACTGCCATCTCCGACGGCTGCGAGATCCATAGAAAGTTCCACCGCCCAGGAGGAGGACTCGCAAATCGCAATCAAGACCCCCCTCCGACTCTCCACATCGAGCACGAGTGACCCCCACTCCAACACACAACACCTGCACTTCCAGATCCAGACCAGCCCCAGGACCACGCTACGCGGCACCCTCATCTACAGACCACCGGGACCCCGAGCCCAGTCTGCAACTGCCGAGCTTGCCGCACCCCACGCCATCACTTCCACTGACTACATTCTACTCAGGGACCTGAACTTCCACAGCAGCCCGACCAAACCACACCCTCTGAAGGCCGCCTGGTTCACCTCAGAACTACAAAAAGTCAGACGCTCCTGCAGTTGCCTAGAGAAAACTTAGCGAAACCAGAAAACGACAGAAGCACAGAACAACCACAGGGACCCCCTGAAGGAATACCACCAGTGCATAAGAGACACCAAACAAACCTTCAAAATGGACAAAAGTCCAACCAACGCGACCAACGCCAAGGAACTGTTCAACGTCCTACAGCAGTTCGCAAAACCCCCCTGCGAGACCACAGACGTCACAGCCTCCCAGGAACTCTGCGACAAGCTCAGCTCCTACTTCCATCTGAAGATCAAGGCCCTCTATGACAACTTCAGTGAACAGACGCCAAACACCACCCCCCGACGCTGCCGATAAGCCTACCATCATGACCTTAGACCCCACCACTGCAGAACATATCCACGCTACCATGAAGAAAACCCACTCAGGAGCACCTACGGACTCCTGTCCAACACACATATTTCACTGGGCAACTTCCACCATCACACCCGAACTACAACAAATCATCAATGCCTCCTTCACGTCCGGCATCTTCCCAGACATCTGGAAGCAGGCGAAGGTTAAACCCCTCACACAACAACAAAAAGAGAGGTAGGGAGAATGAGGAACACTCTTAGTCCCCGGTTATAAGTTATTAAACAAAGAAAGAGTGACCAAAGGGTACACACAATTCAAAGAACAAATGGAGCAACTGGGGGAATGAAACTAACCCCACTCAGGTTAGTTTAGAAAGCCCTCACTCACCAACCTGGTTGGTGACATGCTTCATCATTGGGCTCCACTGGATAGGCCGAATGCCCCCCCAGTGTGCTTCGACGCCAGAACTACTGCGGAGCGGGTTTTGTGAAATAGACGTGAAGTGAATTAATTAACAGTGATAGTGATAGTTAAAAATGTCTTATGTGTCTCAAAAAGTGTTTATTGTTTGATCACTAGGACATAGATAAAAATAGTGTAGGAAAATGGTCCAAATAAATTGTTTGGATGTTTCCAGAAGTTTTAATTGTCAGTCAACATGTTTCTGCCTTGAAACGGTGTAATTTTACCAGGCATTCATCAGGACAAAAAGTGATCTAAACCCTGGCGGTATGGGCACTCTAAGGCCCACCCTAACCACGGGACGTGAAATGTAAAAACAGTGAAAAAAGTGCATACAGGTGGAGAGTACTCCACCTGAGGTACTCCTGGTTTAGGAAACCTCAAAAATTTTATTGTGCATCTGTAGAGGAAAAAGGACGCGGACATACATATACGAGACAGGACACACAATTAAAATTGGTCTATGCTCATAGGTATGTCAACAGTGCTCCAGTTGTCAGAGAGGAACAGTGGGTGGCGATATAGCACAATAGTTAACACCAACCTCTGTCCCTGGGATACAACACGCTAATAATTAGGGGTGTTGTGGGCTAGCGATGATTCGAAAATAGATGTAGGGTAGCCCTCGCTTGTGCGCTTGCACGTGTTAATTGGGATCAATGGGCCAGAACCGGCCAGTGACTCCACCTCAAAAGTAAACACAACAAAATCAAATCAAATGTATCACTTAGATGGTGGGTCAGTTACACACCATGGATCTCGGGAGGGGGGTGGTGGCGTAATTGGCACACCCTTTGGGAGAGAAAAACGACATATGCCATTAGTTCGAATCATAAGTGAAAGGGACCTTTAACTTAGCTTAATCATGCCGGGTAGTGAAAGGATCTGTGGATCGGCGCGCTGTTTCTGGTAGAAAAAAGTGCCACTTACGCCCTCGACGCCAGGCACCCTCTAGTAACCTGCATACACCCTCGCAAACCGGATCCTGAAGATAAATGCGGGGTTCGGAGGAGCCGTATAAATCCTTCGGTGAATGCGCGGCTTACCTCCGTGATGGGCGTGGCAGCGGGTAAGGGTGGGCGGGGCTGACCGCAATGGCCAATCGGGGCTGGACTGTGGTGACGCAAAGTGGTCACGAGGGGTGTGTGAAGCAGCAGCGATGATGCGGCGCCAGTGTGTGCTCGTCTCAAAATGTAAAAAACTTTATCGAAAAAAGAGGGAACTGAGCACAGCGTGCACGTCTCCCTGACAACTCGTTGTCAATGGGTAAAACTCGGCAGACATAGCCCCGGTACTTCAGATGAGAGACATAGGGGGCATTGGTTATAAAACACGGAGCCAAGGCTCATGAGAACACGATATCAAAGAGGCTCGGGTGGATTAGATCGTAAACATTACGATGTCGGGTTATTCTTTAGTGTAGTCAAATCCGAACTGGCTCGCTTTGGTTATGGTCTTATTATTGCCGATTTCACGATTTCAGACCAGGGGGAGCAAAAAAACGGAGTACATTTAAATGCGTGTCATAGTGTCACTGTCTCAGTTAAGCACTGAATGCCACGGGATATCATCATTGAGTCCTCTAAGGTGGGTCCCCAGCCTGTACATCCATCTTTGTTCCTTTTCGAAGAGTCTCTTTGTTTTTTTGTGTTTTTTTTGACTGACAGTGGTTGCACTTTAGGAGACTCTTTATTTGGATTCTACTTGGTAGAGGTTCTATCAGTTCAACTGAAATTTTATATTTTGTATTATAGTCATTTATGTATTTGTTTGTTGTAGCCCTGACCAAGTCTTAGGTTAATGCCTAGAGACGAAACACGTGTTGGCTCAACCGGTGGCTACCTGTTATGTTGAAGGATTGGAGTACACATTTTACGAAAATTGGAATAAAGATCAAGAAAATCAATTGAAAAGGCTACTTTTTGGACTTATTGTGATACTAACTCTATGACTGCTGCTCAGGACTTTGAAATTGTTTTTGTACCATATCAGGGTGAACATTGTCTGAACTCATTTAACAATGAGGGGCGGTCGTTGTTCAAATTCCTTGGAGCACTATCGTAGTTTCAACAAATAGAATTCCTTTCGCTCACTTACGGTTACATCTCCGCGCGCAGCCTTTTACCCCTACTGCCCTTTTTCTTTCACATGCATGTTAAATGGTAGACTTTTGCTGTATTACCCAAGGCCATATTTTCATGCACAGCTCTGAAATCATTTTGGAACATGGACTGAAGTCCACTGAACTAGAAGAAAACTGAAGCTTCCAGGTAGGGCAGAGTACAGGGAATGGGTCAGTCCCACGAGACAGGCTGTCCCCCAATGCTGATGGAACTCCAGAAAATCTCCCGATTTACCCATAGGCCAATCTGCTTTTGAATGCAGGGCAGAAATATTATAGTCTGCTCTGATATCTTGATAGCACAACTCTCACAAACTCATAAATCCTAATTATTTTCCACCGCATTACTCTCCGGTATCATAGTTCAGCGACCAAGGCGTAAATGGAGCTTTTTTGCAAATTATAAACATGTTTGTATGTTTTTTCCCAAACAATAGAGGACCATGTTCCATTGTCCGGGTTCTGAAACCACCAAACCCCACTTTGCCTTTGTGGTTCCCATTAAGATGGCTGTAGAGCACCTGGCGGGAAAACAAACCATCTACCCTCCAAGAACAGAGACTTTATAGAGACAATAATACTGACTAAATACTTAGCAGGATACCTGAGGAAGCGTCTACATGTCACAGCCATGGTGACCGTATGGAGCAACTCTGTGCACGATGCAGACCTATTTGGAGGAAGATGTGTAACTCGCAAAAGTGTTGATCTAAGAGCATTTGGAGAGGGGTTTGCAACCATAGAGAAGGTTGCGCCGTGAACCAACCTGGAGCTTCTTTTGTGGAATGCACAGTAGGTTTGGGGCTTTTCACACCTAGGGAATCACTTTCCCATCTTGTTGGAGAGGAAAAACGCCCTCCATCATGTATCATGACGCATGCCATAGTGCATATGTCACGCAGCTTATGGACACAGGCTACACAGGCTATTCTGACCCCTACTCTCAGTGTACTCCTTCATTAAACATTCCCAGTTGGATGACCCGTGATTGGTAAGGCATGCTCGAGCCAATCAAAGCTCTAACTCAAGCATACACCCCATGCATAGTGGGTAAGGACAGTTCCCACTGGGCTCAGACTCACGGTTGATCATTCCGATTAGGTCACCTTAGGTTCCAGGACAAGCCCACAGCCCAAGGGATCTTGAGAGGGTACCTATGTGTGTGCAACACACCCATGTAGACCAGGAGGCAAGTAGCAGCCTTAAAAGGGCTAGTCCAGATGGCTTGGCTCGTACAGACCCACACTCATGTGTCCCTCTGCGCATTCGGCGTCCCCGCCAGCGCTCAGCTGCTCCGCCAGCACGAGTGGTTGCTGGTCCTCCTCTTCGGAAAGGATAAACACAGGCTTGGACTTTTCAATCTCCATACAGAAGTCTTTGGTTCGGGTAACGCTGCCCAAGCTACGCTTGCCAGGGCTCAGACCCTCCTTGGCAGTCTCTTGGCCAATGCGTGGGATTTCTATGGGGCTAGTTTCCTGGGCAGCTCTTGAGTGCTCCGCCTGTCCGTCATCCGGTGAGCTGGCCCGAAACCCAAAGTAGGGACTCCCAAAGTGAGACTTCTTAAGGCTACCAGTGTACACCTTGCGCTGCCGCTGGGCAGACTGGCTAAGTGGGTGCGAGGCATTGCTGTGGGACGGCTGCGAGTGGGGCGGTACGGAGGCACGCCCCATATGTGCTGTAGGATTGGCCTGCTCGCTGCTGTCTTAACTGGAGTTCCCTCCCGCTGCCATCAAGCCGCTGTCCACCAGCTTGGTGAAAGGGCTGCCTGTGCTCCAACTGCACCACTTCTTCTGTAGCTTTGGCAACGGAGACAGGAAGTCATGGAAGGTGCTCACACTCCACGTCCTCCGCCTGGGAGGATCCGGCCCTGAGCTCACATCCTCCTGATCCATGGGATCTCCACTGCTGGTCGAAGGGTCCCAAGTTTGCCAATTCGACACGGAGGATGGACTGGTCATGGTTCTCCGCAAACTGTTGCTCTTCTGGACAGGAAAGGAGGTAAAGTCGAAGTCCCGGGCACCATTCCCGGCTGAAATCACAAAGACTTCGTCACTTCCGGATTCAGTCATGGAGGAGGTAGGCGCCATCCCAGGACGTCGGTCACTTTGCTCTCCAATATACTCTATTGCTGTCTTGCGACCAATGGAATGGTTGTTGTTCTCGTTCTCCTGCCCCGGCACTACAAGCTGCAGCTCATTGATGTCCACGGCCCCGTTCTGGATCCCACTCTCCTCGAAGAGTCTCTTTGTGATGTTGTTTCCCCCAGTGATTTGTTCGATTACTGTCCACCTTAAGTCATTGGTGGTATGATTCAGGTCAATGTAGTGTCTGCTCATTTTGGTGGTTGTCTGGTGACATCTAATATTACTCCTGTGCTCACAAATTCTCTGCTTCACTCTGCGGGTGGTCATCCCTATATATCGCAGGTCACACGGACAGGTGATGAGATATACGATATTCAGATAGTTGCAGTTCGTATGGGCTCTCTGCGTCCATACCTTGCCACGTTCAAGGGAAAGTTCTTTGGATGTAGTTGTCAGGTGACACACGCTACAGTCTGAGGATGGAAAATGACCTACTAATTTTGGCATGCCCCAGGAGTCTGTGATAGAGCGTGTTCCTAATGGTGTCTTTTCTTTGGGACGTGTGTGGACAAGGGCGTCCTTAAGGCTGCGTCCCTTCTTGAAAGAAAACAATGGTTTTTCCCAGGTCTTTTTTATGCTGGATATAATCTTCCAGTTTTTGTTGATTGACTTCTTCATTAGGTTGGAAAGGCTACTGTATGTGGTCACGCACGTGAGGGGGATCTCCTGGGGTTGGATTGTTTTATCTTCCAGGAGTGCTTCCCGAGGTTGATTGCGTGCCCTTTTGTACCCTTTGTTCAAAACCGATGAGGGGTAGCCTCTAGATTGAAGTTTTGCACTGAGGTCAGCTGATTGATCCTTGAAGTCCTTTACATCACTGCAGTTGCGTCTTATCCTTAAGTACTGCCCATATGGTAGGTTATCTTTAAGTGGACGTGGGTGAAAGCTAGTGAATTCTAGCAGGTTGTTTTTGGCAGTTGGTTTGTAGGGGGTCTTGGTAGAAAGGCTGGTGCCAGTGACAGCGATAGTTACATCTAGGAAGACAATTTCAGTTTTGCTAATTGTATGAGTGAACCTCAGATTGCGATCCAAGGTATTGATCCATCTGAGGAAGTTCTCTAATAGATCCTCACTGCCCTTCCACACCAAATACACATCATCGATGTATCTCCTCCATAGATGGATAGAGGAGGTAAAGGGCCCATTTGGTGGTAGGATGTGTTTGGCTTCGAAGTCTGCGACGTACAACCCCGCCACACTGGGGGCGAACGTGCTTCCCATCGAAGTACCGGTGGTTTTTAGAAAGAGCTGACCTTTATATGAGAAGAAATTTTCTTTCAGGCTATGGTGGCACATTCTAGGATGAATGTCTTTGGTGTCTGGTGGTCCCAGACAATTGAGTTAAGAGCTTATCCAAGGACTTTGATGATATCGTCCTGGGGAATGCTGGTATACAGGCTCTCTATGTCTAGGGTGACTAGAGTCACTGTGTTCTCAGCAAACGTCACTTCTTGTAAAAGCTGTAGAAGGCTCTTGGTGTCCTTTCGATAAGTTGGGGTGCTCTGTACAATGGGTTTTAGGTAGTGGTCGCAGAAACGTGATAATGGTTCAAGTAGAGAGCCAATACCTGAGACGATTGGTCGTCCTGGTGGCGGTAATCTGTTTTTGTGTGTTTTAGGCAGCGTGTAGAAGTAAGGGGTGATGTTTTCACTAGTACTTAGGAAGTCAGCTTCATTAGGTCTCGCCTAGACGAAAGCAAAAGCGAAGCTTTTGCTGTCTAGGGAGACAACTTATGTCGCCACTTTCTGGGGAATGTAGGGGAATGTGGACAGCAGACTGTTACGAATTTCTTCTGCTGTAGACAGACTGTTACAAGCTTCTCCTGCTGGAGATTTGACCTCGTGAGCGCGCCTTGACTGCATCTAATGTGTGTGGCTTTTTTTTTAACGTGGGCCGGGCGCTTGCTTTAGTCAGTTTCACTTTGAAAGTGCAGGCGTCAATGGGTCTGGTAGTTGTTCATGTGGAGTGCCTTTTGACCTTGTGAGCGCGCTTTGACTGCATCCAATGTGTGTGGCTTTTTTTTAACGTGGGCCGGGCGGTTGCTTCAGTCATTTTTTTCGCTTTAAGGGGCTGGCGTCAATGCGTCTGGGATTTGGGGATTGATGTACGGCGTGAAGTGGCGGGCGCGCATTACATGATCATTTATTTGTGGGGGAGGTATTCGAAAGGGGCTGGAGTCGATGCGTCTGTTAGTTACTAAGGAAGCTTGACTTAAATGGCTTGTTAAAGTGCTGCTAAATAGCCCGGTCTGGGGACTTGAAGCAAGTAGGCTCGCGCAGGCTTCCAGGGGGGGCTTCAAAGCCACTTTCTTTCGAGAGACAAAACCTACGTTTATACAGTGAGAAAAAAAACGGCGTGGTTTAGGGATTTAAAGCCCCTGCTTCCAATGACCATCATAAATCTGCCAGTTCACTTAACACGCTCGGAGAATCTGCAAAGCGCTTCCCAGCCGCCCTCCTGCTTCCCCCACCTCACCAAAACCCCCACCCCTTACACTCGAGCATATTGGCGACACACGGGACATTTGGTGTGTATTTGTCTTGTTTTCTGTTTGGTAACAATCTGAAGCAACGCGTTTGTTTGAAAAAACATGGTTACCGGGGTGGGTGCGCGCTAAGCTCGTAATGTCTTTGTAATTTTTTCATATAAACAAATAGCATGGTGGGAAACGCTGTACATGGCGTGGGGGGCGTGTTATATTACTGGTGTTAGGGATGCGGTATATTTGTTCACTTTTGTGGGCTCAATGGGTTTTGCGGGCTCAATGCGTATAAGTAGGCAGGCGCGCTATATTACTAGTGTTGGGGGCGCGGTATATTTGTTCATTCACTTTTGTGGGCTCAATGCGTTTATTACTTAAAAAACACAATGTACATTATGTAATCTTTTAATGTACATGCATATTTGAAATATGTTGTGCACATTTAAATTTCGGCGGCGTACAGTATAGCTGCCTACGTTATAACTTACGAACATTTTTTTGATACAAACGAACGTTTTAAAAAAAAATGGTTACCAGTGTGTGTGCGCACCAAGCTCGTAATGTCTTTTTTTTTCATACAAAAAAATTGCGTGGTGGGAAACGATGTACATGGCGTGGGGAGTGCAGTATATTTGTTCAGTTTTACGGGCTAAATGCGTTTTGCGGGTTCAATGCATACAAGTAGGCAGGCGCGCTATGATGTCTGTATTTGTTTTAATAAAAAAACATAGCGTGGTGGGAAACGCTGTACATGGCGTGGGGAGCGTTGTTTGATATGGAGTGGGAATTGCAGGTTTTCTTTTTAAATGTCGATAAGGACGGGGTGAGTCGTGTTTGACTTCACTGGGTGAGGAGGATTGAGGCGTTACACCACAGACAATCCAATTAAAGAATCTTCGGAGGCAGGAAACACTAAGATGTCCTCAAGACCGTGGCAGGAAACTAGGAACAGGCCTCAGCGCCTGCACTTCCTTCTCAGAGGGTCGGAGATGAAAGACCCGGAAGCTGGCAGCTCTTGTCATCAAGAAAGTCTAATGTAGAACTGGGGCGGGAGACTATGGCACTGGTCGCTGCCACTGAAGGGAGAAAGTGATTCCGATGACTCACCTCCTCCCCCTTCATCTGACAAAGATCTTACGTGCCGTTATCCGTAAAACCAATCCATGGCGCACTCCAATAAAGCAGCATCACTGGAGGTTTTAAATGGGCATCTTGGCATGTAACTTTCTGTCACGTGGTAAGCATTTCCTCACAATTTACTTTAATGCAGTTGGTAATGCACAGAGTTCTTCAAATTACAGCAAAGGCAATAAATACCATGCATACAAATGAATACTTATACAGAGTATTGGATTGGGAGACATTTGATCAGGGCTTTAAGTGGGATGAAGAAAGTGTGTGTGTGGTGGCGAGGTCTCTAAAAGGGGCATGACCTATGTAGTTAAAAGCATGGCTTAAACATGTAAACTCAGTTTCTCTGAGTCTCGTTCTGTGCTACGAAATTAGTATTTTGGTTTCTCTCGCAGATTTCTGTTATTGCATTCAGATACGATAACACAACTGACTTACACCTAAAACCAGCCTGGGCTGTGGCTTTGTCAGTGGTTGTCTTTATGCACTCTGTACAGAAGCCAACAAGTGAATAACCATGTATTCTTAACACCCTTTGACCAGCTGATATGTCCTGAGAGAAACTCACACTGACTTCAGCCCCAACTCTAGAGCTCTCAATTGTGTCCGTTCTAATACCAAGGGGGGACTCGTTTCAAATCATGCCCTGTACAAGAGTAATATTGTGATTGTAATTGCATTCATATAGCGCTTACTACCCCTGGTGAGGCGTTGAAGCGCTTTTCGGTGAGTAGCACGCTACTCCGAAACTCAGAAAGGATTAGCGGCGAGTAAGTATAAGAAAATATTAAATGTATTTGACTGGTGGTAATTTGAATCTGTTATTTGTGTAAATCATCTCGAAAATAGCTAACTCTTTAATGGAGTGTAAGATTCGGAACAATATGTGAAATATGAACAGGAACAAAATCACTGACCTGGATAACCTCAACACTCATTACATTAATTGTTGAGAAATCACCAGTGTTTCCCCAGTTAAAGTTAAGGCCATGAATATAGGCCCCGATAGGGACACGTTTCAATATCTGTTTTAAAATACTATAGGAACACAAAAAGATGTTTAGATTAAACCCAGATCTGTGACTGGGGGTGAATGTTTGCATAGTCCAGCATTCCGTCCATCAATTGTTTCTTTTGCATATAGCTTTTAAGGGGCTGGCGTCAATGCGTCTGGGATTTGGGGATTGATGTACGGCGTGAAGTGGCGGGCGCGCATTACATGTTCATTTATTTGTGGGGGAGGTATTCGAAAGGGGCTGGCGTCGATGCGTCTGTTAGTTACTAAGGAAGCTTGACTTAAATGGCTTGTTAAAGTGCTGCTAAATAGCCCGATCTGGGGACTTGAAGCAAGTAGGCTCGCGCAGGCTTCCAGGGGGGGCTTCAAAGCCACTTTCTTTTGAGAGACAAAACCTACGTTTATACAGTGAGAAAAAAAACGGCGTGGTTTAGGGATTTAAAGCCCCTGCTTCCAATGACCATCATAAATCTGCCAGTTCACTTAACACGCTCGGAGAATCTGCAAAGCGCTTCCCAGCCGCCCTCCTGCTTCCCCCACCTCACCAAAACCCCCACCCCTTACACTCGAGCATATTGGCGACACACGGGACATTTGGTGTGTATTTGTCTTGTTTTCTGTTTGGTAACAATCTGAAGCAACGCGTTTGTTTGAAAAAACATGGTTACCGGGGTGGGTGCGCGCTAAGCTCGTAATGTCTTTGTAATTTTTTCATATAAACAAATAGCATGGTGGGAAACGCTGTACATGGCGTGGGGGGCGTGTTATATTACTGGTGTTAGGGACGCGGTATATTTGTTCACTTTTGTGGGCTCAATGGGTTTTGCGGGCTCAATGCGTATAAGTAGGCAGGCGCGCTATATTACTAGTGTTGGGGGCGCGGTATATTTGTTCATTCACTTTTGTGGGCTCAATGCGTTTATTACTTAAAAAACACAATGTACATTATGTAATCTTTTAATGTACATGCATATTTGAAATATGTTGTGCACATTAAAATTTCGGCGGCGTACAGTATAGCTGCCTACGTTATAACTTACGAACATTTTTTTGATACAAACGAACGTTTTAAAAAAAAATGGTTACCAGTGTGTGTGCGCACCAAGCTCGTAATGTCTTTTTTTTTCATACAAAAAAATTGCGTGGTGGGAAACGATGTACATGGCGTGGGGAGTGCAGTATATTTGTTCAGTTTTACGGGCTAAATGCGTTTTGCGGGTTCAATGCATACAAGTAGGCAGGCGCGCTATGATGTCTGTATTTGTTTTAATAAAAAAACATAGCGTGGTGGGAAACGCTGTACATGGCGTGGGGAGCGTTGTTTGATATGGAGTGGGAATTGCAGGTTTTCTTTTTAAATGTCGATAAGGACGGGGTGAGTCGTGTTTGACTTCACTGGGTGAGGAGGATTGAGGCGTTACACCACAGACAATGCAATTAAAGAATCTTCGGAGGCAGGAAACACTAAGATGTCCTCAAGACCGTGGCAGGAAACTAGGAACAGGCCTCAGCGCCTGCACTTCCTTCTCAGAGGGTCGGAGATGAAAGACCCGGAAGCTGGCAGCTCTTGTCATCAAGAAAGTCTAATGTAGAACTGGGGCGGGAGACTATGGCACTGGTCGCTGCCACTGAAGGGAGAAAGTGATTCCGAGGACTCACCTCCTCCCCCTTCATCTGACAAAGATCTTACGTGCCGTTATCCGTAAAACCAATCCATGGCGCACTCCAATAAAGCAGCATCACTGGAGGTTTTAAATGGGCATCTTGGCATGTAACTTTCTGTCACGTGGTAAGCATTTCCTCACAATTTACTTTAATGCAGTTGGTAATGCACAGAGTTCTTCAAATTACAGCAAAGGCAATAAATACCATGCATACAAATGAATACTTATACAGAGTATTGGATTGGGAGACATTTGATCAGGGCTTTAAGTGGGATGAAGAAAGTGTGTGTGTGGTGGCGAGGTCTCTAAAAGGGGCATGACCTATGTAGTTAAAAGCATGGCTTAAACATGTAAACTCAGTTTCTCTGAGTCTCGTTCTGTGCTACGAAATTAGTATTTTGGTTTCTCTCGCAGATTTCTGTTATTGCATTCAGATACGATAACACAACTGACTTACACCTAAAACCAGCCTGGGCTGTTGGCTTTGTCAGTGGTTGTCTTTATGCGCTCTGTACAGAAGCCAACAAGTGAATAACCATGTATTCTTAACACCCTTTGACCAGCTGATATGTCCTGAGAGAAACTCACACTGACTTCAGCCCCAACTCTAGAGCTCTCAATTGTGTCCGTTCTAATACCAAGGGGGGACTCGTTTCAAATCATGCCCTGTACAAGAGTAATATTGTGATTGTACTTGCATTCATATAGCGCTTACTACCCCTGGTGAGGCGTTGAAGCGCTTTTCGGTGAGTAGCACGCTACTCCAAAACTCAGAAAGGATTAGCGGCGAGTAAGTATAAGAAAATATTAAATGTATTTGACTGGTGGTAATTTGAATCTGTTATTTGTGTAAATCATCTCGAAAATAGCTAACTCTTTAATGGAGTGTAAGATTCGGAACAATATGTGAAATATGAACAGGAACAAAATCACTGACCTGGATAACCTCAACACTCATTACATTAATTGTTGAGAAATCACCAGTGTTTCCCCAGTTAAAGTTAAGGCCATGAATATAGGCCCCGATAGGGACACGTTTCAATATCTGTTTTAAAATACTATAGGAACACAAAAAGATGTTTAGATTAAACCCAGATCTGTGACTGGGGGTGAATGTTTGCATAGTCCAGCATTCCGTCCATCAATTGTTTCTTTTGCATATAGCTTTTAAGGGGCTGGCGTCAATGCGTCTGGGATTTGGGGATTGATGTACGGCGTGAAGTGGCGGGCGCGCATTACATGTTCATTTATTTGTGGGGGAGGTATTCGAAAGGGGCTGGCGTCGATGCGTCTGTTAGTTACTAAGGAAGCTTGACTTAAATGGCTTGTTAAAGTGCTGCTAAATAGCCCGATCTGGGGACTTGAAGCAAGTAGGCTCGCGCAGGCTTCCAGGGGGGGCTTCAAAGCCACTTTCTTTTGAGAGACAAAACCTACGTTTATACAGTGAGAAAAAAAACGGCGTGGTTTAGGGATTTAAAGCCCCTGCTTCCAATGACCATCATAAATCTGCCAGTTCACTTAACACGCTCGGAGAATCTGCAAAGCGCTTCCCAGCCACCCTCCTGCTTCCCCCACCTCACCAAAACCCCCACCCCTTACACTCGAGCATATTGGCGACACACGGGACATTTGGTGTGTATTTGTCTTGTTTTCTGTTTGGTAACAATCTGAAGCAACGCGTTTGTTTGAAAAAACATGGTTACCGGGGTGGGTGTGCGCTAAGCTCGTAATGTCTTTGTAATTTTTTCATATAAACAAATAGCATGGTGGGAAACGCTGTACATGGCGTGGGGGGCGTGATATATTACTGGAGTTAGGGACGCGGTATATTTGTTCACTTTTGTGGGCTCAATGGGTTTTGCGGGCTCAATGCGTATAAGTAGGCAGGCGCGCTATATTACTAGTGTTGGGGGCGCGGTATATTTGTTCATTCACTTTTGTGGGCTCAATGCGTTTATTACTTAAAAAACACAATGTACATTATGTAATCTTTTAATGTACATGCATATTTGAAATATGTTGTGCACATTAAAATTTCGGCGGCGTACAGTATAGCTGCCTACGTTATAACTTACGAACATTTTTTTGATACAAACGAACGTTTTAAAAAAAATGGTTACCAGTGTGTGTGCGCACCAAGCTCGTAATGTCTTTTTTTTTCATACAAAAAAATTGCGTGGTGGGAAACGATGTACATGGCGTGGGGAGTGCAGTATATTTGTTCAGTTTTACGGGCTAAATGCGTTTTGCGGGTTCAATGCATACAAGTAGGCAGGCGCGCTATGATGTCTGTATTTGTTTTAATAAAAAAACATAGCGTGGTGGGAAACGCTGTACATGGCGTGGGGAGCGTTGTTTGATATGGAGTGGGAATTGCAGGTTTTCTTTTTAAATGTCGATAAGGACGGGGTGAGTCGTGTTTGACTTCACTGGGTGAGGAGGATTGAGGCGTTACACCACAGACAATGCAATTAAAGAATCTTCGGAGGCAGGAAACACTAAGATGTCCTCAAGACCGTGGCAGGAAACTAGGAACAGGCCTCAGCGCCTGCACTTCCTTCTCAGAGGGTCGGAGATGAAAGACCCGGAAGCTGGCAGCTCTTGTCATCAAGAAAGTCTAATGTAGAACTGGGGCGGGAGACTATGGCACTGGTCGCTGCCACTGAAGGGAGAAAGTGATTCCGATGACTCACCTCCTCCCCCTTCATCTGACAAAGATCTTACGTGCCGTTATCCGTAAAACCAATCCATGGCGCACTCCAATAAAGCAGCATCACTGGAGGTTTTAAATGGGCATCTTGGCATGTAACTTTCTGTCACGTGGTAAGCATTTCCTCACAATTTACTTTAATGCAGTTGGTAATGCACAGAGTTCTTCAAATTACAGCAAAGGCAATAAATACCATGCATACAAATGAATACTTATACAGAGTATTGGATTGGGAGACATTTGATCAGGGCTTTAAGTGGGATGAAGAAAGTGTGTGTGTGGTGGCGAGGTCTCTAAAAGGGGCATGACCTATGTAGTTAAAAGCATGGCTTAAACATGTAAACTCAGTTTCTCTGAGTCTCGTTCTGTGCTACGAAATTAGTATTTTGGTTTCTCTCGCAGATTTCTGTTATTGCATTCAGATACGATAACACAACTGACTTACACCTAAAACCAGCCTGGGCTGTTGGCTTTGTCAGTGGTTGTCTTTATGCGCTCTGTACAGAAGCCAACAAGTGAATAACCATGTATTCTTAACACCCTTTGACCAGCTGATATGTCCTGAGAGAAACTCACACTGACTTCAGCCCCAACTCTAGAGCTCTCAATTGTGTCCGTTCTAATACCAAGGGGGGACTCGTTTCAAATCATGCCCTGTACAAGAGTAATATTGTGATTGTAATTGCATTCATATAGCGCTTACTACCCCTGGTGAGGCGTTGAAGCGCTTTTCGGTGAGTAGCACGCTACTCCGAAACTCAGAAAGGATTAGCGGCGAGTAAGTATAAGAAAATATTAAATGTATTTGACTGGTGGTAATTTGAATCTGTTATTTGTGTAAATCATCTCGAAAATAGCTAACTCTTTAATGGAGTGTAAGATTCGGAACAATATGTGAAATATGAACAGGAACAAAATCACTGACCTGGATAACCTCAACACTCATTACATTAATTGTTGAGAAATCACCAGTGTTTCCCCAGTTAAAGTTAAGGCCATGAATATAGGCCCCGATAGGGACACGTTTCAATATCTGTTTTAAAATACTATAGGAACACAAAAAGATGTTTAGATTAAACCCAGATCTGTGACTGGGGGTGAATGTTTGCATAGTCCAGCATTCCGTCCATCAATTGTTTCTTTTGCATATAGCTTTTAAGGGGCTGGCGTCAATGCGTCTGGGATTTGGGGATTGATGTACGGCGTGAAGTGGCGGGCGCGCATTACATGTTCATTTATTTGTGGGGGAGGTATTCGAAAGGGGCTGGCGTCGATGCGTCTGTTAGTTACTAAGGAAGCTTGACTTAAATGGCTTGTTAAAGTGCTGCTAAATAGCCCGATCTGGGGACTTGAAGCAAGTAGGCTCGCGCAGGCTTCCAGGGGGGGCTTCAAAGCCACTTTCTTTTGAGAGACAAAACCTACGTTTATACAGTGAGAAAAAAAACGGCGTGGTTTAGGGATTTAAAGCCCCTGCTTCCAATGACCATCATAAATCTGCCAGTTCACTTAACACGCTCGGAGAATCTGCAAAGCGCTTCCCAGCCGCCCTCCTGCTTCCCCCACCTCACCAAAACCTCCACCCCTTACACTCAAGCATATTGGCGACACACGGGACATTTGGTGTGTATTTGTCTTGTTTTCTGTTTGGTAACAATCTGAAGCAACGCGTTTGTTTGAAAAAACATGGTTACCGGGGTGGGTGCGCGCTAAGCTCGTAATGTCTTTGTAATTTTTTCATATAAACAAATAGCATGGTGGGAAACGCTGTACATGGCGTGGGGGGCGTGTTATATTACTGGTGTTAGGGATGCGGTATATTTGTTCACTTTTGTGGGCTCAATGGGTTTTGCGGGCTCAATGCGTATAAGTAGGCAGGCGCGCTATATTACTAGTGTTGGGGGCGCGGTATATTTGTTCATTCACTTTTGTGGGCTCAATGCGTTTATTACTTAAAAAACACAATGTACATTATGTAATCTTTTAATGTACATGCATATTTGAAATATGTTGTGCACATTTAAATTTCGGCGGCGTACAGTATAGCTGCCTACGTTATAACTTACGAACATTTTTTTGGTACAAACGAACGTTTTAAAAAAAAATGGTTACCAGTGTGTGTGCGCACCAAGCTCGTAATGTCTTTTTTTTTCATACAAAAAAATTGCGTGGTGGGAAACGATGTACATGGCGTGGGGAGTGCAGTATATTTGTTCAGTTTTACGGGCTAAATGCGTTTTGCGGGTTCAATGCATACAAGTAGGCAGGCGCGCTATGATGTCTGTATTTGTTTTAATAAAAAAACATAGCGTGGTGGGAAACGCTGTACATGGCGTGGGAAGCGTTGTTTGATATGGAGTGGGAATTGCAGGTTTTCTTTTTAAATGTCGATAAGGACGGGGTGAGTCGTGTTTGACTTCACTAGGTGAGGAGGATTGAGGCGTTACACCACAGACAATGCAATTAAAGAATCTTCGGAGGCAGGAAACACTAAGATGTCCTCAAGACCGTGGCAGGAAACTAGGAACAGGCCTCAGCGCCTGCACTTCCTTCTCAGAGGGTCGGAGATGAAAGACCCGGAAGCTGGCCGCTCTTGTCATCAAGAAAGTCTAATGTAGAACTGGGGCGGGAGACTATGGCACTGGTCGCTGCCACTGAAGGGAGAAAGTGATTCCGATGACTCACCTCCTCCCCCTTCATCTGACAAAGATCTTACGTGCCGTTATGCGTAAAACCAATCCATGGCGCACTCCAATAAAGCAGCATCACTGGAGGTTTTAAATGGGCATCTTGGCATGTAACTTTCTGTCACGTGGTAAGCATTTCCTCACAATTTACTTTAATGCAGTTGGTAATGCACAGAGTTCTTCAAATTACAGCAAAGGCAATAAATACCATGCATACAAATGAATACTTATACAGAGTATTGGATTGGGAGACATTTGATCAGGGCTTTAAGTGGGATGAAGAAAGTGTGTGTGTGGTGGCGAGGTCTCTAAAAGGGGCATGACCTATGTAGTTAAAAGCATGGCTTAAACATGTAAACTCAGTTTCTCTGAGTCTCGTTCTGTGCCAAGAAATTAGTATTTTGGTTTCTCTCGCAGATTTCTGTTATTGCATTCAGATACAATAACACAACTGACTTACACCTAAAACCAGCCTGGGCTGTTGGCTTTGTCAGTGGTTGTCTTTATGCGCTCTGTACAGAAGTCAACAAGTGAATAACCATGTATTCTTAACACCCTTTGACCAGCTGATATGTCCTGAGAGAAACTCACACTGACTTCAGCCCCAACTCTAGAGCTCTCAATTGTGTCCGTTCTAATACCAAGGGGGGACTTGTTTCAAATCATGCCCTGTACAAGAGTAATATTGTGATTGTAATTGCATTCATATAGCGCTTACTACCCCTGGTGAGGCGTTGAAGCGCTTTTCGGTGAGTAGCACGCTACTCCGAAACTCAGAAAGGATTAGCGGCGAGTAAGTATAAGAAAATATTAAATGTATTTGACTGGTGGTAATTTGAATCTGTTATTTGTCTAAATCATCTCGAAAATAGCTAACTCTTTAATGGAGTGTAAGATTCGGAACAATATGTGAAATATGAACAGGAACAAAATCACTGACATGGATAACCTCAACACTCATTACATTAATTGTTGAGAAATCACCAGTGTTTCCCCAGTTAAAGTTAAGGCCATGAATATAGGCCCCGATAGGGACACGTTTCAATATCTGTTTTAAAATACTATAGGAACACAAAAAGATGTTTAGATTAAACCCAGATCTGTGACTGGGGGTGAATGTTTGCATAGTCCAGCATTCCGTCCATCAATTGTTTCTTTTGCATATAGCTTCACGATAGCCACATACGATATAACTACAACACATCTAGTTTGGACTCATTTACAAAAGCACAGCTTATCTTGAAACTTGGCAGGAATTTGTCCCTCCTGGACCTACGTTGGATGCCCGAAGGGCAATAAGATGCTTAACCCACAATGTGCAATTGCCCTGATCTTGTGAGAAGCAAACGTTTTAGGGAACATCATTAAACCCACAAAGCTCGTTCCTCACTGCCTCTACCTTCTTCTCTACTTCACCCACTGCTAATCCTTTTCAAATCTCTCCTGACCCCCTCAGCACTTTAAAGCATCCTTAATGTGGCACGAAGTGCTGAACAACCAATTTATCTTATCCCCGAACTCCCATCACACTTTTCAGTGTTCGAGACTCCTTAGAATGCCACTCCACTGAATTCCCAGGCCCACCCAATTTCTAATACTTAAGTTCACACCTATTGCCAATATTCTCATTGTCTCTTGTATACACCTGCCGAACATACGACATTGCTTTCTTTGTCAGAACAATACCCTCTTGGGCTCGCCATCCTGACCAGTAAATTACCAGAAACAGCATGCTTAAAATAAACCAGCGGCTAGCACCTCAGCCCACGCCGGAGACAGAGAAGGGTGGCTCGTGTTTGCGTACGCTTGGCTCGCCAGTAGCAGCAAAATAAACAAGTAGGCAGGCGCGCTATAATGTCTGTATTTGTTTTAATAAAAAAACATAGCGTGGTGGGAAACGCTGTACATGGCGTGGGAGCGCAGTATATTTGTTCAGTTTTGCGGGTTCAGCGTGGTGGGTAGATTTACAGTGCAATAGCAAAAAGGAGGCGCTTTTTAAATAAATAAATGCGTTGTGTCCTTTTACATATTTTTACATTTGTGCAAATTTAAAATTTCGATTGCTATTTTACGCTAACATTGTGCTTTTTTCATCCGCTATACGTTTCTTAGCATTTCACAACATTTCAAGAAACGAAACCGAAACACTTTAGATACTATAGCTGACCTTTGATCTTTCATTGACATTGACGTTTAGCAGACCACTTCCTGTCACACGTTGACATTTTCACACCAGATTTATGCTTTTGTTAGCTTTCCTTGCATTTTATTGCCCCGAAGATCTTATCTGATGAGAAAAAAACGTACTTAACTAGAGACGTTTCTCTTCTCTAAACACATCGCTACTTGGCCACTGCTGAACTTTTCCACGTTTGCCATCTCTTTGCAAAAGGTACGTACTTGTCCTTCATTATTAACATTTGTTAATGTATTTTTTGCGCTAATTTTACAATTTATTTCAAAGTATTAATGCGCCGCGGCTAGGGCAACTGCCTTCGGAATCTGGGGATCACGGTTTGATCCCCAGCACCGGCGGCAGATTAGCCCAGCACCATGTGACTCTGAGCAATAGCTTGCTTAATCTTCTCAACGGCCCCCAGCGCCTAGAGACCCTTACGTGTGATTGTGCGCTTTACAAATGTGGATTATTATTATTTTTATTATTATTATGTACTTAATTTTAGCATCACATTATATAATATTTCCTAAACACACAATGTATACATTTCCATTGCTCTTTTATGTACAAATATAATATATTGCTGCTTCTTTCACAGAATAATTTTCCTGCACACTTCTTAAAATTGTTGACGGAGAAAACTATACATACATAGACATAGGAGTTTGCAGTTGAACTCGCAATATCAACGTAAGTACTATCCTAATACATCAATGTGTCTTGGAAAATGTTGTCATGCTTTTTTTTGTTAATCTGTTTTTGCTCGATTTGCTAATACCTGGGCATATATTTACTGGCAACATTTAAGTCTATTTGCTATAAATTCGTTATCTTACGCATTCGTTTTACCAATATACAAGTTAACCCAAAGAAAACCATACTGGTAACCTGCGCACTTTCTTTGTATGCTCCGCTGGTATACAGTGAAAGTGCGTAATAATAAATAGTTAAACGTTACATTTTAAATCACGGCTGCAGTTTGCACCATTCATTTGCATTTAACTTTCAGTCGTCATCGTTGACATGTTACACGCCTTTAAACGTTCAATTAAATTATATACTGCCGTTGCATTATTAACACGTATTATTAGGAAATAAAGCAGCAATAATATTAAAAAGCGGCTTCAGTAGCATACGTTTGTATTCTTTAGCCGTGTTTCATTGAACAACATACAAAAAGTCTTGCTGCTTACGTTGCAATTAATTCCGATACTTTACAAGCTTCCTAAGTACAAAAGTGTTGACTAATTTGCCAAATTCGTGCGCATATTATTTGTGTCCACATACATATAAATTACCGTATTTTTAACGTTTTGCTGCAGTCAATGTAATTTATGAAATGCTGCTTTTATATTAGCGCTAGCCATCAATTTATAAATTACCCACCAGTTATATATAAAATCGGCTTTTGCAATGCATAATTTCATTTACTAATATATTAGCGCTAGCCATCAATTTATAAATTACCCACCAGTTATATATAAAATCGGCTTTTGCAATGCATAATTTCATTTACTGGCCCCCAAAAAAGTCTTGCTGTTTACGTACGCCGTTACAATTCAGGCCGCCATTTTACAAGCTTGAGTGCATTAGTGTTAAGTAACTTGCCAAGTGCGTATGCATTATATGTAGCACATTCATATGCATTATCTTTTAATTTCATATATTCTGTTTTGCTGCAATTATTGTAATTTACTGAATGCTGTTTTTATAATAGCGCTTGCCTTTTATTAATAAATTACCCAGCAGTTATTTGAAAAAAAATCGGCTTTGCAATACACTATTTAATTTACTGGCCTTCGAAAAAGTCTTGCTGTTGGCGCGCTCTTAAAAGTACACGTTTGTGTTCCTTAGGCGTGCTTCAGTGAACAACATACAAAGAGTCTTGCTGCTTCTTAAGTACAAGTGTTCACTAACCTGCCAAATTTGTGCTCATATTATTTGTGTCGACATACATGTAAATTAACGCAATTTTATATCTTACGTTTTGCTGCAGTCATTGCAATTTATTAAATGCTGCTTTTATATTACCACTAGCCTTTTATTAATAAATTACCTAGCAGTACTGTTTTTCAAAATCGGCTTTTGCTATACACTATTTAATTTACGAGCCCCCGTAAAAGTCTTTCTGTTCACGCGCGCATAAAAATCATGCCGCCATTTTACAACGTTTCAACATACAATTTTGTCAATTAGGTGGCCAAATGCGTGCGCACAACTTTAATGGGAACATGTTACACGCCTTTAAACGTTCAATTAAATTATATACTGCCGTTGCATAATTAACACGTATTATTAGGAAATAAAGCAGCAATAATATTAAAAAGCGGCTTCAGTAGCATACGTTTGTATTCTTTAGCCGTGTTTCATTGAACAACATACAAAAAGTCTTGCTGCTTACGTTGCAATTAATTCCGATACTTTACAAGCTTCCTAAGTACAAAAGTGTTGACTAATTTGCCAAATTCGTGCGCATATTATTTGTGTCCACATACATATAAATTACTGTATTTTTAACGTTTTGCTGCAGTCAATGTAATTTATGAAATGCTGCTTTTATATTAGCGCTAGCCATCAATTTATAAATTACCCACCAGTTATATATAAAATCGGCTTTTGCAATGCATAATTTCATTTACTGGCCCCCAAAAAAGTCTTGCTGTTTACGTACGCCGTTACAATTCAGGCCGCCATTTTACAAGCTTGAGTGCATTAGTGTTAAGTAACTTGCCAAGTGCGAATGCATTATATGTAGCACATTCATATGCATTATCTTTTAATTTCATATATTCTGTTTAGCTGCAATTATTGTAATTTACTCAATGCTGTTTTTATAATAGCGCTTGCCTTTTATTAATAAATTACCCAGCAGTTATTTGCAAAATCGGCTTTGAAATACACTATTTAATTTACTGGCCTCCGAAAAAGTCTTGCTGTTCGCGCACTCTTAAAAGTACACGTTTGTATTCCTTAGGCGTGCTTCAGTGAACAACATACAAAGAGTCTTGCTGCTTCTTAAGTACAAGTGTTCACTAACTTGCCAAATTTGTGCTCATATTATTTGTGTCGACACACATGTAAATTAACGCAATTTTATATCTTACGTTTTGCTGCAGTCATTGCAATTTATTAAATGCTGCTTTTATATTACCACTAGCCTTTTATTAATAAATTACCTAGCAGTTCTGTTTTTCAAAATCGGCTTTTGCTATACACTATTTAATTTACGAGCCCCCGTAAAAGTCTTTCTGTTCACGCGCGCATAAAAATCATGCCGCCATTTTACAACGTTTCAACATACAATTTTGTCAATTAAGTGGCCAAATGCGTGCGCACAACTTTAATGGGAACATAAATTACAATAAAATATAAATTGCTATATCGCGTTGTTACTATATGCAAAGTAAAAGTAACAACATTCGTTTACATCTAACTTTCGGCCGGCATTTTACGCTTTATAAAGTATTGCTGTTCACGCGCGCTCCAAAATAACACCACCATTTTACAATGTATTAACGTACAGTTTAATCGAGTAACTTGCAAAATGGTGCGCACTTCCTTAATGGCAACAGTCATGTTTATTAACTTACAAATTGCAATATCGCGTTTTTATATGCAGAGTAAAGTTCGCAGCATTCGTGTACATTCTACTTTCTACCGGCATTTTACACTTTCTGTTATTGTTTTTATTAAAAATCATTCTGCTATTCCATTTCTATTTGTACTTGGAAATGCATGCGAAGTAAGGTTTGCAGCATTCATGTACATACAACTTTCAGCCGCTATTTTGAGTTTCTGGGATTGTTTCAATTAAATATCATTCTGCCTTTGAATATACATAATATTACTTATCATAATACAAGCAGTAGTTAGATAACAAATTAGATTTAGTACCACACTCTTTTTAAAACTCTGCCATATTAGATAACATGCCATGGCTAAAATGCCCTTTACATAGACTTGCTCGCGCTATGCAGCAAACTTTATAACATCAAAAACTCATTTTCTTTTAATATAAACAATTATCGTAAACATGGGAACATCTTTGTAAAAGTATAACACATTGCCGCTTTCTTATTTGTTATAACTATATTTTTGGTGCTGTTTGCGATTAATTATAAATTACCTTTTCGAGCTAGCTTTGTCATCACTCGAACACCCTCTGCAATGGCTACCAAGCAGCTTTTGCTCATACATACAACAATGTTTCAGTTACCTCCCTTCATACCAATACTGCATTCCTATTGGTCCTTACCAAACCCCTATCCTAACGTTCAAACAACAGTATTAACTATTTCATAGCTAAAAATAAACCGCACGTAAACAGTTCTTTATTTCTCAGTACCGGCTATATTTTCGGTATTCACTTTATGTTCAAATTATTTTACATTAGATAAATAGCGCTATTATGATATTTGGTAAAATGTCAGTCTTTGGCGTGTGTTCAAACGTAACATATGTGTTTTATAAATTGAGCAAGTTAGGAAATAATTTATGTTTAGTTTATCTTTTCAAAATTAAGTGCTTTGGGTAATCAGCTTGCCATTTCACTATATGCCACGTGCACCTTTTGTGCGAGCCTAATAACTGCTTAGCAATGTAATGTAACATTTATCAACATCGTAATTTTTTCCTGACTGTTATTTAGTGTATGTCAAATATAAATGCTGTATGTACATTACATATTGAACTGGGTAAAAAGTGAGGGTAGTACTTAATTTGCAAATTTATGTACTTATTTATTTTAGCAATTTTATATAGTGCTCACTTTACACACTTGTGTCATAATATTTTACAATACAACAACGTATATTACATAATCAGCTTTATACCATCAGCAAAATGCCAAGCAGTCGTAACAGACATAATAACTGATGTCTTAATTTTACAAGTTTCTTTACAAGGAGAAATATTTAAGATTTGTTTTGAAGGTCTGCTTACAAGTGGTATTCATTAGCCTAATTGTTTGCAACAAAGATATATTCCAGCCTTTGTAATGTATGCTAAGGTGACTTAACTTGAAGTCTATATTAATACAACTAAAATAATTTTACTTTTGCTGCCAGGATATTAGTATCTTCAATTTCAATTTTTTGATAACAGTACAAAGTAATTGCACCAATTGTAATTAAAAAGAATCAATCACCTTCAAGTGTCAATTGCTACATGTAGGATAATTTGCACTCTGCACTGAGTACACTGCATTTACTAATCTGCACTTACTACTCGCTACTCTGCACTTACTACTCTACACTCACTATTCTGCACTCAGTACTCTACACTCACTATTCTGCACTCATTGCTATGTACTAACCACTCACTACTCGGCACTCTACCTACAAAGTAGTACTGCCCTCAATACTCAGCACTGTGCGCTCACTACTCTGCACTCTACACTCACTACTCCGCACTATGCACTTACTACTCTGCACTTTGCCCTCACTACTCTGCACTCTGCCCTCACTACTATGCACTATGCACTCACTACTCTGCACTATGCATTCACTGCTCTGCACTCTGCCATTAATACTCTACACTCTGCTATAACTACTATGCACTCTGCTCTCACTACTATGCACTTTGCCCTCACTACTCTGCACTCTGCCCTCACTACTATGCACTCTGCACTCACTACTCAGCACTGTGCCAACACAGTAGTAATGCCCTCACTACTCTGCACTCACTGCTCCACACTTTGCACTCACTACTCTGCATTCTGCACTAATTACTCTGCACTCTGCCCTCACTACTATGCACTCTGCACTCACTACTATTCGCAGTGCGCTCACTACTCTGCACTCTACAATCACTACTCCGTACTATGCACTTACTACTCTGCACTTTGCCCTCACTACTCTGCACTCTGCCCTCACTACTATGCACTATGCACTCATTACTCTGCACTATGCATTCACTGCTCTACACTATGCCCTAAATACTCTACACTCTGCTCTCGCTAATATGCACTTTGCACTCACTACTCTGTGCTCTGCACTGATACTCTGCAATCTGCCCTAACTACTCTGCTCTCTACCCACACTACTCTGCATTTTTGCCTCACTACTATGCATTCTTCACTCACTACTCTCCACTCTGCACTCACTACTCTGCACTATGCACTCACTACTCTGCACTTTGCCCTCACTACTATTCACTGTACGCTCACTACTCGGCACTATGCACTTACTACTCTGCACTATGCACTTACTACTCTGCACTTTGCACTCACTACTCTGTGCTCTGCACTCATACTCTGCAATCTGCCCTAACTACTCTGCTCTCTACACACACTACTCTGCATTCTGGCCTCACTACTATGCATTGTTCACTCACTACTCTGCACTCTGCACTCACTACTCTGCACTATGCATTCACTACTCTGCACTTTGCTCTCACTACTCTGCACTCTGCCCTCACTACTATGCACTATGCACTCACTACTCTGCACTTTACATTCATTAGTCTGCACTCTATGCTTAGTACTCTGCACTCTGCACTCACTACGCAGTGCTTACTACTCTGCATCCACTGATATGCAGTCTGCAGTTACTACTCTGCACCCTGCCTACAGAGTAGTACTGTCATCACTACTATGCACTCTGCAGTAACTACTCTGCACTCATTATTCTGCACTTACTACTTTGCACTCACTACTCACTACTTTGCACTCACTACTCTGCCCTCTGCACTCATACTCTGCAATTTGCACTCACAACTCTGCACTCTACCCTCACTACTCTGTACTCTGCCCTCACTACTATACACTCTGCACTCACTACTCGGCACTGTGTCCACAAAGTAGTACTGCCCTCACTACTCTGCACTCTGCCCTAACTACTCTGCTCTCTACCCACACTACTCTGCATTCTGCACTAATTACTCTGCACTCTACTATCACTACTCTGCACTATGCCCTCACTACTATGCACTATGCACTCACTACTCTGCACTCTGCCCTCACTACTATTCACTGTACGCTCACTACTCGGCACTATGCACTTACTACTCTTCACTATGCACTTACTACTCTGCTCTTAGCACTCACTACTCTGTGCTCTGCACTCATACTCTGCAATCTGCCCTAACTACTCTGCTCTCTACCCACACTACTCTGCATTCTGGCCTCACTACTATGCATTGTTCACTCACTACTCTGCACTCTGCACTCACTACTCTGCACTATGCACTCACTACTCTGCACTTTGCTCTCACTACTCTGCACTCTGCCCTCACTACTATGCACTATGCACTCACTACTCTGCACTTTACATTCATTAGTCTGCACTCTATGCTTAGTACTCTGCACTCTGCACTCACTACGCAGTGCTTACTACTCTGCATCCACTGATGTGCAGTCTGCAGTTACTACTCTGCACCCTGCCTACAGAGTAGTACTGTCATCACTACTATGCACTCTGCAGTAACTACTCTGCACTCATTACTCTGCACTTACTACTTTGCACTCACTACTCACTACTTTGCACTCACTACTCTGCCCTCTGCACTCATACTCTGCAATTTGCACTCACAACTCTGCACTCTACCCTCACTACTCTGTACTCTGCCCTCACTACTATACACTCTGCACTCACTACTCGGCACTGTGTCCACAAAGTAGTATTGCCCTCACTATTCTGCACTCTGCACTCACTGCTCCGCACTCTGCACTCACTATTCTGCATTCTGCACTAATTACTCTGCACTCTACTATCACTACTCTGCAATATGCCCTCACTACTATGCACTATGCACTTACTACTCTGCACTCTGCCCTCACTACTCTGCACTTTGCACTCACTACTCTGTGCTCTGCACTAATACTCTGCAATCTGTCCTAACTACTCTGCTCTCTATCCTCACTACTCTGCATTTTGGCCTCGCTACTATGCATTGTTCACTTACTACTCTGCACTCTGCACTAACTGCTTACACTCTGCACTCACTACTCTGCATTTTGCACTAATTACTCTGCACTCTACCATCACTACTCTGCACTCTGCCCTCACTACTATGCACTCATTACTCTGCACTCTGCCCTCACTACTCTGCATTTTTCACTCACTACTCTGTGCTCGGCACTCATACTCTGCAATCTACCCTAACTACTCTGCTCTCTACCCACACTACTCTGCATTCTGGCCTCACTACTATGCATTGTTCACTCACTACTCTGCACTCTGCACTCACTACTCTGCACTATGCACTCACTACTCTGCACTTTGCCCTCACTACTATTCACTGTACGCTCACTACTCGGCACTATGCACTTACTACTCTGCACTATGCACTTACTACTTTGCACTTTGCCCTAACTACTCTGTACTATGCACTCATTACTCTGCACTATGCATTCACTGCTCTGCACTATGCATTCACTGCTCTGCACTCTCCCATTAATACTCTACACTCTGCTATAACTACTATGCACTCTGCTCTCACTACTATGCACTTTGCCCTCACTACTCTGCACTATGCCCTCACTACTATGCACTATGCACTCACTACTCTGCACTCTGCCCTCACTACTATTCACTGTACGCTCACTACTCGGCACTATGCACTTACTACTCTGCACTATGCACTTACTACTCTGCACTTTGCACTCACTACTCTGTGCTCTGCACTCATACTCTGCAATCTGCCCTAACTACTCTGCTCTCTACCCACACTACTCTGCATTCTGCACTAATTACTCTGCACTCTACTATCACTACTCTGCACTATGCCCTCACTACTATGCACTATGCACTCACTACTCTGCACTCTGCCCTCACTACTATTCACTGTACGCTCACTACTCGGCACTATGCACTTACTACTCTGCACTATGCACTTACTACTCTGCACTTTGCACTCACTACTCTGTGCTCTGCACTCATACTCTGCAATCTGCCCTAACTACTCTGCTCTCTACCCACACTACTCTGCATTCTGGCCTCACTACTATGCATTGTTCACTCACTACTCTGCACTCTGCACTCACTACTCTGCACTATGCACTCACTACTCTGCACTTTGCTCTCACTACTCTGCACTCTGCCCTCACTACTATGCACTATGCACTCACTACTCTGCACTTTACATTCATTAGTCTGCACTCTATGCTTAGTACTCTGCACTCTGCACTCACTACGCAGTGCTTACTACTCTGCATCCACTGATATGCAGTCTGCAGTTACTACTCTGCACCCTGCCTACAGAGTAGTACTGTCATCACTACTATGCACTCTGCAGTAACTACTCTGCACTCATTACTCTGCACTTACTACTTTGCACTCACTACTCTGCCCTCTGCACTCATACTCTGCAATTTGCACTCACAACTCTGCACTCTACCCTCACTACTCTGTACTCTGCCCTCACTACTATACACTCTGCACTCACTACTCGGCACTGTGTCCACAAAGTAGTATTGCCCTCACTATTCTGCACTCTGCACTCACTGCTCCGCACTCTGAACTCACTATTCTGCATTCTGCACTAATTACTCTGCACTCTACTATCACTACTCTGCAATATGCCCTCACTACTATGCACTATGCACTTACTACTCTGCACTCTGCCCTCACTACTCTGCACTTTGCACTCACTACTCTGTGCTCTGCACTAATACTCTGCAATCTGTCCTAACTACTCTGCTCTCTATCCTCACTACTCTGCATTTTGGCCTCGCTACTATGCATTGTTCACTTACTACTCTGCACTCTGCACTAACTGCTTACACTCTGCACTCACTACTCTGCATTTTGCACTAATTACTCTGCACTCTACCATCACTACTCTGCACTCTGCCCTCACTACTATGCACTCATTACTCTGCACTCTGCCCTCACTACTCTGCATTTTTCACTCACTACTCTGTGCTCGGCACTCATACTCTGCAATCTACCCTAACTACTCTGCTCTCTACCCACACTACTCTGCATTCTGGCCTCACTACTATGCATTGTTCACTCACTACTCTGCACTCTGCACTCACTACTCTGCACTATGCACTCACTACTCTGCACTTTGCCCTCACTACTATTCACTGTACGCTCACTACTCGGCACTATGCACTTACTACTCTGCACTATGCACTTACTACTTTGCACTTTGCCCTAACTACTCTGTACTATGCACTCATTACTCTGCACTATGCATTCACTGCTCTGCACTATGCATTCACTGCTCTGCACTCTGCCATTAATACTCTACACTCTGCTATAACTACTATGCACTCTGCTCTCACTACTATGCACTTTGCCCTCACTACTCTGCACTCTGCCCTCACTACTATGCACTCTGCACTCACTACTCAGCACTGTGCCAACACAGTAGTACTGCCCTCATTACTCTGCACTCACTGCTCCACACTCACTACTATGCATTCTGCACTAATTACTCTGCACTCTACCATCACTACTCTGAACTCTGCCCTCACTACTATTCGCTGTGCGCTCACTACTCTGCACTCTACACTCACTACTCCGCACTATGCACTTACTACTCTGCACTTTGCCCTCACTACTCTGCACTCTGCCCTCACTACTATGCACTATGCACTCACTACTCTGCACTATGCATTCACTGCTCTGCACTCTGCCATTAATACTCTACACTCTGCTATAACTACTATGCACTCTGCTCTCACTACTATGCACTTTGCCCTCACTACTCTGCACTTTGCCCTCACTACTATGCACTCTGCACTCACTACTCAGCACTGTGCCAACACAGTAGTACTGCCCTCACTACTCTGCACTCACTGCTCCACACTTTGCACTCACTACTCTGCATTCTGCCCTCACTACTATGCACTATGCACTCACTACTCTGCACTTTACATTCATTAGTCTGCACTCTATGCTTAGTACTCTGCACTCTGCACTCACTACGCAGTGCTTACTACTCTGCATCCACTGATATGCAGTCTGCAGTTACTACTCTGCACCCTGCCTACAGAGTAGTACTGTCATCACTACTATGCACTCTGCAGTAACTACTCTGCACTCATTACTCTGCACTTACTACTTTGCACTCACTACTCACTACTTTGCACTCACTACTCTGCCCTCTGCACTCATACTCTGCAATTTGCACTCACAACTCTGCACTCTACCCTCACTACTCTGTACTCTGCCCTCACTACTATACACTCTGCACTCACTACTCGGCACTGTGTCCACAAAGTAGTATTGCCCTCACTATTCTGCACTCTGCACTCACTGCTCCGCACTCTGCACTCACTATTCTGCATTCTGCACTAATTACTCTGCACTCTACTATCACTACTCTGCAATATGCCCTCACTACTATGCACTATGCACTTACTACTCTGCACTCTGCCCTCACTACTCTGCACTTTGCACTCACTACTCTGTGCTCTGCACTAATACTCTGCAATCTGTCCTAACTACTCTGCTCTCTATCCTCACTACTCTGCATTTTGGCCTCGCTACTATGCATTGTTCACTTACTACTCTGCACTCTGCACTAACTGCTTACACTCTGCACTCACTACTCTGCATTTTGCACTAATTACTCTGCACTCTACCATCACTACTCTGCACTCTGCCCTCACTACTATGCACTCATTACTCTGCACTCTGCCCTCACTACTCTGCATTTTTCACTCACTACTCTGTGCTCGGCACTCATACTCTGCAATCTACCCTAACTACTCTGCTCTCTACCCACACTACTCTGCATTCTGGCCTCACTACTATGCATTGTTCACTCACTACTCTGCACTCTGCACTCACTACTCTGCACTATGCACTCACTACTCTGCACTTTGCCCTCACTACTATTCACTGTACGCTCACTACTCGGCACTATGCACTTACTACTCTGCACTATGCACTTACTACTTTGCACTTTGCCCTAACTACTCTGTACTATGCACTCATTACTCTGCACTATGCATTCACTGCTCTGCACTATGCATTCACTGCTCTGCACTCTGCCATTAATACTCTACACTCTGCTATAACTACTATGCACTCTGCTCTCACTACTATGCACTTTGCCCTCACTACTCTGCCCTCACTACTATGCACTCTGCACTCACTACTCAGCACTGTGCCAACACAGTAGTACTGCCCTCATTACTCTGCACTCACTGCTCCACACTCACTACTATGCATTCTGCACTAATTACTCTGCACTCTACCATCACTACTCTGAACTCTGCCCTCACTACTATTCGCTGTGCGCTCACTACTCTGCACTCTACACTCACTACTCCGCACTATGCACTTACTACTCTGCACTTTGCCCTCACTACTCTGCACTCTGCCCTCACTACTATGCACTATGCACTCACTACTCTGCACTATGCATTCACTGCTCTGCACTCTGCCATTAATACTCTACACTCTGCTATAACTACTATGCACTCTGCTCTCACTACTATGCACTTTGCCCTCACTACTCTGCACTTTGCCCTCACTACTATGCACTCTGCACTCACTACTCAGCACTGTGCCAACACAGTAGTACTGCCCTCACTACTCTGCACTCACTGCTCCACACTTTGCACTCACTACTCTGCATTCTGCACTAATTACTCTGCACTCTGCCCTCACTACTATGCACTCTGCACTCACTACTCAGCACTGTGCCAACACAGTAGTACTGCCCTCACTACTCTGCACTCACTGCTCCACACTCACTACTATGCATTCTGCACTAATTACTCTGCACTCTACCATCACTACTCTGCACTCTGCCCTCACTACTATTCGCTGTGCGCTCACTACTCTGCACTCTACACTCACTACTCCGCACTATGCACTTACTACTCTGCACTTTGCCCTCACTACTCTGCACTCTGCCCTCACTACTATGCACTATGCACTCACTACTCTGACCTATGCATTCACTGCTTTGCACTCTGCCATTAATACTCTACACTCTGCTATAACTACTATGCACTCTGCTCTCACTACTATGCACTTTGCCCTCACTACTCTGCACTCTGCCCTCACTACTATGCACTCTGCACTCACTACTCAGCACTGTGCCAACACAGTAGTACTGCCCTCACTACTCTGCACTCACTGCTCCACACTCACTACTATGCATTCTACACTAATTACTCTGCACTCTACCATCACTACTCTGCACTCTGCCCTCACTACTATTCGCTGTGCGCTCACTACTCTGCACTCTACACTCACTACTCTGCACTATGCACTTACTACTCTGCACTTTACCCTCACTACTCTGCACTCTGCCCTCACTACTATGCACTATGCACTCATTACTCTGTACTATGCATTCACTGCTCTACACTATGCCCTAAATACTCTACACTCTGTTCTCGCTACTATGCACTTTGCACTCACTACTCTGTGCTCTGCACTCATACTCTGCAATCTGCCCTAACTACTCTGCTCTCTACCCACACTACTCTGCATTTTGGCCTCACTACTATGCATTGTTCACTCACTACTCTCCACTCTGCACTCATTACTCTGCACTATGCATTCACTGCTCTGCACTATGCATTCACTGCTCTGCACTCTGCCATTAATACTCTACACTCTGCTATAACTACTATGCACTCTGCTCTCACTACTATGCACTTTGCCCTCACTACTCTGCACTCTGCCCTCACTACTATGCACTCTGCACTCACTACTCAGCACTGTGCCAACACAGTAGTACTGCCCTCACTACTCTGCACTCACTGCTCCACACTCACTACTATGCATTCTGCACTAATTACTCTGCACTCTACCATCACTACTCTGCACTCTGCCCTCACTACTATTCGCTGTGCGCTCACTACTCTGCACTCTACACTCACTACTCCGCACTATGCACTTACTACTCTGCACTTTGCCCTTACTACTCTGCACTCTGCCCTTACTACTATGCACTAATTACTCTGCACTATGCATTCACTGCTCTACACTCTGCCCTAAATACTCTACACTCTGCTCTCACTACTCTGCACTCTGCCCCCACTACTATGCACTATGCACTCATTACTCTGCACTATGCATTCACTGTTCTGCACTCTGCCCTAAATACTCTACACTCTGCTCTCACTACTATGCACTCTGCCCTCACTCCTATGTACTTTGCCCTCACTACTCTGCACTCTGCCCTCACTAATTTGCATTTTGGCTTCACTACTCTGCACTCGGCACTTACTACTCTGCACTCTATACTCACTACTCTGCAATCTGCCCTCACTACTCTGCACTTTGCACTCACTACTCTGCACTCTGCCTTCACTACTCTGCACTTTGCACTCACTACTCTGTGCTCTGCACTCATACTCTGCAATCTGCTCTCACTACTCTGCTCTCTACCCTCACTACTCTGCATTTTGGCCTCACTACTATGCATTGTTCACTCACTACTCTGCACTCTGCACTAACTGCTTACACTCTGCACTCACTACTCTGCATTTTGCACTAATTACTCTGCACTCTACCATCACTACTCTGCACTCTGCCCTCACTACTATGCACTATGCACTCATTACTCTGCACTCTGCCCTCACTACTCTGCACTTTGTACTCACTACTTTGTGCTCTGCACTCACACTCTGCAATCTGCCCTAACTACTCTGCTCTCTACCCACACTACTCTGCATTCTGGCCTCACTACTATGCATTGTTCACTCACTACTCTGCACTCTGCACTCACTACTCTGCACTATGCACTCACTACTCTGCACTTTGCTCTCACTACTCTGCACTCTGCCCTCACTACTATGCACTATGCACTCACTACTCTGCACTTTACATTCATTAGTCTGCACTCTATGCTTAGTACTCTGCACTCTGCACTCACTATGCAGTGCTTACTACTCTGCATCCACTAATATGCAGTCTGCAGTTACTACTCTGCACCCTGCCTACAGAGTAGTACTGTCATCACTACTATGCACTCTGCAGTAACTACTCTGCACTCACTACTCTGCACTTACTACTCTGCACTCACTACTCACTACTTTGCACTCACTACTCTGCCTTCTGCACTCATACTCTGCAATTTGCACTCACAACTCTGCACTCTACCCTCACTACTCTGTACTCTGCCCTCACTACTATACACTCTGCACTCACTACTCGGCACTGTGCCCACAAAGTAGTACTGCCCTCACTACTCTGCACTCTGCACTCACTGCTCCGCACTCTGCACTCACTATTCTGCATTCTGCACTAATTACTCTGCACTCTACTATCACTACTCTGCACTATGCCCTCACTACTATGCACTATGCACTCACTACTCTGCACTCTGCCCTCACTACTCTGCACTTTGCACTCACTACTCTGTGCTCTGCACTAATACTCTGCAATCTGCCCTAACTACTCTGCTCTCTACCCTCACTACTCTGCATTTTGGCCTCACTACTATGCATTGTTCACTTACTACTCTGCACTCTGCACTAACTGCTTACACTCTGCACTCACTACTCTGCATTTTGCACTAATTACTCTGCACTCGACCATCACTACTCTGCACTCTGCCCTCACTACTATGCACTCATTACTCTGCACTCTGCCCTCACTACTCTGCACTTTTCACTCACTACTCTGTGCTCTGCACTCATACTCTGCAATCTGCCCTAACTACTCTGCTCTCTACCCACACTACTCTGCATTCTGGCCTCACTACTATGCATTGTTCACTCACTACTCTGCACTCTGCACTCACTACTCTGCACTATGCACTCACTACTCTGCACTTTGCCCTCACTACTATTCACTGTACGCTCACTACTCGGTACTATGCACTTACTACTCTGCACTATGCACTTACTACTCTGCACTTTGCCCTAACTACTCTGTACTATGCACTCATTACTCTGCACTATGCATTCACTGCTCTGCACTATGCATTCACTGCTCTGCACTCTGCCATTAATACTCTACACTCTGCTATAACTACTATGCACTCTGCTCTCACTACTATGCACTTTGCCCTCACTACTCTGCACTCTGCCCTCACTACTATGCACTCTGCACTCACTACTCAGCACTGTGCCAACACAGTAGTACTGCCCTCACTACTCTGCACTCACTGCTCCACACTTTGCACTCACTACTCTGCATTCTGCACTAATTACTCAGCACTCTACCCTCACTACTATGCACTATGCACTCATTACTCTGCACTATGAATTCACTGCTCTACACTATGCCCTAAATACTCTACACTCTGCTCTCACTACTATGCACTCTGCCCTCACTACTATGCACTCTGCACTCACTACTCAGCACTGTGCCAACACAGTAATACTGCCCTCACTACTCTGCACTCACTGCTCCACACTCTGCACTCACTACTATGCATTCTGCACTAATTACTCTGCACTCTACCATCACTACTCTGCACTCTGCCCTCACTACTATTCGCTGTGCGCTCACTACTCTGCACTCTACACTCACTACTCCGCACTATGCACTTACTACTCTGCACTTTGCCCTCACTACTCTGCACTCTGCCCTCACTACTATGCACTATGCACTCATTACTCTGCACTATGCATTCACTGCTCTACACTCTGCCCTAAATACTCTACACTCTGCTCTCACTACTCTGCACTCTGCCCTTACTACTATGCACTTTGCCCTCACTACTCTGCACTCTGCCCTCACTAATTTGCATTTTGGCTTCACTACTCTGCACTCTGCACTTACTACTCTGCACTCTATACTCACTACTCTGCAATCTGCCCTCACTACTCTGCACTTTGCACTCACTACTCTGCACTCTGCCCTAACTACTCTGCTCTCTACTCACACTACTCTGCAGTCTGGCCTCACTACTATGCATTGTTCACTCACTACTCTGCACTCTGCACTCACTACTCTGCACTATGCACTCACTACTCTGCACTTTGCCCTCACTACTATTCACTGTACGCTCACTACTCGGCACTATGCACTTACTACTCTGCACTATGCACTTACTACTCTGCACTTTGCCCTAACTACTCTGCACTATGCACTCATTACTCTGCACTATGCATTCACTGCTCTGCACTATGCATTCACTACTCTGCTCTCTACCCTCACTACTCTGCATTCTGGCCTCACTACTATGCATTGTTCAGTCACTACTCTGCACTCTGCACTCACTACTCTGCACTATGCACTTACTACTCTGCACTTTGCCCTAACTACTCTGCACTATGCACTCATTACTCTGCACTATGCATTCACTGCTCTGCACTATGCATTCACTACTCTGCTCTCTACCCTCACAACTCTGCACTCTACCCTCACTACTCTGTACTCTGCCCTCACTACTATACACTCTGCACTCACTACTCGGCACTGTGCCCACAAAGTAGTACTGCCCTCACTACTCTGCACTCTGCACTCACTGCTCCGCACTCTGCACCCACTATTCTGCATTCTGCACTAATTACTCTGCACTCTACTATCACTACTCTGCACTATGCCCTCACTACTATGCACTATGCACTCACTACTCTGCACTCTGCCCTCACTACTCTGCACTTTGCACTCACTACTCTGTGCTCTGCACTAATACTCTGCAATCTGCCCTAACTACTCTGCTCTCTACCCTCACTACTCTGCATTTTGGCCTCACTACTATGCATTGTTCACTTACTACTCTGCACTCTGCACTAACTGCTTACACTCTGCACTCACTACTCTGCATTTTGCACTAATTACTCTGCACTCGACCATCACTACTCTGCACTCTGCCCTCACTACTATGCACTCATTACTCTGCACTCTGCCCTCACTACTCTGCACTTTTCACTCACTACTCTGTGCTCTGCACTCATACTCTGCAATCTGCCCTAACTACTCTGCTCTCTACCCACACTACTCTGCATTCTGGCCTCACTACTATGCATTGTTCACTCACTACTCTGTACTCTGCCCTCACTACTATACACTCTGCACTCACTACTCGGCACTGTGTCCACAAAGTAGTATTGCCCTCACTATTCTGCACTCTGCACTCACTGCTCCGCACTCTGAACTCACTATTCTGCATTCTGCACTAATTACTCTGCACTCTACTATCACTACTCTGCAATATGCCCTCACTACTATGCACTATGCACTTACTACTCTGCACTCTGCCCTCACTACTCTGCACTTTGCACTCACTACTCTGTGCTCTGCACTAATACTCTGCAATCTGTCCTAACTACTCTGCTCTCTATCCTCACTACTCTGCATTTTGGCCTCGCTACTATGCATTGTTCACTTACTACTCTGCACTCTGCACTAACTGCTTACACTCTGCACTCACTACTCTGCATTTTGCACTAATTACTCTGCACTCTACCATCACTACTCTGCACTCTGCCCTCACTACTATGCACTCATTACTCTGCACTCTGCCCTCACTACTCTGCATTTTTCACTCACTACTCTGTGCTCGGCACTCATACTCTGCAATCTACCCTAACTACTCTGCTCTCTACCCACACTACTCTGCATTCTGGCCTCACTACTATGCATTGTTCACTCACTACTCTGCACTCTGCACTCACTACTCTGCACTATGCACTCACTACTCTGCACTTTGCCCTCACTACTATTCACTGTACGCTCACTACTCGGCACTATGCACTTACTACTCTGCACTATGCACTTACTACTTTGCACTTTGCCCTAACTACTCTGTACTATGCACTCATTACTCTGCACTATGCATTCACTGCTCTGCACTATGCATTCACTGCTCTGCACTCTGCCATTAATACTCTACACTCTGCTATAACTACTATGCACTCTGCTCTCACTACTATGCACTTTGCCCTCACTACTCTGCACTTTGCCCTCACTACTATGCACTCTGCACTCACTACTCAGCACTGTGCCAACACAGTAGTACTGCCCTCACTACTCTGCACTCACTGCTCCACACTTTGCACTCACTACTCTGCATTCTGCCCTCACTACTATGCACTATGCACTCACTACTCTGCACTTTACATTCATTAGTCTGCACTCTATGCTTAGTACTCTGCACTCTGCACTCACTACGCAGTGCTTACTACTCTGCATCCACTGATATGCAGTCTGCAGTTACTACTCTGCACCCTGCCTACAGAGTAGTACTGTCATCACTACTATGCACTCTGCAGTAACTACTCTGCACTCATTACTCTGCACTTACTACTTTGCACTCACTACTCACTACTTTGCACTCACTACTCTGCCCTCTGCACTCATACTCTGCAATTTGCACTCACAACTCTGCACTCTACCCTCACTACTCTGTACTCTGCCCTCACTACTATACACTCTGCACTCACTACTCGGCACTGTGTCCACAAAGTAGTATTGCCCTCACTATTCTGCACTCTGCACTCACTGCTCCGCACTCTGCACTCACTATTCTGCATTCTGCACTAATTACTCTGCACTCTACTATCACTACTCTGCAATATGCCCTCACTACTATGCACTATGCACTTACTACTCTGCACTCTGCCCTCACTACTCTGCACTTTGCACTCACTACTCTGTGCTCTGCACTAATACTCTGCAATCTGTCCTAACTACTCTGCTCTCTATCCTCACTACTCTGCATTTTGGCCTCGCTACTATGCATTGTTCACTTACTACTCTGCACTCTGCACTAACTGCTTACACTCTGCACTCACTACTCTGCATTTTGCACTAATTACTCTGCACTCTACCATCACTACTCTGCACTCTGCCCTCACTACTATGCACTCATTACTCTGCACTCTGCCCTCACTACTCTGCATTTTTCACTCACTACTCTGTGCTCGGCACTCATACTCTGCAATCTACCCTAACTACTCTGCTCTCTACCCACACTACTCTGCATTCTGGCCTCACTACTATGCATTGTTCACTCACTACTCTGCACTCTGCACTCACTACTCTGCACTATGCACTCACTACTCTGCACTTTGCCCTCACTACTATTCACTGTACGCTCACTACTCGGCACTATGCACTTACTACTCTGCACTATGCACTTACTACTTTGCACTTTGCCCTAACTACTCTGTACTATGCACTCATTACTCTGCACTATGCATTCACTGCTCTGCACTATGCATTCACTGCTCTGCACTCTGCCATTAATACTCTACACTCTGCTATAACTACTATGCACTCTGCTCTCACTACTATGCACTTTGCCCTCACTACTCTGCCCTCACTACTATGCACTCTGCACTCACTACTCAGCACTGTGCCAACACAGTAGTACTGCCCTCATTACTCTGCACTCACTGCTCCACACTCACTACTATGCATTCTGCACTAATTACTCTGCACTCTACCATCACTACTCTGAACTCTGCCCTCACTACTATTCGCTGTGCGCTCACTACTCTGCACTCTACACTCACTACTCCGCACTATGCACTTACTACTCTGCACTTTGCCCTCACTACTCTGCACTCTGCCCTCACTACTATGCACTATGCACTCACTACTCTGCACTATGCATTCACTGCTCTGCACTCTGCCATTAATACTCTACACTCTGCTATAACTACTATGCACTCTGCTCTCACTACTATGCACTTTGCCCTCACTACTCTGCACTTTGCCCTCACTACTATGCACTCTGCACTCACTACTCAGCACTGTGCCAACACAGTAGTACTGCCCTCACTACTCTGCACTCACTGCTCCACACTTTGCACTCACTACTCTGCATTCTGCACTAATTACTCTGCACTCTGCCCTCACTACTATGCACTCTGCACTCACTACTCAGCACTGTGCCAACACAGTAGTACTGCCCTCACTACTCTGCACTCACTGCTCCACACTCACTACTATGCATTCTGCACTAATTACTCTGCACTCTACCATCACTACTCTGCACTCTGCCCTCACTACTATTCGCTGTGCGCTCACTACTCTGCACTCTACACTCACTACTCCGCACTATGCACTTACTACTCTGCACTTTGCCCTCACTACTCTGCACTCTGCCCTCACTACTATGCACTATGCACTCACTACTCTGACCTATGCATTCACTGCTTTGCACTCTGCCATTAATACTCTACACTCTGCTATAACTACTATGCACTCTGCTCTCACTACTATGCACTTTGCCCTCACTACTCTGCACTCTGCCCTCACTACTATGCACTCTGCACTCACTACTCAGCACTGTGCCAACACAGTAGTACTGCCCTCACTACTCTGCACTCACTGCTCCACACTCACTACTATGCATTCTACACTAATTACTCTGCACTCTACCATCACTACTCTGCACTCTGCCCTCACTACTATTCGCTGTGCGCTCACTACTCTGCACTCTACACTCACTACTCTGCACTATGCACTTACTACTCTGCACTTTACCCTCACTACTCTGCACTCTGCCCTCACTACTATGCACTATGCACTCATTACTCTGTACTATGCATTCACTGCTCTACACTATGCCCTAAATACTCTACACTCTGTTCTCGCTACTATGCACTTTGCACTCACTACTCTGTGCTCTGCACTCATACTCTGCAATCTGCCCTAACTACTCTGCTCTCTACCCACACTACTCTGCATTTTGGCCTCACTACTATGCATTGTTCACTCACTACTCTCCACTCTGCACTCATTACTCTGCACTATGCATTCACTGCTCTGCACTATGCATTCACTGCTCTGCACTCTGCCATTAATACTCTACACTCTGCTATAACTACTATGCACTCTGCTCTCACTACTATGCACTTTGCCCTCACTACTCTGCACTCTGCCCTCACTACTATGCACTCTGCACTCACTACTCAGCACTGTGCCAACACAGTAGTACTGCCCTCACTACTCTGCACTCACTGCTCCACACTCACTACTATGCATTCTGCACTAATTACTCTGCACTCTACCATCACTACTCTGCACTCTGCCCTCACTACTATTCGCTGTGCGCTCACTACTCTGCACTCTACACTCACTACTCCGCACTATGCACTTACTACTCTGCACTTTGCCCTTACTACTCTGCACTCTGCCCTTACTACTATGCACTAATTACTCTGCACTATGCATTCACTGCTCTACACTCTGCCCTAAATACTCTACACTCTGCTCTCACTACTCTGCAC
Source organism: Lissotriton helveticus (assembly GCF_964261635.1). Taxonomy (NCBI): domain Eukaryota; kingdom Metazoa; phylum Chordata; class Amphibia; order Caudata; family Salamandridae; genus Lissotriton; species Lissotriton helveticus. Next base: position 1,067,134,800 of record NC_136070.1, on the reverse strand, counting down.
TCTGCCCTCACTACTATGCACTATGCACTCATTACTCTGCACTATGCATTCACTGTTCTGCACTCTGCCCTAAATACTCTACACTCTGCTCTCACTACTATGCACTCTGCCCTCACTCCTATGTACTTTGCCCTCACTACTCTGCACTCTGCCCTCACTAATTTGCATTTTGGCTTCACTACTCTGCACTCGGCACTTACTACTCTGCACTCTATACTCACTACTCTGCAATCTGCCCTCACTACTCTGCACTTTGCACTCACTACTCTGCACTCTGCCTTCACTACTCTGCACTTTGCACTCACTACTCTGTGCTCTGCACTCATACTCTGCAATCTGCTCTCACTACTCTGCTCTCTACCCTCACTACTCTGCATTTTGGCCTCACTACTATGCATTGTTCACTCACTACTCTGCACTCTGCACTAACTGCTTACACTCTGCACTCACTACTCTGCATTTTGCACTAATTACTCTGCACTCTACCATCACTACTCTGCACTCTGCCCTCACTACTATGCACTATGCACTCATTACTCTGCACTCTGCCCTCACTACTCTGCACTTTGTACTCACTACTTTGTGCTCTGCACTCACACTCTGCAATCTGCCCTAACTACTCTGCTCTCTACCCACACTACTCTGCATTCTGGCCTCACTACTATGCATTGTTCACTCACTACTCTGCACTCTGCACTCACTACTCTGCACTATGCACTCACTACTCTGCACTTTGCTCTCACTACTCTGCACTCTGCCCTCACTACTATGCACTATGCACTCACTACTCTGCACTTTACATTCATTAGTCTGCACTCTATGCTTAGTACTCTGCACTCTGCACTCACTATGCAGTGCTTACTACTCTGCATCCACTAATATGCAGTCTGCAGTTACTACTCTGCACCCTGCCTACAGAGTAGTACTGTCATCACTACTATGCACTCTGCAGTAACTACTCTGCACTCACTACTCTGCACTTACTACTCTGCACTCACTACTCACTACTTTGCACTCACTACTCTGCCTTCTGCACTCATACTCTGCAATTTGCACTCACAACTCTGCACTCTACCCTCACTACTCTGTACTCTGCCCTCACTACTATACACTCTGCACTCACTACTCGGCACTGTGCCCACAAAGTAGTACTGCCCTCACTACTCTGCACTCTGCACTCACTGCTCCGCACTCTGCACTCACTATTCTGCATTCTGCACTAATTACTCTGCACTCTACTATCACTACTCTGCACTATGCCCTCACTACTATGCACTATGCACTCACTACTCTGCACTCTGCCCTCACTACTCTGCACTTTGCACTCACTACTCTGTGCTCTGCACTAATACTCTGCAATCTGCCCTAACTACTCTGCTCTCTACCCTCACTACTCTGCATTTTGGCCTCACTACTATGCATTGTTCACTTACTACTCTGCACTCTGCACTAACTGCTTACACTCTGCACTCACTACTCTGCATTTTGCACTAATTACTCTGCACTCGACCATCACTACTCTGCACTCTGCCCTCACTACTATGCACTCATTACTCTGCACTCTGCCCTCACTACTCTGCACTTTTCACTCACTACTCTGTGCTCTGCACTCATACTCTGCAATCTGCCCTAACTACTCTGCTCTCTACCCACACTACTCTGCATTCTGGCCTCACTACTATGCATTGTTCACTCACTACTCTGCACTCTGCACTCACTACTCTGCACTATGCACTCACTACTCTGCACTTTGCCCTCACTACTATTCACTGTACGCTCACTACTCGGTACTATGCACTTACTACTCTGCACTATGCACTTACTACTCTGCACTTTGCCCTAACTACTCTGTACTATGCACTCATTACTCTGCACTATGCATTCACTGCTCTGCACTATGCATTCACTGCTCTGCACTCTGCCATTAATACTCTACACTCTGCTATAACTACTATGCACTCTGCTCTCACTACTATGCACTTTGCCCTCACTACTCTGCACTCTGCCCTCACTACTATGCACTCTGCACTCACTACTCAGCACTGTGCCAACACAGTAGTACTGCCCTCACTACTCTGCACTCACTGCTCCACACTTTGCACTCACTACTCTGCATTCTGCACTAATTACTCAGCACTCTACCCTCACTACTATGCACTATGCACTCATTACTCTGCACTATGAATTCACTGCTCTACACTATGCCCTAAATACTCTACACTCTGCTCTCACTACTATGCACTCTGCCCTCACTACTATGCACTCTGCACTCACTACTCAGCACTGTGCCAACACAGTAATACTGCCCTCACTACTCTGCACTCACTGCTCCACACTCTGCACTCACTACTATGCATTCTGCACTAATTACTCTGCACTCTACCATCACTACTCTGCACTCTGCCCTCACTACTATTCGCTGTGCGCTCACTACTCTGCACTCTACACTCACTACTCCGCACTATGCACTTACTACTCTGCACTTTGCCCTCACTACTCTGCACTCTGCCCTCACTACTATGCACTATGCACTCATTACTCTGCACTATGCATTCACTGCTCTACACTCTGCCCTAAATACTCTACACTCTGCTCTCACTACTCTGCACTCTGCCCTTACTACTATGCACTTTGCCCTCACTACTCTGCACTCTGCCCTCACTAATTTGCATTTTGGCTTCACTACTCTGCACTCTGCACTTACTACTCTGCACTCTATACTCACTACTCTGCAATCTGCCCTCACTACTCTGCACTTTGCACTCACTACTCTGCACTCTGCCCTAACTACTCTGCTCTCTACTCACACTACTCTGCAGTCTGGCCTCACTACTATGCATTGTTCACTCACTACTCTGCACTCTGCACTCACTACTCTGCACTATGCACTCACTACTCTGCACTTTGCCCTCACTACTATTCACTGTACGCTCACTACTCGGCACTATGCACTTACTACTCTGCACTATGCACTTACTACTCTGCACTTTGCCCTAACTACTCTGCACTATGCACTCATTACTCTGCACTATGCATTCACTGCTCTGCACTATGCATTCACTACTCTGCTCTCTACCCTCACTACTCTGCATTCTGGCCTCACTACTATGCATTGTTCAGTCACTACTCTGCACTCTGCACTCACTACTCTGCACTATGCACTTACTACTCTGCACTTTGCCCTAACTACTCTGCACTATGCACTCATTACTCTGCACTATGCATTCACTGCTCTGCACTATGCATTCACTACTCTGCTCTCTACCCTCACAACTCTGCACTCTACCCTCACTACTCTGTACTCTGCCCTCACTACTATACACTCTGCACTCACTACTCGGCACTGTGCCCACAAAGTAGTACTGCCCTCACTACTCTGCACTCTGCACTCACTGCTCCGCACTCTGCACCCACTATTCTGCATTCTGCACTAATTACTCTGCACTCTACTATCACTACTCTGCACTATGCCCTCACTACTATGCACTATGCACTCACTACTCTGCACTCTGCCCTCACTACTCTGCACTTTGCACTCACTACTCTGTGCTCTGCACTAATACTCTGCAATCTGCCCTAACTACTCTGCTCTCTACCCTCACTACTCTGCATTTTGGCCTCACTACTATGCATTGTTCACTTACTACTCTGCACTCTGCACTAACTGCTTACACTCTGCACTCACTACTCTGCATTTTGCACTAATTACTCTGCACTCGACCATCACTACTCTGCACTCTGCCCTCACTACTATGCACTCATTACTCTGCACTCTGCCCTCACTACTCTGCACTTTTCACTCACTACTCTGTGCTCTGCACTCATACTCTGCAATCTGCCCTAACTACTCTGCTCTCTACCCACACTACTCTGCATTCTGGCCTCACTACTATGCATTGTTCACTCACTACTCTGCACTCTGCACTATGCACTCACTACTCTGCACTTTGCCCTCACTACTATTCACTGTACGCTCACTACTCGGCACTATGCACTTACTACTCTGCACTATGCACTTACTACTCTGCACTTTGCCCTAACTACTCTGCACTATGCACTCATTACTCTGCACTATGCATTCACTGCTCTGCACTATGCATTCACTGCTCTGCACTCTGCCATTAATACTCTACACTCTGCTATAACTACTATGCACTCTGCTCTCACTACTATGCACTTTGCCCTCACTACTCTGCACTCTGCCCTCACTACTATGCACTCTGCACTCACTACTCAGCACTGTGCCAACACAGTAGTACTGCCCTCACTACTCTGCACTCACTGCTCCACACTCACTACTATGCATTCTGCACTAATTACTCTGCACTCTACCATCACTACTCTGCACTCTGCCCTCACTACTATTCGCTGTGCGCTCACTACTCTGCACTCTACACTCACTACTCCGCACTATGCACTTACTACTCTGCACTTTGCCCTTACTACTCTGCACTAATTACTCTGCACTATGCATTCACTGCTCTACACTCTGCCCTAAATACTCTACACTCTGCTCTCACTACTCTGCACTCTGCCCTCACTACTATGCACTATGCACTCATTACTCTGCACTATGCATTCACTGTTCTGCACTCTGCCCTAAATACTCTACACTCTGCTCTCACTACTATGCACTCTGCCCTCACTACTATGCACTTTGCCCTCACTACTCTGCACTCTGCCCTCACTAATTTGCATTTTGGCTTCACTACTCTGCACTCTGCACTTACTACTCTGCACTCTATACTCACTACTCTGCAATCTGCCCTCACTACTCTGCACTTTGCACTCACTACTCTGCACTCTGCCTTCACTACTCTGCACTTTGCACTCACTACTCTGTGCTCTGCACTCATACTCTGCAATCTGCCCTCACTACTCTGCTCTCTACCCTCACTACTCTGCATTTTGGCCTCACTACTATGCATTGTTCACTCACTACTCTGCACTCTGCACTAACTGCTTACACTCTGCACTCACTACTCTGCATTTTGCACTAATTACTCTGCACTCTACCATCACTACTCTGCACTCTGCCCTCACTACTATGCACTATGCACTCATTACTCTGCACTCTGCCCTCACTACTCTGCACTTTGTACTCACTACTTTGTGCTCTGCACTCACACTCTGCAATCTGCCCTAACTACTCTGCTCTCTACCCACACTACTCTGCATTCTGGCCTCACTACTATGCATTGTTCACTCACTACTCTGCACTCACTACTCTGCACTATGCACTCACTACTCTGCACTTTGCTCTCACTACTCTGCACTCTGCCCTCACTACTATGCACTATGCACTCACTACTCTGCACTTTACATTCATTAGTCTGCACTCTATGCTTAGTACTCTGCACTCTGCACTCACTACGCAGTGCTTACTACTCTGCATCCACTAATATGCAGTCTGCAGTTACTACTCTGCACCCTGCCTACAGAGTAGTACTGTCATCACTACTATGCACTCTGCAGTAACTACTCTGCACTCACTACTCTGCGCTTACTACTCTGCACTCACTACTCACTACTTTGCACTCACTACTCTGCCCTCTGCACTCATACTCTGCAATTTGCACTCACAACTCTGCACTCTACCCTCACTACTCTGTACTCTGCCCTCACTACTATACACTCTGCACTCACTACTCGGCACTGTGCCCACAAAGTAGTACTGCCCTCATTACTCTGCACTCTGCACTCACTGCTCCGCACTCTGCACTCACTATTCTGCATTCTGCACTAATTACTCTGCACTCTACTATCACTACTCTGCACTATGCCCTCACTACTATGCACTCACTACTCTGCACTCTGCCCTCACTACTCTGCACTTTGCACTCACTACTCTGTGCTCTGCACTAATACTCTGCAATCTGCCCTAACTACTCTGCTCTCTACCCTCACTACTCTGCATTTTGGCCTCACTACTATGCATTGTTCACTTACTACTCTGCACTCTGCACTAACTGCTTACACTCTGCACTCACTACTCTGCATTTTGCACTAATTACTCTGCACTCGACCATCACTACTCTGCACTCTGCCCTCACTACTATGCACTCATTACTCTGCACTCTGCCCTCACTACTCTGCACTTTTCACTCACTACTCTGTGCTCTGCACTCATACTCTGCAATCTGCCCTAACTACTCTGCTCTCTACCCACACTACTCTGCATTCTGGCCTCACTACTATGCATTGTTCACTCACTACTCTGCACTCTGCACTCACTACTCTGCACTATGCACTCACTACTCTGCACTTTGCCCTCACTACAATTCACTGTACGCTCACTACTCGGCACTATGCACTTACTACTCTGCACTATGCACTTACTACTCTGCACTTTGCCCTAACTACTCTGTACTATGCACTCATTACTCTGCACTATGCATTCACTGCTCTGCACTATGCATTCACTGCTCTGCACTCTGCCATTAATACTCTACACTCTGCTGTAACTACTATGCACTCTGCTCTCACTACTCTGCACTTTGCCCTCACTACTCTGCACTCTGCCCTCACTACTATGCACTCTGCACTCACTACTCAGCACTGTGCCAACACAGTAGTACTGCCCTCACTACTCTGCACTCACTGCTCCACACTTTGCACTCACTACTCTGCATTCTGCACTAATTACTCTGCACTCTACCCTCACTACTATGCACTATGCACTCATTACTCTGCACTATGAATTCACTGCTCTACACTATGCCCTAAATACTCTACACTCTGCTCTCACTACTATGCACTCTGCCCTCACTACTATGCACTCTGCACTCACTACTCAGCACTGTGCCAACACAGTAATACTGCTGTTAGACGGGGACCTGGAGGGTCGGCCGAGCACAAGGGGAGAGGCCTCCGGTGAGGGCCGTCTCCAGCGATCGTACAGACAAGTAACTTCCCCCCCCACAGATGGACACCACACGAAGATCAGAGTAACACCTTTTATAGGCAGTTCTTGAAGTAAGGTAGTACGATACAAGGAGATCAGGACACGATGATCCTCTCAATTCTAGTCTCTAGTAGGGGAAGGGGGTAGCGGGACAGTCTTGGTACCTACGGGTACTGAGGTGAAACGGCGGTAGCTCACAATCCTCGAGCTCGGTGGTCGGACGGGTCGGACCGCTGCAGCGCCAGCAGGTCCCGAAGAGATCGTAGGTGGCAACGGGCCGCGGCAGCGCCAGCAGGTCCCAACGAGGATGGAAGGTACAACGGGCCGCGGCAGCGCCAGCAGGTCCCACGAGGATGAAGGTTGCAGAAGGCCGCGGCAGCGCCAGCAGGCAGGACGATAGTTCACAAGGCAGGGCTGCGGCAGCGCCAGCAGTCCGTCAAGGATGAGTTCTTCTCGGTGTCTCTCGACTCCAGGATACAACTGCCTTCCTGCTCTGGGGCTGCCTCGGTTATAGGTCTGGCGCCCTTTGATGTCCGGACCCTCGCACTGGGAGGTCGGGAGGTCCGGGATGAGGGAGTCCAGACACCCAGCAGGGGGGTGGAGCCAGCACCCGGGGAGGCTGGGGGCAATCGGCACCTGGCGGGGGAGAGCCATCGACACTTCTTTCTCCCATTAGCCTGCCAAGTGGTCCGTTCACCTCCTGGATGGATGGTGGTGCCGGGATGGCGGGGCCTGGCCGGGTCCAGGGTTGGGGTCGAGCTGAGGCCACGCGGCCGCGTGGTGCACTGTCCAAGATGGCGGCTGGGCCGGGCAATGGGGCTGACGGGGGCCCGGGCCCGTGACACAGAGATATCCGGGAGCAGGCGTCCCGGAGGGGACGGGTTGCGGGTTGCTTCTGCGGGTAGCCCCCGGAGAGCCGGTGTCTGGGCCCTGTCGTGCGGGGAGGGAGCGAGCCCTTCGTGGGGCCTGTCCAACATGCGTCCCCCCCAGCTGAAGGCGGGGAGAGTCACCCATCCTCTTGGGGACTCTCCTCGTCGAGGGGCGGAAAAAGCGGGACAGGCCATCCGCGTTGGCGTGGTCTTTGCCAGGGCGATGCTCCACAGTGAAGTCCATCCCCTGCAGGGAGATGGACCATCGCAATAGTTTGGGGTTCTCCCCCCGCATTTGCATTAGCCATTGCAGGGGCCGATGATCTGTTTGTACCCAGAAGTGGGTTCCGAAGAGGTAAGGCCGGAGCTTCTTGAGGGCCCATACTACTGCGAAGGCCTCTCGCTCAATGGTGCTGCAGCGCTGTTCTCGGTGCAGGAGGCGTCTGCTGATGAAGTTCAGTTGGGAGAGGACGGCCCCGATGCCATGGTCTGAGGCATCAGTCTGGACGATGAACTCACGGCTGTAGTCGGGGGCCTGGAGCACAGGAGCGGTGCACATGGCGGCCTTCAGCCTCTCGAAGGCCGCTTGACAGTCGGGAGTCCAGTTGACTGTTTTTGGGTTGGTCTTGGATGTGAGTTCCGTGAGGGGCCCCACAATGCTGCCATAGTCCTTTACGAACCGCCGATAGTATCCGGTGAGCCCCAAGAAGGCTCGGACCTCGGTTTGGGTTACGGGGGGGCGCCAGGACTGGATGGCAGCGATCTTGAGCTGGAGGGGGGCCACCAGACCGCTCCCCACTTGGTGTCCGAGGTAGGTCACGGACCCCTGGCCGATTTGGCACTTGCTGGCCTTGATTGTGAGGCCGGCCCGTTGGAGGGCCTGCAGGACCTCTCGGAGGTGGCGGAGGTGGTCTGACCAGTGGCGGCTATACACCGCGATGTCGTCCAGGTATGCGGCGCTGAACTCTTCGAGGCCCGCCAATACCTGGTTCACAAGTCGTTGAAACGTGGCTGGAGCGTTTTTCATGCCGAATGGCATCACTCTGAAATGGTAGTGTCCATCCGGGGTGGAGAAAGCGGATCGTTCTTGTGCCCTGGGGGTGAGGCCGATCTGCCAGTAGCCCGCCGTCAGGTCGAAGATGCTTAGGTAGCGGGCCGCCCCCATGCGGTCAACTAGTTCGTCGGCTCGGGGGATGGGGTGAGCGTCGGTTCGGGTGACAGCGTTCAGACCCCGATAGTCGACGCAGAACCGGAGCTCGGGTGTGGTGCCCGGGGCCGCAGCTTTGGGGACCAGTACAACCGGGCTGGCCCAGGGGCTGTCAGAGGGTTCGATGACTCCGAGTGCGAGCATCTTGGAGACTTCTTCTTGGATGCAGGTGCGTACCCGATCTGGTACCCGGTACGGCCGGTGTCGGATCGGAGGACTGTCGCCAGTGTCCACGTCGTGCAGACACCAGGGGGTGACCCCGGGTGTGAGGGAGAATAGGTTTGCAAATTGCAGCAGGAGGGCCCGACAGTCTTGGCGCTGCTCCGGGGTCAGAGCCTCGGAGAGTTGGACCCCGTCCACCGAACCATCTTTTTCCCCGGCCCCCAGTAGGTCAGGGAGGGGCTCGGAGTCCTCTTCTGCCGCACTGTCTGTAGCCATCAGCAGGCTGAGCTCCGAGCGCACGAAGTGGGGTTTGAGTCTGTTGGCGTGGAGGACCCGGAGGGGGTTCCGGGGGGATTCCATGTCGATGAGGTAGGTGACGGGGCTCTTACGCTCGATCACCTTGAAGGGCCCCGTCCATTTGTCCTGTAAGGCACAAGGTTCGATGGGGGACATCACCCATACCTGCTGGCCCGGCTCGAATTCGATGGAGGAGGCATGTTGATCGTACCACTTCTTCATGTCCTCCTGACTGGCTTCAAGATTGGCTTTGGCGAGCTCTCTGAATCGCCGGGTCTGATTACGGAGGGTCAGGAGGTACTTGTAGACGTCTGGAGGGGTCTTCAGGGGGGCCATTTCCCACTCTTCTTTAACTAGGCTGAGAGGCCCGCGAACAGGGTGTCCGTACAGGAGTTCGAAAGGGCTGAAGCCGAGGGACTTCTGGGGGACTTCTCGGTAGGCGAAGAGGAGGCACGGTAGTAGCACGTCCCACTGGCGGCGTAGGGGTTCTTCCAGCCCCATGATCATCCCCTTGAGAGTGCGGTTGAATCGCTCGACCAGTCCGTTTCCTTGCGGGTGATAGGGGGTTGTGAATTGGTAGGTGACTCCGCACTGTTGCCATAGGGATTTCATATATTTGGAGATAAAGTTCGTGCCCCTGTCGCTGACGACTTCCCTGGGGAAGCCCACTCGAGAGAAGATCCCCATTAAGGCTCGACCTACTACTGGTGCTGTTACAGTTCGAAGGGGAACCGCCTCAGGATAGCGGGTGGCGTGGTCCACCAGGACCAGGATGAATCGATGCCCTTGTGCTGTTCGGGGGTCCAGGGGCCCCACAATGTCTATTCCCACCCTTTCGAACGGGGTGGTCACAACGGGGAATGGTTGAAGAGGTGCCTTGAGCTTGCGGCCGCTCTTCCCGCTGGCCTGGCAGGTCGGGCAGGACCGGCAGTGGGTGGAGACGTCATTTCTCATTTTCGGCCAGTAAAAGTGAGTCACCAGGCGGTTGTATGTTTTGTCTTGCCCCAAGTGTCCAGCCAGGGGGACATCATGGGCCAAGTTCAGAAGGAAGTCTCTGAAACGGAGGGGCACCACCAGCACTCGACTGGCCCCCAGCTCCGCTATTCTTTGTTCGCTGTACAGTAGGTCATTGTCCCAATAGATCCAGTGGGCCCCTGCGGTGTCTCCTGTGCCCTGGGCGAGCGCTTGCTGTCGCAGTCCCTCGAGGGAGGGACATGTCTTTTGCTCTTGTCGGAATTGTTCTTGGGTGGGCCCCCCTTCCTGACACCACTGAGCCAGGTCCGGGAAGTCTTGGGGCTGAGCGGGCTCTTCGTGGGTTTGTTTCGGGGTGTCCGCAGGGATGGAGTCTCCCTCTGAAGCGATCGGGGGAGGAGGTGCTGGCCATTCGGGTTCTTCAGATCTAGGGAGGGTGTCGGCGGCCATGGACCGGGTTGTTACGCACGCCCAGCCCGGGAGGCCTAACATCCCCAGGTGCTCTCTTCTTTCAACGGCTGCCCACGGGGAACTCTCGAGATCGTTCCCCAGGAGGCAGTCCACGGGGGCATCGTCGCGGACAGTCACTTTTAACATACCGGAGACTCCTCCCCATTCGAAGGGGACGCAGGCCATCCGACACAGGCTCTCCGAATTGTCGGCCGATCGGACGGGGCACAGAACGTTTGGCAGGATTTGTTCTGGGGTCACCAGGTGACAACGGACGGCCGTCACACTGGCCCCTGTGTCACGCAGGGCTTCGGCCTTACGCCCATTTATGTTCACCCACTGGCTGTATTTCCTGGTGTTGGCTGGTAGGGGAGCCCGCGGGATCAGGTCTCTTCCCCCTAGGCAGGCCAGGGTCATGGCGGCAGGTTCCCACTCGGGCTGCTCCTGCTCATACTCTTCAGGCTCTTCGGAGACTTGCTCTTCTCCTAGGGCGGCGGCAGCCACCTGGCGGGGTCCGGGGGTCTGGTTCTTTGGGCAGGTCGGGTCACTGGCATAGTGGCCGACTCGCTGGCATTGATGACACGTAACGTTGGCTCGGAACCCCGGGCGCATCGGGGGGTTGCCCCGGCCGGCCAGGGGCGGGGTGTTGTTGACGGGAGCGGCCGGGACGGCGTCTCTGCCCCGGCCCTGTCCTCCTCCTCCTCCTCGGGGACGATGATGACCTTGGTTGGTTCTGTTCTGCTCGTTTGGCCCACTCCGGGTCACTCGGGTGCTCTCCCATCGGTCAGCCTCGGCGGCGAGCTGCCGTGGGTCAGTCAATTTACTGTCGAGGAGGTGCTGCCTGAGCTCGACGAAGCAGTTGTTGGAGAGGTGCTCCCACACAATGAGGTTGAAGAGCTGTTCGTAGGTTGTTACGTTGCTACCCTTGATCCATCCCTCGAAGGCTCGGCTGAAATAGTTTACATATTCTATCCAGGTTGTACCCGGGATCCGGGTGCAGTTGCGGAACCTCTGGCGGTACATCTCGGGCGTCAGCCCATATCGACTGAGGAGGGCGGCCTTCATGTGGTCATAGGACGTCATTTGATGGTCCGGGAGCTGCAGCAGGGCATCCCGGCCTTCATTGACGAATCTCCCCCATAGACCGGCTCCCCAGTCACTTCGAGCGATCCGGTGGGCAGTCATGGCGATCTTGTAGGCCTTGAACCACTGCTGTATGTCGTCGTTCCGATAGTATTCACGGACCACATCCTTGGGGATGTGGACCTTCTGTTCGGTAGTACCTGGGGGGCGCGGTTGCTCGGGCACCCCTAGGTCTTTGTTCTGTTTGCGCATTTCTATCTCCGCTAGCTTGCACTCGTGTTCGTATGTCAGTCTTTTTTCTTCGAGTTCTCTCTGTCTCTGCTTTTCCTCTCGCTCTTCTTGGAGCCGTAAGTGTTCTAAGTTCATCTTTTGTTCTGCCAGTTTCAATTCTCCGTCTAATTTGAGCCGTGCCAGCTCTAACTCGTGTAGTCTATTTTTCTCTCGTTCTCGGATCTCTTCCCGGGAGAGATCCGTTCTCCTTTTTCCGTCAGAGTGGTGTTTGTTTCCGGGGCTTCGGGGTCCCGGGGTCCGGCGATATTTGTCTCTGCCCAGGATTCTAGGGCGTGTTTGAAGTCCTCTTTCGTGCTCAGACCGGTGGTGGCAATGCCTAGTTCTATGCAAAATTGTTTTAGCTCTCGGTGGTTGTACTCTTCCAGTTTTTCCATCTGGAATTTCTCTGCAGATCCGCTCTCTCTGGTCGTCATTGTGGATTAGTCGTAGGGTGAGTTACTCTCTGTACGGTTTACGCGTTGGTTCGGATCCCACCGCTGCCACCAATGTTAGACGGGGGCCTGGAGGGTCGGCCGAGCACAAGGGGAGAGGCCTCCGGTGAGGGCCGTCTCCAGCGATCGTACAGAAAAGTAACTTCCCCCCCCACAGATGGACACCACACGAAGATCAGAGTAACACCTTTTATAGGCAGTTCTTGAAGTAAGGTAGTACGATACAAGGAGATCAGGACACGATGATCCTCTCAATTCTAGTCTCTAGTAGGGGAAGGGGGTAGCGGGACAGTCTTGGTACCTACGGGTACTGAGGTGAAACGGCGGTAGCTCACAATCCTCGAGCTCGGTGGTCGGACGGGTCGGACCGCGGCAGCACCAGCAGGTCCCGAAGAGATCGTAGGTGGCAACGGGCCGCGGCAGCGCCAGCAGGTCCCAACGAGGATGGAAGGTACAACGGGCCGCGGCAGCGCCAGCAGGTCCCACGAGGATGAAGGTTGCAGAAGGCCGCGGCAGCTCCAGCAGGCAGGACGATAGTTCACAAGGCAGGGATGCGGCAGCGCCAGCAGTCCGTCAAGGATGAGTTCTTCTCGGTGTCTCTCGACTCCAGGATACAACTGCCTTCCTGCTCTGGGGCTGCCTCGGTTATAGGTCTGGCGCCCTTTGATGTCCGGACCCTCGCACTGGGAGGTCGGGAGGTCCGGGATGAGGGAGTCCAGACACCCAGCAGGGGGGTGGAGCCAGCACCCGGGGAGGCTGGGGGCGATCGGCACCTGGCGGGGGAGAGCCATCGACACTTCTTTCTCCCATTAGCCTGCCAAGTGGTCCGTTCACCTCCTGGATGGATGGTGGTGCCGGGATGGCGGGGCCTGGCCGGGTCCAGGGTTGGGGTCGAGCTGAGGCCACGCGGCCGCGTGGTGCAGTGTCCAAGATGGCGGCTGGGCCGGGCAATGGGGCTGACGGGGGCCCGGGCCCGTGACACAGAGATATCCGGGAGCAGGCGTCCCGGAGGGGACGGGTTGCGGGTTGCTTCTGCGGGTAGCCCCCGGAGAGCCGGTGTCTGGGCCCTGTCGTGCGGGGAGGGAGCGAGCCCTTCGTGGGGCCTGTCCAACAACTGCCCTCACTACTCTGCACTCACTGCTCCACACTCTGCACTCACTACTATGCATTCTGCACTAATTACTCTGCACTCTACCATCACTACTCTGCACTCTGCCCTCACTACTATTCGCTGTGCGCTCACTACTCTGCACTCTACACTCACTACTCCGCACTATGCACTTACTACTCTGCACTTTGCCCTCACTACTCTGCACTCTGCCCTCACTACTATGCACTATGCACTCATTACTCTGCACTATGCATTCACTGCTCTACACTCTGCCCTAAATACTCTACACTCTGCTCTCACTACTCTGCACTCTGCCCTTACTACTATGCACTTTGCCCTCACTACTCTGCACTCTGCCCTCACTAATTTGCATTTTGGCTTCACTACTCTGCACTCTGCACTTACTACTCTGCACTCTATACTCACTACTCTGCAATCTGCCCTCACTACTCTGCACTTTGCACTCACTACTCTGCACTCTGCCCTAACTACTCTGCTCTCTACTCACACTACTCTGCATTCTGGCCTCACTACTATGCATTGTTCACTCACTACTCTGCACTCTGCACTCACTACTCTGCACTATGCACTCACTACTCTGCACTTTGCCCTCACTACTATTCACTGTACGCTCACTACTCGGCACTATGCACTTACTACTCTGCACTATGCACTTACTACTCTGCACTTTGCCCTAACTACTCTGCACTATGCACTCATTACTCTGCACTATGCATTCACTGCTCTGCACTATGCATTCACTACTCTGCTCTCTACCCTCACTACTCTGCATTCTGGCCTCACTACTATGCATTGTTCAGTCACTACTCTGCACTCTGCACTCACTACTCTGCACTATGCACTCACTACTCTGCATTTTGCACTAATTACTCTGCACTCTACCATCACTACTCTGCACTCTGCCCTCAATACTATGCACTATGCACTCAGTATTCTGCACTCTGCCCTCACTACTCTGCACTCTGCCCTCACTACTATGCACTATGCACTCACTGCTCTGCACTCTGCCCTCACTACTCTGCACTTTGCACTCACTACTCTGTGCTCTGCACTCATACTCTGCAATCTGCCCTAACTACTCTGCTCTCTACCCTCACTACTCTGCATTTTAGCCTCACTACTATGCATTTTTCACTTACTACTCTGCACTCTGCACTAACTGCTTACACTCTGCACTCACTACTCTGCATTTTGCACTAATTACTCTGCACTCTACCATCACTACTCTGCACTCTGCCCTCACTACTATGCACTATGCACTCATTACTCTGCACTCTGCCCTCACTACTCTGCACTTTGCACTCACTACTCTGTGCTCTGCACTCATACTCTGCAATCTGCCCTAGCTACTCTGCTCTCTACCCACACTACTCTGCATTCTGGCCTCACTACTATGCATTGTTCACTCACTACTCTGCACTCTGCCCTCACTACTATGCACTATGCACTCACTACTCTGCACTTTACATTCATTAGTCTGCACTCTATGCTCAATACTCTGCACTCTGCACTCACTACGCTGCGCTTACTACTCTGCATCCATTAATATGCAGTCTGCAGTTACTACTCTGCACTCTGCCTACAGAGTAGTACTGTCATCACTACTATGCACTCTGCAGTCACTACTCTGCACCCACTACTCTGCACTCACTACTCTGCACTCACTACTCTGCACTCACTACTCTGCACTCACTACTCACTACTTTGCACTCACTACTCTGCCCTCTGCACTTTACATTCACTACTCTGCGCTCTGCACTCATGCTGTGCAATCTGCCCTCACTACTCTGCACTCTGCCCTCACTACTATGCACTTTGTCCTCACTACTCTGCACTCTGCCCTCACTACTATGCACTCTGCACTCACTACTCGGCACTATGCCCACACAGTAGTACTGCCCTCACTACTCTGCACTCACTGCTCTACACTCTGCACTCACTACTTTGCATTCTGCACTAATTACTCTGCACTCTACCATCACTACTCTGCACAATGCCCTCACTACTATTTGCTGTGCGCTCACTACTCTGCACTCTACACTCACTACTCCGCACTATGCACTTACTACTCTGCACTTTGCCCTCACTACTCTGCACTCTGCCCTCACTACTCTGCACTCTGCCCTCACTACTATGCACTATGCACTAGAAAATGTTTAGACACATAAGTAACTATCTGTTGATACTGACATATAAAAAGTATGCATAAATACAAAAATGTAATATACATTATTTTTTTTTTACAGGTTCTTCTAAAAAGAAGAAGCTAACAACAAGGTAATATACTTAGTTCAAGTTTTTAATAAAAATATGACTAATATCATTGAATGCATACATTATTAAAGTTGCTTATCATAGTATGTTACAATAGTTCATCAAAACATTACTAGTAAGAAATTACTTTTTCATAATATAAAACAAAAATATTAGTCATGTATGCATAACTATACTGTAATATTAGCAAAATTACATATACAAATTAATTTAAAAAAACAAGTAACAGAATAACATATAAATCTTTGACTACAGTTTTACAAAAAGACAACATGATGTATAGTAACATACAAGCTCACTACAATCAAGCACATGACAAATTTTCACAAACTTCTAGAGGTAGACAATGCTTACCAAATAGTCTATTTGCCATAATTCACAATTACAATAAACAAGCAAACATATGGGATGCACAAGATTTGCATTATATAATGGATCTTGGAAATGCATTATATTTACATATGCATCACATTAATAAACAAGAATTTATGCATCCTGATGAACTACCAAAATATGTAATGCATGAAAATAATATATATTCAATTCATCTTCGCCAACCATACTATGGTAAAATTTTTGAACGTTTTGATTTGTCATATCCAGACATTCAAGAAGCATTAAATATATCAATAACACATTCTGGAGTCTTAATATGCATGGATGTATATGTAATTTCTATATTTAAAAATGAAAATACATACTTTATCTTTGATTCACATAGTCGGGATCATAATGGTATGCCACATACAAATGGCACATGTGTAGTAATCATAAAAAAAAGTTTTCAGGATGTAATGCATCATATTTGTAGTTTAGCAAGTTTTATAAAACCAGATAATGCAGTTGATATACAATTTGAATTAACACCAATAGATGTTATAAAAATAAAACAAAAATCTTTTAAACAAGCATTACAAAAAGTACATACAATTGGAAAGGATGAAAGTACACTTTTAGTACATGATGCAAACATTTTAGAGCAGGAAAATAACAATAGTAGCAAAGTTGAGAGAGCAACAACATCTAAGTTACAATCTGAACAGACTAGTACTATTACATACACACAAGTTACAAGCACATTAATACATGCAGCACCTGAACATGTTACAAAAGAGACATTAAAAAAAAAGGTGTAACACAGATAAAATTATTTCTAAAACTGCTAAAACAGCTAAAATTAGTGCTTTATTAGAAACAGAAAAAATTGAGCAAAAAAATGTAGATCAGCAGACACATATTAATGTAGCTACAACAAATTTACCAGTAACAAAAGAATTGCAAATTGCTAAAAAATGTAACAAGAAAGTACTTAAAAAAAGGCATTAAAAAACATACAATTATTGAAGTCATTAAAAGCAAGTTTAATAACAGATAATAGTAATCAAAAACTCAAAAAAAGTAATAAAAAGAAATTAAATAAAAATGCATTATTACAATGTACTATGCATAAATTGGAATCACATGAAATAAATACTATTAATTGTAAAAATGACAATAGTAACATAGTAATAGAAGTTAACTGTAATTTAATAAATACACAATTGCAAGGAATAAAAATAGATAACACATACATTTGCAATCTACTTTTTGCTATTATTTATAGTCAAAATACAGATCCAACAAAATGGACTGCACAAGATATGCATAATATAATGCAACTTGGCAAAAACATGTATGTAGATATGACAACTTTCTATAAGAAACAAAACATACACTTTGAAAATATACCTACTTATATTGAATATGATAATACTATATATTCAATAAAGATGCAAAAAGAGCAGTTCTATAGCATAGTAAAAAATAATACAGTACTAAAAAACATACACTTAACTATAACGAATGCTTTAGCTAGACATTATTGTAATATAATATTTTTACATTCAATTGTAATTATTATTATTAATAGACATGATACCTATTGCATTTATTACTCACAAACATCAAAAAGTAGTCATAAATATACTACTGACTACATTCCAAACAGTATAGAAATAAAAACATATACAGATTTAATGCAGTATATAATGACTATATGTAAAGATATGCTAGTCATTAATGAAGAATTACTATTAATAAAAGTAATACCTTTAACAGTGACTAAAATTCTTAAGTCTTCTTTTAAAAAAACACAAAAAAGACTAGCTTTAAAAAAAACTGTTGAAGATAATAAACAAATGCTTATACACTATAGCACACAATTAGCTTCTTCACCTACCACTTTCCAATCTGCAGTAATAACAAAAAAAGTTACAGAAGTAAAAAATAATACAAATAAAGAAATATCTACTTCACAAACATCTATTGAACCTGCAGTTACTAAAAAAAATGGGAAAAATAAAAAATATACAAATAAAATACAAATAAATAGTAACAGTGAGAATAGCATAGTACCAGAAATAGATAGTAATAATATGCATAATATAACATTTGAGGAAAGCACTGCAAACGAAAATATCCCAATTAATAATATTAATAAAAATGCAATACCAAATAAAGATACAAATATGTTAACAATATCAAAAATAATAGAACATTTTCATAATGAAATACAATATGGTCCAGAATATATATGCACTATTTGTAATCAAATGTGGCATAAGCAGACAGTAAAAAATATAGGACATATCACAAACCAAACAACATTTCTATTATGTAACATTAGTGAATATCAAACTAATTATATATGTGATACATGCTATCACTACATAACTAAAAAAAACATTCCACCATGTTCTGTTTACAATGGAATGAGTTTCCCTAATATACCATCTGAATTATATTTACATAATTTAGAGGAGAGATTAATATCTCCAAGAATACCTTTTTTGCAAATTAGAACATTGCCACGTGGATTTCAAAAAGCATTAAGAGGTGCTGTTGTTAATGTACCAGCTGATGTTATGACCACGATTACAATGTTGCCAAGACAAATAAGTGATAATATGACAATTCCTATAAAATTAAAAAGAAAATTACGTTATAAATTATACACACATTATGAAAATGTAAGACCTAATAAAGTAAAAAATGCAGCTGTATATTTAGCTTGCAATAGTGAATTATTTAAAGAATATGGTATAACTATGTAAATGTAAATGTATAGGCATTTATATAGCGCACTACTTACCCGTAGGGTCCCAAGGCGCTTCGACCGCTGCGAAACCCTTCCTGGTTTCCCTGAGAGATGGTCCCTTAATGGGTATCTCCAGGGTGAGACCAGGCATCCCCGGCGGTCTGGTGGGGCCGTTAGTGAAGATGAGGCAAGCTAATGCCCAGAGTTGCCGAGTGTGATCGCTGATCAGAGTGGGAACCGAGGCGAGAGAATTATCGAGTCCGCTGACCCTGGTCCAGAAACCTGCCGCGCCGGGAATCGAACCCTGGTCCCGGGCCGTCCTCTGCTCTCGGGTCTGCCGCCTCTAACCAGTGAGCCACACTACTTCACTATAAACTCAGATTGGCAATATACACCAAATCAAGAAACAAATGATACAAATATGTCTGAAACTAACAATACTTCAAGTAGTACAGATGAACTACCTGTAGGTAATTTAGATACATTATTAACAAATGAAACTATTCCAACAGAGAACATTAATGTATTAAGTTTAGCTCCTGCTGAACATAATACTCCGCGTGGATTATATGAAGACAAAGATTCTGAATACTTAGCATTTCCAACAATTTTTTGTGGTAAACGTAGAACAGCTAATGAAAATAGACATGTACCAGTACATTATAGTACCATATGTAAATGGGAATTACGAAGTTTTGACAAAAGAGTAGCTAATAATGTTACAAATCTGTTTTTTAAGTTAAAAAGATTGCAAATTAAACAAATACAAGACAAAATTTTTATATCACTTAGAAAGTATTTTACTAATGGGAAAGTTATAACAGTGAAAGATATAAAAGATAACTTAGACAGCATACTACAATACAATGAAGGTTACAAAATATTGAAAAGAATACGGAGTTCTCCCCCATATTGGGAAAATTGTAAGAAAGATTTATTTGCAATGATAAGGCAATTGGGTATCCCAACTTTTTTTCTAACTTTATCAGCAGCAGAAACAAAATGGTACCATTTGATTAATATACTATTACGGATAAAAAAACAAAAAGAATGTACAAGAGATGAATTCAAAAGTATGACATGGGAAACAAAATGCAGTTTAATACAGCAAGACCCAATAACATGTGCACGACATTTCGATTATCAAGTTAGAAAATTATTCAATTGTATTTTACTTCACAAATCAAACCCAGTAGGTAAAGTAATAGATTATTTTTACAGAGTTGAATTTCAACAGAGAGGATCACCACATATACATGCATTACTTTGGATTGATAATGCACCACAATATAACATACACAAAGATGATGAAGTTATAACTTTTATAAATAAGCACATAACATGAACAAAAACAGAAGACACACCTTTAAACAGTTTACTTCCATTACAAAAACATGGGCATACAAAAAATTGCCGCATGAAACATAAAAAAACATGCAAATATCAATTTCCAAGATATCCAATGGCATGCACAATGATATTAAAGCCATTACAACTAGAAAACACAAACAATATGTTTAAGCAACACATAGATATTATTCATGCTACAATGAATACAGAACGATTTGCAAATTACACATATGAAGAATTTTTACAACACATTCAAATAACAGAAGAACAATATATAACATGCATACAATTACAAATAACTAAAACTACTATATTTTTAAAAAGAACACCAGCTGAATGTTTTATTAATAATTACAATAAAGTAATTTTAAAAGCATGGCAAGCTAACATAGATATACAGTATGTTTTAGATGCATATGCTTGTGCTGTATATATTGTATCATATATTAGTAAATCTCAGCGTGGCTTAAGTAAAATATTAGCACAAGCTGCAAAAGAAGTTGGCCATAATGTAAAGATGAAAGAGCAATTAAAGTACATTGGTAATAAATTTATAAATTGCACAGAAATTAGTGCACAAGAAGCTGCTTACCTTATATTGCAAATACCCTTAAGGAAAAGTTCAAGATCATTTGTATTTATTAATACAAATATGCCAGAGCAGCGTACATACTTAATGAAAGACATTAATACAATAAATATGTTACCAGAAACATCAACAAAAATACAATTTGACAATGTTATTAACAAGTACAGTAAACGGCCAATAACATTAGAAGAATGTACTTTAGCTGATTATGCATCAAACTATAATACCAAACAGAAAATTAACACCCAAAAAAAAAAATACTTATGATGACTTACTTTTAGAAACTAACTTTTATAGTTCAGATGAAGAAGAAGTTCAAATAGATGAATTGATAAGTAACAAACACAGCAAAATGTACACTGAACGTAGAAAAAAAAATAATTAGATATAGACGTTTCAATAAAATCAACGACCCAGAAAATTATTACAGAGAGTTACTAATGCTATACTACCCTTGGAGAATAGAAAACAATATAATTTCACCAAAAAGTACATACTATGAAAGATACCTACAAGTACAAATAGAAGTAGATACTAACTATAAATTATATAATAAGCAAGATACAATAATTAATACTGAAGAAACACATAATAATGAAGAAATGGACACATCACCAGCATCACCTACAATATCAATAGTTATAGATAATCAAGAAACAACAACACCTGCATATCAATCAGATACACAATATGATCTAGCACTAGATTTAGGAATTAGAACAATTGCAGAAGAAGAATTATTAGTGAACAATATACTACCACAGGAGGAGTACAGTAGTAGTATGCAAGATTTAACAATGGAACAACTAAGTTTTGTCTACCATCACTTAAACTGGCTAAAAACAAAAACAGAATGTTTTTTTACTTTTTGTACTGGCGGTGCAGGAGTAGGCAAAAGTTATATAATTACTGCACTATATCAAACTTTAGTACGATACTATAATACAAAAGCAGGAGAAAATCCTGATAACATTTATATATTACTTACAGCACCAACAGGGCAAGCTGCACATAATATAAATGGTCAAACTTTACATAGTACATTTAAAATTCCAATCTCACAAGCATTAACATATAAGCAATTAACACATGAAAATAGAAGTACATTACAATGTAAATTAATGCATTTAAAAGTTCTGATAATAGATGAAATATCAATGGTTGGCACAAATATGTTAAATTTTATACACAATAGATTGCAAGAAATAAAAGCATCTAATGAACCATTTGGAGGTATATCAATATTAGCCATTGCAGACTTTTACCAATTGAAACCAGTTTTTGATACATATATATTTGAAAACTCAAAAAATATGTATGGACCATTAAGTACTAACTTATGGCAAACATATTTTAAAATATTTGAACTTACCAAAATCATTAGGCAAATAAATGATATGCCATTTGCACAACTGCTAAATAGACTAAGGACTGGTGAGCAAACAATTGATGATATTCAAAAATTGAAATCACGTGAAATAGAACCAGATTCAAGTATACTACAGTCTATACCATATATAATGTTTACTAACAATGAAGTTAATGAAATAAATCATAATGTTTTGATGCAACATATCAAACATTATCCAATGTATACTACAATAGCTATAGACACAGTACCAGGAGACTTAAGTCCAGAAGTAAAAGAAGCAATTTTACAAAAATTACCTACTAATACAAATCAAACTATGTCATTGGCAAAGATATTACATATTGCAATTAAATTACGTTATGATGTAACTTCTAATATTAATGTGAATGATGGTTTAACTAATGGTGCAACAGGTATAATTGAATATGTCGAAACTACAAATAATATCCCAATTATTGTTTGGATGCATTTTGACAATCAAAAAATAGGCACTCAAACAAGACAACAAAATACACACCTTTACAAAATAAATATTTCTAAAAGTTGGACACCAATATTACCGATTTCTCGTAATTTTCAATATAGCAAAAAATTAATAACAATAGTACGAAAACAGTTTCCATTACGTCAATCATCTGCACGTACTATACATAGAACTCAAGGTCAAACAATAGAACCATTATATATACATTTCGGTAATACCAAAACACATCACTTACATTATGTAGCAATTAGCAGAGCAAAGTCTTTAAATAACATATATATTAAAAACTTTAAAGAAGATACAATATTAACACACTTTAAAGTGCACGAGGAAATGTTTCGCATGAGAACAAACATGTTATTACAAATTTCAATACCACAAATACATCAATACAACAAAAGTTTCACACTAATAGCACATAACATAAGATCACTACAAAAACATTTCAAAGCAATAAAATCTGATACTAATATATTAAATGCAGACGTGTTGTGTTTAACTGAAATAAATATAACACACAAAACACCTAACGAAACATATAATATTGATCATTACAATTGTTTATTATTTGACAAATTTTACAACATACACACAAAACATGGAATAGCTATATATTACAACAAATAACATGTTATAAATCCAATTTTTACAACAGAAGAACAAATTGACATTTTACAGTTCACACAAACAATTAACAATACACAATACTTAATACTAATTATATACAAACCACCAAAAGTTGCAATACAAACATTACTAGCAATTTTAAGTTCTACATTAAATGCATATCCACATCATAAATATGTCATAATGGGCGATTTTAACATTGACCTACAACAAACAACATACAGTAGCAAATTACTACAAAACTACATGAAAACGCACAGTGTGGCGGAAAACATGGCGGCCGGCTAAGAAGCGGGTCGCGGACGTCTGAGGAGTGGTGATGTCGGTGTGTGACGAGCGGTCAATGGTTTAGCGGTTTTTTGAAACGCCACATACCTGGAGGAGAGTGGAGACGCTGCGGGCATCACGGCGAGTTACCGGCTGATTTTGGAAGCCGTCTGTCGGCTGGATTCAGGGAACCAGCAGCGGATGGCGGAGAGCTTGGCTCTGCAATCCGCCGAGAGTGAGGGGGCGGAGTCACGTCATTTGCCGGCCGGGAGCTGGGAGAGAGCGGCGCTAGGAGTAAGCAGAGGGCGAAAAGTGCTGGCAAAGATTGGGACACCGACCAGTGGCGGCAGGGGTCGAGGAGTGGAGACCCTTACAATCAACCCCCCGCAGCAGCAGTGCAGCAGTATTCAGACTGATGGAGTCAATCTCTGCAAGGAGCAAGTAAGCAGGGGGGCGAAAGAGCGAGGAAGAATAGCAAGATACCAGCTGAGGAGCAACAGACCAGAGAGGCAGGGTGGTCAGTTGGATGCAAACAATCCTGATAATATACAAGGGGGTTCTATTTCAGCAGAGTCTAAGAAGGGTGATAAAAATGTGGGGATAAAAGTAGAAACACTTTCCAAACCTGCTTGTTCTCCCTCAAAGAAAGAGAGAAAAAAGAGACAAAAAAAAGAAAAGATTGCATTTAAGCCCAAAATTAATCCCTCACTCAGCTCATACTTTAAGCCTGTCCCTAAAGTTTTGGTTCTGAAACCTGGTTCCACTTCCCACCACCATCGTAGGGCTGAAGAGGCAGTAGAGCAAGCCGAACAGGATTGGTTGATTCTCTCAACGCCTAACCCTTTTCAGGTTCTGGATACAGAAATGGAGGCAGAAAATGCTGTTAGTCTTGACGCAGACCTAGCAGAGTCATCTAACAGTCAGATATTCCAATCTAACACATCAGATTTACTAGCGGAAAGTTCAACTGTGGTCTCTGCTGAACTGGGAGAGAATGTGGGAGAGGATATATTCACAAGAAGAGTTGAAACTTTAGTCAAAGGGGAAAAAATTTCCCCAGAAGAAGCGAGTCCTACACAGCATGAGAGATACGCTCCAGTAGACCTGTCTGTTATGGAGTTGTTAAGGAAACTGGAGCAGGATATTCATCTAGGTTTTGAAGCCTCTAAAAAGAATCAAGAGCGTATAAGTGCCACATGCACTTTGCTAGAGGACAAGATCGATAAACTAACCATACGCGCAGGTCGGATGGAATCTGAGATGAAAATGGTGCAGGGGAGAGTCTTGGATAACCGCAAAGAGATAGAGACATTATATTCTCAGGATAGAGAATTAGATGAAAGGGTAGAAAGATTGGAAAATATGCAAAGGCGAAACAACCTCAAAATTCTTAAACTTCCTGAAGGGAAAGAGGGGACAGATATAAAGACTTTTGTTGTGCAAATGCTAAAAAAAGAGCTATTACTAGATGAAACTGAGGAGATGTTGGCCCGAGACATTCAACGAGTACATCGCGACCCCTTTAGGTTGAATGCAGACCGGGTAAAGCCAAGAAAAATTCTGATCAACTTTGCAACATATTCCCTGAAGGAGAAAATTTTGCAACTTGCTCTAAAGAAAAAGTCCATTTTGATAGATGGAGTATTAGTGGACATTAGGTCGGATTTATCTCCAGCTACAGCAAATAGGCAATGGGAGATGGGAAAACGCTTGACACCCTTAAGGGAGTTAGGAGCTACGGCTCAGTTAAAATTTCCCGCCTTCCTAAAAGTCATGTGGCATAACAAGATGTACACATTTCGTACAGTCGATGAAGTAGATGCCTTTCTGGATGTTGCTAAGTAGCATAGAAAGTAGCATAGAAATAGAAAATTGACCAAGGTATATGTAAAAAGTAAATAAGCGACATCGCCACTGAAACGTCCACTGGCCTGGGCCATGGGAGTAATGGTTGGGTTTTCCGGGGAGGGAATTGAGAGTGAGGGGAGGGGAGGGAGAGGGTTCGGGGAAAAAAAAAAAATAGTCCTCATGAGCTATCTTGCTGTATTCTAAGCAGAAGGGAAGTCTGGGTATTACAGGTTAAGCATGATGAGCAGGCTTAATAAAAAGGAGCTCAGGTTCCTCACTTGGAATGTTAATGGGCTCCGAGTCAAATCAAGAAGATTACTAATTTTAAAATATTTAGAGGACTCGCCAGCACAGGTTATTATTTTGCAAGAAACACACTTAACACAAAAGGAGTGTAAGGATATATTCAATACTCAAAAATGGATTGGAAATGCTATTTATACATCCCAAGATTTGGTGACAAAGGGAGTGGCTATTCTGATTAGAAGAGGATCTGATATGGTAGTTGAAAATACTCTAATAGACAGCAGAGGGAGATGGGTGATTTGCAAGCTACGATTGCCGGGTGAAACGCTTGTAGTAGTTGGATATTATGGTCCAAATATAGACGATCCTACAATTTTAGAGAAAATTGAATTGGAGTTATTGGAATTCTCAGGTAAAATTGTTATGGCAGGTGATTTCAACACAGTATTAGATGGCAAGCTGGATAGAACTGGTAATCCTAGGGCAATAGTGAACAGTAAAATGACTGCTAAGGTTAAGTCAGTGATGGTTCAGCTGGGGTTGTGTGATATTTGGCGACTTAAAGCAGCACAGCAGCTAGGATATACGTTCTATAATAAAAAATACAGGCATAACTCAAGGATAGATTTTTTTCTGATAGACACTAGGTTGAAAGAGCGAGTGATCAATGTAGACCACATAGGGGCACATCTATCAGATCATTCTGCTGTGTGTTTAAACTTAAGTTTGGAACCAGAAGAGACGTGCCCGGTTTGGAGATTAGATCGCACAATCTTAGCTGATGCAGAAGTTTTAGAAAATCTTAAAGAAGAGATACAAATTTTTTTGGAGATAAATTTGGGATCAGCTAGAGAAGACATAGTGTGGGAAACATGCAAAGCATTTATGAGAGGTAGAATGGGAGCTCTTGCTGCAAAAAAACGCAGATTATATTACAGTCAAGTATCTAATCTACAAAAAGAGATCCGAGAGTCTGAACTCATTCGTATCTCTCAGGGATCTAATATCTCAGATGGCCAATGTGAGAGAAAACTCTTAGACTTAAAGGCTCAACTCACTGCAACACTTACCCAAAGAGTTAAAGAGAGATGGGAAGCTAGTCAGTTGGCACATTTTTCATATGGAGAGGGATGTGGTAAACTACTAGCGTGGAAAGCCAAAAAAGATGCTACACGGAATCTAATTAAGGAGATCAAGAAACCAGGGTCAGATCAAGTTATTACAGAAAATAAACAGATTGTAGAAGTTTTCCAGCAATACTTTGCAGATGTCTATACAGAGGACCTTTGTCCCGATAAGGTTGAGATTGAGCCCTGGTTGCGTCTAATACAACCGCTCGCAGATGAGGATATGTTGGAATTAAATAAGGAAATAACTCAAGAAGAGCTGATGAAAGTTATTAAGGAAGGGAAAAGAGGGAAAGCCCCTGGGCCAGACGGTCTACCTGTAGAAGTATATAAAGCTCTAGGAAATATGGTGGTTCCCACTCTGTGTAAATTGTATAACCAAATCTTTAGGGGGGAAGTGGCAATCCCAAGCTCATGGAATGAAGCAACTATTGTTTTAATACTTAAATCAGGGAAATCTCCAAAAAGTATGGATGCGTATAGGCCGATTTCACTTTTAAATTGTGACTACAAGTTCTTTTCCAAAATTCTAGCTGATAGACTTGGTAAAATCATTCATAAATTGATTCATGAAGATCAAAGAGGTTTTATTAAAAAGAGATACTTAAAAGATCTTACTTTTTCATTGATAGGTATGATAGATTTAGCCTCCAAATATGAATACCCCTTGGCAGTGATCGCGTTAGATGCTGCCAAGGCTTTTGATCGAGTCAACTTTGCATATTTAAAAACTCTTTTGCATCATCTTAATTTAGGGGATAAGTTTACACAGTCTATCTTTTCTTTGTACTGTGCACCAACTTCAAGAGTACTTGTAAATGGAACCCTTACGCTTCCGATTAGAGTAATGCGGGGCACCCGACAAGGATGCCCCTTATCACCGCTACTTTTTAATATATATATAGAGCCTCTTGCATGCAAAATTAGAGCTTCAAGAGAGATACCCCCCTTTGCTGTGATGGATTGGTCCAAGAAACTTGGGTTATATGCGGACGATATTATTGTTTATTCTACTAATCTAGTTGGAACTTTGGAAAATTTAGTGAATACGACAAAGGAGTTTGGTAAGATTTCTGGATATCAGTTAAATCAAGATAAAACGGAATTAATGACCTGGAATCTTAACACTGAAGGTGTAAAAACATCAAAAGAAATGAGGTACCTGGGAGTCAGGATTACTCAGAAAATCGAGGATTTGGCAAAAACTAATTTTGATAGGGTGAAGAAAGAGGTCGGTGACACATTAAAAGGCTGGATGAATCTACCCCTGTCAATATATGGAAGATCTAACCTTGTAAAGATGGTGATTGTTCCTAAGATTACCTTTCTGTTTGAGACTATTCCGCTGGCCTTTAAAAAGGAATGGCTGGCGAAGTTACAAAGCATGATAACATCATTTATTTGGGCATCAAAGACCTCCCGAATCTCATGGAAGAAAATAAGGAGGAAAGTTGAAAAAGGAGGGCTGGCGGCCTCGGACATACGAATATATGCATGGGCTTTTTGTTTAAAAAACTGCAGGATGTTGTTGGGTACCCCTGCTAGTTCTCAGATCGGAGGACTTTTTGAGATAATGCTGAAGAGATCAGGTCATCATGAGTTTGGTTTTTTGTATAAGTTTGGAGACCCTAAGTTTTTTAAAAAGGTGAAACTCAAGATCTTGAGAGACTTGGCTGAGATATGGTATAAGATCAGGAAATTATTTAAGTTGTCGTATTTCAGCTATAGTGCCCCAATATGGGGTTCTCCTGGAGCCCCTTCTTGGACAAGAGATGTGCTTGCTTTAAATTTGAAAAAGGAACCTGATTTGCAAAGGTGGAAGGACTTGTTTCAAGATGGCAATTTAATTCCCTGGGGTATTTGCCAGCAAAAGTGGGGCTCAGTCTTTTCAAAATATAAATACTTACAGATCCAAAGCTGGGCAAGCCATTCGGAAGTAGAGATTGGAGTGGAAAATGAGTTTGAGTTAAAGTTGGAGATGGGGGCATTCGAGAAGGAAGTAGCTTTCTGGTATTGGCAAATACTAGATATGGAGGATGGTACATTCGATCTACCAGAGACCCTGTGGAAGGAAAGCTTGCCAAGGATCGCGACAGAAGACCAATGGCAAGTAACTATGTGCATGCTATACAGAATTGTCAAACCGGCAAACCTAAGGCGAAATCTTTTGTTCACTATCCACAGGGCGTACTGGTCTCCGTATAGGCTTTCTAAATTTAAAGATGGAGGGGTTGTCGGATGTCCAAAGTGTCAAGCTCCAAATGTTGATGATCTACACATGTTTGTGTCTTGCCCAAATATCAAGAAATTCTGGTTTGACGTGAGTAATTCTCTCTCCAAATCTTTGAACCAACCTATTGAGGTAAGCCCCGAATTAATTATTACTGGGAGAATTGATTTACAAAATAGATTTTTGAATAATAATGTCAGACTTATTTTTTATGCTATGTTGTTGGCACGTCGAGAGATATGTAAACTTTGGGTCTCACCACTTAGCCCCATTTTATTAGATTGGGTTTTAGCTATGAGGTACATGGCTAAGCTTGATATGTTAGACCGATCTAAGAGAAATAGAGGATTTTGGATACCCTTCCTGCTAAATTTTGGTTAAAGTTAAGTTTATGTTAAAGTCCAATAAAAAAAAAAAAAAAAAAAAACTACATGAAAACAAATTTTAATTGGGAGCAGAAAATTAACACACCTACAACAGATTACAACTCTTTACTAGATCACATTTTTACAAATGCACATCCTACAAATTACGGAACATTAGAATCATATTACAGTGATCATAAACCAATATGGATAGCTATTTAATGTACTATTTAATAATGTTACCCTATCAAAGTACTGTCTTTGCATAAATAGCAATATTGATTATTAATATTTACATATAATTTTACAGATGATTTCCATTGAATGTACTGCTTAAGAATGTTACCCTATCAAAGTACTATCTTTGCATAAATAACAATATTGATTATTAATATTTACATATTATTTTACAGATGATTTCCATTGAATAATCAAAGAGCACCAAACAATTTGATTCCAAGCCATACCAGAAAGCACTACGAGTCAACATCATCAAATGTTCAGCAAAAACTTATTATCGCAATTCAAAACAAGAAAATAAAGTTTTGTATCATATGGCATTAGCTGATGAAACTAGTACTATTAAAGCAACATGTTATAATGAGGATTACTATATGCAAACGAAAGAACAAAATGGATTAATTATTCGCAATTACATTTTCAAAAATGATATATTGCTGTTGACAAAGCAAACAAAAATAGCAAGAATGCCACCACTTACAATTTCAGCAGGTATTATCCAAGAAGCAGAATGCATCCTACAGCCGCCAGCCCCACCAGTATCTCCGATAAAAGCTGTTCGCGGAGCTGCTGTAAAGACACTCCTAAGTGTGTCAGGAACAATTACAGAAGTAAGCAGTATTTTATTATTATTTTACATGCAACTATTTGTCTTAGTAACTAATTATACTAAAAAATGTTTGCAATTGTACAGTTATAAGTAATTATCGTTATTATAAATAAAATGCTATATTTATATGTATATAATTTTACAACTTATAATTTTGATAAAATTAAATAAAAAGAACTGCTTTATGATATTACTATTGCTTACATGCCAATATTTAGATAGAACACTAAAAAATGACATTAAAATATGTGAGACAAGTATTATCCATTGATACAAAGTAAGTAAATTCTTTATATACATTGCAAAAATCAAAAAAAATCTATAACCTATACAACTTACCTGCAAATAATTTACTTGTTTCACATAACTACTTGTACAAAAAAGAAAATGTACAATGCTATCTGCAACAAGTAATTAATATACAATTATTTTCTTACAAAATTTTAGTAGAAACTATTTTATTATGTTAATTATACCCTCCAAAGCAAAAAACAGCTACTAATATGAAGTAAGTAAATAACTTTATATATGTTACAGAAATCCGAAAAATAACAACGCACAATACAAGTTACCTGCTATTAAGACATTGTATTTATAAACTGTTTTATAAAGTTGCCTATATCCTCCATATCAAGCAATCGCAAACTAATACGAAATAGTATATGTTTTTATATATGTTAGAAATAAAATAAAATTGGAATGCACAATACAACTTACCTGCCAACATTTACTTGTTTTAAAAATACAAGTACAACAAAAAAATTGTACTATCTATCTAAAACAAGTAAGAACTATTTTATGATTTTAGTAATATAACTGTCCAATCTTTTTTAACAACATGTTAACTCATAAATTTTACCCAATTCCATTATTTACTGTATAAATACCATGTCTTTAGTTGCAAACTATCACATTCAATACTAGAACAACTCAAAAGTTATTTTAAAAAAATAGTTAAACTTAAATATTGCTAATATTGATACAACTTTAACAAACAGCATTTACTTGTTTCAAATAGATACTTGTACAACAAATAAAATTGTACAATAATATCTGAAACAAGTAATTACTGCATGTTTCACAATAGCTAAGATGTAAAATATATCAAGTACACCATCAACAGCTTATCACCTCTTACTGGCTTTATTGTACTATTTGCTCTATTTTGTTCCTCTTAACTCCCATCTCCCTTTCTACCCCTATAACTTCCCTTTCGTTATATGTGTAAGTGGGGCAATCTTGGCTTATGGAGAAAACTCCTAGCTGAAGAGACACTTTCTAACTCACAGTGGCTGTTACAATTCCATGGGACATGTTGCAATTGTATGAGCTTTGTAGAACAATTTTATGTACCTATACATACAACTTGAGTACTCACAATTTTCCGTGGCTATTTCATGTTTTATTGAGCAGACTTCTACCCAAAGAAGGAGAGGCTCCTACCCTCCAAAACTTCCCTGCACCCCCCCCCCCCTTGCCCTTGCTTACAGCTCCTGTAATGCACTAGACCCAAGGGTGTCCAAAACAGCTCCAAGAGGGCAAGAAGCATAACAAACTTTTACTCAAAGCAAGAAAGCTCCTACCCTTCAACACTTCCCTGCCCCCCACCCCCTGCTAAGAGCTACTGTGTTACACTAGACCCAAGGGTGTCCAACGCAGATCCAAGAGGGCAAGAAGCATGGCACACTTCTACCCAAAACAGGAGAGGCTCCTACCATACAAATCTTACCTGACCCCCCCCACCCCCTGCTAAAAGCTACTGTGTTGCACTCGACCCATGGGTGTCCAACGCACCTATAAGAGGGCAAAAAGCATAACAGACTTGTACACAAAGCAGGGAATGCTCCTAACCTTCAGCATTTCCCTGCCACTTCCCCCCCACCCCTGCTGACAGCTCCACCCAAAGCAGAAGAGGCTCCTACCTTCCAGCACTTCCTGCCCATCCCTGCTGGAAGCTCCTATGTTGCACTCGACCCAGAGGTGTCAAGCGCAGCTCCAAGATAGCAAGAAGTATGGCAGACTTCTACCTAAAGCAGTAGAGACTCCTACCTTCCAACTCTTACCTGCCCCACCTGCTAGGAGCTCATCTATTACACTCAACTTAATAGTGTCCAATGCAGCTCCAAGACAGCAAAAAGCATGGCAGACTACTACCCAAAGCAGGAGAAATTCCTGCCCTCCAACTCTTATCTGTCCCCCCTGCTGACAACTCCTGTGTTTAGATAGAACAGTAAAAAATGATATTAAAATATGTGAGACAAGTATTATCCATTAATACAAAGTAAGTAAATTCTTTATATACATTGCAAAAATCAAAATAAATTCTATAACCTATACAACTTACCTGCAAATAATTTACTTGTTTCACATAACTACTTGTACAAAAAAGAAAATGTACAATGCTATCTGCAACAAGTAATTAATATACAATTATTTTCTTACAAAATTTTATTAGAAACTATTTTATTATGTTAATTATACCCTCCAAAGCAAAAAACAGCTACTAATATGAAGTAAGTAAATAACTTTATATATGTTACAGAAATCCGAAAAATAACAACGCACAATACAAGTTACCTGCTATTAAGAGATTGTATTTATAAACTGTTTTATAAAGTTGCCTATATCCTCCATATCAAGCAATCGCAAACTAATACGAAGTAAGTATATGTTTTTATATATGTAAGAAATAAAATAAAATTGGAATGCACAATACAACTTACCTGCCAACATTTACTTGTTTTAAAAATACAAGTACAACAAAAAAATTGTACTGTCTATCTAAAACAAGTAATAACTATTTTATTGATTTTAGTAATATAACTGTCCCATATTTTTTAACAACATGTTAACTTATAAATTTTACCCAATTCCATTATTTACTGTATAAATACCATGTCTTTGGTTGCAAACTATCACATTTAATACTAGAACAACTCAAAAGTTTTTTTAAAAAAATAGTTAAACTTAAATATTACTAATATTGATACAACTTTAACAAACAGCATTTACTTGTTTCAAATAGATACTTGTACCACAAATAAAATTGTACAATAATATCTGAAACAAGTAATTACTACATGTTTCACAATAGCTAAGATGTAAAATATATCAAGTACACCATCAACAGCTTATCACCTCTTGCTGGCCTTATTGTACTTTTTGCTCTATTTTGTTCCTCTTAACTCCCATCTCCCTTTCTACCCCTATAACTTCCCTTTCATTATATGTGTAAGTGGGGGCAATCTTAGCTTATGGGGAAAACTCCTAGCTGAAGAGACAGTTCCTAACTCACAGTGGCTGTTACAATTCCATGGGACATGTTGCAATTGTATGAGCTTTGTGGAACAATTTTATGTACCTATACATACAACTTGAGTACTCACACAATTTTGCGTAGCTATTTCATGTTTTATTAAGCAGACTTCTACCCAAAGAAGGAGAAGCTCCTACCCTCCAAAACTTCCCTGCACCCCCCCCCCCACCTGCCCTTGCTGACAGCTCCTGTGGTGCACTAGACCCAAGGGTGTCCAAAACAGCTCCAAGAGGGCAAGAAGCATAACAAACTTTTACTCAAAGCAGGAAAGCTCCTACCCTTCAGCACTTCCCTGCCACCTCCCCCCCACCCCTGCTGACAGCTCCACCCAAAGCAGAAGAGGCTCCTACCTTCCAGCACTTCCTGCCCATCCCTGCTGGAAGCTCCTATGTTGCACTCGACCCAGAGGTGTCAAGCGCAGCTCCAAGATAGCAAGAAGTATGGCAGACGTCTACCTAAAGCAGTAGAGACTCCTACCTTCCAACTCTTACCTGCCCCACCTGCTAGGAGCTCATCTATTACACTCAACTTAATAGTGTCCAATGCAGCTCCAAGACAGCAAAAAGCATGGCAGACTACTACCCAAAGCAGGAGAAATTCCTGCCCTCCAACTCTTATCTGTCCCCCCTGCTGACAACTCCTGTGTTTAGATAGAACAGTAAAAAATGATATTAAAATATGTGAGACAAGTATTATCCATTAATACAAAGTAAGTAAATTCTTTATATACATTGCAAAAATCAAAATAAATTCTATAACCTATACAACTTACCTGCAAATAATTTACTTGTTTCACATAACTACTTGTACAAAAAAGAAAATGTACAATGCTATCTGCAACAAGTAATTAATATACAATTATTTTCTTACAAAATTTTATTAGAAACTATTTTATTATGTTAATTATACCCTCCAAAGCAAAAAACAGCTACTAATATGAAGTAAGTAAATAACTTTATATATGTTACAGAAATCCGAAAAATAACAACGCACAATACAAGTTACCTGCTATTAAGAGATTGTATTTATAAACTGTTTTATAAAGTTGCCTATATCCTCCATATCAAGCAATCGCAAACTAATACGAAGTAAGTATATGTTTTTATATATGTAAGAAATAAAATAAAATTGGAATGCACAATACAACTTACCTGCCAACATTTACTTGTTTTAAAAATACAAGTACAACAAAAAAATTGTACTGTCTATCTAAAACAAGTAATAACTATTTTATTGATTTTAGTAATATAACTGTCCCATATTTTTTAACAACATGTTAACTTATAAATTTTACCCAATTCCATTATTTACTGTATAAATACCATGTCTTTGGTTGCAAACTATCACATTTAATACTAGAACAACTCAAAAGTTTTTTTTTAAAAATAGTTAAACTTAAATATTACTAATATTGATACAACTTTAACAAACAGCATTTACTTGTTTCAAATAGATACTTGTACCACAAATAAAATTGTACAATAATATCTGAAACAAGTAATTACTACATGTTTCACAATAGCTAAGATGTAAAATATATCAAGTACACCATCAACAGCTTATCACCTCTTGCTGGCCTTATTGTACTTTTTGCTCTATTTTGTTCCTCTTAACTCCCATCTCCCTTTCTACCCCTATAACTTCCCTTTCATTATATGTGTAAGTGGGGGCAATCTTAGCTTATGGGGAAAACTCCTAGCTGAAGAGACAGTTCCTAACTCACAGTGGCTGTTACAATTCCATGGGACATATTGCAATTGTATGAGCTTTGTGGAACAATTTTATGTACCTATACATACAACTTGAGTACTCACACAATTTTGCGTAGCTATTTCATGTTTTATTAAGCAGACTTCTACCCAAAGAAGGAGAAGCTCCTACCCTCCAAAACTTCCCTGCACCCCCCCCACCTGCCCTTGCTGACAGCTCCTGTGGTGCACTAGACCCAAGGGTGTCCAAAACAGCTCCAAGAGGGCAAGAAGCATAACAAACTTTTACTCAAAGCAGGAAAGCTCCTACCCTTCAGCACTTCCCTGCCACCTCCCCCCCCCACCCCTGCTGACAGCTCCACCCAAAGCAGAAGAGGCTCCTACCTTCCAGCACTTCCTGCCCATCCCTGCTGGAAGCTCCTATGTTGCACTCGACCCAGAGGTGTCAAGCGCAGCTCCAAGATAGCAAGAAGTATGGCAGACGTCTACCTAAAGCAGTAGAGACTCCTACCTTCCAACTCTTACCTGCCCCACCTGCTAGGAGCTCATCTATTACACTCAACTTAATAGTGTCCAATGCAGCTCCAAGACAGCAAAAAGCATGGCAGACTACTACCCAAAGCAGGAGAAATTCCTGCCCTCCAACTCTTATCTGTCCCCCCTGCTGACAACTCCTGTGTTTAGATAGAACAGTAAAAAATGATATTAAAATATGTGAGACAAGTATTATCCATTAATACAAAGTAAGTAAATTCTTTATATACATTGCAAAAATCAAAATAAATTCTATAACCTATACAACTTACCTGCAAATAATTTACTTGTTTCACATAACTACTTGTACAAAAAAGAAAATGTACAATGCTATCTGCAACAAGTAATTAATATACAATTATTTTCTTACAAAATTTTATTAGAAACTATTTTATTATGTTAATTATACCCTCCAAAGCAAAAAACAGCTACTAATATGAAGTAAGTAAATAACTTTATATATGTTACAGAAATCCGAAAAATAACAACGCACAATACAAGTTACCTGCTATTAAGAGATTGTATTTATAAACTGTTTTATAAAGTTGCCTATATCCTCCATATCAAGCAATCGCAAACTAATACGAAGTAAGTATATGTTTTTATATATGTAAGAAATAAAATAAAATTGGAATGCACAATACAACTTACCTGCCAACATTTACTTGTTTTAAAAATACAAGTACAACAAAAAAATTGTACTGTCTATCTAAAACAAGTAATAACTATTTTATTGATTTTAGTAATATAACTGTCCCATATTTTTTAACAACATGTTAACTTATAAATTTTACCCAATTCCATTATTTACTGTATAAATACCATGTCTTTGGTTGCAAACTATCACATTTAATACTAGAACAACTCAAAAGTTTTTTTTTTTAAATAGTTAAACTTAAATATTACTAATATTGATACAACTTTAACAAACAGCATTTACTTGTTTCAAATAGATACTTGTACCACAAATAAAATTGTACAATAATATCTGAAACAAGTAATTACTACATGTTCCACAATAGCTAAGATGTCAAATATATCAAGTACACCATCAACAGCTTATCACCTCTTGCTGGCCTTATTGTACTGTTTTGCTCTATTTTTTATTCCTCTTAACTCCCATCTCCCTTTCTACCCCTATAACTTCCCTTTCATTTTATGTGTAAGTGGGGGCAATCTTAGCTTATGGGGGAAACTCCTAGCTGAAGAGACAGTTCCTAACTCACAGTGGCTGTTACAATTCCATGGGACATGTTGCAATTGTATGAGCTTTGTGGAACAATTTTATGTACCTATACATACAACTTGAGTACTCACACAATTTTGCGTAGCTATTTCATGTTTTATTAAGCAGACTTCTACCCAAAGAAGGAGAAGCTCCTACCCTCCAAAACTTCCCTGCACCCCCCCCCACCTGCCCTTGCTGACAGCTCCTGTGGTGCACTAGACCCAAGGGTGTCCAAAACAGCTCCAAGAGG
This sequence comes from Lissotriton helveticus, assembly GCF_964261635.1. Lineage (NCBI taxonomy): Eukaryota > Metazoa > Chordata > Amphibia > Caudata > Salamandridae > Lissotriton > Lissotriton helveticus. The sequence goes on along the minus strand of NC_136070.1, from coordinate 1,067,097,260 downwards.
GCAAGAAGCATAACAAACTTTTACTCAAAGCAGGAAAGCTCCTACCCTTCAGCACTTCCCTGCCACCTCCCCCCTCACCCCTACTAACAGCTCCACCCACAGCAGAAGAGGCTCCTACCTTCCAGCACTTCCTGCCCATCTTTGCTGGGAGCTCCTATGTTGCACTCGACCCAGGAGTGTAAAGCGCAGTTCCAAGATAGCAAGAAACATGGCAGACTTCTACCTAAAGCAGGAGAAACTCCTACCCTACAACTCTTCCCTGCCCCACCTGCTAGGAGCTCATGTATTACACTCAACTTAATAGTGTCCAATGCAGCTCCAAAACAGCAAAAAGCATGGCAGACTTCTACCCAAAGCAGGAGAAACTCCTGCCCTCCAACTCTTCCCTGCCCACCCTGCTGACAGCTCCTGTGTTCCACTCAACCCAGAGGTATCCAACGCAACTCCAACAGAACAAGAAGCATGGCGGCTTCTACCCAAAATAGGAGAGGCTTCTACACTCCAGCTCTTTCCAGCTGATGTATTAACATTGATACTATTATAGTATAATATCAGCTTATGGAAAACTCTGTATACCATCAATGGACTTGCTAAATACCCAAAGTACAAATGTAAAAAGAAAAAAAAGAGAGTTTAATCAAAAGCAAGATAAAATATACTAGCAATACACCAATGGATCAGTAAACTATCAACAGCAATACAAAGTAAGTAACAAAAATTATATACATTAGCATTTGTACAAAGTTCAAAAGTGAGCAATACTTGCATACCAAACAATTAATAATTTTTGTTTCCATTAATTTTATGTTGAAAATATAAAAAATGTCTATAGTATGTTTTCGAATAATTCTAACTGTACATATACCACAAAGCACAAACTTATTGTTTAACATTCATGAAAGTATAAAAAACTGCAAAAAATACCTACTTTACATACCACAGGCAGAAGATACTAAAAATATACTTGTTGGAGGTCAAGAAACTAAAATAAGGAGCATTACAATTAATGATGCAACAGATTCAGTGAAGATAAGTCTATGGAGAGACGCCACTGATTTTACGATTGAAATTGGGAAATATGTACAGCTTACACATATGGCTGTACATGAGTTCAATGGAGAGAAGATATTGAACACAACTAGACACACTACAATACAAGTAAGTAAATATTTATAGCAATATCATGATGCAATCAGAAAATTTAAAAAGTGTACTAAAACACTATTTCCATAGGTCATACAACCACCGAAAGAAAACATAACTGTAACGTTATTTGGAATGGAAAAAACTTACCAGGAGCAAAGCACAATGGTGGTGCAAATAGAAAATAATGAAAACTTGCAATCAATGGACATCAATAATACACCTTTGATGGACTTCTTAGGCATTGAAACTGACACAGAAGATTTTGAAAATGCTTTAATGCCATTTTTGCCAATAACACTTAGTGTACTGTTTTGTAATGGTTGCATTACAGACATAATTAGAGAAATATAACTGCAATATAAACAATTGTTGCCATACCACGTACAAAAAATACTAAAAAGTAACGTGAATAGTTTGCATACTACTACTGATTACCTATGTTTCACTTTTTCAGATAGTTATTTGTATACAAAATTGCATTTTTTGTTCATGTAACAGTGCTAAAATATATTTTTTTGTTTGAAAACTGTGCATTTCTTTATTGATTGTTGCATTATTTAAAATACTGCACTTTATCGTCATTATACCTTAACAAATTCTTACAAAAGTGTATATTACAAAACACCTAAAAATTGCACTATCTTTTGCTATAATTAATCTTAAATAATTGTTGCCATACCACTACAAAAAATACTAAAAGTGACGTGAATAATTTGCATGATACTACTGATTACTTATGTTTGATTTTTCAGAGACTTATTTGTATACAAAATTTCATTACTTGTTCATGTAACAGTGCTAAAAAACTTTTTTCGTTTGCAAAACTGTGCATTTCTTTGTTACTTGTTGCATGATTTAAAATACTGCACTTTATCGTCATTATACCTTAACAAATTGTTAGTAAAGTGTATATTACAAAACACCAAAAAATTGCACTATCTTTTGATATAATTGTTACGTTTATTTTACATCATATCCTACAAAATAAATACTTGTTACATTGTTACTACTTGTTTTGATAAAAGAATGTACATCAGATTATCATATTATTTACAAAATAATACCAATTATATGTACATTTGAGTATATATTTCTTTGTATCATAAAAAAAGAACTTTTTATACCACACTGTAGTTTGCCTGATTATTTTCTACAAACACAATGCTAACTATAACATATCTATATAATTGTTGCATAAATGTGTGAAATAAATGTATGTAAATCACATAAATACAAAATATATTGCAGAAGAACTACAATATATGTAACATATGCAAAAAATAAAACTAATGCCATTACCAATAACATAACTATTAATTTGCAGAATACCAACAACAACACATAAATAAAAAATAAAACATTTGCAATGTTAATAGCTTAATCTTAACTAAGGCGAGACCTATTGCATTGCAAATGCTTGTTTTTTGATAGTTGTCCATTTTCTTCCGCTCTTTTGAGTAAATTCGTGATACAAATTTGTAAATCAGCTGTAGGGTCTCTGGTGAGAGGGGTGTAGTTCTTCTTCTCATCCAAGAGATCGTGACAGACCTTCTCGTAATCTGTGGTGTTTTGGATCACTATCCCCCCGCCTTTGTCTGCTGGTTTTATCGTGATATTGGGATCGTTTTGAAGATCTTGGATGGCTTGGTATTCAGTGGTGCAGAAATTGCCAAATGTGGTCGGTTCTCGGCATGTTTCTAGATCTTGGAAGACAGCCTGTTCAAAAGCAGTAATGGCTGCTGGGACAGTGTGCGGTGGTGGCGTGAAAGTAGAATTTAACCATAAGCCTGTATCTCCCTTACGAATTTCTTCGTTGGGATCATCTTTCCCTTCAAAGAAAGATTTGAGCTTACGTTTGCGAAAGAAGCCTGCTAATTCGCAATGCAGTTTAAATTTGTCTGGGCGTGCTGTGGGAACAAAGCCAAGGCCTTTCTCCAGAACCTTGGTTTCCATCGGGGTCAAAGTCTTATTCGATAAGTTCGTAATGAAGCTCATTGGCCGCTCGGCCCTGGCAGTGGCGTTTTGCTTCATGTGTGGGGTTGCCCACTGGGTCGTCGGCTTCCCAGGAGACTTGATTGGCTCCTCTTCTCTTACCTCGCCGGCCCCTCTCTAAAAAAGGGGGTTGGTATTGATTTTGAAAATTAGGTGGTGGCATAAAGACTGGGTTCCAGCCCATGAGAGGGAATGGGGGTTGTTGGAAGGGAAATGGATGTGTTCCTCCTCCCATCAGTGGTGGCTCTGGCCACCTTTGTTGTTGGTTGTAGTAGCCAGATCTCCCTCTGTTTCCTCAGTTGCCTCTTCTCTTCCCTTGTTTGAAAGAGCCATTGCTTGAGCCGCTGCTGTTGGATGAGTTGTCATCTGAGTAGTCGGAAAGATTCGAGTTCCCTCCTCAAGAAGCCCACAGCCGACCCTACAGACCTGAAAAACTACCGGCCCATCTCTCTCCTCCTCTTCGCGGACAAAGTCACTGAGAGACTCGCAAACGCCCAAGTGACTGATTTCATAGAAGAGAACGCCATCCTGGATGCCTTCCAGTCTGGATTCCGCAGCAACCATAGCATCGAGACCGCCTTCCTCGCCGCCACCGACGACATCTGCATGCTTCTCGACCTGGGACACAGTACGGCCCTCAACCTTCTAGACCTCTCCGCAGCATTCAACACTGTCTCACATCGCACGCTTGCAGCCAGATTGCACAACGCGGGAATACAAGGAGCCGCCCTGGACTGGATCCAATCCTCTCTCTCCGGCTGAACCCAGAGGATCAGACTCCGGCCCTTCCTCTCTGAACCCACTGATCTCAACTGCGGAGTACCCCAAGGATTCTCGCTCAGCCCCACGCTCTTCAACATATACATGGCCCCCTCACCGCCATTGTCAGACAGCATCATACTGGACTACGGCAACGCCCTATACGCCGGAATCAACAAAACCCTCTATACAAACTCCAAACCATCCAGAAAGCCGCAGCCAGACTCGTCCTCGGCACACCGCACCACAAACACGTGACCAAACACATATGAGACCTCCACTGGCTCCCCGTCGAGAAGAGGATCACCTTCAAACTCCTCACCCACGCCCTCAATAACTCCGGACCCAAATACCTCAACGAGAGATTATCCTCCCACATACCCAAGAGGAACCTCCACTCCGCTGACCTCGCCCTGGCAGAGGTCCCCCACATCCGCAGAAACAAAGCAGGCCGGAGAGGCTTCTCCTACATCGCGGCCAAGACCTGGAATGAGCTCCCGGTGAACATCAGATGCTCCCAAACCCTGCAAACGTTCAGGAGGAACCTCAAGACCCGCGCCTTGAGACCCTCACGGGTGAGTAGCACGCTCTATAAACCTGATTGATTGATTGAAGCATTCCAGGAATGCCAGCTAGTCAAGGCATTCCTGGTAACCAAGCAACACAACATTTCCCTCCCTTTTCCATCAAAACAAAAATTAACATAACACATAAAAAAGCCAATAAGAATAATATAAAAAACACAAAGAACAATATATACAGCGATGAAATAAACAGTACATCTTAGAATAAAGATCATAAAATAATACAGCCTATAATGACCCGACATCTTAGGATATAGATCATAACATAATGCAGCCTGCACTAGATAAAGCAGCCTGCAACGTAACTTAACTTACTTATTATTAACAATATAATCTTTCAACCAAGCGAGAGCCTTCCTTTTCTTTACCAAATTTTGCCTAAGGTCCTGGTTTATTGTCAAATCTGACTAAGCAAACGCAACCTCCAAAGCGCTTGATGTGTTTGTGCTGATCAGCTCCTTTGACATAATAGTCAATCCACCACCCTTAACCACCCCTGAGTCATTCATTACATCTGTATGAGTGACATCCTCCTGCAAGGCTTGTTCACCCCTTCCTGAACAATGCCCTGACTCATCAACACTGACATCATCAATAAGCTAGTCAAAATCAACTTCCTTACTACCATCCTTACTACCATCCACCATCCACCTTCCTTCCCTTGGCAATCCTATTCAGATTCCACACCTTCCCATTCCTAAGTATCACAGCATTCTGCAACACCTGTACAACCTCTTCAGCATCAAAAATATGACTCTCTCCCTTACAAACCATTCCAGGTTTTTTTTAACATGCACCCAGTCACCAACTTCTATCTTAGCAGGTTTCACCCCACGTTTCACATCATAATACTAGTTACTCTTAAGCGTCTGTTTCGGAACCTCTTCCTTTGACCATTACTCCATCCCAGATGAACATCGCCACCCAGGGTTATATTTTGATCCTGGCTTCCGTCCTTCGCATAATCGCAAATTGTGACAGACCTGTTGCATCATTGCACGTGACACAATAAGCCCAAACCATATTTCTCCCCTGTGTAATCAAATCTTAATTTTTCCCCATAGCTAACGGGATGGTGCCCCTCAATACACTTTTAAATCTCTCACCGATTCCATTGCCACTTGGATTATATAACAGTGTGGTCGTATGTTTTATTCCAAGCCTCTCAAAGTATGTTTTGGCTTTGTTAGAAAGAAATTGGACACCATTGTCACTCACAATGGAAGCTGTAATACCCTCACACATCAAAGTATAGTCCAAAAATTCCAAAACAGTATCAGTATCAGCTCTATCCCTCCACCCTAACTACAGGCCACTGTGAGAATAAATCAATTAGCACAATTAAATACTGCTGTGGACCACCTATAGGTCCCATGATTTCAATTGCCACAGTTTCTTAAAAAGGAAACCATCACACATTGGAGGCCGCAGGGGTGTGCAATTATTCGCTGTAGATTACTAAAACAACGGTCCCTAGACAGTATGGGATGTATTGACAGGAATAAATATAGACTAGATAGATACTATATTCTTTGTCCAGCCGGACAGTATTTAATATTGTATTTAACAGTTATTACAAAGAATTGTAGTGTGAGTTCAAGTGGGACACCAGCCGATGTCCAACTACCACACTGTGGACAAAACAAACAAAGGGGTAGGGGTGGAGGCAAGTTGGTGGTCTGTGGATCATATAGATAAACAGACCATTTTGTAATAGTTACACTATTGCTTCAAATCATACAATGTAATTATGGGCATATAGTGTTTTCTTGGTCGACGACGTTTCAAACCCTATATGAAAGTACAGAGTTCATCTTCAGGACATACGATACATGCCTTCAGTTTGGTAATATATAGACATAAGCCACAACTGTGGGGAATAAAAAGGGTGCCAAAACATAATAAAATCACATTACATAATTGAAAACAGGGGAAAAAAAGGTGGGATAAAAAGGGGGTAAAACAGAGAATTAGAAAGGGCTAGAATTGCTGACAATGTAACATTTTCAAGGCCGAGGTTTTGTAGTGAGGGGGACGGTGATCCAAATGGTGATGAGAATGAAAGGATCTTTACGGACATGCGGAAAATCAACACAAAGGAGTGGTAACCAGAGCGATTAGCAGTGCATAAACAAAGGTTGAAAAATGAAGTACATGCAAGCAAAAAGGGCAGACGGGCAAGTGAATTGGAGCAACGAGTGGCTAGTGATGCGTGATAAAAATGGGACGTGGTAAGACTAATGTCAAAGCAGTGAAACGGGCACATACCTAGGCGGGTATGTATGCACGCGCCTTCGGCACAAAGCCGCGCTACGTGCTTCGATAGAAATGGCTGATGAGTCACGATGGTCTCTGTGAAAGGGAGAACTGTGGTTAAAAAAACGGACTCAAAAGTAAGGACCTGAACGTTGCAGGGCAATAGATGGGAGCTTACCGGGTTAGCCATAATTGATCGTCACTGGATGGGTGTGATCCTATAGGAAAAAGCAAGTCGGTAAAAATAGAGCCGAGTGTGCACATCTCGTGCGAGCGGCAGGGTGACAGACAGCATGCACTTACCGAAGTGGGAAAAAGTTCAGGGGGCTCAATGGGGTCCTCTCAAGTCGTGGTCAGTGCTCACGGTGTGTTTGGCGCTAAGGAGTGAAACTAAAGAAGGGGAGTGGAGATAGTCACGTGGTGTTGCGAAAGCCAATAGGGAGGTTAGGGTAGCTGAAAGGGAAGGGGGTAATGTCGGCCATCTTAGAGTGGGTTGAGGGCCATAAGGGAGAAGAGATAGAAGATAAAAAGATGGAACGGCGGCGCAGTGACATTCATGAGTGCAACTGTGAAAACAGTTATAATTACAAATAATGACATTTCATATTTGAACGAGGAAAAACAATAAGCATTTTAAAAAAAATTCGATGGAGGAGAGGAAAGGGCAGACTTGATGAGAAGTGGCGGGCATCTTAGAGTGGTGTGCGGGCCTAGGCGGAAAGAGGTGAAGAATTAAGAAAAGATAAAAGATTATGGGCACGATGTATGTCGCCCAATAACGGTCGGTAACGGCCGCAATTACCGAATTTCGTCCGTTACCGACCGGTATTGGGTTTTTGAGATGTAGGTGGAATTTTTTAAGGATTTGGTATTTTACCGAATCGGTAATTTAAGGATTCTGTAAAATACCGAATTCTAAACCTACCGATTCAGTAAATTACCTAATCCAGGATGTAGGAAGCACTCAAGTTAGTGCATTCCTCAGTTAAGGATTCGTTATGTACCACCAACTAGAAGTTGGTGGTAAATAATGAAAACCTTTGAAAAAGCATTTTTTTTGCTTTTCCAACAGTGCCATGTTGCAGACATACATGCCCTTAGGGCATGTATGTCGGCAACATGTGCACCCTTACACAATTGAGGGGTGCAACAGGGTGTCAAAGTGACACCCTGCCACCCTTCAATGTTTCCCCAATTACCGAATCGGTATTTACCGATTCGGTAATTGACATTCATTCCTATGGGCCGATTCGGTGAGTTTTTACCTACATCCCATTTGCCTGTTCTTAAATACCGAATCGGTATGATTCCGTATTTAAGAATCGGTAATCTGGGATTACCTACATCTGGCCCTATATCTCATATTCATATTGTTACAGTAATTACAGATATAATAGCAGCAACAAATTCATCCCTTCACAAAAATAAAAACAGTTATCCAGTCACACGGAGTACACTTACAGCCAAGAATATCTTTCTACTAAAAATGAAAACTGGAAATGAACAAAATATTATTCCAGTGCATGTTATGGGAGGGCAACTACTAAAGAAAAGGTTGAAATTATTGTAAGGCATCATAATCCCCCCTCTACCAGAAGTCACAGAGATAGAAGTTTAACAAGTTTTAAAAGCCATAAGAAAAGCAAGTACTAGTTCTCAACAACCCGCAACCCAAATAACAAAGGATATACTACCCAAAGTCCCCGAACATATAACAGGCCACTTACCATCAATACCCACCTTAAAATGCCTCACAATACACACTAAAAAGGCCATCAGTGACACCCCACCTACTCCAAGAACATACAGGGACATAGATGTACCAGCACATCTAAAAATAACACACACAGAGGAACACTTCCTCCTAAATGACAATAATAACAATGAGAAAAGAATACTAATATTCTCCGCTAGAAATAACTTTCTCAAACTATCCCAATGTCAAATCTAGATGATGGACGGAACATTTCAAATGTGTACCAAACCACACCCATCAATTGTACACCATACATGGTGAATTTCAGAACACCAATATACCTTTTATCTATGTGTTGCTTCCTAATAAACAAGGCAGTACCTACAAGGAACTACTAACTCATGTAAAACAACAAACAAACAACTATTATCCCCAAAAAATAATCATAGACTTTGAACAAGCTATGATTCATATCATCCGAAAAGTATGCCCCAACACAACCATACAAGGCTCTTGTTACCGTTGTAACCAAAGTATATGGCATCAACTACAAAAATCTGCCTTAAGTGTGGAATACGCCACCAACATGCAATTTGCCTCTGAGGTAAAAATAATATTGCACTAACCTGCATACCTTTCACAAAAGTAGCCAACCTCTGCAAAATTCTAATAGAAAGCCCCTACTATCCCAGAAATGAAGACAAACGTACTTCCCTAATGGACTACTTCAAGGACACATGGGCGGACGCAGACACCAACCCAAATTCCAGATACCAATAACATATCAATATTAATAGTTCGAAAATAAAAATGTACATTCTCATACCAATACAAACAAACTCGGCGAAGGTGTTGGACACTAAAGGGGTGACTTTTACTATTCCTACTCCACTACAAAGTGAGGGCCTGATTACGATGATGGTTTGATGGGGAACTGCTCATGAACGCCATCCCGTGCAGCTCACCACTAGCCCAATTAAGACCTTCATTTCCACATTCCTGTTCCTGGCGGAGACACCATCATGCAAGAGTTAGCAGAAAGGCAGGTAATGAGCCGAAGTAATGGCTAGAGGTCAAATGTGCCCATGTCTAATGTAGCTGGTGCTCATGTAGTGCTCTCAAATGCCTTCAGGTCGGGTGCGCGCAATGTTTTATTAGCCCAACAGGATGCATAGGAACAGTGGGGCCAACTGGATGGAGGCACCGTAGTATGGCTGTCATTGGCTTCTGGCTCATTTCCAGAGCCAAAGTGTTCCACTGCCATGACTCCACCCCCCACACACCTCCAGACCCGAGGGAGACTCGTAATACAGCGGATGGGATGCTGCCGACTTGGTAGCGTTTTCTGGACCACCGCTACAGCAGACTGGCAGTAAGACAGCCTAAGTCATAATCAGGCCCTAAATCAGGGAATTCATTGGACACTAAAGGGGTGAAATTTATAATCTTGGTCTGTTCACTGTTTTGGACCAATTCCCTCATTCTAAACTCACGAGGAACCCCTTGCTTGTCTTCTAAAATAGACAATCTGACAGAGGTATACTACACGCTTTGGTTATTTTCATTCATTGTTCCGACTATCACACGACCCAAACATATATTTCATTGTGCCCTGAAGAAGTCCTTTTATAAGGACGAAACGCGTCGGCTGTATCGTTGTTTGAACGTCCTGATTGTGTCTTAAAACCTGTATCAAAATAAAGAAAAAAATTTTTAAGTTTATACTTGTGGACATGGTTTTAATAATCTTTTTCTTCCTTGTCTGTGTTTGGTGGTGCACCTTTGCTTTTGTTTAAACTCTGACATTCCCTGGCTGGAATTGCACTGGGACAGTGGGTGCTTTACAGTGTGTACACAGATCTCTGGGTAGTTCCAGGGTATATATATAACGCAGGGATAGCAGACCAGGTGCCTTTTCATTTTGTTTAAAATGTCAGTGATGTGTTAAAAGCACTTTGGCCTACAATGAGGAGACACATCAACAGCTACATACAGTTCATAGACAATGAGGATTTAGCCAATGTGTAGGGAGACTAGCATGAATTGGGCCCAACGCAACATTGTTCTTGGTGATGGCACAAGTTTTGCATTAGGACCAACAAACCACACGGAACAAGTCCAATGCAAGCCACATAACTTCCATCATATCACTGTGCAAGCTGTATTCGTACTGGCTTTGTACACCCAAACTCTGTGACAGACATTTCCAGGAACAATACATGTCTACTTCTAACGTCTGAACAGCATCACATACCTGCTAATGTCACAACTCTGAAATGTCCAAATGAAGATGCCATGGCGAAGGAATCTAAAACAACCAACACAGAAATGGATTAGCTAAAAAACCATGCATATGGCACAAATCACATCATCAACTCCTAGAGAACACAGCCCCAGACAAAATGTACTGCTAAACAAAGCTACACTTACAAAACAAACACCTTTCTCCAGGTATTGCCAGAGCCATATATTCCTAGTATGTAGCATTAACATCCTCCTCACATCAAAACAACAATTGCAATAATAGTCAAAGTCATTACATCTCACACCATACTTACACCCATGAGAAGGAGTTTTGGATGACATCTTGACGCAAGTCCATTCCTTCCTCTTCCCTAGTATCATCATCGTCATCTGGCATTTCAGTTTCCTCACCCAGTAGCTCTTCATGGCCTCCATCCTCTGCGATGTAAGGGATGTTCCATCGCGGTGCAATGTTGTGGAGCATACAGCAGGCCACGGTGATCTTACACCCCTTCCCGGGTGAGTAGAGGAGGGCTTCCACAGTCTTGTCCAGACATCTGAATTGGGCTTTCAGGAGCACAAAAGCCAGCTCTACTGGCCGCTGTGTTCTTCCATGGGCTTCATTGAAGCTGACTTCTCCTGGCGTATTAGGATTCCTCAGCTGTGCCAACAACCATGGCCGGTAGGGATACGCTGGGTCCCCTAGAACGGAGATAGACAGAAGTGTAACAATGAGTTACACTCTTTCAGATTATACTACCTGACATTGACTACACAAAGTTAGGACAAATAACACTTACCTACAGGCCAGGCCCTCTCTGCTAGTAGTTGTGACATCAGTGAGGGTATAGTGCTAGTCCACAGTATGAAGGAATCATGTGCAGATCCTGGGCACCGAGCACAGACTTCTGAGATATACAAATCCGGTAGGCAGACAACTTGCACGTTGATAGAATGGAAGTTCGTCCTGTTGCGGTACCCTTGTTCCCTGGCTTGTGGTGGTACTAAGGCAATATAGGTGCCATCAATGGATTCAATAAAACGTGGGATGCACCCAAAACTATAGAAACCACCCTTCACAGTGGCTAAATCCTCACATCTGGGGAACTCGATGTAGCTGTCCTTGTGACTCAACATTGTAGTAAGCACCTCTTGGAGTACAAGACTGACCTTTGGTTGTGACATCCCACCTGAAATAGAGACAGTGAATTGAAAGGAACCTGTGGCCAGAAAATGCAATACTGACATGAGTCAATTTGTGTGATAGATGTAGCATAAGTGATGATAGGTAGGAGGTCAGGCTCCAACTAATGGCATAAATCCAGGATTGTTTGATGATTTAAACAACATTTCAGGATGACATGCCTTTCTTCCATGGTCTGAAGGTCTGGAAATGGATGGTACACTGGAGACTGGAATCTCCTCCCTCTTCCAGGGAATCTATGTGAGGAGTTATAATAAAATTGTACATTGGTCACAGTGCCCAGAGTACCATATATGAAGAGTATGCCTAAAGTCGTGTAACAAAACATAACAGCTTCATAAAGCATTAAACATATCTCACATCATCATCTACTCTTAAACAACCACAAATAATCCCCAATGTCGCCTTCACATGTCTGTAACAGAGCTGTGCACATCATTAATTCAGACAAGTTCAATTTGCGCAATATCATGGTTTGGTGACATTTCATGTGAAATATCGCCGACCGCGGTGTACAGCGCACTGCGCACATTTTGCCATATGCACAGTAATGCACAACACAGATGATGTTTTGTACTGGGCATAACATGTGAAGGGAGTATTTCAAAGGTTAACATGTTAGGCCTCATATTCAGTGGTGGTGACGCACTTAACAGTCACAATTACTGTCTTTCCTACTGCAAAAATAGCGAACGCCTGTACTCGTATATGAGATATTAAAGACAACGCTAGGGGCGGAAGTAGACCATGCGTTGGGCGGTTGCAACCAGGGCGGACACAGCCCTAGGCTAACATTGGTGACAGTGACGATCACAGTCCAATGGCTGTGTGCACCTACACTGATGACCACGAACATGGCATACATGTACGCCGCAATTTGGAAAAAAATCACTTGCCTCCTGACACTGCTCCTATCAACAGCATCTCAACTTTAGCTGCTGTTTGCCACCTCTTGGATTAATCATGCCAGGCCAAGCAGGTGAGAGGGCCTACTGTTCTCTCCAGAGGAGCTGGAGACCCTGGTTGATGGGGTCCTTCCCCTGTATGGCCAGCTCTATGGATCACCAGAGGAACAGGTAACTATCTCAAATACAGTTATTTACTCTGTTCTTCCTTTCTGTTCGCCCAGGCTACAGTGTGGTTTTGAGTTCCAGAGTGTAACCATATTGTGTTGTTTCATGAAATGAGTAATCCGTACAAAGGCTAATCATTTAATGGATTATGAGGCATTGTACTTTGTGGAGTGAACAATAGCGTTGTAATGTGTGATAATTCCTATATTATACTTGTGTTACATGCATAGATATATGCATGTCTACATTTCATTGTACCTATCATGATTTCCCACATCACATCATTGTATATGTGCAAAGATATGTATAGACTTTACACCATGAGCTCTGTCTGTATTCTGGTAGAATTATTTGACAATGCTGTTAGCCATGTGTACAGTCTCACAGATCACTCAGCCCACATCAGACAGGGCAAAACTGTTGCCTGGGGGATAGCTATACCCCACAGACCCCGTAAGAGTGTCACACAACCTTATGGTTACATTTTAGATGGGAGGAAGTAGTACTTTTATTGGTGGAAATGGGCTGTTCATTTGCAATCAGTATGCTCAGCTTTCAAAGAGGAATGCCTAACAATGTGTTGAGAGCTGTCTGGCCTATGGCCCAGGCTAGGGCGGAGTCATAGTTGTCTTAACTGGTGCACAGAATAATGCCCCTGTATACCTGCAGATCCATGGATGTTCACAAAATCAGATGAGTTTCCTTTACCACTGGCAGCCTAGATAGCTGTTACATGCACCATATTTTGAACGGTGACTGAGATGATACTGACCTGACACTTCTTTCCATTGGATGTGTGGGGTTCACTTATGACACTCCCTTTACTCAAACAGGTCTGTTGTGACTTTTCCATAAGTCATGCTTCCACTGTACAGGCCTATTGCACATCTGACACATGAACAGTGTAGATATTAGGTAACTTATTAATAGATATTGGAATGTAATTCCTCTGCTTTGTTAGATTACATTCTCTCACACAACACCTACCATGGTATGTTGAATGTCATCCCTGATACTGTGCCCATATGGCAAATATATGTCCTGTGATGGCAGTACATACCACACAAACTGATTGTGACATTGTTAGATACCCCAATAAGTAGTCGACATGCCCAAACATCCCCCAGAGAGGAAACTCTCAGGGACACACATGCCAGCCCTTTCAATGTGACCTTAGTGTCAGGATGTTGTGTATACTATGGTAGTGGGCTCTATAACCCATATGCATCAAGTCAATGGGTCTCGCAGTGAAGGTGTCTGTTCAGTCATGCACAAGTAGTTCATCCTTCAGAAGGTAACAATGGTATGCTGTGTGTCATGGTACCTCACATCACATTCCATGTAGGATGGCCCTGGCCTACATGATGTTAGTGGGCTGGGTCAGTCAGAGTAGGTTATGACCTGAGTTGAGGTGAGTCAGCAGATGATCACAAAAGTGTGTATTCAGGCTTTAGTAGTGCTTAGAATCTGATATTTACACATATATTGTGTTGACTCTTGGAAACTGTAAACAAAATGTGTATCAACCATACAGATATCCTTGAAGTTCCAGTTACAGTCTGTTTCCACATCTATTGCATTCATACAGGTGATCCAGTGCAAGACTGGGCAAAACTTTCTGTTCACCACTAAGCTGTCAATATGATAAGTTTTACTCTCTGGACCCATAACATAACTTACTACAATTCACGGGTCCTCTAATGGATCTTTTTTGGGAGCTAACAGGGACTTGGATTTGCAGAGAATGTGAGGCATGGAATAAGAATGCCAAAAACATGCAATTTTCCATCAACCAATTCACTTATGTTATCAATAAATGTAAACCATAAAGCACGAGGTTCACTCCAAGAATGACTCAAATACGATAAGATTTGTTCATGTAAATCATTTATCTAAAGCCTCAATTTGAATGGTCAGGACACATGAAATCGCATTACGAAATCAGATTTAATAACAATCAATTAGTAAATTAGCCACACAACGTCATACAGATTCAAATAAAGATAACATTTGCTGTTTGCCTAGGAGGTAAATGTGGGAGAAACATGGATGAAATCAAGATTTAGAGGCTTTTTTACAAGCCCCTTACCCCACTTTTGCGTAAAGGGAAATTAGAGTTCAGTCCGACAGAAAAGAATAGAAAATGACAGCCAGCCCCACTCCTCCTCCAAGGGGGCAATTATACTTCCAAACATGTTAGTTTACGCCCATTAAGTATCCGTTTTGGATACTCCGTATGACACTCCGTATGATTTCCATTGGTCATCCACAGTGAGCTGTTCATGGTATGATCGATACCTCACTGAAAAGATCCGGAACCATTAAGTAGTCCTTTTGCAAATTCATCAAATTCAGTTATTTTATTTTTCCTTCCTTTCCTTGGAAGTAAGGGGATTTATTTTGTTCACTGTCGGTCCGTTCCCAGACACTCTCTCTGGGTTTCCAAGTCTCACAGCTTCTAAAATGAACACTTCAGCTAGATTCTGGTTTTTTGAACAGGGTAAGAAAAGCATTTGAGGCCTACATAAAAATGTTCTGAATCCCTGCCACGTTATGATTAATCTAAAGCACATATTAATATAAGTATTTCAAATTTCTTAGCTAATTCAATCATTATTATTTTCATAGACGTTACATGTCAATATCAGGCACTAACAAAAATTACGTGCATGTTCATCATTTTCAAAACAAATATTTGTACATGTTTTTATCACTCATTACTAAAATAAGCTGCAAGCCTTTATACTATCTGTCATTCCTAAAGTAAGCATTTTAATCATGCCATTTTTATGAAATGTCAATAAAAATATATTTTTTTTAAAAAGCATTTTAATCATTTTCAGGTGCTTTATTTCATAAATACTGTTTCATTTTGACACCTCTTAAAAATTATCATCATCACATTTTCAATGGTAATCTCTTTTGAGGGTGAGAATTAATAGAGGCAACTGTTATTTAACTTTTACGCTCCACAGGTCAATGTCCATCAGAAGAAAGCCATTTGGAGGACATCACCCGAAATGTGTGGACCCTGGGGGTCTTCAACCGGCGCAGCATCCACTGCAGGAAGAGGTGGGAGGACCTGAGGTGCTGGACTTGGAAGATCGTGGAGGTCCCGCTGGGGGAGTCTTCCCAACGTGGAAGGGCCGTGTGCCGGACCCTGACTCTCTTTATGGCCTACATACTGGCAATGGCCTACCCGGAGCTTGATGGGCAGTTGAGGGCCCAACAGTAGCTACAAGGTAGTGAGTACTTGCCAGAGACCATATAAGAGACTTTGCCAACTTTGTGTGTTACAGGCAGGCATTTCAAAAACAAGATTGGCGGTGGCTAATATACCACCTACAAGATGAGCCATTGTTTGTGTTGGTCTGGTAGTAGGTGCCTGCTGCTGTGCTGTGCCTTTTGTCTTTCTGACCAGGAACACAGCAGAGTCCTGTCCACATCAAATTATGTTTTTGCAACAGACACCTGGCTGAGTGAAGTGAGTGATCATCTCATGTTGTCAGTCATTCTGGGTGACAAATATACCACACAGGCAACTTGCCTTTCTTGTGTAAGGAGTGATGTTCCCTAACTACTGTCTCTCATGTGATGGTGGCCCTTTTACATGTGACATGACATGGAGTACACAATACATGCACTGGCTGTACAACAGTGCCCATTGGTAAGTACTGGTAATATAATGAAATGAGTGTGCAAACATCACTGGTGCCTTCTTCATTAGTGCCTACGTGTTGACCTCTGTGCATTTTCAAGTTGATGGTTCATCTGCAATATTGTTTCACAACACTCATTCACTGACTAGTGACATGCATAAGAGAGTGAAATGTAGATCTGTAGAGATAATATGTGAGTGTCTACACTGATCCTTACAAGGCAATCTGAGTTTGCAATACCAAAGAGTTCTGTAATGTGCCAGGCCATTGGGACTCTAGTGATCCCACATCTTCATGTCATATACATTCAGGGACATCCTTCAAAGGTGTATAGGCATGTAGGTGTACAGTCTATGAATGACATAATCACCTGTGCCAAGCAGGATTGGAGATGTTTATATGGCTATATGAAGACTTGTGCTGTGTGAAATCAGTGTAACTATCCCCAAATGTTTGGACCTGAATGTTTTCAGGCAACTTAATATGTGACATGTGATACATAGCTAAACTTCTTCTGGACAGCTTTCATTAGACTTTTCAGGAAGTGGATATATGATGTAATTTGGTGTCCAAAATCTCATCAATGTGCAATGAGCATTTGCATGTGACATGATGTCTGCCACAACAGTAATTGATGATAAATTGGTGTTTTACTTCATCTGCATGACATCATGATGCGTTATGAGGGATAAGTAGATATGTTGGGCTCTTGGCCTTGTGTGAGCATTGTGTATATCTCAAATTGTATCCATCCTATTTGGTTACGTCTGTTTTACAATGGTATGATACAAGTGACAAAGAATGCAGGGTGGTCAACTATGCTAGTATGGACATAATGGTGGGGTGCAGCCAACTCCGTCAATGCATTTGAACCTGTCTGGGGTTTTGACATCAGTGGACCCAAATGTTTGCAGGTCGTGTAGCATGCATGCATGTGATTATGCTAAAAGATTAGTCTACAGAATGAACCATGAAGCTGATGTGATATGTGGACTTCATCAATGTTTTCTGTTGATTTGTGATGGTCAGATATGGAAAGGTAGTTGCAATAAGCCCATGTTACATTTCATTTCAGATACATTGAGGGCAAGCGGAGGAGAAAGGGCCAACGTTGGTGGAGACACATCTGGTCACAGTGGTTCCGGCCCTGAGACCTCAGACACGGAGTGACCCAGTGACTAGGAGGGTGTGAGTAGTGCTACGGAGGACAGCAGCTCAAAGCTTGTCATCATACCAGTCATCCTCCGGTGGACACTCCTGAGTGGTGGTGGATCCCACAGGATCAGTACCACTTTCATCCTTGTCCATCGCCACCCTCTCTGTTGTCCCCAACAAGTTGGCCAGCCCACTCCCCTAAGAGATGAGCTGTGTCCTTCGCCCCTGGCACCTCAGCCCCTGCCCCTGTTAGCCCCACTGCACTGAGTGAGGAGCTATTGACCTCCTTGGACCATCTCTGTGGGTCAACAACAGTCCTGATTACCATCCAGGTGCAAAGTAACCAACTGACACAGATGGTTGCCTTCCTTGAAGGCATTCACACTGCAATGGCTGGCCTACTTAGTCAGGCTCTGGCTTCCTTCCTCACAGCAGCCTTTCACCCATCCCAATCTTCCGCCGCACCTCCTGTCCCTTCCCCATCGAAATTCACTATTCCCATTCCTGTCCCATGAACATGCACACCTAAGC
Source organism: Lissotriton helveticus (assembly GCF_964261635.1). Classification (NCBI taxonomy): domain Eukaryota; kingdom Metazoa; phylum Chordata; class Amphibia; order Caudata; family Salamandridae; genus Lissotriton; species Lissotriton helveticus. Next base: position 1,067,078,961 of record NC_136070.1, on the reverse strand, counting down.
ACGCACACACTTCAAAACACACAGGCACCGCACACAAACATAAAACATACAAAAAACAGAATCATTCAAGCATTCAGCAGACACTGCCCCCACCACCCCAACCATACCCCATATACCCCATACAGACACATATCCCTCCACTCCCACAAACATAACCCCAGGGACCAAAGCAACAGATCACAAGCCAACACCCTGACAGACGAGCTACTGCAGAGGAAATACCCCCAAAGGATGATGAAAAGGGCCAGAAGAGAGCGGCCAAATGCAACCAAGAGGCACTTTCTGGAAACTGTGGAGAAACCCCCTACCGACAAAACTATATGTGTAACCACATTTAACACTGCATCTAATAACATCAAGAGGATCGTTCTACGCAACTGGAGAATACTCAACTCCAATGGCCTACACCTGGAAAACCCTTGTTTTTCTTCAAAAGGAGCCAGAACATAAGGGATCTGTTGGTCCACACCAGACCCAGGAACATTTCAGCTAGACCTGCAACGATCACAGACAAGGAGAATGCATGGGGACTCTTGCCAGTGATGGGACATAAGAGGTGTGGGACATGCTATGTTTGCCACCTTAGTGCAAACACTAAGACGGTGGACATCGGACTCACCCACCCATGAGAGCAATGGAGGCATACCAACTGCAACTCCAACAACATAATATACATCTTAAAATGCCCATGCAACCTTGTCTACATCGGTATGACCACACCGAGGGTGAAAGTCAGGATAATGGAGCATAGGTCCACCATCAGATGCCAAAGGAAGACGAGTTGCTTTACGACCCACTACAAAGAGAAAAACATTTGTCCGAGGACATGTTCTGGACTGTCCTGGACAAAACCAATATCACTGCCACTACCCGTAACCCAGAAAATGTTCTTTTTATCAGGGAGCAGAAATGGATATACAGGGTCCGTAGCCATACCAAGGGTCTAAATGATGACATACCCTGGAATGCCTTGAATCACCTGTGAGACACTAATGACGTCCCCTTCCTGCATTGTTTCTCTGTTCTGGGTCCATGCCAACAGTCTAGGTTCACAATGGACACCACCAGTGACAAGCCGCCCTTTAGATCCCTGTTTCTGCCTTTTGTTGGGGTACTATCTATAGTTAATACGCCCCCATCAGTCCAATCATCCCTTAAGACGAGATGGTGTTTGAGCCCTGTGTATACAGGCTTGTGCCTCGGGCCCCCTTCACTATCCATTTATATACATATACAGTCAACCTAGTTTGGCCGCGCAGGAAGACATTCACATCGTGCCAACAAGTGTAGAACCGGAAAGCGGTGCGTTGGGTACCGGGTTTAATAGCAGTACAAAAAAGTCATGAGGCAGATACTGCAGGAAGTGTTTAAAGAGGTTTAGGAGCATTAATAATTACCTCCATGCTAAAAGCACACCAACTAGCAATTTTTCTCATCTATCTGATTTTATTGGTATACCATCACTGGCGTTGTGGGAACACCGTATTTTTAACCCAAAGCAAATTTTTCGTCCCCTCTGTCAAGCATAGAGTCTGACGGGAGGACTCCTCACATCCCAGGAGGGTATGTCCATCCCGCACATGCGTACTGGAGCACCTGCATCCCCAAGATGGGGACGCGAGTCAGCGCTCTAGCCTTCCCACTAACGCTCGCCCTCCCCCGGCCACGTACGTCGCGTACGCGATGACGTAGACCGGGAAAGGGATGGATAATTCTGACTGCAACCGCTCGGTTCATTGAAACTGCATGGCTCCAGGAGGAACAATTCATCCGACACAGCTCACCTTGATGAAGTACGTTTGGTACTCTAAACTTCCCCATGGAGGTCGGAGTAGGCTCTGTAGGAGTATTTTTGCACATAGCGAATGGACTGAGCCTCATTACCCACTCGGTGCTTTGCTCCAAGCTGCACTTATCTTCAGGGGCAAGCCAGAGCCGGGTCTGGTCTCTGTAAGATCGCTTATACAACTTTCCCTTTACCTCATGACTTATCTTTTCATTTTCTATCCCAGTATCCCACAGAGTGTAACGATAAGGAGCTGTCCTCGCTCCGCCGCTAGTTCAAGCTTTGATTTTAGTAAACTCAGTAAGATTTGCTGATTGGATGGTCGTGCATTTCTTTCCTAGCACTGACGCCTGTGTTTACCTTGGGTAATTTTAAAGAGCAATTGAGTGCAGATTGTGCGATCAAATGGGACGTCCATTCTCATTATTTGTACCGCAGGACCTTATGAAGTGCACCAATGGCCTGGGTTGGTTTGCGACGTCCATAAGGAATCGCTGTTATGATCGGGGTGGCGAATACCACTTTGTGTGTGTGTCTGTGTGTCTATTTCCACTCACAGAGGGCACTGCACTGTATATTTGATATTTATTTTTATTGACTCAGTTACAGGTTTCCCTCGGAGAGCAAGATACTCTACCATACTTTCTCTGAGCATTTGCTCAGAAGGGTATCTTCCCTATACCCTTGGAACAAGGAGGTAGGGTTAGTACCCATGGGATCTTTCTTTTGTGAGTCCTGATGAAAGCCGGGCTATTTTAGGTTGTCGGCTGAAACATGTCGACGTTTTTGCAGAGTGGAGGGGTAGGGGACTCATTATAGCCTTCCATACCACCATCCACTGGTCTTTTAGTGACCTTTTTACTCTGGACAGGGAATCCAATATTAAAGTTGGATTTGGAATTCCCGTGGCTAGTTTTTAATTGTTGTTTCTGCACCATTGTTCACTTGTGATCCCATACTGTTTCTTTTTGTGTGTTGTATCGTCTTCCCCCTCGTATTGCTCCATCTCCAGCGTTGGTCTGCGCAGAGGTGTGTTAGCAGCCCTACGATGAAGCATGACACAGACTTCTGTGTGTGAGGGCAGTTTTAACACCTGTGTGTGTTTTCCCACCCTTAGATCACAGCAATCACTAGCACAAAACCCCCTTCTACGTGTGTGTGTATCAAAGCAACAGACACGGACCCCTCCACCCACACCACCATACCCCCAGGCACCACAGCAACAGACACACAGCCCTCCACGCTCACAACCATATCCCCAGGCACCACAGCAACAGGCATACCCCACAACCATAATCCCAGGTACCCCTGATTCAGGCACAGATCTCTCCACCCCGACAACCTTACCCCCAGACACCACAGCAACAGACACAGACCCCTCCACCCCCAGAACCATACCCCCAGGCACTACAGCAACAGACACAGACCTCTCCACAACACCCAGCACAGCTCACAGAGACAAAAAAAGGCAAACACTCGAAGTCACCCACACAACAGAATCCCACAAAAAACACAGTTCAGACAGCACACACAGCTCCCACTCCCTCTTCCTCCCAAACCGAACTCCATCCCAAACATCCTACCCGTTTTAACCATGAAGATGGGTTGTTTGCCCTTGCGCTTATACCAGTGACACCCGAGCTCACCCCTCCCAAATGCTCAAAGACCCCTCCCAAAGCCAAACCCATCCCTTCCACATACCACTCCACCCCAAAAAAACTGGATCTCCATCCCACTGAACCCAGTCAGAAAACAACAAAAAACACACAAAAAAACCTCCCAAAGGCTAACCCATCCCTTCCACAGCCCATTCCACCCCTGAGAAACCGGGTCCCCACCCCACTGCACTCAGCCCAAAAGCAAAAAAAACACAAAAAACTCCCAAAGGCTAACCCATCCTTTCCACATCCCACTCCACCCCAGAGAGACCAGATCTCCACTCCACCTAACCCAGACCAAAACCCAAGAAGACCCTTCCAAAAACTAAACCGCTCCTCCCTAAACAGCAGTCACCCCTTACCCAGTACCAACTTCAAGGGGCCTGCTATGCCCAATAGATGCTCCTTTGTGAGGTTCCCTGGCAGTGGCATAAAGGGCACGTTTGTAGGCACAGCATTGTGCTGTGACACATAAGTGTTACATGGACTGACCATTGGCATTTGTTTGACATTATGGTTTACAAAATTACATTCATTAAACCTTTTCCTAGTTTTGATACATTGGTCCAGCCATTACTTTTCTAATGATTTGATGTTATTGTAAAGTTAGTGATGTGTGACTACAGTTGTGTTTGTTTCATCCCTGATTGCTGATCCAGTTGAGGTGGTTAGTATGATGTGACATTGGACCCAGTGCTGGAGTTACACAGGACAAGGGGAAATGTTGGATGGATGTCTATGTGGGAGAAAAACCAAATGGGGCAGACATTGCATTGGGTGACATCTTGTGTGGTACTTATTTCAGCTTGGCCACTGTCAGCATCATTTAGGTTGCACTTCTCCCTATGATGTAGGTTGAATATGTGTTTGATATGTTCAGGTTAGCTATTTGTTTATCCAGACATGTAGGATGTTAAATTGTCATACTTTTGTGGAATTGTGTATGGAAATATGTCCATTTTCCAGTGTGTACCTTACAACTACTTTATCTAAATGTTGTGAGAAATGCTGTTAGTGCTGTGTTTGCTTGCCTGACTTGCACTTACACATTAGTTACACATGTATGGCACTTGGTAATGCTATTGGTTGTCCCGATATGGTTGTATGATGTAACAACACGTGTTATTACAACACGTGCTGTTACATCGCAGTCGTTACAACGACTGCATTTTACCACGCTATGCCTTTACAACGCAAGTCTTTACATCGACTTGCACTAGGTGGCGTGCTAACATTAAAAAAGTGTAATTTACTATTCCAACTCCAGTCCACTTATCAGTAGGGAAGGTGTTGGGATAGTAAATACACAATTTTTAATGTTAGCACGCCATCTAGCGCAAGTCGATGTAAAGACTTGCGTTGTAATGGCATAGCGTTGTTACATGCGGTCGTTGTAACGACTGTGATGTAACAGCATTGCGGTGTACTGACCGCGTTGTTAAGGATGTTTCCCGTCCCGATATACCTCAATTCACAGGTCCTGTGCACATTGAGCTTTTCAGCATTGTGCAAAATTTAATGTGCCCCTGATCCCCAGCCTTCAGGGTTCCCCATGGTAGAGGCATACCTATTTTGCAGAGAGGGTTTCGATTCGCCTTTTAGAATGCTTCTCACACTGATTCTTTGAATTACCATTTACTGGCATTGCCTTTTAATGTGGGTGATGTGTGAGAGTCTGATACAGAGGTGCAGCAGAGAAGGTGCGTTTCACTTTAATGACACATCCATGCAGATACATCTTTGATATAAAACCTGAACCTGCGATGTGTGCAATGTGAGTGTGTCACAGAGATTAATAGTTGTGATACTGATGAGAAGATGCTGTTGTGTTACACAATTTAATGAACACATCACTAACTTGGACGTGATCAAGCAGGTACATCAGGGGCAGAATGGGTAAGATTGGCTCCATGGTGGCACAGGAAGTATAGAGGTGAGTAGAGGTGAGTTTCGGCCTTATATACCTCCCTTTCCGCCTGCTCAGATGTAGTAGCTGGACTTCCACGGTCACACCATTTTTAAGGCAACTCATAATTTGGCCGGTGGTTTCACCGTAATACAGTGGTCGGACCATGCAGTTACATAGTCGAAAGACCTCCATGAAATATGTCAATGAGTCCGCGGGTATGGCAGTCTCGGACTGCCATACTCAAAATCAGGCCCTAAGTAAGTGAAGGTGTTGGACACTAAAGAGGTGACATTTACTATTCCGACTCCAAAACAAACAAACTTAAGGAAGGTGTTGGACACTAAAGAGGTGACATTTACTATTCACACTCCACTAGAAACTAACTCAGGGAATGTGTTGGACACTAAAGAGATGACATTTGCTATTCCCACTACAATACAAACAAAGAAAAGGTGTTGGACACTAAAAGGGCGACATTTACTATTCCCACTGCAATATAAACAAAGTTAAGAACCATATGACAAATAAAAAAAAACACATTTAATAATTCTCCAAGAAAGAAAAGTCCTTAAGTACAATAATATTTTTACCAATGTATTAAAAATATTTGATACTACATATTGTCAATTTATAATTGTTTCCAATTTTTACCAAATGTCATAATATAGTATACTATTTAGCGCCTTCGCCCCGGCGGACATTCCGCCGCGGTGCTGAAAAAAATGATGCATGAACGGTTTGGACGGCTCCCGGCCGTCTGACGCACACGCCCATCATGACGTCGGGCACATGGAAGGGGTTAAAGAAATATTAAATATCTTATTAAAAAAAAGTAATTTTGTTTTAAATTTCCAAATTCTTTCCACAATTTTGTAAAAAGATGTTCTACCACTAATGAAAATATGTTTTAAATAGTACTATAATCAGTAAGAAATAATATTTCTTACCAATAAAACTATCTTTATTTTAAATAGAAAATACTTTAAATATTTATTTTCAATTTTTTAAATATAAAGATATTGTAAATATTTTACATTCAGGGCCCGATTCTGATCTCGCTCGGAAGGGCACTGAACGCGATCCGGCCAGAAATAGTATGAGCCGTACGCGTGTTTTCCGCCCGACTCGTACAGCTGTACGAGCAAGCAAATACGATGCCAGCAGCGCAAAATTCACCGACCAAATCGTTTCTGGGTCCGGACTGCTCCGTACGTCTCGTCCGTAAGCAAACCGTGCCGTTCAATGGATGCGATTTCCGGCCGAGCCAGTACGATGCACGTGTCGGACAGCCGCTTTGAGCTGAAGTTTCCTGCTCGCAAAATGTCCAGGACAGTGCCTCTGGGGGTCCACGTCGGACCCCCCGTTACCTGCAGCCGTACGACTCGGACACAAGGGGAGACCCACGGGTCTCCCCAACACAGGCATGTATGGTGCAGATGGCACCGATGCGTATCCACTGTAGGGGGCGCCCTTGTGCGAGACGTACCCATTTAGTCAATGAGAGCCCATATACGCGTTGTACGACCGGCTCCCATTGCCTTCTATGGGAGTCCGACCAAACCGAGTCCGGCGGCCGCATCGTACTCGCTCGGGCGGACTGCAAGAGTCCGGCTCGGTCGGAAAACACTCCAGATCCGACTCGGTCGGAGAGCCTTCCGAGAGAGATCAGAATCGGGCCCTAAATGTTTAAATTAGAAACATTATATATTTCATATTTAAATAAAGAATAACAATATTATTAAAAATGTAAAATTTGTAAATATTTTTAATAATATTAAAAATACTTAAATACATTCTTATATTTTAGATAATATATTTCTTATTATCAATTGTATTTTAAATTAATAAATTGTGTTTAAAATTATTTTCCATGTATGAATATAATATTATAGATAAAAAAATGATAGAGAAAAATATTAATACAATGTATTAGAAAATGTGCACACCCTTATCCCCGATAAAGCCAACATTCCGCCACAGCAATTTTTTCAAAAATTAAAAAAACATTAAAAAATGTTAAATTATAGAGTAAACATTAATTCATAAGTTAAACAAATCTTCCCACCATTGTCCCTTATAAACCCAATATCCCACTTTACAGTTTTTAATTTAAAAAATTTGACACGATAAAGTAAACATTAATACATTTTTCTCAAAGATCTCCCCATCTTAACCACTATAAACCTAAAACCCTGCTACTAAAAAGATATTTGTACAAATCAAAACAAACATTAAAACAATTAAAATTACAAAATATAAATGTTCATAAATAATTTACATTAAAAAAGTTAACAAATTAATATAAATAGTAACTATATATAACATAAAAAATACAATATATAATATACTATTTACCATTCTAAAACATAACATTACCAACAATATACACTACATCGATATTAAATAAATTGATATTTTACACATACCTAAAATTATATTTTGACAATGATATTAACATCCACGATATTCATTTTTCACAATATTCTTGACACGATATTGATGTCACATGATAGTTTTGATTCAATATTTTTTCCAAATACCATGTAATATGTACCAAAAAGGGGCATAACACATTATCTACATATACATCATGACACATTCACAACATATTTGTGTAGTAAGATAATGATCAGTAGCACTTACCTTTCTTAACACAACCATGGCCTAACTCCATCAGGACTCCGCTGTCAGATCACCACCAGCACAACAGGAACATCTAAATCTTCTCAGCGTGAACCCCTCAGCATAACGGTGACGGAGTACAAAGTGATACCAAAGGGGATGATGGACGGAGCGTTTGAGCAAATCAAACACTCACCCCCAGTCAACTGATCTGGGTTTAATCCATCATCATTCTTTTCTCACTCCACCACCCCAGTTCAGACATGGCCATATGCAAATCAGTCTGACCCTGTGCCTCATGGAAACAGTCAAGCCCGAACTGCCAAGCCATGTCTTCCCTGGACTGGAAACAAACATCCTGGGACCGGTTTCGGGTTTATAACCCTCATCAGCCAGGCTATCTTGAATCCAGTGGCAGAGTGAGCAAGAGACTCACGTCTGGGCATACCCTGCCAACTTAGGGCAAACAAAGCGATACCAAAGGGAATGATGGACGGAGCGTTTGAGCAAATCAAACACTCACCCCCAGTCAACTGATCTGGGTTTAATCCATCATCATTCTTTAGCTCACTCCACCACCCCTGTTCAGACATGGCCACATGCAAATCAGTCTGACCCTGTGCCTCATGGGAACAGTCCAGCCCGAACTGCCGAGCCATGTCTTCCCTGGAACGAAAACAAGCTTCCTGGGACCGTTTTCGGGTTCATAACCCTCATCAGCCAGGCTATCTTGAATCCAGTGGCAGAGTGAGCAAGGGACCCACATCTGGGCATACCCTGCCAACTTAGGGCGAACAAAGCGATACCAAAGGGGATGATGGACGGAGCGTTTGAGCAAATCAAACACTCACCCCCAGTCAATTGATCTGGGTTTAGTCCATCATCATTCTTTAGCTCACTCCACCACCCCAGTTCAGACATGGCCTTATGCAAATCAGTCTGACCCTGTGCCTCACGGGAACAGTCCAGCCCGAACTGCCAAGCCATGTCTTCCCTGGACCAGAAACAAGGATCCTGGGACCAGTTTCCGGTTCATAACCCTCTCAGCCAGGCTATCTTGAATCCAGTGGCAGAGTAAGCAAGGGACCCACGTCTGGGCATGCCCTGCCAACTTAGGGCGAACAAAGCGATACCAAAGGGGATGATGGACGGAGCGTTTGAATAAATCAAACACTTATCCCCAGTCAACTGATCTGGGTTTAATCCATCATCATTCTTTAGCTCACTCCACCACCCCAGTTCAGACATGGCCATATGCAAATCAGTCTGACCCTGTGCCTCATGGGAGCAGTCCAGCCCGAACTGCCAAGCCATGTCTTCCCTGGACCGGAAACAAGCATCCTGGGACCGGTTTCGGGTTCATAACCCTCATCAGCCAGGCTATCTTGAATCCAGTGGCAGAGTGAGCAAGGGACCCATGTCTAGGCATACCCTGCCAACTTAGGGTGAACAAAGCGATACCAAAGGGGATAATGGACGGAGCGTTTGAGCAAATCAAATACTCACCTCCAGTCAACTGATCTGGGTTTAATCCATCAGCATTCTTTAGCTCACTCCACCACCCGAGTTCAGACATGGCCATATGCAAATCAGTCTGACCCTGTGCCTCATGGTAACAGTCCAGCCCGAATTGCCAGGACAAGTCTGCCCTGGACCCAAAACAAGCAGCCTGGGACCGGTTTCGGGTTAATAACCCTCATCAGCCAGGCTATCTTGAATCCAGTGGCGGAGTAAGCAAGGGACCCATGTCTGTGCATATCCTGCCAACTTAGGGCGAACAAAGCGATACCAAAGGGGATGATGGACGGAGCGTTTGAGCAAATCAAATACTCACCCCCAGTCAACTGATCTTGGTTTATTCTATCATCATTCTTTAGCTCACTCCACCACCCCTGTTCAGACATGGCCATATGCAAATCAGTTTGACCCTGTGCCTCATGGGAACAGTCCAGCCCGAACTGCCGAGCCATGTCTTCCCTGGATGAAAACAAGTTTCCTGGGACCGTTTTCGGGTTCATAACCCTCATCAGCCAGACTATCTTGAATCCAGTGGCAGAGTGAGCAAGGGACCCACGTCTGGGCATACCCTGCCAACTTCGGGCGAACAAAGCGATACCAAAGGGGATGATGGACGGAGCGTTTGAGCAAATCAAACACTCACCCCCAGTCAATTGATCTGGGTTTAGTCCATCATCATTCTTTAGCTCACTCCCCCACCCCAGTTCAGACATGGCCATATGCAAATCAGTCTGACCCTGTGCCTCATGGGAACAGTCCAGCCCGAACTGCCAAGCCATGTCTTCCCTGGACCAGAAACAAGCATCCTGGGACCAGTTTCGGGTTCATAACCCTCTCAGCCAGGCTATCTTGAATCCAGTGGCAGAGTAAGCAAGGGACCCACGTCTGGGCATGCCCTGCCAACTTAGGGCGAACAAAGCGATACCAAAGGGGATGATGGACGGAGCGTTTGAACAAATCAAACACTTATCCCCAGTCAACTGATCTGGGTTTAATCCATCATCATTCTTTAGCTCACTCCACCACCCCAGTTCAGACACGGCCATATGCAAATCAGTCTGACCCTGTGCCTGGTGGGAGCAGTCCAGCCCGAACTGCCAAGCCATGTCTTCCCTGGACCGGAAACAAGCATCCTGGGACCGGTTTCGGGTTCATAACCCTCATCAGCCAGGCTATCTTGAATCCAGTGGCAGAGTGAGCAAGGGACCCATGTCTAGGCATACCCTGCCAACTTAGGACGAACAAAGCGATACCAAAGGGGATAATGGCAGGAGCGTTTGAGCAAATCAAATACTCACCTCCAGTCAACTGATCTGGGTTTAATCCATCAGCATTCTTTAGCTCACTCCACCACCCGAGTTCAGACATGGCCATATGCAAATCAGTCTGACCCTGTGCCTCATGGTAACAGTCCAGACCGAATTGCCAGGACAAGTCTTCCCTGGACCCAAAACAAGCAGCCTGGGACCGGTTTCGGGTTGATAACCCTCATCAGCCAGGCTATCTTGAATCCAGTGGCGGAGTGAGCAAGGGACCCACGTCTGTGCATATCCTGCCAACTTACGGCGAACAAAGCGATACCAAAGGGGATGATGGACGGAGCGTTTGAGCAAATCAAACACTTACCCTTAGTCAACTGATCTGGGTTTAAAAATCATCATTCTTTAGCTCACTCCACCACCCCAGTTCAGACATGGCCATATGCAAATCAGTCTGACCCTGTGCCTCATGGGAACTGTCCAGCCCGAACTGCCAAGCCATGTCTTCCCTGGACTGGAAACAAGCATCCTGGGACTGGTTTCGGGTTCATAACCCTCATCAGCCAGGCTATCTTGAATCCAGTGGCAGAGTGTGCAAGGGACCCACGTCTGGGCATACCCTGCCAACTTAGGGCGAACAAAGTGATATCAAAGGGGATGATGGACAGAGCGTTTGAGCAAATCAAACACTGAAACCCGTCCTAGGATGCTTGATTCCGGTCCAGGGAAGACATGGCTTGGCAGTTCGGGCTGGACTGTTCCCATGAAGCACAGGATCAAGACTGATTTGCATATGGCCATGTCTGAACTGGGGTGGGGTGGTGAGCAAAATAACGATGGATAAAACCCAGATCTGTGGCTGGGGGGGAATGTTTTGCCAATGTGCAGCATTCCGTCCATCACCCTGTGTGTTTTGGTGACGGAGTACAGTCAGCCAGCAGAGAAGACCACTGTGGTCTCTTGCGGCAACATTTAACTATGACGGGTGGACCACCATCAGCTTGACGGAGTACTTGGGACCAACCAGCATGCTTGTTTATGGTCCAGGGACGCACTGACAGTTCGGGTTCAACAGTTACCATGGGGAGTAGGGTCAAGACTGATTTGCATATGGCTGGGTCCAAACTGTTATGGCATGGGGAGCAAAAAAGTAATGGATTTAGGTCCAGATCTCTGTACTGGGGAGCATGTTTGACAATGTTCAGCAATCCGTCCATCAATTGTTCTGTTTGCATCTGTCACCCAAAGTAGGACGGGTATGCTCAGATGTAGTACCCAAGCTCACAATGCCACTTGAGTCATGCTAGCCTCGCTAGACTACTCCCATGGTAGCAGGGTCAAGACAGATTTGTATACGGCTAGGTCCAAACTAGTATGGCATAGTGAACAAAAAAATGATGGATTTAGGCACAGATCCCTGTACTTGGGGAGAATATTCAACATTGTTCAACATTCTGTCCATCAATTGTCCTTTTTTGCATCTGTCACCGCAAGTGGGATGGGTATGCCCAGATGTGGTAGCTATGCTCACCATGCCACTGGAGTCATACTAGCCTTGCTGATGAAGGGTGACATGCCGAAACAGGTCCCAGGATGCTTGTTTCTGGTCCAGGGAGGTCCTGCCCTGGCAGTTCTGGCTGGACTGTTCTCATGGGGAGTAAGGTCAAGACTGATTTGCATATGGCTTTGTCCAAACTGGTTTGGCGTGATGAGCAAAAAAATAGTTTGAGGCCCAGATCTCTATACTGGGGGTGGATGTTTGCCATTGTTTAGCATTTTATCCATCAATTATTCTTTTTGCATTTGTCATCCCGAGTTGGACGGATATGCCCAGACTTGAGTCCCAGGATGCTTGTTTCAGTCCAGGGAGGACCTGGCCTAGCAGCATTACATCCGTCAATTGTTCTATTTACACAAACAACATACACACAACATTGAACGCACGCTCACAAGCACAACATCCACAAGCACAACAACAACAATTTTTTTTAAGTGTGATACAGGTGTGTTCATTTTACCTTGATGAGTAGGAAAATGAACAGTACTGCATGACAAGAAAAATATTGCATGTAAGAGCATTGCAGAAGTATACCAGGCTATAGTAATTGTCAATACGCAATACATATTACAATTGTACAAGTAGCTTACCGTAGATCTCGGCAACAACGGAGTCATTTGGCTTCGTGGTGAAGTCGGTGCAGCAAAGGTGGGACCTCAATGATGGAATAAAAAAGACGGTAATGTGAACGGGAAGCAGAAAAAAGGTACGTTGTTACCTCATTTCCTTTGATTCCACCAACTCGAAGTAGGAGGGATTCCCGCCACAGTTTTCTCAACGGAAAGGCACATCGTAATTGGGACTGTGGGAATCTGGGCTAGAGTCCCGCCGACAGCCCCTTTTGACTAAACCACTGTTGATATAGTTAAGGATTCCTGGCAGAGTCGGCTGAACTCTGGCAGTCTTTTGTTAATGGAGGAGCCAACATCTAAATATGGCGGATGGACCGCCATGTACGCAGGCCCTTTGCCTTTTATAAAACTGCAGATAGCAAAGGAACCAGTAAGCATGTCTAATCAATTTATGGGCCGATATGACTCCTGAAAGAGGATACTGTATAATAATACTTGTGCTGGGGCATAAGTCATAATAGAAACTCCATTCCAAACCTGCAAATTATCTAGTCACCAATGGAGTTGCTCGAGGCATTCTTGATCTAGGGAAAAAATGTCTATATGAGGCTAGACCTATTATTCTTTTGTAGGCTAGGCCTTTTTGCAACTGTCAGATTTTTGATCATCTTCACAACTTGCTGGAGGAGCTGAAGCTCTGCCAGCACCTATAAGCCTACCTTTTCTCTCAGAGAGAGATGGAGAGTGCCAGCCCTGGAGGATGAGAGACTGTCCAGGAGGAGGAGCCAGCTATGTTCCGGACATGCAGGACAACCAGAAGTTGCTGACTGCCCTTGAGAGCAGAGCCAGAGCTGACCCATGTTGTGAGGGGTATAGCATAGTCTCCCTTACTCTGCGGACCACATGCAGATATCAAGTCTGAGAAGTACTCACAAGCTGTCCAGCATCCCAGCAATGCCAGAAGGTCTGAGGTTCCTGCCCAACCCCAAGCAAACCCAGCAGAGAAGTTGCCATCATGGTCAAAGCTGAAGCTGGATCCCACCCAAAGGCCACATCTGCCAGAAAAGCATCCTGTGTGATCCCAGCCTGGAGGTCGTAAGTTGCCCGCAACAAGTACTAAATGAATACCCTCCTGGAGGCAGCATCAGTCATGATGTGCACCCATGAGCAGACCTCACTTGCTGCTGACCTGCCATGGTCTGTGTCCAGAGTGAAGATGCCACTGTGGTCCTCTGTCAACAGACGCTGCTGAAAGCATCAGCCGGTAGAACGTCCACATGTGCTGCATGATGGCAGCAATGCTAGCAACTAAAGGGAACCCACACATAAAAGACTGAGTTAGATGCATAGACTGTGATCTATAGCAAGAGCAATAACTGTTTCTTATGCAATTTCATTTTGGGGACGAACTGTTGAACTGAACTATGACACACTTCAAATGAGAAGAGACCTATTGACCTGCATCTGTGCCTAATGTATGTATTCTATCCTGATGTAAACATGGAAGTTCTCTAGGTAATTCACCTGCATTCTATGCTGCTGGTTTTCTACTGTATATGTGTTCTAAATGGGCAGTTGCTGCTAGTTGCTAGCCTGGGAGTACGCTCACGGGTTAATGCCTGAATAAAGTATTCTCAGTCTACTAGAAAACGTTTGGATTTCATTACAATTTGGCAACAATCGCCAAGTAAATGACAGGGTCAGAACCCACAAAAGTGCTATTGGAGAATTAAATTGACAATCAATGTCATGGAAACGCTTTTTTTCACACTGTAATCCATGTCACTGCCCCCTTGCATCTCCCAGTGAGTGAAAAGCTCATATATTAATTTTGTCTTTTCTACTTTATTACTCGCCACACAGCAGGAACTCACTCGAGTAGGTCTCACACGCCTGCCAGACATGCCTGACACTGACAGTTGAAATCCCACTGCAACGAGGCATCCGTATCTCCATGCACAGTCAAGCACTCAGGCTTCACACGTGTTTCAGGGTTACAAGTGGTAGCTCACCATTGACTCCACACCTTTCAGCCCTCTTACATCTAGCTTCAATGAGCGCTTGCAACACACGCAAGCACTGCTCATCTCTGTCTGCTTCAAGATAGGATCATACAAAATCAACCTGAACTGCGCACAAATACATTATCTTTTGAAACAAAATGACATTCAATCTAGTTTCATCACTGTTAGATCTGGCACCCATGGCCAACTTTTTGCCTTCAAACCTCATGCTTGCTAACTTCGTTTTTGCTGGCTTTTGGACTGTGCACTTTACCACTGCTAACCCGTGCTAACATGCTTGTGCTCTCACCTTAAAACATGGAGGAATTGGCTTATACCTGCAGGAGCCCAGAAGGATTCTCCTCGATGGTTCAGACCTATTCCGTACACCCATTTACAGATGGCACCATGAAGAATGCTCCAGGCTCTGGGGAGGTTGACAGACCTTTTCCAACGTCTTCAGAATTAGAGCTCCCTGCGGAATAAAGTCATTAGAACTTCATAGTCTTTTATCATTTACAATGAGTCAATGACTAGAGGGTATGATAGTTTAAAGGCTTTATTTTATCTTTAAGGTTAGGATCTCAAATACCATTATTCAGTTTAATAATTTACAGAAATAATAGAAGAGATTAGAAAACAGCAATCAAGTTGTATCTTTCATTAAGAAACCTAATACGCTAACTAAAGGACCTATTCTAAATACTAACCCATAAAGAATTCTGTTGGAAAAGAGTGGTAAATAAAGGACGATCGTCTCATGAAGGGTAGGTCTGGAAAACTCAGCTGAGTTTTCCACAATTGCAGTAGCAACTGTTAGAATAGTGATCTGAGCAGTAGCACCAATCATAAATCAATATAGAAATCACCTGAAGTTATCTAAAAGGGATCAACTCTCCATGAAGAAGAGTCTCGGGTAGAAGAGAATTCCAGCAGCAAGACCACCGGACGGGTAAAGGGAAAGAAGACATGTGGGGTCTAACTAGCTAGGAGCACTTGTTATTATAACTTTCTAAAACATGTATCAATCTTCAAAGACATCTTCATTCGATGTCCAATCAGAAAAGTTTGTAGGATGGTGTTGTCAGCCATACGATGCTTCTTCTTCTAATTTCCACAGTCTGCACTCTTGTCATCTGTATTGATACAGTTTTCTAACATAATTGTTAGATGAGGGAAGGTTCCCATGAGAACCTTCTTACCTAAACTAAAGACGCACTATGTGGCCAATTAGCATGGCGGGCGGATCGCCCCGCCAGACGGCCTTTTACCCCCGTCACATTAGCATGGCAGGGGTACCGCAGCGGACCGAAAAACCGTCCGCCGCTTTTCCGCAGGTAGGCAATCATCACAATTGCCTACCGGGCAGAAAAGGCCTGCAATATGGTGGCGGTGCCTGCATATTATGATGATGGCGGTTTAATGCCTTTCTATGGCAGAGACTCCGCCATGGAAAGGCACGCTGTGTTTACTTTAGGGGCCCGTTGCAGGCCCCTGTGGGGGTGGGGGAATGCACTTGGCATACACAAGGTGGCAGGTACCGCACGGTGCCTGCCATGTTGTGCATGCCAATGCACAACATGCTCACAGCACCGCCCGCCACAATGTTGTATATGCGGGATGCGACTGCCACTGTGGCGGTCACATCCTAATTGGCGGGACCGCTGCACCACTGGCATTCGGTCCCAGCACCGCTAGTCCGCCCGCCATCCTAATAGACCCCTAAGAGTTTCAGCGCAGAAACAAAGGCTAGTCAGAAAATTTTAAAACATATATCAAGTTAATTTGAAGTAACATTTATAAGTCTACAACACCATTTGTTTTTTACAGTTTCAATAATTCGACTCTTCTTAGTGTAAATGATGTAACATAGGGTGAGAGGAACTAAATGAACATAATATTAAAGTCAGCACATTTCTAAGATGACATCAATGTTAGGCTTTTTGCACAGATTACTTTACTATGAGTAAAGGTTTAAAAAGAAGCTTTGGGCGTAATTCACTGCACAGGCTAAAGTATAGTTGCTTGGTGAAAACATTTTCAAGCGAGCAATTATAAATGAAGCATTTCTAAAGACATCTTTCACATCTACATATACTACTAATTATATATTTTGATTTTATCTATTTGTTTTACTAAATGTAATCACACATTTTGTGAGTCAATTCTAAAATGGGCATTTCATTTGTATTTAACATGTCCTAAATTGCATTTCTAATATGATAAAATATATTGATGTCTAAATATGTGTCCACCCCCCCCCCCCCCATTTGATGATGTATATCATCACAATATTTACAGGCCAAATATAAGACGTATTGGAGTATCAGGGATAAACCTCCAATTAGTATGGACATTACCATAGCTTGTATTATTCCCTTTCCAGCTGTTGAGAACCAGTTGTCAATTGTACTTAAACATTTCTCAAATTTTTCATACAGGCTTGGTGTTTCCAGTTCTGGTAATTCAGGTCTTAAATTTGATATATTTCCTGCAAACTCCTCTATTTTCCTACTCTTGTCTGGGATATATGAACAGTAGTGAGCTAGCTTCAGCATGTGAAAGACCACCCCCTTTCTTGGCCAGAAGGATTTCAAATGTGAGAATGTCTTGCAAAACCATAGACCATATAGCAATTTGTTCTGTATTTATTAGTAATAAAGCTCCATATGTACTGGTTGCTATTTTATCCACTACTGTAGCTAGCTTTCAAATGTTTTCATCATTTAATATCATCCCCACTGCTGATATCACTGCTCCAAATATATCTCCCGTTAATGAGGCTCCACTCCCTGCATTCCGCTAATGTCTATGGGGTGGTGTTAAAGTTAATGCTTCATACTATTAACATGATACATTTTTGGAATTAGTATACCTAAATAGCATGTTCTTTCCCAGTCAGCAGGTAATAAGAAGTAAACATTTTGTTCACAAATGTAGTATACCCCAGGAATGATATTCTTAGCTCTAAGCATTGGTTTGTTCAACTAGGACTGACGCTTCTGGTCTGTAGCTGCAGTGTAAGCTTTGTTCAATCTGTAAAGCAGCACATAGCATGTTCATCACTTCGTTGTTAAAGTGTGTTCCTTTGTCTGACTCAAGAAGGCCCGGATTCGAACCTAGGGATAATTTCTCATAGTAATCCCATCCTCGTCGCCAGTGTTATAAAATGTCGGTAAACATCCAAAAGAAGAACAACAGAATCCAGGTAAAGATAAAAGTAAGTGTCTTTTATTCCACAAGTGATCTCCGGTCCGAGTAACAACTGAATGAATACAAACGGTCATTTCCCGACATATCACTTCCCCGCTCCCCCTTTCGAATCACAACATCACGCGGAACCAGATACATTCACACAACACACAGCACGCGGAAGCAACACGCGATCCACACTTTCAAAACACAACATAAATTATTATTGTTTGTAATGACGCACCTGTGACCACGCGCGTCATTACAAACAGTAACATACAACAAGTTTAGCTACAGTGAAACTGCCATTTCTCCTCGTCAGGTAGGCTTCCACACATCGGGAGAATACACAGATAATCACAAGGATATATCTCAGCCCATTTTGGACAGCCATCTAGATAAAATCCATCTGTGACCTGTTAAAGGGACCACTTGATCTCACTAAGGTCCCCATTAGGATGGCGGGCCTTAGTGTAGCCACTGCCGGCCTGGCGGGGGCGATCTGCCCGCCATCCTACCCGGAATGACCCCCCGCCATATTAGTATGGCTGGGGGGTCCACGGCAGACGGAAAGACCGTCCGCCGCTTTTCCACCCCGGTCGCCATGAGACCGGGGCGGAAAAGGGTTTATATGGTGGCGGTGTCTATCAGACACTGCCAGCCATATTACAATGGGCTTTTTCAGGTGCCTTTCCGTGGCGGCATTGGGAGTCTGCTTTGGGGGCCCGAAGCAGGCCCCCATGGACTCCGGGGAGGTGGGGGGTGCACATGGGGGGTACCTATGGTACCCCCCAGCAGATCCATGCACAGCATGGCAGGCACTGCGCGGTGCCTGCCATGCTGTGCATGGAAGCGGTACCAAAGGGGGTGGTGATGGACGGAGCATCTGAACCAATCAAACACTCACACCCAGTCAAAAGATCTGGGTTTAATCCATCACCGTTCTTTAGCCCACTCTGCCACCCCAGTTCAGACATGGCTATATGCAAATCAGTCTGACCCTGTGCCTCATGGGAACAGTCCAGCCCAAACTGCCAAGCCATGCCTTCCCTGGACCGGAAACAAGCTTCCGAGGACCGGTTTCTGGCATTACAGCCGTCTTCAGCCCGGCTTGCTTGAATCCAGTGGCAAAGTGAGCAAGGGACTCACGTCTGAGCATACCCTGCCACACTTATGGCAGCCAAAAGCGTTACAAGAGGGGGTGGTGATGGACGGAGCATCTGAACCAATCAAACACTCACACCCAGTCAAAAGATCTGGGTTTAATCCATCACCGTTCTTTAGCCCACTCTGCCACCCCAGTTCAGTGAAAAGTAAACACTTCCAGAGGAATCGTATGTGGAGGTGGAATAAATGTGGATCTTTTGCATAGATTCATATTTTTATCCACAATTTGGTCAATAATATTAACTCAATTTTTGGCAGAGAAAAAGAAGCAGAGACGTATTTTTCTAAAGAACTGGGACAGTTCATGGTTGATTTGGAATAGGTCAACTCGGTATGAAGGTACAAATCCAAGTCCTTTGTTGAGAAGATTCAGGTCAGTGGTCGAGAGAATGCATTTACTTATATTGACGGCTAGATCATTTCATTGCTCGTCCCCGGTTGGGCTATCATCTTGCTCATACTCCGCGTGTGGCGTGGCGTGGGCTTTAGTGTACATGCAACTGATTTCTTATTTCTCGCGAGGGACCCCAACCTTGCTCTAAAAAAGAGGGGTTTAGGAAATGGGGCGGCAGTGAATGGAACTGTAGCATTGGTTGATGAAATTGGGGCAATCACTAATTCCAAGGTACAGAGGGCAACCATTGTTGTTCTTTAGGTTGCATAGAGTTCTGTCCTCGCCACCTGTCTTTTGCTGTTCTTCTTGGTTCTAATGATGAAGGCTTATTAGGACTAACTTCAGAGTTTCTGGACCATCATTTGGAGTCTGATGAAAAGTATTCCAACCCATTGCCACTCTTTTTGTTGCACAGCAAGGCCACACGGGTCTACATGGAGAGCTAGAAAATGAAAAGTTGTGCTGGGATATCCCTTTATAGTATGGTTCCCCTCACCCACCTGAAGGTGGCATGCTTTATCATAGGGAAACCTCCTCCAATTGCAAACCTAGTTGCAATGCGGGCTACAACCCCCCTCTCTGAGAAGGAGGAGCTCAGGGATGTTTTCACTATGTTCAAGAGAGGTCTCTGTTGTACATGATTCCGCATGTAACCTAGGCCCACACCTCACAACCTAACATGCTACCTGTTGCATTGTGAGGTAATTTAGAATCTTGCTGTTTGTATTTAATACACGTCATGGACTGTTGGGGCATTCTTCTGCTATCTTTCCCATCTGTCCGCCACGCTTCTTGCTGGTTGCTTGTGGACCTCTATACTTAAATAAATATCAATTTATAATAACTCGATCTATTGATCCTTCTTTAATTGACACTTCATTCTCTTAAATCCAGTGAGGTGAGCAGGGTGTGATGAGGTAAAGGAAGGTGTGAGATAAGCCTAACTCTAGGTTAGGCCAAATGAGTTTTATTGGGGCGTCTGTAGGTTAGGACTAAAAACGGAATAATATGAGTAGAGGGTATTCAACATGTCATAGATAGGTGATAGTCAACATGTTTCAGCCTTATGCCCTTTGTCCGTGGAGGTGCAGTGGCTTTCGTCAGGACCAGAAGGACATTTTTGTGAAAAACAAAAAGAGAAAAAAGAGGGGGGGAGGGGGTAGGAGGTGTTGTTATGCGAATGTCGCAACAAAC
This sequence comes from Lissotriton helveticus, assembly GCF_964261635.1. Classification (NCBI taxonomy): domain Eukaryota; kingdom Metazoa; phylum Chordata; class Amphibia; order Caudata; family Salamandridae; genus Lissotriton; species Lissotriton helveticus. Next base: position 1,067,058,129 of record NC_136070.1, on the reverse strand, counting down.
TTGTCAACCTTAAACATGAAACACTACACCAGTGGTTGGATTGAATCTTCACTCAGACAGAGGTCCACTAGTGATTTTTGTAAATAATTTGAACTGAAGTTGTTTTATAAGCCAATAAAAAACGTTCATACATCACACCAACAGAATAAATCTTTTAAAAAAACAGAATTCGCACCAACTGAATACTTAATTACCACCTCTTTTGAATTGTGTGTCTACAGCTGGTCGTTGTATGTTCCGCAGTGCGCCTGAAGGGCAGACATCTGAGTCATTCCTTTGTTTCTTACCCTTTCATTGAAGCCCAAGACGACAACGGCTTAAGAATCTATGCCATCCTAGCAGGTCAGACAATTCTGGAAACCCCCTCAAAAGTTGCGGTGTCATGCACACCTTGTGATCTTTTTATACAAAGAAACACACCAGGTAAACAAGAAATGGAAGCCACTGACAACAGCCAAGTTTAAAAAAAAGTCTTTCATGAAGGTCTTTTGACATGTTTACCCTTATGCAGCTTAACTAGACTTGGCAATGAGCAGCAACCGACGAGACTGATTTATCAGCGGTTCCACTTGCTTAGTTGGGGAGAGGCAGGGCTTTAAGTGGGGGGGTCTGTGGGGGTCTGAGCACCCCTAATTTCTTTGGGGGGTGCCTCGAAACGTGTCTCTTGGGGGCTCTATTTTCGGGCCTCAAAGGTCAAAGGTAGGATGACCAGATGTCCCAGTTTTTAGGTCTCGAGGCGTTGAACCGCGCGAAGCGCGGTCTCGCCAGAGAACCTATTGTGAGCGACTCTGCTTTCCAGGAGAGGAGACAGGAGCTGGCCGCGCGCTCGGAATTGAGCGGGCCACACGCACGTGAACGCGCTCGCTGTGCCCAGCTCCTGTCTCCTCTCCTGGAAAGCTGTACCACACAGCCACACCTCCCCCTGCTTACGCATGCGCACACACACGAGCACACCTACAGACACGCACGCACACACACATACAGAGACCCCCGCCCCCCCCTAACCCCACCTGCCGCCACCGCCGCCGCACACATACACACACAAGCGCACCCCCCCTCCCCCCAACAACTCAGCCCCACTTACCGCCATTGTAGAGTTCTCAGCTTCCGCAGGGCTCTCCCTTGGGCATGGGAGCCCCGCGTCACCAGCACTGCTTGTTTGGCCATGCACTCCGTGGGCGCGTGCGCGGGCTTCCGAAGACGGAAGTCCCGCCCCACGGAAGGTTTCAGTTTCGCTCACGTCTTGTCTGTCAGTGTTACGGATTTGAAAGGCCAATGACAGGTCCTGTCTTTGCTGCCCTGTGAGTTCAGAGGCCACAGGTTGAAAGTGACCGGTGCTTTTAGGCACCCAACTCCATATATTGTAAGTGAAGCCTCTTACTGCCCCAGCTGGACTAAGCATAATTTAGAGAAAACTACAGAGCTCCGCAAAGCAGTTCAAGCGCTTCTCCTTCAAAGCACACAGAAGGCGCTAACCCTTGTAATCAAGACCACTGTTTTCCTTTTAAACTTTTTTGCATAGTTATAAAAATGCTACTGCATCCGAGAGCCGAGATCGCGGCATTGGCACAAGATCACACAATGCGGTCCAGTGCACATGCCGGATTAGTCCCAGGCTATGACTTTACAAGTGCATAGCGCTTGCTGCCTAAGCCCTGGGAGCAGGCCGCCGTCCCAGGAGCACCTGCGCTCTGTTTGCTCTTTTGTGGCTGAGAGGAGGAGGTGCTGTGGTGTCGCCTGGCTCCAGGCTTCCCGTGCGATTCCTGCTCCGGCATCGAACATGCTTTAGCGGTGGATGAGCAGCGACAATCCTGACTGGCAGCAGAATTATGGGCAGGGGCGTGCTGGGCAATGGGCAGACGACTTATCTAAGCCAGGCCTATCTCGAGAAATGTGTGGCGGTCAGGCTAGCAGTACTGAAGCAAGGATGCCAGGGGCCCTGATGCAAGCAACGAGAACGGCCCCGTCGACTGCAATGGGGTAGTAAACTACAGGAATTACAAGGAATCTATGGACACATCAGGGCTGTGAGGACCGATGCCACTGCTCCTGCTGCACCGATTGTAGCCACGCCCCTGCACGCTGGGCGCAGGCATGAATGTGAGGGTGATGGGGAGAGGGCGGGGGTCTTCTAGAGCTTTATTTTCACAACCTTTTCAACATCAAACACCCGCCTCATTAAAGCAACGACTGGCAATGCACGTGTACAGGCAGTGCCGGTGGTATTTTTCAATATAATTAAAAATGCAGGGAAGTAGCTGCTCAATGCTGACGTCATGAGTTTTAAATCCGGCAAAGCCAATCGGTTTCTCATGCTTCCGAATCGATAAATCATGCTACATTATATTAGGGTATAAACACTGGTAATTTACAGTGCTTAGAAACGGAATTGCGGTATTAAACGGTAGATGAAGGTAACAGGTTAAAATCCCTCTAAAACAGAATTCACTGAAAATGTGCAATTGCTGGCTCGGCTTCAAGATCGAAAATATATGTGCCTTTCAGTTGAATAATGAAACCTGATTGCCTTATGCACAGCGAGAACTGTGAGTTTTTGAAATCCCCTCAATAAATCGTCGATATCGTTGTAATGGTGGGAGTCAGCTCTGTGTAGCAGCTGCGGCCCGGTGGCAAGCTTTTTATCATCACAACTGGCCACAGTAATCCGTAAAAGAAGGAATGGTGACCTTTCTGTAACTAGAGGCCCCACCCTGCATTTGGAAAGCCCACCAGAACGTCACAAACCAGTCCATCGAGAGTCCAGCTTTCCTAAGCCGATAATGGAAAGGGGGCAAGTGTGCAAAATACAGAGGCAGACGCTTATACCCAGTAATTTACAGTGGCATTTCCTTTGCCTCCGCCTACCAGACAACACGTTTCTTCTCTGAGGCTAAAAAACTGCTAGCACAGTCGCATGGGACGCTTTGGTATTCACAGGGCTGGACTACTGCCCCGAGCGCTTTTAACTCACGAGACAGATCAAACACGCACTTTTATTCGTAATATGCATCCTCTAAACACGTTTTAAAAAGACAGTTTGGACCACAGGCAATGTCTCTGGTAAGAATGTCGATGTCCAGTGAGGGGGGTTCATACAAACGTTGCTGGATTGGATGTTCAAGCTTCCTCTACTCCACGGAAGGCTAAAGTAACAAGTGGCTGTTATGGTGAACAGACGGAGGTCTTCAAGTGAAATACGGCTATGCTGCACTGTGCTTTACTGGTCCCTGTTCAGAGGCCATCAAGTGAAAGGGAAACATTGTGAAAGAGGTCAGGGTCCCAAAAGTGTTGTTGCATCATGGGTGCATCAGAAATGTGTGATAACTGCGTCAGCCCCGTGCGTGAGGTGCATCATCAGAGCTGTGTGAATAATAACAGCTGTGAGCACGTGCCTAAGGTGCATCATCAGAGCTGTGTGAATAACAGCTGTGAGCCCGTGCCTGAGGTGCATCATCAGAGCTGTGTGAATAATAACTGCGTCAGCCCCGTGCCTGAGGTGCCTCATCAGAGCTGTGTGAATAACAACTGTGAGCCTGTGCGTGAAGTGCACCATCAGAGCTGTGTGAATAGTAACTGCGTCAGCCCTGTGCCTGAGGTGCATCATCAGAGCTGTGTGAATAATAACAGCTGTGAGCCCGTGCGTGAAGTGCACCATCAGAGCTGTGTGAATAATAACTGCGTCAGCCCCGTGCGTGAGGTGCATCATCCGCATTGCTCAGGTCACCCAAATTCCTGCACTCTCTACCACACTGCTTTCAAAAACAGCATACTCTTGCACACACTCTCACTGCTCACCAATTCAAAGTTTGCTAAAAATGTTATGCACCGCATTGTCATACACAATGCCAATAACTCAAACTTTAATGCTGCGAGACCTATTGCATTGTAAATGCTTGTTGTTGGTGTTTCGGATGAGCATGCACGCGCACTGCTTAAGCAAATCAAGCTAATGCGCTCCCAGTATCCCTGGTATCCCCACAACAGCTCGATCAGAGGCGTAACTAGAGTGCCCACACCTCCTTGGTAGTGTGCTTTCAACGCACCATTGTGTCGATCAATGGTAACTCCGGGAAACAACCTTTACAACGCAACTTTTACAACGCACTACCATTACAACGAAACTTTTACAACACAACATCCATTACAACGCATGCCATTACAATGCAACAATTACAACGCATGACACTACAACGCATACCACTACAATGCATGTCATTACAACACAGTTATTACAACGCATACCATTACAACGCATAACATTACCATCCAACACTTACCCTACTGTTGCACCCACTGGAGTTAGAATAGTAATTTTTACCCCTACACTATCCAACACTTACCCTACTGTTGCACCCCCTGGAGTTAGAATAGTAATTTTTACCCCTACACTATCCAATACTTACCAAACATGCAATGTAATGTTATGCGTTGTAATGGTATGCGTTGTAATGGTAGTATGCGTTGTAATGGAATGCGTTGTAAAGGTAGTTTTAAAAAATTTGTTGTAATGGCATGCGTTGTAATGGAATGCGTCGTAATGGATGTTGCGTTGTAAAAAATGCGTTGTAAGGGTATGCGTTGTAAAAGTATGTGTTGTAACGTCATACATCCGGTAACTCCAGTGGGATCATTTAGCAGCTTAAACCACTTTGTGTGAGAAACTGCCTACATTTTGATATCTCTTCTTTACTTCTGATCATGAGAACTTTGTTTGTAAAAGTCCAGTCAAACAAAAGTTAGATGTGAAATAATACAAACGTGTTTGTACAGAAGGAAATTTTATGTGACCGTATCATAACAAGGATGTGACAGCCCTATTTTGCAAGTGTGAGAACAGCAGGCCGATTTTGTGCGCTGCGACGCTGGCCTGCAGCATCACCCAGTTGTTTGGAACACCACAAGCCTCTCGGCGTGTTTACCGCCAGTGTAAAAAGCCACAGAGGGGCCTATACAGTGTCCTGGCGACAAGCACTCACTGGCATACCCACAGGACGACGAAGGGGAGGAGGGAGCATTTGCACTGTTGAACAAATCGCCCGTGGGCACAGTAGTAGGAAGTGTGGAGATGCAGGAGCTCTAAGAAGGGGTGAAAAAACTACTAAGAATCATTAACATGCAAATGGTATTTTAAAGACCTGTGAAGTACTCGGGTGCGGCTGTGTTTGCGCCAGGGAAGCTGTCTCAGCCTGGGCTGCCACACAGAGGGGGGGCTCTGAGGAGTCCTAGAGCTGAGAGCTTGTCAGAGCAGGGGATACTGCTACACTAGTTATCTTTATTTAGGCCACGCCCCTACTTAGATAGGCCACACCCCTTCGAGGTTTGCCCCGCCCCTTTTAGAGCACCCCCCAGTTTTTTTTCCCACTTAAAGCCCTGGGGAGAGGGTTTGGTCCGTCGGCTAGACTTTGGTGCTGGAAACCAAGGTTTGAGCCGCGGGGTTGCGTCCACATCCTGTGATTCTGGGCAAATCACTTAATCTCCCCGTGCTTGAATGTGTAACGTAACTGGTGCTTGCATGTGTAACTCAACCGGTGCTCATGTAAAGCGCTCCCAATACCTTCGAGTCGAGTTCGTGCTATATAAATCTGCAAAAAATATACAAATAAAGATGTCTATCGACAGCTGAGAAGCAGCAATCCAAACAACTTAGATGATGCCTCGAATGCAGATTGTATTTCTGCTTTGGTTTTTTTATTTTGAAAAAACATAAAAGTCTGGAGCAGGTTGCCTTCCTCATGACGGTAATTTAATAGGGAGCCATTTTTAAAGAGCTTGGTTTGCTTGTTTCCCTATGCCTACGTTACGTTTATTCTTGTGCCTGAGTGTCTAGCATATATTGCAGTATTATACCTCTAATTGTACTTTGTTTTCTCTTGTAACATGCACACTTGTCACTTTTTCCTCCTGTGCACTTTTTGCTACTTCATGTATTTTGTTTGCTCACAATTGTCACTTTTACCTCATGTAATTTAAGGTCTGCTTTTGTAATCTGTTCACGTGTAATGTTCTCCTCATGTATCAGTTCTGTTACTTTTGTGAAGCGCTCTGACGCCTTCGGGTAAGGTCCGCGCTATATAAAAACGCATAAATAAATAAATATGCATAGTGAGACCAAAAAATTAAACAGTGACACCTTGAAGCTATGGAACAAAAACAATTGATCTTAATATGTTACAAAAGTTGAAGCTGTATTTTGATTTTCTATATAAACTTAGAAAGAGTTCATTTTTTTATTTAAATTTATCGAGAAAGATGTAATTTGAAGTTTACTTTCTTTTGAAATCCATAAACAAGGTTTCTTCCAATATAGGTGACTTTGCTGGTTAGTGTAAAATAGTGTTCTTTTATAAGATTGAGGTTCCTCCTATTCACCATTGAACGATGACGCAAATAAATGCTTTCCGTTTTTGATTGACACATTTTGTCATTCATTTACCACGCAACTAAAAAGTAGAGTAGTACATAAAGCTTTAATGTCTGAGCAAACGATTTTAATAAAAACAAATATAACGTATGGTTTCCAGTTTTACCTTGGCACGATATATCTATATTTATTTGTACGAAGAAACTAACTAAATTCAAATATCGTCAAAGAACAATTTCACTCAATAACGGGTTAATAGGAACAGCTTTACATTTGCTTATGTATTATATTAGGAGAGAAGGATTTATTCCAAGATGGCCGACATGCTGACGTTTGCAGGCAGCTGTTTCCATTGAGTGATCTAGTCCCTTTTCTTTGTCTCCGGCAGCACAGTTTCAGTGAATTGTTAAGAGTTCCGCGTTGTCAGTTCCGCAGGTGCAGGCAGACTCCACGTCAGTGACAGCGGCAACTCTAGCGACTTTGCCCTCAGTTCCAAGACGACACAGTCACAGCATAAAAAGGGTATCTGCGAAGAGTGCTTCTTCCGTCACAGAGTTCGCTCCAGAAAGATCCTTTCCTATTGAAACCGCTCAATCCCTCCTCCATATAAGTAACCTTATATCCCCATGCTCCATGAGTGTACTCTGACAACTCCACATGTAACTTAGAAGTATTTTAGAAAGGAACCGGAATAGAAGCTTAACCGACAGAAGCCCTCGACGTTCACTCAAGCAGCTTCTGGAAGACATGGTGAGCTATCCTATACTCAAAGAAGTATTTTCAGACTTCAGAAAGGCATCACTAGTTCCATCTGTACTTCACCGAGGCTACTGTCGAGAGCCAGAACCGATTCGATATTGAGCTACAGAAGGAAACATTATACGACCCCAAATGAATACTGCACTAGGCAGCCTTCCTCCGTAGAAAGTTGTGACTAGACATTGCAAAGCAGGTTATTCTAGAAACTATTGCGTGGATCCCAGTTAATTATCCTTCTATCATCTTCTGCTGCCTGAGGTAGTCCTTTTAGTTTGCCGATTATCTGTGTTATATACAGTGCAAGCATTAAGACAATATTTGGGCATGGCCGCCTCGCAGCCCTCCTCACCATCCCCTGCTGCCCTGGATCCTGACGATGGCTATGACTTCCTTTTCAAGATTGTACTGATTGGTGATGCTGGTGTGGGCAAGACCTGTATTGTCCAACGTTTCAAGACCGGCATCTTCGTGGAGCGTCAAGGCAGCACCATTGGTGTGGATTTCACAATGAAGACCCTAGAGATCCAGGGCAAGCGAGTCAAGGTAAGTTATTGGAGGTAGGTGGGATAAGGGGTGCTCCAGTATCTTCCTAAATCATCTCTACAGGGCCCTGCTTTACTTGAAATGGCATTTACAACGTAGGAAATGTGGGGATCCTGCCTGATCCCAAATCTGACAGCTGTTATTGAGCTAGAACTGGGATCTATGCCTCGCCCTGTTAAATGTGGTAATTTCGTCCCAGTGTAATTTGCCGAAATCAGAGCACATATTCTGCCTTCGTCCAAATGTTATCTGCTTCCCATTTGGAGTACCCACCTGCGAGAGTTGGGGGGGGGGTCTTATTTCCACTTCCTCCTGGTCCTAACACAAAGGCATCAGTTACAGGGCCACCAGCCCTCTTTTTATTGGAACCTCATTTTGTCTAATAGCTTTCTAGAGCCAAATACCTAGATGCCAGCGCAATGGAGGCAAACAAAGGGACTCGGCATGTTATCACTTCATAAGTGTTTAAGAAAACCTTTATTTCAGGGATAATTGTTATTTTATTCTGATCAATATCTGTATGTAAGAGAGATGAATGAATTGTAAGAAAGTCAGATGTCTGTCTGTTTGAGTAGTTGACTAACAACAATATGAATAGCATTTAATATTGTTTTTATTCAATTTGTTTTAGAACACTTTATTCTTATGTATGATGTGAGAACTCTTTACATAAGACACGTTATACAGAGTCTTCATACAATTATGTAAATCAGTGTACAGGAAGTGGTACATAAAACAATGAGGGTTACAAGGTGTAGGAGTCTCATATCATCGGCACTTGGCACAGTATGTTAAGAGTGCTTAGTCAGGAGCAACACAGATTCGGAATTTGAAACGTAATACAGTGGTTGGGTATGGTCGGTGATCCTAAATCCACTACACAAAGTACAAATCTATGATCTGCATGTTCAACATTGTGGTTTGCAAAAGGCACATTAACTGACCATGCTACTTTGTGATGAGTCAAAACTATAACTGAACAAAACACATGTGTCCAGTAGGTGGAATTACTACCAGATTTATTTTACCACAATTACTAGGCACCGAAAACTGTTTGGCACACAAAGATCTCTGCAACAGGAGCCTTAACCCCCTCTTAAGCTTTTTTTAAATGCACCCTGTTAAAGTAAGATAGAACAGATTAACTGTCACATTTGCCCCTGTTGCCAGTCTTTAGAAATTGAAGGTAGAAGTTCAGACTGCGTTTTTCATGACTCTGTCCCAAGTAAGCCCACCACCTTTGTGTTGCCAAACCTTAACTACCAATTTATGGGATCCTGTAGTAATTTTGTTTCCGTTTTCAGCGTTGGGCATTTACATATAGCCCAGTGTGGTCAGTACGGGAGTATTTAGCCACAGAAGGTTTAGTATGGGCAAAAACTGGACACATCATACATACCCTCGTGTAAAACTAGGACCAAACCAAAGCCCTTTCTGACTCACTTTGACTTTGCAAATACTGACTTTTCGGACTAATTTTGCAAGTCCTAACTGTAGGAAATTGTTTAACAAATCTTTTTTTATAACATTGTTGCCAAAATGTAGTACGCACATTGAACCTTCAGTGCACTCTTCTAGTCTGTCTGACGCAGCTCCCTTGTAATAAAAGAACACTAGGCACATTTGGCTTCAAGAACAAGAGAACTTGAGTTCTTTTGTTATTTTTGGCACATCCTTCCCTCTGCCTTTCAAAAACACATGATCTCCACTTCTTGTTCCTGCTTAAAGAATATCTCGGTTTGTGACCCTTATTTTCCTTCGAAATAGTCATTACCACCATGTGCACCTACCTGAAAGCCTGCGCAGACCGAACTTTAGAGATTCAACAGCAATAAATCTATTCGAATAAATAGAACAGAGATGCGCGCACACGCTGAACCTAATGGGTTTAATTCCTGAGCAGAGGAGGTTAGACCGCGATTTAGTGTATATTGCTGCTTACTTCACCCTTTCATTTCCTGTTAACTTTGTTTCCTCGCTATATGAGGACGTACTCAGACACGTTTACACAGACGTTTTCCGTGTGTACCCGGTTTCCATACTTAAACTTGATTTGTTTAAACAACGTTTTCTTTAGTTCCTGTAGTAAAGTTTCGACTTGAATTTTTATCCTGTTGCTATAGAACCCAACCGACATAGAGGGAACTACAAGGTTTATCTTGATGTGTATGGAAGTGCCTTTGTTCTTGTTCTTTAACATCAATTTTATTTGTGTTTGAAAAAAAAAGCCAAGAACATTAGAAGTGGACTGAGCAATGTGTACTTATTATGGATGTCATTTTACTTTCAGTAAAAACAGATCATCATTGCATAACGTGCAACTGGTCTCGCGATAATATTCGAGCGCTCTGCCTTCAGTGTGATAGTGAGTTTCCCCACACCTTGTTACTTTTAGCCTCCTCTCCGTCCATGCTATATTTAGATTGCTGGACAGTAGAGAAGAAAGAAAAGTGAATGCAAAACAAATCTAGAGTCTATAATAAAAGTCGTGTTAAGGCCCTACTTCAAATCTTTATGCCTAAAAGCACTACACGCCTTGTTTAATTATCTAAGATAAATGAGTCATCTAATTCGACTCGCTATTACATTTAATCATCTGACAAGATCCAGAAGCTGCCTCTCGGTCATATTTCCCTTCATTTATCTGCCGTGAGTTTAACCGGTTAAACATGTAAGTTGTACAAAAAGGGGTGGTGATGGACGGAGCATCTGAACCAATCAAACACTCACACCCAGTTAACAGATCTGGGTTTGATCCATCACCGTTCTTTAGCCCACTCTGCCACCCCAATTCAGACATGGCGATATGCAAATCAGTCTGACCCTGTGCCTCATGGGAACAGTCCAGCCCGAACTGCCAAGCCATGCCTTCCCTGGACCGGAAACAAGCTTCCTAGGACCGGTTTCTGGCATTCCAGCTGTCTTCAGCCAGGCTTGCTTGAATCCAGTGGCAAAGTGAGCAAGGGACTCACGTCTGAGCATACCCTGCCAACTTATGGCAAACAAAGCGGTACAAAAGGGGGTGGTGATGGACGGAGCATCTGAACCAATCAAACACTCACACACCTAGTCAACAGATCTGGGTTTGATCCATCACCGTTCTTTCGGATCTGTTGACTGGGTGTGAGTGTTTGATTGGTTCAGATGCTCCGTCCATCGCCACCCCTTTTTGTATCTCTAAACATTTAAGTTGCCCCTCTGCCCCAGTACTGCGCTTCCTGCTTCTTCCTAAAGGTGAAGGTGTTCCAGCATGACTTGTAATTGTATTTTTGTACCTTACAAAGCACTTTATTTGCCTAAAAATGGCGCATACAAAGAAGTTACAATTGTCCTTTTTTGGGGACGTGGACTAAATCTGAAAATTTCGTAACCAAAGATTAGAAAAGCATTTGTACGTCTCGTAATGCTTTTCAGGGTTGCAGGTGATGTCAGATACAAGGTCGTGCAGTGTTAAGCAAAATGACTACACTTATGATGTTGCAATTTAAATTGAAAACGCTGTAACCTATATTTCGTAAGAGAGATTCATGATTTTTCCTGAGCGAACTTCTAATCTATGATGCACAGAGAGTAGATAGATTTTATTTTTTAATCGTATTTATAGTTTGCTTCAAAAGTGGGTTGGGGAACCAGAATATGAGAAACGGAAAAATACCCAAATCACTGTTAACCGAGAAGGACTCCCACAAGGCACAGTTTATTTATTCTCTTTAATTGTCGCAGATACATGCAATACCCCTGGATTATGTGGCAAGAGAGGGCCAAATTATACAGCAAAGTTGACTAAATTATGGGACAAGAAAAGCCAAATTATGCGGCTATCATTGAAAGAAGTGATCCAAGCACTACAAGTGCTGCAATGATCAGCATGCATTGGCTTTCTCTTTGAAACTATCATCAATGGGATCCTGTCTGATCAATGTAATCCAGAAGGTGATGCAAAATTGGTTGAAGTTTAAGCATGATTTGGTTGTGGGATCTCAGATCTTTTGTGTACGGGCATTGGAGAACCTGGGTTCTTCTTGATTAAATGAAGTTCAGACTTTTCCTTGGACCTAGGGGTACACATTTGTGCCAATAGCTGCCATTAAGGGTAGCAGCTGCCACCTTTGAAATGCGTCTTGGTACCTTTGCCACTGCCCTTGCCACCCCTACTCTAGGGATCATGAAGGCAACGCATAATCAAAAGTAAATAGAGGGTTTACTGTAGTTTACACTCCATTCCATAGACACCAAGCAGCAAATGGGGGTATTTAAATGGCCAGGGGTGAAACAGAGGGTCAACATTGTAATGTAAGTGGGGGTTAAAGGGTGCATGATGCTATTTATGTCTGCTACACCTGAAACTGATACATTGAAGTCTATAGCAATGCTTCTCTAAGTTTTTCTATGTGGCGTAAGCCATGTGTTATATTGAGTCACAAAATTTGTGAACTTGTCGGACTCATGAAAATTACTGATTTTCTATTCAGTCCACAGGGTAGTGCTTTCTCACTTCAGAATTTACATTATAATCCCTAATGTACAGGCCTTCTGTGTAGTGTCAAAGGTGCGTAACCCCCTTTTTTTAGAAGTATGATGCATACTTTTTTGTTGTGGTTTTTCCCTATATGTTGATTTTACTTACTTTTCCTTTTTATTTATAAATTCATAAAGTTATAAATATTTAAAGTTTTCTACAAGAATAGTTCAGTACTGCTGTTGATATATAAAAGGTTAAAAAGAAAGAGTGTGAGGGGGAACAAACAGCTATTCGTTCATTAATATCTATCCGGTAGATAGGCCTTGAAATTCCACCAAAACACAGCTTTGCAGTAGCCGGAACTAAAATAGAGCATGTTCTATACTGTTGTGGGCGCTATAGACATCCCCTAATAATGGCAAGTCTACTTCTCTTCTCTGATCAGGCATTGCGCCCACATCCGCAAGTCTACCGAGGGCTTGAGGACTCTGGATTTAGCATGTTGGCCCGCTGGGATGCCTGAGGCCCAGGATGCTTGATACATAAATTAGCGGCGACAGATTGGAAGCGGCACCAGTCACCTAAGGTGAGGGGAGGAGGCGTGGGAAAGGAAGTGGTGTAGCACGCTGTCACTGTAGTGCTCCCTTGCTCCCCCGCCCGAACCCCTGCCATCACATACGTCCCTACATACGAGCTGGAAGTGCCTCTTTAAGCAGACTACAGACAGCGGGTTCTTCAGACCGCCGTTCGCTCACTTGCCCTCCGAGAGTCCGGTGTCTGGTCCTTTGAAGCCACCTGGGGCTCGGGGGTTCTGGGCGTGCTTGCTCGTTTCTTCCCAAGTGGTTTAGTGGTACAGTGCTTAGAGAGCAAGCAAGGAGGACGAAAGTAGGATGTAAGGAAGACACCTTCTCGTCTTCATCACTCGGCGGAGTTAGAGCAAAGTCAGCATAAATTCAAGCCACGCTACAGCTCTGTGTGCATGGTCAAGCGCGTTGACTCCATCGACAAATGCAACAAAAGAATAAAAGAATAAACAAAAGAATAATAAAAGAATAAAACGGCATGAAACTGTGTCTACTACTGGTGCCCAACAATAGTACACTCAATCATACTTGTTCATACCTAAAATTCCCTAACTATTAGTTAAACCAGCAAAACAGGCCCAATTCGAAGTCAATGATTGGAATTCTTCAATCTGGGCAGAAAAAAGCTACCCTCCATTGCCACAGGCATAGCCAAACGAGGCAACAAAATCACGTAAGCGGGCTAAAGACTGGGCACGCGGGGTAAGGTTACAGGCCTCAGCATTTCACACTAATTGGAAGCTCTCATATAAAGTATTCACAGCAGGTAGGAAACAGACAACCATCGAGATCCCCGCGAGAAAAATGAGGGGTACCGGATCTGCCAACAAGGGAACAAGAGCAAGGCAGCAACAGGGTACCACAAAAGGCCCAAAGAACATGCCAGACTCAGGCAATCCCCCAATTGGGAGTGCACCAATACATAAATACTTCACAAGGTTAAAGTCAGAATCCATAACCAATTGCCCCAGGCATAAGAGGAGATCACCATCGGCCCAGGGCTTAGCCAGGAAGTAACAACTTCAGGGGAAAAGCCCCCCCCCTCGTCTCCAATCAAGCCAAGATTAGCCTGGGTGAATAAATAGTACTTGAGATGGAAGGACTCGCAGAGTTAGTAGAATCCGCCATGGATAGGAACGACTCCTCAAATACCAACTACCAACACAAAGCTATAATAAAAATCACAACATAGTAGAACATTGGGTTGAGCAAACTGAGATCATCGAGATCTCATCAGCCTTAAACAACGGCGAATCATCAACTAATTTACAGGGTCCATCAACACCGGCAGACACCCGTAACAAAAACGCGATTAAAATAGAGGCTCTTATCCGTCATACAAATGAACAGCACCGGGAAACAATGGAAGGTGCTATAAATCTATGTGGCCAGGGGTCAAAACAGAACTGCTCCACACCTATTAAGTAATTCGCAAATAACAGAGGAATTCCTAGATTTTGTATCAGGCCAACATCCCGAAATACACTACGACCTGCAAGATTCAATAAATAAAGATGGCTCAGAATCCATTCTAAATAAAATATATACATCACTTCTGGCAGCAGTAAAGGCCCTCACATGGCAATCGCACAAACTAGAGATACAGATGGACTTGATACATATGCTTATACAAAGTGTCTTGAGAATTAACAAAAAGGCGGACTCGATAAATTCAAAAATGGACCAATGGTCCTCCAGAGAAACAGGCCAAGGGGGGATCACAAGCCCAATAAAAAAATCTTAATGAGGCAGTAGTGGAAAAATTAGCCTCACTGCCTGACCTATTAAAAACCATTATAAAAGAATGCAACCAAATACGATTAAGCAAAACACTAAGCAAAATAAAGACAGAAAAGGGAACTCACACTCCGGACAAGAAATAACATCTAATAAATCAGAAATTAAAGAGGGCACATCAAGTACAATCAATAAAAAACTATCGGACAAATACTGGAGACCAACACCCAGCTTAGAGGCCAGAGATGATGGTGGGATATCAGATCAAAGACCAATTGAAGGGCAACTATCCAGACGTCAAAAGAAAAAACTTCGGAAATCTCTGAAAACAAACAAAAGGAAAAGTGCAGTGGCCCTCCTACAAAAAATGAATGAAAAGCCGTCCGTACTCAGACCAAACAACAGACAGGGAGACAAGGGTGCAACTAGCCCTGACAAGGGCCTAATGTACTGTCCCATCTTTAAATCGAAAAATAGTACCACATTTGAGGCCCCGTCAGTAAACACTAGCCAGGAAACCTCATCACCAAACCATGTAAATGGAAACCCAACAGAGGGTCCCGCCAAGGTGACCACCATGCAGCATAAAACAGAGACTGACCTTCACACAGCCAAGTAAATGCGCCACCGCCCAAATCAACAAGATTAATACTCTAGCCCTCTCAGACTCTTAGGTTCAACAAAAGCTAAGGATGACCGCTCCATTCGCTACCGTGCAGCTAGTGGGACTAGAAAACACAGAGTAGACCATACGGCAAGCCTTGGACAGAATGGGCAGTAGACTGACCTCTATGGTGCGAGCTATCACACTGCACTCTGATAAACTAGATGTAAATTACAATCTTGCAAACAATAGCCGCTTTGATAATGGCAATTGATGGAAAACTGGACAGGCAAACCATTTTATACTCTGAGCCCAAGGCTCTGCGATAATGAGGCAAGAGAGGTGAACATGTTTATGTAGCCCTTTGACTAAGAAACTAGCGTCCCACCTGTCATTATGACAACCCTGATCAACAACCTGAAAGGAATAAGCAGCAAGGGTAAGAGGCTTGCGGAATCATTTTCAATGCAGTGAGAGTCAAAAGGAACAACAACCTGCATGAAAGCCCTATCTAGTGAGCCCTTCATAAGTCGCATCAGTGGATGGGTGGGGGCACGTCACCAACCCACTGTCCCCTTCTGACCAACACAGTCTACAGGCAGTCCACAGCCAACTCTAGATATCAGGGGGTAGGACAACTGATGACGCCAGAATTGGGAGGATACCCCATAACCTGGACAATAACAAACAGCCTTAGAAGCTGAATAAAAGCAGGGGTAAAAACATCATTCTAAACCAGCAAAAAATCAAAAATGTTATGTGAGCGTCCTACTTAAGGAACTGGAGAACAGGCAAGAGAAAAAACTAGTTCCCATTTTCCAATAGGGAATCCAAAAAGGCTGTCGTCATATAGAGAATAACCTGTTTTGTTTCACCCATTTAATAGATGAGACTCTGGCAACAAAAGATAAATCCTTATACATAGGGTTTGTTGACTTCACAACTGTTTGTCACAGTTCATTAAGTGGCAAACTATGGTACAAAGTATGCCAATGGGCTATTCTATCTCTCCTGTTAAATGCCGTCATAACACTTTACTCTGAAAAGATGGGTAAAAATAAAGGTGAGCTCTAGTTGGCCAACATCTGCAAAAATCCAGACCAGTGAGGGCCTAAAACAAGTATGCATCCTCGCTCCTTTGTTATTCATGTTTGTACTTAGCTGGTTTAAAGAAACCCCTGGAAGATGCAAGTGCATTTCCACCAAAGATAGTGGACCACAAAATACAGATGCTGCAATACGCAGACGATACAATGCTCATTGACACAATTTGGCCTTTAGACACTTCTGGGTTCCTTGGCTGAGTACTGCAAAATCAACAACTTACTGATCCGCATCACTAAGACAAAAGTTATGATTACCAGCCCGAAGCTAAGGAAAAAGAGGAGCATGGTTTATCCAATGAAGTCCAATCAAGAAATGTACCTCTTACAAGTCCCTGGGGGTCTGGTTGGCTGGCTGGGGCCGAACTACATCTTATAAACATGCCCAGCACGCCATGGCAATTCCTTGACCTGGGCCTTTTGCAAGCTACATAAATTGATCCATACACCCGGGCTACAAGCTGTAATAAGTATGACTGCCAGCATTTAATACCCACCATAGCCTGTGGCCCTGAAGGACTAACTGATTAGATAGAGCCTAAATAGCCTGCTATAGGAAAATACTTGTCTTACCTGACTGCATAGCCCACCCCCAAATCCACCTAGAATTCAATTTGACCTCTCAGCAGCTGATTTTGAATGCAAAATCTCTAGCCTATTTCTTAAAAGCGAAACGAGCGCAGACTGATACCTTAAAGCACATCTAATGGTCTCCATTGAACCAGCCACATTGAAACTGGCACCGGTACCTGAACAGCTCCTTGCCTTATCTCGAAGCAAAGGACTTATGGTCAACCAATCTCCTTTTAACCAGTTCTTAAAGCTGCTATAAAAGCAAAAGTAATTTCTATTGATCTGGACATGAAGTCCTTGAAGGGAAAGGTCCGTAGCAGCTGGGCAGTCAACCTCTACGGCCCTTGGTCTCTTCCAGCGCATCTCTCCCAGCCTTTAGTCAGTGGTCTGAAGACCCAACTGATTCCATTCAAAACCTATTGATATGGCGAGGACATGCAGTGTAGATAATGCACCATGGGAGCCGAATCCCTGGTTCTCATAGTCTGCGACTGCAAACCACTATTGCCACTCATAGTATTGGCTACGACCCATCCTGAGATGCTTAAATATTAGGACTTATATTGACACCCTGAAATGCTGTTTAATAGGGGAATATACCCAGCTGTCGGCACATTTTCTGAAATTTCTAACAAAATGGCTCCTAACGTTGGGGGAGTTCAGCAACTCCACAAGCCCGGCTTGAGTTGATGAGTAAGCATAACCCAGAAAGAATGATGCTCCACAGCCCTCTATTATAACTTGGTAATTCGGCTGGGCATTTAAACGGGGAAAAGGGCTATAGGTGGGCACTGCTTGCTGCCAGTAATGCAGCTTGGACCAGCGAATTGGCATAATAATGCACTCTATAAAGGAAAAACACTCTATCACGGAAGGTGCTACAGAGCACCCACAGCAAATTCTGACAGTGGTGCGTGGTAGAACACTAGCTAGCACAGTAGAATACTTGCAGATTGCCCTGGCAGTGGTGCCTCCTTGGAATACTAGAATTAGCCCTCATAGCGAGACAAAGTGTGGTTGAAACCTCCTTGGAAGTAGACAGAACACTTTAACGTCTGGAGCCACCCTAAATTTGTACAAGTAGCCCAGCAATGATCATTAGGACTCAGTCGGGTAGGGGCAGCTTTCTGCCACGATGCATGGGGTACCTCAAGCAGAACATTAATTGGTGTAGCCCAATTCTGGCCATCAGTACGGTCATCTACCGGTGGGCCGGTGATGCGGCGGCAGTTTAGGACCTGAAGCTCTAATAAAGTCACCCCTGGCTAATGAAGGGCTAGCTGACACCACCTATGCTTGTTGCATTCAGTCCCTTAGAAGCGCTGCAAATCCACAGCTGGCCCCTCTCTTAACAAGCCTAAAAGCACTACCAGGCTTATATAGCACTTTGGAACACTGCACTAGGCTCTTTAAAGGTATAAAATAAGGATGACATTAAAATGATTTAATTTTAACCATGGGCACATGGTTTACATGGCACTTTAAAACACTGCACACAGTACTTTAAAACCATACCATGAAGAGTATTTTATATCAAATTAATTCTAACCAACGGTATCTGGAAGATTCCCCAACGGTGGGATCGTTAGCAACTAGCTGTGCAGTCGTTGATGTTGTAATAAAAATATTATATAATATACGATAATAGACTTTATTCACAGTTGTGAAGGTTAGGATTTTATGCAATGATTTTAATTAACTGTACTATAAATCTTATTCTGATTTTGTCATCAGCAGAGCATCTACAATTTGTAAGGTAGCGTTGTCCGTGCAGTAGCATTATCTGAAGCGCGATTGGTAGTCATGCAGGAGATGGGTGGTGTTAATGGAACCTTGGAGTTGAGCGCAGACTGTTTTTCTGATGATCTTGCAGATGAAGGGTAAGTGGGCGAATGACCGGTAATCTGTAAGGTCATCAGGGACTGGTGTAAGTTTCTGTTGGAGTGCTTGTCTTTGGAGCTTCTAGAAAGATGCCTTGAATGAGGGAGGTGTTGACAAGTTTGAGAGAGCTTCTCCGGATATAGCTTTGATGAAGGACAATGGTAAGACATATGAGGCGGCTCTGAGGAGGTTGAGTATGTCACAAAGATAGTGTCTTGAATTATGACCATTGCTAGGGTGGTTGTGTCTAAGAGAAGAAGCAGGCTTGATGTTGTCTTGTGTTTTTGACTCTTTTCTGTTTTTTTCACTGCAGAAGAGGCTAATGTCATTACAGTTGCCTGTGGAGTGTGAGATCGGAGGGTCAGAAAGGGAGCCTATGCAGTGTATGACTGTCTTCAACAGTGTTCTGTTTCTGTTGGCAGCTTCATTGATGGTGTTGCTCTTAATGCACCAATGTTATATTTGTTGACCTATTACTATGTAATTTGTGTAGCTTATTAACCGCTTCGCTGCAGCCGGAGTTCCCCCGCGGTGCAGAAGAATTCCATGCGTCCCCCGGCTGTCCTCCGCACCAGCCCACCGCGACGTCAGGCAGCCGGGGGCCGTCTGACGTACGGTAGAGGTTAATATATCTCTGTGGGTGTCACATAACTGATTTCAAATTAACCGTAGACGGTTGTATGTTTAAAAAAAAAAGTCTCAATTCCAATGTGTTTTGATTTTGTACATGTATTCACTGACTTATCAGGTCAGGCAGGTAGGCAGACATTGCCGGAAAGGATCCGTTAGCATTTACTCTGTTTCATGTCTGCTGTTTTTAGGTCTGATTTCTATGAGTGGGCTTCCCACTGTTGGTCTTTTAAACATCTCATAAACGAGTCAATGTGAACATGCCCGGCAGCTTTCAAAGTCTTGTGAGTAAATGCATTTCTGATGAGGCACCAGGTCTTCAGAAAAAGATTAATCACTGTAATGTTATTTCTGTTGCATGCATGTAGTTGGTGGAATGTAAGAATGTGAGTAGAGTTGGAATGTAGATTTTGGATCCTGGTGACTGGTATTTAAGTAGGATCTTGATACTGGAGTAGAAAGACCAATGAAAATGAATGATGTCCTGTATCCCAGAGCCCCTGAATACCCATAAGGATTCACTCTTTATCACTGCGCTGGATAAAGCTGAAGCCACCTACTGTCAAAACCTCATCTCTTCTCTCCCCTAAATCTGTCACAAATCTCAGTCGCTAATTTCCCCACCTTGTACCACAGTCACTTTGTCTACTTTCACAGCCAACGACTTTCAGTTATTCCTACTGAAAATTCCACACGGTCTAAACTCCCACTCTTGAACTGTATCCCACTTCACCCCGACTCAGAGAGTCAGAGTGCACCTCCTTCACATTACAGCGGACAAAGTCTCCTACTGAGCTCCTCCAAATTCTGAAATCAGCCCCCTCACTTCTCCTGGTATAAAACCTCTTCCACTCTGGTGCCATTCGCCCCCTTTCCCACCTTTCTCATCCTTTTCCATCTCAGTGGGGTACACACCCATTACATCAATTCTGTGATGATACTAAATCTCATGAAAAAACGAAGTCTGACCCCACATCTCCCACTGACTACTAGCTGTCTTCCTGCTAGCTTTTGTCTAAAGATCCTTATATACCTGGTTTTCAACGGGCTTACCACTACCTCTGTTTACTTCCTTGTCTCCACCAGTAGGGCTTCTTCTCTCTCCAATCCACTCAAAATTGTCACTCTCAGTTTACCAAAACCAGCTGCTTTCATGTCTCATGCTCCATGAGTTATCTGTGGGCTTCTAAATTTTTACCACACAGTCTTGCTTTTTATTCTTGCCTCCGTTGGTATTGTAGAGAGGCCTCTTTATTGATTCAACTCTAACCTCTTCATCAGCTTGTACTCAGTGTCCAGCTGCACCGACCAGCCTGCTTCCTCACCTGGTGGACACTGCTCCCAATCGGCCTCCAAAGCTCTTTACTCGTTCTCCTTGTATTTTGTCTCCCTCTCGCTTTGTCTTTTATCTGGGCTTGCTAATCTCCTCCCTTGGCATCTTTTATCATTTAGATGTTGACATCGAATAGCAGTCCAGTTTAAACTTTTTACCAAGGTCAGCAAGTAATTAACAACAGAGGCCGAGATTAGGTGTTGCCATCAGCTTTCTGTGCTGTCACTGCAGCGATTAGGCCGGATCACTGAAAACTAGGGTGGCTGACAAGCATTGTTAGTTCGCTGACTCAAGGCTTTTGGCTGTGAGAGGTCAAAGTCTGATCCATAAAAGACAAATCCTGGGTGTCTGGTCCACCATGTTTAGGGCTGGTAGCCTGAACCCTAGCAGCGGTAATAAGCCAGATTTAGGCATTTGCTTCTGAGGAGCAGACCTCTTCTTTAAAAAATAGCAGTAGGACAGCCAGGTCAACAAAGCCCTGCTCAGGCATTCTGGATCAACATCCACTCCCACTATTGCAGCATTAAAATACTGGCGTAATACTACTCACACTAATTCAAAGAAACCTTAAAGTCTTGACACAAAAAACTAAACAGTTCCTTAACTGCAATTGCTTCTCAGTGTCCCATGTAATCAATTGCACATAGGCCATTCAAAATTCCTAATACCCTTTCCAGCTTTATCCTGTGACTAGTGTGGGAACTAGAGCTGTAATCATTCTCATTAAAACTACCATTTAGTATAAGACACTAGTCCTTCTGCACCAGTTAGGATATGTTTGACTGCCTCTTCTTGTATCCAGAGTATGATTATCTCATTCTTTTGCTGTTCTATTTTATACACAAGATGTTTTCAAAACCCGGACCTTCCACTCTTAAAATATGCTGTCTGCCGTTGAGCAGACCTGGAAAATAATGTTCAGATGCCAAGTTAATGAATGTGGCACCAATTAAAAAGTGCCTCTTTTTAGAGCAAAATCAACGTGGACTGAACATGTGCTAAGAAAAAACTATTTTTTCTCTAAGCAGAGTGAAGACATTAAGGTAGCCATGGATCTCACCTTTGTACTGCTGATAATGTGGGCTGATTTTGCTTTGCTATTATTAATCTCAAATTTTACACCTGGATTTCCAACATCATACTTTTTCACCTTTAGAATATGGCTAACATTTATGGTCTGCCCATTATTTGGTGAGATCATCACGCATTTTGAGTGCAATCTCGTGGTAAGTTTGCCAAATTACAGTGAAGGTCATGGCGAACTCTGCAATAAATTCTGAGGTCTCTGATGTTGCTTTATTAAAGGAGAAACTTGTGTTACTCTAGAGGTCTTAGGTGTGTCTTAGTCGTGAAGCATAGTTCTATCAGCAATAATTGTTCTCTGAAGTAGGGGTAAACATCTGCACACGCATTCTATGTGCCGATCGAGAAGATTCCAGCACGGATTTGCCTATTGATCATATCACTATATATTAAAGTTTCTTTAAACAATACAGGTGAGGAGTATCGGATGACTGAGCATGAGCATCGGTTAAACAGAACTACTGGTCAAATGTTATTTTAATCATATCAGCCTCCCTTCTTTGTTAGTTGGACTTTCTGTATATCAAAATATTATAGTCTGGTATCTTTACCATGTATTCATATTTCATCTTGTTTTGGATCCTCAAGTTAAGCATGATGTCATCTTAAAGCTTCATGCCCAGAACATTTGAAAGGAGACCTATTGTGTTAAAGCAAGCACAGCAGTTACTGTTTATAGCCACTACCATGGTGTGATTTTACAGATCAGCATTACACAAAATAACACACCTAAATGTTGAAATGATGACATAACGGTTAAAGATAGCTTTGCGATATTCTTTTTACCAGAATTCTTAAAAAAAATCTTTTATGTTAAATTTTTTGTTGGTTCACAAATAATTTAATGTCAAAAAGCTTCATTACATAACCAACACATTGCACGTTTTTATTTCATACCAGGCCATTCACATTTCTTCTCTTTAATCTAATTATTAGCTGGTGCATTGGGAAACTTGCCTCTATTTTCAGGTTCATGATACTGTTGACGTATCTAGGTATAATTGTAGTTGCCTTCTATATATTTTCATATCATAAACTTATTATTATCTGGGATACCAAACCTATGGTAGGTTAATTGCCTGCTCTGTAATGTTGTGTCTTTCTAAGAAGTCATTTTTTTTTAAATGTTGATTGTCTGGACGCGTTATCATGTGTCCTCTATCTCTTAGTGATACTCTGGTTATTCAGCCTCACAATCTTCCGTAATCTTAGCCAATAAACCATTGGTTTGTAATAACCAGTTTTGTGATCACTGCTATATACTAATGACTTCCATAACCTCTGTTGTATACTAGTATAGCAGAAGACCTTACCATTTACAGACATTTCTTCATTTGACTGTCAATCTTCAACATCCCATACCAGCCACAAGTTATTAGCACTCTTTTCCATTGAGTTAGTGTGTTCTGTTTCTTTCATTTTCTCGAATTTCTCCTCCGTATCTTCTCATCCTTTGGCATGTGCACAGTATGTTCTATGTTGCAGTATATCTCTGGGTGTTATCAGTGTTTTGCATCATACTTCAAAACTGTTGTTTTTAAATCTTTTGGTGTCCAGTTCTATTGGTGCTTTATCCTTTAGTGCGCACATTTCAAGTCTGCTTTCTGTGACACGTATTCTTGCCCTTCTACGTTACTGTTAGTCTATAAGTTCTGCACCCAATCTTGCATCTGATTGTTTCTTCAGTTTTCTCTTAATGCCATTATATTTTTAAAGCCTGTGAACGTGCTTTACTGTGTGGATGAAAAGTCACCTGTAACTCCACCTTATATCTCTGTCTTTGTATAGGTAGGAGCAGAGTTTCCAGTCTCTTATCCTTTTCTCTATTCCTTCTGTATCAGGTAATGTTTTAGTTGCATGTTTCTATGTCTGGCTAATATGTATTGCAAACTTTTTTTGTGTCTGCTGAGACGTAGCTATCCTTCCTTGCTTGTTTATTCCTTATATTCCAATGTCAATAACCTTTTCCTTTCCTGTCTGTTATATTTTGTTGTTTACTAACCTATTTAATAGCCCACATATTTTTCATATACTTGATAGCACCCAAACCCTTGGCAGTATACTTCGGACCTCAAGTTGGAAGATCCTGAAATACTGAACTGTCATTTCTCCTTTTTAGGTTGGGTCTAGCGGCATGTGCTGCTCGCTCTGCAAGGGATGCTGTAGTAGCCTTGTCCACTCTCCGCCCATATTTGTCATTGGCTTTGTGTCATTGTCCTTCGAAAATGCGGGCTTTTGATTGATTATGATGCTTGTTAGTCCCGCCTTGATACCGCCTTGTCTCCATTTGTTAACGCCCATAAGGACTGGACCTTTTACTTGGCTTGTTACACAGTAAGCTTTGTGGGTGAGCACTACTTCGATAATGGGCACTGATGGGGACAATGGCAGCTGCAGTGCTATGTGCTCTAAATTGTATGCTTTTTACTTTAATGAGCATGGCGCCCTCTTTAGGGACACCGCGCTCACTTTATTTTATTTATATTTAACATTCATGTTGAGCGCTGCATCCACTTTTTTACTTTCATAATAAGCGCGGTGTTGCTTCAGGGACAGTGCGCTCTGTTTGTTTTTTGTTTTTTTTTACTTTAAAACTGAGCGCGACACCAGGCTCAGTGTTAAAGTTTAAAAAAGAAAAGAAACCGAGCGCTGTGTCCTTGAAGCGGCGCTGCACTCGGTTTTAAACGTAACCATTTGCAATGCAATAGGTCTCGCATTTCTGCGAGTTTAAGCTATTGGCATTTTAAATGACAATGCAAACACAAGGAGATGATGATGGACAGAGCGCTAAAACATTTCAGACACTCACCCCCAGTCACAGATCTGGGTTGACTCCATCAACATTCTTTAGCTCACTTCGCTACCTCAGTTCAGACCCAGCTATATGCAAATCAGTCTTGACCCTGTGCCTCCTGGGAATAGTCCAGCCCCAACTGCCAAGCCAGGTCTTCCCTGAACCGGAAACAAGCATCCTGGGACTGGTTTCTGGGTAACACTCTTCATCAGCCAGGCTAGCTTGAATCTAGTGGCAAAGTGAGCAAGGGACCCACGTCTGGGCATATCCTGCCAACTTAGGGTGAACAAAGCAAACCTAATGAGATGATGGACAGAGCAAAAACAAAAATAATAGGCATTGTCATTTACAATGCCAATAGCTTAAACTTGCGTAAATGCGAGAGCTATTGCATTGCAAATGACTGGGTTTTTTTCTGCCCGACTTACAAGGAAGCACATAAAACCGACTTTCCGGATCCAGAAAGTGCTGCCTCAGTGCAGACAATTTTGTTGCGCCTTTTTCTGCACCACCTACAATATTTCTTTGCACACTGCTTTTTCTTTACATTATCTTGAATCCCTTATTTATTCCATTTATATAACATATCTATCAAAAGGACTTAACACAATTAAATCAGTTGGTTGTTTTGACGTTAGGATATGCGAGTAAGTATTAATAAGATGGATTTCAATATTTAGGACAAGTCAGGATGTAAGAAAAGTTAATAAGGACCAAACACAGTAAGGGAAGTTGCGAAACAAATGAATAAAGAAAAGTCCATTGTAGAGTCTCAAGCATTGAAAAGGTAGATGCAGGGAAACAGAGGTTGATAATGAGAGACAAATGAAGAAATCTAAAATATGTCGGGACATTGGAGACCTTTGAAACCCATAAATGGCCATTGAAATTGAAAATTATAAGAACCAGTGAGGCCAGTGTTGAACGAAAGCAGATATGGTTTGAGAGGGATAAAAGTGCCACGTGAACAAGGACCGCAGAATTAAGAAAAGATTGAAAGGAAAGAATAGTGTAAGCTTGAAGACTAACACCGAGGTAGCAGTAATGGTTGAGCCAAAAGGTACAAGAGTTTGAATTTTAAGGTTGAACGTTCTTAATGTTGTGTAGCTGAATGTGACGTGTCTATAATACAATACTTTAATTACAGGAACGCTAGTGTTAAAAAAAAGTCTCGCTTTGCAGAGTGAATATTATAGGTTCATCCCTTTTGCAGTATCCTGCAACCTCGTGGTTCAGTTTTGATGTGTGAGATGTATGTTTTATAGAAAATAAATGGGGGCATCGGCTATGGCCAAGCCTGTAATTTGACCCCTGCATGACTTCAACCAAAAAGGTACATTTTCCACATTTTGGTGCTAGCATTAGATTGTTGATTCCACTATTTTGTTTTGTCTAGTTGCTTGGTCCAACAAAAAAAATCTATATTTACTTAAGGGTATATTGAAAATATTTTTTTAAGAATTCCGTAGAAAATTATAAGAAGGTTAAAAAATATATATTTTCCATGATAACATCATATTCTGAAGCAGAAGGTGTGCAGAAACGTCAAGTGTGTGGAACTCTCTTGTCTTAGTTGTGTAACCAATATATGGCCATTTTATTCCGTTTCTAAACTTTACCAACACACTTCGCACAATACACCAAGACCCTAGTGTTGTCAACATTTGAGGTAAATAATGGAGCACATTTTTAGTGCCTGGTGTGTTCAAGGTCACCAGTTTACCTTCTCATGTCACACATACATTAAATCTAAAAAGCTTTTTGAGGCACCAAAAAGCTATTAATTCCTATTTATTAGTTAGCATAAACTATTTATTATGTACTGTATCGATAACCCATAGTGAAAAAAACTTTTTCACCCTTTTGATTTATTTTACATTAAACTAATTTAAAAGACAAGCCGAATTCCAAAATCTGCTCCACATATCTTTATAAATAAGAAGTATCTCGGTGTTCCACTAGTATACATATGTTTAAGAAATCAGTAACTTCCGACCACATGCTTCCCATCACACAGCTGCTTTTACCAGGCTCTCATTCAGGATACATTTGTTCTCCAAATACAAAATATTTTAAAGTAAGGTTAATCCAGTTATCAATTTCCAATGTGGTCCAATCCTTCTATATATCCGCTTCACAGTGACGTGATCCTTGCGCTTAAAATCCAGGTTAGACTGATAAAAAATGACTATCTTATTGAAGCTCTACCAATGTTAACAAAATAATTTTAAAAGTAAGTAAACCAATGATGCAGTCCGACAGAGGTTCCCCTTCAGTCCCTAAAGAGGCAGTGGAGACTGGATACTTGGCAAATCAAGATTCTTGTCCCAAAGAATTTGAGTCCCAGCATATACTGAAATGATAACAAGGCACTGATGAGTACATGACTCCGTACCTAACTCAAAATGTGAATATGGTAATGCTAATTTTCCAGAGAGACCAATCACAAACATTGCCATAGGTGTAACTGCCAATTCCAGGACAAAAAGCACACAAGTGTAATTCAATAAAATGCATGCAACGAGACAGCAGATTGGTTGATAAAAAGGGTTTATGGCTCAGTTAGTAAAGCCTAAGAATCACAGTCCTACTGACTTACACAAAGGCCCTCCACGGAGGCTACCTATTTAAGATACCAGTGATATGTTAATTTTTAAAAGAGATTAAAGAACGTTCCCACTAAATGCAAAATCAGCACCAAAATGGGCAATGAAAGTGATTCTCAATCGGATGTGGGGGTCACTGTTGGAGCTATGGCACAACTGTAGTAGTGGAGAAGTGTGGCTCAATGGTTAGAGCGGCAGACCCTGATGCAGAGGTCTAGCCCGGGACCAGGGTTCAATTCCCCGCCTCGGCGGGTCTTGGGCTCAAAAATTCCACGGACCTGATAATTCTCTTCTCGGTGACTATTCCAATCATGGAGTCCCACTCTGCAACTCTGGGCAATAGCTTGCTTAATCTCCACAACGGCCCCCACAACGCTAAGGATGCTTGGCCTCCACCTTGGGGGTGCCCAGGAGTGGACACCTCACAGGGAAAGCCAGGATGGGTTCCACAGCGGTATTCGTAAAAGCGCCTTGAGACCCTTGCGGGTGAGTAGTGCGCTATACAAGTATCAATTTTTAGTAGCAAACCGTTGCCATGCACATTTTATTTAATAGACTGAATCATTTCTGCAAAAGAATGTGTGAACATCAACCACCTTGAGCGTAGCCCTTGAGATCATTCCACAAGAAGGAAGGCAGCTAAACTGGCTTACCATGGAAATATTACAAGAGATTTGCACATATCCAATGTGGATTCAAATTGTAGGAATATACACCCCAGCTAAGCAGTGCTTAACTATTATATTTAATAATGCAACAATCTCAACACCCTTTCTTACGTTTGCAGATTAATTGGCACTTGATGAACAGCATGTGAATTTGTAATGGATTCACAACTCAAAAGAAACAAATTACTTAACTGTCCTAGTTTTTTTGCAGCTCAGTGTTGGCCATTAGCTGGTGTTCAACTTTCCAGACCTCCCCAGAAGGTTCAGGGGCCTATTGGATGTTTTCTAAGGCATCTTCAGATGACCAGTGGCTTGAGGTTTGTAATAATGCCTTTCACATCATACAGGATGTGTGTTACAGACACACTCATAGTTCACATTTTATATGGATGCAGGGATTAAATTTTATAGGGACAGGCAGAAGAGAAAACCTGATGTCAAGAGAAGACCTGAAGGCCCCTTTTCTGTCAGACTCCAAATTGATCAAAGATGGTTTGGCTCCATTATCTCTACAGGACAAAATTGAGAACCATGGGCTCTGTGAACCCCAGCAAAGCACTATTAAGGAGGTTCAAGAAAAAAATGGGGACACGTTTAAGATCCAAAAAATCCCTTAAAGCCTACAAAAAAGTTCCCAGGAACATGCTTCTGTTTGCAAAAGGCTGATCGCGAACTCGATGAACCACAAATTAGTCCTGTTTGTTACTCTCAAGCACAATTTGTCCTCTTCCACCATTCCTTCAGTAGGAATAGTCAACAGCACTGGCAGATTTATCGAGGACACTTTTGCTGAGATCAAAGTTTAACTTCAAACCATCAAGAGCATGAGCTCTTGAACTGCCTAACACTGCATGTATTTTCTGTGTAGTTAGCCTTCTATCAAATTGATCTTCTCCTCAACACCCTGTAAATCAAATATTATTAATTCCTAGACACCACTAGTGTAACTGCACAGGTCAAATTCTGTTGTTCAGAGACACGGAGTCTTGACCTTAAAATCATTAGTGCATTCCTCTCTCAAGGCATCTTCTTTCATTGGAAACTGCAAAAAAAGCTCAACCCTAATAAGCAAAGCCTGTATAAGATTAGCTGTTTCCCTTCTGCTGTTGGTTCCTTTATTAGGCCTATTGACTGACCTTTTAACACCTTCTGGAGGCAAGATTACTCTCAAATGTTGTTATTGTATATACACTCGGCGATAGATGTTCTCTAATATTTGTACTAGGGCAATATTATCGTGAGTAGCTGCATGCATACGAGCTCTGAGAACTTCCACACCCTTCGAATTTACTAATGGGTTTACTTTCAAAGTCTGTGTCTGTGGTACAAAGGTGCCAGACAAAATTAATATTGTGTGGGAACTTTTCTATTTGTCTGCCGCTGTCCTTCCTTCGTTCCTATCACTGCATTCAACTCTGAATAACTCAGTTGGCTGATGCCATAGCTACAGATCTTTTCCGTGCATAAATAGTAAAATAATTTCTCTCTTCCCAAAAAACAACTGCCTAAACAGCATTCCCCACCCCAAAAGACTCAGTGTATTTAGAATGAGAAGACTCTTGATGTGTATTGCGATATCTACCAGAAACCAGTATTCAGTCAAGAACACAGTTCAGTTTTCAAGACTAATTAAAGACCCAGCTGCTTTTTAGTGGTGATGGATGTAGTTGATCAGCACCTCCATAAGTACAAACTTGTAGAGACCATATCTCAAAAGGCCACTGATGGTAAATACTTTTTAGTTGCAGCAGCATCATTCACAGAACTGCAGCTTCCAAGTGAAACCCAAACGGTATGTCAATTTCTTAGGGCTAACTGAACTTCAGGGTTATGAACTTCAAGTGGTGATCTATCTAGAATGGTAAAGACTAGAAACACGGTTCAAATAGTTCTGGAATTGGGGCAGCCTGCTGAAGTCAACAGCATCACATTATATGCCCATGTATCAAGGTATTGATCCTTCAGTTGCATCCTTTCCCTCGTAAGGACAGATATGGACAGCCTAAAGGTACATCATGGAGGATGTAAGGTGATTAGTATTGATGTATGAAATTATCTTTGTAGTTACACGATCCATTTCATGCATGTCTGTGGTCTTTGTCTTGCTTCCAAGCTTGCCAGGCTACATAAATGAAGTTAAGATTACTTTATGATCTCTTTACTACTGCAAACCACTTCGAATAATCCCCAAATACATAATATATTACTGCCCCTAATGCTTTTATTCAAATTCCAACAGTCATGAGATACTCACCTTCACATTCTTTATATTCTATATTGCAGCAGTAGGTTACGCATTAAATAATTCATTCCATTCCATATGTTCTTTATATTCTTGAAGGACAGTCTTTGATTTGGAAATGCATCCATTTTCTTTGAAGGTTAGAGTTCTACAATGTATATGTACTTGCATAATTCATCACTTAAATAAATACTTTGCTAAAAGTATAAAAGCAGCTAAAGCACATTGGAATCTTCTACCACAGCCAAATGTTCATTCTGTAATGATTGATTGGATGCTTTGTTTCCAGGGCACCCTAATACTAGAAAGACATCATTGTTTATTTTCTTAAGGAGACAAAGAAAAGGCTTAAACCTATATGATGCATGTTTACTCCATAACTAGCTATATGGAAAGGTTTTTAAAGTGTTTGTGAAAGAAGAATGACGTTCAGTACTTTGAAGAGGCAAAAGAAACTCAGACTTATTTATTGTCCCCTCAACACGCAGGCTTAACATGTGGGGGTTGGAGATAGAATTAACTGCATGAGCAGAGAGCTCTTGCAGGTGTATTATACGAAATTATCAGATGGACCTACAGGACCATTCCTATATAGAGAGTGTCTGCCTGCCACATCCCTATGAGCTTTGAGGGAAAGGACTTGACAGGGATTTGACACTCAACACAAGGTTCAGTTGGTCACGAGTGCTAGAAGGCTAGAGATTATGCCAATAAACAACCCTTCGTCTGTACGACAGAACCAGAGGCCTATTTGTGCAGATTAATGACTAGCTGTGTGTTATCAGTATAAATTAGAGCAAAACCCTAGAACAACCGTGTCAGTTAATTCATAGGCGTCAATGGTACATGACTCTCTCGGATTGGTGTGGGAATTTAGAGAGAAAGAATGTATTTGATCTTTGTGAAGAGAAATAAACAACCAAGACACTGTCTTAAATCCTAACTTTCTCTGGTCTTTCAAAGCAGTTAGTGTAAGCTACAGTGCTGGAAGCAGTGAATTGATTGCAATGAATAACTTCTGTAGTGTCTCCCATATCTAAGATGGGCACACATTTTATCCACAGCGACAATTAGGTCATTTTCCCCTCCTACTGCCGATGTAAAAAAACAGGTTGCCTTGTTAAGAGGTTTACATAAACAACATTCTCAATAGAAGTCACACAAGGTCTATCCGAGACACAGACAAAGAGTAACAATTGTTAAAACATGAGTAGTGAAGGACAGAGGAAGGAGAAAAAATAAAGGTTGAGGGGAGGTGATGTGAGAGAAAAAGAGAATTTAACCTAAAAATAGGAGAGGGGAAGAAAGGGAAATAAAACATGATAGAAGATAACTAAACTGTATTCAATTTACTGAACACAGATCACACTTTGCCATATTCACCTTCTCAAGTTCACAGAATGATTTATTCACTGGTGCATACATAATGTTATGGTATTTTTCAAATACTAGTAAATCTAAAATGTAATCCATTGATGATCAAGATTTCTAAACCTCCAATATTCGTTTTTTTGTTGTTGTTTTTTAAACATTTTTTATTAGTTCCCGCTTTGGAAACACAAGAAAACAATCTGAAGCATAAACAAGCCTCACATCGCAATATTCCGCATTTAACAATATTCGTTTTTAATCATAACTGAAGCTTCAGGTACCCTTGTTTTCTGTGCAATGGTAAGCGCATGAAGTTTACCGATCAAAATGAGAAAGTAGAGACTCTATGTATAACCACCCCATCGAGTTGATGTTGTTTAATCTTAGGTCTATTTTTTCCACAAGTCATCACAAAAGTTTTTTTTAAGTTTAACTGTAAGCTTTTATTGGTTATAAATCTAACAAAGTTGTCAATAAAAAATTGCAGCCCGTTTGCTGTCCTAGAAATTAGGACAGCATCGTCTGCATATAAGACAACTGGTGTCGGGCGCATACCCACTTTTGGTGCGTCTGCTGGTAAAGATCTAGGGGATACTTAGGTGGTACAAACCATTCCATATTGTCTGTAGAGATTTTTGATTTAGTTCCTGAGTTGTCCTGATACACTGATCTATGTGTGTATGGATGGAGGATTATTCAGATTTTTTACTAACGTGCCTTAAAGAAGAGTCAATTTGTGGATATTATAGTTGTTGAATATCATTTTCCATGTTGTAGCTATTTCAGAGGGCTACAGCAACCGTGTGTGTCGGCTGGGGGGGTTAAAGAAGCAAGCATTGCCTTAGAGCAGGCTTTTTCAGGGTCTGTCCTAGAGTGCCGGATCCATGCCATATTTTTAAGATAAATACATTTTTCTAAATGTGGATATGCCAGAAATCTGGTACTCCCTCTGAAGAGTAATAATGCAAATATTTCAAATTGGGGCTGAGGGGATAGTACAGACATGTATTGCTAGGAATGGGAGTAATGGTACTGCTGTGGGTGGCAAGTGTCCGTTACCTTTTTGCTCTGCATTTATATGTAACAATCTATTGAGAAAATAGCAGTGGGGGTCATGAGTATTTTTCTGTTATATCCTAGGGACATATAGATAATAGTATTGGAAAAATGAAAACATGTTTCAAACTTTGAGGGCAGGGTTTGAGACCTTCCAAATTACAGCAGCTGTTTTTGCAGTGAATTAATCTCTCAAGGAGTGGTACGAGAGAGAAGCCAGCGGCACATTTGTCTTTGAATTAACGGACTGGCAAATACTTATTGCAGCTTACATTTCCGTAAAGTCCTCTAATATGGGGTTGGGCGTCCGGCCCTAACAGTCCTCCAGTGATCAGTCCTAATGCGGTCTATAAACCGTATTAGAACATTGAACGTTGGAAGCTCCATTGAAAACAATGGAGTAGCTCCGGGCTTATAATGGCTGGTATAAACCCCGGAGCTCCAACATTCCAACGCTTGTTTGTTCACAGCTCTGGTGGTGAAAAAAGGCTTCAGGGAGCCTGAGGGGATTTCAATCCCCTCGCGCGCCCTAAAGCCTTTGTTTAATTCGTTGGAGCATTCTGCCCTCTAGTGGCAGAATGTTCTAATGGGCTTATATCCCTTCATAGCTGGGCTATACCGGCTATTAAAGTGCCGCTGCCTTGTTAAAGTCCCTCACCTTCGGCTCGGGCCTTTAACGCTGCAGCTGACCTTTAATAGCCGTATAGCCCGCTACGGCGGGCTATAAGGCTATAGTCAAAGATGCACAGTTTTACGTACGTGTGAAAAAAGGTCAGTGAGGGGTGGAAGAAATGTTTTCATCTCAGTCAGATGGCAATTTTGATGAGGCCTGATTGGTTAGTTAATAGGATATGTTGCTCCAATAACACACAAGAGATTTTGACCCCGATTGCTATATGGAAAGTTTAAACACTCTGGAGGAACTGGCTTTTAAAGAGTTGTTAAAGTATACTTTAGTGTGCATGGCAGGGGATGAGCAATGAGTTGTGCACACCATGGCAGGCATGTTGAAGTGGTGGGAGCAGCCGAGTAATACGAAAATAGAAATCAAGTCTTGATTATAAACAAAGTTACAATATATATAGTTATCATATGGCAGCTTATGTTCTGAAAATCATTTGATTACTTCTTTTTTTCTTTACAATGAATCACCAGTAAAATCCGAAAGATTTAGATCCAATTGGCATTTGGGATGTTTATACACTCTGGAGTGACATCGTAGTCAAGAGTTATTTAAACAGTATATTTTAGTGTATATGGCAAGTAACACTCTAGAGTGACATTCTAATTAAGGGGTATTATACAGTAAATTTTAGGGCATATGGCACGGGACAAGCAATGACAAGTTCTGCAATCCGAGGCCGCCTTGTTGAAACGGAAAGAGCTATTGAGAGATACATTAGTTGGAACAAATCCTTAATTTGAAAAAACAGTTTATGTAAGGTTTTTCTCACAAGATGATGACCATTGCTATTAGTGGTTATGAATCTGATATGATCTTTATTTGTTGAACCTGTGTCATATCTGTTAGGTTGTAGTAGCAGTGTCTGGGGTATTTTTGAAACTTTTCTGCTGTTTCTTTTATATTTTGCCTGTGGCCTCTTTTCTTTAAACAGTGTTAAATTTTCTTTTGTTACATTTTGAACTCTGTTTCTTTAATACCGTTTCTATATTCCCATCTTAATTCGCCTTTTGGGATGTTTTGTATTGTCTTAAATGGGTGACAACTCTTTGCATGAAATATTACATTCAGTGTTGTCTTTCCTATGGGTTTCACACTGTCCTTAATTATTCTCAATGTAGATGTTGAGATCAAGGAGCTCACCATAATGTTTTTCAATAGACAATGTTAATTGGATTTCTCATCAGTAATCCTCTGGGTCCTTAGGAATCCTTGCGATCCCAGCCAGGTGACGAGATTGTCTGTGTCCCCAGTATATGACAGGGAATTTGTTCGCCAATAGCCAGCATTTTTCCACTTCTTTGATTGGGATGCATGCATAAAGGTGGTGCAAATGTTGCACCCTTGCACTACCTTGCTTCTGTAGGTATATATTCCCATTAAAAGAAAAGAAATTGTTTGAAAAACAGAGGCCCAGCATTTCTGTAATCCTTTTGTTTGCTTCCAAAAAGTGGGTGGATCTTGTTGAGAGCACTTAATTGCATCTTGATGTTTGATGTATGAAGTCTCACCCTGTCAGTTAAGGCCAGTATGAAGTCTTCTTGTCAAACCACTTGTTTTGATTTCTGTAGAATATCTTTGTATCTCGAATTAGGAGAGTAAGCTCCTCATATATGGGTCTGTCCAGTTGTTGTTGTTGTCCTATTTCTCTGATGTAATAATCTGTAAGAAATATACCAATATTGTCTCTTTTGTAAGCTTTCTTAATGACAATCTTGGCATTCAAATTCAATTGGTTTGTTGTTTGTCTCTCTTGTTTACTTGTATTTGATAGAAGGTATTTTTTCTTCTTATAGTATCTGGTAAATTCTTTCCAAGTCCGGTAGGACCGCTGCATATAATAAATCTGTGGTATTCCTGGGTGGTAATGTTGGTGTGAAGGTTAGTTGGGGTTTTAGTCCACTATCTAATGCAATGTCTATTTCAAGTTCCTCTGTTGTGGTGGTTACATTGTCGAGGTCATCTGTTTGTCCTGTGATAACGTTGTCTGATAGAGCAGACATGAGTTGTACCGTCTTGAAGAAGACTGCCTTAACCTCAGTAATTATCTGGATGTGATTGGTGTGGAGTTTTTCAGTGAGATTAGATCATTTATTAAGTATATATGTGTGTCTCTACATCTTTTTCTTGAGACTGGGTTTTTTTGGCTGTCAAACTGCTACCTGTACTAAGGTGTGAGTTATTTGACTTTCATGGAGTAGAATTTATTGGGGCATAAAAATCCAGTGTTGTCTGTTAGGGACTGCTGATGTCCGCTAGCAGGGGTTCAGCATCCTTCCTGCTGTCAAATCAGGCTGCCAGGGCTTTTGTTTAAGAATAGAGAGAATATTGTGGTGAAGTCCGGAATAAACTACTGATAATCTTTATCAGTTTTGTTTGTACTTAAGGAGTATTGGATGTATAGGTCAAGGGTAATGTGAGTGGTCCAGTTGATATGCATTAGGGTTTGTCATGTAATGTTGGTGAGGGCTGTGCAGAATGTGTTTATGTTGATGTGGACTAAAAGTGTGAATACATTATGCTTGCTATGCCTATCAGGTTTAAGAAGACCCCCTTGATGACCATGTTAGCTGCACCATTTGGAAGTTCAGACTCAATGAGGAGGCTGTTGTTTATTTGGCTTTTGGGGGCCTCTTTGATGTGGCTGTAAATATCTGTGTTACATGCTAGATTGGAGGCGACTAGTAGGCGAGATGGATTGTGATTTTCTGTGTAGCTGTCTAAAAGAGGCATGTGAGAAGTTCAAACGAGCTAAACATAAGTTGCTTCTAAAATGTGCAGTGACTCAGTATGGATTCACCTCTTCCTGGATGATTTATCAAGTTGCTGTGCTGGGTTTTGTAGTTTTGTGAGCTGGAGACATCTATAATGTAGGTTGCGGTTGAAGTGAACCATTTAAAAAAATATTTTTTTTAAGGTGGTATTGAATTTATTAGCAGTAATGTATTTAGATCTGTTGGCTCTATGCATGTGTTTGGCAATGAGAGGAGTGTTGATGAGGTTGTTTGGTTCCCAGATGAAAGGTTTATTTTGTGAGAGATTGTGGGGTGGCAGTGTTTGTGATGTGGAGCTGTCTGGAAGATGAGAAGTGTTTCTTCTATCTCACAGGCCCTTATCCTATAAACAAAGGACTCGACTTGCGGTACCCTTGTCTTCTATTTAATTTGGACACCTGGATGAGGCTGCAGATAAACAAGGAAATAGAGCAGGTGGTCGGGACCTTCAGGTATGGCAGAGCCTGTGCTCTAGGACCATCATGTGCCCTGACTCCCCTCAGGGGCACGCACTGCTTTTATACTACAGTGGCATTAAGGTTTTTTTTCCTGGTAGTTAATCAGTCAGTCAATTGATCATTGTTCGGCAAATATGCCATAAAATAGAGTAAATAAATACATCAATTCTTCATAGCCATTAAAAAACCTCATATAATTCAGACCGCTATATCCTATTAATGTTATGAACACTATTTATTAAATAGATGGG
The DNA here is from genome assembly GCF_964261635.1 of Lissotriton helveticus. Lineage (NCBI taxonomy): Eukaryota > Metazoa > Chordata > Amphibia > Caudata > Salamandridae > Lissotriton > Lissotriton helveticus. The sequence continues at coordinate 1,067,021,574 of NC_136070.1, read as the reverse complement.
ATAACCATGTTCCTAATTGAAGCAGATAATGAATCTCCATAGTGCTTCCTGATGCTAATAGCCATTCTAATAAAGTGAATCACAGCATGGCAGATAAGCGTGGAACATAATAACTGTAAATAGGTCATTGCCAGCAGGTGCTGCCTGAAGTTTAAAATGCATAATATGGGGAATAAAAAAAAAATTCCAGGGCAGCATATAATGGGCAAAACAATATGAAATGTACAGTGCTTTGGTCTGACAACATATCGCAAGGGCATTCTGGGAGTGTATTTGACCATGATACCTTGAAATGTAGAATACCCAGACGTTATCAGGTAAGATAGTATCTATAATTGGGACTGGGTATTAAAATAGGTAACGTTCGATCCCAAGTATTGAGGAAACGGGCAGGCGACAGCAGACAGATTTCATGGTTTGTGCCTTCTTGATAGATTCATTGTAACACCACTGATGATAAAGAGTTTTTTCAAGTTCCTTTGATCTAGCGTCAATACTGGCAGGGTTCTGAAAAAGCTCAGGTATGCCCAATTTGATAAAGGTTTGTTTTACATAGGTTATCCAGGGTATACAGTCCATGTTGTTTAGGCCCAGGCAGTCAGTTAAGAATAAGCAAACTAAACCTGCCTTAGGCTTACGCCATATGTTAATCCATAGCAGCAAGGGGACCAAGGCCACTGTATCAGCAATAAATGTTAAGCCTAGCTCAGTGTGACCAATAAAGGTAGCCGTGCTGTGTGGCATTGCTAGGAGTCTACAGATAAATCTATTCTCAAACCTTTGTAATAACAATTATTATAGCCCTATAGTCCTGCTCCATAAAGATATGCTGATACACATTGCCTTTTAAAAACCTGTACCAGTTCACGCACTGGTTTGGCTCCAAACCTAGAAGTTAAAGTAAATGGAGCCTCAGTAGCATCTTCAAATTTTTGGGATCTTAACTTTAAGAGTGATTCCCACCTTATCTCTGAGTTAAAAAGAATACCCAGGTAATCAAAAGATTTTATTTTAGCCACCGAGGTTTCCGCTATAAAGTACGTTTTATTTTTGTTTTGTGAGGGCCACATGTCATAATAAATGATTTAGAGAAATTAACCTTTACATCCAAGTCTTCCATAAATATAACAAACGAGTCTAAAAGCAATTGAAGATCATTAGCTCTCCTTGCAATAAGGACAGCAGCATTAGCATATAACAAAATTGGTATATGGCGATTTCCCATCTTGGGCAAATCCTTGCCTACAGATGATAAAAAGCTCTCAACCTTGTTGATGTATAATAAACAGGCAGCCAGTATGCATCCCTTTCTCACACCCCGTCGTGAGGGGTAGGTGGAGTACACTCTTCCCTGGCCAAAACGCTCCTCACAAAGGTGTCTTAAAGTGAAGTTCCCTCTCTACCCCCATATTCTCCATTAGATCCTATAATTTAGATCATTTCACTAGGTGAAAAGCGCAGGAGAGGTCCATAAAAGCTACATTTAGAGCCCCTCTACTGGGCTTAACATATTTACCAGTTCGTAAGTATAGATTAAAACATTGGTCCACTGTGCCTTTTCCTGAGCAGAAGTGGAACTTGACTTCGAATATGATATTCTGTTCTTCCGCCCACGATTCCAGGAAGGGTAATAACACACACCTGGGAATTTAGATATAGAGTCTAAAAGTGAGGTGGGGTGATAACAAAAAGGTTGGGACCTTATTTTAAAATGTGGACTATTGTTGCTTCTTTCCATGAGTTTGGTATGGGACTTACCACAGCTGATTTCAATGTATTAGTAATCGGAGGGGCCAAAAAAGAGATTTTACTTTTAAAAATGTTGACTGGGACCCTGTTGTGACCATGAGGCCTTGTCTGAGGGGTTCTGTTTTATTGTGCTCGTGACCTCAGAAATAGAAATATAGAGTTACCGTGCTGATTCTGAGGCTCTTACGAGATCTTCGCCTGGGTAGGTGAAGTACGCCTCATGCTAATCGGGGGTAGAAAATGTCTGAGAAGAGTTATACCCAATCTTCCATGGGATTTAAGGCTTCTATATTAGATGTATATGTATCTGTGAAAAGATAATACATTTCCAGAACTTTGAGCTATCCTTTAAGTTTGCTGCCTCCATGAGGTCATTCAGAACTTGGGCCCTTAATTTTGCTTTCCACTCTGATACGATTTATTTACACTCCCTAAGTGCAATATTCCCCTCTGATGTAGAGCTAGGGTAAGAGTGTAAAACGTTTTTCCAGTTTCTATGAGTTGCAGAGCAGATTGAATTGAACCATCTATGTAAATGGATAGGAGTGCCGGATGGTTCTGCAAATAGTTTAGTGTCTACAAAGTGACATAAGGAGGCAAAGCTGTCCATAATAGGGCATGAATTAACATCAGAGTCTAAGCAAGCCAGTCGAGAGGATATTTGTAACTAATTCATGAAAAAAGAGATCACAGCTAATTTTGTCCGACCTTGTCCTTACTCACTTATTAGAGAAGAATCTAATTGATCCAGACCTTTTTATGTTGTGAGGCACCTGTGAAGTAATGTTTCGATTCAGTTACTTTTAACTGAGAAGTTCAAAAACCTTTGTATAACAGTGTGTGGAAACGAAGACTTTATCAATTGTGCTTGCTAACCCATTGCCAATATAGGTTGGGCGAGTGGGATCTTGTGGGGACCATAGTCCGCAACGAATGATAAATTATATTTTAAAATTAAATCATTTAATAACTCGCCTTTTGGATAATATTGGAAGTTGATCATATCCTCTGAATTTATGGCTTTGAAGCCACATACTGATTTATCACAAAGCTTGCAGATTTGGATGTTAAAATCCCCACCCCAAATTATATACGTGTTCTATTTACAAAGCCGAAAAAAAGTTTCTAAAAAGATAGCAAAGTTGACAATAGCATCATTGTTTCTGATTAAAAATGTTGTCATAAAAATTTACAAGTTACCTAGCGTGAGCTGAGAATACTTTATTTGAAGTAAGCATAGCCAAACTTCCCTTTGCTCTACTTGATAATGAATTTGCATCTTGCTGAATAAAGGAAGAGTAGCTTTCCGCATATAGGTTATCCTTAGTCCATGTTTCTTGTACAAAAAAAAATATATTTCTTAATAAATAGCAGCCAGTGTGTATTTAATAATTTGTTGTGGGCACCAGCAATATTCCATGAAAGGATCCTAAGATGAACAGCTTGTGGGTGGGCCCTATAGATTGTTGATTAAGTGTGAGGGTGCAGTGTTGGGCTCCTTATATTAAGGGCTGGTGGAGAAGATGTATAAGAAGGAGTAAGACAGGTTAGGTCAGATGAATCATTATCATAGCTGGGCAGTCCATCTACTTCCTTTAAGGATGTCAACTATCAAATCTGTTATAAGTTGCCACATTGTGTATAGCTTGCTTTTCCAGTGACTGTCTATTAAGGCAGTCTTGTCGAGGGGTGTGGTCGGTTCGATTTGGGTGAGGTCTATAAAAATACCCCAGAGGTTGAGCATGGATGGCATTTCCGTCATCTACTAGGTACCTTTATGAGGATAACAAAAAGCCATCCATGCAGGGATTTCATAGGTTAATCACAATACAATCTCTTGGAATTTTTGTGGTCTAGACCAACCCACCCCACCCTATGGGCGAAAAGAACTTAGTTTCCGAAATCACCCCAACTCCAGAGGATTTCTACAGCCAATAGGTAGTTTTGCGTTTATGGGGCATACCATCTTCCTTGTTACTATGATGTATAGGTTCCCATTTTCTAAAACAATAACATAGGGGTTACAAGTAGGAAAGCTGTGTGACGTTGCAGTGTTCACATGATAAGCCAGATAGCCTGGTATAAAAGATCTTTTTTTCTGTAAAGCAGTCCGAATGTGCCCAATAATGCCTGGGTCAGTACTTCCAGTGTTCTTGCTATTACCATAATTTGAAACCGTTATAGCCTGGGATGATGAAGATGTAGTTGTAGGCAATGTGGTGGAAGGGAGTGTGGTTTTTCGGGAAGTCACCTGCTGTGTTGACTGATTTTTCTATCATCAAGGACAATTTCAACTCCAACGTTTTTAAATTGAGACAGCATTAGATTCTCAAGATACTGCAATCATCCATGAGTTCCTTGTTTATGGACAGGCATAGATGGATCTCCTGCATGTCCGTGCACGTCTCACGGTGAGGCCTTGGTGCTTGACAGCCCCATTTGTGCGAATCCGTGTGGCCCCACCTCCTGGAAGCAGAGAGAGTTCTAGGGCTTGAGGTCCAGCCGGGCACTGCGTGAAAGCGCTTTCCATGCCGCGGTGAAACCTTGGTGCTTTTAAGTGCCCGCTCAGCTTGAATCCGGGTGGCTCGCCTCCTGGAAGCAGAAATTGGTCTGTTGGCCAGCCCTGGGACTAAGAGTCCTTATCCTACCTCGCAGCCAAGACCTAGAACGGTCTCTCCCTTCATCTCCGGCAAAGCCTGACTCTGCACCAATTCAGGAATGACCTTAAAACCTGCCTCTTCCAACGACCCCAACAGACTGCTCACACCAACCCCTCAGCGCCTTGAGACCCTAACGGGTGAGCAGTGCTCTCTACAAAACTCTGATTGATTGATTGATTGATTGATTGATTTAAGGCACGTCCTGCGTTTCGGTGAGGCCTTGGTGCTTAAAAGCGCCCGCTTGGCGGGAATCCGGGTCACCCCACCCCCTGGAAGCAGAGCAAATTCTGGGGCTTGTGGTCCAGTCTCGACACTGAGTGAAGATGCGTCCCTGTGAGGCCTTGGTGCTTACAAGTGTCTGCTCAGTGCGAATCTGGGTGGCCCCGCCTCCTGGAAGTAGAGAGAGTTCTGGAGGCTGTGGTACAGCCCCGGTATTGAGTTTTTGATGTGGTAGTTTTTTTGGTAGCCTTAATGTGGTGGAAGGAACAGCCTAGCCAGGCCTTGAGTGGCTGACTGATAGTGGAGTCAGAGACCTGGTTGTTCCTTCTTGATCAGACCAATATAAATCTCAGATGTTTGTTGAATAATTTTAGTGTCTGTTCTTTTCATAGCTGGTTTAAGGTTAATGTACAATAATACAAAATATTTGTCCTCTTCCAGTATACCAAGATGCCTCCTTATTTTGAAAGAATCCAGAAATAGAAGTATTACTCTTGATTGATTCTCTAATTGACACATTTGAATGTATTATGTGATGGACTTTTCATATACAAATCAACTACAGAATAGAGACTGTGGAACAGACTATCCTCAGCTTTAAGCCATCAGATGAGTTATGCTGGGAACATTGTTCAAGGAGCAGAACGGTCAAAAAAGTGTCTTAACTTATCTGCTCAGCCCCTGTATTTGGGCATGTGTATCGTCTAGATCTAAAAAGGACAGCATTAAGGTACAGTTTAGTAAAGCAATTTTCCTCCCGTAACGTCTACCTCTCGAATCCATGAACTTGAAGTTATTCCTAAAATAGGCCAGCCAGTGATTGATACCACAGTACATCTCAAAACCCAAGCAGACATCAAACAAAGGAACATTCTAGAATATGGTCTTAAAGCCCTCCATAGCGGGCTATACTGACCATTAAAGGCCTGCTCCAGCTTTCGGCCCTGGCCTTTAACAAGGGAGCGACCCTGGTCAGTATAGCCCAGCTACTGCAGACTGTTAGAATATTCCTCCACTAGAGGGCAGAATGTTCTAACAAATAAAACAAAGACCTCAGTGCGCCCGAGGGGATTTAATTCCTCTCCGGCTCATGAGGCTTTTGTTCTCAGCAATAGCTGTGAATGACAAAGATTGGAATGTTGGAGCTCCAGACGTTTACCAGCCATTAGAAGCCCGGAGCTACTCCATTGTTTTCAGTGGAGCTCCCAACATTTCTTTTTTAATTCTTTTATTATATACCTATAAAGCCAATTACAGTACATCGATGCATTAATTCATACAGAGTAAGGCAGTGTGTTAAATCTATAAAGAATATATATATATATATATATATACACACAGATAATTCTCTAAAATATTTAGTTCAGCCTTGAAAGGGAGTTTATCATACATAATGAAATGAAATGAAAATGGATTTTTTAAAGCGCACGTAGCTGCCCTGAGGCATCCAAGCGCTGAGACTAATACAGGATGCAGTTAGATGAAGTGATGTCCCAGTGAAAGTTCTACTTATTGAACAAAAACGTTTTTAATTGCTTGCGAAAAGAGGTGAGTTCTGGATTAGACCTTAGATATTGAGGGAGAGCATTCCACATCTTGGCCACGTTATAGGAAAAAGAGCGGCCACCCGTTCTAGTTCTCTTTATTTTAGGTACCATGGCTAGAGTGGCATAGGCTGAACGCAGCTGTCTGGCAGGATGGTACGGGGTGATGAGAGATGAATTAATTGCTGGGCCAGTAGCCCAGAAAGCCTGATGAGCGAGGCAAAGGGACTTAAAACTGATTCTCTCCCTAACGGGGAGCCAGTGTAAGCTTTTTAGCCCAGGCTTAACTGATGACCTGCGGGGGATTTGCAATAATGTCCGGGCAGCACAGTATACAAACATAATAAATACAGTACGAAACAGACACTGGGTAAAACACATTTGAGTAGGTATGACTGAATTATAGCAGATCCTGAATGTATATAATCACTTAGTAGATCATAGTTTGTCACATCCCAGATTCCTCTGCTCCTTCTTCTATCGGGGTAACCCACGGTCTTTCTCCACCTTGTGATGGGTGACCAAATTTGCTCACCCAAGTTTTCTTGACTCACTCTTACCCCTGCACGAATATAGTGCGGTCTCTTGGTTATAGACCCCCAGGTGGCGTGTTAGCCACATTTGAAAGGTGGGGGGGGATCCACATCCTTCCACATTCCAATGTTCTAATATATTTTATTGGTAATTGTTACAAATGCAGGTCTAATTAAAAAGAACTGTTTTTGTCTCTGCACTTGGTGGTGTCTGCAATTGGATCACAAACTACATTAAAATAGCCTACATCTTATTGATTAAGAATTAACCATCTTGCTTTCTTAGTATATTCTCCTAGAAATTGATTCAGGAAAAAAAGAAAACACTGCAGAGGAATGGCCTGTCGCAGTTTCATAGCTGTGATTCTGATTAAGGTAGCTACAGTAAAATGTAATTTCCTTGCAGCCAAGCTCACTATCTTTGTTATTCTTTGCACACTCGCAGTCAGAACACCATCCGACTGCTGACTAAGAAGAATAAAACCGAAAAAACAAGGCAGTAGTCCTTTTACATCTGTGCACCCAGAATCTTGAACAACATGTGTGTATCCATCAAGACCTTCCCAATGCTGCAAAATTTTGGAAAGAGGTGAATACTCACCACTTTAAAGAACTGTACATCACAATGCATTATACCCTTTACAACGCTGCTACCTCTCCTACAATTCGTTGACTTTATGCTTGTCTCTGACCGTTGCCTTTTGCAAAGATTTACACTATAGAAATACCATATAAATACATACATTGACATTTTAACAAGTTAGACATACCAGACAGTATAGTGTACTGTGTGATTTCGTTGGTGTTAAAAAAGATATGTGTAATTGAACGTAAGATTTGGTCCAATAGGAGCATAGAAAGGATACCTTACTACAGAAATATGCAGGAAATACATAACTTGATTTATTATAAGTAAAAGGGAGCATAATTGAAAAAGACAATTTCCAAATATGATGCTTGTGCTGAAAGGATTACTTCTGAACTTTATGATAATTCCTTTATGCAAATACATATTTCGTATTTGTTTACAATTAAATATAGCCTTGGGCTATACTGTATAGCCCAGCTATGGAGGGCTCTAAAGCTATTAGAACATTCCGCCACTAGATGGCAGAATGTTCGAAAAAATAAAAACAAAGGCCTCAGGCTCCCTGAGGTCTTTGTTCACTGCAACAGCTGTGACAACATTGGAATGCTGGAGCTTCGTGATTTTACTGGCCATTAGAAGCCTGGAACACTCCATTGTTTTCAATTGAGCTCCCAATATTTAAATGGTCTAATGTATTGTAATACGTTTACAGTTTGCAATGCAAGATAGCAATGTTTTAAAAGATGTGAACTTCTATGATACAAGGCCAATAACCTATAGTGCATGTGTGGTATCTTCACGCCTATGTATTGTGTCCTTAGATGTATGTTCAGCCACTGTGAGTTTGAGGTAATAGAATGGTGATGTGTGCCTGATGGAGTGAATGAGAGTTGGAGTGTGTGGGCTGAGCAGCAAGGATGCTACTCCCTGTAGGGCTTTCCTAATACCTTCTTACCATCTGTACCCGTAACCCGGGACTCGTACTTTGAGAATAAACTTTATCCTGTTTTACCATTACTACTGGCTACCCTGCATCTTCATTTACCACATTGGCAACTAGCAGAAAAAGGACCTAGCATTAATATTACAGAGCTACTGCAGAAACATGAGAGATGGGGAGATTACATCAGAAGATTACCTGAAACGAAACAAGAGACCTAATACTAAAACCAGTGCAAACTGAAGGAATTGAAATGCCCTGAAGACCCATCGATGTCTCTAGCATCTGATTGCCCGCAGTTTGGGGCGTTTAACCTTATGTTAATTTATTTCATCAACAAGCAAAGACTTTCTGTGGACTTTTTTTTACCAACAACAGTTAGGTTGGCGTCAGTCCTGCTAATGAAAGGAGTACAGGAAGTGCGGCAGGCGAAGTGAACAGGTGGCAGCACTTTACTGAACTGGCAGCATTTAATTAGATTCTCTTTGGAGTGGACTGGCGGCATGCTTTGATGTCAATCAGCAGCCTGCTTTCAACGTACATTTTATGGTCAGCAACTGCAGAAGATTTGGCCCGCTGAACCCTCATTGTACTCCCGTGATTTATGGTGGTTCTCAGCGATGAGTCTGCATCTGCAGCGCTGTAAGGTGAATGTCTAGGTAACTAAATCACTACTGACTGTGTCCCCAAGCGCAGCTGGACATGTAATGAGTCCCGTATCTCGAGAGCGTGAGTTCTATTTCAATGGACATGGCCAAAATTTCTACCATTGCACCGCGTGATCAGTGCAAGACTGATATTGCAGAAGCGCTTACCAGGTGGCCAGTTACTAGAAGCGTCTTCTGAAACTGGGAGCGTTCTCTACATTCTCTTCTAAAGCAGCCAGAACGACGGCTGTAGAGCGTCAAAGGGAAGCAGCCACTTTCTCCATGCTCCTCGTTTCCCTGATGGTGTTGTGTAGTTCCTATAAATCTATGTAGGATCTGTACGTTTAGACAACATAAACTGTGGGTCTAGTGTCCAGACTGATTCCAAACACGATGCTAACCCTCACTAGATGTACCTAAATGTACCTGGAATGTACGTAGGTGTGTAGCCAAGAATCCCCCCTAGGATGGAGCCAACCCCGTTACTTGAAGTGAGATAACAGAGGACACTGTCTTGGTCTTGAGATGGGACACCCAGCGAGGGATGTCAGTCCACTGCGTGCAGGAACCTCAGCGTCTCGTGTCTGCATGGAAATCTTTCTCCTCTCTCTGTCCCAACAAAGATATGGTTCTTATATACCAAAAAGATGCCCTCAAGGGTTCTACTTTGCTGTGTCATGTCAGCCGAGGATTAAGATACGGATGACCCTTATACATGGTTATTATGCAGGAGATGCAGAAGATGGTACTTCTGCTGTGATTCTGAGAAACCTTGTGCATAATAAATTAGGCTAGTTTTCGGAAAACAAAATTGCACAACATTCATATAGCACCTAACTAGGTAAAAGGTCAGGTAAAAGGTCAGCACATACCCTTTATTTAGGGCAATGGTATGGTAAATGTAGGTGAATGGTTAGGTGACTACCCAGGCCTATATTGGGGTACATTACGAATCATAACAATGGCTCACTCTACTGTGCACCCGCATCTGCTCGTGATGTTGCGGCGTTTGTGACTTTTGTGGCCTCTCGTCAGTGGGAGCCCTGCTCGTGATGCTTATGACTTATTCCTTTGATTGTGTGCGTTGATGGTAACCTTGGTAACCATGGCTTGTTAGGACTCTGGATAGTGAGTTGTGAGTAATTTACAGCTGAAGTGCTTTGTGCTGCCATGTTGCAGGCAACATAAATGGCACTTTTCAGTTTGGGTCTAGCGAGAATCATGGGTTTTACACAGTTATGTCATTCATGACAATATTACTGACAAAGCGTGCATGCTGCAAGCATGGATAACGATGAACACATGAACACAAGAATACAATAAATCACATCATTGGACATATAAGGACATCATGATTAATGGCATTGGAGAGGGGTCAGCATATCAGTTCATTACTGTCACAAAATTACACCATTCTTCAGCTGTATTTAAACCATTTTTTATAGCATCACAGGTGTCTATCCATTTGTATTCTGTCTTTGTAGGAGGTATTTGATGTCTCCTCCTCTGGGTGGTAGAGCCTCTTGCTCCAGAACTTTCCATTTGATGTTATCCGCTGTGTTTTTTCTCCAGTAAATGGGCAACCACAGGTGCGATAACGACAGAGCATCAGATTCTGCTTATGTGTTGGGAAATCCTTGCTCTGATTTGTTGAATTGTCTGGCAAATATAGATTAATTCACAAGGAGACCATGTGCAGTATACAACATCATATGTTGTTGCAATGTTGTTTTGGCACACCCATGTGTGAACGTTTTAGTGTTCAAAGTGAAATCACCTGAGGTACAGCCCCCACATCTGTAGTTGCCTTTGATAGGTTCAAGGCCCCTTGTGGACAGGATGGTGTTGTTCTGTTTGATCTTGTCTGTGTTGGCATGAACCAGAGATTGTTTGATATTTCTACCCTTTCTGTATGTTATGTTATGTTATGTTATGTTAAATTAAACTTATTGAGCGCACGTACGCCCGTAGGCTTCATGGCGCTGTGGAAAACTGGCAAAACATAACATGTAACAGAAAGAAACGAGGTTGACTAAGGATAAGCTTGCTTAAAGAGCCAAGTTTTAAAAGCCTGTCTAAAGGCTAACAGATCTTCATGAAGCCTTAGCGTCAGTGGCAGAGAATTCCACAGGGAGGAGGCCAAGAAGTGGAAAGATCCGCCTCCCTGGCGTTGTTTTCTGATCCGAGGCACCACTAACAAGTTCTTTTGACCTGAGCGGAGAGTGCGAGAGGGAGTGTAACTGACAAGCAGGCTGCTAATGAATCTAGGACCCTTGCCTTGTAGAGCCCTGAAGATAATGCATCCCGCTTTGAATGCTGCTCTCTGCGCTACTGGCAGCCAGTGGAGACTGGCTAGCCCCGGTCTGATGGACTGCCACTTAGGAATCTTACAAATCAACCTGGCCGCTTGGTTCTGGACCAGTTGAAGTCTCTTGAGCTGCCCCGCTGGAAGACCCAGATACAAGCTATTGGAATAGTCCAAACGGGACAGCACAAGAGCAATGATAACCTGAGTCAGAGCAGGGTGGGTTAAAAGGTGGGCGATCTTCTTAATCTTGCGAAGTTGGAAGAAACTTGCAGATACCACAGTCCCTACCTGACTTTTGAGCGAGAGATCTTGGTTGAAAGTGATTCCTAGGCTTTTAACTGTTTGGGACTTAGCTGGGGGGTTTCCCATTTCTGGAGGCCAAAAGTGTGGCCCCCAGTACAGTTCACTCTTCCCAGGCAAAATCAATTCAGTTTTGCCTGGGTTGAGTTTCAGGTGATTTAGGCCCATCCATCTCTGAATGTGAACCATGGCCTCCCGAAATTCGGTGGCCGCACCAGGGGAGTCCAGAAAAGAGAAAAGAGGGAAGTTAATTAAAGGTCTCCATTGTGTTGAGTATTGACCAGTGCTTCTTGATGATTTTCACTATCTTATTGGTCTCTGGGCAAAATGTGGTAACGCAGACAACTTTTTCCATTTTAGGTTTGGTCTGTGTCTAAAGAATCTGTTCCCTTGGTTTATACCAAGCTCTTTTCATAGAGTTTCGCACGAGGCATTTGGGTAGCCTCTTACACAAAGTTTGTAACTAAGCATGGTCCATTCACTGAAGAAATCTTTCTTAAGGGTACAATTTCTGCACAGTCTAAGGAACTGTCCATGAGGAAGATCATCTTTTAAGGCTGTAGGGTGAAGGCTTCCGTATTGGAATAGGGTATTACGTTCTTTAGGCTTCCTATAGAGTGAGACAATGAGATGGTTTTCATAGTATCTTATCTCCAAATCAAGTAAAGGAATATTCTGATTGCTATGGTTAGATGTACATTTTAAAATTTTTTGACTTTTGTTAAGGTATTTTATGAATGCGGACAAGTCAGATTGGGTGCCTTTCCATACCAGAAAAATATCTCAACATACCTCTTCCAGCATTGCACATTGGTTAGGAAGGGGTTTGCTCATTCGTGACAAAATCCTATTCAAATTGGCCTACATGAAGATTGGCTAGATTTGGAGCAACAATTGCTCCCATAGAAGTGCCTGGGCACTGCTGGTTATCTTGGTTAAACAGAAAGTCGTTTTTCATGAGAGCCATCTAAAGAATTTCTATGATGAAGTCACTGGGTACATTAACCCTGAGCTGGTTGGGTTTTGAGGATCTTTTTTATTACGTCAATACACTCTTGTTGTATAATGTTATTGTCGGCCCATTTTATGTCTAGAGTCACTAATATTTCTTGTGTGGCATCAAATGCCAGACCCTCAATGAGGTTAATCATGAAGGTACTGTCACGTACATACGTGTTAAGGAGGGGCACAGAATCTTTGATGAAGACATTTATATTTTTTCTCAGTGGTTCGAATATCAAGCCACGCCCTGATAACATCAGTCTCCCCAGTGTGGAAATAGAATCTCTCTGGATTTTTGGATGGGTATAAAGAACAGGGGTCCGGGGAGATTTTTTATTCAAAATGTCAAACTCATGTTTCATGAGAAAACCTGAGTCTAAGGCTCGGGTTGTGGATTCTAGTAGTCTAGTCCTTATCTCTGGAATAGCTTCTGAGACCAATTATTTATAGTGGTTGATATTAGACAGTTGTCTCATTATTTTAGCCTCATAGCTTTCTCTATCTTGAATAACGATTCCACCACCTTTGGCTGCTGGTTTAATAATAATAGAGTCCTTTTTTTAAGTTTATTCAGTGCCTGTCTTTCTGGCAATGTGATGTTGTATGGCATTGTTGCATTGGGAGGAATAAAGATGGAATGAGGCCAAAGGAGGTATGCAGAAACAGGAGGGGACATATTTGTCAGAAAAGAATTGTTTAAGTCTTACTGTTCTGAAGACTCTATATAGTTGAGATAGTAGTTTAAAGTAGTCTGTTTTTTTCTGTAGGGATAAAGGATATGCCTTTGCTAAGTAAGGATACTGCCTCTGTGCTAAGTATGTGACGGGATAGATTAAAGATAGGGACACACTGGGAGGTGTCGATTGTCTCTGTAACATCTACAGCTTATCGTCTGGACCACATCTGTGGTGTTGTCTCTGTGCTATCTTCTACTGGCCGTCCGGACTCCATTTGTAGTATCACCTACAAGTCTGGCAATCCCCTGAATATTGGTTCCAGGTCCTGCCTCTTTTCCCCTTTCCTCTTTGTGTACCTTTTGGGGTTTGGCCTAAAAAAAGATTAGGGCCCTGGTTATTAACGTCTTCGCTGGTTCCTTCTCCTAGGTCCTCTGAGCTCTCTGTACCCCCAAGTACTCTGAAAAGGTAAAGAGCCTGTTGCCTTTATATCTGCCCCAAGACACTTGTCTGCATGGTGGTTGGGCATGATGTCTAGTTGGCTGACGTTTAGATGCTTTTCATTGATGTGAATGCACTACTAACTAAAAACATTTCGTGGGCCTGTGGCCATTTTAGCAATGTTTACTGCTGTTATAAATTACTTGGGATTTCGAGCCTGAGGACGGAATTATTCATGCATGTGAATCTATGAAAGATGCCAACAATGGAGACCTATTGTATAGGTATGTAACTTCTTTATTCTGGCTAAAGTCTTGCATCTTCTACAGTTTCATAACATTAACCGCTTCAGCGCGGCGCAGATTCCTGCGCTGTGCTGAACGTTCCATTGGGCTTATGGAACCATGACGGAACGGTTCCGTCATGAGCACAGCTCAACCGACGCTCATGACGGAACCGTTCCGTCATGAGCATGGAGGGGGTTAAAAAACTACAGTTGATAGCCGGCATGATGGTTCGGCAAGTTAAGTGTTTGCCACTAACATCTGAGAGAGAAGCAGATCAGAAGTTCAAATCGCTACAAGTCCACCTCATACTTCCATCCCTGCTTGGTTGATCATTTGAGTAATAGTAACATCTGTCATGTAATGTGCTTAGAAACAGCTAAAGTGCAATGTGAAGTACTATATAAAAACACGCTAAAATAATAATGATCATCATTATTTTATAAACGAAATTAGGTGTAATTGCCATCATTAACACAAACCAATACTAAGAGTGCATGAGCTATGCGTGTATGATAAAATAGAACTAGGTGCTCAAATGCTGTTGTTTACCAATTACATTAGAGGAATGGCTAAAAATGATGGAACTTACATATGTATAGTCGTATAAGATATATGTATATATTAAGGTTAAGAAAAATTCATTAAAAAAAATGAATTCCTTATTACAACACACTGGTGACCTATTGGAACGCATCAAATGCAGGAGATGTGGTACTAGAGTAACCAAATGACAAGATGGAAGTAAAAAAGACTTATGTCTGTCAAGTTGATCATCATAGAGAACCAAACAGAACAAACCCAATCAGTAGTAAAATAACTCAACTGACTTTTGGGCACTCTTTCAGTTGCAGATCTGGGACACAGCGGGCCAGGAAAGATTTCGAACCATCACACAGAGTTATTACAGAAGCGCCAATGGAGCTATTATAGCATATGATATAACCAAGCGAGGAACATTTAATTCGATTCCTCATTGGATTGACGATGTGAGAAAGTATGCTGGTTCCAATATAGTACAGCTGCTGATTGGTGAGTTCAAACCTTCATAATGTTAGCTCAATTGTGACTGTTATTATGGTTCCAAGCAGTATGTTGTGTAGGTTACCAAACCCAAACGGCAAAGAATGCCTTGGGTTTGGTAACCTAAAAGTATGCTATAGATATTAATTAGACATGTCTTTTAGAATGTTCCTTGGTTCACAGATCGTTAGAACTTTCAGACTCCTTCAAAGTACAATGAAGAAGCAGCCTGCACGACTCAGGCATTTAAAAAAACAGCTAACATTCTGAAAGTTTACTTCTTTTCGTTAAGCTCTTTCTGTTGAACATTCTTAACTAAGCATTCCACTGTATTTGAATGTCTCATATGAGTTGTTATTATCTCTTTTCCACATGTCCTAAGAGTGTAAAGTAAAAGTAACTGGTACAGTAGATTTCTAGTGACGTGTAATTCTGATGGAACCCAATTATAATTAGGGCTCCCGGTTTTATGGTATTTATTTTTTTGCCATTTCCGTCTGTATTTATCCATATTTATTTTTCGGGCATTTTTTCTGTATTTATCCACATTTATTTTTGCCACAAGCAAAAGATGACGCTACAGCTAGTATTTTTCCACATTTATTTAAATTGACAATGCAACGCGAGGAGCTTGTAAATAAGCCCCAATCCTGACATTGTTAGAATCCATTAAAAACCGTTGACAGGGCAAAATGTTCTGTGTGACACCCGATCTTATTTGTAAGGTGTTAGTGTGATTATTGGAGGCGTTTAGAGCTCAATGAGGTTGTGTTATCTTTGCTGCATTGTGCGGCCAGCCAAGAATGTCACCTGGGTAAAATAACTAAAATGTGTAATATCGGTTCCAAGCTCTGCAATACTCATCCCTTTGCCACGCTCTGATCCTGCATTGCTGAAAAGCAGGAAACTTCTCAAAACTAAAATGAAAAAGCAACAAAAAAAAAAGTTTTTTGTTACGGCCTGTTCAGCTGCAGCACCTTTAAGCTTCCGCACACGTGCGATTTATAAATAAAATGTACATCACATCATAATATTTTTAAACCAGAAAGGTAGACATAAGGTTGTCTTATGCACAGGATGATGGTGAATTATTTTAGCTGACAGTGTATGGTTGACTAAACGTTGCAATTCATAAACTGTTTTCACAGTTAGACAGTTCTTGTGGGCTCGTCGATGTTGATCAATGGCTATGGGGACAGGTTAGAGGTCTCTGCAAAGCAATGTGGAAAATGTATTTGGAAACTTCTGTTCCAGAAATCAACGCATGGCTGTATATAGAACAATCCCTTTTAACCAATCCCAAATGCAGTTAACTCCATCTTCATATGTCAGTCTTTACATTTTTTTTTCTAAAACACGGGTGCAATCTGAAACCTTGGCAGCTATGAAGTCCGTCCTAATCTGACTCTGGCAGGGGCTCTAAAAGGGGTGAAATAACAAAGCAGCCTCATTAACAAATAAATGGTCTTTCAAAGACCTGTGAAGTACTTGGGTGCGGCTGGCAGCTCTGTGTGCACACGGGAAGCCGGGGAAGCTGTCACCTCTTAACCCTCTAAGGAAGGTGAGACACCAGACGGCAGCACAGCAAAATATACTAGTATTTTCCCGTTTTTTATATATAAATACAGATAAAGGAAAACTTGTTTTCCGTCTGTATTTATATGTAAAAATCCGTAAAAACGGAAAACCGGGAGCCCTAATTATAATTAATGCAGTTGTGACAGGTCTTGCCAGTTTCACCCATTTTTGCAAACCAAATCCAACATGACTTATTCCTTACATGACTAAAATTGTTTACTGAGTGTGTGTTGACGTGTACCACTGGTATACAACATCCTCTTTACATTTTGGGGGCTTGATTTGCAATGCACCCATCCCAGATTATCTTCTACCTCTTATTGAATCCTCTATGGTTTACTTTGTCTTTACTGCAGCTCCACCCTTCCCTCTTCCTCCACCCATGTTAATATTTTGATTCTTGGTGTGTGGGGGAAGTGTGAAACTTCTCATTGTCTTCAATTTGCCTTCCTCAAATCTCCCCTCTGTTTTCTTCTCACGTATTTATCTACTTAGATATCCCCTCTTGTTCTTTCCTGTTATATTCACAATACCATATCATGTGTTTTAAATCAAGCACTCAAAAGCCATTACCCTACTTTTGCCTACCTTTGTCTGACCCGCTTCACCTTCTGTCCCTCACTGACACCCTACTCAATTTCTTTTGCTGTTTTCCCCTTCAGTGTGTGTTCACACTCAAATAGAAGGAAGACTACCATACCTCTATGGATTTGAATAACACATATTTTCTGTCCCCTACAAGATTCTACCTTATTCAGTTCCATATGTTTGTTGTGGAAAATCAGCTGTCATTACAGGATTCTACCTTTCAACCACATTGTGGTCCCAATTCTCTTCACCACAACTATGGCACCAGTGGCCACATTCCTGCAGCAGTCAAAGGTTCACATGTATCCTTGTGTGGGTGACTGGCTCATTTGGCTCACCCTTCGGAGATATTAAGTTAGCCAGGCGGCAATGTCTACACAATATTTTGAACTCCAGTTTTGATTTGGGATTCTCACTTTTGAGTCATGCCTTTTTCCATTCTGGAGGATCCAGATCATTTATCCTGTGTGCTGCATACAGCACTAGAGCAAGCCTTTCCATATAGTATAGTTTTCAAACAGGACACAATACTGTCTTATACCAGGCTTAACATGAACTGACTTAATTTGCACCTGGCAGCTCATTGAAATCCGATTAGGAATCTACAGAACAAATATTTATCATTTCAGATCCAAGCAAGGCACTTCATTTGGTATAATTGACCACTAAACCTTGTGATATGAGCTACCATTACACCAGACAGACATTTATAGTACATTTTTGGACCCTTAAAACCTTCCTACCTATATTTTCAAGGACGTTGGTGCAAAGCAACATAGGAAAATACTGCTCTTTTCTGTGAAATGAGGCACACGTCACTTTCTCTTGTGCAGACTGGATATGCAAGTAGGAAGTATATCACCAAAATGATTTTTTTCAGCACAAATACTTGGCGGAGTCTTCTTTTATTCTCTTAACATTTTCAGCTATCTTACATAATCAATATTCCACCAGAAGATTATTTTTTTTATTTCAAAGTTGGGGCTATTGCCACATGCATCGTTCGTTCGTTAATCTTTATTTCGGCAATTTGCCATAAAAGATAAACATAAAATTAGTACAAAACAAAAATCAGACATCAGTATTACATCAATAGCGGGATAGCACACGGGTACAAAAGAGAGAATGCCCCAATACACAACAACCTATACTGTAAAAACAGTCGAATAAATCAGTACTGATTAATTATTTACAAACAGTCTATAATATTACGAAGTAAAAGTAGAAGCGATTTAACAATATAGCTAAAATCTTACATAAAATGACCTGGTACATGAGATTTATACACTAACTAATGCGTAATCTGAATCAGGGATGGAGTGCCCTGGGAATTAAAAGCAATCTCTTGTGCCATGCTGCTTCGAGAAATTTGGCCATTGCAAAAACAGTTACTTTTGAAAGGTCAGTCTTAAGAATTCTAAAGGCCTCAGAGCATTTAGCAAACCCTAGATTTTTACAGAGTGGAATTATCCAAAACCTTCTAGCCGCAATGTAGGCAGGCCAAAAGAAAACTAAATGCAATTCATCTTCAAGCCTACAATTGCAGCCAGGACAGTTTTCCAGGGAGTGCTGCTTCCATTTACTGGTAAATGCTCTTAGCGGAAGAGTGCCATACCGCCATTGCAGATATAATTTCCTGGCCAGATTCGGAAAAATGTCATCAAGAACTGACTCAAACTTGTAGGAATCTTTCACCCCAAGAAAAGTGTTAGCCAAGGAATCTGGGCGTGTACTCTGTGTGTGAGATGTAAGGTTGCATGCATGCAAAGTTGCCACCAGATGTTTGCGGGACAGTCCCTGACAGGCCATTTCAGGATCACTCCACAGGGTCGGAAGACCCAGCCGGGCAAACTCAGTTTTTAGATATTTAAACCACGGGATGTTCTCTATAGTAGGAAGAGCAAGAATTTCCCGCAGTTCCTGCCTATAGTTGGCTAACTCAGGAGTGGACCATAATCTTCTCCAAAAGGTTAAGGGCTTTACACCCAGTACTTCGTCCAAGAGTTTCAGACCCAGATCCAACCTAAGGGGCAGAAGGGGGGTGCTATCCGGTAACTTTAAGAGTTGTCTAAGAAACTTGTTTTCAGCAATGACTAGCTCTTTTTTGCAGACATGTCCCCAGAGTTCACTACCATAGAGAATCGCACCTCTGGCTTGGAGTCTATAAATCTCCAACGGGGGGGCTAGCGGTCTAGCAGATGATTTATTAGAGTTAACTAGCCTAATTATTCCCCCTGCTATTTGAGCCAATCTGAGCTGGGACTTAACTTGATGGTCGCCCCATTCCAATTTATCATTCATGGTCACACCCAGATACTCAAACGTAAAGACTCTTTCTAACCTGTTCAGGCCTATAGAGGGGTTGGGGCGTATTTTTTTGGGGGGATTAAAAATCATGTACTTGGTCTTGAGGGCATTTATTTCGAGACATGCTCTCCACAAAATGTGTCAAAGCCCTCCAGAATACGCTGAATCCCCATTGGGGATTTCGACAGCAGCAGGGTGTCGTCCACAAACATAATTGCGGGCACCCTGCTGCCGCCGAGCCTTGGTGCATCTGCGTTAGGGACCTTATTTAGGTAATCGATTACCCCGTTGACAAAGAGGCAAAACAGAGTCGGTGCTAGAACACATCCCTGCCTTACCCCTCTGCCAACGGGAAATCTTTTTGAGAGGCTACCCATCCTCCCGCACCTAACCTGTGCATAATTATGTATGTGTAGACGAACAATGATGTCTAAAAGAGCGGGGGGGATGCCGAGTTTGGCGAGTACCGTCCATAGTTTACTCCGTGGAACCAAATCAAAGGCTGCGCGGAGGTCAACAAAGACGGTATACAACGTACCCCCCTCCACCCGCACCGTCTTCCAAAAGAGGAGGGCCAGATGAAAAATTTGGTCCGTAGTTGACACCTTGCTCCTAAACCCAGCCTGAAACGTGCTTAGGATTGAATGGTCCGTCATCCATTTCTGCAGGCGGTCAAGTATCGGCCTCGCGAAGATTTTTTGAGAAACGTCAATGAGGCTGATTGGCCTGTAATTGGCTGGGAGCAGAGGAGAGCCCTTCTTGAAGATAGGTACAATCTCTGCGCCCAGCCAAGTACTAGGGACCGCCATTCCTCCAAGGATCGCATTATAAACTTCCAACAGGTAGGGGGCCCAAACCCAAGGTTGGTGCTTGAGTAGATCTCCCGGGATTTTATCTAGCCCGGGGGCTTTACCCGATGGCAGCTTAGATATTACATTAAGAACCTCCTCCAATGAAAATTGCATTACCTCAACGCCCTCCATAATTTTAGATTGCGCGGTTGGCCCGCCGGCGAGTAGGAGGTGTTCAAACGATAGCCCCTGTTGGAGCTTGGGCAAACCAGGGCTAACTTCTTCATAGAGGCTGCGAAAGTGGTCGTCCCACACCGCAGCCGCTATATTGGCCTCCACAACTTGAGTCGGCTCGGCAGACCCTGTTCTCACTATCTGCCAAAATTTGCGAGCATCTCTAGTCTGGAGAGAGGCCAACATGTTTTCCCAGTTGGAATAATCCCATTCCACCTTTGCATGGTGGATTGCTTGCTTCAGTTCCGCCCTCCTAATCTTAATTATCTCTGTGTCCCTAGGGTGCTTCAATACAGCGAGGAGGTCGGCCTTTGCCTTCCTACAAGCTGAGTTGAACCAGGAGGGTATTTGCCCCCTGCGGTGCCCTTTCCGCGCAATTGGGTTTAGAAGTTCCGCAAGGATGTCCACCAATTCCGTATGGAGGGTGCCCAACTTGGGAAACAATTTTGCTGGAGAGGGTTGAAAAATAAGGGCCCGACACGTTCAAATATGGGGAGGATCCATGCATAGAGCTCGGAAATGTGGGCAGGATTGTCCAGGAGCTTAGCCCACCTCACTCTACGCCTGTCATTAGTTAAAATTAGTTTAAGATCTAAAGATGCCTCTGCCGGCTGATCACCCGTGGGACCACCGGGCGAAACCAATGAAAGAATCAGTGCATTGTGATCGCTGTCAGTTCTTTGGACTACCGCGAAGTCAGAGACCTTGTTCCAGTCAGATGTCTGAACAAGGATATAGTCCAAATGAGACTCCTGCCCTGGTTTATTAAAGGTGGGTTTTGAAGGGATGTCACTCTTAGTTCGGCTATTACTGAGAGTGAGTGCCAGAATTTGTGTTGCTAAGGGTGACCATGGCTTAGCTTGGGGGCCAACTAATTGCGGAATTCCCCACTGGTCATCCTCCTCCAGAAGTGCTCCCTCCATAGTTCGGGTTAGCGGCTCATACTGACAGTTAAAATCTCCCCCCAGAAGGATCCTAGCACCCTGGGGTATTGTGGGCAGAAATAGAGAGAGCTCATCAAAGGTGGGTGAGGGCTTCGTTATTCCCGTCGGTCTGGAGTATACATTTATCAGCACGAGTTGAGTATGGTTTGGCCATTCCAACAGCACGCACTGAACATCCAATGAATTAGTTTTGAGGGCCCTAGCCTTGCATCCCAGATGGGATGCCACCCATATGCAGAGACCCCCTGAGGGCCGTCCTTTCCCCTCCATTTAGCTGGAATTGAAAAGGCTGCATAGCCTAATCGCCATTTGTCCTCCCGTGCCCATGTCTCCTGAAACAGGCATACATCCTGTGTGTCGATAAAAGACCCCCACTCAGGGGAGTCTAGTTTACCCTGTAGTCTGGCCAAATTCCAGGAGAGAATGGACAAACAGGATATATGCTCGCCGGGAGATGTAGCAGGGAAATCAAGTATAGTAGCCGCAGTGGTGTCGACCAACTCGGTGAGAGGTTCGGTAGATTGGAGTTCCGCACCGGTCACACCCTCGTCGGGGGGAGAAGGGGGACTATATGAGGTTCCCCGTTTAGATCCAGTTGCCATATTTGACCCCCGGTGCAAGGATGACATAATTTGTGTTGGGACTACTTTGGAACTCTCATAATCCGTACCTTCAAGGCCAATGACGTTAGTTTGGCCACCCATGCCCTGTTCAGACTGTAATCTTCAATCACAATCGTCCATACCTGTGAACACATCAAACCTATTTACTGTCTCCAGGGGTGTAAAAGGTCTCAGGTGATCCATTCTCCTATTGGTATTTCTATTAAGCCTAGGAGGTACCATATTCCACCGAAGGGGTCAGCAGCAGGTAAAGGGTGTGGTGCTTGAAACAGGTATCTAGTATTGTAAGGTAATGAAGGGATAATCTGATTGTGTGCCTGGACACCAGTGTAGATGGGGGGAAACACTAGGGATCTGGGGTAAAAATAAGTCAAGGGGCGAGGGACGATGGAATTGCTACCACTACCTAGGGGCCAGTTTAATATATAGTTAACCGCTCGTGGGTCTCTAAAATTTACAACAACTAGGTCTCCGTCGCTGTCCTTGACCCTACTACCCAGCCAAGAGAGTCGCCGGACGTGCACAATGTCACCATTGATGTTGTGTGTGAGTGGTCTAAATTGGCTGAGCCAGTGCATAATTTTATTTTTCAACTGGTGAAACCCTTCCCTCTTATTATCTGGCAATCTAGGGACCCCTGTCAGAACAACCACGTAGGGGACAGCTTCAGGGGGTAGTTCTACTTGGGGGCCTTTGCGGGAAGGTGCCCTGGTATAACTGGTGGTACCCCAAGTCTCCCGTGTGTTTCCTGCAGATACTTTTTCAGGTCTACTCGGAACTTCACTAGCTGGATTTGGAGCTAGATTGTTACCCTGCTTGGGGGGTGGAGCCCTCTGTTGCTTGGGGTTTGTTAGATTAATAGATTGGACTATAACTTTAGGAGCAATGGGAGTGCACGATGTCACCAAGGCTGAGGGTGGGACAACCCCACTCACCAGTACCTTGGATAATCCCTCGTGATTACTAATTGCAGACTCAATGTCCTCAAGCCTTTTCTCAACCCTCTTTAGCCTCTCTATTATGGGTAGGATGAAAGACCTTATTAGGTGTTCCATGTTATCCAGTGAGGCAGCAGTAGGTGCGTCCTTTAGGGAGGGGTCAACAGGGATGTCAATTTGAACAGTAGTGTTCACAGCCTGAACGACTGGTGCCAGTGATGAGAGAGGTGCCGAGTTTGACATATTAACTAGTGCGGCCATTGGGGCCGAGGCAATTCTGGTACAAAGCTTTGAGAGCTTGCCAAGGTCGGTATGACTGATCTTGGGCTTTTGCGGGTCCCCCCCCCTTCCGTCTTCTTTTGGTAGGTGGTGGGCCATGGACCTTGACAGGCACTGTTTTTTTCGGTTTATTTTGAGCAGGTTTGACCCGGACCGGAGTCCGGGTAGTGTGGTCGACATCTATGCAAATCGGACTGGAGAGAGGAGTTTCACTTATGGGCTGGTCAATAGGGACCATGGGTGTGGAGGTACAATCACGTAACAAAAGTGGGACACTCTCCAAGGATAGGAGGTCTTCGTTGCTGCCAGTACATCCTACAGTGGGGGAAAGGGCGTGGAGCGAGGGATCTGTGGAAGCCCTGTTCTTCATACATTCGACAGAGCGACGACGCTCTGCCCTGCGCTCTGCCAGTGACTTTTCCCTCTCTGGATCAGTGAGAGCCCTTGTAAAATAATTATCCAGTGTGCCATTATTATTACCCCCAATCTTCTCAGGGAGTGCTTTGTCAGGACTTTGGGCCAATACAGACAAATGCACCAACTGTTAGTGGCAGTAAATGCGATGAAAGAGAGTAGGCCCTGCCCGGCCTCACTCGGTCTCTGAGGGCCTCAGAGGGCCCGCCCTTTGCCCGGGCTACGCCCCGAGCTCCGTCCCGCGCGCGTCCCGCGTGCGCGAATGTAAATTGAGCTATATACAAGGGAGGGGGTGGGGCGGGAAGAGTCGCAGGTGCGCTGGTGACTCACGCGCTTAGCCTGCTGGGACTCGCAGTCCCGCACCCACTAGCCGGACTGGCTCCGGTCTCCCCCAAGGGCTTCAGGCAGGGATTTCAGCGATCCACAGGCTCCCAGGAAGAACGACAGTCCACAAATAGTTCACACACCAAAGACGGCTGCGAGCGGCTCCCGCGAAGCGGGGGCCACGAGCCGTTATCAGCAGCAGGGGGAGGGGTGGGGTGGGAAGAGTCGCAGGTGCGCTGGTGACTCACGCGCTTAGCCTGCTGGGACTCGCAGTCCCGCACCCACTAGCCGGACTGGCTCAGGTCTCCCCCAAGGGCTTCAGGCAGGGATTTCAGCGGTCCACGGGCTCCCAGGAAGAACGACAGTCCACAAATAGTTCACACACCAAAGACGGCTGCGAGCGGCACCCCATGCATCATTCTAGCACAGTTCTGAACAGTTTTGGAAAAGATAGTGAGCAGCAAAGTCCCAATTGTGGACTAATTTAGTTTGGTTATATAGAGGGTACCATTTAGTCACAGCCTTTTGTTGCTATCTAACTTAATCATCATCAATATTTGAATACGTTTTGGTTTTCCTTGGTTCATAAGTACTCTGTAATTAATCATTCATTGGTGTTTTTTATTCTTCTTTACAACCTTTTCTCCACAAGTTCATATTAGTATATACAATTACAAACAAATGTGTGGTGGTCCCTTACAAGTAGTGCTAGGCACAAGACATTGTTCTTTATCGAAAATATCTAGTTTCCTGAAGGAGGGTAATTTAACCTATAGAATAATCACTTTCTCATTTAAATCATATAACATTACATAGTGCTTTCCTAATTCTTATATCTTAGAAATATTGCCTCCTTTCCTGTTGATGTGTTTTGGCCTAATAGCAATTACGAGGCATCCTCGCGACAACTGAAGGACCTAAAGTAAAACCAAATAGAACTGATCATCCTCATTTATCAGCACAACTAATTATTTACACATTTACAATGTTGCATAGGGAACTTCTCTTGTTATCTAGACTGTTAAGTCCGTAAGTGTTTACCATTTGTGGTATACTCTTCCAATTGCATTCGAAAGAGACCCTTTGACTACGTATTATTTTTGTTGTGTCCTCGTACTTGCCTTGCACTGATGATGACACATTTAATAATTTTTTGGGTCGAACCACTTTCTTCATCAATACATTTAGACTTGGTACTTGATTTTCCAAAATAAATCAATTTGTTTTGATTATCCTAATGATTCGGTACCTAACAGATGATGTCCCATAGACATAAATTTTCCTTGTATATACACAGTTTACACTTTTATTTTCCTGCACTATGTGATCACCATGAGTACTTCATACAAAGATGTTGTAGTAAAAAACGTAACTTAAAATTCCTTCACACTTATTCTTGTGGGCTGTTTCTATACATTACCACATTAAAAGTAAGTAAGTAAAGTATTTCTAAAGCGCACAAATAGCGAGGCGTCTTAGGGATAAGACAATGCTGCCACTGATCTAAGAAAAGAAGAGACTTACTTTGACTTGGGGGCAAAGAGCTGATCTTGAGAGATTTTCTAAAACCGAGCCTATTTGGTTGAGATCGTAGGGAGTAAGGCAAGGAATTCCATAGTTTGCCCACCAAGTAGTAGAGGATTCTACCTCCCCACTTGGACTTCCTCACCCTAGGGATGACAACCAGCTGAGCATTGAAAGATCTTAGATCGTGTAGAGGGACATACCAGACAAACATTTTCTGGAAACCCTTGAGTCAGGGTCCATGCAATGCCTTGTGCACAATGCCTTGAATTTGACTCTGTCTTGAATGTGCAAACAATGAAGAACATTGATGCTGTCAGGGAGCTGAATTGGTGGATTTTCAATAGCAGCTGAGCTGCTGCGTTCTGCAGAGTCTGTAGCTTTGATTGAAGTCGTTTTTCTGTTCCTAGATAGAGAGCATTGCTATAATCTATCTTGGGCATGTTTTTGGCGTATCAAATAGAATGAAGGAAAGATCTTTTTTAGTATCTTTAGAAGATAAAAGCACAAAGATGTAACATGGTTGATCTGTTCGGAGAAACAAACCTTGTTGTCGAACATGACCTCGAGATCTTTCACTTAACAGGCTGGGGCTGGACATGGGCCAGAATCAACAGGCCACCAGAAGTCATTCCAGAAGGAGACATCGTTCCCAAAAAGTATTCCATCTGTTTTCTCCTTGTTTAACTTTAGATGGTTCTCATGCATCCAGCTGATGATGTGCGCCAAACAGTTGTTAAATTGTCTGGCCACATTTTTTTGCATCAGATGCAATTAATATGACTATCTGTGTATCATCCGCATAAGATATGGCGGAGAACCCCATGAGATTGAATAGGTCTTGCCAAGGGGGTGACTTAAATGTTAAATAAAGTTGGGGATAATGACAATCCTTGAGGCACCCCACTAGGGAAAGAAAGTGATTATAGCTGTGCCCTCTGAAAATCACAATCTGTTCTCTATGTGAGAGAAAAGAAGAAAGTAGGGTTAGGGCCGCACCTTTTATTCATATTGACTCCAGCCGGTTAACCAACACATGAAGATTAACCGTATCGAATGCGGCCAAGAGGTCCAGTAGGATTAAAGCAGCCTTGTCCACCTGTCTGCGGATCTCATCCGCGGCAATAACCAAAGCAGATTCTTTGCAGTACTGTGCCCGGAACCATGTTATGTTGGTGGATAGATCCCAAAAATCATTGCAGTTCTGCGCGTTGGAATTTCCAAGGAGGCACTCGCTAGGCTACGCTTTTTGTCGCGAGTGGAGTTCTATACGCCTGTCGGCCTATACCACTTCTGCTCTGAGTGCTGAAGAAGATCAAGCGCGACCGGGCCCAAGTCATTCTTGTGGTCCGGACTGGGCACGATGAGTCTGGTATCCCGAGCTCTTGCACATGGCCATCGATCCTCTGATTAGACTACCTCTTAGGGAGAATCTTCTGTTGCAGCAGTAGGGGACTGTCCTCCACCCGAACCTGTCCAGCCTCCACCTCCTTGCGTGTAGATTGAGCGGCGACAGTTGACAGCTTTTGACCTTCCTCCTGAAGCCTGTAATGTCACCTTGGCAGCCAGGCGTCCCTCCACTAAAACTGTATACGCCTGTTAGTGGAACAAATTTGTGGCATGGTGCACAGCAAAGGCTGTGGATCCCCTTTCTGCCCTTCTTTCAGAGGTTCTCCTCTTCATTCTTTCTTTGGCCCAGCAGGGCTCTGTTCTGGGCACTCTCAAGGGCTATCTTTCGGCCATTTTGGCCTTTCTTCGCCTTCCAGATCAACCTTCTCTTTTCAAGTCCCCTATTGTAAATCATTTCCTTAAAGGCATTACTCACTTGTTTCCTCCTATTAATTTCGTAATGCCTTGAACCTTGTTCTGACCTACCTAATGTGTGCTCCTTTTGAGCTGCCACATAACTGTCCTCTCAGACTTTTGACACTCAAAGCTGCCTTTTTGGTTGCCATCACCTCTGCTCGCCGGGTAAGTGAGCTTCAGGCTCTTTCTTCCAAACCACCTTTTCTGGCTGTTCATCTGGACAAGGTTGTCCTTCACACTAGGCCTTCCTTTCTTCCTAAAGTGGTTACCTTTTTCCATATCGGACAGCTCATCACTTTAGCCCACCTTCTTCCTGCCCCGCATCCTTCTAAAGAGGAGGAGAGGCTCAACCATCTGGATCCAGAAAGTGCGCTTTCATTCTATCTGAATTGCACAAAACAATTTGTGTGGATGATCAGCTCTTTGTTGGTTATGTGGGCGCCAAGAAAGGTCGGGCCGTGCAAAAGCGGACCATCTCTAGATGGGTGGTTCTTTGCATCAAAATGTCTTATTCCTTAGCAAAAAAGAAACCTCCAGTAGAGCTGTGCGTAAATTCCACCAGGGCGACGGCAGTCACTACTGCTTTGGGATGTGGAGTTCCCCTTCATGACATCTGCCAGGCAGCCGCGTGTGCTTCATTGCACACGTTCACCAAACACTAATGACTGGACAGCCAAGTCCGGAGAGACGCTTCTTTGGCCATTCATATCTCCAGGACTTTTTTTTTTTTGGTATTTTTTTTTTTGCAGAGTTTTATATAGCGCGAACTAGAACCGAACCGAATCAGTTATCAGAGCGCTTTACATAGCACCAGTTACGTTACATGAGGACACTTAATTCGTAGACCCACCTCCGGGGTTGCTATTGCTGGGGTATCTATTCTAAGGTGGGGAATCCATAACTAATAGTTTCTTTTAGATGAACAAGTTACTTACCTTCGGTAATGATATATCTGTAAGAAACATATATTAGTTATGGATTCCTCTCCACCCCACCCATCCTCCCGTTCTGCGAACTGACTTCTAGGGTAAATGACTCCCTTTCAGGGCCCTAGTTTTGTGCACCAGTGGTCAGTGTCTTGCATGACTCTGCTCTTCTGGCGTGGAGTGTCGTGTAAAGAACTGGCGTCAGCGCGCAGAGGCGACGTCTAATTAGATACGGCGGTCATGACGCCAACGACGAACGTCTCCAGATCCAGTCTGACGCCTGGTGGTAATACTAAGGTGAGGGATTGATAACTAATATATGTCTCTTACAGATATTTAGTTACCGAAGGTAAGTAACTTGTTCTTCTATACCATAAGGAACCCTTTACTTTTGTTCACTTCTAGAGCTAATGCTTTGTTTTACAGCTTTGAATCCATCAAGATGGCTTCTGTTGGGCCATATGTTTTGTCATAAATACAACATGTTAGCACTATATTTGTTCATAAGGACACTGTGGGAAGATGCAGTTACCTGACTGGCTACGCTGTTAGAAGTTCATATTTTATTCAGACTTGATTCTCATATGGCTGAGGAAGCCAGTGTGAACGTATAGAACATGGGCTCTCATTTTAGCCTCTGGCACACCTTCCATAACCTCTATAAGACAATCATGAAAGAAACCCGTTTTCTCTCAAAAACGGTTCATCAGAATCCCTAAAATGAGTATACCACCAACAAATTAGTTACAGTATGACTAAACTTTTCACCCCCAATTTTTTTTTTTTTTGTCTGAGTTTTACCGGGGAGTAAAAAAGTTAAGAAAAAATATATATATTTTAGAAATCAGCTTACTGCTATATAGTAATGTCTTGTGATTTAATGGTACTCTGGCTCTTTATGGATTAGTCACAATGTAGTGACATACGTCCATAGTACTGGGGTAGTCGGGACCTCTGCCTTTACCAACTCCCATTGCCCATCTGCCTAGCCAGCTGTTTAAACAATCCTCATGAGGGAGCTGAGGTTTCCTGTGCAGCATAGGTAATATAGGTATATATGTACTACTAGACATGAATGCCTGCTACCACCTGCATAATCCTTTGAAAAGTTGTTCCTGACTCTGCCACAAGGTTGTAACACACACCACAACTTCATACCGGCTGAAAATCTGAGAACCATGTGTAATGCAGGAAACGTGATCTGAAATGATGTCATGGAACCAAACTTGGGTACCATAGACTTTGATGAACACAAACCATTTATAATTGAGTCCTTTTGCTGGATTTCATTTAAATGTCATTAGTATGCATCACATCCTCATACTTTCAAACTGTATTATATCCAATGATCCAAAATTGTTCACTTTCTGGTAGGTTGAAATATAGAAATTCACTATGCTTGTAATCATGAAAGTAACTAAATCCATTTAATGTTAAACTAAGCTTAATTAAATGATCTCATTGACAGGAAACAAGATGGATCTCAGTGAATTCAGAGAGGTACGGCTAATTGAAGCAGAGGCCATGGCTGAACACTGGGACATCCTCAGTGCCATAGAGACATCGGCGAAAGACTCCAGCAATGTGGAGGAGGCCTTCGTCAAGATGGCCACAGAACTCATGATGCGACATGGAGGACCCATGTTCAGCGAAAAATCCACAGACGGCATAAAACTCGATAGCAAAGATGTAGAGGAAGGATGGGGATGTGGCTGTTGATGAGGGCCTTCTTTAAACCCAAAACATGCTGGTTTGTAGGCAGTGCTCAGAATGTAGTCTCTAATTGCTTGTTTTAGAACTTCTTTAATGTTATTGGGACCAGTGTTCTTTTAGTAGCCGTTAGGCACGCTCCTGGATTTCAGGTTATTAACTTTTATAAAAATTATAAATTATTTTCAACAACATTCCGACATGGGCAGATGTAAGATTTCATACCATATGGTAGCTGAGGTGGCAATAGATTGGGTGCATTAAACATTATATGGTGAACAGTTGCATTGGCACCCAAGGGGACCATGATTATGCTACAATACATATATGGTATTTGTTATTAGAGAATATGATAACTTGGCTGGCTCAAGTTCAGAGTAGAAGCTGCCTAGAACATAAACAATTCTTTAGTTACCTTGATGACCACCAAATGCCTTCTTTTCCAATAGGATATCTTTCCTATTGATTTCAAGAGCTGTGCTTCAAAGTCTTGCATGTTACACTTCTTACTTCGTTATTTAACCTTTTAGAAATCTGCTTGGTAGTGGCTAGATAGATCTTCAATCCCCTGGCATGATGGGGAAGCATACTTGATTGTCTTAAAGAATGTCATGCTGTTTTGGATCTAATCTTCGTGGATTCCTGCACAGCTTTGTCTCTCTTTGAAGGCACGTTATCAATATGTGTGTGGAGCCGGCTGACTGTTGGAAGTGCAGCTCCCAGACTTGAAAACGACTGGAATTTGTTAATTATACTTGCATAAAAATGTTTTGCATTTGAAAAACGTATCTTTCGACTTAAATTCCAACCCAGCACAAACTGCAGCAGTTTCCACCTTCTTGAAGTTGTGGGTGGTTTCAAAAGATGTTATTTTATAGAATTGAAGTCTTTGTTTTAGTTGATGATTTATCAATTTTGTGTCTCGTTAGAACACAATTAAGCAATGAGGCAACAAGCCATTTATTTGTAATGTGTGACATAAATCTATCATTGTTACTGCTTTAAATCAATATTCATTTTGTCCAGTACTTAACGTAGTGTGGTACAGATAATTGATTGTTCAGTGCTATATTTATTACTCTTATGGAGTTAGTCCTTGTTAATAATGTCTACATTTACAGCTTTGCTGGATCATCAAATGCCAGAGGACTGTCTTTCTTCAATGTGCCATTACCTCATCAATTAAAGAATTAATTCCTATTATTGTACACCAGCATCATATAAACAACAAAATTGTAAATAACTTCCTTTGAACAACAATCAACGGTCTACCAAATCGTAAATACTTACTTTTTACAACCGTCAACCATCTCTTCATTCTATTGTCTCTCTTGTCTTGTACTGTTCCCCAAATCTATGTTGCTTCATTACCCAGCAGCTCTTGCCTTTTCAAATCGCCTTCTTTCTCAAAGCTTCCAGCTATCATCCCTGGGAGCAAAATGAAGGCGACCATCAGTTAAATTATTTAACTCTGGCTTAAGATGTGTATGGAATATATGCAACACAGTTATGCTCTGAATGGAGGTGCAAGCACAGACCTCATCGGGCCCTAAGACTACAAGTTTAATTGTTGAGCCTCTACATTGCTTTCTCACTAGGATAATCTTAAATAACGTATTGAATTTGCAAAATATACTTCCTGTCATTTCTTGGTTGCTTTATTGTGTAATATTAACAATAGAAAGTCAAAAGAGGCGCGTGCACTGGAATTCATAGCAACGAAACATAATAGATGTAATCTATCGGAAGAGGTATAAGTTTATATCTTTGAGCTTTTAGCAAAGCTTTTAAATACTTTTCAGTAAAAGTCCTAACTCCCATTATTGTGTACTACAGAATTGTGCTTAAATACTGTCACCATGTGTTTCTCTCACACCAAGAGAGGAACTACCAGTAGGTCTCATTCTTCTAATCCCATTTCCACCTATCAGTTGGCTGTGGAAAACA
This sequence comes from Lissotriton helveticus, assembly GCF_964261635.1. Classification (NCBI taxonomy): domain Eukaryota; kingdom Metazoa; phylum Chordata; class Amphibia; order Caudata; family Salamandridae; genus Lissotriton; species Lissotriton helveticus. The sequence continues at coordinate 1,066,989,728 of NC_136070.1, read as the reverse complement.
AATTGTACGTAGTTCTTCAGTTTTTTGTTTTTTTTTGTTGCAGTTTTAAATAGGGTAAATTTGACTTGAAGGTATTGGAGCACTTTATATGAGCACCAGTTGCATTCCAAAGGATGCATTCATGTTTAGGCACGGGGAGATTAAACGATTTGCCCAGAATCACAGGATGTTTGAGCCTCCTTCCAGACTCGGATCTGGTTCCCCAACTTAAAACTCGGCCGCCCTAGCCATTAAGCCACACCCTCTCCCCAAGGGGTATATAATGTGCCCTTAGAAACTCTGGCACTGCCCACTACTTTCACCTCCAGTCCCTGTACTGGTTATCCTTCTTCTCACATTCCCAGATTGGTTTTTCTGCCCCTCCTACACGGCTATCAGATGTATTGCTCCATAATAAATATATGAGTAGAAGGCTGTAAATTAAGTACCCCACCTGAGAAAGCTCTTTTCCGGGAAACAATTTAGTTTTTGTAGATTTTATCTGTTGTTTGTATCCTTTTAGCATATAAAGTTTGATTCTCAAAAGGACCTTTTAAAGTGGAGATATCTTTTATCTTTTTTGAGATAGTTTCCACACAGATATACAGTCAGATACAATTAGCTCATATTGAGAGACGAGTTTACAAAAGAGACTCAGTCTTTTCCCTTATTATTTCAAAACATATTTGTATTTTAGTTCAGTTTTTTGTAGGTCACCACATCTATCCAAAAAAGCAATCTTCTATGTTGGTTATTTTAGGGAATATCATTTGACTATACTGTGTCGCAACAGCATCATTGGATTAAAAGTCATTAAAACGGAATTTACAGCACACTGTATTGTGAATGTGTTTGTATGCTGGAGTGTACTACATAACAGACAAGTGTGTCAACAGTGGTAGTTGAGTGTGATCTAAATCAAATTAGTCTGAAACAAATACAACTTGATGCTTCAATTAGACCGAACTACTCCTGTTTTTTATTTAGAGAATGTTTATATCAGTGACAATAAAGAGAATAATGAAAACTACAATCATATTCAGATGTATACTGATTAAAATATTGGGCCGTATTCACAAAGGTAAATTCTCTCGTAACAGCATGTTTATGACCAAATGTGCCTTTTTTACGCTACCAGGAATTCACAAAGGGATTTCTGGTTGACCTAAAGTTATTTACATGTGCGAAGATCTCTTCTATCGTAAATCCCGCTCATAGAGTGAGGAAATGGTCTTTCCAAGGCATGGTTAGCAGTTGAAGTTTTTGAACAATAACAAACATGCACATTGATGGCTATCACCAAATACCTCTTATTCCCCTTAACACCCTGGAAACGAGGATTTTTGCTCCACCCAAGGGCGAGTGTAAATACCTTTGCAGGATGGAAAAGAGAATGGCTGAGTTTTCTCCCAGAAGAAAAATAATTTCCGGATGTATTTAAAAAAATATATATATAGTTTGCACAGGGGGATACTATTCTCCCGTGGTTGAGTTCTTCAGTATGGAGAGGTTTGAATAGATCTCGCTGGGGGGGCGTGGCTAACAGCCGAGCATGCTAGACGTAGGCTGAGTTAGCTCCGGCCGAGAAACCCCTAAAATACTGATAAATTATCCTGAATCTGGCTACAAACCCTACCTCCAGTGCACCCGAGACGCAGTGAGGCTGTTCGAGGCGCAGGAAAGCCGTGGGTGCAACCGGGACGGATGGAGGTGACCCTGCCAACGCCCCCATTGAGAGGCAATGTCGCGGGTACGCGGACACAAAAGCAATTACAAATGGGGGCAACGCCTCGACCCAGAATGGAGCTCCGGAGGCAGGATCACCACAGGATGGCCAACAACAGACATCTGGAGGAGGGGACTCGGCGGACTTGGTGTTGCTTACGACTACCGCGCTAGCAGAGCACGACAAGAACATTGATACGGCGTCAAACAGCCAAAACAGCTCAAGTACGGTGGCATCAGACACGGATGCTAGTCTACACCGATCCCCCCGCATAACGGCGCAGATGGCAGAGGACATGTGAGAGGGGCGAACGGAGAAGGATTGGTGATGTATATGCGACACTGGCAAACTGTACGGAGGGTGGGAAAGGGAACCAGGACAAGTGTTGCTAATGGGGAATTCAACGGAGGTACTTTGACTGTTAACCACAGAGAAAGAGCGGTTGGGCACACGCCCCCCCCCCCCCCCAGGCGTAGGCATGAGTACATTTAGTTCATACCCCAGTTGGGTATTAAGGTTTGGTCCCCCACAGTTATGGGGCGGGGACCTTCAGGTTGGGGAGTTATGCACAAGTTTGGCACATAAACTACACGTTTCGCTGATATATGTATGGGGAGCATGGGCTATGTCCGAGAGAAAGGAGGATACATGTCATGTCATTACCTAACCATTATCAGTTCTGCACCTGGAATGTAAGAGGTATGGGGTCGGTCCACAAAAGACATAGGGTAAGGGCACAGCTGAACAGGAGGCAAACACAGATAGCATACCTACAAGAAACGCACCTGAACGGGGCGGAGGGAGAGAAACTGGCCCGCAAATGGAAGGGCCAACTGTATGCCACAGAATACTCAGAATTCTCAAGGGGGGCGGCGATCTGGATCAGTAATACTGTGCCGTTTACGCTAGTGGAGAAGCGGGTGGACAAGAATGGGCGTTATGTGTTCATACGGGGAACGCTGGATGGCACTTGTATAGTGTTGGGCAGTATATACGCCCCCAATACTGAGCAATCAAGGTTTTTTGATGACATTAGCGGAGTACTGTCGGACTGGGTGGGACACCATTGGGTGATAGGGGGGGACTGCAACGCGGTTATGGACACTACGCTAGACAGATCACACCCACCACTACATGCAACGGATAGTAGGAAGCAGGCTGAGGCACTGACACACTGGGCAAACGGATGGGAACTGGACGACGCATGGAGGGTCCTACACACAAATAACAGGGAATACACGTTTTACTCCCCGCCGCACAAGTTACACACCAGAATCGACCGCATATTTTGCTTTAGGACACTGCGAGGGTCGATCACCTCAGTATTACATATGGGTAAGACACTGTCGGACCATAACCCGGTGGAACTGTCCTTACAGTGGGGAAGAATGCCCACTCCCATCCCGACATGGCGCCTATCGCCAGGTCTACTGGAGGACCTAATGTTAAAGTCCTCTCTGCTAGACGCCTGCACGAAGTACTTCACAGAGAACGAAAACACTGCCAGTAGCAGGTAAATAGAGTGGGACGCCTTCAAGGCGACTCTACGTGGCGTGGCAATGGGCACTAAAGTAGGAGTGAAGCGCCTAGTACTGGAGAAGTTGAGGGCAGTAGAGGACAGCTTAGCGGTGTTGGAGGATGAGGCGGCGGGCACAGGTGGTAACCTCACGCAGTTGCAAGAGGCTCATATCCAACATGCTGAACTGTTGGAAGAGCTACCGTTAATAGATTATGGAGAATACACGAATAGGATGCATACGCAGGCTGACAGAGCGGGTGCACTGCTAGCGCGCATGACACGCAATGCTCCAGACAGTGTCTCTATAACCGAGGTGTACGACCGGGCTGGAGATATAGTGCAGACTCAATTAGATATAAATGATACGTTCCGAGCATACTACGCAGACCTATATGGCCCACACGCGCCACTCTCAGAACCGGAATTAGAGTCCTTCCTGGCGGACACTTATAGCCCACAACTGACAGCTCCACAACAACAGGTTCTCGCTAAGCCCATCACCCTGACAGAAGTTAGGCAGGCCATAAAAGCACTGCCAAGGAACAAAGCACCGGGCTCGGACGGGTGACCGGCAGAATTCTACTTGACTTATATTGACGTTCTGGCCCCCCGCCTCCTTGCGCTCTACAAAGACGCGCTAGAAAGTGGTGAACTGCCGGAAACTATGCTACAGGCACTAATAGTATCGCTGCTGAAGCCAGGGAGAGAAGCGCTACCGGCAGAGAATTATAGACCCCTATCGCTACTGAACACAGGTTATAAAATACTCAGCAAAATATTGGCAACTCAGCTGTCACAATATATACCAGATGTGATACAACCAGACCAATGCGGTTTTGTACCAGGCAGGAGTACCGCATTGAACCTAAGGAGACTGAGCCAACTAATGGCCCAAGGGGAGGAAGGGGAGAATAATGAAGGGTGTATATCACTGGACCTTAAGCAGGCCTTTGATTCCCTACGATGGGATTATATGCTGGCCGTATTGGGCAAATTCGGCATCCCGCAGGCCTACATAAACTGGATCGCTTTACTTTACCACAAACCCACAGCGCGAGTTAGGACTAATAGATGCATCTCTGCCCAACTTGCCATTGCAAAGGGGACGCGACAGGGATGCCCGTTATCGCCCTTACTATTTATAATAGCCCTGGAGCCCCTGATGATAAAAATCCGCACACTGGCGGATACCATGGGGATCGTTCGACTTACCACCCACCATGTCATCTCTGCGTATGCAGACGATATATTGCTGTTCCTTCGCGACGTGACAAGCTCACTAGAGCCGATGTCAGAGGTGTTTGAGACGTTTAGAGAGTTATCGGGGCTTGCGATTAACTCGTCCAAATCATGAGTACAGTTTTCGCAGGCCCATGACAGTAACGCACATACAATTTGCACCATACCAGTTCCAAATAGCGCCAGTAACATTCAAATACTTGGGTATTCAAATATAGAGGGAAGCACGGGATCTACTAGAGGGCAACCTGGGTAAGGCCCTTAATGCGCTAAAGCCGCTAATACGATTTTGGAACACTTTCCCACTGTCGGTAGCAGGCAGGGTGGCGATCTCGAAAATGGTAGTCCTGCCCAGACTGTTATATTACTTCACGAACGTGCCCGTGCTGGTGCCCATGGCCTTCTTTAAGCATCTACACACACTAGTGACGGAGTTGGTATTTATTTATTTTATTTTATGTGCTTATATAGCGCCTGAATAGACCCCCGAAGGGGTATCTCCGCGCTTTTGCTAGCTAAAAGGAACATAAAATTATCCAGGTCATTCCAGAGGTAACTCAGGCAGATGGAAAAATTAGCCGCTGGTGAATAGGTAGGTATGGGGTATGGGCAGGAGACGCATAAGTTTAGCTAAACTGCAGTTGCCAACGGACAGTGGAGGTTTGGGAGTACCAGATCTGATAGCATACGGCTACGCTTGCCAGCTTCAATGGTTAGCTTACTGGCTAGCAGGTCGTAACTTGCACGAATTGAACATGACGGAGGAGGATAGAAATGGGGGAAGTATACACCGACTGTTGCTCCCCAAAGCAAAAATAACAGCGGCGGCCCCTCCTCTGCTTAAGCTTGCGATCCAGCAGTGGAGGGCAGCGCTCAGGTACACTGGCGGTCAACAGGCTTACGCACCCACGATACCCCTTTTGGGCATCCCCCTAGGAACGGGCATGCTCACAGAACGTAAACTGAGTCCGTGGCACGAGGCTGGGGTAACACAAGTGGGGGACTTCTTCTCGGACGGTAGACTTCTTACACATGCAGAATTTATGCAGTTGCACCAGACGCCACGATCGATGTTTCTTCTACACGCACAAGTCACACACTACATTTCCACACATTGGGCGAGGGAAGGCTTGGAACCGAAAACGATAGTCCTGCTCACTATGCAATATCTCATGGGATCGGGCAGTCATTTAACAAAGTGGCTCACTAGGGGTATCGGAGCGAGTAAAGATGTTCCGTTGCAGCCACTTCGTACACGCTGGGAGGGTTACACAGATGGAGACATTGGTGATAAGGACTGGGAAAAGATACTAAAGCTCCCCAAGAGGGTGTCACGCAACCCTAAGTTCAAATTCATTCAACTCATGATTGTTCACAGGGCGTACTTAACCCCCCACAGAATACACGTGATGTTCCCTGAGTCATCCGACCAATGCCCAAGATGCCACAGCGATGACGCGGGTATGCTTCACATGTTCTGGGACTGCCCTACGTTGGGATACTACTGGGCCACGATCCACCACATACTAGCGGAGGTGGCCCCAGGAAGACCCTATAACTCAACACTATACAACATGCTGGGGCACAAGGAAAAGAAGAGGAGTGTAGCCACTAGATTTGTTGACCTGGCGCTGTTATTGGCAAAGAGGGCGATAGCAATGAAATGGAAGTCGGTAAAGCCGCCGAGTGTGGAGTCATGGAGTAGCGAGGTGACACGTTGGGGGAAGGCAGAGGGACAGGAGCTACAAAGAGAGGAGCGAAGGGGACTACGCAAACACCTGATTTCCTTAGACTGGAACTCGATGGTAGAGGAGTTTGGAACGTGCGCGAAGGCGCACATCGAGTGAAAACCTGTGCCGTAAGCGGACATAATGGTAGGCTGAAGAGGACATGGGAGGGCTCATGCCGGGGTGCCGGCCTCAACCCGCAGTGGGTTACATACACGCAGTACAGGTTGCAGACTTGAAACCCATCATACCTTGCAGTTGCAATGTAATAAGAGATTGGTATGATGGACGGACATTATATCACGGAATATAATGGAATGGACATTGCTCGCAAAAGGCAATCCCTATCTCATATGTACGTGGTGGGGGGGGTGTTTAGTTGAAGCAAAATTGACACAAAAGTAAATCTGTAGAGGTATTCAATGTCATGGGGGGCACAGCACTAACGAGTCAAAATGAAAAAGTGGAACTATTGATATGAAAAAGATGATGAAACGGTACAATACTCTGTAACTAGAAAGCGAAGTAGTGAATATAAGTGTAATGGTGACCTTGCTTCGACAATAAACATATTTTCAAAAAAAAAAAAATGAATAGATCTCGCTGCGAATTTCACATGACATTCCTAGGAATATGCCTGGATCCTGTCTGTGCCAGAGGCAGCTTTCAATGTGGAATTATGGCAATGTTTGTGGATTCCAGAAACTAGTAAATCCATACTTGGATGCATCAGTAACGCTTCAAGTGTAGATCTACTACCCCTTTTGAATCGGGCACAATGTATTTAATCCTAATAAAATATTTGCAAATAAGCTTCCTTAATTAAAAAAAAGTCCAGGGCTTTAATTACAGAGCACCAAGACGTGCAAAACCAATGTAATGGTTACCAAGTTCTTCATTTGCATAAACCTTTATTCATAATCATCAGTAGTTACATTGTTTTAAAAGTGGCCAAAATATTGCTGACGTATCCCAGTGAAATATAGCACAGAGCACGCATTGTGTGCCCTTACTCTAGTTGTTCTTGACATACCTGTCCAAGCTCACTGCTCTATATAGAGAATAAACATCCTTTGTTTTTCACTCTCAGATATCTTTAGAAGAGGTCGCAGAATTAACAGTAACATGCGTTTAATGTTTTCCAATAAAGCAACAAAATCTGTCATTTAACTCAGCCAAGCATTTTATTATCAACTGCTTGAAACAGGCAGTAGTGATTGACCGATGATAAAAACAAGTCTGTGCAAGGTTTAAATAGCTTACTATGCAAATATAATGCTCCATAAACTGATTTTGCAAATGTATTGGCCCTGGAGTGGGATATAATTGTGAAATGCACGTACAAGACTGTCATTTGTAGGTAGTCAAACATGATCATAACCCAAATGCAAGTTGGATCAACCGCATTGGGGTACTCTGCCTCAAACCTAATAATTCGCTTCAAATATGAGCTTAAACTCGGTCATTTTAAGTTACAAACACCATTATAAATCAGATCAGAGTCAAGTTTTCAGCTGACCGTTCCAGAAGAGACCAAAAGGTAGCGCAGTATTTAACATGCTGTTATCGTAATTATATTTCTCACAGAGAGAGAACATTTTTATATGCTTACTGTATCAAAATAAAGAAGTAGTATAAAAATGCAAAACAGGTAAGTTGTATTATCAGCTAACAGGCCATCTGGACATGCTGATGTTGCATACAAACCTCATAACCTTCAACATTGTTGTGAGAAGTTGGCCTGATCTATGATGTCCACAGTTCTGTGGGCACCTTGTATCAGTCCAAACAATCCCTTATGGTGGTCGTTGTAAGTCAACCTTAAAGACAAGCTATCCTAGAGGTAGCATGGACTAAGCAGCCTAAAGGGTTAACTCAAGAGGACATGTGAAGCCAGCTGTTTTACCATATGCAATCCTGTAATATCAAATGAAAGGACACCACACAAGTTATGTATTATAAAAATATATGTATTTATTCTCCGAATAATCCACACTACTCTTTATGAGCAATGAAGCACAAGCGTTTAAACAAAAGCACAATATAACATATACAAGTTGCACAGTTATGGATGAGGCCGGTGGCCACTCAAACCATATATCAATAAAGTGGTATAACAATCACTAATCGATCGGGGGTAAGGCCTAGGGCCTTAAGAATCGCTGGGACTACACTGGATTAACAGCAGTTAGGACGGGAGTAGCCCGCGGGATTCGGGTGCAGTGCAGGAAGCACACGCATGCACCAATGCAAAGTCAATGGTGTGTAAAAGTTATCGAGTTACAGTTTTAAGAGTCTTCCGACTGGACTAGGAGGACAAAACTTTAGACTTAGACACTAGAGGTGTTAACCACTACAGGACCACCGGTGTTCAAGAGTTACCTCACCCACAGGAAGCGGGTGCACAGGTGCGAAGATGTGTCGGGTTTCGTCACGAAGATCTAGGGTGCCTGGAGATGAAGATGCTGCAGGCGTCCAAAAGAGAAGTGTCCGGTGTGATCCAAGGGTGGATCGAAGATGTTGGGTACCTGAAAGCAGAGGGGACAGAGTCTGGGTCACTAGCCAGTGACCAGGAAGGAACCAGGCGATGTCGGGCGCAATCAGGTTGATGTCGTGAAGCTTGTCTCCGCTGCCACGTGGACTCTGGGACACCGAGGATGTCCTGGAGTGGTTCACGAGCTGTCCCACGAAGGCTCTCGCTGTCGGCGGTGTCGGCTTCCGGATCGGAGTCAACAAACCTTGGCAAAGGCAACCCACGCAGGATTCGAAGATCGCTTAATACTCGGACCAGCAAGGTCAGCGGGTGCTCCTTTTCAGGGGAGCGAGGGCCAGTCTGGAGCAACCAGACCAGCTGTGTAAATTCTTAGGTTCGTCGGTTCTGGGGCCACTAGCCAACAAGCAAGCGACCGGACCAACGCGTCGAGCAGGAAAATGCAAAAGGGCTCCACGCAGCACTCGTCGAGTGTGGAGGGGTGCGCTTCGGTGCAAAAGCTGCTCGGGGGCTGGAGCTTCTCAAACTCCAATGCACAGCTTCGAGGGAGCCTCGGATGCTGCACGGTCAGCGCTTCGTGGATTTTCCAAGATGGCCGCTCCCACGCTTCAGGTCGCCTCCACGGGTCTCAGCTCTGCAGGGACTGTGGATCGGGCTGTAAGAAGGCAGGCACGCTGGGTCTTGTCGATCTCTGTCGCTCGAGTTCCGGCGGGAACTGCAACAAAGCAAACGTCGAGGTGCTGGATGGTGCCTGTTTGCACAGGGTGGTCACTCCTTGACCACAAGGGAGATTCTTCAGTCTTCTACGTCGAGTAGGATGTCGAAGGGTCCAGAGTTTCGTTTCATAAGTTTCAGTCAGGATAATCTGATGTGCATTGGCACTGCTCCCACCTATATTCCAAATCTGGGGGCTGGATTACCTGCTAGGTCCCTCCTATGGGTGGGACCTGGGAAGGGGGTGGTTACACCCCTTTTCCTTTGTCCAGTTTGCCGCCAGGACTGGGGCAGGATGGCCCCAGAACCGGTTTGACTGGAATCTGCCCAGGGACACCTTGTGTGCCCCAGGCAGTGTCTAGTTTCTTTCAACCCTCCCTGCTACAATCCACTATCTCCTGTCTGGGGTGGTGTGACACCTCCCTGTGACAGGAGATCCTTTGATCAAGCGTCCTCTGCCAAGTTTCGATCAGCAGCAGGAGGCCAGACTCGTGTCTGTGGCAGCAGCGTCCATTTTGTGATGCGGGGGCTCTGGTCAGGATTAACAGCGTTTTCAGTAAAGTAACATGTCTTCTCCCTCTAGAAGGGTGGAATGCTACTACCCCCGTCGCCAGAACTGGCGAGGGGGTAGTATTCCAAAGTGTATGACACCAAACACGACATGTTTTAATAAAGCCAAACCAAAGTTAGCATTAACCGCGAGGATTATAATGCACTTAAGAGTATATGGTATTGCAGAATCACTAGAACAGCTGCTGGGAAATGGTTCCGACCTCTACAGACAGGCTCAGCTCATGCTAGAGCACCATCTCGCATAAAACCAAGCACTCTGCCTCCAGGATTGTTAAGGCCTGCCGTAGGAGTGACTTATAGGTATATATGTGTCCAGATATAGGTTTCGATATAGGTATACTATATCTAAGCAAGGGGTGATTACACCACCTTGCCCCAGCTGTGTGAACAGCCAGTTGTGTCGATTTAAGTACCAGCCAGGGGTGGCAAAAGATATGCTGCAGCCCCTGATAGGCCTTGGTTGCACCTATGCCCTGAGCACCTATAGTGCATGGTACAGGGGCTGACAAGGTGTCCAGTACCAACTTGGTGATGCCTATAGTACATGTCTGTGAATTTAGAGAGAGAACAGCAGGCTGGGGTCTGATTAGCAGGCCCACAGCCACATTAAGTAAAAAAACAGTGAAGCAAAAAGCAAAAATTGGGGTGATCATAGGATAGCAGACCCTACTCTCCTACACAACCCCCCCCCCCAAACGCAGGGACATTAAACTTAATCTTGACCAGATAAGTCTTCATGTTTTAAGTGGAAGTACCTGGAGAGACCATCTGCATTACCATGGTCAGTCCCTGGGCGGTGCTCAACTGTAAAGTCCATCCCCTGTAGGGAAATGGACCACCTGAGCAGTTTGGGGTTTTCACCCTTCATCTGATTAAGCCACAAGAGGGACTTATGGTCTGTCTGAATTAGGAAGTAAGTACCAAACAAGTATGGCCTCAGCTTCTTCAGGGCCCAAATCACAGCAAAGGTCTCCCTCTCAATTGCTGACCAACGTTTCTCTCTGGGGGTCAGCCTTCTGCTAATGAAAGCAATGGGCTGGTCTTGACCATCTACATTAAGTTGTGAAAGCACAGCTCCCACCCCCAACTCAGAAGCATCTGTTTGAACAATTAACTGTTTGGAGTAGTCAGGACTCTTAAGGATTGGTGCAGAGCACATGGCCTTCTTCCGGTCATTAAATGCCCTTTGACAGCTAACTGTCCACTGAACCTTTTTGGGCATCTTCTTGGATGTCAGATCATTCAATGGTGTCACAATGGGCCCATAGTTCTTTACAAATTTCCTGTAATACCCAGTCAGGCCCAAGAAGGCTCTGACTTTTGTCTGGGTAGTTGGAGGAGCCCAGTCCTGTATGGCCTGGATCTTGCTCTACAATGGTTGAACTTGACCCCCACCTACTAGGTGGCCCAAGTACACAACCTTGCTCTGCCCTATCTGGCACTTGATAGCCTTGATAGTCAGGCCTGCCTTTTGCAGGGCCTCCAGAACCTTCTTCAGGTGGATCAGGTGATCCTCCCAAGTAGAGCTAAAGACAGCAATATCATCTAGATATGCTGCGCAAAAGTCATCCAACCCTGAAAGGACTTGATTCACCAACCTTTGGAAGGTGGCAGGTGCATTCTTCAAACCAAAGGGCATCACCACAAACTGATAATGTCCACTGGGGGTAGAGAATGCTGTCTTGGCCTTAGACTCCTCAGCTAACCTGATTTGCCAATAGCCAGCTGTCAAGTCAAATGTGCTCAGATATTTGGCAGAAGCCAATTTATCAATGAGCTCATCTGCCCTTGGAATGGGATGAGCATCTGTCCTAGTGACAGCATTGAGACCTCTATAGTCCACACAAAATCTCATTTCTCTCTTTCCATCTTGGGTATGAGGTTTTGGCACAAGGACTACTGGGCTGGCCCAGGGGCTCTCTGATGGCGCAATCACTCCAAGTTCTAACATTTTCTGCACCTCAGCCTTTATACAATCCCTGATATGGTCAGGTTGCCTGTAGATTTTATTCTTGACAGGCAGACTGTCACCAGTATCCACCACATGGGTGCACCAGTTAGTTTGACTGGGTGTAAGTGAAAACATGTGTCTATGGGCTTGCAGAACCTGTCTGCAGTCCATCTGTTGCTGGTCAGTGAGGCTGCCTGCCAAGGCTACTCCATCAACTGAGCCATCATCAGGGTTTTGGGAAAGCAGGTCTGGGAGAGGGTCACTCTCTTCCTCCTGTTCCCCATCTGTAGCCATGAGTAAACCCATGCTTTCCCTGTCAACAAATGCTTTCAACCTGTTTACATGGAGCACCCTGTGGGGGCTCCTAGGGGTGCCAAGGTCCACCACGTAGGTGACCTCTCCCTTATTTTCAATGATGGTGTGGGGTCCAGACCATTTGTCTTGGAGGGCTGTTAGGGCCACTGGCTCCAACACCCACACCTTCTGCCCTGGCTGGTACTCAGTCAGAACAGCCTTTTGGTCATGCCAAGCTTTCTGTAATTCTTGGCTGGCCTCCAGGTTTTTGGATGCTTTCTCCATGTACTCAGCCATCCTGGAGCGGAAACCAAGTACATAGTCCACAACATCAAGTTTAGGCTTTTTGAGAGGTAACTCCCATCCTTCCCTCACCAGACACAATGGACCCCTCACAGAGTGGCCAAACAAAAGTTCAAAAGGGCTGTAGCCAACCCCCTTCTGTGGGACCTCTCTGTAAGCAAAGAGTAAGCAGGGTAAAAGGATGTCCCATCTACGCCTGAGCTTTTCAGGTAATCCTTTTATCATTCCCTTTAGGGTCTTGTTGAATCTCTCAACAAGCCCATTGCACTGTGGGTGATAGGGTGTGGTGAACTTATAGTTCACTCCACACTCCTTCCACATTGCCTTTAAGTATCCAGACATAAAGTTAGTACCTCTGTCTGAAAGTACCTCCTTTGGAAAGCCCACTCTGGAGAAAACTCCAAGTAGGGCCCTTGCCACAACAGGAGCTGTTGTGGTCCTCAGGGGAATTGCCTCTGGGTACCTGGTGGCATGATCCACTACCACCAGGATAAATCTGTGCCCAGATGCTGTTTGGGGATCCATTGGTCCAACAATGTCAATCCCAACTCTCTCAAAGGGCACCCCCACCACAGGTAGAGGTATAAGGGGGGGCCTTTGTGGTGCCACCTGATTTGCCACTGGCTTGGCAGGTGACACAGGAGTGACAAAACTCCTTGGCATCTTCTGACATATGAGGCCAGTGAAAGTGAGGGACAAGCCTGTCCCAAGTCTTGGTCTGGCCTAGGTGTCCTGCAAGGGGAATATCATGGGCCAAGGTTAGAAGGAAGCCCCTAAATTGCAGAGGTATAACCAACCTCCTGGTTGTACCAGGCTTGGGGTCTCTAGCCTCTGAATAAAGGAGCCCATCATCCCAATATACTTTATGGGTACCTTGAGAATCCCCAGCAGCCTCAGCAGCAGCTTGCTGTCTGAGGGGTTCAAGAGAGGGGCAAGTTAACTAAGCCTGCCCCAGGTCTGCCCTTGAGGGTCCCCCTGTCCCCAGAAACTCAACCTGATCAGGCTCAAGTTCTTCAAGGACAGTCTCCTCTTGGATCACGGAATCACCCTCCTGTGAGGTCTGATCCTCAACCTGGGGCAAGTGGGAAGGCACTGCCTTGACCCTCTTGCTCTTTCTCTTGGGTTGTGGTTGGTCTATAGTTTCAAGATCCACCACAGGTTCAGGTAGGCACTTCTTGGCCTGGGACCTGGTTACAGCAAGGACATGTGCTGAAATCCCTAGCATTTCTGCACGAGTCCTGTACTCTGCTTCTGACCACAAGGATTCCTCAAGATCATTGCCCAACAAACAGTCAACTGGGAGGTCTGCACTAACAACAACTCTTTTGAGGCCAGTTACCCCTCCCCAGGAGAAGTTAACAACAGCCACACTATGTGTAGTAGTGGCATTGCTAGCGTTGGTCACTAGGTAGTTCTCACCTAGTATCATCTGTTCAGGGTCCACAAAGTTAGGTGTCACCATAGTGACACTGGCACAAGTGTCCCTGTAGGCCTGAGCCAGTTTCTCATTAATTAAAGGCGTCTGCCTGTACTTACCCAAGTTATTAGGACTTATAGTAGAGGACATAGCTATGTCCCCCTCACAGATCAGAACTGCCTGAGTAGGCATTCTGACTAAGCCAGTCTCCATCTCAGTACCCATGGTTAACCCCACTATAGCCTTGGGTTGTGCACTACCACTGCTAACTGTACTAGGGGGTGCAGGTGCCTTAGGGGCTGCAGTGGTAGGAACTGGATTTCTCTTAGTGCATTCACTTCCCCAATGAGAAGTGGACTTACAAAAGTTGCACCAAGGTTTCTTTGGGCCATCAACCTTCTTCTTGTTTCCATTCTGGGAACCACCCTCCTTTTTAGTATTATTTTGGGGGCCTGAAGACTTCTGGTCTTTTTCTTTCTTATCTCCACCCTTCTGGTCTGCTTTCTTCTGATCACCTCCTTGGTTCTGGGGTTTCTGCTTAACCCTTGTTCTGACCCATTTGTCTGCCTTCTTTCCCAATTCTTGGGGAGAGATCAGATCTGAGTCAATAAGGTGTTGATGCAATTGCTGGTTCTTACAGTTATTAAGGATCTGTTCTCTCATTATAAGATTGTACAATCCTGTATAGTCTGAGACTTTACTTCCCTGCAACCAACCCTCCAGAGCCTTAGTGGCACAATCAACGAAATCAGTCCAGTCTTGAGTCTGTGCTTTTTGGGTGTCTCTGAACAACAACCTGTATTGCTCAGTGGTTAGGCCAAACCCTTCAATAAGAGCACTCTTCAAGACAGAGTAGTTTTTAGCATCCTCAGGTCTAACTGTGAGGAGCTTATCTCTCCCTTTCTCAGAAAAGGAGAGCCACAAGATTGCTGCCCACTGATCTTGAGGGACCTGCTGTACCATGCAAGCCCTCTCTAGAGCAGTTATCCATTTGTGGATATCATCCCCATCTCTGTAGGGGGGCACAATCTTACTCAGGTTTCTATGTTCATAGGACCTGTCTTTATCCTTTGGGATATTGCTGCCACCAGTGGGTATTTCACCACTCGACTTCTGCTCTCTTGCAAAAGCTAGTCTAGCTTGAGCCAGGGCTAATTCTTCCCTCTCTATTTGGAGATTAACAGCTCTCATCCTGGCTATATGCTCTTTCTTCTGAGGAGAAGTCATTCCCCTCTGAGATTCTCTTGATGCACTAGAAATGTGAGAATCCCTTGAAGGAGTTCTCTCTCTCCTATTGCCTGGGAGAATCCTGCTATTGGGTCTGGGGAAGTGGTTCCCTTCTCCATTCCCATGTAGGACCAAGTTGGCTTGGCTAAGCCTTACCACTGGTACCTGGTTTCCCCTCTGATCCTGATCTGACTCTTCCTCTTCTGATTCAGGGTCTGCCTCCTCATTTTCGACTTCTGGGGAGGTGTTCTCATTATCTGGGGGATGCACTCCTTCTCCTGACCCTGAGGGGACTATTCTGCCTTTCTCAAGATCATACTTCTCCAGGATGGCTATTAGGATAGGAATGGTAGGGTTGTGACCCTTTTCAGCTTCCTTGCAGTGCACAAGGCACTCCAGTCTCTATGGCTGAATTTGTCATAGTCTGAGGTTGCCTGTGGAGGTTCAACCACCACAGGTAGAGAGCTTATAGCTTCACCTGTGCCAGACATGACTGCTAGTGAGGTGTAAGTGATGCACTTACCTACACTAAGTGTTTTCCTACTGTTCCTTGCTAGTGAGTTGTAGTCAGGGTGTGCTAAGCCCTTTTATCTACAACTACTAAGTTCAGTAGAACTTAAATATGCTAAGCTTTGTTTATATGTACCTAAGGTACTTAATGTGATCTTTCAATTTGATAAAAGATTGCAAAGGTAAAACAACAGCAAGCTCAAATCCGTACCGCTGCTCACCAATGTGAGAAGTTGGCCTGATGTATGATGTCCACAGTTCTGTGGGCACCTTGTATCAGTCCAAACAATCCCTTATGGTGGTGGTTGTAAGTCAACCATAAAGACAAGCTATCCTAGAGGTAGCATGGACCAAGCAGCCTAAAGGCTTAACTCAAGAGGACATGTGAAGCCAGCTGTCTTACCATATGCAATCCTGTAATATCAAATGAAAGGACACCACACAAGTTATATATTATAAAAATATATGTATTTATTCTCAGAATAATCCCCACTACTCTTTACGAGCAATGAAGCACAAGCGTTTAAACAAAAGCACAATATAACATATACAAGTTGCACAGTTATGGATGAGGCCGGTGGACACTCAAACCATATATCAATAAAGTGGTATAACAATCACTAATCGATCGGGGGTAAGGCCTAGGGCCTTGGGAATCGCTGGGACTACACTGGACTAACAGCAGTTAGGACGGGAGTAGCCCGCGGGATTCGGGTGCAGTGCAGGAAGCACACGCATGCACCAATGCAAAGTCAATGGTGCGTAAATGTTATCGAGTTACAGTTTTAAGAGTCTTCCGACTGGACTAGAAGGACAAAACTTTAGACTTAGACACTAGAGGTGTTAAGCACTACAGGAGCACCGGTGTTCAAGAGTTACCTCACCCACAGGAAGCGGGTGCACAGGTGCGAAGATGTGTCGGGTTTTGTCACGAAGATCTAGGGTGCATGGAGATGAAGATGCTGCAGGCATCCAGAAGAGAAGTATCCGGTGTGATCCAAGGGTGGATCAAAGATGTTGGGTACCTGAAAGCAGAGGGGACAGAGTCTGGGTCACTAGCCAGTGACCAGGAAGGAACCAGGCGATGTCGGGCGCAATCAGGTTGATGTCGTGAAGCTTTTCTCCGCTGCCACATGGACTCTGGGGCACCGAGGATGTCCTGGAGTGGATCACAAGCTGTCCCACGAAGGCTCTCGCTGTCGGCGGTGTCGGCTTTTGGATCGGAGTCAACAAACCTTGGCAAAGGCAACCCACGCAGGATTCAAAGATCGCTTAATACTCGGACCAGCAAGGTCAGAGCGGGTGCTCCTTTTCAGGGGAGCGAGGGCCAGTCTGGAGCAACCAGACCAGCTGTGTAAATTCTTAGGTTCGTCGGTTCTGGGGCCACTAGCCAACGGGCAAGCGACCGGACCAACGCGTCGAGCAGGAAAATGCAAAAGGGCCCCACGCAGCACTCGTCGAGTGTGGAGGGGTGAGCTTCGGTACAAAAGCTGCTCGGGGCTGGAGCTTCTCAAACTCCAATGCACAGCTTCGAGGGAGCCTCGGATGCTGCACGGTCAGCGCTTCGTGGTTTTTCCAAGATGGCCGCTCCCACGCTTCAGGTCGCCTCCACGGGTCTCAGCTCTGCAGGGACTGTGGATTGGGCTGTAAGAAGGCAGGCACGCTGGGTCTTGTCGATCTCTGTCGCTCGAGTTCCGGCGGGAACTGCAACAAAGCACACGTCGAGGTGCTGGATGGTGCCTGTTTGCACAGGGTGGTCACTCCTTGACCACAAGGGAGATTCTTCAGTCTTCTACGTCGAGTAGGATGTCGAAGGGTCCAGAGTTTCGTTTCATAAGTTTCAGTCAGGATAATCTGATGTGCATTGGCACTGCTCCCACCTATATTCCAAATCTGGGGGCTGGATTACCTGCTAGGTCCCTCCTATGGGTGGGACCTGGGAAGGGGGTGGTTACACCCCTTTTCCTTTGTCCAGTTTGCCGCCAGGACTGGGGCAGGATGGCCCCAGAACCGGTTTGACTGGAATCTGCCCAGGGACACCTTGTGTGCCCCAGGCAGTGTCTAGTTTCTTTCAACCCTCCCTGCTACAATCCACTATCTCCTGTCTGGGGTGGTGTGACACCTCCCTGTGACAGGAGATCCTTTGATCAAGCGTCCTCTGCCAAGTTTCGGTCAGCAGCAGGAGGCCAGACTCGTGTCTGTGGCAGCAGCGTCCATTTTGTGATGCGGGGGCTCTGGTCAGGATTAACAGCGTTTTCAGTAAAGTAACATGTCTTCTCCCTCTAGAAGGGTGGAATGCTACTACCCCCGTCGCCAGAACTGGCGAGGGGGTAGTATTCCAAAGTGTATGACACCAAACACGACATGTTTTAATAAAGCCAAACCAAAGTTAGCATTAACCGCGAGGATTATAATGCACTTAAGAGTATATGGTATTGCAGAATCACTAGAACAGCTGCTGGAAAATGGTTCCGACCTCTACAGACAGGCTCAGCTCATGCTAGAGCACCATCTCGCATAAAACCAAGCACTCTGCCTCCAGGATTGTTAAGGCCTGCCGTAGGAGTGACTTATAGGTATATATGTGTCCAGATATAGGTTTCGATATAGGTATACTATATCTAAGCAAGGGGTGATTACACCACCTTGCCCCAGCTGTGTGAACAGCCAGTTGTGTCGATTTAAGTACCAGCCAGGGGTGGCAAAAGATATGCTGCAGCCCCTGATAGGCCTTGGTTGCACCTATGCCCTGAGCACCTATAGTGCATGGTACAGGGGCTGACAAGGTGTCCAGTACCAACTTGGTGATGCCTATAGTACATGTCTGTGAATTTAGAGAGAGAACAGCAGGCTGGGGTCTGATTAGCAGGCCCACAGCCACATTAAGTAAAAAAACAGTGAAGCAAAAAGCAAAAATTGGGGTGATCATAGGATAGCAGACCCTACTCTCCTACACAACCCCCCCCCCCCAAACGCAGGGACATTAAACTTAATCTTGACCAGATAAGTCTTCATGTTTTAAGTGGAAGTACCTGGAGAGACCATCTGCATTACCATGGTCAGTCCCTGGGCGGTGCTCAACTGTAAAGTCCATCCCCTGTAGGGAAATGGACCACCTGAGCAGTTTGGGGTTTTCACCCTTCATCTGATTAAGCCACAAGAGGGACTTATGGTCTGTCTGAATTAGGAAGTAAGTACCAAACAAGTATGGCCTCAGCTTCTTCAGGGCCCAAATCACAGCAAAGGTCTCCCTCTCAATTGCTGACCAACGTTTCTCTCTGGGGGTCAGCCTTCTGCTAATGAAAGCAATGGGCTGGTCTTGACCATCTACATTAAGTTGTGAAAGCACAGCTCCCACCCCCAACTCAGAAGCATCTGTTTGAACAATTAACTGTTTGGAGTAGTCAGGACTCTTAAGGATTGGTGCAGAGCACATGGCCTTCTTCCGGTCATTAAATGCCCTTTGACAGCTAACTGTCCACTGAACCTTTTTGGGCATCTTCTTGGATGTCAGATCATTCAATGGTGTCACAATGGGCCCATAGTTCTTTACAAATTTCCTGTAATACCCAGTCAGGCCCAAGAAGGCTCTGACTTTTGTCTGGGTAGTTGGAGGAGCCCAGTCCTGTATGGCCTGGATCTTGCTCTACAATGGTTGAACTTGACCCCCACCTACTAGGTGGCCCAAGTACACAACCTTGCTCTGCCCTATCTGGCACTTGATAGCCTTGATAGTCAGGCCTGCCTTTTGCAGGGCCTCCAGAACCTTCTTCAGGTGGATCAGGTGATCCTCCCAAGTAGAGCTAAAGACAGCAATATCATCTAGATATGCTGCGCAAAAGTCATCCAACCCTGAAAGGACTTGATTCACCAACCTTTGGAAGGTGGCAGGTGCATTCTTCAAACCAAAGGGCATCACCACAAACTGATAATGTCCACTGGGGGTAGAGAATGCTGTCTTGGCCTTAGACTCCTCAGCTAACCTGATTTGCCAATAGCCAGCTGTCAAGTCAAATGTGCTCAGATATTTGGCAGAAGCCAATTTATCAATGAGCTCATCTGCCCTTGGAATGGGATGAGCATCTGTCCTAGTGACAGCATTGAGACCTCTATAGTCCACACAAAATCTCATTTCTCTCTTTCCATCTTGGGTATGAGGTTTTGGCACAAGGACTACTGGGCTGGCCCAGGGGCTCTCTGATGGCGCAATCACTCCAAGTTCTAACATTTTCTGCACCTCAGCCTTTATACAATCCCTGATATGGTCAGGTTGCCTGTAGATTTTATTCTTGACAGGCAGACTGTCACCAGTATCCACCACATGGGTGCACCAGTTAGTTTGACTGGGTGTAAGTGAAAACATGTGTCTATGGGCTTGCAGAACCTGTCTGCAGTCCATCTGTTGCTGGTCAGTGAGGCTGCCTGCCAAGGCTACTCCATCAACTGAGCCATCATCAGGGTTTTGGGAAAGCAGGTCTGGGAGAGGGTCACTCTCTTCCTCCTGTTCCCCATCTGTAGCCATGAGTAAACCCATGCTTTCCCTGTCAACAAATGCTTTCAACCTGTTTACATGGAGCACCCTGTGGGGGCTCCTAGGGGTGCCAAGGTCCACCACGTAGGTGACCTCTCCCTTATTTTCAATGATGGTGTGGGGTCCAGACCATTTGTCTTGGAGGGCTGTTAGGGCCACTGGCTCCAACACCCACACCTTCTGCCCTGGCTGGTACTCAGTCAGAACAGCCTTTTGGTCATGCCAAGCTTTCTGTAATTCTTGGCTGGCCTCCAGGTTTTTGGATGCTTTCTCCATGTACTCAGCCATCCTGGAGCGGAAACCAAGTACATAGTCCACAACATCAAGTTTAGGCTTTTTGAGAGGTAACTCCCATCCTTCCCTCACCAGACACAATGGACCCCTCACAGAGTGGCCAAACAAAAGTTCAAAAGGGCTGTAGCCAACCCCCTTCTGTGGGACCTCTCTGTAAGCAAAGAGTAAGCAGGGTAAAAGGATGTCCCATCTACGCCTGAGCTTTTCAGGTAATCCTTTTATCATTCCCTTTAGGGTCTTGTTGAATCTCTCAACAAGCCCATTGCACTGTGGGTGATAGGGTGTGGTGAACTTATAGTTCACTCCACACTCCTTCCACATTGCCTTTAAGTATCCAGACATAAAGTTAGTACCTCTGTCTGAAAGTACCTCCTTTGGAAAGCCCACTCTGGAGAAAACTCCAAGTAGGGCCCTTGCCACAACAGGAGCTGTTGTGGTCCTCAGGGGAATTGCCTCTGGGTACCTGGTGGCATGATCCACTACCACCAGGATAAATCTGTGCCCAGATGCTGTTTGGGGATCCATTGGTCCAACAATGTCAATCCCAACTCTCTCAAAGGGCACCCCCACCACAGGTAGAGGTATAAGGGGGGGCCTTTGTGGTGCCACCTGATTTGCCACTGGCTTGGCAGGTGACACAGGAGTGACAAAACTCCTTGGCATCTTCTGACATATGAGGCCAGTGAAAGTGAGGGACAAGCCTGTCCCAAGTCTTGGTCTGGCCTAGGTGTCCTGCAAGGGGAATATCATGGGCCAAGGTTAGAAGGAAGCCCCTAAATTGCAGAGGTATAACCAACCTCCTGGTTGTACCAGGCTTGGGGTCTCTAGCCTCTGAATAAAGGAGCCCATCATCCCAATATACTTTATGGGTACCTTGAGAATCCCCAGCAGCCTCAGCAGCAGCTTGCTGTCTGAGGGGTTCAAGAGAGGGGCAAGTTAACTAAGCCTGCCCCAGGTCTGCCCTTGAGGGTCCCCCTGTCCCCAGAAACTCAACCTGATCAGGCTCAAGTTCTTCAAGGACAGTCTCCTCTTGGATCACGGAATCACCCTCCTGTGAGGTCTGATCCTCAACCTGGGGCAAGTGGGAAGGCACTGCCTTGACCCTCTTGCTCTTTCTCTTGGGTTGTGGTTGGTCTATAGTTTCAAGATCCACCACAGGTTCAGGTAGGCACTTCTTGGCCTGGGACCTGGTTACAGCAAGGACATGTGCTGAAATCCCTAGCATTTCTGCACGAGTCCTGTACTCTGCTTCTGACCACAAGGATTCCTCAAGATCATTGCCCAACAAACAGTCAACTGGGAGGTCTGCACTAACAACAACTCTTTTGAGGCCAGTTACCCCTCCCCAGGAGAAGTTAACAACAGCCACACTATGTGTAGTAGTGGCATTGCTAGCGTTGGTCACTAGGTAGTTCTCACCTAGTATCATCTGTTCAGGGTCCACAAAGTTAGGTGTCACCATAGTGACACTGGCACAAGTGTCCCTGTAGGCCTGAGCCAGTTTCTCATTAATTAAAGGCGTCTGCCTGTACTTACCCAAGTTATTAGGACTTATAGTAGAGGACATAGCTATGTCCCCCTCACAGATCAGAACTGCCTGAGTAGGCATTCTGACTAAGCCAGTCTCCATCTCAGTACCCATGGTTAACCCCACTATAGCCTTGGGTTGTGCACTACCACTGCTAACTGTACTAGGGGGTGCAGGTGCCTTAGGGGCTGCAGTGGTAGGAACTGGATTTCTCTTAGTGCATTCACTTCCCCAATGAGAAGTGGACTTACAAAAGTTGCACCAAGGTTTCTTTGGGCCATCAACCTTCTTCTTGTTTCCATTCTGGGAACCACCCTCCTTTTTAGTATTATTTTGGGGGCCTGAAGACTTCTGGTCTTTTTCTTTCTTATCTCCACCCTTCTGGTCTGCTTTCTTCTGATCACCTCCTTGGTTCTGGGGTTTCTGCTTAACCCTTGTTCTGACCCATTTGTCTGCCTTCTTTCCCAATTCTTGGGGGGAGATCAGATCTGAGTCAATAAGGTGTTGATGCAATTGCTGGTTCTTACAGTTATTAAGGATCTGTTCTCTCATTATAAGATTGTACAATCCTGTATAGTCTGAGACTTTACTTCCCTGCAACCAACCCTCCAGAGCCTTAGTGGCACAATCAACGAAATCAGTCCAGTCTTGAGTCTGTGCTTTTTGGGTGTCTCTGAACAACAACCTGTATTGCTCAGTGGTTAGGCCAAACCCTTCAATAAGAGCACTCTTCAAGACAGAGTAGTTTTTAGCATCCTCAGGTCTAACTGTGAGGAGCTTATCTCTCCCTTTCTCAGAAAAGGAGAGCCACAAGATTGCTGCCCACTGATCTTGAGGGACCTGCTGTACCATGCAAGCCCTCTCTAGAGCAGTTATCCATTTGTGGATATCATCCCCATCTCTGTAGGGGGGCACAATCTTACTCAGGTTTCTATGTTCATAGGACCTGTCTTTATCCTTTGGGATATTGCTGCCACCAGTGGGTATTTCACCACTCGACTTCTGCTCTCTTGCAAAAGCTAGTCTAGCTTGAGCCAGGGCTAATTCTTCCCTCTCTATTTGGAGATTAACAGCTCTCATCCTGGCTCTATGCTCTTTCTTCTGAGGAGAAGTCATTCCCCTCTGAGATTCTCTTGATGCACTAGAAATGTGAGAATCCCTTGAAGGAGTTCTCTCTCTCCTATTGCCTGGGAGAATCCTGCTATTGGGTCTGGGGAAGTGGTTCCCTTCTCCATTCCCATGTAGGACCAAGTTGGCTTGGCTAAGCCTTACCACTGGTACCTGGTTTCCCCTCTGATCCTGATCTGACTCTTCCTCTTCTGATTCAGGGTCTGCCTCCTCATTTTCGACTTCTGGGGAGGTGTTCTCATTATCTGGGGGATGCACTCCTTCTCCTGACCCTGAGGGGACTATTCTGCCTTTCTCAAGATCATACTTCTCCAGGATGGCTATTAGGATAGGAATGGTAGGGTTGTGACCCTTTTCAGCTTCCTTGCAGTGCACAAGGCACTCCAGTCTCTATGGCTGAATTTGTCATAGTCTGAGGTTGCCTGTGGAGGTTCAACCACCACAGGTAGAGAGCTTATAGCTTCACCTGTGCCAGACATGACTGCTAGTGAGGTGTAAGTGATGCACTTACCTACACTAAGTGTTTTCCTACTGTTCCTTGCTAGTGAGTTGTAGTCAGGGTGTGCTAAGCCCTTTTATCTACAACTACTAAGTTCAGTAGAACTTAAATATGCTAAGCTTTGTTTATATGTACCTAAGGTACTTAATGTGATCTTTCAATTTGATAAAAGATTGCAAAGGTAAAACAACAGCAAGCTCAAATCCGTACCGCTGCTCACCAATGTGAGAAGTTGGCCTGATGTATGATGTCCACAGTTCTGTGGGCACCTTGTATCAGTCCAAACAATCCCTTATGGTGGTGGTTGTAAGTCAACCATAAAGACAAGCTATCCTAGAGGTAGCATGGACCAAGCAGCCTAAAGGCTTAACTCAAGAGGACATGTGAAGCCAGCTGTCTTACCATATGCAATCCTGTAATATCAAATGAAAGGACACCACACAAGTTATATATTATAAAAATATATGTATTTATTCTCAGAATAATCCCCACTACTCTTTACGAGCAATGAAGCACAAGCGTTTAAACAAAAGCACAATATAACATATACAAGTTGCACAGTTATGGATGAGGCCGGTGGACACTCAAACCATATATCAATAAAGTGGTATAACAATCACTAATCGATCGGGGGTAAGGCCTAGGGCCTTGGGAATCGCTGGGACTACACTGGACTAACAGCAGTTAGGACGGGAGTAGCCCGCGGGATTCGGGTGCAGTGCAGGAAGCACACGCATGCACCAATGCAAAGTCAATGGTGCGTAAATGTTATCGAGTTACAGTTTTAAGAGTCTTCCGACTGGACTAGAAGGACAAAACTTTAGACTTAGACACTAGAGGTGTTAAGCACTACAGGAGCACCGGTGTTCAAGAGTTACCTCACCCACAGGAAGCGGGTGCACAGGTGCGAAGATGTGTCGGGTTTTGTCACGAAGATCTAGGGTGCATGGAGATGAAGATGCTGCAGGCATCCAGAAGAGAAGTATCCGGTGTGATCCAAGGGTGGATCAAAGATGTTGGGTACCTGAAAGCAGAGGGGACAGAGTCTGGGTCACTAGCCAGTGACCAGGAAGGAACCAGGCGATGTCGGGCGCAATCAGGTTGATGTCGTGAAGCTTTTCTCCGCTGCCACATGGACTCTGGGGCACCGAGGATGTCCTGGAGTGGATCACAAGCTGTCCCACGAAGGCTCTCGCTGTCGGCGGTGTCGGCTTTTGGATCGGAGTCAACAAACCTTGGCAAAGGCAACCCACGCAGGATTCAAAGATCGCTTAATACTCGGACCAGCAAGGTCAGAGCGGGTGCTCCTTTTCAGGGGAGCGAGGGCCAGTCTGGAGCAACCAAACCAGCTGTGTAAATTCTTAGGTTCGTCGGTTCTGGGGCCACTAGCCAACGGGCAAGCGACCGGACCAACGCGTCGAGCAGGAAAATGCAAAAGGGCCCCACGCAGCACTCGTCGAGTGTGGAGGGGTGAGCTTCGGTACAAAAGCTGCTCGGGGCTGGAGCTTCTCAAACTCCAATGCACAGCTTCGAGGGAGCCTCGGATGCTGCACGGTCAGCGCTTCGTGGTTTTTCCAAGATGGCCGCTCCCACGCTTCAGGTCGCCTCCACGGGTCTCAGCTCTGCAGGGACTGTGGATTGGGCTGTAAGAAGGCAGGCACGCTGGGTCTTGTTGATCTCTGTCGCTCGAGTTCCGGTGGGAACTGCAACAAAGCACACGTCGAGGTGCTGGATGGTGCCTGTTTGCACAGGGTGGTCACTCCTTGACCACAAGGGAGATTCTTCAGTCTTCTACGTCGAGTAGGATGTCGAAGGGTCCAGAGTTTTGTTTCATAAGTTTCAGTCAGGATAATCTGATGTGCATTGGCACTGCTCCCACCTATATTCCAAATCTGGGGGCTGGATTACCTGCTAGGTCCCTCCTATGGGTGGGACCTGGGAAGGGGGTGGTTACACCCCTTTTCCTTTGTCCAGTTTGCCGCCAGGACTGGGGCAGGATGGCCCCAGAACCGGTTTGACTGGAATCTGCCCAGGGACACCTTGTGTGCCCCAGGCAGTGTCTAGTTTCTTTCAACCCTCCCTGCTACAATCCACTATCTCCTGTCTGGGGTGGTGTGACACCTCCCTGTGACAGGAGATCCTTTGATCAAGCGTCCTCTGCCAAGTTTCGGTCAGCAGCAGGAGGCCAGACTCGTGTCTGTGGCAGCAGCGTCCATTTTGTGATGCTGGGGCTCTGGTTAGGATTAACCGCGTTTTCAGTAAAGTAACATGTCTTCTCCCTCTAGAAGGGTGGAATGCTACCCCCGTCGCCAGAACTGGCAAGGGGGTAGTATTCCAAAGTGTATGACACCAAACACGACATGTTTTGATAAAGCCAAACCAAAGTAAGCATTAACCGCGAGGATTATAATGCACTTAAGAGTATATGGTATGGCAGTATCACTAGAACAGCTGCTTGCAAATGGTTCCGACCTCTGCAGACAGGCTCAGCTCATGCCAGAGCACCATCTCACATAAAACCAAGCACTCTGCCTCCAGGATTGTTAAGGCCTGCCGTAGGAGTGACTTATAGGTATATATGTGTCCAGATATAGGTTTAGATATAGGTATACTATATCTAAGCAAGGGGTGATTACACCACCTTGCCCCAGTTGTGTGAACAGCCAGTTGTGTCGATTTAAGTACCAGCCAGGGGTGGCAAAATATATGCTTCAGCCCCTGGTAGGCCTTGGTTGCACCTATGCCCTGAGCACCTATAGTGCATGGTACAGGGGCCGACAAGGTGTCCAGTACCAACTTGGTGATGTACCTATAGTACATGTCTGTGAATTTAGAGAGATAACAACAGGCTGTGGGTCTGATTAGCAGGCCCACAGCCACATTAAGTCGAAAACCAGTGAAGCAAAAAGCAAAAATTGGGGTGATCATAGGATAGCAGACCCTACTCTCCTACAATTGTGGTTTACTATGTTGGCACACTGTTATTTGCAACATAGGACCTTTATAGACAAACCCCAAGTATATTGCCATCTCTTTGCTTTCTCATACATATATTTATCTTTAATTATGCATAGTAGGATCCTCACTCGGAGAGGTATTTTCCGTCATCTTGCAGGGGCCCTAGAACAATTATTTCATGAGTGTCAACTTGAACTGGATGGCCACACTTCAAACTTCCAAAAATAGTTTTCAACTCCATAGTAAAAAAGAAAAGTCTGCTTTTACAGGTTGTTTTTCTCTCTGGAGTAGCCAATTTTAAACAATAGACTACATCGTACCACTTAGTTGAAAAGTTTGTCCCATCAGTAACTAGAACTTCTAGATCCTTGAATAATAGAAGAGAAAAATGAACGAAAAGATTATTCGCTAGGTCGAGTGTATAAGGTTAAAAATGATACACTACTCCTTTAAGAAGCCAGCAACTTCCAGTTCCCAGTTCCAACATCCAATGAATATTTAGTTTTGCTGCTATTTTAATAAAACCAAATTCAAATGTGGTAAAGGCTTTCAGAGATGAGGTTCGCAATGGTGAGGCTGCTAGTGAAGTGGGTGTGTATGAAGTGTACGAGTCCTTCAAATGATGACTTGGTGGTGGTGGAGAGATGTATGGAGATCATCTCCCTGTTTCAAAGGAGGGGGCTGATGTGCTGGAACAGTCAGTTAAGATAGATGTGTCGGAAAGCAGACATGTTCCATACTGTAGAGATGGCGATGTTTTATTGCACCGTGACTGACCCTTGTGATATGTCCAGAGCAGCAAGAGGTACCCAAAAAGTTCTTCTGCAGGAATGGTCATTCTTGACATCTTTTCAGGTTAGGGCGATTCAGTGTTGAAAAAGAGAATACCAGAAAAAGAGTCTGAAAGGGAAGAAGGTGAGATGTGTCTTAATGTCAGTCTGTTCAATTGAAACATGGTATGCCTTGAAGTCTATGCATCGATACCAAATGTTTTGATGTCAATCTTGAATGACACTTTAATGGCAAATTGTTTGCTGGTGTGTGACGACCGGACCAGTGGGGAAGGCCCTAATGTCGTGGTGTTTATAGTGGCTGGATTGGAACTGAAGACTTGCCTGCTGGTATTTCTCTTGACATTGATCTGTCATTGAACTAGTCAGGAGTGCCTGAAGTCGATGTTGTCGATGTCTCCATATCTGCGTAGATCTTCATCTTCTGGTTTAAGATATCCAAGTTCTTTACTCTTCTGTGTCCTTTTCTGTTCTGCAATAATCTTTTGTTTGTTTCTGAAAAAACTCAGTCATTAACAGAGTGCACGGTGGGTAAACAAACCATGCAGTCAGTGTGGGCCTGAGGCAGCTTTCTTATGTCCTCAGGACAGCCACATCACAAAAAGTAAAGGCTAAGTGGATGTGGTGTGGCTCACTGGTTAGAGGCGGCAGACCTGGAAGCAGAGGACGGTCCGGGACCAGGGTTCTATCCCCGACGCGGCAGGGTCGTGGACCAGGGTCAGCGGACTCGATAATTCTCGCCTCGGTGCCTACTCTAACCAGGGATCACACTCGGCAACTCTGGGCATTAGCTTGCCTCATCTCCACAACAATAATAATAATAATCCACATTTGTAAAGCGCACAATCACCCGTTGGGGTCTCTAGGCGCTGGGGGCCGTCGGGAAGATTAAGCAAGCTATTGCCCAGAGTCACATGGTGCTGGACTAATCTGCCACCGGAGCAAGGGATCGAACCGCGATCCCCAGCTTCCGGAGTCAGTCGCCCTGGCCGCGGCGCCACACCTCTTCCAACGGCCCCCCACATACGCCGGGGATGCCTGGTTTCACCTTGGAGATACCCAGTAGGGACCATCTCACAGGGAAAGCCAGGACGGGTTCCCCAGCGGTCTACAGCACAGAGATACTCCTTCGGGAGTCGATTCTAGCGCTTTAGAAACCCACAATTAATTAAGTGAAGAAAATCTGCTAAACAAATGTATACAAAAGCAGAAAAATCGTTCCCAGGTGTATACAACGTCTAATGAAGGTGACAAAAAACTGTCATCTTGAGGAACAAGGTGAAAACATCCCTGTAGTGTTCCAATATGCTCTCAGCACAAGCGAGTAAAAAGAACCAAGGCTGTGAGACAAACTGCCAGTACAGCGCATGCTGAGAGATGGAAATATATGGTTCCTTGAAGAAACAGTTCATCTTTGTTAACCTATGAACCATTGACCTAGCAGACATCACTTTTCTTCATTTCTTTCTTCTATAATAGAAGGGTCGTGAGGTTCCTATTACTAATGTGCCATATTTTTCAGCTAGGTGCTGCAACGTAGTCTTTCTTTTGTTTTAATTAGGCTATTCCAGAGACAGTAAAAGCTGACCTGTTTTTTTTTTATTTTTTAAATCTTTTTATTGAATTTAAAGAACAAGAAAACAGAGAAACAAAACAAAAACAAGGCATTACAATACAACTGTGTCACCACGTTGCCTGGGGGGGGGGGGGGGTACAGACGGAAATCAAACATCAGAGCATACAGTGAAATTGGGGGGGCGGAGGAGACCAGAAGCAAACAAAATATCTAAATTCCTGCGGAGGAAACATCAGGTTGGGAGGAAGACAGGTCAGTATTAAGTTCCGGAAAGGGGGGAGTACATATATCGCCACGGTATGTGTTCCATTGAGTCCAAATTTTCCCCCATTTGCGGGGCTTGCCACGGGAAACATAAACAGTCTTTTCTCTAAACATGCACCAGTCCATGTTTTGTTGCCACACCAGAACTGTCGGTGGCCTCTGAGCGCCCCATAGCTGGGCAATGTCCCGCTTGGCAATCATGTTACCCAAGGTCACCCATCGAAGCTGCGCCTGGTTATAGTCATTCGGCTCCCAGACATTCAACAAACATCTCCGCGCTTCAGGCATTAACTGCACACCCGTGACCTCACTCATAACATCATGCACGCAAGTCCAGTAGCGTAGCACAGCAGGACATTCCCAAATAATGTG
The DNA here is from genome assembly GCF_964261635.1 of Lissotriton helveticus. Lineage (NCBI taxonomy): Eukaryota > Metazoa > Chordata > Amphibia > Caudata > Salamandridae > Lissotriton > Lissotriton helveticus. Next base: position 1,066,960,117 of record NC_136070.1, on the reverse strand, counting down.
GAGGAACGTGCCCACCATACCACAGCCACGCCTGCACAATCCATCCGTCGAGAACCCCATGCGTATCAGACGTGGACCAGTCACATACATCCTATGTAGAATTTTGAGCTGGACAAACCGGAGGCGCGCCGGGATAGCCACCTCCTTCGGGGAAGAGATCACAGTCTGCCAGTCTTCATCATCGAGTTCTAGACCATCACTAGTCCATAACTCTCGAAGGTTATCCAGTAGGTCAATCCTGGTATTAATTAACTTTTTATAAATGAGCGAGATCGTGCTATCAGGGACATGCCCATCCAGTATCCGATCTTCAAGCGGGGACGCCTCCGGAATGTCCGAGCCCAGGGAAAACACAGACAGGACCGCATGCCGGATTTGCGCATACCGAAAGGATTCCCTATCATTCAGGTCGTACTCAACTTTCAGTTCCTCAAACGTCTAGAATCTACCCTTGATCCACACATCATCGACCCTGCTGATTCCAATCATGTCCCACCTATCAAAACCCTTCGACTGCCAAAGGGAGCCAAGCTTATGCTTATTGTTGCACATTTCCAAGAATTCAAACACTCTGCCGATGAAATACGATGGCAAGTAGTAGATACTGTGACATTACCTGAGAGAGGGGGTGATATTGCTCAGATTCTACAACGTCGTGAATGCCATTGGATAGATAAAATCAATTCAATCAATGAGGGATTGAACTCTGCTGATGAGTGGAGGGGTTTTGTCTCTACATTGACCTAAATTATAATTGCCAATAGTATCTACTCTGTCAGTCAGAATTGCAATGTCAGGTATTGTGGACTATGGTGTAAATATCGTGCATAGAGTGTTAACGGATATGATGTTTACTAATGATACCAGAACTATATCCTGGCCCTATGAATATAATTTGTCTAGACGAGTATGGTCTAAGGAGTAGGGAACTGTATGTCATCTATATGAGATAATATGGACAGATATTACACAAAGTTGCGACATTGCGTACATAATGATTGATTGTGCGTTGTCTAACTGTCTAAATGAATCTGTAGATCATTATGCATGCCTCTATTAATAGATGTGCTTGGGTAAATAAGAAAGAAAAAAACTTTAAAAAAAAAAAAACTTTTGAATGTAAATATGGCAAGTTATCACATTTATGATTCCAGCTGCTTGTGCTTGTTTATTTTACTCTTCTATTATTCCTCTCCTCGTAATGCCCTTGTGCAAACCATACACAATTATCTCCGTCCCGTAATTGTAAACATTGCACTATAGTCCTTTTTCAGTATCAATTGCGTGCGCAATGCCGTCTGTGTTAAAACGCGGTGACGTCACCCGCCACTCACCACACATTTTCCGGAAGGTAGCGATCGAGCTAGTGGACAACGCGCCCAGGTATGCTTATGCTTTTAAAGTTAGGAGCACTTAGCGCCCGTAATCTCTATGTTACCATGAGTTTACAAGATATTGAGTTGCCGTTCTTTACACCACAGAGAACCTCTGGTCATTTCGCGCGGCGACGGCACTGCCCGTTACAGACTGACAAACTACAACTACCAAGGTGTCTTTGACAGTGGTAAGTCGTTGTCTCAGTCCTGTACCTGATAAATCGTGTAGTTCCTTTATTTGTGGCTAATTCCTTGCCTTTTTCTTTGTCTGCCCCTCGACAGTGCCCGGCTGGGTTCACTGTAAGTAAATTCATTTTGCTTCTACACGCATGGGTTATGACTAGCCCACTATAAGGTAATTTTCTCCACTCCACCAAGAATATTTAATATATATTCATGGTTATTATATTATATATATTTATATACCCACATCATACATTATGTTTTATAGACGTCCCTCACTCCCAGTCCTGATGAGACCCTCATTCTAAGGGTCGAAACGCCGTCGACGTACTTGGAGGCGAATAAGACTCACACAGTTCCTATGATTGTATAGCAGCTGTTCCACGATTGGTTTTAAGAATTGTCTTTGAGTCATGTCTCCTGTTTGTAAATAGCTACCACTGTAACCTGTATAGTTCACCTCACTGTACACTTGTCGATTTTTGGTTACTTCACAAATCACTTGGGACACATTGCACTGTATATACTGTATGATATGCTGTAGTCTAAACTATTTCAACTACTTTTTCTCATTTGAAATATATATATAAAATGGTTTGAAACTGCGTTGATTGTGTCTCTCTCATGCAATTGCCATTCTTTCTCCAATATTTGGATTGGTATTAAGTCCCCAATTATTGAATATTTATGAAGTAATATGCCACAGGAACCTCTTGTTGTTCTGGATAAAGCGGAGTAGCACAGGTTGGCTTGTCGGCCCATCCCGTGACCGCTGTAGCTCGATACCACACCTGTACTGCTGTTTTAGTGGGGCCCGTAAGAGATCCGCCGGCAGATTTCGCGTATAGAGCCCTGTTGTAGTCTCCACCGGGTAGCAGCCACTTATCCATCTCAAAGGCCGGGTTCGGCGAGTGAGCGTAAGTGCCGTGGTTGATGGCCCCCAGCTGAGAGGCCCAATAGTAGCGACGGATGTCCGGGAGCGCGATGCCCCCATCGTACCAGGGGAGCGTCAGCTTCGAAAGGGCGATACGAGAACGGCCTCCCCATATCAATTGTCGCTGTAGACTTTCAATCTCCCGAAAGTAACCGGCTGGTACAACGTCAAGCGTGTTTTGAAGCGCATAGAGAAATCGGGGGAGCGACATCATCTTAAACAACGCCGCTCGACCCAGAGGAGAGAGAGGGAGCCTACCCCACGCTCTAACATCAGCACGGAGGCGCTGGAGAGGGGGCAGCAAATTGCGCTCATATCGAAGCACAGGGTCCAAGGTGATAAAGATTCCCAGGTACTTGAATCCCTCCAGCGCCACCGAGATAGGACAGCCACGTGGCAGGAGAGGAGCTTCACCGGAGAGGACATAGATGCAAGATTTCGACCAGTTGATGACAAGACCGGAGTTTTTACGGAAAGAAGTCAAAACGTCGAAAAGGACGATCAACGACTTCCGAGGCGACGTAAGGTACAAAAGTATATCGTCTGCGTACAAAGATACACGATCCTCAAACTCCGGAGTCCATCTAATGCCCCTCAAAGATGGCTCCCATCTCAACCAAGCCGCCAGCGGCTCCAAAGCAAGGGCAAACAAGAGTCGGGACAAAGGGCAGTCCTGGCGCGTTCCCCTACCAAGAGCAAAGGAGGTCGAGACACGCCCATTCACCACTACCTGGGCTAAAGGGTCAGTGTAGAGCAATTTCACCCAACTAATAAAAGTGGGCCCGAAACCGAATTTAAAGAGAACCGCCCAAAGATAAGGCCACTCAAGCGTATCAAACGCCATGGTGGCGTCTAAAGACGCCAAGATGGCCGGTTCCTGCAAAGTTTCCGCTCGCGCAAGGACTCCATGCAGGCGCCGAAGGTTAAGTGCCGTATTGCGGTGTGGTATAAATCCGGATTGGTCCGGGTGGACCAGATCGCTTATGACAGATACCAAACGAGTAGCGAGCACTTTGGCCAGGATCTTCGGTTCAGCATTTATCAGAGAAATAGGCCTGAAGGAGTCGCAACGGTCACGTGGCTTACCTTCCTTATGGATAACCACTATGGAGGCCAATCTCTGGTCAGGATGAAGAGAGCCCGTCTCTAGTGATTCTAAAAACATCGACCGTAGATACGGCGCCAGCACATCCAGACGGAGCTTGTAAAGCTCAATGGGGAGCCCATTAGGGCCCGAGGCCTTCCCCGAGCGGATCGAGCGGATGGCGGTCGCAATTTCATCAACCGTAGGCGGAGCCTCCAGCAGATCCCTCTCAGGGTCGGACAAGCATGGTAGCGAGATATCGCGTAGAAGCAAGTGGGAGTCCTGCTCCGGTCTATCGGACACAGGGGAGTACACTATCCGAAAATAATCCGCGAAACGCGCAACGATCCCAGCAGGGTCAGTGATACTCACACCATTCACATCGACAATAACAGGGACTACCCGACTCGCACATTCCCTCCTATCCAACCAAGCAAGCAATTTCCCAGCCTTATCTCCCACATCATACAAACGTCCCTGCTGTTCCCGACCCATCTCTTTCGCAGCGTCAGTCACCAGCGCTCTATATTCAAGTTGTTTCAGACCCAAAAGGTGCAGCCTCTCCGGGGAGACCTCAGATTCCAACTCCTCCTCAAGAACGGAGATTTCATTTTCAAGACGGACAACCTCCTCCCGCTTACATCTCTTAACATTGCCTATCGATGAGAGGGCCTGGCCCCGAATTACAGTTTTGTATGCTTCCCACAATGAGACAGAATAGGACACAGAACCCACATTTTCAGCAAAGTATTGATCGATCGCTTTAAGTAGTTCCGTTCTGACCTTGGGATCACGGAGGTACCATGGGTTGATCGGGGCCACCCTACCCTCCGATCCCAGGTGTGCGTCCACAACCAACCACAGTGGGGAATGATCCGAAATACCCCTGGCAAGATGTTTCACCTCCCTTATAAGGGATGCCTGGGAGGAGGGCATCAACACATAGTCCAGTCTCGAAAGACTGCCATGGGCCCCAGAGTGGAAAGTATATTGCATTTGCCCAGGGTGATGCAGGCGCCAGCAATCGGCTAACCCCAGCGCCTCCAGGAAGTCCCTTAACCAGGATTGAGACGTCGCGATGACACGGGGAGGGTAACGATCAAACATCCCAGACACTACCGAGTTGAAATCCCCACCCACTACAAGCAGACCTTCGGGGACTCCCAGGATCACTCTTCCCAGGTCGGCATAGGTAGTAGTTTGGAGGCCTGGCGGTATATAGACCGAGAGCAGAGTGATCACTCTCCCCTCCCAGCGCCCCACAATGGCGGCGTATCGTCCCTTATCATCCAGTATAATGTCGTCAACGGCAAGAGGGAGGGAGTTCCGAACCAGAATGCCCACCCCCCTGGAGCCAGAAGTGAAACCTGAGTGCGCAATGAGACGATAGCCACGCCTATTCATTGCATGGCACGTATTACCAAGCAAAGGCGTCTCCTGAAGCAAAACCACAACAGGGGACAGACGTCGCAGCAGTTGCAAAACTACCCCCCGCTTAATTCTGTCTCCCAACCTATTAACGTTCCAACACAGTATTCGTAGTCCCCTATCCCCCATCCCAGAGGCCACCCCAAGTCCCCCCCCACACCAGACGCGACACTGTAAAACAGAAGATCATCGATACTATGCCTTGATTAAAACAAAGAAACGCAAACCGTAACCCCTCAGCCCCCCAAAACATCATACCCCCACCCCGCACCCCTGCGTAAGACTCAAAAGCCACCCCAACTTGCAGTGTGCCTGTCGCCCTAACATACAACTATTCTACGAGAAGAACCCCAGAGGAGGAAGACTCACCCAACCCCCACCCACACCCCATTCAGATAACACAGTAGCGAGCAATAGTAGCATAGCATCAAACCACTGTCGAAAGTCAATACGTTGGTCCGGGAGCCGATTTCGCTCCCTATTCCTGCTCCATCGGGCCGCCCTCTGCTCCACCGGAGTGTTCGGAATGATCAGATTGCGCTCGTCCCGGGGGCAGTGTGTCCAACCAGTCACTAGCCACTCCAGGATGCTCAAAGAAGAATGTTCTGTCATTGTGGACCACACGCAGTCGGGCCGGGAAAAGCATGGCATATTTCATATCTCTGTCCCTCAGTCTCTTCTTCACCCCCTGGAATCCAAGTCGCTGCTTCTGAACCTGCTGGGTGAAGTCCGGGTAGAAGCTGACCGTGGCGTTCTCATATGCCGTAGGGCCCGACATGCGTGAAGCTTGCAGGATCGCATCTCTGTCCCGAAAGTTAAAGATCCGAGCAATGATGGGACGCGGAGGAGCTCCCAGCTTAGGCGGGCCACCCTGGATCCTGTGTGCACGTTCTACTGCAAAAAACTTGCTGAGGCCCTTGGGCGCTAAATGATTCAGGACTAGGTCCTCCACCAGCAGGTCCACCGATGATTGTCCCATCGTCTCCGGGACACCGACCAGTCGGACGTTGTTCCGCCGAGCACGGCCCTCCAAATCGTCCAGGCGTCGAGTGAGGTAGTCACGGGCGGACCGCAAGTTACCGACCTCTGCCTGTAAATCGGAGACGTCGGTAACAAGACTAGATGTCTTCAGGTCGAGGGATTTGACCTTCTCATTAGTCTTCGCAAGATCCGCCCTGATCAGGGTAACATCTATTGCGACTGTGTCCAACTTGTGGGTCAGGGCCTCATACTGTTGTCCCAGTGTGGCCTTCATCCCGGCAATGGCGCCCATGACTTCCTTCAACGACAGATCTTCACCCATCGGGGATTCGTCTCCAAAATTGGCCGGGGGTTTATTCAGTCCGCCCGGAGAGCCCTTAGCGAGGCTATATCTATCCATAACGTTAGACTGCACGGGACCTCCTCGAGCTGCCGGTCTGGTCTTGCGTTTTTCTCCCTCGGGCTTGGTGGCCATTTTAGGTCATGCGCCCCGGAGGGTATTCTGAGACCTAGTAAAAATGGCTACACTGGATGCGCCCGCAGCAAATTGGAGAATAGGTTGAGGGCCAGCCACCAGGCAAGGAGCAATGAAAGTCCGGATCGCCAAGCGATGATGCGTGGTTAGAAAGAAGCAATAAACCAGGGCGACCAAGGCAAAGTCAAAGAGGTCGAAGCACGAGAATCGAAACTGAAAGTAGAAGACCGGGCAAAGGAGACTCGCATGAGCCGTTGTTATTCAATTACTACCCGGCTGGCAGAGAAATCAAGCCCGGGGCAGTACCATGGAGCAGGCCGAAAATGTTCAAAAGTCCATATCTTCGCCTCCCGTAGTCCAAATCGAAATCCGAAAACGGATAAATGATCAGCAGGGTCGCGCCAATAAAAACCCGTTGTCTAAATAAAGGATAGGGTGCAGGATAATCGGTGGAGGTGGCGAAGGTCCGGGAGCTCTAAGCTCACGCGACCATCTTGGGTGCGCGCTAAGCTCCTCCTACCAGAGCGATTCCCTGTTTTGTTTTTAGTATGGATGTGACATCTATTTTTGGAAGGCTGGAGTGTCCACCTCCAGTTCAAATTATATTCATAATGATAAAAAAATAAGTGTTCCAGGATCCCGGTAATATTTTACATTTATGACTTTGGTGAGGATATCTACAATGCAAAACTAGTGTTACAAATAAGTAACATTTCTTTCTTGGGTATCACATTGTATGTATGTTGTCCACCCGTTAGTTATTTTATATAATTCACATGAACTGCATTGAATTAAATTTATTCTTGAGAACAACAGTTTTCCTCCAGCTAAAGGACCTTAGAAAATGTGTTCTTTTGTCTTAGTTCCTTTTTAATATTATTCTACTGGGCAACACTAAAACTATACTTTGTATTTTAATAAATCCTGTTTCTTTAATCAGCAAAGAGAAGACCCGAGAATGAGTGTTTCAGTTTAATTTCTTCTCAACCGATTAGTCTCTTCAGTCTCCCAGCATAAAGTCGTCTTGAATTGATAAAAAACCTGTACTGTTAATCAGCTCAGTACACATGAGAAGTAATCAAAAGTTGAACATGCACAACAATGAAACACCTGCTGTTTGCACAAAGATAAGAGCTATTGCAAATCCTCTCCTAAATATACTATTAAGGTACTTTGAGGCATCTGTGTCTGACTGCATATGCATGGTAAAAATCATGATTAAACAAGCTAAATATTAAATTCTACTTCTTCGCTAATGCTCCTCCTTCCAGCTTAACCCCTTGCACGCTGCAATAATTCTCCCGCTGTGCAGGAGAATTAATGAGCGGGCGGGACATTTCAGAATTATAATCAATGGTTACCTCATTGTGTATTTTATTGTTATATATATTTGCTCAATCTTGTTTGTCCAGTTTTCTTTAGCTTTCTATTCCACCCTTTGACCTCCCTTGTTTCCTTTCTCTGTTTCTCTTTTTATTTCAAACTACACTTTCCGGTAAACCAGGGGGAAAATGTGATTCTTTATTAATTGATGAACTCATTAAAAGTCAATTTCTGTTGGATTGAATACAATATGCTGACATTTTCCAAATAACACTGATGGCCTATGCAAAGCTAACATTGTGTATGATGTCCCTTCATTCTGTATCTCCTTCTTTACACTGCTTTTTAATAAGACAGTTGTTGCTTAAAAGGGATTGGGTGTTCTTGTCTGTTGGAGCCAAATACAAGTGCTCTGCCCTTTCTGTGCAGCATATTAAATGAATAAACCGTTTATCCGAGTTTCTATTGTCTCCAGTTGGTCACAACATACCTTGATTGATCCTTAATCTGCTGGTCAGAATTCCTACCTGTTTTTTGGATTTATATGGATTTGACAGAAAGATTTCTCCTCCATGTAATATCAGATGGAGGACATGAATGCCGCCTCCTAACATCCTCCTAACATGGAATGGAATGGAGAGATGGCAACTGATTGAGGAGGCTCTGCAACCTGGAAGCAAGCTGTAATATTCGTTTGCACACATTCTAACCGAAAGAGATAAAAGGTCCAAGCGATATTTCTCTCTGTCGAGCAAAATCACCAGTTGTATAAACTTAGACGATTTCCTGATGTCTGTTTGCAGTTGGAGTCATCTGATGTGTCTTTGTATTGACTTGTTCCTACCAAACAATACTAAAATAATAGAAAATATAGGCACATCTGGTTGCTCATGTGAAATATAGGTGATGTAAATTTACATTCTGTGAGCTCTTCAGAAGTACTTTTTATTTTTTTGATGAGATGTAAATGATGCATGAGCAAGTGTAAGATGGAGGTTCCATTCAAGGTTATAGCATAATCATGTTGCGGAATTGGTGTTTAACTTTCATTTTGAAATAAAAGAAACCTAGTAGATAGTTAATTATCTTGGTTTACAAGTTCGTGGCAAGTATGCACAGACAAAGATAATTGTGTGTGGGTATATATATATATATATATATATATACACATATCACTGAAAAAGCAAAGGTTAAAGTAACGTTATAGTTAGGTGAAATGTTCAGTAACAACGTAACGGTTTAAACTCTAAAAAAACATGGAAATTCAGGAGTTATAGCTATCTCAAGTAACTATAACTCATGTCCTAAGGTAATTAGAACTCACGCACTAACCATGCGCTGCTAACTACCCCACATAATAAATCATTTATGACATCTTATATTGATAATATCACTTCAACATTTGGGATGACATTTTTGATGAGAAAGCTCTGCATGGCTGGGACGCAAGTTACAGCTATCTTAATTGTGGGCTGAGTAATTAATAAAGGGAGAGGTGCATGCATTGACCCCAACCTCCCCACCCCCACTCCAGAGGCCCTGGCTCACCCCAGAGGGGTTACAAAAGAAGCTTCTTTTAATTAATTAATTTATTTTTTCATTTCCTTTTGCTGCAAATCCTCCAAAAATATGACTGAGTCGTAAGTCCTAAGAAAGTTGCCATCACTTCCTGGTTGAGGTGGCTGCAGCCAACTCAATATCCGTTTGAGATCTGTCAGCTCCACAGACTCTTTTTCTGCACCAGTGTGTGTGTGTAAATTACACAAAGCTTCAAATCCAGTCAAATGAAGAATGTTGCACACAAATTAGCGTAAATCGATTTCACTGCAAGGTGATCAAGGTGTCAGCCGAAATGCATTCTCTGTCGATATTAAACTGAAATATTTTTACAGCATTCTTCCTTTGAATTAGAATATATATATATATATATATATATATATATATATATATATATATATATATATATGTGTGTGTTAATATATATATTGCTCCACAGTGTAACTTCAATTATCCCGCGACAAGATGTGACTTTTATAAAGCGGTGAGAAAACTTAAGCTGCGGAAATTATACGCACTTAAAGCTAAGCCAAAAGACGCAATGCTGCCTCCCAGTGGAAATGATGATACCGTGAGCAATGCATCCCAAGGTACCAGGATTATTACGGAATTATGGGAGACGGAGGGGGCAGGCTATGAAGGAGCGACACAAGCCATAAGAGAAACTTGTAAATTGGACGAATTAGGAAATAGATCATCGGTTAAAACCCTATTCAGATCCCCTTCGACTTTCACCCCAGTACTTCCAAGAGATGCTATTGACATCTTTCACGAGAATGTTGTAGGACAATTGAAAGAATTACAAAGAAACATATCTAACACCAAAAGAAAGTATGATGGACTGTCGCAACGATACAAAGCCCTCACAACCCGCCTATCCAAAGAAAAAGAAGTTATAATAAGAGGGAGTGATAAGGGCGGGAATATTGTACTAATGACTAAAATGAACTATGATAAGGAGGCATTTTCCCAACTAAATGACCGGGACTGTTATGAGCGCATCAAGGCTCAGACTTTGACAGCCATCAAATTTGAATACCACCAAAAATTAGCTCTTAGAAATCGACCAAACTAATTAGTGATGCAGAGTACAAATATCTTAAAGTTGATAATCCAGTTACACCCATCATGTACTTTATCCCCAAAGTGCACAAAATTCCATTACATCCGCCTGGCAGGCCGCTTATATCTGCAAGAGGTAGCATACTTGAACATACATCGATATACATAGACTACTTTTTACAAGGCTATGTGCAAAAACTGGATTCCTATGTGCAAGACACGGGTGATTTTCTGGGGAAAACAAAACACATTGATTGGGTACCTGGTGATTGGTTAATGGCGCTGGATGTTACTTCGCTATATACCAGTATTACACATGTACATGGACTGTCAGCTGTAAAACATTATTTATCAAGACGTGACTCTATGTTTGGAGAGCATAATAAGATGTTATTGGATATGTTAGAATTTTGTCTAACAAACAACATTTTTATGTTTAACAACCTAATGTACCGGCAATTACAAGGGGTGGCAATGGGGGCCAGCTTCTCCCCGAGCTTCGCATGTTTGCACATGGGAGCTTGGGAGGAGCTGGTACTCAGGGCTACACACCAACAGACTATTGAAAATAATGTGATCGCTTGGTACCGTTTTATTTATGATTTACTTGTGATATGGAGGGGCAGTGAGGAAGCAGCGGTGAACTTTATTGATAACATCAATCAGAATGACTTAAACCTTAAATTCACTGCTACACTTAGTCAGAGTGCGGTCACATTTTTAGACACGGAGCTGTGTATATTGACAAAGGTCGACTTGAATCCAGGATTTTCCGCAAAGCCACGGCTGGCAACAGCATTTTACATGCGGCCAGTGCACATCCCATGCATCTCGTATCAAGTATCTCTTATGGGGAGATGCTAAGGATGAGACGTGTGTGTAGCAATCCTATAGATCTGGAAAAAGCCCAATTAGAAAGTAGAGAGCGTTTCCTCGAAAGAGGCTATTCAGTTCAAACTATTGAAAAGGCCAGGGTTAAATCCATGACATTCACCAGAGAGGAACTCCTCACACACAGTATCAGGCACCAACCTGGTACTGAGACAGGTGTGAGTAAAAAGAAGTCAGAGGAGATTAAGAACTTTAGAATTATCACTGGCTTCAGCAAACAACACCGTGAGATTTTCAGGATAGTTAACAGACACTGGCCCATAGTGAAAAGTGACCCTATTATTGGTGCTGGTCTACCCAAAAGGGTATCGCTAATGTATAGCAGGGCACCCTCCCTCAGAGACCAACTAGTAGATACTAACCCTGAACCCATCATGAAGACCACATGGTGGCAAAATAACAAGGGGCTCTTCAAATGCAAGACCTGCAAGGCTTGTAATCATGGAATCAATACCAAAACCTATACTGATGGCTTTAGTGAGGTACAACATCCAATTACACAGGTATTAACCTGTAAAACTGAATATGCAATTTATGTATTACAATGCCCCTGTCTACTAAAATACGTTGGTAGTACGAAACTCCCTTTACACCAACGTATTCTCCAACATTTGAGAGCTATCACTAATGTGGACAATACTTATCCGGTGGCGAGACACTTTCGTGACCACCACCAAAGTATTAATACTTCACTTAAATACTTTGTGATAGACACGGTAAATGCAAGCAGAAGAGGCGGTGACAGAGAGGCTAAGCTGAGAAAATTGGAAACCCGTTATATTCTCTTACTTGATACGAAGGCCCCAGGTGGGTTGAATGTCACAAAGGATTTGTACACTTGTCTCCCATGAGCCATTCAATAACAATTTAATTCATAGTATTGAACTAGAATTGTACATAATGGGAACAATGTCCCATCGTGCGAGTGTACTCGGCTGGGAAACACCACGATAGGGAATACGAATATGATAACATTTTGGATAGATCGGACTTTTTACTGACGCTGTTGCTATAAGATTTGACAATTTTGTACACTATGAGGGCACATCATTTCTGTTTAAACTAGGAGGGTCCTTATTCCCCATTAGTTGATTCTCAGAATGTATGATGCAAATTCAGTTATATTTTATTTCATTCATTTAAACACTACATGGTCAGCTAATTAGGGGGCAATATAATAATACAGTATACATTTGCAGTAACTATGCGACTATGGGCTATTTTTGCTTATTGTAATTAGCAATGTGTATATAAAATGGATATTAACATGATTTTACTTATTTATAAGGGAATCAGGTATTCGGCGTTTAATTTTTGCTTTACTTAGCAAAGAATGTAATTTGCACTTTATTTGCTTTTTTGCTCATAGGCGTATTTTGCACAAAAAAACGTTTCTGGAATAATATATCCGAAGTTTTGAATTCTGCACTAATGCGTATTTTGCACATCAATATCAAGCACTAGCACTTTAGTCTTACCAACATGAATATTGGATAGGCAAATTATTATTATTTATAATTTGCCATGTTAAACTGCGTATACCGAATACATATACACACAGTTAGAATCTATTGGTATTTTACCGTGATTTGTATTTTGTTAATCAGCCCAATTAGCAGCATATGTTTCTAATGCATTTAAACCAGAATGTAATTTGTACTGTTTTCAACAGGATGTGATATTAACTCTGTTGAACGATATAAAGACCCCGGTATGTTTTCCATGTTTACTTATAGCCCTTACACGTGACTAGGTAAGAACCAATTACTGGCACTTTAAAAGGACTCATTGTGATTGTGATCACTGTCATGTGAACAAGGCTCCTTTGAGCCGAAACGTCATGCGGCTAACTTGCACTAAATAAAAACTTTAGCACTTAACTGGTCCGTGTCTGCGTGATCCCTTGCTGGGAGAATTCCTGAGCGTGTGGAGAGAGACGCTGTTCCTTGGATATATATATGTGTTAATAGAGATATATGTTTGTGTGTTAATATAGATATATGTGTGTGTTAATATAGACATGTGTGTGTGTGTGTATATAGATATGTGTGCGTGTATATATATATATATATATAGCTATATGTGTGTGTGTGTATATATATATATATATATATATATATATATATATATATATATATATATATATATATATATATATATGTTTTTTCACAAAAGTAAAGACGCCGCACTTTGGAATTGCAGTTTTAGCTCATATTTATTCGGCAAACTCCATCTTCAGTCCATCACACCGACGCGTTTCGGGCATGCGCTCCTTCTCTATATATATATATATGTGTGTGTAAATTACGCAAAGCTTCAAATCCAGTCAAATGAAGAATGTTGCACATGAATTGCGTAAATCTATTTCACTGCAAGGTGATCAAGGTGTCAACCGAAATGCATTCTCTGTCGATATTAAACTGAAATATTTTTAAAGCATTCTTCCCTTGAATTAGACGCTATATATATATATATATATATATATATATAGGTGTGTGTTAATATAGATATGTGTGTGTGTGTTAATATAGATATATGTGTGTGTGTTAATATAGATATATGTGTGTGTGTTAATATAGATATATGTTTGTGTGTTAATATAGATATATATTTGTGTGTTAATATAGATATATGTGTGTGTTAATATAGATGTGTGTGTGTATAGATATATGTGTGCGTGTGTATATATATATATAGCTATATGTGTGTGTATATATATATATATATATAGTGTGTGTGTATATATATATATATGTGTGTATATATATATATATGTGTTTGTATATATATGTGTGTATATATATATATATGTGTGTGTGTGTATATATATATATAGATATATGTGTGTCTGTAAAGATATATGTGTGTGTGTGTGTATAGATATATGTGTGGGTATATATATGTGTGGGTGTATATATATATATATATATATATATATATATATATATATATATATATAAATATGTGTGTGTATATATATATATATATATATATATGTGTGTGTGGATATATATATATATATATATATGTGTGTGTGGATATATATATATGTATTTTATTATTTTTTATTTTGTTTATTTTAGAAGTTTTCTATAGCGATGGCCAGACCTGAGGGTATCGGACCACTTTACAGCAGGATGGAGAGAAGTCAAATACAGGATAATAGAACAAAATAGATGTAACCATAAGTGTTCAGAGATTACAATTGTGTTGAGCGCCTGAGGTGCGACGTTGAGGTAGAGAGGTCAAGGGATCCAAGGTGCGCCGTTGAGGTAGAGGGGTCAAGAGGTATTCTTGATGCATAGTCAGAGTTTTATGCTGAAATTTTCTCCTAGCGGTGATGAGCCAAGGCTGTGGGTTAGGGAGAGGGGATGAGGTAGGCAGTAGGTGCGCGATGTCAGGTGACTGCAAGGAGGAAGCGTGTGAGTCACGTAATTGCGTTGAGGAAGGCACGGTTGAGGTAGAGGACTTTTAGGCGGCTTTTGAATTTTGGAAAGGAGGGGGTAGTTCTGATGTCCACAGGGATGGAGTTCCAGATTTTAGGAGTGTTGCCTGCAAAAGAACGGGCTGTGGTTTTTTGTTTGCGCGTTTTCAGGGGGATGAGTAGGAGGGAGTTGGAACTCCTGAGACTTCTAGACTGGCCGGCTTTTTTTAGTTTAGACGCTAGGTATTCCGGTTTCCCTGTGTGCAAGGCTTTGTGTGTAAGGCAGGCAGTTCTGAAGCTGGCACGCATTTCCACTGGGAGCCATTGTAGATCTCTGAGTGCAGGAGATATGTGGTCACATTTTTTTACTCCGAAGAGTAAACCCACCACAACCAAAATAGTTCACTACTGTCCTTCTTTGTCTTGGACAATGTCCCTGTTAGAGAAAGAGGGGGTGATCGAGTGCAAGAGCTAAGACGACTTGAATCGAAAATTATTATCAAATACCATACAATGCACCCAGAAGGACATAATAGTGATGAGGCGGTGTCTGTGCATTTAGGATGACAATTTTGTTGCTCTGTTTCTCTCTATTTTTAATATCTTGAACTGCTGTGCTGGTAAAACAATTGTTTTTTTCGAATCTTTTTATTCCTCACATTTCTTGTATATAGTCATTTTAGTTAATATAAACGAATATTTACACTTGGTATAGTATCTCACCTATCGTTATTTTTATTATTTTTCACAGGTTTCTGGTGTGTTACAAATGGCAAGTGGAAGGCAAAACGAGTGATAATATCTTTCAATTAGAGACACAAATGTTGAAAACAGATTGTTAATAGGCAATGGTCGGCTTTGTTGATTAAAATTACCCACTAGGGCTAGATATGATTGGTTGGAGCGGGCCCACTGGGGCAATACATGATACTTTAAGCACTCGAGATTGTGTAAAATTGCTTTCGTCCGGTATGGGTTTATTAATGTGACTTCCAAGGCAGTTTGTATACCTTTAATGAGAGGCATTGCTCTCCTTGTGTGGAGTTAGCCTAAGCCCACAGGGGCTATACTATGCCCATGGTCCCGTTATGAACCAGCACCATGTGTAATCTCAAAAAGATTAATGCCACGTCAGGACATGTTTGCAGAGCTGCCTCAGAAGCGCATTTGCTGTTAGTACATTTTATGTTTTGAGATGACCTCTCCAGTACTGTTTCTGTTTATTTAGAGGATCCAAAAAATATTGACAACACGCACTTGCGAATTTGAAGTTTATTTAATTTAATGTTTGTTTCATGAACAATGTATCTCTACTAAAATTGACTGCATTAGATTAATTTTGCAGCAAATGTATGAGTTATGTTTTGCCATTTTGACCGAGAATGTTAAAACACAATTGAGTCTGTTTTCACTGCTTATTGCTTTGACGTGTCTCACATGTTATGTTTAAAACACCACGATTTGCTTTGCACTCTTACTCGTGAGCAAGGAGTAAGGACTCCGAAACGCATAGGAATGACTTGGCGAAAAATAAAATCATGCTGAAAGGATACTTTGTGGCCGTGGCATATTGTTTCTTGGATTCTTGGATAACAATATTGCTTGAATGTTCGGGGCTTGCGACCCAGTCACGGCCCGCCATTGAAAGTGGCTCAGGTTTCTGCGTGAAAAGCAGAGTTGGATATATATATATATTTTGCAAAAAAGTTCCATTTACCGGGGGCCCCGACCCTGCAGGGCGGACTCTCGAAAGCAGGAATGGAGATCCTGCTGCTTCAACACCATATCACCAAAAAGAGCCCAACTCCGTCTGACTGCAAGAAGCTGACTTTATTCGTCACACCCACAGTATCACATGACACACTTGAGAGTCCTGACGCGTTTCAGCGTTGTTCCGCCTTAATCATAGGAGGGTGTGTCCTCAATGAATTCCTAGTGGACTTGGTCCCACAGTGTTTGGACTGCGGGTTCCAGCATGCAACAGGTGAGTATTCAAGTCTAATTTTGCTTAATAGCGTGATTTCACCCAGTGCCTTCGTTGATAATTGCACAATGCTATGGGATGTTGCGGTGTTCTCAAAATTGGTTGCTTTCTTAACGGAGTGCCACATTGCCTTGGAAGTCCATGAGTGGCTGCCAGCACCGCAAGCGGGTCATCCCCCTCAATTAGTATTAACTACTAATTGAGGGGGATGACCCGCTTGCGGTGCTGGCAGCCACTCATGGACTTCCAAGGCAATGTGGCACTCCGTTAAGAAAGGGAGAGGAGAAGGATGCTTTCCTGTTTCCTACAACTCCGCAGCGGAAGCAACCAATTTTGAGAACACCGCAACATCCCATAGCATTGTGCAATTATCAACGAAGGCACTGGGTGAAATCACGCTATTAAGCAAAATTAGACTTGAATACTCACCTGTTGCATGCTGGAACCCGCAGTCCAAACACTGTGGGACCAAGTCCACTAGGAATTCATTGAGGACACACCCTCCTATGATTAAGGCGGAACAACGCTGAAACGCGTCAGGACTCTCAAGTGTGTCATGTGATACTGTGGGTGTGACGAATAAAGTCAGCTTCTTGCAGTCAGACGGAGTTGGGCTCTTTTTGGTGATATGGTGTTGAAGCAGCAGGATCTCCATTCCTGCTTTCGAGAGTCCGCCCTGCAGGGTCGGGGCCCCCGGTAAATGGAACTTTTTTGCAAAATACTAATTGAGGGGGATGACCCGCTTGCGGTGCTGGCAGCCACTCATGGACTTCCAAGGCAATGTGGCACTCCGTTAAGAAAGGGAGAGGAGAAGGATGCTTTCCTGTTTCCTACAACTCCGCAGCGGAAGCAACCAATTTTGAGAACACCGCAACATCCCATAGCATTGTGCAATTATCAACGAAGGCACTGGGTGAAATCACGCTATTAAGCAAAATTAGACTTGAATACTCACCTGTTGCATGCTGGAACCCGCAGTCCAAACACTGTGGGACCAAGTCCACTAGGAATTCATTGAGGACACACCCTCCTATGATTAAGGCGGAACAACGCTGAAACGCGTCAGGACTCTCAAGTGTGTCATGTGATACTGTGGGTGTGACGAATAAAGTCAGCTTCTTGCAGTCAGACGGAGTTGGGCTCTTTTTGGTGATATGGTGTTGAAGCAGCAGGATCTCCATTCCTGCTTTCGAGAGTCCGCCCTGCAGGGTCGGGGCCCCCGGTAAATGGAACTTTTTTGCAAAATACTAATTGAGGGGGATGACCCGCTTGCGGTGCTGGCAGCCACTCATGGACTTCCAAGGCAATGTGGCACTCCGTTAAGAAAGGGAGAGGAGAAGGATGCTTTCCTGTTTCCTACAACTCCGCAGCGGAAGCAACCAATTTTGAGAACACCGCAACATCCCATAGCATTGTGCAATTATCAACGAAGGCACTGGGTGAAATCACGCTATTAAGCAAAATTAGACTTGAATACTCACCTGTTGCATGCTGGAACCCGCAGTCCAAACACTGTGGGACCAAGTCCACTAGGAATTCATTGAGGACACACCCTCCTATGATTAAGGCGGAACAACGCTGAAACGCGTCAGGACTCTCAAGTGTGTCATGTGATACTGTGGGTGTGACGAATAAAGTCAGCTTCTTGCAGTCAGACGGAGTTGGGCTCTTTTTGGTGATATGGTGTTGAAGCAGCAGGATCTCCATTCCTGCTTTCGAGAGTCCGCCCTGCAGGGTCGGGGCCCCCGGTAAATGGAACTTTTTTGCAAAATACTAATTGAGGGGGATGACCCGCTTGCGGTGCTGGCAGCCACTCATGGACTTCCAAGGCAATGTGGCACTCCGTTAAGAAAGGGAGAGGAGAAGGATGCTTTCCTGTTTCCTACAACTCCGCAGCGGAAGCAACCAATTTTGAGAACACCGCAACATCCCATAGCATTGTGCAATTATCAACGAAGGCACTGGGTGAAATCACGCTATTAAGCAAAATTAGACTTGAATACTCACCTGTTGCATGCTGGAACCCGCAGTCCAAACACTGTGGGACCAAGTCCACTAGGAATTCATTGAGGACACACCCTCCTATGATTAAGGCGGAACAACGCTGAAACGCGTCAGGACTCTCAAGTGTGTCATGTGATACTGTGGGTGTGACGAATAAAGTCAGCTTCTTGCAGTCAGACGGAGTTGGGCTCTTTTTGGTGATATGGTGTTGAAGCAGCAGGATCTCCATTCCTGCTTTCGAGAGTCCGCCCTGCAGGGTCGGGGCCCCCGGTAAATGGAACTTTTTTGCAAAATACTAATTGAGGGGGATGACCCGCTTGCGGTGCTGGCAGCCACTCATGGACTTCCAAGGCAATGTGGCACTCCGTTAAGAAAGGGAGAGGAGAAGGATGCTTTCCTGTTTCCTACAACTCCGCAGCGGAAGCAACCAATTTTGAGAACACCGCAACATCCCATAGCATTGTGCAATTATCAACGAAGGCACTGGGTGAAATCACGCTATTAAGCAAAATTAGACTTGAATACTCACCTGTTGCATGCTGGAACCCGCAGTCCAAACACTGTGGGACCAAGTCCACTAGGAATTCATTGAGGACACACCCTCCTATGATTAAGGCGGAACAACGCTGAAACGCGTCAGGACTCTCAAGTGTGTCATGTGATACTGTGGGTGTGACGAATAAAGTCAGCTTCTTGCAGTCAGACGGAGTTGGGCTCTTTTTGGTGATATGGTGTTGAAGCAGCAGGATCTCCATTCCTGCTTTCGAGAGTCCGCCCTGCAGGGTCGGGGCCCCCGGTAAATGGAACTTTTTTGCAAAATACTAATTGAGGGGGATGACCCGCTTGCGGTGCTGGCAGCCACTCATGGACTTCCAAGGCAATGTGGCACTCCGTTAAGAAAGGGAGAGGAGAAGGATGCTTTCCTGTTTCCTACAACTCCGCAGCGGAAGCAACCAATTTTGAGAACACCGCAACATCCCATAGCATTGTGCAATTATCAACGAAGGCACTGGGTGAAATCACGCTATTAAGCAAAATTAGACTTGAATACTCACCTGTTGCATGCTGGAACCCGCAGTCCAAACACTGTGGGACCAAGTCCACTAGGAATTCATTGAGGACACACCCTCCTATGATTAAGGCGGAACAACGCTGAAACGCGTCAGGACTCTCAAGTGTGTCATGTGATACTGTGGGTGTGACGAATAAAGTCAGCTTCTTGCAGTCAGACGGAGTTGGGCTCTTTTTGGTGATATATATATATATATATATATATTCACTGAAAAAACCATAGGTTAGAGACCATATATAGTTAGCTGGACATTTTATTGACATAAAACCAATGAAATTCCATATATAGTTAGTTGCACTAACTATATATCGCGCACCCGCAATCCACTGCTGATGATGTCACATATTACATCATTCATGACATGGTCAGTGACATCACTGATGACATCACTGATGACATCTCAAATGACATCACTGATGACATCACTGATGACATCTCAAATGACATCACTGATGACATCACTGATGACATCTCAAATGACATCACTGATGACATCATCTAGTGTCTGTGTGTTTTTGTAAAGTTTAAATATGTTTTACATATTGAAGAATGAGTGGATGTATGGAAGACTGAGTGTGTGTGTGGCTGGCTGGGAGGTGTGTGACTGTGCATATCAATGTGTACTTGTATCAGTGATTGTATAAGAGAGTAAGTATGTGTTAGTATATGTGTGAAAAGTATGGTGTTCTGTGTTTAACTGTATAGATGAGGAAATCGAAGTGTGATTGATTCTTCACAGGACTGACTAGGTGTATGAGTGCATATGATAGTGTTGTAATAATGAGTGACTGTATGTATGAGTGATTGTATGGGTGAATGAGTGAATGTGTGTGTAGACGTAGGAATCAGTGAGTGCGTATGTAGTAACTGGTATTGGTGTGTCATGATGTCATCAGTGATGTCATTTGAGATGTCATCAGTGATGTCATTTGAGATGTCATCAGTGATGTCATCAGTGATGTCACTGAAGTATGGTGTTCTGTGTTTAACTGTATAGATGAGGAAATGGAAGTGTGATTGATTCTTTACAGGACTGACTAGGTGTGTGAGTAACTCCATGGATGAGTGGCAGTGTGTGAGTGTCTGCATAGGTGTATGAGTGCATATGATAGTGTTGTAATAATGAGTGACTGTATGTATGAGTGATTGTATGGGTGAATGAGTGAATGTGTGTGTAGACGTAGGAATCAGTGAGTGCGTATGTAGTAACTGGTATTGGTGTGTCATGATGTCATCAGTGATGTCATTTGAGATGTCATCAGTGATGTCATCAGTGATGTCATTTGAGATGTCATCAGTGATGTCATCAGTGATGTCACTGACCATGTCATGAATGATGTAATATGTGACATCATCAGCAGTGGATTGCGGGTGCGCGATATATAGTTAGTGCAACTAACTATATATGGAATTTCATTGGTTTTATGTCAATAAAATGTCCAGCTAACTATATATGGTCTCTAACCTATGGTTTTTTCAGTGAATTTTCAAGGTTTTGTAAATGCAAATTCCTAACTATATATGGTCTATAACCTATGGTTTTTTCAGTGAATTTCATTGGTTTTTTAAAAGCTAATATCTATAGCTGTAAAATATATTCTTTATTACGTGACGTATCACGTAGCCACGTGAGACGCCTCATGACGCGTCGCATAACCGTGACGTATCGGCTCTGCAGCGCAAACAAAACCCGTAACGTAAGCGTGCCGGAGCACGCTTACAGATATATATATTTTTTTTAACCTTAATTAGACAAAATCCACACGTGCACATATCTTGAGGCCTTGCAAAGGCACATCAAACAAACAGTCCCTACAATTTTGCCAAGTTTGCTGGAAATCGATTCCCTTAATTTTTTTTTTACTGTTTCTCTTGGTTTTCCCCTTGTTACGCTTACCGGGACGCTACCCGGTACGCGAACCGGACGCTCCAAAAACACAAGATGGCGGACTCCCGTTACGCTGCCGGTTAGCTGCCCGGTTCGCGTACCGGGAAGCGCCTCTACCGCGAAAAATCGCGGGGATCTTTAATATCCCCCTCATCAATCCTAGGGGGTCAGGAGGGGTTTACCTTGCCCCCTTTCCTTCATTTCCCCCTTCTTTTTTCACCACATCTTGTCTCTCGAACCTACCGAGAGACAAGATGGCAGCCGCTCCGGACTGTTTACAATGTTGACAGCTACGCTGCCGGTTAGCTGCCCGGTTAGCTGCCCGGTGAGCTGCCCGGTGAGCTGCCCGGTTCGCGTACCGGGACGCGCCTCTACGGCGTAAAATCGCAAAAAAAATATTTTTTTTA
The DNA here is from genome assembly GCF_964261635.1 of Lissotriton helveticus. Lineage (NCBI taxonomy): Eukaryota > Metazoa > Chordata > Amphibia > Caudata > Salamandridae > Lissotriton > Lissotriton helveticus. Next base: position 1,066,938,044 of record NC_136070.1, on the reverse strand, counting down.
TTTTTTGCCCCGCGGGGCACTTTAATATCCCCCTCATCAATCCTAGGGGGTCAGGAGTGGTCTACCTTGCCCCCTTTCCTTCATTTCCCCCTTCGTTTTTCACCACATCTTGTCTCTCGATCGTACCGAGAGACAAGATGGCGGCCGCTCCGGACTGTTTAGAATGTTGACAGACACCGGAGAGCCAATCAGCTTCGCTTCGCGAAGTTCCGTTACGCGTCAGGTACGCGAACCGGGGCGCTAACCGGAGCGCTGTCACAGATATATATATATTTTTAAACGTTAATTTCTCAAAATCCACTGGAGCACATATATTGAGACATAGCAAAGGCACGTCGGGCAAACCATATCTACAATTTTGCCAAGTTTCATGTAAATCTATTCAGCAGTTCGAGCTAAAAGTGAGTCCAACCGCCCTATGGAAAAATGAATGGGAAAAACGCGTTTTGGGACCCCCCTTTTTTCTCGGCCCCCCCTTGACGAAACCCCCCCAAATTTTCAGGGGCTGCTCAGAAACAAAATGTGCCATTTTCCTAAAAATTTCAGCCAATTCCGTCCACAAACGCCAAAGTTATTAGACATAGAATTTTCAGAAATCCCATAGAGAAAAAATCCTAACTATATATACCCACTGGCTATCGCCAGTAGGTAATATACATATATAAATATATATAATCTGCATATCTATATAAATATAAATGCATGCATACATATACATATATGCATACATATGCATGTTATTTACATGAAAGTTTTAAAAACACTAATAAAAGCAAAGCTAAAAAGCCACCTCATTACAAACAGAATGGCTTTAACTTAAACGAGGGCGAGATCTATTGCATTTTCAATGCTTGTTTACTTTGGTTCTATCAAGAAGACATTCAGATGTGTCACACATTTGCCATAAATTCTGAATGTTAGCACTCTAGTTGCTCATTAGATCACTGTAGTAAAGCTAGTGCTCACCAGGGAAGTCTGCTGCTAATCATGGTTTGCAGCCATTTTCCCGCATTTTTTATCCCGCAGACTTTCAGTCCGCATACCATTATCCCGCAAGGTCATTGACCTCGCATACCATTATCCCGCATTTTTTCAAAACGCATGTGCATTTATCGCGCATGCCTTTACAAAGAATTACGTTTTAAAGGCATGTATGGTAAATGCATTTGCGTTGTGAAAACCACGATGACGAGAGAGGTAAGTGGGTTTGTGTTAATTTTTTCGTGGGTTAGTGATTGTGTAGTGTAAAGTAGTGTTGTGTAGTGTAGTGTTGTGTTAGTGTAGTGTAGAGTTGTGGTGGTTGTTTAGTGTAGGGTCATGCTGGGGGTAGTGTTTTAGGGTTTAGGGTTGTGTTGTAGTGTTTGCGTAGTGTAGGGTCATGCTGGGGGTAGTGTTTTAGGGTTTAGGGTAGTGTTGTAGTGTTTGCGTAGTGTAGGGTCATGCTGGGGGTAGTGTTTTAGGGTTTTGGGTTGTGTTGTAGTGTTTGCGTAGTGTAGGGTCATGCTGGGGCTAGTATTTTAGGGTTTAGGGTAGTGTTGTAGTGTTTGCGTAGTGTAGGGTCATGCTGGGCGTAGTGTTTTAGGGTTTAGGATAGTGTTGTAGTGTTTGCGTAGTGTAGGGTCATGCTGGGGGTAGTGTTTTAGGGTTTTGGGTAGTGTTGTAGTGTTTGCGTAGTGTAGGGTCATGCTGGGGGTAGTGTTTTAGGGTTTTGGGTAGTGTTGTAGTGTTTGCGTAGTGTAGGGTCATGCTGGGGTGTAGTGTTTTAGGGTTTTGGGTAGTGTTGTAGTGTTTGCGTAGTGTAGGGTCATGCTGGGGGTAGTGTTTTAGGGTTTTGGGTAGTGTTGTAGTGTTTGCGTAGTGTACGGTCATGCTGGGGGTAGTGTTTTAGGGTTTTGGGTAGTGTTGTAGTGTTTGCGTAGTGTAGGGTCATGCTGGGGGTAGTGTTTTAGGGTTTTGGGTAGTGTTGTAGTGTTTGCGTAGTGTAGGGTCATGCTGGGGGTAGTGTTTTAGGGTTTAGGGTAGTGTTGTAGTGTTTGCGTAGTGTAGGGTCATGCTGGGGGTAATGTTTTAGGGTTTAGGGTAGTGTTGTAGTGTTTGCGTAGTGTAGGGTCATGCTGGGGGTAGTGTTTTAGGGTTTAGGGTAGTGTTGTAGTGTTTGCGTAGTGTAGGGTCATGCTGGGGGTAGTGTTTTAGGGTTTAGGGTAGTGTTGTAGTGTTTGCATAGTGTAGGGTCATGCTGGGGGTAGTGTTTTAGGGTTTAGGGTAGTGTTGTAGTGTTTGCGTAGTGTAGGGTCATGCTGGGGTGTAGTGTTTTAGGGTTTTGGGTAGTGTTGTAGTGTTTGCGTAGTGTAGGGTCATGCTGGGGGTAGTGTTTTAGGGTTTAGGGTAGTGTTGTAGTGTTTGCGTAGTGTAGGGTCATGCTGGGGTGTAGTGTTTTAGGGTTTTGGGTAGTGTTGTAGTGTTTGCGTAGTGTAGGGTCATGCTGGGGGTAGTGTTTTAGGGTTTAGGGTAGTGTTGTAGTGTTTGCGTAGTGTAGGGTCATGCTGGGGGTAGTGTTTTAGGGTTTAGGGTTGTGTTGTAGTGTTTGCGTAGTGTAGGGTCATGCTGGGGATAGTGTTTTAGGGTTTAGGGTTGTGTTGTAGTGTTTGTGTAGTGTAGGGTCATGCTGGGGGTAGTGTTTTAGGGTTTAGGGTAGTGTTGTAGTGTTTGCGTAGTGTAGGGTCATGCTGGGGTGTAGTGTTTTAGGGTTTTGGGTAGTGTTGTAGTGTTTGCGTAGTGTAGGGTCATGCTGGGGGTAGTGTTTTAGGGTTTAGGGTAGTGTTGTAGTGTTTGTGTAGTGTAGGGTCATGCTGGGGGTAGTGTTTTAGGGTTTAGGGTAGTGTTGTACTGTTTGTGTAGTGTAGGGTCATGCTGGGGGTAGTGTTTTAGGGTTTAGGGTAGTTTAGTTGTTTAGTGTATGCTAAAGGCATATTCGTTCTAAAAGTTCTCGTTATTTTAATTTGCGGCCTAATAGTACATGCAGGATTTTTTTTGCGGACTGATGGTATGCGGGATTTCGTCATATATTCGCTAATCATACTTTCAATGGCAAAATGAACCCCCTCATTTTGTTCCTTTTTAAATTAAATGTTTTAAGAGTTACCACTTTATTCCAATCAAGATGGCTTCAGGTGTGCCATACCTTTGTAATAAGTAGGACTGTTAGCACTCTAGTTGTTCTTTAGAACACTCTGGGACATTCTGTCATTGGGCTATAGTTGGGCTACATCTGGCTGATATTTGGGCTACATTTGTTTTTTTTTGTCTCTGGTGGCCATCTTTGGGCTACATTGGGCTACATTTGGGCTCCAACATATATATAGCCCAATGTAGCCCAATATATATTTTTCAAAGTTAATTTTCGTAAAAACCACTGGAGCCTATATCTTGAGACATAGCAAAGGCACATCGGGCTACCAGTCCCTACAATTTTGCCAAGTTTGGTGTAAATCCATTCAGCCGTTCAGGCTAAAAGTGAGGCCAACCGCCCTATGGAAAATTGCATGGGAAAAACACGTTTTGGGACCCCCCTTTTTTCTCGGCCCCCCCTTGACGAAACCCCCCCAAATTTTTAGGGGCTGCTCAGAAACAAAATGTTCCATTTTCCTGAAAATTTCAGCCAATTCTGTCCTCAAACGCCAAAGTTATTCGACATAGAATTTTCAAAAATCCCATAGGAAAAAAATCCTAACTATATATACCTACTGGCTATCGCCAGTAGGTAATGTATGTATGTAAGAAAATCTTTCTGGATTGGGCACTGATGAAGCCTTTGAGGCAGAAACGCATCCGCCCTGCGCTTCCAGAGACTTGTGTAGCCAGCGCTGTTAACAGAATAAAGCCATTTTTACTCACCCCCGGAACTGTGTCACACTCTTTTTCGGATAGAGGGAGAGAGCCTGGTTGGGATGTTTGACCAGCAAGCAGGTACTGGCGTAGTGACAAGCCCTCATGATATGGAGCACCGCGGCAAACCTGCACCTGTGTGTTTTGCATAAAACTGCTATGCGGAGCCCCCCCTGGTGTTATTTTTCCACATGGAGATTATCGATGTCAGAAGGGGAGAGAGGAGGCAAAATTGGTTTGCCTGATAAGGGGGACAAAGAACTGCTTTACCCTACGCACTGCTGTGACGGCGTGGAATCTTCAGCCATACTTGGTTTGGGACGTCACGATATGGTTTAGTCAACCCATCACTGTATAGGGTGCCTGCTGAGGACTCCAAGACCCAGAATGCAGCAGTGGGGAAAGTGGAGCGCAAAGTGTCCTGCACCTGTGAGGCAGTTAAGGAGGGTTCATTGACCACATGACCGGGAGTGGTCACGGACATAAGAGTACCGGAATAGACCCTCGGAACACCAAGAAAATATTTCTGGATTGGGAACTGATGAAGCCATTGAGGCGGAAACGCGTCTGCCCTGTGTTTCCAGAGACTTGTGTAGCCAGCGCTCTTAACAAAATAAAGCCGTTTTTACTCACCCCCGGAGCAGTGTCACACTCTTTTTCAGAGAGAGGGAGATATATATATATACATATATCAACCTCTTCTTCACCAAAAGGATGACGACTCCACGTGTAAATACTTCAGAATTTTACTGTTAGGCCACCATTGAACATATTTTGGCTTCGCCCATCCTTGCTCACCAATGCAGAGGCGGCATTACAAACAGTCTTTTAACTATTTTCATTACCACGTGCAATACTCTCTGTGTGAACAATAGTGAAAACAGACTGGTAGTTTTTGAACATTTAAGTTCATTTGTCAACAGGTACTTAGAGAATTCCCTCTTATTATAAAACAACCATTTGTGAGAAATGTTAAAACATACCGCTACAGTATTATCTGTTTTTCAAATATGACTGATGATGCTTTACTGGTTGCATACAATTTAACCCAAGTGGGTGAACCAGTCAGCAATTTACTTTAGACTTAATGGTCAGTAAAATAAATACATTATCAATATTGAATGCTGTCACTCATTCAGCCTATCAATGCAATGCATGTCAAATGCAGTTATGTGATTAAGCCCCAGTGGGTATTACTAGATATAATTTTGAATGTACAGTATACAATTTTTCTGCTTACCCAGTCTAAGAAAATGTGATGTGCTTGTGCTCCATGCTATTTAAAATCTAATTTACATGTTAAAACCCAATTGTAAGGACACAAGAGGATACTTTCTATATGATGTAGCTGCAATGATATATATGTATATATCTCTATATATGTATGTATATGTGCATGTATATAAGTATGTATATATATGTGTGTGTGTATATATGTCTGTATATATGCGCGTGTCTGTATATATATGTGTGTGTGTGTGTGTATATATATACATATATATATATATTCAGTGAAAAAGGCTGACATTTCACTCCTACAAAAACAGAGACATTCGGCCGTTATAGTTAGCTGAGCTAACTATAACTCTAGCCCTGCAATGCACTGCTGATGACGTCACATATTACATCACTCATGTCATGGTCAGTGGCATCACTGATGACATCTCAAACGACATCACTGATGACATCATCCAGTGACTGAATAGTTCTAAAAAGTTTAAGAATTTTATATATATATATATATATATATATATATATATATATATATATATATATATATATATATATATATATATATATATATATATATATATATATAAATATATATATATATGCCAAGGTGTATTGAAGAATAAGTGGGTATATGAGTGTCTGAATGGATGATTTAGTGGGTACGTGACTGACTGTATAAGTGAGTGATTGAGCGTAGCTTAGTGAATGCACAGGTGAATGACCAATCTGTGTGAATGCCTGTATCAGTTTGTCAGATGGTGTGTAAGTGGCTGCATGGATTGGTGAGTAACTATATGAGTGTCTATATGGGTTAATGATTTGTTGTCTGAGTACCTGTATGGGTGCCTGACTGTCTGTCTGTGCAGGTGGGTGGGGGGATGTGACTCCCTGCATGGATGTGTGAGTGGGTGATTCACTAGGTGTATGGGTTCATGAGTACATGTGTGAGGAGCAGTATGGGTGAGTGAGTGTGCATATGGCTGTGTTTGTGAGTGAGTGGGTATCTCAGTGGTATATGTGTGAGTAACTACATATGTGAAAGGCAGTATATGGAAGTGTGGGAGTATGTAAGTGACTATATGTGGGAGTGAGGATTGTGAGAGTGACTATGGATGAGTGTGTGCTTGTTTCAGTGATTGTATAATAGAGAAAGTATGTGTTAGTATCTGTAGGAATAAGTGAGGTGGTGTGTGTATAACTGTATAATGAGTAAATGGCAGTGTGATTGATTCTTTAGCTGACTGACTAGTTGTGTGAGTAACTCTATGGGTAAGTGGTGGGGTGTGTGTGTCTCTGGGTGTATGAGTGCATATATCAGTGGCTGTATTGATTAGTGACTGTGTGTATGAGTGACTGTATGGGCGAGTGAGTGGATGTGTGTACACCTATGAATCAGTGAGTGGGTATGTACTAACTGGTATTGGTGTGTCTATGGTTTCGAGAATGGTAGTCTGTATTTTAGACTTGGGTGTATAAAAATGTATATTAGGGTGTGAGGAGGTGCATCAGATATTAAGTGGATGATGTCATTTGAGATCTCATCAGTGATGTAATATGTGACATCAGCAGCAGGTCATTGCGGTGCGCAAGTTATAGTTAGCGCAGCTAACTATAACGGCCGCATTTCTCTGTTTTTGTCCAAGTGAAATGTCAGCCTATCTATAACGTCCTTGAAACCTGTGTTATTTTCAGTGAATTTCTAAGGTTTTTTTAAATGCTAATTCCTAACTATAATGTCCCTGAAACCTCTGTTTTTTTCAGTGAACTTCTAAGGTTTTTTAAATGCTAATTCCTAACTATGACGTCCCTGAAACCTCAATTTTTTTCAGTGAATTTTTTAGGTTTTTTAAATGCTAATTTCTAACTATGCCTACATAGGTAGGACATGTGCAGAAAGAGGAAGCAAGATGCAGAAAGAAGCAAGAGACGTGCTGAAAGAAGCAACAGAGGTGCAGAAAGAAGAAAGAGAAATGCAGAAAGAGGCAAGAGAGATGCACAAAGAGGCAAGATGGGTGCAGAAAGAGGCAAGATGGGTGCAGAAAGAGGCAAGATGGGTGCAGAAAGAAACAGATTGCAGAAAGAAACAAGAGAGGTGCAGAAAGAAGCAAGAGAAGTGCGGACAGAAGCAACAGAGGTGCAGAAAGAGGGAACGGGTGCAGAAAGAGGCAAAATAGGAGAAGAAAGAGGGAAGAGCAGTGCAGAAAGGGGCAAGAGGGGTGTAGAAAAAGGCAAGAGAGGTACATAAAAAAGCACAGAAAGTGCAGAAAGAAGCAACGGGGGTACAGAAAGAGGCAAGTGAAGTGCAGAAAGAAGCAGCAGAGGTGCAGAAAGAGGGAAGAGAGTTGCAGAAACAGGTAAAAGGGAGGGAAGAACAATACAGAAAGAGGGAACAGGGGTACAGACAGGCAGGAGAGATATGGGAAGAGGGGTTCCGAAAGAGGCAAGCGGGGTGCAGCAATTTACAAGAGAGGTGCAGAAAGACAAGAGCAGCGTAAAAAGAACCAACAGAGGTGCAGAAAGAGGCAAGAAAAGTGCAGAAAGAAGCAAAAAAGGTGCAGAAAGAGCCAAGAGAACTGCCGAAAAGAGCAAGAGATGTGCAGAAAGAGGGAAGGAGGGTGCAGAAAGAGGCAAAAGGGGTTCAGAAAGAACCAAGAGAGGTGCAGAAAGAAGAAACAGATGCAGAAAGAGACAAGAGAAGTAAAGAAAGAAGCAAGAGAGATGCAGAAACAGGCAGCAGAGGTGCAAAAAGAGGCAAGAGGGTTGCAGAACAAAGCAAGAGAGGTTCAGAAAGAATCAACAGGGGTATAGAAAGAGGCAAGAGAGGTACAGAAACAGGCAGCAGAGGTGCAGAAAGATGGAACAGGGGTGCAGAAAGATGCAAGAGGGGTGCAAAAAAGAAGCAAGTGAGAGGCAGAAAGAGGCAAGAGAGGTGCAGAAAGAAGCAACAGAGGTGCAGAAACAGGCAACAGAAGTGCAGAAAGAGGCAAGACAGGCACAGAAAGAGAGAAGGGAGGTGCACAAAGTAGAAACAAGTGCAGAAAGGGGCAACTAGGGTGCAGAAAGAGTCACGAGAGATGCAGAAAGAAGCAAGAGAAGTGCAGAAAGACAAAACAGAAATGTAGAAAGAGGCAAGAGGAGTTCAGATAGAAGCAACAGAAATGCAGAAAGAGGCAAGGGAAGTGCAGAAAGAAGCAACAGAGGTGTGCAAACAGGCAAGAGAAGTACAGAAAGACGCAAGGGAGGTGCAGAAACAGGCAAGAAAGTTATACAAAGAGACAAGAGAGGTGCAGGAAGAGGGAAGACGAGTGCAGAAAGAGGCAACAGAGGTGCAGAAAGGGAAGAAGGGTACAGAAAGGCACGAGGGTGCACAAAGAAGCAAGAGAGGGAGATGCAGAAAGAAACAAAAGAAGTGCATAAAGAAGGAACAGAGGCACACAAAGAGTCAATAGAGGTGCAGAAAGGGAAGAAGGGCGCAGAAAGAGGCACAAGGGGTGCAGAAAGAAGCAACAGAGGTGCAGAAAGAGGCACGAAAGGTACAGAAAGAGGCAAGAAAGTGCAGAAACAGACAAGAGAAGTACAGAAATAGGCAAGAATTGCTAAAAGAAGCAACAGAGGTGCAGAAAGAGGCAAGAGGTGCAGAAAGACCCAAGAAGGGTGCAGAAACAGGCAAGAAAAAAGTACAGAAAGAGGCAAGCATTGCTGAAAGAAGCAACAGAGGTGTAGAAAGATGCGAGAGAAGTGCAGAAACAGGCAGCAGAGTTGCAGAAAGAGGGAACAGGGGTGCAGAAAGGCAAGAGGGTTGTAGAAAGAAGCAACAGAGGTGCAGAAAGAAGCAACAGAGGTACAGAAAGAGGCAAGAGAGGTACAGAAACAGGCAGCAGGGGTGCAGAAAGAGGGAACCGGTGCAGAAAGAGGCAATAGAGGTGCAGAAAGATGCAAGAGGGGTGCGAAAAGAAGCAAGTGAGGTGCAGACAGAGGCAAGAGAGGGTGCAGAAAGAAGCAACAGAAGTGCAGAAAGAGGCAAGACAGGCACAGAAAGAGACAAGAGAGGTGCAAAAAGAGAGAAGAGGTGCACAAAGAAAGAGAAGTGCAGAAAGAAGCAACAGAGGTGCAGAAACTGGTGAGAGAGGTGGACTAAGAGAAGAGAAATACAGAAAGAGGGAAGACGAGTGCAGAAAGAGGCAAGAGAGATGCAGAAAGGGAAGAAGGGTGCAGAAAAAGCAAGAAAGGGAGGTGCAGAAAGAAGGAACAGATGCGCACAAAGAGGCAAGAGGGGTGCAGAAAGAAGGAAGAGTGGTGCAGAAATAGGCAAGAGAGTTGCTCAAAGAGGAGAGAAGGGTTTAAAAAGAGGCACAAGGGTGCAGAAGAAGCAAGAGAGGGAGGTGCAGAAAAAAACTAAAGAAGTGCAGAAAGAAGGAACAGAGGCACACAAAGAGGCAAGAGGGAAGCAGAAAGAAGGAAGAGAGGTGCAGAAAGAGGCAAGAGAGTTGCTCAAAGCGGGAAGAATGGTTCAGAAAGAGGCAAGGGGGTGCAGAAAGAAGCAATAGAGGTGCAGAAAGAAGCAGAAGTTCAGAAAGAAGCAACAGATGTGCAGAAAGAGGCAGGAGGGGTGCATAATGAGGCAAGAGAAGTGGAGAAAGAAACAAAGGTGCAGAAAGAGACAAGAGAAGTGTAGAAAGAGGCAAGAGAGGTGCAGAAAGAGGAAAGAGAAGTACAGAAAGAGGGAAGAAGGATGCAGAGAGAGGCACAAGGGGTGCAGAAAGAAGCAAGTGAGGTACAGAAAGAAGCAAGTAAGGTACAGGAAGAGGCAAGAGAGGTGCAGAATGAGGCAAGAGAGGTGCAGAAAGTAGAAGAGATGTGCAGAAAGAGGCAAAAGAAGTGCAGAAAAAGAAAGAAAGGTGCAGAAAGAAGCAACAGAAATGCAGAAAGAAGCAAGAAAGGCACAGAAAGAAGCAATAGTGGTTTGCACACCATTAGTACCAATCTAACCCCACATTTAGCAATAAGCAATAGGTGACCACTCTAGATTTGCAAAGGGCCTTCCACCCTTGCTGCATTTTTGGTAACGTTTGAGATAGAAACACGTTTTTTTGTTCAAATCTGCAGATTATGCAGCAGATGATGGATTATGTGGCAAATGCGGAAATTGTATAATTGTACAAAAGTCGGTGAAGCCAAACAGTCACATAACTCCACTCGCCATGCTCACACTTCTGACTAGGTCCAGAAGTGCTTCTCAGTGCTTCCTTCTTTTTTTGTCTCTTTGAGTTTATAGTTTAGCTTCTATGGAAACGAGGAAAACTAAACCTGAGGTTACCACTCGACAACACAGACTACAATACCACAAAATTACTCTCCATAACACATAATCCCACTTTACATAATTCCGAAACACTAAATACCACATACTTTCTAACCACATAATTTCACTGCACAACATACCACATAATTCCACTACACAAAACCTACATCAACTCCACTCCAAAAAACATTAGTAAAAAACATTTACACGCCAATAGCTCTAACTCTTGCACATGCGAGACCTATTACATTGCAAATGCTTCTTTAACTTGTAGTCGCGTTTGCAGAGAGGTGGAGAAAGGGGGCTGGGCCTTCAACCAATGCTCATGAATTCCGCTGCGTGGGACTTACAGGAGGTACCAGGAGGACTTCTTGGCCCCCAAAGTCCCTCAGGAGTAAACTTGAATTCATCCCCCAACCAGTAGTGTGCCAGGAGATACGTTTGCAGAGTGGTAGAGAAAGGGGGGCATGACCTCCGAAGACCTCTTAGGAATCCCACTGTATAGGAATTACTGGAGGTAACAGGAGGGGTAGTTGGACCCCAAGGACATCCTTGGGGGGCAACTACCCCTCCTATTACCTACAGTAAGTCCCACATAGCAGCATTGGTAAGTTCTCATAGCAGGCCACACCCCCTTTACCCACCAGTCTGCAAACCCACTCCCTGATGCACTCTTGGATGGGGAGATTGAAGTCTCCTTTGCTGCCAGGGTTCCTTGGGGGCCAACAAGCCTATCTGTTACCTCCAGTAAGCCACACACAGTGGAATTGCTGAGAGGTGGACACAGGCCTCATCAACCCATCAGCAGTGCACCAAGAGGTACGTTTGCAGAGTGGCGTAAAAAGGAGCGTGGCCTCGGACCACCTCTCAGCAATCCCACTGTGTGGGGCTTACTTGAGGTACATAGTGACCCTTAGTATTCAAGGGGACTTGATCCCCCAAGCCAGAACGCACCAGGAGGTGCGTTTGCAGAGTGGTGCAGGGAGGGGGCGGGATGCAGGCTTCTCTTTTATTTATTTTTAGAAGGGTGGCATGGTCAATTATTTTTTTTTAATTCCCTTTGAAGGAAGGGGCAGCGTGGCCCCCCTTCCCTGGGCCACTTTTGGACCCCGGACCCCATCCTTTCGGCCTGGCCTCACATAGGGGACCACGGGGAGCCCCAATGCCCCCGCGGTCCCTGCCAGCTCCCCGCCTGCTGCGGGAGCCGGCATCATTTTTGGACAAGGCGAGCTGCTGACATGCAGCTCCCCTTGTCCAAAAGCAATTTTCTTCGCTTCATAGAAGCAAGAGGAGTTTTTCTGCTCTCGCTTCCATGAAGCGAAGCAGAAGTTTGCAATGGCAGGGTGGAAGCAGTGCTCCTGCCCTGCCATTGCAAACTGCAGTGTCCCGGGATGGGCACCCTAGGACATTGCTGGAGCTGGTCTTGGGGGGGTGGTCCCAAGGGTCAAGGAGGGCTGATGGAGGGGGGTCTGTGGCCCCCTTCCCACATAGCCCTGGGGAGGTGGTGGTCCCTTGGGTCCGCAATGGTCTCCCGTATTTGCTTAAAGTATACCCTGGGGAGTGGGTAGTCCCCGGGGCAGTGTGGGAGGAGCAGGAGCCCCCCCATATTTTGTTTTCATTTTTGAAGCCCGGAGATTTGGCAGTCCCCGGGGCTTGGGGGACCCGCGAGGCCCCCCCAACCAAAATAAATAAAAGCCTTGGGGAGGTGGCAGTCCATGGGGCAGCATGGGTGGGCAGAAGCTCCCCTACGGATATGTATATAAAAGCCTTCGGAGGTGGCGGTCCCCGGGGGCCCCTGCAACATAATTATAGACTGCTCCTGGGACCTGGCTGACCCGGGGGCTTAAAACAAATGAAGCGCAGGAGTGCACGCTTCGTTTACAAAAAAAAAAGAAAGAATTTTGGCGGGATTCACTTACCCTATGCGAATCCCGCCAATTTGTTTTAAAAAAAAATGATTTTTGGGGGCCATCACGGTCCCTGTGAGACTCCCTGAACAGGCCTAGGGGGTCAGGGTGTTTCTACCCTGCCCCCTTTTCTTGTTTTTTGACCTTTTTACTTGTGACTCGGTTCAACTGAGTCACAAGATGGCTGCCAACACTTTTTGGTTTGGCGTGTTGTCAGCCAATCAGAATAACGCTTGTGCTCGGGAGGCTTCGCGGATCCACCGCATCAGCCAGATATCAATAGCTTTTTATTTTGTAATTTCTTAGGATCTACACAACACACTTACACCATTTAAAGCAAAGAGTGCACTCTGAACCAAGAGCTACCTTTCTGCCAAATTTGGTGTAATTCCGTTCAGCAGTTCAGGCTGTAGCTGCGACAGAAGTTTCCTATGGAAATTAACATGGAGAAAACGTGTTTTGAGACCCCCCCTTTTTTCTCGCCTCTGTGTGATGAATCACCCCAAAACTTTCAAAACAAGAGCTGACTGGAGTGCCCCAATAGTTTTGAAAATTTTGTGAAGATTCATCAACCGGTGCCAAAGATATTGGCAGATCAAAAAACGCTTTTCCTATAGAAACTAGGTCCTAACTATGACTACCTACTGGCAACTGCCAGTAGGTAATGTGTATATATAAATATCTGTGTGTGTGTATAAATATATATATATATATATATCCAGACGCAAATCGTCCTGTTACGAGGGGAGCTCTTTAACAGTCGGTGCTTGTGGCAAGACCAGGACAGTTTCCCGCTTTTAGTATTATCCGCAAAGATAAATAAGGCAGCACTCCTCTTGGCTTTATAAAATATGTCACTGACCATGTCATGAGCGATGTAATATGTGACGTCATCAGCAGTGCATTGCACGCGCAAGTTATAGTGAGTCCAACTAACTATAACGTGGGAATTTCATTGGTTTTATGCGAGTAAAATTTCCAGCTAACTATAACTGGTGTGAAACCTATGGTTTTTTCAGTGAATTTAATAGGTTTTTTAAATGCTAATTCCTAACTATAACTGGTGTGAAACCTATGGTTTTTTCAGTGAATTTCATAGGTTTTTTAATAGCAAATCCCTATAGGTATGAAATGTAATATTTTTTACAATGAATTTTATATTTTACAATTATATAATACTATTTTTTTTTATTTTTATTTTTTTTTTTTTTTGCTCCGGAGCGCTCCCGGGGCGCGTACCGATGGGCTCAACGGTGAGCGCAGTGTTACGGCGCGCCCCAGGTCGCGTACCGGGGAGCGTTCCGTTAGCGATATTGCCGCGAACGAAAACAACATCGTGACGTATCGCGTAGCCGCGTGATGCGTCATATGACGCACGGCGTAAGCGCACCCGGAAGCACCCGAGCGCATACGATCGCGCAACGGGCGCGCCCCGGGGCGCGTAGCGTAAGCGCGTCGGGTCATGTGATCTGAAAATAACACTTTTCATTGGTTCAGATCAGTTTTGGTTTCCAAATGATGAAAGCCCGGATCATGTGACTTGAAAATAACACTTTTCATTGGTTCAGAACAGTTTAGTTTTCCAAATGATCAAAGCCCCCACCTTTTTTCCTCATTCTCACTTTGTTATTTGAGTGAGGAAGACCTGCTTTTTCCTTATAGAGATGGCTACAGTCATATCAGCAGCTGGAGCATCTGCCCCACCACCACCACTATCAAAAAGACCACCAGAAGATCACATTGGTGGTCAAGAAGAAGAGCAGGAGGATGATGAAGAGGAGGAACAGACAAGGCAGTTCCTGCCTGAAGATAATCCCCCATACAAACCAAAAGAGCACTTCATATGGGAGTTTTACAAAATCCCAAGGGGTTTCAAAAAAGTCAACGCTGCGAAGGTGACTTGTCTGATCTGTGGTGCTGAGCTGTCCAGGGGGAACCCTAATAAAAAATATTCCTTTGGGAATCATACTATGATTCGGCACATGATGCGTTTGCACCCTAACAACTATTCTGCAGCAGAGGTAAGGGACCTCTGCAGTAAGCTACCCCAATCAACATCGAGACCCTCAACATCCAAAGGACCCACTCCATCGGGTCCAGAGGCAAGGGAGACGGTCCCAAATATACAAACAAAGTTTGGGGATTACAAAATTGTTTGTATATATTGCAACAAAACAATTAAATATGGTCAGCAAAGCATCACACTAATTAATGTTGCTATGGATAACCACAAATGCCCGAAGAAACCATAATTTTTCCTGATTTTTTTTGTGCTCCAGTTGAGCCATTTTCAATTCCCTGTTTTTTGTTTCTCCCCAAAGAAAATACAAAAAAAATATAAAACTGTTCAGAAAAGCCCAAAAAAGTAAAAAATGTTAAAAAAAACAATAACAAAAATATAAAACAACAAAAAGAATAAAAAAACAGTTCTTTTTAGAAGTACCTCTAATTTATAAAAAAAAAAAAATTTTAAAAACTCTGTCATTCTTTTTCTCAACGGTATGCGTAACGGTACGCTCCCCGGTACGCGTACCGGGACGCGCACCAAAAAAAGAAAAAAAACAAAAAAATGAAGGAGTGAGCATGAGGGAAAGGGACAGAGAGAGTTATGTTCAGAGAAAGAGAGCTAGAGGCAACAACACAAAGGGACTGTGTATTAGATAGTAAAACAGTGAGGGAGGATTAGAAAAGAGAAGTGACTAAGTAAAGAGTGGTAAAAGAGGGTGGATAAAAGTGATAAGGGTAAGACATGGGGAGTGACAGACAGAAAGGAGAGAGACAGTAAAGGAAGGAGTGACTGAAAGGGAGTCAGTGAAGCAGCAAACAAAGGTAAGTGACGGAGTGTGGGTGAGTTGTAGGGAGTCAGCATGACGAAAGAGTATTGACAGATTGAGGGGAGAGAGACAGCAACGATAAGAGAGACAAAGTGAGGGAACGGAAGTGAGGAACTGTGAGGACAGACAGACTGAGAGAAGGAGTGACAGGAGTGAAGTAAATGATTAAGGGAAAGGGAATGAGTGAGGGAGCAAAGGAAGGGAACAGAGGGTAAGGGAAGTAAAGCAGGGGGACTGAAAGAAGTTGAATGTGCAAGGGGAGTTAGGGAAAGGGGAGTAAACATGGAGGATATGAATAAGTGAAGGAAGCAGAGTAAGGAAACAGGAGTGAGGTAGGGTGAGAGAATAATAGTGAGGTTAAAGGAAAGGGTGATGACAAACTACATTTTTTTAGACACACTTACCTTATAATTAATGTAACTTTAATTACATTTTTTTACTACACTTTGTATCTGTGAAAGAGAGAAGAAAAAATAAGTTCTAATTAGTCAAATATATATTTTAAAATAAAAGATTTAAATGAAGAGGTTAAAAATTATAACAGTGAATTAAGAAATAAAGTACGAGTGAAAGACACAGAAAGGGAAATAAAGTGATGTAAAAAGACAAAAAGAGGGTTAAAGAAATAGAAGGAGAGCAAATTACTAAGAGTAAGGCAAATAGATTCACTGACAGAGAGGAAGAGAAGAAGAGAGAAATGAAAATGATTTGGTGATGAAAGTAAAGAGAAGAACATTGAAATATAGGAAATGAGGGGTAGTAATGGAACCAGAGTAAAAGAAATAGGGTGAAGAACGATGAGAGAGGAACAGTGAAGTTGTTGTAAGAGAAATGATAGAAGGTAGATAAACACAAGTGAACATAACACAAGGAGAGTGAGGGACTGAGGACATAGAGGTAGTGAACGGAAAATAGAGAGAAGAGGTAAAAAAAAAGGAGCAAACAAAGATAAGCGAGGGAGAGTGGGTGAGTTATAGTGATAAAGTGCAACAATACTGGTGAGTGAGTAAAGAGGAATTACTAAAAGAGCAAATGAGGAAAAGACGGAAAAGGGAAGTAAAGCAGAGAGACTGAAAGCTGAAAAGTGCTGCAAGGGAGAGAGGGGATGCAGACAGTTGAAATGGAAATGAGGGGTTGTGAAAGAAGTGCAGTAAACGAATGGGTGTGAAACAGAGTGAGAGAAAGGCAGTGTGAGTGAGTAAAGAGAGCTGAAAGAGAGAGGAAAAAGGAAAGTGAGTGTGAGACAATGGGAATACAATATAAATTACATAATAAAACTATAGAATAATTTATACAACATGTTAGATAGTTTATTTTTGCTGTTCTCAGAACATATTGAATTTCACTAAAAACAGTGAGTTCAAACTATTCATCATATGACAGCGGGAAAAAAACACAATCAAAAAGATTGTGTTTAAAAAAAAACATATAAACTTACAAATCACATATGTACACTAATCTTTGATTCACTTACTTTTCCTTTAGGCCAAATAGTATATTATGAAGGTCCTATACGTTGGAAGGTACTCTGCTGTTCTCTAAAAATTCCATTTCATCGACTCTCTAGAAAAAAGCTCCAAGAACATCTGAAATATGTTTTAATGTTTTCATATACTCCTTCTGTTCACTCATGACTCTTTGCTCATTCCTTCACCTTTCCTTAAGGCCAAATAGTGTCAGATGTATCAGTATATTTTCAAATTAGTTAAAACAAACTCTAAAATTACCGTTTTCCCGACGTTCTGAAAGAAAGGCTCAAACAACATTTTCACAATATTTAAATTTTCATAATTCCATCTCTGGCTCTCTCATGTTGAACATTTCCTATAATACTGATATCACTTACTATGCGATCCACTTACCATACCTTTATGAGAACTATAATTTTTATATTATCTTCATCACTGTTACTCACAATATAATTTTAAACAGCAAACTAACTTTTATTAACTGCTCCCGTCTTTATAGGGCAATTACCTTTACTTAAATTTTGGTTCTAAAAACACTAGGTATGAATTTTTTAAGGCAAACGTTGTTTGAAGGTCAAATGAGAGTCATTACACATAGTCCAACCTTTTCGACATTTTAAATAGCATGTGTAATGCCCTGATGTTGTTGAAGGACCGTCATGATAAATAATAGCTAAAGTTGCAAAAGTTCTTCCTGATATTGATAACTGAGAAGCCACGAAATTTTTAATAGAGGTTGACAATTTACTTCCATCAGGTCTACATCGTTGGAACATTAAAATGACATATTTACCATATGTTTGTAAAAATAATGTGGACAGCATTGCACACTTACATTGGGTACACACCATATTGTGATCAGCTGCTTTAACTAGATTATTAAAAGACACTGATTTGCAGTCTGGTAAAGTCAAATATATGAATCTTTCAGTGTCTATTGTAGTACTACTTGATAAACTACAGTTGTCGCAGTCATGCTGCCATTGATAAGAAAGGCTAAAAAGATTTTTTATATCTACAACTTCATCTTCCAATACATCAAACATATACATTAAAAATTCCTGACAATCCTGCTGAATATTCTGTGAAAATTGATTTTGACCAGAACATATGTCTAGAAGATTTCGAATTTCTGAAACACTTTCTATTTTTGCTCTATCACTGCTACATTTCTGAAACACAGAATTCAATAAACAGCAGAACGTTTGATCCCGATTTTCAACAATCTGTTCTTGTAAATTTTGAAGAAAAAAAACAACATTAACCACTACATTAGCATAGCAGTTGACACCAGAACTGTTTTCAAACTCAAATCCAACAACATCTTCAACAGAATCCTTTTTCTTTCTGCTTACAATTACAGTTTCATCTACTTTTTGTCTTTTTGCTACTACCTCACTGCAATTATTCTCATTTCTTCTTTTTCAGCCTACCACACGTTTTTCACATAGAGGATATTGAGGCAAATGTGGAGCATACTCTCTTCTTAACCTATTGTATTCTTTAACACAATCTAGATCTGCACAAATCTTTGTTTCATCACACTCAATCAAGTACAATCCTGATAAAGTTCTGACTCGTGATAATGCCACATATGCCATACCCTCTTTAAACACAGAACTTCCAATGTTCATCAAAGCACTATCTACACTTAAACCTTGAGATTTATGGATTGTCACCGCATACGCCAAATAAACAGGAAACTGTTTTCGGCGAACATATAAGTCTTTCACAAGCAAAAATCTAGCTGAACAACGACAAATTTCTGCTATTTCGTCAATGCCATCAAATTTAATTTTTAAAATTTCAATTCCATCTCTATTTTTGTAATTCACAAACTCAACAACATGACCCATTGCTCCATTTACCAGACCTCTTTCAACATTTAAATTCCTTCTCAAAATGATACGACAATTTAAACACACATTCAGAGTCTTTTCAAAACCAGCAGTTTTAGATATAGTCTTCTCTAAAGAATCCAATTTTGATTTCAAATTTTCAGACAAAATAATTGTTGCTCCCATATGCTCTATTTTATCTATAGCTTCCAGTTTCACTATCTCTTCATTTTCTAACTTTAACATTTTGTTGTTGAACATGGAACATTCTTTCAGAGTTGGCATCAAACATATGCCAGATTTCTTCTCGTTAATTTTCTTAAAAATATTCTCTGGAAGAATGTTTTCATTTGGGTACAAATTTGAAATTAATCGTCCATGTAAAGCTTCTTTCCCTTGCTGACTTACTTTTCCGATTCTTACATCTTGTAGAATATTTTTATAATCTTCATCCTTTGCCTGCCGCATATTTTGGAGTAGTTCTGCATATTTGAAATTTAACCATATATTAACGTTTCCTATGCTTCCTAGGCACTTCCTGGTATCTTCATGCGTGAACATTTTAAACACTGGTTGTCCTTTCACTGGAGTCAACTGCAGTAGATCTCCAAAAACAATAATGTGTTTCCCTCCAAATAACAAAATATACTCTGTTCTAAGAATTTCTTGCATTCTCAAATGCACAAAAGCAAGCATTAGATTTGAGACCATGCTTATTTCATCAATGATAAGAAGTTTCATTTTCTTCAGGACTCTGGAAACTTCGGAACACGCATCTCCAGATAGCTTGTGGTATTGCAATTTGTTATCATGCTCCACTGGCAGCATCAGTAAACGATGTAAAGTAATCCCTTTAATATTATGTGCTGCCAGCCCAGTTGGAGCGGTAACAACACAAGACAGCGGTGATTCAGTCCTTTTCTGCAGATAAGTTGCAATTGCTTTAATCAGAAAACTTTTTCCAGTTCCCGCTTCTCCACTCACGTACAGTTGGACAGGCTTAAATGATGCATGAGCACTCTTTTTTCTCAAGACTGAATCCATGTTCAACCTGTTCTGTGACTTCGTCATATATCTGTTTCTGCTCAAGGTTTAGTTGTTTCACCAAATCTTCTAAATTAACTACATCATCTTGAGCTTGTTCCATAGCTCTTTCCACCTCATCCATGGCAGTGGCAGCTTCATTTTGGATAATTGGTCCTCCTAGTGGATCCTGACTCAATGAAGCAGAACTCTGACTGTCTTGAGAACTGTCTCTAGCAATCTCTACAGCAATTGTGGCTTCTTGCTCTATTTCTTCGTTCAACATTTGCAGATAATTTGGAAAAACAGGACATTCTATGGTATCCTTGGTTGCATTAAAAGAATCTTCGTAACAGAGAAAATCTCCAAGTAGTTCCTCTTCTGTACGCCATGGCTTAAAGAGTTGCAAAAGAGCTAAATAGTAAAATTCCCTTTTCTCTGGATTTTCGCAACTCAATTTTCGATGATTAATCAAATGGCCTTTTCTCTGCTTCACTAGACATCCTTCACACCCAATGACAGCATATATTCCATTATTGATATCTTCTCTGATGTTCCTCTTATAAATATATCTTTGCAGAACTTCATAGAGACAAGCGTTCTCAAGGTAAGGACTTCTATTTGGATAGTATGTATCCAACATGTTTGTCTTCAAAATATCTGTACTTTCTGGTTCTTTCTCCGCCAAATACTCTATTTCTTGTACAGATTTCAAAACTCGGTTTCGTGTTGCAGCAAGACCTAGACTCACCCAAATGATGGTTCTAGATTTGGCATATAGACTTGCTGATGACAAGCGATCAGAACATTCATATGCTCCAATTTCTCGATGTGACAACATCTTCAGACTGTAACTGTATAATTTCTTGCTTAGACTCTTTTCATGTGAAATATCCTCCCACATTTCCTTCAGTTCTGTCTTTTCTTCTTTTGTGATGTAAGACGTCACATATCGAGCCACAGCAATAGAGTTGTCAGCAACGAACTGAATATCCATGTTAGCATTCCACATGGACAAAATCACTGGGTTGTAGTCGTTGATGTACTTGGACTCTTCGTTTCTTTTTAAATTTTATGTATTTTTTGGTGATTTCCTCGTCACAGTATGTCGCAGAGAAGACATCAAATTATTTACTCTTCCTTTAGAAATCACTGGTCGTGGAAACCCGAAATGACATTTTGTGTAGAACTTGTCCTTGTTTCTGAATTTTCGACGACAGTACTTTCCACAACGATGGGATTGAAAGCGTAAAACTTGTTGCCTTAAAATGTTTTCTTCGGTAGTTTTCAGAACAGCACATGTTGAATACTCTTCAATGAAGCTCATCACTGTCTCATCCGAATCTGTTCCAAATTTGGGTGCATCCTTAATCCACAACAACATATGTATATGAGGAGCACCTCTCGCTTGATGCTCCTTTCTCCAAAAGAAATCCAAAACCTCTACAAGGGGAGGATTTTTTTTGTTGGTAATAAAAGACATCATAGCTTCAAATCTATGATTGAAATATCTGCGTACATTCACTGGATCCAAAGAACACCGTTCTCCAGCAGTTTTGAATTCTATATTTTGTATATTTGCATTTGCCTCTCGTAGAAATTCAAGTAAGTCGTCCCATGCATACTCAGCACAGCTAAGAGTGAGGAACCATGTAGGAGTTCCTAAGTTTCTTAGCATACATTTCAATTCCCCATGACGACGGTACCAATACTCATTTGTACCACGCTGACATGCCATGAGATTGATTAGATGAGATTCCAAAATATTATCTTGCAGATTGACTTTCTCCATAAAGTCCCTCGCCGAAACATTTTGCAGATGTGCTCCACTTTTCAGTATATGGTTTACTGCATAAGAAAGCCCAGACAAGTCACTTTCATACAGTAGATGAAACAAATATGGAATGCATTGACGAAACCTTGGATCTTCAGCATATAATCTTGAAGTCCGGTATTCAGATGCAGGAATTTGAAGTGGTCGATCGTCATATCGTCCACCTTGACCTGTTGGAAATAACTGTGGAAAACAACGAGCTTCCAAACTTTCTTCCCATACACTAATGGGACTTCCTTTTGCTGCTTTCATTTGAAACAAGTCAATTGCATTCCCCATCACTTCTTTGGAATGCAAAGGATGAACAGTGTAATGTTCATATATTTCTTCACTTTTAGACACATCAACTTTTTCAATTTGGCCAGCTGAACAATCACTGTCTTCATCTGCAGCTGTTTCCTCTGCTTCAACACATACATGTTTGTAGTACTCATTGTTTTTGACCAAATACAACGTTGCCTTTTTGACTTTCCTAACATCCACTAAATCTTGCCAGATTTTCTTACTCTTTGTCAGAACCCCATTAACTAGAATAACCAGAGGTTCCTCTTCCACTTTCTCTACACCAATGGTATCAATAATTTCCTTGAAATCTAGAGGCAAATAAACAACTCTTCCCTTTAATCCTCTCTGTAAATCTGAAGGAGGCAATTTCCCCATCTTAGTCTCCATGCGAACAATAGCCTGAAAAGGATGGACACATTGAATCAAAATAGACTCATATGTATTTAAATCCATCAATTCAGGAGGAATGTCTACCAACTCCAGATTATTATGAAGAGCTCTAGCAGGCATTCTATTTGATTTAATTTATCGTAAAAATATTTACAAATACGCTGATCAGAACTCAAATCAAAACAATTCTCCACCCACAGATAAGTTGCAAAATCCTTCCACTCATAATTATTTATCTTTTTACTTTTTACGTATAAATCAACTAATCTAGTTTGATGCTTATAATGAGTTCGTCGACAACACACACAAGTAAAATTCGGCCTTTCACTTGATTTCACCTTAAACCTGGTAATTTCCTGGTCAAACTTTTCTGTACTTGAAATCTGTACATTGTCTTCCACATTACCTTGAATTTCTGTGTCAATTTCTACACTG
Source organism: Lissotriton helveticus (assembly GCF_964261635.1). Lineage (NCBI taxonomy): Eukaryota > Metazoa > Chordata > Amphibia > Caudata > Salamandridae > Lissotriton > Lissotriton helveticus. The sequence goes on along the minus strand of NC_136070.1, from coordinate 1,066,915,609 downwards.
CCCTCTTTTTCACCAAAATAACAAATCTCAATTTCTTCACAAATCTTCTTCACATCTAATTCAGTTCCATGCAAAAGAGCACTGTTTAATTATTTAAGCTTAAGTGCTGGACTTTTTGCATAATACAACCTTCTCACTAATTTCCTCATTTTGTTATGATGCACTGCTAACATCCTAAAATGATGAAAAACACTCTGACAGACTTTTCTAGAAAGACAAGCCAGTGAATGCCCTTGCAAACCTGTGTTTTCTCTCACTCTGCAAGGATCTAAGTCTTGCAACATCTTCATTTTCTGTTTTAGACTTTTCTTACTATATGTACGTAAGAAATTACAAAACAAATCAATTGATTCCTGTGGCACACTACAAATACTGCTACACTTCCAAGTGTACACTGGACCCTTAGTACGTCTCCCTAAAACTTCACCAGTTAACACCTCTTCTGGTTCTCTAGGCACAAGTTTCTCTTTTTCAATCGGACAACCGTCTTTCACCTCATATGCTCGACCACTGGTGTCAACTGCATGCACTAAATCATTCTCCTGGAAGTAACTCTCCTCATTAAAAAATGGCTCACAACTTGAACTGTGCATCCATTCTCCTGAAAAAACTTTACAAAAATTAGTCCGATTAATTACTCTTTTCCATCTACTGTTTGATTTGAAAACATCAATTGTCTTGTTAAATGTCCTAATTCTATTGATTATTAAAATAAATATTTTTTTCTTAACTTCAAAAGCCTGATCAACAATCTTCTCTACACTTTTCTTTTTCTTATAAAAAGCAGCTCTCTGTTTACCTTTCCTAATGTTTTTTAACAAATTTAAAACCACCCTATTGCGAAACATTCGTTTACGAATGTCTCTAAACTGATTCTGCCTTCTATTCCTATACATATTATTCTCTCCTGCTCCAGTAGTAACATTTTTTGAGAGCCTCTCCTTCCTTTTCAAATTTGCTCTCTCCTACTCTTTTTCTACATTCTGTCCAATATTTTTTTTTTATCTACATATGTTCCGTAAGAAAGACTTACTTGTCTTACCAGGAGCTTTTTTCCTGTTTTTTTAAGTATTTGTTGTAGAGGAGTGCTGTAATTCCGTTGCGGTTTTTGATTTTTTCCGCTTATCATCTTTCCTTCTCCTCTGCCTTGAGGGCATATTTCCTTACTCTTGAAATCTTGATTTCAATCTGCGGTAAAGAAAAAAATAGCACATTATAGACCACTATTACCAAACAACAAAGCAATGACAAAAAGCAAACGGTCTATTCAGGGTTACAGATCAGGTGAGGATTGTCCAGGGGTGCAGAAGAGGTGAGGCCTGTATTGAAGAGTGTAGTGGAAGAGAGGTCTGTCCACGGGTACAAAGAAGGTGAGACCTGTGTCTAAGAGTGCAGTGGGGGATAGGCTTCATGAAGTCTAGTCCACTGCACTCTTACACACAGGCTTCACCACCTATGCTTCCCAGGAAAGGCCTCTCTCCCACTACAGTCTTGAACATAGGCCTCACCTCCTCTGTACCTCTGGACATGCCTCACCTCATCTGCACAATCTACTTCCTAATCTGACATAACACAGGTGACATCATTGTGAAAAGTTGAAATATATTTATTTAATCATGCAGACACTATTTATTCCTTCTCAAAAATTCAATAATAAAAGTCATTGATTTGCCCCAAAATCGTTTTTTAAATAACATTTTAGACACACAGTGCAGGTCCTATGTACAAGCATTCAGTGTCCATGAGTACAGTGGAGAAGGCTGACCTCCTCTGACCCTTGGACAAGCCTTACCTCATCTGTGTCCTCTGGACAGGCCTCAATGTATTGAGTATAATTGATGGTAACTGGGGGCAGATGAGGTGACGCATGTCCAAGGGTGTAAATAAGATGAGGCCTGTCTAAGGATGCACATTAGTTGAAGTCTATTCAGGGTTGCAGATGAGGTGAGGATTGTCTAGGGGTGCAGAGGAGGTGAGGCCTGTATTGAACAGTGTAGTGGAAGAGAGGTCTGTCCAGGGGTACAAAGAAGGTGAGGCCTGTGTCTAAGAGTGCAATGGGGGATAGGCTTCATGAAGCCTAGTCCACTGCACTCTTAGACACAGGCCTCACCACCTATGCTCCCCAGGAAAGGCCTCTCTCCCACTACAGTCTTGAACACAGGCCTCACCTCCTCTGTCCCTCTGGACACGCCTCACCTCATCTGCACAATCTACTTCCTAATCTGAGGTAACACAGGTGACATTATTGTGAAAGGTTGAAATATATTTCTTTAATCATGCAGACACTATTTATTCCTTCTCAAAAATGTAAGAGCCATTCATTTTCCCCAAAATCGTTTTTCACATCACATTTAAGAAACACAGCACAGGTCCTATGTACAAGCATTCCACGTCACTACTGAAACTTCACAATTTCACAAAATACAAATCCCCTATCTTGCAAATGTTCATACCAAGCATTATCAAAAAACATGACACAAACCAACAGCAAAGAAGCTCAATCTGCTTCCTAATCTGAGGTAACACAGGTGACATCATTGTGAAAAGTTGAAATATATTTATTTAATCATGCTACACTATTTGTTCCTTCTCAAAAATCTAAAAGTAATTGATTTGCACCAAAATCGTTTTTTAAATAACATTTTAGACACACAGTTCAGGTCCTATGTACAAGCATTCAGTGTCCATGAGTACAGTGGAGAGGACTGACCTCCTCTGACCCTTGGACAAGCCTTACCTCATCTGTGTCCTCTGGACAGGCCTCAATGTATTGAGTATAATTGATGGTAACTGGGTGCAGATGAGGTGACGCATGTCCAAGGTTGTAAATAAGCTGAGGCCTGTCTAAGGATGCAGATTAGTTGAAGTCTATTCATGGTTGCAGATGAGGTGAGGATTGTCCAGGGGTGCAGAGGAGGTGAGGCCTGTATTGAAGAGTGTAGGGGAAGAGAAGTCTGTCCAGGGGTACAAAGAAGGTGAGGCCTGTGTCTAAGAGTGCAGTGGGGGATAGGCTTCATGAAGCCTAGTCCACTGCACTCTTAGACACAGGCCTCACCACCTATGCTCCTCAGGAAAGGCCTCTCTCCCACTACAGTCTTGAACACAGGCCTCACCTCCTCTGTCCCTCTGGACACGCCTCACCTCATCTGCACAATCTACTTCCTAATCTGAGGTAACACAGGTGACATTATTGTGAAAGGTTGAAATATATTTCTTTAATCATGCAGACACTATTTATTCCTTCTCAAAAATGTAAAAGCCATTCATTTCCCCCAAAATCGTTTTTCACATCACATTTAAGAAACACAGCACAGGTCCTATGTACAAGCATTCCATGTCACTACTGAAACTTCACAATTTCACAAAATACAAATCCCCTATCTTGCAAATGTTCATACCAAGCATTATCAAAAAACATGACACAAACCAACAGCAAAGAAGCTCAATCTGCTTCCTAATCTGAGGTAACACAGGTGACATCATTGTGAAAAGTTGAAATATATTTATTTAATCATGCTACACTATTTATTCCTTCTCAAAAATCTAAAAGTCATTGATTTGCACCAAAATCGTTTTTTAAATAACATTTTAGACACACAGTGCAGGTCCTATGTACAAGCATTCAGTGTCCATGAGTACAGTGGAGAGGACTGACCTCCTCTGACCCTTGGACAAGCCTTACCTCATCTGTGTCCTCTGGACAGGCCTCAATGTATTGAGTATAATTGATGGTAACTGGGTGCAGATGAGGTGACGCATGCCCAAGGGTGTAAATAAGCTGAGGCCTGTCTAAGGATGCAGATTAGTTGAAGTCTATTCATGGTTGCAGATGAGGTGAGGATTGTCCAGGGGTGCAGAGGAGGTGAGGCCTGTATTGAAGAGTGTAGTGGAAGAGAAGTCTGTCCAGGGGTACAAATAAGGTGAGGCCTGTGTCTAAGAGTGCAGTGGGGAATAGGCTTCATGAAGTCTAGTCCACTGCACTCTTAGACACAGGCTTCACCACCTATGCTCCCCAGGAAAGGCCTCTCTCCCACTACAGTCTTGAACACAGGCCTCACCTCCTCTGTACCTCTGGACATGCCTCACCTCATCTGCACAATCTACTTCCAAATCTGACATAACACAGGTGACATCATTGTGAAAGGTTGAAATATATGTATTTAATCATGCAGACACTATTTATTCCTTCTCAAAAATCTAAAAGCCATTCATTTTCCCCAAAATCGTTTTTCACATCACATTTAAGAAACACAGCACAGGTCCTATGTACAAGCATTCCATGTCACTACTAAAACTTCACAATTTTACAAAATACAATTCCTCAATGCAAAGAAACTCAATGTGCTTTCTACACTGAGTTAACACAGGTAACATCATTGTGAAGGGGTCACATTTATTTCTTTAAGCATGCAGACACTGTTTATTCCTTCTCAAAAATGTAAAAGCCATTCATTTTCCCCAAAATCGTTTTTGACATCACATTTAAGAAACACAGCACAGGTCCTATGTACAAGCATTCCATGTCACTACTGAAACTTCACAATTTTACAAAATACAATTTCTCTATGCAAAGAAACTCAATGTGCTTCCTACACTGAGTTAACACAGGTAACATCATTGTGAAAGAGTCAAATGTATTTCTTTAAACATGCACACATTATTTATTCCTTCTAAAAAATGTAAAAGCCATTCATTTTCCCCAAAATCGTTTTTGACATCACATTTAAGAAACACAGCACAGGTCCTATGTACAAGCATTCCATGTCACTACTGAAACTTCACAATTTTACAAAATACAATTCCTCTATGCAGTAAAAACTTTTTACCAAGCATTATCAAAAAGCATGACACAAAGCAACATTAAAAAACCACAATATGCTTCCAAATATTCTCCATAGAGTATACAACTCTCTATCTATATTAAATGAATCATTACTCACCTTTACAAATGCTTTAGGAGATTGAGAAGTGTCAGACACACACACCAATATTTCTTTAGCAGAGCAAAAGGTATGTACTCCAGCCACTGCAACCATGAATGGCACAGAGAACCTCTAATTCTACGCACATATTCCTCATGGTAACCAATCAAAACTCTTCCCTCTCTATTTTCAAATCAACACCCTTCCCCCCTCAGCCCTTTCTACCTGTTACCATAGCAACTCCCTCCTCACTGAGCTCTCAGGTTTAAAAGTTTATTCTACAATGTTGCAATTCAACTTAGCAAGGATGTTTGACCTCTTAATACCCCAGCTTACCCAGTGCAATGTTTCTTTAAATGACTTTTTCTTAACCATTCAAATTGCTTCTTTCAAAAAACAGAACCATACACCCTAACTTTCAGTTTTTAACTATCTGAATCCACCAATCATTGCTTGTGATTCAAGAGCACTGAAACTCCAGAGTTTTTTTTTTTTGCAAACTCCTACTGTTCCAACTGCCATTTCATTCCCACACTTCATCTGACTGCACCAGAACCTCCTCTTACCATGTATTCTGTCTGGATTATTGGACATAGCTACATCCACTGGGCTCAAAGGCATGCAGCTACCAGAAATTTTCACAACCTTGATTTACCAAATGTGAACATTAAATGGATTGGCCAGAGAGGATTGAGATGTCATCAATTGATACCATTGGTGAAAACCTTTTTGCATCTGCCACACCCTCACCTCATAATTCTGCACTGTGGTGGAAATTACTTAGGCACTTTGACTGGGGATGGTCTGGAAATGCTTTTAAAGGACACCTTTGAACAATTGATGGCACTTTTTCCTCAAACTGCCTTGGTATTTTCCAATATATGCCAAAGACAGAAATGGAAGTGGTCCAACCAATTTTGTCCACAATTTGAGAAAGCACGGAAACATGTGAATAAATCTGTTTCTGCTTACATGAGAGACTATGAAATGGGTTCAATATACAACAATAACTTGCGTTACAGCATGCAAGATATCTACAGAGGAGATGGTGTGCACTTCTCAGATGAGGGGAATAGAATATTCTTCCTGAATATAAGACTGTGCATTGGAACCTACTTGTAGGTACCTAAATCAGCCACAAAACCCAACAGCTCTTTTCAGGGCTACCCTACCTCTGATCACTCAAAACAATTACTTTACTCTAACTTTTTTCACTGTTTTTCACCAAAGTACGTTCCCCGGTACGCTCCCCGGTACGCATACCGGGCACTCCCCCCGAGAAAATTTAAACAAAAATAAAAAAATGTTGGGCCTATATGGGCCTCCTAAGCCCCCCTCAGAAAACCTAGGGGGTCAGGGAGTGTCTACCGTGCCTCCTTTTATCCATTCCCAACGTTATTTGTCCTCCATCTTGTGTCTCAAATCTACCGAAACACAAGATGGAGGACTCCCGTAGCGCTGCCGGTACGCGTACCGGGGCGCACACCGGTAAGCGCTCCCAAAAATTTTTTAAAGTTAATTTACATAAAAACCTCTGTAGAGATGTTCACCAAATATAGAATAGGCCATACTACATATCAGTCCCTACCATTTTCCCAAATTTGGTGGAATTCCATTGAGCCATTTGCCCTGTCTAAATATCCTGAGGTAAATTACATGACAAAAACACATATGAAGAGTTAGGATTTACAACCAATTAAAATGTTACTTTCATTTTCTACTATTTTTTCCTGACATTTGATTGGTTATGTACATGAATATAAATGAAAAATGAGAGGGAAACACGGCCATTTTGACTACACCTACCTGAGGTACATCTTGAAACAATTTTCTCCATTTATCTTCATCACCTTTTAATAAGGTAAGTTGTTAATTTGTAAGGGGCACTTTAAGTTAATTTGTAAAAACGTTTTCTGATAGTTATTTACTGTCCCTCTGTTATAGTTATAGATTGAGATAGGCTTCTCTGTTATAGTTATGGATTGAGTTAGGCTTCTCTGGTATAATTATGAAATTACTTAGGCTTCTTCACATACACTTTTTTGATATTTCTACTTCCTGCTTGATACCATACACTGCCCAAAGATAACTTCACTGTTAAAAACTCAGAAGTACCTGTCTCAGCCTAAACCCAACACTGCCCTAACTCTACTGATATATTTATTTTTAATGCAATTTACAGCAAGAAAATGGAAGGAGAAGGAAATATTTCTTTCGAAATAGTTCTTCAAAACAATCCTGAGGAAGACTTGGACTTTATGGATCAGTCTCTAGACGAAGAGTTAGTTAATTGTGTGGAAGAAATGGAATCATGGACTGAAAATGAGGACATTCCTGACGATATAATGTTGGAAGTGTTATTAAATTTTGAAAAATCAGAGCAATACATTTTTATTTAATAATTAAAAATTGCTCTAGACATTATTCTTTTTTATATGTAATTCATGAAATAGTACCAAAATGAATATAACATAAAGTGAGACTATAGTATACTGTGCAACTTTTTTGTGTTACATAATAATTTTGCTCATAGTTACTTCCTTTCTCCCACTATATTATCTCTAATGTGTATTTGACATCTCTTTTTCATCTCCTGCCTCCATGTTGTTTCTGCTTTCCTGAGAGACTATGGTATAGATTCCATATACCACAATAACTTCTGTAACAACATGCAAGATATCTACAGAGGAGACGGTGTACATTGAAATTAAGACTCTGTATTGGTACCTACATGCTGCTACTTAAATCACTCATCTAAGCACTTTAAATTATTATTTTACTGTTTCACTGGGTTTTCCCCATGTGTGGGGGGGGGAGGGGTGTGTGGGGGATGTGTGGGGTGTGTCTGTGAGGTGTGTGTGTGTGGGGAGGTGTGTGTGTGGGTGTGGGTGTGTGGGGTGTGTGGGTGTGGGTGGGGGTGTGGGTGTGTAAGGTGTGTGTGTGGATGTGGGTGTGTGAGGTGTGTGTGGGTGTGTGTGTGGGGTGTGTGCATGTGGATGTGTGTGGGATGTACTTATAGGTACCTAAATCAGCCACAGAACCCAAAAGCTCTTTTCTCAACTACCCTACCTATGATCACTCAAAATAATTATTTTACACTAACTTTTTTCACTATTTTTCACCAAAGTACGCTCCCCGGTGCGCGTACCGGGCGCTCCCCCCGCAAAAATCGTTTGGTTTTTTTTTGCCCCGCGGGGCCCTTTTATGGCCCCCACATCAAACCTAGGGGGTCAGGAGGGGTCTACCCTGCCCCCTTATGGTCATTTCCCCCTTTGTTTTTGCCACCTCTTGTGTCTCGATCGTACCGAGACACAAGATGGCGGCCGCTCCGGACTGTTTCGAATGTTGACAGACACCCGAGAGCCAATCAGCTTTCCGCGCGCGAGCTCGCTTTACGCGCCGGGTGCGCTCCCCGGTACGCGTACCGGGGTGCGCTTATAGATATATATATTTTTTTGAACCTAAATTACTCAAAATCCACTGGAGCACATATCTTGAGACATAGCAAAGGCACATCGGGCTACCAGTCCCTACAATTTTGCAAAGTTTGGTGGAAATCCATTCAGCCGTTCGGGCTAAAAGTGAGTCCAACCGCCCTATGGAAATTAAAATGGGGAAAACACGTTTTGGGACCCCCCTTTTATCTCGGCCCCCGCTTGACAAATCCCCCCCAAACTTTCAGGGAAGGACCGGAGCGCCGCGAGGAAAATTTGAGGAAAATTTCAGGCAGATTCCTCAACCGGCGCCAAAGTTATTCCCAATAGAATGTTGCGATTTTCCTATGGAAAACCATCCTAACTATAACTACCTACTGGCGACCGCCAGTAGGTAATATATATAATATATATATTACCTACTGGCGGTCGCCAGTAGGTAGTTATAGTTAGGACCTAGCTACCATAGGAAATCCGCAACATTCTATTGGGAATAACTTTGGCGCCGGTTGAGGAATTTGTGTGTAATTTTCCAAAATTTTGGCCAGCTCCTCTCCGCTCCTTCCCTGTAAGTTTCGGAGGGATTCATGAAGTGGGGGCCGAGAAAAAAGGGGGTCCCGAAACATGTTTTCCCCATGTTAATTTCCATAGGACGTTCTGACACGGCTCCAGCTCGAACCGCTGAACGGAATTACGCCAAACTTTGCAAAATTGTAGGGACTGGTACGCAGAAGTGCCTTTGCGATATTTGGTGAAAATTGCTCCAGTGTTTTTTTCGAAAATTAACTTCAAAAACACATATATATCTATAGGCGCGCTCCGAGCGCTCTCCGGTATGCGTACCGGGGAGCGCACCCGGCGCGCTACTTGAGTGCGCGAGCGGAAAGCTGATTGGCTGTCGGATGTCTGTCAACATTTTAAACACTCCGGAGAGTCCGCCATCTTGAAAATAAAAAGGGGGAAATTAATAAAAGGGGGCAGGGTAGACACCCCCCTGACCCCCTAGGTTTTCTGAGGGGATTATAGAAGGACCCTGAAGGGCAAAAAAACTATTTATTTTTTTTAAAAATTTCGCGGGGTAAGCGCTGGGTGCGTTCCCATGTGCGCTTCCCGGTACGCGCACCCTGAGCACACCAAGGGGAAAAACAGTGTAAAAAATTAGAGTAAAAAAATAATTTAGAGTGCTTAGAGGTAGGGTAGCTCTGAAAAGAGCTGTTTTGTTATGTGGGTGTTATTTTTGTACCTACAAGTAGGTACCGATGCAGAGTCTAAAATTTAAGAGAAAGACTCTGTTCCCCTCATCTGAGAAATGTACACTGTGTCCTCTGTAGATATCTTGCATGTTGTAATGCAAGTTATTGTGGTATATGGAACTCATACCATAGTCTCTCGGGAAAGTAGGAACAGATCCTTTTGGGACTGCCTGAAAAGGCCTAGGGGGTGAGGCGTAGTCTACTTTGCCCCCTTTTCTTGTCTGAACTATTATATTTCTCTCTCTTCTGTAACTACACAAAATGGCGGGGATAGGGTGCATCAGAGACAGACAGTGAGAGAAAGGAGGCTGGAGATGAAGAAGAAGAAGAAGAAGAGATGTCAAATACACATTGGAGATAATATAGTTGGAGAAGGGAAGTAAATATGAGTAAACTTACTATGTGGAAAAACAACGGTCAGAAGGAGGGCCTAGGGGACTATGTTTACCGACCATTCAAGTTAATACCCCTTATAAACTATACTTTAACAATGGAAACTTGAAGGTCTCGAAGGCTGAGTAAGAAAAACACCAAAAGAGAGATACACCATAAACAGTTACCACCTGTGGTGGAGGAACATCAGGTACTTAAATAAGTCCTATCAGCCCACCCATCTGGCGGAGCATCATCATTTAGAACCTTTTGAATGGGGTCTATGTGTCCAAGCCCAAAAGTAGTGGCTAAGTATCTTTAGACCATTGTTCAAAGGATAGATGTATCCTCACCGCAAGTGGTGCTGATAGAGTGCAGTGCTCAAAAAAGGAATATGTAGTGGTGATTAAAATGGCGGTCAAGGTAAAAAAAATATGTTTATTGATATCCACCTTGACGTCAGATTTAAAAACAGTGTCATGACAGTGTGAAAGTATCACTGTACAGTATGCTTGTGAGTTTTTTAGGCCAACATGTTTCTGCCGTATTGGTGGAGATTCACCGGCATTCTTCAGGGCCAGGCTGGAAAATATAGCTACTGCAAAATACACCTTAGTAAGTGTCAAAAAGAACTTAAGAAAAAATATTAATCAGAACAGATAAACATTTCTGAAATGGACGGATGTGGCCATTATGACCACCCTACCGTATCCTCGTGAAATACTGTATAACGAGGAGTTCTTTCCTTTCTTACCATTTTGATTGGTTCTAAATTTCAACACTTTCAAATGTGTTTTCCCCATGCAATTTTCCATAGAACATTTAGGGCCAGATGTAGGTAATTCATATTTACCGACTCTTAAGTACCGAATTTTACCGATTCGGTATTTAAGAGTCGGTAAATATGAAGGGGGGAGATGTAGGTATTACAGATTCTGTAAATACCGAATCGTTAAGATTCGGTATTTACCGAATCTGTAAATACCGAATCGGTATTGCCCATTGATTCCTATGGGCCTTGAAGCCCATAGGAATCAATGGGCAATACCGATTCTGTAATTACAGAATCGGTAAATACAGAGTTTTGCAAGGGTGCAGGGGGTGTCAGTTTGACACCCTCTGGCACCCCTGTTTTAGGCTTGTGTGCCATGTGGCACACATACATGCCCTTAGGGCATGTATGTGTGCCACATGGCACAGGTGTACATGCACAGATGTGCATGTACACCTGAATCGGTATTTTACAATGCAATTGTATTGCATGGTAAAATACCGATTTTCAAAGCCCTGTGTCAATGTTAAACTTGGCACCTACATACCAAACATGCATTTTCGGTAATTTTACCGACTGGTATATTTACAGATTCGGTAAAATATACAGAATCGGTAATTTTACCGATTCTGTAATTTTACCGAATCGGTAAAATTACCGATTCGGTAAAATTGCCGAAAATGCATGTTTTTGATCCCCCTACATCTCCAAGGCCATTTACCGGTCGGTAACGGCCGAATTCGGCCGTTACCGGCCGGTAAATGGCCAAAATCTCCCACCTACATCTGGCCCATAGACACGGCTACAGCCTGAATGGCTGAATGGAATTACACCAAACTTGGAAAAATGGTAGGGACTGGTAGGTAGTAGGGCTTTTTCAATATTTGTTTAAAATTGTTCCAGTGTTTTTTTTGAAAAGCAGCTTAAAAAACACATATATATCAATAAGCGCGCTTCGAGCGCTTACCGGTACGCGTACCGGGGAGCGCACCCAGCGCGCCACGGGAGTGCGCGAGCGGAAAGTTTATTGGCTCTCAGACGTCTGTCAACTTTTCAAACAGTCCGGAGAGTGCGCCATCTTATGTCTCGGTAGAATCGAGACACAAGAGGTGAAAAAGAAGGGGGAAATGTTTTAAAGGGAGCAGGGTAGACACCCCCTGACCCCCTAGGTTTTCTGAGGGGTGCCTAGAAGGACCCTAAAGGGCAAAAAAAACTATTATTATTTTTTTTCGCGGGGTAAGCACTGGGTGCGTTCCCATGTACGCTCACCGGTACGCGCACCCTGAGCACACCACGGGGAAAAACAGTGTAAAAAATTAGAGTAAAAAAATATTTTAGAGTGCTTAGAGGTAGGGTAGCTCTGAAAAGAGCTGTTGTATTATGTGGGTGTTTTTTGTACCTACAAGTAGGTACCAATGCAGAGTCTCAAATTCAAGAGGAAGACTATATTCCCCTCATCTGTAAAATGTACACCATCTCTCCTATAGATGCCTTGCATGTTGTAACGCAAGTTGTTGTGGTATATGGAACCCATACCATAGTCTCTGAGGAAAGCAGACACAGTTTTATTCACATGTTTCCTTGCTTTCTCAATCTGTGGACAAAATTGGTTGGACCAGTTCCATTTTTGCCTTTGGCATATATTAGAAAATACCAAGGCAGTTTTTGGAAAAAGTGACATCAATTGCCCTAAGATGTCCTTTAAAAGCATTTCCAGACCTACCCCAGTCAAAGTGCCCAGGTCATTTCCACCACAGTGCACAATTATGAGGTCAGGCTGTGGTAGATGCATAGAGGATTTTATCAATGATATCAATTGGTGACTTCTTAATCCTCTATGTCCAATCCACACAATGTCCACATTTGGTAAATCAAGGTTGTAAATACCTCTGTTACTTGCAAATTTTTCACTCCAGTAGACAAAGCTAATACCCACAAACCAGACTTTTGGCATCTTGAAGGTAGATGTGCTTCTATTCAGATGAGTTGTGGAAATGAAATGGCAGTTTGAAAGTAGGAATTATGAAAAAAAAGTGGTTGAGATTCAGTGCACTTGAAAAACAAGAAATGATTGGTGCTCTCTTAAAATTCCCCACTGAAAATTAGGGTGCATGCTTTTTTTTGGAAAGAAGTCATTTAAATGGTTGAGAAAAGGTCATTTAAAGAAACATTGCACATGATTAGCTAGTACATTGAGAGGTCAAACACCCTTGCTAGATTCTTTTGCAACATACTATGATGAACTTTTGAACTGTGTGCTGGGTTAGGTGGGAGTTACCATGGTAACAGGGTGAATGAGCACTGGGGGGATGGGTGAATATTATGTGAGTTTCAAAGTGTTGAAATGTACAACCAATTAAAATGTGCAGTTTGGTATTGAATTTGTGTGGGAAGAATTTTCATTGGTTATGTACAAGAATATGGGTCTGAAATGAGAGGTAATCTGTGCCATTATTCTGAGGCTGCAGTGACAGAAGCATTATTCAGAGATTCTGCTTAAGAAAATCTGGTGTGTGTGTGACTGACACTGTTCTACATCTTCCAAAGCATTTTTAAAGGTGAGTAATGATTCTTTTAATAAAGATAGACTGCTGTATGTACTATGGGGAAAATTAAGAAGCATATGTGCTTCTTTATTCCTGCATTGTGTGTCATGTTTTTTTGTAATGCAGTTAAAAAATATAATGGGGCATATTTGAAATGTATTTTGGAAATGAGTTAGGTTTCTGCTTTGTTTTGTAGAGGTCATTTAAATGGGCTGTGCTCTATGCTAAAAATAATTTACTATGGAAAATGTTTTCTGGTAAAATGTCTGGCTTTTAAAATGTGGTCAAAGATGTAACATCCTGGTCATGTCCCTAAGATCACACTGTGAATCAAGCTCGATTTTAAATGGATCTGGGTGAATAATTTGCTTAGTTGATGTGTTTAAAAATATGGAAATACATGTTTTCTTAAAGTCAGTTATGCTTTAGCATATGTACTAGTAGGGAATGTAAGGCAGCATGTCTGTTAGGCATCTTACTTCACAAATAGGGTCTGAGCTGTGCAATCAAGATCCAGGGTGTGCTGTTGAAATGAAAAAGGAATGTTATGTTTTGCTTATATATATGTGGTCTGTTTTTTGCCAGTAGAGACAGTGAAATAGTATGAGCAGAGACACACATATTGCATGCAGAGACAGACATGGTGGATTACATGTAACATCCTAGTCATGTGCCTAAGATCACACTGTGAATCAAGCTCGATTTTAAATGGATCTGGGTGAATAATTTGCTTAGTTGATGTGTTTAAAAATATGGAAATACATGTTTTCTTAAAGTCAGTTAGGCTTTAGCATATGTACTAGTCGGGAATGTAAGGCAGCATGTCTGTTAGGCGTCTTACTTCACAAATAGGGTCTGAGCTGTGCAATCAAGATCCAGGATGTGCTGTTGAAATGAAAAAGGAATGTTATGTCTTGCTTATATATATGTGGTGTGTTTTTTGCCAGTAGAGACAGTGAAATAGTATGAGCAGAGACACACATATTGCATGCAGAGACAGACATGGTAGATTACATGTAACATCCTGGTCATGTGCCTAAGATCACACTGTGAGTCAAGCTTGATTTTAAATGGATCTGGGTGAATAATTTGCTTAGTTGATGTGTTTAAAAATATGGAAATACATGTTTTCTTAAAGTCAGTTAGGCTTTAGCATATGTACTAGTAGGGAATCTAAGGCAGCATGTCTGTTAGGCGTCTTACTTTACAAATAGGGTCTGAGCTGTGCAATCAAGATCTGTGTATATATATATATATATATATATATATCTGTGTATGTGTATATATATATCTGTATATATATATATATATATATATATATATATATATATATATATATATATATATATCACAACAACGATCCCTCCAACTGGAGGAAAGCTGTCTTTGTCACGGTTAGTTGGTAAAGTGCATTTGCAAATGCACTTTACCAACTAACCGTGACCAAGACAGCGGAGGCTGTCGAAAAGCGTTGGTTATTGCTTTGTTTTGAGACTCTAATGGATTGAAGAATAAATTAACACAAACTCATCTGAATTACGATTGATTCATTGCGACTCCAAGCTTTCCTCCAGTTGGAGGGATCGTTGTTGTGAGGTATAGCGGTTGGGCTCAACCGCAGGAGTAACGCGGCCACGACGAGCAGCGCCTACCGGGAGAGAAAGTTAGCCATATGGTTGGATATATATATATATATATATATATCTGTGTATATATGTATATATATCCAATTACCACTCCGGTGCTTCAGCCCACCAAAAGGAGAGAAACGGACTCTTCAATGCCTTCAAACTCTGCTTGCACATAGTGACTTTATTTCTTTAGTCCATAAAAACGCAATGCATGCGGACAAGATGACGCGTTTCGGCCAACGGTGTGGCCTTGCTCACTTAAATGCGATGCTTGAAAGTGACGTTTAAAAACACAGGCGACCCAATCATGTGATTAACAAACTTCCGTCATGATGAACATAAAAGAAAGATTATTACTAGTACAAATACCTCTGTGAAGCTCAAATTCATGTGTAATGTTTTTTCTCTCTGTTCATGTAATGAGGTACAAAGAATGTATAAATACAAAAATACAAAAATACATTACTCTCATAGAATAGATTGTTATCTTACATGCACGGCTTAATACTGAAGTGATGCTGTACATGGTGTTCAAAATTTGCAATCATAATGATACGATCATATACATATCCCTAGCATAATAGCAGATATAAATGAATAGACTTGAAACTGTAAAATATTAAACTCATGATTACATGGCAGACGCCTCATGTCTTTGTAGTATTGATGAACGAGTAAAAAATAATGATGATAACGGCACCAATGCACATACAGCATATGATTGAATAAATCCATATGCTTCTGTGGTGGTTATTCCGTTCAGCAGTTCAGGCTGTAGCTGCGACAGAAGTTTCCTATGGAAATTACCATGGAGAAAACGTGTTTTGGAACCCCCCTTTTTTCTCGCCTCTGTTTGATGAATCACCCCAAAACTTTCAAGACAAGAGCTGACTGGAGTGCCCCAATAGTTTTGAAAATTTTGTGAAGATTCATCAAGCGGTGCCAAAGATATTGGCAGATCAAAAAACGCTTTTCCTATTGAAACTAGGTCCTAACTATGGCTACCTACTGGCAACTGCCAGCAGGTAATGTGTATATATAAATATCTGTGTGTGTGTATGTGTATAAATATATATATATATATATATATATATATTACCTACTGGCGATCGCCAGTAGGTATATATAGTTAGGATTTTTTCTCTATGGGTTTTTTGAAAATTCTATGTCTAATAACTTTGGCGTTTGTGGACGGAATTGGCTGAAATTTTCAGGAAAATGGCACATTTTGTTTCTGAGCAGCCCTTGAAAATT
Source organism: Lissotriton helveticus (assembly GCF_964261635.1). Lineage (NCBI taxonomy): Eukaryota > Metazoa > Chordata > Amphibia > Caudata > Salamandridae > Lissotriton > Lissotriton helveticus. Next base: position 1,066,899,425 of record NC_136070.1, on the reverse strand, counting down.
TGGGGGGGGTTCGTCCAGTGGGGGCCGAGAAAAAAGGGGGGTCCCAAAACGTGTTTTTAACATTGAGTTTTCCATAGGGCGGTTGGCCTCACTTTTAGCCCGAACGGCTGAATGGATTTGCACGAAACTTGGCAAAATTGTAGGGACTGGTAGCCCGATGTGCCTTTTGTAGGTCTCAATATATGTGCTCCAGTGGATTTTGAGAAATTAACGTTTAAAAAAAGATATATATCTGTAACAGCGGACCGGTTAGCGCTCTGGTTCGCGGACTTTTCGCGCAACGGAGCTTTGTGAAGCGAAGCTGATTGGTTCTCCGGCGTCTGTCAACATTCCAAACAGTCCGTAGCGGCCGCCATCTTGTCTCTCGGTAGGATCGAGAGACAAGAGGAGGTCAAAACAAAGGGGGAAATAACTATAAGGGGGCATAGTAGATCCTCGCTGACCCCCTAGGTTTGATGTGGAGGTTTTAAAAGGGCCCCGCGGGGCAAAAAAAAATAATAATAATAATAATTGAACGGCTGAATGGATTTGCACGAAACTTGGCAAAATATTAGGGACTGGTAGCCCGATGTGCCTTTGCTAGGTCTCAATATATGTGCTCCAGTGGATTTTGAGAAATTAACGTTCAAAAAAAGATATATATCTGTAACAGCGCTCCGCTTCGCGTAACGGAGGTTTGCGAAGCTGATTGGTCATTCTGTCACTGGGCTATAGTTGGGCTACATCTGGCTGATATTTGGGCTACATTTGTTTTTTTGTGTGTCTGGCGGCCATCTTTGGGCTACATTGGGCTTCATTGGGCTACATTCGGCTAATTAGCAAATAGCTCATCGCAAACTAGGAATGGTAAAGAATCGCTATTTATTCCTTAAAGTTCGCTATTTAGGAAATGCAAAAAACTTTGATGATACATATGGCGGTTCATCTCTAACAAGATAAGAAGCATAGGGATACATTTATGATGACTGGCGCATCACCAGGGATGTGTTAGTCATTCTGTGCCGCTGTTCCGTCACCTATGGTGTGCTGCATTTACAATGCGGCGCATCATGGGGCAAAAACAGCACAGATGCGTGATGTATCTGTGCCGTAAAGGTGGCGCATTGCTGGAGTTGTATCGCAAGTGTGATGAAGCTCCAGCAAGGGTCGGGGGTGCCCCTGTCGCAGGGTTTCTGTTCTCACACAGAACTGTGGACAGAGGATTGGAACCTCGGCGAATTAGGGTGTCCCAAAACTCACGTTAGTAATCAAAAACTCCTTAGCAAGCTAGGTACAGTGTCACATTGGATATAACAAACTCTCAATGTTTAGACAATCCAGAATATGAACTTATAGTACCTCAGGATACGTGGAACTCATGAACAGTCGGTCGTTATATATTTCTTAGAAACCAGAACATGGAGTTAAGAAGAACACATGTGTATTTGAAATGTTTATTTACTAATGCCGTCTTCTCAGGCGTAGTACCTTAGATAATAAAAGTACACATATTATCAGTAGCAAAATTACCAGCATAGTTACTAGTACATAAAAAGTGAATGGTGATAGTATGTTAACATGCTGTAAATGAATAAGAGTTAGCAACACTTATAAGCAGCCGCGGGCCGTGGAGGGAGTTACGGTGAGGCAGGGAGGCGGGGAGGGGGAGAAGCAGGGTGGAGAATACAAGTACACATATTATCAGTAGCAAAATTACCAGCATAGTTACTAGTACATAAAAAGCGAATGGTGACAGTATGTTAACATGCTGTAAATGAATAAGAGTTAGCAACACTTATAAGCAGCCGCGGGCCGTGGAGGGAGTTACGGTGGGGCAGGGAGGCGGGGAGGGGGAGGGGCAAGGTAGAGAGGGCTCCACCCTGCTTCTCCCCCTCCCCGCCTCCCTGCCTCACCGTAACTCCCTCCACGGCCCGCGGCTGCTTATATCTCACCCTCCCTAATACACATATTATATTATTTGCTAAGAAGGTCTCTTTGTGTTGGTTTAGGGCGTGCCCATACTTTAGTGTCTTAGATTTGAAGGAATCACATCAGCATACACCAGCTCTCTCTTCATGTGAACCGCATCAACTGTTGTGTATGTGTGTTCGGCAAAGCAATATAAAACCCGCCTCATGCCCAGAATTGGCAGAAGTTGCACTTATGTTATGAGTATGAAGTCGTGGAGATCAGACCTCATAACAATTCTGTATCGTGTTGTTCTTGAAACTTTAGCACTCGCTGTACAGATATAGTTTAACAAGTAAAGCAGATAGTAGACCAATAACATATTATTCTCATGTAAACCACGATGAACTACTAGGTGGAAAGCTAAAGCAACAACTAAATGTCGTGTGCAGAAGTTGCAAAAAAGGAAAAATGGCGTTTAAACCGGTAATGAGCCCATGCTAACTTAACACGGTGTAAAGATATCCAGGACCTAGATGACACCTCCTCATGATCCGGAAACGAACTGAATAAGATAATAGAAGTGCCATCTCATGAGAGCAGATTGCAAGTTTATATGTGGACGGTCCGCAAGGTAAAGCATTAAAAACTAGGAAAATTCAATGCTAAAGAAAAATAAAACAGCCAAGTACTTTATCGAGTCTTAAGCCAATAGGCAAGGTAAATAATAAAAACTTGACAATTAAGTCAATGAATTGTCAATGAAATGCTAGTACTCAGCATATGAAACATGAAAAAGGTCTATGACATAACTGTGTATGCAAAATAAGCTGCAACAGCCTCCAACAGGAAGTCACCGTCTTCATCCGAAAACAGTTCAGCCATCCAATTTAAAAGCGGAAAAGAACATACGTGCTCTCCCAGCACCGGATCCTCTATCACCATCAGAGGACAGCTCGGTGGGTTTTCAAGAAAGCTGTGTTCCAAGAAAGACTGTGCTGCCGCCAGTAAATTCCAGGGACCAAGTAGTCCATGCATCAATGCCACAGCCATAATCCTTTCGCCAGGACAAATCAACTCGTGAGTAATGATAGGAGTCATCAGCTGATTAAAGTCGACGTCAGGAGAAACCGGTCCGCAGAGACACAAATCAATGGCCCAATCGAAATCACAGGTCAGGCAGTGAAATACAGGCTGGACACAGGTGAAGTAGGAGAACCGAAAAGATAATCCATATGCCGTGCTTAATATCGCCAACGGCATTGTGCCATAATATTCTAGCATGCGATTGCGGAACAGTGTCAGCAGCTGCAGGGTCGGAGGTTGCATAGGAGGGACATCCATATTTAAAAATGTAAAAAAGCACAAGAGCGTCCGCTGGTAATGCAAGTAAAAATGCAATCCACGAACCAGAGTGGAGAAAATGGAATGAAAGGGAGCAGGGATGACTCCAAAGATTTTCTCAAATGAAGTCACGAGACCACTGGTAACAACTTTAAAAAAGTGTGCCAGGGATTTTGTGGAGGATGCGTTAAAGATAGTCGGAAACATGTTGCTGAAATTGAAAGGCAAACCTGTGTACGGGTGTTCGCTATGTGAAGTACGAAAGTTTCACGGGCCGAACTCAAGGCCACCTCTCTCTGAGACAAAAGAGCTCTTATTCTTGTCATGCCGTTGAAACGTGTCCCAAGGTTGGTATTTGTGGCCAGATTGAAAACTCCCTATGTTCATGTGTGGGAGGAAATAGAACATTTCTGCAGCAAATAACCCGTTCACTTACTGTTACGATAAAAGGAATACTTTTAATTAACTCAGAACAATCTTCATTATTGAGCATCAAATAACTACCATTTTCCAACAACTTGAACGTGGGGATGATAGCAGGAACTGGCGTGCCTTGCAACACGCAAGCCATATTTGGTCGGTGTTTGTTGCATGAATCGTGTAACTGTATGTGCCTACACATTAGTGAATGATCTGGCGTCTCAGTGCATTCCTCTCCATTCAGATAAACTTCTTGATCATCTTTGAAACATCTGTATGTGTATGGAAGCGACCAGACCTCATGAACAAAAGCACTACCTAAAGGTTCATAAAGACCTATTGGTATATATTTCATACAATTTGAAAACTTATATAAAGCAAAAGGCAGCGTTATTAAACCGTGGATAAGGCATGTTGCCAAAAAACCCGCAATCCTCTGCTGATGATGTCATTGAGCATGTCATGAATGATGTAATATGTGACATCATCAGTAGTGGATTATGGGTAATAGTATCTCTAGTTTACTCCCCTATAGCTGTCTTTCTTTTAACATAAGTGTGTGTTTCCTTCCCTTATACTTACTGTTTTTGGTTCGCTTCCAGTTCGCGTACCAGCGAGCGAACTAGGAAGCGAACTAAGAGAAATAGAGGTTGGCACAGTTCCAAATATTGTACCAATTTTTTAATAACGGGGAGGTAGTTCTGAAAAGAACTTTTTTTTTTATTTTTCTGAACATTTTTTTACTGTAAGGTTCCCGATTCGCGAAGCGGGAACGAAGAAAAAAAAATATTTAAAAAAATAATTATTCATAAACATATAAAATATATTTTTGGATTTAAAGAAGAATAAATTTTACAGCTACAGATATTAGCTGTTAAAAAACCAATGAAATTCACTGAAAAAACCATAGGTTATAGACCATATATAGTTAGGAATTAGCATTTACAAAACCTTGAAAATTCACTGAAAAAACCATAGGTTATAGACCATATATAGTTAGGAATTAGCATTTACAAAACCTTATTTTACTCACACAAAACCATTGAAATTCCATATATAGTTAGTTGCACTAACTATATATCGCGCACCCGCAATCCACTGCTGATGATGTCACATATTACATCATTCATGACATGGTCAGTGACATCACTGATGACATCACTGATGACATCTCAAATGACATCACTGATGACATCACTGATGACATCTCATTTGACATCATTCTTGTGCTAATACGATAAACCTCTTCAGACTCTAATATAACCTTAGATACACTCAGTGTATACAGACACTCACACACTGCCACTCATCCATGGAGTTACTCACACACCCAGTCAGTCATGCAAAGAAACAATCTCACCTCCATTTCTTCAACTATACAGTTAAACACACCTTACTTATTGAAACATATACTAACACATATTTACTCTCTTATACAATCCCTGATACAAGTTCACAATGATCGATACAACCACTCACTCATTCAGTGGCTCTCATGCACAGTTATTTATATATGCCAACTCTCACATGTACTGTGTTTTACATATGTACTTACTATGACATGTAGCATTGAGATATCCATTCACTCATCAATACACTCATGCACACAGTCAACTGCCCATGTAGCTGTTTCCACATGCACTCTTGAACTCATACACCTAGTGAATAAACTGCTCACACATCTATGCATAGAGTCTCACACCTTCCAGCCACCCCCACACAAACTCAATCTCCCATAGAAATACTTGGGCAACCAATTAATAACACATATAGCCTCTCGTATAGCTAATGATCAACACATGCAGCAGTTTACAGAACAACAGACATAATGATGCACAAATTAAGACAGTTTAGTCACTAACCCATGCATTCAGTGAGACACATTTAATCACTCACTCATACAGTCAGTCATGCACCTACTAAATCCTTCATCCAGACACTTATACATCCACTCAAGACATATTTTAACTTTACAGAAAAATACAGTCACTGGATGTTGTCATCAGTGATGTCATCAGTGATGTCATTTGAGATGTCATCAGTGATGTCATCAGTGATGTCACTGACCATGTCATGAATGATGTAATATGTGACATCATCAGCAGTGGATTGCGGGTGCGCGATATATAGTTAGTGCAACTAACTATATATGGAATTTCAATGGTTTTGTGTGAGTAAAATAAGGTTTTGTAAATGCTAATTCCTAACTATATATGGTCTATAACCTATGGTTTTTTCAGTGAATTTTCAAGGTTTTGTAAATGCTAATTCCTAACTATATATGGTCTATAACCTATGGTTTTTTCAGTGAATATATATATATATATATATATATATATATATATATACATATACATATATATACATATATATATATATATATATATATATATGTATATATATATATATATATATATATATATATCTCGGAAACAAAAAGAAGCCACACTGCCGTCCCGGGTCCCCAGGAAGAACAGAAGACTCCACGATTCCAATATCAGGCAAAGGATTATTTATTAAGCAGCGCTTAACAAAAGTGAAAAACTGACGCGTTTCGGGCGGATGCCCTTGATCACAGTCAATTGTAAACCCCTCACACCTGAACTTTTAAATTGCTTGTGCATACCATGTGACACCTATAGACACTGAAAACATACTGTGATTACGTATTTGATGGCATGAGTTCGGGATGAGGGGAAGAAAGACACATTATAATGACGTGACTTTAGTGTCCCTGACACACATAAAAATAAATATCTGAATCAATTCATGTAAATTTGTGACAAAATTCTATCTGCATAAATGCTTAATGACACATATTTACAAATATTAAAAGGGCAACAGGATGACAATCTTCGTCTGTGCATATACTTAATGAATAAGTTGGTTGTGTGATTGTGTTATCGTCACATACTGAAATCTAAGCATAATCTAAATAATACATAAATACAGAACATAATCATTATATACACATAAATATATATATCACTCATGTATATACATAATATCATTGTCTGTTATTACTCTGAACATATGTTCTAGAGACCATATACCATATACATATATGCTGGAGACACTCTATTCAGTAGATACCAACTTGATACTCAATAAATACTATACATATATACAAAAATACAAAAAAAACAATCTTTACCCTATTTACATATTTGTGGGGACATCTTTATGTGTCGATGGCAACCCCACCTGGGTGCACTCAATAAGGGGACATCTGAAATGCGATGGCAACCCCTAGTTTCCCGAACAAATTTCCTACGTCTAATAGTACATCTTCCAAAAAATGGATAGTGTGCCCAACATATAGTGAGTAAATTATATGAATGAAACATTAACGAATGAATTCGTTAAATAATGTTTCATTTTAAATATATTTTCTATATATATATAACCTGACTCATCCAAAAAGAATAATGGTAGGTTTAATTCAGAGTTCAAAAGGTGAAATATATACATGGGGCAAGAATGAGGGAAAAGAAAACGTAATAATAAACAGAAAAAGGGGTGTGAAATAATTAAATTAAATTAAATTTACTGAGTAAATCAGTATGTTGACATAAGATGGGAGGCGGACTGAACTATAAACCAATAGACATATACTTGTACATATCACAACAGATGTCAGATCAAGGCTGCTATATACACGATATAGTGGCTTATAAAAAATGGTATAGGTCCTCAGTGGTATTCAGACCATTTGGGACCTTAGTGTCGAGCTCTAGTATCATTCTCGACTCCAGTTGGCGAAGTAACTTGTCTCTGTCTCCTCCTCTACGAGGACGGGGTACAGAGGTTAGAACATAGTAGCTAAGACAATCCAAGTTGTTACTGTGCACATTTTTTAAATGTCTTGCCACCGGATAGGCATTGTCGTTATTGACAATTGCTCGGAGATGCTGCAAAATCCTGACGTGTACCGCGAGCCGAGTACTCCCAACGTACCTCAGGCCACAAGTACACGCCAGGACATATACAGCAAATTCCGTTCTGCAATTGAAATTGCCTTTAATCTTGACAGGTGTGGGACTGAAAGGTGTCATATAGGTGCTAGTATTTGCACCAAACTTACAGGCCCGGCACCTAGAGCATTTAAAGAAACCCTGATGCTGCGGGAACCAGGGTTTCTGTTTGAGGATCTCAGGAAATGCATTGGTAACATGATTGCGAAGAGTAGGCCCTCTCCTGAAAGTAATATATATATATATATATATATATATATATATATATATATATATATATATATATATATATATATATATATATCCAGACGCAAATCGTCCTGTTACGAGGGTGTAGCTCTATTTTATCAGATCATGACTCAAGAGTCACAATCTGATTAAATATTTTATAAAGCCAAGAGGAGTGGTGCGTTATTTATCTTTGCGGATAATATATATATATATATCTGTGTGTGTGTATATATATATATATATATATCAAAGCTATATATATATATATATATATATATCAAAGCTCCAGTTTGCCCGCAGGTAAGGACGCACTTCGACAGCAGTTCGCTTCGAGCCTTTCATTAGGTAGGACAGCTTCTGCATACTGATACATTTCCAGCATTGTCGATGTTAGCCTGACGCGTTTCTGAGCTGACTGCTCTCTTTAGAGGCTCGACATATTTACGTGCTGCATCTGACACGCCCTCTTGAGTCAATAATTAACAGCCCTCCGATGGCTTACTTGGATAAGTATGATGCTTTCTGGGCCGTGTAGTTCATGTCAAATGTTTTACATTCAAAGCACTCCGATGGGCCTCAGAATGCATGGCAGTCTTAAATCCTATGAACTGTTATCTCACACGACGTGCTCCTCACGATTCGAAGCCCTGTGACCCCCTATGTTCCCGGGGTGGTGCAATCCTTCGCGGCCGGGCGGCCGCGTGTAACATCAAAGCTACAGTTTGCCCGCAGGTAAGGACGCACTTCGACAGCAGTTCGCTTCGAGCCTTGACTCAAGAGGGCGTGTCAGATGCAGCACGTAAATATGTCAAGCCTCTGAAGAGAGCAGTCAGCTCAGAAACGCGTCAGGCTAACATCGACAATGCTGGAAATGTATCAGTATGCAGAAGCAGTCCTACCTAATGAAAGGCTCGAAGCGAACTGCTGTCGAAGTGCGTCCTTACCTGCGGGCAAACTGGAGCTTTGATATATATATATATATATATATATATATATATATATATATATATATATATATATATATATATATATATATATATATATATGTATATATATATATATATATATATATATATATATATATATATATATATATATATATATATATATATATATATATATCCAGGCTCCTGTACACCAGTATACCGGGTCACTCTTCGCAGTGGGTGCTGCAACGCGGTGGTGTCCCGCGTGATAAATAAACGCTCCAATTTCCTCTCTTTTGAAGAAAATACAGCGCTCACGGGTTTCTTAGGCAATCAGCAAAAGGTTTTAATGCAAAACAAACGCGTTTCGGGACCAAATCCCTTCGTCAGTGTTCACATTTGAAAAACGCAGTGCAGCACCTTTATCTATGTTTGTTGGGACATTTACACAAACAAAGGACTAAAGCAAGTATATATTTATGCGCGCCATCTTTGAATGTGTTCAATGTTACAAGTCAATGCTATAAAGTAACAAAGAGGCTACTAAACAATTCAAGCCGTGTATCGGCACATGCAAAGAAAAACGATATTTCCAACTATGATTCATTTTGCGGAAACTTTATCGCTTATTATCTTTGCAAAGTGATTTCCTGAGACATAAACGCTATGAAACCACAGCGTCACTGAACATAGGTATATCGTATATTAATTAATTATATTGTGCGTAATCTTGCTGTGTATCGGCATGGGCAGCCAATGGCTGCCTTGCAGTCTCAGTGAATTCATAAACACATAACTGAAGCCTCAAACATATCTAATGCCCAACAGAATTTGCAGATATGCGCATCATCAAAATTAATAAGACCTTTTAAACTCATATTTACAATAGTCTAACATTATATTCACAGAACATTTCAACATTTACAAATACAGTCATAGCTCAAATTAGCCCAGATGGGATGCCAATTCCTCTCCCATATTAAGGCCCCCCGGAGTTCTACTTTCCAAATCTATGATATATCTAGACTCTAACCTCCTAAGTATCTGTAATTTATTTCCACCTCTAGGGTTGTCAACTACACAGTCCAAACAGAAGTATCTCAGTAGGTCCCTGTTACTATTGTGTTTAATCGCAAAATGTCGGGCAACCGGATAAGAGAAGTCTTTATTCACGATTGCCCGCATATGCTCCAACACCCTCAGTTTTACTGGATTTATGGTGCTGCCAACGTATCTCAATTGGCAAGGGCACACTAAGCAATAGACCGCATGATCTGTATGGCAGGACATAAATTTGTTAATCCTCCTGCCACCCTTACACCCTGGCACATCATATGTCAATGTTCTCTTGCTTGCTAGGCACGCTTTGCATTTCCCACAGGGGAAGAAACCTTTTGCTTCTTTCAGCGTACCTTTTTGTTTTTCAATTGGCATCAAGTGGCTATTGCATTCTTGGCAAGATGCGCCAGGAATGCAAGAGGGCGGAAAGAGTGTGGAGACGCTGCTACGACCCTGTGGACAAAAGCAAATATAGGGAGTTAATTCGTCTCTACCACAAACAAATCCTGGAGAAAAAAAAAAGCTATCTCGAACATAGAATCGACATAGCCGATAATAAGAGCAAGGACATTTTTAGAATTGTTCAGGATTTCATTTCCCCTATTGCAAGCTCTCCAAACCACTCTCATACGGAAGTGTGGATTCGCCAGCTAAGCAAATTCTTTGTAAATAAAATCAAGCTTATCCAAGATTCCTTTCCTGATTTAGGTCCCAGTGCCACAGCTTGTCTTTCGAGCTTTTGATCGGCACTTGCTAAGGAATCAAAGCCGCGGCTTTTGGACTTCCCGGCTATGTCTTTGGCCTCTTCTCTTGAACTGCTAACCCGTCTCAAGTCAGGGTCGCCTTTGGACTCTTGTCCTGCTACCTGCCTTGGTAGGGTTGCTCCGGCAATTAACATACTTCTGAATCCATTACTAAATGCCTCCTTTACATCTGGTGAGGTACCTGCAGCCTGGAAGCACGCCCTGATCATACCGCTGTTAAAAAAATCTACATCAGACCCCCTTGTTCACGCGAACTATAGACCAATCTCCCTTCTTCCAGCCATGGCCAAGGTGATTGAGAAACACGTGCACTTCTCTATTACCAGCTTCATAGAGAATAACAACGTGCTTCACGATTCTCAATCCGGTTTTCGTGCGAATTACAGCATGGAGACAGCCTTGCTGGAGCTAACTGACGCTATTCGCGAGACTCTGGATGGCGGTGGGAAGGCAATCCTGGTCATGTTGGACTTGTCGGCGGCGTTCGACAACGTCCCCCATGCCGGTCTCCTTTCGAGATTATGGGAGATCGGTTTACAAGGGACGGTGTTTGAATGGTTTAAATCATTTCTTGCCAACCGTCGACAAGTGGTCTGGGCACCTCCGTTCTCCGCCGAAATGCCTACGCTGGAGGTAGGGGTCCCGCAAGGGTCCATTCTCAGCTCCTGCCTCTTTAACATCTATATGGCTCCTCTGGCGGAGGTAGCGGAGGCTTATGGTGCCCAGATCATATCCTACGCTGACGACACCCAGCTACTTTTCACGTGTAACAGGGGTGAAGATTTCGATGGCGATCAGATCAGGGAATGTTTGGAAGCAGTATTTGAATGGTTTCAGAGACATAGCCTGAAATGCAACTCTGACAAATCGGAGTTGCTTTTCTTTGGAAGTCCACCTAATGTTGAGTGGAAGTCCTGGTGGCCACAGGATATGGCACCACCGGGGGAAACTTCGCTCAAAGCCAAAAATCTGGGCATTTTATGTGATACCGATCTCTCTTTTAGACCTCAGGTCATAGGATTGACGGGAAAGTGCTTTGGTATGTTGAAGATGATGAGGAAATTCCTCCCTTTAATATTTTTCCAACACAAAAAAATCATAGTTCAAGCCCTGATAGGCTCACGGCTTGACTATGCAAATGCTCTTTACCTAGGCCTTCCCAAATATCTTTTAGCTCGCTTGCAGGTGGTGCAAAACTCGGCCGCTAGAGCTATCTTTGGTCTGCCGCATAGGGCTCATGCGTCAGAGCTGCTGGAGAAATTGCATTGGCTTCCTATTGCCAAGAGAGTCACCTTTAAGATCTTGACTCTGGCATTCAAGGCACTGTACCATATCGGCCCTAAGTACCTCCGGAAACGGATGGCCTTTTACGTTCCAAAGAGAGCCTTGAGGTCTGCATAACAAGCTAAAGCCACTGTCCCCATAATTAAGCGTGCCCGTATTGGAGGCCGCTCTTTTCGTTATCTGGCCCCTTGCTGCTGGAATAGGCTCCCTATTGCCCTGCGATCGACGTCCACCTTGTTTGCCTTCCGTAATCATCTGAAGACGTGGCTTTTCACCCAGTAACATCGTTGCCATCTGTGTAGAGCACTGTGTTATGTACTGACCTTTTTTTCTCTTTGCCAAAGTGCCGGGACACTCTTGTGAGTAGCCGTGCGCTATAAAAGAGCTTTTTAACATAACATTTTTTTAACATGTACCATTTGATCACGAAGTGATCTCTCCTTTTTTAAAGTGATCAGAGGAGCAGCAGGTATATCAGGCCCCACAATCTGATCAGCTTTCAAGAGGTGCCAATGCTTGGTCATGATGGATCTCAGCTTGAAAGAGTTAGATGAGTAGGGGGTTATCATACGGAATTTGCCGTCAGTGTTCGGACGGGTTTTTTTGGAAAAGAGTGTACTTCGTGGTAGTCTTCTCACTCTATTCAAGGCATCCTGTAGGAGATTAGGATTATAGCCTCTGTTGATGAATCTTTCTACACTCTCAGTGGCTGCATCTTCGAAGTCTTCATTAGGGTACAATTGCGCTTAAGTCTCAGAAATTCCCCGTAGTGTAGTGTAGCTCCTATTTTCCCAATAGGCTCTGCGCATTGGAATAGTACCTACAGCAGTAAAGGCCTAGGCCAGACGTTAACTAGGTCTACTACTGTCGAAACTAGACTTAATTTTTGGGTTTGCCAGCTAAGCTCAGAGTTCGCTAGAAACTTTCTCGAATGTTCAAGGAAGGATGAACTCCCCTGATTAGACAAGAAGGGATTTAGTTTCTGACAACCATAGAACATGACAACTTTGCTCTCCCCTAATCAAGAGTCAATCTCGAGAGTCGTGTGAGCACAAGGCAATTATTTTACTCAGTCAGTACGTGCATTCTTAGTCTCATCAGAATGTAGAGAAAAGGAAGAGACGGGCGTGTTCAATAAAAGATGTTATTTATTGATCAGTCTCTTTTCTCGTACAAGAGAAATGGATCGATATTATTGCAATACTTATAGTTAAGTAAAGTGCATACATTAGAAGCAATAGTATAAAATAATACTGTAAAAACATTGATATGGTTTCTGAGCCATATGATGTTTAAAATGATTAAAATATATTTACATACACATATACATTTGACTAAACGTACTCAACTGGTGTTTCTAAATACGCCTACCCCGTGTACCTGACCTAAGTCTAATGCGTGGGCGGGAATAGAAAGTTACAGTTTAGTTTAAGTTTGTTTTTGCCAAGTGAATAACTAAAGAATTCTCTAGGAGGGGTTATTCAGTTCTGTACCTGGAATTTAGGATGAATGAGGAATGGTATCTCTTTCTCTGCTCTCGATATTCCAGGCTGCCTGCGAGGGCTGCCCAGAAGCGCCGGTGCTGGGTCTCTCGGCTTGAGATAGCAGCGCGTCTCTCAGCGCGTCAGGAAGGCGGGGCTGCTTCTGCTCTCGGCTTCGGCAAGTATGGCTGCTCCGTCTTGTCACCACGCGTGTGTTTGCATAGGGCAAGGTCGGCAATATTTATACCTTAAAGGTGCCGAGATTGACGTAAGGATGGACATAGGTACGTCAATAAAGATGTCATACGACTTGCTCGTTAGCACATTCTTTACTAAAGTTCTCTGTGAAATCAAAACAATGGCCGCACGGATTATCCAGGTTGTCATAGGTTTGATTTGTTATGAGAACGTCGTATGCCTTATCAGGGGCTGGAGGAATATCGCTTGTCTAATTAGATCTCAAGCGTTATGACCTAATCAGATAACACGTTCCTGTGCCGTAGTGTGACTGCGTCAAATAACGGTATCTGCATCATGGGGGATTTCTTGCCTCATGGGCTGACTGTTAGTTAACTAGCTAGTAAGTTTAACCAGAATAGGGTCAGGAATAGGGGGATCGAATCAGAACCTATAGAAATACACGACACCCACTCCACGCTAACTATGGTCATATCTACTAATCTATGCATAGTATAACATAGTACAACATACTATAGAGTATAGTGTATACCTTACCACCCCAAAATACATAAATGCATTTCGAAATTTTCAAATATACTGAAAAATTGCAGTCATATATATTGTATGCACTTAAGCTATGAATTAAATGCAAAAGTGAACACGCATTGTTATGCATTATTGATTGTTGGTATATGAGAAATACACATGAAATGGCTCTTAATATGGCTATACAGAAAAAAAGTCGAAACCATTTCATCACATAAAATCTATTGCGAACATACCAGCGGGCAGCTAAAGTCTATAAAGTCTATAAAGTATCTAAAATAGAAATCTTAGTTCTCTAGGAATAGTCTCTTACTTTAAGCAGAAAATCAGTGTCCCGGGAAAAAATATATAGAAAAATATTTTAGGGGCTTGCTGAAAAAAGTTGCTGTCCGTGAACTGGATTGTAATTGTTCATGTGACTTTATTTTTAAAGTTGAAGGCCGAATTCAGGGAACGCCGTGTGCGAGTTTACTCAAAAGTCTCTATTTCTGTTCCGGAGAGAACATCATATCATTCAGGCTTTCGAAAAAACTGTCAACAGCTTCATGGGAAAGTTCCTCTAAGTCGGAAATAGGGGTAACCATGCATTCATGCGCATGATTGTCTCCATTGACATTCTGATTTGCATTGCTGACAGAAGGTCGTACCTGTTCGATGCTGCTTTCATCTTGAACTTCACTACTCTTCAATCGCAGTGGTGAAGATTCCAGGAATGCCGTCATCAGAATTGGCAGCCTTTGAGGGCAGCACAGTGCGTGAACCTTGGTAGGAACCAACAGTGTATCTGCATCCACCGGCGCATCCGATTGTAGCGTCAGACAGGTGTCTAACACGCATTCTTCTCCGCATAGCAGACACCTTAGTACAGGTAAAACACACCTTTGCCACATTGGTCGAAATGATAGAAACCAAGTCATGTTTAGGTCTCTAAGCCGGGATAGTCCCAGGATTTTTGATATCCGGTCCCGGTATCCAATGGCTAGGATCGTATCTTCCATTGTCGCGAGAGTTTGATCTGTGACATGGGTTGCCATAACGAAAAATAAGGACTAGGAATAGGATTCCTGCAATTAGTCCTAGGATCAGGGGAAGTCCGCCAAAAATCGAATGGACGAAGTCTGGAAAAATACCCAGTATGGCTTTGAATGGTGTTAATGCCATCGAAAATACTGTCTTAAATACCTTTGAGACCCCTGTGGTATCAGAAATATTTAAGATTTCGCTCAGGATTTCCGCGAAATGTACGGGGGAATTAGTTGATAATAATGTATGTATCTCTGCAGTCGTCCTTGCGACTTGTAGATCATACGTTTCTTTAGATGACGTGAGCCTTGTAGGCGTCTGAAGAAGCACTGTTTTCATTCTGCTTAAAGTGTCTATTCGAATAGAAGTAATTTTCAAACTGGGCCATGCCCTCGCCTCCCTGTCTGGAAAGGAGCTGGGGAATAAAGAACGTCCACAGCACTTGACCTTCGCCGTCGTAGTGACGAGATAAGGAGTCCCGGGCATAAGACTACAGCATCTGCGGTCTACAATAAGAATGTAACTCCCATTATAGAGTCTTTGAAAGAATGGTTCTATTTCAGTTGCAGGTGCGCCTTGCTGGTGACATGAAAGGTTGTATGAATTCCCTTCACAGGCTCCGTGCAAACTAATACCGTTACACAGAAGCGTGCCGCTTAGTGACATAGCACAATTGATGCCACTAAGAAACACTTTCTGTCCTTTGTTACTGATACATGCATGTGAATAGGGCAGGTTCCATGTTGTTTTAAGGTACCCCTTTCCCAACTTCTCGTACATGCCAGCCTGTATATATTTTTGGCAGTATTGAAACCTGAAGGTTGAGATTGGAATATTTATGATTCCGTGGATTATCCATTCACTGACAGGTCGTTCTGACATTGTCAACGGTAATCTTTCTAGTTTTTCAATGCTCAAGATTGTATAATCAGCACCCTTCTGCGCCATACCGATTTGTCTATCAGTAAGGTTAAAGATTTGAAATAGTGACGTTGTGTTGATTAAACGCCAAGGCACATAGCCTGAACGCAGATTTTGTAACGTCCAGCCAAGCTGTACAATAGAACGCAATTGTGACTGACCATGTTGTAATAACAGTAAGTCTTGCGATAATATATCGATTGCTGAAGACACAATGCTGTCCAATGAAAAAATTCTGGAGGACAGAGTCATTAACCCATTGTCCACTACAGAAAGTGATTTTTCCAAATTAATACGGTCAATTTCCCGTATTCTTTCTGCTGTCTCAATTTGAGTAACCTTCCAGGCCTCATTGTATGCTGCATATACAGAGGCTGCTATGAAACGCTTTTGACGCTGTTTGCGTGGTCCCATTATGAAATCACGCAAGTCAGCACCATCAGTAAGTAAAGTTAGGTGTTGCTTAATTTCAGGCAGTGTGGAAGTTTGTAGCCATTGAAGGCATAATTTGCCCACACTGTAGGTTGTTATTATCCCTGGGTGATGTCTTTGGGGATATCTAGGGTCTGGCCTGTTCATTTTGAAACCCTGTGTTTTATTCAGGAATCTATCTTGACAGTTATTTGTATCTGTGGGCCAGATCAACCATTGTTTCCAATCAGGATGTGTTCTGTTTTGGTTAAGTATATGGTTTATGTCTATTTCTTCATCTGTTTCAGAGTTATTGCTAAACATTGTTGGCTTTGGAATAGACAGGTTATTTAAATCTTTGATTTTGGCTAAGCCAAGACAGGTGGTTTGTTGAACGGTGTCATTTAAAAATATCATTTGTTCTGGGATCATGCAGGCTCTAAACAAAGCTTCTATACCCTGTACTTGCCATTCTTTTGTACCCCAAACACTTTTCAAATCAACATGTTTGTCCCAATAATCAAATCCAAAAGTATTCATTTTTTCAAAGAAAGAATCTGAATATATCAATTTTGTGTTGGTTATCATGGTTTTCATCCCTGTCTTGTTTGACAATTTGTAATAAAATGTTTCAGCATTAGTTATGTTAAAACCTGAAAAATATGAATATTTGCCATACACGGTTCTAGAGCTCCCTTTTGGAGGTGTAGCACAATGTTCCCATTGATTAAAATTTAAAACATTTCTAGGTTGTGCAGATTTATGCAAGAAATGGTTACCATAATGGTTATAGCAGTACATGCTGTCATAATTTGTAGAACCCTGCAAATAATCATGTTTTGTAAATTTAGCAGACATTACTAAGTCAGACATCATATTGTTTATACTTTCAAAGTCCCAATCATCAGCAAATGAGTTTGGTTTTGCAAAGTCACTCAAGGAGATCTTGATTTGGTGTGGATATTTCAGGATCTCGACCGGACCATAAATTTCATAGTCAGTGTTGTCCCAGGCTACCCCACCAGATATTGGAATTGCTGTGAAGTTGGCTGAAGAAAGTTCTGAAGAAAGTTCTCTTTTCTCGACGTGTGAAGATGTGTGTGGTTTGAGGACCAAGTTGATGTTCTGACTTGCTGTGTCCATTTTAGCATATTTTCCCTCAATGAAGCGTCCCAAGGTAAATACCATGATGAGCCAAAGTGTGAGGATAAATGCACCAAAACCCACCCAAAATTCAATCCATGGAGAAACCAGATATGTTTCTTTCAGTTGTTTCAAAACTTCCTTCGCTTTGTCTTTAAAGGATTTTGATGATGGCTGTGTCTTTTGTTCGCTGAAGCCTTCAGAGGAATCATCGAAGTTGATGAAGTAACCGGATGCAGTTCTGTCAATTGTTCCAATTGGTTCAGGATTTTTGTTTCTCGCATTTTCACTTGGTACTTCTGTATAGATTGGTGTGTCTCTGCTAAATGTCTTTATTTGGGTTTTCAGAGGTCTAAGTTCTATTGCATTGTTGCATAGTCCTTGTTGTTCTTCTGTAGGCGTTTCGAATGTGATGAGCCTCTTTGATAGGACCTCTGTACTGGTAGCAAACCTTGGTGTTCTGCTACTTATTGGGAGTCCACTTGGCCTACTGTTGGTTATCGGCCACATGTTGTGGTTTTACCAGGTCGATGGATACAACTCGGTTCTCCTTTTTTCCAGCAAGTGGCGGTAGTACAACTGATCTTGTCCCGTTGACAGACAATACAGGAACTGCTTTTCTGTAAGAAGGCCCAAATTCCTTCTTTACCGCGATCTTCTCCCTGACTAGATCCCCGACTTTTGGAATCCAGACAGGTCTTGCTGGGACAGGTGGTGATTCTTCAGTGGTCGTTGGCTGTTCTTTCAACTGTATGTTGCTCAGGTCTTTTCTTGTTTTGTTTAAGTCCTGCAAAATAGCCAAACGGTCTTTGACATCAAAGCTTTTTTCTGTTACCACTGAAGTCTGACTATCAAGGTCAGAGATCAACATCCTAGTTCCGAATAATAATTCGTACGGACTGAATCCCTTCAGAGAATTTCTTGGCAAGTTATTTAGACTACGTTGGACACTTATTAGATGTTTGACCCACCCAGCTCCCGAACCTAATATCCTTTCTATTATAGATTGCTTTCTGTCTTGGTTTTTTCTTTACACCATCCCATACCCTCAGGAAGGAAGTGAGAAGATTCCCGCTGGGCTGTGCTCATTTGGCCATTCTTTCCCCCCCCCAGGCTGGATTGCCTGAGAAAAAGAAAAAAAATGGTCGAACGTAGCATGCTCTTAGCGTATATGCCATTTAGACTCGCAAATCTTGTATAACAGTCCGGACGTCAGCCGAGTGCTGTGGATCTACATTATAAGTGGGAACTAGCCTGTATATGTTAATCGCAAGCCATTCTTTTTAGTGGTGATGTTATCTGCCTTGATACGACGAGGTATTAAACTGCTTCTCTCCCCACTGCGATCTCTGTTGCAGTTTGGGCAGTTTTTTACAAACATGGTGTAGTGCAGGCTCATGCCTGGCCACCAGTACCGTGATTGTAATTCTTCCAGAGAATCTTTTAATTTAAGGTGTCTGAGACCCTCGCCCATGTGTGCGTCTGCGATTAACAAGTTTCTCCTGTCCATGTTTGGAATCACTCTATCCCCCACTCCAGGGATTCGAGCAAAAGGAATGGAGTTTGCATCTATGATGTATGTGTAATTGAGTGGATAGTTGATCGGTAACGCCGAGCAGTCGCCTTTTGATGACGTTTTTACTGCCAGCACTGTTTCGCCGTCAATGTATTTTAATGTACGCTTTTTTCGATCTACGGGAGCCGGTTTACTGGCTGCCGCTGCGGCTGTTTCAGCCAATGAATTCCCTACAACGTGAACGCCATCACGCTGGTGACTCAGTGAGTGTGTCACGTGAGTCTTTGGTAGTTCTTTTTTCAAAAGAGCTACCTGTTCCCAGAGCAGTCTCTGCTTTATTGGTGCATCCGTGTCATCTTTGTAATCGTTCTGAATCCAGGTCTGCAAATCCTTGTTATATGCTTTGACGCAGAAATATGAATCTGACACTATAAGTGTCGGGAATTCGCGATCCGCATTATCTAGCGCCATTTTCAAAGCTAATATTTCAGTTTGTAGTTCTGAATTAGTTTCTACTGAGTGTGATTTTGTTAATAGAGGTCTTAGTTTACCTCCGTGCCACACTTCTTTTGTAATCTCACATGTGGGATTGTATGCATGTTCTCCCCAAACGGAGGGTTGAGCATGTCCGTCTGTATAGATTACACAGGCGTAATGTCGTAGAGGCAGAATGTCGATTGGCAGAGGATACGTTTTTTCATATTTTAGATTTTTTAATTCTTCTAGTTCTGGATCAAAGAAGTAATATACTTTGTCCGTTGTGATTGAATTTACCCATTGTAACCATTCTGGATCCAATGTTGTTGTTGGTAAAGTACACGGTGTTGTTAATGCCTCAAAGGCTGATTCTGCTGTTCTGACTGTGATATGTCTACCGTCAGCTATGTCTTTTTCTCTAGCTATTGCGGTTTGAACTGCTTGAACAATTTTTCCTTTGTTGCTGAATCTCTGTTCAGCTTTTGTGTACAAATGTGATTTGAATGCAATTGGTACCTTATCTCCCTCATTAGAGGTTAGGTATGTGAATCCGCATCTCCCTGGGATGACTCGGATCACAAGGTTGCGTGTATTATCACGGGTTTCTAATTTTGTTTTAATTAGCATGTCTGTTTGTAAGGATCTCAAAATTTCTGTGTGTGCTTGAGTCCAACTGGATCTTTTAAAGTCTGGTTTAATTAGATCGTAAAGGGGTTTGACCCTTTCTGCGTAATTTGCAATGTAAGTTCTTCCGAAATTTAGGAAGCCTAGAATTGACTGTAGGTTTTTTAGTGTTTTAGGAGCTTGGATTACGGCACATTTCTCTAGAAAATTGTCTGCCAGGCTTTTGCCTTCACTTGATAACTCATATCCTAAGAATAGGACCGTCAGATGGGCAATTCTGGACTTTTTGAAGTTGAATTTGTAACCCTCTGCAGCGAAACCAAGTATTATGGTGTTCACTCTTTTCAAGTGAGTCTCCAAGTCATCATCTGTTAAGTAAATGTCATCGACATAAGATAATGCTTCATCATCATATAGTTGTAGTAATTCTGTTACTCTCGCTGAGAATACCCCCGGGCTGTTCTTGTACCCCTGGGCTAACCGACAGAATTGTTTTTGAGTGCCATTTACTGAAAATGCAGTTAAATATCTGCTCTCTGGTGCTATGTTTTGACAAAAGAATCCGTTGGAGATGTCCAAGGTTGTTTTGTATTTTTTGCGCACTATGTTATTCATTAGTGCAGCACTGTGTGAGTTTTGCACTGCAAAAGTTTTGCAACATGTGTTAAGGTGTCGGTAATCCAAAACTAGACGGTACGAATTGTCTGGTTTGGAGACCGGAAACAAAGGATTGTTCATTTGTGAGGTGCAAGTTTCAATCACCCCCTGGTATTCTAGCTGATCTAGTATTTCATTTACTTGTTTTTTAGCTTCTTGCTTAATTGGGTACTGCCTTTGTGCAGTAGGTTGTGATTTTAACTGGACTTTGTGAGGAGGAGAATCCTCATCCCATCCTACGTGATTTTTATATAAAGCAGGTGCTAAGGCCACTGCCCACTTTCTAGCAAGTGTGTATTTTTTATGAATCGGTATTTGATTCGAGAAGGCAGGCATAATTACTTCTTCGCCATGAGGGCACTCCCTGACAAACTCCGGTGGCCAGTCTTTTTCAGCTAGAAGGATGTCATAGCCCTTGGATAGGTTATCCCAAAATAGTCCCCTTATTTTCCTAGTCTTATCTCCCTCTATACGTAATGTTATCTCGTATATTTTGTGGGGCTTGCTAACTCTGGTATCTGCAGTTTCCACTTGAAGGTATTCATTCGTGTCCACTGTCTCCAGATGATTCATAAGGACTTTGCGAGCTATGCTCACCTCTGCTGCGCTGTCTAGCATTGTCTGAGCCCATTCTCCGTTTTTCAGTTGTGTCCTCAGTATTCTCGGCATTGTTAACTACCTTGATACTGGCTACCTTCTTTTTTGGAAATTGTGATTTCTTTTTCAGTTGAGCAGGTTCCTTGTCTTTGGACTTGGCGTGCTCTTCTGATCGTCCTCTTCTTTCCGATTTCTGCGAGGAATTCTGAAAAGATTGAGACGGACGTGTATCAATGTCTTGATATCTATCAGGTTTTTTAATATTATCCCTATTTCTAAGGTTATATCTATTCCCAGAGGGTTCACTCTGAGGTGACCTTTGTCTCGGGTTTGGAGATTTCTCTCTTCGCCTAGGAGACCTTCCTCTGGACTGGAATTTCTTTTCTTTAGGATTGGATTGTTTATTTCCATCCCAGTTCTTTTTTGGTGAATTATTATTAAAAAATATTTTTTCTGGACTTGTAGTCAGTTGCGGTTTTACTGGTATTCCACCTAGACTATCTCTGCCTAGTTCTTCATAGGATTTTTCTATGATTCTGGCAATTTCAGCTGGTTGGTCTGCTATATCTGTCTCTTTTAACCTCTGGCGGATCGCCACGTTTGCTGCTTCACCCTTTATGTTGGCTAGTAATATAGCCGAGACCTGCTTGAAGTCTTTCAGTAATTTCATACCAAGAGTTAAAGCAGGTTCTGGACCGTATTCATCTTGAATTTGTTTTAGCACATCTGGTATTACCGAAATGGATGGAACACCGTGCGTTTTTGTGTAGATTGAAGCAAAGACCGTACCCCAAGTGTCACAGTCCTCAATGTGTGGTGCGATTCCCATTGGGAGACATATAGTCAGAATCCTGTGCTTTTCTAATGGGGTGGTGTCAGGAAACACCGCCTCTATTTGGGTGATTTTCTGTCCCAACCAGAATGGTATCTGTTCCCGTTTAGCTGGAACTTTACCTAGGCAGGATTGGATGTTCTGTGGTGTGATTTTATTTGTGTTCCCCTGGTGAGGGGTCAGCTGTGGAATTTTAATCGCTGGCTGAATTGTTGAAGTCCGCATTACATACTGAACTAATTGTCTGTGAATTTTTAGTAGTTGTTTTAGCTGTATTAATAGCTCTGGTGCAGTCATCTCGTCGATGTCTGGATGTGGTGTGTATCCGGCTAAGACCGGCCACGTTGCTCCTGGTCTTCCTAAAGGACCGAGCCTTGTAATGTGATTATTATGTTTTAGGGCGCCATCAAATAAGAGCAAATGCTCTTGGAATTTGAGTGGTACTTCCACCTCCTCGAAAGGAGTGTACGTTTCAGGAGGTTCCTCTACTTTGTAATAGTGGAAGTACTTTGTTACAGCATTTGCTGCTGGAAAATGTATCCATGTATAGTATACCTCTGTCTGCCGATATTCGTGTGCCTCAATTACGAATATGACTGTGCCACCTCTAGGTGTCAGTCCATTTTCTATAAGTTTTAATGTTATAGATCTCCTTTTGGCGACCTGGATGAGTATTATATCCGGGTCTGCTGTTTGCATGGTAGCATCAGCATCTGCTATTTCAGTAGCTAATCTAATTGCCTCTCTTTCCCCATCACTGTCTCCCATTTTACTGACAGGATGGTATTATTTTTATTTGCAGATCAGGTTTCTTTATGGAAACAGAGATTAGGTGCACAATATTTTGGAACTGTTTTATCCTTCAACGTTGACTAGACCAAGAACCATACATAGGAGTTCCCTCCTGCGAGGTTTTGGAGGATATAATAACCTTTCACCCACTCCAGACGTCTTTGGAGTATTTGGGAGAAGGGGTCTGAATGAGAAAGCACGACTGAGTTACTCTAAATGTCTTACGTTAGTTTTATCGCCCTTTCCAAACACGTTGGGCGCCATGTAGTGTAGCTCCTATTTTCCCAATAGGCTCTGCGCATTGGAATAGTACCTACAGCAGTAAAGGCCTAGGCCAGACGTTAACTAGGTCTACTACTGTCGAAACTAGACTTAATTTTTGGGTTTGCCAGCTAAGCTCAGAGTTCGCTAGAAACTTTCTCGAATGTTCAAGGAAGGATGAACTCCCCTGATTAGACAAGAAGGGATTTAGTTTCTGACAACCATAGAACATGACAACTTTGCTCTCCCCTAATCAAGAGTCAATCTCGAGAGTCGTGTGAGCACAAGGCAATTATTTTACTCAGTCAGTACGTGCATTCTTAGTCTCATCAGAATGTAGAGAAAAGGAAGAGACGGGCGTGTTCAATAAAAGATGTTATTTATTGATCAGTCTCTTTTCTCGTACAAGAGAAATGGATCGATATTATTGCAATACTTATAGTTAAGTAAAGTGCATACATTAGAAGCAATAGTATAAAATAATACTGTAAAAACATTGATATGGTTTCTGAGCCATATGATGTTTAAAATGATTAAAATATATTTACATACACATATACATTTGACTAAACGTACTCAACTGGTGTTTCTAAATACGCCTACCCCGTGTACCTGACCTAAGTCTAATGCGTGGGCGGGAATAGAAAGTTACAGTTTAGTTTAAGTTTGTTTTTGCCAAGTGAATAACTAAAGAATTCTCTAGGAGGGGTTATTCAGTTCTGTACCTGGAATTTAGGATGAATGAGGAATGGTATCTCTTTCTCTGCTCTCGATATTCCAGGCTGCCTGCGAGGGCTGCCCAGAAGCGCCGGTGCTGGGTCTCTCGGCTTGAGATAGCAGCGCGTCTCTCAGCGCGTCAGGAAGGCGGGGCTGCTTCTGCTCTCGGCTTCGGCAAGTATGGCTGCTCCGTCTTGTCACCACGCGTGTGTTTGCATAGGGCAAGGTCGGCAATATTTATACCTTAAAGGTGCCGAGATTGACGTAAGGATGGACATAGGTACGTCAATAAAGATGTCATACGACTTGCTCGTTAGCACATTCTTTACTAAAGTTCTCTGTGAAATCAAAACAATGGCCGCACGGATTATCCAGGTTGTCATAGGTTTGATTTGTTATGAGAACGTCGTATGCCTTATCAGGGGCTGGAGGAATATCGCTTGTCTAATTAGATCTCAAGCGTTATGACCTAATCAGATAACACGTTCCTGTGCCGTAGTGTGACTGCGTCAGATAACGGTATCTGCATCATGGGGGATTTCTTGCCTCATGGGCTGACTGTTAGTTAACTAGCTAGTAAGTTTAACCAGAATAGGGTCAGGAATAGGGGGATCGAATCAGAACCTATAGAAATACACGACAGTAGGGGATATTGTTAATGAGTTTACAGGGATGACTGCTGGAAGCGTGTAATACGCTATTTCCAGCTGTGGGTTTACGGTAAAGTTGAGTGCAGATTTTACCATCTCTCACTCTTACTTGGAGATCTAGGTAATTCACCTTTTCATCGTTAACCTCATCCGTGAATCTCAAGTTACACTGGTTATCATTAAGCACTGTGATGCACTCATTAGCCTCCGCTATGGACCCATTCCACACTAGGAACAGGTCATCAATATACCTGCTCCATGCCACCACTTTGTTGTTCCATGTGGAGTTACTGGGGGCCCAGGCTACCTGCTCCTCCCACCAGCCTACGAATAAATTTGCATAGCTGGGGGCGAAGCAGAAGCCCATCGCCGTCCCAGAGAGCTGTTTGTATATCTCATCCTAAAAGAGAAAGATGTTATTATACAAGCAAAATCTAATTAGCTCTAATAGCATTTTGTTGTGCATTGCGTATTTCAATTCTCTTTTGTTTAGGAAATATTCTATAGCCGAAAGACCTTGTTCATGCTCTATACATGTGTATAGGCTTGTTATGTCTAGGGTTATGAGTACATAGGATGGTTGCCAGACAAGATTCTCCACTTTTTGAATAAAGTCCGATGTATCCCTTATGTATGACTTTGAAGCAGACACAAAGTTAAACAGGTGATGGTCTAGAAATTTAGATAGATTCTCTGTTAAGCCTCCCATGGAGGAGATGATCGGTCTCCCTGGGGAATAATGGTGTTCTTGTGAACCTTGGGCAGATGGTAAAAACAGGGTAAAATAGGGTTACAGTTTTTAGAAAAAAATATTCTTCAAGGTCCAACATTGATTTGTCATGCCATTTCTTGAGCAGAGCGTATAAAATGTCAATACTTGCCAAGTAGTGTTTTTTCTTGATCACTGCATAGCAAGTTGTATCTTGTAATTGACGTTGTGCTTCTGCAATATATTGTTGTCTTGACATGATGACAATATTTCCTCCTTTGTCGGAGGGTTTGCAGACAATAGTTTGATCATCCATCAGATTTTTTATGGCCGTTTTTTGTTCTTTAGTCACATTGAAATTTTGTTTTTGGTGACTCTGTTCCATCCTCATAGTCATCAGATCCCTGGTGACTGTATCAGCGAAGATATCAATTGAATCCACAGCCGTTTGGGGGACAAACTTAGATGCAAGTTTGAATCCGCTCTTTGGTGCTTCCTGTTCGATGTTAACATGAGCTAGTCTTTGTGTGAGAGTACTACTCGTCAAACTTGTTTCTATGTCTCCCTCTGATCTAAGGTTTTCCAAGACTTGACAGGCAGTTAAGTCATTTACAGTTAGGAGGTCAGTATCCTTCTTGTTGCCTCTCAGATATTTAGACTCTTTTGTAGTTGGTTTGATTTTGTAAAACTTGTGTAGTTTGATCTTTCGAACAAATTTATACAAGTCGATCCTTGTTTGGGTATATTCCATGTTGTTATTTGGACAAAAAGTGAGTCCCAGTTTCAAAACGGACTCTTCCACTGTTGTCAATTGTCTTTGGGATAGATTTATGATGGTTAATTGATCTGAAACAGTTACCATCTGCCTCTTCTTTGGCTCCTGGTTACCCGGGTGGTTGGTTTTGTTTGGCCGCCGCCTCTTCCCTTTCCAGCCACTGCGTCTTGTTTGCCTACCTCTTCCGGTGGCTTGGTCTTGCCGCCTCTGAGCCAACTCTCCAGAATCACCTTGAACTCCTGTTGAAAAGGAGTCTTAGTGGTTGGTGTAACTTCTGAATTTGTCGTTTCATCACCGGATATTTCACTTGCGGTGAGATCCAAGTCCGAGGTCTCTATTCTTACTTTGGGCGTGGTTTTGGGCAATTGGCTCTTCCTGGCTACTTCCTTTCTTGGCTGATCATATTTCTTAGAAAAGGTCAGGACCCTCCCCATTGCATAGTCTCGTTCGTCCCGATCAAACTTCTCTTGTTTCCTAAGTTTTATCTTAGTCTCGTATCTCTGTAACCTTTTCTTCATGTTGGCCCTAAGTTGTTCCTGTTCCCCTTTGTCAAGGTTTTTAGAGATTAGCTCTTCCAATTCCTCAATCTCTTTCATCACCTTGTCGCGGTCGCTCCATGCGAATTGAATTAGGATTTCTAACATACCCTTGCAGGAGTTAGCTATATGCGTAGCCCAAGTTTCTAGCAGGAGGGGGTCAGGGTTTTCATATGCCGGGACGGTGAAAATCCGTAGTCCCCGAGGTACCCTTTGTACCTCGATGTATCCCTGTAATGACGTCCCCTCCCACCATTTGCGGAGTTCCCGCTCGTAAAGTTTCTCCAATTTTTGAAATTGCAATGTTAAAGTATTTGTAGCCTCCGTGATGATTTTCGGCGGCGGTTTAGAAATATCTGGATTTTTGTTTTTGAAGATGCCACCAGCTGCATCTATGCGCTCCGACATGTTGAACATGTTGTGCCAACTTCGTGTTGTAATCCCGATCCCGGGAAACAACACTTAACCTGTGCGGTGTTGCTGCCGTTAACCCCTCACTGTACCGTCGATTTCACCAAACGCTACAAAGTTCAAATCAATGAAGGAAAAAGCGGGCTTACCGTGTGATAAACTCACGGACTCCCGCCCTTCCTATGCGTTCGATTTCGAAATAGGTTGGAGGGTAGAAGATTTACTTGCTTTGTTCTCCAAACGCCACGTAGCGACGGTGGTGCACCCGTTCAAAAATCTCCAGGCTCCTGTACACCAGTATACCGGGTCACTCTTCGCAGTGGGTGCTGCAACGCGGTGGTGTCCCGCGTGATAAATAAACGCTCCAATTTCCTCTCTTTTGAAGAAAATACAGCACTCACGGGTTTCTTAGGCAATCAGCAAAAGGTTTTAATGCAAAACAAACGTGTTTCGGGACCAAATCCCTTCGTCAGTGTTCACATTTGAAAAACGCAGTGCAGCACCTTTATCTATGTTTGTTAGGACATTTACACAAACAAAGGACTGAAGCAAGTATATATTTATGCGCGCCATCTTTGAATGTGTTCAATGTTACAAGTCAATGCTATAAAGTAACAAAGAGGCTACTAAACAATTCAAGCCGTGTATCGGCACATGCAAAGAAAAACGATATTTCCAACTATGATTCATTTTGCGGCAACTTCATCGCTTACTGATTTTTGAAATTGCAATGTTAAAGTATTTGTAGCCTCCGTGATGATTTTCGGCGGCGGTTTAGAAATATCTGGATTTTTGTTTTTGAAGATGCCACCAGCTGCATCTATGCGCTCCGACATGTTGAACATGTTGTGCCAACTTCGTGTTGTAATCCCGATCCCGGGAAACAACACTTAACCTGTGCTGTGTTGCTGCCGTTAACCCCTCACTGTACCGTCGATTTCACCAAACGCTACAAAGTTCAAATCAACTAAGCGTGTTTCCGCAAAATGAATCATAGTTGGAAATATCGTTTTTCTTTGCAAGTGCCGATACACGGCTTGAATTGTTTAGTAGCCTCTTTGTTACTTTATAGCATTGACTTGTAACATTGAACACATTCAAAGATGGCGCGCATAAATATATACTTGCTTTAGTCCTTTGTTTGTGTAAATGTCCCAACAAACATAGATAAAGGTGCTGCACTGCGTTTTTCAAATTTGAACACTGACGAAGGGATTTGGTCCCGAAACACGTTTGTTTTGCATTAAAACCTTTTGCTGATTGCCTAAGAAACCCGTGAGTGCTGTATTTTCTTCAAAAGAGAGGAAATTGGAGCGTTTATTTATCACGCGGGACACCACCGTGTTGCAGCACCCACTGCGAAGAGTGACCCGGTATACTGGTGTACAGGAGCCTGGAGATTTTTGAACGGGTGCACCACCGTCGCTACGTGGCGTTTGGAGTACAAAGCAAGTAAATCTTCTACCCTCCAACCTACTTCGAAATCGAACGCATAGGAAGGGCGGGAGTCCGTGAGTTAATCACACGGTAAGCCTGCTTTTTCCTTCATTGATTTGAACTTTGTAGCGTTTGGTGAAATCGACGGTACAGTGAGGGGTTAACGGCAGCAACACAGCACAGGTTAAGTGTTGTTTCCCGGGATCGGGATTACAACACGAAGTTGGCACAACATGTTCAACATGTCGGAGCGCATAGATGCAGCTGGTGGCATCTTCAAAAACAAAAATCCAGATATTTCTAAACCGCCGCCGAAAATCATCACGGAGGCTACACATACTTTAACATTGCAATTTCAAAAATTGGAGAAACTTTACGAGCGGGAACTCCGCAAATGGTGGGAGGGGACATCATTACAGGGATACATCGAGGTACAAAGGGTACCTCGGGGACTACGGATTTTCACCATCCCGGCGTATGAAAACCCTGACTCCCTCCTGCTAGAAACCTGGGCTACGCATATAGCTAACTCCTGCAAGGGTATGTTAGAAATCCTAATTCAATTCGCATGGAGCGACCGCGACAAGGTGATGAAAGAGATTGAGGAATTGGAAGAGCTAATCTCGGCTGGACATTGGGGCTCAATGCAAAAATTGCTCCACCCAACGCATTTCCTGCCAGCATAGTAAGATGCATGCTGGGACCTGTAGGCGCTGTACATTATGTGTCCACATGGAGGTCAAGGCGTTTTGGTATTTTGCCTATGGGGGCGGAGCAATTTCTTCAGAAGCAGGAAGGGGCAGGACATATAAACTCTGGAAAACTCACCTGCATTTTGAAAGCAACACCCACGGCGCTGAAGAAGGCAGATAACGCCGAAATGCATTCGCCACAGCGGGTGTACCTGGACTTCATTTTGCCATCTGTTTCCTGATTAAAGGTGTCTCTAAACGTCTCCCCTGAAGTTGGTCTTTTCTTTTCTGAGGAAAGTGGATGCATATTCATAACGCGATTTCCAGTGACGCGTTTCAAAAGACCCCCGCAACGCAAGCGGCTTTGCTTCTTCACTGGTTCCACTTCGGTGTTTCCTTCTCCTGGGTACAGGAACAAGCACAGTCCACCTCCAGAACTCGGAATGAACAGGAGCGGTGTAGGTGTCATTCGACATCACGCTGGGCGAGGTATGATGTAGCCTTGTCCCCGCTTTATTTTCCTGAGTAAAGAAGGTTGTTGCGGTTGGGGACTCGAGGGGGCACCTGACGTTGGGACGGCTGGACATTGGGGCTCAATGCAAAAATTGCTCCACCCAACGCATTTCCTGCCAGCATAGTAAGGTGCATGCTGGGACCTGTAGGTGCTGTACATTATGTGTCCACATGGAGGTCAAGGCGTTTTGGTATTTTGTCTATGGGGGCGGAGCAATTTCTTCAGAAGCAGAAAGGGGCAGGACATATAAACTCTGGAAAACTCACCTGCATTTTGGAAGCAACACCCACGGCGCTGAAGAAGGCAGATAACGCCGAAATGCATTCGCCACAGCGGGTGTACCTGGACTCCATTTTGCCATCTGTTTCCTGATTAAAGGTGTCTCCAAACGTCTCCCCTGAAGTTGGTCTTTTCTTTTCTTTTCGGAGGAAAGTGGATGCATATTCATAACGCGATTTCCAGTGACGCGTTTCAAAAGACCCCCGCAACGCAAGCGGCTTTGCTTCTTCACTGGTTCCACTTCGGTGTTTCCTTCTCCTGGGTACAGGAACAAGCACAGTCCACCTCCAGAACTCGGAATGAACAGGAGCGGTGTAGGTGTCCTTCGACATCACGCTGGGCGAGGTATGATGTAGCCTTGTCCCCGCTTTATTTTCCTGAGTAAAGAAGGTTGTTGCGGTTGGGGACTCGAGGGGGCACCTGACGTTGGGACGGCTGGACATTGGGGCTCAATGCAAAAATTGCTCCACCCAAGGCATTTCCTGCCAGCATAGTAAGGTGCATGCTGGGACCTGTAGGCGCTGTACATTATGTGTCCACATGGAGGTCAAGGCGTTTTGGTATTTTGCCTATGGGGGCGGAGCAATTTCTTCAGAAGCAGGAAGGGGCAGGACATATAAACTCTGGAAAACTCACCTGCATTTTGAAAGCAACACCTACGGCGCTGAAGAAGGCAGATAACGCCGAAATGCATTCGCCACAGCGGGTGTACCTGGACTCCATTTTGCCATCTGTTTCCTGATTAAAGGTGTCTCCAAACGTCTCCCCTGAAGTTGGTCTTTTCTTTTCTTTTCGGAGGAAAGTGGATGCATATTCATAACGCGATTTCCAGTGACGCGTTTCAAAAGACCCCCGCAACGCAAGCGGCTTTGCTTCTTCACTGGTTCCACTTCGGTGTTTCCTTCTCCTGGGTACAGGAACAAGCACAGTCCACCTCCAGAACTCGGAATGAACAGGAGCGGTGTAGGTGTCATTCGACATCACGCTGGGCGAGGTATGATGTAGCCTTGTCCCCGCTTTATTTTCCTGAGTAAAGAAGGTTGTTGCGGTTGGGGACTCGAGGGGGCACCTGACGTTGGGACGGCTGGACATTGGGGCTCAATGCAAAAATTGCTCCACCCAACGCATTTCCTGCCAGCATAGTAAGGTGCATGCTGGGACCTGTAGGCGCTGTACATTATGTGTCCACATGGAGGTCAAGGCGTTTTGGTATTTTGCCTATGGGGGCGGAGCAATTTCTTCAGAAGCAGGAAGGGGCAGGACATATAAACTCTGGAAAACTCACCTGCATTTTGAAAGCAACACCCACGGCGCTGAAGAAGGCAGATAACGCTGAAATGCATTCGCCACAGCGGGTGTACCTGGACTCCATTTTGCCATCTGTTTCCTGATTAAAGGTGTCTCTAAACATCTCCCCTGAAGTTGGTCTTTTCTTTTCTTTTCGGAGGAAAGTGGATGCATATTCATAACGCGATTTCCAGTGACGCGTTTCAAAAGACCCCCGCAACGCAAGCGGCTTTGCTTCTTCACTGGTTCCACTTCGGTGTTTCCTTCTCCTGGGTACAGGAACAAGCACAGTCCACCTCCAGAACTCGGAATGAACAGGAGCGGTGTAGGTGTCATTCGACATCACGCTGGGCGAGGTATGATGTAGCCTTGTCCCCGCTTTATTTTCCTGAGTAAAGAAGGTTGTTGCGGTTGGGGACTCGAGGGGGCACCTGACGTTGGGACGGCTGGACATTGGGGCTCAATGCAAAAATTGCTCCACCCAAGGCATTTCCTGCCAGCATAGTAAGGTGCATGCTGGGACCTGTAGGCGCTGTACATTATGTGTCCACATGGAGGTCAAGGCGTTTTGGTATTTTGCCTATGGGGGCGGAGCAATTTCTTCAGAAGCAGGAAGGGGCAGGACATATAAACTCTGGAAAACTCACCTGCATTTTGAAAGCAACACCCACGGCGCTGAAGAAGGCAGATAACGCCGAAATGCATTCGCCACAGCGGGTGTACCTGGACTCCATTTTGCCATCTGTTTCCTGATTAAAGGTGTCTCCAAACGTCTCCCCTGAAGTTGGTCTTTTCTTTTCTTTTCGGAGGAAAGTGGATGCATATTCATAACGCGATTTCCAGTGACGCGTTTCAAAAGACCCCCGCAACGCAAGCGGCTTTGCTTCTTCACTGGTTCCACTTCGGTGTTTCCTTCTCCTGGGTACAGGAACAAGCACAGTCCACCTCCAGAACACGGAATGAACAGGAGCGGTGTAGGTGTCATTCGACATCACGCTGGGCGAGGTATGATGTAGCCTTGTCCCCGCTTTATTTTCCTGAGTAAAGAAGGTTGTTGCGGTTGGGGACTCGAGGGGGCACCTGACGTTGGGACGGCTGGACATTGGGGCTCAATGCAAAAATTGCTCCACCCAACGCATTTCCTGCCAGCATAGTAAGGTGCATGCTGGGACCTGTAGGCGCTGTACATTATGTGTCCACAT
Organism: Lissotriton helveticus; assembly: GCF_964261635.1. NCBI lineage: Eukaryota > Metazoa > Chordata > Amphibia > Caudata > Salamandridae > Lissotriton > Lissotriton helveticus. Next base: position 1,066,866,866 of record NC_136070.1, on the reverse strand, counting down.
GGAGGTCAAGGCGTTTTGGTATTTTGCCTATGGGGGCGGAGCAATTTCTTCAGAAGCAGGAAGGGGCAGGACATATAAACTCTGGAAAACTCACCTGCATTTTGAAAGCAACACCCACGGCGCTGAAGAAGGCAGATAACGCCGAAATGCATTCGCCACAGCGGGTGTACCTGGACTCCATTTTGCCATCTGTTTCCTGATTAAAGGTGTCTCCAAACGTCTCCCCTGAAGTTGGTCTTTTCTTTTCTTTTCGGAGGAAAGTGGATGCATATTCATAACGCGATTTCCAGTGACGCGTTTCAAAAGACCCCCGCAACGCAAGCGGCTTTGCTTCTTCACTGGTTCCACTTCGGTGTTTCCTTCTCCTGGGTACAGGAACAAGCACAGTCCACCTCCAGAACTCGGAATGAACAGGAGCGGTGTAGGTGTCATTCGACATCACGCTGGGCGAGGTATGATGTAGCCTTGTCCCCGCTTTATTTTCCTGAGTAAAGAAGGTTGTTGCGGTTGGGGACTCGAGGGGGCACCTGACGTTGGGACGGCTGGACATTGGGGCTCAATGCAAAAATTGCTCCACCCAACGCATTTCCTGCCAGCATAGTAAGGTGCATGCTGGGACCTGTAGGCGCTGTACATTATGTGTCCACATGGAGGTCAAGGCGTTTTGGTATTTTGCCTATGGGGGCGGAGCAATTTCTTCAGAAGCAGGAAGGGGCAGGACATATAAACTCTGGAAAACTCACCTGCATTTTGAAAGCAACACCCACGGCGCTGAAGAAGGCAGATAACGCCGAAATGCATTCGCCACAGCGGGTGTACCTGGACTCCATTTTGCCATCTGTTTCCTGATTAAAGGTGTCTCTAAACGTCTCCCCTGAAGTTGGTCTTTTCTTTTCTTTTCGGAGGAAAGTGGATGCATATTCATAACGCGATTTCCAGTGACGCGTTTCAAAAGACCCCCGCAACGCAAGCGGCTTTGCTTCTTCACTGGTTCCACTTCGGTGTTTCCTTCTCCTGGGTACAGGAACAAGAACAGTCCACCTCCAGAACTCGGAATGAACAGGAGCGGTGTAGGTGTCATTCGACATCACGCTGGGCGAGGTATGATGTAGTAGACAACACGAGAGATACCAGAAGTCTGCTTACAGGAACCTAAATAGTGTTCACTCTGTAAAACAAAACCAACAGGTTAATGTATAGGTCATAGCAATCCTACTAGATGTATGACTGCAGGAGAAGAGGAAAACTAGAAAGATAGCCTCCAAGGTGCTAGAAAAATCCCCATCAGCCCGCTCAATAGCGGAGCATCGTCATCTGGGTAGTATGGTTGACAATTGTGGTATCCAGTGTGCCCTTCCTTAGGAACTACCTAAGGCTAGCAAAACTTGGACCATCATGTTGACCCTCAACCAATAGAGATGCAGACTGGAAGGGTTAAGTTGCAGTGCTCAAAGAATTGTGAAGAAGGAAAGGAAAAAACTTTAAATCCAAGTGTTCTAAAAATACCTACCTTGATGTCATTGGAAAAACTTTATTGGGTCTGACCATCAAGGTGGTATGGTTAAAAGCAGAGTGAAAGATAGCATGCAAGGAATTGCTATTCACCATGAATCTTATTTGGTCGACATGTTTCAGCCTAGATAGGCTTTCTTCAGGACCTATGATGCACTACTGCAACAACAACTTACTGTGTCAAGGAAACTAATAAGTGATTCCAACTCCTCAATATTAGAGAGTCGGAGTGTCTTCTCCTGCATGTAAAGAAATAAAAAGATACAAATGGCAACCATTATTGCTATTTCTCAAGAAGCTATCAAGTGTACAGTACACTGATTACTCCCTTGTTGATCTACTCACCCAAATTGTAGGGAGGAATAGCCTCACCTCACCTGGCACTAGCTCACAGTGAAGGAGGCCACGCACTAAAAAGAAAAGAAGAAAAGAAAGGATAGGATACATACGTTTCATTTAGAGATCCACAAAAGGGACAATTAGTCCTAAAGTTTAGCCTGTAATGGCAACTACAGTATGGCAACTGCGGGCGGTAGAGGATAGCCATAACACACCTTAACATAAGGGCATTCTATTCTAGTCATAAGTGAAAGGCACGTATTACAGGGCGACTAACAAACATTTTATCTGCCTGATTGAAAAAAAGGTGACCAATGTGGTTTGTGCCTCCCATCAGGACACCCACTTAATGATTAAGGCCAGCACCTGCACCCAGACTAGAGTTTCCTTAAAAAAGAAACTGCAAAGATGTAAAAATAGAATATGCAATTCCAAGAGAGACTCCCTGGTGTCCAGATTCTTAGCGAAGAAAGGGCAGAGTCCTGGACTGGCTAACTGCTATGCCTCCTCTCCATCATAGGGAAATCAGGAAAACACGGGGAAAAAACGAGAGACCCATGTCCTCACCTCTCCGTCGTTGCCTCGCTCCGAATAGTGAGCCGAGGGGGAGGTGAAGACAGCGTGTGTCAAGCAGCAAGAAATACAATGACTGCGGACGTGAAGGAGAACCGTTTGTTTCCCTCGCGTCCCATCAGAGAGTACAATACAGAAGAGAAAAGCCCAGCTGGTTTCCGCAACCATCCATACAAAGAGATAAGCCCTGATTGGATAACGTGATAAACGGAGCTCCGCTATTGGTTAGCGTGTTGCCAATAGGATTGACGCCAATGTTTTACTCGCGTGTCATATCCCCATGCTTAACGCCGGGTCACATCAATATGCGGATTTCGGCAAACCAAGATTAAACGGTTGCACATTACCCTCTTGTCTAGTGCCACTGATGTTGTGTAGAGGGAAAACCCCCCGTAGCCATTATAAACATAGCTGTACCCTGATTGGGTGACTCTGTCAGAGCACTTAGCCTATTGGATAGCGAAGGGCCAATCAGAATAGCGGGATTCGTTGTTTATGTATTTTACTAACAACGATACCCTACGGATATATGGCAGTATCGAATCCATAAGCAGCAACGAGTTTGTCAAATATAGCTGTATTCAATCCATGGAGCCTACCCATGTGTGCATCCCCCACAATGATCGGACCGTTTTATGTAGATTTATATTCGGTCGATCTGTGTGTTGGAAAAGTGTGTAACAGTGTGTAACTCCCATTCAATCTGACGCCAAGTGACTTCAAGAGCCAGATGAGTCGTAAATATATATCAGACAGTGCTCCCTAGGGCTCATGCCAGATCGGTCGTAAAACCAATCGTGTGTCCGAACAAACAAATGAATGCTCAAATGTTCATAACACCACATAGACCTCATCGATTATCAGTCTGTGTGAACCCTATTTTATATGGCAGAGATGTGAAGGCCAACCGAATACAAAGAGCAAAGAGCAGAGTAGATTAACTCTCTATTTTCTTGTTAAACATTTTTTTGTAAGAATTCAATGTAGTGTTGCAGAAGTAATGACTAGAGACATGGTATTTAGAGTTGTAACCACGGGATTTCATCATTAAGCCCCTCCGTGTCACTCTTCAGCTTGAACACCCATCTCTGTTCCCTTCTGAGTAAAAACTGGGAGATGTCCGTTAAGTGATTAGGTATGTGCGGTTGTTCCAGAATCACCCACTTGAGGTCGTCTGCTTGGTGTTTGGCTTGGAGAAAGTGGGATGTAAGCCGAGTGGCCTGTTTACTGCGTCGAATCGTGCTCTTATGTTCCTGAATGCGCAGTTTTATTTTCCTCGTTGTCATCCCTATATATCTTAACCCACATGGGCATGTGATTTGGTATACAACTCTCTCGCTGTTACAGTTTGTATGGCGTTTGAGTATCCATGGTCGAGAGGTACCTATATCTACTGATGTGGTCTTCTTAGTCTGTGGACAAACTGAGCAGTTCCCGCATGGGTAATGACCTTGTACAGGCGGAAGATTCCACAAAGTGGATGTGGAGTCTTCTGTAGATTGTTGTGGTCTGGTGTAAACCAGCTCGTCCTTTAAGTTCGTTCCTCTTTTGAACGAGAAAAGTGGTAAGGGAATCTTTTCACCAGAGCTATTCAGAATCTTCCACTTCTGTCTGACAATTTTCTGCAGTTTCAACGAGGAAGTGTTGAATGTCGTAACACAAACCAATTGATTCAAAGGTGGTTTCTCTACCGGTGCCTCTAAAAGGGACTCGCGATGGTTATTTGAGGCCCGTTTACATGATGTCTTAATCAGGCGGCTAGGGTATTGCCGCAGCTTAAGTTTGGCTGAAAGGTCCTTGGCTTGAACTCGGAAATCTGACATGTCCGAACAGTTTCTCCTTACTCTCAAAAACTGTCCAAAAGGGAGGTTTTCCCTAAGTGAGCGGGGGTGATGACTATCAAACCTTAAAAGAGAATTCCGCGCCATAGGCTTCCTATAAAGGGAGCTGGCCAAGTGACCATCAAATGGAAAGATCACCAAATCCAAGAAAGGTAGTTTTGTTTTACTATGTTCCAGGGTGAACCTCAAAAATGGATTAAGGCCATTGAGCCAGTCATGGAAGGCTATCAGAGAATGTTCATCACCCCGTGGTGGTCGATCGAATCGCAGACACAATACGCGTGGCAACATGTACCAGGCAGGACCGTGGTGGCCACCGGCCCCGTGGGGTTATCCTCAGTTTCCAATGCCTATGACAAACTACCCCATGCAACCACAATACCCCTATAATCAGCCCCCTTTTATAGGACAAGGCCGGGGAGGAAATCGGGGCAGACGGAGAGGGCAGAACCCAGGTCAGGTTCAATGGGCAGACAATCTTTGATTTCAAACGGTAATGTGCAACCGTTTAATCTTGGTTTGCCGAAATCCGCATATTGATGTGACCCGGCGTTAAGCATGGGGATATGACACGCGAGTAAAACATTGGCGTCAATCCTATTGGCAACACGCTTACCAATAGCGGAGCTCCGTTTATCACGTTATCCAATCAGGGCTTATCTCTTTGTATGGATGGTTGCGGAAACCAGCTGGGCTTTTCTCTTCTGTATTGTACTCTCTGATGGGACGCGAGGGAAACAAACGGTTCTCCTTCACGTCCGCAGTCATTGTATTTCTTGCTGCTTGACACACGCTGTCTTCACCTCCCCCTCGGCTCACTATTCGGAGCGAGGCAAAGACGGAGAGGTGAGGACATGGGTCTCTTGTTTTTTCCCCGTGTTTTCCTGATTTCCCTATGATGGAGAGGAGGCATAGCAGTTAGCCAGTCCAGGACTCTGCCCTTTCTTCGCTAAGAATCTGGACACCAGGGAGTCTCTCTTGGAATTGCATATTCTATTTTTACATCTTTGCAGTTTCTTTTTTAAGGAAACTCTAGTCTGGGTGCAGGTGCTGGCCTTAATCATTAAGTGGGTGTCCTGATGGGAGGCACAAACCACATTGGTCACCTTTTTTTCAATCAGGCAGATAAAATGTTTGTTAGTCGCCCTGTAATACGTGCCTTTCACTTATGACTAGAATAGAATGCCCTTATGTTAAGGTGTGTTATGGCTATCCTCTACCACCCGCAGTTGCCATACTGTAGTTGCCATTACAGGCTAAACTTTAGGACTAATTGTCCCTTTTGTGGATCTCTAAATGAAACGTATGTATCCTATCCTTTCTTTTCTTCTTTTCTTTTTAGTGCGTGGCCTCCTTCACTGTGAGCTAGTGCCAAGTGAGGTGAGGCTATTCCTCCCTACAATTTGGGTGAGTAGATCAACAAGGGAGTAATCAGTGTACTGTACACTTGATAGCTTCTTGAGAAATAGCAATAATGGTTGCCATTTGTATCTTTTTATTTCTTTACATGCAGGAGAAGACACTCCGACTCTCTAATATTGAGGAGTTGGAATCACTTATTAGTTTCCTTGACACAGTAAGTTGTTGTTGCAGTAGTGCATCATAGGTCCTGAAGAAAGCCTATCTAGGCTGAAACATGTCGACCAAATAAGATTCATGGTGAATAGCAATTCCTTGCATGCTATCTTTCACTCTGCTTTTAACCATACCACCTTGATGGTCAGACCCAATAAAGTTTTTCCAATGACATCAAGGTAGGTATTTTTAGAACACTTGGATTTAAAGTTTTTTCCTTTCCTTTTTCACAATTCTTTGAGCACTGCAACTTAACCCTTCCAGTCTGCATCTCTATTGGTTGAGGGTCAACATGATGGTCCAAGTTTTGCTAGCCTTAGGTAGTTCCTAAGGAAGGGCACACTGGATACCACAATTGTCAACCATACTACCCAGATGACGATGCTCCGCTATTGAGCGGGCTGATGGGGATTTTTCTAGCACCTTTGAGGCTATCTTTCTAGTTTTCCTCTTCTCCTGCAGTCATACATCTAGTAGGATTGCTATGACCTATACATTAACCTGTTGGTTTTGTTTTACAGAGTGAACACTATTTAGGTTCCTGTAAGCAGACTTCTGGTATCTCTCGTGTTGTCTAGTACTAAGTTGGGGGACAAGGTACCAAAGCAGTCTATAAACACGATTCCCCTCAGGCCCTCCCCTACCTTGTGTGTTTTGATTCGAGGTATGATGTAGCCTTGTCCCCGCTTTATTTTCCTGAGTAAAGAAGGTTGTTGCGGTTGGGGACTCGAGGGGGCACCTGACGTTGGGACGGCTGGACATTGGGGCTCAATGCAAAAATTGCTCCACCCAACGCATTTCCTGCCAGCATAGTAAGGTGCATGCTGGGACCTGTAGGCGCTGTACATTATGTGTCCACATGGAGGTCAAAGCGTTTTGGTATTTTGCCTATGGGGGCGGAGCAATTTCTTCAGAAGCAGGAAGGGGCAGGACATATAAACTCTGGAAAACTCACCTGCATTTTGAAAGCAACACCCACGGCGCTGAAGAAGGCAGATAACGCCGAAATGCATTCGCCACAGCGGGTGTACCTGGACTCCATTTTGCCATCTGTTTCCTGATTAAAGGTGTCTCCAAACGTCTCCCCTGAAGTTGGTCTTTTCTTTTCTTTTCGGAGGAAAGTGGATGCATATATATATATATATATATATATATACATATATATATATAGATAGATAGATAGATAGATAGATAGATAGATAGATAGATAGATAGATAGATAGATAGATAGATAGATATATGTGTATATATATTTGGAGGCCCACTGGAGGGCTGTGTAAAATACCATTTAGCATGCCTGCGCAGACCCCACTGGAGGGGAAGAATTTAGCTGATTTAGCTGAGCATTTGAGATGTCATCAGTGATGTCATTTGAGATGTCATCAGTGATCTCACTGACCATGTCATGAACGATGTAATATGTGACATCATCAACAGTGGATTGCGGGCGCGCGAGTTATAGTGAGTCCAACTAACTATAACGTGGGAATTTCAATGGTTTTGTATGAGTAAAATGTTCAGCTAACTATAACTGGTGTGAAACCTATCGTTTTTTCAGTGAATTTCAAAGGTTTTTTAAATGCTAATTCCTAACTATAACGAGTGTGAAACCTATGGTTTTTTCAGTGAATTTCAAAGGTTTTTTAAATGCTAATTCCTAACTATAACGATTGTGAAACCTATGTTTTTTTTAGTGAATTTCAAAGGTTTCTTAAATGCTAATTCCTAACTATAACGTTTGTGAAACCTATGGTTTTTTCAGTGAATTTCATAGTTTTTTTAAAAGCTAATTCCTTTGTATATCGACTTTGTAACCTACAATTTTTAGTGGTTTTTTTTTATTAGCTGTTTTTTATAACTATTAATTATTATTTTTTTTTTTTTTTTTTATTATTTGTTCAATGTATTTTTCTTTTTTTTAAGAATTTTTTCCTGGTGCGCTCAGGGTGCGCGCACCGGTAAGCTTACCCATATCATTTTGTCTTGGAGCGCTCAGGGTGCGCGCACCGGTAAGCTCTCCCGAGAGCGCTATTTCTGCATTCGCAAAAAAAAATATGTATGAAAACTAAATAATAATGCAAGACATTCAGTACCATGCTTATAAAAGTAGTATTTTTGATTTTCCGAATGAAAATGATTTTGCATTTCCGTAAAGCTACCAAAACGTCACTCAGGCGCGCCGCGTAAGCGTCCCCGGAAGCGCCTACGTTCGCGCCGCGTAAGCGCTTTGGTGCGCGCAGCATAAGCGCGTCAAGTCATGTGACCTCAAATTAACACTTTTCATTGGTTGCTAACAGTTTTTTTTACAAAGAATGAAAACCTCACCCAATTCCTTCACTTCTTCTTTCACTTTTGTGACTGAAAGACCTGTTTTTTGTTGCTCATCCTTTTTGGAATTATAATGGCAGCTAGACCCACCAGTAGCAGTGAGGACTCAGATGGGTTCATAGAGGAAGAGGCTCCTCAGCCTAGAATAAAGGAGCATTTCATATGGAAATTTTTCTCAATACCTGCAGACCAAAAAAAAATAAATGCTCCAAAGGTGGAGAGCCGAATTTGTCATACTGTCCTGTCACGTGGTGACCCTACCAGGAAATACTCATTTGGAAATTCGACCATGATTCGCCACGTCCAACGGAGGCACCCCCAGAACTATGCCCGGGAGAGTGTCAGGGCTCTGGCACGAGAGGCTCCAAGGGATGGTGCTTCTACTTCAACTGGAGGAGCAACTGTATCGGTGAGGGGGCGACCAGAACAGCTGATGCCAAATATTCAGCCTGTTTTCGACGGAATCACAATCAAATGCAAAGATTATGATGAATTACTTTGTTATGGTGAACAAAGTATTATGAACATTGTCCGAACCAGAGAAAATCACCGCTGCCGTCCCCACCCCTAATTTTGATTCTTTTTTTTTGCTCCTGTTGAGCAGTTTGCCATTCCCTGTTTTTGTTTTTGTTGAGAAAACGAAAAATGAAGTTCTTTTTAGAACTACCTCCAAAAAAGAGCTGTATTCTTAAAAAAATCAAAAAGAGTAACTGAAGTGGAGTGCAGTGAGAGAGGAGAGGAAAATGAGTGAGAAAGCAAGGAAAGGGACGAGAGGGGAAGGGAAGTGAAGTAGGGGGACTGAAAGAAGGTGAGTGTGGGAGGTGAGTGAGGAGAAGGAGAGTGAACATGTAGAATGAGGATAAGTAAAGAAAATGTAGTAAAGGAACGGGGGTGTGGAAGGGTAAGATAAGAGCAGTGATGTTTAGGAAAGAGTGGAGATACAGACTGGATAAAGGCAAGTGAGTGTGAGACAAGGTGAGTAAGGGAGTGAAGAGACAGAGAAAGTGAAAGAAAAAGTGAGAGTAGAAGACTGAGTGAGGGAGGAAAGAAACATAAGTGAGGGAGTGTGGCTGTGTTATAGGGAGTGAGCGTGATAGAAGAGGAGTGACAGACTAAGGGGTCAGGGAGAATAAGGCTAACAGAGAGAGAAAGAGGGAAAGGGAGTGTAGAACTAAGAGGACAGAGGGAGTAAGAGAAGGTGTTAGTGAAGTGGAGGAAGGAGAGTAAGGGAAGAGAAAAGAGTGAAGGAGCAAAAGAAGGAAAGAGACAGGAAGGAAAGTAAAGGAGAAGGTTTCAAAGAAGGTAAGTGTGGGAGTATGGCTGAGTTATAGGGAGTGAGCGTGACAGAAGAGGAGTGGGAGACTAAAGGGACGGAGAGAATGAGGCTAACAGAGAGAGAATGAGGGAAGGGGAGTGTAGAAGTAAGAGGACAGAGGGAGTAAGAGAAGGAATTAGTGAAGTGGAGTAAGGAGAGTAAGGGAAGGGGAAACAGTGAAGGAGTAAAGAAAGGGAAGTGAGAGGAAGGAAAGTAAAGGAGAAGGTCTGAAAGAAGGTGAGTGTGGGAGTATGGCTCAGTTATAGGGAGTGAACGTGATAGAAGAGGAGTGAGAGACTAAGAGGACAGAGAGAATGTGGGTAACAGAGAGAGAGTGAGAGAAGGGGAGTGAGTAAGTTAGAGGACAGAGGGAGAAACAGAAGGAGTTAGTGAAGTGGAGTTAGGAGAGTAAGGGAAGAGAAAAGAGTGAAGGAACAAAAGAAGGAAAGAGACAGGAAGGAAAGTAAAGGTTAAGGTCTCAAAGAAGGTGAGTGTGGGAGTATGGCTGAGTTATAGGGAGTGAACGTGACAGAAGAGGAGTGAGAGACTAAGAGGATGGAGAGAATGAGGCTAACAGAGAGAGAATGAGGGAAGGGGAGTGTAGAAGTAAGAGGACAGAGGGAGTAAGAGAAGGAATTAGTGAAGTGCAGTAACGAGAGTAAGGGAAGGGAAAAGAGTGAAGGAGCAAAGGAAGGAAAGAGAGAGGAAGGAAAGTAAAGAAGAAGGTCTGAAAGAAGGTGAGTGTGGGAGTATGGCTCAGTTATAGGGAGTGAGCGTGATAGAAGAGGAGTGAGAGACTAAGAGGACTGAGAGAATGGGGGTAACAGAGAGAGAGTGAGAAAAGGGGATGAGTAAGTTAGAGGACAGAGGGATTGACAGAAGGAGTTACTGAAGTGGAGTAAGGCGAGTAAGCGAAGGGAAAAGAGTGAAGGAGCGAAGGATGGGAAGAGAGAGGAAGGAAAGTAAAGGAGAAGGTCTGAAAGAACGTGAGTGTAGGAGTATGGCTGAGTTATAGGGAGTGTGCATGACAGAAAAGGAGTGAGAGACTAAGGGGACGGAGGAAATTAGGGTAACAGAGAGAGAATGAGAGAAGGGCAGTGTAGAACTAAGAGGACAGAGGGAGTAAGAGAAGGAGTTAGTAAAGTGGAATGAGAAAGTAAAGGAAGAGAAAAGAGTGAAGGAGCAAAGGAAGGAAAGAGAGAGGAAGGAAAGTAAAGAAGAAGGTCTGAAAAAAGGTGAGTGTGGGAGTATGGCTGAGTTATAGGCAGTGAGCGTGACAGAAGAGGAGTGAGAGACTAATTGGATGGAGAGAATGAGGCTAACAGAAAGAGATTGAGGGAAGGGGAGTGTAGAAGTAAGAGGACAGAGGAAGAAAGAGAAGGAGTAAGTGAAGTGGAGTAAGGAGAGTAAGGAGAGTAAGAGAAGGGAAAAGAGTAAAACAATGAAGTAAGAGAAGAGAGAGGAAAGAAAGTAAAGGAGAAGGTCTGAAAGAAGGTGAGTGTAAGAGAAGAGTGTGAAAAAGGGGAGTAAACGTGGAGATTCAGAATAAGTGAGGCAAGCGCAATAAGGGAACAAAGGTGTGGGAGCATCAAAGAAGAGTATTGAGGTTAAGGAAAAGAGTATAGAGAAAATACATTTTGTACATCAAACTTACCTTATAAGTAATGTAAACTTAATTTCATATTTCCATTAAAATGTATATCTGTGAAAGACAAAAAAAGTTAGAATATTTATAATATATATTTCACAATACAAGAGACAAAGTACGACATTAAAAGTCATAAAAGGTTAGTAAGAGATAAAGTAGAAGTGAAGTAGTCAGAACGAAAAACAAAGGAATGGTGAAGGTCAGAGAGAGTTAAAAAGAAATAGAGAGATAGCAAATTACTAAAAGGATAATGACATAGATACATTCAGTGACAGTGAACAAGAGCAGGAGAGAGAAATAAACTGAAGGTGAGTAAGATCCTAAAGAAATATGCATTACAAAAACTAAAGGCAGAAAGGGGAGAAAAGGAAGGGGAGTGAGTGATAGAGAATCAGGAGTGAATAACAGTGGATTAATGACAATGAGGCATGGAATTTCAGTGAGGGTGAATGTAGGCTTGTAAGACAGTGAGGATACAATGGGAGTGAAGGTAACAGAGAGGGAGTGAGGGAAGACAAGTAAGAATATGAGCGAATAGAGGGAGTAAGACAAACAGTGAGTAAAGGGCAGTAAGGTGAGTAAGGGAAGGAGAATGGCTGAGAGAGCAAAGAGAAGAAAGGGAAGAAAAGTGAAGCAAAGGGACTGGGAAAAGGTGAGTACGTGACGAAAGAAAGAAGAAGGGTAGTTAAAGATAATGATTCAGGATAACTGAAGGAACTGAAGTAAGGGAACAAGGGTGAGGGAGGGTGAGTGCAGGAGAGTGAGGTTGATAAAAAAGGAAAATAAAAAGAGCCTAAATGCAAATGAGCTTGAGACAAAGGAAGTGAAAGAGTGAGAACATAGAGGTAGTGAAGGAAACACTGGCAGAAAGACACTGAGTAAGAGAGCACAGAAAGATAAGTAAGGGAGTGTGGGTGAGTTTTAGGGAGTAAGGATGACGGAAGAGGAGTGAGAGAGTAAGAGGATCGAGAGACTGAAGCTAAGAGACAGGGAGTGAGGGAAAGGGAGTGAGGATGTGAGAGGACAGAGGAAGTGGGAGAAGGAGTGAGTGAAGTGTAATAAGGTGAGTGAGAGAAGGGGAATTATTGAGGAAACAAAGAAAGAAAACAAGGGGAAGGGGAGTGAAGTAGAGTGACTGAGAGCTGGAAAGTAGTGAATGGGAGAGAGAGAAAGGGCAGTGAAGGAGTGGTTAATGAGAATAAGTGAGGAAAGTGGAATAAGGAAAGGGAGGTGAGGGAGAGTGAAAAAAGGCCAGTGAGGGTGAGTTAAGAGGAGTGATAGAGGGTGGAAATAGGTAAGTGAGCATACGAGAATGGGAAAATAATATATATTTAATAATAGAAAATACAAAATATTTTCAACAACATGATATATGGTTTATTTTTGCTGTTCTCAGAATATATCGAATTTCACTTAAAACAGTGACTTCAATAGACCTCATCATATAACAGCGGGCAAAAAAAAACACAATCAAAATGATTGTGTTTAAAAAAACCATAAAATCATTTCTTAAATAATGTAAAATTTTGAAAAAACATATCTAAACTCACTTTTGATCCATCCACTTTTCCACGAGGCCAAATAGTATATGGAAAGTCCTTTTCTTTGGAAATTAGTCCAGAGTATTCTTAATTTCTCATTTACCCGACTTTCTGAAAGAAAAGCTCCAACATCTTTTGCATTATGAAACAAGAGTTTTATTTCCACCTCTAGCTTACTTTTTATAAATATTTTGTATAATACTCACAGCACACACTATATGATATACATATACTATCTCTATGAGAACTACATGTTTTTTATTATCTTCATCACTCTCATTCAGAGAGTAATTTTGAAGAGCAAACTAAGTTATATTAACTGCTGCAATCTTCATAGGCCAATTACCTTCCCTAAAATTTCGGTTGTAAGAACACTAGGTAAGAATTTAGTAAGTCAGAAGGCAAACGTTGTTTGAAAGTCAATTGAGTATCATTACAGTGCGTCCAGCCTTTTTGACATTTTAAATAACATGTGTAATGTCCTGATGTTGTTGAAGGACCATCATGGTAAATAATTGCTGCTGTTGTAAAGGTTCTTCCTGAAATTGATAATTGAGAAGCCACAAAATTTTTAATTAATGTTGTCAATTTAGTTCCATCAGGTCTACATCGTTGGAACATTAAAATAACATACTGTCCATATCTTCGTAAAAAATAAAGTTGATAGCATTGCAGATTTACATTGAGTACAGATCATGTTTTGATTTGCTTCTCTAACTAGATTATTAAAAGACACTGATTTGCAGTCTGGTAAAGTCAAATATATAAATCTTTCAGTGTCTACTGTAGTACTACTTGAAAAGGAGCAATTGTCGCAGTCATGTTGCCATTTATAAGAAAGGCCAAAAATATGTTCTACATCTACACCTTCATCTTGCAAAACAACAAGCATATACATTAGAAATTCCTGACAATCTTACTGAATATTCTGTGTAAATTGATTTAGACCAGAACATATGTCTAAAACCTTTCGAATTTCGGAAACACTTTGTATTTTTGTTCTATCACTGCTACATTTCTCTAATACAGAATTTAATGAACAACAAAGTGTTTGATCACAATTTTCAGCAATCTGTTCTTATACAGTTTGGAGAAAGAAAACAACATTAAGCACTACATTAGCATAGCAGTTGACACCAGAACTATTTTCAAACTGAAATACAACAACATCTTTAACTGAATCCATTTAGTTTCTGCTTACAATTACTGGTTCATCTACCTTTTTTCTTTTTGCTACAACTTCACTACAATTTTTCTCATTTCTTCTTTTTCGGCCTACCACACGCTTTTCAAACAGAGGATATTGAGGTAAATTTGGAGCATACTCTCTTCTTAACCTATTATATTCTTTTACACAATTTAGATCTGCATTATTCTTTGTCTCATCAAAATCAATCAAGTACAATTCTTATAAAGTTCTGACTCGAGATAAAGCAACATATGCCATACCCTCCTTGAACACAGAATTTCCAATATTCACCAAAGCACTATCAACACTTAAACCTTGAGGTTTATGAATAGTTACTGCATATGCCAAAGAAACAGGAAACTGTTTTCTGCTGACATATAAATCTTTCACTAGCAAAAAACGGGCAGAACAACGACTGATTTGTTGTACTTCTTCAATACCATCAAATTTAATTTTTATAATTTCAATTCCATCTCTATTTCGGTAATTCACAAACTCCACAACATGACCCATTGCTCCATTTACTAAACCTCTTACCACATGTAAATTACGTCGTAAAATTATACGACAATTTAAAGATGCATACAGTCTTTTCCATACCAGCAGTTTTAGATATTGTCTTCTCTAAAGAATCTAATTTTGATTTCAACTTTTCTGACAAAATAATAGTTGCTCCTTCATGTTCTATTTTATCAATAGCTTCCAGTTTCACAATCTCTTGATTTTCCAACTTTAACATTTTGTTGTTGAAGATTGAACATTCTTGCAGAGTTGGCATCAAGCATATGACAGATTTGTTTTCAGGAATTTTCTTAAAAATATTCTCTGGGAGAATATTTTCCTTTGGAAACAAATTTGAAATTAATCGTCCATGTAAAGCTTCTTTGCCATGCTCAGTTAGTTTTCCAATTCTTACATCTTGTAGAATATTTTTATAATCTTCATCCTTTGCCTGTCGCATATTTTGAAGCAGTTCTGCATATTTGAAATGTAACCATATGTTAACATTTCCAATGCTTCCTAAGCACTTCCTGGTATCTTCATGCGTAAGCATTTGAAACACTGGCTGTCCTTTCACTGGAGTTAGTTGCAGTAGATCTCCAAAAACAATGATGTGTTTGCCTCCAAATAACACATCATAGTCTGTTTTAAGGATTTCTTGCATTCTTAAATGCACAAAAGCAAGCATTACATTTGATACCATGCTTACTTCATCAATGATAAGAAGTTTCATTTTCTTTAGGACTCTTGAAACTTCATAACAAGCTTCTCCAGATAGCTTCTGGTATTGTAATTTGTTATCATGCTCCACTGGCAGCATCAATAAGCGATGTAAAGTAATCCCTTTAATGTTGTGTGCTGCCAACCTAGTTGGAGCAGTAACAACACAAGAGAGTGATGACTCCATTGTTTTCTGCAAATATGTTGCAATCTCTTTAATCAGGAAACTTTTCCCAGTTCCTGCTTCTCCACTCACATATAGTCGGACAGGTACAAATGATGTACATGAGCACTCTTTTTTCTCATGAGATAAACCATGCTCAATGTGTTCTGTGACTTCGTCATATATGTGTCTCTGCTCAACGTTTAGTTCTTTTTCCAAATCTTCTAAGTCAACTCCATCCTCCTGAGCTTGTTCCATGGCTCTTTCAACTTCATCCATGGCAGTAGCAGCTTCATTTTGTATAATTGGTCCTCCTAGTGGATCCTGACTCAATGAAGCAGAACTCTGACTATCTTGAGAACTCTCTAGCAATCTCTGCTGTAATTGTAGCTTCTTGCTGTATTTCCTCGTTCAACATTTGCAGAAAATTTGAAAAAACAGGACATTCTATCGTATCCTTGGTTGCATTGAACGAATCTTCATAAGTAAGAAAATCTCCAAGTAGTTCCTCTTCTCTACGCCAAGGCTTAAAGAGTTGCAAAAGAGCTAAGCAATAAAATTCCCTTTTGTCTGGAGAATCACAGCTCAATTTTCGATGATTAATCAAATGGCCTTTTCTTTGTTTCACTAGACTGCCTTCACAACCAATTACAGCATATACACCTTTATTGATGTCTTCTGTGACGTTCTTTTTAAAAATATAGGTTTGCAGAACTTCATAGAGACAAACGTTCTCAAGGTGAGTACTTCTATTTGGATAGTATGTATCCAACATGTTTGTCTTCAAAATATCTGTACTGTCCGGTTCTTTCTCTGCCAAATACTCTATTTCTTGTACAGATTTCAAAACTCGGTTTCGTGTTGCAGCAAGACCTAGACTCACCCAAATGATGGTTCTAGATTTGGCATATAAACTTGCTGATGACAACTGATCAGAACATTCATATGCTCCAATTTCTCGATGCGACAACATCTTCAGACTGTAACTGTATAATTTCTTGCTTAGACTCTTTTCATGTAAAATTTCCTCCCACATTTCCTTCAGTTCCGTCTTTTCTGATTTTGTGATGTAAGACGGTACAAAAGGGGGTGGTGATGGACGGAGCATCTGAATCAATCAAACACTCACACCCAGTCAAAAGATCTGGGTTTGATCCATCACCGTTCTTTAGCCCACTCTGCCACCCCAGTTCAGACATGGCTGTATGCAAATCAGTCTGACCCTGTGCCTCATGGGAACAGTCCAGCACGAACTGCCAAGCCATGCCTTCCCTGGACTGGAAACAAGCTTCCGAGGACCGGTTTCTGGCATTCCAGCCGTCTTCAGCCTGGCTTGCTTGAATCCAGTGGCAAAGTGGGCAAGGGACTCACGTCTGAGCATACCCTGCCACACTTATGGTGGCCAAAAGCGGTACAAAAGGGGGTGGTGATGGACGGAGCATCTGAATCAATCAAACACTCACACCCAGTCAAAAGATCTGGGTTTGATCCATCACCATTCTTTAGCCCACTTTGCCACCCCAGTTCAGACATGGCTGTATGCAAATCAGTCTGACCCTGTGCCTCATGGGAACAGTCCAGCCCGAACTGCCAAGCCATGCCTTCCCTGGACCGGAAACAAGCTTCCGAGGACCAGTTTCTGGCATTCCAGCCGTCTTCAGTCCGGCTTGCTTGAATCCAGTGGCAAAGTGGGCAAGGGACTCACGTCTGAGCATACCGTGCCACACTTATGGTGGCCAAAAGCGGTACAAAAGGGGGTGGTGTTGGACGGAGCATCTGAATCAATCAAACACTCACACCCAGTCAAAAGATCTGGGTTTGATCCATCACCGTTCTTTAGCCCACTCTGCCACCCCAGTTCAGACATGGCTGTATGCAAATCAGTCTGACCCTGTGCCTCATGGGAACAGTCCAGCCCGAACTGCCAAGCCATGCCTTCCCTGGACCGGATACAAGCTTCCGAGGACCGGTTTCTGGCATTCCAGCCGTCTTCAGCCCGGCTTGCTTGAATCCAGTGGCAAAGTGGGCAAGGGACTCACGTCTGAGCATACCCTGCCACACTTATGGTGGCCAAAAGCGGTACAAAAGGGGGTGGTGACGGACGGAGCATCTGAATCAATCACACACTCACACCCAGTCAAAAGATCTGGGTTTGATCCATCACCGTTCTTTAGCCCACTCTGCCACCCCAGTTCAGACATGGCTGTATAGAAATCAGTCTGACCCTGTGCCTCATGGGAACAGTCAGGCCCGAATTGCCAAGCCATGCCTTCCCTGGACCGGAAACAAGCTTCCGAGGACCGGTTTCTGGCATTCCAGCCGTCTTCAGCCCGGCTTGCTTGAATCCAGTGGCAAAGTGGGCAAGGGACTCACGTCTGAGCATACCCTGCCACACTTATGGTGGCCAAAAGCGGTACAAAAGGGGGTGGTGATGGACGGAGCGTCTGAATCAATCAAACACTCACACCCAGTCAAAAGATCTGGGTATGATCCATCACCGTTCTTTAGCCCACTCTGCTACCCCAGTTCAGACATGGCTGTATGCAAATCAGTCTGACCCTGTGCCTCATGGGAACAGTCCAGCCCGAACTGCCAAGCCATGCCTTCCCTGGACCGGAAACAAGCTTCCAGAACCGGTTTCTGGCATTCCAGCCGTCTTCAGCCCGGCTTGCTTGAATCCAGTGGCAAAGTGGGCAAGGCACTCACGTCTGAGCATACCCTGCCACACTTATGGTGGTCAAAAGCGGTACAAAAGGGGGTGGTGATGGACGGAGCATCTGAATCAATCAAACACTCACACCCAGTCAAGAGATCTGGGTTTGATCCATCACCGTTCTTTAGCCCACTCTGCCACCCCAGTTCAGACATGGCTGTATGCAAATCAGTCTGACCCTGTGCCTCATGGGAACAGTCCAGCCCGAACTGCTAAGCCATGCCTTCCCTGGACCGTAAACAAGCTTCCGAGGACCGGTTTCTGGCCTTCCAGCCGTCTTCAGTCCGGCTTGCTTGAATCCAGTGGCAAAGTGGGCAAGGGGCTCACGTCTGAGCATACCCTGCCACACTTATGGTGGCCAAAAGCGGTACGAAAGGGGGTGGTGATGGACGGAGCATCTGAATCAATCAAACACTCACACCCAGTCAAAAGATCTGGGTATGATCCATCACCGTGCTTTAGCCCACTCTGCCACCCCAGTTCAGACATGGCTGTATGCAAATCAGTCTGACCCTGTGCCTCATTGGAACAGTCCAGCCCGAACTGCCAAGCCATGCCTTCCCTGGACCGTAAACAAGCTTCCGAGGATTGGTTTCTGGCATTCCAGCCGTCTTCAGCCCGGCTTGCTTGAATCCATTGGCAAAGTGGGCAAGGGACTCACGTCTGAGCATACCCTGCCACACTTATGGTGGCCAAAAGCGGTACAAAAGGGGGTGGTGATGGACGGAGCATCTGAATCAATCAAACACTCACACCCAGTCAAAAGATCTGGGTTTGATCCATCACCGTTCTTTAGCCCACTCTGCCACCCCAGTTCAGACATGGCTGTATGGAAATCAGTCTGACCCTGTGCCTCATGGGAACAGTCCAGCCCGAACTGCCAAGCCATGCCTTCCCTGGACCGGAAACAAGCTTCCGAGGACCGGTTTCTGGCATTCCAGCCATCTTCAGCCCGGCTTGCTTGAATACACATATAGCCATGTCTGAACTGGGGTGGCAGAGTGGGCTAAAGAACGGTGATGGATCAAACCCAGATCTCTTGACTGTGTGTGAGTGTTTGATTGGATCAGATGCTCCGTCCATCACCACCCCCTTTTGTACCGCTTTTGGCCTCCATAAGTGTGGCAGGGTATGCTCAGACGTGAGTCCCTTGCTCACTTTGCCACTGGATTCAAGCAAGCCGGGCTGAAGACGGCTGTAATGCCAGAAACCGGTCCTCGGAAGCTTGTTTCCGGTCCAGGGAAGACATGGCTTGGCAGTTCGGGCTGGACTGTTCCCATGGGGCACAGGGTCAGACTGATTTGCATATAGCCATGTCTGAACTGGGGTAGCAGAGTGGGATAAAGAACAGTGATGGATCAAACCCAGATCTTTTGACTGGGTGTGAGTGTTTAATTGGTTCAGATGCTCCGTCCATCACCACCCCCTTTTGTACCACCTTTGTGATGTAAGACGTCACATATCGAGCCACAGCATAGAGTTGTCAGCCACATATTGAATATCCATGTTAGCATTCCATATGGACAAAATGACTGGGTTGTAGTCATTTATGAATTTGGATTCCTCATTTCTTCTTAGGTTGTATGTATTTTTGGGTGATTTTCTTGTCACAGTATGTCGCAGAGAAAACATAAAATTGTTGACTTTTCCTTGCGATGTTACTGGACGTGGAAATGCAAAACGACATTTCGTGTAGAACTTGTCCTTGGATTTGTATTTTCGACGACAGTATTTCCCACAACGAAGGCTTTGAAAGCGTAAAACTTGGTGTCTTAAATTGTTTTCTTCTGTACTTTTCGGAACAGCACATGTAGAATACTGCTCAATGAAACTCATCACTTTCTCATCTGAATCTGTTCCAAATTTAGGTGCATCTTTAATCCATAGCAGCATATGTATATGAGGAGCACCTCTTGCTTGATACTCCTTTCTCCAAAAGAAATCCAACACCTCTCCAAGCGGAGGATTTTTTTTGTTTGTAATAAAAGACATCATAGCTTCAAACCTATGATTGAAATACCTGCATACATTAACTGGATCCAAAGAGCACAGTTCTCCAGGTGTCTTGTATTCAAAATTTTCAATGTTTTTATTTGCCTCTCGTAGAAATTCAAGTAAATCTTCCCAAGCATACTCAGCACAGCTAAGAGTGAGGAACCATGTAGGAGTTCCTAAGTTTCTTAGCATACATTTCAATTCCCCATGACAAGGGTACCAATACTCGTTAGTACCACGCTGACATGCCATGAGATTAATTAGCTGAGATTCCAAAACACTGTCTTGCAGTATCACTTTATCCATAAAATCCCTTGCCGAAACATTTTGTAGATGTGCTCCACTTTTCAGTATATGGTTTACTGCATAGGAAAGTCCAGACAAGTCACTCTCAAACAGTAGATGGAACAAATATGGAATGCATTGACGAAACCTTGGATCTTCTGCATATAATCTTGAAGTCCGGTATTCAGATGCAGGAATTTGAACAGGTCGGTCATCATATCGTCCACCTTCACCTGTTGGAAATAACTGTGGAAAACAACAAGCTTCCAAACTTTCTTCTCATACAATAATGGGACTTCCTTCGGCTTTTTTCATCTGAAAAAAGTCAATAGCATTCCCCATTACTTCTTTGGAATGCAATGGATGAACACTATAATGTTCATAAATTTCTTCACTTCTAGAGACATCAACTTTTTCTATTTGCCCAGCAGAGACATCAGTGTCGTCTTGTACAGTTGTTTCCTCTTCTCCCACATACACATTTTTATAGTACTGATTATTTTTTACCAAATACAACGTTGCCTTTTTGACTTTCCTAACATCCACTAATTCTTGCCAGATTTTCGTACTTTTTGTCGGAACACCATTAACTAGAATAACCACAGGTTCCTCTTCTACTTTTTCAACACCAATTGTATCAATATTTTTCTTAAAATCTAGAGGCAAATAAACAACTCTTCCCTTTAATCCTCTCAGTAAATCTGAAGGAGGCAATTTCCCTGTCTTAGGCTTCATGCGAGCAATAGCCTGAAAAGGATGAAGTCCAATTGGTCGCACACTGCTTGTCCTACCAACGTGTTACCCCAAAGCATTATGTTCCATGAAGTAAGCATCAGCGGGTGCGCCTCTGCCAGGGTCTTGAGCAAAAATCACTGTCGCGTTGGCCATCCCTGGACACGTGTTTCGAGGTTGTTACCTCTCATCAGCAGGGAATAGGCATGTATGTAGGGTTGCTGCGTAGGCTGCCAAAAAATGTTCTCAGGTCCGGTACCGCTCGTGGCACGCAATCTTGAAGTCCGGTATTCAGATGCAGGAATTTGAACAGGTCGGTCATCATATCGTCCACCTTCACCTGTTGGAAATAACTGTGGAAAACAACGAGCTTCCAAACTTTCTTCTCATACAATAATGGGACTTCCTTCGGCTTTTTTCATCTGAAACAAGTCAATAGCATTCCCCATTACTTCTTTGGACTGCAATGGATGAACACTATAATGTTCATAAATTTCTTCACTTCTAGAGACATCAACTTTTTCTATTTGCCCAGCAGAGACATCAGTGTCATCTTGTACAGTTGTTTCCTCTTCTCCCACATACACATTTTAATAGTACTGATTATTTTTTACCAAATACAACGTTGCCTTTTTGACTTTCCTAACATCCACTAATTCTTGCCAGATTTTCTTACTTTTTGTCGGAACACCATTAACTAGAATAACCACAGGTTCCTCTTCTACTTTTTCGACACCAATTGTATCAATATTTTTCTTAAAATCTAGAGGCAAATAAACAACTCTTCCCTTTAATCCTCTCAGTAAATCTGAAGGAGGCAATTTCCCTGTCTTAGGCTCCATGCGAGCAATAGCCTGAAAAGGATGCACACATTGAATCAGAATAGACTCATACGTATTTAAATCCATCAATTCAGAAGGAATGTCTACCAACTCCATATTATTATGAACAGCTCTAGCAGGCATTCTGTTTTCATTTAATTTATTATAGCAATATTTACAAATACGTTGATCAGAGCCCAAATCAAAACAATTTTCAACCAACAAATAAGTTGCAAAATCCTTCCACTCATTAATATTTATCTTTTCGCTTTTTACATATAAATCAACTAATCTAGTTTGATGCTTATAATGAGTTCGCCGACAACACACACAAGAAAAATTAGGCCTTTCACTTGAATTGACCTTAAACTTTGTAGTTTCATTTTAAAAATTTACTATACTTAAAATCTCTACATTCTCTTCTACATTACCTTCTATTACTGTATCAATTTCTGCACTGACCTCTTTTTCACCAAAGTAACAAAACTCAATTTCATCACAAATGTTTTTCACATCTAATTCAGTTCCATGCAAAAGAGCACTGTTTAACTGTTTTAGTTTAAGTGCTGGACTTTTTGCATAATACAACCTTCTCACTAATTTCCTCACTTTATTATGATGCACTGATAACATCCTAAAATGGTGAAAAACACTCTGACATACTTTTCTTGAAAGACAAGCCAGTGAATGCCCTTGCAAACCTGTTTTTTCTCTCACTCTACAAGGATCTAACTCTTGTAAAATTTTCATTTTTTGTTTCACACTTTTCTTAGTATATGTCCGTAAGAAAGTGCAAAACAAATCAATTGAATCCTGTCGCACACTACAAATGCTACTACAATTCCATGTATACACTGGAGCCTTAGGACATCTCCCTAAAACTTCATCAGATAACACCTCTTCTGTATTTCTAGGCACAATCTCTTCATTTTCAACTGGACATCCGTCCTTCACCTCATATGCTCGACCACTGGTGTCAACTGCATGCACCAAATCACTATCCTGAAAGTAACTTTCTTCATTAAAAAATGGCTCACAACTTGAACTATGCTTCCATTCTCCAGAAAAAACATCACAAAAATTAGTCCTATTAATTACTCTTTTCCACTTACATTTTGATTTCAAAACATTGATTACCTTATCTAGTATACAAACTCTATTGATTACTAAAATATACAGCTTTCTCTTCACTTCAAAAGCCTGATCAACAAACTTTTCTATTCTTTTCTTTTTCTTGTAAAAAGCCGTTTTCCTAATATTTTTCTTAAGATTTTTTAATAAATTCAAAACTACTCTGTTACGAAACATTCGTCTACGAATGTCAATAAACTGGTTTGTCCTACGATTACCAGACACACTATGATCTCCTCATACCATTATACCATTTTTTGGTGAGCTCTGCTTTTTCTTTCTAGTAACACTTTGTTTCTTTTTCGTAGAAACACTTTTTTGACTTTTTCTGCATTTTAACAATTTCCTTAAAAAATCCTTGGTTTGCTTACCAGGAGCATTTTTTCTTTTCTCTGAAGATTTTATTTTGGTTGGTTCTTGATTTTCTTTTTCCTTAGACCTTAATTTTCTTTTATAAACTTTTTCACGTCTTGCTTTCGAAGGCATTTTTTTCTTTGTTTGTATAGATGATTATAATCTGTGGTAAACAAAAAATAACATATTATAGACCACTACAAACATATTACATAGCAATTACAATAAGTAAACAATATAAACACTAATATACAACAAAAGGCTGATTTACATTACATGTGCTTTGCTTTGTGTCAAAAACAATTTACTAATTAATGTTATATCTTGCTTATATATAGGTGGCCTGTTTTTGGCCTGTAGATACAGTGAAATAATATGAGCAGAGACACACATACTTATTGCAGAGACAGACAGGGTACATTATATGTAACATTCTGATCATGTGCCTAAGATCACACTGTGACTGAAGCTTGATTCACCCATCACTCTGATCTTAGGCAGAGTCTCACATACTGTTGGCAGAGACAGATATGGTACATTTTATCTAACATTCTGATCATGTGCCTAAGATCACACTGTGACTGAAGCTTGATTCACCCATCACTGTGATCCTAGGCAGAGTCACACATACTGTTGGCAGAGACAGACATGGTACATTATATGTAACATTCTGATCATGTGCCTAAGATCACACTGTGACTGAAGCTTGATTCACCCATCACTGTGATCTTAGGCAGAGTCACACATACTGTTGGCAGAGACAGACATGGTACATTATATGTAACATTCTGATCATGTGCCTAAGATCACACTGTGACTGAAGTTTGATTCACCCATCACTCTGATCTTAGGCAGAGTCACACATACTGTTGGCAGAGACAGACATGGTACATTATATCTAACATTCTGATCATGTGCCTAAGATCACACTGTGACTGAAGCTTGATTCACCTATTACTCTGATCTTAGGCAGAGTCACACATACTGTTGACAGAGACAGACATGGTACATTATATGTAACATTCTGATCATGTGCCTAAGATCACACTGTGACTGAAGCTTGATTCACCCATCACTCTGATCTTAGGCAGAGTCACACATACTGTTGGCAGAGACAGACATGGTACATTATATATACCATTCTAATCATGTGCCTAAGATCACACTGTGACTGAAGCTTGATTCACCCATCACTGTGATCTTAGGCACATGATCGGAATGTTAGATATAATGTACCATGTCTGTCTCTGCCAACAGTATGTGTGACTCTGCCTAAGATCAGAGTGATGGGTGAATCAAGCTTCAGTCACAGTGTGATCTTAGACACATGATCAGAATGTTGGATATAATGTACCATGTCTGTCTCTGCCAACAGTATGTGTGACTCTGCCTAAGATCACAGTGATGGGTGAATCAAGCTTCAGTCACAGTGTGATCTTAGGCACATGATCAGAATGTTAGATATAATGTACCATGTCTGTCTCTGCCAACAGTATGTGTGACTCTGCCTAAGATCAGAGTGATGGGTGAATCAAGCTTCAGTCACAGTGTGATCTTAGACACATGATCAGAATGTTGGATATAATGTACCATGTCTGTCTCTGCCAACAGTATGTGTGACTCTGCCTAAGATCACAGTGATGGGTGAATCAAGCTTCAGTCACAGTGTGATCTTAGGCACATGATCAGAATGTTAGATATAATGTACCATGTCTGTCTCTGCCAACAGTATGTGTGACTCTGCCTAAGATCAGAGTGATGGGTGAATCAAGCTTCAGTCACAGTGTGATCTTAGACACATGATCAGAATGTTGGATATAATGTACCATGTCTGTCTCTGCCAACAGTATGTGTGACTCTGCCTAAGATCACAGTGATGGGTGAATCAAGCTTCAGTCACAGTGTGATCTTAGGCACATGATCAGAATGTTAGATATAATGTACCATGTCTGTCTCTGCCAACAGTATGTGTGACTCTGCCTAAGATCAGAGTGATGGGTGAATCAAGCTTCAGTCACAGTGTGATCTTAGACACATGATCAGAATGTTGGATATAATGTACCATGTCTGTCTCTGCCAACAGTATGTGTGACTCTGCCTAAGATCACAGTGATGGGTGAATCAAGCTTCAGTCACAGTGTGATCTTAGGCACATGATCAGAATGTTAGATATAATGTACCATGTCTGGCTCTGCCAACAGTATGTGTGACTCTGCCTAATATCAGAGCGAAGGGTGAATCAAGCTTCAGTCACAGTGTGATCTTAGGCACATGATCAGAATGTTAGATATAATGTACCATGTCTATCTCTGCCAACAGTATGTGTGACTCTGCCTAAGATCACAGTGATGGGTGAATCAAGCTTCAGTCACAGTGTGATCTTAGGCAGAGTCACACATACTGTTGGCAGAGACAGACATGGTACATTATATCTAACATTCTGATTATGTGCCTAAGATCACACTGTGACTGAAGCTTGATTCACCCATCAGTGTGATCTTAGGCAGAGTCACACATACTGTTGGCATAGACAGACATGGTACATTATATCTAACATTCTGATCATGTGCCCAAGATCACACTGTGACTGAAGCTTGATTCACCCATCACTGTGATCTTAGGCAGAGTCACACATACTGTTGAACATTGCGCAAGGGTCTTGTAAATATGCCAATGAAACCATTACACTATCTCTATACCAGCATTATTGTCAAACATTGCGCAAGGGGGTTGTAAATATGCCAATGAAACCATTACACTATCTCTATAGCAGCATTAATGTCAAACATTGCACAAGGGGCTTGTAAATATGCCAATGAAACCATTACAAACATTGTGCAAAGGGATTGTAAATATGCCAATGAAACCATTACACTATCTCTATACCAGCATTAATGTCAAACATTGCGCAAAGGGGCTTGTAAATATGCCAATGAAACCATTACACTAGCTCTATACCAGCATTAATGTCAAACATTGCGCAAAAGGGGCTTGTAAAAATGCCAATGAAACCATTACACTATCTCTATACCAGCATTAATATCAAACATTGCGCAAAGGGGCGTCTAAATATGCCAATGAAACCATTACACTATCTCTATACCAGCATTAATGTCAAACATTGCGCAAAGGGGCGTGTAAAGTGCCAATGAAACCATTACACTATCTCTATACCAGCATTAATATCAAACATTGCGCAAAGGGGCTTGTAAAAATGCCAATGAAACCATTACACTATCTCTATACCAGCATTAATGTCAAACATTGCGCAAAGAAGCTTGTAAATATGCCAATGAAACCATTACACTATCTCTATACCAGCATTAATGTCAAACATTGCGCAAAGGGGCTTGTAAAGATGCCAATGAAACCATTACACTATCTCTATACCAGCATTAATGTCAAACATTGCGCAAAGGGGCTTGTAAATTGCCAATGAAACCATTACACTATCTCTATACCAGCATTAATGTCAAACATTGCGCAAAGGGGCTTGTAAAGTGCCAATGAAACCATTACACTATCTCTATACCAGCATTAATGTCACACATTGCGCAAAGGGGCATGTAAATATGCCAATGAAACCATTACACTATTTCTATACCAGCATTAATGTCAAACATTGCCCAAAGGGGCTTGTAAATATGCCAATGAAACCATTACACTATCTCTATACCAGCATTAATGTCAAACATTGCGCAAAGGGGCTTGTAAATATGCCAATGAAACCATTACACTATCTCTATACCAGCATTATTGTCAAACATTGCGCAAAGGGGCTTGTAAATATGTAAAATAAAACCATTACACTATCTCTATACCAGCATTAATGTCAAACATTGCGCAAAGGGGCTTGTAAATATGCCAATGAAATCATTACACTATCTCTATACCAGCATTAATGTCAATCATTGCGCAAAGGGGCTTGTAAATATGCCAATGAAACCATTACACTATCTCTATACCAGCATTAATGTCAAACAATGCGCAAAGGGGCTTGTAAATATGCCAATGAAACCATTACACTATCTCTATACCGGCATTAATTTCAAACATTGCACAAAGGGGCTTGTAAATATGCCAATGAAACCATTACACTATCTCTATACCAGCATTAATGTCAAACATTGCGCAAAGGGGCTTGTAAATATGCCAATGAAACCATTACACTATCTCTATACCAGCATTATTGTCAAACATTGCGCAAAGGGGCTTGTAAATATGCCAATGAAACCATTACACTATCTCTATACCAGCATTAATGTCAAACATTGCCCAAAGGGGCTTGTAAATATGCCAGTGAAACCAATACACTATCTCTATACCAGCATTAATGTCAAACATTGCGCAAAGGGGCTTGTAAATATGCCAGTGAAACCATTACACTATCTCTATACCAGTATTAATGTCAAACATTGCGCAAAGGGGCTTGTAAATATGCCAGTGAAACCATTACACTATCTCTATACCAGCATTATTGTCAAACATTGCGCAAAGGGGCTTGTAAATATGCCAGTGAAACCATTACACTATCTCTATACCAGCATTAATGTCAAACATTGCGCAAAGGGGCTTGTAAATATGCCTCTCTTTTTTTGTATATTCTATCTCAATTTATGCCATTAGAAAAACCCTTTAAGCATCTCTCAGGGCATTTCATATTCTTGTCTGGGTGCAAATTTTATTACTCTGCATGCATTTTCTGCTTGCACCCATGTCAAACATTGCACAAGGGGCTTGTAAATATGCCCCTCTTTATCTTATATTCCATCTCAATTGATACCATTACTGAAATACTTTATGCATCTCCCACACCATTTCATATGGTTTTCTATCTACTATTCCTATCCCTCTCCATACATTCACTGCTTCCACCCATGTTAAAGGTTGCACAAGGCGCTTCTAAAAAAGGAGCATATTTACAAGTCCAATGAAACCATTACACTATCTCTATACCAGCATTGAATCCAAGCATGAAAAACAATTTAAAAAGAAGTCTACCTTATAAACTTAAAAATACAAACTGTAAGCACACACAGCTAACATTATGGAAAAAGGTAAAAATATAATTCCTTAATTCACACAGACACTCACTGTGATACTTGACAAAAATCTTTAAGCTCTCTATCTTTTTTTAAATAATCATTACTCACCTTTAAAAATGCTTTGAAAGATGTAAAACAGTGTCAGTCACACACAACAGATTTTCTTAAGCAGAATCTCTGAATAATGCTTCCTTCACTTGAGCCTCAGAATAATGGCACAGATTCTTTCTCATTTCAGACCCATATTCTTGTACCTAACCAATCAAAAATGTTCCCACACAAATTCAAAACCAAACTGCACATTTTAATTGATTGTACATCTCAAGACTTTGATACTCACATAACATTCACCCATCCCCCCAGTGCTCATTCACCCTGTAACCATGGTAACTCCCTCCTAACCCAGCACACAGTTCACAAGTTCATCATACTATGTTGCAAAAGAATCCATCAAGGGTGTTTGACCTCTCAATGTACTAGCTAATCAAATGCAATGTTTCTTTAAATGACTTTTTCTCAACCATTGAAATGACTTTTTACAAAAAAAAAGCATGCACCCTAATTTTCAGTGGAGATTTTTAAGAAGGCACCAATCATTTCTGGTTTTTCAAGTGCACTGATTCTCAACCACTTTTTTACATAATCAAACTACCATTTCATTTCCACAACTCATCTGACTAGAAGCACATCTACCTTTAAGATGCCAAAAATCTGGTTTGTGGGTCATAGCTATGTCCACTGGAGTCAAACATACACAGCTAACAGAGGTATTTACAACCTTGATTTACCAAATGTGGACATTGTATGGATTGGACAGAGAGGATTGAGAAGTCACCAATTGATACCATTGGTAAAATCCTTTATGCATCTTCCACACCCTGACCTTATAATTGTGCACTGTGGTGGAAATGACCTGGGCACTTTGACTGGGGTAGGTCTGGAAATGCTTTTAAAGGACATCTTTGGGCAATTGATGTCACTTTTTCCAAAAACTGCCTTGGTATTTTCTAATATATGCCAAAGGCAAAAATGGAACTAGTCCAACCAATTTTGTCCACAGATTGAGAAAGCAAGGTATTATGTGAATAAATCTGTGTCTGCTTTCCTCAGAGACTATGGTATGGGTTCCATTTACCACAACAACTTGCGTTACAACATGCAAGACATCTATAGGAGAGATGGTGTGCATTTTACAGATGAGGGGAATAGAGTTTTCCTCTTGAATATAAGACTCTGCATTGGTACCTACTTGTAGGTACAAAAAACACCCACAGAGCTTCTTTTCAGAGCTACCCTACCTCAAAGCACTCTAAATTATTTTTTTACTCTATTTTCTTGTACTATTTTTCCCCGTGGTGCGCTCAGAGTGCGCGTACCGGAGAGCGAACCCGGGAACGCACCCAGCGCTTACTCCGCGGAAATTAAAAAAAATATAGTTTTTGGGCCCTTCAGGGTCCTTCTAAGCCTCCCTCAAAAAACCTAGGGGGTCAGGGGGTGTCTACCCTGCCCTCTTTTAATCATTTCCCCCTTTTTTTTTTACCACAGGTGTCTCGATTTTCCCGAGACACAAGATGGCGGACTGTCCGGACTGTTAAGAATGTTGACAGACATCATACAGCCAATCAGCTTTCCGTTCACGCACTCCCGTAGCGCGCCGGGTGCGCTCCCCGGTACGCGTACCGGTGAGCGCTCGGAGTGCGCCTATTGATATATATTTTTTTTAAGTTGCCTTTCATAAAAACCACAGGAGCAATTTCAAAGAAATATAGAAAAGGCCCTACTACATACCAGTACCTATCATTTTGCCAACTTTGGTGTAAATCCATTCATCCGTTCAGGCTGTAGCCGTGTCTAAATGTCCTATGAAAAATTGCATGGGGAAAACACATTTGAAAGTATTGAAATTTAGAACGAATCAAAATATTACTTTAGTTTGGAATTTGTGTGTGATGAAGTTTGATTGGTTATGTTTATATCTTAAATGAGAGGAAAACACGGCCATTTTGTGATACCCCAGTCTGAGGTACTTTTGAGAGAAAATTTGGGTGCTCAATTGCTGGACTTAGAATAACACAGTACTAACTCTTCTACTATCAAAAAGGTTCATTTGTAAGGGCAATAATGTTGTACCCTTTAAGATAATTTGGAAAATGTTTTCCATTAGTTATTTACAGTCCTTCAGTTATAATTATTGTTTAAGATTGGCTTCATCACATGCAGTGCTTTATATTTCTAGTTCCTCTCTGATACTATACACTGCCCAATTAATTTTAAAGAACTAAATACTTGATTAAGCTACTTTTATGTTATGTATTACTAAAAACGATAATTGAAAGTGATTACTTTTTTCTGCAATTTACAGCAAGAAATTTGAAATTAAAATGGAGGACAGCAAGGAAATTTCTTTTGAAATTACAACAACATATCTTGAAAATGAAAATGACATGGATATTGAAAGCCCCATTTCATCACAAAGAGAAGATGACTTAAACGATTTTTTGAATCAATCTCTAGATGAAGAATTAATTCAATGTTTGGATGAAATAGAATGCCAACAAACATCAATGAACAATTTTCATGAGGAGATTGAATGTATGAATGAAGATGAAATACCAGATGAGGACATGTTACAAGTTTTATTAAATTATGAGAAATCTGAACAATAAATTATTAATTACAAATTAAAAATTAGTTGACATATTATTCATTTTTATTTCTAATTTATGAGGTAAAAGCGAAGTGATTGTAGTATAATGAAATACTTATAGTATAGAGTGCAACATTTTTATGTTACATAGTAAGTTTACTCATATTTACTGCCCTTCTCCCACTGTATTTTTACCAATGTATATTTGACATCTCTTCTTCAACTCCTGCCTCCTTTCTCTCACTATCTGTCTCTGATACACCCTATCACCGCCATTTTGTGTAGTTTCAGAAAAGTAATACTTTAAAACTAGAAAAGAGAGCAGGGTAGAGTGCCCCTCACCCCAATTCTTTTTTAAAACTAATTTCTTTCACTGTTTTTCCCTGTGGTACGCTCTGGGTGCGCGTACCGGAGAGCGTACATGAGAACGCACTCAGCGCTTACCCCGCGAAATCTAAAAAAAAAAAAAACGTTTTTTTGCCTTTCAGGGTCCTTCTAGGTCCCCCCAGAAAACCTAGGAGGTCAGGGGGTGTCTACTCTGCCCCCTTTTAATTATATCCCCCTTTCTTTTTCACCTCTTGTGTCTCGATTCTACCGAGACACAAGATGGCGGACTCTCCGGACTGTTTAGAATGTTGACAGACACCCGACAGCCAATCAGCTTTCCGCTCGCGCACTCCCGTAGAGCGCCGGGTGCGCTCCTCGGTACGCGCACCTGTTAGCGCTCGGAGAGCGCCTATAGATATATATGTGTTTTTGAAGTTAATTAAAAAAAAAAACACTGGAGCAATTTTCACCAAATATAGCAAATGCACATCTGCGTACCAGTCCCTACAATTTTGCCAAGTTTGGCGTAATTCCGTTCAGCGCTTCGGGCTGTAGACTTGTCAGACCGTTCTATGGAAATTAACATGGGGAAAACACGTTTTGGGACCCCCCTTTTTTCTCAGCCCCCACTTCACGAATCCCCCCGAAACTTTCAAGGAAGGAGTGGAGCGCAGCGAGGCAAATTTAAGGAAAATTACAGGCAGATCCCTCAATCGGCGCCAAAGTTATTCCCAATAGAATGTTCGGGATTTCCTATGGTAACTAGGTCCCAACTAT
Organism: Lissotriton helveticus; assembly: GCF_964261635.1. Taxonomy (NCBI): domain Eukaryota; kingdom Metazoa; phylum Chordata; class Amphibia; order Caudata; family Salamandridae; genus Lissotriton; species Lissotriton helveticus. Next base: position 1,066,834,794 of record NC_136070.1, on the reverse strand, counting down.
AACTACCTACTGGCGACCGCCAGTGGGTATTATATATATATATATATATATATATATATATATATATATATATATATATATATATATATATATATGTATATATATATATATATATATATATATATATATATATGTATATATATATATATATATATATATATATATATATATATATATATATATATATATATATATATATATATATATATATATATATACATATATATATATTCACTGAAAAAACCATAGGTTTCACACCAGTTATAGTTAGCTGAACATTTTACTCATACAAAACCATTGAAATTCCCACGTTATAGTTAGTTGGACTCACTATAACTTGCGCGCCCACAATCCACTGCTGATGATGTCACATATTACATCATTCATGACATGGTCAGTGACATCACTGAAGTCCAACTAACTATAACGTGGGAATTTCAATGGTTTTGTATGAGTAAAATGTTCAGCTAACTATAACTGGTGTGAAACCTATGGTTTTTTCAGTGAATTTGAAAGGTTTTTTGAATGCTAATTCCTAACTATAACGAGTGTGAAACCTATGGCTTTTTCAGTGAATTTCAAAGGTTTTTTAAATGCTAATTCTTAACTATAACGATTGTGAAACCTATGGTTTTTTCAGTGAATTTGAAAGGTTTTTTAAATGCTAATTCCTAACTATAAGGAGTGTGAAACCTATGGTTTTTTTCAGTGAATTTCATAGTTTTTTTAAAAGTTAATTCCTTTGTATATCAACTTTGTTACCTACGATTTTTTTAATTAGCTGTTTTTTATAACTATTAATTATAATATATATTTTTTTTAAATTATTTGTTCACTGTATTTTTTCTTTTTTTTAATCATTTTCTCTTGGTGCGTTCAGGGTGCGCGCACCGGTAAGCTTACCCGTATCTTTTTGACTTGGAGCGCTCAGGGTGCGCGCACCGGTAAGCTCTCCCAAGAGCGCAGCGAGAGCGCTATTTCTGCGTTCGGAAAAAAAAATATGTAAGAAAACTAATAATAATACAAGACATTCAGTACCATACTTATAAAAGCAGTATTTTTTATTTAAGTAATGAAAATGATTTTGCATTTCCGTAAAGCTACCAAAACATCACTCAGGCGCGCCGCGTAAGCGCCCCCTGAAGCGCCTACGTTCGCGCCGCGTAAGCGCCCTTGGAAGCGCTCCGGTGCGCGCAGCGTAAGCGTGTCAAGTCATGTGACCTTAAAATAACACTTTTCATTGGTTGCTAACAGTTTTTTTTACAAAGAATGAAATCCCCACCCATTTCCTTCACTTCTTCTTTCACTTTTGTGAGTGCAAGACCTGTCTTTTTCCTCCTCTTTTTTGGTTTATCATGGCTGCGAGAGCATCCAGCAGCAGTGATGACACAGATGGATTTATAGATGAAGAGGTTCCTCAGCCTAGAGTTAAGGAGCATTTTATCTGGAAATTTTTTGATATACCTGAGGGACGTAAGAAAGTAAATGCTCCAAAGGTGGAGTGTAAGATCTGCCATACTGTACTTTCCCGAGGAGACCCAACAAGGAAGTACAGTTTTGGTAATTCTACCATGATTCGCCACGTCCAGAGAAGGCATCCCCAGAACTATGCCCGGGAGAGTGCCAGGGCTCTGGCACGAGAGGCTCCAAGAGATGGTGCCTCTACTTCAACTGGAGGAGCAACTGCATCGGTGAGGGGGCGACCAGAAGAGCTGATCCCTAATATTCAGCCTGCTTTTAATGAAGCCACAATTAAATGCAGACGGTGTGATCAGCTACTTTGTTATGGAGAACAAAGTGTTATGCTCATGGTTCAAGCACTAGAGAACCACCGCTGCCGTCCCCAGCCCTAATTTTGATTATTTGTTTTTGCTCCTGTTGAGCAGTTTCCCATTCCCTGTTTTTGTTTTTGTTCAAAAAAAAGGAAAAAAAAAGAAAGAAACGGTATTTTCAGAGCCTCCAATTCTCATCAAAGAGCTGTATTCTTAAAAAAATGAAAAAGAGTAACTGAAGTGGAGTGCAGTGAGAGAGGAGAGGAAAATGAGTGAGAAAGCAAAGAAAGGGACGAGAGGGGAAGGGAAGTGAAGTAGGGGGACTGAAAGAAGATGTGTGTGGGGAAGGAGAGTGAGGAGAAGGAGAGTGAACATGGGGAATGAGGATAAGTGAAGAAAATGTAGTAAAGGAACGGGGGTGTGGAAGGGTAAGAAAAGAGCAGTGATGATTAGGAAAGAGTGGAGATACAGACTGGATAAAGACAAGTGAGTGTGAGACAAGGTGAGTAAGGCAATGAAGAGACAGAGAAATTGAAAGAAAAAGTAAGAGTAGAAGACTGAAGACATCATTTATGAGGCCATGCGTCACTTTTACGCCGCCAGTGCGTCACTTTTTGTGACGCACCAGTGGTGTAAAAAATGGACCTTGTTGAGTCATATTTACAAAGTGACGCATCTAGGTATATGCGTCACTTTGTAAACCCCTGCGCCACATTATACCTGCGCCAGGTGTAATGTATGCAAAGGGGGCGTATTGACGCAAGGAAGGGTCGTAGAAGTGACGCAGTGAAATCTATGAGATTTCACTGCGTCACTTTTAGGACACCTGTTGTGTCAAATCTTCGCCTGCCTCACAGCAGGCGTAAAACTGACGCAGGCCCTTTCACATGGGACTGGCCCCATGTGAAAGGATGCATTGCTGGAGTTGCGTCACTTTTGTGACACACTCCAGCAATGCATCACTTTTGCGCTTACAGATACGTCAGAAATACTAACGTATCTGTAACTCCTTGCGACATAATGCGTCATACATTAAATATGACGCATGAGTAGAAGACTGAAGGCCTCATTTATGAGGCCATGCGTCACTTTTACGCCGCCGGTGCGTCACTTTTTGTGACGCACCAGTGCTGTAAAAAATGCACCTTGTTGAGTCATATTTACAAAGTGACGCATCTAGGTAGATGCGTCACTTTGTAAACCCCTGCGCCACATTATACCTGCGCCAGGTGTAATGTATGCAAAGGGGGCGTATTGATGCAAGTAAGGGTCGTAGAAGTGCTGCAGTGAAATCTATGAGATTTCACTGCGTCACTTTTAGGACACCGTTGCGTCAAAATCTTGCGCCTGCCTCACAGCAGGCGTAAGACTGACGCAGGCCCTTTCACATGGGGCTGGCCCCAAGTGAAAGGATGCATTGCTGGAGTTGCGTCACTTTTGTGACACACTCCAGCAATGCATCACTTTTGCGCTTACAGATACGTCAGAAATACTGACGTATCTGTAACTCCTTGCGACATAATGCGTCATACATTAAATATGACGCATCAGGAATGTCGCAAGGAGAGCGCACTGAGAAGTGATGCATCGCTGCTTTCACGCAGCGATGCGTCATTTCTCATAAATTAGGCCCTGACTGAGAGAGGAAAGAAACCATAAGTGAGGGAGTGTGGCTGTTTTTCCCTGTGGTGCGCTCAGGGTGCGCGTACCGGAGCGCGCACCTGGGAACGCACCCAGCTCTTACCCCGCAAAAATTAAAAAATAAAAAACGTTTTTTTGCCCTTCAGGGTCCTTCTAGACCCCCCTCAGAAAACCTAGGGGGTCAAGGGGTGTCTACTCTGCCCCCTTTTAATTAGTTCCCCCTTTCTTTTTCGCCTCTTGTGTCTCGATTCTACCGAGACACAAGATGGCGGACTCTCTGGACTGTTTAGAATGTTGATAGACACCCGACAGCCAATCAGCTTTCCGCTCGCGCACTTCCGTAGTGCGCCGGGTGCGCTCCCCGGTACGCGCACCTGTGAGCGCTCGGAGAGCGCCTATAGATATATATGTGTTGTTGAAGTTAATTTAAAAAAAAAAAACACTGGAGCAATTTTCACCAAATATAGCTAAGGCACATCTGTGTACCAGTCCCTACAATTTTGCCAAGTTTGGCGTAATTCCGTTCAGCGGTTTGGGCTGTAGACTTGTCAGACCGTCCTATGGAAATTAACATAAAGAAAACACGTTTTGGGACCCCCCTTTTTTCTCAGCCCCCACTCCACGAATCCCCCCGAAACTTCCAGGGAAGGAGCAGAGCGGAGCTGGCCAAACTTTTGGAAAATTACACGCAAATTCCTCAACCGGCGCCAGAGTTATTTCCAATAGAATGTTGCGGATTTCCTATGGTAGCCAATCCTAACTATAACTACCTACTGGCGACCGCCAGTAGGTAATACATATATATATATATATATCAGCTTCAAATTTCCCCCAAACAAGAAGGAAGAGGCCGCACTCTCGTGGTAAGTTTCAGCAATCTTGATAATTTATTTACACACAAACAGGACGCGTTTCGGCATATGTGCCTTATTCCACTGTGTCAACGGAAATAGAGGCTCCTGCCATTTTATACATACAAATCTCAAGTGTTTTTTACTCGGAAGCCCACAATTCATGAACATAAAAAGCGGACAGAACGTTTATCGTCACTGGGGGCCATTTTGGAGTTTGTCTATTTAAAATGTATACATCAATTCACATGTATACAGCAAAATAAAAATCAATGTAACTCGAAATTCATTCTTTCAAGAGTAATGCAAACTCTAGGTCCTACGTACATAGCATGATTATATGCAAAACGATTTATTACGTACATTGGTGACAGTTCATCCCGCTTTGCTAGTTCTGCAAACAGCATAATTGAGCCCTGAATGGGCATGAGTATGTCTATATACATTATTTACAACGTGATTAAGCCCTGAATGGGCATTGATATTTGCAAATCGGGTGTGTTTCTCACAAATTAAGTTCATTCTCTTCATAATCAATTTTAAGTTCGAACCCTAAAATAAGCTCATATGTTATCATAGTACAAGAACATCTAACAAATATACAGGGACATCGCTGTATCTCAACTACAGAAGCAACAGAGCCCACTTATCCCAGGTGTATAGATAATTCTTTTTCAGAATTAAGGCCAAAGGGAATGATAGTGTGCAAATCAATTATGTATCTCGATTTGAGTCTACGTAATTTTTGTTCCCTGTTGCCTCCCCGTTCACTGACAGGAACGTGGTCAATACAGAAAAATTTGAGAAGTGTGCGGTCGCTGTTGTGACATTCAGAAAAGTGCCTTGCCACTGGGTATGATGGATCTCTGTTATCGATGGCACGAGCGTGTTCCAGAATTCTGCGCTTCGCAGGATGTATAGTACTGCCTACGTAAACTTTCAGGCATGGACATACCAGGCAGTAAACACAATAAGGTGTGGTGCATGTTAGGAATTTATTAATTTTCCTCTTATCTTGTCTGCCTGGGACCTGATAGGCTAGGACTTTGGAACTGCTCTTGCAAGCCTTGCATTTAGAGCAAGGGAAAAATCCTGTCATTGTGCTCAGTTTTGGAACAAAGGGGACTGGTTCGTAGTGGCTCTTTACCAGGTGATCTTTGAGCGATCTACTACGTCTAAAAGTCATCTGGGGGTGTTCCGGTAGGTCTTTACCGACTACCAGATATGCCTTTAAAATATGGCAATTACGATGCAAGATTTGTCTCAGTACCCCTGCATCACCAGAAAATGTGGTGATAAATCTGCAGGAATCAAGTCAAATCAAGTCAAAAAGTATGTGTATTTAGATCGTAATCTTTAAACAAATACATAGCAATTAATTATTGATTTAAAATATTCCCCAACAATCTCTCAAGCAGGTTAAGAGTTCAAATCTTCTACTATTGGTTATAAAATAATCTCCCCCTAGATACCTGACATTTAAAAATGGGTGCACATACAATTGATTCCTTCATTTAATTCCTATCCTATTAAAATTAATAAAACCAGCTAACTCTAGACAAGATTCATATTCCTCGTTATAAAATTCTAAAATATTATTTCTGACTTATTATAAAACTCTGTACTACCTTTATGAATTTCCCTAGGGCAATTGCAATGTCGATACTAGGTAATTCTGTGATCAGCTCAGTTGCTTGCACCCGAGTTCTTATACCATATTTTACAAATATAGGGCGCAGCCAAAGTTTACGCTGATCTAAGATGTTTATACAGTCCAGCAAAATGTGCGCGGAGTCCCCTTTTGTGCCCAGCCTACATTTACAACACCCATTAGGATCCAACATTTTGGTTTTAATTTCTTTATTTATTAGCCATGGGTTAATCCCAATGCGCAACCTTAGGATCTCTTGCCTAAACCACGGGTTTGGTAGGGTGTCCAGGTAGGGGAACCAGTTTTCCTTTGCCCATGAGTCCATCATGAACTCTACCGACATTTTCTTCCCAAGGTATTCCCTATCCGCACTTCTTGTAGCTACTTGTCCATTGAACTTTAGGTCATTTTTTGTACACTCTACTATTAGGGAGTCTCGGCATATGTCCACTTTCATGTTCTCGCAGGCCTGTACCATTCTCTTCCTGCACATTTTTGCCCAATTTAGGTTACTTAGTTGTATCTCTTTCTGACACCATTGTGTAACTTTTTGTCCTTTTTCATTTTCAAGGCGTTTCCAAAATCTAATCACTGCTACTTGTGATTGTACCCCCCCAAGCTGTTGTTCCTAGTTCTGTTCTTATTGCTTGCACCATTGCTGATGGGGGCAGGGATAAAAGGTTTTTCAGGCATTTTCCTTCCTCTAGGTCCCAGGCTCCCTTACCGCTCAAATAAAGGATTTCTGCTCCATAGAGTACTTGCGGTGCGATCATTGCACTGAAAGCTTTTAATAATGGTCGATGGGACTTATCCCCATAGTCGCGGTTAAACATTTTTAAACCAGCGATTGATGTTTGTGCCTTCGCTTTTTGGGCTTCTAGGTGTGTTTGCCAGTTTAATCTTTTGTCGAACCACACACCTAGGTAGCGGTATTCATTAACAGATTCTAATTTAAGATCCCCTAAAAACCAATTAAACTTAGTCGCTTTTTTGCCAAAGCATAGGATTTTTGTCTTGTCTAAATTTACCGTTAAAAATTTCTTTGTACAATATTCATTAAAAGAGTTCAGCTTCCTTTGAAGGCCTATTTCTGTTTGATCCACTATTACGAGGTCGTCCGCGTATAACAGACACGGCACCTTTTTGCCAGTCATTCTTGGGCTGGCACTACCCTTCACTTCTAGCCAATCCGGTAATTCCGATAAAAATATGGAAAATAGCTGGGGGGCCAGTACACAGCCTTGTCTCAAACCGTTTTCGATAGGTATTTTTGGCGTCAATGACCCCTCGATGTCCCTAATTACTTGGGCCCAATTGCCTTGGTGCAATTCTTTTAGTATAGTCAACAGGTCTCTTGGGATATTTTTGTTAATTAGTGTTTCCCAGAGGCAGCCCCTATCCACTGAGTCGAATGCGGCTCAGAAGTCCACGAAGCAGCAGCAGAGCTTTCCGTTCTGCTCCGTTGACTTCCTTGCCATTGCCCATAGAGAGAAGCAGTGGTCTATTGTGGAATGTCCCTCTCTGAAACCTCCCTGTTCAATGGGTACTATTGAATACTCCTCAACCCAGTCATTTAGTCTATTTAAGACTAGTTTTGAAAATACCTTTTCCCCTATGTCCAAAAGGTTTATCAGTCTGTAATTTTGAGGTTCCCCCATACTGCCCTTTTTGTGGATAAGTCTAATTATTGCGCCCTTCCAGTTTAATGGCATTTTACCTTCTGTTAAAATTACTTGGAATAGTTGAGAGAGGAATCTTGCCCACCACTTTGTTTGAGACTTTAATATTATCGCTGGGAGATTATCTGGCCCTGCGGCCCGGGTTAGGTTCAACTTCTTAATCGTTTCTTCCACTCGCTCTTCAGTAAAATCTAATTTGAGTTCTTCTGAGATTTCCTGCCAACCTTGGGGTACTGTATCTCCCGAAGGTATTCGGGCTCCATACAGTTCCCTTAGGTATTTATCCCAGGCGGCCTCACTTACGACGCATATCATTTCTCCAGCTGGGGGGGACGATGCTGATTTTATCAATTTCCAGAATTGTCTCAAGTTCTTAGCCTCGATTGATTCCAACAGCTCACCCCAGCATTTCTCTTTATAGGCCCTTTTTGCGTCAGAGACCATCTTTTTAAACTCAGCTTTCAAATTAATAATATGTTTTTTTTTCTCTTGGTTGAACTCTTTCCTTTGCTTTCTAGCTTCTGCCCTTATCTTCCTTTTTTTACTTTGGCAGTCCATTGAAAACCATTTCAGACGACTGACCCGGTTTATTGTACCTTTTCTTTTAGCCTTTTTTAATTCTATTCTAAGGCACTGGAATACTTGGGCTATTTTCTCCTCGTACCACTCCAAGTTTTCCCTCTCGTGGTTTACTAATTCTACCTTTAGTTGAAATTATTTTAGCTTTTCCTGGTACTCGTCTGTTAATCTTGTTGACGCCCGTTTTGGGTAATCCACCTCTTGTGGGATCGCCTTTTCTCTTGGTTCCAACCTTCCCCCTTTTAACATCAATTGGAGCAGGTTATGGTCACTACTCTCACTTTGATGTACCTTAAATTCCCGCACTAAGGGGAAATTCCAGGCTAGCATGAAGACATAGTCAATTGGGGAGTTTTGTGAGCCTTTTTTAAAGGTCTTCTTTGCCGGGCAGTCTGTTTTAAACCTGCCATTTAAGCAAAAAAGGCAATTTTCCCCTAAATAGTTGACCAAATCCAAATCCTGTTTCGAGGGAACACATACTGGGAAGCTGGCATAATTACTTCCAAAGGTATCCAGCAGTTCTGTATACCAGCGATCTGCCTTCATTGGATGCAACTTGTGGTTAAAATCCCCCAAAATTAACAATACGTCTGAGGCATACATTTCTAAAATAACATCTATATCCTGTTTAAAATTCCCCATCTCAATTACATATTCACCCACATTGTCCCACTGCATATAGACATTTATGACAATTATCATTTCACATGTCTTATCCAGGGTCAGATGATTTAACCTGCAAGCCAGTAGCCATTTACACTTTACTTTTAACAGTACTACATTACTTAGTATTTTTGTCGAGATAAGTGTCATAACTCCCCCGATGGTCGGCCGAATCTTTGCCTCTTGGCCAGTTGATTTAGTTGGTGTTAGCCCTCGAAGTTAGGGGTTTCGGCGCATGCCCAGGTCTCTTGTAGGCAGGCAATTGCTACTTTGTTTACTTGTTTCTTTATATGTTCTTGTTTTAACTCATTGCCTAACCCATTTACATTCCACGATAAGAGACTTAGGCTATGCGGCACCCCTCCCTCCTATTCTATCTCACTTAAGCCACCAGCTTCCCCCATTCCATCCAAATATCTCTCCGAGGGGTCTCCTAGATAACTACCTTGGCTCCAGTTACCCCACAAGTCCTCTTTTACAGTATTGTTTATTACTACCTTCAGGCGGCTACCCTCTTCTTCGTTAACCTTTTGTAGCCTTACCTGTCTCCTCCCCAGACCTGCATAGCACTTTAGAAAATTAATTCCAGGTTGTAATTCGCCCCTTAGATCTTTTTCTGTGATCACCCTTACTCCCCCTTGGAGTAACTCGCTGGCTGCTTTCATAATTGCCATTTTTACCAGGTCCGAGTATAGTAGTACTTTTGTTTCTTCCCTTCCTGTTGCACTTTCCATAAAGCCCACCTGTCTCAAATCTTTTGTACCAATCCCACTCAGGCTAATACATTTGGAGAAGACTGACAGAACTTGTGCCCTATTTAAGGGCTTGATTTTCCTTGATTTCTTACCCCTTTGGCCTGCTTCTGCTGGTTCCAAATAGAGCCATTTATTATTCCCCCACTCACATCCTTTCTCTGGGGAAGCTAGATTTATCTGTCTAATCTCTTCCCTCCCTGTGGGCCCTACTTGTAGCTCATGTGTCTGTGGTGTTGCCTCCAAGTTGCAATGCCTCAGGGGGGTCTGCATTTGGCTTTTCCGCAATGGAGTTATTCTCTGCTTTATAGGTTTGGTTTTTAGTACTTTCTCTTTTGGGTCCTTACTACTCTGACTCTTCTTTTGTGTATTTTGCACATTTCTTATGGCCTCCGTTGCCGGGGGTCCGATAGGTACAAAGGACCTGGCCGAGGCATTTAGTGTTCCCCCATCTTCCTTTTTCTCCCTATTTTCCTTTGTCACTACCTGTGGAACCTGCTTTTTGCCTACCCTGCCTTTAAGGCGGACCCTTACATGTTCACACCTCCTTTTTACCAGCATTGGGTGCCTAGATATATACATATTATCTAATGGCTCTCCCAGTTCACTTCCTATACTTTGATCAATGGTTTGTGGAGACCCTACTGGTCTTAACATGAGAGGCATTTGTCCTTTGATTCTTGTCAGCTCATCTTCTATCTTTTTTAAGAATGACTTTTGGGCATTTAATACACCATTGTTCAGCAATGATACTTCTAGGATTGCCTGAAGGGTTTTCTGTAACATTAGTAATAGGTCCATAATTGACGAAGTAGGTGCTGCTGACAAATCCGAGTCCTGTGGGCTATTTCTCTCTAGGATTACTTGGCTTCCAGTCTTTCCTGGGTCCTGCTGTTTTGAATTGTTTTTCCCCTCGTGGCTATATAACGCTTGGTTAGAAGGTGCCCCCCAAATAAAGCTAGGCTCAAGGCTTTCCCTTCTCAATTGCCCTTCATTCCCCGACGTTTGCAGGGAAAAAAGATTTGGGGATGAAGAGAGCCGCGGTGCCACCATTTTTGAGTTTTGACTCTGGAGGGATAGATTTATTAGCAAGGGGTCCTCTATCTCATCCTCCCATTCTTTTTCTGGCACTCCCCTCTTGCTTTTCTCCACCTGGAGCACATCTTCTGTTTCTATACTTATTGTGTTCTCGGGGCGGGGCTCCTCTTCAGATTCCAAGTTTATTGCAGATACATTTTGGACTTTGTAATGTTTGCCTACAAAGTCCTTTACAGGATTAGAAGATGCAGTGGAGAAGTGTGGCTCACCGGTTAGAGGAGGCAGTCCCTGATGCAGAGGTCAGACCCGGGACCAGGGTTCAATCCCCGACGCGGCAGGGTCTTGAGCTCAAAATGTCCACGGACTCGATAATTCTCGCCTCGGTGCCTACTCGAATCGTGGATTCACACTCTGCAACTCTGGGCAATAGCTTGCTTAATCTCCACTACGGCCCCACCACGATGGGATGCCTGGACTTCACCTTGGGGATGCCCAGTAGGGGTAATCTCACAGGGAAAGGCCAGGACGGGTTCCCAAAGCAAGCGCCTTGAGACCTTACGGTGAAAAGGCGCTATATAAGAACGTATGATTTACGATTTTATTTTATTAATGCAGTAATCTTTTTTTTGGTAGATATTGAAGTACACCCCTTTTTTGCTTGCGGGGCCTGTTTAGTTCCTTTTTTACATTTCCCTTTCTTACGTCGCCCCTCAATAATGTCCTCATGGGAGACCTGACTTTCCTGGCTCTCTTCCCATGACCTTGATCCTGCCAATAACTCGCTTGTCTCCGGGCTATTTTCTTGAGCTTCCTTCCGTGGTTTTTGCTTGGGTTTTGGGCCCACGTCCTTTCGCTGATATTATACTGGGGAAGTTCCTGACTTATCTCTGCAGCGGTCCCCTATTTATTCTTACTTTCCAATAAAATCAAATATGGTAAAAAGATACTGCTAATACACTCCAACTTTTATACATACACTCCTGCTCACTTACCTCTGTTGTGCCGCTATCCGCCAGCCTGCCTTGCCGAAAGTTGAAGGGAATACTCCTTCCACCTCTTTTTCCCTGTTTGGTATTATCTCTCAGGTATTGCCTCTCTTTTTCGTCTTCTGCCCCTAGTCTGGGGTGTCCTGGTATTTTATGGATGGGCTGGGCTGGGTTTTAGCCACTCATTTGCTCGTTTGCGCCGTATCTGCCACACCAAAATACGGCAGCTTCCTTCTGGCTTACCGCACCGGCCTCCGCCCCAACTACAGGGGCACTCGAGCTCCTGCTCCTCGGCGTCCTCCTCTGCGCCCGCCAAGCCGTTGCGCCACACCCCACTGGGTCACCCCGGCTTGGAGCAGGGGCTCCCGTGGGGCTTACGTTATCTGCGCGGGCTTGGCTTGATGATAAACACGGGGGTGAGGATAGGGGTTGGGTCCGCTCCCCCGCCGCTCTTCTGTGCCGCTCCTGCTTCACGGCACACACAATCCACGGTGTTCAGCGCTCGGCGCTCCTCTGCGCTCGATTGGCTGGACTGCGTACGTCTCTCCTCAGTCAATCCGACTCGGCTCGGCAAGGCAAGGCAAGGCGTTGCCACAACAGAGTTCCTGTGGTGATTAGCTGCAGGAATCAGTCTCACGCTTAGTGGGTTGTCTATTTTTTTTTAGTAAGCTGCTACGTGGGATTTTTTTCACTTTCTCAAATGTTTTTGATAACAATTCAATCTTGTATCCTCTCGCCTGAAACCTACCAATCGCCTGATTAGCTGCATGTTCGAAATCCTAATTTTTTTAACAATTTCTCTTTAGGCGTAGCAGTTCACCGTATGGTATACTATTCTTTAAACTCTTTTGGTGACTGCTATTGGCCTCCAGAGTCGCATTGCCCGCTGTCAGTTTATGAAACAGCTTTGTGCAGATCTTGCCATCTTGGATAAACACTTGTAGGTCTAGAAAGAATACTTCTTTTTGGCTCATTTGCCCACTGAAGTGGAGATTCAGTGAGTTCCTGTTTAGTTCTGCAAAATATGTCTCTGCTTGTGATTTAGGGCCTTTCCATAGGATAAACAGGTCATCTATATACCTGTGCCAGGATACAGAGCAATCCACCCATCTACTGTATTGGTCCGCCCAGGCCACCTGCTTCTCCCACCAGCCCACAAATAAATTTGCGTAGCTGGGGGCGAAGCAGGTGCCCATCGCGGTCCCCCTTATTTGGTGGTAGTGTTGCTTATCAAAAATGAAGATGTTATTGTTTAGAACAAATTCTGCAAACTCCAGTAACATCTCATTATGTTCTGAAAATTCAAGTGACCTTCCTTTCAAAAAATACCGAACTGTCTGTAATCCCTTCTGATGTTCAATCACTGTATATAGACTAGTTATGTCAAGTACAATCATCCACATATCCTGCTCCCATGTTATGTCCATAATACTTTTGATGAAATGTGTAGAGTCTTGTATATATGAGGGTAGTTTTCTGACAAAGTCTGAAAGAAAATAGTCGATATATTGGGACATAGATTCTGTCAAGCACCCAATTGAGGAGACAATAGGTCTACCAGGTGGCCTCTTAGTATCTTTATGAACTTTTGGTAGGTGGTAGAAGGTTGATGTTACGGGGTAAGGGCATGAAAGAAATTTCTGTTCATTGTCATTGATCATGCTCTTATCTGCCCATTTTGTAATCAATTGATGGTATTGTTGAATACTAGTAGTGTACTCTCCTTTAGTAATTTTTTGGTAACAGTTCTCATCTGATAACTGTCGCATTGCTTCTTGAATATAGTATTCTCTTGACATCAACACAATATTCTCACCTTTGTCTTAGGGCTTATATATTATATCCTGGTTGTCTTGTAGTTCTTTCAAGGCCTTATATATATATATTCTGCTCACAACTTTTTTCACTCCGGTAAAAGAATGGACGGCACTCAGTGATTCAGATTACACCAATTCATTAGATTTATTTAAATCAACAACAGGACGCGTTTCGGCATAGCGCCTTTGTCTGCTGTTACTCACACAATATCAGGTTACATTTTTAAATAAAGTTACATATTGACGTCACATCCTCTAGTTAATTGACATAAAGGACAGACTGTTTGTAAGTTTCATGGGGGAAACATCCTTTACAACGAAACTTTTACAACGCAGTGCTATTACAACGCAGGTTTTACAACGAAAACCATTACAACGCATTGCGCTGGGGGGCGCTCTAGGATAGGGAATAGTTTTAATTTACTATCAAACACCTTCCCTACTATTCACGGGGACTGGAGTTGGAATAGTAAATTAAACTATTCACTATCCAGCACCCCAAAGCGCTATGCGTTGTAACAGCATGCGTTGTAAAAACTGTGTTGTAACAGCATGCGTGGTAAAAGCATGCGTTGAAACGTCATACAACCGTTTCACGGTGGTCATCTTGAAGTTACTTAAAACTTCGATTAATTCTGGCCAATTTGGACAAACAAATTTTTTTATTTTTTTTTATTATTATTAAACCCTGGATGGGCAATTCGTAACCACATATAATTGTGCTAATAATACATAAATAAGTACATCCACATTACTTCATTTCATCAACTGATCAAATTGAATTACATCCTCTAGTTAATTCACACAAAGGACAGACTATTTTTAAGTTTCACGGTTGCCATCTTGAAGTTACCTAAGACTTCGATTAGTTCTGGCCTTTTTGGACAAACGAAAAAATTATTATTAAGCCCTGGATGAGCAATTCTTAACCAAACATGATTGTGCTAGTGGTACATAAATATGTACATCCACATGACTTATTTCATCAACTGATCAAATTGAATTACATATATCTATCATATTCAGATGTCAACTTTTTTGCAAGGAAGAGCATTATTATATAAATGTAGATCATTATAGGCTATGGGATGAGGCCTGCTGAAGAAAGAGATAAAAGACTTTACTGCTGGTCTATTGGCCTAAGTGCACGGCCAACTCCTCCCCAATGTTCAACCCCAGTGGAGTTTTAGTTCGGAGATCTATAATAAATCTCGACTCTAATCTCCTCATTTGAAGCTCCCTATTTCCTCCCCAGTCTTTCAAGGGGACTTGATCTAAGCAGAAGAATTTTAAGAGATTGCGGTCACTATTGTGCTTTAAAACAAAGTGTCTCGCCACGGGGTAACTTGGGTGGTCGTTATGTTGGATTGCTCTTGCATATTCCAGTATTCTTTTCTTCACTGGGTGGATTGAGCTGCCTACGTAATGTAGTTTGCAGGGACATTCTAAACAATACACACAGAATGGACTTGTGCATGTGAGAAATGTATTGATTTTTCTTACTCTGCCTGTTTCTGGTATTTCATAAGAGATTACTTTCGTACTGCTCTGACAGGCTTTGCAGTTGTGACAAGGGAAAAACCCTGTAAGGTTCCCTAATCGTGGTGATCTTAGAATGGAGTCAAAATGACTATGTATTAGGGTATCTTTTAAAGACCTGTTCCTTCTATATGTTATTTTAGGGTAGGAAGACAGATCTTTGCCAATTATCCCATCTGTTTTCAGAATATTCCAATGCCTGCCCAGGATTCGATGGATCATTTGTGAATCTCTGGAAAAAGTTGTAATAAAGCAAGGAGTTTTGTCCTCATTTTCCCTTTTCCTGATTTAATCTTTAAATAAACTGGATCTCGGGATATGAGAGGCTTTGTCATATGCTTTTTGTAGGGTGTCATCTGAATATCCCCTAGATTTGAACCTTCCTATTGATTCTTGTGAAGCCTTTTCAAAATCCTCATTTAATGTACAGTTTCTTTTTAGGTGTAACAGCTCCCCATATGGTATGCTGTTCTTCAGGGGTACTGGATGACAGCTACTTGCTTCTAAGGTTGAATTACCGGCAGTAGCCTTCCTGAAAAGGGAGGTACAAATTTGGCCATCCTTAATAAAAACTTTTAGGTCCAAGAAATCCACCTCCTGATTACTTATCGTGCCACTCAGGTGTAGATTAACTGCATTTTTGTTTAGACATAGGATATATTGTTCTGCCTCGGTTTTGGAACCTTTCCAAAAGATGAATAGGTCATCAATATACCGGTACCACCCGATTATTGACGAGACCCATTTCTGGTTGTCATTGGCCCAGGCCATCTGCTTCTCCCACCAGCCAACGAACAAGTTCGCGTAGCTGGGGGCGAAGCAGGTGCCCATCGCCGTCCCTCTCCTTTGCCTGTAGTATTGTTTCTGGAATAGAAAGATGTTATCATGTAAGCAGAAATGCAAAAATTCAATCAACATGCTGTTATGTTTCATCATTTTCAAAGAGCGAGTTTTGAGGAAATACTCAGTTGCCTGTATGCCATGATTATGTGCTATACTGGTATATAGTCCTGTTACGTCCAATACTATCATCAACATATCTGGTTCCCAAGAAATATCCGAGATAATGCAGATAAAGTCAGAGGTATCTCCTATGTATGACGATAGAGTTTCAACATGTTCAATCGAAAAGAAATCAGTGATGTCATCAGTGATGTCATTTGAGATGTCATCAGTGATGTCATCAGTGATGTCACTGACCATGTCATGAATGATGTAATATGTGACATCATCAGCAGTGGATTGCGGGCGCGCGAGTTATAGTGAGTCCAACTAACTATAACGTGGGAATTTCAATGGTTTTGTATGAGTAAAATGTTCAGCTAACTATAACTGGTGTGAAACCTATGGTTTTTTCAGTGAATTTCAAAGGTTTTTTAAATGCTAATTCCTTACTATAACGAGTTTGTAACCTACGATTTTTAAAGTAAATTATTAGGTTTTTTTAATAGCTGTTCTTTATAACTATTAATTAATATATTTTTTATAAAATTATTTAAATGTATATTTTTCTAAAATTCATTTTTCAATGTATTTTTCCTGGTTTTTTTTTCATTTTACCTCGGAACGCTCAGGGTACGCGCACCCGTAAACGCACCCGTAAACGTACCGAGCGCTATTCCCGCATGAGAAAAAAAAATATTGTTGGCTATCACACCACCATGTAAAACTTGCCAGTGAGACATACACCACGAAAATTTCAAAAAAAAAATTAGATTTTTTTGCCCTTCAGGGTCCTTCTAGGCCCCCCTCAGAAAACCTAGGGGGTCAGGGGATGTCTACCCTGCCCCCTTTTAATCATTTCCCCTTTTTTTACACCTCTTGTTTCTCGATTCTACCGAGACACAAGATGGCGGACTCACCGGACTGTTTGGAATGTTGACAGACATCCGAGAGCCAATAAACTTTCCGTGGCGTGCCAGGTGCGCTCCCCGGTACTCATACCGGTAAGCGCTCGAAACACGCTTATTGATATATATGTGTTTTTGAAGTTGCTTTTCAAAAAAAACACTAGAACAATTTTAAACAAATATGGAAAAAGCCCTATTACCTACCAGTCCCTACCATTTTTCCAAGTTTGGTGTAATTCCGTTCAACCATTCAGGCTGTAGCCGTTTCTAAATGTCCTATGGAAAATTGCATGGGGAAAACACATTTGAAAGTGTTGAAATTTAGAGCCAATCAAAATGTTACTTTGGTTTTGTATTTGTGTGTGATGAAGTTTGATTGGTTATGTATATAACTAAAATGAGAGGAAAACACGGCCTTTTTGTGATACTAGTGTCTGAGTTACATTTGTGAGGAATTTTTGGTGCTCAATTTCTGGTGTTTGATTTACACAGTACTAACTCTTCTCCTACTTTCAAAAAGGTGAGTTGTTAATTTGTAAGCGGAACTATGTTGTACACTTTAAATAACTGACAGTAAACATTTTTCAAATTATCTTACAGTCCTTCTGTTATAGTTATGGATTAAGATAGGATTCATCACATGAAGTGCTTGCTTTATATTTCTAGTTCCTGCCTGATACTATACACTGCCCAATTAATTTTAAAGAACTAAATACTTGATGAAGTTAGTTTTATATTATGTATTACTAAAAACGATAAATCTGCAATTTACAGCAAGAAATTTCAAAATAAAATGGATCACAATGATGAGACCGTGGAAATTTCTTTTGAATTATCCACTACATTTATTGAAATTGACAGCACCAATAATGAAATATTTTCACAAGGAGGAGATGACTTGAATGATTTTTTTGAACAATCTCTTGGCGGCGAATTATCGAATGTTTGGAGACCCTAGAGTTACAAGAATCATCGTTGCAGACTTTTCATGAGGAGATTCCTGATGATATGATTGAAGACGAAATTCCTGATGAGGACATGTTACTAGGTCTTTTAAATTATGAAAATTCAGAAGAATGCATTTATATTTAGAAATTTAAAATTGTTTGAGACATTATTCATTTTTATTTTTAATGTAGGAGGTTGTAGCGAAGTGATTATAGTATAAAATGAGACTTATAGTATATAGTGCAAAATTTTTATGTTACATAGTAAGTTTTCTCATATTTACTTCCCTTCTCCCACTATATTATCTCCAATGTGTATTTGACATCTCTTCTTCATCTCCTGCCTCCTTTCTCTCACTGTCTGTCTCTAATGCACCCTATCGCCCCCATTTTGTGTAGTTACATAAGAGAGTGAAATGTAATAGTTCAGAACGGGAAAAGGGGACAAAGTAGAGTACCCCTCACCCCCTAGGCCTTCTCAGGTGGTCCCAAAACGATCTGTTCCTGCTTTCCTGAGAGACTATGGTATGAGTTCCATATAACACAATAACTTGCATTACAAAATGCAAGATATCTACAGTGTACGGTGTACATTTCTCAGATGAGGGGAACAGAGTCTTTCTCTTGAATTTTAGACTCTGCATCGGTAACTACTTGTAGGTACTTAAATCACCCACATAACACAACAGCTCTTTTTAGAGCTACCCTACCTCTAAACACTCCAAATTCTTATTTTACACTATTTTCTTTCACTGTTTTTCACTGTGCTACGCTCAGGGTATGCGTACCTGGAAGCGTACATGGGAACGCACCCAGGGCTTACCCCGCGAAAATTGAAAAAAAAAAAAAGTTTTTTTGCCCTTCAGGGTCCTTCTAGGCCCCCCTCAGAAAACCTAGGGGGTCAGGGGGGGTCTACCCTGCCCCCTTTTAATCATTTCCCCCTTTTTATTTTCACCTCTTGTGTCTCGATTCTACCGAGAAACAAGATGGCGGACTCTCTGGACTGTTTAGAATGTTAACAGACACCCGAGAGCCAATCAGCTTTCCGCTCGTGCACTCCCATAGCGCGCCGGGTGCGCTCCCCGGTACACGTACCTGTAAGCGCTTGAAGCGCGCATATAGATATATAAATTTTTTTAAAGTTAATTTTCGTAAAAATCACTGGAGCAATTTTCACCAAATATAGAAAAGGCACTTCTGCGTACCAGTCCCTACAATTTTGCAAAGTTTGGTGTAATTCCGTTCAGTGGTTCGGGCTGTAGCCTTGTCTATTCGTCCTATGGAAATTAACATGGGGAAAACACGTTTTGGGACCCCCCTTTTTCTCGGCCCCCACTTCACGAATCCCTCCGAAACTTTCAGGGAAGGAGCAGAGCGGAGCTGGCCTAAATTTTGGAAAATTACACGCAAATTCCTTAACCGGCGCCAAAGTTATTTCCAATAGAATGTTGCGGATTTCCTATGCAGGGCCGGTCCTAGGATATGTGGGGCCCCGGGCAGAATAGGAACATGTGAGGCCCCTAATCAGAGACCACGCGGAATCAGATCGGGACGGCTAAAGAAAGGTTTTTTTTATAATTAAAATTAAACCAAACTGCACACCCTCGACTGGGTTTTGTCAATGGTTGTTAGCTGTTTAAGCTAAATGAGCAACTACAATAAATTATTTTCCTTTCACCTTGTTGCGTTGACCAATAAGTAGCTCTTTCACACACATTTGCATAGAATCACAACTGGAATGCAGGACCATTGCTCTTTGTGCTCTGCAGAGAGGCCATATTTTGAATGATCATGTAATCTGAACACCTTTTTGACCCACAGACAGGCATAATATGAAAGTTGTACTGCCTTCATCCTCAACTCCGAAGTGCTCAACTTTAGCCTGTTATAAACACCTGGAGGCGACAGTACAAAGGGTGCATCATCCAAGAATAATATGCTGTGAAATGAAATACAGAAACACACATGCTGAAAATAGCTAGCACTCTTGAGGAAAGCAAGATTAATTAAAGCATGTGAAATATAAACAGGAACAAAATCACTGCATTGTTTTACCCTAACATCAGGACCACTGGAATTATGTGGCAGGGTGAGTAAATTATGCGTCATGAAAATGCAAATTATGCGGCATAATCCGGCACATTTTGAAATAGTATTACTTCATTTTTTTGCCATTTTTAAACCAGGTAACGCTGTTTGGGAACTGGTTGCACCCCATTATTACCAATTTAACACCCAAATTTAGCCGTGAGAAATAGGAAGTTGACTATTCCAGTTTTTCAAAGGGCCTTCCCACATGCGCAAGACGTGTTGCTGCGTTTTTAGTATCTTTTGAACTGTTTGAGATAGAAAGCAATTTTGTTGGTAAAATCTGTAGATTATGCAGCAGATGATGGATTATCAGCAAATGCGTCAAAGGCATAATTGTGCAGAAATTGCTGCACAATCGCATTATTCCAGTGGCCCTACTTAACATGCAGCATCAGACTGGGAAAGAAAATTGGCCCCAGTACCAAAATAAAAGGGGCCCCCATTAGTGAGTTAGTTAGCTAGAAAAGTGTCTCATGTTTGCAAACTAGGGCAGTTTTAAACTTGTAAAGCCCTGCTGTATAAGTTTTTTGTAAGGTATGAAAGACTGCACTGATTTTAGTTTTCTGCAGGCAATAAAAGCTTTAATATCATGAAAATCAACAGTAAAAACTGGCTCACCTGACCATAAAGCAGGTCAACAACTAGCCAAACAAACGGCCAACATACTGGCCTGTCAGCAGGGCTTTAAGTGGGAAGAAAAAACTAGGGGGGTCTTTCAAAGGGGCTTGGCTAATGTAGTTAAGGGAGTGGCTTAAAAACATGTAAACTATATAAATCTGTACTTAGCATAGTGCGCCGCCCAACTGGTATTTTGCTGCTTCTGTCATTGCCTCCAGATAAATATTACAACAAGTAAAATGACACCTATAACATGCCAGTACTATCGGCTTTGTCAGTGATTATCAGTTGCATACGATAAATAAGCAACATCTATGGCTTCCTTGTATATAATATCGAACATGCTCCAGTTCTGACATGAGAGACTGTGAAAGAACTATAACGTGTTGTTGAAGTTGCATTAAAGGCAGCAGAGAGTTGTGCTGCTGCAGAGTTAAGATTTGTGTTTTCACTCTGACGGACGGTGACTGCAAAAATGGAGAGCGGCCCGTCTCATCACCTGCTTGTCTGAACTTTCATTTGTTTTGCAGACACTAGATTAATGTTTTTGCAGTAAAAGTTAAGGCCCCTTTTCAATGTCCATATTAATTTAATACCAGGTCTAAGACTCGAGTAACCCAGCAGACGTTAAACTCTGCTCTATCCACTTTTGCATGCTGATACTGCTCCACTGCATGCACCTCTTGCCTCGTTGCCATACTCACACCTATCTGCCCCCCCCTGTTATTCACTCCCTGCTCCTTTTCCACTTGTCCTAGGTGAGGAGTTTCCATTGTGATGCGCCGCCATTCTTTTGCTCTGCGCCCAGCAGGATATTCTGCCTTTTCATTCATACAGGGGCAGGGCGCACTTCCCAGGCAAGGTCACTTTAATTAACTTTCTAATCGCTGTAATCGACATGCAGATGCAGCCATTAGGCCCACAGAGGCAGGACTGCAGGGGAGAGTGATAAAACAAGTAGAAATTTGATCTATATATATATATATATATATATATATATATATATATATATATATATATATATATATATATATATATTTATTTATATATATATATATATATATATATGTGTATATATATTTGGAGGCTCACTGGAGGGCTGTGTAAAATACCATACAGCATGCCTGCGCAGACCCCACTGGAGGGGAAGAATTTAGCTGCCAAACTACGTGTCCCAGAAAGCAAAGACCGGACTTTTGGAGGTAACGCCCACTAGGGAGCTTAAAAAGAAACACCAAGTATTTGCAGCGTTCTGCTCAGAATGCCATTATTCCTGTGAACAAGAGGCTTGTTGACTCGAAACGCTTAGGGAGAATAAATTATTTCTTAATACTTTCTGCCGGGTTGGTGTGATCATTCTGCAGTCGAGTGCACCTTCAAGTAAAAGGAAACTTGTGTGGAGACATATCTGTGTATGTGTGTGTGTGTGTATATATATATATATATATATATATATATATATATATATATATATATATCCAGACAGTCGTCAAAAACAGAGCTCTCGCTTCAAATACAAAATGACGAAGAACAGACCCTTAAGTTGCTGGTGCAAAGTGATTAGTTTATTTGTGCCAGCGCGTCCGCCGTGATGCGTTTCGCCTCAGGAAGAAGCTTGATCACATGACATACTGCATGCTGGAAAGACAGACTTTTAAAGTGACAGTGCAATCACGCTAATGGTCAAGTTGTAAACATAGACAAAATACTGTGCAAAAGAACGCAATGGAATAAATAAATACATATTGTTCCATATATATCTGTGTATATATATATATATATATATATATATTTTTTTTACTTATTTTTTTTTTTTTGCTCTTGTATAGCGCCAGAATTCAATCCCCGAAGGGGTATCTCCGCGCTTCCGCTTTAATAAAGGAGCCAAGACTTGGTTCTGAACTGTGATTGAGCTTTGGATGATTTTCTTAATAGGTAGTAAAAAGATAGGTTTTTAGGATTTTCTTGAAAGATTGAAAGTTGGTGGTATTTTTAAGGGTTGGGGACAGTGAATTGCAAAGGATGGGGCCTTTATAGGACAGGGCTCGCCCTCCCTGCCTGGCCTTTTTTATCCTTGGGACCTGAAGTAGTTGCTGACTGCTAGACCGCAGGGTACGAGTGGGTTTATAAAAAGTGAATTTTTCTTTTAAGTATTTGGGTCCATTGCCAAAAAGACATTTGTGAATTGTGCAGCAGATTTTGAATTTAACGCGCTGCCTAATTGGCAACCAATGAAGTTTGACCAAGAGGGGGAGTGAAGCAGACCTTGGCTGAGCGTTGAGAACTAGTCTCGCTGCGGTGTTCTGGACCACCTGTAATCTCTGTAATTGTTCCTCGTTAGCCGAGATTAATAAACAATTACAGTAGTCCAGTCTACTAACTACCAAGGCCTGAAAGAGAGTTTTCCTGTAGGAATCTGACAGAAACGGGAAGACGCGCCGTAGCAGTCCAATAACCCGATAGCAGGAACCTGCTACTTGATTTGTGTGCTCTTTGAGCAGAAGTGTTTTGTCAAGCCGCACACCGAGATTTTTAACGGTCTGTTTGGGACTTGGTGTTGGTCCCAAATCCGGGGGCCACCATTCAGGGGACCCCAAAAGTGTGGCCTCCCCGAACAGCATGACCTCTGTCTTGCCTACATTACATTGGAGGCAGTTTGTAGCCATCCAGTCTGATATTGCCCTCATTCCGTCCGCAAAAGATTTTTGTATTGCGGGCATTGGGTTTTTAAAGGGGAACAAAAGCTGAGTGTCGTCAGCATACGACACAGGGGTGAACCCATGAGTTCTTACAATGTCTGCCAAGGGGGCCACATACATGTTGAAAAGCGTGGGGCTTAGGCAAGAGCCCTGTGGTACTCCCTTGGTGAGCTCCCTTGAAGTGGAATGATGGGAGCCCAGTCTGACCCCTTGTTGTCGATCCGAAAGGAAGCTTTCCAACCATGACAAAGCCACACCTTCTATGCCCATCTCCCTCAGACGACCGAGAAGTATCTCATGAGACACAGTGTCGAAGGCAGCGGATAAATCTAACAGCACCAGAATCATAGAACCTCCTCCCTCCAGTGACATCCTGATGTTATCGGTCACTGAAAGGAGGGCTGACTCTGTGCTGTGATTGGGCCTAAATCCAGATTGAGAGAAATCTAGACCCTCCGCTGCCTCGATGTACTTAGACAAATAAGTGTTCACGTGCCTCTCGGTCATTTTGCTAATATATATATATATATATATATATTCACTGAAAAAACCATAGGTTTCAGGCACGTTATAGTTAGGAATTAGCATTTAAAAAACCTTTGAAATCCACTGAAATAAACATAGGTTTCAGGGGTGTTATAGTTAGTTGGACATTTCAATCATACTAAACCATTGAAATTCCCCCGTTATAGTTAGTTCAGCTAACTATAACTCGCGTGCCCGCAATGCACTGCTAATTGCATCACTCATGACATGGTCAGTGACATCACTCATGACATCACTGATGACATCATCCAGTGAATGTGTGTTTTTCTGAAAATTAAATATGTTTTATATATGTATATCTCAAGGTCGATGGAAGAATAAATCGGTATATAAGTGTCTAAATGGATGATTTTATTTGTTGAAAAATTGATTGTATAACTCACTAAGTGTATCTTAATGAATACATGGGTTAGTGAGTAATTTTAAATATATAAAGATCTGTATCAGTCTCTCACTTTGTGTATAAGTGGCTGCATGGGTTGGTGAGTAGCTACATGAGTGTCTGAGTGTCTGTATGGTTCAGTGGGGGTATTACATAGTGCATAGATGCATGAATGAGTGACTCACTGTTTGTATGTGTTGAAGGCAGCATGTGTGCAGGACTGTATGGGTGGATGAGTGTGTGTATGGGCGTGTTAGTGAGTGAATGACTGTCTCAATAGTGTCTTTATGAGTAACTACATATGTTTTAAATTAGTATATGTGGGTTTCGGTGTATATAAGTGAGTATATGTGAGAGTGAGAGATTGGAAGAGTTCCTGTATAAATTAGTCTGTGTTTCTATAAGTGATTGCTTAGGAGAGTAAGTATGTGTAAGTTTCTGTAGCAGTAAGTGTGGTGGTGTGTGTATAACTGTATATGCAATTTAATGGATGTTTGATACTTTGTTTGCATGTGTGACTACGTGTGTGAGTAACTATGGATGAGTGTCATTGTGTAACAGGATGTACAGGTGTATGAGTACATATGATGAGTGAGTACATGTATGAGTGACTGTATAGGACTGTTGGTGAATGAGTGGATGTGTGTGTAGATCTTGGAATTACTAAATAGGTGTGTTATAAGTGGTATTGGTATGTCCATTGTTTTGAAAATATTAGTTTCTATTTTTGATTGTGTGTATCAAAGGTTATATTCGGGTGAGAGGAAGTCTGTCATCACAAGGATGATGTGATCAGTGATGTCATTTGAGATGTCATTAGTAATGTCATGAGTGATGTCACTGACCATGTCATGCGTGAGTTATAGTTAGCTGAACTAATTATAACAGGGGGATTTCAATGGTTTTGTACAAGTGAAATGTCCAACTAACTATAACGCCCCTGAAACCTATGGTTGTTTCAGTGAATTTCTAAGGTTCTTTTAAATGCTAATTCCTAACTATAATATGCCTGAAACCTATGGTTTTTTCAGTGAATTTCAAAGGTTTTTTAAATGCTAATTTGTAACTATAACGTGCCTGAAACCTATGGTTTTATCAGTGAATTTCTAAGGTTTTTTAAATGCTAGTTTCTACCAATGCCTACAAAGGTAGGACATGTGCAGAAAGAAGAAAAAACACACAGAAAGAAGCAAAAGAAATGCAGAAAGAAGCAACAGACGTCCTCAAAGACGTAGAAAAGTGCAGGAAGAAGGAAGACATGCAGAAAGAACAAACAGAGGAGCAGAAAAAAGGTTGTTGCAAAATCATCCTGTACCCTCAACTTTTTCAGATGGGTACTGGTGGTAACTGACTGACTAACCAGTCCTAGAGCCAGTGCTATGCTAAAAGACACTCAGAATGCAGTTAAAACACCTACATACACTAGGGAACACTATGCGTTGGGGTACCCCTGTGATTACCATGGCCTCCTCTGTAAGCCCCTAGTACATAATAGGGCAGGGGGATTAAAACTGCCTCTTAAAACGCGCCACAGGGCGCGTTTGCACACTGGTGAAGGGAGGGGGGGGGCCTGAGGTGACGTGTGCAAACACCATGTGGCTGTGTTAATTTCAGGGATAGAGTCCCCTTGAATTCTGAGAGTCCCTAGGGTCCAACTAGCCCACTAGGTACCTCCAGTAAGCGCCACCTAGCTGCGCTGCATAGAGGTGTAAAAAGAGGCACGGCCTGGACTACCTCTCTGCAACGCAGCGCAGTAGCGCTTACTGGAAGCACCTGGTGGGCTAGTCGTCCGACAGGGGCCCTCAGGATTGAAGGGGTATTATTTCCCGAACTTAAAACGCGCCACAGGTCGTGTTTGCACACGTCACCTCAGGCTCCATTCCCTCCCTTCAACACTGTGTAAACGCGCCCCGTGAACCGTTTTAATATGGAACATTAAGTCCCCTTAATTCCTGAGGGTCCCTATGGTCCAACTAGCCCACTAGGTACCTCCAGTAAGCACCACAGAGCTGTGTTGCACAGAGGTGTAAAAAAGGGGCATGGCCTGGACCCCCTCTCTGCAACACAGCACAGTGGCGCTTACTGGAAGCACCTGGTGGGCTAGTCAGCCCCTAGGGGCCCTCAGGATTGAAGGGGAATTATTTCCCCAACTTAAAAACGCGCCACAGGGCGTGTTTGCACACTTTACCTCAGGACCCGTACCCTGAGATTAAGTCCCCTTGAATCCTGAAGGTCCCTAGGGTCAAACTAGCCCAATAGGTACCTCCAGTAAGCACCATTGCAGAGAGGTGTTAAAAGGGGTACGGCCTGGACCACCTCTCTGCATCGCAGCGCACTGGCGCTTACTGGAACCACCTGGTGGGCTACTTGGACCGCAGGGACTCTCAGGATTGAAGGGGAATTATTTCCCCAACTTAAAACACACCACAGGGCGTGTTTGCACACGTCACTTCACGCTCCGTCCCCTCCCTTCAACCCTGGGTAAACGCGCCCTGTGTCTCTTTTAATCCTGAGGGTCACAAGGGTCGAACTAGCCCACTAGGTACCTCCAGTAAGCGCCACAAAGCTGTGTTGTAGAGAGGTGTAAAAAGGGGCGTGGTCTCTGAACACCTCTCTGTAACCCAGCTCCCTTGCTCATACTGGAGGTACCTGGTGGGCTAGTTGGCCCTCAGGGATCGTCAGTGTTTAAGTGGAATTAATTCCCCAACTGGCCAGGGTGCGCATTTGCACAATGGTGAAGTAAGGGGGCAGGGTCTGAGGTGACATGTCTGCAAACACGCCCTGTGGCGCGTTTTAAGTTGGGTAATTAATTCCTCTTCAATCCTGAAGGTCCCCGGGGTCCAACTAGCCCACCAGGTACCTCCAGTATTTGCCAGGGAGCTGCGTTGCAGAGTGGTATTCAGAGGCCACACCCCTATTTACAACACTCTGCAACACAGCTCCATGGCATTTACTGAAGGTACCTGGTGGGCTAGTTGGCCCCCAGGGACCCTCAGGATTGAACAGGAATTAATTCTCCAACTTAAACCGCGCCAGAGGGTGTGTTTGCACACATGTCAACTCAGGCCCCGCACCGTCCCTTCAACCACTGTGCAAACACGCCCCGTGGCGTGTTTTAAGTTGGGGGATTAACTCCCCTTCAATCCTAAGGGTTCCTGGGTGCAACTATCCCACCAGGTACCTCCATTAAGCGCCACAGAGCTGCGTTGCAGAGAGGTGTAAAAAGGGGCGTGGAGGTTACTGGTGGGCTTGTTGGCCCCCAGGGACCTCCAGTATACAAAGGGGAATTAGTTCCCCCATCTGTAAACGCGCCAGGGGGCGCATTTGCAGAGTGCTGCAAGGAGGGGGTGGGGCCTCCGGCGCGATGACGGTCTTTTTAAAAAAAAAAATCAGGAAGGGGGCTGTGTGACCCCATTCTTTTCCTAATTTTTTGGACTTGGGGACCCCATCCCCCAGGGCCTGCCCCCTATTTTAAAATAAATAAATATATACATTTGGAAGGGGGCCGCGTGGCCCCCCTCCCGAGGCCTTCATCGGCCCCGGGGACCGCATCCCCCGAAGTATGGCCTTTTATTTTCTTTTTAATTCTTTCGAAGGGGGGCTGCGTTACCCCTCTGCTCAGGCCACTATTATGGCCCAGGGGACCCCACCCCCCCGGGCCGGCCTGTTTTTATTTATTTTTTTATTTTGAGGAGGGGGCCCCCTCACAACATTTGAAAAGCCCCGGGGGTGGTGGTCCGCGGACCCCCTATTTTAATATTTAGAGCCCCGGGGAGGTGGCGGTCCCCAGGTTGTGTGGGGGGCTCGAGCCCCCACACAGGTTTTTTTTTAATTTTATTTGAAAAAGAAACAGAATCCCAGGGGGTGGCAGTCCCCGGGGCTGCGGGGGGGGGCCATGAGCACCCCGAAAATATATTCTTAAAGCCCCAAGGGGTGGCGGTTTCCGGGGCTGGGGGCGGCGCTTCCTCGGGCTGAAGGGGCTGTGAGCCCCCCTGCACATATTTTATAAAAGCCCTGGGGGAAGTGGTACCCGGGCCGGGGGGGCCCTCTGGGTCCCCCCATTACATTAAAAATATGACCCCGGGACTTGGCCCCCCCGGGGGCTAAATAATAACGAAGCGCGGTAGCCCGCAATTCATTTGAAAAAAATTTGCGGCCGTTTCCGCCGATTTTGCTATTTTTTTTAAAGGACCCCCTAAGCAGGCCTAGGGGGTCAGGGTGTTTCTACCCTGCCCCCTTTTCGTGTTTTGCACATTTCTTAAACTGCTTTCTTGTGCCTCGGTTCTACCGAGGCACAAGATGGCTGCCAACATTTACTGGTTTGGAGTGTTGACAGCCGATTAACATACAGCTCGTGATCGGGAGGGTGCGCGGATCCTGCGTGGTCATAGATATCCAAACTTTTTTCAATTTTGATTTTCTCCGAAACTACTGAACGGATTTACACCATTTAACAAAAAGGGATCTTTTTGAACCAAGAGCTACCTTTTTGGTAAATTTGGTGTAATTCCGTTCAGCAGTTCGGGCTGTAGCCGTGTCTAAAGTTTCCTATGGGAAATTGCATGGGGAAAAACGTTTTGGGACCCCCCTTTTTTCTCGGCCCCCGCTTGCTGAATCACCCTGAAACTTTCAGCATGGGAGCGGACCGGAGCGGCCATAAGTTTTGAACATTTTTCTCAGATTCGTCGATCGGCGCCAAAGTTATTGCGAATAGAAGGTTGCGAATTTCCTATTGAAAATATGTCCTAACTATAACTATCTACTGGCGACCGCCAGTAGATAATCTGTGTGTGTGTGTGTGTATATATATATATAAATATATATATATACATATATATGTGTGTGTGTGTGTATATATATATAAATCTGTGTATGTTTGTATGTAGATATATATATATATATATATATATATATATATATATATATATATATATATATATATATATATATATATATATATATATTCACTGAAAAAACCATAGGTTTCACACCAGTTATAGTTAGCTGAACATTTTACTCATACAAAACCATTGAAATTCCCACGTTATAGTTAGTTGGACTCACTATAACTCGTGCGCCCGCAATCCACTGCTGATGATGTCACATATTACATCATTCATGACATGGTCAGTGACATCACTGATGACATCACTGATGACATCTCAAATGACATCACTGATGACATCACTGATGACATCATCCAGTACATGTGTGTTCCTGTAAATTAAAAATGTGTTTAACATATTGTAGAATGAGTGTATGTATGAGTGTTTGGATAATGGATTTAGTAGGTGCGTGACTAACTGTATGAGTGGGAGATTAAATGTGTCTTACTGAATGCATGGGTTAGTGACTAAACTTTTAGAATGTGTGCATCATTATGTCTGTTGTTGTGTAACCTGCTGCATGTATTGATTAGTAGCTATATGACTGGCTATATGGGTTAATGATTGGTAACCCATGTATTTGTATGTGAGGGTGAGTGTGAGTGGAGGTGGCTGGGAGGTGTGTGACTCTGTGCATAGATGTGTGAGCAGTTGATTCACTTGGTGTATGGGTTCAAGAGTGCATGAGGAAACAGCTGTATAGGCGGTTTACTGTGTGCATGGGTGTGTTGGTGACTGAATGGATATCTCAGTGCTACATGTCCAAGTAAGTACATATGTAAAACACAGTGCATGTGAGAGTTGTCATATATAAATGACTATATATATAAAACAGCCTGTGATTGCATAAGTGACTGTATCTATCAATATGTACTTGTATCAGTGATTGTAAAAGACAGTAAGTATGTGTTAGTCTATGTTTAAATAAGCAAGGTTTTGTGTGTATAACTGTATAGTTGTGGAAATGGGAGTGTGATTGATTCTTTACATGACTGACTAGGTGTGTGAGTAACTCCATGGATGAGTGGCAGTGAGTGAGTTTCTGTATAGGTGTATGAGTGCATATGTTGTTCTTGTATTGATGAGTGACTGTATGTATGAAAGATTGTATGGGTGAATGAGTGGATGTGTGTGTAGACCTAGAAATCAGTGAGTGCGTATGTGGTAAGTGGTTTTACTGTGTCAATGGTTTCAGGAATGGTAGTTTGTATTTAACACTGGGTGTATCATAGGTTAGATTAGAGTGTGAGGAGGTGTATTGTATTATCACATGGATGATGTCATCAGTGATGTCATCAGTGATGTCATCAGTGATGTAATTTGAGATGTCATCAGTGATGTCATCAGTGATGTCACTGACCATGTCATGAATGATGTAATATGTGACATCATCAGCAGTGGATTGCGGGCGCGCGAGTTATAGTGAGTCCAACTAACTATAACGTGGAAATTTCAATGGTTTTGTATGAGTAAAATGTTCAGCTAACTATAACTGGTGTGAAACCTATGGTTTTTTCAGTGAATTTCAAAGGTTTTTTAAATGCTAATTCCTAACTATAACGATTGTGAAACCTATGGTTTTTCGTGAATTTCAAAGGGTTTTTAAATGCTAATTCCTAACTATAACGATTGTGAAACCTATGTTTTTTTCAGTGAACTTCATAGTAAGCGCCCCCGGAAGCGCCTACGTTCGCGCCGCGTAAGCACCCCCGGAAGCGCTCCGGTGCGCGCAGCGTAAGCGCGTCAAGTCATGTGACCTTAAAATAACTCTTTTCATTCGTTGTTAACAGTTTTTTTTTTTAAACTAATGAAAACCCCACCCATTTCCTTCACTTCTTCTTTCACTTTGGAGACAGCAAGACCTATTTTCTTCTGTCCTACCATTTTGTGTAAAGAATGGCTGCCAGAGCACCCAGCAGCAGTGAGTAGTCAGATGACTTCATTCAGGAAGAGCCTCCTCAGCCCCAAGTCAAGGAGCATTTTATTTGGAAGTTTTTTTCAATACCTGAAGGATTAAAAAAGGTGAATGCTCCCAAAGTGGAATGCAAAATCTGCAAAACTGTGCTTTCCCGAGGAGACCCTAGAGGGAAGTACAGTTTTGGCAACTCCACAATGATTTGCCACGTCCAACGGAGGCACCCCCAGAACTATGCCCGGGAGAGTGTCCGAGACCTGGCACGTAATCCTCCAAGGGATGGTGCCTCTACATCTACAGGAGGAGCCACAACATCAGGGAGAGGACGTGCAGCGGAATTGGAGATGATTCCGAACATTCAACCTGTTTTTAGTGACATTACTATAAAGTGCAAGCAATGCGATGAAATGCTTTGCTATGGTGAGCAGAGCATCAAGCTCATTGCACGCAGGAGGCAAGAACACCGCTGCCCTCCCCAGCCCTAATTTTTCCCCTTTTTTTGCTCCTGTCGAGTAGTTTTGCATTCCCTGTTTTTGTTCAGAAAAAAAACTAAAAAAGAAGAAAAAAAACAGTTATTTTTAGAACTACCTCCAATTCTCAAAAAAGAGCTGTATTCTTAACAAATTCAAAAGGAGTAACTGAAGTGGAGTGCAGTGATAGAGGAAAGGAAAATGAGTGAGAAAGCAAAGAAAGGGACGAGAGGGGAAGGGAAGTGAAGTAGGGGGACTGAAAGAAGGTGAGTGTGGGAGGTGAGTGAGGAGAAGGGGAGTGAACAAGGGGAATGAGGATAAGTGAAGAAAATGTAGTAAAGGAACAGGGGTGTGGAAGGGTAAGAAAAGAGCAGTGATGTTGAGGAAAGAGTGGAGATACAGACTGGATAAAGGCATGTGAGTGTGAGACAAGGGGAGTAAGGGAGTGAAGAGACAAAGAAAGTGAAAGAAAAAGTGAGAGTAGAGGACTGAGTGAGGGAGGAAAGTAACATAAGTGAGGGAGTGTGGCTTGAGTTATAGGGAGTGAGCGTGATAAAAGAGGAGTGACAGACTAAGGGGTCAGAGAGAATGAGGCTAACAGAGAGAGAATGAGGGAAGGGGAGTGTAGAAGTAAGAGGACAGAGGGAGTAAGAGAAGGAGTTAGTGAAGTGGAGTAAGGAGAGTAAGGGAGGAGAAAAGAGTGAAGGAGCAAAAGAAGGAAAGAGACAGGAAGGAAAGTAAAGGTTAAGGTCTGAAAGAAGGTGAGTGTGGGAGTATGGCTGAGTTATAGGGAGTGAGTGTGACAGAAGAGGTGTGATGAGAGACTAAGGGGACGGAGAGAATGAGGCTAACAGAGAGAGAATGAGGGAAGGGGAGTGTAGAAGTAAGAGGACAGAGGGAGTAAGAGAAGGAGTTAATGAAGTGGAGTAAGAAGAGTGAGGGAAGGGAAAAGAGTGAAGGAGCGAAAGAAGGGAAGAGACAGAAAAGGAAGTAAAGGAGAAAGTTTGAAAGAAGGTGAGTGTGGGAGTGTAGCTGAGTTATAGGGAGTGAGCGTGACAGAAGAGGTGTGAGAGACTAAGGGGGCGGAGAGAATGAGGCTAACAGAGAGAGAATGAGGGAAGGGGAGTGTAGAAGTAAGAGGACAGAGGGAAGGAGTTAATGAAGTGGAGTAAGGAGAGTAAGGGAAGGGAAAAGAGTGAAGAAGCGAAAGAAGGGAAGAGAGAGGAAGGAAACTAAAGGAGAAAGTCTGAAAGAAGGTGAGTGTGGGAGTGTGGCTGAGTTGTAGGGAGTGAGCGTGACAGAAGAGGAGTGACAGACTAAGGGGACGGAGACAATAAGGTTAACAGAGAGAGAATGAGGGAAAGAGAGTGTAGAACTAAGAGGACAGACGGAGTAAGAGAAGGAGTTAGTGAAGTGGAGTAAGCAGAGTAGGGGAAGGGAAAAGAGTTAAGGAGCGAAAGAAGGGAAGAGAGTGGTAGAAAAGTAAAGGAGAAGGTTTGAAAGAAGGTGAGTGTGGGAGTATGGCTGAGTTATAAAGAGTGAGCGTGATAGAAGAGGAGTGAGAGACTAAGGGAATGGAGAGAATGAGGCTAACAGAGAGAGAATGAGGGAAGAGGAGTGTAGAAGTAAGAGGACAGGGGTAGTTAAAGAAGGATTTAGTGAAGTGGACTAAGGAGAGTAGGGTAAGTAAAAAGAGTAAAGGAATGAAGTAAGGGAAGAGAGAGGAAGAAAAGTAAAGGAGAAGGTTAGAAAAAAGGTGAGTGTGGGAGTATGGCTGAGTTAAACGGAGTGAGCGTGATAGAAGAGGAGTGAGAGACTAAGGGGACGGAGAGAATGAGGCTAACAGAGAGAGAATGAGGGAAGAGGAGTGTAGAAGTAAGAGGACAGAGGGAGTAAGAGAAGGAGTTAATGAAGTAGAGTAAGCAGAGTAAGGGAAGGGAAAAGAGTGAAGGAGCAAAAAAAGGGAAGAGACAGGAAGGAAAATAAAGGAGAAGGTTTGAAAGAAGATGAGTGTGGGAGTATGGCTGTGTTATAGGGAGTGAGCGTGATAGAAGAGGAGTGAGAGACTAAAGGGACGGAGAGAATGAGGGTAACAGAGAGAGAATGAGGGTGGGTGGAGAAGTGTAGAACTAACAGCACAGAGGGAGTAAGAGAAGGAGTTAGTGAAGTGGAGTAAAGAGAGTAAGGGAAGGGAAAAGTGTGAAGGAGCAAAAGAAGGGAAGAGACAGGAAGGAAAGTAAAGGAGAAGGTTTGAAAGAAGGTGAGTGTTGGATTGTAGCTGAGTTATAGGGAGTGAGTGTGACAGCAGAGGTGTGAGAGACTAAGGGAATGGAGAGAATGAGGCTAACAGAGAGAGAATGAGGGAAGAGGAGTGTAGAACTAAGAGGACAGAGGAAGTAAGAGAAGGAGTTAGTAAAGTGGAGTAAGAAGAGTAAGGAAAGGGAAAAAAGTGAAAGAGCGAAACAAGGGAAGAGAGAGGAAGGAAAGTAAAGGAGAAGGTCTGTAAGAAGGTGAGTGTGGGAGTATTGCTGTTTTATAGGGAGTGAGCGTGATAGAAGAGGAGTGAGAGACTAAAGGGACGGAGAGAATGAGGGTAACAGAGAGAATGAGGGAAGGGGAGTGTAGAAGTAAGAGGACGAGTGAGTAAGAGAAGGAGTTCATGAAGTGGAGTAACGAGGGGAAGGGAAAAGTGTGAAGGAGCGAAAGAAGGGAAGAGACAGGAAGCAAAGTAAAGAAGAAGGTTTGAAAGAAGGTGAGTGTGGGAGTATGGCTGAGTTATAGGGAGTGAGCGTGACAGAAGAGGAGTGAGAGACTAAAAGGACGGAGAGAATGGGGGTAACAGAGAGAGAGTGAGGAAAGGGGAGTGAGTAAGTTAGAGGACAGAGGGAGTGAGAGAAGGAGTTACTGAAGTAGAGTAAGGAGAGTAACAGAAGGGAAAAGAGTGAAGGAGCGAAGGAAGGGAAGAGAGAGGAAGGGAAGTAAAACAGGAGAGCTGACAGAAAGTGAGTGTGGGAGTGTGGCTGAGTTATAGGGAGTGAGAAATGTCCAGCTAACTATAACTCCCCTGAAACCTATGGTTTTTTCTTAATTCAAAACCAAACTGCACATTTTAATTGGTTGTACATTTCAACACTTTGAAACTCACAAAACATTCACCCATCCCCCCAGTGCTCATTCCCTGTAACCATGGTAACTCCCTCCTAACCCAGCACACAGTTCAGAAGTTCATCATACTATGTTGCAAAAGAATCCATCAAGGGTGTTTGACCTCTCAATGTACTAGCTAATCAAATGCAATGTTTCTTTAAATGACTTTTTCTCAACCATTGAAATGACTTCTTTAAAAAAAAACAGCATGCAC
Organism: Lissotriton helveticus; assembly: GCF_964261635.1. NCBI lineage: Eukaryota > Metazoa > Chordata > Amphibia > Caudata > Salamandridae > Lissotriton > Lissotriton helveticus. Next base: position 1,066,800,061 of record NC_136070.1, on the reverse strand, counting down.
CCTAATTTTCAGTGGAGATTTTTAAGAAAGTACCAATCATTTTTGGTTTTTCAAGTGCACTGAATCTCAACCACTTTGTATCATAATCAAACTGCCATTTCATTTCCACAACTCATCTGAATACAAGCACATCTACCTTCAAGATGCCAAAAGTCTGGTTTGTGGGTCATAGCTTTGTCTTCTGGAGTAAAAAATTTGCAAGCAACAGAGAAATTTACAACCTTGATTTACCAAATGTGGACATTGTGTGGATTGGACAGAGAGGATTAAGATGCCACCAATTGATACCATTGATAAAATCCTATATGCATCTTCCACACCCTGACCTTATAATTGTGCACTGTGGTGGAAATGACCTAGACACTTTGACTGGGGTAGGTCTGGAAATGCTTTTAAAGGACATTTTTGAGCAATTGATGTCACTTTTTCCAAAAACTGCCTTGGTATTTTCTAATATATGCCAAAGGCAAAAATGGAACTGGTCCAACCAATTTTGTCCACAGATTGAGAAAGCAAGGAAACATGTAAATAAATCTGTTTCTGCTTTCCTCAGAGACTATGGTATGGGTTCCATTTACCACAACAACTTGCGTTACAACATGCAAGGCATCTATAGGAGAGATGATGTACATTTTACAGATGAGGGGAATAGAGTTTTCCTCTTGAATATGAGACTCTGCATTGGTACCTACTTGTAGGTACAAAAAACACCCACATAACACAACAGCTATTTTCAGAGCTAACCTACTTCTAAGCACTCAAAATTATTTCTTTTACTCTATTTTCTTGCACTATTTTTCCCTGTGGTGCGCTCAGGGTGCGCGTACCGGAGAGCGCACCTGGGAACGCACCCAGCGCTTACCCTGCGAAATTTAAAAAAATAAAAAATAGTTTTTTTGCCCTTCAGGGTCCTTCTAGGCCCCCCTCAGAAAACCTAGGGGGTCAAGGGGTGTCTACCCTTCCCCCTTTTAATTATTTCCCCCTTTTTTTTTCACCTCTTGTGTCTCGATTCTACTGAGACACAAGATGGCAGACTCTCCGGACTGTTTAGAATGTTGACAGACATCCGACAGCTAATCAGCTTTCCGCTCGCGCACTCCCGTAGCGCGCCGGGTGCGCTCCCCGGTACGCGTACCGGTGAACGCTCGTAGCGTGCCTATAGATATATATGTGTTTTTGAAGTTATTTTTCATAAAAACCACTGCTGCAATTTTCACCAAATATAGCAAAGACACATCTGCGTACCAGTCCCTACAATTTTGCCAAATTTCTCGTAATTCCGTTCAGCCGTTCGGGCTGTAGACTTGTCAGACCGTCCTATGGAAATTAACATGGGGAAAACACGTTTTGGGACCCCCCTTTTTTCTCAGCCCCCACTTCACGAATCCCCCGAAACTTTCAGGGAAGGAGCAGAGCGGAACTAGCCAAAATTTTGGAAAATTACACGCAAATTCCTCAACCGGCGCCATAGTCATTCCCAATAGAATGTTGCGGATTTCCTATGGTAGCTAGGTCCTAACTATAACTACCTACTGGCGACCGCCAGTAGGTAATATGTGTGTGTGTATATATATATATATGTGCATGTATATATATGTGCGTGTATATATGTGTGTGTGTACATATATGTGTATATATATATATATGTGTGTGTGTGTGTGTGTGTGTGTGTATATGTGTGTGTATACATATGTATATGTGTGTGTGTATATATATGTGTGTGTGTATGTATATGTGTTTATGTATCTATGTGTGAATGTCGATATACAGAAACTTGAAGGTGTTGTTCGGTTAACTAGAGCAGACATATGTTTACGTTTAAAAAGATTATGGGCCATATGTATCAAGCTAATTAGCATTCGCAAAGGCCGAAATTCTGCGAATTTCGGCCTTTGCGAATGCTAATTTGACAAATGGTATGTATCAAACATGTTTGATGCAAAATAAGGAATAGCAAAATTTGCAATTCCTTATTTTGCGATTGCACTTAAGGAATCGCACATTTTGTGATTCCTTAAATGCAATGTATCAAACAAAAAATATTCAAAAAATGCCATTAAGGATTCGCAAATTACCACCAACTTCGAGTTGGTGGTAATTTGCGAATTCTTTTCAAAAAGCTTTTTTCCAAAAAACAAAAGGTGCCATATGACGCCCATACATGCCCTTAGGGCATGTATGTGCGCCATATGCCCCCAAATGTCTTTTTCAGGGGTGCAGCAGGGTGTTCTTGAGACACCCCTGCACCCTTGAAGAAATTCCTAATTTGCGATTAGCTAATTGCTAATCGCAAATTGCACCTTCATTCGTACGGGCCTCCTGGCCCATGGAAATGAATGGGTAATTTGCGATTAGCAATTTGCTACTCGCAAATTAGGAATGGTAAAGAATCGCTATTTAATAGCGATTTTGTACATACATACCGTTTTGCATTTCCTAAATAGCGATTCCTTAAGATTCTCTATTTAGGAAATGCAAAATAGTTTGATGATACATATGGCCCTATAACTTTCCGGTCCCAGTGGGATACTATGTTGTCTTGCTTCACAATAATGCCCAAACTCCTGAACTGCCTTTCCAGCTTCCTCTACTTTGCACTTTTTGTGTGCAATCCTTGCAGTTATTATTCCAAATAAATAATGTAAATGTACTTATAATTATCAAAATATCTTTGAGGGGCATATATTGGAAGTTGTTGAAAATAAAGTAATTAGGGCAAAATATTCATTTTAATGTAATACACTCTTCCCACTAGTGACGTGTATGTATTTTGATTCTTATTATTTGACCTGTCTGTTTTTCCCATAGTTTAGTGGAAAGTAGTATTACATTTTTTTTTCTAAATTATAACGCACAGGTTCTTGGTTTTTAAGTATGGTACATTTGTCTTCTGTAGAAGATTTTCATACAATTTTTTTGGTCACTGCAACCTTGACCTGTAGCCCAAAAATCACTGAATGCTTCTCAAATTTCTGATCACCTTAGTGGCTTATGTTGCTATTCATTATAATCCATGCAGTCAATTCTAAATATAGCACTTGTATTGCTCTTTGAAATTGATCTGTAATCCCACAATGTGACATTATATTACACAGGTATACCTCTCATAATTGCCCAAATGCCAATCCAGTATTGGACAAGATTGTTGTCAATGAAAAACACTCTACACTCGCTTTATTGAGTCTGAATATAAACTCTGAGATGTTTCGGCCTGCTATAAAGCTCAGTTGACCGTCATGTATGAACTCCTATTTTAGAGAATTGTGCCTTCATTCTCCTAGTAATTTGGAATTGATTTGATAATCATTATTCAGGAAGGATATGGGACAATATGTGGCAAAGCTAGTACCCTAGTTCAGAGTAACCAGGTTATCTTGCCATGAAGTGGCGATGATCAGTGCATAAAATGGTACTACAGAAGTGCAGGTATTCACTATTAAGAGTACCTACTTGCTCCTGACATGTCCTGGTACTCCACCATTAAATGTATTGCAACACTGCTGAGAAGTGCCGGTACTCTCCCTTTCAAATTAAAGAAGTGCAGGTACTCTGTACCTGTCTTTCAAAGCACTGGCAATGATCCCATTTGTAAACATTCTTGAAAAACAAATGTAACAGTTTTCATATGTGTGTTAGTAAAGCCTTTCATATTACTGCAGGGATCCAATCTGGTCCTGCCACTTTGCTGTTTTTACAGTTATTAATATAGCCTTATAGCCCATCATGGCAGGCTATACCGGCTATTAAAGGCCTGCTTCAGCTTTAAAGGCACTATCTGAAGGCCAAGCGGGCCTTTAATGTCCAGTATAGACTGACACGACGGGCTATAAGCAATGCTCGAGCTGTAATACGAGTGAGAAAGTTCCCCGAGGCCTCTTGCAAAACTTGCACATTCAAATTCAGTGACCGCTCGGGCTGAGAACTGTCATTAAATGTAAATTGGGCTCAATTTAAATACTTCAAACGCTCATCCAACAGATTTCAGTATATCAGTTATAAAAAATATAAATCTTACCAGGAAAGACGTGAGTTTCCGCAGAAATGGGTCCGCTTTTGTGCTTATGTGCAGCATACCAACGACATGCACATTTTACAAAATTAGAGAATGTTGATCATAGAAACCTCCAGTTTCGCATTATTAAAAGGTAAGTGAGGCCTGGCATAAACAACGTTCAGCAAATCTTGAAAACGGACACTGTCAATTTATTCAGAGGAATGTACTGCATAAACAGGAAGAGGCGAGGGCCGTTAATCTGTTTAAATCTTTGTTTAACCTGCGGGTATTAACTTTCAGCATTGTCTTGCTCAGTCTTTCACCCTTCTAATCACTATCCAGATTGATCGTAAAAGGGAAACATCCTTAACAACGATAATTGTATAACGACTTACCTGAACAACGAAGCCGGAACCACGACTTTCTTAAACCACGACTTTCATTAAGCACGACTTCCCTGAACCACGAGTCTCTCCACTACACTCCTCAGAATTAAGGGAACATTAGGGGTGGGTGTGGGGGGTCTCCCCCCCCCCCAAAAAGGAAAAAAAAAAAAGCTAATGGTATGCGTAGTAAAACAAAAAAAAAGTAGATTTAGATCCGTTTATTTTTTACGAGTGGTTCACTCAAGAAGAATTGTAATTACAATAGTGCCATCTACTGGCAAAACACGAGATGTTAAATTTCGTGGTTTAGGAAGTCGTGTTAAAAAAAGGTAGTGGTTGAGAAAATCTCGTGGTTAGGCTTTCGTGGTTAAGGAAGCCGTGGTTTAGGAAGTAGTTGTTTAGACATACAACCATCGTAAAATACACAATAAAGATTATTCCCATCTATGCCTTTTAACGATTAAAGTGGATGGTGGGTAAAGTGGATAAAGTGGGGGCTCATTTTATGCAGTCTTTTCTTGCTGTTTAATTAATAGCAGCAGCCAATCAAAAACCAGAACAACATTACCCAAAAACACTGGGTGAAAAACTACAGAAAATGACATCACAATAGAAGCAACAATAGGACATCGAGTTCCCCTAATAAACATCCTGATTGAGAGGAACAAATCCTCTTTTCTTGCTGCTCCCAGTCAATATACGTGTCATATTTTCAATTTCTACTACTTAATTATAAATGTGTATATATTTTAATCCAGCTCCCTGCCTGCCAACCCTGACACCCGCGTCTATGCCAGCTTTCTCCTCAAGGCAATAATGTTCTGCCCCCACTGTTTTCCTCCAGCAGCCACTCCTTCCCACATGGGCAACTCTTTTCACACATCCACGTTTGGTTACCCACTCTTTCAAACTCTGTTGACTGAATTAACACTTTTGTACACTCACAATTTAAGTTGTTTCTCGCACTGCTGGTCCTGCTATCTGAGAGGCTTCTTTTTCGGGGCTCCCGTAGTCTCCCATCTTAAAGACACTGATGGTGATGTCATGAATGATAATTTAGATGTATTTTCAGATCCTACAATTTATGGGCCTCTAGTGAAAAGGCGCAAAATGTCTCCTAATGGGAGAGGTTTCACTCACCCACTGTCTGTTGATTTAGTGTACCATCTTGGTGAAGGCATGTTTGATCCTTCCCTCATTCACCACCCCAACTTTACTGAGTGGTTTCCCTCTGAGCATGTGGCTGACTATGTCTCCTTTTACTTTTGTCATGCTCTGGATAAATCATCAGTCACATAACAAATTAAAATCTGAATGTCCTACCATTCCCTCCCAAATAACATAACTTCCACTCCTATTATTGATCCCAACATGGAAGCCATAGAACAGACAGATCTCGATCATTCAGGATTAACAAGAAATTTCACCTGGTGTTAAATCTAACTTTTTTTAACAATTTTGTTTTCTATCATCATTTCAAGATGGGAAGTATTCTCCATCTTTGAGATATCCTTCTTCAAGACGATTGACTGGTCAGATTAGATCTTCAGGATGCTTACCGTTTGGTTCCAATTCATCCTTCTCACAGGAAGTTTCTTCCGTTCCAATGGTGAACTTCTTCCTTTCATTTCTAGACTCTTCTCTTCAGTCTTTCCTCAGCCCCTTGGTGTTTGACCAAGATTCTCAAACTGGTTGTAGCGTTCCTCAGAGCGCAAGGTAGCAGACTCATTGTCTAGATGACTTCTCGATAATGGCACAAGACAAGAAAGTTCTAATAACTCATTTACAATTTTGCCAAGACTTCCATTTCGCCTCAGCTTTTTTATCAACATTCCAAAGTCGACATTGATTCCATCCGGTCAACTTCAGTTTCTTGGTTTCCTGTTAGATACTTCTCAATCTATTCTGCAACAGTCTCTTCAAAAAGTTGCTCTCATCAAAAAGGAGATTTGTCGCACTCTTTCTCTCACACATTTTTCTCTGAGATCGGCATTATTCTCGCTGGGATAGTATCAGCTGGACATCCACTCTTGATCTGAATAGTTAAAGATGCTATCTCTTCTAAATAAATATGTGGAAATATATCTAGGGAATGGGTGGTGGAGTAAAGTTCTTCATCTATTTGTGGTCGTAGTTTATCTCCACTGAAGGACAGGTTGGAGCTAATAATTGTTTCATAAATCCCATCTATTTTCTAGGGTAAAGAACTGTGAGATTTCATCACACAATTGCTGTGACGCTAGCTCGGAGCTCTCGCAAGCCACAGGTTTAACAAAGGACTGCAGGATTTGGTATAAGACCCTCGGAGCATTTCCAGCAGCTGTAAGTTGGGACGCAATATGATTCTTGCCGGCCGTACGAATCACTTTATGGTATATAGTTAGGGCTTCCCAGTAATGGTTCTTGTCATCAGCCAAATGGGAGGATCTCCATTTTTTATTTTCGAGTTTTCTGGCGACTTGTTTTAAAGACCATAAATGTTCTGAGAACCAGACTTCCTGCTTGTGTGCTGGGCGAGGTTTGAACACCTTCAAGGGGGCAATAGCATCCACTGCTGTTACAACTGCCCCTTCAAATTTGGACAAAGCCGCCTCAATTCCCTCTGTGGGAGTGAAGAAGGGTTCCACATACCTCTCACAGAAAGCTTCTTGGGTCATTTTATGCCATTGTCTCCGTTTACTAGGCAGGGCCATTGGGCATAAGGGGGTGTGCTGATGTTAGGAGTATAAAATTCCACAATGAAATGATCAGTCCAGTTTACTTGTATTGGAGGTAGGCAGCTAATCAAGGGGGAGTTGGACAAGATTAGGTCCAATGTATGTCCTGCCTGATGTGTTGGACCACTATTCTCTTGTATAAGGCCTAACAAGGACAGATCCGTCAGTAAGGACTGTGTCTCTTTACACTCTTTTAATTCACTATGAACATTGAAATCCCCCAAAAGTAGAAAGTCGCTGTCTTTATTCACATAGGGGGCCAATGCGTCCACTAGTGCACAGCTTTCCAAACTGTGTGGCGCGACACATTACTGTGTTGTGCCCCAGCCGTAGGTGTGTCGCGCGATGAGATGCCTTCTGCCAGGAATCGGCAGAGTCGAGCTGCAGGGGCTCTTAGAAGTGGTGAAAAACAACAAAGCCCTATTAACACGCACAAGGTCTTTAAAGACCTGTGAAGTGCTCGGGTGCGGCTGTGAGTGGCCCTGGGCTGCCACACACGACGGGGGAGGGGGATGAGTGGGGGCTGCATGAGTAATGGTACACATTATTCAATTGTGCAGCAAAAATGCCTTTGCGTGAGCACAAGTGCATTTTATTATTTTGTTCCTCCTTTGGGAAAATATTTTTCCTCTCATTGTCACACCTAAATTGGTTAACTCCTGCCCCTGCCAGAAATAAATCTCTGATTTCCTGATTCATCTATATTTTCTACATTTTCATGGGCATGTCCACCCTGGAACTCCCACGCACTGCCCCTGGAGAGGATTTACTCATGCGCACTGGTACAGCAAACAGGGGCAATATTTTGCCCGAATAAATGAATCCGTGCATGCAAATTCGCCGCTTGTGAAACCCAAAAGCGAGTTTGCCGTCATAAATTGAGCCATTTGCAAGTGAAAACTGAAATGACAAATGCCAGCCATTTGGCTCTGTGAGTCAGACCTGACATTTTAAATCGATATGCAGATAAAGCACCTTCTGCTCAGCCAGTGGCGTCATGATGAGGAAAATGAAATTTTGCCTGACCAAGATGCCCCCTGCGTATACCCTATGTTACATGTATGTGCATGTCATCCATGCATTTCCTTGTAGTGGCCTGAATCACTAGGCCTCTGCACTCATGTCCTGCATTAAAATGTCAGTCATCAAAGTCTCCCAAACGTTAAGCTAACATGAAGGCCCATGTATTTGCATTTTGCATTTTGCATTGTGCACTTTTAAATAAATATCGTACTGAACCCTTTTTTGAGGTTGAGCCTGAAACCACTTTCTGAATTAATGTTTTCATGACTCTTGGCATACTGAGCTGCAGTTACGTCAGCAAGAAGCCTGCCAAGACAGTATTATGAATAACAGTTATCTGTTGGCTGTACAGAGTGGCCTCCCTGCCCGGTGAGGAAAAGTAAACAGAACCCGTCCGCGACAGATAGGGCCTAGCTCTCTGTCTCAGCCCCCATGCAATGAACGGAGAAATATATGCTTTTTCTCTATTTCTAGTGATGAACAACCTTTGCTTCAGATAATACATCCCCTGACTCCAGATATCAGTTGTACCAGACGTGCTTTTCGCCCTGACACAAGAGATTTCTCCGCTAGGCTGAAAGTCAGCTCTCCTCCCAGTTACACGTCAATTGCACGTCATGCTCAAATTACACAATTAGGACATAGTTCCAGCTGGTCATGCAAACTCCTCCTCTGTCTACCACCCACCTATGACACCTACCTATCACCTACCTATGACTCATCAAAGTACACACCCTCATGCACGCCTACATGCTCTTATCTCATTTTCTGTCTTGCTCTGCCTCAGCTCCCTATGTACAAGGAGTAAAAAGTATATAATATAATGTTTTGTTATTAAATGTTAGAAGACTCTTCCTGAACCTCAGTGGTGATGGAACATATTCTCCCATGACTCGAGTTATTGGAATAAAGCCCATTTTAACTCAGATACCACGGACTCTGCTTCTCACTTGATGCATGATAATTGTTAATGCCTAGAAATTATGCCAGGGTAATATTTTATTTACCACATTAATTTGGCGCCCGAATCCAGGGACAATCCCTTTCCCCACGCGCCGGAGGTGTAGGTCCAGCTTTGCCCCCTTCTACAGCCGTGACGGACTCAAAGTGCACACGTGATCGGGATTTCCCGCTACTCCCTCAGGCCCAGGAGGAGGACGGACTGCGACCAGGCATCCATGCGAGGCGGTGAGGAACGCGGATCGTCTCAACCAGAGCCCAACCCGTGAGAGAGCAAGGTCCGAGGTCTCCAGAGGTCCACCTGTTCCAAGGCGCATGCGTAGAAGTCCGAGGCCTTCAAGTTTCAAGATTCTGCTTCCCGGTGAGTACCACTATGGGGAATGCATCAAGTTTCAAGATGGGTCCACTGTAAAAGGTGGAAACGGTTAAGACGGGTTCACGTTAATCGTGAAAACGGTCAAGACGGGTCCACGGTAAAACGTGGGCACGGTCAAGACGTGTCTCATTTTTTGGGACCGGTATGGTTGCACTGTATTTTCAGTGCACAAAATTGTTTTTCAAGTACATGTTTAACTCTCTGTAATGGTATCTGTTTTAGTGTTTTAATGTTACAATGTTTCTTGTGTGAATGATTGTTGATCGTTTCAGTTTTTTCTCGTGTATTGTGTTTTCATTGAGGTGAAACCACCGCAATAAGTTTCAACATGCCACTGTTCTCAAAATTACGTCAGATAGGGACCAGGAAAGGTATACTAGAAGAGTCAGTTAACATCCCGCCTAGAGACACACCTGGTCATTACATGTATAACAAGCATGGGTTAGACGCCATTTTGTTTTTAGATTTATGGGTAGAGTACACAAAAAATCTGGAGGAAAAGTATAGATGGCCTGTCTCGGGAACATGGGATCTTGAATGCATTATGAGGGTGGAGGAAGCGCTATGGAAAAAGAAGTCAAGACCCTCTCAGAAAGACGCTATTGAGTTATGGCGCAAAGAGTCACACAGTAGAATAGAGAAAGAATTCGGTAAAGCAGAGAGAACTAAACAAGCAGAGGAAAAAGCCAGAGAAAAAGAATTACGGGAGGAGGGGGAACGGGTCAAAACAGAACAGACTGATAGGGAAAGAAATGCTGTCATTACTGGTATTTATCCCGTCCTGTCAGAAGAACTAGCTAAAGTGGACACTTCAGTAAGTCCCAGTAGGTCGCGAACGCCACCACCTGTACCCTATAGAGTACGTAGATTAAAGCCGACAGCATCAGAAGCTTTCATTTCCTCGTATTTAGATGAGTCCGCACCGGACTACGTGAATGCAGGTTTCCCTCCGCCCCCACCGGCAGAGCAGCTCCAGCAACTTCATCAGCAGCTAGTAAAAGATGACGTAGGTCCCGGGGCAGTGGGAGGGGTGCCTACTGTAGATGTAGCCATTCCATTTTGTGTATATGATCCAGAACCAGGAAAGGGTTCAATGGTCGTGATTTCTTGTAGGCTAAGACAAGCCGTTGCATATCTATAGACATTACCAGACATGAAAGAACACCTAGATAAAATGTACCGATTCATTAGAACGGGGGAGGGACCAGATATTATAGCACAAGCCATGGCACAAAGAAAGGTAGGGGTTAAGAACCATATCCTACGTTTTATTATTAACTGCCTGATCAGGTAACAAGACGAAGGAGACGGAGATGTAGAACAAGGTTTGATAGAATGGAGCGAGCACATAGATGCCGGTAGACATGATAAACAGGGACAGATAGATGCCATGTACAAGAAAATACGAAAGGAAATAATAGAAAGACACAGAAAAGAGTCTGACGTGAAGGGCGAGTCATCATCTGAAGAGGTAGAGGATCGTCAGGATCCGAAAGGCAAGATTAATTATGTAGGAAAAGCGCGACAGTTTGACAGACCCAAGTGCCTTGAATACCGTAAACAAGGGCCAGCTATAAAAGAAAGGTATTCCCTTGAAGCTCTATTCCAGGCTACTGAAAAAGCACTGAAACAATGGATAGGGAGTGAGCGACCTCCCACACAACACGAAATAGAGTTGGCCCGGTCAGCCACCCAGTGGGTGTCCAATTCCAATATATATAGCAGTGATATAGTGGCTCAGACTTTCTTAAGCCTGCCACCGAACGAACAGCGTTTGGCTGGTATTTACATGGTCCAACACTTGATAACGTTGTATAAAAGTCAGCATTCTGATCCTGGTCACTTGCATAAAATACTTGACGACATTTTACTAGATAGATGGACAGGTTTAGGTACTGAATTAATTAATGTAATCCTGGATCAACGACATAAGTATCTGGATTCTCTGACTACATGCATGCCTCCAGTCTTACACCATGACAGACATAACGTACACATAGACAGACAGAACCCCCTACGAGAGGTTCATCCCGTCAAGAATGAGGCCAATGAGTTACAACGAGTGTATGTTTACACCCCCTTAACGAGATTCTTGAAATGAAAAAGATGTTGCCTTGCCATGATAAAGACCCGGGGGGGTTCCACTGTGAATTAAAAGACATCCTCCGCATAGGAGATTATACGTACGCTGACATTCTGAAGCTATTGAAAGTACTGTTACCTGCAGGGATTTATGAAAAGCTCAAGGAAAAAGACTGGGAAGTGGGTGAGAAAAAGTTAAGTTGGGATGCATTGGAAACAGAAGAGAAGGGCAGGCTCCCAGGAGTTGGTCTTGGAGAAAGAGCTAGAGAACTGCCTGAATTTCTGATACAAGTTTTGCCAAGATTATTGATTACTAAAAAGGAAGACTGGAATGCTATTTCAGCCTGTAAACAAAAGCAAGACGAGGACACAAGTGATTTTTATTCTAGATTTGAGAAATGTTTTACTATTAATAGTGGCCTTAAGCCTGGTAGCGAATCATATCCACATCTTTTTGTGAGCAAATTAGTTGAGAATTCCTTGCCCCAGATCAAGAATAGAGTACTGAAGGTTGAGAGTACTTGGCAAGCAAACAGCCCTTCACAAATGCTACAGTATCACCAGAACAGGATTAGAGAAGAGCAGGATCATGAAAAGAGACGGATGAAAGAGACAAAAATGAAGGTGCTGGTTGCCCAGACGGTACCGGCAAACACAAACAAACATAACACGACACCTGTCAAAGGGAACTGTAATTACTGCAAACAACCAGGTCACTTTGTAAAGGACTGCACTATTCTGAAACACAACATAGCTACAGGCAAGACAAAAGAGCGACAGTACACTCCTAGACAGAATAGCACGCCACAGAACACGCAACAAACAGTAGCGAATTTTCCTCCACCACCGCCTGTTAATGCCACACTACAAATGTATCAGTACACACAGTCAGACTATCCAGAATATCAACAGTTCTCATGAAACAGCCTCGAGAGGGAAGTTGGCTTGCCCCTTATTGAGGTACCTGTAGATCAAGAGGGTCCATATGTTCATAGTCGTGTTCTAGGTCAGGATCGAAAGTTCCTGATTGACACAGGGGCGAGCAGAACTACCATCAGTCATGACGAGGTTCCAGGGGCACCTCTCTCGGGCTCACAGAATGTTTCCCTGGGATTTTCAGGAAAGCCTATTGTTAATGAAGTATCAAAACCAGTTTCCCTAGGGGTTGGCCCACTGTCACGTACCACTGACTTGCTACTTACTAAATCATGTCCAGAAAACTTACTTGGTATGAAGACATTAAAAGATCTAGGAGCAGTTATCTGCTGCTCTCCAGAAGGAGTACGCCTGTTCTTACGTGATTTTAAGGGACATTATGTACTGACTGATTTTAACCACAGACTCAAGAATGTGCCACAGATCCTATGGGCACAAGGACCGACTGACGTAGGTTACATGGACATAACGCCACACCATGTCACTCTCAAGGCAGGAGTAGTGCTTCCACGTATCAGACAATACAAGTTACCACCTGATGCAGAAACAACATTACTGAAAATAGTAGATGAACTCATTGCACGAGGAGTAGTGGTAGAGACTGACTCGAATGTATGTAACTCACCTGTCATTCCTATCCTTAAACGATCTGACCCTAGTGTACTGCCAGTGTACCGACTAATTATTGACCTACGAGAATTGAACAAATGTGTAGTACCACAATATCCAGTGGTGCCAGACATTTCTTCATTACTGACTGCTATTGATTCTGAGGCTACATTCTTTTCTGTCATCGATTTGAAGAACGCTTTCTTTAGTGTTCCCATCCATCCCGACAGCCAGTACCTGTTCGGATTTTCATTAAGAGGTCGTAGCTTTGTATTTACAAGAGCTCCTCAAGGCTTTACAGAAAGCCCTAGTATTTACAGTCAGGCACTGAAAAGACAGCTAGACAGTATTCTCATGCCTACCAACACTGCGTTACTCCAGTACGTAGACGACATCCTAATTACAGCACGATCAGAAAAGAAATGCGAAAATGCGTCACTAACGGTGTTACACTTTCTGGCTGACAAGGGGCACAAAGTGTTGCCTTCAAAGCTGCAATTCTGTGAAAAGCAAGTGGTGTACCTAGGACACTTGCTTTCCAAAGAGGGGAGACAGCTAACACAAGACCGTATACAGCTCATTGCTAACCTTTCACAGCCCAAGACACAAAAGGAAGTACGTGCCTTTATTGGCCTCACTTCATACTGTAGGCAATGGATTCCCCAGTATGCCTTTCTAGCCAAACCACTCATACAGTTAACTACACAGGAGGCAGGGGGGACTGTCCTCCCTTGGACACAAGAACACACCTTGGCATTTGAGGAATTAAAAAGAGCATTATGTCAAGCGCCAGTTTTAGCGACTCCATGTTACAGCAAACCTTTTATGCTTTTTGTAACTGAAAGAGAAGGAACAGCGTTATCTGTCCTCACACAAGATCAAGCAGGAAAACACAAGCCTTGCGCTTATTTTTCCAGTACACTAGATCCAGTGGCCCAGGCTCTGCCTGCGTGCCTGAAATCAGTTGCAGCAACAGCCCTAGCCATAAGACAAAGTGACTCGATAGTGTTGGGTCACCCTCTGACAGTACAGGTTCCACATGCATTGGAGGTTCTCTTAAACAGGACACAAACACAACATTTGACTGTAGCAAGACTGACAGGATATGAACTGACATTGTTTCAACCACACATAGAGATCAGACGTTGTAACATTCTGAATCCTGCAACACTTTTGCCCTCAAGTACAGTAAATGCACCACCACATGACTGTGTGGAAGTTATGAATATAGTGACGAAACCAAGACAAGAACTGACAGATATTGCACTTCCAGACCCAGACCTAACGCTCTATGTAGATGGTTCATGCATGAGAACGAGTGCAGGAGAATTAGTAGCAGCCTATGCTGTGACCACTGCTACAGAAGTCATAGAGACACAGAAAATAGACACACTATCAGCACAAGCAGCAGAGCTCATCGCTCTGACACAAGCCTGCATAAGAGCCAAGCACTTGAAAGTAAATATTTATACTGACTCACAATACGCTTTTGGCGTTGTTCATGATTTCGGGGTACTATGGAGGGAGAGAGGTTTCTTGACCTCCCATGGGACCAAGATTCAGCACGGCCAGCTTATCCAAGCCCTGTTAGAAGCCATACATTTACCTACAGCCATTTCTATCCTGAAATGTAAAGCTCACACCAAAGTTACAGACACCATTTCCCAGGGTAATGACCTGGCAGACCGAACAGCTAAACTTACAGCCCAGACACCAACAGACACGACAAGGACAGAGGTACCATTACTGACAAAAAGTATGACAGTCAGGGATCCCACTCAAGATGTACTCGACATACAGACACATGCCACTGCAGATGAGATAAAGAAATGGACTGAACAAGGAGGGGTCCAGACTGACCAGGGTTGGCTGACTAAGGAAAAAAGCACATGGTTTCTCCCAGATTCTATGGTACAAGTAATCATAAACACAGCTCATAGTCCAGCACACTTAGGAGAGAAGGCAATGATAGACAGCTTACAGAATATTTGGTTTAACAAGCACATGCGTGCAGCAGCGAAGCAGAAAGTACGAACATGTATGATCTGTTGTCAGTTCAATCCAGGTAAAGGCATTCCGGTGGAACAAGGCGGATTTCATCCTCCTGACCACCCTTTTGAGGTTCTCCAGATGGATTATATCCAAATGGACAGATGTAGAGGTTACAAGTATGTCTTGGTCGTTGTGTGTGCACTATCTAGATGGACAGAAGCATATCCAGTTCCAGATTATACTGCTGTGACAACAGCCAGGCAATTAGTGCACGAGTACTTCCCCAGGTATGGATTACCTCGGGTGGTCTATTCTGATAACGGTCAGCCATTCTCCTCTGAATTAATGAAACAAGTGTCACTTCTGTTAGGTTATACATGGAAGTTCCATTGTGTCCGACACCCAGAAGCAGCAGGCCTTGTAGAAAGACATAATCAGACACTTAAGACAAAAATTGCCAAAATATGTGCAGAAAAAGGCGTGGATTGGATGGTGGCCTTGCCGGTTGCCCTCTTTTACATGCGAATGGTAGCTCATTCCAGAACAGGCCTATCTCCTTATGAAGTAGTCTTCGGTAGACCGCCAAATATGTGGGGTACGCCTATGCCCAGGAAGATAACTGATGTTGACAGTAACATGCTGACAGATTACCTGGCTTCCTTGATGTCTGCACTACTCTCTTGTCGTTCACAGGTTGCTGCCACCTTCCCTGACAACACCCAGGTCAAGGAACACGCCATAGTCCCAGGGGATTTTGTATGCATCCGGAATTTTGATCGTTCCAGCCCCCTCGAGCCTCGCTGGAAGACGCCGAAATTGGTACTTCTGACCACGAGGACAGCGTTGAAAGTGGAAGGACGTAAGGGGTGGATTCACCTCCACCATTATAAATGGTTCTTCGGACAGTCTGGTACCTTTGCAAAGACTATTGACACTAAAGAAACTAACAACAAAATACTGCAAGATATTACGCAGTAGATGTATAGTTAACTTGATCATTCTTTTTATTCTGTGCATTGTGATAATCTGTGTCAGTATATTGCTACATGTTTTCTTTCCTATTTCCTCACATATACACTCTCCCAGTAACAGCACCGCAGAGCATTTTGTGTGTGTGTGTGTGTGTGTGTGTGTGTGTGTGTGTGTGTGTGTGTGTGTGGGTGTGTGTTTGTATATCTATATTTATGAGGACCAGAACATGTTTGCACACCAACGCTATGAGGACCAGTGCGCTATGAGGACCGGAAAGCCGGTCCTCATAACGTTTACAGTGCTTACATACTGAGGGGATCTCTCTCAGCTGTCTGAGTGAAATTTTGGAGAGGGCTTCATAATTCCTATTTTTCAGACAGTGTGTGTGATGAATGCCCTCCTATACACACAAAAATATTCTCTCTCTACACACACAAACAGTGCAGTTGCTAAGGACAGAAAGCAACCAATCAGATCAGGGGTGTGTCTTCCTGGTCCTCATAATATCAATAAAAGTCTTAAAGTGTGTGTGATGTTGCAGGTTCCCATACTGTCAGTAGAAGTCTAGGAGAGTTTGAATATATCCTTCTAACCTTCAGAAAGTGTATTTTAATTTATCACTTTTGCAACAAAAAAAAACATTTTTATAGCTGGAAACCCAGCTCTAAACATTATAAATCCTAACAGCCAGAGTTTAAAAATGGGGATTTTTTTGTGTGACATAGGCTCGGAAGAAGAAGGGGTTTTGAAGACTCCAATGATGTGTGTTTTTTATGAAAAGTACTAACATAGGGCCAACCATAAAAAAAGATATGTATTATAAATAGTCATTTCAACTTCTCAAAATTGGGACTGGGAATGTCCCTCCTACAGTGAGATAGCTGAAGGTGTACACGCTTCAGAATTTCAATTCAAGTGCTATTTTCTCACTGGAAAGCACCTGCCAAACGTTTTGGTGTGTCAAAAACAAAAAATGTGAAAATTAAAAGCACAGGCTCGATTCTGCACACAACAATGTGATGTGGAAACGTCTCAGTGGTTTCACTGTTTTGCTATTCAGTTCCAAGGATGAATTCTGTCCGGCCAGTGCTCACATTCTTTCATCTCCTTACTATAGCGGTGCTCACCTCTGCGCAGCTGTAGAAAGAGAGGAAAGTACTAGAGCTTGACGTGATCTGAAAGTGCTTAGAATTGAGGATAGATCTGGGATGTTCTGTCAGAGACTGGGATGATCTGTCAGAGGTAGAAGAGAGCTGTCAGAATTATAGCAGTTTATAGATGAGGAGCACAGAAGACAGTAGGAAGGATGTCTATGACAATGATTAGTGTAAGAAGTGGCTGAGAAGTGGCACCTGAGACTCTGGCTCACACACCACATAGACATTCAGTCCATGGACATACAGTAGACCTCCATGTTGTAATAGGCTGACATTTGAGGTGTAGCCATTATTCCAAACCATAAGCAATATAACCCCCAGCAAACACCCCCCCCCCCCCCAGTGGATCTGGTGATAACTTGTACGGGGGTAGTCCAGTCTTGTATGCTACCTGTACGTTTGGGACATAAACTGCAAATATATATATCTTTTGTCCTGGTCAGCAGAGTCCAGGAAACTTACAATATGAGGCTCACAATGGTGCAATGACAACATCAATAAAATAGGCTGACTGCAATCCTCAGTAAGGTGTTTTTTATCATGTCACAGCAGAAAATAAGCAACTCAGCTTATATATAACCCATAGCTATTTGGCAAACCAGATACCATAAGCAATCTTGCAGGCAGGAAAGCATCATCATATCATTCAATGCAAACTTGCCCTAGGGTATCAGATATCACTTTACACTCATTACACATCCATCACCCATTTGTAATAGTTATGTGTATCATCAACTGGACTAAGTACTGATGACAGTGAGCCAGGTAGCAGTAAATGGCGCAATAAACAGTGAGGGGAGTGTTTCAAGTTGAAATCTTTCTTTCCAAATTCATCTCTATCACCAAAGTGCTCGACCTGCAAACTTTTACTTTCAATTACAAATCAGGCTAATTCCAAGTCTCAGTAAACATTTTAATCAAGAATCAAAAAACTCAGACAGAAGCAGAGTCCGGATATGCAATGATTTTGAGGAGGCCTAGACGCAGGGAGAAAATTGTCCTTATGCATTTTCCCCACATATTAATGCTGTAACTAAGCGAAAACAAGCATTGGCATAGCCAATAGGTCTCGTCTTTGGGACCTTATAAGTGTTTAGCCATGCAACAGTTGATGTTGTTGCACCAAGGATATTGTGCTGGTTAACTAAACACTTATAAGGTCCCAAAGGCGAGATCTAATGGCTATGCCAAGGGAAGCTAAACCCCCACTGTACACTCATTACACATGTGGCTATTCATTCTATGCCAAAACTGAACATAAACTTCTGTAGCCCAAGGAGAGTCTGGAGAGAGATTTAGAGAGAGAGAGATTTAGAGAGAGAGAGATTTAGAGAGAGAGAGATTTAGAGAGTGAGACATTTAGAGAGTGAGATATTTAGAGAGAGAGCAAGAGATTTAGAGAGATTTAGAGAGAGAGAGATTTAGAGAGAGATTTAGAGAGAGAGATTTAGAGAGAGAGATTGAGAAAGATTGAGAGATTTAGAGAGAGAGAGAGAGAGATTGGGAGAGGACTTGCTGGTTTCAAAGTGCTAGTTGGAAAATAATGTAAGATTCTGGATGAGTTTGAAAGCGAGAAAATGCCGACAGGGGGAGGAAAGATTGAGAAGAGGGGGGAGCTCAGGGGGGGGGGAGAGAGAGAGAGCGATTTAGAGAGCGAGAGCTTTAGAGAGAGAGAGATATATATATATATAGAGAGAGAGATAGATAGAGAGAGAGAGATTTAGAGAGAGATTTAGGGATGGAGATTTATAGTGAACAAGAGATTTAGAGAGAGAGAGAGAGATTTAGAGAGAGAGAGAGAGCGAGAGAGAGATAGAGATTTAGAGCAAGAGAGATTTAGGGAGAGATTTAGAGAGAGAGATAGATTTAGAGAGAGAGTTTTACAGAGGTTCAGAGAGAGAGAGAGAGAGAGAGAGAGAGATTTAGAGATTGATTTAGAGAGAGATTTAGAGAGAGAGAGACAGAGATTTAGAGAGAGAGAGAAAAATAGATTTAAAGAGAGAGTGATTTAGAGAGATTTAGAGAGAGAGATTTAGAGAGAGAGAGAAAGAGAGAGAGAGAGATTATCCAGTCTGGCGCCTGAAGAGTATGAAGGTGATGAATCTCACATCAGAAATGGCAGAGGAAGGCTTGTTCTTATGATGCATGTACCACTCCCCATCGTACCCTTTTAATCTGTGAATAGTGGACTTGTCACAAAAGTTATGTTTGACATGTGCTAGGTGAGCTATTTCTTTTTTTTTTTGCCCTTGCATGCATCCTTAATATATGATTAAAAAAAACCTGAATATTTAAAAAGGAAAATCCCAAATGCTACACTTGCTAGTCAGATTTCTGAGCTAATGTCTGGGGTGGTGTCTGTAGGACAAATAAGTGAAAAAACAGAAAAATACTCCCATTCAACCCACATTCAGAAGTTTCTAAAAAAGGCAATAAGTAAGAAAACACAGCACATGCGTTGACTGGTCCAAATGCACCACATGTTCTGCTCCTCAATGGAGAAGAGTGACAGAAGGGACACTTGAGGAGACTGTTGCTTGAATATGTTTATCCATTTATGAGCAGTGTCTATGCAGGTGTTTTGGCAAGGCATTCTAGTCACTCACCATACCATCCTCAAAATGTAAACGAAAAGTTCTGCACTTAAATCGTACAAGAAAAGCAGGCCATCAAGTCTTCCAGCGCTGCAGCTTTCACCATTGTTCGAGTATAGAACATGGATTTGTTGTGCTTGAAGACTGCTGTATTCGAGGGAAACTATTTTATTTAGACATTAATTAATTACCATGGGTTCCCTTTGCATATTTAGGCTGCTTCATTAACAATTCCAAAACATATGTGAAGGTCGCAGTGGCAGAGGTAAAAATGAAATGGAGCCATCTCTCCCAACATGGCGAGTGGACAGAAAATGATTGAGGAGGACGGAAGCATGAAGGTTAGGAGATGCTAAATTAAAACAGCATGTAAAGAGCACAGACTTCGGTTCAACCACATAGAAACTGAACGGGTCACTCTTTATTCTTATAAACTAGCAGGAGCAGTGGCGCGCAGCCCATGTGCGCGCGCTATAAGAGTGCCCGCGAGCCATGCGCTTAATGAGCCATGATGATGGAGTGAGTGGCGCGCGCGCAAGAGCGAGCACCAGACCATATGTTTTGAATTATCGCACCTGTGTCTGGGCACGATAATTCAAAACATATGGCGCATGTGTGGGTAACGGCAAGCAATAGGCCACACACGCACGAGCCTCTGGTGAGCTTTTCAAAGCCCCTTACTAAAAGTCTCGCAAGTGCAGGGCATGTGCGCTGCTGCAGGCTCAACATAAAAATGAAAGTAAGAAGAAGAAAATTGGCCCGTGCAAAGTGATGACTCCTGCCAGATCTGAGCCAGTGACGTGAAGATAGAGATAGGGACTTTGCAATCATGTGCCAAAGGAATTTTACGAGCACTCGACTGCCAGATAAGAGACCCTGCTGAAGTGACCGCAACTCTCCTGGAATATTCTGCCTTCATGAGAAAAGGAGAGAGTGGTAAAATTGCTAAATCAATTTTTTTCTGGAGACAGGTAAAATTCACATATCTAGACAGCGCTCTCCTTCACGCTTCAGTAGTGAAATGGCGAGCAGACAGGTGGGATTAAAGGCAATGCGTCTGTGAGGCTTGGAGGAGGACGATCATCCAGTGCATGAGAACCACAGCCCTACTGTGAGTTGGATCAACTGGTGGGGTCAATATGTGAGAAGAAGCCAAAAGCCCAGTTTGCGCACTGAACCATGGATCTAAATTGGACAAGTCTAGGCTGAGCCCGTGATGGCACATGGACCTCGTCTCATCGACTCGCTCCATCGAGGTCCAATGGCTGCATGCAGAGCCGATGTATTCTGATGTTCTCGTGAATATGGGATGTTCCAAGAATACTAGTCTACCTAATTGAACAATGGCGCGGAAACCAAAAACAGGCTGAAGATCATACACTATGGAGGCAGTAGTCATAGGAGGACCAGACTAATGCGTGTACAAGGATTCCACACAGACCAATCCCAAACAACAGCTGGAAATTAAACAATCATACACACGAACATTTCCATAATATTGAACTTTTCAAAAGTGACAGTTTTCCGGCTGTCCACCAGCCTAATGACTGTGAAAACTGCAAGGAAGATAAAGCAGACGAAGTGATAGTACCAACCAAAAAGGTGCTAGCGCATCATCACTCAATGGTTTCTGTCCAATAGAAACAGATGGTCCATGGTGTGTTTGCTACACAAGGGCTTTCAAAATATGAGGAGGACGTGTGGTACCACCAGGTGAGATGAGAGAGACTGCTGGAACAAGCAGCAACTGCATCCATCCAGTACAGAAAGCGCCACATCAGTAGCCACCCTGTTGGCCGTGCTTTCCTGACCATAGTGTTTCGTAGTGACTATTTTTTGCCCACCTTCACAGGTTTCTAAGTCAACTACACGCATACAAAAAGAGTTCTTGGTGGCTGGTAGTTCAAAGACTCTAACGGATTCTGAAGTCAGGGCACTAAAGCGTGCTCTTTAAGTCAAAGCAGAGGCTACAGATAACAATGATTTTAAAAAAAGGGAAATAAGTTAAGCCCTCACTGCTGATAGCTGGAATCAGCAGATCGACCTGGAATCCCAGCATGGCCATCTAAGCCTTTCATCCTTCAGATGTTAATCACCATTGACAATGGCCTCAGTAGAAAATACACCATTAATGCATCCTGAGGCCACAACAACCATCTTGGACATCACTTACATTTTCTTAGCAAAGGTCAAATGAGCCCTAACAAAAAAATCCACACTTTACCCCAATGAGGGGGGCGCTAGAGAGCGTGCAAGCAGCATGGCCACACTGATGTGAGGCTCCTGCTTCCTGGAACTGATATCCTCCACTTATCCTGAACAATTGGGCGCTAATTGGGCTAAATTGTTGAGAGATCGGTGGCGCTACCCTGCTGCTACAAGTGGAGTGAAGTGCGGAAGGATCGGCGGCGGACAACCAGAGCAGCGGGCTCCTGAAATCTGAGCCGCGCCGCCCGCCTGACCTGCATGGAGCTGTGACTCGGCTGCAGTGGCTGGGAAAGGTCGGGGATTACCACGAGGCAACCAGGCCGCACGTCCGGCAACAACACAGTGAGTTAGTGTTATCGCTAACGACCGAGTCACGGCGCAGAGGCGGACTGCCCGTGCAACATGACGCCAAGGAGGCATTTATGGAGATAGTACTGCTGGGGGTGGCGGCGCAGGTTTCCATGAGGCCACTGCCCGAGAGACTTCGCTGTGAGCCATAATGGTGTTGCGATGTGATTGATGGATGCGGACATACTGACGGAGGCGGCGAGGACTGTGTAGCTGAATTTGTGGGGAGCCCACATTGCGCAGCGGTGGAGGATTGGCGCGTGTCCCCCCCCACTGTGAAGATCTAGTGAACACCGGGGCAGGATAATAAATATACTGAGGAGGCCGGACATCCCACGGCGGCTGCGGGGAAAGCGCCTTTGGCAGGAGAGCCGTTCTGAGGTGTGGAGACAGGCTTCGCGAAGATACTGAGCAGTGTTCTTCCCCTACACGCCTCGGTTACGGTATGGAACAGTCTGTGTGATGCCCGTGGCAAGAGGGGAGATGGGCAGTGGCAGTGCGTGGATAGCCGGCTGAGACGAGAGTGCAAGAGGAGTGAGACCCTTACTGGCCGGTGCGGAGCACCTGAAGCGACCTGCGACAGGCGCGATAAACCCCCTTGGAGCGGCAGAGCATTGGGCGGTGGTTTGACGGGGACTGTGACTGCCGGGCCGCCACTTGTACTCCCCCCACCATATTGTGGGTGCTGGATGTCGCACGCTGCTGCGGTTTTACGGACTTAGCAACCTGCTGCTGTTGTGCCCTACAGGGCTTTGGAAGGGGCTCAAGTAGCTCCGTGAATCGCCATACATTGGTGGAGAAGGCAGCTGGCGATTATGAGGTGATGCTTCAGGGGGACACAGTCTTGGGCAAGTAGCTGACCCAGTGAGGTCAGAGCAGCTGAGAAGCACTGGACAGAGCAAGCTGACGCGACAAGAGTACGGGGCAGGATCAGCTGCTGACGACGAAAGGGCCACGTGGTGACTCGGGCTGGCCCTCACACTTCACCCTAGACTGGTGGTTGCCTTGATTACTCCTGATACATACGCAGAAGGCGTCGCACTCCTGCTTAAATATGGGGAAGCCCGACACTCGTCAACCAAAACTAAATTTCGAAGCTGCAAAAAGGGAAGCAAATCTACTGCTGACGACCAGGAGCAGGACTTGGCTGAGCGCGCTGGAGGGGGAGCCAATTCACAGGCCTTGGACATGGCCAATATACTACAAGAGATGCGGCAAGGATTTGCAACAGTGGTGGACAAGGTGGACCGGATGTCCTCTAGGATGGATGCCATTGCACATAAGCTAGATGGCCACGAAGACTGCATTAAGGAGGCGGTAGGACACATATCAGAATCAGATGACGTCACTGCAACCCATAGAGTGCAACTTACGAGAATAGATAAACTGCTACCCGTCATAGCCACAAAAAACGAGGACTTGGAAGCGCGCAGTCGGCGCAACAACATACGCGTCATAGGCATACCAGAATCGACAAATACTGGTAGAATGGAGGACTATATAGAAAAACTACTGCTGGAGTCCATAGGCAAAGACGCCTTTTCCTCGCAGTTCATAGTGGAAAGGGCACACAGAACCCTCGGTCCACATCCGGTGCCGGGAAGCCCCCCACGACCTATAATTGCACGATTACTTAAGTATAGAGACCGGGATGTAGCCCTCAGAGCTGCGAGAAACAAGCAGAAGTTGACATATGATGGTAACACCTTTTCCATATATCCAGACTTCACACCTATCGTGCAAGAAGAGCGCCGCAGTGCTTGTGGAAGTCAAGCGGAAGTTGCGATCGGAGCAAATTGATTACGCACTCCTCTACCCAGCAAAACTCAGAGTGACGCACCAAGGGAAGCAGCGATTCTTCACGTCTCCCCAGCAAGTCGAAGACTTCCTCTGAACATTGAAACGAGCAAACCGGGGTGGAGTGTGACTGGAGGCCTCGCAGCGGAATGGTGACATGAATGAAAATGAGGATCTGGAATTACTGACTCCAGCAAAGTAATCTGCACACATCCAAGAGAACTATTACGGATTGGTAGGCTGGGTCGGACAATCTAGCTGATGCGAGGTGAGATCCTTCCAGTATGGCTCAATTGTTTACATGTTTTTGTGGTTCAAGGCATGCTCCCCCTCCTCATGATAGGGCCGGCAGCGCCGTTGGAGGAGAACTTAAGGGGAGCGAGGAGACTGCGTAGCTGTCTAGAAGGTCCCCCTATGGGTATTACCCCATGGAAGTACAAGTTTTGAACTATGAGGGGAGGGTAACGGAAGTGGGGTTCCAATTTGGAGGCAGGGTGGGAGGGTGGACGTGGGATTCTGGCAAGATTGGGTTGCTTCAGTGTGTGGGGGGAGGGAATTTGCAGTTCTTGTTGATTAGACGTAGGTCTGTGGGGGGTTTGTTCGAGGGGGTTATTTGGTACATGTGGTTGTCAATAAGCACATCTAAGGGATTTACTGTATGGTCGTACACAAAGATTAATATTACTTTGAAATGTCCTTGTTGTACTGGAGCCGCAGTTGTTGAGCGACTAAAGGTGGTTGATCTGGAACAGCGGCAATGCTATCCGATGGAGCACTGTAGAGATGTACAAGGCCTAGCTCATGACCCTCATTGATAGCACTAAACTAAACATAATTACATGGAACGTACGGGGGCTGCGTGACCCGCGTAAGAGACGCCAAATACTATCCTATCTTGACAGACACCAGGTATACGTAGCAATGCTGCAGGAGACACACTTCAACCCAAGACGTAACATCACATTTGCTTGTAAATAGGCGGCACACAGGATCTTTTCTTCTTTCTCTTCCTATGCGAGAGGTGTGGCGATTCTGGTTAAGAGGGGCACTCCGTTCACACTAGCAGGAGCCACGTGGGTTGCCCAGGGGAGATATTGCCTGACTTGGGGGAGGTTGGGGTCTGATTCTGTTACCCTGGCCTGCTGTTATGGTCCTAATGTGGACGGCCCCCACTACTTTACAGAACTATGGGCATAGATTGTGGACATTGGGTCCAACCATATTGTGTGGGGAGGTGACTTTAACATTGCGCGGAGTCTGGATATTGATAGGTCCCAACCAGCTCCCCATCATTACACAAAAGCCTGTGCCATGCTGCATTCCACACTCACGGACCACAATCTGATAGATGCGTGGAGACACTTGCACCCTAACGACCTAGAGGGTACCCACTTTACTGCGCAGGCGGCGACATGGCCGAGACTGGACTATATTTTCTTGAGTGTCGGGCTGTGTCCGGCGATTTTACAAGTGCAACACTTAGCCAGGACTTACTCGGATCATGCACCGGTATGGCTTACATTGTCCTCCACAGATTATGGTCCTCCCAGAAGCAGCTGGAGGTTGCAACCTACCATACTACTAGACACTGTGTTTCAGGAGGAGCTCAGAGTGGAGATCAAAGATTTTTTCATACGTAATAAGGATTCGGTAGATAGCGTAGAAATTATCTGGGAAGCTTTCAAAGTGCCGTTACAAGGCTTTTGCATAGCAAAGGGTGCTGGGATGCTTAAAGATATTTTGAACACGTTACGTACACTTGAGACCGAGCTTAAGTCATTGGAGAGCAGATTAGTTACTAGGCCGGATGGCATAACACAATCTCAGTTTAGATCAAAACTCACAGCCTACATGTATGAGGCTCGCAGAGAGGCGAGATTTTGAGGGAAGTATTGGAGGGCCCGCCGCTATGGCGAGGGGGAGAGGCCTGCGAAGGCACTGGCAGGGACGATTCGGAGGTCATGAGGCTCTAATGTAATCCTAGAATTGGAAGGGTTGGACGGCATTGTATATATGTACACTGTGACCATACTTAATGCCTTCACTGAGCACTACACGGCATTGTATACAACCACTAGGATGGGAAAATTGAACCTAGATGCATATTTGGACGATATATCGCTGGGGTGGTTGAACGATACACAGCGGACATTTGTGTGTGCCCCGTTCGAGCTTGACGAGGTCAGGGAAGCCATCATGCATAAGCAGTTGGGTAAGCCCACGGGGTCGGATGGTATCCCAGTCGAGTTTTATAAAACCTATACTGTGTGAGGTCTATGAGGATGCACTGGAGGTAGGGCGTCTTCCCCCTTCCATGAGAGAGGCGATCATCGTCTCCCTATTAAAACCAGGGAAAACACCGCACCACTGTGATTCGTATAGGCCCCTGTCACTGCTCAATTGTGATGTTAAAATATTAGCTAAGCTCATAGCTAATCGTCTCAGTCTACTCATGGAACATTTAATACTGCCTGACCAGTCGGGATTTGTGCCCGGGCATGCAACATCCCATAACTTGCGGACCCTATTCACAATATTGAATAACGTTTCTTCGGAGTTACCTTTGGCAGCAGTTTTCCTGGATGCCACAAAGGCTTTAGACTCCATTGAGTGGGACTATTTATTTGGTGTGATGTCCCGAATGGGATTCCCACCCTTTTCCTTTCCTGGATACGTTTGTTGTATTGCTCACCTACAGCTAGAATAGTGATTAATGGCAAAACTTCTGAGGGTTATTCAATAACGAGAGGTACGAGGCAGGGTTGCCCCCTGTCTCCCCTGTTGTTCGCGATCGCGGTGGAACCACTGGTGGCTAAATTGCGTCAGCACCACCGTGACAGAGCATTGCAATGCAACATGAGGCAGATATTGGTTTCCCTCTATGCGGACGACATTACACTCTACATACGAAACCCCCAACAGTACTTAAATATTATCCTTCGAGAATTTATAGTGTTTGGATTGCTTTCAGGGGTCCAGATAAACTGGGGTAAGTCCAGTATCTTTCCCCTTACTGATGCAATGAGTCGCTTTCCCTTGGACTATCCGATGGCATGGTGCGAGGATGAACTGAAATATTTAGGCATCCGTGTGACGAGGGATAGAGATGAATTGATGCGTCTTAATTACGGGACCGCTATGGTTCGAATTGCGGATAATATATCAAAACGGATTACCCTCCTCTCTCCATGGCGGGCGTGTGTCTTTGGTAAAGATGGTTATATTATTTCAACTATTGTATATGTTTCTTAATATACCCTTTCACCCGGGGTCATTCTTTTTTAAACAGTTGCGGTCAGAACTGACGCGATTAGTGTGGGGGGGGTAAAACCGCAAGATTACGGTGGGATGTATTGACGAGGCCCTATTCTCAGGGTGGATTTGGTGTACCTAATTTTGAATTAAACTATTACAGCGCACATGCGCATTATGCCCATTTTTGGGTGCATCAACCACGTTATATGGCCCAGGTGGCGGCGGAGCATTGGCTCACTCTTCCCGTCCCCATTGAGGCGGCGGTGTACATTCCGACCCCCACGCGGGATAAGACGCCGACCACAGTGAGTTGCACGGTGGTGGCCTGGGCACATGTGAGTAAGATGTTGGATGCGCCTATGCTTTACTCGCCATTGTTACCGCTGGTATATCATCCCGCCATGCCTCTTCTTCAGGAGACACTTTTCCACAAGTTTAAAGATCGCACTAGGATACACAACTGGGGGGACATGTATCAAGAGGGGTTATTCCGCACAGTGGCACACGTGTTCCAGAATATAACACAGACACCCCTAGAAACCTTCCTATACATTCGCCAGCGGCAGGGAATTCGCTCTATTACTCCTAATTTCCCTTCAGAGCCACCGACTTTTACACCGCTACAGCTGACACTTCGGAACGAGAAGGCTAAACGGCTGGTGTCAATACTATACAAAGCAGTACACACACAGAAGATTGAGCAACCTGCAAAGGCAAGGGAAAGGTGGGACCTCGAACTGGGTATAACTCTGACGGATAAACAGTGGGAATTCTGCTAGCTGCAGACTGAGCGAATTTCAGCTAGCAGTAGGTTTAGGATTATCCACTATAAATTCCTACAAAGACTGTATTATTGTTATTGTTATTGTTATTGTTATATGTACTTCTAAAGCGCGACACTCATCCAACAAGGATATCACGGCGCTAAAATTGAACAGTAAACCATAAGCAAATTTCCAGGGACTACTATCATTCTATTTAGGGAATAATGCAGTTTTTAGTTTTTTTCTGAAAGTGAGGTAACGATAGGCAATGAAATTTTAACAAGTAGATCAACTTCTTGTGAATAGGTGCGCGTGACTTATACAAGAACCACAGTGGGATTCTTCACATCTGTAGAATATATTTTTATTGTTCAATGTTTCTTTATGTTGCGTTCAATGTTTATAAATACACTTCGATTATTTCATTTCATAATCTTAGAGTTCCAAGAGAACAATTATATCATATTGTTCACATCCTTCATTACCCAATGCATTTCGGGTCATAAAACAAGCTGACCCTTCGTCAGGGGTCTGTAACGAAATGAAAACAGGACCATTAAGTTCATCATTCTGTTTTTCTCACAAGATCCCTATTATCTGCATGCAATTAAACTTATACACAAAATCACGGTTTCTAAATGACGTGAATGTCGCCTATATGCAAGCGTGGCTAAATGCACTTTATCAGCTAAATGAAACAATGGCTCCTTGACAATCTTAAAGCACAACAGCCCATCTTCATCATAACCTAGATATCTACCACTGTCATTCGTTGTTAACACAAAGCAGTTGAAATGACCATGCTTAACGGAACGCACTAAACGTTTGTCGCGCTAAGAGCTGCAGAATGCTTACGTATGGGATCAGCCGATCTCCTTCGGTAGTTGTGAACGCTCAACTGGTCGTTTACCGCGCCCTGTTTGACTACATAATTCAACATGTCTGCATGAGCACGTGACCGGGGAGATACCCAATCACTGGTAGCCGGCTTCAAAATACCATCATCACGTGACAGGGGAGTGGGTGCGCTGTGTGTTGTCATTCGCGCTGTAGTTAAATAAAGTTGCATTGCATATATGTATGTACCTTACAGAGTTAAACATGTAATCGCACACCATAATGGTTTTTAGCACAATATACGTCCAATGTTAAAAATAAATAAACGAGAACCATGAATATTATTAACAATTCTCGATGTTTACACGAGGCCCAGAATTACTTGAACCCACATTGTCTTATGGGATTCACATTAAAGAAAACATGAGTGTTCAATCCGATCATTGAGCCCTGTGTGGTGCTCAGTCTGTAATTTTTTGATCCAAAAAAATTCTTTCTTCAGTCTTTGTTTGGTAGGATCCTGGTCTTCGCGTGTGGAGAGCTTTTCCAGAACAATAAACCTCAATTGGGAAATTTGATGTTTGTGTTCTAACCAATGTGTGGCAATGGATGATTTGGCATTTTTTAAACGAATATTGCTTTTGTGTTCCGTTATGCGGATTTTTACTTTTCTTTCGGTTTGTCCAACATACGCTCTGCCGCATGGACACTTAATCATATATATACAATTCATCATGTCGCATGTGCTCGTGTGTTTCAATTGAATGGAAAATCCTTTCGTGGGGTGTGTGATTGAAGCACTTTCCATCACATTTCCGCAGTGTGTACAATTGTGGCATTTGAGCATCCCTCGATATTGTGTAACGATTGCCTTGGTGCTGCTTAATATTTCTTTCATGTTTCTTGATCGTTGGAATGCATATGTCACTCTTTCATTATACAATCCAGTGAGGTCAGGTTCTAGCTGGATTAATTTCCAATGTTTATTGATTATTGCTTTGATTCTAGAGGCATCGCTTGAATATTTCAAAACGCACACAGTCTTTTTGGTCAAAGTTTTACTTTTAGATTCTAGCAGTTTCACTCGAGGCTGAATCGCTACAGTTTTTAATGCTGTGTCCAGCACATCTTTTGGATATCCTCTTGCATGATATTTTTCCATTTGAGTTTTCAAAGCATCTTTGAGATCATTCTCATTGGAGGTTATTCGTTTGATCCTGATGAATTGAGATGTCGGCAAGTGTTTTTTAAGAGTATCAGGATGAAAACTTTGGAACAATAAAGCTGAATTCTTGTCAGTAGGTTTAGTGAACACCCTAGTGGTAATTTGGTTTTCATGAATGTTGATCTGTACATCAAGGAATGATATGGTCTTAGCATCGATCGTGTGGGTAAATTGAATCCTTGGGTTACGAGTGTTCAAATCACTGATATTCTGTTCTAATGCTTGCGGGGTACCTTTCCAAATTATGAATAAATCATCGATGTACCTTCTGTACATTATCAAACCTTCAGTCCATGAAGTGTTCTGTAGTATGTGATCTGTTTCAAATTTATTCATAAAAATATTCGCATACGAGCGGGCCCCCCCAAATCCCATTGATTTCCCACTGCTCTGGTTGTAAAATGTATTGTCCCATTCAAAGTAACTGCTATACAAAGAAAATTGCATCAGTTGTAGAATCAGAATTTTTTGGTGATCTTCAAGAGAACTTTTGAGTAAAACCCATTCTAACGCTTCTACCCCTTCGTTATGGGGGATAGATGTATATAGAGCTGTGACATCGATGGTACATAGCCAATAGGGTTGATCTTTCTCTAATTCAATTTTCTCCAAGAGGTTCAAAAATGCAGTAGTATCCTTAAGATATGTACTGAAGCCTTGTACAATCGGTTGCAAAAAAGTGTCGATGAAGTTGCCAATAGGTTCTGAAATAGATCCACACGCTGAAACTATGGGTCTGAAGGGCGGGTTGGTGAGGCTCTTGTGAATTTTTGGCATCATGTAAAATTTAGGTCTTCTTGGATATTTGGTTTCAAAAAATTGTTTAGTTTTTTCTGTGATCCAGTTCATTTCGAACGCATGTTGGATGATCTTATTCAACATTGTTTGGTACTCACTTGTCGGATCCATCTCTAATGGCAAGTAGATTTCTGTATTCATTACGTGCTCATTGACATGTTTTAGATAAAATTCCGTGTCCATTACGACAAGGGCTCCACCCTTGTCTGCCTTTTGAAAAGTTAATTTGGAGTCATGACTCAAGTTTTTCAAAGTATTCCATTCGCTGGCTGTTAGATTATGTTTCTTGGGTTTCACAAATTGAATTGATTGAATATCTGAAAGAACAGAACGTTCAAATGCTTCTATGGTTTTGTGGGTAAACGGCGCACAGAATGTGCTCTTAGGTTTAAAGTCTTTGTCCCATGTGGACATTGATGTTGATGGAGGTATGTCTTTGAAAAAATACCTTAACCTTAATGATCTGAAAAATTTGAATAAAGCGATGTCTGTCTCAGCTGCATTGGAGCGATATGTAGGTACAAAGGTTATGCCTTTATTCAATACTTTAGTCTCAAGAGGAGTTAAGTTTTTCGACGAAATGTTTACAACTAGTTCGTTTTGCTCATCTGGCTCCTGGTTCTTTCTGCTATACTGCGATCTGTATCTGCCCCCTCTTCTGGTTGGTTTATTAATGGTGGAGCATTGGCTGCTGGGCTTATCTCTAAAAAAGATTGTGAGTTGGATGTGCTTGGCACTAGTTTGGTTATTAATTCTGTGGTTTTATTGATTGGTGTCCTTGATTGAGATATTTCAGAATCTGATACCATACTTTCCTGTGAGGACGTTGTGGTGGTCGTTTTTTTTGGCTGCTGTTGATTGGGTTTCTGTTGCCATTGTTTTTGGGTATAAATTTCAGCCCACGTATAGACTTCCTCTAACTTGTAGTCCAAAGTGTCTC
This sequence comes from Lissotriton helveticus, assembly GCF_964261635.1. Classification (NCBI taxonomy): domain Eukaryota; kingdom Metazoa; phylum Chordata; class Amphibia; order Caudata; family Salamandridae; genus Lissotriton; species Lissotriton helveticus. Next base: position 1,066,768,091 of record NC_136070.1, on the reverse strand, counting down.
TACGGTATTTCCTTAATTTCCTATCGTTGACTTCTTTGGCATATTTCTCAAGTTTGCGATTGATGTCTTCAAGTGTTTTTTCTAAATCCGGTATTTTGTTGATCTCCGTTTGCAAAGTTTTAATTTCTTCCTCTAGTTCAATGAGAACTTTTGATAACTCTTCCACTATCAATAGAATTAAATCTAAAGAACACTTATTGAGGATCTGGTACCAGCGTTCCATAAATTTCTTGCTATTTTTACACAACATGGGTTTAAGGGCTATTCTGAGGCCTCTGGGTATCCGTTGGTTTTTGTGGTAATGAATCAAAGTTGTGGCATGTAGCCTTTGGTTGATTTCTTTACAACTCATGTACTCGAATTGACGTAGTAGTTGTGCTGTAGTAGTTTTCTGGGGGGTGAACTGTCTGGTCTCCTGGATCAAATCGTAAATGTCTAATGCTGCTTGAGGTGTGAAACCTAATGTTTCTGCCTTGTTTGTGGTTAACTGTGCTATTTCATCAAGTTGCATGATTCTTTCAATTGGTGCAATCCGGGATGACTGGACTGGAATTAGTAGTAAGTGACTGAGTGTTATCCCTTTGCACTCTCTTAACACATTCAATCTCTAGTTATCCTTTTCGGGTTGGCGCCACCTATGTCGCGCGGCGTCCTTCCGCGCCTTCAATAACAGTGAAATTTTAACAAGTAGATCAACTTCTTGTGAATAGGTGCGCGTGACTTATACAAGAACCACAGTGGGATTCTTCACATCTGTAGAATATATTTTTATTGTTCAATGTTTCTTTATGTTGCGTTCAATGTTTATAAATACACTTCGATTATTTCATTTCATAATCTTAGAGTTCCAAGAGAACAATTATATCATATTGTTCACATCCTTCATTACCCAATGCATTTCGGGTCATAAAACAAGCTGACCCTTCGTCAGGGGTCTGTAACGAAATGAAAACAGGACCATTAAGTTCATCATTCTGTTTTTCTCACAAGATCCCTATTATCTGCATGCAATTAAACTTATACACAAAATCACGGTTTCTAAACGACGTGAATGTCGCCTATATGCAAGCGTGGCTAAATGCACTTTATCAGCTAAATGAAACAATGGCTCCTTGACAATCTTAAAGCACAACAGCCCATCTTCATCATAAACTAGATATCTACCACTGTCATTCGTTGTTAACACAAAGCAGTTGAAATGACCATGCTTAACGGAACGCACTAAACGTTTGTCGCGCTAAGAGCTGCAGAATGCTTACGTATGGGATCAGCCGATCTCCTTCGGTAGTTGTGAACGCTCAACTGGTCGTTTACCGCGCCCTGTTTGACTACATAATTCAACATGTCTGCATGAGCACGTGACCGGGGAGATACCCAATCACTGGTAGCCGGCTTCAAAATACCATCATCACGTGACAGGGGAGTGGGTGCGCTGTGTGTTGTCATTCGCGCTGTAGTTAAATAAAGTTGCATTGCATATATGTATGTACCTTACAGAGTTAAACATGTAATCGCACACCATAATGGTTTTTAGCACAATATACGTCCAATGTTAAAAATAAATAAACGAGAACCATGAATATTATTAACAATTCTCGATGTTTACACGAGGCCCAGAATTACTTGAACCCACATTGTCTTATGGGATTCACATTAAAGAAAACATGAGTGTTCAATCCGATCATTGAGCCCTGTGGGGTGCTCAGTCTGTAATTTTTTGATCCCAAAAAATTATTTCTTCAGTCTTTGTTTGGTAGGATCCTGGTCTTCGCGTGTGGAGAGCTTTTCCAGAACAATAAACCTCAATTGGGAAATTTGATGTTTGTGTTCTAACCAATGTGTGGCAATGGATGATTTGGCATTTTTTAAACGAATATTGCTTTTGTGTTCCGTTATGCGGATTTTTACTTTTCTTTCGGTTTGTCCAACATACGCTCTGCCGCATGGACACTTAATCATATATATACAAATCATCGTGTCGCATGTGCTCGTGTGTTTCAATTGAATGGAAAATCCTTTCGTGGGGTGTGTGATTGAAGCACTTTCCATCACATTTCCGCAGTGTGTACAATTGTGGCATTTGAGCATCCCTCGATATTGTGTAACGATTGCCTTGGTGCTGCTTAATATTTCTTTCATGTTTCTTGATCGTTGGAATGCATATGTCACTCTTTCATTATACAATCCAGTGAGGTCAGGTTCTAGCTGGATTAATTTCCAATGTTTATTGATTATTGCTTTGATTCTAGAGGCATCGCTTGAATATTTCAAAACGCACACAGTCTTTTTGGTCAAAGTTTTACTTTTAGATTCTAGCAGTTTCACTCGAGGCTGAATCGCTACAGTTTTTAATGCTGTGTCCAGCACATCTTTTGGATATCCTCTTGCATGATATTTTTCCATTTGAGTTTTCAAAGCATCTTTGAGATCATTCTCATTGGAGGTTATTTGTTTGGTCCTGATGAATTGAGATGTCGGCAAGTGTTTTTTAAGAGTATCAGGATGAAAACTTTGGAACATTAAAGCTGAATTCTTGTCAGTAGGTTTAGTGAACACCCTAGTGGTAATTTGGTTTTCATGAATGTTGATCTGTACATCAAGGAATGATATGGTCTTAGCATCGATCGTGTGGGTAAATTGAATCCTTGGGTTACGAGTGTTCAAATCACTGATATTCTGTTCTAATGCTTGCGGGGTACCTTTCCAAATTATGAATAAATCATCGATGTACCTTCTGTACATTATCAAACCTTCAGTCCATGAAGTGTTCTGTAGTATGTGATCTGTTTCAAATTTATTCATAAAAATATTCGCATACGAGGGGGCCCCCCCAAATCCCATTGATGTCCCACTGCTCTGGTTGTAAAATTTATTGTCCCATTCAAAGTAACTGCAATTTACCCACACGTTCCAAAGTTTTCATCCTGATACTCTTAAAAAACACTTGCCGACATCTCAATTCATCAGGATCAAACGAATAACCTCCAATGAGAATGATCTCAAAGATGCTTTGAAAACTCAAATGGAAAAATATCATGCAAGAGGATATCCAAAAGATGTGCTGGACACAGCATTAAAAACTGTAGCGATTCAGCCTCGAGTGAAACTGCTAGAATCTAAAAGTAAAACTTTGACCAAAAAGACTGTGTGCGTTTTGAAATATTCAAGCGATGCCTCTAGAATCAAAGCAATAATCAATAAACATTGGAAATTAATCCAGCTAGAACCTGACCTCACTGGATTGTATAATGAAAGAGTGACATATGCATTCCAACGATCAAGAAACATGAAAGAAATATTAAGCAGCACCAAGGCAATCGTTACACAATATCGAGGGATGCTCAAATGCCACAATTGTACACACTGCGGAAATGTGATGGAAAGTGCTTCAATCACACACCCCACGAAAGGATTTTCCATTCAATTGAAACACACGAGCACATGCGACACGATGAATTGTATATATATGATTAAGTGTCCATGCGGCAGAGCGTATGTTGGACAAACCGAAAGAAAAGTAAAAATCCGCATAACGGAACACAAAAGCAATAATCGTTTAAAAAATGCCAAATCATCCATTGCCACACATTGGTTAGAACATAAACATCAAATTTCCCAATTGAGGTTTATTGTTCTGGAAAAGCTCTCCACACGCGAAGACCAGGATCCTACCAAACAAAGACTGAAGAAAGAATTTTTTTGGATCAAAAAATTACAGACTGAGCACCCCACAGGGCTCAATGATCGGATTGAACACTCATGTTTTCTTTAATGTGAATCCCATAAGACAATGTGGGTTCAAGTAATTCTGGGCCTCGTGTAAACATCGAGAATTGTTAATAATATTCATGGTTCTCGTTTATTTATTTTTAACATTGGACGTATATTGTGCTAAAAACCATTATGGTGTGCGATTACATGTTTAACTCTGTAAGGTACATACATATATGCAATGCAACTTTATTTAACTACAGCGCGAATGACAACACACAGCGCACCCACTCCCCTGTCACGTGATGATGGTATTTTGAAGCCGGCTACCAGTGATTGGGTATCTCCCCGGTCACGTGCTCATGCAGACATGTTGAATTATGTAGTCAAACAGGGCGTGGTAAACGACCAGTTGAGCGTTCACAACTACCGAAGGAGATCGGCTGATCCCATACGTAAGCATTCTGCAGCTCTTAGCGCGACAAACGTTTAGTGCGTTCCGTTAAGCATGGTCATTTCAACTGCTTTGTGTTAACAACGAATGACAGTGGTAGATATCTAGTTTATGATGAAGATGGGCTGTTGTGCTTTAAGATTGTCAAGGAGCCATTGTTTCATTTAGCTGATAAAGTGCATTTAGCCACGCTTGCATATAGGCGACATTCACGTCGTTTAGAAACCGTGATTTTGTGTATAAGTTTAATTGCATGCAGATAATAGGGATCTTGTGAGAAAAACAGAATGATGAACTTAATGGTCCTGTTTTCATTTCGTTACAGACCCCTGACGAAGGGTCAGCTTGTTTTATGACCCGAAATGCATTGGGTAATGAAGGATGTGAACAATATGATATAATTGTTCTCTTGGAACTCTAAGATTATGAAATGAAATAATCGAAGTGTATTTATAAACATTGAACGCAACATAAAGAAACATTGAACAATAAAAATATATTCTACAGATGTGAAGAATCCCACTGTGGTTCTTGTATAAGTCACGTGCACCTATTCACAAGAAGTTGATCTACTTGTTAAAATTTCACTGTTATTGAAGGCGCGGAAGGACGCCGCGCGACATAGGTGGCGCCAACCCGAAAAGGATAACTAGAGATTGAATGTGTTAAGAGAGTGCAAAGGGATAACACTCAGTCAGTTACTACTAATTCCAGTCCAGTCATCCCGGATTGCACCAATTGAAAGAATCATGCAACTTGATGAAATAGCACAGTTAACCACAAACAAGGCAGAAACATTAGGTTTCACACCTCAAGCAGCATTAGACATTTACGATTTGATCCAGGAGACCAGACAGTTCACCCCCCAGAAAACTACTACAGCACAACTACTACGTCAATTCGAGTACATGAGTCGTAAAGAAATCAACCAAAGGCTACATGCCACAACTTTGATTCATTACCACAAAAACCAACGGATACCCAGAGGCCTCAGAATAGCCCTTAAACCCATGTTGTGTAAAAATAGCAAGAAATTTATGGAACGCTGGTACCAGATCCTCAATAAGTGTTCTTTAGATTTAATTCTATTGATAGTGGAAGAGTTATCAAAAGTTCTCATTGAACTAGAGGAAGAAATTAAAACTTTGCAAACGGAGATCAACAAAATACCGGATTTAGAAAAAACACTTGAAGACATCAATCGCAAACTTGAGAAATATGCCAAAGAAGTCAACGATAGGAAATTAAGGAAATACCGTAGAGACACTTTGGACTACAAGTTAGAGGAAGTCTATACGTGGGCTGAAATTTATACCCAAAAACAATGGCAACAGAAACCCAATCAACAGCAGCCAAAAAAAACGACCACCACAACGTCCTCACAGGAAAGTATGGTATCAGATTCTGAAATATCTCAATCAAGGACACCAATCAATAAAACCACAGAATTAATAACCAAACTAGTGCCAAGCACATCCAACTCACAATCTTTTTTAGAGATAAGCCCAGCAGCCAATGCTCCACCATTAATAAACCAACCAGAAGAGGGGGCAGATACAGATCGCAGTATAGCAGAAAGAACCAGGAGCCAGATGAGCAAAACGAACTAGTTGTAAACATTTCGTCGAAAAACTTAACTCCTCTTGAGACTAAAGTATTGAATAAAGGCATAACCTTTGTACCTACATATCGCTCCAATGCAGCTGAGACAGACATCGCTTTATTCAAATTTTTCAGATCATTAAGGTTAAGGTATTTTTTCAAAGACATACCTCCATCAACATCAATGTCCACATGGGACAAAGACTTTAAACCTAAGAGCACATTCTGTGCGCCGTTTACCCACAAAACCATAGAAGCATTTGAACGTTCTGTTCTTTCAGATATTCAATCAATTCAATTTGTGAAACCCAAGAAACATAATCTAACAGCCAGCGAATGGAATACTTTGAAAAACTTGAGTCATGACTCCAAATTAACTTTTCAAAAGGCAGACAAGGGTGGAGCCCTTGTCGTAATGGACACGGAATTTTATCTAAAACATGTCAATGAGCACGTAATGAATACAGAAATCTACTTGCCGTTAGAGATGGATCCGACAAGTGAGTACCAAACAATGTTGAATAAGATCATCCAACATGCGTTCGAAATGAACTGGATCACAGAAAAAACTAAACAATTTTTTGAAACCAAATATCCAAGAAGACCTAAATTTTACATGATGCCAAAAATTCACAAGAGCCGCACCAACCCGCCCTTCAGACCCATAGTTTCAGCGTGTGGATCTATTTCAGAACCTATTGGCAACTTCATCGACACTTTTTTGCAACCGATTGTACAAGGCTTCAGTACATATCTTAAGGATACTACTGCATTTTTGAACCTCTTGGAGAAAATTGAATTAGAGAAAGATCAACCCTATTGGCTATGTATCATCGATGTCACAGCTCTATATATATCTATCCCCCATAACGAAGGGGTAGAAGCGTTAGAATGGGTTTTACTCAAAAGTTCTCTTGAAGATCACCAAAAAATTCTGATTCTACAACTGATGCAATTTTCTTTGTATAGCAGTTACTTTGAATGGGACAATAAATTTTACAACCAGAGCAGTGGGACATCAATGGGATTTGGGGGGGCCCCCTCGTATGCGAATATTTTTATGAATAAATTTGAAACAGATCACATACTACAAAACACTTCATGGACTGAAGGTTTGATAATGTACAGAAGGTACATCGATGATTTATTCATAATTTGGAAAGGTACCCCGCAAGCATTAGAACAGAATATCAGTGATTTGAACACTCGTAACCCAAGGATTCAATTTACCCACACGATCGATGCTAAGACCATATCATTCCTTGATGTACAGATCAACATTCATGAAAACCAAATTACCACTAGGGTGTTCACTAAACCTACTGACAAGAATTCAGCTTTATTGTTCCAAAGTTTTCATCCTGATACTCTTAAAAAACACTTGCCGACATCTCAATTCATCAGGATCAAACGAATAACCTCCAATGAGAAGGATCTCAAAGATGCTTTGAAAACTCAAATGGAAAAATATCATGCAAGAGGATATCCAAAAGATGTGCTGGACACAGCATTAAAAACTGTAGCGATTCAGCCTCGAGTGAAACTGCTAGAATCTAAAAGTAAAACTTTGACCAAAAAGACTGTGTGCGTTTTGAAATATTCAAGCGATGCCTCTAGAATCAAAGCAATAATCAATAAACATTGGAAATTAATCCAGCTAGAACCTGACCTCACTGGATTGTATAATGAAAGAGTGACATATGCATTCCAACGATCAAGAAACATGAAAGAAATATTAAGCAGCACCAAGGCAATCGTTACACAATATCGAGGGATGCTCAAATGCCACAATTGTACACACTGCGGAAATGTGATGGAAAGTGCTTCAATCACACAACCGACGAAAGGATTTTCCATTCAATTGAAACACACGAGCACATGCGACACGATGAATTGTATATATATGATTAAGTGTCCATGCGGCAGAGCGTATGTTGGACAAACCGAAAGAAAAGTAAAAATCCGCATAACGGAACACAAAAGCAATATTCGTTTAAAAAATGCCAAATCATCCATTGCCACACATTGGTTAGAACACAAACATCAAATTTCCCAATTGAGGTTTATTGTTCTGGAAAAGCTCTCCACACGCGAAGACCAGGATCCTACCAAACAAAGACTGAAGAAAGAATTTTTTTTGGATCAAAAAATTACAGACTGAGCACCCCACAGGGCTCAATGATCGGATTGAACACTCATGTTTTCTTTAATGTGAATCCCATAAGACAATGTGGGTTCAAGTAATTCTGGGCCTCGTGTAAACATCGAGAATTGTTAATAATATTCATGGTTCTCGTTTATTTATTTTTAACATTGGACGTATATTGTGCTAAAAACCATTATGGTGTGCGATTACATGTTTAACTCTGTAAGGTACATACATATATGCAATGCAACTTTATTTAACTACAGCGCGAATGACAACACACAGCGCACCCACTCCCCTGTCACGTGATGATGGTATTTTGAAGCCGGCTACCAGTGATTGGGTATCTCCCCGGTCACGTGCTCATGCAGACATGTTGAATTATGTAGTCAAACAGGGCGCGGTAAACGACCAGTTGAGCGTTCACAACTACCGAAGGAGATCGGCTGATCCCATACGTAAGCATTCTGCAGCTCTTAGCGCGACAAACGTTTAGTGCGTTCCGTTAAGCATGGTCATTTCAACTGCTTTGTGTTAACAACGAATGACAGTGGTAGATATCTAGTTTATGATGAAGATGGGCTGTTGTGCTTTAAGATTGTCAAGGAGCCATTGTTTCATTTAGCTGATAAAGTGCATTTAGCCACGCTTGCATATAGGCGACATTCACGTCGTTTAGAAACCGTGATTTTGTGTATAAGTTTAATTGCATGCAGATAATAGGGATCTTGTGAGAAAAACAGAATGATGAACTTAATGGTCCTGTTTTCATTTTGTTACAGACCCCTGACGAAGGGTCAGCTTGTTTTATGACCCGAAATGCATTGGGTAATGAAGGATGTGAACAATATGATATAATTGTTCTCTTGGAACTCTAAGATTATGAAATGAAATAATCGAAGTGTATTTATAAACATTGAACGCAACACAAAGAAACATTGAACAATAAAAATATATTCTACAGATGTGAAGAATCCCACTGTGGTTCTTGTATAAGTCACGCGCACCTATTCACAAGAAGTTTATCTACTTGTTAAAATTTCACTGTTATTGAAGGCGCGGAAGGACGCCGCGCGACATAGGTGGCGCCAACCCGAAAAGGATAACTAGAGATTGAATGTGTTAAGAGAGTGCAAAGGGATAACACTCAGTCAGTAACAATAGGCAAGTCATTCCAACACTTAGCGGCAAGGTGCGAAAAGGCACGTCCACCCATCCTGGATAATTTTATTCGTGTGGTGACTGCTTTAGCTGTGGCTTGTGAACGTAAGTTCCGAACTGGGGCATAGAGCTTGATTCTGTTCCGCAGGATGTAAGGACCAGTATTATGCAAAGTTTTATGAGCGATGCACAGCATTTTGAAAGATGTTCTTTGCCTCATAGGCAGCCCAGCCAGAATGTATAGATACAAATTGAGGGATACCGACTCCTGTGATAGGTGTCATGTTGAAGGCGCTGACTTCCTGCACTTGGCATGAGGCTGTCCGGAGATATATAAGTATTCGGCGCAGATTTTTCAGGCTCTGTCCACTATGATTAATGCCCGGATTGACATGTCCCCACTGATGGCTTTATTGGGGGTAAGTGGAGCGGCAAAGGGCGGAACATCGTAAATTTGTGGCCTTGGCGTTGCTTCAAGCTAAAAGGGGAGTGGCATGCCACTGGGGAAGAGGGAGAGCACCCAAGTTTAAGCTGTGGCTTCATGATCTAATATATTGTCAGGAACAGCAGACGATCTATGCAGAACTTCTGCCACCTACATCAAGGCCCCCGCGATATTTGGGTACCACTGCAATGTTATCTATTGTCCCACTCTCCGAGCAGTCCTTCCGGGGCGGAGTAAGCCTGTTCGAGAGCAGGAACTATTAAATGTCAATGTGAACTATCAGGAGTTGGTTACACCAGCTGGACTAGACCTGAGGGAGGGTTTGGGTGCTAGCTGCCTCACTAGTGGTTGACCTGTTGGGTTGTGGTGGAGGTGCCCCCTTGCCCACCTACCCTTTCCTCAATATGACCTGTTCTAGTCCCTGGGTTTCTATTGTTTCATTTCTTTTGTAATGGGTGTGTAATTTATCTGACTGGTTTGCTCTGATATAACAATGTTGAACAATGTAACAGGAAATAATTGATTTGCAAGACGAACACTAAATGTATGTTTATGACACATTGAAATAGCTGTATGTATATGACAACATGTGTACCACGTTTATGGTTGTTTTCTAAAAATCAATAAAAAGATTTTCACAAAAAAAAAAACACTTTATCCAAATGAGCTTCCCATGACAGCATCATCAAACACCTTCCCTTCCAGCGGAAATCTCAAACATGACAGTCGCTGGAAATCTTCCAGACAGCAACTTCGTCTTCAGGCCCAGCTCCAACCCTAGGAATCGGGGTCTCCCTGCTACTGTGGTAAATAGACTTCCACCACACTGTCAGCAGACACACTAGAAATCATTGCTTATAGCAGGCACACTGCCCACTGTTGGAAATGGCAGACACGCTATCAACCAATGGTAATGGCAGACACGCTATCGACCAAAGGTAATGGCAGACACACTGTCAACCAACGGTAATGGCAGACACGCTGTCAACCAATGGTAATGGCAAACACGCTGTCAACCAACGGTAATGGCAGACACTCTGTCAACCAAGGGTAATGGCAGACACACTGTCAACCAAAGGTAATGGCAGACACGCTATCGACCAAAGGTAATGGCAGACACGCTGTCAACCAAAGGTAGTGGCAGACATGCTGTCAACCAACGGTAATGGCAGACACGCTGTCAACCAACGGTAATGGCAGACACACTGTCAACCAACGGTAATGGCAGACACTCTGTCAACCAACGGTAATGGCAGGCATGCTGTCAACCAAAGGTAATGGCAGACAAGCTATTAACCAACGCTATTGTGGTAAACAGACTTCCACCACACAGTCAGCAGACACACTGGAAATCATTGCTTATAGCAGGCACACTGCCCACTGTTGGAAATGGCAGACACGCTATCAACCAACAGTAATGGCAGACATGCTATCAACCAAAGGTAATGGCAGACACGCTGTCAACCAACGGTAATGGCAGACACGCTGTCAACCAACGGTAATGGCAGACACGCTGTCAACCAACGGAAATGGCAGACACTCTATCAACCAAAGGTACTGGCAGACACGCTGTCAACCAAAGGTAATGGCAGACATGCTGTCAACCAAAGGTAGTGGCAGACACATTGTCAACCAACGGTAATGGCAGACACGCTGTCAACCAACGATAATGGCAGACACTCTGTCAACCAAAGGTAATGACAGACACGCTGTCAACCAACGGTAATGGCAGACATGCTGTCGACCAAAGGTAATGGCAGACACGCTGTTAACCAAAGATAATGGCAGACACGCTGTCAACCAACGGTAATGGCAGATACGCTGTCAACCAACGGTAATGGCAGACACTCTGTCAACCAAAGGTAATGGCAGACACGCTGTCAACCAACGGTAATGCAGACACGTTGTCAACCAACGGTAATGCAGACACGCTGTCAACCAAAGGTAATGGCAGACACGTTGTCAACCAATGTTAATGGCAGACACGCTGTCAACCAACAGTGATGGCAGACACTCTGTCAACCAAAGGTAATGGCAGACACGCTGTCAACCAACGGTAATGGCAGACACTCTGTCAACCAAAGGTAATGGCAGACACGCTGTCAATCTACGGTAATGGCAGACACGCTATCAACCAACGGTAATGGCAGACACGCTGTCAACCAACGGTAATGGCAGACACTCTGTCAACCAACGGTAATGGCAGACACGCTGTCAACCAACGGTAATGGCAGACACGCTGTCAACCAACGGTAATGGCAGACACGATATCAACCAAAGGTAATGGCAGACACGCTGTCACCCAACGGTAATGGCAGACACGCTGTCAACCAACGGTAATGGCAAACACTCTATCAACCAAAGGTAATGGCAGACACGCTGTCAACTAATGGTAATGGCAGACACACTATCAACCAACGATAATGGCAGACACACTACCAACCGCTGGCAATGGCAGACACACTATCAAACAGTGACAATGGAAGACACGCTATCAACCATTGGTAATGGTAAACAGACTACCCATTATTGGTAATGACAGACACACCATCCATCATTGGTAATGGCAGTCCATGCTTCTTGGGGCCACTAGGCAATATAAGATTCATTAATATCATCAACCAGTTTTTCTTGCTTAGAAATTCTCCCTTGAAATGTGCTCACCACTGGCTTAATCATAAATTGAGAAACCTCCTACCTCTTAGGACAAAAACTATTTGCACTGAAATTCCTATATACCAGGAAACGAAACCCCAGGTCATACTATAAACATCCCTGCATGACTCTATATCCTGGCTAATTGACAAAGTATGATGTTACAACGTTCATACAGGGTGTTTTTATAAAAAATAAACAAAACCATGAAATTGGACTCTGCCTGTTCAGGCTTCTGTCCTCCCTGCTGCCTGATCCATCAACCCTACTCTTCCGCGTGGGCTTCCTGCCTGCTCAGCACTCTGCCTGCTCCTTCATCTGCCCTCTCTGCTGCCTGCTTCAGCCACCCTGCTCATCTGCTTGCGCTCTGCCTGCCCAGACCTCTGAGATCTCTGTGCCTACTCGGCCTCTAATGTCTGGGTGCCCGGGTGAGGTAAACTGCGCATCAGAGAAGGCAGACACTTTGAGGAGTTGTGTGCACGGGGTATTCAACACTTGCCAGCTTTTTAGCCTTCCTCGCTCTGAAATTGTCGCTGCACTTACAAAACTACAAATGAACCGCAGGCGCCCTTCGCAGGGACCCACAGCAGCAGCGCAGCACTCTCTGTGCAGGCACACAAAGTAGACGCACTGACAGACAGACACAAACCTATCCATGCACAGTGTGCCCTGCCCGCATGTACGCTGCTGTCACATTGGATAGCGCTCCCTACTTCTGTTTAGGTGCAGAAGAGCTTTGTACAGAACTGTGTGAATGTATGCACACGGGTACAAACTGCGTCCGTATGTTAAAACAGACACCGTGCATGAACACTGCACAGGGAACTAGCACACGTAGAGACGTGAAGTAATCTGGTATTTGTACATAGACACGCACATGTATGTACACACCTAGATATCCACACAACTTGTAAATCACGGTCCAAAGACCACGAACGTGTACATATGGAAACGTGTTAGACATCCACATTTAAAAATTAAATCGTATCATAGCAGTATTCTACGGACGCTTACACGCCCGGCACCCCCCACACATGCGGGCAATGCATATGTATGTCACGTATGCCCTTCCGCAGGGAAGATGACACAGCAGGAGCGGGGCCTTTGACATGAAAAGTTTTGTGTTTGCAATAGGGTACAGTGGACAGGACTTGATTAGAAGCAGCATTCCGGCCCGGAGGCCCACATGGGTATGAGTGTTATGTTTTGAACAGATGGTGTTTGTCAACGGTGCCTATTGAAAATACGTGACTTGCTATCAGTGACTACAAGTACCAGCATGCCGGGAGAACCGCACACCTGTGAGCCATGAAATGAGTGCATGTGCATAAATACTTTCAAGCCGTTTAAGCTGTTGAACACCATTTTCCTCTGATGAAGGAGCCATAGTGCTCTGAAACGCGTCAGGATTAAAGGACATTACTTTGAACTCTGAAATGGTATGCTGTTTTTATATCCCTTGTCCTGGTCAGCAGACTCCAGGAAACCTACAATATGAGTCTCACACTGGTGCAATGACAACATCAATAAAATAGGCTGACTGCAATACTCAGTAAGCTTTTTTTTATCATGGCACAGCAGAAATTAGGCAACTCAGAATATAGGCCATGGTCATTTGGCAAACCAGACACCATAAGCAATCTTGCAGGCAGGAAAGCATCATCATATCATGCCAGTGCAAACTTGCCCTTGGGTTTTAAAATCTTGCACATTTAAGGTAACATTACAGATTCAGTCATTATAGGCAGGATCACCTACTCTTTCACTAGTGATAGTTGCCGAAAAATGTTGTACACCTTCTCTGGGGTGTATAACTAGAAAAGGTAAGGAAGCAATAAGTACCTATTGTGCTGTTCCTATTGAAGCAGGGTCAAGATTGATTTGCAGGTGGCATGGTGGGCAAAAGAACAATGGGTTGGAAAGCTATCCAGAACAATTGCCAGTGGTTAGATATATTGCAAGCATCCTCTCATCACCTTTTGTGAGTTTGTTGTAATGGTCCAAGTGGCTATATGTATGCTCAGTCATGGGTCCTCTCTCATGGCGCACTGGAGTCAAGCTAAAGATGACTGAAGAGCCCCAAACATGGTGAAACCGGTCTTGGGTTGCAAATGGCTGGGTCCAAACTGGGATGGCATTGTGGGCAAAAGTGATTAGACAGAACATTATTTTCATTACCTTTTGTGCTTTTCTGATCTCGGAATTTCATGTCCTCTTTGTTCTGATTCCCCTGGTCATCTGGTTTTCTTTGCCTTGGTGTGAGACTTCCTGGGCCTGCTCCTCCTGGGCTCCATAGTGGTATTCCTGGTCTCCTTTGTCCTGGTCCTCCTAATGCTGGTCATGTGCAAATGCCTATGCATGTAGGAATTGGAATCAAATGTGTGATTCCTTAACATTGGCTAATAGCGATTCGGAAGTTGCGAATCGCTATTAGCTAATGTGACTCCTTTCTTTCCTATGGGCCTGCAGGCCCATAGGAATGAATGGTAATGCATTTGCAAACTGCAATTACCAAATTGGTAATCGTAAATTGCAAATGGAAATCCAAGGGTGTCGGGGGCCTAAGGCCCCCCTGAAGCACCCCCCCAAAAAAGTAAGTGTGCGCATATGAAGCAAAGTGCGCTACATGGCATGCTTCGAACAATGCATTTTTGTGCATTTTTCGAAGCATGCACAAATTGCCATCAACTTGAAGTTGATAGTAATTAGCGTTTCCTAATTGCACAGTTCGTATTTAGGAAAGGCATAAACGCCTTGGCATTACGGAATCGCAAGTTGCGATTCCCTAAATGCATTCGCAATTTAGATAAATCTGATTACCAAAATAGCAAATGACAAAAGGTACCTGCATTGGAAAAGGCCTTTTTCCATTCGCAAACGGGCCAATTCTGCAAATCGGCCAGGCTTGATGCATGGGAAATAGGGAATAAATTAAATGCAACTTTTAAATCCAGTACCATGTGCGTTAATTGAATTGCTTTCTGATAAGCATGGCGTGAAAACTTCACTCCCTTATTTTCAGTTGACCCGATTTGGGGCATGTGCTAAATTTACTAAAATCTGCTGTGACATGGGGCAGAAATCGGGACTGTTCTGGCAAATCCAGGACATCCTACTTATAAAGTACTGGGAAAATAAATACTAGACTTAAGGAAGCACAAATGCAGTTTCCATCTTCCGAGCATATTACTGATGTAGCTGCCTTTTTTTTATGCTGAGGTTGTTGAGAATAATGAGAAAATCAACAAAACAGATATTTTTCCCAATTCACTGTACATATCAAAAAACAAATATATGAAGAAAACACTTCAAAAGAATTTTAGAGCTATCTATTCCTAAATTATTACCAGCGCACTCTCAGTGTTGCCAAGCTAACAAATTAACAGAAAATCATATTTAATTATCAGCTCCATGCCATACTAGAATCTGGCAACATAAATAAAAGAGCAATATTTTTCTTCTGGGACCTTATTATATTACTGATCAAAAATGGGGCAAACATGCAAAGCAGGTTCCCTGCGCTCCCGTGGACTGACCACTGGCTAGTCCCTCGATTTTGGAACACTCATAAACCCCCTGCTCTGATGCCAGGATTACGGGAAGCACGAAACTGGTCCGAACTTTAGATAAGTGGGCCGATGAGCTACAAGCCACAACACCATCTATTAACGTAGATCCCGTAGTAGCTAATGATGAATTCAACAACTGGATAACCAAATCGCTGAATATCATACTCCCAGTTAAGAAAACCTTGGTAAAGAGATCTAGGACCTCGGCCCCCTGGTATTCTGAGGAGTTCAGGGATATTAAACGCAAGTGCCAAAGGTTAGAGAGGAAATGGCGCCTGGGTTATACTGACCCAGATAAAACCTTGTACAGAAAATCCATCAGGGACTACAAGAAGGAAATAAAGAAAGCACAAGCCCTGTACTATACACAAAAGATTTCCGAAGCCAGCTTCAACTCTAAGGAGATCTATCTGATTGTAAAAAGTCTCACTAAACTTCCCTAGCTCCCCGTAAATAGTGAAGACTTACAAGCTCGCTGTAATGATCTAGCGGACTTTTTTTTATAACAAAGTGGATCTCATCTACTCATCCTTTTCAACCACCATTCCAAACGCTTCAGTAGACATCTTGGCGTATTCTAAGCAGGATACAATAGGCAACTTGTCATCTGTGCTGGCTGAGTTCCCTTTGCTACACTCGGACCTACTGGCCACTTTAATAGCGCAGGTTAAATCAGGCTCCACCTGTGATCCTGCTCCTCCGAGCTCTTTAAAGGCCGTTGGCCACACTATCCTTCCTGTCATGTTGGAGGTACTTAATGCCTCAATCTCCACTAACACGGTCCCACCAGCATGGAAAGAGGCTAGGATGAGGGCACTCGTGAAGAAACCCAACATGGACATTAATAACTTCAGTAATTACTGTCCCATTTCCCTGCTCCCTTGGGTCAGCAAGATATTGGAGAAATACATCAACAGTCTTGTGACTAATTTTCTAGAAAATAATCAGTTGCTTGACCCTTCACAAATGGGTTTCCGCCCCAAACATGGGACGGAATCTGCCTTGCTGGCAGTTCTGGAGGAAACTAGAGGTATCTTAGATCATGGGGGGATCGGTGGCAGTCATTCTCCTCGATCTGAGTGCCGTTTTGACACTGTAAATCATGAAATCTTATTGCAGCGTCTCTATGACATCTGGATTCAGGGAGGAGGGTTGAAGTGGCTCAGGTCATTCCTGAGTGATAGAACTGTTCAGGTCTTTGAGGGAAATACCACCTCCACTAGCAGACCTCTGGGCTGTGGAGTCCCGCAGGGCTCCTCGCTTAGCCCAACGTTGTTTAACGTTTATATGAGGCCGCTGGCTGGGATCGTCCGTCCATATGGTATTAAGATCGTTACCTATGCGGACGGTACCCAGCTGGTGGTCTCTCTGACTCGGACAGAGGGCTCTGCGGCCACGGTAGATCTGGCGGGCTGCCTAAGCGAAGTAAACAGCTGGATGACCCTGTCTTGTCTCAAACTTAATGGGGACAAGACAGAGGCCATGCTGCTGGGCCTCTTGGCCCCATCCTCGGTGGGCTCGATTTGGCCAGCCTGTCTGGGTCCCCCTCCAGCCCCCAAGAATGCCATTAAGAGCCTGGGCATCTGGCTGGACAGGTCCCTAACGTTAGGCTATCAGGCTGTCAAGCTATCTGCCACCTGTTTTGGCCTTCTCAGAATGTTAAGGAGGATTCTCCCCCTGCTACCATTCAAGGCCAAACAAACTGTCGTACAGGGATTGATCCATTCTAGGCTGGATTTTGGAAATGCACTCTATCTTGGAGCTCCTGACTTCACACTGCGGAAACTGCAAGTTATTCAAAATTGTGCGGCCCGCACCCTACTTCAAATTCCCCGTAGGCTCTCCGCCAAACCTGGACTAATAACACTGCACTGGCTCCCTGTCAGGGACAGGATTAGTTTCAAGTCCCTCTGTATTGCCCATCAGTCATTCTGGGAAACTGGTCCAGCAATCAATCATCCTTTAATCCCCCCCTACCTCCCCAGCAGACAGCTACGTTCCGCCAACGCGTTTCTTGCTGTCGTGCCCAAGGTTAAACGGACCAGATTGGGAGGCCGTTCTTTCACCCTGAATGTTGCCAGGCTGTGGAACACTTTACCCCTCCACTTAAGGTCCAATCCAGATCTAACTTCCTTCAGGAAACACTTGAAAACTTTTTTGTTCAATAAATAGGTCCCTTTCAACCTCTGTGTCATCCGCCCAACTGTAAGAACACCTTTTTAGTCACAGCGCTTGGACGCCTCCGGGCAGCTATTCACGCTTTACAAAACGCATTTTCATTTCATTTCATTTCAGATGAATGCCACATTTAAAATAGTTTAGCTTAGCCACTTGCACAGGCGGTACCTCACTGCTTTTTGGCTACATAAAACACTTCCAGTCCAAGCAGATACACACTTTTAAGCCATCTTGTGTGTAGGTGTGCTCTAAAAAACAAAGATTCATTATGCTTTTGCCCCTTTTTAAGAGAAGCAATACAACATTAGCTGTAAAAAAAAAAAGCTATAAACGTGTAGCCTTACGTATGTTATGTTAAAACACTTTACCGTTTACGGATTGGGACTGAAAATTCAAAAGCAAAATATTATTCTGTTGTCACATTAGGTTTTTGGAAACATCTAGTGCTTGATTTCAAGATGGCCGCCCCTTTTGTCCAGCAATGGGAGCCATTTGGTAGTCCTTTCTGTATTTACTGATGTTGTAGAATTTTCCAGAAGCAGAAGACATTCAGTTGTTGTACTGACTTGTGAGAGATTCTACAGTTGTTACAGCTCCATTGTACAGTGAGTGCATGTTTCATTTTTATTTATTTGTCCTCAAAGATAGAAATCTTTATTTATTTATTATTTATTATTAATATTTATTTTTTATAGAGCGCGTAGTCACCATGAGGTATCCCAGCGCTAGCAGACCCTATCTCCTAAGTTCGGTGGACAGGGGAGAAACGAAGGGGGAAGGGGGCAGACGATCAGGGTTACGGGCGAGCATGATTCATTGGGGAAAGAGGTGAGTCTTGAGCCGCTTCCTGAAGCGAAGGTATTGTAGTTCAAGTCGCAGGTCGCGGGGGAATGAGTTCCAGAGACGTGCAGTATGGACTGAAAAACGTCTTCCTCCTGAGCGGGCTTTCTTGAATCTGGGGATAGTGATGAAGTTTTCCGTGTCCGAGCGGAGGGGTCTTGTGGATTTATAGGGTATGATGAATTTCCTGAGAACAAGGGGGCCTTGATTTTGTAGCAGTTTGTGGGCTAGGCACAGGGCCTTGAATTTGACCCGCTCCCTTATCGGAAGCCAGTGGAGGAGTTTTAGGGCAGGTTTAGCCGAGGCTCTGGCAGGGGTATTTGTGAGAATCCGAGCCGCAGTGTTCTGGATTCTCTGAAGCTTGTTGAGCGTCGCTTCGGGGGCGCCCAGGTAGATCACATTGCTGTAATCAAGCTTTGAGAGTATTAGGCCTTGAATTAGCAATTTTTGGGAGTTGGAGGGCAAGAGGGGCAGGACTTTCCTCAGCGATTTCAGGAGCCCGAAGCAGGTCCCGGCTACTTTCTTTGCCTGTACAGTGAACGAGAGGTCTGTGTCGAGCCACACACCAAGGCTTTTTACTTCTTCTTTTGGGTCAGGGGGGGGCCCAGACAGGCTGGCCAGATGTTCGGGGAGAGTGTAAGTCCTTTTGGGCCAAGGAGCAGAACCTCGGTTTTTGTCCCGTTTAATTTTAAGGCTGAGCTGTTCATCCAGCAGTGGACCTGCGTAAGGCAGTTAAATAAATCTGCTGATTGTTGTCTGGGGTGAGATAGTGACACCACTAGTTGTGTGTCGTCAGCATAGCTGACGACGCTCACTCCGAACGGGGTGATGACCTCCTCCAATGTGGACATGTAGATATTAAATAATGTGGGGCTCAGGGAGGAGCCCTGAGGCACACCACATTGGAGGGGAGTTTCGGAGGAGCGGGCGTTCTTCTCCCAGATCTGATAGTTCCGTTGGACCAGAAAGGATGAGAGCCAGGATAGGGCCAAGCCTTCCACACCAACTCTCTTGAGTCTTTTAATGAGAAGTTGGTGGTTGACGGTATCAAAGGCCGCGCTTAGGTCGAGGAGGATCACTGCCACTGATCCTCCTCCGTCCAATAGTGCTCTGGCCTCCTCTACCGCTGCCAGGAGGGCGATGTCAGTGCCCTGCCCTGGGCGAAAGCCCGTCTGGGAACTTTTTAGCTTGTTGTTGACCTCCAGGAACTGGGAGAGTTTTTTATTAACCAGTTTTTCAGCAATCTTGCTGATTCCTGGGAGTAGGGAGAGGGGCCTGTAATTAGCAAAATTTTCAGGGTCGAGGGAAGGTTTCTTTAATAGAGCTTTCACGACTGCCGTCTTCCAGCTCGGGGGTACGACTCCCTGTTGGAATGAGGCGTTGATCAGATGAGTCAGGGGGGGAATAATCGTGGGAGCTACCTCCTTGAGGATCCGAAGTGGGGCGGGGTCCCTGGGGGATCCGCTTTTTATGGATTTTAACGTGTTTCCTACTTCTTCGATCGTAACTTGACCCCAAGAGGAGAGACAACTGGGTGTTAGGGAGTGCGGGAGATCGTTTTCCTCGCACGGATTCGCGGTGGGAATTGAATCAACATTTTTTTGAATTTTTTCATGAAAGAAATTGGCCAGTTGTTGGCATTTTTCCTGATCGGCTTTGGGGTCTGTGGGGTGTCTCGGTCCAGGTTCTGGGGTTTTCAGAAGTTCTTTTAGGATGGCGTAGGATTCCTTACTTGAGCATACCGCTTTCTCTATTCTTTCCTGGAAGAAAGCACTTTTAGTTTTTCGAATCGTAGTTTTATACATTGAGAGAGAAATAGAATAAGCATCTTTGTTTGTTTCCGATTTGTTTTTTCTCCAAGAGCGTTCCGTTCTCTTGCACTCTTGGCGCAGAGCTTTAAGCTCTGGAGTGTACCATGAAGCGGACGATACTCTTTTGGGATGTTTAAAGGAGGCAGTTTTGGGGAGGAGTGTATCAAGAGAGGAGGTGATCCACTCATTGAACTGCTTATCGGCCGTGGCAGGATCGGTGGATAGCTCAGGGATGGAGTCTGCGAGGGCAGTGGCCCATTCCCCGGGTATGAGTTTCTTCCACCGTCTATCGGTGACCTGAATTTTAGTAGTTTGAGGGATCATGGTGGGTGTTTCCCAGGAGATAGGGACCAGAGAATGGTCCGTCCATGGAAGGGTCAAGGGTGGCCTGGTGGTGATGGTTGCCACATTAGTAAGGATGGGATCCAGTAGGTGTCCCTTCTCATGGGTAGGCTCATTATTGACCAGTCGGATATTGAGTGACAATAGGTCTTGGAGGAGGTCGGAGGCTATCCGTTCAATAGGGTCCATGAAATGAAGGTTCAGGTCGCCTAGAATAAGAAAGTTGGAGGCAGAAGATGCTAATTGTGAAGCAGATTCAGTAACGGCATTGAGGAAGTTCCCAGGGGCACCTGGGGGGCGGTAGATCAATAGCCCTGACAGGGAGTGAGCTGGGGAGATTTGGATGGAGAATTGACAGCTTTCGCAATCCTCGATATGGGCGTTGGAAGTTCTACAGGTGAATTGTTCCCTGAAGATTATGGCCACCCCCCCTCCCCTCTCTTTGGGTCTGTGTAAGGCTTGACAGAGGTACCCTGGGGGAAGGGCCGTGACGATGTCCGAGTCGGAATTGTCTGATAGCCACGTTTCCGTTAAAAACAGCAGATCGAAATCATGATCTTGGATTAACAGGTATGTTTCGAGCGCATGTTTGGGAAGGGAGCGGCAGTTGAGAAGTCCCATCTTCAGTCCGGGTTTTGCTGAGCCCAAGGGAGTCGGATTGCAGCGCATACAATTAGAGAAGGGTTTACCTTCAGTGTGCGTATGGTAGCAGGCCAGGATTTTCTTAGGTTGAAGTGCGCGGAGCATGTCTCCAGTATACACCACGCGGTCATGAGGGACATCCGACAGAGTCTCTGGGCCTGGGCTGCGCTGCCTGAACTGACACATAATTTATGGAAGGAGAATGAGCGTTGGAGGGGTGGGCGTGGCCACGAGAGGTGGGCGTGTCCGTGGCTCCTCGCGGCCGGTGATGGCGGCGTGCGAGTGGAATCCTGTCCTGACAGTGTTGAAATCGACTGTCTAGGGGGATATGAGGTCAGTGCTGGGGGGGGAGTGCGCAACGCGATTAAAATACAAAGTTATCACAGTTTTTAAAATCAATGTCACAGATTTAGCAAGGTTTCACTCCCGGCTTTCTGCCTCAGGAGACTCAGGTCAAATGCGGCTCTATCATTCAGGGCGCGCTTTTATCTGCTTGGTGAGGGGTGGGCGTGGCCACGAGAGGTGGGCGTGTCCGTGGCTCCTCGCGGCCGGTGATGGCGGCGTGCGAGTGGAATCCTGTCCTGACAGTGTTGAAATCGACTGTCTAGGGGGATATGAGGTCAGTGCTGGGGGGGGAGTGCGCAACGCGATTAAAATACAAAGTTATCACAGTTTTTAAAATCAATGTCACAGATTTAGCAAGGTTTCACTCCCGGCTTTCCGCCTCAGGAGACTCAGGTCAAAAAACACCTAGAACACCTAGCTGAGTTTTTGATGCAGAGTGCAGGATAGTGAATTTTGCTGTGGGTTCAGATTTGAGTGCAGGTTTCAGAAGTGAATCTAGCATGTGCTTTAAGTTTTGAGGAAACAGTTGTATTGATTTGTATTGCAAGTGCAGGAATGTAGAGACTGCAGCACTGCTGTTGAGGCACAACCTGGATTTAAGCTCCATTGTACAGTGAGTGCATGTTTCATTTTTTATTTATTTGTCCTCAAAGATAGAAATCTTTATATATATGTTTGAAGAATACCTAGCTTTTGATACAGAGTGCAGGATTGTGAATTTTGCTGTGGGTACAGATTTGAGTGCAGGTTTCAGTAGTTATTCTAGCCTGTGCTTTAAGTTTTGAGGAAGCAGTTGTGTTGATTTGTATTGCAAGTGCTGGAATTTAGAGACTGCAGCACAGCTGTTGAGGCACACTCATAGCATGATTTCAAGGTGCAAGTTGATGGTTGCAGTTTATGGTTGCAGGGACCATGTTGCAGAACTCGAGTGTAATTCATTTTAAAAGTAGTCAAATATTTTGGAAGTTACAATTCAGCCATGGGTGCAGATGTCTCAAACTAAAGTGACATGCAGTATTTCTTCTCAAAGTGACTACAAAGCAGTGATATTTTGATTCAAACATATGATAGGTAAATTGTATTGCAATCTCTGGTTGCATCTTTTGTGCAGGTTACTTTACAAAAGTCCTCCATATTATGCCATGCAAACCCGACAAGCCTCAACCTTTTTAAAATAAGTTAATAATAATGAAATAATTTAGGAATCATTCCAGATTCTCTGGGCTGCCAAGTTCTTGACCTGCTTTTACAAAACATATTTTTGCCGCTAGTGGGCTTATCTTTTTATTCATGTGAAAATACACTTGTAAACTAAAACTCAAAGCGCATAAGTAAATGTCTACCATAAAATAGATCAGTCATAATTTGTCAGAAGTGTGTTTTATTTAAATTGTGTATTTCTTTCCTGTTCCTCTTTCATGCTAGAAATCTGGGAGCACTCTTACCTCAGCATTGATCACCGTCGCTTGGATGGTGCTCTTCTGTGCGTTTGTCAGAGCTCTGTCGCTAGGACTTGGCTGTGTTCCTCAGCCAATCACAGCAGATGGAACATTCTGTGTTGATGCTCATTAGGTAGTACTGTTTAGCTGTCACTGACATAACCCATTCCTTAGCCCACAGTCAAATGATATATAGAACCTAAACCTCCCTTTACAGAAAGATAATTTGGATGTCATTATTTAAACT
This sequence comes from Lissotriton helveticus, assembly GCF_964261635.1. Lineage (NCBI taxonomy): Eukaryota > Metazoa > Chordata > Amphibia > Caudata > Salamandridae > Lissotriton > Lissotriton helveticus. The sequence continues at coordinate 1,066,744,504 of NC_136070.1, read as the reverse complement.
TTGCGGTAAAACTATAATGAAAGGAATAATCAAGACCATTAAAGTACAAAGTGCCTAAAATGAGTAATTTGTCAACCTCTGGTATGTTTTTCATCAGGGCACTGAAATTCTGTGGCAGGGAGGGGCCAAATTATCTGGCATGGTTGGCTAAATTATGTGGCAAGAAGATACAAATTATGTGGCATAGTATGGCACATTGTAAGGCAATTTTATTTTGACTTTTGTAATTTTTAATACATTTTAAAAGTGTCTTACCGACGTTTTCATCTCAGAACTACCAATTTAATACTTAGAATCAGCAGTTAGCAACTGAATGGTGACCAGTCTTTGCAACTTGCATTTCAATGTGCAGAAGCACGCGTTTTCACACTATTATTTTTTGTTAAAATCTGCAAACATGCACCAGATAATGGATTATGTACAAATGCTTTGAATCCATAACTATGCAGAAGACGCTGGAGCTTCTGACTCACATAATTCAAATGGCCTTGGTTTGAATAGGGCTGTACACTTTTCATCTCACAAATGAGATTACATGTGTGTGCATTAGATTATAGATATTAGTATCCGATTCCTACCACATCCTTCAGTATTTCACATCTTATTCTGCAGCAATAGAGGTTGAGGTTACCACTATAACATTAATCATAAGGTTATTTATGTAAACCTTTATTGAAAGGCATAACTTGAGGGCAAAATCTCGTTTAAGAACAGATTGCCCTAGTGTAGTAAAATAACCCTGTATAAGGGCCAGAGAGCCCTAATCTGCAGGCAGATTTTGATGTAAAGACCAAGGGCACAAAGTCAGATTCTAATATAAAGTCAGAGATCTCTAACATCTACTAGCTGATCCTAATAGGAAGGACAGAAAACCCCAATCTGTAGAGAATATTGGGGTTTCCTGGAAACACCTAACCTTAGGTCAGACACTCATGCCAGATGCATAGAGTCATCACCTAGGAGTAGAGTGTATATAACATAAATGGTAGTGAGAGCTATAACCTGAGAAAGAACCTGAAATAATAGGGAGAGGACCAGAACCAAGGACTACAGGTGCTACAGGGAGATCAGAATAGATCACGATACGTGAGTCAGATAACTCTAACCTGGAAGCTGATCTTAATATATAGGCCACCAAACTTGAAGGCGGAACCTAGAATAATGGAAAGAAACCTCTAACACACAGTGAGATCCTGATGTGACATGAATAGGGGCTTAATCTGGGATGAGATCTCTTAACAGGGAACCTATACGGGCAGATCTTAATATGAAAGGCAGAGTTTACCTTTTTGTAGGGTAGAGAAAGTAGGTGCTGGTTTCTGATGCAAGGGGCAGGAAACCATAGAAAGAGATAGTGCTTGATATAAGATGCAGAAGTATTTTACCATTGAATATATCCTTTACTGTGTGCAGAGAGTTCTAAGCTTGGGAAAGACACTTTTGTAAGAATTAGAGGTCCTTCCCTGAGGATAATGTGCACCCTTATCAACCTTTTCCTAATGGAGAGAGGGGCTGGCCTATGAGGCAGATATGATGACCAAGGAGAGAGTTAAGAAGTACAAAATAAAAATGTGGATACTTCCAAGTGTAGATTCCTCCCTTTTGAAAGCACCAGACTGCATCCAGAAATGTTTTCAGCAGTGCACCTGCAGGCTGCTATGTGGAACCGTGTGGCTCTGTGCTGGCTCTGCCCTTCCCCGGAAGTAAGGGAGTAGTGCCTCATATAAGCACTATATACAAGCTCACCCCTTGTTCAATACACCAACCCATGCCCACGTCATTCACCCACTCATTTGCTTTTCACTATAAGCTCACTGTTCACTTGTCTGCTCTCATTTCTTATTCCTTGCTTGTCTACTCATGTATTGACATACTCGCAAGTTTCTCTGCTTACTAACATAAACTCCATCTCTTAAGCTTCAATAAATACTCACTCATTTCATTTCTCCTTACTCACTCCTTTAACATGCACACATTGCACCAGAGTTGTCAATTAGCTCCACATCGCCATTCTTTTCTGGCTAGTCCTGCCTTTTTACCTACCAGGAGTTTGGATTCTACTACCCTTGCTGTTGCTTTCCCAAATTATGATATATATAGGACCAGAACTATAAATCAAAATGGTATTGTATAGAACAACTCAAGTGTTAGGAATTAACATTGGCAAGTGTGCTTCATTCTGGTTCGTGCATTTTCAGTTGAACCCTTAGCGTCAAAATCCGTACTTTCCTGACGCTCCCTAAGTGGGATAAGGAGGAGCTGGGCCCTCCCATCATTGCTTGGCTTACTTGCTGTGACCACGCCCCCTTCCCACTTCCTGGTTCCTGTTCGAGTTGCTTTGCAGCCGTCTAGAGCTCTGCTGGGCTCTGTCTTCTAGTCGCCTGATACCTGATTCTCCTGACCCTCTGCTACTCGCTTTTCTGCCCTGTGAGTGTGCGTGTGGTGTCTGGTTGTGAAAGCGGTATTCTTTGCCGCTTCGTTTTCCGTGAACGCGACGCCCTGCTATTCCTCACGCATTTTGCGGGCGTAATCGGTTCACTCTCTGCTTTATACTGGTTTTGCTACCACTGTTACCTCTTTGGTTTGCCCCTTTGCTTTAGTGGTTTTTTCCTCTTGAGAGTGAGCGCTCCGCCCTATCCTCCTAGGGGCCGGGTGTCTCACCTCCTGAGTGGGTGCTGCTCCGCTGTATTCGCCCCCTGTGCAGCCGGTCGGTGCCCCTCACTCCTTTTCTGTTTTGTGTGTGTTTTGTCTGGTGTTTTGGTGTTACTGCTCCGCTGGCCTGGTCCTCTTTAGTCAGCCGGCCAGTTCACCTCACCTACCCTTACCATTTGCTTTGCGTCAGAGGTGTGTTGAGTCCTTCGTGAGTCCTGTTTGGACCCCTCCCTGATTACCTGGACTCATCGTTGACGCCGGCCCGATCTACACTTGGGGTAAGATCCATGAGTGATCACACTTGTCAATGTTTTATGGTGTTTCATGTAAGCATAGGGATTGTGTCTATTCCTAACTTGATCTTTGTTTCCTAGCCTGGACCACCCCCCCCGGAGACGCCTTTTCTACTATTCTGTTACCCCACGTATGAGGAGAGTGGTGGACACTCCTTGGGTAAATTCCCTCATACTTTTAGGATACAACAGATAGGAGTGTGGTCTACCTTGTTAGCGCATTCCTGCTGCTGTGTCTTGGAGGTGTGGGGATTTGTCTTCGCTCCCCTGGAAGTTGGCCCTTCTCCTAACATCAAGTGTCGTTAGGTAACTGATAACATTGCGCTTATTGGTAATTCTGTCCCTCACATATCCATTAGCTCACGCCACAGTGACAATCTATACTTATCCTTACTTAATACTCAAAGCCACATGAATCAGTCCTTAGTCACTCAAAAGTCACAGATAATGTATTTGCTCTTCACACATACAGCACACACCTCTGTCTCACTTATTTCTTCCATATAATATCATCTTTTGCTAACTTCTTACTCATTCACAGCTATTCCCACTCATACTTGTAGGAAAGTAGGATCTGGGTTTATGCTTACCCCCACTTTTTGCTTGGTGTTATGCTGTTTCTGCCAAGTCTGACTGGGATCTGCTAATCAAGACCCCAGTCTCTGTGATTTTTTCCCCTGAATTGGATATGGTGAGGACTTGGGTACATCCCAGATTGGCTACTGGTGTACACTTGTAAGTCCCAAATATATGGCACTGAGGTACCCAAGGCATAGGCACACTAGGGGCCTCCCATGGGCTGAATCATGTATTATGCCACTCATGAGAGAACACTCAAAGTGTGACTGTAGACCTGCCATTGCAGCCTGTGTTTCTCTATATCTGAGGTCACTGCACTTGAAACCTATAAGTCACCCCCTTAGGCATGCCTTTCAATCCCGAAGGCAGGGTGCTTGGTTCTAAGTGTGAGGGTACCCCTGCATGTGCAGGACACCCCTACAACCTTTTGAGTCCATTCACCGAGTTGTAAGTACATCAGCCATTATTATATATAGAGTGGCCATGCGTCATTACACAATGACCATCTCCAAATTATCCAGAAGAAACCATGCTGTGTTTGGTATCAAACATGTTGGAATCATACCCCCACACTGTTTGTGTGAGAGATATGACTCCATGTACTGTGAATCTCCTCCGGGAGGCCCTCAGTGCTCCCTGTACCAGTCTTTCAGAACCGGACAGCATGCTAGGGCTGCTGCCGGCCAGAGACATGTTTCTGCCCTCATGCTGCTGAGCCAAGCTCGAGCAGGGGAAGGCAGAACAATAGATATCTTGTCACAGGGGGGTGTGACCTCCTCCCAGACAGGGCTTAGTATATTGGGACAGGGTAGGGGCGCTTGCCAGTGCCACTAAGACTACTTGAAGGGCACACTTGGTGCCCTCTTTGCATAGTCCACTTCAAACCAGTTCAGGGAGCCGTTGGCTGCCACTCTGGTGCAAAACTGGACAAAGGATATGGGAGTATCCTCCCCATTGTGCAGCCCCTCCTATGGGAGGGACCCCTGAATCGTCCCAACCCTTTCCTTAGGGTACGTAAGGGCTTACCTATGGGTGGGCCCCTAGATTCATTGTGGGACAAGATTCAGATCAGACACCACTTCATCTTTAACCGTCTGGGCACTCTGTACTTCGATGGACGTTTGCTCTGGACATCGAGACTGCAGCTGGGAAGACTTCTGCTGCTGCTGGTCTCGTTGTCCTGCTCATCCACTGTAACGTCTGTGCCTGTGCTCCATACAGGAACCTTCCAAGGCCTGTGGACATCCAATACACCTGAAGGATTATCCCTTGAAGTGAAAGAGTCACTTCCCTGCATCTGCAAGCACCACAACTAATCTAACCGGTCTGCTGCTCCTGGGCTCCCAAGGACTCCAGAAGACTCAGCAACACAGGTGGTGGTTCTACAACTCCCTTGAGGCCTGCCCTGTCTTCTCCACGAGTTTGAGGCCAGTATCCCTCGTCGGAACTGCAGGAACCAAACCCCTGTGCACTGGGTTGACTTGCCGTTGCAAAGGCTTGTTAGCTCTCTTCCTCAGAGATCTTCAGGCTCCAAGTAGTCATCAACCACAAGCATCGGCTGTGACTAAGATCTTTGATGTTTCTGCCAAGTCTGACTGGGATCTGCTAATCAAGACCCCAGTCTCTGTGATTTTTTCCCCTGAATTGGATATGGTGAGGACTTGGGTACATCCCAGATTGGCTACTGGTGTACACTTGTAAGTCCCAAATATATGGCACTGAGGTACCCAAGGCATAGGCACACTAGGGGCCTCCCATGGGCTGAATCATGTATTATGCCACTCATGAGAGAACACTCAAAGTGTGACTGTAGACCTGCCATTGCAGCCTGTGTTTCTCTATATCTGAGGTCACTGCACTTGAAACATATAAGTCACCCCCTTAGGCATGCCTTTCAATCCCGAAGGCAGGGTGCTTGGTTCTAAGTGTGAGGGTACCCCTGCATGTGCAGGACACCCCTACAACCTTTTGAGTCCATTCACCCGAGTTGTAAGTACATCAGCCATTATTATATATAGAGTGGCCATGCGTCATTACACAATGACCATCTCCAAATTATCCAGAACAAACGATGCTGTGTTTGGTATCAAACATGTTGGAATCATACCCCCACACTGTTTGTGTGAGAGATATGACTCCATGTACTGTGAATCTCCTCCGGGAGGCCCTCAGTGCTCCCTGTACCAGTCTTTCAGAACCGGACAGCATGCTAGGGCTGCTGCCGGCCAGAGACATGTTTCTGCCCTCATGCTGCTGAGCCAAGCTCGAGCAGGGGAAGGCAGAACAATAGATATCTTGTCACAGGGGGGTGTGACCTCCTCCCAGACAGGGCTTAGTATATTGGGACAGGGTAGGGGCGCTTGCCAGTGCCACTAAGACTACTTGAAGGGCACACTTGGTGCCCTCTTTGCATAGTCCACTTCAAACCAGTTCAGGGAGCCGTTGGCTGCCACTCTGGCGATAAACTGGACAAAGGATATGGGAGTATCTTCCCCATTGTGCAGCCCCTCCTATGGGAGGGACCCCTGAATCGTCCCAACCCTTTCCTTAGGGTACGTAAGGGCTTACCTATGGGTGGGCCCCTAGATTCATTGTGTGACAAGATTCAGATCAGACACCACTTCATCTTTAACCGTCTGGGCACTCTGTACTTCGATGGACGTTTGCTCTGGACATCGAGACTGCAGCTGGGAAGACTTCTGCTGCTGCTGGTCTCGTTGTCCTGCTCATCCACTGTAACGTCTGTGCCTGTGCTCCATACAGGAACCTTCCAAGGCCTGTGGACATCCAATACACCTGAAGGATTATCCCTTGAAGTGAAAGAGTCACTTCCCTGCATCTGCAAGCACCACAACTAATCTAACCGGTCTGCTGCTCCTGGGCTCCCAAGGACTCCAGAAGGCTCAGCAACACAGGTGGTGGTTCTACAACTCCCTTGAGGCCTGCCCTGTCTTCTCCACGAGTTTGAGGCCAGTATCCCTCGTCGGAACTGCAGGAACCAAACCCCTGTGCACCGGGTTGACTTGTCGTTGCAAAGGCTTGTTAGCTCTCTTCCTCAGAGATCTTCAGGCTCCAAGTAGTCATCAACCACAAGCATCGGCTGTGACTAAGATCTTTGTCCTCACCGCATCTCTTGCACCGTGGGCCTGCATCTTTGGTGAGCTGCTTGAGGTCCTCTTACGACTCCAGTGCCTCCCAGCCTGCGGGTCCTCTTGAGGGTCTTCTTTCATTCCAGTGGGCTCCCCTGTTTGAATGGGCCTACTCTGACTTTTCTTCTTGTGGCAAGTCACTTGGACCTTGCTGGTCCCCACACTGTACCTTTTTTCATAGTATTAAATTAAAATTATATATATTTTCCAGTAATTTTACTAACTCCAGGGAGCAACAAGATAGGGCGATAGTTTCCCAGGTCTGAAGGGTCAAGGCTTGATTTTTTAACAGAGCCTGTAAGCAGTAAGCAGCATTACACATTATCCCCTCCTACCCCGTGGATCTGTGAGGATTTCCCCTTCTGAGCTAGGGGCCCTGCTTCAGACGTCCTCCTTCAAGCTTCACAATCGGGTTGAGGTGGCTCTTGTCCACCTTGTGATACAGCTACACTCATGCTTGTGATTCCTTGGCTTGATCTGACCCATGAACATCGTGCTCACGCTTACAATGGGCTTGTCTAAAATCACAGTGACTCAGAAGACAGAGTTAGAGAGGCACTTTGTATAACCATACAGAGCCAGATACCCAAATACAACTTTAGAACTCAGTTTGCCGCTGACTACATGTAACATAGGCACAACTGGTTGGCCTCTACAAGCTGGCATCAGTCTAGTTGTCCTTCAATCATAGTTGCTGCAGGAGTAGATCTAAAGGCAGTGCATTGAAGCCAATATCGTGACCTAGCAAAGCATCCCGTTACAGGTCATACAAGAGGGTCTAACTAGGCCCCTGTTATGCACTGTTCAGTAATGATTATCAATACATAGACAAATATTGATTATTGTCTCTATCACACAGATAAGCTCTACTTTTTGGTAAATGAACTCCAAGTGTCACTGTGGATTCCCACCTTGTGCAAGACAGCTCATGTCTATTCAGCATAAGCTTCAGGCACAAGCAGGCACACCATTAACACCAACTTAACCACTCATAATGAGAAATGTAAAATACCAGTTGACTTGTGTGCGAGTGTACCTTGCACGTTTACAACCCCAAAAGGATTTTCCCTGGATATTGTAATAAGTAGTTTGGTTAAGGGAATGTTGTTGCTGCAGGTCAGTGTAGATGCAAGACAGGCTAAGGCAATTTCCTTACAGCAGCTTTCCAAAGCAAAGTTGTCAGTGATACACTATTGTTGCTAAATAATATGTTGTTTACCAGATCCATAATCCTATTTACAGTTGTGGCCATTGGTGTCTGGGCTCGTGCTAATTTTGAGTTGTGAATGCCACTGTCACATGTGTTCCCCTTCTTAGAAGTGTTTTCCTTGAGTAACGGTGGTAGATAAAAGCAAAGTTGGTGTCTTAACCCCTAAAAGTCTGGTCTCTTCACTGGTCCCTGGCATTAAGACTTACAGAAACTGTTCATTTTGTTGTCATTCTTGTTTCAGGTTTAGACTGGACATCTCCATGGAAATCTCTTCACTTTGTTTCAATTTTGAATGTTTTCTGTTGTACCATTTAGTCATTGTCTGGCAATGCAAACATTTTATTGTTTTGTTCATGCCCTTTCTTTGTCTCAGTTGTAGTCATCTACCCGTTAAGGTCTGCACTGCACATAGTGGTGCAATGTTCTTCATATGCAGCACATTTAAAAGTGTTGTGTCAGGTACTGATTCTATTCCATGGCCTTTTTTGCTCAGTTTGGTGTCTGGATATATTTCTCTTAATTGCCAAGTTTCATATTGCATCATACTGACTCAGTTGTTGTCCATTTGCTTACATATTTATCAATTCTCTCATCCTCTCCTTTTGATAATCTCACCTATTAACTGCCCATCCTTCTATTAAGCCTCTTTTTGTTCCCTTTTCTATTCATTCCTAAATGGTTTACTATTCACACCCCCTTGTTGCATTCATTTGCCTTGCCCATTTATTTCCTATGCTGGTTCTCTGTGAGAGAAAGAGAGTGGCCTCAGTGAGATTTCCCTCAGCACGGCGGCCATCTTGGACTGCCTCTGACTGCATTAAGTCTCAGTTCACACAAAATGGAGGTTGGTCTTCAGTGCACCCATATACAAATTTACAAACAGCTGTGAGCTTCAATTCTTTAATTTTAGCTAAAGAATCGTAAACAAAGGTTAGTGTTTTCAGTGAAAACACACTTTCATCTTTCACAAATGATAGCACAGCTGATTCACATTTCCCTCACTAAACATTTGCTTTTTTAACAATGTTTTTGTTGCCATCAAATACATAACATGATTTTCATAAAAACATTAATTTTCATTCATATTCTTTTAGGTATTGCTGTGGCATCACACCTTTTATCCTCAGCATAGGAGGCAGTTATTGTGGTTCTCACACAGGCGAAAACCAAAATGTATAGTTGTAAACATGCTTTTCATTTACACATCCAGTCAGAAAAAACGTGTTCCTTTGGTTATATTAGATACAAATTATTGGACTGTTGTTTTCTCACTGTTCTGCACTGTTGCATTGATCACCTGGCCAGATTTGTTGTTCTTGGCCTTTCCTATTTAATAAATGACTTCATACAAGATACAGCTTTTGTTTGCCTACCCTGTATTGAGACAATGGGAGTCCACTTTTGGCTTTATTGTGGTTCAGGGGAGTAGGGTAAAAGGATTTTGTGACGAGAGGTGCCATCCTATAAATGCGAACACTTAAACTCTCTTCAATGAGCATACATGCCAACATACCTGGTTCAAGCTTGAGACTACCAATGTTTAAGCCTAAATGGCTTTATCTGTTTCCGACCTGAGATTGCTTCTTCTTTAATGTATATCAATTGGCAAAATACATTCCCCCTAGTTTGTTTCCAAAATATCTACTTTTAAAATGTTGACATGTCTGAATGAGGCTGAACCGAATATATGATGTTACAACGCAAACAGTTACAACGCATGCCTTTACAACGTGGCTTTTACATCGCAGCATCCATTACAAGACATGATTTTAGAACGCATGCCATCACAACGCATTTTTAGAAACTACATTTGCAACGCATTCCATTACAACGCATACCATTACAATGCACAATACTTTTAGGGCAAGAGTAGTGTAAGTGTTAGATAGCGTAGGGGTAAAAATTATTATTCCCACTCCAGTGAGTGCAACAGTAGGGTAAGTGGTGGATAGTGTAGGGGTAAAAATGTATATTCCCACTCCAGTGAGTGCAACAGTAGGGTAAGTTGGATAGTGTTGGATAGTGTAGGGTTTTAAAATACTAGCCCCATGTACCCCAGAACCCATACCCACCCTAAAACAAAAAAATCCCCATTACTTACCTTATAATGCGTTGTAATGGCATGCGTTGTAATGATATTCATTGTAATGGCATGCGTTGTAGTGACATGCATTGTAATTGCATGCGTTGTAATGGTATGTGATGTAAGGGCAGCTGCGTTGTAATGACTGCGTTGTGAAGGTAGTGCGTTGTAATGACTGCTATGTAGAGGTTGTTTCCCGGCTGAACTAGTTGAAGACTGTAGAATTCAGACCTGAAATTGCTTCTTCTTTAATGTATTTCAATTGGCAAAATACATTCCCCCTAATTTGCTTTCACAATATCTACTTTTAAAATGTTGACATGACTGAATGAGGCTGAACTGAATATATAATGTTACAATGCAAACAATTACAACGCATGCCTTTACAACGCGGTTTTTACATCGCAGCATCCATTACAATGCATGATTTTACAAAACATGCCATCACAACGCATTTTTAGAAACTACATTTACAATGGATTCCATTACAACGCATACCTTTACAACGCATGCCATTACAACACGCAATACTTTTAGGGCAAGAGTAGCGTAAGTGTTGGATAGCGTAGGGGTAAAAATTGCTATTCCCACTCCAGTGAGTGCAACAGTAGGGTAAGTGTTGGATAGTGTAGGTGTAAAAATGTCTATTCCCACTCCAGTGAGTGCAACAGTAGGGTAAGTGTTGGATAGTGTAGGGCTAAAAATGTATATTCTCACTCCAGTAAGTGCAACTGTAGGGTAAGTTGGATAGTGTAGGATAGTGTAGGGATAAAAATACTATCCCCATGTACCCCAGAACCCAAACCCACCCTAAAACAAAAAAATCACCATTACTTACCTTATAATGCGTTGTAATGGCATGCGTTGTAATGATATTCATTGTAATGGCATGCGTTGTAGTGACATGCGTTGTAATGGCATGCGTTGTAATGGTATGTGATGTTACGGCAGCTGCGTTGTAATGACTGCGCTGTGAAGGTAGTGCGTTGTAATGACTGCTATGTAAAGGTTGTTTCCCGGCTGAACTAGTTGAAGACTGTAGAATTCTGACCTGAAATTGCTTCTTCTTTAATGTATTTCAATTGGCAAAATACATTCCCCCTAATTTGCTTTCAAAATATCTACTTTTAAAATGTTGACATGTCTGAATGAGGCTGAACTGAATATATGATGTTACAACGCAAACAATGACAACGCATGCCTTTACAACGTGGTTTTTACATCGCTGCATCCATTACAATGCATGATTTTACAACACATGCCATCACAACGCATTTTTAGAAACTACATTTACAACGCATTCCATTACAACGCATACCATTACAACGCATGCCATTACAACGCGCAATACTTTTAGGGCAAGAGTAGTGTAAGTGTTGGATAGCGTAGGGGTAAAAATTACTATTCCCACTCCAGTGAATGCAACAGTAGGGTAAGTGTTGGATAGTGTAGGGGTACACATTTCTATTTCCACTCTAGTGAGTGCAACAGTAGGGTAAGTGTTGGATAGTGTAGTGGTACACATTTCTATTCCCACTCTACTGAGTGCAACAGTGGGGTAAGTGTTGGATAGTGTAGGGATAAAAATACTATCCCCATGTACCCCAGAACCCATACCCACCCTAAAACAAAAAAATCCCAATTACTTACCTTATAATGCGTTGTAATGACATGCGTTGTAATGATATTCATTGTAATGGCATGCGTTGTAGTGACATGCGTTGTAATGGCATGCGTTGTAATGGTATGTGATGTAAGGGCAGCTGCGTTGTAATGACTGCGTTGTGTAGGTAGTGCAATGTAATGACTGCTATGTAAAGGTTGTTTCCCGGCTGAACTAGTTGAAGACTGTAGAAGTATTTTGCTTGTTAGGAGGGCCCAGTTATTGCCAAAAAGTAATATGCAGTTTATCCAGCAGTCTGGCTGAAAGAGGGCACACACTTTGAGTGGTATCTCTATCAGCTGAGTTGAACTTTTGACCTCTTCTGCCACCAGGACAGAGGCTGGCATGAACATTCTGAGAGAAGAATGCCCTGTGTCAGTATTCTGTGCCAACATTCTAAAGCTTCCCTGCCCAGCCCCCGCTTCAAGCACCCTTCTCAAAGAGGAACATGAAAAGTGACAGAAGCTTTAGATACAGAGATCGGTTCTGGCTCATGTCACTCTTGCTTTGGCCAAATGATTGAACCTTACAACAACCTTACCCAACACTCTCCAGGTTATCCCTGTCCCTCACTTCACTCACGTCATATTCATTACATACACCCGGTATTGTTCCCTTTTCTATTCATTCCTAAATGATTTACTATCCACACCCCTTGTTGCATTCATTTGCCTTGCACATTTATTTCCTATGCTGGTTCTCTGTGAGAGAAAGAGAGTGGCCTCAGTAAGATTTCCCTCAACACGGCGGCCATCTTGGACTGCCTCTGACTGCATTAAGTCTCAGTTCACACAAAATGGAGGTTGTTCTTTAATGCACCCATTTCCAAATTTACAAACAGTTGTGAGCTTCAATTCTTTAATTTTAGGCTAAAGAATCGTAAACAAAGAATAGTGTTTTCAGTGAAAACACACTTTTATCTTTCACAAATGATAGCACAGCTGATTCACATTTCCCTCACTAAACATTTGCTTTTTTAACAATATGTTTGTTGCCATCAAATACATACATGCTTTTCATAAAAACATTAATTTTCATTCATGTTCTTTTAGGTATTGCTGTGGCATCACACCTTTTATCCTCAGCATAGCAGACAGTTTTTGTGGTTCTCACACAGGCAAAAAACCAAAATGTATGGTTGTAAACATGCTTTTCATTTACAAATCCAGTCAGAAAAAACGTGTTCCTTTGGTTATATTAGATACAAATTATTGGACTGTGGTTTTCTCACTGTTCTGCAATGTTGCATTGATCACCTAGCCAGATTTGTTTTACTTGGCCGTTCCTATTTAATAAATGACTTCATACAAGATACAGCTTTTGTTTGCCTACCCTGTATTGAGACAATGGGAGTCCACTTTTGGCTTTATTGTGGTTCAGGGGAGTAGGGTAAAAGGCTTTTGTGATGATAGGTGCCGTCCTATAAATGCGAACACTTAAACTCTCTTCAATGAGCCTACATGCCAACATACCTGGTTCAAGCTTGAGACTACTAATGTTTAAGCCAAAATGGCTTTATCTGTTTCCGACCTGACATTGCTTCTTCTTTAATTTTTATCAATTGGCAAAATGCATTCCCCCTAATTTGTTTCCAAAATATCTACTTTTAAAATGTTGACATGTCTGAATGAGGCTGAACCAAATATCTGATGTTACAACGCAAACAGTTACAACGCATGCCTTTAGAACGTGCCTTTTACATCGCAGCATCCATTACAACGCATGATTTTACAACGCATGCCCTGACAACGCATTTTTAGAAACTAAATTTACAACGCATTCCATTACAACGCATACCATTACAATGCATGCCATTACAACGCACAATACTTTTAGGGCAAGAGTAGGGTAAGTGTTAGATAGCGTAGGGGTAAAAATTACTATTCCCACTCCAGTGGGTGCAACAGTAGGGTAAGTTTTGGGTAGTGTAGGGGTATACATTTCTATTCCCACTCCAGTGAGTGCAACAGGAGGGTAAGTATTGGATAGTGTAGGGATAAGAATACTATCTCCATGAACCCCAAAACCCATACCCACCCTAAAACTAAAAAATCCCCACGACTTACCTTATAATGCGTTGTAATGGCATGTGTTGTAATGATATTCATTGTAATGGCATGCGTTGTAGTGACATGCGTTGTAATGGCATGCGTTGTAATGGTATTTGATGTAAGGGCAGCTGCGTTGTAATGACTGCGTTGTGTAGTTAGTGCAATGTAATGACTGCTATGTAAAGGTTGTTTCCCGGCTGAACTAGTTGAAGACTGTAGAAGTATTTTGCTTGTTAGGAGGGCCCAGTTATTGCCAAAAAGTAATATTCAGTTTATCCAGCAGTCTGGCTGAAAGAGGGCACACACTTTGAGTGGTATCTCTATCAGCTGAGTTGAACTTTTGACCTCTTCTGCCACCAGGGCAGAGGCTGGCATGGACATTCTGAGAGAAGAATGCCCTGTGTCAGTATTCTGTGCCAACATTCTAAAGCTTCCCTGCCCAGCCCCCGCTTCAAGCACCCTTCTCAGAGAGGAACATGAAAAGTGACAGAAGCTTTAGATACAGAGATCGGTTCTGGCTCATGTCACTCTTGCTTTGGCCAAATGATTGAACCTTACAACAACCTTACCTAACGCTCTCCAGTTTATCCCTGTCCCTCACTTCATTCACTTCATATTCATTACATACACCCGGTATTGTTCCCTTTTCTATTCATTCCTAAATGATTTACTATCCACATCCCTTGTTACATTCATTTGCCTTGCACATTTATTTCCTATGCTGGTTCTCTGTGAGAGAAATAGAGTGGCCTCAGTGAGATTTCCCTCAGCACGGCAGCCATCTTGGACTGCCTCTGACTGCATTAAGTCTCAGTTCACACAAAATGGAGGTTGTTCTTCAGTGCACCCATATCTAAATTTACAAACAGTTGTGAGATTCAATTCATTAATTTTAGGCTAAAGAATAGTAAACAAAGAATAGTGTTTTCAGTGAAAACACACTTTTATCTTTCACAAAAGATAGCACAGCTGATTCACATTTCCCTCACTAAACATTTGCTTTTTTAACAATATGTTTGTTGCCATCAAATACATAACACGATTTTCATAAAAACATTAATTTTCATTCATATTCTTTTAGGTATTGCTGTGGCATCACACCTTTTATCCTCAGCATAGCAGGCAGTTTTTGTGGTTCTCACACAGGCAAAAAACTAAATGTATAGTTGTAAACATTCTTTTCGTTTACAAATCCAGTCAGAAAAAATGTGTTCCTTTGGTTATATTAGATACACTTTATTGGACTGTGGTTTTCGCACTGTACTGCACTGTTTCATTGATCACCTGGCCAGCTTTGTTTTAATTGGCCTTTCCTATTTAATAAATGACTTCATACAACATACAGTTATTGTTTGTCTACCCTGTATTGAGACAATGGGAGTCCACTTTTGGCTTTATTATGATTCAGGGGAGTAGGGTAAAAGGCTTTTGTGACAATAGGTGCCCACCTATAAATGTGTACACTGAAACTCTCTTCAATGAGCATACATGCCAACATACCGGATTCAAGCTTGAGACTACCAATGTTTAATCCAAAATGGCTTTTTCTGATTCTGACCTGAAATTGCTTCTTCTTTAATGTATTTCAATTGGCAAAATACATTCCCCCTAATTCGTTTTCAAAATATCTACTTTTAAAATGTTGACATGTCTGAATGAGGCTGAACTGAATATATGATGTTACAACGCAAACAATTACAACGCATGCCTTTACAACGCAGTTTTTACATCGCAGCATCATTAAAATGCATGATTTTACAACGCATGCCATCACAACGCATTTTTAGAAAATACATTTACAATGCATTCCATTACAACGCATAGCTTTACAACGCATGCCATTACAACACGCAATACTTTTAGGGCAAGAGTAGTGTAAGTGTTGGATAGCGTAGGGGTAAAAATTGCTATTCCCACTCCAGTGAGTGCAACAGTAGGGTAAGTGTTGGATAGTGTAGGGGTAAAAATTTCTATTCCCACTCCAGTGAGTGCAACAGTAGGGTAAGTTGGATAGTGTTGGATAGTGTAGGGTTTTAAAATACTATCCCCATGTACCCCAGAACCCATACCCACCCTAATACAAAAAAATCCCCATTACTTACCTTATAATGCGTTGTAATGGCATGCGTTGTAATGATATTCATTGTAATGGCATGCGTTGTAGTGACATGCATTGTAATGGCATGCGTTGTAATGGTATGTGATGTAAGGGCAGCTGCGTTGTAATGACTGCGTTGTGAAGGTAGTGCGTTGTAATGACTGCAATGTAAAGGTTGTTTCCCGGCTGAACTAGTTGAAGACTGTAGAATTCTGACCTGAAATTGCTTCTTCTTTAATGTATTTCAATTGGCAAAATACATTCCCCCTAATTTGCTTTCACAATATCTACTTTTAAAATGTTGACATGTCTGAATGAGGCTGAACTGAATATATGATGTTACAACGCAAACAATTACAATGCATGCCTTTACAACGCGGTTTTTACATCGCAGCATCCATTACAATGCATGATTTTACAACGCATGCCATCACAACGCATTTTTAGAAACTACATTTACAATGCATTCCATTACAACGCATACCTTTACAATGCATGCCTTTACAACACGCAATACTTTTAGGGCAAGAGTAGTGTAAGTGTTGGATAGCGTAGGGGTAAAAATTGCTA
Source organism: Lissotriton helveticus (assembly GCF_964261635.1). Classification (NCBI taxonomy): domain Eukaryota; kingdom Metazoa; phylum Chordata; class Amphibia; order Caudata; family Salamandridae; genus Lissotriton; species Lissotriton helveticus. The sequence continues at coordinate 1,066,728,156 of NC_136070.1, read as the reverse complement.
TACCCACTCCAGTGAGTGCAACAGTAGGGTAAGTGTTGGATAGTGTAGGGGTAAAAATGTCTATTCCCACTCTAGTGAGTGCAACAGTAGGGTAAGTGTTGGATAGAGTAGGGGTAAAAATTTCTATTACCACTCCAGTGAGTGCAACTGTAGGGTAAGTTGCGCTACGAGGCCTCCGGGTTGTCTGCGCTTAATAAAACCCACTTAATAATAATAATAATAATAAGTTGGATAGTGTTGGATAGTGTAGGGATAAAAATACTATCTTCATGTACCCCAGAACCCACACCCACCCTAAAACTAAAAAAATCCCCATTACTTACCTTATAATGCGTTGTAATGGCATGCGTTGTAATGATATTCATTGTAATGGCATGCGTTGTAGTGACATGCGTTGTAATGGCATGCGTTGTAATGGTATGTATAGTAAGGGCAGCTTCGTTGTAATGACTGCGTTGTGTAGGTAGTGCGTTGTAATGACTGCTATGTAAAGGTTGTTTCCCGGCTGAACTAGTTGAAGACTGTAGAAATCTGACCTGAAATTACTTCTTCTTTAATGTATTTCAATTGGCAAAATACATTCCCCCTAATTTGCTTTCAAAATATCTACTTTTAAAATGTTGACATGTCTGAATGAGGCTGAACTGAATATATGATGTTACAACGCAAACAGTTTCAATGCATTCCTTTAGAACGTGCCTTTTACATCGCAGCATCCATTACAACGCATGATTTTACAACGCATGCCCTCACAACGCATTTTTAGAAACTAAATTTACAACGCATATCATTACAACGCATGCCATTACAACGCATGCCATTACAACGCACAATACTTTTAGGGCAAGAGTAGGGTAAGTGTTAGATAGCGTAGGGGTAAAAATTACTATTCCCACTCCAGTGAGTGCAACAGTAGGGTAAGTGTTGGGTAGTGTAGGGGTATACATTTCTATTCCCACTCCAGTGAGTGCAACAGGAGGGTAAGTATTAGATAGTGTAGGGATAAGAATACTATCCCCATGAACCCCAAAACCCATACCCACCCTAAAACTAAAAAATCCCCACTACTTACCATATAATGCGTTGTAATGGCATGCGTTGTAATGATATTCATTGTAATGGCTTGCGTTGTAGTGACATACGTTGTAATGGCATGCGTTATAATGGTGTGCGTTGTAAGGGCAGCTGCGTTGTAATGACTGCATTGTGAAGGTAGTGCCTTGTAATGACTGCTATGTAAAGGTTGTTTCCCGGCTGAACTAGTTGAAGACTGTAGAATTCTGACCTGAAATTGTTTCTTCTTTAATGTATTTCAATTGGCAAAATACATTCCCCCTAATTTGCTTTCGAAATATCTACTTTTAAAATGTTGACATGTCTGAATGAGGCTGAACTGAATATATGATGTTACAACGCAAACAATTACAACGCATGCCTTTACAACGCGGTTTTTACATCGCAGCATCCATTACAATGCATGGTTTTACAACGCATGCCATCACAACCTATTTTTAGAAACTACATTTACAACACTTTCCATTACATCGCATACCTTTACAACGCATGCCATTACAAAACACAATACTTTTAGGGCAAGAGTAGTGTAAGTGTTGGATAGCGTAGGGGTAATAATTGCTATTCCCACTCCAGTGAGTGCAACAGTAGGGTAAGTGTTGGATAGTGTAGGGGTAAACATTTCTATTCCCACTCCAGTGAGTGCAACAGTAGGGTAAGTGTTGGATAGTGTTGGGATAAAAATACTATCCCCATGTACCCCAGAACCCATACCCACCCTAAAACAAATAAATCCCCATTACTTACCTTATAATGCGTTGTAATGGAATGCGTTGTAATGATATTCATTGTAATTGCATGCGTTGTAGTGACATGCGTTGTAATGGTATGCGTTGTGATGGTATGTGATGTAAGGGCAGCTGCGTTGTAATAACTGCATTGTGTAGATAGTGCAATGTAATGACTACTATGTAAAGGTTGTTTCCTGGCTGAACTAGTTGAAGACTGTAGAAGTATTTTGCTTGTTTGGAGGCCCCAGTTATTGCCAAAAAGTAATATGCAGTTTATCCAGCAGTCTGGCTGAAAGAGGGCACACACTTTGAGTGGTATCTCTATCAGCTGAGTTGAACTTTTGACCTCTTCTGCCACCAGGGCAGAGGCTGGCATGAACATTCTGAGAGAAGAATGCCCTGTGTCAGTATTCTGTGCCAACATTCTAAAGCTTCCCTGCCCAGCCCCCACTTCAAGCACCCTTCTCAGAGAGGAACATGAAAAGTGGCAGAAGCTTTAGATACAGAGATCGGTTCTGGCTCATGTCACTCTTGCTTTGGCCAAATGATTGAACCTTACAACAACCTTACCCAACACTCTCCAGGTTATCCCTGTCCCTCACTTCACTCACTTCATATTCATTACATACACCCGGTATTGTTCACTTTAATATTCATTCCTAAATTGTTTACTATCCACACCCCCTTGTTACATTCATTTGCCTTGCACATTTATTTCCTATGCTGGTTCTCTGTGAGAGAAATAGTGTGGCCTCAGTGAGATTTCCCTCAGCACGGCAGCCATCTTGGACTGCCTCTAACTGCATTAAGTCTCAGTTCACACAAAATGGAGGTTGTTCTTCAGTTCACCCATATCTAAATTTACAAACAGTTGTGAGCTTCAATTCTTTATTTTAGGCTAAAGAATCGTAAACAAAGAATAGTGTTTTCAGTGAAAACACACTTTTATCTTTCACAAAAGATAGCACAGCTGATTCACATTTCCCTCACTAAACATTTGGTTTTTAACAATATGTTTGTTGCCATCAAATACATAACACGATTTTCATAAAAACATTAATTTTCATTCATATTCTTTTAGGTATTGCTGTGGCATCACACCTTTTATCCTCAGCATAGCAGGCAGTTTTTGTGGTTCTCACACAGGCAAAAAACTAAATGTATAGTTGTAAACATTCTTTTCATTTACAAATCCAGTCAGAAAAAATGTGTTCCTTTGGTTATATTAGATACACTTTATTGGACTGTGGTTTTCGCACTGTACTGCACTGTTTCATTGATCACCTGGCCAGCTTTGTTTTACCTGGCCTTTCCTATTTAATAAATGACTTCATACAACATACAGTTATTGTTTGTCTACCCTGTATTGAGACAATGGGAGTCCACTTTTGGCTTTATTATGGTTCAGGGGAGTAGGGTAAAAGGCGTTTGTGACAATAGGTGCCCACCTATAAATATGTACACTGAAACTCTCTTCAATGAGCATACATGCCAACATACCGGATTCAAGCTTGAGACTACCAATGTTTAATCCAAAATGGCTTTTTCTGTTTCTGACCTGAAATTGCTTCTTCTATAATGTATTTCAATTGGCAAAATACATTCCCCCTAATTTGTTTTCAAAATATCTACTTTTAAAATGTTGACATGTCTGAATGAGGCTGAACTGAATATATGATGTTACAACGCAAACAATTACAATGCATGCCTTTACAACGCGGTTTTTACATCGCAGCATCATTAAAATGCATGATTTTACAACGCATGCCATCAACGCATTTTTAGAAAATTCATTTACAATGCATTCCATTACAACGCATAGCTTTACAACGCATGCCATTACAACACGCAATACTTTTAGGGCAAGAGTAGTGTAAGTGTTGGGTAGCGTAGGTTTAAAAATTGCTATTCCCACTCCAGTGAGTGCAACAGTAGGGTAAGTGTTGGATAGTGTAGGGGTAAAAATTTCTATTCCCACTCCAGTGAGTGCAACAGTAGGGTAAGTTGGATAGTGTTGGATAGTGTAGGGTTTTAAAATACTATCCCCATGTACCCCAGAACCCATACCCACCCTAATACAAAAAAATCCCCATTACTTACCTTATAATGCGTTGTAATGGCATGCGTTGTAATGATATTCATTGTAATGGCATGCGTTGTAGTGACATGCATTGTAATGGCATGCGTTGTAATGGTATGTGATGTAAGGGCAGCTGCGTTGTAATGACTGCGTTGTGAAGGTAGTGCGTTGTAATGACTGCTATGTAAAGGTTGTTTCCCGGCTGAACTAGTTGAAGACTGTAGAATTCTGACCTGAAATTGCTTCTTCTTTAATGTATTTCAATTGGCAAAATACATTCCCCCTAATTTGCTTTCACAATATCTACTTTTAAAATGTTGACATGACTGAATGAGGCTGAACTGAATATATGATGTTACAACGTAAACAATTACAACGCATGCCTTTACAACGCGGTTTTTACATCGCAGCATCCATTACAATGCATGATTTTACAACGCATGCCATCACAACGCATTTTTAGAAACTACATTTACAATGCATTCCATTACAACGCATACCTTTACAACGCATGCCATTACAACACGCAATACTTTTAGGGCAAGAGTAGTGTAAGTGTTGGATAGCGTAGGGGTAAAAATTGCTATTCCCACTCCAGTGAGTGCAACAGTAGGGTAAGTGTTGGATAGTGTAGGGGTAAAAATGTCTATTCCCACTCTAGTGAGTGCAACAGTAGGGTAAGTGTTGGATAGTGTAGGGGTAAAAATTTCTATTCCCACTCCAGTGAGTGCAACTGTAGGGTAAGTTGGATAGTGTTGGATAGTGTAGGGATACAAATACTATCTTCATGTACCCCAGAACCCATACCCACCCTAAAACTAAAAAATCCCCATTACTTACCCTATAATGCGTTGTAATGATATTCATTGTAATGGCATGCATTGTAGTGACATGCGTTGTAATGGCATGCGTTGTAATGGTATGTGATGTAAGGGCAGCTGCGTTGTAATGACTGCGTTGTGTAGGTAGTGCGTTGTAATGACTGCTATGTAAAGGTTGTTTCCTGGCTGAACTAGTTGAAGACTGTAGAATTCTGACCTGAAATTACTTCTTCTTTAATGTATTTCAATTGGCAAAATACATTCCCCCTAATTTGCTTTCAAAATATCTACTTTTAAAATGTTGACATGTCTGAATGAGGCTGAACTGAATATATGATGTTACAACGCAAACAATTATAACGCATGCCTTTACAACGCGGTTTTTACATCGCAGCATCCATTACAATGCATGATTTTACAACGCATGCCATCACAACGCATTTTTAGAAACTACATTTACAATGCATTCCATTACAACGCATACCATTACAACGCATGCCATTACAACGCGCAATACTTTTAGGGCAAGAGTAGTGTAAGTGTTGGATAGCGTAGGGGTAATAATTGCTATTCCCACTCCAGTGAGTGCAACAGTAGGGTAAGTGTTGGATAGTGTAGGGGTAAACATTTCTATTCCCACTCCAGTGAGTGCAACAGTAGGGTAAGTGTTGGATAGTGTTGGGATAAAAATACTATCCCCATGTACCCCAGAACCCATACCAACCCTAAAACAAATAAATCCCCATTACTTACCTTATAATGCGTTGTAATGGAATGCGTTGTAATGATATTCATTGTAATTGCATGCGTTGTAGTGACATGCGTTGTAATGGTATGCGTTGTGATGGTATGTGATGTAAGGGCAGCTGCGTTGTAATAACTGCATTGTGTAGATAGTGCAATGTAATGACTACTATGTAAAGGTTGTTTCCTGGCTGAACTAGTTGAAGACTGTAGAAGTATTTTGCTTGTTTGGAGGCCCCAGTTATTGCCAAAAAGTAATATGCAGTTTATCCAGCAGTCTGGCTGAAAGAGGGCACACACTTTGAGTGGTATCTCTATCAGCTGAGTTGAACTTTTGACCTCTTCTGCCACCAGGGCAGAGGCTGGCATGAACATTCTGAGAGAAGAATGCCCTGTGTCAGTATTCTGTGCCAACATTCTAAAGCTTCCCTGCCCAGCCCCCACTTCAAGCACCCTTCTCAGAGAGGAACATGAAAAGTGGCAGAAGCTTTAGATACAGAGATCGGTTCTGGCTCATGTCACTCTTGCTTTGGCCAAATGATTGAACCTTACAACAACCTTACCCAACACTCTCCAGGTTATCCCTGTCCCTCACTTCACTCACTTCATATTCATTACATACACCCGGTATTGTTCACTTTAATATTCATTCCTAAATTGTTTACTATCCACACCCCCTTGTTACATTCATTTGCCTTGCACATTTATTTCCTATGCTGGTTCTCTGTGAGAGAAATAGTGTGGCCTCAGTGAGATTTCCCTCAGCACGACAGCCATCTTGGACTGCCTCTAACTGCATTAAGTCTCAGTTCACACAAAATGGAGGTTGTTCTTCAGTTCACCCATATCTAAATTTACAAACAGTTGTGAGCTTCAATTCTTTATTTTAGGCTAAAGAATCGTAAACAAAGAATAGTGTTTTCAGTGAAAACACACTTTTATCTTTCACAAAAGATAGCACAGCTGATTCACATTTCCCTCACTAAACATTTGGTTTTTAACAATATGTTTGTTGCCATCAAATACATAACACGATTTTCATAAAAACATTAATTTTCATTCATATTCTTTTAGGTATTGCTGTGGCATCACACCTTTTATCCTCAGCATAGCAGGCAGTTTTTGTGGTTCTCACACAGGCAAAAAACTAAATGTATAGTTGTAAACATTCTTTTCATTTACAAATCCAGTCAGAAAAAATGTGTTCCTTTGGTTATATTAGATACACTTTATTGGACTGTGGTTTTCGCACTGTACTGCACTGTTTCATTGATCACCTGGCCAGCTTTGTTTTACCTGGCCTTTCCTATTTAATAAATGACTTCATACAACATACAGTTATTGTTTGTCTACCCTGTATTGAGACAATGGGAGTCCACTTTTGGCTTTATTATGGTTCAGGGGAGTAGGGTAAAAGGCGTTTGTGACAATAGGTGCCCACCTATAAATATGTACACTGAAACTCTCTTCAATGAGCATACATGCCAACATACCGGATTCAAGCTTGAGACTACCAATGTTTAATCCAAAATGGCTTTTTCTGTTTCTGACCTGAAATTGCTTCTTCTATAATGTATTTCAATTGGCAAAATACATTCCCCCTAATTTGTTTTCAAAATATCTACTTTTAAAATGTTGACATGTCTGAATGAGGCTGAACTGAATATATGATGTTACAACGCAAACAATTACAATGCATGCCTTTACAACGCGGTTTTTACATCGCAGCATCATTAAAATGCATGATTTTACAACGCATGCCATCAACGCATTTTTAGAAAATTCATTTACAATGCATTCCATTACAACGCATAGCTTTACAACGCATGCCATTACAACACGCAATACTTTTAGGGCAAGAGTAGTGTAAGTGTTGGGTAGCGTAGGTTTAAAAATTGCTATTCCCACTCCAGTGAGTGCAACAGTAGGGTAAGTGTTGGATAGTGTAGGGGTAAAAATTTCTATTCCCACTCCAGTGAGTGCAACAGTAGGGTAAGTTGGATAGTGTTGGATAGTGTAGGGTTTTAAAATACTATCCCCATGTACCCCAGAACCCATACCCACCCTAATACAAAAAAATCCCCATTACTTACCTTATAATGCGTTGTAATGGCATGCGTTGTAATGATATTCATTGTAATGGCATGCGTTGTAGTGACATGCATTGTAATGGCATGCGTTGTAATGGTATGTGATGTAAGGGCAGCTGCGTTGTAATGACTGCGTTGTGAAGGTAGTGCGTTGTAATGACTGCTATGTAAAGGTTGTTTCCCGGCTGAACTAGTTGAAGACTGTAGAATTCTGACCTGAAATTGCTTCTTCTTTAATGTATTTCAATTGGCAAAATACATTCCCCCTAATTTGCTTTCACAATATCTACTTTTAAAATGTTGACATGACTGAATGAGGCTGAACTGAATATATGATGTTACAACGTAAACAATTACAACGCATGCCTTTACAACGCGGTTTTTACATCGCAGCATCCATTACAATGCATGATTTTACAACGCATGCCATCACAACGCATTTTTAGAAACTACATTTACAATGCATTCCATTACAACGCATACCTTTACAACGCATGCCATTACAACACGCAATACTTTTAGGGCAAGAGTAGTGTAAGTGTTGGATAGCGTAGGGGTAAAAATTGCTATTCCCACTCCAGTGAGTGCAACAGTAGGGTAAGTGTTGGATAGTGTAGGGGTAAAAATGTCTATTCCCACTCTAGTGAGTGCAACAGTAGGGTAAGTGTTGGATAGTGTAGGGGTAAAAATTTCTATTCCCACTCCAGTGAGTGCAACTGTAGGGTAAGTTGGATAGTGTTGGATAGTGTAGGGATACAAATACTATCTTCATGTACCCCAGAACCCATACCCACCCTAAAACTAAAAAATCCCCATTACTTACCCTATAATGCGTTGTAATGATATTCATTGTAATGGCATGCATTGTAGTGACATGCGTTGTAATGGCATGCGTTGTAATGGTATGTGATGTAAGGGCAGCTGCGTTGTAATGACTGCGTTGTGTAGGTAGTGCGTTGTAATGACTGCTATGTAAAGGTTGTTTCCTGGCTGAACTAGTTGAAGACTGTAGAATTCTGACCTGAAATTACTTCTTCTTTAATGTATTTCAATTGGCAAAATACATTCCCCCTAATTTGCTTTCAAAATATCTACTTTTAAAATGTTGACATGTCTGAATGAGGCTGAACTGAATATATGATGTTACAACGCAAACAATTATAACGCATGCCTTTACAACGCGGTTTTTACATCGCAGCATCCATTACAATGCATGATTTTACAACGCATGCCATCACAACGCATTTTTAGAAACTACATTTACAATGCATTCCATTACAACGCATACCATTACAACGCATGCCATTACAACGCGCAATACTTTTAGGGCAAGAGTAGTGTAAGTGTTGGATAGCGTAGGGATAAAAATTACTATTCCCACTCCAGTGAGTGCAACAGTAGGGTAAGTGTTGGATAGTGTAGGGGTACACATTTCTATTCCCACTCTAGTGAGTGCAACAGTAGGGTAAGTGTTGGACAGTGTAGGGGTACACATTTCTATTCCCACTCTAGTGAGTGCAACAGTGGGGTAAGTGGTGGATAGTGTAGGGATAAAAATACTATCCCCATGTACCCCAGAACCCATACCCACCCTAAAACAAAAAAATCCCCATTACTTACCTTATAATGCATTGTAATGGCATGCGTTGTAATGATATTCATTGTAATGGCATGCGTTGTAGTGACATGCGTTGTAATGGCATGCGTTTTAATGGTATGTGTTGTAAGGGCAGCTGCACTGTAATGACTGCGTTGTGTAGGTGGTGCAATGTAATGACTGCTATGTAAAGGTTGTTTCCCGGCTGAACTAGTTGAAGACTGTAGAAGTATTTTGCTTGTTAGGAGGGCCCGGCTATTGCCAAAAAGTAATATGCAGTTTATCCAGCAGTCTGGCTGAAAGTGGGCACACACTTTGAGTGGTATCTCTATCAGCCGAGTTGAACTTTTGACCTCTTCTGCCACCAGGGCAGAGGCTGGCATGGACATTCTGAGAGAAGAATGCCCTGTGTCAGTATTCTGTGCCAACATTCTAAAGCTTCCCTGCCCAGCCCCCGCTTCAAGCACCCTTCTCAGAGAGGAACATGAAAAGTGGCAGAAGCTTTAGATACAGAGATCGGTTCTGGCTCATGTCACTCTTGCTTTGGCCAAATGATTGAACCTTACAACAACCTTACCTAACACTCTCCAGGTTATGCCTGTCCCTCACTTCACTCACTTCATATTCATTATATACACCCGGTAATGTTCCCTTTTCTATTAATTCCTAAAGTATTTACTATCCACCCCCCCTTGTTGCATTCATTTGCCTTGCTCATTTATTTCCTATGCTGGTTCTCTGTGAGAGAAAGAGAGTGGTCTCTGTGAGATTTCCCTCAACACGGCGGCCATCTTGGACTGCCTCTGACTGCATTAAGTCTCAGTTCACACAAAATGGAGGTTGTTCTTCAGTGCACCCATATATGAATTTACAAACAGTTGTGAGCTACAATTCTTTAATTTTAGGCTAAAGAATCGTAAACAAAGGTTAGTGTTTTCAGTGAAAACACACTTTTATCTTTCACAAATAATAGCACAGCTAATTCACATTTCCCTCACTAAACATTTGCTTTTTTAACAATGTTTTTGTTGCCATCAAATACATGACATGATTTTCATAAAAACGTTAATTTTCATTCATATTCTTTTAGGTATTGCTGTGGCATCACACCTTTTATCCTCAGCATAGCAGGCAGTTTTTGTGGTTCTCACACAGGCGAAAACCAAAATGTATAGTTGTAAACATGCTTTTCATTTACAAATCCAGTCAGAAAAAACGTGTTCCTTTGGTTATATTAGATACAAATTATTGGACTGTGGTTTTCTCACTGTTCAGCGCTGTTGCATTTATCACCTAGCCAGATTTGTTTTTCTTGGCCTTTCCTATTTAATATGTGATTTCATACAAGATACAGCTTTTGTTTGCCTACCCTGTATTGAGACAATGGGAGTCCACTTTTGGCTTTATTGTGGTTCAGGGGAGAAGGGTAAAAGGCTTTTGTGACGATAGGTGCCATCCTATAAATGCGAACACTTAAAGTCTCTTCAAAGAGCATACATGCCAACATACCTGGTTCAAGCTTGAGACTACTAATGTTTAAGCCAAAATGGCTTTATCTGTTTCCGACTTGAAATTGCTTCTTCTTTAATGTATATCAATTAGCAAAATGCATTCCCCCTAATTTGTTTCCAAAATATCTACTTTTAAAATGTTGACATGTCTGAATGAGGCTGAACCGAATATCTGATGTTACAACGCAAACAGTTACAACGCATGCCTTTAGAACGTGCCTTTTACATCGCAGCATCCATTACAACGCATGATTTTACAACGCATGCCCTCACAACGCATTTTTAGAAACTACATTTACAACGCATTTCATTACAACGCATACCATTACAACGCATGCCATTGCAATGCACAATACTTTTAGGGCACGAGTAGTGTAAGTGTTAGATAGCGTAGGGGTAATAATTACTATTCCCACTCCAGTGAGTGCAACAGGAGGGTAAGTATTGGATAGTGTAGGGATAAGAATACTATCCCCATGAACCCCAAAACCCCTACCCACCCTAAAACTAAAAAATCCCCACTACTTACCTTATAATGCGTTGTAATGGCATGCGTTGTAATGATATTCATTGTAATGGCATGCGTTGCAGTGACATACGTTGTAATGGCATGCGTTATAATGGTATGTGTTGTAAGGGCAGCTGCGTTGTAATGACTTCGTTGTGAAGGTAGTGCGTTGTAATGACTGCTATGTAAAGGTTGTTTCCCAGCTGAGCTAGTTGAAGACTGTAGAATTCTGACCTGAAATTGTTTCTTCTTTAATGTATTTCAATTGGCAAAATATATTCCCCCTAATTTGCTTTCAAAATATCTACTTTTAAAATGTTGACATGTCTGAATGAGGCTGAACTGAATATATGATGTTACAACGCAAACAATTACAACGCATGCCTTTACAACGCGGTTTTTACATCGCAGCATCCATTACAATGCATGGTTTTACAATGCATGACATCACAACGCATTTTTAGAAACTACATTTACAACACATTCCAGTACATCGCATACCTTTACAACGCATGCCATTACAACACGCAATACTTTTAGGGCAAGAGTAGTGTAAGTGTTGGATAGCCTAGGGGTAAAAATTGCTATTCCCACTCCAGTGAGTGCAACAGTAGGGTATGTGTTGGATAGTGTAGGTGTAAAAATTTCTATTCCCACTCCAGTGAGTGCAACAGTAGGGTAAGGGTTGGATAGTGTAGGGATAAAAATACTATCCCCATGTACCCCAGAACCCATACCCACCCTAAAACAAAAAAATCCCCATTACTTACCTTATAATGTGTTGTAATGGCATGTGTTGTAATGATATTCATTGTAATGGCATGCATTGTAGTGACATGCGTTGTAATGGCATGCGTTGTAATGGTATGTGATGTAAGGGCAGCTGCGTTGTAATAACTGCGTTGTGTAGGTAGTGCAATGTAATGACTGCTATGTAAAGTTTGATTCCCGGCTGTACTAGTTGAAGACTGTAGAAATATTTTGCTTGTTAGGAGGGCCCAGTTATTGCCAAAAAGTAATATGCAGTTTATCCAGCAGTCTGGCTGAAAGTGGGCACACACTTTGAGTGGTATCTCTATCAGCTGAGTTGAACTTTTGACCTCTTCTGCCACCAGGGCAGAGGCTGGCATGGACATTCCGAGAGAAGAATGCCCTGTGTCAGTATTCTGTGCCAACAATCTAAAGCTTCCCTGCCCAGCCCCCACTTCAAGCACCCTTCTCAGAGAGGAACATGAAAAGTGACAGAAGCTTTAGATACAGAGATCGGTTCTGGCTCATGTCACTCTTGCTTTGGCAAAATGATTGAACCTTACAACAACCTTACCCAACACTCTCCAGGTTATCCCTGTCCCTCACTTCACTCACTTCATATTCATTACATACACCCGGTATTGTTCCCTTTTCTATTCATTCCTAAATGATTTACTATCCACACCCCTTGTTGCATTCATTTGCCTTGCACATTTATTTCCTATGCTGGTTCTCTGTGAGAGTAAGAGAGTGGCCTCGGTGAGATTTCCCTCAACACGGCGGCCATCTTGGACTGCCTCTAACTGCATTAAGTCTCAGTTCACACAAAATGGAGGTTGTTCTTCAGTGCACCCATATACGAATTTACAAACAGTTGTGAGATTCAATTCTTTAATTTTAGGCTAAAGAATCGTAAACAAAAAATTTGTGTTTTCAGTGAAAACACACTTTTATCTTTCACAAATGATAGCACAGCTGATTCACATTTCCCTCACTAAACATTTGCTTTTTTAACAATATGTTGGTTGCCATCAAATACATAACATGATTTTCATAAAAACATTAATTTTCATTCATGTTCTTTTAGGTATTGCTGTGGCATCACACCTTTTATCCTCAGCATAGCAGGCAGTTTTTGTGGTTCTCACACAGGCAAAAAAAAAAATGTATAGTTGTAAACATTCTTTTCATTTACAAATCCAGTCAGATAAAATGTGTTCCTTTGGTTATATTAGATACACTTTATTGGACTGTGGTTTTCTCACTGTACTGCACTGTTGCATTGATCACCTGGCCAGCTTTGTTTTACTTGACCTTTCCTATTTAATAAATGACTTCATACAACATACAGTTATTGTTTGTCTACCCTGTATTGAGACAATGGGAGTCCACTTTTGGCTTTAGTATGGTTCAGGGGAGTAGGGTAAAAGGCTTTTGTGACAATAGGTGCCCACCTATAAATGTGAACACTGAAACTCTCTTCAATGAGCATACATGCCAACATACCGGATTCAAGCTTGAGACTACCAATGTTTAATCCAAAATGGCTTTTTCTGTTTCCAACCTGAAATTGCTTCTTCTATAATGTATTTCAATTGGCAAAATACATTCCCCCTAGTTTGTTTCCAAAATATCTACTTTTAAAATGTTGACATGTCTGAATGAGGCTGAACTGAATATATGATGTTACAACACAAACAATTACAACGCGTGCCTTTACAACGCGGTTTTTACATCGCAGCATCCATTACAACGCATGATTTTACAACGCATGCCATCACAAAGCATTTTTAGAAACTACATTTACAACGCATTCCACTACAACGCATACTTTACAACGCATGCGATTACAACTCGCAATACTTTTAGGGCAAGAGTAGTGTAAGTGTTGGATAGCGTAGGAGTAAAAATTGCTATTCACACTTTAGTGAGTGCAACAGTAGGGTAAGTGTTGGATAGTGTAGGGGTAAAAATGTCTATTTCCACTCCTGTGAGTGCAACAGTAGGCTAAGTTGGATAGTGTTGGATAGTGTAGGGATAAAAATACTATCCCCATGTACCCCAGAACCCATACCCACCCTAAAACGAAAAAATCCCCATTACTTACCTTATAATGCGTTTTAATGGCATGCGTTGTAATGATATTCATTGTAATGGCATGCGTTGTAGTGACATGCGTTGGATTGGCATGCGTTGTAATGGTATGTGATGTAAGGGCAGCTGCGTTGTAATGACTGCTTTGTGAAGGTAGTGCGTTGTAATGACTGCTATGTAAAGATTGTTTCCTAGCTGAACTAGTTGAAGACTGTAGAATTCTGACCTGAAATTGCTTCTTCTTTAATGTATTTCAATTGGCAAAATACATTCCCCCTGATTTGCTTTCAAAATATCTACTTTTAAAATGTTGACATGTCTGAATGAGGCTGAACTGAATATATGATGTTACAACGCAAACAAGTTCAATGCATGCCTTTACAACGCGGTTTTTACATCGCAGCATCCCTTACAATGCATGATTTTACAACGCATGCCATCACAACGCATTTTTTAGAAACTACATATACAATGCATTCCATTACAACGCATACAATTACAACGCATGCCATTACAACAGGCAATACTTTTAGGGCAAGAGTAGTGTAAGTGTTGGATAGCGTAGGCGTAAAAATTACTATTCCCACTCCAGTGAGTGCAACAGTAGGGTAAGTGTTGGATAGTCTAGGGGTACACATTTCTATTCCCACTCTAGTGAGTGCAACAGTAGGGTAAGTGTTGGATAGTGTAGGGGTACACATTTCTATTCCCACTCTAGTGAGTGAAACAGTGGGGTAAGTGTTGGATAGTGTAGGGATAAAAATACTATCCCCATGAAGCCCAGAACCCATACCCACCCTAAAACAAAAAATCCCCATTACTTACCTTATAATGCGTTGTAATGGCATGCGTTGTAATGATATTCATTGTAATGGCATGCGTTGTAGTGACATGCGTTGTAATGGCATGCGTTGTAATGGTATGTGATGTAAGGGCAGCTGCGTTGTAATGACTGCGTTGTGTAGGTAGTGCAATGTAATGATTGCTATGTAAAGGTTGTTTCCCGGCTGAACTAGTTGAAGACTGTAGAAGTATTTTGCTTGTTAGGAGGGCCCAGTTATTGCCAAAAAGTAATATGCAGTTTATCCAGCAGTCTGGCTGAAAGAGGGCACACACTTTGAGTGGTATCTCTATCACCTGAGTTGAACTTTTGACCTCTTCTGCCACCAGGGCAGAGGCTGGCATGGACATACTGAGAGAAGAATGCCCTGTGTCAGTATTCTGTGCCAACATTCTAAAGCTTCCCTGCCTAGCCCCCACTTCAAGCACCCTTCTCAGAGAGGAACATGAAAAGTGACAGAAGCCTTAGATACAGAGATCGGTTCTGGCTCATGTCACTCTTGCTTTGGCCAAATGATTGAACCTTACAACAACCTTACCCAACACTCTCCAGGTTGTCCCTGTCCCACACTTCACTCACTTCATATTCATTACATACACCCGGTATTGTTCCCTTTCCTATTCATTCCTAAATTGTTTACTATCCACACCCCCTTGTTGCATTCATTTGCCTTGCACATTTATTTCCTATGCTGGTTCTCCGTGAGAGAAAGAGAGTCGCCTCTGTGAGATTTCCCTCAACACGGCGGCCATCTTGGACTGCCTCTGCCTGCATTAAGTCTCAGTTCACACAAAATGGAGGTTGTTCTTCAGTGCACCCATTTCCAAATTTACAAACAGTTGTGAGCTTCAATTCTTTAATTTTAGGCTAAAGAATCGTAAACAAAGAATAGTGTTTTCAGTGAAAACACACTTTTATCTTTCACAAATGATAGCACAGCTGATTCACATTTCCCTCACTAAACATTTGCTTTTTTAACAACCTGTTTGTTGCCATCAAATACATAACATAATTTTCATAAAAACATTAATTTTCATTCATATTCTTTTAGGTATTGCTGTGGCATCACACCTTTTATCCTCAGCATAGCAGGCAGTTTTTGTGGTTCTCACACACGCAAAAAACTAAATGTATAGTTGTAAACATTCTTTTCATTTACAAATCCAGTCAGAAAAAATGTATTCCTTTGGTTATATTAGATACACTTTATTGGACTGTGGTTTTCTCACTGTACTGCACTGTTGCATTGATCACCTGGCCAGCTTTGCTTTACTTGGCCTTTCCTATTTAGAAAAAGAATTCATACAACATACAGCTATTATTTGTCTATCCTGTATTGAGACAATGGGAGTCCACTTTTGGCTTTATTATGGTTCAGGGGAGTAGGGTAAAATGCTTTTGTGACAATAGGTGCCCACCTATAAATGTGAACACTGAAACTCTCTTCAATGAGCATATATGCCAACATACCGGATTCAAGCTTGAGACTACCAATGTTTAATCCAAAATGGCTTTTTCTGTTTCTGACCTGAAATTGCTTCTTCTTTAATGTATTTCAATTGGCAAAATACATTCCCCTAATTAGTTTTCAAAATATCTACTTTTAAAATGTTGACATGTCTGAATGAGGCTGAACTGAATATATGATGCTACAACACAAACAATTACAACGCATGCCTTTACAACGCGGTTTTTACATCGCAGCATCCATTACAATGCATGATTTTACAACGCATGCCATCACAACGCATTTTTAGAAACTACATTTACAACGCATTCCACTACAACGCATACTTTACAACGCATGCCATTACAACACGCAATACTTTTAGGGCAAGAGTAGTGTAAGTGTTGGATAGCGTAGGGGTAAAAATTGCTATTCCCACTCCAGTGAGTGCAACAGTAGGGTAAGTGTTGGATAGTGTATGGGTAAAAATGTCTATTCCCAATCCTGTGAGTGCAACAGTGGGGTAAGTTGGATAGTGTTGGATAGTGTAGGGATACAAATACTATCCCATGTACCCCAGAACCCATACCCACCCTAAAACTAAAAGATCCCCATTACTTACCTTATAATGCGTTGTAATGGCATGCGTTGTAATGATATTCATTGTAGTGGCATGCGTTGTAGTGACATGCGTTGTAATGGCATGCATTGTAATGGTATGTGATGTAAGGGCAGCTGCGTTGTAATGACTGCGTTGTGAAGGTAGTGCGTTGTAATGACTGCTATGTAAAGGTTGTTTCCCAGCTGAACTAGTTGAAGACTGCAGAATTCTGACCTGAAATTGCTACTTCTTTATTGTATTTCAATTAGCAAAATACATTCCCCCTAATTTGTTTTCAAAATATCTACTTTTAAAATGTTGACATGTCTGAATGAGGCTGAACTGAATATATGATGTTACAACGCAAACAATTACAACGCATGCCTTTACAACGCGGTTTTTACATCGCAGCATCCATTACAATGCATGATTTTACAACACATGCCATCACAACGCATTTTTAGAAACTACATTTACAACGCATTCCATTACAACACATACCATTACAACGCATGCCATTACAACGCGCAATACTTTTAGGGCAAGAGTAGTGTAAGTGTTGGATAGTGTAGGGGTAAAAACTACTATTCCCACTCCAGTGAGTGCAACAGTACGGTAAGTGTGGGATAGTGTAGGGATAAAAATACTATCCCCATTTACCCCAGAACCCATACCCACCCTAAAACAAAAAAATCCCCATTACTTACCTCATAATGCGTTGTAATGGCATGCATTGTAATGATATTCATTGTAATGGCATGCGTTGTAGTGACATGCGTTGTATTGGCATGCATTGTGCTGGTATGTGATGTAAGGGCAGCTGCGTTGTAATGACTGCGCTGTGTAGGTAGTGCGTTGTAATGACTGCTATGTAAAGGTTGTTTCCCGGCTGAACTAGTTGAAGACTGTAGAAGTATTTTGCTTGTTAGGAGGCCCCAGTTATTGCCAAAAAGTAATATGCAGTTTATCCAGCAGTCTGGCTGAAAGAGGGCACACACTTTGAGTGGTATCTCTATCAGCTGAATTGAACTTTTGACCTCTTCTGCCACCAGGGCAGAGGCTGGCATGGACATTCTGAGAGAAGAATGCCCTGTGTCAGTATTCTGTGCCAACATTCTAAAGCTTTCCTGCCTAGCCCCCACTTCAAGCACCCTTCTCAGAGAGGAACATGAAAAGTGACAGAAGCTGTAGATACAGAGATCGGTTCTGGCTCATGTCACTCTTGCTTTGGCCAAATGATTGAACCTTACAACAACCTTACCCAACACTCTCCAGGTTGTCCCTGTCCCACACTTCACTCACTTCATATTCATTACAAACACCAGGTATTGTTCCCACCTTTCTGAGAGAAACATACTGGGTATCTCTTCATTTTCAACATTCTGCAATGGCCTGGACATGTTTCTTAAGTAGATCTTAAAATGAAAATATCTATTCTTTTTTAACATTGCCTTTCTGACTTTTTTTACTTTAGTTACCTGTCAGGGGTTATTAGGGCAGCTATAGAACACATTTAAAGTGTTTTCTTCCTACATTTACTCTTTCAAATATGTAGTGCGAGGGGGAATAAATACATTCTTTAGGTGATTTTACCTGTCATGCTGCTATAAAAGTGGCCAGGTGGCACGAAAAGATACCTAGTATTTAATTTGCTCACTTGCTTTTCACTACGAATTCCATGTTCTCTCATCTGTCCTCACTTCTTATTCATTGCTCGCTCCCCCATGTATTAACACAATTACAAGCATTGTTTCCTGTGCTAGTTTTCCTCTGTATGTGGATTGCAATGTTCTACTCTTGTAGAAAAGTGGGTTATTGTTGCAGTAACCCCCCCCACCTTTTTCTAGAATTCTGATGCACTTTGACATGATGTGCCCTGGGGCACTGCCAATCAGGTTCCCAGGGCCTGTATTCTCTCCCAAAACTGTACCTTTGTACCCCCAATTGGCACCTCTCTGGCCACATGCAAGTACCCTGTAAAAGGTACCATAAGTACCAAAGGCTCTGTGACCAGGGAAGGCCTCTAAGGGCTGCAGCACATATTGGGCCACCCTTATAGGTCCTGTACCTTTAAGAGATACACACTGCCATTGCAGGCTGCGTGTTTTGGTGCAGAGAAAAGTGAAAAGTCAACATGACACACATACCCGTGCGCCATGCCTGCAACCCATTGCCTATTGCATAGATAAATCACCCCTCTAACTGGGTGCACTATACCATTGATGAGAGTACAGGTGAGACATTCTGAGACATTGTAAGAGCAGTAAAGCCACAAAGAGTATATGGTCTGGGAGTCTGTCATTACAAACATCACAGCACCATAATGGCTTTACTGAATTCTGGGACGTTTGGTAGAAAAGAAGATGCCCAGCAGAAAAGACTGCAGAGAAGAACTGACTTCGCCCCAGCCCTACCGGCCCGTCTGTAGTTTCTGGAAATGATGCGCCAAAAATGGCCTTGTCTTGCAGCCAGCTACCTCCAGAACCCCGGGAGGACTGACAGCCTTGAACAAAGACCGGATCTCCTGTGAACAGCAGCTCTGTTCAAAGGAAACTCCAAAGACAGACTCTGAGTCTACTGAGGCAAAAGAAACTCCATGCCTGGAACCACCACTGCACCCAACGCCTATGGCCCGAGTCCAAGTTTCCCACCGGTTCCAGCGAGGTCCACCAGTGCTCCAGAGTCCGAGACCACTGTGGGTTGACCCCTCCAAGACTCCCCGACGTTGCCTGCAGCCTCTGCACGGAGAACTCCTAACCGTGAGTAACCCGATTCGGTGGAAACTGACCTCAAAACGGCCCCCTCTGTCCGGCCGCCCTGCACCCTGTAGAAGAGGACCTGAGGTGCACCTATGTCCCCGAGCCCTCCAACTTACCTGCTTAGCTGTTGTTTCCTCCTGGAAGACTTCCTGGACCGAGCATGCAGTCAAAGCCCAAAACCGGCAACATCCATTGAAAACAACGAGTCAACCAACGCCAAGCCAGCACACTGCACCCGGCCGCCCCTGTGCTGCTGTGGGTGCACCTTGTTCACGAAATCTAATCCTTTGCCCTGAGCTGAACCTTAGGAGCCTGGCTCCCACAACCTTGTGGCCTGCCCATGAGCAGCCACCAACAGAAGGCCCCCAATCCCCAATGGATAACATTGGGACTCAGCTCTCTGTACCCGGCCGCCCTAGTGCCGCTGAGGGTGTTCTCTGAGTGCATCCTTGACCCTGGGGGAACCCTGATTCTAACCCAGAAACACAACTCTACCAACCAAGTACTTACATTTATTCATTTCCTCCTATAGGAACGCATTGACTGCTTTTCTGTGAAAAAAGTTATGCGGAGTTGGAAATTGTATGAGAACCTAGAAACTGTGTATTTACAAAAACTGACTTACTTACCTTTGAGTTAGGAAATGTGCCAGTGTGATATCTAGGCATATCACACGGAGTAGAAAAGGTAATCTGAAAAGTAATCTAAAAAGTAATTGCAAAGTAATCTAAAAGTAATTTCAATTGTTCCTGAACATTTGGCCTACCTGTATCTATGTTCAACTGCATTCAACTGTATTATTAGAAAGGTACTAATTTTACATACCTGCACCAAGTCTGGCTTGGTCCTAAAAATAAAATACAATAAAGATTTTTTTTTATACAAAACAATTGGGCGGAGTTCAGTCTTTCAGTGTATGAAATCATTTGTTGCCTTAGTGTGTACAATACATCCTTTAAACTACCCTCTGATTAAGCCTTACTGCTCGCCCACACTACCACAAATAGAGAGTAAGTTGCTATTTACTTTAACCTCTGTAAGCCTTTGCTGGATCCACTGGACTCACACTATACCTTCATTTGGTATAGTATATACAGAGTCAGAACTTTGCATTTGTTTAACTGACTTGGTCAACATCTGACCACATGACTGAATTCCTAAAATTACTTTAGAATTCTGTTTTTTTTTTTTAAATTGGCAATTTTTTTCAAAACTACAAAGTCTTGTTAGGGCCTTGGTTAACTCCTTTAGAATGTTTTAGAAAAATAAAAACTTACCATATTTAGGGGTAAGAGGGTTTAGTTTTGTTTCAGAATGTCTCTTAACAAGACCTCAACTGTTAGTGAAAACCTACCAAATGGCATAGCGAACATGGTTGAGGAGCTCGACCTCACCCCTTACCTCCATCTAGTATTTAGGGAGTTAAGGTCTCTATGCAAACTGAAAAACATTGTCATGGGGTCCCAACCCTCCAAACAAAAGCTGCAGGAGCTGTTGGCAAGGTGAAGACCTCTCAGATGGGGAAGAAGATATAGGGGATGAGGATAACTTCTAACCCCCCTTACTTCCTATGGAGGAGAAGGCCCCTGTGCCCCTGACTCCAAAAATACAACTCAAGGCACCTAGATCCCACACAGGTGGGTCTGGTGCTTCTGAGTCCATTAAGGACTGCCTCAATGAGGAGAGCAACCTCTTAGTGACGTTGGCCAAAAGATTGGACCTAGAGACCAGACTCCTGGCTCTAGAAAAGGAAAGAGCAGAGATGAGACTAGCTCCCATCAATGGTGACAGCAACTTAATAAATAGCCCCAAATCCCTATATTTGAGGATGGTGATGATATCGCCAGGTGGTGCACAGCCTAAAAGAGGGATTGTGTAGCCAGAAAAGGGAAGAAAACTCAGTGGTGAGCACTGCTTTGGGAACTTTTCTCTGGTAAGTGCCCTCAATGGGGCAGAAGCAGAGTCCTATGAACTCATAAAGGTCACCCTGATTGAGGGATTTGGCCTCCCTTTTGAGGAGAATAGAATTAGATTCAGGGGGTCTCATAAAACCCAGAGTAAGCCCTGCGTGGAAATTGTAGACTGCTCAATGAAGACACTAGGTGACTGGTTGACTGGAAGTAAAGTGCAATATTATGATGGTCTTTATAATTTGTTTATGAAACAACACATATTAAGGAAAAGTTGCATCAGTATCTGGTAGGCATAGGTTCAATTTCTCTCTAAGCATTGGGAAAGAATGCGGACCACTGGTTAGACAAGGGTGACCAGGACGTCCACGGGGGGTGACCAAAAGAAAGTGGTTAAAAAACCTCCCCAGAGGAAAGACAGTGAGCCTCCTAAAGATAAAAGTAAGGAGTCCCAGGTAGCCCCCTAAAAAACCTGTCCAGGAGGGTCGGCCCACCGAACCAGCACCCCCTATCACCACCCTCTGCAACTGGACCCCGATCAGCACCGAAGACACCATCCGCACGATGAACACCATCCACTCCGGATGTCCAACCGACCCTTGCCCCCACCACGTCTTAAACAAGGCCGACTCCATCATCGCACCCCATCTGCGGGACATCATCAATGCCTCCTTCCACACCGCCACCTTCCCGGAGAGCTGGAAGTACGCCGAGCTCAACGCCCTCTTGAAGAAACCCACAGCGGACCCCACCGACCTCAAGAACTTCCGCCCCATCTCGCTCCTCCCTTTTCCTGCCAAAGTCATTAAGAAGACCGTCAACAGACAGCTCGCAGACAAATGGATCCTTGCCCCTTCGCAGTCCGGCTTCAGAGCCAACCACAGCACCGAGACCGCCCTCATCGCAGTCACAGATGACATCAGATGCCTGCTCGACAACGGGGAAACAGCAGCCCTCATCCTCCTGGACCTCTCCGCAGCGTTCGATACTGTTTGCCACTGCACCCTAATACAGCGCCTCAGCAACATCGGAATCCAAGAGAAGGCCCTGGAGTGGATCATCTCGTTCCTCGCCGGAAGAACCCAGAGAGTCCGCCTCCCCCTGTTCAGATCTGAGGCCACCGAAGTAATCTGCGGCGTACCACAAGTATCATCACTCAGCCCAACCCTCTTCAACGTCTACATGAGCCCCCTTGCCGCTATCGCACGACAACACAACCTCAACATCATCTCCTACGCCGACGACACCCTGCTGATCCTCTCCCTCACCAACGACCCCACCACCACCAGAGCTAGCCTACACAAAGGGATGAAAGACGTCGCCGAGTGGATGAAGAACAGCCGTCTGAAACTGAACTCAGACAAGACAGAAGTCCTCATTCTGGGATCATCGCACTCCGCCTGGGACAATTCCTGGTGGCCCCCTGCCCTGGGCTCCACTCCCAAGCCAACGGACCACGCACGCAACCTGGGCTTCATCCTGGACTCCTCCCTCTCGATGACCAGACAAGTCAACGCCGTCTCCTCATCGTGCTTCAGCACCCTGCGTATGCTCCGTAAGATCTTCCGCTGGATCCCCACCGAGACCAGGAAGACGGTCACCCAGGCACTCGTCACCAGCCAACTGGACTACGGGAACACCCTCTACGCCGGAACCATAGCCAAACTGCAGAAAAGACTCCAACGCATCCAGAACGCCTACGCACGACTCGTTCTGGACATCCCCCGTCACAGCCACATCTCCGGCCACCTGAGAGACCTGCACTGGCTCCCCGTCAGCAAGAGGATCACGTTCAGGCTCCTCACCCACGCACACAAGGCTCTCCACGACCTAGGCCCCAAGTACCTCAAAGACCGCCTGACCTTCTACACGCCCACCCGCCAGCTACGATCGTCCAGCCTTGCCCTCGCCGCCATACCACGCATCCGCAGAGCCACCGCCGGAGGAAGATGCTTCTCCTACCTGGCAGCCAAGACGTGGAACTCCCTCCCCATCCACCTTCGGCTGACCCAGGACCACCTTTCCTTCAGGAAGCAACTCAAGACCTGGCTGTTCGTGCAGTAAAGTATCCCCTACCCCAGCGCCTTGAGACCCTTCCGGGTGAGTAGCGCGCTATACAAATGGCTTGATTGATTGATTGATAGACACCTCACAACCTAAAACTGGGTACTAAGGTAAGAGTTGGGATTCCAACAGGTATGGTGTCACAACTGTCAAAAGACAGGTCACCACACCAAGGACCCTAGCTGTCCTCAAAGCAGAGCCCCCTAGTGCAGCTCCAGAGGTTGCCAGTGTAGTCTCTGAGGGTGGTTTCTCAGATGAGGAAGTCCTTCTAGCCTTCAACTGGAAAATGGGCACAAAAGGGTAGTTGGAGATTCCAGAGGGGAGTTGAAACTTCCACTACCTACTGGTGAATGGAATCCCAGCCCGTGTCCTGAGAGATACATGTGCCAGTCACACAGTGGTGCATGACAGGTTGGTGCTCGCCAACCAGTATGTCCCAGGAAAAACAAAAAGAGTAAGGGCTCCCTCAGGGGAGGCCACTGTGGCTGTGGCTATAGTACCCCTAGAAATGGATGGGTCTTTTATTTCGAGAAAGGTGGTAGTTAACAAACACCCTCCCCTTGATTGTCTCCTTGGGAGTGACCACTCAGAGGTTGGTCGTAGCCACAGTGAGGTACTGGTCCAGTGCCAGACCTCATGCAAGGACTGGGGGGGAGGGGCTGAACGTACAGCTAGTGCATAGAAGCCCCAAAAGAAAAAGAAGACAGTGTACAGAAGGTGGACAACTGTTAGCCACAGTTCCAGTGGGTCAGGGAGATTCTATCCTAGTAAGGTAGACCTCCAACTTGGAACTGGTGTAGTCCTCCTTAGCTCACAAAAAGACCTGACTAGTCAGGCAACTGTCCAGCCTGAGTTGGTGGCTCCTCAGATGGAACAACAGAGGGTGGAAGAAGGGTGTTCACTACATAGTGAAGTGACCCCCTACCCTAAAACAGCAGACAGACAACCAGAACTCAAAGAAGTCTGTACGTAAGCCCCTTCAGAGCTAAAGGTGTGGTTCTGGGTGCTGGCAGCTGTCAGTGGCCTCTGCTGTGTGTTAACCTTCATGGCAGCACTGTCCTCGGCCTGGTGGTCTAACCCCCTGCCAAATAGCAAGTTAGGTACCCTGACCCTATTGGTCATGGTGGGGTTACTCAAGCTGTGGGTAACCTCTTTGGGTAAGCTGGGACTTGCCCTAGCTATGTTAGACTTTTGCAGAGGTAGGCACCTGTGAGCCCAAGATAAAAAGATGGGGTAAAGAAACTAAAGAGCTAGGAATGGAGCATTGGGAAGTAGGTCCCGAAACTGTTGAGGTAGGCCAGCTCCCCAAAGGGACTGATTTGGGAAAAAGGATGCGAGGCAGAGTAGGCCCTGTAACTTGCAAATCACTTCCACTACACTTCCTCGCCTCAAAGACTAGGAAGACTATCCCAGGTTTGACTGAGTCTCCTGGCCTTTGGAGCTTTGGAAGGTGGGGGGGTTCTTGTGTAGGAAAATGGGTTTCTGTTGCAGTACCCCTCCCCTCCCCCACTCTTTGCCAGACTTCTTGATGTGCCCTGGGTCCCGCCCAATCAGGTTCCCAGGGCCTGTGTGTGTTCTTTTCCCAAACTTTACCTTTGTACCCCCAATTGGCACCTCTCTGGCAACATGTAAGTCCCTTGCAAAAGGTACCATGGGTACCAAGGGCACTGTGACCAGGGAAGGCCTCAAGGGCAGCAATAGAACACATTTAAATTGTTTTCATCCTACATTTATTGTTTTAAGTATGTATTGAAAGAGGGAATAAATACAGTCTTTAGGTGATTTTTTCATACTTTTGTACCTGTCATGCTGCTATAAAAGGGCTACAAGCAGTGGAGGTCCATAGACGGTCGGCCGATTAAAAGAGACTTATCAGGGTCTCGGATTTTCTTCGCAATACAGCAGAGCAACCTCCACACAGTAATAGTGATTCACTTATAAAAACTGAGAATTTTGACCTTGATTACAAAGTGTCAAGTTCATATCTAGTAGGTGATTTGTGGTAGCCGAATACAAGTCCGTCTTGCCCAGATACTTGTGGGATTACACCCAGGTGGTAGACGGGACCATCCTTACCATGTTTTCCCTTTTTTTCAGCGATACGGGTCATTTTGATCAAGATTCCTAATACTACGTCTTGACCCATTATTCTTGGGATTGCACCCAGGTGGCAGACGTCACCAGTATTGCCATACTCTTACCCCTTTTTTGTGCGACACGGGTCAATTGATCAAGATTCTTAACTATACGTTTTGCCTTGAAAAAGTCTCCTTGAGACGAAACGCGTGTCGGCGGTGTGAGCTGGAAAGTTTTTATATCTATGAAAATAAAGATTTGGAAGTCTAATATCGGGTCTGGATCCATAATTTGGAGTCTGTTGTGATAAATTGTTATATACTAATGAATAAGGAAAAAATTCAAAATACAATATCATTGATTGACAAATCCAAGAAACTAGTTTAAGATATTTTACAACAATAGATGTAACGTAACAAGCATTTGGGAGTGCTGTATGATCCTATTTCTTTTTTCTTGATATTGGCACATTTTGTGCATTTTAACATCTTAGGTGGTGGATGTATTTCAGGCGATAATAGCACCACTTTGAATGATATAAACACAAATTTGTCTAAAATACTTCACGTTAAATGATCTTTTGAGATATGTATTGACATTATGTGCGGACGTTTTCTCCTTTGATGGGGAAACACTACCACCAATCCTCTTTAGAATGCTGCTATAAAAGTGGTCAGGTGGCACCAATAGATACCTATGTCATTAATTTGCTCACTTGCCTTTCATTATTCGCTGTTCACTCATCTGTCCTCACTTCTTATTCATGGCTCGCTCCCTCAAGTATAGAGACACTCATAAGCAATGTTTCCTGTGCTAGTTTTCCTCTGTATGTTGGATCGCAATATTTGTATGCACCTTTTTATCACTGTGTGCACAGCAGTATGTTGCGGTAAGCAGAGGTAAATAGTGTGAGAAACAGTGCCCACTTCACTCCAGGCTATTAGGAACACTCTCTTGTAGAAAAGTGGGTTTCTGGTTGCAGTAACCCACCTACACACTATTTGCCAGGTTTCTGATGCACTTTGACTTGATGTACCCTGTGTCCCTGCCAATCAGGTTTCCAGGGCACTATACTCTCTCCCAAAATGGTACCCTTTTGCCCCCAATTGTCACCTCTCTGGCCACATGTAAGTCCCTTAGAAAAAGTACAATGGGTACCAAGGACACTGTGCCCAGGGAAGCCCTCTATGGTCTGCAGCACATATTGAGCCACCCTTAAAGGCCCTGTACCTTAACACACACACACTGCCATTGCAGGCTGTGTGTTTTGGTGCAGAGAAAAGTGAAGAGTCGACATGGCACACATACCTGTGTGCCATGCCTGCATCCCACTGCCTATGGTACAGGTCAGCCACCCCTCTAGCTGGGTACACTATACCACTGGTGAGAGTACAGTTGCATGAGCACTGTACCCCTACAGTGTTTAAGTCCATTCTTAGACATTTTAAGTGCAGTGAAGCCATATAGATTATATAGTCTGGGAGTTTTTCATTACGAACTCCACCGCACCATAATGGCTTTACTGAATTCTGGGAAGTTAGGTATCAAACTTCTCAGCATAATAAACCCACACTGATGGCAGTGTTGGGATTTATTATACCATGCACTCAGAGGGAATCTTAGAGATACACCCTGAAAAAGAGACCAGCCTCTGGTGGGTTCCCCAACTGGTAACCACCAGCCTGCCATCACAAGACATGTTTCTGGACCAATGGGATGGGAGCCTTTGCTTCCTCAGCCCAAAAACTAAGCCTTTCCTGGGCAGAGGTGGTCACAGCCCCCCCAGGTTATCTGTGGTAGGGGAGCTTCAAAGGCCTTGCCGCCTTTGTAACATGACCCGAGCCTCTCCTGCTATCAGGAGCTGGCCCTCTTCCTGTCTCTCCCCCTTTTCGGTGGGAGGACAGGCAGGAAAAATTAGAACAACCCAAAAGGTGTGCCCACCTATGCCAACCCCACCCCTCAGGTGGGAGAGGCGAGGTGAAGCTCACCCTTCAGTGCCCACCATCTTGCAGATGGCAGGCACTCTCCAATCAGTGTTAGGGATTGTGCCCCCTCTCCCACATAGGGTGAGCACACCAAGGGTGTAGTCACCCTAAGGTCAGAATTTTATTGGTACCTGAAGCAGAGACCCATAAAATGCCCCCTAAATGCAGTATTTAGGGGGCAGCCCTGAACCCAGGAGGCAGATTCATAATACCTACAAAGAAGAAGGATGAAAGAAGATGGCCAGCAGAGGAGAATGCAGAGAAGAACTGGCTTGGCCCCAGCCCTACTGGCCCGCCTGCAGTTTCCTGAGATTCTGCGCCAAAGAGGGCCTTGTCCTGCAGCCAGTAATCTCCTGAACTCCTGTAAGGACTGACTCCCTTCAACGAAGACCGGATCTCCAGCAGCTCTGTTCAAAAGAATCACTAAAGGAATACTCAGAGCCTGCTGAGGACAAAGAAACCTGACGCCTAGAACAACCACTACACCTGATGCCTACGGCCTGTGTCTTGAGGTTGATGTAGATATCAAACAAATGAACACATCATCCTAACTTGGGGAAGATCTGATAATGTCTGCGTAAAGGTTTCATTTAAATACAAACATCTGAGAGCAGATGGTCCTTCCCTTTGAAGCCTTATATTTCTGATTGACTGATTGTTATGAATCAATCACGTGTGATAGTAATTGTGGCCACAAATGATTAAAATCTCACCAATTTTTCAAATGGGATGTTAACTGATTAACAGAGGGTTTTTTCATAATAGGATCCAAAACTTGAAATGCATAATTCTGAAGGGGAGTATAAATAACCATAACACTATTGTTATTAAATGAATATTTTCAACATTGTATTTATATGAAAGTTATAGTAGTAACATCTAATTTTTAATTTAGTTTCTTGTGTGTTACTCAGGGAATTTTTTCTGTATCACATTTACTAACACAACTTTTAGATTAGTTCCCAGTCAATTTACAAAAAATTATGTTCACGATACATTCATCTTTCCTAAGTGCTTAATGATTTAAAAACTAAACCCAACACATCTTTATTGTTATGTGTTACTATAACCCCTTCTTTAGGGTGTGAAATTTTTAATAGTACTAATACTCATATTAACTTAAATCCTGAGCATCACATAGTGCCCCCTGCAGCTTTCTTTTTTTTATACTTCTTAGCAATTTGTCCATTTACTACATACTTTCATAATCACCTATAATGAGGGCATTCAGTTATCAGGTTGCTGCAGTCACTTAATACACCCTTTATTTCTAGGTAATTTGTACTTAATAGTTGCCAACACAAGTTTTTTCCTGATATAAATTCAAACAGTTTGACTAGGTGTTCATCACACCAAGATCACATCTCCTTCGTGCCACTATCTCATCACAGATCATAAACTGTTTTGACTTAAAAGAAATATAGCAATCAGAGCGAAAGAGCTAACTTTTTCTCTCAGGTATATTTTTTCCAGGGGAGAATGTTTTCTTTGCCTGCCATAAGTTGTGAAATGTCTAAATAATAATCATAAGGTGATTTTTACACTTTCCCTGGGAGCACTAAGAAGTGAGTACTGATTATTGCAATTCAAGATGCTGGTAATTATAGGTCTGTGGTTGTCTCCAGAATATTGTTTACACTGAAAACAATGGTGGGCTTGCTTTATGAGAAATAATCAAAAATGGTAGAGTGAAAGCCCCAAATTAGCTTTTCTACAAATAGCTTCCTACCTAGCACCCAAATCCGCCCTCTAAAGTACCTTATCAGATATTGATCCTTTAGGTCTTTAAACCTTGAATTTAAGTATGGCATGTGCTGTCTTATGAGCATTTAATCAAATTCTTCACCCCTTATACATTTCATGTTGTTTTTTCATCAGCAATGAAAAGTATGTTTGGGTTGCTCATTACTTAACCTTATTTAAGCTCTATCGAAAATATTTATTAGTCTAGTTTGATGGTTCTATCTCCGCACACTCCACTTTTGAACTTAGCTTTGGAATATTAAATGTGAAAACATGAAAACATGAGAACATTTACTGTATATGTATGTTATGTATTCTTTCAATTCTAAACAAAATCTTTTGGCTATTTGAACCAGTTTATTAATTGTCTGCTCTTACACAAATGTGCACTTTATAACTTAAAAGGTTAAAATGACAATTTGTATGAATGTGTTTCAGCTTTTTTCCTCCGCGTACTGTGTTAATTGGATTTCTATTGTATTGTATTGCTATAATTGAACTCTCAATAAAAAAAAATTAAAAAAAAAAAATTAAAAAAAAAAAAAAAGCAATGAAAAGTATGTTTGGGTTGCTCTTCCTCAGAGGAGCAAGAATGCTGTTTCCCCTGTGCTGCTCTGTTGCTGATAATCTGATATCCAGTGCTATTGAAGATCTGTGAATACCTCTATCTTTTTATGCTTCTAATCTACATTGACCATTCCCAGAGCTAAAATCCTTTCGGTCATACATTATTGCCTATATTGAGTGCACCAGAAACAAAATTATTGAAAGTGGTATTATAATGGCCATTTGGGGACGGATTAGAGCCAAAGGCCTAATATGTATAGCATGAGTCCATTTTGTCTGGATTCTGATACTTGTATGGTTGTTGACTTCACTCAAACTTCAAAGTGCTGCTGGTTACAAAATAGAGCTGTTTGTCAGTGACAAATAACCTGGGGCCATTTTGTAACGTACTCCTCACTTACACAGTTATTCACTAACTATAACTAACTGATTGCTCATTATGTCACTTTCCTCACTCACCTCATTTAATCCTTGTTAGTTTATACATTTCTTCACTCATTCTTCCTCATTATCTTCTCTACTCACTCAACTTACTCCTCTGTCTCTCTCATGCTCTTAACTCTGACAACATCTCACAGATCTTTACTTTCTGATGGATACTTCTACCTGCAAATTCCTCATCTTTTTGAATATCCCCAGTGCCAATCAGGATCGGGAAACTCTTCAATAGCTCTCCTATGCAAATATAATGTGCTGGCTCCACTTCATTGCCATACATGGCATCACTGCAAAGTCATTAGAGCCATAAAATTCACCTTTAGGAGTGCTGACATCAGTTTCCTTCTTTGTGCTACACCTGCACATTCTGGAGCACTACAAACTCTTCTCAGGAGTCTTGATGTCATGGGCGATTTCTTAAAAAATATAAAAAGTTTGGTTACAGTTACCTCACGATGATACCAGCCGAGCGGTATGGCTTTAAACCATACAGAGATTGTAATGGCCAAATCTCCATCAGAAATCCTGCAACATGTGCCTTTGGTGCCTGGGATTTGACCACGACCCGCAGGCCTGCAAATCATGTCAGTGTATGCATACAAAGGTGATTAAAGAACAAGAGGCCAAGATGTTTATGGCCTAGCACAAGACAAGCATTGGGGACGTCAAAATCGAGACAGTGATTGAAGTTGCTGCAGTAGCCATCTTCATCAAAGTCACCAAAGAAAAAAGAAAAAATTATAGAAGAGGCATGAGTCTCTCCGACATACTTCAAGAAGTAAGACTCCACAACCCTGACTTTGCCACATTCAATGTCGCGAATCTGACATAATATCGACAGACAAAATATCTACATACAAAAATATCGACACAAAAATATCGACATCACAAATATCGGAGTTATATCTTCATAAAGGTAAGTACAAAAATATCGAAAAAAAATATCTTAGTACAAAAATATCGAAATTAAAAATATCGTTTTTTTAAATGTATTAATAATAATGTAAACATTTTTTAAAAATACATATAATTTTTCAAATATTAAATAAAAACATTAAAACATATTTAAAAAATAATAACTAATACATATACGTTTAAAATAAATTAAAAACTCTACATATAAATGAATATATATACTTACACCACATATTGCAACAGTAGGAAAAGCGTTGGATAGCGTAGGGATAAAAATTACTATTTCCACTCCAGAGGGTGCAACAGTAGGGAAAGCGTTGGATAGCGTAGGGGTAAAAATTACTATTCACACTCCAGAGGGTGGAACAGTAGGGAAAGCGTTGGATAGCGTAGGGGTAAAAATTACTATTCCCACTCCAGAGGGTGGAACAGTAGGGAAAGCGTTGGATAGCGTAGGGGTAAAAATTACTATTCCCACTCCAGAGGGTGCAACAGTAGGGAAAGCGTTTTATAGCGTAGGGGTAAAAATTACTATTCCCACTCCAAAGGGTGCAACAGTAGGGAAAGCGTTGGATAGCGTAGGGTAAAAAATTACTATTCCCACTCCAGAGGGTGCAACAGTAGAGAAAGCGTTGGATAGCATGGGGGTAAAAATTTCTTCCCACACTACTCCCCCTCTAACACACAACACACTACACATACAAAAACACAATTAATATAAATATCAATTAATCAATTAATAACAATTAATATTATTTATTTGAAATATCTTTATTCGGCGATTTTATCACCATAAAAGAGCACATATACATATACAATTCACATTTACCATAAAAATTTGTAAAATACATAAGAACAGGGAGATCTCATTTTGATAGATTTACAACACAACCAGATTAGTATCGACCAGTAGGGCCCCCCGGGATTTTAATAAACGGGAGCGTATCCGCCATGCATTTCCCAAAAATTTAGCCACCCCACAGATCATGAGGGCAGACGAAGAGTCTGTAGAGAGGACACGGAGTGCCTGTTTATGGCACCTCAGCCCTAATTCCCTACAGACCGGTTTCAGCCAAAGCTTCCTCGCCCCTTTGTAGGCTGGGCAAGCAAACAACAGGTGGGCCACCGATTCCTTGGGGGCCGCACAGCCGGGGCATGTACGTGAGAGGCCATCAGAGGCCGACCAACTTGCCGTGAAATCAAGTACTGGGAGCGTCCCATAGCGCAGTTTCAGGTACAGCGATCGATCCAACGGTTTAGTTATTAGGTCTAAAAAGGGTTCCAATTTCCTTACACTCTTAATTGATAAAAATTTGTCCGTAAGTGAACCCACATTCGTAGCCCTCGTGGCCTCACTCTGGACCCAATCCCAATAAAGTTTTTTAATAACGGCTTTGGGTGGCGGGGATTGAGACTCCCATGCCTCTCTTAGACCCAGATTGATGGCCAAATCTTTCAGTTTTTTTAGCCATCCTATTTTATTACCTGTGTCCAGCAAGAGTAGATCATCCATCCCTTCTGCATACTTAGCCAGCTCCTCAGTTCTTCTTAGTCGAGACCAGAAGAGCAACGGGCGAAGCCTCACCAGGTCTTTTAAAGATCTTCTGCCCAAATCTAGT
The DNA here is from genome assembly GCF_964261635.1 of Lissotriton helveticus. Taxonomy (NCBI): domain Eukaryota; kingdom Metazoa; phylum Chordata; class Amphibia; order Caudata; family Salamandridae; genus Lissotriton; species Lissotriton helveticus. Next base: position 1,066,695,191 of record NC_136070.1, on the reverse strand, counting down.
CTTAGGGGGATCATTGGTGTTGAAGCAGGGAGAGCAGCCACTTTCCTAAAGAAATTATTTTCTGCCACCATCAAATCTGTAACCCCTTCAAACCCCCAAAGTTCGGAGCCATATAATGCTGAAGGAAGAATCTGACCCTCATAGATGGCCATAACTGGAGAAACCGGTTTACTGGAAGATTCCCGGAGTTCCTTCAGCGTCACCCCGGAAACTCTATGATGACTAAGGAGCATTTTGGAAAGATGATCTTTCCAGGTCATACGGCTGTTTATCCGGACTCCAAGATAATCAAAAGATGTGACCAGCTCAAGGGGGGCACTATTGAGCACGAGGTGATTTTTAAATCTTTTAGAGGGGGCAAAAGCCATCAATTTGGTTTTTGAAGTGTTAATGGTTAAGCCTCGAGTAGTACAAAAGGAGCTAAACAGGTTCAAGAGTTTTTGTAAGCCCACCGGGGATTTAGAGATTAATAGGGTATCGTCCGCGAAGAGAAGTGTGGGGATTTTCTCCCCCGCCAGGGATGGGGCGTCCGTCTCTTCCCCCTTCAGATGGTCCACAACTCCGTTTACAAATAGGGAGAAGAGGGTCGGAGCCATAACACAACCCTGGCGTACTCCTCTCCGCACAGGGATCTTATTTGTTAATTGTCCCTGCTATCCCCATCTAACCCGCGCATAATTCCCCTCATGCAGCTTCGTTATTAGATACAAAAGGCTACTGGGAAACCCCATTTCGCCAAGTATTTGCCAGAGTTTTGCACGAGGGACCAGGTCGAAAGCAGTCTTGAGATCTATGAAGGCCATATACAAACTGCCTTTCTTGATGGTAACCGCCTTCCAATAGATTGCAAAAAAGCGAAAGACCTGGTCCATCGTGCCAACCTTCTTTCTAAACCCCGCCTGCAAGTGGGAGAGAACACTAGCCTCCTCTATCCAGTCGTCAACTCTCGAGATGATGACCCTGCCAACCACTTTCTGGATGATGTCAATCAGACTAATGGGTCTGTAGTTCGCAGGGTCATCTCTTGCCCCCTTCTTGTGCACAGTAACTACCTCGGCTCCTTTCCAGGAGTCTGGTACTTGATGACCCCTCATGATCAGATTCATAATACTGGCAATTAGTTTGGCCCAAACTTCTGGCTCAGCCTTCAGCAGATCTCCGGGGATCCCATCCTGCCCGGCGGCTTTCTTAGGGGTAAGGCGTCTGATTGCCAATAATACTTCTGAGGGCGAAAATAACAGATCTGTATCGTCCAGTTTTACCCCATCACCCAACCCATTCACCCCCAAACTAGATATTTCCTCTATGCCGCCATATAGGGATGAAAAGTGAGTAAACCATTGCTGGCTAGTTATATGAACAGCCAGTGGTTGCGATTTACCCTGCCTTGTTTTGTTAATCAAATCCCAAAAGAGGTTCAATTAATATTATTAAATTGATGCAATTATAAATGACCTAATTAACACATATTAATTGCCATTTTATTAACAATAAATACAAATAAATAAATACAATCTCTTTAATTAGTTAAATTTAATTATATAACACCCTATTCCCCTATAAACACACAACCCACTACACATAAATAAATCACATCATTTAATCACTTAATATTAATTAATTACCAAATAATTATTAATTAACAATAAGAAAACATTATTTATATTAGAACATTAACTATAATTAATTTAATTAACTAATTAATAATAATTAATTAACAATTAATTATTAATTAACAATAACACAAAATTAAATATATCAGCACATTAACTCTAATTAATTAAATCAACTAATTAATAATAACTAATTAACAATTAATTATTAATTAACAATAACAAAAAATAAATATATTAGCACATTAACTCTAATTAATTAAATTAACTAATTAATACTAATTAATTAACAATTAATTATTAATTAACAATAACAAACAATGGTATATACTACAATATTAACTGTAATTAATTCAATTAACTAATTAATAATAATTAATTACCAATTAATTATTAATTCCCCTATAAACCCATAACCCGCTCTGATACTAAAACGCAAAATGTAAACAAAATTACTAATTTCAAAACATACATTAAAAAACATATTTAACAAACATATAAACAACATAATAAAATACATAACACTAAATAAAATTTCGATATTAGTAAATTTCGATATTAGTAACATACATACCTTAAAAACGATATTCTGTCTGTCGATATTTTGCACTTCGATATTCTGTACCATCGAAATTAAAACATCAATATTATTGTATCTCAATATTTTTATTTCGATATTTTGAATCTCTACCCAAGCTAACACCTGGTGCCTTTCCCACAACATAATCTTAGGTTTCTGCAGGGGATTTACTTTTGGGACCATCAGCAATACACCCAACAGCAGCCCCAACAACAGGGGATCTTCCCTCTACAAATAGTACAGAGGACAAAGCAAGGGAAGAGCAGATGCTCTACCCCTTTCTCCTTCCTCCTCTTCTTCCCCAACCACTACAGGGAAACAGCCATAGTTACCCTTGTCCGAACACACACAGTCATTTTGGGGACAGACATCCCATTTTCACACGTTTGGAGGACTTCAGACCTTTCACAAGTTTTGAGGATTCCAGACCTTTGGGTCTTGTAGATTGTGGGAAGGGGTATGCCCTACCCTTCCAGCAGAACCCTCAACCATCTCTTCCAGTTACCAGTACTCCTGCCAGACCATCTGACTGTCCTTCAGCAAGAGGTTCTGACCTTACTAGTAATGGGTACTCTGGAGTGTGTTCCAGAGCAGGAGAGGGGCTAGTGATCCTGTCCCTAGCTCTGGTTCTTCTAGCACTGGAAATGGAAGTCTAGATTGTGTCTGTTGACCTGCAAGATATCTACTTCCACCTTCCTATCCTGCAGATACACAGGAATTTTCTAGGCTTCACGGTCCGATCCGAACACTATTAGTTTGCTGTTCTCCCATTTGACCTCACTTTGCTCCTCCAGTCTTCACAAAGGTGGTGGTGGTAGATTCAGACCATCACAGATGACAATTAATTCCAGAATTCCTTTACCGGGATAACTGGCTCCTAAAAGCCAACTCACCAGGGATGTGTCCTACCATTTGCACACAACTGACAAGTTGTCGGTCAATATGAACTTTTCCATCAACAATTCTACGTCTCCCCTAGTTACATTACAGTGCATCCAGAGGCATATTTATCAATGTTTTGCATTGCCCTTTACCCGCGCAAGGCAGTGCAGGGCTACACAAAACCTAGAATGAGATTTACCAAGCCTGGCTGGATTAACAAAAGGCTGCGCAAGTCATTGCCTTGCGCTACTCTGCCCTGACAAGGCGTTCCATAGGTGAAGCATGGATATTTCTATGCATCCATCCATTGATTTTGGTGCATTCCCCGAATAAATCTGGGAATGTGTCAACATTCTACACCTTCCCAGGGGAGGTACAGCGAGGAGAAATGTGTCTATATATTTTCATTGTTTCCGCTTTCTAAGTGTTCGGCATTCTGCAACACACTTAGTTGAGGGAAGTGTCTTTCAGCGTTGTGTTTGTGCAGGAAGATGACCCTTCCTGCACAAAAACAATACTGCACCCCTGTGCAAGGGTGCCTGCTCTGGTGCAAGCAGTACATGTTGCGCCATCACAAACAGAGGACAGGAATATGCCAAATAATGTTAAATATGGCACATTCCTGCTCTCTCCCTTTTGTGCAGCGCAGCAAGGTATCTTGCAGCAATGCTTTGCTTGAAGACGTGATAAATTGGAAGGGACGGGATGGCATACCATTGCAAAATGAGCCTTCCCTTCTTCTCAGAAGGTTCACAACATCCAGGTTATGATTATGATGTTTCAAAATGGAGTGATTGTTCCAGTCCTGATGGTCTTATGCCTCTTCGATCTGCAATCCTCCTTCATCCTTCTGGTCACCTATGCATGCTGACACATGAGGGCACTCCAATGATGTCTTTGCAGGCAGTGGTTCAAGCACATTTTATAACACTTTAGTGGCCTTACAGTGGTAGAGGATGGACAGCAATCTATCCCAAGTAAGTCCATTTCACTCTATCCCTCCGGTGGCAACAGGTATCACTGATGCCTCCACTCTAGAGTGGGTAATATATCTGGAAGAATGTGAGATCAGAAGCCCCTGGTCCCTAGATGAACGGAGATTGCTCATTAACCTCTAGGAATTACAGGTCATAATTTTGGCACTCAAGGTCTTCCTCACTTCCCTCAGTGATCAGTGTTTTCAGATCTTGATGGACAATAAACTATGTAGTATATCATCAAGCAGGGGTGAGTAGGGTCATACTTCTCTACCAAGAAGCTCTGAGACTCTAGTCTTGGGTTCAGGAACATTAGATTTGCCGGGTGGCACATCACCTTGCAGGTATGCTCAATGTGCTAGTGGATAGTTTCAGTAAGATTCATCTTGCCAACCACAAGTGGCATCTGGAATCGGAAGTAATCCAGGACATATTCCAGCTCTGGAGGACTCCTGATATTGACCTGTGTGCCACTCACGAGAACGCTCAATTCCTGAAATTCTGTGACCTCTAGTTTCCGATGCAGGGAGCATTGGGGGATGTGTTTCAGTTGAAGTTGAACTTTTCGCTTCATTATGTGTTTCCTTCCATTCCCTTGAATGCTCGAATTCTAAGGAAAAGTTTTCTTGATCAGGCCCAAGTAATCCTCATTGCCCCCAGATTTGCCACAAAGGGTGTAAAATGTAGACCTTATTCGCTTCTCCCTGTGCCCTCCGCTCTGTCTCCCTCACAGAGTAGACCTCTTGTTGCAGTCACATGGCGGGTTCTTCATCCCAACTGCTAAAGCCTCCACCTGTATTTCTAGAGATTTAACGGGCAACATGAGATCTCTTTCTTTACCTTCTGAAGGTGTGGATATTAATTTGTGTGCCCACAGTCATGTCCCCAAGATAGTGTACTGAGGCAGATGGAATTCATTTACCAATTGATATGTAGACAGCTTAGTAGACCCTCTTCAGGTTCATCTGTCTAACATCTTAGGATTGTCCTTTCACTAGCTCAGCAGTGGGGCGCAGTGGGTACTGCTAAAGCTCACTTATCAGACTTTTCGGCTTTTCTTTGTTTACCTGACCGGCTGTCCCTTTTCAAACCATCCATAGTTATGAGGTTCCTAAAGGGACAATTAACAAGTTTCCACCAATCCCTTTTAGGATGCCTCAATGGGGCTACAACTTGGTTCTCGTGTTTCTTTTATTTTCCCCTTTTGAACTATTACATAGTTGTCCTTTACGTTACTCACATTTAAGGCAGTCTTCCTGATCACTAACACACCAGCTAGACGTGTTAGCAAGTTGCAAGCGTTTAGTGTCAAACATATATTCATTTCTTTCAGTCCTAACAGATTGGTGTTAAAACCAAGGCTGCCTTCCTGCCAAACAGACTCCCAACCTTCTTCACTCATCCACAGGCAACCAAGTAAGAACAGAGACTGCATCGTCTTGATCATAAGAGAGCAGTTAGCTTCTATGTGGACAGAACATGCGAGTTAAGGCTAGATGATCAGCTGTTTGTGGGCTATATGGAGAAGGTGAAAGGCAAAAAAGTGCATAAGAGGACATTATCAAGATGGATAACCCTATGAATTACAATGTGCAGTGCTCTGGCTAACAAAGAGCCATCAGAAAGTATTCAAGCTCATTCCACCAGAGCAAGTTTTGTACTTCTGCAATGGCAACAGGAGTTCCGATAGCACACATCTGCAAAGTGGTGAGTTGGGTGTCCCTCTACACTTTTGCGTAGCATTACCATTTGAACTCAGAAGGGAGAATGGAAAGTCACTTTGCTCGCTGGTTCCTTGAGAAGTTCTTGGTAAAAACAGCCATGCACCCACACCTTGTCTCGTGACTATTGGGGGAATTTATTCAAAAGGTGACGAATCTGCAAGTAGAGCAAATACGCTCTGGAAATTTCTCTATCCACCCACACAGAATTATGTACTCAATCAATCAATCAAATCAAGCTTTATTCGGATCATACAAAATGTCCATAAAAGCATTCTATGAAATACAATAAAATCCATTTATAACCAAGACTATGCAAAAGAAACATTATCTTAACATAATTAAAATAAGCACAATCATTATACATGTATACCTATAGTAATTCTTAGTTCAATTTTTCTAAGTGAACAAGGTCATTCCTTTGTTTTTTTGCTGACATTATTTAACAAATTACTGCATTGCAGACTGGTATTCTTTCCAAATTCTGTAAATAATTAAAAGAAGTTTTATAGGATTACAGGCAATTATCTTTAAAAATTGGACGGAGATACATTTTTCTAATTTCTATATACAAATTACAAAAGAGTCAAAAGTGAAGGGTGCTTTGTTTGGATCTACCATCACACAGGCAGTTTGGAAGATTAGCACACCACTTGCCCCTTTTAGGAAAAGCAAAAAGATGGTGTAATGTATTCATCCGTATCTGGTTAGGTAGAATCTATGCTGTACATTAGTTATAAAAACGAGGTATGGCTGCAGACCCATGGCGATTGGTCCCTTAAGATAAGATATAGCAATTTTCTTAGAACCTGAAACCTCATCTCTTAAGGCTGTCCTAACATTCAGGAGACTCCTTTTCAAATCAACCTTACTGATGTGTTGTATGTCTTCAGGTTGATTTCCATTCAGGGGCAAGTTGCATTCTTCTAAGAGACCACTAATATACTTAACCAAGGTATTTTCTTGCATCGGTCTGGGGACAAACAGTCTAAAATAATATCCCTCGTAAAGCGAGTTTCTTTCCTAGTCCAGATATGGTGCCACAAATTTAAGGCGGCTATGGTAATCAAATCGTGTATATATGGTGTTCCGGTTTCTCTATGCAAGATAATGAAAGGGGTAGAGGCCGGTACGGCTAACAAACGTCTTAAAAAGTTGTTTGCAAGAATTTGTAATGGCAAAGTATCCGTCTGGCCCCATAGTGCTCCCCGGTGATGCACTTTGCTCCGTATAGCTTGAGAATCTCCCGTACAGGTTTTTTACCAATTTTTTGGGAGAATCTAAAAATAGCCTCCCCCAATTTCACAAATTTCAACTTGCATAGAGTTATATGTGTATTCCAAGTACCTTTACTGTTAAAAGGAATCCCTAAGTAAGAACATGTAAACGTTCTCTCTATTAATGTAGCGTTAATATAATGTGATTTTGTTTTAATATTCCTTTTACCGCAGGACATAACCAAAGTCTTACTCAGGTTAATTTTTAAATGTTTTCCGTCATAAATCTAGTAAAATTGTCCATCAGGGACTGTAATCCGTTCGCTGTCCTTGAAATTAGGACAGCATCATCGACGTACAATAATAGGAGTGTTGCCCGCTTACCGATCATTGGGACATCTACCCCCAAATTCTGTAGTAAAATATCAACGCCATTTATATGAAGTGAAAACAGAAGAGGTGCAAGTGTGCAGCCTTGTCTTATTCCATGTGTAATATTAAAGTGCTTTTTGCATTCCCCATGTATTCCATAACGTATCTTTGCGGACAGACGAGCATAGATTTTAGATAAGAAACTAATAATATCCTCCGGGGCTCCCATCCCTCCCAACGTCTCCCATAAAATGCACTTGACAAATCTACAAAGCAAAGGTGCAAGTATCCTTCCCTAGCGAAGGTGTATTTTCCTATTATTGTTGTAATACTTTATTCGATATAATCATATCATAAAAGTACAAACATTCAAGTTAATGGCATACATGATAAAAATGTACAATTCATAAGATAAAAACCAATAAAAATATTATTTACACTTTTAAAACAACTCTGATAGCGGTACTAAAGTGCAACAACGGTAATATACATATGGGCTTTCTGTACATGCAGGATCTATACTTTATTAGTATTTAGCAATCTGGTGCGAGTGAGCCATGCACTTGATAGGTACTTTGCAACTCCGCATACAACAAATAAAGATGTTGTATCGGTTAAGAGAATGCGGAGGGCGACCCTAAAATCTCTAACCCCCAACTCCCTGCATACTGGCTTCAACCATCACGATCTCGCCCTCTTGTATGCTTTGCAACCAAACAGAAAGTGTGGTAGGGATTCGGTCTCACATGGAGAGCTTGGACAGGTGCCATTTGAGACCCGTGTTCCTTTCCATCCCCTAATAAATTTGTTAAGGGGTAGTGTCCCATACCTCATTTAAAAAAAAAATGATCTGTCTTTTGGTATTTGGATGAAATCTAATAATGGTTCAAACCTCCTAGTGGGCTTATGCTCCAAAAATTGTGTGGTTAGAGCTTCCAATTTTGTACTCTTCTGTTCCTCAGTGTGTACCCACTCCCAGTAGATTTTCTTAACAACTTGCTTTGGAGGAGGGGACTGTGAGGTCCAGGATTCAGCCAATCCCAGCTTCATGACCATTTGCCTCAATTTGTTTAGCCACTGGATCTTATTCGCACTATTCAAGGCTATCAGTTCGTCCATCACCAGGGCGTAATTTGCTAGTTCTGGGGTCCTACTCAGGCGCACCCAGAACAGCACAGGGCGAAGGAGTACTATGTCTAAAATCGAGCGTTTGCCCATATCATGAAAAAGGGGCTTCAATGGGGTTGAGATAGGAACGGCAACTAAGTCCCTTATAAACGTATTCTCTGCTCTAGCCAGAACGGTGACATTTTCGCAGCCCCACAGTTCCAACCCATAGACTGCGGAGGACAGCACCTTCCCTTCATATACAGCTAGAGCCCGGGCTATAGGCCTGCTGACTGACATACGCTGACTCCTCAGACTGGCTCCCGAGACTCTCTTGAGGTTTAGCAGCATCTTGGCAACATGGGAGTTCCATTTCATTCTATTGTTAATCCTGATTCCCAGGTAGTCAAAATCCTCCACCACCTCAAGAGGCGACCCATTAAGGGTGATATTAATTTTCTTTGCTTTTTTTGAAGGGGGCAGCACCATTAACTTGGTTTTGGATGTATTAATGGTCAGCCTGCGTTCATCGCAAAATAGACTGAATCTGTCCAGTAGTTTCTGCAGCCCCGAAGGGGTTTTGGACAACAGGAGGGTGTCATCTGCGAAGAGGAGGGTTGGTGTTTTCTCCCCCGCCAGGACAGGGGCATCGGCATTGTCCTCCCTCAAATGGTCTACCACCCCATTGATAAAGAGGGAGAACAATGTCGGGGCCATCACACAGCCCTGGCGTACCCCCCTATCCACAGGCACCCTCCCTGTTAGCTGTCTCTGATTCCGCCATCTAATTCTAGCATAATTATCTACGTGAAGTTTAACTATAAACTCCAGGAGGTAACGCGGGAACCCCATTTCCAGCAGCACCCTCCAGAGTTTATCACGAGGCACCAAATGAAAGGCCCTTTTGAGGTCTATGAAGGCCAGATATAAATTCCCCTTCATAATGGTTACTGTTTTTTAGTATATTGCCCAAAACCTGAAAACCTGGTCCATAGTACCCACATTCTGGCGGAAACCCGCCTGGAAGTGGGACAGTATATTCCCCTCCTCTAGCCACATACCTACTCTATTTATAATGATCCTGCCAATTATTTTCTGAGCAGCGTCGATTAAACTAATCGGCCTGTAGTTGGCAGGGTCCTCCCTATCGCCTTTCTTATGGATAGTAACAACTTCAGTGCCCCTCCACGAGTCAGGGACCATGAAGGATCCATGAAGGATTCTATTCATTAGAGGAGCAATAAAATCAGACCACAGCTTAGGGTCATGTATGTATAGATCGCCCGGTAACCCATCTGGGCCTGCCGCTTTAGAGGGGGGTTATGCTCCTGATAGCATCAGAAACTTCTCGGTCTACAAATTGTTCTACAGGTGTAAGTTCCTCATTAATAAAGTCATTTTGTACCCTCCATAATTGAACTAAATCATCTTCGCCACAATACAGATTTGAAAAATGGGAATGCCATTGTTGCTCAGTTATATGGTTAGGGAGGGGCTCTACTCCCCTCCTGTCAAGTTTGTTTATCAAGTTCCAAAACAGGGTAGAGTTCTTCGAACTGGCAGCGATCTTAAGTTGTTGCCAATATTCTTCCTCCCAGTCCTTCTTTGCACTTTTAATGCAATCGCTATATTCCCTTCTAGCCGTCCTAACTGCTATAGCGTCCTTTCTCCTAATGGCGTTTGCTATAGCCCTTCTCTTTTCCCTACAACCTGTTGTATACCATAGGGTGCCACTTTTTGGTGGATTCTTCTTCCTTGGTCCACTAGTATCTCTTATAGTGAAGAATTAACCAATTTTCTCTATTAGACTCTTGTAGGAGTCTATAAAATTCCGACTTTGTTCGGTTGACTGGGCGGAGGTATGGGATAGGAGTTCCCTAGTTTCTGCCTCTACTAGTTCTTTAATACGGATCAAAATATCTTCTTGGCACATCACCCTGTTCCACTTTAATCTGCGTTTGCAATTAGATGGAACTACTTCTTTTGTGATCATAAGTGGGCCATTTAATGCTTCCCTCTCATTACCCCATCTTATTTCCATGCAAAGTGGATTATGATTGCTATCCTGTGACTGTCTGACTTCCATGTCAACTAGTCTGTTCCAGGAACCGGTATCGAGCAGAATGTAATCAATACGGGATGGACAACTAAATCTGTTATAGGTCATCATACCATTTGGGTCTGAGGTTGTCCTACCGTTCAGGGTACGTAGGTTATATTCTAGTGTTAGGGAATTTATTTGGATCGCTCTTGGCGTCCATTTTCTGATTGGCGCTATGGTTAGAGGCGGGATGGACTGTCTAGAATCCTCTTCGTTAAGTCCCAGGAGATCTTCTTTACTTAAGGGTTCATATGTATAGTTAAAATCTCCCCCTACAATAATGCTAGGCAATGGGGGGATACCTGCTAGCGCCACCTCGAGTAAGGCTATAGTGGGTGAAGTTTGACCTCCTGGGGAACCTATAGCATAAACATTAAACAGCTCCATCGAGCTTCCAATATGGGAGCCCTTAGTGGAGATATGTAGTATGTCCTGCGACTGTAAAGTATGCGCAGTAAGTGCCCAATTCAAAGCCACACTAAACCATACGTGCAGTCCTCCCGATGGGCGACCTCTCCCTGAACTAATTGCCGGAATAAAGTGGGTGGAATATCCGCATTTATATAGGGGAGACATGCTCCATGTTTCCTGGAACATACAGATGTCAAACGTATCTATGAATTCTTTCCATTCTGGATTTGCCATATTTTTATGACGCCCAGCTATGTTCCAGGAAAGCAATTTAATCATGTTTGTGTTTGTAACCCTCTCTGTGTGAACTACTTCTGAAGCTAGTCTTCCAACTGCTGTTGTTAGGGGATATTGAGCGTTGACCACTTCATTAGACCTTTCTTCCCCCCGAGGAACAACCTCATCATTAATCTTTATAGCCTATCTATAAGGCTTGTGGTGAAATTGGTCTGACGTTCGGGCTTCCACATATTGTGTGTTTGTGTTACACTATTCAGATAGTTATCCTTTAATGGTCAGTCTATGTTGTTTAGACCCGATGCGTCCTCGGGCCTAGATTTAGACCATAGAGGTGCGTGTCTGATTTGTATGTTACAATTCCTAGGGGGGCATGTCCTATACTGTAGGGCTACTAGGTTCTCTGCAATTGCTGTGTTACCAAACTATATCTCAATACAGTCTGTTAATGAACTAGGCAAGGAAATTCTTTTAACATTAAACATATCCTCCATAATGACTGATCTGCGCAATGGCTTTATTGCGTATGAATTCACTGTTCTCATAAGTGTTAGCAGCTCCAAGCTTGGTGACCCCGGTCATGTAGACAATACCACAAGGGGATCTGTATGGTGTGTTTATCTGTTTGTTACTCCAATTAGTTGTTTCAGCCATGTCACTATAATATTTATTATCCCCCTGCAGGACCCTGCATTGTGATATTGACCCCCTCAATTTTGCTACTTCGGCATATGAGCCCGAGGTGTTTTGCCTGGCGGGTATTTTAGCTAGGGGGTTATGAGCTGGGATTTTGGGTCGTAACTCTACTACAGTTTTGGAGACACATAATGGGGCTGTTTGTGTATTGGGTTTAGATAGGGCCGCTCCTGCTGTTTGGTTTGGTGGGGCCGATCGCAAGATAGGGGCTTCCTTTTACCGGGTTGGACACTAACACTGGGTGTAGAGTGTTTGTTATGTGTAGTTCCTCCCGTTTTGTAAAGTCCATCATGAATTTCTTAATAATAGATATATATCCCTTACCAGGCTTTCCATTTTCATCATGATTAAATTATTAAAATTCAAACATCTGGAGCATTCACCTGGACTATTCACAGCCTCCACAGTCCCCCCCAGCCCTTGTGATAAGACCTCACTTAATTCCCTTGATTCCCATTCCAACACTGAAAAGCGATTAGTACAAGTGATGCCCATTTCACATGCAATCACCTGCGAGGACCTGTCTATATTCCCAGTTGATATAGCTGGAAGTTCGGCATTAGCACTCATGTTTGCCCCTCTTAATGCCTCTGTAACATTTACCTCAATGGGGCTAGCAGGGTTAGAATGCATATCATCTACTGAGCACTTGGATTTTGATCTTTTAGAAAAAATAGCTAGGATCACTTTGCTCTTTATCTGCAGTAAACCGTCGACCAGGGGATCAGGATTTTCCACATTACTTAAGGTAGGAGCCGTCAATAGAATGTCCTCACAATCTTCAACAATAGATTTGATGCTTGACATAACACCATTAGGGCAGCATGTAGCGACTTTTTGACTTCTTCCTTTTTTTTGTTGTAATGGCAAGGGCTCCCCCCCCTCCATTACCTTCCTTTTACCCATTGCTAGCTACAACTTTCCCTGGTAAATGGGATAATATCCAACAACTCGAAGGTGGCCCAACACCATCTTGTGTATCAGGGAACAGTCAACTTGACGAATGAGCACAGTACCTTTTTTTTTTGATATGGGTGGTTCAAGTTCTCACATGTAAGGGGCGGGGCCCTGCCCTGCCTCGATCTGCCTAGGACGGCTGCAGACGGCCCCACCCTTGTCCCGGTCTTCTCCCGGCGCGCTCCCGTGCGCGTCCCGCGGGACGAGGTTCCAAGGGATCCTTTATGCGCCTCCTGGTGCTTCCGTGTGATGTCTGCGGCGTCCTGGCCTCTAGTGGGGCTGCTGGGAGGTGTAGTCACAGGAGTGGAAGGGGCCCGGCGGAGCCAAGCGCGGCCGGAGGAGCGAGTGGAGCAAAGCCCGGCCCACAAGTGCTGCCACAGGAATGCGGGGCTCGGCGGGGCCAAGCCCAGCCAAGATGATGAAGCAGAGCAATGCCCGGGCCTCAGGAGTGAGTACAAGCATCAGGTAAAGTTCCCCCTGGACTCGGCACCAAGGGAGCCTTCATGCTCCTCCTGGTGCTTCCGTGTGATGTCCCCGGTGTCCTGGCCGCTAGTGGGGCTGCTGGGAGGTGTAGTCACAGGAGTGGAGGGGGCCCGGCGGAGCCAAGCCCGGCCGGAGGAGCGAGCGGAGCAAAGCCCGGCCCACAGGTGCTGCCACAGGAATGCGGGGCTCGGCGGAGCCAAGCCCGGCCAAGATGATGAAGCAGAGCAATGCCAGGCCCTCAGGAGCGAGTACAAGCAGCAGGTAAAGTTCCCCCCGGACTCAGCACCAAGTGAGCCTTTATGTGCCTCCTGGCGCTTCCATGTGACGTCTGCAGCGCCCTGGCCGCTAGTGGGGCTGCTGGGAGATGTAGTCACAGGAGTGGAAGGGGCCCGGCGGTGCCAAGCCCGGCCGGAGGAGTAAGCGGAGCAAAGCCCGGCCCACAGGTGCTGCCACAGGAATGCGGGGCTCGGCGCAGCCAAGCCCGGCCAAGATGATGAAGCAGAGCAATGCCCGGCCCTCAGGAGCAAGTACAAGCAACAGGTAAAGTTCCCCTATTAGTTCTAAGTTCAGAAACTGTTCGACCTCCCCAACACCTCGTCTGAAGCCATACTGAGCTACAGATAAGATGTTCTTTTCTTCTACCCATTGCTCTAGGCTGGTCAACAGCATTCTTGCCATTACTTTAGAAGTAGAGTCAAGCAAAGGTATTGGGCAATAGCAATTGGCACTACTCCTATTCCACTTTTTGAAAATGGGGACTATCAGACTCTCTGCCCAAGTGGCAGGTACCACCCCATCAATTGTTGCATTAAAAAATTTGTACACAACGGGTACCCAAAAATCCATATTAGATTTAAATATATCAATTGGGACTCCGTCGGGGCCAGCCGCTTTGCCACTAGCGCTATTCTTAAGGGCTGTTACAATTTCATCTTGACTGATACTCCCTATTTTGGTGTTTTTTAAGATTATGACGGATTTATCCTCTTTATTTAAAAAACCCTGATCAGTTTCATAAAAAATTGCTTCAAAGTGGATTAACCAATCCGCTGGGGTCACTACCATATCAATTTTTACTGATTGGACATCTTTAAAGAAAGGTTGATCCAATGTTTTCCAAAAAAGGGCCGAATCTTTAAGATCGGCAGCTTTGATCAGATTCTCCCAATCATTATCCCTAATCTCCGAGTTTCTTCGGGTAAGGGCTTCTTTATATGACTTCCGTAGGATACTGTCCTCCTCCATATTACTCCAGATGTTTTTATTGCAGACTTTAAATCTCTATTTAATCTAGAGCATTGATTATCAAACCATCTTGGGGAATGCGAAACATCTGTTTTAGGATTCTTTCGCAAATTATCAGAAATTGCAGTAGAAATACTTTACAAAACCTTAACTATGTCCATACTATTTGAGGAATTATCAGGGCAGGTTAAAACATGATCATTAATTTTTAATAGGATCCTATTTGTAAAAGCTTCTGGGTCAACGGCAGCCCATTTGATTGAGATCCCATTCTCGCCCTGTGTCTTTATATCCATAGCATGGGTACTTGCTTCCGGTTGTTTTAAAAAGGGAGATTTTAAGGTTATCAGCACAGGATGATGATCATTCAATAAACTTGGGGAGACAAAAAATTCAGCTATTAGGGACGAAGGCTTATTGAGGTGATAAAGTGATCAATACATGAGGATGATCTTACTCCTTCAAAGGTGTAAATATTACCCCTATCCTCACGTCCGCTCCTTTTATAGCCCTACCTGCCTTTGAGGGGATAGCATTTGTTGAAATCGTCTTAAACCCGTTTACGATGAAATTATCTGTGAGCCAAGTCTCTTGTAATAAAACCACATCGCAGAGTTGGATGCTTGTAAGCCAATTTACATCCTGCAGTTTATGCCTAGCCCCATCAACATTCTATGTCATTATATGGAGACATTCGTTCTGAGGATAGCTAGAAGGATCCGTCTCAACTTCTGTGACAGACCCTTTCTTGCAACTATCAGTGCTAGCCTCCCTAGCTTTAGTTATCTGACTCATACTCCTCCCTGCATAGTTTAATGTATCTAGCTGGGTAGGCAAGTTAATCGCAGGAGAAGAGGGAGACCGATCGATGATGTTCTCCAACAGTGGGCCAAACCAAAGATAGCATTTAACCGCGAGGTTCATAATGTTGTAGTCAATCACAACCATCTAGACCGGACAATGTGGCAAATCTGTAAACTAGATTTAGAAAGGGTGGTCTCTTGGTAGGACCCTACAGTGCTCTCCGGTAAATCCGGTTGTCCACCCTTTCCAAATAAAATGGCGTCTATAAAAAAGCCCTAATGGCAAAAGAGAGATCTTACTGAAATGATCCTCTAAATTAATACTCCCTATGCGGTCCAGCAGAAATCTCACAACCTGCTCGTTATTAAAGTTGGCAACTATGCAGTCCCCTCTCAAGTCCTTCCTAGAATGTCCTATCCAAGCATAACATCTAGCCATGATCATCTGATTACAGATGTTCTAATCCCAAACCCCGACATGCTCCAATTTAGTTGTGAGCCAGTACATAGTTTTGGCCATCAGCTGATCTGTAGTTTCTAAATGTCCTTCCTGTGAAACTGGGATATTCCGCAAGATCACTGCCAAAGGGGCAGCAGCTGGAGGAAGATGCAAGACCTGAGAGCCCTCCAAGGCTATACTATTATCCACACCCTCAAACGTCTGCTGCGGTTTTCGACGCTGAGGCCCCGATATCAAGCTTGGTGCTTCATCACCCACAGTCCCCACACATGGACTACTTTCCTCCCCTTCCTGACTACAAAAGCTAGCCTGAGTAGGGCCACTAAGATTAACCCCTTGCTCAACCCTTTTAACACCCACATGCACTAAACCAACATCATGATTACCCACAACATCCTCATTCATCCCAGGTACCGACGATGTTGAGGGTATTTGCCTCGCTACGAGGGATTTAGGAGGAATGGAGTTCCCAAGTACCACGTTGCTTAGCTCATTAGATGTATTAACCATCAACCTATTTCTAGAGGCTAAAAAACCCTCTAGGTTAGAAAGGTTATTCATAACCTTCAGTTCAAAATCGGTTAATCCTTCCTCAATTTTAGAGAGCCTATGCATTATTGGAGACAGAGATGATGCAATTAAATTACCCAATTTGGACCACATAACATCATTGACTTTGTCAGGGGAATCGCCTCGAAGATCTAAAGTCGAGTCCGGTGGCAAACTTGGCTGTGAAAACACCGTTGTTAGAGATGGCGATGCTACAGTTTCTCCATTTTTATTAATCTTTTTAATTTTTGCCAGTTTGTCTCTGTGGGCCCCCTCCCCGCTTCCTCTTTTGTGAAGAGTCTGAGGGTACGGCAGAGGAGTTAGTTTTACCATGAGGTCCAGATCTTGTAGCAATACTTGGGGGTGGACTGCTTCGGGTATTTACAGTAACCGTCTCAACCAGTTCAACAGATGGCGTAATATTATGTGTTCCCTGTCCGCCTTGTTTTTCCGATGGTTCATTTTGAGACAATCCAGGGTCACTTACAATGACGGGAGAATCAGGAACTGCAACCAAGGAGCAATCAGGGGTACGAGCACAAGCCAGGGCGCCCAGAGAGGATCGTTTAGCTGTTTGTAGATCAAGAGACTCACAACGCTCTGTCAGTGCTATCTCCTGAGCAAGGACAGAGATGGCTCTAATTAAAAACTGATCCAAAGTCCCCACCACGCTGCCAGAGGGCTGTGCAGATCTTCCCTTGCCCTCACGCCAATTCATCCTCACTAAGCTTCTGAAATGATGGGAGGTCAAAAAAACAACTTAATAAATTCCACCTTCCCAATTAATAACACTTTTCCCTAGACCAACCGTATGTCAAATTGAAATGACCTTCTGATTATGACTGGCTTTTGTGAGTGAGCCTGGCCTCATCCGGTCTCTAACGGGCTCAAACAGGCCCGCCCTTGGCCTGGCCCGCGCCCGCTAAGAGGGAGCCGCAAGCACCTTTATGCGCCTCCGGGCGCGAGAGAATGGCGGCGGCGCCTCCTGGCGGGGTAATCAGGCAAAGCAGTGTGGGCTCTGAAGTCCAGTAAAGCGGTTCCTGCGAAGCGGGAGCCGCGAGCACCTTTATGCACCTCCGGGTGCGAGAGAATGGCGGCGGCGCCTCTTGGCGCGGTAATCAGGCAAAGCAGCGTGGGCTCTAAAGTCCAGTAAATGTACTCACATAGAAATCTACATGCTAGTCAATCTTTTCTAAGTCTACACATATACTTTATGCACAGTAGCACTAGGGTTTCCTTACTCTTCATTTTCTTTTGAGAATCCCATTTTTCCTTGAACATGTTTAAATGTTTGGAAATATTGTGAAGCAAGTGGAAGAAGTAACATTTGAAAAACATGTTTCACTGTTGAGTAATCTCATCTATGCCATCTCTGAAATTCCTTCCTATTCCCACTCTGGAAATAAAATTTATTCCACCTCTTGTTAGAAGTGTATCTTAAATTGTTCCCCGAGTGGTGATCGGCAGAGAAAGTGTTTGTGGACAGTTACAAACTCACAAGTTTGCAGGCACACGTAAACTTTGTAAGGCAATAAAGCCCTTAAAATTTCTCTACATACCCACATAAAAATATTTATTCACATAGATATCTGTAAGTTTTTAAATCTTTTTCCAAGTGTACACATGTACTTTGTGCGCATTAGCACTTTGTCTTTCTTGGAATTGAGATAAATGTATGCCATATAGACCAGGCCATTACATAGCCATATTTGTGATGGATAGGTACACATATTTCCAAGATAAAATGCAATGTAGTTCTCTTTGAGTTACACATTTGTAATATAGTGCTTAATCCGAAAGGCACTTAGTGTTAAAGGAATAATGATAATATGGTACTCTTAATGATGGATAAATTAACATGAACTTTTTCAATACAACATGACGTGAGCATCGATGACACCATCAAGACCATGCACACAATCCACTCAGGCTCTCCGTCAGACCCATTCCCGCATCACGCCTTCAACAGAGCAAGCAGCTTCATCGCACCCCACCTGCGCAACGTCATCAATCTCTCCCTCGAGACCGCTACCTTCCCAGAGATCTGGAAGCACGCCGAGAACAACGACCTAATCAAACAAGCATTTGCAATGCAATAGGTCTCGCATTAGGAAAGTTTGAGCTATTGGTATTGTAAATGACAAATTTTGTATTTATGTGTTGGTTTTGAAAATAGCTAAATTAATAGCTTTGTCATTTACAATGCCAATAGTTTTAGCTTTCGCAAATGTGACACCTATAGCATTTGTAATGCAATATGTGCTGTATTTACGTGACTTAGATGTATTGAAATTACAAATAACAAAGGCATTTTTTTAAAATAATTAATACTTAAATAAAAGTTATTGTAATTTATAATGGCAATAGCTTAAACTTGTGTAAATAACTTGTGAAGAATATGTTTGTGACATTTGTAACATTTGTAATAAAGCTTGAAACATGGAGAGAACATATTTGAACCAGTTGTTGTTGAATGGTTGCACAGATTGATGCTGTGTTAGCGCATAGTGATGTTGCGGTATCCCTGAGTGATGATGCATCAGGGGGGTGCTGAGTGATGCAGTGGTGATGCGATAGATAGAGTGAGTGCGATAGATAGATAGAGGGAGGGCAATAGATAAAGGGAGGGAGGGCAATAGATAGAAGCAGGGAGGGTGATAGTGGGAGGGCGATAGATAGATAGATAGATAGATAGAGGGAGGGCGATAGATAGATAGAGGGAGGGCGATAGATAGAGTGAGGGAGGGCGATAGATAGAGTGAGGGCGATAGACAGATAGATAGAGGGAGGGCGATAGATAGATATTTTATTTATTTATAAAGTTTTATATTGCGCGAACTGGACAATGGATAGAGTGAGGTTGATAGATAGAGTGAGGTCGATAGATAGATAGAGTGAGGGTGATAGATAGATAGAGGGCGATAGATAGAGTGAGGGCGATAGAGAGAGTGAGGGTGATAAATAGATAGATAGATAGAGTGAGGGCGATAGATAGATAGATAGATAGATAGATAGATAGATAGATAGATAGATAGATAGATAGATAGATAGATAGATAGATAGATAGATAGATAGAGTGAGGGCGATATATAGAGTGAGGGCGATAGATAGATAGAGTGAGTGCGATAGATAGATAGATAGATAGATAGATAGATAGATAGATAGATAGATAGATAGATAGAGTGAGGGCGAAAGATAGATAGAGTGAAGGCGATAGACAGATAGAGTGAGGGCAACAGATCGATAGTGAGGGCAATAGATAGAGTGAGGGTGATAGATAGAGTGAGGGTGATAGATAGAGTGAGGGCGATAGAGTGAGAGAGAGAGATAGATAGATAGATAGAGTGAGGGCGATAGAGTGAGGCAGATAGATAGATAGATAGATAGATAGATAGAGTGAGGTTGATAGAGAGAGGGGTGTGTAGAGAGAGAGGTGTAGAGATAGAGAGGGGTGTAGAGATAGGGGTGTAGAGAGAGAGAGGGGTGTAGAGAGAGAGGGGTGTAGAGAGAGTGGGGTATAGAGAGAGGGCTGTAGAGAGAGTGGGGTGCAGAGAGAGTAGGGTGCAGAGAGAGTGGGGTGCAGAGAGAGTGGGGTGCAGAGAGAGTGTGGTGCAGAGAGAGTGTGGTGCAGAGAGAGTGTGGTGCAGAGAGAGTGTGGTGCAGAGAGAGTGGGGTGCAGAGAGAGTGGGGTGCAGAGAGAGGGCTGTAGAGAAAGGGGTGTAGAGAGAGGGGTGTAGAGAGAGGGGTGCAGAGAGAGAGGGGTGTAGAGAGGGGGTGTAGAGAGAGGGGTGTAGAGAGAGAGGGGTGTAGAAAGAGGGTATAGAGAGAGAGTGGTGTAGAGATAGGGGGGTGTAGAGAGAGAGGGGTGTAGAGAGGGAGGGGGGAAGATAGAAAGGGGTGTAGAGAGAAAGGGGTGTAGAGAGAAAGGGGTATAGAGAGAGGGGGCAGAGAGAGGCGAGCAGAGAGAGAGGGGGTGTAGAGAGAGAGGGGTGTAGAGAGAGAGAGGGGTGTAGAGAGAGAGGGGTGTAGAGAGAGAGGGTGTAGAGAGAGAGAGAGGGGTGTAGAGAGAGAGAGAGGGGGGTGTAGAGAGAGAGAGGGGTGTAAAGAGAGAGGGTGTAGACAGAGGGGTGTAGAGAGAGGGGTGTAGAGAGCTGTGCCCCTGGGTGTCAATTTGACACTAAAAAGGGTGATAACAGTGAGTCAGGGGGTGGGGGGGCATTCAAAGGTTATGGAGCAGACACAAGGGAAAAAATCTCATACTGTGGGTCAATGTGACACTAAGAAGGGTGCTAACATTGGGCCCTGGGGGTCAATGACACACTAAGAAGTTTGCTAACAGTGGGTCATGGGGGGGGGGGGCGGGGTATTCAAAGGATTGAAGCAGACATCCTTATAAAAGTGATAAAAATAGCACGTATCACTGGCGTCAATTTATATTTAAATCAAGATAAGGAAAACTGACAAGTGTGTAATACGTCCCGTGTTCAGTTTGCACACCTAATCATTAATAATAATAATACGTGTAGTGCTTGCTCTCATAACACTACTAGTAGTAGCGGTCACTGTTGCCCAAAATAATGGTACTTCTTTTATAGGCTTGAGGGAGATGAAAGGCAGAGCAAGAGTAGGGAGGATACATATGAACCCAAGACGTGCAGGTTGCACACTGATTTCAGTAGTGAGCTCTTAACGCGCTCAGCTAGATTTTGAGCCATTGGGCTTCCCTGCTCCATCATTTGAAGCGAGTTACGCTGGATGCTTTCCATGTTATGTGCGTACGAGTAGATTTGCACTGCTTGTAACTACTGCATGAATAGGGATGCTGCTCGTCCCTTTCAAGCTGTTTGCGCTTGTTTTAAACACTTTACGTTCGTATGAGCTGATTTGCACGGTCCGTACCTTTCGTCCGCCTTATTAATAAGAAAAAAGCAGGTATGGCATTACGTGTCCTAGCGCATATACAGACAAACATGCAGAAATAATGAGTGCATGCAATAATAGCACATTAAAGGTAAACGGTTGGCTTTGCCGACAAAGAGAAGCGCTGTCACGCTGTTCCCATCCCAACTCCCAGTGGCTGGCGAGTTAAGAGGTGAAGGGGAGGAGGAGGGCATTGACTAATGGCAGCAAATGGGTCCGCGCTATATAAAAACGCATAAAATAAATAAATAAAAGGAAGGTAGTGATTCCTAATGGTGAGTGTAGGAGGAAGCCTTGTGACAGATGTTGAGAGCCTTAAAGAGCTGAATTGATATGGGTAGGCAAATATTTAAGTGGAAACGTATTTAAGAGTATGTGCGGAAGGGAATGAGATAACAAGCTCTGATGCTCTGAAGTCTGATGCCTAGGCACAGACAAATGGTCGTGCGCGATGTGCACGAGGGGGAAGGGGGAGCGGCAGCCTTTGATGTCTGATGCCGAGGCACAGACAAATGGTGGTGTGTTATGTGGCTGACGTGCACGCGCCTGTCTCACATGAACTGTATGGGATCCGCAGCCGTTTTGGTAGACTTTTCTTTTCCACTTACTATAATTCTCGCCAGCAATGCGCAAGCGCATTGGCAGGCGAGACCTAAAAACCTAAGGCAGACCCAAGAGACCTAAAGAACTTCCGGCCCATCTCTCTGCTCCCCTTCCCAGCCAAGGTCATCGAGAAAGCCGTCAACAGGCAGCTAACCCGATACCTCGAAGAAAACAGAATCCGGACCCTTCCCAGTGAGGGTTCCGCAGCAACCACAGCACAGAGACTGCCCTCATCGCCGCCACCGACGACATCAGGACCCTGCTGGACAATGGCGAGACCACAGCACTCATCCTCCTAGACCTTTCTGCCGCCTTCGACACCGTCTGCCATCGTACACTACGCGCACGCCTCCACGCCGCAGGGATCCGAGACAAGGCTCTGGATTGGATCACCTCCTTCCTCTCCTGCAGAACCCAGAGCGTCTGCCTCCCCCCATTCCATTCCAAAGCCTCCGAGATCATCTGCGGTGTACCCCAGGGATCCTCCCTCAGCCCGACGCTGTTCAACATTTACATGGTTCCGCTCGCACACGTAGCCCGACAGCACGACCTCAACATAATCTCCTACGCCGACGACACTCAGCTGATCCTCTCCCTCACCAAGGACCCCATCACCGCCAAAGCCAACCTCCACGAAGGAATGAAGGCCGTCGCCAACTGGATGAAGACCAGCCGTCTGAAGCTGAACTCGGACAAGACGGAGGTCCTCATCCTCAGCTCCAACCCTTCAGCTGGGACGACTCCTGGTGGTTGACGGCACTGGGGGCAGCCCCGACACCCACGGACCACGCACGCAAGCTGGGAATCATCCACCACTCAACGCTGTCAATGACCAAGCAAGTCAACGCCGGCTCCTCCTCCTGCTTCAACACCCTCTGCATGCTCCGCAAGATCTACGGATGGATCCCGACAGATGCAAGAAAGACAGTCACCCAGGCCCTCGTCAGCAGCAGACTCGATTACGGAAACACCCTCTACATGGGAGCCCCGACCAAGCTCATCAAACGACTACAACGTATCCAAAATGCCTCGGCACAACTGATCCTTGACGTACCACGCAACGGTCACATCACTCCCCACCTGAGAAACCTGCACTGGCTCCCCGTCAACAAGAGGATATCCTTCAAGCTCCTCATCCACGCACACAAGGCACTCCACAAGACCGGCCCAGCCTACCTCAACAGACGGCTCTCCTTCTACTACCTTAACCACCAGCTCCGCTCAACCGACCTCTCACTCGCCATCATCCCGCGCATCCAAAGAACAACCACCGGTGAGAGATCCTTCTCCCACCTCGCCGCCAAGACATGGAATACCCTCCCACCGAACCTACGACAGACCCAAGACCTGCTGACCTTCAGGAGGGTACTTAAGACCTGGCTGTTCGATCAGTAGCGCCCCCCCAGCGCCTTCAGACCCTCACAGGTATGTAGTACGCATTACAAATGATTGATTGATTGATTGATTGATGTGACTCTGTGATAGAAGAAGCACACATGTCCAAAATGCACCAAAATGTGGTCCTCATTGTGTTGGATAAAAACACACAATTGTGACACACATCTTTATACAATCCTCATTGTGATGGGAAAAACACCAATCTCTGTAATAGGCAGCATAATATTTCTTGTGATAGATAAAGGCACACAAACCTGTTGTACAGAATTTAATATGGTTCTTAGTTACACCACTGCCTATCGGACCATAGGTCACATTTAAATAGGAGCTATTGTAAAGCACCAAAGAGCACAATCTTGTGACACACAGTATGAAATCGTTTTCAGTGTCCAGAACAAACGTTCATATGCTTGAAACATATAAAGTCGTGGCAGTGTGTATTACACGTTTAAAATATCAACACAAAACTGTAACATGCGTCATGATGTGCTCCTTTTTGCAATGGATAAAAGCTCACATGCTATACACATGGTCACATGAATTGCATAACACGATGCAGTCTTCATTGTGATGGATGAAAATATGTGTGAGATGTTGTTTTCAGAGTGAGGTGTTATAGCGCAGAGTTAAAACACGCACTGGGATGTAATTCATATTCATTGACAACAGAGGGGACCAGTCTCTCACAGGAATGCACATGCAATGAGGAACAGGTTTGTTTCTATTAGGTATCTTAAGACATCTAGTGCTTGATACACATGATGAACTCAAATGAATTTGTAGCTGTGTCACAGGGTCGAGGATGACTTATTGGAGGAGATTCCATACTCCCCGTTGACTAGGGTGAATGAGGCACTCTTCCTCTGTGTGCAGGCTTTTTCTCCGGTCTGTCCCTTTAAGGAACAAGACTCTGACACCCAAGAAGAAGGCGGTCAGCAAGTCCGGATGACGTCTCTGCCCCTTACCAATGGGAAGAGAGAGCCCCGCTGATGAAAGCGGAAATGGATGTTGGAACGGATGCTGAGGAAGAAGTGAGACCTGAAGAACGCGGAGAGAGCCAGGTGAACCAGAGCGCTTGGAGGAGAAATGGGACCTCATCGCCTGCAACAAGTGGGGAGGTAACCCCTGCAGAGGAGGAGTCGCCAGGAGGCCAACCGTTTCACGCTTCGCTCTGCCACGCTCTAGGAGGAATGTAACTGAACAAGATACAGTCCGGCTGCGGGCTGCTCACGGGCACTGGGCTGGAAGGCAGCAAAGTAAGTAGAGGGCACACCTCTGCTAAACCGATGGGTTAACCGGACTACACTTGGTGGTGGTGGCTTCTTTGAGTGTGGTGATAGTCCCTGCACTGGCCCTCTACACTTCTACATATTGTCGATGTCCCGACGTTCACCGGTGGTTTTCTTATTTTCTTACCGAGGGACATACAAGTCCATGACTGACCTGGTGGCCTCATAAGAGGAAGAACAGAAGCAGTATTCATACCTAACCTCTACTAGCTGTGTAAACAGATGCACTAGGACGTGAAAAATAAAAACATATTCAAACCATACCTAATAAAAGGGATAAAAGAACCAAGTCGCACGTTGATTCCTACCGGGGCTTAACCCCTTCCTTGACGACCCGGTGACAAAAATATAATGTAATATAATCCTATTTGTGATTGAAAGAAGTTTATTCTTGGCAACAGTAGTTTAGATAATAGCACAACTTTGCAACAGACCCAGTGGCATGGTCATTGCTGTGATGGGAAAAAGCTAAGATATGTAATACACAACATTACACGGTCCTCGTTGTGATGAATAGCAAAAACCATTCGTGACACACACTACAATGTGATCCAAGTAAAATAATAGTAGCACACTTATATAACACAAAAAAAACCTGTAACACTCAAAATTAAGGTCATTATGCAGGATATGAGCAATCTACTGGCATGATTGGGATTGTGACCCTGATGTGATACAAATAGCAACATACCTTAAGGCTTCTAGATCCTCTTCAATTCACAATACAAAGTGCTATATTTATTGTCATTGATTATTAGTGTGCTTGGATTACACGAGCATGCTGTTTTTTTAATTTGCAAAGGTTCTCTTGATTATTCTTAATATGCTTCTGCAGTAGCAGTATTTCATTATTTCTCTTTTTCTTTTGAGAACATAATTTTTCCTTGAATAAGCATAAATGTAAAAAAAATGTGAACTATTCAGAATCAAGTAGAAGTAGTTAAATATTTCCTTTCTGCATATTTGCCTGTTGAGTGATCCCTACATCTATGCCATCTCCAATTTTTATTCTGATTCCTTCCGCTTCCCACTCTGAAACCCCATTATTCCGGCACTTATTAGAAGTGAATCTCAGATTGTTCCCTGGGTGGGAATGGGCTGAAGAAATGTTTGTGGACAGTTACAAAGTAACACATTTGCAGGCACACAAGTACTTTGCAGAGCACTAAAGCCCATGAAGATCACTATCCACACACACACAAATATTTACTCACATACAATAGTCGTCTTTTTCAAATTGTACATGTATATTTGTGCATATTAGCCCTTGGGCTATTCAGTACTGGAGATAAATGCTTTTCTATTGACCAGGCCTATATATAGCCGTCATTGTGATGGATAAGTGTCCACATTTCTATGATACAATACAATGTAATTTTATTTAGTTCCATAAGATCCATAAGATCATACACATTGGTAATATACAGCATTATGTTATAGGAGCTTTCTGTTAAAGTAATAAGTGATAATACTAAATCACATTAATGTGGTACTTTTTACGATGTCTAAAATAACATGAACCTGTTCAGTACAACATGATATTACTGCGATAGAAGCAGCACACATGTCTAGAATGGCCCAAAATGTGGTCCTCACTGCGTTTGATAAATGACACAATTGTGACACACATCTTGATACGGTCCTCATTGTGATGAATAAAAGCACTTACCTCTGTAATAGGCTCCATAATAGTTCCTGTGTCAGATAAAGGCACACAACATTAGCCCTAGGGCCTTTTTGTGATGGAGATAAATTCATGTCCTATGTAACAGGTCTGTATAGAGCCATAATTGTGATGGATAAGTGGATAAGTACACACATTTCCAAGATAAAATACAATGTAGTTTTTTTTGAGCTACCCAAGATGATGCACCCTACAAAAACACAGCATAATGTTAAAGCAGCTTACTGTTAAAGGAGCTTTCTGTTAAAGGAATATGCAATAACACTAAATCACATTAATGTAGTGTTTTAATGATAGCTACATTAACATGAACTTGATCAATGCAACATGGTATGACTCTGTGATAGAAGAAGCACACAAGCCTAAAATACACTAAAATGTGGTCCTCATTGTGTTGGATAAAAACACACAATTGTGACACAAAACTTGATATGGTCCTCCTTGTGATGGAGAAAAAAAACAACCATAGTAATAGGCAGCATATTTCCTCTGGCAGACAAAGGCACTCAAACCTGTCTCACACAATTTAATATGGTCCTCAGTTTAACCCTTAAAGTGAACATAGGCTGAGGGAGAGGGGGGTGAATACCACTGAGGAGTTGCCTGCGGGGTGCATGACATGAGACCTGGCCTGTATTCCTCACGAGTCTCGTAATATGCTGCTCAATATGCTACATGTACTTCCTTGTTTTCAGATGTTGTCCTATTCCGTGATGTGCCATAATGAGTCAGGCGATCCGTATACAACTGTTTTTAATGATGCCTGCGTGGGGGGTGGGGGGTTTTGTCTTTTGTATTTTACAAAATTGGAAATAAAGTTTAAAAAACAAAAAGAAAAAGTGAACATAGGAGCATAATCTCAAAATCTCAACACAATTCTGTAACATGCGCCATGATGTGCCCTTTTACTGCAATACATAAAAGCTCACATGCTATACACATGGTCACATGAATATTCACCTACCATGATGTAGTCCTCATTCTGATGGATAAAAACATGCACTTGATTTTTTTCTTTCAGAGTGCAGTGTAATATCACACAGAGTTAAAACATGCAGTGTGATGCTGTAATGAGTTTGATGGACTACAATTCATAAACAATTCATATTTACCGACAACATAGGGAACCAGTCTCTCACTGGAATGCAGTCCTAATGAGGAACAGGTCTGTTTCTATGAAGTATCTTAAGGCAGCCTTATGATGGTATGCAAGCACATCACAAATTCTCGTCAATGAATTACAAATGAAGAGGTAAACCATCAGGCAGTTTTAGTGCACTGAATGATATTGCCCTCTTGGTGATGGTTAAAGCATGCATCTTTGTAAAACAGTGCATGAGATTGTCCTCTGTTATACATAGATACTGTCTCATATTACTAACAGACAGCATGATGTGCTACTTAATGTGATGTATCAAGGCAAACAATCTTGTAACACTTCAAGGCATCTAGTGATCATTGTACTTAATAAACCACATTAAATTGTAATATACTATGTAATATAATCCTATATGTGATGGAAAGAAGTTCATTCTTGGTAACAGTAGTTTAGATAATAGCACAACTCTGCAACAGGCCTAGTGGTATCGTCCTGCTAGGAAAAAGCTCAGATATGTAACACACAATATCATACGGTCCTCGTTGCGATGGATAAAAACAAACAATTGTGATGCACACCAAGACTTGATTCAAAGTATAATAGTAGCTCACTTATAATAGGCAGCATATTTCCTCTGGCAGATGAAGGCACTCAAACCTGTCTCACTCAATTTAATATGGTCCTCAGTTCCACCCTTCACTGCTCCACTTTCAAACTCTACGATCCTAATGACATCACAAAAACATTAGCAACCACCAAACTCAACAACCATTTCAATGACCCAGTCCCCTCAAGTTGCCTTCCCCACATCTACCAAGTCATCTCCCCTCTCTGGACCAAAATAATCAACGCCTCGCTAGTGCAAGGGCACATACAGGACTGCCTAAAAACAGGCCAGGTCACCCCTATACTAAAGAAACCAACAGCTAACTCTTCCGACCCCAAACAAATTCGGCCCATAACCAACATTCCCATGCTAGCCAAGGTCCTGGAAAAATGTGTTCAACAACAACTGAACCAACACATCACGGACTTCAACCTTCTGAACACCCACCGATCGGGTTTCAGACCCGGCCATAGCACAGAAACAGCCATTTTACAAATAGTGGACGACGAAAAAAATCTAAAAAGACTGGAAAATAGGCTCAGTCCTTCAATGGTTCAAATCCTTTCTGGAAAACAGAACACAATCTTTCATGGTGAACTAAAATCTATCGTGCTCCTCACCGAACCCTCTGGGTGTACCACAAGGCTCTACCCTATCCCCCACCCTATTCAACCTATATGTCGAACCGCTAACCAAACTACTACAGCAGGCAAACATAGCCTACCACATGTACGCGGATGACACTCAACTCTACATCAAGATCTCCTCCATTGAAGACATAATATCAATGAACATGGCACTCAAAAAGACCGTCCACTGGCTAACAACAAACTTCCTCAAGCTAAACTCACAAAAAACAGAATTTCTTCTAATCTCCCCCCTAATAATTCCCAGGAGAAAAAGGAATTGTTCAAGTTGATCACTGCACTTAACTGCATGCCAACTCTGGTCGACTCCACCAAATCACTTGGAATTACACTTGATAAGAACCTTAAAATGCAAGCACACATCAACCTGTTAGCTAAAAACGC
The DNA here is from genome assembly GCF_964261635.1 of Lissotriton helveticus. Taxonomy (NCBI): domain Eukaryota; kingdom Metazoa; phylum Chordata; class Amphibia; order Caudata; family Salamandridae; genus Lissotriton; species Lissotriton helveticus. The sequence continues at coordinate 1,066,666,149 of NC_136070.1, read as the reverse complement.
AAGCTTTCACCTCAACTATCTCAGGAAAATCAAACCTTTCATCGAGAACCCGGACCTCAAAACTGCTGTTTAGTCCTTAGTCATATCAAGGCTGGAGTACGGATGCACCACCCTCGTGGGACTTCCCAAAATCTCAACCGCCCCATTAAAAGCCTGTATCAACGCCGCAGCTAGACTCCTAACAGGATCCAGAAAATGTTACCACATATAACCACACCTGAAAACACTCAACTGGCTTCCCTTTGAAGCTAGAATCCACCTAAAAATGGGATGCATCACTCACAAAGCACTTCACCACAATACTCCCCCGTACCTATCGTAAAAACTGACCTTATCTGGAGGATTCAGACGTTCTAGGAGTGCTAACAATCTAATCCTGAAACCCTCATGCTTCAGAAAGAAAAAAAACCCTGACAGAGCATTCTCCGGAGCAGCATCAAGAATATGGTACTCGCTTCCTCCCCACATCAGAAAAATCTCCTCTACTTTTCTGTTAAAAAAAGAAGCAAAATCATTCCTTATGTGTTCAATTCCTCCCATAAACTATCACATGGACCTTTTCCAGATGTACTCCGTATAGTTGCCCCCTCTTTCCCTCGAAAGACACCTTCGCTGCTCTCGACTCGTTGCTAGAAATACTGTTAAGCCTGCGACATTACGAACTTTGTAAAATAAGTCGATCTTATGTATGCTATTCGTTTTGCAATCTGTCCTATTTCGTATTGTGCCCCCATTGTAAAGCGCTCTGATAACCTTCGCTGGGTCTGCTCCGCACTATAGAAAACTCTAAAAATAAAATAAAATAAAAATAAAAATGTGCCCTTTTTTGCAATACATAAAAGCTCACATGCTATACACATGGTCACATGAATATTCGCCTACCACGATGTAGTCCTCATTCTGATGGATAAAAACATGCATGTGATTTTTTTCTTTCAGAGTGCAGTATAATAGCACACAGAGTTAAAACATGCAGTGTGATGCTGTAATGAGTTTGATGTACTACAATTCCTAAACAATTCATATTTACTGACACCAGAGGGGACCAGTCTCTCACTGGAATGCGGTCTTAATGAGGAACAGGTCTGTTTCTATGAAGTATCTTAAGGCAGCCTTATGATGGTATGCAAGCACATCACAAATTCTCTGCAATGAATTACAAATGAAGAGGTAAACCATCAGGCAGTTTTAGTACACTGAATGATATTGCCCTCTTGGTGATGGTTAAAGCAGGCACATCTTTGTAAAACAGTGCATGAGATTGTCCTCTGTTATACATAGATACTGTCTCATATTGCTAACAGACAGCATGATGTGCTACTTAATGTGATGTATCAAGGCAAACAATCTTGTAACTTCAAGGTATCTAGTGATCATTGTACTTAATAAACCCACAATAAATTGTAATATACAATGTAATAAAATCCTATATGTGATGGAAAGAAGTTCATTCTTGGTAACAGTAGTTTAGATAATAGCACATCTCTGCAACAGGCCTAGTGGTGTCGTCCTCACAGTGCTAGGAAAAAGCTCAGATATGTAACACACAATATCATACGGTCCTCGTTGCGATCTATAAAAACAAACAATTGTGATGCACACCAAGACTTGATTCAAAGTAAAATAGTAGCTCACTTATATAACACCCTAAAACACCTGTAACATTCCAAGCTATGGTTATTGTGCAGGGTATGAGCAAAGCACTGGAAAGATTGTGATTGTGACCCTGCTGTGATTCATGTAGATAAACACCTTTATACCCCTTCATCATTGGCTCAATTCACAACACCTTGGGCCAGATGTAGGTAATTCCGATTTAACGACTCTTAAATACCGACTCATACCGAATCGGTATTTAAGAGACGGTAAATTGGAAGAAGGCAGATGTAGGTAAAAAATTACCGATTCTGTAAGAGTCTGTATTTACCGATTCTGTAAATACCGAATCGGTATTTCACATTGATTCCTATGGGCCTTGAAGCCCATAGGAATCAATGTGAAATACCGAATCGGTATTTACAGAATCGGTAAATACCGAATCTTGCAAGGGTGCAGGGGGTGTCACTTTGACACCCTCTAGCACCCCAAATACAGGCATGTGTGACATGTGGCACACATACATGCCCTAAGGGCATGTCTGTGTGTCACATTGCACAGGTGTGCATGCACAGATGTGCATGCACACCTGAATTCGGTATTTTACCACCCAATAGGATAGGGTGGTAAAATACCGACTCTGAAGGGCCTGTGGCACTCTTTGGAGTGTCACCTACATATGAATTTACAGAATCGGTATATTTACCGATTCGGTAAAATACCGAAGTGGTAAATTTACCGAATCAGTAAATATACCGATTCTGTAAATTCAGACCCACCTACATCTCAAAAGCCAAATACCGGTCGGTAACGGCCTAAATCGGCCGTTACCGACCGGTATTTCTATACCTACATATGGCCCCAAGTGCTTTGTTTAGTATCATCATTTTGGATTACAGAGCAAGCTGCTTTTTAATTCACAAAGGTTGACTTGTGGACTATTAGCTTATAGCTACAGAGGATGTATTTCAAGGAGTAGTCTTCATTTTCTTTTGAGAATTCCATTTTCCCTTGAACAAGTTTACATGCTTACATTTCTGAAAATATTACAAAGCAAGTAGAAGTAATAACATTTGAAAAACATTTTCCCCTGTCACGTAATCCCTTCAGCTATGCCATTTCCAATTTTTAGTCTGATTCCTTTCACTTTCCATCCATGAAACAGATTTAATCCGGCACTTGTTTGAAGTGAATCTCAGATTGTTCCCTGGGTGGGAATGGGCTGAAGAATTGTTTGGGGACAGTTACAAAGTAACACATTTGGAGGCACACAAATACTTTGCAGAGCAACAAAGCCCTGTGAAGATCACTATCCACACACACAAAAATGTTTGCTCACATTCAATAGTCATCTTTTTCCAAGTGTACATATATACTTGTTCACATTAGCCTCTGTGCTTTTTTGTGATGGATCGTTCGATGGATGATGCATGTTCTATGGACCAGGCTGTATAGAACCGTCATTGTGACGTATAAGTGCATGCATTTCCAAGGTACAATACAATATAGTTTTTTTTGTTACTCAAGCTCATACATTTTACTAATACACAGCATAATGTTATACATGCTTTCTGTTAAAGGAATACGTGATAACACTAATTCACATTTATGTGGTACTTTTAATGATGGCTAAATTAACATGAACTGTTTCAATACAATATTATGTTACTCTGTGATAGAAGAAGCACACTTGTCTAAAATGCACCAAAATGTGTCCTCATTGTGTTGGATAAAAACACACAATTGTGACACACATCTTGATAAGGTCCTCATTGTGATGGATAAAAACACCAACCTCTCTAATAGGCAGCATATTTCCTCTGGCAGATAAAGGCACTCAAACCTGTCTCACACAATTTAATATGGTCCTCGGTTTAACGCTTAAAGTGCACATAGGAGCATAATCTCAATATCTCAACACAATTCTGTAACATGCGTCATGATGTGCCCTTTTTTGCAATACATAAAAGCTCACATGCTATACACATGGTCCCATGAATATTCGCCTCCCACGATGTAGTCCTCATTCTGATGCATAAAAACATGCATGTGATTTTTTTTCTTTCAGAGTGCACTGTAATAGCACACAGAGTTAAAACATGCAGTGTGATGCTGTTATAAGTTTGACGGACTACTAATCATAAACAATTCATATTTACTGACACCAGAGGGGACCAGTCTCTCACTGGAATGCAGTCTTAATGAGGAACAGGTCTGTTTCTATGAAGTATCTTAAGGCAGCCTTATGATGGTATGCAAGTACATCACAAATTCTCTGCAATGAATTAGAAATGAAGAGGTAAACCATCAGGCAGTTTTAGTGCACTGCATGATATTGCCCTCTTGGTGATGGTTAAAGCATGCACATCTTTGTAAAACAGTGCATGAGATTGTCCTCTGTTATACATAGCTACTGTCTCATATTACTAACAGACATCATGATGTGCTACGTAATGTGATGTATCAAGGGAAACAATCTTGTAACACTTAAAGGCATCTAGTGAACATTGTACTTAATAAACCCACATTAATTTGTAATATACAATGTAATATAATCCTATATGTGATGGAAAGAAGTTCATTCTTGGTAACAGTAGTTTAGAAAATAGCACAACTCTGCAACAGGCGTAGGGGTGTCGTCCTCGCAGTGCTAGAAAAAAGCTCAGATATGTAACACACAATATCATACGGTCCTCGTTGCGATGGATAAAAACAAACAATTGTGATGCACACGAACACTTGATTCAAAGTATAATAGTAGCTCACTTATATAACACCCCAAAACACCTGTAACATTCCAAGCTATGGTCATTGTGCAGGGTATGAGCAATCTACTGGAAAGATTGTGATTGTGACCCTGCTGCGATTCATGTAGACAAACAGCTTCATACCCTTTAATCATTGGCTCAATTCACAACACCAAGTGCTTCGTTTATTATCATCATTTTGGGATACAGAGCAAGCTGCTTTTTAATTCACAAAGGTTGTCTTGTGGACTGTTAGCTTATAGCTAAGGAGGATGTATTTCAAGGAGTACCCTTCATTTTCTTTTGAGAATTCCATTTTCCTTTGAACACGTTTACATGCTTACATTTCTGGAAATATTACAAAGCAAGTAGAAGTAATAACATTTGAAAAACATTTTCCCCTGTCAAGTAATCCCTTCACCTATGCCATCTTAAATTTTTAGTCTGATTCCTTTCACTTCCCATCCTGGAAACAGATTTAATCCGGCACTTGTCAGAAGTGAATCTCAGATTGTTCCCTGGGTGGGAATGGGTTCAAGAATTGTTTGTGGACAGTTACTAAGTAACACATTTGGAGGCACACAAATACTATACAGAGCAACAAAGCCCTGTGAAGATCACTATCCACACACAAAAAATGTTTGCTCACATTCAATATTCATCTTTTTCCAAGAGTACATATGTACTTGTTCACATTAGCCTCTGTGCTTTTTTGTGATGGATCGTTCGATGGATGATGCATGTTCTATGGACCAGGCTGTATAGAACCGTCATTGTGACGTATAAGTGCATGCATTTCCAAGGTACAATACAATATAGTTTTTTTTGTTACTCAAGCTCATACATTTTACTAATACACAGCATAATGTTATACATGCTTTCTGTTAAAGGAACAAGTGATAACACTAATTCACATTTATGTGGTACTTTTAATGATGGCTAAATTAACATGAACTGTTTCAATACAATATTATGTTACTCTGTGATAGAAGAAGCACACTTGTCTAATATGCACCAAAATGTGTCCTCATTGTGTTGGATAAAAACACACAGTTGTGACACACATCTTGATACGGTCCTCATTGTGATGGATAAAAACACTAACCTCTGTAATAGGCAGCATATTATTTCCTGTGGCAGAAAAAGGCACACAACATTAGCCCTTGGGATTTTTTGTGATGGTGATAAATTCATGTCCTATGGACCAGGCCTGCATAGAGCAGTCAGTGTGATGGAAAAATGCATTCATTTCCAAGATAAAATACAATATAGTTTTCTGAGTTACCTAAGATCATACACATGACAACTAAACAGCATATTGTTAAAGCATCTTTCTGTTAAAGGAATATGCAAAAACTATAAATCACATTAATGTGGTATTTTTAATGATAGCTACATTATCATGAACTTGCTCAATGCAACATGATATTTCTCTGTGATAGAAGCACACATGCCTAAAATGCCCCAAAATATGGTCCTCATTGCATTGGACAAAAACATACAATTGTGACACACATCTTGATAAGGTCCTCATTGTGATGGATAAAAACACCAACCTCTCTAATAGGCAGCATATTTCCTCTGGCAGATAAAGGCACTCAAACCTGTCTCACACAATTTAATATGGTCCTCGGTTTAACCCTTAAAGTGCACATAGGAGCATAATCTCAATATCTCAACACAATTCTGTAACATGCGTCATGATGTGCCCTTTTTTGCAATACATAAAAGCTCACATGCTATACACATGGTCCCATGAATATTCGCCTCCCACGATGTAGTCCTCATTCTGATGCATAAAAACATGCATGTGATTTTTTTTCTTTCAGAGTGCAGTGTAATTGCACACAGAGTTAAAACATGCAGTGTGATGCTGTTATGAGTTTGACGGACTACTAATCATAAACAATTCATATTTACTGACACCAGAGGGGACCAGTCTCTCACTGGAATGCAGTCTTAATGAGGAACAGGTCTGTTTCTATGAAGTATCTTAAGGCAGCCTTATGATGGTATGCAAGTACATCACAAATTCTCTGCAATGAATTAGAAATGAAGAGGTAAACCATCAGGCAGTTTTAGTGCACTGCATGATATTGCCCTCTTGGTGATGGTTAAAGCATGCACATCTTTGTAAAACAGTGCATGAGATTGTCCTCTGTTATACATAGCTACTGTCTCATATTACTAACAGACATCATGATGTGCTACGTAATGTGATGTATCAAGGGAAACAATCTTGTAACACTTAAAGGCATCTAGTGAACATTGTACTTAATAAACGCACATTAATTTGTAATATACAATGTAATATAATCCTATATGTGATGGAAAGAAGTTCATTCTTGGTAACAGTAGTTTAGAAAATAGCACAACTCTGCAACAGGCGTAGTGGTGTCGTCCTCGCAGTGCTAGAAAAAAGCTCAGATATGTAACACACAATATCATACGGTCCTCGTTGCGATGGATAAAAACAAACAATTGTGATGCACACGAACACTTGATTCAAAGTATAATAGTAGCTCACTTATATAACACCCCAAAACACCTGTAACATTCCAAGCTATGGTCATTGTGCAGGGTATGAGCAATCCACTGGAAAGATTGTGATTGTGACTCTGCTGCGATTCATGTAGACAAACAGCGTCATACCCTTTAATCATTGGCTCAATTCACAACACCATGTGCTTCGTTTATTATCATCATTTTGGGATACAGAGCAAGCTGCTTTTTAATTCACAAAGGTTGTCTTGTGGACTGTTAGCTTATAGCTAAGGAGGATGTATTTCAAGGAGTACCCTTCATTTTCTTTTGAGAATTCCATTTTCCTTTGAACACGTTTACATGCTTACATTTCTGGAAATATTACAAAGCAAGTAGAAGTAATAACATTTGAAAAACATTTTCCCCTGTCAAGTAATCCCTTCACCTATGCCATCTTAAATTTTTAGTCTGATTCCTTTCACTTCCCATCCTGGAAACAGATTTAATCCGGCACTTGTCAGAAGTGAATCTCAGATTGTTCCCTGGGTGGGAATGGGTTCAAGAATTGTTTGTGGACAGTTACTAAGTAACACATATGGAGGCACACAAATACTATACAGAGCAACAAAGCCCTGTGAAGATCACTATCCACACACAAAAAATGTTTGCTCACATTCAATAGTCATCTTTTTCCAAGAGTACATATGTACTTGTTCACATTAGCCTCTGTGCTTTTTTGTGATGGATCGTTCGATGGATGATGCATGTTCTATGGACCAGGCTGTATAGAACCGTCATTGTGACGTATAAGTGCATGCATTTCCAAGGTACAATACAATATAGTTTTTTTTGTTACTCAAGCTCATACATTTTACTACTACACAGCATAATGTTATACATGCTTTCTGTTAAAGGAACAAGTGATAACACTAATTCACATTTATGTGGTACTTTTAATGATGGCTAAATTAACATGAACTGTTTCAATACAATATTATGTTACTCTGTGATAGAAGAAGCACACTTGTCTAATATGCACCAAAATGTGTCCTCATTGTGTTGGATAAAAACACACAGTTGTGACACACATCTTGATACGGTCCTCATTGTGATGGATAAAAACACTAACCTCTGTAATAGGCAGCATATTATTTCCTGTGGCAGATAAAGGCACACAACATTAGCCCTTGGGATTTTTTGTGATGGTGATAAATTCATGTCCTATGGACCAGGCCTGCATAGAGCAGTCAGTGTGATGGAAAAATGCATTCATTTCCAAGATAAAATACAATATAGTTTTCTGAGTTACCTAAGATCATACACATGACAACTAAACAGCATATTGTTAAAGCATCTTTCTGTTAAAGGAATATGCAAAAACTATAAATCACATTAATGTGGTATTTTTAATGATAGCTACATTATCATGAACTTGCTCAATGCAACATGATATTTCTCTGTGATAGAAGCACACATGCCTAAAATGCCCCAAAATATGGTCCTCATTGCATTGGACAAAAACATACAATTGTGACACACATCTTGATAAGGTCCTCATTGTGATGGATAAAAACACCAACCTCTCTAATAGGCAGCATATTTCCTCTGGCAGATAAAGGCACTCAAACCTGTCTCACACAATTTAATATGGTCCTCGGTTTAACCCTTAAAGTGCACATAGGAGCATAATCTCAATATCTCAACACAATTCTGTAACATGCGTCATGATGTGCCCTTTTTTGCAATACATAAAAGCTCACATGCTATACACATGGTCCCATGAATATTCGCCTCCCACGATGTAGTCCTCATTCTGATGCATAAAAACATGCATGTGATTTTCTTTCTTTCAGAGTGCAGTGTAATTGCACACAGAGTTAAAACATGCAGTGTGATGCTGTTATGAGTTTGACGGACTACTAATCATAAACAATTCATATTTACTGACACCAGAGGGGACCAGTCTCTCACTGGAATGCAGTCTTAATGAGGAACAGGTCTGTTTCTATGAAGTATCTTAAGGCAGCCTTATGATGGTATGCAAGTACATCACAAATTCTCTGCAATGAATTAGAAATGAAGAGGTAAACCATCAGGCAGTTTTAGTGCACTGCATGATATTGCCCTCTTGGTGATGGTTAAAGCATGCACATCTTTGTAAAACAGTGCATGAGATTGTCCTCTGTTATACATAGTTACTGTCTCATATTACTAACAGACATCATGATGTGCTACGTAATGTGATGTATCAAGGGAAACAATCTTGTAACACTTAAAGGCATCTAGTGAACATTGTAATTAATAAACGCACATTAATTTGTAATATACAATGTAATATAATCCTATATGTGATGGAAAGAAGTTCATTCTTGGTAACAGTAGTTTAGAAAATAGCACAACTCTGCAACAGGCGTAGTGGTGTCGTCCTCGCAGTGCTAGAAAAAAGCTCAGATATGTAACACACAATATCATACGGTCCTCGTTGCGATGGATAAAAACAAACAATTGTGATGCACACGAACACTTGATTCAAAGTATAATAGTAGCTCACTTATATAACACCCCAAAACACCTGTAACATTCCAAGCTATGGTCATTGTGCAGGGTATGAGCAATCCACTGGAAAGATTGGGATTGTGACCCTGCTGCGATTCATGTAGACAAACAGCGTCATACCCTTTAATCATTGGCTCAATTCACAACACCAAGTGCTTCGTTTATCATCATCATTTTGGGATACAGAGCAAGCTGCTTTTTAATTCACAAAGGTTGTCTTGTGGACTGTTAGCTTATAGCTAAGGAGGATGTATTTCAAGGAGTACCCTTCATTTTCTTTTGAGAATTCCATTTTCCTTTGAACACGTTTACATGCTTACATTTCTGTAAATATTACAAAGCAAGTAGAAGTAATAACATTTGAAAAACATTTTCCCCTGTCAAGTAATCCCTTCACCTATGCCATCTTCAATTTTTAGTCTGATTCCTTTCACTTCCCATCCTGGAAACAGATTTAATCCGGCACTTGTCAGAAGTGAATCTCAGATTGTTCCCTGGGTGGGAATGGGTTCAAGAATTGTTTGTGGACAGTTACTAAGTAACACATTTGGAGGCACACAAATACTATACAGAGCAACAAAGCCCTGTGAAGATCACTATCCACACACAAAAAATGTTTGCTCACATTCAATAGTCATCTTTTTCCAAGAGTATATATGTACTTGTTCACATTAGCCTCTGTGCTTTTTTGTGATGGATCGTTTGATGGATGATGCATGTTCTATGGACCAGGCTGTATAGAACCGTCATTGTGACGTATAAGTGCATGCATTTCCAAGGTACAATACAATATAGTTTTTTTTGTTACTCAAGCTCATACATTTTACTAATACACAGCATAATGTTATACATGCTTTCTGTTAAAGGAACAAGTGATAACACTAATTCACATTTATGTGGTACTTTTAATGATGGCTAAATTAACATGAACTGTTTCAATACAATATTATGTTACTCTGTGATAGAAGAAGCACACTTGTCTAATATGCACCAAAATGTGTCCTCATTGTGTTGGATAAAAACACACAGTTGTGACACACATCTTGATACGGTCCTCATTGTGATGGATAAAAACACTAACCTCTGTAATAGGCAGCATATTATTTCCTGTGGCAGATAAAGGCACACAACATTAGCCCTTGGGATTTTTTGTGATGGTGATAAATTCATGTCCTATGGACCAGGCCTGCATAGAGCAGTCAGTGTGATGGAAAAATGCATTCATTTCCAAGATAAAATACAATATAGTTTTCTGAGTTACCTAAGATCATACACATGACAACTAAACAGCATATTGTTAAAGCATCTTTCTGTTAAAGGAATATGCAAAAACTATAAATCACATTAATGTGGTATTTTTAATGATAGCTACATTATCATGAACTTGCTCAATGCAACATGATATTTCTCTGTGATAGAAGCACACATGCCTAAAATGCCCCAAAATATGGTCCTCATTGCATTGGACAAAAACATACAATTGTGACACACATCTTGATAAGGTCCTCATTGTGATGGATAAAAACACCAACCTCTCTAATAGGCAGCATATTTCCTCTGGCAGATAAAGGCACTCAAACCTGTCTCACACAATTTAATATGGTCCTCGGTTTAACCCTTAAAGTACACATAGGAGCATAATCTCAATATCTCAACACAATTCTGTAACATGCGTCATGATGTGCCCTTTTTTGCAATACATAAAAGCTCACATGCTATACACATGGTCCCATGAATATTCGCCTCCCACGATGTAGTCCTCATTCTGATGCATAAAAACATGCATGTGATTTTTTTTCTTTCAGAGTGCAGTGTAATTGCACACAGAGTTAAAACATGCAGTGTGATGCTGTTATGAGTTTGACGGACTACTAATCATAAACAATTCATATTTACTGACACCAGAGGGGACCAGTCTCTCACTGGAATGCAGTCTTAATGAGGAACAGGTCTGTTTCTATGAAGTATCTTAAGGCAGCCTTATGATGGTATGCAAGTACATCACAAATTCTCTGCAATGAATTAGAAATGAAGAGGTAAACCATCAGGTAGTTTTAGTGCACTGCATGATATTGCCCTCTTGGTGATGGTTAAAGCATGCACATCTTTGTAAAACAGTGCATGAGATTGTCCTCTGTTATACATAGCTACTGTCTCATATTACTAACAGACATCATGATGTGCTACGTAATGTGATGTATCAAGGGAAACAATCTTGTAACACTTAAAGGAATCTAGTGAACATTGTACTTAATAAACCCACATTAATTTGTAATATACAATGTTATATAATCCTATATGTGATGGAAAGAAGTTCATTCTTGGTAACAGTAGTTTAGAAAATAGCACAACTCTGCAACAGGCGTAGTGGTGTCATCCTCGCAGTGCTAGGAAAAAGCTCAGATATGTAACACACAATATCATACGGTCCTCGTTGCGATGGATAAAAACAAACAATTGTGATGCACACGAACACTTGATTCAAAGTATAATAGTAGCTCACTTATATAACACCCCAAAACACCTGTAACATTCCAAGCTATGGTCATTGTGCAGGGTATGAGCAATCCACTGGAAAGATTGTGATTGTGACCCTGCTGCGATTCATGTAGACAAACAGCTTCATACCCTTTAATCATTGGCTCAATTCACAACACCAAGTGCTTCGTTTATTATCATCATTTTGGGATACAGAGCAAGCTGCTTTTTAATTCACAAAGGTTGTCTTGTGGACTGTTAGCTTATAGCTAAGGAGGATGTATTTCAAGGAGTACCCTTCATTTTCTTTTGAGAATTCCATTTTCCTTTGAACACGTTTACATGCTTACATTTCTGGAAATATTACAAAGCAAGTAGAAGTAATAACAATCGAAAAACATTTTCCCCTGTCAAGTAATCCCTTCACCTATGCCATCTTCAATTTTTAGTCTGATTCCTTTCACTTCCCATCCTGGAAACAGATTTAATCCGGCACTTGTCAGAAGTGAATCTCAGATTGTTCCCTGGGTGGGAATGGGTTCAAGAATTGTTTGTGGACAGTTACTAAGTAACACATTTGGAGGCACACAAATACTATACAGAGCAACAAAGCCCTGTGAAGATCACTATCCACACACAAAAAATGTTTGCTCACATTCAATAGTCATCTTTTTCCAAGAGTACATATGTACTTGTTCACATTAGCCTCTGTGCTTTTTTTGTGATGGATCGTTCGATGGATGATGCATGTCCTATGGACCAGGCTGAATAGAACCGTCATTGTGTCGTATAAGTGCATGCATTTCCAAGGTACAATACAATATAGTTTTTTTTGTTACTCAAGCTCATACATTTTACTAATACACAGCATAATGTTATACATGCTTTCTGTTAAAGGAATAAGTGATAACACTAATTCACATTAATGTGGTACTTTTAATGATGGCTAAATTAACATGAACTTTTTCAATACAATATTATGTTACTCTGTGATAGAAGAAGCACACTTGTCTGAAATGCACCAAAATGTGTCCTCATTGTGTTGGACAAAAACACACAGTTGTGACAGACATCTTGATACGGTCCTCATTGTGAAGAATAAAAACACTAACCTCTGTGATAGGCAGCATATTATTTCCTGTGGCAGATAAAGGCACACAACATTAGCCCTTGGGTTTTGTTGTGATGGTGATAAATTGCTTTCCTACGGACCAGGCCTGCATAGAGCAGTCAGTGTGATGGAAAAATGCATTCATTTCCAAGATAAAATACAATATAGTTTTCTGAGTTACCTAAGATCATACACATGACAACTAAACAGCATATTGTTAAAGCATCTTACTGTTAAAGGAGCTTTCTGTTAAAGGAATATGCGAAAACTATAAATCACATTAATGTGGTATTTTTAATGATAGCTCCATTATCATGAACTTGCTCAATGCAACATGATATTTCTCTGTGATAGAAACACACTTGTCTAAAATGCCCCAAAATATGGTCCTCATTGTGTTGTATAAAAACATACAATTGTGACACACATCTTGATATGGTCCTCATTGTGATGGATAAAAACACCAACCTCTCCAATAGGCAGCATATTTCCTCTGGCAGACAAATGCACACAAACCTGTCTCACACAATGTAAAATGATTCTCAGTTTAACCTATAAAGTGCACATAGGAGCATAAGCCCCATATATATAGGAGCAATTGCAAAGCATAAATGAACACAATGTTGTGACACACAATATGAAGTTGTTTTTAGTGTCCTGAACAGATGTTCATATGATTGATACACTTATAAAGTTGTGGCAGAATCTATAATATGTTAAAAATCTCAACACAATTCTGTAACACGCGCCATGATGTGCCCTTTTTTGCATTACATAAAAGCTTACATGCTATACACATGGTCACATGAATTGCCTACCACAATGTAGTCGTCGTTCTGATCGATGAAAACACTGTTGTATTTTTGTTTTAGAGTGCAGTATAATAGCACACCGAGTTAAAACATGCAGTGTGATGCTGTAATGAGTTTGATGGACTACAGTTCTTAAACAATTCATATTTATTGACACCAGGGAGGACCAGTCTCTCACTGGAATACAGTCTTAATGAGGAACAGGTCTGTTTCTATGAAGTATCTTAAGACAGCCTTATGATGCTAGGCAAGCACATCACAAATTCTCTGCAATGATTTACAAATGAAGAGGTAAATCAACATGCAGTTTTAGTGCACTGCACGATATTGCCCCACTGGTGATGGTTAAGCATGCACATCTTTGTAAAACACTGTATGAGATTGTCTATTGTTATACATAGATATTGTGTCATATTACTAACAGACAGCATGATGTGCTTCTTAATGTGATGTATCAAGGCAAACAATCGTGTAACACTTCAAGGCATCTAGTGATCATTGCACTTAATAAACCCGAATTAATTTGTAACATACAATGTAGTATAATTCTATTTGTCATGGAAATAAGTTCGTTCTTGGTAACAATAGCTTAGATAATAGCACAACTGTGCAACAGACCTAGTGGGGTGGTCCTCACAGTGATATACAAAAGCTCAGATGTATAACACACATCATATGGTCCTCGTTGTGATGGATAAAAACAAACAATTGTGATGCACACCAAGACTCGATTCAAAGTATAATAGTAGCTCACTTATATAACACCCCAAAACACCTGTAACACTCCAAGCTATGGTCATTGTGCAGGGTATGAGCAAACCACTGGAAAGATTGTGATTGTGACCCTGCTGTGATTCATATAGACAAACACCATTATACCCCTTTATCATTTACTGGAGAAGCGTGGCTCAATGGTTAGAGCGGCAGACCCTGATGCAGAGGTCTGGCCCGGGACCAGGGTTCAATTTCCCCGGACCTGATAATTCTCGCCTCGGTGCCTAGTCTAATCATGGGTCCCACTCTGTGACTCTGGGCAATAGCTTGCTTAATCTCCACAACAGCCCCAGCAGCGCTTGGATGCCTGGCTTCACCTTGGGGGTGCCCAGGAGTGGACATTTCACAGGAAAGCCAGGATGGGTTCCACAGCGGAATGAATACAGAGCTACGAGGCCTCTGGGTAGAAGTGCGCTATTTAAATACTATACATTTACATTTACATTTACTCAATTCACTACACCAAGTGCTACATTTATTATAATTTTGGATTACATGAGCAAGCTGCTTTTTAATTCACAAAGGTTGTCTTGGGGACAGTTAGCATACAGCTACAGAGGATGTATTTCAAGGGGTAGTCTTCATTTTCTTTTGAGAATTCCATTTTCCCTTGAACAAGTTTGCATGCTTAGATTTTGGGAAATATTCTGAAGCAAGTAGAAGTAATAACATTTTAAAAACATTTTCCCCTATGGAATAATCCCTTCATCTATGCAATTTCCAATTTTTTGTCTGATTGCTTCCACTTCCAACCCTGTAAACAGATTTAATCTGGCACGTGTTAGAAGTGAATCTCAGATTGTTCCCTGGGTTGGAATGGGCTGAAGAAATGTTTGTGGACAGTTACAAAGTAGCACATTTGCAGGCACACAAATACTTTGCAGAACAACAAAGCCCTCTGAAAAATCACTAACCCCACACACAGAAGTATTTACTCACATTCACTAGTCATCTCTTTGCAAGTGTAAATGTATACCTGTGCACATTAGCACCTGTGCTTTTTTATGATGGTCGATTGGCTGGATGATGCATGTCCTAGGGACCAGGCCTGTATAGAGCCCTCATTGCGATGGATGAGTGCACACATTTCCAAGATACAATACAATATAGATTCTTTTAGTTACTTAAGATCATACACATTACTAATACACAGCATAATGTCATAGGAGCTTTCTGTTAAAGGAATATGTGATAACACTAATTCACATTAATGTCGTACTTTTAATGATGGCTAAATTAACATGAACTTGTTCAATTCAACATGATGTGACTGTGTGATAGAAGAAACCCACTTGTCTAAACTGCACCAAAATGTGTCCTCATTGTGTTGGATAAAAACACACAGTTGTTATACACATCTTGATACAGTCCTCATTGTGATGGATAAAAACGCTTTACTAATACCCAACATAATGTTAAAGAAGCTTACTGTTAATGGAATGTGCAATAAAACTAAATCGCATTAATGTAGTACTTCTAATGGAGCTACATTAACATGAACGTGTTCAATGCAACATGATGTGACTCTGTGTTAGCAGAAGCACACATGTCTAAAATGAACCAAAGTGTGGTCCTCATTGTGTTGGATAAAAACACACAATTGTGACACACATCGTGATACAGTCTTCATTGTGATAGATAAAAACGCCAACCTCTGTAATAGGTACCACAATATTAATTGTGGCAGATAAAGGTACACAACCCTGTCTCACACAATTTAACATGGTCCTCAGTTTGACCTATAAGTGCACATAGGAGCATAAGCCACCTTTATATAGGAGTAATTGTAAAGCATAAAAGAGCACCTTCTTGTGATACACAAAATATGAAATGGTTTTCTGTGTCCATAAGAAAGGTTCATATGCTTGATACACATGTAAAGTTGCGGCAGTGTCTATTACATGTTAGAAACACAAAAGAAAACTGTAACATGTGCTTTGCTATGCTCCTTTTTGCAATGTATAAAACCTCACAATTTACACACATGGTCATCTGAATTGCATACCACAATGTAGTCCTCATTTTGATGGATAAAAACACGCAAGAGTTTTTTTTTTATCAGAGTGTGGTGTAATATCACAGAGAGTTAAAACATGCACTGTGATCTCGTTATGAGTTTGATGGACTAAAAGTCTTAAACAAATCATATTTATTGACACCAGATGGGACCAATCTCACATGAATACAGTTGTAATGAGGAATTGGTCTATTTCTATTAAGAATCCTATGGTAGCCTTGTTATTGTATGCCAGCACATCACAAAGTCTCTGCGATTAATTACAAATGAAGAAATAAACCAACATGCAGTTGTAGTGCACTGCATGATATTGCCCTCCTTGTAATATTTAAAACATGCACATCCATGTAAAACTATATGAAATTGCCTTCTATGATAAATAGACAATCTCTCATGTTGTAACAGATAGCATGATGTGCTCCTTAATGTGATGTATCAAAGCAATGATCTTGAAATCTGTCATGGCATCTAGCGCTCATTGCACTTGATAAACACAAATTAATTTGTTACATACAATGAGATATATTCCTATTTGTTATGGAAAGAAGTTAATTCTTGGTAACAGTACTTTAGGTACTAGCACAATTTTGCAACAGACCTAGTCGTGTGGTCATCACAGTGATAGGAAAAAGCTCAGTTGTGTAACACACAACATCATGCGGTCCTCATTGTGATGGATAAAATCAAACTGCTGTGATGCACAACATGACTTGATCCAAAGTATGATAATAGTAGCTCACATATATAACATACCAACACATCTGTAACACTCAAAGCTATGGTCATTTTAGAGGGCAGGAGCAAACCACTGGCAAGGTTATGATTGTGACCCTGCTGGTTCTTTTTTTTTTTAAGGTTTCCAAAGAAAGTTTTATTCGGCTGACGCGTTTCAACCAAACTGGTCTTTCTCAAAGCCAATACATACGTGGTGATTATACCCTATCACCTATAAACACCAAGCTCACATATGAGTAAACATAGTGAAAAGACTTTGTTGGACCTTGTACGATGCCCAGAACCTTTGGAAGAAGGCCTGATATAAATAGGTCTAGGCAACGTAAATAAATTAACACAAGTGCATGATTTACCTTATGCTTTCACATGATCACAATATATAGGGTCATCAAAAATATATATAAATATTTATCTTAATAACAGATAAACATTTAAGTTCTACTAAGTTTCTAAACTTGTATAATTAATGAAAAGCACATACTCGACACGGGTACATTGAGAAACGCCACCCGAAAATAACAAATCCAATGCCTGTCATCCCAGCACACCATGCGCAGCCGCCACGCCGCCCCGCAACCATGACCCTGCTGTGATTCATGATGCTTTTTCAATAAAGGATTTAATAGCGCACAATGTTGCAATATGAAATGTGATATAATCATTTTAATGGACTAAACTATCAAAAACAACTCCTGCTTATCAGCACCTAAGGGGAACAATCTCTGTCAGGAGTGCACTCAGAATCGGGTACAGTCCTACCTCTATCAAGCATCTTAAGGCAGCCTTATGAAATTTTTGTGCAGTGAAATGCCGGCGGTGGGGAACGCGAGTCTTTCAATGAAGGGCTCAGCTCCTTCAATTATAAGTTCCCGGTCGAGGTCCTCCTCTGCTGCCTCGTCTCTCCCTGGTATGCCAACAATGCGGAAGTCCTTGAAATACTTGTGTTCCCCACCGCCCGCATTACACTGCACAAAAATGTCAATGCATCACGGGTTCTGCCAGAAATCATACGCTTCACATGGGATTTACATCGTACATGAGGAGAAGAACCATGTGAGGCCCCCATGAGAACCATTCACAAAGCTACAGCTTGAAAGCCATTAACAAGTCCCCCCTGTCATCATCTAATTATTTTGAAGCGTGAATATCATATTGAAGCACCAGCAACCGCCGCAGTCGTTTCTGGACACAAGAGAAAAAGGACCACACCCCTTGAGTTCATAAGGCATCATCACCCGTGAGAATTCCCTCACCTCAAATGTGAATGACCAGGTCCTGGTCCTGAGGAGAATCCTGAAATCAAATAGGGTTCTGAAATGTGTCGACCCCACCCAGCCAGCAATAATCACCACCAATCAACCGACCCATACCGAGTACAAACAGGACATTTAGGCCTGGTGTAACTGTTTAACTGCGTCGCTGGTTATGGCAGGTGTATGTAGTGAAACACATAACTGAATTGTACCGCCATTGTTCTTTATGTTAAAATAAGGACTGGTCTATTGTTTTGTCATGTTTGGCCATTTCCTAAGTATTTGTTATATGTCCAAAGTACTGTTACCATTGTGTTGTTGATATATGTTTGTACTAATTGTTCTTCTTTAAGACATGAAAGAAATATCCATCTTGTTTGTTCCACAAATAAATGAACAAATAACAAGTGTAATGAAAACAATATAACTACTTGAGAATCTAAGGTGGTTATTTATGAATGTATTTATTCCAAAATGTACGTCCAGACCTTTTTCTTGTTTCCAACTTTCTAAAAAGTGGCATTTTTAAAATTGAGGATTGAAATATGAATTTACCATTCAAGATGGTTTTAAATTACTCTGATACCATTCATGACTTTCCTACCTGCTCCCAATCAAAAATTAACACTTAATAAATGTAATAAGGTACCCAATGGTATGCTATGAAAGAGGCAGGCCTTGCAATAGTGACTACCAGGACATGTCAGATTAAAAACTACATGTCCAACTTTTTAAAGTAAACTGCACCTTGCCCTATGTGCTTTTGAGGGCCTACCCTTTAGGTGACTCATATGTACTCAACATATTGGTTTATGCTTGGTAAAAGGTTTATTTTGACATGTGGAAATGGCAGTTTACAATTGCACCCACAAGCTGCAGTGGCAGACCAGGGACAGGTTAAAAAAAGTCTACTTAAGTGGGTGGCTCAAAAGTGCTGTAGGGACACTAATAGCATTTAATTTACAGGCTGTGGGTGTACATGCAATATCACTTTACTAGGTACTTGCAAATAAATTAAATGTGACAATGGGGTCTGTAGCCCAATTTTATCATGTTTTAGGGAATGGGAACAAGCACTTTAGCACTGGTTAGCAGTCCTAAGGCCAACAAAAGCAAATTCATAAATATAGTGGGGGTGAAGGCAATAAGCTTTGGGGATGATCACCCTAAGGCTGACTGGTCTAACAAGCATTGACTTGTAACACACTCCATAATATTTTTCTCCTGGTGATGTTTAAAGCATGCACAACCCTGCAATACACACAGGACTCGACAAATCCACTCGCCCGCTCGCATTTGCGAGTGAGAATGGATGAGGACAAGCTATTTTTAGGTCCTACTCGCCCTTTCTGGCGAGTAGGAAATCAAACTAACTTTTGTCCTATGTCTTTGAAAACAGAGCAAAAGTGACAAGATAACACAATTTGAAGGCATTTTTATTGCTCACAAAGGGAATGAGCAATAAAGATGCCTTTAAATCTTGTTATCTTGTCACTTTTGCTCCGTTTTCAGAGACGGAGGTCAAGTGGGTTGCAGTCAGGTCGAGGGGATTTTCCATGGCACCAGACCTTCAGGACTAGTACCATTTTTCGGATTTGTCGAGCCCTGACAGTATGAAAATGTCCTCTGTGATGAATAGGCACACGCTCATATTACTAACAAACACCTTGATGTGGCTCTCAATGTGATGTATCAAAGAACAAAATCTTGTAGCATGCCATATTATCTGTTTCTCAGTGTGAATGGTACAGCCACATGCAATTGTAATATACTAGTGATATAGTCCTTATTGAATAGAAAAGAAATTCATGCTTGATAGCAGTAGCATTGATAACAGCACAAATTTGCATCAGACCTAATGGTGAGGTAATTGTTATGAGAATAGGGTCAGATGTTTAACACACAATATCATATGGTCCTTGTTGTGATGGATAACAGATCACACTTTTTTGACACACACTAAGATATGATCCATATGATGGCAATAGAAGCACAGACATATCAGGCACCTAAACATGTGTAAAACTCATAGCTACTGAAAGACAAACACCTATGTTTCCCCATTTTAAAGATCAAAATAGGTTCAGCTCTACTCTTGCCTTCCAGGTCTTATCTGAGCGACCTCAAGTTCTTATGTTGAAGTTGACGTTTAACCAGATTTTCACAATTTATGGACAGAATTTACTTACAAATTGTCAAATGCCATAATTAGAGTTGGAAGAATGGAATACACCTTCACAAACGAGATGGAGATCCCGTCTGCAGTTTTACAAGTGCTACAATGCTTAATCCGGGCCCTACATTTTTTACTACTTTAAGAAAATAGCACATGTGGCTGGAAACTGAAAAGCAGCTCTTCACTTCGCAAATGTTCAAAATACCAACTGAATTGAGGATGCAGAACTACACAAATTCAAAGGGAAACACAGTGAAAAGATGGATATTTAGCAGTTAGGAACTATTTTTTAAAGGTATTGTCTAAATAATACACTATTTTAAATCCAGTATGGTCAGTTAAATATTCGCTGGATGAAATAAGAAAGCAGTGTTTGCTAAATGCATATGTATTCTGTAATAAATTGTCAGTCACATACGAAAGGGATCCAAATAAAGACTGTTTTTTTTGACAAATATATACTGTGCCAAATAGGAAGACACTATATGTAAAATATAATCTGGTCCTCATAAACAGACTTGTAAAAAAACACACACCGGTCCTCGTAAAGCTGTTTGCTGTCTTTATGTAGTGTGTAAAAATGGTCTTCATAACTCTTGGATACGGGACATGTGCGGTCCTCATAAGGGGGTTATGTCAGAAAGTCTCAAAACTATTCCCATAATCGTTTTTTGAAAATCTGATATAACTTTCATACTGTCATTAAAGTATAAACATAAAATGTATGATCATTTTGATTCTCTGATGATCAGAAAGGGTGGCCCTCATAATGTAGGTTTTTTTCACTGGTCTTCATAGAGTGATATAAACATGTAGGGGGGGGTGGTGTGTGTGTGTGTGTGTGTGTGTGTGTGTGTGTGTGTTTTTTTTTTTTTTTTTTTTTTTTACGGGCTTGCGCACTGTGCACGCGTTAGCGTGTCACACGATCAAGATTGTCTAAAAGGTGTGTCCCTCACATGAAAAGTTTGGAAAGCTATGCACTAGTGAGATGGAAAAATTAGCACAAGGCCCAGGGGGGGGCAATATACAAATGCCCCTTTCCAGCTTCCTTTGGGTGCAACGTTAATTTTAAAAATCAGTAGTTCTAGTTCTGGGGTACAGAGTTCGTCTAAGATAGAGATATCTATTTCCTATTTGTAAAAAATCGCTATCCCACCCCCTGTCTTGGTGGGGCGATCTAGTCTGACTATTTTAGACCCAGTCGGAATTCCTAAAGTTATAGCAGGGACCGAGTGGGCTTTCAGCCATGTTTCTGTTAGAAAGCATAGATCAGGTTCAGCAGATGAAATGAGTTCCCACACCTCGGTAGAGTGTTTTGATAGCAATCTAATGTTACAAAGCAGGTTCTTGCTCCCCAGTGATACATTAGCGCCCTCCCCTATTGTTGGTATTTGATGACATCCAGCAAGATCAATGTCATCAAATTGTGTCCGAAACTGAGTCTGGCAATGGCGGCAGGAAAAAGGGCCCTCCAGACTAGTATCCGTCACCCCTTTGCATCCCAACTGAGGGGTATTTCGTAGTCTTATAAGTACCTGTGAGGTATAAATCACCCGGTTGATGAAACGATATCCTAGGTCCGCAGATGTAAGTGCCATGGCCCCTGGTCCCGTCCGGGCGCAGACGGGCTTCTCTTTGGCTTGTCTTAGGCGCGTCCTCAGGCGCTCCCCTGCGCGTGACCGCTGCGCGCTCAAAGCGACGAGAAGGCTAAATAGCCCTTTCCCCTGTAGAGCTAGAGCGCTAACCGCTCGAGTTGTTGGAAGTGTCTGGCTCTTCCTGTCCCGCCCTCCGCTCAACGGTATTGGCTACCGAGTCGGACCGGGGCGGGCAGGCTGGCTGGAATATCGAGCACAGACTTCCCGGAGTTCAAGTGAGCCCCAAATGCCCCTATTGTCACCGGGAATAAGCGTGAGCAAACAATAGAGTGCGTGCCTTTTAAAATTTGTAATCAATTTGAAAATAACATCAGTTCTTAAAATTTCACGTTGCAGCAATTAAAACAATGCAGTGCAGAGTCTTACGCTCTGAAAGTGCTTACTGGCGCCAAGCGGGTCTGGGGAGACTCTGCCACCGTCCTCCCTTACCGCAATCAGCCGTCCGCTCCTCGCTGCCTCAATATAGCCCTTTCCCCTGTAGAGCTAGAGCGCTAACCGCTCGAGTTGTTGGAAGTGTCTGGCTCTTCCTGTCCCGCCCTCCGCTCAGCGGTATTGGCTACCGAGTCGGACCGGGGCGGGCAGGCTGGAATATCGAGCACAGACTTCCCGGAGTTCAAGTGAGCCCCAAATGCCCCTAATGTCACCGGGAATAAGCGTGAGCAAACAATAGAGTGCGTGCCTTTTAAAATTTGTAATCAATTTGAAAATAACATCAGTTCTTAAAATTTCACGTTGCAGCAATTAAAACAATGCAGTGCAGAGTTTTACGCTCTGAAAGTGCTTACTGGCGCCAAGCGGGTCTGGGGAGACTCTGCCACTGTCCTCCCTTACCGCAATCAGCCGTCCTCTCCTCGCTGCCTAAATAGCCCTTTCCCCTGTAGAGCTAGAGCGCTAACCGCTCGAGTTGTTGGAAGTGCCTGGCTCTTCCTGTACCGCCCTCCGCTCAACGGTATTGGCTACCGAGTCGGACCGGGGCGGGCAGGCTGGAATATCGAGCACAGACTTCCCGGAGTTCAAGTGAGCCCCAAATGCCCCTAATGTCACCGGGAATAAGCGTGAGCAAACAATAGAGTGCGTGCCTTTTAAAATTTGTAATCAATTTTAAAATAACATCAGTTCTTAAAATTTCACGTTGCAGCAATTAAAACAATGCAGTGCAGAGTCTTACGCTCTGAAAGTGCTTACTGGCGCCAAGCGGGTCTGGGGAGACTCTGCCACCGTCCTCCCTTACCGCAATCAGCCGTCCGCTCCTCGCTGCCTAAATAGCTCTTTCCCCTGTAGAGCTAGAGCGCTAACCGCCCGAGTTGTTGGAAGTGTCTGGCTCTTCCTGTCCCGCCCTCCGCTCAACGGTATTGGCTACCGGGTCGGACCGGGGCGGGCAGGCTGGAATATCGAGCACAGACTTCCCGGAGTTCCAGTGAGCCCCAAATGCCCCTAATGTCACCGGGAATAAGCGTGAGCAAACAATAGAGTGCGTGCCTTTTAAAATTTGTAATACATTTTAAAATAACATCAGTTCTTAAAATTTCACGTTGCAGCAATTAAAACAATGCAGTGCAGAGTCTTACGCTCTGAAAGTGCTTACTGGCGCCAAGCGGGTCTGGGGAGACTCTGCTACCGTCCTCCCTTACCGCAATCAGCCGTCCGCTCTTCGCTGCCTAAATAGCCCTTTCCCCTGTAGAGCTAGAGTGCTAACCGCTCGAGTTGTTAGAAGTGTCTGGCTCTTCCTGTCCCGCCCTCCGCTCAACGGTATTGGCTACCGAGTCGGACCGGGGCGGGCAGGCTGGAATATCGAGCACAGACTTCCTGGAGTTCAAGTGAGCCCCAAATGCCCCGAATGTCACCGGGAATAAGCGTGAGCAAACAATAGAGTGCGTGTCTTTTAAAATTTGTAATCAATTTTAAAATAACATCAGTTCTTAAAAATTCACGTTGCAGCAATTAAAACAATGCAGTGCAGAGTCTTACGCTCTGAAAGTGCTTACTGGCGCCAAGCGGGTCTGGGGAGACTCTGCCACCGTCCTCCCCTCCCTTACTAGTCAATATATTTTTTGGGAGGTTCCAACATTTTTGTTATAGTGAGCAAACAGGCCATTGCTTCTGGACTAAGGAAAAAAACGACCAGCCATTACATCCTCATATTTCCCAATCTCGTCATGCAACTTTCTATTGGATTTCACAAATATCTTATGGCGTTGTGCCAGACTGGTAAAAGTAGTTCCCTGTTATTTGAAACATTTGTTCCAGTTTGTATCTTTTTTCCCCCATATCTTTCCAAGCCACTGCTTCGCCTAGCCTGATCATTAAATTCTGAGATTTGCTCCTTTTGTGAATTTATTTTTGGCATTGCTCTCTCATATCACCATACTGTGTAGGTTGCTTTTGCAGTTCTCGTTGTTTTTCAAATTCAGTAATGCAGGGTCTTTTTCTTACCGGAGTATGCCAAGTCATAATTTGATTTAACAGTTTTTTTTTGTTTTGCTATTTCCTCGTTCTATTTCCTAGCAGAAACTCCCATAATTCCTCCTAAATATGTTTTGAATGCACCTAGACTGTAAAAATATTAGCTGAATATACATTATTTCAAAAGATTTTATGCGCCATTGTTTAAATATGAGAAAGAAACCCTGGATCTTGCAAGAAAGAGCAAGGACACTATTAGTTGTTTTTTCTTTCCATATGGCTCATTCAGTGATTGTGAGTGTTAGCACTGAATGAACGGACCACCAGGTGCTATCTTTTTTTTCATCGCCCTGATTAAGTCTTAATGTCTTTCCAGAATGCAACTGATTTTAAGGCAGCACCAACATTGAATTCTGAAGGATAGAACCTTGGCTTTCTATACAAGTTAAAGATTCCCCTTTTCCTGCTATCTGTATAATAAGTAGGATTACTTTATGACAACATTAAATGGGTATTGTTTGTTGTTGCTTTTCACATAAAACAACTCCTGCCACAATCAAGTCGCAACCAGAATACTTCTACATCTGAATCATTTTTTGTTTTGTATAAAATTGATGAGCCTTAATTAAACTATAGAATCCAGTCTCCAGCCCTGAAGAGAAGCCCTTTTAACCGAAAGGGTTTTGAAACGCGTTGGCATCATTTTCATCAACAGGTGAGCAGTTAGCTCGCTAAATCTTATAGCATTGAGGAAAATTGTATGAAGTTTGTTGTTTCTCTCATGCTTAAACAAAAATTACCCCCGTTGGCTGGTACCCTGATTTCTTTTCATACGGTTACCTTACCAAACGTTTGTACTTGACTGGGAGCAGGTTTTGTACGTTTGTATGCAAATAGTTTCCCTTGTAAAATCACTGTGAATAGTACTCAATGTTCTTTGCTTTTCACTTCTCTGTGTTTTAACTGTTATATTTTTTGTAAAATGTGAAGTGTTGTTCTTCTCACTCTTGTAAAAAATGGGAACCGAAAGAAATGTTTGTTGAACAAAAATAATGATTAAATTGTTTGATCTATTTACTAATGATTTTGGTGATAGGCTGCCAAATTGATGACAGTATATTAAACAGTCAGCTAGGACTTTCTCTTTTCTACATATTTGCCCACCTAGCTGTATGAAATAGGGCGCATTCCCTTTAGTTTATATATCTTTTTTTTCAAGGCACTATCCAGTAAGAAATTGTATACAAAAACAAATCAATTCTAGATTAATATTTATACTGAGCATTATAACTCGTATTTGTGGTACTGGTGGAAGTCCTTTTCCGACTTTTAGTGTTGTTACTGCCCACTGTACCCTAGGATCACATTTAGTTTGCATTATCTCACTATTGCTACTTTTTGGTATCATAAGAAATACCTTTTATAGTAGTATCTATCAATCATAACATTTGTATAGCGCACTACTCACCCTGAAGGGTCTCAAGGCGCTTGAGGGGAGGGGTCCGCTATTGCTCGAACAGCCAGGTCTTGAGTTGTTTCCTTAAGGCGAGATGGTCCTGGGTCAGTCGGAGGTGGATGGGGAGGGAATTCCATGTCTTGGCCACCAGGTAGGAGAAGGATCTACCTCCGGCGGTGGCTCTTCGGATGCGTGGTACGGCGGCGAGGGCGAGGCTTGTAGAATGTAGCTGGCCGGTGGGCGTGTAGAAGGTCAGGCGGTCGTTGAGGTACTTGGGACCCAGGTCGTGGAGAGATTTGTGTGCGTGGGTGAGGAGCCTGAACGTGATCCTCTTGCTGACGGGTAGCCAGTGCAGGTCCCTCAGGTGGCCGGAGATGTGGCTGCGTCGGGGGATGTCCAGGATGAGTCGGGCGGAGGCGTTCTGGATGCGTTGTAATCTTTTCTGTAGCTTGGCTGTGGTTCCGGCGTAGAGGGTGTTCCCGTAGTCCAGCCGGCTGGTGACGAGTGCCTGGGTGACCGTCTTCCTGGTTTCGGTCGGGATCCATCGGAAAATCTTGCGGAGCATGCGTAGGGTGTTGAAGCATGATGAGGAGACGGCGTTGACTTGTCTGGTCATCGAGAGGGAGGAGTCCAGCATGAAGCCCAGGTTGCGTGCGTGGTCTGTTGGCTTGGGAGTGGTGCCCAGGGCGGGGGGCCACCAGGAGTCGTCCCAGGCGGAGGGCGATGGTCCCAGGATGAGGACTTCCGTCTTTTCTGAGTTCAGTTTCAGGCGGCTGTTCTTCATCCACTCGGCGACGTCTTTCATCCCTTCGTGTAGGTTCGTTCTGGCGGTGGTGGGGTCTCTGGTGAGGGAGAGGATCAGTTGGGTGTCGTCGGCGTAGGAGATGATGTTGAGGTTGTGTTGTCGTGTGATGGCTACAAGAGGTCTCATGTAGACGTTGAAGAGGGTGAAGCTGAGTGATGATCCTTGCGGTACGCCGCAGATGACTTCGGTGGCCTCGGAACGAAACGGGGGGAGGCGGACTCTCTGTGTTCTTCCGGCGAGGAACAAGATGATCCACTCCAGTGCCTTCTCTTAGATACCGATGTTGCTGAGGCGTTGAACTAGGGTGCGGTGGCAGACAGTGTCGAACGCTGCAGAGAGGTCCAGGAGGATGAGGGCCGCTGTTTCCCCGTTGTCGAGCAGGATTCTGATGTCGTCGGTGGCTGCGATGAGGGTGGTCTCGGTGCTGTGGTTGGCTCGGAAGCCGGACTGCGAGGGGTCGAGGGATCCGTTCGTCTCGAGGAAGGCGGCAAGCTGTCTGTTGACGGTCTTCTCGATGACTTTGGCCGGAAAAGGGAGGAGCGAGATGGGGCGGAAGTTCTTGAGGTCGGTGGGGTCCGCTGTTTGTTTCTTCAGGAGGGCGCTGAGCTCGACATGCTTCCAGCTCTCCGGGAAGGTGGCGGTGTTAAAGGAGGTGTTGATGACGTCCCGGAGTTGGGGTGCGATGATGGAGTCGGCCTTGTTGAAGACGTGGTGGGGGCAGGGGTCTGTTGGAGATCCGGAGTGGATGGTGTTCATCGTGCGGGCTGTGTCTTCGGTGGTCACCGTGGTCCAGGTGCGGAGGGTGGCGATGGGGGGCGTTGGTTCGACGGTTGGGTGCGTGGGTGGTGCGCCGAAGCTGTTGTGGATGTCGGCGATCTTGCGGTGGAAGAACGAGGCGAGAGAGTCGCAGAGATCTTGTGGAGGAGTGATGTCGTTGTTGCCGGTGCTGGGGTTGGAGAACTCCTTGACGATGCTGAAGAGTTCCTTGCTGTCGTGGGCGTTGTTGTCCAGTCGTTCCTTCAGTGATTTCTTCTTGGTGGTGCGGATAAGCTGGTGGTGCTTGCAGGTGGCGTGTTTGAGGGCGGTCATGTTGTCTGTGGTCTGGTCAAGGAGCCAGGCTTTCTCGAGGGTGCGGCAGTTCTTCTTGGAGTCCTTGAGTTTGTCGGTGAACCAGGAGGCTTTCTTGCTTCCGGGTCTGCTGGGAGGGTTCTTCAGTGGTGCGAGGTCGTCGGCGCAGGCGGTCAGCCACTGCGTGAAGTTGCGGGCTGCTTCGTTGGGGTTCGTTGTGCTGGTGGGTGGGTTCTGGCTGAAAGAGGTGGTGAGCTGCTCGGCGGTGATCTTGCTCCAGCTCCTGTGAGGAACCTGTTGCGGGTGGTGGTGGGTCGTGGTTCTTCTGAAGCTGAAGTGGACGCAGCTGTGGTCGGTCCAGTGGAGTCCGGTGGAGTGGCTGAAGGTGATGTGCTTGCTGGATGAGAAGACGGGGTCAAGCGTGTGGCCGGCGTAGTGGGTGGGGGTGTTGACCAGTTGCTTGAGTCCGAGGTTGGCGAGGTTGTCCAGCAGGGCGGCGGTGTTGCGCTCCTTGTTGTTCTCCAGGTGAAAGTTGAGGTCCCCTAGGAGGATGTAGTCAGCGGAGGGGAGGGCGTGCGGGCTGATGAAGTCCATGATGTCTTCGCTGAATTGTGTGCGTGGTCCCGGGGGTCTGTAGACGAGGGTGCCTCTGAGGGTCGTCTTTGGGTCGGTGTGTATCTGGAAGTGGAGGTGCTTGGCGGCGGAGAAGGTGTCGTCGGAGTCGGTCGTGATGCGGAAGGTGTTCTTGTGTACGATGGCGATGCCTCCTCCAGTTTGGTTGACGCGGTCTCTCCAGGTGATCTTGTATCCGTCTGGGATGGCGATGGCGATGTCGGGTGCAGAGGAGGCCTTCATCCAGGTTTCTGTGAGGAAGGCGACGTCTGGTGAAGTTGAGTCGAGCAGGTTCCAAAGTTTGATGGCGTGTCTGTGGATGGAGCGGGAGTTGAGCATGATGCAATTGAGGTGGCTGTTGTTGGTGCTCGGCTTGGTGGCTGCGGTGCAGGTCCGGAGGCAGGTGAACTTGCAGGCTTGACAGGTGAAGGGTCCGTGGGTGCGTCTCGGGGTGGCTCGGTAGCAGGCTCTGGTTCAGTCGGGTGTGAGCGCGATGAGGGTGGCGGCGTCGTAGGTCCGTCGGGTGGTCTTGCATCGTCGCATTTTTAACTGATGTACTAGTTTTAAATTGTTACACTTCACCGTGCTCTGCTAGATCTTACCCCCCACTTCACAACGCTTCCTGGTATATGCACTTCCGGTCGGTTACCGGTCTAGTGCTGGGAAGTGACAGCCGCTGCTCAGCAGGGCTGATTGGCGGGTGGGTGGTGACTCTGCCTACTTTAGACCCGTGGGAACTAGCGCTCAGATGAGAGAGCCCTGCTCAGGTGTGGTGGGCTGACTGAAACGCTGTCTCACTCGCTGCTTTTTAAAAATTGGAATTGCTGCTATTCTTTGCTTATTTGCACAGTGTATGAACGATTTTTAACTGATGTACTAGTTTTAAACTGTTACACTTCACCGTGCTCTGCTAGATCTTACCCCCACTTCACGACGCTTCCTGGTAGATGCACTTCCGGTCGGTTACCGGTCTAGTGCTGGGAAGTGACAGCCGCTGCTCAGCAGGGCTGATTGGCGGGTGGGTGGTGACTCTGCCTACTTTAGCCACGTGGGAACTAGCGCTCAGATGAGAGAGCCCTGCTCAGGTGTGGTGGGCTGACTGAAACGCTGTCTCACTCGCTGCTTTTTAAAAATTGGAATTGCTGCTATTCTTTGCATATTTGCACAGTGTATGAACGATTTTTAACTGATGTACTAGTTTTAAACTGTTACACTTCACCGTGCTCTGCTAGATCTTACCCCACACTTCACGACGCTTCCTGGTAGATGCACTTCCGGTCGGTTACCGGTCTAGTGCTGGGAAGTGACAGCCGCTGCTCAGCAGGGCTGATTGGCGGGTGGGTGGTGACTCTGCCTATTTCTCTCAAGATGGAACAAGCGCGCAGCGGGCGAGCCGGCGGCACGCCCGTCTGCGCCCGTCCGCGCCCTCCCGGGCCCAGGGGCCAGAACCCCTGCCCGAGGCTTAACATACTCCCGGGCTGATCTTCACCTCCTGAAAAGCCCATCAATCACACTGGATAACAGGGTAGCGTCCTGTCTTAAATCTGAAGGGTTATTGAGGCCTCTGATTCGGAGGGCGCCTGTCAACCCACGGAGAGCCGCTGGCCCCCGAAAACCCCTGACCCTTACCTTTGCGTCACTAAACACCCACTCACTACAAAAACACCATCTGGAGGTATTTACATTATTGCAAGACGAAATAATCGATATGATAGGCATCACGGAGACCTGGCTCGAGGACTCATCTACCCTTGACCTTGTAGCATCTATTCCCCCTAATTAGGCGTCCCTCTATCATAACAGGTCAGGCAGCACACGAGGAGGAGGGGTGGCCATCCTGCACAAAAACTCCCTGAAGGCTGAGACCTTATTTACTGAAAGCTTTGAAGGGGCGGATGTACTAGGGGCTAAACTCCACTCTTCCTCAGCGTGTGTCATCGTCTTGGTTGTGTACCGTCCCCCAAAAACTCCACCCAAATTCATCAAGTGGTTGACGGAACTGGCACACCATCTTTGCACACGTTATCAATGCCTCCTTATACTGGGAGACTTTAACTTCCATTGGGAAGAATCCCCCAGGGAGAGCCAAGCCAACCAGTTAGAGGAGGCTTTGTCCGCCTTGGGACTGTGTCAACAAGTTACTGGCCCAACTCATGCCAAAGGTCATACACTGGACCTAGTGTGGTCCTCACTGCCCCTCACCGGCCCCCCAACTATCAGACCATGCTCCTGGTCCGATCACCTAATCATTTATGGTACCATCCAACCCCCCAAGCCGGGACCCCCACTACCCCCCAGCTGGAGAACAATCAGAAGCTGGAACAAAATTAGGGCAGACGACCTCGTGTCTACCCTCAGAAAATCCCGTCCGCCTGACTACCCAACTGGGGACACTGATGCACACTATAGCGCCCTAACGATTAGATTAAACAGTGCTATCGACATGCTCGCACCCGCTCGCAGGGAAAAGATCAGAGACAAGGGGAAGGGGGCCCCGTGGTTTACTGAAAACCTGCGGTATCTAAAACAACAGCTTCGCCAAGGTGAAAGAGCCTGGCGAAAAACATACGATCCAACTGCCCTCTCAAATTACTTGGAAGTCTTTGCCATCTATAAAAATGCCATTCAAACTGAGAAAGCAGTCTTCTACGAAAATAAAATCTCATCCGCTCATAATACGCAAAAAGAGACATTCAAAGTTCTGAAAGAACTCAGACAGGTCAAAGAGCAGAAGCCCCCTTCTGGCATAAATGACTGCGACAAGTTCCAAACTTTCTTCACCACTAAAGTGGAGGACCTCCTGTCCACGATTGAGAACACCCCTAGGCTTCCATGTCCATTAAATCCACCACCAATCTATCCTTCCGTGGCGCAAGCCCTAACTTCATTCCCCCCCGCTCTCGCACGAAGCCCTGACTCCACTCCTAGGGCGCGTGAAGTCTGGCTCTCCAGCAGACCCCTGTCCACCTGGAACCTATAGGATGGCCCTCCCTGGGATTGAAGACGAGATTTTATCACTCTTGAATTCTTCCCTCAAAGCGGGAGTGGTCCCGAGAGACTTCAAGGAGGCGCGGGTGATCCCCCTCTTGAAAAAACCTGGGGCCGATATTAAAAACCTGAAGAACTTTAGGCCAATATCCCAGCTCCCCTTCCTTTCTAAGGTACTTGAACAGCATGTACTAGCCTCACTTGCACACCATCTAGAGGCCAACCACCTCCTACAATTTAATCAGGCAGGCTTTCGGGCGCACCACAGTACAGAACTAGTGATGCTGGCAGTACTAGATGGACTGAGATTACGGGCCGATGCTAAGGACCCCTGCGCCCTGATCCTTTTAGACTTGTCCGCGGCGTTTGACACCGTAAACCATAAACTGTTTCTGTCGCGGCTGTCTAATTTCGGGGTGCAGGGTACAGCCTTGACATGGCTTACATCATTTCTGAAAGATCGCTCTCAGAGAGTGCAGCTGGGTGATGCGGTGTCTAGGCCGGGCACTCTTCCATGTGGAGTCCCACAGGGATCGGCATTGTCCCCCCTCATGTTTAATGCTTACCTTCAACCCCTGATAGCCGCACTCAACCAGCTTGAGTGCCAAATATTCAACTATGTAGATGACACCCAGATCATCATACAAATCGACAACTCCACATCCGCCCACTATAGAGCGCAGAACATCCTTAAATTCATAATTAACTGGATGTCGGCCAACAGCCTCAAAACAATCCAGACAAGACCGAGATACTGGCCATCTCCACCGTTGCCAGCCCTTGGAATAGCCTTTTTTGGCCACCAGAGTTGGGAAAATACCCCAAGCCTGCCCCGGCAGTTAAAAGCCTGGGCATCAAGATCGATAACAAACTAACTATGGCCCTACAGGTTTCTACAACAGTAGGGGTTTGCTCAAGCATTCTAAGGCAGCTGCGGAAACTGGCCCCTCTACTCTCTTTCGAGACCCTTAAACGAGTGGTAGTTGCACTGATCTTATCCAGATTGGACTACGGAAACTCGCTCTACCTCGGACTCCCAGACTACCAATTGTCTAGACTCCAGATTATCATGAACGACGCGGCCCGCCTAGTGTTCAAGGTCCCGCGCCGCACTCATGTCTCCCCCCTCCTGCGCCAACTTCACTGGCTTCCCATCAGGCAAAGGATCAAATTCAAGGGCCTCTGCATTGCTCATAAAGCCGTGTATGGCAAGGCTCCGGAATACATCAAAAAGGGCTTAACCAACTATGCCCCCATGAGAGCACTCCGCTCTTCGGAAGCCAGGATGTTGGTCTGCCCCCGCTCTCGTCTGGTATCCCTTGGAGGCAGAGCTTTCTCTACCATCATCCCACAGATCTGGAACAAACTCCCTGACAACCTCCGAAAGGAACAGTCCCTGCTTCCCTTTAAGAAAACACTCAAAACCATTCTCTTCAAGGAAGCCTGGGTCACACAGTAACGTAATGTCTCCCTACCAGTAATCTAGAGCAGGTTCTTTTCTCTCAGCGCTTAGAGACCGTTGGTGATAATGCGCTATACAAATGCAAATTACAAATGACAAATCGTCGGGGGCCAGGGGTCCTGGCGCTGGGCACGGTCCAGGCGCGGACGGGCGCAAACGGGCTTGCCTTCGGCGCACAAACGGCGCGCCCGCTGCGTGCCAACGCTGCGCGTATGCATGGGCGTCATAAGAAGGAGCCGGGAGGGATGAGCAGCTGGGTGGCGGGAGCGGGGCGGCGAATGGGCAGGAGGGGGGCGGGCCGCAGGGAGGCAGCGGCGGGAAAGGAGGACAGAGGGCGGCTCATCGGCGGCTGGGTCGCCCGGGAAAAAAGAACGATGAAAAACGAAGGAAAAAAACTGAAGGCAAGATCAGGCTAGCGAGGCAGTAGCAGGGGTGTGTGGGGGCAACCTCGCCTGGTTACAGGCTGGGATGTTGCTGTCCATTCTACCTATTTTGATGTCGAAGTTAGGAGTCTCTTAAAGCATAGAAATATCTTCAACGGAATCCTGCAATAATTGATTGCTTCCCACTTCCTTTTATTGTATATTAAACCATTCACATTCCATGATATTAAACTCATACCTCTAATACTTATATCTAGAAACTTTTACGAAGTCCCGTTATAGTTTGTTTTGAGAAATGTGACTTTTTCACCAATGTGTCAGCACACCCCACAGAAAATGCAAAAAAAAAAAAGAAAACAAAACGTCAACCACTGTCTGGCATCATCTTTATTAAATGGAGGGGACCTCTATGGTATGGTATTCCTGGAGCTCTGTTTTGGGCCTGCCTCAGCTGTTTCCAGGATAGCCATGCCCATTCAGAGGCTATATTGCACAGTCTGTATCTTTGCTATCATGTGAAGTTAATTCAGCCCTTCAGCACAGATATGAGAGTGGAAGTTTATAGGGGGCAGGAGAAATGGTGCAAGTACAGATAAGATAAGGGCAAATAATAGGGCAGTTTACGTGCACCTAACTTCTACTTGTAAGTGACTAACTTGCCTTTATGAGTATTCAGGGAAGAGTAGGAGAGTATGACCTTTGATTATGATGTATGCAAAGGGCTTGGTTCTTTTAGATCCGATCAGTGCTTAATTGGAGCTGGTGCTCGCCACTGGCACTTAATAGTCAACATGGCAGTTATGATAGCATGCTACATGGTGGCGCTGTTTGTGTAAATTTGCGATGAACACATGTTTGTTTATTAATTCAATATTAATTAACAATGAGTAATACCTGCTGCCCATTCCATTCTTATAGTTTTGAGGGGCTGGAATAGTCTGAACTGGCACACTTTTAGGTGGTTCTGTGATTGGTGGTGCTGGCAAGGACAATGGATGGTGCAAGCTACAGTGACCTCCTGACGAGGGATCCGACACTTATATTTATACAAATTAACCACTGGATCAGATGCCGGTTATGATGCAGTGGCTTATTGGTAAGTTGGAGGGGGGGGGGGGGGCTACAACTACAGTCGGTTTCTTTAACCCCTTCGACGCTGATGACGAGCTCAGCTCGTCATGAGGTACGCCTGTCGTACGCTGATGACGAGCTGAGCTCGTCATGTAACACCGGTTTCCGCAAACTGCCGCGCACAGCCGGAAAACCGCTAGCGCGCATGCGGTTAAAGGTTCAGATGTTATTCTAGGTTTGAACTGTTCAAATGGGGTTACTTGGTACAAGGTTGCTAGCGTTGACGCTAGGCAGCACACAGTGCACCGGCGCTTGAAGACAGCAGAAATGCATCATATGTTAATTAATATGGCAAATTTCTGCTCTCAGTCATTCATACATGCAGTGTAGCGACTTTGCTTGTTGCCATGCGCGAAATGTGAATAAATGTACTCCCAAGTCCCTTTGCTTGACTCTTCAGTTGACGCAGCAGTAGAACAATGAGAGTTTTTCCCACAAACAAACTGGCATTGTTCTCGTTTTCCTTATCATTAGCTTTTAGAGAGAACTCTGTTATTTCTATTCTCACACTAAATACCCCTAGAACTACAATGGTGGCCACCTCATGTCTCCTTTAAAATAAAAAAGACCCACTAGTTGTGAAAGTGCCGATTGTTCCTTTGACTGTGATCGTCATATGAAATGATTGATACAGTAAATCTAAAGTCAGATAGTTCACATGGCCTAAAACAAAGCAATAACAAAAACACCTAGGTAAACATAAGTTAATGTTGCTGTTCTACCGCCAAAAGAGCATGCTTTGCCCAGCCTCCTCTAGCCATCGACAGGACGAATGGCCAGCCCTCGGAATGGTAAGGGTGGTGCCTGGCAGGCCTGATTTTTGCTTTGTTGTATAAGCCCAGCCATTTACCTGTAAACCGAGATGGGAGCTAGATCGCTCTCCCCACATCACTGAGGAACGGAGGGACCACAGTCAGGGAGGCAGCAAGGAGACTGAGACCCGCACGGCAGCAGGCACAATCGAAGTTGATCAGATCCCACTCTTTGCATGGTTGTAGAAGGCCCACCACCAGTTAGAAAACAGGGGCTGGAGCTTGTGACCTGGAAACCTGCCGTCTCCTCGGACTTGTGGTCCTCCATCAGCCTTCCAGACAAGGACAGCAATCCCCCGCCGCAGCAGGAGCACTGAGGGACAGAGGAAACCGGCCTTACAGGATGGCCGAAACACGAAGCTACGCGTGGTTAAGATGATCCCCAGTAGTGACCAGGTGCAACAGAGAAGAGCAAGGAAAATGTCATTAATGAGACAAGGAGGGGAGCCGTTTGGCCTCCCCTTGCAAGCAGTAAAGCCACAGTGAAGAGGAGATCCTCCGAAATAAGGCAAAACCAAAGGGGAGGCTGGACGGAGTGTTGAACATTGCAAGCACTCACCCCCAGTCAACTGATCTGGGTTTAATCCATCATCATTCTTTAGCTCACTCCGCCACCCCAGTTCAGGCATGGCCATATGCAAATCAGTCTGACCCTGTGCCTCATGTGAACAGTCCTGCCCGAACTGCCAAGCCATGTCTTCCCTGGATCGGAAACAAGCATCCTGGGAACAGTTTCTGGCTAATCAGCCGTCATCAGCCAGGCTAGCTTGAATCAAGGGGCAAATAAGCCGGTCGGGTCACGTGATGGGGCAGAGGGAGGGTCTAGGTGCAGCCCAACAAGAAGTTAACTACAATCAGTGTGGCCCACAATGGCGATAGAATCAGGCAGTGAAGAGCAAGGGCAAAGGGATGAGAACAGCTGATCCCTTGGCCTCCCACCACAAGCAGCAGAGCTTGTTAAGACAAAAGTAACAGCAGAAAAAATATAATTGGGTTTCTGCTGCACACGTCTATGTTCAAGGTTCTTCTGTGGCTTTTTTTAAAAAAAAAAAAAAAAGAGCGACATTTTAAAACCATGATGCCTCACATTCCGCTTACTGACCACTGTGAGTTAACTTGTAAAACACTTTCTGTAGCAGCAGAAGTAAAATCGGTCACCAATCTCCCCAACTGAGGAAAATAGAAGCATCGTTTCTAGCAGTCAGCAGGCAGAAACAAAATCATTCTTTTACCCTCGCATTGAAATTTGCTTCCAATTGCCTCTCGGCATGGTGTGGTAGAATTTAACATGCACATCCCTACGCTACCTGTTTTTTTGTGTTAGTATGTTGTGTTGTTAGCATGTCATGTGTTTGTGTTAGCAAGGCGGCACACTTTTTCGTTTTTGCTCATTCATGTTTGTTTGATCCAGGCATTTCTTTGACAGTTTTTGAGCATGTTTGTGACTACAATTTTTATGTCAGGTACTTTATTCCCTGCACTTGCCCGGATGCATTGGCCTCTGTATGTGTGTCTGTGATTGTGTGTTTTTTGTATGCGCATCTGCCCATGTGCGTGCACTGATTTGTGTATTTTTACTCTCTCTGTGCGTGTACCTCTGTTCTGTGTAGGGGTATTTGGTCGTGTTTCTTTTTGTGTTCTTGTTTCTTATCGGAGTTTGTCTGCGTGTGTGTGCACCGGTTTGTACTGTGTGCTCCTGGGACCATGTCTGTTTACATTCATGTTTAGGCTTTCCAGCCTGCATTTATTTGCCTTCCTGTTTTTTTTGTTTCTGAACCTTTTTCTTTGTGTAGGAGTTGAGTGTGTTTGTCTGCCTGCGATGGTTTCTGCATTTGCTTTGCGTATTTTTTTCACAGCTGTGTGCAAGTTTAAAGCCAGTTGTATTTGAAACATCTAGCAGGGCAGATATGATTTCAGTTACTTGAGGGTGTACTGTCAAAAGTGCAGGTGCTTCCGTTTTTGTTTTGGGGTGCTCCCGGAGAGTTTGTCTAGTTTCAGCATTGTGTGTTTGTTAGTCAATTGCCCTTTGTGTCTAGGAGAGTGCAAGCTTTTGTGTATGCGAGTGTCTGAGAATTTGCGTTCATCATGCCGGCGCTTCTTTGAGTCCTCTCTGTGTGTGTGAGTGTGTGTATATGTGTGGGAGAGCGTGTGCTCGAGTCTGGAAATGTCACATATTTCTATGCATGGGATTGTTTTTTAACATGTCGGTCATCCTTTGTATATTTATGCATGTTTGTGGCAGAGTATGAGGGGGAGGTATGGGAGACATTTTACATACTCCAGCACTATAAGCAGAGTATGAGGGGGAGGTATGAGAGACACGTTTACATAACCCAGATACACGCTTCTGTAGTACGGTGTGCATTAAAATAATTCATATGCGCTACAGGTGAAACGTTTTCTAAGATTGACTTTTTCATCTTTAATGTTTATTTTATTATAGCGATACTAAGGGCGCAGGTGGCAATCGGCCACCCGTTCCGCAATAGATCAGCAGCACGGACGTTATTATGCATGAACAATGGTTGTGGGCATGTGTCAATGTGTGCATGATTATATTCTTGTTTCAGGCACAAACTTAACCGTTTTGCGAGTCACTGTCTTTGTTAGAAGAGATTCACAATTGCTTTATTAGCCATCCTGCTTTCTCAAATTTGCTTGAAAATGCACCATTTGCCCACTATTTTTTCAAAATTTTCTCAGGGGGAGAACCCCCCCCCCCCGAACCTTCCGAAGGTGGTACGGGCTTGCGCACTGTGCACGCGTTAGCGTGTCACACGATCAAGATTGTCTAAAAGGTGTGTCCCTCACATGAAAAGTTTGGAAAGCTATGCACTAGTGAGATGGAAAAATTGGCACAAGGCCCAGGGGGGGCAATATACAAATGCCCCTTTCCAGCTTCCTTTGGGTGCGACGTTAATTTTAAAAATCAGTAGTTCTAGTTCTGGGGTACAGAGTTCGTCTAAGATAGAGATATCTATTTCCTATTTGTAAACAATCGCTATCCCACCCCCTGTCTTGGTGGGGCGATCTAGCCTGACTATTTTAGACCCAGTCGGAATTCCTAAAGTTATAGCAGGGACCGAGTGGGCTTTCAGCCATGTTTCTGTTAGAAAGCATAGATCAGGTTCAGCAGATGAAATGAGTTCCCATACCTCGGTAGAGTGTTTTGATAGCGATCTAATGTTACAAAGCAGGTTCTTGCTCCCCAGTGATACATTAGCGCCCTCCCCTATTGTTGGTATTTGATGACATCCAGCAAGATCAATGTCATCAAATTGTGTCCGAAACTGAGTCTGGCAATGGCGGCAGGAAAAAGGGCCCTCCAGACTAGTATCCGTCACCCCTTTGCATCCCAACTGAGGGGTATTTCGTAGTCTTAAAAGTACCTGTGAGGTATAAATCACCCGGTTGATGAAACGATATCCTAGGTCCGCAGATGTAAGTGCCATGGCCCCTGGTCCCGTCCGGGCGCAGACGGGCTTCTCTTTGGCTTGTCTTAGGCGCGTCCTCAGGCGCTCCCCTGCGCGCGACCGCTGCACGCTCAAAGCGACGAGAAAGCTAAATAGCCCTTTCCCCTGTAGAGCTAGAGCGCTAACCGCTCGAGTTGTTGGAAGTGTCTGGCTCTTCCTGTCCCGCCCTCCGCTCAACGGTATTGGCTACCGAGTCGGACCGGGGCAGGCAGGATGGAATATCGAGCACAGACTTCCCGGAGTTCAAGTGAGCCCCAAATGCCCCTATTGTCACCGGGAATAAGCGTGAGCAAACAATAGAGTGCGTGCCTTTTAAAATTTGTAATCAATTTGAAAATAACATCAGTTCTTAAAATTTCACGTTGCAGCAATTAAAACAATGCAGTGCAGAGTCTTACGCTCTGAAAGTGCTTACTGGCGCCAAGCGTGTCTGGGGAGACTCTGCCACCGTCCTCCCTTACCGCAATCAGCCGTCCGCTCCTCGCTGCCTAAATAGCCCTTTCCCCTGTAGAGCTAGAGCGCTAACCGCTCGAGTTGTTGGAAGTGTCTGGCTCTTCCTGTCCCGCCCTCCGCTCAACGGTATTGGCTACCGAGTCGGACCGGGGCGGGCAGGCTGGAATATCGAGCACAGACTTCCCGGAGTTCAAGTGAGCCCCAAATGCCCCTAATGTCACCGGGAATAAGCGTGAGCAAACAATAGAGTGCGTGCCTTTTAAAATTTGTAATCAATTTGAAAATAACATCAGTTCCTAAAATTTCACGTTGCAGCAATTAAAACAATGCGGTGCAGAGTCTTACGCTCTGAAAATGCTTACTGGCGCCAAGCGGGTCTAGGGAGACTCTGCCACCGTCCTCCCTTACCGCAATCAGCCGTCCGCTCCACGCTGCCTAAATAGCCCTTTCCCCTGTAGAGCTAGAGCGCTAACCGCTCGAGTTGTTGGAAGTGCCTGGCTCTTCCTGTACCGCCCTCCGCTCAACGGTATTGGCTACCGAGTCGGACCGGGGCGGGCAGGCTGGAATATCGAGCACAGACTTCCCGGAGTTCAAGTGAGCCCCAAATGCCCCTAATGTCACCGGGAATAAGCGTGAGCAAACAATAGAGTGCGTGCCTTTTAAAATTTGTAATCAATTTTAAAATAACATCAGTTCTTAAAATTTCACGTTGCAGCAATTAAAACAATGCAGTGCAGAGTCTTACGCTCTGAAAGTGCTTACTGGCGCCAAGCGGGTCTGGGGAGACTCTGCCACCGTCCTCCCTTACCGCAATCAGCCGTCCGCTCCTCGCTGCCTAAATAGCTCTTTCCCCTGTAGAGCTAGAGCGCTAACCGCCCGAGTTGTTGGAAGTATCTGGCTCTTCCTGTCCCGCCCTCCGCTCAACGGTATTGGCTACCGGGTCGGACCGGGGCGGGCAGGCTGGAATATCGAGCACAGACTTCCCGGAGTTCCAGTGAGCCCCAAATGCCCCTAATGTCACCGGGAATAAGCGTGAGCAAACAATAGAGTGCGTGTCTTAACAATGCAGTGCAGAGTCTTACGCTCTGAAAGTGCTTACTGGCGCCAAGCGGGTCTGGGGAGACTCTGCCACCGTCCTCCCCTCCCTTACTAGTCAATATATTTTTTGGGAGGTTCCAACATTTTTGTTATAGTGAGCAAACAGGCCATTGCTTCTGGACTAAGGAAAAAAACGACCAGCCATTACATCCTCATATTTCCCAATCTCGTCATGCAACTTTCTATTGGATTTCACAAATATCTTATGGCGTTGTGCCAGACTGGTAAAAGTAGTTCCCTGTTATTTGAAACATTTGTTCCAGTTTGTATCTTTTTTCCCCCCATATCTTTCCAAGCCACTGCTTCGCCTAGCCTGATCATTAAATTCTGAGATTTGCTCCTTTTGTGAATTTATTTTTGGCATTGCTCTCTCATATCACCATACTGTGTAGGTTGCTTTTGCAGTTCTCGTTGTTTTTCAAATTCCGTAATGCAGGGTCTTTTTCTTACCGGAGTATGCCAAGTCATAATTTGATTTAACAGTTTTTTTTTGTTTTGCTATTTCCTCGTTCTATTTCCTAGCAGAAACTCCCATAATTCCTCCTAAATATGTTTTGAATGCACCTAGACTGTAAAAATATTAGCTGAATATACATTATTTCAAAAGATTTTATGCGCCATTGTTTAAATATGAGAAAGAAACCCTGGATCTTGCAAGAAAGAGCAAGGACACTATTAGTTGTTTTTTCTTTCCATATGGCTCATTCAGTGATTGTGAGTGTTGGCACTGAATGAACGGACCACCAGGTGCTATCTTTTTTTTCATCGCCCTGATTAAGTCTTAATGTCTTTCCAGAATGCAACTGATTTTAAGGCAGCACCAACATTGAATTCTGAAGGATAGAACCTTGGCTTTCTATACAAGTTAAAGATTCCCCTTTTCCTGCTATCTGTATAATAAGTAGGATTACTTTATGACAACATTAAATGGGTATTGTTTGTTGTTGCTTTTCACAGAAAACAACTCCTGCCACAATCAAGTCGCAACCAGATTACTTCTACATCTGAATCATTTTTTGTTTTGTATAAAATTGATGAGCCTGAATTAAACTATAGAATCCAGTCTCCAGCCCTGAAGAGAAGCCCTTTTAACCGAAAGGGTTTTGAAACGCGTTGGCATCATTTTCATCAACAGGTGAGCAGTTAGCTCGCTAAATCTTATAGCATTGAGGAAAATTGTATGAAGTTTGTTGTTTCTCTCATGCTTAAACAAAAATTACCCCCGTTGGCTGGTACCCTGATTTCTTTTCATACGGTTACCTTACCAAACGTTTGTACTTGACTGGGAGCAGGTTTTATACGTTTGTATGCAAATAGTTTTCCTTGTAAAATCACTGTGAATAGTACTCAATGTTCTTTGCTTTTCACTTCTCTGTGTTTTAATTGTTATATTTTTTGTAAAATGTGAAGTGTTGTTCTTCTCACTCTTGTAAAAAATGGGAACCGAAAGAAATGTTTGTTGAACAAAAATAATGATTAAATTATTTGATCAATTTACTAATGATTTTGGTGATAGGCTGCCAAATTGATGACAGTATATTAAACAGTCAGCTAGGACTTTCTCTTTTCTACATATTTGCCCACCTAGCTGTATGAAATAGGGCGCATTCCCTTTAGTTTATATATCTTTTTTTTCAAGGCACTATCCAGTAAGAAATTGTATACAAAAACAAATCAATTCTAGATTAATATTTATACTGAGCATTATAACTCGTATTTGTGGTACTGGTGGAAGTCCTTTTCCGACTTTTAGTGTTGTTACTGCCCACTTTACCCTAGGATCTCATTTAGTTTGCATTATCTCACTATTGCTACTTTTTGGTATCATAAGAAATACCTTTTATAGTAGTATCTATCAATCAATCAATCAATCATAACATTTGTATAGCGCACTACTCACCCTGAAGGGTCTCAAGGCGCTTGATGGGAGGGGTCCGCTATTGCTCGAACAGCCAGGTCTTGAGTTGTTTCCTTAAGGCGAGATGGTCCTGGGTCAGTCGGAGGTGGATGGGGAGGGAATTCCATGTCTTGGCCACCAGGTAGGAGAAGGATCTACCTCCGGCGGTGGCTCTTCGGATGCGTGGTACGGCGGCGAGGGCGAGGCTTGTAGAACGTAGCTGGCCGGTGGGCGTGTAGAAGGTCAGGCGGTCGTTGAGGTACTTGGGACCCAGGTCGTGGAGAGATTTGTGTGCGTGGGTGAGGAGCCTGAACGTGATCCTCTTGCTGACGGGTAGCCAGTGCAGGTCCCTCAGGTGGCCGGAGATGTGGCTGCGTCGGGGGATGTCCAGGATGAGTCGGGCGGAGGCGTTCTGGATGCGTTGTAATCTTTTCTGTAGCTTGGCTGTGGTTCCGGCGTAGAGGGTGTTCCCGTAGTCCAGCCGGCTGGTGACGAGTGCCTGGGTGACCGTCTTCCTGGTTTCGGTCGGGATCCATCGGAAAATCTTGCGGAGCATGCGTAGGGTGTTGAAGCATGATGAG
The DNA here is from genome assembly GCF_964261635.1 of Lissotriton helveticus. Lineage (NCBI taxonomy): Eukaryota > Metazoa > Chordata > Amphibia > Caudata > Salamandridae > Lissotriton > Lissotriton helveticus. Next base: position 1,066,623,133 of record NC_136070.1, on the reverse strand, counting down.
GAGACGGCGTTGACTTGTCTGGTCATCGAGAGGGAGGAGTCCAGCATGAAGCCCAGGTTGCGTGCATGGTCTGTTGGCTTGGGAGTGGTGCCCAGGGTGGGGGGCCACCAGGAGTCGTCCCAGGCGGAGGGCGATGGTCCCAGGATGAGGACTTCCGTCTTTTCTGAGTTCAGTTTCAGGCGGCTGTTCTTCATCCACTCGGCGACGTCTTTCATCCCTTCGTGTAGGTTTGTTCTGGCGGTGGCGGGGTCTCTGGTGAGGGAGAGGATCAGTTGGGTGTCGTCGGCTTAGGAGATGATGTTGAGGTTGTGTTGGCGTGCGATGGCTACAAGAGGTCTCATGTAGACGTTGAAGAGGGTGGGGCTGAGTGATGATCCTTGCGGTACGCCGCAGATGACTTCGGTGGCCTCGGAACGAAACGGGGGGAGGCGGACTCTCTGTGTTCTTCCGGCGAGGAACGAGATGATCCACTCCAGTGCCTTCTCTTGGATACCGATGTTGCTGAGGCGTTGAACTAGGGTGCGGTGGCAGACAGTGTCGAACGCTGCAGAGAGGTCCAGGAGGATGAGGGTCGCTGTTTCCCCGTTGTCGAGCAGGATTCTGATGTCGTCGGTGGCTGCGATGAGGGCGGTCTCGGTGCTGTGGTTGGCTCGGAAGCCGGACTGCGAGGGGTCGAGGGATCCGTTCGTCTCGAGGAAGGCGGCAAGCTGTCTGTTGACGGTCTTCTCGATGACTTTGGCCGGAAAAGGGAGGAGCGAGATGGGGCGGAAGTTCTTGAGGTCGGTGGGGTCCGCTGTTTGTTTCTTCAGGAGGGCGCTGAGCTCGACATGCTTCCAGCTCTCCGGGAAGGTGGCGGTGTTAAAGGAGGTGTTGATGACGTCCCGGAGTTGGGGTGCGATGATGGAGTCGGCCTTGTTGAAGACGTGGTGGGGGCAGGGGTCTGTTGGAGATCCGGAGTGGATGGTGTTCATCGTGCGGGCTGTGTCTTCGGTGGTCACCGTGGTCCAGGTGCGGAGGGTGGCGATGGGGGGCGTTGGTTCGACGGTTGGGTGCGTGGGTGGTGCGCCGAAGCTGTTGTGGATGTCGGCGATCTTGCGGTGGAAGAACGAGGCGAGAGAGTCGCAGAGATCTTGTGGAGGAGTGATGTCGTTGTTGCCGGTGCTGGGGTTGGAGAACTCCTTGACGATGCTGAAGAGTTCCTTGCTGTCGTGGGCGTTGTTGTCCAGTCGTTCCTTCAGTGATTTCTTCTTGGTGGTGCGGATAAGCTGGTGGTGCTTGCAGGTGGCGTGTTTGAGGGCGGTCATGTTATCTGTGGTCTGGTCAAGGAGCCAGGCTTTCTCGAGGGTGCGGCAGTTCTTCTTGGAGTCCTTGAGTTCGTCGGTGAACCAGGAGGCTTTCTTGCTTCCGGGTCTGCTGGGAGGCTTCTTCAGTGGTGCGAGGTCGTCGGCGCAGGCGGTCAGCCACTGCGTGAAGTTGCGGGCTGCTTCGTTGGGGTTCGTTGTGCTGGTGGGTGGGTTCTGGCTGAAAGAGGTGGTGAGCTGCTCGGCGGTGATCTTGCTCCAGCTCCTGTGAGGAACCTGTTGCGGGTGGTGGTGGGTCGTGGTTCTTCTGAAGCTGAAGTGGACGCAGCTGTGGTCGGTCCAGTGGAGTCCGGTGGAGTGGCTGAAGGTGATGTGCTTGCTGGATGAGAAGACGGGGTCAAGCGTGTGGCCGGCGTAGTGGGTGGGGGTGTTGACCAGTTGCTTGAGTCCGAGGTTGGCGAGGTTGTCCAGCAGGGCAGCGGTGTTGCGCTCCTTGTTGTTCTCCAAGTTGAGGTCCCCTAGGAGGATGTAGTCAGCGGAGGGGAGGGCGTGCGGGCTGATGAAGTCCATGATGTCTTCGCTGAATTGTGTGCGTGGTCCCGGGGGTCTGTAGACGAGGGTGCCTCTGAGGGTCGTCTTTGGGTCGGTGTGTATCTGGAAGTGGAGGTGCTCGGCGGCGGAGAAGGTGTCGTCGGAGTCGGTCGTGATGCGGAAGGTGTTCTTGTGTACGATGGCGATGCCTCCTCCAGTTTGGTTGACGCGGTCTCTCCAGGTGATCTTGTATCCGTCTGGGATGGCGATGGCGATGTCGGGTGCAGAGGAGGCGTTCATCCAGGTTTCTGTGAGGAAGGCGACGTCTGGTGAAGTTGAGTCGAGCAGGTTCCAAAGTTTGATGGCGTGTCTGTGGATGGAGCGGGAGTTGAGCAGGATGCAATTGAGGTGGCTGTTGTTGGTGCTCGGCTTGGTGGCTGCGGTGCAGGTCCGGAGGCAGGTGAACTTGCAGGCTTGACAGGTGAAGGGTCCGTGGGTGCGTCTCGGGGTGGCTCGGTAGCAGGCTCTGGTTCAGTCGGGTTTGAGCGCGATGAGGGTGGCGGCGTCGTAGGTCCGTCGGGTGGTCTTGCATCGTCGCATTTTTAACTGATGTACTAGTTTTAAACTGTTACACTTCACCGTGCTCTGCTAGATCTTACCCCCCACTTCACAACGCTTCCTGGTATATGCACTTCCGGTCGGTTACCGGTCTAGTGCTGGGAAGTGACAGCCGCTGCTCAGCAGGGCTGATTGGCGGGTGGGTGGTGACTCTGCCTACTTTAGACCCGTGGGAACTAGCGCTCAGATGAGAGAGCCCTGCTCAGGTGTGGTGGGCTGACTGAAACGCTGTCTCACTCGCTGCTTTTTAAAAATTGGAATTGCTGCTATTCTTTGCTTATTTGCACAGTGTATGAACGATTTTTAACTGATGTACTAGTTTTAAACTGTTACACTTCACCGTGCTCTGCTAGATCTTACCCCCACTTCACGACGCTTCCTGGTAGATGCACTTCCGGTCGGTTACCGGTCTAGTGCTGGGAAGTGACAGTCGCTGCTCAGCAGGGCTGATTGGCGGGTGGGTGGTGACTCTGCCTATTTTTCTCAAGATGGAACAAGCGCGCAGCGGGCGAGCCGGCGGCACGCCCGTCTGCGCCCTCCCGGGCCCAGGGGCCAGAACCCCTGCCCGAGGCTTAACATACTCCTGGGCTGATCTTCACCTCCTGAAAAGCCCATCAATCACACTGGATAACAGGGTAGCGTCCTGTCTTAAATCTGAAGGGTTATTGAGGCCTCTGATTCGGAGGGCGCCTGTCAACCCACGGAGAGCCGCTGGCCCCCCGAAAACCCCCGACCCTTACCTTTGCGTCACTAAACACCCACTCACTACAAAAACACCATCTGGAGGTATTTACATTATTGCAAGACGAAATAATCGATATGATAGGCATCACGGAGACCTGGCTCGAGGACTCATCTACCCCTGACCTTGTAGCATCTATTCCCCCTAATTAGGCATCCCTCTATCATAACAGGTCAGGCAGCACACGAGGAGGAGGGGCGGCCATCCTGCACAAAAACTCCCTGAAGGCTGAGACCTTATTTACTGAAAGCTTTGAAGGGGCGGATGTACTAGGGGCTAAACTCCACTCTTCCTCAGCGTGTGTCATCGTCTTGGTTGTGTACCGTCCCCCAAAAACTCCACCCAAATTCATCAAGTGGTTGACGGAACTGGCACACCATCTTTGCACACGTTATCAATGCCTCCTTATACTGGGAGACTTTAACTTCCATTGGGAAGAATCCCCCAGGGAGAGCCAAGCCAACCAGTTAGAGGAGGCTTTGTCCGCCTTGGGACTGTGTCAACAAGTTACTGGCCCAACTCATGCCAAAGGTCATACACTGGACCTAGTGTGGTCCTCACTGCCCCTCACCGGCCCCCCAACTATCAGACCATGCTCCTGGTCCGATCACCTAATCATTTATGGTACCATCCAACCCCCCCAAGCCGGGACCCCCACTACCCCCCAGCTTGAGAACAATCAGAAGCTGGAACAAAATTAGGGCAGACGACCTCGTGTCTACCCTCAGAAAATCCCGTCCGCCTGACTACCCAACTGGGGACACTGATGCACACTATAGCGCCCTAACGATTAGATTAAACAGTGCTATCGACATGCTCGCACCCGCTCGCAGGGAAAAGATCAGAGACAAGGGGAAGGGGGCCCCGCGGTTTACTGAAAACCTGCGGTATCTAAAACAACAGCTTCGCCAAGGTGAAAGAGCCTGGCGAAAAACATACGATCCAACTGCCCTCTCAAATTACTTGGAAGTCTTTGCCATCTATAAAAATGCCATTCAAACTGAGAAAGCAGTCTTCTACGAAAATAAAATCTCATCCGCTCATAATACGCAAAAAGAGACATTCAAAGTTCTGAAAGAACTCAGACAGGTCAAAGAGCAGAAGCCCCCTTCTGGCATAAATGACTGCGACAAGTTCCAAACTTTCTTCACCACTAAAGTGGAGGACCTCCTGTCCACGATTGAGAACACCCCTAGGCTTCCATGTCCATTAAATCCACCACCAATCTATCCTTCCGTGGCGCAAGCCCTAACTTCATTCCCCCCCGCTCTCGCACGAAGCCCTGACTCCACTCCTAGGGCGCGTGAAGTCTGGCTCTCCAGCAGACCCCTGTCCACCTGGAACCTATAGGATGGCCCTCCCTGGGATTGAAGACGAGATTTTATCACTCTTGAATTCTTCCCTCAAAGCGGGAGTGGTCCCGAGAGACTTCAAGGAGGCGCGGGTGATCCCCCTCTTGAAAAAACCCGGGGCCGATATTAAAAACCTGAAGAACTTTAGGCCAATATCCCAGCTCCCCTTCCTTTCTAAGGTACTTGAACAGCATGTACTAGCCTCACTTGCACACCATCTAGAGGCCAACCACCTCCTACAATTTAATCAGGCAGGCTTTCGGGCGCACCACAGTACAGAACTAGTGATGCTGGCAGTACTAGATGGACTGAGATTACGGGCCGATGCTAAGGACCCCTGCGCCCTGATCCTTTTAGACTTGTCCGCGGCGTTTGACACCGTAAACCATAAACTGTTTCTGTCGCGGCTGTCTAATTTCGGGGTGCAGGGTACAGCCTTGACATGGCTTACATCATTTCTGAAAGATCGCTCTCAGAGAGTGCAGCTGGGTGATGCGGTGTCTAGGCCGGGCACTCTTCCATGTGGAGTCCCACAGGGATCGGCATTGTCCCCCCTCATGTTTAATGCTTACCTTCAACCCCTGATAGCCGCACTCAACCAGCTTGAGTGCCAAATATTCAACTATGGAGATGACACCCAGATCATCATACAAATGGACAACTCCACATCCGCCCACTATAGAGCGCAGAACATCCTTAAATTCATAATTAACTGGATGTTGGCCAACAGCCTCAAAACAATCCAGACAAGACCGAGATACTGGCCATCTCCACCGTTGCCAGCCCTTGGAATAGCCTTTTTTGGCCACCAGAGTTGGGAAAATACCCCAAGCCTGCCCCGGCAGTTAAAAGCCTGGGCATCAAGATCGATAACAAACTAACTATGGCCCTACAGGTTTCTACAACAGTAGGGGTTTGCTCAAGCATTCTAAGGCAGCTGCGGAAACTGGCCCCTCTACTCTCTTTCGAGACCCTTAAACGAGTGGTAGTTGCCCTGATCTTATCCAGATTGGACTACGGAAACTCGCTCTACCTCGGACTCCCAGACTACCAATTGTCTAGACTCCAGATTATCATGAACGACGCGGCCCGCATAGTGTTCAAGGTCCCGCGCCGCATTCATGTCTCCCCCCTCCTGCGCCAACTTCACTGGCTTCCCATCAGGCAAAGGATCAAATTCAAGGGCCTCTGCATTGCTCATAAAGCCGTGTATGGCAAGGCTCCGGAATACATCAAAAAGGGCTTAACCGACTATGCCCCCATGAGAGCACTCCGCTCTTCGGAAGCCAGGATGTTGGTCTGCCCCCGCTCTCGTCTGGTATCCCTTGGAGGCAGAGCTTTCTCTACCATCATCCCACAGATCTGGAACAAACTCCCTGACAACCTCCGAAAGGAACAGTCCCTGCTTCCCTTTAGGAAAACACTCAAAACCATTCTCTTCAAGGAAGCCTGGGTCACACAGTAACGTAATGTCTCCCTACCAGTAATCTAGAGCAGGTTCTTTTCTCTCAGCGCTTAGAGACCGTTGGTGATAATGCGCTATACAAATGCAAATGACAAATTACAAATCGTCAGGGGCCAGGGGTCCTGGCGCTGGGCACGGTCCAGGCGCGGACGGGCGCAAACGGGCTTGCCTTCGGCGCACAATCGGCGCGCCCGCTGCGTGCCAACGCTGCGCGTATGCATGGGCGTCATAAGAAGGAGCCGGGAGGGATGAGCAGCTGGGTGGCGGGAGCGGGGCGGCGAATGGGCAGGAGGGGGGCGGGGCCGCAGGGAGGCAGCGGCGGGAAAGGAGGACAGAGGGCGGCTCATCGGCGGCTGGGTCGCCCGGGAAAAAAGAACGATGAAAAACGAAGGAAAAAAACTGAAGGCAAGATCAGGCTAGCGAGGCAGTAGCAGGGGTGTGTGGGGGCAACCTCGCCTGGTTACAGGCTGGGATGTTGCTGTCCATTCTACCTATTTTGATGTCGAAGTTAGGAGTCTCTTAAAGCATAGAAATATCTTCAACGGAATCCTGCAATAATTGATTGCTTCCCACTTCCTTTTATTGTATATTAAACCATTCACAGTCCATGATATTAAACTCATACCTCTAATACTTATATCTAGAAACTTTTACGAAGTCCCGTTATAGTTTGTTTTGAGAAATGTGACTTTTTCACCAATGTGTCAGCACACCCCACAGAAAATGCAAAAAAAAAAGAAAACAAAACGTCAACCACTGTCTGGCATCATCTTTATTAAATGGAGGGGACCTCTATGGTATGGTATTCCTGGAGCTCTGTTTTGGGCCTGCCTCAGCTGTTTCCAGGATAGCCATGCCCATTCAGAGGCTATATTGCACAGTCTGTATCTTTGCTATCATGTGAAGTTAATTCAGCCCTTCAGCACAGATATGAGAGTGGAAGTTTATAGGGGGCAGGAGAAATGGTGCAAGTACAGATAAGATAAGGGCAAATAATAGGGCAGTTTACATGCACCTAACTTCTACTTGTAAGGGACTACCTTGCCTTTATGAGTATTCAGGGAAGATTAGGAGAGTATGACCTTTGATTATGATGTATGCAAAGGGCTTGGTTCTTTTAGATCCGATCAGTGCTTAATTGGAGCTGGTGCTCGCCACTGGCACTTAATAGTCAACATGGCAGTTATGATAGCATGCTACATGGTGGCGCTGTTTGTGTAAATTTGCGATGAACACAATGTTTGTTTATTAATTCAATATTAATTAACAATGAGTAATACCTGCTGCCCATTCCATTCTTATAGTTTTGAGGGGCTGGAATAGTCTGAACTGGCACACTTTTAGGTGGTTCTGTGATTGGTGGTGCTGGCAAGGACAATGGATGGTGCAAGCTACAGTGACCTCCTGACGAGGGATCCGACACTTATATTTATACAAATTAACCACTGGATCAGATGCCGGTTATGATGCAGTGGCTTATTGGTAAGTTGGAGGGGGGGAGGCTACAACTACAGTCGGTTTCTTTAACCCCTTCGACGCTGATGACGAGCTCAGCTCGTCATGAGGTACGCCTGTCGTACGCTGATGACGAGCTGAGCTCGTCATGTAACGCGGGTTTCCGCAAACTGCCGCGCACAGCAGGAAAACCGCTAGCGCGCATGCGGTTAAAGGTTCAGATGTTATTCTAGGTTTGAACTGTTCAAATGGGGTTACTTGGTACAAGGGTGCTAGCGTTGACGCTAGGCAGCACACAGTGCACCGGCGCTTGAAGACAGCAGAAATGCATCATATGTTAATTAATATGGCAAATTTCTGCTCTCAGTCATTCATACATGCAGTGTAGCGACTTTGCTTGTTGCCATGCGCGAAATGTGAATAAATGTACTCCCAAGTACCTTTGCTTGACTCTTCAGTTGACGCAGCAGTAGAACAATGAGTTTTTCCCACAAACAAACTGGCATTGTTCTCGTTTTCCTTATCATTAGCTTTTAGAGAGAACTCTGTTATTTCTATTCTCACACTAAATACCCCTAGAACTACAATGGTGGCCACCTCATGTCTCCTTTAAAATAAAAAAGACCCACTAGTGGTGAAAGTGCCGATTGTTCCTTTGACTGTGATCGTCATATGAAATGATTGATACAGTAAATCTAAAGTCAGATAGTTCACATGGCCTAAAACAAAGCAATAACAAAAACACCTAGGTAAACATAAGTTAATGTTGCTGTTCTACCGCCAAAAGAGCATGCTTTGCCCAGCCTCCTCTAGCCATCGACAGGACGAATGGCCAGCCCTCGGAATGGTAAGGGTGGTGCCTGGCAGGCCTGATTTTTGCTTTGTTGTATAAGCCCAGCCATTTACCTGTAAACCGAGATGGGAGCTAGATCGCTCTCCCCACATCACTGAGGAACGGAGGGACCACGGTCAGGGAGGCAGCAAGGAGACTGAGACCCGCACGGCAGCAGGCACAATCGAAGTTGATCAGATCCCACTCTTTGCATGGTTGTAGAAGGCCCACCACCAGTTAGAAAACAGGGGCTGGAGCTTGTGACCTGGAAACCTGCCGTCTCCTCGGACTTGTGGTCCTCCATCAGCCTTCCAGACAAGGACAGCAATCCCCCGCCGCAGCAGGAGCACTGAGGGACAGAGGAAACCGGCCTTACAGGATGGCCGAAACACGAAGCTGCGCGTGGTTAAGATGATCCCCAGTAGTGACCAGGTGCAACAGAGAAGAGCAAGGAAAATGTCATTAATGAGACAAGGAGGGGAGCCGTTTGGCCTCCCCTTGCAAGCAGTAAAGCCACAGTGAAGAGGAGATCCTCCGAAATAAGGCAAAACCAAAGGGGAGGCTTGACGGAGTGTTGAACATTGCAAGCACTCACCCCCAGTCAACTGATCTGGGTTTAATCCATCATCATTCTTTAGCTCACTCCGCCACCCCAGTTCAGGCATGGCCATATGCAAATCAGTCTGACCCTGTGCCTCCTGTGAACAGTCCTGCCCGAACTGCCAAGCCATGTCTTCCCTGGATCGGAAACAAGCATCCTGGGAACAGTTTCTGGCTAATCAGCCGTCATCAGCCAGGCTAGCTTGAATCAAGGGGCAAATAAGCCGGTCGGGTCACGTGATGGGGCAGAGGGAGGGTCTAGGTGCAGCCCAACAAGAAGTTAACTACAATCAGTGTGGCCCACAATGGCGATAGAATCAGGCAGTGAAGAGCAAGGGCAAAGGGATGAGAACAGCTGGTCCCTTGGCCTCCCACCACAAGCAGCAGAGCTTGTTAAGACAAAAGTAACAGCAGAAACAAGCATTGGAAATGCAATAGGTCTCGCAGCATTAGAGTTAGTGCTTTTAGAATTGTTTATGGGTTTTTTTTGTAAATCTTTAGCATTTTTGTTTCCTGTAGCCAATGCTAAAGAATTACAAAAAAACACTCAAACCTAAATCTGATGGTATTTAGTAAGGTTTTGCTTCTATGACCGCTCAAATCTACAACAGAGAATGGTGCGGGAACTAACCCAAAATTCATGAAATATAGGCAACTATACCAGGATATTTTCCTCCTGGGAAAAAATAAAATTAACTAATGCACATTTCAGTAAACGTGCCCTTGTTTATTACTATCAAACCCCAGCTAGAGGGACAAGACTTACAGCTAACCGTCCATCATTATGGAGAACGCTTCTGAATTTAATAAACATGGAGGGCATGGACTGATACAGTGAACTACCAAAAGTACAGACTTTTCAAACCTCTGTGACAACAACGGCCCGATGCTCTACCATCATTCGGACTATTCCTCCGATGCTTCTGGGCCACTGAAGAACACAACACTAACAAGGTGAAAGGAAAATAACAAACACGCATCGAGGCTTTCAAGAGTACTTCCATTCGAGATACCCTCACAACACAATTGCCCAGTAAAATAACTGGATGCCAATTCAGATAAAGTGCAATTCAAAAGACCACTGAGTCATCTATCTACCGATAGATGGAGACGGGGCTGTCAAACGTATTCCACTGGGAATAGGCACAGAACCCAATACACTCTTGATATCCTGCTAAAGGGAAAACATGCGAAACAGATGGCAAGTCGCACTACAAGACCACACTAGTTTATTTCGACCGACAAAGCCTTTGTTATGCAACCTGTTGCCTTTGTAAACAAGGCAGGACGTGTCTATGAGCAGCTTAGAGGAACATTTTCCTGTAACTAGTAACCCTAAAATGATGCTCAAACTGTATGCATATCACATGGATGGATGTGAAACACTTCTGATATTTAAATAGTTATTGTGCAGTAGATTACTTAGCATAAAATATATGGCAGTGTTCATCAACAACCTTCTGAAAATAGATGCAAAATTGCTAGTTTTTGGTGAAACGGGGTACTTAGATCAAACGGGGCTCCCCAGATATGAATATACTTCTCCCAGGACACAAAGGCATAATTCAGGTCTGATTGGTCACATTCAAACTAGGTTATAGCTAAAATCAGTCACCTTTAACAGCCAAGAACGATTATCAATGGACATCCAACTGACATATCAATATAATAAAAGGGACAGGTGCAGTAGGTGTCAAAGCATAACAAATCAAATGATTTTTCCTATTCAATGTAGCCTTTGGTATACATTAATCCAGTGCGTCACTAGTTTAGGAGTCATGTCACAATCACGGTACAAAACTATAATTTTTGTTTTACAAGGTTCATTGGCCAGTACCAATGTAAATGGCCGCGAGTAAATATCGACGCTGCATTGTTTTAGTACAACTAAAAATAAAAGCTAGTAAGCTGATTGTGTCGCCGGTCGCATGAACAAATGCAGTATGGGGGCGGGGGGCATGAAGCTGGATGTGCAGCGCAAGTTGAGTAACGTACGTCAACACCGATCTATCCCTGAACGTGCTTAGATGTCAGAACGGCTATGGCTCCCACTGCCACGTTACCAGAGCACGAGGGGCTGTTACCAATGAAAACACACGAAAATCCGTCAATCATACAGAGAGCGGACGGCCTGAAAGTTTCTTTCCACTGCGGAGCCGAGCAGCGTGCCCCAGGCCCTCTGTTATTACCGTCAATGAATGGGCCGCAGTCAAATTAGAGCTGCCATTTTAGGTTACGGGTTAGAGAGCTTCTGTGTGCAAGGAAACAAACACATACCCTTCTCAGACACAGCAACACAACCGGAATGCGTATTTTACATGTGGCGATTATCTTCCGTTTCACACACATGAACAGAGAGAGAAGCAGATCTGGGAGAACGGGGACGTGGGACTATGCTGACCGGAGCCCCTTGTCTCGAGGCACCCATACTGCGGCCAGGCAGGCATTTCAGCTTTACGAACACACATTTACGGGTTTACCTAACAGAAAAGTAAATAAAGCGCCCTATTTCTAAACTGGAAGTGCTCGTATTAGGCAGGCACTTTAAATAACAACCATCAACTCGTACAGGAATGAGCCCTTAAGGAAAATATGTTGGTTTATTTTTGGAAGAGTCCGGCTGGGAAAAGGTAGAAGCCAAATGCTCCTTCTTTCTGCCTTTGTCCGTGGTTATAAATACTTGCTTTGGGAGAGAGTCTAGAGAAGCAGCTCAAGAAGCAGGGCACCCCACGTGAGATGATTAGCATTTGGGAACCCCTTGGCAAGGTGTTATCCTTCTCATATGGTGGCTGCTGCCCGTAGCTCCTTCTGTCCCTCGACTAGTGCCTGCCCTGAAGGAGCTGCGGATGGACAGGGCAGATCAATCAACGCACGTATGATAGCAACCCCATCCCCCAATCAAAGTCAGGAAGGGTGACTAATGGCCTCAAATCACCTGAATGGTGAACGTGCGCTGACCTCCCACTGTGGATGACGGCCCCCCCACCACCTCAAGACTCGTTAGACAAGACGGAGGGAAGAGAGGGGAGGGGGGAGGAGAAATGCGTCTCGGCCGGAGCAGGGGGCGGAGCAGGGAGAGCGGGCTTTGGAATGTAATTGACACGGCCGGCCGGTCGTGAAACTGAAAGCATGGCCGGCCGGCCGTGAAAGCCTTTGATGCGGCAGGGGAAATGCGAGACGGCGGGAAGGGGAGGGGGCGGAGCGGGTAAACAAAGACGGACGTGCACGCGCTTTTAAGCTCAATGCGCATGCGCATTGAGCTTAAAAGTCACGGGCACTGCAAGGAATCGCCACGATTCCTTGCAGTGTGGATAAAGAGTGGATAAGTCCCAATACTCTCGCTTGCTCGATGCGCATGCGCATCGACAGGCGAGACCTAAAAATATAATTGGGTTTCTGCTGCACACGTCTATGTTCAAGGTTCTTCTGTGGCTTTTTAAAAAAAAAAATAAAGAGCGACATTTTAAAACCATGATGCCTCACATTCCGCTTACTGACCACTGTGAGTTAACTTGTAAAACACTTTCTGTAGCAGCAGAAGTAAAATCGGTCACCAATCTCCCCAACTGAGGAAAATAGAAGCATCGTTTCTAGCAGTCAGCAGGCAGAAACAAAATCATTCTTTTACCCTCAGCATGAAATAAAAACAAGTACCTTACGGACAAACTAGAAGATCCTTAGAAGGATCGCCAAAACAAATATGAAATATACACACACAAAACAAAATAGGTTAAACAACAAACGGATAATGCATCAATCTTTCCATGACTTGACTTGGACGCCCCTGATTTAATTGGCAAAACATATTTTAAAAATAAAAATACAAACGAATATCTAAGCAAGCCTATTTGCTCCAGGCAAGGTTCAGACCTCTCTATAAAAAGCATGTAAGCCGCGTAAGGTTTGCATATTAAAGAAGACAACCACCTTTTGTGACAACAGCTGCCATGGTTTGGTTTATTTGTATGAACGTGAGTTTGTTCTACAAGTGAAAATACAAAAAACAATTCCAATGAAAAAAGGAGGTTTAGGAAGGGTCCAGATTAAAAAATGTTTTAAGAATGCTTGCTTATATACGTCCACACACACACAAACATTTTATGTGTAACAGACAAATAACTTCAAACACTGCTACAATGAAAAACATGCACCATTCAAATCTTAAGTCATACAATTAAAGGCAACAAAAAAAATACACTCTTCAGCACAAAAAAATATAATCGGTTATAGATGAAAATGGTGAGAAGACAAACGAAGCTTCAAGTCAAATCCTGGACAATATTTGCACATATAGCAGTCAACTGCATTCAGATGTCAACAAGTAATATAATTGATCTCAAGATATACGAATAAAATGCTTGTTCACTCGTTCATAACAGTCAATAAGTCATCAAATGCTCATTATGGGATACTGGCGTAAAATTACGAGACTGAAGCTATGTTACACATAAGTCAATATTGAAATACTTACTCACACAAAACACGTTCATAATGCTAGTTTGTCCCATCACACTTCGAAAGCAGGTGGCAACCACAATATCAGATTTCTGGAGTCGATATTGTAATATAAGGGTGGGTGAGATTTGGAGGTTGTGTTATTCTACAGTAGAACTCACTTAAACAGATTGATAACCTGAAAGGGAGGAGTGTTTCAGTGAGCCCGGTGGATTTTGACTCACCTACAATGTTTGTGGTTTTAAAAGAGACCAGAGATATGCCCAAGTGCTACTTACCTGAAGCATTATCAGACGAGCGATATGGTCCAGAGTTTTTTATTAATATTGTTCGACTTGACTAGAGAGATGCCATGCCGTCAATTAATTAATCAGTGAGATGCCCCCTTTTGTGGTATTGCTGTTTCACAGTGTATCTGATCAGTACAAGACACCTTCTAAGTTTCATACCAAAACAACATTGAACAAGTAAACAAGAAAAAGGAAGAACTCAACTGATATCATAGCACAGTGCCACTTGACCTCATCTGATTAACAATCATCTCAAACAAAGCAACGACAATCAAAGTTTCAGCATATGAACCATCCTGGTAGTTCTGGTCATCTACTATGCCAAATCCAAATTATGTGTAGGGAAGATACAAGAGCAGTGTCTTTCCTTTTCAGGACAATAAAGGAACTTTACCAACATTTTTGTGTTGGGCAGGAGGGCCCAAGACAAAAGTTTGGCAAGTCAAGCATATTATCGGAGTTAAGAGAATTACATTTTTTCCCCGCTACCTTTAGATTGAAGTTCCATTTATAATCCCAATGAAAAACAATGGAAATACAATAAATAAAAAATATGTGTCTTGCATTCTTCATTACACTGGCATTCAGAACAAAGTGTTCAACAACCTTTCTTCCTAGTCAACAGGGCCCGAGTTTACGTAATTTTCATGCAATGCAGTGCAGCACAAGAACTTGTTGCACTGCGTTACTTGAAAAGGAGAGAGCAGAAATGCACCATATTTATAAAGGGCATGCACATTTCTGCTGTCTCCTTGTGCTGGCGCACTTGTGGCAGCCTAGTGCCAAAACAGGCACCTTTGTGCCATGACACATGGGTGCCTGCGTTCCTGCACAAAAATTACTGTTGGAGACTTATTTTTCTTTGTATGTGTCTCATGTTACGCTAGCCTTGGATAGGCGTACCATTTTGCTTCACACCGAGGTTTACAGACTTTAGCAAATCTAGGTTTATGTCAAAATCTATGGGCGGATGCATGGGAATGTCCATGTTCCACCCATGGAACGCCACCTCGACATAACTTAGCAAAAGGCAGTGATTTTAACTTATTTGTGGTTGGAAGAAGTTTCTGACTTAAGCTTGATTACCATTTGTTGCACTTCCGTTTCAGTGGCATGGAATTTTATTGGTGACTAACGTTACTTTTTACGTGCATACCGAGGGGCCCAAAAGAGACTCCCCTATGTCCAATGATGCGTCCACAATTATTAAGCAAGAGACCATGTGTTCTCACAAGGTCGATCCCAAAATCCATTGTGAAAAAAAGCCTAGGAAGACTGTGTGACCAAGGACACTAGAGTTGACAGAAAGGAGTCCACTTCAGTGCCATAAACTCAGACAGAAAATTGACGATTTATAGTAATGGATCCTTATCTGGAAGCCCACTGGACATTTTGTGACCTCCAATAGGGATTTATGAAAACAGAATAAGTAAAATCCCAGTCTGTATCTGAACTGTACTTTCAGTACATATGTATAGTAGATCCTATTACACACACACCACAATCGAGTTGCCATAAAAATTGATCCTATAACAAGCTTCACCAACACAGTACACTAGTTTAGCTGCTCATGATCAGATGGCTGGTCTGATTCCTCTGTCGATCCCAAGTACAAGTCCCAGCTACATCGCCTATGCATTCCCATCCCCGCGCCCCCCCTTTAGCGGTAACGTTTCTAAAGAACCATTCACTTTAGGCAGTGAAAAATTTCTACAAGAGTATAAATATTGTATTATCAACGGTACTAGGAGGCTTAAATCCCAAGCCATAGACCTTCCTCCTACAAGGCAGTGTTTCACCTTAGTTGACAACAACTTTTTGGGCATGACATGTACAAGCTTTTAACTTTCATAATAGTATGAGTTACTTTCGGTTTAATGCAAAGGAACACAGTTTAGGCAAGTTACAATACACAAGGTTCAGCACCAATTTCAACCAATATGTGTTTCATTTTAGTTCAAAATGATTCAGCACAAAAACCTTTTTACTTTTTAGCAGTGATGACACACATATTGTGCTAGTCTGCCCATATAACTTAGGCAAATCTTTCCTTTCACGATTAGATCGCAAGTATTTCAGCAACACTAGGAAATACTTACATCTAATCATGAAAGGAAAGATGTGCCTAAAGCCCTGAAGAAGTCTGAGGATGAAACGCACTGGCTACTGTTTTCTAAGAAGAAATGAATAAAGAACATGCTTCGTGCTAAATCTCATCATAGTCTTTGAATTTTTATGTTATACGGGCAGACTGGCACAATATTTGAGTAATCACTGTTAACAAGTAAAAAGGTATCTATGCTGAATCATTTTGAACTAAAAAGAGAAATATTGGTTGAAATTGGTGCTGAACCTAGTGTATTGTAAGTTATTTAAGGAGTTTTTCTCCATCTGAAAGTTGAAAGGGACATTTTTCTGTTTCGGCGCAACAAGCATATATAAAAAATGTTTTTGCCACAGTAAAGTGGTGGGTGCGGTAATTTGTTGCCTCAAGCTCTGATTTTATATAAGTTAGTTACACAGTTTAGGCAAGTGTTTGAAATAACAATTGATCTAATCAGAAATTAACCGGTTCAGTTGATTAACCCATTCAGTCTATGTGAAGCATGTGGCTTACTTAAACAAGATAAGCCTTGTAAGCTAAATACTTTTAAAAAATCAAACACTGTGAAACAAAAATTACAGATAGCTTCATGGCAGCTGAACATTCTAAAAAAGGTAAACATTCGACCTAAGAAGAAAATGTCAAGGGTTTAGACACTACAAAGAAAGCAGCTGAAACGAATACACAGATAAGTGACTGCAACACTTAAAGACCATTCTTTGCATGATGACAGGTATCATTTTGAACTAAAAAGAGAAATATTGGTTGAAATTGGTGCTGAACCTTGTGTATTGTAAGTTATTTAAGGAGTTTTTCTCCATCTGAAAGTTGAAAGGGACATTTTTCTGGTTCGGCGCAACAAGCATATATAAAAAATGTTTTTGCCACAGTAAAGTGGTGGGTGCGGTAATTTGTTGCCTCAAGCTCTGATTTTATATAAGTTAGTTACACAGTTTAGGCAAGTGTTTGAAATAACAATTGATCTAATCAGAAATTAACCGGTTCAGTTGATTAACCCATTCAGTCTATGTGAAGCATGTGGCTTACTTAAACAAGATAAGCCTTGTAAGCTAAATACTTTAAAAAAAATCAAACACTGTGAAACAAAAATTACAGATAGCTTCATGGCAGCTGAACATTCTAAAAAAGGTAAACATTCGACCTAAGAAGAAAATGTCAAGGGTTTAGACACTACAAAGAAAGCAGCTGAAACGAATACACAGATAAGTGACTGCAACACTTAAAGACCATTCTTTGCATGATGACAGGTATCTTTGTGCAGCGTGTTTCAAAACTCTATTGGAAATCTCTTCACACATAGGTTCAATAAAATGTTAGCCAATTTCCCATTTTCTTCTGTAATCCCATGCACTTGCATTGAAATAAATTCTGAAGGTGCGGTCAGACACGGATTCTGGTGCGTTTGATAGGTTGATTTTTCAGATAAAAGGGAAGACATTGGTTTTAGAGTTAGAAAGATGGAATTTCCTGCCTTAACAAATTGTACCACATACTCCAGACTTCCAGGACTTTAGTTCACATAGGAAAGGCCTTAAATATGCAAGCATACCTAATTGTTTGACAACAACTGTCTGAAGTGAGTGTAATGGGCAGGTTTATTTTTATTGGAAAATACCAATACCCCCTGCAGTTTCGTTTAGCATTTAACACAAAACTGTGGTTCTGTTTGAATTCTGCTTTTGAAATGTATATGTTTCCTAATGTGTACTTTATCGTCAACCAAAAACCACCAAACACACACACACACACACACGGCATATCAAGAGGTCATGTAGGTTAGTAAAAAATAAAACAGATCGAACGTAAACATAAAAAAGAAAGCACTGGACTACCAACAAAAAAAGCTTCCACTTACCAGCCACAAAATCATAATGAGTAGACATTAAGACAGTGGTAACTTAAGGACAGCCTAATAATACAGTTAAAAGGGACCACCAGCTATAAAAGAATAATAAAATTGAATATATTCTAGGGATTGTTCAAATAATTTTCCTTAATAAAAAAAGGGAGTTATCTGGCAGTAAAGTGCTGTTAAAAATAAAGGGATTAATAGGGTAGAACCTGTTTGGGGGAGGTTCAAATTCAATTAAATAGATCTAAAATAAGCTATATGTGTGCGGCTTTCCAATTCCTAAGAAGTCCTGTTGTTTTTCTGTGCAAAGTTCTCCAGCTGGAATATCAACTCCACAGCAGCATCAACATCTTGCACAATATGATCAGGTTCCACCAATCCAGGATCGAACCTGAAATCTCTATGTCCATGAAACACGGTCTCGGTGATGCATTCCCTAGTATCGCATGGCACCTCTGTGTGGGGATTGTAGATTCCAGTACACACTAGAACCGAACGACAGCTGGTGGCAGTAGAAGAGGAGAGTTCACCTTCCCAGCCATTGCTGGATTCCACATCTTGAGACACGGTGGAGGCTCTTGTGCCAGCTGCAGCCTGGATGCGCGCCTGGGTTCCTTTTCTGGAGTTCTTCTCTTCAAGGTATCGGTTATACAGGTTTGCACCATAGATGTCAGTCATTAGATTGTCCCTGTGAAGAAAAAAAAAACACCTTCTTTATAAAGAAAATACAGTTCACTGTGTGATGAACAGCAAAGCACAACTTTTAGCAAATAAATAACAAAAGTGGTAAAAAGCATTGACCAGATCTTTAGAAATGGAAGACAGAACTATAGAATAATCTATTGGAGCAATTTTAAGGTTAGATTTATTACAAATCGTTTCAGATTTTGTCCTAATCTAGACAGTTGATGTCTGTTTTGAGGTCATGATGGAGGTGCAGTTTTTTTTTTGTTTTTTTTAAACAAACTCACATGACGGCAGGCTGGTATTATGGTAAAGAACACAGTAGATGGAATGCTGTAGACGATGTGTGTGTATTTAAATATTTGATCGGTTTCTCTTCTTAAGTCCCTCTAAAACCTCTAGCTCTTCTATCAAACACATTTAGAAATGTTTGCCTCATGAATGGTTTGCCACATTTTAAATAAACTACTGTAATAAAAAACAAAACTATTGTTTTCTGTATGCAATACATCGAAGATAATTTCATGTGTGATGTTTCGCTATACTTTTGAGCTATAAAGTACTTGATAGGAGGTGGAAGAATGCATTAACCAGCCAACAGTAGGAGGTGTAAGAAAATATTCCTCTGCAAGGGGCCAAAGCCCAACTAGACATTATTGCTCATTCACAGCTTTATCTAGTAATTTTCCAGGGCTGATTTTACCTTCCAATACAACGCTGCCAAGTGGACAACCCTGGAACGTTTGTAAAAAGTAAAAAACATGCATGTGCTTTTCTCCCTAGTGACCTGACCCGATCCCTGTCTTTGATACAACTCCTGCCAAACTCTTGGAAAATACTAGGACAAACAGAACAGTAGCTGTGAAGACGAGAGAGAAGTTTGCAATTAAAGTGGCAAAGGATTAAGAACACAGAATGTACACGTCCAATATTTCCAAAGGGATTGTTTCAAAGCAGGAAGCAGACAGGAGAAGGCCTACGGTCAGCATAGACCATACAAGCCTTCTGGAGCTCTACATAACCTATGCACCGGCCCTGGATAGTTTGTACGGAAATGTAACACTTGCAGGGTAGCGCATCCCCGATATCTTCCTGGCAGATTCTATGGATGGGTGCATGCTCTGATCATAAAAGCCTTCAAATGGTCTTGCATTAGAAAGCCCCCCTGGGAGAGGGAGAGAGGGAGGGAGAGGGGGAGAGAGGGGGAGAGAGAGAGAGGGAGAGAGAGAGGGAGAGAGGGAGAGAGAGAGAGAGAGAGAGAGGGGGAGAGAAGGGGAGAGGGGGAGAGAGAGGGGGAGAGAGGGGGGGAGAGGGGGAGAGAGGGGGAGAGAGGGGGAGAGAGGGGGAGAAAGGGGGGAGAGGGGGGAGAGGGGGGAGAGTGGGGGGGGAGAGGGGGGGGAGAGGGGGGAGGGGGAGGGAGAGGGAGAGAGAGATATATATATATTATATATATACACACAAAGTTTGACCCTGGTTGGCGCTGGCGCTCCTCATTAGGTGCGGTGCAGTACTTTTTCGGCAGAGCGCAGCCGATATATTTTCATCAAAACATCCAAACCTCAGATTGGAAAAATAGGTACGCACTCACTCGTGTAGTTTAGAAATTTCAGCAACTTTAATTCAGACGCTTGTCTTGCCCAACGCGTTTCGCCTTACCACAAGGCTTGATCACGGGATGCCGAGCAATGACAAACAGACTTCTTTTATTTTCAGCCCACTTTCACTTCCTGTTTTGAAATCAGTGCATTGTGGATATTGTGGTTCGTGACTGTTTTTTTCAATAAAAGCTTTATCGCATTTGTTTCTCTGTGTTGTAAGTGCTCAGTGTGTTAATAGGGAAAACTTAAAATATATATACATGCAATTTTTAACGTTAAATGATATATTTGCACCAATCACAATCTAGCAGTTATCTTCTCTCTAGTGAGCGATATTAAACTGCATAAACCTGCATGTTATTTTATTTACAGTTTCAACATTTTTGTCCATCTGAATTTTTTGTCTCTTTATTTTATTTCTTAGCTCCCATCGTGAGCTTATTTTCAGTTTAACAGGTGGGAGTATTTTTGTCTCCTTGATGTTCTCCTGTGTTTACTCTTCAGTGAGTCACTTCATGATTCAGGGATTTAAACATTCTTCAAAGTGATGGTTAGAGATGGAGATAAAGTTCTTCGTTCTGATTCCGTCCTCTCGGGTCCAGGGTTCTAAAAGTCAGGCTGTGCTTGGATTCTTTTTGTCGCAAGATTTTAATCCGATCTCCTCCTCTTTCCGATACAGGTATTTGTTCCAGTGCACAGTATCTCAGCGTTTCCCAGTTACCTTCGTGGTATTTCTCCATATGTTTCGCAACTGCATTTGTGCGGTCCTTATACACTTAGTGCAGAGAACAAGAAACTCAACAACATAATCAGAAGACATTGTTTGTCATTGCTCGGCATCCCGTGATCAAGCCTTGTGGTAAGGCGAAACGCGCTGGGCGAGACAAGTGTCCGAATTAAAGTCGCTGAAATTTCTAAACTACACAAGTGAGTGCGTACTTATTTTTCCAATCTGAGGATTGGATGTTTTGATATATATATATTACGCTCAAAGAACTTCTCCGTGATGTAAAAGAAGAGAGCAGCACTCAGGAGAATTACTAGCAGCGTGCAGTTTATTTAGCACAGACAAACGTTTCGGCAAAAAGCCTTCGTCGGTGTCACAACCCATAATTCAAAACACACCTTAAATACAATCATGTGGTTAATCATAAACACCAACAAGGGACTAAACCCTCAGCAATACCATATATATATACGCACAAACCTCCTTCCCAAAAAAAAGAGACAGATTCCCAGGAGGAACAGGTAGGAGACGCTTGTTTATTGGTTTATTTGCGAATGCATTTCGGCAGCTCGACTGCCTTCCTCAGCGCCCAAAGCGTACCGTGAGTGAAATGACACGCTGCCTGTAGGTCCCTCATTGATAGGCTTGCTAGTGCAAGATGGCTCCGCCCTTCTGATGAAGTCCTCGCACCTGTGAGCAGTCCCGAGTGTGGCGCAGGACTGCGGGTCCCAGAATGCAACTCAATAGGTGTTTGGAACCTTATATATATATATATATATATATATATATATATATATATATATTATGGTGGTCAAGGTGTAACTTTTCCATATATTTTTAGTCATCTAGTGCAACGTTTCTGCTGGTCTTTTCAAGAGTGTAAATGACAATGTAAATAAAAACCTCACAAGGAACAGGAAGTATGCCAGACTTGGTGGTGTTAAGGTATTACGGTTCATATGGCTGCGCTGACTGCCTACAGGAAATGCCCTTCACAGACTTCCTTCTTTCAGATCCCTGTGATCAAAGATTTTTTGGAAGGCTTGAAGAAAGTGTTCCCTCCTGTCCGGCTTCCTTCGCCTTCATGGGAATTGAATGTGGTGCTGTCCAGACTAATGAAGGAGCCTTTTGAACCCATTCATAAGGCTTCGTTGCAGCACCTGTCCTGGAAGGCGGCGTTCCTCGTGGCCATTACATCGGCCCGCAGGGTGAGTGAAATTCAGGCGTTGTGTTGCCAAGAACCTTATACTGTATTTCATGCTGCTAAGGTTGTTATGCGTACTCACCCTAAATTTCTTCCAAAAGTTATATCTGACTTTCATGTTAACCAGACCATAACTTTACCTACGTTTTTTCAGAATCCTTCCTCTCCAGCGGAACGGTCCCTGCATTCCCTGGATGTTAGGAGGGTGTTGACATTTTATCTGGATAAAACCAAGGATATTCGTAGGTCAGACCAATTGTTTATCAATTATGGATCAGTGAGGACCGGTCTTGCTACCTCTAAACAGTCCATCTCGAGGTGGATTGTGTCCTGTATACAATTGTGTTACCAAAAAGCTAATAAGACCTTAGGGGGTAAACCTAAGGCTCATTCCACCAGGGGCAAAGCTGCCACGACTGCTTTGCTCCGTAATGTTCCAATTGCAGAAATCTGCAAGGCGGCCACTTGGAAGTCGGTCCATACATTTGCTAAGCATTACTGCCTGGACACTGATGCCAGGGCAGACGCTAAGGTTGAACAGGCTTCGCTGCGAAATCTGTTCGCACAGTAGTGGTGTTATTTCTCTTTTCTCCACCGCCGCTTGGTGTGGGGATGGGCTTGCCATTCTATTCACTAGATTATGACTATACACAGAGATCCCCTACAACAGAAGGAGTAGTTTCTGTCCTGTAACTCCAGTTCTGTAGTAGGGGTATCTCTGTTATAGTCATAAGCGCCCACCCTCCTCCCCGGTGGAGAGAGATATTAATGTAAGGAATGCTACAGGTCTGGCATGTTACGCCTTCAAAAAGAACTGAAAGTAAAAGGGACCTGCAGTGCATTCTGGGATACTGTGAAGTTCTGGAAGGTTCTCTTAACGGCACAGTATCCTGTTCTGAGCCACATAATGGCAGCATATGGGGCTTGTCTGTCCATTTCTTCCTCTCTATCATTCCAGAGGGTTTTTGCTGTTAAAGCAAGAGAAATCTGGACAGGCTGTGCCGTTTGTGGATTTTTGGTGGAATTTTTAGTTGAAGTACTGGACAGTGTAGCCTGCGGATATAGGCTGCATTATCTGTCTTTAATTCTCTCTTAAGTGTCAGTGCAGTTCTGCATTTTTCGACACCTTAAGAGATTTTTTTTGATTGCTCCGGGGTCCACGCACATGGGCGGGACTATTCACTAGATTATGACTATACACAGAGATCCCCTACTACAGAACAGCTTTTCCAAAGTTAATACTTCGCAGTTTTTAAAATTGAATTTGAATTGGAAACTGTAACTGCAACAGTGCTCCTACCGGGATATAATCTTTTGTGCAGGGAATAACTTCACTGGGGGCACCAGGGGAAGTGAGGGTTTGGGTGGTGTACGTGCTGCAGTGCTCTAGTATTTTTGTCTGGCCCGCCTCAAAATGGAGGTTGTGGTGCGGACGAGTCGCTGGCCGTCTTGGGTGATCCCATCTGTGTCAGTCTGTGCCCATTGGGGACCAGGGATTCTGCCCCTTTTACTCAAGGTAGGATCCAATACATTTCAAGTGTATTACAAGCACTCCGTAGCCCACCAGTGACCTTCTGCTCGCACTGCCTGGACCCCAGCCGAGGACCGTGGGTGTGTCGGAATTGCGGTTGGTCCCTGTGTTTGGGACTCAATCAGGACCACACTGACAATGCCCCAACTTTGTCAGGGGGCCGGCCTAATTAACTGTTGCTCCCTTGCTTCCCACAAAAATTAGATATCTGAGCCGCTCTCCAACCACTGCCTAGATATTTTTATTCCTCACCGAAACCTGGCGGAGAGGATTCTGGACCCAATGTTGTCCATGCACTACATCCGGACTTCCATATTGAAAGGTTGGATGGGCAGGATAAAAGCAGGAGGTGAACGGGGGCTAGCAATCATTTACAGGGATTCATTGAATTGTCGCACTACACCACTTAAGATTGCTAATTGTGAGAGTATGTTCTCCCTCACTGGAATTCTCGTTTACAGACCCCCATGACCCTAGTCATAGTTATTTCAAGCAAAGCCAGAAGTAGTTTTAGGACTTGCTCTAGATAAAGGGAATTTCACTATATTAGGTGACTTTGACCTACACGTAAATGACACAAACGATAGTGTCTCAAAAGTCCTCTTACAGGATATGGCCTCTCTACATCTTTTACATCTAGTGAACAGCCCCACACATGAAAAGGGCCATACCATTGATCTGGCATTCAGTGACCTGAACACACTTCAGCCTCAGACCCCTTTCCTCGTAATCTGGTCAGACCATTTATTGATCCTTTTTAGGCTCTTGAACCTCTACCCACCTCCATCCACCACTTCGGCCAGGCGACTGGACGTCCCTTGGCACAACCTAAATGAAAGAGGGTGGGAATATGCCTTGGAAGCCCTATCACCAGACCTCTCAGTGGACATCACAAGGGCTGCCATGCAGTTCAATCAATGGATTACTTACTCACTTGATAAAGTTCTCCCAAGTAGTCTGAGGAAAGTTGCAAATCGGACACATAAACCCCCCTGGTTCATCGTTCATTTACTGTTCCTGAAAAAAGAATGCCAACGGATGGAGAGGAAGTGGAGAAAGTCCTTTGACGTTTTAAGTAAAGCAAACTATAGGAAAGCAACTAGGTTATAACAGTCCAAAATTAAAAAGTACATCCCATCTGTGCCGACAAGGGGCTACCGATCATCATTTCCTCAACTCACAAGGGACCTGGTTAGGGAACCGTTAGGTTTGGTAAAATCAGGTTTACCGCTTAGATCCAACCCCACATCGTATCCTTCAAATAGGAGCAGACTGCATCGTCTCTGTGCTGACAAAGCTGTTAAACCTCTCTCTCTTAAGTGGGGAGGTCCCGCAGCCTTGGAAGCATGCCATCGTTAGACAACTCCTGAACAAGCCCGCCCATGACCCCCCTCTTTCTGAACAACTACAGGCCCATTCCTCTGCTCCCAGGAGTCACTAAGGTCCTGGAAAAACAGGTTAACAGAAATCTCTCAGCCTTTCTGAAATCACAGGTTGTACTCCACCCTACCCAGATGGGGTTCCATCCACAACACAGCATGGAATGTGCTCAGTTGGTAGTGGTCGAAGAAAGAAGAAAACTCCTGGATCAGGGTGGCTCTGCAGCCATTATCCACCTTGACTTAAGGGCTGCCTTTGATACCGTTGACCATACAATCCTAATTCAGAGAGTCTCCAATGTAGGTGTCAAGGGCAGAGCACTGGAATGGCTTTCCTCTAACCTAAAGAATTAGACCTTTCAGGTCCTAGGTCAATCATACTATTTGACTAGTATTCCCCTCAGCTCCAGAGTGCCTCAGAGTTCCTTCCTGAGACCCACTGTCTTTAATTTGTATATGCTCCCCTTGCCAATCTGGTGCAATCATTTGGACTGTCTCTGGTGTCCTATGGAATGACATTCAGGTGGTCCTGTCTATTTCACCGGCTCAGAAGGCCAACCACCCATCCCTTACTTTACCTCGTGCTTTCAAGCAGTAGTCAGGTGGATGGCACCTGCAAACTAAAACTCAATGAAGACAAAACAGAAGTCATGGTATTGGACAATAACCCTCTGGGCAGTCTCCGGAGGTCCATTCCATACTGCCTAAGTTGGCTACCGATCCCCACAGGCCTAATAAAGAGCCTGAGAGTATGGCTGGACCTTAAACTTATGAGAGGACACCAGGCCAGATAAACCTCAGCTAGCGGTTATGGCACCTTGAGGTTACTGAGGAAAGTTTTAATCTCCTTCCTTTCTCCAGGAGAATCATGGGTCAGGCCTTGGTACTAGGACGCCTAGACTATGGCAATGCCTCATACCTCGACTCATCATCTTATGTGCTAAAGAGGTTGCAGACTGTGCAGAAAGCAGCGGCTTGACCTCTCACAGACACACCTAGATACCAGCCATCCACCAAAGCTCTCAGGGATCTCCACTGGCGTTCAGTGTGGCGCAGAGTGCAGTTTGAGTCCTTATTCATCACTCAAAGGGGGATAAATAGCAGAGGTCGCTACTACTATGCTTACTGACCTCCCCCATGCACCCAGTAGGCATCTCAGATTACTTTCTGCCCACCTATTAAGGTCCACAGGATTCAGAGGTCATGCTGGGGTCGACGATCCACATCCTTTCTGGCACCCAAGCTCTAGAACTCCCTCCCTCAGCAGCTTCATCAGCTGGAGCAATAACTCCCATTCCTTAAAGCCTTGAATACCTGGCTATTCAAGCAATAATGTCACATCCGTTATTCGGTATCTGCAAGAAGCACTGGGAGGCCTTCGGGTAGCTATGAGCTATACAAAAACTACAGAATAGAATAGATTATAATACCTAAGTGGCAGAAGAAACAATTAAACCTTTGTGCTCTCAAGCTCTTCAATGCTATATCTTTCCAATAAATCAGCACTTTTGAAAGTGCTTTTAGGCACTTCAGTGAAATCTTCGTTTCTGGTGTGCAGTTTTTTTGGAGGTCATTAATTATCAGATTTGTATATGCCACGGCCCTCATTCTTAGTCGTTACATCTCATGTTCCGGCTGTATTGTAGTAACTGTATGTGTTAAAATATATGCCACTACGCATGCCTTTACAACGCAGTCATTACAACGCTTGCGCCTTTACCAAGCATGCCTTTACCACAAAACTTTTTACCATGCGTATGCCTTTACAATGAAAATGTAAGTATTTTACAGGTAAGTATAGACCCTTTTTATATATATATATATATATAAAGGGTTTATACAAACCTGCAAAATACTTACATTTTCGCTTTAAAGGCATATGCATGGTACATATTTTTCAGGCAAGTATAAACCGTATATATCTCAATCCAGACTCAGAAACCTGGCAAGTTGATTTTCGCAAATAAATGATTTTTGTCAAACTACTGTGTGCGTCTTCTCGCCACAGGGCACCTTTGGATTGATTTACATGCGGGAGCCTGGCCGCAGAGAATTGACGCCACCACGAGTATTTTGTGGGGCCCCTGATGGGAAAAGCTTCTAGTCACATGAAGGGCACAGCAGGACAGAAGTTTACTTTCCAGCTTCCCGGGCACGGAGGCCCACTGGGGTGTGAATGAAGCCATTTTTATTGTTGCTGAATGCACGGAACCCACTGGGGTAATACGAACTCTGCCATTAAAGACTACAGGGACCAGCATGCCGTGAAACAAGCCCAGGTGTGGGTAATGAATGCAGCGCATGCGTTTAAATTCCTGAGAGCAGCATGGCCATTCACAGCAACTTTTCCTCTGATGAGGAATGTGTATGACTAGGACAATGGTGGGTGCAAACTGAAATAATCCTGATCTCCTTGAGGTCCTTGTTTTATTAGGACAAGAAGTCCAACTAATCTCACAAGTTGGACTACCAACAATGCACTGATGAACTGGAGAGTGGACAGGTCATAGCATATTGAGATACTAGGGGACTGCAGGGGCTGCAATACCACGTAGATATGCAGGGACTAATTTGCAGAACATTCCCTAGTAGGGGTGAACCCTACTTACAGTCAGTACTCATGACTTAGTGTTGTTTAAGCTCTTTGATAATGATTTCCTACCTCTTATCAAAATTTCAAAGTGCTTTGCAGACCCCCGGCACTGAAAGAAGGGTGTGGGTTATGGTGTCATCTATCCGTGTTGAGTATTAGTGTTGAGCGTGATGCCAAAGAAGTGTGTTCTCAACATGATGCATCTCAAGGTCAGTGCATTTTACACAATTGGTAGAGAGCAAAGAAGTATGTGACCTTTGCTACCAGCGTAGAACAAATCAGACAAATCAAGGTCTGGGTCCCTGGATTTACCCACCAACATCCACAAATGCTGTAATGATGGACCACTGCCATGAACTGCAATCTTTTCACAATTCAAGGAAGAGTCAGTTGCAGAGTTTGTATGGGGAGACAACGCTCAACAGCTGTAGGATAGAGTTTCAGTGACCAATGGCAACCAAACCTTGTACAGGGGTGGGATAACTTATTTTTTGGCCATCTCAAAGTAGCTCACAACTCATCACTCAAAGAGGCCAACCTATCACTGACAAAACCTCTATAGATAGCAGGGTGCCAGAAAGTTTTAAACTTGTCATGAACCTCCCAAATGCACTACATAAGTGCTGTGCATTCCTCAACTTCAGTATTACATGCACTCCTCGGGCGGGGGGGGGGGGGGGGGAAGAGACTAAATCCAGGGCTTGGTGCACTAAAAATGACCAGGTATTTAGGTCTTCTAAGATATCTCTGCAGCCTTCATGTTCTACTTCTGGAAAATCTCTTAGTCTGGGCTTTAGGCATGGAGTGATAAGACATTGAGCACTAGCAGTCACCCCTCCCATCCACGGTTCCCCTGTGAAATTTCACTGAACATTCTTGCTGTCACCATTCTTCTTTATTGTGCATGTGAGGCCCCTGGATGGACTCAGACCATTTGGTTCAAGTGCAAATGTTTGCCAATGAAATCCAGGTGCTGGATTACATTATCGGTTTGCAGCAGTGTGCACTATCATCGGATGCAACCACGTCATGCAGCCAAATGCATTCCAAAAAACTGTTCTCGCCAGTGCACCGGCAAGTTCTCCAAGAATACGTATGCATTGGAAAGAGAGAGAGAGAGAAGGAAGGCAATGCAACGCAACGCTGCAGTTCAAACCATTGTTGCACATTCCACTACTTGTGAGCCTAGACTGCTTTTGGGGGTGAAGCCTATGGCCTTCATGTACCACTGCCAGGGGGCAGCTGCTCCTTGTGGGAGAGGCCCTCCAAGACCCTCTGTGTCCCATCACTGAGTATGAGTAGCATTTTTGCCTATAACAGGTAAAGACTTAGTGAACAGGAAACAAGCAAATGATACTGTGAACAAAAAGGACTAGAAAGTAGTTGAAAGATATGCACTTCATCATCAAATAAACAACATGTGGGTAAATAGCGACTAAAGGAGGTTAGATCAATGCCTGAGGCAGCTTGGGTATTAATGCAAAGTACAGATAGTTTTCTTGTGTAATCCCTACCCAATGGCATAAAGTGTCTGAATTGGCTTCTTCCACTGTCTCTCAGCTGCCAGTGCCCGGACCAAGTACTCTGCATAGTGGTAAGTGAGTTCGCTGGGTTTACCCATTAAGGCTTCGTATTTCAGGTCCTTTCCAGTGATCTTTTTGTAAATGTTTTCGAGACACACCATAAATGTGCCATGGCCAAACCTAGAGAGAAAAAGACACACTTTAAGTCAAGCTATAGCACGTTAGTTTTAGTATAGAAGGAAAATAACAAAACTATACTAGTACTAGCTAATATATTTACAGGATTAATTTTTCATTGGTTTGCACCAGAATCCTTTTAATTCAAAACTTTTTTTGCAGTAGAACAATACATGATCAAGGAACCATAACATTGATCATTACAATAGTTTGTCATGACAGTCATCATACCTGTAGAATTGGCATGTAGAGTAATCAGTACATGAAATGCTAGGAGTACTGGTCCTCAGAAGTAAATATTGTTGCTAGCTGATGAAATTTTGAGTTACTTTGATCAAGGAGACAAAAAAAAAAATGAAGGAGAGGAATGTGAGGAAGAGAAGTCACAAGCATAGGGAGAGAGTAGAGGAACAGTTCAAGCTTTGAAAGGCACAAGCCTACTAGTCTATTTTATAAATCAAAAGGAATAAAGATTGGGTGAGACTGTGATAAGCAAGATGAGCTAGGGTAGCCAGATTCCATTAGTGAAATATTCGCTTTAAGGAGGCTTTGCCTTCTGTACGTAGAAATGGAGCTTAGACCAAAGGCCTTAGCGAAAACTGTGTTGTCTCCACAACTTATAAAGCAAATCCATGCCAACCATGTGTGTCAAAATTCAGAGCTTTTCCTTTCACACAAAATAGACTTTATGCCCAAGGTTAACAGCAGAGAGATAGCTTTAGAATGTTTAAATTTGGTATGCGGTTAAGGCACAAAGAGCTACAATAATAAAATTGGATGATTTTAGATGCGTCTTTGATTCAGGGTTATTCAAAAAATAATCATTCATCAATCATATTTCCGTTCTGTCTGGAGCGAGGCCTCTTTTTAATTCAATGGAGATGCATGTATAATCTGATATAATTATAAATTCTATTCTTGGATTTGCTGTTCTGAGAAAATATGAACTTGTAGGCAGTCTATGCTGTGAAAGGTGTTACAAGGAGGAGAGTACAAAGTATAATTCCTCCCATATGTAATATATGTTAAGTTAACTTATAATGTGCATGAATCACCCCCACGAGGGGTATCTCAGCGCCACAGTCGACCAACAAGCAAGGCAGCATTAGTGTTGGATAAGCTTGGTCTTGAGAAGCTTTCTGAAATGCAAGTGGTATATGCATTTCCGTAGTGAGTAGGTAGTTTATTCCAGTAGCAAGGGGCTAAGTAAGAGAAGGCTCTGCCATATGGAGCGGGTTTTCCTAATTCACGGCTAAGTGAGAAATTATTGGCCATCGATCTTAGAGGTCTGCCTGGCTGGTAAGGAATAAGTTTCTCTCTCTGCCAGGTATTTGGGTCCATTGTCATTTAGTGATTTATGCACTATACAGCAGATCTTGAAAGTTATTCTCTTGCATACTGGAAGCCAATAGAGAGAGTGTAAAAGGGGAGTGGAGCCTGATCTGACCGGCATATTTTGGATAAGGTGGGCCACTGTATTTTGGACTACTTGAAGTTTATCAAGTGGAGAATCATTTCCGGCGGCTAGGAGGGCATTACAATACTCCAGGCAGCTGATCACCAGGGCCTGAACTAAGGTTTTGCGCACTGAAAGTGAGAGTAGAGGAAAAACTATGCGCAGCAGATTTTATTATATGAAAGCAGGTGCGAGTGTTAGCCAATACCTGATCATTCATAGTAAGAGTCAAACCCAAGTGAACGCCCAGATTTTTTCGATAGATTTGGGGGTAGGTGAATGCCAAATCTGTTGGCCACCAATCCGGAAACCAGAGCAGTCGGGCTCTGCCGAAAAGCTTGATCTCAGGTTTGCCAGCATTGAGCTGGAGAAAGTTCTCAGCCATCCACGCCGAGATGGCTTTTGTCCCGTCTGCAAAATGTGCTTTCATAGTGAGGACGTCTCTATCAAAAGAGGTAAGAAGTTGAGTATCATCTGCATATGAAAGAGCTGTAAATCTGTAAGCTCTGATGGTTTTTGCAAGGGAGGCTACATAGATATTAAACAGTGTAGGGCTAAGACATGAACCCTGAGGCACCCCCTTGTGGAGCTCTTTGGTGTGGGATCTGAACGGATACAGATTGATGGTCTGGGTTCGATGTGATAGGAAACTCGTGAACTGCTGCAGAGCTGTGCCACGTATGCCTATCTCCTCCAGTCTTTGGTGAAATCTGGGATGAGATACTGTGTCAAAAGGGCAGAACAACTGTAGTGTTGTTTGAAGTGAGTATGCAATGGAAAATTGTGGTGAATAACCTAATTGTTCCGCCTAAATACTAAAACAGGGTGATGCGAGGTATGAGAGGTTTATTAGGGTTAGGCAGGATTTCCAGATGGATAGATATAAATACAGAGGCATAGAGATAGTCAGAGGGAAAGAGAAAGAAAAGAAGAGTGAGAACAGGAGAAAAAGACTAGATCACTTCTACCCCCAACAATGCACTGAGAGAGACAGTGTAGTCCTCGAGTGGCCAACCAGCAGAGCGAAAAACCTTGCCCGCTGAGGAACAAATTAATACACAATGTGAATTATAGCACGCCAATAATCTAATATACCAATTTCCATACCACAATCAATGTTTTAGAGAACTTACATAGAATTATAGCTAGATAACAGTGAATATTGACTATGTTTTCGCCAAGGGGCTTTGAGTGACATCAAATAGGCAATGAGAACAAATCTTGAGTTGTGTATGATCAGGACCCAGGCATGTAAAAACATCCATGTAACTCACTTTTTACTCGTATAGCAACGTTATCAGTAACATTTCCACCCTCCACAAAGACATAGTTCTTCATTCAATTCGTCTCTTGCCTTCAAAACTACCAAGCCAAGATAGTTTCATAATGCATTAATTGCAGGTTGTGAGACCTGGTATCTTTTGGTGTGTTTCACTGTCTTTTTGCTTTCTGACCTCCTGGTTTAGACTCTGTTTTTGCAGGTTTAGTGTCTCTGTGCACTTTCTCACGGTTGTTCCGTGTTAAAGTGCAAGTGCTCCTATTGTAAATTGTAATATGGATTGGTGTTTCCATGATTATCATATGTGATTTACTGGTACGTCCCTGATAAAGTGCACTGAGAGTGCCAGGACATGTAAATCAAATGCTGCTAGTGGGCTTGCAGCACTGATTTTGCCACCTACAAGAGAAGCCTTTAATAGGGTTTTCAGACCTGCCACTGCAGTGACTGTGTGAGGGTTTCACCCTCTTGTCAAGGCCTAAGCTTCCCTTTTATAACATGCTAGTCACCCCTAACGTAGGCCCAAGGTACCCCTATGGGCAGGGAGCAGTGTATGTGAGAGGCAGGACATGTACTGGGGTGTGTAACATGTCCTAATAGTAAAATACAGTGTTATTTGTTTTTCACTATTGAAAGGCTATCTGTTCCATAGGATAGAATGGGGAATACTTTGTACCATCTTACAAGTAGATCTTCTCATTGAGACAAGAGAGATAAATGGAGTTTCGTAAGCTTGAACTCAGAATGTAGAAATGCATCTTTTAGTAAACATGATTTTTATATTTTAGGTTTGATAATACAACTTTTAGAAAGTAGGCATTATCTTGCTCAGCCATCCTGTGTGCCTCTGCTGGGTTGTGGATTGACTGTCTTGCTTTTGAGTGACAGGGGCTAGGGATGTGCATTCTCTTCAGAGGCCTGGTCTGCCGTGGACAAGGAGGTCTCCATCTTTTGCCAGGAAGCTGGGCAAGAGAGGACCAAACTGGTTTGCACTAAGCACAGAAACTCTCTGCCCCAGAGAACAAAGAGAAATGCAGTATAAATATTGGGGCCCAGACCCCAGAACTTGCTTGAAATCAAGGACCCTGCTAAGAAGAAGAGCTGGAAGTACTACAAGGAGGAGTACTGCCCCGTTGATGTGTTGTTGCTTTGTTGGGTTGGCCTGCAATTTGTACTTCTGCCTTTGGCAGTGAAAGGACTGGACTGAACTTTCTTTACTTGTTGCGGAGTATCTCCAAGGGATTAGAATAGAGCTTGCCTACTGTTCACAAAGTCTCAGGGACAGCAAAGACTTCACCTACCTCAGGGTACCGTCTCTGGAACCGTGGGTTTCAGCTGCCACAGAGGGGGAAGCAGCTGACACTGACGTGGACTCCATATCCTGAAGGCACCTCAGAGGGCATCGGCGCACTTCGCCCCACAAACCTGGTCTCACCGACGACGATGACTTCCGCTGCCACCGAACCGCTGCTTGCACGCAACCTGTGGGCACTGCACTCCGCACCGCCTCGCTTCACTCCTCAGCCCTGGTCTCACCGACGACGACGCTGACTGCGACATCCGTGACCACACTGTGGTTTAGGGGCGCCGCTCTTAAGTTACACAACGCACAGCCCCGTCCCACACCACAGTCAAGGCCGGCCAACGCCAGCTCCCATCAACCGGCATTGTTGCTTGCACCCTGACCTGTCAGCACAGCCACGAGCACTGCCTCACTCCGCACCGTAACCCTTGTCTCACCGATACTGCCGGACGACCGCCACCGAGCCGCTGCCTGCACCACGACATGAAGGCACTGCACGCTGCACCGCTACACTTCATATCGCAACTGCGGCTGTTGTCGCGGTCGGCCCACACCGATGCGGTCGGCGGAACTAAAGGTCCTGCTTACGAGTCTGCTGAAACTAAAGCTGGTCCGCACTGATACGGTTGACCGGAACAGTTGGATAGTGTTTTCAGCACCGCTGTAGCACCGGACAGAGCTACCGACTTAAAAGATCAACATACAGTGATCAAAAATAGGCACTTTCCAAGTATGACTTAAATAAACAGTTCCTTTATCGTTTTGGTTTTGTTTGCACAGATAAATAGTGGTTATTTTTCTAAAGCAGGTGTGGTGTCCTTTTGTAGTGTTTACACTGTATTACTGTTGGTTATGTGCAAATGCTTCACCAAGTCGGAGAGCAGGGGTTATTTTAGGAGTTTATAACCCTTATCCTGACTAGAAGGGAGGGCCCCTATTTGGACATAGGTCCAAACTACTGCCAACTAGAGACCCCCATTTCTAACACAGGTGTAGGCTGCAAATTGTTGTCGTAGCACTGAAACTTCATTCCATCATCCTGGTCAAATTCAAGTAGAGAAACTATTCTTGTTGCACACAAATCTGAATGTTCTTTTATCCTTACTGTGTGAAAATAGATATTGAGTACATCAGTGAGCACAATATGAGCCTATAACAGATTGCTGCTCAAAGAGCATAAGCATGAACCCAAATGTTATAGTTTTAAAACACGTATACATCCTTGTTGCAGAGGCACGGTCACTAACCATTATTGGGGTTGAATCCCCTTTTGTAGCCTGTAAGATTATAAACCCATATGACCCACCGTCAAAGCTTTCTCTTTACAGTTTCTCCTTAATTGAAAAACAGTGTAAAATTCTTATTAAAACCAGATTCTGAAAGAAAACGTCATGGCGAGTTGGCAACCATCTGAAGCCTTTTGGTATACCATCCAAAGTGATAGCTGGAACTGAAATGGTGAACACTAAAATTTCTAATTAATGAAGTTATTAATTTAAAACATGCTTATCAGTGAGCAATATTAGAAGTCTCACTAATTCGGGCAATAGCCCACAAGTCTTTAATCCAGCAAGATGTGCATGCAAATTATCATCTTTTAACATTGCTTCTCAAGCTAACTTGCCTACAGAGCCAATCAGGTCACCATATTACTCACCTTGGGGACTGTGCTTCAGCCATCCACATGAGATCCATGTTACAGGCAAGCAGAGGTATATGTGGGTAACTGAACTGCTGATGAGCATCTCCAGGACGACCACTTGTCAACAGAACATCAATTATTAGCTGAAGATTAGTCTCCCATCGGATCGGCTCACCGAAAAGGATAACGGCTACCACCAGGGAATTAAAGAATAATTAAGTTTGGGAGATCTGTTTCACAGAGATGTACATGTTACACAAGGTGAACTGTCTCTACAGTGACCAGATAGCTCCAGGACACCACTTTTCCATTAGCGTACTTCGTTTGTACATACATTGTTATCAGGTGTGTTGGTTTTTACATATCAATAGAGCCAATTGGACCAAGTCCAGGAATGGAAAAGTGTCCCGGTGATATGGAGCCGTCTGGTCACCTCAACTGCGGCAATAATTTTTTCAAGAAGGTTCAATGTAGCAATGCAGTACAAGCCCAGACATTGAATAAAATACACACAGTATTAATAAGGGTATGTTGAAGTGCACCATGCTTTTGTAGATTCAAAACTGCTAATCAATTCATTTAGCACAAAATGGCATTAAAATAAATAACTTATTAATCAGCAACCAACACATTCACTCACATAACCCCCTCACTGTCACCCAAAACACAAAACCTTCCCAATGCCACAGAAACAATTATTCACAAAACAGCATGGTTTACTGTTGAGCCTCTAACCAGTTCCTCGATACCGGATCCACAAATGACCAGATGGGTAAAACAAGAGTGAAATTTGAGAAGGTACATCACTGATCTGTGACAATACTTCTGGAACTTAATATCTGTTACAAACTGTAATGCTGTGCATATTCCTGCCATAAACTGATGAGTCTGGGCAACTATTTAGAGATGCATCTGCAACGCCAATAGGTTTGGCATTTGCTGCTAACCTTTTGGTTTCCCAACGCTTCTTGCTGTATGCTGTAACGGGCGGAAGAAAAATGTGAAAGACAACAACAGACCAGTGAATGAAGAGGGCTTGTTGAAGACACCCATAAGTAAGTATATTCTGTTTGGGGTTTTACAAATATCAAAATGTCTTAGCTAATGGCAGATCTACAAATGTTCATTAAATATATGATGAGTAGTTGGCAACTGTCTAATGTGCCAATCAATACCTGGAGTGAACCAGCACACCTGGTTTCAAACAGTGGATCAAAAATGGTAGACTAATGACTAAACAAACGTCATCAAATTTTCTCTCAGTACTCAAACAACAAATGGAGGCTACGGAAAACCACAACCTACGTGGAGCACAGCTACGGACAAAATTGTCTCAAAAAATTACACAAACACTTATCTGCTCAAATACACTCTATTTGTAAGAATTAATCAGTGATGTGTTTCATCAGCTGAAATGAAATTAAGAACATGTGAGCTTGTGCACTTGAATTAAACAAAAACAGAATACATTTTTATTATCCAGAATGTCATCTCATTAACAAATGAACACAAGAACACATATGTACAATGCATTAACAGAGACAATCCCAATGCATTTCGGGTTCAGTCGGAACCCTTCATCAAGGGATGAATATTCTCAAAATAAAAGAGGTTTGTGGACTCTGCTGTGTCCTCCTCAGGAATCTACAACAGAATAGTTATAAGCGTATCAAACACAATGTCTTGTCCTGTCAAATATAAGCATCAAAACAGTACAAATAGGTTGATAGAATTTGCATTCAAACGAAAAGAAAAAGGGTGAGCAAGCTGTAGAACCTGTGGCCGTGCTGCCCTGTGTGCAACGTGAAAATGCACGTGAAAGTTGATCTCATACGTTTAGCTAGAAACCTAGTAACAAAAAGTTCAGAGATGCACCCACTTTGAAAC
Source organism: Lissotriton helveticus (assembly GCF_964261635.1). Lineage (NCBI taxonomy): Eukaryota > Metazoa > Chordata > Amphibia > Caudata > Salamandridae > Lissotriton > Lissotriton helveticus. Next base: position 1,066,586,532 of record NC_136070.1, on the reverse strand, counting down.
ACTCCCGTGTGTTAAAAAGCCCCAGTGCCATATCTAAATAAACTGGGTGAGTCCCCGGTGTTAAATTACATGTCAGCAATGGACTCTTACCCTCCGCAAAAAGACGTAATCAGCTTCTCGCTGAAAAACAAAAGACATAAACCACTGTAATTGACTCCAGTCAATCCCAGAAAAATGCAGTGGGTTACAGAATAGAAGAGGACTGCAACTGGTCTTACCCGAATTGCCGCCAACTGATCGTATAATCATGCGGTCCAGTCTCGCGGGTGTGCTCCGTGTGCTAAAAACGCAAGAGAGTTAATAAGGAGTCTTATTGCAAAGACAGTAATTAAACTATTTAGTGGGTGAGCAACGCCGCGGTTCTCACCGTATCTGAAACTGAGTAAAACACAGCCTCTCGCTCCGCGCTCGAAACCGGCGCCTGTAACCGTAGCACGTACACGATACCCGGCATGCTAAGCGTATTTAAAGAAACAGTGTATTTATTACAATGGCCGACTGGGTTCACGTCCCGACGCTGACACGAACGCACAACAAACATTATTGTGCATATGTTCGTGACACAGAGTCTATGAATAACGTGTAACCGCAAAAACAAGTCCTCGTGATCCCCATAAGTAATGTCACAAGGTGAGCAAAAATGGATGAGTAGTATCCAAAGGTATATAAAAGAGTTCACCACTCGCTTGCGGAGAATTTATGAAACTAAGAGACCACCTAATGGGCAGAATAGGGGACTCCAGATCACCAGAAAAACTAAGGTGTAGAAATTAAAAAATGATACATGTTACTCAAATGAAAAAGAGAAAAAGACAAAATAAAGAGCTAAGGAGATGTGAAATGTGTCAGTGTTGTACACTGTAATATATCTTAAATACTTTGATAGTCTGATGAGTGAATAAAACAGAAGAGAGGGGTGAGTGCAAATCCTTTACATAGATCTATAAAATAAAATATAAAAAGTATAAGGTTATAGGAAAAACAATAACTCATAGTGATCATTGAGCCCCCCAGGGATCCCTGTGCCTAACAATTTTATCCAGTGTGTCTCCCTATGTGCTAGGACAGGTTCCTGAACTCAACGTCACTTGTTCAAGGATAGTAAACCTCAATTGTGGAATAGTGTGCGAGGCCTGCAACCAATGGGCAACCAGAGAAGAACTTGTATTTTTATTGCGGATGTTCTATCATGCGTGTTTTAATTTTGCGGCTCGTCCTACCAACATTAACTAATCCGCATGGGCACTTAATAGCATATATTACCCTCTCTGTATTGCAGTCTGATGTGTGGTGCAGTTTCATCTTTCTGCCTGTATGTGGATGCGTAAATACATCCCCTAAAATTACATTGCCACACTGTCCACAGTTGTGGCATTTCCTCAATCCCCTTGTGACTGGTTTTTCAACACTGGCAGTGGATTTCAACAGTTCTCATAAGTTTTTGGGTCTGTTATGCGCAAATAGGGTCTTGGAAAAGATCAACAAAGTTTGGTTCTTGTTCTATGATTTCACAAAGTTTTCTTAGAATGGCTTTGATCTGGGTTCAATTATGTTTCTTTTGGTGCAATCAGCATTAAAACAGCATGAAAACAAAGGTGCCTATTTGCAAAGGTAGATTTACACCCAAGTAAATCTACAAGAGTAAGTGTACTCTTACACTTTTGAATAGACTTACTATTTTGGCTGTTCACATTTTCAGAGTATAAATTTACCCTAAATTGTAGACCTGTCTCCACCCCCTGAAACCAGGGGTTGCAGCCATTTTTACGAGTGTAAAGTTGCTATAGCAATTTTATTTGTAATTAATATTCAGTAATTTTAATAAGCTGTGTTTAATTTAAATTATACTTCAATTTTTAACACAAGTTTAAAAATGCAATCTATTTTTAATAAGTCAACTAATATTATTAAAAGTAATAAAATACGTCATTAATTTAACACTAAGAATATACGTATACACACAATTTAAAATGAAATAATGTAATAAGTTTAATATGAAATACATGGTCAGGCAGGAAGACTATGAAATACATGGTCAGGCAGTATCTGTGACCTAGGCTTGAGGATACTATTTGATAGGTCACAGGTGGGGTGGCACGTAGCCGGCAGACAAACATGTGAACAGGGAACTCGGGTCAATCCCCCAGATAAGCACAGCAACACTACAATGGTCCAGGGAGATTGGCTCCAATAAAGTACACATTGCCAGAGGGGTGCGCGCATTCCCAAAACACCATAATGTCAGCTGTCACATGAAATTAGGAACATACACAGCCAATCAGGGCACAGCACCTACAGTACACCGTGATCATGTGTCCTTTATTCCGGACATGTTACCCACCGTTCCTCAAGGAGTCCACGCAAGGTCGAGGCCCACCTGCATTTGTTATCAGGGGCCTTATTTAAGACTCCACAGAAAAGGTCAGCATTCTTTTACCTGAACAAATGTATAAAACTCTATTCAGACTGATTGTACTTTGAGACAGTCCTCAGACCTGCTTCTGTAGCTGTGCTCCCAGCCAAAGTGTTTAATTAAATCAACTGTTCCTGTTTTGGCAAATGCCTCTAGTTGCGTGAATATGATTTCACCTTGAAAAGACATTATGGCAAGCTAGATAACAGAGATTGGTACCGCGGACCGACTGCAGCCAAAGGAAAGGGACCCCGACCGGATGGATTCACATTTGCCCAGCAAGAAGGCGAGCAGACAGCACAATTGATTGGAAGTTCTGCGGAATCTGCAGTGCAGAGTTCTGTCCTTAAGCCGCCATCAGTGGGTAAGCGACTACATCTGATCCTTAGTCCCAGCATTTGGTGTATGGTAAGCTAGGAAGAACTGTAAAAATGTAAGATCCTTGCCCTGCCACTGACCGAAATGCAAAAAGAACAATTGATGGACAGAATGCAGAACAATGTCATACATTCACCCCAGTACAGAGATCTGGGCATAAATCCATCGTTTTTTTGCTCACCATGCCATTCAGTTTGGACCCAGCCATATGCAAATCAGTCTTGACCCTGCGCCCAATGGAGACAGTCCAGCCCGAACTGCCAGGCCAGGTCCTCCCTGTACTGGAAACAAGCATCTTAGGACCGGTTTCAGGCTTTCAGCCCTCATCAGCCAGGATAGATTTGTCCCAAATAAAGAAAAACAACAGGATTGGAGGTGACCCTGAAGTCCGGTTGGCACAGAGGGAGGCTTTCCTCATTATGAAATTTGACTCAGCCCTGCATGGGCTTAATGAATTGTCTGAGATCACAAAACTGTAATTACAACTTTAGACATTCCCCCTAATTTCATATTTTTGCCGGGTGATTTGCTTTGTTAGGGCTCTAAACATTTCATGTTTCAAGATAAATTTATATCCTGGGCACATACATTACACTTAAATCAGGCTATTTTACCAACAACGTTGGTATTTGAGCTCATGAGTTAATGATCCCTTTCGGATTTTCCAGCTGCCAAAGTGAGTGCTTTACTCATTTGAGAACTACCAGTACCAGAATTCCCAGGGACTCTAACTTCCTGGGGAATCTCTGCCATGTTAAAAGGTAGTGCCTTGCTTCACTCAAATGTTTGCTGAATTGTAGCAGACATAGGGTGTGTGGAGAATTCTCTAAAACAATGTAATCCAGGTAAGCGGCATGAGGCACCGCCTTTATAAATAGGAAAGTACATTTTGGTCAAGCGTTTTAGTAACTTTTACCGTTTCCACTTTAGACTAAGTTTAAAGAAGGGTGGAATTGGGATGGGCGTCCCCTGAGCAGCCTCATGGAGTGAAATTGATTCCCCTGGCAGTGAGGGGCCAATTACTGATTACAGTCAAGCCGTCAGTATAACTTTGTAAAGTCTGTGTCAACCGAGATTTCTAACTAAAGATTTTTCGTCACATCTCCTGGCAAACTGAACCGTCAAGCACTTCGAAGAGGTTTCAACTATTCCTGTACCCACAGGGCGGACGCACATCGCGCCGCTTTTAAGAGATCAACCTTGTCCAAGTCCTGAGGAGAATCTGTGAATTGTGTGGATTCGAAACGCATTGGCTCTTGTGAGCTCGTGGGATTGGGTGTATATATAGTGCCTTAAGGAATGTAGCAATCATTTTTTCCTCTTGTGTAGGTAATATTGTTTTGAAGACAGAACCCCCGGTCTCTTGGCCTAGGCAGGACAATTAACAACGTCTAGTTAAGAATCTAACGTCCGCTTGGTGCCTTATGTAAAAACTAGGACTGGTGTTGTACTTTCAATGTTAATGTTATTTCACACGATTGTCTAAGTTTGTTTCACTTGTCACTTTTGTCTTTGAATTTTTTTCATTTTTAAGTGGAATATAACATTGTGTTTTTGTAAATGTGGTGTTCTGTTTTTCTAAAACATGAAAAAATATTTATTTGCTTCGTTAATCTAAATAATTTAAAATAAGCTAAATAAAGCAATAAGAACCCTAGAATTGATGGTCTAGGGTATTATTTTTAAAGTGTGCAAACTACTCCTTCTGGGCACACTCTTTTCTCTTGAAGGATTTGGACAAAGTCATTATTTATTCTCTGTCAGTTCTTTAGGTCGAGCATTCGAGACCTCTTGTATATATATATATACCTTAGCATATACTTATATGTGTATGTACTTTGTGGGCTCTGGAGATCAGCCCTAGGACTTGTCTGCTTCGGTTAGCGACTTTTTTTCCGCTCAACTGCCTCTATTTAACAGTCTTGATAGAAAACGACCAGTACAGGTCAGTAAAATACCAGAATTGCTTTATACTGAGGGACTATATTTTTTAAAATTTTTCTGGCAACTGCCTCTATTTAACTTTCTTGATAGAAAACAACCAGCAGAGGTCAGTAAAATATCAGAATCTCTTTAGCATTTTCTAGATTCCAGTCCATAGAAATTGTCTTCCATGAGCACCTGTAGACAATAATATTTTTTTTTAAATCTTGTATTTTGAGTGATATGACCACCGAAGGCCTGATTTTATATTAAAAACAGCACTTTGGACATTTCCCGCTGAAAGGCAATATTTCTCTCCATTTGTTCCCATACCTGGTGTGTCGCGCAGTTTGGTGCTTACTTTCCCTCCATGTTAAAGAACAGTAGATGTTTCAGCACCCAGGCTAATGTGCTGCATAGCTAAATACATATAAGATCCCAAAGGCGAGACCGATTGCATTGCAAATGCTTGTTCTTATTATAGTATTGAAATTGACGCAAGGTATATTTGATGTTGCAATGATTTGATGCTGTGGTGCTGGTAAATTAATGCAAATGTATTTTGTCTTGGGTATTGTGCTTTTCGATGTCTCAATGTGCTACTGAAGGCGTTGCTATTTATCACAATCGTTATTTCATATCAAGGTAAACTCTGCTGTTTGCTGCCAAATTCCAGGACGTTATAAAAATTGCACTTTTTTCTAGGTTGTTATCCCTCATATGCATTGCTATTTGTGTTTGTGAAATGTTTATGTTGATGAATCTGTAAATAGCGTTGAGCTCGTAAGTAGTTAGAACCAGCAATCCCCATGTATATATTTCCCCATAACCAAAGTAGAACTTAAAATTCCCTAAACCCAGAAAAACTAGGGTGCATCCGTCACTTAAAAGAGTACCCAACTTATCATGGAGTCGCCAATAAAACACATGCAAACCAGGTTCTCCACAAAGGCTAAAAATAATGTAACAAGTTTTGCCACGAATTACCCTAACACTCTACAGCACACTTGTTTCCCTAGCCAAATGAGGGAACCTTTGACACCAACACAATTGAACACATGAGAACCCACATACAGACCAAATAAGTAGGGCAAAAGAAGGACAGGAGAGAGGCACTATGAGAACTAGGGGCCATCTTTCAGGAGGCCCAGACCGATGATCCTATCCCACAGATAATAGGCAAGGTGTCTGCACCTCCCCTGCCATATGCAGATATGAAGGTGCCCTACCCGATGCCTGCTAGTCCTGCATTAGGATACATCAACCCGCCAGTTGAGGGAGCTGAAGGGTCTCCTACCGCACATCAAACTGTTATGTCCAGGTATTAGATTTTAACTGGCCTGCAGGCCTGGGCAATCCCAGCACCACCCCAGTCCAGTGCTAAAGCGCCCTAAAGTTCGAACCTGTTGCGTTCATCTAATACAACAGCAGCGACACTAAGAACATGGATGCACTCACTCCCACTGGTTCAGGTGAAAACACTTGAGTAATGTGGAGATTCATAGCGGTTCTGGACAGTGATACAACTCACAGGGGGGAATACAGGGGCCCCAGTCCTTCACGGTCCAAGGAGGAGGTGGAAGCCACAAGGTTTGCTCAGGTAGATGAAGAAACAACAAAAAGCGAGTTTGAAATGAAGTTCAGACTAAAATAAACAGCACATAGCTCAGAGCTGGACCAAGTACAGCAGACATTGTCCTACAGATACTTGGCCAAAATTGTTGGCCAAAATTGTTAAGAGAAGTCACAAACGTCAATTGGAAGACTGAATGCAAATTGAGATCTCCCTCTAGAGGCAACAAAGAAAGTAAAGATCCACAACTCGTTTTCAGAAACATGCCCCACGACTTTGGAATGCCTTAATTAATTACAAGTGTGCTGCAAATATCTGAAACTACATCTTTTCACACAATCTCTCCATTTGTTATAAGTCACACTTCATTTCTCAGTTGTGCATGTGAGCGTCTACTGTGCTGGTGGTTTTGAATGTTCTTTACCACACTCCTTCACATCCCCAACAGGATTGAGTACTTCAGTAAATATCCTATAGTTCTGCACATTTAGAGAGATATTAAGTCCACATTGTTTGTAGAAAATAAATTGCATAATACAATACTGACCATCAATCTTTGGCAGTTCCACAGCTGGAGAAGGCTGCAATTAAAAGTAAAAATAGCCATGAGTGCACTTACACTGACAAGTATTGGTACTGGTTTTGGAAAATATCAATGTCCATGGTCTCAAACAAATACACAATTTCAAATAGATCCAGCAAGTAAGCACAATAAAGTACATTTATTAAACTAGTTAGTAACTGATATTCAGGACGGGCATATTAAGATAATGGGTCACTTGTAGAGCAAGACTGCAAGAAGCAGGCCTCCATGGTCTAAACAGAAAAACATCTTGTGTATTGCTGATTTGGGGTATTTGTCTCTCAGTGCAAAAAGCAATTTGTGAAACATAAGTGCATACTTGTTCCCACAGGTTCATCTTCACAGTGACACAGAATGTTCCTCTCTGCAAGTTCTACCTCAGTCACCGCACCAAAGCCTCATTGAGTAAATGTAAGAGATCAGATATAAATCTACAAATTCCACAATCCGAGCATTTGATTCAATGGAGATAAACTGACTTTCTAGAAGGCACCATTCTACAAGTAAACCAGAAGTGGTGCCAGGGTCTCACAAAAATATTTTCCTACATCTTCATATTGCTCCCACTAGTTTTCCAAATGAGTGCCTACACAAGATAGCTATGTACACATTATTAAGGCGGTGGTTGGAACTCTAATGGAGTTAGTGAACAACTACAGTATCTTCATTCATGCAATATTCCTCTTTTATAGGTGAATAAAGCAACTTTCAACTCAAACTGACAGGGGAGAGTGAATGATCAAATGAATAAATCATACTTACCTTTTTAATCGATCAGATGTTTTGTTGTAACACACAGCCATATGTGGGAAGGCCAGATCCTAAACCAATTTATTCAATTGTATAAGGTACAGTTGAAAATGAAGTAATTTTTCCACTGTTACATCATAATTTAAGCACTTGTCTCTCCTGTGTTCCAACTCCTCACCCTGGTCTACAGAGGAGCAAGCAAAGTGTCAGAATGTTGTTTAAACGTGTTCCATCTCTCCAGCCTCTCTTGGTTCTGAGAGAGGCAGGAGAATTCCAAACTCAATCATCTAATGCCAGTACCAGTTTGCTCAGACCCACACTGGCAGAGAAAGCCATAAAGGTAGCCGCTTTCCCTGGGCCGGTCAGTGCGGCAGTGGCTTTCTGCGCATATGGAAAGCAGAGAACAAAGCTTCTGGTGTGGAGGGTGAGGTAAGATTTGTATGGGGGGTGGGACAATGCTTTTTTACATTACGGTACGAGGTATGAAAAGGTGGGGTGGGTGGTTGTCAGGAATAATGGTGTAATTTGTATAGTTGGTTGGGAGGAGGGAAGTTTACAAGGACTTAACTTTGGGCAATCTGTAAAGCATGTATGCAGTACCAAAACAGAAATAAAAAGTGAAAATGCTAAACAAAACTCCCATATCGAATACAATAAAAAATAGTACAATTTAATAAACAAAATGACACCAAAATAACCAAAATCTAATAAGGGGGGGGGGGGCAGTAGATTTTAAAGTTTTAATTAGGAATAGAGCCACGAAGCGCAAAGTACTAATGATAGTCAGTCGCCGCAGTAGACAAAGACCTGGGTGCAATTTGAGTGAGGCTGGCTACTCATGAGCATGGATCAGATACATCAACCGGGATAGCCCTGGTCAAAGATTTTATATTCTGACTTAGAAGTGTTCTGTAGTGGAATGGGACTTAAGACTAAGTTCCCCCCCCCCCCCCCCCCCGGGCCTCAGAGGATGCACTGAGAGCCTCACAGAGTGTCACGCAGAGGCCAACAGATGGGTCCACTGGTCAGTTGCCACTGATCGGTTCCAGAAAAGGCCCCTTGTAGCGTGTTGTATCACTGTAGCTTGAACAGGAGGTCAGTGTTATGACCCTTGCACATAACTTCTTTGTCCTGGGTACAGGTCCAGTCCTCCAGTGCTCCCATCAAGCCACAGTCAGCAGGTCCAGTAGTACTTTATTGTATGATTGCTTAAAATCTTTACATTGCAATCAAAACGCCAAAAACACACACAAAATAAAATACATTAATATAAAATCACAGACCCTGGGGTCTCTAATAAAAGCTGGCAGCATAAAAGGTAAGGGACCATTCGTCTAGAAGCAAATAGAACAATATATCCCAGAGGGTTTAAAACACAGCGGGGGTAAACATTACAGATGTGATTTAGGAAGCAGGCATAATATTCAAAGTGCAAGGTGCCAAGTTATCAAAGCTTATTGAATGGATCAAAACACAGCCCAAAAAAAAACCAGCTGCATGAATCACAAGACTGTAATTGCGCTAAACTTAAGTGCATTAAGACAATGCATCACAATTGATTTTTAAAACACAGCAGGCGCAGACATTTCAGGTACAAGTGCAAGGTGCGCGTAGACAAGGCTTACCCAACAACTCAAAGCAGAGCCTGACTAAGATGAGCAGCATTGGTAAAAAAAAGGTGCATACTCGCTAAAGTGACACAGGCAGATCCAACGATTGTAAACGTACATTTCTTTCAGAGTGCATGGAGTCAAGTTGTCAGACCATTCACTAAAGTGCCATGTGCTAGTTCAAGAACGAGTTGTAAGCATGTATTTCTTTCAAGGTGCTGGGTGCCATATTGGGGGGCCATATCAAGGAACATCATGGATGTGGCCATAAGTCAGCATTTCTTTCAGGGCCAGGTGCCAGACCTGTGGGCCGACCGAAGCATTCATAACATTTAAAGTGCAAAGTCCCACAGTGTCAAGTCTTATCAAGTGATACAATACAGAGCCCGACTAAGGCCAGCTGCTTGAAAGACAGGTGCAATTTCATTAAAGTGAGATGTGAACTGACGTTTCTTATAGATGCAAAGGTGCCAAACACGTCTGGCCGTACCAAATACCACAGAACAGTGGGATCGTTTGCAAGATGCCAGACCTGTGGGCCAGCAAAGTTTGTAAAAAAGAAATATGGCGTATTAATTACAAGGAGAAGATTCGGCAATGTTTGTAAACAGACATTTATTTCAAAGAGAAAAGAGTAAAATTATCAAGCCATATCAGATCAATATAAGTTTTTGAGTTTGTGCTTGAGGATATCAAATGAATGTCCCCAGGGGTGGGCAGGCATCTTGCAACAGCTTTCCAGCTGTGGCAAAGAATTTGCCAATCCGTGCTACTTCAATCTGGAAATCTGATTTATAGATGCAGGTCAATGCCTCTTTTCTTTACATGTTCTAATACAATGTTGCAAGAAAATCGCCCTTAGATAACTCATCTCTACTGCCCCATGACCTGGGGGAATGTTCTTCCAGTGGGACCTATATTCCCATATAGGCAGTGTTAGGAGCCATCGTCAACAGGGTAGAACTGGTCTTCCCAAAGCTACTTTCAGATATGGCCGGCAAGTAGTGGCTTCATATGATGTGTCGAGCCCCACAGCTCCCGGGATGTTTATGATTTCAATAATGTCCTGTTCCCTTGATATGAGCTTGCTGTGCTGTTACGAGTGGGTCAATTCAACACTCGCACGTCAAGTTCAGCGAGTCCCTTGCGCTGCCAAGTTACCTTGACCAGCTGCTCTTTTTATCCTAGATTATCACACATGTGGCACCTTTCATTGAATATGGGTCTGCCCTTGCCACTTGTTGATACTTAATTAAATCCTTTTTGCATTTGATATAAATTTTTTCTATGCCAAAATCTAGGCGGCTCAATGTACTGTTGTTTTGGGGAGGTTGAATATTTTCCTGTATGCAGCTGTGTGACAGCACTCTAATGGCTCTCTGAGCATACTGGGAAATGCGAGGTGCCCATAACTTATGGTGGGTAAAAGCTGCGCCAGTGTTACTCTTCAGATCCCCTCCTCTGAGTGACTTTGTAGATTGTGATATAATTTGGTTAATGCAAACGAGGTTCGGCTGCTTTTTCTACCAGGGCCTTAACATGGAAGATGGATCTACCTGCGTCTGACAACCTGACACCGTGATAATTGTATTTGCAGGTCGTACTTATCTTTAAGGAGCCCAACTGCCATTCCATCTGATGTTTCTTGGCTCTTTGTCCGAAGACCAGGACTTTGGTTTTTGTATCATTTGCATGCGGCGTTCTTAGAATTATATGACAAAGTATGCCCAGATCCCTCTTCATTCCAATTTGTGTTTGATCCAGTAGCACCATGTCATCCACATACTGAATGATAAGTTAAGCCATACCAAATAACCTATGTGGGAAGATATTTCCTTTCAACAGCTCTGCGCCCAAGTCAGCTGTTTATAGAATGAACAAGGTAGGAGCAATGACGCATCCCTGCTTCAGGCCTTTGTTTGTATATATTTTTGCCATAGCACGGGGTTGAGTTATCTTAGTCCGGACCCAGGTGTCAGTGTACAATGATGTGATAGCTGCCAAGGCTTGCCTTGGTATTCCCCACTCCATGAGTTTGGTCCAGAGGATGTTCCAGTCGATTCCATCAAACGTGGTGCTGTATTTGATGTAAAAGGCATAAAGTGGGCGTGGATGTTTCAATGACCTTGGCCCCCAGGTATGAAAGAGCCTATGTCTATGGTAGAGGAGTTCGGCCTGAACCCTGTCTGACAGCATGGGATGATGATGTGGTCATTATTCCAGTCCTCCAGCCGATGTAGGAGCACTTGCCCAAAGGCCTTACCATCTATGTATAGTAGGGCTATTAACCTGCAATTTGCAGGTGAGGTACTGGTCCCTTTTTTATGAATTGGAGGCAGGCTGGTGCTTCCCCATGATTCCAGAATGGCCGACAGCAAAACACATTAGTTGAACAGCCATTTGGACCCGGGGCTCTATCTTTCCGAATGCTCTTCAAGACGCTTAGCATCTCCTTTTTGGAAACTACAATTGGGTTCTCCTCCAAGCCCTATAGGGTCTAGCAAGTGAGCTCTTGATGGTGGCCCTTGTTTTGGCGGGGTCTAGGTAAAGGATTGACACATGAGCAGACCATTTGTGGGCTGGGAAAATGTTCTCCTTACTAGTGGTTGTACGTGCCAAACTGTTGACGTAACCTCAGAATTCCCTGGACTTGCTAGCAGGGAGTATATGTATTTCCACTCGTCGCCTATATGTTTTTAGGTCTCGCCCGATCCAGCGCATGCGCTGGTCTCGGCCGAGACATTTAGTAGCTCTGAGAAATGCTACTTTGCCGGCATTCAGCTTGCTAGAACGCGCACGTCATGTACAGCTGTCGCGGCTTCTTTAAGGCTCATGAATGCTTCCCCCTACCTCCAACTGGCATGCGACTTCTTTGATCTTCGTTTTTTTTTTTTTTTTAGGGGCACCCTTCAACTCCATCCCCATCCCTCACCGCAAGATCGGGTACATGTTTAATTTCAGCCCGCCCCCGCTTTTACTCCCTCTCCCTCCCTCACCACAGAGCGACCCCCCTCGCTCGCCGCAAGATCCGGCTGCAAGACACTGCGGGAGCTAATTATCGCCCCTTTTCCTAGTGACAGATCTGACTCCCCCCTGTGGCCATCAGCCCCAATTTCGCTACCTTCTCCCTGGCAATGCCCAGTTCAGAGTAAGCTCAATGCTCTCCCGTTTCACACGTCTTCCTGTCACTAGTCACTCGCGCCTCCACTGTTGTGCGCCGCACGGCCAATGCTTGTATGTCCATGCTCTTCCTTCCCTTGTCATAAGCCATATGTTCTATTATCTTCCACGCGTGTCTAGCTTTTATTCACACGCATTTTTTTATTGTTCTTTATCCCTTGCTGTTTTCTTTTCTTCCATGCAGTCTTTTATTTGTTGCCCTTGGTTTGATTTTTCCTCTTCCTCTGTACTGTGCCTACTTTGTCCCTCTCTTACCCTGCCCATGCCCCTGGTCTTCTCCTTTTCTCCCTTTATTTATGCACCCCAGACATTACGCAGAGGTGCTAGAGTGCACCAATGGTTGCATGGGTCTGCGTTAGTTCATCAGCAGAGAGGCCTTGGCAGTCTCCGCTCTCATGCTCCAGTACTCCCCCGCGAGAGAGCATCGCCATGGGGGTGGGGGGAATAGCAGTCTGGATCCTCAAGCCCCCTCAAACTTCTGACAGTTCCCATTGGGACCTCACCAATCCAACCAGGCCAGACCTACCCTCCCCGGGCAGAGTCAGCAGCTTCCCCCCCACCTGCTCACCCCTCCCATAGTGAAATGTGACCCAAGCGCACCCATAAACCCGACATGGATCAAGTCATAGATATATGGGAGCAGCAGGGCTCCAACGAAGCGTCACTTTTCAAGTTGTGTTGATGAGGAATATATTAATGTGGAAACAAACTAGTGTATTGGGGAAGAGGCTACAAATGGGGTGCAAAGTATCAAGTGTGCCAATGTCCATGAGTGGGGTGCTCTGTGCTGGATTCTAAATAGAGTTTGTCTCTGATGCCGTGTGCGCCAAGCATTGGTGTGCACAGAGAAGCGCTTGTTCCAACTAGGCGCTATTGTGACAAAAGGTAAAGACGCAGTCAATATACACCGTGTTCTGTTTCCGACACTGCAGGACGTGTGAGGCGATAATACACATCTGACATGGAAAGCAGCTGAGAAATGATTACTCGTTGCACGCTGTTGTTTCCAACCTCTCCTTGGACCGCGTGAGCAGAGAGGTCACAACAGTCCAAGCCAGCCTCCCCCCTCAGATGACATCGGCCGAGAGGCCTTGGTAGCCCAGTCCATCCTGCCATTCTACAGAGAGCATCAACAGAGAGGCCTCAGCAGCTCACCCTCCCCTCCCCCCCTGCCTTCGGGCAGCATCAGCAGAGGGGCCTCAACAGCCCAACCCTCTCCTGCACCCCCCCCCCTCCACTGCCTTCAGATAGCATCAGCAGAGAGTCATAGCTGCCAAGGTTTCAGATTGTTTGTGTGTGACATTTTCATAACTTCACTTTAATTCCGAGTGGCATTCAGTGGTTATGAGTGACACTTTGTCGCAAGCAAAATGAAGAAGAGGGAAACATCAGAAATTACATGTATTTTTCAAAAATAAATGGACTGCTTCAGGTGACATTCGACATCTTCAAATTGTAAATAAAAAAAGGCAAGGCATACGTCATCACACTGGGCCGCCATAGCAATCTTGAGGATTACACTTCATCACGCTGTTATTGTTTTTTTGCTGCTGCTCTACAGTATTGGCAAAGCAACTAGTTTGACAAGACTTTGCCAAAGCTTGTATCCTTCTGAGTAATAGTGGTGGTACATACAACATCTAAAATGGCAAATACTGTGTCTTTAAACACTATGTAGTAATAAATTCATCTTTAACTTAAATTGAATTGTGTGCTGAAACGCTCAGTTTATTGAGAAGGAGCGTCTAGCCTTTTGCAAGTGTCTAAGGCCTTAGTTTTAACAACCGTTGAAATCCTCGACTGTTAGTGTAGGGCCTCTCTGTTTTAATGTCACCTGGGGACAAGCTAATGCTAATGTGGGGTGTGTATGTGTAATGACAGTGAACACGTGGTCAAGTGCTCTTTTTTAGGGGCCTACAGCTGTAATGACAGTGGGTTCACTTCTAGATTGGTTTATTACAGCAGTGTTCCTGGCTGCTAATAGTCAAAGTATGCTTCGCGGGGTCTGAAGCCCGTGGGCAGGGCAGCTCATCCACAAATGGATGCTGAGTATATGGGAGAGCCCCCACCCCCTTCCTGCTCGCCAATAAAACATGGATATTGTTACAGCGCCTCATTAGGGGTAGGAAGTGCTGTATATAAATACAATTACAAGCATTGGCATAGCCAATAGGTCTCGCCTTTGGGACCTTATAAGTGTTTAGCCATGCAACAGTTAATATTGTTGCACCAAGGATATTGTGCTGCATAACTAAATACTTATAAGGTCCCAAAGGCGAGACCTATAGGCTATGCCAATGCTTGTTGTTTTAGAGCTCAGAGAATTTTTTTATGTTTTTTACAATGAGGGATCTGCAAATCCTCAGAGAATACCAGCAATTTGATTGGCTGGCACCAACTGAAAATGAGTGTTGCACTACCAGGCCTTGAGGCCTGTATCCTGAAATAAAAAAGCAAAAGCGATGGTATAAGGTGGCGGGGAACCATCCCGTTACCCCAGAAAGGGGTCAAAGGAGAGTCACCGGAAAAGAGGTACTGCCACATTTTTTTTTTATTGAACCTGTTTTTTCTCAGGGGATTTGACACCTAATGACAAGGCCAGAGTCTGATAATTTGTGAGGAGTCTGAATATTCTTTAAAATGTAATATCAGAGGTAGAGAGGGGGCTTTAGGTTGGGTTCAAGAGCATTCAAAACACATAGCCCTAATGCACTTCTACAAACTGCCTTGTTTGCTCAAGACTTTATTGCCTACGAAGAGATCGGTCCAGGTGGCACTTGCCGCTGTTGGTGATACCAGTCTCAACTCTTGACCTCCTTCACACTGCCCCAATCCACGGTTTTCGCATTAGAGAACTTTTACCAAGAAACAGAAATATATCATTCAATTGAGTCACTTCTCCAAACGGTTGCTGTTCTCTCAAATTATTTGATGAACCATGTGCTCAACTGTCCGCAAGAAAAGTATGATGCTATTTAAAAAAAACAAATTAAATAAACCTTTGTGGAAAATCTCACTCTAAGGGGAAACTGTACTGCCAAAATATAATATTAAAAGTATAAAATATTAAAAGTCTGCAACAGAACATCCATTAAAAAACACATTAATTTTGTAGCACTCCTGTTCTGAAATATCAATTGGATTTTTTTTTTTTTTACACAGGTCACACTTTCGGGTGCCTTTTTAGTGCGTTTTGTAGGTGCGTTTCGATTACTCTGGAAGAGCCTCGGTAGGATTATATCAGAACCAGCAAGAAAAAATCTCGGGAAATGTCAACTAAATTATGCACAGAAGAATACAATGTGCAAATGGAAACACTGTAAAACGAATAAACTGCACACTTCACCTTGTGACCGTCAGTGAGTGACGCCCCTTTTTGCCACTTGGCCGAGTCAGACGTAAATATCCGGGACAGCTGTGTGTAGACGTGCTCTGCACTTCTTCAATGGGCACTGAGCACCAAATGGTATGTGAATGACGTAATCTTCAAATATGTTCATCCCTCTGCGATGTGCACTCCCTCTCCCACAGCAGAGGTCACGGCCTTAGGAAGCGCACAGAAACCCTTCTCTATGCAGTGTTGCTTCAAGCTCCCGGGAGACAAACAGTGAGTGATGTCTACAATTTTTCCTTCTATTAATTTTAGGGTGTGCCCCGCCTCCTCGTAAAGTCGCACATCTGTGCCTCACAATTGACTTTGCCACAGAAACTACCAAGAATCCCATGTCTGTGGCTTTAGGATTAGCCAAGTAGGGTGAGCCTGAGGTAACACCTGCTAACCGCGGTACTTCCCTATGGCGCCATTCGTCATGGCCTTGTGAACCCGGGTGTCAGCGGTCCTGACGGAGCCGCAGAAATAGAAGGTAAACTCACTTTCTGCATTCCCCATTATTTACTCTCCCTCACAGGTCTGTTCCTGTCAAACTGGAAGCATTTGGAGTACGGATTTAGCATAATTTTTTTCCTTCAAGACAGTTACAATATTACACATATTTTCCTTCCTGGGAGATTTGTGCAAACAGACGTTGTTTTGCAGTTACAGTGTGCTGTGTCCTGGAGACATTTTTTCTGCACGACCCAGTGTCTCACGGTTGCGGAGTGTGATTTTGATGCACAAGGTACACTTTTCTGACAAAAGTCACTCAAGATTCCCACAAAATGGACTTCGCTTAATCGACGCTATGAAGTAAAACGTGACACCAGTGACTCGTGAGCTTTTTAGGTCTCGTCCTTTTCCATTGCGAAGCAATGGTAAAGGGGGAGAATTCATGTGCTCCATCGGATAGTCAAACCACCACTTTTGTCCGTGGCGTTTTCTTCGAGTGCACGTACAGGCACGCGCATTTGGCCCATACACTTTCATGGCCATCTGTTCCTGTTCCTAATGGCCCTCCCCCAGCACAGAGCGCGCATCGCGGCCGCACAGCACATCAAAGGGCTTCGCCCAGCGTGTGCTGTGCGGCTTCTCCTCCCCTAATTATGTGGCCGGCCGTACTTGTGTTTCCTGGCCGCTTCCCGGCCGCTCTTGTATTTAATTAGCAGCTTCTTTTGTAAAGCGTCTACACTCCCACCCGTTCATCTCCCTCCTTCCCCTGTGGCCGGCCGGTGGCTGCTGGACACTGCGCTTCATGTTTGTTAGGGTATACTTTACAGATTACTTTACTTTACAGATGCCTCGCACACCACATCACCACATCAAATGCTTCTTCTCCCCCTCACTCACTCCTCATCCCCATATGCTCGCTCCTTCCCTCCCACTCTTTGAAATTGCTTTGCCGCCCCATGCCGTGCCTCTCACGCGCACAACACGCCATGCCCGCTTTCACTTTCTCCTCCCCCCCCCTGCTCTCCACAGCAATGCTAAGAGCTTGTTTTCATTGGGGCTCTTTTCTTAAAGTGCGAACAAAGAGACATTGTCGTGACAGTCCATACCGGTAGCTGCAGTGCGGCAAAAAGCATGTTTGCTTTCCTTTTAATATGAATGTTTTTATTGTTTGGGTCACTCGGTTCTCCCTCGTTCCCACTCCTAAAATCCCATGGCGAAATCTGTTGTCTGATCAACATTTGTATTTCTACAGTACTCGGTGACTAGTTGGACTCACACGTTTTGCGTGTAGAGGAGTCTGTTGTAAGTAATCTATGCATCAACTTTTAACACGTGTTCACAGAAGTTGCACTGTTTGTCAAGTGACTTAACAGCACTGCTGCCTTTTACACCAATATTTTTCATTCGTGAGATGGTAGCTTTGCTTTATTTGTTGAACATACTAGTGAATAACTTCATTGTGCGATTGCCTCTTCATTGATTCACTTAGGTCAAGGCCATGCTGTTTATGGGCACACAGGCGCACTGTCCTTTCCAGCATAACATCACGTTTGAAAACATTTCCTCTTAGCAGACGGAATGCTGCATCTGTTAAACCGTAGGAGTACCGCCTATTACTTTTTACGTCACTGATGGTTACCAGAAGACCCATAGGAGGTGAACATGTCTCTTCCTGTAGGCACTGTTTAGTGTTCCTTAATAATTACTGGATATTTCCTGTTTTATTGATGAACATTCACAAATATTTCTATCCGAGAAGGCTGCAAAAAAAATGCGAGAGGACTGCATCATTTGAGTTGACACCACTTTGGGTGGTGAAGATATTTGTAGATTGTGGATGGAGATGCATACAGCGAATGATATAACAAGCATTGGAAATGCAATATGTCGCGCAATTACGCGAGTCTGAACTATTAGCATTGTAAATGATAATGCCCTTTATTTTTGCGTTCTGGTTTTTAGAACATAAATAAAAGGCTTTGTCATTTACAAGGCCTATAGCTTAAATTTGCGTTAAAACGAGACCTATTGCATTGCAAATGCTTGTTTTATTCAGTCAGATACCAATCTCCAAGACTAAATCCTTCCTACGTCCTTGCCGCCTTTACTCCCTCAACATCTCAGTCACTTCCACATCCCACTAACATTCTAAACGGACACAAGATTGAAGGAGATATGGGAATGTACCAAGGTAGAGGGGGAGAATATAAGGAGAGCGGGACAGGAAAGGGTATATGACACTAAGATAATTAAAGAAGAGTGGAAATGATCATTCAGGATACGGGGTGTTCATTAAATATTGTGTTTGGGAACATTATGCTTACTATGTGAAATAAAAAATGGCAATTTTGCCCACCCCTTGTTCAGAGTGGGACTAGGGATCAAGTCTGTGATTGCCCAGGGGGTATAGTGTACGCCTGGCATTGAAATGGTTAAGCTATCCGTTTTGAAATAAAGCAACTTCAGTCGCCTCGTTTTGGCTTCAGTGCCACTGACTCGACAAATGGTACCTTGTTATCTCACATCAGGTGTTTCAATTACCTAACATCAGGTGTAACTTTAAAAATCAGGAAAACCAAACATTCAGCTTTGCATAAATTTGTACTACCTCATTCATGTCGATGATCTCTAGATGTCGAAATTGCGAAACGTCTTTTACTCCTATTTAACCAAATGTAATTCATTTTAAAAAACATGGACAACTTCAGTATTGGAAAAAAAAAGATGGTAAGTTCTCTGGGATGACAGGGGCCGCTAAAGTGCTGGTATCAAAGATGGCTGCCCGTAAGTGAGGCCAGAGGCCAACATTCATCATTCATCATCATCATCCAAAGAACCACGACAGGACACTCAGGGGTCATTAGTTATGTGAAATGAATAAGAAAACAGCCCCAGGTCTTGGACGAACTGAAATAGCCCACCTTGAGTCCTGTGTAGTAGAAGCAGACGGCTGGACTACCAGCCCGGCACAGATTCAAAATGGCAGCCACCGTGGTGCCGGGTGGGGCCCCTCGCCCCATGCATGGATTGAGTGTGCAGGGATACACTGCGAGGTCTGGAAGGGGCAGCCGGAGGTGAGTGGCTAGTACACCACCCCGGTGTCTCTGCGGTGAAGGACAAGTGCCCAGCGTCCACATCAGTGAAACGGGAGAGAATAAGAGCCAGGCCTGATGTATGCCGGACACTTGGGGGGGGGGGGGGGGGGTGTCAGGCATACAGTCAGGCCGGAGTCAGGCCTCTGGACTTGAATGTAGCACAAATGTTAGTTAGCCCTGGGGAGACATCTTGCTATGTGTAGAAGAAGGACAATGCTGTGAAAGTCCCTGTGAAAAATAAGAGTGTGGCATAGTGGTAGCTATTTGTGCGTGCAGTGGGTGGACTGTGGAAGGTGGTCTGCTTGTGCCACCAACAGAGCTTGGTGAAGGGCAAGCCACCCCACCCTGAAAAAAAAAAACTTAGGGTGCACAACCAAAAAAGAAAAAGAAAATAAAGGGCCACCTCCTAGTTTGATTGATTCAGATGCTCCGTCCATCACCACCCCCTTTTGTACCGCTTTTGGCCGCCATAAGTGTGGCAGGGTATGCTCAGACGTGAGTCCCTTGCTCACTTTGCCACTGGATTCAAGCAAGCCGGGCTGAAGACGGCTGGAATGCCAGAAACCGGTCCTCGGAAGCTTGTTTCCGGTCCAGGGAAGGCATGGCTTGGCAGTTCGGGCTGGACTGTTCCTATGAGGCACAGGGTCAGACTGATTTGCATATAGCCATGTCTGAACTGGGGTGGCAGAGTGGGCTAAAGAACGGTGATGGATTAAACCCAGATCTTTTGACTGGGTGTGAGCGTTTGATTGATTCAGATGCTCCGCCCATCACCACCCCCTTTTGTACCGCCGGCCAACTAGTAGCATTAAATTTACAGGCCCTGGGTGTACCACTTTACAAGGGACTTACAAGTAAATCAAATACGCCAAACAGGTGTAAACCATCATTCAATGTTTAGGGGAGAGAGAGCACATGCACTTTAGCACTGAGTAGCAGTGGTAAAGTGCCCAGAGTCCAAAAGCTAACAAAAAGAAGGTCCGAAAAATAAGCAAAGGAAGGCAGAAAGTTTGGGGCTAACCCTGCAGAAAGGGCCAGGTCTAACACAACCCCCTTCCAGCCTAAAGCCAGGGTAGACTAATCAATACCTTAAAGGGCTTCCCGGCTAAGGGCAATAGAACATGGACCGTGGCCCACTACTGCAGGGGGCACGTGCCAGTTCTAAGCCTTTCTTAACCCAGCTGGATCCCTTGCTCTATACTCTCAGGGCCCACTAAGCTAATCCATGGAGAATCCTTCTCCTCACCTGCAGACCGCCTCTGTGATACGCCTAACTTTAAGCTGTTCACAGTTGCATCCCAGTAAGCAGACAGTACCACCATGGCTAACAAAGGGATGTGGGCTATTTCACCCCTTGGGTCTGACTTCTGTCTCCAACCAAAGGAAATCTCTCAAGAAGGACAGCAACCAACAGAGGCCACCAACAGCTGTTAGTCTCCAGGGCCAGCCCCCAAGTCACCCAGGGGGCTCTGACCTCTGGCTTCTTCGAGAGGGGGTGGTGGCAGTAGCCCCAGGTGCATCTCTTCCTTTTTCCACTCCTCTTCCCACCAGTTCAGGGGTGGTATCCTGAGACTGGTCCTCCAGCCCAGTGTCTGTACTATTAGGCTGGACAGGAGTCGGCGTGAGCATTCCTCCCCTGCCCCTCCTTTTGGAAGAGGTACCCCAGAATCAAGACCTGTCCGGGCGCTTGTCGCAGCCGTCCCGCACAATTCTCCGGCCAGTTCAGTGGTTCTATCCTGCAACAGGTCTTCCAACTCAGTGTCTGTACCCTTAGGCTGAACAGGGGTTAGGGGAGAGTCCTTTCTCCCCCTAGCCCTCCTTCTGGGCTTCCGCACCCTTCTCTGTGGAGTGGTATGGCCAGAAACCAGAACTGGTCGAACTCTGGAGGGGGGTGAGGGGTGGATGACTGATACCAAAGTTCTCCTGACACTATGGGGTACCCCTCAGTGGATGGTATCCCAGTACAGACTAACTTCCCATCCTGGTGCCATTTTGCCCACCCCCATCTCTCCTCTTACTCTGAAAGGTAGTCCCACCAGTGGAGGCTGTCCCCGAATAGCACGGGTGAGGTAGTGAGATGGAAAAATAAATTAAAATAGACTTACCTTGCTGCTGGACCACCGCCTCGTCTCTGAAGCAGGAAGCACAGGCTCCCTCCGCTAAGCCAATCACAACGCTACAATGATGTATGGGGCTTGCCACTTCCATTATCTCCGAACACCGTCATATGGGACAGCAATTCTAATGCTGTGTTTAATTCATAGCTAGACAGATCACATGCAGAACACAGACACATAACATCAGTGGCTGATGCCATGCAGGGAATCCTCACAGATCACACACAACTTGGTAGATATTTGTAGAATGAGACACCCCGTATTAGGAGAGGGTACATATTCCTCCTCTGCACATAAAACTTGGTCTTGATTGAATTACTGGCGGTCATTAGCAATGTGAGCACCTGGACAAGACAGTTTGAGCCTCTTGCCAAAATACTGTCAGATCATTCCCAGTTCTTCTCTAGTTAAAGATTCCAGGCTCACAGAGAAATCAATCCTGGTGGATATTGTCTCCAAGGGTTCTGCTGGATAGATTTAGAGAGAAGATCATGAAATAAACTGTGAAGATCATGAAATAAACTGTGAATTACTTTATTAATAATTTAGGTTAAGTTTGTCGAGATGTCAAAACAAGTGAGTCATTCAAAGAGGGGATACAGGGACAATGCATTGCTAAGCAGCTTGGGGTACTATAAAATCAGTTCTTGGCCAATTGGCCTGCTTGGCGGAGGAGATCAGTCAGATTGTAACAGTCCTATTCTCAAAAGTAGGAACAAAAGCTAGAGAACTGATTTAAATCTAAACTATCAGAAACACATGAATTGGCAGACAGAGAAATCAACTATTTGGGCAAGTATGCAAAAGGTGTGACCTTTAGGTGAAGGTGAACTCCCAGGCAAGTCACTGGCTCATATCATTAAGTAGCCATGGGCAACCAATAACATTATATGCATAGCAGAGGCAGATGACTGCCCCAAGTATGAACCTGTGGAAATATTGGGGAAATGTTTAAACTACTATGAAGCCCTTTACTCATCGCACTGCGCTAACATAGCCACACATATTAACACTTATCTAGAGGGTACAGCTTTAGCGTTGTTCGGTGATGCCGAGAATGTTACTTGCACAGCCCATTAGGCGAGGTCAAGGAGGTAATAAAAGTGCTGCTTATTGGCATAGCCCTGGGTATGGATGGGTTTCCGTCCAAATATTACAAGGAGATTTCAGTGCAGCTGGCCCCACATCAATGGAACAATCTGAAAAAACTCTAACAAAAGGCATCCTTCCCCTCTCGATGAGCTAAGCTCTATCGATCACCCTTCTTAAGCGCCACGCCCAGGGACAAATTGGAATGAGGACATATAGGTTCACTAACTGAGGTTTGAGAATACTGTTGCTTCTAAACTTGTAACTTTTTGCAAATCTGCAGGCTCTCCCTTATTCACTTACGACACCTGCATCGTATATACTTAACCCCGGTTGCCCTGTGTTGGTGGAGCATTAGATAGGACTTGAGCTGCAAAAGATGTCAGGTGGCTTCCTGCATCTAGCGTGGAACTACCCTAGAGTCTCAGCATTCAGGGGGGATGTGTTTGGGTCCTTGTCAAAGATAACAGGCATGCCAACTAGTCTTTCACCTCAGATGGCACTGCTGAGGTGGGTGAAGCCATTCCGCAAATGAAAGACAACTTGTAGCAGTGGCACTACAGTGGCACTACTATTAGTTCAACGACAGGTAGCCCAACATTGTAAAGCAGCAGAGTGTCAACGCTCAAGATGTGGATGTCAGACCTATTTTATTGCAATCAACAGTAAGAAATATATGCAGAGTTGCTCCCTAAAAACATCCTGTTCCAAAGACATATTGGCACCCTCGTGCCAATTCCTCCTGGCAGAGACACAATTAGAGAGGGTAACTGGGCAACAAAATGAATGAGCCCTTTCAGCCCTAGATTGAATATTAATGAAGCGCAACAAACAAAGTTGCCAGGAAAATCTTTGGTCTGTCAATTGTAAAAGGGAGAACACGGAGTGAAATATCTGCTTATTGTTATAGTATATCCTACTATTGTCAATGTGGTGCTCAGCTTGAGGTTACCGTGTGGTAATATCCTTGTATAAAATGGTAATGATTTAACTAGTGACATTTTGTAATGAGCTTGGCTGAAATCTCTGTTATATTCTGTTAAAAAACAAAAACCTAAATAAATAAAAGTTCTACAGAGTGAAAACCCCAGCAAAACCTACGTTTAATGAGCGAAATTAGATGCTAAAAAGGATTTTGTTGGAATATCTCCACAAATTCCTATTTTACTTGTCAAACATGTCTCACAAAATTAGCAGTTTCTTGAAGTGCACTACCATAATGCAAGAGTTCAAATTACACTCACTCCTATGCCGAACCAATCTCCATTCAATGACTGGTGAATTTATTGTGTTTCTTGAGCTTCATTCAGAAGTTAATATCATGCTGATGCGATTTACTGCCATAATCTGCCACTAGTACTCTGCATATCCCATGAGTTACACCCTTTCACATAATTACCATATGCACTCAGCACCTCGAAGACATCACAGGGGTGTTTTTCTTCCACCCCCCCCCTCCCCAAGCCATACTGGCAGGGCTGGTTACTATGGTTGTTTTCCGGCCTACTTTCAGTCTAGTAGCCTACCACTCTAATGCAAACATTTCTCCAGAAAACAGAATAATTCACACTCTGTGGTCTTCTAGACATAGGGTTAGATTTAGAGTTTGGTGGACAAGTACTCCACCACAAACGTGAAAGACGTCCCGTCCACCTTATTACAAGTGCCATGAAATATAATACATTTATAATAAGGCAGACAGGATACCAGTCACATTTGGAACAGTGACCCGGCTGCCAAACTCTAAATATGGCTTTTTGTCTGCTTATGAGTTTCTTCTGCATCATTTTGCCATACTTTCTATACCTCACTTTTTGAAATGCTTTTTGGAAGGAAAAAAGCTGAAGCAAGATTCATTTGCTTGAGATATAGATATATAAGATATATAGTGGCTGTCACCACTCTGTAGTTATGGTTGAATTCCACTTTACACTAAAAGTGCATTTTTGATTGAAATTATATGCATTACACAGGCAGCGACAGCACATCTATAGTCATGGCTAGGTTTAACTTTCCATTGAAAAAACATTTTTGTTTTCTTATTACCTTTAGGTTTAACTCTTTTTATTTGAAATCTGCACCTGGAAGGCAAATCATTCAAGGTAAACAGTACAACCTCAGCAGCAATAATACACATGAAAAGGGTACAGATGGTGCATGGGGAAAGCGTTATGACGGCCCAGTACTCATTAGATCTGTTGCTGCGTTGATCTGTAAGGAAAAAGTGCAACGTGCCAACCAGGTGGAAACACCCTTTCTCCCTCCCCCCAACTTCCCCAAACCCCCTTCCCGTCCCTCCCCGTCCAGTGCTCAAGTCAATCCCCCTCTGTGTCGCCCCATCAGGCCTCAGATCGGAGTCCCGCCCCTTCCCCCCAGTGTTAGTCCTCGCCCTCCGGTTCCGTGAGACGTAACAAGCGGAGATACCGTGGGCATGTGAGTTCTCTGAATTCCGTTATCAGTAGAGTGCGGAATGGTTGCCAAAGCTCAACAAATTGATCTTTGTCTCCGGCTAGTGTAAGGGACATCTTCTCCATCCCCAACACCCCCCATAGCCGGTGAAGCCAACCCGTAGTGGAAGGGATGGTAGTAGTGCGCCAGTGTATCAGGATGTTTTGGATCACCGAGCTCTTGATTTGATGACTTTTCTCCCTATTCCGGTTTTTGTCCTACCCATGAGCATTTCGTTCTCAGTATTACGATTGGATGATTTGTATTCTTCCACTGCATACTTGAGGACCCCATACGTTTCATTGCTTTCTCCCTTCTTATATCCCCATCATGCCTTTTATTAAAAACTGCGCCTCAGCTCTCAGATGCTTCGCCTCAGCTCTCAGATGCTTCGCCTCAGCTCTCAGATGCTTCGCCTCAGCTCTCAGATGCTTCGCCTCAGCTCTCAGATGCTTCGCCTCAGCTCTCAGATGCTTCGCCTCAGCTCTCAGATGCTTCCCACCCCATTCCCGTCTTGTTCCCAATCTGGCAGGGTGTGGTTTATTTGTTTTTAATTGGTTTTTTTGTTCCCCCCCGCTCCTCTGAACCCTGCAAAAGGGCCAAGCAGCTGCCAAGTGTTGCAAGACCGCCCACATTCTTTTTTCCTCTACCCATGCACTTTTAATCTCTTTATTTTACTTTTTAATTTACAGTTCTAACATCGCCATCCGACACGGTAGAACAGTAAATTAAACAAGGCTGTCATAAGTTTAACAACCACAAATCCGCGGGTCTAGAATAATAGTGTTTTGCAAAGTGTAGACCGACAGACAAAAGTGCATAGAACAGGAGTTAAATACAATTGGAAAGAATCTCATTTAGAAGAATAGATTCCCATCAGTCACCTTGGTGATATGTTTCATCATATGGGAAACTCTTCTGCACCTCCTTGCTGTCGTATAGGAGGAGCTCACAGATATATAAAATAGATCTGTGACCAATGAAGCATAATGCAGTATAGTGACTGTGCAGTGTAGTGACAAGTGATTTAATACGGTCTGACTGTATTACAAGTGCGCTCATACATCTATTAAGGGCGCCTTTACACTTTTTTACCCTTTGACACCATAGGATACTGAATAAACATATTTTTCCTTTGGTAATCAATTTTAAATCACTTGTCACTACACTGCACAGTCACTATACTGCATTATGCTTCATTGGTCACAGATCTATTTTATATATCTGTGAGCTCCTCCTATACGACAGCAAGGAGGTGCAGAAGAGTTTCCCGTATGATGAAACATATCACCTCGGTGACTGATGGGCATCTATTCTTCTAAATGAGATTCTTTCCAATTGTATTTACCTCCTGTTCTATTTACTTTTGTCTGTCGGTCTACACTTTGCAAAACACTTTTTTATTCTAGACCCGCGGATTTGTGGTTGTTGCCATATGCGGATAAGGGGATTTATCCGCGCAGGTCTGTAAATATCCCTTGGACCCTCTTTTCTCTATCTGGTATTGTATTGTCATAAGTTTAATGCATACCCCTCACAATGCACGCACATACATGCGTGTAACATGTGCAATCAATCAGAACATTTGTATAGCGCACTACTCACCCGGAGGGTCTCAAGGCGCTGGGGGGGGGGGGGGGACCGCTACTGCTCGAACAGCCAGGTCTTGAGCTGCTTCCTGAAGGCGAGGTGGTCCTGGGTCAGGCGGAGGTGGGTCGGAAGGGAGTTCCAAGTCTTGGCGGCCAGGTAGGAGAAGGCCCTTCCTCCTGTGGTGGCTCTTCGGATGCGGGGGACGGCGGCGAGGGCGTGGCTGGTCGATCGAAGCTGGCGCGTGGGAGCGTAGACGTTGAGGCGGCTGTTGAGGTATCCTGGTCCTTGGTTGTGTAGGGCTTTGTGTGCGTGGGTGAGGAGCCGGAAGGTGATTCTCTTGTTGACCGGGAGCCAGTGCAGGTCTCTCAGGTGTCCGGAGATGTGGCTGCGGCGGGGGATGTCCAGGATGAGTCGTGCTGAGGTGTTCTGGATCCGCTGAAGTCTCTTCTGGAGTTTGGCGGTGGTACCGGCGTAGAGGGAGTTGCCGTAGTCCAGACGGCTGGTGACGAGGGCCTGGGTGACCGTCTTTCTGGTCTCGGTGGGGATCCATCGGAAGATCTTGCGTAGCATTCGCAGGATGTTGAAGCACGACGAGGAGACGGCGTTGACTTGTCTGGTCATGGAGAGGGAGGAGTCCAGGATGAAGCCCAGGTTGCGTGCGTGGTCAGTTGGTTTGGGTGCGCTGCCCAGGGCGGGGGGCCACCAGGAGTCGTCCCAGGCGGAGGGTGAGGATCCCAGGATGAGGACTTCCGTCTTGTCCGAGTTCAGTTTCAGGCGGCTGTTCGACATCCATTTGGCTACGTCTGTCATCCCTTCGTGCAGGTTGGCTCTGGCGGTGGCGGGGTCGTTGGTGAGGGAGAGGATCAGCTGGGTGTCGTCTGCGTAGGAGATGATGTTCAGGTTGTGCTGGCGTGCAATGGCTGCGAGGGGGCTCATGTAGACATTGAAGAGAGTTGGGCTGAGCGAGGAGCCTTGAGGAACGCCGCAGATGACTTCGGTGGCCTCCGATCTGAACGGGGGGAGGCGGACTCTCTGTGTCCTTCCGGCGAGGAAGGAGGTGATCCACTCCAGTGCCTTCTCCTGGATTCCGACGTTGCTGAGGCGCTGTACTAGGGTGCGGTGGCAGACAGTGTCGAAGGCCGCGGAGAGGTCCAGGAGGATGAGGGCCGCTGTTTCTCCGTTGTCGAGCAGGGCTCGGATGTCATCTGTAGTTGCGATCAGGGCGGTCTCGGTGCTGTGGTTGGCCCGGAAGCCAGACTGCGAGAGGTCGAGGGAGCCGTTTGTCTCGAGGAAGGCGGCCAGTTGCTTGTTGACGGTCTTCTCGATGACTTTGGCCGGAAACGGGAGCAGCGAGATGGGGCGGTAGTTCTTGAGGTCGGTAGGGTCTGCTGATGGTTTCTTGAGTAGAGCGCGGAGTTCGGCATGCTTCCAGCTCTCCGGGAAGGTGGCGATGTCGAAGGAGGTGTTGATGTCCCGCAGGTGGGGTGCGATGACAGCGTCGGCCATGTTGAAGACGTGGTGAGGGCAGGGGTCGGTCGGAGATCCGGAGTGGATGGAGTTCATCGTGCGGATGGTGTCTTCGGTGCTGATCGGGGTCCAGGCGCGGAGGGTGGTGGTGGGGGGCGGTGGTTCGGTCGTGGCGTGCGTCGGTTGAGTGCTGAAGCTGTTGTGTATGTCCGCGAACTTGTTGTGGAAGTAGGAGGCGAGGGAGTTGCAGAGGTCTTGCGAAGGGGTGATGTCGTTGTTTCCGGCGTTGGGGTTGGAGAGCTCTATCACGATGTTGAAGAGTTCCTTGCTGTTGTGTGCGTTGTTGTCCAGTCGTTCCTTGAATGCGGTTTTCTTGGTGGCGCGGATCAGCTGGTGGTGTTTTCGGGTGGCGAGCTTGAGGGCAGTCATGTTGTCCGGTGTTGGGTCTCTGCGCCAGGTTCTCGAGTGCTCTGCAGTTCTTCTTGGAGCTCTTGAGTTCGTCGTTAAACCATGGGGCTTTCTTGCTGCCGGGTCTGCTCGGCTGGGTCTTCAGAGGGGCGAGGTCGTCTGCGCAGTCGCTGATCCATACAAATGTATAGTGACATGTGGAGGCCTTGGAATGGTGTGCATCTTGATGAATGCACTTGCATGCCGGTGCCCACAATCATTGGTAAATGTAATTGCTTGGTTAGTTAAAGCGGCCATATTGGCTTTGCTAAAAATGTTTGGCCTACACAATGAATCTACAGGAAACTTTCTGAAACAAAATTATCGCCTGATTTAAGATTGGCAATGCAAGTTCGTGCAGACCCGTCAGCTTTCCTCAGATAAAATGATCCAATTACAAGTGCCCTTCACCACACAGAAATGTGCTAAACCCTTAGCAAAAGGAAAGACATCCGCTATTATGGCCAAAGCAGGAGACCTGAGCAATTGTGTTTGGGAGAGGTTGCAGTTATTCAACTCAGATCATGGCAGACAAGGCACAGCAAGAGATTGCAGAACCATCTGCTGTTGATGATGAAGGGGTGATCTGCACTTGGTAAATAGTGGAACCAGAAAAGACCGCCAAGGACTCCATTGTTTGGGATTAAATTGAGGCAACTCCCAGGGAAAACAAAACACCTGCAAAAGCACAGTGGCAGCCACCAAGAACTATATTCAGTCAGCCCATCGACCATCCATTTGACTCCCTTCAGGTCTAGGCTCGGAGTAGTTGATGTGACATGTTGATTGACGGTTCCGAAATTAGATCAGGTAAATTTAAGAACCCGGATTTTAAGGTATATTGTTATGGGGCCTGGCTTTGCCTTCCTTTTCTTTTTTGCCGTAGGCTCAAATATACTGCTATTCACTAGGGTATCAGGTGCAAAAGCCGTTGAGCCTGAACTTGAGCCCCCTCCTCTGGACCCATGGTAGTAAGGTTGGCTCCTTAATGGTGGTTACGGTAGAAACACTTCCCAGGGGTAATCCTGTGGGATCGTATGGTCGCATTTTGGTTTGTGAAGCAACAAACCTGAGATTTTTCACAAACTCTAGATATAACCATCTTTCTGCCAGCTGTATCTTGTTTGAGCGTGTATCACGTTGACAGCCCGAACCAAGAAGGTGTCAAATGTGATGCCAATATGGGGATTAGAAAAGCCAGCCTCCTTCCCAGATGCCATTTTACGCTTTTGCCATAACCCCAAAGTAGGAGTACTCGCCAACGCGTAGGAAAATGTAAATCCAGGAGTTAAATAAGGTGGCCCAGCCCGACTCGTCCGGCCGAAAAAGGGCCCGGTCTCGAGCCACAGCTCGTCTCGCGCTGCAGGATATCAGCTGCGCTATGGCTGTCTCTTGCCAAGCCTTTCCTCCGCTTACTGTGGTAGTCGCTGGGTTGGGTGTAGTTCCACCACAGTACACAGGGCACACAATCCAGGCAAGAACTGCAGTAAAAGTAACCCACGCTGTGGGCTTCGAGGCGCGCTTTTATCACTATGGCACTGTCTCTTGCTTCACCTTTCTTCTACTCACTGCAGGCATCGCTGGGGGACGCAGTCCCTACCCCAGAACAAAGGACACACAATCCAGGCAAGAACTGTTGTAAAAGTCACCCGCACATCTACATCTCATGTCATCCCACATCATTTCCAAGTTAGTGGAAGTAATGTCTTGGGCACAATAAGCAGTACTGCATTTAGGACGCAGATTTAAGCATCCAGCTGCCTGAAACATTGAGAGTTGGAGATTTCTCAGCTGCTCATTTAAGTTCATACACAGGCAGTACCCATCCAGCACTACTGTTGTTTTAGGGCCATAGGTATTTACATTTTTTGTGATTCAGTATTTTGTTCTCCTATTCTTTTATGATTACATGGCTATTTAGTGTGCCCCTTAGCCCGTTTGGAGACAGTATAGCCCCTCCTTGGTTTGTTCTGGACCCCGCAATCCAATCTTCATTTTTTTCATTAAGTATCCCATGGCCGGCCGCATAACTGAGAAATACTGTGTATAACTATGGAGAATAGTAAATTACATTTGTCAGCAATAGCATATAGGAGGCCCATTCCACAGAAACTGTCATCGTGGCAGTATTGGATACTCTTCGAGAGCATGCTGACAAGGGCTCCCCCCCAGGCATTAGTACTCTTAGATCTATCTGCCGCTTTCGACACGGTCGACCATGTCATCCTGGTCGACCGTGTCGAATGTGCGGGCATTCAGGGCACTGCCGCCTGTTGGCTTTCCTCTTTTTTGGATGATAGGTCTCAGGCGGTCCGCCAAGGGCCCTTCCTGGCTCCCCCTCATAAAATCACATGTGGAGTTCCACAGAGTTCAGCACTGTCCCCCCATTTATTTAATATTTATACTTCCCCTCTGATCCAATCCTTGAAGGAAAGAAACATGACAGTTTTCAATTATGCAGACGACCTACAGCTGGACTTTAAAATAGATGGCTCCGATAGCTCTGTTGTGGACTTCCAGGCTACAATGCTATACATACAACAGTGGATGGACCATAATCACCTTAAACTGAACCCGGGTAAGACAGAGCTTCTTCTGACCGGGGACAGCTATAAGTTCTGGGGCCCACACTACTGGCCTGCTGAGCTGAGTCAACCACCTTCCCCTTCCAGCTCGGCCAAAACATTGGGAGTCTCCCTTAATAATGAACTCACATTAAAGTCCCAGGTAGGCACAGTGATCTCGAAGTGTTTCTTCCAGATGCGCAAGATTAGGAAGATCTATCGTTTTTTTCACCCATGATGCTCTGATCCGGATTATAACTGCCACCGTTATATCCCATCTGGATTATGCTAACTCTGTGTACCTGGGAATGCCTATCTGTTTAAGCGACTGTAGCTGGCTCAAAACCAGGCAGCTCGACTGGTCTCCCGGCAACCAAGATGGCAACTAGTCACACCCGTGCTCAGAAAACTACATTGGCTCCCCATTTTTCAGCGCTGTGCTTTTAAAACAGGCTGCCTTGTGTTCAAAGCCTTACATGGAAAAAGTCCTGCATTTATTAACAGCCTGATATTTAGATATGCTCCAACTCGAAGCCTCCGCTCTGCTCATCTCTCATTTCTTACTATTCCTACCTTCAAGCAAGTTCGTCAAGGGGGCTGCAGATTTGCGGTCCTCGCTCCTAAACTTTGGAACTCCTTTCCTCTGGATATTCGGTCTAGTACTGATATCATGCAATTTCGGAAACTCCTTAAGACCTGGCTGTTTCTGCAAGCATACAATGTGGTATAGCGGTGAGCACTGCTGTCTTCTTAGTTCACTTTTGTAGCATATCATGTTTCGGTCAGTGCCTTGAAGCCACCCGGTGTAAGCGCGCTCTATAAATATTCATTAACATTAACATTAACATATAATCAGTTATTGCTCTTGCATGGTTGTTTGTACATACCCTGCCTGTCCATTATTAAGATGCTCCTATTGAAGAGGCAGCCAATCCCATCTAAGTACTTCCTACTGAAAAAGGGAGTCAATCTTGGAGTGTCATGGTACATTTTACTTACGCTCTCTTGTTCCCTTCCACTTTCTTCTTGGGAGTTACGCGTGACAAGTGGTTTCCTCTTCAGAGCACAGGGTTAAACTTAGGAATAGGTTGGATTAACTACGAACTCCTTCAGGGTTTATACATTCCCGTCAACAATACCTTAATTTCTGGCATATCCTCTGAGTACTTCACTTCAACTGAACACCTCATCAGACAAAAATATAATCAATAATCCAAAAATATAATTTATTTTCTATAAATTGTGTCTGGGTTGTAGACAGCAAAGAGGCTGATTATTTGATGTAGCAGAAAAAGAGCACAGTTATGTGCTGTTAAGGGTGACAAATGGCTCTTCTTGCAATTATATATTAATGGGTTTAGCAAACATTTTTAATGAGCAATTAGTGGAACAAGATGGTATTTGGTTGACAGCTAAACCTAGCTAAATGGTAATCCATTCCAATGATCAAATCCCTTAAACCTGTCCCTAGTGTACACGAGCGAAAGCAGCTTATAAGAACTAACTGCCAAACAAGGCTTATTTCCCAGTGTGGTGTGGTCACTGTTTTAGAAATCCAGCCTTCATCTGCTCAATCAATATAGAATCTTGAGTTTAAATGGTTCAATTAATGACTAAAACCTCAAGCAGGATTGCTACTGGTTTCCACTTTCTTCACACTAGGACCGTCTTTAAAGGATATGAGCAAACACTCGCAACAACTTTCTCTTCCGTGAACACAAGCCAGATTATGTTAGGACCACCAAGACACAGAAAATACCATTTACTCTTATACAGCCTTTGGAAGAATATCCACATGCTGCTGTTATTTTCACGGATCAAGTGCACGTGCAGGGTGCCGACAGGCACTAAAATAGTCAATTTGTTAACTATGCCAACCTTTCCAAGGAAAGTCTGGCAAGAGACTGTAGGTTAGTGTCTCTGCTGCTAAACAACTACCACCAAAGCTACATACAAATGCTCAGGTGTTGCGGTGCAGCTGTACTACCACTATGTGGACGTACAATACTTGGCCTGCCCCATGGCGAAGGGCCTCTAGGCAAAGCTTTAAAGATAGTAGCATGGAGCTTGACCAGTTCACACATTAGAACAAGGACAACACGCATGGGAACCACCTCTTTGTGCAGCATTCATGGTGTATTCCATGGAAAACCATACACAAACAAAACACAAAGGAGAAAACAAGGACTATGACAGCCGTGGTCTGTAGTGGGATGACCTACAGGGCGGTGACGTGGGGAGGGGGAGGGGCAGGGTAGGGGGTAGTAATGTATGGATTTTTACAGGTAAGTAAACCTATAAATAAATAAAACAAACAAATTTCATTGCGTGCACTGCATCACCAAATGCGATGCAGTGCGTGCAACGAAATTAGTTTTATTTATTTATATGTTTACTTACCTGTGAAACTCCATAATCCATACATTACTACCCCCCCCCCCCCCACCCAGCCCCTCCGCCTCCCCACGTCATCGCCCTGCAGGTCATCCCACTACCGACCGCTGCTGGACTATGAGCATGGGCAGCTTAAATTGGTGCAGCAGGTACAGTGACACTGGGGCTCAGAGGCCTGAAGAGGCCCCATGAATCCTTATTATTGCTGTATTGAATAATTCAAACAGCAGCCAGGGCCCCAATTCCTTCCTTGCTGGTTTCCTTACACTAGAGCCCATGACGCACTGGCTTTGCCCATGGGTTATAGCATGCATCAACCGTTAGTCTTTCTACAGCCTGGTAAGCCTGGTACGAGGTGTCAGAACCAAACCATAGTGTACAGCTTGAACAAAATAAAAAAATGTAGGTGTGCGAATGCATCATGCCGTATACATCCGGGTTTGATCAGCAATTTATAAAAAACTATGAAAATGAAAAAGCGCTTTTATCTGTAAAGTGGAAGGGCCAGCAGCAATTTGCTGCCTGGACCTCTAAAAAGAAAAAGAAAAAAAAAAAGAACTGGGCAAAGAGGGTGGGAGTGGGCATCGGAGGAGTGGTTTGGCGCGTCTGTTTGAGGGCATAAGGGAAGAGAAGCACACTGAGGTTGGCAACCAGGATAGCAGAGTGTGATGCAAACGAAGGAGAGAACCACATGTATCAAAGGGAGAAGCACACAGGGAAGAGCAATACAGAAAGCAGGAGGAAGAGAAGCACATGAGGGGAAATAGCTGGTAAACGTGCACTCTCATTTAGGGTCTAAGCAAAAAGAAGTTCCTAAAAGTGAGTAGTGATAGAGCAGAAGTAAAGAGGCTGCGCTCCAGGGAATGGACAAAAACAAGATGGACAAACCGGGACAAAGAAAGCCAGGATTACGAAAATAAAAGTAATCAGCATGTACATACTTAAAAAAAATAGAAATATAATTTACACTTAAAATCGATTAAAAACTACATAAAACAAACACTAAAAAAATAGCAGGAACAATGTAGTTAACAGTGCAAAGGTGAAAATACTTTTGCAATGTGGTCACTCCTGTTATTCCACCTATTTAATAACTCCCCGTATAATGTGGGGGTGTTAATGGGACATACAAACCATCAGGGGTCCATCTATATTTTCTTTTATTTATTTTTTTAATAAAACCTGTGTCAACATCATCAGTCCTGTGCTCTGCCACCCATTTTAGGAAGAGGGGTCCCCAATGTTTTAACAAGCAACTAAAGGTAGCCAGGACAACAGGACGGCAAATTAAATAGCATACATTAAAGATAGCATACATTAAATTGAGAGCACCAAAGTAGTCGGAGGATCTAAAATGTTAATCTTTTCTGAACAAAACAAGTCATTCATTCATTCATTCATTCAGACGGTCTAGCTTTCGCAGGACTAATATCTGCGTTCTTAAGCAAGAAGAGGAGCGAGAGAAAGAACACTATTTCGCATGCATTTCTGCAAAATGTAAACTGTTTAAAAGGTGATCCATCATCTCTAAGAAATACTCACCAGAATTTTAGGTCTTCTGTTGTGGTCAACCATGTCCAGCATGGGGAATGTTTCACGCAGCGCGTCAATAGTGACTGGTTTTGAAAAACCCAGGCTGATGACACAGGTTAAGGATACATAACAGTTAAAACAACTCAAATTGATAACCAAGAATATCACGCATAAGATAAGGCGCATTGTTAGGTTTTGTTGAATGCATATGTTCTTGTTGTAGGTTTGTAATGCAAATATATGCGAAGTGGAGGGGACTGCGATTCCTATTCGTTATATCCTTTTGATGTTGTATATGACTCACATCGCTCGAATATATTGTTTTGATGATGATAAAATCAATAAAAGTTGTTTAACAAAAAAATAATAATAATTGGACGCAAAGTTTTGTGACTCAACAAATAACATAGAAATCTAGGAATCCACACTGTTCAATTGCCTCAAATTGGCTGCAGGTATGGAGATGGGTCTCAAAAAACCAGGAGAGGTTTGCCGTGCAGGAGTAAAACCATACCAATCTCTAGGTAAACGCTTCCAATAACAAATTGCAAATACTTTGAAAATGTTTGTTTTATCACCCTGTAGTTATTTGGTATGTGAATTGGGCTTAGAAATACAGATTGTGGATGTAGAGTGAGTACCACAGTTGAAGTTACTCGAGATCATGCAACAAAGAAGGATAATCACAGGCTATGGCTTCAGCGACAGATATGTAAACGGCTCAGTGCAGCAGCCGCTCACTCACTTAACACCTCCCAAACCAGAGGAGCCTATTTGGGATTCGAGTCATGACTCATGAATGAGACTGTTAAAACAAAGATGCAGGTGTTTAATCCTCATTCCTAATCCCCTTGGTCCTGGAGGCAGTCGCCGCAGGTAGGATAGCGCCCCACAACCCTCCTTTTTCTTGTGATCTCCTTTAATCATCTACAAAGTAATTCTGTAAGAGTGACATTCCATCATCTATGGATTAGAACTGGTTTGAAATATTAGTTTCAGATCTCATTTTCTTTACAATTATAGGTCACCCTGTCTGGCCTTAGACAGCTGACACTAGTGCTCAGTTTAAGAGGCAACCTGGGCACAATTTCAGTTTACAAAGTGGTTTCGCTTTACTATGTTTTTGAATTCTATTAAAAAGTGTTTAAACATTTTACACTAATTGACAAAAAGGTAACGTGCTCTATATTCCTGAAATGGTAAACTTCCTTGTACTTTTCCTATTGTTAGTATCCAACCTTCGCTCCGCACAGCAGGTATTGTGCTTGTGAGGTCTCCATCTTTATCGTGCACTGTGGGAAGAAGCACTCTGGGAGAGAGGAGTGTAGTGATACTGCAAACGCAGTTCTCGGGCAGAGACTCCAGTGTGCCACTAACTCAGATACAACTCATAGATATAAGCAAATGCGTGAATCTCTGAAGTATAGCTGCTTTTGAGATAAATCAACACCCTTCATTTCTGATCTCTAAGTGAAACCAGGAGACATCCTCTTTACCAATTTATAAGAATCAACTTCTCTTGATCAGAGTAAGGCCCGCCATTTTGCTAGTAGAAGGCACATAATGGCGGATCATTGTTAGGATCACAAACTAGCTAACCGCTCCTTTGCCCGACCCCATGAGGAATCTTGATAAAAGTTATCATAATTAGTTGTTTTAATATAGAGCTTCTTAACATAATCTAGAGATAACAAGTTTTAATTGCGATGCAACTATTCTAAACTTGTTTTGTGTCAATTGCCTTTCACAGCTGCAAGGCACGACACAGAAAGGTTTTTAGAAACGTAACCAGCATCAATTTTGGGGACCTTTATTCATGTTTTTTTGTTTTTTGTTCATCCATTGCCGTTTTCTTTTCATCATTTACTTCTACTCTTCTGTGGTTCCACGCCGCCCTCAGAAAAAAAAGCAACGATAAGAAGTAATGAGTGAGAATTCTTTTTTTTTTTTTTTTAAATCAACGAGTGAGAAAATGAGCAAGAACAAGAAGGAGAAACAGGATAAACCAAGAGTAAAAATAAAGCAAAAGTAAAAAAGAGGAAAGTCAACAAAAGTGAAAGGCACAATAAGAAAAGAACTGGAAAGCTAAGAGAAAAGAAAAAAAGACAAGGCAGGAGAAGAGAAATAAAAAAAATAATAATAACAAATTAGCACAAGGGATGGAAAGCCCAGCATAGTCTCTTCAGACAGAACAGGAAATGTGTATGCTTGGAAGCATACCTAAAACGCCTGCTCTGGGGAAGCAGGGGTGCACGAATGTCCTAATGGAAATTCAGCCGAAGGTACAAACGATCTGTTCGATTTCTCTAAATGAGGAGAAGGTTCTTTACCCTTATTTGCTTTATGTAGATTCTGTCATTCTGTGTGCCCTTTAAAAGCTATGAAAACAAGCATTGGCATAGCCAATAGGTCTCGCATTTGGGACCTTAAAAGTGTTTAGCCATGCAACAGTTGGTGTTGTTGCACCAAGGATATTCTGCTGCATAACTAAATACTTATAGGGTCCAAAAAGCGAGACCTATTGGCTATGCCAATGCTTGTTTACTTTTATGTTAGCGAATACAATACCTAACCAAAAGTGTGAACGCACACAGTGCTCCAAAATGATAATCATGTAAAAGCCCAACTGCAAAGCTGGAGTTTGGAACCACAATGTAATTTTTTACTTACTCATTTAAAATAAATAAATCTTGCCCCCTGGGTGACCCTCCGTTAAGTTGTTTGTGTGCTGTGCTAAAACTGGATGATTTAAAATGGCAATCAACGTTTAGTAAATGTGAATGCTCATTAAAGGAGCCAAGGTTTGCAAACAGCAATTTAAAAATATGTTTTGCTGTGCATTTTTGCTCTGTGTCAAATTTGCCGAATTCCACGCCTTTTAGCCACCCACATTTCTGCACAGCTCTGCTAAAGTGACCCTGTGTACTTTGTTTTGGCGGCTGCCCTCTCAGTGAAGGGCAACTATCTGTAATGCTTGTGGACGCAGAGCCATGCCTTTTCTGCAGATGATATAAGTGATATATCTGGGACTGAACACTACACTGAAATGCACACTGGAGCCCTGATACATGAGGGAAGTCTCGAGCAGCGTTTACATGGCAAGTGGGCCTGGGCGTCTCTGGGTGTCTGGAGCTGTGAAGTTCTAAATGTAAAGGTATCCAGACAGGCTGTTAGACCAAATCTTGCCACCGTATCCTTTTTGACATGTTTTCAGCATATAATTCTTCAGGTTGGAGAGTGTTTAATTGCCTCGAACTTTGAAACTTGCCATCAAAGGAATTTTACAGTTTACTTTACTTTGCAGATCTTATAAAACCAAAACCGTTCAGTAGCATTATTAAACAAGCAGCGACATGCGGGTGGCGGGAGAATGGCACAGGAAGATAAAGTGATTTACGGAATATAAATAAACGAGAAAGGAGGAGAGAGGAGAGAAGAAGGGAGGGGAGGCAAAGCGGCGGGTAGAAGAGAGAGGGCATGAAGGGATCGAAGGCAAGGGAAAGAAAGGGAAGATGGACGAGATTAAGAGGAGCCACAGATGGACTTTAGAACAAGGCAGCGCTGGGAGGGGGGCTGGGCACGAAGGAAGGAGAAATGCGACTCATGCCTGGTGGCCGTGAAGTGTGAAGCAGTGGGCGGGGAAGCAGATAGATCCTTTGAAGCTCTCGGAGGCAGGAGCAAATGGTAAGGGGAGGAGAAATGCTGCTGGAAGGCTCGGGCAAGCTCGTGCACGAGGACGTGCACTTCTTGAAAACGCTTTGCTTTTGAGAGCTTAGTTGACTAGAAACATTAATATGATGACGCTCTTCTTTTGATATGTCTTTCAGTTAAATTTTATTGTAAGTAGCTGATACAGCACTGTTTGCAGCTCCTCAGTATATGGTTATCCCGTGACTACAATGTTTTCATCATATTTATTATTCTACAAATGTATTTTTAAATGCACTGATGTGGTGTTTGCATGCTATGCAAGACGGCACATCATGGAATGTTTATAAGGAGCATCGAATAGGATTGTGATATTTGCACCTGGAAGAGTCGGACACGCAGATCCTGAAAAGAAGTAAAGACTCTCTAGCAAGGGGACAGTAAGACAGGGACAGGCATAGATAGGTGGGAAAAGGCAAACAAAAGGAGGAGTGCTGCTACGGGCTGGGGAGGGGGAGGAGAAATGAAAGGAAAGGCTGTGTTTGCGGGGAGAGAGAGGGGAGGTGCTGGTGTGGGAGGGGGGAGTTGCTGGTGAGGGAGGAGTGCTGCTAGGGGAGGAGAAGCCCTGGCCGTGAATGCTCGTGCATGTTGACGTGAACTGCAAGAAAACGCCGGGCTGAAACCCCTTAGTTTGAAGAGGGTTTTGCCGACATGAATTCGATCCTATCCATTCCTTGCGGAATGGGACAGGCTCGACCTAAAAATTACTAAAAGCCTTGCAAAACCAAACAGCCCAAACAATAGTTATTTCTCTTGACCCTAGAAACAAGGCGTAGAACTCGTAGTACATTACCAGGATAGAGGCAAAAAGAGTTTACTTGCTTTGATGTCTAGACATTTAATTCAACTCCATGTTGAGCTAGTCAGTTTAATAGGCGAGGCGACGAATGTTCAAGCCTCGTTTTAATGGTGTTATTTTCTAATTTTAAATTCTTTAAGTGGAAAAACTGTGCAGCTCGGTTTGAATGTTTGTAAAACCAAGCCAGTAGCCACTATCACTTACGCAACTTTACTTTAGTGTACCTTGCAGAAAAATAGTTTGGGGGAAATATAGCAGTGGTTGCTAATTTAGAAAAGTAACGTGACAGAAATTAACTACATTTTTGCCTGAATTACAGTTAGACACAATTTTGTAGGTGTTTTGGGAAATGAGCAGATGTCTTTGTGCAGACTGATTTTTACTGTTTTATTTCCTCAGTTATTTCTGCCATCTGCCTTAGTGGCAAACTATTTAGAATGCGTGGAATAGTACGGACAGGCCAGATCTCTTAAAAAATCCCAGACCTTCGGTGAAGGCTGATAAATGGACTACCAACAATTGCAGCAAGCTCGAAACCAGACGTATCGATGGAGCTGCATAAATCCACGACCTAGGTTTATGTACCTCTCTCTGTACTGCCTTTGATGGCTTAGACAATCGCTATAAATCCCAAACGGTGCCATCGTTAACTTGTGTCAGACTAAACACATTACCTGTAACAACAGACTGATGGAAAGCATTAGTGAGAGTGCAGTATGGCAGCATTCGAAGCAACCGCATTGCACGGATTAAGCTCCCTCTATGAGTGGCAACTCTGCATAGTAAATTGGGATAAAAAAAAAGCTACAGCAACTTCCCAACTGCACTATATAATAAAAAGCCACTCAGTCCATATGTTAGTCACTACTACGTAAAGGCTAAATCCAAAATAGATCTGTAACAAGAGGTAATACAATGGCGGTGCAAGTCAGCTACTCCTCAATTCCTTACACCAAGATTCTAAAAACCAATCTACCCTGGCAAAAGTCCAGGACAATTTACAATTAACCCCTTCCATGCTGGTGACGAACCCCAGCCGTCACGCTCCACGGTGCTCGTGTGCTGATGACGGCTGGGGTTCGTCACGGCCCCGCCCTGTTCGTGCGGTTGCCGCACACGGGGGGGAATCGCGGCCGCACGGAAGGGGTTAAAGAACTACAGCCCACAAAACTAATACTTCTGGTACTTACTTACTCGGGTATATAGAAAATAAAAGAAAATATCTCTGTCCCTCTCTTTCTCAAAATAGGGCATTAAAAAAAAAATCACGTTTTTATTTAAGTGGTTATAGGATTCTGAAAACCTAGGCAAATTCACAAAGTTTACCTCTCTGACAACAGAAACAAGCTGGACAACATACTAATGAGAAAAAGAAAGAAAAAAAGCACAGCTCTTTGCACCATCAAAAATGAAAGGATACTATTTGGCAATATCGAGAAGAGGGCCTTGTCCGGACACCAGAACACATTTGTCGTGGTACCTTCTGAACATCCGCAATGGACTGTGGGACATCATGACTTGGTCCTGAGAGATCTGATTGGAGAAATAAACAGGTTATTTGCATCTAAAGTGACATTCAAAACTCAAATAATTTTCTTTTACCGGAAAATGTATTCCACTGACTATCATTACATTTGCCATTAATATTAGCTGCTTGGGAATGCCAATGTTGATTTGGTGGTACAGTAACTTACAGTTTGCAGTAACAGTCTTTTTAGCCTGGAAACTTTTGCATTTCCTTACCTGTTCCCAAGCCCGTCGTAAATTGCAAACTGTAGAAGCCCTCAAGAGAGAATCCATGGGGTTGAGAATATATCAATTTATGCATTTTTCCAAGGTCTGGTTTTAGCCAAGACCTTTTGCTTTTACTAAGATATGCAGTATAATATACTTATTTTTAGCCAACCCACTCCATCCGTTGGTCTGTTATTGTATCATTCACATTTTTCTTCAGCACACTACACTGTACAGTATGGGGGGGGGGGGGAGGTAATGGGTCATTCCACTTTAGCCACTGGCTAAATTCTCTTTGAGTGATAGCCCTCTTCCCTTTCACAAGGTGCACATCCACACAAAACAAAGTTCCTTTCTTGGTCAGGGACTACTAGGGCAATGTGTGTGTTTTGGGAATAAAACATTTTTGCTTTTATCCATTTTTTTTGTTAGTGTGATGAGGGTCCAGTAGTTTCCCTCAAATTAGAACTTTGCAAACATCCAGGGCAAACTAAAACAAGCATCGAAAAAGCCAAAAGCATGGAATACACGACCAGAACTAGAGGTTTTGTCAATCCATGTTTTTAGGTCTCATCGCAGTTGTGGAATATGTGATTACCGAACTGTGGGTTTAGAGGTCGCCCATTGCTTCTCCTTGGTTGAATTATTATTGCTCTCCTTTGCCGGCTT
The DNA here is from genome assembly GCF_964261635.1 of Lissotriton helveticus. Taxonomy (NCBI): domain Eukaryota; kingdom Metazoa; phylum Chordata; class Amphibia; order Caudata; family Salamandridae; genus Lissotriton; species Lissotriton helveticus. The sequence continues at coordinate 1,066,544,642 of NC_136070.1, read as the reverse complement.
CTAATTCATCAGCTTTTACCGGCTTTCCTTCTCCTTAGGTATGTGTCTCCCCTGGAGGATGGACACATTACTGTACCCTTCCAGTGCTCACTTTTTCAGTACTGACTTTTTTTAAAAGCATTCTACGAGTGTGCCCGTTTTCCAGCTGTCTCTCTCATGTACATCTCCCCCATTGTGTTCCTCCCCCATTCCACCTGCCTACCTTCGGATGTCTGTATGCTTTACTCAGCTCCTCCCGACCATGCTCCCTTGTGCATGTGCCTGCCACAGGACAGCATGGCTACAAATCTTTGCCAAAGCCAAGAGCTTTCATAGGTGAGACCTACTGGCTTTGCGGATGCTTGTTATATTTTGATGTGCATGCAGATGATGTTGAGATCTGTAAAAGGGAGTATTCAATTTTGGAATTCGCCAGTTCCTTAAATTGGCATAAAAAAAACTTAAAATTCACAGGAAAGGCACACCAAGTAAAAGTGCACACAAACCCACCCCTGCCCCATTCCCCTCCCCCCTACCTTCCTCCCGAAGTGTTCTTTCAACCAGAGGAGTCAACAGCACAAACAAGTCAAATGCTTTGGCCTTTGAGCGAAGCTGCAGTGACTGTGTAAAGCATGAGGACCAGTGCAATGGGCACCGGAGAGCAGACAGGCCTCTGATACATCAACTCCTTTGAACGTGGTCAACCCAACAGCCACCAAAAGGCAATGAGCTTCAGGTGTGAGCTATTGGTTCTAGTCTTAAGCAAGTGGTCTACAGAATGTGACCAACTGCAGGGACATATTTTCACTGTAACCCCTCCATATACATATAGTGCACTCAAAGGGACATCATTTAGATAATCAGTTGCTATGATGAAAACAGGGCCTATGTTGGACTATTCAGGTCTAGACGTTAAAGCCCCTCCAGATTCAGTTAGCAATTCTTTCCTGGTCACTAAGCACTTCAGACAAAATAGTTGTGCTTGTTCCTACAGAATAGGCAGTTCCATCTTATATAAGGGATAAAGTACCTCCTGCCCGTACAAGGATATTGCAAGTCACCGAGGAGTTCCATAACCATATGGAGGCATGAGGTAGAAGGCTGAAGGGAGAGTTTCTTAATAAGGGTATGGAACTCAGAAGTGACTTGCAATATCCTTATTATGTACGGGTTACTTTATCCCATATAATACATGGTCACACCATCGCCTTTCCCACAAACCATTTACAATCTTGGTGCGGAACTCTTTCATATGAAAAAGCAAGCACGTCTCCCAACATAAAGCATAGAAATAAAACCTCTAGTGCTAAACTAAATACATCAAAAACTTGTTGGATATTTGTTGCAAACCGATATAGCTGCGGTAGCTCAGAATGTGTAGAAACATGCAGAAAGATTATATCTTTTCTCCATCTAAGGAGTGCAAAAAATAAAATCTCTCTCCTTGTCAATGTAAGTTATTAAAATAGAGCAGAAGAGGGCTGGTGAAAGTGGGCAGCCTTGTCTTGTACCCCTGCCTAGGTGTAGTATGTCTGATGTGCCTCCGTTGACCACCACCCGCGCTTTGGGGTTGTTGTATAGAGCCATCACCATCCTTCTATAGTTTGGCCCTAACCCGAATTTCCCCATGCATTGGTCTAAAAAGGGCCATGAGACCCTGTCGAACGCTTTCTCAGCGTCCAGGGCTATCATGACAGCTGCATTGCTGCTTCGGGAGGAGTGGCTGATTATGTGGCATAGTAGTCTCGTGTTGTCATGGGACATACGGTTTTTGATGTAGCCCACTTGAGAGTTGTGTATCAGTTTAGGTAGGTACGCATTGAGTCTATTGGCTAGTATTTTTGCGTAGATCTTGCCGTCTACATTTATTAGGGAGATCGGTCTAAAATTCTTCGCCTCATTTGTGTCCTTCCCCTCTTTAGGTATAACAATTATGTTGCTTCAGCCATTGAGGGTGTCATGCGTCCATTCTGGACACATTCCGTGAATACTTGTTTCAGTGTCTGTTAGAATCCATCTGGTACAACCCCAAGTTAAGATACAGGGATAGGGTTCTAGACATGCACAAATGGTACAAACATGGTATCTCCACTGCCCAGGACCTCCAAAAACAGGGCGAGCACACAACATTTGACACCCTCAAGGAAGCTCACAATCTACAAAGCATAGAGCTCTACAACTTCCTGAAAATCAAAGTGGCAATCAGGAAGGCGAACCTTAACAACAGGACACCATCACTCATACAACTTGCAGCCAGTTTCAACACACTGGGACACCAAGTAGCACACCTATACAAAACACTCCGCCCGAAAAAGACAAAACTCAATGATAAGGTTACAAACTTCTGGGGAGCCGCAGCAGGAAGGGAACTAAGTGAGGCCGAGAAATCGGAACTATGGAGATCAACCTCTAGGAAAAAAATAACAGCAACGCTAAACCAGACCAAATACTGGCTAGTACACAAGGCGTACTGGACACCAGCCCCCGCCTGGCCTCCTTGGGGATCCGAGAGAGTGATGCATGCTGGAACTGTGACAGAGAGAAGGGAGACTTAGAACACCTTCTCAGCTGACCTAAGATCAGGGAATTCTGGGACAGAATTGGGACACTTATCAATGAGATCACAGGAGTAGCCATACACATATATTTCCCAAGTCTAGTCCTAGGTTTTGCATCCCCGGCCATCACAACGAAAGAGGATCGTGACCTCATTGACCTACTGCTGACGGCTGCAGTCAAAATAGTCCTAAGTAACTGGAAGGACACCTCAAAGGCTGCGCCCCAGGCATGGCTAAACTGGGTCACGTTCCTAAGGGGGGCAGATAACATCACAGCGAAACACTCGCCGAAAACTCATAGGCAGGCGAACATGTGGGAACCCCTAGACCTCTACCTATCATCGCACAAACCCCCATAGGCGCAACTCTAGACTACCGCTGAGGGGCGCACCCTGCGGATCCAACAAAAGGAAACTAATACGCAAGGCTCCTCCACTCTTTCATTCTCGACTTCTATCCTCCGCTATCCTCTTTCGTCCGGGGCGTGGGTCAAGGACACCAACCGAGCTTCGCGGAGGGGGCGGCAGAAGATGATGACAAGCTGGACTTGGAAAATGACATTCGAACAAAGCCACGGAACGACTGGGCCAACACCCCCCGCCCCCTCCTCCGTCCTACCTCCCCCCCGGCGCCTTTCCCTTTCTCTGGTCTTTTTCTCCTTCCTTTTTCCTCCACTCATGTATATTCCGTGCTCCATGTAAATATATATTTTTTTTACACAATAAAAAAATTACAGAAATAAAAAAAAAAATAGAGCAGAAGAAAGAAAAGCAATGTTCTGTTTGTTGCTTAAAACAGATGCTTCAATTATACTCCGTGACCGGACTTTCACCTCTGCTGCTGGCAGCAGGCATTTTGAGGTCAGAACTCAACTGAAATAATAACTTAGTAGTTGAGTTCTGATGTCTTTTCTTATAATCAGCGACTGGAAAGAAATTAGAGACTGCCGTTTGTACAGGGATTACGGAAGCTCATGCAGTAGCCGCAGTGTTTTATTTTGTCAAAAAGATTTGGGGCCAAACCATTACATGTGTTGGTTAAAGTATACCAAGCAGAAGCAAGAAGAAACTCCCTCGTGACCTTTAAACACTTTGCAACTGGGTATAACCTCTGAAATCACAGGCATACAACAAACCACATATTGACTTTTTTTATTTCTTTATTTATTATATTTTAAAGTCTTTTTCTCATTTCTTTATGTCATTTTTCAGGATGTAAAAAATTATTCAATTTACATCACATACATTTCTTTAAATACATTTCCAAAAATGTAGTTATAAATACATAAAAAGGCATATATCTTAAAAGTGAGACAATTCTAATAAACCAGGTAGAGAACCACATACATACACACTCAATCACACATCCTAGACTTGCACAACTCCAATGCAACCAAAAAACATCCTGTTTTGCATCCGTTGTCCAGCATACAACCAAAAAGGTTTCTATCTAAATAGGAAAATGGCCGACGCGTTTCGGTGGAAAAACAGCAATGGAGACCACCTTCATCAGGACCCGCCAGAGGCTATTCAACTGAGGGTCTCTAAACCTGGACTTTGTGTCTCTATTCTATACTGTAGTTATATCAATACACTAGCTCGTTCCCTCTTCATGGGATCACAGATCAGCTTGCAGCTATGGAATACAGCCTTTTCAGTCTTCACTTCGATGGGTAGAGACAAATATTATGAACCACCCTCAATAATCTTCGTCCAAGAAGAACAGTCCGATAGATTTTTTTCCTTTTCCTAAACTCCTTTTCCTGCAACCTTAGTAGAGTTCCACAAAGTGAACTTGCTCATTCATGCAGAATGAACTCAGTGAGTGCTATTCTCATGTTGCTTTCAGCAGAACCCGGTTTCCTTTTGATCTAAGAAAATGACGAATTTCGTACTACTATTCATAAATCATACAATTCTTGGATTTCAGCTCTTCAATTGCGTCAACTCTGGTATAATTCACTACGTTGTCACCTGATAATGTGCTATGTTTAGGTGATCAGTATTCCTCCCAGGGCACCACCGAGCATCTGGACCGTAATATCCAACCGCAGTGAAACTATACCAAGCGAAATGTATCTACTGCCAGTTATAGGAGTGACATATGGGGTTATAAGGGCGTTCAAAATAAATGTTTAAGGTTGTTGCAGATACCGCAATCCGTAGCTACCTTTATAGCCCATGAAGAGCTGGGGGATGGGATTTCTGTGTCATCGGTCCTTTCCCGTTTGACAATGTGGATCGAGATCTGGTCCACCGCAGAGTTGGGTTTGAACCAGTCAATCATTAAAGATGGTCTTCTCCTGCAGTAGGGCAGTACTATTCCCTGGCTCAAATATATTAAGATCTCAATGGAGAAAATGGGTCGCTCTGACCTATTTGGACATCCAACCAGGAACCTGCCCGCAAATAAGAAGCATTTTCAATGGCAGCATGTGCCGACAGAGAAAACTGAGAGCTCTCTAAACCCTCAGCAAGGGTATATATTCCAGCAGCGGCCCCAATAAACAAAGGGTGGCGGGGCAGCGTTGCTCGCAAGGTGGAAGGGGGGAATATAATATTTTTTTTTTTAAGAAGAAAAAAAAAGAAGTACCTTTTGCTGCTGCAGCTTGCCGCCTCCAGCGTGGAGTTTGCCGCCTCTCCTTTTCCTGGGTCCCAGCAGCCCCTGGGACCCAAACTCTCATCCAATCCCCGTGCAGCAGACCAGTCTGAGCTGGTAGGGAAGACGCCCTGCTCAGACCAGGTCTGTGGGGGTTTCTCCAGCCCAGCTGCTCATTGCAGCTGGGTTGGAGAAACCCTAAATGCGCATGTTTGTTTTAGTCGGCCTGAGACGGCCGGCCAAAACAGAGTGGAGTCCCGTGCCTAAGCCCCGCCACTCCCACCGCCGCTGGCAGAGCCGGCAAATGTAAAATAAGACGATGCAAGAGCATAGTTTTATTTTACATTTGCTGGCCCTGAGCCAGGCAGTGGGGTGACGCTCCTCCGCCATTGCGGAGGAGCCGCCGCTGGTATATTCTTCTAAAATTGTGCCCTGCAGTAGAGCTTCACTTGACGGTGATCACAATACCTCAACACTGCTTTCTTTTAATAAGATTAAGAATAACCCTTTTGCACTGGTTATTTTCGGAGCATCAGGGAAGACCTAGAGTGGAAGACTCGGGCCATGTACCTATGACAATTCTTCACCTCAAGATACATTGCGCTTTGTGATGTTTTGTGCTCACTACGACATTGTTATATACTACCCTTGCTCAAGGGAAAGGGTTTCTCCAAGTAAGAGCAGGCCCGATTTTCCTTCAAAAGCAGTCAAGCCCCTTAATCTGTTTTAATGGTGCTAGTTTTTTTGACGGGCGCTCTAAGATGTATAAAGAGGTGTCTTACGTGCTGAAGGAGCTTTTTAACGGTAATGAACTACTGCATTTTATCTTTTATTGGAAGTATTTTACAAATGCTTTTAATTCTCTCTCATCAAAAATGGATTGTAGAATTCATTCACTAGTAGTGCAAACATTTTTTTTTTAAACAAACCATTAGGTAAATAAAGTCATAATGGGATCCCTTGCTCAAAGGGTGTCTTACGTAGGTAGAAGGGCAAGGCGGCAGCTGGGCCAGATCTATACCAGGTTGCAGGATTGCGTGCAAGATAAATGTACATAAGCCCTTTTCAGATAGTCAGTGGCGTTATTAAAAATCTAGCATGGATCCAGTTCACGCGCTAGCCAATTTCTCCAGGTGAAAGTGAAGATATCTGCAGCAATTCCACCGATCTACTGCCGCCTCCATCAAAATTAAGAGGCCACCATAATGAGGCCCTCAGTGTTCAGGAGATTGTCAAAAACAGAAAGAGCACATCTAGTGCTTCCTAGAAGTGATCCTTTTAAAGCTATCACCGGCGTATTTAACGCATCAGCATAATCATAGTAGCATGGGAGAAAGGAGGTTTGGAGAATGCAGTTTTAATTGAAAAAAAGCCAGAAGTTCAGCATTTTTGGGACTACATCTGCATTTTAATGTTGTGCACAGCGCCAAACAAGAGGAGTAGCTGGGTTTCTTATTTAGCAATTCGAATTAAGCAGTAGCTGCGGCATTAAAATAGCTATGGTCTGAATGTGACTTGCATGTGTTTGCAAAAAATGTTACCTAAAAAAATAACCCTACGCAAAAATAAAAACATGAAATGAAAGCGAAAAAGTGTTAGCCTCTCACTCATGACATTAAAATAAGCTACTTTTTAGGTAGGTAGATGTGCATGTGCCAAACAAAATGCAATCACTCACAGTGAAGAGAGCCTGGGACTTAAGTTGGTCCCCATGCTATAAACGGTGGTACCCGGAAGCAAAAAAATTAACCCCTCAATACACCAATGGATGTAGAGGGGGCTGACTAAAAGCTCATGTAAGTATACAGTGTGAATGCTGAATTAGGATTAAAAATAAATACAAACAAGCGTTAGCAATGCAATAGGTCTTGCATTACTTAAAGTTTGAGCTAATGGCTTTGCTAATAATAATAATGCAACACCAATAGTTCAAACTTTTAGTAACGGGAGACCTAATGAGCTTTAAAAGCTAAAGCGCGGGTGCCTCGGTTATAACAAAAATAAAGAAATAGAATACGAGGCATGCGGCCAGATATTTTTTTCTATTTATTGACTTTGGAAACCCTCATTCTTATCCATGAGGAAGTGGGACAAGCTCCTAATGAGATATGTTTAATAGCATGGATTTGTCTCAGTTAATGACATTTATGCATGTTAAATGAGGAAAGCGGTACAAAAGGGGGTGGTGATGGACGGAGCATCTGAACCAATCAAACACTCACACCCAGTCAACAGATCTGGGTTTAATCCTTCACCGCTCTTTAGCCCACTCTGCGGGAGAGGTGTGGCGCCGCGGCCAGGGCAACTGACGCTGGAATCTGGGGATCAGGGTTCGATCCCCGGCTCCGGCGGCAGGTTAGCCCAGCACCATGTGACTCTGGGCAATAGCTCGCTTAATCTTCCCGACGGCCCCCAGCGCCTAGAGACCCTTACGGGTGATTGTGCGCTTTACAAATGTGGATTATTATTATTATTACTCTGCCACCCCAGTTCAGACATGGCCTTATGCAAATCAGTCTGACCCTGTGCCTCATGGGACCAGTCCAGGCATGGCTTGGCAGTTCGGGCTGGACTGTTCCCATGAGGCACAGGGTCAGACCGATTTGCATATGGCCATGTCTAAACTGGGGTGGCAGAGTGGGCTAAAGAACGGTGATGGATTAAACCCAGATCTGTTGACTGGGTGTGAGTGTTTGATTGGTTCAAATGCTCCGTCCATCACCACCCTCTTTTGTACCGCTTTGTTAAATGAGGAAGGCATTGTATTGCTATCCAAAGAAACAGAACTTCGGAATTCACTGTGTGCTCATACGAAATTAATAACAAGAACTGACAAAGCCAATAGTTTGATACTTGTTGGGAGTGAAAAATGTGTTTTGTGTGACTCCGATGCAGAGCTCTCCCAGTGCCACTGTCACTGTACTGTGCATGAAAAACTATCAGTTTATAGAGGGGAATGAGAATTTGCTTAAAACAAAATGAGTCTGCCATGCATGCACCAAAGTGCAGCATAAGGGACTCTCTGATTGTGGAACAAAAAGTTAAAAATACTATGCAAGTCTGCGTTATGCTCAATTTCTCTAATACCATGCAAAACGCACCCCTAGTGACATTAATGTCCGACTACGCCAACAATAAAAACAACAATTCAGGCAGATGACTTAAGGAAAAGCACTATTAGCCTGTCTTTTATCGCAGTATTTCACTATTTTAGCTGCTGTACAAGGCGATTATGTATTTTTAATAGCATATGGTAATTTGCATTTAGTTCGCTGCTGCTAATAATTGCCCAGTGTGACCTGAGGTGACAAATGCTACAGTTAAAACAGAATTAAGCGGATTATAATGAACATTTATTTCCCGGTCCATTTCTTAATCCTAGGTTTGTTAGTACTGTGCAAAACAACTTTCCTCTGTGTGCTGCTCGTGTTCGAGTAGAATATGGCGAAGCCTTCTCAGCGCCTTGCCAGGAATTTCTATATATCCCTTGTACTCCGAGCTTGGCCATAAACAAGCAGAGATTTTTAATGATAACCAATTAAATGGCCGGGTAATTAAGTCCCATTACAATGGATAATAGTAACAAGTGCTACTCCTAGTGCTTAGAGGCAGCAAAAGTACTATTAAGTTAAAAATGCCAATCTGTACAAATTACAATCCTGACTTTATTAATACAGCTCCAGGCCAGAGGTAGGGCTAGGGTGAGGTAACATTAATTTCCTTGCAGACTTTGACTCGTTCCGTGAACAGTGTTTGCTCCTCCGGTTTAGGTTAAGATCAAAACCTTTGGTCACATTCCGTCCTGCACTTCAAACTGCTTAATCTGAGTGTACCATCCTAAAGTGCAGCTATAAAAGGCCCTTTTGTGTTCCAAACAGATCGTATCGTACCGTACCGTTCTCTGTGCCCAAGAATAGAGCGCCATCTCGGCTCGCCTCACAGATGTACTGAGCTCGAAAGTTTCGGGTGCTAAACTGAAGGGACCCGGCTGAGACCAATGTACACCGTGTTTACACATCATGGCACTTGATAGGGCACCCTGGCCACGTGGTAACAACAATTACGTTCCCTTGTAAACAGATTTTAACCCCTTCCATGCTGATGACGCCCCCGTCCTTCATGCATCACGGTGGGCGTGTGCTGATGACGGCTGGGGGCCGTCATGATCCCACTAACTCTTATAAACGGCCACACAGGCGCAGAATTGCGGCCGTGCCCAAGGGGTTAAAACAAGAAACAAAAGCAGTCAGCCAGGGGTTAAAACAAGAAACAAAAGCAGTCAGCCGTACCCAAAGTAAAAGCATGCTATGCATAAAGAAATAAAAGCGGCCGGTCGGCAGCTATACTAAAGTGAAGGTGCGCCGTGCCACACATTAGTATTAAATTAAAGAAACAAGTAGTCCCTGATGAACACATATGTTTTACACAGTGAAACAACAAACAGCACCGTGAGGGAGTCTCTGGAGGTTGTGCAGCCCGAACGGAGAGCGTGTCAGTGCCGCAAAGGTAAGTTCGAAACCGAGACCATATGTCCTTGGGACGGGCTGAGGGGGGGGGGGGGCGTTGTCTCTGCAAATTGGTCAGTCCTATCCCGGCAATACGCTGCATTACGAAGTCAATATTTTGACAGTAGTATTCACGTTTGCATCCACTGGATGACGCCGAGGATCTTAGCCCGCACAAACAAATAGTTGCAAGCCGTCGACACCCAGTAAGTCTGTCACACTTTGGGTGAATCCCTGCCAGTACAACGTATGCGCGGACAGGCCCAAGCCACATGCAGGAAATCAGCCAACTGAGTTCCACACCTCACACATTTACTGTGGGTAGGCGTAGCCGCGTTTAGACGGAATGGCAGAGTAACGCCGAGGATTGCTCAAAACTAGGGAGCGTTAATCAACTAATCTAACCCCTCCTACCCAAAACCACCCAAAAGAAAGAGCTTTTAGGGTAGAGTGTGCACGAATACGACGTAATTACTATGGTCCTGCGCCGTGTTCGCTGAAGAAAAGTATAATTCGTTCAGTCCTTATTCTGGAGTGTGTGGTCCTGATGAGAACTCCACAATAAGAAGAGTTTGAAACGTGTAGACCTTGTGTTCTTAAAGCCATAAGGAATCAACTAACGAAATGGAATTTTATGGATTACAGATTCGTGTTTAAATTAGAATCTATGGCTATGTGAAAAATGTGTTTTTTGGCTAAAAATTGACTGAAGATTGTAAATAAGAATAGTATGAAAGAAAGTATGGATGAGTATGTTTGAACAGTGATTTGGTATGATACTAAGTGTGCTTGATAGGAGGGGTGTTGATTTTGATTCATTGTACAGAATGTCTTATATGTAATGTTTGTTTCAAGTTTTTTCTTTAGAAATGTGAAAAATTTGATATAAAAAATGGTTAAAGAATTCTAATGAAGTTTAATTAAAACAAAACAAAGGATTGATTCAAGAAACTAAGGTCTCCTCACTTTATGTTTTAGCTCTAAGGTGAGATGCATAAGAGATAACAAATTCAGATAGGCAGCATTGGCGCTTCTTTTGGTTTATAATCGTTAACCACCATGGCACACTTGTGGCAAGGATATCTTCACCTCAGAAGAAGAAATGGACTTGTTTCTGTCACATAACCGCCTGTGTGACCACAGTACCCTCTGGTTGTCTTGTACTATAAGCATTAGAGTGCAGAGCAAGTTAGATGTTGTCTCCAAGATATCGGTTGAAACCTTTAACTTGGCCAGTACACCGTGGATCTAACAAGGCAGATGTAACATTTTTTAAAGAAACTCCCTCATGCATTCCGAAACCATCTGCATCATTGCCAATGACCAAGTGTTACATCTTGTATTATATTCCTTCCCCTTTAATAGCATGAGACCTGTTTGCTCTTTGTTCTAGTTCTGTGTTTTAGGTTTCCCTGAAGCCTTCCTTGCTAAATATTGTCAACAAAAAAATAAAATGCATAGCATTTTCTAATCCAAGTGTCTAACAGACAGAACGTAGAGACTCTCAAACTTTTCCAAATTACAGGTCTTGTACCATCAGGTGGTATACATTTGTTATTTCTGACAGCTAGGTTACCCACTAAACTTGGATATTGTGCTATGTAATAGGAAGAAGATGATTGACAATACAGTGTCTTAGAATGAGGCCATCAATTAGACATGGATTGTTAGACCAGACCGAGTGCATCATCTCTCTTGTCTTCTGAGATACTCCAAATGGATTGGGTTACAGCTTCATAGCTTCATGGATTGTTGACACAATGTCAACTTCTCTGGCATGTTTTCTCACCTGGGCCAGTAGCACAGGCAGACAGGACAGTCAACAGGATTGGTAATCTATCCTGAAACGAATTTCACTTCTAAGAGATATTTAAATACAACTGAGCTATGTAGGAGATAGGCGACAATCCATGAAGTAGTGAACTAATTCCTTAGTAGTATCTCAGAAGAAGGGTGGGTAGCTGTTGGCAGGAGAGATGACAATCTATCTGGTCAGGAAATTCATGTATGATGGATGCCCTCCTGCTAGCTCTTAATGGTCAAGTGTGTTCTGACGGTCATGTGGTCCCAGAAATGACATTTGGAGCAGAGTAACTAATTAGCTGGGGCCAGTGTAATTGGAAAATAGCATTCTTGCCGTCACTTGTAAAAAACTGAGGCCCAAAGAGCAAGTAACTATTATTAGACTATCTTACAACCAGGCATCTTACTGCATCAACTATCTTCAGCCTCGACTCATCTTCTCCACCAACTCACAAGTGGCACACACTAAACATGGACACAAACGTTTTATGCACAGAATGCAATAGAAGCTTCTCCACCAGACAGGGAGAGCATACAGGGTGTGGAAACATTTGGCAGAGGGAAACAGCAATTGAAAAAATATAACAATGCTATAACTCTAGAAAGTGCATAGGTGCAAACATATCCAGTTTCCTTACATGGCCACCAGGTGTTGAGTTTAAAGGGTGGCAGGGGGTGCCACATAGTGCCACTTCATTGCACTTACAGCTAGAAAGGGCATTTTACAGGCAATGGTTTCAAACAGATAAGTAAGTGTTAATGGACTTCCTGAACTACTAATCAGTTACCAGAGCTTAGGCGTTTGGGTTCCATGTGTAGGACCTCACTCGCAGATAGGGTTTTGCATCCATTATCTCATTTTATAACAGGATATACGTTTGCGTTTGGTGAAAAGTGTGGGGGGGCGACGACTTTTCCACTTGAAATTGTTGCATAAAATGATTAATGGTACCCTATATAGGTGAATTTTTGGGTTGGTTCTTTTAGGCCCTTCTTAATGTGGAGGTCCTTTCACCTCTCAGATGGGGGGCGTGGGGGAGGGGTAATAGCACATTAATCAAACGTTTTGTCGTAGATTTCCTCTTCTATTAGAATATTCGTTTGATGCTCAATAGAACTATACTGTTCTCTGCTTTATGTGAGACCACCAACTTTCCCACTGAACCCTAGGGCATAACAGCTTCTCTAAGGTGTTAGATCATTCAACAGTTTGGCTCGGTCATTATGTACCTTACATTCAAGTTAGCATGACAATAGCAATCAATAATAATTCCATCTTTTAACGTGCTTTGTGATTTCCTTTGTACTATGCAACCTGAATTGAATCTACGCATGCATGTTAATTTAGGTAATTTATTTAGTGGCTGTAACATCCAATTAAGAGCACAGGAAGCATACATCCAACACAGCAGTGAAAATACCATCACTATGTAACACAATTTTGGTGGTAGAAAGTGTGTCACAATCAAAGTTCACACAATTCTTGGCATTGCTGCTAAGACTTCAAGCATGACTTTTTAGCTAGTCATTTTGGTTTTGCTACATGGGCACCCGAGCAAAGGGACTAAGCAGATGGATCCTTTCCCTCTGTATCCTACATGGATTTCAGACTTGTTAGCCCAGAAATCACTGCACGGAGATTAAAGCAAATCAAATCAATATAGTCCAGAATCAGATTTCAACCAGAGTGAAAATGTTAAGACTAAGCTAAACTGCAGATCTCTCCAGCCTTGCATGTACTTGTTGTGAAAGGTCGGAAGCCGGATTTCAAATTCCATTGGACCAGCTCCTCATTTAAAAGACTACCTGCGTAACTGGCGTGTCTTGTTGCTTAAGCACAGGCAAACATTTTTTAGTTTGACATATGTTAACAGCTGTTCGGGAAATACTGCATTCCTGTAAGATTTGAGTTTCTGTATTTGCTCAACCAAGCATCTTCCAGAAGTACAAAAATTCCCCATCAGAGGCAATTCTACTGAATATGTGCACTCTACAACAAGCGATAATCATATTAAAACAGCAGTTACAGTAACTGCTGAACTAATGTATCCTCTGCCATCCAAATTCCCAACTCCTTCCCCCTTCGTTTCTCCAATCGCCTCTGAGGCTCTCAACAGATTCATGCTGCACCTTACCACCAACACCAAGAGTCGTAATGCAGACCTCTGTGGCACACTGGGTCCCCCCACAACTCTTCTGGGATCACCCGAAGGTTCAGGAGACCTCTATTCAGCCCAAGGTAATGAATATCTGTGAGATAGGGAAGGCTAAGGGGCCTTCCTTCACATTCTGCAGGGTGTGTGCATCATTGTGCGTTAAGACACCGCCACCACCTCTATTGAGCACTCATCTAACCAATTTATCTTTCTAACAGTCAATTGTTTTCCAACCCGTCAAATAATGCAGCAAGCCTTTAATCTAGGTAGTTCTGCCCACTATTCTGCTCTATTACACACTATACACCAACAGTCATCCAGCAAGCCATGGTCAACTTGCCGCACTGACTCTACCAGACAACTTTCCTCTTTCTGTCGTTACCAACCCATCCTACACCACACCTGGAATCCACCTTCTCTGGCCCCACAAAACCCCATAAATTTTCCCCAACAAAGTCACACTCCACCTGCCTTACATTTTTATGCACCAATTTCACAGCGGTGAAACTGAAAACAAAACTATAAATAGAAAGACTTTTTTTTTTTTTACCAAAACCACAAAAGGCTGCGCTTGCAAATAGAAATGCATACTCCACCATCCAAAAACACGAACTCTCCTGCACTGCCTCACACACGAAACACAATATTTTACAGTGTTAAAGTTATTGTAAACAAGCCCAAATTACTCACCGGCACTCCCAGAATATGAGACAGCTGATCTGCTTTTGACTGGCGGAGACAGTTACCAGCATTGGTCACAAATACAACAGGGACCAGAAAATGTCCCTGGGAATTCACTAACTTCTGAAAGGCCTTCCTTGCTGCTGGTATAGGAGTTTTGCCACGAACTAATACGCCATCAATGTCGAATAGGAGGCCGAAGTTGGGCTCCGCGCTTGGCTACGGGAGGGAAGTATAAAAAAGTATTCATTTTAAAATTGTGTTGAAAAAAAAAAATACAAAATGCAAAATAAACCAAAGAAAGCAGTTATTGCAGCATTTAAATGTGCATGTGAATTCAAATGACCAGCAATCATTTCCCCTAGAACAGAGCGGTTTACAATATTATCATGACCGCTGTTACATCAAAAAAACTACAAATATACCCTTCCACTCCCAGTGGCGCCATTTGTCAGTTTGTTTCCAACACTTGCAAAATGGATTATGGAAATTTACAAAAAAGTAAGTGACGGGCAGGGTGCTTGAGACATGGGAGTATCCGTAAAAAACATGGAACTCTCAGCTGAATAGTAGTGTGCATTTTGATATATATATATATATATAGATATAGATATAGATATATATATATATATATAAAAAGTTAGGATCTGGACAGTTTTGTAGATAAGATACTGAGGCGGTGGTTTTATATGGAAAAAAAAAAAAACGTACGCACATTCTACACTAATAGGATAGTGTCATAAAGTATTACAAAAATAGAAATAAAAGGGACAGGACCTTAAAACCAAGAGCATCTATTCAAAATGCAGTGCTAAAAAGTGCATACTTGGAAATGCAAGACATTTAAAAAAAATTATATATATATCAAGCCATCCTACTGACAAAATAACTACTTGGTAGAGCCCCTGCTCTAGTTTATCAACTTATAATTTTAGGCTTATATTTCCACTACTTTCACAAGTTACTTCATGTGACCTCTATAAGGCGTTTGCTTAAAATAGAGACACCATTATTAAAGAATGAAGCACACAAAAAAAGGAAATAATTACACCTTTTTAACTGAGTACAAGAGAGCCCGGTAAAGGCTTTTGAGCAAGGACAGAACATTGCATAAAAAGAACCAGCAGGTTTGCACAGTAGGGCTTTTTGCAGATTGGATAGAATGGATATCTTGGGTTGTGCTGTATGAAAAGGCGGGGTACAAATGCGGTTCGGGTCCTTTGTTAGTTGTAGAATTACAGAATGAGATTTGCACACAGCAGTTGCTGTATAACACGTGTTTTTTCCCAATATGAAGACTAGGGACTGATTTTAATCAAAGGGAGCGCTGGAAAGAGGATGGCATGATGTGCTTATATCACCAGGTGGATTGCCACCCTCTATTTTACGGTGTCCGGATACAGAACGGTTAACTATTGAAAATATTACAGGTTAGTGAATATTGTTTATGCCCTTACTTCATTACAATAACTTCATTGGGATTGTGCTAATGTTCAGGACGTTTCGGTGTTCACAGCAATTAAGTGAGCAAACAAATATATAGTATTTATTATATCAATTAACCACAATTAATCAGAATGCTGTTTACCATGTTTATTGTGATTGAGTGGCTTTTTATTAGAGGACTTCGATTTTTACTGCAAAGTTTTAAAATATTAAAGTATTGTGCTTTATTGAGTTTACTGTATTCAGACTCCCTAGCGCTGGGCATGGAATACTGGCCAGGTCTACTACCCACATACTCAAGAACACTCACTTTCCTTCACACGAGCACATGGTTCTGGTGAGAGTGGAATGCCAGCATGAATTGATGTGAATGGTTAGAGCACCTACAATCAACTGGTTAGGTTAAGAGTGTAATTGCTGAAGCAAGAAATCAAACTTTCCAAATAAACTAACAACTTTTGTATACGATAAAAAAAAAAAAAACCTCCGATTTTGGAGTGCGGGTTGGAGCCTTCTTCTACATTGCTCATGCTTCTGTTTCAGGAACCAAACTCCTACATTTCATCAAAACTCCCTTGACACCTAATACAATTACTGTCACAGATGACCCTGCCCCCTTCATATATTTCCCCCGAAATTAATTAAAAGTATGTGGTCAACTCTACTGCTTTGTTTTCTGCTCCACCGTTGCATTACATGCGTCTCTTCTACTTTTGTAAAGCACTTCTATACCAGAGAGATGAGATCTGTTCTAATTAAACGGTTAAATATACATGTCTTGAATTATTAGCTTGATGAGGAACCATCGTTCTTAATAGGTGCATCAGCATCATGACGCCTTCCATCAAAGCAACGCAACACAAAAGATTAAGCTTGGATAGACAGCACTGTACAATTAGAGTAATTAGTCCACAGATTATCTCAATTTTTACAAAAATGTCCTGCAATGGAAGAACCGTAGGCAGTTTCCATAGATTCTTTTCTGACTGCACATTTACCAAGCCATTAACCAACGAATAAGATCTACTGAAACTACCAATCAAATAGATGTGTCTTGTCCTTCAATGTCAACTTACCAAAATGGCAGAGTTAGTAGAAGCAACATCACACCCTCTTCCATCCCCAGTGATGTCCCATTAGTGACCCAATGTTCTACCTTCAGCCCCCCCCCCCCCCCATCAGCTCTCAGTTTGCAGATGGATGGCATGGGAATGTGCATGAACAGAACATAAATTTCTCGCAAAGCCGTAGTTACTTTCGGTTTCTCTCATTACCTCCTGACCATGGCAACCAGGTGTCGCAAGAGCAGTGGTACCCAACAAAAGCCAGGGGTCATATGCATTACCTTTGGTTATCTCCAATTGGCTACCTCCAGCTATCTAACTGACGTCCAGTTGCACATAACAGACTTTTAAGTAAGGTAATATATACATAGAAGAGTGAAGCAAAAAACCTCCAAGGCGCTCCCCAAGTTTACAGCTCAAGAAAGATACAGGATTGAGATGATCAGAGAGGGATAGCAGTAAATGAGTAGGTTTCCACGCTATGTCAAACAGCGTGCACCAAATCCGATCAGACAGGAAGAGCAGTACAGTGGACTCCCTCTGCACGCAATCACACACTCTGCAGTGACTGCCAGAAAAAAGAAGCACTTTATGTAACTGTTGTGGAAAAGCATGGGAAGTTTTACAGGCAAATGTACATTCAGGCTTGTAGTCTATTTCTAGCACAATTAATTGGGAAGAAGGCCCCCCTCACCCTTGTTTGCTGCTCTGCTGGTTGCATGGAATGTAGGGGGAGAGAGAGGGAGAGCTCAAGGGAAGAGAGAGATGTAGAAAGACTGCCAAGATGGCACACAGTAGGCTCTGCAGTGTTCACAATCAGTTGGCATGGCTACGCCATTATTGCAGGGGTAAATCCCACCCCAGGCAGCAATTATGTTGCACAGCATATGCGAATGTGTATTTACTAGAAATTAGATAATTTGCTAACTAGATCATTTGCTAACTAGAGCGTACTCAAGGTTCATCTACTCATAATGTCAGCTGTTAACCACCTCCCCTCTAATTCAGAGCTGCCACTGTAAATTCCTACAGAGTCAGATTTTGAATTTAGGTCAATTGCTTTGCTTTACAAGCAGACTATCCTCCCCCTCTCCTCCACACCAAAGACGTCGGCCACCAGGAAATCAGCCACACCCTTTAATGCTATGGCCATCCGTGCCACCTGTGTGCCATCCTCTCAACATCCCCAGTTTCATATTGAGTCAGTCCTGGGGTGAAGGCAATCCGCATAGCTATCTTGCTAGCCACAACGAACTTCCCACACTACCACACACACCTCTACTACCCCCTCCAGAGTTCGTCTGTTCCTAAAAAGGCAAGCAGGCTCCTTGCCATGACTGCATACTAAAACCGCAGGCTGATTATTATTTAAGGAAGATGAGGGCAAACTACCCTTTCAAAAGTCCTGCAATTCTTCAGTGAAAGTCCCAATCTTCAAGCAGGAGTTTAGCTTATTCTCAACTTTATCAATGATACAGTCTCACTTCTTTAAAAATGCCAGCGCATAAGCCTTGCAAGTTCAGCCTTGCACGGCCCACCAACAGTTGCTGTGGCATTTGTTTTTCATGAACTGTCCTGATTTTTAGTGTCACTTTAGACTCGCGACCTCAACGGACCACAATCCTCGGGGTAGCAAAAGTGGTAACATACGATCTGCCACTGAATCCGCAAACGTCATCCAGGATTGACCCCTTGGCACGACTCCAAGCCCCTCAGCATATCTGCTGCAGGAAATGCATAGATGGTAAACATAGAAAGTGGGCAAGTTTCTTAGGGGAAATCTATATTTTCCGTAGAGGACAGTGTCAATTGGGAAGACATGGGAAATATTTCAGGCCCTTATTTAACACACAGCTCCTACCCATGTTCAGTTTTACAGGTAGGGTACTTGTGACGACAACGGAGGCCAACTGAAGACCTCTTCTACACAGAAGGTTCTAAAATTCCCGTCTAATTACTGCAATGACTCTACCCATACTGACCTATTGCGGTTCAGGTGTACAAAAATGATAAAACAAGGCAGCCATGAGAAAGATCATGGTGGCCTCTATCAACCGCCACGTGACTGACATGTTAAAAGGACTAGAACAGATGTGACTCCATCTTCCTACTAAAGATCTACAGAATTTTAGACAACTAATGCTTACCCGATCTACCAAAATGAGAACTGCTATCCTTCCACAGATTTGGTTCCTTGCCATCGATACCCTCATTGCCATATTAATGGCTCTAAAACGATCCGGCAGGCACCCCGAATTTATGAAGACATTTTGGCTGTCCGGTATGAATGTGGGCTATTTTCTACATGGCCTTTGCATGGAGTCTGGGTCTACACAATAAATGTCGCCAACGAAGAAGGCATTGATACTAGTTAACAAGGAGAATGAACTATTTCACTTTGTCAAATGTGTGCAGGCGGAGTGGCAAGGGTGTTGGGGGGGAGCTTGCGAAATGCGATACCAAGAATGCAGGAAACACAGAATGGAACCCCAAAACTGAGATGGGCAGCAACACCTTTAGATCCCACTGCAAATGTAGGGTACTGACAATTACCACTGTTGGGGAACTTGAAATCCAAATATTAAGATAGTGACGATTTAAAAACTGCAGTGTTGGCATTTTATCATATTCATGTTCTTTAAAGTGTAGGATAACCTTGATGACTAAATAAAACAAATAGCAATTTTTTCAAGACACTACATTACAGTATATTATACTACCACAAGTTGGAATCAAAGGCCATGGCCGTGGATGAACAATACTGCAGTTATACAATCCAAACCTACTGCATACTAGTAAAATCAACAAAAGAAGGCTTTTCATACAATTCAATAATGCAGTCTTGAAGCCACCGCATTTTTCAGTGTCAAGCACCTTTCTTTAATTTAAAATTTTGTAAACTATTGTATAGAATAAAAAAAGCATGCGCATGCAAAAACTACACACCAAAAAACAAGAGAAAACGAATAATAAAAACATTTGCCCCGTGCTTACAAGTCGAGCACCAAGTACTGAAATGCGGAGGCAAAGCAAGGGTACAGTGAGCCAATGCATACAGGTAAAATAGGCCCGGCTTCTTGGTAATACAACCATCATTGGATTACCGAAGGCCCCTCATTCATCCCAGGGAACTGGTACCACTGCTCCTACTGCATTATTGATAGTTGGGCCCCGATTGAATTAGGAGGGGTGATGTTGAGGGGTGTACTTTTTGCATTGAAAAAATACTCAAGAGCAATTCTACCTTGTATGCGATCTCTTAGATGCAAACTTAACAGACGCCTTTGGCAGTGGCAGAGAAACATTAGGCTGCCGTAAGATAGAGTTTCAAAATATATCTGAAAACTGACTGATGTGTATGTAGTTCGTTGTCAGAGATAATGTGTATGTGTGTGTGGGGGGGGGGGGGGCGGTCACTGCTCAATGCATTTTGCCCTCCATCATTCCAAGCAGACATCACAATGAGTCCCTTTAGTAGTGGGAGTTAAAAGGAAAGGAAGTGCTCAAAACAGAAATTATTATTTCACCCATTGCCCAGAACACAGAAGGCCAGAACCCTTACCAAATTCCCTATGTAGAGCAATCACGCCACTAAAACTGCTCTTTTTTTCAGCAGTGCCCTAAAACATCCTGCTTGTTTTGTTATTTAGAAATTTAGTATAAAATAAGCACATGACAAGAAGAGAAAGTGCCTGTTCCTTATTATCAGGTGCGGGTGCCTAAGTATTATTTCTACTAAGCTTTGCTTTTAAACCATCTCAAGTTAGAACATTATCCAAATACTCCATTTCTTCCATTTTAAAAGACACACTTTTCACTTCTTAATTTGACGAGTTTCTCCTTCATGGTCAATAAAACACTTTAAATTGTTTGTCATGCTTACTTTCAGCACTAGAATATATTAGAAGGTCACCCTGGAACACTAATGAAATGGTCCCTAACATTTGACATTATTCTTCGGAAAGCAGTCACTGATGACAATAGTCAAAAAATCATTCTGCAGAACTTCCCACCCGATTACCTGCCCCTAAGCGCAATTAGTTAAACCAACTTGCCTGCTCCGTCATGGTTATCAAATGCTCAATCCTTGGTAGAGGGGACCTCTCAACCCAAACTGCACCCTTCAGATTTCCAAGATCTGGTAACAGGTGCAACTGACTAGACTACTTGCATACCAGTACTATTGACAAAATCCACAATGTTGCATCCACAGGATGTATTATCACCAATAAGCATTTATCTCAGAAATTCTTAAAGAAATAAGATTTAAACACTATATGGCAAATTGTGTGCCTTATGTTCTGTTGGTAACCAATAGAGTTTAACCTTTATTGCAGGAGTAAACCCATTAGTCTTGCCTAGTCTTTCCTGGAACACTGAACCGAGTCTTTTCGAAGTATTCCTTTGATTAGCACCAACATTTGCAACGTGTAGCTTTTGTTTGGAGACCTTTCACAGACATAAGTTGTCTAATCCTGGTTTGATTGTTATGTGTATTTGTAAAGGACATTCTCACCCACAAGAGTATCCTGGACCTGCGCAGGTCTGTATTCCTAAACCTGCCCAAGATAGGTTATATAATTCAAAAGCCAGCTTCTTGTAAGAATTCAAGAGAGGAGGAGACTCTGATGTGAAGTGGGAGTTCGGTTCTCATTTTAGGAGTGATGTAAAAAAATGCTTGCCCTCTTAATCTGGTTCAGTGTAAGAATGGGATATGAACGAAAAGTAGGAGTCCTTCGGAACAGAGGTGCATGAGTGGTTAATGGAAGGAGGTGTGACTGTTCAGTTAGGGGAGGCAAATGTTGTGTAGTGCATTAAATGAGTGTATGAGGACTTTGAAATGAGGGTGCATGTATATCCAGAGCCAGTGGAGCTTCCAGAGGTGGGACGTGATGAGAGTTGTGTGTGAAAGGTTAAGATAAGTCTGGCTGCCAAGTTCTGGAGTGGATTGTTGATCCTCAGCTTTCAGGGTGTTCTTAGCCGAGCTTGATGGCGACTACAGCAGGAGTGACTGTTTTTCTATTGGTGCTTGGGAGCCAGTTGAAGATTTTCCTTTGCATCTTCAGGTGTGGAACCAGAATGCAGTAAGATTGTTGACTTGTGCTGTCATGTCCAGTTTGCTGTTGATTATGGTGAGGTTCCCATCATGGTTGCGGGTCAGAGTTCGGCTAGCAACCGGTTGGAGTCCCATGATGAGGTGCTCTTGCCGAAGACCACTACTTCGGCCTTGTTGGTGTTCAGCTTAAGGCAGTTGGCTTTCATTCATTTAGTGAATTTAGTCATGCGGGCGGCAAACTTTTTTCTTGTGGTCAGGGTCTTGTCCAAGAGGGAGAGAATGAGTTGCATGGCATAAGAGAGGATGTTGATGTGTGCGTGGAGGGATCATGTGCCATCTTCAGCATTAAGGGAAGCAGTTAACTCAGATCATTTGGGAGGAGCAGCATTTTCTTTCTCTTCAAGCAGTAAACCTTTCAGGGGAGGGAGAACTTGCTTGTGGACCGTCAGAGTTGACTTTTCCCCATTATCAACCTTAATGGTTCAGCGTTCAAGGAATTTCCAACAATTATTAGACAGATTAGGGACCCCTTGGCTGGATCTCTCTGCCACTAGGAGAATTGTCGGGTACCCAAGTTGTATTGTCTGTTTCCAGGTCCAAGGGTGTAGTCAGTGAATACATTCTCAGTTCAGCAGCCGAGAGAGGGTTCTCTATGTCTTCACACCCATTCCCCAGGAGAATCAGCTATTTAATATCAGATCGAATCAGATTCTGTAGGGGATTTCCGTTCTGGCCCAGATGAAATGGTTTAGCCCTGCTCTTGTAGCTAGCATTGTACTCAATGTTTCCTCTGGAGTCTTCAACTCCGTCAGCACAGATCCTCAAACTGAGCATCTCTGGAGAGACTGCATCTGGGGCATTGGAGCTTAAGAGGTTAAAGCTTTTTCAGAAGAGATTAATGTATCAATCCAGCAGTCTGGACACCCAGCTACCCTTAAGCTTTATGCTAGACATTGGAGATTGTTCTCTACATGGTGTACCTCGAAATCCTCATCACAGAGTGAGGATTCTTGAGTTCATTCAGGATGAATTCACTTTGGGGCTTGCAGTTTCAACATTGTTTAGGCAAAAGGCAGCTATTTAAACCCATAGGAAAACATAAGTTGAGCAGTTACATCCTTTGATATCCAAGTTATTAAAAGGATATTTTCTGAAGTGCCCTGTGATCCATTGTCCAGTTCCTTCTCGAGATCTTCCACTGATTAGAAGTGCCTTTCATCTAGCTTCCTTTGAGTCATTGGAATCAGTGGAACTGAAGTTGCTACCCTATAAAGTTATTTTCCCGGTCGCAATTTGTTTGGGGAGAAGAATTGCAAAGTTCGGTGCATCTTTTGACCCCTTCATTCCTTTTTTGTTTCGCAGACAAGGTTATCTTGAAAGTAAAAATATCCTTTGTGCCCAACTTTCCAATGGACTTCCATGCTTCTCAAGACCAAGTTTTTATTATCCTAACCCATCTACTCAGTCAGAAGTGAACTTGCATTCACCTGATTTGCATAGGGTGTTATCTGTGCATTTGACAAGAATCGCATCTTTTAGAAAAAAGCAGGCACGGCCCGTGCAGGACGTTATACAGGGGCGGTGACGTCAGGCGGGGGAGGGTCAGGGTGGGGGGGGGTTGTAAAAATGCGGGATCTGGAGCATTACAGGTAAGTACCGAAAAAAACAAAAACTAATTTTGTTGCCCGCGCTGCATCACATTTGGAGATGCAGCGCAGGTAACGAAATTTGTTTTGTTTATTTTTTTCGGTACTTACCTGTAATGCTCCATATCCCGCATTTTACAACTCCCCACCCTGACCCTCCCCCGCCTGATGTCACCGCCGCTGTATAGCGCCCTGCACGGGCCATGTCTGGATAAAAGAATCTCTTTTTTGTCAAGTTTGGTTTGTCTGGCTATGGGTTGCAGCGGTCATTGCCTACTCAGAGTAGATGGATAAAGCAAACAATTATCCTGGCATGTGAGAACTGACTCAGTCCAGGGGAGGTCATTGATAGCTGTGGCAGCTTCTTAGGCTCTGTTAAAGGGAGCTTCCATAACATATATTTGCATGCCCCCTATTTTCACTCCCTCCAACACATAATCATTCTGCAGGTATGAGATGAGGTGTCAGCTGTTTCCGATTAAAAGGTAGTGGTAAAAGTTAATCACATGTCTGAATATATTGTTAAAGACAATGCATGCGGTTTCTGTCTGCCTCTTTCTTGGGTACTTTCTCACCCAGTAAGGACTAGGAAGAAGAAGACAGATGAGTGGGGTATGCTTTGGTTAATTCACAGTAATCTTCATTACTCCCAGTTGGGGTCTTCCATGTCACACTCATGCGTTGAGCGTGGGAAGAGGCACTCAGAAGGAGTAGTTTCTGTCCTGTAACTCCAGTTCTGTAGTAGGGGTATCTCTGTTATAGTCATAATCTAGTGAATAGTCCCGCCCATGTGCGTGGACCCCGGAGCAATCAAAAATAATCTTACCGTGTCAAAATGCAGAAAAGCATAGACACTTAAGAGAGAATTTAAAGACAGATAATGCATCCTAAAAAGGCTACACTGTCCAGTACTTCAACTAGAAATTCCACCATAAAATCCACAAAACAGCAAAAGCCTGTACAGATTTCCCTTGCTTTACCAGCAAAATCACTCAGGAATGATAGAGAGAAGAACCTGGACAGACAAGCCCCATAGGCTGCCATTATGTGGCTCAAAACAGGATACTGTGCCTTTAAGAGAATCTTCCAGAACCTTCTCCCAGTAACCCAGAATGCATAGCAGGTCCAACTTAGTTTCAGTTCTTTTTGAAGGCGTAACACGCCAGACCTGTAGCATGCCATAAAGGAATATGTCTCTCTCCACCGGGGAGGAGGGAGGGCGCTTATGACTGTAACAGAGATACCCCTACTACAGAACTGGAGTTACAGGACAGAAACTACTCCTTCTGTAGTAGGGGATCTCGGTGTATAGTCATAATCTAGTGAATAGAATGGCAAGCCCATCCCCACACCAAAGCGGCGGTGGAGAAAAGAGAATTAACGCCACTACTGTGCGAACAGATTTCGCAGCGAAGCCTGCCTAACCTGAGCGTCTGCCCTGGCATCAGTGTCCAGGCAGCAATGCTTAGCAAAGGTATGAACCGACTTCCAAGTGGCCGCCTTGCAGATTTCTGCAATCGGAACATTACGGAGCAATGCTGTCGTGGCAGCCTTGCCCCTGGTGGAATGAGCCTTAGGCTTACCTCCTAAGGTCTTATTAGCTTTTTGGTAACACAGCTGTATGCAGGACACAATCCACCTAGAGATAGACTGCTTAGAGGTCGCAAGACCCGTCCTGACAGATCCATAATTGATGAACATTTGGTCTGACCTACGAATATCCCTGGTTTTATCCAGATAAAATTTCAGCACCCTCCTAACATCCAGGGAATGCAAAGACCTTTCCGCTGGAGATGAAGGATTCTGAAAGAACGTAGGTAAAGATATAGTCTGATTGATATGAAAATCAGAAACAACCTTGGGAAGAAACTTAGGGTGAGTACGCATAACAACCTTAGCAGCATGAAATACAGTATAAGGTTCTTGGCAACACAACGCCTGAATTTCACTCACCCTGCGGGCCGATGTAATGGCCACGAGGAACGCCGCCATCCAGGACAGGTGCTGCAACGAAGCCTTATGAATAGGTTCAAAAGGCTCCTTCATCAATCTGGACAGCACCACATTCAAGTCCCATGAAGGCGAAGGAAGCCTGACAGAAGGGAACACTTTCTTCAAGCCTTCCAAAAAATCTTTGATCACAGGGATCTGAAAGAAGGAAGTCTGTGAAGGGCATTTCCTGTAGGCAGTCAAAGCAGCCAGATGAACCTTAATGGAATGGACATTAAGGCCAGACTGCGCCAGATGTAGCAGATATGGAAGGATGACATCTTCCTTGCATGTCGTAGGGTCATAGTTCTTAGACTTGCACCAGATGCAAAACCTCTTCCACTTGTAAGCATAAGAAGTCCTAGTGGAAGGTCGTTTAGCCTCCTTCAGTATGTCCATACAATCCGCTGGGAGATTCAAATGGCCATATTGCACTATTTCAGGAGCCATGCCGCCAAACTCAAAGACGAGAGGTTGGGGTGCACCATCCGCCCCCCGAACTTCGTGAGAAGGTCCGGCCTGCACGGCAGCTTCATGTGAGGAAGGAGAGACCGGTGAAGCAGGTCCGTGAACCACCACTGTCTGGGCCATTCCGGGGCAATCAGAATCATCTTCGCCCTGGATTGGGAGAGCTTGATGAGAACCGCTGGAATCAGGGGAATGGGTGGAAAAGCGTACAGAAAGCTGTTCGACCAGTTGATCCATAACGCGTTCCCCAGCGTCCCCGGCTGGTAGTACCTGGAGGCGAAGTCTCGGCATTTGCTGTTTTCGGCGGTGGCGAACAGATCTACCTCTGGAGTGCCCCACCGTGCGAAGACTTCTCCTAGTACTTCGTCGTTTATGACCCACTCGTGATTTTCCTGAATCAGTCTGCTCAGCTCGTCTGCCTGAACATTCTGCACACCTGGCAGATGAGTAGCCATTATCGAGAGTCCTCGAGCCAGAAGCCAATGCCAGATCGCCTGCGCCTCCTGAGACAGAGTGCGTGATCTCGAGCCCCCCTGCTTGTTGAGGTAATACATCGTGGTCGTATTGTCCGTCTGTACAAGCAGAGAGTTGGTCCGGAAGGACGGTTGAAAGGCCTTCAGCGCCAAGTGAACAGCCCTGAGTTCCAGGAAATTGATGTGGTACGTGGACTCTGACGGGGACCACGTCCCTTGAATCTGCAGATCTCCGGAGTGCGCTCCCCATCCCAGGAGAGAAGCATCCGTCACGATAGTCTGAGTGGGAATGTCCTTGTGGAAGGGAACCCCTCTGAGGAGATTCTCCGCTGAACACCACCACTTCAGAGACTGAAGAGCATGCAGAGACAGTCGTATCTTGTCGTCCCAAGAGCCTCTCCTCTGGTCTCACTGATCTTCCAAGCACTCCTGCAGCGGTCTCATATGCAGCCGTGCATGTGGCGTCAGGAAGATGCATGAAGCCATCGATCCCAGCAGAGAAGACACCGTCCTCACTGTCGTGGAAGGAGCGGACAGGAGAGCCTGAGCCTTCCGAAGGAGTGATAAACGTCGCTCTTCCGAAGGAGACACGCTTGCCGACAGCGTATCGATGGAGGCTCCCAAGTACTGGATGCACTGGACCGGAGTCGGGACAGACTTGGACATGTTGATGTGCAACCCCAGCTTGTTCAAGAGAACGCACGTCTTCTGGAAGTGTGCTTGAGCTTCCGAGAAGGAGGAGGCCTTGATCAACCAATCGTCCAGGTATGGGTAGACAAACACCTTGTTCTTCCGCAGGTGTGCCGATACCACCGCCATGCACTTCGAGAACGTCCGGGGCGCAGACTTCAGCCCGAACGGAAGTACCGTGTACTGATAGTGATTGGTGCCGACTTGAAATCGCAGGAACTTCCGGTGTTTGTGTGCAATGGGCACATGGAAGTACGCATCCTGCAGGTCTATGGCGCAAAGCCAGTCTCCCCGTTGCAGCTGAGGATAAATCTGATGCAACGACAGCATGCAAAACTTTTCTCTGTGAATCCATTTGTTTGCCTGTCGCAAGTCCAGAATGGGCCTGAACTCGTTCTTGTCCTTTTTTCGGACCAGAAAGAACCGGGAGTACAGACCCCTTCCTCTTTGAGACAGAGGTTCATCTTCTATCGCCCTTTTCCTTAGAAGGATGTCGGCCTCCGCCTGGAGCTCGCGCAGTTGATACTGCGAGCTGACCGGAGGAATCGATGGAGGAGGGCTGATGAACCGAAGACTGTATCCATTGCAAACAATATTCAGCACCCACTTGTCCTGAGTAAATTTTCTCCACTCTGCCAGAAAAAATTGAACGCTTCCCCCCCACCGGAGCGGGTAACGGATGAAGGGGAAGTAACCGCTCAGGGGCGAGATCCAGCCGGGCCCTTGTTCGCGGTAGAGGACTGCTGTCCACCTCTACCCCTCTGACGTTTCTGGAAGGGTCTTCTGTATTGCTGCTGTTGTTGCTGCTGCTGCTGCTGTTGTTGCCCAGAAGACTGTCCCCTTCCTCTACCCTGCGACCCGAACCGCCGTTGGAACTGGCGGTAGGGTTTCTTTTCTTTCGGCTTCTCCAGGCCCACAGCCGTCAGGGTTTCAGCCTCGGCCTTCATCCTGGTCATTTCGTCATCTGCGTGTTTCCCGAAGAGGGTGTCGCCGGAAAACGGCAGATTCGCCACTCGTTGTTGCACTTCAGGCTTGAGCGACGTCAGCCGGAGCCAAGCATGGCGTCTCTGATTGATACCGTGGCAGTATCCATGCGCGGCCAGCAGGGAGATATCCGCCGCGGCACTGATGGCCTGGTTCGAAACCAGCATCCCTTCCTGGACGATCTCCATGAAGTCCTCTTTCCTGTCGCGCGGGACAAGGTCCGCAAACTGTTCCATGGAATCCCACAGTGCACGGTCGTACCGTCCCAACAACGCCGAGTCACTGGAGGCCTTCATCGTCGTGGAAGACGTCCCACACGCCTTCCGTCCAGCTGAGTCAATCCAGCGGCTCTCCTAATCCGGAGGCACAGTGGAGGACAGGGAGGTAGCATGTAGTTTCCGAGCCGCCGTCACAATCACCGAATCAGGCACTGGGTCCTTCCTCAAGAAGGCCGGGTCCGACTCTGGAGCCCTGTACTTCTTGACAAGCCTGGAGGGAGCAGCTTTCACCACCGCCGGCGTAAGGAAGAGCTGTTCAGCCGGCTCAACCAGTCCCGGCACCAAAGGCAGTAGGGGGTGAGACAGGTGCTTCGTGTGCAAAGTCTCGAAGATCACAGAAGTTGTGGGCGTAGGGGCCGTCACCTTGATCCCCAACTTCGCCGCCCCTCTCAGGAGAACCTCCTGGAACGTGCCAATGTCATCTATCGGAGACACCCTCGTCTCCGGTGAATCCGACAAAGTAGGCGAATACGAACGGGTCCCAGAGGCCGAATGGGACCTGGATCGATGCCTCCTATGGCGATGTCTGGATCTCGAGGAGGATCCATGTCCACTCCTAGATCTGTCCCTTCTGCCCGAGCGTGACCTCGATCTCCTGGGTCGGGGACGCTCCGCCGGTTTCCCCGGGTCGGACGTCTTGGGCTTAGGAGGAACCTTCGACTTCGGAGTCTTCTTCGGAGGTGTCGGAAGGTTGGGTGTCGACACCGATCTCGGTGGAACCGGAGGAGGAGCACCCGGCACCGGGGCCTGTGGTCCTGACGGAAGAGCAGGTAGAGGAGGCAACGGAGGAGGCGTCGCAGTCCTCAGAGGAGGCCCTCTAGGCAAAGGAGGGGGAGGAGGCTGTATAACAGTCTTTCTTGGTGTATACACCTCTGAATACGCCGTTCCCGGCGAGCCACCATCCTGTTCTGACTGCGGGGAGCCCCCCCACAGTCCTCGGCCTGTCCTTACGGCCCCCTGACGCGGAAGACCGGTGTTCAGACTTCGACCGTGGTTCCTTCGACGTCGAGCGGCCCTTCGGCGTCGACCGTTTTGCACTCCTCGGCGTCGACCGGCTTCTATGCCTCGACGTCGACCCCGACCAGATGGACGAACCTCTAAACCTCGACGACGGTCGCTGGTGCCTCGACGGCGACCTCGACGACGACCTCTTCGATCGCCTCGACAGCGACCTCTTCGATCGCCTCGACGTCGACTTCTTCAGCACCGGAGACCTCTTCCGTCTCGACGGCGGCCTCGACGACGAGGATCCCCTCGACGACGACGATGTCCTCGCCCTCAACGGCGAACAGCGGTGTCGCCTCGACGGCGAGCGCCGACGCCGGGCCCTCCGATGCCGTCCGCTCGACGCCGACGAGGAGGAAATCGACACCGGGTTCGACGGCGGCCTGTGTAAGTCCCGACGGGCGATGTTTTCTCAACCCAGAGCCCTGGGGAGACCGGGAACTGGCCATGGACCGTCCTCTCGACGTCGTGGTCATGGCAACCGACCCAGACGGAGATCTTGGACGTTTGCTGGACTTCCTGCCCCTGGGGAGCCCCCCAGAGGCCTCAGCATGGGCAGTAGAAGCCCCTCCAGACCCACCTTGAGCCTTCAGTCTTCTTTCTTCAAGTCCCTGAAGTCTGATCTTCCTCCTGTCCTTCAGGGTCCTGCCAGAAAAGCCTCTACAGATCACACACTCCTCTGGGATGTGGGAAGAGGGAAGGCAGAGGATACACACCTCATGGGGGTCTGACTTGGCCTTCTTCCTGGAGCACTCCGGGCATTTGTCAAATAATGCAGGCATTATGGACAATAAAAGAGTGCAGAAAACCAAGAAGAAAGTCACCAAAGTACTTTAAAAGTACACAAAATCGAATTTAGTGAGAAAACACCAACAAAACCCTTGAAAAGGGAGAGCTCAATGCTCCAGGGTCCTGCTTGCAGGAGCCGGAAAAAAGAACTGAAACTAAGTTGGACCTGCTATGCATTCTGGGATACTGGGAGAAGGTTCTGGAAGATTCTCTTAAAGGCACAGTATCCTGTTTTGAGCCACATAATGGCAGCCTATGGGGCTTGTCTGTCCAGGTTCTTCTCTCTATCATTCCTGAGGGATTTTGCTGGTAAAGCAAGGGAAATCTGTACAGGCTTTTGCTGTTTTGTGGATTTTATGGTGGAATTTCTAGTTGAAGTACTGGACAGTGTAGCCTTTTTAGGCTGCATTATCTGTCTTTAAATTCTCTCTTAAGTGTCCATGCTTTTCTGCATTTTTTGACACTGTAAGATTATTTTTGATTGCTCCGGGGTCCACGCACATGGGCGGGACTATTCACTAGATTATGACTATACACAGAGATCCCCTACTACAGAAAGGTTGTTGTGGCATATTTTTGCTTGGTATTTACAGGAAGGTATGGTGGCGACTTCTGCTATTTATGTCAGTAACAGGAAGAGGAAGTTAGCCATTGTGGTTTTTTTCATTACAAAAAGCTATGGTATAACCATTTCAGCCGAGATACGTCTGTCTCACCCAGTAAGGACTTTTACGAGGAAGACTCGAACTTGGAGTAATTAAGATTACTGGCAAGTAAACAAAGCATTCACTAACAGTAGGCACAACTCAAAATTCTGATGGGGTCTTACGAACAGTGGCGGTTTCTTCATGAGTAACAAACAATTGAGTATGCAGTTCCTGAGGGGAGAGTAAAGGTGGAGAAGGGTAAGCGGGATCCTATGGTGGCTAACGAGAGGAAGGACGGGGAATCATTCCTTTCGGAATGAGGGCCCTCACACACCCAGCCCGCTGGGTGCCATGCTTCATCATCGGGCATGTTCCTCGTTGGGTCAGCACTGCAATACCCGACGGCACCCTATGTAGAGGCTCTATGGCGGATATCTTTTGTTCCTTGCAGTATGGTGCAGTGGGTGTAAGGGGCCCTAGAAGTGCAGAAGTGTAGGTTCAAGTAAACCATGTGGGTTACAACAGGGAATTGGAAGAACCAGGAAGACTCATTTTAATGGTCCTGCCTCCCACCTTGATTAGAAAATACAGTGTGGTGACTCTGTGCAATAATGTTGCACTCAAATCACTTTGGTCAAAGTGTTTCTGGCCTGTCCGTCTAGAGGATTGGGAGGCAATTCTTGAGGACCTACTGAAATCTGTGGTAATATGGTGTATAAACCTAGTTTTACTATATCGTTGCACCAGAAGGGTGTAGTATCCGTTAGTGCAGTAGCCAATCTAAAATGTAATCATGACTGGCCCCATCGATTTGTGGCGTGAAATGCACACGTTAAAGTAACGGGTGTCGTTTGTCTTGCGCCCACTCAGCGGAGGACCTACCCCACAATGCCGGATCCGGGTTTCTTCATGAGGACAGGAGAGCGTTGCCCCCCTCCCCCGTCCGCTGAGAGCCGATCGGAATTGTGAACAATAAAATGGAAATGAAAGGATAGCAGCATGAAGGACTGTAGCAGTGGCTGGCGAGACACTCCAAAGTGTGCATGTCAGTTTGGCCAGTGTCTTATTTATTTTAAACATAATATTATATTTTTATACAACACAAAACAAAGAACATTAGTTGCCAGGACTTAGTACCTCAGAAACAGAGAATGGTCCATGCACAGTGGTAGTACTTGACATCAGAAACAGACAATGATCTATGCATAGTAGTACAGAGAAAAACGGGTTAAAAATGTGCACATCTGTCAAACTCGTACAGCCCAAATGTGTATATATATATTTTAAAACATGCCATTTCTCCTCATTAGTCTTACGATGATGGGCAGCCTGACATGTGCACTTTGAAGCTCTCCAAACCAAACTGTCTTAGACAGCTGGGTGGAGAGCAAGCATATGCCTCCAGGGCCTGAAGGAGTGTTCAGTCAGCCTGCTCCATCCAATCCTGGTTCATCTCTCATGCGGGTTAAGAGTATGAGAAAAGAGCCTGGATTGGTTATGGGAGCTCTTCGTGCAACAGACTGCAGAAGAACACCAGGGAGCCTGTGCAGCCCGTGTGAAAGCACAATTTAACCCCTTCCGTGCTCCTGTCGCGAGCACTACCTAGCTGTGAACGGCCAACGCGGACCCACCCACTCCTTAGAACGCCCGCACTGCGCCGAAATAACGGCCGCGGTAAATGAGTTAATGGTATTTATTACAAATGTGTAACGCATTTCAGTGTAGTGATTTAGTTCATGTTTTATTTTGGGCTATTGGAGAAAGGGGTGGTTTAACTTTGTTTCTTTGGGAGGCGGTAGGGTGCTTCGCTCGTCTCACCACTTTCAAATGTTACCAGCCACCCCCGCTTGTGAATGGACTAAATAGCACGGATGGCAAACATTTAACAAGACTACTATTAGAATTAGCATCCAAGAGCGAGACTTGAATGTAGAGGTTAACTCAAGAGTGATACCAAAAAATATTTTTCTCAGTAGAAAAGATGGTTAACGGAATGACTGAACACCACAAGTTTGGGAGGGGAAAAAAAGGAAGAAAAAAAAAGCCAAGAAAGCCACAGACACTGCTGACATAAATCCGAAGTCCATGCAAAGTGGGATGTTAAGGGCAAGAGGGAAATGGCCACTGCAGAGGTCTCTAGATGTGCCGGCTGGGCTTAATTTGCAGACATGTTCAAAGTTTCTACGGCAGACTGCACCCATTATCAGGCTTAATTGGAAGAGACGAGCCAGATGCTCTTTTAATGTGTTTGCTGCCAGAACAGACGTGCTGTGAAAAACTCAAAAATAGCCTGTATGTTTAGCACACAAAAAGTGGTTTGTGCTCATTATTGCTTCGAGCTACAGTTCTTCAATCACTGGGGAAGTGAACCACAACAAACACGTCAACGGAACCAGAGATTGCTTTGAGATTACCATCTAAGCACGTTGCTTCCAAGCAGCACGACGTTTCGACAGCACACCCTGTTCATTGCCATTATAACATTCAGTCTTTTGCTGTGATACCTTGGAAAAATGACGACAACAGGGCATGAGCAAAGCGCAAAAAAAAAAAAAAGTGACCGCAATCAATAGTAATTAAGCAGGGGTGCCGAGGTCATGTATCGCTCACTTCAACTCTGTGGAGGTCAGAATGGGGGCCCACCTCCTGTCAAACGGCGAAGGCGCGCTCCCCCCCCCCCCCCCCCCGTCATCAAAGGCAAAAGTGCCCTCAATGACAGCACCTGCCAGAAAGACACTCGCCTATTGCTGGGGAGGAAGGGGTTAAAAGGATGGGTGGGAATTAAGGGCTTCACGTCTGACACACAGCCCATGCACTACATCCTAAAATCCCCTGCCCTCCCCAGTGCAGAGGCCCGTTTCCACAATATAGCCGCTCCTTCATTAGCATTCGTTCACCTCTGAATGGTGTCTTGGATCTGATGAGTTGGGTTTTTTTTGTTCCCCAGGTCAGCCATGTCATTCTATCGTCCCTAGAAAGATGAGCGGCTGAGTAGGTCCATCACAATTCTAAATCACGAACACATGGCTAAACACAGGCTCCTGCGGTGCTATATTAGTCTGCCAGCCACCAGAAGGATACCCAAAAACTACCAAGGGGGGAAAACGCCAGTTCCCTGGCTAGAATTTAGACAGGAGGCCTTTATATATTTAGAAACAGTAACCACTACACTGGAGGGCAAGCACCCAAGCTTTGATAGATTTGGCTTTTAAAACAGTAGGGCAAGCCATGGGGGCAGCAAGGGCATGAGTCCTGCACATTATTGTACACAAATTACTACATTATAAGGTGGCTCGGGGGAGGGAAAAGAATAATAAAAACATTTTTTTTTTAAACACCACACCCCACACACACACACAGACAGCTAGAAGTGTTCCAGACTGCCAAAAATACTCCGTCTTTGGAGGGCTTGCAAAATACCACCTTCCAGCTCGATCTGCCGTGACGCATGATACTTCATACGAACAACTCTTCCCCACTGACCTGACTAGGGCACAATTTGGATAAAAATGCAAAATCCTTACTTTAAGACACCCTAGGTTCCTTATGTAGCTTACCTTCACAGACCGTAACACTTGCACTCAAAATCTGGACGCAGGCACGCTTTAAAAGCAGTATATTTTACTCCACATCTTCAAATACGCAGATTAAAAACACACCATCCACCCAGTCAACAACTTCCGCCATGACAGTAATAAGACAAGAATCTACTTTGACAACGGTGTTAAATGCCAACAGACCAGTCGACCACACATGCCACCATCACTGCAGTCAACTTCCCACCTTCTGACCAATATCATACTTTTCCCAGCTGTTAAGACGTTTTCAGAAATGCAAATCCTAAAATCAGTCACCACCAGCATCCTCAATAGTAATACAAGTTTTGGAATTCACCTTTTGCTGGTGAAACAGTCTTGCAACACCTCCGAGGAAGTTCAGGTCTTTACAGCAACTGCTAATTCCAAACAAACACACGACCATCCTGTAGGCAAAAATGACTCTTTTTGTCTTTCTTTTCAAAGTATGCCTAACAGCAGAGCTTGACTAGGTTTTTCCTCACAAAATATCCAACCCATGATAATTTACATCTCAAGGTATTCTCAGGAGCACCACAGAAACCCAATCCACAATATGTTGACGCCACAAAGTTCTGATGAATTCAAGAGCAGTATGGATTCGGATAGACAAGACGATACCGGAAAATGAGACAGCAAGAGGGTTTCAGGTAAGCTAGGACTTGATCAGAATAGTAATATTAATATTATTTTATTTAACGGTGACTCAAAGCTTCATAACATTTTTAAAAGCTGTAGATCCGAGTGCCTGGCAAATATTGCACAGTTTCTTGGCCAGCCACACCACTGAGCCTCAATCAATTGTTCATCTTTTTTTCTCCTGTAATGTTCAATTTACTGCAATGACCATTGCCTGCGGTGGCTCTCCCCATTCCTAAGTGTCGAGAGCGAGGAAATGAACCAACTCTTTTGAATTGGGTTCATAATTGATTGGGTGTCGGCATCAGTATCGCCATATCCAAATCTCCACTAACACTTGCTCCTGCAAGAGGTATACATCCACTCGTACAGCTCACACAACTGTCATCACCCCTCAGAGGTGATCTCCCATAGTTCGGCTTGCAACAGCCTTCACACTGCCTCCTTGACAAAGAAGCTCTTAGCTTCAATGGGTCCTGAGCTGCTCGTCCTCGGTTCACTCTGAATAGCTTTGATTGCATCTCACCAAGCTCGGTCCCCCCACTGTCTCCCAATCAAAGAATAATTTTGAATTCAAAAGCCTCATCCACAAAGCTCAGAACTGCTTGGGAAATGTATTCATCTCTTACTTGGATCTCCAAGGTGACACTTAGATTAATGGATTACTGTGCTTTCAGCCATTCTACTATAAGTTAAGAGGTATGACCAGTCATGCGTATGGACCCTCTCTGTGGAACGCCTGCCAAAAGCGGACAGCTGCTTAATTTGTGCCGGTGTTTGATACCAGCAAATAATTGCCAACACCTGCTTATGGTAGTCCACCACCTGGTAGCACGGTCGGTCTAACTTTGAGGGGAGCACATCAAGTATACAAATTTTAAATGCACATTTAAAAATAACTGTAGCACATAAAGGCAATTCTTACTGATTTTGTGACATGGAATTGTCCAAATGGTCACATTTAAAGGAGTGAGATGTTTAATAGCGAGCATTTATAGTGGTATGTGGCAGCAATGGCAGTTCCAGATGGTAGTGCAAGCTCCAGTGGCCCTCTGAAGCCATGCCTTAGGCCCTGGCACTTGTTTAATTACAAATTAGGCACAGAGTGTTCTGGTACCTTCTCGCTACTCTCCTGAGGATCCAGTTTCAGCGAGAGACAATCAATTTCTTGCTGTTTCAGCTAATTATCTGTGCTCTAGATGCGATTCCCATGAGGGTTCAATGAACCTGGCCACAGGGAGCGTCATTATCCAATCCTGTTCAAGCAATTCACACCGTTGCAAAAAGCTACATAGGGGACTGATCGCTAGCTTCAAGCAACTCCCATAGCAAACAAGCAACTATCATGAAAGCCAACAAAAGACACACCTCAGTCTTGCTGTCATCTTAAAGATCAAAGCACTCATCAATTCCACAAGCCCCAATAACAATGCTGTGTCCTTGGTGTTCAAGAGTTCCTCTGTATTTTATGTGCCAAAAGATATAGAGCTTTACTTAGTGTTTGTCAGACAAGATACTTTGTCAGAAATTAGGCGGATGAGTAGACTGGCGTATTATTTTAAAAGTGCATTATAGCCTATGGTACTTCTAATTTGGTGGATGGGACAGTCGCCATGTTGCGACAGAGTATCCCATCCGCCTATCGCTAAATAAGGCCCCCGTATTCGTGAGGAATAGTTCTGCAACAAAATAAAATGTCTCACACCTGGACACTCCCTGCACTCATCCAACCAAAACCTACACCACATCACAGAAGCAGACTTTTGCAGAGGCTAGAGCCAGCTGTGAAATTAGTTTTCTAGGACGACTGGCACAGAGCCCAAAAAGGCCTACTTCAGAAAAAAAAAAAAAAAGAGAGAAACAGAACTAGTCTTTTCCAAATATTTCATGTACCCACTTCACGAGACAGAAAGCACCTGGAGCGGATTTGATTCCGAGCCTTGATTTGCACGTCTTCGTTTAAAACAGCCACCTGGCCACCAGAATCTTGTATACATACAGACGAAACTATATCAAGAAAAGATTATGCAGTATGAAAAAATAAATAAAGGATCCCCGCAGATCAATAAAGCCCATTGCGCCCCAGAATCGAGGTTTTTAATATAGCAATTAAAAAGGACCAATATTAGATTAGAACAGACCGTGACTGGAGTCAATAAAGAGCCCGCATCCTTATCACACGACTGAATCCAGCCAGTTCCCACTCAGTTTTTTTGTTTTTCATTTTGCCTTCCGCTCTAGATGCAGGATTTTGGCAGTAAACTGAAGCCCGAACTCTGTTAACCTCGCCTTTTTTTTTTAACTGCTGTTATGTAACCAAGCAACCTCTTGACGGTAGCCCCCAGCCTCCCAGGCTGTTCTGGGACAGAGCATAAATCACAGCTGATCGGTGCATTCATGCAGCCAAGTGCACGCTTCAAGCAGTACCCGGAATCTGCGGATATGGAATGGGGGGCGGTGGGTTTAACGTGAGAAAACAAGAACAGATTTACCAAAGCAGATTCGCCTTAAACGATTTAAACACCACACAGAATATAACCTTTGGCAAATACTTGTCCAAAAAAAGCCCCTTTTGAGACGCAGAGATCCTAAAAACACACTTTGTATTAATTAGAATGCTAGGTAAACATGTAGGCTTTTTTGCTGCACAGAAAGCTTGCCCTAAAAATAAAATATAATAGGTTAACAGCCCAAATAAATGGAAAATAAAAGCAAGTATACTTGCTTCTTGAAAGGCCTTTCTCATGAGGGCATGCAGCAGGCAGGAGTTACAGGACTAAAAGGGTGGGGTTGAAGCCTTGTAACAACTATCCTGGTTCTGACCTACAATAGCTCTGCAAACTGGGCCCAGAACAACCCTTTCTGCACTGGACTCTCAATGGTAGCGTGGCCGAGCAATCACAGGTTTCTCAGGGAGGTTACTCAGGCTAAAGGAGCAATACCACCCCTACTAGAAGCGCAATTACATCAATGTCTAGCCCAGTGTATCTCTGTGTAGAAAAGACAAGTAGTTTATTACACAGAAAATCTAAAATTCCACTACACAATTAATGATTCATGAATACCAGGTTCCCGGGTGACAGTCTTTGTGCTCCAGGGGCCACTCACTACCAAATAGTCCTCCACCTGCCCCTCGTGGGTCCCTTAGTTTCTGGGCTCCCCCCCACCTCAAGTTGAAGGTAGATCAGTGGGTACAGCTGGTACCTCACTTCATCTCTGATGTACTCTTAGCACTTAGTCTCTCTGGCAGAGGTCCATCAAGTTTTTAGTAGCACCACAGGGTCCCATGGCAGTGGGATCTCGCCAGCAACGGGATCCACAAGGCAGCGTTCCTTTCAGGAGAAGCCCAGTGGCCAGCAGCACAGCACGTCGCTTGGAGGGTTGTGGCAGGAGCAGAGGCTTCCGACATTGTGCCCTTTTCTGAGCAGCACCTGCAGAGTGCGGCTCACTCCGACGATCAGCTGTGTACTTGATCACAATGAAGCTCATTCCAAACAGTAGTTGGAGCTTCTTCTTGAGCGCCACAGCCATACGCCTGCCGCAGCCAATTCTTCCGTGCAGCGGGTATCAGGCACTATCTACAGGATACTGTGTCTGGAAGGGGCAACCTAGAGTTTTCAAGAGGCATCCGAGGGCATAAATCTGGTCATTGAATCTTCCAGACTGGCCCCAAAGTAAGAACACAACTGGCAGTGCCATGGTCAGGCAGTCTACTTGTGGGCCACATGTCAGCAGGCGCTTATTTCTGCTTCACGGGCCGACCACATGCCTGTCACTGGAATTCACTAATACGGTATACTGTACCCACCATGCTACCTGCACGAAACACGCGAGAGAGACGGTTACCTCATCACTAGAAGGGCGTTCTTGGTGTTACCCTCCAGGTTGCACCTATTAATGTTGAAAGACCAGGCCTAGGACAATAGGTGCACACAGGATTAGTGTGTGGGATGATCAAAAAGCAGCTGCGGTTTCTTCATTTGGGCGTTGCCCCTAAGCACTGTGGGCTAAACATGTAAAATAAAATGATTTCATTGCCATTTAATTTTTCACTATGGATCGCCCAAGCCAGGAAAAAAAGGGGGTGTGTCATCTGCTGCCAATTGGCAGCAGAGCAGTGACTGACTGGGAGCTCCAAAGCATGCATGTCAGATTGGCTGGATGTCTTAGGTCGGCCAAACTATCATGCACACTTTTATTTCTCCAACGCAGTTGTGTTGCACAGCTCGGTTGGAGAAAAGTCACAGGCTCCCTGTGTGAGCGAGCGTCAGGCCAATCCAGGCGCTTCTCTCAGGCAAGCATGACAGCAGCGGTTGGATTGGGTGGGGAGCCTGTGATGAAGTCCATGGACTTCCGCGAGGTCGAAGGAGAGCTGGAGAAGAGCAGCGAGGCAGCGTTAGCGCAGGTAAGTCTTTTTTTTTTATTTGGACTCCCCTAAACCCTCTGCCGCCCCTCCACTTTAGGTTAGTGGTGGCTGTCCCCGCCAAAATGCCAGGATCACATATATGATTGGGTACAGAGGGCAGGCGACATGACTGTACATCATGCAGGAGACATTCCCTCCCCATGTCAACATGTAACACTTTATTTTGGCTCTAAGAGTGCACAGCTGCATCTCCCGATCTAAAATGAGTCATGTTCATTAAGAGGTACACAAACTGCTTTTTGGGGTCATTCTGAAAGAGGGGCTCACATCTCATCGCCTACCGCCAGAGTGCTTCAGGAGAAAAACTTGAGTATGGACCCAGCTTGAGCCTTTGGGCGAAAAAAGTATTACTGAAATTACCGGAACAGAGAAACACTTTGAATGACGGGTTGGGAAGCGTGGAAATCAGTAAAACGTCGTTCAAGCCGCCGTTGCTACACAACAGTATTGATAAGGTTGCTGCCAAGAGAGGTGTTCTCCTGACAACCAGGGTATTCCCTGAGCAGGTGGCTGGGGGAGGGGGCGTTGCTTAGTGTAACTGAAAATTACAGTATTCGTTGTGACAACTCTGCAAGTATAACCCTGATCATCAGAACCTTACAAAATTATGATGCTGTGGTTGAAGAGTTCCATAAACACCTCTCCATTGAAACGTATCTGACAGGGTAGATTTTGAGCTGCTAGAAAAGGTAGGAAAGTGCATTCCAGGTTACGTGTTTACCCTCGGAAGGTCGGGGCATAGGTGACGGGTGACTGGCACTACGGGAAGCTCCCAAGACTAGTGAATGGTACACATGGGTTTAGTTTGGATATATTAAGTGGCAAAAACGAAACCGTGTAAATCCAGCCTCGACAACCTGTCTTATTACCGGTGTTCGTGTACTTAAGGAGTCCCTCTCCACCTCCGTCATACTGACGTCGTTTGGCATAAAAAACTAGTTGAACTGGGTTAGTTCGAAGGATGGAAAACTTGACTGCTTTCTTTTTGCCACTCGCCCAGCCTCACTTCCTTGTTGTCTAGCATGAGGTTTCCTACACGCTTTTCTGATGTAATGAAGGTGACGTGTTCAATAATCCAATATCTGGAATTGGACCTATATACACCAACCACAGCCTGAATAAACACCAAACCCGACACCGTTTAGGAGGGACACTGCGTGTTCTCTTAACCCCCCTCCCCAAAAAAATGTTTTACGTTCTCACCGAGTCCGTTTTTCTCCATCCTGAAATTCAAATGCAACCAACGAACAAAAACCACCACCATTATGGCAGAATCCTGGCTCCATGGTTCCAGATGTTTTGATACGGAAATATACGTGATGCACAACTGTCTCTATAGCAATGCTTACGTTGTAAAGCACCGGAAACAATTCCTTCTTTAACGTTTTACAATTTGATTATTTTAAGCTGATTTGTATCAAGAATTATTAAAAGTTGACATGTAATTGATACTACCGTACACAGTTTGGCTGATAGCATCTTTTTCGAGGTTATTGAATGTCAAAATTAAACATGCATAACGTGCTTGTAAAATTTATTATTTCTAAAGTCAAGTCAAGTCAGTCAGTCAAGTCATTATATTTCTAAAACAAAAGTACTTAAGAAAACGATCCCCACACGGCACTGGGTGCCCCTGCAGGGACGTTCGAGCAGTCGAGAGCGAGACCCCTTCCCCCCTCCTTTGTTTTGCTGGTTTGAGGCGATCCTGCCGGCCTGCCCGCCCCCGGAGCTCCCCCGGCCCCCCGCTCACCGTGCCGCCCTGCGCCTGCTCTGCCGCCGTTCCGCAGCCCCGTGCTCCTCTGCACCAGATGCGCCTCAGCGCCGGCCACAAGGCTCTCATGGCAGCGGCCGCGATCGCCGATCCCCGTCCGGGCGCCCGCCGCCCTCCTCTTCCGGATCCGCGCCGTCACCGGGGATGCAGATGTTCCAGGGGGAGGTCCCTTCACTAGTTCGAGCGCCTACACGACCGGGGTGGGCGCTGCGCTCTACCCCAATACGAACCCGTCCGTTGTGGCCGAGGGAAGTCCCACTGAGCTCGGATGGGAGGCTTCCTGCATATATAGCCAGCCCACTTCCTCCAATAAATGAAGGGAGCCGGCGCCGGGCCCCTGCTAGCCCAGCCCACCAGCGCAATGCACAGCGGCAGCAACAGCTGGGTTCTGCATTCCGGGGTTCATGTGCACAGACAGCCCTCTGCACCCGGGAATTAATACCAGGCACATGGGCGACTGAGGGGTCAGCTGATCTCAATATCACAGAATTACTTCACGAAACGGCTGATATGGCGAAGGTATGGCAGAGCACGTGAAAACACGTGCTCTTTTCAAAAACGAGAGACGGCGTCAGGGTTAAGATGCTGCGTTGCTGCCGTCGAATTAAAACCTGCGACTGTCACTTGGTCGCACTGAAGCCGGGAGAGCTTTATCTGCGTCAAAAAAATCACCTCCACGAAGTTTAGGTGCATTCATTTACCACACTTCGGTGCATGAGAAACACACTGGAAAAACTTAACACACGTGACGTAGATGAGGAAGTAACATCGTGTTTTGGAGAAGACCACTTCACGTGCCAGGGTCCTTTCTCATCTGCCATGTCCTGCCCACTGGTTCACTCCACCCTGGCCCTTGCTTCCTTCCCTCCAGTCTTTAGACACAAAATGAAAGTGGGCTGGCCTGTGTATTAATGTAGCGCAAACGAGCTTAATTCAGTTAGTATAGGATGTATAAAAGAAGGACTACAGGGAGGTTACCATAAGAGCAAAAGTCACGAATGTTGCACATGTACAATGGATGGAGATCAGTGGTGCACAGGAAATGAAGCCAGTTTTCAGACTGTGCACCGTAAAAGACTAAGAGAGGGACTGTCGTAGTTTGAGTGGTTCAGCAGGTGGGTGGCGTTTATTGGTGACACAGGTCCTACATTAGGAGATGTACTTTAGGTTCTTGTGGGACTGCAGGAACAAAAGGCTATTATTATGTAGAAAAGTTATTAACCAATTTGGCGCCCTATAGGGAGATGGCTTGCTCCGATTTCTTTTTAGTTGTTCAGAACTAGTCTTCTGGTATGCATTAACTCCCAGTAATGTTACGTTTTTCAGAAAGATCTATGGATGGGTGGGCGACGGTGTTTTTAAGTACTGCCTTGCATGTGTTGCAAAAAGCCTGCAACATGATGCAGGCTTGGGGAGGGACCAAGGTAGGGTTTTCGGAGTGGGCAAAATGTGTCTGAAGTTAACAAAAGTAACAGTAACCCAGCACAGAGTGTTAGTAAATCTGGGCCCAATTGTGACGGTGAATCCCTTGTGGTCAACTGTGTTAAAGACAGCTGAGATGACACGTAGGATGAAAAGAAAGGGCACGCAGCCCGTGAGGAGTAGTCATCATCAACAACTTGGATGGTGGCTGTCTCTGTGCTGCAGTGTAGCCTTAAACTTGATAGTTAGTCATAGAAAAGGTGATTTGCTTACTTTTAGACTTGCAGTCGGATCACTACTGTTTTTTCTATTTTTTGAATGAAACACAGGAATATGATTGGTGTAGACTCTGTGTTGTCTGAGCGCTGTAGCTGCTCTTAATACATTTTAATTGTTCACTGCTCTAAAAGTTATTTATCTGTTGCGGCGATCCTTTTTTATTAATTCATACCTTCCCTTGTCTGCCACGGTTCATGAGGAACCGATTGATGCGGAGGGAAGGTAGACGCTGCCCACTTCCTGGTTGAAAGAGGGAGGACATTTTGAATTTAGCGAAGTAGTAGTTTAAAAGAGATGCTATTTAAGAGACGTGTGCATGGGCGGACGTGCCACTGAGGCGCCAAAGGCAAGCCTGTCTGCACCCGTTTTGCGTCCGAAGTGCGCTCGGCGCCCGGACCGCTGGGCCTGTTGACTGGATATATCCTCTTTCATCAGGTACTCTAGAGATCAACTATTGAAGATACAAGTGGAGAGTAAGCCTGCTTCTCCTGTGCCCTTTTGTTTTGCCGATATGTTTGATCTAAGATCTTGTAGGTGCAGCACCTATAGTTTTAAGGCCTTCTACTAATCTGTTAGTACGCCCCATAAATCTAATAACAGTAGAACAACTGCTTCGACTTCTGATTAAGTTGGAAACCCTGAGATTAAGCTCAAAAGCTCAAATTCTTCCTAATTAACGCAAGGTAAATCGTAAAACATAAAGTGGAATTCACTGACTTCCTGGCTGCTCATGACCTGGACTAGGTATTCATCACGGTATCATGGGCCACAGAAGACTCAGGCTCAGACCTAGTAGATGCGATTCCTCCAGATTGCTCTATTCCTAGATTGGATAGAGTAGATAGGCCAGGAGGAGGACTAGCAGAGTGTTTTTAGAGCCCAGTATCAATGCCACTTAGAATCTTACTTAGGTATCAGCTCCGGTGAAGCTTTTCATTTTAAACTCAAATTATCCTCCATTTGCTCTATTGCCGGTATAATAATCTATAAGCCGCCTGGACCCAGGACTCCTTTCCCGACCAAATTATCGAACCTCATAGAACCTT
This sequence comes from Lissotriton helveticus, assembly GCF_964261635.1. Lineage (NCBI taxonomy): Eukaryota > Metazoa > Chordata > Amphibia > Caudata > Salamandridae > Lissotriton > Lissotriton helveticus. The sequence continues at coordinate 1,066,500,669 of NC_136070.1, read as the reverse complement.
TCATGGTGAGTAGTGGCTTCACCGTTTTAAGTGATTTTAACTTTCACCTTGAAGACAGAGCTAATAGAGACTCAGTGGCACTGAAAGATATTCTGGCCTGCGGGTGTTGCCTTAGCTGGTTATGGTTCCCACCCATGCTGCTAATTAGCCGCGGATGTCATTTGAGACCATACTTTCCCTCATTTGGTCAGATCATGGAGCAGTCTCTTTTTTACTTACGCTTCCTCCTTCATCTGTGAGAAACACGCTCTCCAATAGGAAAATCTGCAGGAAGAACTGGAAGGAGGTGACTGCAGAATCTCTTGCTACTGCTCTGGGCAGCAAGCCCTTCAAGGTTCAGGAGGATGTGAATAAAGGGACTGAGGATCTCGCAGCTTGGTTCTGTGCGGCCGCTGATGTGTTTGCTCCCCAATGGAAAATCAAGCTGAGAAAGAGTTTTCTTTCGCCCCCTTGGTTCACTGATAGGCTGAGGGCTCTTAGTCAGACTTGTCACCAAGAGTGAGCTTGGAGGAAAAATTAGTAGGAGCATGAAAAATCTGCTCACAAGCTCAGGATCAGGAAATATAAACTGGCCCTGAAGAAGAAAAATCCATATATTGTACCAACACAATTAAAGCAGCCAAATCTTCTATAGAGCTCTTTAAGGTTGTGCAATAGCTACTCTCCCACCCTCTGCAGAACTTGAAGAGTAAGACGTATGCAATTAGTTAGCTGATTTCATCCAAATTAAAATCACCAACATCTATAATGACCGTGAAGCATCAAAATAAAAAATCAATAAGCTGTGGTCTCTAATTAGTGAGCCTTAGTTAGAACTTCTTTATACTCTGGAACTTAAGGAAAAAAATGCAAATCTGCTCATGGTCTTTCCTTAGCTCTAAAACTGTTGAGCAGCACCTCCTCAACACCAAGTCAGGCTTTCCCCTTGAACCATGTGGACCCAATACTCTGCACATGGTGGCCGGTGTAGAGCATCCGCTTTCATCTTTGATGAATAAAGCTATTTCTTCCGGGTGCTACCCGCGGTTTTGGAAGAAAGCAGCAGTGAAGCCACTTCTTAAGAAACCCAACCTCGACTTCAAGGACCTTACAAACTATCATCTGATCTAGTTACTTCCATTACCTGCTAAGATCGTGGAGAGACATCTTAACTGCCATTTGATGGAGTTTGTGGAAGAACAAGGATGGTTGGACATGTCGCAGTTCGGTTTTCAGAAACATTGTGAACGGAAATTGCACTACTGTCGACCACGGACTGTATTGGGCGACTAGTGAACGGAGGGCAGGTCACAGCTCGGATCCAGTTGAATCTGTCCGCATCCTTCTATACCATCTCCCCTTCCCTACTGGTTGATTGCCTACGGGAAATGGGGATCACAGATAAGGCCTTGAAACTACGTCCTTCCTTCCTTATAGCTAGATCCCAGAGGGTGATGCTGAACCAATTGCAGTCAGACTTGTTTTCTTTGCCATGTGGAGTACCGCAGGGCTCATGCTTGAGCCCTCAGTGTTTAATTTTTATGTTTGTCCATTTGCCAGCATTGTCCGCTGCTATGAGCTACAATTTTATAGAGGTGGGTGACCCAATAATGAGCTACAAGCAGTGCCGTATGCCAATGACACCCATATTTTTGTGTTGATTCCCAAGGATACAGCAGCTACAGCAGCCAGTTTCTCCCAATGCATGACAGCTGTAACAGGATGGATGGAAAGAAACTTCCTGAAGCTCAATGGGGAAAAGAACTGAGGTGCTGTTCTTTGGATTACAAGCCTCTATTTGGAACAACAACTGGTGGCCGGACTCCCTAGGCACCTTGTCTGTTCCAACAGAGAAAGCCAAGAATCTTGGGGTGAGCCTCAGCAGTGAGCTCTGTCTGAATGGACAGGCCAATCCTATAGTTGCAACTTGTTTCTGGCTTATAAGACGGTTGAAGAACATCTTCCAGTCTATACCCATCTTGGCTTGGAAAAAGGTGGTCCTGGCGCTAGTTATGTCCAGATTTGATTATTGTAATGCACTTTATCTAACCACTAACAAAAGCACCCAGGCTAAATGGCAGGTAGCACAGAATGTCTTGGCCAGGGTCATCTTGGACATTCCCCAACAGCAGTCGGTCTCTACGGGACTATGCAATCTGCACTGGCTTCCTATAAAAAAAGTGCATCATGTTTAAGGCCCTCTGTATAGTACACAAAGCTCTTCATCAGGCTAGCCCATTGCAAATCAAGGAGATGTTCCATCGGTACATTCCAGGGAGAAATATTCATTCAGCTCATCTTAACTTGGTCACTCTGCAATTCACTGCCTCACTTTCTGACTTCAATTAAAGTGCATTTGCCTTTTAGAAAAGCCCTAAAGACATGGTTGTTTATAGGGAGACTCCTTATACATTTTTTGTAAACTGTGAAAGTCACTTTCAGGCTGAATCAAACTGCCTTGACTAGATCGCCTTTACGCTTTCATGCATTTGTCGCACTATACAAATCTTGGTTAAATCAAATCAAATCAAACCATTGACTAGCTCATCAAGGATGAGGTTTAATTTCTTTATGTAGTGGGAGGATTTGTCCTTTTTGATTGATTTGAGTGCATGATTTTGGTGAGAAGAGGTAGGAATACTTTTCCAGTGGTGGATTTCAGGACAGTTGAAGGGAGGATGGCATGTTTGTAGGTGGTGGCATTGAGGTTGCATGGAGGTTGATGAAGATTGCTATGAGGTAAATGATGTTTCTTGCAGTTTGGATGTCCAGGTAAATGTAGGGCAATAGTTATTCACATATAAGGCATATTTTTAAAAGGCCTTGATGCTATTGACTGGATGTGCCTGCCACAGTGTAGAAAATAGTCTGCAACCTTTCAAAGGAGAAACCAGGAGTAGCACAATCTTTGTAGGCAAAGAGTGTAGGCTTACCATTGACTCAAAGTGGCGGGGATCAAATGCAAAAAACAGCAAGGTGATGGATGGAATGCTTGAACTGATCTCAGCCACTGTCACTCACTCAGTCAATTCGGGCTGGACTGTTCCCATGAGGAACAGGGTCAAGACTGTTTTGCAGATGGCTGGGTCCAAACTGAGGGGGCATGGTGGGCGAAAAATGATGGATTGGAATGTGGCCTGAGTGATTGCACATTGCTTAGATTAATTCAAGCATTCCATCCACCACCTTGTTGTTTTAGCATTTGAAGCCCTACGTGTGCCAAGTATGCCCAGATGAGGGTAGTGTGCTTTATGTGAAGCGTGTTCAGACCCTCCAAAATATGGGAAGTATGAAAATGGAACAACTGCTCCCTTTTTGTTTTTAAAACGTAACAAAGCAATTTGTGTCCCTGATAATAAACACTAGCTCCTTGTCTGAGCATCAAGGCACTGTATTGGTAGGATACATATCCAGCGGTGAATTGGATTAACATTATCAATATCCACTTAGACCACAAAGCATCAGAGCCACTCCGGCCCTTCAGGAGCGATAACGTGACCCAGTCTGCCCAGAGCACCACCAACCAACAGTTCAGGATGACCTAGTGTACAACCCTCGGACTTCTCTTCCCGGAGGTTGTCTCATCCCCATGATCCTTCACATATATAGATCCCACGAGGAGCATCAGAGGAGGGTGCTGCAACTGCACTTGGCAGCTCATCCCTTTGAAACACCATGATCTTCAAATCTTCAACTTGAATCGACTCATCTTTAGCAAATACTTATGTCATCTCCGTATGTACGACATTACAACGCATGCTTTTACCACGCATGCTTTTACATCGCAAGTTTTACAACGCATACCATTACAACGCATAGTGCTTTGGGGCGCTGGATAGTGAATAGTTTAATTTACTATTCCAACTCCAGTCCCCGTGGATAGTAGGGAAGGTGTTGGATAGTACATTAAACCTATTCCCTATCCTAGAGCGCCCCCCAGCGCAATGCGTTGTAATGGTTTGCGTTGTAAAAGTTGCGATGTAAAAGCACTGCGTGGTAAAAGTTGCGTTGTAAGTGATGTTTTCCGTCATCTCCACACATCAAACATGCTGAAGATAGACACCCCCAGGCAGTCTCTTCCAACCTCCTGTTGCAAGACGTAATCCACATTTACGGAGCATCTAGAATGAAAGAGAAAAAGCACAGTTGAACAAAGGGAAGGGTGATGGGGCTGGACGAAGGGATAAAAAGCCAGTGCAGATTGATTTTCCTTTTTTGAGTTTCCTTGCTCAAATTTCTGTTTCTGTACAGAGATTCTGAAAAGTGCCTTGTCATTTAACCAGCGACACAGTCCTTCGACACTTCTCACTCTGCTGTATGGACTCTCTGCAGCCAGGTTCCGGAAATCAGGTGATTCCCCAGCTGAGTTTGCTGGAATTGAGTTTCACGCAGCCTCCCGTGTTCTCTATTTTTGTATCGTTCTGCCTCAGGGTAATGGGTAATAATGGCGTGGCTTCTGTTTTTTATGCCCCTCATGATTTTCTAGCATTGACATTTGGTTTCTAAGATTTTCACTGTGGTCTCTTGCTCATGGACTCAGGAAATACTCTGGTGTCACAACACTCGTATGGTAAGTTTTTCATACGTCCAGCTACAGACTTTATCAGTCTGTCAGCTTTTCGTTACAGTTACAGACTTTAGCTGTGCCCAGAGCAGTTATCTCTCTCACCTCACGCTATTTGCTGTTTAGTGTATCATTCCGCCTCCTATTTAGTGCATGTACTGTAAGGCACGAGAGGGTATTTTAATCTTCAAAAGAGCACTGCACCAGTACACATTTTGTTTAAATTATTTATCCCACGCATGCAATTGCACCATCACCTTCACCACCATCACCTCCACAAACATTACTAATACAAATACTATCAAGACTGATACCACCATCAATACCCACACCATCACCCATGAGCAAGACCAAGATAATACCACCAATAACACTATCACCATTAATATTACCACAACCAATACCGCACACCACTAATGACAGCAGTGATGCCACCAGTGTGGTATCGGGTTTCGTCAGATCTACATACTCTGCAAAAACTCTCGAACACCATAGAATAGAAGTTGGCACGGAAACTGGAAATGCAAAAGACAAGTTTATTAAGACCCCATGGGGTGGTGGTACATTCCTACAGCACCCTTCGGTAATGCAAGAAGTATCACACCGAACATGGGTGTGTGACCTCTTTTATACAGTCTTTACAGCAATAAAAAGGGTAGGCGGTATACTTTTGCACAGTTTGAGTACACATAAGGGCATTTTTGGAACACAGCCAACATGTGGGAGGAGTTTTAATACTACTGGTCAGTTTGAAGAACATTCCTAAGAGGTGACCACTCATTAATCTAAATGTTCGAGTACGCAAGCGTGAGCTTGACCAGTGCTAAAAATAGCCAGTTGCTGGGCAAGTTAGATGGTCAGTGGTACAGAAAAAGGACAAAAGGGCATGCTGACCATGAGGCAGCATGTTCATTGAAGACGGAAGCCAGTAATACAAAATGGCGTCCGCGAACATGGTCAAGCTAAGAGGGAAAAGTTCATGTAGCTGAAGCAAATGCTAACCTGATCGTTGCCAAATTACGACACCAGCACCACCAATACAAGCATTGTCAATAACTCGCCACCAGCAATACCACCACAGCTACCACACCATCAACCATAACACCAGTATCACCAATACCAGCACCACCAGTAATACCATCATCCGCTCACCCATCCAATCCAACCACCATCACTACCACAATGCCAATACCTCCAATACAGAAGCTACTGCCAGCAGCATCAATACTAGAACCAATCACACAACCTTCAAAAGACATCAACATCAATATCACAGCTCCACCAACATCAAACTACCACCAGCACCACACAACTACCAATATCACTAATACTACCATCACCAACACTATCAAAGCAACAATACCACAGCCAGTATCAAACCACCAGCAATAACAATACCAGCGCCACCATTTTTTTGTGGATTTTTATATAGCGCAAACTAGACCCGAAGGTATCAGAGTGCTTTACATGAGCACCAGTTACGTTACAGATGGACACATTCATTTTTGTTAGGCATGGGGAGATTAAGAGATTTGCTCAGAATCACAGAATGCTGAGCGTCCCTGCAGAGGTTCTAATCCGAATCCCCAGCTCCGAGGTCGATCGCCCTAGCCGTTGGCCACATTAGCAAAACCACCAATACCACAACCATCATCACTACTACCATACATTGAAAAATAATGCATTTGTCCATGCTTTTGTTTGCATGTGTAGTTACATTAAAGCCAGGCATGTTGGCTTTTTCAGTACTTGGTTCAATCGGGTTAGGACAAAGACAGTTGTGGGCTGAATCATTGGTTAAATTAAGAAAAAACGGCCTTTTCAGACTAGCAACAATGTTTGTCTAAATATGTGGGCACGTTGATGGTGGAGCATGTGGGATCGTAAGCCCTTGTTTTCTTGTTTCCTGTGGAATGGGTCAGGACTGCCTGCATGGAGGGACCCCTCATCACATTTGCTTTTTGGGGATATTCTTTTTCCCGTTGGCCATATCAAAAGACTCTCCTGGAGACATGCAGTCTTCTATATCTATTCCTCAGTTATTCAGCAACTCGTGGGTTTCATTTGATCTGGGGGTTTTGTGTCAATGCTTCCTTGTTTCTTCGTTACTTCTAGGCACATGTATGCAGTGTTATAAAGACCAAGGTAGGTTGCAGATGAAAGCTTTATTGAAAAAACCCTCCACACAGGGAGTAAAATCCTCCCAGGAACCCATTTGTGCTGCAAAGTTTCACAATTCACGCTATGATGTCACACACTTTCTGACGACTGACTTTGTTGAATGTAGAAAGGGGGTAGGAGTTCTATACCACTAGCATAGGAGGCAGGTGCCACAACTGAATTATCTCTTGCTAGATTGGAAAGGTCTGGCAGCCATGGGGAAACTCTGGACAAGCAAGCCCATGCGAAGGAAAGGATCCCATGTCATCCAAGAAGTAACCCATAGCCCTACCAGGTCAATAAATGGGGATCATGGATAATGCTAATGCCACCATAGACAAGCTGTATAAGATTCTGGAGGCCATTACAACATCTAAAGAGGTGTAAACTAGACAGTTAAACACTGGAACATCGCTACACCTGTGTGCAATTTTAGGTACCAGTTATGATAGACCTATAGGCTCTTTAGAAAAAAAAATCAACATAACGTAGCTGAGAGAGTGACTCACACTGAGTTTGCACTGCAGTCCTTACAGCCCCAGGTGACTGAGCAACAAAAACAAATCCAAGACCTCACAGAGTGAGTCCACTTCCTGGAAGACGCCGAAGGACGCTTGAGATATACCAGCATCTGTGAGTTGGGCATACCATAAGGAAGGGAAGGTCCAGACATGCTTAAACACATGGAACATAGTCTGTTTTCAGAGGTGGACCCCCAAAGGGTTGTCTTTCTTTTTCTCAACTGAGGGAGCCTTTTGTGTCCTGTCCAGATGTCTACTGGACTTTCCAGTGTTGTCAGTAGTAGTGAAACTACTACATTTTCCATATAGAGCTTCTATATTACAGGCAGCCAAGAAAGCAGATCACTTTATGGAGGACAGTAGTAAAGTGATAATATTTCCCAACTTTGCCCGAGCAGTGAAACATCACTAGACCTCCTTTTTGGATGTTAGATACAAATTACATGACATGGACCTGAAATATGTGCTTATTAATTCTGCCAAATTGAAAATCCTGGTAGGCCAACACTCCTTTTTCACAGAGCCAGAGGCTGCTTGAGACTGGTCTAAACAACATAGATCCTCTGGGGGAGTGATTCCTGCCTGGCAGCAAAGACTTCAAAAAACAGATCAGTGACATATGAAAAGAAGAGGCTAGAAGCATACCCAGCCATCGACAAGTCTCATCCCCTCAACAAAGCAAACACATTAAGACTGACTGCCAGCACTGGTGGTGTTCCATGAGGCATCAAGCTTGACAAACTATGAAGACTCAGAGTTGGACATCACAGGAGAAAGGCATGCATTGGGTGAGCTCAGGAACAACGAGGAGGGACTTCTGAGGATCACTCCTGAATCAGCAGAAGCCCTGACTTGATGATGAATGAAAAGTGGTACCCTGTTCTCTTTAGTTGTTGTGAATATTCTGATATGTATGTCAGTGAATCTGTTCTGCTTCCCTCAACTTTGCCTTAATCTTTGGGACTGCGACAAAATGGTATAGTACGATTCATTGGGATCTCCTGCTCATGCCATACTACTTTGATGTAACTCATGGGACAGGTGGGGGAGCTATTATGAGATCGGGGAAACGGGTTACACTATTGCATTTGATTATATCCCAATCTCCTTGCTGTCGATATTGTTGGACACAAGGTGTTGAAAAGTTGCTACTATAGGTTACATGGGTAAAAGGTACTTACTCGTCTGTCCTGAGATAATGTGGGGGTTAGATGCAGCAGGTTGGGTTGATTTGACATGTTTGTACTGTTCTGTATTATTTCTAGGACAGATGAGGTGGGCAGTGAAGGTAGGGACAAAACACTCTACATTACTGGGTGACTTTATTAACCCAGGGACATCAACATGCAATAGTAACGTGGCACCACTTAATAAATATACGATTATCATATGGCAAGAAAAAGAAGTAAAGTATATTCCAATCTCAAGTGTAGAGGATTCCACCCAGCCTTTCTACAAGAATCCCATTTTACTGCTACTGATGGGGTGAGAGTCTGACAAAGCTAGAGAGGGCAGTTGTATTTCATTGGCTATTCTTCCTACTATAGGGGTTTGATACTGTGGGTTAGGGCTGGGGTTACATTTGTTGCAGTTATTGTATTAACTGATATGAAATTCAGAAATGTGCCAGTGGAAGGGAAACTGGATTGAATTCGGGTGGTGCCCTAAACATAGAGCAATGCAACTACTATGCTTACTGGTTAGACAATTGACACAGTGGAAACATCTCTCATTTTTTTTAGTGGAAACTTTATTAGAACATTGGAATGTGGAGCATTTCATTGAATATAATGAAGTGCTCTGGGCTTCTACGGGCTGGTAGAAGCCGCAGAGCAACATTCCAATGTTGTTTTTGTTGTCAGAGGCCTTTATTTTTAGTAATTACAACATTCTGCCCTCTAGGTGCGAAATGTTCTAATAGCCTTAGGGCACTTCTACCGGGCTCTACCGGCCATTAAAAGCCCGCTCCCTTGTTAAAGGCCCTCGCCTTCGGCGCGAGCATTTAGTGCTGGAGCGGGCCTTTAATGGCCGGTACAGCCTGCTAGGTCGGGCTCTAAGGCTATAGTAGTGGCCTAGATCTGGATTGCTCAGACATCCCACTACCACACACTTTAGCCAGCAGAGCTGTTCAGGCATCAAATGATTGGGATGGGCAACTAGTCCCTACTAGGTTTTTGCCGCTAAAGAATTCCTGCAGTTAAAAGGTGCATACTGTGTTCTGCACCTTTGCATGTATCAGTGTACCTCGCTGAATATTTAGGAACATTGATTTTGGAATATAATCCTTTGCTGATGGAGATATGTTGGGCAAACACCTAACTCCAATACACTTATGGCGACTACACTCTGGAGTACTTTGATTTCGGAAACACATTTGTAGAACATATTGGCAGATATTTTCAAGAATACTCAGAGATTGCATTGTTCATCCCGGTTGAATGGGAGGCCTTCAAGGCTGTTATATGAGGTCACTCTATCAGAGCTGTAGAGGGTGCCCAAAAGACCACAGAGAGGGAGTTCAATCTACTAAATACATCTCTAAACAGGTTTGGAACGTGCAGTATTCGAGGAGTCCACAAAGGAAGATGCCGCACATCTGACCAGGGAGAACAATGCCTCACTAATGGAAAGGTTGTGCTGCCTAGGATATTATTCACATATAGTGTAGTCACACATAGAGTAGGGATAGAGCGAGCAGACCACTCAAGTAGCTGATCAAATCAGACATTAAGGCTACCCCCATAACAGCGATTGATGATGATCAGGGCATCACCCTCCACTCACAAGAAAGATAAAAGGGCCTTTTATTATTATTATTGTTCAAGTTTGTATACGAGGAACAACAAATATTCTCCATTGGATGTAGAGGACTGCCTGAAAGGGGTTTCCCTTACACAAGTATCCCCTAATCAAAGTGCTGCTATGGACTAGCCAGTCACAGCTCAAGAAATAAAGGAAGCCATGCTGGAATTGTCAGTTGGGGTGATGCCCAGCTTGGATGACCTCCTAACAGATTCTATGGTATGTTTGTATATCAACTGGTGCCAGGACTATCAGCACTTTATACTGGGACCTTTGAAGCCAGTTACTAACCTCTAACTGTTAAGAAGATTTTGGTGGTCTCATTATCCACTCAAGAGAGACTCCTTGGACATAGCTGCATACAGACCACCGCGCTGTACTAAATACTGACTACATAATTCTAGATACGTTGTTGGGCAAAAGACGTATGTTTCATTTGCCTGAACTGGCCACAGTGGATTTATTCTGGTTCATAGCACCTCCTTAAATATTAGAAGGTTTTTTCAAATACATGGCCCTGCTCCGTCCATTTAGCCCTTACTCTTGAAAAGGCCTTTGATGATTTCATTTGACAACATCTTCTGGTCCAGGCCATAAAAAAATTTGGCATTGCTGAGAACAAGATTAGATGGATTTTGTTGCTAAACGCAAAGCTAAAAGCTATATTCTAATCAGGCATGGTAATATTGGTATGGTAATATTTACTTCATACCAAGTGGCAATAGGGACACAACAAGGCTGTCCATTGTCCCATTATTATTTGCTTTGACAATGGAACCCATTGCAGTTTAACTATGGGTTGAAGGTCATCCGTGGCATATCCCGCTATGTGAGGGAATCCATACGGTCTCTCTTTTATGTGGCGATACATTACTTTTTGAAAGGGCCTTGAGGGGTGGTATTGCATGCACCAATCTCTATAACATTGTGTACCTTTAAGGCACTATCTGGGCTAAGTGATATCTCTTTCCAACTCAGTATGGCCTGAATCCTGACAATGACAGTCCGGGATATGCATAAATTAAATTGAAAGCGTACACCTTTCGATAATTAGGTGTCAGAGTTTATCAGGAGCTGTACTGACGGTGTTTAGAACCCAGGTATCCTTCTGAAAAACATTACCCATGCCTATGGCTGAATGTATTTCATTGGCCAAAATGTTGATGCTTTCCAACCTCCTTTACTATTTTGCCAAATTTGCTTTATTGATGCCTGGGCCAATTTTCCAAGACATGGATGGGCTTCTGGGTGACCTTATGGTGTGTGCAGGTAGTGGTAAAAGGACACTCTCTGTAACACAGAAAGGATTAGAAGCCCCAGATTTAGAATTATATTATTTAGTGGCCCAAATACACGATGGACCAGGGACCAACATCATAATGAGATGGATTCCCTAGAAACCAAACTATGGGAAGGCCCGCTTTACCTTTTATATTGGTTGCACTGGGTTGCGTGCAGATGGCGCTTCGTAAAACTCAAGTGAACCATGGAAATCCCACTAATGGGACTTCCTAAAGATGGGGGCTGTTACACGTCCAAGGAATTGACAAAGTGGTAGGTGGTATAGGTTTCGACCTTGGATATGCTGTTTGGCAGAGGAACCCTGACTCACTTGTCGTAGATTATGGACGCCATAAGGGACAATTCCTAACACACAAGGCAGTGGTGTAAGTGAAGCACAATGTGTTTGGGGTTGAAGACACCAAACATCAGACACCTCAATTAATACACCCATAGAATAACGCTGTGCTTGGGACTGTGGGGGTTCTCTTGCAGGGGTTAGGGATACATGGGAGACAGATTTGGACTTTGGGTCTCAAAGAAGCTGAATAGAATCGTAAATTGGTTTACCTGCACAAGGTGTGGAGAAATGTTAGTTTTAAATACGTCCAATGTAATTTTCTATGCAGGGCATATATGCCCCCCAAAGACAATTCATTAATTATACCCCGCAGTAAGTTCTGATTGCCCGATCTGCGGGTAATCTAAGTCCGGAACGTGGTATGGCAATGCCCGACACTTGTGGAGTAACAGAAATTAACATAAGTCCTAATAGAGCTAGTGGGACAGAGATACCTAATGTCCTGGGGCTCCTTCGCCAAGTTCTCAGATCTTTCATTATCGCTAGCTACAAGAGCAGTAGCCATGGCAAGAACAGTCAGAGTATTGTCCCTAATCACCAAATTGAGAAATAAAGTTGTGCAATAGGCGGAGAGCAAACCACTACAAGGGAAAAGAAGGCTCTGGAAACTACCCGACAGCACACCAACAGCATGAGCTGCTGCTAGAACATCTGGTGAAAAAACAGAAATGATGATATTCCTCACAGAGAATCGGCGCAAGCATCTATAGCCTCTCTACACTGGTTGCCTATTGCAGAGAGGATCCAGTTTAAATCCCTCTGTGTCACCCACAAGATTATGGCCTCCAAAGGCCCACCAATTTTACAGTCAATCATCTCCCCATACCATCCCAGTAGAGTCCTGCGTTCAGAAAATAAACGCATGGCCATAGTACCTAGAATTTATAGGGCCAGAAGTGGAGGCCGACAATTCTCCGACATTGCCTCCAGGAGGTGGAACGCTCTTCCTGACCGTATTCGTTTGGAAGAAGACCATCTATCTCTCCGAAGACAGTTAAAGGCGTACTTGTTCCCAGCCATTTAAAGCGTTCACCTGTAGGCTCGGTTCTTAGCGCTGGGAGGCCTTAGGGTAGCCATGAGCTTTATAAGTGCCATTTTCATTTCATTTTCATAAATAACCGTAATGGACAGCTAACTGGTAAACAGTGCATTCCTGGTTAAAGTGATTACGTTGTATGTATTTGCCTGATGAGCAAAATCATTGCTTGAGGGATAAAAGGGTCTGGCTACATGAGACGACGTTGGATCCACTGAAAAACCACCGTACATTCTCTCAAACGGTTATTTTCAGTCTTTATGTATAAACCGATATAGAACACCCACCTGTAGAATTTGATAAAGTGATCCTTTGATTGAATATGACATCACTATGACATTAGACCTGCAGTCTATGACGTAACTAACTATTCATTCAAACCTCCAGACAGTATATCCTAGTTGAAAATATAGGCTTTTTAGGACGTCAGTTTGAAGCGCTGAAAGTGATTATGGTGTGATGAGAATATCTGCTACGCGCTAATAATGGTACTATTGCTTGTTTTCACTTTTTTTGTACATTGTCTCGTTGTAAAATGAATAAAGAGTATTCAAAAAAGAAAGCACATTTCTCTAAAGGTTAAACGTGATTTAAGGATGGATCGCTATAAAAAAATGTGGGATTATAGTTACATAACAGTTACAAAACTCAATTTGGTAATTTCTGTCTCCAAATAATTGAAAAGGAAATTGAATGGAGATTGCGCACGGTGTGTGAGATTTGAGTGTAATTGACAGTCAGACATTTAAAACCAGTAAGGTTGATTTAGTCTTTCTTTCTCCTGGGTTTTGCTAAAATAAGTCCTGTCGACTTAGTTTTTAACATCTGGCACTGAAAAGCTTTGAATGATTTTTACATGATCTGGGTAAAGAAGCAAAGACTAATAGTAATAATAATTAGTGTGACAACACTGCCTTCGCACAAAATGCAATCTCAAATTTGGTGTGCGTAATAGTAAGGGATTTGGAAATACAAACATCCCTCAAGTGAATAGAAACAACTGCCTAATTGGTGTTTACCAGGCAATAACTTGAGTGAGGCAATGGCAGATTCTGCTACTTGTCTTACAGAGCTTTCCCCGGGCCTGGTGCGTCGTAAATCACTGCAGTGCACAGCTGCCAATTCACAGCAGGATCCGACCAGGAAACAGTCCCCTCCCATGTACTCAATAATTAAGTCACCAGTATTTTTTTTTGTTTGCTCATGCAACACCTAATAATAAGAAATTGTTATGACCATAACATCTGGATTCCTGCTCCTGGAAACAAGTGTGTGAACGTTCAAGAGGCGGGAAACAGCTAGACTTTACCTTTACAAATACCATAGGTAGTGTAGATGCATGTCAAGTTAACTAGGCATAGTTTAGTCATGCGCTCTGTATGATTACAGTCTTGTAGCGTGCGCTCAGCACAGTTGCAGCCTCGGCTACTGTGTCATGATGCCTTTATGGTAATGCCCTCGGATGGTGTAGCTGGTTTCTGCATTATGATAGCCTTGGCTGGTCTTACATGGCGCCTGCGTCATGAAAGTCCTGGCTGTGGTGGCATGTGCTCTTCATGGTGAATGCCCTGGCTGTGGTTGCATGTGCTCTTTATGGTGAAAGCCTCGGCTGTGGTAGCATGTGCTCTTCATGGGGAAAGTCTTGGCTGTGGTTGCATGTGCTCTTCATGGTGAAAGCCTTGGCTGTGGTGGCATGTGCTCTTCATGGTGAAAGCCTTGTCTGTGGTGGCATGTGTTCTTCATGATGAAAGCCTTGGCTGTGGTGGCATATGCTCTTCATGGTGAAAGCCGTGCATGTGGTGATATGTGCTCTTCATGGTGAAAGCCTCATCTTTGGTGGCATGTGCTCTTCATGGTGAAAGCCTCGGCGGTGGTGGCATGTGCTCTTCATGGTGAACGCCTCGGCTGTGGTTGCAAGTGCTCTTCATGGTGAAAGCCTTGGATGTGGTGGCATGTGCTCTTCATGGTGAAAGCCTTGGCTGTGATGGCATGTGCTCTTCATGGTGAAAGCCGTGCTTGTGGTGATATGTGCTCTTCATGGTGAAAGCCTTGTCTGTGGTGGCATGTGCTCTTCATGGTGAAAGCCTCGGCGGTGGTGGCATGTGCTCTTCATGGTCAACGCCTCGGCTGTGGTTGCAAGTGCTCTTCATGGTGAAAGCCTTGGATGTGGTGGCATGTGCTCTTCATGGTGAAAGCCTCGGCTGTGGTGGCATGTGCACTTTATGGTGAAAGCCTCGGCTGTGGTGGCTTGTGCTCTTCATGGTGAAAGTCTCGGCTGTGGTAGCATGTGCACTTTATGGTGAAAGCCTCGGCTGTGGTGGCATGTGCTCTTCACGGTGAAGGCATGGGCTGTGGTGACATGTGCTCTTCATGGTGAAAGCATGGGCTGTGGTGGCATGTGCTCATCATGGTGAAAGCCTTGGATGTGGTGGCATGTGCTCATCATGGTGAAAACCTTGGATGTGGTGACATGTGCTCTTCATGGTGAAAGAGTTGGCTGTTTGGCATGTGCTCTTCATGGGGAAAGCCTGGTCTATGGTGGCATGTGCTCTTCATGGTGAAAACCTTGGCTGTGGTGGTATGTACTCTTCATGGTGAAAGCCTTGGATGTGGTAGCATGTGCTCTTCATGATGAAAGCCTTGGGTGTGGTGGCATGTGCTCTTCATGGTGAAAGCCTTTGCTGTGGTGGCATGTGCTCCTCATGGTGAAAGCCCTGGCTGTGGTAGAAGCATTGGCTGTGGTGGCATGTGCTCTTCATGGTGAAAGCCTTGGATGTGGTGGAAGCATTGGCTGTGGTGGCATGTGCTCTTCATGGTGAAAGCCTTGGTTGTGGTGGAAGCCTTGGCTGTGGTGGTATGTGCTCTTCATGATGAAAGTCTTGGATGTGGAGAAAGCCTTGGCTGTGGTGGCATGTGGTCTTCATGGCGAAAGCTGTGGTGGTATGTGCTCTTCATGGTGAAAGCCTTGGCTGTGGAGGCATGTGCTCTTCATGGTGAAAGCCCTGCATGTGGTGTTATGTGCTCTTCCTGGTGAAAGCGTGGTCTGTGGTGGCATTGCTCTTCATGGTGCAAGCCTCGTCTGCAGTGGCATGTGTTCTTCATGGTGAAAGCCTTCCTTGTAGTGGTATGTGCTCTTCATGGTGAAAGCCTTGGCTGTGGTGGCATGTGCTTTTCAGGTGAAAGCCTCATCCGTGGTGGCATGTGCTATTCATGGTGAATGCCTCAGCTGTGGTGGCATGTGCTCTTCACAGTAAAAGCCTTGGCTGTGGTGGCCTGTGCTCTTCATGGTGAAAGAGTCATCCACGGTGGCATGTGCTATGCATGGTGAAAGCCCGGTCTGTGGTGGCATGTGCTCTTCATGGTGAAAGCCTTGGCTGTGGTGGCATGTGCTCTTCATGGTGAAATTCGTGTCTCTGGTGGCATGTGCTTTTCATGGTGAAAGCCTTGTCTGTGGTGGCCTGTGCTCTTCGTGGTGAAAGCCTTGACTGTGGTTGAATGTGCTCTTCATGGTGAAAGCCTTGACTGTGGTTGCATGTGCTCTTCAGGTGAAAGCCTAATCCGTGGTGGCATGTGCTGTTCATGGTGAAAGCCTTGGCTGTGGTGGCATATGCTTTTCATTGTGAAATCCCTGGCTGTGGTGGCATGTGCTCTTAATGGTGAAAGCCTCATCCGTGGTGGCATGTGCTCTTCATGGTGAAAGCCTTTGCTGTGGTGGCATGTGCTCTTCATGGTGAAAGCCTGCTCTGCTGTGGCATGTGCTCTTCATGGTGAAATTCATGTCTGTGGTGGCATGTGCTCTTCATGGTGAAAAGCTTGGATGTTGGTGGCATGTGCTCTTCAGGGTGAAAGCCTTGTCTGTGGTGGCATGTGCTCTTCATGGTCAACGCCTCGGCTGTGGTTGCAAGTGCTCTTCATAGCGAAAGCCTCGGCTGTGGTGGCATGTGCTCTTCATGGTGAAAGCCTCGGCTGTGGTGGCATGTGCACTTTATGGTGAAAGCCTCGGCTGTGGTGGCTTGTGCTCTTCATGGTGAAAGTCTCGGCTGTGGTAGCATGTGCACTTTATGGTGAAAGCCTCGGCTGTGGTGGCATGTGCTCTTCACGGTTAAGGCATGGACTGTGGTGGCATGTGCTCTTCATGGTGAAAGCATGGGCTGTGGTGGCATGTGCTCATCATGGTGAAAGCCTTGGATGTGGTGGCATGTGCTCTTCATGGTGAAAACCTTGGATGTGGTGACATGTGCTCTTCATGGTGAAAGAGTTGGCTGTTTGGCATGTGCTCTTCATGGGAAAAGCCTGGTCTATGGTGGCATGTGCTCTTCATGGTGAAAACCTTGGCTATGGTGGTATGTACTCTTCATGGTAAAAGCCATGGATGTGGTAGCATGTGCTCTTCATGATGAAAGCCTTGGGTGTGGTGGCATGTGCTCTTCATGGTGAAAGCCTTTGCTGTGGTGGCATGTGCTCTTCATGGTGAAAGCCTTGGCTGTGGTGGAATCATTGGCTGTGGTGGCATGTGCTCTTCGTGGTGAAAGCCTTGACTGTGGTGGCATGTGCTCTTCATGGTGAAAGCCTTGACTGTGGTGGCATGTGCTCTTCAGGTGAAAGCCTAATCCGTGGTGGCATGTGCTGTTCATGGTGAAAGCCTTGGCTGTGGTGGCATATGCTCTTCATTGTGAAATCCTTGGCTGTGGTGGCATGTGCTCTTCATGGTGAAAGCCTCATCCGTGGTGGCATGTGCTCTTCATGGGGAAAGCCTTTGCTGTGGTGGCATGTGCTCTTCATGGTGAAAGCCTGCTCTGCTGTGGCATGTGCTCTTCATGGTGAAATTCATGTCTGTGGTGGCATGTGCTCTTCATGGTGAAAAGCTTGGATGTTGGTGGCATGTGCTCTTCAGGGTGAAAGCCTTGTCTGTGGTGGCATGTGCTCTTCATGGTTAACGCCTCTGCTGTGGTTGCAAGTGCTCTTCATGGTGAAAGCCTCGGCTGTGGTGGCATGTGCACTTTATGGTGAAAGCCTCGGCTGTGGTGGCTTGTGCTCTTCATGGTGAAAGTTTCGGCTGTGGTAGCATGTGCACTTTATGGTGAAAGCCTCGGCTGTGGTGGCATGTGCTCTTCACGGTTAAGGCATGGGCTGTGTTGGCATGTGCTCTTCATGGTGAAAGCATGGGCTGTGGTGGCATGTGCTCATCATGGTGAAAGCCTTGGATGTGGTGGCATGTGCTCTTCATGGTGAAAACCGTGGATGTGGTGACATGTGCTCTTCATGGTGAAAGAGTTGGCTGTTTCGCAAGTGCTCTTCATGGGAAAAGCCTGGTCTATGGTGGCATGTGCTCTTCATGGTGAAAACCTTGGCTATGGTGGTATGTACTCTTCATGGTAAAAGCCTTGGATGTGGTAGCATGTGCTCTTCATGATGAAAGCCTTGGGTGTGGTGGCATGTGCTCTTCATGGTGAAAGCCTTTGCTGTGGTGGCATGTGCTCTTCATGGTGAAAGCCTTGGTTGTGGTAGAAGCATTGGCTGTGGTGGCATGTGCTCTTCATGGTGAAAGCCTTGGATGTGGTGGAAGCATTGGCTGTAGTGGCATGTGCTCTTCATGGTGAAAGCCTTGGTTGTGGTGGAAGCCTTGGCTGTGGTGGTATGTGCTCTTCATGATGAAAGTCTTGGGTGTGGTGAAAGCCTTGGCTGTGGTGGCATGTGGTCTTCATGGGGAAAGCTGTGGTGGTATGTGCTCTTCATGGTGAAAGCCTTGGCTGTGGAGGCATGTGTTCTTCATGGTGAAAGCCTTGCATGTGGTGTTATGTGCTCTTCCTGGTGAAAGCGTGGTCTGTGGTGGCATTGCTCTTCATGGTGCAAGCCTCCTCTGCGGTGGCATGTGTTCTTCATGGTGAAAGCCTTCCTTGTAGTGGTATGTGCTCTTCACGGTGAAAGCCTTGGCTGTGGTGGCATGTGCTTTTCAGGTGAAAGCCTCATCCGTGGTGGCATGTGCTATTCATGGTGAATGCCTCAGCTGTGGTGGCATGTGCTCTTCACAGTGAAAGCCTTGGCTGTGGTGGCCTGTGCTCTTCATGGTGAAAGAGTCATCCACGGTGGCATGTGCTATGCATGGTAAAAGCCCGGTCTGTGGTGGCATGTGCTCTTCATGGTGAAAGCCTTGGCTGTGGTGGCATGTGCTCTTCATGGTGAAATTCGTGTCTCTGGTGGCATGTGCTTTTCATGGTGAAAGCCTTGTCTGTGGTGGCCTGTGCTCTTCGTGGTGAAAGCCTTGACTGTGGTGGCATGTGCTCTTCATGGTGAAAGCCTTGACTGTGGTGGCATGTGCTCTTCAGGTGAAAGCCTAATCCGTGGTGGCATGTGCTGTTCATGGTGAAAGCCTTGGCTGTGGTGGCATATGCGCTTCATTGTGAAATCCTTGGCTGTGGTGGCATGTGCTCTTCATGGTGAAAGCCTCATCCGTGGTGGCATGTGCTCTTCCTGGTGAAAGCCTTTGCTGTGGTGGCATGTGCTCTTCATGGTGAAAGCCTGCTCTGCTGTGGCATGTGCTCTTCATGGTGAAATTCATGTCTGTGGTGGCATGTGCTCTTCATGGTGAAAAGCTTGGATGTTGGTGGCATGTGCTCTTCAGGGTGAAAGCCTTGTCTGTGGTGGCATGTGCTCTTCATGGTCAACGCCTCGGCTGTGGTTGCAAGTGCTCTTCATGGTGAAAGCCTCGGCTGTGGTGGCATGTGCTCTTCATGGTGAAAGCCTCGGCTGTGGTGGCATGTGCACTTTATGGTGAAAGCCTCGGCTGTGGTGGCTTGTGCTCTTCATGGTGAAAGTCTCGGCTGTGGTAGCATGTGCACTTTATGGTGAAAGCCTCGGCTGTGGTGGCATGTGCTCTTCACGGTTAAGGCATGGGCTGTGGTGGCATGTGCTCTTCATGGTGAAAGCATGGGCTGTGGTGGCATGTGCTCATCATGGTGAAAGCCTTGGATGTGGTGGCATGTGCTCTTCATGGTGAAAACCTTGGATGTGGTGACATGTGCTCTTCATGGTGAAAGAGTTGGCTGTTTGGCATGTGCTCTTCATGGGAAAAGCCTGGTCTATGGTGGCATGTGCTCTTCATGGTGAAAACCTTGGCTATGGTGGTATGTACTCTTCATGGTAAAAGCCTTGGATGTGGTAGCATGTGCTCTTCATGATGAAAGCCTTGGGTGTGGTGGCATGTGCTCTTCATGGTGAAAGCCTTTGCTGTGGTGGCATGTGCTCTTCATGGTGAAAGCCTTGGCTGTGGTGGAAGCATTGGCTGTGGTGGCATGTGCTCTTCATGGTGAAAGCATTGGTTGTGGTGGAAGCCTTGGCTGTGGTGGTATGTGCTCTTCATGGTGAAAGCCTTGGATGTGGTGGCATGTGCTCTTCATGATGAAAGCCTTGGATGTGGTGAAAGCCTTGGCTGTGGTGGCATGTGGTCTTCATGGGGAAATCTGTGGTGGCATGTGCTCTTCATGGTAAAAGCCTTGGCTGTGGAGGCATGTGCTCTTCATGGTGAAAGCCTTGCGTGTGGTGTTATGTGCTCTTCCTGGTGAAAGCGTGGTCTGTGGTGGCATTGCTCTTCATGGTGCAAGCCTCTTCTGCGGAGGCATGTGTTCTTCATGGTGAAAGCCTTCCTTGTGGTGGTATGTGCTCTTCATGGGGAAAGCCTTGGCTGTGGTGGCATGTGCTTTTCAGGTGAAAGCCTCATCCGTGGTGGCATGTGCTATTCATGGTGAATGCCTCAGCTGTGGTGGCATGTGCTCTTCACAGTGAAAGCCTTGGCTGTGGTGGCCTGTGCTCTTCATGGTGAAAGAGTCATCCACGGTGGCATGTGCTCTGCATGGTGAAAGCCTGGTCGGTGGTGGCATGTGCTCTTCATGGTGAAAGCCTTGGCTGTGGTGGCATGTGCTCTTCATGGTGAAATTCGTGTCTCTGGTGGCATGTGCTTTTCATGGTGAAAGCCTTGTCTGTGGTGGCCTGTGCTCTTCGTGGTGAAAGCCTTGACTGTGGTGGCATGTGCTCTTCTGGTGAAAGCCTAATCCGTGGTGGCATGTGCTGTTCATGGTGAAAGCCTTGGCTGTGGTGGCATATGCTCTTCATTGTGAAATCCTTGGCTGTGGTGGCATGTGCTCTTCATGGTGAAAGCCTCATCCGTGGTGGCATGTGCTCTTCATGGTGAAAGCCTTTGCTGTGGTGGCATGTGCTCTTCAGGGTGAAAGCCTGCTCTGCTGTGGCATGTGCTCTTCATGGTGAAATTCATGTCTGTGGTGGCATGTGCTCTTCATGGTGAAAGCCTTGGCTGTTGGTGGCATGTGCTCTTCAGGGTGAAAGCCTTGTCTGTGGTGGTATGTGTTCTTCATGGTGAAATTTGTGTCTGTGGTGGCATGGGCTCTTCATGGTGAAAGCCTTTTATGTGGTGGCATGTGCTCTTCGTGGTGAAAGCCCTGGCTGTAGTGGTATGTGCTCTTCATGGTGAAAACCTTGGCTGTGCTGGTATGTGCTTGTCACGGTGAAAGCCTTGGCTGTGGTGGCATGTGCTCTTCATGGGGAAAGCCTTGTCTGTGGTGGCATGTGCTCCCCATGGTGAAAGCCTTGGTTGTGGTGGCATGTGCTCTCCATGGTGAAAACCTTGGTTGTGGTGGCATGTGCTCTTCATGGTGAAAGCCTTGGCCGTGGTGGCATGTGCTCTTCATGGTGAAAGCCTCGGCTGTGGTGGCATCTGCTCTTCATGGTGAAAGCCTCGTCTGTGGTGGCATGTGCTCTTCATGGTGAAAGCCTTGTCTGTGGTGGCTTCATGGTGAAAGCCTCATCTGTGGTGGTATGTGTTCCTCATGGTGAAAGCCTTGGCTGTGGTGGCATGTGCTCTTCATGGTGAATGCCTTGGCTATGCTAGCATGTGCTCTTCATGGTGAATGCCTTGGCTGTGGTGGCATGTGCTCTACATGGTGAAAACCTTTGCTGTGATGGCATGTGCTTGGCATGGTGAAAGCCTTGGCTGTGGTGGCAGGTGCTCCTCATGGTGAAAGCCTTGTCTGTGGTGGCATGTGCTCTTCATGGTGAAAACCTTTGCTCCTCATGGTGAAAGCCTTGTCTGTGGTGGCATATGCTCTTCATGGAGAAAGTCTTGTTTGTGGTGGCATGTGCCCTTCATGGTGGAAGCCTCGTCTGTGGTGGCATGTGCTCTTCATGGTGAAAGCCTTGTCTGTGGTGCCATGTGGTCTTCATGGTGAAAGCCTAGTTTGTGGCGGCATGTGGTCTTCATGGTGAAAGCCTTGGCTGTGGTGGCATGTGCTCTGCAGGGTGGTACCCTTAGCTGATGCTGCATGGTACTTGCAGGTTGACAGGGTTGGTGGGTGCCTCATGTACTCTTCAGGGCACTAGTTGGTGGCGCATGCAAAAGGACAGCTTCACTGCTGTGGGATGTGCTTGTCATTGAGACAGCCTTGCTAGTGTTGCATGTACCCTCTACAGTGACAGGCCTGAATTGAGTAGCATCTTTTCTCTACAGTGATGGCCTTGAGAAGTGTTCCATTTACACTTCCTGGTGTGGCATGCTCTTTATGGGAAAAGCTTTGGCTCATATTGCATGTGCTATACAGGTTTCAAGCCATGGCTGCTGTGGCATGTGCCTGTACTATGACAGCCTTGGCTGACGTGGGATATGCTCTAATTGGTGTCAGCATTGCTGGTATGGCTTGTGCTCTCTGAAGTGACTTCCATGGCTCGAGTGGCCTGTGCTCTCCACAGTGATATCTTTGGCTGGTGTGGCATGAGGTCTCCACAGTGACGTCTTTGCCTGGTGTGGTATGTGCTCTCAACAGTGGCAGCCTTTGGAGGTACGCCATGTGCTGTCCACTGTGACAGCTTTGGCTGGTGTGGCATGAGGTCTCCACAGTGACGTATTTGCCTGGTGTGGTATCTGCTCTCAACAGTGGCAGCCTTTGGGGGTACGCCATGTGCTGTCCACAGTGACAGCTTTGGCTGGTGTGGCATGCACTATGCACTGTGGCAGCCTTAGTGGGCATGTCACTTCCCACCTGCAAAGGCTCCAGTGTGGATCAACAACACAATTGCTTTTGCTAAGGCCATATTCATTTTTGCTGCATGCTCATACTTTACATGGTGTAAGTCCAATAGTGAATCCTATGTTAACGGAAGGCTTGGTAAGTTCAATAAATAACTGCCAGTGATAATCTTGTTGCATGTTCTTGGGAGCTGAAAAGGTAAGCATCTTGGGAGGGCAAGCCAACAACACGATTAAGCCAAATGGTAATCTGTATGTAAGTCGAGAACATGCAAGTGGCCTAGGGTCTATTATTCAAAACAGAGTCCCACATTTGCACTGAAAGAGATGTTTGACTCTGAGAGCAAGGTGCCTGCGCTGGGCAATGGCAGCCAATTGTGCACCAGCGTAGGGGAAAGCACACCGATGCGTTGTATTGTTGTTAATATGACACATCCCTTTGCTTTTAAAATGATGCAGCTCGGCACAGCAAAATGGCTAGCGGCGCCGCGCTGCATAATTGTTTTGTAAATGAAGCCCTCATGCCTATCAAGCTAGTGTTTTTGTAGCACAGATATTTGAGTCTCAGACTGTTGACTCCAGCATGCTGGCTATATGGTGAAAGCCATCACCAGAGTCTCATTCTGTCACTGTAGGCTTTTCTCAGATGACTGAAGACAAAGGGGTCAATGAAGGACTCTTTTATGGGCATGATTAGGGGTGTAGCGTCAGGTCCGATTGGTTGCCTTCTTCAAGTTGTTCTTACTGGTTTTTGCTCCTGGTCTGCCCAGTCACTTTGACCTATGAAAGAATCAGCAGAGGTTGGTCTGAGGATGAGAGCAAAGGGTGGGCTATGGGACCCAACCAGGTCCGAAAGAGAATTAGGAGAGAAACACCAGAATCAAAACGAGGCGCTACCATACCTACACCTAATGTAATTAAATAACCTTTTTAGTCCCATGGCCAGGGATTTCTGACAGGAGGATGTTCATCGTGGCACTCTCAGCGCCTTCAGCACCCCCAAGACATTGGGCAATGGAAGATGAACACATTCTTATTCCAAAGGCCTCTTTCTAGCCTCACCAGCACATCAACCTACAAATCACAGGTGCATAGTCATATTGCAGCATACCCACAATATGTCAAATAGAAACAGACACCGTGCAAGCATTTCCCTACCTAAGGTTATGGGCATTCACAGAAAACAGGAAAACCAGGGAAAAAAATAAATACCCCAAGTGGATTATTTCTAGATTTCGTTCAGAAATGTTGCAAATGAGAACAAAGAGTATCCACGTAATGAATGATGACAGCAGCAGAAAAGGAAGCACACAAATGTGGATGGGCACAGCACCAACCATCCATAACTCTCCGGCCATTCCAAGGAGCATAGAGTGATGCTTTTTCGGCCTGCTAGATACACTATTACAATAACTCATAGTGGACTGGATGGAGGCCCATCAGTGGTTATTGTACAAAGTCTAGTGACAGAAAAGATGGAGAACAAAAGAGAAATGGTCTTGACATTCCTGGTGCAATAGTACATAATCTCTCGAATATATTCAAACAAGAAGCAATTGCTCAACTAAAAGGAGTTTAGTGGGCTCTTCAATCTGTGCTCATGCTTGCAACCAGCTATACAGCTGAATTGTTTTTACACTATTGTGAGCCCTGAAGAACTTAGCACCAAATTGTAGGAAACTGGGTTTTTGTTGCAGTTGTCCACCCAATTTTGCCCCCTTTTTAGTTATTAGGTGCTGGATTCCGGCTATGACAGTGCACTGAGGCCTGCCAACCAGACCTCATTGCCAGTGATATTTCCTTAAAACAAGGTGATATCTAATTGTAACCCAATGTCATTGACTTTAGTATCCCTGTAAGTCCCTAGTAAATGTTACCATGGGTACCTAGAGCATGGGTACTGAACAGGGTCCCTAAAGGGTGCACAATATCTTTTGCCATCCTAAGGGACCCACACACAAATTCCACACAGTCTGGCATTGCAGGTCATATAACATGGTGCAAACCACAAGTGAAAACATGACATTACATATTCCTGTGTGCAATGCCAAAGTCACTGCATTTAATATAAATAAATCACCCCCGCAGCATGCGTTTGAGCCCTAAGGCAGGGATGCAATATATTTTATGTGAGGAGATATCTGCATGAGCAGATATGCCCCTGTGATGTCTAGTTCTATTGCTGGATATTACAGGGAAGCCATCTTATGGTATGTACAGGGCACTGGTCAAAACGAGTTTCCCAGTTACATAATGGTCATCACTGAAACCTATGATGTTTGATATCAAACATCTCATATTAAAGCCACAGTAATTCCAGTGATGGATTTCTTAATACATGCACCCAGAGGGTACCTTAGAGATACTTCCTGAACTCTACTAGCCCTCTAGTGTGCTGTCTGACTGGTCCTGTCCAGCCTGCCAACACAGACAAGTTTCTACCCCCTAGGAGGTGAGAGCCCTGCTCTCAGAGGCCAGAAACAATGCCTGTTCTGGCAGGAGGTGTTTACACATTCTCCAGCAGGATGGCTAGTAAATTAGTATGTCAAGGCAGGGAGCTTCAAAGAGCACACCCCCGTTGATATGCAAGCCTGACGTCCCCCAGAACTGGGAAATGCCATCCCCTGCCCTGAGGCCCATTTGGCACCAGGACAGATGGGAAATTTGCTATGCAAGGAGGTGTCTTGCCCCTCCAGGCTAGTCACACCCTTAAGGTGTGCTAACTAACGGGAACACGAAAATTAGAATTTCAGATCTTGGTTGTAGTGAAAATAAGAATTCTGGGACAGGGTGATGCCCATTCACCACAGGAAGTGGTCATCTACGGGGTGTAGTGACCCCAGGGGTAAGTAGCCCATTAACTACTACCCATCACTTCACTAAATGACCCATAATTGTGTATTTAGATGGCCCCCATGACACCAGGAAATCATATTTGTCTGCCTGGAGAAGAAAGGACAAAGAAGAG
Source organism: Lissotriton helveticus (assembly GCF_964261635.1). Classification (NCBI taxonomy): domain Eukaryota; kingdom Metazoa; phylum Chordata; class Amphibia; order Caudata; family Salamandridae; genus Lissotriton; species Lissotriton helveticus. The sequence goes on along the minus strand of NC_136070.1, from coordinate 1,066,474,964 downwards.
CTGACAAAGCAAGAACTGAGGAGCAAAGACTGACTTAGCACCAACCCTGCCAGCCTGCCTTCTGTTCCCGACAATTGCACGGATCCAGCTCATCCAGAAAGCGGTGTCACCTCCAAAAGCTGGGGAAGAGTGACCCACAACTTCTCCTGGCCAGCAATATCTCCCTTGGAGCAGAGGAGCTGCTTCCCTGCAAGTTTGCAGACACCAAAGGACCGACATGAAAGCCTCTGCCAGCACGATTGCGCTGGACCAAATAGCGCTGGACCAAATAGCACTGCACATGGCCCCCCAGCCTGAGTTACCGTGAACCTACGCTGCCCCTGAGGGACAGAGACCCTCAAGAGCTGAGCCCCCCTCCTCTTAGGTTTAGCTGGACTGGTCGCCCAGTCCCCACCTACATCCTCTGTCTGCAGAAAAGCAGGAACTGTGACAGCCTCCCGAACACCATGATCCAATGCCTGGAATCACCACTGCAGCTGAGCACCACAACCCGAGGAAAAGTGGACCAATGGTGCCCAATGGTGCCCACAGGGTCCTGGGACCCTCCAGAGGTAAGTCCACCTTTGGATTTGGCTGGACTGGTCCCTCAATCCCCGTCTGCTGCCTGTTTTTGCAGGCCCCACTACAACTGCAAGTGCCTCCCATAGTGTGACCTCACCGGAGAAACCACCACTGCAGCTGAGCCCACCAGCCCGAGCTCCAGTGGACAAGCAGTGTGCCTAGGTGCCTGAGCAGCTCAATGACTGAGCCCCCTGTGGGTTTGCCCGTACTGGTCTCCAAGTCCCTGCTTGCAGCCTCATTGTTATCGGACTGTTCGCCGTTGATTTAAACAGGGCACCCAATGCTAAATTGCACCTTTGCACCCGGATGCCCCAGAGCCGACCAAGCTGACTTGTTGGTGCTGCCTTGGGCCTTGCCCCATACTTCCAGAAGAACAGTCCTGTAAGTCGCTGCTAAGTAACCATATACAGTATATGTTTCTTTCCTATAAGATAACATTATCCCTTTAAAGCTACAAATGCCAGTGTACTTCTGTATACTGAAAAACTGTGATATCTCACCCAATGAAAGTGTATTTCTGTATACTTCGAAAACAGTGATATCTCAAAACTAAGTACATACCCTACTATAAAGTTCTTGGTGTTAAAAAAATATATTAAGAGTGCCATTTTTCTAAAATTGGCTTTTTTGAGCGTGTGCATCATGTACTGACTCTGTGTGTGTAACAAATGTCTAACACTCCTTGATAAGCCTAAGACTACCCCACCACACTACCACCAAAAGAGCACCTTTGAATTGTTATAGCAAGCCCTATCCACTCATAAAGGATACTTATATTCTCTACACAATATACCTCTATAAAGACCCAGCTTCTTACACAAATCACATTAGCTTCTGGAACACAGTGTGAGTTAGCAAATTTCTTATAAGCACCCTATGAAACAACATTCATATGTTGATAGGTGAGCACTGTCCCTTACACTGTATTATGCCAGCACATCTGCTAGTAAACAGTAACTCAAAGCAAGGGCTCCTGTATTTTGCCCTGCTTTTGTCTATATAGTGTGCCTTACCTACAATATCATTGTCAAAGTGAATGTCAAAATCTTGGCTCTAATTCATCAACAGAAAATTATTATCACACAATGTTATGTCCTTAAATTAACAAGAAGTGAAGAGGAATGGATTTAGAGCGGTTGCCCTCGTAGCTGGGGAACCGAGTTCAAGTCTTGATAAGGGACTCTCAACATCCTGTGATTCTGGGCAAATCACTTAATCTCCCCGTGCCAAACAAAAATGAATGTGTCCCTCTATAGCTGGTGCTCATGTAAAGCGCTCTGATACCTTTGGGTCACGTTCGTGCTATATAAAACTCTGAAAAAAACAAGCATTTGCATTGCAATCAGTCTCGTCTTTGGGACCTCATATGTATTTAGCTATGCAGCACATTAGCCTGGGCCTGAAACATCTACTGTTCTTTAACATGGAGGGAAAGTAAGCACCAAACTGTGTGAAACCATTCAATTACTCTGTTTTTAATATAAAAGCAGGGCCTTCGGTGGTCATGTCGCTAAACATACAAGTTTTGTAAAATATATTGTCTACGGGTGCTCGTAGAAGACAATTTCTATGGACTGGAATCTAGAGAATGCTAAAGTGATTCTGGTATTTTGCTGACCTCTGCTGGTCGTTTTCTATCAGTAAAGTTAAATAGAGGCAGTTGCCAGAATTTTTTTTAAAAAGAAAGTCCCTCAACAGAACGGAATTCTGGTATTTTACTGATCTCTGTTGGTGATCTTTTATCAATACAGTTAAATAGAGGCAGTTAAACAGAACAAAAAGTCCCTAAGTGGAAGCAGCAAGTCCTAGGGCTGATCTCCAGAGCCCACAAAGTACATACACATATAAGTATATACTAAAGTATATACAAGATGTCTCGAATGCTAGACCTAAAAAAGAAGTGAAGCTTGGATACGAGACTCTACTGTGGAAAACGAAATGTGGTTACAGGCTTCATGAGGTCACTGCGAGGTCTTAAAATAGGTTGATATCAAGGTATCAGTACTGTTATCAACCATGGGAAGTGCACCCTACCCAAAAACATTATGTCTACAGTTGGGCGAGGCCCTCTACAGGAATGTATTGAACCTTTACCTCACACTGGATTGACACCTGGGTCAGATACTAGAATGATCATAAAAGAAAATACACTTGCCCCAATACTCTTTCATATCAAGTCCTCAGCTATCCCAACTTCTACCAGTTTTATCTGTATGATCATAAAATGGGCGCCCACGAGCCACTAAGCAACTCTAATCCGAAACCATGTTTTTAACTCCTCACTTTCAAATGTCTATCTGCCTCTTATCCCTTTCTTGAATTTTTCTTGAACATTTGGTCTCCTTTCCTTCTTACGTAGCTTGTCTACATATTGTTGTTTCAATTATTTTTAATATGATTGATGATATTTTTTAGCACCAAACGACAATCAGCAGAATTGTTGTTCAATTATAAAAGCTTAAATATCTTTGTTTTTTCTACTTTTAACAGCAGCCATTTTTTACCAGATTTTAATACTCTCCCATATACCCCATTCTTATTTCATACGATTGCTTGATCCTGCACATTTAAAGGCAGACTTCTCTTACACAGAATAATTCAACTATATACCAAATCCTATCCACCAAGAAAAAGTGGCTAAACTTGAACACTCTTTCAAGTGCACTTTAAACTCTATTGATTCATGTCGTATTTGAATGGAAGCATGTCTATCAAACTTCCAACCTCCTACTGGATGGAGGCATTTAACTGTTGTGCGCTCCTTGTGTTTGCGCGCTATTTAATTTCCCAGTAATGCTTGGGAATTAATCTTAGGTTGCTTCTCAAATGGCACGGACTGCATATGAATAAGATTTTCTAGGATTTGAAATTTCAAGAATGAACCAACCTTCAAACAAAGAAGGGATAGTGGCAATCATTGACTGTCAGCACCTCCACGTTTTTTTATTCCTCCGGCAAAATATTTCAGCGTAAAATGGAATGCGTGCTGAGGTTCCTAACTTCGAAGTCTTCTCGTGATCTAAGCAACCCATCCACCTTAATATTTAATTTCCCTTTTCTAGTGAGCTGCTCAATTTCTTTGTCCGGCTTGTCACTCTCACCAGCCAAGGTCTTGGTCTAACTCCAGGGCAGACCATTTTTTGACTCTTCCTTTGTCGAAATAGTAGGGAAATTGACAGTCTGTCAATTTTCCCACTATTTCAGCAGACTGTGGTTGGCTGCTGCCCACTGCTGAGAACTGGTGTCTCTCTTTTGTATTTCCATAAAGCCTAATCTGTCTGATGACATCCTTTTATTTAATGGATCTATTTGTCAAAATATTTACAAAACAAAGTATCATATTTGATGGCAGCATCTTCATATTTTATTTCCCATGTTCCTAATTATCAAAATGTGAAAGTTCAATGATATAATAAAGTGTCGGCCTCCAGGGTAGCTTTAGCGACTCCTATGCTTCCCTAAAGTAGCACTGTCTAGAATTGATATGTAGATGTCTGCAGTATTGCAGCACCAGGCAAATTTCACAGGCAATCAACTGAAAGAAAAAGTAATATTTCATCTGTGTGTCACTTCAAACATAGATGTTTTGCAGCAATCTTGCTAATGTAACAGAATCTCTATCTCTATTGCAAGAAATGTTACGGTTCCTTAGCATGAAGTAGCAAAAATGTTAACAGCTCGCACTTTATCTGATTGGTCACATATACATCCACCGGTTATTCATCTCACTCATTTTAGAGTTCATGGTTTTATCCTTTGCCCACTTCAATCACCTAATCCTACTTTTGCCTACCTTTGGAAGAATAAATTGAAACTCTTCCCCACTTTTAGTTTGCACTTCCCATTCCAAGAGGGACTTCAGTAGTTAATATCCCTTTGCAAGCAAAGAGGATACAATTTAGCCATGGGCATGTTTTGCTGCTGCAGTCTTGAATTGCATCTACTTTCTTCCTTTTTGCATCTCCGATGGTGCTAACGCGGGATTACTGGTTACTAATTATCTTACCAAATCCCAAACTATGTCGACTGAATCGTTGGTACCTGTCTTGGAGTAAAAGGTAATCTCGCAATAAGTCAATCAATTTAAGAACTTACACCACTCTAAATGACCACTGACCAAAATTAAGTTTTAAAGATTTAATATAAAGTCAAAGATAACTGAAGATACAAACTTCTCAAAATGAGATTCAACAGGTAAATCGGTATCACTATAAACATGAACTTTTTGAATAGTATGAGTCTGAAAAACAGAATAATAAGTACAAGCTCGAAAACCATCAGGGTTGCCAAAATGGATACAAGTTGCAACCTCAAAGTCATTACAGAAAAGAAAATTAAGGTTAGTCTGTCCCTACACTACACTAAATGACATCCCTACTTAGCAAGATCTTAACCCTCTAGGTGTCAGCCGTGGTGACTTCCTAAGAAGATCACGCACTTCTCTTTGTCTCTTCTCTGATAATGGGTCTCTCCTGATCAGCCTATCTGCCTACCCATCCGCTTCCTTAGGCTCCCAAAATCATCTGCTCTGCTCTCCTCCCGGGTCTCTTTCCCTAATACCAAATCACATTTTCAATAGAAACGCCCCTTGGGACGCCCCTCACGTGGTACATCTTTGCGCGGCAAACTCCATGATGGTACTCTTGAAGACCCTCGTTATAGTTGACCTTGGTTCCCAGGCTTCTTCTTCAGTGCGCTGATACCCCCTGAAATTCCTGGAAACTCCTACAGGCCTGCACAAGGCGCCACTGAACAAAGTCCCTTTCATTCGAGCTGATTAGGACCCTCGCACCTGCATACAGCTCGTCTTGCAGTGGGCCTCAAATTCCAGACTCCACCATATCTTTAGTCATAAAACACTCTCAAAGCTCGGTGCTGGACACCTCGCGACCTCTTCTCTAACGAGCACATGACGATTTACACGACATGACATTATCTCCTCTGGCCTACTTGATTTACATGCAGCAGGTCCCTGCACTCTTAAAACGTTAACTTGATTTAAACAGCAAACATTCTTAACTAGCATACGTTTCTAAGATAACACATCTATAAAGCATATACTTTTAACCCTAAGTTCAATAGTACATTTGGAAGAACCATGTCAACCTTATCTCACATTAATTTAGCAGCACGTTCAGGTTTGCTGTGAATTGCCCTAAGGCCTACACATAATACTGGATTTTCAAAGTTACATTTAATTCGGACATGATTCTTTTAACATGAGAACATGAGGTTTTCACATATATTCCAACATTTCTACATTAATCTCACACCGTTATAATTATAGTTACTCTACTTAACATTCTATACATTTCACTACTGAATATAAACCACTCTGTATATTTCACTCCTGGACATAAAACACTCGTGTGCAAAACATGTTTAAACTAACTACGTGCTTGTAAATATGGCGTACTTATACATTTTTTTCAAACTTGTGCTCTCTCAGTCCCCCCTTTGATGACCTTCAGGGGTCATCATCACCAAGACACTAAAAATGTAGAACCTTTTAAAGTGAAGTCAGGACAGTGCCACCTCTTTTCATACTCTCTAATGCTTTCAGACTCTTATATTGAGTGTCCTGCATCGCTGTCAACTCTTCTTCCTGTTTCTTCATAGCTCTCTGTAACCTATTTGCTCTATAACATTGATACAAACGCACCAATCCCCACAAAGTGATTACACAAATCACAATTATGATGATGGGTTTCAATATGTACCAAACGATACCCTTTCCTAAGTTGGCAAACCAACTTCCAACTTTACCCATTCCATGGCCTACTTTTTCCCACACATTTACCTTTGCTAGGTCCTCAATTTCGTAGTGTATGGCAGTGATGTTTTGTATATACTTCTCTAGAGGCTTTGAATTGTCTGGAATGTAAGTACAGCATTCCTGGACCTTCAAGGCCTTACAGACTCCTCCCTCTTTTGCTAACAGAACATCTAAAGCAAGTCGGTTCTGAAGAACCATCGCCCTAATCGATTGCATCTCCCCTTCTATCAGCATCAAGGATCTTGCAGTACTGGCAGATAGCCTATCTACGACTGTAGCTAACCTCCTGATCTTAATGTCATTCATTATCAATCCTAAGAAAGGGAATGCAGCACCTAGTACATCTCCAACTACCTCGGCTGCACCCAGCCCTCGCTTCCATCTAGTTGATATTTCTTTCTTAGGCGTGTCTAAATTCTCAACATGATATATTTTAGGGAAGACAACAGCCAGATAGCATGATCCGTACCAATTATCTGGTAACTTCACATAGGCATATCTTCCACATACAAAATATACATTTGGTATTGCTTGCATCCCTTTCATAAAGTTCTTAGAGTAATACTCCAATTGAAAGGCATGTTCACAATGGACTTGACCTACATAAAAGTTTTCATAATATGAGTAACTCCTGTGAATGCACAGTTTTCCCCGTTTATCCTTATCCAAAGCAATTGGACCAATACTACCTTTTCTTTGATGTGCCCTTTCCTCCTTGGTCCAATCTGTTTCCCATTGTCCTGATGCTTTCAAAATCTTCTGCCTCCTGTATCTAGTATCTACCTGTGCTATAAACTTTTTCTCAACTTCTGATATTTGACAAGTCAGATTGTTCCTTCGAGCATGTGAAGTATCTAACGTTTTCCATGGAATAAACCATTTGTGTAATCTGTCTTCGCTTTTGTAGTAGTCCCATTTGTTCAAATGCTTGAAATTCGGAACCTCTGGCAATGTCGAGTCGAAATTCGAGAAATAATACTCGAATCCTTCTCGTCCATAAAACATGCTCAACAATAAACTGCACGTTATTCCATATGTCAACGGAAGATGATGGTATCTGATACCCTCCTCCACTGAAGCTGGTAATTGCATACAAACATAACAATCCTTTACTTCCATGGCATCAACATATTCATAAAGCAATTTAGCATAAGCATTTGACTTGTAATTTCCCTGTGACTCGTCGGTGTGAAGCCTTTTTATTTCTGCATCTAACAATGCTTTGTCTTTCTCATTGATGTTTCCCTTCTCTTTAATAATGGTAGTTTTCGGTGTTGACACTCCCTTATCCTCCTTAACTGTGGTTTCATCCCCTTCGTGTCCCGCTAGGAATGAAACAGTTACCACTAAAATTATAAGAGAAACCACTACTCCTAAAAGTATAACAGCTATACATTTTGCCCTGCGGTTCGGGTTGCCAGCCTCCATGTTCTCAAACAGTGTAGTTTTTTACTTTCTTCTAGCATTCACTTCTTCTTCTTTTCAAACAAAGTCTTTTTCTCTTGCAATGCCTTTCTTTGAACACTTGGAAGCTTGACAATTTGTTTCCGCAAAACAGTTCAAAGTCCAGTAGAAAATAGACAACCCTAGCCCTTCTCCATCCACTAAAATGAAACCCCTACCATTTTTCTTCTTCCACTCGGCGCTAGGTTATCTTGCAACAAGTTTTTACAATTTCTTTTCAACAGTCTTATTTTCGTCTGAAGTTATGTATGACTCAAGGAGTGACACTACTTCTTCATAAATGTCCATCCGAAGTATCATTCCCTCAGGTTCTGGACAGTTCGTACCACAACATGGAAAGTCAACTTTTTCTAGGATTATTCTCCTTATTTCGCTCAAGACAAGTGGACGGACAAAATTGAGAGTTAGCGTTTTTTCAATTTCCACTCCTGGTACTATCAGTTCTACATCCACAATTACAAAGGGGTCCGTTCTAATCAAGATCACTTTCTTCACCTTTCCAGTTCTGCGCCCCTTTGAAGACATTCACAATATGGTATTAATCCACAACAATAAGCGCTCCTAGCATTTCTACTACTCGTTCAAGTATTTCCAAACGAAGAAGAGTTCCCTCCAATATTGGATATCGTGAACAGCAAACTGGAAACTCAACTGTCTCTAAAATCAATTTTCTTATTCCACTCAGGAGAGCAGGATGAACGATGTTGAGTGTCAGCAACCTTTCGGTCTCCGCTCTGGCAGTAGAAACCTTATTTGCACTGTGATGATCGGGTCAGTTCTGATCAGTTCCACTTCCCTGATCCTCCCTGTTCTGTGTCTCCCAGACATCTGCAACGAGGTAGGTCCAGTCGGGAGTAGAGTATCTTCTACTAGGCACTCGCACCCTCCTTGATCTTCTAAGACCCTCCTCGGCTTGATCCTGGATATCTTCTTCTGGATCTGAGTCTTCGGATATAGGAGTAAGCGTTTCTTCCTGGGCCGACCTCAAACTTAGCCTTCTTCTCCTTGTTGGCCAAGTGGCAGCTCCAAGCCTTATTCTCCTATTTCTTGTCCTCCCACTTGGTTCTTGGTCGCTCCGATACGGATCTGAGTCTGAGTCGTATTCACTTCTGCTCTCTCCTTCAGTTGCGTCTTCTGTCTCACTGCCGTCCTGCCTTCGCTCTTCTTCTGAATCCGATGCGTTCCCAACTTCTTCCGACACCCCCTCAGCTGCCTCAATCCCTTCTTGCGACTCTTCTTCCACTTCCGGGCTTTCGTCTGGGATGGGAGCTGTTCCTTCTAGAGGTGCTGGAACTCTTCTAGTATGGGATGCATGGATCCAATTTGGCAGCCCCCCGCACTTCACCGCGGTGTTCGTGATCAGGATTACCTGAAAGGGCCCACGCCAGCGAACATCTAGGCAGTTCTTCCGGACGTGTTTTTTAACTAAGACCCAGTCCCCTGGGTTCAGGTCATGACACAGGTTCCTCGCTGCTGGAACTTCAGCCGCATGCACCTGAAGGGACACAGAATGGATGGCGTCAGACAGTCCTTTACAATAATCCAAGATCAGATCATCTGTAATATTCAATAGAGCAGTAGTTGGAACTGTAGGAAGTCTCATGGCCCTCCCCATCAGGATCTCGTGGGGAGAGAGACCTGTCCTCCTATCAGGTGTGCTGCGCATGCTCATGAGCACTAATGGAAGAGCATCTGGCCAACTCAAGGATGTGGATGCCACTACTTTAGCCAATCTATTCTTCAAAGTGCCATTCACTTGTTCCACAATTCCTGAAGCTTCTGGTCGATAACTACAATGCAGCTTTTGATCGATATTCAGTGTGGAGCACAACATCTTCACTATTTCGCTGTTAAAATGTTTTCCTCTGTCAGATTCCAAAGAGGCAGGCACCCCGAAGCGCGGTATCAACTCCCTGAGCAACAATTTAGCCACTGTGAGTGTATCGCACCTACGTGTAGGGTACGCTTCAACCCATCTGGAAAATACGCATACAATCACCAACACATACCGAAGGCGATTGACTCTTGGCATTTCGATGAAATCTAGTTGCATCCTATTGAAAGGCCCCCCCGACCTCCCAATGTGACTCAGTGTGACTGGTGTTCGTTTGCCTACGTTCAGCTGTTGGCAAGTAACACATCGTTTACATACTGATTCTGCTGCTATTCTAAATTTAGGGCAATACCAAGTTTGCCTAAACACTCTCATCATAGCATCCCTTCCTAGATGTACTGGACCATGTATTTCTCTCGCCATGGGATTAGCTAATTCTTCAGGTAACACAGCTCTCCCATCTGCTGAAACCCAAAAATCCATTTCACTTCGCACACAACCTGCTATTTCCCATGCCTTTTTCTCTGTTTCAGGTGCGGTCTCCTGCATTATTCTTAAATCCTCCCAAGTGTCTACAGTTTCTAACATCATACTTAGTTCAGTCTTTTCTTCTGCACCTTCTATTTCCACCTTTGAAAAAGAATAACTTTGTTCAGCACAATAGCGTGCGACTTCATCAGCATATCTATTACCTTGTGACACAAAATCTGTATTCTTAGTATGAGCTACACACTTTACTATTGCGATATCAACTGGACCTTGCAATGCTTCTAACAACAATCGCACAAATTCTCCATTTCGAATGGGCGAACCAGAGGAGGTCATGTAACCCCTCTGAGACCACAACTGCCCGAAATCATGAACCACACCGAAACCATATTGGCTGTCCGTGTAGATGGTGACTCTCTTTCCATTTCCTGCTATGCAGGCACGAGTTAGGGCAATAATCTCTGCTACCTGTGCGGAATGTACTCCTTCCAGGCAAGCGGCTTCTACAACTCCAGTTATAGTACAAACAGCATAAGCTGCTCTCAACCGACCAGTATCGTCTCTTAAACATGAGCCATCAACAAAGTAAATTTCATCGGGGTCTGACAATGGCTCATCCACAATATCTGGTCTGGGTTTCGTGCATAGTTCAGTCACATCAAGGCAATCGTGGTCTTCACATCCTTCGCCTTCTATTACCGTAGGTAATGGCATCAAAGTAGCAGGATTCAAGACAGAGCATCTCCTGAGAGTCACGTTTTCTGCGGCAAGTATAACTTGCTCGTAACGCGTGAGCCTGCTATTGGTCAGATGCTGCGTCTTCGTCCTGGTCATTAGCAATTCCACTGAATGTGGTACATACACCACTACTGGATGTCCCATCACAATACTCTCGCTCCTTTCAATGCTGACACCCGTTGCAGCAACGGATTTGAGACATCCGGGCAACGCTGCGGCTACTGGATCTAATGTAGCAGAAAAATATGCAACTGGTCTACGGGCATTACCGTGGGTCTGTGCCAAGACTGACAAAGCACATCCCTCTCTCTCACAGCAATAGAGTGAAAATGACTTTTCGTAATCTGGCATTCCCAGAGCCGGAGCACGACATAAATCGTCTCTCAGCTGTAAAAATGCCACCAAACATTCTTCATCCCATGGTACCGGATCACTCACCTCCTTGTGCGTCAGTTTCTGTAAGGGCTTTGCTTTCAGTGAAAAGTTAACTATCCACTGTCGGCAGTAACCCACCATTCCTAGGAACATTCTAACTTCTCTCTGTGTTGTAGGCGCATTCATTTTCATTATCGCCTCAATCCTCTCCGGGGACACCTTACGTTTCCCTTTTTCTAACCTGTGCCCTAGATACTGTACTTCTGTCAAACAATACTGCAACTTGCTCGGAGATACCTTATGTCCGTTTTCAGCTAAATGATTCAGTAAGGCAATTGAATCTACTTTACAAGCTTCCTCTGTTTCTGACGCAACAAGTAGGTCATCTATGTACTGTACCAGAACCGAGTTCTGTGGCAGTACTAGATTCTCAAGATTCTTCTTCAACAACTGATTAAAGATGGATGGGCTGTCTGTGAATCCTTGTGGGATTCGACACCATGTTAAAACGCGATCTTCCATTTTAAAAGCGAAAAGGTACCTGCTCTCTTCATCCAATGGGATTGAAAAGAAAGCCTGACAAAGATCTATCACTGTGAACCATTCTGCTTGACATGGTATTTGAAACAATATTACTGATGGATTCGGTACCACGGGACAACATGAAACGACTATGTTGTTAATTTTTCGTAAATCCTGAACTATCCTAAACTTCCCGCTAGGTTTCTGCAAACCCATAATCGGGGAGTTACAAGGACTGCCCACGATTTCTTTCAGTATTCCCTGCTGTATCATTGACTCGATCACAGGTTTTATTCCCGCAATCGTTTCCTGGGACAATTTGTATTGAGGCGTTCTTGGAAACTCAACATTTGGTTTTACCAGAATTTTTACCGGTTCTACCCCTTTAATCAATCCTATATCTTCTCCTGTGAAATCCCACACCTCTGACGCCACTGCATCTCTTAAATCTTGTGGAAGATCTTCTACAGTCAGAGTAGGATATAGTTCTACACAGAATTTTGAATTGGCCACCTTAAAGGTAGCATCATCGTCGGTAGTCTGTACCTCCACTCCTTGTGGGGTGCAGTATATGGTGCAATTCAATTTGCATAACAAATCCCTTCCTAACAGACATACCGGACTCGAGTCACAAACCACAAACTGATGTTCGTTCATATGATTGCCTATTTTCACAGATACTGGTTCTGTCAACGGACTAGTCATTCTTTTATTTGCGACTCCTACCACTTGAATTGTTTCCCCTGACATTGGCAAGTCTGGAACCACCGCTGATCTCAGTGTCGAACGAGTAGCCCCAGTATCCACTAAGAACGTAGTGGGACACCCTGCCACTTCTGCCTCAACAAATGGCCCTCTCTGATCCACTTCTAGAACTGCCCCGAGGGTACAGTCCTCTTCACTGCTCACCCGTTGTCCTGTCAATGGATCAATGTAATAACATTTTTCTTCCTCGATAAACAGAGGCATTTGTTTAAAGACCTTTCCTCTAGCTGCTATCTTCGGTGGCTGTGGGAATTGGGCCCGTGGAGCCGAAGTCCCCCCTTTGGCCACCTTACTACTTGGGACTGTCACCTTTTGCACTGGGTCTTCTTGGACCTGTTCTTCTACTTCTAGCTCTCCATTTTCAGGGTTAAAGGGACACTCGCGTCGCCAATGCCCCACCTGGTGACACTGATGACACTTTGTCGTTTTCTTTAAAGTGGCAAAGTCTATCCTAGGTCTCTGCCCTTCCTCATTGTCCTTATTCTGACCGTTTGGTTTTCGTCCCATCCCCTGTTTCTGCTGGCCACCCTTCCCAGCGGACTGCATTTGCACCACCATCAATTTCTCCTTTAGATTCTTGGCTTTAGAATCTATCTCGTCGCTGCAGTACCTCGCATATCGTAAAATCTCATCTAGTGGTTTGTTCTGCCAACAGATTAAATGTTGCTGTATCATCAAACAAATATCAGGTCTCAACCCCAAGACAAACTTTGACACAAACTGCCCTATATCTTTGGGATCCATTACATCTAGTCCACTGTATTGCTTGAATGTTTTCAATAATCTTTCATAAAACTCGTGAACTGTCTCCTTCGGTTCTTGCCTTGTTCGATCTATCTTTACCCAATCTATATCCTGTGGTGGTACCTTATCTTTCAGCCATGCTATTACCCTTTCATACTTTCGCATGACAATCTCAGATGGTCCATTAGTTCGAGCATCCCTCAATGGTTCAGCATTTGGCCATTCGACACTAGTCTTACAAGGGGTCCACAAATCAGATGGGACCACGATGTCAAACAACGTGTTCAAATCTATCCACAGTACTTTCGAGATTTTGACAAACCTCTCTACCTGTTTATACCATTCGACTGGATTGTCCCGCAACTTCGGAAATGAGTTGGTAAATGCAGCTAAATCTCCTCTACTCCAGGGTACATGTACATAATTTCCGTTTGATATTTCTCGCAAAGGGAATGCCTCCATCTGCATTACCCTTCCCTCAGGGGTCATCACATTTGTACTTCGCCTAACTGTGCCCTTTTTCGACCACCTTTCTTCCCATTTATCCAGTTCTCTCCACACTCTTATCCCTGTTACCAGCTCTCTTATGTGTGTTTTTAATCCAGTAGTTCTCTTCTCATCTAGATCCTGGTCTGCGTACTGTAATCTGTGGTTACTCTGCAATGCCCTTGTCCTAGACAAATCCACGGCATACTTGTCTGCCAAATCAGTCAGTTTTTCATGAAACGCTCTAGCTTTCCTAGTAATATCCTTTGCCATGAACAATAACTCATCCTGTTCGTACAATTCTATCCTTTCCAAAGGCAATGTTCCATCTATTATCTCATCAACATCTGATTTTAAACTGGTAACATCAAGCCTTTTTGCCTTAATTTCAGCTTTCAAGACACTCAATTTAGCTCCTCCATCCGCATCTCTCCCATCCCAGCTCCGAGATCTACGTTTAGGTATTGGTGAATTATAGGGAGTCCTCCCCTGTTCCCATCTCTCTAGATCCCATGCCTTTCCATCTTCTCGGGGTGGGTGGTGGAACACTCCTTCATGCCTCATAGCCCCTCTCTCCCCATCCGGGCTAGTTTCACGGGATGGAGGGTAAGATGTTCCCTTACTCCCTCTTTCTTCCCTACTTCCCTGTGATTCCTGATTATTCGAGGCGTGGCGGGACCTATCGCTGTTCTCCTTTCTCCAATGTTGAACGTCTTCCCCGAGTGTATGATGAAGGCACCTAAACCTATTCTGAAAAGCCCGTACCGCCTCATCTCCTCCTTTCCCCCAGAGACGGGACATTTCCTCACATTCTACAATCCTAGTATTTTGTTCCGGCTGTTCTCTCTGAGTTGTAGGACATGCATCCCCTCTATTCTCTTGGCTTTGGCCTTCCCGGCCCTGACTGCTTTCGCTGGCCCCACAATGAGATACTGTCCCATTGCCCCTGCTTTCCCACTCTGGTTCTGTTCTTGTCCTGTTATTTGGAGATACTACGGACCCGTCCCATTCCCTCAAATCAGCTCTTAACTCTGAAAAAGATCTTGGCCGCGGTCCCCTTAGATCCATTGGTCCTCTCGGACCTCCCTGTTCTGAATTGGGACCGACAGTTGTGTCTAATGGGGTGTTCCATGTTACCGAACCTGGCAATTGTTTCCATGCATTTGTCACATTATTCCTCCTTTCCATCTCAATCCTTTCCCTATCCAATTGCCTTTGTTGTTCCCCTCTATCTCTCTCAGAATTATAGATCGAAACTATGGGTCCTATGGTAACAGGCACTTGAAGAGCGTCTGGCAATCCCACAGACTCAACCCTTTCTGTGGTTGGCGTTTTCTGCACCACAAACCTTCCCACTACACTCTGTACAGTGTTGTTTGGAGGTGTTTCTCCACTTTTGATAGGTGTCCATTCCGATATAGGGAGTGGTGTATATCCCTCTATGTCATTCCCATCCTCCCTTGCGAGCCCTCTATCTTCTATCAACTCCACTCTCGGAGGTGGTCTATCCATTAACAATCTGTTTATCAGATTGTCCTCCGACTCGCTTTCCTCGTCTTCTTCCATGAGGATTCCTCCTCCTGACACCTCCCTCATCGGATACATTTTCTCCACCTCAATAGTCTGTACCCCGCCAACGCTTTTCCTCCTCATCCCATTTGGAATCTCGCACTGCCCTTACCGATCGCGTCAGTCTTTGTTGACGCCTGTTCAAATTTCGGTCGTGTGCAGCCTTAATCCATGCATTAAGAGCCTCAAACTGTGTTGGTCTGGGCGAGGGTTTCAATGAGGACATGGTTGCTTTTAGCCGATGTAACACCTCTAATTTAAACGTCCCGTACCTCGGGAACTGCATTTCCTCATTCCCTTCCGTAAGCTTATTCCAAGCCCCAATCCACAATATCGTATGCAGCCCAACATTCGTTGCCATATAATGAGCTGGTGTACCCTCCGGGGGAGCCTCTTCCCCGTAATAATGTTCACTTCGTTTACGTTTAAAAATCCCTTTCAAACACTTAAAACACTTCATGATTTCTCTTTTCTCCGCGTTTATTTACTTCCTGATGACACTCCACCAATCTCAGCGCCGTTCTCACTAACTGGCCTATCCGTACGCGACTTTCCTCCGACGTCACTCTAGCCGCCCAACCAGAGCGCGGCTCTAGCTAACGTCACACCAACCGCTCAATCAGAGCGCGGCTCTAGCCGACGTCACCCGTCCCCCTTCGCAGCAGTTCCCCTCCTTTCTCAGCTCGTCTCCTCGGTCATGCACGCGTCCCATTCATACTCCGAAAAATGATTACTTCCGTCCAAGCGATCACCTTTCTTTGACTGTACGCCCACAGTCTTTCTGTAGTTGTCACCTTAACTTGGCGAAATGTCTTTCCGTTTACTTCCAGACAATCGCCTTCTCCGATAGGTTACTCACACACAGTAACTTTCGACCAGCGTCCGTTACTCATACACTCACTCTTACACTCCCCCTATCTTGGATCCACGGCGGTCAATGGTACCTCGTGACCTCCGTACTATGGTCGACAACTACCCTGGATGTTCGATACACCCAAAACCACTTAAGCTCTGGCCTGAACTTAAGATTTCACCAGTTCACCCGTTTACCAGGTTACCAGCTTACCAGGTTGCGCGCGCTCACAACCTTCTCTCATTCACACTACAGGCATTCAACTCCGCAAGACATTACAATACAAATACAACACAAAACACCGCAATCTGTTCACGCATGACCCTTTTTATACTCACTCTCCGATACTGCTGCTTTTCTCGCACCGTCTGCACCTTTTGGCACACGATTCTTCCGCTGCTCGTCTCTCGACGTCTCGGGCCTTGGGGTAAACTAACCTCTCTAGATTACCTTCCTCAAGAAGATAACCATCCTCACTCTGCTACCAACTGCTAACGCGGGATTACTGGTTACTAATTATCTTACCAAATCCCAAACTATGTCGACTGAATCGTTGGTACCTGTCTTGGAGTAAAAGGTAATCTCGCAATAAGTCAATCAATTTAAGAACTTACACCACTCTAAATGACCACTGACCAAAATTAAGTTTTAAAGATTTAATATAAAGTCAAAGATAACTGAAGATACAAACTTCTCAAAATGAGATTCAACAGGTAAATCGGTATCACTATAAACATGAACTTTTTGAATAGTCTGAGTCTGAAAAACAGAATAATAAGTACAAGCTCGAAAACCATCAGGGTTGCCAAAATGGATACAAGTTGCAACCTCAAAGTCATTACAGAAAAGAAAATTAAGGTTAGTCTGTCCCTACACTACACTAAATGACATCCCTACTTAGCAAGATCTTAACCCTCTAGGTGTCAGCCGTGGTGACTTCCTAAGAAGATCACGCACTTCTCTTTGTCTCTTCTCTGATAATGGGTCTCTCCTGATCAGCCTATCTGCCTACCCATCCGCTTCCTTAGGCTCCCAAAATCATCTGCTCTGCTCTCCTCCCGGGTCTCTTTCCCTAATACCAAATCACATTTTCAATAGAAACGCCCCTTGGGACGCCCCTCACGTGGTACAT
The DNA here is from genome assembly GCF_964261635.1 of Lissotriton helveticus. Taxonomy (NCBI): domain Eukaryota; kingdom Metazoa; phylum Chordata; class Amphibia; order Caudata; family Salamandridae; genus Lissotriton; species Lissotriton helveticus. The sequence continues at coordinate 1,066,457,656 of NC_136070.1, read as the reverse complement.
CTTTGCGCGGCAAACTCCATGATGGTACTCTTGAAGACCCTCGTTATAGTTGACCTTGGTTCCCAGGCTTCTTCTTCAGTGCGCTGATACCCCCTGAAATTCCTGGAAACTCCTACAGGCCTGCGCAAGGCGCCACTGAACAAAGTCCCTTTCATTCGAGCTGATTAGGACCCTCGCACCTGCATACAGCTCGTCTTGCAGTGGGCCTCAAATTCCAGACTCCACCATATCTTTAGTCATAAAACACTCTCAAAGCTCGGTGCTGGACACCTCGCGACCTCTTCTCTAATGAGCACATGACGATTTACACGACATGACATTATCTCCTCTGGCCTACTTGATTTACATGCAGCAGGTCCCTGCACTCTTAAAACGTTAACTTGATTTAAACAGCAAACATTCTTAACTAGCATACGTTTCTAAGATAACACATCTATAAAGCATATACTTTTAACCCTAAGTTCAATAGTACATTTGGAAGAACCATGTCAACCTTATCTCACATTAATTTAGCAGCACGTTCAGGTTTGCTGTGAATTGCCCTAAGGCCTACACATAATACTGGATTTTCAAAGTTACATTTAATTCGGACATGATTCTTTTAACATGAGAACATGAGGTTTTCACATATATTCCAACATTTCTACATTAATCTCACACCGTTATAATTATAGTTACTCTACTTAACATTCTATACATTTCACTACTGAATATAAACCACTCTGTATATTTCACTCCTGGACATAAAACACTCGTGTGCAAAACATGTTTAAACTAACTACGTGCTTGTAAATATGGCGTACTTATACATTTTTTTCAAACTTGTGCTCTCTCAATGGGAGTAGGCAGCAGCAGCAGTACCTCCCTGCACCCTGCATCACGTGTACTTGAGCAGGTTCTCAAACAACTTATGCATCGCCCCACCATCACCACCTGGTATAAGATCAGCTGAAAAGTCTTGTTTATTTCTGGCAGAGCCTTGAAATCACCAGTTCTATAATCCAGATGAGGATTACAGAATAGATCAAGACTAAAGTTCATTTACAAGAAGTACTGATTTTACTGTTACCAAATTTATAAGCAATTATGAAAGTCTAGTTGAAGTTGGTGAGAGCAATCGTGACCCTGTTAAACTAGAATGAAAATTGACAGCATGTTTTCTGACCTATAAGTGATGGAGCAGTTTGGAACACTGAGTCGCCGTACTTGAAAAACTTTAAATAGATTGTGCTTTGCAATACTTGCACTGTACTCGTATTTAACTCTAAAGACCCCTTCTTCATTGCTTTAAATCCAAACGAAACAGGTTGGTATACTATACTTGGCAACAGTGAACAACCCATTGATACATCTTCACTCAAACTTATTTTTCTGCCATTTAGAAAATATTTGAGACTGACCACCATATCTAATTGTTTTTTTTACTTCTATTTATGCTGCAATCCCCGGTCTTCATATGGCAACTATTTTGTATTTTTTATCTAAGTCATTCATTCTGTTTTTGGTGGAAATGGTTTGATTATTACAAATTAAATAACCAGTTAATAGATTTGGTGAAGAATGAGTGAATTTGTCACTTTTTGAATGACACGGCATGTGGACCCCAGTTCACTATGGACAGGCTCAGGTTTTGCTCCAGTTTATATGTAAAGGATTGTTCAAAGTAACACCAGGGGCCTGATTCACAAAGGTAAACTTAGACCAAAAGTCTAAGTTTACGACTTTCGGTATTCACAAAGGTGAGTTACGAGTAGTATCTTTACAACCGAACCTGTGGCAGAGCTCCGCCCAAGTGCGGAGATTCCCCTCTGGAAGCAGAGTTTATACTCTGCACCCTGAGGGGTATTTCTGTGCTCGGGTGGAGCTCCACCACCAGTGCAGGGATTCACCCACAAGTGTGGACGTAAAAAAGTACTCGTAACTCACCTTTGTGAATACCAAAAGTCATAAACTTAGAATTTTGGTCTAAGTTTACCTTTGTGAATCGGGCACTAGGTATTTTGAAAAGACATATGAGCAGGGGCGGCCTTAGGCATGTGCAAGCTGTGCACCTGCACAGTGCCACCAAACCCCAGGGGGCCACCATGCCAATATATATATCCTTAATATAATATTCCTCTGAGGATGGATACATATTTGCGTGGCGGCCCCTGGCAGGGATTTGGCGGCCTCCGGCTCTGTTCCACTTCCAAACACCCTGAACCCCCCCTCTTCACTGGCCTCTGTGCTCCGCCACGCTCGGACCCCCTCTTCCGGGGCCCCCTACCTATGCTCCCTGCCCAGGGCCGCCATGAGCCTAGAGCCGCCCCTGATATGAGTGAGCTATTCAGCATTGAGGGAACATTATACCCTTAACAAATATACAACATGTTTGGGTGCTAATCTGGCAACCTAATGCACATTGGCATTGATGGCTGGATACAGCCTAAAAAACAAAAGGAATAGACAAGCATCATTTGCATCTATAACAGGTTTCCAACAATGCCAAGACCCTGTACATTCCTCATTGGTTTCCGGTGAAGACTAGTAACAATCACAGTCAATAAATATTATACTTCACATAGCTCATCTTCCTTGAGCCCGGCAAGGATACATCTTTCAAGATGTTCCTGCTAGACGTCTTCTTGCTCCAAAATGAATTAAAGTGCAAGAGAATACACCTTCACCAAGCTTCAATCATGCACACTTCTGGATTGGCAACCTGAAGTGCCTAAGTCCCAACCAGACTGGATGTTGGCATATTTTTCGTTTTCAGCTGGCCTACCTCATAGTGCCTTTCAGCATTTCTTCTTCAAGACAATTTTCCTTCTTGAATAATGCCTGATTTTCTTGTTTGATGTTTTTCATCTTGTTTTACAGCTGAAGGACACTGGATTATAAGTTGTGAGGTGTGGAAGCCCCACTCAAAGAATAAACACAATCCTAGTCAGAATGAAACACAAAAGTCACTAAATAACCCCGTGCTTAGCCCTCTGGCAGCTTGGCACAAAAGCAGTGAGACTTAACTTATGGGCAATGCAATATGTAAAGTAAGTTTTAATAAATAAACTAACACCAAAATGACAAAAATCCAATGAGTACAACTGGAGATTTGAGATATGAACTCAAAGTGCCATTCCCGCTAGAGCTTCACGTTGGTAGTTGTCAAAGGTGGTTGTTTCTCGGTGCGAAGGAGCCCGAAACCTCTGTATCTTCCACTTGCGTTCAGTGTAGTGCACCTCTTTGGGTTCAGGACTACCTCCAGCAGAGGACAGCAGCAGAGCTGATAGAAGATCCAGTCGGTGCTGGTCAGATGGGCAGTTGCAACAAGGACTGTGTAAGCTTGCTGTGTCCCCATAGCTCAGACAAGAAGTCAGCCAACTGACCCTTGGAGTCACTTCTGAAAGTTCTAGGTTCAAGGCAAGCAGGTCCAGTCTTCTCCTTCTTCTGAATCTTCCACAAGTCCAGGAGTGTTCTGATGACAGGTTCTGAAGGTGCCACTATTATACCTGGTGCCAGCCTTTGTGTGGGGAAATTTCCTGTCCAACCTCATAAACTGGTCATGGTCAGTTTGTTCCTTAATCCTGGGTTTGGCTCAGAACTGTCTAGGGTGACAAAGGCAAGGAGTGGGCTGGTGTCAGGTTCCTTTTTGTGCGCTGCAGGCAGGGTCCTTTAAGGTCTAATCAGGGCAGGGCACAACTCCTCCCCAGCCATTCTGTCAGAAAGACCCTTTTACCTCATACCTAGACCTCTTTTGACCCCTTGCCTGTAAACAATACACAACCCACAACAGGAGAGCCATTCACAGTCATGTAACCCAGGGCAGTGGCAGAAAGGCACCGTTGATTTAGGCAGAACAAAGCCAGTGGCAGTTTCAGAATATTTATTTGAGTGAAAACAGCATTTCTCTATCTGGTCCCAAACTGAAATGGATATGTATATTATTTACAGCTATGAAATAGGGGGAGAAGGAGGAATGAGAGACTAGGTCGTCCTCCAAAGTCTTAGTGCATAAGTTGGAATCCAAATTACTGGGTCCTGGGACCTAGCTCAAGTGTAGGAAACTGAACTAGTTGATCAGAGTAACCTTACAAGAAAGAAACATTTCTTTCTAGTGTCCCCTCACTCACCGGGGTTGCCCCACGGTGACATGCTTCATCATTGGGGCCATCCCAGTTCTCTACGAAAAGGGGCGTGCTACGACTCACGAACTACGCAGGAGCACTAAAAAATGAAAGACTATGTGTGGTGCAAAAAGGTGGTGGAGTGGATGTGGGTGAATTAAAAATACTGTGCTTAGTGGGCCTCAACAAATGTATTATGCTCCTAGGCAGGTACGTTAAAAGTGGGGTGAATATCACTGTAGACCAACCTTTAATGAGGATTAGTTCAGTGAAAGTGAGAAGGTCAACATGTTTCATGCTACCCCTAGCATTTCTTCAGGACCATGCCGGGACCAGCCCTGCATTTGCCACTCCTATGTCCCTAGTTAGGGAGAGATAGATTAAGATAATACACTAATTAAAGGCATACGTTCACAATGGAAATACATACGTTTGTACCGAATTTCGATGCTGTAAAAAGAAAGCACATCATTAGTGGCATTCATCCCCTCCCGGTGGGAAGGGTCACATAGTATTCTTTCATGCCGCACATATCCGATACTATAGTGTATGGTTGCACCATATTGGTGCGTGTCATGCCAAAGTGTTGGACATATTAACTGTGCTGAGTGATTCGTGAATTCACACATAAAAACAAGACAGGACTTAATGTGACCAAAACGATAGACACGTAGAACATATAGCAAGTACATAGATAAAAGAGGACTCTCGATATTTACTTAGCATTGTGCTAAATAACACATCATGGTCTCTCAGGTGGATCGATTCCACCTATTGGACTCACTGCTGTTGGTCCGAAAAAGGAAAGAAAAATGGGAGAGTAGAAGATCGATAATTGTTAGTTCACCTAATGGCAATCAAAAATCTGTTAAGACGCCTAAACCGGTATCTCATTGGTCCGTGAGGAAAGGTTACTTACTTGCAGAGTGGTGAAAGCGCTCGATAATACCTAATAATAGCCTCCCCGGGACCGCATCTTACCCGTCTGCTGCTCCGGTAAGATTAAATGGAGACGAGCTTCCGGGTTCCTTCCCAGAGCCGCTAGACCACTAGACCGGATGTTAGCAGCGTCCATATTGGGAGCATGCTTTTACGTGGTACAATAAAGGATATTGATGTTTCGTGACGGTTTTGCTCGGGCGAATTGTGCGTGCAAAACTCAAGAGCTACACGAAGGGTAGTTGTTAAAAAAATAAATAAAAAAAAGAATGTTTTTATCAACCATGTATATCGTAATGTGGGGCATCGTTGAACTCGTAATTGGAATAAATGGCTCACATTCGATTGTAGTGAAACAAGGTTGTTAATTAGACGGTTGTTGTTAAAACCGATTATGTTGAAAAAATAGAAACAATTTTGTGGTTACTAAGGGAAAAATTTCAGGTGACTGATCGTCTTTAAAAAGCAGGCTCTATTCCGGCAAGTGAAATTATAGAGAATGCAGCATGGCAGCGCTTAATAATGGACTGTTGGTATATTCACAATAAGTGCTACAGCAATCATACTGACCTTACATGTCCATCTCCAGTAAAAGAGTCATAATGCACTGAGGTCGGTGTACATTCAGATGAATACCAGGTTCTGCAAAAGTTTGCAGGTACCAATCAAAGAGAAAGGGGGGGATGGTTCAGCGACAAAAAGTATATATAAACTACAATAAATGAAGAATGGTATTAGTTCCTGAAGGCGCCCCACGGAATGTCATCATTAAGTCCTTGGGTGTCCGTGTGAAGTTTAAACACCCATCGTTGTTCACGCTCATGAAGTATTCTTTCTTGGTTTTCTTTGGTTTTTACCACTTCCAGCACTACCCACGTCATATCATTTGGTGTGTCGTTCTTTTCAATGAAATGGTTCGTCATGCGAGTAGTTGCTCGTTTACATCGGATGTTACTCCTGTGTTCAACTATACGGGTGCTGATCTTGCGTGTAGTCATTCCAATGTAGTGTAAGTGGTCCTGATGAAATGCTAGGGGTAGCAGGAAACATGTTGACCTTCTCACTTTCACTGAACCAATCCTCATTAAAGGTTGGTCTACAGTGATATTCACCCCCCTGAAGAAAGAATACTTCATGAGCGTGAACAACGATGGGTGTTTAAACTTCACACGGACACCCAAGGACTTAATGATGACATTCCGTGGGGCGCCTCAGGAACTAATACCATTCTTCATTTATTGTAGTTTATATATATTTTTTGTCGCTGAACCATCCCCCCCTTTCTCTTTGATTGGTACCTGCAAACTTTTGCAGAACCTGGTATTCATCTGAATGTACACCGACCTCAGTGCATTATGACTCTTTTACTGGAGATGGACATGTAAGTTCAGTATGATTGCTGTAGCCCTTATTGTGAATATACCAACAGTCCATTATTAAGCGCTGCCATGCTGCATTCTCTATAATTTCACTTGCCTGAATAGAGCCTGCTTTTTAAAGACGATCAGTCACCTGAAATATTTCCCTTAGTAACCACAAAATTGTTTCTATTTTTTCAACATAATCGGTTTAAACAACAACCGTCTAATTAACAACCTTGTTTCACTACAATCGAATGTGAGCCATTTATTCCAATTACGAGTTCAACGATGCCCCACATTACGATATACATGGTTGATAAAAATATTCTTGTGGCATTTTTTTTTAACAACTACCCTTCGTGTAGCTCTTGAGTTTTGCACGCACCATTCGCCCGAGCAAAACCGTCACGAAACATCAATATCCTTTATTGTACCACGTAAAAGCATACTCCCAATATGGCCGCTGCTAACATCCGGTCTAGTGGTCTAGCGGCTCTGGGAAGGAACCCGGAAGCTCGTCTCCATTTAACCTTACCGGAGCAGCAGACGGGTAAGATGCGGTCCTGGGGAGGCTATTATTAGGTATTATCGAGCGCTTTCACCACTCTGGAAGTAAGTAACCAGGGCCGGACTGGCTACCGGGAATTTTAGCATTCTGCTGAGCTGGGGGCTGATGTCACTGCGGTGGGGGCTAATTTCGTAGATGGAGACCTGCGTGTGCCTCGAAATCAACAATGCAAAACGAATTTCGTTTTGCACACGCAGGTCCCCATCAACGAAATCGGCCCCCAGCTCTGCAGAATGGTAAAATGCCCGGTAGCCAGTCCGGCCCTGTAAGTAACCTTTCCTCACGGAACCATGAGACACCGGTTTAGGCGTCTTAACAGATTTTTGATTGCCATTAGGCGAACTAACAATTATCGATCTTCTACTCTCCCATTTTTCTTTCCTTTTTCAGACCAACAGCAGTGAGTCCAATAGGTGGAATCGATCCCCCTGAGAGACCATGATGTGTTATTTAGCACAATACTAAGTAAATATCGAGAGTCCTCTTTTATCTATGTACTTGCTATATGTTCTACGTGTCTATCGTTTTGGTCACATTAAGTCCTGTCTTGTTTTTATGTGTGGATTCACGAATCACTCAGCACAGTTAATATGTCCAACACTTTGGCATGACAGCCTGCACGCACCAATATGGTGCAACCATACACTATAGTATCGGATATGTGCGGCATGAAAGAATACTATGTGACCCTTCCCACCGGGAGGGGATGAATGCTACTAATGATGTGCTTTCTTTTTACAGCATCGAAATTCGGTACAAACGTATGTATTTCCATTGCGAACGCATGCCTTTAATTAGTGTATTGTCTTAATCTATCACTCCCTAACTAGGGACATAGGAGTGGCAAATGCAGGGCTGGTCCCGGCATGGTCCTGAAGAAATGCTAGGGGTAGCATGAAACATTTTTACCTTCTCACTTTCACTGAACCAATCCTCATTAAAGGTTGGTCTACAGTGATATTCACCCCACTTTTAACGTACCTGCCTAGGAGCATAATAAATTTGTTGAGGCTCACTAAGCACGGTATTTTTAATTCACCCACATCCGCTCCTCCACCTTTTTGCACCATACTTAGGGCCTCATTATGATGGAGGATTTTCCGCCTCCTCCGGGCCGGCGGAAGCCACCTCCGGCCCGGAGGAGGCGGAAAATCCTCTGCGGACTCACCAAAGACCCACCGCCGCATTACGATGGCTGGTGGGTCTTGGTTTCTGTCCGCCGCTTTTCCGCCGCGGTCGGATTACAACCGCGGCGGAAAAGCTCTCATTTGGCTGGCAGTGTCTATCAGACACCGCCAGCCGAATTAGGATGCATTCCTAAACATGCTTTTCCGCGGCGGTTTTTCCGCCGTGGAAAAGCATGTGTACTTTTGATTTTGGGGGCCCGTTGCGGGCCCCCAGGGTGTTGGCGGGTGGGGGGTGCACATGGGGGGTACCTATGGTACCCCCCAGCATTTACGTGCACAAAGCGGCAGGCACCACGCGGTGCCTGCCACTTTGTGCATGTAAATGTTAAACATGCACTTTTAACATTGAGGCGGGTGCTGCTTGAAGCAGCACCCTCCGCAATGTTAAATATCCAGGATGTGACCGCCAGGGTGGCGGTCACATCCTAATCGCACATGAGGGAACGCCGCAGCCCATGCGGACGTTCCCTCATCCTCTGGGGTCGCGGACGGACGAAAGTCCGTCCGCGATCCTAATGAGGCCCATAGTCTTTCATTTTTTAGTGCTCCTGCGTAGTTCGTGAGTCGTAGCACGCCCCTTTTGGTAGAGAACTGGGATGGCCCCAATGATGAAGCATGTCACTGTGGGGCAACCCCTGTGAGTGAGGGGACACTAGAAAGACATTTTTCTTTCTTGTAAGGTTACACTGATCAACTAGTTCAGTTTCCTACACTTGAGCTAGGTCCCGGGACCCAGTAATTTGGATTCCAACTTATGCACTATGTATATTATTTAAACAGACATGACATTTTAAATACCATGAACCCTGCACTAGGAGGTTTTTGGGCCTACTTTAGGGGTGGCTTATAAGTATTAAAAAGGAAGGTTTAGGCCTAGAAAAAGGTTTATTTTACCAGGTCGAAATGGCAGGTTAATACAGCACTACTGGCTGCCGTGGCAGGTCTGAGATATGTTTTACAAGACTACTTTAGTGGGTGGCACAATCAGTGGTGCAGTCCACTATAAACAATTATTTTACAGGCCCTGTGTGCATGCGGTACCATATACCAAGGACTAAGGAAGGGCCATGTTCAACAACAACATATTTCTCTTTTTACACAAACATGTTTTGTGGCCCTTTGAGTCTTTTGTTCACTAAGTGTACCGTTGTTATGTTGGTTTGGTACCATCTGCACGTTTGCCCTGATGACCGATATGCTACTTAGGCCATGCTGCCCAAAGTGAGTAAACGTTATCTTGAAGGGCATTTCTTTACTTGTGTGGGATCTTCTTTCTGAACACTGTGTGCACTCTATCACTGCTCAGATCAAGACTTTGTTTTCCCTCTTTTATAGCTTGTGTGTACCTTTCTCTGAAACCGGAATATGGAGGGATCTATTGATCAAAATCAAACGAGACATTAACTTAGAGAACAGAACTTGACGGATGGCTTTACTCTTATATATTGTAAACAGCCTCTTGGAAACTGTTATGTAATAATACGGTGTATTCTACACATCAGAGAGTTAGTAGCAATACAGACCCTTATGACCCAATCATGAATTGCATGGTGCAGCTGAGCCAAAACTGCCAAATCGGGAAACAACGATTCCAGCCTGAAATTGCACTCTTGTGTGGTACAGTTATGAGGTACGTCCGCTGTGCATGTGGTAAGTGAGAAGAGAATGTGTGAGTGGACCAGGCACATCTTAAGGATTTTGAGGGCCCTGGGCCAAACGTGGGCCCCAATTCAGAGCATTTTAATGTTTATGATCCAGTTTCAGCTCTTTAATGCCCTCTTTGGACAGGTCACTGACAGCGCACAGGCACACCTTTCTAAATTCTGACATTGTTTACATCTAATATTCAGGGATAGTGACATGTTTTGAATATTGTAAAACATCAGCAGCTCACTAATATTACGGCAAAGAATCTCAGTGACACCCCCTCCCCCCCCATTTCTCATATGTCAGGTCCTATTTTGATCTAAAAGAAACATTTTGTATGGATGTTGCATGAAACATGAACATAACATTTCTCTACAAAATGTCTGTCATAGACTCTCACACATCACCCGCATTAAAAATAAATTAAATGTTTTTACAAAAAAAAAAAAAATTAAATGTAAAAAATATTTGAAAAGAACTGTTTAAGAATTATTCAAGGTAATCAGGCCAAAGTTCACTACAAAACCAAGCTGGGTCTGCCAGCCCCCTTCCCTGAAAGGCGGGGCCCTGGGCAAGGGCCCACATTGTCAATGCCTTAAAACGCCTCTAGAGGGGACAGGGCAGTTTTTGAGGTGGGGGGGGGGGGGGGGGGGGGAGTTGGAGGTGTGTTAACTGCTCACTCTCTGTGTTGAACCAGGGGTTGGGTGAGCTGCAATTGTGCTTTCAGCTCCTGTCTGGTCGTGCACTCAATATTAATTGGACTGGCATTCCTGCACCCAGACCTGGCCTTTGCACAAATAACGCTCTTGGTGCAGACAAATCTGACGCCTGACCACCTGCCATCTTTAATTGTCAGTGTGTTGGAAAGTTGGGGGTTTAGGACGAAGTGAGAGGGACAAGAGTTAAGACAGTCAGGAGAAGAAAAATACAATAAATGTAGACCTTGTTGACATTAGCCTTCAGAAACAGTGTTTAAACTCTCTTTTCTTGAGAGCCAGGTCAGAGGGAGACTGCTCCAGACAGCTCCTGCTGCGCCCCTATGAATGTAGGCGCTCAGGACATGGGCCCAGCTCGCCTGCACCTGCTAATGCTGGGCGGAGTACACCAGGCCAGTTGTGATAAGAAACCCCTCTGGCTGAATTGTAATCGACCCTTTAGAAATACATTACTGCATCATAAGTACAAGTAGCAGAAAATGAAACAAGTCACTAAAGCAAATCCCCTTTTTGTGTACTGCACTTGTGATGGGTTCCTTTCTGCAACCAATAGAGGTCTCTGAAAAGAGGAAATAGACAACTGAGTCTGGTAAAGCCATTCTAAATGTATCTTGTATCTGGAAACCCCGGGCATTCCTGACATACAGAAAGTCTTGCAGATGACTGTCTTCTTTTGTTTTTATCAACTTTGAATGCAGAAGATGCTTGCTAAAAATCAATGTACATACAGCTTGTAGAGAGGTGTTGGTGAAGGGAGAACAATGTTCATGTATTCTGTACATGCCATTAATTCATGACTTTGTCTGTAGACTTCAAAATGTTCCCTTTCTTTAAACCTTACTGAGAGCTCAAAGATGGCTGTAAAAAATACTCTCTACCTGATACATGTTCTGAAAGAGATATCAAATTGTGTTTCACAAGAATCTAAACTGCAATAACCCTAATTTAAATCTGACAATTTGGTTTTCTATGTATTTGCAGTGCATAGTCACACTCGGAGATTTTAATCGACCGGTGTAGACCCAGCAAGAGTCCAGGGTTGTTCATGGTCTGGTTCAGTTACATGCTCAGGTGAAAGGATGCATGCCAGAGGCTGTACAGAAGAAGAGGAAGTTTTCAGCTTTTCTCCTCAGTTCTGTGCACAAGATAGTACCAGACCTTTTCCCCTGAGGTCAAAGTAGGGCAGGACTGGCCATTCTTCTATTTTGGCATTTTCCCAGTGGGCTGCAGGCATGGAAGTTGCTTACAAAGCAGGATGAGTTGCCAAGACCCAACCAAGCCTCCTTGTCCCAGGTCTAGGGGTGGCCTCCTGCAGTGTGGGGCTAGCTTGAACATATTTGTCATGGCCTATTTTGGTTTCCAGTTTGGTCCTGGGTAAAAGAAAAGGCCGGCAAGCTTAGCAAGCGTAGGCCCTCATGAGGTGGTTAGCAGCAATGTCACCATAAGTGGCCTAGGATAAGGTTGTAAGCTGGACTGTGGAAACCTGACAGGTCAGGGCTAAACAAGACTGCCATCAGGTGAGACTGAGAACCTTTCTTCAAACAGAAAAGGACAGCTAAGCATAAATGCCACAGATGCACAATAAATCCTGGTACCTCGACTTACGTGGTTAAAGTGCACCATAATAATAGAGGCTTCATATCCTAGGCAAGAGTTCAAATACACACTAAAAAGGCTCAAGAGCTCAAACAGGGTCTGGCGGCCACTGTGCGGGCGCGAGAACAGCGGTTTTCTATGAGAAATTATTTCCTTCTCTTAGGATTTAACTTATCTAGAGTCCATGAAACACTCATAGATGGTTCACAGCTTATATCGATTTAGTGAAAGACAACTGTTCCCGAATCTCCCTTTTACATTATATCAAAAGCATGAGATAGTTAAATTTAGATTTTTCTTGATTCCTCTTAAAGATTATGGTGAATTAAGTCGCGATATGGCTCTAAACTGTCATTCGTGTGGCTAGGCCATAGAGTCTTTGATACACAGTAGGACGTATTTACTAGAAACTGGCAAAGCGCGGTGTTATGCCAAAATTGGTAACGCCGCGCTCCGTCAGTTTCAAAACTTAGGGATGGCTGTATTTACAAGAATGCGGCACACCCCTGCGTTTCCCCTAGCGCTAAAGAAGCTGCCTAGCACTAGCTCAGGCACAATTGCATCATGTTGCAATAGTGCCTGTGCTGCAGGGGTGATTGTTTATTAGCAGGAAGGGACAACTTATTTACAGGCAATTTGCTGTTTCTATGTGTGCTGCAGAATGCAGCACACACAGAAAGATCAAAATATGAGGAGAAATAAAACATTTCTTCGTATCGCTTGCTTAAGGCCAGGTATTCCATGGTGGTATTTTTGGCACTGCCCCTTACCTTCTAAATATGGGCCAGCATCAAAAAGAAATGGGTGTTGCGGTGGAATGCCCACTGCCACACCCATTGCACACCCCTTTCGCGCTAAGTGATGTATGAATAGGGGCTTTATTTACAAGGCAGCGTTAGGCCATGTTAAGTGGCTTAACGCCACCTTGCAAATAAGGCGAAGGACTTAATGCCACCAGAACGCCAGAAAAAGTGAGGTTCTGGTGGTCCTTGTAAATATGCCCCAGAATGTGTATAGGAAATATGTGCGCTCTGCTAAGAATAAGGTTCCTATTTTTAAACATTCGTCATCGATTAGGCCAAGCTCTGACCTTCGATTGAGGGCAGATTTTTAAAGTTTATGCCAATTGTCAGCAACAAACTTCAGACGGGCCCCATTAGCTCTGTTTAACCTGAGCTTCTCAAATTCCATATTCCATATTCAACTATACTAATATACTGCCCAAATAACTGAATAACATATCTACTACTCAAATTACTTCATATTTATACTATACTAATTTTCAACACTAATCCTTTATGGGTTCCGGAGTGGCGTGCTACTCGCCAGAAAAGCGTTTCAACGCCCATCAGGGGTAACAAGTGCTATATGAATGCAAATCTTTCTTCCCCTTTTATCCATCCGCTATCCTTCTCACTCCAAGTAACAGACTAATATCCACCACTGAAATTACCTCATATTTCACCATATTAATTCACAACTAATCCTCTATAGGCTCCCTGAATAGCATGCGTCAACAAGCGAGCGATAAATAAATACAAACCTTTGTCCTACTCTATCCTTCTGCTATCATTCCAAATCCAAATAACTGATTAACCTATCCACCACTTAAAATGTACTTGCATGTTTCACTATACTAATTCAACACTAATCCTCTGTGGGTCCCGGAGCAGCGTGCTACCCGCCGAAAAAGCGCTTTGACGCCTCGTCAGGGGTAGTAAGCGCCATATAAATGCAATTACAATACAATACAATACAATATATTGTTTTGGATCTTAATAGGTCTCTTTTTTATATAATTTTTTTTTTCAATACCTGCTAAAGATATTTTATCTCTGAATTGATAGTGTTTTAATTCATTCTAAAATACAATATTGACATTTACATATGGGCTTAGGCACTGTTTGCGAAAGATCTATTCACAGAAGGTTCAAGCACAACATTGTTATGTCTGGCATGCTCTGCCAGGGTTTCAGTCAACTGACGTAGATGAATGTGTACCTTGTATCAAAGAACATTTTGTTAAATGAGAAAGACAATCTCATAAAGCTTGGCATTTCCAGGTGAAAGGCAAATCAGTCGATACTGTGACCTAGTCTGTTTGTAAACAAAGGCAGGAACTTTTAACTGTCGAGAGGCCTGCAAAATACTTTCTCTTCTGAGCTCAATTGGCTGGTGCCACAGATGCAGTTTGTAGAAGAAAAACTGCCACACGGGCCTATTATTTTACTTTTTACGTCATTGGTGCTGAATTAACCTGGCAACACACATCATAGGTTGTTGTACAAAGTGGCAGACTTTGTAAGTGAAAAAAAATATCTCAATTTGTCAAATGGCAGCGAGATTCTCAAATGAAGATAAAACCAACGTCATCATTGCGACCCTTTGGGAATCGCAATGAAAACGGAGAAGCAAAAGGGTTGTTCTTCTCCTGGTCGCCCTCGAAGTTGGGGAACCGGGTTCGAGTCTCGGCATGGACGCTCAACATCCTGTGATTCTGGGCAAATCACTTAATTTTCCCGTGCCTTACAAAAATGAATGTATCCTCATGTAACGCAACTGGTGCCCATGTAAAGTGCTCTGATACCTTCAGGTTGAGTTCGCGCTATATAAAACAAAAAAATCTATGGTTTTCAACTACTCTAGCAGTCTCAACACTGAAGGTTCGACTAACTGGTAAAAACGTGCAAAGTGGAAGCTTTCTGTCAGGCACAGCTGTGGTCTTCATGTGCAGCAGATGGAAGAACACTGGACATGCTCCTCTCCATATAATCTCCACAAAAAGGCACTTTTGTTTTCATGTCTCGCCTGAGGCAGGGTGCATGTGTGTGTCACTTCGAGATGTATTGTATCCTAAAAAAACACTAAAAACGGGTTAAAGGGGTATTCCTAGTATTTTGCCCTGAGTTGCACCCTCAGGGCAGCACTTTCTGCAATTCAAAATTACTACTTTTAAACCTTACCTAAACATATTTGGGAAATGTATAACTTTCACCAAAATATTCCAGGACTGAAGTTAGAATAGTAAATAGGCCTCCTAAAATATTTAGAAGAAAGTTGCTCTTCCAGCAAAATATTCTAGGACTGGAGTTAGAATAGTGAATTTGACCTTCCAGTGACAGCCACGCCCACTACTTCCCTAAGGGTGCAGTTCAGGACAAGAAACACAAATGAGGGCTTAGAGCCCACCCATTACTTACCACTTGTTGGCGTTTTCGTCACTCTGACTTCTTTTGTCTTCATTGGTCGGCGGCAGCTGGGCTGGTTTTATTTGGCAGGCCAGCCAATCCCGGTCCAGATGGGTTTGGGTTTAATTTATTTAGACAAAGCCGATCACCGATTTGCAGGATACATCCAGCACTGTGCAAAGATTGGCCAGCTCACATCGCTGATGCTGCACAAACACTACACAGCAATATGTCCTGGTCAATTACTCACTTGGCCCATTGTCTCTGGTTATTCAAGATACTTCTTTCAGTGCAAAGTTGTGTCAGAGATTCTTTGTGTTAGAGTTAGCTGCAGAGAGCCTGCTATATTCTAGTGACTGTGATGCAATTTAATTAAATAGTTTATTGTTTTAGTTAATTAAAACCATAACAATATTTATATTACAAATACATCTGTAAGTAGGATAAGAAAGGTTAAAAGAATAAAGTGCGACTGTGCATTATAACGTGCAGACTCAATTTTCCTTTCTAAGTTTGGGTTAAAAAGAGAAATACTAAGACCAATGATTTGGCAAATTAAAAAGGTTCCCATCCCTGGTTGATCACCCAAATTACTAAAATTAGACCCTACATTCCCCAACAGTTATATATGAAAACATTTATTAGATGGAAGACATTGTCGGGAATTACACCAGTTTGTAATTTAACTGTGAGTCATCTAGGTTGAGGCTCGCTTTTATGGTTTCTCTGCATGACCGAATGCCCTTATCGTTAAAATACTTTTTTTTATAACATTGATCAAAGATTGTGCAGTTTGGAGCAGATACAGAGTAGATGGATACGGTCCTCCTTTTCTACTTTACAAAATTTGCAATCTGTAGGTCCACTGTAGTCCCATGTTGTCGGGTTAGCCAATGCTGGTATTCTGCTGAAGCGCCGGGCCATCAGTCAGTGTTTTATGAGTGCTGGAAATGAGGTGTTTTAATGCAAAATAAAATTTGATCACCATCTAAGCGTGCGATCGAGTGCTGAATAAAAAAAATTCTGCCCGGCTCAATAGCGATTTTACAGCTTTGTTTCTTAAAAATATCATATGAAGTATTCATGCCCCACAATGCTGTTGAGTCCAACTGTTTGATAGAATGGTCTAAGCATTTATGGAAGGCCGAATGCGTACCACATTTTAGGGCCACCCATAAGGCACTGTTTAGTGGGGCATGCTGGGTTTGCCGTATCTTGAACCAGCATTTAATTGTGGATGAGCTCCTCTCTAGTTCTAACTTTATGAGTCTGACTCAAGGCAGATTTGTGCTGGACATTCTGTTTTAGGCAAAGAAAATGCTCGCTTGTAAGCGTGGATCTGTAAATTACCCAGAGAACAGCGTCTTCACCCTTCATGGCTGAACTCCTGTATGCGATTGTTGGGAGTAACTTGTCAGAGATGACTGCAAGTGGCGGCTGAAACGAGGGGCCATCCAGTTTTTTGGGTAACAGGCTAAACAGGTGGATTAATGTGTTCCCTTTTTTCATGTATTGCTTCTGGCAGATTTGTACATTGAGTCCAGATACAGACCTATATTTTTTTAACCCCTTCGACGCTCATGACGAGCTCAGCTCGTCATGGAGTTTCCATTGATTTCAATGGAAAATACATTGAAAGTCTAAGTAGAGGCTTAGCATCCAAGTGGTTTTAATTATTTGCCAACTCCGGTGGGTGGTATTTAGAAAGATAGTGACAGCCCACTCTGGTTGACTGGACATGGACATGTATCTTGTTTTTGTTGTATTTACCTGTAAATAGTTGATTTTGACATAGGCGGCCAATGTGTTTACTAATCTTTGTAGGCCCACTTTTGTCATGCTGAACATCACTATGTCATCTCCATAAGACAGGTGAGAGAGGTGGAGAGGACCCAGCCGGGGCGGATGCAAGTTTACTCGGTCTAGGACACAGCAATTACTCATTTGACCCATTGCCTGTGGTTATTCAAGATAGTTCTTTCAGTGTAAAGTTGTCTGAGAGTTTGTTTGTATTAGAGTTAGCTGGAGAGAGCATTCTATGTGCTAGTGACTGTGATGCACTATAACAACAAAAGGGAAAAAAATCTGTACCACACATAAAATGTAGTGCCCAAATCCATTGAAGTTACTTGGTACTGGTAGCCATGATTCATTAAAGCCTCATTACTGCCAGTTAGCTGCTTCAAAGGCCTGCGTCCTCCTTACTGAACATGGCAGACTGAAGAAGTCAATAAAGTACCTTCTAAATGAATGACGGCAAGGCTTACCAGATATGTGTGTGGAGCTGTAAAGCACACTTGGCAGACTTGTGAGGAACTAGTGTAAACCTAATTCTTATATTTAATCATGAGAAATGATTAAAGGTACCCACTCTATCAATTTTCTACTGTACATTAAAAACTCCCATAGGGCACAAGGTAAAAACACAATATCTATGGGAGGTTACATTTTCTTAGTCCTTCATAAATGTGTGTTTATTCAGTAAAAAATAGAAAGATTTTGAAAAGACTTTGCAAAATAAGCATATGGTTTGAAAAAGGTCTGTAAGTGAAGCAGTTTTATACAGATACAGTATCCTAAGAGGTGAAACTTAAAAAGACAATTGTTAAGGTAAGCACGAAGCATTACACGAGCAAGTAAATAAGGAGACAATTATTCCAATGATTTGTATACAATAATTGCTTATATATTTGGTTCATAAGAGGGAGAACAAGGACAAAATAGAATACTTAGAACAGCACGAATTTCAAAATTTTTAAATGACAACCAAGAGTATACTTGGTGCTCAAATATATACAAGTGATGGATGGCGACGCAAGTGAAGGGGTGAAACAGCTTGGGCGGCGCGATGTGAGCAAGGTGCAAATATTATACAGTGGTTGGCTCAGTGTGTGACATATTTAAGGTGACTTAGAATCACAAATCACAATTTCAGTAGAGCCACTCGGAGTATTGCGCCTCAATTAACAGTGTGGGGTCGACGACGTTTCGGTCCCTTATCAATTGGGACCATTTTCAGGACGGGGTTGTCTCATTTTCAATGCTGTAGGCAAGACCGGAGAAGAGGTCCGGCGGGGAGATTAGAGAACGATCCGATGGGATCTGGGACAGTGCTGTAGGCGACGGAGAGCCTTGGCGCGGACATCAGATCAATCAATGGAATCAGGGTGCTGCGGTGCAACCTGTGGGAATAGAAGGGCAAGGTCAGAGCCTGGTGCTGGTTACAGGGAGACGAGCTGCAATCATGTCTCTGCGGCGGGGGGAATGGAGGCGGGCTGGAATCGCGTTCCTCCGGCGGGGCGATCTGGGTAAATCCAAGAGCAGGGCAGGAATGAATCCGGTGAAGAGTCTCGAGGCAGTGACTTCCGTGTCAAGTGTAAGTGAAGCAGGGCATTTATTTTCAGAAGTAGTTCGGACCCTCCTCCCCACGCCAAAGCATCATGTTTCTACGAATCTCCAAAGTGGTGTGAATACCAAGAATAAATTTGAGCATGAAGTGACACTCACATGTACATAGACAATCCCAGGGGTGAATTTTTATTATTGATATTACCACTTATAAAGCGCACGGATACCCCCAACGGGGGTGTCCTGGCGCTAGCAGCAGCAGGGTGATGGTTGCTAAGCGATTCATGGAAGGCTGAACAGCCAGGTTTTCAATGTTTTCCTGAACAGTCTCTCTGTCTTGGCTTTCCTGATGTGTATCGGCATGGTGTTCTAGAGTGCAGCTGTTTTTACAGAAAACGAGTACCCACCGATTCTCGCTTTTTTATAGCGAGGAACTACTAATAGTTCCTGAAGGTTGGATCTGAGGGCCCTAGTCTGGGTATATTTCGGTACTCTTGCTTTGAGGTAGTTAGGGCCTCTCTCTCTCAGAGCCCTATATGCTATGGTTAGTGCTTTAAACTCTATTCTTTGCTTTATTGAAAGCCAGTGGAGGCTCCGTAAGTGAGGGGAGGTGTGATGGCGGAGTGGGACGTTCCTGATCAACCTTCCGTCTGAATTTTGGATGATCTGAACTTTCCTAATTAAATATGCAGGAAGGCCCAAATACAGACTGATGGCATAGTCTAATTGTGAGGTGATCAGAGCATGAACCACCGTCTTCCTGCTATCCATAGGGAGGAAATGTAGAAACCTACGAAGAGTTTTTAGGTTCCAGAAACATTGGGAGGAGACATGATTAACCTGTGCTTTGCCTGTGAGTGCAGAGTCAAATTTGAAGCCCAGGTCTTTTGCCACCTGATCATGTTCCCGGGGGGGGGGGAGGGGGGGGGGGGTGATTGAGCTCCACAGGCCAACATAGTTGTGATCTTGGTGGTTGCATCTGGTTAAAAAATAGCACCTCTGCTTTATCGGTGTTTAACTTCAGGCAGTTGTCTGTCATCCAAGATGCAATATTGAGCAGACAATGCCTGAAGTTGGAGAAGGCTGCCTCCGTGTGCTCCTTAAAGGAGAACACCAGCTGGGTGACATCAGCGTAGGAGACAGCCTTAAAATCCCATTCCTCGACCAGAGAGGCCAGATGGGCCAGATAGACATTAAAAAGTGTAGGGCTCAATGCCGACCCCTGGGGCACACCACATGTTAGGGCTTTTGCCGATGAAATGTGGGGGTGGAGGGAGATTAGCTGGTACCTGTCTTCAAGGAATGATTTGAACCAAGCAAGCACGGTACCCTTTACACCCATCATTTCCAACCTTTTAATCAGTATCCGGTGGGAGACCGTATCAAAGATGGCGGAGAGATCCAGTAGCACCAACATTGCGCATTGTCCTTGATCAACTGTTGCTTGCACAATCTCTGCCACCTCAAGCAGAGCTGTCTCTGTGCTATAGCCAGCCCTGAAGCCTGACTGAGAATCGTATAGGAGGGCATTAGACTCAAGGTGGGCTGATAACTGTCTCTGGACATCTTTCTCCAGGATTTTCGTGGGTACGGGGAGAAGAGAGATCGGCCTATAGTTCTTGAGGGTGGCAGGGTCCGCATCCTCCTTCTTTAAGATAGGTCTAACATGTGCTGTCTTCCAGGATGCAGGAAAGGAGCCTGATCTCAAGGAGGAATTCCAAATAGAGTTCAGGATCAGGTTGAAGCAAGTGGCTTGTAGCTTAAAAAACCTGTCCAGACAAGGGTCCTTAAGTGAGCCTGACCTTTTACCCTTTAGATCAGCAAGTGAAGTATCCAAGCTGAAAGAGCAGAATTCCGACCAATGGCTAACTGATTGGGAAGGACAGGGGGGTTTGTCTATCTTCTCTGACTGTGGGAAGGAACTATAAATTGTCTGGATTTTCTCCTGAAAATAGCTGGCTAGGTCTTCGCAAAGAGTGGGTGAAGGGGTGACCGAGCTCTTTAATGCCCGGGGTTTGACAAATCCTTGCACTAGGTTGAAAATCTCTTTAGTCGAGTTTTTATAGGATTTATTATGCTCTGTAATATAATCCCGATAGCATGGTGTTTGAGTTTCTTAAATTTCTTCAGCTCCATTTTAAATGTGTTTTTGCTGCAATATCGTAGTATTTTCTCCATGTACCCCCAAGTTTTTTACATGCACTTTTGTATGTCTGAAGTTCTGAGGAGAACCAGGGAGCAGAAAGTTCCTTCCTAGCGCGCTTTACTGGCTTATTAGGAATAATATTGTCGAGTGCTGATGAGACCCAGTGGAGAAAGATGGAGTTCCCCAGGCTAGGGTCGCCTATTAGCTCAGGAGAGGTATTTGACAGTTCTCCTTCTAGTGATTTTACTTCCAGTTTATTCCAGTTCCTTCTGGTCTCATAGGTGAGGTCCCCCTGTTTAGGGCTGGAAATAAGGGTCAAGTTAAAAGGTATAAGTCGATGGTCTGACAAGGTTAGCTGAAGGGGTGCTTTGACCTCTAGAAATCGGTCATTAGTAAAGATTAAGTCTAATATGTGTCCAGCCTTATGTGTTGGTAATGTGACTTTTTGTGTTAGGTTTAGCCCTTGGAGAGTATCTTTAATTTTGGAGGCGAGGGGGCACTTTTCATTGTCCATATGGACAGTGAAGTCCCCAAGTACCGAAAGATTGGTTTATTTCAGAGAGAGATCTGCAATGTTACCATATAAATCAAAAAGGTGTACTTCCAATGAATCTGGTGGTCTATACACTAGTATTCCGGTAAGGATGAAGTGGGTGAGAATTTAATACAGTACAGAAAAGCTTCAATCGACCCCACACGCAGTGATTGTCCAGTCCTCCCTTAGTATTATCGAGATTCCCCCTCCCAGTCTTCTGTTTTCTCTATTAAGTGTAACTATTCTATATCCCTGTGAGATTGCCAAGGATATATCCCGGTTGTTATTGTCTCTTAGCCAGGTCTCAGTTAGGAACATTATATCCCAGTGCTCAGTGTTAAGGGTAAGCCAAATATCTTCCGTGTGTTTGGGGAGAGATCTACAGTTGACTAGACAGGCTTTGTAGATGCATTCTAGATCAGCTGCCATTCCCTTACCACTTGCTGTATTAAACTTGAAGGAGCAAAATTTGCAGCCCTCCAGGGAATCAGCACCAAGTTCAAGGTGAGACGGGTTATCACATCTTTTTGGCCTCAGTGCTTTTAGTTGTTCGGTAGACCAAGCTATTCTGGGCCGGGTTGCGGAGTGGAAACGGGCAGCGTAACTGGCGCAGGTGGTGTTTCGGTTGCGGACGGTCGCAGACGGGCTTGCCTTAGGCGCGCCTCCGGCACGCCCGCTGCATGCGTCCGCTGCTCGTTCGCTCTGGCATTGCTTCATATGGGCTGTGTGTCCAAAACAACTAGCCCTCTCACCTGCCGGAAGCGGGTTTTACAGGAAGTGAGGATAAGTAGAGAGCCCTGTGACTCACCCTCCGTACAATCGGCACTTGCTGTGACGGACCGAGGTGCGGGCAGTGAGGTGAGTGGAGCAAACACAATCCCTAGCACAAAGCAGTCTTAGAAGCACAATTTCCTTTTAAAATGGTGAAAATGTGGTTTACATTAATTTTCATAAGGGAAGTGCAACCAGCAAACAGACATGGGTTGGCACATTTTTAACTGACAGTACCATAGTAGCGAAAAAAACTAAAGTTTGTGAAAAAAGCTTTCATGACTAAACTGTTTCTGTTTGCTACCTCCCCTTGTTGCTAAGGTACCTTCATGTCAGTCGGAAAGCCTGTGATTTTTTTGTATCATTGTACGCCTCTTTGTGGCTTCATTTTGGCACAGAAGCATGGGAAATTTGACAGCTTTTGTTCAGTTTAGTACATGTAGAATTGTCACTGTTGTATTTTCCAGGTGTTATAAATACCTCACCCTTTCCCGGTCTCCTAGCAATCAGGATCTAAGCCTTGCAGTCCATCAAACAAAGGAATTATTAGATACAATCCTTACATCTATGAGTAATTCCCTTCTTTACAGAAGGGGGTATAATGACTGTACAATAACCTAGCTAATACGCTTAGTAATATCTTAGTGATATCTTGGAAATTAGTACTCTCCCCTTTTAAATGCTTATAACAAATCTGGTGGTAAATCATCCAAGTTCATACCTTACTTTTTTAAAATCTTACAACTTTAAAGCTTTCTTTCAGTTTTCATGTTGCCCCTTAAATATTTGTGGAAATGTTTAAGATTTTAAACATTCCTGAATTTGTTTTTGGTCCTCTGTACTGTGTAGATATCTTGATAGAAAAGATGTAAACTGTCAATACCCTGGCCAATGCTTATCTTCATTCTTTTGACTGGGATCTGCCTGCTGTCTGATTTCACCTAGCATATTACAGGCTTTTCTTTTCCTTATCTGCAGATTATTTTCCATTTATTAATAAATACCTCATGATTTTCCAAATATTTTCTTCATTGTTTATTGGATAGGTCTTGTAAATGTTATATTAAACACTGGCAGGGAATACAGAGACCTATTTCACATTAAGTTTCCCATTCTTTGCCCACAAATGTGTGCACATAAAACCCACATTGACCTTCTCCAAGATGAGATAAAAGTTAATCTCATGCTCTTTCAACCTTTGCTTATTAAAGTAAAGAGCAGTACTCTGACCCAAAATAAACGCCTTTAGGGCACCATGTTTATCACTAGGTCCTTACATTCATGGTCATTTCTGACATACTCCTTTATTTTATTTGTCCTGCAGGAAGGTTGCGGAAACCAATAGGAGTTGCAGATGCCGGTTCGTCCTTAGTTTCTTGGCTCAGTGGTATTTGCCAATATCCCTTAATAAGATCTAGAGTGGACATCACCTTTGCCCACCCTAGCAATCTCCCAATTCATCTACTCATGCCATAGGGTACGCTTCAAAATGAGAAATGGCGTTTAATTCCCAGAAGTCTACACAGAATCTTAGACTGCCATCTGGTTTGAGAACCAAGAGCACTACTCACTACGAGAGGGTTCTATGATCTCAGTATCTAACATGGTCTGACCCTTTTGTTCCATTGCCCATCGTCTTGCCTCAGGAATACTGTAAGGATTCAGTCCAACTACTCGGGTATCATCAGTGACAAAATGCATGGATAACTAGAGTGGTACGACCCGCGCAACCTGACAAGAGGCCAGGGAATTTCTGTAGAAGAACGTATGGCTGTTTGACAAGTTTTTCACCATGTTTGCAGTTATCCCCTCTGCTCTGCTTCCACAAGGAAATGTGCCGGAATTTCTAAAGGGGGATATGTTGAAATTAAATTAACTGAGGCAGTGTGTACCGGAGGGTGAGGAGCAGGCTCCTACCATTTCCTTAACAGGTTTAGATGATAAACTTGTCCTGCTGCTCTCCCATGCGGAACATCCACTCAATATGTTACCGGGGTTACCCTTTCTGTAATGGAATAGGGACCTTGCTAGGTAGCCAGGAGTTTTTTTTTAGAGGTAGGGAGCAGTATTACGGCTTTCTCGCCCACTTCGAATTCACATAATTTAGCACGTGCTTTTGCTTAGTCTGAGCTTGGGACAGGATGGTATGAACCTCCTCCTAAAGGGCGGCTAGAGTCTCTTTCAGTCTTGAGGAGTAACTTAATAGTGGTTGACTTTCCTCTTCTTCCTCTATTCTGCCAGCATGTCCAGAAGTGTACGAGGCCCCCTCTCATACAATAGCTCAAAGGGTCATACTTTAGTATAGCAAACAAGAATAATGAAAGTTTCCTGTCCCAATTTCTTCCAGTCTCATCAGTGCTTTTCCATTACATGGTCTTAATAGTTCTGTTATAACGTTCTACCAGCCAATCTGTCTGGGGATGACATACAGCCGTATGGTTTGTTGTATTCCTAGCGTTTTGCTTACTTGGGACATTAGGTGGGACATAAATGGAGTACTTTGGTCCATAAATATTTCCTGTGGAAAACCTACTCTAGAAAAGAATGTAATCATGGCTTGAACCACTGCCTGAGAGGTCATACTGGTTAGGGGAATCTCCTTGGGGTAGCGAGTCGCGTTGTCTACAAGGACCAAAATGTATTTGTGGCCTCGGAAAAAAGGAGTGAGATGTCCTACAAGATCCATCCCCGCCCTCGTGAATGGAATATCAATAATGGGGAGAGGTCATAAGGGAGCTGCGGCAACCCCAGCAGGATTCACCAATTGACACAGTAGACAGGACTTCTTTGTACACCCCAGGCCAGTAAAACTTGTCAAGTATATATTATGGGGTGTGTTCCTGTCTGTAACGTCCCCCTTCTCCCTGACTATGGGCCAGATGTAAAACCTGTTCGCTAAAACCTAGCGGTACCACCAGTTGTGAAACAACTTTGTCTCCGTTTTAAGTGTCTCTATACAACAGTCCCTTGTCTATACAAAAGTACAGGCCTACCTGATCAGGCTTCTGTTCGGTGGTTTGCTCCCAAGCATGTATCAGTGAGCCGTCCTGTTCCTGAGCCTCATCGGAAACTCCTCGGGGGTGTCTGCAGGTCTTCTGATGAAGAAAGGAGACACACATTTACAGGAGATGTTATTTCATGAAAACATTTTTTTCCACCCTTTTATCCCCTCTTAGATTTTTACGGTCGGGGTTCAGGGCTATCTAAGTTCACATCACAGAAAGGGGCTTCCTGTAACCAATTGACAGGAACTGACCGTTGGGTCATATGATACAGGTACTCGTCAAAGAGGGGTAAGTTCTGCCACAAAATTGCTCCCTCAGACTGTGCAGGTACCACCCCTACCGTCCTCAAGTGTGGGTACTCTTCCAGTTCCAACAAGACCTCAGCTGTGGGATAAGTTCTTATCACTCCATGCATCATTCCATGAATACAGGTCACCTGCACACACTCTCCAGATCTCATCTGTGTTGGAGAGACCAGTTTGGCATTGACAACAGTATAGTGGCATCCAGTATCTAATAAGACATCAACGGGTTTGCCATTCACATGTAATTTTTTCAGATACTTCTCTGCCTTAGCCACAGTACACAAAACCCTTTGACGGCTGTACCCTATTTCCATAGGTTCCCCGGCAGTTTCTTTCTGCGGAAAAAGTTGGGCAATGTGTCTCCACTCCCCACAGTGGAAACATTGGGTTCCCTGTATAGACCCAGTCTCTTCCCCCAGGGTTATGAGTGGGAATTTCTCTTGTGAGCCTAACCCCCTACTCTCAATCGGGGTACTACTACCTCTACCCTAAACTTTTGAGCTTCACCCAGTGGAACAAGGAGCTGCTAATCTGAATTCGGCTGAACACACAGGCTAAATACACAGTTGATGCTACCCTGGATGTTGTTTCACCCAAGATATACTTTGTATAGGTAAGGCCTCAAGGTTCTGCTCCAAATATACCCTTTGCATGACTTCCTCCATCGTGGAGGTAGTGGGTTGCAACCACCTATTCCCCAGGTCTCTTATCCTGTGGCACAACGTCCTTGGATTATCCCCAGTTCCTCATTTCTCCTTGTGAAACGTTCCCCTCTAGTTTTCGGGATCACTGCCTAAACGTTCAAGGATGGCCCGCCTTATCTATATGTAGGAAGAAATCAATCAGGATTTCTCATCCGATATGCAGCTTGTAGTTCCCCAGAAAGCAATG
The DNA here is from genome assembly GCF_964261635.1 of Lissotriton helveticus. Classification (NCBI taxonomy): domain Eukaryota; kingdom Metazoa; phylum Chordata; class Amphibia; order Caudata; family Salamandridae; genus Lissotriton; species Lissotriton helveticus. Next base: position 1,066,431,350 of record NC_136070.1, on the reverse strand, counting down.
GGGTTATGTACTGACCCCAGCATTCCTGTGGCCTGGTAGCAGTTGTGGCCACCCTTTAGTCTGGATCATCTCCATCCTGATATTTCGGCAGTACTGGACCCAGTACATTGTGGTGTACTTGGGTACTGTCAATGATGTCTGTTAACCTTAGTATTGCAGTATCCTGGACCTTTTGATTTGTGGTTAACAGAGTAGCTTGTTCCGTTAGAGCTGACTGAAATGCACCTCTCTATCTCTCTGGGCTTCCTGTGCCTGTTTTTTCATAACCAGCTGGAGGCGCCTCTGTCCCCAGGTAGTTGTGCTGCCATTGCCTCCATTGTACTGGGTTGCGTCATGATGGTAGACACGGTCTGGTCCCACTTCTAACACCACTGTAGTCTGGTTGGGGTTCCTGCCCGCCTTGTTTAGCCTGTTTCCTAAAGTCAAGAGAGAGATATGGAGTCTTAATGGGTAGGCTGCAGTGTGTTTTGGTTTATTATATATTGTTATACAGGTGATATGATGGCCGTTGTTCCTCTTCCTTCAATTCTCTCCAGTCGGGTCTGAAGTCTTCCTTTTGTACGTGGCAGTGTAGGAATAAGCAGCTCCCTCTTTAAAGGTCTCAGCTCAGGAGTAAAGTGGGCCTCAGAAAGCAAATAAAAGCTCTCATCCGTTTATAGGACAGAAACAAGTCATCCTATATTCTACATAGCCCATCACCACAGTGCTCAGTGTTTGGAGGGTTACAGAAAACTAGGCAAACAAGTTCTGGCATTTTGTTACCCGCTCTCTGGGCTTGACCAGAGCCCTGCCCACCACCTCCTTATCCCCCGTCCCTCAGGAGCCATGGCGTCGTGGTGCGCACCCTCCTCCCAGAGCTTGGGGACCGATATGGGGGACAGCAGTAGCCCTCTTCTCTACCGCACCCCTCAACATCAAAACATTCATCCTCTCTGGAAGGGTTTGTCCTAATCTTTCTAACCTAAGAGACCAGGGAAGAGATGGAATGCTGGTTGCATCACATTGAGGCATGGAACAGCAGGGCGATCTTCTGCTCCCAGCTGGACTTCATCATTCAATCGGATGCGGGCAGATGGGCTGGGGAGCCTGCTGAGGTTGAGTCTCCATGGGGGCCATTGGTCAGAGGACAAATTTCGCCTCCACGTCAATTGCCTGGAACTGTTGGCTGGGTCCTTTATCATCAGAGCTCTGGCCCGTCAGAAATCCTCATGTTGCATTCTCCTGCTACTGGACAATATGCCAAATGTTCATTATGGCAACAAGCCAAGGAGCACCAGGTCCCACATGTTGACAGAAATTGCCTTGGACTTTTGGCTTTTTGAGCAGAATATTTCAGTAATTGCAGTACATCTTTCAGGTTGCTCCAGAATCTTGAGGGATGGCAACGATTGGAGCCTTCATACACTGCTCAGTGGCTTCAACATCTGTGGGACCCTTGTCAGATCAATCTTTTTGCATCTTGGCTCAACAGTCAGCTTCCACTGTTTTTCAGTTGATGGCCAGATCCTCTGGCCTTGGAAACAGATGCTTTCTTGCAGGACTGGAGTCAGGCCCTAATTACACCTTTCCCCCTCTTCTGATGGTTCCTCGAGTAGTGGCTCAGGTGAGGTTTCAGAAAGAGAACCTGCTCCTTGTGACCCCTTCTGAAGAGTTCAGTCCTAGTTCCTGATTCTGATGGATCTCTTGTGCGACTTTTGACTGTGTTACAGGATTCTCTACAGCTCATAGTGTGGCATCTTTCAGGGGTCGCTGGTGATTGCCTGGGCTTCTGCAGCAAGCTATATTCTCTGTCTCGCAATCCTGGTCTTCAAATACCCACAATCAATACTCATCTGCGTGGCGTTGATGGGTCAGCTGGTGTTTTTCCCGATGTATTGATCCTGTGGGCATGAGACTTTTAACATCTAGTGAATTTTCTTTCATCTTTGGCCACAGATGGACTGGCTAGTAGATCGGGTAACAATTTTCAATCAGCCATCTCCACTGGTCATCTCCCCCTTTATGGTAAACCTTTCAGTGAGCATTCTTTGGTCTGTAAGATTATGCAGGGCATTCACTATTCCCATCTGTGGAATTCAGATGTGGTACTAAGGGGGTCATTAGGATTGCGGTTTTTCCGCATCCTCCGAGCCGGCGGAAGTGTCCGCCGGCCCGGAGGAAGCGGAAAAACCGCTGCGGAGCCTTCAAAGACCCCCGCCAGATTAGGATGGCTGGGGGGGTCAGGAAGACCGTCCGCCGCTTTTCCGCCGCGGTCGCCTTACGACCCTGGCGGAAAAGCTCTAATATGGAGGCGGTGTCTAACAGATACCGCCAGCCATATTAGGATGGTGGTAAACAGATGCCTTTCTGCGGCGGCTTCTCCGCCGTGGAAAGGCATACAGTGATTTCTTTGGGGGGCGGTTGCGGGCCCCCAGGGTGACAGGGGGCTGGGGGATGCACATGTGGGGTACCTATGGTACCCCCCTCCATTTGCATGCACGAAGCGGCAGGCACCGCGCGGTGCCTGCCGCTTTGTGCATACAAATGCGAAGCAAGCATATTTCACCTTGCGGCGGGTGCTGCTTCAAGCAGCACCCGCCGCAATGTTAAATATTGAGGATGTGACCGCCAGTGTGGCGGTCACATCCTAATTGCACTGGAGGGACCGCAGCTGCCCCTGCGGACGGTCCCTCCTCCTCTGGGGTGGCGGACGGACGCAGGTCCGTCCGCCATCCTAATGAGCACCTTAGTTTTCTCCACAATTGGGCAGATAATATTTTTTTTGTCTCAGAAACAATTGTCAGCAAAATTGACTTTGCTCCTATGACTCATTTCTTGACGCAAGATTTCACATGTGAAGCTTCTCGACGTTGCAGGTAGAGTTTTTACTCTGAAAGGACTTTCTTTCCAGATTACCTGACATACATATCTTATCCCAGTTTTTCAAGCAACCCTCAACTTTGTGTCAGTGTCTTACAGCTTACAAACCTGTTCCTTATCCTATTAGGCGTGACCCTACTGGACAATTGTTGATTGTGCTACAGAAGCCCTTTGGCCCAGTGGCTTCTGTCACCATAACACTTTGGGTCAGATGGCTGAGGCTGGAAAGAATGTAAATGTGTCCCACTCCAGTCAGGGGTGCTATGGCTTCTAAGTCTTTTGCCTTGGGTTCTCGCCTAGAGGATATAATGAGAGCTGCGGACTGGTCCTCAGATTCCAATTTTAATCATTGCTATTATAAACCTATTGCGAATGTAGCACCTGTGTGGTGGATAAGCTTTGAACAGTAATAATCTGAGCCTTCGGTCCGGACACAGAATGAAAAATGTTCAAGCATTCATGTAAATTTCCAATTTTATTAAGGATATGGAGCCAAGGATTATCCCACCGTAATGGTTATTTTTTACTTTGTCATGCAGGTTCGGAGCAGAAGCAGATCTGAGCGATTCCCAGGATGAGATCCTGATTTTTGAGTTCTTCTTTTTTTTTTGTAAACAAAATTTTTATTGTTTTTCGCCAACAACAGAGCTTCATATATAGTAGTACACCATGTTACTTTAGCAACCAACTATTAGACAGTCAATGATATTCATGCCCTTTAATAAAGTTCCAATCCCCTCCGCCCCCAAACCCCCCACACACCCCCCCGTGTCAGTGCGCCTACGAGCAATACAGATCAAAAAACAAACCTAGTATGCATGGTTGCCTACCCTTTAACGTAAACCTTTTGTACCTGGTAATGTAAAGGGGGACACCACTGATTTTTGAGTTCTACTTGTTGGTGACATCACCCACGACTTGTTACGACAATCCTATCATCTCGTTCTGGTGGATCAAGTTCAAATGCTTGAGGAGCAATTGGCAGAGTTAGGTGTAAGGATCAGTTCATGGATGAGTGATGTTAAAGACACTTTGTGTTTTTGCAAACAGAGGAGAGTCATTTTGGGTTGCCTCTGATATAGGGAGTCGTGTCTTTGTTGGCTCTGATATTAGGAGTTGTGCGTCCTGATTTGCTGATAAGCCTACAGGAAATTTAGTTTGGTACTATTACTGTTTTAATTAGCTGCTGAAAAAATATCAATAACGTTTGAGAAGCATAATCCTCAAGCCAGTGTCCTTAAAAGAATTGAAAATTCTTGATGCCAATACTTGAAAACTTTTCATCTGCCACTTGGCTATCTGTGGCATTCTGGGCCGGACTTCCTCGAGATGCACTGAGCATGTGCAGTTTGTGGAACTACGCAAGCTCAGTATGGTGACATAACAAAAGTTACCCTTCAAGGCATAGGGTACCTTTTAAAAAATATGTATCCAGATGCCAGTTGGCGTTTCCTTTCTCTTGGGGATTTTGTTTAATATTTGGAGCTTATTTTGTATTCCTTGTTGGCTCCTCCGACTGTTGGTTTCTTATTTATTTAGAGGATATTCTGGAAATCTCTTAAACCACCTTAGATTAGAGAGTTTGTCTCTCCTGCTTGTCTTGCTTTGTTTGCTGCAGAATGTGGGGGAATAGTTGCCAGGCAGCCCTGGACTCTCCATGAACTACAAAGTTAACTCACTACGAGCCACTTAAAGCACATGTGGCAACGTCTCTACTTTCTACTTTCTACTTTCCCCAGTTTCTTTCATCCCTTGCTTTGGACCTTAATTACTGTCACTTACAACTGCTGTGCACTGTATGGTGCAGGACATATGCCAATTCTATGGCAAGCTCCCATCACCCTGTTGTTTCCATTTGCGCCACAGAATGACTTGCTGCATTTTAGGTAGATTTGCGAACAGTACTTTGTGTAGGGGAAGGGAGAAGCTTACTCAATGCGTTACAACGTATGGGATCACCTACAAACAAGCATCATCTTTTTTTTCCTCTCCATTTCAGTGCCTGCTTCTCGGGCGTGGGGTAAAGGTGGACGCCAGAGGTCAGTCTTCTTCTCCGACATTACTCTAATGAAAATCCCTTCTGGGTCTCTGGTCAGAGACCAGCTTACAGATGTGACAGATGTTCTTGTATGGATATATTGCAACATAATCAGTAGCTTGATACTCCAGGATCGCCGAGAACCTTTTAAACAATGGAATGTTTTCCGAAAGGGAAGAGCTCTCCCTCAAAGAAATATAAATGTTGAAATTCCAATTCATATTGAACTAACTTGCTTACATTTGAAAATGAATTCCATGATTGAAATGGGTGACTTGCTCATTAAAGATGGTAGTGTTGGTTCAGTGGAAAGGGTGAAAGGAACGAAACCAATAACAAAGAAAACTTGTGTTAAATATTATTTACAACAAAGGAGAAAAGCAGGAGTCCAGAAGTACAACGTATCCGTTAGAACTTTATGGGAACTCTGTTAGAACAGATATCTGACATGGATCCATGTTAGATTTTCAGCATCATCATGACTATGTAAATAAGTTCCATTTAAAATAAATGTATGTAATGTATGGACGTCTGGCATTGTCCTGGCCTATACTGACCTCTCTTGCATTGGAAAAAGGCCCGCACACATACAAGGTACTTACCATCGTCCCAAAATCCTTTTTTTACTTGACAAGTTATGGCACTGCACGGTGTCCAGTAGATGTACTCTACAACAATAGCAGGGCAGTTCACCAAAAGTATTTCCTTCTTAAAATGTTCTTGCAATATTTTACTATGTCTTTAAAAGTTACCACAGCTTGTTATTCAGCGCATGCTAAACAAAGACAGTCTTTTAAAGCAGATAAACAATACTCTGCCAAAGTCACAAATGTCAATGCAAGGACTTAGACTTAAGCGACCTTTCAACATTACATGTTGACTTCTTGTTGGGTACGGAACGTTGTGCTAAATTTCAGTGTTTTCGATTTCGTAAGATAGTGCCAAAACATGGCTTTTGTCCAGCTGGCAATTTATGTTAGTTTTCAAGTTCTAGCTTGTGCAGGTAATTTTTAGGTTTCTTGTGAGACATATTTTTATCTTAGAGTGGGCCCAGAGACTGCCAATGGCTTACCATTAGTTGGCATCATAGTCACTCATTAGCTGTGTGGGCTTTCCTTCCTTCTCTTGAGTTTGTCCCATCCCTAGAGCATGGACGCATACTATCTATTTCCACTGCATGCCTTTTCAGACACTATTTTTTTTGCTTAAGTACTTTACAAGAGTGCATGTATTTTCCAGCCGTCTTCCCTGCGCGCTTCTCTCACTCCCGCTGCCGCACTCCATGTCCCACTCACTGATTTGTGCGCTTCTCCCACACGCCTCCCCACACATTTTCTTCTTGTCCATGTGCTTTTTCCCCACTAGCTCCACATTGCTCTCTTTCGTCCTTTTGATCCTTCACCCCCCCATCGAAGCCACCCATATTACTTCCCTCACCAATTCCCCCCTGTATGAAATTCTGTGTGAAATTCCAGAAAACCACTAGTATACATCAGACCAGCACCAGCTTCTAAAGTAAAAACAAATAATTAAAAAAACTTGTCTAAGAAGTCATGTAGGATAAAATCCTGCCAAACACAAACACGAATTTCACCTCAATCCTTCAATCTTAAAACCAGCCCAACACACAATCCTTTGACACTCTATCCTCTGTAGCCAGTGTTTATGCTGAACATGACCCTGAATGATGTAAAGACAATATTTAAATTATCATCAAAATGAGTTAGAAACGCAATTTGGATGGGGCAAGTTTAGGGTATCCGGTTTGAGCGAGATCAATTTTAGTGTTCCATTCAGTCCGAAATACTAAAGTCTAATTCCCAATTCAAAATGGCGAAGACTTCGGGTCATGTGACAGCCTCCATTCCTATGGGTGCACCTAGGAAACCTCATTGTTAAACTAGGGGAGAAAGGACATGGTCTTGATATGAGCTGTGACTAGCGTTCCATAAAGCCCAAACAATCTGGCCCTATTAGTTTAACTGTTTCTCTGAATTCCTGCCTTACCCTTGGGTCGTTGGCACAACCAGCAAGGATTTCCTTAGTGAAATACACGTAATACTTGTGCGACAATGCATGACAAACAGATAAGGAAAGAAAGAACTTAAAGGGTCCAAAATAACCCAGTTGATTATATAATAATTTAATAAGTGCATGATGCCACACAAATTAAAGAAATGGGATTATACCATCTGATGTCATAGCAAAAACAAACTGAAATGCTTCTAAAATAATTCAGGAAAAACAAACAGGGAAATGTTATCTATGCAGACCTAAAAATAGCCAGCAGTGTATTCGTTTTTCGTCACTGAAAGAAATGGGTGTCCCCAAGGAAATGTGTTTAGGAAAGGACAACTTAAGTGTTTGATGCTTTTAAAACAGTTTAAAAATAGGTAAATCGCCAGGTATAGATGCTTTTGCTGTAGAAGTTTATCATTATTTCGTCTATGTAGTTTCACTCTTTTTCTGTTACTTGTTTAATGATATACAGAAGCATTGTGTCCTACCGGACCCTATGAACCCATGAATTATATGGCATAGGTCATATAATCCTTGAACGCACATTAACTGATGCGGTGCGATGCCTTCAAAGACAATACCTCACTTCCTTGCACTTTTTAGCCAGTGCTTTATTTAAATCATACTATTCTTAAACATTCCTATTCACTCATAGACATCAATTTACCTTAATGCCTGGGGTAGAGTAAGAGATCACACGCACTTTGACCTCCAATTTCATTCACACACACACAAATTCACACATATACACTCTCACACAAACACATTCTCATCCGCAAGCACGCACATAACATACATGTAAAATAATTTCTACTTACTTGAGGTGCCACGGAAGGGGATATTCCAGCTTATTGTACTACATTTTTATTACACTATTAGTGAATAAAATATTTTATTCATTATTCGTGCAATACAAAATTGACCAAACAAAGAGTGGAGCCCCAGCTGCCCCTGTGTTCCTGGCACTGAATTTGCCACCTCTGGGGCCAGGGTCGCAAAGGCAGTGCTAAGGGTAGCAAAGGGCAAGCCAGGGGTCGCAGTCGCCACCCTTAAATGACATCCATGTATTCTCTCCGTTGCTCTACATGTGTACTCTTCATATCATCATTTGCTGTTTGCATAACATTTCTCATATAATTCCATCCATGCTCAATGCATTTCGGACTCAGTAATCTTTCTTCAGGGGCGTGAATACTGATCGACAACAAAAACAATCGCGATTGTCACCCTGTAAGCATCTATTCGTAGCGTGTAGTGCTGCAGATTCACATGCTATGCACACTCTTTCCATCTATAGTGTTGGGCTCGGACTTTACAACTTGTTTTCTCAAAGAAGCCTTTTTTTATTGCTGATGTGATGTTGAGTCTCCTCCTCTTAGAGAGAAAGTGCACAATCAACGGCTCCATTGTCACATTGTTAATTTTACACACCCCCCCCCCCGACCGCCATGGTGGGGAGTGAGGATCGAGGATCGAGCTAATGAAGATACTAATTACTGCTGAACATGTGTGTGTGTATATATATTTATTTTTTTTCACTCGTTTTACACCCTCGTGTGAAGCACTCTCGAGCGGGTGCAGACTGGCGGTGGTGAATTGATGCGTTTCGGCGGTCTGCCTTCCTCGAAGAAGGCGGACCGCCAAAATACGTTTGCTGCTGGATAAATAAACCATAGTTGAATATCCCCACGAGTCCAGATTTTCCTTTGATCGAAAGAAACAAGAGCGCCAATATATATATATATTGACTGTCATTCACACAGTTACCTTGTCGCACATAGCAATTCCACAATATTACAGCTTTGGATTGGTAAAATACCATCCAAGCCAACCTGAAATGAATAAAAGCAACCCCTGACACGAGTTTCGTTGTCATTACAGCTCTTCAGAGAGGTTTAGCTTTGTCCAGACACAAGGGAGCAACCAGTATAAATCAAAACAATACCCTTGCAGGCATAGAGTGACGCATAAATTATGCAAAAAAGGAGAGAACTCTGGGTAGTTCCCAAGTTTAGGTGGAAGGCAGCTCCTGTATAGAGCACCCTCAACACCAGCGACACTCTAAATCTGCTCACCTCAAATGTCTGCTTTTCTATCAAAGTTTTTAAGCATTGGATTAGCACAGTGCTATCCACGCTGAGATAGAAATGGACAAAGAATTTTGCCATTTGTACAACAAAGACTTTAAGCATAGCATTAGCACAGTGCTATCCACGCCGAGCTGTAAAATGACAAACGCCATTTACCACTCCAGGCACAATATTACAGCTTTGGATTGGTAAAATACCATCCAAGCCAACCTGAAATGAATAAAAGCAACCCCTGTCATGTGTTTCGCTGTCATTACAGCTCTTCAGAGATGTTTAGCTTTGTCCAGACACAAGGGAGCATGTATATATGCATAGCGTCTATACATTTAAATCTGACACCACTGCATACCTGCCAGGGAGGCGGGAGAGCACATGTTAATCTGCAGCACTACGCGATACAAATAGAAGCTTACAGGGTAAGTAACATACTCCATTCGTAGCATGTGTTGGCTGCAGATACACATGCTATGCATAGACTGTAAAGCAGTACTCCTCTTGCGGTGGCTCTTGGCATTAGATGGTGCAGATGTTTGAAATAGCATCCGTATACCTGTCTCACAAGGGACTGCTGCCTGGCCTGAACATCCATGCAGTAGTGTCTTGTGAGCATGTGTTGATTAGACCAAGTAGCTGCCTCACAAATGTCAGCGAAGGGGATGTTTCCCAAGAAAGCCATTGAAGCACCCTTTTTCCTTGTAGAGTGTGCTCGTGGAATGGTTGGTTAAGTGGTTTTGGACTTTACGTAACAAATTTGAATACATTTTACAATCCATCTTGCAATTCCAGCTTTAGAATGGCTTTATCCTTTCTTTGGATTTGAGAAAACCACAAAAAGCTGTTGTGCTTTCCTAAAAGGTCTAGTTCTCTCAATGCAAAACACCAATCCTCTTTTAACATCAAGTGTATGGCGTGCCTTTTCTGCCACTGGCTTCGGGAAGAAAACTGGTAAATCAAGTGTTTGGTTTAAATTGAAGGGAGAGATGACTATTGGGAGACATTTAGGTTTTGTAAAGAGAAGTACCTTATCCTGGAAAACCTGAAAGTAAGGTTTTTCTATGGTAGGATCATGAATTTTGTTAACTCTTCTCAGGGGAGTTATAGCTACAAGGAAAGCTCCCTTCCAAGGGAGGAACTACAGAGGTGAAGAATTAAGTAATTCAAATGGGGTGGACATTAGCCTTCTAGGAACGACATTTAAATTCCACAAGGGTACTGGTGGTGTTCGGAGTGTAATTATTCTTTTTTGCTCTTTCATAAAAGCATTGACAACTGGTATATGAAAAAGTGTTTGATCCTTGCGGTTTTGCCAGTTAGCCGCCAGAAGCAATCGTAAAGAATACATTCGGAAGGTAGTTGCAAGTATCCAAACTCCACGACTTCAGGAGCCAGATTGACAGGTTGAGTTGTTTGGGGCTTGGATGCCTGACCCTGCCCTTGAAGTGAGTGAGAAGCTCTGGTATGTTGGGGATCTTCTTGTGAGGTACTCAATCAGCGTTGCGAACCAGGGCAGTCACGCCCAGGTGCGAGTTATGAGAATCATCTGACAGATGTCTGTCTGAGTTTCCTGACCAGATATGAAATGAGTTTGAGAGGTGAAAAGGCATATGGAAATACCCCTGACCAGTTAATCTGAAAAGCATTGCACATGGACTATGGATGGTGGTACCTGGAGGCAAAGTTTTGGCATTTTTGCATTTTCTACTGTGGTGAACAGATCCACGTCCTGTGTCCCCCACTGATGGAAGTAGCAGCGAAGGACTCGGTGGAATTCTCACTCGTGGACTTATTGCTGCATCCTGGCTTAGCAGGTCAGCTACTTAACTGCCCCCTCCCAGAAGATACTCTGCCAAGAGAGGGATGTGATAGAGAATATCTCAGTGGTAGATGGTTTGTGATAGCTGAGGCAGCTGTATCGAGTGAGTTCCTCCTTGTTTCTGAATGTAATACATTGCTGTCATATTGTCTGTCCGGAGAAGAATGTTCTTTCCGGTTATGTATGCATTGCTATAAACTCTGGTTTATTGATGTGGAGTTTTTGCTGATGACCAGTCCAAGGAGCCTGGACCATCATGTACTCCATGTGTGAGTCCCATCCTGTGAGTGATGCATCTGTGGTGATGCTCATATACGGTACTGGGTCCAAAAAAGTATTCCTTCAAAGATGTTTTGTGTGCCCCACTAGTGCAAAGATTGATGGACCCTGAACGAAACCAACACTAGATCACCCAAATTGCCCCAGTTCGTGACCACTGAGATGCTAGACACTCCTGTAAGGGGCCGAGTGCATTGGCATATGAAAGTATGCGTCCTTCAGATCAAGCGCAGTCATAAAGTTTGCCTTCTTGTAGTAGTGGTATTACATCCTGTAGTGTCACCATGTGAAAGTGCTCTGACACAACGTTAAGATTGAGCAGTTGTAGATCTAGCATCGGCCTTAATGTCCTATCTTTTTTGGGTATCAAAAAGTATAGGGAGTACACCCCCTTGCCTTGATGTCTGTGTGGAACAGGCTCTATGGCACCCCACCCTTTAACAACAGAGCTTTTACCTCCTCTTTGAGAAGGTGCTGAGTGTTTGTCTGTGATGATGAATATTTGGTGGGTGGGAGGCGAGTTCTAAGCAGTATCCCCCATAGATACTGGATAGAACCCACCAGTCTGATGTTATCTCTGGCCACAGCCGGTGAATATGCTGTAGCCTTCTCCAACAGGTATCGTGTGCTGGGGGAGGGGGGGGGTGAGGTAGGGAAATGTGCGGTGAGCCGAGCCATTGTTTTGAGGTGGAGGCTCCTTTGTGGGAGTTCCTTTACCCCAGTTTAAAACCTTCTCTGTAGTAGCGTTAGGCTGCTTGTTGATAATATTGCTGCTGCTTTTGATATGTCTGGGTGTCAGAGGTGATGGATTTGGAAGTCCCTCTGCCTTGATACCTACAAAAGGACTGCTGGTGTGGTGTAGTGGGGTACAGAACTTGCGGGATTTTGCGGTCCGTCTTTCTTAGTTTTTTCTAGCTGGGAGTCCACCTCTGGGCTGAAGAGATGGTCCACATCAAAGGGGACATTAAGGGGGTGTTGCTACAGCTCAGGCTTGAACCCGGAGATGAAAGAGAATGAAGGAAGTTATTCCTCTTGCAGCAGTGTCAGTGATATCTAGGGCACAGCATATGGTTGCAGTGGAGATCGGTCTACCTTCTGTGAGTAGCTTACCCCTTTTTCTATATAGCTCTGGGAGATGTTGTATTAGCTCTTCCATGTGATCCTAAATGGCCCAGTTATACTGGGAGAGTAACCCTACTGAGTTACTTATGCGACAATGATGAACATGCCCTACGGCTACCAGTTATGCGCTTGCTTTCCTTAATCGGGATGAGGAGCCTCTCCAGTATTCTGGGAAGCTGCCTTCTTCCTTGTTGTCGTTACCACTAGTGAGTTAACTGTTGGTTGTCCCCGGATATAAAGTGGGTCAGTAGAGGAAGGTGTGTACTTCCTCTCAATGCGTAGCATAAGGACTCTAATCTTGACTGGGTTGTCAAAGATCTGTGTGGAGACTTTGAGCATGGACCCTATCATAGGTAGGTATTGAAGAGAGAGCTCGGTCATAGACAGTGTCTTAACTAGTAAATCTGTTTTCTCTTCAGTAGTGTATATTTGTACTTTAGGATATTCAGCAGCTTGCTGATTAACGTATGGTAGGAAGAGGTATTATCCGGAAGTGATTCCTTAGATGGTACTGGGACTCCAATATCTGTATTTGGCAGTACAACATCGTATGCATCCCAGGGATCTGGGTTTTGGGTGAGGATCTCCCAGTGAGTCTGTGTCATGTTCATAATAACTAGGGCTCCCTGCACCTGCATCAGGTGAGTGTATGGATGATAGTGACATAGTTGTGAAGGTGGAGTGATGTCAAGTGGCATCGGGATAGTGGAGTTATGCTCCACACTTTTCCTCTTTGGACGAGTCTGTGGGAGGTCAATATCCTGCCCTCTCTGTTTATGGGCCTTCTCAGGCAAGTGTTCGCCCTCTATAGAGCGCTTCTTGTACATGAGCCCTTGAAGATGTTTAAATACTTTAACCTCTGTATCTGAGGTTGCTATTGTCCTACTTTACTAGGGCGCCACATCTTTCTCAGTTTGTTTCTTCCTATGCTCAGGTGGAGTGTAGGAGGTCAATGTCAAAGCCGTCGATGGAGTCATTTTTTTGGGAGTGTGGGTTTGCTCCGAAGACTTCTTCAGAGTTGACCTATGGCTTGGCTTTCATAAGGTGTGTGTAGGCACGTACGCTTGCTCAGCTCCAACGGTTTTGTCGACCCCAAAAGGAGGCGGGACGTCAAAGGCTTTTTTGGCGCCATAGGCTGCACAAGCGTAGATGACCCTGTCAGTACTGAGTGCTGCTGCATATCACATCCACGCCTGTTCCTGTGGCCTGGAGCATAATCGGAATAGAGGGCAATCTCGTCCAGTCTCGACTCCGAGGCACAAAGGCTGTGCTACACCCAGATGATAGTGGGTGGGCTGTTTAGCAGTCTTTTGGTGTAGGAGGGTGTCTGTAGACTTTGAGTACCCACAGCCCTTGGTGATCCTTGGAAGCCCTTCTTGATCCTCGGCCCTAAACCCAATGCTGTTTGTCCCTCTGGAGGTTCCACGGCCAACATCACCGACTTGTCTTCATCATCATGTCGGCTGGATTTAACGGAGGTAATGTGTTGTAGACTGCACAGGAGGACGCCCCCTCCTACGGGTACATCGTTGTCTTAGTCGCCAATCTGTACATACTGTTCCTTGTCTGCCGAGAATTCACCTTACACTGCCATCTCCATAGTATGAACTGGGCACTGGTCACTTCTTGAGTGCAAGGACTTTTTATACTTGGACAGGCAGCAGGCTGCTCAGTTTTGCTCGTAATGCTTCAGCGACAAACAGAGGTTGCAGACGTTGTGCTTCTATGAGTAGCCGTATTTTTTCTCCCCACATTGAGGAAACTCCTGAACAGTCTCTTTTTTACTTTCCATCACTTGGAGCTGGACATTCTCAGAGCAATCTGGAAAGAGCTCTGGTGTTGAAGCTGACCGGAATGAAACAGATGCTCAAACCTCAAAACCGTTAGGTGTCTGTGGGCTGCAAAGGCATAGAAGATGCACAGAGCTCTGGCGCAATCAGTCCAAACCCAATGGCAGAAAAAAATCAGTCTAACAAGGGAGCCGTTGAACATGCACAGTCTCTTGAGGAGGAGACTCAATATCATGTCAGCAATAAAAAAAAGTCTTCTTCTAGAAAAACAAGTTGTAGAGTCTAAGCTAAAACTAGATGGCAGGGGTTCGTATAGCATGGGTATCTGCAGTCAACACATGCTACCAATACAAATTTATCATCAAATAAGATCAAACCACCTTTATCTTAGTGCGAAGACTGATCATATTTCAGAGTAAAAAATCATGCTACGAATACAAATTTATCATCAAATTAGATCGAACCACCTTTATCTCAGTGCGAAGACTGATCATATTTCAGTGTAAAAAACTATAGGTCTACTATGTGACTCTTGGGGTAGGAAATCTAGTCAATCTTTCCTTGTTGTTACACCATCAGCATGCCAGAGCGAAACAGTGTTGCATCATGGTAGCAGTTCCAAAAGCGAAATCATGACAGTTACAACGAGTGTGAGAAACACAGGTGACCAACAAATGAAAACCAACATGGCTAAAAATGATAAAAATTTAAATTAAGTGCAACGTTATCCTGATATGTTACATGCAAACTATTCTCAGTGTCTTGCTTACCCTGTGTCTGCAAATACGAGTAAACTAAACTTCATGGCTGCTGCGCTACCATCATGATCACGAACACCAAAGCAATCTCGCGCTGAAGGGTCATAAGTAACCTCGCTGTTCACGCATAGGTCATATGGTAAAAGTCAGTACACAGCAGCCAATCTGAGCTATTAAACAGAGTACGAAAACCAACCAAAAACTTCACACAACCAAATTAAACATGTGTTGATGTTTTAAGAAACGTCCAATAAAACTTAAAAGTAAACATGCTGCACATCAAAACACACATGAAGACTTATTCCATTGGGCACATTATCAATATATATTAACACTTCTGTTAAATGTAATGGAGTCACACAAACCAACAATTTGTGGCTCAAACCTCCGGTTTCCTCTAAGAAACAACATATTTCTAGACCCATAGGGTGCTCTGTGTCAAGTCTTCGTAAACAGTATAATTACCTTTGCAGGAGTCTTCAGCATCGGTCTATTTCAGGATTTTGTATAACCTGTTCCAGCACCTGAAATCTCAATTGCGCAGTATTGCGCCTGGCTACGTTAAAGTGTATCGATACTGTACATTTAGTGGAATCTTGTCTGATATTACTTTTATGTTCTGTTATTCGAGTTTCGTTTTCTGTTTTGCCAGTATACAACAAACCACAAGAGTATTTTATAGAGTAAATACAGTTGTGTGGGTTACAATCCCTTCTAAAAACTCAGTTTTACTGCAGTCCTGTTATGTGGGTGATATATAGTGCCCCTTTTATCACGTTATTCTAGTGGACACAATTGATACACTGAACAGTACCACGATGGTGGTCCCTAAGCTAGGGGTAGAATGTGATACAAGTTCTTTCAGATGCTAAGATCTTTTATAAGCAATAAACAGGAGGATCTTTGAACAGCGGCCAAAATCACATTGCATTTGTAGGATCTCCAATCTTCTTCTGAAGAGGAGTTCCAATTCATAGCTACTGGTGGAATATGTAGATAGGAAGGTCATCCTCATTTTGTTTAGTCTTGTTTGCTTAATAAGTAGTTGTTCTCTTGATGCATGATTGCCTTTTTAAAGAGATTCCTTTTAAGATTTGCTCGTGATACGCTCTACCTTTGAAATCTCTAAAATTGCTCTTCCGTGGTTTTCAGTGATTCAGAAAGGTGTGATGTAATTCTTGTCAATCTTGTAAACTAGGAAAAAGGTAGAATTCTTTTAAACTATTTGGAGGAAAATGATCAATGCAATATGTTTTTGTTTTCTATGTTTTTCTGTAAATGTTGTTGTGGATAGGTTATCCAGAAACTAACGATCATATTCAAGTATGGTATTTTCTTCTAGCTGATGTCATAGCTAGAACAATTGTATTCGTTTTTCTGATTGAAAGATAGAATTATTGACTCCAGTTTCTCAACTGATCCATGCCATATGATGAAAATATCACTGATGTGTCTTACATACATTAGTGAATGATTAGTCCATTCTATATGTTTTTCTACATGTTGGTCCTCAAATGAAAACATGAAGGTATTAACATATGATGGTGCTCCTGAGAATCCAATCAAAGTGCCACTAATTTGTAAAAATAAATTATCTTGCCACTTAAAGTAACTGTGGAAAAGTGCACAATGAAGCAGTTGAAGAAGGAATACTTTATTCACGGACATGTCTCCTGTTTGTAAAAGTAGCCACTCCACTGCCTCCAAGCCTTGATTGTGTGGAATATATGTGAATAACGAATTCACATCACTGGTACATAATACAATTTCTGTGTCAGATGGAACTGTGAGACGTCTTAACCTGTTCAAAAATTCAGTGGTATCTCCGATTTAAGATAGAGTCATCCGAATCAATGGTTGTAAGAATTCATCTATGTATTTATCAATTTATTCACAAATCAATCCACATCCAAATACAATCTTTGGTAGCATATACCCGAGTGGAAAAGTCGTTTCTTAGAATTAACATTTATCCATTCCATCTCTTTGGCGTAATCCAAGATGAATGACAATATATTTGGAATTATACTGTAGGATATTTTTCCAACATCAGGTACGTATGAAGATCTTGCACTTGTTCACTTTCATTATGTAATATCCATATCCATCACCACTAGAGCTCCACCTTTGTCTGCTTTTTGAAACACAAAATTCCTATTTCTAGTAATAGCCCATAGGGGGTTTCAACCTTTGGGGTGAGGTTGGATTGCTTTAGCTGTTTTGTCTGTAATCTTCTTACATCTGTATTTACCAAAATGTCAAAATTGTCAAATGTCTTGGGGGACACCAGTGTTTCTTTTGTTTATTTCTTTGGTGTGATTGCACATTTTGATGTCCAACTACTCTAGAGTAGTTAACAATTAAATATACAAGGAGTTGAGGCAATAAACTACCACACCTCCCATCACATTGGGGACAATTTATTAAATACCAAGTGTGGTGCACAGAACCAGAAGTTCAACCCCTTTCAACTTCTAGTGGAGAAAACTCCCAAAAGCACCCCAAATTTATCCAAAACCTGCCACTTGTACTGAATGGCAGTTCAGCAAAATGTTTACAAATGATCATACATATTGTTTGCAATACACAATATCCTTTAGACATATTTTGTTGAAAATTCTTTATTCATTTTCTTCTTTTGATAATCGACTTAAAACTGTAGCCAACATGTTTCGTCCTTGCGGACTTCTTCAGGGCTCTATTTAGATTCCTTATTAATTGGACATACTATACTGCTGCATCTGTAGTTCGTCTGTATTTTATTTGTAAAACCAGCGAAGTCCTCTAATTTTAGAAAAAGGACTCAGTGATCCTTAGGTAGAATCATTACTTCAAGAGTATTCTTAATTGTGTCCAAATATCCAATATTCTGGAATAACATTCGGACTGCTGAGGAAGTCCTATTGGTGAAGGACAGACTTAATGTATTCCTAGTACAGATGACGTCCTGTGGTGTGGCTTAGAGTAAGGGAATAAAGAATTTTCAACAAAATACGTCTAAAGGATATTGTGTATTGCAAAGAATATGTATTGTGTGTGATGATCATTTGTGAGAATTGTGCTGAACTCCTATTCAATACAATTGGCATGTTTTGACTAAATTTGGGGTGCTGAACAGTTATAGATTTACTCTAGAGTAGTTTTCTATGTGTTTCTCAATAGAGGTTTTTACAGGGAATATTTCCTAATCCAATTCTTTGTGTTTTTATCGAATTCTTCTACGATGAGAAGTATGAGATCAAGGAAACACTTGAGATTAGAAAACCATTTGTCCAAAACATTGTGGTAGATCTTGCATAATGTGGGTCTCAGTAAAGCATTCCAGCAATCTTTTTCTTTTAGACTGGCAATTCTTCCTAAGCAGAGATCCTGTGTAGTGCTTGTGATTTGTTTATATCCAGAAGCCACCACTGGCATGCCCAAACTAGAGCTGTTAGGATTAGCCACTTTCTGTATTCTGTTAATAGGTGCAGGGCTGTCACAAGAACTATGAAGGGGAATGGGTGAAGGCACAGATAAAGACACCGGACCATCTCATTGCAAGGCATTCCCTTGGAGGTGCGTTTTGGATACCTGGATGCAAAGTCTTTATCATTTCCTGCAGCAAATAAGAGTGCACGCTATGGATTTTCCACTGAGCTTCACTGAAACCTTCTTTGAGTACCATGTCGTTGACAACCAATTTATGATCTTCTGAAAAAGATGTGGTTGTAATGATGGTCTCGCACAAGCTACGTTTGTAACCTGCTATCTTTGCATTCTTGGTAACTCTCCGTCTAGCCTCATATGTAGACCACTATATTTAAGGAAAACAGTCTACTCCTCTAAAGCAATACAACAAACAAGTGCCTACCAGCAACTATTTGAGTCCTTAGTGCCTCATCCTAATAGGCTTCTAACAAGGTAGCCTCTCTTAACATGCTCTGACCAACTTACAAGTCAACCATCGTTCTCTCCAACGTCAGTGACACCTGCACTCTGCCTGTACTACTTTATCTCCGCTTACAAATTTGTACAAGTTATAGGCACGACGCATGCAAACAGATGCGATCTCTCAGTTTGCCTGTCCTCATGCCTGGCTTCTATATGGCGAAAATGAGCAGTCACTAGGAACATTCCAGAAAGACCTCCTCCAGTGGCATGATAGCCCATAAAGTCTGTGACGCCTCATCAATCCAGGCTATCAATGAGAAAAGGTATAGCCTCTGCCTAATGAGAAAAGGTGTTGCAAGTCCCTAATAATAATCTGATACGAACCTGTTGTGTGTCCTGCGAACTTGGAGTGGAAAAAGGAATTAAATAACAGGTCCCCTGAAGGAATACAGCGAGAGTCAGGAGGGTATACGCTAATACAACATAAACCAACATAAACCTTAAAGCTAATATAACATAAACAAACCTTAAAACAGCGCAATATCGGATGCCAAGAGGAACTTTAAGACACCGAGAAGCGATACAGAAATATGAGATAGTGTGGGGACCTTTTGTAGGATTTGTACGTGCTGTTAAGTGGGCTGCCGCTCCCATTGCATCGCAACCTCTTATTATCAGTCACTAGCCTACTCATCAACGGTAAAACTGGTAACATTCCATTACGAGGTCCTCAAACCAGACCTTTCTCAGATCATCTCATTGGTAAGTAATTACAAGGCATTACAAGGCATAGTTGGGACAACCAGTCCCCCTAAGGGCCAGAAGTTTCACCGGAACCCTGAAGAAGCACAGCTTCAGAGCAAAAATGACAAAGAGAATAAGCATGGGCGGATTTTGCGGATCCACGATTCGCAGATTTGCGTATTCACGGATCGTGGATCTGCAAAATCCACGAATTTTGCGGATTTGCGGATCCGCGGATTTGGGGCGGGGCTTCCATGCGAGTGCACATGCCTCTTGTGTGTATAAAAGGTCAGAGACCGATCAGAGCAGCAGATGAAGATACAGAAGCTCCTGGCCACAGGAACAGCACGAGGATTGCGCTTGTGAAAGTCAAGGATGCAAAGGCCTCTGTCCAGCATCACAGCTGATTTTCGATGGTATATTTGGGAAGAAGGCACATCTGCCCAGCCTTGACAACGCTCACGATTGTTTTTTGGGCCGATGAATGAGTCACTGAATTTAAGCTTCAACTAGGGCACATGCTTAATTGATATCTGTAAGTGCTTCCGGTTGAGGTTTAATTTTTGTGCCAGGACCATCGTGCCAGAATGAACCCTGCCCTTCATATTTATTCAAGAAGACGCCACCGTTTTGTGCCTGTTGTAACTATTTTACGATGGCGCTGGCAAGCTGCCAGCGCCATCCTAAAATAGTTACTAAATTAGCTTCAACAGGAAGCTCTAATAGATAAAATAAAGCAGGTGCTCGAGCACCTGCTTTATTTTATCTATTAGAGCTTCCTGTTGAAGCTAACTTAGTAACTATTTTAGGATGGCGCTGGCAGCTTGCCGGCGCCATCGTAAAATAGTTACAACAGGCCAGCAAGGCTTGAACTTTTGCCCCCGGAATCCGCCGCTCGCGGATTTGCGAATTCGCGGTAAATTCGCGGGAGTTCGCGGATCGCGAATTTACCGAAAATTCGCAAAATCCGCGAGTGTAACGAATTTTGCGCTCATGCTTAAAAGAGAACAAGACAAGCCTCAAAAGAGTCAAGGCCCACCCGCCTAACCCAGACTCACCTAATAAAAGTAAGCAGGACATCAACTCCAGTATGGAATCCATCCTGAATAAATTGGCGGATGTGCACGAGCTCACAAAATCCACAAAAGAAAACACTGATGGAATGCAATCCGAGATCTCCTCGATTTGATAAGATATAAGAGATTCCAACGTTAGGATCACAAAAACAGAAAGCAGAATCAGTCAACTGGAAGATATGGAGAACAAAATGAGCAAATACGTCCAGAGCCTAGCTATCACCACAGACTTGCTCACTAAACGGTTGTCGGGCCTGGAGGACAGGAACAGGAGAGGGAATCTCCGGATTTTTGGAATTCCAGAAGGAGAGGAGGACCCGGCCGGATCTTGCATCTCATTCCTGGAAAAATGGTTTATTCAAGCTAGGAACCTGGCTTTCAGTAAGCCTTTGGAAATTGATAGAGCACATAGGGTACCACCAAGAATTCACCCATCAAAAGTCACAGAGACAAACTGTGTGCAAACCTCTCCGCTATCACCATGTTAAGCTGATCCTATCCTTCATGAGGAGAAATACCACATTCTCTGGAAAAATAATAAAATCTATATCTCGCAGGACTACAGTAAAGAAACTGTTGACACAAGGAAGGGTTTTCCTGGCGCTTCGTCCCAGATTAAAAGCCTTGAACTATCAGTTCTTATTTGCAGGTCCAAGGGACTCCACATGTTTTTACTGATCATTTAACACAGAAAACATTCATCGATAAAACAGAAGGAGCACTCATGGACACTTCAGTACCTGGTTCTTCCGTCACAAGCTCCTAGAGTTTTTACTTTAATGGCCAGGGCCCATCTTTCAAACTCTTGATCCTTTTGTATTCAGTACATCTTAGGTTGGTTAGCTGATTTATCGGTAGCAATCCAGCTAAGTAATCCTCCAACGAAATCCAGTTTAAGTGTACCACTGACTAACTTAACCGGTTAGTGGTCAGGTGCTCACATTGATAGACATTGTTGGTTTGTCAAAACGCACTGCCAAGTGTATGGAAAGTGATCTGATTTTGAATCTGACATCATTGTTTGTTAACGTTATGAAAATGTATTATTAATGTACAGATATCTTGTCTGATCACAGTCAGGTGTAGATCTCTATACTGTTTTCATACCACACGCTAATCATGACTAGAGGTAGAACTTAGTCTTGGCCAAGAGCTCACATTGACAGATATTACTGCTATGCCCAATTGTATGAGAATTGTTCTGATTCTGTCATCATTATTTTGTTAATGTTATGACGATGCGTTGACAATGCACAAATATGTCGTTTGATCACGGGTAGCTGCAGACCTTCATATTATACTCATAACTCACACTAAGCACGACTTGAGGCAGAGCTTATATCGGCCATGGATGCACTTAGTCTCCCTTAACCTTTAGCTACATAGCCGCATAAAAACAACACATTACTTGGAGATGTGCTCATACTCGAAAGTAATAGGGTTAGTTACTACTCACTCTAATCACGACTAGAGGTAGAGCTTATACTGGTCATATAGGCACTTAGTCTTTCTGAACCTTTGGCTACATAACCTCATAATAGCGACAAATTACCTGGAAATCTGCTCAAACACGTTTATTGCGGGGTAAGTAAAACTAGTTTAGCCCTCTTACCACAGGGCTCATGCCAAAACTTACCTTATAGTTCATATAATGTTACTTAACTCTGCAGATTGCAAAATGCCAGAGTAAATATTCACATAGCTTCAGGTCACTATGCAAACTGAAATAATAACCTGATTGCTCCATCTTGTTCATCTGTTAACATAACAGTTCGTTTGTCTCTAGCAGAGTTCTCTATTTACTATTGTTGTACATGTCCTAATGCAAAGTTTGTCTCAAGCGTTCAGATTATTCAACTCTGTTTTTCCATTGGAGGGGAGATCTCTTCCCCTGTCACCATGCCAGCTCGCTACTTTGGGGGTCGGGAGGTAGGGATTGTGGGATGGGGGGTTGGGGGGAGGGATTGTGATCCTATACTTTATTATGTACTTGTTTTGTTTTCCTTTGTTTATTATTATCATCATTATTATTTCAACGAAAGGAATTGCTGTAAAAGCGTCATATTCACAGACAGCCCTACAATAGGAAGAATGCCCTATAAATTCCCTATACCCAAGGTACTCCCAATGATCCTGATGGTACTAATGAGCATACACAAGGATGGTCTACTCTTTACCCAAATCTTACAAATCCGGCCCAACAAGAGGCCCCTAGGTAGGAAAACGCTCACTATGATCCTTCCAAAGCTCTCATGTCTCAGCCCCATCAGGTAACTATGACCCAACAAAACATCAAGATACTCTCACTGAATGTCAAAGGCATTAACCACCCAGTCAAAAGAAGGAAAATTCTGGACTATCTGTACAACCAGAACGGTGACATAATCTTGTTAAATTAAACCAAAATCGACTCCAAACAATTTAATTCACTTAGAAATAAGTTATACAACAATTTTGCAGGTTCAGACGCAATAGGTAAAAAACATGGCGTCCTTGCCCTAATAGCTAAAAGAGCCAACATTGACCTGGTGTCAAGCTCTGCAGACTCTCAGGGTAGATGGGGCACAGCAAAACTTGGAATGTTATATTACAAACATATAAGCCCCCACCAAGAACGACTCGGATTTCTGGGAAGAACTTACTAAACAAATTAAAACAATCCCAACACATACTTGCAGGAGACTTTAATCTACCCCTAGACCCAGCCTTAGATAGAAACTCACGTTGCCCCTTTCGATTTAATATTGATTGACAATTGGAGATTACAGAACCCCATGGGTAGGGATTACACCTTTTACTCAACGCCCCATAACTCATATTCACGCATTGATTATCTACTTATTTCCGGCAACGCGTAAACAGAATAGATCAAACCTCTATAGAGCCAAGAGTGATCTCAGATCACTCTTATAACAGTTTATTCATCTCTGACCCAACACCTTTTAAGAAACAAACCTTATGGAGATTCAACAATGACGTTTTGGACTCAGTCAAACAGGCATAGAATTGCTGAGGCGATCCATAACTATCTCACTGAAAATAAAATAGGCGACACATCTGACCTCATGAGGTGGGAAGCATTAAAAAGCACTCTAAGGGGTGAGATCATCAAAATTAGATCCAACATGTATAGAGAAGCCAACAATAACCTTCAAAAACTAGAAAAAGAAATCTCAACTCTGGAAGGGAAACACGTTGCCACTAGAGACACCACAGTCTTGAACGAGATAGTAAAAAGGAAGTATGAGTATAATAAATTAGTAAGTAAGAGGGCAGGGGTTTGGATTTATAAACAAAAGAGTATTAGACTCTGCAAATCCAACTAGGTTGGAAAGAGTTTAGCAGAAAAATACAATTAAGACTCTTCTAGACCCGAAGGGCGACGCTCACTCGGACCCTGACCAAATTGTAGAGATATTTAAGAATTTCTACAGCACACTGTATAGTAAAAACCCTGACCTGTGCACCGGTAAAGCCCAAAACTACCTAAGTAAATGTGACTTACCTGCTCTCTCAGAACAAGACAAGAAAGTAATTAATGTAACAATAACCACACACGAAATTGACGATACAATTAAAACCCTTAAAATGGGGAAAGCCCCTGGCCCTGATGGGTACAACGCAAAATTCTACAAAACTTACGCATCTGTTCTGATTCCTCCTCTCCTAAGCATGTTCAATCAATTTAGTGAATCGGGCCAAATAGGTGGGACCCTTGCAGAGGCTATCATTGTAGTGATACCCAAAGATGGGAAGGATCCACCACAACCTAAAAAACTATAGGCCTATAACCCTTATAAACATAGATTGCAAAATGTATGCCATGATCCTCGCTTAGCGTCTCCAAAAATATATATCTGAACTCATCCACCCCTAACAAGTGGGATTTCTAAAAAACAGATTTTCCAGTGACAACTTACAAATTTTATGCCATGGCCTGGAGAAAGCCAAACTATCTGACTCCCCCACAGTAGCAAACACGTTGGATGCCGAAAAGGCATTTGACAAAAGGACTAGTCCTATCTTAGGGTGACACTTGAGAAATTCAATTTAGGTGACAATTTTATCCGAATGATTACGGCACTGTATATTAACCCATCTGCCAAAGTCAGAGCAGGTGGTAGTCTCTCCTCATCTTTTAAACTAGAACAGGGAACCAGACAAGGCTGCCCCTGTGAGAAGTTGGCCTGGTATATGATGCTCACTAGTTCTAGTGATCACCTTGAACCATGCCAAGCAACCCTTATGATGATTGGTTGTAAGTCAACCTTGTAGACAAGCTATCCTAGGGGTAGCATGGACTAAGCAGTCTTTAGGCTAAACTCTGTAAAGGCATGTGAAGCAAGCTGTTTTACCATACACAATCCCCTTGAATACCAAATGAAAGGACACCACACAGATATATATTGAAAATATATATAGATTTATTTCTACAAATATCCCCTATACTCTTTATGAGCACAGAAGCAAATGCGTTAAAACAAAACACAGTTTAAATATACAAAAGTTGCACGAATATGGATGAGCCCTAGGGGCCACCTAAACCATATACTAAAATAGTGGTATAAGGACCACTATGGGAAAAGGAAAGAGGCCTAGGGCCTGGGGGAATCGCTGGAGCTGTTCGGGACTAGCAGTGATGAAGTCGGGAAAGGCCCGCGGGACTCGGGTGCAGTGCGGAAAGCGCACGCATGCACCAATGCAATATCAATGGTGCGTAAAAGTTACAAAGTTAATGTTTTAGGAACCTTCCGATGAACCTACAAGGACAAAACTTAAGACACAGGCACTAGAGGTGTACCCCAGTGTGGGAACACCGGCGTTGTTGAGTTACCTCACCCACAGGAAGCGGGTGCACAGGTGCGAAGTAGTGTCGGGTTTCGTCACGCAGGTCGATGGTGCTTGGAGCTGAAGATGCTGCAGGCGGGTCGTCGAGGAGAGTTCCGGTGGATCCAAGGGTGGATCTGAAGAGGTGAAGACCTGAAAGCTGAGGGGACAATGTTCAAAGTCACTAGCCAGTGACTACCGTGGAACCAGGAAGGAACCAGGCGATGTCGGGTGCAAACAGGTGATGAAGTGAAGATTGTCTCTGCAGCCACGTGGACACGAAGAGGTCAAGGACGTCCAGGAGTCGATCACGAGCTGTCCCACGAAGGCTCTCGTTGATGGCGGTGTCGGCAACTTGATTGGAGCAAACAGGCCTTGGCTAAAGCAAGCCACGCAGGAATCGATGCAAGCTTCTCACTCGGACAGCAAGGTCAGAGCGGGTGCTCCTTTTCAGGGGAGCAAGGGCCAGTCTGGAGCAACCAGACCAGCGGTGTAAATCGTAGTTTTC
The DNA here is from genome assembly GCF_964261635.1 of Lissotriton helveticus. Lineage (NCBI taxonomy): Eukaryota > Metazoa > Chordata > Amphibia > Caudata > Salamandridae > Lissotriton > Lissotriton helveticus. The sequence goes on along the minus strand of NC_136070.1, from coordinate 1,066,405,554 downwards.
GTCGCCAAGATGGCCGCTAGCCGTGTGGCAAGTGGCCGGGATGGTGCATCGAGTGGCAAAGTGCAAAAGGGCCCCACGCAGATCGTGGAGATGCTGGGGGGCTGATCTTCGGTGCAAATGCTGCTCGGGGTTGGGGCTGCTCAAACCCCAAAGCACAGCGTCGAGGGTGCCTCGGGTGCTGCGCAGTCAGCTGCTCGGGGGTATTCCAAGATGTCCGGTCCCACGTCTCTCGGTGCCTCCACGGGTCTCTTCTTTTCAGGGACTGTGGATCGGGCTCTGAGATGTCTGGGTCTTGTCAGGCTCTAGGCTCGGGCTCCGGCAGGAGGCGGCGGCAAAGCAGACGTCGAGTTGCTGGTTGGTGCCTGTATTCACAGGGTGGTCACTCATTGGCCACAAGGGAGATTCTCTTCCGTCTTCTGTGCAGCAGAATGTCGAAGTCCAGTCTTCTTCTTATTTTAAGTCGAGTTCAGGATGATCTGAAGTCTCAGGACACAGCTCCTGCTCTTATTCCAAATCTGGGGGCCGGATCACCTACTAGGTCCCTCCTCTGGGTGGGACAAGGAAGGGGGGTGGTTACACCCCCTTTCCTTTGTCCAGCTTCGCGCCAAGACTGGGGCTGGTGAGCCCCAGCACCGGTTTGAACTGGCATATGCACAGGGACACCTTGTGTGCCCCAGGCATGTCTGATTCTATTCAGCCCTGTCCTACCCAATACACAAAATCCTGTCTGGGGTGGTGCTAGCACCTCCCAAGGCAGGAAACCCTTTGTCCAAGCTGCCCTCGCTGGAAGGACTCCCAGCAGCAGGAGGTCAGACTTGTGTCTGTGGTGGCAGCATCCATTTTGTGATGCTGAGGCTCTGTTTAACTTTAACCGGGGTTCAGGTTAGGTTCATGTCGTGTCCCTCTAGAAGGGTGGAATGCTACCCCCGTCGCCAGAACTGGCGAGGGGGTAGTATTCCAATTCGTATGACACCTTACTCAACATGTTTTGATAAAGCCAAACCAAAGATAGCATTTAACCGCGAGGTTCATAATGCACTTAAGAGTATATGGTATGGCAGTATCATGGAACAGCTAAAGGACGTGGTTCCGAAAGCTGCAGACAGGCTCAGCTCATGCCAGAGCACCATCTCACATATTTCCAAGCACTCTGCCTCCAGGATTGATGAGGCCTTCCATAGGAGTGGCTGATAGGAACATATGTGCCCATTTTAAGTTAGATATAGGCATACTATACCTAAGCAAGAGGTGATTACACCAACTTGCCCCAGCTGAGTGATCAGCCAGTTGTGTCAAATATGGAGGCCAGGCCAGGGGTGGCACAATACGTGCTGCAGCCCCTGGTAGGCCTTGGAAGCACCTATGCCCTGGGTACCTGGGTACACTGTTACAGGGGCCAATAAGGTGAACCAGTTCCAATTTCGTAATGCACCTAAAGTGCATTGGTATTAATTTAGAGAGAGAACAGCAGGCTGTGGGTCTGATTAGCAGGCCCACAGCCACATTAAGTCATAAACCAGTGAAGCAAAAAGCAAAAATTTGGGGTGACCATAGGATAGCAGACCCTACTCTCCTACACCCCCCCCCCCCCCCAAACGCAGGGACATTAGACTAACCTTGACCAGTTGTGTCTTCATGTTCTAAGTGGAAGTACCTGGAGAGACCATCTGCATTACCATGGTCAGTCCCTGGGCGGTGCTCCACTGTAAAGTCCATCCCCTTTAGGGAAATGGACCACCTGAGCAGTTTGGGGTTTTCACCCTTCATCTGATTAAGCCATAAGAGGGGCTTATGGTCGGTCTGAATCTTGAAGTGAGTGCCAAACAAGTATGGTCTCAACTTCTTCAGGGCCCACACCACAGCAAAGGCCTCCCTCTCAATGGCTGACCAACGTTTCTCTCTGGGGGTCAGCCTTCTGCTAATAAAAGCAATGGGCTGGTCTTGACCATCTACATTAAGTTGTGAAAGCACAGCTCCCACTCCCAACTCAGAAGCATCTGTTTGGACAATGAACTCTCTTGAGTAGTCAGGACTCTTCAGGATAGGTGCAGAGCACATGGCCTTCTTCAGGTCATCGAATGCCTTTTGACAGTTTACTGTCCACTGAACCTTTTTGGGCATCTTCTTGGATGTCAGATCATTAAGAGGAGTCACAATCTGAAGTTCGGAGTTGGGGAGGGATTCCGGAGCTGGACGAGGGTCCTTTACACGTCGGCTAGGGCAAGGGTGCGCCTGGGCCCGCTGATATCTTCGGCCTACCCTGTTTGTAGGGGGACGAGACAGGGCTGCTCATTGTCCCCCCTGCTGTTCGCATTGGCGATGGAACCGCTGGCAGCGCAGGCGAGGATGGGTACAGTGTATGGAGGGATCACGCAAGGGCCGGAGTCGCATTATATCTCGTTATACGCTGATGACTTGCTGCTGTACTTAGCGGACGCTGAACGGTCACTGGAGGGAGCGGTAGATATGCTGGTTGGATTCGGTCGGCTGTCGGGCCTCAAGGTGAATTGGACTAAGACCTGTATATTCCCATTGCGGGCAGGTACGCCCTGTCCCCCGTTAGCAAGGGAGGTAGTATGGGAGCCTTCTGGCTTCACCTACCTCGGGGTGCGAATTTATCACGAGGCAGCTGATCTCCTGGAGGGGAACGTAGGGCGATGCATACGTGCGCTGAAGGGCTGCATGGCATTCTGGGCCTCTCTCCCTCTGTCGGTACTGGGCCGAGTAGCACTGTTGAAGATGGTGGCGCTTCCCTGGCTGCTTTATTACTTTCGAACGCTGCCGGTATGGATTCCGCAGCGGGTCTTTAAGGAACTGAAGATGTTGGTGACTGGCTTCCTTTGGGGCCAAGGTCGGCGGAGGGTGGCGTTGGAAACTCTGATCAGGCCTAAGATTGAAGGGGGAATGGCGGTCCCCGATTTTGAGCTATATTACCTAGCGGTGCAACTGCAGACCCTAACGCAGAATGTGGCTAGAGAATTCAGGGGTCCTGAGTGTGACCGTGGTGCTGGTATTCCAAAGTACATTCTTTCTTATATAGTTATGCAACAGAAACTGGATTCGAGGGAGCTAACGGTGGAGGAAAGGACGCTTAGAATGTGCTGGCAGCGGAGTCTGAAAAGAGCGAGGAAGGTCCGGCCGTATGCATCGGAGATACCGCTGGGGATGTTGACCGCGCTGCCGCATGGGGGTGACTGGTCCAGGCTTCTGGAATGGGAGGAATTGGGTCTACAGATGGTGGGGGACCTGTACATTGATGGAGCATTGGTTCCCTATCAAGTGCTTCAGGAGCAGTTTGGCTTGCCGGACGGTACCTTTCTATTGCACGCGGCAGTGGTGGCGGCGCTGCAAAAACATTGGGGAGTAGGACTTGCCGAGCCGGAAGTGACCATGGCATGCCAATATGTGTTGATGGCAGCGGGCACTGTTAAAGCGGTGACGTGTCTCCACATGAGAATGTTGAACGAGGGGCTAGCTCCACTGCTGGCCTTGAAGTCGCGATGGGAGGATAGCATAGGCAAGCCCATTCCGGACACGGTCTGGAGTCAGGTCCTGCGGCGGACGTGGAAGGGCACGAGGAACGCACGGTTTCAGCAGGTGCATTTCTTTATAATACATAGGGCGTACTTGACTCCGGAGAGGATAAAACGGTACTTCCAGGTGCATGACGCCGTGTGCCCACGATGCTTGGCGCCCGAGGTTGACTTGGATCACATGTTGTGGGGGTGTCCGACACTGGGGACGTACTGGCCGGAGGTGGGGGTGCTCTTGAATGCGGTAACGGATAGGGAGGTGGACTTTGATATGGCGACATGTCTCCTGCTCTGGTTCCCGCATACAAAAAAGACGAGAATCACCAGTAAATTTATTGATTTGGGACTTATATTGGCACAAAGAGAGATAACCTGGCACTGGAAGTCTAGTGAAGGCCCTTCAGTGAGGAGGTGGATGAATGAGCTGTTGAAGTGGGCGGGCTGTGAAAGCATCATTAGAATGCGGCAGGCTACTAGACTTGGCAAGGAGAGCTGTCTGGACATGGCAAGAGCTTGGGAGATGGTGGTGCAAGCGTTGCGTGATTACATGGTGGGGGATGACGAGGAGGAGTGATGATCCATGCGGCTTCCATGCACTTTTAGCGATTGCGAACGACTCCTGGTAGATGGCGAGCCTCTGAGATAGCACGGATTTGGACAGCCCGCATTAGCAGCAGCAGCAGTAGTAGTGGGGGGGGGGGGGGGGGGGGGGGGGGGGGGGGGGGGCGTTTTGAGGAGGGTAGCTCGACTTAGCGGCCCGGAGTAGAATAGGAGGATAGCACGTAGGTTGGACCCAGGGAACCGGGGCTCCCAGGATAGCAGGCAGGTATTCTGACAGTGATACAGGGGAGGCCCGGGAGGGGGACTCTGGAGCGACTTGATCGGCACTGGATTGGGCGAGGTATGAGCTGTTGACGGTTTCTCCCTGAAAATTCTAAGTTCGCTTGTTGATGCATGGGGGGGGGGGGAGTTTTAGGGGGGGTAAAAGCAGATACTAAAAAGTGATGCTGGTCGAATACCTGGGAAAGGAGGACAGGGAAGCATCCTACTGAGAAGGGTAATCCTGCAGCGCCGCCCAGCCTCCGGGATGTGGGCCAAATGGCTGTGTACGATATATCTGTAACTTTTAAGATTGTGATGCTGCAAGTGTACTGATTGGCTTAAGATGTGGTCTTGTTCTTAATTCTGCAATAAAAATATATTTAAAAAAAAAAAAAAAAAAAAAAGGAGGAGTCACAATGGACCCATAGTTCTTAACAAACTTCCTGTAGTACCCAGTCAGGCCCAAGAAAGCTCTGACCTGAGTCTGGGTAGTTGGAGGGGACCAGTCCTTTATGGTCTGGATCTTACTCTCCAGTGGTTGAACTTGGCCTCCACCTACAAGGTGGCCCAAGTACACAACCTTACTCTGCCCTATCTGGCACTTGGTTGCCTTGATAGTGAGGCCTGCCTTTTGCAGAGCCTCTAGCACTTCCTTCAGGTGGACCAGGTGATCCTCCCAGGTGGAGCTGAAGACAGCAATATCATCCAGATATGCTGCGCAAAAGTCATCCAACCCAGTAAGGACTTGATTCACCAACCTTTGGAAGGTGGCAGGTGCATTTTTCAAACCAAAGGGCATCACCACACACTGATAATGCCCACTGGGGGTAGAAAATGCTGTCTTGGCTTTAGACTCCTCAGCTAACCTGATTTGCCAGTGGCCAGCTGTCAAGTCAAATGTGCTCAAATACTTGGCAGAAGCCAATTTGTCAATGAGCTCATCTGCCCTTGGAATAGGGTGTGCATCTGTCCTGGTGACAGCATTGAGTCCTCTGTAATCCACACAGAACCTCATCTCTCTCTTTCCATCTTTGGTGTGAGGTTTGGGGACCAGAACCACTGGGCTAGCCCAGGGGCTCTCTGAAGGCTCAATGACACCTAATTCCAGCATCTTTTGCACCTCGGCCTTGATACAATCTCTGACATGGTCAGGTTGCCTGTAAATTTTGTTCTTTACAGGAAGACTGTCACCAGTGTCCACCACATGGGTACACCAGTTAGTCTGACTGGGTGTCAGGGAGAACATATGTTGATATGACTGCAAAACCTGTCTACAGTCATGTTGCTGATGTTCAGTGAGGCTGCCATCTAAGGCCACACCATCAACTGAGCCATCCTCAGGGTTCTGAGTCAGCAGGTCTGGGAGAGGGTCACTCTCTTCCTCCTGCCCCTCATCTGTAGCCATGAGCAAGCCCATGTCTGCCCTGTCAACATATGCTTTCAGCCTGTTAACATGGAGCACCCTGTGGGGGCTCCTGGGAGTTCCTAGGTCCACCAAGTAGGTAACCTCTCCCTTCTTTTCAATGATAGTATGGGGTCCAGACCATTTGTCTTGGAGTGCTGCTGGGGTCACTGGCTCCAACACCCATACTTTCTGTCCAGGCTGGTACTCAGTCAAGACAGCCTTTTGGTCATGCCAGGCTTTCTGTAATTCCTGGCTAGCCTCAAGGTTTTTGGATGCCTTCTCCATATACTCAGCCATCCTGGAGCGGAGACCAAGTACATAGTCTACTATGTCTTGCTTGGGCGTTTTGAGAGGTAACTCCCATCCTTCCCTCATCAGACATAGGGGGCCTCTTACAGGGTGCCCAAACAACAATTCAAAGGGGCTGAAGCCAACCCCCTTTTGTGGGACCTCTCGGTAAGCAAACAGAAGGCAGGGTAGAAGGATGTCCCATCTTCGTCTGAGCTTTTCTGGTAATCCTTTGATCATACCCTTTAGGGTCTTGTTAAATCTTTCAACAAGCCCATTGCATTGTGGATGATAGGGAGTGGTGAACTTGTAGTTGACACCACATTCCTTCCACATAGCTGTTAAGTATCCTGACATGAAGTTGGCACCTCTATCAGATACTACCTCCTTAGGAAACCCCACTCTGGAGAAAACTCCAAGTAAGGCCCTGGCCACAACAGGAGCTGTTGTGGTCCTAAGTGGAATTGCCTCTGGGTACCTGGTGGCATGGTCCACCACCACCAGTATGAATCTGTGCTCAGATGCTGTAGGGGGATCCATTGGTCCTACAATGTCGATCCCCACTCTTTCAAAGGGCACCCCCACCACAGGTAGTGGTATCAGGGGTCCTTTGTGGTACCACCTGCTTTGCCACTGGCTTGGCAGGTTACACAGGAGCGACAAAACTCCTTGGTGTCTTCTGACATGTGAGGCCAGTGAAAGTGAGGGACAAGCCTGTCCCAAGTCTTATTCTGGCCTAGGTGTCCTGCTAGGGGAATATCATGGGCCAAGGTAAGAAGGAAGCCCCTAAATTGCAGAGGTATGACCAACCTCCTGGTTGTGCCAGGCTTGGGGTCTCTACCCTCTGAATAAAGGAGCCCATCATCCCAATACACTCTATGGGTACCTTGAGCATTCCCAGCAGCCTCAGCAGCAGCCTGCTGTCTGAGGGGTTCAAGAGACGGACAGGTTAACTGAGCCTGCCCCAAGTCTGCCCTAGAAGGTCCCCCTGTCCCCAGAAACTCAACCTGATCAGGTTCAAGCTCTTCAGGGACAGTTCCTTCAGGGGTCTCAAGATCATCTTCCTGTGAAGGCTGATCCTCACTTGCAGGCAGTTGGGAAGGCACAGCCTTTACCCTCCTGTTCTTCTTCTTGGAAGGTGCTTGGTCCATTGTTCCAGGATCCAAGACCTGAGGTTAAGAGAGGCACTTTTTGGCCTGTGACCTGGTCACAGCAAGGACATGTGATGATATCCCTAACATCTCTGCATGAGTCCTGTACTCAACTTCTGACCATAGAGAGTTCTCCAGGTCATTGCCCAACAAACATTCTACTGGGAGATCAGCACTAACCACAACTCTTTTTAGGCCAGTTACCCCTCCCCAGGAAAAGTTAACAAGTGCCACACTATGTGTAGTAGTGACATTGCTGGCATTGGTCACCAGGTAATTATCACCTGGTAGGTATTGTCCAGGGTCCACCAAGCTAGGTGTCACCATAGTGACACTGGCACATGTGTCCCTGTAAGCTTGAGCCACTTTTTCGTTAATCAAAGGTGTCTGCCTGTACTTGCCCAGATTACTGGGACTGACAGTAGTGGGAAAATCAATTTCCACATCACAGATCAGGACAGCCTGTGTAGGGGTTCTGACTAGGCCAGACTCTCCCTCAGTTCCCAAGGTGATACCAACTACCCCCTTAGTTTGTGGACCAACACTGCTAACTGTACTATTGGGTGCAGGTGCCTTAGGGGCTGCAGTGTTGGGGGCTCCACCCTTTTTACACTCACTGGTCCAGTGAGAGGTGTTTTTGCAAGTACTACACCAGGGTTTTCTTTGACCTTCTTTCTTCTTCTTCTTGGAAGTTTGGGACCCACCCTCAGTATTAGTTTGGGGCCCTGTTGAAGACTTCTGGTCTTTAGCTTTCTGCTCCCCACCCTTCTGGTCTGTTTTCTTTTGGTCACCACCCTGGTTCTGGTTCTTTTGCTTAACTCTGGTTCTAACCCATTTGTCTGCCCTCTTTCCCAATTCTTGGGGAGAGGTTAGATCTGAGTCGACCAAATGTTGATGCAACTGCTGGTTCTGACAGTTACTTAAAATCTGTTCTCTCATCAGTAAATTGTACAATCCTTCATAGTCTGTAACCTTACTTCCCAGCAACCAGCCCTCCAGAGCCTTAGTGGCACATTCAACAAATTCAGACCAGTCCTGAGTCTGTGTCTTCTGGGTGTCTCTGAACATTAACCTGTACTGTTCAGTGGTTAAGCCTAACCCATCAATCAGAGCACTCTTCAGGACCAGGTAGTTTGTAGAATCCCCATCACTAACTGTGAGGAGTCTGTCTCGGCCTCTACCTTCAAAGGAGAGCCACAAGATTGCTGCCCACTGCTCCTGAGGGATCTGCTGTACTCTGTAGGCTCTCTCAAGTGCAGTCATCCATTTGTGGATGTCATCCCCACTCTTGTAGGGGGGCACAATCTTACTCAGGTTTCTATTGTCATAGGACCTGTCTTTATCCTTTTGGATATTGCTGCCACCAGTGGATCCTAATCCACTCTCTCTAGGCTGTCTTGCTCTAGCAAGCTTCTCTTTGGCCAGGACAACTTCTAATTCTTGCTTCTGGATCCTAAGTTCAGCCTCTCTCATTTTGGCCTCATGTTCCCTTCTCTGAGGGCTAGTCAACTCCCTTCTGGAGTGACCATGAGAACCTCTAGAAGCATGGGAGGTACTGGATTCACCTGAGTGATTCCTCCTCCTCCTGGGCTCCTGGTTAAGTCCATTTGGGGGTCTGAATGGGTTGGACCCACCTTCAGTCCCAACTAAGCTTAAATTAGCCTGGGTAAGCCTGCTGACTAACACCTGGCTATTTCTCTCATCATCAGACCCACTTTCCTCCTCCTCCTCTTCTTCTTCCTCATCCTCTGGCTGAGTATCTCCAGTGACCTGGTCTTCCTCATCTATCTGGACGACAGGGGCAGGGGTGTCAGTGTTGTCATCTTCAGTGGGAGAGCCTCCATCTCCATTCCCTGAGGGGCCTGGTTTGGAGGTCTTTAGAGCTTCAGACTGGTCTAAGAGCTCTCTGAGGTGACCTGCTGTAGGGGTAGGACCCGTTTTGATTCCTCTTAAGGAACACAGCTGCCTCAGTTCTTTAAAAGTAAAGATAGCAAATTTGGATGGTGCCCTTGGAGGGTCACTCTCAACAGAGATAGGTCCAGTGGATCCCTCTGCTCCAGACATTGCTCTAGTGTGGGTGGATATGTTGCAATCTACCTACACTTGTGTTTACCTACTAAACCTCTCTAGTAGTTGTAGTCAGGGTGTGCTACTCCCTATCCTCTACAACAACTAAGTTCAGTAGAACTTAAGTATATTAGTCTTGTTTTAGTGTACCTATCAGGTACCTGTATGATCTTTCAAATGACACTCTCAAAGATTGTAATGGTAAAACAACAGCAAGCTCAATCCCAATCCGCTGCTCACCAATGTGAGAAGTTGGCCTGGTATATGATGCTCACTAGTTCTAGTGATCACCTTGTACCATGCCAAGCAACCCTTATGATGATTGGTTGTAAGTCAACCTTGTAGACAAGCTATCCTAGGGGTAGCATGGACTAAGCAGTCTTTAGGCTAAACTCTGTAAAGGCATGTGAAGCAAGCTGTTTTACCATACACAATCCCCTTGAATACCAAATGAAAGGACACCACACAGATATATATTGAAAATATATATAGATTTATTTCTACAAATATCCCCTATACTCTTTATGAGCGCAGAAGCAAATGCGTTAAAACAAAACACAGTTTAAATATACAAAAGTTGCACGAATATGGGTGAGCCCTAGGGGCTACCTAAACCATATACTAAAATAGTGGTATAAGGACCACTATGGGAAAAGGAAAGAGGCCTAGGGCCTGGGGAATCGCTGGAGCTGTTCGGGACTAGCAGTGATGAAGTCGAGAAAGGCCCGCGGGACTCGGGTGCAGTGCGGAAAGCGCACGCATGCACCAATGCAATGTCAATGGTGCGTAAAAGTTACAAAGTTAATGTTTTAGGAACCTTCCGATGAACCTACAAGGACAAAACTTAAGACACAGGCACTAGAGGTGTACCCCAGTGTGGGAACACCGGCGTTGTTGAGTTACCTCACCCACAGGAAGCGGGTGCACAGGTGCGAAGTAGTGTCGGGTTTCGTCACGCAGGTCGATGGTGCTTGGAGCTGAAGATGCTGCAGGCGGGTCGTCGAGGAGAGTTCCGGTGGATCCAAGGGTGGATCTGAAGAGGTGAAGACCTGAAAGCTGAGGGGACAATGTTCAAAGTCACTAGCCAGTGACTACCGTGGAACCAGGAAGGAACCAGGCGATGTCGGGTGCAAACAGGTGATGAAGTGAAGATTGTCTCTGCAGCCACGTGGACACGAAGAGGTCAAGGACGTCCAGGAGTCGATCACGAGCTGTCCCACGAAGGCTCTCGTTGATGGCGGTGTCGGCAACTTGATTGGAGCAAACACGCAGGAATCGATGCAAGCTTCTCACTCGGACCAGCAAGGTCAGAGCGGGTGCTCCTTTTCAGGGGAGCAAGGGCCAGTCTGGAGCAACCAGACCAGCGGTGTAAATCGTAGTTTTCGTTGCCAAGATGGCCGCTAGCCGCGTGGCAAGTGGCCGGGATGGCGCGTCGAGTGGCAAAGTGCAAAAGGGCCCCACGCAGATCGTGGAGATGCTGGGGGGCTGATCTTCGGTGCAAATGCTGCTCGGGGTTGGAGCTTCTCAAACCCCAAAGCACAGCGTCGAGGGTGCCTCGGGTGCTGCGCAGTCAGCTGCTCGGGGGTCTTCCAAGATGTCTGGTCCAACGTCTCTCGGTGCCTCCACGGGTCTTTTCTTTTCAGGGACTGTGGATCGGGCTCTGAGATGCCTGGGAGTCTGGGTCTTGTCAGGCTCTGGGCTCGGGCTCCGGCGGGAGGCGGCGGCAAAGCAGACGTCGAGTTGCTGGTTGGTGCCTGTATTCACAGGGTGGTCACTCCTTGGCCACAAGGGAGATTCTCTTCCGTCTTCTGTGCAGCAGAATGTCGAAGTCCAGTCTTCTTCTTATTATAAGTCGAGTTCAGGATGATCTGAAGTCTCAGGACACAGCTCCTACTCTTATTCCAAATCTGGGGGCCGGATCACCTACTAGGTCCCTCCTCTGGGTGGGACCAGGAAGGGGGGTGGTTACACCCCCTTTCCTTTGTCCAGCTTCGCGCCAAGACTGGGGCTGGAGAGCCCCAGCACCGGTTTGAACTGGCATATGCACAGGGACACCTTGTGTGCCCCAGGCATGTCTGATTCTATTCAGCCCTGTCCTACCCAATACACAAAATCCTGTCTGGGGTGGTGCTAGCACCTCCCAAGGCAGGAAACCCTTTGTCCAAGCTGCCCTTGCTGGAAGGACTCCCAGCAGCAGGAGGTCAGACTTGTGTCTGTGGTGGCAGCATCCATTTTGTGATGCTGAGGCTCTGTTTAACTTTAACCGGGGTTCAGGTTAGGTACATGTCGTGTCCCTCTAGAAGGGTGGAATGCTACCCCCGTCGCCAGAACTGGCGAGGGGGTAGTATTCCAATTCGTATGACACCTTACTCGACATGTTTTGATAAAGCCAAACCAAAGATAGCATTTAACCGCGAGGTTCATAATGCACTTAAGAGTATATGGTATGGCAGTATCATGGAACAGCTAAAGGACGTGGTTCCGAAAGCTGCAGACAGGCTCAGCTCATGCCAGAGCACCATCTCACATATTTCCAAGCACTCTGCCTCCAGGATTGATGAGGCCTTCCATAGGAGTGGCTGATAGGAACATATGTGCCCATTTTAAGTTAGATATAGGCATACTATACCTAAGCAAGAGGTGATTACACCAACTTGCCCCAGCTGAGTGATCAGCCAGTTGTGTCAAATATGGAGGCCAGGCCAGGGGTGGCACAATACGTGCTGCAGCCCCTGGTAGGCCTTGGAAGCACCTATGCCCTGGGTACCTGGGTACACTGTTACAGGGGCCAATAGGGTGAACCAGTTCCAATTTCGTAATGCACCTAAAGTGCATTGGTATTAATTTAGAGAGAGAACAGCAGGCTGTGGGTCTGATTAGCAGGCCCACAGCCACATTAAGTCATAAACCAGTGAAGCAAAAAGCAAAAATTTGGAGTGACCATAGGATAGCAGACCCTACTCTCCTACAGCCCCCTCTCACCTTCCCTGTTTCTATTAGCAATAGAACCGTTCCTCTACCAGTTACGGAATAACAAAGGTCAAACAGGCATACAAGTTCAACAATTACACAGTCAAAATAACCGCTTACGCAGACGACGTCGGAAAAGGCTAGGTCCGCTATAACTGCCCTAATGTCCTCAATAGAGGATTTATCTGTAGTATCTGGATATAAGTTCAACAAGGACAAGACCGAGGTCAAGCTACTCAACAATAAAAAAAGTATAATTGGCAACTCAAACCTCACCTCGCAACCAAATTGTATCAAATACTTAGGCCTACACTTCACCAGAGACCTAGTCACCACCTTCCAGACCAATGAAAATGCCATTCTCCCAAAAATGACCACGCTGCTAGACGGGTGGTCGCCAACATTTTTATCCTGGTGGGGAAGAGCTGAGACATTAAAAATGATGATCACCCCACTAGTGAATTACATGGCTACCCATTACACTTTCCAATGATTTCTTGAACAAGGTTTACAACACCTTCAACTCTTTCCTTTGGCAAGGGAAGAGACCTAGAATTTCCCTGAATAAACCCCAGTTATCCAAAGAAAAAGGGGGCTTGAGCCTTCCAAACTTCAGGAACTACCAAACTACTTACCTTAGCAAACAGGGGACTAACTGGTTGATGACAGATACTGAATATATTCCAGTGTGGGTAGACATTGAGAGATCACTCCTCAATGAAATTCCGCTGGCTGCTCCCCTAACTATGAACATCTCCTTCACCCCCCATTCTAAATATATCATTCAGAATACGAGAAGAGCCCTACTGCGCCTAGACCAATCGTCGGCCGTGAAAATGAGCAAATCCATCTTAACTTCCCTCTGGTACAACCCATATCTAAAGTTACAGTGAAATGTTATTTTGGGAAAATGGTTAAAAAATGGCATAAACCTAGTCAAAGACCTCTAACAGGGAAACTGCCCACTCCCTTCTCCGAACTTCAAACACGACGTGGCCTAGAGCCCTTAGATTTTTATTAATTCCTGAAACTAAAAACTCAACTCTCGTTACACTCAATACTACCCTCCAACAAGTCGATCCTTTCAATGCTATCCCAACTACTAAAATCAGGGCACATTGTATCTAAAATCTACAAACTAAAGTTCTCAAAGCCACGCAAAACACATTTGCATAATGAGGTCAAATGGGAATCGGAGCCTAACACTAGAAATGTTCTCTTTGACTGGTGTAAGATACATAAAACTGCCTTCTCTAATAAAATCTCTCCCGTACAATCCCAAACGAAACTCATGCTAATAAAGAGAAAATATTGGACCCCCACAAGAATCTTTAGGATGAACTTAAGTCAAAACCCAACATGTTGGAACTGCAAAACACACGACAGGGATTTAGCCCACATGCTCTTCCATTGCCCTATCTTGCAAACATACTGGCATAAAATATACAAATGTATGAAAAGCACATTCAATATCGATCCCCTCGGAAAATTCTCATACATCCTCCTGAGATTCCTAAACCTAATGACCTAATGCTGTTGAATGAGAATGACCACTTCCTGTTAGACCTGCAAAATCATTCTGAATAACTGGAAGAGTTCAAAGGAAGTTTCTTTCAGGAAGTGGCAAGAATAACTGACCTTTCTCAGAGGGGTGGATAATATCTCACTACACTCTTGGCCCTGGCGTCCTTCACACAGGAAACTATGGAAATCTCTTGATGCAGTTTCCTTTAAATATGACCCTCTTTGAACCGAACAACCCACGGGAGTCTCATGCATACACTTTATTGTGCTCATTAGATGATCTCCAGAACACGACGACTTGCGATAGGACATTCTCCCTATATGTCTCTTTCCCGAACATGCATCCTCTCATATGTCCCTTTATTCAGGGAACGTAACGAATTGGACAGACTTCTTGTTATCCTCATAATGTCTTTTCTATAATACCATAGATAAGATACATTGTAAAAGTGCAAATGTTTGTCAGTAGCCACTTATGGTGCAGGGGTATGGGGATTTCATAAAAGTGCCCAGATCCAAATATTGGAAAATACATTTTTAAAACGCCTCATATCTATTCCTAGTAGTTCTCCAACTGTATTCTGTCACTCTGAGGTGGGTCTAGAATATGTAAGTGATCGAATCCATATCTCACCCTTGCTTTTATGGGGGAAAATTTTACTTGTCTTTCACTACTAAGACTCATTGGCGTTTCTTAATGATGAGATTGTGTTTAAATACACTGCACTTTCTTGTGGCTTTTCCAAAACAAGGGAGATGGTGTAAGAGACCAACAGAGCACCCCAAGCACTTTATGTTTTTCTGTTTACTCTATAAAGTTCCAAGAGCCCGTTTTATTAAACCTATTCTGAGGGGTATCTGTCTCTGTACCAACAAAGAAGGGTTTGAGTATTTGAGGTCATTATCAACTGCCACTATCTGTAGCTCTGTGCTCAGTTTTATTAGAATTGCTTTTTTAATAAGGAAACAATATGAATCACCAATAGATTTTATTGTTTTTATGTAACTTGGCACCAATTTTTGTGTATTGTTTGTATAAACCATTTGTATCTTCAAAATTCTCTGGATTTTAAAAATGAATGTATGAACTTTTGTTAACTTTTATGATTCTTTCGAATCGAATAAAGTTATTTGAAAATGAACAAGATATCGGAAGATATGGGGATTACCTGCTGTTTTGTTATTCTGGACTACATCATGATTGTACACAGGATATGTGTTTATGAATATTATAATACTGTAATGGATGTCCTGACACTATATTCTTGACGCTGCTTATTCAATCATTTATAACTGCAATTGTATGTCTATCTTATGACCTTATGGTCAGTCTATATAAATGTGTCAGCAACAAGGTCCTACTGTGGCTCCAATCTAACCGCAATTCTATTTGTCACTGCATTTGTAACTCTCTTTTGTAATTTTTCTTTCTTTCTTTCTCTTTGGTAATTATTATCATTTACAATCTCATTTGTAATTGCATATCTTCTCATGACAGTTTGTGTTTCTTTATTTCTTTGTTTCCACTTATGTTCTCGTTTCTCTTGAAAATACCAATAAAATGCCACTCACCCTAACCACAGTCTTTGACAAGCATATAGATAAAGCAATCAAAACATTCCTCTGGGGTGGAAAAAAGGCCAGAATCAGCCTAGCAAAGCTCAGACTAAAGAAAGAACAAGGAGGACTAAACCTCACGAACTACAAGGCCTTCCAAATGGCATGCCTTGCCAAACAGGGAATACACTGGGTCGCCCCTACACCAGAGTACGTGCCGGTCTGGCTCGACCTGGAAAGGGGCATCCTGGGGGTGTCAGACCCGATCATGGCACTAACGGCCAACAGACACCCAGAAGCAAAAAACGCGATACTCCGTAACACAAAAACGGCACTGCTAAGAATAGACAGAGAACTAGAAGTCAGCATCAAAGGTTCCAAATGGGAATCAATATGGCACAACCCAAAAGTAACGTACAAAGGGAAGACTCTAGACAACAAAGAGTGGTACAGCAGAGGCATCACGGTGCCGGCCCAACTAGAGGTGGGAAGCAACCCACTCACTTTCGAGGCACTGCAGCAGACGCACAAATTACCAAGCAAAGAATTCTATGAATTCCTCAGAATCAAAGCGGCCATCAGTAAAGCAAACCTCTCCAAACACATACCCACCATCATACAGTACTCACAGAATCTAAACAAGACAGGCCACCAAACAGCGCAGATTTACAAACTCATCACACCACGCACCACTACTCTAAACAACAAAACAATAGCTTTCTGGGAAGGGGAAACACAGAGACCACTAAACGAAGAGGAGAGGGCCAGACTATGGACATCGACATCCAAGAACAAGATAACCCCACAACTAGCACAAACAAAATACTGGATACTACACAGGCTACACTGGACACCAGCGAAGCTAGAAACAGTGGGTGCGAGCGAAGCACCTGCTGGAACTGCCACAAAGAAAGGGGAGACCTAGCTCACATGCTATACAATTGCACCAAAGTCAAAACCTTCTGGAACAAAGTCTACAACATCATAGACACGATCACAGGTTGCCAAACACAACGTGGCCTAGCAGGCATAGCCATGGACTTCCAGGCCCCCCAGCTTGATTCCAAGGAAAACCGCAAACTAGTTGATGTTCTGCTGACAGCAGCCGTTAAAACAATCCTGGGGAACTGGAAAAACATTAGCAAAGCCGCTTTCAAACGCTGGTTCAACTGGGTAACATTCCTACGGGGGGCAGACAACATCACAGCCAACCACCAGGCGGCGAACCACTCAGCCAGAGGAGACATGTGGGAAGCCCTCGACGCCCATCTGAGGCAGTAAGAAACCCCCCCCTTCTTTTCTTTCTCTCTCCTTCTCTTTTCTCTCGTGCTCCACTGTAAGCCAAACGGTACACATTTGTTGAAACTGCCAAGAATTGTGACAACTGTTCTTTTTCTGTATATGTAAAAATTTATTTTCAATAAAAAAAATTGAAAAAAAAAGAAAAAAAAAAAAGAAAATACCAATAAAAATTCTTTGGAAAAAAAAAATAAGGCCTACTATTAAACTGGAATACTTATTGTGACTGAATTAAGTGTTCAAGGTATAGCCATTAAACTGCTGCGTTATCACTAAAAGCATAAAAAACAACCCAATAATTCTGATGCACAGTTTCACTTTCTTTTTTTAAAAAAACTGTAAATACTAAATAGACTGTTTAATCAAAAAAAACATTTGTAGTGTTTCATGAAACAGCTGATGGACCCTGTGCACTGAAACAGGAGCTCTATGAGCGTTTTTATACATGATTTGCAATGTATGCCCTTCTTTGATACTTAACAACAAGGGGTGGTGATGGACAGAGTTTCTGAATTAAGCAGAATACTCTCACCCAGTCAAGAGATCAGGGCTAGATCCAACACCGTTTTTTAGCTCACTGCACCATCCCAGTTCAGAACCTGGCTATATGCAAATTAGTCTGTTCCTGTCCCAGTGCATGATGGGAACAGGGCAAACCAAACTACCAAGCCAATTCTTACACTGGGAAGGAAACAAGCTTCCGGGGACCGGTTTCTGGCATTTCAGCCGTCTTCGGCCCGGCTTGCTTGAATCCTGATGGTGCAATGAGCAAGGGACTCACATCTGAGTATACCCTTCCACGCTTAGGGTGGACAAAATATTTAACAACAAGGGGTGGTGATGGACAGAGTTTCTGAATTAAGCAGAATACTCTCACCCAGTCAAGAGATCAGGGCTAGATCCAACACCGTTTTTTAGCTCACTGCACCATCCCAGTTCAGAACCTGGCTATATGCAAATTAGTCTGTTCCTGTCCCAGTGCATGATGGGAACAGGGCAAACCAAACTACCAAGCCAATTCTTACACTGGGAAGGAAACAAGCTTCCGGGGACCGGTTTCTGGCATTTCAGCCGTCGTCGGCCCGGCTTGCTTGAATCCTGATGGTGCAATGAGCAAGGGACTCACATCTGAGTATACCCTTCCACGCTTCTTTGATACAGAACACACTAAACTGTTTACCCCATTCCTGTGGGGCCAGGAGGGATTCTGATTAGAACTAAAACAAAAAAATCATATCTCCTTTTACAAAATTAGGAAAACATAATATGGTTTATTAAAATTATATTCAACAGTATATCACATCGCATAAATCAAAAACATATATTTACAGTATAAGTCGCTGAAATATTCAGCATCTGATAATCAATTCCAAGCAGACATGAGAGCACTGGACTTGCACTGGAATATATTGAACAGTTGAATAACACAGATGGACCATATTCTAACTTGCTTCATTTGCACAGAAAATCTAGTTAAATGGATCCAGTCATTTTCATTTTTTTGACATCTGTTAGATTTGTCTAACATTAGTACATAAATATCACCAGATGAAGTAGTATGTTCAACAAGACTGATGGGGAACGTTTCTGGGTAAGGGAAGGGTTATAATAGTCATATCAATTGAGGAAGATCCCTTATTTACTGTGCATCACTACAAACAACTGGCATTGATCTTAGAAATGAACAAATACGAGTTGGGGTAAATATTTATACGGTCAGCGGTTACCAACAACTGAGGGTCTCAACAATTCACACTATTTCTATATAACCTGCTGGGCTTCGATGCAAAACAAACAGAAAAATACTTATATCAGCCGAATCCTACACGGCAACCATACAAATGGACCTAGCCATATATTACTAGAAGGTGAAAGAGTCACCAGCCCTAGAGCCAGCCTGGGGATGCATACACATTTGAAAGTGTACACTACGTCGAGTATCAATAACTATTTTAGAAAACAGTATTGGTTCTCCTTGTGAAGAAGCTCTGTGCAGAGCCTCAACTTGTTCAGAAAGATTATCATGCTGATGCAGATTTAGGGGAAGAAGTTAACAGGGTATAACTAGCTAGCATTAAAGCGTGTTGAGAGAAGGCATCTAGCCCTTTTAATAGTACTGATGATTTCACAAAGGAGAAGTGATTTAGGGGAGCCAAGATAGTGACTTAATAAAAGAGTCCTAGCATCCCAAGCTAAAAACTCTGCCATCATTTTTTTAAAAACTGAAATACCGAAATAAAATCCAATGTGACAGTGTTGATCATCACTTTTAGTACCGAATGCTGCAGAAAAGTTAATAAGTTCTCTTCTCCTCTCCTGATGCCATACATAGGTCTAAATCTATATGTGAGAAAGCACAAAAAATTTGCATAAAAAAAAGAAATCGCTTTGTTTGCCTGAAATTCCTGCGAGGAGAAAAAACTTTAAAAAGGTGCTGGTGGGAGCACTCCCAGTTTTCATTCCAAGTTATCTATGATAACTTCTCCTCACTGGAATCTCAGGCAAACAAAGGAGCTGAAGCACAAGAAGACAAACCTATTTTTTTCAGGGTTACACAACATCATGTGGAGAAGTTCAGATTAAAAATTGGCGTCTCCCAGTAACATATTCAACAGATCATTAAATCCAACTCATCAAGCATATAGTCAGAGATAGACCGTGATTGACAGCTTGACCACGTGGGCAAAGAAATTGAGCTACCTAGGTACCCCTTGTTTGGTGGTTCTAAAGAAGCAAGCGCCAAAAGAGACACATGCAATACTTTAACTTGAATTTAGGCCCAATGACACAATCGGTTTCAGCCAAGAAATGCAAGCTTAAGTCTTAGTCGCAGCATCTTTTCTGACACAAAAAACACTAGTGTAAACATGTCATCTAAGGCAAGTGTGTATATTGGGGAAACTAGCAACAATAGAGCTATAAGGAAAAACGAGACCCAACATGGTTTTTCCTCAGTGTAAAGCCACCAAGATCGCAACAAAGGCCTAATTTAGAGTTTGGCAGACAGAGTTTAATCTGTGGAGATAGCGGAAGCAAATACCTCTGCCCGCTGGCCCTGAAGACAACTTTCTAAACTGACAGACACTTACGTCATGGCCAGTGCAAACAGATTCAATAAAGGCTCTTTCACAAGTGATATATTTACGCCCAGAAGCTCCTTAGGTGATGGGGGTTTTCCTTGTCATATAAAAAAATATTTTATTTTGGTTTCTAAAGTTGAGGGGCTGTTACAATCCAAGCAAGCGCTTTGCTTCTTCACTTTGTGCCATAAGAGCTTCGCTGGCATACTTCTGTAAAAGCTCCATTTTCTTCCTCCTTATCAGAGCTTCTTCAATCTGTGAGAATAAAAAGTGAAAAGTGTTAAGGCGTCATCACAAATCCCTACAGGTCTGTACTCTAGATGTGAAAGATTATGGCTCTTCGGGAATTTCCCAAATAATCCATAAGCATTAGTAAACACGGGTCAACAAGTGGGGACTCCTAAAAACGTAGTGACCGCTCCATGTAAACATTAGCATCATTAAAAAGTTCCTCATAACCCTTCTCATCATTTCAGATCTTGGTAGAATCATCCATAACCAAAAACAACAAAGATAATGATAAACTAATACCAGTCACTTGCAAAATTATATGAAATGGCAACAGCAAGGATAATACTTATGACCAGACATCTTTCACACTTTGTTGTTATCCCGAGAAACCTCTGGTGACCTCATTATACTTCTGAATAAAACCCAACAACTCTTAAGCCAATCTTAAGGTCTAATTACGGGGTTGCTTTGCGTAAGGGAACATTGAGTCCTATTCAATGTAATATTTAAAATGTAATATTTATAAAGTATCTGTCACAACCCTTTTCAGAGGGTCTATGGGCAAGCAGGAGTTAGAGGACCCAACAGTGGTAGTTTATGCCTTTTACTCCTGATGACCGGAGACCCGACCTAGTATAAGCTGTGAGCGACTAGGCCAAGTACCCCTTCAGCACTTGACTCTTAGTGGTAGTGTGGGTCTAGCAGTCCAAGGCTTCTCAGAGAGGAGATAGGTGTAAGGCTGGCACAGGATAACAACACAAAAGACATCCATCAACCCCAATGAATGGCAACCCAGTCAAATTCTAGGGTTTAGGTAAAAAAAAAAAGAGTATTTATCTACTAACATAAAGTAAAATACAACACACTGCAAACAATATTCACAACATTCTTCAGGGAAGCCCACTAGCATTCCCTGGGTCAACTTTCCATTACTGCTTCCCCACTGAGGTTTTTTCCATGTTCACGTGTAGCGACATCCAAATTATGCCCCGATAAGGCGTTTAAGTCTCAGTCGTTCCATGAGGGTTTTGCTTTAAAGATCTTGGAGTCCCCCATCAAAGAGTGCATCAATCAGAGCAAGTTCCCCAGGGCAGGCAGCCCCATCGTCAATCTTATTGGCTCCCGGGGAGTGGTGGTTCAGAGTCGCAGGCCACACCTCTGCAGCACAGCTGTGCCCAGACACCAGGAAGCTGCAGTTACAGCAGCCACTGTCCTTGATGCTCCTACCATGCGTTAAGTCTCTCCTGGGATCTGGGGCCATGTCTCCAATGCTCCCGGGCGGTGGAGTTGAAGTTGCTGCTCTCACTCTTCATAGGTCACAGTCCGTGGTATTTTCTCAACTGCAGTTGGATTTAGGGTGATGACAGTCTTCCTCCTTCATTGCCCCTTCCTCCTGTGACCCAGGTAAGGTGACAGCAGCACACACAGGGAAATGGCCCCCTCTCTTCACTATGGCCCCCACCTGGCATAAAAGTGTAGCAGGTGGCATGAATTTAGTGGCTACCCTATTCGGGTCAGAGCCCTGTATTGGGCGACGGCCCACCTTCTCTCAGTGCAGTGCCAAGGGTGGTAACCCTTTTTCTTCACTGTGACCCCCACCTGGCAAGGGGTTGTGGACTTTGACACCGGTGCCGGCAGCCTAATCGGTGAGGCACTCGCGACAGCAGAATTTCACATTCTGCTCACTGGATCCATACAACGAGACCTCCACTAGACCTTGCTCCCTCAAAGCGAACTCCATCACCTTAGATGGCCCACTGGTCTTACATCAGGCAGAAGCTGTTGCTCCAGTCAAGTGTTCTTGGATCCTCATGGGTGATATCCCGTCACCCAGCATGGGAGACTGGCAGATCCATGGTACCCAGGCCTGGCCACAACAGGCAGACCTCGAGCTCAGCTTCTCAACACTGATGTAAAGCTTCAGTTTGACAATTTAGGAGTCTCAAGCTACCTTTTTATAATCCATTTTCAGAAACACTTGCAATTTAGCATCTCATGTTCTGGACTTTGCCCACTTTGAAGGGACCACTCCTTTGTTGTGCTCTTCCTCATGAAAACAGTCTATCACAGCAGGATAGTCTCTAATCGTGATACCCCCAAACACAGGCCAAGCGATTGACTATAGGTTCAAACCCGGATGTAACCTTAGTAATATGTGCATCAAAAGGTTACCAAAGGGTCCTCCTCTTAGTGATTCTCTTAGCAGATCCATGTCTACCTCATATGTGCCGAGGCCCTTTTGACCAATGACCTCCTTTCAGAATCAAAGAGCCCTTTTAGATATGCCCCAAAGAGCCTATCTTCTTCCTTCTTCAATGTGTGTTCCTCACACCACAAACGAATGCAGCAATCTACAAATCTGGATGAAATCTCTACCTCTACCTGCTCCTTCGGCAAGCCCTGGGTCTCCCAAAATGTAACCAAGTGTCTAACGTTTTGGGTCCATTGCAAGCACACCAGCGCTTCTGTGCACACATACGCACACAGGCAACCTCCAATACACTGAATCCTTGCACAGGCATCAACACATCTCAGCGCGTTCATGCAATACTGTGTGCTATCTCCTACATGGGGTACCAGCTCACATGCCTATATGTATCCCAGTGTGTACATGTAACAACCACGTGCTTTTCCCTGATGCTATCTATGTACATTTTCAGAAGCACACATGTATCCCAACTCATACTTGCAACCATGCGTTCTATTTCCTGATGCACTGTACCTTTTGACATGCGCACATGTATCCCAGCGCTTACACACTACTATGTATATTATTTTCTAATATACTGTACCTTCTAACAGGCAATATTAACAACAAGGAGGGACAAGGGGAGGACAATCTTTACCGGGGTCCAATGTACGTGTCCTACGAGACTGCAAACAACAAGATTGTACAAAGTTCCCCAAGGGCAGGGAAGGGTTGGAAGAATAGTAATAATAATAATAACTCTCTCACTGGTAATGGTGTAAATGGTGTAGAACCATGACAGGGAGTAACGTAATCCCTTATCGGAACTAAGGATGCCTCACACAACTAAAAAGCTGGACGACCGTTGTCATCCTACCTGATGGTTGTATTGTGTCATCATTGGCCTCCTGCTCCAACGACAGGCTGGCGGTGCAATGCCTGACGGGTAGCACAAAAATGCTACTCTTTTGGTGGAGTTCTTTTGTTCCTGGCCAATGGGTGCATGTGTGTGAGGGACCTGGGAGGTAAAGAAGTGAGCGTGGAAAAAAGGGTTAAAAAAGGTCAGGGAAGTCCACTTCAATTGCTTTATTCATGTGGCTTACTGCCTTATTAAAATGATGAAGGGAGGGGTACCGATGCCGAGAAATTAGGTGGTTCGGCTCCGTTCAACCCTCACTTGTGGTGTGGTCAACATGTTTCATGCCTCAACGGCAATTCATCAGGACCTAAGAGTGCTCATCGACTTATGAAAGGAGTTTTCAAATACAACCTGCGTGGTAGAAGTACCAGTGCAGTGGGGTGTCTGTGTCCTACGGGGGTTCACGCCCCCTTGGTCTTGGTGAGTGGTCCCCACGGACTGTCCTCGTGGGGCCTGAGCTGTAAGGTCAATACCTTGGATGCTCGAGGCAAATGCCGGTAGCACCTACCCCTACCACGTCGGCGAGTTCGGGTCACAGGACAGCCGCTTTGAGCGGCTGTCCCTTATCCTTAGTTCCGATAAGGGATTACGTTACTCCCTGTCATGGTTCTACACCATTTACACCATTACCAGTGAGAGAGTTATTATTATTATTACTATTCTTCCAACCCTTCCCTGCCCTTGGGGAACTTTGTACAATCTTGTTGTTTGCCTTCTAACAGGCACACATATACCCCAACGTTGCACAAAATCCAATGCAGGCCAAGGGTGAGTTAGGCACACAACAGCGGAAGTTTAGTTGAGTGGACAAGGAGGCGCCACTCCAGGGATACAGGAAAAGAAGACCTATTCACTCTACTGATTACTAAAAACTTAAAGCACAGTATATTGTCACCACAGCGCTCGTGCAACTTAACTCGTGGAGAAAGCAGTAGCCTTCCACCAGCGCTTTGAGAAACCCTCCCAGTCCAACAGGACCACAGTCCCTGAGATAGGCCTAGGTCGCAGCGCACATGCATGAATCCTATTCGCTCATGACCAAAAATTGTTAACAAGGATCCACATACCCCTGCAACTGGGGCACTCAGGCAGGGGTAAATGTCCACTACCGTGAGAGGGACTTTTCAGTCCTACCAGTACCACATATGCGATCTTGATTCCTCACTAAACCACTGCAAATAAAAGGATGAGGTACATAGAGTCAGAGTAGCCATGTATAGCTAAGTGTAAATTGGCGGAGTTTGAATTTGTGCATGCACACGGGATATGAGAAGTTACTATTCAGAGGTCAACACCCAGTTAAAGAGGATAATGTACAGAACCATCTGCCTCAGTAAAAAAAACAACACTTCAGCTGTCTCAATCCCTTCCACATGTTTTTTGGAACAAGCTCTTTGTAGTTATCAGCTGGCCCTGTCTAGTTGGTGTCTGAATCTCTCTCTTGATACCTCATAGAAATGCCTCTTCCATAAATAGTGTTAACACATGTTCTTTGTATTCAGAGTGATAATGCTCCCAAACTACAATGATATCCAATCCACTGCTTTGTCACAGTTAGCATTACTGTTTGTTAAAACCGTACATTTGCATTCGACTGCATTTTATTCGTGTATTTTAATCGCTTGACTTAATAAGCATTTGGAGACTTCCTTTAGCGCTTCCTTGCGCTCTGTGTCCCTTTCCCCCCTCCCTCTGCCTCCGGACCGCTCTCGGCCGAGTATCGACGCCGAGGGCTGGTTCCCGGTTCTTTGGCGGCCATATTGGGTGAGGGTCAGGCGGGTGACGCGCTCTAGCAGCGCTTAAAAAGGGAACAGCTCAGCCTGCGCGAGTGACAACTAATAGCAGCAACCTTTCCCTCCTGAGGCGGAAGCCGGGAGGTCTCTCTCCTTTACTTTGTGATATTTGCATTCGACTGCATTTTATTTGTGTATTTTAATCGCTTGACTTAATAAGCATTTGGAGACTTCCTTTAGCGCTTCCTTGTGCTCTGTGTCCCTTTCCCCCCTCCCTCTGCCTCCGGACCGCTCTCGGCCGAGTATCGACGCTGAGGGCTGGTTCCCGGTTCTTTGGCAGCCATATTGGGTGAGGGTCAGGCGGGTGACGCGCTCTAGCAGCGCTTAAATAAGATGGCTATGACTCCGCGCAGCGGACGCGTACAGCGGACGCGCCGGACCTGCGCCGGAGTCCGTGCTCGGTCGGGGTCAGGGGCCAGGCCTTCTGGTCGACTACAGGTATTTTCATCTAAGGACTTGCGAGATATGGATATGGGCAGGCAGATTCTGGATCCTGTTATGGTGACCAGATTAAATGATTTAAATATTCTCCGACCTTGTAGGGGTCTTTCCGGATTAGCCCCTCTCTCCTTGAAAGTAACCTGTTTAAATACTAGGTCTCTTCAAAGGCACCATCTTGAGGTTTTTACTCTTCTCCAGGATGATGCTATTGATATTCTAACTCTCACGGAGACATGGTTGGGTGAAAACTCCCTGCCAGATATTATAGCTGCCCTTCCCAGTAACTATGATGCGGTATGGCACAACCGTGCGGAAAATGCCCGGGGTGGGGGAGTAGCAATTCTGTTTAAGAAAAACCTAAAAGTTGTCAAAATAATTGCTGAAACTATAGAACTAGCTGATACACTTGGAGTGAAGATCATGCTGAATAATTCATGTTTAGTGATCCTCACCGTGTACCGTCCCCCAAACTCCACTTCAGTTTTTAATGATTTGTTTGCTCCGATTATGTCGGATTTATGTACTAGATACCAAAAAATTGTGGTGACAGGAGATTTTAACATGCATTGGGATAAAGTTCAAAAAGACCTGCCAACTAGACATCTGGAGAATACTATGTCCTCATTGGGGATCAGACAGCTTGTGGATGCCCCTACTCACGTTAAGGGGCACATCCTAGACCTCATCTGGACATCAGACCCAAGGGTAAACCTTGTGGACATTGTACCTTGTATTTGGTCGGACCACTACCTGGTGAACTGTGAGATCCCGATTGAAAGCTATTTGTCCCAAAAAAAAACGACATTGAAAAAAGTCCGGCAGTGGACAAAAGTGGATTCACAAGCCTTGACCTGTAGCCTTCCTGACCGTGTCCAAACATTAGTCTTAAAAGGAGATTTAGACCAGGACTATAAGGATTTAATGCGGAATCTGAGTCAGGCAATCGACCAGATAGCACCTGAGAAACTACAAAAAGTAAAAGGAATAGTAAAAGGTGCCCCATGGTTTACCCCGCTTTTGAGGGACCATAAAAAGAAACTCAGGTGTTTAGAAAGGATCTGGAGGAGAACTAAAGACGGGACAGATAGGGAACAATACAGAATCTCACTTAAGTCATATAAGAAATTGATTAGGGTTACAAAAGCAGATTTTTATGAAACTCGTATAAGTCAAGCGGACAATATTCAGAAGGAAACATTTAAAATCTTAACTGAGCTGAGCAAAAAACCAGAAACGTCGGAAACAACAATAACTGCCGATAGTTTTCAAAGCTTCTTTCTCGAGAAGGTGGAAATTATCCTTTCTGAGATCAAGATTAGTGCCCTGAAGGGCCCCTGTCCGTCACAGGAAGCTCAGTTTTCCCCTGAAGTATATCTTTCTAAGTTTCCTGAATTGGACTCTCAAAGCCTAGAGCAGATTATGAACAACATTAAGTCAGGCTCCCCAGCGGACCCGTGTCCCCCTAGGGTCTTTCGTTTGGCGCGCCCCATCCTGGAAAAGCACATTATCTCCCTTCTTAACAGCTCAATGGAGACTGGTCATCTACCATCAAGTCTCAAGGAGGCACGTGTGAGGCCTCTGTTAAAAAAGCCTGGAGCCGACCCGGCCATTTTAAAAAACTATAGGCCGATATCCCAACTGCCCTTTCTGTCCAAGATTTTAGAGCAACATGTGCTGAGGTCCCTCTCCTCATTCCTGGAATCGCACCATCTTCTCCAGGAGCGTCAGGCGGGATTTCGTGCACATCACAGCACCGAGTTGTTGATGCTATCGGTGCTGGATGAGTTGAGAGGTATGGCTGACAGTAAGAAACCGAGCGCCCTGATACTCTTAGATCTATCAGCGGCGTTCGATACTGTCAGCCATTCCCTGCTATTGGACAGATTGGCTGCGTTTGGGATAAGGGGTCAGGTCCATCAGTGGCTCCAATCTTTTTTGACCGGTAGGACCCAGAGGATCCAACTGGGGGATGCCACTTCTAAAGTGGGCATTCTGGAGTGCGGAGTCCCTCAGGGTTCCGCACTATCCCCACTGCTTTTCAACCTGTACCTCCAGCCGTTGATTGACTCTCTAGCTAACATTTGTTGTCGTGTATTTAATTACGCTGACGACACCCAGCTGTTGCTGAGTATTGATAATACGATCTTGGCACAAACTAGTGCTCAGAACATCCTCAGACAAACGGTTAGCTGGATGACGGCCAATTTGTTGAAAATAAATCCGGAAAAAACGGAGGTATTGGTGGTCTCCACCTTAGCCTCGCCTTGGAGTGATCTCTACTGGCCCCAGGAACTAGGGCCCTCACCGACACCAAGTGACAAAGTAAAAAGTCTCGGAATTAAGATTGACAATGAGTTGTCTATGGCCAGTCAGATCTCCTCAGTAGTAGGGATGTGTACTGGCTTGATCAGACAGTTACGAAAGTTGGCCCCTCTTCTTTCCTTTTCCGCACTCCGTATGGTAGTCTCTGCCACCATCGTTTCGAGGCTAGATTATGGGAACGCCCTTTATTTAGGCCTACCTAAAATCTTGATTAATAGATTGCAGGTGGTCCTGAATGACGCAGCGCGTCTGATCTTCAAGTTACCTAGAAGATCCCATGCCTCTGCTTTACTACTCAAGTTACACTGGCTCCCCATTGAACAGAGGTGGAGTTTAAGAGCCTGTGCACAGCCCACAAGGCCATCTATGGGCAAGCTCCTGTGTATATCAAAGAGCGCTTGGAATTATATACCCCCAAGCGAGTCTTGCGGTCCGCCGAATCCCAGCTTTTGGTCTGTCCCCGCTATAAGTTAAAAACCAAAGGCGGCAGGTCTTTCTCGGTTTTGGTTCCGCAGATCTGGAACAATCTACCAGAATCACTTCGGAAAGAAGCGAATCTCCTGCGTTTTAGGAAGTTGTTAAAAACCTTTTTATTTAGGGAGGCACTTGGTCCAGCTAAATAAATTTTATTATAGGTCCCTGGCTCTCTTCCTTCCTCATGTTTTGTTGTTTGCCGTTTGTTTTCAAGCGCCTAGAGACCTGTTGGTGAGTTGGCGCTATAAAAGACTAAGTTAACAATAACAATAACATTTAGCCCATTTAACTGAACTGATGATTCTGCAAGGTAGAAGTGCTCTAGGGGAGCACAATATTGTGACTTAACAAAAGAGGCCTAACATTCTACGTCAAAACTCTCCACCTCCCTCAGGTCCAATCTCCTACTGTTTTTGCAATCCCTTCCACTAATTAACACAAAAATGTCCTGCCAACTATCTCTCACTTCCCCCCTCATCAGCAACCTTACCCAATCCTCAGTCCAAATAGTTAAAAGAAAATAGATGCATTCCCGCTTCCAACTCCCAACCTGCCCAAATATGAACATGTGTTACGTAGGTGGTGAAAGTGTCTGTGTTCTATTGGTCTGACCTTCCATTGAAAAGATGTATTTAGTCTTGACTTTGGCATGTTACAATGAATCTGCAGAAAATGGGCATCCAATTTGGGGCCAGCATGATAAGTTTCATGCATCTCCACTAAGCCAGTGGCCAAACAAAGGGGACGGGAGCTGTCAATGAAGAGGCATTTCCCATTTAACTGACATAGGTATGTTTAATTTTCACCGACGAAATACGACTTAACTCAATTACATCAAACTTGCATGAAAGTAGATCTTTACTCAAAGAAGTGCCACTGCTTGGTTTGGTATTAACACTTCAGTAACTTTCGAGATATTAGTGTTATAAAAGTGTTTTTGTAGGAAACAAACTAAGCCAAGCGGTCAATTAAGCAAGAGATATGTGGGCAATAATCTGCATAGGGTCCACAAAGCCTGGAAAGAAAACCATTTGCGGACCCAACTGCCCAACTTTTTCTCCTTTCGGCCATTTCGGGTCTGTGGAGCTGAAGCTCTTACTGGCTGGCTGCAACTTGAAGAAAAATTCTGCTGCAGATTGAGCTGGGGATTCATGGCCCCCAATGCAGCCCAAGGTCCGCAAACCTAGATCAAGGGTTGGAAAACCCATGCACAAGTGACTTGGCCACCTGTGGCGGGTTGGACCATAGCCTAGCTGAAAGCTAGACAAAGGTCAACTCCGTAGCACATAGCATAAGGCCATATGCTTCAGGAGTTGACCATCCACAGCAGGTTGGATGCGGAACCTGGCCAAAGAACTGAGCCTTCAGCCATCCTCTGCTGCACATGGCCAAAGGCACTGCCCGGGAGGGGGGGGTGGAAGACTTTGAGGCTCTGTGACCAAACGTATTGCACATGGTCAAAGGCTGTCTGCAGCAGTTGGTGACTGTCCATGGCAGGTTTGCGTCAGTGCGTGGCCTGGCAAAATGTAGATGTAGTATATGATAAAAAAAAGTTACGGTTCGGATTGGCCTAACATCTTGAGGTATATTTAAAAAACAAAAAAAAATGCAGAAATTCACTTCAAAAACCACAGTTAACGAAGAGTAATGAATGATTATATATATAAAAAACCACTAAAGTTTGCAAGTTATGTTGAGCTTAACAGGCATGCAAACCATAACTTGCAAACCAAATGCAATGATTAGTAACTCACAATATTAATATCAACAGGCAACAACTTCTAAAAACACAATGCAATTAAATAGCAACACATTCAAACCATCCAATAACGCTACATGCATAGTCATTTCTTTCATAGCGTTCATGGTAATATGATAATTTCATCTTTAAGATTATTTACAACATTGCATTGGAGATGCATGTTACGATTTGCATGTCTGTGCTGGTTGGCTGACTGGATAAGGCCTTTCCCTGAACACCATGCAAGAGGGCCTAGTTATCCCCTGGTGGGGGTGTGAGCACTTGGAAGTGCATGCGTCCTGGCAGGCCTGGATACTTCTGCTTTGATTTTGGGATCTGTTTCTTAAGCCAACATGAAATCATCCAGTTCATTTTGCGCAGTGGGTTTTTAAAGCATTTTTGATAGATGCTCATTTGCAAGGTAGATGTATTACTAGATACATTTGTAACATTGTATCTGACATACCTTTTCTGATGGAGGAACACATCCTATAATTATAAAAAACACATTTCGAGGACTTACCAAGATAACAGAGACATGTGATCCCCAGCTGCAGGACAATATTGTCATGTAGGCTTCCTTGTTATTCTAAACTTACTGCCTTACCTCGGCCCAATAAAACTATTTACGGGGTTGTATCTGTGCAAAATCTGTTAAGACCTTAGTTTTGGGCAGTGCTTCATTTTAACTACCATCATTTACCTGAATGAAAATAAATACCTATTCTTGTTAGGCCTGGCTTGACCACACAGCTGTCACCAGAAAGTATGTGATCAGCAGAAAAAGACCTCCAAGAAATACTATTGAGAGAGAGGCTTTGGCTGCACTCACATTTTGTTCTACCTTGCTACATCACTTGATTGGGCAGATGTAGTCTGCTTCTGCTGAAAAAGAGTTCTTGCACTGCACTTCGTGTCTTGTTGGAAATCTCAATGCAGTAGGCCATAGCGAATTATGATGACAAGCTAATGATGCAATATGTCAAATGACAGATCTGATCGATTTATCATGAAAAGTTACAACAAAGGCAGTAGGCTTAACACATTTATTGTGAAAAGCATGTACCCCTTTATAGCAGGATTAATACACTGTATTAAAGCCGTGAGACAGATATTTTATTAAATTGAATCCTAAAGATTACAGTAGTAGGCAAGGGATTTGGTATATCCTCCAACAACACTGTGAGAATACTTGTTAGGCCTTCTGAGGGAGGCGTATATATAGTTTTGCCAGCTGTAGCTTTGTAATACATTTTATACCGGTTAGTCCGATGGCTGCCTTGAGACAAATCTTATGCTCCATTCAGCAAGCGTGAGTTGGTTATGTTGACAAGTCAATGATAAAGGCAATGGGACAGACTGGTTCTTTGTGAAAAATTCTATTAGATGCCATAGGTCTGACAAGTTTATTCTGATAAGTTATGACAAGGGCAGTGCTGCGGACATATTCATAGTGAACAAAAAATGTTAACACCAATATACTTTAAGAGTGGATCATATTATACTGTGGTAGAGCCTATTCACTGATATTGCGTCACATGGGATCTCACAGATTCCAGTAGCAGTTAAGTGTTTTGGTGTTGGCTTTACCCTCTGACCCTGGGGTTGCATTGCAACAGCATACAAAATACCAACTATTAGTAAACTTATTATAAAGTATACATATGCCTTTGAGAATCGGGCTGATTGCTTGTTAAAGCATTAATATCGGCAGAAAACATGTATTATAAGCATCACTGTAAAACAAAATATTTTTCTTATGGCTCACCTCTTGTTGTGAAGGCACTGGAACATGAGCGATGAATTTCTGCTGGCCTTCTTCTCCATCCTTCTCTTCACCACTTTCATTATCAGACTGTAGAACACAAACAGCTTGCAATTAATTTTACTACTGTAAAAAGCAGCCAAGTATGTAGTTACAAAGAAGTCAGTTGCAATCCCAACTATTCATACTCAAATATAACACAATATTAACCACAGTGCGAGTATCAGCATTGTCCAATAAACAGTTTGAAACAGATCTAAGACAGCAAACTATTTTTGCCAGTACCTGGGATTTAGAGAAAGACAACAATAACGCATTATAATTGCTTCACTTGGAAACCATTGAAAAAAACATAATTAATTGTCCAGTTGGGGTCGGTTAAGTATCCATTTTTACTGGTAAAATATAAAAATGTTTTTTTGTATTACAATGGATAGTTATCTTTGAAAAAGAAGATTGGTGGTTTAACAATTCTGTGCTCCTCCAGGGGACCCAAATACAAACTACTTAGTACAGAGGCAGCAGTTTCATTTCAAATTAAGGAGAGTGAATTTTTGTTATCTGATAGCAAACACCAAACAAATGGCTGAAATCATGGGTGTTTCTATTAAGACCATGGGGCAAAGAACTTCGACTTTTACAGACACTTTACCTGTTTCATTTGCAAAGTGAAACTGTTGACTATCTAGGACAAGTTGTTTCTTTGGCAAACAATGTTAGGATTTTTAACCCCTTGGGTTTCTGCATATGCAGGCACCTCTTATATTTGTATAACTGATTCATCATGCATTTTCCAGTATTATAAGCACATTCTATCAGTTTCGCTTTCATTTCAAAAGAAGATGGCGTTAGATGTGTCGGGGCATTGCTTATGATAACATTTTTCAAAATATAATACATAAGTTAGTACACTAGAAGATAATTTTGTCTTTAAGATCGATAAGCAAACAAGATACAAAACAACGGGATGAACCATTCACCAAGATACAGAGGTGTCCGGTGACAAAGATTCTCTTGAATTTGATAGATTGTGTTTAGGGTGAAAGTTGGGGTCGTCAGTTTGTGTCATAAAGAAACATAAACCTCAAAAAGGTGGGTGGAGGAAATGCACACTGGAGACAGCTAAAATATTAGGTTACATTAAAGTGATATTTTTTCTGGTTAGAGGGAATGCTGTAGTGAGGAAGTATCTTATTTTTCCCTGGGACCAGAAGCTTAACGAGGAGACCCGAGGAGATGTCAAGTTAGATTTCATAAACGGTTACAAAGTCTAATGATAAGGCTGTGGATGAGTGTTCCTAGTAATAAACCTGAACTAAGAATTTACTCTGTGCTTTTCCAAACTACTTACTCAACATATCCCATCAAATAAGCATGCAATTTAATCACCTCAGAATTCGTGTCCATCCCTTTCCAATAGGATATGAATTAGTAACTGCAGGAAGTAGTAATATAGGGAAGATTGCGGCGTACATAACTAAATTTTTTTTCTAAACTATTATATATATAGTAAATGGAACAAGACTTGATTGAAACGGGCTGAATGGTGATCATTGAATTCTGTAATAAGTATTTTACTGTCTTCAATTGAAAATGCTGTCTATCATTAGTACATTCCTACAAACTTTTACAATTCTGGACTCTGATGAAAAGCTCCCATTGTTCAGTCAGATGGAAGACTTGCTTCTGTGCACGTGAGAAGTTAAAAGAGAAGTTGAAACAGCACGTTCAGAGTTACGTTACAGTGTGATCAGACCCTCATGCCAGCAAAAATGCATGGTAGCGATTCTCAATGTTAGCTGTAAGCAGACCATCCCCTAATTAGATTTCGCATCAATTCATATGCATGTTGTAATCATTTCCTGTTAACAAGGAACACGTTCTTAAGTACTGAAAACATTTAGTATTATCTCCACAGCAAAGCAAATGCTAAAACCACAGAAAGGCCATCACTATCTTAGCTTACTTTGTTTCACTATTAATTGGCCTTTAAACTCTCCTGCCATTTACATCAGTGTATTTTGTACTCTTTTAATAATCGTCTGAGGATTTCTGAAAAACATTTTCTCTTTAGCTATGGAATATTCGATCATTTTTAAATCGTTGTTTCACTTTATGTTACACGAACGTATTCAGTGCAATACTTCTTGCATATTTGTATTTGTTTATTCAATTCAAGCAATGTACATGCTCGATAAAATTGGCGACAAAAGGAATCCTAATGCATATGAGTTGTATCTGACAACTGAACGAAATTCCATAATATGCGATGCATATAAACATGCTAAAATCCGAGGATTGCGAGTTGTAAGAAATTGTATATTTTGGGGTGGGTGACTATCTACCTCAATGAATAAGCACAACTCTTATCAACGTGAACTTAAGTCACTAAATTGATCTGAGATCAACCACCTAGTAGCTCTGGCGCAGAACAGACAGGCTCAACCTGGGGCATTGTGTAAAGGCGCAGACCAGACAGGCTCAACCTGGGGCATTGTGTAAAGGCGCAGACCAGACAGGCTCAACCTAGGGCATTGTGCAAAGTATTTATCCAGTACCAAAACCGTAATAAAGTCAAAACGCAAAACAAATACTAAATTGAATTAGAAGAGTCAAATTTACTAAACAAAATGACAAAACACCAATAAGGGGATCAGGAGTTATAAATGTTTAAAGTTGTAAGAAGAAATAGCGCCAAAAAGCGCCAACGTTTATGTTGTTAATGTTATATGTGCTTGTATAGCGCACGGCTGCCCCAGCCAAGGGGCGTCCCGACGCTTTCTGTATGAGAGCTAGAAAATGACAGAGGTGAGGAAGCGTGCTGAGAAAATACAGATTTAACCGAAGAGATGTGTTTTAATGGCTCTTCTGAAGGATAGCAGATCATTCAGAACTCGTATCTGGTCTGGGAGGCCGTTCCAGAGTTTTGCGGCCAGGTATCTGAATGAACGGCCGCCCATCCTAGCTAGTTTGATGCGAGGAATGACCGCTAAATTCTGTCCTTCAGATCGCAAAGTGCGTCGGGGAACGTAAGTTGAAAGGAGTGGGCATAGCATGGGGGGGGGAGGCAGTTTTTAAAATTTTGAATGCTAGGCAAAGCGTTTTAAAATGGATCCTTTTCTCCATTGGGAGCCAGTGGAGTTTTGTGATGACGCTGTCATGTATTCCTATAGGTTCTGAATTGATCCCCCTATTCCTGACCCTATTCTGGTTAAACTAACTATCAAGTTAACTAACAGTCAGCCCATGAGGCAAGACAAGCCCCCATGATGCAGATACCGTTATCTGACGCAGTCACACTACGGCACAGGAACGTGTTATCTGATTAGGTCATAACGCTTGAGATCTAATTAGACAAGCGAAATTCCTCCAGCCCCTGATAAGGCATACGATGTTCTCATAACAAATCAAACCTATGACAACCTGGAAAATCCATGCGGCCATTGTTTTGATTTCACAGAGAACTTCAGTAAAAGAATGTGCTAACGAGCAAGTCGTATGACATCTTTATTGACGTATCTATGTCCATCCTTACGTCAATCTCGGCACCTTTAAGGTATAAATATTGCCGATCTTGCCCTATGCAAACACACGCGTGGTGACGAGACGGAGCAGCCATACTTGCCGAAGCCGAGAGCAGAGCAGACCCCGCTGGCAGCAGCCCCGCCTTCCTAACGCGCTGAGAGACGCGCTGCTATCTCCTGCCGAGAGACCCAGCACCGGCGCTTTCGGGCAGCCCTCGCAGGCGGCCTGGAATATCGAGAACAGAGAAAGAGATACCATTCCTCATTCATCCTAAATTCCAGGTACAGAACTGAATAACCCCTCACAGAGAATTCTTTAGTTATTCACTTGGCAAAAACAAACTTAACTTAAACTGTAACTTTCTATTCCCGCCCACGCATTAGACTTAGGTCAGGTACACGGGGTAGGCGTATTTAGAAACACCAGTTGAGTACGTTTAGTCAAATGTATATGTGTATGTAAATATATTTTAATCATTTTAAACATCATATGGCTCAGAAACCATATCAATGTTTTTACAGTATTATTTTATACTATTGCTTTTAATGTATGCACTTTACTTAACTATAAGTATTGCAATAATATCGATCCATTTCTCTTGTACGAGAAAAGAGACTGATCAATAAATAACACCTTTTTATTGAACACGCCCGTCTCTTCCTTTTCTCTACATTCTGATGAGACTAAGAATGCACGTACTGACTAAGTAAAATAATTGCCTTGTGCTCACACGACTCTGGAGATACACTCTTGATTAGGGGAGAGCAAAGTTGTCATGTTCTATGGTTGTCAGAAACTAAATCCCTTCTTGTCTAATCAGGGGAGTTAATTCTTTCCTGAACATTCGAGAAAGTTTCTAGCGAACTCTGAGCTACGCTGGCAAACCCAAAACTTTAAGTCTAGTATCGACAGTAGTAGACCTAGTTAACGTCTGGCCTAGGCCTTTACTGCTGTAGGTATTATTCCAATGCGCAGAGCCTATTGGGAAGATAGGAACTACACTACATGGCGCCCAACGCGTTTGGAAAGGGCGATAAAACTAACGTAAGACATTTAGAGTAACTCAGTCGTGCTTTCTCACTCAGACCCCTTTTCCCACATACTCCAAAGACGTCTGGAGTGGGTGAAAGGTTATATCCTCCAAAACCTCGCAGGAGGGAACTCCTATGTATGGTTCTTGGTATAGTCAACGTTGAAGGATAAACAGTTCCAAAATATTGTGCATCTAATCTCTGTTTCCGTAAGAAACCTGATCTGCAAACAAACAAAATAACCTTCAGGACAGTAAAATGTCAGACAATGAAGACGAAAGAGAGGCAGTTAGATTAGCAACTGAACTCGCAGCAGCGGATGCTACTATGCAAGACGCAGACCCGGAGATAATACTCATTCCGGTCATTAAAAGGAGATCTATAACCCTAAAGCTTATAGAAAATGGACTGACACCTAGAGGTGGCACAGTCATATTCGTAATTGAGGCACACGAATATCGGCAGACAGAGGTATACTATTCATGGATACATTTTCCAGCAGCTAATGCTGTAACAAAGTACTTCCACTATTACAAAATAGAGGAACCTCCTAATGAGTA
The DNA here is from genome assembly GCF_964261635.1 of Lissotriton helveticus. Taxonomy (NCBI): domain Eukaryota; kingdom Metazoa; phylum Chordata; class Amphibia; order Caudata; family Salamandridae; genus Lissotriton; species Lissotriton helveticus. Next base: position 1,066,368,868 of record NC_136070.1, on the reverse strand, counting down.
CACTCCTTTCGAGGAGGTGGAAGTACCACTCAAATTCCAAGAGCATTTTCTCTTATTTGATGGCGCCCTAAAACATAATAATCACATCACCAGGCTCGGTCCTTTAGGTAGACCAGGAGCAACGTGGCCGGTACTAGCCGGATACACACCACATCCAGACTTCGAAAGAATGCCTGCAGCAGATCTTTTAGTACAACTAAAACAATTAATAAAAATACATAGACAATTAGTTCAGTATGTGATGCGGAATTCAACAATTCAGCCAGCTATTAAACTTCCACAGCTGACCCCTCACCAGGGGAACACAAATAAAATTACATCACAGAACATCCAATCCTGCCTAGGTAAAGTACCGGCTAAACGGGAACAAATACCATTCTGGTTGGCACAGAAAATTACCCAAATAGAGGCGGTGTTTCCTGACACCACCCCGCTGGAAAAACACAGGATACTGACTATCTGTCTTCCAATGGGAATCGCTCCACACATTGAGGACTGTGACACTTGGGGTACAGTCTTTGCTTCCATCTACACAAAAACGCACGGTGTTCCATCCATTTCGGTGATACCAGATGTGCTAAAACAAATTCAAGACGAATACGGTCCAGAGCCTGCTTTAACTCTTGGTATGAAATTACTGAAAGACTTCAAGCAGGTCTCGGCTATATTATTAGCCAACATAAAAGGTGAAGCAGCAAGCGTGGCGATCCGCCAGAGGTTAAAAGAGACAGATATAGCAGACCAACCAGCTGAAATAGCCAGAATCATAGAAAAATCCTATGAGGAACTAGGTAGAGACAGTTTAGGTGGAATACCAGTAAAACCGCAACTGACTGAAAGTCCTGAAAAAATATTTTTTAATAATAATACACCAAAAAAGAACTGGGATGGAAACAAACAATCCAATCCTAAAGAAAAGAAATTCCAGTCCCGAGGAAGGTCTCCTAGGCGAAGAGAGAAATCTCCGAACCAGAGACACAGGTCACCCCAGAGTGACCCCTCTGGGAAAAGATATAACCTTAGAAATAGGGATAATATTAAAAAACCTGATAGATATCAAGACATTGATACGCGTCCCTCTCAATCTTTTCAGAATTCCTCGCAGAAATCGGAAAGAAGAGGACGATCAGAACAAAGAGAAGAGCACGCCAAGTCCAAAGACAAGGAACCTGCTCAACTAAAAAAGAAATTACAATTTCCAAAAAAGAAGGTAGCCAGTATCAAGGTAGTTAACAATGCCGAGAATACTGAGGACACAACTGAAAAACGGAGAGTGGGCTCAGACAATGCTAGACAGTGCAGCAGAAGTGAGCATAGCTCGCAAAGTCCTTATGAATCATCTGGAGACAGTGGACACGAATGAATATCTTCAAGTGGAAACTGCAGACACCAGAGTTAGCAAACCCCACAAGATATACGAGATAACATTACGTATAGAGGGAGATAAGACTAGGAAGATAAGGGGACTATTTTGGGATAATCTCTCCAAGGGCTACGATATCCTTCTAGCTGAAAAAGACTGGCCACCAGAGTTTGTCAGGGAGTGCCCTCATGGCGAAGAAGTAATTATGCCTGCCTTCTCGAATCAAATCCCGATTCATAAAAAATATACACTTGCTAGAAAGTGGGCAGTGGCTCTAGCACCTGCTTTATATAAAAATCATGTAGGATGGGATGAGGATTCTCCTCCTCACAAAATCCAGTTAAAATCACAACCAACTGCACAAAGGCAGTACCCAATTAAGCAAGAAGCTAAAAAACAGGTAAATGAAATACTAGATCAGCTAGAATACCAGGGGGTGATTGAAACTTGCACCTCACAAATGAACAATCCTTTGTTTCCGGTCTCCAAACCAGACAACTCATATCGTCTAGTTTTGGATTACCGACACCTTAACACATGTTGCAAAACTTTTGCAGTGCAAAACTCACACAGTGCTGCACTAATGAATAACATAGTGCGCAAAAAATACAAAACTACCTTGGACATCTCCAATGGATTCTTTTGTCAAAATATAGCACCAGAGAGCAGATATTTAACTGTATTCTCTGTAAATGGCACTCAAAAACAATTCTGTCGGTTAGCCCAGGGGTACAAGAACAGCCCGGGGGTATTCTCAGCGAGAGTAACAGAATTACTACAACTATATGATGATGAAGCATTATCTTATGTCGATGACATTTACTTAACAGATGATGACTTGGAGACTCACTTGAAAAGAGTGAACACCATAATACTTGGGTTCGCTGCAGAGGGTTACAAATTCAACTTTAAAAAGTCCAGAATTGCCCATCTGACGGTCCTATTCTTAGGATATGAGTTATCAAGTGAAGGCAAAAGCCTGGCTGACAATTTTCTAGAGAAATGTGCCGTACTCCAAGCACCTAGAACACTAAAAAACTTAGTCGATTCTAGGCTTCCTAAATTTCGGAAGAACATACATTGCAAATTACGCAGAAAGGGTCAAACCCCTTTATGATCTAATTAAACCAGACTTTAAAAGATCCTGTTGGACTCAAACACACACAGAAATTTTGAGATCCTTACAAACAGACATGCTAATTAAAACAAAATTAGAAACACGTGATAACACACGCAATCTTGTGATTCGAGTCATCCCAGGGAGATGCGGATTCACATACCTAACCTCTAATGAGGGAGAAAAGGTACCAATTGCATTCAAATCACACTTGTACACAAAAGCTGAACAGAGATTCAGCAACAAAGAAAAAATTGTTCATGCAGTTCAAACTGCAATAGCTAGAGAAAAAGACATAGCTGACGGTAGACATATCACAGTCAGAACAGCTGAATCAGCCTTTGAGGCATTAACAACACCGTGTAATTTACCAACAACAACATTGGATCCAGAATGGTTACAATGGGTAAATTCAATCACAACGGACAAAGTATACTACTTCCTTGATCCAGAACTAGAAGAAATGGAAAATCTAGAATATGAAAAAACATACCCTCTGCCAATCGACATTCTGCCTCTACGACATTACGCCTGTGTAATCTATACAGACGGACATGCTCAACCCTCCGTTTGGGGAGAACAAGCATACAACCCCACATGTGAGATTACAAAAGAAGTGTGGCGCGAAGGTAAACTAAGACCTCTATTAACAAAATCACACTCAGTAGAAACTAATTCAGAAAAACAAACTGAAATAATAGCATTGAAAATGGCGCTAGATAATGCGGATCGCGAATTCCCGACACTTATAGTGTCAGATTCATATTACTGCGTCAAATCATACAACAAGGATTTGCAGACATGGATTCAAAACGGTTACAAAGATAACACAGATGCACCAATAAAGCAGAAACTGCTCTGGGAACAAATAGCTCTTTTACAAAAAGAACTACCAAAGACTCACGTGACTCACTCACTGAGTCATCAGCGTGATGGCGTTCACGTTGTAGGGAATTCATTGGCTGAAACAGCCGCAGCGGCAGCCACTAAATCGGCTCCCGTAGTTCGAAAAAAGCGTACATTAAAATACATTGACGGTGAAACAGTGCTGGCGGTGAAAACGTCATCAAAAGGCGACTGCTCAGCACTACCGATCAACTATCCACTCAATTACACATACATAATAGATGCAAACTCCGTCCCTTTTGCTCGAATCCCTGGAGTGGGGGATAGAGTGATTCCAAACATGGACAGGAGACACTTGTTAATCGCAGACGCACACATGGGAGAGAGTCTCAGACACCATAAATTAAAAGATTCTCTGGAAGAATTACAATCACGGTACTGGTGGCCAGGCATGAGCCTGCATCACACCATGTTTGTAAAACGCTGCCCAAACTGCAATAGAGATCGCAGTGGGGAGAGAAAGAGTTTGATACCTCGTCGTATTACGGCAGATAATATGACCAGTAAAAAGAATGGCTTGCGATTAACATATACAGGCTAGTTTCCACTTATAATGTAGATCCTCAGCACTCGGCTGACGTCCGGACTGTTATACAAAGATTTGCGAGTCTAAATGGCATATACGCTAAGAGCATGTTACGTTTGACCATTGTTTTCACTCAGGCCCACCAGCCTGGGGGGAAACATGGCCAAATAAGCACAGCCCAGCGGGAATCTTCTCACTTCCTTCCTGAGGGTACGGGATGGTGTAAAGAAAAAACCAAGGCAGAAAGCAATCTTTAATAGAAAGGATATTAGGTTCGGGAGCTGGGTGGGTCAAACATCTAATAAGTGTCCAACGTAGTCTAAATAACTTGCCAAGAAATTCTCTGAAGGGATTCAGTCCGTACGAATTATTATTTGGAACTAGAATGATTATCTCTGACCTCGACAGTCAGACTTCAGTGGTTAAAGAAAAAAGCTTTGATGTCAAAGACCGTTTGGCTATTTTGCAGGACTTAAACAAAACAAGAAAAGACCTGAGCAACATACAGTTGAAACAACAGCCAACAACCACTGAAGAATCACCACCTGTCCCAGCAAGACCTGTCTGGATTCCAAAAGTCGGGGATCTAGTCAGGGAGAAGATCGCGGTAAAGAAGGAATTTGGGCCTTCTTACAGAAAAGCAGTTACTGTCTTGTCTGTCAACGGGACAAGATCAGTTGTACTACCGCCACTTGCTGGAAAAAAGGAGAACCGAGTTGTATCCATCGACCTGGTAAAACCACAACATGTGGCCGATAACAAACAGTAGGCCAAGTGGACTCCCAATAAGTAGCAGAACACCAAGGTTTGCTACCAATACAGAGGTCCTAACGAAGAGGCTCATCACATTCGAAACGCCTACAGAAGAACAACAAGGACTATGCAACAATGCAATAGAACTAAGACCTCTGAAAACCCAAATAAAAACATTTAGCAGAGACACACCAATCTACAATGAAGTACCAAGTGAAAATGCAAGAAACAAAAATCCTGAACCAATTGGAACAATTGACAGAACTGCATCCGGCTACTTCATAAACTTCGATGATTCCTCTGAAGGCTTCAGTGAATCAAAGACACAGCCATCATCAAAAACCTTTAAAGACAAAGCTAAAGAACTTTTGAACCAACTGAAAGAAACATATCTGATTTCTCCATGGATTGAATTTTGGGTGGGTTTTGGTGCATTTATCCTCATACTTTGGCTCATCATGGTATTAACTTTGGGACGCTTCATTGAGGGAAAATATGCTAAAATGGACACAGCAAGTCAGAACATCAACTTGGTCCTCAAACCACACACATCTTCACACGTCGAGAAAAGAGAACTTTCTTCAGCCAACTTCACAGCCAATCCGATACCTGGTGGGGTAGCCTGGGACAACACTGACTATGAAATTTATGGTCCGGTCGAGATCCTGAAATATTCACACCAAATTAAGATCTCATTGAATGACTTTGCAAAACCAAACTCATTTGCTGATGATTGGGACTTCGAAAGCATTAATAATATGATGTCTGACTTAGTAATGTCTGCTAAATTTACCAAACATGATTATTTGCAAGGTTCTACAAATTATGACAGTATGTATTGCTATAACCACTATGGTAATCACTTTTTACATAGATCTGCACAACCTAGAAATGTTTTAAATTATAATCAATGGGAACATTGTGCAACACCTCCAAAAGGGAGCTCCAGAACCGTTTACGACAAATATTCATATTTTTCAGGTTTTAACACAAGTAATGCTGAAACATTTTATTTTAAATTGTCAAACAAGACAGGGATGAAAACGATGATAACCAACACAAAATTGTTATATTCAGACTCATTTTTTGAAAAAATGAATACTTTTGGATTTGATTATTGGGACAAAAATGTTGATTTGAAAAGTGGTGGGGGAACAAGAGAATGGCAAGTACATGGTATAGAAGCTTTGTTTAGAGCCTGCATGATCCCAGAACAAATGATATTTTTAAATGACACTATTCAACAAACCACCTGTCTTGGGTTAGCCAAAATCAAAGATTTAAATAAACCGTCTATTCCAAAGCCAACAATGTTTAGCAATAGCTCTGATACAGATGAAGAGATAGACGTAAACCATATATTAAACCAAAACAGAACACATCCTGATTGGAAACAGTGGTTGATCTGGCCCACAGATACAAATAACGGTCAAGACAGATTCCTGAATAAAACACAGGGGTTCAAAATGACCAGGCCAGACCCTAGATATCCCCAAAGACATCACCCAGGGATAATAACAACCTACAGTGTGGGCAAATTATGCCTTCAATGGCTTCAAACTTCCACACTGCCAGAAATAAAGCAACACCTAACTTTACTTACTGATGGTGCTGACTTGCGTGATTTCACTTTGGGACCACGCAAACAGCGTCAAAAGCGTTTCATAGCAGCCTCTGTATATGCAGCATACAATGAGGCCTGGAAGGTTACTCAAATTGAAACAGCAGAGAGAATACGGGAAATTGACCGTATTAATTTGGAAAAATCACTTTCTGTAGTGGACAATGGGTTAATGACTCTGTCCTCCAGAATTTTTTCATTGGACAGCATTGTGTCGTCAGCAATCGATATATTATCGCAAGACTTACTGTTATTACAACATGGTCAGTCACAATTGCGTTCTATTGTACAGCTTGGCTGGTCGTTACAAAATCTGCGTTCAGGCTATGTGCCTTGGCGTTTAATCAACACAACGTCACTATTCCAAATCTTTAACCTTACTGATAGACAAATCGGTATGGCGCAAAAGGGTGCTGATTATACAATCTTGAGCATTGAAAAACTAGAAAGATTACCAATGACAATGTCAGAACGACCTGTCAGTGAATGGATAATACACGGAATCATAAATATTCCAATCTCAACCTTCAGGTTTCAATACTGCCAAAAATATATACAGGCTGGCATGTATGAGAAATTGGGAAAGGGGTACATTAAAACAACTTGGAACCTGCCCTATTCACATGCATGTGTCAGTAATAAAGGACAGAAAGTGTTTCTTAGTGGCAACAATTGTGCTATGTCACTAAGCGGCACGCTTCTGTGTAACGGAATTAGTTTGCATGGAGCCTGTGAAGGGAATTCATACAACCTTTCATGTCACCAGCAAGGCGCACCTGCAACTGAAATAGAACCATTCTTTCAAAGACTCTATAATGGGAGTTACATTCTTATTGTAGACCGCAGATGTTGTAGTCTTATGCCCGGGACTCCTTATCTAGTAACTACGACTGCGAAGGTCAAGTGCTGTGGACGCTCATTGTTCCCCAGCTCCTTTCCAGACAGGGAGGCAAGGGCATGGCCCGATTTGAAAATTACTTCTATTCGAATAGATACTTTAAGCAGAATGAAAACAGTGCTTCTTCAGACGCCTACAAGGCTCACGTCATCAAAAGAAACGTATGATCTACAAGTCGCAAGGACGACTGCAGAGATACATACATTATTATCAACTAATTCCCCCGTACATTTCGCGGAAATCCTGAGCGAAATCTTAAATATTTCTGATACCACAGGGGTCTCAAAGGTATTTAAGACAGTATTTTCGATGGCATTAACACCATTCAAAGCCATACTGGGCATTTTTCCAGATTTCGTCCATTCGATTTTTGGCGGACTTCCCCTGATCCTGGGACTAATTGCAGGAATCCTATTCTTAGTCCTTATTTTTCGTTATGGCAACCCATGTCACAGATCAAACTCTCGCGACAATGGAAGATACAATCCTAGCCATTGGATACCGGGACCGGATATCAAAAATCCTGGGACTCTCCCGGCTTAGAGACCTGAACATGACTTGGTTTCTATCATTTCGACCAATGTGGCAAAGGTGTGTTTTACCTGTATTGAGGTGTCTGCTATGCGGAGAAGAATGCGTGTTAGACACCTGTCTGACGCTACAATCGGATGCGCCAGTGGATGCAGATACATTGTTGGTTCCTACCAAGGTTCACGCTTTGTGCTGCCCTCAAAGGCTGCCAATCCTGATGACGGCATTCGTGGAATCTTCACCACTACGATTGAAGAGTAGTGAAGTTCAAGATGAAAGCAGCATCGAACAGGTACGACCTTCTGTCAGCAATGCGAATCAGAATGTCAATGGAGACAATCATGCGCACGAATGCATGGTTACACCTATTTCCGACTTAGTGGAACTTTCCCATGAAGCTGTTGACAGTTTTTTCGAAAGCCTTAATGATATGATGTTCTCACCCGAACAGAAATAGAGACTTTTGAGCAAGCTCGCACACGGCGTTCCCTGAATTCGGCCTTCAACTTTAAAAATAAAGTCACATGAACAATTTTTCCCACCAGTTCACGGACAGCAATTTTTTAGCAGCCCCAAATTATTTTTTACAAAATTTTCGGGACACTTATCTTCTGCTTAAAGTAAGAAACTATTCCAAGAGAACTAAGATTTCTATTTTTAGATACTTTATAAACTTTAGTTGCCCGCTGGTATGTTCACAAACATTTTATTATGTGATGAAATGGTCTCGAACTTTCTTTCTGTATAGCCATATTAAGAGCCATTTCATGTGCATTTCTCATATACCAAATAAGCAATAATGTATACAAATGCGTGTTTACTTTAGCGTTTAATTCATAGCTTAAGTGCATACAAAATATATGACTGCAATTTTTCAGTATATTTGAAAATTTCAAAGTGCATTTATGTATTTTGGGGTGGTAAGGTATACACTATACTCTATAGTATGTTGTACTATGTTATACTATGCATAGATTAGTAAATATGACCATAGTTAGCGTGGAGTGGGTGTCATGTATTCCTATAGGTTCTGAATTGATCCCCCTATTCCTGACCCTATTCTGGTTAAACTAACTATCAAGTTAACTAACAGTCAGCCCATGAGGCAAGACAAGCCCCCATGATGCAGATACCGTTATCTGACGCAGTCACACTACGGCACAGGAACGTGTTATCTGATTAGGTCATAACGCTTGAGATCTAATTAGACAAGCGAAATTCCTCCAGCCCCTGATAAGGCATACGACGTTCTCATAACAAATCAAACCTATGACAACCTGGAAAATCCGTGCGGCCATTGTTTTGATTTCACAGAGAACTTCAGTAAACGAATGTGCTAACGAGCAAGTCGTATGACATCTTTATTGACGTATCTATGTCCATCCTTACGTCAATCTCGGCACCTTTAAGGTATAAATATTGCCGATCTTGCCCTATGCAAACACACGCGTGGTGACGAGACGGAGCAGCCATACTTGCCGAAGCCGAGAGCAGAGCAGAGCAGACCCCGCTGGCAGCAGCCCCGCCTTCCTGACGCGCTGAGAGACGCGCTGCTATCTCCTGCCGAGAGACCCAGCACCGGCGCTTTCAGGCAGCCCTCGCAGGCGGCCTGGAATATCGAGAACAGAGAAAGAGATACCATTCCTCATTCATCCTAAATTCCAGGTACAGAACTGAATAACCCCTCACAGAGAATTCTTTAGTTATTCACTTGGCAAAAACAAACTTAACTTAAACTGTAACTTTCTATTCCCGCCCACGCATTAGACTTAGGTCAGGTACACGGGGTAGGCGTATTTAGAAACACCAGTTGAGTACGTTTAGTCAAATGTATATGTGTATGTAAATATATTTTAATCATTTTAAACATCATATGGCTCAGAAACCATATCAATGTTTTTACAGTATTATTTTATACTATTGCTTTTAATGTATGCACTTTACTTAACTATAAGTATTGCAATAATATCGATCCATTTCTCTTGTACGAGAAAAGAGACTGATCAATAAATAACACCTTTTTATTGAACACGCCCGTCTCTTCCTTTTCTCTACATTCTGATGAGACTAAGAATGCACGTACTGACTGAGTAAAATAATTGCCTTGTGCTCACACGACTCTGGAGATACACTCTTGATTAGGGGAGAGCAAAGTTGTCATGTTCTATGGTTGTCAGAAACTAAATCCCTTCTTGTCTAATCAGGGGAGTTAATTCTTTCCTGAACATTCGAGAAAGTTTCTAGCGAACTCTGAGCTACGCTGGCAAACCCAAAACTTAAGTCTAGTATCGACAGTAGTAGACCTAGTTAACGTCTGGCCTAGGCCTTTACTGCTGTAGGTATTATTCCAATGCGCAGAGCCTATTGGGAAGATAGGAACTACACTACAACGCTAGCTACTGACGTACGGGCAAAAGTCCGGTCAGGGCCCTGGCGGCGGCATTCTGGACTCGCTGGAGTCTGGTTTTCTCTGCTACGTTAGCCCCTAGCAGAAGGGAACTGGCATAGTCCAGCCGCGAGAGGATGGCAGACTGAACTATCAGCTGGCGGGTTTGATGGTGAAAGAACTTTAATACTGGCCTAAGATTTCGTAAAATGCCAAAGCAAGTGGGCGCCACTTTTTTGGTATGGTGGGCGAAGTTCAGGGCAGAGTCTATCCAGACTCCCAGATTTTTTACACAGTCTTTCGGCTCTGGGGGTTGGCCGAGGTTTTCTGGCCACCAGCTGTTTCCCCAGGCAGCTGTCTTTTTTCCCACCAACAGAACTTCAGTTTTTCCTGCATTAAGCTTGAGGTAGTTCGCCGTCATCCAGCTAGTGATGTCAACGAGAGTCTGTTTGAAGTTATGAGCGCCGAGACCTTTTTCGTCATTCAGTGCCACCACTAGCTGGGTGTCGTCAGCATAGGACACGAGTGACATTCCATGTCTCCTGGCTACTTCTGCCAGAGGTTGAACGTACACATTGAACAGGGTGGGGCTGAGGGCCGACCCCTGGGGCACTCCCTGCTCAATGGGCCATTCTTTTGAGAGAAAAGGGGGGGTGGAGACTCGGAACGATCTGCCTGATAGGAAGTCCGTGAACCAGTCAAGGGCAGACCCGGATATCCCGGTCTCCTTGAGCCTGAACAACAGCACCTCGTGAGACACCGTGTCGAAGGCAGCACTGAGATCTAAAAGAATCAGTGCTGCCGTTCCACCAGCGTCTAAGATGGTCCGAAGGTGTTCTGTCACACTGAGGAGTGCTGTCTCGGTGCTATGGCCAGCCCGGAATCCATGTTGCGACCTGTCCAAGATGGAATTGGACGTCAGAAACTTGGTCAAGATGGTATTTACATGGGATTCTGCTACTTTGGCTGGCCATGGGAGGAGAGATATCGGTCTGAAATTTTCAGGCAGGGTCGGGTCCAGACAGGGCTTTTTATTATGGGTAAGACCCAGGCTTGCTTCCATCTAGTGGGGATGATGGCTGTCGAGAAGGACAGGTTTATAATGTCTCTGAGGGGGCCGAGGACTGTCCAATCTGCCTCTCTAAAAGTTTCAGGTTTAAGGGGATCTGCAGGTGAGCCAGATTTGATTTTATTGCAGATATTGAGGAAGCCAAGAGCCAATGATAGCCAATGATTGTGGTAGTCGAGGACCTAGGTAGAATTTAAAGCTGACAGTGATGAAGTGCACGTCGGATACATCTACAATGCTCGTCCTGGTCAAATATTTCACCTTCGGACTCAGTCTCTCAAATCCCAATCCACCAGAGGAGTACACTTCTAAAGCTCCCATGCTGCCCAAATACAGGCATGGCTACTTCCATCCGTTCATCTACGTCACAACGATTTCCTGGAAAACCAGACTCTTAAGCCGTTAGGGTCTTCCCCTTGCTTGAATATTGATTTCTCCAAAAACTCATTTATTATGCATGAACATCTATTCCCTAGGGGTTCATTCATGATGTTCTTATGCCCAACTTTACGTCAAAGCTGGCATTCCTAAACACCTTCAAGGTATAAATATACCTTCACTTGCTATGGCAAAGCACGGTGTGGTTCGGTGCAGTCCGACTACCTACTTGCCCGACGCAGCTCGCTACAGCAAGTACCGAAGGAAGCCAACTCTCCAGCTGACGAACTGATCAGAAGCGGTCATCCTCCTGCCGAGAAATCCAGCTCCAGTGTTTCTGACTCCCCTTGCGGGGTGTTGGGAAATCGAGTCCATGAAAGAGATACCAACCTCTCTCATTCTAAGGTATGGAACTGATTAGAACCTAGAGAAACCTTTGGCAATTCTTGGCAAAACTAAACCTATGCTAAAGACAAAACGTACTTCTTCCCTCGTACTAGACCTAGGTTAGGTACATTGGGGTATGCGTATTTTAGAAGCACCAGTTGAGTATTTTAGCCTGTGTTATTTAAGTATGTATTTTTATATGTCATAGCACCAAAAAATGCTGTTACAGTATTATTTTATATTACTATTTATGCTGTACGCATTATACTTTGAATTCTGTGTAACGATTGTAGCAGTTCACCTCTCTTGCATGAGAAAGAAGACTGTTCAATAAACCCCTTTTATTGAAACGCCCGTCTCTCTATTTCTGTGCAAACTCTGTAGAAACGAAGCATGCACGATTGACTGAGTAAAATAGTTATCTATTGTTTCCACGACTCTGAAGATACGTTTCGATTATTGGGAAAACAAAGTTGTCATGTTTATGCGGTTGTCAGAAACTAATCCCTTCTTGTGTACTCGAGAAAGTTTCTAGTGACCTCTGAGATAGCTGTCAAACACAATTAAGTTTAGTATACTCGATAGAGAGATACTGACCTCAGTCCTATGCCAAATCTATAGTGTATATTATTCCAATGCACAAAGCCTATTGGGAATATAAGAACTACACTACAAGTGGAGGCACTTAAGAGTCTCACAGGGTGTTAGGTAGAGGACAACAGAAGGATCCAGTCCAGGTCCAGTTGCCACGGGCGAGGTGGGTACTTCTAGAAAAAGACTTCTTGCAGCTTGCTGCATCCCGTTAGCCACAGGAGTCAGCCAACTGACCCTTGGAGTGCACTTCTTTGTTCTGGGAACAGGAGGGAGCAGGTCCAGTCTTTCAGGGCTCTTCTCAGGTCACAAAAAGCAGGCCAAGTCAAGTTCTCTTCTGATCTATGACAGGTTCATCAAGTGTGCTGATGTGGGTACCTGGAGATGTAACACTTAATGCCTGGCACAAACAGTGGGTAGTGACTCCTGGCCCCACACTAACCAATGGGGTGAACGTTTCATCAGTCACCCCTACCCACTTTATCAATATTTCCTGTATGCCCTACTACAAACAGGCCACAAATGCAATGTGTCTCTGCATTTTCAAGGTTGCAAAAATCTTTGGCCACACTAAACAGCTGTGTGTGAGCGTTGGGAGTGTTCTACGGAACTCCTAGACTCCTCCCACATGCAAATCTAAAATCCAGTTTGGAGCAGATACTGTACCCACAATAAACCCGGAGACATTAGTTTGGCTGACAAAAGCAATGTCTTCATGACCAGACAGTGGATGCACAAATAATTGTCTTGACATTCTGCTCTCTCCCTTTAAAGTGCCCCCCAAGTGTTATATGTGAACCCAGCAGACCTGTCAAGCAGGATTTGACACTGTAGTGTCAAAAGGATGCCCACAGCCCCCAATCCACATATTCTGTGGCATTGTTAGACCTACCATCCTTAGGGTGGTCTTTCCCCCAACCTTTTGCCTCCCATGTTTTCTGATTCTTTTGTTGACCTTAGGACTCGGAGCACTTTACTGCTAACCAGTGCTAAAGTGCATGTGCCTCTCCCTTAAACATGATGACACTGGTGAATACCTGATTGGCATATTTGTTGTATTGGTATGGCCCTTGGAGAGTGTTATACAATATACCTAGGGCCTGTACTTCAAATGCTACTAGTGGGCTGCAGCACTGATTGTGCCACCCACACAAGTAGCCTTTTAAACCCGCCTCAAGCCTGCCACTGGAGGGCCTATGTGTGCAGTTCACTGCCACTTCAACTTGGCATTTAAAACTACTTGCCAAGCTTTAAACTCCCTTCTTATTGCATATAAGTCACTCCTAAGGTAGGCCCTAAGTAACCCTAAGGGCAGGGTGCTATGTAAGTAAAAGGTAGGACATGTACCTTTATGTTTTGCATGTCCTGGTAGTGACAAACAGCCTAGTTTGTTTTTCATTAGTGTGAGGCCTACCCTCTCAGAGGCCAGCATTGGGAATTACTTAATCTACTTTTAAGCTGTAATTCCTGATCAGAGAGCAGTGGCTCTTCCATGTTTGATATGTTTGGAATGGTAATGATAAATCCTCCTTGCTGGTGAAGTTGTATTTAATATTACTGTTTTAGAAATGAAACGTTTAGAAAGTGGACATGTCTCTGTCCTTACTGCTCTTTGTACCTGACAGCCTGTCTTCAATAGACATCTGGGCTAGGGGACAGCTACTCTTTGTGTATTCCCTCTAGACAGCCACAAAGACAGGAAGGGCTGGGTGTGACAGAGGGCTCATCTGTATTCTGATATCCTTCCTGGGCAGGAAGAGTAAGAGTTGCCTCACCTTACTTCTGAAAAAGCTGTGTCGTTTTATCACACAATAAAATGGATTTAGCCCCCAGGGTTAGCCTGCACATAGGACTGAGTTGAAAGGGATCCTTGTGCACTTCAGAGAGCTACTTTGAAGTTACCCCCTACAACAAAGGCACTTTACTTGTGTCTCTGACCCCTAAAATCAACACTTCTGGATCTTGAACTGAACCTCTGTCTGAAGGACTGCTGTGCTGCTTAAAGGACTCAACTGGACTGCTTTTCTGCTTGTCGCCCTGCCTGGTGCTCCCTGAATCTGCTGTGAGCAACTCTGCCTTCTCTCCAAGTGATCTCCAAGGACTTGCTGGCTTGCCTCCTGTTTTCTGAAGTCTGAGGGATATAAAAGAGCCTCAGTAGTGGGTACTGCAGCTGCTTTCATCAAAAGACGACAGATTGCATCGACTGCGTGAGAAATTCTGCTACATCACCCTTCGATGCGGACGCTCTGCACGGCTCAATGATGATGCATTGCCTTCACTTCAATAAAGTTAGACTACGACGCAGCAACCCGACTGCATGGAAAAGATCAACACATTGAGCCCTCAGCGTCAGCGCTTTGCTCCATCCAAGGCACTTTCTCAGCCGGCCCAGTGTGGACCCTGAAGCCGGCCTTCCCTTCATCGAGGTCAACCTGAACTTTGGATTTGCACTGGTACCCCACGACCTCAAGTAACCTTTTGGCCACTAGTGACCTCTAAGCACAATTTTTTATTTAATCTTTAAAAAATCATATTTCAACTTCTACTGGTTTTGTTGTCGTTTTGTTCAGATAAATATTCTGTATTTTTCTAAACCTGTGTGGAGTCTTTCTGGGGTGTATTCATTGTGTTACTGTATGTGTGTTGCACAAATACTTTACACATTGCCTCTTTAGATAAGCCTAACTGCTCTGTGCCAAGCTACCAGAGGGTGAGCACAGGTTATATTATTGTGTATCTAGCTTACCCTGACTAGAGTGGTGGTCTCTGCCTGGCCAGGGTGCATACCTCAACCAACCATGATTCCCACTTCTGACAGGGGTTCAGAGGAGTCATCTCTGCTCATTCAGGTCCCCTTACTATTTGCTCCTTGAAGGAATGTCACACGTTTTGCACACCTATTCAAGGCTAATCACTGGCTGTGAGAAGCTGTAGAGCAGGGGTACTCATAGTACGGCCCGCGGGCCGGTGGCGGCCCGCCTGGCCTTAATTGGCGGCCCGCGGACCCTGTGCATGGATAAACTTTAACGTTAAACAGAGAAGATGGCCGCAGGCGCATACGTTGTGAATACGTATTGAATACGTATTCACAACGTTTGCTCGTGCGGCCATCTTCTTTGCTTTTGATTGCCTTTCATTGGACTGCACCCCTGTGACGTCAGCCCCGGCACCGGCGCGAAGCACAGGCCCTTTAAAAGTCAGCTGTAACTAGCGCTGTTGAAGCTGACTTTTAAAGGAGCTTTCTGTGTCCGTGGTGACGTCGACGGCCCTCTCTGCAGCAGCCCCCTCGCATTGGAGCAGCCGGGAAGAATCTTCACCTCCGGCGCGTACCTTGCAGCAGCCCGGGAGAATAGTCACGGAAGTCCTCGCTGCCCCCAGCCACGGAGATCTTGACTACCGCCGTAAAGTCTTCTGCTTTGATAGGTGAGTGAATCATAGTCATATTGTGTGAGGGGTGGGCTCGGGTGAGGGGCACTTCAAGGTGCGAGGCCCGTGCATGAAGGAGTGTGTTGTCGAGGGTGGGGGGGGGGGGCACCCCTCAGCTTTATTTAGTTATTTATTTATTTATTTATTTATTTATACATTGCTCTCTCGCGCGGACTTTACACGAAGGTGTCAGAGGCCTCACAATGAGAACAGAGCTGATACATGAGAACACTTACGTGTGAACAAATTACAAAAGCAAACGTTACATTACATGAGACAAAAGTGACAATAGTGAGCAAACAAAATACAAGAGGTAGGAAACGGTGCAATACAGTAGGAAAAAGTGACGTGTGAAGGTTACAAAAGCGTACAAAGTACACGTCACGGTATAATACTGCAATAAATGGAGGACTTTCAAACACAAGAACAACACACGTTACATGAGGCAATGGTTGCACTTGAGCAAGTATCGAAAGCAAACAAAATGTGAGAGGTAGCAAACAGTGTGTTACAAGAGAAAAGTGGCGTGTGCATGTTAGAGGGCTCTGGGGGGAGACATGCATTTTGGAAGCATCCTTTGTCCTGTGGCCTGCAGGTTAGCTACTAGGGGTGGGCGTGGGCTACACCCGAGCTCAGGGGACTGAAAGCAAACGTGCTTAATTTGTGCCGGCACAGCAATGAAGCACGCTGAACAGGGGTCCGAGAAGCAAATAGAAAGTGAGTGGGAGACAAGGGGGGGAGAGAAAGAGATAAGGGGAGAGGCGATGGAAAGGGAGGGGAGATGACTGGGGAGGGATGGAAAGAGAGGTGAGGGAACGGAATGGAAGTGAAGATGGGGCAGTGAAATGAAGATGGGGCAGTGAAATGAAGATGGGGCAGGAACGTGAAGATGAGGCAGGGAAATAAAGATGAGGCAGGGAAGATGGGGAAGGGAACCTTAAACTGCAATCCACCTTGGGTGCCCTGATACCTCCAACTCCCGCCGAACCACCTGAACACGTTTCCATGAAGGTGGATTCACCAAAGTGGCAGGGTAGAATGGGTGACATAACTGACATTGACCTCACTTAAATGACATGGATTGAAAAGGGGTGAACACCTGTTTTGCAGTATGTATTGATTTGTTCTTGGGGAAGGACTGGCTTTTGCAGCAAGGACTTAGGTTGAAGGTGTTTGACAATTGCAAGGTTCTGTACTGAAAAACACTGTCATTAAATCCGCCTTACGTCCTTTCCGCATTCCCACAGCCCACGATGTCCCAGACACACTGCCATGATGTGCTCCTCTGCCACCTGCCCTACCCAAAATTATTTTAATTAAAATGCCCTGTGTAAAAGAACTATAAGTTTCCTTTTTTTTTTTTTAAAGATTTGCATTTCAAATAATACTAGCCAAAAACTGAAAACTTGTTTCAGGGTTTCTGATGGGAAGTTTTTCTTTTGTCAAATTGTGTTTAATTAAAAAAAATAGAGATGCAGTAGCATTTCCTTCATTCTAGGGGAGGAATAATACGGAGTGGATCAAAATAAGGACTGTAAAAGGGGATTGTTTTATTGGCAAGTTAAGTGCTAAACCAGATCAAAACAGGAACTCACATCTGAAGCCTGTGCTGCACTGGGCATGTGCTGAATATCCGGTTGCTGCAAATTGCCATTCAATCCCACTTAAGATTGCTCTGTCTGCTAATAAAAAAATACTATAAACATGTGCTGCATGCAGTTAAACCTGCTTTGGAAATACAGCACTGTCTAGTAATGTTTTGAAACGGCAGTGGTCTTTTTTTACCCCCTCTAGCCCTGCCCCCAAATGACCCCGCCCCCAAATGACCCCGCCCCCACCGATGCGGCCCTCGGCCACAAACCACACTGTAAATTCGGCCCCGAGAGAAAGTTTGTGAGTACCCATGCTGTAGAGCCACTGCAAATTAGTCCCAGGAAATCCAGGCAGGAAAAAGGAAATTTTATAAAAGTTACTTTTACTTAATAATTATTAAAAATCCGACTTCTCCATTGAATTGGATTAACACCTTGGCTGCTCTTGAGGATCCTCTGCTGTGCTGGGCCATAATGTTAATGGGTGTGGTCATGACAAACTCAGCTTGTCATGAGCACCCTAGAGGTATACCTCATGACGAGCTGAGCTCGTCATGAGCATCAAAGGGGTTAATAACTATTCAAAATAATTGAAAACTATTTTCTGCGTGGTCCCATTCCGGAGATCCAGTATTAATATTTTAATCTGTATTCTGGTTTTCTACATAGGGCAGATAGGCCAGCCACAGTAAAATAGCTCTTAGGGCACTGTCAATGAAGGGGCAAGGTAATATCCCACTTTTAAAATCCATGACTTAAACCTTTTGACAGGCACAAACCTCCCTTATAAATAGTATTATTTTGACAGGTAGTGGTGCATGTTTTACACTGCTACGGTCTGGCAACAGTGGAAGGCCAAAAGCCCTACTTGCATAGCCACTATAGTGGATGGTACAATAAGTGCTGCAGTCCACTACTGGTTTTTAACCTCCAGGCCCTGGGTGCAACATTTACACCATATACTAGGGACGTACAGGCAAATAGTAAAAGGGGAAGCACAAGCACTTTACTACTGGTTAGCAAGTAGAAAGGGCACACATTTCTAAAGCCAGCTACAATATAGGGTCCAGTGAAAGGTGAAAAATCCAGGTTGAATATGCAGAAAAGGCAGATTTCCTACACACGTAAATTATGAAGGTTTTTGCCAAACATGACTAGTTCCACATTTTACCTTTTGAAGATTCCTGCTGGTTGTGTTTAGCTCTGCTCCCCTGAGAAGCAGAGGATTTAGCAAAGGCAGACTTCTACGGCACCTTCTAAGCCACAAGTTCTCTAGAACAGTGCTTACATTAAAAAAAAAAGAAAAAGAAATCCTACAAAGATTGTATCTAAAGTCCATCAAAAACTAATGACTGGTTGGCTGATGTGACGTATGGGCATGCACAGCTTGGTTCTTATTGGGAATTGATGCCGACTGCGGCGCGCCCAAGAGACATTTGGGAGCCCTTCCTGCAATGGTCCCGCAATAGATCAACCCCTGTGGAGGCGGCTTCGGAGAGCCAGGCTGCGCTAGACCTGACCTGTTAACGCGCCTGCACTACAGTCTGCCTGGATCTAGCCATCGCATCCGAGAGCAGAGCGGTGGCAGGAATTGTCAGCTGCACTGCTGTTTAACGCCCATACCCTAGCAGTAAATATGCGTGTTGAGTCACCGTCCACTCACTGTTTGCCACTACTGATTGCACAAGGATGTCTACTAGCCGTTCCAGACTCGCGCTAGCGCACTGATATATTAATGTTTCTCTGAATGACCACTATCAGAACTGTTTTTTGTTGTTGACTGTACTGACAATCACCATTGTTGCTGTTTGCATTGTTTTGTAAATCAAAAAAGAAAAAACTCTTATCCTTTGTTCTTACACATCAGAAAGCACTGTCGAAATTTTCTGTGATTCTAATTCATTTCACCAGACTTCATGATGTGATTGTAAGTTTTCATGATTTGCTAATGCTTAATAAAAACATTAAAATGTTTTTTTTTTTTTTTTAAAAAGTCCATCAAAAACACCTGCTTAAATTGCCCTTCTACAAGTACCCCTCACCGTTGGTCAAATTTGATCATCAGAGTCACTTTACATCCCTGACCCACAAAGGCACAGATAAATCTTTTTTAAATCAGAACAGGTCACATTTGACAGTCCATATACATAAGTGTTGCCAATAATTTCTCAATGACATTCAATTTTCAACAGTGCAAATGCTGGAGAAGTACCAAGGGAATATGTGGATCTTGTAAAGGTGACATAATATTATGGGAAGTGGACGCAACCAATTTGTTTGAGAGTTGGATAGAACAAATGTAAACAACAAGAACCTCCTTTTGCATGCTATACTGTCAAAGCGCATTCCTGCCCTTTCTGGTTCGGTGCAGAGAGCAACCAAAGAAAAATATTTTGCTCTAAATCAAAAATATGAGCCAGTGTTGTAATTTTTCCAAAACTGCATGCAGCGAACTGACTCTTATTGTAATAACCACTTCTGTTTTTCAGACCAAGGCTTTCTGTTCTACTTCCCCTACCCCTCTATACATGTCTCCTCTGTTCTGCTGCTCACTCCAACCATGAACCGCCTGGCCAAATAAGCAACCATAAAGCAAGTTCTTCCTGTTTTTTTCATTTGTATTTGTCAAGTCGCTGCCAAAGAAAGTTGCATTGTGTCGTTATTAGATCTGGCTTGACAGTACCGCTGTCTATTGGACATAATGTTAAATATTCTTTAAGATATGCATAGAGTCGGTCCTTGGCCCCAACAACATGAGTTATACTCTCTCACATCATGCTATTGACTATCTAGCTCTTACAGGAAAGGCTTCCATTGGAATTTATTAGGGGCTATTTAACATCTGAAAAGTACACTCACTCGTCATGCTGTTTGTCACATTCAAAACCTTATCAGGTATATGCATTCTCTACAGTAGGCATCATATTTTGCTACTTTCTTCCAGATTTCGCAAAGACAATAGGGCAATCTTTAATGTGCTAACCTCATGGTAAACAGCATTTGTGAATGCCAGTGTTTATACACAATGACAGACTTTGCCAATGCTTGTTTGTTACTGTTATTCCTCAAGACAAAAACAACGATAACGTTAGCGATCACAGAAAAGAGAATGCAACGTCTGGCCCCTTCGGTACAAATACAGCTGGCAATGCTGGAATTGTGACTAGGTAAGAATTGTACAATTTTAATTAGATGTAAATTGTTTGGCTTTTTTCCCATGAAAACAAGTTGTTTGTGGCAAACACTATCTCAAGCAAATGGACATTAGCAACTAATTCTGAAAACACATTTCCCCAGCGCTTTTACTTTAGTCCTGTTTCCAGAAACCTCCCTTGTATCACTCATTTCTTTAAAGCATTTCTTTGGGCCGTTCTTTGTCCAGTAAATGGACATGAACTTGAGAAGATTGTTTTAAACTTAAAGATTTGTGGAGATGCTTCATGCTTGTGTGTGTTGCCAATATTGCATCTTTGCCACACTTGAGGTTTTCTACAATGTGTTTAAATATATTGTGGACTGCTTGATGTTCCCAGAGCCAGGTCTGTGCAAACTGTCCTACTGTTAAATCACTATAAGTGCTGCAGTCCAGTAGAGGCATTTAACTTTCAGTCCCTGGGTGCAATAATTTATACACCATACACTAAGGACTTACAGGCAAGTTAAATCACGAATGGGTCAAATTTACCAAGAACAGGCACTTTACTGCTGGTTAGCAGGGGGTTAGAGCACAGAGTTCTAAAGCCAGGAAAAATATAGGATCCAGCAAAAGCTGAAAAATCCAGAGTGACCACGCAGAAAATGTTGATTTCCTACACAAGTAAATTAAGTTAAGACTGCCAAACACAGGAACAAGGCAAGTTCCACTTTTGCTGGTTCCTCTGTGCTCTGCTTCCCAAGTGGAGCAATGTTCAATCCTCCAGGTGTCTAGCAAGATTTCCTCCTTAAAGTCTGCATCCAAAAATATGGCTATTTGTTTCTTACCCTTCTGTAGGTATCCAAAGAGGTTGGTGGTAGGAACGCTTGCAAATCTTACTTTCTTAGAGAGGATAAGAATCAAAATCTGAATGACAGAGCACATCACATCAGCCCATTAATTGTATTTAATTTGTAACCTCCTTCAAAACCTCAAAATGTAACAGAAGCGTTTTCTTTGCCAGAAACAGAGGAGCTGTTCCTCTACAGAACAATGGGAAAGGGGTTACAGAACCAGGACAGAGCTTCTCAAGGCAGCAGATCCTGTGCACAAATTGGAAGGCTGATCCATTTCACATGAGCCTGAGTTGCACATCTGTGTTTTCTGTCAGGATTAGTAAGCTAAGTCTGATCAACACAGCCTAAGTTTCCTTTGGGTGCTTTCCCCTGGTTCTTTCTTCAGGATCTTTCGGCCCACAGTAACATGAGAACAGTAGTATCACATATCAATTGAAGGCAGTCCTCTTCCCTTCCCATCTTCTGATAGAATTAAAGAAGGACTACTCTACATGCATTCGGACAAGGCACAAGCAGTGCACTCTTGTAGCGGACATCTTAAAATGAACCATCTTCATTCTTTCATATCACCTGCTCCACCCACTGTCGAAAACCTCTCCATAGTGATTACAATACATACCCCTTGTATCCCCCATTCTTAAACATCTCCACTTGCTTAAAGTTACACTGTATACTTCTCGCTACTTTATCGCATACCTCTTTTCATTACTCTACTTTTACATTTCCCATGAACTGAATAGACATCGCTCCATCAATCTACATATTCTTACCCTTACTACTTCTCCTCACTCTATCTTCCAGGTCCCTCTGCTCACACTACATCCACCTCTTCCCGTACAATCAGCCCATCCCTGTTCAAGACACTGTCAAACTGGACCTCACACAATTCTTGCCGTCTCCAGTTAATCAGCTGAATTAATCCTGTCTCAACAGAAATCTTTACGTCCCTTTAAAAGAGCAGCTAAACTGATCTCATGTAGCTCCTTAACTCAAACAATATCACAGGACACAATATTGTAGATTCGATGCAAAAACTATTCCCTCATTCATCTTTCTGTAAAATAGATTAAACAGAGAACAGTGACAAACCACACCCAGTAATATAAAGCGACTCTGGGCGGCTCTTTACTTTTTAAATCAGGTATGGGTATAAGCCATGAAAATAGTAAAATAATCACATATCCAGTCCCTTAATTGAGACAATGAATAATAGTCTGTGAATAAAAACACAACCTTTCCTTTACCCCTACTCTTTCTAAGTACAACTTTTTGCATACCAAGTATGTGTAGTGATTTAACCAACTCAAACCAAACCCAAGACACCATTACAATGTCCCCAGGAGATCTCTCACACATCTGAAAAGGACAGCATAAAAGCGTTCTACATATGACACTAATGTGTGGCACAAGGGAGGGATACCCCTTATCTCCAATTGTGTTTGCCCTTGCATTACAGCTTTTGGCATGCATATTACGAAAATACAACGCAAACTGTGCTCTTGCCTTTACTGACCGGAAATTACTTATATCATTTTATATAGATAAGATGGTTTTCTATTTCCGTGATCCAAAATGCAACTTTTCTTCTATTATTATACAATATGCAAATGGTATACTAAGTGTTACATATCTCGGTCTTAAATATACATTGGAACATGTCCCCTGTTTTTCCAATTACTCTCATTACTCAGAAACGTCCCCTTGAGTGGAATATAGAGTAAATTTTCTTGGAATATGGAACAATCAGGATTTGGATGCGATCATCAAAGAAAACTATGGTGTTGCATTTACCAGTCTCTAAACACAGACAGAGCGTTTGTCCAAGCTAACTCTCTCCATGGCAGGTAGGACAACGCTGATGAAGAGATTATCCTTCCTCTAGTATCTATTTATTAATATTCTGCTGCCTAGACATTTATGTACTAAGAGCTTTATTAATTAAGCTTGCTTGGGCAGGCAATCATACTAGGCTTACATGGGTAATTCTCACCTTGCTATTTAATCAGGGTGGCTTTGAAGCACTGGATCTGGAGCTATACTACCTGTGTGCAGAAGCACACTATGCTCAATACTGGTACTATCTGACCCCATTCTCACCCCATTTAGTGATTTAGGGAGACAGGGTATCACCAAGCCCTCTTAAAGTCATGTTCTATCACAAAAATGGCAAGCAGAAGATGTGAAATTGATACTGGCAAATGCTTTGTATTGGCATGGGGAAAATGTGCTCAAAGGCATGCTTAAACACCTTATACTTAAATGACCGTTTACTCCTGTATAACCCCAAGACTTACCCCGACATGTGAAGAGAATACATTGCAGATGTTGTACAAAGTTGAACTGGTCACATTCTGTAACATACTCTTAGAGGATAATTATTTTTAGCTACAAGACATGGCCAGCACTGAGGACCATATCCCACTTGTGCCATTTCCTCATTACAGACCAGGAACAGCCTACAAAGCCGCCTTTATGTCATTTTCACTCAGACCCCCTCATTTCAACACATTTACTTACATTCCTTCTCCCTGTTAAAACCCCTAAGGTCTTATTAAATGCTTATATAACTCAATGCAGACTAAAGCACCTATAATTTACTTCAAGCAATAAATGGAACTGTGTATTAGATACCCCTTTATCTGAAGGGGTCTGGGTTTACTGTTATTCACAAACCAGCACCCTGTCACCCAGTAGCAGGCTTCATATTATAGATTTTGTTTCTGCAGAGAATGTATCGCTACCCACTCCGTCTGATGAAAAGCAGCCTTAGCCAATATAATATGAAAGGGAATATTAGCAATATAAGCACTCTTTCGTAAAGTTCCTTCAAAGAGCCCAATAATTCGGTAAAAACTACAGATGCTTAAAAATCCTTGGATAGTGGTTCTTTATATCACATCAAATTCTTGACCACAAAACAAGACAACAGCCAATATGTTTTTGGTCCCAAATCAAAAATAAGTTCTTCAGGGCTAGAAAGCACATAGCTTACATATATTCAGTAGGTGAGCTTGAACTGGATTTTATGTCTGGGTCTAAAGTTTACTTCTAGTAAAACGCTTATACCAAAGAACATTTGGCTGACTCTTTTCTTGCCAGTTCAGCTAGCCTCACAACATAATTTATGGCAGCACTTGTAACAACGACCTATTCTTAGTGTGCTACGGTTTCATGACCAACTCTTCTTGAACCTTGGACTACTATTCGATTACTGGGTTACCAAGATCAACAAATACTGGCAAACAATTACAAAGGCGATTAAGAAAATGCTAGACTGTCCCATTACACCAGACCCCAGAGCTTCTCTACTAGGGTTGGTCCAAAATGTTCCAGCGGGTTTGAGGAAGTTCATGCTCTAGTCTAGAACTACTGCGCACACAAAGAAAGACTGCTATGCATTCAGGAAGTGGTCAAACACAGACCCAAAATAAATGGCTTGAAGATCTCGAACTGCAACAAGGAGCTCGAAATATACGCAGTGTTGCTAACCTCTTCTTCGTGCTGCAGAGGCATTTGTGATACACTAATAAGTTATCTACTCTGTCAAGCCGCTGATTCTGAATGGAGTTAAATGCAATAAATAAGTGAAGTATAGTCTTATCCTGAAAGCCCGTCAGCATTAAATGCAGGCTACTAGATGTACACAGGATACGACCACTGCATGATATTACTGAATTTATCGTTAACACAATTTCTGTTGTTATCCTATAAAGTACATATGTTAATAATGTATTTTATTTAAGTATAATACTATAAAATTAAAAAAAACACTGTTATGCATGACCCTAAATGCTTATTTGGGCAGAGCAGGAAGGCACATATGTATTTATCATTTTACGGATCGATTTTGTATTGTGATTAATGGTACCAAAGCCTACCTGAAGATCCAAGAGGATCAGGGCACTGATAATGCCTTCTGGCACCATTAATCTACAGCAGTTACAAGGGCAGATTCATAGCTCTTCATTGTCAGAAGACCACTTGGAACTGGTGTGATATGCATCAAACACCATAGAGACATTACAGAATGAATACAACATGAGGATGAAAAGCATACCCGAAGAAACATTGAGCAAAATGAAAAATATGCATTGGCCCAATTTATTTACCATGGACAAAAAATGTAAATCTCGGTATCACGGCAAGTAGGAGAAGAAGGATGTCTCTTGATGAAAACAAGTTCAAACCTTCAAGAGTTAGGCAATAATTTATGCTGGATTGTCGTTATAACAAAGAGGCAGTAGCATACCCCTCCCCCTACTTTAATTCCGTTGCACTGGAGAAAAATGCAAGCTCAATCCTACCCCAGATGTAGATTGCCTGTTAGGGAATATACCAGACAACATAATAATTCTTCTGCGGAACACAGACCTTAGAGCAAGAAGAGCAACAACATCATATGTAAAAGAAGCCATGAAACCAAAGGCAAGGACAGCTGTTAAGCACATAGAAAAGCAGACAAACCTTGGGTACCTCCAAAAAGGTGAAACAAGGCTGAAAGTTCCCTGGAACTAATTTAAAGGTACCATCAATCAAAATTATAATAAAAGGAGATCTCCTGAAGCTAAACTTGTGGAACAGTAACCATAGCTGCACAAGGACTGTAGGAGACAATTCAAAAGAGAACCATAAATTGCGCTAAAACATGTTTATACCTTTATGTCTTAAGAACCGCTCACACCAGGGACCACACATCCTTCAGAAACAGACTACTTGAGGTATTCCACTTGAAATAACCTCACAACACATTGATCCAACCGCACAATTGAGAAGAGAATAAAGGAGGAAAGACAAAAAAAGTGTTCTTCCTCCTACACCCAATGTGTTATAAACACACTTTGCCCACAACATCCAGTCCACTAAAAGAGCTTTGCAAACACAAGAAGCAAGACAGTCAAAAGTGTCTGAAAAAGCAACAAATACAGATGTGGAGCTGTAACTGGCTAACTTGTTCCTAAGGCCTGAGCAGGATAAATCACAGCTTCGATGGATATTTCTTTGGTCACTAGTACCTAATGCATTATTTTTCATTATGGGGCTAACAATAACTCTTACGATGTGTGGCAACACCGTCAGATTCAAGCAACTAAGGAAGTGAGAGTTATAGCAACAGGTAAATTAGGACCATAGCAGGCCTTTCTGGGAAACCAGTCACAACTTGCAGAAATCACAGAGAAAGATCTTTTCTAGGGTAGCAAACTCAAAATGTGGCAACCACGGGTTAGACTTGTTATAATGAGGTCCTGTTACCAGGTTCAGAGTCAGGCTCAAGAATAAATAATGAATGTGGTTGGTGGGACCAGTTTATAACTCTAGAGGCTTTCAATGTATGAAAGATCTCACTGACCCATTCCAGAAATAGATTGCAAGTTTTGTCAAATAACTCCAAATTGTCCTCAAAATGCCTTGCTATGTGAAAAGGCTGAAAACACAGACTGACAGCAGTACCAACACCAACAATAAAGAAAAAAAGTGTAACATAAATCGTTAGCACGCTTAAATAAAAAAATTAAAGAAGCCCTAAAAGTAGCTGATGCAATAGAAACTAACGACTTCATCACATAAAGAGAACAGAAGTCAACAAACAACTGCTGGAATATTCAAAGCTGAATTAGGGAAAGTGATAATCTGAAACGTGTGTACTTAGCATGAGCGCAAAGAATACATCTCTCCAAAACAGTAATAAATGAATTAGTCAAAACAATGTCTTGCTCCCAACTCTCTCAAATACCTCATCATCTTGAACTGCATAAATGTTTACTTCCTCCTCTTCTTCTTCAACTTCAGCTTTGTCACCTCTTGCGAGCTTAGCCTCTTTCTCAGCTTTCCATTTTTCCAGTGCTTCAGCAATAACTGAGTAGGACGAAATGCAATGTGTCACAGAAAAGATACAGCAAAGTTTAAGAAAAAAAAGAAACATAACTGAAGCAAGATACTGACATTGTCAAGGAATGCATAACGATTACAAGAAACGTGTACAAAAATCAGGTTAGAAGTGTCTTTATGAAATCAGTTTAAATTTGGTGAATACAGGAGACATTAATACATATTTTTTTGCTGATAGCAATATTGTCAAATGTAATGCCACTTCACGGGCCTCCGTTACAGCATCCCAGTTGCCCATTCTGCGAAAAGCC
This sequence comes from Lissotriton helveticus, assembly GCF_964261635.1. Classification (NCBI taxonomy): domain Eukaryota; kingdom Metazoa; phylum Chordata; class Amphibia; order Caudata; family Salamandridae; genus Lissotriton; species Lissotriton helveticus. The sequence goes on along the minus strand of NC_136070.1, from coordinate 1,066,341,197 downwards.
TGGCAGACAGTGATACGAGGAGGTTAACTTGGAGTTTTTCACAATCAAACCGTAAACCCACCATAATTTACCTGTTTCTAGCGGTACTGTTGCTACAATTCTGTTCTTTTGAAATATTTTTTAAGAAGTCCACATTTGTAAAGCGCACAATCACCCGTAAGGGTCTCTAGGCGCTGGGGGCCGTCGGGAAGATTAAGCGAGCTATTGCCCAGAGTCACATGGTGCTGGGCTAACCTGCCGCCGGAGCCGGGGATCGAACCGTGGTCCCCAGATTCCAGCGTCAGTCGCCCTGGCCGCGGCGCCACACCTCTCCCTTTACTTTACTTTACCTACATCCATCAGTTTTTTTCTCTCTATAACTAAAATATGCTGCAACTAAGTACCCAATTTCTTTTCGCATATAATGACAATTCCAATAGTTTCTGAAGAACATACACCATTTACTCATTATAGTGTTCTTTAATGGCAATCTTACGTTCGATTTGTTTATATCGCCCATGGTGCTTTTGGAATAAGGCACACTTTACAATTCTGGGATGGTCCTTGGTCAGAGTGAAAGTGTTCTGTCGACATTGTATTTGTTGTGTTTCATGTTGTTTAAGTGTGCATCCTATTTGACACTGTTAAACGTGTTGTTTAGTAATAGATTATATTTGATTGTGACTGCTTAGATCTTATTATGGGTATGAATCATGTAGTATGTGTATAAAACAGATGTCCTGTTCTACTTGGGGCACATATTTGTCCACTGTTTGTAGCACAATGTTTTGCCACCTATTTTTATGTAAAAAGAAATAATAAAGAAATTTAAAAAAAGAAAAAAAAAATCGGGATAAGTGTGCAGTGCACATGTACCGGGCTGACACCCCTACGTTGCGACTGCCTTCTGTAGCCTCTGTCTTTAATGTCTTTCTAGACAGTGGCTGGGGCAACCGCGACAAGGATGGGTTTCGGTAAGGTGAAGGAGGATTGGAGACAAGGGTCTAGCAGCCACTACATGAGAAATTTACATTGATTAGTTTGGACAGTTATCCTTCCTTCAAACGCAGGGTAGGATTATAAGGGACACATTGTGTTGGATATAGGTATTGTTCAACTCAAATGAAACCTCTGCTAAAGCACGAAGGGAAATAACTTCGGTCAGGAAGAAAGCACTATACTAGGAATAGACCACACCAATGTGGAAAGAGCAGATGTAGTCTCATGACCTTGGCAAGAACGGAGAAGCCATCCAAGGGCAAATGCTCAAACTTCCCACCCGGTGGGCCACAATGGTGACGAGAGGCACAACAAGTGTGACACTGTGAGGGATTCTGGACTGGAGCCATGGAAAACTAAAGCAGCAATCTCAACATATAGAAGGAGATTCAATGTTGAGTGAAAATAAAAACCTCTTCACTCTAGAAGGGCTGCAACGCCAAAGAGAATGAACATGAACTGTATTAAGAGTGCTGTGGAGGGAGAGCCTCAAGTGAAAATATGCAAGGCCAGTGTCCATGATACATACCACTGTAAAGATGAAACTGAAGTACCGCACTATGGACCTAAAAATAGAGTGCTAGTAGCCCCAAAGACAACATTTAGCTCAAGGAAGTGATTTGTTAACACAACAACTTAGGAAACTCAAAGGGAGTAGAAAAGTAATTGGAAAATGTAAGCTAGTAGCTGAAAGACGGGTAAAACAAAAAACACCATCCTACGTTCTACCAGTGTGGCCCTCTTGTGAAACATCAGTAGATGCCAACCAAGCATTCCTGACAATGCTTCTCACCGCATTGTTCAATTGGTCATAGGAAGCTAATAGTTGGACGAGGCCAGTCGTAGCTGAAAAGAACAAATCCTTTAAAAAAAAAAGTGCCAAGAATCTTTCTGGAGAGCAGCAACAGGGGTTGTGATAAATGAGCAGCACGAGACGACAACTTCGGCATCAGTTTTCCAGAAGTCAGTGTGAAGAGCTTTTGTAGAAATTCCTGACAATTTCTTTCAGTGAAACAAGAGTGTGGTGAGAAGTCGCCAGCCATTTTAATGCAAAACCTTTGACAGGTTAGGAAGAACAGAGGAGCCACAGAGAAATTACTGCAGTTGTACTGAACTTTATAAATAGTCCGTTCGATGGACGACAACAGAGTTTTTTTCAATCCTCAAGAGCCTCCTTAATTGCAATTCTGGAGCTCTACTAGCCTATCAGATATGTTTCAAATAAGACTATCTAGTAGGCTTAATAATAGTAAACTCAAACAGATCACTGTTCAGAAAGGTCTGCACCAACCTTATCCACTTGAAGAGCTCCTCCAAAATAAGCCAAAAAGTAGAGGCTGATTGTATCCCAAAACAAATCGCCCAATTTGAGAACCCTGATCAAGTAATCACTTGGAAATCAATAGGTGTTCAACTGAAGGTCGATACAGAGAAACTAGTGGTGCTCTTTTTGGTTACGTACTCTGCTCCCCAAAATAAAAATTTTAAAAAACCTACAATCACCATTACTCGGTTATTCCAATTGTAACTTTAGGTTTTGGAAGGGAGTGGCACACAAAGTAGTTGTAAGGTAAGCATCCACAGACAGATATGTGCCACATGGGACTGTCCTGGAAGATCTGAATCAAGGACAAGGACATGGTTCCTTTGGGACAAGGAACCATCGTCGCTTGACTGCATCATGGAAGCTGGCAAACTGTGGCATCAAGAAAGGCTGCTATAGTCAACAAGCATTTGCAATGCAATCGGTCTCGCCTTCGGGACCTTATATTTATTTAGCTATGCAGCACATTAGCCTAGGTACTGAAACATCTACTGTTCTTTAACATGGAGGGAAAGTAAGCACCAAAATGCGTGACACACCAGGTATGGGAACACATAGAGAGAAATGTTGCCTTTCAGCTGGAAATGGTATAGTTCAAAGCTCTGTTTTTTATATAAAAGCAGTGCCTTCGGTGGTCATATCACTGAAAATACAAGATTTACAAACAATATTATTGTCTACGGGTGCTCGTGGAAGACAATTTCTATGGACTGGAATATAGAGAATGCTAAAGTGATTCTGGTATGTTACTGAACTCTGCTGGTCGTTTCTATCAAGAAAGTTAAATAGGAGCAGTTGCCAGAAAAAGAAAAAAAAGAAAGTGCCTCTGCAGAAATCAATTCTGGTATTTTACGGACCTCTGCTGGTCGTTTTCTATCAAGACAGTTAAATAGAGGCAGTCGAACAGAAAAAAGTCCCTAAGCGGAAGCAGACCAGTCCTAGGGCTGATCTCTAAAGCCCACAAAGTACACACACATATAAGTATATAATGAGTATATACTAAAGTATGTACAAGTGGTCTCGAATGCGCGACCTAAAAAGGGCTCAAGCAAAAACATAAAACCAGAATAGAAGCTGTTTGTGGTTCAGGGCACACCAACATAAATCAAAATCTACCTTGATAGAGCAACCAGGCACCTAAGCTTGCGTACTATGCATGTACTGAGCACAAGACCTGGACATGGACCCATAAGGAAATGATAGGCTCCCAGGAAGCTTCAAACACTGGATATGACCCATTTTAGAAGGAAAACTCAATTTGAATCAATGAAGAGATAGGGCTGTGGCTTTGGCTGAGGCAGCACAGGGCAAATTTATGTTTCCTATCAAGGTGCAAAGAACTATCCTCATTAGAAGTGAGATTAAATAATACACGTATATTATGTAATCCATTATTTTATCACTTAAACGTGGCCTTTTAAGAAATTTAGGGGGAGAAAACTGCCAAGATAACATGCGTTATTAACATTATGAGGTTCACACTAAACTTCAAATGTATCAAAGTTTATCTCATTTAAAAAATAAATTAAAAAAGGGAAACAACATTAAAAAGCTAAAGTTCTCCCAGCACAAAATCCAAAACATTAGTATCATGTAACTAACAAACAAAGATCTGTGGTTAATAAAAATGGCCTGAGAAAATAATCTACAGTGTAAATACCCAGACAAACTATTTCTAATGTCATATTTTTAAGACAGGAAAGACTGCATTAATACATAAATAATTTGAGCCACACAGACATTCAATAGATTAGGCTCAGGGCTTAGCCCTGAGGAACGCCAATTTTTAGAGATTTGGCTGTCCAAAACAAAAGATAGCATCGCATAGGACTAGCATCTGCTGGATAGGAAGGACCCAATCCAAGCGGTCCACCTAACCCAATATTTTCTAAACACTGTAGGACAACAGAGTGGGATACTGCATGCAACGCCACTGATAGATCTAAGAGCAATAATGCCATTTGGTCCACTGCAAGTTTAATGGTATTGGAAACTTCCACCAAGACGGATTCTGTCCGATGTCCAAGGGGGACGCCCAATTGAGATGGATAAAACAACTGATTAGAATCCAAGTACTTGGACAGTTGGGCATTGATTAGTTTCTCCAGAATCTTACAGAGAGTCAGACAGTAATGGAATTGGCCCGTAATTAGCCAGTATAGATTTATCGGCTGATGGTTTTTTCAGAAGAGGGATTTGCTTGGCTTTTTCCAACAGCTGGGGACTGTGGCTGAAGTAAGAAATCATTTAAGATGGAGTTGAGGATAGGATACTATCCATACCAGCGGTTGTTAACCTGTGATCCAAGACACCTAGGGGTCCACCACACCTACTCAGGGGGTCTGCTACTGCTCAGAAAACTAAATATTATTAGATTAATAAAGAATTTTAATAAAGAAGCAACACTTAAAATAGGTTCTATAAATGTGAAGGCATTTTAAATGTAAGCCAAACATGAAGTTGTTATCTTCAGACTGTGGGAGCAGTGCAAGTGCATCAAACAGAATATAATGTGGACAATCGGTGGCCTCAATTGAATTTGAAAAAGCTCAACCATTACAATTATATTTTTTAGATTTGAGAATTAAACACAAATTTCATAATTTATGTTTTTGTTTGATGAATGCTTGTTTCTGTATTAGTGTGGAATGTTTTGCTGTTCAATTAATCGAAATTGCTTAAGCCGGGGTCTGGCTTCCAGTCATGACTAAGTAGGGGTCCCCGAAATCTAATAATGATACAATGGGGTTCCTTGGATTCCATTAATTATTTAGAGTCCCCAGAATCCTGTAATGATTAAGTGGGGGGTCCACAGAAGTCAAAAGGTTAACAACCATTGATTAAATTAAATGACCTTCTTAAAAAACAAAAGTTACAAGTAACAAACTACTCTTTTAGATATCCTGGGAGGAAGAGCTTACCATACCGCTAGACATAGACCAGGTGGAGGTTCACTTGATCAACCTCAACAAATTTGTGAGCAACACAGGACGGAAATAAATACTGTTCAAAATATAGATGGTACTGCTACACTTGATGAATTGGGAACCATGGCCCTCTCAGAGGAGAGGATTCTATGCTGGAGGGGCTGTGGAAACATCAGTTCTTTAACCCACATCCTGTGGTCTTGTCCAAGGCTAGGAGAATTTTAGCAGATGGTATGCCAAACCACTGAATCTGAAAAGTTCACACCTTGCAGACTGGCCGGAAGTTATTTTGCTCAGAGCTCTGTTGGAGGAACTATACCTCATACATAGTAAAAAAAACTATACCCACTTGCTACTTACCGCAAATAACCTATTCTAGCAAACTGAGGCACGAAAATACTTTTAGATCTCATGTGGAGAGGGAGGATTTGGTGGCTCCGGAGTATGGAAAAGGTGAAAGATACGTCAGGCAAAGGAACAAAGGTTAGGCAAACAACGGGGACTACTGCTAAATTATCTAGCTAAGGGCTTCAAAGAGCTCCAGGGCCCCAGGAGATTGAGGGGCTGCACATAATAGAAGACACTAAGCTGAACTACTATTATCAACACAAGCAGGTCCCCTCAAGCTAAGGAACTCATGAATTGAGAGGGAGGGGAGTGCAGCTGCTGGACAGAAAATTGTTAACATTTAGGAATACTACATAACATTGTTAAGATTTAAGAAATCATTTTAAAACTGATCAGCTCCTATGCTAAAGCTTCCGGCAACATACTAAATAAACAGAAGACTGAGATTGCAAACCCTCTATGCACCCCCTCTATTCTCAACAGTAGCAAACTCAAATGGCAAAACCTCCATTTTAAATACTTGTGCCTTCATTTTGTAGGACCCTAGGCTAATCGAGGTCTTACAGTGAGGAAGAAAAAAAAAGTACAGGACCGCCTCGACACAGGATTGCCTAAACTCATTCTAGCCTCCCCAACCATCACGTGATGGGGAGGCTAGAATGCACTAAAATTATGATACACCCCCTCCCTCCAGTAAACTTCATTAAAGTATGTTCCCCCAAGACCTCACTACAAATGTTTTCAAAACACTCTACAAACTCACTACACAATTCATATGCAAAATTAAAAACACAGGGTCTCAACCCAATAAATTATGACTAAATGAAGTGAACGGTGGGGTTGGACTCTCTGACTTCAACAAATACCAACCAGCATACTTAAACAATCCATACTCTGGACATAGACCAACTTGAAAACCCTACCTCCCATTTGGGCAGCCATAGAAAACAATCTAATTCTACCCTTTGAGCCACTTGCGATTATCTCCATTAAAAAGTTTAAAGCTATACACTCCTTGGATATTATTATCGTTCTGACAGAGGCTGTAAAACAATTAAATAATGGAAGTACAGTTAAAATAAGGACCTCCTCATATGCTTCATAATGGCACAATCCCCTAATTAAAATTAACGGCATGCCACTAGACCGGCAGACATGGATGCACCACAACATTCTGAAAATAAAAGCTCTCATAACAGACACAACCCTTACTCCTCAGTGCCAATACCGCATAAATTCAGCGGGGAGTTCTATACCTTCCTCAAACTTAGAGTGCCCATTAAGACAAATCAAGTCTTCTTGAACCCGGACCCCAAGCATTGTAGACACACTGAAAACTAATATTTTCTCAAAACCGCCAAGCCTCAAAAATACACAAACTTCTACAAAGAGATGATCCTAAAACCTCACATTCAGGACAAATGGGCTGTATCTTGCCTCAAATTAGCCATTGAGGCTCCTACCGACCACAGCTGGACTTTCATCTGGAAATATGTTACCAAGGTTATATTTCACCCATCACTGCACAATGCAAATATTGGTAAATACACAGATTATTGAGGACCTCTGAACAACTCTCAGGCCTGACAGAATCAGTTAAATGTTGGAATTATTTAGATGCTACTGGAGATCTAGATCACATGCTTTTTGCTTGCAAGCTTCTGCGCCCCTTTTGGGGAGGAATCCAAGAGACCATTAATACTACTTTTCATTGCAACATTAATCTAAACCCTGCACTCATAGCATTGGGCCCTTGGATTGTTACTCTTCCACTTTCAATAAACTGCAAAGAGCTCCTTTTACTACACGTACTACTCACACTAGGTACCAAAACAATACTTTGCGACTGGAAGAATGACAATGCCATACCTTACTACACCTGGTGGGCTGAGGTATCTTTCCTTCGAAGCTCAGACAACATCATCCTCAACAGAAAACACAATCATCAGGCCTTCAACTATGATTCATCTTAGGCATATACCTACAGAAACTAAAACCGCCATGAATCTCAACTATGCAGCACAAACACAATGACATACCCCCTGCACGGCCCCTCCACCCAACCCCGGGATGGTTCACCTCTCAACCCCAGGGACTTAGCTCTTTCATTCATATTACCATGAGCTAACCGGGCTCCCTTCCTTTCACCACTCCCTTCGACTCTCTGTGCTTCATTTACGTCCCCTATACTCCTTCTGTCATCTTCCCCCCACTGCTTCTGTCCGCTCCCCACATCTTTCTATTTCCAACCCTCTCGGTCTCTACTTTCTTTTTCAAAGCAGAGCTCATGCTTGTTACTGGGAGACTCGCCGAGGTGACTCTCTTTTCTAACAGCTCCCTTGGAAACAGAACTCAAACTTTTATCTAACTTGATACAGCCATGTAGTAGTCAATGCTTTCTTTTCAACACAATGTACGTCACCTGAAGTAGGTACTGCCTCATGCTGTTCTGCAAACGTGTACTTCATTGTTGAAAAACCTTAATAAAACATTTGTAAATTAAAAAGATTTAAGAATAATTTCCTGAATGCAGAGGTGGTCCTGGGAAGCGAGTAGCTGGGGTGGGAAGGGGTCAAAGTTGTGCTAGAAATGTTTTTCTTTTTTCTTGTGACATAAAGACCTAATAAAAACGCATTGAAACCTAAATGTGGTTTCAATTTGTTTGGATCCACACATATGCAACTCAGTGTTGACCCTGCTCCTCATGGGAGCAGTCCTGGCTGAACTGCCAGGCCAGGTCCTCCCTGGACCGGAAACAAGAATCCTGGGACCGCTTTCGGGGTATCTCCCCCAGCTATCAAGAATCAAGTGGCACAGTGAGCACGAGACCAACGGCTGGGCATGCCCTTCCCGCTTAGGGAGACAAAAGCAAAACTGGAAGGGAGTGGAAGGAAACAAATATGTATTTACCCCAGATTTGTGACTGGGGTGAATATTTGATTTGTTCAGCATCATGTCCATCATCTGTTCTTTTTGCATTTGTCACCCTTAGTGGGAAGGGTATGCCCAGACGTAGGTCTTGTGCTCGCTACGTCACCAGATTCAAGGTAGCCTGGCTGATGAGGGGTGATACCCCGAAACTGGTCCCAGTATGCTTGTTTCTGGTCCAGGGAAGACCTGGCCAGGCAGACGGAGATGGACTGTTCCCATGGGGAGCAGACACCAGACTGATTTGCATATGGCTGGGTCTAAACTGGAGTGGTGTGGCATGCCAAAAAAACAATGGATTTAACCCAAATCTCTGACTGGAAGGTGAATGTTTGATTTGCTCTGCATTCTGTCCATTTATTTATTTATTTATTTTATTTTCAAAGTTTTATATAGCGCGAACAAGATCTTCACAGATATCAGATCGCTTTACATAGAGGGGTACATGAGGGAACATAGTCAAACAATAAATCAATAGATCACATAGTACAGATAGGTGGCTGCAAGCCATGATCTATTCTTTCAGCACTTTCTAAAAGTGTCATCTCTAAAACAGTAACATTAAATCCAGATTCACCAGTAGAGAGGATTTATCATTACCATTCCAAAGATATGAAACATGTTGCAGCTACTTCTTTCTAATCAGGAATTACTGCTGAAAGCTTTTTTTAAGCAATTCCCAATGCTGGCCTATGAGAGGAGACGGCATTGCAGTAGTGAAAAAACGAATTTAGCTGTTTGTCACTACCTGGACATGTAAAACTTAAAAGAGCATGTCCTACCTTTTAGTCACATAGCACCCCTATCCTTAGGGCCTACCTAACGGGTGACTTATGTTTAATAAAAGGGGAGTTTAAGGCTTGCTAAGTGGTTTTAAATGCCAAGTCCAAGTGGCAGTAAACTGTACACACAGGCCTTGCAGTAGCAAGCCTGAGACAGGATTGAAAGGCTACTTGTGTGGGTGGCACAATTAGTGCTGCAGGGCCACTAGTAGCATTCAGATTACAGGCCCTAGGTATATGGTATATCACTTTACAAGGAACTTATAAGTAAACTAAATAGGAGTATGCACCCATGTCACCATATTTAGGAGAGAAGCACATGGATTGTTTCACTGCTCAGCAGTAGTAAAGTGCTAAGGCCAAGAAAAAGATAAAGCAAAAAGTGGAGATAAGCAGGCAAAAGGGTTGCGGGGAAGACCACCCTAAGGATGACAGGTCTAACACACACATTCAGGTCTGCATCTCTTTAACCCTTTGGTCCGTCAGACAGCCGGGCGCCGTCTGAAGCACCAGTGCTCATGTGCGTCGGTCGGCCCCCGGCCGTCCTCACATAAAGCATTTGAAATTCCGCTAGTGCGGGGACCTTAGGGATGCACTTAGGAAGGTGCCTCAAATCTCCACGACCTTCTGGTGTGTTTGTGACAAACCACTCATCCATACCTCCCTCCCCTCCGCCATCTCCTCCTCCGCAGCAAAAATTGCAGAGAAAGGGGGTGGGGGCTCAGCTCTCACGCTATACTGGGTGTTTTATGGTGGTGATCCCTTCCTTCTCCCACTTTAGAAAGATACTTACAAGAGTAAATTAGCATGTATTTCCAAAATACAAAATTGCATGCAAAACGATCACACAACACCCACAAGCCATTATGTGTAACGAACAAGTTACTTACCTTCGGTAACGATATATCTGTAAGAAACAGTAGTTAGTATTAGATTCCTTACCTTAGAATATCCCCAGGCGTCAGTCTGGATCCGGAAACTTTTGCGTAGCAGTACCCCTGCGCGTCGGTAGGCGTCGTCTGCAGGCGTCCCCTGCGGCTCCGCGTCGTCGGCGTCGTGCGCCGTGATGACGTCGCTGGAGTATATAGACGCCGCCTCCGCGCGCTGACGTCAGTTCTTTGCACACAGCTTTTCCGCGCCAGAACACGCAGAGCCATGTGAGAACTAACACTGGTGCCATTTGAAACTAGGGCCCTGAAAGGGATGTCCTTAACCCTAGGTATCAGTTCGCAGAACGGGGAGGATGGGTGGGGCGGTAAGGAATCTAATACTAACTACTGTTTCTTACAGATATATCGTTACCGAAGGTAAGTAACTTGTTCATCTGAAAGAAACAGGTTAGTATTAGATTCCTTACCTTAGAATAGATACCCCAGCAATACCAACCCCGGTGGTGGGTCTGCGAACCAATACAACCTACACCAGAAAGTCCTGGAGGACCGAACGGCCAAAGAAGCCATCCCTCCGGACTTGACTGTCCAGGCAGTAGTGCCTCGCAAAGGTGTGCAGCGAGGCCCACGTGGCCGCCTGGCAAATGTCCTGCAAAGGGACTCCCCGGCCCAGGGCAGTAGTAGCCGCCGTGGCCCGAGTGGAATGGGCCCTCAGCCCAACAGGAGGCTCCTTCCGAGCCAAAGAGTAGCATGCTTTGATGCACAGGACGACCCACCGAGAGATGGTCCGCTTCTGTACCGCCCTTCCCTTCTTCTCACCCACGTAGCCAACAAACAGTTGGTCATCCACCCGGAACTGGCGTGTGCGATCCATGTAAAATGAAAGCGCACGTTTTGGGTCCAGACGATGGAGCCGCTCTTCATCCTTCGAAGGATGCGGAGGCGGGAAGAAGGAGGGCAAGGTGATGGACTGCCCAATGTGAAAAGCAGAGACTACCTTGGGCAGGAAAGAAGGTCTAGTCCGAAGAACCACCTTATCAGGATGAACAGACAAGAAAGGAGGTTTAACAGAAAGAGCCTGGAGCTCACTCACTCTCCTGGCAGAGGTGATAGCCACCAGGAAGGCCGTCTTTAAAGTGAGAAGACGGAGAGGACAGGAATGAAGAGGCTCAAAGGGAGCGCACATCAGGAAAGTCAGAACCAGGTTCAAGTCCCACTGAGGCATCACGAACGGAGTTGGGGGATACATGTGCGTGATGCCCTTCAAGAATCGTAACACAATAGGGGACTTGAATAAAGATGGCTGATCAGGTAGCCTCAAGAAGGCGGAAAGGGCAGAAAGATAGCCCTTGATAGTGCCCAGAGCAGAGCCCTGCTGGGCAAGGGAAAGGAGGAAGAGGAGAACCTCAGACAGAGGGGCAGAAAGGGGATCCACAGCCTTTGCTGTGCACCATGCCACAAATCTGTTCCACCGGCAGGTGTATACCGACTTTGTGGAGGGACGCCTGGCTGCCAGAATTACATCACAGACTTCAGGAGGCAAGTCAAATGGCCTCAACTGCCGCCGCTCAATCTCCAAGCATGGAGGTGGAGACTGGACAGGTTCGGGTGGAGGACCGTCCCCTGCTGCTGCGACAGAAGGTCCTCCTGAAGGGGCAGGCGGATCGAGGGACCGACTGTCATGCTGAGTAGCTCGGGATACCAGTATCTTCGAGCCCAGTCCGGGGCCACAAGGATAACTTGGGCCCGGTCGCGCCTGATCTTCTTCAGCACTCTGGGCAGAAGTGGTATAGGCGGAAAGGCGTACAACAGACCGCAACTCCACTCGCGCCGAAAGGCGTCGCCGAGCGAGTGCCGTCTTGGAAACTCCAACGCGCAGAACTGATGACATTGCGCGTTCTCTTCTGTGGCGAATAGATCTAACCAAGGCTCTCCCCATTGCTGAAAGAGGCCTCTCGCCACGTCCGAGTTCAGACGCCATTCGTGATCCACCGAGCACCGACGGCTGAGTTAGTCCGCCCTGGCGTTCAGAGAACCTGCCAGGTGTTGAACCGTCAGAGTCACGCCCTGACGTTCCAGCCATTGCCAGAGACGCAGAGCCTCCTGGCAAAGGGTCCACGACCCCACACCGCCCTGTTTGTTGCAGTACCACATGGCGGTGGTGTTGTCCGTGAACACCTGCACTACACTCCCGTTGACAAAGGGGAGGAATGCCTTCAGTGCTAGGCGAATCGCCCGCAGCTCCAACAGGTTGATATGGAGCCGGGACTCCGCCGGAGACCAGATGCCTCTGATCTCCGCCTCTCCCAAGTGGCCACCCCAGCCCAGGAGGGACGCGTCCGTCACAACCACGTGCTCCGGTTGGGGAAGGGAGAGGGATCTGCCTCTGACCCAATCGCGGTCCGTAAGCCACCACTGCAACTGTCTCGCAGTGCCCTCCGAGATCAGGACATGGTCGGATAGGTTGCCCTGATGCTGGGCCCACTGAAACTTCAGGTCCCACTGCAGAGCCCGCATCCGCCACCTGGCGTGATGCACCAGTAGGATGCAGGAGGCCATCAGCCCCAGAAGCCGCAGCGTCAACCTGACCGAAACCCGGAATAACGGCTGAAAGATGGGAATCAGAGCCTGAATATCCCGGACCCGCCGTCCCGGGGGATAAACCCGAAACTGCGCCGCGTCGAGAACCGCTCCGATGAAAAGGAGCTTTTGAGAGGGACACAGGTGTGATTTCGGCACATTGATGGAAAACCCCAGCTCGTGCAGGAGGTCTGCCGTCATCTGAAGGTGGTGGACGACTGTCTGGGGCGAGCCCGCCTTCAACAACCAGTCGTCGAGGTAGGGGAAGACTGAAACCCCTAACCGGCGCAGATGAGCTGCGACCACCGCCATCACTTTCGTGAACACCCGTGGGGCGCTGGTAAGGCCGAATGGGAGCACGATAAACTGAAAGTGCTCCTGGCCTACCGTGAACCGCAGGTAACGCCGGTGGGCCGGCAGGACGGGGATGTGAAAATACGCATCCTGCAAGTCCAACGCTACCATCCAGTCCTGAGGGTCTAGAGCAGCCAAGACCTGAGCCAAAGTCAACATCTTGAACTTCTCCTTCCGGAGGAAGCCGTTGACGTTCCGTAGGTCCAAGATAGGACGGAGGCCTCCTTTGTCCTTCTTGGGCACCAGAAAGTAGTGGGAGTAGCAACCACACCCTACTTCTGGCCCAGGAACGCGCTCGATGGCCCACTTGGCCAAGAGGGCCGTAACTTCCTCCTGCAGAAGTGTCAAGTGGTCCCCCGACACACGGTGGTTCTGCGGTGGCATGGCTGGAGGAGTGGACTCGAAGGGGAGGGCGTAGCCCCTTCGAACGAGCTGCAGCACCCACCTGTCCGATGTTATCGCGCGCCAGCGGGAGTGGCGATGGCGAACCCTGCCACCCACTGGCGTCACGTGAGCCCGAAAGCTCGGACTAGGAAGGCTTGGATGCAGCAGCGGGGGGAGGCGTGGACTGACCTCGCCGCTGGCCTCTACCGCCACCACGGCGGAAACCACGGCCGCCACCGCGCTGGGGAGCGTTCTGCGGCGCGTGGCTGGCAGCACGTGTGGGACCGCCCCTCCCTTGGCCACGAAAGGGGCGAAACAAACCCGTCTGCTGGCGCTGGGTCGAAAGACCCAAGGACTTGGCCGTGACCCTGGAGTCCTTGAAGCGCTCCAGCGCGTGGTCCGCTTTGTCACCAAACAGGCGACTGCCATCAAATGGCATGTCCAAGAGTGTATTTTGGACGTCTGGCGAGAAGTTGGCAGATCTCAGCCAAGCATGGCGACGAATCGCCACCGTCGTGGACATAGCCCGTCCCAGCGAGTCGGTCGTGTCCAGACCACAACGGATCGAGTACCGCGCCGCATCCCGGCCTTCAACCAAGGCCCGGGTGAGCTTGTCCCGCACTTCCTGGGGGCATTGCGGCAAACACTCCTCGACCGTATCCCACAGGGAGTGGGTGTAGCGGCCCAAGAGGCACGCGGTATTACAAGACCGCAGTCCAGCGCTCAAAGAGGAAAAGACCTTTTTACCAAATTGGTCATACCGCTTTGATTCCCGATCGGGCGGAGCCGACGGGAACGCGGACTGTGAAGTGGAGGCCTGGATCACCAGACTCTCCGGGGAGGGATGGGTGGATAGGAAGGCAGGGTCGTCCGAGCACGGACGGCGACGCCTGGCAACGTTCCGGTCAACCGGTGCACCGGAAGCGGGCCTGGACCAGGTGCCCAAAAGGACATCCGTCAGGGCCTCATTAAACGGCAGCAGAGGCTCCTGGGGGCATGACTGCGGTTTAAACACTTCGGTCAGAATGTTCGGCTTGACCTTCGCGACAGGGAGCTCAAGGCTCAAGGCCTTGGCAGCCCTCATCAGGACCACCGAATAGGCAGCACCTGCCTCAGACGCCACAGGGGTCGGGGAGACAAACCCAGGGTTGGGCGACTCGTCCAGGCCACTGGCATCACCCAGATCACCTACCCAGTCCACATCATACTGGCAGGCACGGGATAAAGGGTCCTCAGACCCCTCCCAACCCTCTCCATACTCGTCCTCATCGCCGTATTCTGGATCGACGATATAGACCTCGGGGTCAATGGGCCCCATCGGCGCCGGATCCGGCGTCGGACGACGCCGGTCCGACTCCGCGTCAGGAGTCAGAGGGGGAATGGGGGTGGCGCCGCGTGGCGTCGGCGCCGGGGACCCGACGCCGGCCGGACCCGACGCCGGCCGGAACCGACGGCGGAGTCGCTGCACCGCGCGGAGGCGGTACCACGGGTTGGCCCAAAGGAACCGACGCCGGAGAGGCCGGTAGACCAGCCGGCGACGAACCTGAGGGGCCCAGCGGCGCCGGGGCCGGAGCCACCGGCGGCGTCGAGGCAGGAGCACCCGAACCGCTCGGGCCCCCAGACGGGACCGACGGGCCCGCAGGCGCCGTAGGCCCCGCCGGAGGAGACCTCGCCCTCATAGCTATGAGGAAGGCCTCGATCTCCTCACGCGACGCGCCTTCCCCAGGGACCGACGGGTATGGGGCAGACGGCGTCGGCGACCCACGCGGGCCCGCGTGGGTGGGGCCACCCGAGCCCCCGGCCGCATCACGCGGGCGTCGGGGGGAGTCGGGGGTACGATGACGACGCCCCGACTTCTTACGCTTACCTGACGAACCGGAGGAATGGTGGCGACTCCCGGAGCGCTCATGGCGGCTCCGCGATCGTTCCTTCGACCGCTCCCTCGACCTCCGACCGGACCGGGACCGCTCTCGACGCGGGGCCGACACACGGAGCTCGAGAAGCTTGCGGGACCGCTCCCGTCTAGCTTTACCAGTCAAGGCCCGACAGTCGACACAGGACTCCACGTCGTGGTCCGCGCCCAGACACCGGAGGCAGAGTCGATGGTGGTCGGTGACCGACATCAGGCGGTCGCACTCGTCGCAACCCTTGAAACCGGGCATCCTACCGGCACCGTAGAAGATTAAGTAGTTAACAAGAAACTTGGTCAAAAGACCGGAGTACTGCTCTTCGGATCTGCGCTAACTGGCGCGGAAAAAAGAAGAACGGACGTCAGCGCGCGGAGGCGGCGTCTATATACTCCAGCGACGTCATCACGGCGCACGACGCCGACGACGCGGAGCCGCAGGGGACGCCTGCAGACGACGCCTACCGACGCGCAGGGGTACTGCTACGCAAAAGTTTCCGGATCCAGACTGACGCCTGGGGATATTCTAAGGTAAGGAATCTAATACTAACCTGTTTCTTTCAGATTTCTGAATGCAATTGGCAGTGCACCTCCATCCTTGGATTGACAGTAACGCTGTTTCTGAACTTGAAACAATTCCGCCATGCTGGCTGCTATCCGCATTCACAAGTGCACTTTACAAATAAGACAGACCAGTTTGAATCCGGATTCGTAAATAAAAATTGGGAACTTGCATTTAGCAATTATTGTTTTTGGCCATCTAAGTCACTAAGCACTAATGTTTTGCGTCTTTAAATTCAGTTTCATTGTCCAAATTCCCCTGTCAAGGGACAGGCGTCTTAAAGTTGTCTTGACAACCAATTTGACACAGGCCTTCTTTTCCGCTGAATGTTATCATGTGCTTGAGTTCATTAACTAATACGCTAATATAGAGACCTATTCCCGGCCTACTCATACCCACATGTTGGGGCAATGGTTTAGAAACTCGTTCAAGAGCAGGCTCGATTTATTTTTCAGCCCCCTATGTGTTCCTGTTTAAAAATATGGCGCATAATGCATATATGTATTTTATTTGAGTGTATCATTTCAGGTGCACTATCTTGATAACGAGTTTTATCATTTCTTTTTTAATCTTCTGAAGGGCAAACAAAGCTGTATCTTTCTTCTCTGCAAAAGCTTGTAACCCTTTTTTATGCCTCGATTCACATAAGTGGATTTGGCACACATGGAAAACTCCACTCCATGTTTCCAAAGCTTATTTTGCAGCCTGATCAGCAGATCCCCCTGCCATACCTTATCATAGCACCTGCTTACGCTTAAACACAGTTAGGGAACTCCTTTGCACTTTCACCACCATAACAGTAACCGACTGCCATACACCTACTGTTACTGAAGTTAATATTTGTTCTAAAAGTTTGGTAGAGGAAAACTGCCGATCTAAGCATTTTCCCATCACAACCCTGCCATGTTAGAAACAAATATATTTAAAGATAAACTTAATAAACTGAATTTGCCTCATACACAGCCCCATATTTCAAGTTTAATAAAGCGGAGTAGATTGTGCTTTGAGGTTATTAGCTGTACTGAGTTATCCAGTATTCTGTTTCCTGTAGTGTTGTGTTTTGGTGTACTGTGTAATGAGCTGTGTTACTCTACGCTGTGCACTGTTACAGTAAATGGTTCATGCAACGCTCGCAACAACTGGCCCATCTATTTCACCATTTGAATAACTCCGCGAGAGCCTTCAAGGAACTTGGGGGGGAAAAAAATGCCCAAGTCATCTGGTTGTCAGGCAATGCAATAGGTCTCGCATTTGCGAGAGTTTAAGCTATTGGCATTGTAAATGGCAATGCCTTTTATTTAATGTTTTAGAAACCAAAACATAAATAAAAGCATTATTATTTACAATGCCAATAGCTGAAACTTGCGTACATGCGAGACCTATTGCATTGCAAAGGCTTGTTTTTACTGCAATTCGACCGCTGTGGACATTGGGTGTGCGTGAGGCAAGTGCGCTCGCACTAATGAAATGTTACCCAAACGGTGGCTACCAACCACAATACTTAGATTATCACCTGACCTCAGCTAATAAATAACTCACTGTGGAGAAGATACGATTTTGTTGTTGTTATAAACGATTGGAGAGCGCACGGCGCGTGCTGCCACCGTCCAGCTGCACACTGCGCAGCTGCTGCCTGCCGTGTAGCCATATCTCAAGACCAGGGAAGTCCGTTTAGATAGGAAGTGAGGAGGGGGGAGGGGAGGGGGCAGCCACCTGACAACAACCAAGCTCTATTCTCCCCCAGAGACATCCCAGATAAGCCTGCCGCCTCAGCAGACCGATCCATATGGCGCCCACAACGTCACTCGCTTTTAGGTAAAGGTACAATAGTGTTTATCTCACTAGCTTCTTCGCTCCAGCTTCACGACAGGTGGCGCAGGTGTTATATTTTCGGACGGAGGAAGGTGAGGAGGTTTGTTTTAGATTAGATAAACTCCCCATCAAGGCTCTAGCTTTAGGGAAATGTAACGGTTTCTTCATACGACGATAACAGAACCACCCTGAGCCCTAGTCAACGACAGCATGGATAACAACAACTGCCAGCAGAACTCGCATGCGCTGTAACGCGTGGCCTGTTGCAAATGCAGGTTTCCCAATTCAATAGTAGGTCGATGCGGCTGCTAGATGTATGTAAACGTGAAACAAGCAGCCAAACCGGTAAACAACCCTGGACAATGACTGTCACATTTGGGTAATTTATTAGACTATGAGAATAACTAGCCTGGCAGTGCTCAAAATTAAACCTGTCTAGGCGTGAGGTGCTGGGATTACATGAAGCAAAAAATCACATTAAAACTGGCCCTAATAGCAGGTAGAGGAAAAGTAGACTAAAAAGACTGAATTATACCGAGACGGTTCAAAAGGGCCTGCCTCAAAGTGCTTCCCGATTACCGTCGAGAGGACGCAGTATTCATGAAAGGCACGTTTGTGTTTCTTCCTCGAGGCGTGGTGCTGGTCTCTGGGTGAATGGTGATAAGCTGTACTTTCCATAATCAACGAGGAGTGTCTCTTTCCGAACTGAGGCGTATTCGCAACATGAAACAGGGTTGAGTCAAGTGAGCGAAGCAAATAACCAGAGAGGCAGAGGAGTGTTTTGCTGGCTAAGTATTATGGGTAGATATTATATACACATGTGTGGCTGAAAACGAAGGCTACCGAATGTGCTTTTGGACAGGAAACTGTGTCGTAATGAGGGCCTGGGTGCCTAAATTCAATGGAATATGCTGACTCTGGGGTTAATCCAGATGTCCAGAGTCATATTTGACTCGAGGGGACTCCTCACACAGTTTTCAGGGTGAGATGACTTAATGGCTGCAACCTTTCTGGACTAATCTATACCTAGCCTACCAACATTTGCATATTTGTGTCTGATCTCTATGATCTCACCTCCCAGGTGCAACAAGGTTACATTTTATCTCCTTTCTTACTTACTACGTATATCTACCCCAACTTGCTTCTTACACACAACAGAAGCTTACTTTTAAAAATTGAGCTGACAGCTAGTTGATTTCCAACCTTCTTAATTTTACGAGGCAAAAATTGCCCAGAAAAAAAAAATCTGACAGAGACTCTAGCTTGCAGATGCGGGACTGTAGATAATTTTCAGGAATTTAATCTTGCAAAAATGGAAGTCCCGCTTACATCCAAAGTGCCCGTTACCTGGAATTACACCTTCTGGCCAGCAGTGATGGGCCAATCCCCACCTTGCTAAATCTGTTCATAATCTGGGCAGCAATATTAATTGAAGTTTTATACCAGATGTTAAAGTCTCTAATAAAATAAGTACATTATTTTCCCAGTTGAAACTCCTAAAGATAATTTTACCCTTCATTGTGCAGAATCTACACATGCCACTCATTAAAGCTTTCATCCAATCATGCTTGGATTATGAAAACTGTAAAACTTGCTTCTTCTGGAATACTGCTACACCAGTTATACATACTCCTTTTACACAGTCTCTCAAGAAGACAGCATATTCTTCCAATCCTTCAGTTTCTTTGGTGGCTTCCAGTCCACAAGAGAGTACTCTTTAAAGGCATGACTATAGTTCACCATATTTTGTATCAAAACTTCGTAGCTCTTAAATTCAGCTGAATCTATCTCAGCCAGGCTCGACCTCTCCTATCAACGCCCAGCAAGAAATTCATGGAAATTGGGGATTTCTTTATAGTTAGTTGGAGCTCAAACCTGCAGCAATTTCCAAGACCAGATGACCACAGAAAAATGTCTACTAGATTTAAGAAACTCCTAAAGATCTGTCCGTCTGCACTTTCATACTTTACTTTCTATCGATCAGCCTTCGTGTTGACATCCTTAGAGTACTGAGATGCCTAGGTCACTGATGCGCTCAAAGACAACATGATTAGTGAACCTATGATTTGAAGACTTACACACATAAAAGATTGGTGGTCATTTTATAGATAGAACCATAGTTAGATTTGTAGGAGGCTGGCTTAGAATATGGTGCTCACTTTTCTAATCCAGACAATCCTTATGGTGATTTTAGTGGTCTTAGACAACCTTAGAAAGCTCTCTAAGTGGCAGCTGTGGACAGCAGTTTTCAGGCTTAGTCCAGAAGGGGTGTAAAGCAGCTTGTTTTACCAGCTGTTAATCTTATTGTTATAGGTTAAGTGAAAAAGAACCACACAGTGTATATATATAAAAATAGGTATTTATCATAAGACACTCACTAACACGTGACAATATCTCCTACCCGGAGATATAACACAATGCACATAATACTTTGCAAATAAAACAGGTAAGTAGCACAAATGTACAATGGTCTCCAGGGGGAGACCAAATCATATACTAAAATAGTGGTATGTGAACCATGACCCAAGTCGGAACTGTACCCAGAATACGTAGAAGGGCTGGGGACCCAAGGAACCACCTGAGGTAAGTACCCAGGAACTCCACGGAGGCCGATGCAGAATGGGAATACAACCGGATGCTCAATTCAAGTCAATGGGTAAGTCGAGGTTGCAAGTTTAAGGAAGGAACCTTCCCAGTGGACCCTGAAGAAACCCCTTGGGAGATAGACGGTTGGAGAGCCACCTCACCCGTGGATACCCTATGAAACAGGATACCTACACCAGGGAAGCCGGATGCATAGGTGCGAAGTGGCGTCGGAAACCACAGTCAAACTCAATGGAGGACTTCAAGAAGATGCAGCTGGCGAAGAAGGTGAAAGTGTCTGGTGGAACCCAAAGGTGGATCCAAGATGTGAAGTACCTGCAAGCAGAGGGGAGAGAGCCTATGCCACTCAGGAGTGACCAGAGGCACGGAAGACGAATGCCCACCGATGTCGGGTGATGCAGGAGAGTTGACGATGACCTTGGAGCTGCAGCTGTGTGGACCAGCCGACGCTGTGGAAGACCAGGAGCCGTTCACGACCGAGCTGATCCACGCCAGATGTCAAGAGTTGAGGGGTCGGTGTCCATCAGGACAACAAGCCTTGGCAACTGCAAACAATGTGGCAAGCAAAAAAAGGAGTGTATATAACAAGGACCCCCTGAATTAGCAAAAAAAGTGCAGGGCCTGGACCAGCAAGTTCCAAGCAAGCAAGGAAGCACACTGAAGTCGAAGAAGATCCACAGGCCAGAGGCACAGGAGTCGCAAGAGGACTTCGAGCATCTCACCAAATGATGAAGCCTCATGGTGCAAGGGATGTGGTGCAGGCGAAGATTTTGGCTGCATGAGATGCTTGAGGTTGGAGCTTCTTGGAGCCCGAAGATCTTTAAGGAAGAGAGCCAACAAGCCTTGACACCGGCAAGTCGACACGGTGCACAGGAGTTCGGTTCTGGTGGTTCCGATGAGGGATACTGGCCTCAAAATTGGTGAGAAGACAGTGCAGGTCTCGAGGGAGTTGTAGGACCACCACCTGTGTTGCTGAGCCTTTCGGAGTCTGCAGGAGCCCAGGAGCAGCAGATCGGTCAGCTTTGTTGAGGTGCCTGGAGATGCAGGGAAGTGACTCCTTCACTTCAAGGGAGATTCCTTCAGGTGTCTTGGAGGTCCACAGGCCTTGGAAGGATCCTGTATCGAGCACAGGTACAGACATTGCTGTAGACGAGCAGGACGACGAGACCAGGAGCAACAGAAGACTTCCCAGTTGCAGTCTTGGTGCCCAGAGCAGAGTCCAGCGAAGTACAGAGTGCCCAGACGGTCGAAGATAAAGTTGTCCCAAGACTAATCTAGAGACCCACCCACAGGTAAGCCCGTAAGTACCCTAAGGAAATGATTTGGACGATTCAGGGGTCTCTCCCAGAGGAGGGTTTGGACAGTGGGGAAGATACTCCCATATCCTTTGTCCAGTATCGGGCCAAAGCGGGAACCAATGGGTTCTTTAACTGGTTTGAACTGGAGTATGCAAGGAGGGCACCAAATGTGCCCTTCAAGCAGTCTCAGTGGCACTCGCAAGTGCCCCCACCCTGCTCCAATACACTAAACCGTGTCTGGGAGGTGGTTGTGAGAAGTTGGCCTGGTATATGATGTTCACTATTCTAGTGAGCACCTTGCACCAGTCCAAACAACCCTTATGGTGATGGTTGTAAAGTCAACCTTATAGACCAGCTATCCTAGTGGTAGCATGGACAAAAGCAGTCTTAGGCTAAACTCAAGAGGGCATGTGAAGCCAGCTGTTTTACCTTATGCAAATCTTTTAATACCAAATGAAAGGACACCACACAGGTTATATATTCAAAATATATATGTATTTATTTCTAAATAGATCCCCTTAACTCTGTATGACCACAGGAGCACAAGCGTATAACAAGTAACTTAATATAACATACAAAAGTTGCACAAATATGGATAGGCCCTGGTGGCCCGCTAAACCATATACTAAAATAGTGGTATAAGTACCACGTCACGAACAATGGTAAGGCCTAGGGCCTTGGGAATCGCTGGGGCTACACTGGGCTAACAGCAGTTAGGGAGCAGGAGGCCCACAGGATGCGGGTGCAGTGTCTAAATGCACACGCGTGCCCCAATAGAAGTCAATGGGTGCGTAAAGTTAGAAAGTTGCAGATTTGGAAGTCTTCCGACTGGACTAGAACTTAACCACTTAAAACTAGGACACTAGGGATGTAAATCTCTACAGGAGCACCGCAGTACTCGCGTTACCTCACCCACAGGAAGCGGGTGCATAGGTGTCAAAGTGTGTCGGGTTTCGTCGTGGAGTTCTATGGAGCCTTGGAGAAAAGATGCTGCAGGCAACTAGGAGAGAAGAGTCCGGTTGGATCCAAGGGTGGATCGAAGATGTAGAGTACCTGAAAGCAGAGGGGACAGAGTCTGGGTCACTAGCCAGTGACCAGGAAGGAACCAGGAAGGAACCAGGCGATGTCGGGTTGCAATCAGGTGATGTCGTGAAGCTTGTCTCCGCAGCCACGTGGACCAAGAGGTGTCGACGACTACCAGGAGCTGGGCACGGACTGTCCCACGAAGGTTCTCGCTGATAGCGGTGTCAGTTCTCGATTCGGAATCAACAGGCCTTGGCAAATGCAACCCACGCAGGAATCGAAGGTGGCTTCTGGATCAGACCAGCAAGGTCTGATGGGCTGCTCCTTTTTAGGGGAGCAAGGGCCAGTCTGGAGCAACCAGATCAGCGTTGAAAATTCAAAGGTTCGTCGTCACAGAGGCCACTAGCCAATGGGCAAGTGACCGGACAGACGCGTCGAGCAGGAAAATGCAAAAGGGCCCCACGCAGCACTCGGTGAGTGTGGAGAGGTGATCTTCGGTGCAAAGGATGCTCGGGGCTGGGGCTTCTCAATCCCCAATCCACAGCTTCGAGGGTGCCTCAGAAGCTGCACGGAAAGCACTTCGCTGGCTTTCCAAGATGGCCGGTCCCACGTCTCTCGTCGCCTCCACGGGTCTCAGCTTTGCTGTGGATCGGGCTGTTGGATGTCTGGAAATCCGGGTCTTGTCAGGTTCTGTCGTTTGAGCTCCGGCGGGAGCAACGATAAAGCAAACCGTTAAGCGCTTGATGGTGCCTGCTTGCACAGGGTGGTCACTCCTTGACCACAAGGGAGATTCTTCAGTCTTCTACGTCGAGTAGGATGTCGAAGGGTCCAGAGTTTCGTATCAGAGTTTCAGTCAGGATGATCTAAAGTCTAAGGGCACAGCTCCTACCTTTATTCCAAATCAAGGGGCTGGATCACCTGGTAGGTCCCTCCTATGGGTGGGACCCAGGAAGGGGGTGGTTACACCCCTTTCCCTTTGTTCAGTTTCACGCTGGGGCTGGAGTGCCCCAGCACTGGTTTGAAATGGACTATGCATGGGACACCTTGTGTGCCCCAGGCAGTGTCTCATTTCATTCAGCCTCCCTGCCCCAATCCACTATCTCCTGTCTGGGGTGGTGCTAGCACCTCCCTGTGACAGGAAACCTATTGTCCAAGCCTCCCTCGCTGGAAGGGCTCCCAGCAGCAGGAGGTCAGACTTGTGTCTGTGGCAGCAAAATCCATTTTGCGATGCTGAGGCTCTGGTTAACTTTAACCGGGATTAATGGAACTAACATGTCTTCTCCCTCTAGAAGGGTGGAATGCTACCCCCGTCGCCAGAACTGGCGAGGGGGTAGTATTCCAAAGCGTATGACACCTTACACGACATGTTTTGATAAAGCCAAACCAAAGTTGTCACCTGACCGCGAGGTACATAATGCACTTAAGAATATATGGTATGGCAATATCCTAGAACAGCTATAAGGACATGGTTCCAAAAGCTGCAGACAGGCTCAGCTCATGCTAGAGCACCATCTCACATAAAACCAAGCACTCTGCCTCCAGGATTGTTAAGGCCTGCCATAGGAGTGACTTATAGGTGCATATGTGTCCAGATATAAGGTTAGACATAGGAATACTATATCTAAGCAAGGGGTGATTACACGACCTTGCCCCAGCTGAGTGATCAGCCAGTTGTGTCAGTTTGGATGGCCAGCCAGGGGTGGCAAAAGATATGCTGCAGCCCCTGGTAGGCCTTGGGTGCACCTATGCCCTGGGTACCTATAGTACACTGTACAGGGACTCATAAGAGTGACCCAAATCCAATTAAGTATGCACCTAAGGTACATGGAGTCCATTTTATAGAGAGACCAGATAGCCTGGGGCCCTGATTAGCAGGATCCCAGGCCAACTAAGTCAAAAACCAGCTAAACACAAGGCAAAAAATCTGGGGTAACCATAGTCAGGTATCCACCTTCCTACACCCCCCCCCCCCCAAACGAAAGGAGATAAGGCTATCCTTGACCAGGTAAGCCTATATTGCCTAAGTGGCCATATAAGGAAGTACCTGCACTAGCATGGTTACCCCCTGTCTCATGGTCCACTAAGCAATCCCTCACCCTAGGGGTATCAGAGGGTCTCCACCATAGGGAATCTCTACCTGTGGTGTGTTTTGGCAAAGTAAAAGGCTGGTGTTGAGATTGAGTACTGAAGTGAGGCTCCACTAATGTAGGGATCAGCTTCCTCCAATCACTATCCACCATGTGTGCCTTTCTTTCCATGACTGAGTTGCACTGTACTCTCACGGTCAACCTCTGGCTGCCTACAGCTGGAGGCTGGGTCCCTTTTGTTGGCTTACTGGAGGGACAGGTCAGGTTTGGGGCCTTTGGGTCCCATGTTTGGCTGTGATAACAGTGTCCATCTGGGGGAGGTTCCTAACTAAGAGTAAGGGAGGTCCCTCAGGAGTTTCTGTAATTTTCACCTTGCTAGGGCTGCTAGCTTTGGTGCCCCTAATCTGCTGATGGGGGTGTTCTGGTGGACAGGGGGCCCTTTGGGGTCCACTGACCTCCCTGACCTCTACAGCCCTGGGCTGACTGAGGCAGGGTAGAGAGGGGCAGGTTACCTGCTCCAGACTGGGTTCCACCTTGGAAGGGTCCACTGACATCAGGGGCTCTGCCAGGCTAGGCCTGACTACCTCTGGGGCAGTTCCTTCACAAGGGGGTAGGGTCAGTTCCCTGAGGAGGCTGACTCTCACCTAATGTCTGGTGGGAGGGAGACTTGTCTTCCTCCCAAATGCTCTCTGTCTGAGTGGAGTGATCCATAGTTTCAGGTTTCACAACACTGAAATCTGTCTGAGTTTGGGCTGTGGCCATCACAGCCCCACCAACCTTTTCAGGAAGGGACTACGTTTGGTTTGGGCTGTTACCATCACAGCCCTGTCAGTCTGTCTAGGGAAGGAGTCTGCTGGAGGTTGGGCTGAGACTAGCACAGCCCTACCAACCTTTTCAGGGAGGATCTCCTGAGCTGGGGCTGTGGCCATCACAGCCCCACTAACCATTCCATGGAGATTTACCATTTTAGAATGGGTTTCTTGTTCTACCTCAGCCCAGGCTGAGATTTCCAGATCATTTCCCAGTAGACAATCTACAGGCAAGTTTGTAGACACTGCCACTCTCTTGGGGCCAGTGACACCTCCCCAGCTGAGATTAACTACTGCCATGGGATGATCTTTCTGTACTCCATCAATGTTGGTCACCTGGTATGTGGCTCCAGGTAAAAGTTGCCTTGAGGGGACTAGACTCTCAGTCGCCATAGTGATGCTAGCCCCTGTGTCTCTATAGGCCTCAATTTTCTGACCATTGAAGAGGGGCTCCTGTCTGTACTTGCTCAAAGTGTTGGGACAAGCAGTGAAGTTGGCAAACCCCATGCCATCCTCACAGACAAGAGTAGCTGCTGTAGGGGACCTGGTTAGGCCAGAGTCCACCTGTGTTCCAAAAGTAAACACAGCCAAATTCTTGGGGGCACTCCCACCACCTGGGGGATTACTACTAATAGTAACAGGAGGTGTTGAAGTCTTACTTGGAGGAATATTTTCCTTATTGTTGTTCCTTGGGCAACTGCTATCAGTCTTCCAGTGGCCAGGCTGTGTTCCAAAAGTAAACCCAGCCAAATTCTTGGGGGCACTCCCACCACCTGGGGGATTACTACTAATACTAACAGGAGGTGTTGGAGTCTTACTTGGAGGAATATTTTCCTTATTGTTGTTCCTTGGGCAACTGCTATCAGTCTTCCAGTGGCCAGGCTGTTTACAGACATGGCAATAAGGTTTCTTGACAGAGGAGGTGTTTTGGGACCCACCCCCACCATTGGAGTTTTGGGGCCTGGTGGAGGACTTGTCTTTTGATTTATCCCCACCCTTCTCTTGAGTCTTGGTAGTATCTTTCTTTTGGTCACCACCCTGATTCTTAGGCATAATCCTGGTTCTAACCCATTTGTCTGCCCTCTTACCCAATTCTTGTGGAGAGGTCAGATCTGAGTCCACCAGGTGCTGGTGTAAAAGCTGGTTTTGACAATTACTAAGGATCTGCTCCCTCATAATCAAATTATACAATCCTGTATAGTCATGTACTTTGCTGCCCAGTAACCAACCTTCCAGAGCCTTAGTAGCACAATCTACAAAATCAGTCCAGTCCTGAGTCTGAGCCTTCTGGGTATCTCTGAACAACAACCTGTATTGCTCAGTGGTTAAGCCAAACCCATCAATCAGAGCACTCTTCAGGACAGTGTAGTTTTTAGCATCCTCATGTCTAACTGTGAGGAGCTTGTCTCTTCCTTTTTCTGAAAAGGAAAGCCACAAGATTGCTGCCCACTGACTTTGGGGAACCTGCTGTACCATGAAGGCCCTCTCCAAAGCCGCTATCCACTTGTGATGTCATCCCCATCTTTGTAGGGGGGCACAATCTTACTCAGGTTTCTATGATCATAGGACCTGTCTTTATACTTAGGGATATTGCTGCCACCAGTGGAATCTAATCCACTTAACTTTTGCTCCCTTGCTAAAGCAAGTTTAGCTTGGGCCAGGGCTGTTTCCTCTTTCTCTATCTGAAGGTGGACAGCTCTCATCCTAGCCTCATGTTCTCTTCTCTGGGGGGGGGGGAAGTCATTCCCCTTTGAGAACCCCTTGAGGCATTAGAGAGGAGAGACTATCTGGAAGGAGATATTTCCCTTCTATTGCCTGGATTAAGTCTACTATTAGGTATGGTGAGGTGAAACCCTTCTCCATTCCCATGTAAGCTTCGGTTAGCCTGGCTAAGCCTCCTGACTTGGACCTGGCTATCATCTCCATCTGAATCTTCCTCCACTTCTTCCTCATCTACTTCTGGGGTTATGGAGTCATCTTCTGTGGAGGGTACTCCTTCACCTGTATTGTCTGGGGGGCCTGGTTTAGAGGCCTTCTCAAGATCAGCAGCCTCTAGGACTTCTATCAGGTGTTGGATGGTAGGGTTGGAACCCTGTTTCAACATCCTTGAGGTACACAGTGACCTCATCTCTCGGAAGTTGAGCATTTCATATCTGGAGGGTGCCTTGGGAAGGTCACTTTCCACAGGTAGAGAACCAGAGGGTTCACCTGTGCCAGACATGTCTAGTGAGGTGTGGTGTGTGCACCTACCTACACTGAGTGTTTACCTACTAGAACCTCTCTAGGAGTTGTAGTCAGGGTGTGCTAAGCCCTTTCCTCTACAACAACTAAGTTCAGTAGAACCTATGTATTTTAAGCTTTGTTATATGTACCTATGGTACCTAATGTGATCTTTCAAATTATATCAAAGATTACAATGGTAAAACAACAGCAAGCTCAAATCCCAACCGCTGCACACCAATGTGAGAAGTTGGCCTGGTATATGATGTTCACTATTCTAGTGAGCACCTTGCACCAGTCCAAACAACTCTTATGGTGATGGTTGTAAAGTCAACCTTATAGACCAGCTATCCTAGTGGTAGCATGGACAAAAGCCGTCTTAGGCTAAACTTAAGAGGGCATGTGAAGCCAGCTGTTTTACCATATGCAAATCTTTTAATACCAAATGAAAGGACACCACACAGGTTATATATTCAAAATATATATGGATTTATTTCTAAATAGATCCCCTTAACTCTTCATGAGCACAGGAGCACAAGCGTATAACAAGTAACTTAATATAACATACACAAGTTGCACAAATATGGATAGGCCCTGGTGGCCCGCTAAACCATATACTAAAATAGTGGTGTAAGTACCACGTCACGAACAATGGTAAGGCCTAGGGCCTTGGGAATCGCTGGGGCTACACTGGGCTAACAGCAGTTAGGGAGCAGGAGGCCCACAGGTTGCAGGTGCAGTGTCTAAATGCACACGCGTGCACCAACAGAAGTCAATGGGCGCGTAAAGTTAGAAAGTTGCAGATTTGGAAGTCTTCCCACTGGACTAGAACTTAACCACTTAAAACTAGGACACTAGGGATGTAAATCTCTACAGGAGCACCGCAGTACTCGCGTTACCTCACCCACAGGAAGCGGGTGCATAGGTGTCAAAGTGTGTCGGGTTTCGTCGTGGAGTTCTATGGAGCCTTGGAGAAAAGATGCTGCAGGCGACCAGGAGAGAAGAGTCCGGTTGGATCCAAGGGGGGATCCAAGATGTAGAGTACCTGAAAGCAGAGGGGACAGAGTCTGGGTCACTAGCCAGTGACCAGGCAGGAACCAGGAAGGAACAAGGCGATGTTGGGTTGCAATCAGGTGATGTCGTGAAGCTTGTCTCCGCTGCCACGTGGACCAGGAGGTGTCGACGACGACCAGGAGCTGGGCAAGGACTGTCCCACGAAGGTTCTCGCTGATGGCGGTGTCGGTTCTCGATTCGGAATCAACAGGCCTTGGCAAATGCAACCCACGCAGGAATCGAAGGTGGCTTCTGGATCAGACCAACAAGGTCTGATGGGCTGCTCCTTTTCAGGGGAGCAAGGGCCAGTCTGGAGCAACCAGACCAGCGTTGAAAATTCAAAGGTTCGTCGTCACAGAGGCCACTAGCCAACGGGCAAGTGACTGGACAGACGCGTCGAGCAGGAAAATGCAAAAGGGCCCCACGCAGCACTCGTGAGTGTGGAGAGGTGATCTTCGGTGCAAAGGATGCTCGGGGCTGGGGCTTCTCAATCCCCAATCCACAGCTTCGAGGGTGCCTCAGAAGCTGCACGGAAAGCACTTCGCTGGCTTTTCAAGATGGCCGGTCCCACGTCTCTTGTCGCCTCCACGGGTCTCAGCTTTGCTGTGGCTGTTGATCGGGCTGTTGGATGTCTGGAAGTCCAGGTCTTGTCAGGCTCTGTCGTTCGAGCTCCGGCGGGAGCAATGATAAAGCAAACCGTTGAGCGCTTGATGGTGCCTGCTTGCACAGGGTGGTCACTCCTTGACCACAAGGGAGATTCTTCAGTCTTCTACGTCGAGTAGTATGTCGAAGGGTCCAGAGTTTCGTATCAGAGTTTCAGTCAGGATGATCTAAAGTCTAAGGGCACAGCTCCTACCTTTATTCCAAATCAAAGGGCTGGATCACCTGCTAGGTCCCTCCTATGGGTGGGACCCAGGAAGGGGGTGGTTACACCCCTTTCCCTTTGTCCAGTTTCGCGCCAGAGCTGGGGCTGGAGTGCCCCAGCACCGGTTTGAACTGGACTATGCATGGGACACCTTGTGTGCCCCAGGCAGTGTCTCATTTCATTCAGCCCTCCCTGCCCCAATCCACTATCTCCTGTCTGGGGTGGTGCTAGCACCTCCCTGTGACAGGAAACCTATTGGCCAAGCCTCCCTCGCTGGAAGGGCTCCCAGCAGCACGTCAGACTTGTGTCTGTGGCAGCAGCATCCATTTTGTGATGCTGAGGCTCTGGTTAACTTTAACCGGGATTAATGGAACTAACATATCTTCTCCCTCTAGAAGGGTGGAATGCTACCCCCGTCGTCAGAACTGGCGAGGGGGTAGTATTCCAAAGTGTATGACACCTTACACGACATGTTCTGATAAAGCCAAACCAAAGTTAGCATCTGACCGCGAGGTACATAATGCACTTAAGAGTATATGGTATGGCAATATCCTAGAACAGCTATAAGGACATGGTTCCAAAAGCTGCAGACAGGCTCAGCTCATGCTAGAGCACCATCTCACATAAAACCAAGCACTTTGCCTCCAGGATTGTTAAGGCCTGCCATAGGAGTGACTTATAGGTGCATATGTGTCCAGATATAAGGTTAGACATAGGAATACTATATCTAAGCAAGGTGTGATTACACGACCTTGCCCCAGCTGAGTGATCAGTCAGTTTTGTCAGTTTGGATGGCCAGCCAGGGGTGGCAAAAGATATGCTGCAGCCCCTGGTAAGCCTTGGGTGCACCTATGCCCTGGGTACCTATAGTACACTGCACAGGGACTCATAAGAGTGACCCAAATCCAAATAAATATGCACCTAAGGTACATGGAGTCCATGTTAAAGAGAAAGCAGATAGCCTGGTGCCCTGATTAGCAGGATCCCAGGCCAACTAAGTAAAAAACCAGCTAAACACAAGGCAACAAATCTGGGGTAACCATAGTCAGGTATCCACCTTCCTACAGTGGTCATACCTCTCTGTGACTGGATATCTAGTGTTCTGCCTTCCCCTGCTCGAGCTTGGCTCAGCAGCAGGAGAGCAGAAACATGTTTCTGGTCGGCAGCAGCCTAGCTTGCTGTCCGGTTCTGGAAGACAGGTACCGGGAGCACTGAGGGCCTCCCGGAGGAGCTTTACAGTGCATGGAATCATGCCTCCCACATCGTTTATGGTGTGGGGTATGATTTCAACATGTTTGATACCAAACATGACGGGGTTCGTTACAGCCCGTTT
Source organism: Lissotriton helveticus (assembly GCF_964261635.1). Classification (NCBI taxonomy): domain Eukaryota; kingdom Metazoa; phylum Chordata; class Amphibia; order Caudata; family Salamandridae; genus Lissotriton; species Lissotriton helveticus. The sequence goes on along the minus strand of NC_136070.1, from coordinate 1,066,310,130 downwards.
AGAGATGGTCATCGCGTAGTGACACATGGCCACTCTATATGTCGTAATGGCTGATGCACTTACAACCCGGAAAAATGGACTTCGAAGGTTGTAGGGTATCCCACTCATGCAAGGACACCCTCACACTTGGAACCGAGCACACTGCCTTCAAGATTGAATGGCCTGTCTTTGGGATAACTTATAGGTTTTAAGTGCAGTGACCTCAGATATAAGCAAACTTATATCTTTTGTAAGTGGTGCTAGCACCAGATTACACATGCTGCAATGGTAGGCCTGCAGTCACAATTTGAGCGGTCTCACTTGGGTGACATAATACATGCTTCAGCCCATTGGAGACGCCTGGTGTGCCTTGGTACCATATACTAGGGATCTATAAGGGTACACCAGTAGCCAATCTGGGGTGTATCGAAGTACTTACCATGCCAATTTAGGGAAGAAAGCACAGATAGGGTCCCGATTAGCAGGATTCCAATCAGACTAGTCGGAAACAGCATAAGTGGGGGTAACCATAAAAGCAGATCCTACTTGTCTACAATATTTAGCCTCTGCAGCAACTTTGTTGAGATCCAGACATGAAGGCGATTTTATAGGGACTAGTTATAATTTTTGCTTAGTTACAATTACTTAATAGTGAGTAGTCACAGAAGTGATAATAGAATGATTGAGTTAGGTTGCTGCTATTTATGATCTGTAAAGAGTTCAGAAGTTGATTGAGATGCAGAGTGAGCAGAGGCGGATGTTGAGAGGTGAACATTTATTAAAATGTTACACAAGCCCTGACAGAAGCTGGAAAGTGTCAGGAACAGTTTAAACTATTGAGAACAGCCAAAGAAAATGCAAAACAGTGGTGGAAAGAACGTAATACTTGCTTATCTTTTGAAAGGAGACAGAGGAAATCTTGTCGTCTTTAGTGCTGAACACTGGGTCAAGCTCTAAAAGGTTTCATTTCCAGACTTTCAAGGAAGGCCGTTTAATTGCCATGATATGGGAGTTTAGTGCATTCGGGGGCAATGGTGCGAAGGAGGAGTAATGCGGAGAGGAAAGAGGCAAAATCCAGTGGGTCGGAGCTTAGATTCGTGAGTGGAGTCTGTAACTGGACAACAGTGGTTTTCTGAGAGGCTATAGGTATATAGTATAGAAGCTGTTGATGGGTCTTGTAGGTGTTTCAGAGGCAACTTTGCTTTTTCACTGAATGTCTTTCTAGAATATAGTCATTTTTCAATCTCCGAGGTTTGTCGTTTCAAATGGGTTTAGTGTCTGATATTAAACCGAATACATCGGAAACAACAGTTTGCTACTTTTGTGTATTTGGATAAAAAGTGGCCTTTTGTAGCACATATGGCTTTCTCTTTTATTGCTCGACATTAGATGAGGCTGATTGTAGCCACAGTGTCAACATTCTTCCACTGATGTTCGTGATAGCTGGCCAACCAATCATCATTAGAATTGTTTGCTTGATACCGGATTCACTTTAGGTCTCTCTCACTTTGAGAATGTTTACCCTCCCAATCCCCTTCCTTTGGCGTGGACTGACCACTTTTATGGCCCTTTCCCATCCATCTTGAAATCCTCCTTCTATCTTGTATCCTGCCTCACTTGGAGTAGTTCTGAGCCCTGGTCAAAATTAGCTGCCCAGGACTTCCCCCTACCCGCTATTTACCAATATATTCCTAGTCATCTACATCTTCGCTGGCAAGCAGTTATACCAACTAGCTCCACCTATATCCTCAAGGATGATTTGAGTCCCTGCACCGGTTCCATGTTGTCCTCAAGCTCTAGCTGCTTACGTGTATTTTAGTAAAAAATTGGAATGGGATTGGCACACACATCCTTGTCCCAAAAGTCAGAACCTGCTAAACTCCAGCTCACAATTCATAAAACACAAAAGAAAAGATCAGAGCCACCCACTCTACTTACAATGCCTCCATTATTGAAAAAGCTTCCAAATACAACTCTGAAGCTTATAGCATCAATAATGTCATCCGACTTTGTCTGACACATCTATTATCAATCCAATGAAGAAACATTGCAAACGTTTTCTTTCTTACAACAATTTAAGGTCGTCGGGCCTTTTTTGGGCCGCTTCTACTTCTGTTCTTCTAGCCACCCTCTAACATTGCTTTGCTCCACTATCTGAGTGAATTCCTTACCCTCACTCGTGAAATCACTTTCAATATTCTTTGTACAGCCAAATCTGGTTCTATTGATCCTAGCCTTCCCTCAAGTACTCTTTAAAGCACCTCTTCCTCTTAGTTGGGCCTATTTTTGCGATCAGTGTATAATACATAGGTCACAGGTTTAATTCATGGCAGGGTGAACCAAGACTTCCACCATTCTGAGGTGTATAAAATGAGTATAATTAATTCAAGTGAAAGAAACGCTCATTTTTACAGCACTGGGTTAACCCAAGTTTCATGAATTATGAAAAATAATTAAATATTTCCTATTGGGGCAAGGGTGTTAGGTTGCTTTCTGAGTTAAAGTAGTTTGTCTCCTCTTTGCAAAGCTGATTAAATAACCCAACGTATGGCTCTGTAATTCTATAGCATTCTAATGCCCACAAAATTCTAAAGTACATTTGCATCAGCATTAAGCAGGTGAAAATGTCATTGAAAGCGTTCTAACGGAGATAATATAAAGGCCAGAATATGCATACTGACTATTATAGTCGATAGTTATACACAAGCACCTATTTACCCACTAAGAAAGACGCCAATATAGGTCCTTCTTAGACAATTAAAGATCAGTCTTCCTTACAAGTTGTCCCATGGTAGATATGGTAGATAAGTGTGTTGGGAGGGGGGGAGGGGTTTGGACGGGGGGTGGGGAGAGGAGAGGTGAGAATGAAAGAAATGATGCATTAACGTAGATGAAATATTGTGTTGTAAAACATATTGCAGATCCTGCTCCACATACCTTTCTTTTCATGCTCCTGCTCCAAAGGCACCAGCACCCCATCATCTTCATCTCGGTAGCCATAGTACTCTGCATCAATGTCTTTCATAAGCTCTGCTCGGGTCTTCCGAGGGGGAGGGAGAGCTGGTGGGAAATGTGACAGAGTCATCTCCCTCTCAATACAGCCCCCAAGAACCAGAAAAACGTACAGATGTTACACTTACTAAGTCACATTCAACTTGAAATGCAAGTACTGAAGAACTAAATGCTTTGTTGGATTTGAAACATCATTACTAAAAAAATCAATAACATCAAAATCTATTAAACTACAAAATTGCATTAAAAAACTACAATAAAGCAATGAAGAACTACAGGAACCACACACACACAAACCAGGCAAGCAGCAGAGATGTACAAACGGTAGAGACCTACAAACAGTGGTACAATAACGTCATATACCCAGCGCATGCTAGTGATTATAGGTGGTGATAAAAACGTATCCCCTCAGCTCCATTTGTGGTTCTTTAATTAACTTTCACAAGGAATATATATGCTTTATCCATGAGCCCTCAGTAGGCATCTAAATTTGATTCCTTTACTAGATAGTGTATATTATACACTATCTAATAAGGGAATCAAATGTAGATGGCTTCTTAATAAAATGTTCAACTCTACTTTTGATAGCCTCGATCATTTGTGTACTGATTGACGATATAAGAGGCTCTGAGGTGATTTCTTGATCCAAGTTCATTGTAGTACTGACTGTTGGCAAGTGATTCCCGGAAAGGTTTTTCCTCACCTGACTTGGGTAACAGAAGCATAGAAAAAACCAACGCATTGGCTTGTACTACTATACCTTGAAAAAAAATGGTACATTCGGCTCCATTAAGGCCTGTCTAACATGTTTAACTTATTTGTCTTTATATTGTTTGTTTCGAGTGTTAAGAGATAGGAATATTTATAAACCAAGAATATACTTCGGATTGAAGTATAGATGAACGAATCTCTTAAACTAGAAATACCAGCACTAGATATTCGTTTACCAACAATCATTTGCCGGCATTTAAATGATAAGTGTCTCTCCTTGATCTGACCAAAAACATTTCCAGCAACTTGTTGTTTAGGGTAAGTGATTGGCATTACAACACATTTTGGTTTGTGATTGGAACACCTGAGCATGCTCACATGTGGTGTGTTATGTTGCAGTATTCTTTGCTGTGATTGCACTCATCTCACATTTTTCACCAAGATTAAATCCAACGGAGACCTGGATGGAGTCCTGTACTGTGTTGATTCTACGAGTGTATAGAGAATTGTGTAGTGTCTACAAATCTTGGGTAAGTGTCCCATTTCATAAGAAAGAACAGATATTTCTCCTGATACTTTATTTTTGTTCTCTTATCTTATATTTATCCCTACAGGTTCTTCTCTCATAAGAGAGTTTCAAAAGGTGAGAGCATTAGGGCTCATTATATCTGCATGGTCTGAGTGTGCAGCGAGGCATGGATTAGAGTAGCCCTAACGAAGGCCGGAGACCGGAATGGCATTTCCGACAAGCCAAAACGTGTTGGCATAATTATATGGTGGATAAGCCATTATATTTCATCCTATACCCATATCTGTTGAGGTTTTAATCATATCTGGGATTCCCACTGATAAAGGATAACTCCAGGGAATATCACAAGATATTTGTATTGGACCCCTGCGATAATCCAACAATCATTTATCTTAGAACTCCCAGCAATGGTCGAGTCCACCATGGTGGTATTTACCTACCATGGTGTGGAAAATCGCTGATGATGAAGCATATAACAAAAAGTTGTGGGTGAGACGATTTTTCAAAATGATTCTTGTAGGTTAACCTCAAATCATTTTTTTCTGGTTACCTTGCATTGTTGGCGATACAAATATATAAACTAAGCAGAGATGAGAACTTTTTAGGCAAACTCAATGTTGATGGGTATACACACATTTTCTTCAGACTGTACACATGCCCACTTACATTAACAAGAGTCTATTATTCAATCATGATATGCTTTTAATTAGCTATACCTATTTGCACAGACCTATATTATATTAACTACAAATTAAGTCTAGAAATTATTTAGGATTTTAATCTAAGCTGAATAGGAATGAAGGACTCGGAACCTCAAATGTTGAACCCTTTTTTAGATGTCTGGAAGATGTGCTGATGTGTGAAGTTGGGTGGCTTTGTGGATAAAGGAAACACAAAGTGATGATGGACGGAGTGCTGAAACTTTTCCGACACTCACCCCCAAGTCACAGAACTGGGTTGAATCCATCATTCTGCTTTGTGGATAGCAATGTGTTCTGTGAATGTGGATGGCAGACATGTGAAAGTGGATGGCTCTATGAGGGGCTGGCTAACACGTTTTGACAGCGGATAGTTGGCTACCGGATGGCTGTGTGAAAAGTTTTCTGTGAAGGTGAGATTGAAAGATGGTTGACTGAAGTTTTTTTTAAAATTCTTAAACGGTAGCTTATGGATTGGATGGAGGTTTGGCTGTGTGGGAGGGCACATACAGCAGTATTGTGACAGGGGGCGAAAGGGATTGAGGGTGAGCCAATACTTGCTATTGCATTATAAAAGGAGCCACTCTGGCCGCCGTTATGGGGACCAGAGTGGGCAGAGGCAGCGGCAGACAATAGTGTAGATCAGAAAAGCTAGTCAGATGGATGGTTCACTCGATGGCTGAAGCTTTGAGAATGGGACAAATCAATGCATTCAGGGTTTTAATTGGGATGAAAAAAGTGTGAGGGAGGGGGGGGGTCTCCAAAAGCAGCATGGTTTATTGAGCGTAATCAGCAATGTTTCCCAACAGGCAGGCCTATGTAATTATGGGTGTGGCTTAACATGTACACTAGAATCCTTTCCGTGCCATAACCTTCCGGCCGTTACAGTATTTTAGAGCTTCTCTGTGTGCTTCCTGTTATTGCAGCCAGATGCACCACTCCATAATAGAAATGCACCCAAAAAAAGACACACCTATTTGCTTTGCCAATGCTTGTTACCAGTGTCAGATAACTAACAAAGATTTTATTTATGAGACTGAATTAAATTCATTCTAAGGCCTGTGGAAGCGGTAGTGTTTAAATCAATCCTGATCTTCCCTTCACACCACTTTCCTATGCAGTCTCTTTTAGACACCTATGGCATTTCTTCCCCTACGGCTACGGCTTCTCGTTGTTTGCCGCCGAACCTCATGTGGGTATGTGTGTTTGGTGTAGCCCGCTCAGCGGACAGGTACCTACCACTAAGGTGCCATTACACGGGAGAAGACCGTTGAAGCCCGCTAGTGACCTTAGTAGGGTCTCACTAGAAAAACCAGGACCCTGTGGCCTGCCCATAAGTTTCCAGTAGGAGGTAGTATTGCCCCTTCCGCTTTGTGTAGCACAGTTCTTTTTTTCTCTAGGTCCTGATGAATTGCGTTTAGAGCTTGAAACATGTCGACCACTAGGTAGAAAATACACCACTGGATCATTGCACCAGTGTGTAATTTTTTCCTTCACTGTTTTTACTGAGGTAGTTAACCACACCATTAAAATGCCTCGTGGATTACCTAACCTTTTTTAAACCTTCACTCACTTTGCACGTCTACACCTCACCTAGAACCCTCATACCCACATGCACCCACTGACAGGAACAAAAGATCTCCGATAAAGAACCCCTTCATGGGTGCCCGTCAGACATTGCAGTGCCAGTCTGACGAGGAGCAAAACCCAGATGATGAAGCATGACACCTAGCTTGCTGGATGTGTGAGGGTTTTGGTTTCGAAAGGGGAATTTCCCCTCTTTCTTGGTTTGCTTAAACCACCACCCCATCCTTCCCTTGGGGAACTGTGTATCTTCTTGGTTTAACATTTCTTCCCCTACACCTTTCGAAAAAACTCCATCTGCGTACCTCACACCTCATCTCTTTCCTCTTCAACACCCTCTTTTCATTCTCTCCTGAGTGTACTTTCTTGCCTCTGCCTCCCTTTACAACCCCCAACACACACAATCCACCCTCTTGTAACCATTGCAATTTCTTTTATTTTCTCCCTGTCAGTGTTTCAACAGCTGTGTACCTAATTCAAACACGTTTGCATAGAATAACAAGTAAAATTAACGCCCACATTACTCTATGCAATCTGAAGAGAGGCCAAGGATAGGATGGGAATGTATTCGGAACACCCTTATGACCCATGAACAAGCACTGTGAAGAAACTGGCACTGCCTTCAACTTCAACTCCAGTGCTCTCCAGCATGGGCGGTAATAAACACCCGCCCACGACCTGAACTCGCAGACGCCACTCAGCAGTACGCATGATACACATGTAATATAGAAAGGAACAACCCACAGGCTAAAGCAAACACTCTTAAAGATTGAAAGATTGAGTAAACCATGGGAACTGTAAACAGGAACTACATCACAGACACGGATTACTTTAATGATTTTTACAGTCCTTGTTCCGAAATCGGTCTGTGTTTTGCCATTGGAGTTTAGGACATGTACATAGGGCCCGATGGGGTACCGTTACAATGCCAGCTTTTAATTACTGGCAGGTTTGCAACCCTGAGGGAGCCGCCACGCTTAAAGCTCTGAATGTCTGGATGAATGAAGTCTGGTGTGATTGTAGGATGGGGGACTTATGACCAACAGTAGGAAGTTGACAGATGTCTGGCTGTCTCGGATTGCTGGGGAGCAGAGGGGCCACGCTGTGCCATGATGCCAGATGTCTGGGTGTGCGTTCTTGGAGCGCAGTGGTGAACAGGGGTGGCTGAGTAACAAGGACAGACATTGTCTAGTTGTTGATGGGGCATTTCCCAGAGGGGGTGAAACCTTCTGGTCTTTCACCCAATGGTGGCTGCTTCTGCCTTTGCTGATAGAAGGCAATTTTTGTTGCAGATACTCATGATGCTGCCTCTGCAAATACTGTGGATGTACTCGATGGAAGGTGAAGCCCCTCTCACATCCCAAAAGACTTATACTTCAACCAAGTTCAGAGTTTCAGCCTCGGTTGTGCTCTTCTTAAACTACTCATCTGCAAGAGATCCAAGGAGGGTTTTGTAGGATAAAGCACGTGCTTGTATTGTCAACTGTGTATTCTGTGTGGGTGAAGTGAGGCACAATCACACCAATTGTCTCAAGCCCACATTTTGGGGAGCCCGAGATGGCTCATGTAAAGCAATCAGGAGGGCTGTACAGCTTCCAACTCAAAGCAATGTTGCTGCGGTCTGGAGGGAACCTCTTGCCAAAAGCGGACAATAACAAGTGACCTGGAGGGGGATTCTCCCAAGAGTTTGAGGGTCTTGATTTGAAAACCTGAACTTTCCATCTTTTAAAAGATGAAGAACTCCGCACACCACAGTATAAGACTGCGCTGTTATCTGCTTCTGGCAAGAAATGCCTTTGAAGTTTTACGGACATAGTATTGTGGAGGTGTCATTAAAGGGATTGGTCTCTGGAGTAAGACTTGTCTTCTTTCAGGGGACTGTAGAGCCCTCTGACAGGAGAATAGAATGTCCTTGGTATGGAGGCATAGATATGGGTTATGGTTACCATGGAGTCACCACTAGAGACTAAGGCTGCTGGGGTGGGGTGGAGTAGAGGGCCATCTTCTTGAGGTGTCAGCAATTGTGAGCCTTGGGCCACTTATCAAGGTTCTCAATGCCCTTATAAAATAGATGTTAATATTATTGGTCTAGATGTCATAGCTCATCTTGAGCTCACCGCAAATGTGATGGGGACTGAATGATGCGGCTATTCATGGCGATCCAAAAGTGGACCCCCTCACATCAAGGAAGACCTTGATGGTGAAAGGTGCTTTAGCTATCAAGCAGGCCACCAGCAAAGTTCTCAACATCTAATGCCTCAATACTGAATGGAAGAAAGTTGAACAGTAGTGAGTTTGGGTTTCAAAGGGTAGTCTCAGGGAGAGTTCCAACGAGCCCCTAGGCAGAAATATTTCCTGCAGTGGCACATTTTCATGAATTGAACCATGGGATTTATAGACATGTTCTCTATCAAACAAGCATTGGCATAGCCAATAGGTCTCGCCTTTGGGACCTTATAAGTATTTAGCTATGCAGCACAATATCCTTACTGCAACAACATTAACTGTTGCATGGCTAAACACTTATACGGTTCCAAAGGCGAGACCTATTGGCTATGCAAATGCGTGTTAGAAAACGCTTTTAAAACTGTCACATAAGCTGCTCCATAAAAACAAAAAAAAGTAGCAATGTTTTCACACCTGAGCGTAAAGAAGCAACATAGTCATGTGCTTGGGTTAAAAAGATCTATAAATCTACTGACTGCCATAAATTTATTATTAACGTTCGTATATTTTATGCAAATTGGAGCAAGTAGAGAACGAATGTGGCTGTTTAAACGCAGTGAATAGAACAACAGATGGACTGTACTCCATCATATTACTTGCTTGTGATTTTCGTAAATTGTGTTTTAACATATTTTATTTTAAACCTTGAATGGCTAAAATCCCATTGCGTAAATTATATAATATGGAATCGATAGACTGCATGTACAAATCTAAAGGAGTGATAGATAAGGCGTCTTAGTAAGAGACTAACCAGCTCAACAGATTACAAGTTTAGCGTTAATGAAGAGGTCAACTGGCTCTCAGCATTGTAAATGTATCAATCTATGCATAGCATTCCAGAGTAAAGCAATCAGTGTTTGGTTGTATATGCACACAAAAGTAGAACGTTAAATTGAATGCATATAGTGGAGGTCACAGGAATCGTCAGTAGAGCTTTGCTCTGGAAACTGGTACAGGGATGGCTTCCTGTATTTGTTTTAAAGGACATGTCACAGTGATCGCAGCTGATGTGGGTACCTTCCACTTAAAGAGGCGCAAATTTAACTCAAATAGGACCTGTGATAAAGGGTTCTTAACAAAACAACCTGTGAACAGCCATTGTTGAAGATAAGGCAAGTTGGTAATACCTGCCTGTGTTTACGAGTAGAATATTAAAAGTGTTATAGGATTTAGTCAGGGGCAATCCTCCTCCAAGATGTGCCCTTCAGCAATGTCTGATGAAGATGCGGCGAGTAAAAACTGTTAAAATTGGTGTTGGATTCCTGCCACTGCATGTATTACTGATAATTAAACTGAAATTGTAAGTCAAATACAAAGGCTGTGCTTAGGGATGAGGAGAAGAATGCTGCTAAGTAGTAACTAGAGGCCCAGGTTTGTGTCGGCGTCTGCTAATCACCTGGTGATTTGGAGCAAATCACGTAAACCCACTGTACGTTAAACAAAATTCTGACCTTGTGTAATGTAATTCGGGGCTCATGTAAATCGCTCCAGTAGTTCACTTCATATAAAACTGCATAATAACGTTGTGGGAGTAGGAATCCAGAGAGGCAGACAGCAGATCAGTCTTCGTATGCACCCTTCAGTTATAAGAACAAAGTGATGACATCACTCACCTACGAAATCGAAAGCAGCCGAGCTGAGAGTGAGGGCGGGGGCTGCCCGCGCATGCGAGCTCCGAGCCCCGGCACCAAAGCGGAGTGCGGCATCTGAAGTCCTGGGTCCCAGGAGGGGGCCGGGTGAAGACCAGCTCTGCGGAGGGAGATCGAGGATCGAGACTCTGACCCACTGGCTGACGAGAGACAGACACGGAACACGCTAAAAGAGCCCGGTGAGTTGGGGGGGGGATGTGTGTGCGTGCGTCTGTCTGTGTGTGTGTGTGTTGTGTGTGCCTGCGTGTGTGCCTGCCTGTGTGTGCCTGCGTGTGTGCCTGCGTGTGTGCCTGCCTGTGCCTGCCTGCGTGTGCGTGTGCCTGCGTGTGTGCCTGCCTGTGCCTGCCTGCGTGTGCGTGTGCCTGCGTGTGTGCCTGCGTGTGCATGTGTTGTAAATAGCCGTCCGGGATCGGAGCGCGTGACCTGATCCGATTCCGGCCGGCTGCTTGCGCGTGACAGTCTGTTGTCTCCTCTGCCTAGTCCTTGAAAGGGAAAAGGACTGAAATGATTACAAAAGATCGCTTTGCGACAGCAGGGGCTTTCGCCCCTGCAATCGCAGGCGCGACCTAAAAAGGCTCAGGTTAGCAAAAGCTCTTCAAGCTCAACACGGCATTTCTTGGGATATGTTGCACTTAATGATGTGACAGTATAGACAGCAAACCAAGACTTTTGTTCATCACAGGAAGAGGAGTTTACAGTGGGTGACAGAGGAGCTGAGGAAACTCGCTGTTCAATTAAAAAAGATAAAGATAAACTACCTAGCATGCAGAAAAAGGGAGCAAATTAGTTGAGTGCTATCCCAAAATGAATTTCAAATAGGTAGGTTTAAAAAAAAAAAAGACGTACAAGTCGCCTACTTTAGGCATGCTTTCTTCATGAGCTAGTTTTAAAAATTAAACTTTTATGTCTGAAAATATGCTCTTGGGCATGCATGTTACCATGACATCAATGGAGGAAAGAATTTAACAGAGTTAGATAAAAAAGTAAAATGAGTGGTTTAATTAAGTAAATGCTGTGGTGATGCCGTTATATAAAAAGAAAATTTGCTTGCAACAATAAGGGATGAAAAGTGTCAGAAACGTTTCAATAAGTATACAGGTCATGTAGGGGTTCCTGGATCACAATGTGGTGGTTGGGGTTGTTTACAACTGATGTCCCGGGCTCCAACTTACTACGGCACTTCAAACTGGGCCAAGTATACCCCTACCACACTTGACTTATAAGGGGGTGAGGGCGAACAGTCTAAGGTTTCTCAGGGAGGTGGTGTGGGAGAGTGGAGATCAAAAAACACACAAGAGACAAAATAAGAGATTGTTAAGTTCAGTGGATTTCTTTTAGAAAAGAGAACTGCTTTCCTCACACCAAACTTAACATAACACAAAGAAAAAGTACACTAATGGGATGAATGCAACAGGGTTCACTACACAGTAAACCAGAAACCTCTCAATTAATTGCAGGCTCACTAGCTAAAGTGAAGCCACTTTCCTGCAATCTGTGACCTGGAGGTCATTCCATACACTTGACTAGACATTTTTAGTATGATGATTTCAGACCGTACTGAAAGTCCCACCAAACGGTTCTGTTTAGCCAAGTCAAAGCCAATCTTTCTCAAGCATTTGTGTAACGTAATTGTTGGTCAACACAGATCGTCCAAGTGTGGATGAGCAGCCATTCTCTGCATGGGGAGATGCTCGCTGTAACCAGAGCTTGTCTCAGTAGCACCGCCTCCTTTGCTCCTCATTGGCAGGGAACAGGATAAGTGGCTCAGGCAAGGGACCACTGCTTCAGCACTTTCAGGTATGTGGGCGAACACAAGTCTGTTCTCTCCAGTCCGGATGCTGAGATGCAGTCCTTTGGTACGGCAAAAGCGGTCAGAACAGGATTCCAGTCTTCCTCTGTGACAGTCACAGAAGCAGGCACTTGGGGTAATCTTTGTTGTTGAATAAGGCCTTTGGATAAAGGAGGAAGTAGGTAGTGCATCGTGTTTACACAGGTCCAGTCCAGAGAATACTTCTTTGGGCAAACTGGTTATTCTAAGCTTTTCCTCTTTCTGACTTGGTAGATGAGCTTCTGCTCCTGAGGCAGATTGCACTTGTAGGACAAGACTCTAGCTTTCTTCCCTTTCAACAGGCAGGCACCCAGGTCTCAGGCATACTCACAAGACGTTCATTTTAAGGTGATATCCCCATACCTCTGGAAGACTGGCTATCAGCAGTAGGAGCCCCGGATCACCGCATCTCTTTGAGTACTAATTGGAGTACCCAGGTCATTACTCAGAGAAGCAACATGGAACAGGAAACAAGAGATTCTAGACAAGGGATGTGGATACACTGTCTACAGCTCACCCACCAATTCAGGGACGTTAATTTTCATCCTGCAGTGCAAAAAATTATTTGTGTAAAGTGATGGCTGCCACAGTAGGTACGGATCAGGCTGGCCCAAAGCAGAGCAAATTAACACTGGTACAATGACCGTTAAGCTCTGCACCTGGCTGTCATCAGCCTGCCTGGATGGGTCACTTAAGGGTAGACAAAAAAGCCGGGCCCTTCCTATAAGCTTCTCTCTCTCACATCCATATACCTACCATCACACAAATAGCAGTACTGAAGCAGGGCTAATCAGCTACCCTATGCTAAATAGGTCAGATGGAGTTTCTAAGACCAATCCTATCTTCGTGCCTCCCCACTTCAGTGTCTGAACTACACCCTTCATCTCAGGAATGTAGCCAATACACTTGCACACTCTAGGGATGCCGTCCCATCCCCTCAGTCTTGTAAGATGTCAAAACCTAATGCAATTCAACACAATCCCACTGGCTTATAGCATGTATACACTCATTATCAACATGGAATCCTGCTAGCAGGCACCATACACAGAACGGGGGCTGGTAGGCATCATGCTAGGTCTAGAAATAGCCTGTCTCCACCCCAAGGATCCACAAACTGCTACATCTGTTGACTGTGCGAGTCCAAGGGATTCAAACAGTAGCCTTGCATCACTAAAAGGGTACGCTTCTGTTGCTCACCGCTTAACATAAGAACCAAGTTCTGGGCCTCAAGGTCAATTTCTAGCACAAGCCTTCGCACATAATCAGAATTTCATAGGTGCTGAACCAAAAAAAACTTGCCCCTCAGTAACCCTGGCAGAGGTGTCTATTTGTCAAAAGGGGACATTCCCATCTCAACAAGAAGCAAGCAGTGTTCTTCAGAGTTCTGCTCTCAGAAACCACCATGTTTATTCTTCTCCATCTCTGCCTCTCATAAACATGTACAATCTACAATTAGCATTGATATCGCAGGTAGGGATTTAATGAGAGAAACCTGGTAACAGAAGATAACAAGAGGTAGTCTTTGTATTTCACTGGGATCTCAGGACGCCTTTAGGTGGCACAAGGACGAGGTCTTTGCTGTATTGAGGTTGTATTGAGGAGACCAACAAGCCTTGGTACAGGTTGGAAAGAATCTAGGAATGTGAGAGGACATGGGTGAGCATGATTTCAGACACATCCTGCATGGCTGAGGCTTTAAAGCAGAATAAATTGAATCTTTAACTACGATATCTGCATACATACTGAATTTAACTTCGTTCTCTCGTGGTATTTTACATGAGTCCAGCATCAATGTTCAAGGAAGATTGTGCTCTTTAAAGACTCCCAAGAGAAGCACACGGATGAATTTGTAAGAAAAACAGCATTTTACAACAAAAAACAAGTTCACATGAGGTAGGAGACATAATGAATAACATTAAGAAAATAAATTAATTTCTAGTATGCTCTGATGTTTAAAAAGCAATTTTTCCATTTGGAAATCCAACATAGAGTCACAAGACCCACTAAGAAATTGGAATCAGCAGCTTGGAAATTCAATCATAAACAAAGCTCTTCTTATACCTCACAAACACGCAGAAACTGCCATCATTTTTCGCTACAATTCTATGGATCCTGTAGCATTCCATTTGACCTAGGCAGTAGGAAATGAGGAGGACTGCCAATTTGTTTAATTAAGCACATGACTTTCATTTACTGCTAGAGTTAATTTTCTTGTTTAGAAAGCACATGAGTAAAACGGAAGTGATCATGGTGGCATGTGGGGGAATGACATTCAAATCAAATCTAAATTTACCTTTTCAGAACAAATATTGAGAAACAAACCTTGTCTCCTTATAGAGAAAGCACAAGAAGTTTCTCAACAGTCGCATTGCTGTACCACTAGTTATCCATCTGTAAAATATAACAGGCTTGCATAACGCCCTGCCACGTGTGCTTTAGCCAGAGTGTGTGTGTGTGTGTGTGTGTGGGAGGGGGGGGGGCTAGGTCTGTTCATCTCCTGGCAGAAGATGACAAGCCAGAAACACTCTCTCCTCTTGCACATCCCCTCATTGAATACTCAGTGCGGGTCTTTATCTGCTTCACTCCATGGTTGTGTGGTGGTCATGCATTACCCCATTTCATACGTCTCTAAACATACAGCGCACCCCTCACCCCCAAATACGTTTTTTGTGCACCATGACTTTCTCTTATGAATGAAAAACGTTACGACTGCAGTATTTGCTAACTTGCAGAGCACAGCTGTTTTTGATTTCACATTTACTGTATTGTTGCATTGCCACCAAAATTAGGGTTTGCCAATTGAACGAATTTTGGAACATAAGAGACCATGGTTGTAAACGACATCAACATTCCCACAAAAAATCTGAGCTAGCAGATAGAGGTTCGGTCAATAGATAATTACCTAGAAATTGGACACACCAGAAAAAGTCTAGAAGTTAAAACATCCATAAACCTATCTATAGTTCTGCATTCTGTTTCGTCAATAATTCTCTTTTACAGAATTTTGTAAGAAGTATTCTACATCATAACAGCTCAGATTCTTTATATTAGTTAAAAGCATACCATCTTCACTTCAGTCGAGATAAACAGTGCTATGACATGAAAAAGTTAAACTGGTCGGAAGCCGTAAAAGTTAACTACCTTCGCAGATCTTGTTCTAGGGCGCCACCAAATGATCCCATGGGAAGTTAATCCATACGTAAACCTAACTTATACGGGTTAGAGGAAAGCTTTTCTAAATTCTGGGCACTGAATTATACACCTGGTTCCTCTCTCCTTAGTCAAAGAAAACATGCTAAAGGCTCACGTCCACAGCTCATCTAGATGATTGAGTCAATATAATTTGCTCATCTACAAACCTGCAAGAGAAGCATTGCAGAACACTCATTTAGAGCAAAATCTGTATTACCAAAGGACAACTAAATATGTCTTGTTCCAGTGAAGTGTCTATTAAGCGATCAGGGAAGTCACTTAAATAATTAACAAGGGCAACTATGCATGAGTGAAACAATATTGACATTTCTGAAAAATCACTGACGACCATCGGTATACGGCTCTTCACTCAAAAAACACATGATCAATCTGAAAAAAATGCTACCATGACAATCCTCAAAACTTAAGATAACTACCTAGTGGCCATGAAATTCCAATCTGACCCATCCATTAAAAATGCACAATATAGTGGCAATTATGCTAAAGAAAGCCTTTAAAACGTTTTAAATATATAAAAAAAGTATGGTAACTTACACATATTTACACATGGCATCACAACACACATCTTTCAGATAGTGCTTGATACAATGTATCCGGTCTGCACTGTATCACATATCATACGTTACTAAGTTGGCAAGAGTGTTTATGTAAGTATGATTAAGAGAAACGTCCATAACAAAGGCTTTAATTTGTTAATACCTTTGGCAACATCTGACAAATTTGCACAAAATGCAACAGAGGATTGAGGCAGCCATCACAGATTCTTCACTTCAAGACTTGTGCAGATCAACAGATGGGTTACTCGATGTTGATAGAGCTGTATGTGGTCAGCTTCAGAGGGTTTTAGAATGTAAGGTGAATCAACAATATGGCCCATTAACACAGTTGTATTCAGTTAATTTTATGGGTTTTGTTATAGATCTTGTTTTCAAAGTTTGCTGAGAATGAATAGTAATGGCATTCACTAATCAAAATGTGCAGCGGATCTCACAACATCATGTAGTCTGTGGACTTCACTTGTAATTTGTGGATGATAAGTATTGCGATCGGTACATGGTGAATGGATGTGAACATGGAAAATATAATCAACGGAAATCAGAATATCAAATTTCCCAGTTTTTGAGGTGATGTGAATATTTTCAACCCATCAGCTCAAATTTTCCCCTCACTGAATCTGCAATCCAAACCACTTTAATGAACTGGCACCGAACAGCGAAACCACCCACTCCTCCAGCAACGCCAGGCAGCCCACCATCTCCACCTGGACCCCAGCCATCCCTGAATACACCAAATCGCCCATGAAAGGCATCCACTCACTCAGGAGCACCCACGGACCCCTGCCCTCCGCACATCTTCCACAGAGCCACCGCTGCCATAGCACCGGAACTAAGATACACCATTAACACCACCTTTGAAACCGGCATTTTATCAGACTACTGGAAATGCGTAGAAGTCAAGGCCCTACTCAAGAAGACCTCGGCAGATCAATCAGACCTCAGGAACTACCGACTCATCTGCCTCCTCCCCTCGCGGCCAAAGTCACAGAGAAGACCGTTAATGCCCAACTATTCATCGAAAAGAACTCCATTCTCGACCCTCCCAATCCGGATTCTGAAGCAACCACAGCACCGGGTCCGCCCTACTCGCCACCACAGACGACATCCACACCCTCCTCCACCAAGGCCACACCGCGGCCCTGATCCTACTCGACCTCTCCGCAGCCATCAACACCGTCTCCCACTGCACACTCATAGCCAGACTCCATGACGTCGGTATACAGGAAACGGCCCTCGTATGGCTTCGCTCCTTCCTCACCGGCAGAACCCAAAGAATCAAGACTGCCACCCTTCCTCTCCGAACACACAGATCAACTGCGGAGTACCTCAAGGATCATCACTCAGCCCAACGCTCTCCTACATGGCCTCCCCGCACTGCCATCATCAGACAGCATGGACTCAACATAGTCTCCTACGCCGAAGACACCCAGCTCATCCTCTTCCTCACCAAGGATCCCGTCACCACCAGACTCAACTTCCAGGAAGGAATGAAGGATATTGCACCCTGGTTGAGCAGCAGCTGCCTAAAGATCAACCCGGAGAAGACAGAGGTACTTGTCCCACTGCATGGGACAACACCTGGTGGCCCACCGCCCTCCGCTGCCCTCCCACCCCCACGGACCACGGCCAGAACCTCTGCATCGTACTGGACTCCGCCCACTCCATAGCCCGACAGGTCAACGCCATCGCCTCCACCTGTCTCAACACCTCCGCATCCTTCGCAAGACCTTCAAATGGATCCCCCCAAAATCAAGAAAGACCGTCACCCACGCACTCATAACCAGCAGACTGGACTACGGAAACGCCCTTTATGCCGGAATCAACAGGTCTCTGCTCCACAAACTCCAGACCATACAGAACACCGCAGCCAGACTCATTCTCGGCATCCCTCGACAAGAACACATCTCACAACACCTGGGAGACCTCCACTGGCTCCCCGTCGAGAAGAGAGTAACCTTCAAGATACTCACCCACGCTTACAAATGCCTCCACAACACCGGACCCAGATACCTTAACTAAAGAATCTCCTTCTACGTACCCAAAAGAAACCTCTGATCCACTGACCTCGCCCTTGCCAAACCCCGCGCATCCGTAAAGCCAGAACGGGTGGAAGAGCCTTCTCCTACAACGCGGCCAAGACCTAGAGCAAGCTCTCGGTCGACATCAAATGCGCCCCCTCTATGCACATCTTCAGGAAGACCCTCAAGACCTGGCTCTTCCACTGACCGGAGCTGCTTACCATCTCCAGTGCTTTGAGACCCTCACGGGTGAGTAGCGAGCTTAACAATTCCCTGATTGATTGATGGATCCCACCCAGCATCAACATCACATTAGGGGGCAGATAACAAGTGGGATGTTATCTGGATCAGGAAAAACCACAACCGGTAATACAAATTCTGGTGTGTAGAATCAGCCACCACACCCCAAATTGTTTTCTTTCTTTTTGTTTAGTTCCTGCAGTTTCAGATCTAGTGCCAAATTCATGACCATTGCCTCAGAGTGAGTGTGGAAAGTAAAGTTCAGTGAATATGAACTGCACTTCCTTTAAGAGTTGGTGGTAAACTAGGATCCTAGGTTCATGGGCCATGAAGAAACTGCTGCAGCAGGTCATAAACAAAGTGAAAGCAATGTGCGATGATTACAAAAAGTGCTTTCAAGACCTGAAGCAAAGTGTCCAAGGCTGCTCTCCAAAAACAATTGGGAGCCTCTTGCCAATGAAGGTGAACAAAACAAGATTTGGAGCTCCAACCCTGAGAGGGAGAGGTTCAATTAATCATCAACCTTACAAGTAGAAGGCCCGCTGAAGGTTTAAGTGCAGGAAAGAGCAAGTGAGTCCAACAGATGCCTGCTATATCTATGGGCAGAGAACTAGTTGACAACAAAAGTACATATGGTGTGATGAATGTGAAAGACATGCAATTGGAAGAGCTTGAAATAATGGACTTAGGAAATCTACACGGCAATGCATAACCTGAACAATGACGTGTGTGAATCTCGTGTGTGAATCTTCACCCACACAAGAGAGGTGCCATTTTCATCTGCAGACATGAGGGAGCATAGAATAGTAGAACATGTGTTATTACCTATTGGATTTCGCTGCATTTGTGCCTCCCAAATGTAAGCCAGTGTGGAAGAAAGAAGACATTTTGAAAAATACTCTCTAAATCATATGCTAGTACGTGTACCCACAAATATATTTCCTGATAACTAGAGGAGGCTAGCAGATATATTGGCATATTGCTTTTGCAAATCGTCCATCGTGACAAAAAGTTACAGATAAAAACATGGTCACAAACCGGCATTTTTTCCTACTGATTTTCCCCAAAAAATGTTTTCAACAGTTTCTTTTGAAAAACCTTGAGGATCTCCACACATATAACCCTATACTGAATTTGGAATTGTGTCTACTTTTCAGAAATCTATAGCTTTTCTGGATCACTCATGCGCTTCACACTGGTTTCCACCACAAACTGGAAGTAGATTGAGCGAACGAGAAATGGTAAAAATGGGGTACCTCTTGAAAAATACCTAAACTGTGGTACAAAATTTCGTTTTTTAAATTCAGCTCTGCATGTTCCTGAAAGCTGGGAAGATGTTGACTTAACACAGCAGTCCATTTGTTGAGGTCATTTTTGTGGGAAAAAATGCCAGACATTTTTATCCAGAGCACTTTTTTTTCCTATTTTTCTCCAAAATCTCAAAATTTAGCTACATTATCTCAGTCCGCTCCAGGAGAATCAACACACCCTGGCTACCTTTAGAATCCACAGGATGTTTGAAAAGAAAGGACGCAATTTTCGTGTGGATACCTTATGTGGAAAAAAGTTATGGAACCCTAAGCCCTAACTACCCAAAACAGTCAAAAATGGCTCAGCACGAGGGATTGGTAGGTCCAGCAGTTAAGGGGTTAATGGTCTGCAGTTGTGTTCTTACATACAATGTTGTGGTTGATGTCGTGGGCACTGCCGTACGAGAAGATTAGACATGCGCTTGTGTCTCTGTAGCAGCAAAACCTGGAGCATTAGCAGACAAGATATTGAGGATCCCAGGAGATCTATATTCTCCACAGCAAGGCTCAAAGGCATGGACCACTGGCGCTTCTCTTCTCTGTGCGGAACTCGTCGGCAGAGCCACGCCGAAAAAATTCACCACAGCTTCCTTCGTCAGGAAATCAGTACGCACTCACAAGATTCAGCTTTTCCCCAAATGTTCTTTAATTAAAGATAAGCACCAAGTTCAAAAAGAAATACCGACCGTGACCAAGTTATCTGTAGATAACATAACGTGTCGGGATTTCTTTTTGAACTGGGTGTTTATCTTTAATTAAAGAAAATAAGGGGAAACGCTGAATCTTGTGAGTGTGTACTGATTTCCTGACGAAGGAAGCTGTGATATATATATATATATATATATATATACACACATATATATGTATTTCTCTTTCTACAACATTGCCAATTTTGTCTGACAATTAGGTCTTCATATGCAAACTGATGTTCATGTCCATTTGTGTGGAAAGTAAGACCTAAAGAACTTTGCTTTGACAGTACATAGTCATGATTTTGAAGTCAATTGTCCTTCAACTAGGGTCTTCTACTCTCTGTGACCTACATTAGGACATGTGAGTTGATGTTTGGCCGTCTTTGTCTCATGGTGTTTGGTGTGATGTGCAGATAAACTGTAATTTTACACCTGGAAAAAACAAATAGCCTGCATGCACTAAATCTTGTTGGCCCCCCTAACCCCCCCATTACAAGTCACTCTTAATCTCAGATGGACTCCATATGAAGGGTTTCCTAGGCCTTAAGTATTAAGAGTAATGCGGTAAAATCTGTGTGCCTGGACAATTTACCCCGGGACTTGCCTGCTTTGGAATGTAATACCCAGAGGAACTGTAAGCATAAATCCGGTTTGCAGTTATTCTGGATTTCTTAAACCCTCAAGGTCTTCTAAAAAGTCTCTAATTACATGCACAGTAAAAATAATTAATCTAAGAGAGGTTATTTATGAAAGCAATAATAGTAGACAAATGAACACGTTAGGAAAAATATCCATGACTTGATGGCGTCACATGTAAAATAGGGAGGAACTGTCTTCTTGACATCAAAGAAGATTGCATCCTTTCTGTATACAACTGACCAGGAAGCTTTGTAACTTCAAAGAGCAGTATCTCTTATGGACTCATTTCTTTGCTTCCTTTTGTATCTGCATGTAGACTGGTTCAATATCTAAATTTGGGTTGAGAGAAATCAGGTGCCAAATTTCTGTGGTTATGGAACAGAATCTTGCACTGAAGTCACAACTCTCCTGTATGCCACTAACTTTTAAAAATGTACACAGCAGCCAAGCTGGTGAACAACATGGCTACAACACATTCGCAAAGTCAATAGATCTTGCATAGGTGAGAACTACTGGCTTTGCCACTGCTTGTTCTTTGTAGTATTGTACCTCAGCACTCATTCAAAAACATAATTTCAGACATTATTAGCATAGAAAAACAAAACAATGTGTCAGTTTTTTTCTCCTTTTCTTCTTTTTCTTGTTCAAAATTTATTTTCCAAGCCAACACGTGTTTCGTCGCCTCTTGTGGGTAGTACATGCGACTTTTTCACTAAGAAATTGCTCCATTCAAAGATGGCACCTTCATATCTCACCCACGTGCTAATAATGATTGAAATTATGTTTTTGAATTAACGAGTGCTGAGGTACAATACTGTATTTTGTCTCGGGGGCCAGACCACGGGAACCTAGGGAGGCAGGTGGTTCTCCATAACCGTGCAGCACCAACACTAATATCTTAAGTCACCCCAAATTATAAAGTGAAATTACCTGGAGGTGCCTATACCCCATCAACCATACCACCGATCACGCTTTAAGTGTTCTTTGTAGTGTTCTGTCTGCTGAAAACATGAGGAAGCTACTATAGCTTCACCAAAAGAGTTCCCGGTCTTTGTAGGGAAGCATCAGAATGAATTATCGTTACTTCCGGCAAGGCACTCCCCCTTCATTCTGTTGTTTCGTTTATTTAGTAGTCTTGGACTTTCTGCATGATTTCTCTCCTTTGATATTTCATGTCGTAAACAAAACTTCTCTTGCATTAGATTCATGTGAAGTATATCATTCCGGATTGGGAATATGTAAGAGGCTTGGGGACAGGCATTGAACATATCACTGGCACCGTATGATCTCTGAGGGAAACAAAGCATACCCTGACCTCAGTAGCAGTAAGATTCCGAAGTTGACAACCTGTGTGTGAGAGAGAGAGAAAGGGCGAGCGAGAGAAAGAGCGAGCAAGAGAGAGAGAGAGAGAGAGAGAGAGAGAGAGAGAGAGAGTTTACAAGCAGTTATCTGCATTTGTTGAATCGACCCTATGGAAGCAGATTTCCACTCTTGTAGCGGAACAGAAGGGGTAATCGTTGGTGCACTAGATGACGAGACAAAATTATGAGAGGAATTTTGCAGTACTGATACTGCTGGACTTATCAGCATCCCTTGACACCATTGATTACCAGGTTCTTATCCACAGATGTCAAGATCTCAGTGTCAAGAGTTGCATCATTAGCCTGGGCTGCGGACTATTTACACTCAACATTTCATGAAGTCCTAATGCCACCATATTCTTCCTCGTCTAGGGGCAAGAGTATGGCTCAATGCCACGGTAAGCCGGCCTCTCTTTTTGTTTGCTTTGGCGCAATCCCTTGTGCTCAGTGGGCTTTCTGTCCCCCTGTGAAAGCAGATTGGGGGTGAAAACCCCTACCTACCCTTCGGGGGAGGCAAAAGTGTACTGAGCAGCAAGAAGGAGAGAGCATTGGCCCATGTCCAGGGGGGCCATCCCCACCCCAAATAATGCAGTCCCCAGCGTCTAGTGGGCTTTCTGTCCCCATCGGGACAGACTGGAGTAATCATTCTGTCCCTCCCCATCCCTATATATTTTTTTATAAGTCCCTGGTGTCTAGTGGACTTCCTGCCGCCCCCAGGGGGTGGGGGCAGACTAGGGATAATCACTCATCTGCCCCCACTAGTGGGGGGGGGGCATAAGGACTGCCAGCATTTATTTTTGGTAGGGTAAGAGTATGGCCATTCCTCAGCCGTAGTTTTTTAAATAGCCCTGGTGTCTAGTGGACTTTGTCCCCCTGGGGCAAAATAGGGGGGTGGAGGGGGGATAACCCTCCCCTCATCTACATCCGCAGGGTGCAGAAAGACTGCCTGCATATTTGTTGGTGGTGGGATAGGAGATATATATATATATATATATATATATATGTATATATATATATATATATATATATATATATATATATGTTTTCCAAGGATGCGGCACACAGGTAAGGTAGTTTATCACAAAACGTATCTTTATTCACTCCATGCTCGGACCAACGCGTTTCAGCCTAGCATAGGCTTTGTTCACGGTGAGTAAACTTACTTCTATGTCTACTATATATCCCAGGTAGCCATTTAGGAGGCCTTCTGGGAATAGTAGTTCGTCATTTTATGTGTAACTAAATACATAATTGCTGATGCATTCAGTACGCACTGATACAACCCTGTCTATAATGGTTGTTAGGCTCATAATGATCAGCTCTAGCGATTTGACGCATGCGATATAAGGCAGCACGAGCATTGATAATCGATTTGAAAAGTAATCTGTGAAATGTAAATACTTGACACAGTTGATTAATTGTATCAGGGCGTACTGAATGCATCAGCAATTCTGTATTTAGTTACACATAAAATGACAAACTACTATTCCCAGAAGGCCTCCTAAATGGCTACCTGGGATATATAGTAGACACAGAAGTAAGTTTACTCACCGTGAACAACGCCTATGCTAGGCTGAAACGCGTTGGTCCGAGCATGGAGTGAATAAAGATACGTTTTGTGATAAACTACCTTATCTGTGTGCCGCATCCTTGGAAAACTTGTTTGAATGGGCCAGGATCCGGCCCCTTTGCAGAGCACCCGCAGTTGAGCGCATTGTGGTGAAGGATCACTTTGCTGAGACGTGAACAGAAAACCACAGCGCACCCGCCATTGACCAAACCACGAAGCACTCGAGAACCACACCCGAGTTCGGAGTACGTCGCTGTATCCGTGGTTTCTTTTCCTTTCTGGAGGCGAGTGGCAATGTGAGCCGCTTTTAAAACAGCAGTAATATTGCGATGCGTTTCCCTTACAGTCTTAAAGTATAACTTTATCGTGAATTGCAACGACAGTTAGTGAGACGGTTTTGGGAAAAGGCACGGTAACACACAAAAACATTTGCAAACTCCAAGCTGCTCGGTGAAGAGTGATTTATGCAAACAGGAACGCACAGCGAAATCAATCATGGAAGCGCGAGCTGCAAAACGCGCAGAGAAAGCTATCAAGATGTTTAAAAGCAAGGAAAATAAAGAGAAAGAAACATCTGGCGCGAGCAATGCAAGTAGTACAAACATGCCAGTGATTAATATGGCTAAACAACTTTTCAACCAAATTGAGAAACTTTATCGAAAGGAAATCAACAAAAGTTGGGAAATCCTTGCACTTGAGAATTATATTGAAGTAAGGAGAATACCTAGAGGTCTCAGGATTTTTACTATGCCCACTCACCCAGATACCAAAAAGGAACTCATTGAAGATTGGGTAGAAAATAACACAGAATGCTCGTTAAATATGATGAGGATACTCATTAAACATGCAAAAATTGACATCTCTGAAATTAAAATCAAAATAGACGAACTGGAAGAGAACATCAAACAAATAAATAAAGATGAGGCATCGAAATTGCGCAAAGACATGGATGATAGACTTGAAAAATATGAAACAGAAATTGAGGAACGAAAAGAACGTAAATATCTAAGAGATGAGAAAGATTACTCATTAGGCAGGATATTAACATTTGCCAAACGGTTTGATCATCTACAAAAAAAACAAAAAAAAAAACTTCCCTGCCAAAACTACTCCTGAACTTTCAACGAATGTAAGCGGATCAGAACTAAGTGAGACTGAAGGCTCAGATAGTGGAGCAAGCAATACTAGCCTGGATTTTTTAGAAGAGGTGCGGCTCTGGAACCTGGACAAAACTTTGTCCAGAGGAAGGGGTCACGGAAGAGCAATATCTCAAAATCAGAACCGTGGAAGAGGCTCCAATGTAGTAGTAGGAAAACAAGGAAAACCAGAAGAGCCAAAAGAAAAAAGAGCATACTACCTAAGGAAAAGAAAATAGAAAACCTGATATTCAATCTCTTTAATCATGTTTTAACAAAAGAAGAACAGTCATTACTCAATAAAGGTCTATCATTTTGCCCTGAGAAACACTTTAATCCTACTGAAGTGAGAATCGATTGGTATAAATATATACGCAAGCTCAAACTGGCTAAATTTCATTCTCGACAAACCAAACAAATCCCAAGATCGGAAACCGACAAGTCATCTGGCAACAAATCAAATTGGCAAATTGAAGAGATCCCTGATCTACAGAATATATTTGGATTACTGTACGAACCAGCAACAGCGGAAATATCTGGTACTCAATTACTTGAAGATCTAGAAATAAGGACTGACAAAAGGGTTAACAGCGGATTAAAAAAGAAATCGAGATTTTGTCCCACCCTATCACCTGGCAATCGTATTAAGATGTTCTCGGAAGCAGTAATCTAAGAATTAGAAAAATTAACCAATATAAACACTAAAGAATGATGCAGAGAAAATCTGACCCTAGGAGAACGAAATGACATTGAATGAAGACAGCAACTTAATCATCAAGCCAGCTGATAAGGGCGGGAATATCGTCCTAATGAATACAGAAGACTATCTAAAAGAGGCAAATCGTCAGTTAGAAAACACCACGAACTACAGCAAACTACAGATAGATCCCATTAACCAGATGACGTTACAACTTAATCGGTTAATCGATACATGGCAAAGTGAGGGATTACTAAGCGAAGAAGAGAAAAAATTCATGAAAACTGAATTTCCATTAATTCCAACTATCTATTTTATGCCCAAAATTCATAAAACATTAATTGATCCACCTGGGAGGCCGATTGTCTCCTCATGTGAAAGTTTGTATGAAAATGTTTCTTTATATGTAGACGTTTTTCTTGCACCAATTGCCAAAATCATGAGCTCCTACATCAAAGACTCTGGCGATTTTCTGAGAATTTTGCAAAACATCGCATGGAATAACAACTATCTATTGATAACAATTGATGCAGTGTCATTGTACACGTCGATAAGACACAATATAGGACTCAATGCATGCTCTTACTTCCTGAAGCAACGGAATGTAGAGGAGAAAAACCAAACTGAAATGTTAATGCAAATGATTAACTTGTGTCTCACCAATAATGTTTTTATATTCAATCATCAATTGTACAAGCAAGAATGTGGTACATCTATGGGCATGTCATTTTCACCAAATTACGCTAACATCACAATGGGTTGGTGGGAAAAGGCAATAGCCTGGGATCCCATCAATCAACAAGATCTTGAGAAAATTATCTTATGGGTTCGTTACATCGACGACCTATTTGTAATTTGGAATGGAACAAAATCGGAATTCAACACTTATTTCTCGAAACGTAACAGTAATGACGTGGGTTTGCAGTTCACACATACCATCAATAAAAAGAAAATTGATTTTTTGGACCTCACAGTATTCATCGAAGACTATCAAATTCAAACTACCCTTTTTAGGAAAAAAACAGCAACTAGTAGTATATTGCATGGTACTAGCTTCCTCAACCCCTCATGTCCAGCATACCATATGGCGAGTTCATTCGCATGAAGAGGAACTGCACGAAAGAAAGTGATGCAGAAACAAAAATTATGGAGACAACAGCACGTTTGAAATCTAGAGGGTACAAGGATAAAACATTGAAGAATTGCAAAAAGAGAGTGGACTTAAAAACCAGAACAATGATACTAGCTCCACAAGTGAAAGAGGAGGAGATTCAAGGACCACCTCGTTTTGTTATGACGTACAGTAAGGAGAGTGGCATTATAAGAAATAAAATCCAAAAGTACTGGCATCTTATATCAGGGGACCCAGATGTAGGGAAGCTGGCAGGAAAAGGACCACTGATCAGCTATAGAAAAACGAAATCACTTAAAAACTGCTTAGTACAGAGCCACTTCAAAGGGAAACAATTGATTGACAAGAATAATTGGTTGACAGATCAACGAAATGGATTTCGCCGATGTAATGTCTGTAAGGCATGTAAAATTGGCCAAAATAAAACCTCCTATGAAGAACCAAATGGAAAACAAACGACAATAGCAGGAAAAAGATCATGTGCATCAACTTGTGTCGTGTATGTGGTACAATGCAAATGTGGATCCAAATACATCGGAAGCACAACATGTGCGCTTAAGAAGCGGATTCTAGAACATATCCGGGCGGTGAAAAATAAAGACATGTCATATGCTACCGCCAAACACATGGCTATTTGTCAAAACAGCAATTGGAAAGCGATGTCATATTATGGCATCTTTATACTTGATACAGATGAACGAGGAGGGAACAGACTGAGAAAACTACGACAAACTGAATCTAAACTCATCATCAGACTCAAAACGAAGGTACCAAGGGGGATGAACTTTGATGAGGAGCTTTATGTACATCTTGAATAGACGAACATGTATTACAAATGAGCAGAACTGAACTGAACTGAACCTAATATAATTGGGTGATCATAGGCTTAAAGGTCACTGTACCTTTAAACTGTGGACTAGATGAATTAGTGGAATTCTTTCGAGGTGCTATATTAATGTGATAAAGCGCTTGAGATAGGTGTATCAATCAATTATGGCACATAAATTGATTTTGTTCGGGTACTATACCCACATTCCACCCTGTCTATAATGGTTGTTAGGCTCATAATGATCAGCTCTAGCGATTTGACGCATGCGATATAAGGCAGCACGAGCATTGATAATCGATTTGAAAAGTAATCTGTGAAATGTAAATACTTGCTACAGTTGATTAATTGTATCAGTGCGTACTGAATGCATCAGCAATTATGTATTTAGTTACACATAAAATGACAAACTACTATTCCCAGAAGGCCTCCTAAATGGCTACCTGGGATATATAGTAGACATAGAAGTAAGTTTACTCACCGTGAACAAAGCCTATGCTAGGCTGAAACGCGTTGGTCCGAGCATGGAGTGAATAAAGATACGTTTTGTGATAAACTACCTTATCTGTGTGCCGCATCCTTGGAAAACTTGTTTGAATGGGCCAGAGTCCGGCCCCTTTGCAGAGCACCCGCAGTTGAGCGCATTGTGGTGAAGGATCACTTTGTGTATATGTATATATATATATATATATTAAGTTTCACAAGTTGCCTTTCTTGGAATGCACTCTCCAGCCGGACTTTTCAAAGCGCAGGGACACTCTTAGACGAAAGACAAATAAAATCATCCTGCATGCCTCGCCTGACGCGTTTCAGAGATAGACTCTTTCATCAGAGGCCACATGCTCTGCAGTGTTTGTTTCAAACTGCTCCAACTGATTATCCCCTCTTTAAGTCACATGCCCATCCGGGCTTCTGTAGTGTTGCATCACGGGAGTTGGAGTTCTCTTTAAACCCATGTGGGTCAGAAACACAAAAACACTTTTAATTTGTTAGCAGCATACCTTCTTTTGTTCAGCAAAATGTTCAGTCATCATGGAATGTCCCCAATTATAAAGCATATCCTGCTGTTCCAACGTAGCGCTAAACTTTCTCAGGCCACAGGAATTGCAATGACTCAAGCAAAGGTGCACTCCCCGACCTGGCCTGGCCGGTTTAAATTAAGTTTCACAAGTTGCCTTTCTTGGAATGCACTCTCCAGCCGGACTTTTCAAAGCGCAGGGACACTCTTAGACGAAAGACAAATAAAATCATCCTGCATGCCTCGCCTGACGCGTTTCAGAGATAGACTCTTTCATCAGAGGCCACATGCTCTGCAGTGTTTGTTTCAAACTGCTCCAACTGATTATCCCCTCTTTAAGTCACATGCCCATCCGGGCTTCTGTAGTGTTGCATCACGGGAGTTGGAGTTCTCTTTAAGCTACGTTGGAACAGCAGGATATGCTTTATAATTGGGGACATTCCATGACGACTGAACATTTTGCTGAACAAAAGAAGGTATGCTGCTAACAAATTAAAAGTGTTTTTGTGTTTCTGACCCACATGGGTTTAAAGAGAACTCCAACTCCCGTGATGTAACACTACAGAAGCCCGGATGGGCATGTGACTTAAAGAGGGGATAATCAGTTGGAGCAGTTTGAAACAAACACTGCAGAGCATGTGGCCTCTGATGAAAGAGTCTATCTCTGAAACGCGTCAGGCGAGGCATGCAGGATGATTTTATTTGTCTTTCGTCTAAGAGTGTCCCTGCGCTTTGAAAAGTCCGGCTGGAGAGTGCATTCCAAGAAAGGCAACTTGTGAAAATATATATATATATATATATATATTATATATAATTATTTTTCTTTTAATTAAGCCCTTATGTCTAGTGGGCTTTCTTCCATCCCCAGGGGGGCATATTGGTGGTATTTACCCGATACATTATAGGTTGGGAGCACAGGCCGTTGCTGAAGGGGCAGCTCCACCAATATCCCTGGTGTCTATTTGACGTATCCCTGCTTGGAAATCGCTCTCCTATGGTGATCCTCAAGCAGGGATCCACTGGGCAGAGTTATCATTGAAAAGGGGAGATTCTCTCCTTACCAATGAAACCTCTCCCACCCCAATCAGTGATTGGGGGGCTGAGATACCCCCCCCACCCCCACCCAATCCTAATGCAGTGAAAGCCATTGGCTCATTTTACTTTCAATTTAGTGAAATTACGTCTGATTGTCATTACACAAAAAAAAAAAATTCAAAAAGATGCAGCCTGCTCAGAATGCTCTACCCAAGCAGCCCAACTTTAAAATTCAATAAAGGAATTGCTCTGGTGTTGTGCAACAGAAGGCCCTTTATGTGCCTCCTCAGCGTGGCCAGTGGCCAACAGATGCACTGGGAAGGTGAGGCAGGTATCGGTTACTGACCGACACCAACACTTAAGGGGTTAAAGTAGTGTTAACACATGAACCTTGGTGGCGATGATAACTGTCTT
Source organism: Lissotriton helveticus (assembly GCF_964261635.1). Lineage (NCBI taxonomy): Eukaryota > Metazoa > Chordata > Amphibia > Caudata > Salamandridae > Lissotriton > Lissotriton helveticus. Next base: position 1,066,280,056 of record NC_136070.1, on the reverse strand, counting down.
TCATTGCACCTAGACTTCTGTCACATACCCCTCTTGAGTGGAGAGACCTAGAACTCTTGCTGAGCTTCCCATGGAATCAAGAACACATAGGTGTGGTTCACTTTCTGTTTTGGGCTTGAACTCTTGAGTGCTGATGACCATGACCCCTTACTTTCCCCCTTGGCACAGCGGCCTCTACTACTTCACACTCCAGAGAACTAGGCCTGACATTGCTTCAATAGCAGAGCCCTTTACCCCTATCTTGGAAGTAGTAGTTTCCACATTGTAAACACGGCTGTTCAGAAAACCTTTTGTAGTTTTGACTGCTCAATATGTTATGTGGTTACATTAGGACGTCCTCTTATATGTCATGGACATAAAACAACTGAAGGACAGATACAATGTATTAACAAATGTGAGAATTCTGTCAGTAAAACATATGCGAGCTGTCAATGTACATGACTGAGATGTGGAGACAGTGCTTCGAGAAAGTAAAAAAAAAATCAAAAAATGTTCAGAACAATATAAATACAATCCTATTACAATATTTAGGTGTTTCACCAACATCGATTACTATTTGCAAACAAACATGTCCAAATTTACTTACGTTCCTTCTCAAAAAGTTCTCGAACACCTGGCAAGTCCTTTGCTGCACCAAAATATTTGTAACCTCTGTTTCCAGGAACCTCCTTTCCTTCATGATCCAGCATTTTCGGTCCAATCCTCTTTAGAAATATGAAGAAACAAAATAAAAGTAAAGTCACTTGCCATTCTCTATATGTGGCAAACCTACTGGGGCCTTAGAACCATTCTAAAAGTAGAGTATTTCTTGAATTTTCATCAAGAGACCATATAGTGTCATTTTGAAACAGAATATTGGATTACTCATCTGGGACATACATTTTCAAAGTATACATATTAGTGAAGCAGATATATACTGGGCAATTACTGATAAAACAACGCTCAACATTTTATGTTCATTAGCATAACATCTTTCAGAAGGACAATAATAATAACAATAATCGTCATATAATGAATCTGCAATCCCAACCCCACAAATCATCCAAGACTATGTGCTAGACTTCTGTGGTGACTACATCAGGAAATAGTTTTACTAGTAAGAAATTAAACTTTTCTTATATTTTTGCTCTTTTCTCACTCGACAGCCCCCCGCCAAACAAGCAAAGAATTACCATCTTTATTGACAGATTTAACATATTGTATACCTATTGAACAAAACTACTCTGAATAAAAAAAACAGAAGGGCCTGGCCAGAGAAAATAGCATTAATTGATGAGTGAGGACCATGGCTAAGGCCAGGGTGGAGCAAGCCGTTTGTCAAGGTATCAGCTCAAAGATTTGAAAAGAAAATAATTCACTAAGTTGCTGTCGAAAAAAACACTATATGATCTTCAGGAGCACTTCTGGTATAAGTAAGTCTCTTGATAATGAAGATCAAGATAAACAATACTACATACTACACAGGGCCTACCTCACTCCAGAGGAAATCATCCAGCCAGATGCTGATTTCCTGCATATGTTTTAGAGGTGCCACGCACTCTCCCTATACTGGCTGGGTATCACAACTCTCTTAGCTAGCTGTACTGGGAACCCCTTGCAACACACATAGGAGGTGTGCCTGTTGGGTATGTTTGAACGCCCCAAAAAAAACAAAGTAACTGTGCGGTTATTGGACATGGCTATTTTGCTAGCTAGCAAATAAAGTAGAGAGAAAGAGGAGGAAGCCAAGACGCTTGCTCGGCTCCCCTTGTTGATTTTTGCTAGATAACCATTTGCTAGCTAACCATTTGAGTACCTGCAGATGGAAGTCACCTACACTTCCTCAACTTTCCGCCTGGGCCCACTCCAGGGATGCCTTGTTCTAAGGCTGAGAGCACTGCCCTACACCGGGAAGATATTAGGGGCTTGAGTAAGTACCACATCTCTGTCAGCTGGTACTCTCTCCTGAATGAGCTGCAGTCTTCCTTGAAGGATGATAACCTCCCTCCTTGATTTCACAACACCTTATGCCCAACTGCGGTTCTTAGTTTTCCCGATAGGCACATTCAATTTTGAGTGATGATGTCCATCCCTCTATTTCAGGTAACGTGTACTTCCATGCTCCAATACGGTACCAGTTCTCCTCGATCACTGCGTAGTTATGGGCTAGTGCTTCTGTCTGAAGTTGAGATGTATTCTATCTTCTTATTACCCTAGCAATCCCATGCTCTCTCCACACAGACGCTGTAGTATGTACACTTCTATTAACTAATGTTCCGCACACCAGTTCATTTTCTGCTCTATAATTAATGGGAGGGCATTGTTTAACAAGCTTGCTAACTGCAGACTACGTATTAAGCTAGATAAGTAAAACAATAAAAATGTTTCATAAAAAGATTAAAAAAAATAAGAAAACAAAGATCAAGATAAAAACAAAGAACACTTAGCCACTGGCAAGGTCAACCATGTTTGAGGGATCCATTTACTAGCAACCAATGATAAACTAGCTTCTCAAGCAAATATGTAATGTTACAAAATTTATGAAGCATATGGCTACCCCAGCAACAGGCCTTCCCAGCGCTATTCCCTAGACCAACAAAAAACAGAAAAACCGCAGGGTATGGAAGAAATTAGTTTGGAAAGAGTAGTGTCTTTATAGCTTTCTGAAAAGATCCGTGATCATGGATACTTATAATGTTGGCCAGAAGGGTGTTACAGATTAAGGGCGCGAGGGCTCGGAAAGAGTGACCTCTGGCCTGCGTTCCTCTGACGTGAGGGATACATGCTAAGTGTTGGGCAGAGAAGCGCAGCATGAGGTTCGGAATGTAGGGAGTGAGGAGATTGGCTAGAATGTTTGGGGCAAGAACATTTAAAATTCTGTGAGAGATGCACAGGACTTTGAAAATGATTCTCTTTTCCACTGGGAGCCAATGGAGCCTACATAGGAGATTGGAGGCTGAACAAGATTTGGGCCGGCCGAAGAGCATCCGAGCAGCGGCGTTTTGTGCCCTTTGCAGGCGGTGAATCCCTGCTTTGTTATCATCTAGATACAGAGAGTTTGAATAGTTAAGTCTTGAAAGTATGTTGGACTGGATGATGGCCTGGCGGGTGTTGGCGTTGAAGAATTCAAGCAGTGGCTTGAGTCTACGTAAGAGTCCAAAACAGACACCAGCAACTGACTTTGTCTGCGCCTGGTAAGTTAGGGAGGAGTCAACCCAGACCCCAAGATTTTTTACATCTGTTTGGGCACCAGAGGGGCTCCTAGAGCGGTAGGCCACCAGCGATCACTCCATCGGTGAGTATTACTACCCAAAAGAAGGTTCTCTGATTTATTAGCATTCAATTGTAAGTAGATGATAGTCATCCAATCAGCGATGTGCCGAAGAAGCCTTACATTCAGAATGAGCTATTGCAAACCACTTGTAAAGCACACAACGAGGCAATAGTTAATGCAGAAATGTAATGTCTTTTCACAAGATGATATGATACACATTAAAAGGATATGTGAGAGCGAGTCATTTTGTTCTGAAAAATCCTCTGCAGCCCACCTCCCAAGACTGGGCACTCCTTAATATTATGTGGAATACTGTGAGGCATGTTCACTCCACTGTAGGTATTCTGATGCACCCCCAATCAAAATGACAGACTTCTAAAATAAGCCTAAGGAAGATATTTGAACAGGACGCTACAACCTCAAAGTGGTACCATGTTTACCGATGACTTCACCAGCGCAAATCTATTCATCCAGTTATGAACTGCTTTATCCCAGGTCAGGGTTTTCAATCCAGAAGAGAAAAGCAATTTCAGTCAAAAGTCTTAGGGCGTGGTTCCCCACAGAACACACAACAGTAACACGATTACCACGGAAATTACTTCTGCTGAATTCCAATTATATATTCTCTAGTTACTAATAGTAAAACAGATATTGAATACTAGGCAAACTGAACTCTGGACAAAACGGTTATGCAACACTGCCTAGTACTGATAGATCTTAAAACATGAAGCAATGTAGAGACAGTATAGTGCATAAAAATGGCTTCAACAGTACCTACTACTGAAAGATCTAAAAAATGTAAGCAATGTTAAAACACAGAGTGTGCAAATATTACAAAGACCAGACAGCAGCTCTGCATACCATTACAAGACACCTGCTTTTAAGATATCTGAATAGGTGACCGGATAAGCAAGTTAGGTTTATGTGATGGGGAAATAAATTCCTTCTCTAAGCTGCACAAAAAGTTTGACCTGGCCAGGCTGAATTTTATTTCGAACTGTTTATCAGATATACCTAGTTCAGCTTCAGCATAGGCAAAGGGGAAGTACAAGACAGCTTCTGTCGAGGTCAAGGTTATTAAGAAAGAACTGCCGGGCAGGGGAGTTTCTAAAATTTACAATACCTTTTTGTGAAATTCAACTTGTTAGGAGGATTGAGAGAAAAGTGTAGGATGGATTTGGGCTCAATCGAGCACACCGTGATTGGGAAGAAGCCCTCATTGTTCCTATGTCGTCCAGTTTAAGGTGTTGTCAACCTCAGATCTTTAATGTGATATCCTTTTATAGGATTAAGGATCGGCCGTGGGCTATTTGGGAACACTATATATGATGTCATGATGCTCCAGGTACATTATTTCATACTCTACATTTTTGCACTTTTTAGATGTAGTAAATGCAGAAATCGCGATGATTCTGGTCTTAACCTTGATGTCGGCTCTACAAACGGCTAAGTCGGGCAGGAAGGGTGATAGAGATGTGCAAACTATCAGGTAACCCTGTACATGATGGGCCTTAAACTGGCTGAGGGGGGACATCGAACGAGAATAGAGGGTATTATGGTTCTGCCCTGGAGTCTTGGAGAAGGGTAAGTACTGGTGTACAGATATGAAACTGGAAACCTATGAAGGATGTCACTGCCCCAAGAAATGAGAGTAAACATGGACGCAATAGAGATATGCCTGACTGAGAGGATGTACCATGACTGGTTTTAAGTTATTTCTCGGGAGCTGTAGCAGGAATGTTTCTATATTTGATGAGCTGACTCATTATAGAGTTCCAATTCTCTTCTCACCATGACTGCATACGTTGTTCATGACGTCTTTGACATTATATGTCTGTATTTCATGCTCCTACATTAAACCAGGGAAGGGTAGTGTGACTATTGCATTGAATTTTACTGTCAATGTAGCCCAAGTTCACCAATATGACTAAAAACCACGTTTGATCCTAGTCAGTCCGAGACAAAACATTTTAAGTACTAAGAAGGTAATATTTATCACGTTCTCTCTCCAGAGAGGGTGTACGAGGCTTAGGAAACAAGCATTGGCATAGCCAATAGGTCTCGCCTTTGGGACCGCATAAGTGTTTATCCGTGCAGCACATTATAGAGACTACTTTGAGAGGCGTACTCGCTCTGAAATCTTAACAGAAGTCTGTCTCAAAAGTACTCCGAGATGGAGGGTCGGAAGACAACACACAGAGACCAATTTGGGGCCATTTCACGAACAGGAGCGCAGAGGCAGAAGTGAATGGTGACCGACAGGCGTTCCTGCTTTGCAGGGTCGATCCCGATTCCGGCACAGAGAGGAGAGTTGGGGGCGGACACATCTTCTCTCGACGATGGAGCCTGCTCTGGCTGAACCGTGACTCAGCCAGCCTGCTTGTGCTCTAGTTTACACGCTCAGGTCGCTATGCAAGAGTGAAAAAAACACTTACGGAATTGTGTATTTGTATTCTCGGAGTGAAGTGCGCCGAGGGAGGGGATTTGTTTTATTTAAGTGCACTGTAACCCGAGCAGTCACGTGACCGGACTTCGTTATTTTACAAGAAGGGGTGCGGTCCCCAGAGGCTGCTTTAAATGCCTCCCATGGATTACATTGCAACAGAACAGGCTACATCAGAAGGCCCTTTTCGAGGAACTGAGAGTTATGTTTTCACTTCTGGAGCACTTTTATCAGACGATGCTGAACAGTATTCCACCGATTTGTCAGCTGGCGGCTGCTTCAAAGCGCTTCACGCGGATTGCATTATAAGCGCCTGAAGAGTCTGTGCCATGCAACAAAGAATGTAGAACAAATGGCCAATGGTAAAAAAAACTAAATCCGAATAAAGCTAGAATAAACATGCAAATACATGAAACGTTTATTAATGTCTAGCATTCAAAGAAAGTTACTTAGGACAATGTGATTTGTGAAAACATGTCAAATGCAGTTCCAACAAGTTGTGAATGAAAGAAGGGACAGAGAGGAGGAAAGGTGGGAGGGAACACGGCCTGGGGGAAGCTGGCTGGGGAGGGGAGGAGAAATCCGAGTAAGGCTGTGTGCGGGGAGAGAGAGGGGAGGTGCTGGAGCTGGGGAACAGGCCGTGAAAGTTTATGGCGGTGGGAGGGAACACGGCCTGGGGGAAGCTGGCTGGGGAGGGGAAGGAGAAATCCGAGTAAGGCTGTGTGCGGGGAGAGAGAGGGGAGGTGCTGGAGCTGGGGAACAGATGGCCATGAAAGTTTATGGCCCAAAAGCACGTGCCTGTGGCCACGTGAACTCGAAGAAAACCGCACCGAAAAAGCCATAGTTTGACGAGTATTTTGACCACTAGAATTCTATTCATTTTCCATTGATGCGGAATGGAAAAGGTGAGACCTTAAAAAAACAGGCAAAATTGTTGCTTGCACATCAAACATACCCAAAAAATCAATGATGATGATAGTCTTTTGCTTCCATAAAGAACATTCAACTTCCATATTATTTCAGCAGACATAAAACTCAATTGGGCTTCAGTGTGTACAAAGAAAATGTTAATTACCATGTAAGAATCGGTTTGTGGCATGTAGTGTCGTAGATCCACATTCTGTACATACTCCTGCCATATAGGGTTGGTTTCAGACGTGTGCAACTTGTTTTTCTTCAAAGAGAGTCACGAGCTATAGTGACTGCACCGATTACTGATAATGCACATGAGCACCGGCACCATTATTAAACTATTTTTCCATACGGTGGCCGAGGATGAGAAATGCTACGTAGAGATACAAAAGTCGATGACAATGCGAAAATAAAAATAAGAAAAGAAAGGCATATGCAACACCCACAGGTGTCCTGGGAGGTGGGAGGGTGCATGTGAATCTACAGCACTACATGCCAATACATTTTCAATTTGTGGCATGAGTAGCTGTAGATACACATGCTGTGCATAGACAATAAACAGTTCTCCACTAAGCCGTGCCTAGCCAGAGGATGTTGCAGAGGACTGGAAAAGTGTATAAAGTAGAGCCTGGGCAAGGTTAGCTTGCTGGTGTGCTAGGACATCCACATGGTAATGCTTATTGAAAGTGTGAGGAGTAGACAAGGTAGCTACCTTGCAGATGTCACGGATAGGGATGGTATCCAAAAAAGCCTTAGATGCCTCTTTCTTGTGGGTAGAGTGGGGCCTGGGGCAGGCAAAGAGCTCTTGGCTTGAAGAAACATGTTTGAATATACTTCACTAACCACTCGTGCTCATTTTTAAAATTAACTGTTGCACTTACTTAGTTGTACTTAATTGAGGAGACAGTGTGCTGTCTGGTTGTGCACCCCCCGGTCCACCGCAGCCATTATTGGGATGTTTGGTGTGGAGGGAGTACTGCATAGCACCAGCCGGCGCATATCCACTTCTGGTTGCCGTTTCCTACCGCCATCTTGTTAGGGGAGGCGGATTATTCTTCCACCTCATCTGTTATCGGACATACTACTTAGGCTGCCCATGGCGCAGGAGCGCAGCGGACGTGCTTGCCGAAGGCAAGCCCGTCTGCGCCCGTCCGCTGCCTAGACATCGCCAGACGCCAGGAATGCTGGCGGTTTTAAGTCAGGTGTACAAAAACATCAGAGGAGTACCATCAGAGGCTGTTTAGAGAAAACAGTCTGAGTGGGATGACTACAAAAAGACGAGAGTCCTTCTTTTGTTTAAAAACCCCTCACTCACCAACCTAGTTGGGGACATGCTTCATCATCGGGGTCCACCCTGATAGCCGAGTGCCATCAGGGTGTGCTGCGACACCTGAATTACAGTGGAGCGGGTATTTGCGTGTGTGAAGTGAACAAAAAAAATGTTAAAAATTGTCCTGGTATACTTGTGTGAAAAAGAATTTTATTTGCAAGTTACTGGACAATATTAAAATCAAGTGTGTGGATACAAAAAGGTATGTTATGACCATGTGTATCACTATGTGTAGGGTCTACATGTTTCAACCCGTTGTATGGAAGTACCGGGTTTTCATCAGGACCAAAAAAGGAAGGTGGGTGGTCAGGACACACTAACGACCTGCCAGTCCTAAGTTCCTTGAGACTACTGACAAAAATCTGTCGTAGTCAAATCTTCACACCCAGATGGGAGTGAGAAAAGCAAAAAGACTCCTACTATGGGTCTTTTGGGCTTCACGGGGTAGAGGGAAGGAAAAACCACGTAAGGTAACGTATTAGTTACTGTGTGGTTCAATTGCCAAGTACCTACTCGCCTCTCCGTGCCTCCCCGCTAAGGCTGTGGTGCGCCCGGTAGCGTTTAGTAGGGTCGGGCTGGTTTCCGGGATGACCCAGATTTTTGTCAGTAGTCTCAAGGAACTTAGGACTGGCAGGTCGTTAGTGTGTCCTGACCACCCACCTTCCTTTTTTGGTCCTGATGAAAACCCAGTACTTCCATACAACGGGTTGAAACATGTAGACCCTACACATAGTGATACACATGGTCATAACATACCTTTTTGTATCCACACACTTGATTTTAATATTGTCCAGTAACTTGCAAATAAAATTCTTTTTCACACAAGTATACCAGGACAATTTTTAACATTTTTTTTGTTCACTTCACACACACAAATACCCGCTCCACTGTAATTCAGGTGTCGCAGCACACCCTGATGGCACTCGGCTATCAGGGTGGACCCCGATGATGAAGCATGTCACCAACTAGGTTAGTGAGTGAGGGGTTTTTAAACAAAAGAAGGACTCTCTTCTTTTTGTAGTCATCCCACTCAGACGGTTTTCTCTAAACAGCCTCTGATGGTACTCCTCTGATGTTTTTGTAAACTTTCGACCTAGGGGACCAGGAGTACACTCCGTTCGTTTTTGCGAATTGATCCCTTACTCTCTCTTTGTTTAATTAAATTTAAGTCAGGTGTGCCATTATACACCAGAGAAGACCTGATGTCCATTGGCCGGCGGGGAATTCCATGCAGTCAGCCGTTGATGGATGTTGTGGAGGGGCCTTTCGTCTGTCTTAACTGCGGCTAGGATTCCCATCCCGTGCTGGCCCCCTGTTGTCCCGTTTCTCTACCCAGGTCCTCTATGAAAATCCTATGCCTTAATGTCCGATCTTTGGTTAAACATTACATGGAGGTTTACGACTTGATAGAGGACGAATCACCCGATGTGTTCTTCCTAACCGAATTCTGGTTGACGGATGCCATGGTGGCTGAACCGGGTTTAGCGCTCCCCCCAGGCTTTAGTATCTTGACTGTAAACAGGAGGTCTAGAGGTGGGGGCTTAGCCGTCATCTTCAAGTCCTGCTACCATTGTACATTTGTCAAGGAGGATGTCACCGCTTGCCAATTAAGCCAGCTTGTGGTGGGCCCTACCCACACTGCCGGACACTTGCTTGACCCTGTCTTTTCCAACATCCCCTCTCTTTTAGTCAAGACACCTAGCATGGTGTGTTGGTCTGACCATTTTATGGTTTCTATCTCCTTCCCGTTATCAGAGCCAGTGCCTAGAGCTGATTCTAAGGTCTCATTTAGACGATGTTGGCATAAACTTAAACTGGAGGACCTGCCTGCCATCTTGGCACGCTGTCCCCCTACTCCAGCTACCGATCCGGATTCAGCGTACAAATCTCTCTGTAACTGGATTCTACATGCCCTAGACTCTCTTATTCCAGCTAAATGGTCCAAGGGTCGCTGCTCGAACTCTAACCCATGGTTCAATGATTATCTGGCAGTCTTGCGTAGTACTTGTAAAAAACTGGAACGGGTCTGGAGAAGGGACTATGACCTTGGGGCTAAGAAGTCCTACCAGGTTGCGATCAAGTGCTATCACAAGGCCATACATTCGGCACGTTCGGCTTAATTCTCTAGTGAGATTAAGTCTAGTAAGAACCCTGCCAAATGCATTTTTAAAATACTTAATGATCTCAAAAATAGGAAAGACCCCACCACCCCTGTGATCACGTCTGGGCAGCAATGCGAGGACTTGGCCACCTTCTTTGTTAAGAAGGTGGAAGCCATCTATGAGTCTTTCCCTACTTGCTCTACCGTTCCCTTCGCCTCGCAAGGTCTCCCACCCATCCTCACATTGGCAGCTATTTCCCCTATCTCCCAGGATGAGTTCCTCATGCTGAGCAAAAAAGTCAAATCGGACTCCCCCGTAGATCCTTTGAGGCTTGCCCAATTTAGGGACTCCCTACCTGTAATCCTTATGCCATTGTGTCAGGCAATTAACTCCTCTTTCACCACTGCAGTCGTGCCTCTGCTATGGAAGCATGCAAGGGTGGTCCCCTGGCTGAAAAAACCCTCACTAGACCAGACTAAACTGGAAACTTCCGCCCTATATCTCTACTGCCTTGGGTTGCTAAAGTTGCTGAGTCCCACACCAACAATATCCTTTCGGGCTTTCTGAATAAGACTGGCATCTTGGATCGGTCCCAGAATGGTTTCCGCCCGGGCCACAGCACTGAGACCACCCTCTTCGCTGTGACGAACATCTGCGAACCATTCTGGATGAGGGACATACCGCGGCCCTGATATTGCTGGATCTCAGTGCCGCTTTTGATACGGTCTCTCATCGGATCCTCTTACATCGCCTTGAGGAGGCTGGGGTGGTAGGTCTCGCCTTGGACTGGTTTAGATATTTTCTGTCTGACAGAACATTCCAAGTAACTGCCCCCCTTTCTCTCCCGCGCTCAATCCATCAGGCAGGGGGTACCTCAGGGCTCGGCTTTGAGCACCGTACTTTTCAACCTGTACGTTCAACCTCTAGCTGGGTGGCAAGGGACCATGGCTTGACCATGATCTCGTATGCCGACAATACGCAGTTGGTGGTGGCCCTCTCCGAAGACCCCACACGGGGTGCCTCCAAATTTCGGAGCGGCCTAGCGGCGGTCACGCGGTGGATGACCACCAACTGCCTTCAGCTCAACACCAATAAGTCAGAGGTGCTGTTGGTGGGGAGAGACAAGGGGCTCTGGAGTGCGCAATGGTGGCTGCGACCTTGGGCAATGCCCCATCCCCTAAGTTGGGGGTAAATAAATCTTGGGGTTTGGCTCGATTCCACTCTTGGGTTTCAGGAACATACTAAGAAGGTTGCAGGCACCTGCTTTGGCCTCATCTGGGGACTTAGGCCCATGTTAGGTTTCTTTGATCCTTCTACCCGCCAGTTAATAGTCCAGGCGTCTATTTTGTACAGACTGGACAATGCTAATTCACTCCTGTAAGACGCTAACAAGCAGCGAGTCCAGAATGCAGCTGCTCGAGTCCTATTGAGGCTCCCTAGAACCTGTTCCGTGACGGGGACCATTCACCATTTACACTGGTTACCCATGTCCAAAAGGATTGAATTCAAAACTCTCTGCCTGACTTTCAAAATAATTAACTTTTCTTCCCCTGAGATTCTGTCCAATCTGCTGGTGCCCTATGTACTCACCCACCAGTTACGCTCTGCTGAGCAATATCTGGCTACGGTCCCTCGGGTGAAGCGCCTCAGTGCTGGGGGTCGGTCCTTCCGGTATCTTGCCACGAAACTGTGGAACTCCCTCCCTATCCAGATTCGGCGCCTGGATTGCCTGTTGTCCTTCCGTAAAGCCACCAAAACCTACCTGTTCCCATTGGTTTAGTCCCCTCCTTCTCTACCGACACAGCTAGCAGCGCCGGGACACCCCTTCACTGAGTCAGCTGCGCACTATATAAAATACCTAACATAACATAACATATGCTAGTCCCGCTTTAGAGCCAGAGAACGTCCTTTTTGTGGTATGGAAATTAAGGCAAACGGCTGCAGTGTCTTATGGAAGAGTTTGTCCGGTCAATGAAGTCCATGAGGGCCCTTTTGACATCTAATGTGTGAAAAGCCCTTTCTGTTACTGCCTCTGGATGTGGGAAGAATGCAGGGAGTTCAAAAAATTTGATTAGGGTGGAAACTAGAGACCATCTTGGGGAGGAACATGGGGTATGTCCAGAGGACTACCCTGGCATTTTGAAATTAGAAAAAAGGTTCTTTCAGGGAACTATGGCAATACAAGAGGCCATCAGGATGAGGAGGTGCATGACTGTCCTAACCGCTACTTGGTGATCTGGTAAAAAAAGGGAGAGCAGGGACTGGAAAGCTTGAACCCTTGCTCGGCTGGGATAGGCTTTGCTGGCAACAATGTTGAGTATTGCCCCCAAGAAGGGTTGGACAGGAAGAGCTTGACAGTTGGACTTTGCATTGTAGATGGCAAACCCAAGAGCAAGTAGCAGGTCGATGGTGGCCGGCACGTGAGCGAGGCACTGTAGTGGCGCTCTTGATCAGCCAGTCGTCGAAGTGAAGGAACACATAGATGCCGCTCCTCCTGCGATGAGTGGCTACCACATCTAGATTCTTTGTAAACACCCTGGGGGTGGTAGGGACCCCAAAGGGAAGTGCTCTGAATTGATAATGCTGGCAACTTACCACGAACCAGAGGTACTGGCGATGTGCAGGGTAGGTGTCTTTCATGTGGAGGGCGGTCAATAAGTCGCCTTGCTGCAGTAGAGGTATGTCATTGAGGAGTGTCACCATATGAAAGAATTCTGACAGGATGTATTTGTTGAGGGTCCTGAGGTCCCTTGTCCGGTAGTGGAGCATCACCAGTACCCTGAGGATTTGCCCACTTGCGGGCTGTGTGGACCACGAGGGAGCCAGAGGGGAGTGTACTCCTGATAAGGGGGGGATCAGAAGGGGAGGCCTTGTGTTTTTTGTCCACTCTGGGTGTGACCACCCTGGCTTTAACCGGCTCCTTGAATGCCTCAGTGGCAGTCCTTAACATGCCCTGGAGTATGGGGAGGAATCTGAGGAAGCGCTGTAAGGAAGATAGCATCTCCACGAGGAAATCCTCACTCTCCTGGACCTTATGCAAGTCAGCCTTGTGAAAGGCGGCAGCCTGATGGAGGAGCTGGTGATACGAGGTGCTACCATCTGTGGGAAGAGGGTAAGGTGGGGAGGGAAGGCTGGTCAGGGTAAAGGTCTTTGTCGGTATCCCCAGGGGAAAGCTATGCTGTAGTCACTCCAAGAGTCTTCGTGGGGTTCGAGGTTCAAAGGAGCCTCATAGGGATCCAAGGAATAAGAAGAACTACCCCACACCCGAGTGAGGAGAACCCCTGGGTGAGTGTGATGTGGGGTGACCCTGTGGAGGAGGAGAAAAAGGTGCAGGAGCAGTGGTGGGGCAAAGAAGAAGGACGGAGAGGAGGCCGAAGCGGGCTAGTGCCCCAGTCCTGGAGCTTCTTGAACTTGGCCGGTGGTTTGGTTCTCCACGGCGAGAGCTTCGGTATCTTGGGCCTTTAAGGGATCTGCTCCCGCTTGGCGTCCAGTTACTGCTGCAAGCATTTCTAAATTGGCAGCTCCTGGACATTGGAAGTGACCGTGGAAGGCATTTTCGGTGTAGGAGTTTTTCAGCACTGAAGATGGTTTTGGGCCTGCTGGAACAGAGTGATTTTTCTGAGCCGAGGGCATTTTGGTATGGCGCCGAGGTAGCGCTGTATACCAGGTATTTAATGGTGGTTTCTGCTGGATCGGTGTTCGATCTGAAGCCTTATGCCAGCTCCGACAAGGCCCTCTGACAGTGGTGGACCAGAAAGCTTGGCGCTCAAGTTCTGGGCTTGACACCCAACCCCCTCGAGGGTGGTGCTCAGCTTGAGAGCAATGATTGAGTGGGGGTGGAGGTGTTGTGGGGGGTACTCATGATAGACATCTTCGAGAGAAATTTGACAAGAGGAGGTTCCTCGACTCTGACCTGGATTGTGAGCTGGCCTCAGGGCTTTAGTGGATGGGCTGCTTGGAGGAAGGTCAGAGGAGTTCTTACTCTTCCCTGGTATCACGTTCTCCAAAGAGGTTGAGGGTGCCGTCCTCATGTGACTGCACCATCATTTGTGGAGCGAGCTACTGAGCGTCTCTGTAAGTCGAAGTTTTCTTTGAGTGAGTCAAGACAGACAGAGCAGGAGGTCTTGTCGTGCTCCAGGGACAGACCTGATGAATGGGGTGCTTTTCATTATAGTGACAGCATTCTCAAGGACAGAATGAAGAGGCTGAGAGCGCCAAGGGGTGTGGGCCCTGAAGGAGGGGGGATATGTGTCCACAATTCGCAACATATTTATTATAGGAGAGTCAAAATAATCGGTCTTGAGAAAGATGGTCTAATTGAAAGTTAAATTAAATTAAAGTTGGATTGATGCACAGCTAGTTTGAGATGGAACTAGAGATTCTCTAATTTCACGCTATTTACCTAATTGAAAGTTACCCATCGAAACAAGTTGACACTTTTTACACAATCCGTGTAAAAACTGGAACTGCAGATAATTAATAGGGCACTTTCTTTCGTATTACAGTTTTTAATGTGCTATACACTGATGTGTACCTTTTCATGACAAATTGTACGGTCTTTTGTGTGTACTCTCTCATGTATTTTGTATGTCTGTCCCTGTATATGAATTATTCAGTGATATACTTTATATGGCGCCTTAGGTGGCATTGAGAAATACTGTGTGTAGAATTATTGATATTATGTACGTTATGTGGTCATAACAAAATATCTTGTAATTTGTGCAAGTATACCGGCATGTACTTGTTTTTAAATTAGAAGAATAAATTAATATATTTTTGGAAAAACTTTTCATTTTTGTTTTGACCTTGGGTTGACGATTGGATTCCCCCATCAGGGTACAGTGTGTGAGTAATATTGGATGATTGTGTGTTCTCTGAGGTGTATGAACCACTGGAATTAACCCAAAGGATGTTTTCCCTCTCTAATAGACTATATGAACCCTATTCCTTTGGTGTAAAGTGGTCCCTCTCTGTCCTTCTAGAATATTTATCAGATCCTACAGCTTTGAAATCATCTATGCTGAAGATGCCCAGCTCATAATCTCGATCTCTGAAAACATCACAAACACTAACTTCAATGGTTGCATGCTCCAAGTCTATGGCTGAATGGGAACTAGCTACCTTAAGCTACACTGGAAAAAAACCTGAAGATATGCTGTTCTGCAAAACCCTATCTTATTGGGTAGAAGGCTAGAGGTATTCTGAGCTAGGGAACACCCCATGACCAACCAACCCTGTCAGAAACCTGGGTATAG
The DNA here is from genome assembly GCF_964261635.1 of Lissotriton helveticus. Lineage (NCBI taxonomy): Eukaryota > Metazoa > Chordata > Amphibia > Caudata > Salamandridae > Lissotriton > Lissotriton helveticus. The sequence goes on along the minus strand of NC_136070.1, from coordinate 1,066,264,761 downwards.
TCCTAGACTACATGTTATCTATGGCTGATCGAATTAATCCAGTCTCTGCATCCTGCGTTGGCATTTTGAGAATGCTTCTTAAAGTCTTTAGATGGATTCCTATTAAGTCATGCAAAACTGCAACTCATTCCCTCGTCACTGGCAGTCTAGTTAACAGTGCTCTGTGTGTAGGCATCCCTGACCACTTGAGTAAAGGATTATACAGGTCAAAATGTGGCTGAAAAGCTAGTACTTAAGTGAACGGTGTGGGCCTTGGTATCTTCCCATCTCAAGGCATTCTACTGGCTCAGAGTTCAGCAGAAAAGGGCCATTTTTAAAATGTTCAGCTGATTTGCCACACTCACAGGGCGCTCTACAATGTCGGCTCAAGGTGTCTGCCCAATAGCATCTCTTTCCTTCAGCCTACTCAGTTTCTTTCCTTGTGTCATCAGCGCTTAGCCACTCTTCCATGTATTTGTCTCTCCAGAAGGGGAAGTTGATCCTTTTTGTATTTGACAGCCACAAGCTGGATCAAAATCCCCCTTGATCCGAGTTGGACTAGCTTCTTCCCACTTTCAAAACAAAGTTCAAACCCTGGCTATTCTTAAGCTCCAGTCAGCATCCTTCTTCCTGCGCTAGGATGTCTCTTTTTAGGGCAAGTGAGTGAGTTGCAAATTCAGTTACCATAACATTGTCTGGCAAACAGAAATGGGATGACAGCAGAGATTCTACCAAAATTGGTCTTAGAAATTATGGTTTACTTACCCGAAGATTGAGTGAAAGTCACAACTTGCAGACAGTGAATGCCTAATTGTTTCCTTTTTTCTCTTAAAAGCAGACAGGGCTGAATTGGGAAGTTAGTTTACCATATGGCAGCATGCAAGAACAGAATTGTCTACCATAAGAGTAAACTTGTTGGCAGAATGCCAGATGGGGAGACATCTCTCAATATTCACTGTGAAGAGGGTGTAGCCGGCACTTTCACATCTGGTGACTTTGTTAAGCATAAAAAGCACCTCCACATGTAGTGACTTCGTTAAGCACACATAAAAGCACAGAACTTATGTAACCTTAGAAAAAAAAACTTGGCCCTGAAGGAGTATTGAATAATGCTAATTTTTGCACAGGCTGTGAGAAATCCATTATTCATGTTTAATGGACCATGGTCATTGACCATGTGCTAATTACAATTAGGGAAACAATACATCAGACCTGTTTAGAGACTGAGTTACGAGTTTATTCTAACTGTAAAAAGGGAATATCTTGGTAACAACCAGTGCATTTAGTGAGCAATTTGAGGTCCTTATACATATGATAAATGGAGGTTTTCCTTTGGGCACAGCCAAAACAATGTCTTACAGAAAAGAATGCTATATGTGAGTGATGCCAGTGTTGTACTTTCCCCACCAAATTGTCTGTTATCCATCTCTCTCTGCTAAGCCACTTCCTCTGCGACCACAAGGGCAGCACTTAAGGCAATGTGATAAAAGCTGACCCCCATGCTAAGATTACAAAGCAACCTTATTAGAGCTTTACAAGCTTAAAGGCTACTAAAACACTAAGTAACAAGCAAGATCTCCTTAAAAACGTATGGATAGCCAGGATGGGGTGTTATTTCTTTATTTTAATAGCGTATATTTATATTGTGTGATTCTAGCCTCTGTGGAAAGAGGAAAGGTTTTCAATGGACTATGTGCCAAGACGTGTGGACAAAAGAGTAGCTGAGAAAAGACAACACTAAAGTTATGGGAGAGGTCTAGTTGCAGAAAGCTTTTTTTTTCCACATGCGTATTAACAATTGTTTTCTTACACTTAAAAACGCCAAGACATATCCTCAATTGAACTCTTGTTCTGATCCACCACCCAGCACTCAATACTTGCTTTTTATTAGAAAAAGAAAGGCCATATTCACAAACTAACACATGAGCTTAAAATGGGAGTCACTGAGTTCTCAAGAACATGTTTCAAAATAAATGTTGGGATAATAAGCTAAGCATGCAGGAGAGATGGACCATCTCGAAACAACTCTAAAATGGAGGGAGATTTAAACTGCCCCTGGCAAAAAGATGTAATTGGGTGGGCAGAAATCCAGTTAACATTTCATTTTGAGAGATGGGTGCAAGCGATATTTCTATTCTCTGTAGAATTCTGTATGATTACAAGACTTTTTCTTAAGAAATGTAAATGTACTACTTCATGTTTTACATATAGCACAGATCTATAAAATTGTAAACATGAGACTATTTTGGTGTTCATGAAGTGGGTGGATACAATGATCAAGATTCTGCTATTGAACTAATCAGGAATTAATCAAGCTCATGAGGCAATCTGGAAATGTAGCAAATTCATTTAAAATCCCATCATAACAATACTAGCTGGTGGTAAAATGGCTATGTGATTACACAAGGAGCATAATCAATTGAGGTGAGGATTGTCAAGCACTAATTCCGTGGCCTAAATTAGTTAATACGTTTAGAGTTGGAGAGGAGTTACATTGACTCTAAATTGGGTGGAAAGATTTTACGACCTGAAAATTCATAAAAAAATGAGCTTGTGAAAACATTTAGCTGAAGGTATGCCTAGATTTAGTTAGTGCAGTGGTAAAAGAATACATGGCATTAAGGTTTACATTTTCCTGAATGTCTATCCAGTTCCTACTTCAAGAACGAGCTATTAAAACTTCCGATTGATTACAAAAGACACGAACTAGAGTGCATTCAAGTGCAGCTAAGAAGAATCCACTTCAACCAGCTCCCTATGCTAGAAAGAACACGCTCTCAGATTGTGAGCTTGGTTTTATAAATGGCAATAGCTCTCGAGTGGGGATGATATCTGAAGAGTCAAGACATGTATTAAAGTGAGACTACAAAGAATGTGTGTTAATATTGAGAAGATACATTTAATGCTAAGAAATAGATTGCAGTCTTTTTTATACCGAGATGATAGGTATAAAAAGATAGGAATCTGAAGGATAAAAACGGACCAGTGCTTCACCGGAGTTGCGAAGTTGACAAACTTTACAATACATTTGTTGTTTTGAAGGCACTGCAGAGGCTACTCTTACAGTCGGAGCACTGTTGTCATTTGTGGCGTTCTACTCTCACGCTTGGAAGTCTCATCAAACCTTTCTACATGAAACTCAACTTTAAACTTCGAGGTAAGAATGAGATGCTTCAACTTACTGTGTAATCGGGGCCTCCCAGCTCCTTTATCCGCACCTCCCAATGTCCTTTTTCTCTGAGTAGTTTATTTATTTCGTCATTCAAATCACGAATCCTGAATTCACCTAAACCAGCTTTGGGTTAAAAAAAAAAAAGTTGAAGAACTGCTCATACACAATAGATACATTCAAAACCTTTACATACATAAATGACGAAGTGACAAAGAAACCTACCGTTTTGAATCTGTGCAACCTTTTTGGAAATTTCACCAATAATCTGTTAATAAAAATAAACAGGAAATGAAGAGATTATCATTGTTTATCACCAAATCTTCAATAAATATAAACAAACGTTTTATTTATTAAGAGGAGAAACATTATTTGCAATGAAGTGTAAATACAGTAAGGTGATGCTCGCAAACACTGCCTGATGCCTTACAAATCGAAAAAAACAATTTTCCTACAATACACATGACTTTAGACTGTTGACTCTTTCCCTTTGAAATAGCTTAGATGGTTGAAGAAGTCTGGAAATCCGCCCCATATTTTAACGAGTAAACCGAAAAGTTTACTCTCCAGATTAAGCGAACATCATCATATGAAATTTAGATATGACTCACAGGCTAATAATATATTTCTAGGAATGCAACCAAACGAAACCTGCCTTAAAATGTTTACAAGGACTGAGGCAAGAGTCCCACATCAATGTTAAACCATCCTGGATTATCAAACATCTCCACAATAACGGATCATGAATATCCTGAGACTGATCAATAGATACAGTCTCTTGTTAGAAGCAAGGCCGCAAAATTGATACCAGATTCCCCAAACGGCATGAAGATTTGCAGTTCTGGTCATATCTCTAACGGAAGATAGTTAGCCTTGCTGTAAAAAGTAGGATAGGATCAACTTTCAGGTTTCATCCTTCCCAAGCCTTGAAATTGGTATTCCACTGTAGACAGTTTATGCTGTGCTCTTCTCTCTTATGGGTCAGTTTCTTTTTTCACCTTTCTCAGTTTCTCACTCCTCCCCATATATTTTCCACAGAGCATGTGCCCAAACTGTTACCTACTTCTACAACATGGATGATTTGTTTTTTTTCACAGCACAAGTATTTGCACGTTTTTAACAGTTTTGCCTCCCCTGCAATGGCCGGTGTGCATTTGATTCTGGAATGTGGATAAACATGATATAGGCACTACACCTAAATATTTCTGATGAATGGAAGGCAGAAGAAGGAGGCATCAAAGTTGGCTAAGAGAAACTGTCTTAGGGGATCTGGGTTTATTTTGAAATACAACAGGTGATTAACTTTGGGAGAGAAGGATGAGGAGCGTGGAGTAGCCCTATTCTGGGTTATTATTTTCTTGGAGAAAAATGTTGGGGAGTCGCAGATCAAAGTTGGTTTAGGCAGGCTTTCTTACAAAGTGAACACTTCTGAGGGGCATTTAAATGTGAGGACCTCCTTGAGAGGTCCTTGCAACGAATGCTATATATATTATCTACTGGGAGTCGCCAGTAGGTAGTTATAGTTAGGAGCATGTTTCTGTAGAAAAAGCGTTTTTTTTGGCTTACCTATATTTTTGGGGCTGTTTGACAAATCGTCATGGAAACAAGTATCAAACTGAGTCAAAGGGGATTGCTAAGTAATTAAAGTTTCTCACTTTAGCAACTGGATCCCCTTTGATAGGATGTACTTTCGTTTTTGTACGTTTGGAGCCACAAGTCATTGTAAAAGTCTTAGATCGATATACCTTTAAATAAAGATTGCTCATAAAAGCAGAGAAGGTGTCTATCAAAACTTCCAGACCATATGGAGTTCGCGCTATGAGTACTGCATCACACATATAATAAAGTTGGGATGAAGCGGGACATCCTTCCCAATTTGAAGTAAGTGCCTTTCTAGCCAATCAATATAAATTGAAAACAGATATGGAGTCAGGACACATCCCTGGTGGACACCCTTAATACAACTTATCAATGACGTACACTTGCCTTTGGGGCTGTATTAGATCCTAACCATTATATCCTAACGTAAATGCCTTAATGAAGTGACCAGTGCCTTTTCTAACACCAAGGCTTTCCAACATCGAGTGGTTTACAGTATCAAAAACGCTTGAAAGGTCTATGTATGCTAAATGTAAAGCACCTTTCTTTAATTGGAAGTATTTTCCTATTAGGAGGGGCACATTTAAACATTGTTCCATGGTCCCAATACCAGGCCTAAAGCCAAATTGGGCATCTGACAGATTATGGTTAGTCTTAGCCTATTCCTATGGTCTAGAGAGGAGAACCCAGTGAGGTTATTTTTATTCCAGAGTTCAATAACGAGATGAGGCTATAACAATTTGGCAGATTCCTATTGCCCTTCTTAAAAACAGGTATAACAGTTGCATCTTGCAAAGATGGGATCAATGGACCCAGTATTGGTGATCTAAGCACATTAGTAAGTAAAGGGGCCCAAAAAGCCATATTCTCCTTAAAAGTGTCGACTGGAACACCATTCAGACCCAGGGTCTTTCGACGCTGGCTTTTTAAAAATGTATTTCCATTGCTAAAACTATTTTGTTAACCCCAATTGAATCACTAAATGCAGAGGCAGCAACAAAATCAACTATTCTATCGCCCCAACTCCTGTATGTGTACAAGACAGGCAGTCAGATTTAAACACCTGCAAGACATGAGAGACCCATGTCACCTGGAATTAGGCATGCATTATTCAGGCAACACTATCAGAAAACAAGGGCGATTCACAATCTCCCCTAAACAAATTATACTATTTTTGGGCTCCCTGCTGCTCTAGGTTGGACCATGCTGTCCTTCTAATTTCTTCATATTCATTTTACAATATTCTCGTACCACACTTCAGGTTTTGCACGTTGGAGGTTATATTTTTTGTGTGATACCTTAGTGTTTCAATGTATCTACTACAGATATATAAGTGCATACTATAGTCACCCCTATCAATCCTAATTGAGAAGGCTCAAACACATTGCAGACATCCAAGTGTAACATGCAGGTCATGTGTACTATTCCCAGTAGAAGACTGAATGGTTAGAGTGACACACTGAAGAATTGTTTACAGAAGGTTTAAGTCAAAGATTCAATCTGAGTGAAATAGCTCTCTCCCAGCAGTGCAATAACAGTTTTGACTCAATATGATATGAGAAAAACCCTAGAGTAAAAAATACTAAAAAAAAGAAACTGAAACATTTGTCCCTACAATTACTCACTTCAATAGCTGCAGTCACTTTAAATTGTGCTTGATAAGTCAGCAGCAATGGGATCACATATGGTTCAGACCAAAAATGTTTAAGCCAACATGCTGCAAACACTGGGTACTTATTAGACTAACACCAACGAGCTAGCACTAACTTGTACAAAGGTCACCAAGTCTCTATTGATGTAATTCCCTGACCTGCTCTGTCAATGAGGTGTTTGAATCAATGCATTTGGTGTTTGCTTTAATTAAAATACATACAAATTAATGGTGTTAAGGCTGGACCACTTTGGGGAACCCACTTCAACTTCCTCCATAAAGTGAGTAGGGCTGTATATTGTCTTTATAACTTTATTACTTGTTGAGATGGTGGTTAAGCTACATGTATGAAGCCAAGGCAAGTGAGATGTCATGCCCTCAGCACAAAAGGCTAAGTCGTTCACCCAGGTGTGCCTTAGCAGCATCGTATAGTTGGGTCCCATGACCTTGTCTTCTTATGAAGCAGATATGAGCCAATGATTGGACACCGTTTTGCCATTGTAGAATCTTTGACTGCAAAAAGTGCTCCATTTATGGTGAACATTGTTACTTTGAATGCATTATGTTTACGGAATGTGCATACTGACTGAAAGTGAAATATGATACAAGGCTTCGCTCCAAAATAACGTCCATAAGGTCTGTCCGAGGTTCAAATCCATAACCTTTTTTCTGCTGTAAAAATAAAGGTGGCTAACTGTATGGTGACGTCTACTAGCTTGGTTAACTCAAAGGTCTGGCTGCAAAAACTACTAACTCTGTGAAGAAGCAGCTCTAATCAGGACAAGGCGAGGAAACATCTACACTAAATAAATTATTTGGGTATAAAGAATGCAGGAATTGCAAAATCAAAAAATATATATAATACGTGAATATTCGAAGTTCTTGCTGGCGGAAATCAAAATGGGCAAGAAAAGCATGGTGTACTGCATTTTAAAAAGTGTCAACAGTTGAGGAGAGGAGAGTTTACTTTAGCAAAATTTCAATTTTCATTAAGAATAAAAAATATGAAAGACCAGCATTTCATTTTTTAAATCAAAGTGTAAAATTAAGAGATCTTCAGCAGTGTTTAGTCTCTTTCATTCAGTTATATTACATTGTAACCAATTTATATTCGTACTCAGATTATTGCACTAATTAAAATTAAATCAAAAATATTTTTGAAATCGTGTGATGCAATTTATGGTGAGGTGAAATTTTGTAGATGTTTAAAATTTTGAACATTATATTCTGTGTTAACAATCTGTAGCACAACATATAGATGGATTTCTATGTAGACCATAAATAGCCAGTTTTTCCTTTTTAACTGCAGAGCTGAAGGTAATCCAAGACAGTCCTGTTCATCCACCTGATTGGATTATCCATGATGCTTCAGGAAACATGCTGAAATCTATGGTTGCGGCATTTGATGACAAAGGCCATCATTTGATTGAGATTAATAGCAATGGTAAGTTAATGTTATAAAGCGACAAGCACAAGAGAATGCTCTCCTGCTAAAACAGAATCTATAGCTCCTGGGATTCGAGGAAAACATACTTTCAACATCCTTTTATTTTCATTTATCCAAGATGCAAATTATAATAGAGGAACTACAGCCTTTTTTGATCTTATATAATCTCATTAAGAAAGTTGCCTTGTCCCCTAGATCGATTTACATAAATATCACCATCATCAATTGATTTATTTTTGCCCACTCCAGATATCATAGGAGAGAGTAAAGAATCAGAAAAGAAAGGTTTTTATCACGCTCTTAAAAGCAAGAAGAGGCCTAAATGTTCTTATGTAAACTGCAAATTACATAGCTTGGCAGTTAGAAAAGAAGAGCAACAAATGACCTGGGCTTTTAAAAATGTTGGCAGATTGAGAAATCCTTTATTTTTAGAATGCTAAATTCTGTGGAGAACTACAGTTTTAATTTCATTCAGTTACAAATATAATTGGACAGAGCCGCACAAATTTGTAAGCCAAAGTCAAGGGCTTAAAAGTAATATGGACTTAACCAATAACTGAGGAAGTGGTTTTCTGTGTGTGATATATGCTGAGTTTTAGAAATGCGAGCTACTTTTTTAGCAGCAAGATTTGAACTCCCCTGGAGTTCGAAAATGTTCCACAAATTATACAAATCTACTTTTAACCCAAAATTGCAGCACCAGGCGGATATAGTGGAGTAACTTAATATAAAAGTGTAATGCAAGCAGGCCAGTCACATGCCATAGGAGAAGTCTGTCATTCCAAGTGTTTACTGTTACAGCGGATTTGAGTTTAGTTGCTCCTACTCATAGGTTCCAATAGCTGTTCATCATTTTCTTGTATCTGGAGTGCATTCCGTGCATTTATTAAAATTGTCATCCAGAAATAAGAGAAGCTGATGCAGTTGCTCAACGTAGATATAAACGATGGAAATAAGCAAGGGTTCACAGGAACACAGAAAGTGACTGGAGTATAAGCAAAAGATATCTCTCAGATGCAAACCTTGGTTTGCCTGCCAGATGAGAATGAAACCACTCGTCTACAACCTTTAACACTCAAGCCACTTCACTGATTTTAGGCCAAAGGAGTTCGGAGGTGTTGAAACCAGCTGACAAATTCAACAGTATGAATATGGCAGGATTACCTTTTGACAAGACACTATGAGTGAATGAGTGTACGTCAAAGTGGAGCCTCTGTGCCTCTTTTAAGAAGGAACAAAGATTGCACATCATCGAGAATGTTGTGCAGGGTCAGACTGAAACAGAAAATAGGTATGGGCACCAAAATAAAAAGTGACCCACATTAGCGAAGCATTAAGTTGAAAAAAGTGGTAATATATGGGAAATAAACTAATAAAACCGGTCCACCTGCCCATAAACCGTCCGAAAACTGATCAAAAACGGCCGACACACCGAACTGTCAGACCAGCCCATCAAGCACTGCCTGATTGTCCTATAGGCCAGTCCGACTTTGATGTTGTGGACCTAAAGGAATTATTGCACAAGATAAACAGTCTTGTCCAAACTTTCAGCAAAGGCTATATATAAGAAACTGGACATATGCAAACCGTTGGAATATTGTTTTTCAGCAAAGACATTTCTTCAATGTATAACGAGCAGAACCATTCTTTAAATAAAAAAAGCCAATAATAACATCTTTAAACACAGGCAGCATCTCCTTGCTAGACTCATTAAACATACTTGAGGGGCAAAGGTTCCCTGAGCAGAAGATGAGATTACAATTATTGATAATAGTACAAAGGTCCAAACCAAAGACATCCTGAAACTTAAAACAGGAACAGTATTGTCCAAGTGTTCTCTTACAAATATGAAGAAAGTATCATCATTGAGACAACTATTCTGAGGAACTTGCTGTAACAGATTCCTCAGCATATATCCTTTGCATACAAATGAAAGACAGAAATCAATGATCACCAAAGAAAAGGCAGAGTTTGCAAGATGGTTGAAGAATATACACACTAGGAAATGGAAGTCCATGTTTAGTCATGATCCTGGTCTCAACACAGACTAGAGCCACAGCTTTATGAGATGAGGGCACAAGGTAAGAAGACTTGCACTGGGGGATACAGAGCAATTAGGAAATGAGACTCCACTACAATTCTTCTGAATTATTGGTGGGTTTATTGTCCTCAAAAGCTAAGGTCAATGATGGCATCCTTCTAAGAAAGGACAATGTTTCAGTCAGTCAACATATCGTACATGCATTTATATAGCGTTTACTACCTCCGACGAGGCATCGAAGCGCATTTTCGGCGAGTACCACACTACTCCAGAACCCATCAAGGATTAGTGGTTAATTAGTATAGTGAAAAATGAAAGTAATTTGAGTGGTGCATATGTTAGTCAGTTATTTGGATTGAGAAGGATAGAGGAGGGATAGAAGAGAAAAAAGGTTTGCATTTATATTGTGCTTGCCACCCTTGATGGGGTGTTGAAGCGCTCTTACGGCAAGTAGCACCCTACCTCGGAACCTATAAAGAATAAATGGCAATTAGTATAGAAGAAATATGAAATTAATTTGAGTAGTGGATGAATTAGTCTGTTATTTGGAATGAAAAGGATAGTGGATGGATGTTTTGGAGCTTATAGCAGTAGGAGGAGGCTTGGGATAAGTAAAAGATAGGCGGAGGGGAAGAGTCAGAGGGAAGGGTTTAGATAAGCTTGTTTTGGGGGATTGGAATAGTAAAAGAGGTATGCGATGATGCAAGGAGAGGTAGAGTAGTGAAGAGTCTTGAAAGGGTTATTTTAGGGATAATAGTAGTATGGGGTTAGATATGAATGAGAGTGGAGGTAGACAATATATTGATAGAGATATAGGGTGAGAAATAGGGTAGTGCATTGGAACGAGTAGTAGAAAGAGATTTGAGATGAGTCAGCGAGTTGAGGTAGAGGATCTATTGAGAACAGTATAGGGTGAGAAATATGATAGTGCGTTGGATATGCTGAATTAGAGGAGAAGTAATAAATATATAGATCCATAAGTACATGGAAGGTATATATATATATGCATAAAGGAAGTTAGTACATGTAGATTAAAGATGCATTAAATAAACTCCGGCTTTCAAGTATTGTTGTACTTTAAATTAATTTTATTTATATACATATTTTTAACATTCAATAGTGAAGCAATTGTAGATAAATAGTTATGATAAAAGATGTATTTAATTATGCAGTCACTTATATACATGTTTAAAACAGAATAATGGAAAGTAATATGTACATTTGTTAAGCAGAACTAATGAAAATCTAGATTTTTAAAAAACAACTTCTCTACACATTTATACAAAATACACATATATAGGTACATATCTATAGTACAAATAAATGCTTATTGATAGAGGGATATGCTGTATATTTCTGACTGCGTATGGTTGTTACGTGGGGAAGAGCCAATTCTTGAGTAGCTTCCTTAAGATAAGGTGGTTGTCTGTGGATTTTATGTTGGGGGGTGAAGAGTTCCTTAATTTGGCTGCTTAAACTGAGTAGGATGTGCCACTCATTGTTTTCTTCTTGTACTTCGGGATTTTGAGGAGAGGTGCCACTCTAGAGGGGATGTTCCTTTGTTGAATTTGTTTGTTGATTTTACTCCTGATGAAGACCGGTCCCGTTCCATGTATCGCTTTGTGGGTGGGCAACTGGCAACCAATACAAGGCTTTCAAGGCAGGGAGATGTTGTCTTGTAGTTTTATATGTAAGAGTAGTCTGTTAGCGGAGTTCTGAATCAGTTGTAGTCTTTAATTGTCGTTAAAGGTGATCTGTGGTAGAGGCTATTGGCGTAATCAAGTTTGGACAGCACAAAGGAGATGGTAGCCTGGGCCATGTGTGGAAATCCCAAATGGGGGAAGATTCGTCGCAGAGTTTAAATAGTAACAAAGCTTGATCTTGGTAGTTTGTTCACTTGGGCATTCATTGATAGCTTGGGTTCTATGGTCATTACGAGGTTTCTTACTTCCTTTGATACTTTAGGTCAGGGGTCTCCAACCTTTTCTGTACTGAAAACTACTTATGTTTAATGAAACACATTGAGAGTTACTGATATTATAAGTGTTGTATAATTTCAATGTTGTTGTATTAATTTAACCAAGCTAAAGCTTTCTAATTTATTAAGCTATGCTAAAAACAGCTGAGCTAACCAGTGACGGTAACTACTTCATGTAGATGTTGAATAGCTTGGGCGAGATGATAGAGCCTTGAAGGACCCCTGTTTTCCTGAAGTACAGTTTGGACAAGAACGGGGGGGTATGGATGACATTAATTCTGTTGCAAAGGTAGGATGTAATCCAGTCAAGAGCAGTCCCCTCTATGCCGGCTTCGTAGAGTGTTTGTATCAGAGTGTCACGGTCAACCATGCCAATGGCAGCCAAGAGGTGCAGGAGAAGTAGCGCAGCAATCCAGTTGTGGTCAACTGTGTTATTCGGGTCATCCCAGATGGCAAGGTTGGCAGATTCAGTGCCTTTTCTCTGACGGAATCCCGATTGGAAGTCTGAAAGTATGGCATTATCTTAAATGAATTGTGACATCTGGTCTAATGCTGCTCTTTCTATTAGTTTGCTCAGGAAAGGTCCATTTGTAATTGGTCTGTAGTTGTCAGGGTTCGGCAGGTCCCAGTTTGTTTTCTTCAGTAATGGACTTATAATTACGATGGGAGACCTCCAACACTTTGGCCAGAAATAGACATTTTTGGAATACGGGGGAGTATTTTTCTTGGGGAACATTTTTCTTGGGCTGGACTACCTTCTGGTCTGAGAAATGGCTATAGCAGACTGGAATTAAAGCAATCGGAGGGCTAGCACGGACTGGACCCTAAACAAGATGGCGTTCCCCATAAGATTTGTGAGTTACAGTCCTTTGGAGTGGAGCTTTTGCTACCACAAATTTGAAAAGTTGACTTCCACCATTTTCCGCTGAAGAACAAATTCAGAAGAAAATAAAGTGTACATGTGTCTGCGAGATTAAAAAGACCTAAGGGATAATGCTTCCATACAGTTTTAAATACATTTAAGAGTGTATGGGCAAGTGAAGAACCAAACCACATCTGTGGTTCTAGTAACTTTGTGCATCACAGTCATGGTAATCACTTCTATTAACAAGGAAGTTGGACATTTCCTTTCTTTTTCCAGTATTTTCTCATCTTTTCAGTAACCTGGAAAACAAAGGCGATTTACACTAACATTCACCCCCTCTCAATTACCAGGCAGTAGTCTTGCCCTCATTTTCTCAGCACCTGATTTCACAACTATTGGTTTGGTAGAGAACAACACTATTCAGTATGATGGGCTTTTAAACATTTTGTCTATATTTGCTATTTTACTTTGAACTTCAAGGTCAATCAATGGCAAAACACAAAATTCAAGAAGAATAGATAACTTTGAAGAAGTCACCTTTCATACTCAGAATGTGCTGCCACCATTAGTGTCTTAACTTTTAGAAAAATTATATTTTTAGGTCCCGCAGTGCCATTTGCATGCAGGTCTATTCTTGGGTTTTGTTGTTCCGACCTTGATCAGGGGTGCGAATTTCCCCAAATGTTGTCAATATCTGATATAAGATATGTAAGCGATCATATGGGTTACCCTCATCGTGCAATTCTCTCTTAATTCTATTATAGGTATTGTGGACACTTAACCTGTTCACTTTCTTGCACTATATGGTCTAAACATGCTCTTGGGGAAGGGAGAAGATTATGAAGACCATGGGTACAATTGATCTGGCTATAGCTGAGAAATTCAAATACTTTGTTTTTGCTCCCTTAGGTTAAGTGATGAGATAGTCACCCACCTTTTGGTGTTCAATGAAAGGGTACACCTCCCAGTGCTGTGGGCTGTCATTATGGAGTTCATAACTTTTGTCCCACTTGCCATAGTATTAATATCCTACTGGGAGTAGGATTTAGGTTTTAAATTGGTGAGGAGTGGAGGCTATGTGGGAAGCATTGAGGTGCAAGGGCACTTTTAATTGGGGGAATATGCTCAGGATCTAGGCTTCACCCTTGAGGGCTGTAGGTACCGGTTATTAAAAGTGTGAGTGTGAGACACAGCCACTATATTGTTGTTTTTGGACCTTTGTTTAGGTACCGTATTTTCCGGCGTATAAGATTACTTTTTAACCCTTTAAAATGTTCTCGAAAGTCGGGGGTCATCTTATACGCCAGGAACAAAATTTTTGGGAGTGGAAACAACGCTCCACCGACTTTGAAATTTGAGCAGAAATCAACTTGGACTGAGTCAGCAATTGCAGTTGTGCCCACTGCTCTCGGTGTTTCGCAACGCTCCACCTCGCCCCAATAAGCTGACTCCGAGTCTCACACCCACGAGCCCTCCACTATGGCCTCTGGGCTCTTGCTTCACTCTGCGCATGTTCGCACTCCCTGTGCCGTATCAGATTGGGGCTCGGTATCGGTGTGCCCCCTGTCAGTGCCCCCGCCGTGTGTCATGGCTAAGTAGGTATGTCCCTGGGTTCAGCTGTTGTCCCACACTTACCGGCTATGTAGTCGTGCCGCTCCGCTCCAGAAGGTGACATGGTGAGCTCCGCTTTCATGACCCAGGTGCTGATGCCACTCAGCCGGGCCACAGGATATGCCTCCGCGTCGGTGCAGTCCTGCGCAGTCTCTTACAGTCCCCGTAGTGCCGATGGGAGCAGGCTCTCACAGGGAAGCCCTTGTTCAGTCTAGAGTTGACTGACAAAGACACAGCGGGCACATGTGCTGATCTGGCGTCTCTCTCTCCTTCCGATGTGGCCATAAATCTTGCGTTCATCGGAAGGAGAGGAGCGTCAGTACGCGATCTCCTTAGTTCAAGGCCATAGAAAGGGAACTGTAGAATGTTCCCGCCGGCAATACAGTACATAATGTTTTGCTGCAGTTATTTCAGAAGGGTGATTACGGTACATTCCTGATGAATCGCAAACACACTGCATTTCTTTTTAAGATCGGATGTTGAATCCTTACACACATTCTTTTGATACACACGCATAATACCTGAAATGCACTGTTCTGCATGGCTGTTTAATAATCAAAGGAGATGCTTGGAGAGGGCCTGTAGTGTGAGCACATAGTAAAGATGACACTAACAACACGTTTTAGAACATGAGAGGAACTACAAACCTCCAAATCCAAGGAGAGTTTGTATGCAGTGTGCACAGGAAATACCGGTACCAGTACCAGTACATTGCTTGCCGTGATTGGCTGTTCGTTGTAAACAGGAAAGGCAGTCAATCTGGTGTGCAGATACATGTGGTGGTGAAGACAGTACAGCACAGCACCAGTATCTGTACCGGTTCATACAGTACAGCACAAGTACATACAGTACAGTATGCAAATGGCTAACAGTCAAGAAACCATCATGGCTCCAGCAGCAGCAAGAAGAAAGAAATATGAAGCCAGTTACAAACTTAAAGTTGTAAACTTTGCTATGGAACATAATAACTGTGCTGCTGCAAGACAATATGGAGTAACAGAAAAGATGGTTCGGGACTGGAAAACAAATGAAAAAGCATTAAGGAGTATGGCAAGGGGTAAGTGTGCATTAAAAAGAGGCACCCCACATTGGCCAGAACTCGAAAAACATGTAGCAGACGTGGTGAATGAGCATCGCCAAAGCGGTTATGTAGTGACACAAAATAAAATATGTTTGTTTGCACTTCAGTGGGCCAAATCTAACCCAGATCTCAGCAACAGATTTAAGGCCACTGTATCCTGGTGTACTAGATTTTTGGGAAGGCATAATCTGGTATTTAGGCAAAAGATGAAAATTGCACAAAAATTACCTGCAGATCTTGATGCCAAAGTACATAGTTTGCATTGCTACGTAATACAGCTGCGCAATAAACATGGCTATGCGTTAAGTAGTATCGGAAATATGGATGAAACTCCAATGAATTTTGATATGGTTGCAAATAAAACTGTCCATCCAAAAGGTGAAAAAACAATTTTAATAAAAACAACAGGACATGAGAAGTCCAGTTTTACAGTGGTACTAGCATGCACAGCTGATGGCGCCAAACTGAGACCAATGGTTATTTTTAAAAGAAAAACAATGCCGAAACTCAAGTTTTCTGTTGGTTGTTTTGTACATGTGAATGAAAAAGGCTGGATGGACGAAGAAGGGGTAAAGCTATGGCTTGATAATGTATGGAGCAGGCGACGAGGTGGACTTATTAAAAAACGTAGTCTACTGGTGTGGGATATGTTCAGGGCTCATTTAACTCCCAGCACCAAGCAAAGGCTGGCAAGAAAAAAACAGATGCTGCAGTTATTCCTGGAGGATTGACATCTTTGGTACAGCCACTGGATGTGTACCTAAACAAGCCATTTAAAGATCGCATTCGAAAACAGTGGAATAAGTGGATGGTTAGTGGCGAAAAGTCATTCACAAAAGGAGGAAACATGCGTGCTCCACAGTTGGATGTTTTGTTCAAGTTTGTCATAAAAGCCTGGAATGATATTGATGCAGAAACAGTCATCAAGTCTTTCAAGAAGTGTGGCATATCAAATTCATTAGATGGTATGGAGGACGACTACTTGTGGGAAGATGAAGAGGAAGCGGAAGCCGAGACCACACCATCTGATACGGAATTAGAGGACTGCTTTACAAATGTACCACAAGATCTTATTGATTTACTTATGATATCAGATGACAAAGAGGAGGATTTTGAAGGCTTTTAAAGGGAAACTGCCACGCCAGCAAATCCTGTAAAAATAGCTTGGAGTTATGAAAAGTTTAATCCACTTGCGCTGTTTTATGTTTACCGTACATGTTTGATGGCAAACAGCCTTATGTTTATAAGTGACTGTTTTTCATATGGTCCTAAAAAAAATTGTGACTAAAGCAATATTGTTTATACAAACAATTGGTTTGAGTTCAGTCTTTGAGTGTGTACAATAAATGCTTAACACTGTCCTCTGATAAAGCCTTACTGCTCACCAACACAACTACACTACCACAAACAGAGAATAAGGTGCTCTCTACTTTTATCTCTGCCTACCCTTGAGGTTCCACTGGAGACTGTGCACACTATACCTCACTTTGGTATAGTATATACAGAGCCAGCTTCCTGCAATTGCATCTCCATCAACAAGACAGGATTGAAAGACAAGATCCAAAGACACACGGTACTAAAACTACGATAACTCCAGAGACCTCCTTCACCCGCTTTCCAAATCTCTTAATGCTAGCAAGATCATGGGTAGGAATTTCCTCATGAAGGTTCAAAAATAAGTGCCATTATCAGAAACATCCATTGTCTCGTATGAGAGCAACCCCCACTACCGACATGACCACAACTATATACACCAAGATGGGGCACCAACAGGACTATGCCCATGTTCAAAATATATAGGAACAGGACAGTTCTTTACACTTCATGTCACGGAGGAGGACTAGAATCACTAATAATCCCAAAATAAATTCTCAAAATGGCTATGCAGGACTGCGTTGGAAGAGAGGGTAGTCTTATACAGCGAGTATAGCACAAAACCTACATTTTAACAAGAAAAGTAGGGGGTCGTCTTATACGCCCAGTCGTCTTATACGCCGGAAAATATGGTACTCATGCTCTAGGGTACTGTTTTTCATAAGTGTTCATATAGAGTCTGTGGAAATGTTGAAATATGGTTGTGAGGTTTATTTCGGAGCTGTTCTTTGTCTTCAATGCGCTGTCTGGTTGGAGCTATTCCATTTCTTTTATTCAGGCTTTAAAAGGACTTTAGGTTTTTGTAACTTGGCAGGCCCAGAGTGATTTTGTTAAGGATTGTAGGTGTTACAGATATGTTTGTCCCTTAACCATCCTTCTAGCACAGATTTGTTTGTTGACACCAGCTGACCTCGGAGCGTTTCAGTCGAAAAGCACTGTGTTTGTATTGGCTTCCTTCCAATAGTACCCCTCAAATGTCAAGGGGACCTTGAGAGACCCAGGCCTTTCAGCAACCGCTTCTATTTTTATAAAGAAATTATGGGCCCTCAGGTCTTCCAATAATTGTATTATGGATTATTTTAGGTTAGCCAGTATGTAAGAAAATGTTTTGGCTCCAGACTGGTCTTCTTTGGTAGAGATGGTACATTCACTTCCTTCCCTTGTGTGCCAATGGAGAGAGAATAGCTTTAAGAAACATTAACTTGTTCCAACAGGTGATTTCATGGCCAAGGGTCTGAGGAGGTGGTGAATGAGGTGCACAACTTTTAGTTTGCAGATTGCTCAGAGGAGTAACATGTTCTGAAGCTATAGATAGAAGAGTACACCTGTTTGTGGAATGACTATAACTACAAATATTTTTTTTACAGGTGACCAGGAATAAAAAGTTAAACAAATTTCAGCTAAACATAGCATGTTATTATCTACAGAAGGTGTCAATGTTAGGATAAAAAACGTCAATGTTTTTGTTATGTATCCGTTGTAACAATTTTACTCTGATCTATCGGATTATCTTGCCCTCCTGTCTCGTCAGCCGGCTATTGTGCGGTGATTTTTTCCCCTCAGCTTACCTTTACTCTGCACATGAATTAACTCATGCTCACCTGCTTCCTCATTTTGCAGATGAGATAGTTATTCCGCTCCTCCCAGATTCCTTCTGTAGAACAGCAGTTCAGGCTCTTATTCTTTCTCACATCAACTACTGCAATGTTCTTTTCACAGGCCTTCCTGCCTACTCACTAACAAACTACACTATTCAGAATGCCAAAGCACACCTCATACTTGGTCGAAACAGGCATTTCCTCCTATCTTAAATCTTTACCCTGGGTGCCCATTATGAAATGCTGACGTTTCAAAGCTCTATGGCTCTGTCATAAGGGTACCTATGCCCTATTCTACATTTATATGAATTTCTACCTGAAACATTAGTCACCATCCAGATCGCTTTACTCCAGCACTGCCAATCTGTTTGTGGTACCCAGGTTTGTGAAACCCAGGACAGCAGTTGTGCTTGCTATGCTGTGGCATCCAAGGCATTGAACCTCTCCTTAACTACCTTTCTGCAGTCCACTGCCATGTCTGGTTTCTCAAACTGCTCAAAAAAAAATCTTTAATCTTTAACCATGTATTGGCTTCTCCTCAGTGTAACCACAATCCTAACTGTGTGCTTTATAAATTCACGTTCATTCTTTAATGTAGAACCCTGGATTTTCAATGAATTGACATACTGATTTCAATTTTAATGAATCATCCAGAGTTTCGAAGTAACTAAGTTTGTGTATTGAAATATATGGTCTATGAAGCGTGTCCAGTCATCTGCAGCATAGCCACATTTCCATAGTTGTTAATTTTTTTCCAATAACCACATATTGTCATGTATAATTTTACTAAGGTCATAAGGCCTACATGTTTCATAAAGCTAAAGGGTCTCTGTTGAAGAAACAAGTGATGCTCACTTTAAAGTGATCTTTGTACTGAGTGAGTGAAGGCTTTACTGCTATATTTTATTGCAGCATTTGCAAAGGTCCTTTTCTCCTTTAAGGCCGTGAAGCACTTGAGGCTGGGTGGGTAGGAGATTCATTGGTTTGTTGTACATGGCCGATAGAGGGTGTTGTGAATAGGGTTCAGAGGGGTGAGCCAAAGGTGTGGTGTAAAACTTCTAAGAGGAGGTTTTTTTACATTTTTTTTTACATGTCTCAAGCTTACATATTTACAGTAACCACCGTGCAAGGGAAATAGGTAGTAAGAGCTGTCAGTATTTCATGCATCTAGGTCTGCACATGAAGCATGTTTCAACAACCCATACAAAGAGGATATTTATGCATAACTGACTACACCATGTTGCCAAGGGTAAAAATCATAGCGTAAAGAATCTGTATAGGTATCCCTGCTAGAGGTGACTATCTTTGAATAATACCAACTAAGCAATAGTAATACTTTAACTAGGAAGGATGGGGGGAGGCCACGTTGCAGCTATGAAAGCAGTTTGCGGGTACCAGGATTGCAGTCGACGGGTGATGAGTAATGGACATGTGTCACTACCGCAGGCAATAGGAAGATGAGGGGGGCTTTGTGTTTCCCTGTGTCGGAAATGAGAACCTTTATTAGCAGTTAAGCATAGAGAGAAACAGGAACATAAGCACCACAGTCAAATTCACGTGGGTAGGAAGCTGGCTGTCTATGTAGTAAACCAAAACGAGGTACACTGTGCAGAGTACAGGTGGCCCTTATTGGTTTACAGAGGCAAAAATGATAAACACTAAGTCCTCTCTTTTGTGGTAGTGTGGCTGAGTAGTTTAGGCTTATCAGAGGGTAGTGCTAAGCATTTGTTGTACTCAAAGAGGCAATAAATGAGAGTCAATAAATGAGACACACTCAAAGAATAAATCCAAGATCAATTTAGAAAAATAACTTATTTTTATATAAATGTTGATACAAAGAACTTAATAAAATAGTAAGTACTTTATAAAACAGTGAATGTCACAGGTAAGTAAAATGTTCAATTAACTGCGTCTTTGCCCAGTAATGCTTTCCTATGGGAGCAAAGACATATATTGCAAATAGTTTGTTACGGTCTGTTTCTGGAGGTACCCTTCAGGACATAAGGTGGTAGGGGGAACAAGGGCCACAGAACCACCAGCAGTTCCTCATTACCAGCCCAGGGGCGTACGGATCCAGAGGCACTGGTTGAGCTGTTAGTTTTGTGCGCTACACCAAAGGAGAGAAGGAGGCCACCTGGAAACAGGCTGCAGAGGGGGACTTGGGGACCAGTGCGGGAGCGACCGATGGGGAGCTGGGTTCACAAAGGGCCTGGGAGCAAGAAAGCACAGTCGGTTCTTGGAGATCAGAGGCGGGTGCTAGGGGAGCAGAGTGGATAAGTCGGCTGGCCCAGTGTGTCGCAGGTCCTTGCGGTTGGCAGTCTCGCGAATTAAGGGTGCAAAAAAAGGGGGCAGCTGGGCCACTCTGGAAGTGGGTCTCTGCATTGTGGACGTACCTCAACGGATGCTCGGTCTCTGTGTCTTTGGAGTTTGGATTGGACACAAACAGGCTTTGGTTGCTGCAAGGGGTCTGGTACCCTGGGTACTGGAGCTGTGCGGCTCTGGTTGGCGATGGAGTCTTCTCACTTGGCGAGGAGACGGATCTGACAATCCGGAGCATGGCGACCTCTTCCTGGGTGGCTGCTGCGTTGGTGCAACCAGGGAGCGGCAGCACGGTAAACTGGACGTCTGCTGTTTTGGTGCCTGCAGACTAGTAGCTCCTCTACTCCTAGGAAGATTGCTGGCAATTTGCGAAGGGCTTGCAGTCTAATAGGGTTCTTGGCAAATGCTCAGCTGCAGGACAAGTTGGTTTCTTCATGACTGTCGAGACTGATGCAGGCAGGCATGGTTCGGCGTCATCAATGTCCACAGCACATCTTCAGTTCTCGATTTAGCAGCTCTTCTTTGTACTCTTCTTCTGTGTCTGTCGAATCTGTTCCGGGCATCAAGGGTGCCACCTAAATACTCAATTTAGGGGCGGTAAGGGGAGTGACAGGTAGTACCCAATGGTCTACTTACCTTTTAGGGTGACAACACCCCCTTCCTGTGGGGGAGTGGGCATCACCCTGTCACAGAGTTCCTAATTTCACCACATCCAGGATGGCAAAATCCTACTTTTCATGTTCACTTCAGGTAGCCCGCCTTAGGGGTGTGACTAGCCTGGAGGTACAGCACGCCACCTTGCACAGCTAATTTACTGCTTGTCTAGGTGCCAAATGGGCCTCAGGGCAGGGGGGCTTCTTCCAGGTCCAGGGGAAGTCAGGCTTCAAAATCAAAGGCAGTGTGCTCTTTGATGCTCCCTGCCTTGACATGCTAATTTACTAGCCTTCCTGCCGGACGAGGTGTAAACACATCCTGCCAGAACAGGCATTGTTTCTGAACTCAGAGCGGGGATCTCACCTCCTAGGGGGATCAGAAACTAATCTGTGGTGGCAGGCTGAATAGGCCACGTCACCCAGCTCACTAGAGGAATAGTAGGGTTCTAGGGGGTACCTCTAAGCAGACCCCCCAGGATATAGCGGCATGGATTAGCAAATTTAGCGGCACAAAAATGGAAATTTAGCGGCACAAAAATGGAAATTTAGCGGCAATTTTGCGGCATTTTATGTGGCCATTTTTCCTACAACAAACACAGATATCTTACTTTTTTTAGTTATTTAACAACATGAAGCTATGTATATTTGGTTTCTTTACAATGTAGACACTGTTTCCCTCGAGCGTGTGCTTCACAATTATGGGCTGCTGCAGTTTCACAGCAAATCTACAACTAGGAAGGAATATTTCTTTCCTGTCCATATTTTATTGTATCTTGTTCCCCGTCCCATCCTTCCCCTGTTGTTGCAACAACACCTCCTCACTGTACAGGAGTTTTTTCCAGCAAGTACTGCAGCCACTACGTCTGGTGCACTACGTGACGTTAACATGGCAGCTCCCAGTCTACCAACACACGAGTTGGTGAAGAAAACTGCATGACCGGGCTGGTTAAGTGTTCATCCAACTTCGGCAATAGCAGCCTCCTGGGTGTGTGTGTGTGTGTGGGGGGGGGGGGGGGGGGGGGGGTCCACCAGCGACGGTGATGATTACTGCTTTATCTACAGCTGAGTGCCAGGTTCTCAGGTTACAAGAGAGATGCTGGATGGCAAGCGGGTACATGCAAATTGACAATTGACACATGACCCATGCTGGGAGACACGTCGCAGCTCGGTGCATGTCACACTCCCAATAACAAATTGACTTCTTCAGGCTAAGAGCTTATCATAAGGGGAGAGGGGAGTCTGAAAATTCACGGGGCCTGTGAGAAAGTCCTGGCTGCTTTGAGTTTGAAACTGTCCTCTCTGACCCCGCCTTGCTACTGTACGAAAGGCGGATACGTGGAACAAGGGAAGTCTGAAGGGTGACTGCGTGGGCAGGTGCAGGAGAGCATTCAATAAAAGGATGAAGGTGACGAACGAGCAGATGAGAGCCGAGACAATTTAAGAAGGCAGCAGAGAAGGGGATGAGGTAAGGGAGGCAAAGTTGTAATGATGAGTTGGATGGAGGCTGGTTGGAGAAGTGGAACGCATAGAGGTGCATGAGAGGTGAGAAGGCAAACGAAGGTAGCGAAACACGAGAGGGAAGGAGGAGAATAGTTTGGGAGAAGTCAGCTTGTGAGACACAAAGCAGCGTGAGCTAAAGTGGGAAAAGTCCTCATGATGTACGCACAGAGGTTGTTTAATTCGCCTATTTAATCAAGATATACAAAAGTTTCATTTCAAAGCTTGTTAAACAGTACTTTATATGCCCATGCACAACGACTCTTGTGTCCAATGTGCACATACCCTGATGCAGAGATCTGTGCACGTTGATTTTTGCTGGTGATTTGTTTCATAAAATGATCACAAAGATTGTGTGGTTTTCTTTGTTCTGCTGAGCAGTACGCCGGTCATGTCATTCACAAAGGCCTCCGGGCAGTCACATATGTACGGTAAACCTGATAATATTGCTGTGTGAACGTAATGCAGATTAGCACGTTTTGCATCAATCTGCCCTGCAGGGCGTGTGGGATGCTGTAATACAGCTTGTGAATGCACAACAGCGTTAAACAGACCCCCCCAGGATATAGCAGCTCTTGTAAAAATGCAGCGATTTCTACAAAAGTTCCGATTTCGCGGGCACGTTTGTAAAAATCGCGGCATTTTTACAAAAGTGCCGATTTCGCTGCAAATCGCGAAATCGCAAAATCCTGGAGGGTCTGTCTAAGGTAACCTTTGGGGGCATGTATTAATAAATCCATCACTGAAATCTGTGTCGGTTTATTAATAGTAGGTGCTTGATACCAAACACCATAGGTTTTAGTGAAGCCATTATGCTGGGAAACTCGTTTTGACCAGTGACCAGTACATACCTAAAGATGGCTTCCCTGCTCAGATGTAATATCCTGCAATGGGAATACACATTGCAGGGGTATGTCTGATCATGCAGATATGTCCTCACATGTGCTATAATGAACCTAGCCTTAGGGCTCAAAGCATGCTGTAGGGGGGTGACTTACATATAGCCCACGCAGTGTCTTTGGCATGGCACGGCACACAGGAGTGTGACATGTTATGCTTTCAAAAATGGTTTGCGCCCTGTCATGCAGCCTGCAATGGCAGTCTGTGTGAAATTTGGGTGTGGGTTCCTTAGGGCGGCATAAGATATGCTGCAGCTCATAGGGAACCAATTTAGTATCCATGCCCTAGGTACCAGGAGTACCATTTACTAGGGACTTACAGAGGTATTAAAGTCCATGCTAATTGGGTTACAATAAGACATCACCATACTTTAAGCAAAGAGCATTGGCACGGAGGTCTGGTTGGCAGGCCTCAGTGCACTGGCAGAGTTGAACACCGGCTTTTAGTAGCTAAAAAGGGAGCAAAAAGTGGGTGGGTGGGAGGGCAACTGCAACACAAACCTAGTTTCCTACATTTGAGCGCATTGACACTTTACAATTGGTGGACATTACAAGCAGCGATACTTCTCTCTGTGCTTTGTCTTTTCACCCATACCGTTGTGTCTAGTTGTGTACTATTACCAAAATGGGGTCGCACACTGCTAGTACACCAGCGGGATCACCCCTAAGGACCATGGTAACTGTAGTACTGTAATCTGCGATGCATCTTCTTTCGAATTCTCGCGTATCTTCAAATCTTCGTCATCCCTGTACACGTGTTTCGGGGTATTTACCCCTCATCAGCAGGGATTAGGCCATCTTCTTATCTTCTGGGGTTGCTGCGTGCTGCCAAATATTACCAGGTATAGTACCACACAAAGGCGCACAGGTGCGGGTTCCCGAGCTCGTCAGCTCAAAGCTCCAAGGAGCATAAATATTCACCAAAATGGGGTTGCACACAGCTAGTACACCAGCGGGATCACCCCTAAGGACCATGGTAACTGTAGTACTGTACTCTGCGATGCATTTTCTTTCGAATTCTCGCGTATCTTCAAATCTTCGCCATCCCTGTACACGTGTTTCGGGGCATTTACCCCTCATCAGCAGGGATTAGGCCATCTTCTTATCTTCTGGGGTTGCTGCGTGCTGCCAAATATTGCCAGGTATAGTACCACACAAAGGCGCGCAGGTGCGGGGTCCCGAGCTCGTCAGCTCAAAGCTCCAAGGAGCATAAACATTCACCAAAATGGGATCGCACACTGCTAGTACACCAGCGGGATCACCCCTAAGGACCATGGTAACTGTAGTACTGTACTCTGCGATGCATCTTCTTTCGAATTCTCGCGTATCTTCAAATCTTCGCCATCCCTGTACACGTGTTTCGGGGTATTTACCCCTCATCAGCAGGGATTAGGCCATCTTCTTATCTTCTGGGGTTGCTGCGTGCTGCCAAATATTACCAGGTATAGTACCACACAAAGGCGCGCAGGTGCGGGGTCCCGAGCTCGTCAGCTCAAAGCTCCAAGGAGCATAAACATTCACCAAAATGGGGTCGCACACTGCTAGTACACCAGCGGGATCACCCCTAAGGACCATGGTAACTGTAGTACTGTACTCTGCGATGCATCTTCTTTTGAATTTTCGCGTATCTTCAAATCTTCGCCATCCCTGTACACGTGTTTCGGGGTATTTACCCCTCATCAGCAGGGATTAGGCCATCTTCTTATCTTCTGGGTTTGCTGCGTGCTGCCAAATATTGCCAGGTATAATACCACACAAAGGCGCGCAGGTGCGGGGTCCCGAGCTCGTCAGCTCAAAGCTCCAAGGAGCATAAACATTCACCAAAATGGGGTCGCACACTGCTAGTACACCAGCGGGATCACCCCTAAGGACCATGGTAACTGTAGTACTGTACTCTGCGATGCATCTTCTTTCGCATTCTCGCGTATCTTCAAATCTTCGCCATGCCTGTACACGTGTTTCGGGGTATTTACCCCTCATCAGCAGGGATTAGGCCATCTTCTTATCTTCTGGGGTTGCTGCGTGCTGCCAAATATTACCAGGTATAGTACCACACAAAGGCGCGCAGGTGCGGGGTCCCGAGCTCGTCAGCTCAAAGCTCCAAGGAGCATAAACGACCCCACCCCCTTTTTGTAACATTAAGCTCCCTTGAGCCGCCGGCTGACGAGCCTGGGACCCCGCACCTACGCGCCTGAGTGGTACTATACCTGGCAGATATTTGGCAGCCATCGGCAACCCCAGAACATGGCCTATCCCTGCTGATGAGGGGTGATACCCCGAAACACGTGTCGAGGGATGGCGAAGACAGCGAAGACAGCAGAAGATCGAAAGATGATGCATCGCGGAACACATAACTACATTAACCAGAGTCCTTAGGGGCGACACCGCCGGTGTGCGAGTAGTGTGCGACCCCACCCCCTTTTTGTAACATTAAGCTCCCTTGAGCCGCCGGCTGACGAGCCTGGGACCCCGCACCTACACGCCTGAGTGGTACTATACCTGGCAGATATTTGGCAGCCATCGGCAACCCCAGAACATGGCCTATCCCTGCTGATGAGGGGTGATACCCCGAAACACGTGTCCAGTGATGGCGAAGACAGCGAAGACAGCAGAAGATCGAAAGATGATGCATCGCGGAACACATAACTACATTAACCAGAGTCCTTAGGGGCGACACCGCCGGTGTGTGAGTAGTGTGCGACCCCACCCCCTTTTTGTAACATTAAGCTCCCTTGAGCCGCCGGCTGACGAGCCTGGGACCCCGCACCTACCCGCCTGAGTGGTACTATACCTGGCAGATATTTGGCAGCCATCGGCAACCCCAGAACATGGCCTATCCCTGCTGATGAGGGGTGATACTCCGAAACACGTGTCCAGGGATGGCGAAGACAGCGAAGACAGCAGAAGATCGAAAGATGATGCATCGCGGAACACATAACTACATTAACCAGAGTCCTTAGGGGCGACACCGCCGGTGTGTGAGTAGTGTGCGACCCCACCCCCTTTTTGTAACATTAAGCTCCCTTGAGCCGCCGGCTGACGAGCCTGGGACCCCGCACCTACGCGCCTGAGTGGTACTATACCTGGCAGATATTTGGAAGCCATCGGCAACCCCAGAACATGGCCTATCCCTGCTGATGAGGGGCGATACCCCGAAAAACGTGTCCAGGGATGGCGAAGACAGCGAAGATAGCAGAAGATCGAAAGATGATGCATCGCGGAACACATAACTACATTAACCAGAGTCCTTAGGGGCGACACCGCCGGTGTGTGAGTAGTGTGCGACCCCACCCCCCGTTTTCTAGTTGTGTACTAGTTTCCTACAGTGTGCACTTACAATATTCAGATGGTTTGGTAAGAAGCTATTCCAGTGCCTGTATGGTTGGTAGGATGTAGGATTGTATTCTGGCCTAAGTAGGCCTGTGGCAATTTAAGTGTGCATATTTTTCTAACAGGATTGTAGGATAGATACGCTAGCAGGAAGTACCATCTTCCTCTCAGATGGCCTCAACAGAATGAGTCATTTGTTTGTAAAAGCCGGGCAATTTACACCCTTTAGAATTCAATGTGGCCAACACATATTCTTAAAATTGGTTACCAAAGTGGGTGCCATCTACATAAAAAAATTGATGGGAGGTATGTTGCAAAAGACACAAAGGCATAGATGTATACATTCATATTACCCTTGTTGATTTTCCCTGTGTCAGTCAATTTGGAGTTACTACCTTATAGCCTAATGAGAGACAATTCAGAATGAACTGTATCTTACATCATGTTCAAAGAAGAACTAGGTCACGTTATTACAGATAGAGTTCCAGATTTCAAGAAGTGTTTTACTGGTTATTCTAGAAACACTTTATAGGTTATTGTAGAAATATTTACCACAACAGACATGACAGAGGAAGGGTAAAAAGATTTGTTAGACTGGCCCAACAATTCACTTGGTTAAAACCATTCATCATACTCTACCCATATTAAACATTTTAACCACTGACAGTTTAAGGAAGTGAATGCAAATCTTTTATCTGTGTGTCTTCAATGCGGATGGACCTCAAACTGTGGGGCGTGCACCCTGAAGGTCGGTGCCTCTATTCCCAGGGGACGCAAATGCCTCAGTAAGAACTTCTAAGTGAAGATGGCCTGGAAATGCGACTTTGTTTATTTGGCGCACTTCCGGACAGTCTTCATTTACATGCAGCAGCTGAAATGCATACAAAATAGGGGGCAACTGTGATTCTGAAGCCTGTGGTGGTGGGATCAAAGCCATGACTAAAAGAAAACAAAATATTCTGTACGTATTCCACCTTCAGGTAACTGCATGTAAAAAAAAAATACACACACCTTAAATGATAAATAAATGCAAGTTAAACGAATCAGTAGGAAATGCAGTATTTTATGTTATGAAACCTCAATTGGTTAATGCGGTTTGTTGCAGTTGTTTGTGTGTGACACACAAAACGAATGCTTGTTCGCACAGTGGGGAGCAGGGGCTTATGTATATTTGGTTCTACAAGGTCCTAGATAATAGAGAGCACTGTAAAAATATAAGTCGTTATTTTAAAACTGTATTGCACACAGTATACGATAGGTTGCCAAAAAACAATTTGGTGTTTAATGTAAAACAAGCTTTCAAAGTATATATTTTAGTAATAGTTAATCAAACTGTACATAGTACAAGCATTTTGTATAAATGTCCTTTAAAAGGACGCTTTACAAAACTCAACATCTTTACGTTACCTCCCAAAAAGAATAAAGCTGTGATATCATGAAGTTTCAGGTGACTTCATCAATTACAGCCTATTTTGGCTCCCAAGCATTTGGTGATTATCCAATTCCACACATTTACATTTCTTTCAGGTAGCAGGCATCTTGGTGAGAAGGCCTATTTCATCTTTGGTCCTCGTCGTCATCCCTCTTGGCTTCACGGAAGCTTTCTCATAGAGAAGCCCTGAAGAAGGTGGAAGATATCGGAATAGTTTGTTTTTTCTTAAGAATGGCCCTTCGCTACCATTGTTGAACCAGGGGCATTAAGGCCAAGAGTGTGAGGAGCCACTGCAGCCCAATTATGGCTGTCTTATTAGCAATAATGGTTTTGGGACCCGAGTCACCAATGTTACACAGGGAAGAGGGGCCAAGAAATAGGGTGCTAAATGTGGGGATTTCCCCCCTCATTACACAAAGGGGCAGGAGGTCCTAGAACTCAGGCCTAGGAGTGATGGCTCAGTGGATTGGGCAGAGAAAAACGCCTGCTTCATCGGGCTGTAGGTAAAATTGGTGGTGCAGTTGCAGTGGCACTAGGGCCCAAGGTGTGAAGGGCCAACTGAAACCCAATTATGGCTGTTTGACTATCCTTTCTTGTTTGCATTAGGGACCAGTGCACCCTTGGTGTGACAAGTGTTGATTTAGATATTGTACTGATGGGAATGTTTAAGCAGAGAGGACCTCTTAGCTTGGGCCACAGAGAAAAGACAGAGAGGTGGATAGGGCAAGATCGGGCCCATGTTTCTAACAAAGGGCACAGGGGACTACTCATCTGGCAAGGTGATGGTTATCATTAGTGACGCAGACACACTGGATCCCAGGGGTGTGTGAGGAGCCCACTGCATCACAATCAACATTGTCTTACTTTTTAAGAGAGGCACGGGGCCTTATTAGTCTTAGCGCTGAGAAAACCCTTGCTGCAAAGTGGGAGGCTACAAGTGGGAGCTATTGTTTTGGAAATTGACAATCCGATTCAAGACTGGAGTGATGATGGCAGGCATTGTTGGGAAGGGGTGTAAGAGGCAGAGGAGACAGCCTGATAATCAGGGACATAGAGATCATTAGTGTAGCAGGTGAGGCCGCATTGGGTCCCATGAGTGTGAAGGGCTCATAACACCTTAGCCCTGCCACTCTCGCTCCCACAAGTCCAGCTTAAAGTTTAGGGGGCGGACCAGACTTCAAAACATTTTGCTTGGGGAGGGAAGCTAAGAGCAAAACAGTTGAAAACCTCTGCTCTAATTAATTGACATTTTTCCTTCACAGGTAATGCATCTGCGGATTTCTCATTCCAAAACAACTGTGAATCGAGATGACCCAAGGCCGATTGTAACCAAGTATTTCCCTCCAACCATCACAAGGGGGTGAAAGTGCCTATAAAGTCAGAAATTATTGCAGAAAAAAACATTGGTACTTTTATAGCTCTACCACCCTGTTTCAGCTCAAATAGCACGAACAAGTAATAAAACGTGAGCCTTCTTACAGAAATAAAAAATTCAACCTGCTTTGGTTAAAGTCTTCTAAAAGGAAAGCTTCAGACCTCCCAGTCACCATGTGTACAGCAGTCATACAACCCATCAGGTTCAGTTCTAGAGGGTGGGCCAGGCCCACTCAAAGAAGATCCTCGCCCACCCAAGGTCATTCAGAAGTGGAAACGCAGGTCCACATACCTGTGCCAACTTTTCTGCTGGTGCACTACCCCAAAGGCTGCAACGCCTTTAGTGTGACTCTCAGCAAGCCAATAGTCAGGCCAGTCCATCGTCATGGGCAGAATGACAATGGACCGGCAAAGAAGAAACAGCATGGTGCATCTCCTTCCATCCCATGCCTCAGGAGAGGACTTAGTCCTCGGGAAGCTACTGATGCTTTTGAGCAGCACAATTAACAAGTCTTAGGTGAGGACATTGGCTTTAGTCCCTCACAGCAGGCCACAATGCCAGCATTCTTGGTTTAAAAATTGTGCAGTGACATACCAGATTTTATTGAATTTTCATTCTAATGAGTTTCCATCCGAAAAAATACTAAGGACTGAAATGACTTTACATGTAAAGAATAATATGACTAGAAATGGGCAAAAGGAAAATTATATTTTGACAATGTAGCAGTGAAAAATATAATTCATCCTCTATGTTGGGGCAAAGGGGAAGCTAAGAGCATAGGAGGGAGGGAGAAATGATTGACGAGAGACGTGAGGAAAATAGGCTAGATGGGAGGGAGATAATTATAGATCAGAAGGAAAGGACAGAGAGGGAAACAGCCAAGGGAAAGATAAGCGAGGACAGTCTAAGTGGAGAGAAAGGTAGAACAAGAGATTGATAAAGTTAGGGTAGGAAATCGAAAGTGGAGGGAAGGGTTATGTCAAAGGGAGAAAAAGAATAGTGAATGGCGAAGGATGGATGCAGAAGAGTATGTTAGCAGTTACCTGACCAGTAACGATAAGGAAAGAATGAATCAAGGCCTCACACACACTTCTTAGTTCAGATGGTTGAGCAGTCTACAGCTTGATTTAGAGGTAGGTGATACCTAGAGGAAGTGCCAAATCAGGAGTAGAACCCAAAGAAATGGCTAATATGGTACTATCCCTTCAAGAAAAGGATTGTATGGTAAAGGGAATGCCATTAGTGGATTCTCCACTGTATCTAACAATTCCTGCAGAAATAGGTGGATTTCCCTTTACCACTCAAAGATAAAACATACTTTTGGTCCAATCTCTACTAAAAAGGTAGAACAAGGCCCCTCCACTTTTATAAATAACCTTTGAAAGCATGCAGAACTGAAAGAACTTACAACGACTGGAATCTATTTAATGTCTACCAAGAATGGTCTTTTACAAATGTCAAGGTTTGATAAAGCAGGTAGCTACTGACAGCAGCAACTCCATAAATGGGACACAATGAAATATAACATTAGGTGTAGGACACAAACAGATTCAAAGACTAGAAGGAAATGAGCGGGACTCAAAATACAATTGAAGAAAGGGAGAATTTTCAAGGCAGGAAAAAGAAATTAAGTAAAAAGCAAAGAGGCAATAGGAATTGACAGAGTGGGGAATAACGACACGGGAGGAAGAAAAAGAACAAAGTATAAAGTATATGTGGGAGAAAGAGGGAGAAATTACAGACTACGAGAGAGGGAGGGAAATGGTGCAGTGGCAATGGAAATTGGGAAAATCAGGGCAACTACGGGGGAGAGAAGGAGGGAGAGGGGGAGATGGATAACTAGAGAAGTGGAATAAAGGAGGGAGAATGATGAAGAAGGGGATTAAAATAGATGAAGGGGTTTGTAGAATGAGAGGAAGCTAGAGAGAGGGAGACGGAATGAAAAGTTGGTATGACATATGGACAGACATATAGGAACATAGAAAATATAATAGATGTGGTCGGTGAGAACGTGAGAGTCCAGGTGAAATGAGAGAGTAAAGAAAGGGGAGAGAGGGATAAACACTAGCAGGAGGAGTGAAGGGCTGTTCATACTTGTGGACGGTCGAAAGAGAGAGCAAGGGCACAGGTAATATATAGAAAATGAAAAGAACGGCTGTAGTTGAAGTGATTTCCTCTAGCATGTCAAGCAGATTCAGATCATGTCTCTTCCCACAGCATAAAAGTCACCAAGTACCAAGCTGTCTTAGACCCCCCCATGACATCACACACAGGGAGACTTCTGCGTGGCACCCAAAAGGGTCCATGAAAGGCTTGAATGTGTACAGCCACTGAAGCTTGAAGTTAAGCAGTGAGTTATCTGAATTATGAAGGGTGGGCAGGGACATTAGGAAACCTCAGGGTGACCAGGAAAGTCAGTGATCTAAAGGTAAACAAGATCTTCTGGTATGTGAAATTGAGAAGAAGATTCTGCAACTTGAGGAAGCCATGTGCCTCAGGGGCCTAAGGTGGACCGGAGCTCCAATGACTAATGTCCCTTAGAAGGAACCTCTGGGCACTTGAGCGTGGCCAGGAGCCACAAGTAAATGACACTTGGCAGGAGCCTTAGCACCCCATGGTGAGCAAGAGCCATTGGGACAAGCAGGAGCCTTGAACACCTTGGAGTGAGAAGGGTATTGGGCAACTTGGAGTAAGCATATACGTCAGGACCCTGCGGGTGAGCTTGAGGCTCAGGGACCTAAACTCAGCTATGCCTCAGAAGCATATATTCACCCCCAATGCCAACTGCAAGGATCGAGGGTGAGCCGTCTGGTGCTGATAATACACCTCATGCACTTAGGGTGAGCAAAACATCAAGGAATCTATACAGATATATAAGTTAAGTGGACTCTCATGGTAAGCATGATGCTGAGGGAAATGGAAATGAGGATGTCCTGGAGCATCCATGTAAGAGTGAGCAAGAGCTACAGGGTCTGACAGTGAAGAGGGAATCAGGTAATCAGATGATGAGCTGGAATCCAAAAGGCACCTAAAAGTGAGCTGGAACGTTAAGGATCTGAGCCAGAGCAGGAGTCTCATAGGACCAGAGAGTGGAAATGAGCTTCAGGGTCTTTTTAATAAAAGGGTAGTTTAGAGACCAAGTGATGGCAAGCAAGAGTCTGAAGACCTGAGGATGAGCAGCACCTATGGGTTCTTAAGTGTGAACAGAAGTCTACAGACAAGAGGATACGCATGAGCTTCTGGGGTCATATTGGTCAGGGCCAAGCATATTACCTGAAGTATTTCAGTGCCTTAAAGATAGACTAAGCAGAGCTCTGTGGTGCACACTATAGTGTTGTCTATTCTGAGCATGTTTGTTTAGTACATCGCACTGCAGAATTGTTTTCCTGAATAAAGCATCTTTTATCACTTAGTACACGTTAATTACCATTTACACATTGTAAACCAAATACACGCTACATAACAACCAGACAACTCAATACTAGCAGTTCAAGCATGTTGTTATTTCTTCCAGTAAGGGAAAGATGTGTGTTCTGGAAGTATTGCCACTATATGGAAGACTTCCAGAGGCTAGAATGACCAAAAAAGCAATATCTCAGATGAAATTGCCTCAAAACGGATGGGTGAAAGACCCAGGCCCAGTTAAGAATGGGTTTTGAGTCTGAAGGGTAATGAGAGTTATGGCCTGTATTGTAAGAGTTTGTTGCCATAACTGTTGAGTTGCCTTGGTTTTTCATGTTTGCAAAACCATAACTCAGTTTTTAACTGTGTTTTTTTATGAATATGCGCATAGAAAGGGAGGATAAATAATTGTAAAGTCTGCATTATTTAATTAGGTAGGTGTTTGCAAAGTTGTCAGAGG
This sequence comes from Lissotriton helveticus, assembly GCF_964261635.1. Lineage (NCBI taxonomy): Eukaryota > Metazoa > Chordata > Amphibia > Caudata > Salamandridae > Lissotriton > Lissotriton helveticus. Next base: position 1,066,231,001 of record NC_136070.1, on the reverse strand, counting down.
ACTTAATGCACCACATTTTGAATCTTATGTGCTTTGCAACCTGCAAAGCAGACACTTTTGTTTAAAAAAAAAACCATGAAAAGCAATGTGTGGTAGAATGGTCCGGAGCAAGCTGCAGCCAATCTGTATGCTGTGTCCCTCCCCTTCCACAAAGCCAGAAGCAAAGCATGGAAAGCCAAGTAGTTACCTCGTTGGTTGGTGGTTATGGTGTTAAAATGTCAAAAGTTGATAATGTCACTACCTAAAATATTAGATTCCTGCAATACTTTGTACCACTGCCCATTCATCTTCGTGGCCCAAACATCCTTGTTCATGGCCCTCCCTGAGCAAGAATCCTAGACGCAGGCCTGCAACCCATACCTGTCGTCTCCATTTCTCAGCTTTCGGCAATTCGTGGCACTCGGATGCAAGAAATGGTCTTCGCTCCTATTGAATTAAAAAAACCAAATACACACAATTTTAGCACAGAGTAAGGTAACGTGCTCTTACAAAGCAAACAGCAGCAAAGGCAGATGTAAACAATGCTTATCAGCTGGAGACCACTGTGATCTTGTACTTGCTATGTTTGAGGTGCTCCGTTGCCACTGTGCTCCTTTGACATATCGCTGCCCAGCAGTCCGGAAACTAAACTGTACTAGTGAGAACCACAAGCCGGAATGGGTTTATAAGTAACCTACTTTGGAAAGAAATGGTTTCAACAAAGTACTGCGTGAATCAATTGCTTCTGGCTCTTGTAATTTCCAAAACTGAGAGCTGACTGCTGTAAAAAGCGATAAGCTACACATTACAGTGGCTTATAGCCCTTAGATATCCCACTGGATGAGTGAATTTCTGATTTATCCCGCTCGCTTCTCTGCATCTTAGCCTATGTGCGCACGTGGAAATGCTAGCTTTCTACGTGCAAACACCGAATGTCAAAAGTAATGGTGACGGAAAAGACTGCTATGAGGACACGGTGAAGCCATAGCCCAGTGATAGGATCTGCGCTGCTTTTTCTGAGTGCTACCACTATCTGTGTTGATGTGGTCACAAACCGCTCCAGATCAAAAGAACTGCCTCCCAGTACAAACATTCTTAAAATGCTCCTGAAAATCTAACAACCTTCCAGAGGAGTCACCAGATGCAGGTATTAAGCAGTGATCCTGTTTCCCAACTCAAGTTAACACCTGATCACAATCTCATGGGGTAAAGCCATCTCTAGCGGAATGTACTTCATCTATTGATGGTCTACTACAGTAGCATTTAGTGCGCATGTGAAAGAAGTCTTCTTGCCGGCCCTTTATTTCAAAAAGGTTATTGCTGCGTTAGTTAAAGAAATTATTATTTTATTTAGATTGTAGCAGCCATCAGGCAAAGCCAGGGTCATTTCAACCTAGTTGAAGGAACTGTTGCATGTAAATAGACAGCCCTGTTCTCTCTATACACTGTACCAAAAGATGCTGGAGTTTTTCAGTGACCTCTTTCCCATAAATTCAGAGTTTGCCAAGGGAGACACATTAAAAGGAGGAAACGTCAATGCCGGCTTAAAAAACAGCATTTATAGCTCATCAAAGGGGCATTCAACGCAATTCAAAGGAGCATCCCTAAAAGAGGGATTAGGGTATCTAAATCTAATGGACATATGGAGAGCCCAACATAAAGAAGAGAGACAACACATTCTGCTCTAATACATATAGAATACATACAAGAATTGGCCACTTCCTATTCAAAGAAACGACACCCGAACAAATACTGAATTCATCAGTAGACACCACAGAGATAGCAGGCGACACAAAGGGCTGCAGTCAGCAAAGTGCTCTAAAAAGTAAGGAAAATTCACACAAAATCTGGATGCCATATTATCTCACAGCAGCTAGGCTGGGTTGATCTTTGGGGCCTAAAACTTGTGCTGAAGGGGATCTTAGGACACAGGTAATAAAAGTAAACATTTTGGCAATTCACCCATATCCAAGCATATTAGGCATCTATAGTATTCTTAATTAGATACATAACGTGTATCACTATAACCTTGACTCCTTGATTGTTGTATTGGTTTACAATCGGATAACAGTTCCTACCCCTTCACAACACCTATCGGAAACTGCTAACACACATGTTCCAAGCTGAAAAGCTCTACAGTGCACATAAATGTAAGGCACATACAGCACCACCATCAAGCATATGGTGGATCAAAATACAGACCGTTTACATTACGGAAAAGCTAACAGCCACTGTACATCACACAATACACAAGTATGATAAAGTGTGGTCCCCATTCATTGATGATGTAGGAGCTCACCCAGTTCCTGATGGTGCAGCTCTACTTGAGCAACATTTCTAAGAATATTTAAACTGACTGGATCATCCCTCACTCAGGAGCTTCAATCAGAGACATCATGTAGTCTGTTGTGTTCTCCCCGGGAGAAAAAGACTAATATTGTGATCGTTATGTGTTGACAACGTGGATACCGTAAACTTATCTCTACCGTACGAAGCTATGCCACATAAACCATCTACTGTACAAGGTGCATCAACATGTATAAAGCTAGTATAAAACAAGCTACAGAACATGAATGTATCATCATAAAGCCACCTCTGCCCTCAGAATCATAAGAAAATTGAGCTAGACTTCCCAAGGTTCTCCCAAATTTAACACATGGTACTGCCATAGGTGTTGAGGAATAGATCATAACTTTGAAGCAACTGAGGGGCCAATATGAAGGAGTGGCCTTGGACTCAGGGGTTCCATACCCCAACAAGGCCATACACTTCCAGTTAGCATTAGAATCTGGAGTGGTGTGCCTCTTTAAACAGGCAATATCGGGTAACCATGCCTACTCCATATACCAAGGTGGCACTCAGAGATAAAGAAATGCATAGAGGCCATTACAAGGTGAGCAGTGGGCTTCTCTTAACTTGTAGGACCTAAAGGGGGTATTGTTGCTTGATCAGGTTTACCAAATAACCTATTTTAGTCTCAGGTGAGTAGAGCAATTCATACTTTTTCTTTACATTCGGAGTTGCTATCCAAACTTGGAAAATCGTCTTAGCCATGTTATGTCAGGGATTTTAATTGTACTGAAGTACAACCATACTCCTACGAGTTTGCCCAATGGTGAAATGAGAATTTGCATGCTGATTGTAACAAGCATATCCCCTTCTCGTGTAAAAGTGGGACTCAACTCACAAATGGAGAAAAAGTTTTAATATTCACCTTTGCCAAACGGATTTAGTGACTGGACAAGATATATTCTTACAGTGATGCTTTTTTCTTTTTAAAGCAGCAATAAAATACATATTGTCGCTTGCTGTATCACTCAGGAAGTACAATTTTTTCGACTGCATTTCAGTTTTAAAGCTTAGGCCAATTTGGACAACAGAAACAACTTCACGCTAACTTCAGCCTTCTTCAGTCAAGCAGTCGTTCGCAGAGAAGGTGAGCACTGCAGAGGATTAAGCACTGTGCACTAAATATACTAAGGCTACCCTTTACTGGCTATACTAGAAGCTTAAACAGTGTACTTTTCTTATGTTATGATAGTTCCGAAATGTGTAGATGTTGACGATTCCATGTTATGCACACGACTAACATTTTAATTGATTTCTATACTATTATTAAATAAAATGTGTTTGTGTTAAGTTACTTTTTAAATCTATTCTTCTGACAACATCTACCTGATTAAGTATTCAACTGCCTCTGCTCTCATCCGTTGGCTCCAATCATCACAAAACAACTGAATTCATCCATATATAGGTGTTCCTGTACATGTTAATCTATTTCTTATAGTCTTGTTAAGACAACATCCTATTATATGAAACTAACGAATGACATACAAGTATGCTGGGCCTTGGAACATTTTATCACAGGAGGCCTCAAGATGGGCTGGTAAATTTGACTTATGGGGGTCGATTCCGATGTCGGACGGACCTGAGTCCGTCCGACATCCGTCAGGAGCCATAACCGGGACCAACCTGCTGTCGTCGGTTGCGGCCCTGCTAGTACGATGCGACCAAACAGGTTTTGGTGGCAGTCGATCACTTCACAATGCAAGCATACATTCCAAGCGGAAAGCATGCTTGCAATATGAAAAGCAGGGGTGCAGTTCATCCCTGCACCCTGTGGCAGTCACCCCAAGATGCCTGCCACCGGGTGCAGGGATCCACAGAGGGACACCATAGGTGCCCCCAGGCCGCCATTCGGCAGCCTCGCACCCATGGGGACAGTTTCCGGCTGCCTTTTCGTGCCGGAAAAACCGTCACGAAAAGGCAGTGAAAAACTGCCATCGTACTCCCTCGGTCGCAAAGAGGTGGCAGGGGGAGTACTGAGGGATTTCCGGACGGCGGACAGGCTCTCTGAGCCTGTCATCCGCAATCCGGAAATCCGAGTCGGTTTCCTTTCCGAACGAGCCAATCAGAATGGCTCGATCGGAAAGGAATCCGTGCGACACGTTCCGGTTCGGTCGGAAGGGCTCCGACCATCGTTCGGAGCCCTTCGACCGAAATCGGAATCGGTCACTGAGTGTTTGTGCCCCAGTCAAAGAAGCAGCAGAAAAAAATATCTTTTTTAAAGGAGAACTGTGTGGATTTTATAAAATGCATATACACCTTATCTTATCCACATATTTTAGACAAAATGTTTTCATAAACCTTAATATGACTTTATTGTGGATTGTTTCACTATTCTGAGCTGCTTTTTTGTTGCAAGTCAAAATAAAATCAATATGACTGACTAACAAAAGTAGCCAGTGTTATAATGCTAATAGCTGGGGGAGTGCGGTAAAACATCCATTGTCACACACCACAGCTGAATCCAAAGGATGAGGAAAGTAAAGACATGATACAGATATCTGCAGACGGTGGCCTTTAGGTGCCACTGCAGATAAACGGGCAAAATATATTTTAACAGCAATGTATGAGCACAGCAATAGATTTTTCCTTCCCTCTTAAAATTAAGAAAATGCTTCCTTTTCACTTTCTCCATAAAAGAATACACTTTCAGTTTCGTCTGGCAGGCGGGACTTGCATTTAGAACATCAGTTAATTAAATTGTTCAGATGAAACAGGAATGTTTATTGATCCAAAGGACATAGTATGTACTGTATTGTAGCATTCTTACTGCTATATGGAGTATTGACGTGCTTATCCACATGGATAGCAAACTACACGGTGTGGATGTGGGGTTGGAAATGTGTGGTCTATGCTTTGAGCTTATGTGGCAAGTATTTCCATCTTGGGCAGGAAGACCAAAACGTGAAGCTATCGAGTTATGGGACATAGCGCTTATCGAAGTGATAGAAGAGGAAGTTTGAGAAATTGACACCCACTTTTATAATATGTGGTAAGCTGGTAGCTCTGATTGGCTCTACAGGTTCATTTATTGTGTTCTTTATTTTTTTCTTATATGTTCTCAATCTAATTTCATATGCTGGCTGTAGTACGAGGTCATCTACTATAAGAACTTATAGATCCGCGAGAGGAAACGTGTAGAGATCAGGCATGACAGACTGTTACAGTCCTCCTTTATAGGATAGAAAGCAGTTTTGCCAGAAAGCACTGTGTTATATTCATTTCCTTTTTACCCTTGACATTAGGTCAGTGCTCAGACTATGTGACTACCTGGGATCTACAGGATGGACTATGTTAGAGTCATCTAGTGACCAGCAATGTGTGGCAGATCTTTCGATCTTTGCATGCCTGCCTGGTTAGTACTGAGTGGTTAGTTGAGAGGATTGGTATAGCCTGTCTCCAAGCTCTCAATTTACCAGCATGGTTCCACAGGTCCTTTCATATACTATATGCCTCTCCTGATGATGAGGGGCCAAATAGAGGAATGGTCTAAGATATTGGGTGGTGAAAGATTATATCACATTGCGATTGGAGGACCAACAGAAAGACTAGAGTTACTATTATCCTTCATGTGGTTAGAGGTAGGAGGTAGAGCAGTCAGCTTACTCTACCTGTCATATGTAGGAGGGGACTACATAGTCAGAATACAGTTCTTCAGGTGCTGAGTGGCTGGGGGTACTTCTAATATCAAATACAGAGGCACCCCCTATGATACAAATAGCATAGTTATACCCTACCAGTATGACAAGATCAATGCATGGTTATGTTGGGCAATCGCCAGTTTGGGTGAGATGTCTGCGTCTATCTTTATGGTGCAATATGCTGGTCCGCACTGTTCCATAGCTCTAGGCTGTACCTATACTAATAGAAGTGGGTATGGTGCCTGCATTGATCTCCTTGGTGTGGTGTGCTGGTCACAAATGTTCCATAGCTCTGGATAGTACTTACACCAACAGGATGGATTATAGTTCTGAGTTCTCTACTAGGGCCAATGGTTGATGCCATTTTAGAAACAAGCATTTGCAATGCAATAGGTCTCGCATTATTTAAGTTTGAGCTATTATTATTGTAAATGGCAATGTTTTTTGCTTTATGCTATAGTTTTCTTATGTACATAAAAAGCTACATATAAAGTATTTGTTGTTAAAATTATTTATGCAGTATTTAAATTTGTTTGCATAAAAGATTACAAGAATATCTTAGCAAAAAAGTTAAACTTTTTAATGGTAATTGACTAAATGTCCATTTGTACATTTTAATTTCAAATAGGTAAGTGTAAACATCACAAATATATTGTGCAAACAGTGCAAAATATTTTAGCCATAAATATTTTTGTTTTACGAGGTAGTTTGTAAGAAAATGATTGTAAAAGGCAAACACTGTAATTAAAATGTAACATATAACAGTACAGTTATGGCTAGTAAACATACATTAGTAGTATAGTATAATTGTAAACAAGATGTAAATAAGACTACAGAAATTAGCATGAATTATCACTTTAACATCAACTTTACAAACATTTTGAAAACACGATCACAGCTGGTAATCATGCATTGGCTTGTTATTACAAGCATTTCATTTTAATAAATATTTCTGATTCCCAAAAACAAATATGACAGTCTCTCAAAATAATGGCTTTTCAGTTTTAGTTGTATTTTTGATCTCCATGTCATCAAGTACTCATGAATATTACTGCCCCATGGACAGAGTCTGGCTTTACATGTCTACATATCAACATCCAATTCCATGAACACCCATCGCATGCCAGGGATGACCATCACCGCTGGTGAAGAGAAGCACAATTGGGTCAAGAATGCCCACAATACGTTGTGGTCCCATTATACCAGGGATGGGCTCAATAATGCCAAAGATGCCAACATCATGCCAAGCATTGCTAGACTAAAAGTGGGAATAATTCTAACAGGGACACCACCAATAAATTAAGAAGGAACACCATTACGCTAAGGCAAGCATTACCGCCTTCGGGTAAAGTCCGCGCTATATAAAAATGCATAAATACATGAATAAAGAAATACCGCCTTCGGGTAAAGTCCGCGCTATATAAAAATGCATAAATACATAAAAAAATAAATACCGCCTTCGGGTAAAGTCTGCGCTATATAAAAATGCATAATTAAATAAATAAATACATACCGCAAAACATCCTCGTTACTCTGCCGGCCTGCGACCAGGAAGTCAGGCAGGCCGGCGCGACACCCGGAAACAGGAAGTAGGAGGGCGGGAGCCTACCCCGCCTCCCACGGAAGAGCCGCGATTGGAGCCGTGTTGGGAGCAGGGAGCACCGGAGCAGGCAGGAGCCTACCCTGAGCCCCGGTGCCGAAGGAGGGAAGAAGAGTCCTGCTGCCGGGCCTTGCAGCTGAGGAGAGGAAGCCGGTGAGTGCGTTGCTGAGCGGCGGGCGGGCGGAGGGAGAGGAGCATGTAGGCGCGGGGGGGAGGCGGCCTGTGTATGTGTGTGTATGTGTGTGCGTGCGTGTGTGTATGTGTCTTGGAGTGCGTGTGTGTGACTGTGAGGGAGGGGGTGTGTGTGTGAGCGAGTGTCTGTCTGCGACGTGTGTGTGTGTGTGTGTGTGTCTGTGTGTGTGCATGCATGCATGCGCGGTAGGCTGGGAGGGCGGCGCATGCGCAGTAGGCTGGGAGGGCGGCGCAGGACGGAACGTGCGCGTTCGCGCAGCCAAATCCGACTGCTAAAAATCGTGCCAGTTTTGTGTCCCTCATTCCCCGGCATCAGACAGCTATAGAGTCTCTGTCCCTGTTCCAGGGCGAGACCTAATGTTTACTCCTCTCATCAGAGCTTTATGGAATACTGAATGTTTCAAAACTTGGCTGACAATTAGTACCAGAGCTTGCACTGAGAAAGAGGAACATCCTATGGATTTTTTTTATTACAAGCCAATATGAAGATCCATGGTGTTAGCGTAGAGTGCAGTGTTCAATTTTGTTTGTATTACTTAAATGTAAATGTGTAGGTATAGTGGTCCTTTAGACTGATGGTCTAGCTAAAAGGTAGACAGTGGAGTGCTTGTAATACTGTCATCATGAGTCTCTGGGGTGAAGACAAAGGAGTAGTCTTGCCGCAGCATTTTGGATTACTTTTATTTTGTGCATAATTAAGCAGGTTGGCAATATGGTACAGGCTATTAGCATAATTTAGCTACGAGATCACAAGTGTAAGGACAGCTTGATGTTTTTATTGGCATCCATGGCATGGGCAGAAGTGTTTCAATTTCTATTTTGTAGAACATGCTACTCATCACCTTGTCTGTGATGCATATAGAGATATGAAACTGGACAACCACAATTAGAACCTAGGCATAAAGCAAGGCACGCAAAGTAAATGTATATTTTTGGCTATAAAGACTGTGCCACTCGTTCTAAGCATTAGGAAATTACTATGCAGTAATAAAACCGCATGAAATACATGTTAAGAGTTTCAATTGTGGAGTTTTACTTCCTAGGTCAAGATGGAGGATAATGCAGTAATGCTGCATGAGTCCTCAAGTTACAAGCTGGAAAACACTGAATACTGCAGTTCTACCTTATTAAATGTGTGCAGGGGAAAAACACCAGGTCTGTGTTAAATTTGAGCTCAACTTCGAATCCTGACTGGGGCACAAACATCCTAGGTCAGATTTACAGGCCCATCTGTAATGAGGGACCATGTCTAACCACACATTCAGCCACAGCAAAGAAAGGTTTGCTTCAGAGATTTTGCTTAGTGTGCATTGGCCAATTTGATTTTTAAAGGCATTCATAAAGAGGCATGAACAGCAGCAAAATGTTTTGGGTAACTTACCTTAACTTTTCCATCCTCAAGCTGTGCCTGGCGAAATCTTGCCAAGGCCGTCCTGAAGTAAAGAACATAATTGAAATAGCATTAGCTTCTATCAAAAACCTATACAATTGGAGGTTCAGTTAACCAGCCGTTTGTACTACCCATCTTTAAGGTCTGTCTTTAGACAGCTTGTGCTCTCTGCCAACAGAAGGCCACTGTTGGAGAACATTATCCATTTCCTACTCCTCAGCCCACATGCTGCAGCTACCAGGGCACTCACTGTTTCTGGCCCACTTGTGTACCAATTCTAATGTGGTGTTCATCTTAGAACGGCTGAGGTGACTCTTCAGAACTGTGGGTGAGCATTTTACATCAAAGTACATTTAGATCTGTGGTCTGCATGTCATGAGTTCGAATCTGATATAACCAACTTTTGGTCAGTAAACAGAGTACTACTAAAATGGAAACACTGACTTGTAAATCACATCACTTATAAATTGCTGAAGTGTAGTCTGAAGTGCTACTTGACAACATAATTCTGAATATTATCTTCAGTCAATCCTAAGTTTTTGGCCAACACAACTTTTTGCATTTTCGAAAGTGTAGTTTGTTGTGCCGTGTCGCTGCTGTAGGGGGTACTTTCGTACTTTGTTTCGTCACACTAGCAGTTGGTGTCTGTTGACTTCAGATACTGATAAGGAGTGTAATAACCAACATATCTATGTTACTGGAACATATTAAAAGCTTTTTTAATACTAGGCCTGGAGGTTATAGTTTTCCTTTTCTGTTGGGAGCATGGGCTCAAATATTCCAGCATGCTGAGTGCTTCTGACTAAAAGTCAAGAGTAGCTGAAGGTGTCACAAAAGACATTGATCGTCACTTGGCAGCTATGGTGCCCAAATATGCAACACTGAAAATTGTTTATCACTCGACCCTATTCCAAAATCAGCAACATAATTTGCTGATTTCAACAACATAAATTGTTTCTAGCTCAAACAGATCAAAGGTTACTAAACAAATTGCATGACATGGTGCAGCTAATTGCCAACACTGCAAATGTTAATTGGTCACATTTCATTTGTTTATAACAACATTCAGGTATTACCACAAATTCCCCCAGGAAGTTGCAAGGCATGGACAAGCACCACATATGCAAATGTTGTCTGCAGGACCCCAATGAAAACAAAACTTTATAGTTTTCCTAGTTGGATCCATTTAGCAAAGTTCCATTAAGTAATATAAAAGTGCAATAATGTTCCAACGTGTTGAGGCTTCTAACAAACTTTTCTAAATTACAGTGAGATTCCATAATTGCTCATTTGAAACCAAGTGAACTTAATCAAGTCCCTAGCTAATAAGATAATGTATTGCACCAGACCTTTAAATCATCATTTGTTTTATTTATAAATCGTATATAAAATTAAGTGGGGAAGAGCGGCAAAGCTTATTAAAATAATTATTCAAAACATGTAAGGGTGCAGTTGCACTGTGTGTGATCCTAGGTACATTATTTATCGACCTAGTGAATAAATATATGTATCTTGGGTAATCACTGTTAAGTTAACCTAGGATGTTCACGAGGTCCAAGTTGTAAACTTGATGTTCGGACATAACAAACGCCTTTAAGAGCTTCTCTAGGAAATATGGGGTTTGGGCAACTGGGCCTACTATTATAGAGGCTGCTAAGGCTAAACTAGTCCCTTCACTGCTTTATGGCTCATTTGCTTTTCACTAGAACCAATTTCATGTTTGACAGATGCACACAGCAAAAACTTAATCTTAGATGGTCTACACCACAGTGCAGATCGAGACTCAAAATACGCCTTGCTTCTTTGATGGCTATATACAACATGGCTTTTGTCAACTCATTCTGGGACTGTATAAATGTAGAGGGTAATACCCTAACCAACTCATCTGTAATGAAGGTGTCTTTATAGCCTCCACTACATACTTGACATTAATCCAGTGCTTTAATAGAATCACGACAGACTGCCATATACCCTGTTTAGAAATTAACAATGTCTACCGTAAATACCTAATAAAAAGCAAAATAAACGTTATCCAGAAGTCTCTGGTGTAACCAAGGCCATCTTCATGTTGGTCTAGGATCAGGTTCTGGCAATGGGTTAGTAGACCAAGATGAAGCACAAGTACAGTTTAGATGAGTTGGGTTATAGAACAATGACAAAAGGCATGAAGAAATTGTTGTATCCATTTACATCCAGGGTTGCTAAAAAAGAGAAGACGGGTTCACTTATCTCATCTCCCTTACGGGGGATGCCAGCAATGGATGAAATGGAAAGGTTAGGAATGTAGGGTTTCCTATAAGTCCCGGGTCAGATAACGATGAGGAGATGCAGTGGTCATAGATAAAAAGGTAGCTGGAAGTAGTAGGCATTTGTGGTGGAGGGGATCTCATATAGAATGTCAGGCATAGGCAGATGTATTCCTAAGCAATTGCCCCAACCAAAGAACCACACCTCCTTTTCACAAACTATTTATGGGTAAAGATGTATACAAGAAAATAACAGGCCACAAAGGAGCCTTATCTGCAAACATTAGAGAAAAAATTGTGGTATACTTGGTTTTACTCACATGGCCTTTTCTGCATTTCGTGCCTACAAAAGAAAGCAGGAAGGTTTAAGTTAGTATCTAACACAACAACATTCAATATAAATCGCTCAAGCATATTCTTTGGCTGATGAGTAAAAGTGTAAACATTATTACTACAAAGCAGTAAGAAATTATAAAATCACTGTGGTTCGTTCCTGAAGCTTGACACAACACTCTAAAAAACTATTGTATAAAACGCATATTTAAGCTCATCAGTGCATACCTGTGTCTCATGAAAAACAATTATTTTAGATCATATTATACAGAATTTTCTCTTTTTGTCCTCACACTGTAGTCACAATGTCCATTTACCATCCTTGCACACGCAGGAAAGCGATGTTAGACTTAACCATTCTACGAGACGTCTGTGCCCAGTTCATCAAGTTTCTTTGGGATTTGCAAACAGCAAAAACCTATTTACAGATGCAACAGTTTCATAGAGTGCCGGATGCAGCAGTGTAGCTACGTTAGGAATAACTAATTCAATAGCTTATGACTTCAGCTCAGGACTCCCTCATATGGTTTCTGGTGGGAAAACAAAACTAAATCCTACCATGTCCAGAACCACCTTATTGTTTATAAAACCAAGCATTAACAAATTCCAGACCCAGCATTGTCATTTAATGGAGGACGTTTTAAAGGGTATCCACTGAACAGAACGCATGGTAAGGAGGCACAGCATTCTCAGTGTTCACAGCCAAATTCTAGAATACCATTCCATCTTTCGGCTGGGAAAGAACTGTGAGCCAGACTTTTAATGCGTTTCTAACGTTCGGTTATTTGCTCAATGAGGCGTTTGGTAAGGATGTTCAAAAGTTAATTCTGGTTAGCCCTAAGATGCAGTCTGGATGGCTCCAAAGTGCTTTACAAAAAACACAAAATATATAGTTTTTCATCCGTCCTTGGTGACTCTTCAGTTTGCAAATAAATACAAGTAGAGTATTAGTATTCAATCATCATAAGATTGTAACAGCAAACAAGCACTGGCGTTGCCAATAGGTCTCGCAGTAGGAAAGTTGGAGCTATTGGTTTTTTAAATGGCAAAGCCCTTTATGTTTTTAAAATGAAAACAAAAATAAAAGGCATTGTTATTCAGACCCCCCAGGATATAGCGGCATGGATTAGCAAATTTAGCGGCACAAAAATGGAAATTTAGCGGCACAAATATGGAAATTTAGCGGCAATTGTGCGGCATTTCATTTGGCCCTGGACCTTGATAAAGCGGCCTCCAGTGACCCTATCCATCACCCGCCCTTCCTTACACTCTTTCTGCCTCCCAATTCTCCCTCTCTTAGTTGTGTTTTGCCGCTTTTAGCTCCTCTATCTTCCTTCCTGTTTCACTCTTTCCACTGTCCCATTCAGCTTTCTGTTTCTCATGCCCCCTCCTTTCTGTGTCTCATTCACTCATCCTCTCTCTCCCTCTCTCACACACATCTTTCTCTTCTTATCGATATCTCTCTCAGCCCAGTCTCTTCTCCCCCGTCCCTCTCTATTTCCATCTTTGAATCTCTCTAGTTCTCTCTTGTCGCCCTCTCTCCCTACCTCACCCTCTCTTCTCTCTCTAGCTCTCATACTTTTGTTCTTCCAGACACTGTCTTTCTTCCCCTTTCTCTCTCGCCCTTTCTCGCGCATTCACCCTCCCTCTTTTTCTCCCGCTCACTCCTCTCTACTTTTCTCCACCTTTCACTTTCATTCGCCCAGTTTCTCTCACCCCCTACTACCCTTTACTTCTTTCCCACTTCTGACTTCTTTGCTCACTCCCCCTTCTCTTTCACCCCTTCTTTCTCGTCTCACCTGCCCCATACCCTCAGGTTTCATTCTTGCTCCCCCTCTTTACCTTTGCGCTCCACCTTTCACCTTTATCCTCCCATTTTCTTTCACCCCTACGCTTTCCTTCTAAACCCAGCCACTCTCCCTTTCTTTTACCCCTTTCTTCTCCCCCCACATGTGCCTCCTCCGGTTGTGGAAAAAAAATAACTACACATTAAAAAAAGAAAGTTAAACAACCCATGCCTTTATGGAGAAAACTATTTTTATAACGTTGCCAGGAATCAGTTATATCATGAGATAAACAGAGGCTTCGTATTAGTAGGAAGAAGTACAGTGCGTGAACAATGTGGCAGTTGTGGATATTTTCAAATTCCAAGACACAGCCCTCTGCATGATTCTCTGCTGCACGAGAACAAGAAGTAAAGCCTGTTGCTCCCGGCTCATCCCGCAGACACCTCGGCTAGATTTGAGATGCATTATGTTATCTTTGCACTTTTGAATTATAGCGGCGGTGATGATTCAGTCAAACTTTTCAAACTTTTCTGCCTAATAATTTTAAACGATTCTCTAAATTCAAGGCCTTAGATTTTCTCCACGACAAATGAGACGGGCTTAAGGGACGCGTGGCATACATTTTTCATGAATCAGCCTTGGCGCGTTTGCATTCCTGGGTAGAAAGAGTGAATATCGAGTGAATATCGCATTTCACACTCGGTGAACTGCCCCACCTACAGATCCGAGCGAAAACAGAAGAAATTTATCAGCAGCTTATTGACAGGCATGTGGCAGTCCTCCCTCTGCTCTCGCTGTAACTGACTGGTGGAGATATGTATCTTCACGGTGTGATTGTGCAGAACCGGACCTGGTGCCTGGGACCTATATTACGTTTGGCTTTTAATCTCGGCCTGCCCGCCCACTGCCCATGATGATGCATCATGCATGCATCCCTCCCATTCCACCCGACTGGATTTGGCACAGCCGAAGACTCACCTGCGCGGGCAGCAGACAGGGCAGCAAGTCTAGCATTTAGAAATAATTAAAGTATGGCTGGCGTGGCGGTCGCCATCGCACGCACGGTGCCTCTCAGTCTTTTCTGGCCTCTGGGTTGCACCATTACGTTTTTTTGATTTCACCAGGTCAGCAAACAATCACCCTTTCTATTCTTTCCCATATCGACCCTCGGCTCCAGGGGAGAGGGCGGGGGCTCGCCCCAGTCACCGGGAGGGTCTCCAGCGGGGAGCCAGACGCGGGAGGGGCACTTCAAAGCCTGTCGCAGTGAGCTGCTAATGCCCCATTAAGCCCGGAATGTTATTATTTCGTGCTTCTGTGTCCTTCCCGCCCGCCCCAATAAACAACGTAAGTCAGACTCCCCCAGGATATAGGCGGCTTTTGTAAAAATGCCGCGATTTCTACAAAAAGTGCCGATTTCGCGGGCACTTTTGTAAAAATCGCGGCATTTTTACTAAAGTGCCGATTTCGCGGCAAATCGCGAAATCGCGAAATCGCGATATCCTGGAGGGTCTGGTTATTTGCAATTGTAATAGCTCAAACTCTCGTGAATGCGAGACCTATTGCATTGCAAATGCTTGTCTGTATGGGGATTGCTGAGAAATGTACACCGTACGCTGGTTTAGATGTAAAAGAACACACGTGCACCTCCACAGTGGAGCATCTATCCCCAAAGCCAAGATGTATTGTTATGAACGACCTGGCACTTAAACTGTATAAATCTACAAAAGGTGCTTTAAAAAACACCTAAAGAAATATTAGTGCCTGCTTCGTTCATGCACCAAACAGAGGCCTTGAACTAAAGAAGGGTCACCAATATAATGAGGCAGCTGAGCGGCGTGTACAGCCCAGTGTAACTAGACACCCCCAGAGGCGGCGGTGATCGGTTGGGGCACTCAAAGGCATTCTCCTTGGGGAAGTCCTTACAGCGTCAATCACCCGGCTGTGAAGACAGCGCAGCTCGAGTAGAATGAGGGAATAAAGGCGCGCGTCTCGGCTCAGAGTGTGACCGGCCGAGGTTCAGGGAGTGTGTGGCGCGTGAGTCACCGGCAGGTCAGGTCGTGCACGCGGGAGGAGGCAGAAGGCTCACAAGGGTACTGTGGGGACTTCATTTCACCATGGTGTTTTAGCATCCACGGCCCCTGGTGTGCACATTTGGTGCTGGCAGATAGCGCCCACATGACCGCCCACTTACTTCAAGGAACTAAACTCCTGGGAGAGATATTAGTCAGTGAACGAGGGTGGCGATAGAACTGAAACCTAGATGGCGGAGATAGGACTTCTAGATCAGCATGAGGGGAGAATTTAGTCTGACGTGAACCGAATGCGAGTAAAGGTGAAGACATGGGAAATTTCGGCGAGACAGAAGGGGATTAAACATAACGGAAGTTGAACGCGCGCACCGCGCCTTGTCACAGATGCCACCGGAAGGTAAACGGCCCAGGGCAGTAATTGCTAGACTTCTGAACTATCATGACCGGGATGTCATTCTGAGGCAAGCGAGAATCAAAGAGGCTCTTCTTTACGAAAAACGAAAGATAATGATATTCCCTGACTACACGAAGCTAGTGCAGCAGCAGCGCCAATCCTTCATGGCCGCCAAAGCGAAACTGCGAGGTCTCAAACTCCAATACTCCCTGTTGTACCCAGCGCGCCTGAGGGTGATTTTCCAATCGCAGACACTATTTTTCGACACTCCGGAAGACCTCTTTAAATGGACCGACGAGACAGTGAAGATCAGACCGAATTCTCAACCGGGGCTGAACCCGGGCTCTTCGAGGGGGTCATCACAGGAACGGAGAGGCCAGACGACCAAGACCAAGAGGAACCGGCGATCTAAGTCGCGAAAGCGGTCGGCCTCCTTCAGCGGCACCCAGGCCAGTGGTAGGACCGAGGACTCAGACCAGTCTGAGATGGATCATGGCCAGCTCTGAAGATTCAGCGCCCTCTGTACATTTGACGTTACAGGTTCTGGCTAACGGAATAAGGGCTTCTTGGGGCTCGATAGACTGGTAGCATCATGGCTGCCTCAGGATTGGTTTGCGGCTGATCACTGAACATGGGGGGGTTTGTGGGTTGGGGTTCGGGGACTACACATAAGGGGCTACTGCTCTCCTACAGATGTGGGAGGTTTTGGGAGAGGAGGGATGAGGTTACTGTTTTCTGGGGAGTTGGGATCCATTGGCATGGCTGGCTCAGGGCCCTCTGTTTTGGACTCGGGGTTACCCATGCCGCGACAGGTACTTCATATGTTCTTGAGGTATTGGGGGGGGGGGCAGGGGGGGGGGGGTGCGGGTGGCCGGGAGCAGGGCCGCTGAGTTGGGACCGAGACATACTCAGGACTATGAAGACATTAAGTTGATGGTTGGTTTTGGGGTTTGGGGTAGGACGAGAGTTGCTCGTCAGGTTATCTTGGGGTTCTGGGGCGAGAGGGTGGGAATGCACGTGTGTTTTGCTATGGTGTTCATTACTGTGTGCGATGAGTGGCAATGGCGAGGACGTCCTGTTGGGTGGATCCCAATTGACTATGGCTGAAACGACTCAGACTCCCCGAGGCGTCTCTGCGGGTGATCACATGGAATGTCAGAGGGATGCTTGACAAGATTAAGCGTGGGGCGGTGTTGCGCTGGGGGAAAAGTGAGAGTGCTGATATTTTCTTGCTCCAGGAAACCCACATGATGGGCTCGAAAGTGCTGGGTCTAAAGAGGTTCGGCTATCACCAAGTATTTCATGCCGGATTTTCCCGGGGATCCCGGGGGGTGGCCATTTTGATACATCGCAGGGTGGCCTATGTCCATGAGAAGCAGTGGGTTGACCCACAAGGTCGCTATATCTTTGTTAAGGGCATGGTGGGCACTGAATCTGTGGTCTTTGGGAGTGTCTATGCCCCCCCCCTGCAATGGGCCCTGGCTGAGAAACTGTTCACAGTGTGGGAGGACATCCCCGATTCCCTGGCAGTGGTTGGCGGTGATTGGAATGATGTGATGGATGTGTGTGTGGATCGCCGGCGGCGCCGGGAAGTAGGTGAGACTACCCCTCCCCCCCCACACACCAGACTGCATGCTATGACGGAGGGACTGGGCTGGACGGATACCTGGAGACATATGCACCCTACAACACGCGAGTATACGTATGTCTCTGCTGTGCATGGCTCCTATTCACGATTAGACTATGTGTTTGTGCCTGGCGACTGCTTGTGTAGAGTGAAGAGTGCTGACATCTTGCCGAGAGGCCTGTCCGATCACTCCCCGGTATCGATTAGGGTGGAACTCCGTCGACAACGTCAGCCGTTCAGATGGAGGATGTCCTCGTGGCATCTCCAGCAGCCTGCCTATGTGACGCACTTGCGTGAAGCATTAGACCTGTATTGGCGAGAAAACCTAGTGGGAGACATTGACGCCGGGGTGGTGTGGGAGGCCATGAAGCCCACTATACGGGGTGTAGATATCGCGTGGTGTGCCGCGGCCCGTCGGAAACGGCGGGAAATGATCGCAGAAGCGGCCATGCAGGTGGAAACTTTGGAAGAGCAGAACCGGGTGGGGGGTGATGAAGCCGGGCTACGACTACTTCTCCAGGCTCAAAAGGCCTATGCATCTGTCCTACTCGATGAAGCAAAACAGGCGTGGCTAGCCACACGCAGTAGAATCTACCAATGGGGGGGACAAGTCATGTACGATGCTTCATAGACTCTGCCAACGCCACCTCCAGCCGCTTACGCTGCCAGGACTCACGTCCAACGACGGCGAGGTCCTTACTGACCCAGTCGAGCTAGCAGCGAGTTTTGCCACATACTTCGCTACTCAGTACGCCCCATGCGACCGCCTATCAGCTGACGAGGTGGCTAAATTTATCGAGGACATGCCCCCCAAGGCGGTGTCGGATGAAACTAGGAAGGCCCTCGATGCACCCCTTACAGCTGAAGAGCTGGGCGATGCCCTGGGACAGCTTAATACCGGAAAAGTCCCTGGCCCGAGTGGCTACCCGAGTGAGTTTTATAAGAAGTTTCATGTACAGCTGGGGCCCCACTATCACCGTGCGCTTGAGACAGCGCGTGAACAGGGCGCACTGCCCCGAGACTGGCGACATGCCGAAATCGTAGTATTTCAGAAACCAGGTAGACCCCCAGAGAGACACGACTCATATCGCCCCATTTCATTACTCAATATTGAGGCTAAAGTCCTGGCTAGGGCCCTAGCGAATCGTTTATCCCCGCATATAACAGACCTAGTGCATCCGGACCAGGCCGGGTTCATGCCTCATAGAGCGACGCGGCATAACATCCGACGCGCACAGGCGGCGATTGACGCCATGGGAGCCACAGGAGAGCAAGCTACTCTGTTGCTAGCTGACATTAACAAAGCTTTTGACTCCGTCAGCTGGGCATACCTCTTTGCACTTTTGCCCCGTCTCAATCTAGGCCCGGTTTTCCTGTCCTATATCAGGCTTCTATACACGGACATTACGGCCTCGGTGCGGGTTGCAGGGGCGGTGTCGGTGACGTTTCATATTGGACGAGGGACCCGACAGGGATGCCCGCTCTCCCCCTATCTATTCGCTCTACTTATGGAGCCGTTGGCTGCCTGGGTGCGTGTAGATGCGCAAATGCGGGGCTTTGTATGGAACGACAGCTTATCGGATAGGATTGCGCTTTACGCGGACGATGTCCTTTTCTTTCTTACCGATCTGCAGCGCTCGGGACCGCGCGTACTAGAAATTATGCGAATCTTTGGGGACATCTCGGGCCTATATTTGAACCTGCGTAAATCTACCCTCTGGGTGCTGAGTGGAGACACCGTAACGGGTCCCTGGACGTCGGGGCTACAGGTGGCTACGCATGGCCTGAAATATCTGGGGGTGTTCCTATCGGAGTCAGCAAGCACTGCCTGGGAACGCAACATAGTGCCCGTTTGGGACCGAGTTCAGACCGATGTCAAAGCTTGGTCTCGGATGCCCCTATCTATATTTGGCAGATCTGCAATTTTTAAGATGGTCGCACTCCCGCGTCTCCTCTACCAGTTGCAGAATCATCCCTATCCAATTGCACCCCGGTGGTTCCGACAGGTCAATTCGATCTTGGGCCGCTTTCTATGGGCTGGGGGGACGACCAGAGTAGCACTACGTACGTGCTTCTTGTCCACTTACTGCGGAGGCCTGGCCACCTCGGATCTACTGTCCTATTACCAAGCCGCTCATCTGCTTATCCTGAACGAATGGTGGTATGGCGACGGCGGAGATCCGGCCTATGCCCTGGAACGCACATTGATGGGCGACAATACGCTCCACACAGTCCTCTACTCGGCCCGCTTGCGCCAGAAGCTGCCGAGGGTCACGAGACTCGTTTTTGCTGTATGGCGACGGGCCTTGCGCCGCATGGGCTGGTGGGGTCGACTGACCGCTGAGACACCGCTATGGCATAACGGCCTGTTACCCGAATTGTCGGCCTTATCAGGATTTGACGGCTGGGATGCGATCGGGATTTCACAGCTAGGACATGTGATGTCCGGGACGACGCTCAAGTCCTTTCAGGCGCTCAGCACCGAATTTAATATGCCCCAGTCCCAATTTTTTCGGTACTTACAACTTAGACACGCACTAATGCCCAGTATTACCAACATAGATTCGCTTCCCGAATTTAGTCCCATTGAGGCAAAAGTCTTTATGGGTGATCTGGGGGATAAGAAAGTCTCTCGTATATATCAGACGATGGTCACTCATTGCTCCTCCACCTTTCTTCCGTTAAAGACGACTTGGGAAGCCAATGTTGGCCCCCCTCGATGAAGATGACTGGAGGGAAGCTCTGGAGTCCCCTAAGGGGGCAGCCATTGCCATGCGGTTTAGACTGATCCAATTCAAAATTCTCCATAGGGCCTACTACACGCGTGAGCGTCTGTGGAAGGCAGGATTGATTGGATCCCCGGAATGTTTGCGCTGCGGAAACGCGGTGGGCACTTTGCTCCACACGATGTGGTCGTGCCCTAGGCTGGCGGGCTTCTGGAGGGGTGTGTGGGGCTGCCTGTCTGAAGTACTGAGTTGGACTCTTCCTCGCACTCATCGTCTGGGCCTACTCCACATCTTGGAGGGGGTTGGTGGAAACTTATATAAACGTCACCTGTTGCTCCTGGGACTGGTGGTAGCCAAGAGAGACCTAGCTCGGGCTTGGAAAGATGTGAGGGCCCCCCCCTGTGTGCATGGAGAGCCGGAATGGACTTTTGCATGGGCCTGGAGCGACCGATCTTTGAAGCACGAGGATGCCCCCGCAAACATTTCAAGGTATGGAAGAGGTGGGCTGATTATAGGGGGTTGACACTGGACCCTCCGGCAGAACTGGAGGAAGATCTTTAGTCACCTGATATTTGCAAGCCCTTGCAATACGTCACGAGTATCATATCACGATTACACACCGAGGTTATCTGTACACACGTGCACGGGGGTAGGGTGGGACACAGGGGTGGAGGTGGGAGGGTTGGGTAGTTGGGGTTAGTCGGGGTAGGGGAGGATATAGCTGGATTCTTTTATAATTGTATTCTCTTGACTACTTGATTTGACGATTGGTCCTATGCCGCAACTGTACCACGATGTTTGGTGGTGTTCTCCTGAATGTGGGGAGCCACACGTATTACTTGCCCGATCCTACAAATAAAAAATTTGTTGTGAAAAAAAAAAAACATAACGGAAGGATTGGGTTTAGATGAGTAACCGGGGGTGGGATGGAAGTGGACAAAGAAAAGGATAGAAAAGCACAAGGGAGAGCAAACGATGTGAAAAGAGACGAGGGGGATCCACGGCAGATGGAAGTGAAGGGACTACAGGAAGAGGAATGGAAGTAAACAGATGGTTGGAGATGGGCTACGGGGGATGAATTGAGATCGGCAAAAAGTCAACAAAAACGTAAAATAGACTCTGAGGATGGGGAAAAACTGGAGGCAGAGATTCTGACTGAAAGGACACCTATGTGGAAAGACGCCATGGAGTCATAACAGTGACAATAGAAAGAACGCGATGGAGGCCAGACAAGACGGTGTTGGGGGGAAAAGAGGCTTTTAAGCGCTGGAACTGGAAGTCTAAGAGGCAGGAAAGCGATGAATTGGCGAATACCCATCGTGGGTCTAATGCGTTACAGCAGGATATGAGCAGGAGCCGGGAGGTGTCAAGAGGTGCAGCCAAGCGGGGTGAGAAATGGAGGCGCCAGGACAAATGGAGGAGGAAGGAAGAGGGCAAAGGGCAAGACAGACTCAAACAAGAAGGACTGGGCGAGAAGGGAGGGGGGATGCCAGCAGGGAGAGAGGAGGAAAGGTGGGAGGGAACACGGCCTGGGGGAAGCTGGCTGGGGAGGGGGAGGAGAAATGCAAGTAAGGCTGTGCGTGGGGAGAGAGAGGGGAGGTGCTGGAGCTGGGGAACAGATGGCCGTGAAAGTTTATGGCCCAAAAGCGCATGCCTGTATAAATATAGCCAATAGGTCTCGCTTTTTGGACCCTATAAGTATTTAGTTATGCAGCAGAATATCCTTGGGGCAACAACACCAACTGTTGCATGGCTAAACACTTATAAGGTCCCAAATGCTTGACCTATTGGCTATGCCAATGCTTGTTAATCTTGTTAACTATCCACTCCCAAGCTGCGTGGCACCACATCCAGGTTTGAATCTTTCAGTCTCTTTGCTCTGTTGCGTTTGTACACAATCTAGCGAGTTCTAAGTAGCCACCTCCCTCTCCTCTTTAAAACTTCACTCATAGTGCACCTCACTTTAATCAAATGGGTGGAATGCTGCTTATTGAGGGTGACCCCTACACAAAGAGAGCCCTGGAACAAAACAAGGAAAAAATACATTGTAAAAGTGTGCTACACAAAATAAGGGAAGGGGGGGAACGGAAGAAGGTAGATAGATGTGATAGGAAGAAATAGAGAAGAAGGAAGAAAGAAATAGGGGACGAAGAGAAAGAAACACAAGCCAAAGAAATAGGAGTAGGAAACAAAAAAGAATGAAATAAACAGAAAAATAAAGAAACAGATGGAGGGGGAAAAAGGAAGAAGAAAAAAGGAGAGGTGAAAAGGGAGGGAAAGGTGGAAAGGCAAGAAGATGGAAGTGTGAGAAATAGAGAGAACGCTGATGTCGTACAAGTTCTTGAGACACCCTCTCCTCAGCACCTTTCTGGTAAACTCTGTCGGAGGAATGAGGAAGCGAGCGGCGTGCTGAGTGCTGCACTCGAAGCATGCAGGGTAACAGTGTGAGGAGCAGAACTGAGGCGAGACAGACAGGAAGGCACAAATGAGAGACAGACAGGCACAGAAGAGAGACAGGCACAGAGGAGCGGCTGCACGGAGAGGGGAGAAACGATAGGGGGGGACAGCAGTGGAGAGGAGACACAGGGGCAGAGGATAGACAGACAGGAGTGACAGATACAGTGGGGGAGAGATGGGGCAGAACGAGAAGCACACATGAGAAAGAGGCACAGAGGAGAATAGATAAGGGGGTGAGCCACAGAAGAGGGCAGCAGAGAGGCAGCCGAAGCCGAGAGTAACATGGAGAACAGACGGACACGAAAAGGAATAAGAAAATAACAAGCATAGCTAGAGAGCAGCGGAGTGATCGAGGATAGACAGCCACAGAAGAGGGCAGCAGAGAGGCAGCCGAAGCCGAGAGTAACATGGAGAACAGACGGACACGAAAAGGAATAAATAACAAGCATAGTGTAACGGGGTGTATCGGTATTCCCAGGCTTGCGACTCGTCCCCACCGCCTACACATCCCAGAATCCCTCTGGACGCCACTAAAGGCAAGGAAGTGAACGATCCTGCATTACTATTACCCCCTGCTGTCTCTCTTCCCTCACCACAGGACATGGACTCGAGCATTTCGGATGTGGATGATGTAGAGTGGCCCTTTAATTCCTGGACGGTGGCCGAGGGGGAGGAGCCTGCATACTACGCATTTCCTTCAAGAGGACCGCGCCCGGAGTCTCAGGTGTGCTTGTTCACCCGGAGGTCGGAAGAGAGGAGCGTGCGGAGTACGGAGCTGCAGGAGACGGAGACCGAGACAAGAGAAGAAGAGATCCGGAGACGGGGAAGATCGGAGGGGACATCCCGGAAGACGGAGGACGACGGAGAGCGGCAAAGACCACCAGAGGCCGGGGAGTACAGGAGGAGGATCGCCAGAGAGGAGCTGAGTCGGCGCCAGCTACGGACCCAGGGGAGGTGCGTGGCTCACTCAGGTGCGTGACCGGTTGCGGGGCTGGGTGGGCAGTAAAGGTACTCTAGGTACCACTCCACGGGAAACCTG
The DNA here is from genome assembly GCF_964261635.1 of Lissotriton helveticus. Lineage (NCBI taxonomy): Eukaryota > Metazoa > Chordata > Amphibia > Caudata > Salamandridae > Lissotriton > Lissotriton helveticus. Next base: position 1,066,207,214 of record NC_136070.1, on the reverse strand, counting down.
ATCCACGGTACCCTGTTCCTGTGCACTTTCCGTCCCTCACGTTAGTGCACTGTTAAATAGCTTGAGCACCGGTGATTACTCCCTCACTCCCTTACCCTGTGTTATTGTGAGTATACAGAACTCTCACACAGACTTGTTTTCTGTTTTCCCTTCTGGGGGGAGCCCGAGACAGCCGCGACGGACTCCGAGGAGGAAGAGCCCACCCCCCGAACACCGGAAGTGGTCCGTAAGAAGGAGAGGGTCCATCGGAGGGGACGGAGCCGCAGCAGATCTCCCAGGAGGCCCCCCTCTAGTCGACAGAGCTGTACCGACCATTTGTTTTCATTAATAAAACCTCAAGTAACCAGAGCTCGGTTGTTGCCCTTTTCTGCTGCGCCCCCACCTGTCCCCCGTCTAACAGTGGTGGAGAATGCGGGCACACTGACTCTCGATACAGAGATGGAGACAATCATTCAGCAGCTAGTGAAGGGGCAGGAAAAGCTGGAGTGGGTGGCCGAACAACAGTTAACCTCGGCCCAGGCGGACATAGAAATCCTAAAAAAAGCCTTAGCCGCACGAGAGGACATCCCGACGCAATGGGTTGATCCGGCTCCCTTAGGGGGGATAAGAGAAGACCGCCCGATCCCTCATGGCTCCTCGGCGGTATCTCTACAGAAGTACCATCAGGGGGATGATCCCGACTCCTTCATGCTCAATTTCGAGAGGGCGGCCAGGGCCTGTGGGTGGCCCATAAGCAAGTGGCCCTTCTTTCTGGCTCCTCTCCTGTCAGGAGAAGCCCAGGCGGCTTACCAAGTTGCCAACCCCAACGGGAATACCCCGTATCACGAAGTGAAAAAAATAATCTTGGACCATTTAGGCTTGGACTCGGAAGCCTATAGAATCCGGTTCAGGAAGGAGAGAGGAGCGCCGGGAGAGAACCCCAAGACTTTGTTCGTGCGTCTCAAAATGGCAGCGGATAAATGGTTGACCCCTTCTACGAGCTCCAAGAATGATATTATGGACAAGATATATCTTGAGCAATACCTAGAGGCGTTACCGTATGCTACGCAAAGGTGGCTCAGACAGCATCATAACCTGACCACTACCGAAGTTGTGGACATGGCTACGACCTTTTCAAGGGCACAACCCCGCACCGTAGGATGGGAGACCGAACGTTCTCACAAACCACCTGTGAAGACCGAGAGACGACCCGCACGCCCCGTGGATCCTCCCAAACCCAAACAATGGAAGCCGGAGAATCCCTCATCATCGGGGCCCCAATGTTTTGATTGTGGCAACTGGGGCCACATTGCCCGGTTCTGCCCTGCGAAACGACCCATGGAAGAGCCAATGGAGGTGGGATACCTACCTCGTGCCGTCCTCTATACAGCGGAAATGGGGAACGCCTACAGAGTAAGTGTACAGGTGAACGGGTCCTCCCTTCAGGCCCTTCTGGACTCGGGCTGTAGGCAGTCCGTTATACAGTCTACACATGTGCCCCTTTCTCAATTCCTCCCAAAGATGTCTGTCAATATTCGTTGCGTACACGGGGATGTTAAGGCCTATCCGCTAGCGCAAGTCCCCATACAACCCATGAAAGGTCCCAAACAATTCATCAGGGTGGGAGTGCTCTCCTCCCTTCCGGAGGTTCTGATAATCGGGACCGACAACCCCCGATACCTTCATTGGTTCAGACAGAGTATAGGGCACCCCGTAACCAGGGTAGAGACCTCAAAGCCTGCTCTTCTATATCCCGACCCCTGGGTTCTGGACAGGAGTTTTAAATTCGCCCAGATCAACGACCCCTCGCTGTTCAACGCGTGGGAACAGGCTCATCAGGACCTATCCGTTCCAAACAGATATCCCCGCTTCCTCATACACAATGAGCTTCTATACAGAAAGGGGAAAGAAGATGAACAAGAACAACTGTTGGTTCCGCTCTCGTTCAGAGAGCAGGTCCTATTTTTTGCCCACAGCCATTTAGTGGCCGGACACACAGGAGCCGAAAAAACGATACAAAACATACTACGATTTTTCTATTGGCCAGGGATTTATCGAGACGCCAGCAAATACTGTCAGGAGTGCAGCTTGTGTCAGGTAAAGAACATGACTCGACCGCCCGCAGTGCCCCTGCAACCCCTTCCCATCATCGGGAAACCGTTCGAAAGAGTCGGTATGGATATCATAGGACCCCTCCCCAAAACAAGAAAAGGATTCCAATACGTCTTCGTGGTGGTGGATTACGCCACAAGGTTCCCGGAGGCCTTCCCTCTATCAGCTACCACCACCAAGCAAGTCGCGGATAAAATGATAGAACTATTCAGCAGAGTGGGGTTCCCAAAAGAAATCCTAACGGACCAGGGAACCCCCTTTGTATCTCGACTGATGAAGGAAGTGTGTAGAAGTCTGGATATCCACCAAATACGGACCTCCGTATACCACCCCCAGACGGACGGCTTAGTAGAGCGCTACAACCGCACCCTAAAGAACACCTTGAAGAAAATGATGGAGGTCAACGGGAACGAGTGGGACAAGATACTGCCCCTGGCTCTATACGTAATTCGGGGACAACGGCAAAGTAGCCTGGGAATATCATCCTTTGAACTTTTGTACGGACGACAGCCCCGATCCTTGATGGAAATGACGAAGGAAGCATGGGAAAACGAGACATCGGAAGAAACCGCTTCTACCCTAGACTATGCTCATAGTCTCAAGACCAGGCTTGGAAAATTGAGAGACTTGGCCTATACTCACTTGGAAGCCAGTCAAAGACGACAGAAAACCGCCTATGACAGGGGAAAAAAATGGAGACAGTTGAAGAGAGGAGAATGAGCGCTGGTACTGCTGCCTTCCTCCACCCAAAAGTTCCGTGCCTCCTGGGTAGGACCCTACGAAGTAGTGGGGACTATAGGCAGAACCACCTACACCCTACAAACCGGACCCCAGAAGACCCAGGCCTACCATATCAATCTCTTAAAAAAATGGTTAGGCCCCCCCCCCCCCGGTGAACATACAAGTGGCGACGCCATCGAGGGAAACCCAGTCCACGAGAGACCTGTTGAACATAAATTATGAATTGACTCAAATACAAACAAACGAACTACAACGGATACTACAACGACATGAGAGACTATTCTCGGACCAGCCTGGTAGGCCCACGATGGCGGAACACTGTATAAATACACCCCCCGGAAAAACCATCCAGATAAAGCCCTACCGAGTACCCGAAGCCCGGAGGGCCGCCATCCGGAACGAAGTGAAGGACATGCTGGACCCTGGCATGATACGCCCTTCCAGAAGCCAATGGTCTAGTCCCATCGTCATGATACCCAAACCCGATGGCAGCCGGCGTTTCTGTATGGATTTTCGTGCGCTCAATGAGATATCAGAATTCGACGCCTACCCGATACCTCGAGTCGACGAACTGATTGAACGCCTGGGTGAGGCCCGGTACATCACGACTCTCGACCTTACCAAGGGATATTGGCAAGTGCCATTGCGGGAAGAGGACCGAAAAAAAAACGCTTTCAGCACCAGCGAGGGTCACTATGAGTTCACGGTCCTCCCATTCGGGTTGCATGGGGCGCCTGCTACCTTTCAACGGCTCATGAACACCGTATTGGCACCTGTTTCCTCCATGGCCTCTGCCTATCTGGACGACATCGTCATCCACAGCAAAACTTGGGAAGAACACCTCCAGCACCTACATCAAGTCCTACTAGTACTGAAAACCGCCGGACTGCGAATAAATGCAAAAAAATCCAGGGTCGCTTTCCAAAAAGTAAAGTATCTAGGGTACATGCTGGGACACGGCATGATAGAGCCCCAGATAGAGAAAGTGAGGGCCATTGCTGAAACTCCCTTCCCCACCACCCGAAAAGAGATGAGGGCGTTTCTGGGATTGGTAGGGTATTACAGGAGGTTCATCCCCTTGTTTGCAGACATAGCATCCCCCCTTACAGACTCCTTACGCACCCCAGGGAAATCCAACACTCCCATCCCCCAGAGCGAGGTAATGACCAAGGCCTTCCAACGCTTAAAGCGCATTATCACCTCTGCCCCAGTACTGACGTCCCCAGATTTCACTGTTCCCTTCATCCTGCATACCGATGCCTCGGACTACGGTATTGGAGCGGTACTGTCACAAAAGGGGGTCGATGGGCATGAGCACCCAGTAGTGTACGTGAGCCGTAAGCTTTTTCCCAGGGAGTTGAAATACGCTACCATCGAGAAAGAATGTTTAGCGGTAAGGTGGGCAGTGGAAAAGCTAGCCTACTATCTGGAGGGACGCCCGTTCGACCTGTACACGGACCATACCCCCCTCCTATGGATGGCCCGCAACAAGTCAAACAATGCCAGGGTGATGCGGTGGTTCCTGGCCCTCCAGCCGTTCACCTTCACGGTGCACCATAGAAAGGGCACGGAGAACGTGAGTGCGGACTTCCTCTCCCGTCATCCGCTCCCCGATCGGGAGCATCCTAGGGGGGAGGTGTGTAACGGGGTGTATCGGTATTCCCAGGCTTGCGACTCGTCCCCACCGCCTACACATCCCAGAATCCCTCTGGACGCCACTAAAGGCAAGGAAGTGAACGATCCTGCATTACTATTACCCCCTGCTGTCTCTCTTCCCTCACCACAGGACATGGACTCGAGCATTTCGGATGTGGATGATGTAGAGTGGCCCTTTAATTCCTGGACGGTGGCCGAGGGGGAGGAGCCTGCATACTACGCATTTCCTTCAAGAGGACCGCGCCCGGAGTCTCAGGTGTGCTTGTTCACCCGGAGGTCGGAAGAGAGGAGCGTGCGGAGTACGGAGCTGCAGGAGACGGAGACCGAGACAAGAGAAGAAGAGATCCGGAGACGGGGAAGATCGGAGGGGACATCCCGGAAGACGTAGGACGACGGAGAGCGGCAAAGACCACCAGAGGCCGGGGGAGTACAGGAGGAGGATCGCCAGAGAGGAGCTGAGTCGGCGCCAGCTACGGACGGCGAAAAGCCAGGAGGCCACCGTTCATACGAGCCGCCCAGCCACTCACCTAGGGGAGGTGCGTGGCTCACTCAGGTGCGTGAATGGTTGCGGGGCTGGGTGGGCAGTAAAGGTACTCTAGGTACCACTCCACGGGAAACCTGATCCACGGTACCCTGTTCCTGTGCACTTTCCGTCCCTCACGTTAGTGCACTGTTAAATAGCTTGAGCACCGGTGATTACTCCCTCACTCCCTTACCCTGTGTTATTGTGAGTATACAGAACTCTCACACAGACTTGTTTTCTGTTTTCCCTTCTGGGGGGAGCCCGAGACAGCCGCAACGGACTCCGAGGAGGAAGAGCCCATCCCCCGAACACCGGAAGTGGTCCGTAAGAAGGAGAGGGTCCATCGGAGGGGACGGAGCCGCAGCAGATCTCCCAGGAGGCCCCCCTCTAGTCGACAGAGCTGTACCGACCATTTGTTTTCATTAATAAAACCTCAAGTAACCAGAGCTCGGTTGTTGCCCTTTTCTGCTGCGCCCCCACCTGTCCCCCGTCTAACACATAGCTAGAGAGCAGCGGAGTGATCGAGGATAGACAGACAGGAGTGACAGATACAGTGGGGGAGAGATGGGGCAGAACAAGAAGCACACATGAGAAAGAGGCACAGAGGAGAATAGATAAGGGGGTGAGCCACAGAAGAGGGCAGCAGAGAGGCAGCCGAAGCCGAGAGTAACATGGAGAACAGACGGACACGAAAAGGAATAAAAAATAACAAGCATAGCTAGAGAGCAGCGGAGTGATCGAGGATAGACAGCCACAGAAGAGGGCAGCAGAGAGGCAACCGAAGCCGAGAGTAACATGGAGAACAGACGGACACGAAAAGGAATAAATAACAAGCATAGCTAGAGAGCAGCGGAGTGATCGAGGATAGACAGCGAGATAGGCAAAAAGCTTTCAATAAAGAGCGGCCGGGAAACTGAAAGTATGGCCGGCCAGCCATGAATAATTAGGGGAGGAGAAGCCGCAGAGCACACGCTGGGAGAAGCCCTTTGATGTGGTGGCGGCCGTGAACAAAATGCAATTAGGAGGGAGGGAGGGAGGCTGATGCGCGTGCTTGTTTGGTCACGTGATTCACGTGAACTCAAAGAAAACTGCACCAAAAAGCCCTTGGTTTCACGAGGATTTTGAGCACTTGAATTCTCGCTCCGCTCAATGCGCATGCGCATTGATAGGTCGCGAGACCTAAAAAGGAAGAAGGCAGTAGGGCTATCAGAACAATCGCACCAGTATCTTATCTATCTTATCAGTAAAACAGAACAAGCATTTACAATGCAATAGGTCTTGCAGCATTAAAGTTTGAGTTACTGGCATTGTAAATGACAATGCTTTGCATAATTATTATTTTTTTTATTTGCAATTGGTATATAAACATTGTTTGTGAATGGTTAGCTGTTGCTTATGCTAAGCAAAGTTGGCAGTAATATAGAGTGCTAGTCTTGTTTGTTATAAGCATGCTGATTTAAAGCGCTCTGATACCTGCACCGACGGCAGGTGGTGTGTGTTCCTGGTGGAAGCATACACTGATGGCTGGTGTGTGTGTGTGCCTGGTGGAAGTGTGCACTGATGCCTGGTGTTGTATGTGCCTGGTGAAAGCGTGCACTGACGGCTGGTGGTGTGTGTGTGCCTGGTGAAAGCGTGCACTGACGGCTGGTGGCGTGTGTGTGCCTGGTGAAAGCATGCACCGAAGGCTGGTGGTGTGTGTGTGCCTGGTGAAAGCGTGCTCTGACGGCTCGTGGTGTGTGTGTGCCTGGTGAAAGCGGGCACTGATGGCTGGTGGTGTTTGTGCCCTGTGAAAGAGTGCACTGACGAATGGTGGTGTTCGTGCCTGGTGAAAGCATGCACTGACGACTGATGGTGTCTGTGCCTGGTGAAAGTGTGCACTGACGGCCAATGATGTGTATGCCTGGTGAAAGCGTGCGCTGATGGCTGGTGGTGTGTGCCTGGTGGCGAAGCATGCACGGACTGCTGCTGGTGTGTGTGTCTGGAAGCGTGCACTGACGACTGGTGGTATGTGTGCCTGGAAGCGTGCACTGAAGGCTGGTGGTGTGTGTGCATGGTGGAAGCGTGAACTGACAGCTGGTGGTGTGTGTGCCTGGTGAAAGCGTGACAGCATTGTTCACAAAACATCCACAAAGCGAATCACCTAACCCATATTTTTTCACAAGTGTAGTTTCGGAGAGCCTTTGACGAAACATGGTTGTTCTTCAACATTCAATTGCTTAGTAGCTCTGGACATAACGCCACATCTTTCACCGGGGACCGATGGGAGCAGGAAAAAACAGGCCAGGGTATGAAAATTTAATTGCTCCCAATACCTAATCTAATAGCCAAATAAAAGCGTTCCACGGGAAAATCTGAAAATAGGGCAGTTTTGAACTTGTAAACACACGTTGTATAAGTGTTGGCAGAAGAAATGTAAAAAAAAAAAATACGTGCTTTGTACTTCACAAGGCATGGGAGACGGCATCGTGTAGGCAATGTTTGTTGCAAGATTCGGAGAATCAACAGTGAAACCTGTCCCACTAGACCATAAAACAAGCCCACAAACAGACAGACAAAACAAGGTGAGCCTGCAGTGTGCTTAGAAAAGAAGGAAGCACGATGTGTTTGTTATTTAAAAGGGTGTAAGTGACACAGGCCCGGCGGAAAACAAAACCACATGCCAAACAAGCATTTGCAATGCAATAGGTCTTCTCGCATTAAGAAAGTTTGAGGTATTGGTATTGTAAATGACACATTTTTTATTTATGTGTTGGTTTTGAAAATAGCGAAATTAATAGCTTTGTCATTTACAATGCCAATAGTTTTAACTTTCGCAAACGTGACACCTATAGCATTTGTAATGCAATATGTGCTGTATTTACATGACTTAGATGTATTAATATTACAAATAACAATGGCTTTTATTTTTTTTTAATAATACTTAAATAAAAGTTATTGTAATTTATAATGGCAATAGCTTAAACTTTTGTAAATAACTTTTGGGAAGATTATGTTCAGTGTATTTTATTGTGATGAAAATCCAAGAACAGAAGTGAAATATTAACATCTTTTTGTGACATTTGTAATAAAGCTTGAAACATTGAGAGAATATATTAGAACCAGTTGTTGTTGAATGGTTGCACAGAGTCATGCTGTGGCGTTGAGTGGTGCTGAGTGGTGCTGTGGCGTGGAGTGGTGCTGTGGCGTGGAGTGATGCTGTGGCGTGGAGTGATGCTGTGGCGTGGAGTGATGCTGTGGCGTGGAGTGATGCTGTGGCGTGGAGTGATGCTGTGGCGTGGAGTGATGCTGTGGCGTGGAGTGATGCTGTGGCGTGGAGTGATGCTGTGGCGTGGAGTGGTGCTGTGGCGTGGAGTGGTGCTGTGGCGTGGAGGGGTGCTGTGGCGTGGAGGGGTGCTGTGGCGTGGAGGGGTGCTGTGGCGTTGAGGGGTGCTGTGGTGTTGAGTGGTGCTGTGGCGTTGGAGGGTGGAGTTGGAGGGTGGAGTTGGAGGGTGGAGGAGGAGTTGGAGGGTGGAGTTGGAGGGTGGAGGAGGAGTTGGAGGGTGGAGGGTGGAGTTGGAGGGTGGAGGGTGGAGTTGGAGGGTGGAGTTGGAGGGTGGAGTTGGAGGGTGGAGTTGGAGGATGGAGTTGGAGGGTGGAGTTGGAGGGTGGAGTTGGAGGTGGAGTTGGAGGGTGGAGTTGGAGGGTGGAGTTGGAGGGTGGAGTTGGAGGGTGGAGTTGGAGGGTGGAGGGTGGAGGTGGGGGTGGAGGTGGGGGTGGAGGGTGGAGGTGGAGTTGGAGGGTGGAGGTGGAGTTGGAGGGTGGAGTGTGGATTTGGAGGGTGTATTTGGATGTAGGATTTTGATTTGGAGGGTGTATTTGGATGTAGGATTTTGATTTGGAGGGTGGATTGAGTTGGAGGGTGGATGGAGTTGGAGGGTGGATGGAGTTGGAGGGTGGAGTGTGGATTTGGATGTAGGATTTTGAGTTGGAGGGTGGAGTTGGAGGGTGGATGGAGTTGGAGGGTGGATGGAGTTGGAGGGTGGATGGAGTTGGAGGGTGGATGGAGTTGGAGGGTGGATGGAGTTGGAGGGTGGATGGAGTTGGAGGGTGGATGGAGTTGGAGGGTGGAGTGTGGATTTGGATGTAGGATTTTGAGTTGGAGGGTGGAGTGGGAGGGTGGATGGAGTGGGAGGGTGGATGGAGTGGGAGGGTGGATGGAGTTGGAGGGTGGATGGAGTTGGAGGGTGGATGGAGTTGGAGGGTGGATGGAGTTGGAGGGTGGATGGAGTTGGAGGGTGGATGGAGTTGGAGGGTGGATGGAGTTGGAGGGTGGATGGAGTTGGAGGGTGGATGGAGTTGGAGGGTGGATGGAGTTGGAGGGTGGATGGAGTTGGAGGGTGGATGGAGTTGGAGGGTGGATGGAGTTGGAGGGTGGATGGAGTTGGAGGGTGGATGGAGTTGGAGGGTGGAGTGTGGATTTGGATGTAGGATTTTGAGTTGGGGGGTGGAGTTGGGGGGTGGAGTTGGGGGGTGGAGTTGGGGGGTGGAGTTGGGGGGTGGAGTTGGGGGGTGGAGTTGGGGGGTGGAGTTGGGGGGTGGAGTTGGGAGGTGGAGTTGGGGGGTGGAGTTGGGGGGTGGAGTTGGAGGGTGGAGTTGGAGGGTGGAGTTGGAGGGTGGAGTTGGAGGGTGGAGTTGGAGGGTGGAGTTGGAGGGTGGAGTTGGAGGGTGGAGTTGGAGGGTGGAGTTGGAGGGTGGAGTTGGAGGGTGGAGTTGGAGGGTGGAGTTGGGGGGTGGAGTTGGGGGTGGAGTTGGGGGGTGGAGTTGGAGGGTGGAGTTGGAGTGGGAGGGTGGAGTGGGAGGGTGGAGTGGGAGGGTGGAGTTGGAAGGTGGAGTTGGAAGGTGGAGTTGGAGGGTGGAGTTGGAGGGTGGAGTTGGAGGGTGGAGTTGGAGGGTGGAGTTGGAGGGTGGAGTTGGAGGGTGGGAGTTGGAGGGTGGATGGAGTTGGAGGGTGGATGGAGTTGGAGGGTGGATGGAGTTGGAGGGTGGATGGAGTTGGAGGGTGGATGGAGTTGGAGGGTGGATGGAGTTGGAGGGTGGATGGAGTTGGAGGGTGGATGGAGTTGGAGGGTGGATGGAGTTGGAGGGTGGATGGAGTTGGAGGGTGGAGTGTGGATTTGGATGTAGGATTTTGAATTGGAGGGTGGAGTTGGAGGGTGGATGGAGTTGGAGGGTGGATGGAGTTGGAGGGTGGATGGAGTTGGAGGGTGGATGGAGTTGGAGGGTGGATGGAGTTGGAGGGTGGAGTGTGGAGTTGGATGTAGGATTTTGAGTTGGAGGGTGGAGTTGGAGGGTGGAGTTGGAGGGTGGAGTGGGAGGGTGGAGTGGGAGGGTGGAGTGGGAGGGTGGAGTGGGAGGGTGGAGTTGGATTTTGAGGGTGGAGTTGGATTTTGAGGGTGGAGTTGGATTTTGAGGGTGGAGTTGGATTTTGAGGGTGGAGTTGGAGTCCGTAGTTGTAGTTTGCGGGTGGATTTGGAGGGTGGTTTTGGAGGCTGGAGTTGTAGATGGAGATTTGTAGGGTGTATTTGGATGTTGGAGTTGGAAGGTGGAGTTGGATGGTGTTTTGGAGGGTGGATTTGTAGTTGGAGGAAGGAGTTGGAGTGTGGTTTTCTAGTGTTGAGTTGGAGGGTGTAGTTGGATGGTGAAGTTAGAGGGTGTAATCGGAGGGTGGACGGGTGAAATGGTGAGTGGGTGAATGGATGGATGAAAGGGTGGATGAATGGAGAGTGGGTGGATGGATGGAAGAAAGTGTGGAAGGCTGTATGGATGGACGGTTGAAATGGTGGGTGGATGAATGGATGAATGAAAGTGTGGATATATGGAGAGTGGGTGGATGGATGGATGAATGAAAGTGGAAGGAAGCGCATGACTGACTTTTGAAAAATGCTTTCTCAACAAGCGCGAGGTTGAAATTTCACATTTTCAGTGCAATGTCACTCAAACTTTTCTATCTTAACATGAACTTTGCAAAAAAGAAAGACAAGCGCAAGGTTGACATTGGACCTTTTCAGTGTGATGTCACTCAAAAAACAAGTTTGTAAAGTTATAAAAATATTAAAGTTACATGAACTGCTGTGTGGTTAAGTGTAGTTAAATGTAGCAGCGCGATCTGGAAATACAGCAGTTTAAAGGAAGGCATATGGGACAAATTGTATTTGGGGCTAAAATCAGCATTTTGCAATGGAAGGGGCAAGAGAGTCATGACTTCACAGGGGAGGGGTAGAGTAAATACATACTTGCGGGCAAAGCAATAGCAGGAGCCTATAGCAGGAGTTATAACCCCTGTATGACATCTCAGCAGAGGTGAAAGGAGGAGTATGGATGTGGGGGGTGCAGCAATGGGAGCTGACGCAGCAGAGGATATGGGAGGCTTCATTTCCAGGAGGGGGCCCTGGTGCCGGGAGCAGGGAGGGATGCTGCGAGGCTCTGCCTCCCCTCACTTCTTGGCTCAGCTGCTGCAGGAAGTGTGTGGGGCTGAAAGTGACACTGCAGTGAATAGTGCCTGATCTGTTTGTCTGCAAAAAGCATTTTATATTATACTTTTTTTTTTATCATTGATCTGATAAAAAATAATAAACACCACAGTTTTTTACAGAGCAAACTCGACCTGACGGTATTGGGTCTTTTCACATGAGTAGCAGTTACATTACACAAAGGCAAATTAATTTTTTGGGTACGAGTAGAATCATATGATGTCAAGCAGACGCCGAGACTAGAACTTAGCTTGCCAGGTTTTAACTCATCACACCACATCCTTTCTCACATTTAAAGAGTAGAAACGCTGGGAAATATAGCAATTAGAACTCAGTGGGGGAATAGCGTGCTTTTAATTCATATATATTTACACTGCAGCAAACAATACGGGCGACATAACGCAGCTTTTAGGAAAACATGTTGCCTTACATTAATTGCTGGACCATCCAATACAATTGCCAGCTTTTGGTTGTAATAAAGGAAGCTCGCACTTCTGGTGTGCCTACTACCCTGCCACAAAACACGTAGGTGAAGCCCGCTAACTGCGTAACAAGTCCAAACCAAAACACACTTGACAAATAGGAGGAAGCCAGGGCCCGTCATCTCTCATGAAGAGGGAGAGAGAGTGTATCAGTTGTGCTGTACAACTGGCTGCAATCGTCCACAAAATAAATGCAAGGGCTTTCTTAGCATGATCGTTAAGACTTGCTTGCTTCAGGTTTTGGAGCGAATGTTGAAGGCGCTTACTGACCACTCGTACAAACGGCCGCCATTGTCCTGCCTGCACTTCGTAAGTGGAAGTGGGCATGGCGTGCTGAATGTAAGCGAAGCACGTCTTTATGCCAGTAAAGAAAGCAAGCACGCGCCTCCATGACTGACACAAGCTGCGAGACAGCAGGAGGGGTGTGGGAACAAAGGGAACAGGAACCCAGCCAATGTGGGGGGGGTGATATCGCCAGGGGTTGAGGCCACTCGCTTTGTAAATTTGACACCCAACTGGAACTCCCAAAAGAAACTCCAGGAAAAGACTCGCAAGGGGATAGTTAAAAGAGGTAATATTTATTGTACCCACAAAAGAAATGTCTAAAGGTTTGTTGTGGAGTCTCTCTATTGACTGCGGATTAGGGGTAGATGGGGAAATAAGAAATCCGGCTGGGCGTTGGGGACAGGGAATGATAATAAAAACAAGCTATTTTAACCAAAAAAAGTGAAACTCGAAGAAGGCACAAACTGCTCAATTCTACAGAACCGTCAGTCCTTGGGAATGAAATAACTTCAGAGTCTGTTCAGACACATTTTTCGTTGGCTTCATTTGTGCACCAATCTGCGTTTGCATTTAACGTTTAGTTATGATACAGAGCGTCGAGTGATCAAACAGTGCACAACAGGAAGATCACCCGAAGCGCACAGAAGCATGAAGGCAACGGCATGAGTTTGGCCTGGGCTGGAAGCAAGGAGCACGGCGAGCAGGGAGGGGCTGGAGAGGTGAGGGCACAGAGAAAAAGACAATATGATAAGAACTGCCTGGCACAAAAGCCCGCAGAAGGAACAGGCTTGAACAACAAGCTCTTGGCATTGCTGTGGGGGGGCGGGGCGGGAGCGCATTGGCGGGGAAGCAGCAGCCTTTGATGTGCGTGCGAGTGGGAGGGAACACCATATGGGGTGTGATTGAGAAGTGAGGCCAAGCGTGCGCTGGGGAAGCGTCGTGCTTGAGTACCTCACATGCATTAGGGACAATCCTCACTGGTTTCAAGAGTTCTATACTCTCGCAGAACAACGCATGCGCGTTGGTTCAGCGAGACCTAAAAACTAAACATTCTGAAAAATAAAACCGCAAGAGTGTTTTTTTAAAAAAGCTGGTGGGGGGCGGGGAGGGCACACCACGGTAGTGAAAGCAGAGGCACCGAGGACATCATATACATGTCAGCTGCACTGGGACACTCCAACCTACACTGCATGCTTACATCACAATACATATAGACTGCAATTCTGCACTGTGTTAGAGAGTCATACGAGCTCAGCTTGCTCACATCAAGAGACATGCATATCGTATATGCAAAAAAACAGAGCACTGCATGATCACTGTATAAGACATACACAGTACAAGTGGTTAATGCATCTTTCATTGCATAGTCACAGTATGAGGCTTTTATACTTCCCGGGCCACTGCATCTCATCACTAAACTCACAGTCTGAGCATATTATGGTGAATGGACACTGCACTGGAACACTTGGTGTTACGCTCTTTACACATGTCATGAATGATCCCCATAAACGGCCGATGTAATAGGCCTGATGTCAGGTGCCAGGACAATGCCCGACCTCTGACCTCTTCATGAGCTGGTGAGGACAACCCTTTGAGTAAAAACACTTACCCTCTGATCTTTAGAGACCCTGTACCAGAATCATGTTCCCACCCAGCCGCTCCTATTGGCTAAGAACAGTCCAATTACACACAAGCAGAAGAACAGCAGTTATCCTAATTGTGAAAGGACATTCCTCACATAGCTGCTCGGTGCTCAACTGTAGCGCGGGGGTCTCTGGTTCCCTTCCCACTAGACAGGAGCATTCCACTGGCAGGGTCGCCAAGCCCCCTCTCCCACTCAAGGTGGGCTGCGGAGTCTGGGAATTTACTACCGCAGAGCTGGAAACGCGTGCATAAGTTTAGACTTCCACGGGATTCCGGAGCTGTGAAGAGACGCTTTGGGTATGCATAGAGGGAGGCGCCGGAGCAGTGGCCGAGCAGCTTGCTCTAGTCTATCTGATAAAAGAGGATATATAGGCTTCAGGGCACACTCATGTACACATTACTGGACTAGGGCCGACTATCCTAAGGCAATTAGCCGCATTTGTAACCGGCAGTGTGCTACAGCAGCGTGGCGACACCTCATATTAATAGAAAATCATTTTTTTTTATTAAAGACTCCAATGGAGCGGCTCACACGAGTGCCAGCGCACTCTCCCTGCACTCCGTCAATGAGTAAAACGATGCAGCCCCCCGACCCAAAGAAAAGTAACAGCGCCACACCCCAAAAAAAACAAGTGTGGGAGCTTGGATTGAACACAGAGGCACATCACAATGCATTAACCAGTGATTACCTGCTTGTTAACTCTTCACAACAAGCTGGCAAGGAGTGGAGGCGTTAAATGGGGTTTTTGGCAGGGCATCTGTGAAACGGAGAGTGGCCGAGACCGGGTCTGGCAGGAGAAAGCGTCGCTCCGAGACAGCCTCCAGCTCCCAGACAGCCTATCGCTCAGATGGCCTTGAATATTTAATGCCCGGCCTTGGAGGGGGCAGGTTTACTGCAAGTTCACCTTTTAACCCTGCGAATTCAGATTCCGGTGCCGCCGGGGTCTGGTCTGCCGAACAGGATACTTCTGAGACGCTCCTGTCCTCCCGTTCCCTGATGACCGGCCAGCACCACGAAGCCGCTCACTCTAGGCGCTGTCTACGACGGTTCTGACTAAAAGCAGCACTTAGAACCGCTGTTGTGTCCACCTGTGAGAACAGTGATACCTGTGCCGTCAGAGGCCTCTTTTTCCAAGAAGGCGGCTTTGCCCGCGCGCCCCCTTCCAGACGCAAATCCGGAGACCGTTACGCTTTGATGCTGTGAGAACATAGAAAAAATTGCCTATGCCCCCAAGTGAATTAAAGTACAAACTGACTTCCAGTACGAGTAAACCACAATTTGTTAGTTTACACAAAACATTTTATGTTTGTTAATTGAATGCTCAGTTTACAAAAAGAGAGAAAATCACAATAAGCAGAACTCAGATCACTATCAACCTCATGGTTGAGTCATATATACATTCACAAACAAATCAAAATCACAAGTGCAATACCCAACAAAATAGTGAACAATTTACGAAAACATTAGCATATTCACAAATGCCAACATCACATTGAATACATGGACCATAAAAACTTATTACATTTGAAAAACCAGGGTTCTTTGTAAATGTCTAGGAACCCAGAGAGAAAGTGAGAAACATTTATTTGAACCAATTGTTATGCTCACAGAGCCTGAATGGGAGCTATTCAAATGAATTTCAGGAGCCAAAAGAGATTTCCGCAATAAATGGCAATTTAGGAAATAAACGACTGCCGACGCGTTTCGAATCCTGATTAACAGCTTGCAGGATTCTCATCAGGGCGGATTCTATCTAGTCCATGGGCACTGTTTAAAATGAAAAACAAAAGCATATTTTTACTAACTGGCGCGACTTCTAACCATTAATCTCCAGGCAGTTAGGTAACACAAACAGTTTGTACCTTGTGTGATTCCTGCCCACAGTTAATCACGAATTGGAAGAAATGTCGTCTGTGCTCGGTGGCCCGCACTGCAACAAAGTAATAGAGTCAGTGAGCGTTGGCCAGATGCGCAGGGAGGGGAGGTTGGATAACCATCTGTTGCTCAATTACCTGCATTTGTGTGGAAGCCAAGCCACATCTATGTCGCTAATGGTGAAGTTCTTTTAATTTTCTGGAAAAAAAAGGCGGTGGAATGCGTCTTAGTGCACTGTGTGTTCACAACTTAAATACACGCATGGGCCCCTTGGTGTTCAGAAAAAAACTTACTTGGACGATGGTCTGCAAAAGCCTCAAGGTGGGTTCTGTTATGTAGTCCCTGTTCTACCATGCAGAGAGACAGTTGTACCTCTGTTGGGAAAAGCGGAAGGTGTCCTGTTACCGCTTTGCTATTTAAATTCAATTACCAGCGCTAGTCGCGTTTAGATTGAAAAAATCAGACCACTTACTTGAACAAAAATTCACTGTGCCCAAATTGGGGGTTCTATTACGGGTCCTTCACCAAGCGCTCGAATCAAGATCTGCAGGTGAATGGGAGGGGGATGCATTACCGCATTGTAATGTCAATGTTGAATGAAAAGTTTTCAAAAACGGCTGCTTCCATGCTTACCACAGTGTCAGTTCCAATCAAACGAACTTGCTCCACAGCGTTGTCTCAGAGATGTGAATGTCTCTGGGCATCGCCGGTCAGGTGGCCAAACCAACAAACTTGTGTTGGGCCAATCAGGCGGAAGGCCCAGTAATGGGGCATGCTGGGACCTGTAGTGTGGAACGTGAATTCAAGTTTTGGCTGACCATTACAGTGCATTGTGGGACATGTAGTGTCTGACAGCATGCACAAAATGATTATGCTCTATTGATTTCACTGAGGCTATTGAGACCCCTATTTACACTGTCAAACTTTAGGATTAAGTACGCCTCTTTGCGCAACAACATTGTATCCACATCACGAAAGTGTTTAGGGTCAATCCATGCCAGTACAGTCCATTTGAAATCAGACTCAGAGTGGCCATTACTGGTAAAGTGTTCCACCATGGGGGCTGTGATGACTTTTTTCTTAAGCCGGGAGCGGTGCTGGGTAATCCGGGCATTAATCGGTTGGTTTGTTTTGCCAACATAGACTTTGTCACATGGGCAGACCACCGCATAGACGACATTTCTAGTCTTGCAATTTGTGAAGCTGTCATGCTTCCATCTGATGCCATTGTTTACAAAAACGTCACCTTCAATGGTGCTTGAACAGGAAACACAATTGCCACACTTATGATGTCCGCATATGGGTTTCAGATTCCACTGCGTGACAAGATCGCTTTTGGGTGCTGTGATATGACTGTCTGCTCTGATTAAATGTTGTCCTATGCTTCTGTTCTTACGCATAGCGAAGATGGGTTTTTGGAGAGGATACTCTAAAGACTCAAGAAGATGCCAGTTATTCCTAATTATGTTTTTGAATTGATTCGTGTGTTGGCCGAATGTTGTCACACAAACCAATTTTTGCAAATCTTTCTTTTCTTTCTTTTCAAGCAATGTCTCCCTAGGGGTAAATTTGGCCCTGTTCTTAGAGTGTTTTAACAGCTTTCTGGGGTATCCCCGTTCTGCCATCTCTTTGCAGAATCGTGTTGCATGAGAGTCAAAATCACAAAGATTAGTGCAATTTCGCCTGATCCTCAACAGTTGCCCATAAGGCAAGTTATTTTTTAACGATTGAGGATGCGAACTGGTATAATGCAAAATGGTGTTGCGGTCTGTTTCCTTTTTGTGCAAGGAGGTAATTAGCTTAGCCTCATGGGTGCTTACTGTGACGTCCAGGAAAGTCATTTATTTTGGACTTTGGTTGAGTGTGAATTGGATGTCTGGGTGCCTGGCATTCAGCCACAAATGAAACTGCTCGACGTCCGCCTGGCTCCCCTGCCACAGGAGCCAGACGTCGTCGATGTATCTTAGCCACTGAATGATATGTCCTGAAAAGGGGTTGGCACTAAGGACAAAACGCTCCTCATATTGTGCCATGTATAGCACAGCCAGCTCCGGTGCATAGGGACAACCCATGGCTGTCCCTTTGATTTGAACGTAAAAGCTATTTTCAAACTTGAAGTAGTTACTACGAAGAGTTATTTCTGCTAATGCCACAATGAAGTTGGTGGGTACCCGGTGGGGTCTCTCCCTTTGGTCTAAATATAACTCGATGACCTCAAGCGCCTCATCCTGTGGTATCTGGGTGTAGAGCGAGGCGACGTCAAGTGTCACCATCAACTCAGTCTGGTCATCGAATGGGTGTCCCTCAATGTGTTTGATGAAAGCTGTTGTGTCGCTGAGGTGCGATCGGACTTTGGCAATACATGGCTTTAAGAAGAAATCAATGTATATAGACACTGGTTCGAGCGCCGAGTCGCAACCCGAGACAATGGGTCTGCCCGGGGGTACCTTGTCGTCTTTGTGAATCTTCGGTAAGAAGTAGAGAACCGGAGTTCGAGGCATTTTCTTGTTGAGGAATTCATACTCTTTAGGTCCTAGAAAACCAAGGTCCAAACCCTCCTTAGTAAGTCGTGATATTTTGTCCTGAATTGCGTGGACTGGGTCTTCTTTTGACGGTCTGTACCATTCCCTGTTATTTACATGTTTTAAACCTTCGGCAAGGTACATGGGGCGTGGCCAAAGGACCACAGCCCCGCCTTTATCGGCTTGTTTGATAACTATTGAAGTGTCAGATTTCAGATCACTAATAGCTTTTTGTACGCCCTTGCTGATGTTATTCTTGGAAAAACTTTGTTTTCTCTCGAGTTTGGTAAGGGAAGACAGTACAGCCTGTTCAAAGGCTATGACTTGTTTTGGAATGTTTGAAGTTGGGGTGAAACGCGATTTCACTCTAAGTCCAGTCGTTTCCTGAGTGGACGTCATTTCGGCACCCGCGAAGAAAACTTTTAACCTTACCTTGCGGCAGAAGTCAAGTGCTTCCACTTTTAATTTGGTGAAATCCGTCCTTTTGTTGGGAACGAATTTGAGGCCAAGGTTAAGAAGCATTTTTTCATCCCTAGAGAGGTCCCTATTAGAAAGGTTCACTACAGTAGATGAATCTAGTTGTTGTTGTAGTTCTTGTTGCGTGTTTGCATTTGCCAAGGTTGCTTGAACCGAGGTCGCGACTGGCCGCCCCTGGACAAAAAAGGAGCCGACCCTCGAGTGGCGCCTCGTTGATGCTGTGAGAGCACATTCTGTTAAATTAAAGCGGAAAAAGACGTGGGAGCGGGCTCGGCTTTAAAGTAGCGGTGTGGAGTTAGAAACATTAGAAAGTTTATTAAACATTGTGAAAAGAAAGTAGTTACTCTACTGTGGAATTGGGTCCGAGGGCTTCTTACGGCAATCCAGCTTCCTCTAAGACACAGTGGTGCGCATATCACACACAGCGCAACAACAAGACGTGCACTGGCGAAAACGAAACCTGTTGTGGGGCGGGACTTCCGTCTTCTGCGAGAAGCCCGCACCCACGGAGTGCCTGGCCAGAGAAGCAGTGGAGACGCGGGTTTCCCATGCCCGAGGGAGAGCCCCGCGGAGGCTGAAGAAGTCCGGAGTGGCGCCGATGAGAAGAGTGGGGTTTAGTTGTAGGTGGGATGGGGGGGGTGTCTCTGTACGCTTGTGTGTATGTGTGTGTGTGTGTGTGTGTGTGTGTGTGTGTGTGTGTGTGTGCGCGCTCGTGTGTGTGTGTGTGAGCGCGCGGCGGCGGGGAGGTGTGTCTCTATGTGTGCGTGCGTGTTTGCGTGCTCGTGTATGTGTCTCTGTGTGTGCGCTCGTGTGTGTCTGCTTACATGGAGCTAAAAAGGGAGACAGGAGATGGTGAACGCGCGCGCGTCCTGATCCGGTTCCTGAGGCTGCGCGTGCCCATCTCTTGTCTCCCTTTAGCTCCTTGTAAGCAGAGCTGACAACAATAGGTCTCGCTGCGACATCGCTTTGCGATGCGTTGCAGGTGCGAGACCTAAAAAACGCGCAGCTCTGATTCTACTGCCCATGAATCACTACAAGGAAAGACTTTTTTTTACAAAGATAAGGCAGGATTGTTTATTAGCTAAACAAGAAGCTATTCCATGATCATTTGATAACTTTATCATGCACAATTTCCAAAAACAACAATGTCAGCAATATGGATCAATGAGAGGCATTGCCTGCAGTTAACGTAATATTTGTGTACATGTGTTTATGCTGTTAAAACTTGTATTTATGGTTCATTAATGCAAAGGCTTTATAAGGGTGAGCACTCCCAGTAAATGTTATAAGATCAGATTGCACTACTGACAGTGGTTAGAGTATAAAAATGTGTACACATGTTTTCAAGCTTTAGCAATATGAGGCTATGTATGCTGCTCCCAGAATTGTCTCTGATTAAATGCAAATATTTGCAGACGCATGTAAACAAGATTGATGATCGTTTGCTTTCAAAATAGAATGTTCATAAGAAAAATGCAAAAATATTTTGCTAAACTACTGAAAAAATGTAGGTACCATTTCTTTGCAGCATCATTTAGTAAAGTATGTTGATGTTTGCTAATATTTCCCAAAAATATTCATAATGGAAAATCAGTGTAACCAGTTTCAATAAGATTATGGGAAACACAAATAAACAAGCATTGGTAGAGCCACTAGGTCTGAAATTGTTGGTCACCCTTTTGGTTTTGTCAATGCGTATCTTGTTTTGCCATGGTTTTTGTAAAACCTTATTGCTGTGGAAGCTGCCGGGCCCTCGCAACTATAACAAACATTGGCAAAAGCAAAAATTGTTTTAGTCTCAGAAAGCACACATTGCACAGTAGTTCCTGGCACTGAACAAAACGACTGTGTGTCGATATGCTCTTTGTGAAAGAACAAAATGCTGTCACTCACAGAGAAGCTAGCCGATAGAGAGGGAGAGGGTGAGAGGGCGAGGGCGAGGGGGAGAGGGTGAGAGCGAGAGGGAGAGGGGGAGGGGGACGGGGGACGGCGAGGGGGAGAGAGAGAGAGAGAGAGAGAGAGAGAAACACAACATTTTAATAAACACAAAAGGTCAAGGTTAACACCAGACCTAATTAGGAGTCCAATTATTAGATAAAGTGCACCCATGTCCTTGGATAAAGTGCAGATGTACGACTCTCATGAATTCACAAGACTTTACAGAATTAGGCCAAGAAACAGCACTCCCAGAAAATATTTGTGAACTTCATTTTATCAGTGTTTGCAATTTACTTTCCCTCCAACCACTTTTTTCCGCCTAACCTGGAAGAAGTTTTATGTCTGCCATTGTCAGGAGTAAATATCCAGCCTCTCTCAGTATGAAAAACTTTTAAAGAAGAGTTGGTGAAAACCGTGAACACATGCAAGTTAGTAGGTTTGAACAGACTCAAAAGGGCATTTCAACCCTGGAACTGTTGCTTACCATTACCTTCAGCCTCAGTATGTAGACCTGTGGAAACGTGGCCACATAAGGGAATGGCTAGTATTCAAACACTACTATGGAAGGAGCCCTGGCAAATCAGAGAGGCTATTTCCGAGTTCTTGCATAAAGAGATTTCTGCCATAATTTGTTGCCACATTACTTGGTGCAAAAGGGACAAGTGGATTTTGTTACAGCACAAGGAGATTTATGAAGCAACCTGCTCCATAGACAAGTAGGCATGTTTTTTTAAATTCCACACCCCTGCAAGGACAAAATAAACATGGAAAAATCATGTTCCTGAACCCAAACTATATATCCTGGGAATAGGAAGATAGGAATTCCCCAGCCAGATCTGCGGTGGTGCTACTGTTACCCATCAATGAATAATTGGGAGGAAAAGTCACTGAAAGTCAATGCTTAATTTTACTTGGTGACTAAGGGTGGTGGGCCCTGGGAGTTAGTTTTAGGGACCAGGTATAACTTTTCATCGTCAGATTTTGACCCAGAGCAAGTGATGAAGGCAGAAAAAGGAGAAAGTAGGAAGAGAAAACCAGGAAGCAAAGCAGGTATGAAAAACAAACAAAGAGTGTGAGACAGGGACAGGCAGTCCTGAAAACATAAATATTTTACTTATGGAACCCATAAATTGGAGGTCAGTGAGAGGCAGCAAAAAGGGGTGGAGTCACAAGGAGCAGAGTGTGACAATTATTTATTTGGAAAAGAAGCTTGCCCAAAGAAACTGATAACAAGGACAACTGTAAAAGTGAATCCTTTCTGACTTACTTAATTGGTCACAAACAGGTCGCAATTTAAAATATCTAATGGTGTCAAGGGACCTACAGCAGAGATCTGTAAGTTAGGATTACTCGGTTGGTTAATGAATCATAATGGAGCTATATGAAGACTGCTAAGGGATACATTTAGAAACACAGTGCTTTTTCCTCAAACTTTCATTATTCTAAGGTTGCTAAAAAGGGTTCTTTTGGTTAATAATACACATATTAGTAAGTGATACATAAAGTCATTAGTGGATTTACTCATATAGATGGATACACCTGACATTCCCATAGAGAATAAATATCTCTTGCATACCAAGCTCAGAAAATGAACAAAAAACTGTAGTCTAGTCAGTTTATCTCTTAAGCGTTTGTGAAGCGAAAAGCTGAATGTCTTTGGTGTCGTTGGCACCAAAGGTGTAGCTCCAGCCAGAGCCCGGCAGTGTCAAGACTCACACAAAACAAATGTCAATGACCCTTTAAGTGTGGCATTTGAGTTGGGCACGACTAGAACTGAACACAATAGACTTCCCTCACGTATTGTAGGTTGCTGCTCTGAACACAAAGCAAGCAAAGTGCAGGCACTGCCAGACATGCCTAGAAGTCAACAAATTGCACAGGAACGAAGTCAGCACCTTACACTATGGCAGGCACAAAACTAGCGCAACGAAAGCTGACAGAAACGCTATCCAGCTAGATTGCATCATTTCAAGCAACAAAGGAGAAATGTAGGATGGTGTGGGAAAAAAGCATGATGTGGAATCACAACTAGGCAATCTTGCTCAATGGCAACACCAACAGTCAATGGGCTGCAACTTGCAAACTCCTAAGGGGGCGGTGGAGGGGGGATTGGTCGCCTGCACTTAAATACCTATTATTTTCCTTTTACAAATTAAGCACTGTTGACAGCCCCTACAATCGTTGTTGCTTGGTAAGAAGAGTAAGTTGAAAGTCTAAGCGTTATCGTTCTCTCTGTACCCAGAAGCAGATGTACACGTGTATTCCAGTATCACTATCTGCTATCTACGTGTCCGACAAAAAAGGTTTTACGAACACCGCTCGATGACTCCCAGACCTGGTGAGATAATCTCGGATTCCCTGATACGTTCCAGTGTCATTAAAATGTCTCATCTATCTCTGTCATTTGTAATCAGGTGGCAAGGAGATGGCACAGGTGACACCACCGAGTCAATGCTCAGAAAACAGCTAATAGTGTAGGCATACGTCAGCTGTAGGTTGTGATGGGTAAGGTGGAACACTAATAACAACTCCAAGATTACTACTCTTTGGGGTGGTCGTCAGTGATAGGTGACAGCCCAGGATCGCACTCAACAGTATCTCTCAGAGGCCGATAACAATCCCGCAGCTTGGATGGGGGTGGCACTGCAAGGGTTCCCCCTCCCAAGCGGACTCACCATGCTGGCGGCTCCACAGGCGTTGCGGTAAGTATCTCCTAAAAACCGGCAAAACAAGCACTAGGCAGCAACACGCTTTGGAAGATGATAGGAAGTAGGAGGAGCATAGAAAAGTAAAATGACTATGGAAATAAAAAGAGGACGAAGTAACGATTCCGAAACGTACTGAGCTCAATAGAAACAGAAGAAGGTGTTAGTGGACGGACTTCTCTGCTCGGGATAAATATCGTGGCCATCTTTGAGATCTGCAGAGGGTAAGATACTGTCGAACTGTATTTGAGGGAGGGACAATTTGTGCTGTTAATGCAAGCCCGCCTCACTTTCTACACTCGATTTGGAAAAAAACCTAAATTTGAGCAATTTTCCAAACATGAGGAAGATGATAAATATTCAATACGTATCGTATTTTAAAATTACCATTCTCCTCCGAAATACCCATATTTTTTAAATATAATATACTTCCAGAACTTAATAGTTTTGGTACCCTCGTGCGGTCTTCGTAACTCTTCCCTCAGCTCTGATTTAGCCTCGTGCTCTGTAAACCGGGGCCACACGTATTATTGGGGTGTATGTAGCAGCACGGTCATTTAATTCGTGGAAACGTACTATGAATGGAAATAAACACACCAGGATCCGATAAACAATCAGTTGGGGTGGCGACAATAAGGGGTAGAGTCCCCAAGTGCGAGGACTGAAATAAAAAAAAATGAAAGTATAGGTCCTATTAAAGATACAAAGGCGAATATTGGGCTTTAACATTTCTTTACTGCTCGTCAGCAAGAAAGGTATCAAATGTAACAGGATATGTAACATACATTACAATTCAAATGAGTGTTGTAGCTAATATCACTAAACATCAACAAAATATTCCACCAGTCAAAAATTCTAAAAGTCCATGACTGCATTCATCTTTTTTTTCTTCACTGAAAAAACAAAGGTTAAAGTTATAGCTAGGTGAAATGTTCATAAACAACGTACCATTTTAAACTCTAAAATCCATAGATATTCACGAGGAATACTTATAGTTATCTCAAGTAACTATAACTCCTGCCCTAGGGAAACTACAACTCTCGCCCTGCCATGCACAGTTTTCTCATTAATAATTTAATTGCAAATGTTGCAGTGATATTATCAATGATGTCATATCAGATGTCATGAGTAATGAAATATGTGGGGCAATTAGAATTGCATGGTGAGGGCGCAAATTATAGTTACCACAGGGTACAAGTTATAGTTACTTGAGATAACTATAACTGCAGAATTTCTATGTTTTTTACAGTTAAAAATGTTACATCGATATTGAACATTTGACCTCCCTGTAACATTACTTTGACGTTTGTTTTTTTCTATACATTTCTAGCTTTTTTTTAAACATCAAATATATAATTCCCATAAGTAAAGCTAACCCCCCACCGCTCACTGCCTTCTCCCGCAGGTAGCCAAACCCACATGTGCCACAGCCGTGAAACAGTGTTACGGGTTGGCCACACTGCGGCCAACCCCTCCTTTAATAAAGTTTTATTAAACTACATGTCTGTGACTGTTTCTTTTCATATATTTTTTATTATTACAATTTGGTGATGTAAAATGTGAACATAAATAGATATACATGATTTTCTCTTTAAGAAAAAAAATAAAACAAGCACGTTTCTTAGCCTGCATTTTAAAATTGTACACCCCCAAAAAATGGCATCATAAAAGCATTATATTTTATGTATGTGCTATTACTTCAGGCCACTTAAAATACAACTAGCCACTAGGTGGCACTGAAGTCACAGCTGTGGAGCTAAAGCTCCAGCCTGGGAAATGCTTTTAAAAAATATGGTAAATTCTCCTTGGGTCATGGTTTCATTGACCCAGTAAACATACGTTTTTCCCCTAGTGTTGATAGAGGGTTGCAGAACTCCCTGAAGGCCTCCTTATGGGGCCACGCAGGAGCTGGTTTACATTTTTTGATAAAGGGTGCCCCGGTGTTCACCCAGAGCACCCAAGTGCATTATTATTTTGGGTGGCCTGTATGAGAAGCCCCATGGCCCACCAGCATTGTACCCCATTGCTTCTTTCTGCACCTCTGTTTATTCTTTCTGCACTGCTCTTGCTTCTTTCTGCACCTCTGTTCCAAATTTCTATATCCCTCTTGCCTTTTTCTGCACACCTCTTCCCTCTTTCTGTACCTCTCTTGCCTCAGTCTGCCCACCTGTTCCCTCTTTCTGCACCACTTTTGCCTGTTTCTGTACCTCACTTGCTTCTTTTTGCACTGCTCTAGCTTATTTCTGTACCTCTCTTGCAAATTTCTGCACCCCTCTTGCCTCTTTTTGCACGCCTCTTACCTGTTTCCGCACTTCTCTTGCCTCTGTCTGCACACCTGTTACCTCTTTCTGTACCTCTTTTGCCTGTTTCTTCAACTCCCTTGCCTCTGTCTGCAGTTCTATTGCCTCTTTCTGCAGTCTCTTGCCTCCTTCTGCACCCCTGTTGCTTCTTTTTGCACTACTCTTGCCTCTTTCTGTACCCCTGTTGCTTCATTCTGCACTTCCCATTGCTTCTTTCTGCACCTGTCTTGCTTCTTTCTGCTCCCCTGTTTTCTCTTTCTGCACTCTTCCCTCTTCCTGAACCTCTTTAGCCTCTTTCTGCATCTCACTTGCCTCTTTCTGCACTTATCTTGCTTCTTTCTACACCTCTGTTGCTTCTTTCAGCAATCCTGTTGCCTCTTTCTCTACTTCTTTTGTCTCTTTCTGCACTTCTCTTGCCTCTTTCCGCACCTCACTTGCTTCTTTCTGCACCCCTCTTGCCTCTGACTGCATCCCACTTCCCTCTTTGTGCAACTCTCTTGCCTTTTTCGACACCTCTCTTCCCTTTTTCTGCACCACTCTTACGTCTTTCTGTACCTCTGTTGCTTCTTTCTGCACTTCTCTTGCCTCTTTCGGCACCCTTTGTGCCTCTTTCAGCACCTCTGTTGCTTCTTTCTGCACTTCTCTTCCTTCTTTATGCACCCCGTGCCTCTTTCTGCACCTCCTTCCCTTTTCCTGCACATCTCGTGGTCCTTTCTGCACTGCTTTTGCCTCTTTCTGCACCCCACTTGCTTCCTTCTGTAGCTCTGTTGTTTCTTACTGCACTGCTCTTGCCTCTATTGGCACCCCCTTCTCTCTTTCTACACCCCTGTTCCCTCTTTCTGCACCTCTTCTGCCTGTTTCTGCACCTCTGCTGCCTCGTTCTGAACTTCTCCTGCCTTTTTCTGCACTTCTTTTGCTTCTTTTTGCAGTCCTCTTGCCTCTTTCTGAACCCTTCTTGCCTCTTTCCGAGCCTCTTTTGGTTCTTTCTGCACTTCTCTTGCTTCTTTCTAGCTTTCTCTTGGTTCTTTCTGCACCCCTCTTGCTTCTTTCGGCACCCTTCTTTCCTCTTTGTGCACCTCTCTTGCCTCTTTCTGTACCTCTCTTGCCTCTTTCTGCACCCCCTACCCTCTTTCCACATCTCTTTTGCTTGTTTCTGCTCTTCTGTTGCCTCTTTCTATACCCCTCTTGCCTCCTTCTGCAAAGCTGTTGTTTCTTACTGCACTGCCCTTGCTTCTTTCTGTACCTCTCTTACAAATTTCTGCACCCCTCTTTCCTCTTTTGGCACCCCTCTTCACTCTTTCTGCACGCCTATTCCCTCTTTCTGCACCTCTTCTGCCTGTTTCTGCACCTCTGCTGCCTCTTTCTGAACTTCTCCTGCCTCTGGTACTTCTTACTGCACTTCTCATGCCTCTTTCTGCACCCCTCTTCACTCTTTCCTCACCTCTGTTGCTTCTTTCTGCACCTCTCTTGCCTCTTTCTGCACATACAGGGTTACTGTTAAACTGACCTCCGGCTTAGCAGTGCACACATGCAAGTGCAGAAAAGGGCTGCTGGCCTCTAAACTGCCATGCCCTCTTATGTGCTAGGGGCTTATAGGTAGTTTTAATCCCCCTGCCCTATTATGTAGTAGGGCCTTACCAGAGAGGTC
Organism: Lissotriton helveticus; assembly: GCF_964261635.1. Lineage (NCBI taxonomy): Eukaryota > Metazoa > Chordata > Amphibia > Caudata > Salamandridae > Lissotriton > Lissotriton helveticus. The sequence goes on along the minus strand of NC_136070.1, from coordinate 1,066,179,817 downwards.
ATGCCGGTCACAGGGGTACCCCAACCCATAGTGTCCCCTAGTGTGTGTAGGTGTTTTCATTGTATTCTAAGTGTCTTTCAGCATAGCACTTGTTCCTGGACTGGTTAGGCAGAGCCCAGGGTCAGTCAGAGTTAGGTACCACCAGTACCAGTCAGCAAAAAGTTGGGGTGTGCCCAGGGCACAGGATGACTTTGCAACAAGGCCTCTTTCTGCACCTCTGTTGATTCTTTCTGCATATCTCTTGCTTCTTTCTGCACCATTCTTCCTTTTTCTGGACTTCTGTTGCCTCTTTCTGCATTTCTCTTGCTTCTTTATGCGCCATTCTTCCTCTTTCGGCACCTGTGCTACCTCTGTAGGCATAGTTAGAAATGAGCATTTAAAAAAAACCTTAGAAAATCACTGAAGAAAAGCAAGGGTTTCAGGGACGTTATAGTTAGAAATTTTCATTTAACAAACTTTAGAAATGCACTGAAAAAAACATAGGTTTCAGGGACGTTATAGTTAGAAATGAGCATTTAAAAAACCTTTGAAATTCACTGAAAAAAACATAGGTTTCGGGGATGTTATAGTTAGAAATGAGCATTTAAAAAACCTTCGAAATTCACTGAAAAAAACACAGGTTTCAGGGATGTTATAGTTAGAAATGAGCATTTAAAAAACCTTAGAAATTCACTGAAAAAACACAGGTTTCAGGGAGGTTATAGTTAGTTGAGCATTTCACTCCAAAACCTGTGAAATATGGTCATTATAGTTATTTGAGCTAACTATAATTCGCGCCCCCGCAATGCACTGCTGATGACGTCGCATACTACATCATTCATGACATGGTCAGTGACATTGCTGATGACATCACTGATGATATCTCAAATGACATCACTGATGACATCATCCACGTGATAATCTGATGCACCTCCTCACACCCTAATATAACCTTTGATGTACCCACTCTAAAATACAGACTATTTTCGAAACCCTAGACACACCAACACCAATACCAGTTACTATATACCAACTCACTGATTACTAGGTCTATACACACATCCACGCATTCACCCATACAGTCACTCATCAATACAGCACTATCATATGCACTCATACACCTATACAAACACTCACATACCACCACTCATCCAGAGTTACTCACAAACCTAGTCAGTCATGCAAAGAATCAATCACACTCCCATTTACTCACCTATACAGTTATACACACACAACCTCACTTATTCATACAGATACTAACACATACTTACTCTCTTTTACAACCACTGATACAAGCACACACTCTCATACAGCCACTCTCACAATCACTCACTCTCATATATAGTCATTTATATACTCCAATACTCACATATACTGTCTTTCACATATGTAGTTACTCACACATGTACACTGAGATATCCATTCACTCACCAACACACCCATACACACACTCACTCGCCCATACAGCCCTTCACAGATGCACTCTTGAACCCATACACCAAGTGAATCACCCACTCACATATCTATGCACAGAGTCACACGCCCCCCCACCCACCCACACAGACACTCAGGTACCCATTCAGATAGTCAGACAACCAATCAATAACCCATATAGACACTCATGTAGCTACTCACCAACCCATACAGCCGCTTACACACCAACTGACAGACTGATACAGACATTTACACAGTTTAGTCAGTAACTCATGCATTCACTAAGACATGTTTAATCACTCACTTATATAGTCAGTTTTGCTCCTACTTAATCATCCATGCTGACACATATACACCCACTCATTCTTCAATACACTTTTATATATATATATATATATATATATATATATATATATATATATATATATATTTTCCTCCCAAAGTGCCCCAGCTTTTCAAGAGGTCACACGCATTGCTCTGCCCTCCGGCTCTGTAAAAGCAGCCTGCTTTCCAGCTCCACAGTCTGTTTAAATTGCCAACGCGTTTCACGGCACCCTCGCCGCTTCTTCATGGGCTCGCAGTAACAAAGCATTCAGCTCGCCCCTGATTGGTTCACACTTTATTTGATTGACATGCTCGCATTTGATTGGCGAAGTATTGCAAACATTTTTCTGGTGCATGTTGGACTATTGAGTCTATTCAGGGGTCAGTTAAATGCATTTGTAGTCATTTCTGCAACATTATTCCTTTAAGTAAGGTTCGAAGCTTTCTGGCAGGTTTCATTATTGCATATCGAGCAACGTGCTTTTCATTTTCCGAACAGTTCGACATAATCAGCATCACCCTGCAGGCTCTCAGTTCATTACCTGCAGGGGACGGTGCTCCTCTTCACGGCAGGACGGCCGTGTAAACAATTTCCTCCCAAAGTGCCCCAGCTTTTCAAGAGGTCACACGCATTGCTCTGCCCTCCGGCTCTGTAAAAGCAGCCTGCTTTCCAGCTCCACAGTCTGTTTAAATTGCCAACGCGTTTCACGGCACCCTCGCCGCTTCTTCATGGGCTCGCAGTAACAAAGCATTCAGCTCGCCCCTGATTGGTTCACACTTTATTTGATTGACATGCTCGCATTTGATTGGCGAAGTATTGCAAACATTTTTCTGGTGCATGTTGGACTATTGAGTCTATTCAGGGGTCAGTTAAATGCATTTGTAGTCATTTCTGCACCATTATTCCTTTAAGTAAGGTTCGAAGCTTTCTGGCAGGTTTCATTATTGCATATCGAGCAACGTGCTTTTCATTTTCCGAACAGTTCGACATAATCAGCATCACCCTGCAGGCTCTCAGTTCATTACCTGCAGGGGACGGTGCTCCTCTTCACGGCAGGACGGCCGTGTAAACAATTTCCTCCCAAAGTGCCCCAGCTTTTCAAGAGGTCACACGCATTGCTCTGCCCTCCGGCTCTGTAAAAGCAGCCTGCTTTCCAGCTCCACAGTCTGTTTAAATTGCCAACGCGTTTCACGGCACCCTCGCCGCTTCTTCATGGGCTCGCAGTAACAAAGCATTCAGCTCGCCCCTGATTGGTTCACACTTTATTTGATTGACATGCTCGCATTTGATTGGCGAAGTATTGCAAACATTTTTCTGGTGCATGTTGGACTATTGAGTCTATTCAGGGGTCAGTTAAATGCATTTGTAGTCATTTCTGCAACATTATTCCTTTAAGTAAGGTTCGAAGCTTTCTGGCAGGTTTCATTATTGCATATCGAGCAACGTGCTTTTCATTTTCCGAACAGTTCGACATAATCAGCATCACCCTGCAGGCTCTCAGTTCATTACCTGCAGGGGACGGTGCTCCTCTTCACGGCAGGACGGCCGTGTAAACAATTTCCTCCCAAAGTGCCCCAGCTTTTCAAGAGGTCACACGCATTGCTCTGCCCTCCGGCTCTGTAAAAGCAGCCTGCTTTCCAGCTCCACAGTCTGTTTAAATTGCCAACGCGTTTCACGGCACCCTCGCCGCTTCTTCATGGGCTCGCAGTAACAAAGCATTCAGCTCGCCCCTGATTGGTTCACACTTTATTTGATTGACATGCTCGCATTTGATTGGCGAAGTATTGCAAACATTTTTCTGGTGCATGTTGGACTATTGAGTCTATTCAGGGGTCAGTTAAATGCATTTGTAGTCATATATATATATATATATTGTCGCTCCAAGGTTGTCCACCTTTGAGTAGCACACGAGCAGCAGCTTGATTTATGTGTAGGTGAGGATGGAGATCCGCTTGTAGATGCCGCTCCGTAATGGATCTGCCCAACGCGTTTCGAAGCTCCATATGCTTCTCTTCAGGGGCTTGAACGGAAGCGGTGTGCGCAACCGCTAACCCACGACTGAAGAAATGAGTACGCACTCACAAAGGTTCTCTTCTTTTTCCCAATATTTTATTTCGCAGTTGTTAACCAGCGTATTCACAAATCATTCCGACGCGTTTCGCTACAAACGTGTAGCTTGCTCACGGTTAATTTATACATATTTAAACGTTACAGAAACACACAGGGGCTGATTCACAGAATTAATCTGAGATAAAATCCTAAAGTTATTACTTTTGGTATTCACAGAAGGTATTTAGTAGTAGTAAAGTTAGGAGTCATAACTTTACTACTACTAAACTAAGACAACATCCTAACTTTATGACTTTCGGTATTCACAAAATGCATTTAGTAGTAGTAAAGTTCGGATTCCTAACTGCTACTAAATGCCTTTTGTGAATACTGATGATATCATCCAGTGACATTGGGGCCGATTCACAGAACTAATCTGAGATAAAATCCTAAACGTACTACTTTTGGAATTCACAAAAGGCATTTAGTAGTAGTAAAGTTAGGGTTCCTAACTTCACTGCTACTAAATGCCTTTTGTGAATACCCAAAGTCATAAAGTTAGGATTTTGTCTCAGTTTAGTAGTAGTAAAGTTAGGAGTCCTAACTTTACTACTACTAAATGCCTTCTGTGAATACCAAAAGTAGTAAGTTTAGGATTTTGTCTCAGATTAGTTCTGTGAATCGGCCCCAATCTCACTGGATGATGTCATCAGTGTTGTCATTTGAGATGTCATCAGTGATGTCACTGACCATGTCATGAATGATGTAATATGTGATGTCATCAGCAGTGCATTGCAGGGGCGCGAGTTATAGTTAGCTCAGCTAACTATAACGGCTGAATATCTCTGGTTTTGTGTGAGTGAAATGTCCAACTAACTATAACGTCCCTGAAACCTGTGGTTTTTTTCAGTCAATTTCTAAGGTTTTTTAAATGCTAATTTCTAACTATAACGTCCCTGAAACCTATCTTTTTTTCAGTGAATAGATATATACATAGTGATATATACATAGATATATAGATAGATAGATAGATAGATAGATAGATAGATAGATAGATAGATAGATAGATAGATAGATAGATTGCCACAGGCTACATTTACTTACCATTGTCTATGGCACGACCTCCACCCTGAGCCTCCTGCCTTTTTCCCCATTCTCTCTTCTGCAGGGGGCATAAAGTCAACCTTCTCCTCTGCTGCCTGACGGAAACAGATAAAACACTTTTTTTTTCCAGTCTTCAGAGGCGCCTGTCAAAGGAACGCATACCTTTCAATTCTGCTTTGCAGAATGGTCTGAACTTTGTCTCAAAAGCCGGGACAATTATTTAAAAATAAAAAAAGATATTGAGCCACCAGGACAACCCACTGAAAACTGGGACTTTCCAGGGAAATCCGGGCTGTCTGGTCACCCTAGGTTATGAATAAACTGATGCCCCATTTTAAAACTACCGCTACAATAAAGGATATATATTTGAATAGACTTGAAGTTCATTGACTACTTTCTGGTGCACCTTCCTTCTTTGTACGAATTTATGAATAAACTTAAATTGAACACTACTGTATTATCTAGACAGTTCAATCACAAATTATTTTTCCCTTGGTGATACAATATTTGCCTCTGTGTCTTTAATGGAACCTATACTTTCTTTAACATTGTCCCAAAAATGTAAATTCTGTTTCAAGACATGGAGCCTCTTATTAGGCATCTTTCAAAGATTGTTTAGTTCATCCACTGTAAAACTTTATACAAGTTTAAAATAAAATTATTTTAAACCCGAGTCTAGTGACCAATCCGCTGCTGTCATAATATTTCCTAGCCATGTACCCACCTGCAGTGCTTCCTGGGTATTGCCCCTCTTGTAGAATATTCACCAAATTCTGTGCTGTGAATAACTGCCTGTTGTCTGATCAATTTCACAGAGTGTGCCACTTTAGATGAAGGCACTGCATGATGTAGGGGATTTAAGCAATACACAACTGCTTCACTCCAATTGGCCTGAATGGGTTCATTCTAGCTTCATATTCATTTAAGCAAAGTTTAGACTTGGTCAGAAAGGACAAGTATGAAACCACTGCAATTATCTTTGTTCTCCTGGAAATTAAAAAGGGACCTCCTTGAACTGTAAACGACCTTCCGACCACATACAGCTCTATGACAGTAGACAAAAAACATGAACATGGCTAACTTAACCAAAAGCTCCTTCAGTGACAGACGTTTGATTGTCAGGTCAAAGCATGAGCTAATGAAAAACGTTAACATCCCACAATAAGTTCTAATAGGGTTCAGGAAAGAATTTTAGACAGATCCCCTTTAGTAATCTGCACTATAAAGATGTATCCTACAGAGAGCCCTTGCACATATAAATAACCTGCCAAACTGGCAGATCTTTAAGAATTTTTCATCCTAAAAGCTTTGCTCCAAGAGCCCATTCTGATAAAAAAAATTCAGGCTGTGTAAGACAGGAGCTGCACAGGGATGCACACTCCTTTAGAGACACCAGCCTAACCATCTGCTCAAGGCTGTTCTGTAACATTTGAGAGTCCATGAATCCCAACATTCTCTAATGGGTGCTCAAACCTGCCTCAAATGACCTAGGAGGATCCAGGTCTTCTAGAAATTCTCCAGGCCATGAGCCTTAAGATTCACTATTGAACCAGTGGGTGAAATTCCCCTTAGGGATTTATCAACATCCTGTCATAAGCAGGCAGGGCTGGCTTTAGTGCTATTGAGGCCAGGTGGGAGCATCTTTTGTGGCACCCTCCCCATGACTTCCTTTTTCACGGATTACCTCATTACCACCCTCCAATAGTGCTCCTCATCGCTCGATAGTACCTCTTTCAAATGCATCTCAATCGTTTTATAGCACTAATAATACCAGTGTAATGTGTCGAAGCACTTTACATCACACACACAATATACGGAGACAAAATATCATACATGCATAAAGCAGTCTATAGAAACTGTTACATAAGACAATGAGAGTTTCAAGGTGGAGAAATCACATCACCCACACTAATAGACAGTATATTTTGAGTGTTTGGGCTAGAAATCACAAACTCAGGATTTAAAATGTATCACAGTGGTTGGGATTGGTTTTACTAATAAGAAAGTATTTCTACCCAAACAAACCTGTTTTAGAAACCTTAGAAAAAAACATAAAGTTCTAATCCATACTATCCAGTTTGCATGTAGCTCTTTGATGACAGTTCATAGGCCACTGTGCTTTATTAGGATTGCAAGTAACAAAAGGATGGCTGTGACAAATACAGTAACCTGCTGAGATATTTAGATAAAACACAGTTCTGTGATCTGCAGGGTACACATTCTTTGCGGCCGGCATATTAACCCTCTGTGCTACCTTATAGTGAGTCAAAACTGCAGTTAGACAAAACTCCAATCCCGTTCCAGAAGGAACATTATTCACCAGAGTTATTTTAACATTTTTACTGTTGCCTGAAAACTGCTGGATACACAAGGAACTCTGCAGCAGGTGCTTTTAAACGCATACGTTCCTTCTACACACAGTGCCACCCCAAGGTCTGCGCCAGGTGCGGCTGCACCAGCCGCAGTGCCCTAAAGCCGACCCCAAAGTCAGGTAAAAGTACTGGCAGCTCTACCAACAGATATAACAGTTCAGGATACTGCACCTGGGTCATGCAGAATGGCACAATTACAATCATTTCTGCTGATTGTGGTTGACTTGCAACACTGGTCTTGGAATCATCTGAAACAGGGGAAATGTAATTTAGCTGAAAATGCCACACCTGAAGGAAGGCATCTTTTGCAGTTGCTTCTGGGTCCAGCACCCAGCTGACAAATTGACACTTCTGCCATGTGGATGCAACCAAATCTATTGTACACTGAACCCATTGAGTCTGTAGTTCCTGAACAATCTCCAGATCCAACTTCCAGTCCATAGAGTTGATCACATGGGGAAATTGCTAATCTGCCACCTCAATGGACCACCCAGGCACACATTTCACTATCTGAGATATATGGCAATGTACACAACAGTGCCAAAACACCTTCACTAATTCCACCAGTACTCTGATTTTGTGCCTCCTAAGTGGTTGACTTAACGCTTCACAAAAATGTTGTCCATGCATTTTAAAATGCAGCATTGCACCCTTTACTTGGTAAAGGTCTTTCCTGCGAATGTACCAGCCAACAACTCCAAACAGATGATGTGGAGCAGTAAATCCTGTTCCAGCCCTCAAATGCTCATCTTTCGATTCCCATGAAGTGTTCCCCAGCCCTTGTGACTGTCCATTGTAATATCCAACTTCTGAAGGTAACCCGACAATGTCAGACTTCTACATGCATCAACCACCTCTGCAGTTCCTTTCTGGCCTATTGCAACCAAAGCAATCAGTCCCCATTAGGCAGACCGTGGTAAAGATGAGCCCTGTAATGGAGAGGTCCCGGATATATTGCCTGAAGTGATGAAGACCCTCTGTCTTCTGGCTGATAAAAATCATGTCACCCAGACAAAACCTCATTCTGATCTCTCACAACTTAAAATATGCAGGTATTAGCTTTAGGTGCTTTGCCAAGCGCCATGCAGTGGAAGCCATCCTGACAGAAAGACAGGAAAATTTCCAGGTCTGATCTGTCCACTCTAGTCTCAGATAGTGACAATGCTACCCACAAAGAAGTATTGCTAAGTTGGTGTCTTTTCCTTGTAAATATGTTGTCCAGTCTCTTTGCCAAAGTACATCTCGAGGGAGATAAATAACCTCCTTCTTAAAAAGTCTGTAACCTAACCACTGATTTAATTGTTGGAGACTCATGACTGTGAGCATTTACAGTGAGTCTATCTTGGCTACCAGGAACACATTCTTAAAAAACGTACAAGTGACAGGTCTGCCTCCACTATGGCACCCTTCTCCAACAGTTCTTTTTTTCTTCTATGTGCATGAACTGCAGATGCTCTTGAGATAATAAAATAGGCCTTGTTTTTTACACTGAACTGGTTGGCAGAGGAGCTTCAGACGGAAGCCTTGGACAATCTGAAGATCCAAAGCATCCTGAGAAATATTTTGTTAGTTGTGCGATAATTGTGTCAAACATCTTCCCACATTCTGTGTTGACAGCAATGGAGGTTTCACCTGAGTAAAGATCTGAGGAATATTTATGTCCTCCACTCTATTTCTTGCATCTGCCTCCCCTGCCCTTGGAGGGGAAAAATGGGGAAGGATGTCTCTTTGTGATGCCAAAACTGCTCATCCCAATCTCCTTGGAATTTGTTTGATGTGGAGCCATGGCAAGCTGACTAACCCCTACCTTGAATGGTCCTGTTGAAAACGTTGTAGCCAAAAACTTTTTGAAGTGAGAACTCTGGCTTTTTCAAGGGCTGTATAGATTCCAACAAACCTGGACCCCTACTTTATGAATGCTTCCCTGAACAATTCACTCGGCATAAGTGATCTTGTTTCTGTGGAAGAGAAGTCCCCTAACTTCAGGTCAATTTTTTGTAGGAATCACTTGCGTGGGTCAGTCAAGATCGTACAGTTTGTATTGCCCAAAAAGTACACTGATCTCTGACCCCACCCCTTGAGGACCTCTGGGTCTACTGGAATACCCTTTCCTTGGCCTCTTCAGCAGGATCTAAGATTGTGCCAAAGGCCTGCCTAATTATGGTAATTGATCTTGGCCAGAGTGCCACGCAATATTAATCCCCTTCTTGGGATCTCTGGTATACTCTACATGAACGTTAGTAATTTCATGTCCCCTTCTAGACTTACAACCACTTTATCCACAATATCCAGCCGAGGAGAAATGTTTTCATTTCTCCTCTTTTTTTCCTCTTTTAATGCGTGGTGCATTTTACAGCAGGCATTGAAAGAGGAAAATGCCTGTAGTGATTGTTTTTGTGCAGGAAGATGCCCCTTCCTGCACAAAAATAATCTCCCCACGACGCAGGCATCCTTGCACCATGGTGCAAGGGTGCCTGCGCCAGCGCATGGCTGCAGTTTATGTACCAGCACAGGGGGAAGCACAGAAATGTGACATATTCTTGTAAATATGACACATCCCTATGTTCCGGAAGTGCTGCAGCGTGTCGCAGCCAAAGGGCTTGCGATGCCACGCTGCGGCACTTCCTTGTAGATCTGTCCCTGAGTCTTCCATACCTCTGACTCCCAGTAGGAAATTGTGTCCGCCATCCTTGAGGTAAGTAACTATGTTTACCAAAGTCATATCTACAGCGTAACACAGGGACACTGAACCTACTTATCGTAGCCCTCTTAGTCCATATACTGACTGTTAGACCTGTCAGCCTTTTTAGTGGTGTTCCTCCCACACATTTTGCCTACTTACCTCCATTTGTCTGTTGAAATTTGCTTTTGTTGGCCTTAGGACTTTACCACTGCTAACCAGTGCAAAGGTGCTTGCACTAACTCCGTAAACATGGTTAAATTGGTTTACACCTGATTGGTATATTTAATTTACTTATAAGTCCCTTGTCCCTATGTATATCATATATCTAGGGCCTGCAAATTAAATGCTACTAGTGGGCCTGCAGCACACATTCTGCCTCTTTCTTAAGTAGCCCTTTAAAACACATCACAGGTCTGCCATTGCAGCCTAAATGCAGTTCTAAAATTCCAATTCGACTTGGCAATATAACTCCCTTGAGAAACCTTAAACTCCAGTTTTATTGCTTGAAAGTAACTAACCCCTAAGGTAGACCCTAGATAGTCCATAGGGCAGGGAGCATTGTAATCAAAAGGTTGAATATGTACTTTTAAGTTTTCCAGATCCCAAATTCGTTTTTCACTGCTGTGAAGCCTACCTTTTCCATATGATAACATTAGGTTGCTGTCAGGCCTGCCTGGGCCGTCCTTCGCGTGCGGCAGTTGGCGGTGCGTACACTCGATTTAAGCCTAACTATATGGCAAGAAGCTTCTGGCCTTCTAGCTGTTTTGGATAGTTGCTTCTTATAGTCGCATCATGTACCTGCTCTTCTGGGTTTTCTCCTCTTGTCTCTCGGCATCAGTTCGCATGCTGGGTTCACACATTCCTGAACTTCACTTGCCACATCTGTAGGGGATCCTACATTACAGCTTCTATAACTTTTCCTGCAGCACTTCTTTGATGCAGCACCTGTAATAAAGAAGAATCAGAGGACCAGGACTAAAGCCACTTTCTCTTTGGGTAATGCACTAGACACGCACTTTCATATACTGTATGAACATTGCTGATGCTTATCTGACTTTGTTTTGGACAGCCTCTCTGCTTCTGATCTCGAGTTTTATCTGTGGGGGTCACAAGAGCATCAGTCATTCTTATGTTAATATAAAATACTGAGTTACAGCATATCTGATATTGCTCTAAGCATTAAATATGAATCTTTGAAGGCTAATCATTTTTATCTTTCTTTCTTTTGACTTATCTGAGGTAGCACATGGCAGTGTGCATGAAGTCATGTATTTAATGTCGTTTGATGTTATCATTTTCTCTTTTACAGTCCCTAAGTACTAGGCTTATGTTAAGACGCTGTTATAGATACTAAAGGTATGCTACGTTACAATTGCATCCTTGTTTAGGAGGTGCAGTAACTTTCCTTGAGTATCAGATACATGTATTCTTCTCTTTCATCTTAGATACATAAGATTTACCAATTGACCCTAGAACACTGCTTGCAGACAGAAGAGGGGACACATACAAGTATTAGGATATTATCTATTGCATGAAATTATATAAGAGATAGGGATGCAAATAGAGTAGAAGCCCCACTGATATATTGTAAATTCATTCATAAAAGGGAGAATCTTAAATGAGTCCCAACAGCCTTGCCTCCTACTGTGCAGTCAGTTATAGATGTTTGTCTCTTCCCTTCCTCTCTTCCCCCCTGCTTTGATCTGACTTTGACTATGTTGGGTCATTCTAGGCAGTAGGGAGGTTGGGACCTTGCATCTTGTTTGCCTCTCACTCCCGTGGAAAATCCAGGTGAGGATTCTGACAGTAGCCTTATTACATTCAATACGTGCTAACTTTTGATGGAGGACAGATAAGCATTACATGTTTGGTATCTATGAAATTCTAATAAAAAATCTTCTTTGATTTTAAAGTAAGATTTTAAATTACAATTTTGAAAATGGTACTTTTAGAAAGTTGTTATTTTCTTCCCCTTAGCTATTTTGTGCCTGCAGCCTGGGTCACTTGACTGGGTGGGACAGTTACACTTTGTCCTCCCAGGCAGTCACACAATAGAGGGATTAGATATGCCTGAATAGCCCGTCTGCTTGCAGGATGAGGGGCGGAGCAGGACACAGCCTCACTTGCAATTGAAAAGGCTGTGCTCTGACTCCACCCAAAGGGCTTGTCACCTCCACATTGTCTCTGCAGCCAGCTTGGAGCCAGGGCAGGAGAATCATGAAATTCCAAGCAGTTCAAAGAGAAACCTCTAGCAACTTCTCCCAATTTTACCAGTTATAAAAAGATGAACCTAAGACCAACACTTCAGTTCACTTTCAGCACCTGTGGAAGGACTCTCAGAAGACTGCCTGCTGCTGTGGCCTGCTGTGTACTCCATAAGACTGCATTGCTGCACCTTCAAGGACTGCTTTGTTGCCTGGAGCCTGTCTTGAACCATCTGAGTGAGACCAGCTCTGCTGTTTGAGCCCTGTATCTTCACCCTAACCCAGGACTACCAGAGTGACCCCAAAGGCTAGTTTGCTTGCCTCCTGTTCAGAGCCACAGGGACATAAGAGGCTTCCACCATCTTGAACACATACCTAGACCCAGCCTCGGTGAGTCCTGAAACCAGAGGTGGTGTCCCACCAGTGCTAGATCCTTGGTTGTGGTGCTAAATGTGCCCAGATAGCTAAATCCAAAACTTGGGCCTTGGACATTTTTGGTCAAAAACTTCTCTTAGGACCTAGTGAAGACAGGATCATCCTGCTTGTCGATCCAAGGAACATCACCGGTTGTCCAGAATTCGTGGCTGCTCCCACTATGCTATTCTCAGCTTTAGCAAATCCTGTTCAGTGGTCATTTGCCTAACGGGCATCTGACCTCCTGGAACTGTCTTCGGCTACAGACTTCTGTTTAATCCCGCTGGAGATTTTCAACTTTCAAAAAAGTGACTACGTCTGAATGTAGAAATCAGGGAAATAAAGACCGGGAACTCATTTAATATTATTGCCACCTGGGGGCATGCACACTGGTCATCTGGGACCCTTTCACGTGCAGAACACACACACTACACAATCTGTGCTAGCACATCTCGGAATCAGACCCCATCCTACTATGGACTGATGATTAATGCCTCCCATTCCTCCTTATGTGGTAGTCACAGTGTCTGAGACAGAAGATGCCACATACAGCATGGTAGTAGTCTCCAGCAGAATTGTACACAATCTTACAGAATGTGACTATGCCCGCATTTGCAGTGCCTTGCAGGTAATAGGATTCTACATGTGCCTTCTTTTGTCTTCTTATAGTGTTTGATAGTACTTCTTGTCCATCAAGGCCTTCCTATATGTACACAGCTTCAACACATCCTTCTGAGTTTGCAAGGCTGGCTGACTTACATTTGTAATAGTACGACATCAGCAGCAGATAATTGGAACACATATAAAAAATATGCAGTCTGGAGTTCCAGGTTCCGAGCATACAATATTTTTTCATTTTGACTAGTGAGTCAATGTACTAGACAGTGTGGTTCTTCTGAAGTTAGAATGGATGAATAGAAGTCCTGAACCTGAAAATAACGAGCTATCTAGCAAGCAAGACACCATTGTCCATAATACAGTGACAAGGGCCACTGTGTTTAGAAATTGAGTCCTTCCTCTACATAAAACTGTGGTGTTGTGAAAATTAGCTATGTTCCACTATTCTACAACAATGATGAATAATTCTACTAAAATTCCTTTGTTGCTTCACTTTCAGCATTTAGGACCTGATTCACAAGGGGCCTCTGCACTCGTGGCAGAGGCCTCTAAGTTGTGAGGTAGGCTCTGCACTCGGGGCAGAATCTCCACTCGAGTGGAGAGACTCCCTCATGACTGCGGGGCATCTGCCAGCAGTGTGGAGGCCCTTTGTGATATATGCCCATAGTATCATGATTAAATAAGATAGAGATAACTTGGCTGTGAGCCCTTGATTGTAAGAGGGAAAGAAAGTCATGAATTCTCAATGTTTTAAACAGTAGCAACGTCTGTATTTGCAATTGATGGAATCACATTGTCTTCAGGTCCTATTTATTTTCAGCTGAAATAACTAATAATAAAGACTGGACTGGTCCTATGTGTATTTTGAGTGATGATGCTTACTTTCAGGGGGTCTGTGTTCACCCTAAATATAGACTAGAAATATTGTTGAAGCATAATATTGTGGTGAAAATATAGGAGATTATTATATCGTTTTTCAGCTCTTTGGAATAATATATGGAAGTCTAATATTTGTATACTAATTAATGTCATTTATTTTTTCATTGGTATGTATTCGTTTACATTTTTATTAAAGTTTTAAATAATTTAATACATTTAAATCTTAGGTTCTCAAAGTTTGCTGGGGGATTGTTTACATAGTGTGTAAGTATGTATTAACTACTGTTACTTGTTTATTATTTAGAAATTTTAATATTTGATTTTTTTCCAATGTCTATTATTTTATAGTTGTTTGATTATGTGGTGTGTATATGGTGGTAAAGATTGGGTAGTGTTTATGAATAGCATTTTATAATTAAATAATAATTCTAATACGGTTTTTATCATTACAAATATTATTACTTTTCTTTTTCTTTTTACTTGTGAGTTAAGGTGTGGAGTTTGTTGATGGAATACTGCTTATATAATTACTAATATTTTGATCAAATAAAAAGTAATTTTGTGTCCCTGATGGACTGAGCCGACTATCCCTGGGTGTTAGGGGGCACTTTAACTCTGTATTGGACATTGAGTTAGACAGGACGCTCAACCCCACTACAAGCTACAGAAAGCAAAAGATAAGCAGAGGCACTTAGTGGGTGGGCAGAGCACTGGGCACTACGTGATGCCTGGCGAGCAAAACATACAGGGCATAGGGAATATTCTTTTTATTCACCACCACACAGACTGCATACTCGTGATGGAGCAAGGATTCGCACGTGAAGCAACTTGCTTGAATTCATGAACCTCTAATAACGTTAATTAACTGATCAATATGTTTGTCTTATTAATTTACCCCTTTTTCCGACATTTGTGGGTGTCCGAGAGAAGCTTGCTTATGTGTTTATTAATCCTAATATGCTTGCAATCTATAATGGCCGCTGCTACGCGGGAATTTCTACTGCGCATGCGTCGGTCACACCCATGTGACGTGACGTACTCGGAGTTCTGGAGGGAATCTGTTCGCATCTGCGCATTAGAGCTAAAATGGCTGCTTTGTGTTCTCACATGCAAGAAGCTTGCATTGCTGCTTTTGCTATGCTGTTCGTTCTGCTTAATCACTAAAGCTATAGTTATTATAAAGTAATGGGTATAGAGTATAAATTCATGGTATACAGTGTATTCTTTATTTTTTTTGTGTTCTAAAGCTGTTTCTTTTCCATTTCATGATACATTGCGAAGTATGGCCTACTGTCCGCTGCTGCACTCCATCTTGCTTGAAACTGAGTCTGCACAAGATCTGCGAGTCTCCACAGCAGTGACCTTCGAATTACAGCCAGATGGCAGCCCTAGCCAAGATGCGCCTGGGAAGAAAATTCTCACCTAGTCGAAAAAGCAGAACTGTACCAAAATAAATACAATGTATCTAATGGTAAATTCACCATTGTTATGTGTAAAGCATATGTCATGAGAAACTAGAATTCAAGGGGCGGGTAAGAAATTCAAATGAGGAGCCTGAGAAAGCTCAAATTTTAGGTGGTGTGATGACCTGTCCTTTTCCTTTGTCCAATCGAAATTGGGGATTCTTACACTTGCAACATTGGGGGGTGGTACACTGACCTGGAAAACAGTATAACTAGCCTAGGTTTAGCTAGAGAAATTGTCCAACTTGTCCGAATAGCTGACCTGTCACTGACCCAACGCACTCAATAGCTGATCGAGAACAGAAGTGCTGCGAAGCACTCTGTCAGACAGATGACCAAATCGGGGTTTTGGGGACCTTAAGTGCTTGCGAAACATTTTGCTGGGGAATTCGATAACCCAATCGGGGTTCTGACTGATAGCTGCAGAGAGGGTGTAGCGCAGGCGTTGCAACTGAACTGCGGGTGCTGGTCTCAACTTTAGTGGTCCTGTCCTGATCCTAATCTGGTATACCCTGTCCTGGTTTCCATACTGCACCTGCTGGCCTACTGGCAACTGCATTTCCTTGGGGTGTTTCTGTCCTTAACTGACCCGTGGCCAGGGTTGGTCTCCACACCATTCTAGGTAAATATAAATCTGTGAGGAAAACACACTTGCGTCCTTTTCTTACCCTTCCTAAAGTCTTGCTAGAGTCATAACTGCATATGTTCCTTTTCCTCTCCTCCTCCTTTCTGAGACATTAAATAAATCATGATCCTTGCTATTTTAGCATGACCCAATTTTCTCCTATCCTTTAGAATTGAAGATAAAGAACTGTTCATGAGTATATAGATGTTCCTTTTCTTTACCCTCCTTTAGCCGAATTAAAGTGGTTGCTCTGAATTATTAGCGCGTTCCATTTCTTACCTTCCCTATAGCTACATGGTTACTTCAATTTCGTCATTACAAATTAAGTTCCTTTTCCTTATCCACCTTTCTAGTGGTACTCAAACCTTGATTTCTAGCATGTTCCTTATTTTTCCCGTCCTTTAGAAACACCATATTAAGTCTAATTTCTGTGAGTTTCTTATTAGCATGTTCCCTGTTCTTACCAACCCTTTAGACTCCTAAAATGGTTGGCATCATATATCTTTTATATGGTTATACGCTTTTCATGATTTTGGTTATCGATACTTTGCTTGCTGTGAACCTTTTGCTTTCAAACATTGATAAAGGTTTTCTAAACTTCTTGAGTCTGTGGTTATTATAAAAGAGTGCAAATGTTATAAATGTTATTTGACTGCTTATCTTTGCAGCTAGCTCCCTGATCCATTGCGGTCATAGGTACCACTGACAAGGATTGGTAAGTTGATAGTATAGGAAACAGTTAGGATTAAAAGGCTAGTAGTAGAGTGTAGGTTACCCGATTAAGTAAATATGGTGAATTGAATTATGGGCCCAAGTGTTCAGATGGTAAAATTATAGTTGGGTGACCTGCGCGCTCTATCAGTATTTTTCTGGTAGCAGAGCTATGGATAGGGACTAGTTAAGATAGTTAGGTAGGTGAACTTCTGCTAACTGTGAGAATTGAAATTGCTGCTAAATAAGAATCGATCGATCAAATGAAAATTGTTTGAAATTTATTGAAATGTTTTATTTTGATATGCTGCTATATTGATTTATGTATTAACACAACCCGTCTGTGATTGTTATATGTTTGTCTGGAATCCCCGGGGGCAGAATAGCGAGTGGTAAGTGGAAGCCACGTCGCAACAAGGTCACTTGCTTGCAGGAAAGTTAGTGCATGGTTCGGCAGAACTGGAAGCACTAATTAGGGTTTTCTGTATGAATGTATGAATAAATGATAGCGAAGAGTTCGCTGGCAAAACGTATATTGTGATATAACCTAGTAAGGGTCACACAGAAGGAGTATCAGGTTCGTCTAAGCTTGATTGATAGCAAAGAGGTTCACTGGTGAAACTTTGGCCTTAGTATATATCCCAGAGTGGATGAGTCCGAAGACGTAGCAGGTTCTCTAATGCTTGTGTGAAGGGTAGGCAGGAGAGATCTATCGGCAGTGAATGAAAAGCAAACGGAAGGGATTTACTTGCAGTGAAACAAATCTTTTCTTTCTAGACACTCGAGTACAGTGGCGAATGTTTTGCATTGTAAATTAAAACAGAGCACTTGCACTTTAAATAAAGAATTGAATTGTACAATACCTTGTGAAGGAGGGAGTCAGTTGCGGAGCTGCGCTGACGTCACTCAGTGCTGCGCTGGTATTGGTCAAGACAGCGGGTGTATAGCTGAGATAGCATTGTAAAGGAGGGGTGCGCACAGGAGCGAGGGAACTCGTGTTACGAGAAAAGCCGCGCACTCAATGGTTGAGATTGTTTGAAACCGCATAGTTGGTTGGTTGCAGAAAAATAAAAGGCGCGCTAGTATTGGAAGTGATTTTGTAAACAGAGCGGTTTTGTGAAAATATATGTGGTACCCAAGTCATCCAGAGATTCGAACTGATCCAAGATATCAAGGTTTTGTGAGAGAACAGTGGAGAACAGGTAGATCTAACATTATGTACGGGAGTAAGAGGAAAATGACACTTGTAGACAGAGTAAAGAATTATTTCAAGAAAGACAAGTCCATCAAAACTAGAGAAGGAGTTATCATTCCACCACCTAATACTCCCGCATCATTTATGTTGTTTGACAGAGGCTACCATGCTTGTGTATGGTTAGAAAATTGGGTGGAATATACTAAAGATGACGGAATTTTAGCATTTCCCTTAGAAGGTACATTTAACGGAAGAATTTTGTTCAACCTGAGAACCCGAATGAATGATTTACATCCCAGACCTAAACTAACGCAATATGAGGCCTTAGAAGAATGGGAAATAGAGGCTTTTGCGCGAGACGGACCCAGAATTGACAAAGGGCTAAGTAAATTTTATCCGAAGGTAAAGAAAGAGACCCGAGAAAAAAGAATGAAAGAATGGAGACAGAACATGATGGTAGAAGGACTGTACCCGGTATTAACAGTAGAAGAGCCCATGGGAGGGAAAAGGACAGAGAAAACAAAACATTTAATGACCAGTGGTGATTCAGACCATGATTATCTGGAGGATTTGTTAATGAAGAATCCACCACCTTATAATGAGGAACCCAGATCCCTAAATACGAGAAACCCATTCCTGAAACCTAATTATGGTGAGGGACCAAGTATGGCAAATTCAAGTGCCCCAAGTTATAACCCTCCTTTAATTCCACAGATAGTACATGAAACCTCTATGGAAAAGGTATTACAGGATAGAGAGCGTGAGGCTTTAGTTAAACAAAGAACTGAACTAATCCAGAAAATCTCCCAATTAAATACCAGTCCAGAAGCCCTGACGATCCCAGTAACTATTGGCCCAGTTGTTCCTTTATTTTTATTTTTTATTTTGAAAGTTTTATATAGCGCGAACAAGATCTTTGCAGATATCAGAGCGCTTTACAAAAACAAGGGGTAAGAAAAATAAGAGAGTGATTAACAGACTTTTTGTGTACAAAATAGTTGTAGGTAATAAATGAGTAGCAAAATAGGGTAGGTACATGAAGGAGCATAGTCAATCAAATAAACAAATAGTACAAATAGACAATCAAATAAACAAATAGTACAAATAGGTGCAGAGTCTCCAATAGATCCAAAGTAAAAGTTCAGGTGAATTTAGCCATAAGGATAGCTTTTACTTCTTTCTTAAAAAATGCAGTGAGTCCAAAAAATGCAGATAGTCTAAAAGCTCCAATTATAACCCCATCTGTAATACAGCCGAGAAAAGAGCCCATGATAATAGACGATCAGGCAAGTGAATGTGAATCTGTGATTTCCCTAATGGATTTACCGATAAGGGAACCAGAAGGGAGTTCACAGAGAAAGAACACTCCTTTTAGTTCAAAAGAAGTTCAAATTGAGTCATCTTCTGGTACCAGAAGTGCCACGGTAGTGACTCCTGAAGAAATCGACAGATGGACCGAGAACTAGAAAAACCAAATCCCTAGCCAAAACCATTAGATATATATAGGCTAAGAATAGAATTGGAGGAACTGATGGCTGGGAATGTGGGTTTGGACAGATTGGACACCCTTAGTGAAGAGGAATTGTTATTCATTTGCAAAAGTATCACCCGAAATACCAGAGTATACCATGAGAAATTAATGGACACAGCGGCTAGTATGGGAATAGACATTGGCAGATCTAAAGTGTTGCAAAAACCCTACAGAGCAGAATTCTCAGACAAAGATTTGGGGAAAATATGAACGTGTCAGGGAAAAAGGTACAGATAAGAGAATTATTACATTTATTACAAAAATGGGGAGATTTAGAAAAATGGAAAGCCAGGTGGGCAAAGAAAAAGGAAGAAAGTAGATCAAAGCAATTGACTTCTGAATATGTTGTTAAAGAAGCAGAAAAGGTGGAAAAATTATATCCTATGCGAGAAGTGCCAGGTGGAGGATATGTACATGACCCATGGTCCCAACAGGATATTGTTTCCTTTACAAATGACTTCCCAAAATTGCGAGAGAAGAATGTAGAATGGTACAGACAGGAGAGATTTGTGAAGGTTTCAAAATGCCTTCTGAAAGATTTGGATAGGTTCTTTGACATTGTAGTTCCCGTAGACTTGTGGACAGAATGTAAAATTGCTGTTGATTGGCCTAGTGAAGAATTCCCTAGAGACCCAAAGACAGGGGTTCCCTCAGAAGATGTCATGAGAAAATATAATCAGGTGATGTTGTATCTGAAAGGAAAGGTGCCTGCAAAAGAGACTGATTGGACCCGAATAGATAGAACTACTCAGAATAGGGATGAAACTGTACATTCTTACTATGAACGACTGTTACAGGTGTTCAAGACGTACAGTGGCCTGGATAATATAGAAATGAAAGATATGACCCACTTCATCTATCGATTTGTGTTAGGGTTAAAGCCTGAGATCTCACAATGGATCAAAGACAATAAAATCTGCCCTAGGTCATTTTACATATACAGTGACTACACCACGCTTGACCTGTAGCCACTCCTGAGAGGTAGCACACCAACAGTAGCACCACTCAGTGTAGATAACACACACTTTACACAGCACTTACACTAACCGGTCCTGAAGAATTGCCACGGTATCCTTATGAACCACTAGGGCAAGAAACATGTTGACCCAGAGAGTAGAGCACAGTTTAAATTGAACATCCCTATCCAGGGTAGTGCCTCTCCACTTTTATTGACTTTTTAATGAGGTGGATTACCAAAAGAATAAAGCCTATTTGAACTGGACTATCCAACCTCTTTTATACTTTATCACGCATTCACAACACTTATCTACACCATCCACGGGTCACACACCCCCACTTCACCATACGGCTAAGGAACAAAAGATCTCCGACAAAGAGCCCCTTGGTGGGTGCCCGTTGAGCATTGCAGTGCCGGCTCAACGAGGAGCAGGTCCATATGATGAAGCATGACACCTAGCTTGCTGGGTGTGTGAGGACCCTAGTTCCGCAATAGCGGGATCCCCCCTCCCTCTTCCTCCTTCATTTTACAATACACCGCCAGACCATTCCCACCACCACTCAAATAGCTGGTGTGGACGACAACCCCAGAGGAACAGCTCCCAATTCTTGTAATCACATTGATCCTGACGGGCAAGGGACCTGGACCTCTTTAAACAGCCCTCTCATCCCCCTACTTGTTGAAAGAAATAAAATCTGCTGGCAAGCTAAGCCAATTGAGGAAGTCCTTAAATATGCTAAATGATTTGAAGATGAACTGGAAAATATACGAAAAGATTTGAAAGAAAAAGTCATGTGGGCACAGGTAAAATTGGCAGAGCACCAGGAGCAGTTGAGCAAAATGACTAGTAATAAGAGTCATAGCCCAGGGAGTGGGGGAAAGCAGAGGGTAAAAATGAGCAGAGAAGAGGCAAGAAAAAAGTTTCCCTGCTACGGGTGCGGAAAGGTGGGACACTAGAGGGACGAGTGTAAGGCTGTGCAGAATGGTAATGTGCAAATTAATTATTTAAATCCACAGACGCAGAATGAGATACCACGGAAGACCGAGCAGCAGGTAAAACAGAATCAGTTGCCTCGAGCACCTGGGCCAAATTATAGGAGCCGAGCACAACAGGGTGAAGACACCGAAATTTGGGAAGGAAGGGAGGATAGAAATGCAGCAACTTCACAATTTCTGTTAAATGACACATTCCTCTGTGACGAACCTTACTGACAGTGCCTGAGGGGGGAGGACGAGGAGTGCGTGCTTGGCGCCTCCTTGCCGGGGGACCAGTCAGGGCCATACATTGAAGGAAAGGTTGAAGGTAATGACGTCACCTTTCTGTTGGACACTGGTGCTACCCGTTCTACTGTGAGAACAGCAGACGTTCCAAACCTACCCCTCTCGGGAGAAGCGATCCAAGTAGTGGGCGTTTCTAATAAACTAATTAGTACCCCAGTTACAGAACCAATGGAAATTAAAATAGGGAATTTTAAAGAGATGCACAGATTTGTTGTCTGTGATTCAAGTCCTGTGAACTTATTAGGACGAGATTTGTTGTGCAAAATGAACTGTACCATCTTTTGCACTCCAACTGGCGTTGAAATTCAGACCCCAGATGAAGATGGAATTTACAAATTGATCTTAGCAAGACCCGACACAGAAATTAAAAGACTGACAATACAAGACTTACCTGAAGAGCTCCAACAGACAGTGAAACCGGAGGTATGGGATTTTACTGGGAAAGATGTAGGATTAATGGCAAATGTTGACCCAATTAAAATATCCATAAAAGAAGATGCAGTCTACCCAAATACTCGACAGTATAAAATGAGTGCAGAAGTAAAGGCAGGGGTTGCTATAGAAATCAAACGGTTGCTAGAATCAGGCATTGAGCAGTCCTTGTAACTCACCGATAATTGGCATAAAGAAACCAAGTGGTAAGTACAGGGTCGTACAGGACCTGCGCAAGGTTAATAAAATTGTTGTTCCTTGCTGTTCTGTTGTGCCAAACCCTGCAGTGATTCTATACCAGATACCATAGAATGCTGGATGGTTTACCGTCATTGACCTATGTCACGCATTCTTTTCGATTCCATTGCAACCAGATAGCAAATTTCTTTTCTCATTTGAATTCGACAGCCATGTCTGCGTCTGGAATCGTGTTCCTTAGGGGTACACAGAAAGTCCATCGATCTTTAATCAAATTCTGAAAAAATGCCTTGAATCTTTGATATTGCCTGGAAAATCAGTCCTGGTGCAATACACAGACGACCTCTTGGTGGCGTCTAAAAGCAGGAAAGACTGTGTTGTCGACACCATTGCCTTATTGAACCATTTAGGTGAGGGAGGACATAAAGTGTCACTAGAAAAACTGCAGTTTTGTACCTCATCAGTAAAATATCTGGGGCACCAGATAGAGAGAGGTGTCAGGTAAGTTACCACAGAAAGAATTAGAATAATTCAAAACATGGAATTGGCCAATACCCAGAAAGAAATCAGAATGTTTCTTGGAGTGGTAGGATACTGCAGACAATGGATTGTGGGATTTGCAGTCCTAGCAAGACCATTGATAAAAATGACAAAGAAAGGAGCTAAAGATCCTGTGGAATGGGATGATGAAAGCATGACTGCTTTTGTGAAATTGCGAGAATGTCTGTGTACAGCTCCTGCATTAGGAATGCCTGACTACTCAAAGGAGTTTGCATTGTTTTGTGACACACGAGACAGTTGTGCACTTTCAGTCCTGACCCAAATTCATGGCTTAACCAGACGTCTAGTGGCATATTTTTCTTCCACATTGGACCCAGTGGCAGCTGGATTACCTAGATGCCTGAAAGCCGTAGCTGCAACATGCATGAGTCTTGAACAAAGTCAATCTATTGTTATGGGACATCCTGTAACTGTATATGTTCAACATGCTGTTGTGATTTTGCTGACGAGAACAACAACTCAGTATCTCACACCTAGTCGGCTGACTAAGTAGGAAAGAATCCTTGTAGTTGCAGGAAACGTGACTATTTCTAGATGTAATATTGTGAATCCAGATACCCTACTACCAAATTCACTCTCAGCAGAAGTAAAGGGAGAAGTTGAACATGACTGCATTGATTTGACCGAGTTTAGTACAAAACCACACCCATACATAAAAGAAGAGCCTTTGACTAATAAAGATTATGAGCTGTTTGTAGATGGCTCATGCATGAGACATGAGGAGGGAGGCCTAAGCGCTGCTTATTCAGTGTGTACTTTGGGAGGTCCAGTGGAGGCGTCCTATTTACATGGAGCCAAGTCTGCACAAGTAGCTGAATTGGTTGCATTGGCAAGAGCCTGTACATTTGGGAAGAACTCGAAAATAACCATATATACTGATAGCCAGTATGGTTATGGGGTTGTGCATGACTTTGGCCAATTATGGATGCAAAGGGAGTTCCTGACTTCTTCAGGCACCCCTATCAGAAATGGAAATTATGTGCAGGATTTACTGGAAGCAATCCAGTTACCAAAAGAATTGGCTGTGGTCAAGTGTGCTGCTCACAAATCTGGCAATGACAAAGTGACAGCAGGAAATCGAAATGCTGACCAGTTAGCCCAGCATTGTGCAAAGTACAAGATGGCTATCAATAAAAAGGTTGAGGGAAACGGAAACAGCTGCCAA
The DNA here is from genome assembly GCF_964261635.1 of Lissotriton helveticus. Taxonomy (NCBI): domain Eukaryota; kingdom Metazoa; phylum Chordata; class Amphibia; order Caudata; family Salamandridae; genus Lissotriton; species Lissotriton helveticus. The sequence continues at coordinate 1,066,155,636 of NC_136070.1, read as the reverse complement.
CTTATGATGCTAGAAGGAATAAATACACGGGAGGAAGTGAGAGACTTACAGGACACAGCAGAGCCACAAGAGAAGGAAAATTGGAAAAAATTTGGTTGTCAGAGGAGGGTGGAAGATGGTGTCATTGTTTACCTTGATGGTATGCCTGTGTTGCCAGACTGTCTGCTTGCTCCTATGGCTAGGTTGATACATGGAGACACACATTTGGGAAGAGATACTATGATACACATATTCAGACAGGCATGGTTGAACTCAAAATTCAGAAACATAGCAGAGGCACTCTGCCAAAGGTGTCTGGTTTGTCAGCAATTTAACCCAGGAAAGAAAACTGTAGTGTAGCCAGGAAGGATTGGAAAGGCAGAGGGCCCTGTTATTCGACTACAACTCGCTTTATTCAGGTACCCCCTTGTCGAGGAATGAAGTACATACTTGTCATTGTTTGCCTGTTCTCAAAGTGGGTAGAAGCCTACCCTGCACGCAGGAATGATAGCCTCACTGTAGCCAAGTTGTTACTTAGGGAACTTATACCTCGGTATGGATTTCCAGTCACAATTGAATCAGACAGAGGAAAACATTTCTATAGTGAAGTGATAAAACAGATTTGTGAAGCATTCAAAATCACGCAAAAACTGCACTGTGCATATCGCCCAGAGGCTTCTGGAGTGGTAGAACAGCTGAATGGCACTATCAAATCAAGATTGGGAAAAATGTGTGAATCCACTCAAATGGAATGGCCAGATGCTTTGCCACTTGTTTTGATGGGACTCAGAAGTATTCCAGACTGGAACACGGTCTTGAGTACCCATGAGATACTGATGGGAAGAGCAATGCGGCAAGCATGGGTGCCAGGATAGAAACTGATAAGCATATCTGATGATTTGGTACTAGAATACTGCAAACAATTGGCAGACCAAGTGTTTTCTATCTCTCACCAGGTTGGGGAAGACGCTGTCACCAGACCAACAACTCCAGCACATGACCTGAACCCAGGTGATTGGGTTGTTATATAAAGAAAAATACTCGGAAAAGTTGCCTTGCACCAAGGTGGGGAAAACCACGACAAGTAATTCTGGTTACCATCACAGCTGTGAAATGTGCAGGAGTACCACGGTGGATCCATGCCAGCCATACAAAGAAAGTGACTGAACCTGAAGAAACTGAGGCTGAAGGTTGTGCAGCTGAGGGGGTCTCAAGATATCGGTCCTGAAGTAGCTGAAGAAGAACAACCGAGCTCCAGTCAAGATGATTGGGTCCCAATAATCGACCTGACTATAGATCCTGTGAGAACAAGAAGGCAAACGTATTTAGACAGGCAGTGGGATAATGAGGACGAGACAGGTGTAGAGGAAGATACTCAGATCATCGAAATCCAAATCAAATCATTTTCTGAGGAGGATCACAAAGGGAAAGAACAGGTAATTGACACTCCCCCAGAACTCCTGAGCCAGAAGAGGGATAGATAGAAATTAGGGCGGAGGTTCAAGTTGAAGAAAATCAAAAGTTCGAAGTGCTTGAACAGGACCAGACAGGCTGTCAAACCTGTCCACGTCGTCCCTTACCTTGTCCGTGAATGAAGCCCTCTTGGATGACGCAGATGATTTCGCAGAGACGCAAGGGACCAACTTCCCAAACCGCTAACTAAATCTTACTGATTCTATTTATTTACAGCAAGGTTTAAACTAGGGATTAGGGAGGAGGGCCGGTACTGGACGTTGCGGTGTAGGGTTTTGTTCTTGCTGTCGACCTGCGAAGCAACAAGCACAAAGGACTTTAATAACCTAAGCAAACAGGGATTCTCCTAACTATCTTTAAAGTTTTTAACTATTCTATCTAGCTGTTCTTGAAACCAAAGTCATTCAGGGTTTTCGGATATTCTCCTACCTGCGATCAGCGTAGTGTTGGCTTTCGTCCAGTATTTCTTTGGGTAGTTGCGATAAGGAAGTCGTCAGACGTCCTCTTAGGATAGGCAGTCAGCTTGTAATGTCAGGTGGTTGTTGTTTAGCTAAGAAATAAAAGGAAGGATTACTTTTGATCTTTAAAAGTGTTTTCGCAACTTCTCACACTAGTACCTATCACTTACTTGTATATTACTTCTAGATTCTTTGTCCTGGGGGTTCTTGTCTTTTCTTGTGACTGATAAAAGATAACACAGACCTAACAATACAATAACCTAGACGTCTTTCTTCACATATCTTTCATTTAGGATCAAAAGCTATATTCACTCTTAGTCTAGAAATCAAGATTATTCACAGCACACAAACACTTTCACGGTAACCAAAAGATCTGAAATACAATATTCAACATTAATCAAGAGTGTCCAAAGTCTCTTCCTTGCATCCTTTCTGCAAGTCTTTTAGAGTTCCCAAAAATTATTGTCGACCTTTCTTGCGAAGGGCGCCTTTAAATATTCAAAAGTACTTAGCTTTCCAACTTTAGTCTTTCAGGATTCTTATTCCGGTGTGCAGGGAAGAACCACCTTGAAGATGAGCAGCAGTGAAGTCCTGACGAAGCCGGAATGCCATCAGGTGAGTTCTCAGCAGAGCTGCCACTAGACGCGACCTTCGCCGGAAGAAAACCGAAGGCAAAGCGCCTTCCAGAAGGCGGGGTGCGGTTTAAATACCGAACCGCACCCAGCCGCTCCCTGCTACGCACAGGAACGTGCGTGAAGACGGAGATTTCATTTCTCCTTGGATGCGCACCAAAAAGGTGCGTGTGAGGGATGCGGGGAGAGAAAGACAAGACCTTCAAGCACAAGGTCACAATTTAAAACTAGCGCAATTGTCCAAAACCCCTGAAATAAAAGGTACACTATGAAATCAGGCTACAAGACCAAAGTAATACTCATATTAAAAGAACCGTTGAAGGCATGGTTGGACATAATACAAGTAAAAAGGCTTGAAGCATAAAAAGTATCATACACCCTACCACACTGACTAAGAAGCGTGCGGGGTGCACGGGACAGGGGTGGGTTTTAATGAGGGGAATACTACATGTGTCTAGAGGGCATGTGTAGTAAAATGAGTCTGAATAGTCATGAGTAAAGTCATGAGCAGCGTGATTCATGACAGTACTCCCTCCTCAAGATCCCCCCAAGAACCGTGGTAATGGGCTTCGGTTTATCAGGATATCTCAAATGAAAAGACCGGACCATTCTGGGAGCATTTTTGAGATGTTCTAAGGGTTCCCACGATCTTTCCTCAGGGCCATAGCCTTTCCAATCTATGAGGTAAAACAGCCTTCCCCTAACTCTTTTTGAATCAAGGATTGACTTAACTTCAAACTCAGGATGACCCTCAATAATGATGGAAGCTGGAGATCTAGGAGTACGAGTTTGAGAATGGAATGGCTTAACCAGAGAGACATGGAAGACAGGGTGTATCAAATACTTGCGAGGAAGAATTAACCTTACACAAACTGGGTTAATCACTTTTTCAATAGGAAAGGGTCCAATAAACTTTGGATTAAATTTCCTGTTTCCTTTCAACTTCAGATTCTTTGTACTCAACCATACCTTATCTCCAGTTTCATATTGAGGTTGCTCAGTTCGATGTTTATCCTTGGCCTCTTTTTGAGATTCCTTAGCTTTCGCCAAGTTGAATTTAGCCTCTTCCTGAATGGAGAACACCTTAGAAACATAGTCAGAAACTGCAGGTACAGACTCATTGTTGCTAGAATCTTTAGGGATACTTTTTGGATGAAACCCGAAATTACAAAAGAATGGAGACATCTTTATGGAAGAATGTTCAGAGTTATTGTAGGCAAATTCTAAGGGACTTAAAAGATCAGACCATTCTTCGGAAACATTAGGTAACATACAACGAAGATATTGTTCAATAGTTTGATTGGTTCGTTCAGTTAAACCATCTGTTTGGGGATGGTAACTAGAAGATAAACGAACCTCCATATGTAACAAAGCACTCAGATTTCGCCAAACTTTAGAAATAAATTGGGAACCGCGGTCTGAGATCACCACCGAGGGAATTCCATGTAGTCTTATCACATGGGTCATGATTAACTGAGCGAGTTCCAAGGCTGTAGGAAGCTTTTTTAATGGAATAAAATGGGCCATTCGTGTGAACTGATCTACTACTGTCAAAATAGTATTGAATCCCTTCTTGGTTTCAGGTAGTTCGACAATAAAATCCAACGATATGGTATGCCAGGGTTGAGGTGGAATTGGTAGTGGCATTAACAATCCACTAGGGGCTTGATGAGAAGTCTTGTGCTGAATACAAATACTGCAAGTTTCTACAAATTGTTGAATGTCTTTAGACATTGAAGGCCACCAAAAGCTCCTTTTAATTAGGTCCATGGTTTTCAAAATGCTAGGGTGAGCCGACAACATTGTATCATGATGAAGATGAATTATGGACTTTCGAATCCTTTCATTAGGAACAAAAATTAAATCATGGACCATCATCAAACTGTCTTTCTCTTGAAGAAAAGGATGATCTTTCTTCCATTGTTCAGAATCCTTTTCTCTTAAAGCTTCCTTGATGTCATTAATAATGTCACACACAGATAAACTCCCCTGAAAACAAGAAGTAGGGATTACGGGATGAATTTTTTCAGGTTGATCTGGGCCCTTGTCACCAATTCTAGATAAAGCATCCGCTTTTAGGTTCTCTTTTCCAGGACGATAAGTAATTACGAAATTGTAATCATTGAAGAACATAGACCAACGTAATTGCCTAGCAGATAAAGCTTTTACCGATCTTAAAGCTTGAAGATTCCTGTGGTCTGTGTAAATAGTTACCGGATGACGAGCCCGTAACAGGTAGTGACGCCATTCTTCAAACACAGCTTTTATTGCCAATAACTCCTTATCGGCAATTGCATAGTTTTGTTCAGCTTCTGACAATTTTCTTGAATAGTAAGCAATAGGATGCATTTGGCCGGTATCAGAATTTCGTTGTGAAAGGATTCCGCCCAAGGCAAATTGAGATGCATCTGCTTCTACTATAAAGGGTTGACTGGGGTCTGGATGACATAAAATTGGGGCCATAGTAAACCTCTTTTTTAACTTCTGGAAAGCTTCATCAGCAGCCGGAGACCATAAAAATTTCGCCCCTTTTCTCAATAACTTGGTAATGGGTGTAATAATTTGAGAAAAGTCTTGAATAAATCTGCGATAGAAATTCGCAAATCCAAGGAAACTTTGAATTTGTTTCACAGAAGTGGGGCTAGGCCAGGTTGTTACAGCTTCTACCTTTTTTGGGTCCATTTCGATTCCATCTGGACTGATAATATAGCCCAGAAAGTCCACCTTAGAGACATGAAACAGACTTTTTTCCAATTTCACAAAGAGAGAGTTTAAAAGTAGTTTTTGAAGAATGGCGCGCACCTGTTGAACATGTTCTTCTTCAGAATTAGAATAGATGAGGATATCATCTATATAAACTACACAACAGATGTCAATGAACTCATGTAAAACTTCATTTATAAAAAACTGGAAGGCGGCAGGAGCATTACATAGACCAAATGGCATCACTTGGTATTCAAAGAGACCAAACTTTGTACGGAATGCTGTCTTCCATTCGTCTCCTTTTCTTACCCTGACTAAATGATAAGCTCCTCGCAAGTCCAGTTTAGTATAAATCTTAGCCTTCTTAATTTGGTCCAAAAGTGTTGGAATTAAAGGTAGGGGGTACCTATTCTTAATGGTAACATTGTTTAAAGCTCTATAATCGATGCACATGCGCAGCTCCCCTCCCTTCTTTGGAATGAAAAAAAGAGCTGATGAAACTGGGGATTTAGAGTGTCTAATGAATCCGTTGGCAAGGTATTCATCTAAGTATTCTCTCAGATGAACATTTTCAGTCTCAGTAAGGGCATATATCCTGCTGCAGGGTAAGGTTGCTCCAGGCAATAAATCAATCCTGCAGTCAAAATCTCTATGTGGCGGGAGGGTGTTAGCTTTCTTTTTGTCAAACACGTCAGATAAATCATTATAGACAGAAGGAACCCCATCCAAAATTAGAATATTAGGTGACTCTATCCCAAAGTCAAAACCTTGAATCATTTCCTTGGATCTCTTAAGAAGGAAACAATGGTCTGTACAAGTAGAAGATCTGAAAGTTATCGTCTTGGTTACCCAATCTATGAGTGGGTTGTGTTTTACCAACCAAGGGATTCCTAGTATCATTTTAAATTGGGGAGCGTCAATAATGTCCAATTGAATCTTCTCTCTATGTATAGGAGAACAATCCATTTCCAATATCTCCGTCTGTCTATTTACTGGGCCGGAAGTCAGTTCCTTGCCATCTACAGCCCTAACGGTTTCAGGGTGGTCCTTAAATAACGACTGAAAACCTAACTGGAGGAAGAAATGAGAATCAATAAAATTTCCGGTTGCTCCTGAATCAATTATGGCTTCTACTTTTCTAGTGGGAGAGTCAGGGAGCAACCCTCGAAGTTCTACCAGAATGGAGAAGTGTCTACAACCTATGGGAGGGAGAGTTGAGGCCAAACTAGAGAATAAACTCGATAAACTGACCTCTGCTTTTACCGAGTTCTCTAGTTTTCCGTCTTTTCTTGTGTGGTTGCTAAATCAGATGATTTGGTCTTGAACTTATTTGGTCGTGTGGGGCATTCCTTTACAAAGTGTCCTGTCTTCCCACAATACAGGCACTGATTTAAACGCCGTCTCTTTTCTTTTTCCTCCTTTGATAAAGGACCACGGATAGAACCTATTTGCATTGGTTCTACTGAATCAGATTTTGAGCTCATTTCACGGTTAGAAACTGATCTTTCTTTGAGGAAAACTAACTTATGCTCAGGCCTCCCTCTTTCTCCCTTTCTCTCCGAAATACGATGGTTCAACTTAACCACTAGATCAATGAAATCACTTATATCTTCGGGAGGTTCTAAAATCTGCGTTACCATATCCTTTAACTCGTCTTTCAATCCTCTGTAGAAGATTGAGACTCTCTTGTCGTAAGGCCATCCTGCTTCCAAAACCAAACGGTTAAAGGTTGAAATATAATGTAATAAATCCGATGATCCTTGTTTTAAACCTAAAAGCTCATTGTCAGCTGACTGAACAAAAAGATGTTTTGCAAACATCTTTTTCAAAGCTCTTTCGAAGTCTTTAAAGTTGTACAAAATCCGATCATCGTTTTCCACTAAAGGAACTGACCAAAGAGCAGCGTCTCCACCCATGTAGGATAACATAAACGCTACTCTGGAGGAGTCATCAGGAAAGGCTGAGGTTTTTGCAATAAAGTGTAAATGACATTGTTGTAGGAATACAGAGAATTTGTTACAATCCCCATAAAATCTCTCTGGTGGGGCTAAAGGGGTTGGAACCGGAGTTACAACTTGAATTTGTGTTTGAGGACCTGAACTGGAGGACGGACCCATGAAAGTGGCTGGTTTCAGAACTGACTTCTGTTGAACAGAGTCTTGAAGAGAGGACAAGTCTCTGCGTAAAGCAGCATTATCTTGTCTAATTACATCTAACACTGCGGCTAACTCCTGCAGGGTAACTTGATCCATTGCGTCTGGGCGAAATTATCAACGTGGGCTTTGCCTTCTGTCAAACCTGTCCACGTCGTCCCTTACCTTGTCCGTGAATGAAGCCCTCTTGGATGACGCAGATGATTTCGCAGAGACGCAAGGGACCAACTTCCCAAACCGCTAACTAAATCTTACTGATTCTATTTATTTACAGCAAGGTTTAAACTAGGGATTAGGGAGGAGGGCCGGTACTGGACGTTGCGGTGTAGGGTTTTGTTCTTGCTGTCGACCTGCGAAGCAACAAGCACAAAGGACTTTAATAACCTAAGCAAACAGGGATTCTCCTAACTATCTTTAAAGTTTTTAACTATTCTATCTAGCTGTTCTTGAAACCAAAGTCATTCAGGGTTTTCGGATATTCTCCTACCTGCGATCAGCGTAGTGTTGGCTTTCGTCCAGTATTTCTTTGGGTAGTTGCGATAAGGAAGTCGTCAGACGTCCTCTTAGGATAGGCAGTCAGCTTGTAATGTCAGGTGGTTGTTGTTTAGCTAAGAAATAAAAGGAAGGATTACTTTTGATCTTTAAAAGTGTTTTCGCAACTTCTCACACTAGTACCTATCACTTACTTGTATATTACTTCTAGATTCTTTGTCCTGGGGGTTCTTGTCTTTTCTTGTGACTGATAAAAGATAACACAGACCTAACAATACAATAACCTAGACGTCTTTCTTCACATATCTTTCATTTAGGATCAAAAGCTATATTCACTCTTAGTCTAGAAATCAAGATTATTCACAGCACACAAACACTTTCACGGTAACCAAAAGATCTGAAATACAATATTCAACATTAATCAAGAGTGTCCAAAGTCTCTTCCTTGCATCCTTTCTGCAAGTCTTTTAGAGTTCCCAAAAATTATTGTCGACCTTTCTTGCGAAGGGCGCCTTTAAATATTCAAAAGTACTTAGCTTTCCAACTTTAGTCTTTCAGGATTCTTATTCCGGTGTGCAGGGAAGAACCACCTTGAAGATGAGCAGCAGTGAAGTCCTGACGAAGCCGGAATGCCATCAGGTGAGTTCTCAGCAGAGCTGCCACTAGACGCGACCTTCGCCGGAAGAAAACCGAAGGCAAAGCGCCTTCCAGAAGGCGGGGTGCGGTTTAAATACCGAACCGCACCCAGCCGCTCCCTGCTACGCACAGGAACGTGCGTGAAGACGGAGATTTCATTTCTCCTTGGATGCGCACCAAAAAGGTGCGTGTGAGGGATGCGGGGAGAGAAAGACAAGACCTTCAAGCACAAGGTCACAATTTAAAACTAGCGCAATTGTCCAAAACCCCTGAAATAAAAGGTACACTATGAAATCAGGCTACAAGACCAAAGTAATACTCATATTAAAAGAACCGTTGAAGGCATGGTTGGACATAATACAAGTAAAAAGGCTTGAAGCATAAAAAGTATCATACACCCTACCACACTGACTAAGAAGCGTGCGGGGTGCACGGGACAGGGGTGGGTTTTAATGAGGGGAATACTACATGTGTCTAGAGGGCATGTGTAGTAAAATGAGTCTGAATAGTCATGAGTAAAGTCATGAGCAGCGTGATTCATGACACAGGCATAGACAATTGTGTTCAGGAAGAAGAAAATGAAACAACCCAAAGCCAAATCCAGCAAACACCTGAACAAGGCCAGTTTAGGGACCAAGCAGAAGAAACTGATACAAGACCTGGACCTAGTCAGTTAGGGAGAAACACAGAAGACGATCTTGAAACAAATGTGCCACAACAGAACGAAAATAAAAGAGTGTTCGAAGACAGTCAAGACACAGTGCCAGTTAAAAGACTCAGAAAAGGAGACGCTGTACCTAGATTTGTAAAGAGACTGAGACTGCGACTAAAGACAACAAACGAAGAACCTGAGCAGATAAATGAAATCACAAGTCAAACTGATCTTGCTGTGATAAAAAACAAGAGAAGGAGTGCTCGTATAAAAAGACTGGACAACAAATATCAGAGTCCTGAGTGGACTTACTTTGTATTGGAAGATTTTGAAAACCTGGAAATAAGTGACGAAAGTGATGAAGAGTTGATTACTGATCAGACCCACGAAGAAGCGAAACCAACCTGAAAGTTGCCCGAGTAAGCAAGCTGTGCAGAGTTACAAAGAGGGGTTGAAGCTGCTTTTGAGTCAAAATGTCTGATTCCTCTGTGAATGGGAGACCGAGACAAGGTTGTTTTAAAACATGCTGCAAAGTATGTTTATGTAGTGTAGCAATAGTACTGATACTTTGGATAGGACTAACAATAGCTATTCCTTCTATGATGAGTAAAGACACAAACCTATACCCTACTAATCAACTGCCAAAAGACACTGAAGAATTACAGACTAGAAATACACCACAAAGAGTAGATGCACCAGAAAAGGCACTTAGCCTTAAGCAAATAAAGGTAGACTTAGAAGCATCAGATGAGGAAGGACTACATTATAATAAAATCAAGAACAAAACTCATTTAAATGTTTTTGCAAACCTGTTAGTACATTATGTAGAAGCTATGGAAATAGACGATTGTTATGTCTGCATGAAGCTGCCTACCTCAGTAGCTGAAGGTGTGACATACCACCATTTGCCACTAACCTATGGAATTTCCTGTAGTATTCTAACTAGTTTATTCTATAGAAGAGGACCTTTACAGTATTATTATTCAAACTTTGATGTGATATTTTCTGAACTTCCTGTGCGAAGAAACCTGAACCCTGTACATACAACTAGAGATGTAGCCAAATACATGAGTGAATATTTTCTAACTGTAGGTAAAATAAATATAGATGATGCACACAAAGATAACTTGACCTGTTCATTACACGAGAAAGAGAAAAAGTTTCTAAATATGGTAGAGAAAAGAAGAGAAAGTTTCCAAAAGAAAGCAAAAGACAAGAATCAGAAAACCCCTAAATGGGCTGAAAGCATAGGGAGCACCTCAAATGGTGGGGCTAATGCTGCTATGTTGCTGGATTTCGAAAAGAAGGGGAAACTTTGTCTTCAAAGAGAAAGAACCAGTTACTATAACAATATATTCATTGGTTCCAGTGAATGTGAACACAATTACAAGGTAATTGGGGGTTGGGGTTTCAAAGATGGGTCAGAGCCTTTGTTTCCTGGAATTTATTATATATGTGGGAACAAGGCCTATTTCAAATTACCCGACCATTGGTACGTGAGCTGTTACTTTGGTATTGTCTTCCCAAAGATATACCATGTGGGGAAAATCACTGGAAGCACTGAAAGAACTAATGAATTAGTACGTAGTAAAAGAGAAAGTGTTGGTGAGATAGTAGGTGATATTTTTAGTGCATTGATACCTACAGTGGGAGTGGCTCTGAATACACACAGAATTTGCAAATTGTCAACAGTAGTAGATCGGTTATCAACTGACACTGCTGGAGGTTTCCTGATGGTCAATACCAAATCGGTTGCGATCAGATCAATGGTTGTACAAAATCGACTTGCCCTTGACACGTTATTGGCAAAAGAGGGCGGAGTCTGCAGAATGTTGAAAGCGCAACATTTTTGCACTTACATACCAGAAATAAGTGTGGACATAAAGGGGTATGTGAGAAATATTAAAAATTTGGAAAAATAGCTCAAACCACTGGAGGTTGATAGTGCATGGAAGAGACTTACTGATGGTCTCTCCACTGTAGGTGGTTGGTTTTCTAATTTAGGTAAGAGTCTTGTGAGTAAAATACTGATGCCAATAGCGGGAATAGGTCTATTAGTGTTCATAATAATAATTTGCTGCAAGTGTCGAAAACACAAAAAGAAATATTCTGTGAATAAGCGAGGAGTGAAAAGAAATGTCGAAAGAGCTCGAATTAGAAGAATTGAATAATCAGATATACAAAAGAATGAAAAATTCTCATCCTAATAAACTTAATGAGAAAAGACAAAATAGAAAGTTTGAAGAAATTGAACTGGGTGAGATGTGAGAAGTTGGCATCTGGTTCCATTAATTGTGATGATGTAAAATATCATCAAAGAGGGGATTGATGGAGCAAGGATTCGCACGTGAAGTGACTTGCTTGAATTCATGAACTTCGAATAACGTTAATTAACTAATCAATATTTTTGCCTTATTAATTTACCCCTTTTTCCGACATTTGTGGGTGTCCGAGAGAAGCTTGCCTATGTGTTTAGTAATCCTAATACGCTTGCAATCTAAAATGGCCGTTGCTACGCGGAAATTTCTACTGCGCATGCGTCGGTCACACCCATGTGATGTTGATCCAGCGGGCTATAGGAAATATGTCATAAGCTACGCTACCCAACTCCACAGTATATACTATCAATCACTCATTAATCGTAAGGCCCAATAATCTAACATGACATATTTTGTCCAACTGAATCATGTGACCTAATTAACCTATTCACAAATTATATACATTTATATACAACCGCGGTAAATAAATTCATCATATTTTACAAATCCTACAAATTAATTAAGCCACTGTGGCGATAAATCTAGATAATAGTAACCTAAACTCATGAAATAACAAGACCAGCTTGTTTTCCAAAGAAAGATTTTATTAGCTACTCATTTGGAAATTGTATTAGAAATTTTATTAAAGAATTTTTATTTGAATCATTGCAAAGGGTTATGACAGTTTTAATATGAATCAAAATATTATTGCAAATGAAAATTATTATTTTGGCATTTTCAAAACCTAAGTCCCTAACTAAGCTAACTGTAATGTATTTTTAAAAGAATAAAGTTTATGAAGGCCCTTACGTGCTCCAATGGAAATCCAACAGCACAACGCCCTCATCGAAAGGTCCGCAAGGAGAAGCATAACTCTTCCACGGGGCAAGAGTTTTTATACCTTTCTACGCTAAGCTAATCTAAGAAAGAGCATATTTCTCTGCTGAAATCGGAGTCCCATTGGTCAAAAAGTGACAGGCGACGTGTCGCCACATTTTCAGAATCACAGTTCCGTCACGTTCTTAGAGACCATTGTCTATAGTTTTCGAACAACGCAGCTTCCTCCAGTTGCAACATTTGATACAAGGAAAATGTTTTGGCTTCCTCAGATATGTAGTTGTTTCAGACCTTCTTGCCGGTTCCTGGCCTTGGCCTTGCTCGACTAAAGGTTTGTCAGCTCAGCACGACAAATTTGTTTCATGCCGGAGGAAATCGCTGCCAACATGGACTCTCTCTGGCTCCAAGCAGATTTTAGTAAACGCGAATATTCACTAAGCCCAAAGCCTCTTTTAGAAACTATCATATAAACAAACACAAAAGAATAATTAATGCGAGTAATATAGTTCGTTCTGTTGCCACCCTCCATTGCTAATGCTTAACCCATTAGTCTAAATTACCTAGCTAAAAATGCACAATTAAAGCAGCATTTTATATCTACCATTCTTCATTTAATCCAGCAGGGTTCTTTATGCACCTATACAGAATAGAGTGACACCACATAGACAGGAAAGCAAAATAAGCACATGCCATTTATTCTAAACAGCTGCAATTAATTTTTGACATGACAATAGACACGATTAATTTATTATTTTTCACATACAAGGAAATGCAACATTTTGCACATTTATAAGCACACATGTTAGTTTCCCACGTGTTCTGTGTAGATGTAACTTTAAACTAGGTTGAATTGATACACACATAACACAATTACTAATATAATTATTCTTGATATATGGAAGTGTGACTTCTCGAGTTGAAATGGAAAACATTTCTGAATCTCGCTCAATCAGCTCCCTCATCTGGTGATTCCCAAATCACCACACCACACCCAAAATTTAGCAAATTTTATCTTAAACGAAAATGGTTCAATTTCACTGTGTTAGTATTTCTAAAGACTTGTTTCAACAAAATCCTTGCAACTGTCATATTGAGCTCTGCGTAACTCCTCAAGCTCTACCTCCCTCTCCTGTTCCTTTTTGATCTTGTAAATTCTCTTCCTTTCCCTCATGTGCTTCTTTCTCTTGTGTAACATGCAACTGATTTTGGTCAAAACTATCACAAAAATTATCACAAATAAAGGTTTTAGAATCTTGCCAAGAACTGAACCACCAATTTCTTGAAACCAGGTTTTGATAGCTTGGAATCTTTTTGAAAGACGTTCTGAAAAATCATCCTCTTCTAAAGGGACTATTTCTGAGTGCATCTCTGTAATGTTTCTAATGTACATTTCAATATTCTTACTCTCGTCAGGAATGTAAGTACAGCAATGCTGCACATGTAAAATGCCACAGACTCCTCCCTCTTTTGCTAGGAGTATGTCCAGGGCAAGGCGATTTTGCATCACCATCGATCTAACCGCAATGGCCTCCACATCCACTAACTGGAAACCACCCGCTGTGTCAGTGGACAATCTGTCAACAATTGTGGACAATTTTCTGATTCTTCCTACATTCATGGTTATACCTACTAAAGGTATCACTGCTTCAAAAATGTCTCCCAAAATTTCTGAGAAACTTTCTCTTTTAAACCTGTTCAAATGATTACTGATTTCAAAAGAACCCTCTTCATTTCTGTCAACATGACATTTTTTTGGAAAAACAAGACCAACAAAACATGTCCCGTACCAATGGTCCGGGAGATTATAATAAGCTTTATCTCCACAGACAAAATAGATCCCAGGAAAGATTGGATCTCTGCCACCTTTGAATCCCCAACCCCCCATGATTTTGTAAGTGTCCTCACAATTGCTAGCTCCTACAAAGAAATTATCAAAAAGAGTATTATCTCTCCTAATGCAAAGCTTGCCACTAATTGGTTTGTCTATGGGAATTGCAACATTATCAAAAGATTTGCCATTAGGCTTTTCATCCTCCTTCTGCCAAAACTTCGATTTGGTCTGTTTGACCATCTTGTTTCTTTTATAAATGGCCCTTCTCTCCTCAACAAGATTTAAGAAAGTCTTTTCTTCAGCTCTCAATTTACAGGTTAGATTATTTCTATAAGCGTACTCATAAGTAAGCTCATTAGTGACTAAAAAGAATTCCCTCATCTGTTTGGCCTTCTTGTGTTTATTTAAAGCATCCTCAATCTTCAGATTAGCAAAGATTTTGTCATAATTTGAATAATAGTACTCTAAACGACCAGTTTGGTAAAATAAACTAGCTATCACACTGCAGGTTATGCCATAAGTAAGAGGAAGCATATTGTATGTCACTCCGTCAGAGACAGAAGAAGGCAACTTTACACAGATATAGCAATCTTTGACACTCATGACCTTAACATATTCTTCTAAAAGCCTCGAAAATGTATTGCTTGAAAAATCACCAACAGATCTATCCTGATGAATATCTGGTCTGTGATCAATAACTTTGTTAGCTTTGTGTGTTGCACTATGTTTGTCTTGACTAACTGAAGCTTTGCTTGTCATATTGACTTTGTACTTCTCCTTATCGATTCCGAAAGAAAAATGACAGCTAAAACTAACCAGAGCAGAATTAATATGAGCACACACACCAGAGTCATCTTACAGCATTTCTTGAAGATGGAACATTGTGAAGTACCACGCGTCATAACAAAAGGCATTATTATTTTTTTTAAAAAAGCCTTATTTACAAAAAGAGAAAACAAAAATTTTCAAAATTTTCGAAATACCTAAAATGTAAAAAACCCCCCTTTTAAATTTTTTTTTTTTTTTTTTAAAACCCTCTAACAATCTTTCTTTGACCTTGCGTCACAAGTTATTCTCCTACTAAATACAATTTCTTCGACCTTGTGTCACCTAACACAATTTCTTCAGCCTTATGCCAAGATCAGAAACTTAAACTTAATCCTAAATTCTAACAGGTTAGTACTTCAATCATTGTCACTATTGTCCTCAATTTCTTCCTGACTGCTACTGTTTATCTCAATTACAGGTGGAATTATTATATACGCCCACTCAGGAGATTTGTACTTTTGATTTGGCCTCAAAACTCTTTTTGTTTTTCTAGAAATGACTTCTATTTTCTTTCCTTTTTCTACTTTCTTTTCAGGATTTTCCTGACTCGTGATTTCATTTACCTGCTCTTTCGATCTCTTTACTAACCTGACTCTCAACCCTCCGTTTTCAGTTGGCCAGGTCTCTCCTTTTCTCAAAATTTTTCTTTTCGGCTCAGACACATTAGATTCTGTTTTCCACGATCTTTTCTTCACTCTTTCCCTCTGACATTCTTCATCACTCTCTCCAGAGTCACTGTCAGAAATTTCAATTCTTATCTCAGGATCTTCTCTAATCGGCAATTTCACTCCGTTAGGAACACCACTCTCTCTCCCTTCACTGGTACTCGGCAATTCGTCTTCCTCCACTTCTTCAATTACCTTTAACTTCCCAGTTCCGGATTTCTTGTTCCTGCTTTCAGAGCTTGTTTTCTGCCTTTCGATATTCTCCTGGTCTTTCTTCTGAACTTTATCAGATTCTTCTGTAATTTCTGTCTTTCTTCTTTTATCCTTTTCACGTTCTTTTATCTCTTCTGTTTCCTTGTCTGATTCTTCTGCTGATTCTTTATCTAGCAGATTATCTTCATCTTCAGAATCTATTTCAATAATTTTCAAATCTTTTCCAATCAAATCTCCATTCGCAGATGATTTTTCCAGATGTCGACTTCTTTGTCGATCTTCAGAATCTTAATTTCCTCCAGCTTCTTCTTCAGAATCTGAATCATCTGTTGTCGGACTTTCTTCATCAGAGTTTTCAGGTGTTGGTATTGGAATAGTGTGACTGGGATGGATCCACCTTTTTAATCCTCTACACTTCACTGCATTCGTTGTTACGAGAATCACCTGCCTTGGTTTCTGCCACCTCGGGACCAAGCAGTTTCTTCTTTGATGAACTTTTGTTCTGACCCAATCTCCAGGTCTCAGATCATGTGTCTGCACTTTGTCTTTCGATTGTACTTCAATTCCCACCTGATTAGACACAGAAGTCACTACGTCAGACAATCTCTTGCAGTATTCCAAAATTTCACTGTCATTAATGCTTAACAGTTTTCCTACTGGTACAAAAGCTTGTCTCATGACTCTGCCCATAATAATTTAATGAGGACTCAGACCTGTCTTTTTATCTGGTGTACTTCTCAGGGTCATTAGAACAAGTGGAAGAGCATCTGTCCACTTTATACCAGTATCAAGACACATTTTTCCAATTCTATTTTTAATTGTTCCATTAATCTGCTCAACTACTCCAGATGCCTCTGGTCTGTATGCACAATGTATTTTCTGCTCAATGTGTAATGCTTCACAGATCAACTTCATCAGTTTGTTATCAAAATGTCCCCCTCCATCACTCTCAATAGTGACAGGGAAACCATACCTTGGGATTATTTCACGCAGAAGCAACTTTGCCACTGTAATTGAATCACTGTGATGTGTGGGAAATGCTTCTACCCACCTTGAAAACAAACACACAATCACCAAAACATATTTCAAACAGTTGTGTCTCGGCATCTCAATGAAATCCATCTGTAGTCTGGTGAAAGGACCACCCTCCCGACCTATGATTCCCGTTCCCACAACTGATTTCCTGTTTGGGTTCATTTGTTGACAAGTCAAACACCTTTGACAAAGAGACTCTGCAATTGTTCTAAACTTGGTATTAAACCATGTTTCTTTGAAAATCCTAATCATAGAATCTCTTCCAATATGACCAGGGCCATGATACATTCTGGCCATGTCAGCAATCATGCAATTTGGTAAAACTACTCTGCCATCTTTGTAAGTCAAAACTCCGTCCTCATCTCGCTGTCTACAATCTGCCTTTAACCATGTGTTTTTCTCCTCATCATCAGCTTCATTTTGCAAATCCCTGATTTCCTGCCATGTCTCAACAACAGATGTTAGCATCAGTGAACTTGAACCAAATTCTTTGTTTTTCTCCCTATTAAGTGCATAAATATTCCTTGCACAATACTTAGCAATTTCATCCGCATAAGCATTGCCTCTGGTGATAAAATCTTCACCTTTTCTGTGTGCTGCACATTTTACTACAGCACTTTCTTTTGGCAACTGTATGTCATCGATTAGTCTTTTGATAAATTCTGCATTTCTGATTGGTGAACCTGTTGATGTCATGTAGCCTGTCTCATTCCTTTTGCAATTCTATGACCAAGGTATTTCACTTCTTGTTTACAAAATTGTAACTTTGCAGGAGACACTTTATGTCCCTCACCTGCCAGATGATTCAACAGAGTTATTGTATCTGTTACACAGCTGTCCCTTGTTTTTGCTGCAATCAACAAATCGTCAATGTATTGTACTAATGTCGATCTGCCAGGTAAATTCAAATCTTCCAAAGATCTCTTCAATAACTCATTAAATATAGAAGGACTCTCAGTATACCCTTGAGGAATTCTACACCATGCGAGGGTCCTACTCTGGAACCGGAAAGCAAAGATTTCCTGGCTCTCTGGATGCAATGGAACAGTAAAGAACGCATTGCAAAGATCAATGACAGTATACCATTCTGCATCATGCGGAATTTGGTAAAGAATGACTGCTGGGTTTGGAACAACTGGGCAACAAGGAACAACAATTTGGTTAATCTTTCTCAAATCCTGAACAATCCTATATGTTCCGTTTGCCTTTTTGATCCCCATAATCGGTGAGTTACAAGGGCTGCTCACAATCTCTTTTAGGATACCTTGCTTAATGAATTTCTCAATTACAGGAATAACACCCTCAATTGTTTCTGCTTTCATTTTGTATTGAGGAATGTTTGGAAATTCTATTCTCTGCTTCACTATAATTTTGACTGGATCGACATGTTTCATCAGACCCATTTCATTTCCATTCAAATCCCAAATTTCGGATTTAACTGTCTTTTTCAACTCCTCTGGTAAATTTTCTTCATCAAAGGTAGAAAATAATTTTGTTTCTTCTGCCTCAACCATTAGCATAGTTAGTCTGTATAACCCATCTTCCTCCATGGTTTGTAATTCAATCCCATCAGGCGAGCAATATATTCTGCAATTCATTTTGCATAATATATCTCTCCCTAGTAAATTCACTGGACTGCTGTTACAAACTACAAATCTGTGTTTGTCTTTAAAACTGCCTATTTCCACATTCACAGGCTCTGTAAGGTCTGTTTTCATTTGTTGATTACTTACTCCGACTACTTGGATGGTATCCCCAGAGAGAGGTAGGTTTTCAATTTCCACTGATCTAAAAGTAGAACGGGTAGCACCAGTGTCCACAAGAAAAGTGATTTCTATATCATTCACTTTCCCATTTACAAATGGACCAGACTGATCAACCTCAAGAGTGGCTCCAATCACTCACTCTTCCCCCTCTCTCGGGCACCTTCAGAAGCAATCATCAGAATCGCTTCCTTTGTTTCCTGTTAACCAAAATTGTCCTGTTGCATTTTGCAAATTTTGCCTTTGAGCTCTTATTACCTGTTCACCTCCGCTGAATCCAATATCTGGATTGTATTTCTGACCTCCCCCACAATTTGGAAATGGAGGCAGTGGAATCTGATTATGTTGTTGTGTTAATTGCTGCTGTAGCTATCGCTGAAGACTCAGGTCATTTAGCTGACGCTGTAGCCGTAGCTGTTGCTGCAGATCATCATCATTCTGCATCTGTGGGTTTAATGATGTATTTTTAAAATTTCTGGGTGGAATTTTACACTCGTTCTTCCAATGACCTGTTTCGCCGCAATTAAAACAAGGTAACTTTTGTTTTAATTCTTCAATTTTCATATTAAACTTTGGTTTGTTTAAATTAGTGAAATTATTTTTAAACTTTCCCTGACCATGATTCTGGTTCTGTACAAAGTTTCCATTTTTATTTTCAAGGCTTGTAATCTGTTGCTCAGCCACCTTCACCTGTGCCCACATTGCCTTTTCTTTTAAATTTTTATGTTTAGCTTCTAACTCATCACTACAGTATTTTGCCTTTCTCAAAATATCATCAACTGAATTTGATTGCCATCCAACAATATTATTCCTGATCATTTCTCCAATTTCTGGTCTAAGACCATAGACGAATCTGTAAATAAAGTGGCTCATGTCCTTTTCATCCAGCTTTTCATAGCCACTGTATTGTTTAAAAACCAGTAATAACCTTTCATAAAATGAATGAACTGATTCTTTTGGTTCCTGATTTGTTCTGTCTATTTTAACCCAATCAACTTCCTTCGGGGCAATTTTCTTTTTCAACCAGTAAATCACTTTGTTATAAACATCCATGACCTCTGGTGCTGGAGCACCTGTCTCTTTAATTCGATCTGGTTCAGCTTTTGGCCAACTCACAGCAATTTTGCATTCTGTCCAAAGATCTGATGGGACGACAATGTCGAAAAATCCATCTAGATCAATCCATAGAACTTTTGAAACTTTAATAAACCTGTCTACCTGTCGGTACCATTCCACAGGCTTTTCTCTCAGTCGAGGAAAATCATTAGTAAAGAGCAGAATGTCCTGTCTTGTCCATGGTACATGTACATACCCTCCACCTGCAATTTCCCTCATTGGAAACTGTTTAGACAGTTGGTCCAACTTATCCAACCTTTCATCTTCCTTCTTTTTGGTCCATTTCACTCTCCATTTACTCAACTCACCCAATTTCTTGATGTAAACAATCAATTCTTTTATGTGTGTAATTCTCCCTCCTGTATTAAAGTTCCCAATGTCCTTCTCTGTAAAGTCTAATCTGTAGTGCTTTCCCAGGTTTTTCTGTTTGCTCAAATCAATTTCTAATTCTGCTGCCAGTTCTTCCAATTGATCATATTTATTCTTTGTTTTCCATTGAATGCTTTTACTGATAAACAGGAGTTCATCATCTCGATAGAATTTTAAACTGTCAGGACCAATTGTGCCAATTATTAATTCTTCCAAGTCTGCTTTTAATTTTGCAACATCAAGTTTAGGATTTGACTCAGTTTTCTCAAGAGAATTTTCATCTGACTCTGCACCCATTGGTGTCTGGTTAAAAGAACCCTGATTAAAAGTCAAGTCAGGCATTCTTGATTTTTCACGATGTATTTCTGATAATTCTGAATAAAAATTTTCAGCTACCTTTTGAATTTCTGCATTTAATGGATTTGTTAAACCTGGCTGTTTTATTTCTTTTTGCTCAAAAACAGGCTGAACAGGACCAATTGTTACTGGAACTGTCACTGCTTCCATGCTTTTAGTTATCTGCCTAATTAATTCTTCTTTTGATCGTAAGTATTCTGAAGTATTAGCAACTTCCTCATTCCTGTCAGTTCTCAGTAGATTTCTAGGGGCTTCCCTTTCCATTGGAAAACTTCTGTTTTCTATATAAGCACTAGAATTAGTTCTTGTTTCAAATCGTTCCGGAGTTTCAAAAGATTCAGAATTATTTGGGTACAATTTTGGCGTGTCATTTAAAGGAGGTGCACTTGGAGTGGTTTCGGTAGAAACCATCGGAGTGGACCATGAACGAGGCTGTCTCAATGGGGCATTGTTATTATTTGTTGTGTAAATTTCTTCTAGAACTGCGTCTTCAGATTCGCTTTCTACAACAGTATTATTTTTCTTTTCAGATCTCCTTTCCCCTGGAGTCCCTAAAACCATTTCCCTAATTAAATAGAGACCATCGCACATATCTCCCTGTCTCCACATACGCATTCTATCCTCATGCGTTTCTCGTCTGTAACTCGGTGTTTTCGGAGGTCTTTTTATCCCACTTGCTTCTTTCTGAAGCTGAAACATCTCATCCTCCCATTCAACTAAAGCTTCAAATTGTGTTGGTCTAGGCTTCGGTACAAGAGCTGACATCTTTTCTCTGAAATTTCTTAAAATTTTTATGTTAAAAGAACCATCATCCGGCCAAACCAATACTCCATCATCCTTTGTGTAATGTTTCCAAACATCAAACCACAGAACAGTATGGTAACCATATTCGCCTTCCATATATGCTGCAGGTGTCTTGTACTTATGAAGTAATTTACCACCTCGCGTTTTTATTTTCTTGTCAGGTGAAATAAATTTTTTTTATTTTTGAAGCATCGAAGTCTTTTTCTCAACATGTTTATAATAATAAGTCATTTTTAAATCAAATCCGCTTAATCAGAAATGATTGTAAATATTTCCTGGTTGTTCCGTAACACCAGCCAATCCGTGCGCGCAACACACCAACAAGCCAATCAGGTTAGAGCTACGTCACTACCTTGTTCGACCAATAGAAATAGAGCTTCCCACAAAAGCCAATCAGCGTTCAGCTCGACAAAGTTACGTGAGCCAATCAGAGTACAGCTTGTGACGTATAGTACCCAATCACTGCGCGGACCGTGTGACGTACACAGCCGCTGCGGTTTCTCGCGTCTCACTCTCAGTGCTCAACCCTTCTTCACAAAAACTTTTCACAGCGCCATTTTAAAGACGCTTTTCTCAATGAAATTCGATTAACAACAACAAAAAGAACAAATCATTTGTATGTTTCTCTAAATAAAGTGATAGCTTTTATAGACACACAAGAAATTCTTTGCGTGGAATAGACAACGCTACTCTAACAGAATATACATTTGCTGATAAAGTAAATTTCTACTCTACCCTTCAAACACGTAATAGCGAACGCGTTTCTCTCTGAATGCACATAAAGTAGCAATTCAAAGTTTGACTCGAACGAAATTAAAAAACCATTTACGCACTTTCAAGCGGAAAGTATCTCTAACCATACACACATGAAATCCTAGCAGGACTCTAATCCATTATAGATAACATGAATCGTCCGTAAAATAAACGACGTTATCCTACCCTTCACTCAAGCTCGAATATATTCTATTACTTTTCCCACAAAGAGTTTTAGAACGGGCACATTGTCCCTATACTCAAAGCTTCGATTTCATAGACAATCCTCACTATGCATACATTCTATCTAACACACCTATATCCCTAACACGTGTTGCACGACGACAACACTTGTGATACACGACGATACCACAATTCTGAAACAGATCAAATGCACTGTGTGACTTCACTCTTGCCACACCACTCTGTACCGGTACAACTAGGATTTTTCACACTGCAGGAAAAATACCTTTCGACTACATATAACGCAAATGAACGAACTCAACATATGTTAATAATCGATCCTATGCAACTACCATGTATAGTATGTCGGTTACCATAGCAACCATCAAGTCTGCTACCAGGAAATTGATCCAGCGGGCTATAGGAAATATGTCATAAGCTACGCTACCCAACTCCACAGTATATACTATCAATCACTCATTAATCGTAAGGCCCAATAATCTAACATGACATATTTTGTCCAACTGAATCATGTGACCTAATTAACCTATTCACAAATTATATACATTTATATACAACCGCGGTAAATAAATTCATCATATTTTACAAATCCTACAAATTAATTAAGCCACTGTGGCGATAAATCTAGATAATGGTAACCTAAACTCATGAAATAACAAGACCAGCTTGTTTTCCAAAGAAAGATTTTATTAGCTACTCATTTGGAAATTGTATTAGAAATTTTATTAAAGCATTTTTATTTGAATCATTGCAAAGGGTTATGACAGTTTTAATATGAATCAAAATATTATTGCAAATGAAAATTATTATTTTGGCATTTTCAAAACCTAAGTCCCTAACTAAGCTAACTGTAATGTAATTTTAAAAGAATAAAGTTTATGAAGGCCCTTACGTGCTCCAATGGAAATCCAACAGCACAACGCCCTCATCGAAAGGTCTGCAAGGAGAAGCATAACTCTTCCACGGGGCAAGAGTTTTTATACCTTTCTACGCTAAGCTAATCTAAGAAAGAGCATATTTCTCTGCTGAAATCGGAGTCCCATTGGTCAAAAAGTGACAGGCGACGTGTCACCACATTTTCAGAATCACAGTTCCGTCACGTTCTTAGAGACCATTGTCTATAGTTTTCGAACAACGCAGCTTCCTCCAGTTGCAACATTTGATACAAGGAAAAGTTTTTGGCTTCCTCAGATATGTAGTTGTTTCAGACCTTCTTGCCAGTTCCTGGCCTTGGCCATGCTCGACTAAAGGCACGACAAATTTGTTTCATGCCGGAGGAAATCGCTGCCAACATGGACTCTCTCTGGCTCCAAGCAGATTTTAGTAAACGCGAATATTCACTAGGTCCAAAGCTTCTTTTAGAAACTATCATATAAACAAACACAAAAGAATAATTAATGCGAGTAATATAGTTCGTTCTGTTGCCACCCTCCATTGCTAATGCTTAACCCATTAGTCTAAATTACCTAGCTAAAAATGCACAATTAAAGCAGCATTTTATATCTACCATTCTTCATTTAATCCAGCAGGGTTCTTTATGCACCTATACAGAATAGAGTGACACCACATAGACAGGAAAGCAAAATAAGCACATGCCATTTATTCTAAACAGCTGCAATAAATTTTTGACATGACAATAGACACGATTAATTTATTATTTTTCACATACAAGGAAATGCAACATTTTGCACATTTATAAGCACACATGTTAGTTTCCCACGTGTTCTATGTAGATGTAACTTTAAACTAGGTTGAATTAATACACACATAACACAATTATTAATATAATTATTCTTGATATATGGAAGTGTGACTTCACGAGTTGAAATGGAAAACATTCCTGAATCTCGCTCCATCAATGTGACGTACTCGCAGTTCTGGAGGGAATCTGTTTGCATCTGCGCATTAGAGCTAAAATGGCTGCTTTGTGTTCTCACATGCAAGAAGCTTGCATTGCTGCTTTTGCTATGCTGTTCGTTCTGCTTCATCACTAAAGCTATAGTTATTATAAAGTAATGGGTTTAGAGTAGAAATTCATGGTATACAGTGTATTCTTTTTTTTTGTGTTCTAAAAGTGTTTCTTTTCCATTTCATGATACATTGCGAACTATGGCCTACTGTCCCCTGCTGCACTCCATCTTGCTTGAAATTGGTCTGCGCGAGATATGCGAGTCTCCACAGCAGTGACCTTCGAATTACAGCCAGATGGCAGCCCTAGCCAAGATGCACCTGGGAAGAAAATTCTCACCTAGTCGAAAAATCAGAACTGTACCAAAATAAATACAATGTATATAATGTTAATGTCACCATTGTTATGTGTAAAGCATATGTCATGAGAAACTAGAATTCAAGGGGCGGGTAAGAAATTCAAATGAGGAGCCTGAGAAAGCTAAAATTTTAGGTGGTGTGATGACCTGTCCTTTTCCTTTGTCCAATCGAAATTGGGGATTCTTACACTTGCAACATTGGGGGATGGTACACTGACCTGGAAAACAGTATAACTAGCCTAGGTTTAGCTAGAGAAATTGTCCGACTTGTCCGAATCGCTGACCTGTCACTGACCCAACGCACTCAATAGCTGATCGAGAACAGAGGTGCTGCGAAGCACTCTGTCAGACAGACTCGCCGACCCAATCGGGGTTTTGGGGACCTTAAGTGCTGGCGAAGCATTTTGCTGGGGAATTCGATAACCCAATCGGGGTTCTGACTGATAGCTGCAGAGAGGGTGTAGCGCAGGCGTTGCAACTGAACTGCGGGTGCTGGTCTAAACTTTGGTGGTCCTGTCCTGATCCTAATCTGGTCTACCCTGTCCTGGTTTCCATACTGCACCTGCTGGCCTACTGGCAACTGCATTTGCTTGGGGTGTTTCTGTCCTTAACTGACCCGTGGCCAGGGTTGGTCTCCACACCATTCTAGGTAAATATAAATCTGTGAGGGAAACACACTTGCGTCCTTTTCTTACCCTTCCTGAAATCTTGCTAGAGTTATAACTGCATATGTTCCTTTTCCTATCCTCCTCCTTTCTGAGACATTAAATAAATTGTGATCCTTGCTATTTTAGCATGACCCAATTTTCTCTTATCCTTTAGAATTGAAGATAAAGAACTGTTCATGAGTATATAGATGTTCCTTTTCTTTACCCTCCTTTAGCCGAATTAAAGTGGTTGCTCTGAATTATTAGCGTGTTCCATTTCTTACCTTCCCTATAGCTACATGGTTACTTCAATTTCGTCATTACAAATTAAGTTCCTTTTCCTTATCCACCTTTCTAGTGGTACTCAAACTTTGATTTCTAGCATGTTCCTTATTTTTCCCGTCCTTTAGAAACACCATATTAAGTCTAATTTCTGTGAGTTTCTTATTAGCATGTTCCCTGTTCTTACCTACCCTTTAGACTCCTAAATGGTTGGCATCATATATCTTTTACATGGTTATACGCTTTTCATGATTTTGGTTATCGATAGTTTGCTTGCTGTGAACTTTTTGCTTTCAAACATTGATGAAGATTAGATGAAGGTTTTCTAAACCTATTGAGTCTGTGGTTATTATAAAAGAGCGCAAATGTTATAAATGTTATTTGACTGCTTATCTTTGCAGCTAGCTCCCTGATCCATTGCGGTCGTAGGTACCAGTGACAAGGATTGGTAAGTTAATGGTATAGGAATCAGTTAGTATTAAAAGGCTGGTAGTAGAGTGTAGGTTACCCGATTAAGTAAATATGGTGAATTGAATTATGGGCCCAAGTGTGCAGATGGTAAAATTATAGTCGGGTGACCTGCGCGCTCTATCACTCGGATAGATAGGTTTCTGTGTTCCGGGACCCTGTTGGGTTCCATAACTACCGTACTTCATATGAGCAAAACCTTGTCAGATCATAACCCGGTGGAATTAACCCTTCAATGGGATAAGATCCCAACTCCGATACCGACCTGGAAACTGCAGCCCACGGTGCTGGAAGATCCGGTCTTCCGTCATACCCTCTCGGAGGCAATTGGCAATTATTTCTCGGAGAACACAGGGTCTGCTAGTGCTCGCCAGCTGGAATGGGACGCCTTTAAAACAGTTATAAAGGGAGTGGCCATTAGCAAAAAGATGGGAGTTTGGCTTGCTCTGATAGAGCGGCTCACTGAACTCAAGGGTAAGTTAATTGCATTGGACGGAGAAGCGTCGGGGTCAAATAAGCAATTGACGCAGCTAAGAGAAGCTAACATAAAATATGGAGAACTCCTTGAGGAGCTGTGCATTGTGGATCTCCAGCTATACACACAGAAACCGCACACACAGGCGGACAGGTCAGGACCGCTACTGGCATGGCTGGTTCGGAATGCTCCCTTGCCCTCACCTATATTGGAAATTCGAAATAGTGAGGGTGATGTAGTTAACACACAACTAGATATCAATACCGCATTTAGGGAATACTATGAGCACCTATATGGACCACCAACTGGACATACTAACACGGACTTTGAGCCCTTCTTTGACGGGTTATGCTTACCAAAGTTCACACAACAGGAGCGTGACGAACTAGCACGACCAATAACAGGGCTGGAAATCCGACAGGCGATTAAAGCTCTACCACGTAATAAGACCCCCGGCAATAATAATGGACTGCCTGTTGAATTCTATGCGGTATATGCCGACTTGCTGATACCTCATCTACAGTGCATATATCACAAGCCGTTGGAAGCAGGTGGGCTCCCCGCTACTACACTGCAAGCGTTGGTGGTTTCCTTACTGAAGCCTGGAAGGGATGGATTGAACCTTTTGAGTTATAGGATATTATCACTCCTTAACTCGGACTATAAATCTTGAGTAAGTTGTTGGCTAACCGACTCTGTCAGCTTATCCCCAAATTAATACACACTGATAAATGTGGGTTTGTACCTGGTAGAAACACAGCACTTAACATCAGACGCCTACATCAAATTATGATGGGCAAGTTCGGCACGGGAACTAAGGAGGGTTGCGTATCGCTTGATTTACGGCAGGCATTCGACTCGTTGCACTGGGACTATATGCCCTGTGTCCTCTCACGATTTGGTATACCGGACGAATATATTGCGTGTGTGCAATTATTATACACGAACCCCACTGCACGGGCTTGCACGGGTCAGCATATCTCACAGCAATATACTGTGGCTCGGGGTATCCGACAGGGATGCCCCTTGTCACCGTTGTTTATCCTGGCGCTGGAAATCCTTCTGCATAGACTCCGTTGTTTCTCAAGCTGTAGGGGGATAACGGAAGGTCATACGTCGCACATTGTTTCCGCTTATGCGGATGACCTCATTCTCTATATCAAATACATGGATATGGACCTTCATCCAAAGCCCTCCACCTTTGTGTCATTCCAGGAACTTTCTGGCCTGGCTATCAATGCTGCCAAGTCTTATGCCTATTTCTTTGATGGTTCTGCGCGGAGCAGTCAGTTTACTTTTGGCCCCTGGACCTTTTCATATAGCGCCTGATACTTTTCGTTATCTTGGGATACAGGTCTACCGCGATGCCGCGGATCTCCTGGATGGCAATTTGACACGCACAATTGCTGCTCTTAAATCTCAGAACCACTTCTGGACCTCGCTGCCCCTGTCAGTGGCGGGCCGGGTAGCCAGAACTAAAATGGTGCTGTTGCCAAGGCTGCTTTATTACTTCACCAACTTGCCTATACTTGTACCCACGAGGATTTTTAAATCATTGAACTCTTTACTGACAGAGCTAGTCTGGGGTATGGG
This sequence comes from Lissotriton helveticus, assembly GCF_964261635.1. Classification (NCBI taxonomy): domain Eukaryota; kingdom Metazoa; phylum Chordata; class Amphibia; order Caudata; family Salamandridae; genus Lissotriton; species Lissotriton helveticus. Next base: position 1,066,127,693 of record NC_136070.1, on the reverse strand, counting down.
ACGCAGACGTATCAGCCTGGTGAAACTACAATTGAGCACGAAACAAGGGGGGGCTATGAGTGCCGGATTTGCATGCGTATTGCTACGCTAGCCAGCTGCAATGGCTGGCATATTGGCTTGCAGGACGTAATTTACAAGAATTGGATATGTCACAATGAGATAGGGATAAGGGGGTCATCCACAGGTTCTTGTTGCCTCAGGCTTTGCTACTGGCATTGACACCCCACTTACTATGGATAGCCATCACATACTGGAAGAGCGCAGTGAGGTAGACTGGACGGACACCACCGTATGCTCCCACCATTGTGCTATGTTTCCAGGAGCAAGTGATATATGTCCGCGCTGTTACGCACCCAACGCGGGGCTGATACACATGGTATGGGACTGTTCGAGACTGGGACACTACTGGACAACAGTATGCAAGATAATGACGGATATAGCCCCAGTGCGTAACAACGACACATTGGAATATTATATACTGGGTCTAGGGCCCCATGGGAAGAAGGGTAATCCTATTTATAGGTTTGCTAATATTGCGCTCTTACTAGCTAAAAGGACAATAACTACACAGTGGAAAGTCGTTAGGGCTCCATCTCTACAGGATACAGAAGTAGTAAGATGGGGTAAGGCGGAAGGGGCTGAACTAAAACGAGAGGAGTATAGAGGCCTACGTAAAACACCGATATCGATTAGTTGGAATGCAATGATGGAGGAATATGCAACAATAGATATATTATCCTACTGAGGGGTCACACCACCACCTGTTGGGGCCTTGGACCACAGTCAAAGATCGCGCAGGCTCCTTGCAGTGCCAAGGGGGTCTATTCTCCACTATGGCAGGAATGCAGGATACACGTAGGAATGACTGTGGAATTGAGATGCACGCAGAATCAAGAACTGGGCATGTGATTGTGCTGTTATTGGCAATTTATGGCTGAGCTTGTGGGGAGGGGGAGGGCTGGGTAAGTTTTGTTAGGGTGGTATAGCTGTAATAAGACATGATAGATTTGATTAACCAAGTAATGTTATGCTGGATTTTTCTGATGTAGGCGAGTGTGCTGTAAATTAACTAAATGTTTTGCTGTCAGGGACTCATTCTACGATTTTAAGAATTTTGCGCAATGGTATCTTAGGATGCTCCTAGATCCTCCGCAATATGAATGTGTACTCTTCTGACTTTATTGTAACCATATGTAACTATGCAATGCACAAGTTCGTTCACATCTCGCATTACAATGTCTGGATAATTGCTGTGATAAATCAATAAAAACAAATTGGAAAAAAAGCAATTTTGTGCAATTCTGATATATTTCTTTTTTAAGATTTGTTTTATTTTTAATTTTTTATATATTTAGGATTTTTAAATTACATTTACATTCATAAAATAACTTTCAAAGTTGATATATTTTACTTGTATCTATTGAATTCGAAACACCCCCATCCATAAACTTTTCTGATTGTTTGTTAAACTGGAGTAAGATTAGGAAGTCTGCCTCTTCAATGCCTTTACTTTCCCCAACGTTTCTTAGACTGTAGCTAGCAGAGTAAATCTGGCCCCTCCAAATGTATGTAGTTTCCAATGTGTGTTAAATTTGAGTTAGAGCAGTAATTCTGAACCCCCTGTTTTCTCCAAATATGCTCTTTCCACTATGTTTGCTAGACTGCATTTGGACTAGTAAATCAGAAACCACCCAATGTATGTACTTTTCTCAGTGTTTGTTAGATTGGAGTTAGAATAGTAAATATTACCCATCCTACCAAAATGTATGTTATTTCATACATTTTTTGTAAAACTGAAGTTAGATTAGTAAATCTGACTCACACCCTTTCCTCAGTGTATGCACTTTCCCCAATATCCATTAGACTGGAGTTAGAGCATTAAATACAACCCCCAATGTATGCTTTTTCCCAATGTTTACTAGACCCAAGTGAAAATAGTAATTCTGCCCCTTCATGTATTTATTTTCTCTACTGCTTGCTAGACACGAGTTTGAATAGTAAATTGTTCCTTCCCAATCTATGCACTTTCCCCAGTATTTCTTAGAATACACTACAAATATTTAGGGGCCGATTAAGATACAGCCCATAAAGGTCGGAGCCTTTGGGTCCGCATCGTAATCGGCCGCTCGGTTTCCTTTCTGACCGCCTCATTATGTAGGTGGCGGCCGAAAAGGAAACTGGACGGTTATTCCAGCTGTCTTCCGACGGGCTCGTAGAGCCCATATGCCAGTCGTTAGCTGGCAGGTAATCTCAAGGGCAGGTCTTTCCGTCCTTTAGATTTCGATCACGCTTTTTGACATGGTTTCCATGCCATTCCAAAATGAAACAGCAAGCCGCACATATAAACCTCAGTGTACATGTGACGTGTGTCCCAAAAAGCGACAATCCCCGACAAAGAGTCCAGTATTATGAGTATTTAGCTTAATTGATGTGCACCTTCATCGCTCCCTCTGTTTCCAGAGAGAGTCACCAAGACCAATGTTAACTTTCTCACACATATGGATTTCACCACCAAGTAATTTCGTCCATCCACTGTTTGTATCACAAAGCTTTCTTTATTCTTCTTTTCCAACAAAAAACAGCCAAACAGCCAACGCGTTTCGTCCAACTTCCTTGGACTTCATCAGGGCTTGGTAAGTAAATGTAGTCTTCTCAGGCTTCGCAGAGCAGGGGACGTGGAATATGAGGGCCCGATTTGCTGCTCAGCATGGCACTGGTGCCAAGCAGTATTGAACTGACCCTGGATGCAGGAGGGAACAGTTCCAATGAAGGACATATACCTTACCTAAGACTCTTTTTTCTCTATAAAGATCTACAACCTGAAAAAGGTTAGAGGTAACAAAATGAAGGTCAGTGGGATCTGGTCAGTATTGCACAGGCATTGTAGGAGGGCAAGTCCCCGGGTATTTCACAAACAGCCATGACAACAGAGGAAAGAAAACGTCTCACGTGAAACCACTCAACAAAAATTAATGCCACCAGAAGCTCACAAAACCTGTGCACACCACAGCCAGTCAGTCCAGTGGAATATCATGACCTCTAGTTTAGAGTGAAAAAATTTATTTTCTCCACAATCTCCAAAGCTTGTCCCAGAACCCAAAACAGAATGTGTCAGTCACATGACATGGTCTTACCTCATACTGAAAAGGCAAGAGGGAACGGTGTTCCTCAAAGCATGTCTAGGGCTGTAAATCCACTCGTTTTTAGGTCGAGCTGACGTTAGCATTCATGCGAAGCATGAATGCTGTCAGCTCGACAACTAATGTGATCCGTTTTTAGGAGAGTGGACACCAAAGTGTTACGAGCGTTTTCAGTGCCGGATTTCACCTCGGGAGCGCGCAGCATTGTCTGCAGTGGCAGTGTCAGTTTCGCTTTTTTATTACTTTCGTTTTTCCCGAGGCTGGCTGAGGCTGGCTTGGAATGAACAGGCTTGCCCCCGCGCATGCGCAGAGTAACTCACAGCCCTTGCTTTTACAGACGCAGGCAGGCAGCCCCCACCCCTCTGCATGCACGCACGCACGCACACACAGGCGAGCGCATGCACACGCAGGCACACACATACAGGCACACAGACACTCGCTCACACACACACACCCCCCTCCCCCACAGTCACACGCACGCACACATACATACAAAGGCCGCCCGCCCGCACATGCTTTCCCCGCGCCCCCCCCCTTCCCCGCGCCCCCCGCCTCCCCCTTCCCCGCGCCCCCCGCCTCCCCCTTCCCCGCTCAGCAACGCACTCACCGGCTTCCTTCGTGCGGCGGCTCTCCTCAGCTGCAGGGCCCGGCAGCAGGACTCTTCTTACCTCCTTCTGCACCGGGGCGCAGGGTAGGCTCCTGCCTGCTCCGGTGCTCCAAACACGGCGGCTCCGTCCAATCGCGGCTCTTCCGTGGGAGGCGGGGTAGGCTCCCGCCCTCCTACTTCCTGTTTCCTGTTGACGCGCCGGCCTGCCTGACTTCCTGGTCGCAGGCCGGCAGAGTGACGGCAGTGATTTGCGGTATGTATTTAGTTAGTTATTTATGCATTTTTATATAGCGCGGACTTTACCCGAAGGCGGTATTTATTTATTTATTTTTTTGGGACGCTACCTTTTTATTTAGTTTTAAACATTGATGGCTGAATTTTATGGCACTGTACTTCTGAAGTCCCCTCGAGTTTGGTTACAATACTTTCTATCCAAGCCGATAGCGTAAGGCGTTTGGATATGTACTGATCCTGGACCCCATATCTGAACCGAGTCATCACATAATTCATAAACCGATCGAGCACTCGAAATCAAGACACGGCCCTTTTTTACACCCTTTTTAGTTGAAGTCATTTACTTTGTCCATTACCTCATAAACCGGCTTTAATAATGTTACCGCTCTTTAGGGGCTAACATGCAGAAACCCTGCAGCCTTTCGGGGGGATCCTATTCAGCCCAAGCTCATTACATATCTGCGAGGCATGCTTTATACTCAAGAGCCTCGGGGCCTCTTCGCATTCTGCAGGGGGGGCATCATTTTGCGCTCCGCCACAGCAGGCTGCCTCTCTGTGCCCGTTCTGCATTGGCGAAGGCTTGTACCCCAGCTCTCAGGCAATTCACGGGTGCTCGGACAACGGCTTTTTAACTAATTTAAATGATAAGGTTTGCGGCTATCACTTGTTTGTTTAATATTACGGGCATGTGGGTTGTGTGATGCTGCATAAACAGATGCGTTTGGAGTTTATTTACCGATCCGCTATGGAGGGGCTTTTCTTTAATCTGTTGGTGGCTGTTTTTTTTTTTTAATTTATATTGCGTCTTCATGTACACATGATGTTTGACTTTTTTGAGCAATTCGTTACGTTGGGCTTTTGTATAATTTGATACTAGCTGTTATTTTATTTATATTGCGTCTCCCGATGCTGTGTTTGCCTGCCCCGCCAGCTCTCCAAGGTTGCTATTTGTTTCTTTCCCATCTGCGTACATCACTTGCGGGATACAGGTAAATCTGCATTCTAGAGTTGCCTTTATTGTTTTGAGGCCGGGCGCAGGGGCTGCTCCGATGTTATCAAGGCTGCTATCCCACTGCTAAGGCGGTGCTGCACTCACTGCCTTGTTTATATTTGTTTTAGTTCCGTGATGCTCCGATCTTTGCCCCTTCCGAGTGGAGCTTCCGAGTGGAGCTTCCGAGTGGAGCTTCCGAGTGGAGCTTCCGAGTGGAGCTTCAGAGTGGAGCTTCAGAGTGGAGCTTCCGAGTGGAGCTTCAGAGTGGAGCTTCAGAGTGCAGAGTGGAGCTTCAGAGTGGAGCTTCAGAGTGGAGCTTCAGAGTGGAGCTTCAGAGTGGAGCTTCAGAGTGGAGCTTCAGAGTGCAGAGTGGAGCTTCAGAGTGGAGCTTCAGAGTGGAGCTTCAGAGTGGAGCTTCAGAGTGGAGCTTCAGAGTGCAGAGTGGAGCTTCAGAGTGCAGAGTGGAGCTTCAGAGTGGAGCTTCAGAGTGGAGCTTCAGAGTGGAGCTTCAGAGTGGAGCTTCAGAGTGGAGCTTCAGAGTGGAGCTTCAGAGTGCAGAGTGGAGCTTCAGAGTGCAGAGTGGAGCTTCAGAGTGGAGCTTCAGAGTGGAGCTTCAGAGTGGAGCTTCAGAGTGGAGCTTCAGAGTGGAGCTTCAGAGTGGAGCTTCAGAGTGCAGAGTGGAGCTTCAGAGTGCAGAGTGGAGCTTCAGAGTGCAGAGTGGAGCTTCAGAGTGGAGCTTCAGAGTGGAGCTTCAGAGTGGAGCTTCAGAGTGGAGCTTCAGAGTGGAGCTGCAGAGTGGAGCTTCAGAGTGCAGAGTGGAGCTTCAGAGTGGAGCTTCAGAGTGGAGCTTCAGAGTGGAGCTTCAGAGTGGAGCTTCGGAGTGGAGCTTCAGAGTGGAGCTTCAGAGTGCAGAGTGGAGCTTCAGAGTGGAGCTTCAGAGTGCAGAGTGGAGCTTCAGAGTGGAGCTTCAGAGTGCAGAGTGGAGCTTCAGAGTGGAGCTTCAGAGTGGAGCTTCAGAGTGGAGCTTCAGAGTGGAGCTTCAGAGTGGAGCTTCAGAGTGGAGCTTCGGAGTGGAGCTTCGGAGTGCAGAGTGCAGATTCAGAGTGGAGCTTCAGAGTGGAGCTTCAGAGTGGAGCTTCAGAGTGGAGCTTCAGAGTGGAGCTTCAGAGTGGAGCTTCGGAGTGCAGAGTGCAGATTCGGAGTGGAGCTTCAGAGTGGAGTGGAGCTTCAGAGTGGAGCTTCAGAGTGGAGCTTCAGAGTGGAGAGTGGAGATTCAGAGTGGAGATTCAGAGTGGAGAGTGGAGCTTCAGAGTGGAGCTTCAGAGTGGAGCTTCAGAGTGGAGCTTCAGAGTGGAGCTTCAGAGTGGAGCTTCAGAGTGGAGCTTCAGAGTGGAGATTCAGAGTGGAGATTCAGAGTGCAGATTCAGAGTGCAGATTCAGAGTGCAGATTCAGAGTGCAGATTCGGAGTGGAGCTTCGGAGTGGAGCTGAGCTTCAGAGTGGAGCTTCAGAGTGCAGAGTGGAGCTTCAGAGTGGAGCTTCAGAGTGCAGAGTGGAGCTTCAGAGTGGAGCTTCAGAGTGCAGAGTGGAGCTTCAGAGTGCAGAGTGGAGCTTCAGAGTGGAGCTTCAGAGTGGAGCTTCAGAGTGGAGCTTCAGAGTGGAGCTTCAGAGTGGAGCTTCAGAGTGGAGCTTCAGAGCGGAGCTTCAGAGTGCAGAGTGGAGCTTCAGAGTGGAGCTTCAGAGTGGAGCTTCAGAGTGGAGCTTCAGAGTGGAGCTTCAGAGTGGAGCTTCAGAGTGGAGCTTCAGAGTGGAGCTTCACAGTGGAGCTTCAGAGTGCAGATTCAGAGTGCAGATTCAGAGTGGAGCTTCAGAGTGGAGCTTCGGAGTGGAGCTTCGGAGTGGAGCTTCAGAGTGGAGTGGAGCTTCAGAGTGGAGCTTCAGAGTGCAGAGTGGAGCTTCAGAGTGGAGCTTCAGAGTGCAGAGTGGAGCTTCAGAGTGGAGCTTCAGAGTGCAGAGTGGAGCTTCAGAGTGGAGCTTCAGAGTGGAGCTTCAGAGTGGAGCTTCAGAGTGGAGCTTCAGAGTGGAGCTTCGGAGTGCAGAGTGCAGATTCAGAGTGCAGATTCGGAGTGGAGCTTCAGAGTGGAGTGGAGCTTCAGAGTGGAGCTTCAGAGTGGAGCTTCAGAGTGGAGTGGAGCTTCAGAGTGGAGCTTCAGAGTGGAGCTTCAGAGTGGAGAGTGGAGATTCAGAGTGGAGATTCAGAGTGGAGAGTGGAGATTCAGAGTGGAGAGTGGAGCTTCAGAGTGGAGATTCAGAGTGGAGAGTGGAGCTTCAGAGTTGAGATTCAGAGTGCAGAGTGGAGCTTCAGAGTGCAGAGTGGAGCTCCAGAGTGCAGAGTGGAGATTCAGAGTGGAGCTTCAGAGTGCAGAGTGGAGATTCAGAGTGGAGCTGCAGAGTGGAGATTCAGAGTGGAGCTTCAGAGTGCAGAGTGGAGCTTCAGAGTGCAGAGTGGAGATTCAGAGTGCAAATTCAGAGTGCAGAGTGCAGATTCAGAGTGGAGCTTCAGAGTTCAGATTCAGAGTGGAGCTTCAGAGTGCAGAGTGGAGCTTCAGAGTGCAGATTCAGAGTGGAGCTTCAGAGTGGAGCTTCAGAGTGGAGCTTCAGAGTGGAGCTTCAGAGTGGAGCTTCAGAGTGCAGAGTGGAGCTTCAGAGTGCAGAGTGGAGCTTCAGAGTGGAGCTTCAGAGTGGAGCTTCAGAGTGGAGCTTCAGAGTGGAGCTTCAGAGTGGAGCTTCAGAGTGCAGAGTGGAGCTTCAGAGTGCAGAGTGGAGCTTCAGAGTGGAGCTTCAGAGTGGAGCTTCAGAGTGGAGCTTCAGAGTGGAGCTTCAGAGTGGAGCTTCAGAGTGCAGAGTGGAGCTTCAGAGTGCAGAGTGGAGCTTCAGAGTGGAGCTTCAGAGTGGAGCTTCAGAGTGGAGCTTCAGAGTGGAGCTTCAGAGTGGAGCTTCAGAGTGGAGCTTCAGAGTGCAGAGTGGAGCTTCAGAGTGGAGCTTCAGAGTGGAGCTTCAGAGTGGAGCTTCAGAGTGGAGCTTCGGAGTGGAGCTTCAGAGTGGAGCTTCAGAGTGCAGAGTGGAGCTTCAGAGTGGAGCTTCAGAGTGCAGAGTGGAGCTTCAGAGTGGAGCTTCAGAGTGCAGAGTGGAGCTTCAGAGTGGAGCTTCAGAGTGGAGCTTCAGAGTGGAGCTTCAGAGTGGAGCTTCAGAGTGGAGCTTCAGAGTGGAGCTTCGGAGTGGAGCTTCGGAGTGCAGAGTGCAGATTCAGAGTGGAGCTTCAGAGTGGAGCTTCAGAGTGGAGCTTCAGAGTGGAGCTTCAGAGTGGAGCTTCAGAGTGGAGCTTCAGAGTGGAGCTTCAGAGTGGAGCTTCGGAGTGCAGAGTGCAGATTCGGAGTGGAGCTTCAGAGTGGAGTGGAGCTTCAGAGTGGAGCTTCAGAGTGGAGAGTGGAGATTCAGAGTGGAGATTCAGAGTGGAGAGTGGAGCTTCAGAGTGGAGATTCAGAGTGGAGCTTCAGAGTGGAGCTTCAGAGTGGAGCTTCAGAGTGGAGCTTCAGAGTGGAGCTTCAGAGTGGAGCTTCAGAGTGGAGCTTCAGAGTGGAGCTTCAGAGTGGAGCTTCAGAGTGGAGATTCAGAGTGCAGATTCAGAGTGCAGATTCAGAGTGCAGATTCAGAGTGCAGATTCAGAGTGCAGATTCGGAGTGGAGCTTCGGAGTGGAGCTGAGCTTCAGAGTGGAGCTTCAGAGTGCAGAGTGGAGCTTCAGAGTGGAGCTTCAGAGTGCAGAGTGGAGCTTCAGAGTGGAGCTTCAGAGTGCAGAGTGGAGCTTCAGAGTGGAGCTTCAGAGTGGAGCTTCAGAGTGGAGCTTCAGAGTGGAGCTTCAGAGTGGAGCTTCAGAGTGGAGCTTCAGAGCGGAGCTTCAGAGTGCAGAGTGGAGCTTCAGAGTGGAGCTTCAGAGTGGAGCTTCAGAGTGGAGCTTCAGAGTGGAGCTTCAGAGTGGAGCTTCAGAGTGGAGCTTCAGAGTGGAGCTTCAGAGTGCAGATTCAGAGTGGAGCTTCAGAGTGGAGCTTCGGAGTGGAGCTTCGGAGTGGAGCTTCAGAGTGGAGTGGAGCTTCAGAGTGGAGCTTCAGAGTGCAGAGTGGAGCTTCAGAGTGGAGCTTCAGAGTGCAGAGTGGAGCTTCAGAGTGGAGCTTCAGAGTGCAGAGTGGAGCTTCAGAGTGGAGCTTCAGAGTGGAGCTTCAGAGTGGAGCTTCAGAGTGGAGCTTCAGAGTGGAGCTTCGGAGTGCAGAGTGCAGATTCAGAGTGCAGATTCGGAGTGGAGCTTCAGAGTGGAGTGGAGCTTCAGAGTGGAGCTTCAGAGTGGAGCTTCAGAGTGGAGTGGAGCTTCAGAGTGGAGCTTCAGAGTGGAGCTTCAGAGTGGAGAGTGGAGATTCAGAGTGGAGATTCAGAGTGGAGAGTGGAGCTTCGGAGTGGAGATTCAGAGTGGAGAGTGGAGCTTCAGAGTGGAGATTCAGAGTGGAGAGTGGAGCTTCAGAGTTGAGATTCAGAGTGCAGAGTGGAGCTTCAGAGTGCAGAGTGGAGCTTCAGAGTGCAGAGTGGAGATTCAGAGTGGAGCTTCAGAGTGCAGAGTGGAGATTCAGAGTGGAGCTGCAGAGTGGAGATTCAGAGTGGAGCTTCAGAGTGCAGAGTGGAGCTTCAGAGTGCAGAGTGGAGATTCAGAGTGCAGAGTGGAGATTCAGAGTGCAAATTCAGAGTGCAGAGTGCAGATTCAGAGTGGAGCTTCAGAGTTCAGATTCAGAGTGGAGCTTCAGAGTGCAGAGTGGAGCTTCAGAGTGCAGATTCAGAGTGGAGCTTCAGAGTTCAGATTCAGAGTGGAGCTTCAGAGTGCAGAGTGGAGCTTCAGAGTGCAGCTTCAGAGTGGAGCTTCAGAGTGGAGCTTCAGAGTGGAGCTTCAGAGTGGAGCTTCAGAGTGCAGAGTGGAGCTTCAGAGTGCAGAGTGGAGCTTCAGAGTGCAGAGTGGAGCTTCAGAATGCAGAGTGGAGCCTCAGAGTGTCAAGAGCAATGCCAATAGCTCTAACTTTAACAAAGGCAAAACCATTGCATTGTAAATGCTTGTTATTTTACCGAATCACATGCTCATGCTGCTGCCTGGTTTGTCTACATGCACACAGGCAGAATCACTCGGTACAAAATGGCTCCTGTTCACTCGTCAGTACGGTCTTGCGCCGCCCCACCTTCCCCCTGCCAAATACATTCATTCCAAATACTGCTTATTTTCATATCAGACTGACTTCTCACATCTGGGATAGCAGGGGCACCTTCCACAGTGATTAGTGCTTCACAAAAAATAATTCTCGGCTAGCGCTCAGAAGCCTTGAAGCTTTGATTGAATGACACTGCAGTTTGATGCCCCGCTCGTTTTTTGATGCTATGCGTTCCAGACACTGATTTTATTAAGACTCACTTGGAGCTCTAAACTGTCACTTGATCTTTCTTTGGGTCATTTCGTTTGCCCGGAAGGACTAACATATCTGTGAAACCCTCTTCTTTTATAGTTTGAGCATCGTCTTCGTTTAGCAGGATAACATTATACATTTGAAAATACAAATATCCGGGAAGAGCAGAGAGCAAATCTCCGCGATGTTGGGCATTCTCCTATCATAAAGGAAGCGTGTTGGTGGGACCTGTGGCATCTAACGCATCATTTAACCCTATATGCGTGGGCACCTACCACAATAATGTATAGGATGAGTTTGTTCCGTTCCCGTTTTTAATTTGATGTAAAACTCAAATCACTGCACACTCTCTACTACACACTCTCTACTACACACTCTCTACTACAGTCACTACTCTCTACTACACACTCCCTACTACAGTCACTACTCTCTACTACACATTCTGCTACACACTCTCTACTACAGTCACTACTCTCTGCTACGCACTCTACTCTCTACTACACTCTACTACACACTCTCTACTACACACTCTACTACACACTCTCTACTACAGTCACTACTCTCTGCTACGCACTCTACTCTCTACTACACACTCTACTACACACTCTCTACTACACACTCTACTACACACTCTCTACTACAGTCGCTACTCTCTACTACACACTGTACTACACACTCTACTACAGTCACTACTCTCTACTACACACTACTACCCACTCTCTACTACAGTCACTACTCTCTACTACACACTCACTACACACTCACTACTACAGCCACTACTCTCTTCGACACACTCTATACTAGACACTCTCAACTACACACTATCTACTACAGTCACAACTCTCTACTACACACTGTACTACACACTCTACTACAGTCACTACTCTCTACTACACACTACTACACACTCTCTACTACAGTCACTACTCTCTACTACACACTCTACTACACACTCACTACACACTCACTACTACAGCCACTACTCTCTTCGACACACTCTATACTAGACACTCTCTACTACACACTATCTACTACAGTCACTACTTACTACACTCTCTACTACACACTCTACTACACACTCTACTACACACTCTACTACACACTCTACTACACACTCTACTACACACTCTACTACACACTCTACTACACACTCTACATTACACACTCTACATTACACACTCTACATTACACACTCTACATTACACACTCTACATTACACACTCTCTACTACACACTCTCTACTACACACTCTACACTACACACTCTACTACACTCTACTACACACTCTGCTACACACACGCTCTACTACACACTCTACTACACACCCTCTACTACTCTCTACTACTCTACTACACATTCTCTACTACTCTACTACACACTCACTACTTTCTACTACACTCTACTACAGACTCTCCACTCTCTACTCCACACTCTCTACTCCACACTCTCTACTTCAATCTCTCTACCTCAATCTCTCTAATTCAATCTCTCTACCTCAATCTCTCTACTTCAATCTCTCTACTTCAATCTCTCTACTTCAATCTCTCTACTTCACATTCTGTATTACACACTCTCTACTACACACTCACTACTCTCTACTACACACTCTCTACTACACACTCTACTACACTCCCTACTACACATTCTCCTACACACTCTACTACACACTCTACTACACACTGACCACTCTACTACACACTCACCACTCTACTACACACTCACTAGTCTCTACTGCTCACTCTCTACTACACACTCTCTACTACACACTCTCTACTACACACTCTCTACTACACACTCTCTACTACACACTCACTAGTCTCTACTACACACTCACTACTCTCTACTACACACTCACTACTCTCTACTACACACTCTACTACTCACTTACTACTCTCTACTCACTCTCTACTACTCACTACTACTCTCTCTACTACTCACTATTACTCTCTACTACTCTCTCTACTACTCACTCTCTACTACTCACTCTCTACTGCTCATGACAATGCCATTAATTTATCTGTTTCCAAAACCAACACATAAATAAAACATTTGTCATTTACAATGCCAAAAGCGCTAACTTTTGCAAAGGCGAGACCGTTGCATTGTAAATGCTTGTTCTATTGCTGTGGCTAGATGGGAAACCTTGTATTAGGGTAATTAGCCTGTGTATGATGGTGTGAAGTAGGCTTGTTTTCTGCTGACTGCAGCACATTATATTTTGCCGCAAAATATTTTACTCTAAGGGCTAGATTTGAATGTGTTATGAACTGGAGGAGTGAGGCGACCACAAGGCCCTGAAACCTCTGCTGGAGGCAGAGACACCCATAACTAGCAGAGCGGGTGCATATTTCAGTAGCCACTGTCTCCCACAGTGCGAGACCTGCTGGACGAGTGAGGGGACCTCGAGGCCAAGAAACCTCTGCTGGGGGTGAAGACAGCCATGACTGGCGCTGTGCGGGTGCATATTTGAACAGCCACTATCTCCTGCAGTGTGTGACGCTCTGGAGGAGGGAGGTGACCACGAGGTCTAGAAACCTCTTCGGAGGGAGGACACAGCCGTGACTACCACAGAGCCGGTGCATATGTCAGCAACCACTATCTACTGCAGTGCAGGATGTACCTGGGTGAATGCCCAGGCAAAGACCGGGCCAAGAGTCTGCATCCATCAGAGCCAAACAGGAGTCCGGGCTGCACACTTTCTCTTTGCCTGACTTACTGACTTGCGCCTGAATTGATAAGTTTAAACTCTCCTGGTGTATGTATCGGGAGGTAAGATCTGAGTTTATTATTTTTTACCCCAGAAATCCATTTTAGGGGAGCCAGAGTCAACCCACTTCAGATCTCCTGTTTGATTATCCGAGGGTAGCCAGTCCTTCAAATTCCATCATGGGCAAGTGTAAATTAGGAGTCCCAACCATGCCACAACCAGAAACCCAACCATAAATTCAACTCTGAACGGCTTCATTGAACGGGCGGTGAGCATCATTGACGAAGTGATCCAGCTTGCAGATAGGAGGTTATCTACTCTTTCCTACAGCCCTGATCTGCCCAAATTCACTACCCACAGGGATTCATCTGCACCCACTAGGGAGCTGTTAAGCAGTGGTAATGGTGATTCTATCACTGTGATCCAATCCTCCCCAGACAGCACTTTTACCCCGATCTTGATTCAATCTACTGTTGTCAGCTCTCAGCTCCCCTCCCGCAAAGCGTAAAAAGAAAGGCAAACAACCCAGATTAAGAGGCACCCAGCTCAATCCTTTGGTCCTGCATTCCAGCGACCTCGCCTGCCCTCCAACTACTTTGTCTCTTGGTTCTGACATCAATGACCACCTCTCCAGCTTGGTTGACTCCTTCAAATCCATCCTGACTACCAGCTTCTTTCCTGTGCTTGCTCGTCTGTCTGTTATTGAAAGCAAGCAGGTTGATAATATGGGGCTTGGTGCTGGATAATGTTGCAGAGGGTTATCTATTGCTATTGTTTCTACGGTCTCACAAACCATTGCCCCTATGAACATGCCCAGGGCTTCTTATTGACCTTCCACATGTTCTTTCCCAGCATCACTCAGAGCCGTCAATGAGGCCCCAGTGTGACTTTTTCCTTCAGATTCGCTAGCTATCTGCTTGATAGCGATTAATCAACCTCTGCTCGACTTGGGCAGCAATCTTGAGTTCAACCTACCTCTAGCTGCTTGCCCTTATGTGGTGATTCTTGCTAATGTCCCCAACATGTTCGATGCAAATAAATTTTTTCCCCCAGACATTTTATTTGCTCGTAGAGTATCCAGGGTGGGCCCCAAGAGAAAGGAATTTGAAAGGGATTGCATTATTGTAAACTTTGCTAAACAGTCTGTAACCAAGGATTTGATTAATATTTCTTATCTGGTCTGAGCGCAGCAAAGCAATGTGAAGGTACTGCCATTGGGGTATTTCTATAGAGTTATGGGATTACAGGGTTGGTACATTGATGGAGAAGACTGCCTCTGAGTCGATATTGAGTGACCCTTATTCTGTGCCCACTACCAACCATTTTTCCATCCTGGTCACTATTTGTAGCTCTGATTGACTTTATTGTTCCTCTTCCCTGGGACCTGAAGTGGATGATGGTGTTGACCGCATCATTGGTTTAAAGGTCCCTGACAGGGTAAACAAGATGTTGTCCACGTTTGTCTCAAACTTGGAAGCAGATTCTGAAGATAAGTCCACTTTGTGGTTGCTAGTTCCCACTTATAAGGTTAAGTTGCTGAGCTGGAACATAGCAATGCTCGCTCCCAAAATCTAGATGAAGAATTGGGTGAATCTTGTTTCACTTTATGATATTGTTATTCTACAGGAGACCTGGACCAAAAGGGACCTATTTTGTGATAGCTTTATTTGTTGTTCTGTTCCGGCTATTTGTTCTGGCAGTGGGATGGGGAGGGCTATCCCCTTATTTGATTAGACATGATCTATGTAATGTGTTCGAATGGGTTGCCCTTCATTGCCTCTCAACATCTACCTATGTTGGTGGGGCAGGCACCTCAACCATTCAATCAATCAATTAATCAGGTTCTTGTAAAGCGTGACTTCCCACCTGTTAGAGTCTCAAGGCACTGTGGGGGTGAGGGCACCTGCAGTTCAGTCGAAGAGCCAGGTCTTGAGGTCCTTCCTGGATTGAGGGTGTGACTGTGATTGCCTGCGATGTAGAGGCAGGGAGTTTCATGTCTTCACAGCGAGGTAGGAGAAAGATCTTCCACCGGCCGAGTTCTTGCGGATCGGTGGGATGGTGGCCAGGGCCATATGGGTGGAGTGGAGATGTCTGGTAGGTGTGTAGAAGTAGAGGCGGTGGTTGAAGTATGCAGGTTGGCATTGTGGAGGGCTTTGTAGGCGTGCGTGAGGAGCTTGAAGGTGATTCTTTTGTTGATTGCGAGCCAGTGGAGGTCTCTCGGGTAATTGGTGATGTGGCTGGGGTTGTTGACGATGAGTCTGGCGGAGGTGTTCTGAATGTTCTGCAGTTTCTTTAGGAGTTTTTGGGTGGGGCCGGTGTAAAGCGCATTGCTGTAGTCAAGTCTTCTGCTGATGAGCACATGGGTGACCATTTTCCTGGACTCATACGGCATCCACTTGAAAACCTTCCAAAGCAGGTAGAGCATGTGGAAGCAGGAGGACGAGATGGCGTTGATTTGCCGGTTCATTGAAAGCAAGGAGTCCAGGATGATGCCGAGGTTTTGTTCGTGGTCCGTGGGTGTGAGGGGTGTTCCGAGTGCTGTGGGCCATCAGGAGTTGGCCCAGCCAGAGGGGGTGGAGTCCAGGATGAAGACTTTGATCTTGTCTGAGTTGCTGTCCTTCATCCAGGTGGCAACTGCCTTCATCCCGTTGTGGCTGGTGAGGAAGGAGTGGATCCATTCTAGGGCTTTGTCACAGATGCCAGCAATATGGAGTCTTGCGCAGAGGGTGTGGTGGGAGACAGTGTCGAAGGTGGCTGAGAGGTCCAGAAGGATGAGGGCTGCAGTTTTGCCTCGGTCGAGGAGGGTGCGGATGAGGAGTGTGGCCTTAGTGCTGTGGTTGTTTCTGAAGCTCAATTGGGAGAGGTCCAGGATGTGGTTTGTTTCAATGGACTCGGGTAGTTGGGCGATGATGGCCTTCTCAATGACTCTGTCTGGAAAGGGGAGCAGAGAGATGGGTCTGTAATTCTTGAGGTCTGTTGGGTCGGCAGAGGGTTTCTTCAGCAAGGGGTTGATTTCTGCAGGTTTCCAGTCTTCAGGGAAGGTGGCGGACTCGATGGAGCAGTTGATGGTGAGGCAGAGTTCAGGGGCGATGGAGGTGCCAGGTCTATTGAAGATGTGGTGAGGACATGGATCCAATGGGGCTCCGGAGTGGATGCACCTCATGATCCTAATGGTGCCATCAGAGGTGAGGGTTGTCCATTTGGGCAGGTTCTGCTGGGGCCTGGAGCCATTGAGTGCGGTGGTTGTGGGTGGGATGGGTTGGTCATGGGTTGCAAAGCTGTCGTAGATCTCCTTGATCTTGCGGTGGAAGAAGGTGGCAAGGTTGTCGCAGAGGTCTTGGTAGGGGGATTCTCTGCTGTCTCCATGCTGACTTTGGCGAGTTCTTTGACCACGGTGAAGAGTTCTTTGCTGTTGTGTGCGTTGGCGTTGATGCATTCCTGTATGACAGTTTTCTTTGTTGGCCTGATGAGGTGGTGGTTTGCAGTGATGGCAGTTTTGAGGGCTGCATGGTCTGCCAAGATTTTGCTCTGCCCCATTCTTTTCTCAAGCCGTCTGCAGATGTGCCTGGACTCTTGGAGGGTGGTGGTGGTGTACGGTAGGTGTGGGGCAGCGGCCAGGGCGGCTCACTTCGGAGCGCTAGGGCTCATGGTTCGATCGCCTGCGGCAGTTCAGCTCTGCATAA
Organism: Lissotriton helveticus; assembly: GCF_964261635.1. Taxonomy (NCBI): domain Eukaryota; kingdom Metazoa; phylum Chordata; class Amphibia; order Caudata; family Salamandridae; genus Lissotriton; species Lissotriton helveticus. The sequence continues at coordinate 1,066,110,839 of NC_136070.1, read as the reverse complement.
GACACACAATTGTTGGACGGAATGCAGACAAATCATAACATTCACCCCCAGTCAAGAGATCTGGGTTAAATCCATCATTCTTTTGCTCACCATGCCACCCCAGTTTAGACCTGGCCAGATGTGGGTCTCTTGCTCACTTTGCCACTGGATTCAAGCTAGCCTGGCTGATGAGGGGTGTTACCCTGGGACCGGTCCCAGGATGCTTGTTTCCGGTTCAGGGAATACCTGGCTTGGCAGTTCGGGCTGGAGTGTTCCCATGAAGCACAGGGTCAAGACTGAATTGCATATAGCTGTGTCTGAACTGAGGTGGCGAAGTGATCTAAATAATGATGATGGATTCAACCCAGATCTGTGACTGGGGGGAGAGTGTCTGAAAAGTTTCAGCGCTCCGTCCATCATCTCCTTGTGTTTGTGAGGCAAGAACATAGCCAGTGGAGCGCAGTGCCTACAATCCCACTACGACTAAGTCTTTGAGATAGTAGACTGTGGGAGACCGTGTCAAAGGCCGCACTTAAATCTGAAAGGATCAGTGTGGCCGTTTGATCTGTGTCCGTGCATTTCCTTATAGTTTCAGTGACTAACAAGAGAGATGATTCAGTTGAATAAGATGACCTGCAGCCTGATTGGGTAGGATGATTGAGATAATTTGTGGTGATATAGTCTGTGGGTTGGTTATTTACTAGGGGTGGGCGGAATTTGCGTAGTCGCATTATGCAAAGTTCCGCCAAATGGTAAAAAATCTCAGCGAGCTACGCAGAATTCTGTGACTATGCGGAATCGCTTGTTCCGCCTGTTTGCGATGCGTTTTTCCTGTTCGGATGTCCCATGCCGCGTCTGAATGATGGGTTCGCGATCGCACACTCTCACGGGATCGCACGGCCGGTTACCAAAATCTCATGGCGCAGGCAAACGCATAGGAAAACTTGTCAGCAAACACAAGGATCTCGGTAAGTTGCTACCGCGCACGCAAACACGCATTGTGAAAGCGCGAACAAGGAAAAAATTCCACTATGCCACGGATCGCGCAATTGCCCAAATTACGCAAATTCCACGAGCTGAGAGGAATTTACAACCCTTGCCTAATATTTACCATCTTTTCTGCTAGCTTGTCAGTAGTCAGAAGAAGAGAGATAGGACGTAGATTATCTAGAGCCATATGATCACTTGAGGGCTTTTTTTGGAAAGGTATAACAGCAGCTTGTTTCCATTTCAACTGAACCTCTTCAGTGCTAAAGGAGAGGGCAAGTAATTGATGGCTGGATGGGATAATAACATTAAGTTCTTGAATGAGAGACTTTGATGGAGCAGGATCTGAATGAGATCCTGATTTGACACTGTAAGCCAGCTTCTTCAGGCTATCTAAGTTAGGGACTGTGAATTCCTTGAGACTGAAGGCTCTGAATGAGCTAGTTGGTAAGGCGTCGAAACTCAGGGGATTTCTATCTTCCAGATTAAAGGACTCATATTTTTTTTGTCACTTTGGATGCAAAGTAGTGCACAATCTTATTGCAATTCTCAACCGATGCTGGTGCCGGTGCCCTTGTACGATCTAGCAAAGAGAAATATTTAAGAATCATGAAAGGAAGGATGTAGAATGAATGAGGAACTTAGAGAGGATCTTTGGTGTACACTGGTCAATCAATCAATCAGTTAGTACTTGTAAAGCACGGTTTATCTATCCAGGTGCTGGGTTGCTGGGCTAAGTTGAAAAGCTAGGTCTCGAGTCTCTTCCTGAAGTCCGTCAGCGTACGTGCTGTTTGGAGGTAGAGGGGGAGGGCGATACACGAATTTGCAGCAGGATAGGAGAAGGAGCGACTTACGATATGGTGGAGTCGCGATGTCTACACAAGGGCCAGGGAAATGGACTGCAGGTGTCTGGATGGTTGGTGGAAGTTCAGGTGGTGGTTCATGTATGATGGTCTTTGGTCGTGGAAGTCTTTGTAGGCGTGTGTCAGTAACTTGAATTGCCATCTTTTCTGGACAGGGAGCCTGTGGAGGTTCCTTAGATGTTGGGTGATGTGGGTCTGTCTTGGTAGGTTGAGGATCAGTCTGGCCACCGAGTTCTGTAGCATCTGGAGCCTTTTCATGAGTTCAGTAATGGTTCCTGTGCATTGAGCTGCGGTAGTCTAGCCGGCTGGTGATTAATGCTTGCATGACTGTTTTTCTTGTGCTGATGGGGAGCCATTTGAAGATTCTTTGGAACATGTGGAGTGTGTGTAAGCACTTTGGTCTTGTCAGTGTTGAGCTTTAGGCAGTTCTCCTTCATCCAGGCTGTGACATTCTTTATGCAGTTGTGGAAGTTGGTCTTGGTGGTGGTGGGGTCTGCTGAGAGTGAGAGGATGAATAGGGTATATTCTGCATAGGATATGATGTTGAGGTCATGGGTTCTGACGATGTTGGCTAGTGGCATCATGTAGATGTTGAGGAGGGTGGGGCTGAGGGATAAACCTTGAGGGATGCTGCAGATGGTGCTTTTGGGTTCCAAGGTGAAAGGGTGGTAGCAAGATTCTCTTTGTTCGTCCCGTAAGGAATGATGCTATCCACCTGAGTGCATTTCCCTTGCTCCCGATCTGGTGCAGTCTCTTGATGAGTGTGTGGTGGGTTACGGTGTCAAATGCTGCGGAGAGGTCGAGTGGGATCAGGGCTGCTGATTCTCCCCTGTTATGTAGGGTGCAGATGTTGTCCATGGCGGCGATCAGGGTGGTTTACATGATGTGGTTGAAGCCGAAGCTGGATTGGTAAGCGTCTAACAGGTTGTTTCTCTCTAGGTGTTGAGTTAGCTGGTGGTTAATGGCCTTCTCCAGGGCTTTGGTGGGGAAAGGGAGCAGCGAGATTGAAGCAGTAGTTCTGGAGTTTGCGGGGTCAGTGGAGGTTTTCTTGAAGAGAGGTCTGATTTCTGCATGTTTCCATGCATCGGGAATAGTGGCTGTGTCAATGGATTTGTTGAGGCTGGTGGTGAGCTGGTGGCTGATCTCCTTGCTTCTTAGGTTGAAGAGGCAGTGCGGGCAGGGGTCCGTGGGTGCTCATGCGGTGAGATGCTGGCAGTGGCAGGCTTCTGTTTGAGTGAGGAGGCTGAGGAGGTCAGTGGGTTGAGGCTCAAAATTTTTTTTGGGTGGCGGGGGGAGTTTTATATAGCGCGAACTCGACCTGAAGGTATCAGAGCTCTTTATAGAAGCCCACTTTCTCCAACAATGACATGTGTAGCCAAAGCCAGTGTTCCTCACTCCTGTTTCAATCGAGCAGTTTTCTGCTCAGGGTCTGGCTATGGATGGTGCATATCTCTTAGGTTTAACCCCTTCCATGCTGCCGTCGGCCATTGGCCGACGGCAGCAATACCTCGCTGGTGCTGCCGTCGGCCAATGGCCGACGCGACCGCGCCTGTTTTTTAAAACGGCTGTACTGCCGCGAAATCGCGGAAGCAGCCAATGGGTTAAACGGCCTGAGAAGAATTATTAAAAGAGGATGTAAAACAACTAGTTATTAGATCTGAATTTAGTATACGGTCATTGTTACATAGGTTAGGACACATGGGGTCCAAAGCGGAGGCACATTTCAGAATTCAGCCTTCCCCATGGTCTGCCCAGAACTTCTAGTTTTGATGTAACGTGATCATCTGTATTCATGAGATGTACATTGAAAAGAATAAAAGGGTGTTCTGTCCAGAGAAGTGGGAAAAGATTTTTAAAAGCAGTAAAACAATTTTAGAACTAATAATTTGATCCAACGTATATCCTGCCTCATGAGTGGGGTCTGTAGAAACCCTCTCTAAATTCATACCAACACTGGAGTTAATAAAGTTCTGGGCCTCTCAGTCGGACGTATCCTCTATGTGAAGATTAAAACCCCCCAGTAACATTGATTTATTCCCATTTAGGAGATAGGTGGTACCTGACTGAAAAAATATTTTTTTCCTAGTTAGGAACAATGACTTTTTACGTTTTTTTAAAATTGGAAGTATGTCCAAAAGTTTGTTTGCTCCACCCCCTTGGTGCCTGCCATTTGCCCTTGGGAGCACGCACACACTCGTCCACCTCCTCTCCTAATCCACGTTGGCCTCCAGGCCCTGGACACCACTGATAATGCCAGTACATACGATCATGAGCGAAAGCCGAGTGAACTTTGAATGCAAGCACTTATTTAATTTGTTTAACATTTAACAAGTGAGGCATGTTTATTGATTTGCTTCCCTTCCTGGAATGGAAAGTATCTAGTACAAGACAGGTACACTTTGGCCCTGACAGAAAGTTGTCACCAAACTGAGGAGAAAAAGTGCCATACAGATTATCTAAGCTGCAAGTTGCTTACATGTTTTGCTGAAAGCGTTTGAGTAAAGGTTCTATGAAACTCCATAATCTCAGAGTGAGAGAGCCATGTAGAAACAGTTAGTGTGTTAAGTTAAGGTGAGTGGCCCATCCCAAGTGCACGGTGGATATTTTTTGCTACGTATACAGACAAGAGCTCTGCACAGATCTGAGTGCTAAATTCTTGGCACTCAGCTCTATGGCAGAGCACAGTACCTCCATGCCCCAAAGGCCGGCCTCCAAGCCAGTCACACCTCTGTTGCTTTCATAGTCAATTAATTTGTAGCTGTAACAGCATGGTAATTGGCCTTGTGGTAGGTCCCCCAGTGCTTGTCTTTGTGCAGGAGGACCTGCCATGCAAAAGCCGTTGATAGATTAAAAAGCCGATTAGACCACAGCCGGGGGGAGGGGGGAATGGAGAAGCAGAGGGGACAAGCAAGTATTGAAAACCAATTTCTTGGGGAGACTGAAATATGGACTTTACATGTTATGTATATGTGTGGGTGGGTGGATTTTCATTTGTCTAGGTTAGAGTGCTCAAGCGTGCCTTTGAGAGGTGAGGTTTAATCAGAGAGCTAAAGCATGCACACCTGCTATCTGTAGTGTCCCTAGTCTGCCAATGTACCTCCTTAGCTTCTATGCACTTGGCCCTTGCATTTTCCGCATCTGGAGCTCCCTCTGCCCAGCGTATGCAGGCAATCGCTGGCATCATGACCCTCTCCTGTGGAATAATGCTAACACCGACAAAATGATGCTAGTTCTTGTCATGTTGAGTACATCCATTGTCTGCTGAAGCACTTTCAGTTATAGTGCTTGTCTGTCTATAAGTGGTACTTCATGCCATGTTGCGAATAGCTTTAACATCCCCCGACACAGCCCCATCTCCGGACACCTGAGAGACCTGCACTGGCTCCCGATCAACAAGAGAATCACCTTCCGTCTCCTCACCCACGCACACAAAGCCCTACACAACCAGGGCCCGAGATACCTCAACAACCGCCTCAACTTCTACACTCCCACACGCCAGCTCCGATCAACCAACCACGCCCTCGCCGCCGTCCCACGCATCCGAAGAGCCACCACAGGAGGAAGGTCCTGGAAGACCTGGAACTCCCTCCCGACCCACCTCTGCCTGACCCAAGACCACCTCGCCTTCAGGAAGCAGCTCAAGACCTGGCTGTTCGAGCAATAGCGCCCCCCCTTCCCCAAGCGCCTTGAGACCCTCTGGGTGAGTAGCGCGCTATATAAATGCTTGATTTGATTTGATTTGATTTAAATTAACATCAGTTGCATTACAGACAGACACATTCATTTTGTTAGGCACGGGGAGATTATTTGATTTGCCCAGAGTCACAGGATGTTGAGCGTCACTGCCGAGACTCAAACCCGGTTCCCCTTCTTTAAGGTCGACTGCTCTAGCCGTTAGGCGACATCCTCTTGTAGATGGTGGATATCTTGTTGTGGAAGTAATTCACTAGAGCGTTGCAGAGTTCCTGTGAAGGAGGAAACGTGTTCTCGGTCGTTGTTGGGCAGGAGAACTTCCTAATGTTGGTGACGAGTCCCTTGGTGTGGTTGCCTCCTGCCTCTGTGCGGTTTGCAAGGGTGTCCATTCTCGCCTCTTTGAGTCATTGTGGTATTCGTTGAGTGCTGACTTGAAGATGGCTCGGTCTGTAGAATCTTTACTGGTTCGCCATCTTCTCTCCAGCTGTTTGCTGCTGTGATTCAATGTCCTGAGGTCTGATGTGTACCAGTAGGCTTGTTTGGTGGTTCTACTGGTTTTGGCTGGTTTGATGGGGACAACAAGGTTGGTGGTGTTGGTGATCCAGATGTTGAAGTTCTGGACTGCGTGTTCCAGGTTGGTTGCAGCATCTGGCTGGGAAGTGTTGGGTCTGATTAACTTTGCTCCAGCTGTGGAGGGAGGTGTTGGGGGTTTGGGGCGGTGCTCAGTGGTGTAGGGAGAGTGGTTGGTCCAGGTAAGTTCAGTGGCATGGCTGTATTTTACTCTGTTGCTGGATGTGAAGATAGGGTACAGTGTGTGTCCCCTGTGTGTTGGGTCTGTAACCAACTGGGTGAGGCAGATGTTGTCCATTCATTCCAGGAGGTTGGCGGAATTAGTGTTGGTGGGCTCACCTCTTGCAGGACCAGACATACTGGCCTATTTTGGCACACTGTTAATAGTAACCATTTGTTAAAATCGTATTCCAATCATATTTGTGACAATATCAGTGCTAGTTCTAGGGTGGGCCACTTTAAGCAAGTTTACCATACATCTGGCTATATTCGTGGGGAGACTGGCCTTTGTATGCCCTCTTACCCGCTGGGTATTGAATTCACTGTGGAGGAAGTGGCAGATGGATAGCCCTGTGCAAAATACTCCTGGTCTTGATGGGGTATCCATGGACCTATGCAAGCTGGAGATGGAACTGTTGGCACCCATTCTAACAAATCATGCCAACTTAGCCTGTAAATCTGGCCTGCTTAAGTCAGGGTATTAGGCCATTATTGTTCCCATTTTCAAAAAAGGTAATAGGGCTTCCCCCTGTTGCTAGAGGCCCATATCTTTTTTGGATTCCCCTGTAAAAATCATTCTTAATAGAATCAAGTTGTGGGTCACTGATAACCACATAATTTCTAATGTTTAAATGAGTTCAGACATGGTTTAGGCACCCAAGAACAGTGCCTAAACCTATACTTTTTAACCAACATATATACCTCAGCTAAAGGGGGTCCTTTTAAACTTGCATTCATAGATCAGGCTTGTGCTTTTGATAGTGTATGCAGATCCAAATTATGGGAAGTCCTTGTGTTTATGGGGCTTGACTCTGGTTTGGTGTCTTTTTTTACATGCTCTCTATTTTAATCTCAATGCTACTGTTAGATAGGGGCTGAATGATAAATGCGGCAAGAGTTTTGGCATGGGCGAGGCATTTGTCAGATCTGCCTTCTTGCTCCAATGTTATTTCTCCTGTACATCAATAGCCTGAATGTGGCTCTGGCCAATGGGGGCAGAGACATTTTGACCGTGAATGGCCGGCGTGACCCTGCTCTTTTATATGCAGATGATGCTGTTTTAATGTCCAGTACACCAAATGGCCTTCATGTTTTGTTGGTTTACTTTGTTAGTTTTATGGATAATCTGGGTCTAAACAGGAATCTTGCCAAAACATTTGTAATGCCCTGTGGTCCAAGGGATTTGAAATTACACTGTTTTGCCCTGCAGGGAATGTCCACAGGAAGAATCCATGAATTCCCATATTTGGGGGTCACTTTTGACTCACAAGGGGCCTGGGCTCCATGCCTGCAACAGAGATGTTTCAGGTTTTGTAACTCAGCAGGAATTCTGTTTAATCTGACTTCAAAAATAGGTAACAAGCCCATAGCGGCTCTTGTTGAGATGTATTAAAGGAAGTGCATGCCCACCCTTACCAATGGTTCCAACCTGTTCACGGCTGTTAAACAACTGCAGGATGAGGAGAACAGAGTATGTAGGTGTATACGTAGGTTGAGGCCAGGTTCACCAACATACGCTGTTCATGAGAAACTCAATCTAACATATGTTGCTGACGCTATCAATTTGGTCCCCATGATGTTGTTGTGTTCTATCTGGCGCAACCCAGAGGCCTCCCTCAATAGGGAAATAATCATGCATTGTCTTGCATGTGATAAGGGCCTTCACCTTCCATAGCTTAAGTATATCAAGGAAATGAGCAATAAACCAGCTTGACCCAACATCTTTTACTTGCCTTACGATATTACTACAAAGGACAAAATTTGACTAAAATCTATTTTCAGTGACCTCAGATGAAGGTTAAGAGAGTCATCCGAGCTGAGGAAGCCCACTAAAAGAGAGCATCTGCTGGTTTAGACCACCACTGGGCTGGAGCCTCACCTGGCTATGATCCATAAAGGCAGGGACAGGATCCTTTTAATCAGATTTAGGCTGGGACAGATTAGATGCCAGCTTTCTTTCCCTTTAGACCAGTTTGACCCCAAAGGATTTCTGGTGTGTCCATGTGATGAGTGCTCATTGCAAACCTTGCCGCATGTTGTGTTCTTTTGCGGGTTTTCTAGCAGCTACACCAGAAAGTTTTTAACTTCCCTCTTTAGAGGCACTTTACATTCTTGCCACATACCAGCACTTTTATATTTGCCGTCACTTCCCACACTTGAGTTTTGTGTAGGCGTGGCCACCTTTTCTTAAGAATGTGCTAAGGCACAGGCACTCTTTAACTGGTCGAACAACCCTGCCAACTTTGAATATGTCTCGAATTAGTTTATTGATTCTTAATTGCTGAGGGAATTGTTTTTAATGTATCATACATTTGTTTTGTTGGGTTTTTGTCGTGCAATTTTGTGCTGTTGTTACCTGGGGCTGGATGGAGTTGTCTATGATCCTGGTTACAGTTTTTTTGGCTTTGACCTTATACCCTGCACTCTGCCCTTTCATGAATGGTCTATATTGCTATTGCATTGTTTTTATAATCGATTTTTCCTATGATCTATCTTGCTTTTATCATTTCGTATGTATTTTTTGTTTTTATGTGTTTGTGTGTCTATGGATTGTTTTTCAATCAATCAATCAATCAATCAATTTCAGCTTATAAAGTGCCTGGTTGCCTAACCCGTGCGTCCCCGCGCTGCGACAAGGTCCCATACGAGGGAAAGAGAGACAAAGAAGAATCAAACAATGGAATTATCCGATGGAAAAAGCCATGTCTTAAGATTTTTCCAAAAGATCGTCTCAGACGATTCCAGTCGTAGCTCCACCGGGAGCTTGTTCCAGTAAGATGCTGCTAGGAACCTGAAAGAACGTCCGACATCCTAGCTCTTCTGATAGCAGGTATTCGTAACTGACCCATACCACTGGATCTTAAACCTCGCGTGGGAACATACGGGATAAGGAGATTGTGTAAGTAAGAAGGGCCTTTCTTCTGCAAGATCTGGTGACTAATGCACATAGCCTTAAACAGAACACGTTTCCTCATCGGAAGCCAGTGTAAGGATTCGAGAGCCTTGCTGGATGACGCTATCTTGGGGAGCATTAGAACCAGACGAGCAGCCGCGTTCTGAATGTGCTGAAGTCTCTGAACGCACTTGGCGTCAGCACCTAGGTACAGAACATTCCCATAGTCCAGCTGGGATGTCACAAGGGGATGAACCATCGACTTTCTTGCTGACATTGGGAGTACATCTAAGGTCTTGCGGAGAGTGCGTAAGACCCCCCACACAGTTTCCCATCACTCACCTGGTGTGAGTCTCAAAGGACAGTTTAGGATCCAGCCATATCCCAAGGTTCTTCACCTGATCTTTCGGGGAAGGGGTCTGGCCCAAGGTGGATGGCCACCAGGCAGATGACCAAATCGAGGGGTCCTTGCCTATAATTAAAACCTCTGTTTTATTACCGTTTAATTTCAAACAGTTCGAGGCCATCCAGGACCCCAACTCTTGAAGACACAGTGTGAAATTCTGTGCGGCCTCTGCCAACTCTTGAGTCAGGGTTACCAAGAGTTGTGTATCGTCAGCATATGACGCCACACTTACTCCAAACTTGTCCACAATCTCTGCCAGAGGGACGATGTACAAATTAAAGAGAGTGGGACTAAGAATGGAGCCTTGTGGGACGCCCTGATCTAACTTGACACTTTCCGAAAGGAAAGGATTTTGTGACATCTGAAAGCAGCGGTCACTTAAAAAGGAATGCAACCATTCCATAGCCTTACCGCCCACACCACCCTCATGCAAGCGCCACAATAGAGTGTGATGGGGAATAGTGTCAAAAGCAGCACTCAGGTCAAGAAGAACTAGTGCCGCAGTCTGTCCCACATCCACTAATTTACGGATAAGCTAGGTGGATAAGAGCAAAGCCGATTCCGTAGAGTAAATGGCGCGGAAACCAGACTGAGTAGGATGGAGTAGGTTGTGATTATTAATATGCGCACCCAGTTGCATGTTAACAACCTTTTCAGCCACCTTCACAAAATAAGGCAAGAGGGAAATCGGGCGGAGAGTCTCCATCTGATTTATACTGATGTTCGGTTTCTTTTTCAGGGGGATAACAATGGCCTCCTTACATTATTTTGGGACTTTCCCAGAGGAAAAGGAAAGCTCCAGAAGATGTCTCATGTAGGGTTCCAATATAGTAAGACCCCCCCTCAGGATCCTTGGGAAAGCCAGATCTCTGGGTGAGCCAGACTTAATACTGGTAGCCACTGCTATGAGTCTATCTCCACTAGGTACCAGAAAATCACGGAGACAGTCTGCCCCCGGGATCATGGAAACCCCTTCACTACTGGTACGACCCTGTTGCGCTTAAACAGGGAAGGTCCTTAAAAAAGACAATTGCTGACCTAACAGATAAGTGATCTCCTTCTTTGGAGAGACAAAATAGAGAAAAAAGTTTCACAATTTGTCTGGTATTATTTATTTTATACCTTCTTACTTTCTGTTTTGTTTTTCTGATTTAGAAATTCATGTTTTCCGAAAAAGATATACCATACACAATTAACATACATTTAGTCAAAGACACATATATAAAATACATTAAATATAAACAACAGAACATCAATCTTAGTGTTTCATATGTACATTTGCACAAATGTTTGTGCAACACCAAAAACATTCAATATTTACACTCTCTTCCTTCAAACAAGGTGAATAAACACTCAATTAAGGAAGAAATCAAATGGAGAAAAACGATAAATGTTCAAAGCAATATAGCAGAGGACTGAAGGACTAAATCCAAATCACAGTCAGGCAAGAAACCACTTATTGCTAGCTGTTTTTAGGTACTTGTCTCCATTATGCCGACGCGTTTCGAACTCGCTTTTGACTTTGCGCGTTCTCGTCAGGGCTTTATGATTTTATCCTTGTAATAATCGTCACCGATTGATGGGGTTCAAAAGATTAACTGCGGAGGTCCCCGTCGCAATTTCTTATTCAAGTGTTATTCGTGTTGTTAATCACTCCAGGGATGACATACGCCGATTGGTCATGGACGCCCCTCATGTGCCACAATCCTGCCTGCACTTCGTGCTCGCTAGCGTGGATTGTGGGCTGAGGCGGAGAGCTCTCCGCCTCAGCCCACAATCCACGCTGGAGTGATTAACAACACGAATAACACTTGAATAAGAAATTGCGACGGGGACCTCCGCAGTTAATCTTTTGAACCCCATCAATCGGTGACGATTATTACAAGGATAAAATCATAAAGCCCTGACGAGAACGCGCAAAGTCAAAAGCAGTTCGAAACGCGTCGGCATAATGGAGACAAGTACCTAAAAACAGCTAGCAATAAGTGGTTTCTTGCCTGACTGAGATTTGGATTTAGTCCTTCAGTCCTCTGCTATATTGCTTTGAACATTTATCGTTTTTCTCCATTTGATTTCTTCCTTAATTGAGTGTTTATTCACCTTGTTTGAAGGAAGAGAGTGTAAATATTGAATGTTTTTGGTGTTGCACAAACATTTGTGCAAATGTACATATGAAACACTAAGATTGATGTTCTGTTGTTTATATTTAATGTATTTTGTATATGTGTCTTTGACTAAATGTATGTTAATTGTGTATGGTATATCTTTTTCGGAAAAAATGAATTTCTAAATCAAAAAAACAAAACAGAAAGTAAGAAGGTATAAAATAAATAATACCAGACAAATTTTGAAACTTTTCTCTCTATTTTGTCTCTCCAAAGAAGGAGATCACTTATCTGTTAGGTCAGCAATTGTCTTTTTTAAGGATATTATACATGGTCCAGCTGGCCTGACGTCCCAGGACCTATCTCCCCGTGTTACGAGAAACAGGGAAGGTGGCATAAATCCTCCCCACTTTTTCCGCAAAAAAGTCCACTATTTTGTTACAGGACTCAACTGAGCTCACATCAGGTGCAGTGACTCTAGCTAAAGATGTAATTTCTTTAAAGATAGAGAAAAGCTCTTTCGAGGAGTTCTCAGCTGTTACAATCCTGTTATTATAGAAGGTAGCCCAAGCCTGCCTGATCAGAGCATGGTATTTCCTAAGACTAGATTTATATTCAAGTTTTCCTGGGTCGTCAAACTTTCTCCTCCAAATTCTCTCGAGGCGCTTACAGGCAGATTTGGCCATTCTCAGCTCATTGCTGAACCAAGGCGCGGTCTTTCCCTGCCTGCCTGATGCTTTAGAGCAGTGGTTCCCAAACTTTTTTGACCTGTGGCTCCCTTGACCTAATCGGCAGTTGGCCGTGGCTCACCACCATTTGTTTACCGGTGGGTGGGTGGGGGGTATGTACTTCCTGTTGTCTTTCTTAAAGTAATTGGGATGCAATAAAGGTATTATAATGGTTGGAATGCTTGAATTATTAATCTCATCTTTCACTTCACTCATCTATCCATCCTTTTGTCCATCTACCCCTTTCACTCACTCATCAATCCTTACATCCACCCTTTCACTTCTCCATCCATTCACCATTTCACTTATCAATTCATCCATCCACCCATTCACTTGCCCATCATCTACCCTTTTATTCATCCATCCATCCTTTCCCACACCCATCCACCAATTTACTCGCCCATCAGCTGCCCTTTCACTTGCCCATCCTTTCACACACTCATCCACCCTTTTACCCATCCATCCACCCTTCCACCCATACATCCATCTATTTACCTTTTCTCTCATCCATACTTCCACTCATTCACTCATCCCTCCATCCTTTCTTTCATTATCTATCCATTCCCCTCTCTCATTCATCCATTCATCCTTTCAGTAATCCATTCAGACATTCATTCACTTATTTACTCACCCACCTTTTCACATTATGAGCTGAGCCTTTGTCTGCAGAGTTGCAGACAGAATAGGCCCATCAAGAACCTCAACTTGCTGTAGTTCCTAAAGCAAAGGGTGGGGTGCGGTGGTGGAGAGTTCACCATGCCCCTGCACATAGGCAGACTGAAAACGTAGAAGTCATGAGTCACACATGATGCACAGTGCCAGGGTGTGAGGTGACTGTAACATGGTGTTGTTTCCAGGGCTTTAAGTGGTGTAAAAAAACTGGGGGGTCTCTTCAAAGGGGGTGTTGGATGTAATTAAGAGCGTAGTTTAAAACACCAAGGCTAAAAATCGGCTCTTAGCATAGTGTTCCGCCCGACTGGTATTATGTTATTCTTGTCATTGCATCCAGATATATAATACAGCAAGTATCATTACACCAACAACAAGCCAGGACTATTGGCGTTGTCAATGGTTGTTAGTTCCTTAAAATAAAAAAGCAGCAACCATGGCTTTGTTGAATATAATATTGAAAATACTTCAGTTCTAAAATGACGAGACAGAGAAAGAACGATAACCCGTTCTTTTTCACTTGTTTTACAGGCTTCCTTAAATGAAGTGTTCTCTAACGTTGCAGCATGGGCGTTTTACTTTTTATCGTAATCTAACAGAATACCCTTCTGTACACTGAGGCAGGAGGAGGCCGCCACATGCTTTCACGCCCCAGACTGCCCCATTGTCATTCTGTGTGTGACAATCAGTGGCATACTGAATGACAATGGGCGGGAGGGGCTGCTCTTGTGCTCTAGTAGGAGTGCGAGGCGGCTCCATCAGCGGGGGTGAGGCCTCTCACAGGGGAGCAGCGCTGCTCCCTGTGATGGCCAAAATTACAGACAAATTTACTTGCCACCCGGAAACACCACCAGCTGATCCGCGCCGCCAAGAAAACAGCATTCAAGGACCGGCTGGACAACAACGCACACAACTGCAAGGAACTCTTCAACATCGTGAAAGAGCTCTCCAACCCCAGCGCAGGAAACAACGACATCACCCCATCGCAAGACCTCTGCAACTCCCTCGCTTCATACTTCCACAACAAGATCGCGGACATACACAACAGCTTCAACAACCAACCAACGCACACCATGACCGAGCAACCACCCCCCACCACCACCCTCCACGCCTGGACCCCGATCAGCACCGAAGACACCATCCGCACGATGAACTCCATCCACTCCGGATCACCAACCGACCCCTGCCCTCACCACGTCTTCAACAAGGCCGACGCTGTCATCGCACCCCACCTGCGAGACATCATCAACACATCCTTCGACACCACCATCTTCCCTGAGAGCTGGAAACACGCCGAACTCAGCGCTCTACTCAAGAAACCAACAGCGGACCCCACCGACCTCAAGAATTACCGCCCCATCTCGCTCCTCCCGTTTCCAGCCAAAGTCATCGAGAAGACCGTCAACAAGCAGATGGCCGCCTTCCTCGAGACGAACGGATCCCTCGACCCCTCACAGTCCGGCTTCCGAGCCAACCACAGCACCGAGACCGCCCTCATCGCCGCCACCGATGACATCCGAGCCCTGATGGACAATGGAGAAACAGCGGCCCTCATCCTCCTAGACCTCTCCGCGGCATTCGACACGGTCTGCCACCGCACCCTAGTACGGCGCCTCAGCAACATCGGATTCCAGGACAAGGCGCTGGAATGGATCATCTCCTTCCTCGACGGAAGAACACAGAGAGTCCGCCTACCACCGTACAAGTCAGAGGCCTCCAAAGTCATCTGCGGCGTCCCCCAAGGATCATCTCTGAGCCCCACCCTCTTCAAAGTCTACATGAGCCCCCTCGCGGCCATCGTACGCAAACACAACCTCAGCATAATCTCCTACGCCGACGACACCCAGCTGATCCTCTCCCTGACCAACGACCCCGCCGCCGCCAGAGCCAACCTACACGAAGGGATGAAAGAGGTAGCCGAGTGGATGACGACCAGCCGCCTGAAACTGAACTCGGACAAGACGGAGGTCCTCATCCTGGGCTCCTCACCCTCCGCCTGGGACGACTCCTGGTGGCCTCCCGCCCTGGGCACCGCACCCAAACCGACAGACCATGCACGCAACCTGGGCTTCATCCTGGACCCCTCCCTCTCCATGACCAGGCAAGTCAACAACGTCTCCTCGGCGTGCTTCAACATCCTACGCATGCTACGGAAGATCTTCTGGTGGATCCCCACCGAGACCAGGAAGACCGTCACCCAGGCCCTCGTCACCAGCCGACTGGACTACGGCAACGCCCTCTACGCCGGTACCACCGCCAAGCTCCAGAAGAGACTCCAGCGGATCCAGAACGCCTCAGCCAGACTCATCCTCGACATCCCGCGAACCAGCCACATCTCCGGACATCTGAGAGACCTTCACTGGCTCCCCGTCAACAAAAGAATCACCTTCCGCCTCCTCACCCACGCACACAAAGCCCTACACGACCAAGGCCCGAGCTACCTCAACAGCCGAGTCAACTTCTACGCTCCCAAACGCCACCTCCGATCAGCCAACCACGCCCTCGCCGCCGTCCCCCGCATCCGAAAAACGACTACAGGAGGAAGGTCCTTCTCCTACCTGGCCGCCAAGACCTGGAACTCCCTCCCGACCGACCTGCGCCTGACCCAAGACCACCTCTCCTTCAGGAAGAAGCTGAAGACCTGGCTGTTCGAGCAGTAGCGGCACCCCCCCCCCCCCAGCGCCTTGAGACCCTACGGGTATGTAGCGCGCTTTATAAGTGTCACTGATTGATTGACGGTTGGTCATCCTAGTCACTGTGCGCGGCACCCCTGGCACCTCATTATGGCGCTCCGGTGTGCCGCGGCGCACAGTTTGGGAACCACTGCTTTAGAGGACCAAGGAGCGATGGCATCCAGTGCCTCTAGGATGCAATTTTCAAGAGCATCGCATGCCATCACAATGTCACTGCCCCCGGGTGGCCCCCCCTTCAGGAAGGCCATGTTGAAGCTAGACGTGGAGAAGTTCACCCATTTCCTACTCCGTTTGGTAGTGCTCGTTTTATGTGGACCGGCAGACTGCGGTCGCATAATCTCAAAGGAGACAATAAAATGATCGGACCAGGGGATCGGAATGGGAGTTTTAATAAATAAAGTGTCCCAGTTGGCAAAAATCGGGTCCAGTAAATGGCTGTGTTGATGGGTAGGGGCATCTGATTTGAGCATTAGATGGAGATCTGCTAGCGCCTGGCGGACAACCTTGAGCACCGTTGTCAGCTAGATCCTCCAAGTGCAGATTAAGATCTCCAACCAACATCAGTTTAGAGTAGCGCAACGCAAGTTGCATTATACGTTCGATCAGACTGAGGGCAAACCCAGTGTGAGGACCAGGGGGCGATAAATGAGGAAACCCTTTAAACAACAATCTAAAGGGGCTAAGATGGAAAAGAACCCTGATTCGCAATTCTCGATCTCAGTGGATTCTAAGGTACACTGGATAGACATTTTATGTATAATTGCTATTCCCCCACCCGTCTTTTTCATTTGGTCAATCCTAACGATGCCATAGTGGTGAGGGAGGGCTTCCAAAATGTCAGGAGCAGACTCCTCGTTCAGCCAGGTCTCTGTAAGAAAAAGCACATCCAGCTGGACGTCTTCTAAAAAATCATGAACTTCCAGTTTATGTTTCTGCAGGGACCGGCAGTTGACTAAGGAGCAGTGTAGGGGTTTGCAGCCCATTCTGATGTTCAATTCACGTACTGACGTGAAAGGGCAGTGGCTACACTTATGGCACTGATTCCCAGGCAGGATGCTGTGTTTACACTGCTCCATAATCGGAGGGCATAAGGCAGTGAGTAGTTCTGAGGAATACCTGTAGACTCCCCCTGTCCGGCCAGGGGTTCTGGTCCCGGGGATTTTATAAACCGATGAAATTAATGAATGTGTTACTAAAATAGTGTCTCTGAATATTTTCTAGACAAATTCATTTTATAATGGTAAATAACACTTTCAAAGTATCTGATATATACTTTTCTTTTTTAAGTCGCATTTGCAAAGAATTGGATATGTTTTGTACCAATGTGTATTGACCGAAATGACAGAATAGCAATGATAATATTGTCAGTGGATGTGTTGCGTAATGCCACATAATTTACTTTTTCATTGGTGTGTTATAAATGGGCACGAGGAGAACTCCCAAAGGGACATGAGAGGATCACTTTTGGTGACTGAGGCCTACCTAGACCTTCAGAAACTGATCTACGAACATGCATGCATGCTGGGTCCTAATGACCTCTACATATAAACAATTGTGGATAATGGAACAGAGGCTATTGTCTGTGTTGCCAGGTTATTTCTGAAGCCAAGTTTCAGTCTCTTTTCTTCCCCTAGTACCAGTGGCTTTGCCTACCAGCACTCGCTTTGGCCTGGTGGAAAAGATATTGGCATAATTGGCTTGGCTACACATGGTCCTTGAGTCTATACCAAGGGAAACTAAGACTCCTGTACCCCTATCTAAGGAAATTACCAAACATTTACTTCTGTAGCTCTTGTACCACTGTATGCCAAGATCTGCAGATGATTTACTGCTAGACTAGGGGCCAGCACCACCTGCTGCAGATTTTCAAGCAACAAGTTGGGTTCCCTTTCAATTATCCTATTGCAGTTGTAAATGTAAATGTTTTTGAGCTTGTAAAGCGCACTGCTACCCGTCCATAGGTTTCCTGGCGCTGTATAACTCTGGGGAACCTGTCCTGGCTTTCCCTGTGGGATGGTCCCTTGCTGGGAGTCCCCAAGGTGGAGCCAGGCATCCCCGGAATTGGTGGCAGTTAGTGGAATTAATTAATTCAACAAATGGAATGGAAGTCAAGCTAAAAAGCATCCGAGGATAGTCTCCTACAGGTTCGTATTTGAATATATTTTAAAAAGCCAGGCTAAAGAAGTCACAACATTTGATATTGTGTTAGCAATTTTTCTAATGGTAGCAGTTCTGTACACTAATAGATCTTTGTTTCATTTTGTAGAGTTCAATTTGACCATTGTGAAACAAATAAATTGTGAGAGAAGACTGGAACATTGAACCAGTTGTTTCCTTCAGATTGCAAGTGTTATGCTCAACCTGTTGCTCAGTGTTTTGCTCAGGTTCAAGCATCCGACCTCCCAGAGATTCGACTTCTTTAACTATCTTGTGAACAACAATTTGTGCTTTTAGGAAAGAGGTTTTAAGTGATGCCTCTTTCTTGTATTCCTCCATGTGGACACAAAGGAGATCACTGGCTGGTGCCAAGGTGTCCCTCATCCAACTCACCCCACCTGCCAGCACCAGTACTGACTCCCCTGCTCGATGGTTGGGTTGGTACTGTCTGCATTATGTTCTGTTGTATGTTATGTTAAAATTATTTATAAAGCGCACGTACACTGGTTGGTTTCTTGGCGCTGTCTATAGGAATGACCGGAGTCCTGGACGGTTAATCAGATGTCAGGGTGAACAGCCATGTTTTGAGGAGTGTCCTGATTCTCAGGGGATCTGTACAGCATCTAATGTCAAGGGGCAGGGAGAACAGTTAGGTCAGTGAGATCATTGAAACAAGTCAGAGCAATGCTTGAAGTGGCCCACTGCAAATGCTCTTCTTCGTCACTCTCACAAAGAATCTCATGCACAGTTCGTAGTGGTACCTCTACTTCTTTGGGGCTCATTTTATCCATGACCTCCCCATCTGACATATGCTCAGCCTCACACGTCACTTTCCAGATCAAGATGTCCTAAACAGGCCTATATCTGGATCAATATCCGATCTGAAAAAGAGAACAAGGAACCTACGCGTCCTCAAAAGCCTGACCAGCTGTTTGACTAACTAGGGCTAAACAGTTGTCTTTAGATTTAGGTACTGTCTCATCCTCATTCAGTGGCTCAGACCTTTAAAAGACACTGCTTTGATCTAACCCTGCTTTCGGCCCAGTGTGATTTACGAAGGTTGTGCAAAAGATAACAATAGATATCACATGGTTAGTCTGAGGGGAGGGAACCTCCTCCATATTGGTTCTTTCATTCGGTCACTTATTGAAATGTTGATTTAAGATTATGCACTGGTGTTATGTTACACATTTATCTGCACCTGTACCTGTTGGTCTTGCTAAGAAATGTTGTCTGGAGCCTTTCTTCTCTGCTCTGCTACAGAGGGCCCACTACTTTTTACCGCCTTACCAACTCCCTATGCTTCAGATACCAGCACAGGTTTGGCTCGTGATCATCTGTGTTGGAATCCTCCTGCTGAGCTTGAAGTACAAAGGGCACTGCTGCTGGCCACATCACAACATACTCTGCTGGTGTTGTCGCCGGGGAAATTGACATCTAGGAGGATCCTCACTTGGCACCAGTGGTTAGACCAGGAGCATCTACCGAATGTATGATGTTACAACGCCTACATTTACAACGCATGCCTTTACAACGTAGATTTTACGCCGCAGCATCCCTTACAATGCATACATTGACATCGCATGCCATTACATTGAATTTTTTTAAACTAATTTACAACGCATTCCATTACATCGCATTATACCTTTACAATGCATACCATTACATTGCATTTAACCCCATTGCTGCTGGCGACGTCCAACGGACGTCGAGTGCACTACCTCGGCAGTGCCGCGAACGTCCGCTGGACGACGCGGCCCGCCCGCCCAATAGAACGTTCCACACTAGTGTGGAACGTTCAGCGCAGGCAAGGGGTTAAGGTAAGTGTTGGATAGTGTTGGGGTAAAAATTACTATTCTAACTACAAGGGGTGCAACAGTAGGGTAAGTGTTGGATAGTGTAGGGGTACACATTACTATTCTAACTCCAGGGGGTGCAACAGTAGGGTAAGTGTTGGATAGTGTAGGGGTAAAAATTACTATTCTAACTCCAGGGGGTGCAACAGTAGGGTAAGTGTTGGATAGTGTAGGGGTACTATGCGTTGTAATGGCATGCATTGTAATGACATGCATTGTAATGGTTGCGTTGTAGTGACATGCGTTGTAAAAGATGTTGCGATGTAATGACTGCGTTGTAAATGTAGTGCGATGTAATGACTGCGTTGTAAAGGTTGTTTCCCGCATCTACCAGCCCAAAGTCGGTGCAGAAGCCATTATAGAGTTGTGAGATGAGGAGCCAGTCTGTCCGTGTGTGTGGGTAGGAACACCAGTTACCAACAGGTGGCAAGTCTTTTGGAGCCCTTTCCTTTTGCAGCTATCCATCTGTGTGGAGGCACAGCTTAAACAGCAGGGGCAAATTTATCACATGGCAGGCGCCAGTCCAGCAACAAAGTATGACAGAGAAGAATTCCTGTGATGACAGTTCAAAGGTAGGAGCATGACAAGTAGGATCCTTATGCAAGATTCATATGGGTGGAGGACTATGAACCTCTCAGAGTATTGATACCTACTGCAGTGAGGCCCTAGTGGTCCTTAACCGAAAAGAAGTCTGGAGCATCCCCCATCCCTGCCGAAGTAAACCTGACGCCATCTTGAGTCCCATTACCTACCTGCTACTCTTTTTAGGCAGTTGGTAGGTGGAGAGATCCAAGATGGCAGCAGGTTGATTTCCGCATCAGCAGGGATGAGGTGAAGCTCCTTAACTACAGACAAGGATTTCAACCCTATAACTCAGTCATTTCAGTACTCTGTTAGAACAATATCAAAATCCTAGAACGTTGACATGTTACAGTCACATCTTCATGGTGATATAATAGTGCCTGAAGGAAGACTTTCCAATTTGGTAGACCTTCCATTAGTATCTCCACTTTCAGTACATAGGTTAGACATATTTCGTTCAGCTGTTAGTCATTCACCTAGTTCTGTGATTCATTCGTACAGTGTCGGTGGTTCGTGTTTACTCACTTGATGGCTTTTCTACGCCTCTCCAGTACCTAAGCTAACCGTGCAGACTTTTTCCTCATTTTGGAATTATTTTTTAAAAGGTATGTAGTTATAAGGCATGCTTTGGGCAAGTGTATAATCTGTAGATTATTTTTGTTCAGTTCTAACCGCTATGTCCCAAATATGTCATCCAAGGATGCTCCAGGGTGTCTGCACTTGACTTTGTGTAACATTATAGCAGCGTGTATGTGCAGTATAGTACATAAAATTTACATAATTTAAATCAATTTACAAGCCTTAGACCACTTCTCATCAAAATCCCTCCCACAGTCAGCCTCAGAATTTTACAACTTAGACCATATTAAGTATGACAAATACTGAGGAAACTACACAGAGATGAAGGGTGCCATCCTTGGGAGAAAATAAAAGGGACTCCAGGAGACCTCGTCTAAAAGTGGCTTTCCCTTTTCCATAGCCCGTAGTGCATGCTGTGGTGAGCAGCCATCACAACGCGGGCATTACCACGCGCTGCCATTACGATGCTGCTTTTACAACGCAAGTCGTTTCAACTACTTGCGCTGGAGGGCGCTGTTGGAAAAGGAATAGTTTAATTTTCTATTCCAACACCTTCCCTACTGTAACGTGGGCTGGAGTTGGAATAGAAAATTAAACTATTCCACTATCCAGCGCTTACAGCGCAAGTCATTGTAACGACTTGCGTCGTAAAAACAGCATCGTAATGGCACGCGGGGTAAAAGCCCGCGTTGTAATGTCATACAACCGCGTGCTGTCACATCCGCTTCTCCTGGCCTGTTGGTGAATGGAAAATGTCCTAGCTTGCATAAAGAAAAGTTTAAATTCTATTAAGGATGTGGAGATGAGGATTATGCATTTCTTTCTTCACACTTTATTACACAGCAGGTTCAATGATTAAACAAAAAAACAGCAAACACTACATATCCCATGAATCAAAGGGAGAATGTATTCATGACAAATAGTAACCAATCTCAACACAGTCTGCATGTCTATATAAATCCATGCCACCTGTAATTCTTCCTCTTCTTCACTGCAGGAAGTTAATGTTCAAGCAGCCTCAATCCCCCTTGAATCGGAACCTACGAACACAACATAATCCATTAAATCAGTTCCGAGACCGAACTAGAACATGACCCAAAAACATGAGCAATTTGTAAAACGATTATATTTGTTAATCCTGTAACCATGTCACAATCCTACCATTCATTTACCTAAGAAAAAAGATAATATATCAATGATGTGTCTAATCTCTAGGAAGAGAAAAGTGAAGGGCACATCATGAATATTCACAATTGCAATAATACAATAAAGCATAAACACCAAACCATTGTACATGAAATCAGAACGATAATAATCATAATGCAGGACTGCTAAATACTTCATGTTACTCACAGATGCAATGTTACATGGAATCATTAATGAAGGCATGAGATACTTCCTGTTACCCAGATTAGTGGTAGGGAAGTCATATAGTAAATATGCTAAGGGTGGGATAATCCTCGACTCTGCGTCCTTAATAGAATTGAAACATTCCTTCATGTGAGCTAGAAAAATGTTCATTCTATGTCAGAACTGGAGCAAGGATTATGCATAGTCAAAGGCTACTTAGCACCATAGATGCGGTGTCATAGATTGGTTTGAAGTCAAACCTTTCGAAAGTAGATTCTGAAGACTAATCTGCCGCATTCATAATGTCCTCCAGTCTGCCGCCTACCTGAACGACCTTGAATACCATAGCCCCTCTGGTCGAGTGAGCCCAAAAAGGTAATATTCAATGCCGGCCTCTGCCGTAATCCACCTTACCCACCTGGCAATGGAAGGAGATGAAACCGCCTTGAACGGTTTCTTGATGGCAATTAACAACTGTCTCTCACCTGGCAGCCTTATGTCTGCCGGCATTTCCTCGTACGCCTTAAGGCACCGAACAACACAAAGTTTAAGAGAACCCACAAAAGCAGGATAGGTTACTGACCTGGTATTAGTCTTGGTCTGTCTGGATATGGTAAAGGTATTCCAATCTGGGTTAAAAACGCTTACA
This sequence comes from Lissotriton helveticus, assembly GCF_964261635.1. Classification (NCBI taxonomy): domain Eukaryota; kingdom Metazoa; phylum Chordata; class Amphibia; order Caudata; family Salamandridae; genus Lissotriton; species Lissotriton helveticus. Next base: position 1,066,087,861 of record NC_136070.1, on the reverse strand, counting down.
GTGATGTTTAAGGCTCTGACATCAGAAACCATATTAAAAAAGATGAGGTGAAGCAACATAGCCAATTTTGCTGAAATCTCCTTCCTGGAATGGAATTGATTATCCTGCCAGTCTGAGAGAAGACGTAGTACCCAATTGACATCCCATAACCAGAAAATCTGGGTACTGGGGTGCGTGAAGATTTGATGCCTTTAAACAGTTTACAAACCCACAAATGTTCCCATACCAGAATGTAATTGATGGGATAATGTCCAGCTGAAATTGTCAATCTGAAAGAATTTGCTGTTCAATAAGCGAACCCTGAGCTAGACCACTCTGCAAGAAAATTCAAGATGTTGATAATCTGCGTCCCCACAGGATCCAGATGTCTCTCCACACACCAATGTGCCTATCTTCTCTAGGCTGATCTATACCGCTTGACTGTCCATGGGGCCCATGCTTGCTGGATGAGTCTCTCCGCTTCGTCCAAAAGTCTGCCATCTTCCCAGTGTTGTCTGAAATCCTCCAAGCCATGAGGTTTAGGTGACCCTGCAAGACCAGTGGATGTGGATGGCCGCTGGGATCCCGTAAGATCCTTGGGGAAGATGGAAGTTGCACTGGTGTGACCCATGACAACTCCAGCAGTGTGAGGAACCATGTCTGAGTCTTCCAGATCAGAGGTACAAGGACCAAAAAACGTTGCGAACGCATAGGCCTGACCTGTCATCCACTCCTGCAGGAAAGCGTCCACCGCCGAGGTGCTTGGTTCTGGTTGCCAGATGACATACTTTGGTAGTTTGGCGCTCAGTCTGGAGGCAAACAGGTCCACCTTGCACGCACTCCAACAATCCATCAGGGACCGAAAGACCACTGACTTTAGCTGCCAGTTGCTGGAATCCTTTAAGTGTCTTGAGTTCTAGTTCACCACTGTGTTCTGAGACCCCGGAAGGGACTCTGCTGTCACTGTCATTAGCGATGAAGGCCATAAAGCCAAAAGTCCTTGGCCAGCTCCGCTAATGCTCTTGATCAGGTACCCCTCAACCGGTTGAGTCCATCAGGGCCGTGTCCTGCTCCGAAAAAAATCAAGAGATGCGGCTTTACCATCTGAACCAGAGGTCCGTAGAACCCTATGTGGTAGCCTTATACCATCTCCAGGACTAAAGGGTCCGATGTGATCTCTGCCCACTTGTGCATAAACATTCTCAGCCTCCCTCCAGTCTTTGAGGGAAAGAAAGGGTATTGCATACTGTTGAAATCTCCAGGTGCATTAGCTTCTCCTTGGGCAGTGAGGTTGGCTCTGCCCTTTCCGTCTTCTCGGTTGGGAAAGAAGGCTCCTTGCCAGCCGTCATTCTATCCATTGTTATGGCAGGCTTGACCCCTGTTCGCCCCGCCTGCCAACTTGGTGGTTTCAGTAAGGGGTCCCCCGACATCTAATAACTTGACAAGCCCTCCAGGAGCGGTCAATCCCCTTCTTGGGATCTTTCATGTACTTAGCACAAAAAAAAAGGTACACATCTTGGGGTCTATGTCAGGGGTGACTGTCACTTTGCCCCCTAAGGCTGGCCTAGGGCACTCCGCCTGCAAGCGGGCGCTCACTTCTTTATCCAGGGAATAGTGTATTTTACTGGCCACATAATCTGACACTTTCTGGTCAGGGAGCCATTTCGAGGTTCTTGGGTGGTAGATACCATCAGGCTCAAACATGTCCGGCAAGGGGAAATCCCATTCAAAGGATCCATAAGTGGCTGAGCCTGGGCTCCAGGGTCTTCCCGAATCCTGCCCTTCATCTGAGGATCTGTCCTCATCTGTGTCACCTTACCCATGTTTGGGGACCCCTCCTCAAGGTCAAAGTCCGGTGCAACTACTTTGCTGATCCACCCGTGCAAAACCTCCTCCCAGTACGGTGAGTTCTTTAAAATGCATACACTCTTAGGGAAGACTTCTCTCAGGTGGTCAAAGCCTTCCAGGTGCCATGCGTCACATTTCTGGGCCTTATGTGAAGTACTCGTGGACGAGCAAATAGGCCCTGACCTTGTGTCCTTGAGAACCCCAGAGCCTCCAGAGACCTGAGACATCAACTTGTGCACGCTTTCCTGCAGGGGTGCAAGCGCTCTAGCAATAGCTTGGGAGAGAAACTTGTCTCCCTCTCAATCAATCAATCAATCATTTGTAAAGCGCACTACATACCCGCGAGGGTCTCACGGCGCTGGAGGGGGGGCGCTACGGATCGAACAGCAATTTCTTGTGTATCCTCCTGAAGGTCTGATGGTCTTGGGTCTGTCGTAGGCTCAGTGGGAGGGTGTTCCATGTCACGGGGGAATATTCATGGTCTCGATAGGACTCCAGCATAAGAATAGGGTGTGAGCACCTGATATCAATACTCTGGGTAGTAAATGGGCAGCCCCTTCGCAGGTGTTCGGCAATTGGGAGTGATATCAGCAGTCGCCAGGTGGCGTAAGCACAATAGGGCCTGAGGGCCGAAATAAAAATCTACTGCATTTGCAGTGTCTTGCAAGGTTTGGTAGGCAGCCAGCAACACGAGGAGCCCTTGCTTAGGACAAAACCTTCGTTGTCTCCCTAATGCGGGTCGCAAGTCTGTGGAGCGCTAAATTATAAGGTGCGCCTTACAAAGTCCTCCGGTGGTGTGAAACAGCACCACCTAGGGGACTCACGCTGTATAACGATGTGCTTAGGCCAATTCCCACTGCTAGTAGGAGCATTAGTGTCCACACTATAAAACTCTACAATGACAGTAGTACAAAGACCACAATATATATCTCTATGTCACCTGATATCACTGAACAACCCAAGAATCGTTAAGGAAAGCGAGGGTCTTAACTGACGCAGAAGTGAAGAAAGACAAAGGACTACAGGCGACATGGATTTTTATGGACATGCAGACTGTGTTGGGATTGGTTACTACTTGTCATCAACACATTCTCCCTATGGTTCATGGGATATGTAGTTTTACAGTTTTTTGTTTAATCTTTGAACGTGTAATAGAGTGAAGAAAGAAAAGCATTATCCTCGCCTACACTCCCAACATAGAGTAGAGATTTATGCAGATAACTTCCTAGGTTTAGCCAAGAGAAACACTTATCTGGGCAGAGATGTTGTTTAGAGGCAGCTGTAAGTCAATTTTATACATTTTAAACGGTGCTTGCCAAGTTCAACTCCACAAAGGGGGATCTTATGCCCCTCTGCAGAAAGTGTTCTAAAAATAAGTCTTTAAACGCCCACCTAGCCAGGGCAGCAGCTGTTAAGAGGTGTAATCAAAGAAGAGGCGCCGGGCTCTGTCCCTGTTGCCATTATTTTCAGCTATTCCCGGAGGGTGCAGATGGCGTTTTGTGCCAAGCACTGTCATCTTTAGTAGGCCACGCTTCTTGCTGACAGGGCTGTTCCAGGGGCCGGTGGGGAATCTCGTTTCAGCTATTCAGCAGGGACACCCTATCCGCCTTCCCTCGAGAGCGGCTCTGCCTTCCGAGAGGTGTGCGTGACCTCTGCTCAGGTAACTACCTTGTCTCTCCTGGGGCCTGGCGTGACCCACTTACTACGAGTATAATTCCTGTGTGAAATATTATCCGTCATGGTGCAACATGCCTGCTGTACAGCTGCCTTGTGGGAGGAATTCGCTGTTGCAATATTAATGTGACTTTGCATTATGCACTTGTTGGGCGGCCCGCACAAATTAAGATGAGGGTGTAGAAAACGTCCCAGCGAATGCAGGGGAGTTTTTCCTTGTGTGTTCCTCATAGAAGCCTGAATATGAAAAATTGAGTATTCAGCCCAGTGATACTTAACATTGCACCCGCTCGTACTGAATCTGTATTGTATTGTGATTGCATTTATATAGCGCTTACTACCCGAGTCGACACGCCGAGGCGCTCTTTTGCCAGTAGCATGCTACTCTACTACCCAAAGCTATTGGTTATTAATTATTGTTTTACAATTTTTGGTTATTCTTGCACTCTGAGGAAACTGTAGCATTACCTCCAGTTTCTAGAGATGTCTTAAGTTTTTTTTGTAATTTTTTTAATTTAAACACAAGGATACAGACATCAATTAGGATGGGTAGAGTAGTGAATTATTCAGTTAATTGAAGTTAGGTGTAATAACTGGAGTGCCTGTAGAAAAAAATGGGATGAAGTAAATGGGGTGAAGGAGATTACATATTTTGAGATTGCAAAATAGGGTTTACACAGAAGGGCCTATTATGAGTGGGATGAGAAACTAGGTTAGTCAAAGGTTATTTCAGGAATGGTTACTCAGAAGAGTTTATGATTTACAAGGATGGGGTTGTGGTTAGTTTACTGAAGTATAGCAGAGTAGAAGAGAGTAAGGCAGCAGTCATGTTATTCGGGTGCACTCAGTGTACTAAGGCAGACAGTGGATGGAGTGTAAGCAGAGTATCATTGAAATTGAAAGGAGAGACCCCTAACTATAAAAGCAAGTGATAATTTTGCTTCTGCTGGCATGTTTAAAGGAATAACAGTACTCCGTGAGTCCACTCTAAGTCAGTGATACTTGAACATAAAATTGGGATTCCAGTGGAGCGGTGCACGTTGTATTTGTTCAAAATCAAAGAGAGTGGGTTTTGTGCAAAATTTGCATTTTACTTACAAGTCCTCTCTGCCCATATTTTCCCCATAAAAACATAGCTATAACGAAAATAGAAAATCATATCTCCTTAAGTCAAAACATTCATTTGTCACATAAGTTAATCAATTTGTGGAAAAAGATTATTGACACGACTGGTGAGAAATGCTGTAAGTAGTAGGCTATAGGTTTGATGGAAAAATATCACACAATCCTCTGTGTAGCTAACAAGAAAATGTATGTTTTTTTGCTGGCTCGAAAATTGTTTTGGCCTAAAAGTTACAGCCCTAACTACTAGTACATAAGAGTTCTCATGATGTATAATCTTTGGCCAAATATGTTTATGCCAAGTTTAAGAGAAGAGTAAGACACCTATGTGTTCACTTTGCTGACTAGGGGGTTCGAGGTGGTGGAGTTTACCTGTTGACCCTCTCCCCTCCTTTGTGATAAATGACCTATTAATATTTCACTTTCGTTCATCTAGTGCTGAAACATATGAATCAGTCAAGATTCTGTTTGTGAATCCCACAGAATGCAGGGATGGTAGACAGGGGACACCAATGCCTTCTTTCACATTTGCAGAATGCAGGTTTTGTTAAATACAGATACTGTACTGTAAAGGGACAGAGGCTGCAAAATAAATTAAAACAATAGCACTGGCATGATCCAAAGGGCATTGGGAGTCCATGCAGGCAGCGATGCATCGCAGTATGCTCCCCCAATGCCCAGGCCCATATTCAGGGACCATAATGGGCAGCAACGGGTAGCTTCCGCTTCGTGAATGCCTTACCGCCACATTTGGGGAGTCGGTACGTCATCCTTGGTTTGCAATCGCAGTTTCAGGACGCGCTTCTTGCTCTGGTATTAGACTGTGCCTGCAATGACACATGGACATATACGACTAATAAACACTGGTAATTCGAATTTCTGCTTTGGCACTGTATACCCAGCGCAAAGCATTTATACTATGTTTTCCACAAATTCTCCCCAATTATTTTTTAAATATGTCATACTTTGCTCCAATCACGCATTTTCTAAGAACTCCAAGACTTTACCACCTTTTCTCAAGAAGCTCCACATTTTCTTATTGAGCGAGCACAGCCTGATTATCTTATGACCTCTTTGACTATAACTATACCTAAATCTATACCTGTGCACGTAGAGATTGGCTACATCTTCCATATTTGAGCCTTCATTTCATTGGCCAGTCAGGGAAAGCTGCGAGGGCTAAGATAATCCACACTTAAATGTAAAGCAAAGAATTCATGCTCAACAGTAGAAGTGATAAGAAGCTGAGTTGTGAAACTTCTTATGTGGCAATCCTTTCATATTACTTACAAAACTACAAACAATTTGCAAACTTTACACATTCAAATCTGAGTGGGCCTTTGCATGAAAAATGTGATCTTTCACAATGTTTTTTAATATTGTATACTACCTACTAGGTTCTTTAGAAGTTAGATTCCGGGGGCCAAAACTTAAACCTAAGCCATCTGAATGGGTCTACTGTTTTAGCCCAGTGTGATAAGCACTACCTGTTTCTAAGTCTTAAAAAAATCTACTTTAGGGAAAGAGAAACCTGTCTGGAACCATCTAGTGGTCTGGCCACACAAACGGCGCCATTATGAAATCTATAACTACATTTTGTGGACGGATGCGGGGGCAAAAAATAAACACAGGGCCTGGGTCATATTGTATCACTCCCTATTATATTTTAGTGTAATTTGACATAACCTTTCTTCTTTTTTGTCAAGTCACTCATGATGAAAGGCCACACAAGGTATGCACTTGTGTACAAAAGGCTGACCTGCAGGCTACCATCTACAGATTTTACGAATAGGCAACCAGAGATAGAGTGAAAAGGATAGGTATTTTGTTAGTTGGGTCAAGTTGTATTGCATGTTTGAGTTCAAGTAATGGAGAGTATGAAACGAAAAAGCAAAAAATAGCAAGAGAGTGACAGTAAATAGGCAAAATAATTGGGTGATAAGTGTACAACTGATAATTTTTTCATTTTAAGAGGTAAAAACCCCCCACATTTTCTGGATGAATTAAATTTCAAGCCTGTCTGTGTCATCAGAGAATGAAAGAGAAGAGTGAAAGGTAACACCCAAATTATGAGCGTCAGGAAACACAGGGCGAGAAGAGGGAAGATAATAATGGCAGCATGGAGTGATGATGCGGGGAAGAAGAATTACAGTATTGTGGGAACCGTTTTAAAGAGGCAGAAAGTTTAATGAATAATTAATCCACGCTGTAGAACAAGTTTGGGGCCCACCAGTAGGGGGGGGAGCACTGACCACAGACACAGGATTGGTGTGATTAAGGCCTCTTTATTGGAACAGGTGCACCCTGCAGATTCACCACCTTGGCCTGTGCCGAACAAAACTGTACCTCACTAAATAAACAAATGCCTAATACCCCCCACCCCCACCCCTAAATGGATCCCCAACATTGCAACATCATACAACATCCCATCTGCAACATACCCCCCTACCTACAAACTGTAAATGACCTCAGTGTCCCCACCACCTACCGAAACAGCCCAGGCCTCCTGCAAATAACCCCCTTTCTTAACTAGGAGAAGCGCCCCTACAAGCGCAGCACACCAGCACCTGTTCCAGCGACACGACAAAAACTTCTCCACGACCAGCAAGCCACCGGTACACCATCTCCCAACAAAACCCCTTCAGACCAACCAAAATCCAAAAACACTATAAAAACCCCCCACTAACATAGGGAGGGTGAGAAAAAACTCGTGGCCCCAACTGCCCTAACCGGCTGCTGTGTCACTGCACACCAAAATGGTGGGCAGTGACACAAAATGTCCGGTAATATGGACCCCCAGCCCAAACCACAGCCCAAAAACAGCCCAACTGCCCTCCCTCAGCCCAAAAAGCCCAAAACCCTATTCTGCTTACTTGCGCCCCCCCTCCCCCTACTGCCCCAAAATTCCCCGGGGGAGGCAGGCCTCCCTCTGGTCGGCCGCCCCCCCCCCAAATCCCCAATGACCATTACAACATGAGTAGAAGCATTAAAATGTGAAACTCTAAATGAGTGAATTTTCTTTTGTTTGAAACAAATCTTAGTTGCATCCCTCTAGCAATACGTGGAGTTTTCTAATATATATTCTCATCTTTGATTCCTTTTCAGTGATATCAGTCTGCAAAGAGGCCTGCATTCCCTTCCCGGCAGATGTGCTGCACTGCTGCCAATATATTTATGTGCGGGGAAATCATAGCCAAAGTGGCAGAAATGGACCTGAACATAGGCGCTGGAAGTAGGGGTGCAAGAGCTGTTGTAGCACCCCCAGGAATAATCGTGCTGCAGTTCAGAAGGTGAATGAGCAATAGAGATGCCTTTAAATTATGTGTTTATCTTGTCACATTTGATGGGCGTTCAAATGAAAATGTCAAATTTTAGGCTATGTCTTCTGACAAATTGCCTCTTATTTAGAAACCGGTGTTCACTCATATTTCTCTAACTGCAAAGTGAGAGGATTTTGTAAAAGTGATCTCAATGACAATCCAACTATGGTACAGAAAGTTAAAGGAAAGGCTGTAGGATGTCAGATTTCTTTCTAACTGTATGTGGCCTGGTGCCAAAGGGCCACCAGGACTCCAACACGCACAACGAAATATGAAATGTATTTCGGTTGTCAAATTGTCAATCAATTTTATACATTTAAATTCATCAAACAATTTTTTCTATCTGGTTCATCAAAAAGAATTTTTTATCAAATTACTGTCATTGTATGAAAATTCATTTTGTAAGTCGTGTTTTTCACATTACATTCGAAATGACAAAAATATAACTTTATACATCAAATGATAAATACAAAAACACCCTATGCATTTCGGGGCGTCTGCCCCTTCGTCAGGGGTCTGTTGAAAAAACACAAAAGAAAAAACCTTATTACTTTCGGTGTAAGGGAGAATCCTAGCTATCGTGTGCTTACTCTTGTGTTCTAATGCTTACCTCTAGTTTGCAAGTGCTTAATGCTACTCAGTGATCTGAAGCATTGAAAAAATCTATAATTAAGAAAAGAAAGAGAAAAAAGGGGGGTGACCTCAACTTGTTGTTTCGAAATGAGTGAATGATGATCAAGAAGAATCAGATCCACCTTCTGAGTGTTGTCTATTCTTGTCATGTACATGTCAGTATCACTGTGTGTTCGTGCCCCATGGGGTCTTGCATGTTATGAGCTTGTGTCTCAGTGTTCAGTGTTTAATTGCTAAAGAACTTTCAAGCGTCATGATTATTAGCAGAACAATGATTCCCTTGATCTCAATACTCTACAGGTAGAATCATTTACAGGTGAAAAAGCGGGGGCAAGCTACAACTGAAGCCCTGCAGGTAAAAAGCGCTCTTTTCATATAAAACCCATACCGTTTTTGTAATATGCAATAAGATATACTGAGATTTGCTTATTTGCACATTCCAGATATGATGGATTAAGGTCACACCAAAGAAAACAACAGGTGAGACTTGGACAGCATTAATGACAAAAAATGTCATTATTAATAAATATTTTTCGAGCCTGATTATTGAAAGCCTGTGATCATTATTTCTTCACAGACTCGGCATACCCAAAGAAGCTTCAGGTAAACACTAGGATTATTTATATGAGGAGATCAGTTAAGAAACTTGATCATCATTCACTCGTTTCGAAACAACAAGTTGAGGTCACCCCCTTTTTTCTCTTTCTTTTCTTAATTATAGATTTTTTCAATGCTTCAGATCACTGAGTAGCATTAAGCACTTGCAAACTAGAGGTAAGCATTAGAACACAAGAGTAAGCACACGATAGCTAGGATTCTCCCTTACACCGAAAGTAATAAGGTTTTTTCTTTTGTGTTTTTTCAACAGACCCCTGACGAAGGGGCAGACGCCCCGAAATGCATAGGGTGTTTTTGTATTTATCATTTGATGTATAAAGTTATATTTTTGTCATTTCGAATGTAATGTGAAAAACACGACTTACAAAATGAATTTTCATACAATGACAGTAATTTGATAAAAAATTCTTTTTGATGAACCAGATTGAAAAAATTGTTTGATGAATTTAAATGTATAAAATTGATTGACAATTTGACAACCGAAATACATTTCATTTTTCGTTGTGCGTGTTGGAGTCCTGGTGGCCCTTTGGCACCAGGCCACATACAGCTATTACGTCAGTGTGCAGGCACTAATCCAACACAGCACACATACCGCACAAACACACAAAAATAGATTACATTGAGTGCAGCACCCGCTTTCATACATTGTTAGATTTCTTTCTAACACACAATAACATTTAAATACCAAATTAACTATATGCATTAAATTATATTCACATTTAGGAAAGCACAAGTAAAGCTCATTTTTTGTAATTCTGAAATGTGATGGACGCAAAGATTTTACTAAGATCAAAACAAATCAAGACACTTTACTTGTTGATGCACAAATGATAAATATTAGATGAAACTCGATTTCCAAGCATTATCAATTTTGCACTATATAGTTTTACTAGTAAAACTACATGTCTATGCATATTCAGAGACCATTTGAAAGGAAAATAGGCTTTTTGTAAATGACAGTGCCCTACCTCACCAGTGTTTCAAAATACATCTTCAGTTAACTACCACACCAGGGTTCTCCAAAGTCGGTCTTGGAAGGCCGGATCCATGCCAGATTTCTTGCATATCCCCATTTAGATAACGGGGATATGCTTGTGTGGTTATACGAGGTGTCATGAAGATATGATTCCAGCTGGTATCCTAACACCACAATCCAATAGTTATGAGATTTCTCCTCAACATGGGAAATAAACACAAAAACCTGAGGGACTTGGTCTAATTTTGCAAGTCTTTCAATGATTCTAGGGTCACATCCATTGACATGTTTTGCCTCCTCAGAGTTTTCAGTCCTTGCAGAAGTTTCACCAGGTGTGGATTTGCTTTCAGTGAAATGGGGCTCAGAGTCTCCGGACCAGTAATGATCCTGTCCAGAGACACCAGATACTATGTGTAAAGTCCTTGGGTGATACTCCATCTGAAGCTAACTCTCTTGGTGGTACAGTGAAGTACTGATGTTTGTGAGATTGCTATAATTATGTTGGGATGCTTGTTAGCTGTTTTGCTGTTGAGGAAAACAATGGCTTCACATCATGCTATCCAAAAATATTAGCGAGGGCTATCGTATTTTTTTTAGTTTTATATAGAGCAAACTCGACCGAAGGTATCAGAGCACTTTACATGAGCACCAGTTGCATTACAGACGAACACATTCAATTTTGTTAGGCACAAGGAGATTAAGTGATTTGCTCAGAATCACAGGATGTTGAGCGTCCCTGTCCAGACTTGACCCCTGTTCCCCAGCTTTGAGGTCAACGGCTCTAGCCGTTTAGTTACTTCCTCTCCTCATCCTCCTATGTTCATGTGTGAATAACCATTTGGTTTTAAACCTCAGTGAATTACTTTTAGTTGCTGCACAGGCTTCCCTCCAAAACTGTAATGGGTTTCTTAGTCTCAGGCACTTGACCCTGAACGTGCAGGAATATGTCTGTCCTCTTAAGAATAAAGTGCTTATATTATTTATTTATTTTTGTGTGTTATAGAGCGCGAACTTGACCCGTTAGGGTATCAGAGCGCTTTACAGGAATCATAGGATTGTACAAAAAGACTTAGGGGTCGATTCCGATCCGGTAAAAAGCGCTCCGAATCGTCGTACGGAGCATTTTCTTCCGTACGAATCGTACCCGTAACCGTCTCCGTACGAACGACGTAGTACGATCCACACCCGATGCAGCTATCCGTACGAATCGTACCAGGGACCGTACGAATGAAATTCCCGTACGAATCGCCCTCGGAAGTCGCTGTACGCGACGTTCATACGTTTCGCGGCTGCTTTTTACGACCCGGCAAGTACGATCCGTGTTGTGTACGCTCCGTACGACCCTTTTTCTACGGGAGCTGGAAACTGTCGTACAGTCAGAGTTTGCCCCGAAACAGGTACGGAACGCCCCCCCCGGGTACGGCGCGTACCCCCCATGATCATGAGGGTACGTGCCGTACACCCAGCGTACATGGGGTACGTGCCGTACCCCATGTATGCTGGGTGTACGGCACGTACCCCCCATGTACGCTGGGTGTACGGCACGTACCCTCATGATCGCAGGGGTACGGCGCGTACCCCTGCGACCATGGGGGGTACGCGCCGTACGGTGTGTAGGTGATCGTGCGCTTCTCCGTACGAATCGACATGTACCGTACGAATCGCGTCCCGGTCGGCCGATCGGGATCGGAATCGTCCGGTCGTACGGCGTCCGTACGAGTCGTACGGAAACGGCTCCGGATACGATTCGTACGGACGGGGATTTTACCGGATCGGAATCGACCCCTTAGAATCACAAGAGTAAAAAATCAATTAGGAGGTGGCGGGGTGCAGAATACATAAGGGATAGGACACGTATTTACAGATTACATTTACAATTACTCAAGACAAGACCACAGGATTCTTGGTGGGGTGACTAGGTAATCCGAAGAGAGGCAATAGCCAGACTTATATCAGGGTCATAATGGTGGTTGAAGGCAAAATTTAAGCGAGGAATTTACCCATTAGGAAGTTATTGGTATCCTTTTTGAAACGAGACAGAGAAGGGATTCTTCTTATGGCGGGTGGGAGAGAGTTCCATGTTCTAGGAGCAGCCCCGGAGAAAGCACACTTGTACGTTTCTTTTCCCCCGAAAGCGAGCAGGTTGCAGCAGAAGGTCTCTGGCGGAACGGGAAATTCTGATTCCTCCAGAAATCACAAGTTTCCGTGCAAGATATGCATGGGGAGTTTGAGTATAATGAATCGAGGTTCCTGGTCCTGGTTCAGATAAGACTACTCATTTTTTAAGGGTTAAGTTGTGGTAGTGGGTGGGTGTTTAGATTTAGGCTAGTCTTTGTAATTGAATGTTGTTTTAGTGCATTATCGAGGGCAGTTGGCCTTATTTTGAAGTGTAATGTTTATTTGTATTTTCTATGTTTAACATTCATTTTAATGCATTTTCCTGTTATTTGTTTTATACTAGGGTTGCAAGTGTTTTTTGGGTAGTTTTATATGTTTTTTCCTTCCCAGGCTTTTATTTTTGGCCATTGCACTTTGTTCGTAACCTGGATACATTTTATTTCTTTTCAATAAAAAGAGTTGGTTATTTTGTGCCAAAAATTCTTTTTTACATTTCCTTCATTTTTCAGTTTTCCAAGAGCATTTATTTATTGTTATCTAATTCTTCAGGTTTTGGATGGATTCCTTGGATTATTGCACTCATTTTGGGAGTTCTGGTTTTCTCTGGTTTATTTTTCCATGTTGTTGTGCCTTTCATTTATTGCTAATTTTTGGGATTGTATTTCTAGGATTGTCATTTCACTGACAATGCCTTCAGCTATGAAATCATGACTTTTTCTTTTATTTATTTATTTGTTATTTGGGTATTTTTTCTGATCTAATGTGTTTTTACTTTCTATGTACACACACACACAAATATATGTATGTATATATATTACCTACTGGCGATAGCCTTCAGGTAGTTATGGTTGGGATACATTTTTCCCATAGATTAAGCTTTTTTTGTTTTGCTAATAACTTTAATGCCGTTTGACGAATCTTCACGACATTTTCAAAATTAGTGTGCCAATTAGTTCAGCTTTTGTTTGGAAAGGTTCGCTGTGATTTGTCAATTGGTGGATTAGAAAAAAGAGGGGTCCCAAAATGCTTTTTCCCCAATGCAATGTCTGTGGGATTTTGCATTTATTTAACATGACTACATCCCAAACCGCTGAACGGAATTACACAACATTTTGCATAAACGTAGATCTGTGTCTAAAATGAGGGCTTTTTGTAATTTTGAGTAAATCTGTTCAGTAGTTTGGGAGTTATTAAAGAACAAGAGATATAGATATCTAGGGATGTGGGTCCACCCTGGGGGATCTGGGGGCAAGAGCAAGGCCCTGATTAGCTGTCTGCAACTTGTAAGGAAAGGTTGTGGCCACCATTTTGTTTCTCGGACGACCTGGCGGGGAGGAATAAAAAATAACATAAGGGGTCAACCCATTTTTTTGGTGCCGATCTGCAGATCCACTGCGGTGCTCAGTGTGGCCCCTAGTGTAGATCTGCAATGGATCTCGTAACTGAAACTCAAGAAGGGGGGAAAAAACATCCACTCACACACCAAATCCCTGCCACACTTGGCCAAAGGTGTGGGATTGGGTTTCATGCAGGGGGGTTGGCCTCAGGCCAGACCCTGCGGCCAACCCCCACTGCGCTCGGCATTTGGCCATGCATGGAGGTGGTTGTATTAAGATATGGTAATTATATATTACTTTGAGTTAAAAAAACATAGAAATTCATTGGAAAAAACAAAGGTTACATGGACTTTATACTTAGGTTGATGTTTTACCCACACAAAAGCGGAGAAATTCAGCAGTTATAGCTATACTTATAGTTATGGTTATATTTTTCTGAAAAACTATAACTTGTGCTGTTAAGTAATTTTAGGCCACAAGTTATAGTTTGTTAACAAGTATAACTATTACTGTGGAATGTCTATGGTTTTGTGTGTGCAAATCATTATCCTAACTGTAACGTCCCCGTAACCTTTGGTTTTTCCAGTGAATATTTATATATATAGGTGGGATAAAAGGGTTAGTTTATTTAAAATTGGTTGTTTTGCATTGTTATATTTTGTTTAAATATTTATTATACAACATTTTGATTAGCAATCTAAATTTTTGCCTTTTAAATAACTTTTTTTTTCAGAATAGTATTTTAACTTTGCTTTAATAATGTTTAGAAATACATGGTAATAAGGTATGAGTGTTCATATTTTAATGAATTTAAATGGTGCTATTGTTTAGTGTGGCTTTAACAGTAGGATTCTTCATATTGAGTCTAGTGATTGTAGGACAGGGTTGTTATTAAAGAGTCTTGAATTTTAGGAGTTCAAGCATTTGTTTAGATTTTTGAGATTATTGGTTTGAGTTGGGTAATGGAGTGTTCCATTCTTAGTTCCTAGTAGCTTTGCTCTTTTTTAAGTATTTATAGGAATTGGTAAATTGTAGGATGGCTTCTTCCAAGTGTCACTTGGAAGAAATTGTGCCTCCTTTCCACTTCATTACTTGTCTTTGCATCTTGGGACATGGTGCTGTCATAGACCATGGAATGTGATACTTGGGTTGGCATCTGTGGCCTGATCAATGGAGGCCATCAATCCATCTATCCACAAAATATTCCATTAGTGCCGCTAGTTTTGTTTCAGGTTGTTAGTAAGGGGGAATTTTATAAGCATATAATATGGCTTAATTTATACATTTGCACTAAGCATACTCCGTCGCTATCCTTAAGGACAATATAATGTTCCGACCGTCAAATTTAGATGTGGGCGGAGCACAGTTTGGCAACTCCATCTCTGCCATATCCAAACTTCTCTGACGGCCTAATGGAGTAAGGACCATTGGAGAAAAGGGTATACATGTGCCTTTTCAGTATAGATGTGTGAATATATAGAGGTTTTTTATGGCTCATCACTGCCAGAAAAGCCCTGGTGGGAAGAGGTAATAAAAAAATAGAATTGTTTTTATCTTCACAAAGAGAAACCTGTCATGTTGGTGCAGCCGTGTGTTAAACGTAAAACATTATTGACAGGAACTGCTGCGATGGTGGTTCCTGCCAATGCTTTATAAATGATCGCCGGCTTGGCGGTCATTTCTAAATTTGGTGAGCGGGGACTCCGTCAGTCGATGGAGTAATTTACTTTGTTGACCTGATGGACTTACCTCTGCCCCCAAAATTCTAAATCATCCCAATAGAGTTTAGTAACTTCTGTTAGATGGACCTATGCTAAAGCTATTACCTTTTTTAAAATGTCATGTCGAAATTCCAAGCTAATTGCATAATCTATACTTCAATGCTTAAGGTAGATTATTGTAGATCTCTTCAAAATCTCTGGTTTCAAGTGTGAGTAGCACCCCTGAACTGCAGTTTGGGAGTTTATTTTAAATATGGTCAAAACTGTGTCCTGTTTAAAGTCTATGATTTTGTGTGGGTTATAATTGATAGGTTGTTGTTTTATACGTGTTAGCACAGGGTTCTGGATCTTTTTCTATAATATTAGCTACTTATGTTCAAAAGAAATCATGCTGAGATACCAATATTATAAGTGCTTTTAGTGACCACATCAGACAAGATTACATTAGTGACTATCCTATGCAAGACTGTCAGCGGTGATCACCTTAGTGCAAGGGACAGAGTTACCTATAATAATCAAAACATTTATTTATCTATTTCAAATGCCTATACATGGGTAACACATAACAGCCCTAGTTACTAAGCCCCTGGAACTAAGGTTATGAGACTAATAAGCCTCCACAGTGCCACATGATTCATCACTCACATATCAGCTTTAAATATATTTTGAAAATTCAAAACATTTTCCCCAAACATAAGCTTAAGAGTGCTGAAAATACTCACATTTTATCTCAAATGCATGCATTTCAATTTTGATATACATATGTTAATTCAACCAAGCAAAAGCTTCTAATTTAGATGGCTAGGCTGCACATAGGAGAGCTATGGAGGGTAGCTGAAGAGCTACCAGTAGCTCACAAGCTACTTGTTGGAGACGCCAGTGTTAGAATTTCATTGTAAGTTTTACCTTCTTTGCTAGGTAACAGTGCATGGGATGTTTGCATTTTGATATAGGCCTTATAATGTGTATATCTGGCTGAATGGCTGAGGGCAAAACTTAAGAGTGCCATCCATAATCCACTGTGCTAAAGTTAGTAAATTACTATTAGTAGCATAAATAATTATTATTTTATCATTGTTGAGGTTGGCATGTAGTAAAGAAGTATCTTATTATGTGTTAGTAAGTGTTGGAGTATGGCTTTATCTTCATATTTTTTAGGTGCTACTGGTTTTTCCCTGGCTGTTCTTGTTCAGGAATGTTTGCTGTAATATACCTGAGTATCGATCCTATTGGCTCTTATGAGCTCTTTTAGGTTCTCTAAAATATTTCTGACTTCTATTTCAGTAATACTAAGGGGACAATTATGTTCCCTAATGGTTTCAACTATTGAATTTTTAGTGGTAGCCATGCCAGCACGTTTGAACAATATTTGGTGTATTTCCACTGTGTGTTTTTTCACTGGTGGTGCGGTCCGTACTATAGATCTATCCTCTCTAGTATCAGCTTCCCTTTTTGGGATTTGATGTATTTTGATGTTTCTGACATTTTATATCTTTTACAGTATAGAAAATATGCACACAAAAAAATAAAACAATACGTAATGTGATATTTTTTTTCATTGCAGATGCATATTTTAACTTACATTCTGTATGTTGTCTTTACTTCTATTTAATTGCAGATTTTTGTTTTGCAAGTCTATTTGGTGTTGTTTTCGGCACAGCTGTTTTGCAGTTTGTTGACGGGAAACATAAACATGAAGCAAAGCTTTAATTAATTGTTATTTTGAGATAATTTCAGGTATTTATTAAGTTTGTTAGCTTTTATTCATAGTTAAACTTACTTTGTTAGTAGTATGTAGTGATTCATTGAAGTGTTGCAGTGTTCTTCTGTAGGTTTGCAATCCAGGAGAGTGGCACTGTCCTATGGTAATTCTTTGTCAGGAACTAGTTTGTTATACAATTTGTAGCCTTTTTAAACTGTTTGATACCTGGAAAACAGTCTTTTTTGTCAACTGTTTTTAAGTTTCATTTGATAGGTTGGTCTGGGACCAGTTTTAATTTTTTTGGGACTCTTTATGATAAAATTGTGTTTTCATTATTTATTTAATACATATCCATTTTATTTCGAATTATTGCTATATGTGTATATATTTAATAAAATATTCTGTGTTTTGTTTGGAATTGTGTTGATTTTGAGGTTTTCTATATTTTGGTTTCCGTGATTGTTGTTTTTCCTTTGTTTTAATGTGTAAGAGATATGTGTTATTTCTCTGTTTTTGTTAACAATCTTGTTGTATTTTAGATACCTTTTTCTGCAATAATTTTGTCGCTGATATTGGTGTGTTTACGGTTTAAAAAGAGAGATGCAAAATTTTGCTTTAGATATTTTTTTGGCATGATATTTGTGCATGTCGACATTGTTTTTTTCAACATAGGGTCATCCAACCAGTCTGAGGGCAGAAAATCTGTAGTCACTTCTTCACAGGCACTACAATGGAAGTCACATTACGAGAAAAAGTTTAATACATTTTAATCACAGGATCCATTTGTTGCAGGTAAGTAAATGTAAGTATTAATGTTTACATATATTTTTATGTTTTACATTTCAGTACTTGCCAAGTAAAAATTCTTGCGACTAAAATGGAGTACACTAGTCTGAGAGTCCAGTGAGACCCAGGTTGGTATACAGAGGCAAAAGTAGATAGTACTAACGCTGTACGTGTGGTAGTGTGGGCGAGCCATTAGGCTTATCAGAGGGTACTGCTAAGCATTTTTTGTACTCACAGAGTCAATAGATGATGCACACACTCAAGAATAAATCCAAAACCAATTTGTAAAAATAACAATGATTTTTATGTACTTCTTCAGACCAAGACCTTTGTTCTACAGTAAGTACTTTTTGAGATATGAATTTTTCAAATTCGCAAAATAAATCACATTGGTGAGCAATTGCGCATCATTGAAGTCAAAGGGAGAAAATACCAAAAATGCATGTAAAATCATACAGTTGGATTTCGAGGTTCACTTTCGGGGTTTAGGTAAGTAGAGAGGCCAGGTCTAATGTTACACCAGCGGATTCTCTGAAGCATTCCATATTCGGCCGGGAGCAGGGCGCTGAGGTCATTGGTAGCTGGTGCGCAACGAAGAAGGGGGCCACCTGAAAACACAAGGGGACTTATATGTAAGTCTGAGGGATCCTACCTGAGGCAGCAGGTTGCAAGGGCCTCAGGAGCATGGTAGCACAGTTGGTTCATCGGTACCCAGGCTGGGTGGGCTGGATGCAGAGCAGATAGGTCAGCTGAACAGCGCGCGTCAAGATGTCCTTACGGTCAGGAGCACGCAGCTTGGAGAGGTGGTTTTGGGACAGCTGGGCCACAGGCGAAGTGGGTCTCAGAGGTCTCTATGTCCCTCAATGAGTGCTTGCTTTCTGGACAGGTGGAGTCTGGATTGGACTATTCGTATTAGTGAATGCTGCAGAGGGTCCAGTACCCCAGGTATTGGCGTGGCACGGCTCCGGTTGATCCCGGTATCTCCACACTTAGAGGGGAGACAAATTTGATCCTCTGGGGCTGGTGTACTACTGTTGGTTTGAGTGCTGCACAGCGCGGTTCCTCCTCTATGGTCGAGGAGTGTCACCCCCCAAAAAAACGTTAGGAAATGAATAATAAAACAATAGTAAACCTTTGTTTTCTTGTTTCATTCCTGCTGAGTCTTAGGGCGAGGCCAGGGGGATGACAGGAGGAGTGGTAATGCACTGCCTTCAGTGCGCATGATGGTTTGGCCGGCCTTCTCACTGAGACTTTGAAAAAGAATGACTCCCTTGTAATTAAATCTGCAGACAAGGGAGGGGGCATTGTCCTACAAGAAATAGACTCCTACAAAGCTGAAATACTCCGCCAACTATTGAACACTGACCATTATTGTAGACTTTCTACTAACCCCACAAAGGAACTACAAGGGCTTATCCTTCAAATCACCACCAAAGCTAAAACCGAAGGTTATCTCAGCCAGAAAGAATTCCAATTTCTAAACGTAAAGTCGCCCAGAATAGCAGTGATTTACACACTACCTAAGATTCACAAAAGCCTCACTACCCCACCTGGCCGACCCTATAGTTCCGGGCTGTGGCTCTATACTGGAACCACTCGGCCAATTTGTTGACTTTTTCATTAAAGATTTTGTACCCCAAACACAATGTTATATCAGGGACAGTATGGCAATGATAAACATGGTCGAACATCACCCTTTTAACCAAACCACCGATCTGCTCTGTACAATGGATGTCAAATCACTGTACACTAACATACCTCAGGCTCTCACCCTGACAGTGATTAAAAAAACTCTCGCCTCTAGACCTAGGCCACACACTGTTCCCACACTTTTTATACTACAACTTCTTGAGCTATGCCTCACCAGAAACTTCTTTACCTTTGACAACGAGTTTTACCAACAGGTCAAGGGTACTTCAATGGGGGCTGTCTTTGCCCCCAATTTAGCCGTTCTGTTCATGGATTTCCTAGAAACCACCATCATTCTGTCACCCAACAACCCCTTAATTTCCGGCGTCACACTTTGGAGCCGTTACATCGATGATGTTTTCTTAATTTGGCATAACAACGAGGTTACACTTCATCAATTTTTGCATTGGCTAAACAACAACTGCCTGGGACTGCAATTCACCCTGACACTAGATCAGTCCTCTATTCCCTTTTTGGATCTCACTATATACCACTCTAGTGGCGAACTACTGACTAGACTTTACAGAAAGCCCACTGAGCGCAACACACTGCTGAGGAATGAAAGCAATCATCCCAGGGCTTTACGTTACTCCTTACCCTATTCCCAATTCCTAAGCATTAGGCGTAACTATTACACCAAGGAAGATTATTTCCAAGAAGCCTCCGTCCTATCCACCAAATTAAAGGCCCGTGGTTATCCCAAACGCTTGATTCGTAATGCCCAAAAGCGTGCGTGGTATTGCCCCAGAGAAATCTTGCTCTCACCAAAGCCTAAAAATATCACCAACCGAATAGTCTGCGTTACAACCTTCTCAATGGCGTCTAATCCAATCTGCAAATCTATTCTCAAACATTGGCCCACACTTAACTTAGGTACCCTGAACATGGAACGCCCCTTATTCACCTTTCGCAAAAATCGCAACTTAAAGGACCACTTGGTACGAGCAGCACTACCAAATGTAACACCTCCTCTAACACTGGATGCACACTGGGGCCTCACACCATTGGTAGGACATTCGAAATGTGGCAATTGCAATATGTGTGATTTTACTATGGAAGGGAAAACCTTCACTTTTGAGAATGTTGTCATCAAGTCAAGTACTTTTTCCAACTATAACACCTGTAAAATCATTTATTTGATACAATGCCCTTGCCAGAAAAACTACATCGGACAGACTACACAAAAGATCAAGACTCGCATCGGACAACACCGCAGCAGGATTCGCTGCAACACCCCCAATGCGCCATTGGTCGAACATTTCAACCTTGCAGGCCACAAGGATGATGCTATCAAATGGACTGTGCTCGAGACAGTGAAACTACCAGCCAGAGGGGCTGACCCAGCACAGCTTTTGAATAAAGAGGAACTAAAACTCATCATCCATTTGGACACTATCAGAAACTGTCTAAACAGAAACAAAGACTGGACAACCTTAATTTAATCTCTGCGCCTAAACTTCCTCTTTTGCCAACAGTAATAACCAAGTTTTCATTAATGGACTACTTACTTTCCAGTTTATTTCCTAAATTGTAATGTTCTAAATGCCAGTATTCTTTCTACCATATATTCGTAATTCAAAGTTTTTCGAGAATATAAATGTCAATTACATTCTTTTGAAATGTTCCATGTCACAAATCCACTCTAAAACGGGTCACATACATTGCACTTCCTTACTCACCCAACATGGATGCCAGTATTCCCCCCACCAATTATGGGAGCATGCTTTCCCTAGCGTCACATCGAGCGTAGATCACATGACCTTCACCGCCCTTTTTGTATCCATTCACTCGCGGTTCTTCCACACCAGCGATTCTGCTCCTGATGGCTCGTAGGAACTACCGGTAAGACAGCGCTTGCATTCCCCCCCGGGTACTATTCCACTGATTGCCCCGCACGCATCTAATGCCTTTTCCCTTTTAGGCAATTCTTGTGATCGGCAAGTTGCCGCCTTTCTTGTGATCGGCAAGGAACAACCGCACTCAGTCCCACGGACGCCCTCCTGGTTCCAATTGACCCCTGGCGCCGTAATTACCCTTGTTTGGTCATCTCCCTACATCGGAATGGGTTCTAACCATCTTCAAAACAATTAGGTAAGCTCCTGCCCTTATTGATTGAAATAATGGTCTGTTCCATACCCAATCTTACAGCATTAACCTCATCCCCCTATCCTTGCAGCTCACACATTGTACTTCCATAACCCCTGGATCCTGTCTCTCCCGCGCTCGCCATACAGGTGAGTCCCGACACCTCAACCTGTATACTCACTTATGTAACGTATTGCTCCAGTCCCTTGCCGCTCACCCGTGACTCGCATGCGTCCTTTAAATTCAAAAACTTTTCGCACACCGCTATTGTTCACTTCTTCATACTCACCTATCTCACGGAACGCTCCAGTTCTTCACCGTTAGCCCGTGGTTCTTATAATTTAAAGAGCCCTCCGCGCGCTCCCACCGCGGCTTGTTAGCTACCGGCTCACTATCTCGCACTCTGCATTGGTTCTCACCGCTTCACTACCACAATGACTTGCTTACCGCAGCGCGCATTTTGCTGTTCATTGCTTTTAAACCCTTATAACTTATAATTTAATCGCGCCGCATACCTGCGCTGGATTTTTAAATGTATTTGATCGCGCTGCATGCCTGCGCTTGTTGTCTTTGTATTGGGCTGTCTGGGGGCAACATTGTAGTTGTAGCTCTCACCTGCACTATAATAGTGGCTCACCCTGCACTTGGCAGGATTTAGGGCAGCCAGGCAACGATACCCATCGCTTGGCGGCGTTTCAGGCCGCCATCTTGGGAGGGGGAATCTGGGGCTGCCGATTTACGGGTGCCATCTTTGTTGGGGGACTAGTTGTTTCCCTTGCAGGACTCCCACGTCTGGAGGAGCCTGGAGGAGTTTATTTAAACCCGGATTCGGCTGCTGGCAGGTAGACTTGCTTACCGCAGCGCGCATTTTGCTATTCATTGCTTTTAAACCCTTATAACTTATAATTTAATCGCACCGCATACCTGCGCTGGATTTTTAAATGTATTTGATCGCGCTGCATACCTGCGCTTGTTGGCTTTGTATTGGGCTGTCTGGGGGCAACATTGTAGTTGTAGCTCTCACCTGCACTATAATAGTGGCTCGCCCTGCACTTGGCAGGATTTAGGGCAGTCAGGCACCGATACCCATCGCTTCGCGGCGTTTCAGGCTGCCATCTTGGGAGGGGGAATCTGGAGCTGCCGATTTACGGGCGCCATCTTTGTTGGGGGACTAGTTGTTTCCCTTGCAGGACTCCCACGTGTACGGTTATTTAAGATGTACAGTCCTTCAGCGCGCAGCGATGGCGCGCAGCGGGAGCGTGCCGGAGGTGCGCCAGAGGTAAGCCCGTTTGCGCCCGTTCGTGCACAGGACGCGCCGGGTGCCGGCAATGCTGCCTCCTCGTCTCCTGTTCCCCTTATGTATTCTAGAGATGAACTCTTAAGCCTGAACCCCGGTGCTATGCTAAGCTGCCAGCCTAATTTCACGAGTAGGCACCAGCCATCTTTCAGCACTAGGCACCAAGAGTCCTTGTCCTGTGGCTTGCTGAATGTGAGATCTCTCAGCAAACATCACGTGGAAATTGCGCTACTTATCGAGTCTCATGAGTTAGATATACTCTTTATGACTGAGACCTGGACCAGAGTGAATAGCACGGTGGAATTGGGTTTAGCCTGTTCCCCAGGCTATAAAATTAGACATAATCCCCGGGTGGGGGCTAGAGGAGGAGGAGTTGCTCTGATCTTTAGGGAGACACTAGATCTTTCCCAGCTTGTTATTAAGGAAATTCCGGGCTGTGAACTGCTGGGGTTCTCTTTAAATGGTCAGGGAGGTGCCTTATACACTTGGCTGTTGTGCTATAAGCCTCCGGCCAGCGCTCTGCCCGCTGTGACTGAGCTTAGTGATCTCATTTTCGATCTTTCCAATTCCCACACCAGGTTTATGGTGTTGGGAGACTTCAATCTGTGGCCGGATGGACCTACTGACTCAGCTTTTAAAGACCTGGTACAGGCTTGTTGCAATATCCATCTGCAGCAGCTAGTACTCTCTCAGACTCATCTAAGGGGCCATGTCTTAGATTTGATCTTCGCAGACGTGAATCAGGTGACCATACGGAATATCCTACCTCAGTGCTGGACGGATCATGCGCTCGTCCATTTCTCTCTCTCACTTCCTGCCGTCTCGGTGAAGAGAGGCAGCTCAGGAGCTATAAAGGTGGGTAGACAATGGTCAAAGCTCCTGAAACAGTCAACTCTGCCTACTCTGCTTCTGGATGGTTTTACTCTGGGAGATAGTGTGGATGAAAGCTATGGGACCCTGAGCCAGCGAATTTCTGCTTCACTGGACCTACTGGCCCGCTGCGGAAAACTAGAGACAGGACCAAACACGCTATGCCTTGGTTCTCGAGGGACCTTCTTCAGCTTAAACTCCAGTGCAAGCGGGCTGAGCGTGCCTGGAGAAAACAGTATCTCGAATCCGATAGAGCCCGGTTTAAACAGGCACTGGCGACCTATAAAGCTCAGATTAGGTGTGCCAAGGCCAGATTTTTAGAGGAGTCGCTACTGTCAGCAGCGAATAAATCTCAGGCGCTATTCAAGATCATTAAAGATCTGTCGCGTCCTGCATGCGCTGCAAATGATATCCCCGCTTCTCAACTCTTGTGCGCAGGCCTTTGAGGACAAGATTGCTACCCTTTTGAGCAATCTTGTTTCATCGCCTCGCTTAGATCTTCAATCTTTGCCTAACTCCTCTTCAACACCTATTATGGAGAGGGATGCTAGGCTAATCCGGTTGAACAGTTTTCCCCTTCCGTCCTTTGAGGATTTCTGTACACTGGCTAATGGTGTTTCCTCGGGCTCCCCCCTCGATCCACTTCCTCATAAATTCTGGAAACTGTCCCGTGAGGCGCTCTTTACGCCACTTTTTGCCGTATGCTGTCAGTCTTTCAGCTCGGCACGGGTCCCAGAGTGCTGGAAGCTGGCGGTGGTCTCCCCGCTCCTGAAGAAGGAAACACTGGATCCCACCTGTCCAGCAAATTACAGGCCGATTTCGCTACTTCCGTTCCCAATTAAAATTCTGGAGAAATTGGCCACAAAACATCTATCCAGCTTCTTAGAGACCAATGCCTGCCTGGATGTGGCTCAATTCGGTTTTAGACCAGCCCATGGGATGGAGTCAGCATTGGTGACTGTCTTGGACGATCTTCGGAGGTGTGTCGACCAAGGTCGAGCAGCCTTTTTAGTGCTGCTCGACATGTCGGCCGCATTCGACACGGTCAGCCATACAATCTTGATCAGGAGTTTGGAGGAAGTGGGGGTTTCTGGCTTGGCCCTGGATTGGCTAGTATCCTACCTTGGTAACAGACACCAGGTGGTGGCCTTGCCACCCTTCAAATCCAACATCAGAGGGGTTGGGCAGTGCGTGCCCCAGGGGTCGGCCATCAGCCTTATTTTATTTAATCTTTACCTCCGCCCCCTGGTTAAGTTGATAAAATCCTTTGGCATAGCAGTTACCAACTATGCTGACGACACCCAACGTATCTTCTCGTTTGAGGGAAAGGAGGCTGTGTCACAAGAGATCTTTCGACGTTGTATGACAACTACGGCGGATTGGTTGAGTCACAATACCTTGCAATTTAATAGCTCCAAAACCGAGGTGTTGCACTGCTCAATGGACCGCACCCCTAGGCCTCTTCCTCAGGATTTTTGGCCTTCCTCATGTCAGGGCACTATTCTCCCGGCTGACTCCGTTCGGAACCTGGGGGTGATGTTCGGTTCCAACCTTCAGCTGGATGTGTCCGTGAATAAAACGGTAGCCACCTGTATGGCACTACTACGCACGCTGCGGAAGATTCTACCTCTTCTTCCCGTGCGGGCTAGGCCAGAGGTAGTGCGTAGTATCATCTTAAGTAGGTTGGACTACTGTAACGCACTACTTCTGGGGGCACATGTCACCTTGGTGGGAAAACTGCAGCGAGTACAGAATTTCGCTGCCAAATTGGCCCTCTCGCGCCGGCGTTCTGACTCTTCCTCTTTGGCACTCACGGATCTTCACTGGTTGCCAGTTCTTCAGCGGATTGACTTTAAAGCCCTTTGTTTGGTGTTCAGGGCCCTACATGGTCAGGGTCCATCTCCATTGCAGGATTTGTTCTCCTGGTATACCACGTCTAGATCTCTCCGCTCGGCCTCAGCATGCTTGGTAGTAGTTCCCAAGATTGTGAGGACTAGGATGGGAGGTCGCTCTTTCAGGTTTACCGCAGCTAGACTGTGGAACTCCCTACCGATATCCTTGAGAAGTATGGGAGACCTTCCTTCCTTTAAGAAAGCTTTAAAAACACATCTTTTCCCTAGGACAGTGTAAGCATGGCAGTAGCTGGAAACATTGTTGTATGGATTACTGAAGTCTAAGCGCCAGGATACCCGTTGGGTGACAGTCATTGCGCTATACAAGTATGCCAATACATACATACATACATACATACAATCTGAGACGTCACACACACAGTTTGCCTGCAATTTTTAACCAAGTTCCCCGCATCTGGTATTCCTGGTATCTGCCGGGATCACTCTACCTCCCTCCATTTTAACAAGCGTCCGCCAGGCTGTGTGTGCGCTCACAAATTCTCTGTCTTATCACTCACTCGAGCCTGTTGGTTCACTTTAATTCGCATACACCTCTTTGTAAATAGGTCAATGTTGCCATCGTTGCTTTTTGTATTTTCATCTTTTACACAGTATGGTCAAACTTCTGGAGGTCATGTGTCATTTTACTCTCGCTCCTTGAAAGATTTTAACGTTGTGTTTCCTGCCTCCCTTCCCGTTTCATTTCTCTTCACAGGCAGCGTAATTTCTTGTCCTGATGATGATCTATGTATCTTGTTATAGATCGAAACGTCGTCGACTCTTTAAACAGCATGCATTTTAAACTCATTGTTAAAGCAAGTGCATTACTGTTTACTTCTAAAAGCGTGACCCCACTATTTGCATTGGCGAAAAGCTCTTTTGTTTTGCCTGAAAAAATGTGTGTTTACTTTTGATTGTCTTTATGTTTTGTTCTTGAAGGATACAGGACTGTGTCCCACTCAATTACATTCTGATTTATCGCAAACAATCGCACTTGAAATTAATAAATCCAAATATCTGGCTGGACATCTTAACTCAATATAGTACTGATTATGGTCTATATTCATTGCTTTTTGATTTATAATTGTTTGAAGGACCTATTGTTTTTCATAACGGGTTGGAGAGAACAGGCACAGACCCCCGACTGTCTTTGAGCGCAAATTGAGGGGGCTCACACCAATCCTGAAGCTGCTGTCATGCATGAGATCAGCTTCAGGATTGGCCACAGGGCAGACTGGTAGCCTGTGCCTGTACAAGAGGAGCAGAAGTGCAACACGGCTGGCTGCAGGTATGTTTTTAAAAATTATTATTTTATTTCATTTGCCCATCCATGACCCCTATGCCCCCCCACATGCCCGCCACTCGTCCACAAAACTGGCCGCTACTGGAACTGCGTTCGAGTCACTGGGTAGCAGCAAGTAGGGAAACCGGATCCTGCGGGTTTAGCAGCAAGTAGGGAAACTGGATTCTGTGGGTTCGGTGTCTGCGGACTGCAGGGGAGTTGTACCTCTTATCCAAGGGAGTTCTTTGGTGATTTGTAAAGGCTGGAGTGACTCTGGGTTTTTGGAGGCCTTACAGTTGCAGGGCAAGACAGCATACCACGACTGTCGAGTCCCTAGCGCAGCAGCAGCAGGCATGCTTTGCACCACTTTTCTGCAGCGAGCTTCAGTCTTCAAGTCAGCAGCTCTTCTTTGTCCTTATCTTCTTTGTATCCATCAAATCTCAGTTACAAGGTCCAGGGATGCCACCTAAATACTAGATTTAGGGGAATCATAGGGGGCCGCAGGTAGTAGCCAATGGGCTACCTACCTTTAGGGTGTCTACATTCTCTAGGGGACCATTTCCTGTGGGAAGGGGAACTACCCAGACCCTAATTGCTAAATCCCTCTTAAACCAAGATGGCAGGAAATTAAAAGTGGGCTCTACATCACCTGGTGCACCTTAGAGGGGGGGGGGCTGGCTGAATGGGGACCCACCTCCTAATTTAACAAATGTTCCCGCTTGCCCTCCCGCCAAATGTGGAGCAAGATAGGGGGGTTGTCATCCTCAAATATCTGTAGATGCCTGGGTCGCATTTCAAAGGCAGCATCACCTTTGAAGCTTCCCACCTTGGAAGGCCTTCCTGGCCTGGGGATGTGTGAAGCACTTCAGCTCAGAGCAGGCTTTGTTACTGGCCTCTGAGAGCGCTGGCTCTTACCCCATGAGGTCAGAAACATGTCTGGTGGTGACAGGCTGACTAAGACCAGTCAGACACCACACCAGTGCTTGGCAAGTTTTCAGGGGACTCTCTAAGGTACCCCCTGTGGGCATTAATTACTAAATCCAACACTACAACAGTGAGGATTTATTAAGACAAGATGTTTGGTACCAAACATCTTAGGGTGGAGTGAAGCCATCGTGGATTTAGGAAACTCGTAATGACAGGTATCCAGCCCATGTACTCTCTATGGCTTCCCTGTGCACTTACAATATCCAAGAATGGAGTTGGGTATTATAGGATCATATCTGCTCTTGCAGATATGTCCACACATGGGATACAGTGCACCCTGCCTTACGGCTATATGGCCTACTTTCGGTATTCACAGAATAGATTTAAGACTACTAACTTTATGTCCGCACTCGGGCTGGAAATTCCGGCCCGGAGGCGGAGCTTCCGGGCCGGAGGCGGAGCTTCCGGCTTGGGGCAGAGCTTATGGCCCGGAGGCAGAGCTTGTGGCTTGGAAGCGGAGCTTCCGGCCCAGGGGTGGAGATTTCAGCCATGGCTAAATACCCACCTGTGAGCCGGAAGCTCCGCCTCCAAGCCGCATGCTCCGCCTCCGGGCTGTAAGCTCCGCCCCCAAGCAGGAAGCTCCGCCTCCGGGACAAAATTTCCGGCCCGAGTACGGACGTAAAGTTACTAGTCTTAAATCTATTCTGTGAATACCGAAACTAGTAAATTCATTCTGTGAATCCCGAAAGTAGTAAGTTCACTTTGTGAATCCCGCAAGTAGTAAGTGCATTCTGTGAATACCAAATAGTAGTAGGTTTAGGATTTAGTCTTAAGTTCATTCTGTGAATCGGGCCCAGTGCTATCTGGGTTGTTTACCCTAGTGCGTAAATATTCACTGTTGTGTATATCACATGGTGGAAACTCAAGGATGTTAGTGTTTTCTAGGTTTGTTTTTTAACAACCATTTCACCAGGTTGCCATTGGATATCCAAAAATGAAAGGGATTTCCTTAATACAATGGACCACAGAACTCCACTGTTTCATACTATCCTGAAAATCCATAAAGGCAGGATTGCACCCCCAGGAAGACCTATTGTTTCCGGGATAGGCTCAGTCCTAGAACCTCTCTTCCAGTATACCCACTGATTCTTGCAACAGCTGGTCACACAGATCCCATCATATGTAAAGGACACCAAACATCTTCTCAACCTCTTATCTGATTTGGAATACGAGCCCATACAAGAAATGATGATGTGTTTAGATGTGGAAGTGTTATAAACCAGAATTCCGCAAGAAGAGAGCCTACACGTCATTGAGAACATATTACTCACACAAAAGTGGCATTGGCAAACACCTATTGAATGAGTTATGACACTGATGCACATTGCTCTGACTGAGAACTTCTTCAGATTCGAAGACCAGCTCTATTTACAGAAGCACAGGACTTCCATGGGCAGCACATTTGCCCCCAGCAAAGCCTGGCATGAGCCATCTGGAAGAAGAGCATATCTGGACTAATAATCCATACTCCACCAGAATCCGGAGTTGGTTGAAATATATCGGCGACATCTTGATTATATGGCATGGTGATCGAGAAAGCACAGAAGCCTTTGAAACATGGATGAACCAACTGAATCCTTTTCTTCGCTTCACCATGTCTACCCACAACATGAAGATATCATTCCTGGATGTTAATATCATAGCCAGAGATGGTAAACTGGAAAGCACCCTCTACACAAAACCAACAGACAGAAATAGCCTGCTACACTTCAATAGCGCTCATCCACGTGCTTTGAGAGAAAATCTCCCAGTGAGACAGTTTTTAAGAATTCGCAGAAACTGTTCAGACTCTGATAGCTACAAAGAAGAAGCAGCTAAGCTTACCAGAAAACTACAGAATAAAGCCTATCCAAAGAATATAATAGAACAAGCCAGAAAGAGATCGCGTAACACTCCCCGCTCTGCTTTATTGGAGACACCCACAAAGAAAGAAATTAACTCTCTGATATGCGTCATGAATTTTAACTTGTTATCAAACGCAATCAAGAAAATCATAAATACCAAGTAGAACATACTGACTTCCAACCGACTTTAAGTTTGAGAAACCAATGTTTTCTTTTAAACGCAACAGGAGTCTAAGAAACACCTTGGTCCACACTGATAGCTGGAAACCCCAACAGAACACCCAGTTAACCATGTGGAACCAACCTCAGGTAAGGAGACACTACCCGTGTGGCTCATGTGTTGTATGCCGCCTTACAGTCCACAACGCCAAAATTGACCTCGGACTACCACAGATCTGGGAACAACAATGCCACACGAACTTTGATTTTGAGAACGTCATTTATATGACTATGTGCCCTTGCAAAAGCCGGTACATCGGAATGACTACCAGGAAAGTTAAAATACATATCAGTGAGCATAGGAGCATTATACGTAGGAGTGTAACAGCTACCAGACTTATATCTCATTACCTGGAAATGCAACATTCAGACAATGACCTTCAATGGACGGTGATTGTGAAAATCAGAGGAGGTTTAAGGTTTTCCAAAAGGCTATTGGAGAAAGAAAAAAGATGGGTGCACCACCTTGGGGCTCATAAACAAGGACTCAATGACTCCATCCCATGGGGCCAACTAACATATAAATGATTCACACCCGGCAACCCTAGACCCCCTACACACTATATAGGCATTATTTACTGGGGTTTTCCACTTCTAAACATGTATGCTAGGCCCACATGTCATGTCAAATTCAGTAGTATCTCTAGGAGTTCTCTCCGAGATACACGGGTTATAAAGATTTGCACAATATTTATATCTCTGTATACTGAGTATTGTAAGATCAGATGGTATACAATCCAGTAAAGGTTTTGTTGTCTCAGCTTACATGTACTAAGCGCCTCATATAACCGTTCATGTTCATACACGAATGACAAAAAAGCTCCTGAAATACAATTTCAATGATTCTTGGGAGATCTGTAGTTCACCGGTCCATATGTCACACGCAGTGCCAGGACGTGGCCTCACCAGTGGCCGAACGTGAAACGCTGTGATTCTCTCACACATATAAACACACGTTGCTCTCACTAACAGGTCTCTGAGAGCCTGGATACGCGGACCTAAATAGGTGATAACGTGAGTAGAGTGGAAGTTTGTGTGAGTGCGCCCGACAGGGTCGGTTGGTTCTCTGACTGTCTCTCGACTAGGAAAGATAAAAACATGTTTTTTCCTCTCACTATTTTTCGCTTGATCACACGCGATAGTGTTTGACTACAGGACTACCCCCTACTCCGTGTTCTTATGAGATACGAATAGTCAACCACAGCAGGGCAAGGATGCATGATACTTATCAACTACCGGTGTTTGGTAAAACAGGTTCCTACACTTGGGTGTTTTTACTTAAGCTTTATAGTGCTTTCTTTTAACGATGCATGGTAGCACGGCAGCGAGGTAGAAATAATTTGGATAAACTAAGATTCACGTTTTGTGTGGTAATTGTGAAATACATAGTACCGCCGACACAGTGGTCCATGGGAGATCCAGTTTTTCCACTAGGAACACCAGTATTAGCTTGAGGGTGCATGTGGCACCTTTCCTAAAAGCGCACTGAGTCTTTCCTACAAGATAGGTTATATTGATAATATGGCGCAGCGTGAGTTGGATGTTTTGAACTAACAGAGAGTTACTGTTCTCTTTTCAGGTTGGACACATAAAGCTGATACACGGATCCAGGATAATATATTCCAGACCAGTTTCTCGGTGCAGCTATCTGCACTTTATATCACAATGAGGTAGTACTTTGCTGACATCCAGGGAGGGAATCACTTTTTTGCCCTGAAGAAAGCCTAGGACCCAGATGGGACAATCTCAATAGAGTGAAACATGTTGGCAGCGACATTAGGGTCATAGAACCACTAAATCCTCAGAACCCTGTTACCTTTATTTCTTTTAATATCCCCTGAAACTCAGTGAATAAAGGGATACCAGAGTTTTTGGGGGATTTTATATCATTAGAAACCCCTGGCCTATTCTCCTAAGTGCTCCTTGAAATACGGTCGAGCCCACCCTGACCTTTAGGAGTAAGGGTGAACCCGATGATGAAGCATGACACTACTAGAGTCTGTGAGGGTTATTTAACAAACAGTAATTGCTTCCTTCCATGCCTATGAGCAGATGGTATAACACCAAAAGAGAATAGTGCCCAACATAATAAATACCAAGGAGGGATACTTTTTTTGCGTGCCTGCCATATTAAGGTTACCATATTGAAGTGCCACCCTATGCCTACAGCTGTTTGCAACTCTTTCCTGCAATGTCTTCAACAGAGATGGAAATTGTTGCATGTTAGTCTAAATTAAATGATGTTTGTAAGATCTTGATTGAGACATCTACATTGTTAGTCCTTCATTGTAAAACATTGTTTGCATGGCCATCTTTGTGTGGCATATTATATTGGAACCAGTATAACCAATATTGCTGTACTTGTATAGTTGCCTATCCTTAAAAATGACCTTCAAGCCATGCATGAATGGCCCATACTCACCTATAGCACAACCCACGTGGTAAACTTCCAAGACACTGCAGTTTTGAGCATGATGCACCAAGATTGGTCTAAAAAAAAGCAAACAGGTCAGGTAGTCATAGATCACATATGCCCATTAGTAGACTTCCACTAGGATAAAGTTTCCAGTTGGGAGATATTGCCTTAGGAACATTACAGTCCAGAGACTCACTAGTGTAATTCCTAAAAGGAAAAAGAAATCAGACTCTTACGTGAAATTAGTATCCACAAATGATGTTAAATGGTTATAAAGAGTACAGAAATTGATTAAGCTA
The DNA here is from genome assembly GCF_964261635.1 of Lissotriton helveticus. NCBI lineage: Eukaryota > Metazoa > Chordata > Amphibia > Caudata > Salamandridae > Lissotriton > Lissotriton helveticus. The sequence continues at coordinate 1,066,055,144 of NC_136070.1, read as the reverse complement.
AGTTGTAGTGCTGAATTCAACTGACTGACTTTTAAGGAAAATTAAAGTATCAAGAAGAAAGACATTCCAGAGAAAACACAGTTCAGGATCCTGGTGGAAATATATCATTTATCTCGAGCCACTGATTCATTCAGAGACAAAGTGAGTGCCTAGAGACAGAGGTGCAAGATACTGGGGCAGAAATCCAAGACGTTGTGCATAATGTATAGGGAAATAAACTGCCTTACTGCTGGGTAACTTTCCAGGCTTTCCCAGTCATGTCAACCAGTAAAGCACTTGAGGCAGACTACCCAGAATGTACTCACTACTGGCCAAAGACATGTGGAAATGGGTTGGGAAGTTCCTGCATTACAGATAACTCTCTGGAACACTCCTCAAACTTGAAAATGAATTTTTGAAACTTTTCATTGGATTGAATACTTATCCTTCATCTCAGTTTTTTTTTAGAAGAGGGTTGAATATTCTCTTTCTTGACTCTGAAATTCAACCCCTTCATATGACTAAACAAGAGGTGCTAAAGCAAGGTGGCCAGTAGGTCCACTTCTACTAAGACATCACAATTTCAACATCACAGGGTTTTTACAGATGTTCAACACTCAATCTTGCGTCAATCCTGTTTAAACACAATTTATTGTCCCTGTTCCACTACATTGAGCACACTGTGGGACCTTATCACCAGCATGCAGAGCATGACAAAAACTAATAAATAATAAACAGTAAACTGAAAGGACATTGAGCAGCAAGCGCTGTTTCATTTAAAGGCCTCAAATTCCTGTTTGCCTATGCGGCCCCACCTTATTATCATCCAGAGTTAAATATTATGTAACTATCTGCATGTCTCTTCTATCCCCTTTTACCACACTCACCAATCCCTCAACCTCTTTCACTAACCTAATATGTTTAAACTCACACATGCATATTTTTATTCTTCAATAGTAAGTATCTCAATCCTTTTTTTGGTCTTGTTACAGAAATTTCCAGCTGTTTGTTGGGAGACTGCGTTGTATACAATACTCCACAGAGTCAATCCTTGCTTAAGATTGGATGACTTTTATGTGAGTCAACTGAGCCTTGCTCCGTTTGTGGCTTTCCTGCCGTTCTGTGTTTGACACGCCCACAACAGCATTTTGGTTTCACTGTAGGTAGATTTGTCATTCGTTTCTCTCCCAATGCATCATTGCATCTAAGAAAGCAGAGCCATGGTTAAGCAACATCAGTTTGATGCCTTTCAGTGCCACCGGGTGGTCAATAGAAAAACTGCAAAACAAAAGGGGATTATGGACGGAGTGTTGAACATTGCAAGCACTCACCCCCAGTCAACTGATCTGGGTTTAATCCATCATCATTTTTTAACTCACTCCGCCACCCCAGTTCAGACATGGCCATATGCAAATCAGTCTGACCCTGTGCCTCATGGGAACAGCCCAGCGTGAACTGCCAAGCCATGTCTCCCCTGGACCGGAAACAAGCATCCTGGGCCTAGTTTCGGGTTCATATAACCCCCATCAGCCAGGCTATCTTGAATCCAGTGGCAAAGTGAGCAAGGGAAGCATGTCTGGGCATACCCTGCCAACTTAGGGCAAACAAAGCAAAACCAAAGGGGATGATGGACGGAGTGTTGAACATTGCAAGCACTCACCCCATGTCAACTGATCTGGGTTTAATCCATTATCATTCTTTAGCTCACTCCGCCACCCCAGTTCAGACATGGCCATATGCAAATCAGTCTGACCCTGTGCCTCATGGGAACAGTCGAGCCCGAACTGCCAAGCCATGTCATCCCTGGACCGGAAACAAGCATCCTGGGACCAGTTTCGGGTTCATAACCCTCATCAGCCAGGCTATCTTGAATCCAGTGGCAAAGTGAGCAAGGGACCCACGTCTGGGCATACCCTGCCAATTTAGGGCGAACAAAGCAAAACCAAAGGGGATGATGGACGGAGTGTTGAACATTTCAAGCACTCACCCCCGTCAACTGATCTGGGTTTAATACATCATCATTCTTTAGCTCCCTCCGCCACCCCAGTTCAGACATGGCCATAGAAAAACTGCCATAGACACTCTGCAGCATATATGTGGAAGATACAATATCGATCTTGACAGACGTTGAAGACTATTTTAACTTCTTCCGCCGTCACGGTGGGCGTGTGAGCACAACGGCCGGGGGCCGTCTGAACTTTGCCCAAGAATGGAATGTCCAGCACCGCGGCGTAATTCGCGCCGCAGCCAAAGTGTTAAACGAGCTTTGGCTTTGCCAATGCTTGTTTCATTTCTTACACAAATATAGCTGAGACAGAAAGAAACAGACAAAATACTGAAACTTTTAGGAAGAAAAAGTCCTGGATTGGCCACGAAATAAGGTACCATAAATCCAGGTCATAATTTCCATTAGTTTCCTCTAGCTAACACGTGTTTCGTCAGGCTCCCTTTGCCACAACATCCTCAGGGCTAGAAAGTATATAAACAAATATAATAAAATATAAACATCATCTGTCCTTATTCAAAAAGTTTCCACAGCCATCACTCAAAACGTTTGTGGACCTCATTTAAAAAGTTCCTATAGTTTCATATTTTACTCCCAAACACCAATAATTCATAACATGAGTATCAACAAATATTGTATGTGCTAAAGTGCATATCATAGTAAAACTGATCCTCAAATCCTAAGTAGCCAACAATACAATGTTCAAAGTACCACAATATGCATGAGGAGCTAAACTAGACGCCAACGTCTTCTTGAAATAGTGAATCAACCCACAACCTGAAATAAACTAAAATTAATGTGATTCATCCAAAACAAAAAAGTACATAAAATGTCAAATACCTTTTATTAAAATCCAACAGTACTTGAGGTGATCAACATTCCTACCTCAATGTACGTACTAGCAATTCAGTATATAATACCACCAACATGGTCCCAGTACAAAAATGATTCTCCAATTGCAAAGACAAAATACAACTGATATACATACTGTCCATAGAGCATAACAAGCACTGATTAATTATCACATATTTCCCAACAAAATGCATCGTAACTCGACTTACTTTATTCTCTCCAGCGTCACAACAGATATTGAGTGTCCAAATTGAATATATGTATGTCATAAGGACAGTACAGCTGAAAAATATTTCAAAAGACTCAATGAGATTCAAACTCAATTAAGCCCAGTGAGATCTTACACAGGTGAGTAACCAAAACTCCCTTGGCCCATACTTCATATATCCATGTATTTGTCCAAAATTTCTTGTGTGCATTAGTGGAGTTCAGAATAGATGCCATCTAGGGACAGAATGGGATTTTCAGGGTTCAAAGAAAGGCAACATTAAGGAGTAATAAGGGGTTTTAGGGTTATGAGAAGGGTGTGTATAGAGATAGTACATGTTTTTTAAAGTTCACAGAAGGGTAGTGTTAAGGTGTACTAAGGGGGTGGTATGGTTCAGGGATTGTTATAGTTAAGGGATAATTAGGAGCTTTTAGAATTCAGAGAATGTAGCCGTAAAGGGTAGTTTGGGATTTTAAGGGTTTCGGGATGGAAAGCATTAGGGGTACTAAGGGGTTATTGGAGTACAATTAGATCAATTAAAGAATGAATGTAATAAAAACAACTTTTATAATTCTATATTTTTGGGGTTCTTATAAGTAATAATGAAGGACACAACATTATTACCTGGACAATTTCAACTCAACAGTACTGTACTCAACATTGTGAAAGATTACTTTATTTCATACAACCGGTTGACCTTCTATGTAAGGAATTAGTTATGGATGGAAAAGTCTGGATTATGTCAAAGATGTGACTGCCAAAATCATTGAATGGAATACAACCTGATATTTCTGTGCTCAGATACAAGAGAGTTTAAGCAGTATAGAAATAACAGAATAAAAATACCATACAATATTATCAGTATTATCAATCCATAAGAGACATACATTTTCACAAAGCCATCATCATCAAATACCATCTTTAACAAATCTTAAACAAAGCTAAGCATCCTAATAGTTATTTGCCCCCTACTATATTCAGAAGAGAGAGCAGATACTGGAATTATTTGAATTCTTTGCCACTGGGGTTCCAGGATTCTCCTTGAATTGACTACCTATCTCGAATTCAGACTCGGGACACTCAATGGCACAATTGTTTATCTTGCGGCGAGGCTGAATACTCTCCACTTGATGATGGCTTCTCTCACTGTGAGCTTTAATGTGCTCTGGATCAGGACAATTCGCCTCAGTGCGTGACTTGTGTACCAGTTCTCTCTGCTTCCTCTGAAGTTGTTTTCTCAAGTTCCTGACAAGCATTTTCACGTGTACCATCTCGTAGCTTTTTTCACGCAGAAGGCTCTTAGACTCAGTCAACTCTACAGCCAAGACATTGATTTCAGCTTCTTTTTGGGAATTTTCAGATTCCAGTTCTGCCACCTTTTGACTCAAGTAGGCAATAGACTCCTTGGCATCACAAAGCTGTAATGGGAAGAAGGAAGTACCTTTAGCAGAGTAACATAAAGGAACCTAGCAGTTAGCTTTAATTCAGGCTTTATATGTCTTGGGATACATCATCAGGAATCAGATTATGGCATTATGCAAATCACGTTGACTTATGTCTGATAGGCTAGTGCTCCCAACTATAATTGATTAGGATCACTTCCATTTCATAACCCTTGTTCTGGACCCCTATCTGATACATATGGTTCTCTTCTAGAGCTATACTATACTTATAAATAAATCTCCCTTCGTGACTGACTTTCATGCTAGCGCCATGAAAATCAAAGCAAAGCACACAGAATTTTCATCACTCCATTGCATGGAATGTGACAATTTTCATCTTAGTTCATTTCTCCTGCCTTCTTGTTACTCTCCTATTTATCTATGTATGCTTCTCCGGCTAGACAGTTACCTCTGATTCTGCTGAGTAACAAAAGTGGTGAGTGGTGTGAGACAGGAGAAAAATATAGAGGCAAAGAGAGCAGTATAACAAGAAAGATAAGTAGAGGGGCAAGGGGGAGAGAGAGATGAGATACGTGAGGTAGGCAGAGATGTGTGATAAAGAGAGGAGAAAAAGTGGAAGAGGTTGATAGAGAAAGAGAGGTAGAGAGATAGATTATGTTTTAGAGAGATACAGAGGGCTTGATAGAGAATAAAAAGTAGAGAGAGTAAGAAGAATGCAGTGCCCCTATCAGAACGAGTGAGTGAGGGAGTGCCAAAGCAGAAAAAGAGGTTAGTTAGTAAGAGGTAGAGGCAGAGAGAGGTAGGTGGAGGTCAGGTGTAGGAAGAAGTATACAGAGAGTTTGAGGTAGTGGAGGGGTAACATGAGTAGAGGAATAGAAGACTGATTATGTCAGGGGAGTAGTAAGGCAGAGAGAAAGGTAGAGAGAGAACAGTCAAGGGTAGAAAGAGAGATGAAGTATGGAGAGAAAAGTGGTGAAGTACAGAAACAGTAGGTTGATAGGTCTTTGTGTTCGTTATTCCAAAATTCATGCCTGTTGGCTGTCTCTCTTAACCTCCTCCTATTTCTGCTAATCGCTAACACGTCATGTAATTGAACTATAATCTCCACTCTTTGAAAACATACCTATGCATCCTAACAGTGCCTCATCTCCTCTAGCCTATCTGTCCACCCATCAACCATTTGCAAGAATTCACCTAGCCCCCAAAACAAAACAGGGCCTTTTGCAGATGTCCCCCTCACGTTATGCCCCCATTTGGACTACTAGATACTGGTTTTCGACTCTGACAGTGCTTTTAAGCCAGCTAACTAGTGCCAGTGCTCGCTCCCTGAAACTGTTATGTGTGGCTTTACATCCCCAATTGACAAGCAGTTTACCCCCCTTATAAGTCCCTGGTATATGGTACCAATGGTCCCCAGGGCATGGGTGATAATGGAGTCCCCAGGCGTTTCAGCAATGTTTGTGCCACCCTGAGTGACCCAAGTTAACTATTGACAGCAGGCCTGCCATTCGACTTTGCCCTCACCATGCGTGGCAAAGTCAATTCACTGGTTAAGTATATGTCAGCCACCCCTAAATAAGGCCTTCTGAGCTCAGAAGGCAGAGTGCAGTATGCTAAGGGTGTAGGCATGTAAGTGCATGCTTATATGTTTCTATAGTGGCCCTTCCCATTAAAGTCCACTATAAGTGATAGGCGGTCCATAGGATAATATTGGCTTGTACCTGGGCCGACCTGGGGTCAATGGCTCAATTATGATACCACCTAAACATGTCAAGTATGGTATCAAACAATGTGTCTCATCACCCCTGACATGAATCTCATGCCGAGGGTGAGGTGACATGCACTGAAGTGCTACCTTAGAGGTTGCCCGCCTGCTTGCCCCACCTTCTCTGTGCACTGGCTGACAGCCTGCACTGCCAGCTACCAAGACAGGATTCTGACCTCCTGCCAGGCACAGGGATCACTCCCAGGAGTCAAGAAAAAAGGCCTGGGAAGGAAGGAGGTCACACACCCTCCCTCCCACGAAGGCTAGTGAACTTTCACATTATGGTGATGAGCTTCAAAGGTTACACTGCCTCTGATATGCACCAGAGCTGCTCCCCCCCAAGGAATAAACAGCCCTCTCCTTGCCCCCGGCACATTTGCTCCTGGACAGTATGCAGATGGGGTACACCCCCAGAAGGCTAGCTACACCTCCCAGGTGAGCTCTCTGGTCTGTACACCTAAGTAAGACTTCTTTCATTTTTGAAAGTGGTAGAAATGGTGGGGGTGGGTTCTGGGTAGAAAAGGTGACATTCACCCCTGGATGTGATCACCTCAGTGGCAGATTAGTGGCAGGGACTAGCTGCCCATTTGCTACTTGCTCCCACACCCCTAACTCTCCTAAATCTAGGATTTAGGAGTCACCCATGACACCAGAACTTCAGTTCTGATCCAATTTGCATCAAAGAGGACAAAGAAGAGAACTGTGTCAGCAACAACAGGGATACTCTGCACCTGTGGTAACGCTCTTGGAACTACATGAATGAGACTCGTCCTAAGCTAAAGGTCAGTTCCCCAAGACAGATGGACCCCTCTGAGAGCTAGGAGGAACCTCAGAATCCCTTGGACTAGTGGCACTAGTCCCCTGCAAACTGCAGGTAAATCAACACTCCAGATCCAAAGAATCCCTGGCTATCGGGCCCTCAGAGGAATAGCCCAAAAAAGGTTGGTCCAGTGTATTGTGGGAACTGTAGCTCTGCCTTCCACAAAGTTTCAGGCTGCTACCGGGTTCCCCCAGACCTCCAGACATCGAAGAAGTTGTGCTGTGCTTACCGCTGTCAAGGTTTGTTGGTCACCAGTTCGGCAACTGACCCTAGCACTCGATGCTGCATCATGAGGGCACTTTGCAACACTTTCAACCGACGTCATCAGCAGCGTGGATTTGGAGATTTCCTCCCTGTACCATCTAAGTCGTATAAGCAGCACCCATGCGGCTCCCTTTCAGCACCCTGAACAGCCAGGACAACTCTGCACTTAAGCTCTACGGGCCAGGTAAAATTATACTGACTGCTGTGGCCTGGTCCTGGGACCTGTACCTCCTTTACCCTGCAAGGGTACCATGCAGTTCGACCTGCAAGTGACCGATTGTCACTACTATTTATTTACCCTTGACAGCAATGCAAATGTTCTGCAGTAATGAATTGCTGTGATTTATGTTTGCTTGTAAGCCTCATAACTCCGGTTATATGTATGATATTTTGTTTGTTTTGGTTTCTAAATTAAGATAAAAATTCACTCTATTTTTATAAATTGGTGTTGGATTTCTCTTGAGTTGAGTCAATTACTTATTGTCCACGTTAGAACTCTGGAATGCTGAACGCATTTTAATCTAGCAAAGCTTGACTGCTTTTTGCCACACTACTACTAGAGCTAAGGATTTATTAGTGTGAATCCAAGAACCAGCTTTGGGGTTTGTGACAGTATTATTATTATTATTATTATTATTATTATTATTATTATTATTATTATTATTATTAAATGAAATTTGTAAATAGCGCAACTAAACCCGTAGGCATCAAGGCGCTGAAGATGGGAAGCCTAACCAGCATCACCACACAATACTCCACTTTCCTACAGCCCCACCACTGATCACACCAAACTCTAAATAATATAATCTACCACATAGAAACTGAAGTATAGCCATGGATTGATTTCCTTGAGAGCACAAGACAAATTCAAGTAACCAAAATAACCAATAACCACTAAACCTTGGGTTCAGGAGTAGCATACTACTTGCTGTAAAGTTTTTCATCACCTTTTGAGAGGTGGTGAGCCCTATATATATCCAATTAAAATACAATATAATGCAGAAAACACTGATAGATGTGCGGTACTGGAATGTGTAAGTATATGTCGTCCAGGCTGAGAGGCGAAAGGATATCCCCAGAATGGATCAACTTGAATTACCTTTTGTAACATACCCATTTTGATCGTCTGGCAGGCTACTTAGATGATCCTACATTCTACGTATAATTTAGCAAAAGAAACCCAAAATACAAGGTCCTGATTAGTTTATTGATGAATATATTCAAAGTACAAGACCAGTTTTTAGTTGAACTTGTGCTTCGAATCTGTTCATCCAAAAAACTACTCAGCACCTTGGATTATATATGAATCTTTCCCATATTACAAGTAGAGTGTGATGGTTTTCTCTAAACACATAGCACCTAAAGCAAAATAGGCACATGAGCCATACTCCTGAGGTGTGTCCGGGGAGGTCCTGAACAGCGGTGCTTGGGAGGCCTGCTGTGCGCTTCGAACTATGCAGGTATACTTCTGTTTCGGGGCAGAAGAAACCCTAGCAGGCATGATGGTGACTAAGTCCCGAAACTGAGAAGCAAAGAATGCTTAGGAGAGAGAAAACAGTACAGCATAGATCCCAAAAGGTTGCAGCATACTAGCCTGATAAAACACATGAGGAGTCTAGCCCTATGAATAGAAGACAAAGTTACTTGGACATCTGGTCACAAAGGGGGTGGAGGGGAGAGATGGAGGGGGGTCCCTTTCTCTCCCTCTAATACCTCATGGGACCCAAATCCTACTATTAGAGGGAGAACCTACAACTGATATGAATCATACTACTCTGTAGGCGCCTCTTCATCTCCTTCTACCCGCAGTGTACACAATGGTTAAAGACACCCTAGACAGTTACCTCACCAATCCAAAATTGACAGATGTACTGATCACAGCCATCCTGCAGAGGAGCGACCCCAGCGGCTGACAGACTGATTGCTCAGACCTCAGACACAGCAGTCATATTGCAAGCCATTGACCATTTCCATGAGGCACTAGAGACTATACCTTGAGAAGTTGTGGCAGATGTGATAGTGCTTAGACAAGATGTAAGGACTAGTGTTTACGGAGACGCAGAGGCGGAAAGAGAATCTCAGAATTTGAAAACACTATGAAAGACCTTCGGACAGCTGGGGGAGGGGAGACTGGGAAGCTCCTCTAAAGTCCTTAGTGAGTGGGTGGAACACGCAGAAGGTAGGTCATGCTGCAACAACATCCGATTGATGGGATTTCTGGAGGGGTGGATTTAAGGAATACTGTAGTATCCAGAGATTTCTGGAGGTAGTTTGATTTATGGAACACTGTGTCCAGACACCAAGCCTCGACACCTCCGTGTATTAGCGTCGCGTGCGTTATAAATCTCATTTCATTTCCAGAGTCACTGGGCAGAAAGCAGCTTCTCAGAACTAGAAGACACTATGAAATACATTTAGACAACTGGGAAAACTAGCAGCTTCTCAAAAGTTCTTAATGAGTGGATGGAACATGCTGATGGTAAGGCATGCTGCAACGACATTCAATCGGTAGGATTTTTGAGGAGTTCGAGGGCACCATTCCTCCTAAAACACTTCCTAGATGCATGAATCATCCCTTGGGTTTTGGAGAGTGAGCTGCTGACCTGTTTCATGGACAAGTGAGCCCACTGAGCCCTGGCTCAGAGGCGGGCCCTTAGGGCCCCGTTACACCCCATGATCGCCCAGATATGGAACTTCAGAGACACTATCTTGAAGATGGCATGGGTGAAGGGCTCAGTGGGGTATGATTAGAAAAGCATACTTAACTTCCCTGACTACACCAAACAAGTGCAACAGCAAAAAATGTCTTGACAGGGTAAAACATTAACTACATGTCATGAAGCTAGAGTACATGTTACTCTACCCTGCTAAGCTTAAAGTCCTCTTCAACAGTTTAATTCTGTGATAACCTGGAGGCTGGTCATGGAACTTGGCGGCTTGGCAAAGTCATTGGGGCAGTGGACTCAGTCATTAAAGGAGCGAACAATCAATGGAGGCCCTCTGAAGCCTGATCAATGAGAGGCACCACAGGGCCGGATGCAAAAGGAAGGTGCACATTGATGCAGGGGACTGACCTGTCTAAACACCGACATACCTGTGCAATAGCACACATGAAGTTTGCAAAATGATTTAAACTAGGCCTTTGATCTAAAATTATGCCTTTGTCATCCCGAATTTGCAATACATTCCTGAATTTATTTGGGGGTTGTAGTGTGGGGACTGTAGTTATCATGTTGCTGATGCACTCTGTGCTGTAGGAGATAAGCAAGGGGTCTCTAAAACTGATTGACAGATGCTTCATGTTTCAAAGTATAAGGTGGTGTAGGGGGAGGAAGGTAATAATTATTAACAGTCTTGTTAGGTATGTTTCATATTTTCTTTAGCTGTTTTTGCCACGTACATGATCTTGCTGTCCACAGGATGCCTCTCTGACTATGGCTAGAAACACTAACAGATTTTCACACACAAACATGCAAACTTCTTACCTGGAACATAAATGACCTACTAAACAGAATTAAACAAAGAGACATCCACGAAGCAGCTAAGCAATATTCATCAGATGTTCTGTTTTTGCAGTGGATGCACTTGATGGGGAGATCAAAAGATGCTTCCTGGCCCATTGCCTCTCTCATGCATGCTTGTTTTGCGAGGGGCTTGAAGGGAGTTGCTATACTCCTCAAATGCCACCTCCTTGTCCAACCTCAAGACATAGAAGGACCCAATGGGGCTTTTTGTGGCTGCCTCAAGCCTTCTATATGGGAAACCCATGATTCTATTGAATATGTATGCATCGCACTGGCTCTCCATGACATTCCTGGTAAACAGTGAGTCTGCTCTGACATGGCCCTTTCCGGTCACAGCTGCAATGGGTAGATATTTTAATGGGATTATGGACCAGACATTGGACCCACCCATCACACAATACTCTAACTCAAATGCATCTCCTCCCTTGCTGCTCTTACCTAATACCTAGGGCTGGGAGATATTTGGCACCAATTCTACCTGAATAAAAGAGAACATACTTTCTATGTTAGGATACACAAATCCATTGCTAAGATAGGTTACTTTCTGATGCCTTAACAGATATCCAAAGGGTTATAAGTACCCACATATTGGCTGGGTTGTAGGACCATTACCCAGATGGCTTGGTCCTAGACCTTGGAAGGTAGCATGGGATGCAGGAGATGAAGTGTCAACACCTGGTGGCTGGCAGACAGGGAAATAGTGATGAACCTTATGGCTGACGCAGAGCAATACTTCAAAGTTAACTTAGGTTCAGTCAAATCCCTTCAGCTGCTATGGAAAGCTTTACTAGCTACCACTAGGCAGGAGGCAACATATTTAGACAGGAAAAAGTTACAGAGTTCAAAACCCTTTCTCCCTTCTGAACCTCAAGGCACAATTCCTTCTCACTTGGAGTACTTCGGCAAATTGAGAACAATAAAAGCCTCCAAAGACATACCCTCTGTGATGAGGCTTGATGGTCCTGGATGGTGGAAAACTCCTCCACTGACTAACTAACCAGGAGGTGTTCTGTAGGGTTATTGGGCAGATTGTCGAACCTAATGGATACACAATCATAAACTGCCAGATGCTTACCTAGATATTTGTTGGCCTCTACCTGACCCCGTATATAGATGAAGACCCTTCTCCTTCAGAGACATTGCATAATTTAATCAATGATCTGCCCATGCAGCACGTTTTTGCATTGGGCTGGACTTCATTAGAAGACTCAATCATTGTTACTGAACTAGTCAAGGCGCTTTGTCAACTTCAGTCTAGTAAGACTCTCGGCTACATTGGGTTCCCTGTCTAATTCTTTAAACATCTCTCAGGTAAGATCCTACCCCATCTCAGCTATGATCAAAGTATCTGCTCTTAATTACAGTGTTACACAAAGTAGGCAGAGTCATGGAGGCATGTACTTCATACAGACCTATCTCTCTCATAAACAAAGAGGATAAGAGCCTAACAAAAGTCCTTACAAATTGCCTGATTTGCATCATCAATGCCTTGGTACTCCACAACCAAAATGGTTCCTTTCTGAATAGAGCCACAAAGCATAATACTCAACCACTCCACAATCTTCTCATTCTGGCAGCAGGCTACAGGACCTGCTCACTCTTCTCATGATGGATTTCTAAAAGGCTTTGATTCAGTTGAATGGGAGTCCTCCCTTGCAAAAAAGAATCTTGGCCCCAACTTCCTCAGTTACGTTTGACTGTTGTACATACAGCTCACAGGAAGGGTCTGAATCAATGGAACATCGTCCGAGCCCTAGTCAGTTGGTAGAGGAAACAGGCATGGCTGCAGTCTCTTTCCCCTTCCATTTGTCCTAGCCATTGAGCCTCTATTTAAATGGCTTAGAACCTACATAGATTTGGGTTGACAGGGAAGGTGGAAGCAGAGTGTTACACTATGCGGATGACTTATTTATTTATCTCTAAAATATCGTGGCGTCTGGCCTTTGTGCTCTGTGAATTTTTTTTTAATATATATTTTTATTGATTATAACACAAGAGTAAAATATACATATCGGGTGTCATTTGGCAGAACATATTACAGCAGTGAACGGGCCAAGGAGTTGAAGTAGTACACTACAATTATAGGCATCTGAGAAATATCAATACCAGCTTAGAGCTGGGGCAAGACAATACAATACAGATAAACGTAAGCAAACATTATCAGAACCCGCCCACCATAAGTACAGGATATGAAGATTGGACATACGACACCCAGGTATGAGGAACAAAAGGCTCAGGAGAATATGCCACACCTCTTGTGAAGAAGGGAAAAGGGAATAGAAAGGTCATAGAACAAAATAAAGGAAAAAAAAAAAAGACAACCCCCCACCCTGCACCCCTGCAGATGACTACGACCTAACCCCACTAGCAGTGTGCCTGTCGCCCCCTAAACTACACCCCAAGGAAGGGAAAAGATGGAGGAGGAGATGTAGTACAAAACGATACGAGCTCCCGGACTCCCCTCCCCCCCGCCAAAAGCAGACATCCCCTACCGTGGTAGTAAGCGAGATTATAGAAGACTAATAAGCAAACCGATAGGGGAGCCACCGACAGAGAAAAGGCCATCCCGCCCAGCCCCCGGCACCACAGAGGCAGCAAATCCCTTTTCGAACCAAGCCGTCACACCAAACCCAGACAATCAGAATTCCATCCGGCCCTCACTCCCACAGATACAACCCAGCAGAGCCAAAAGAAAATCACAGTACCGAATTCAAACAATCAAATTCAGCCCTGGCCCTTACGATCCATTGCATAAACCCCACCCAGCAGGACCAATATAGTAGCAAAAGAGTCAAAGCGTTGTTGAAAAAGGAGATCGATATAGCCTGAAAGGGTCAAAAAGGTTAAGTCTCGAAGTCTATCGGATACTCGAAAGTCAATCCAAAAAGTATGTAAGGCGGTCTCCAGAAAAGAAGAAAGAAATGAGTCCTGTACGGGCGAAAACTTTGCCGATCTTGCTAGTTGTTCAGGGGCTCCGGTAACGTACCTCTGTAGCTGCGTGGATACAATTGGCACCAGTTTCTGATAATCTTCGGGGTCCTCCTCTCGAGGTAGATCAAGCTTCACGGGGGTCACCGTATGTTGCAGGTCCGACACAAGGCTGGAGTCCGGCCTCAAACAAACAGTCTCGATGCTTGCAATCAAATTGTGGAAAGCAGCCTCCATTTGCAGGCGAAGAGCCCCGATGGCGGCCATTACGGTCCCCAGGGTCGGACCACACATTGTCCGGTCCATCTCCGCGTGAACGATGACAAAGCAGATCTTCACCCCTGGAGGCCGGCTACTCCGGGGAAACCAACAAACGCGGAGTGGACGGAGGCGACAGGCGACTCTCAAGCTTGCCACTATTTACACCGCTGCCGAGAACGGGGGCCCCACCCGGGACCCCGAGGGCTGCAGCAGGGTCCCGGGACCTGGCACCCCACCCACCGCGGCAACCACGTCTCGCCTCCGCTCGTCTAGTATTCGCCGGGACCAAGGACCACCACCAGGATCGAGAATATGTTCCACTCCGATGAGACCGGACTCCGCCGGGTACCCGCGGCCGATGTTGTTCAACTGAAACCCGGCTGGGTCAGTACTCGAGGCCCCGGCTCACACACTGGAGTAGGCCCGAAAATGAAAGACGGCGTAACTTCGTCAAGAAAAGCGATAGAGACTCCGGGATTGCCCCCCTAGGCTCAGCAACGATTCAGACACACGGGAGTCTGGCGGGAGGTCAGGATGAAGTGCAGGATGAGTCTGCCAGTGACGGAGGTCGACGGAGCCGGGAGCTTATGCGGCCATCTTGGTTGCTTGCGTAGCTCCTCCCCTGCTCTGTGAATTTTAACAAAATATGGTAAATTCTCCAGCCTTAAAATTATAGGTTTATGTTGGTGATATATTGGATCGGGGGAGGTATGTCAGAGTTGAAGTGGGCCTCAGGCCTGACGATTGTGACTGAGGGGTTCACATACTTGGGGATCTATGTTCCAAGGGACAGGGATAAAAGATGTAGGGGCAACATACTCCCCCTGTTAGATGGGATGCCAAAGCAAATGCCTTATTGGTCCCCCTTCCTCTGTTGCCGATGGCACGGACAGGTATAACTAAAATGATATTCCTACTTAAACGTCTATATATGCTCTAGAAGCACCCATACAAATTCCCTAAATAATTTTTTTACATAAATTAACGCTTTAATGAAGATTTTTATATGGGATAAAGGCATTCTTAGGGTAGTAATAAACAAATGCTTCCAGTACCCACTTGATGGCAGCTTTCGGATGGCCAACATCTTGTCTCACTAACAGGCTTTTCAACTAGTTGTTGCTAATGATTGGGTATTTGGTCCACATTTCAATCACAACCATGCAGCTCAGTGGTGGACAATGGATGACTAACACCATCTATATTTCCCTTATGGTAGAAAGGCACCACCTGTCCTTCCCTCCAGTACTGTCATTGTAATTTGCTGAGGGCTAAACAGTGGAATAATCAGCTCACTGGAGAGACCCTATTATGAATGGGTAAAAAAAGAGATGCCAATTGGTGTTGTTATGGTTTCTGACTAGCCTGACTGGGATCCTGCTAATCAGGACCCCGTCTATGTGCTTTCGCCCTTAAATTGACTATGGTGAGTACTTGGGTACATGCCAGATTGGATACTGGTGTACCCTTATCAGTCCCTCCCTAGTATATGGTACTGAGATGCCCATGGTATAGATACACCAGGGGTCCCCCATGGGCTGAAGCATGTGTTATGCCACCCATGGGAGACCACTCAAACTGTAACAACAGGCCTGCCATTGCAGCCTGTGTATGCTGGTGCTAGCACCACTTACGACAGATATAGGTTTCCCTATATCTAAGGTTACTGCACTTAAAACCTATAAGTCACCCCTAAAAGCAGGCCCTTCTATCCTGAAGGCAGGGTGCTTGGTTCTAAGTGTGAGGGTGCCCCTGCATGAGCAGAACACTCCTACGAACTTCGGAGTCCATTCTCCCGAATTGTACGTGCATCAGCCATTATGATACACTAGCAGCCCGCCCCGACGTTGTCCGGGAGCAATCAGGCTTCTGGGCCCCCGCCCGCCCCGACGTTGTCTCAGGCTTCAGGGCCCCCGTCCGCCCGGCGTTGTCCGTGGGTCCCCCGGAGCGCACCCGCCACTTTCAGGGCCCCCAATGAGCCGCACACGGGCCGCTTCACCTACCTCAGCCGCCGCTCCTCGCCGCTCCTCGCCGCTCCTCACCGCTCCTCACCGCCTGTCCGCCGCTCCTCCCCACCTGTCCGCCGCTCCTCACCGCCTGTCCGCCGCTCCTCACCACTCCTCCCCGCCTGTCCGCCGCTCCTCCCGCGCTCATGTCCGCCGCTCCTCCTCGCGCTCCTGATGTCAGCACGCACATTGCGGCCGGCTCTACTTCCAAGGGACTACTTTATTTTTATCGTAAATATTTTAAAGAACGTATATTTTACTTTTTTTATATAGCCTATGTCCATCTGCAGACCCTGACCATTATAACGATGTATTGGGTGTTTGGATTGGCGCTGTGGTTCCCGAGTTTACCCGCCTCAAAGGTTCAAAGTTCTCTCTTTATAATAGTAGTATAGATAGAGTGGCAATGCGTCGTTACTCGATGACCATCTCAAAACTGGCTGTACCAAACCATGTCATGTTTAGTATCAAATATGTTGGAATCATACCCCCACACCATACACCGTAAACAGTGTGGGAGGTATGATTCTATGCACTGTAAAGCTCCTCAGGGAGGCCCTCAGGGCTCCCAGTACCAGTCTGCTAGACCCGGACAGCACAACCTGGCTGCTGCCGAACCGAGACACGATTATGCCCTCCTGCTGCTGAGCCAAGCTCGAGCCGAGGAAGGCAGAAACAAAAGGTATACTGTCACAGGGAGGTGTGAACGCCACCCAGACGGGGTTTAGTGTATTGGGGTCGGTGGGGGCTCTTGCCAGCACCACTCAGTCTGCTTGAGGGGCACAGTTGGTGCCCTCTTTGCATACTCCAGTTCAAACCAGATCAGGGAGCTGTTGGCTCCCAACCTCTGGCGCACAACTGGACAAAAGACATGGGAGTATCCTCCCCACTGTTGGACCCCTCCTCTGGGAGGGACCCTTGAATCGTCCCAACCCTCACCTATGGGTACTTAAGGGCTTACCTGTGGGTGGGTCTCTAGGGTGGGTCCCTAGATCCGTTGTGGGGTTCAATTCAGATCCAACTCCACTTCTTCTTTGACATCTTGGCCGAGTCGTGCTGACTGGGCCAAACTGATTGCAGTGCCATCTTGCTTCCAGACCAAGGCTGCAACAGAGAAGCCTCTGTTGACTCCTGACCTCGTCATCCTGCAAGCTCACTCCAGCATTAGTGTCTGTGCTCCATACGGTTCCGTCATGGGCCTGTGGACCTCTAACGACATCCAAAGGAATCTCCCTCGGAGTGAAGGAGTTACTCCCCTGCATCCGCAGACACCTCAACAAGATCAACTGGTTTGCCGAACCTGGGCTCCCAACGACTCCACAAGGTTCTGCAACACAGGTGGTGGTTCTGCGTTCCCTCAAGGCCTGAGTTGTCCTCTTGTCAAGTTGAGGCCAGCATCCTTCGTAGAACATCCTGGAACTAAACCCCTGTGCACCGTGTTGCTGCATTGCTTTAATCACCTGGTGACCACAACAGTTACCACGATCGACTCGTCCTAACAGAGTCGGATGCATCAAGATGATCTGTCGACGAGTCTGTCCCCGCTATAACTGACCCGTGCCGACGCGGTTGGCTGGATGGGCCGATTCTGTTGTCTTCAGCCGCAGTCCGTGCAGGTAACAGCGGTGGGTCAGGCTAAGGGGGTATTTTCGAGGGACGATGCTGAGGGAAAATTAATTATTTATTTAATTTTCCCTCTGCATTGTCCCTTGAAATCCCCCCTTACCCGGCCCCACCGCCCCACTGCAGTTACCTGCGCGGACCGTGGCTGGTTATCTTCAGCATCCCAGTAGCTCAGGCAGAGCTTCCGCTTCGTTGTATCCCGGCTAGAAGCCTCTTCACTTAACTTGTCTTCCTCAACTCCAGTGGCCTTTGTCCTCCTGGTTGTCCTGGTGCAGCATAGACTCTGTCCCCTCTGCTTTCAAGTACTCTTTACTCCGAACTCGCTTTTGAGTTCCAACAGACTCTTTCGTCCTTCTGTGGTAAGACTGCAACCGCGACGTACCCGCTGAACAGTATTGAGTGTACCTTCAAGATTCCCTTCTCACCTGATAGTTGGGTGGTTCCTCGATTCTCACCTGAGGTGGTTCCTTGGGTCCTCGACTCCTCTACATCTCCTGGGTTTAGTCTCGACTTAGGTCGTGGTTCACTTCCTACTTATTTGATATATGGTCTCCCCTTTTAGGACCACTGTGTATTGGTGCTAACTGCTTTTCTATGTCCAAAGTATTGTGTGGGGTGTGAATATATCCGGGTAGAAGATAC
Organism: Lissotriton helveticus; assembly: GCF_964261635.1. Lineage (NCBI taxonomy): Eukaryota > Metazoa > Chordata > Amphibia > Caudata > Salamandridae > Lissotriton > Lissotriton helveticus. Next base: position 1,066,036,864 of record NC_136070.1, on the reverse strand, counting down.
TGTAACGTGTTAGTGAGTGAATGTAATAAATACCTATTTTTATAAGTACACTGTTTGGTTCTTTTTCATTTGGTCTAAGCTTTCTATGGTTATCTAAATACCTAAAATCACCATAAGAGATGCCCCGGTTAGAGCAGGGTGCTACACTTACATAAGTGAGCACCATATACTGGCCCGGGTTCTCACACCAATGGTATCTCTTTTTGGGATATGTACTGACCCACAACATTATATGCTCATTTGTCAGACGCTGAGTTGGATTTTGACCTCAATACGCAACCAATCTTTAGATACCCGCAACGTTGCCATGAACTGTTTCCAAAATTAGCGAAACTAGAATGCGTACCATATTTTAATCCACTGATATCTAACCTTCTAATGAAAAACACAGGCAAACATACGTTGTGGCTCTGTTGTTCTTTTGTGAGTAATACTTTGACCTCCTTTCTTAACCTAAGTGTGCCATGGGAGATATACATAGACCTAGACTCCCTATTGAAGGAGGAATGGAACGACTGTTGATCGGTCAGAGGAAAGACGCTCTGGCCCAGTTCCACCTGACCCAGTTCAAAAGTCTGCCCCAAACATATCTAACCTGTAAAAAACTCTTATCTTTCTGCTGCATGCTGCTGTGACACCTCCCCAATGTGCCTGAGAAGTGGGGATTGAGAAAGAGACTTCATGCACTCAATTTGGCAAACTTGAGTATTACAATTCAATTTGGGATGGAGTTTCCTGATCCCTGGCGAATGTAGTGCGCTGGCTACTGGATCTCACTTCTAAGATAGCCTCACTCAACATCCTACAAGACTTAGGCACCAGCAGGTACAGCCACACTTTAGACATATTGGTCTCTGTTCTGCTAAAAGAGACTGTCATGACCTAGATTGTTGGGCACAATGACTAGACCATTGCATGGCCTTGTAGAAACTGGTATAATGAGACAGAAGGAGCACACCAAAGCACCATAAAATATGGGGTGTATGGGAAACCTATATGAGGCTTTGAGCATGGCATTCCATGGGAGGCTGATTCATATTGACTTACCCGGACATGAAAATGGGGAGCCTTGTGTATAGGGTATGTACTGAGACTGGGCCTTTGTTTGTCACCGAAAGAACACATCCTGCACATTCATTGCTCATAAATATTCAAGTATTCTTTGAGTTGAATGACTTGATGTACTTTGTGAACTTCCGTACATTTTTGTTCTCGTATTATACTGAACATATACTTTACTAAATATCCAGTCATTACTTATATATGCTTATATACCTGAAATACCAATAAAGTTGGTTATAAAAAAGAAACTGGATATAATAGGGCCGTTAGATGCTACAAATTTGATAGTATTTGGTATCACTTATACTGGATTTGGCCAAATTTTAATATATATTGCAAAGAGGTCTTTTACAAATGAAATATGATCCTATGCACTGAAATGCTGTCGGAAATCAGCTGGCTTTCTAGGGAATAATCAGTAAAAGGATCATAAACACTGGCTTGTCTCTGTAGCCATATTTGTGTGCTAAACCATACTAGATTTCGAAATTTCAGCATTTGTTTATTTAATTTGATTCAGACCTCGACTGAGGTCAACAAATACATAATAAAATTGTTCGAAAATAGGTATGATATTTCAGCATTAAAATATACAACAAAAACTGCAGAACAAATGCCATTCTGCTGACTGAAATGTGGAGATCAAGTCAATAAAAATCATAAAAATAGAAAATGTTTTATTATTCAACAAAATAAGGTTTAGAAATGTTTGAAATTTAGGGAGAGATAGCTCTGTTTAAGGAAGGTGCACATTATAACGATCAGTGGACTTTGAGAAAACACATTACTTTGGAGCGACCACTATTTGATTCCCTTCTCTTGGTCTCCATCTATAAAGGAGGTGTCAGAAAACCATATAAAGAAGTTTAGCCGGAACTGGTCAAAACTCCCCCTGGAGACCTGGGCAGCCATCCTTACAGATACCTGCCCGGCACTTGATGATGACCCTGAAGTAGCAAATGGACAATTTGATAGTTGGATCGAAGCCTCCTTGGACCAGTTAGTCCCAAAAAACTGCAGAAATATTAAACAGGGTCCTAAAAGAGTAGCGTGGTACACCCTTGAGTTAAAAGATTTAAAACGCAAATGCAAACAGTTAGAGAGGCAGTGGAGGAAAGACTTTTCACTGGAAAAAAAGCAAGTCTACCGTGAAGCTGTAAAACTTTACAAATTAGAAATTTGCACGGCGCAATCTAAATTTTACGAGGCAAAAATTATATCTGCTTCAAATGCCCCTCGAGAAATCTTTACAATATTCAGATCTCTTACCACTCCTCCACCTAATATAGTTAATTCAAGGGATTTATCGGGAAGATGTAATGATCTCGCTGAGTTTTTCTATGCCAAAATTGAGGCGATCTATTCAGCTTTTTCAACATCTGATAATCTGGAAAATGAACAACACCTGGAAGTAAAAAAAGATCTTTTACAACCCAGTCTTGAATCCTTCCCGCCTCTGACGCTTGAGGGCGCTATATCCTTACTGAATAAGCTAAAATGAGGCTCCCCAAGAGATGGGGCTCCCCCTACCATTTTGAACAAAGTAGCCACAACAGTAGCCCCTACCATTGCTGCACTTATTAACTTGTCTTTGGAAGCTGGGAAGGTACCTGCTCAGTGGAAAAAAGCCATGGTAAAAGCATTGTTAAAAAAGGCAGGATCTGATTCTGAGGTATGGGCAAATTATCGCCCTATCTCATTACTACCCGGAATAGCTAAAATGGCTGAGAAATACGTAAACTCCACTCTGTCCACATATCTTGAGGACAATGACCGCCTGCATCCAACACAGACGGGTTCCAGATCCCACCAAGGCACCAAAACCGCTCTTGTGGTCGTAGCTGAGGAAGCGAGAAAAATCATGGACGTAGGAGGATCAGTAGCAATAATCCTCCTAGACCTCAGTGCGTCCTTCGATACCGTCAACCATCAACTTCTTATTTCCAGATGCCAAGAATTGGGGGTGACGGGAACCGCACTGAGGTGGTTAACATCCTTCCTGGAAGGTCGGTCATTCCAGGTGTTCGAAGATGATACGACTTCCGAGGTCATGCCATTGAATTGCGGAGTGCCACAGGGCTATTCATTAAGCCCTACTCTTTTTAATGTTTATATGCACCCCTTGGCAACAATCGTGGAATCTTTTGTTATACAAATAGTTACGTACGCCGATGATACCCAACTAATTGTATCCCTTAATCAATCGGGAGAAGGCGTATATAATCTCCCTAGATGCCTTGAGGAAGTTTCAGCCTGGATGAAATGCTCCTTCTTACAACTGAATGGAGAAAAAACTGACCTCATGATACTGGGAAAAACGTTGCAATCAAGCCCAATAATCAGATGGCCCAACTGTATGGGGAATCCGCCCACACCTAAAGACCATATAAAGGGTCTAGGAGTTTGGCTTGATGACAAACTCAACATTAGGATTCAGGCAAAGAAAGTTGCAGGGTGTTGCTTTGGAATGCTGAGAATGGTGAGGAAAATTCTTCCTCTTCTACCCCTCTATGCAAAGCAGCTGCTTCTCCAGGCCCTGATAATGTCACGCCTGGCCTATGCAAATGCGCTTTATCTTGGAGCACCTCAGTCCACGATAAACATTCTCCAGAAGGTACAGAACTGTGCCGCACGAATGCTTTTACATATTCCTCGGAGAGAATCAGCGAGAAGTGCGTTAAATTATCTTCATTGGCTGCCAATTGCTGAGAGAGTTCAGTTTAAATCTCTCTGCATCACTCACAAAATCCTGACTTCCAATGGTCCACCAATACTTCAGTTGATGGTTTCCCCATACTGTCCTAAAAGAGCCCTCCGCTCTGAAAGTAAACGCATGGCTATAGTACCAAAAATTAAGAGAGCCAGAAGTGGAGGTCGACGTTTTTCCTATGTTGCCTCCAAAAAATGGAATGAGCTCCCGGAATATATTCGTTTGGAAGAAGATCATCTCTCCTTTCAAAAAATGTTGAAGACTCATTTATTCCCAGCCAGATAATCAGCTCGCATCTGTTTGCTCTCTTCCTAGCGCTGGGAGGCCCTCGGGTAGCCATGCGCTTTACAAATGCCTTTTTCATTTCATTTCATTAATAATATTAATAATAATAAATATAATTAAGAAACACTATTGTGAAGATGTCAATCAAGTAACGCGTACCTGTTACGGGCGAATGCATGCCCTTCCTAAAATCTTTAAATGGGTCCCACTGCCTTCCCGTCTACCATTGATCCAAGGTTTAATCATCAGTCGCCTGGATTATAGGAACGCTCTATTGGCATCCATAAATGAAAAACTTTTAAATAAACTCCAGGTTTTACAGAACACAGCAGCAAGGTTGGTTTTGAACCTTTCCGCTCGCTCCCCTTCTGCACCTAGCCTGAGGACCCTCCACTGGTTGCCAATCAAGAAGCGGATACATTTTAAAATCGGCTGTTTTGTTCATAAAACTCTAAATGGACAGGGTCCCCACTACTTGGTAAATAAACTGAAAAAGTATCAGCCAACACGGACTCTCCGCTCTGCAAATAAACATCTATTAATAATCCCCAAGGTTCGTACAGTTAAACACGGAGGCAGATCCTTCTCGAAGCTAGCCCCCACTCTCTGGAACTCCCTGCCATTGCACCTGCGAACCGAGTTAGATCACAAGAAGTTTTGTCAGTCCCTCAAGACATGGCTACTTTAAAATCCATCTTTCTCTCAGACATCTCTCCTGTCTGTTCCTGAGTCTCGTTCAAAGCGCTATGAGACCCTAGAGTGATATATCCACTCAACAAGAACAAGAACATAGACATATACATATTGCCTGTAAATACTTATATTACTTTATCATAAAACCATACTTTTGGGGATGCATTTATTCTCACCAACTTGTCAGCCTAAGATACAGTATTTTAAAAACACACTTACATTCTTTGTTAATTCCTTTGAGGTGTGCTTCAACTGTTCCAACTCTTCCAACTTCAGGTGGCATTGAGCCAGCAGCTTCATCACAGAGAGATCATGCTCTGCTTCACTCTTGGCTTCATTCCTGCAGGTAATGGCTTTGTCATTTACTTTTACTTGGTATTCGTTGTCGCTGTCATCATCAGCATTTGCTGCAGAAACACTGAACTGCTCACCTGTCCTATTAAGTAGATTATCTTGGTAATTACAGTGCATCAGTTTCAAATTCAGCAATCTAAGATTAACCAAAGTTTTGTTGACTGGGAAATGGTGCTTTGAATTATTTTCAGGTGAAGCCATAAAAAGTTGATTATTCTGCATTAACATATCATCTAACATTTCCTCTTCCGCCAGGGATTGCTGGTGCCACCGTAGTTGTTTAGTTGTTGAGCCAAATAAGCTGTCAGTCTTCTTAGCCTTATTCCATTCAATTCCAGTGGTGACATTTTGCAGTTCCCACTGGTTGCTTGTCTTGGTTTCATCTGAAACACCTCCCATTCTCCATCTCATGTCATTCCTTTCACATTCCGCTTGGTTTGTCAAGACAATGTTATTTGTAGTCTCTGCATTGGAGTTACTTGGGAAGCATTTTCCATAAATGTTTTTTTCTGCTGAGCTCCTTGGTAAGTTAGGGTCTCCAAGTTCCTTTGGGATCTCCGGGCAAGCACCAAAATACATATAGCATGGTTCTGCAATATTACCTTCCATTCCAGCTACCACTTCAACTTTGCAAGTGATTTAAGTTATGTTGCTGTCTACATAGTACATTGGGTAGATACAGAACTGCTCTTCTGCTGGTTGGCCACAGGACCTATTGACTCTGACTACAATCACTTTGCTGCAGTTCCCAGAACTTGACAGACACCACTAACAGCACCAATTGGAGTTGTGTGCTTTGCATTAATATAAACAGATTGGATTGGATCCCATCTCAGAAATTCATTTTGATGTTGCGATCTCAGAAATGTGCCTTCAAGCCTAAAAAAAGAAAAGAAGACCATTAGTCCTGTTAAAAATGGCAGGATGTGTATTTCCCCTGTAATTCTTGGTTAGTTGTTAAGCCTTTGGAATCAGTAAGGTGCTATCAGTTGGTATCTTTTGACAGATGTTTTATGGCATGGGAAAAGGGGGAAATTTCCCAGTGCTCCCACCTTCCATGCAGCCCGTGGACAAGTAAACTTTAGCTTTTGATTTTTCATACTTCTGTCTATTTCTCCATTTCATCCTTTAACATATATTTCAGTATTGCTTGGTGTTGGGCCTGAAAAAGCAGAATGGGTACTCATTTTCGAAGTTGTTCCAAACATGGGTCCCTAAATATTCCTTGCTAGGACCCCCCAGAATCCATAAGATGACACTATCTTTTGATCAATGTTCAATTCATTTTACATCTATATGCAGCATATTAACTGAAGTTTGAAGTGTGTGTCTGAACAGCAAAAAGGAATGCCACTCAGACACTTGGGGCCAGATGTACGACCATTTCATTTTGTGAGTTTCTAATTGCAATTTTTTGCAACCCGCAATTAAATGAAATGTACTAATTTGTCTCAAACACATTTAGGGGCCGCATGTATCAAAGTATTTTGCATTCGCAAACGGTACGAATTGCTAAAATTGCACATTTGCGAATGAAAAATGGCCTTTCTAAGTGTATGAAAGGCTTTGGGATTCAGTTTAAGTAGTGGCAATTTTTTGTGATTATCTAAATTGCGAATGCAAATAAGGAATCCCAATTTGCGAATCCCTAAAGCACATGTAAAAATCCTTTCCTAAATGCAAACTGTGCATTTGGAAAACGTTATTACCATCAACTTCAAGTTGATGGTAACCATGTGCAAACTTTGAAAAAGGCACACAATGGCATTTTTCAAGGTGCCATGTGGTGCACACAGGCCGCTAGGGCATGTGTGTGCATTACATGTGCACAATTTCTTCTTTTGGGGAGCTGCAGGGGGGCCTTAGAAGCCCAGGCACCCTTGGCTGTGCATTAGCTAATTTGCGGTTACCAATTAGGTAATCGCAAATTAGCTAATTAAAAACCAAGGGTGCCTATGAACGAATGGAGAAATATGACCTAATATTGATTCACTATTTACTGAATCGCTATTAGGTATTATTTAGGCATCACAAAACCATTGGCAATTCCTACATACATTGCATTATGCGATTACCAAATAGCGATTTGGTAAAAATCGCTATTCGGTAATCGCAAAATGCTTATTTCATACTTTTGGCCACTAGCGATTCCCAATGGGGTCGCAATTGAACTGCTTCATAAATATTCATGAGGCAGGTCGCAATTTGCAACCCATCAGGAACGGCATGTAATTACAGGGATGGTGGCCTAAATTGAAATGAATCTTGTTTTCCGTAAAGGAAAACGGGCTGCATTTCAAAAATAAAAATGAAAAGCTCCCTTTTCATTTTTGAAGATTAGGCAGTGGTCTGTGGGACCACTGCCTGCTCTTCAAAAATGTTGGCGCCCACATTCACAAAGAGGAAGGGGCCCCTTGGAGAATCCTTCTTGTTTGCGAATGGTTTACCACTTCCTCTACGGAATCGGTAAAATATGAATGTTTTCCAACCGCAATCCGGTCGCAAGACATTCATACATGCCCCTACGACTCTTAGGAAGGGACGCCCTTCGCACCCCCTTCCTATTATTGATTCGCTTACCCTATTTTGCGAGTCGGTAATAGGTTACTGACTCGCAAAATAGGGTTAGTACATGCTAAAAGCCATTTTAGTAGTCGTAAATGGCCCAATTCTCAGTTTGCGACGCTAAAAATGGTGATACAACTGGCCCTTGATGATTAAAAACTCAACTTTGGTCACATAAGTTAGTGACAAACTTTTTTGGATCCACCTGAGATTTGAAATGAAAGCAATAAAGGCAGAACTGGTGACTGCTTAAAAAATAACTTGAGAAACGGTTCTTTTCATCATGTAAGCTATCTGTTTAAATACTAGGTATGGAGCAGACCACAATGTAGTTATCTAAGGTTTCAACATTAATAATGCAGTTTCCCATAACTGGTCTACACATGTATATCTGCCCTGCTTTTCTTTCTATTTGATCATACTTGGAAACCTCTCACTTCTCTACTTTAACTACAGAATTCACATTAGGGGAGAAATGGATGGTGGGAATAGCAGCTTTGGCAAGATCTATTTCTGTCTGGATAACCTTGGGAAGTGGAGTTATGTTTGCAAATGTGGGTGCCTACACCCGTGCCCCCAGATGTGAAAGTGAATTCTATTACTATAATGGCATTACCCAAAGCTGATTTCCTGGTGGACCATCTGTTCCTTCATCTGGAATTTATGCATCAATTATTCATTTTTCTTTTGTATCAGTGAGGTCTGTTGAAGCCTATATACATGTATATCCGAGATCAAATCTTTTGATGGTATAAGAACAAAATGTTGTCCAAAATTATTTCCACAGGCCTAGCTTTACAGAGTTATGATATCCAGTTATGGTCTCTGACTCAGCATAACAAAGTATTTAAAATTAGAGATGCTAGCAAGGGATAAACAACAACAAAATCTAAAATTATCTTTCTACTGAAAAAATACGAGAAAAAAGCACAGCTGTATATCCACAGGAAATTCAATATAATGACGCAAGGACATTTTAGCTTCTAGTGGGATGAGCTTTGCAGGCTCATTACATTGGCTGTGAATCTGGAGAAAAATATATTGTCTGACAGTGAGAATAATATGAGACTTCTGCTTGTGACACAATTGATAGCCATTGGATGTACTGCTTTTTAACCAACCAGTGAAATGTCTTATCTCAACTGCAAAGCTCCTGGCACTAAGAAGCTCCACATTTAAACATTTAGGTTTTTTTCTTACTACTGGGGAGTTGCTTCTACTACCTTATAAAATATAATTCTCGATTTTTGATGTATTCCAGGTCTTTAGAAGTATAATATACCTAATGGTCAGCAGAAAAGGAACACACACCGCTCCACGCACCCATGGGCTGCCTTACTCAGAGGAAAGCTACTCCAGACATTTTTACTTGAGAACCTTTTGAGTTTGATTGAGGATATCAACTTGCTGCATCCTATCCTAATGAGGTGCTGAAAGGGTTAAAAGAAAGATGTGTATCACAGTGAATGTAAAAATGCAAGTCTGATGAGAACTAAATTAGTGTCTTGAGAAAAAACCAGCATAGGTCTAAATGGAAACCCCAGTGTAAGTCAGTGAAACTACAGGGAGGCGTCTAGCAACACTAAACCCATGAGCTGTAATTTGAGAGCTGGGTGTTCGTTCTCGTTTACAGCAGGGGCTGAGGAAACCTCCTGACAGAGCATAACTTATAGATAAATAACGTGCGTGTCTGCTTTACCTGTGGTTCACAAAGAGTGCATTAACTATGGTCTAGCACAGGCCTACTTTGTATGTTTTTTTCTTTTCTTTGTGAATCGCCTCCCAAGTGTTTTACTACTGGGACTTGCAATGCAATCTTTTGACTGGACTTGTGAATTCTTTACTTGTTTATTCTGTACGTATTTACATTATGAATACGAGATAACACCTCTGTGGGCCAATAAAGTATTAGTGGACTTATCTGACATATTTTATTTGGTGGAATCTTGTGTGTATATATATATATATTTATATATATATTTATATATATATATATATAAATATATATATATATATATATATATATATATATATATATATATATATATATATACACATACATACATACATACATACATACATACAAAGTTATATACACATACATACATATATATATTATATGTATCCGTTAAAATATTTCTGTTTTATGCCATGGAGGGAATTGTCTGAATATATGTCCTAAAGTACGGTACAAGACATGTTCCCGAAATTAACCAGGTAGTTCTGATGTCTGTTGTTTAACTGCCAAATTAAAGAGGAGCTGTCCCTTGGCAAGCAGCATTATTCCTTTAGCCATTATTCTGAGGAACCACGCGCTGTGGCTGGGATGCGAATATTGAACGCACTTACAGCTTTGTGAACTATTAACTATTTCTATGGATGCTTCAATTGTTCGCTTCTAAAGGTTAATACATTATTAGGTGAGCTTCTTACCTTCAGAGCCTCTGATTTCTTCTCCTAAATTTCACATATGCGGTGGTTGCTGCCACTCTCGCCTGGCACCGGGCTCTGCATTCTTCCTCTGTGCCATCTCTGGTGCTCTCTTGTTTTTCGAAGGACGATGTCTGCCGCTCCCTTTTGATCACAATGGATAATGCATGAAGGGTTCAAGTTACAGCACCTCAGCTCGGATGAATTAAGGGAACAGCGCATACAGCAGGTGTAGCTGCACTAGCGTTAGCATGAACTATTGATGGGGTACCAGCAGGTTGTATGGGCTGGCTTAATAGCGCCGCTGTCGCCAGACAATTTTGTGAGCATTATTAGAGAGAAGCTTTGGCTCCACCCACATGTTGGGAGCCAGGAGGTACATGTTTTGATGGAGTAGAAGTTGTGTGCTTCCACAAAAGAAGTGCTTGCCTTCCACACAGCTGTGATCATTTCATTTATTTATACAGCTGTCTGAGCTTAACCTTTAGGGGCACACACATGACATTGTACTGTTATTATGGCGCCTTAGATAACTAGAAAATGTATAGTGTTTTTTATTTTCTGTGGCAGCAGCACAGATGGGAGGAGGTTAGTCATTAACGTACATGGAATTTTAGGTCTAGCTTGACAGTGTGTTCATAAGCTAGACCCATTGGTATTGCCAATGCTTGATCTGGTATTAATCAAGTAATTGTACAAAGTAGTTGGTGTGTACATTTTCTATTGTACATAATTTAATGAGAGCACATACTCGTTTTGAGCAGTGCATATATATATATATATATATAAATAAATATATATATATATACATATATATATATATATATATATATATATATATATATATATATATATATATATATATATATATATATATATATATATATTCACTGAAAAAACCATAGGTTTCACACCAGTTATAGTTAGGTGGAAATTTTACTCGCATAAAACCAATGAAATTCCCACGTTATAGTTAGTTGGACTCACTATAACTTGCGAGTGTAATGCACTGCTGATGACGTCACATATTACATCACTCATGACATGGTCAGTGACATCACTCATGACATCACTGATGACATCTCAAATGACATCACTGATGACAACATCCTTGTGACAAAGTGGCAGAACTCCTATCAGCATAAAATAACCTTTGACACACACATTCAAAAATAGAAACTAACATTTTCTTAAAAAAGGAGAAACCAATACCAATTACAACAACTTATTAGGTAATTCCAACATCTACATACACATCCACTCATTCACCAACAGTTCTATATAGTCACTCATGCATGTACTTACTCATCATATGTACTCATACACCTATACATCCTGTTACACACTAATACTCATCCATATAGTTACTCACACACAAATTCACACATGCAAATAAACTATCAAAAAACCATTTACTTGATTATACTGCTATATACACACCACTACACATACTTCTACAGAAACGGAAACATATTTACTCTCTTAAACAATCAATTATAAAAACACATACTCACTAACCCACCCATACACACAATCATCCACCCATACAGTCTTGCACACATGCTGTCTTCAAAATACATACAAATAGTGAGTCACTCATTCATGCATCTGTGCTCTAAGTAATATCCCCCACCGAACCATACAGACACTGATACTGATACTCAAAAAACCAACTAATAACCCATATACACACTCATGTAGCTACTCACCAACCCATGCAGCCATTTATACACAAAGTGAGACACAGATACTGAGGTACCGGGTTTTTAGGAACCCGGTGGTGCCAGGGGATAACACCCAAAGACCTCTGAGTTCTCCCTTGTTCCGGACCACAGAAACACTGAGTCTTCTATCGCAGTCAAAGATCAAGTTTTATTGGCAGCTACCAAGTAACACGTGTCCCAGAAGTACACCTCACGGACAGTAGGTTCTCGGGAGACTGTTAGTTTTTACAGAACCAGCCTTTTCCTTATATACAAAATATATAGCTCCAAGCAAGAATTCTTGAGTTTATGATATGGCTATACACATATTTCTACAATAATACAAAGAGCGAAGTCATGTAAGCAAGCCCATATTTTAGATGTCCAGTTCGTTGATAGATTACCCAGTTAGGCCTGGAACTCCCATCAGATATCGATGAAACCTCAATAAAGAAGGGCACCTCCTAGTCATAAAGCTGGCCATAAACAAGGGACGTGGACAGGTGCATGTTTGCAGAAAGCATGGTCTGTATGTAGTGAATGGTTTGTGGAATGTTATGCACTGATGTTATCGTATTCGGCCACTGGGCGAGGAGCCGCCCAAACAGGTCTGGCCGAAGGCAGTGGAGTCAGTTGGGACAGGTCAGGGGGAAGTCAGGGAAGGTGGACGTGTCCTTTTGGATCAAGCTCGACCTTTAATTGACTTATCATGAGGGCAAGACGTAAGATGGATGCCGTTTACAAAATGGAGTCTAAGGGGTCGGAACGGAAACTGCGATTTAGGGGTGTTGGCAAACTTCGATTATGATGCAAATGCACAGGAATGATGTCCTAGTCATTATCGGTTCGTCGATACCAAATTCGTCATGGTATGTGGATGTTTTGTGACACGGAAAAGGACCTCCATATCGGGATAACAACAGGGTCCAGATTTTCAGAACCACAGACCCTCCTTTTGCCCTTATGTAAGGCAATAACTCATGTTAATCTGAGTCCAAATCGGTATGGAGAAATTCGCGGAGATGTTGCTGTAGCATCATTCCGTTACTCAGTTCGTCCTTTGACACAGGCTTCCGTACACAGGAAGTAGCACAGAGGCCACATAGTGCAGGAGCGCACTGTATACACAGGCAAAACATGAACAGGAGTGCTAAGATCATCCCAATGAAGATCAATGTTTTCCATCCCCAGGCAGTGATCAGCTCCCAGAACCACCCCAGCAGAGACCAATCCCCTTTCTCTACGTGAAGGGAACCAGATATTTCATGTAGCTTAGTGATGGCCTGGTATACCGTCGGCGCATTATCAGGGATGAAAATGCAACAACTAGATTGGATGACTCTACACACACCACCACGATCGGCGAGTATGATATCTAGGGCAATTCGGTTCTGAAGGGTCATAAGTCGATCCGACTGAAGCTCGGTTGTCAAATTGCCAAGGGCTCCGGCCGTAGTAATCACGGCGGATTCAACTATCCTCGATAACTGGCGAATATTTCTGCTGTTCACCATAGGCCCCCAAAACGGCAGAAAACCCTTTGCGAAGTCAGCGAATTCCTGACCCGCGGTGTCGTCTTTACTCACGACACCTCTAGCTGTCCTTGTCCGATTGTAATCTGCTCTGGCCGTGTAGGTGGGAGGTAGCAGAAATGAGATGAAACATGTACCTGAGAAGTCAGGGGGCAACCATGTGTAGGCTTGGTCGTGGCAGACGAAATACGTGCCTTTGGCTGCTAGGAGTATAGGGGAAGTTCGGGAAGCGAATACATATGTTTCTGTGCAAATGCTCTTTCCTAACTGTGCTGTGGGGTCCCTACCAATACCCTGTAAACATAAGTGACCTCGGTGGGGCACTATCCAAACTGGGCGGGATTTCTTTGCTGCCTGGCTCTTGACCAGGTAAACCCCATGTTTAGTCACGTTCCAACGGGTGTAGGGACTGAGTTCATCTTTGGGTATTGTCAGGTATGTGTCGATATCCCTACTCATATTTCTTATCCCTGCAATTAGTGCCTTGTTACTGGAATCGCTCTCAGTGGAACGGGTCGGGTATGGTTCTAGGGCGAATAGGAACATGGTCTGGAAAGCCCACAGAGAACCATAGTAACTGAATGGCAAAATGAAGTATGGGATCCCCTTATCGGTTGTGTGTGGCATAAGTCCGCATATCCAACAGTTTGATGTGTTCATTATGGACTGGTGTTGGTGTAGAAGCTGAATGAAAGAGTTATTTACAAATTCGAGTCTTCGGGCAGACTCGTGTTCAGGTAGAGGGTGAAAGTAGTGTGGAGAAATAGTGGGAGGAGGTGGTGGCTGGGTGTCATTCGAGAAGGTAACTTTAAATACGAATAGAGTATAACCAGTAAAAAACACAACTATGCTACATAACATTAAAACACATATTATCAGGAATCTTCTTTTGGACAGTTTCGTGCATAACTCTTTTTCAAAGTTCGTGAGTCTGATAGGTCTCTCTACCCTAGGAAACTCCATCCTCTAGTTGCTGCCCGCGGTGGTTGATTGATTCTCCCAGGGGGTGCACTCTGTTCAGTCCGGGGTAACTCCCGTGGACCAACCAGAACCGTGGACCTAAAACTTCCCCAGTTGCACTCCCCAGACTTCAACCGCGACCCTAGCAGCAGAACCGGATGGCGGTTCGAAAATCAAAAATGAGCTAGTTCCCTGGGACGAGAGAGCTGAAAAATCCAAAAATAGTTCTTAGGGGAAAAGGGAAATCACATTAGATCAAGCTTTTATTAGTCTATTTGTCTAGACCGTAGGTTGTACCGTCGTTTCCCAGGTACGGTGTGGTCTTCAAACAATGTCTCAGGTTCGGTAGTGTCCAATTGCATAGACGGTGACACAAGTCCTTGTAAAATATGATCACTCTCCTTCTCGGTACCAGTTTCTTTCAAACGTGCATCGCTGAAAGGGATGAAGCGAGGTACGGATTCGGTCTCGGAGTCGGCAAGTCCTTTATTGACCCATCGGTCGTATGGAAGGGGTAGAGGGACCCGTTTACAGTGGGTCCCATGTACCCAGTTCTTCTTGCCTTCCACCCGAACAGCTGATCTCGTTGAAAGCAGCACCAGGTACGGTCCGGTCCACCTCGGCTGTCCGTTGTTTGTGCGCTGGAAATTCCGCACCAAAACCCACGAGCCGGGTTCGATGAGGTGACCTGGATCGTCAGAGGCTGGCGGAGAGGAACTGTGAACCTGTTGGTGTAAAACACGTAATTTAGTTGTCAATTCGCACAAATAGTCAAGCAGTACGGGGTGTTCTATTTCACTGAGTTTCTTTGGTCTTGGCACGCCCCAGACGTTGGCTGGGCGGCCAAACACTATCTCATGGGGGCTAAGTCCTAATCTGGAATGGACAGTCATTCTGGTTGACAAGAGTGCTAGAGGCAAGGCGTCGGGCCATTTAAGACCTGTACTGGCTTGGATCTTGGCTAGTTTGAGTTTTAGAGTGCCATTGTAGCACTCTACTAATCCAGCTGATTGGGGGTGATTTGCAGCGTGGAATTTTTGGTGGATGCCTAGACACTCACACACTCTCTTCATCACGCATCCTACGAATTCACTTCCGTTATCACTCCAGACAATTCTAGGCATACCGAACCTCGGGAAGAACTCTTTGACAAGGGCTTTGGCAGTTGATAAGGCGGTGTTGTCCTTAAGGGGGTACGCTTCCACCCACCTTGAAAAGGCGCAAACAACAACGAGCACATACTTTAGATTGTTGCACCTTTCCATGTGGATGAAATCGAGCAGCAAAACCTCGAACGGATACGTTGGAGGCGCAAAATGACCAGCTGGAGTTGGGGTTCCCCTACCGGGATTGTACTTCAAACACACCATACAGTTTTTGACCACATTCTCTGCATATTTTGGGATATTGCTATTCTGCCATACTGGGGCCAATAGTTTACATATTCCTTTCGAACTGATGTGCGCAATTCCGTGAGCCATCGTTACTACTGCAAGTACGTATGCATTAGGTAATAGCCATCGCTGGTGTTCTGATAGTTCGACCCAACAACCATTCGCATCTAATCTACCTGTGCTTTCTCTCCATTCATTCCCCTCGTTCTCAGTGGCCTCGGCTTGTATCGATTTCACGCTTTCAATGGTGTCCTCACACATTCCCACATCAGCAATCCATCTAGCGGGACCCATAACATACATCCGACTCATTGTGTTCCTTGCAGTTTCTTTCGCAACCTCGTCTGCAAATGCATTCCCGCGGCCAACATCATCCTGAATATTTTTGTGTGCACTGCATTTTATGATGGCGACTTGTAGTGGCAAGGTAAGTGACTCAAGGAGCTCATTAACTAGCTGACCATGTTGTATCTTTGCACCATGGGACGTAAGGAACCCACGTTCACGCCACAATCTCCCAAAACTGTGAGCCACACCAAAGGCATATTGGCTGTCAGTGTACACATTCACTCGCTTTCCTTTCGCCAACACACATGCTCTGGTAAGCGCTATAAGTTCTGCGGCTTGTGCAGAATCGTGGGAAATACGCGCAGTCTCTATAATGGTGTGTAATGTCGTTACGGCATATGCTGTAGTCGTATCACCATTCGGCAACTTGCAACATGAACCATCAACCCATAAAGTGTCATTGCATTCGGGAAGGGGAGTGTCCTGTAAGTCTACTCTCCCTTTTGTCTCTTCTTCTGTCCTAAAGCAGCAGTCATGGTTATCAATCTTGTCTGTGTCTGTTTCTGTTGGGATGGGAAGTAGCGTAGCGGGGTTGAGTGTACCACACCTCTTTATGTGGATGTGACTTGCTAGCAGTGTAAGTTCGTAACTGGATAGTCGAGCGCTAGTAAGATGTTGTGTCTTTGTCCTATTTAGCAAAATGTCTACTGCATGCGGAACCATAACGATCAGTGTTATTCATGACTAATCCAGCAGACTGTCGAATGCAGACAGCTGCTGCGGCGGTTGCTCTCAGACAACTTGGTAGGGCTTTAGCCACAGGATCTAGAGTTGCCGAAAAATACGCGCATGGGCGCTGTTTGTCCCCAAAGTATTGCGTTAAGACTGATAATGCACAACCTTCTTTTTCGTGGACATATAATGTAAAAGGCTTACTGTAGTTGGGGTTTCCCAACACAGGTGCCGAACATAATGCATCACGCAACTCGTGGAAACTCGTCTGACAATCTTCAGACCAAGGCATAGGATTAGGCGTGTCTTTGCGGAGTAGTGCCAGCAAAGGTTTGGCTAGTAGTGAGAAATTCGGTATCCACTGTCTACAGTACGATGTAATGCCCAAGAAGGCTCGAACCTCTCTCTGTGTCCTTGGGGCACTTAGTTCTGCAATTGCCTGTATTCTTTCTGGTGTCAGTCTCCTTCCCTCCTTCGACAAGATGTGACCTAGGTAGGTTACTTCTTGTCGGCAAAATTGCAGTTTTGAAAGGGAGACTTTGTGCTTCATGTCACATAAGTGACGCAATAGTGACAACGTAGCTTCCTTGCAAATCTCCTCAGTGTCTGCGGCGATCAGTAGATCGTCTACGTACTGGATCAAAGTTGACCCATCTGGCAGCACAATTGTGTCTAGTTGTGTTTTCAGAGCCTGACTGAATATTGATGGGCTTTCGCAGTAGCCTTGAGGAGCGCATTTGAAGCGGAAACTTCGTCCTCCTAAATTGAAGCCGAAAATATCTCTACTCTCTTCAGCAATTGGGATGCTGAAGAAAGCGTTTTTCAGGTCAATCACCGAGAACCAAGCTGCTGAAACTGGAACCATTGTCAATAAAGCAGTAATGTCGGGGACAACTGGAAACTGCGGTATAACTACCTTATTCACTTCTCTGAGGTCGATCACGAACCTGTATACAGGTGGTCGTGAAGGATCAGTACGTTTTAAGACCGGTAAAACTGGACTGTTACAAACGTTACCTGTTGTTTCTTCGATAACATCTTTATCGATCAGATCATAAACGATCGTTAACAACGCCTTTTCACATTCGTTAGATATTTTGTATTGGGGAATACGTGGCAATCTAACGTTGGCTTTCAAAGTTATGACGTACGGTGCTATCTCCAAACGACCTACATCATTGGAACCATTAGCCCACAGTATATCAGGAAGTGATGACAATTCAGTTGGAATATCTTCTTTTGACAAATACATTGGAGAAATGACTTTTTTCCCTAAAGTAAGTTGTACTCCCGAGGGAGAACAGTACAAAGTCGCATACAACCTCTTTAGCAAATCCAATCCTAACAAATTTTCACCGCAACCCATTGTAAGAATGAGGGGTGCTTCTAATTCACAGGGGCCAACAGAAAGGGATATAGGACTAGAGATCGGGTTTCTAACAGGGGCGCCAGAGAAGCCTACTGAGACATTCATTTCGCCAGACAAAGGTGCGCCAGGAAGTTTCGAGTGCATAATAGAACTTTTTGTAGCACCAGTATCCAGCAGAAATGGCTCTGACACTCCTGAGGTAATTACCTCGACATAAGGTCCATCCTGATCTACTGGAACTGAAACAACTCCCTCTCTTTGTCCATGGCTGTCCTAGCAATCGTTACCCTCATTGTCGTGTTCGGTGTAATAGTCGTCAGCATAGTACTGAGCTGACCTGGACGATGCATTATTCTGTTGGTCAAAGCTATTCATGGAATTCTGAGGCAGAAAAGAAGCTGTGTTTTGGGCAAAATTTCCACGGCCCCTACCTCTAGGGGCATGTTGAACACCTCTGCCCCTTACACCTGAAACACCGTTTAAGCGTCGCGCAAGAGCCGGACAATTACTTTTGAAGTGACCCTCTTCCTTGCAATACGCACATTGATTCGGGCCATACGGAACACGCTGATGGGAAAACTCGTTTCCTTGCGCGTTTCTCGAATACTGCTGTTGTTGCTGATAATTGGGCTGACTAGCCATACGAGGCGGATAGGCCTGCTGGAGAAGAACTTTAGTTGTTAAATCTTTCGTCTTTTTGTCTGCCTTATCTAGCTCGTCTTTGCGCCTGTTTTCGTAGTACTGAGCTGTTGCTAAAATCTGCGCTGACGTAGAGACAGCCCAAGCACTCTCCGAATCTTTTAGTTTAGTACACAGTTCAGGAAGCAAATTATGTACAAATTTGTCTACGAACAATCTTTGGCCACCCTCGGTAGCCATATCCTGACCACTATGATCGGTGAAAGTTTCCTCGAATCTCGTGAAAAAGTCAGATACATTCTCGTCTTTCTTCTGCTTGCATGCAGATAGCTTGTCCCAGTTTACGCGTACTTCAGGCATAATTGTCTTCATGTACGCAATAATTCTACCGGGAAGTTCAGCTATTAACGGCTCAGGTTTGAAACCACCGATTTGTCTAGCATCTGTAGTCGCAATGTTCGCCCACGAGTCACCTAATTCTTGGTCATGATCCGTATGACGAATTTTACTCCATAAAGGATGTGGAACAACGTTCCCAAACAACATGTCTATATCCGCTAAATTCATTATACACGAGCTTGCAGTTTGGGACAACTCCTTATAATACCCAGTCGGGTTTTTACGGGGATCGGGTAGTGTCTGCTTGAGTGCTAAAACTTCGGATCTTTTCCAGGGGACATGTACCCATACGCGCTGGAAATGAGGCAGAACCGGTGGAACTGCAGTTGCGTCACCTTCCCTCCAAACCGGAGGAACCTCTCTCATGGGGTACTGTCTCGCTCTTTTCCTACTAGATGTACCACTTTCAGAGGATGACCCAGAATTACCACCCGTACTTCGATGTGATAATAATATCTCAACTGCTTTTTCAACGTCGGGACCCACAATCATACCCTCCCCAAACTTAAATCGTACACTACACAACTCTTGCGGGTTGCTCTTCTGACCATTATCTTCCAAATCCTCACACAGGAAAACACACATCTGCTCAAAGACGTATCTTTGCGTTGGTTCATCCCATTGACGGAAAACGTTCATGACAGACTCTACATCATATCTTGCGGTGTCAATAGCCCAATTCCGTGCTAGCTTATTCAATGATTCCCTTTCCTGATAATCGGGCATTTGGCTTCGTAATTGTCTTCGTTCCGTATTAGGGGTCGTTTTAGGCGACCGAAAAAGTGGTGAAGGAAAGTTAGTAACAATGCTGGCCATTTTATGCCAGACGGAAGGTGAAAGTGGAGGAATAACTGGTGGTAGAACAGAGTCACGCAGAGCAGAAACAGAAACATTCGTAGAACGAGTATCAGAGAGACTAGAAGGTGCGCTAGGCGAAATTTTAGAAGGAACAGTAGGATAAGTAGATGTGATTGGTGAGCCTTGAGGAGGCTGCACCAGAGAAACAGGAGCCAGCTGAAGAGCAGCTGGTGAGTGCTGTAAAGGAGCCTGTATAACAGCTACCAGAGGTGCAACTAAAGGTTGCGGAGGTGCTGTGGCATTTTGTGCATAGGGTGGTGGCGAATTTAATAAGTGGGACATTAATGGATCTTTCTCGGATCCTTTCTCTTGACCCTGTCCCTTATTTGGTAACATCGGGTAACATTTATCTACTGCTAGTTTCTTGCTCCTAAGCATTTGTTCGCTTTCCTGCTCTTCCTCGTTATCTCTGTATGCAACGGCAGCTTGCACCATCGACATACCTCTTTTATTCCTTTTTGCTAATTTTATTTCTTTCTGTTTGGCTTCTTTGCGCCATAAGCAGAAAGAGTCAAACATCGCCGGCCGGGCTTTTTTTCTTGAACAATTTGACCTCTAAGTTATCTAATATTTCTGAGTCGAAACTACCATATTGGGGCCATTTTAAAACACCATCCTTGCGGGTGTATTTTATCCATACTTCGTTATATGTGATAGGACCTACGCCGTGTTTTACATAGAGCTCATACGTTGGAGTTCCAATCGGAGGAACCGGACAAGAATCCTCTAATCGGGAGTCCTTACTACAACCAAGACAAAACAAGTTTCCAAGTCTGCTAAAACCAGGCATCTTCGCTCACTAGTCTAGCTTCAAACTTCAAAGGATTATCTATTACGATATTTCTCGTGAATACACGAGTCCTTCGGCTTTGGGGCTTGCAAGTACCAAATCAAAGCGTATCTCAAGGATACCAAAAAACTAAGGACAAACTAAGGACTGGGAGACGCTCCACTTATACTTAACTGAAGTATTTGAAGATCTGTGACGTCGCTAGAAGACTCGTCTATCGTTTCGCTCTACCAAGGATCACTGGGTCCAAAACAAGGCGATAGTCAGGGCAGCAGTCCTTCGTAGCCGTCGGGACGCGGGGAACCTCGCAGCAAAGACCTTCGGAACCACGTCGACATACAGGGGTCGCTGAAGTGGCTGGCCGTCCTCCGGAATTTTCACACGAAGCTCCTCACAAACATCTGGCTTGGACCGTCGCCGCTTGATACCGCCCCGAGTTGGGCGCCAACTGAGGTACTGGGTTTTTAGGAACCCGGTGGTGCCAGGGGATAACACCCAAAGACCTCTGAGTTCTCCCTTGTTCCGGACCACAGAAACACTGAGTCTTCTATCGCAGTCAAAGATCAAGTTTTATTGGCAGCTACCAAGTAACACGTGTCCCAGAAGTACACCTCACGGACAGTAGGTTCTCGGGAGACTGTTCGTTTTTACAGAACCAGCCTTTTCCTTATATACAAAATATATAGCTCCAAGCAAGAATTCTTGAGTTTATGATATGGCTATACACATATTTCTACAATAATACAAAGAGCGAAGTCATGTAAGCAAGCCCATATTTTAGATGTCCAGTTCGTTGATAGATTACCCAGTTAGGCCTGGAACTCCCATCAGATATCGATGAAACCTCAATAAAGAAGGGCACCTCCTAGTCATAAAGCTGGCCATAAACAAGGGACGTGGACAGGTGCATGTTTGCAGAAAGCATGGTCTGTATGTAGTGAATGGTTTGTGGAATGTTATGCACTGATGTTATCGTATTCGGCCACTGGGCGAGGAGCCGCCCAAACAGGTCTGGCCGAAGGCAGTGGAGTCAGTTGGGACAGGTCAGGGGGAAGTCAGGGAAGGTGGACGTGTCCTTTTGGATCAAGCTCGACCTTTAATTGACTTATCATGAGGGCAAGACGTAAGATGGATGCCGTTTACAAAATGGAGTCTAAGGGGTCGGAACGGAAACTGCGATTTAGGGGTGTTGGCAATCTTCGATTATGATGCAAATGCACAGGAATGAGGTCCTAGTCATTATCGGTTCGTCGATACCAAATTCATCATGGTATGTGGATGTTTTGTGACACGGAAAAGGACCTCGATATCGGGATAACAACAGGGTCCAGATTTTCAGAACCACAATACAGATATTTAAATATTTACACATTACTCGCTAATATATGTATTCACTAAGATACATTTAATAAGTCAGTTAACCAATCAATTTTACACAAAAAACATCCATTTAGACATTTATTTACCCATTTATTCTTCCATCAACCTTTAGATATACATATATAAAAAATATTTATTTTTCAGAAAGATACACATTCACTGGATGATGTCATCAGTGATGTCATTTGATATATATATATATAATTTCTATGGCAAAATGAAACCCCTCATTTTGTTACTTTTCAAATTAAATGTATTAAGTGTTACCACTTTATTCCAATCAAGATGACTTCAGGTGTGCCATACTTTTGTCATAAGTAAGACTGTTAGCGTTCTAGTTGTTCTTTAGAACACTCTGGGACATTCTGTCATTGGGCTATAGTTGGGCTACATCTGGCTGATATTTGGGCTACATTTGGGCTCTTTTGTCTCTGCCAGCCATCTTGGGAGACTGCATATCAGAATTTTTTTAATGGAATATAAGAGGATTTGAGAAGTCACTCAAAATGTGCCCTAATTTTTCTTTCTTCAGCACTAGTTTTTAATTTCTATGGCAAAATGAACCCCCTCATTTTGTTCCTTTGCAAATTAAATGTTTTAAGTGTTAACACTTTAGTCCAATCAAGATGACTTCAGGTGTTCCATACTTTTGTCATAAGTAAGACTGTTAGCGCTCTAGTTGTTCTTTATTTCAACGTCTGTTTTTATTTTACCCCCAGAAGGGGCACGCATGAGAAAAGGTGACAGGTACACAGCGATAAGCCTACAACCCTCAGTGGGCCGGCCGCGTCTAATAATAAACTGTGTGTACACGTTCAATAAGCACTGCAGGCCATATACAACAGTCCGCTGGAGCCCATATTGGGCCGGGTGCATTCAAGAGTAGCGCGTGCCGCCCACCATGCCTGAGTATCACCACTCTTAGGGGCAGGCCCACAAGAGCGGGCATCTACCCTAGGACGAACCAAACCAAACAGCGGACCAGAACGATCCAACACACAACCAGAAGCCTAAAGGAAGGCCACAAAATAGGAAGAGTAGTATGAGGAGGGAGTAGAGAGAAAGTCAGAAAAGAGAAAGTCAGGGAAGGAGAAACCAGAGGGCCCGGGTAGAAGCAATCCTCGTGACACACCTCGGGGAGCACAGTCCGGCCTCCATGGTCTTCATTTCGTGGGACTACGTGGGGTAAAGGGGATCACAGCGTCATCCACTAGACGCAGCGCCCTCAGCCTGGGGGGCATGCTCCTCGCATGGTCAGTTTTGCACAGGTAGGTCACCAAGGGCTGCCACACTTTCTCAAAGCGCGTAGTGCGAGACTGTAATCTCGCGGTGAGTAATTCCATAGTGATGACTTGCCAAAGTCTCCCAAACCATGCAGCAATGGGGGGGGCCTCCGCCTTCTTCCAGTACAAGGCAATGAGTTGCCTGGCAGCACCCAGCATTTGTAATGATATAGTCCATTCATAGCGGGTCAGGGCGAGCAGATCGGCAGGTTTGATTCCCAACAACACTGTACTAGCGGCATCAGGCAAAGGGAACCCCAGCACCCCTCTTATATGGCTCAGGACCTCTTTCCAGAAGATGGCAATCAAGGGACAGGCCCACCAGATGTGCAAGAAATCCCCCGGTACCTGATGGCACCTCCAGCAACCAGGAGAGGAGGAGGGGAACATTTTATGCAAGCGCTGAGGCGTGTAATACCACTGCGTCATTACCTTGTACGCGTTTTCTTGTTGCGGGATGCTGCGATACACTTTAGGGATATCTCTCCACAAACGAGTCCACTGTGTCGGCGTGATAGCGACTCCCAGCGCCGCGTGCCATCTTTGCTGGTACGGTTGTGGAGGCGGGGTCTGAGGGTGTTGTAATATCTGGTAAATCTGAGAGATTAGGCCCTTTGTGTCAGTGCAGGTGCGGGCCAGGCGCTCGAACGGGGTAAAGGCCCGGGTGGCCCCCGGGTATACCGCGTCCGTCAAAACCCAATGGCGCAGCTGGAGATATTGCAACTTAGCATCAGGAGGAAGCCGGAACTCCTCCCTGCAGTGGGCAAAAGATTTAATGGTGCCCCCGTCAAAGAGATCAGTGAGGACCTTGCAGTCGCCCTGCGTCCATTTAGCAAAAGCTCCGGTGCGATAGGCCGGCGGGAACCACGGGTTGCCCTCGATAGGGGTATGCGGGGAGGGAAAAGTCGTGAGACCCCTTCTTACCGCAGTCCGATCCCACACGTCCAGCACTGTCCTCGTCGGCACCGTCAGATATGCACTCAGGGACCGCCCTGCCTTATGGGTCCAAGCCAGATTCCAGATAGTACGCCCCGAGACCGCCCTGTCCATATGGAGCCAACCCTTCTCACTCCTCCTGGTGCCCCACTCCACCACAAATCGCAGGTGAGCAGCCCAATAGTAGTCCGCTAAATTAGGGCAAGCGAGCCCTCCGCGATCCCTCGGGGCCATAAGAAGCGCTTGGGAAAAGCGGGGTCTCCTACCCCCCCATATGAAGTTGGTGCAGTCTTTTTGCAAGGCTCGGATATGTGGCAAGGGGATAGGCGTGGGCAGGCACTGAAATAGGTAAAGGAGTTTGGGCAGGATAGACATTTTGATTGCGTTAAGTCTCCCCAGCCATGAGGGGATGAGTGACTTCCATCGTCTCAGGTCTTCAAGGACCGATCTTCGACACTCGTTCCAGTTGAGTGATGACCAGCCGTCCAGCGAGGGGGTCAGTAAAATGCCGAGATACCGGATGTGGCGAGTCGTCCATTGGTATGGGCATAGCCGCTCCAATGAGGGAACGTCCGATGGAGGGATCGTGAGGTTAAGCACCCAGGACTTCTCGTGATTGATTTTAAGGCCGGAGGCTCCCTCGAAGGTGCAGAGTACCGCATGGAGCGCTGGTAAGGACTGTCGTGGCTCTGTAAGGGTGAGGATGAGGTCATCCGCGTAAAGCGCAACTTTATGGGTTTGTCCGCTCATCGGAATGCCTTGGATGCCCGAGTTGCGACGGATCATGTCCGCCAGAGGCTCTATTGCCAGGGCGAACAGCAAGGGTGAGAGAGGACAGCCCTGCCTAGTCCCTCTACCGATGGTAAACGGGTCGGTTAACCGCCCATTCACACGGATCCGGACCCGTGGTGCAATATAGGGAGCCATGATCCTGGCGACCATCTTTGGACCGAGTCCCATTTTGCATAGGACCGCCCGGAGGAACGACCAGTCCACCCGGTCGAACGCTTTCTCAGCGTCCAAAGATAGGAGACAGGCCGGGATCTGCCAATGTTGGGCCTTCCCTACCAAATGCGCGATTCTCCGCACGTTGTCGGCCCCCTGACGCCCACGAATAAAGCCCACCTGGTCTGGATCAACAAGATCGGGCATGTGGGGGTCCAGCCGTTTAGCCAGTACCTTGGTGTATATTTTGAAGTCGGTATTGAGTAACGCTATCGGGCGATACGACGAGCAAAGTGTGGGGTCTTTCCCAGGTTTCGGGATTAAGGCTATTTCCGCCATCCCCATGTCCGGTGAGGGGCCCTGGCCCTCATCAAAGGAGGCGAAAAGTCGAAGGAGGTATGGGTTCAACTGGGACTGGAACATGCGATAGAAGGAGAGTGGCAGGCCGTCAGGTCCCGGCGTCTTCCCCAGATTGAGCTCTCTAAGAGCCGAGGTTACTTCCTCCTGCGTTATCGCTTCCTCCAGCAGCTCAGCCGTGAGAGGGGGCAACGTCGACCCGCCATAGTGCTCCAGGACTTCCTCCTTCAGGGCCGGGATCGGTGGTTCCGCCGTGTAGAGCAATGCGTAATAATCCCGGAACGCCCGCATCTTGTCCTCCGCCGCCGTCGCTCGCGCCCCGTTAGGGAGGGCCACGTTCGCTATATGGGACCTGGCCGCCTTGACCCTCAGCCGTCTCGCTAGGAGTTTCCCGACCTTATCCCCGCCGTCAAAATGCAGTTGTTTCAGAGCCAAAAGGGATCCCTCAGCCCTGTTCGCGCGCAGCAAACGCAGTTGGCCCCGCAGATTCGCCAGGTGGCGTCTGGTTCGCAAGGTAGAGCCCTCCTGATCCTGCGCCTCAGCGGCTCTCAAGTCCCTCACTAGGCCATCCTCTACCGCCCTCCCCTCCCTCGCCTTCGCAATCGCCAGGGATGTAATGTGGCCCCGAATTGTAGCCTTAAAGGCATCCCAGACCACCGAAAAAGGCGTCTCGGGCAGATCGTTAGTCTCAAAATAGGAGGTGATGGCTTCGCGAATGTCCTCGATGGACGCCTCGTCCCGGAGGATGTGCGGTGGCAGATGCCATCTCCGCTCCCGGGGGGGGGGGCGGTTCCTTGGATCCCGAAGAAGCAGTTCCACGTGCGCGTGGTCCGAGATGGATATGTCCGACATCCCCACGTCTAGTACATCCCCGAGGAGGTCGTGCGATAGAAACAGATGGTCGATGCGAGAATAGGAGCGATGGGCGCTCGAATAGAAGGAGTACTCTCTCTTATCAGGGGAGAAGTAGCGCCACGCGTCAAACAAACCTAGGTCGCCAATCTGCTTACGAAGCACCAAAGACATCGCCCCGGCCCCATTAAAGGAGCCCGCGCTCCGGACAACCGAGGGACACCAAACCATATTAAAATCTCCCCCAAGAATGAGAGAGGGACTGCCCTGGAGTATCTGCTCTCGCAAGAGATCTCGAAGGTAACGATCCTGCGCCAGATTGGGGGCATATACATTGCACAGCGTTAGACTCCGTGAACCTACCTCAACAGCCACCTTAAGGAAACGACCATCTCCACTTCTGAAAAGCCCATTCCCCCCCGCCTGATTCCAGCCTTGCACAGTATCGCCACTCCCGCCGTTTTCGTATCTGCTGCCTCCCAGTACTGGAGAGGATACCTAGGATGCGCCATGCGCCCAGTGTCCACCTGGAGAAGGTGGGTCTCCTGCAGAAAAACGATGTCTGGGTCATGCCGCAAGAGGTAATGCCAGATCTGTTTGCGCTTGTTGGGTGAATTAAGGCCCTTAACATTAAGGGACAGGATCTTTAGGGGGCCATTCACACTACCCGCCATGCCAAGGAGCTCTAGAGCACGCTTTCCAAACCATCCTCAGCAATCCACACAACAGCCACACACCCCAGCCACGTGTCCTCCCCCACCGCCTCTCTCTTGCCACCCCTGGTCCCCTCCCAGGTTTCACACAAAGGGTAAGAGAAAGAAGAAAAGAGAGAGAGAGGAAGATAGAGGCAGTTGGGAATAGAGAAGAGAATATAGAACAAACAGTCTTCAGCCTAACCGGCTGGTAGCATGAACCATAGAAGTGCGGCCAACAGGGCCAGAGTCTACTGTCCCCAGAACAGGGCATTCTACACCCGAAGGTTTGAACGCTCTTCGGGATGTCACTCCCCAGGGGGCAGTTCAATGGGGACATGGTCATCAGGACACACCAGGAGGTACGGAGCTCCCACCGCCCCAGGCCCAGTACGCAGGATTCGGGGTCATATCAGGCCCCCCCCGCTACCCAGCCCCAGGTACGCAGAAGGAGACATGAGAGTCCCACAGCAAGAGGATCGCAGCTTGCCTGGTTCCATCATCAGGGCGTTGGAGGGCTCGGCGTGGGAGACTGCCCCCCGGATGCCCCCTCGGCCTCCTCAAGAGCTCGGATGTGAGCAATAACGTCCTGCCTGGCCTGGCTGTGCTCCGACCCCGCAGCAAGCGGGGCGCGACGTCTCCTCGGCACCGTGGTCCAATCAGGTCCGGCCGGAGCCCTCTTGCGGGGCGAAGAATGAGAAGGGCTTTCCGGAGGAGAAGATGCAATGCCAATCAGCCTCGCCGCCTCGTTGTACGACCTCAGAGCTTTCCGCCTACCCTCCCACTGGAAAATAAGCGCAAAGGGGTGGCCCCATTGGTAGGAAATGTTCATACTCCGCAACTTCTCCGTCACCGGGCGGAAGGCACGTCTACGCTTCAACGTGTTAGGTGCTAAGTCCTGAAATATTTGGATCTTGTGGCCCTTGTATTGGAGGTCAGGCTTGTCTCTCGCGCACCTCCAAATTTCCTCCTTTTCCACAAAAAAATGCACCCTGGTTAGGATGTCCGGGAGGAGGCCCGACCTCCCCGCAGGGGCCGCAACACGGTGCGCCCGATCCAGAGTGGGAGGGGAGACGTCTTCGTCCCCCCGGACCTCGTGGAGAAGCTGCGCCACGTACCCCATCACGTCCTTCCCCTCTTCTCCAAGTGGCACACCACGGATACGGAGGTTGTTGCGTCGGCCTCTGTTCTCCAAATCCTCCTGCTTGACCTGGAGCTCAATGTTTTGTTCCTCGAGGGCCAATAGGCGTTGCCACAGATGCTCCTGATCTTCCGTGCGCGTGTCCATGGTCCTCTCCAGGCCATCCACCCGGTCGCCCAACTCCGTGACCTCTTTTTTAAGCTCGGTAACACAGGAATGCACTTCAGTCCTCAGGGATCCTATCTCTGTCTTGAGGTCGGTCATGAAGGCGGCCATGAACGCCTGAGTAACCGGCGGGGAGTCCGTAGCTCCTCGAGACGGGCCTTCCCCGGCCACCGGTGCCCCTGTCTTGCCCCACATGGCCACCACAGTGTTATCTTTAGGGGCCGCCGCTGGGTCGGCCCTGCCGCCTTTGTTGGTGCGTGTCATCGGTCCCTGTGAACGGTGAGAACCCCTGGCTGCCAGTGTTCACCGCTCTATCTTGAGCCCACAGCGCCAGGTAGCAGTCGAGAGCAGTAGCAAGAGAAGAGAAAAAAAAGGGGGGGGGGGAGGTCCACCGGGATGGCACTCGAGTGCAGGGTACAGGGAGCAGATCCACACCCCGTTCGCCTGAGGGCCCAAAGTCCAGAGCACTCGGCCCCCGCAGCAACAGGACAGTAGCCCCCCTCCAGAACAGGTCAAGCAGTCTTAGTCCCACTGGGCCCAGTACCTTGAATCACGCTGGGCCGCCCCCTCCTCTCCGGATCCGCAGCAGCGCTCACCTCAGGGGCCCTACGTGTCTTAGTTGCTCCTCCTTGCACCACCAGAGCTCAGCAGCCCGCCTCCGCCAGCCTCAATCGCCGCCGGGAGAGCCCCGTCAGGGCCAGGGCACCGCCGACGTATCGCCGATGAAGGGTCGTACAAACCCACTGAGCAAAGGTACCTGAAGTCAGTTGTAGGGCACCCCCTTCACTCTGTCCTCGCAGACAGCTCTCTGCCCAGGGCCACCTTCGTATGATCCCCACGCACCTTAGCTGCACCGAGGCACCAGCGCAGTGGACACCTCTCACCACCGGGCCTCCGTGCTCCGCCTCCCCCTCCTTGCCGTGTGTGTTGTCGGGGGACTCCGGTCCAGCCTAGGTCCGCTCCAGTGCTGGCAGAGGGCCACAGGTGGGGAGCAACACCAGGTGGGGAGCAGCACCAGGTCAGCAGAGGGCTACAGATGGGAGCCAGCACCAGATCGAGATCCAGACAATCCACCCTCCGCTGCACTCAGTCGCCAGCACACTGCTCTCCAAGCATTCCGGTCACCAAGATGGCGGTCGCCGTCCGCTTCAGTTAGTGCCCCCAGGGCACCGCACGCAGCGAGCCTCCTACAATGTCCCAGCCACAGCGATTCCCCCTCTCACCGGTGCATAGTAGAGCCGGGGTGGGAATTACCCGGCGATCAGTCTCCCACCAAGCAGCAAGCAGCTAACCTCCGCCTCGGAGCCGTAAGAGGGCCGGCTCTGCTCCCGCTGGGCGCCCGGTCAGCCAGGAAGGCACGGCAAACAGTCCTCCGCCTCGCGCAGCTCCGCGGGTAGCCAAGCCAGGCACCCCCACCCTCCTGCGAGAGTCAGGGGAGAAAGCGGACGTCCGTCAGTGCACACCGCCGATCCCCTTCAGCCGTTATCGGCAAGGCGCCAAGATGGCGGAATGGCGGACCCCGTCCTCGCCGATTCAGCCGTCCGCTCTGCGCGTCTCGCAGAAACCCAGCTCGCGGATATACAGGTACAGCCGTCTTCCACTCGGGGGCATAGAGGGGGGAGGCCAGGAACCCCCAGAACCGCAGTAATAGCTGATGATTAGGCCAGCGGCGGCGGGAGCTCCACAAGAGCACGTCCGCTCACATCGCCGGTTAAGCCACGCCCCCCTCTAGTTGTTCTTTAGAACACTCTGGGACATTCTGTCATTGGGCTATAGTTGGGCTACATCTGGCTGATATTTGGGCTACATTTGTTTTTTTTTGTCTCTGGTGGCCATCTTTGGGCTACATTGGGCTACATTGGGCTACATTGGGCTACATTTGGGCTCTAACATATATATAGCCCAATGTAGCCCAATATATATTTTTTCAAAGTTAATTTTCGTAAAAACCACTGGAGCATATATCTTGAGACATAGCAAAGGCACATCGGGGTACCAGTCCCTACAATTTTGCCAAGTTTGGTGGAAATCCATTCAGCCGTTCGGGCTAAAAGTGAGTCCAACCGCCCTATGGAAATTAACATGGGGAAAACATGTTTTGGGACCCCCCTTTTATCTCGGCCCCCGCTTGACGGATCCCCCCGAAGCTTTCAGGGAAGGAGCGGAGCGCAGCAAGGCAAAGTTAAGGAAAATTACAGGCAGATCCCACATTCGGCGCCAAAGTTATTTCCAATAGAGTGTTGCAGATTTCCTATGGAAAACAATCCTAACTATAACTACCTACTGGCGACCGCCAGTAGGTAATATATATATATATATATATATATAAACAAAAGTATGTCTGTCTGTCTGTCTGTCTGTCTGTCTGTTTGTCCTTTATGCATTACTACACCATTCATCCGATCTCCATGAAACTTTAGGAAGTTGTTGAGTACACTCCCTCAAAGGTTTCTGGTATAATTTTTTTTTTAATAACGGCCCCCCAGGGCCCTCATAATCTTTCAAATACTGATGTATGCACCAGACGGAAAAACAACAAATCGTGTATCCACAAGCACTCGAATAAATAAATAGAATTAAAACACCATTCATCCGATCGCCATGAAACTTTGGGAAGTTGTTGAGTACACTCCCGCAAAGGTTTCTGCCATAAAAATGTTTAAAGTATCGGCCCCCCAGGGCCCTCATAATCTTTCAAATACTGATGTACGCACAAGACGGAAAAACAAACAATCGTGTATCCACAAGCACTCGAATAAATAAATAGAATTAAAACACCATTCATCCGGAGGAGGAGCTTAGCGCGCACCCAAGATGGTCGCGTGAGCTTAGAGCTCCCGGACCTTCGCCACCTCCACCGATTATCCTGTACCCTATCCTGACTTAAAGGACGGGTTCCTACTGGCGCTGCCTTGCTGACCGTTTATCCGTTTTCAGACTTCGACTTGGACCCCGGGAGCCGAAGATATGGACTTTAGAACATTTCTGGCCTGCTCCATGGTACTGCCCCGGGCTCGGTTTCTCTGCCAGCCGGACAGTAATTAAACAACAACGGATCTCGCTACTCCCCCTTGCCCGGCCTTCTACTTTCAGTTTCGTTTCTCGTGCTTGGACCTCTTTGACTTTGCCTGGATCGCCCTGGTTTATTGCTCTCCACCTGACCAAGAATCACCAACTGGCGATACAGCCTTTCACTGCTCATTGCCTGGTGGACGGTCCTCATCTTATTCTCCAACTTGCCGGGCACATCGAGTGTAGCCATTTTCACTAGGTCTCAGAATACCCCCCGGGGCGCGCGACCTAAGATGGCCACCAAGCTTGAGGGAGAAAAACGCAAGACCAAACCGGCGTTACGAGGGGGCCCCGTGCAGTCTAACGTTATGGACAGATATACTCTCGCTAAGGGCTCTCCGGGCGGATCGACTAAACCCCCGGCCAATGTTGGTGAAGAATCCCCGATGGGTGAAGATCTATCGTTGAGGGACGTCATGGGCGCCATTGCTGGGATGAAGGCCACACTGGGTCAACAGTATGAAGCCCTGACCCACAAGTTGGATACGGTCGCAATAGATGTTACCCTGATCAGGGCTGATCTTGCGAAGACTAATGAGAAGGTCAAATCCCTCGATCTAAAGACATCTAGTCTCGTTACTGACGTCGCCGATTTACAGGCAGAGGTCGGTAACCTTCGATCCGCCCGTGCACTACCTCTCTCGACGCCTGGACGATTTCGAGGGCCGTGCACGACGGAACAACGTCCGCCTGGTTGGTGTCCCGGAGACGTTGGAAGCAACATCGGTGGACCTGCTGGTGGAGTACTTAGTTTTGAATCATTTGGCGCCCAAGGGCCTCAGCAAGTTTTTTGCAGTAGAACGTGCACACAGGATCCCGGGTGGCCCGCCTAAGCTGGGTGCCACTCCGCGTCCCATCATTGCTCGGATCTTTAACTTTCGGGACAGGGATGCGATCCTGCAAACTTCCCGCCTGTCTGGCCCTACGGCTTATGAAAACACCGCAGTCAGTTTTTATCCGGACTTCACCCAGCAGGTTCAGAAACAGAGACTTGGATTCCAGGGGGTGAAAAAGAGACTGAGGAACAAAGATATGAAGTATGCTATGCTTTTCCCGGCCCGGCTACGTGTGGTTTACAATGACCGAACATTTTTCTTTGACCATCCTGGAGCGGCGAGTGACTGGCTGGACACGCTGCCCCCGGGACGGGATCAATCTGATCGTTCTGGACACTCCGGTGGAGCAGGAATAGGGAGCGTAATCGGCTCCCGGACCAACGTATTGACTTTCAGCGGTGGTTTGAGGCTATGCCGCTACTGTTCGCTAACGTGCTGTCTGATTGGGGTGTGGGTGGGGGTTGGGTGAGTCTTCCTCCTCTGGGGTTCTTTTCGTAGAATAGTTGTATGTTAGGGCAACAGGCACACTGCAAGTTGGGGTGGCTTTTGAGTCTTACGCAGGGGTGCGGGGTGGGGGGTGTGTTGTATGAGGTTTCTTGGGGGGATGGGGGGTGGTGTTTCACGTTTCTTTGTTTTTCTCAAGGCATAGTATCGATGATCTTCTGTTTTCAAGTGTCGCGTCTGGTATGGGGGGGATGGGGGTGATCTTTGGGATGGGGGGTAGAGGACTAAGGTTGCTGTGTTGGAACGTCAATGGGTTGGGAGATAGGATCAAGCAGGGTGTGGTTTTGCAGTTGCTGCAACGTTTGTCCCCTGATGTGGTTTTGCTTCAGGAGACGCACTTGCTTGGCAATACGTGCCATGCAATGAATAGGCGTGGCTATCGTCTCATTGCGCACTCAGGTTTCACTTCTGGCTCCAGGGGGGTGGGCATTCTGGTTCGGAACTCCCTCCCTCTTGCTGTTGACAATATCATCCTGGATGATAGGGGACGGTACGCCGCCATTGTGGGGCGCTGGGAGGGGAGGGTTATTACCCTGCTCTCCGTTTAAGTACCGCCGGGTCTCCAGACTATTACCTATGCCGACCTGGGAAGAGTGAACTTGGGAGTCCCCGAGGGTTTGCTTGTAGTGGGTGGGGACTTCAACTCTGTCTTGTCTGGGATGTGTGATCGTTACCCTCCCCGTGAAATCGCAAAGTCTCATTCCTGGTTGGGGGACTTCCTGGAGGCTCTGGGGCTTACCGACTGCTGGCGTTTGCTTCACCCTGGGCAACTGCAATATACTTTTCACTCTGGGGCCCACGGCAGTCTTTCGAGACTGGATTATGTGTTGATGCCCTCCTCCCAGGCCTCCTCAGTAAGGGAGATGAGGCATCTTGCTAGGGGTATCTCGGATGGATCACTGAAATAATATCGAGGGACAGAATATCGACCATCAAAAATATCGTTGACAAAATATCGACAGTCAAAATATCGAGTTTCTATCTACAAACAGGTAAGTACAAAAATATCGAGTTAAAAATATCGTTTACAAAAATATAGTTGTAAAAAATATCGTATTTACTAAAAACAGTGTTAAATTAAATTAATATTAATAATTAATTACTAAAATATACTTAAAATTACTTAAATTAACTTATAATAATTAAATAATTAATGAAAGTTAAATAAATATTTTTTTATTTCATATTTATTAAAACATATATATATAGTAACAAAATATAATAAAATAATACCCAAAAACTGAAAACTGACCCTGAACCCTAAAAATACCCCTTTACCCAAAAACCCAAAACTGACCCTGAACCCTAAAAATACCCCTTTACCCAAAAACTGAAAACTGACCCTAAACCCTAAAAATACCCCTTTACCCAAAAACTGAAAACTGACCCTGAACCCTAAAAATACCCCTTTACCCAAAAACTGAAAACTGACCCTGAACCCTAAAAATACCCCTTTACCCAAAAACCCAAAACTGACCCTGAACCCTAAAAATACCCCTTGACCCAAAAACCCAAAACTGACCCTGAACCCTAAAAATAAAAACGAATTTTTTTACTATGATTTGATTTGATTGATTTTTTGATTTGTGCATTTGTAAAGCGCGCGATTGCCCATAGGCGTCTTGGCGCTGTGATTTGACTCTGACTCTTGAGGTTTTTAATTTAGGGATATGCAGAGAACAGCCACGTTTTTACTTGCTTTCTGAAAGATATCAGTGATGGACTAGTTTTTATATCTAGCGGTAGTTTGTTCCAGATTCTCGCTGTATGTACCAGGAAGCTTCTTCCTCCCCAGTTTGCTCTCTTGAATCTTGGTACCGCAATTATTTTCTTTTGGCCAGATCTGAGGGTTCTATTTGGCTCATATATTTTTAGATGAGTTTTTAAAAATTGGGATCCGGTTCCATTGGTTGCTTTATATGCTAGGCACAGTATTTTAAATTGTATTCGTTTTTCGATTGGCAGCCAGTGTAGGTCTCTAAGTTTGTGGCTGATTCTTTCAAATTTAGGTGTACCTAATATCAGCCTGGCTGCTGCATTCTGCAAACGTTGGAGTTTGATTAGGATTTTTTTTCTGGCTCCAGCGTATAGGCCGTTCCCGTAGTCCAGTCTGGACAAGGCCAATGCTGTCACCACTGTCTTTCGTGAGTCAAGTGGTATGTAGGGTAGAATTTTTTTAATCATTTTTAAAATGTACCACAGGGATGATGCCAGTTTATTCGCTTGGGCGTCAAAGGAGAGGTTAGTGTCTAGCGTAATTCCTAGGTTTTTTACCTTCTCCGTTGGTTCAGGACATCCTCCTAGTTCTTTTGGCCACCATGAATGGGACCAGATTTTTTTGTCCCCTCCTAGGATCATGACCTCACTTTTGTCTCCATTCAATTTTAGACAATTTGTTCTCATCCATTGGCTTATTTTTTTCATGCAGATTTGAAATTTTTCTGCTGTGTTCTCTACGTCTTCATTTATTGACACCACAATTTGGGTGTCGTCGGCGTAGGATATTGGGGTGAATCCACAGTCCCTTATTAGTTGTGCGAGGGGGGTGACGTATAAGTTAAAAAGAGTGGGGCTAATCGATGAGCCCTGTGGGACTCCACATGGTAGGTTGAATTGATTAGATTTTGCTTCTCCTGATTCTATAGAGAACGTTCTGTTCTCTAGATATGAGGTGATGAGTGCACATGCTGATTCATGCAATTGTGCTGTTTTCAGACGTGTTATGAGGGTCTCATGGCTAATCGTATCGAAGGCCGCCGATAGATCTAGTAATTTCAAGGCGGCCTTCGATCCGTTGTCCAGTACTTGTCTAAGCTCCTCCACCGCTGTAATAAGGGCGGTTTCGGTTCCGTGTCCTATCTATATTATATACTTACATATTTTCACTTTCTATATTATTTACAGTCGATATTACTTCACTTACCTGAAAAACGATATTTTGGCTGTCTATATTCTGTCCTGTCGATATTTTGTCCAAACGATATTTTTGACTCGATATTCTGTCCAAACGATATTTTGGAGTCGATATTATGTCTGTGCATCATCTCGGATCATTCCCCACTATGGTTGGTTGTGGACGCGCATGGGGGGGTCGGGAGGTAGAGTGGCCCCGATAAACCCATGGTATCTCCGTGACCCCAAAGTCAGGACGGAACTAATTAAAACGATTGACCAATACTTTGCCGAGAATGTGGGTTCTGTGTCCTCCTCTGTCTCGTTGTGGGAAGCATACAAAACCGTTATTCGGGGCCAGGCCCTCTCTTTGATTGGCAATGTTAAGAGATGTGGGCGGGAGGAGGTTGTCCGCCTTGAAAATGAAATCACTGTTCTTGAGGGGGAGTTGGAGTCCGAGGTCACCCCGGAGAGGCTGCACCTTTTGGGTCTGAAACAACTTGACTATAGAGCGTTGGTGACTGACGCGGCGAAAGAGATGAGCAGGGAACAGCAGGGGCGTTTGTACGATGTGGGAGATAAGGCAGGAAAATTGCTTGCTTGGCTGGATAAGAGGGAATGTGCGAGTCGTGTTGTCCCTGTGATTGTTGATTTGAATGATGTGGGTATCACTGACCCTGCTGATATTGTTGAACGTTTCGCTAATTATTTTCGGGAAGTGTACTCCCCTGTGTCCGATAGACCTGAATATGACTCCCACTTGCTTCTGCGCGATATTTCGCTGCCGTGCTTGTCCGACCCTGAAAGGGATCTCCTGGAGGCTCCGCCTACGGTTGAGGAGATCGCGACTGCCATCCGCTCGGTTCGCTCGGGGAAGGCCTCGGGCCCTAATGGGCTCCCCATTGAGCTTTACAAGCTCCGTCCGGATGTGATAGCACCGTATCTAAGGTCGATGTTTTTAGAATCACTGGAGACGGGCTCTCTTCCGCCTGACCAGAGATTGGCATCCGTAGTGGTTATTCATAAGGAGAATAAGCCACGTGACCGCTGCGACTCCTTCAGGCCCATATCCCTGATTAACGCCGAACCGAAGATCCTGGCAAAGGTACTTGCCAATCGTTTGGTTTCTGTCATAGGCGATCTGATTCACCCGGACCAATCCGGATTTATACCACACCGCAACACGGCACTAAACCTTCGGCGCCTGCATGGAGTCCTCGCGCGGGCGGAGACTCTGCGTGAACCGGCCATCTTGGCGTCTTTAGACGCCACCATAGCGTTTGATACGCTGGAGTGGCCATATCTTTGGGCGGTTCTCTCTAAATTCGGTTTTGGGCCCACTTTTATCAACTGGGTGAAGTTGCTTTACACTGACCCTTTAGCCCGAGTGGTGGTGAACGGGCGTGTCTCGTCCTCCTTTGCTCTCGGTAGGGGGACGCGCCAGGGCTGCCCTTTGTCCCCTCTCTTGTTTGCCCTTGCTTTGGAACCGCTGGCGGCCTGGCTGAGATGGGAGCCATCTCTGAGGGGTATTAGATGGACTTCAGAGTTTGAAGATCGCATCTCCCTATACGCGGACGACATACTTTTGTACCTTACGTCGCCTCGAAAGTCGATGATCGTCCTTTTCGACGTATTGACTTCTTTCCGTAAAAACTCCGGTCTTGTCATTAACTGGTCGAAGTCTTGCATCTATGTCCTTTCCGGTGAGGCTCCACTCCTGCCTCGTGGCTGTCCTATCTCGGTGGAGCTGGAGGGATTCAAGTACCTGGGAATCTTTATCACCTTAGACCCTGTGCTCCGTTATGAACGTAATTTGCTGCCCCCTCTCCAGCGCCTCCGGGCTGATGTGACTGCGTGGGGCAAGCTCCCTCTCTCTCCTCTGGGACGAGCGGCGCTATTTAAGATGATGTCGCTCCCACGGTTTCTTTATGCGCTCCAAAACACACTTGACATTGTACCGGCCAGTTACTTTCGGGAGATTGAAAGTCTACAGCGACAATTGATATGGGGGGGCCACTCTCGTATTGCCCTTTCGTAGCTGACGCTCCCTTGGTATGATGGGGGCATTGCGCTCCCGGACATTCGTCGCTATTATTGGGCCTCTCAACTGGGGGCCATCAACCACGGCACTTACGCTCCTTTGCCAAACCCGGCATTTGAGATGGATAAATGGCTACTGCCCGGTGGAGACTACAGCAGGGCTCTATACACGAAATCTGCCGGCAGATCTCTCACTGGCCCCACTAAGACAGCTGTGCAGGTGTGGTATCGTGCTACAGCGGCTATGGGATGGGCTGACTAGCTGACCCGTGCTACTCCGCTTTATGCGTCCGAAAAACTTGGCTCCCTTTGGAAGTCTAAGGGTTTCGATAGGTGGGACATGATCGGTATCAGCAGGGTTAATGATGTGTGGACCAAGGGTAGAGTCAAGACGTTTGAGGAGTTGAAAGTTGAGTACGATCTGAATGATAGAGATTCCTTCCGATATGCGCAAATCCGACACGCGGTCCTGTCCGTTTTTCCCCTGGGCTCGGATGTTCCGGAGGCGTCCCCGCTTGAAGATCGGATACTGGATGGGCACGTCCCTGATAGCACGATCTCGCTCATCTATAAAAAATTAATTAATACCAGAATCGACCTACTGGATAATCTTCGAGAGTTATGGACTAATGATGGTCTGGAACTCGATGACGAAGATTGGCAGGCTGCGATCTCTTCCCCGAAGGAGGTGGCTATCCCGGCCCGCCTCCGATTTGTCCAGCTCAAAATTCTCCATAGGGTATACGTGACTGGTCCTCGTCTGGTGCGCATGGGATTCTCGGCGGATGGATTGTGCAGGCGTGGCTGTGGTATGATGGGCACGTTCTCCATATTATTTGGGTATGTCCTGCTGTGCTGCGCTACTGGACTCGCGTGCATGAAGTTATGAGTGAGGTCACGGGTGTGCACTCAATGCCTGAGGCGCGGAGATGTCTGTTGAATGTCTGGGAGCCGAATGATTATGACCAGGCGCAGCTTCGTTGGGTGACCTTGGGTAATATGATTGCCAAGAGAGACATCGCTCAGTTATGGGGCGCCCAGAGGCCGCCGACAATTCTGGTGTGGCAATAAAATATGGACTGGAGCATGTTTAGAGAAAAGACTGTTTATGTTTCCCGTGGCACGCCCCGCAAATGGGGGAAAATTTGGACTCAATGGAACGCATACCGTGGTGATATCTGTACTCCCCCCCATCCGGAACTGAATACTGACTTGTCATCCTCCCAACCTGATGTTTCCTCCGCAGGAGTTTAGATATCTTGTTTGCTTCTGACCTCCTCCCCCCCACCAATTTCGTCATATACTTCTGTCCTTTGATGTGCATATGTAACCCCCCCGACGCCGAAGTGACACATTTGTATTGTACTGCCTTGCTTTTGTTTTATTTCAATGTTTTTTGTTATTTGAATTTAATAAAAAGTTAAAAAAAAAAAAAAAACACCATTCATCCGATCGACAGGAAACTTTGGGAAGTTGTTGAGTTGTTGAGTACACTCCCGCGAAGGTTTCTGGTATACATTTTTTTTAAATATCGGTCCCCCAGGGCCCTCATAATCTTTCGAATACTGATGTACGCACCAGACGGAAAAACAAAAAATCGTGTATCTACAAGCACTCGAATAAATAAATGGAATTAAAACGACACTTTGAAATGTTTTCCATATTAAAATGAATAAGTTTCAATACAAATGACACAATGTAAATTGAATGTTATCATGACGAGTTTCCTTGAATTTCTTTTCTTCGGAGATCGCAGCAACGCGCGACGGGTAAGCTAGTATATATATATATATATATATATATATATATATATATATATATATATATATATATATATATATATATATATATATATATTGAGTAGTTCTCCTCAACCTCGCAATTCCCCTCGTAGGATACCGGAATGAAGTGCACGGACCACAAAAGTTGAAATACCCTCAATAGTTTATTCCATTGTAAGCACAACAGCAGATGGGGCAGCCACGACACGTTTCGTCCCTAACTTGGGACTTGATCACATATATATATATCTTGCGCCCCACACAATGCTCTGCTTATGACTTCACATATTACATCACTCATGACATGGTCAGTGTCATCCCTTATGAAATCACTCATGACATCTCAAAGTACATCACTGATGACATCACTGATGGCATCATCCCCAGAAACACTGGCGCACACAATCACATCCCCATAGAACCTTTCATACGCCCACTCCCACACAACCATTCACAAAGCAATTCACAGACCCATACCAGTAATTACACCCCCACATCTACTCGCTTAGCCATACAGCTACTCATACACCCACTCGGTCACTAATACAGCCACTGACATATCCACTCAAACCCCGAAACAGCCACTCGCACACTGAGTTGGATGGACCTTTTTCTGGGAAAGTTTCATTCAGTTTTATCAAACTGCAACAAAGTTATTAGCAAAACAAAAAACTCTCTTGATATGAAAACTCTGACCTAACTATAACTACACAGTGGCAACATGTGTAACACATTTAAAGGTTAGCTATGGTTCAACAAGTGAAAACCTGTAAAGCCCCTGAACTTTGGTAGCTCTCGATTGCAATGCACACAATTCATGCCACAACTCATCCCACCCACCATATTTCGCTCTTGCTAGACAGTCTTTTTCTTGTGCCTAAGGCAAAGTGGTATAGTAATCATGGTGGGCTGCATCAAATATGGCATGTCTTGTAAACCATAACTGGCGCATCTCAGTAGTTTTATGGGTTTGAGTTTGCTGAATCATAACTAGGCCGAACTAATGTTTTTATTGTTTTTTCAATCTGGCACTTCAATCTCCTGCCATGTGTCCATTCTGCTCTGCGCACAGTTTTTGTCATTCTGCATATCATTAGTGTTGTCATCAATGATTTCATTTAACACGTCAATATTGATGTTATATGTGGGGTCATAAGTAGAGCATGAAGGATGAACATGTTAAGGTTTTTTCGTGATTTTTTGTTTTATTTCAACTATTTCACCTATGTGGCCCGATGTACTAAGATTGGGAATAGCGATTTCCAAATTGTGATTTTCTCTGAATTGTAATTATGAAATTGTGATTCCTAATGTATGAAACTTTATTTTTTAATTAGCGATTTCTAGGAGTCACAAATCGACTGCCTTGTGAATATTAATGAGGTAGGTCGCAATTTGTGACCCCACAGGAATGACAGCCATCACAGGTATGTTGGCCTGCTGAGGTCAGCAAACTATCATGTCTGTGATTGCTTTTCAGATAAAGCAATCTGTTTATTTTCTTCAAAGGAAAACAGAATGTGTTTTTAAAAAAATGGAAAAGAGTAACTTCCATTTTGTTAGGAGTAGGCAATGGCCCGTAAGACATGGTGGTCCCTTTGGGAACCCTTCCCATTTGTTAATGGCTTACCACCTTCTTTGAGGCAGTGGTGAAGTATTGCTGTTTTGCGACTCCAATTTGTCCGCAATACATTAATACAATCCATAAGGAGTCGCTGTTTAGAAGGGACGCCCTGAACATGCCCCTTCCAAATAGCAATTCCCTATGATTTCCTACACCCATCCACCTCATAAAAATGACACATTTTATTCTGATGAAAGGAACTCATATGCCTAAAGTTTAGCTCAGGCATTCCTCCAACATGTGGTTTGCTTACAAGGTATACCATCAGAGCACTGATATCCAATAAAGGCCCACAGTTTGTATCATTGTTTTGGGAATTATAGTGCACATTTCAAGATATTGACGTGTGTCTATGTATGAGTTATCACCAACTCAATTAGACAGATGAAATAGGTGAGCTGAAGCCTTGAGCAAAACCTTGCAGGCCACCTTTTGGTCATCAATGACGATTTTGTATCACTGCTGTGGTTAGTGGAGTACGCTCCAACAAAAATCTTTATGTATCCACCTAAGTTTCTCCTTTTTACTTCAAAACGTATTATCCAAATATTGAGTCATTTGAAATGCTGTTTACATTATCAGTCCCAGGAATTCAGCATCATTGCTCTCACCTTTGCCACATACAACAACATGCAACTGTAGTGTAGTTCCTATATTCCCAATAGGCTCTGCACATTGGAATAATATAAACAGTAGTGTAGACGTAGGACTGAGGTCGACTAGGTCTCTACTGACTATATTAGACTTAATTAGTGTCGCCAGCTAGCTCAGAGGTCACTAGAAACTTTCTCGAATGTTCAGGAAAGAGTTAACTCTCCGGATTTAGACAAGAAGGGATTAGCTTCTGACAACCGCATAAACATGACAACTTTGCCCCCTCAGAAGAAGAGTGTATCTCTAGAGTCATGTGAAAACAATAGACAGCTATTTCACTCAGTCAATCGTGCATACTTAGTTTCACCAGAGTGCAGAGAAATAGAGAGACGGGCGCTTTCAATAAAAGGTGTTATTTATTGAGCAGTCTTCTTTCTCATGCAAGAGAAATGAATTGCCACAATTGCAATACTTATCATAAAGTAAAGTGCGTACAGTAAAAGGAGTATTATGAAATAATACTGTAAAAGCATTGATTTGGTTTCTTAGCCATATGATACTTTAAAATGGATAAAATATATACATACATAAAAACATTGACTAACGTACTCAACTGGTGCTTCTAAATACGCCTACCCCGGTGTACCTGACCTAAGCCTAATACGTGGGAAGGAGTAAATAAGTAGCAGTTTAAGTTAAGTTGGTTTTTGCCAAGAATCTGAATCAAGAATTCTCTTAAGGGTTTAGTCAGCTCCGTACCTTGGTAATAGAATGTAGGAGGTCTGGTATCTCTCTCTCAGGACTCGATATCCCAGAAACCCGCAAGGGTGACTGGGAACACAAGAGCTGGAATTTTCTCGGCTGGAGAAAAAGACAGCGTCTTTCTCAGTGCGTCAAAAGGGAGGGACGGCTTCCGTGGGCTCTCGCATCAGCTGGGCTCTCGAGCAAGTAGATAGCCGCTCTGCTCCAAACCACCGTGTCTTTGCTTAAGGCAACGTTGGTATATTTATACCTGAAAGGTGCCGGGTTTGACGTAAGGTTGGACATAAGACGTCACTAAGAACTAACAGTTCTTTCTGCACTCCAGGAGTTCTTGTTCAAATCAAAACAAAAGCAGGGTGATTTCCCGGGCTGTTGGAGGCTTGGTTTGTTTAAAGAACGCGTTGTACTTTCTAGGAGTCTAGGGGAGTAGCCTTGCCGTATTTGGACTGCATGGGCTATTACTAAATATGGATATGATTCTTATGCCTTTATAAGGATATTGTTTGTTATAACCATATAAGGGCATAAATCGGGAATATCGAATTAGGGTCCTAGATAGAAATACAACACCCACTCCACGAATTAATGTCCATCATTACTAAAACTAAGCAATAGTAAACATATAACGATGCATGTGTGTTTTCCAACCCACCCCAAAATACATAAATCGCATTTGAAATGGTATCTGGTAAATACACGAAAATGAGTATTGGTACTGTACGCTTTTCAAGCAGTGTCATCATTCAGTTAAATGCATATTTATATCAGCTGAATGAATTGCGAAAATTACACATGAAATGGCTCTGAATACAGAAAAGAAGGTCGAGACCCTTTCATCACATATTTATACAAATGCTGTACATGTGCTAGAGGCTGAGGTAAAATAGTGTCTCTAGAGTTCCTAAAATAGAAGCTCTGTTCTCTAAGAATAGTTCTACTTTAAGCAGAGTACATGTGCCAAAAAAAAGGTAAATATTTTGGAAGTGAAAGAAAAATAATTTTGCTTTCAGGGGAAAAATAGTTCAAAATGTTTTCAGTGGCTGTGTTTATCAAAACTGAAGGCCGAATTCAGAGTTCAGGGAACGCTGTGTGCTCGTTGTTTGGAGAGAACATCATATCAGACAGGCTTGCAAAAAATTGGTCTACAACATCAGGGGAAATTTCGACCAAGTTCGAAAATGCCGAAACAGTGCATATGTGAGAATGATTGCTATCATCGATGTTAGGATCAGAAATGCTCACAGAAGGTTGTACCTGTGTGGTGCTGCTTTCATCTCGTACTCCACTGCCACATACTCGTAGTGGTGAAGTCTCAACGAATGCCGTCATCAGAATATGTAGCCGCTGGGGACAACACGTTGCATGAGTCGTTACCGGACTTAGCAAAGTATCGATATCCATTGGTACTGCTGATGGTAGTGTAAGACAGACGTCCAACACGCATTCTTCTCCGCATAGCATACATCGAAGCACAGGTAAGATGCAATTTTGCCAGATTGGTCTGAAGGAAAGAAACCAGGTCGTATTCAGATCTCTTAGCCGGGCTAATCCGAGGACTTTAGTGATGCGGTCCCGGTAGCGTATAGCTAGGATAGTTTTTCCCATTGTTGCTGGAGTCTTGTCTGTGGCTTGGCTTGCCATATCGAAGCAGAAGGATTAAAAATGAAATTCCTGCTACGAGTCCCAAAAGTAGAGGTAGGCCGCCAAAGACAGAATGGACAAAATTCGGAAAGATGCCCAGAACTGTTTCAAAGGGTGTTAACAGTCCCGAAAAAACTGTCTTAAATGCATGTGCGATGCCACTGGTATCTGACATGTTTAAGATTTGACTTAACATTTCTACGAAATGGATGGGGCAATTTGTTGATAATAGGGAATGTATCTCTGCTGCTGTCCTTGCAACTTGCAGTTCATATGTCTCTTTGGACGAGGTTAACGGCACAGTTGTCTGTAAAAGAATAGACTTCATTCTGCTTAAAGTATCAATTCGAATAGAAGAGATATTCAAATAAGGCCACAACGCAGCCTCCATGTCTGGATTGCTGTGTGGATACAATACTTCCATACAGCAAATGACCCTGGAGCTAATGGTTACGAGATAGGGATTTCCTGGCACCATTCCACAACAGCTGTGGTCACTTATTAGAACGTAGCTACCGTTGGAAAGCTGTCTGAGAAATGTCTCTATCTGTTTTGCAGGAGTGCCATGCAGGTGACATGAAAGGTTATTTGAAGACCCTTCGCAGGCTCCATGCAAGTTAATACCTTGACATAGACATAGAAGTGTACCACTTAGTGATTTTTTACAGTGTTTTCAACTAAGGAATACCTCCTTTTTCC
This sequence comes from Lissotriton helveticus, assembly GCF_964261635.1. Lineage (NCBI taxonomy): Eukaryota > Metazoa > Chordata > Amphibia > Caudata > Salamandridae > Lissotriton > Lissotriton helveticus. The sequence continues at coordinate 1,065,991,905 of NC_136070.1, read as the reverse complement.
CTTCACTGTAACATTTGTGTGTGTAAGGTAAATCCCAGGTTGATTTGATGTATCCTTTACCCAACCTTTCATACAGGCCTGCTGGTATATACTCCTGGCAATATTTAAACTGGAAAGTTGTTATCAGAATTGTGATTATTCTGTTTGTTATCCATTCAATGACAGGTCTTTCTGACATTGTCAATGGTAATCTCTCAAGTTTTTCAATGCTCAGAATTGTATAGTCTGCTCCTTTTTGTGCCAAACTGATTTGTTTATCAGTAAGGTTAAAGATAGAGAACAATGACGTTGTGTTGATTAAACGCCATGGCACGTAGCCTGAACGCAGATTTTGCAACGTCCAGCCAAGCTGTACAATAGAACGCAATTAGGACTGACCATGTTGTAACATTAGCAAGTCCTGCTCTATTATGTCAATAGCAGATGATACAATGCTGTCCAGTGAATATATTCTGGAGGACAGAGTCATTAACCCATTGTCCACTAAAGAAAGTGATTTTTCCAGATTAATACGATCAAGTTCTCGTATTTTTTCTGCTGTTTCAATTTGTGTTACTTTCCAAGCCTCGTTGTAAGCTGCGTATATACCGGCGAATATGAAACGTTTTTGCCGCTGTTTGCGTGGTCCCAGTATGAAATTACGCAAGTCAGCACCGTCTTTAAGTAAAGTCAAGTGTTGCTTAATTTCAGCCAGTGTGGATTTCTGTAGCCACTCAAGGCATAGTTTCCCTACACTGTATGTTGTAACTATTCCTGGATGTTGTCTCTGGGAGTATCTTGGGTCTGGCCTAGTCATTTTGAACCCCTGTGTTTTGTTCAGGAATCTATCTTGACAGTTATTTGTGTCTGTGGGCCAGATCAACCATTTTTTCCAATCAGGATGTGTTCTGTTTTGGTGTAAAATATGGGATACGTCTATCTCGACATCTGTAGTGCTATTACTGTCAGGTGTTGGCTTTGGAATAGACGGTTTATTTAAGTCTTTTATCTTAGCTAGGCCAAGACAAGTAGTTTGATGAATTGTATCATTCAGAAATATCATTTGTTCTGGGATCATGCCGGCCCTAAATAATGCTTCTAGGCCTTGTACCTGCCAATCTTTGGTACCCCAGATGGTTTTTGTTTTAATGTTGTTTTTCCAAAATTCAAAACCAAATGTAGACATTTTGTCATAAAACTTTTCAGAATAAATCAATTTAGTATTTGTCAACATTGTTTTCATTCCTGTCTTATTTAACATTTTGAAATAAAAAGTTTCTGGATCGCTGTTGTTAAACCCTGAGAAGTATTGGAATTTCTCATAAAATGTTTTCGAGCTGCCTTTTGGCGGAGTTGGACAATGTTCCCATTGGTTATAAGTTAAAACATTTCTAGGCTGAGCAGTTTTATGCAAAAAGTGATCACCAAAATGATTGTAACAATATAACTCTTCATAATTTGATGAACCCTGCAAATAATCATGTTCTGTAAATTTTGCTGACATTACTAAATCTGACATCATATTATTAATGTTCTCAAATTCCCAATCATCAGAGAAAGTACTTGGTGTCACAAAGCCACTTAAGGAAACCTTAAACTGGTGTAGATATTTCAAGAGCTCAATCGGGCCAAAAATGTCATAATCAGTTCTGTCCCATGCTACCCCACCGGGTATTGGATTGGCTGTGATGTTCACTGATGACAGTTCTCTTTTCTCGATGTGAGAGGATGTGTGAGGCTTTAGGGCCAAGTTGATGTTCTGACTTGCTGTGTCCATTGTACTATATTTTCCATCAATGAATTTTCCCAAACATAGAACCATGATGAGCCAAAGCAGGAGGAAAAGTACACCTAACACAATCCAAAATTCAATCCATGGTGAAATCAGATATGTTTCTTTTAGTTGGTGAAAAAGTTCAGTCACTTTGTCTTTGAAAGTTTTTGTTGCTGGCGTTTCTTCAGGCTCGCTTGGATCTTCAGAAAAGTCCTCGAAATTGATGAAGTAGCCAGATGCAGTTCTGTCAATTGTTGGAATTGCTTCCGGATTTTCAATTGTCTTTGGATCATTCTTTGTTTCATTAGCATAGTCTGAGGCTACATCGTTGTAGACAGGTGTTTCTTGACGAACTGTTGTAATTTGGGTTTCAAGAGGCACAAGTTCCATTGCTTTGTTGCATAGTCCTTTTTTATTCACTGCAGGTTTATCAAATGTGATTAGTCTCTCAGTTTGAACCTCTTGGATTTGAGCAAATTTTGGTATTCTGCTATTTCTTGGGAGTCCACTGGGCCTACTACTTATTATCGGCCACATGATTGTGGTTTTACCAGGTCGATGGATACAACTCGGTTCTTCTTTTTACCAGCAAGGGGCGGTAGTACAACTGATCTTGTTCCGCTGACAGCTAAGACAGGTACTGCTTTTCTGTAAGAAGGCCCAAATTCCTTCTTCACTGCGATCTTCTCTCTGACCAGATCCCCAATCTTTGGAATATAGACAGGTCTTGCTGGGACAGGTGGTTTTTCTTCAGTGGCTGTTGGCTGTTGCTTTAACTTTATGTTACTCAGCCTTCTTCTTGTTTCATTTAAGTCCTGTAAAACAGCCAAACGGTCTTTGATATCAAAGGATTTTTCTTCTACCACTGAAGTGTGACTATCAAGATCCTGAATGTGCATTCTAGTACCGAACAATAGTTCATAGGGAGTGAGACCTTTTAGAGAATTTCTTGGCAGATTGTTAAGACTACGTTGGACACTTGTTAAATGTTTGACCCACCCATCACCCGAACCTAATACCCTCGCCGTTATAGATTGCTTTATGTCCCGTTTTTTTCTTTCCACTACCGCATTTCCCTCAGGATGGAATGGACAAGAGTACCGCAATGCAATGCCCATGCTGGCCATGGCCTCCTTGTAAGCCCGAGAGCTAAATGCAGGACCCTGGTAGGAATGTAGCATGCCAATTGCGTATGTGCCGATAAAGACTCGCAAATCTTTTATAACAGTTTTGGCGTCAGCCGAGCGCTGGTGTCTACATTATTAGTGAAATCTAGTCTTAAATCTTATGGGGACGCATTTCTCCTGCTGGATCTCTGCGTATAGATAGCTTGATGCTTTCTAAAAAAGGGGTCCTGGCAATACTCCGGTCGGTTCACGACTGCGATCTCAGATGCAGTCCGGACAATCCTTTGCAAATTTGTAATGTTGCAGGCTCATCTCCAGCCACCAGTATTCTGATTGTAATTCTTTTAGAGATTTCACGATCTCTTGGTGCCTAAGACCTTCACCCATGTGTGCGTCTGCTCTCAATAAGACTCTCCGGTTCGTGTTTGGAATTACTCTGTCCCCCACTCCAGGGATTTGAGCAAAAGGAACGGAGTTTGCATCAATTACGTATGTATTACTGAGTGGATAATTCAGAGGTAATGCTGCATAGTCGCCTTTTAAAGACGCTTTTACCGCCAGCATGGTTTCCCCGTCTATGTGTTTTTTAGAACGCTTTTTTGTGGCTAAGGAAGCCGGTTGAACCGCTTCCGCTGTGGCTCTGTTAGCCAATGAATTCCCTGCAACGTGAACGCCATCACGCTGATGACTCAGTGTATGTATCACGTGAGTCTTTTGTAGTTCTTTCTGCAAAAGAACTACTTGTTCCCAAAGCTTTTATGCTTTATTGTGGCACCTGTGTCATCTTTGTAATCGTTTTGAACCCAGTTCTGCAAGTCATTATTGTAGGACTTGACGCAGAAATGCGAATCGCACACTATTAGTGTCGGGAATTCACGATCGGCATTTTCAAGCGCCATCTTTAAAGATCTTATTTCAGCTCGCTGAGCTGAACAGTTTCTGAGTGATTCAGTTTTGGTGACTATTGGTCTGAATTTACCAAAGCGCCAGCGACCTTTAACAATCGCACACGCTGCGTTGTAGGATTTTTTCTCTACTTCGTAATGTTGTGCAAATCTGTCCATGTAGATTACACATGTGTACTGTTCGAGAGGCAGAATTTCGATTGGCAGAGGATATTCTTCTTCATATTCTAGATTTTCTAGTTTATTCATTTTTGGGTCAAAATAGTATTTCACGTCTTCTGCAGCAAGAGAATTTTCCCATTGTATCCATTTTGGATCTAATGCTCAGCAGTCAAATTGTGTGGGCTTGTTAATGCCTCAAGGGCTGATTCTGCTGTTAAAACAGTTATCTTCCTGCCTTGGGCTTGGGCTCTTTCTTTTATGCTACAGCAGTTTGAACCGCTATTAGAATCTTTTCAGTAGAACTGAATTTCATTTCAGCTTGTGTGTACAAGTGTGATTTGTAAGCTATTGGTACCGTTTCTCCCTCGTTAGAGGTTAGGTACGTGAATCCGCATTTTCCTGGGATGACTCGGATTACAAGGTTGCGTACGTTTTCGCGAGTTTATAATTTTGTTTTAGCTAACATGTCTGTTTGCAATGATCTTAAAATTTCTGTGTGTTTCTGAGTCCAATTGATTGGTTTGAAATCAGGTTTTATTAATTCATAGAGAGGTTTAACCCTCTCCGCATAATTTAGAATGTATGTTCTTCCAAAATTCAGGAAACCTAGTATTGATTGTAAATTCTTCAGCGTTTTTGGAGCTTGGAGTACAGCACACTTCTCTAAGAAGTTGTCTGCTAGGCTTTTGCCTTCACTTGATAATTCATATCCTAAAAATAGGACGGTTAGATGGGCAATTCGTGACTTTTTAAAGTTGAATTTGTAACCCTCAGCTGCAAACCCAAGTATTATGGTGTTCACTCTTTTCAAGTGATTCAAGTGAGTCTCCAGGTCATCATCTGTGAGATAGATGTCATCGACATAAGATAGTGCCTCATCATCATATATTTGTAGTAACTCTGTTTCCCTTGCTGAGAATAATCCTGGGCTATTCTTGAATCCCTGTGGGAGTCGACAGAAGTGTTTTTGCGACCCCATTATTGAGAAAGTGGTCAAATACCTGCTTTCAGGTGCAATGTTTTGACAAAAGAATCCATTAGAGATGTCTAATGTTGTTTTATATTTTTTGCGCACGATGTTATTCATTAGCGCTGCACTGTGTGAGTTTTGTACTGCAAATGTTTTGCAACAGGAGTTTAGGTGTCTGTAGTCCAAAACTAGACGATATGAATTGTCTGGCTTGGAGACAGGAAACAAAGGATTGTTCATTTGTGAGGTGCCTGTTTCAATCCCCCCCTGATATTCAAGTTGATCTAAGATCTCCCTGACTTGCTTTTTAGCTTCTTGTTTAACTGGGTACTGCCTTTGTGCAGTGGGTTGACTTTTTAACTGGATTTTGTGAGGAGGAGAATCCTCATCCCATCCTACATGATTTTTGTGTAATGCAGGAGCTTGGGCTACTGCCCATTTTCTTGCAAGTGTATATTTTTTATGAATTGGAATATGATTTGAGAAGGCAGGCATAATCATTTCTTCGCCATGAGGGCACTCCCTGACAAACTCTGGTGGCCAGTCTTTCTCAGCTAGAAGGATGTCATAGCCTTTCGAAAGGTTATCCCAAAAGAGACCCCTTACTTTCCTAGTCTTGTCCCCCTCTATGCGCAATGTTATTTCGTATATTTTATGAGGTTTGCTAACTCTGGTATCTGCAGTTTCCACTTGAATGTATTCATTCGTGTCCACTGTCTCCAGAAGATTCATCAGGATCTTGCGAGCTATGGTCACTTCTGCTGCGCTGTCTAGCATTGTCTGGGCCCACTCTCCGTTTTTCAGTTGTGTCCTCAGAATCCTCGGCATGTTTAATTCTAATGCTGGCTACCTTCTTTCTTGGAAATTGTAATTTTTTACTTTGATGAGCAGGTTCCTTGTCTTTGGACTTGACGTGCTCTTCCTTGTGTTCTGAGCGTCCTCTTCTTTCTGATTTCTGTGAGGAAGTCTGAAAAGATCGAGAGGGACGTGTATCAATATCTTGATATCTATCAGGTTTTTTCAAATTATCCCTATTTCTAAGGTTGTATCTTTTCTCAGAGGGCTCCCTCTGGGGAGACTTGTTTCCTCGGTCTGGAGATCTTTCTCTCCGTTGAGGAGACCTTCCTCTGGACTGGAATCATTTTTCTCTGGGAGTGGATTGTTTATTACCATCCCAACTCTTTTTTGGAGTATTTAGATTATTTTTAATAAATGTTTTTTCAGGTTTTTCAGTTAGTTGGGGTTTTACTGGTTTCCCACCCAAACTATCTGTACCTAGTTCTTCATAGGATTTTTCTATGATTCTGGCAAGTTCAAAAGGTTGTTCTGCTATATCCGTTTCTTTCAATTTCTGGAGATATGTTATATTGTCCATTGCCAATTGAACTAATTCTCTATATGCCTTTGTTAATTCTTTTATTTTAACTAAGAGTTCTTTGCTTGACATTTTTTCAATGTCGGATTCTGGTGTGTAGCTGGCTAGAACCGGCCACGTTGCTCCTGGTCAACCTAGTGGACCGAGCCTGGTGATGTGATTTTGATGTTTTAGGGCGCCATTAAACCAGAGCAGGTGCTCTTGGTAATTTAGTGGGATTTTAACATCCTCGAAGGGAGTGTATTCATCCGGAGGTTCCTCTATTTTGTAATAGTGGAATTCGTGAGTTACAGCGTTTGCTGCTGGAAAGTTTATCCATGAATAGAATACCTCTGTCTGCCGATATTCATGGGCCTCTACCACGAATATGACTGTACCACCTCTTAGTGTTAGTCCATTTTCTATAAGTTTAGGAGTTATAGTTTTTCTTACATTTACCGGAATGATTATAGCATTCGGGTCGTTCTGTTGGATAGTGGTGTCATCCGCTAGAAGTTGAGCTGCTATTCTAGCTGCCTCCCTTTCGTCTTCACTTTCCCCCATTTTACTGAAAGAAGTTTTGTTGCAGATCAAGTTTCAAGGAAAGAAAGATTAGGTGCACAATATTTTGGAACACTGTATCCTTCAACGTTGATTAAACCAAAAACTATACATAGGAATCTCTTCCTACTAAGTTTCGGCGGATATTAACCTTTTACCTACTCCAGACGTCTTTTGGAGTTTTTACGGGAAAAGGGTTCTGTGTGAAAGCAAGACTGAGTTACTCTAGTGTCTTGCGTTAGATTATCGCCTTACCAAACGTTGGGCGCCATGTAGTGTAGTTCCTATATTCCCAATAGGCTCTGCGCATTGGAATAATATAAACAGTAGTGTAGACGTAGGACTGAGGTCGACTAGGTCTCTACTGACTATATTAGACTTAATTAGTTTCGCCAGCTAGCTCAGAGGTAACTAGAAACTTTCTCGAATGTTCAGGAAAGAGTTAACTCTCCGGATTTAGACAAGAAGGGATTAGCTTCTGACAACCGCATAAACCTGACAACTTTGCTCCCTCAGAATAAGAGTGTATCTCTATAGAGAGACGGGCGCTTTCAATAAAAGGTATTTATTGAGCAGTCTTCTTTCTCATGCAAGAGAAAAGAATTGCCACAATTGCAATACTTATCATAAAGTAAAGTGCGTACAGTAAAAGGAGTATTATGAAATAATACTGTAAAAGCATTGATATGGTTTCTTAGCCATATGATACGTTAAAATGGATAAAATATATACATACATAAAACATTGACTAACATACTCAACTGGTGCTTCTAAATACGCCTACCCCGGTGTACCTGACCTAAGCCTAATACGTGGGAAGGAGTAAATAAGTAGCAGTTTAAGTTAAGTTGGTTTTTGCCAAGAATCTGAATCAAGAATTCTCTTAAGGATTTAGTCATCTCCGTACCTTGGTAATAGAATGTAGGAGGTCTGGTATCTCTCTCTCAGGACTCGATATCCCAGAAACCCGCAAGGGTGACTGGGAACACAGGAGCTGGAATTTTCTCGGCTTGAGAAAAAGACAGCATCTTTCTCAGTGCGTCAAAAGGGAGGGGCGGCTTCCGTGGGCTCTCGCATCAGCTGGGCTCTCGGGCAAGTAGATAGCCGCTCTGCTCCAAACCACCGTGTCTTTGCTTAAGGCAACGTTGGTATATTTATACCTGAAAGGTGCCGGGTTTGACGTAAGGTTGGACATAAGACGTCACTAAGAACTAACAGTTCTTTCTGGACTCCAGGAGTTCTTGTTCAAATCAAAACAAAAGCAGGGGGATTTCCCGGGCTGCTGGAGGCTTGGTTTGTTTAAAGAACGCGTTGTACTTTCTAGGAGTCTAGGGGAGTAGCCTTGCCGTATTTGAACTGCATGGGCTATTACTAAATATGGATATGATTCTTATGCCTTTATAAGGATATTGTTTGTTATAACCATATAAGGGCATAAATCGGGAATATCGAATTAGGGTCCTAGATAGAAATACAACACAACAATGCATCTGCAAGAAGCAAAAACTATGTATAAGAAACAAGAGCATTCCCACAAACAATCCACCTATGTAAACCAAGAAAGTGAACAAGTGTGGTTATTAACTACACACAAACAGAGGTCTGGAAACGTGTTCATCAGTATATAGTTCCTCATACCATAGACAAGGTGGTAAACCTAGTCACCATCAAAGTGGCACTTATGCACAAAATGGCATATTTATTGTGTTTCATATGGTGTTGATAGAACCATAATATCTTGCATCATGCTATAATGTTATCTTTCTTCACACAGGCCAACAGACTGAAACAACCGTTTCTCAAGGTCCTTCAACAAAGCCAATTGTGAAAAGGAGGAACCATTATGCCTTGCTCAGGTTTTACCTTGACCCATCTCTTCCATGGACCATATTTGGTCATGGAATCCTATGTGATCGTATTGTTATTTGACTCTGATCTGAAAACGTTAACCAATGCACACCACCTGTACCATAAAACTATAAGTAGTTAAATATACTTTTGTACTTCTGACCTAATATATGCTAACAAGTGGTGGTTGTTGTATTCTGGCATTCCATGCAGTAGTTTTTGATGCCAGGATTTCTTATAAGATTTACACAGGATACCATGACATTAAGTCCATGCATCACTAGAGGCCATGCCAGTCCACCCTGATTCCTAATGACGTTCCTCTTCCTTTCCTTTTTTGGGAGTTTTAGTGCCAGGGTACATGTGTCCAAATCCTCCATGTTGTTCCTTTCAGGCAATGGATTTTAGGCTAGATAATGCGCTCTTGGCTAATGATTCCAGTCTTGTTTACCTGAATTTGTGCTTCCCTAGTTGCTCCTAGCTTGCTACTATATACAGTACTGCTATGATAATTAATCAGGGTTTTGATCAGCTTTTGCTTTTTAGTTAAATCAAGCGTGAAGACCTAGGGTTAACTTTACTACTCTGGTCCAGTGAATATATACCATAAGAAACTTTCAAGAAGACAGTCCTGAGAAGTTGATTACTGCACAAATAGTTTGTTAATAGTTTGGTTGCATTTTCAAGTTGGTGCTTTTTTGCAATATTTTCCAGGGAGCATCTTGTACCTATTTTACTACTGACGCATACAAATATGTCCTCTGAAAGTACAGCCATTGCTTAAAGACTCTAACTGATCAACTTCAAATGAATGCCTTGACATAGAAGCAAAAATGTACGATTTTGGTGTGTGAGAGAACACTGCAGACTTAAAATGGTATACTGTTCACTTGTTAAGGTCCTTAAAGAAGAATCTTAAGCTGAAGATAGGTAAAGGACATTTAAATGATACACCGGAACTTAGTTACTCAAGTAGCAAAGAGGCAAATAGACCTAGAAAAGCCTACAAAATTTTCTCCACTTATCACTCAAATATTTTCTTTCATGTGCAGACTGATGGTAATATATGAGCTTTGCATTTCAATTTGCCCTGATCTGTGAAGAAAAACTGATGAACAATGCTAAAATTAAAACCTATATCAAAAGGTATAAAGTAATAAACATTATTGCCTATCTTATTCACACAGATAAAGTAAAAATGTAGGCTGAAGAAGTGTCCAAATTTACTTCCTTAGGAAAAAAAGAAAGGATTATTTAAATCATCCATGAAATTTTGATTCGCCCTGTTGATATCTGGGCATGTACTTTATGTCTTCTCAACCGTCTCAGAGAAGTGCTTGTACAACTTAATTTTATTATTGAAGTATTTAGATAGTACATGGTGATCCAGTGGAATCGTACTTCTTTTCTCTTACTCTAATTCAATTAAATGTATTCTTTCTATCCTCACTTAATCCTCCAACTGTACTAGGCCTTTTACAATTTTCCACAGAAGCATTGATCCTCTGAAGAATCTTTCTCTGCTGATAGGAGAGGTTGAAATTCCGGTGATTAACTCACTGTTAACTTTCTAATGAGGACCATTAATTGACAGTTAACTCACAAATTCGAAATCAAATGTAGATAAACCACTCTCAAGACCATGCTGTATATATAAAAAAGAGCAACTGGCAATCCCAACCTCCTGATGAAAACTAACAATTCAGCAGTTGCTACACAAAATAAGAGTCATTGCACCTGTTGTTCAATTGGGGCTTGCTGATTCTTATGACAATACATTTAAATCATCAATATCAATAAAGAATAATCAATAAGACTCAATAATAGACTCAGGCAAGTTTATCATAAGAAATGATTGTATTAGAGAAGCGAAGTTCATCATAATCAGCAATTGGTTACACAGCTCAGTAAGAAGAATACCAGCTTTAATCAGAATGCCTAGCATTTAAGCAGGTGTCACTTCAAATAGCCACAGGTTTACAATATCCATCTACCATGTAGGAAGAAGTAAAAATCATAGCCTAACAGCTTAGCTCTAAGAGTGAAGAATTTAGTTAAATTCCTTTAGCGGCAAGTCCATTAGCATTTAGGTTCAAGAAAGTTCAAGAAAGTTGAGAAAAGTATAGTCTAAATGCTACCGACTATAGCAACGACTAAGCAGTCCAAACTTAATAGAGTTCAGCATCCAAAAAGAGAATCGATTTGTATCAAGGAAAAGAAAAAATCAGTCTGCGCATCTACATTAAAAAAAGAAAAAATACGTCTGCCGATCTGCATGAAGGAAAGAAGAAAATCTGTCTGTAGGTTCCTTGTTTTCAAGAGCTTTAGTGAAGTCCCAGTGGACAGTCACATGGCTATGGTCACATCATGTCACCTAAAAGAACTGAAACATCGAGCTGTTTTCCTATGCATGTCATGAGAAATGAAACTTCAAAAGTCCTCATAGGTCCAACGTTGCTAAAAGAACAACAAATTACAGTTCGTAGTCGGAGTAGACATTCCTTCACACTGCAACATTCCACAGTTAACATTAAAAAGTACATCAAGCAACTGTTGTGTTCAGAACCAAATACGTTTCACTGCTCATGTGAAGAACGATCCATTGTATTAGCTTCAGAGGAAAGGTCAATATCATTGGAAAATAAGCATCTCAAAAGAAGGAAAGAAAGGCCATAAGTTGGCATTGCATGTTAGAATAATAAGCCTTAACTCTGCCCGATTTAAATGCATTTATTACTAATGCACACGCCAATATATTGACTTCACGAACATAATTACATAAATGTCTACTTATTGTTATAACCTACCAAACAGCGGTTTTTCACATAAATCTCATAAATGCACGTTTTTCAAAGTTAAATGTTTTAATATCGCTTAAATGTTTGCATATTCTACAGCATTTCCAACAACTGTTTTTAAATGTCAAACTCATATCTCATTTCCAACACGTTAGTATCGATTTCTAACTGATGTACATTAGCAATAGACACCATGGGGCCTATTAGGATGGCGGACGGACCTGCGTCCGTCCGCCACCCCGAGGTGGAGGGACCGTCTGCAGGGGCAGCGGCGGTCCCTCCGGTGCAATTAGGATGTGACCGCCGCCCTGGCGGTCACATCCCGTATCTTTAACCTTGCGGCGGGTGCTGCTTGAAGCAGCACACACCGCAAGGTTAACAAGCATTTGCAATGCAATAGGTCTTGCATTAGGAAAGTTTGAGCTATTGGTATTGTAAATGTCAATTTTTTTATTTATGTGTTGGTTTTGAAAATAGCGAAATTAATAGCTTTGTCATTTGCAATGCCAATAGTTTTAACTTTCGCAAATGTGACACCTATACCATTTGTAATGCAATATGTGTTGTATTTACGTGACTTAGATGTATTGATATTACAAATAACAATGGCTTTTATTTTTTTTAAATAATTAATACTTAAAAGTTATTGTAATTTATAATGGCAATAGCTTAAACTTTTGTAAATAACTTCTGGGAAGATTATGCTCAGTGTATTTTATTGTGAGGAAAATCCAAGAACAGCAGTGAAATATTAACATCTTTTTGTGACATTTGTAATAAAGCTTGAAACATTGAGAGAACATATTAGAACCAGTTGTTGTTGAATGTTGCACAGAGTGATGCTGTGGCCTTCAGTGGTACTGAGTGATGCTGTGGCCTTCAGTGGTGCTGAGTGATGCTGTGGCCTTCAGTGGTGCTGAGTGATGCTGTGGCGTTGAGTGGTGCTGAGTGATGCTGTGGCATTCAGTGGTGCTGAGTGATGCTGTGGCATTCAGTGGTGCTGTAGCATTGAGTGGTGCTGAGTGATACTGTGGAGTTGAGTGATGCTGTGGCATTGAGTGATGCTGTGTCCTTGAGTGATGCTGTGGCGTTGAGTGATGCTGTGGCGTTGAGTGATGCTGTGACGTTGAGTGATGCTGTGACATTGAGTGATGCTGTGGCATTGAGTGGTGCTGTGGCGTTGAGTGGTGCTGTGGTGTTGAGTGGTGCTGTGGTGTTGAGTGGTGCTGTGGTGTTGAGTGGTGCTGTGGTGTTGAGTGGTGCTGTGGTGCTGAGTGATGCTGTGGTGGTGCTGAGTGATGCTGTGGTGGTGCTGAGTGATGCTGTAGTGGTGCTGAGTGATGCTGTGGTGGTGCTGAGTGGGAGATGGGGAGAGGGAGAAAAAGGAGAGCAGGGAGAGGGAGAGGGTAAAGAGAGAGAGAGAGGAGAGGGGGGAGAGATGAGAGAGAGAGAGAGAGGGAGAGAGGAGAGAGACGGAGACGGGGAGAGAGGAGAGGGAAGAGAGGGAAAGGGAGAGAGAGAAAGGGAGAGAGGGTAGAGGGAGAGAGGGAGGGTAAGAAGAGAAGGGGAGGACGAGAGCGAAGGACGGAGGGAAGAGAGAGGGGAGGGAGAGAGGGAGAGAGAGAGGAGAGCAGGCAGAGGGGGAGATGGGGAGAGGGAGAAAAAGGAGAGCAGGGGGAAGGTAAAGAGGGAGAGAGGAGAGAGAGGGGGAGAGGAGAGAGAGAGGGAGAGGGTGAGAGAGGAGAGAGGAGAGAGGGAGAGGGAAGTGAGGGAAAGGGAGAGAGGTAGACGGAGAGTGGGGGGATGGATGGATGGATGGAGTGGGGGGTGGTATGGATAGGAGGTATGGATAACCTAAGTGAGCATCATCCACGGCCACAGTCAGTACAATCATCCATAGTGATATGAAATATACTCATATGAAACGAGGGAAGGGTGGGGAGCCCCAGCAAGGAGCCCGGAGAGGGCAGGAAAACTAATGGAGGAACGGGATAGCAGAGCTACAGAGGAAGGGCAGATAAGAGAGAGTAAGAAAAACAAATATAGTCAGAACTAGTTCACGACTGCTGACATCTGTGAATGTTCAGCTCATGAGTTTGAATTCTGCAAGTACTTCGAGGTTGTTAACTTCTGTGATAGAAGAACACCTTCACGAGAGTACACCTTCTGGGCAACGGAGTGCTGCCCTATATAAAGTTCATTTTAAAGAACGAGAGCTATGGAAATCCAGTCCAGGCAGTGAGCAATGCATGCCCACGGGCATTTCACATGTTAGTTGCATCCTTGATTTTAAACTACACCACAAAATCTTAGTATGTCACCTCTTCAAAGAACATATTACACTGCCAGAGCGCTTTGGCTTGGAGGAGGAATACCAATGTAGGTGGCATCTCTAATGGAGACCAAAGCTGTGTAAATCTTCCCTACGAATGCCACAGTGACGCGACTGCTTCTACGCTGTCAAGCCTGCCATTTTCAGTGTTAAATGGGTGCGTATGAAATGGCCGGGGCGGGGCACTCAAACTATTTCATATCAGTTGTTTATTTCAACTATTCTCCAGAAATTGTAACACACTTCTGAACTTAATTGAAAGAGAAACTCCCACAACTAATCTCTGTGGAGGGCGGCTGAAAAGAATAACACATTTCTCCCTAAGCTCGATGAAACTGTATTAGGTGCCATCCAGAGTCATGGAGGAGGGAGGGAGGGAACAGAACGGTCAGCGGGGGAGGGGGAAGGAAGGGCTGTTGAGCACAAGGGAGCAACAACAGACAAAGGGGCGTATGAGGGCGCACCAACAAGGGGGAGGGGGAGGGGGATGGGGTGGATAAACCAGCACGTGGGCACCGGAGGAGGGCAGGGAGAGTGCAATGAAAACAAGCTAAGTTTGTGATAAGCATCACTGGCAGCCTGGAATGCCCATGTGTGAAGAGGGTTCCAGCTGCTGCTTTAACAGCAACTCACCTTTCCAGCCCGGGCCTGTTTGATATGTCCAGGTCGGGGACCTTACTTTTCTATTCTTCATGGTGACACAGTCCCCCTGCCTACAAAGGCAAGCACACAGGCCCTCTTAAAGTATTTGTAATAAAGCAGCTTCAGGAGGTACATGTGGTTAGAGGAGGCAGACCCGGACGCTGAGATCAGACCCGGGACCATGGTTCAATTCCCGACGCGGCAGGGTCTTGAGCCCAAAATGTCCACGGACTCGGTAATTCTCGCTTCGGTGCCTACTCGAATCACAGGTTCACACTCTGCAACTCTGGGCAATAGCTTGCTTAATCTCCACTACGGCCCCCCGCGGCGGGATGCCTGGCTTTCACCTTGGGGATACCCAGTAGGGGCTATCTCACAGGGAAAAACCAGGACCGGTTCCCAATGCAAAGCGCTTTGAGACCTGGCGGTGATATTGCGCTATATAAAAACCTATCCATCCATCCATCCAACCGATGAATACCCCTGAAACTAATGAACTAAATAAAAACGTCCCCCTGAGCACAGCAGGAATGTCGCGAGTTGCAATGTCAAGAGATTGTTTCAAAAGTTTAATCCAAAATTTAGGCAAGGATCTTCAAGTGGATTGACAAAGGTTTTTTATTCTTTGTTTGATGGGACGATATTCATTTCATCATATCATCACTCCATAGAGCCAACTTAAATGCATATCAGCATGCATTTCCACTTCGCCCAATGCATTTCGTGCAGTGTTTGCCCTTCGTCAGGGGAATTCTATACAAAAATAAGGCAAAGAAATCATGAGTAACCAACCGACATTGGTGTACCTGCACCTTCACCCAGGTGAACTCGGACGGTGTAACGAAATAATAATAGACAAGGCACTGAACCGTGCTAACTCTCAGGGGAGGAGGGTCAAATCGGGCGTCCATAAATTGCCATGCAAACAAATTTACTAAAAGTGTGTACTGACTATTAGAACGAAAATCATGGACATACACAAATCGCAAGTGTGGAACCAAATAAATGAATAAAAACGTATAAGTAAACGCGGGTGCACCATTGTTGAGAGCACTATAAGAGCTCAAAAATTGTTGCCTCACATGTTATTGTAAGGAAAAAATACTGGCTGTTGTAACAAGCTTTATTTCGATATCATTCATATATCTTAAAAAGCAGTACAAAATGAGTAAAAACAGTAAAAAGTTCAGTGCATAGATATAAACATACAATTCATAATAGAAAAAACATGGGTATTGCACATAAGAACAAGCTAAAATAGATATTTAAACGAGATACAGGAGCCTAGAGGATCTAACACGCCATGCCCAACCTAAAGAATTTGGCCAGGCCACATGCAAACAGGGGACGAGGATCTGATCTTAAGATTCGTAAAGCCTCCTTATGCGATCTAGTACCAAGGCTCCTACAAAGAGGCTTCAGCCATTTACGGCGTGGAGCTGCATAGGCTGGGCATTCGAACAGTAGGTGGGGAACTGACTCAGACCTATTCACACAGAAGGGACAAAAGGGAGTCGTCTGTGCCGGAACCTTCCAACTGGCAGTTAGTTTCCCCACTGGAAGTAAACCCACCCTGAATTTAAAGTATAGTGCCCTGTCCAAGTTTTTGAGATCATATCCAGATATGGTTCGCATAAGGGCACCTCCTTGACCATCAGAAATTCCACAGTTGTTTTGCAAAAGTTGGCCTTGCTATTTCTGCCATCAATCACCCAACTCCAGTATAACTTCTTCATAATTGACTTGGGCAGGGCAGATCTGCTAGACCAGGCATCTTCAAGACCCAGGTCGAAAAGGAGGCGCTTAACTTCCTTTAACCAACGAACCTTGGACCAACCGGGTGTGAAAAGAAGTTCCTTTAAGCCCTCTGCATAACTAGACAGTTCTGGGACCCTCCAAATGCGTGCCCACAAAAGAAGGGGGCGCAGCCTCGCCAGATCACTAATGGGCCGAGTACCCGCATCTAAAAGAAGTGGGAGGGATGGTGTGCTATACGGGAGGCCCATAAGGTCTTTATGGAATTTATTTTCTGAGCGGGACAAAAAATCTGAATTCTGCACGCCCGACAGTTCTGCCCCATACAAAGCTGCACTCACCCCTTTTGCCCTATAGATGTCAAGAACTGGAGCAATGTGTTTGAGTGATGAAGCACGTTGTTCCTTAAGGAGGGCCCCCACCACCCTCTTGTGGGTCAACAGCATCTTTTGGTGGTGGGATTTCCAGCTCATGGAATCACAGAGGCGGATGCCTAAATAATCAAACTCCTTGACCCTCTCGAGTGGGACGGAGTCCAAGGAAGGTGGATTGACAGTCTTCTTTGGGGGGTTTAAAACCAGGAACTTAGTTTTCCCTGCATTGATAACAAGTCCCCTTAGGTCACAGAAGGTTTTTAAACTAGTTAGGAGACATTGCAGGCCAGCTGGACTTTTGGAGATCAGGAGGGTATCGTCTGCAAATAGGAGGGTAGGTATTTTCCTGCCAGCCAGGGAGGGTGCATCTGCTGGATGTTTTAATAGATGCTCCATCACTCCGTTAACATACAAGGAGAACAGAGTGGGGGCTAGCACGCATCCCTGGCGGACACCCCTATTTACAGGAATGCGTGATGTTTTTTGACCCTGATTACCCCACCTGATCTGCGCAAAGTTACCTTCGTGAAACTTTATAAGCATGTTGAGTAAATATGAGGGGATACCCAGAGCATTAAGAACAGTCCAGAGTTGGCTACGTGGGACCAGGTCAAAGGCAGTCCGGAGATCTATAAAAGCAAGGTACAGACTGCCCTTGCCCAGTACAACCACTTTCCAGTAGATCATCATTAACCGGAATGACTGTTCAATGGTCCCCATGCCGGTTCTAAAACCAGCCTAGAAGTCTGAGAGGATTTGCTTCTCCTCTATCCACTGCAAAACCCTTCCTAGGACTACCTTGCCAGCCACCTTCTATGTGGAGTCTAAGAGGCTTATAGGGCGATAGTTAGCAGGGTCGTCCCGACTTCCCTTCTTAAAAATCGGGACGACCTTTAGCGCCCTTCCATGAGTCCGGGAGATTCCCACCATACAAGCCAGAATTCAAAAGGGAAGCAATGAGTCTCCCCCACTCTTCTGGGTTGACCCGAAGCAGGTCGCCTGGGATGCCATCTGGTCCTGCAGCCTTGTTTAAAACCAGGCACTTAATCGCCCCCACTACTTCCTTAGGCGAGAAGAGATTATCCTCATTGGGTTCTGTGCATTCAATAAGGGGCTGTGACAGCATGCTAGTAGCCGGACCCACAGACAGAGAATAGAGCTGAGAGAAGTGGCTAAACCATGCTTCACCAGTTATATTACATGTTAGTAAAGAGTCCACGGGTCTATCCCTTGCTCTCAGCAAGTCCCAAAAACCCTTGGAGTCTTTCCTAGAACTAGCCACCTTTAGATCATTCCAAAACTGGGTCTCGTGCTCACCCCTTGCCCTAGATATAGCCCTTCTGTATTTTTTCCTAGCAAGGCTGATCTGGCCACCATCCTTGGCTTTCACTGCTTTAATTAACTCCCGTTTGGAAGAGCGGCAGGCGGAGGAGAACCATCTCGCGTTGCCCATAGGTCCAGCTCTTGTGTTACCCCTCATAGCTGCTGGGCGGACCGTGAACAATTCGCCTAGCGCATTGGTGGTTTCAGAAAACAAGGTTGGAACATCATGCTTACTGAGTCCCGGAGAGTCTAAGCGCAACATAGCATTAGACATTATAGATTTTATTTCTAAGATTTTTCCCTCATTAACAGCAATTTTGTTCCATTTCAGCCGCCTGCCACAATTGGAAGGGCGAACTTCGTGCGTTGTTTTCCATACATGTGAGATTAGGTCTGGGACCTTACCCTTCCAGGGAGTGGACAGAGTCATGGCTAAGGGATTGTGGTCACTGTCAATAGATGATAGGACCACCATATCTATCAGGTGAGCCCAGAGCCTGTGATTCAGGAGTATATAATCAATCCGTGAGGAATAGCCCACCCTGTTGAATGTGTGTGCCCCAAGGGAATCAGACTTAGATCTACCATTAGTTGCCCTAAGGCCAAGTTCCAAGCAAAGGGCATTAAGGTCTATGGCACTTTGGGTCCAACTTCTAATGGGTATGAGAGTGAGGGGGGGAATACCTCTCCTAGCATCATCTTCACTGGTGCCTAGTATATCCTCACTAGCTAGTGGTTCAAATGAACAATTAAAATCCCCGGCTAGTAAAACAAAGGAATGTGCATTACAAGATCCAAGTTCCTCCTCAATTCCTGTGAGTGCTAGCATAGATGTACCACCCCTTGCCCCTCTGACATAGATATTGAAAACTTCTAGCTTCCTCCCCCTAGACCCTTTAACTGAAATTCTCTGCAGGTCAGGTAATTTTGTTGGTATAGTCCTGATGTTTAAGCCAAGGGAGATGCTAGCCCAAATTAATAAGCTGCCAGACGGACGGCCTTTACCACCAAGTGATTGCACCGCGGGCACAAAGTAGGTAGAAAAGCCCACCTTGTGCCGCGGTTCCAGGCACCAGGTTTCCTGGAATAAACAAATCCCGAAGGATTCAACAAATGAATTCCATTCGGGTATGTCGATATTCCGTGCAAGGCCCGCTACGTTCCAGCTGACCACCTTCAATACTGCACCACCAACACCCCCTGTTCCTGGCCCAAGGGCAGTCACAGGGGGGTCAGTAGTGGAGCTAAGAACCGCAGCCATAGGCAAAGGCAGAGAGTCCCCCTCGGTGACCACCGGGAAGGGCTGGATAATCTCTGCCCCTGAGAGTGGCATTAATGATAAGTTGGAGCTACTAACAGGAGTGCCTTTAATACGAGTTACTACAGCCAATGGCAATAGCGCCGGGGCAGACTCAGACAAGCTACATGGTGCATGGGCGGCACTTTGGAAAGGGTTCCTCGTCACTTTAGTAAAATACTTTAAGACTGAGTTGGGATCTAAGATGCTGGACACTGTCCTCCCTGTGCCCGTTTCTGTTCTTACAGGTGGGGTATTCCCTATAGTACACCTAGTTGACATAGATTCAGTGCTCGACATAGGGGGTGTATATTCAGGGCCAGATGGGGGTGCCATTTTCGTAGGGAGTCAATCCACCTCTTCTAGGCAACCAAACCTATTAAAGGTTGGTGCCCCGTTCCACAATCTATTGGTGCCTTGCCAGCCATCTCTTAGCCCTCCCCGAACCGGGTTTCGGACCAGTGACCAGTTCCCCCCGTGGTTTGGGTTTGGCCGAGGAGGGTAGAAAAAAGTGAGTGGTCTAACTATAATAGACGAATTCTCACCACATGCGTTCCATGAACATATGTGTTGTACCGTAAGTGGGTCTTCGAATGAGACGACGATGCAATCACCTGGGATGGATTTGGGTGATGGACCTACCCAAGGAACCCTTCGCACCATTAAGATATTGCTTCTCAGGTGGTTAGGTAATGGCCTATTTGCATTCAGCCAATGAATTACCTTATTTTTAAGTGACCAAAAGTTTTCTTGGTATTGGGTCTCAATTACAGGAACTCCAGCTAGCACCACAACATACGGCCCTGCATCTGGGGGGAGGTCTATAAAACCCCTGCGATAATTCTCTATGATTTGCGGCCCCTGTGAGTTTGTTCGATGGGCCATAGTTTCTTTTGTTCTCGGGGCAGCAGCTTCTATTAGGGGTGGTATTAGTTGTGCAGGGTGTTGTTTAGGTGCCTTCACTAGGGGATTGGTGACTATGGGATCGTAAGCCTTTGAGCGTGGTTTGGGTATAGGTTTAGTCGGGGACGGTGCTGGTGGAGCAACAGTAGGTATCAATGCAATTTTATCAGCTCCCGACGGGATGTTGGATTTGTTTTCCTTTAGGCTAAGGCTTGCTAACGTTAGAATACTCTTCTCCACCTCGAGAAGATGGTTTTCTATGCGTGAGAGTCTGAGTTCTAGGGGGGTTAAGAGCTTTTTTAAAGTCTCCCATACTATTTTTAAAAATTCCTCATCGCTTCCCTCTGCCTCACGTGTGGATACCCCAATCTTCACAGCACCATTTTGCGAATCATTCTCCCCTTCTAAGATATCTAGCTTGGCCTCGTCAATGGTCGAGCAATTCTCTTCGACACTTACATGCGCCTGAGCTGGGACTCCGTCCCCACCTACCCCACTAACTGCAGTAGGCTTTCTATCATTAAAGTATTGTGCCCTAGCAACTTTGGCCTTCTTCCTAGAGTAGGCAGATTTTGTGTTACGTTTCCTTTTTTGTACTATATCATTGTTGCTAGCACACAGATTCTCCCCATACAACTCAGTGGTTTTAGGAATTCTTTCAGAAGGTGGCCCCAAATCTAAGGCAAGTGCATTCAACGTGGGACTCTGATTGGCATGGGAAGGGGCCAGCCCTGGAGTAGTGACTTGCGCAGGTGAGGTTGAAGCTATAGTATGATGGATATCTGCCTGTATGATAATTGGCCGTGGGCCAGCCAGGCGCTCGGGGGTTTTGGCAGATGCAATATGGCCCAGGGATGACTTCTTTGACATAGCAAGATCCTGGGACAATCTTCTAGCTGCATCTAGTTCTAAGGAGACTCTTTGCTGTATTTTAGTGATTTCAATATCAATGGCTGTATTGGTCCTGGTTATAAAGTCATCAGCGGTCCCATTCAACATTTTCCCTCCTTTAGCAGCCCTACTACGGCTTACATGCGAACACATGGTTCCTAGTGGGCCCGTCAGGGACAAATATGCAGAAAAATTCTAGCAAGCAGCAGGGTTGGCAACAAGGGGGAGGCCCAGTCCAGTCCCTCCCGTCCTCGAACGGCCTCAAACGGCCCGCCCTTTGCCCGGGCTTAGCCCCGGCCTTAGTCCAGCACGCGTCCCGCGTGTGCGTGTTGTGGCGTAATTATATAGTTGTGGGAGTGGGCGGGAAGAGACACCAGGTGTGCTGGGTTGTTGAAGCACGTTGCCTCCTGGGTCTCGCAGTCCCGGCCCCTGCAGGCGTGCTGGTAATGAACCCGGGTTTTCTGCTCCCAAAGGGTTTCTGCGTGTGTCAGGCTCTCTGCCTCAGTGGAGAAAGGTAAACGGCTGCGAGCGGCCCCCGCGGAGCGGTGGCCGCGAGCCGTAAGTAGCCTGAAGCTGGGGGGCGGGAAGAGACACCAGGTGCGCTGGGTTGTTGAAGCGCGTTGCCTCCTGGGTCTCGCAGTCTCGGCCCCTACAGGCGTGCTGGTAATGATCCCGGGTTTTCTGCTCCCAAAGGGTTTCTGCGTGTGTCAGGCTCTCTGCCTCAGTGGAGAAAGGTAAACGGCTACGAGCGGCTCCCGCGGAGCGGGGGCCGCGAGCCGTAAGGAGCCTGGAGCTAGGGGGCGGGAAGAGACACCAGGTGCGCTGGGTTGTTGAAGCGCGTTGCCTCCTGGGTCTCGCAGTCCCGGCCCCTACAGGCGTGCTGGTAATGATCCCGGGTTTTCTGCTCCCAAAGGGTTTCTGCGTGTGTCAGGCTCTCTGCCTCAGTGGAGAAAGGTAAACGGCTACGAGCGGCACCCGCGGAGCGGGGGCCGCGAGCCGTAAGTAGCCTGGAGCTGGGGGGCGGGAAGAGACACCAGGTGCGCTGGGTTGTTGAAGCGCGTTGCCTCCTGGGTCTCGCAGTCCCGGCCCCTGCAGGCGTGCTGGTAATGATCCCGGGTTTTCTGCTCCCAAAGGGTTTCTGCGTGTGTCAGGCTCTCTGCCTCAGTGGAGAAAGGTAAACGGCTACGAGCGGCTCCCGCGGAGCGGGGGCCGCGAGCCGTAAGTAGCCTGGAGCTGGGGGGCGGGAAGAGACACCAGGGGCGCTGGGTTGTTGAAGCGCGTTGCCTCCTGGGTCTCGCAGTCCCGGCCCCTACAGGCATGCTGGTAATGATCCCGGGTTTTCTGCTCCCAAAGGGTTTCTGCGTGTGTCAGGCTCTCTGCCTCAGTGGAGAAAGGTAAACGGCTACAAGCGGCACCCGCGGAGCGGGGGCCTGCGAGCCGTAAGTAGCCTGGAGCTGGGGGGCGGGAAGAGACACCAGGTGCGCTGGGTTGTTCAAGCGCGTTGCCTCCTGGGTCTCGCAGTACCGGCCCCTGCAGGCGTGCTGGTAATGATCCCGGGTTTTCTGCTCCCAAAGGGTTTCTGCGTGTGTCAGGCTCTCTGCCTCAGTGGAGAAAGGTAAACGGCTACGAGCGGCTCCCGCGGAGCGGGGGCCGCGAGCCGTAAGTAGCCTGGAGCTGGGGGGCGGGAAGAGACACCAGGTGCGCTGGGTTATTGAAGGGCGTTGCCTCCTGGGTCTCGCAGTCCCGGCCCCTGCAGGCATGCAGGTAGTGATCCCGGGTTTTCTGCTCCCAAAGGGTTTCTGCGTGTGTCAGGCTCTCTGCCTCAGTGGAGAAAGGTAAACGGCTACGAGCGGCACCCGCGGAGCGGGGGCCGCGAGCCGTAAGTAGCCTGGAGCTGGGGGGCGGGAAGAGACACCAGGGGCGCTGGGTTGTTGAAGCGCGTTGCCTCCTGGGTCTCGCAGTCCCGGCCCCTACAGGCGTGCTGGTAATGATCCCGGGTTTTCTGCTCCCAAAGGGTTTCTGCGTGTGTCAGGCTCTCTGCCTCAGTGGAGAAAGGTAAACGGCTACGAGCGGCACTGGCTGTATCATGTGTGACAAACATGCTAAAATCGCAGTGTGTAAACCAACTCAATGACTAGTAAGTGAACGCGGGTGCATCCTAGTTATGAGCTTGTAACAATTTAACAAACAAACGAAATAAGGTGACAAGAGGGCCCAAAACATGCTAAATCAAGGCTGATGGTAAGTTAACTTACTTCAACGAAGTGGCAGTGACTCGAGGCTGGTGCTGGTGTTCGAACAACGGTGCAGTGCACGGGACCCTAGATAATGTACTGGTGCAGAGGTTGGAGATGTACTAGGTGTTCAAAGAGTAATGATATAAAGGGTGCAAGCGCCATGTTGGACGAGTGCAAGTGTGTCGATAACCAAATAACAACATAAACAAGAGGAATGGTGCCAATAAATAAACCATCATAGGGCGCAATGCAAATAAAGTCAAAGTACACAAATAAACATTACATACTCAACAAGCCGGTTAGAACAACGCCACACTTTTAATGTGTTAACGCTATTAAATTGTTCTGTTATTCACCACATTTTTACCAATACTGCCATCTTGTGTCCCTTGGTTGTATTTTTTCGGCTGAAACTATTACTGATACCGTATAGCTTATGGATTCATGTCCTCTGGAGAGCTACACTATAATTGTGCTGTAGCATATGCGTCACATCCTAAGTCTAAAAAGAAAGATCAAAGATGCAAGGATACGGGAGTGGGTCCGTGAAGTGTGAAGCAGTGGGCGGGGAAGCAGATCCCTTTGAAGCTGCTAGGCCGAAATGTGAGTCACGGCCTGGCGGCCTTGAAGTGTGAACCAGTGGGCGGGGAGGCAGGAGCAAATGGTAAGGGGAGCCTTTGAAGAGCAAGGCAGGGGGATAGAAGCGCGGTCACGAGCACGTGCACTTCTACAAATCCGCATCGTGAAGTCAGCTTTGTGGTTTGGCTGCAATAGGTCTCTCTGCGAGACCTAAAAATGCATGTTTTACATTTACATGCACAAAGCGGCAGGCACCGCGCGGTGCCTGCCGCTTTGTGCATGTAAATGCTGAGGGGTACCGTAGGTACCCCCCATGTGCACCCCCCACCCCCGACACCCTGGGGGCCCGCAACGGGCCCCCAAACACCAAAGACCACATGCTTTTCCACGGCGGAAAAGCCGCCGTGGAAAAGCATGTTTCAATGCACATCGTAATTTGGCTGACGGTGTCTTGCAGACACCGCCACCAAATAGCCCTCCACAACCCGCGGATCAGCGGCGGACCGCAATCCCACCGCCATCCTAATCTGGCGGTGGGTGTTTTCTGTGGCCGCGGCGGTGAATCCGCATCCTCCAGGTTGGCGGTGGCTTCCGCCGGCCTGGAGGATGCGGATTCACCGCCATCCTAATCGGCCCCCATATTATTACATCACTTCATTTTAGTACAATTGTTCCCGTTAATAAACATACATTTCAGTATAGTTCAACTCTTTTATATGTATTAATATTATTCTACATGTTTTCATCATTTTATTTTTTAAGCACATTTTTACGATGGTTCTGCTACACTAATCTCTATTTCATGTATCACTTTTGTGATATTTCATAATATTGTGAGAGCAGGAGCCATCTTGGGTATGCCTGCTATAAAAGCCATGCTCAAGAGCTTACTAGTTGCCTGTTTTTCTTACCTGTGCTGGAAGCAGCATCGCGTCTCTTCAGCTCCGATTCCCAGCATCATGGTTAGATTTGTTCATCAGGTTGTGGGTGGCCCAAATTATCCAAAGCAGCACTACTGGTTACTAACACGGTAAGGCGCAATCATGTGCTGTGCAATGAGCTAGAACTTACTGTAAGGGGATCTGATTTGCAGGAGGCGCAGTCCTCAACGAGAAACAGGAAATCTGTAAAGCAAAGAAAGATTGCTAAAAGTCAAGATATAGAACACTAAATTTGGAAGTGAATTTAGAAACTCAGTGAACATTCAGAAAAGTCTGGGAGTTTCCCCCAAGAACTTCAAAGCTGGCAAACTTAAACTAATACACTAATGAATGCTGTGTTTGAATGTCACACAGAAAACATTTATGATGTTGGACATTAAAAGTCATTAAATTGTTTCTAAACCACTCCAAATTTCAATGTAGACATAAATTTCATTGGGTAATAAAGATACTAGTCACTGGCGGACGGTGCCTAGATTTGTTATTCTAATTGAATGTAGCTTTTTCCCTAGGAAGGTGCAGAGAGTAACACAACTTGGCAGAATATCTAACTCCTGTGACCGACAGGTGTGCCTTGATAGGCAGGACTGCTAACAGTTATGGGCATCTCAACTGAAGCCAATCTCTTTTTTGTCACTTCCCATTCCCATTTTCTCTGCGAGGCTGATCTCATTCTCATGTTGCCTTTGGTCGCTAGGGTGGGAGCAGTGGCGTTAGGAGCCAGCTTTAGTGACATCTCGTTCCCACAGGATCATGCATACCAAAGGTTAGCCTGTCCATGAAGAGGACCGAAATGGTGGATACACGTTTGCCTGGGACTTGCCTGGTGCCATAAAAGATGAGCAATATTACGGTTTCAGTGCTGCAACATTAATGGAAACATGACAGGTGGACCCATAAACGTTTGCAACAGTCGACATGGTCTTAAGGTTGCAAAACCACAGCTTTTTTGAGGAGTTAGCTTAGAAACGGTGAGTGGGTGAGGAACTGTTCTTGCTTGCACTACCAAAGACAAAGACAACTGTTTCACCAACACAGTAACAGCAGGCCAGTATTTCTTACTTCTCATGCTGTTCAAGATCTGCAATGCGCCATAAATACTTGGAAGCCCAGAGGCTCAACCTTTCGTGGGACACAAAGTTCTCTCTTTGACTGTGTACCTCACTAGCCTACAGGCTGCCTTCGAGACACACTGGGAGCTGCGCAAACGTATTGATGTATACAAAGTAGATCATGACTGGAGGTTGGGGGGAGATGTGGTCTCATATGACCAAAAGACAGGGATCTTAATACAGGGTAACAGACAGCAAAGAGTACTCATTTCCAGAATACCCCTGCTGCATATTTACTCACTCAAAGCTCTAACCACTCTGGATGAAAATAAACTCTCTGCATCCATTTAAGAGACAAACCAATACAATAATCTCTTTGAACAAAATTATGGAATTTTCCATGCGCAAAGGGAAAGCATGCCTTGTAACACTGGGGAAGGTTCCACAGCAGCAGAATAAGGCAGCATTTAAATCTTATACAACGGCCATAGCTGAAAGGAAAGAGCTTGCTCACTTAAATATAACCTAGTCTCAAGTAGATATGCAGAATCACACTTCCCCAAGCCCCGATAGCATCTACAGCAACTTTGACAAGGACGATGAGAATCTTAATCAAGGAAGATGTTTCCAAAACTCTAATCAAACAGCTTAAGGAAGAGGAAAACGAAAGCAATTCACTATGGGCCAGATGTAGGTAAATACTATTTACCTAATCTTAAATACCGAATTTTACCGATTCGGTATTTAAGAATAGGTAAATAGTATGTAGGTAGTTTTTCGGTAAATTTTACTGAATCTGTAAAATTCGGTATTTACCGAATCGGTATTTACCGATTCGGTAATTGACATTCATTCCTATGGGCCTGGAGGCCCGTAGGAATGAATGTCAATTACCGAATCGGTAAATACCGATTCGGTAAAAGGGGGAAAACATTGAAGGGTGGCAGCACCCCTCAATTGTGTATGGGTGCACATGTTGCAGCCATACATGCCCTAAGGGCATGTATGTCTGCAACATGCCACTGTTGGAAAAGCAAAAAAAATGCTTTTTCAAAGGTTTTCATAATTTACCACCAACTTGTAGTTGGTGGTAAATAACGAATCCGAGGAATGCACTAACTTGAGTGCTCCCTACATCCTGGATTCGGGAGTTTACCGAATTGGGGCCATATGTAGGTAAATTGCATTTACCGAATCGTAAATACCGAATTTTACCGATTCGGTATTTACAATTCGGTAAATGCAATGTAGGTAATTATTCCTTAACAATTACCGAATCGGTAAGAATCGGTAAGAATCGGTAATTACCGAATCGGTAATTACCGATTCGGTATTTGCCATTGATTCCTATGGGCCTTGAAGCCCATAGGATTCAATAGCAAATACCGAATCGGTAATTACCGATTCGGTAAAATTACCGATTTTACAAGGGGGACAGGGTGTCACTTTGACACCCTGTTGCACCCCTGTTTCTGGCTTTTATGCCATGTGACACACATACATGCCCTTAGGGCATGTCTGTGTGCCACATGGAACAGGTGTACATGCACAGATGTGCATGTACACAGGAATTCGTTATTTACCATGCCATAATATTTCATGGTAAATAACGAATTCCTAAGGGCCTGTGGCACTGTTTCCAGTGCCACCTACATCCCATATTACCGATTCTGTACATTTACCGAATCGGTAATTTACAGATTCGGTAAATTTACCGATTCGGTAAATATACAGAATCGGTAATATTTTGGCCACCTACATCAGAAAATCAAAATACCGGTCGGTAACGGCCGAAATCGGCCGTTACCGACCGGTATTTGGTCACCTACATATGGCCCTTGGTATGTTAAGAATTCTGCATTTTACCGAATCCTTAAATTACCGATTCGGTAAAATACCGAATCCTACAAAAATGCCACCTACATCTAAAAAGCCCAATACCGGTCGGTGACGGACGAAATTCAGTAATTTCGGCCGTTACCGACCGGTATTGGGCGACCTACATCTGGCCCTAAGCCTCATATCTTATCTAAATACCTCTCGCTAAGACACTTCATCCACTTAAACTTGAAAACTCTAATACCCTCCACCTTAAATCACTCACTGATTTACCTCTATTCATTCAGAATACAGCAAGGCAAAGCTCTCTCAGAAACTAAAGACAAAACAGCATCGCATCCAGAAGATTAATGTGAGTCACAGCAAGATGTTTGCAGTTTTCACCAACCTGCACCATAGTTTATCCAACGTGGCCGAAACTAAACATCATATTTTTCAGTGCAGGAAACTCTGGCTATTAAAGAGAAGCAGAGGGTTGAGAACAATCAGAAACCTACTAAAAGTGCAGTCATTTAAACTGAGTTAATTTAAAACGTTCATACTCATAAGCACATCTTATTTGATCCTAAAGTATTGGGAAACTCAGGTCTGATTAATCTCATTGAAAAAGCGCCAATAGTTGAAAAGAACTCCCCAGAGTGCCTAACAGAAGAGATACAAAAGAATGTTAGCAAGAAAACTGGCTGCTGCTTCAAACGAATTTCAGATGTTGCTCCCACAGCTGAAACAAGAGCTGTTAGTTGTTGCAGTGCTTCTGAATATTCTTGCTGAAATACAGACTAGTATACATAATAAAAATTTAATTACCTGTCTACACTCTGAGTTTAAGGATATTCAAGCTCAAAGGGAGAGATTCAAAACCAAATGCAATATTTAGGACAGATTTACAGACATCAAAGTTGTCCATGAAAATACCCAATAATTAACAAAGACACTATTCAAGGAGGTGAAAGCTTAAAATCTAAATATGATAAGCATAAAAATCGAACGAGGAGGTCTAAATTAAGGTTCATGGAAACGCCCCCACCTGCCCTAAACAAATAGAACTCTTTAATTACTGAAATGAAGGAATGGATTAATACACATGTTCTGCCTGGCTCAATATAAGATTTTTCAATCTGCACAACCCATTGAATAGCTTTCACACTCAGGGCCTCATTACAATGTTTGTTGTTTTTGATCTCGGGACCGGTCAACCTCCGGTTGGTGGTCCTAAACCGCTATTACAATGCGACCGAACATGGTGTGGTCTCAGCACAAGCTCCCATAGAGAAATAGAGTTTTTGTTAATCCCTGCACCGAGTGGCAGGCACCTCATGGTGCCTGTCACGTGGTGCAGGGATTAAGAGGGGGGCGCCATAGGTGCCTCTTCAGCCCCCAACTGGAGGCCGCAGGTAGAAGGGGGCCCTGCTGACGGAAAGCTTGACTTGGAAAGCCTGTGGGAAACCAACATCATAATCCCGACGGCGGAAATGCAGTCTTTAAGTTATTATGTGCCAGTTCCTACTAGGAAGCTAGCCAGAATGACCGACCGGTTTCACTTCCGACTGATGTCATTGTAAAATGGCGGTCGAAAGTGAAACCTAAATTATAATAGAGAACCAAAAAGATACCTTGGTAGTTGGACTAAAAACATATTAAGGATTCATGTAATGTATTGACATTCATTCCACTTCTAAAATAATCATTTATTAGAAAGATGGAATAGGCTTCCCCTATCAATTACAGGTAGAGTGTTTCTTATTAAATGAACATTCTACATTTAGTTACTTTTCTCTTTTCCATGTTTCTGTGTAAATAAATGCAGTTTTTAAGAAAGTTGAAACCTTACTCTAAAATAAACAACATCCTCATTCAGCTTATAAAATATTTTTACCACAAGCAGAAGGGGATTTAGCTGTAGCAGGATTACTGAACTATTAGTCTGCTACATATTTAGAAATTCATTCATGACTTTTCAGTCAATCTGATATTACATTTTTAATCACTTTGGATAGTGTTATACATCCATCCCCAAAACAGACATTAAAATCCCAACTTAGGGGCCGATTAGGATCGTGGACGGACTTGAGTCCGTCCGCGACCCCTGAGGAGGAGGGAACGTCCGCAGGGGCTGCGGCATTCCCTCCGAGCAGATTAGGATGTGACCGCCAGGGTGGCGGTCACATCCTCTATCTTTAACATTCCGCTGCAAGGTTAAAAATGCATGCATCACATTTGCATGCACAAAGCGCAGTGCCTGCTGCTGTGTGCACGCAAATGCAGGGGGGTACCATAAGTACCCCCCATGTGCACCCCCACCCCCCCTTCACCGAGGGGGCCCGCAACGGGCCCCCGAAGTGAAACTCCGTATGCTTTTCCACGGCGGAAAAGCCGCCGCGGAAACGCATGTTTGTGACACCATCCTAATATGTCTGGCGGTGTCTGATAGACACCGCCAGCCATGTTAGAGCTTTTCCGCCGCGGTCGGAAAAGCAGCGGACGGACTTCCTGACCCCCCAGCCATCCTAATCTGGCGGGGGGTCTTTGACGGCTCCGCAGCGGTTTTTCCGCATCCTCCGGGCCGGCGGACTCTTCCGCCGGCCCGGAGGATGCAGAAAAACCGCAATCCTAATCGGCCCCTTAGTACGTTAGCACACCATGAACTTGCTTGGTATCTTGCAACAGCAGTTATTTCTAATGTTGCATATTGGTCAGGTCACCAGCTAGATTAGGGTATGAGACACCACAGAGACGGAGCACAGAGAAGGTGGAAAATGGGACAATGGTGAATAAGAAATTGCACCACCAGAGCTACAACTCCCATAGTCACTCATGCGGCCCCAGGCACAGTTGGAAAGTTTCCCACAGGTACACTTCTGTGCCTGTGGGGAACAGTATACAAGATCTAACAGGTATAGGGACAAATTGTCTGGCAACTGCAGTTGTTGTGACTCTGTCAACACTTGCTACATCTCGCATCTGACTATTCCACCCCCCCACCTTCATTATTTGTCCCTGCTCGGTTTTCTCAGTCACCTTGTGTTTCCCCGATTTGTGGCATACTTGTTTCTTACTGTGTGACCTTTGTATGTCAGTTGCCTCCTCTCTACCAGGCTCCTTCCTTCCTAGTGCCCTAGTGAAGTTCTATCCTTGTTCGGTTCCTGAGCGGGACGCCCAGAAATCATGGGAGCTAGCTATATCATATATATATAAGTCCATATGTACATCCTTTGAGTGTATGTTATTTGTTTCCTGTTGGTGTGCCACCCCTTCACTGATGCATGTCCTCTCGCCATTAGATTGAGACTTGGTCTGCTTTCACTTGCGATCCAAGATCTTGTGCTGTGCATAATCCAGTTTGGATATTCCAATCACCAACCTGCGTGAGTGTATCTCTTGTTACCAGAGTTTACATGGACTCCTAATGTGGTGAAAGAGAGATTTGCCTAGACCCCCAGGCATCAGAGCTAGGAAGGCGTTACAATAAACACAGAAGCATCACCCTGGGCGCTTTATATAGGCAGCTCGTACCAAGTGACATACACCACGGGGAGGCGCTTGGTTGTGGGAAAAGAGGAGCCTGTTTTGGCAACTCGCGATGTATCTCATGGAAATATTTAAAGAACAAAATCTTTACACAAATAGGATGGCTTAATTTCTTAGATATCTGAGAAAGGTAAGAACTGATCCAAATCTACTGCTGACTAATAGAAACATGAAATGGCAAAAAGACACAGGCCTTACAACCAGCGCCACCTGTTTAAGTGAGGTGTGTGATTACAGTTTATATACAATGCGTTAAGCTAACTTTCCCAAAATGCAGTTGTAAGCACAGTGGCTGATCTATTACACCCCTGCCTATCTTCATAAGTGCAATTCCAATATATGAAATCAGTTTCTCAGGTGCCGAAACTATTGCATTTCTGCTCGTATGGTTTGGGCTTGTCCCTCATTACGAGATTATAGGAAACACATCTTTATATTTATAATAGTTTGTTTTGATATTAAGTAATCCCTGATACAATTTCTGTTGTTCACAAGTGCTTAAACATCTGAGTAATACTCCAAAAGGGGCAAGTCGCAGGTCGTTTTAGCAATATTATTTGCTAGATTAATAATTACCCCCCACAGGAAGGACAGGGACCCTCCAGGATTCTAACAAGGGGTATAAAAAAAGAGAATAAAACGAGAAGAGTATATGATTTGAAAAGAATCGATTCCAACTGCTCAGGCAGGGGCTACATTTTGGTTCAATAAACGTTAGAGTAGGTATGAGATGTTTATGCAAAACTGATTCACTTTTTATATCTTTTTAGTAATTCCAACATAAGTAAAATTAATCTGTGCTCAAAAATACATTTCAATACAGTATATTTTTTTCTATCTTGAATAGTATATTATAGTGGTATGAAATTACTGAAAACAATCATATAGTGATATTATGAACAGAAATTGTGAAGTGCATGATTATGCTTGCGTTCCAATACGAATTCCATTCCTCTTGTAACATAATGAAAACAGTTCAGTCCTCCTAGCTGTTTATCCTAAGATTTTAGATTAAAGAGGATAGATAAGAATTGGAGAGACAGAATACGGTTGGAGTTCTCTTGCACTGAAATAAAAAGTTAATGATATAGCCATCCAGATCAGGAGGAAAGCGACAACAATAGTTAAAATGATCACTAATGCTTTAAACATGCTGAAAACAAAGTTGAAGGAATCACATGGAGATATGGTCTACCTAAAGGACCACATATGCCATTTTTTGATCTCGTCTAAGGCAGCGCACATGCGCTGGATTTCCGAGATCTATTGTATTTTAAACAAACCTGAAAAGGGCTTATAGCTCACCCATTACTTATCATTGGTTGGCGTCATCTTCACTCTCACTTCTTCTGTCTTTATTGGTCAGTGGTGATCCAGCGGGCTATAGAAAATATATCATAAACTACGCTACCCAACTTCATAACCTATAAACAAAATTCTATACTAAATATGGACCCATTTATGAACCTGATATATTTTGGGCCTACTGAATCAGGTGGTCAGAATAAATCTATATACACATTATCTATACACTATATACATATTTATGCATTTGCAAAAAGAATATTGTCATTTGAATAAAACCCAACCATTTAAACGACCACCATAGGCGACGTGATCTAGCTAAAGGTAACCTATACTTCTAAATAATCAAGACCAGCTTGTTTGTCAAAAGTAAGATTTTATTTTCTAAATTATGGTATATATGTTGTAAGTTTTATAAATGAAATTTATTTGCAATAAAGCAAGCATGATGGTAAGAAATATGAGAAAAATACAATTTAAGCAATTGAATCAATTTTAAAGAAATTATATAAAGTTTAGCATTTCTAAAACCTATTTCCCTAACTGAGCTAAATAGACAGAAATTAAAGTAAAGATCTTTGAGGATTCTTACGTGCTCCACGCAAAGTCCAGCAGCACATCACCCTCATCGGAAAGTCAGAAAGCAGCAGCCAGCCCAACCCTAAGGGCATGACTTTTTATACCTTTCTACGCTAACTAAACTAGCAAAGGAAAATTTTCAGAAATCTACGACGTCCCATTGGTTGAAAGTGACAAGTGACATGTCACCCGATTCTTAAAAAGTTCCACAAAATCATGTCTTACAAAGACCATTGTCTCTTCCACGTGAAGCCAGAAGCTTCCTGCGTTTGCAACTTTGTATTAAGTCATCCTCGCAGCTTCCATAGCCTTTCAGTATAACTTCCGCGGATGCCAAGTTAAGGACTGACAAAATGTTCACTTTCGACCTTGGCCATGTCCGACAGAATGATGTCAGCTCATCAGTTTTTGCTTTGTGAATGCAGCTTCAATAAACGTTTTAATTCAGAATGGGCGTCTCGTGACTTTCTGCAGAATTATAGATCAGCTCTTTTTCTGCGGCTCAAATAACTAGGCCCAAAAGCAGGCAACTTATGTTTTCTAGTATAAAACAAACACAAGAAAAGTATTAATGTAAGAAATAAAGTATATTCTGTATCCACCCCATGGTTTACTAATTAATTAACCCACCCGATTAATCAAAATGTTACCTAGCCATTGCAAACAAATAAAGCAGCGTTTATATTTACCAGTCTCCGTTTTTCTATGAGACCCATATGCACCTAGAATAGTAGAAATGACATCACACAGACAAGGAAAAGCAAAACAAGCACATGCTTCTTTTAAGTTTGCAGCAGTTAGTAATGACAAAAACAAAAACAATAAATTATTTTATTATTTTGCACGAACAAAAAGATGCAACATTTATGCACGTTTATGAGCACACATGTTAGTCCCCCCACGTGTAAAGTTTAATCTAAGTTGTATTAGCATGACATATCACAAATCATTAATAATTTTATTCATGTTATGGAAATGTGACTTTGCGAGTTTAAACAAAATTTTGTTTTCTATCTCGCTCCATCAACTCCCTCATCTGGTGATTAACAAATCACCACACCAGCACTCAAAATTTTGGTAAATTAAATTTTAAGAAATCGATTCAAATTCATTTGTATTAGTAAACCTAAAAATCTGTTTCAGCATAATCTTTGCAATTAACATAACGCTCTCTATGTAACTCCTGCAACTCGATCTCCCTTTCCTCTTCTTTTCTGAGTTTATAGATTCTCTTCTTTTCCTTCAACTGTTTCTTTCTTTTATGTAACAAACAACCTACTTTAGTCAAAATAAAAATGAATACTATTATAATCAAAGGTGCCAGAATCTTGCCAAGAATTGAACTTCCGATATTATGAAACCAGTTTTTAATTGCTTGAAACCTTTTTGAAAGTTTCCCTGTAAAATCTTCTTCTTCTAAAGGAATTATCTCTGAATGCATTTGTGTAATATTCTTAATATACATTTCAATATTCTTACTTTCATCCGGTATATATGTACAGCAATGTTGGACATGTAAAATGCCACAGACTCCTCCCTCTTTTGCTAGGAGTATGTCTAAAGCAAGGCGATCTTGAATTACCATGGATCTAATTGCAATAACTTCAACATTCACTAATTGAAATCCATCAGCAGTATCTGTTGATAATCTATCAACTATTGTGGACAATTTTCTGATTCTCCCTGCATTTAGGGTTATACCAACAAAAGGTATTACAGCTTGAAAAATATCTCCCAGAACTTCAGTAAAAGTTTCTCTTTTAGCTCTATTTACATAATTATGAATTTTAAACAATCCTTCTGAATCTCTGTCAACATGAAACACTTTAGGAAAAACAATTCCCACATAACAAGTTCCATACCAATGGTCTGGAAGGTTATAGTAAGCTTTGTCACCACAAACAAAATAAATTCCAGGGAAGATAGGATCTTTTCCACCTTTAAATCCCCAACCTCCCATAATCTGATAAGTATCTTCACAGTTGCTTGCACCTACAAAATAATTATCAAAAAGTGTATTATCTCTTCTAATGCAAAGCTTTCCACTAACAGGTTTGTCTATGTGAATTGCAATATTTTCAAGCATTTTGCCATTTAATTTCTCATCCTCTTTTTGCCAGAAGGATGACTTAGTCTGTTTGACTAATTCATTTCTCTTATAAATTGCTCTTCTCTCCTCAACCATATTCAAAAATTTCTTTCCTTCAGCACTTAATTTACATGTTAGATTATTCTTGTAAGCATACTCGTAAGTGAGTTCGTTAGTAACAAGGAAATATTCTCTCATTTGTTTTGCTTTCTTATGCTTATTTAAAGCATTATCAATCTTAACATTAGCAAAAATCTCATCATAATTTGAATAGTAATATTCTAAACGTCCAGTTTGATAAAATAAACTAGTTAATACACTACATGTAACAGCATAAGTGAGAGGAAGCATATTATATGTTACTCCCTCAGAAACAGAAGCAGGTAACTTAACACAGACATAACAGTCCTTTGCATCCATTACCTTTACATATTCACTCAAAAGCTTTGTGAATGTATTGCTTGAAAAATCACCTATTGATTTATCTTGATGAATGTTAGGCTGATGATCAATAACTTTTGCAGATGCACTATGTTTAGTTTGGCTAACCAGAGCTTTGCTTGTTATGTTAACTTTGTGTAATTCTCTATTCATTTCTAAAGGGATAATCACAGCTAGTACCAACCAGAGCAGAACTAAAATGAGCAGACATACCAGAGTCATCTTACAGCATCTTTTAAAAACAGAACATTTTGAAGTGTTCTCCTTAACGTAAGGCATTTTTAGGTTAGTTTTAGCCTCAAAAATAAAAATAAATTTTAAAATTTATATACACCCCCCTTAAAATATATTTTTCTTTTATAACCCTAAACAAGATTTTTTCGACCTTATGTCATACATAAGTTTTCTTGTACTAAACAGTTTTTCTTCGACCTTGTGTCAACTAACAGGATTTCTTCAGCCTTTTGCCAAATTAATAATTTTGTACTTCAATCATTGTCACTAATTTCTTGGATTTCGTTTTCTTCTTCACTACTATCATATATGTCAATAACAGGTGGAATTACTAAGTAAGTCCACTCAGGAGACTTGTATTTCTGGTTTGGTCTAATTATTCTCTTCCCTTTTCTCGATATCACTTCAATTTTTCTTCCAACTCCAACTTCTTTTCCTGGACTCTTTTGACTACTTATTTCTTCAACTTGTTCTATTGGCTTTTTGATCAATCTGACTCTCAATCTTCCACCAGGCCAGTAGTCTGCTTTTCTCACGTACTTCTTCTTTGGTTCAGAATTATTTGATTCTGACTTCCAAGTCCTTTTCTTTCCGTTTTCACTTCCACCTTCCACGTCACTTTCTTCAGTTTCGTAGTCTGAAATTTCAATTGACTCAGGAACTTCTCTATTCGGCAATTTCACTCCTTCAGGAACTTCACTTTGTCTTCCATCACTGGTACTTGGTAATTCGTTCTCCTCTTCTTCTTCAATTACCTCTAGCTTCCCAGATTTCGGATTTCTGTTCCTTACTTCAGAGCTTGTTCTCTGCCTTTCGATACTCTCCTGGTCTGAAACTTCTTTTGGTTCAGCTTCTTTGTCTTCAATAGAGACAACCGAATCCTCAGTTATCTTTCCTTTTAACAGATTCTCTTCACCTTCAGAATCTATTTCAATTATTTCTAAGTCTTTTCTTGTCAGATTTCCATTCACTGGCACAGTTTCCAGATGTCGACTTTCTTGTCGATCTTCAGAATCTGGAATTACTTCACCTTCTGTTCTGTCTTCTGCTTCAGAATCAGAATCATCTGTGGTATCACTTTCAACATCAGAACTCTCAGGAGTTGGTACTGGAATAGTATGACTTGGATGAATCCAGCGCTTCAATCCTCTGCACTTTACAGCATTAGTAGTGATCAATATTACCTGCCTAGGTTTCTGCCATCTAGGAGATAGACAATTCCTCCTCCGATGTACTTTCGTTCTGACCCAGTCTCCAGGTCTCAGATCATGTGTCAAAACTTTGTCATTTGATTGAGCTTCAGTTCCCACCTGATTAGACACAGAAGTTACCATATCAGATAACCTTTTACAGTAATCCAAAATTGCACTGTCATTTATGCTCAACAGTTTACCTACAGGTACAAAAGCTTGCCTCATAACTCTTCCCATTAAAATTTCATGAGGACTCAGACCTGTCTTTTTATCTGGTGTACTTCTTAATGACATCAAAACAAGTGGAAGAGCATCAGTCCACTTAACTCCTGTCTCTAGACACATTTTTCCAATTCTGTTTTTGATAGTTCCATTTATTTGTTCGACTACACCTGATGCCTCTGGTCTGTATGCACAGTGTATTTTCTGCTCAATGCTCAAAGCTTCACAAATTAACTTCAACAGTTTGTTATCAAAATGGCTTCCTCCATCACTCTCAATAGTGACTGGAAAACCGTACCTTGGGATGATTTCTCTGAGCATTAGTTTTGCCACTGTAATTGAATCACAATGTCTTGTAGGGAAAGCCTCTACCCACCTTGAGAATAAGCATACAATTACAAGTACATATTTCAAACAGTTGTGTAAGGGCATTTCAATGAAATCTATTTGTAACCTGGTAAAGGGACCACCCTCTCGACCAATTATTCCTGTCCCCACCACTGATTTTCTGTTTGGATTCATTTGTTGGCACGACAAACACCTTTGACAAAAAGATTCTGCAATGGTTCTAAATTTGGTATTGAACCATGTTTCTCTAAAAAGTCTGACCATAGAATCTCTTCCTAGATGTGCAGGACCATGATATAATCTGGCCATGTCAGCAATCAAGCAATTTGGTAAAACTATTCTGCCATCTTTGTAAACCCACACTCCATCTTCTTCACGTGGTCTACAATCTGATCTTAACCATAGGTCTTTTTCTTCATCATCTGCTTCGTTTTGTAAATCTCTAATCTCATGCCATGTTTCTACAACAGTTGTTAGCATTAATGAATTTGAATCAGTTTCTTTACTCCTCTCCCGATTGTATGAATAATTTTTCCTTGCGCAGTACTTTGCTGTTTCGTCTGCGAAGGCATTTCCCTTAGAAATATAATCAGTTCCTCTAGTGTGCGCTGCACACTTGACTATGGCAATTTCTTTTGGCAATTGTATTGCTTCAATTAATCTTCTAATGAAAACTGCATTTTTAATTGGTGATCCTGTTGATGTCATGTATCCTCTCTGTGACCAGAGTTGTCCATAATCATGCACAACTCCGTACCCATACTGACTATCAGTAATGATGGTAACTCTAATATCTTTTGATATTTCACATGCACGAATTAAAGCAATCAATTCAGCCACTTGTGCTGAACGAACTCCTTCAAGACATGATGCTTCTTCAACATCTACAACTGTACAAACTGAGTATGAAGCTTTCAAGACACCTCCTTCGGATCTTAAGCATGAGCCATCTACAAAGTAGACAAAATCCGATTCAGACAAAGGTCTGTCTTTGATGTCTTTTCTTGGTTTAGTGCAGAATTCCATGACATCTAAACATTCATGTTCAGTTTCAATATCATCAACAATTTCAGAATCAGGCAGTAATGTAGAAGGATTCAGATTCAAACATCTTGAAATCGAAACATTATCTGCTCCCAGTATGATTTTCTCATACTTTGTCAATCTGCTACTTGTTAAATGTTGAGTCTTACCTCTTGTCAGTAATATTTCAACTGAATGAGGCACAAAAACTTTTACAGGAAATCCCATAATGATTCCTTCACTTTGTTCAAGGCTGATACTTGTAGCTGCAACTGCTTTTAAACAACCTGGTAATGCTTTTGCAATTGGATCAAGAACTGCGGAGAAGTATGCAATAGGTTTCTTTAGATTTCCATGTCTCTGTATTAACACAGATAATGCACATCCTTCTCTCTCACTGCAATACAGTTCAAAATCTTTCTCATAATTTGGCATACCCAAAGCAGGAGCTTGGCATAAGCTCTTTTTCAGGTTCTCAAAAGATTCCATCTCAGCATCATTGAGAATAATTGGATCTTTTACATCTGATTTGGTCAATCTTTGTAGTGGTTTTGCAATTACTGAAAATCCACTTATCCATTGTCGACAGTAACCTACCATTCCCAGGAACATTCTGACCTGTCTTTGTGTTCTTGGCGGTAACATTGCTTGAATCATTTTTATTCTCTCTATTGTTACTTGTCTTTTTCCTTTTGCAATTCTGTGACCAAGATATTTTACTTCTTGTTTGCAAAACTGTAGTTTTGCTGGGGACACTTTATGTCCTTCTTCTGCAAGGCGATTTAACAGAATTATTGTGTCTGTTACACAATTTTCTCTTGTCTTTGCAGCTATTAACAAATCATCGATATACTGCACCAGCGTAGACCTACCTGGTAAGTCTAAATCTTCTAATGATCTTTTTAACAATTCATTAAAGATTGAAGGACTTTCTGTATAGCCCTGAGGGATTCTTGTCCATCCAAGGGTCTTACCTTGGAATCTGAAAGCAAAAATTTCATAACTGTCTGGGTGTAAGGGAACAGTAAAGAATGCATTGCAAAGGTCAATAACTGTGTACCATTCAGCATCATGTGGAATCTGAAATAGAATTACTGCTGGATTTGGAACCACAGGACAACATGGAATGACAATTTGATTAACCTTTCTCAAATCTTGTACGATCCTAAATGTTCCGTTAGACTTTTTAACTCCCATAATTGGTGAATTACAAGAGCTACTCTTCATTTCCTTTAATACACCTTGCTTGATTAACTTTTCAATTATAGGTGTAATACCTTCAATTGTCTCTGTTTTCATTTTGTACTGTGGAGTGTTTGGAAATTCTATTCCCTGTTTCAATGCAATTTTAACAGGATCTACATTTTTCATCAGACCCATCTCATTTCCAGTAAAATCCCATATTTCAGATTTCACTGTTTCCTTTAGCTCTTCAGGTAAATCCTTTTCTTCAAATGCAGGAAACAATTTTGTTTCTTCTGCTTCCATCATCATCATTGTCATCCTATACAAACCATCTTCCTCCATTGTTTGTAACTCAACTCCTTCAGGAGAACAATATATTCTGCAATTCATTTTACATAGGATGTCTCTGCCTAATAGATTTACTGGACTACTGTTACAAACCACAAATCTGTGTTTGTCTCTGTAATTTCCAATTTCAACTGGTACTGGATCAGTTAAGTCTGTTTTAATTTGCTGATTACTTACTCCCACAACTTGGATGGTATCCCCAGAGAGAGGTAGGTTTTCAATTTCCACTGATCTAACAGTAGAACGGGTAGCACCAGTGTCCACTAGGAAAGTGATGTCTACATCATTAACTTTCCCGTTTACATAAGGACCAGACTGGTCAACCTCAAGAGTGGCTCCAACAACACACTCTTCCTCCTCTATCGGGCACCGTCAGCAATAATCATCAGAATCACTGTCTTGACTTTCTGCTAATAAAAAATGTTGTGAAGCATTTTGCATTTGAACCTTTTGCTGCTTTTGCTGTTTTTGTGGTTTTATTACCTGTTCACATCCCTGAAATCCCACGTTTGGATTATATTTTTGAACTCCCCCACAATTCGGAAAAGGTGGTTGTGGCAATTGGTCTTGACGATTATTCACCTGTTGTTGTTGCTGTTGTTGTAATTGTCGCTGAATATTAAATTCATTTAACCCCTGTTGCATCTGTAGCTGTTGCTGCAGGTTAACACCATTCTGCATCTGTGGATTCAATAAGGGATTCTTTGAGTTTCTAGGAGGATGAGGACACTCGTCCCTCCAATGTCCAATTTCGCCACAATTAAAACAAGGTAATCTTTGTTTCAGCTCTTCTATCTTTGGGCTAAATTTCTTTGGGAAATTATTACCCTTAAACTTTCCTTGTATCTGGTTTGTATTTCCAGTTTGAACAAAGTTAGTGTTCTTATTTCCCATGCTGGCAATCTGTTGCTCAGCCACCTTTACCTGAGCCCACATGGCTTTCTCCTTCAGCTTCTTCTGTTTTACTTCCAATTCATCGCTACAATATTTTGCTTTTCTTAGAATATCATCTACAGATAGTGCTTGCCATCCGACAATACTAGTTCTGATCATTTCTCCAATTTCAGGTTTTAGTCCATAAACAAATCTATAGATAAAATGACTCATGTCTTTTTCATCTAATTTTTCATAACCACTGTATTGTTTAAAGATTAACAATAGTCTTTCATAAAAAGAATGAACTGATTCTTTTGTTTCCTGTTCTGTTCTTTCTATTTTAACCCAATCAACTTCTTTGGGTGGAATTTTGTTTTTCATCCAAACAATTACTTTCTCATAGAAATCCATTACAAGTGGATTTGGGGCACCTGTTTCTTTGATTCGTTCAGGTTCTGTTTTTGGCCAACTAATAGATATTTTACATTCTGTCCAAAGATCAGATGGGACTACAATGTCAAAAAATCCATCTAAATCAATCCACAGAACTTTTGACACTTTGATAAATCTATCGACTTGCCTGTACCACTCAACTGGTTTCTCCCTCAATTTTGGA
This sequence comes from Lissotriton helveticus, assembly GCF_964261635.1. Classification (NCBI taxonomy): domain Eukaryota; kingdom Metazoa; phylum Chordata; class Amphibia; order Caudata; family Salamandridae; genus Lissotriton; species Lissotriton helveticus. The sequence goes on along the minus strand of NC_136070.1, from coordinate 1,065,950,275 downwards.
AAGTCATTTGTGAATAACAGAATGTCTTGTCTCGACCATGGGACATGAACATATCCTCCACCTGCAACTTCCCTCATTGGAAATTGTTTTGACAATTTTTCCAATCTTTCATCTTCCTTCCTTTTGGTCCATTTCACTCTCCATTTGTTCAGTTCTCCTAGCTTTTTGATATAGACAATCAAATCTTTAATGTGAACTATTCTTCCCATTGAGTTCAAACTCTCAATGTCACTTTCTGAAAAATCTAATCTGTAATGTTTTGCAAAATTCTTTTGTTTACTTACATCGATTTCAAGTTCTGCAGCTAGATCCTCTAATTGATCATATTTATTTTTCGTTTTCCACTGAATACTTTTGCAAATGAATAGTAGTTCATCATCCCGATAGTAATTTAAACTATCTGGGCCAATTGTTCCAATTATTAATTCTTCAATATTAGCTTTTAATTTGGCCACATCAAGTTTTGGTGTGGTTACCCTAACTTCAGGACTTCCTACATCTGACATAGCACCCATTGGTGTTTTTGGAGATAAATCCTCATTAAAGGTTAAATCAGGCATTCTCGATCTAGAAGTGTTTAATTCAGTTAAGTCTGAATAAAATTTTTCAGTAGGCTTTTGAATTTCTGTATTTAAAGGAATAGTTAATCCATTTTTGTTTGTATCTCTTTGATCAAATACAGGCTGAACAGGACCTATTGTTACTGGAACTGTGACAGCTTCCATGCCTTTTGTCATTCTTTTAATTAATTCTTCTTTAGACCTTAAATATTCATTATAATCAACATCCTCAACATTTCTTGTCTCTCTTGCATAATCTTTTGGAGGTTCCCTTGCTCTTGGAGTCATTGAAAAATGTCTACCTTCATTTCGAGCATTCTCGAATTCTGATCTTCTAGGAGTTTCAGTGATTTCACAATTATTTGGATAAAGTTTAGGAGCTTCACTAATTGGAGGTGCACTCGGTGAAGTTTCAGTAGAAACCACCGGAGTAGACCATGATCTAGGAGGTCTCAAAGGCTGATTAGGCTGTTTCTTTCTAGCAGTTGTATATATTTCTTCCATAACTGCATCCTCAGATTCACTTTCCATAGATTTCCCTGTAGGAGAACCCATTACCATTTCATGAATTAAATATAATCCTTCACTCATGTTTCCCTGTCTCCACATTCGCAATCTATCTTCATGAGTTTCTCTTTTCCATGATGGATTTTTAGAAGGTCTTTTAATTCCACTAGCTTCTCTTTGTAACTGATACATCTCGTCTTCCCACTCAACTAAAGCTTCAAATTGAGTTGGTCTCGGTTTTGGAACAAGAGCATTCATTTTCTCTCGTAAGTTTCTTAAAACTCTTACATTAAATGAACCATCATCAGGCCAAGCTAAAACACCGTCGTTTTTAGTATAACGTTTCCAACTGTCGAACCATAAGACAGTATGATATCCGTATTCACCTTCCATGTACGCTGCAGGTGTTTTATACTTATGAAGTAGTTTACCACCTCGCGTTTCGATTTTCTTATCAGGTGAAAATAAATTCTTAAATTTCTGAAATAATGTTGTCTTTTTCTCAACATGTTTAAAATGATAACTCATTTTTAAGAGTTAAATTTTATTCACAAAATCGTTCGTAAAATATTTCCGGGATGTTCCGCAAAACAACCAATCCGTGCGCGAAACACACCAACAGGCCAATGGCAGTTGAGCTGCGTCACTTTTCAGCTCGACCAATAAATTTGGAGAATTTTCGAAGGACCAATCAGCTCACAGGCCGTCAGAGACTCAGGAGCCAATCAGAATACTGCTTGTGACGTAGGTCACCCAATCCCAGCGCGGCTCTGTGACGTACACAGCAGCTGCGGTTTCTCGCTTCTCACTCCTGGCGCTTACCCCTCCTTCACAAATTCTTTTCACAGCGCCATTTTAAGGACACTTTTCAGTGTAATTTCAGTGTAAATTAATTCTTAACAATGACTATAAAGACAACATCTGTTCGTTTCACTATTTAGGATAGTTTACATACATTCAAGTATCCACACTTCGGAATAGACGGCGCTATTCACACTAAGGATAATATTCAATTGTCAGTAGAGTAACCTTACCCCACCCTTCTAACACGTATAATTATGAACTCGCTTTGCTCTGAACCCACCGCGAAGTGAAAGTTCTAAGAGTTCCACTTGAACATAAAATACAATTCAAATTCGCACTTTTACACGGAAAATTCCCTAATTTCAGACACACATGAAATCCGTACAGGATTCTCACCTGTTTATAGAATTCATGCACCGTTAGCAAAATAACGACGTTATCCGTACAGGGCTCTCACCTGTTTATAGATATGAAACATGTACCCGTACAGGACTCTAACCTGTTTATAGATAATCATGCACCGACGTTAATTTTACCCTTCACTCAAGCTCGGATATAACTAATACTCTCATTACAGTGAGTTTTATGGAAGGCGCTTTGTCCCTATTCTCATGCTGTTTTGATTTCTTAGAAAATCCTCACTATACAAGATTCAGACCTAGCCCTAAAACTGTGCTGCTCGGCGACAACACTATGGTACACGGCGATACCTCTTGTGATACTCGGCGATATCACTACAAACAGAACAGATGGCTTGCGTGACTAATTTCTCGCCACACAATCTATACCGGTATAGCTTACAGATAGGCACGAAAAACGAACTTAACATGTGTTAAAACATTGATCCTATTTCCATACCATGACGTAACCCTTAGCAACCAACATATTACCTTGGTTACCTCTTAGCAACCATCAATTTCTGCTACCAGAGAATTGATCCAGCGGGCTATAGAAAATATATCATAAACTACGCTACCCAACTTCATAACCTATAAACAAAATTCTATACTAAATATGGACCCATTTATGAACCTGATATATTTTGGGCCTACTGAATCAGGTGGTCAGAATAAATCTATATACACATTATCTATACACTATATACATATTTATGCATTTGCAAAAAGAATATTGTCATTTGAATAAAACCCAACCATTTAAACGACCACCATAGGCGACGTGATCTAGCTAAAGGTAACCTATACTTCTAAATAATCAAGACCAGCTTGTTTGTCAAAAGTAAGATTTTATTTTCTAAATTATGGTATATATGTTGTAAGTTTTATAAATGAAATTTATTTGCAATAAAGCAAGCATGATGGTAAGAAATATGAGAAAAATACAATTTAAGCAATTGAATCAATTTTAAAGAAATTATATAAAGTTTAGCATTTCTAAAACCTATTTCCCTAACTGAGCTAAATAGACAGAAATTAAAGTAAAGATCTTTGAGGATTCTTACGTGCTCCACGCAAAGTCCAGCAGCACATCACCCTCATCGGAAAGTCAGAAAGCAGCAGCCAGCCCAACCCTAAGGGCATGACTTTTTATACCTTTCTACGCTAACTAAACTAGCAAAGGAAAATTTTCAGAAATCTACGACGTCCCATTGGTTGAAAGTGACAAGTGACATGTCACCCGATTCTTAAAAAGTTCCACAAAATCATGTCTTACAAAGACCATTGTCTCTTCCACGTGAAGCCAGAAGCTTCCTGCGTTTGCAACTTTGTATTAAGTCATCCTCGCAGCTTCCATAGCCTTTCAGTATAACTTCCGCGGATGCCAAGTTAAGGACTGACAAAATGTTCACTTTCGACCTTGGCCATGTCCGACAGAATGATGTCAGCTCATCAGTTTTTGCTTTGTGAATGCAGCTTCAATAAACGTTTTAATTCAGAATGGGCGTCTCGTGACTTTCTGCAGAATTATAGATCAGCTCTTTTTCTGCGGCTCAAATAACTAGGCCCAAAAGCAGGCAACTTATGTTTTCTAGTATAAAACAAACACAAGAAAAGTATTAATGTAAGAAATAAAGTATATTCTGTATCCACCCCATGGTTTACTAATTAATTAACCCACCCGATTAATCAAAATGTTACCTAGCCATTGCAAACAAATAAAGCAGCGTTTATATTTACCAGTCTCCGTTTTTCTATGAGACCCATATGCACCTAGAATAGTAGAAATGACATCACACAGACAAGGAAAAGCAAAACAAGCACATGCTTCTTTTAAGTTTGCAGCAGTTAGTAATGACAAAAACAAAAACAATAAATTATTTTATTATTTTGCACGAACAAAAAGATGCAACATTTATGCACGTTTATGAGCACACATGTTAGTCCCCCCACGTGTAAAGTTTAATCTAAGTTGTATTAGCATGACATATCACAAATCATTAATAATTTTATTCATGTTATGGAAATGTGACTTTGCGAGTTTAAACAAAATTTTGTTTTCTATCTCGCTCCATCAGTGGCAGTTGGGCTGGTTTTATTTTGTTGGCCGGTTGTTGAGTGGAATCCTCTTCATGTCATTACCTTCGTGAATGTAGAATTCTGTGTTGCTAGGTCACAGGTTAGAATGTGTTAGAGTCATTGTGTTTGCTTATCGGTGCTGGAGGGGCTCTGTCATCCGCACTGGTGGGTTTTTATATGTTTATTTCTTAATACAGAATTTACTACTCTTCATCGCCTGAGACCCATCTTTACATTGGCGCCGAGGATGGGATCACCCAACATGAAGGAAAGACCCGAGAATTGTCCTCTGCCCGTCTTCTACTTGTGGATTTTTTTTTATTTCCCTTCTGCAGCTGTCTTCACTACATGAATTTTTTCCTACATTCCTGAACAATTATATTCAAACCACTGCTGTTTCTGGAGAGAATTACTAGTATTAAGGTACTCCTTTTACCTTCAGTGGTTTGCGGTGATGGTTGGCATTTGGAGCGGTCTCTGCTCGAGCCTCCACAGCTCTCTTGCGCCATCTGTACCAGTGATTGACGTTCCTTATCTCGTCACAATCTGCACATCACACGCTGCTTCTACAAGACCTAATTCCTGCAGAAATTGTACGTCACACGACATTGTACGTGGTGGCCATTTCCAATTGGTTTTGTTTCTGTCAGGATCTGTTCTTCAGCAGCAATGCAATCGGATATTCTTCACGCAGTGTATCAGTGATACACACACTTTCTCGAAGCTTCATTTATTTTACTTCGTGCCAGCTTCTACAGACATCAATTTAAAGGTATTTACTTTCAGCAGTGCACTTATTTCAACTGATTATTTAAACTTTTGCTTATCTACATTTGAGATTACATTCTTCTGACTTGAGTATATTTTTACTACCAGTGATGTGCACACTTTGTAATTAGAGCGCATTATCATCAGTGATGTGCACACTTTGAATGTATGTTTTTTGACATTTTACGCTTTTGTTTTCTCTTGATTAACATAATTCTAAATTTCTTATGATATATAACTTTCTCTTACAAGTTTATATTATCATTCAGTCATGGCTTCATCACAAGTCTGCAATCAACCTTCAATATTTTTTAATGTACCTGGGAAGCCTACATTAATCTGGAAGAAATGGTACAAAACTTTTGAAAACTATATTGTGGCAATTGATGGTACAAACGTTTCTGCTGAAAGGAAACATGCACTCCTATTTACTTATTTAGGATCAGCTGCCATTGAAATGTTTAAAAGCTTACCTCCTATTGCAGCACCAGCAGGAGCAGGTGATTCTTGGAATATTTTCAAAGAAGCTGTTGCTAGGCTAGAAAAACAATTTACTGATGAACCTAATATTTTAATTGAACGTCATGCTTTTAACAAGAGGAAACAGTTTGCAGATGAAAGTGTTGAACAATATGTGGCAGCATTAAGGGTACTTGCTACCAATTGTGAGTTTGGATCTTGCGTCGATGTTTGTATAAGGGATCAATTTGTATTCAACTGCGAGTCTAAAAAAATACAAGAAAGGTTATTGGCTTGTCGTAATCCCACGCTAAATGAAATTTTAGATATAGCCAAGGGTATTGAAAGATCTATACAGTCATCCAAAGTGCTATCTTCTCAAGAGGGTATAGTCAACAATCCTGTGTATTCAATTCAGGGCGGTAAGAAAGTGTTTAAAGCTAACAATGTTGTTAGGCCTTTTAAACCTTCTTGTTACAGGTGTGGATCTAAGTTTCATCTTGCTAATAACACAGAATGCCCAGCTATCAGGAGAAGATGCACAAAATGCAATAAAATCGGTCATTTTCTGTTACAAATCAGTCCTCAGGATCGGTTTGTTGATAGGTAAGCCCACCTCTAAATCGAGCCAATGCCTGAATAGCCGTAATGGCACAGAGCGTTGACTTGATTAAGTGAGGGGATAAAATAGAAAAGATCGGGAAGGAAAGGAAGGGGACAGCAGGGAGGGAGATCTGAAAGACACAAACAGAGCACACACATAAGACTAGTTTCTATGCTATAAACATCACAAGCTCTATAAAATACTATAAAGGGCTATACCTGTAAAAGAAGAATAAAGCCTTGTAGATGTGTAGAGGCAACGAAGGGGTAGATACGGTGTAACTAAAGTAATGTACAAAATACAAGAACATATGTGATATACCTGGGAATGAAGATCCAGCGTTCCTATACAAAACAAACTATACATGACATATGAACCTACCTAAGGATTGACTCCACTAAACCTCACAGGGGAAGAGTGTAGCCCACACCTCCAGTACCCCTGTTAATAGAAGAGTCAATTGCACAGTTAACACCTGAATCAAAGTTAAGCAAAAAGCCTTTCCACACAGTTATATGCCACACACAAAGCTCCACTGGAACTCCTGAAGTTCACAACACCAACTAATACATCTTAGTTGGGTCTACGGTTAAATCCAAATCACAAGGCAAAGAAAACAGTACTGCAAGAGATGCTATCCAATGTCTGATAGCACCTACAAGAACCACCACCGTTGGCCGAAAATGCCAAACGGGAAACATCCAAAGACCATACAAAAGAATAGCTCCTGTAACACGATAACACCGTTATCGCCCACACCCAGCAGCTAACAGGAACCAAAAGCAGCAAACAGCGTTCTGCGGTAAAGCACTGTGGTGCAAGCACCCTTACCGCACCAGGAACAAAGAAATCCAATTCAGAAATGCATCAGGACAGGAATACCCGACACCGATCCCCGGCAGCCATTCCTTTTAATGAAGATCCTCGCGAGAATGCAGCGCATCGCGGAGGATCATGGGAACTGTAGTTCTTTCCCGGAGCATGCCGGGAAATGTAGTTCGCGAAACCCGCGATCATGACATTTTCAAACTGTATGCAAGAACATAAGAAGTGGTACTAATGCAAATAGTACTAATGTAAGTGTAAATTCTGTTAGTGAGGTGACCAATGATCTTGAGAATATGAGTATTACTTTGTATGATCCCATGATTAATGTCAATATGGTTGGTGTTAGTTTCAAAGCACCGTTAGGTGAAGTCCATATTGGTGATATCACATTGGAGCTGATGGCTGAATCCGGCTCTCCAATTACTGTCATTTCTGAAGTTACATTTGAAGAAAAATGGAAAGGTACACAACTTAAAGTCACAGATGTCAATCCCAAAGCGTTTGGCAATTTTGACATTGAAATGTTAGGTTTCTTTGAGGATAAATTAAATTTTCTGGGACGCTGCATTTTCATCAAAATCTATGTAGCAGTCAATGGTAAGAACATTATTGGATGGTATGATCTGGGCAAGTTAGGTATAATGCTATGTCCAGGTACTGATACTCTAATTAGATTACGGGACATTTCTGTTAATCAAATAATAACTCAACATTCAAGTACTGATATCATTTTAACAAAACACAATGCTGTGTTTGCACATAAAGTTGGTCATGTGAAGGGTTTTACTCATCACATCAAGTTAAAGAAAGGTGCCATACCTTTACAGCACAAAGTACATATGGTACCAATAGGGGTTCGTCAAAAACTTAAAGAGCATCTTGACAATTTATGTACTGAAGGCATAATTGAAACCACCAATAGCTCTGAATGGATTTCGGCTATTGTGATCGCATTTTAAATAAATGGCGATTTACGGCTGTGTATTGATTTAAGATCACACAATAAGAACATTGCCAATGACAGTCATCCCCTTCCTAGGATTCAAGAACTACTCATGGCTGCAAACGATGCTAAATATTTTTCTATTATCGATCTTAAGTCGGTGTATCATCAGGTAATCTTGGATGAAGATTCTAAGGATTTGACAGCTTTTGTTACTCCCTTTGGAGTTTATAGGTTTTTGAAAATGCCTTTCGGACTTGCTTCCGCAGCCAGCGTTATTTAAAAATTGGTTGATGTTTTGTCTCAAGATCTTGTAGGAGTACAAGCTTTTCAAGATGACATCTTTATTTTTGCTAAGTCTCATGAGGTAATAAAGAACTACGCACATGCCAATACTGCTACCTTATTTCTGCTCATTTTACTCTAGCGGCCATGTTGAAAATCCAACAACATATGCCAAAGACCACCTTTTCAGTCTGAAATAAATCCTTTCTTTATTTAATTTTTCACATATCAAAATTATACATTTCTACAAATCATTAGATCTTTACACCTTGCACCTCAACCGGCTTAATTGATAAAATATTCCTCATCCATTCGTCATTCTTCCATTCCTTCCAGAACATTTGTGTTATAAATTTAAGTTCTATGGCTTGTATTTAAAAAGGTGTTAAAAGTTGGAAAAAGTAAATTGAAGGTTTTAGGGTGAATGCTGGTAGTTTGGTGAGTGTGAATATAGTATGAATAGAATGTGAGAGTGGAAGGAATGGAAGAATGACGAATGGATTAGGAATATTTTATCAATGAAGCCGCTCTAATCTAATGATTTGTAGAAATGTATAATTTTGATATGTGAAAAATTAAATAAAGAAAGGATTTATTTCAGACTGAAAAGGTGGTCTTTGGCATATGTTGTTGGATTTTCAGCATAGCCGCTCTAGAGTAAATGAGCAGGAATAAGGTAGCAGTATTGGCATGTGCGTAGTTCTTTATTAAATTGAGGCTTGGCCTTACTGTTGGGAGCCCAAACCCAGTGGTGTTAACGGTTCAAGTCTCATGAGGAGCACGCCTCCATACTAGATAAAGTTCTTACCAAATTAGAAGACAGGGGCATGACTGTTAGCAAAGAGAAATGCTTTTTTTGTGAGAGAAATTGATTATGTAGGACACAAAATTTCTTGTGAGAGCATTTCTCCCAAGGTTGATTTAATCAGCGCTATTAACAATGCTATTAAACCGTATGACAAAGATTCCTTAAGATCCTTTTCAGGACTTGGAGAGTATTATGCCAGATTTGTACAGGTATATGCTCTAGTAGTTGAACCTTTGAGGCAATTGCTTAAGAAAGGTGTATCTTTTGTTTGGACAGAATATCATAATAATATTTTTGAGAAAGTCAAGGTACTCATTTCACAAGCTCATGCTCTAAAAACGTTTGACCCAAATGGAGATTCTGTTGTAACTGTTGATGCCAGTTCTATTGGATTAGGAGCTGTTTTAGCCAATTTGTGGATAGTAAAGAGAGAACTATTTTTTTTATTTCTAGAGCCTTGCGAGTTTCTGAACTACATTATAGTACGATTGAAAGAGAGGCGCTTGCCTGTGTATGGGCTGGGAAAAGTTTAAGAATTTTTTATGGCGAAAACCTTTCAAGTTGGTCACGGATCACAAAGAATTAGTGTATATGATGGATGGTGTGCGTTCTGGTAATGCTTCCTCTAGACTTATTAGACTTATTGCCAGATTGCAAGAGTTTAGTTTTGTAATCCAACATATTTCTGTAGGAAAGAATATTACAGCTGATTGTTTATCTAGGTTGCCAGCTAAACATGTTAATGAAGATTCCAATGTTGATCATCATGAGTGCGTAGTTGCTTTGGTGGACATTTTAAATAGTTGTGAGGGTAAGGTTTCAGAAGCTGAATGGATCAAATTTTTCTGAAGAGGATATTTTGCTTAATAACGTCCAACAATTTCTTGTTCAAGGGTGGCCTCCCACCAGGAATCTTGAGGCAGGGTTACACAGTTTTACTCAAGTATCTAGTGAGCTCAGTATTGAGAATGTTGTTTTGGTTACATACAACTTATTTGTTCCTCCTATGGGTCTCAGGTCTAAGCTTATTGAACTCGCTCACTTTGGTCATAATGGTGTCTCTAGCACTAAGAGATCTCTTAGACAACACTATTGGTGGCCTGGAATGGATACTTCCTTTCACAAATTTGTTGATGCATGTGCTGTTTGTGTGCGATCGGATAAACATTGTAAAGTTTCCTGTGAGCCGGTTGGTTTACAAGAGACTCCCAAAGGACCTTGGGAGAAGGTATATGTTGACTTTTCAGGACCTGTAGGCAGACAACACAGATTTTTGATTGTTTTAAGTTGACAATTTTTCAAAATGAATTTATCATACCGTTGTTGCAAATCCAAACACTGATGAAGTTATCTACTTTTTGGAAAAAGTCTTTCAAATTGAAGGTTTTCCCAAGTTACTTATGTCCGACAATGGTGTTCAATTTATTTAATCTAAAATGGTCCAATTTGAAAGGGCCAACAGGTTCATTAAGGAAGGCATTCAGTCTGCATTAGAGAGTAAGAAGAATGTTTTTGATTTTCTCATAGAAAAGCTTTGGTCCTATAATACCACGCCTCACTCTGTAATTGGGGTTTCTCCTAATTATTTGATGAGGGGAAGAGAGATTTGCACTCTTGTTTCACCTTGTGTTGATTTTACTGATCACAAGAATTTTGAGAAGGTAATAGATAAAGTTAAGAAAACTTAGGATGAAGCTGCTTTAAAAAAACAAAGCATACCATGATGACATACATAGAACCAAAAACAAAAGTATATGTGTTGGTGATTGGGTGTGCATTATTAAGCCTGGTTTACAACACAAAGGTACTTCTAAATTCTCTGCTCCGGTACAGGTCATTAAAGTCTCTGAAAGTGCTGTTCTTTTACACAAAAGAGGTTGGTGGAACAAAAGTTCCATAGTTCTACTAAAACCTGGTCAAGAAAAAATGTTTAATGTATTAAATTCTGATGATTCATTTTTTGATTTAGAAGTTTCTAAGTAAAGGTGTGGAGTTGTTACCAACGGGAGTAATTCTAATGTTGATACACGCTTTGTCAGTATTTCTTCTGACTGTGATTCCAATTCTTGTTCTGAATTATCTGATTCTGTTGTTATTTCACATGTAATTCCTGTTTCTAATGTTCATGATGTCTCTTCCTCTGAGGGGGTTGCTCTTGAAAATGTCAAATCTGATGCTTGTTTGAAAAGGGTTGTTATGTTACCCAAGAAATTTGATGATTTTGTCTTACAGTAATATTTTATTGTTGTTTTCATTTTTCTCTTTGTTTTTCTCTTGTGTTTTCTCTCTTTCTTTAAAAAAAAGAGAAAAAAAGGAACATGTTGAGTGGAATCCTCTTTATGTCGTTACCTTCAAGAATGTAGGATTCTGTGTTGCTAGGGCACTGGTTAGAATGTGTTAGAGTCATTGTGTATGCTGTGCTTATCGGGGATGTATGACGTTACAACGCATACTTTTACCACGCATACCTTTACAACGCGGTTTTTACCACGCATAACTTTACAACGCATAGCGCTTAGAGGTGCTGGATAGTGGTAAGTATAATTTTCTATTCCAACTCCAGTCCCCGTGGACACTAGGGAAGGTGTTGGATAGAAAATTAAACTTATTCCCTATCCTAGAGCGCCCCCCAGCGCAATGCGTTGTAATGGTTTGCGTTGTAATACCAGCGTTGTAATGGTATTGCGTGGTAAAAAATGCGTGGTAAAGGTTGTATACCGCTTATCGGTGCTGGAGGTGCTCTGTCATCCGCACTGGTGGGTTTTTATATTTTTATTTCTTAATAAACATTTTACTACTCTTTATCACCTGAGACCCATCTTTACATCGGTCTCACTTCAAACAGCTTTGGAAGGATTTGGGTTTCAGACAGCAACTTCAAGATGGCACATATCACATGAATGACTCCTCTCCACACAATGCCACTCTATGCCACTTTACTCCACTTTTCGATACTCCACTCTATGTTACTCTAATCCACTCATTGCTGCTCTACTTTATGCCACTCCTCTCTACTTTATGAAACTCTAATCCACGGTATGGTACTCCATTTTTTGACACTCCACTCCACTTTACACCACTTTATTCCATGCCCATCCACTCCACACCACGCCCCTCTACTCTACGCCACTCTACTCCACTCTAAGCCACTCCTTGACACTCTATTTCACTCTACTCCACTCTGCACCACTCTATTCTAAGACATTCTACCCCACTCTTCTCTACTACACTCTACCCTATGCCACTCTACACCACTCCACTCCACTGTACACTACAACATCCTACGCCACTCTGTGCCACTCCACTCTACGCCACTCTACACAACTCCACGACACCCCATGCTACTTTACAACACTCTACACCACTCTATTCTACTCCACTCTATTCCAGGACACTCTACTTCCCTCTATGCACTCTACTCCAGTCTATACCACTCCACTCTCTACCACTCCACGCTACTCTCTACCACTCCACGCTACTTTACTCCACTGTATGCTGCACCACTTTACGCCAATCTACTCAATGGCACTTTGCTCCACTATATATCACTCCACTTTATGACATTCCGCAATACTCAATGATACTCTGCTGCTCTCTGGGCCACTCTACTCTCCACCACTCCACACTGCTATACTCAACTTTCCTCCATTTTATGCCACTCCATTCTACTCAGCTCTACACCACCCCACTCTACAACACTCTACTATACGATGCTCCACTTCACTCTACACCTCTCCAGTCAGACACTTCACTCTATGGCACTCTATTCCACTTTACTCCACTCTACGCCACTCCACTCAACACCACTCTTCTTCACTCAGCCACACTCCACTCAAGTCACTCCACACAACCCCACTCTATGCAACTCTACTCCACACCCATGTAAGACACTACGAAACTCTATGCCACTCCACTCCACTATATGACATTCTATGACACTCCACTCTATGACACTATACTACTCTCTACTCCACTTCACTGTATGCCACTCCACTCCAATCTACTCCACTATATGCTATGACACTCTATGCCAGTTTATGACACTCTATGCCAGTTTATGACACTCTACGTCACTCCATTCTACTTTACTCCACTCTACTTTACTCCACTCTAAGACACTGCACGCCACTCTACTCCATTCTTCACCACACAACAACACTCTACTCTGCACCACTCTAATCCACTCTACAATCCTCCATGATATTTGACTCAATGACATGCCATTGTACTCCACAGCATGCTTCTTTACTCCACTCCACGAAACTCTACTCTATGACACTCGACTCCAGTCTGTTCCACTCTACTCTACTCTATGCCCCTCCACTCCACTCTACACCACTCCACTCTACAAAACTCTATGTCACTCCCCTCTGCGTCACTCTACTCCACTCTGCGCTGCTCTACATCATTCCTCTTTATTCGACTGCACTCTTCCACACTCTATTCCACTCAACTTTAAGCCATGACACTCTTCTCTACTAAAATCTACACCACTAAACAACACTCTACGGCACTCTCCTGCACGACACTCCACTCTACGCCACTCCAATCTAGGGCACTCTACTCCAGTCTACGACATTCAATGCCACTCCACTTTATGACACTCTACTCTACTCCACTCAATGCTGCTCTATGCCACCCACTCCATAACACTCTATTCTACTCTATGCCACTCCACTTTATGTCACTCCCTTCTTTGCCACTCTACTACACATCACAACACTCTACCCCACTCCATGCCACTCCATGCCACTCCACTCTACGACACTCAACTCTACAACATTTTAAACCGCTCCACTCTGTGACACTCATACACCAACCACTGTACGAAACTCCACTCCACGCAACTCCACTCTATGACACTCTCCTCTATGCCACTTACTTTTAGCCATCCTGAACCTCAGCCACGGTAGTGTACAACATGGCTAAACCACATTGGCAAAGCCAATATCTTTTGCATAGGTGAGTCCTATTGGCTTTGTTAATGCTTGTTCTAAATACAATGCCCTGGCAACACAGTGGATTAAGAATTGTTTTGACTTCTCCAATGACTGGAGAATGAGAGAAACCACTCTATTGCTTAAAACAAATTCTGGTGCGAAAATGAAGCAGAAGGCAGTGATCAAGGACGGAGAGGACAAGTCAAGTGATAAAGTCAGTATCTTGGGAACCAATTCTATTGAACTGGGAAGCACAAAGATATGCAGGTGGTGATGGCAACTTTACAGGCCCCATATGCATGTGCAGGGTTTGTAATTATTTTGCCTTTGTGTTAAAAGGCCAACAGACACCTGAACTGAAGCCGTAGGTTTAAAAAAGGTAATTATATGCAGATATATTTTTTAGATCTGCGTAAGATCCGGCTGAAGACATCACTTGGTAGTTGTTGATACACATAGGGCCCAATTCACAAAGGCATACTGAGACCAAAGTCTAACTGTATGGCTTTCGGTATTCACAAAGGGCATTTACGAGTAGTAAAGTTAGACTTTTGTCTCAGATAAACATAAGTTTTGGTCTTAAGTTTAACTGAGACCAAAACTGAGACAAAAGTCTAACTTTACCACTCGTAATTGCCCTTTGTGAATACCAAAAGTCGTAACGTTCGACTTTCACCTCAGTTTACCTTTGTGAATCGGGTCCATTGTATTTGCATCTCAATTGCACTCAGCAATAGCTTTGGTACATGCTATAGTCATGTTGGGGATACATAATATTGAGAGGCTGAGGGTGCTTCTCCGGGTCCTTGTGAAAAAAAACATTATGTGTTCTGTCACTATTTAGAAAATACAACTAATGCTGTTTTTGTCTGGCCTACGTTCAAGACAAATTTACGAGCCATGTTTACACAGTCTGGTCCCACAGGTCCTACAGGTCAAATGAATATAAATGCAATGATAGTGTACGCGAGATGTCTATCAATTGCAAGAAAAATGCTGGAAGGGTAAAAAGAAATAACTGCTTTAATAAGTCAACAAGGTACCAGAATAATAGAGATTTAAATATCAACCTTCACATATATGGGCTCCACAATATCGACTTACCTGTCCTGAAGTAATGTAATATCCGAAACTGTGTGAGATATTGCCAAAAAAAGTGGGAAGGCCCTGGTACTGCAGGCAAAAATAAATAAATAAATAAATATCCCATCAAATTAAGTGATTTTAAACAGCTCATGGAGAGCAGAAGAGGCACATTGCAGCTACCCTGGCTGATGAAGAGTGACATACCCCGAAACCGGTCCCAGGATGCTTGTTCCCGGGCCAGGGAGGACCTGGCTTGGCAGTTCGGTCTGGACTGTTCCCATGAAGCACAGGGTCAAGACTGATTTGCATATAGCTGGGTCTGAACTGAGGTGGCGAAGTGATCTAAAGAATGATGATGGATTCAACCCAGATCTGTGACTGGGGGTGAGTGTCTGAAAAGTTTCAGTGCTCCGCTCATCATCTCCTTGTGTTTTCTTTACTACATCTGATGAGGTGCTTTTCGGGGAGTAGCATGCTACTCCAGAACTCAAAAAGGATTGGTGATGAATTAGTATAGTGAAATATGTAAGTAATTTGAGTGGTGGATATGTTAGTCATTGATTTGGATTGAGAAGGATAGTGGAGGGATAGAAGAGGGAAAAGGGTTTGCATTTATATAGCACTTGCAACCACTGATGAGGTGTTGAAGCGCTTTTTCTGTGAGGAGAATTCTACTCTGGAACCCATAAAGGAGTAGTGGTGAATTAGTAGAGTTAAATATGAACATAATTTGAGTGGTGAACATGTTAGTTTGTTATTTGGATTGAAAATGTTAGTGGAGATATAGAAGAGGGAAGGATTTAGAAATCTTTTTTATTTGTATGTTTTTTGTTTTGGAGCTCATAGCAGTAGGAGGAGGCTTGGGATGAGTTAAAGGGAGGTGGAGAGGGGAGAGTCAGAGAGAAGGGTTTAGAATGGCTTGTTTTGGGGGATCATAATAGTAAAAGAGGTATGAGATGGTGCAAGGAGGGGTAGAGTTGGGAAGAGTCTAGAAAGGGTTATTTGCGGATCATAGTGGTATGGGGTTTGTGATGAATGAGAGAGTGGAGGATATATTGATGGAGGTATAGGGGAGAAGTAGAGTAGTGCATTGGAAAGAGTAGAAGAACGAAGTTTGAGATGAGTCATAGAGTTGAGGTAGAGGATATATTGAGAACGGTATAAGGTGAGAAACAGGTTTGAGTCTCATACATATTCAATATATGTATGAGACTCAACTAAAATATATGAAACCTTGCTTAACAGTGGCAAACACACAGGACCGAAGCTCATAAATAAGACTCTGTGTGTACAAAAATGTATAAAAACAAGCGAGCGAGCGAGCACAGCGCAGTCTGCAGAGCAGAGCACAGAGTGAATAGAGCACAGTATCAGAAAGCAGAACAGCAGGGAGCTGAGGTCGGGCTGCCGGGCTCTGGAGCGTTGGAGTGCCGCATGAGGCGTGTGGCATGTGGCAGAGAGCCGATGTGAGGCGGAAAATCAGCGGATGGCCAAGAAAAAGCCCTGAATGAGCAGCGGTGCGGGCGAGCCATGGGAGCGCTGCTTGCGATGGCCCAGCCGCGCAGCTGCTAAAGCTGCAGAACCGGAGGAGGGGAGAAAGTGAGCGGTAAGAGGGTGGACAGGGAAAGAAAGCCCTCCTGCTGGGCTATGCTGTGCGGGGAGGACAGAAAAGGTGGCGTAAAGATCTGACGTAGCCCAAATTGATAGGAAAGCCCTCCAGTTTTCCAGAGTGTATGCAGAGTTTACAGCTCTAAGCCTAGAGCGCTAGTAAAAAAGCGAATGAAGGACAGGGTTAACACAGAACACAAACTGAGCGGCGGAGCTGTCTAGCCCCCTACCCCAACGAGCTTGTCACCTGCCTTCTACCTGCTCAAGTAAGGATTGTGAGGACTGGGAGGACCACGCACACACAATCCTAACTGCATCGAGAAAATACACAGGGGGGGCAGTGTGAAGGCAGAAGGTATACCACATCACCACATCACCTTGGAGCAAGAGAGCAGTTGCTGTTAGTAGCGACTGTAGAGTGAGAGCCCAGACGAGCTTGCGGAAGCGACCCAACTAGACTGGGTGCGGCTAGCGACAGCCAAGTGAGCCCTGTTCTCTGGTTCTCCCACTCTGGTCACTGCCATATAGCCATTACAATTACCACAATTGGCTGTGTGTGCAAGAGACATAGATAGAACTCGCGCCGCAATATGGCGTATAAAAAACTGAGATCGCGAACACTTTTTATGAAAAGACTGGGAAGCGAACAAGCAATAAGAAAGAGCGCCGGAAAGATTGCCCGTCTTGGAATTACTAAATATGTTATAAAACGGAATACAAAGGAGCAGGAGAAAACACAATGTAAACAACAAAAAGAGTTAACGAAAGAAGTTGAAATGAAAGTGGCGGTCTCTAACAACTCTACTCAAGGGCAAACCGGATGTGTGGAAACCTCAAACAGTAATTCCAAAACTGTGTAAGAGTTAAACAGCAATTCTATAAACATAGAATCAGAAATTTCAGAAGCACAACAAACCCGGCAAACTATAGAATTCGATATCACTTGCCCAGATATAAACATTAAGGATCTGGTTTTCAGTCTGGAGTCTGGACCCGCAAAAGGAGCAGCCGAAAATCCAGAACAGTACCCCACAAAAATCATTTGATCTAGAAGGGTCTCTTTCTCACTCACCATATTTTTCACTTTTAAAATCAATAGAACCCTTTAATGAATACACATCGGTGTCTAAAGCCCTATTCACACTTCAAAGAATTTTGGAATCAGTCCTCTCCCATTTAGGGAACATTTTGGAAAACTCCGACCAGATACTGGGCACCCAACTAGGAATGTTAAAATAGCTTGCAAGAAAAAAAAGGAGGAAACAACAACTAAAATCACAACCACCTGCAGAAAAAGGAGAAGAAAAAAACAAAGGAAAACCTTAAATTAAAAGCCCTTCTACCAACAGGAGTAGATTCTATGTTAATGAAAGAAACAGCAACTCAAACAGGCTGGAGTAAACAAAAAGCAAATAAGGGGAAAAATGCACATAATCACATTTATTCCCTTAGAAAACTTTTTAAGGACCCTAATGTGGTCGAAACTCAACTGCCGATCACTGCATATTACCCAATCTTTACTAAACAAAAAACTAAAACCCCATCAAATTTGATTACTACACCTGTGTCCAAACAAAAAGCAATAAAAACCTCTATAAATGTATCTGTAGTCTCCCCCGCACCAGAAACATAAAAAAAAGAGAGGAGATAAAATAAAACCAGTCAGAAACGCGCAAAGAAAAAGGCAACAAGAAGGTTTGCAAAACAGAAGGTCCGGAAGACAAGGCTTCTGAATACTTTACCCCCTGAACTTATGACCTCAGAAAAAGAGGAAAGTCAAGAATAAAACTAATTACGGCAAAAAAGGAACAGATCTCTTCAATCTAAAAGCAAAGGGTAAACACCATTCATCTTAACCCTACCGCCCCACGTTTCGTATCTATAACGACTGAAAGAGAGTCGCCGGCACAAAAGGACACCCAATTACAGGACCTATCCATGGGGAAGACGTCTACTAAGTTGCATAAGATCCTACCATGCAGCGTAGAAATTACGGACCTATTCCTCTCGGGCAAAGACCCCCTAAATCGAGAGAGAATAACAAATGTACTTCAAAGGATACATTTGCTACAGTCACTAGCAAGAAATGAAATAAAATTAGTAACTTTCCAAGAAAGAACTAAAACCACAACAGCTATCGTAGAATTTTGGTTTCCATTAATACCAGTTATTATATTCAAAGAAAGCGAGACTCTACACAAATACGGATTCGACTTGGCCCCAGTAAAAAACAAAAATGATAAACCAGAAGAAATCGTTACAACTGCAAATCAGCACTTACGCAAAAGTCAAAGTGGCACAAATAACCCTCTAACAGGCCCAATATGCCTATTATTGGTTTAAGCCTCACGCCTTTACCCCGCATCTAGCAGTGGAAGATGGGGATGCACATCCCATACCTTTAACAGGGGTAATCACACACGTTCATAGAGGCACACCCAAAGTGGAGATCAACACCATTGACACTACTGTTGTGGCGTGGCAGACAATTGGGAAACTAGCAGATAAGCTTCCTATTTATGCTCCGGCTATGCCCTTAGCTGGACACGCTGCATTATCTGTTACACAGGAGGCTGGTCCTTTGAAATCCTTAACCCCTTCGGGGCTGATGACGAGCTCAGCTCGTCATGAGCGTAACCTGCCGTGCTCTCATGACGAGCTGAGCTCGTCATGTAACGCAGTAATTTTAAAATTGCCGCGTACAGCGGGAAAAAACGCCGTATTGATGCGGTTAAAGGAAGTAGGGATCACGCATATGCGAGATCTCTACCCTGAAGGTACATACATAGACAATGGTGATTTAGGGTTTATAACAAATCCCACCCCGCTTTTTATATATATACTGGTTATCGCCTAAGGCGTGTCATCAGAGTCCACTACCCGTCCTTCCCCGCTGAGCCACCATCTCTTCACTCTCTGCAGCTTTTTATTGTGGCTCCTACCAAAAAAAAGCTAATTACTAAATGATACAAGGCAGTACATGAGACAGTGAGAGCAGCAGATATAAGTCTAGAGAGCTGGATCTCCATTGTAGACCCTCCAATAACTGTGAAAGAATGGGAACAAATATGCCCTTTGACTGGTAGACTTTCGCCTAATGGCAATTTACGCTTTATCCATTTCAAATGTATTCACCAGGCATATCACACTCCTATTAGACTGCATAGAATGGGACTCCGAGACTCAGATCAATGTAAAAGATGTGGGCAAAGGGAAGCTGATTTGTATCATCTCGCGTGGAGGTCTGGATCAGTCTTCAAATACTGGGAGGAGGTGCTTAACCGATTACATACTATGACGGGGTCCCTACTCCAATGCACGCCACTCACATGTTTGTTGGTTACGTTCCCCAGTTGAAAGGTGTGATGGGTAGATATATTTGAATCGCCCTCCTGCTGGCTAAGAGACGGGTGGCAATAACGTGGGAGAGCAGGCTTAGTCTTCGGATTGAAGGTTGGGTGAAAGACTAGGGGCCAGATGTAGGTAGCACAATACCGGTCGGTAATGGCCGAAAATACCGATTTTAGGCTGTTTCCGACCGGTATTGAGCATTTGGGATGTAGGAGACAGAAAATCGTCCGATTCGGTAAATTTACCGAATCGGTAAAATTACCGATTCGGTAAACATTCCGAATCGGGTAATTTACCGAATCGGTAAATTTACCGAATCGCAACGGTTTGCGAATCGGTAAATTTACCGAATCGGTAAATTTACCGAATCGGTAAAATAACGAATCGGTAAATAAGAAGTGGTAAAATTGAATATTGAGATGTAGGTAAGCTCTTAAATACCGAATTTGCTTGAAATTCGGTATTTAAGAGTCGGTATTTACCATGGATTGAAATCAGGTGGTAACCAGGTGCAGCCTATAAAAAAGGACCCAAAATGCAATACTTTTTTCTCAATGGCGGCATTCTATGTCATTGCGAGACGGCTACAGCTACAGGAGGAAGGAGAGAGGGAATGGCAGAGACAGGAGCAGGTCTACAGACAGAGGATCACCTTGTTCATGCTCACAGAGGCAGAGATACTCCAGAGGTACAGGTTGGACCCAGACACCATCTTGGACCTCATCAGGGACCTCCAACCACTGTTGGAGCACACTACCCCAAGGGCACACGCTATTCCACCCCACGTGCAGGTGCTGTGCAGCCTACACCTGCTTGCATCTGGGAGCTACCAGAGTGTGGTTGCTGCGGTAGGTGGGGTGACCCAGAGCAGCCTGTCACGCTTTTTCCACAAATTCCTTGACGCCATGTTAGAGAGGATGGACCATTATATATCTTTCCCTGCAACCCATGCTGAACTGCTCCAAACAAAATCTGACTTTTACCAGATGGGGCGTTTCCCCAATATCATTGACTGCATTGATGGCACCCACATTCCCATTTGTCCCCCTGCTGCCACCGAATACATCTATAGGAATCGGAAGTCCACCCACACCATCAATGTGCAGGTGATCTGCAATGCCAAGTGCGCCATCACTGACCTTGTGGCAAAATTTCCTGGGAGTACCCACGACTCCTACATATTTCAAAACAGCGGTATCTATGCACAGCTGACAGCAGGGGAATTTGGTGAAGGCTAGGTAAGACACAGTGTGCGACCCCATTAACACCTATTGCATAAAGAATTACATGTATGCATGTGAGTATTGTATTCCCATTTCCTTTTAGGAGACAGTGCATATGCCCTCCACTCCTTCATCCTCACCCCCTACCTCAACCCCTCAACACCCAGCCAAAGGAGATATAACAGGGCCCACAAGAGCACAAGAAATATTGTGGAGCGTACCTTTGGTATATGGAAGAGCAGGTTCAGGTGCCTGCACAAGAGTGGAGGTGCCCGGCAGTATACCCCCATCACCTGCTGTAAAATCATTGCTGCCTGTGCCACGTTGTACAACCTTGCTGTGAAGAAGGGCACAGAGGTGGAGTTGTCAGACTTTGAGGATCATGACGACGAGGTTGCTGTGCCTGAAACACAACCTGCTGGAGTGTCAACACCAAGTGATGGCAGATACAGACGTGAGGATATCACACGCAACTATTTCTGAGTAAGTAATGAGACAAAGACATATGTAGAATGCTAGAACACTAGTTTAATTTTGTAATGATGTCGGTATTTTAAATAACAAAAGTGCACCAGAAAGCATTTCACTGCAATGCTCACAGTGAGTTAACAGATACAGACAGGTGTTGTAAGCACCCACTGTAGTTTAATGTGGTCACTACGCAGGTATCCAAGGCACAAATGTGCAACACAAACTTTTAACTTTCAAAATTGTATGTCCAGGATCACTAGCCCATACTATTAACTGTTCATTTGCGTCCACGCTTAGCAATGCCAGATGTATGTGGCTCACTGTGTTCGCTGGGCGTTTGGCCTGTAGCCTCCCCTTGTCGCCTGCTGCTCCTCCTTGTCTCTACAAAAAGGGGGCTTGCCATGCTGCTCCTACTTGTGCTCCCTTCACTCTCTGGCACATCAATAGCAGCAGTTTGTGCTGTTTGAGCATTTATTAGCGCCTCAAGAGCACCGGTCATTCCGGCTATGCCCCTTGTCAGATGATTGCTATTTTGCGTCAAGACCTCCTGACTGTTCATGCTTCGCCTGCATAGCAGGGATGTGGCTGCGGCCAGGCGGTGAATTGCTTTGTTATTTTACTGTGCACGCTGCTTCTCCCTGCGCCTTGATGCTATTTCTGTGTCCAGTTTGGTGCACAGTAGCTGCACTGATTGTGTCATTTCATGTATCCCTGTAGCCATGTTCTTGTTTACTTCCACGAGTTCCCTGATGCCCTTTCCAATTTCTTCCATATTGATATTGAGGTTGCGCATTTGTCGTTGACAGGACATGATGCCCTTTCCCTGCATCCTCTGAATCTTGACCATGGTTCCCTCCAGGCCTTGGAACACACTGTACCCCTCCCCACGTGCACCTACACTCCTTCCTTGGACTGTGCGGCATCTTATGCTACTACGGACAGGCTCTGCGCTGGACTGCAGTGTAGCTTCAACCACCATTTCACCGGCAGCTGTCTCCATTTCTATCAGTGGGGGAACGACATGCCTCCTGCTTGGTTGTGCTGCAGGTGTTTCAACATCCAGTGATGCTGGCATATCTGGTGAAGACATTAACAGAGGGGACTGTGAACATCGTGGGGATGCCTGCAAATCTTGAGTGATTTCAGGGTCTTGGGAAGGTGGCTGGCTACTCGGTACACCTGTGTCCTGTGATGCACTGGGACCTGGCTCCTGACTTTCACCCCTCTCGGGTGCCGTGCCTTCAGTCTCCTGTGACTGCCTTCTGGATGTGTGACCTGTGGACATATGAGTGTATATCAGCTAAGCGCAAATGTCTCACAGCCACTACAATTAAATCTTTTGCAATTGCACAATTTACATGTTGGCTGCCCTTCATTATGTCTGCAATCATTTGCCTAACTTGGTGGTTGCTGTGCTGTCTGACATGGTCTTTCATTAACTGACTACATGTACCATGATGCATTGCTACTGTTTGGTGCTGGCACACTGGGACTGGGGTAACTTAGCTTCAAGGGGTGAGGGAAGGATGAGGGTGTAAGGGGGATTGCTGTGCATGCATCTTACCTTTTCTACTTGCAGCTTTGGCAGAGCTGTCCACTTCTCCCAGTCCGCAGACGCTTTCAGGCTCTAAGGTTGTGGCCACCATCTCCTCCAGGTCAGTGAGGGGGGGTGCTGTGTTCTTTCCTCCACCAGTTTGCGATGCCTGCTTGTGGTGGTCTGCTAATTTTTTTTTGGGAGGCTCCTCAGGTCATAGAACCTCTTTTTCAATTCCTCTGTGACTCTGGTGGTCACTCCCACAGCATTGACTTTGTCGAGTATATCTAGCCAAATCTTCCTTTTGGCAGATTCAGCCACAGAGAGGGACTGCCTTCCAAAAAGTTTGTGGTGCACCTTTACCACCTCCTCCACAAGGACCTGTAGCTCCATGCTGCTGAATTTCAGCTTTCCCTTTCTCTCTGTCTGCTCTGTGTCTTTGCTGCTTGCCATGTTTCAGGTTTTAAACTGCACAAACTCTTTCTGCTGCTGCTCCCAGTCTCTCTGCTCCAACTGCCTCTCCAGAACCTTCTAATTAGTTGCCGCTGCCTGTTTAGCCACTTCCTGGTAGGGAGAGGGAGGGTGGTAGCACCTGATTGGCTGTTTTCTTAAGTTTCACTTTTGCTTGCTTTCCGATTCGGAATTTACCGAATCGGTATTTACCGAATCGGAATGAATGGGAAATACCGATTCGGTAAATACCGATTCGGTAAATACCGATTCGGTAAATTCCGAAAGTCCCATACCGAATTTTACTGATTCGGTAATTATTACCGAATTTTTCCCTACATCTCAT
Source organism: Lissotriton helveticus (assembly GCF_964261635.1). Lineage (NCBI taxonomy): Eukaryota > Metazoa > Chordata > Amphibia > Caudata > Salamandridae > Lissotriton > Lissotriton helveticus. The sequence continues at coordinate 1,065,926,223 of NC_136070.1, read as the reverse complement.
TTACCGATTCATGAATACCGAATCGGTAAAATTCGGTATTTAAGAATCGGTAAATGACATTTACCTACATCTGGCCCTTAGTGTATTGCCGAGAAACCTTGGAATTATATGCTGAGCAGCTACCGGTAACTTCTCGACCCAAGGACATTTGGGAGCCGCTGAGGCAATATCTGTTGCATCAAGCGCAAAAGGAGGTCACATCACCCTGAGAAATAATTGTAATGTTGTAATAATATACCATTCTGAGTAACTATATGTTAAATTACGACATGACCTGTACACAAATGTTCAATGTGTAAGTTGGATCACATAAGATAAACACAAGTCTGTTGATTGTGGTTTCTTGTTTGTATCGCCCTGCGTGGCGACATGTACTTTTTCTTGTCTCACTATGAAAATCCAATAAAGAGAATTTAATAATAACAAATAACCCTCTAAATGTCTACAAAGAAAACATATCAGTTTCGATTATGGAGTAAGCAGAAGCTGGAACAAAAATACACAAAAGAAGGAAAATACCACTGAAAATACATGGGCATGGATTGCAGAGAATCTAAACAGTAACAAACAGGGACATGAAAACAGGCGCCCTTTTAAGCAATTATTTGACCATCTCTTCCTGGAACATAGCTGGAAAAACCCTGGAGAAATTAGCAATCATTACGGAAGACAGACCTGGGATTGTGGTCTTACAAGAAACCGGGCAATCACAGCTTTTCACCACCTCGACTATTTTGTGTTCGACATTCCAGCATAACCAGTCGTCCGAGGGCATGCAAAAGGAGGGATAGCAATTCTCCTTTCTGAAAAATATTATTGGGATCAAGAAATCATCCCAATGAGCTCAATGAAATATCCAATGTATCAAGCTCAAACTTGGGAGGGACCCTAGGGAAACCTTGAACAATTTGCTCATCTTCAATGTCTATATTCCCCCTGGATCTAAAATGGACGTATTAGCGATTTAAATATTTGAGGGTTTTGAAAAGGTGGTAGAAGACCAAGATTTCCCGTCTGTTTTCCTAACAGGTGATTTCAATGGGCAAATATCTAACGACCTATTCAAAAAATGGAAGAAAGGCGAAAAAGAAGAAGCCCTGGCAATACCTATTCCACAATTTCCTACAGGAAACAAAGCTGATAAAAGAGGGAAAATGTTATTATCGTCACTTCCTATGCTGAACGGAGTAATATTAAAAGGCAATACAGAAGGAGACATTCCGGCTTCCAACACAAGATAAGGCAACTTTAATACCTCAATTCTTGATTATATGATTTGTAGTCTTGATCTGTTTTGATCAGCCCTACAAATAAACACTGCGTTTGAGATAGGAAGTGATCATACAATATTACACTTAACAACAGATTTAAGACTGAAACCACCATCTCCTGGGCATATCATGGACTTACAAAGTACAGTACTGGTTAACCAGGTCCAAGGGCGGCTGTCATGGAATCCTAGAACATTTAACAAATTTATGCAAATAATTGAGATGGCATAACCACTACAGACTATTCACTCAATAAATCCCAAAACAAATTTTGAGGCTGTCGTCAATAAACTGGTACAACTTCTGCATGAAAATTTAAAACAAAGAATGCCAAAATCGCCAAAAGACGGAACCCAGATATAAAGGCAACAGAATTAAACAAACTAATAAGGGCACAATTTCTTCAATTTTCTGAAATAAGAAAATGCAAAATCAACAAATTAGAAAACTGTTGCAGGAGAGATAAGGAAAAAAAGCGAAAACAGATACAGGACAAAAAAATGAGTGTACTTACAGATAGCAGCAAAACAAAACGATAAGCGCTTCTACTGGAATATAATTGCTACAGAAAGGGGTACAAAAAAATCACTACAAACAATTCCAGTCCCACCATCAGAATGGGAAATATACATAACCATATACAAAACTAATAAAAAGCCAGAAAGCAAGACTGTAGTGCAAAGCAAGAGAGGAAGGAAAAAAATTACAGGTAATGAGGCTCCATCTCCTCTTCAAATTGAAGACTACATAAAAAAGGCAAGATCGTCGGCATCAACGGGATCTGACCAAATTCCCATTAAGGTCCTTTAAATGCAATCCTAAAGAGTGGAGCAAGCTTCTAGCTCTCCTTTTTTTCTACATATTCGAAACTGGGAACATCCCAAAGTCCTTGAAGGGGAGCATTGTAATTCCGATCCATAAGAAGGGCTTCAGGCTGCAGCCCTGCAATTACCGGCAGATAGCTTTCCTATACGCAACTGGGAAGATCTTTGCGGAAGCTGTTTTAGATCATCTCAAAGAGTGGGCATTTTCAACTGGTTCCATTCCGGTAAATCAAGCCGGGTTGAGAACAAAACATTTGACTATTGACAATATAGCAGTGCTACAAATGATAATGGATAAATATGTCATCAATAAATCTCAGGTAGTGTACGCAGTCTTCGTCGACTTCACGACTGCATTTGACAGGGTAGACAGAGATATGCTCTGGAAAAAACTCCATAGAATGGGAATTCCAGATAACCTCCTTCACATAATAATATCATTGTACTCAGGGACATGGTGTCAATTTCAAATGGGGAGGGAGAAGGGTCTCACCAGCCCAATACCTACACCTAACAGCCTGCTGCAAGGGTGCCTCCTAGCTCCCATACTGTTCTCTTTATATCTTAGTGACTTGCCAGAAAGTCTCAATCAGGTTAATAATTGTACACCTAAAATTGCATCTTACAAAATTCACACAATGATGTACGCAGATCTGACTCCATTTGGTCTGCAAAGGAATCTGCAGGCACTCACTAAATATACAGAAGAAAATGATTTAATACCTAATGTCACTAAAACAAAAATCGTCCCGTTTACAGGAAGGAAACGATATGTTAAATACAATTGGTCTTTAGGGGGAAAACTGATGGAAATTGTAAAGAAATATACATATCTAGGGAGAATCTTTTCACAGTCTTTGCAAAACCTGCCCCACTTGCAAAACCTGGGCTGTAAAGTTGATGTCCACCTAGGGGCTCTCCAACGACTATACTCCTCCACTGGTCAAAGCCATTTCTCTTCTCTTCTACAAGTATATAGCTCAAAGATTCCATCTGTACTATCATATGCAATAGAATATATTCCAATAAGTCAATGGAAACAACTTGACCTGAAAGAAGGGAAAGTCCTCCGGAAACTGACCAAGACGTCACAAGCTGTGCCGGTACAAGAGCTTTGTCTCAAAATCTCATTAGTCAGTTATTTTGCAAGAGGGATCACTAACATAATATGATGGGCATATAACCTTGTTCATGCGGATAAAGGAACCATACGATTCTTAGTAAAAATTGAGACATTTGAGCAAGGATCGCCGAATTATGTATTTTGTAGAAATGTATCTATCGCTTTTAAACTATCAAATGTTACCCTTGACATGTTGAAATCATGGACACCAGCACATCTGAAACTTTTTGTAAACATGTAACACCAAGGTTAAGCATGGATCTGGATATCAACCATTGCTCCGAACTATCATTGTATAAACAATATGCGGAAACTATTGTATATAAGAAAACGCAGGAGGATATCTTTTTTAACTTAAATCATGGAGTCAGGCGAAGTAATATATTACTCCGTCTTGGGATACTGCCTTTAAAATCAGTTACTTTTAAGTGGTATCCAAAGGAAAAAACTACTAGTCTCTGTGGTCTATGTAAAGGTGGGGTGCAAGACTTAAAACACGTGTTCTTCGTTTGCCCAAACGTGAATGTCGTAGAAGCTAGAAAGAGCTTTTTAAAACCAATCAGAACAAAATGTAAAAATAACTCTGTTCAGAACCTGATTTATCTCTATAAGGCACCACCGAATGAATTTGTGTGTATTAATATGTTTACATTTTTTAAATAATTTTTAACTTTGTATTAGAATGACAATTTTACTATACAAATGAATGCACTTGTACTGAGCCACTCACTCAGGGCCTGTATGGGTCGATCGGTATCTGATAGCCCGGGAACTTTACCTTTAACAGACTTGGGCAGGCATCAATCTTAGTTTATATTCTGGTAGACGCTAGATCATAGCACAGGGTACTCAACTTTAAGGCCACTTCTCGTCACGAGAGTGACGATAATGCTCTGGTTTTTAGAAGTATTCTCGCTGCTAGCTGAAAGTCATCAAAGCACATCTTCAAAATCTGATTCTGGCCTAGTACTGGCCAACGAAGGGAGGAGAGTACGCTGGGGGGCAGTTGCATAATCACAGGACAAAGAGTTCTCCCTATACCAACAAATCGTTCCCTTTCTCAATGCTGCGTCCCAACTTTCTGTGACTAGCGGCACTTCAACCTCCCAAACCAGAATTGCACATAACCATCATGATTTGCTCTCTGTCCTGGAACCTTTTTTCTTTAATAGCAAAAGGTCTAGGTTTAATTTTAAACCAAGGCATTCATGGTTTAATAAACACTGTAAGGTAGCCAAGCAAGCTCTCTTAGTCTCAATTAGAACCAATGATAGGCTACAAATTAAGGAAGCCAGTGAATATTAGAAAATTACTGTTGCTAATGCCAAAAGTAACTGGGAAAGTGAAAAATGGCATGTCATTAAAACCGCGCTAGACAATCATGACATGAAGGCCTTTTGGAATTTAATTAATACAGGCAAATCTGAAGGCAAATTGCCCAATGCACCAAATCTAGGGGAAGAGGTTTTGAGAGCCCATTTTAAAGCGTTATATACTAGGACAACTGAGGAAGTCAGTCGGGTGGAAACAAACCCTACCTATTCGGAGTTGCCAAATCAATATGTGCCACTCTGCTCATTGAAGGAGATCACAGAGGCACTGGGCAAGTTATTACCAGCTAAGGCGCCATGGCTGGATAAGATTCCTGGCAACCTTTTATGCTCCAAGACCTCAGCCTGGGCACCCTACTTGTGGTCCCTGTTTAATGCCGTTTTGCAGGGCATGGCGCAGCCCTCTACTTGGGCAGTGGCAGAAATTATCCCAATTTATAAAAAGGGTTCACCGCTCAATCCAGCCAACTATCGCCCCATAAGTCTTTTAGACATTAGCCAAAAAATCTTTGCACGTGTACTTCTGGGGTGTTTACAATCTTGGATAGAAGAGAAAACATATTAACACCTCTACAAGCAGGGTTTAGGGCCAAGATCTCTACTATTGATCAGATCTTTATATTACAACTCATCCACTGGAAAACCATGATCTTAGAGGGTGGCAGCCTCTACCTCATATTTGTGGATCTTAAATCCGCTTTCGATCTAGTCCAGAGGGATCAACTGTGGGGTATACTTCTGGACCTGGGAGTTCCAGAGTATCTTTGCTACCAGTTGAAACGCCTTCACTAAGATAATTATGCATGAATAAGATGTGCGAAAAATGGTGAACTTTCTGCCCCTTTCCTCGTAGGGAAAGGGGTGCACCAAGGATGTGTCCTGGCCCCGAAACTCTTTTCCCTTTTTATAAACAGCCTAATTGAATGCTTGCTGGCTGGAAAAGATATTGATGCACCTAGGTTAGTGAACCGCAAAATTCCTGCACTTATGTTTGTGGATGATATGCTTTTACTTTCCAAATCTCCTCAGGGCATGCAAAGAGTTCTTGATGTATTTAGCACTTTTTGTAGAAGTCTATGGGTTTCAACATAGACACTACGAACTGCCCGAATCCCTACTAGATGGAAGGGCCTAGAGAGGGTGTCTACTTTTGAATATTTAGGGATTACACTAACTGAAAATATGGAATGGGGGACACAAATAAAGAAAGCTAGTCTAAAACTGACCCAGTCTACGGTAGGTATTATAAAGGTATACAAGAGCTGCATGCACAAAGTGATAGGCCCTGTAGCAGAAATGTACAAGACACAGGCAAGGGCTGCGGCCTTGTATGGGGTAGAATTATGGGGCCACTGTTCATCTACCCATTTATCATTTACAGAGAATTCCTTTCTCAGGCAATTGTTGGGTCTCCCCACTAGCTCTCCATTAACACCCCTCAGGATGGATCTAGGGATTAGCCCTATAGCAGATATAGCCTCTTCTAGACCTCTCCTATATTGGCAACGCCTTTGGAGAACCCCCGAACTAGCTGAATACAAAGAAGAGCTGAAGGATGCTATGAGGCTACAAGTTGCGGGGAACTCCCTCAGATAGCCTATATTAGGAACACTTGCCAGGCTCTGGGGAGGGTAAACATGGGGACTTCTGCTCGAGAAATCTGTCCTAAGATCCCCAGAAAGGCACTCCTCGAGACCTATAGAGAATTTAAATTGGCCCAATTATGGCGGAGGACAAAGCTTAATTGCCTAATCAAATCAAATCAAATCAAATCAAAAGTTCTTTATTCAGTGTTGGAACTGGACCTTTTTGCTTCTTCCTCCCTTATTTTTCCTGACCTGTGGCTGTTGGCAACAGGACTCTGCGCACTTTACCACTGCTGATCAGTGCTAAAGTGCATATGCTCTCTGTGTAAATTGTTATTGTGATTGGATAACAAAAACACAACAGTGGGGTAGGACCTGGGGAATATTTAAAGACCTAGCTCTGAATACAGTCCCCAAATTCATAGACAACTACACAAAGTATCAGAGGGTCTAAAACTAGAAAGAGTTTAAAGGCGACAGACGCGAAAACTGACAGTACAAACCCTTGAACTTACTCAACATCTCAAGTGGATGAGGAAAAAACCCATCAGTCACCACTCGGATCCGCCCTTCATCATTTGGGATTTGTCCGGACCATCCGTGTGAGTGTATTTTATCACAGTTATAAGAAGACCAGATGATTTAAAGGTCTTCTATGCTGTTCTAACAACGGTATGGTCTACCACTCAATAACAGGTGATGAGTGGAAAAACAGGGCAATGAGACTGGGGTGTGCAGTGCAGATAAGAGTGAATTTGAAAAACAAAGAACAATGTGTTATAAAATTGGATGAGGGAGCACAGAACCAACTTTATTCATTTGGTGCTCACTAGACCAAGATTAAAATATATGTCAAAGACAGTTGAGTTACGTGAACTGTCTAAGGTGGAACCGGGTCGACATGTTTCAGCAATTTAGGACTCCTTTGTCCTTGCTTTCATCAGGACCTTATAAACAAAAAAACAGTGCTACTGCAAAAACGAAAAAAAGTGACAACAAAGAAATGGTGTAGGACAAACAAGTGCAAATGTCACCTGAGTTTTCCAAACTATGATTACAGCTAGTGTTGTTCACATAGTCTGTAAGAAAGGAAGACCTCACCCCGCCTGGCAGTGGCTCAGGGAAAGAGTGAAGCACCGCTCTGTCCGTCGGTACTCCGTAGCCGGCGTCTGAACCGATTGGATATACATGATTGGCATATTTGTATCACCATGAAGTCCCTAGTAAAGTGCACTGGGTGTGCCAGGGCTGGTGATGACAAATGCTACTAGTGGGCCTGCAGCACTGATTGTGCCACCCACATGAGTAGCCCTAAAATGGTGTCTCAGGCCTGCGACTGCAGTGCCTGTGTGCAGTCTGTGAACTGCCATGTCCTTCTGGTCAGTGTCCCCACTGACCAGGCCTAACCATTCCCTTTTTGTGCACATTGGTCACCCCTATGGAAGGCCCAAGGTAACGCCTTGGGCAGGGTGCAGTGTATGTGAAAGGTAGAGCATGTACTGGTGCAGGTGACATGCTCTGGTAGTGAATTACAGCCATTTTCGTTTTTCACTATTGTAAGGCTATCTTGTTCCATAGGTTAACATGGGGGATGCTGGCTACAGTGGCTACCAGCATTTCTACCCATAGGAACAAGATAGGACATAAGAGTCTAGTATCCCTGAACTCAGAATTTAATAACAGGAAAGGTTGTTTTTAAATCCTGTGTTTGAGAACAGCACTTTTAGAAAGTTGCTGTTCTCTTGTCTGACCCTTCTGTGTGCCTGGGCCTGTTTGTGTATTGACTGTCTGGTTTGAGAGTGACAGGGGCTGGGGATTCCCCAGGAGGCTGGCTGAGTTCGCCCTAGGCTGAATGACTGTATTTACAACTTGAGTAGTGGGAGGAGATAGGGCCTGAATAGGGCTGTGCCTGCCTTCCACAATGCAGGCTCCACCTCCTGCTGGGCGGCTGACGACCCTGCCCCTCACTCTGAAAGGAAAGGCGAAGCCAGGAAAACAAGGTGCCCAAGAAACACCCAGAACTGGTTCAGATCGGGCTCAGGGCCCACTTGCACAAAGAGAACAAAGACTTTTAGGGGTATAAGTACAGGACCCCTGACAACAGAAAATTAGATCATCCTGGAATCAAGAAGGAACCTCTGCCAAGGAGAAAGCTGAAACTGAAGAAGGAAGATTGTCCAGCTGTTGCTCTGCTGGATTGCCCTGCTGTTGCTTTGCTGCCAAGGACTTTGCTTTGTGCTGTGTCCCCTTGCTTGAAGGAATCTCCAAGGGCCTGAGAAGAGCTGGCTCCCTGTTCTGAAGTCCCAGGAACAAAAGGACTTCACCCCCAGCTCCCCCTGAGCTCTACTGAGAGAGTTCTGTCCTACCTGGAGTGATTGGCCCATGTGTGGCACCTCTGGAAGTTGTACCTGTGTTGGGAAGCTGGAAACTAAGCTTGAGAGACTTTGCTATAGAAAAGTTATTGCATCGCTCGCTGCGGAGCGCATCCCCGACAGTGAGAGAAGATTCCCGCCGCTCAGAAGGTCGAGATCGTCGCAGTGCCTGTTGCCGCTGTCAGAGCCTTTGCATCCTTCGTTTGCGGGACGCACCCGATCGGTGTGGGAAGTCTAACATCACTGCGAGTGTTGTCGCAGAGCCTGTCGTCGCTGGGAGAGATCCCCGCACCGCCTGCTTGCAGACCGCATCACGTCGCTGCGGGAGTCATCGCCGAAGCCAACGCATCGAGGAGCTGTGAGAGAGAAGATCACCGCTGGCCCACGCATCGTCGCCCCGGAGATCGTCACACCTCCCAAGATCGTCACATCGTGCCTTTGCGAGAACAAACTTCCTACGGAACCTACGCACCGGAATCCATACAAATGGCCTTCCTCCCCATACAGACCGGATTCGTCGCAACACGCCCGCTGTTGCAGCGGGGCTGTCGCAAACGCCTCCCCAGGGTCTCAGGAGCAACGCATTGCTTGTTTTCCACCGCACCAGCTTCTGCTTTTGGAACTTTGTCCCAACTAAAAGTACTGTGAGCTAAACGTGATGCAACTGTGAACTTTTCACATAACTGTGGATTATTTTATCGCAACCTAAAGAATTTTATCGCAACCTAAAGAATTTTATCGCAACCTTAAGAACTCTATTGAAACCATATTCTTGAACTCTGTATGTTGGATTTTTGTCATTTTGGTCTTGTGTAGTTTAGATTAAATACCTTTATTTTTCTAAACTGTTGTGGAGTCAGTATGTGGTGTTTTCACTGTGTTACTGTGAGTGTTGGTACAAATACTTTACACATTGCCTCTGGTTAGCCTAGACTGCTCGTGCCAAGCTACTTAGAGGGTGAGCAGGGGTTATCTCAGAGGGTTTCCTCCTCACCCTGACTAGAAGCAAGGGTCCCTATTTGGACAGTGGTACCTACCCCTGCCAACTAGAGACCCTAACATTTCTAACATTTAACTATTAAAGTTAACCATAAAAGTTCACATACACAGGTGGAAACAATAAAAAGCACCTTAGAAATGTATATATAATTTTGTTAAGATCACATCAGAATTGATTTACGACATTTACATTTTTTTTTAAAAAGGCAATGACTGAAGCAATAATAAATTCATTTTCTAGCAGTTGCAGGATCAAGAATGCTGGTTGACATTGTCTCATGTTGGATCTTTTTAGTACAGGGATAATCCAACTTCTTCTCGGGATTGAATAAAATTTACAAAAAAACAATATATGTATCGTCGATTGTGCGGAGACATCATCGCACGGGCAATTACTTAAAACTCTCAACCAATCATTTTGTACAGGAAAACTCAAGGACCTATGTAGAATATTCAATCTAAAGTATGTTAGTAGAAACCGTTCATAATCATTTGTTATTAATCTGATATACGGTTGTATGAATAAAGTTGTCAGGGCCATATGATGTGTTTGAACTGTAGGTTTCTTTAATGCTATGGTGATTCTAATTTCGCCCAAATGGCTCATACAACTCACTTTAAGGTCTTTCCTGGACACATTAAACATGGTTTGTGGGACTTTGTAATATTCGGGATGGCCTAAATTAGACAAGAACATGTTTACATATTCTCGCCATCTTATGTGGTTAACCCCGTCAATCCCCAGTGTGTCTTTCATAACATTACGGTTAAAAACTGTCTCTTCTGAGGTCCAAACTCTGTGCCACAGAAGGACTGGCTGGATCTTAATTATGTCCTCTAAATATGGCATGGCCTGTTCTTGATGCCATATGTAAGTTGATGTGCTGTCTGAGACTGCCAAGATAAACCTAATAAACATGTTTTCCGCTAACTGTAATGGATTTACCCCAGCATAACCCCATATTCCCGCTCCGTAGGTGGCAATTGCCACACATTTAGCTCTATAAATCTGTAGCAGTTCTGCGGGGGAGCGTCTACCTAGTTTTCTGCTAAAATGTAATAAGGCCATCAGGGATTTAATAAATAGCAGCCTTCTGGCTTTAATCGCCTGAACCTGATTGAGCAAATAAAATCCCTAAATAGGAAAAGGTTTTAGTACATTCTATTGGCTTTGAGTAAATAAAAAGGTTTTTAGTTTTCTTTTTTGTTCCGGCCCTGCAATTCATTGCAAAGGTTTTAGAGCAATTGACAGTAAGACCCAAATTTGACATAAAATTAACAAAGGCACCCTTTGAAGACTGATCGGTGTGCGTGCCATGAGACCGAGTCATCTGCGTAGAGGAGTGCTGGAATGAAATGAGTTGCTGCAGCTGGTAAGTCCTTACATTCTCGAACCAAAACTGTTTATAACTCATTTATATACAAAGTGAAGAGGAATGGGGCTAAAATGCACCCATGTCTAACGCCTCTTATCACTTTAAAGTGCTTTGTGCATTTACCCCCCTTCCCGTAATGAACCCTGGCCCTTGCCCCCGAATACAGCTGCCTTAAAAATGAAATTCCCTCTAAAACCAATCACAGCTTATCGTGGATGACACAGTCAAATGTTGCTGTTAGGTCAATAAAAGTCAAGTATAACCTTTCCCTTTTAGCCTTGGTATACTTATCTAATAAAATATGTACGTTTAGACCCTGTTCTATTGTGCCCATGCCCTTGCGAAAACCATACTGTAAGTCGCTTAATATTGATTGATCTTCCGTCCATAACTGTAGCCTATCTAGCAGGACTCGTCCCACAATCTTGACTGTGGAGTCCAACAGTGAAATTGTGTGGTAACAGGCTGGGACTGCCCTGTCCCCTTTTTTAGAAAATAGTCACTATTATTGAGTCATATCAGGTCAATAAAAAACATTGTGAACAGCGTGCATTAAAAACCTGCGTTAATAGTGGTCCCCATAGTACTATATTCGATTAAAAAAAATCTACAGGGATACCATTGGGCCCTGCTGCCTTCCCCTCCTCGCTCAAGTTAATGGCTGTGCTGACCTCACTAAGGGTAAAATTTAAAGGTAGTTCTTTAAATGTTAAAAGCTGCTTGGTGTCTGCCCCCGCTGCTAAGCTAACCTGTTCTTCTAGCAGCTGATTTTTATATAGCTTTGAGAAATGTGATATCCATTTGCATTCTGTGATAGCGATCTCTAAGGTAGCTTTATCGCTCTGGGCCAAAAATGGGGCATTAACAGCCCTCCAAATGGCAGAGGGATCGCGGTTGGTCGAAGCATCATGTAAGGCTTGCCCTGTTTCCTCTTTTAAGGCGCTCTTTCTAGCCTTAATTGCCCTCTTATATTCATTTCTTGCCTTTCTAATGTCTTCCTGATTTTTCACTGTCGCATGAATAGTATTTTTAAGGTTAGAATAAGCCTTTGTGCAATTCACTGCAAAGGAGCCTGCCAACAATTCCAGGTAATTGATGTGCATTTCCTTCACCCACTTGTTTTTTCAGGGCATCCTGTGTCTGATGGCCTGGAAGATTTCAGGAGACAATGGCAGATCCCAGGACTTTCGGAGGGCGCTTTCAGACTCATGTCAGAATCATGGTCCCCTGGTACCAGAAAAGCCTATAGATTGGCTTGGCGTAAATGGGTTTGCTGGTGCCTTTGACTGGGTTACGATCCCGTTTCAGCTGATGTAGTTCAAGTTCTTAATTTTTTGACAGAAATCTTCGCATCAGGACTGGCTTATTGGACCGTTAACGTATATAGATCGGCAATTGCTGCAGGTCACTGTTTGCTAGATGGTTCCTCGGTAGGCCAGAATCTTCTGACCAAAAAACATGAGGAGTATGCGTGTTTTGAACCCTCCTCTACCAAAATACTCTGCTCTCTGGGACGTGAGAGATGTCCTCAGACTGGGTACCTCTTGGGGCGAAAACTCTTCTCTCTCTTTAAAATAATTGTCCTATAAATTAACTGTTTTACTGTGCCTTTTTACTCTTTTTTGTAAGACAGCAGACCTTACATTTGCCACATGGATGGTGGCCTTGAACAAAATTTGTGTTCTTACTGGGGTTGTTGGTCAGGGTTCTCGGTCTGGTATGTGCCAATATGTCACGTATATTTCTCCCCCTCCTGTGCGAGAACATAGGTTTTTGTAACTGTAAGCCCCCACTGTTGAGAATTCTCCAATGTTTGTTTATAATCTTAGTGACTTGGTTGGAACTGGTGTTATATGTGGTAACACAAATTGGTCTTCTTTCATCCTCTCTGTGTATCTTCTCTTCCAGTTGGCTCTCCCTGCAGTTGTTGCGGGCCCTTTTGAAGGCTTGGTTGATTATTCTTTTCGGGTACTCGCGGGTTTCCAGTTTCCTCCTCAGATCCTTAGATTGATCCTTAAAACTCTCAATTTCAGTGCAATTACGCCTCAGGCGGAGGAATTGCCCCTAGGGCAAATTGTCCCGTAGGTGTTTGGGGTGGAAACTTTGGTACATGAGTAAGCAGTTTTTCGATGTACTTTTGAAGTGTGTGGTGGTCATTAAACGGCCATTTCTGGGAAATATATTGAGGTCCAGAAAGACAAGGTTGCTGTTGGAACAGGTGCTTGTAAATTTGAGGAAATCATCCTGTAGATTTAGCCACGTCAGGAACTGTTGTGATGTTCGCTCATCCCCGTCCCAGATGATGAGGATATCATCGATGTGCCTCTTCCAAGTTCTTATATTCCGTCTAAAGGGATTATCCGGATGGAGTATCCTGGTGGTCTCAAGGTTGTGCATGTAGAGAGGGAGCCTTCAAATGAAGGAGGGAGCAGAGTCGAGTGAGTTGAACGAAGGAAAGAAGAATCATCGGGTAGGAGAGTCTCCGTGTCAGATGCGGGGGCGAGCGAGGGTGCTCTTAGTCTCCGCTGGTAAACGTGGGGGGGGGCGAGGAAGAGGAAGCCCGATAATAGGCTTGGGAAATCCTCCCCAGAGTTGTAAATAGGCTCGGAGTGATCGTAGAGGGGGGGACGGGGGGACATGCCCACCCTAGTGAAGACTCGGAACTCGAGGAAAGTGCCAAAGGGGATGAAAAGTCTGTCAGAGTTCGTTTTCAGTGAAAAACGGCAAGGAGTGTGAAGGGAAGGGGGGTCAGGTTAGGGTTAGCGCAAAGCCCCACGTTCGTGAGATCGGCAAGATGCAGCGTTGTATATTCAAATCAAAACATGTGGAGGGAGTATGAAAAGACATTGAAAGCATTCTCAGGGACAGGCAAGCACAATTATGGGATGTCAATACCCCCAAAACAGGTTCCCAGGCCCCCAAACATGTCCAAAATCAGGCAAAACAAGGCAGCCAACAGGCACACACAGAAACATGACTTATCTTGGCTGTGAGCAGCAACAAAGAAGGAATATGGCTGCTCTTCACAGAACTTTGTTAACTTTAGAATGTTACTTTTTAATTCTAAATTCTTTGCATTGTTTGCTGTTGCTGCTGTGAGTTGGCAATTAAAGAAATATGCATAATATCAGCCTCCATGTCTTTAATAAAATCAGGATTTTCAACCCACTCAACTGTGGAAAATCTGAATTGCCCTCTTATATTCGTTTCTTGCCTTTCTAATGTCTTCCTGATTTTTCACTGTCGCATGAATAGTATTTTTAAGGTTAGAATAAGCCTTTGTGCAATTATTATCGATCCACCCTCTTTCATGTTTTCTGGTCTTTCTTGCTTTTACATTTAGTGTTTCTTTAACATAGTTTGAGATAGCAGAAACGTTTTTTACAATTTCCAGATTTGACGACCTCTCGTTTAGGCAAATTAGGAACATTCCTTTGCAATTTGACACAACTTTACTAATAAATGCCTCTGGATCCACATTTACCAATTTGAGTGCATAACCGTTTTGTCTATTCAAGATGATGTTATCCACGGAGTTGGTGGAATTACCTCTGGGCTTCAGAACATTGTTTTCTACCATCACATCGATACTAATTGGAAAGTGGTCGCTTAATGCAATCTCATGTGTTGTAAAGTCCTAGATGCGGGTAGAATATCTGCTTGATACTAGTACAAAATCTATGATTGAGAAGATGCCTCGACCGTTAAAGGTGGCTCAGAAGGGGACCACAGAAGAACATAAATTATTAGCAAAACCTATATCGTGTGAGAACATAATGTCATTTAAGAGGTCACCAAACAATGTATGGGGGAAATGAGAAAAACTGGGGCCCTTTAAATACATTATTCCGCACACCCCTTTATCAGCATGGCGGCATAGGGAGAATTAAAATTACCACCCCGGATAAAACAAATCTCTTTTGATGAACAAGATTGTAAATTATGCATTTCCGCAATACAACTATGCAAAATGCTCTATCTATATGAAGGCTAATGATTTGAAAGTGCTGGTCTGACACATTTAAAACAATTTTTCCTAAATTTAGATGAGTTAAAATATATGTGCAGAGGCCGCCTTTGGCTCTCGCATGTGATAATGGGACTGCCGACGTAAAAAGGGTTTTATAACCAGTGTGTTAGGAACACGGGGATAGTCCCATTTCTATGACCATGTACCAACATCACATGATCGAGAGCATTGAGATAAAAGGTTGCCTTACCTTTATCTCGATGCTTGTTATTGCCCCGGTGTGGATTTTGCTACCTCGCTCCCTTCTTTGCTGAGTTCTGCTGCTGAGGTTTCCTGGAGCCTTGCTTTTCTGGATTAGAACTCCTTTCACGGGCTCATGAGAGATTTGTTTGTTTCCTGTCTGTCCCTAGTTAGTTAGCGTTAGTCCCGTCCCTTATTCCCTTCCCTTCCTGACCCCTTCGTTTTTGGGTATTTTCGCTTTGCTCCCCTTACTTTTTATTTTTGGTGCACAAAGCGAGCGGGGGCTCCCGTTCGCTGGGTTTCCTGGTCTTTGTTGCTATGCCCATGTAGCGGTAACGGTTGTTTGCCGCGTACCGCGTCCTGACTTGAGGAGCTGTTTTCCTCGTTATACGCGGAAGTGACGTTTGGGTCATTCCGCGAAGGGTCTGCCACTGATTATTTCGGAAGCCTCGGAGTTTCTGTGTGCCGGAGGAAGAATTCCTTTTCCCTTTTCACTGTCCTTTTTCCAGATAACCGGTAACGTTGGTTTTTTTTTTGTAAGTCCAGTATCTAGTTGTTTCTGGACCTGGATGAGATCTTTTTTTCCCCTTATGCCCATAAATTCTTAAACCGAAGGACACTGCTGATAATAGCTCCTGACTGGCTATTTAACCACCAAGAGACATCGTGTGGAGTTTTTGATAGCCCAGTACCTGAACAAAGCAAAGCCTGCGCTGTTAAGGGTAAGAGGGGTAGTGTTGTTGGGACGGTGCACGGTCATAGGAATTGGGACTTTGGGTATTTGCAGTGTATGAAGTGTGTTTTCTTTCTTTCTGTCTACTACAGGTGCAGAAGGTTGAGGAAGGAGCTGTGTCCTATCGATCTATAAAGGGTGGTAGACTTGGTGTCTCCTCTATATACCACCCTCTTTTCAGGTCCATTGGTGTGCTCATTGTATTGTAAAACGTGAGTGGCCACTGGGCAAGGGAAGGGGATTGGTGCGTGCTACGTTCCTGCAGTGCTTGGGCTGGGCAGAATCCAACACAGTGAAATGAATAGGCCCCTCCGCCCAGGTTTCTTGAAAGCTAAGAATATCAAATTTTTTCACAAAGTCATACTACAAAGTATTCATCACCTTAGATTTTAATCCCGCCACGTTCCAGAACATAAATTGGCATTTGTCTTTACTCCCTGTGCTTTGGTTATTCCCCCCTTCTTTGTCCCGCTCCTTTGATATGTAACCGAGTAGCATAATATGGGTTGGGGTAGATGCTGCCAAGATGTTCCGATCTGTGTGATTGTTACTCTCTTCGTTCATTATTATATCATTATCTTGTGGTGGAATAATGTTATTAATGGCTAGAAACATCCTTGGTCCCCTTTTAGGAAGAGTCTTCTCTAAACTGGAAATGTCAGTCTTTGTTTGGACTACTATTTATTGTCAATCCACTTACTCAAGATTGGCTAGTGCCTCAAAACGATTGTATGTAGGGAGTTTAAACCTGTGCCTATCGTGCATGGTTTGTGGTATCCTATTTATAGGGGCGATGAAAGATGTAGGCTGATAAAAATAGCCTAATGGTACTAAATTAACAACTTGCCCTAAAAAGGACTGATTTCCAACTCTACTTGGGATCAATTGTACCAGAAAGGGAGTTTTAAAAGTCAGCACTACGCAGCCTCCCGGCGAACTCATACGTCCGCTGCCCACCCAACTCACTCTCCTGGCCATCTTGAATTCTTTAAATAGCCTCTCTGTAAGGCCAGTCCTAACTCCAAGCCAATGTAATGACCTGTTCCTTGTTATCTCCCATGGTTCAACTACCCCTTTTTAGGTCCCGCGTTTGGCAGCGCATGCGCTGCATGCGCTGTCTCAGCGAGACTTAAAGTAATCTGTATGTTGGCTTCAACTTCGTGTAATTTCTCCTGCCCCTTGCGATTGGTTTAAATCTGGCATTGCTGTTGTTTTCTTGCTTTCTGTTGGCTATTGCTCCTACGGTAACTTCCTTGTAGTCCCGAGGCAGCGGTGCCTACTACATTTTTCCTCCGCTTCCTGGCACTTAATTTTCTGCAGTGTGCCATCTGTTGTTTACCCCTCCCTGAGAGACGTGTGACACCCTGCCGATAAATGTAAGCTCTGGTTGTGGTTGAGGGTGTGGCCCCCCTCTTCTCCCTCCTCGCCTTGTTTAATATCCTGCTTGTACAGTCTCCTTTGCTTCATCCGCCGTTCAGAGGCAGTTTAGTCCCGCTTAGTTTTGTTTCTCAACCCCGTGCTACATGTGACTTCTGATACGTGCCTCCTTTTTAGGTCTCGCGTTTGGAAGCGCATGCGCTGCAGGCGCTGTCTCAGCGAGACTTAAAGTAATCTGTATGTTGGCTTCAACTTCATGTAATTTCTCCTGCCCCTTGCGATTGGTTTAGATCTGGCATTGCTGTTGTTTTCTTTCTTTCTGTTGGGTGTTGCTCCTATGGTAACTTCCTTGTAGTCCCGAAGCAGCGGCGCCTTACTACAGTTTTCCTCCGCTTCCTGGCACTTAATTTCCTGCAGTGTGCCATCTGTCGTTTACCCCTCCCGGACTGACGTGTGAGACCCTGCCGACAAATGTAAGCTCCGGTTGTGGTTGGGGGCGTGGCCCCCCCTCTTTTCCCTCCTCACCTTGTTTAATATCCAGCTTGTGCAGTCTCCTTTGCTTCATCAGTACTCTTTTGTTAGTCGCTGTTCAGAGGCAGTTTAGTCCCGCTTAGTTTTGTTTCTCGACCCCGTGCTGCGTGTGACTTCTGCTACGTGCCTCCTTTTTTAATATCCTGCTCGTGCAGTCTCCTTTGCTTCATCCGTACTCTTTCGTTAGCCACTGTTCAGAGGCAGTTTAGTCCCGCTTTCTTTTGTTGCTCGACCCCTGGGTCTGCTTTGTGTGTTTAATTAGCCCTCCGTCGTTTATTACTTGCCCAAGGACACTCTCCCTTCCATCCCTCCAGGAAGGCACAAAATACTGCTGAAACATGCGATTACGTAGTTTTGTGTTTATTTCTTGAGCCCCGTCCCTTCCCTCAGTTCAAGAATCAGCACGGCGCCCACTTCACGGACGACACGCTTCATGCTTTGGAGGCATTTACATTTAGTGAACAGTAGCAACTACAATACTTGTTTGCCTTTTGATAATTTTATAAATACGTGCGTTTACCTAATTTCTAGTTGTTTACTGCTTGAACCCTGTCCCGCTTAGTTTTGTTTCTCAACCCCCATACCGCTTTCTTTTGTTGCTCAACCCATGGGTCTGCTTTGCTTGTTTAATTAGCCCTTTGTCGTTTATTACTTGCCCAGGGCACTCTCCCTTCCATCCCTCCAGGAAGGCACAAAATGCTGCTGCTAAACTTGTTTGCAATAAAAGTAGGCTGGGCTCAGCCTCAACGTGCATGAGGAAATTACATTGGCTACCTATGCGTCAACGAGCAGTATTTAAATTGCTCAGTCATGCACATAAAGCACTGTACCAAAGTGGCCCTCAGACTTCTCATTATGGTTTTAATCGAATTACTCCATAAAATGACTTACCTATTATGTGCTAAGTACAGTGGTTAGCATACTCCCTCCTAACTCTAGGAACACAACTTATCTCACAGTCATAGTACATTTAGATGCAAATATTAGAGCTGTGGCCCAGTCCAGTCTCTGCCGGTCTTTGACGGGCTAAGATGGGCCCGTCTTGGCCTGGTCTTCCCCTGGGCCGAGCCCGGGCACACCCTGCGCGCATCCCGCGCTGCGGAACCACCAGGGATAGCAGCAAACAGTCAGGCTCCAAACTTTACGGTCTCCCGCGCTGCGGGACTGCCGATGATCTTTTGAAACCCCTCCAGGGGCTGGGGTTAAAGTGCTTTGTGTGCTCGAGGGCCAGGGATAGCAGCAAACAGTCAGGCTCAAAAGTTTACGGTCTTCCGTGCTGCGGGACCGCCGATGATCTTTTGAAACCCCTCCAGGGGCTGGGGGTAAAGTGCTTTGTGCACTTGAGGGTCAGGGATAGCAGCAAACAGTCAGACTCCAAAGTTTACGGTCTCCCGCGCTGCGGGACCGCCGATGATCTTTTGAAACCCCTCCAGGGGCTGGGGGTAAAGTGCTTTGTGCGCTCGAGGGCCAGGGATAGCAGCAAACAGTCAGGCTCCAAAGTTTACGGTCTCCCGCGCTGCGGGACCGCCGATGATCTTTTGAAAACCCTCCAGGGGCTGGGGGTAAAGTGCTTTGTGTGCTCGAAGGCCAGGGATAGCAGCAAACAGTCACGCTCCAAAGTTTACGGTCTCCCGTGCTGCGGGACCGCCGATGATCTTTTGAAACCCCTCTGTAGGGGAGTGGAAGGTCACTACACGTGGGGCCTACCGGTAAGCAGTTATACAGACATGCAATGATAGACAACACACTTGCTTGGTTGCAGGGTTGGACCGGAAGCCACGAGCAACCTCCGTCCATTTATTTATAGCCTTCTGGCCACGCCTGGCCATAAGGTGATACATTTTGTGAGAGTATTTCCGGGGCTCAGCCGAGACCCGCGAAACACTAGAGCGTCACATCCCTTCCCACCTTGGTATTTGTTCTTCTTCTTTTTCTCGAAACAGTTCTATTGAGTCAACATGCATAACCAGCCAATCTCTGGCTTGGTCTGGGGTTTGGTCTCAGATTGTGAAAACTTCGCCCCCTTGGGGGCACGGGTTCATAGTCTCTCACTACTGGCGCTGGAGGTGAGTTGACATGCTCACCATTCTCAACCGGGCCTTCGACACTGTCAGATTGGTCAGCAGATTCAGAGATGGGCCCATCCCATGTCGTAAGTTCTTCAGGCGTGGGAGGAATACGTTTGAACCACGATATATTCCTGGTAATTTCTTCCCCACTCTTTTGCGTTGTTATGGCGGTGCCTTTTGTCGCCTTGACTTTTCCAGGGCTCAATCTCATAGGGAGTGCGAAACTTCCCTCCCGGCCTGCGTGTTCGTACCAACACCGTGTCTCCAGGGATTAATTTCTTTTCCCGTGCTCTCCTCTTCCTACTTGCTCTCTCGTTCGTCTTTCTCCTCCTCTCTTGGGCAGTGGCTGGTGTGTATGGTTCAGGCATCCAGTTCTCTGCTGTAGGTAGTAGGTCATGTCGGGGTCCTGCAAACATCAATGACCACGGGGATCTTTGGGTGGTACTGTGAGGAGTGCTTCTGTACTCCCTCAGAAACAGTTGTAGTGCTGTCTCTGGATCAGTCCCTTCTACCATTGCTATCCTCAGGGTTTTATTAACCGTTCTCATAAATCTTTCTGCTTCCCCATTGGCTTGGGGCCATTGGGGTGTGATCCGACTGTGTTTTATCCCTAGTTTTTGCATGAACTCTTTAAATTCGTTTCCTTGAAACGGTGGGCCATTGTCCGTTTTGACCACCTGGGGGATACCAAACATTGCGAATATTTTGCTGAGGATCGGCTGGACATTTACGAAACTGGTGGATGGTGGCACCTCAACTACAGGGTATTTAGTGTAACTGTCTACTAGCACCACGGTCACCCTTCCGTCAGGAAAACTCCCAAAGTCTAAGCTGACCCATGCCCAGGGTGCTGGAGACTGTTCTTCGGTGATGACAGGTGCAGGGGTATCCGGCAAACTGGTCAACTGGCATGCTCGACAGTTTCTCACTACATTGTCCACCTTCTCATCCATGTCAGGAAACCACACCTTTTCCCTCATTCTGGCTTTCATCCTTCTCGTGCCTTGGTGACCCTCATGAGCCAATGTGGTCGCTTGATCTTGGAGAGTATTTTGAATCACTATGCGTGACCCCCGAAGGATGAGTCCGTTGTTTGCCCTACTAAGTTCATTATGTACCCTCCAGAAATGAGACAGACGAGTTCGGTCTGCTTCACTCCAGTCACTCACATTGCGCAGGAAGTTCTCCCAAGATCCAGTGTCTATCGCTGTCTTTACTCTTGTCACGACAGCATCATTGTCATACTGGGCTACAATATCTTCTGCTGATAGTGCTCGCGGACATGACAGTTGGGACACCATATCTACAAATTCTTCGGTCTGTAACTCTTGGTCTTGAGTCTCACCCGTTTCCACCTGGGGGTGTCGTGACAGAAAATCCGCCGGGTTCTTTGCTCCAGGTCTGTAGACTAGATCCATTTGGTAATGTTGGACCTGAATGGTCCATCTCTCAATTCTCGGCGGCGGGTGGGGAGCTGTACCCTTGAACAAAGGTATCAATGGCTGATGGTCCCTGACCATTCTGAAAGGCTGTCCAGTGATGTATAGATGGAAATGATTACAGGCCCACTTCACTGCCAAAGCCTCTCTCTCAATCTGTGAATACCTTGCCTCTGTCGCTGTGAGGGCCTTACTCGCAAATGCCAGGGGAACCCACACTCCAGGCTCCGATTCTTGTGTTAATAGCGCGCCCAAACAAACAGGACTGGCGTCCACCAATATTTCTGTCTGTCTTGCCGTATCAAAGTATGCCATCGTGGTGCTGTCCAACGCTGCCTTCACTTTGTTAAACGCCTCGGCTTCTGGTTGAGACCATCTCCAGGGAGTTTCCTTTTTTGTCAGATTCTGCAGGGGTTCGGCTATGGTGGCAAGCTGCGGGATGAACCGGGCACAGTATTGCGCCATACCCATGAAGCTCCTCACTTCCGACGCGGTGGTCGGGGCTGGAGCGCACTTGATGGCGTTTGATTTCCGAGGATCTACTTTGACTCCTTCCGAGTCGAAGACGTATCCGAAAAATTCTATGGATTGTTTGAAAAACTGACACTTGTCCTTGTGCAGCGTGACTTCAAACTCAGCTAGTCTTCGGAGCGTAGCTTTGAGCCTCCTATGATGTTCTTCGCTAGTTTTGGCGTGGATGAGTATGTCATCACTGACATTCAATACCCCACTCAACCCAGACAGGATCTCTTTAATAGCGTTCTGAAAAATTTCAGCTGCAGAAGTTATGCCGAAATTTAGTCTTTTATACCTCTTCAATCCCAAGTGCGTCGAGAACGTCGTGATATAGCGGCTCTCTTCCGCTAGCTTCAATTGATGGTATCCGGCGTTTAAGTCTAATTTGGAGAACCATTGCGCTCCGTTGAGGTCCGTTAGTATGTCATCTACCGTGGGCGTGAGATGCCTCTCCCTCTTGATCGCTTTATTGGGCATCCTCATGTCGATGCATATTCGAATCTTGCCACGCTGCCGGGGTTTCTCTGCAATCACCATCGGCGATACCCATGGTGTTGGTCCCGTTACTTTTTCTATCACTCCCTGCTCTTCCAACGTTAGCAGTTCTTTTTCCACTGCTGACCTCAGATGAAATGGAATTCTCCTATGCCTCAACGCTATCGGTTGTATCGCCTTGTCAATGTGTAGTTTGACTGGTGGCCTCTTGATGGTTCCTAGGCCTTGAAACGATGTCGGGAATAATTGAAGGATTTCTTCCGTGTGTAGCGCTTTAACAGCATTGGCGAAAGCAATCAGCTTAAGGTCCTCAGCCGTGTGGCTGCCGACCAACAAGTCTGCCTCCTTGTCGATCACATGAAAAGTGGTCGTCAGCTCCTGGTCTTCGGCTTTTACTTGTACGACCATCTTCCCTCGCAGGGGTAGCGGCGTCTTGCTGCCATACGTGAGAATCCGAGCTTTTGATGGAACTAGTTTCGGTCTTGGCCGCAACGCCTTGTAATGTTGAATGCCCATCACATTGATCGTGGCTCCAGTGTCTATAACCCCTGTGACTGTCGATCCATCGATTTGGATCTGGCACTTTGGCTGTGGCCTTCGCCTCCTTTTGAGCTCACTCACAAATGATACATAATAGCACTCTTCCTCATCCTCCGTCGACGAGTCATCCAGTCGCTGCGGGTAACGGGATGATGTTCTACTCCCACTTGACGGGTGTGCATCACGTACCTCTTCAAGGGCAAGTTGTCTGACTGCTTTGGACTGTGCTTTCTTCCTTGCGGTTCCTTGTCCTCTGAAATTTCCTCTTGCACCACCCCTGCAGACGCTGGCAAAGTGGTTGAAACCTCCGCACTTGTCGCACGTCTTGCCACGTGCAGGGCAGCCATCTTGGTTGTGCTCTTCATATCCGCAGGATCCACATTGCGCACGTCGCTGTGTCCTGGTCGGCCATCTTCCTCTTCCTCCTCGATTGCCACTCCGCACGGCATCCACCCTTTCTGTCTTCACGGTCACTTCAGTGCTTGTTGAAGGGTTTATGGCAGCCTCCATCGCCGTGGCTCGTGCATCCGACAGTTCATGAGACCTAGCCAACATTAATATCTCATCCAGCGTTATGCGGGGCTGTCTTAGTATCAGCGTCCTTAGGTGTTTACTCTTGCATCCTTGAATCAACTGTGCTGTTACCTCCTTCGTTTGATCATCGTCCGGACATGTGCTTATTAGCTCTCTTAGCCGTGCATGAAAGGCATCCATCGTTTCCCCTTCCCTTTGTCTAGATTGTCTGAACTTGAATCTTTCATAATGGGGGTTCAATTGCGGGTCAAAGTGTGCATTTAGCACCTGAACAGCAGCATTATAGTCCGTAGATGCTCCGGTATTCGGTAGGTGTGAGAATAATTTGTAGAGTTCATCACCCCCAAAATGCAGCAGCAAGGATCTTTTCACCTCATTGTCCTTTTCCCTCGTTGCTGTGAAGTAGTTATTTAACCTACTCAGCCACACTGCCCATCTCGGCGCTGCTGTGCCTGGATCAATCAGCGCACTGAATGGTGGTATTGGGCTAATCTGGGAATGTGGTGATGGTTGAGCTACCGGACCTACAGCCTGTAGTCCTGCCTGCCCCGCTCCGGGGCTGCTGCCTGTTGAGCCCCTCCTGTCGCTGCGCCATCTTGAGCAACTGACATCCCTGCCGCTGTCTGGTATGCATCCGATACACCTTGTGGTCACCTGGTGTGTGATGCGCGACTGTCTTGTGGCGTTGCTAGTCACCTCCTTATCTGTTCTCTATGCCACTTGTCCCTTATCCGTTCATCATGCTGTTAGCCTCATTAAGGGAAAACACAATTTTTTTTTTCTTTGCAGGTGCCAATGCTTTATTTAATCTCCAGACGCCCACTCACCTGTGTCGTCTGTGCCACACGCTGCTTGCCGTCACTCAGCCGCCGCAGGAAATCTTTCCTTCCTGCTACGAGCACGCCACCTGCTCGACACGATCGGGGCTTCTTCTTGCGACTTCCAGCGCTGGTGCAGGCCTCACGATCACTGCGCATGCGCGCACCACTCCAAACGCCGGCCGGGCCCTCGCGCTGCGCGGCTGAAGACTGCCGCGTCTCTCGCCGCACGGCGCTACCGGTCACCGGTCTCCACACAGCTTTCCACACACAGCTTGCTGGCGTGATATTACAGCGGTACCTGCTCCTCCCGCTGACAGTCCTTCCGCCTCCACGGCTCACATGCAGAGCCGGAGCACCACCGTCACCGCCAACAGGGAAACGTCCACTCCTCCGACAGGGTTCTACCACAATCGCCGGATCGCCTTCACCGCCCTTCGTCGCCAGTCTAGGGGAGTGGAAGGTCACTACACGTGGGGCCTACCGGTAAGCAGTTATACAGACATGCAATGATAGACAACACACTTGCTTGGTTGCAGGGTTGGACCGGAAGCCACGAGCAACCTCCGTCCATTTATTTATAGCCTTCTGGCCACGCCTGGCCAGAAGGTGATACATTTTGTGAGAGTGTTTCCGGGGCTCAGCCGAGACCCGCGAAACACTAGAGCGTCACACCCTCCAGGGGCTGGGGGTAAAGTACTTTGTGCACTCGAGGACCAGGGATAGCAGCAAACAGTCAGACTCCAAAGTTTATGGTCTCCCGCGCTGCGGGACCGCCGATGATCTTTTGAAACCCCTCCAGGGGCTGGGGGTAAAGTGCTTTGTGCGCTCAAGGGCCAGGGATAGCAGCAAACAGTCAGGCTCCAAAGTTTACGGGTTTCATTGCCTTACTTCTAGGTTCTAGGAAGTATAACAGCAATATAGGCTAGAACCGGCGCTAGATTATATTCAACCACTTCTAGCAAAGAAGCTCTTTCTCCAGTGTAGACATGGGGTGCACCCGCTTCGATCATTTACCAATAAGTGGCAGGGCACCCATACTCTAGATTGCCATGGGTGTGACCAAGCAGAGGAAAATATATATATATAGTCTTTTACATGACGTGCTTATATTTCACTATAATGTATTGTTTTGTTTTATGTGCTTTTATGGCTTGTATAGCCAAAATAAAGATTTTTTTTTTACTTTGACTATCCAAATGTAATTTTAATCCTTAAATATGTGTTGTCCTCAGTCGAGAATTAAATCAAATAAACTTAAACTTGAGTGGAAAAAAACTTGAGAGGTATAAAAACAAATATCTGTTATATTTCCGAAATCACCGAGACTTACATTTTTAAAGCAGGCTAAAAAAAATATACAACTTATCCTATACAAAGGAAAATTCGTAATCACGAATACATCTCGATTTCAGAAGTTGAACTTATTCTTTTTTTTACTGAAAGATCACGCTTAATCAACACTAGCATGGTGAACTAGTATTTTTTCTCTGTCTGTAAAGTCTATATTGACAAACGAAATCGGACCCGGAAAGACGTGGTGGAAGCCTCCATCCTAATCGAGGGGTGAATCGAGATATTTTTAGGCAATACATCGGAGCACTTGTTATAACAAAATATTGTACCAGGAAATGCACTTATTTAATGTTGATGTTCATAAATATTTCAGCATGTTAAGAGTGTGCCAGGCGCTGTTGATATTGGACGGGCTGTCCCCTAACAATTGTTATGGTATAGGCCGAATCCCTGCCCGTAGAACGAGTTCTGGGCATTCTTTGGGCTGGACGTATACCACCTCTCTGATTGGTCAAGATGCGACACACGTCGTCTTTTCGTTTTGGAAGATCATTGGTTAGGTCGCAGCAATTGGAGCTGTGTGCAAAGCGGAAGGGGGGTCAGGGGGAAAGGGAGAGGGCGAGAAGGGAGGAGGCCCGTGGGAGCCAGGGTGTCGTGTGCAAACCCGCGTGTGGCGCATCGGAGGAGGAGGAACCGACAACAAACAGGGGCGTAAGGGAGGAGGCGGCAGGAGGAGGTCGACGGAGTAGGTGAGCCGTACAGCTGGGACCGGGGAACCGGTGGTCTGTACTGGGCTGCAGGCATGCGCCGCCGCAGTCAAGGAGGCGGGAGTGAGATGGCGGCGCGCGCCTGGGCCTGCCACTGCGTCAGGCCTTTGCGCGCGCTCACTCCACTGTGAGCGGTGGAGGGAATATGGCGCGCGAGGCAGTGTTGCACATTGGGACAGGGACGATCCACCACGTGAAGCCATACTGGCGGGGGCGGTGGTGGTGACACTGCAGCAGCCTATGTCAGTCCTCCTTTATGAGCAGCTGTATGAGGTCAGAGGCCGGCCTGGGCCCTCACTGCCGCTACCCCCGCTAGCTGTTGCTCGTGCTCGGCTGGGGACGCAGGGCACCGGACCGCCCCCTGCAGTGAGTATTGAAGGCACGGGAGGGGCGGGAAGCCCGGGTGTCGGGGATATTCATTGAGCATGGGTTCAGGGAACACGTCCGAAAAATGAGGGTGACCGATCGGTACTCTTACTTACCACGTGACTGTATAGTGGGCCTTACTTTGCCGCCACCTCTTTGATTCCCTCACTATAATTCCATTGCTCTTTTTATTTATGCCAGTAGCGCATTCATCTGGAGCTTGCCAATACTTATTTCTAGCAGTCACCGTAACCTACGCGATTTGTTTACTTTTTCCACGTCTATATTTCGCTGGTTTATTACACATGAATTGGTATTTAGGAGGGTGCACTTTAACTTCCAGTGTGTGCCCTTGAGCTGAATTTTTTCTTAATAGTTTTATGTTGCTCTCCGGTTCCATTTGTCACGTAAGTCTTGACTAGCCACCATCGCTTTATTTTCGTCTGACTCCTGTATTTTTAAGTGTGTAGGTTTTGTCTCTTAGGCCTCGTTGTCTGGGGTTCTGCTGGCCCCATGTGTCTAGTTGCACGTGGCCAATGGGTATTCCCAAATAAGGGCACGGCTAGTTTGACAGCTGCAGAAAGACTGCTGACCGAGTTTAGCTATCTTGTTGATTTTAGGAGCAAGTGTTTGCTGGGGAGGTCTGAGGATGGGCCCTCTTACACAAATACAGTCTTGATCGGCGGTAAGACAAAATAGTAGGTTCTTTGAGCACAAGCGCCGCCACCTGTCAAATCTTAATGTATACCAAGCCGCCTCCTGTTCCAGTGTTGCTGTTTTCTGTTGGTTGGACATACTACATCCATCCAAGCATTTGGGTTGTGTCGTATTAAATGCTGCCATCTACACTAAGCCTTGTTTTACATTCTGTTCAGTATAACTATTTTTAATGTCCACTAGTGAAGTGGTTAAATAAAACCTCTATCCCCTTTTGAATAAACTTGGTAACATTTGAAACAGTTGTAAAACTGCAAAGGCCCAACTGCGATGCTACGGGCTTTACGCCGGCGGGAATGATATTTGTGATTTAGGGCTCTTTAATGAAAAACGTTTCGCGTTGAACTGCTACCTCCACATAAGACCAAATACTTTGTTATATGGTGAGCTAATACAAATATGTCCTCATTGTTACTCGTTGCATTATAATGTTGAGCATACATTTTGAAGTAAAGATTCTAGGTGTTGATCAGGTATCTGGCAGATATTCATCATTAATTTCTTATAGAGCACCATTGGAAAAAGTGTTAAATCCCGATAGACCATGCCAAATCAAAATGACAGGTTTCTTTGACAAGAAATGGGATTTTTTTTCAAATGATTTCTCCAAAATAACATTGACGGCTGCTTGCCAACCGTTGCATTGTATTGTGGGGTAAGAGCGCTGTACCAAGATGCACTTAACTAAGGTTTGGGTTATTAACTAGCAGGAAGAGTGTAAGAGAATGGATTGCTGATTCGTGATTATGGGTGCCTGCTACAAGAGGAATTATACACAATGGCATGTGGGCTAAGGTCTTTAATCATGTGCCTAAGCAAGTGATTGACTCATATTGTAGGGCACACATTTCCCATTGATACATTTGACATGTAGCGCCTCGCAACAGAATTGAGAATGTCAAGACAGCGTAAGTATAGTCCAACCATTTATCTCCCATCTCTTTATTTTTACTATCACCCAAAACTGGTTCTCTGCCACACCTCATTAATCTACCGTACTCTTAAATTGTGTCCTAATGGGGATCTTTAAATCCGTTTTACTGCCAGTGTACCATGTCCACTCATGGCCTGAGATCATACCATGTTTTTCATCATAGCCCTATGGAATCTTATCAAAGGGGGCTGGGAAGAGCTGGTGGGCCCAGTGAGTTTTCTATTTAGTACGTAAAATTCTGTAATGAAGTCTTCCAGTGGTACATATTGTATTTTCGCCATTAAACATATGTGCTGTAAACACCAGTTGATGAAACAAAGCAGGCAAAGTACATGATAGCAATGAAGTCATTGTCAAAATGAACCTTTAAAAACACAAGACAGCACCTTTCAAGGTCGTGCTGATTAGATTAGTAGATAGATACATATCTGGGTCAAGTGATTAAAAAAACACACTAGGATGAACCCCGTGGCATCCCTCACAAAACCTCCCACAACATACAATATCTGCCCTTAAACCAGTTCAAAGGTTGTGTAAATCATCAAACCACTGGAGTACATGACCGCTGCACCTTCTTGGGTATTCCCACATCTCCTTTTATGAACAATGAGAACCAGGGTTAGCCACACTAACAAACTATAAGAAACCCAGTGAGCGTACACATTGGCAACCAAAATATGAACATCATCAACCTATTCACAACAATTATCCCACATCGAATATTTCTGATTGATCAGTATCAACAAGACTGAAAACAACCTCTTGCATGTTGACGCTCCATTGCAACTTTAATAAAACACTGAGTGACCCCAGTAAGTCTGACCTAACTGAAACAGAGTTTAGTCTAGAAGAAATCATTTTTTTAAAGTGGCATTTGCTACAGTTCTTGTGGGAATTTAAGTGGTATGTTGGTAAGGGAATGACTCGTGCATGCTATATGGGTGAATGACTGTTTGCAGCCATGTGTTGAGTCTTTAGTGTGACCAGACTCAATATGTGTCAGTGTTGCCTCCTGGTCCAAAGTTTTGCTGCTGTGTGAAACCAAGAACCATTTGCTGACATCCCGTTTGTATGCCAGGTGCTTGTACGGTGAGCCTGTGGAACATGGGTGGTGATAGAACTTTGTGTAAGTCTGAGTATGGAAGACAGTGGGTCCATTTTGAATGCCCCTGCTTTAGCTTGGTTCAAGATAGTATTTTTCTTAGACGGTGGCAGTATATCGCCTGTATTCCTGTGGCTGGAGCTGCAGACACGAAGTAGGTCTTTGCATTTAGGGGCTACTTTATAATTCTTCCAGATTACTGCCATTTCAGTTTGTAGTGGTGAAGGGTGGGACTGTAGTTTCTTTTTTGCAAGGTGATGACGTTTCTAGGTCGGGCCCGCCCTTTTGTGTGTCACTGATTGCTGCGTTAGAGAGACTGATGACATCCAGGTGCCAAAATGTCACACTTAGTTGTGCCTATTTGATGAGTGCTCCTGTTTGCAACCAGCACCTTGCTGTGAGAAGCACCTGTTTACACAAATCTGTGTCTGGAGCAGCCTGAGAAGGACACTTGAAAGAAAACCCAACTAAACATGTGAGCTAATGGTCCTCCTGATGTCCAGGAGTCTGCTTGCTGACATGGGGAAGTAGTGGGCCTGACCCTTCCAAGATGTGAGACTCTGCATAAGAAGCCCACCTTGTTATTGGTGTGAAGAATGCCCAGACAAAGCAGACTGCACGGGAGTGTGAAACCAGGAGTGACTAGTAATCATAGTGAATCTCTTGGTTTCATTGCATAATCTTTAGAACTGCCCCATAGACTTAGCCGAATTGAGTGTGGCTGTATCTTTTGTTGGCTGATTTGAGCTGGGAGCTCCTTCTGCTGCCAGAAGAGCTGGGACCTGCTTCTGCTGCCAGAGAAAGACATGTTGCTGATGAGTGTAGGCTAGTTGTCTTGGGGGGAACACAACTACTCGTCACCTGTGAGCTAACCCGAACCGCCTGAATTCCTCAACTGAGAAGCTGGCCCATGTTATACCACTTCCCACCACTGTGATCATCTCAACAATGCTGGTGTGTTGCAGATGAATGGATCCCAGTCAGCCTGGGGAACTGGGAAGACATGTTACAGCTGAGGTAACCTGGTTGGCTGGGCAAGCTGCAGCTGCTATAGAAGCTGTACAGTTACCCTTGGACCTGCTATTCTGCAATCATCCGTGGACATGGGCGCAAAGGACTGAGATGCTCGCCGAGAAAATTATGGGCAAGGATGTGTGACTTTCTGCACAGCTTAAAACTGGGGTAAGAACAATTGACTTATTTGCACTCCTACATCCAGCGGGGTGAATAGTGACATAATCTGCAGCTGTGCCTAAATCATGTCTCTGACAGGGAATGTGAGGGACTAATTGCTTGGGTCACCTGTGAGGGAAGAAGACTACTGGGTAAGGAGGATGTAGTGCACTGAGAACACATCCCTGGAGTGTATTGAATTTAGTTTCATTGTGTGCTTAAAGTACTTGCTTTTATAAGAAGACATGCGTAGGGTTGGGCATTAAGTTATTGTGCCTATTGGTTGATTGTGTTCTGAGCTCTTGCTCCCCTCTACTTCCTGAGAAGCCTTTGACTGCTCGGCCTTGTTACTAGGCCTGGGTGTAAAATTCCATTCAGCTTGCAGAGTTTGAGGAATTTTTCCCGCTCTGCGTAGAAGTCTTGAAAATTCCACGTAGCAGTGCCTGGTTTTTCCTCTCTAGCTGCTTGCCAACATTAAGTTGGCGAGTGAGGAAAATCGCATGCTAGACAGCCTCTCAGTGAGATTTCTCAACGTGGGCTGTCACGGCAGGTCGCTACCGCTCGTGTTGAGGAATCTGCTGCTCAAGTAGACCATCTACTTGAGCGGTAGAAAGAAGCTGCACCCTTTTGTGCTATGCATGGTGCCGTTCACGCTGATTTTATAGCGCAGTACAAACTCCAAACGCAAAAAATCCGCGCAAGCAGCTCAACTTGCCTCACTCTGCAGAGCATGGTGGAGGTACGCAGAACTCCAACCTGGCCTACTTATTATCACAACAGTCAGGCATGGAAAAAGCTGTGCTTTGCCTAGTTTGTAGAACCATTGTTTGATGGTCCCATCAGTTGGCGCACAATAGCCAGTGTCTACCCAGTGCCATCTCAAACATGATCTGACATGGCATATGAAATGAGCATCGGTAAATACATTTTCGCCTGTGATTAACAAGCTTTTTTTGTTGTAAGTTGTAGATCGCTGAGTAGTTGTACAAGATTAGTTACAGAAAGTCTGTTAACTTGTTATGACTTGTTTATGTGCAATATATTGTGCTGTTACTAGTCGTATGGTTTAGAACAAACAAGGGAACCCACTAGGTAAGCAAGGACCAGGGGTAGTAGTTATTTCAGACAACAAAGGTCCTTGACAATTTACATTAGCAACTTAGAATAATTATAGGCCACAATCTGCACTATAATGAAGGTGTCCAGCCGGACCCTATTTAATAATCAAGAATGAGAAACATAAGAAGAATTCAGAGCACATAAAATGACAGTGGGACACAATCCTGTATCCAGTACAAACAACAACATAAATGGACAAACCAATATTTACAAGGGTGGGGAGTTAGTCAGGCGAATATATAAAATATTGAGGCGCTAGTGGGTACACAATTATCAAAAATCAGTCTAGCTGCACTCATGTAGTACAACACAAATAAGTCACACAGTGGAGAACTAGTGTACAACTACATCAACTGTCGACGGTGTTTCGATCCTATTTGAAATAAAGGATCATCATCAGGACTGACATTGTATCGCCTGAATTGCAAGCCATGGCTCATGTGAGATGGTATGTGGTGGTCCAAGGTGGAGGAAGTTAGGAGGGAACTCCTGATGGGGGCGGATCTCTAATGGTAGAGATTACTGGAGCCTATGGTATTCGGTAATTTAGCCGTGTTGGCAATTATTAGGGCAGAACAGCGTGCTTGGATCCGGTAGATTCTGGGAGGATTTCCGAGCCCGGGTAGTAACCGGTCGGCAAGGTGGCAGCCGATACCTTGGGTTAGGAACGGCAGTCACGGCGGACGATACTGCAACAATTAAGCGGCGAGGTCCAAGGGCGCCGCTTGCTATGGGCCGAACCTGGTAGTTCAGCAGTGTCATGTCCTCTGCGGGGCAGGATCGCGCCGTCAGGGCTCTAAATTATTGCAGTATCGTCCGCCGTGACTGCCGTTCCTAACCCAAGGTATCGGCTCCCACCTTGCCGACCGGTTACTACCCGGGCTCGGAAGTCCTCCCAGAATCTACCGGATCCAAGCACGCTGTTCTGCCCTAATAATTGCCAACACGGCTAAATTACCAAATACCATAGGCTCCAGTAATCTCTACCATTAGAGATCCGCCCCCATCAGGAGTTCCCTCCTAACTTCCTCCACCTTGGACCACCTCATACCATCTCACATGAGCCAAGGCTTGCAATTCAGGCGATACAATGTCAGTCCTGATGATGATCCTTTATTTCAAATAGGATCGAAACGCCGTCGACAGTTGATCTAGTTGTACACTAGTTCTCCACTGTGTGACTTATTTGTGTTGTACTACATGAGTGCAGCTAGACTGATTTTTGATAATTGTGTACCCACTAGCGCCTCAATATTTTATATATTCGCCTGACTAACTCCCCACCCTTGTAAATATTGGTTTGTCCATTTATGTTGTTGTTTGTACTGGGTACAGGATTGTGTCCCACTGTCATTTTATGTGCTCTGAATTCTTCTTATGTTTCTCATTCTTGATTATTAAATAGGGTCCGGCTGGACACCTTCATTATAGTGCAGATTGTGGCCTATAATTATTCTAAGTTGCTAATGTAAATTGTCAAGGACCTTTGTTGTCTGAAATAGTTACTAGTCGTATGGTGAGGTGAAAGTAATAGCAAACTTTTGAAAAATGAAAGAGGGAAATAATAGAATTATTTGATGTAAAAAAAATATTATGTGTTTAGAGGAGTTCTGACAACTTTTGGCCCCGGCGCCACTGCACCATTCAAATCATGACCCTTTTGTCTGCATGGTAACTGCACTTGTGCCTGCCTGTTTAGTAGTAAAACATAACAATATTAGGTGTTTAGAGGGGTGCCTAGAGCATTTGGTCTTGGTGCTACTGCACCATTCAAATCATGATCCTTTTGCCTGCTGGATAAATGCACGTGTGAATGTCTTGTTTAGTAGTGAAACTTAGCAATATTCTAGGTTTAGTGGAGTCCCTAGAGCTTTTGGGCTCCGGGCCACTGCGCCTGCTGCACCATTCAAACCAAGTCACTTTTAACTGAAAGGTAATTGCAGCTTTGACTGCCTGTTTAGTTGTCAAATATAGCAATATTATGTGTTTAGAGGAGTTCTGACAACGTTTGGACTTTATGCTGTTTTCAAGACTGATTTTGGGGCGAACAATTTTTACATGGCCCAAATTGTGAACTGACCTTTGCTGAAGACCATTACATCTCTGTATGAATGGAAGAGCCCTGAAGAAGTTCTCTTGGCTACCTGCCGAATTGAACGAAACGCGTTGGCTGCTAGTTTGGGAAATTTCGTATAAACTTGAAAAAATAAAGGATTGAAAGAAATTTAAAAAGGACTGAATAAGCTCTTTTTTGTTTAAGTGCACTGCTCTACATGTAAAACATTTTTTTTAAAAAAAGAACACTG
The DNA here is from genome assembly GCF_964261635.1 of Lissotriton helveticus. Classification (NCBI taxonomy): domain Eukaryota; kingdom Metazoa; phylum Chordata; class Amphibia; order Caudata; family Salamandridae; genus Lissotriton; species Lissotriton helveticus. The sequence continues at coordinate 1,065,892,299 of NC_136070.1, read as the reverse complement.
CAGCTCAGACTTCGAAAATCCTTTCAGGTGTTCTATGTTACCGTTTTATAAACATTAAAGTTTTAAACCATATGAAGAATTCTTTAGTGAGATGGCCAGATAAGTGCGATTGTGGGCTGTGAACGTCCTTACTCATATCGTCTATCATCCCACCTTCCCATTCCTAGTTGACAGATCATTCCCATTTGTTAGTTTGAACAATGCTTTCTTTCATACCTCGATGGTAAGTTTCAGGACCACTTAACATAACCTTTTTGGTGGGTCTCTTGCGGTCAAGTTTCCCTTCTGGCAATTTTCTCTTCTGGCAATTTTCTCGTTAAGAAACATTGATTAGAAATTAGCTAAGCATTACCAAATGATTATTCAGTGGTTACCTCCATTCCAAATGGTCATCAGCATAGCTATTGCTCGAGCTTTTGTTTACCTGTCAGAAATCGGAATCAATTTGGCCTCCTTTACCCAAGCTGAGGTAGTGTTTTGTTTTTGTTTATTTCGAAGTACAATATATTTTCATCAGCCAACGATTGAAATAACGCAGGCTACTTCTAGTAGAGGACATATTGTCTTTATGTAGTAATGAATTTAGGGACTATTTTGGAGCGCACAGAGTGCGCCTCAGAAGGTCCAGTAATGCACACTACATGGGATTTCGAGACAGACCGCTACTTAACTTTTGTCCACTTGGCGTTACCACCAAAGAGGCTCGTTACTTAAAATGCAGGTGCAAGAGTTGTGACCAAATGGATATTAAAGTATGTCTGTGCCTCGTCTTAATCAGTGGAAAGGTCAACGTTGACTGTGAAGAACATTGATAACAGCAGGGGCGAGTTTTTGCAACACTTGTGTTTGGACAGATATTTGTACGCCTACATTGCAGGATTGCCTTGGGTTAAAATTCTCCCTTCGCCCCCAAGCCTATCCCTCTTGGATTTATGGAATACGTGTATTAATCCGCCCTCAGTCTCCATAAGTTTAGCCTGCTGAGGAAGTTTACAAAACGTCTTGCAATATTGAAAATGTTTTACTTCTTCTACTGTTAGTTTTTTTCTAGTTTTCCTTATGTTTGCCGCCCTTAAGGAGAATCGCTTTTGTTTTGAGGTGTACTTTTAAGTATTTCTAGGGAAATAGAAGTATAAAATGAATACTTCGTTCTCAGTGCCAGTAACATGTTTCTTATTATTTGTTTAGTACTTCTAACTAACACCATGAGCAGCAACGAATGCTTCAAGTGTGGACGTTCAGGCCATTGGGCTCGCGAGTGCCCCACTGGAGGTGGTCGGGGGCGTGGCGGACGAGGCCGCGGTAGAGGTGGCTTTACTTCTTCCAGAGGTAATTTCAAAAGGCAACATTTAGTACATATAATTTGATTTGTTTTAGTGGGAGCAACTCGAACAATAGTTTCTCCATGCCCCGGTTTTAAGCGCATGCTAATGTATACAATTTCTTTCCTAGACATATGCTACCGTTGTGGAGAGTCAGGTCATCTTGCCAAAGACTGTGAACTTCAGGAAGATGGTAAGTGGAGTTTAATATTCCCAGTTGCAATTGAAGGCGTGGCTAGTGATTTAAGCATAACATATAGTCCGAACTGTTAAAGGATTAACCAGTTATAATTTAAAGCAGCAGAATATATATTTAATTATAATATAAATAATAGGAAAAGTGGGAGTGGGCAATTGGTGTCTGTAGGGCCTGTAGTAGAGGTGGAAGCATAGGGGGCCAGTGGCAGATTTATGGGAACTCCAGCTGGGAAGGAGGATGGGTGTAGACTAGGAGCTCCAATAGACCCGAAATTGCGTTCTGAGAAATAAAAGGCAAATCAATTGAGAGCAGGTCTTAAAGGTATAGAGCAACATTTTGTGATTGAACCATTTGAATGGTGCGGAGAATCCCGAGAAGATAAGAAAATATTGTTGCACGTACTAGACATAGTTAAAAGTCTGTGGGAATGGCATTACAGCAGGGTTGACTAAAATATTAGACTGTATTTTATTGGCTTTTAAACAACATTTCCCTACTCCTTACAAGGTCCAGTGCACTTTGATTGGTCGAGTAAGATGCGCAGTTTGTCTTGCCTGGTTGTTACAGCATGGTTTTAATGTGCTCTGTGGCAAGTTATAGTGTTGTATATGAGATTCAGATGCTGCTCTAGTCATGTCACCGGTAACTTGTTGGTGTGCTTAAGTTCGGCGTGTAGCAAAGGTATGTGTAATGGATAGAGGTGCTAGTGCAATGCTTATATTTGTTTTGCAGGTTTACACAGGTCAGGGACTTAGAAATATAATATGACGGCATTACTTGGATCCCTTAAGAGTCTGCATTGATGAGGCTAGGAGTATCTAGACATTACTGAATCTGGAATTATGCGACCACTGGAGACCATAGAGGTGGAGCATAAGGAATGCAACACACCACAGTGGTTGGGTCTATAGGGTTCCTAGGAGTTGTGAAGCCTGCTCCAAAGTGACTAAATGTCATTGGGAGCTCAATGTGTAGGCATCAGTCCGGATGTGTGGATGGGAGGAAACTAGTTGACAGAGGTAAGCTGGATGGCAGAAATATGGGTACAAGAAATCAGTAAGCAGTAATGGCAAATGGACCCCTCAAAACCTTAGCATGCCTTAGCTTAGAAGATGCTTCCACAGTCCTCTTGGTAGATGTTCTTTTGGATCTTTCCTGGAGTGGTGAAGGTGCAATCCACTGATGCAAGTGGGATTGTCAAACCAACTAAAAGAAAGCTTTTACTCTAGCAAAGAGTCGACAACAAGCATTATGGTAGTTGTCCCTTTCCAGGTCTCAAATGGGCCAATAGGGGATGGAACAAAGGAATACGCTCTTACCCTCTATCACCTTTGCCCTGGACTTCTTGAGAGGAGAGGTTAGGTGGGTTAGTGAGCGCCAGTCAGCAGAAAGAGGTGAGGTGGGGGCATTTGTGAATGGCGGTTGATGTGATCCCATAAGGCCAATGTAGTCACGCCAGGGCTTCGGAGTGTGTGTAAAGAGCATAAAGAGAAATTTGAAAAAAAGCAGCAAGGGTAATTAACGCATTTTGCCCAAAAATCCTAAATAACTTAAAAAGCACATCAAATCTACAGTTTTACTGTCCCTTTTCCCTCTCCTTGTTGTAGAGTGGAGTGTTGAGTATCACATGTTCCCTCATCATCATCCACATTTGTAAAGCGCACAATCACCCGTAAGGGTCTCTAGGCGCTGGGGGCCGTCGGGAAGATTAAGCAAGCTATTGCTCAGAGTCACATGGTGCTGGGCTAACCTGCCGCCGGAGCCGGGGATCGAACCCTGATCCCCAGATTCCAGCGTCAGTCGCCCTGGCCGCGGCGCCACACCTCTCCCCTAAAGAGCTGTTTATCAAAGGATGTGGTATGAAGGAGAGGGTTGAGGTTTTTATATGTTTGGTTAAGATTGGAAGATATGGAGTCTGGGGTGACTTAAACTTAAAAAATACAGTTCTTCTATGGGATGGGATGTGACAGGTGGGCTGGTTATGAAGCGTACCAGAGTGGCTAGAATGCAGGATCAATAGTAGGTGTGGCATTGGATAGTGATTTGGAGAGAAGTGTGGATCAGGAGGTTACCTTGGCGGGGGAGTGTGTCTCTGGACTGATTACTAATGAATGGCTAGAGATAAGTGCTTATTTTAGTTAAGATTAGGGCACCAAGGCTATAATGTAAAGGTGGGGGGATGACTGGGGTGTAGTGCCAATATTGTATTGCATTTAGAGAGAACGTGGATAACAGTTCTGTGAATTTTTAAAGGGCTAGTAATAGTTTGTTCTCCAGTACTTTGTGTGTGGGTGGGGATTGGGTAAATGAGGATGTCAATGCTTAGACTGTGCTGTAAAGTTAGTAGTGTATGTACGAATAAGGAATGGTTGGTGTCGGCGGGCAGCTTTCGGGACAGTGTCACTCTTGACTAGCCAAGTTTCGGACGCTGTGATGAAGTAGAGAGGTGAATGAGTCAAAAAGACAGTGATGAATTGTTATGTACCAATGTTATGTGGCATGTAAACCTGCCAATCATGAACAGGTGAGATTTTATTTTTGCAGCTTGTCCTGTTGCGGACTCTGTATTCATATTCATACATTATGGTAATTGGGCAGTAATGATATCCATATAATCAAAAAGCACCAGAAATCCCAGCAGCAATCAAGATTCACCCTGCCAACTACTGGTGCAAAAAGTTTTTACAGTTAAAACTACTGGTGCAAAAAGTTTTTACAGTTAAAATGTTCTTATTAAAGCTACTAAAAATAATGCTGTTATAGACACTTGCGGCTATGTATTGATGTGCGTACGATACAAGTGGTGCTTTTTGTTTTGAAACTATGTAAAATGCATTTTCTAGTTGGATTTGTTTCTCAGATTATATTTATTTATTGAGAAGGGATAGATGTTGACTTGTTACACCAATAGTTTCCCAGAGGTTAATATCCGAACCTGTGCCTGCCGCTTCCAAGCATTTTGTAAGAGGAACTAGCACCTTCAGTTCCGGAGAGGTACCTCATCACAGAACATTGGGGTGTGTTGGGGTTGTAATGAAACTACACACCTCCCCGCTTAATAATATTTCTTTATTATGAGGTGGTGTGAAGAACTTCTTGCTTGTTGCGTAGGTGGTCTAACAGTTCATTAATTCGTACAGAAGGCGGCAGCCTGCTTATTGTTAGGCATCCTTAAGCTTCTGGCTGCTTCCCAAGCCATTGATTAAGCTACATTGGCTTCCCATGAAGAAGCGTATTGCCCTCAAGGCACTTTGTATAGCGTTCACTGCATTCACTCAGCTCTGACCCCCATTACCTGAGGCCAAGTTTTCGTTGGTACACTCCCTTCAGGTCCCTACGTTCATCTTCTGCAGGTAATCTATTTGTTCCCAGAGGCAGAAGGTCAAAATGGGGAGTAGAGGCTTTGATACCTGTGCCTCCAAACTGTAGAATACTCTTCTCCCTGATCTGAAGAAAATGACCACTGCTACCCTTCAGGGAATATCTGAAAACTTGCCTTTTCCATCAATGGGTGCCTAGATGCCTCTGGGCTGGAGTGCGCTTTATAAATTTGCGTTTCATTTTATCTGGAATATTGTGTTCATGGGGCATAGTTTTTTTCGCTGCCACCCAACAGATGTTTTGTACTTGTTTAAATAACTAATTCATCTGATGCATAAGTCTGTGCCCTCGAATGTTATTGTTGCTGTTTAATTTAAGCAGATTTAATTAAACAGAAGAACTGACTGAGATTGTCAAGTTGTTTGTTCATTATCATATGCATGTATATATCGCTCTCTGTAATGTGACTTGTGTAGAGTTTATCTCAAGTTATGCCTTTCACGTATATCTAGCCTCCTCAGATAGGTTAATGTAGGATTACATTTTATTCATCATTTATACCAGGGCTTGGTTTAAATTTACCCATAGAAGTTTTCATCCCAATACCTTCTCAGTCTTAAACAGTTTTAAAACTTGAAACTAGCACAAGTAACTAACTTTGGAATGGCATTTTCGCTTCAAAGACCAAAGGATTGTTTTTCTTAGCAAAGAAAAGGTATTTAAGAGTATTGGCCATTTTTTTGTAAAGACAGGATTCCTCTTTCTATAAACAAACCTGTATTCCTTTTTATAAAGAAAGCAACAGAATTAGGTAGATCATATTTCCACATTTCTGGTATGTACGTTGTACTTTTGAAACACGCCTTTAGATAACTTGCTGTGTGTTGAGTTTCATGCTGGAATCTATTCAACGCGTAGTAAAAGTGGTTTGTTTTTTCGCACTGTGGCCTTTTTTGTAGCCTGCTACAACTGTGGCCGGAGCGGCCACATCGCCAAGGACTGCAAGGAGCCTAAGAAGGAGAGGGAGCAGTGCTGTTACAATTGTGGGAAACCAGGACACCTGGCTCGTGACTGTGACCACGCAGATGAGCAGAAATGTTATTCTTGTGGGGAGTTCGGACATATTCAAAAAGATTGCACCAAAGTGAAATGCTACAGGTACTATTTTTATTTAGGAACAGAATAAAGCAGTTAAGCAGTCTAAATATCCCAAATTAACTTGATGTGCAGAATAAGCTTTGGAGTTTGGTTCAAGTGCGAAGGGAAACTGTGTGAATGTGGCATAAATCTTAAACGTGCCAGTGTATCAATATCGATTTTTTTTTTTCTTCCAAATTTACAAGGTTTGCCTAATGAGTAGATCGATTATGAAATTGCTTTATTTAGGATTTATATATTATATGTAACCCATATATCATGTCTTCTTTCTTCATGTGATGGCTATAATGGCTGATCTTGGCACGTATACTACATTGCAACATTATCTACCTTCATGGCAGAGAGCTGGGGCTTGGCTGAAATAAAATCATGAAGGTTCTAGTAAGATTTGAAGGATCTAGTACTATGTATATATTGACTGGCAATTGTTGAGTAAGAATTTGAGAAATGCTATACAAAGGCAGGCTTCACAAAGTCTGATCTAGTTCCGTTGGATTGCTAGTATGTTTGGAATACATTTGCGACTTTAATAGGATTCACAGTGAATCTCAGGAGTACACACAAATTTACTGTAGTCTTAGATTTTCACAGTTACTCTATTTCGTAGAATGTGCTTATGGAATTCTCACCAGTCATGAAATGAGTGAGTAAATGTTGCACTTGTGCATGTGCATAATTACCTTTCTCGTTTAGAAGACATTTTCTTGACGAGAAATTTCCCTGCCACCCCATATCACATATGTTCATTGGAACCTTGTACTATTTTTGAAAGATCTGTACTCCTGCCTTTCATCAGTATTAAATGTATGTTTCCCCTTTTGGGGAGCGTACCTGCAAGAGGCTGGTGAATATCCATAAGGTTACATGCTGGTGTGTTTTCTCTGCATGTGAAGATGGTCCTGCCTTAAGCGGGGGTTGTCCCTACTTCACCTTCATCCCTAAATTAATGGTGGTGGAGAATATAGGACACTGCAGTACTTGAATATTTGCAAACAAAATAATTGACGGACAGAATGCAGAACAATGTCATACCTCCTCCCCAGTACAGAGATGTGGACCTAAATCCATCGTTTTTTTGCTACCCATACCATTCCAGTGTGAACCCAGCAATATGTGAGCGACCCTTGACCCGGTCTTCAGGCAGGTTGCTCCCCCTTGCCGCACAGCACCAACACTGAGTCTGTGTGCATCTGCTGCCTGTTGCTTCCGTTGCCGCAAGTTCGAGGCCCCTCGGCAGTCCGGTACTGCCATATTTTGCTCTTAGTTTTATTTTGCTCCCATGTCTAATTCTTTATTGCTGCCTTGTCTATTTTTGGTTGTGTTGATTTTGCTGACTTGTGCTTTCCTTAGTTTTCCCACGTGTTTTTCCTCTGTGCCCCCGTTCCCGCCGATGCGTCCCAAGCGACCACGACCCCTTGGTAGCCCAATCGCCACCCCACTTCCGCCTCCCAGCTGCTCCTCCCTCCCACCTCCCCTTATATTATGGCCCCACGCCTTAGGCGGGCCAAAGGCAAGCCCGTCTGCACCTCGACTGTGCCCGGCGCCAGGCCCCTGCGAACGCCACGACGCCAGGCACTGCTACGGTGCTAGCACCCTCCACGCTCTCAACACCGTACGATCACACACTGCTTCCTGGCCGCCCAGAAACACACACAAGGACCCTTCTCCTGCCGGAACTGCAGCTTCACCAGCATCCGACCCACCAAGACACCCACCGAGAGAGGACGCAACCACCTCAGATGCATTTTACTTAACACCCGCTCCGCCCGCAAACACGCTGTCGAACTCTGGGACCTACTCTACTCCACCGCCCCAGACGTCGCCTTCCTGACGGAGACCTGGATGAACCCCTCCTCGGCACCTGACATCGCCGTAGCCATCCCTGACGGCTACAAGATCACCCGCAGAGACCGCACCAACGGAACCAGGAGGAGGAATCGCCATCGTCCACAGGAACACCCTCAGTCTCGACCAGCACCGACGACACCCTCCGCACCGCCGAACAACTGCACTTTCCAGCACCGACGACACCGCCGAACAACTGCACTTTCAGATCCACACCGATCCCAACACCTCCCTCAGAGGAACCCTCGTCTACAGACCCCTCCCCCCGGACCACGACCACAGTTGAGCGACTCCATCGCCGACTTAGTCAGCATGCACGCCCTGGCATTCACAGACTACATCCTCCTCGGGGACCTGAACTTCCACCTAGAGAAAAGCGACACCAACTCCACCACCCTGATTGCTAACCCCGGACTCAGACAGCTCGTCACAACACCCACCCACTCTGCCGGCCACACGCTTGACCCCATCTTCTCTGCAAGCTCCCACGTCTCCTTCAGCCACACCACCGAACTCCACTAGACCCACCATCACTGCATCCACTTCACCTTCTGGAAACCCACCACCGCACTCAGCAGATCCCTCTCCGCTGCTGGAGCAAAGTCACTGAAGACCAGCTAAACACCACCCTCGCCCGAAGCCCACCCGTCGACCCCACGGACCCGTCGACCCAGACACAGCTGCCCGCAATCTCACAGTGGATCAACAACTGCGCCAACACTCGCCCCAATAAAAAAAACCTCCAACAGACACCCCAACAAGAAAGCCAGCTGGTTCACCGCGGACCTCCAGGCCTCCAAGCAAACCTGCCGAAAACTAGAGAAGAAATGGCATTGCGAACAGACACCGGACAGCTACGCAGCACACAAGAACGCCATCCACAGACACATCAACTCCTCCGATCCGCCAAAAGGGCCTTCTTCAAAGACCGCCTAGACAACAACGCACACAACAGCAAAGAGCTCTTAAGCATTGTGAAGGAACTCTCCAACCCCAGCGCCAACACCGACATTCCACCTTCGCAAGACCTGTGCGACTCCCTCGCCACCTTCTTCCACCGGAAGATCGCAGACATCCACTACCGCTTCAACACTTTGATTGCCCGACAGCCACTGAGACCTCCTACCCCACGGCCACCATCCACACCACTCCTCACCTGGACCAACATAAACGGCGACACCATCAAAATCATGAACACTATCCACTCCGGCGCTCCGTCAGACCCATGCTCACACAACCTCTTCAACAAAGCCAGTGCCACCATCGTACTCCATCTCCGCAAGGCCATCAACATCTCCTTCGAGACAGCGACCTTCCCGGAGAGCTGGAAGCACGCCAAGATAAACGCCTTACTCAAAAAACCCAAGGCTGATCCGAAGGACCTCAAGAACTTTCGACCCATCTCCCTGCTCCCGTTCCCTGCCATGGTCTTTGTGAAGACCGTCAACAGACAACTGAGCCGCTACCTTGAGGAGAAAAGCATCCTGGACCCGTTCCAGTCCGGGTTCCGTTGCAACAACAGCACCGAAACTGCCCTCATCGCCGCCACCGATGACATCAGGGCCCTGCTGGACAACGGCTAAACAGTGAACCTCATCCTCCTGGACCTGTCAACCGCCTTCAACGCTGTCTGCCACGGCACCATACGGACACACCTTAAAAGCGCAGGGATCCGAGACAAAGCACTGGACTGGACCACCTCCTTCCTCTCCGGCAGTACCCATCTCTGCCTCTCCCTTTCCGAACCGAAGCCACGAGATCATACGCGGCGTACCCCAAGGATCTTCCCTCAGCCCGACACTGTTAAACATCTACATGGCACCACTCGCTCACGTCGCCTGACTGCACGACCTCAACATCATCGCTGACGACACCCAGCTGATCCTCTCCCTCACCAAGGATCCCGCCAAAACCAACCTCCACGAACGAATGAAAGCTGTCGCAGAGTGGATGAAGAACATGGGTCTGAAGCTGAATTCAGAAAAGACGGAAGTCCTCATCCCCTGCTCCACCCCCTCGGCGTCGGACGACTCCTGGTGGCCGACCACACTGGGAGCAGCACCAACACCCACCGACCATGCACGCAACCTAGGGAACATCCTCAGCTCAACACTCTCCATGACCAAGCAAGTCAACGCCGTCTCATCCTCCTGCTTCAACACCCTCCGCATGCTCCGCAAGATCTACAGGTGGATCCGCACCGAACAAGAAAAACTGTCACCCAGGCCCTCGTCAGCAGCAGGTTAGACTACGGAAACTCCCTCTGCACAGGAGCCTCGGCCAAACTCCCGAAACTACTACAACGCATACAAAACGCCTCTGCTTTATCCTGGACATCCCTCGCTGCAGCCACATCACACCCCACCTGAGTCCTGCACTGGCTTCCCGTCAACAAGAGGATCACCTTCAAGCTCCTCACCCACGCATACAAAGCACTCCATAACACCGGACCGGCATACCTCAACAGACGACTCACCTTCTACACCCTGAACCGCCAGCTCTGCTACACTGCCCCCCCCCCCCCCTCCTCATCCGAAGCGTGACTACCGGCGGCAGATCGTTCTCCCACCTCGCCGCTAAAACTTGGAACACCCTCTGCATCCTCCTACGGCAGACCCGGGACCTACTTACCTTCAGGAGGCTACTCAAGACCTGGGTTTTCAAGCAGTAGCAGCAACTCTACCCCCAGCGCCTTGAGACCCTCACAGGTGAGTAGTGTGCTTTACAAATGTTCTGATTATGTAAATCAGTCTTGACCCTGCTCCCTAAGGGAACAGTCCAGCTCCAACTGCCAGGCCAAGTCCTCCCTGGACTGGAAACAAGCATCTTTCGACCGGTTTCAGGGTTTCGCATCTTCATCAGCCAGGCTAGCTTGACTCCAGTGGCATGGCGAGCACGGGACCCATGTCTGGTCATACCCGTCCCACTCGGGGTGACAAATGCAAAAAGAACAATTGATGGACAGAATGCAAAACCATGTCATACATTCACCCCTGTACAGAGATCTGGGCCTAAATCCATAGTTGTGTTGTTCCCCATGCCATTCCAGTTTGAACCCAACCATTTTCAAATCAGTCTTGGTCCTGCTCCCTATGGGAACAGTCCAGCCCGAACTGTCAGCCAGGTCCCCCCCTGGACTGGAAACAAGCATCCTAGGATTGGTTTCGGAGTTCCACCCCTTCTCAGCCAGGCTAGCTTGCTTTGTTTGCCTGAAGTCGGAAGGGGATGCCCAGGCGTGGGTCCCTTGCTCACTTTGCCTCTGGATTCAAGCTAGCCTGGCTGATGAGGGGTGTTACTCCGAAACCGGTCCAAGGATGCTTGTGTCGGTTCAGGGAAGACCTGGCTTGGCAGTTAGGGCTGGACTGTTCCCATGTGTCACAGGGTCAAGACTGATTTGCAAATAGCTGGGCCTGAACTGAGGTGGCAAAGTGAGCTAAAGAACGATGATGGATTCAACCCAGATCTGTGACTGGGGGTGAGTGTCTGAAAAGTTTCAGCGCTCCATCCATCATCTCCTTGTGTGTCTTGAGTATTTGTCATCATTGCAAGTGCACTTTACGACCATCAAGCTCCACAAATCCAGATTCTGAAACTGCCTTGAGATTTAAGGTCACTTGAGTACCACTTGATTGTGCAAAAAAATGTTATGCGTTGGAAACCATCTTTTAGCTTTACTTTGTAGGGAGGCCATGCTTGTTCCATCTCACTGCATTTGAGAACAAACTGCAATGTGTGGTGTGGCACTGTGTTGCACTTGGGCTTTAAGGATTTGTTGAAGGAAGCATAACGAGCCTTTGTTTTTGAAGTTGTGATTGAAACGTTTTAGTCCCTTGACAGTCTAAATACAGAAGTTTTGGTTTTCACCTTGCCAGCTTAAGTTGCAAAATCTCATTTGAAAAAAGGGAATCTACAGATACTTTTGAATTGCAGCATGCTTGATGTCGTTTTGACAAGCATAAAGGAGAGGAATCAACTAGGTTTTGGCTGAATTGTCTAATAGAACTGGCAATGGCCATTCTAAATGCTGTATCTTACAGAAAGTGATTTGAATTGATTTCAACATTTATATTTATTTATTTATTTTCTAAGTTTTATATAGCGCGAACAAGATCTTTGCAGATATCAGAGCGCTTTACAGAACCGAGGGGTAAAGTGAGACAAGGGAGTGCTTAAACCAACTATTGGGTACAGAATAGTAGAGGGAAGTCAATGAGTAGCAAAATAGGATAGCAATCAGATAAAACAAAAAGTACAGTTAGACATTCTGATAAGCAAATATACAAAGTCAGAGCAGTGTGTTCGATATATCCAAAAAAAAGTGTTCAAGTGAATTTAGCCATAAGGATGGCTTTTACTTCTTTCTTAAACGAAGCAGTGGAGGAGATGGCCCTTGTTTCGGGAGGCAGAGCGTTCCAGATCCTGGGTGCCATTCCGGAGAAGGATCGTTTTTAAGTTTTTTCCTTCTGGAATCTTCGCGGTTTCAGGAGGAGATTTTTTGTGCTTCTGGTGGATCTCGAGCCCCCTGATATAGACAGCTTTTGAGTGAGGTAGTTGGGTGACTTGTGGTGTACAGCCATGTGATTCAGACAAGCGATTTTCAGCTGTATCCTGGCTTCGAAAGGCAGCCAGTTCAGGGATTTTAAGTCGGGGGAAATATGGGAAAGTCTCGCTGCAGCGTTCAAGGAGGCTCTTAGGGGTGCGGTTGTTGATCGGGGGAGTCCGCTGAGAGCGACGATTCCGTAGTCTATGCGTAAATGACTAGGGCTTGTACTGCAGTTTGGAAGTCCTTGGCAGGGAGGAAGGGTTTAAGTTTCCTCAAAGTGTTGATTTGGAAGTTAGCTCCCTTAGTTGCTTTGCTAATGTGATGCTGCATGTTGAGATTGGTGTCAAGTGTGATGCCTAAGGATTTAGCGGAGTCCACGCTAGTGGGTTGCACATGGAGTGCAGTTAGGTGCTTGAGCCAGCTTTGGGTGGTGGAAATTTTCGCAGGAGGTGCGATCAGAAGGAACTCAGTTTTCAGAGCATTTAGTTTGAGGTGAGCCATGATTGGGCGTTTCTGAGCGTAGAGTTTAGAAGTTTGATGTCTTCCGGGGATTGAAGTTTGAGATAGAGTTGAGTGTCATCGGCGTACATGTGAAAGTGTACATTAGATGCTTGTAACAAGGTGGTGAGTGGTTCCATGACTAGATTGAACAAAGTTGGGGATAAGGAAGATCCTTGTGGGACGCCTAATGTTACAGGCATAGATGGGGGAAAACACGTTGTTGATCTTGAACTTTTGAGACCGATTATGTAGAAAGGAAGTGAACCACTTGAGAACAGTCCCAGATAGACCCATTCTGGTACTTAACAGCTCAAGTAGATTCTCATGTTTGACGGTGTCAAATGCTGCGGAGAGATCAAGTAGGATGAGGAGGCAGGTGTCGTTGTGATCTAGGATTTGGAGGGCGTCATCAATTGTGTGTCATAGCCGTTTCCGTACTGTGTCTTGCTCGGAAGCCTGACTGATGAGGGTTGAGGAGGTCAAACTGATCGATGTGTTTTGTCAGTTGGAGTTGTACACATTTTTCCAGCAGTTTGGCCAGGGTGGGGATATTGGTGATGGGGCTGTAATTGTTTAGATCAGCAGGGTCAGCTGTAGGTTTCTTGAGTATAGGCGTGACTTGCCCCACCTTGAGGGAGTCAGGGATGAGTCCTTGTTGAAGGGAGCTGTTGATGATTTTAGTCCAAAGTGGGAGGAGCAGGGGGATGAAGTCTTTTACAGCATTGGCAGGTAAGGGGTCTATGAGGTGATTGGAGGGCTTCAGGGTGCCAAACAGTTTAATTGTTTCTTCTGAGTAGGTGTCGAAGGAAGACCAGGCCGCGTTATTTTTAGGTTGAGTGGAAGTTATGTTGGGGCTGGAGTAGCGGCTTACATCATTGAGGAGATCGCTTTTTATGTTATTAGTCTTCAGCTCAAAGAAAGCAGAGAAGTCTTCACAGGATGGTATATCGCTTGTTGTGCTGTTTGATTGTAGAGGTTGTGTCTTGGTTTGAGTTTTGACTAGGTCAAACAGTTTAGTTTTCTTGGGCGGTTTTTTGCTTGATCGAGCTGGAGGCTGAAGAAGTCCGTTTTTGAGTGCTTGATTTTCCTAAAGTAGGCGTTTCTCTTTTTCTTAAGAGTTTTAAGGTGCAGTGCTGAGGGGTCTGATCTCCAGGTGCGCTCTGCCATTCGCATGTCACGCCTATCTTCGTTGAGTCTACCATCATACCATGGGTTAGAGTTCTTGGTGAAGACTCTCTTCAGTTGCTGGGGGGGCGGCTTCATTGACTATTGAGGTCATAGAGTTGAGGTAGAGGTTGGTCAGTGATTGTACGTCCGAGACTCCAGTAGGGGGAAGGAGGCGATTGTGGCTGTGTGCAGGTATGGATGTGGGGTTGAGTTTCTTAAAGTCCCTTTTCCAAATCTTGGATTTGGTGGGTTGAGCCGGATTAAGTTTAACTTTTTCGTTGATGAAGAATGTGATGATGTGGTGGTCTGACCAGTCACAGGGTTGGATTGCCTCCAGTTGGGTGGTGTCTTCTTTGGCGATGATAATGTCGAGTATAGCGCCTTTGTCATGGGTCGGGCTGTTGCAGATTTGGGAAAGGTCCAGCGCGCTGAGGAAAGTTTTAAGACTATTCACCACCGCATCCTTGTGATCGCTCCAATGGAGATTGAATATATAGCGCACAAATGCCCGAGGGAGTCTATGCGCTGTGTGAAAAGGTTTGCCGGAGATAACAAACAATTGACTTTAGTTGGAAAATAGCCAAGTGGGTACGGAACGTGTGCCCTTGCTAACTAAATGTGTGCAAGTTCTGTTGCAGTCTTAAATCCCTGATTGTTTTGATTTTGCTGTTTGTTTCAAATGAGCATTTAATGTAGAAATTCAAACTGAGTTAAATATTTGTATGAATGCCCTAACACGACTGTCCCATTTTTACTGTGCTAAACTAACTGCATTCTAAGCACAGGGCTAGTCTGAGTCTTAGTCTGATTAGAAATGCTGTTTTGGAGTACCTTTTTAAAATGTATTTGTTTTTGTCCTCTTTTGTAGGTGTGGAGAAACTGGCCACGTAGCCATCAACTGCAGCAAGACGAGTGAAGTCAACTGTTATCGTTGTGGGGAATCGGGGCACCTTGCACGGGAATGCACAATTGAAGCTACAGCTTAAATAATGTCCTTGTCGCCCCTCCTTTTTTTGATTGATGGTTGTATTATTTTCTCTGAATCCTCTTCATTGGCCAAAGGTTGGCAAATAGAGGCTAGTCCCAGGCCAGTGAGCTTCACTTGACGTGCAACATGAGGAAAGGGGTGGAAAAATCGACTTTCTGCATTTAACTACAAAAATGTTTATGTTTAGTTTGGTAGAGGTGTTGCGTATAATGCTTTGTTAAAGAACCCCCTTTCCGTGCCACTGGTTAATAGGGATTGAGTGGGAAAAGTCGAGTCAGACGAGGTGACCCTCGCCAAGTTCTTGGTAGTGAGCCTGTGCAAGAGGGGTTTAGGAAAACTTGGGGAAGTGTCTGTGAACTTCCATAAGTCATTTATTATTGCAATGGTGGCCTTGGATTTACTGACTGCAACCTCTTCATACATTAAGTGCATCTGTATATCGGGCCGTACTACAGTTCAAAGCAAGAGTGGGAGTAAAGATTCACATACCTGTGAGTGACCACAAAAGAAAAATCAGGAATGAAAGTAAAATCTAATTTGGTTATTGAATGATAACTAGCATTGGAGATGACTGGTGCTCGCAGCATATTTTAAATGAAATATTCAGTGGAGTAAGGTAATCTAAACCATACATCAATACACCAGAAAATACACAAAGAGCAGACTTGGAGCTATTAAGGAGTTAAAGAAATGTGTTTTCACTGAAATCAAGATGTTATTTTTGTACACTATATCACTTAGACAAATGTTTGAGTTTCATTTGCTTGTAATCAGTTTTTAAAATCGGATGGAAAAAGCAACTGAAGTCCTAGAAAATAGAAATTTAATTTTAAACTATCAATAAAGCTGGAGGAGGAAGGGGAGTTTGAGTAAGTTCTTTGTTGGTGTCTGTTTTGTTATGAAAAACATGGATCTGCAATGTTCATATAGGGCATGAAAAATTCTTTATGCACAACATGACACAATAAATGCTGGCATACACTGGTACAAACTGACTTTGATATGGATTTTATGTTTTGGATTGCATTTGTAATGACTGATGGTAAGAGTAAATGTAATTTAAAGTGAGGCCTTAATTGTTCGTTCTATAGTATTTAAGGGAGTATGCAATAAGACTAGTAATGTGTTAATGGCCACCTGGCGGCAGTTTATATTGTAATTGTTAAATTTGCCATTGATGTACTAGAGATAATGTCAGCAAACGTCACAGTACTAGGCATGAAAACACTTAAGTGATCTAAAAGGCTAGAATTCTGGCAAGAGCGTCTTGAGTTAAATTCACTATACATGTTTTTAGGAACAACACATGTTACTATATGAAAGGTTTCCTCCATCGTTGAACCCTCCGTTGATTGACATGCTTGTGATCCTGGGAGGAGCCGTGATAATTTTGCATACAACCCCTGTCCATGAAGCCCAAATTGGCCTAATGTTGTCTCATTCAAAACCACGTGGTAATTTTTTTTCCTTTTCCATATTGTGAGATAATCTTCTAGTAGGCAAGGCAAAAATGACCGTTTTATAACCAATATCCAAATTAGGTTCTTAATGATGGAATGATCGCTTCCATTTGAGGTAGCTTGTGGGGAGTGATATTGATTTGCAGTTAACTATCCATTTTATACTGTACCTTCTGTTTTTGTTATACCGTCTTCACTTATGAAGATTGAATATCCTGCTCCAAAGCTGCATGAAGCAACAGTGAAAGGCTACTACTCTGAACTGAGTTACGGATAATCTTCAAAATAATTTGCATCTGTCTGGGATCTGTGTTGGTATTTCGATGATTATCTGATTTTTGTTTGTATCTGCGTGTGGGAGTCCAATAGCTATCACTTAAAACATTCCCTGGCATGTTTGGAGAAAATGGTGTTTCCAATGGTGGTATATTAAGTCGGGATGGGACCACGAGGTAGGTGTGCCTGCCTACCAGTGGATTGGGTCTGGTACTGGTATGGGGGTGGTTAGTAGAAGCTTGCTCTGATAGTTGCCACTGTACCCAAGTACAGTCAGAACCAGGTATTCCAGAAGTGGTAGAAAATATTGGGTGGAATATCTCAAGAAAGAAATGCACCTAGTAACTAATGTCTGGACAGTTATTGGCCAGTGGAAGCTGTCATAGCACAGTACTCCGTTTGTGACCGTCCTTCTCCAGATGGAAAACCAGCTGACCCCTTCTTGCTGATTTGTTATGTGGGAGGTGCCATCAAGCCAGACTCAGTCAAAAGTGAAATATGTACTCTTTGGGATTCCTTGGGTAGAGGCTGCATCTGGTGGTTTGCAAAAGGTTTTAGTTTGGTTGGTGTTCCTCCTAGGGACTCCGACAGGCCTTCTGATATAATTCAGGAATTCTTTTTCTTAAGCAAAAATATAAAGGAACCAAACACTCAAATTTGTATTACAGTGACTTGGACCCTGAAACCTCAGTCCTAGCTGTAAAGTAGTTCCCCCTCATTAAGAAGAGCTAGTTCAGCACAATTGTCTGTTATATATTCTACTTGCTCATACTAATAACCTAATGCCTCCGCTCCAGGCTACTGGTGATCTTAGTGTTCGTTGGTGATACAGTTGCAGTACCAATGTCTTTCTTAAGCGAAGTTGGAAGAAAAAAAAATTGTGCATAATGCATACGCTTGGAAGCATATTTCATCAGAACCACATTTTACACACTTTATTTCTATGGTGTACTTGTCTGTGCTCATTCTGTGACCAAAATGTGGAGCAGATGATATTTAGATTTTTCACAATTTTTTTAAAAGATCATATTTGTCTTTGACCATCCTTGCATAACACTCTGTCATTTCAAGCCACCTAAAGAAATCCACTGCCTTGACTTGGGAACTGCACTGAATAACCAGTGACCAATTCCACAGTTTTACCGGGCACTTCCCTTTAGACTGGTGTAAAAGGAGCATGACTGTGATGTAGACCAACCTGTTTGTTAGTTCTAAATTCGTCAACTGTTGGCCCCAGGGTTTGGGAGCTACGTGTTACTAAACCAGACTGTAGGCACTTGTGGGCTCGATCATGTGCTTTGGTGGCTGATCTCAAAACGTGGGCCATATGGACTCGTCGCAAACCTATATTTTCAAAATCTGCAAATCCTTTCAAATCCATGTCACTCTTTCCCCATTGGCTAGCTGGTAAACCACCTGAAGATGACTTTCATCTTGTGCAGAAAAATTCATTTAGCAAAGATCAGCTCACAGCTTTCCCTTTCATGTCTTCTAAGTGTTTTCTGGGAAAGCTAGGATGTTAATTATGAGATTGTTAATAATTAGATTTTTTGTTTGCTTAGTTTGTGGTGACATCTTCTACTGTCTCATTCAAAGAGCTAGAGCAAGAAGACAAATGGAAAGATCCTATTCCTGTTCACTGACATTTACACGGCTTAAGATGGCCTGCTATGCATCCCTTTTTCGGTCGATCCTAGAGTCCGCGCGCATGCGCTGCGAAGCATGTGGTATTATATTGACTTGAAGCTCCGCCCACTCTCCTCCCATAATTTTCATTGGCTTGTCTTTTTGTCCTTCATAAATGCTCGCTTCTAATTCAGTAATCGGCTTGTTAGTCCCTCTCTTAGTGTTCGGCCTTGTCTTCATTTGTAACCTCCCATGGCATCTGGCCCATTTATTTCTGTTACATGGTTCGCGTTTAGTCAAAGCACAACTTTAATGGGTTTTTATTACTGCAGACACGACATTCTTTCCTGCAACGTTCAGAGTGCCATCCACGCTTTCACTTTCCAAGCAACCCGTTGCATGTGTGTTTTTTAGCTAGCGCATCTTGCCTAACTGGATCTTGATTGCACACAACATAATATATTTATTTAAAAGCAGCACGACTAAGATTGCTGCTGGAACGAGCAGCAACGTGCATGCTGCGTGTTCCCTTTTGTTAAATTTGTTAGGCTTGTCGCCCTGTGCCGCATTTGCCCGCTACCCACCACCGCGCCAGGATCACTGTTTTTCAACAATCAGTCGTGGCGGCTGCGCGTTGGTCGCCCAAAAATATACCCTGATGTTAATAAACCATTCCATTCGCCTATTTTTTTTATTATATATAAAAGCAGGTGCTACTCGGATTAAATCACGATGTGGAGAAACCGTTAAGGGAAACACGCTTTTTTGTGGTGTTCAGTAATTGCCTTCTCCGTCCATGATTTATGCACTGCTGGTTTTACCTTTTTTTTTAATTATTATTATACTTTTGTACCCGCACTACAAAGGTATCAGAGTGCTGGCTCAAACCCGGTTTCCCGCATCAGTCTCCTGCTCCAGCCATTACGTAAGATCCTCGTCATTGCCCTGTTCCCTCCTTCCACGCGCTAATCACAGGTATAACTGGCTCAGCATTTTGGTGAAGGCCAATTTATCCATTGTATATGGAGGAAGCTCTTCAGAGGAGTATTAAGTTGCAAATTGTCCCTTATACCATAGATGTTCATGCTGGTGAGACAGAAAAGATTTCATGTTATTGAGAGCGACATTGGCAACGAGTGAGGCACCGCAATGTTTCCATTCCTTTTTTTTTTTTTTGCAGTACAATCCCAACTCTAGGTATTTCACTGGAAGCATACACAACGTAAAATTGCTCATATTAATAATAGCCTAGTTCATTAAATTCACCTACAGTTTAATATATATCAGACTTATCGGCAACTCGCAAGTTTTTCTGCCTTGCTCATTGGAAGCTGTTTCTGCCAGGCGATCCCAGGAATGCTCACATTTGTGTCACTCTGCACTTGTGTACACTTCTGCATCACACATTTGATGCAACATGCATTTGTAACAGGTTTTTATTCCTGTACAGAAGCTTATTTTTTCCTTTCGAGAAACCGCCCATTCCTACGCCTCTGCCACTTCTTAAGATGTTCCTTCCCAACTCCCATATTTATTCCTGTCTTTCACATTGCTATAGCTAAAACTTTTTTTTTTGTGGGAAACATTCTGCAATAACATTCAATTCCAAATAACTAGCAAACGTGTGGCTGTGGACCAGCTTTAAAGGCGCGCCCTAAAAACTGCAAACGCGAAAATATTTGCTTAAAAGTATTTGCAATCTACTGGTGGGATTTTAAGTTCGTAAATCCCACCTGTGACATTTCTGCTTTAGTGCCACCTCCGGATGCTGAGATGGTTTGTTTCTCTCCTACTAATTCTAGCTTCCCTCGTGATGATTTCATTTAGTGCTCACATGTGGAGCTAGTAGTGAATACATCGGATATTTCAGCAAGAGCTGTGCTAAATACAGATAAAACAGTTGTTTGTTTGGCTAGTTGTGACTACATGTTTTATTTATTTTTGTTTGTTGTGAACTTTTGTACCCGCCCCTGTTATTGGAGCAGCTGGCTCAAACCTGTTCCCCCGAATCAGTCGGCCACTCCATTATGCCATATCCTCTTTATTGCCCCATTCTGCCTGTTCCCTCCCCTAATCACAGGATAGCCTCTCTCATAAATACCTTCCTGTTCCAAGGCTCTTTCTATTTTTAGGTCTTGCCTAAGCCAGCGCATGTGTTGCTCTGGCGAGACATTTAGTGAGTGGGCTTTTAAAAGTCCTACCACAGCTTTTTCGCTGGAATAGAGCGTGAGGTTGCGCGTACAATGACGAGCAGAGGCACCATCTGGCTTTCCTCTCGTCATGGTGCGCGCACATCGCACACCACTCGCCAGCCTGCTTTCACTGTTGCCGCCAGCCTGCCTTAACTTTTGCCGTCGCGCTCGCACCTCAATTAACTTTTGCGAATGTCTTGGCCCCCACTCTGCTCCTCACTCCTTTTGGCTTCACTCTGCCAGCCCGCCTCCCTCTGTATCCTTTCTCCCTGTCTTTTGCTCGCTCCTTACTCTCACCTCACTGTACCCTTTCTGCGCTCGCACCTCAATTAACTTTTGCGAATGTCTTGGCCCCCACTCTGCTCCTCACTCCTTTTGGCTTCACTCTGCCAGCCCGCCTCCCTCTGTATCCTTTCTCCCTGTCTTTTGCTCCCTCCTTACTCTCACCTCACTGTACCCTTTCTCTCCTGAGCCCCCTCCTTTCTGCCCACACTCCTCTCGGCTCTACCTACGCTCGCCGGGTGCCGAGGCTGTCATCGCCCCCTTTCCACTTCCCTGCCCCTTTCCTTCTGTGTTCTCACTGCCCCATCTCTCTCCTCGGTGTCTAACTCCCTAATGCCCAGGTGCTCTCTATTTCCCATTTGTCCTCCTCACGCTTTACCCGCCTCTTCCACGCTTCATGCCTCTCCCCTCCCTGGTTTCTGTAGTGCTGTGGGTCACTGCCTTTCCACTGGTCTCTCTGTGTATTTTTCATCCATGGCCTCCTTCCTCCTCACAATTCCCCGTCAGTTCCCTCCCACCCTCTTCCCTGCAAAAACAATGGGCAGAAACAATGTTTAATACACTTTTTCAGGCCTGTGGTTAACTCAAAATGTAAGGCAGTTTACAAGTATCTTCTTGTTAGTGTATAATCACACTCGTAACAGCAGTCAACTGCACATTATTTTAATTTTACAGAACGGCGAATCTATTTGTACATCTCATTAGGTATTTCAAAACCTCCTCAGCATAGGTTATATGATGATTCACAAGATGTGACTACCTCGGAGAGGCACTGTACGCTTTTGACCTTTTTTGTGTTTTTCTGCTATACGCGGTTTCATTTCACAATTTCATTTTTAACTGAAAAAAGATTGTATAAATTGGTTGAGCCCCCGTTTGTTTGCTGTATATTCAGAACATCTTTAGGTTGAAAGATTAATCAATGTTTACATGTGAAGTTACTCGTGTTTTATTGTTGAAGTACGGCTCAACTAAGGAATGGAGTTACCAAATACTGCTTTCTATAATTCTTTATAATTTGTTAGAGCGCTGCAATAAATATTGACATTTCTTTGCTCTCATATCTGTCTCAAATGCGCCTCATAACATTTATGCCACAGGTCTTTGTCATGTTGATTATCTTTCTCTTTCTCATAGAAAAAATATTTTTTTATCATCGAGATAGTTTCTCTTTTATTTTATAATATATGTAATTCAGATATTTCATTTAACCCTACTACTGCAGCGTTGAAACGTCAAATTAAATATGCTTCAGTCTGTGTGAGGACAGCTTCCATATCTCCACATCTTAGGTCTGGCTGAATAGGCGCTAGAACTGTCCATCTTGGGTCATTTTCAGTATACCCCATTGTTAGAAAATGACTAACAATTGGTGCTGTGACTATTTTTGTGGGAATCCTGGACGTACGTTAGACTACCCTTTGTTTAATCTTGGATGGTCTTGGCAATATAAAGTTTTTTTACAGGGGGATATAATGCCATATAACACCTTTTTTATTCTGCCATTTGATATGGTGTATTTCCAAGTTACATTTCCTAATTGGAAGTCCGTGCCTTCGAAATGGGAGGCTGGAATAGAGGTAAAAAAAAGTCTTTGAACCAGCTTGTGACAATAAATCCATTGAACCTTCTGCTGGAGGTTGCAATTCCCTATTTCCTTATTTTCCATGTAGAAAATTGTAAATAATTTTGGCCCAGCTTTGAGATATGCGGGCTGCCCTTCACAGAGGGCTGGGATATTGAACCATCCTTGATATGTATGTCTGATCTGTGTACTCTGTTACTCCTTTTGACTTTTCTATTAAATCTACCAGCCCTTTCTAGCCCATGCCCCGACCAGATATCGATATCCAGACATTTAGAGATCTTTGCTCCTGTTCTGGCTTCCCTTTGGGTTATCACCCTTGTCTTGCCGTCTGTTCCTTCTAATGTAAAAAAAAGTGGAAACGTCTTGGTGATTCCTCTGCTCAAAACACAAACCATCAGCAGGATGATCAAAACATCACAGAATATTCAGACATCGTTTTGTTGCCCTTTTCTCAAAAATCCATGAAAAAGAAGTAAATCTCCTTCACCAAAAGAAATTTACATAGCTACCATGTGTCAGTTGGCTTTTGACCTTTCCATAAGTTAGAAGTAGCATTTCTTGCTATAACAAAATATTTGTGCCTGATCCTTGATCAAGGAGGTTGAGCGCCTTCTTCCTATTACTCCTACCACATTTGACAGGGTTTATCAACTTGTGAATCAACTGTAAAAGCCTGAAATTCAAAAGATTTACCTGATGTGGCTTACCTGTATCTGAGAGGTCTGAAACAGTCCACCCATGGCCTATTTCTGTTATGTGATTTGTGGAATTCCTTTGGCCTCAGCTGCTTAATCATTATCTTTCCCAGTTATCCTCACTCATCTGGTTTTTTGCTGATATTGTACACACATTGATACCTTGCCCAAGAATATTTTGGACTTGAATGCTAGCAGTCTAATTGAAGACAAATTTGTTAAAACGTCATAGTAATCAGGGGCCCTCGTCTTTTTTTTTGTGCCATTTTTATTGATGAAGAATACATAGGAAAACAAGCATTGGCATAGCCAATAGGTCTTGTCTTTAGGACCTTATAAGTGTTTAGTTATTCAGTACAATATCCTTAGTGCTACAACATCACCTGTTGCATGGCTAAACACTTATAAGGTCCCAAATGCGAGACCTATTGGCTATGCCAATGCTTGTTCTGTTGTGCAAAAAAAAAATTCTCTTTCAAGGATTTCAAGGGTACTCCTTATTTTAGACGTCACACTTCATGGGTTTTATTCACTCTAAAGAACAGGAGATTATTGTAATAGCATAGCGTTTATCGTGTTCAATATTTACACCCTGACACTGCGCTCCCTGCTGTGGAAAGAAGACAACCCATTCCCTTAGAGGCACAGAGAAATCTGAAGTGGCATTGCTGAGGAAGGGATTGTTCACGGTGCGGTGGCCCATGATTTTTGGCATTCTTCCAACAAAAGTATAACAGTATGCTCCATAGTCTTGGTAAATAACTTTTCTGTTGATAAGAACACTAGAGCCTGCCTCCTTGGCAGTGATACCAAGTGGCAGCTCTTTGGAGATTGTATTGCATGATTGAAGACATAAGATCTTTAGATGCTGCCAAGCTCAGCTCTCAATCTGATATTGCTTAAAATAATGCCTACAATCCCCCACATGAAACCTAATTTCTATCATTGGGGCATCATACAAGTAGCATCTTGCGCATCTTCCCCCTCGCTGGGTCCATGCAGGATGGAAGGCTGAATGCTCCTCTTCTGATTGGGGTGCAGGTGCACCCACAGGACGGGGGTTGTGGGGGGATTTTCACTTTTATCTGGAAGTGAGCAGAGCAAAGAGACTTATTGCCTCTTCTGTGCTGCCTCATACTTCGATGAGCACTTAATATGCCTTGCGCAAGAGCAGCAATTGACTCCTGAAGAAAAGGCCTCCCAAGTTTTCATAAGCTGCCATATTGTGCTATCACAATGTCAGCACAATAGTCATTGACTCGACTGTTTGGCACTGCTCGCAGCGCCTGAGGCTAAAGTCTATGCACCCTTTCTAAGGAAAATTATTTATGCAGGTATTTAGACCCCGGTGTCACATTCGCATATTTTGTTCCTGAAGTAGTGTGAACTGATTCTTGTCAACTGTTTGATTAAGGAGATGTTGAGAACTATGGGAATGCAAGCAGTACAGGTAACAGTACAGATTCAATACGTCTAGCGTGTCGCTACAGTTCCATATAAAGTTGTGTTATGGTACTGATTATTTGTATAGGCCTGTGTTTGCTTATTGCTTGGCCTATAGGTATTTAACAAATTTAACGTACTAAGGAGTGCCATGAATGTCTCAAATTCTTTTTGTCATTTAAAAGCAGGTTGTGGGGGTTAAAGCAGTGGGTTTTGCCTCACTAACAATCCTTCTGTGTGTTGATAAATTTGTACCATCTTCATGTGAATAATTATTTTCCTTCGTTGTCACATCCACAAAGGTTGGTAGCTGTTTGCCCCAATGTCAACCGATCAGATCTACTTCAGCTGTGATGAAACTGTATGCGAAGGACCCCTGTCCTTTCTTTGAGGGGAGGATAGTTGAAATACCTTGGACGACTTGGAAAGGCTCCTATGAAGAATCTGGTTTCATTCATCTGGCCATTCGAGAGGATTTGCTATGATTAGAAGGGTCTCTCACTCTTAGAAATTCTGGTTTGTGTTTTCGGCCCTTCCAGGCATAGGTAGTCAGGCCACTTGAAACGATCTTGCTGTGCTCCCTTTGTTGCCCACTCAGATATCCATTAAGATAAAAATTCATATTTTAGTTATGTTTACAAAGCTCAGTGCATTGCAATGCTTTGATTGTTTTCTTTTTTCCCTGTTCATTGTTTTGAACTTTTTCCTATTCTAAACCGCCCATCTATTGCCATTGGTTCTAGGATGCTTGTTTCCAGTCCAGGGAGGACCTGGCCTGGCAGTTCTGGCTGGACTGTTCCCATTGGGTGCAGGGTCAAGACTGATTTGCATATGGCTGGGACCAAACTACCTTGACAAGGAGAGCAAACATGCAATGGATTTAGGCCCAGATCACTGTACTGGGGTGAATGTATGATATTGTTCAACATTCTGTGCATCAATTGTTCTTTTTAGGGCTCGGCTGAACGCGCGGAAGCGCGTCTCCGCCGAGGCTCTTTTGTTGGCGTGTGTGCTTCCCAGGAGACAATCCTGGCCGCGCGCGGAAGCGCGTCTCCGCCGAGGCTCTTTTGTTGGCGTGTGTGCTTCCCAGGAGATAATCCTGGCCGCGCGCATCGCCGGTGGCGATTTGAAAGTGGCACTCGCGGACTGGCACGCGCCGCTCTCGGCCTGGCTGTCTCCTGGGAAGCGCAAACATTGGTGGTTCACTATGTGGAGCATATAGGGCCCACTGTAATACACTGGGTGAGGATGGCACCCAACTAAATCAGTAGAGTTGTCAGTGCGACGCTGCACGCGGTGTCCATGCTGAATGGCCGTGCTGGAGGAAAGATGTTAAACTAAAATACATTCAATGTTACGTGATATATAAATAGATTGAAGAACATAATTACAATAAATTGAAGTGTGATGCAGCGTATCGGGGGCCTGGG
The DNA here is from genome assembly GCF_964261635.1 of Lissotriton helveticus. Lineage (NCBI taxonomy): Eukaryota > Metazoa > Chordata > Amphibia > Caudata > Salamandridae > Lissotriton > Lissotriton helveticus. The sequence continues at coordinate 1,065,866,263 of NC_136070.1, read as the reverse complement.
AAGGGAACCGCCTGTAGTCCCACTCTGCGGCAGAAAAAAGCAGGAGGAAAATGAGGGAGAGATAAATGGAAACAACTAAGCTGTCCTCGTGATCAATTGTAACGTCTGGAGGCTGTAAGCATAGGAATCAGTTAATACTATTGTCTGGGAAGCGTGCATGCTGGCGAACTTTCCGACTAGCAAGTGTTCCCACTCTGCGGTACACAGAAAAGGACGAGGGAATGCAGGGAAACAGCGTGGCTACTCTCTAAATAAAAGGCTGCGTCTAGAGCCAGTAAGCGATGCGAAGTGGTTAACGGGCAGCGCACGTGGTCCTGTCTTACTTGGTGAAGGCGAAATTTCCTTTGGAACCCTGAATAAGGCTCCCTGGGTCCCGGCTGGTGCTGGTGCCCGTTGGTCCAAACCGGTGACTATGTAGCTGGGACCGGGGAAAAGTGAAAGCGTGTCACAGCACATTGTGCGGAAGAGCTAGAACTTGCAAGAGCGGCGTACCGTGCATGTGCCGGCGCCATGTTGGAAGAGTCAAGCGCAAGACGAGACTTAAAACGAGTGCGGATGGCGCGCTGGGCAAATGCGAGAGTTAATGGCAAAGGTCCCTCTGCAGATCAAGTGGTCTCTTGGGACAATAAATGCGGGTGCTTGATATCAAGGGGGGGATGGCTGTGTTATGTAGGGTATACAGCAGGCCTGAGTGGTATGAGCGCCTGTAAGTGGAGGTTCTGGGTATTAAACATTGCAACATAGGTTTATAATACTACGCACTGAGCAAAGCCGAACAATGTCCTTTTGTACAATGAGTCATACAACCGTGCATGCCGCAATCTGCAATCACTGGTTCACATCCCTGTATTTCATCCTCCTGAAGTCGATCATACAATAACTGCAGATCAGGTAACTGAAGGCTAAAGAGAGGCAGGCAGTACCTGTCCGCCACTGAATGCATGCCGCACAGCTCCGAGATCCCCTCGTATCGTTACCTGAGGCGCAAAATCTGGGGTCTCTATCAAACCTTTTTTTAATTGCGCCATTGAGGTGTTGCACCTCTCCTAAAATCAGTCCTTATTATTGAGCAACATCTGACAGTTTGCAAATAATCTTTATACACCAATTCAGAGTTTTCGGAAAAATATATGCAACGCATTGTCATGCACAATGCCAATAACTCAAACTTTAATGCTGCGAGCCCTATTGCATTGTAAATGCTTGTTGCATTTGTCAGAGTGGGACGGGTATGGCCAGATGTGGGTCCTGTGCTCTCCATGCCATTGTTTCCGGTCCAGGGAGGACCTGGCTTGGCAGTTTGGGCTGGACTGTTCCCATGAGGTACGGGGTAAAGACTGATTTGCATATGGCCGGTTCTAAACTGGGGTGGCATGGTGAGCAAAAGAATTATGGATTTAACCCAGATCTCTTGACTGGGGGTGAATGTTTTGATTTTTTCTGCATTCTGTCCATCAATTGGGTCTCTTTTGCTTTCTCGCTCTAAGTGTGCCGGGTATGCCCAGACGTGGGTCTCTGGCTCACTGTGCCACTGGATTCAAGCTATCCTGGCTGATGAGGGGTGAAACCCTGAAACCGGTCCTAGGATGCTTGCTTCCTGTCCATGTAGGACCTGGCTTGGCAGTTCGGGCTGGACTGTTCCCATGAGGCACAAGGTCAAGACTGATTTGGATATGGCCAGGCCTAAACTGGGGTGGCATGGTGAGCAAAAGAATGATGGATTTAACCCAGATCTCTTGACTGAGGGTGAATGTTTTAATTTATTCTGCATTCCGTCCATTAATAGTGGTTTTCTTTTTTTTTTTTTAAATAATGACCATGATAGGTATAGACTAGAAAGGCCTTGCCTCTCAGTTTATTAAACTATCCGTGTACTATTACTTCCGCTATATTTATTTCTACCATTTTAAGTACTGGGGACTCCCATTATGACGATTGGGAATGATTCTATGAAAGCTTCCAATACTAGAGAGCTATAGTTACAGGGAAGTAACTTGTTTCTTCCTTATCATCCTTCTGTGTTTTGTTAATATTGTGGTATGTGTGCAGTTTTTTTTTGTAAATTATTGTTGTAGGTGCCTTATAATTAATTGAGTTTTGGGTTTTACCAAGGTGGTTGTAGGCCATAGCGTGACAGTTATTAAAAGGGCAAATCGTGTACACTAGAGTCTGTTCACTGAAGGCTCCGGTGAGTCATACAACTATTTTGTAATGTTTCTCTGTATGCACTGCACATTTTACTAAAAATAGTCCTTTGTACCTCATGACCTGGAATGGTAGGAGTCTGAACACACAGGAAAATGTATAACATAATTTAATGTTGGATCACTAAAGGCCACATAAATATCTTTGTGCTACAAGAGACCAAGCTAAGTAGAGCAACACTTATTTTGCAAGTAGTGGAGTGAGTATGTATTACTCTTTCAGCATATTCTGTACAGTCCAGGTGCAAGACTGATGATGAGGGTAGGTAGGGTTGATTTTGTTCGTTGGGAATGCAAGAGGCTTTCAGTGATCATATATTTTCTCAACATGGACTTTCCCCTCAGGTTTCTGAAACAATGCCACCGCACATGCATATCCCCATGTTATATATTGATATGTGAAATAAAAAATGCCATTGATCACGTGCTAGTCAGGTCTTGGGTCTCCATCTCAAGCTTCTGAATAGAGTAGGGCACCCTCAATTTTCTGGCTAAGTCTTCTTTAGTTCATGGCAGTACCCTCATAACAAATTTAATACCAAACAATATACCCATATTAGGGCTGGGTATGCAATGCAAGATTCTACCTAGTACCTTCTCTTACCATTCTGCTGGTACAACTCTGTGTCTGGTACTGGAGATCAAACTGGGAGATTGAAGATGGTATACTACAGCCAAAACAAACAGAGCTTAAAGTAGGTGGCAAGCACACAAATCAACGAAAGGTAAGGGCGATATGTAAGCCCCTTTTAAGATTTATGTTAGGTACAATAGTTTTCACAAGCACAGTGCCGGTGAAACCCAAACAAGCACAGCGAAAGTGAAACCAACAAAGCAGTTGATTGGGCCCTGACAGAAAAGTGACGATGCAGCCCATTCTTTCAGGAACGGAGCGTCGATTTGTAATTGGCTGACTGCAGCATCAGTAAGAACGTGGAGGGGCAGAGGTCAAGGCAGAGCAGGAGAGAGTGACTCAAATAACATTGGTGGATGTAGCTTCACAAACTGAAACAATAATTGAATTGAAATAATCTAACAGACCTGGTGGTTTCACAACAGAAAAGTGGTGAGAGAGAGATGGGGCTGGCTGGAAAAGCACTGACTGAATCTAAGTGGGATTCTGGCAGAAGTATCTGGCCTATGTTCTAGAATGGAACTATTTTCGGTTTGGTGCTGTTGGAATGCACAAACAGGCTCCCCATCCCTTATTTCTAGCTTCCACCTGCACTTCCCCCGACCATTTCGCCAGGAGTACTCAATATGTAGGGCCTAGCACTTCAACTTCTGGCAGCATAGCACATTACTTGCCTCTAATTCTCTTATGGGTGGGGGTAAAGTTGGGGAGTAGTGTCCTTTTTATTTTTTATAAAGGATTCGTGTTCGCTCTGTTTCAGAATTAATCTCCGCACCCCAATGCTTCTCCAAACACCTCCCCAAAATACAGTTTACAAAGTGCTTCTGTGTTAAAAAATATGTTGGAATGCTGATACTAAAACGGTTCTGTGGATCGATGCTGGAGCTGGTGAGAGATGTGACTGTTTGGAACGTGAATGTGTTCCACAATTATCAATTAATGCATTTGTAAAGTGCACTATATACCCGTGAGGATCTCAAGGCACTGGAGGGAGGGTGCTGCTACTACTCGAATAGTGAGGTCTTGAGTCTCCGGAAGGTCAGTTGGATCTGGGTCTGCCGTAGGTGGATGGGGAGGGTGTTCCAGGACTTGGTGGCGAGGTGAGAGAATAATATGCTGTCTGCGGGCATTCTTTGGATGTGCTGGACGGTGGCGTGGGCAGCGAATCAAGCGGTTCGGGGTGTAGAAGGTGAGTCATTTGTTGAGGTATGCTGGTCCGGTGTTGTGGAGTGCCTATTAGGTGCGGATGAGGAGCTTGAAGGTGATCCTCTTGTTGAAGGGGAGCCAGTGCAGGTCTCTCAGGTGATCTGTGATGTGGCTGTGGCGAGGGATGTCGAGGATGAGGCGTGCAGAGGCGTTCTGTATGCGTTGGAGTCGTTTCTGGAGTTTGGCCGTGGTTCCCGCGTAGAGGACGTTGCCGTAGTCCAGTCTGCTGCTGACGAGGGCCTGGTTGACCGTCTTTCTTGTACCGGTGGGGATCTATCTGTAGATCTTGCAGAGCATTCGGGGGGTGTTGTAGCAGGAGGATGAAACAGCGTTGACTTGCTGGGTCATTGATTGCGATGAGTCTAGGATGACTCCGAGGTTGCGTGTGTGGTTGGTGGGTGTCGGTGCGGCTCCCACCGTGGCTGGCCACCAGGAATCCTCCCAGGCGGAGGGGGTAGGGCCGAGGATGAGGACCTCCGTCTTGTCTGAGTTCAGTTTCAGGTGGCTGTTCTTCATCCATTCGGCCTTCATTCCTTCCTGGAGGTTGGTTTTGGCGGTGGTGGGGTCCTTGGTGATGGAGAGGATGAGCTGAGTGTCGTCGGTGTATGAGATTATGTTGAGGTCCTGTGATCGGACGATGTTGGTGAGCAGTGCCATGCAGACGTTAGAGTGTCGGGCTGAGAGATGATCCTTGGTGAACGTCGCAGATGATCTTGGTTGCTTCCGAGCGGAAAGGAGGGAGGCGGATGCTGTGTTCTGCTGCTGAGGAAGGAGGTGGTCCAGTCCAGGGCTTTGTTGTGGAGTCGTGTGCGTAGGGTGTGGTGGCAGACGGGTTTAGGAGGAGGAGGACCGTGGTTTGCCCGTTGTCTTGCAGTGTCCTGACGTCAGTGCGGCGATGAGGGCGGTTTCGGTGCTGTGGTTGCTGCGTAATCCTGATTGGGACAGGTCCAAATCGTTGTTCTCTTTGAGGAAGCGTGCCATTTGCATGTTGACAATGTTCTTGATGACTTGAGCAGGGAGATGGGCCTGAAGTTCATGAGGTCCTTAGGGTCCGCCTTGGGTTTCTTGAGTAGGGCATTGGTCTCGGAGTGCTTCCATCTCTCTGGGAAGGTGGCGGTCTCGAAGGAGGTGTCAATCTTCCGGAGGTGAGGTGTGATGATGGGCCTGAAGTTCATGAGGTCCTTGGGGTCTGGCTAGGGAGTTGCAGAGGCTTTGCGATGGCGGGATGTTGGAGAGTTCCTTCACAATGTTGAAGAGCTCTTTGCTATTGTGTGTGTTGTCGATGTGTTCCTTGAAGGAGGTCCTTTTGACAGTTTGAATGAGTTGATGGTGCCTGCGGATGGCGTTCTTGTCTGTTCGTGGTGCCCTTTTTCGAGTCTTCGGCAGGTCTGTTTGGATGCCTGGAGGTCGGCGGTGTACCAGGCTGCTTTTCTGTCTGTGCGTCTGTTTAAGGGTTTCTTTATCGGGGCGAGCGTGTTGGCGCAGTCGTCGATCCCTTGCCTGAGGTTGTGGGCTGCAGTGTTGGTGGTGTCTGTGGTGGGTTTTGGGCGAGTGTGGTGATTAGCTGGTCTGCGGTGGGGGGGTCCGATGTGGGTGGTGGTGTTTGGTGGGTTTCTCGAAGGTGAAGTGGACGCAGTGGTGGTCGGTCCAGCAGAGTTAGGTGATGTGGCTGAAGGTGACTGTAGCTGGCAGAAATGATGGGGTCGAGCGCGTGTCCCTCGGAGTGGGTGGGAGTCGTGATGAGCTGTTTCTGTCAGAGGATGTTGAACAGAGTGGTGGAGTTGCTGTCGTTTTCGAGGTGAAAGTTCAGGTCTCTGAGGAGAATGTAGTTAGTGGATGCAAGAGCGGGTGTGCTGGCGAGGTCGGCGATGGAGTCGCTGAACTGTGGCCAGGGTCCGGGGGAGGTCTGTAGATGAGGGCTCCTCTGAGGGTGGTGTTGGGGTCGATGTGGATCTGGAAGTGTAGGTGTTCGGCGGCGCTGAGGGTGTCAATGGTGCTGGTTGTGATTCTGAGGGTGTTTCTGTGGACGATGGCGATTCCTCCTACTCTGTTGGTGCGATACCTGCGAGTGACTTTGTAGCAGTGATGGCGATGTCGGGCGCCGAAGAGGGGTTAATGCAGGTCTCCATCAGGAAGGCAACATCCGGGGAGGATGAGTCGAGTAGGTCCCAGAGTTTGATGTCGTGCTTGTGTGCGGAGCGGGTGTTGAGTAGTATGCATCTGAGGTTTTTGCGTCCTGCCCTGGTGGTGGCTTGGAGGCCGGTGAAGCTGCAGGTTTGGCAGGAGAAGGGTCTGGGCCTGCGCTTTGGTGTGGCCTGGAAGCAGGTGGATGAACGGTCGGTGTTGAGTGCGTGGAGGAAGTTGTCTTGTTCGTGGGGGCCAGGGGGTCTGTCCCTGGGCATGGTCCAGGCGCAGACGGGCTTCCCTTTGGCTTGCCAGCGGCTGCCAAAATAAGGGGAGGTGGGAGGGAGGAACAGCAGGGAGCATGAGTGAATGGGCGAGCAAGGGGGAGGTGGGACGCATTGGCGGGGAAGGGGAAAGAAGGCTGGAACGCAGGAAGGGGTTATGGTGTGAAAAACGTGTGGGACCACAATACAACAGAATACAAACGCAAAATGTACAATAGAGTACAAGAGAGATGATAAACAGTGGAGCAGAATATAACAGCGGGAATTACATCAGGGTGAGGGTAACAATCAGACCAGTTAAGTGAAAACGAGCAGGCAGATACCTACGAGGGCCTCGAACTTGTGGCAGCAGCAAGGTCATGGACACAAGCAGGTGGTGCTGTGCGGCGTGGGGAGCAACCTGCCTGGGGCAGGATCATTGGGATGATTAGCCTGCAGGAAGAAAGTGCAGCTGTGAAGAGAACTTGGGGATATAAAGTGTTACTGCTATGGATATGTACTGGACTTGTGGTGAGATGCTGCGACTGATGCGGATGAGGGTAAAGAGACTGGATTAGTTTCAGATAATAGTGCTGTAGGGAGATGATGGAACTATGAAGAGATGCTAAAGCTACAAGGGTGGTCCAAAGTAGTGAGGAGCCATGGAGGAGAATGTTTAAAAAAAAAAAAGAAAAAGGCAAGAGAATGGACGAGGTAGTGAAAACTGCAGTGGCGGGGATGTAAAATGAAGACGCAGGGTTTGCAGACAGTGAAGAGATTCTAAGACTGGTCAGATGGAGCAGTGAATATATGCTGGGCCTGTTGTCAGATGGGACAGTGAAGATACTCAAAGGATTTAGACAGATGCGACGGTGAAAAGTCACATGGGTTGTAGAGGAATGAAAGGGACTTGGAGAGATGTTAGAGACAGCAGTGACCAGATGGAATGGACTGTGAAGAATCGCGGAGTCTGAAGAGGGAGGTGACACTGAAGAGCTTCCAGGTATATTGAGAGAGATGAAGTAGTTAAGGTGGGGTTGCTGAGTGATCTGGAAGTGAAGAAAAGTGGGGACTTGAGAAAAGAGGGAAATCATGAAAGAGGTTTGGAGAAATTGGAAAGTAAAGAGGTGTAGGACCTGTGATGACAAGACAATGATGAGTTATAAATGCTGTAGAGCAGTGGTACTCCAAGGTGCGGCCTACTTGACTTTTACATGGGCCCACCCTCCCCTGAACAGCAGCACGAGCTGCCGTTTAGTTGCTGAGCACTAATATTCAGGAAACCATGTTAAACGGGCACACATTTATTATCCTGTAAATAAATGCTTGCTCATTTATTTAACATGTTTTTAGGCCACCTTACAACATCCCTGGGCCACCCAGACCCCCCACCGCCACGCTGCTGCCATCAGTGCAGCCCTCGGTCACACCGCAGACCGTACTTTGTGCCCCCTGGGCAAATAAGTTTGAGTACCCATGCTGTAGAGATATGACAGTGGAAATGCAGGGCCTTGGAGAGCTGCAGAGACTAGAGCAATGTTACATTGAAGAGATGCAGGGGCTTTGGAGAGATGAGAAAATAAATAAGTAGGGGCTGTGGAGGAATTGGGCAGTGAATAGACTGGGGTTGTAGTGTGAAAAGGCCAAATGCAGTCTTTGGATAGAGGAGACAGCGAATAGATGCAAAAGCTTTGGACAGAGAGCTAGGAAGTGATATAGGGTTGTGGATTCATAAACCCATGCTAGGCCTAGCTTCAAAGGGGGGGGGATCTTACACTCCTCCACCCCACCCCTAAATAGCTGTATTTTGATGTAAATCATTGGGTACAGGTGCTCTGTCGGGTCGAAACCGAGCCCATATTGCAGACTGAATGGCTTCCAACCAGCCATCATCTGCTAAATCGCCGAAGTCTCCAATCCAAGCTTCTCTAAGCACAACTAATATCTCCTGACCTCTGCGAGCCATAGCCTCCCTGTCCACTCTGTATGCTGGTTCTTTGCGATCTGCGAAGACCAACCGCTGTGTCAAGTAATATTTAGATCTGGAATCCCTAGCCCGCCATTGTAGACCCTCCCCCCCCCCCCCCCCCCGCATTTGGTGGCCCACAACGCAGTGCACGGTGAACCCCCCCTTTCCGTAACAGTGAGAGAATGTCACACTCAGTCGTTCAAAAGAACTCTTGTAGGCCCCTAAAAGACGTGTTGGAACACATTTAATAAGATGTGGAAGTGTCCTCGTCTTTTATAGAGATGCTTTGCCCATCAAGAACAGTGGCAGGTTTTCCCAGTGAGTGGCATCACTCCTCAACCTCTTTAATTGCCGGAGAATATTCATATGTATGAATTCCTGTGGGTCTTGTATAATGTGGATCCCAGGTTATAGGAAATACTCCCATGTCAAGGGTCCCCAGGTTGGTGGGAGCCTCTGGGAACTGTCTGACAGCGGAAAGATCAGTAGCTTTGTCCAGTTTATGCGGTAGCCTGAATGGCTGCCGAAGACCCAAATATATGCAGGTTTCTGTCTGGAAAGGGTCGTTTGGGACAGGTAAAGCAAGATGTTGGCATACAGGGAGTTTGTTCCTCTCAATTCACACCACTCATCCCCGCAACAGTGGGTCCTGTTGGGTTATGGGGCAGAGGGGGCAGCCTCCTTTACTCCTTTGACCCTTACCATAGCTATTGGCTCCTGCTACAGGAGTCTGACCCATCCACAAAATTTCAGACCAATGGCCAACTTGGTCAGTGTGGCAAGCATAGTCCGTTCAATGCTATTAAATGTCTTTTTTGTGTCGAGGGACATCAATACTGCTGGGTCTGTTTGATGCGGTGCGGTTTCATGTAACACACCAAAGAGGCCTCTCAAGTTGAGAGGGGTGCTTCTGTGTGGCATAAAACCAGATTGGTCACTATGTACAATCAACATAAAAACTGTCTGCAGTCTGGCTTCTAATATCTTTGCTAGCACCTTAGCCTCTACATTTAGTTCGCATATAGGTCTGTACGAGCCACAATCTGTTGGTGGCTAATAGTGCCAAGCTGCTGGTCCTTCAGCAGCCATACCCCTCCGTTATCCTCTTGAAACAGCATGTTTAGCCACCTTGTCCGCCATCCCTTTATATAGTTCTACTGGCAGCCATTAAGCCCCACTGCAGGTCTTGCAGTGCTTCTTTTAAGTTCCTGTCAAGTTTAAATGCCTCCTCACCTGTGAGTGTTTTTAGGGTTATCTCTCTCAAACATTTGTCACAGCTGTAGTTCTGGACGTTGTGGAAGTGTAGAGATCCTAAATGAGTTAGAGAAAGTGTCTGCTATTGATGGGCTAGTGATTTGGAGCACACCATCCCCATCGACTACTTCCAAGACCCAGGAACAGTCCCTATCCCTTATAATAATTTGTTAGCTTTATTCCCCACATCATGCAGCTAGCGTTGCATCGCCTGCGCGTGAGTCCATGCCTTGTTTTTTTGCCAGTTCTTAGAGGTCCCGCTGTCTGACACACAGCTGGTGGCTGAGGTCCACTGTTCCTTCTGTCAACATTCTTGTTTTCAGTGCTATAATATATTGTTCAATGGGAGGGCATCTAAGTTTTTTTTATTTTTTTGTGCCCCTTATCAAAGCCTGGGCCTGGCCTCACATGAACACCTAACGCCCCCCAGAGGACGCAGGTAGATTCAATTTCCTGATTTTTTGGAAAAATATGTATCTGCTCACTCTCTAAAATTCTCCTTTAGATGACTGTTTGCAGAAACCATGGGTCTATCCTAGGGGGCAACACAAAATCTCTGAAGAACCCACCTAACATGTCCCCAACTGGGCAATGATTGGAAATACCCCCCATATAGTGCATCGCTGCTGGAAATCTGCCTGTGCTGAGAGAAGATGTAATCTAGAAGGAAAAAACAACTGTGTGGTGGGGGAAAATAGCTGCTGCTTCTGTTGCGGGTGATGCAGCCTCCAGAGATCTGCCTTCCCCAGCGTCTCCAGGAAGGCCTGCAGTGGTCCTAGCTCGCCCTGCTTGGTGGCATTAATCATCCTATCCAGCACTGACTCAACCACTGCATTCATATCTCCCCCCCTCCCCCTCCCCCAGGACAAGGATCCTAGCTGGCATCTCTAAAAGCAGGGCGCTTCCGACAGAGTTCCTGCATGCAGTTGTGGGATGTATAGGGAGCAAATATGGAGTATATTGTCCTCCCATGTTCTGGACATTGCCAGATATCTACCCTGGGGGTTATGCCATGTACTGTAGGGAATAAATGGTACAGATTTCTTGAGTAGGGTGCCCACTCCTTGGGTGTCGGGGGTGTAGCCCGTGTGTGCCAGAAATGAATAACCAATTCTATCAAGGGCCTTATATTGATTTCCCTTAAGGTGTGTTTCCTGGAGCAGTATGAGATCTAGGGGGTGTAGACATAGGCGCTGAAGCACCAGCGTATGCCTAATTCTGTTTGCCAGACCATTTACATTCAGGATCCAAATGTTGAGCTCATTGCGTGTGTGACCCTCCATTGGTGTGGTAATGTCTTGTGTGTGGATGTGAGGTCTTCCTCTCTTTATCTCATGGTGCAGCCCAGTTAACCCTAGCCTTTCTTAAAATGAACATGTGCTTGAGCAAGTTGCCATAACAATTAACACTAACAATTGGAATTAGTTGTGTAACTCCGCGCTCCCTGTTACATGAGTTTGAAATTACCCACTGCCTCAACCTGCAGAGTGCCTTTCGCCCAAAAAGAATCTTCTAACGTGGAATGGCTAACCCTGCCCCTGTAAAACCCAAGCAGAATGAGTTTGATATCCCCAATTGCTGGGTAAGTGAAAGTTCTGGTGTCACATTGAATGTCTTGCCATCTCTGTTTTGTCTCCCAACGCCCCTGCATAGTACAATACGACATTCTCAGTGACCCCTCCCCATAGGTCAACATCTCACATGTCCTTGGGTAAGTCTTGGGTCTGCTGCCTTTCAGGAGAGGCAGTTTGTTTGGCACCAGGTCGGCATCCGGTCTTCTGCTCCTCTGATCTGTAGTGCCTTTTCGGCCTGCCACACAGCCATCCCTCGATTCAGTTCCATGCCTCCTCTGGGCAGATCAAGTACCACGTCTTGCTCTCTGCCACCACACGCAGTGGAGCTGGGTATAGGATCATGTCTTTGGCCCTAAAAGCCTTCTTCATCTCCTCAAAGCTCTGCCTTTGCTTTTGGAGGGTGAAGTCCGTAAAAAAAAACGATGATTGCATTTTCCACATGTAGATCACCATGTGTGTGGGCCGCCTGCAGGATGGCATCTAGATCGTTGTAGTTGAGTAGCCTGGCAATTATAGTTCTGTGAGGGGCCCCCGGCTGCTCTTTCCACAGAAAAGAGGTTGGAGAGACTCTTTGGCAGAAGGGTATTCAGGATATCTAGGAAACAAATCCACTCTAGGCCCCTCTGCACCTTTCAGGGCCCCCACTACCTAAATGGTATTGTTCTGAGCCCTCCCAACTTGATCCTCCATCCTGGTGGTGATGACTGTATTTTGTTTGGTTAGAGCCTTGATATGTTTCTCTAGTTGTTTCATCGTGGATTGTAGTCCATTGATTTGTGTTTCTGCCACTGCCACTTTCTCAGTGATTTTCCTAAAGTCTCCTTGCAGCAGGTTGACATCTACTGTGACAGCATCCAATTTAGGCATGATTGTACCTCTAAGGTCCTGGAGTGCGGTCATTATTTCACACAGTGAGGGTTCCTCTGTGGAGCCAGGTGCCTCTTCTTTGTCTCCGCCATTCTACTTCCTGCGGGCCCCCATCAGAAGATGCCATTATCACTGAATTTGTCTAGGTTGTTGGGTTGTGTCGGTCTAGGGCAGAGATCTTCAAAACTTTTGATGCTGAGACCCCACTGTCAAAAATGTTTAGGTGTAAGGACCCCCTCCTGATAAAAGTTTCTAGAACTTGGTACTTCTTTTTATAGGCAACTATCAACAACCACAAACACCCCCAAATCCCAAAGGAAATCATTATTACAATGAGGAAATAATATTAAAGTGTTTAGCAAACCAAAGATCTGGGGGCGTAGTCAAAGGTGTGGCTAAAAACAAAAGGGCCTCATTAGGAAATGGGGTGGGACAGCGCCACAAGTCTTCCTGCTGTGCTGCCCTACGCTAATGTGAAAAGGCTGGAATGCACCTTATTTATGAAATGTGGTGCATTCTTGTCCATTCCCCCTGAGTTGGTGCACAAATTGCTGCCTAGTGCCAACGTAGGCAGGATTAGTTTTGTGCAGGAACGGCCACCTTCCTGCACAAAAACAATCCAGAGAGGGGATTTCCTCTTTCTGTGTGTGCTGCAGAATGCAGCACACATAGAAAAAGGAAATAACATGGAGAAATGAAAAATGTCTCCTTGTTATGCCTGCTGTAAGGAGGAGTAAGGTTTTGCTGCTACCCCAGGAATACATGGTTTTGTAAATCTGGGGCAGCGTCAAAATCCATGGGTGTTGCGTAGAAACACCCATACTTGATATAGAGTAAGGCAAAGCAGCCACTTGTGCTGCTTTGTCTTACTCCATGAGGCCATGCAAAGCCACGCAGTGTGACTCTGCGCTGCCTACTAGATATGATTGAGACGCTTGTGCCGCCGGAGCTTCAAGAAAAGTGGCACTCCGGCTGCGAAAGCTTTTCGTAAATCAGACCCAAAATATTTTTAGTTCTTTCACCATCAGGTAGCTACATATAAAATTATGGGTAGCTTAAATGAAAAATAAATTTTAAAAAGTTATTACTCAGTGGGAAATGCACAGTAGTACATTATGAAACCTCTATTAGTTAATGCACTGCAAAGGTCTGTGTGTAACCAGAAAAGCACATAATTAAATTTGGTTTGTTGGTGCAGTGAAAAATAGTGACTTGTGTATTTTAGTGCTACTTGGTCACAGCCTGTGACAGAAAGCACTGTGAATGTGTAACTTATTATTTCATGGTTCTATTACACACATTATAAGATAGACTGCTACAAACTGTGCAGATAGTTTTAGGATAAAACGGAGCGACCAAAATGTAGATTTTAGTGATACATGACTGTTAGACCTGGCATCTTTGGCGTGATTTCCCGTCTTTTTGCCTATGCCTTTTGACGCTGTGCTGGATTTAGTTTTTGCTGGTTTAGATGCTTTGGGCACTTTGCCACTGCTGATCAGTGTCAAAGTGCAGGTGCTCCCTGTGTACATTGTTATTGTAATTGGTTATCCATGATTGGCATATTTGTGTCACCAAGAAGTCACTAGTAAAGTGCACTGAGTGTGCCAGGGCTGGTGATACAAATGCTACTAGTGGGCCTGTAGCATTGATTGTGCCACCCACATGAGTAGCTCTAAAATGGTGTCTCAGGCCTGCCACGCAGTGCCTGTGTGCAGTCTGTGAACTGCCATGTCCTCCTGGTCAGTGTCCCCACTGACCAGGCCTAACCCTTTCCTTTCTGTGCACATTGGTCACCCCTATGGAAGGCCCAAGGTACCCCCTTTGGCAGGGTGCGGTGTATGTGAAAGGTAGAGCATGTACTAGTGCAGGTGACATGCTCTGGTAGTGAATGACAGCCATTTTCGTTTTTCACTATTTTAAGGCTACCTTGTCCATAGGCTATCACGGGGAATGCTGGCTATAGTGGCTACCAGCATATCTTTCCATAGGAGCAAGGTAGGACATAAACGTCTGGTATCCCTGAACTCAGAATTTAATAACACATCTTTTAGGAAAGGCGGTTTATAAATCCCGTGTTTGAGAACAGCACTTTTAGAAAGTGGCTGTTCTCTTGTCTGCCATTTCTGTGTGCCTTGGACTGTTTGTGAATTGACTGACTGGTTTGTGAGTGACAGGGGCTGGGTGGCTCCCAGAGGCTGAGTGGGCCATCCCTGGGCTGAATAGCTCCATCTGCATCCAGAGTGGTGGGAGGGGTAGCACCTGGCCTGAATAGGGCTGTGCCTACCTTCCACAATGCTGGCTCCACCTCCTGCTGGACGGCTGACGAGAGGCCAGGAAAACAAAGTGCTCAAGGAACACCCAGAACTGGTTCAGACCGAGCTCGGAGCCCTCCTGCACAAAGGGAACAAAGATCATCCTGGAATCAAGAAGGAACCTCTGCCAAGGAGAAAGCTGGAAGACTGAAGAAGGAAGACAATCCTGCTGTTGCTTTGCTGGACTGACCTGCAGTTGCTTTGCTGCCAAGGAGAGGGGAAGGACTTTGCTTTGTGCTGTGTTCCCTTGCTTGAAGGAATCTCCAAGAGTCCACTACATCCAGCGGGGTTGTCGCATCGCCTTCCCAGGGTCTCAGGAGTGACTCATTGCTTGCTTTTCAACGCTACAGCTTTCACTTGGAACTTTTGTCGCATCTAAAGGTACTGTTGGCTAAAACGTGGCGCAACTGTGGATTATTTTAACGCAACCCTAAGAACACTTTGGAAACCATATTCTTGAACTGTGTATGTTGGATTTTTGTCGTTTTGGTCTTGTGTAGTTTAGATTAAATACCTTTATTTTTCTAAACTGTTGTGGAGTCAGTTTGTGGTGTTTTCACTGTGTTACTGTGAGTGTTGGTACAAATACTTTGCACATTGCCTTTGATAAGCCTGACTGCCCGTGCCAAGCTACCAAGGGGGTGAGCAGGGGTTATCTAAAGAGTGTATCCTCCTTACCCTGACTAGAAGCAAGGGTCCCTATTTGGACAGTGGTACCTACTACTGCCATCTAGAGACCCCCAGTTCTAACATTGTTGGTCAGCGGTGGGATCTTGAACTTGTATTTCTACTAGACCCACAGTGACCGGTGTACATCACTAGTGACGACAGACCACTACGCCACTGCATACTACGGTTGCGTTTTTTTGTTAATTCTATTTTTGAGAAACCTTTCAAAGCATCATGTCTCTGAATGGAAAGGCACCCAGCGTGGAAGCAGAATTGGAGTTTGTCATTGTATGAATACAAGTCTTCAAAGTTGCGGAGCTTCCGCGTCACAAGTTTGAGTGCCCCATTAAAAGCAGCTTCAGGAGGGATGAGCTACAGGGAGCTTGAAGGCCTGGTGGGAGGCCCAAGATGGAAATAATGCAAATGGAAGGGAGGGGTTTCAGCCCCATGAATTGCCAGTGGGCGATCCAGGCTCAAGGCCTGGCAGCCACCATTTCAGCCGGGGTTTGACCCCAGAGGAAATAGAAGAGAACTAAAAAGTGAGAGACCATGAATTTGAAATCATGAGAATGAAAATGAAGCAATTGGAAGTAGAGAAAGAAAAGGCGGCGGAGGAGAGTAAAAATGCCCGTGCCCTGGAGGAGAATAAAATGCTTTTGGCTCATGAGTTGAGCATGAGAGAACTGGATATCAAGGCCAAGCAGGTAGATGCCAGTTCAAATGGTGGCAGCGCACAGCCAGTGCCAGGGGGTAAAGTATATATACCCAAGGATCTGTTACAGAATTATTATAGGAGTGGGGATATTTCTGCCTGGTTTACTTCTTATGAAATTGCATTGAGAATGAATGGTCTGCCTGAACAGCACTGGGGGGCGGGCCTGTGGAAACATTTTGAGGCTTCTGGGAGGAGTGCTCTGGAGCCCTTAGAGTTAGCAAGTACCATGACCTACCCCAATATGAAGGAGGCCCTCCTATATCTCAGGTATGGACTTACTACAGACTGCAGTCTTGGAACTCTAAGAAGAGAGAGTCGGAGACTTGGATGGAGTGTGTGAATTTGTACTCGCGTGCACTGGAAGTTTGGATGAAGGGCAGCAAAGTAACTGATCATAGAGGGTTGTTGCATTTAATTAGTTGGGAGCACTTGAGTAGTCTTTGTGTTCCAGAGCTGCGCCAGCATCTTTTAGACAGCAAGCTGACAGACCCCATTGAGCTTGCTAAGGAGGATGACCCTGCTGGACCAGTACCAGGGTCCACAGAGGAATTGTGGGTACCACAGCCAAAGGTGGGCAGGGTCCCCAGCAGAAGAGTGGGGGGACAAGGGTAACCAAAAGGAGTTATCCCAAGGGCTCCAAAATAGTTCCCAGGGAAAATGGTCCCAACCCCCCTAACCCAAGCAACCATGGCCCCCTAGGGTCAGGAGGGATAACAGAGGTCCCCCTACCTGCTATCACTGCAATGAGGTGGGACATGTTATCAATAGGTGCCCTAAGAAATCTCCAGCAACCACTGGTGCTCCAGCCCCAGGGTTAGCAAGTGTAGCTTTGGGAGGGGATTTGATTTCCAGTGGGGAGGAGGGATTAGCAGTCATGACCCATGTCTCTCTAGGAGACCAAGAGATGGTCCAGGATACCTCTCTGCCCCTTAACACTAAGAAATACGGGCAGGTGACCATCAATGGGAGGGAGGTAGAGGCTCTGAGAGACACCGGATCCAGCGTGACATCCGTGAGGTGTCAGTGGGTGTCTGAAGAGCAGGTCACTCCCAATGTACTCCACCCAGTAGATGCAGCTGACAGCTCAGTGCGCCTCTGCAAAGTGGCTCGTGTTCCCTTTGAGTGGAGGGGGGTCTCTGGGAAGTTGTTGTAAGTGAAGCCTTGCCTGTAGACTGTCTGCTAGGTAATGACCTAGAGTGTTCCCCATGGAAGGATGTGGAACACAAGACTCATCTGGAGATGTTGGGTTTGCCTGCATGGATCTGCGTGACCACGCTGGCTATGGCAGCCAGTAGGGGTGATTCAGCAGAACTAGAGCCTGAAACAGTGGCCCAGGAACCTGCCAGGAGAGGAGGAGGCAGGGGGTGCGGGAAACGCGCCCCAGCTGTTTCCACGGCCCAGGAAGGAGCAGAACCTGAGGGGGATGCCCTGGAGCAGTGCAAAAAGAAATTATATACAAAAAGTGGTGAGATAAAATAGGGTAAAGAATCCAGAAAAAGACAGTATTTGATTAGAGTACTGGTTCAATCCCTGATTAAAAACCAAGAACAGTGCCACAAAAACAGTTTTAACAGAATAACTGTCAATTGGCCAACATGTTCCAGCCAAATGGGAACCGTCCCACGGCTTTCTTCAGGGCCTCTGCTCTATATGTATTGCTACTGCAAAAACGTGATAATACTAATTACAAAAAGGATACAAACAAATTTCTTAATGTTATTGTTCCTCCATCTCAAGTGGTGTGTCTCACATCCAGCTTGACCGGGGACCGGACCTCAACTCTCCTGGACCAGAGGGGGAGGCCTCCCCCTTGTCTCAGGTCCGGTCCGAGGCAACGACGGACAGAGCGGGCCTCCCATTCCCTGAGCTTGGTCCAGGAGAGGTGAGGTCCGGTTAGTATTATCACGTTTTTGCAGTAGCAATACATGTAGAGCAGAGTATATAATTTCTTTTTGCACTGCATTATTCCCACTGATTACTTCTCTTATGGTCGGAATGTGATTGTGGGCTTGACCCATTTTTGAGTCTGTTACAGCACGTTTGGTTTATAGTCTCAATGATCAAGAGACATACCATCCCAAAGGTTGGAGGACAAAATGAGAAGCTTGATCATCACGATAGATTGATGGCATGACAGGACCTTTCAAAGGCTTGTCACCCACTTCTTCTGGCCCCAGATGAAGAAGCACGTCGGAACCTTTTGTAGATCTTGCCAAACGTGTCAGGCCAGTGGCAAGAGCGGAGGGAAGTGCAAGGCACCCCTCCAACCCTTTCCTGTGGTGAGCACCCCTTTCGAGCGGGTGGGCATCGACATGGTGGGGCCCCTGGACCCCAAGACAGCCTTAGGCAACAGGTTCATCCTGGTCTTGGTGGACCATGCCATCCGGTACCCGGAAGCTGTCCCTCTCGGGACAATCACAGCTCCCGTGGTGGGCCGTGCATTGATGGGGATCTTTTTCCGTGTGGGGTTCCCCAGAGAGGTGGCCTCCGACCAGGTTACCAACTTCATCTCTAGGTACATGAAGTCTCTGTGGGAGGATTGTGGGGTAACTTATAAGTTCACCACTCCTCACCACCCTCAAGGAAATGGGTTGGTTGAAAGGTTCAACCACACCCTAAAAGGTATGATTATGTGCCTAGCGGAGCCCATGAGACGAAAGTGGGACGTCTTTCTACCATGCCTGTTGTTTGCCTACAGGGAGGTGCCTCAGAAGTCCTTGGAGTTCAGTCCCTTTGAACTCCTGTATGGCCACTCTGTTAGAGGACCTCTCACACTGGTGAAGGAGGGGTGGGAGAAATCCGGTGGGATAACCCCCCAGGATGTGTTCTGCTATGTGCTGGCCTTCCGCAACCAGACACAGCGCTTCAGGAAGCTCGCACAGGAGAAGCTAGTCAGGAAGAAATGAAAAGATGGTACGACCGGAATACCACTCCGGTTGAATTTCAACCTGGGCAGAAAGTGTGGGTGATGGCGCCAGTGCAGCCTTGTGTGCTCCAAGACAAGTGAACTGGGCCATATGATGTGGTGGTAATGTATAACCACAGAGGCAACCCACCCACCTGAACCAGGGGTAGAGAATAATTGTTCCAAACAATAGTTCAGGAGAAAGAATACATAATTCAACACATTTACAGAAAAAACTCAATTCAAACCGAAATTGTGTTTTTTTTGGAGAAAGGAGAAGGGGAAAAGATAGAAATAAAGAAAAAGTGAAGAAACAAGGGACCAAATGATGTTTTATCAATTAGCACAACAAGAGAAAATAAAAATCAACAGATAATTTAGAAAAATATCAAAAAACTTTTTTATTATTTGTTATGAATCAGAATAATACGCTCATGAGTGAAATGTTGGTTGTTAAAATTATAGTACATCAAATAAAAACCAAACACGTGGCGAACACAATTTCTGTTCAAAATAGAAGGGTTTCAATATACACATCAAATTATGAGCCCTCTATAATTTTGGTGCCACCAATATGTCGACGGCGTTTCAACCGGAGTGAAAACTTGCGGTCATCATCAGGACAAGAAGAACGTAGGAGCGTGAGTAGTTCTGTAAGCATAAATACATGATGTTACTTATTGGACTCCCTTGGAGATGTAAGCAGGAAAAGGAAAGAAAAGAAAAGCAAAAAGAAAAAGGGGCAGTAAAAGAGTGAGAATTTTTTTTGTGACAAGTAAGGCCCGTTTGTGACCACGGAAAGAACCGTAATTCGTGATAAGGTTGTAACTTCATGCAAACCATCACCATTGTGAATGAAGAGTGCCAAATAAAACAGCATAAAAATGGTTCACCTAATAGATTTGTTTAGGGATACGGCGAAGTAACCACATACGATGTTGGTATTTTCGTCCGTTTAAATTTGGCGTGTTCGAGGGCTGGTCTCGTTGTCTCCTAACCTTTGACAGGACACGCTACTGAAATGAGGTAAGAAATCAGGCTCACTTCCCCTCCTTTCCCTTCCGCCAGCACTACGACTGCGTTGCTGGACGGTTTGACGGTTTGACGCATCTCAGTCGGTTGTTGCCCGTGCTTTTTTAATCAATGACCTCCCTCGTGGAGTCTTCCCTGACTGTGATAATGGTACCGTGATAGGCGGGGAGACAATTTTTCAAGAATAATATAAATAATTGTATTCAATACTTCCAAGACGCGTATATCGCACTTTGCTGTATGACCACTATAACCCTTGCGTAATTCTGTTTTCTCGTAGCTAATTACAGTCGTGTGGCCCCCTTTACCTTAAACAATTGGCTATTAATGTTTGTATGTTTGACTATGAAGCTCCACGCTAGCTAGACGAGGAACATGTATGATTTTGTAAACTCGACCTTTTTAGCCATTTAAGTGATTTTCTTCCTCTCTTTAGATTTCCTTCGGACTAATAGATTATGTCTGCATGCCAAGGCTGGCTGTCCCATATTACAGCTTTTTAACGCCTGACTTCTACCAGCAGGACTACTCTTGGGTATACACCTGCTTTTTTTACCTAAGTAAGTTTCTGTTTTTAATAAAGCACCCATTTACAGTGGACGCAAAGACCATTTCGGTTTTAACGTTACCTCCTTTTCTCCTAGAGTGATTAGATCTTCTTTTAAAAACGGACGAAAATACCAACATCGTATGTGGTTACTTCGCCGTATCCCTAAACAAATCTATTAGGTGAACCATTTTTATGCTGTTTTATTTGGCACTCTTCATTCACGATGGTGATGGTTTGCATGAAGTTACCACCTTTTCACAAATTACGGTTCTTTCCGTGGTCACAAACGGGCCTTACTTGTCACAAAAAAAAATTCTCACTCTTTTACTGCCCCTTTTTCTTTTTGCTTTTCTTTTCTTTCTTTTTCCTGCTTACATCTCCAAGGGAGTCCAATAAGTAACATCATGTATTTATGCTTACAGAACTACTCACGCTCCTACGTTCTTCTTGTCCTGATGATGACCGCAAGTTTTCACTGCGGTTGAAACACTGTCGACATATTGGTGGCACCAAAATTATAGAGGGCTCATAATTTGATGTGTATATTGAAACCCTTCTATTTTGAACAGAAATTGTGTTTGCCACGTGTTTGGTTTTTATTTGATGTACTGTAATTTTAACAACCAACATTTCACTCATGAGCGTATTATTCTGATTTATAACAAATAATAAAAAAGTTTTTTGATATTTTTCTAAATTATCTGTTGATTTTTATTTTCTCTTGTTGTGCTAATTGATAAAACATCATTTGGTCCCTTGTTTCTTCACTTTTTCTTTATTTCTATCTTTTCCCCTTCTCCTTTCTCCAAAAAAACCACAATTTCGGTTTGAATTGAGTTTTTTCTGTAAATGTGTTGAATTATGTATTCTTTCTCCTGAACTATTGTTTGGAACAATTATATGCTGTGGTGGAGCGCAAGAGCGAAGTAACCAACCTGGTTAACTTGAAGACTCCCATGCAGCCCCTAAGAGTCTTGCATGTGAACTGCCTCAAACCCCACTTTGAGAGGTCTGAAGTGACAATGCTCCTGGCTACAGATGCTGGAATGGAAGAGGAAAGTGACCCTCATCCTGACCTGGCAGACAAGGAGCAGGATGGGTCAGTGGATGGTGTGGTCCTCTCGCCCACCCTGACCCCAGAGCAGCAGAGGGACTGTCGCCTAGTGTTGGGTTAGTTTTCCTCCCTGTTCTCCCTGACCCCAGGTGTCACCAATTGGTGCGTCCATGAAGTGGACACTGGAGATAGTTTACCTGTGAAACAGAAATTTTACAGGGTAGCTGACAAGGTCAGTGCCAGCATCAAGGAAGAGGTTTCCAAGATGTTGGTGCTAGGGGTAATTGAGCCCTCCAGCAGCCCCTGCGCTAGGTCAGTGGTCTTAGTGCCAAAAGCTGCTGCGCCCGGTGCCACTCCAGAACTCCAGGTTTGTGTGGACTACCGTGGGCTCAATGCGGTCACCAAGACGGACGCATACCCCATCCCCAGAGCTGATGAGCTGGTGGATCGGTTCGGAGCTGCCCAGTACCTCAGTACGTTTGATTTAACTTCTGGGTACTGCCAGATTGCCTTAACTGAGGGGGCCAAAGAGAGGTCTGCGTTCTCAACGCCAAAGGGGGCACCTCCAGTTCCAAATCATGCCCTATGGGTTGAAGAATGCTCCAGCCACATTCCAGAGACTGGTCAACTAGGTACTGACCGGGCTGGAGGAATTCAGCGCTGCCTACCTGGATGACATTGCTGTGTTCGGCTCCACGTGGGAGGAACACTTGCAACACTTCTGTGAAGTGTTGGTGCACCTGCAACTGCAAAGAGGAACTGTTGCCAGATTTGTTATTGGAATGTGGCCGTGCTGAAAACAAAGGTGACTGACCGTACCTGGAATGATTTTGTGAAAGAGTACGATGTACTTGCTGTTCAGGAGACCTGGATTGAGGAACCCATACATATACATGGTTATAGATCCTTTCATAACTCAGCTATCCCATCACAACACGGGAGAGCTAAGGGGGGTCTGTGCACTTATATGTCGAACCTTTTGAATTTGGAAAAAACTGTTCTAATCGGCCCTGACTTCAACTATCAGGTCTTGTTGATTGATATAGACAGGTCATTATGTCTGTTGGTGGTTGTGAGAAGTTGGCCTGATATATAATGTTTCCAATTCTGGAACCACTTTGTATCAGTCCAAACAACCCTTATGGTGTCTGGTTGTAAGTCAACCTTATTAGACAAGCTATCCTAGGGGTAGCATGGACTAAGCAGCCTAAAGGCTTAACTTAAGAGGTCGTGTTAAGCGAGCTGTTTTACCACATACAATCCTGTAATATCAAGTGAAAGGACACCACACAAGTATATATTATAAAAATATATGTATTTATTACTAAAAACAATCCCCAGTATTCTTTATGAATAAAGGGGCACAAGCGTTAAATCAAAAGCACAGTATAACATACAAAGTTGCACAATTTTGGATGAGGCCAAGGGGCCACTCAAACCATATACTAAAAAAATGGTATAAGAGAGACCATTCGATCAGTGGTTAGAACTAGGGCATAGGGAATCGCTGGGAGCAGTCGGGACAAGCAATGCTGAAGTCGGGAAAAGCCCGCGGGATTCGGGTGCAGTGCAGAAAGTGCACGCATGCATCAATGTTAGCCAATGGTGCGTAAAAGTTACAAAGTTAGAGTTTAAGGACACTTCCGCTGAACCTAGAGGAACAAAACTTAAGACACAGACCCTAGAGGTGTGTACCAGTGTGGGAACACCGGCGTTGCAATGTTACCTCACCCACAGGAAGCGGGTGCACAGGGTCGAAGTTGAGTCGGGTTTCGTCACGCAGGTTCTTGGTGCTTGGAGCAGAAAGGGCTGCAGGCGAGGTGAAGGAGAAGTGTCCGGGGGAGTCCAAGGGTGGACTCGAGTCGAAAAGTACCTGAAAGCAGAGGGGACAGAGTCTGGGTCACTCAGCAGTGACCAGGACGGAACCAGGCAATGTCGGGCGCAATCAGGTGGTTGTTGAGGAGCTTCTCTCCGCTGTCACGTGGGCTCTGGGGCATCTACGAAGTCCAGGAGCAGGTCACGATCTGTCCCACGCAGGCTCTCACCGTCGGCGCTGTCGGCTTCAAGATCGGAGCAAACAACACTTGGCAAAAGCAATCCACGCGGAACTGGAAGATTGCTTCTCTCTTGGACCAGGAGGGTCAGAGTGGGGGCTCCTTTTTAGGGGGAGCTGGTGCAAATCTGGAGCAACCAGAATCACAAGTCGTATTTCAAGTTTCGTTGGCACAGGGGCCACAAGCCAGCTGGCAAGGGACTGGCCAACGCGGTGAGCCAAAAGAAGCAGAAGGGCCCCACTCAGCACTCGTCGAGTGTAGGGGGCTGAACTTCGGTGCAAGAGTGGCTCAGGGTTGGGGCTTCTCAAACCCCGTTGTACAGCTTCAAGGGTCACTCGTGGGCTGCACGGTCAGCGTCTCGTGGTCTTTCCAAGATGGCGTGCCCCACGCTTCCGGTCGCCTCCACGGGTCTCAGCTCTGCAGGGACTGTGGATCGGGCTGTTAAAAGGCAGGCAAGCTTGATCTCGTTGATCTCTGTTGCTCGAGTTCCGGCGGGAACTGCAACAAAGTAGACGTCGAGGGCTGGATGGTGCCTGTTTGCACAGGGTGGTCACTCCTTGACCACAAGGGAGATTCTTCAGTCTTCTACGTTGAGTAGGATGTCGAAGGGTCCAGAGTTTCGTTTCTTATGTTTCATCAGGATAATATGAAGTGCATTGGCACTGCTCCCACTCTTATTCGAATCTGGGGGGCTGGATTACCTGCTAGGTCCCCTCCTATGGGTGGGACCCAGGAAGTGGGTGGATACACCCCCTTCCTTTGATCCAGGCCGCGCTGGCACGAGGGCTGGAGTGCCCCAGAACCGGCTTGGCCGGATTATGCAAGGGGCAGCCTTGTGCTCCCCAGGCAGTGTCTGGTTTCTTTCAAACCTCCCTGCTACAATCCACTATCTCCTGTCTGGGGGGTTGTAACACCGCCCTGCGACAGGAAACCCTTTGTCCAGGCCCCCTTGGGCTGAGTTTCGGTCAGCTTCAGGGGGTCAGACTTGTGTCTGTGGCAGAAGCATCCATTTTGTGGATCTGAGGCCCTTTTAGAAATTAACCGCATTTAAGTAAAGTAACATGTCTTACCCCTCTAGAGGGGTGGAATGCTATCCCCGTCGCCAGAACTGGCGAGGGGATAGTATTCCAAATCGTATGACACCTTACACGACATGTTTTGATAAAGCCAAACCAAAGTTGTTATATAACCGCGAGGATTATAATGCCCTTAAGAGTATATGGTATGGCATTATCCTGAAACAGCTTAGGGATTTGTTCCCGACGGCTGCAGACAGGCTCAGCTCATGCTAGAGCTCCATCTCACATTAAACCACGCACTCTGCCTCCAGGATTGATAAGGCCCTTCCATAGGAGTGACTCACAGGTTTATATGTGTCCAGATATAGGTTTAGATATAGGTATACTATATCTAAGCAAGAGGTGATTACACCACCTTGCCCCAGCTGAGTGATCAGCCAGTTGTGTCAATGTAAGACCCAACCAGGGTCAAAAGATATGCTGCAGCCCCTGGTAGGCCTTGGTGGCACCTATGCCCTGAGCACCTATAGTGCATGGTACAGGGGCTAACAAGGAGTCCATTTCCAATTATGGTATGTACCTAGGGTACATGAAATCCATTTTACAGAGAGAGCAGATAGCCTGGGGCCTTGATTAGCAGGGAACCAGGCCAACTAAGTCAAAAACCAGCTAAACACAAGGCAAAAAATTTGGGGTAACCATAGTCAGGTAGCCAGCCACCTTCCTACAGCGGTTAACATTTATAATAATATTCCATTCAATAGGTTCAAGTATGTAGTGAGATCTATCAATACCATTGTACATAATACCCAGGCTGCATTCCCTAGAGAGGTATGAATTATATGGGGAGGGGACTTTAATTGCAATATTTGCGAGTATGCAGAATGTGGGTGCTGTGGTATTTCATGTGACCAGGATCACCCCTTCCAGGATTTTATACATAACAAATAATATGGGGACATCTTAAATGAGTTCATGTTTGATGTAGATCTGGGATTTGAAAATATGTTATGCTCTAACCCTGTGCCTTTTAGCCCTACCTATAATGGGCAGGGAGAATCCTCAATAATAGATTTTATTCTGATGTCTTGCAGGTATGCTACTAGAGTTGAGGATTTTTATACCCACGAAATATCAGTAAGCAACCATTTCCCTTTGGGCATATCAATATGGCCTAATAGAAATACAACTGACCAAACTTTTTTAACTATTTGGAATCTTACTGTATCTAGGCAAAACGGATATGCCCTAAAATGGGATAAATTGAATCCTGGGATATTTTACTGGGAAGGTCATTACAAATTGTAAAGAGGCGGTTAAGGTGTGTCTAGATGAAAGTACACCGCAGAAAGTCATCATTGATGGGTTCATGACAATTTCGAAGTGCATTAAGCACGACTTGTTAAGGAAATTTAGCAATAACAATAAACCTAAGTAGGTTGGTTTGATGCAACTTGTTCTAAGGCCCATGCCAACCTTAAGAAAACATTACACACAGAACCTAAAACCGTGGAGGACATTAGGCTTGCGCGCAGAGAGTGTAATGCAGCATTAAAGTCAAAGAAAATAACCCTAAAAAATAATGCCTGGCAGGATTTACATATAGCATCAAAGCTAAAGGACTCCACCGCTTTTTGGAAGGCTGTCAATGCGTCCTTTTTGATGTAGAAAGATAGGGCTACGATTGAGATAGCCATTAGCGAGGCAGAGTGGCTGGAGCAGTTTGAAAAATTATACAGTATCTCCATTCCCACACCAGCGGTAGAGACTGTGATTGAAGAGATCTTGGTCATTGGACAATGCACTGAGGGTAATAATTTGAGATTCAAGCTGAGCGAGGTCAATTCAGCTATCGAATTAAGCTTGGAGGAAAGGCACCCGGACTGGACGGTATTCCTGCTGATCTTTTTAAACATAATATTTTATTGTGGGGTCCTTTTTTAACTCAAGTTTTAAATGCGTGCAGCGCAACTGGCCTTTTACCCTCCTGGTATGATCAATCGTGGTTTCAATTTTTAAAAAAGGGGACAGGTCAGACCCAGCCTGCTATAGGCCGATATCCTTACAAGACTCAACAATTTAACTGCAGCGTTTGATTGCGTAAACCATGAGGAACTTTGGAGAATTTTAACGAATATGGGGTGGAAAGTTCCATAGTTTTATTTTAAGACAACTATATGCGGGGGCAAAAGCTAGGATCCGCTACGGGGCTGGAGGGGAATGCACTAAGCACTCTAGGGTGAGGAGGGGTGTGAGGAAAGGATGTGTCCTGGCCCCCTTCCTGTTTACATTATATATTAATGATTTGGAATAGAGAAAGAGTGCCAGAGACCCATACCCGCATTAATGTACGCTGATGATGCGGTCCTTATGTCACACACCCCAGTAGGCATGCAAAGGTTAGTTGGCTGCTTTTCTAATTATATGGCCAAACTTAGATTAAAAGTTAACATCTCCAAAACCTTCGTGATGAAATGTGGGGCAGGTAATATGAATTTTAGACCC
The DNA here is from genome assembly GCF_964261635.1 of Lissotriton helveticus. Classification (NCBI taxonomy): domain Eukaryota; kingdom Metazoa; phylum Chordata; class Amphibia; order Caudata; family Salamandridae; genus Lissotriton; species Lissotriton helveticus. The sequence goes on along the minus strand of NC_136070.1, from coordinate 1,065,839,350 downwards.
ATCTCAATAGGGAAGAAATGTATTGAATGTTGTAATACTTTCTCATATTTGGGAATACTTTTCCATAAGAGGGGCACTTGGACCCAAGCAGTTAGGACTAGGAGACTACTGTTCTCCAAAGTGATAGCCGCACTTTTAAATTTTAGTAGGACGCTGGGGAAATGGGCCCCAGAGGTGTTATTACAGATCTACAAGGCTAAATGCATTTCCATAGCCATTTATGGGGCAGATATCTGGGGATACGAGAATGTTAACTCATTGCAATGTATTGAGAATTGGTTTTTAAGGTTTTTAATGATTGTCCCTGAGAGCACTTTAACTTTTATCTGCCACACTGAATTAGGCATGTCTTACATTGTGGATATATGTAGTATTCAACCTGTACTCTTGTGGCACAGGATCTGGACCTTGGAATCGCTGGAACTTAATAGACAGATACTTAGGGACTGCGATAAATTAGATGGGGCTCTGAACATTAGATGGCTAGATTACATTAAACATGTTGTCTGTAACCTCAGCCACCCTGAATATTTCCTGGAGCCCCATAGCCTTCATGAGGTCAACAGGAAAGAACTCAAAATTAGCTGCTTAAACTTTTGGAAAATAAGAGAAGACACATGGACTCAAAAAAAAATTAGGTACATGCACACCAACTAATAGTCTCAACTGATAGACTTCAACCTTATATAGGCATGTTTACAAGAGACTATGATAGATTTTTGTTGACCCGTTTGAGATTGGGTATTTTACACAGGCTTGTCACTTTTCCCACTCAGAACGATTGGTCAAAAGAGTTGTCCAAATGTCCATGTGACGGTGTGTCTATTCAATCAACTATACATGTTTTGTTTTGTTGCAAATTTTACTCTTGTAATAGGAAAAGGTGGATTTTGCCTATTTTAAAAAATAACGGTCTAAGACAATGCCACCCGCTTTCCTGTATATTCAACCACTAAGCGAAGAACAATTGACTGTTTCAGTTTTAATATTTTTAAAGTATGTTTTAAAATGCAGGAATTCAATCATGATGTAAATTTTACTGACTTGGACAGTACTGTTACTATACAAATTTTACAAATTAATGTATGTTTATATTGTGCCATGAATTTTTATTTTGCTTTATGATTATTACATTTAATCGAATAAAGCTGATTGAATTCAATTGAATTGAAGGAAGCAATGCAAAGACATATTTTTATTAACACTATTTGAAAAAGTTTCAAAATTCAGCAGAAAAGTCACAGACAATTAGAAGATACATATTTTATTAGAATTTAAACAAGTCATACAGGTCATCTAAATTACACCTGAAACTTATAGCTCAGATATGTCCCATGGCTAAGATATGCAAAGAAAATGTTTTATATAAATGGGTTGCTATTGTTCTGTCCTACACTGAATGAAGTTAAAACAACAGACCACAGTTTGGTTAGTAACAAATATCAGAATAATCTTTAATTACAAAGTTGTAGAATTCCTTTTCTTCTAGACTTAAAAGGAGATATTATTTGAATATGTTGAGTAATAATTTATTGTTTGATTAATTAGAATCATCTCAATATACATTAGTACACATTGACAAACAGTTAAGAAGGGTTTAGGGCGTTAAAATTAGAGCCAGTCCAGGACGGCTAAGTCCATCACATAAATGCACATAAAAGAGGTAATCTGTATTACAATAACGCCTCATTGAAGGGAGAGGTGCAGGGGCTTGTAAAGGACAATACAGGCAGAAAATGCTGAATACTTAGTGCATTAATATGACAGCACCAAACACGTCCAGAGATAAAGTGCTTGATGTATTACTGTGACAGCACCATCTTGAGGTGGAGCTGGAGCTAGCCTGTATTTCTGCCAATATGATGTTAGAGCTTGACTGAGAGAGACCCTCAGAGTGACGTGTGGCCGATCAGGTTAGTGTAGCACAGCGGTTTAATAGTTGTGCCCTTCCAGCATCTTAGATATGTAGGTGATGAACCGCACAGCCTTGCATGATGATTGCACCTGATTCCCTCTTAGCAGTGGCATTACTGCTGGGTGACATGATCTAACTTGTAATGATCTTAAGGTTGGACGTAAAAGATTTGACCTGAGCTGTGCATGGCCAGACACACACATAGTAGATGGATTTCGGTGCTGTACCTGCAAAGTGGCCCTGGTTATTGGGCCAGGACTGCCTTCAGGAAGGGACTAGGGCCTTGGATGGAAAGATGCCAAGGCGGATAAGCATCAAGTCATGTTTCCTGGCTGCAGATAAGTGAGGGGACAAGTAGTGCTGTGGGCCTACAGGCCGAGTACGACGGCATGACTGCCCGCTTATGCCGTTTGCACAAGAATGAAGCCTTATATGAGGTGTGTGATGAAAGCTTGGCTGCTATGTTGGTAAGTCGTTTAAAGGCCTTGTGTTCCTTAGGGGTGTACCAAGCGTCCTCTAATTGCAGCGCTTTGATTGAATGCTGGATATACAGGGCCAGACTGGCCATAGCAGGCACCGGGCAATCCCCCGGTGCACCGCACGGGAGGGGGCCGGTATTGGGCCCCTGGGTGCCGTTTTTGTTACAGGGCTGTGTTTGCAGCATAGCTGCAAAATCGGCCCTGTACCAAAATCGGCCGAAAACCGGCACCTCCAACCCCCCCGAGTGAGGAGGGGGGACGGCCGAGCACTTTGCCAGGGCCGGTTGTGGTTCCCATATCCTGTGGATATCAGAGAACAACACGTTCTTTTCATGCTCTCGGTTTTCAATTTAAGCCGGCACTGGTGTGAGAGCGAGTTCTCTTCAGCCATGCTCAGCCGCCAGCCCTGTTTCACTAAGGCCCCATTCCTTGCAGGGCCCTAATTGAGCGGGCTGAACTCAAGCCTGATTTGGGCTTGCAAAATGTGCTGTGGGATCACAGAGAGTTTTCTGAAGAAGCTCATTTGTAGTGTATTTAGAGTTGCCACATCCGTCCCTTTTAGCAGTTCTGAACCATAGGTTAGTGAAGACATAAATTTAGCATCCACAAACTAGAGATGGTGGAGTGTCAAGTGACTGTCAAGGTGTTTTGAGTCTTGTTGTAAGGTTTTGATTGCAAACTGGAGTTTGTTTGCTGAGGCTCGTCTGGTTGCTAGCTATTTTTTAAAGATAAGGTGAGAATCTAAATGGACACTGAGATACTTATAGGTTTTCATCAAGTCTAGGGTGTTGCCATTGGTCCGCCAAGTAAATTTGGGCTGCGTATTGTTGTGTGTACTCAGAAAGCATAGCATCTTGGGTTAAACTTAAGTTAAGTTCCAACTGCAGGTTGTCAGTTTATCCCAGTAGTTGTTCTGTCAAGCACTGCAGGCCAGTTGGTATTTTACTGAGTAATACGATGTCTGTCAAGCACTACAGGCCAATTGGTGTTTTACTGGAGTAATACGATGTCATCTGCGCATTGCAGGCTTCTCAGTTTTTCTAGGCCAAGCCTGGTAATCAGTCAATGCTTAGGCCAGGTGGCTACCTAGGTCAGCTGTGTAGATGTTGAATAATCAGGGGGCCAGCACGCAACCTGTTTAGGCCAATGTTGGTTGGGATTTTTTGGGTGGTTCTTCGGGCCGTTCTTCGGGCCGTCTCTGATCTTGGGACCTTGTTGAAAGCTGCCTTATGGTCGAAGAAGCAGGCATAGAGCTTGCTGGATTTAACTGTAGCTTGTTCAGTAAGTGGAGTCACAGCCAGAAGGTTTGTGATTGTACTCATTCCTGCTCTGAAGCCAGTATGAGTTTTCAACACAATGCTTCAGCGGTCACCCCAGTCCTCCAGATCAATGAGCAGGTTGAGGCATAAATCTTAGCTTCTACATCGATTATGGTGATTAATCTGTAATTTGCGGGATTCAAGTGTTAACCAGATTTGTAAATTGGGTGTAGTATGCTGCCTTGCCAAGAGTCTGTGATGAAGTTTGTTAGTAGTGCATAATTGAAAAGTGGTGTTAGATTTGTGTCCCAGAAAAAAAGGATCCTTTTTTAGGTTTCGACCTGGCCGTAGCACTGCGAAGCAGTGCTCCGCCCAGGGCGAAATCTAATGTTATCTCAGTAGTGGGGACTTGAAACCGCCCCTTCTTCCATTGGCTAGCTCCATAAATGGAGGCTAGCCATTGGAAGACATGGTTGTCCATCACTCTTTCCCGGTCAGAACGCGAATCGTGGGTGTTTCTGACTCTTTTTTTAAGTCCCACCCCTTGTTGCCGTGTGTCCCGGGCCGCGCTGTGATTGGCTGCCGGCCCGGGACACCCCTGTGACGTCATTCCCCGGGCCGCGCTGTGATTGGCTGCCGGCCCGGGACACCCCTGTGACGTCATTTCCCGGGCCGCGCTGTGATTGGCTGCCGGCCCGGGACCTGACTTGTTTGTTTATTCTGCTGCCTGTCTTCTGACTCAAAGGGCCCCAGCCGCACCGGAGCACTACGCACACTGGTGGTCCTTCTAATGTCCCCGACCTCGGGTGCACCGGCGACTACGGTTTGTCGATGCACGGTGGTGGCTGCTTAACTTTTCCCCAGTCAGTCGCGCCTACCTCAGTCCTGCATCGGCCCTTCAGAGCCCGGGAGCAGCCTCCACTCGACATCCCGGTTGCCGCGTTGCGTCAGGCCACTTCACCCCTGATGACCGGTCACAATGTCCTCCTTGACGTGGGGGGCCAGCTTTGGAAGTTGCCGCCTCCGGGAGCAGTGGGTGACTTGCGCAACTCTATCTTGCGACCTCCGGCGCCCGGCCGCGCCGGCAGAAAGCTGCAGTTGTGCGGGGCCTCCTCGGGCACCAGTGGTCTCCCCCGCTGCTATAATGCGCCGTCGCCTGTGTCACCTCCGCCGCGGGTGCAGCGATCTATCTCCGCATGGCGGGCCGCGGCCGATCCAGCGCGCCCTCAGTCTCCGGCCTCCACCCTCCCACAGCCTGCACAGCGATTCTAGAGCTAAAAAATACCTGTCCTTAATCTGTAAGAGCCTTATAGAAGCGTTCACCTCCTTTCTTACAGACATATACCGGAGTTGCAGAGCTTACCCCTTACAATGCCAATAGCTCAAACGTTAGCATAGGCGAAACCGTTGCATTGTAAATGCTTGTTAATAGTGCATTTGGAAAGCCATTGGACCCTGAAGCCCCCGGTCCTCAGCTGTTTCAGAATCTGTGCAACCCGTGTGTGGTTCAGGATATAATGAGAGGCCTCTTTTGGTTGGGGCCTTTGATGAGGATGCTGATGGGTGTCCACTCGCTTTTTCGAGGGCTGGCCAAGATTGGTCTGATTGTAGCTGCATCTATGTGTGTTTCCCAGACAGCCTCTGTGATACCGGCATTATGATGCCTGTGGCGTCTGTTTACTAAATTGTTGATATCGGCCCAGAAGGATTTAAAAATGTTCTGCTTACTTACTTGGATCAGTTTAATCCAGAGGCTCATCGTAAAGTTGGGTTTGGCTGACCAGATGGCTTTTTGTAGTCTTGTTTCATTTTAACAATTTTAAATTTGATTTCCTTGCTGAGTTGGCAGCCCAGTGGGAGAATGCGTCTAATCCCCTTTTTGAGTTGCCTTTTCATAATCCGCAGCTGAGGCGTAAACTATTCAGCATCCATTATTGATGGGAGGTATGATTGGAAATTTTGTTGTAAGGACCTTTGTGAAATTCTCCCAGGCCTGAACAGGCGAGTTGCTGTGGGTTACGCACAGCGGCTCTGTTTCAAAGTAGAGAGTGATGAAACCCATAATGCTGACTATCATTGAATCTATCCAAATGAGGTGCCTCATGTTGAACTGCTGTGATGTTGAGGACACTCATTTCGCTTCTGGGGCCCATGGGGGAGAAATCTATTGGATGAATGTTTGAGCGGAGTGCTCTCTCTCCAGTCTCAGTTTTATGTGAGTGATGCCCTCAAATAATTCAGAGTCTGCCAGAGTGTAGTATAAAGTGGAATTTGCATGGTCTGTCAGTATAGTAAATACTACTGGCTGGTTCTGTGGGCTCCGTCCATTTGCCTGATAAAAACCCAAGGCTTCAAGTGCGATGATGCACGTCTTTGCCAAATCTGCCCTGGTTGCAGATTATTGCCGGAATATGGGATGAGGGCTTGACATCTGAGCCATGCAGTAAATTCATGTTCTAGTTGCCAGACAGCATTGTAGGTACATGGATTGAAGGGATTTGTGTAGGTGTGTCAGGATCTTGGTCTGTGCAAGCTTGTACTTCTGGGCGGATTGGATATATTGATTCAGGATTGATAATGTTGAATCCTGCTCTGGTTGCGTTGCCACAGAGAGTTTAATGCATTGTATCCATGGTAAACCCAGGTCTGCGGCTTCATGGACCCACAAGATGTCAGTGGCAATGTAAAGTGAGAGTCCCCCTTTTACTCTGCCTAATTTGTATTCCTTTGTTGCTGCAATAAGATATTCTTTGAAGCCCAAAAATAGTGTTGGTGTCTGCATCTAGGTTTCTTGCAGCAGCAGGATGTCTAATCTAAGTGAGAAACTTAGCAAGTGGTCCTCTCCCATCTTGCTTCTAAGACCATTCATGTTCTAGGAGCAGATCTTTAGGGGGTGTGCTCTATGATGAGTTCTTGAGCATGTTGCTCTTGCGGACCTTATGAATCTGCTGGTAAAGGGAAGCGCTGACTGCTGGGCATCAAAATTTGCTGTCTGTTGTGCTCCTTGGGGTGTCAGCGATCTCATTATTTGTAATCCCTCCCTAGCTCCTGAAGTGTGCACGGGACCAACTGACCATTTCAACAGACACGCCTCTGCTTTCAGTTGTGCTACTCGGGGAGTCAGAATTCTTGTTGTTGAAACAACCACCCTGACTGCTAAGAAAAAGGGAGGGACGATGTTCTTAACTTCAAATCTATATTAGTAGGAGGTCTGCTGTAGCTCCTCAGGTAAGTTAGAGGAGTTTTCGGGATATGAACCATCAGAACAGGAACTGGGAAAAAGGATGAAAGCTGGATGGAGCGAAGTGCACTGTTCAATAGCGGACGACCAATAACAGGTGCATCATTAGTGACACGTTTAGTTTAGGTTCATTAGTGTAGGTTTGTTGTTTTTCACAATTTAAGCTTTTGCGGTTTTCATTCTGCACAGTATGAATGTTTTTTGAGTCTTTTGACTTTGTGAATTGTTTGGCTTCAAAATGCAGGTTTGCCAGTGATGCTTTATGGACACACCTAAGGCTTGGTTTTGATCTTGGCAGATGGGTTATTCCAAATATAAACCCCACTGTATCCTATGGGATTTATATGTCAGCAGACAGGATATCTGTCACCGTTGTGATCGAGTAACCCATCTGCGAAGATCTAAATCAGGTCCCTATTCAGGATAAAGGGCTGCCTTGGGTGCCAGTAGGTTGGTTTTCACTAAGGTGGACATTAGGCGTATTGGGCAGAGGAACTGGGCTTGTTCTGAAAAGTATATCAGGTTGAATACTTCTTGGACGAAGTAAATGTTCAGTTTTTCTTGTCTAATTGAGTATTTTACATGTTTCATTCAAGGCCAAGTAGCAAGTAAACCTTGAGTTTAAACTCAGGGGGGGAGGGAGCATACTGTCTCTCAGTAAGTGTACTGCATTTACCAGGATGCAATGGGGTGAACTGTGCTGGGATGAGAGGCAGTGTGCTCCCTCACTCACTGTGTTCAAAAGGCTCCCTTGAGCCAACGAGCTGGCGAGCTCTTCTGGGATGCACCTGTGTGCCTGTGCAGAGGTACTGTGACTTGTGAAGACTTGGGCACCATTTCAGCAACCCCTGATGACTTTTCTCTTCACCTTACTACTCTTTGCTCTCTACTGATGACGGGCTAAACCCAGAAACATGTGTCTAGAGATAACAGCACTATCTGCACCAACTTTGGTGAAAGACTACAGCAACTTTGAAAGTTAGCGTACTGCATTTACCAGGATGCAATGGGTTGAACTGTGCTGTGATGAGAGGCAGTGTGCTCCCTCCCCCCTGCCTCCATACCTTCAGATTAGATCATCGGCCATTTTCTGGTAAAATGGGAGGCTAAGAAGGCTGCTTCAAATGTGTTTTTTTTTTTAGATATTAATGGGGTATCTCAAGGAAAGAGCATTATGTGTTAGGCAAGAGAATTTGTAAAACTTTGTTTGAGAAACAGTGGCCAGGTGAAATGTATTATGGTAAAGAGGGAATAGCAAGGGGCAGAAAAAAGACCTAGTTTTCCTGGTTTGAATACGATTGGAGGATATTGCAAGGGTTGGATCATTACTGAGCAAGTGCATCCTGCATGGGAGTCAGAACTGGGTGGGGGTAATGGTCATATAGTGGCGTGCTGTCTAGGAACCAGAATTGATCAGTGGCAAGGGGCTATGGTAAAGTGGGGAACAAGGAAGACATTCGGAGTTGACTGGGAGTGTGTTGAGTAGTCATGCTAGTTGGCTTTGAGATAAAGATTCTTTATTTGGAAATTTTATGGGTGTGTAATGATTAATGACTTACAGACCTGGGTCGGTATTACACATCATCACTATTTGGCCCCGGCGCACTTTTCAATAAGTGCGCCGGGCGCAAACAGTGATAATGCTCCCCATTATGGTGTATGCACTGCCCCCAGGGCAGCCGCGATCCCGCGCTGCCCTGGGGGCAGCGCATTCATGTGAAAACACGGACTAGCCATTCCGTGTTTTCACAGTGCAGGCGGCAGCCGCCTGCACTTTGAAAGGGGTTCATGCAGACATGTGCAGTCAGTGACTGCACCCGCCTGCAAGGGGATGTCTGGGCGGTCCATGGGACCCCCTTTACCCCCTGCAGAGGGCTGCTCTCAGGAGGCGCACTGACAGTTTGCCTCCTTTTAAATGGGACACTGTCAGTGCGCTTCCTGAGGGCTTCTTTGACTGCGCCCATGTCTGTAATATGGTGCAGAGTCAAAGGAATGCCCTCATTTGCATAGGGCACGCCCCAATGCTAATGAGAGAACACCCTCTGTTGATAGCACTGGCACTTTAGGTGCACCAGCGCTATCGGTATTATAGAAGGGAACGCACAAGCGTCTGCGCCACCTTCTATAATACCAAAGAGCCCCTGGGGTGCGCAAAGTGGGCGAAAATGCCTGTGGCGCCCCCGGGGCACCAGCTGTAATACGGCTCCTGTTCTTTTCAGAAGCCTTTTTTACTCTGTATGTCTGGGCTGTGGTTAATTGTGCAGCCTTGCACGAAAGAGCTCAGAGATGTTGTAAGCATCAAAATGCTCTTATCAATTGCTAACTAGAGCTTCTGTCAACTTTTTACCCTAGTTAATCATAAAATTCATTGCTTCAAAATGTGTAAGATGTTCTGTTTTTAAAAAGTGTAAAGATTTCTGTGCAGGAAACATTGGGTGCAAGTGACTTAAAAAAAATAATAGGTGAGGTACCAGGCTGAGTTACTTGTTATCTCTTTTCAAGTCAAGAGCTGAGTAAGGGATCCCAGTGAAAAAGCAAATGGGCCATCCACCTGTCTACGAATGCTTTCAAGGCTCCTCAACTGAAACTAGTATTTTATAAATATATTAATCAATGAGAGCCTTTGGCTGTACTTGCTTTTATTTTTGGACGTTTGCTTTCCTTTTAATGCCCTTTAAAACATCTACAAAAGGCATATGTGAATCACCCCCAACACCTTGCTACTTCTACAAGACAGCAAATACCAATATTTCTAACTGGTGTCCTTCTGCAGATCTCATATGTCCCCACCAATGTTATCACTAGTGCATTTATTGTGTGAATTCCCACGCGTCTTATAATTTATCTTCAGCTACTTCTGCTAGCCTTCAGCTCCCGTCCTACTACTTCTAAGGCAGTTGGGGAAGGAAGACAGATTTTGGAATTCGAGAGTTCTGTTGCAGCGGGAAGCTATTCATAGCAGGTAGTGCACAGCTGAGCCAACTGCATGGTGACATGTGCTCAGCTGGAAAGATAAATGTCTATCATAAGCACTCAGTTGGCATTGAATATTGTGTTTGTATTTAATGTTAAAATAACCCTATTCCTTCACAGCAATTAATCAGAAAGGGCAGTAATGTTATAACTTCAAATACCAAGTAAGCATTTAGGGCCAGAGGAATTTTAACACTGTATACTATATTAATTTCACAGAAATCTGCAGTTTCTCAAGCAGCAGCGGAAATGACATGTAAGCACCAGACCACTGATCTGGAATAACTCAGATTTTGCACAGGATGAATGTTTGTTCTAAAAAACATTAGCAAATAAATGTTAAAACCCTTGTCCAAAATGGCATGCCTACTCTATAGTGAGCAAATAATCAATGGATTAAACCCAGATCTTTGACTGGGAGTGAATGTTTAATTTGTTTAGCATTCCGTTAATAATCTGCTCGTTTTGCTTTTATCACCCTAAGTTGACAGGGTATGCCCAGACGTGGGTCCCTTGCTCAGCCTGGCTGATGAGGGGTGTTACCCCGCAACCGGTCCCAGGATGCTTTTTTCCGGTCCAGGGAAGACCTGGCTTGGCAGTTCGGGCTGGACTGTTCCCATGAGACACAGGGTCAAGACTAATTTGCATATAGTTGGGTCTGAACTGGGGTGGTGAAGTGAGCTAAAGAACGATGATGGATTCAACCCAGATCTGTGACTGGGAGTGAGTGTCTGAAAAGTTTCAGCGCTCCGTCCATCATTTCCTTGTGTTTGCTTTGTATGTCTACTCAATTACCAGAAAAGTGACAAACAGAGCTGTGATGCAAACAATTTTTATTTTGCTCAATTAAGGTTTTACATTTTGTCTACAGTGCGCATGCAATGTCTGCAAAAGCTAATGTTCTTTAAAAAAAAATCTTAAAAGTGGCTTACATCCCACCCATTACTTACTTCTACTTACCAAGGGTTGGCGCCCATGTCACTCAAGTTTCTTTACTTACCATTGGTCAACACCTCCTCCTTGCCTCAGCTTCCTCCTGGGGCTTCTCTAAGTGTCCATGGCAGGGAGCATGGACCACTTACAGCTTCCTGTGACCACTGTCCTTCCACTAGCCGCAGCTTCCTGCAGGTACTCTTCTGTTACTTTTGAACATTGACTCTTATTGAGGGCATGGAAATAAGTAACTCTCCTTCATTCTGACCATGTTTCTCCACTACTCCTGCTCTACATTGTTTTTCAACCACCTCTGCCAACCTCCCACTCTCTGATGTGTTGCCCCCTCCAAACACTTCCTCACTGTTTTTCACTTGTTGCACAGCAGCGCGGGCTGCTGTGCAACATGGCATAATGGGAAAAAAGCGCTATTAAGCGGTCAATGCTTGCTGCGTCATAGAACTTTTTTATTTTTCAACATTAAACCATGTTGCACAGCAGCTTGTGCTGCTCTGCAACATGCACATTTTTTTGACAAAGCCAAGAAATTTCGCTTAGGCGAAACTTATTGGCTTTGCCAGTGCTTGTTAATACAGATTCTATCTGCAAGCTAATGTTCCAAAAACAGTAAAGTAAACATTAGATGTATGAAAACTGTGACAATAAAGTTAAATGGGCCAATTAGAATATCATTAAGGAGGACCCCTGAAAGCATTAAAAAAGAGAACATTATTCTACACATTATCTTGCATCTACGCGGCTTCCTAAAAAAAAAAAAGCACTGCGAACTTCAAACACTTTACAACGGGCAACTAGACTTTGCCTTAACCACTGGTTCCCTGTTTACACCAAGATCAAATTCAAGGTATTGTTCACCATCCACAAATTATACAAGGACAAAGGCCTGGAATACTTTCAGAAAATTTCATTGGGTGTGGCCGAGACAGAAATAGTCCTTCCCTCAGTTTTCACCTATTAGATCTTCAATGAGCATTCAAAAGGATGAAACACAGAGGATGATTATTGAGTGCTTAAGAACCTATACACTGAAGCAACCCTAGCCAGTACTTTAGAACTAGGGGTGTGAGAAATTTGCGTAATTTGCTTTTGCGTAGTTGCATCAAATTTCACCAAAATTATGGGAAATGCAAATCTGTCATTTTGCACTATATTTGAGTGCAAAATGCATCTTACAACAGTTTTTAGCGCAAGAACGCATTCAAACAAGGGCACCGCAAACAACAACTCCTCACTTACAAGTAAGTACTTTATTTTAAATGGCCATAAACGCTTCATAGAATTCGGCATAGGATAAGATATACACATCCAGCATAAGAAAGTCTAAAGTGCAGTCAGCAATAAATTGCATACAATAAAGCAACATACAAGGATAAAACAATCTCTTTACAGTCCATTAAGCATTAAAATCACTTGGCTGCCATATGCGTCCCAGATAGCTTAAAAACATGTAAGAGATAAGGCCTGCACCTCAATACTCTTAAAACCTATTGTTCTAAAAGACATAAGACCACATGACGACCATGCAAGCCGCAAAATGAAATGTACAACAGTGTATCAGACACTGTTTGCGATTCCCAAATGGGTTGCAAGGGACCTACCTCATTAATATTTATGAGGAAGGTCTGAATTTGCGACCCATTGGGAATAGCCGGCACGCACAGGGATGGTGGCCTGCTGGGGTCAGCAGACACCATGTCTGTGACTGCTTTTTCAATAAAGCAGTTTTTTTTAATGCAGCCCATTTTCCTTACAGAAAAGCAGGATGCATTCAATGAAGAAAAAGGAAACATTTCTGTTTCATTTTTAAGAGTAGTCAGTGGTCAGTGGATCCACAGCCAGCTCCTAAAAATTGTTTTCACTGTCAATCACAAAGAGGAAGGCGTCACCAGAGGACCCCTTACCGGTTGCGACTGGCATACCACCTACTTGAAGTAAACCCCGCTTGTTTCTCAACTGTATTCCGGTGGCAAAACAATCGTACATCCCCCTGCAACTCACTATTAACCCCTTTGGGCACGGCCGCGATTCTGCGCCTGTGCAGCAGAATCGCGAGTGGGCGGGTTTATGACGGCCCCAAGCCATCATCAGCACACGAGCCCCGTGATGCATGACGGCTGGGGGCCTTCATCAGCATCGAAGGGGTTAAGGAAGGGACACCCTTGGCACGCCCCTTTCTAATAGCGACTTGCAAACCCTATTTTGCGAGTCTGTAACAGGTTAGTAACTCGCTAAATTTGGTTGATACATGCTACAGGCTGTTTTAGAGGGCACAAATGGCTTGGTTCTCTGTTTGTGACCGCTAAAAACGGTCATACTTGTTGCCCATAGTTCCGGAGGTAAAAACGCCGAAGTGGACTCCTCCACCGTGTAGTCGAAGTCAGCAGGTATAAATCAACACAGAAAGTAGCTCCAACATGACTTCCACATACTTAACCCTCCATCGATTCTCTACCCCTCACTGCTGCTTGGAGAAATGAGCAGACTTCATGGGAGACCTCAGTGCTACCTAATAACTGAAGATAAAGTAATGCTGCCTTGCATTTGAACACTTTAAAATGGGGTTGAAAAAAGCACTCAAAAAGAATCTATAACACGTACGAAAAAAATAACATCCTCTCGTTTCTGTTGTCCACTTGCAAACGTCACCATTCACAGTAACTTTTTATAACGAAGTAGAGTAATGGCGTAATTTTGGGAATTAAACGAGGCAAACAATGTGCTAAATTCAAATAATTACCTAAATTCATGGGGCGTCGTTAAGCTTTCGTCCAGTCCTAATCAGAACCCAACCTCAAGCCGTTATGTTAACTTTGGAAAACCTAGCTATTCAGGCTGTGTTTCAACTGAATATAAACGGCCTGTGATTAAATCATTTTGGACAATGTTCATCACTCTAAGCATAAGAGTTCACTTTCTATATATCTAGGACTCACCTAGCACTTTATAAAACTTGCTAGTGGATGGATGTATTCAGCAGATAGCACTCACCACACAAAGACCTTTCTTGTTGTTTTTTACCTTTATACACTGTTTATCTACATGTATCGATTCTGATGTACATGCTGTTCAGTGCTCTGAAGTTTATATGAGTTGCGTAGAGTTTGCGCTTTGAATATCACATATAAATGCATTTAAAAAGAGCTGAGAATGACATTTTACGATTTATCTATATTTTTTCACATTTCCTTGATTATTTTTAAAAGCTGATAAATATGACATTTTCCCTCAGTTCTGTCTATAGGTGGCGCCATGAGCCAACTCAATCTCCACAATGTGGCACTTCGCTTTCTTTGAATAAACCAAAGGTTTTATGTTAAAGCTTGTTTAAATCCAATTGAGATTTGCTAATTTAACTTTTACAAAACTAACCTATCGTCAAGCAAACCGAGTTAAAAAGTAAAAAATAAATCCTTATAATCAATAATAGCTTCGGGGGGGGGGGGAGGGGAGGGTGTTAAATCCTAAATAGATTTCTAAATGAAGAAAGAACGGTGGAGAACTAAGGCAATAATAATATGCACAGGATCGGATCAAACATTTATTTGCACACTCGTCTTTAAATAAGATGCCCAAAGAAATATATTTGCGATGCTGCAAATCGGGAATTGTAGAAGTTTAACACTCACAAAAGCTATTTGCTCACGTGAAATTCTGCCGGAATGGGTGAATTTCCTTGTGAGGCGGGTTTGTGGAGTTTCCTCTATCTTTAAAAATTGGTGAACATCCACTAACTTGAACCGGGGGGTGCCTGCCACGTTGTGCATGCAAATGCAGGACATGCATATATTGCATTGTGGCGGGTGCTGCTCACAGCACTGCCTGCCACAATGCAATATTTGCAGGATGCCACCGCCACCGTGGCATCCTAATTTCCATGGTGGGACCACCGCACCTATGGCGGTCGGTCCCGTTTCCCGGTACTATTGTAATAGGCCCCTAAGTGCGCATATGTGTTTTGGCCGGCTGTCTCAGACCGACTAAAAAACCCATATGCACACTTAGGGTTTCTCCAGCCCAGCTGCATTCAGCAACCAGGCTAGAGAAACCCTATACGACTCCATGACCTGCCCGCTCAGATCCATCCCCCGCGCTGCTGTCATGTGAGAGCAGCGTGGGGATTGCAGGGAGTCTGTGACATGGCCCTAGTGTTTGCAGGGACCAGGAAGGACTATGCCATTCCGATGCAGGAGGCAGCTCCAGGTAAGTTTTTATTTGAAATGTATTTTGTATTATAAACCCCTCCACACTCTCCCCTCCTGCGCTCCCCCACACCACCTCTTTTTTGTGGCGGCGGTGACTGTATGCTAGATGTTGGACATGAGTCTGTCATCCTCCAGGATCCATATTTTATTAGATTTTATCTTTAGGAAACTGAAAATTAGGCATGTATTTAGTGATTTGGAACCACATATGATTAGTGGTTTTACGCAGGTATAGCTACAGCTATAGAGGTACAGCTTGGCTTAAAGGAAGAAGGATTGGCCTCCTATTCTACTGCGTCTGATTCTTGGAATGTCTAATAGAGAAAAGTTGAAAGATTCTAGCGCTTTAACTGGTTTGTAGTAAGTCAGCTTGTTCCCTGTATCGATGGGATCTGAGTTGTGGAACGCTCTCCAACTGAAGCATAAGGTTTTGAATAGAACATACTTCTGAATTGGCAGCCAATGCATTTCCCCTAGGTGTGTTTTGAGTAATGAATGTTCAGGCAAATTAAGATTCATGGGTGCATGGAATTTTGCACTAGTTGCAGGTGGTGCATCAAATATTAGGGTGCTCTTAAGAGTATCACTCTGCAATAGTCTATTATGGAAGCTATCAGAGCGTGGACCGCTGTTTTACTGGTGTAAGTAGGTTGCAATAAAATGATTTTCTGAAGGGTTGTGAGCAAAAGGAACAGGTTGCTGCTACCTTAATGATGTGTCAGTTGGTTATGCAGAAGTATTCCTAAATTCTTAGCAGACCTGACCGGGGCGTGGGTTATACCTAGGTCTTTGGGCCCCAACTGTCAGGGAGCTAAGGCAGAAACTGATGGTTCCAGCAGTAAACTTAGCAAAGTTACAGGGCAAGGTAAATACCAGGCTATTCAAAATATTACTGTGGTGACAGAACTACAGAGGAACAGACAAAGACAAGAACAAGGTTTGATCAAGTAAGAGAGAGATGTACTGGTATACAACATGAGGTCTCTTAGTTGCTTAGGGAATGCCGTTTGGACTGACAGGAGGGTACACTGACACAACATTGATGTGAAATATATCGATGTAAAAAATATTGAGTTAAAAATATAGACAACAAAACTATAGACAAAAATGTTGATGTTAAAAAAATAGATGTATATAATATCGACTTTTATATAAATATAAAATAAAATAATATATATTAAATATATAAAATATTCAATATAATTTTAACAAAATGAAATACATTTAAAATACATTTTAATAACATGTAGCAAATAAACTTCACACAGAAAATAAACACAAACAAAAATGTATACATATATATTTACTTTAAAACAATTAATAAACTATTATTTTTAATTTATGTTAAAAGTTTAAAATAATATAACAAATAACAATATATTAATGATTTAAAATATTTAAAAAAAATCTATAATAAATGAAAACATTAAACTATTAAAACGTATTTAAACTTAAATTTCACCATACAATCAGTGCAACAGTAGGGAAAGTGTTGGATAGCAAAGGCGTAAAAATAACTATTCCCACTCTAGTGAGTGCAAAAGTAGGGTAATTGTTGGACAGCGGCAGAATTAATTTTACTATTCCAACTCCAGTGAGTGCAACAGTAAGGAAAGTATTGGATAGTGGAGGGGTAAAAATTACTATTCCCACTCCAGTGAGATCAACAGTAGAAAAGTGTTGGATAGCGAAGGAGGAAAAATTACTATTTCCACTCCAAAGAGTGTAACAGTAGGGAAAGTGTTGGATAGCAGAGGGGTAACAATTACTCTTACCACTCCAAAGAGTGCAACAGTAGGGAAAGTGTTGGATATTGGAGGGGTACAAATTACTATACCCACTCCAGTGAGTGCAACAGTAGTGAAAGTGCTGGATAGCGGAGTGGTAAAAATTACTATTTCCACTCAAGTGAGTGCAACAGTAGGGAAAGTGTTGGATAGCTGAGGGGTAAAAATTACTATTCCAACTCCAGTGAGTGCAACAGTAGGGAAAGTGTTGGATAACAAGGTAAACATTACTATTCCCTCTCCAGTGAGATCAAGAGTAGAGGAAGTGTTGGATGGCACAGGGGCAAAAATTACTATTCCCAGTCCAAAGAGTACAGTAGGGAAAGTGTTGGACAGCGGAGGGGTAAAAATTACTATTGCCCCTCCACTGAATGCAACAGTAGGATAAGTGTTGGATAGCGGAGTGGTAAAAAAATTGTATTCCCACTTTGGTGAGTGCTATAGTAGGGAAAGTGTTGGATAGCAGAGGAGGAAAATGTAGTATTCCAACTCCAGTGAGTGCAACAGTAGGGAAAGTGTTGGATAGCAGGGGGGGGGGGGTAAAAATTACTATTCCGACTCCAGTGAGTTCAACCGTAGGGAAAGTGCTCGATTGGGGGAGAGGTAAAAATTACTATTCTCACTCCAGTTAGTGCAACATTAGGGAACGTGTTGGATAGCAGAGAGACAAAAAATTACTATTCACACTCAAACAGTTAAGCAACAATAAAACGTACAAAAAATGTAAAATAATCATAAAAATAAATAATATTTAAATTTAAAAAATGAAAAATCAAATATATTAAATATATAAAAAGAAAACAAATTATAATATTAATTACAGATAACAACACCCTACAAATAAAACAGAAAATAAAAAAATACATAAATGTATAAAAATAATTCTTTTAAAATATAAAATATTTACAAACAAAAAAAATTAATTAATACATACATGTATTTATTTTATTTCCTACCCTATAACACCACACCCAAAACAAAACAATTCAACAAGTTTTATTACATTTACTTCCATATTTAACATTAATAATAATCATTCAAAATATTATTATTAAAAAAACGAATAAACATAAATTGACTACACAAACTTTAACACTATAATATCCACAACACAAACATAAATTAAACTAAAAATAAATAAAACACAACAAAAACGTGTTTTTAAATTCAAAACATTTAGTATTAACAACTAATAATAAAGTAATTAAAATGTATTTAATACCCATCCTTTACCCCTTTAAAAGTAAAAACAACACACACAAAAATAAACAATTACCCCAAATAAATATCAAATATTTAACATTAATTAACAACTATATTTAAATTAATTAAATACACATTACTTCTCATCCTTTACCTTGCTAAACACCACAACACACGCCTATAATTAATTACACAATTACCATAATTAATGAACAATTAATTAATTAAAATTAATTAACATCCAATTAATAATTCATCAATTAAAAATACATTACTTCCCACCCTTTACACCTATAAACACCACAACACACACCTGACATTAATTAAACAATTTCCATAATTAATTAGAATGATTTAATTAAAATTAATTAACAACCAATTATCAATTCATAAATTAAAAATAAATTATTTCCCACCCTTTACACCTATAAACACTACAACACACAACTACAATTAATTACAAAATTACCCTCATCATTCACCAATGAATTTATTAGAATTAATTACCAACCAATTATTAATTCGTACATTCAAAATAAATTACTTACCACCCTTTACACTCTAAACACCACAAAACTCTGAATATTAATTACACAATTACCATAATTATTAACAATTAATTAAAAACCAATTAATTAATTAATAATAAATTACTTTACACATTTAACACTATAACATCTTAATTAAACAGATATTAATAAATAAAAAAATAATCAATTTATAATTAAATTACTTCCCACCCTATTCCCCTATAAACCCACAATCTGCTACTGAACTACAAATGCAAAATTCATATAAAAAAAAGAATTAATAACTACCAAAAATTGAAAACATATATTAAAAATACAAACAATTCTTATACAAAAACATACAACACATACATATAAAATATATACTAAAATACATAACATTAATAAAAAACTGATATTTTTAACAACTATATTTTCCAAGCGATATTAAATACTTCGATATTTTTAAAATCGATATTACTTACCTTAAGTTGATATTCTTGACCACGATATTCTTGCTGTTGATGTTTATGGGCCACGATATAAATGACTCCATATTTGTGCAACTCAATATTTTTTACTCAATATTTTGTCTCTACAATGATAGGAGCAGATTGCTCTTAACAACAGCCTGTTGTACTCAGCGCAAGGTGGACCAAGACTGACAACAACACAGAGACAGGTAAGACCCCAAAGGACCCAGCTGCAACAATTGAAGTTTTTCCATTACCTGATTGGAACAGAGACCAAGCTAGAGGTCGCACTGTAAAAGGATATGGACTGCAACAGACAGTGGACCGAATTTGAAATGGAATAAGAAGAACAATCACAAAACAGGACAGACAAGTCAGCAAGGTGACGGGGAGAAAACCTAGACAATGACTTATGAACAGGGTTTCGGAAATCAAGAACAGTTATACAGGAATCAGCAGCAGGCTGTACCCAACAGCCACAAGGACAAGCAATGCTCTGCTACATCATGGAAACTGGAACTAGAATTCAGAACAAAGAACGTGAGGATATACCCAACAGGCAAAAAGATGGATTGGGTGGTGTTTATTGTAGGGAAATGGCGCCCCACAGGGAGATTCACAATATAATCAACACCGTGCCTCCTAAATAAAAGTGTGAACCCTTGACAGACACGAAATGGGGAACGAAAAAGTACCTTTATTTTCTTTGCGTAAAACTTATTATCAAAAAGGTAGGTACAAATTAGTGTAGTTGCCTAGCCTATCAAACTGTTTCTTAGTAATGAAAAAGTTTTTTGTCTATTTTATCAAACCACCCACCTTCCTGTCAGTTGTATTTCCGTCCCAAAAGGTAGTAATAGTCCAAATCCAATCAAAGGTGTGATGATGATGTTCGTAAGGGATAACTAATGTTAGCTAGCTGCAGCACAGTGGGAGTGAGGGCAGTTAAACCCCTGTTCCCCAGCTCTTTGCCTGAAGGAGTGGACAGGACAGAGGTTCCAGGAAGCAACCAGAGGGCAGAATAAGTATCCAAAGTGGAACCTGGATCGGATCTTGATTCTGAACATAGCAGGAATTCATGCAAGGGAGCACATGGGTATCTGGAAATAGTAAGGCAGTTTTCCAAGTTTAATAAGATACACCATGAGGCTCCTCTCCAACTCTCACGCTTGGGTAAGGCTTACATGTACAATAGTGCATTGGTAAGTAAACCCTGGAATGGAATCTGGAATATATCTGATTTCCAAAAGGATTTGTAAAGTCTTTAAATGAACACTGAAGTGCAGCACAGGTTCCAAACTAACGTTCAAAATGGAAGCAGGCTCACAGAAGATCTTTAAGTAGCGCCGCCTAATGGCAGGATCAAAGAATCACGAGACCAACAGGGAGACTAGTTTGCCAAAAAAGAGGATTTTCGTTTTTTTCCCTATTACGTTCCATATCTTTTTTGTTCATGCAGCTTGCTGTTGCTAGCATGCATTGTTGGAAGATTATACTGTTAGTGTCTTGTTGTCTAGGAATAGATATAACTATTTGTGTATCATCAGCACATGTAATAAGTAAGAACCCGAAAGATCTTATGATGAAGACCAGAGGGGACCGGTAAATGTTGAATAATGCTGGGCTAAAGAATGAACCATGGGTACACCACAATTAATAGAAAAATATGCGCATCTGAATGAGAAGCAGATGACAATCGGAGACCTGCCTGCTAGGAAGGATTTAAGCCAAGTAACTGGATGGGTAACCGTGTCAAACATCACTGAGAGGACCAAAAGGACGAATGGAGCTCACCATCCATTATCCAATATGATTTACAGTTCTACTCAAAGGGCGGCCCGGGGGCACATGCAGCCCTCCTAACCTTTACATGCAGGGTGGTAAACAGCAGCACTGGGCTGTTGTGAACTGTACCGAGCACTTACATTAAAAAATGCAAAATGAACAGGCACGCATTTATTTAATGGCAATATAACTTAAAGAAAGGAAGTGACAAGGGTGTCCTGCATGCTTAACTTTGGGAAGACCTTAATTTTTAATGACATCTTTCAAAATTCAAAAAGTCAGTTTCATTAACATACAGAAGCATTTCACCTTAGTATATCAAATTACATCAGTGCATTGAGAAGTCGTTTTATCTTAAGTGATAGTTTTCAAACATGAATTTAGAATCATTCATTCTTCCCCCACTCTGACAACAATGCTAATATAGAACTAAGAGGCAAGTAATTTGTTATGTTCAATTTTTGGGTGGCCTGGGTTCCTATTATACATGAACAACATTATAGTATATTAAATTAAATCAAACACAGGAGAATGTTTTTTACAGCACACATCCTGAAGTCATGTAATTTGAGGCCCACTTTTATGTGATAATGAAGAAAAAGAAGGAGAAGTGAAATAAAACAATTGCCTAGGATCACACAATTTGGTTAAATCAGGATTAATCCCAGGTTTCTGGTTTTACACTGCAATTCAGTCCCTAGATGTACATGCTTCGCTTCCCCGACACCCACCTTACCGCCAAAGCCGGCATCCTAGCCCTTGACCACCACCCTGCTGGCATGAATGCGGCCCTCACAACTTTTTGATCCCAGGAAAAATGTTTACGAGTACCTATGTTCTTAGATCATGTGTTATGGTCAGTAGAGCTGACTCTCTACTGTGGAAAGGTCTGAACCTGATTGAGTTGGATCAAGGAGTGCATATTCTTCCATATAGAAAGCGGATCACTGAAAAAATATCGAGTTTGTATGTACAAACAGGTAAGTACAAAATATCGAGTACAAAATATCGTTTACAAAAATATAGTTTTAAAAAATATCGACTTTTTTAAAAACAGTGTTAAATTAAATTAAAATTTAAAATTAATTACTAAAATATACTTAAAAATACTTAAATTAAATTATAATATTTCAATATTTAATAAAAGTTATAAAAAATGTTTTAACAATCATATTTGTTAAAACATATATATATATTAACATAATATAATTAAATAATATCCAATATTATTAACGTACAATAGCAAAATGTAAAAAATACTATTCCCACTCCAGTGGGTGCAACAGTGAGGAAAGCGTTGGATAGCGTAGGGGTAAAAAATACTATTCCCACTCCAGTGGGTGCAACAGTAGGGAAAGCGTTGGATAGCGTAGGGGTAAAAATTACTATTCCCACTCCAGTGGGTGCAACAGTAGGGAAAGCGTTAGATAGCATAGGGGTTAAAATTACTATTCCCATTCCAAATAGTGCAACAGTAGGGAAAGCGTTGGATAGCGCAGGGGTTTAAATTACTATTCCCACTCCAAAGAGTGCAACAGTAGGGAAAGCGTTGGATAGCGTAGGGGTTTAAATTACTATTCCCACTCCAAAGAGTGCAACAGTAGGGAAAGCGTTGGATAGCGTAGGGGTTTAAATTACTATTCCCACTCCAAAGAGTGCAGCAGTAGGGAAATCATTGGATAGCGTAGGGGTAAAAATTACTATTCCCACTCCAGTGGGTGCTACAGTAGGGAAAGCGTTGGATAGCGTAGGGGTAAAAATTACTATTCCTACTCCAGTGGGTGCAACAGTAGGGAAAGCGTTGGATAGCGTCGGGGTTAAAATTACTATTCCCACTCCAGTGAGTGCAACAGTAGGGAAAGTGTTGGATAGAGTAGTGGTAAAAATTACTATTCCCACTCCAAAGAGTGCAACAGTAGGGAAAGCGTTGGATAGCGTAGGGGTTTAAATTACTATTCCCACTCCAAAGAGTGCAGCAGTAGGGAAAGCATTGGATAGCGTAGAGGTAAAAATTACTATTCCCACTCCAGTGGATGCAACAGTAGGGAAAGCGTTGGATAGCATAGGGGTAAAAATTACTATTCCCACTCCAGTGGTTGCAACAGTAGGGAAAGCGTAGGATAGCGTAGGGGTAAAAATTACTATTCCCACTCCAGTGGGTGCAACAGTAGGAAAAGCGTTGGATAGCGTAGGGGTTAAAATTACTATTCCCACTCCAGTGAGTGCAACAGTAGGGAAAGTGTTGGATAGCGTAGGGGTAAACATTTTTATTCCCACTCCAGTGGGGGCAACATTAGGGAAAGCGTTGGATAGCGTATGGGTTTAAATGACTATTCCCACTCTAAAGAGTGCAACAGTAGGGAAAGCGTTGGATAGTGTAGGGGTTTAAATTACTATTCCACTCCAGTTGGTGCAACAGTAGGGAAAGTGTTGGATAGCGTAGGGGTTAAAATTACTATTCCCACTCCAGTGGGTGCAACAGTAGGGAAAACGTTGGATAGCGTAGGGGTAAAAATTACTATTCCCACTCCAGAGAGTGCAACAGTAGCAAAATTAAATACTTCATATATTATATCAATAAATATAAATTAATATGTATCAAAAATTAATTAAGAGTAATTACGAATTTAATATAATATAATAATTAATCAATTAAAATTACAAATTAAATTTAATTATTACAATTATTTAACTATTAATACAAATTAATTACAAATTAACAAATAATAATTTAACATTTAAAAATTAATTTACAATACATTCAAATTAAATTCAATAAATTGATTTTGATTTATTTAATTAATTATAAATACATTACTTCCCATTCTATTCCCATATAAACCCACAACCCACTACAGAAAATAAAATATTAAATTGACATAATTAGCAATTAATCAATTAAATAAAATGAATTAGCAATTCTAATTTAATTAATTACCCATAAAATAATTAATTAACAATTAATTCTACAATACCAATAAATATGTTTGCATATTTAATTAATTATAAATAAATTACTTTCCACCCAATTCCCCTATAAACCCACAACCCGCTACAGAAAATAAATTAGAAAAATTTACATAATTAACAATTAATCAATTAATTTAAATTAATTGCCAATTAAATTTTAATTAATTACCAAATAAAATTAATTAACAAATAATTAAAAATTAATAACAATAAATACATTTACATATTTATTTAATTATTATTAAATTACTTCCCACCCTATTCCCCTATAAACCCACAACCCGCTACAGAATTAAATAACGCAAAAATTAAAAAATACAAATTTCATTAATTATTATTATTTATAACATAAATACACACTTTTCACACATATAATAACATAAAAACACTATAAAAATCAATAATATTAAAAATTAGATAATTTTAATAACCTATATTATATACTTTGATATTTTAACTGTCTATATTTTTAACAGTCGATATTACTTTACTTACCTTAAAAACGATATTTTTGCTGTCTATATTCTGTCCAGTCGATATTTTGTCCAGTCGATATTTAAAACTCGATATTATGTCCAGTCGATATTTTGAAGTCGATATTTTGACTGTTTACCATAGAAAGCTGTACATTAACAGAATCGTGACTGAGAGAGGGAGCAATGAATCTGGTCTGTAGTTTGAAAGAAGAGCATGGCCTGTTGTAGTTTAGAAAAAATGTTTTTTGTCATTGGGCTGATCATGGCTCTTTTCCACATTAGGAATTTTTGGCAGATTCCAGAGAGAGTTTGAACAAGTCTGTGAGGGTAGATCCTATTATCTTTGCCAGAAGCTGAAAAATTGGTTGAGGTTAAGGTTGATTGGAGGAGCTGGATTTGGCTGTCTGCAAGTTAGAGACAACCCAATGTTCTGTGAGAGGAGTGAAAGGAGGGAAACACCTGCTATATGGGCTTCAGTGGAAGTGCTTTGCTCTGTGAGTTACAGGTTACGAGTTCTAGCACAAGCAAATACTATAGCATGAATGAAGATACCAAGATAATGCTTTAGGGAGGAGGCCGGAAAAATGATAAATATTGCAAAGAAAAAACATAAATGTGAGGTCGATGAAATGAGAGTGGTAGCAAAGGAAGGAAAGGTATGTAAAAAAAGGAAAAGAAAGATAAAAGACAACAAAGAACAAAAAAACACAAAAAATGTTTTAGGAAACTTTGCTTTGAGGAACAATTCCAGCTGATCTTCCCAAAAAAGGCTGTGATAGAATCGTTAAGATTACCTTGCATATGTGGGCCCATGTGTGCCACCAGAATTTCACTTTTAATGACGTGCCAGCGGCGCACAGTGCAGTGCCATATCTATAAGGCCACGTAAAGCCTCTGTGCCTGTTTTTTACTGGCCTTGTAGACACAAGTCGCTGCGTAGCCTCACACTGCCATGGGGAAGAGTGCCATGGGCATTATGGTGGGTGTTCCCATGTAACACCCATGGCATTTTACCAGGGCCAGCTCTAGGGCGGTGCGATCAGTGCCACTTCACCAGGTGCTGACTTGGGGTGGGGGTGCCATGAATGCAAGTATATTATCGTTTTAAAAGCACCTGCTGCCACGTTCCTTGACACCAGCAATTTTCAGGCATCAATTTTCAGGCAAAATGTCAAGATAACTTCGGTGATTAATGTTCTTCCTGGAGAGAGACTGGAGTTTTGTCCAGTGGGAGTTTTGACTTATCATAAGGTAGTGCAGAGGCTTAATATGGCTGCTGCAAAGAACGTGTACCATGCAGATCACAAAGTGCATATAATGTAAATAGGTCAGTGGGTTACTGCTTTTGTCAAAGAGTTCCTTTTGTTACTTGCAGTTTATAAGTTAAAATCCTAACATAGAGTAGTGAGCTATTAACTATCAATCAATCAATCAATCAGAGCATTTGTATAGCGCACTACTCACCCGGAGGGTCTCAAGGCGCTGGGGGGGGGGGGGGGGGGTCCGCTACTGCTCGAACAGCCAGGTCTTGAGCTGCTTCCTGAAGGCGAGGTGGTCCTGGGTCAGGCGGAGGTGGGTCGGAAGGGAGTTCCAAGTCTTGGCGGCCAGGTAGGAGAAGGACCTTCCTCCTGTGGTGGCTCTTCGGATGAGGGGGACGGCGGCGAGGGCGTGGCTGGTCGATCGAAGCTGGCGCGTGGGAGCGTAGAAGTTGAGGCGGCTGTTGAGGTATCCTGGTCCTTGGTTGTGTAGGGCTTTGTGTGCGTGGGTGAGGAGCCGGAAGGTGATTCTCTTGTTGACCGGGAGCCAGTGCAGGTCTCTCAGGTGTCCGGAGATGTGGCTGCGGCGGGGGATGTCCAGGATGAGTCGTGCTGAGGTGTTCTGGATCCGCTGGAGTCTCTTCTGGAGTTTGGCGGTGGTTCCGGCGTAGAGGGAGTTGCCGTAGTCCAGACGGCTGGTGACGAGGGCCTGGGTGACCGTCTTCCTGGTCTCGGTGGGGATCCATCGGAAGATTTTGCGTAGCATTCTCAGGATGTGGAAGCACGACGAGGAGACGGCGTTGACTTGTCTGGTCATGGAGAGGGAGGAGTCCAGGATGAAGCCCAGGTTGCGTGCGTGGTCAGTTGGTTTGGGTGCGCTGCCCAGGGCGGGGGGCCACCAGGAGTCGTCCCAGGCGGAGGGTGAGGATCCCAGGATGAGGACTTCCGTCTTGTCTGAGTTCAGTTTCAGGCGGCTGTTCGACATCCATTTGGCTACTTCTGTCATCCCTTC
The DNA here is from genome assembly GCF_964261635.1 of Lissotriton helveticus. Taxonomy (NCBI): domain Eukaryota; kingdom Metazoa; phylum Chordata; class Amphibia; order Caudata; family Salamandridae; genus Lissotriton; species Lissotriton helveticus. The sequence continues at coordinate 1,065,812,856 of NC_136070.1, read as the reverse complement.
GTGCAGGTTGGCTCTGGCGGTGGCGGGGTCGTTAGTGAGGGAGAGGATCAGCTGGGTGTCGTCGGCGTAGGAGATGATGTTCAGGTTGTGCTGGCGTGCGATGGCTGCGAGGGGGCTCATGTAGACGTTGAAGAGAGTTGGGCTGAGCGAGGAGCCTTGAGGAACGCCGCAGATGACTTTGGTGGCTTCGGATCTGAACGGGGGGAGGCGGACTCTCTGTGTCCTTCCGGTGAGGAAGGAGGTGATCCACTCCAGTGCCTTCTCCTGGATTCCGACGTTGCTGAGGCGCTGTACTAGGGTGCGGTGGCAGACAGTGTCGAAGGCCGCGGAGAGGTCCAGGAGGATGAGGGCCGCTGTTTCTCCATTGTCGAGCAGGGCTCGGATGTCATCTGTGGCTGCGATCAGGGCGGTCTCGGTGCTGTGGTTGGCCCGGAAGCCAGACTGCGAGAGGTCGAGGGAGCCGTTCGTCTCGAGGAAGGCGGCCAGTTGCTTGTTGACGGTCTTCTCGATGACTTTGGCCGGAAACGGGAGCAGCGAGATGGGGCGGTAATTCTTGAGGTCGGTAGGGTCTGCTGATGGTTTCTTGAGTAGAGCGCTGAGTTCGGCGTGCTTCCAGCTCTCCGGGAAGGTGGCGATGTCGAAGGAGGTGTTGATGATGTCCCGCAGGTGGGGTGCGATGACAGCGTCGGCCTTGTTGAAGACGTGGTGAGGGCAGGGGTCTGTCGGAGATCCGGAGTGGATGGAGTTCATCGTGCGGATGGTGTCTTCGGTGCTGATCGGGGTCCAGGCGCGGAGGGTGGTGGTGGGGGGCGGTGGTTCGGTCGTGGCGTGCGTTGGTTGAGTGCTGAAGCTGTTGTGGATGTCCGCGATCTTGTTGTGGAAGTAGGAGGCGAGGGAGTTGCAGAGGTCTTGCGAAGGGGTGATGTCATTGTTTCCGGCGTTGGGGTTGGAGAGCTCTTTCACGATGTTGAAGAGTTCCTTGCTGTTGTGTGCGTTGTTGTCCAGTCGTTCCTTGAATGCGGTTTTCTTGGTGGCGCGGATCAGCTGGTGGTGTTTTCGGGTGGCGAGCTTGAGGGCAGTCATGTTGTCCGGTGTTGGGTCTGTGCGCCAGGTTTTCTCGAGTGCTCTGCAGTACTTCTTGGAGCTCTTGAGTTCGTCGTTAAACCATGGGGCTTTCTTGCTGCCGGGTCTGCTCGGCGGGGTCTTCAGCGGGGCGAGTTCGTCTGTGCAGTCGCTGATCCATTTCGTGAGGTTGGTGGCTGCTTGACTGGGGTTCGTTGTGCTGGTGGGAGGGTTCTTGCTCAAGGACGTAGTGAGCTGGTCTGCAGTGATCTTGTTCCAGCTTCTGCGGGGAGCCTGTTGCTGGTGATGGTGGAGCGTGGTCCTTCTGAAGCTGAAGTGGACGCAGCTGTGGTCCGTCCATTGGAGTCCCGTGGCGTGGCTGAAGGCGATGTCCTTGCTGGAAGAGAAGATCGGGTCGAGTGTGTGTCCGGCGTAGTGGGTGGGGGTGGTCACCAGCTGCTTGAGTCCCAGGTTTGCGAGGTTGTCCAGCAGGGTGGTGGTGTTGCGGTCGGACTATCATCAAAGAGCTGCATGCAAACTGCAAGATTTATATTAGACCTATATGTTTTTTGCCCAGTCATTATCCTAATCTTGCAAAAAGTGTTCATTTGTGTAGAAATCAATTCTTATTATTAAAGAGACCCCCTAGCAATGGTGTTACATTTTAAATTCAGATGTTGTGCTTTTACAGACCAAGGACTCTCAAACTATACTGCCTACTAAATGAATCTGAGAGACCATGGGTATGGAGACTTGAGGGGCACTGTAAAATGGTGGTAGTGAGGGAATCCGTGGCAGAGGAGGTCTTTAGGGGGGGAGATAGTAAACATTGTTGCACAGGGTGCTGCCAGTGCCAAAACCGGCCTCTGCAACGTTCTGTAAATATGGGAATGCACCAAAAACCTCTGTACCAAAACTACCACTAAGGCTATTACAAATTGATTGATACAGTATTCTTTCATTCTCAGGTGTTTTCTTTGTATACTTCCGTCCTGATGATGACCCTTGTCTAAATAATTTGTATTTTGGGTTGAAACGTTGAGAACTGTCACAGTTTTTTAAATTTGATTTAGGATTTCAACACTCCTATATGCAGTGTTGATTGTTACATCCTGTTATTCTTATTAGTCACGTATATCTGCATTCTGTTTCGCACTTGTGCACTTAATTCACTCCATCACTTGCACTGCCATCACTTGCACTGCCACTATCACACGATTAGGAACACCTTGTGTATGATTGATTTTCTGAACTAGAAACCAAGTTCTTGTTTCCAATAAGAGAATTTATCTGTGAATGACTAAATAAATATGTAAATCTCAGTCTAAACCTTTCGATTGAGAGTTGTTGTACCTATTGTCATGGAAGTCAAGGGCTACACTTCTCCAACAGGGACCACCTGTGCCTTTACTAATTGATGTTTTAAAACAGGAACCACCAAGGGACAAAAACAGCTAGCGCATGGGGAAGAACTGGGATAAGTGAAGCATTAAAACCCTTCCTTAAGGCTTGTAAGGAACAACAGCTATATCTTCTGGAAAAACATTGAAATCTGCACATGGTTTTAAGGCTGATTTTTTTTTTTTGATCTTTGCAAGTGATGAGAGTTTAGTGTCTATTGAGACCCCCATGTAAACATTATGGCTAAATTATGTCGAGCTTTTCATTTCCAATGTATCACTTACTATCCCTATCTCATAAATTCTTTATTTTTCAAGGTAATAGCAATGCTTTTATTAAATACATATTTATTCAACATGTTAATATCAAGATGAAGGCTATTTACACTGGGAGGTATACTTATAGTGCTCATTTTGGCGCCAAAGAATTACATGTCTTGTCATTCGAATGGACAAAACACAATCTTATTCAATTTTTTTATACCTGCCGACAAGGCCCAGGAACAGCCATACAGACTAGCTGCTCCCACCATAGGCCATTGGCCCTTCTTAAAACTGATGTGACTTTTGTAATCTTGTGCCAACAGCCCAAGGCGCCGGGAAGCAGGGACGAGCCGAATGCCATCTGGAATCTCTAACTGCGTGTTAAAAATGGGAGTCTATAGCTGTCAGTGGTGTGTACCCTGTCCAAGTACGAACCCTTTTTTTCTAGTCAGGATAAGTAAAGTACTCACATAGGTTTGGCTGTGCTCACCTTCTGGTAGCTTGGCACATAGCAGGCAGGCTAAACTACAGAGGAACATTGTAAAGCATTTGTTCAAAAACACTGTGAAAACACCACAAAATGACACCACAACAGTTTAGAAGAAAATAGCCAATGTTTATTTAATCAAAATAAGACCAAAATGACAAAAATACAACATACATACATCAAAATATCACTCTTAGCAAGATTATTGCCAAAATACAGTTCCCAGAAAACAATAGTTCCAACTGGGGCTATCTCGATGTCGTGACAGGTACAAATCCAAAGTACGGCACCGACCGCGAGTCACACGGACCCCCTGAAAAACCATACCTTTTTATGGTGATACAAACAACGGCATCTCATGGCATCGAGGCGGTGATGCAGTGCTGGTTGGCATCAGTTCCTTACTGCCACAGGGGAGGAGAGGCACCGGTTACTTACTACCACAGGGGAGATGAGGCTTCAGTTCCTTACTGCTACGCAGGAGAGGTGAGGAGGCAGTTCCTTACTGTTGAATGGGAGGTGAGGTGTTGGTTCCTTACTATGCATGGAGGGGATTTGGCGTAGGCGGCAGTGTGTCAGTTTCTTATGATGGTGCTGCATCGAGCAGTCATCTACGTCATTTACCGATTCTGTTATGGTGCGAGGGAGGCGCTGCCTTGGCCGGTGTTTCGGCGGTTACTTGTGCACTCCGTGAGATGTGCTCTCGGCCTGGGTGCAGGCAGCAGCCTTGGTGATGAAGATGATGCGGAGACAGCATTGGAAGACATCGGGCGGCGGTGTCTTTGTGGTCGGTGCTGCGCTTTCCAAGAGAACAGTGAGCACAGCTTTGGTGCAGGCAACGGCACCGGAGACACCGTCGGGAATCCTTTTCTTGAGGTTTGCAGCCCAGTGAGCACTTCCAGTGGCCCAGAACTGGAATTGGCATAATTTGGCAGGTCAGAACTGCCAGGGGAGGAGGTTAAAGTGGGCTGCAAGTGAAGTCTTTGATGATCCTGAGACTTCCAACAGGAGGCAAGCACACACATGTTCTTGGAGAAACTTGGAAAGCAGGATACAAAAGTTCAGTCCAGTTCCTTCACTGCCCAAAGACAGAAGTAGCAACTGCAGGTCAAATCAACAAAGCAACACACAGCAAAGGAACAGTACTCCCCCTGACAGCTCTTCTTCTTGTCAGAGTCCTCAGTCCATGAGTATTCTAAAAGTCTGGGGTTTTAGGTCCAATACTAATCCCCCTTTTGGCCTTCTAAGTAGGCATATGACAAATGTCTTTGTAGTTTACAATGTTGCCTCCTTGCCCTGTCTTGGGCCCAGACACACCCTCCCCGGAGTGGGGTGGGTGGAGGGAAGTGGAGACAACATTGTGAGATGATAGGCACAGCCATATTCAAGTGTCAGTGACAACTCCTCCCACCACTCTAGCTCAGGAAGACCCATCAGCTTGGTGATGGGCCATCAGGATTTGCAGGACACACCTCAGCTCCCTTTGTGTGACTGTCTAGATTGAATGCACATACAGGCCCCTTGATAGAGCGCAAGCTCACCTGCTCAATGTACTCACCTGGGCCCATAAAACTATATATATTTAAACAGGTAAACCTACACGCAATCAATTTTGATTTTACCATTCGGGATCTATACCTTTTAACCAATCCAAGTAACTGATACCTAAAGTCCTAGAGGATCAAGGGAGTTAGCAAGAAAATAGGTAGAATAATAACATTTAGCATTTCAAAATAACCACAAACTCGAGAAAAAGTTTAAGTTATTTTATCTAAGTAAATCTTTAAACCATGAAATCAATATTTTATTTTAGAATTTCGAAAATTTGAAATAAACATATGCAATAATTTGGGAAGAAATGTCATTAAGCATTAGACAGAGGATGGGTAGAGAAGGGAAAACAGTACAATGACAAACCATCACTTTATAGTTAACTAGAATGGTGTGAAGACTAACCCTGGCCACGGGCTGGGACAAAGGACAAGAATTCCAAAGTACAGGTGCAGACCAGAAACAGGACAGGTTACGGACCATATTGAAATCAGGACAGGACCACCTCAGGCTAAGACCGGCACGAACAGCTAAAGTGCAATGCCAGCGTCACACCCCTCTCTGCAGCTAACAGCCGAACCCCGATTGGGTCATCGAACTCCTCTCCAGAACGCCGATTGGGTTATCAAATCTTCTGACATAGTCCTCCGCCAGCACTTGTGCTCTCGATCACCTATTGAGTGTGTTGGGTTAGTGACAGGCCAGCTATTTGGACAAGTCGGACAATCTAACTAACTAAGCCTACCCTAGTTATACTACTTTTCAGATCAGTGTACCACCCCCAAATGTTGCAAATGTGTGAATCCCACAATTTTATTGGTCAGACGACGAGGAGAAGTCCTCACACCATATTGATATGAGGTAACTTGTCAATTATGTATTTAAATGTTCCCTCCCATGACTTTATCTTCCCATGGACTTTTATTCCACCCAGCAGTGAATGTAACAATAACATTTAATATTTTAACAATTTGTTCAATTCAGCTTCCTCTGGTAGGGTGAGAAGGTCACTTCTCATAGTTTCTTAGTCCATGTCAGAATCCTGGCACTAGTTCAATGCCATTGGCTTCAGTGACTTGAGTTTCTTTGTACAGGCGCAGTTCCTCCAAAGATGGAGTTCAGAAATACATTTCAGGCCCAAATGCGATACATGCAAGAATAGAAGAGAAACAGTTTTAGAGACACAGGATAAATGAATGCACTGTATACCACTTATCTCTATTCTATTCCCATTATTTTACTTTAACTATTGCATTAGAGGTTAAGCAGAACAAACAGCTTAGCAAAAGCAGCGATGCAAGCTTCTTGCACGTTAGGACACAGAACAGCCATCTTAGTTCTAGTGCGCAGAAGCAAAAGTTTCCCACCAAGCGAGATAACACGTCATGTCACGTAAGTGTGACAGACGCATGCGCAGTAGAAAATCCAGCGTAGCAGCAGCCATTTTAATGCAAGCGGATTATACTTAGTAAAGCACATTGTTAAGCTTCCCCTAGATACTAGAAATGTCGTGTAATGCAATAGTAATATAACAAAAACATGTTAGTTAGTACATTAATATCATTTTCGAGAGGGCTGAATACAAGCAGTCACTTTATGTGTGCAACCTTGCTCCATCACCCTGTCAGTCTAAAACAGACCCAAGTCTAACACTACTGGTATGAATAAGGTCGTGGGAGACTTAGTCCTCGTAAAACATATTCCAGAGTGAACATAAGTTAAAGATTAGAAAAATTGAGTGCCATTGAAAATCTTATTTCGGCAATGTTATATTGGTATATGCAATCTAATATATGTGATATAAGGCCAAAATCAGGCAAAGCAAAGAACCCTAACTCAGCTCGACAAACTTTTTATGTCATCTCTTCTTCATGAACCAACTGTCTAGACTGTTCTCGTCGACAGTCACAAAAAATCTGGAATTTCTTAGCTTCATATCTTATCACAAAATCCATCTATGATAGCATCATGTCACACCAATTCCCAAATACTAAAGTAAACAACTTTATGCCAGTAAGGAGGGCTCAGTCTGGGAGGAATTATAGACACTGAAACTTTTAGAATTTATCTGAAAGCAAAGTCTGTATCACCCCTGGACACCTACTATGTGGGAGTTGTATGTAAAGTTGGAAAAGGTCGAGGCAGCCTGATTACCAAATTAGTTAATGCCAGTCCAGTTACCGAAATTGTTCCTGAGGAGTGGAAAATAAGGGTAGTAGCCCCATTACAGAAAAATCCAAATCTTAACTCGAAACTCAACCAGTTATTCGCCCATTACACTACTGCCAGCTCTCATCAAAGGCAGTAGTGGCCCAACTTTCAAAATTTCTGGATGAGTACAACCTCTTGGACCAGTGGCAGTTGGGTTTCAGACCCAATCAAGGAACTGACTCCCCCTCCTCCTGACAATAGAAGAAATTCAGCTGATTGGGGACGAAGGAGACAGTCCAGCGTCAATCCTAAGTAATCTCTAGGCTGCTTTTGATATGGTGGCGCACTTCTATCTCATCAATCCTATGACCACGATTTCTCTCATCAATCTTATGACCAGATTTTGGATACAAGTTACAGTTATTGCCTGGTTTAATTCTTTTCTATCTAATGGAGCCCAGATTCCGTCTCTCTAGTCGTTTACATCAGATGAGGCTGCTATTTACTGGGGAGTGTCACAGGATTCCTCACTTTTGCAGATTCTTTTTAATCTCTATATCAGTCCCCTCTCTCAGCTAATCATTTCTTTTGGAGTCCAAGCACTGTTTCCACGTATGATATTCAGATGATCATCAGAGTAGACTATCAGACTCAAAAACCTGAACCTAAATTGAAGGATTATCTGTATGCCAAACAGCTGATGATAAACAACATTTTTTTTAAATGTAATGCTGGCTAAATGGAGCTTCTGCTCTCAATATGCCGCTGCCTTTTGACTTAAACCCGCCATCTTCTTCTGCCCGTAAAGCCAAGTTGTTAGATGTTGCAATCAACCAGGACTGGTCCCTTTTAGATCAGATTAATGCTGTTACCTCATTATGCTTTATGACTGCACACTCTTAGGAAGATCCTTTTTACTTGAGGTGCAGCACCTTGTTATAGTGTCTGCCCTGATACAATCCCAGCTGGATTGTTGTAGCAAACGTACCTGAGTATCGTGGCTGTTGAATAAAAAAATACAGCAAATTCAGAATTTAGCCTAGTGCATTGCCTGAGGACCGCACAAATCCAATCCCATTTCAAAAGGCCGATGAGCTCTCCATTGTCGTCTGGTTGAGCAAACATTACAGTTCAAAGCCTTCCACCTTGTTCATAAGATATACTACCTAGAGAGATCACATTTATGAACTTCATTAGTGCCATATAGACCCAGCCATTCCCTATGTTATCTCTGTGGAGGTGCTTTTCTCTTTCTGTTTCAGTTCTTTATTGATTTGTTTCTGCTATGTAGCACACTTAAAAAAATGTTTATTGAATGTTATATAGAACACAAAAACTCTTCATACATATAACAATAAAACAGGGTAGTTAGTAATAACAACAACATATTGATCCTTGTGTATATATATATATATATATATATATATATATATATATATATATATATATATATATATATTACCTACTGGCGGTCGCCAGTAGGTATATATAGTTAGGATTTTTTCTCTATGGGTTTTTTGAAAATTCTATGTCTAATAACTTTGGCGTTTGTGGACGGAATTGGCTGAAATTTTCAGGAAAATGGCACATTTTGTTTCTGAGCATCCCTTGAAAATTTGGGGGGGGTTCGTCAAGGGGGGGCTGAGAAAAAAGGGGGGTCCCAAAACGTGTTTTTAACATTGAGTTTTCCATAGGGCGGTTGGCCTCACTTTTAGCCCGAACGGCTGAATGGATTTGCACGAAACTTGGCAAAATTGTAGGGACTGGTAGCCCGATGTGCCTTTTGTAGGTCTCAATATATGTGCTCCAGTGGATTTTGAGAAATTAACGTTTAAAAAAAGATATATATCTGTAACAGCGGACCGGGCAGCGCTCCAGGACGCGTACTTTTCGCGCAACGGAGCTTTGTGAAGCGAAGCTGATTGGTTCTCCGGCGTCTGTCAACATTCCAAACAGTCCGTAGCGGCCGCCATCTTGTCTCTCGGTAGGATCGAGAGACAAGAGGAGGCCAAAGCGAAGGGGCAAATGACCATAAGGGGGAATAGTAGATCCTCGCTGACCCCCTACGTTTGATGTGGAGGTTTTAAAAGGGCCCCGCGGGGCAAAAAAAAAAATAATAATAATAATCGAACGGCTGAATGGATTTGCACGAAACTTGGCAAAATATTAGGGACTGGTAGCCCGATGTGCCTTTGCTAGGTCTCAATATATGTGCTCCAGTGGATTTTGAGAAATTAACGTTCAAAAAAAGATATATATCTGTAACAGCGCTCCGCTTCGCGTACTTTTTGCGTTACGGAGCTTTGCGAAGCTGATTGGTTCTCCGGCGTCTGTCAACATTCCAAACAGTCCGTAGCAGCCGCCATCTTGTCTCTCGGTAGGATTGAGAGACAAGAGGAGGCCAAAGCGAAGGGGGAAATGACCATAAGGGGGCATAGTAGATCCTTCCTGACCTCTTAGGTTTGATGTACCATTTTGCCAAGTTTGGTGTAATTCCGTTCAGCCATTCAGGCTGTAGACGTATGTAAATGTCCTATGGAAAATTGCATGGGGAAAACACATTTGAAAGTGTTGAAATTTAGAACCAATTAAAATGTTACTTTGGTTTTGTATTTGTGTGTGATGAAAGTTAATTGGTTATGTATATATTTCAAATGAGAGGAAACCACAGCCATTTTGTGATACTACTGTCTGAGGTACATTTGTGAGGAATTTTTGGTGGTGAATTTCTGGTGTTTGATTTACACAGTACTAACACTTCTCCTACTTTTAAAAAGGTGAGTTGTTAATTTGTAAGGGGAACTATGTTGTACACTTGAAGATAATTTGAAAAATGTTTTCTGTTATTTATTTGCAGTCCTTCTGTTATACTAAATACTTGATAAAGTTAGTTTTATATTATGTATTACTAAAAACGATAAATGAAAGTGATTATTTTTTTCTGCAATTTACAGCAAGCAATTTCAAAATAAAATGGCTCACAATGAAGAGACCGTGGCAATTTCTTTTGAATTGTCCACTACATTGATTGAAATTGAGAGCACCAATAATGAAATATTGTCACAAGGAGGACATGACTTGTATGATTCCATTAGATTGATTGAAATGGACAGCACCAAGAATGAAATATTGTCACAAGGAGATGACTTGAATGATTCCACTACATTGATTGAAATTGAGAGCACCAATAATGAAATATTGTCACAAGGAGGAGATGACTTGTATGATTCCATTAGATTGATTGAAATGGACAGCACCAATAATGAAATATTGTCACAAGGAGGAGATGACTTGAATGATTCCACTACATTGATTGAAATTGAGAGCACCAATAATGAAATATTGTCACGAGGAGATGACTTGAATGATTCCACTACATTGATTGAAATTGACAGCACCAATAATGAAATATTGTCACAAGGAGGAGATGACTTGAATGATTTTTTTGATCAATCTCTTGATGGCGAATTTATCGAGTGTTTGGAGACCATAGAGTTACAAGAATCATCATTGGAGACTTTTCATGAGGACATTGCTGATGAGGACATGTTACTAGTTCTTTCAAATTTAGAAAATTCTGAAGAATAAATTTATATTTAGAAATCAAAAATTGTTTGAGACATTATTCATTTTTATTTTTAATTTATGAGGTTGTAGCGAAGTGATTGTAGTATAAAATGAGACTTATAGTATAGAGTGCAACATTTTTATGTTACATGGTAAGTTTACTCATATTTACTTCCCTTCTGCCACTATATTATCTCCAATGTGTATTTGACATCTCTTCTTCATCTCCGGCCTCCTTTCTCTCACTGTGTGTCTCCGATGCATCTTATCGCTGCTATTTTGTGTAATTACAGAAGAGAGTAAAATAAAATAGTTCGGAACGTGAAAAGGGGGCAAAGTAGAGTACTCCTCACCCCCTAGGCCTTTTTAGGCGGTCCCAAAAGGATCAGTTTCTGCTTTCCTGAGAGATTATGGTATGAGTTCCATATACCACAATAACTTGCATTACAACATGCAAGATATCTATCTCCTATTACCAACTTTTGGAGATATTCGCGCTAAGCGCGAATATCTCCAAAAAGTAACACCTGCCCTGAGCAGTTCTTAGCCATGTTATCCAATGGGAGGTGGATAACATGGCTAAGAGCATTAGCTCGGTAATGCATGAATATCGCTGAGTTTTTAGCGATATTCATGCATTGCGGCCGTTTATTATCGCATTTGCGATAAACCTTGATAATAGCAAGGTTTATCTTCGATAATTTCTGACGATGCTTAGTGGTAAAAAATTCGTTGGTAAGCATCGTTAGCGATAAATATCGCTTAACTTTGGTAATATGCCCCAACGTCTGTTAACGTTCGATTCGAAGGAAATGAGGAAGTGTTGAAAAACATTGTCTGCGCCATCTTGCCTTTTTTGAAATGCCACACTTTTGTCGTGCACGGCAGCCATTTTAGATGTCTTGACCAGACCCACTCTCTGCACGCTGTCGATTCGTAGCATGGCTCCTCACCCACGCAAGCATCTTCCCCAGGCACTGGTCACCACCGCTCTCTGTCTTATGCATGGGCAATAAACCTCCCCCCATCTGCGCTGCTCTTCCCTGAGAATCACACTCTGTGCCCGCCCGACACCTCCCTTTCGCCCTATTCACTACCGCACCCTCTGACACTCCTCTTCCTCTGTGTCCGATTGTCCAGGCTATCAGCTAGCCCTGCAGATGTAGGTTATGGCCCCAGCTGTAAAGAATCACCCCTCTTCAAAGGAGTTATAGTAGATCAAGGCCCACACCCGATGAGATCCGTCACACCACACGTGTTCCTACTATCTGAAAACCATCCTGTATTGTGATTGGGGAGGGGACCGAGCCTGAAGCGGAAGATTCCAGGAATGACTCTTTGTACATCAAAGTTTTTACAATTATGTGTCACATTAAAAATATATAGCACTCCAACAAAGTAGTAGGAATATAAAACTTTAATAACATATAAATATATACAACAAAACAAAAACAGTAAAAACATTTAAACAACGAAGAGACCGTGGCAATTTCTTTTGAATTATCCAATAGATTTATTGAAATTGACAGCACCAATAATGAAATATTCTTGTCAGTAGCGGTCTGTTGTGCGAATAGTTCCAAGGCAGCAGAACGCGCTGAAATCTAGATGGCACGAAGGTGATGTCTAGTAAGTTGCCGCCCAGCAAATAACGGCGTGGGGCGCCGCGGGGGTGAGTGAGTCCAGTAGGCACCACAGCTATTCTTACCGGCATTGCAGAATTACTGCTGGGGACAATGCCTGTGCTGTAGCAGGGTCACAGCAGAAACAAAAAGGATTCTGTTGAAGATGTTGTTGGTTTTCAATTTGAAAACAGTTCTGGTGTAAACTGCTATGCTAATGTAGTGGTTAATGTTTTGTTTTCTCTAGAAAATGTAAAAGAGGGGGAGGCAGTCCAAAGTTCCGTTAAAAGGGCAAAGGAAAGGATCGGTGGTTTGAACTATCAGTCAAAAAGGGGAGGAGGTGCAATAATTTTTCCTACCGGGTCACACTGTGCTTTCACCGGAAGTGAGGTCTGCAGGATTCTAGTAATTCAAAGTGAGGCTGGCGCCAGCATGGGAGCGCCGACGTCCTGCGGATACAGTTTCGTCACTCCACGGGCGATCATGGCAGTCATTCCCCATCGGGGGTCGGAGACTCCCGCGGCTCCTCTAGAATCTTCAATGTCGTGGAGGACTACGGTGGTGGAGTCAACCAGTGACCGGGCCATTTCTTTATGCTGGGCCCGCTCTTGCCAGGTCGACCGCCATTTTGAGAGTTCGGCAGCTACCGGCGATCGCGGGGTCACATGAGCGGACGGGCTCCACCCTGCCGGGCGAGACGTTGCAGCATGGCCACAGTGGAAGAACCCTTTTCCGGGCGCCTGGAGCGCTGAGGGTGCAGCTGGGAAGCCTCCACCTGGGGAGGCGGGAGAGGCCTGTTCGCACCGTCTCTCCCTCCCAGTGCACCCCACGGCGTCTCGCTTGAGATTTGTTATGGCCGGACCAGGCGATGAGGACGAGGGGGGGGGGGTCGGAGGCATGTGCAAGACATCCCCCCCCAGTGTTGTCGCAGCCATTATTCAAGAAAGAAGAAGTGTCCCGTCCGTCTTCGGGCCGGGCTTCCGGTAGATGTCGGCCGGACGCCCCTGGCTCTGGCCCCATGAACGGGTTTCTTGGTTTATCGGCTGCAGCCGGATCCCGTCGGCCTCGGCCCCCCGACCGTTGGTGGCTGGACCGGAAGAGCATGTGGCGGGACTACCTGCAACTCTCAAGGGCCACCGCGGCCGGACTGGGAGAGAGAGGGGAGGGTCGAGGAGACATTCCCCCCCCCTGCAACTGTTCAGCGTTGTAAAGGCAATCCCCTGGCCGGGTCCCGCTGGCCTCGGCCTCTCCTCCGGCTACACCCTACGTTAGGATCTCCTGGCCGAGGCGTGGCAGCAGGACCTGCCTTATATGGGCTGCTCCCGGCTGGGCGTAGTCGGAACCCTGCCCCACCTTGGAAGTTTCCAGAGTGGGGGCGGATGTTCTACTGACTTGCATTTTCCCTAGTCTATCGATTTTTTTGGCGTGGCAGGCGGTGGGACAGCGAGGGGTGATTTGGTTTCTCTTACTGTTTTTCTGGTCTCTCACCACTGGCATATTTTAACGTTTTCTTGTTTCTAGGACATTAATAGGTTTTATCATTACGTTATGTTATCGTTTCTTTGTTCGTTGTTTAATAAAAGTTCATGTTCATCAGTGGCCTACTGATTTTCGTTTTCCTATTCTTTTCTTTCCAGGTTGTTTCATGCTAAAGTTTCTGTTAACAGGATACAGTGATCACTTCGTTATTATTGCATATGTCCTTTTCACTAGGGGTGCTCTCTGGTCGGGCCAGATGACGTATCTCTAGTAAATGGTCCGGGTGAAACAGGTGCATCAATCAGTGGGGAGTAGATAGGCATGACAGATTACAACGGGGGAGAAAGGTCCGCATTACGTACCCTTTCACTACTTGCAAAGATTTTCCTACGTTTATTTGCAAACAGGGAATACCTCCAAAAAGAACTAATTCCCAAACAGTCAATGTTAGGACAATCAATCAATCAATGAGGAATGAAATAGGTACGACGTGTTAAAGGCTTGCGTTACCTACCCTTCACTATCTGCAAAGGGAGAGAGAATATTCCTATTCTTCCTCGTTTGCAGGCAGAGAAGATCCTTAAGAGAATTAACTTCGAACAATTCAATGCTCGATTCAAACAATCAACAAGGGGTACTGTGAACACAAATGAACGCCGCTTATGTACATACGCATTGCTATTTTCAACAGGTTGTTCCTAATGTTTCTATTTTAGCGAGGTCAAAAAGAGATCCCATTAGTGGCCTACTGATTTTGCTCGATTCCTTTTGTTTTTTTACACGATTTTTCGCTATCTGCAAAGACTAAACAGAGTATTGCGACTCTGTGCTTGTTTGTAAATAGAGAATGAACCAAAGAGAACAATCAATCAAATGGAGAGAGAAGCAGGCACGACGGATTACAAAGGGGGCAAAGGGCTGCGTTAACTACCCTTCACTATCTGCAAAGAGAGAGTACTCCTAATAGAAATGAGGGGTGGGGGGCAGCATTCAAAGCAGATCAGTGTGCATAAACACGAAAATGTTTTTTACTTACCACGTACTTGACATTCGACAGCTTATGATATTTGCTATTAAAAAACCATTGAAATTCACTGAAAAAACCATAGGTTATAGACCATATATAGTTAGGAATTAGCATTTACAAAACCTTGAAAATTCACTGAAAAAACCATAGGTTATACACCATATATAGTTAGGAATTAGCATTTAAAAAACCTTATTTTACTCACACAAAACCATTGAAATTCCATATATAGTTAGTTGCACTAACTATATATCGCGCACCCGCAATCCACTGCTGATCATGTCACATATTACATCATTCATGACATGGTCAGTGACATCACTGATGACATCTCAAATGACATCACTGATGAGATCACTGATGACATCTCATTTGACATCAATGACCACATCACTGATGATATCATTCATGTGACAATACAATGCATCTCCTCACGTTTTAATATAACCTCTGTTTCACCCAGTGTTAAATACAGAGTATAATTTTTGAAACCATTGACACACCAATACTAGTTACTACATACGTACTCACTGATTCCTACGTCTACACACACATTCACTCATTCACCCATACAATCATTCATACATACAATCACTCATCTTTACAACACTATCATATGCACTCATACACCTATACAGACACTTACACTCTGCCACTCATCCATGGAGTTACTCACACACCTAGTCAGTCCTGTAAAGAATCAATCACACTTCCATTTTCTTGTCTATACAGTTAAACATAGCGCACCTTACATTTTCAAACATATACT